>NW_023416401.1:43218674-53218674 GCF_014108235.1 Myotis myotis
AATCAATGACTGTCATCACTGATGTTTCTATCTCTCTCTCCCTCTCCCTTCCTCTCTGAAATAAATAAAAATATTTTTAAAATAAAAATCTTGCTTCTTTGCTAATATAATCATGATAATGACCAGCCATATTAACAAGAGACCAATTTCATCTATTTCATTTATAGCAGCACTTCTATAGCAGAGGGAAGATTACAGGCAAATAGATTTTATAGGAAGACTCTTCTAGCTTCCATAAACCACAGGTAAAGCTGGCATGTGGATTAGGATGCTAATTAACCCTTTATCAACACTTCAAAACAAGCATTCTTTGGTACAGCTCATTATACTGTATTCCTATAGCCCCTCAGCAGTAAACAGTTTTTTTAAAAAAATGGAATGGGAATAGCAGACCAATGATAATTTGTAAAAAATTCCTATATCTAGCCCTGACCAGCATGGCTCAATTGTTAGAGTATTGACCTGCACACCAGAGGGTCTCGGGTTCAATTCCCTCCCAGTCAAGAGCATGTACCTCGGTGCAGGTTCATCACCGGAACCAGTTAGGACATGTGCGGGAGGCAACCAATCAATGTGTCTCTCTCACATCAAAGTTCTCTCTCGCTCTCTCACTCTCTCCCCTTCAACCCCTTCCACTCTCTAAAAAAAAATCAATGGGAAAAAAATATCTTCGGGTGAGGATTAGCAATCAAACAAAAATTCCTATATCTAGAGGGTAGCATTAACAGTGCCTAGAACTGTAGCTACTCAGCACTCTGATCTTCACAACAAAGACTCTGCACTAATTCTTGGTAAAATGCTGAAGCAAGTGGCAGCAAGGGGAGGAAAGAGACCCTGGGGATGAGTTAAAGTGGACAGAGGTGTGGAGGGAGAACCCACAGAAACATAAAACCATGTATGTGCTCAGAAATGAGGAAGGTACCGATGACCAAGAGAAAAACATGCATTACTGAGTGTTTATACTTTAGATGGACAGGCCTGTCCCAGGTGGCAAGGCCCATCCAAATGACCTGGGTGTAGGAACACTCCACCATCCATTTTCAATGTGTTAGTTACAGGTGGACACCTGCAGCATGTCCAATAATTGTATGTCCTTGTAATTATTTGGAACTACACTATATTAGGGTATATGGAACCAATATCAACCTGTGTTCATTACAATTATCCACAATCAATAATGTCCCTAATTAAAATTAAAAACAGTGAAATTCTCCTAAAAATAATTCCCATGGCAAATTCCCAGGCCCCTTGATTCTGAAGTGGCAATTCCCTTCCCATGAGGGTCTCTATTTCCTCCCTTCCCTGCCTATCCAGAGTCTAGGAAGCTGGGAGAAAAGCAGACAAGTGATGGAAAGAAAAAAAATTGATAGAAAGTGGAGATAAAGGCCAGCATTGAGCACCCTGCAGGGCACAGGGCTGTGCTCTGGCCAGGCCCGCCTCACCCAGCCACCCCTGGGTCTGCCTTCCCTGCAAGTGATCTGGCCTCTGGCAGGGCTGAAATCCATGCCCAGCCTGAACACATGCTCCTGGCAGAACTCCCCCGAAACCTTGTCTGGAATGGTCAGCCCTGGTTATCCGCCTACCCCCACTCACCTCTACAGCAAATGCTACCCATCCAATGAAATCTTTCCTGAATTGGCGAGCAAGACTAGGACATTTCTTTACCAAAGCTTTCTGTACCCATTTGAGTCAGATATTATTCTGATCTTTTTACCCAAAGACTAGCAGCACTGGCATAAGTTTTTATCTAATATTTTTTTAATCTCCCATTTCACCCCATCTAGCCACTTACACTCCAGGATTTTCCTGCAGTGTTTGTAATATGCCAGGCTATCCCATTCTTTGCTACTTTTGTTCTTTTGTTCCCTCTATTAAAAATGTCTGAGTTTGCCCTGTGAATGCCTCCTCATCCTTTAAGGCCCAACTCATACATCACCTCTAAAGGAAGCCATTCCTCATGCTCTTCAGCAGGAATGAGCACCTACTCACCACCGTCTCTCACTTCTACTTCTGAGGGGCATCTCCCTTTATGTCTGTCACTCCCACACGGAGCATTTGACTACAGAGCCTTTGCACTACCTGATCACTGGGCCTGCACAAGAGGAATCTCTGGAGAATCTGCCCCACAGGAAATGAATGAATATATGAGTCATTGATTATGCTTCTCTCCTATCTACATTCCCAACACCTCCTCTGTCATTGTCTTGGACACATCAAAGAGCAAATCCCTCTAGAAAGTAAAGGACTTCCATAAACACATGAATAAACAGGAAGAAGGAGGGAGACAACAGGCTAACAATAAAGAAAAAAAATCACAGAACAGGCAAAGGAAACCAGGAGAGAGGCTACCCTCCTGTATTCCACTGTAGAGGTCAGGAGGGCTAAAGAATCCTGAGTCCACAATATAATTTTAAAGCCACCACAAAACCATTTTAAAATAAAAAAAGTCACTGAAATATGACTTTTTCACTGGATAGATCTTAAAGAGAGAGGACAACTGCAACACAACTGTCAAAGAGAAGTGACAATGTGTACTTAATTTCTATTTTATTATAGGTTAACTGGAGGCCCAATGCACGAAATTCGTGCAAGGGGCTTGGCCCCACACGCAGCGGCTGCCTCGGCCCTGCCTCTGCGTTGGCCCTCACAGCCCCAGCTTCGGCCAGAAGGTTGTCCAGAAGGACATCCAGTCTAATTAGCATATTACGCTTTTATTATATAGGATCATACTTACTACCTTCGGGTAAATCTATAACTCCACTTTGCCATGGCAAAAATTCAAGGAAACACTGCCACAAAAACCAAGAATAGGGTACATGTCTCCTTTCACCATGAGGACAGCCTAGGGAAAATGTTCTTCTGTTTCGTTTCCATTGACCTAACCCTATCCCCAATTCTTTCCCACATTTACAAATCAGTTCATTGGAAAACACCCTAGAATCAGAGCTGAGAATGTCTGAATGTTTTTTATGTTAATATAACTAAGATATCTCTTCGACTTTCAAATTATAAACTGATTTGTGTGTAAAAAATATAAAATAATGTCCACTCACTATTTAAATGACATTTCAAGAGCTTTAACATCAGAAGAATAAAAAAAATAATTTTTTTGTTTTGTTCAGTTTGTATTCCTCACTGACAGGAAGAGAGACAGTAGTAATCATTACGTGGCATTTTGAAAATTTCATAGTAAAGACAAAAATATATCGTTAAAGAAAAAGCATTAAAATATTTTTTAAATATAATACACCCTTTATAAGAGTACTTTTGATGTTAATTTAGATTTTTTTATAAAAATGGGAGATGCTGCATTTTATATTGTTATAAGCATAATTCATGCCACAATACAAAGTTTTTCTATCTATGTATCTTTAACCAAAACAACCAGCTGAACCAACTACTTATTTTATTTGGATACCTCTGTAGATATGATGGGTGTAATTAACTGTTCAGCTAAAAATGCAATTCCATGGTGCTTTTAATGACTTAGGTATACACAGCGTTAGTTCTCAGAGAAGACTAAAAATAGTGATTTTAATTTATTCCTGCTGCCTACAATTACCCACAACCATATATTTTTAAATATTTCCAGCCTATAAAAATTACTAATTTTTGCCACTTGTGTTTATCTGCATTTAGACTTTGATTTGGATAAATTAAGCTCTCAAATGTTCCTTGCTTTATGAAACTCTGCATGTTGTACACTTCAACACAAATAAATGACTTGTACCATTAGAGGTTTAAATAATGTAATGTATTTCATGCTCAGCCTGAAGCTGGATTCCAATGAAGTTGCTAATGCACGTAATGATTAAGTGTAACTCAAATACTAACTGTGTTGTTGAAAACATGACAGGCAATAATTTGGTCTATTATATTCTGCCATTTAATTGCCTAGTACAGACATTCTCTGACACGTTATGAAGCAATGATTTACAATTATTCAAGCTGCAAAGGTCAGAAAGTGACATTATAATCATCTACATAGAGATCCCTTCTAATGCACAAAAACTAGGTAATGCCACACATGCAAAAAAAAAAAAAAAACAGAGTTTTACTGCATTAGTAACTTTCTGTTTAAGGTTACTTAAGCCAGCTTAGAATAAACAGTTCATAAGCACACTAATACACAATAGAAAATGTCTAGAATCTTTTCATGAACCCAGAGGTGACAGATTTAGAAAATGCTCTTATTCTCTCCCGATTAGGTAATTCTACTCAACTATTTAACTCTATACACAAGATTCAAGACGAGACGTAAGAAAATCAATCAGAAAATACCATAATCCATAAATCATGCATACCAGGGTTTTGTAAATTATGTCATACAAAGTTAGGTGTATTTCCTAGGTTTACTGAATTGACTAGTTTTCTACTAACTCTTTTTTATTTAGTAACCAGTAATGAAAAACAATAACTCAGGTTGATCGATTTTACCCCTCTTATCCTAATGAAAAGATAATAAAATATTCACTTTTTTAGGCACTTTTCTCTATTATACCAATGTGTTTAACTTTTAACCACTCAAGTGCAATAAATTATCAACACATAAAAAACTGGGAAAAATAAAAAATTTTAAAACAGCAGTTTAATATGAGAAAAGTGAAATAGAGAGATACAAATAAGAGAGACTGAATAACATATTATTAAAGTAAAACACTGTACAAGCAATTTTTTAAAAGAAGATAAGTTTGAGCAAAAGCAGGAAATAAGAGTGGTTAGGGGCTGAAAGGAGATAAGCTGCAGCTATTACATGCTAGTGAAAACAACCTAGAGAGAAAAAACAAGTACAAATAAAAGACAGCAATCAAAATAACAAATATTACAAAAAGCAGAGAAATAAGGAAAATGGAAGTTAAAGGAAGAAAACAGTGGTCTACCATTACTACTCCATAACTTAAGTCCATTACTAAAAATACTCTTAATCTCAAGTTTATCATCTGTACAGTGGGGATAAGAAACATGAGATAAACAATCTCATGAAACTATAGAGATCAACAAATAAATATTACTTAAGGCACCCACTAAACCACAGCACTCCATAAATACTATTTATTAGAGTATTATACATACTATTATATGTACACACAGAGAGACACTATTAAATAAATTTAAGTAAATTTAACAAAACACGGTATCTATAACGACTTTTTTGAGCCACTGAGATTTTCAAGTTCTTGACTACTGAAAATAGGCAAAGTTAAAGATCATGGATTTAGTAAAAATATGTGTTTAACCTGTTCTTAAACATATGCCCCTCCAAAAAAATTTTTAACTTATGTATACAAATGCTTTCCATTACTTGCTATTTTCCCCCCCCCACTAAACCCCTCTATCACACCCATAGCCATTTCCATGTTAACTATCCATCAAGTATATATAAATACATCTGTATTCTATAAAAGTCCTCAAGTTCACACTCAGATATAAGAAACACATTAAGAAGGTGTATTATTCAAAAACTGTTCCTCGTAAAAGTAAAATAAAAGGCTTGTAAATAAAGTTATCTATAACATGTTCTTAAAACAGGAGTTCAAAACAATACATTTTTTTAATTTTTACCATGCTGTGAGCATGTAAACCACATGGGTAAACAAAACTTAAATCCCAAGTTCTGAATCCAGCTACCCAGTAGGAATTAGACTGCGAAGACATTCAGCTTCTCTTTCAAACTACCTTAAATCCATGACAGATTGTAGCTAAGATTTGCTGAGAAGGGATAAGAGATTATCTTAAAATTCAACTTAAAGAATCAAAGAAAATCAGTGTAGATTTTAAAAACTGAAATGGAAGTTTAAAAGGTAGCTTTTGTTAAGAGAGTAGCTAATACACAATCTTAAACTAAGCCTCAGAAAAAAATATCAGCTATATATTTGATGAGCGTCGTCAAGGTTCAAATAAAAGACACATAAAGATATGATAAAGAACTCAATCACAAATAATCCGAAACATTAATACTGAGCTCGAGTCAACAAAATCCACTATTATTTCCATTAATTTCACCATAAAATACTAGGTTTTGTTTTGTGTAGCTTTTTCCAAGAAAACCAACAGGTCAATAAAAAAAGTAATAATAAATGTATTGCCTGCCCCACTATTCTTATATAGTATCATGCAATCAAAATTATTTGAAAACATTTTTTCTGTCAACTAAAATAATGAAGAGGTTATTAATAAAGTTATAAAAAAAAACATACACTAAGACACTAATTACTGCAGAAAAGAAAACACAGTGCAGGACCTTCTGTTTGTGACAAAATTATACTGTTAATGTTCCTGAAAGATCACTTCACCTTTTAAAGCATGATTTTTTTTTAAAGTAAAATTTATAGCAATTAAAGCTAATGAAGAAATGCAGCATGAGTTGCTTATGTTCAGGAACTAATAGGTCCACGGAGCAGCTCTAAGATTATTTAGCCATCAATGATAATGAATTGACATTGTCAGTGATGTTAATGTACCAATGCTCTCTACTGCCACTAATCTGGTAGCCAACTCTTAGATTTTTTTTTATGTTTTCCACTTTAATGTTTAACTTACATACTGCCCTATCCCTTTGAAACACATGAACAACTTATGAGACACTAACATTGAAGGGTATTTAACTCACTATTTTTCTACTCCAACAACATAGATCAATAGGCATTTTTTAGTTTACTTCAATTCTTCAGAATGATTAGCTGCATTGTGAAAATATCTATACTGTAAAATTATTATGTAACTTTTAAATTAAATTTCATTTCTAAAATAAATAAGAGATCTATCATTTCATGGTCAAATACAATTCAATGACTACCATAATTCTAAGAGATACAATTTTGGAATCTAGATCGCTTTTCCTATGCACACACATATATGTAGAACTCTACGATAGCAGTATAAAACTCAAATATCTACATGCATTTTCAATTCTTTATCTTGGGCATCAAATATATAAACCGCTAGTGCAACATTTCAATTGTATGTGGTAAGCATTGAGCTAAGCAAAGTGTGCATTATTCAAATTATACAAGCAAAGCCAATCAATCATGTATCGTTTTTGATGCTACATGTGTTAAAAACTGTTCTCTGAAAAAGTTTCTTCTTCCTTTTCCAGGGTCTTAGTAACCCTAATAAAAATGATGGAATTAGATTTCTAATAACAGTAGTATGCAAAAATTATTTGTTTTGTGGAAATGAATGAGGAAGAAACTGCTTATGGTCATCTGACAGCAAATTTTCGTTGAAGTCAGGGCCTTCCTCTTTCCTATAACTCATATGGTAAAAACAATAAATGAGATATCTTTTTTAATTTCAAGACCTAGAGCAATTAAAATGAACCATTTGGTGCTCGACCCTTGCAGCTAAAATCAGTAGCAACAAAACTCATTCTGCACTGATCTTCAGGGGGCTTTAGGGCAAAAGTTCGTCTTCATTTACTTTAGCTGCAAGTCACTGAACCATCAATTCTGTCCATGAATAAATCACAGACCATGGTTAATAAAAGTGCTTGCAAAGTCATTTTTAAAGTTATCTTAAGAGTCAAAAAATACAATGGCATCTTGGGATGAAGTGTAGTATCCAAGAAAAACCAGGTATTTATGACTTAAAAGTCATTTATATTTACACAATAGTGCCAACCAGAGGAATTTTCAAATTAAAAAATAACCCTAATATAACATGAGCACATTGCATAATTTAATTGAACCTAAATTATTTTGTGAATTAGACATAAGAATTGCAGGTTTCTGAGGTTTCACATAGAAAGTGTTTTTATGTGATACACTTATTAATTCATTTCTCTGGCATAATAACATTAAAACATATCTTTAATCAGAAGTAGGGTATTAAGATCCAGCTCTGAATGTCCTATGACATACCATAGACACCATGGTATGTCATGGCATTTTAAAACATTTTACAACATCTCAGTGCTTCCTATTAAATGTAACACATTTGAGTGACAACTAAAGATTGTGAATGATTCATCAGAAGAAAAACCCATTAACCAAAAAAGGAAAACAAGTTTTGAAATAAAGTTACATGAAAACATACATTATACACTGTTTTTTAAAGGTTCCTCCCTGCAATAATAGTAACCAGTTGTCCGAAATTAGGTCCTTTTCTGCTTTTTTCCTTATAGAATATGTCCAATGGATCCAAAGAGCCACTAATGTGATTAAAATTAAAGCAGCAAAGCAAAAGTAAAAAAACATACATATACACTCCTAAAGCTATATTATGCATTTTTTATGTCTTTAAATGGAATTTCCAGTTCTCTCTGCCAAAGTGAATGAACATCCTATAATTTAGTCAATTTACAGATTACAGGTTCAAATTGACCTTGTAGCCCATAAAATTGCTCATCTTCAGTACAGGATTAGAAGTGGAGAAGAATGTCATAACTGTATTTAAGGAATTTATCATAACAATGGGAAGGGGGATATGCATGCGTAATTTTAGCCCCTCTTACTCTTATCAGTTCTGAATTCTGAAACAATGGATATCCTGCACATGCTTCCTGGTTCACACAGTGGAAACGGTTTCAATTTACTCACCCACACACATGACACTTGTATTCCCTCATCCCAAGGTGCCTTTTGACATGGTTTCTGGCATCGCCAAGCTGAGCTGTTGCGAAATGGCAGATCTTGCACTTGAATGGTTTTGATCCTAAGTAAATTTAACATAAAATATTATTTGAATTTGAATAATACTGTACTGACACTTTTAAAAGAGGCTTAGACCTTAAATCATACTTTCAATCTAATTAGAAATTTCTGTCCCAAAAATGGAGCACTTGCATTCCTTTCTAACTTGAAATGACCTGCATTCCATAATTATTCCACCAAGGAGACTTGAATGCTTCAATGAGTGTCCCTAATTTTCAATAATATTTCTAAGATTTAAAGTCAAAAGTGACTCAGGTGACTAGTATCAAGTAGATGAGATAAATAATTTTAAATATTTTCCTTACAATTCACAAAAGTATCTTTTACAGTCACTCCACATTTAAAATGCGACATTTTAAAAATATAAATGCATACGGAGTAGCTGATATTTTCAAGTATATTTGTCATCAAGTAAATAAACTTCTGCAGCTTTAAATTTATTCACATTAATAATGGTATTTTAGATATTTTTTACATTTATTCCCAAAGAGTCACTATATTACTATTTTAACAGCATAGAATTTAAGAATATGCAATGGATAAATTATTTGCTTTTATGGCCATTTTATAGTCAAAAATCTGTACTGATTCTGCAAACCAAAAGTACTGACATGTTAGTTATTATTAATTTCAAGAGCAAATATTTCAACATAAAAACAGAGTACCAACAATTTTTTTTATTTCATAAAGAAATAAAATTAATCTATATTCAATGAGAAAACAAAACTATTTCATAGTCAACAAACTTAGTGTCAGTAGCAGACTATACCCAATGTAGTTACAGATAATCAGTATCCACATTAATGAGAAGCTACACTTTTTAAGGTGCAACATATATACACCATTTTCTGATTTTCTAGCCAGTAAATCTTCAAATAAATGAAAATCACAGAAATCACTGTTTAAAGTCAGTGCAATATGTTTCCAGATTTTTCAGTTCATGTTGAGTCCCTATTTGGTGAAACACCTCTTCTAACATGATCAGACAGAATATGAAATATGTGAACTTGAATAAATATACAAAAAGGCTCAAACAAAAAAAATGCAATAAATCAAATTTGATCAATGAACCTTTGTGCAGTGCCCTTGGAAAAAAAAATCCTCCAAGAATACTTTGTTGAAATTGAAGCACTCAGTAAAAAATTTTAGAGTCTTAAATTTCAATTTAATTCCCAAAAGCTGACAAAAAAAGTGAAGCATTTAATTTTAATCTTCTAACAGAAATAAAAAAGTCAACAGTAGTACTAGCACGGGCAGACAAGGTTGAATATTTCACAGTTCAATGACAATGAAGCCAGATCTCTCAATACTTCCATTTCTGCCATTAGAAGTAGATATAAAATATATTTAACACCTGAATGGTTATATCTAGTCAGCTTTATGTGTAAATGTCAAAAGCAGGTTGAGACTGAAGCTTACAACAATCACATTATATCAATCACATTAGAAACTACAGTTTACTTAAATGATTCTGATAAAACTAAGCCTATCACCACTTTGAAACACTTCATCTCAACAAGAACTCTATAAAGGGACTTATAAACGACATAAGTGAAAAGAATCAATTTACCTGTACTTTGGATTAAAATGCATTCAAGATAATAGGTAATTATGAAATTATTAATTTAACAATAACATCAGGACTTCAAACAAAGAGAATAAAGCCCCCTCAACATTTGTATTACAATATAGTGAAAGGATTTAAAATACCTATCTTGTGGATTTAAGCTTTAGTCTTGCTCATCCTGCACTGACATTGTGATGAGCTCCTCCTTGTGTGAACACATGTGCCACAAAGGGCCAGATACAGACCTTCAGTGCTTTCAATGGACTGTACATGGCTCCTTGGCGAGACACTCTAGCTCCTTCAGGTCTCAGTGATTACTGCTAGTGTGTTGACAACACATGAATGAGTTACTGTGTTGACAGCTTTCATGCAGAAATCATGAAGGCTCTGAGTATTTTTCATATCTTATATCCCAAGTAGACTGTGTTAACATCTTTCTGTGCCATTAAAATCCAAACACTAGGGGACCAGAGGTACTACTTTCCTTAATATCAGTCATTACTGACTGTTATGCAAACATGAATGTGACATTAAAATTAAAAAATTAATAAAAATTTAGGTCTTAAAGAATCAAGTCAGACGTATACACCCAGCATCTAATGCCTGTTAACTCTAGCCCAGTGACACGCGAACTCATTTTTTTGATTGATTTTTCTTTGTTAAATGGCATTTAAATACATAAAATAAATATCAAAAATATAAATCTTTGTTTTACTATGGTTTCAAATATCAAAAAATTTCTATATGTGACACGGCACCAGAGTTAAGTTAGGGTTTTTCAAAATGCTGACACGCCGAGCTCAAAAGGTTCGCCATCATTGCTCTAGCCTGAATGCTACAATCCTCCCTATACACTGGCACTTCATTACTTCATTCACGCAACTGTCCATCTACTTATTCACTTCTCCAACAGTAACGTTGAGAGCCAGCTGTGTGCAGGGCACAGAGATGAAGCAGTGAACAGAATCACACCCATGCTCTCACTCTGCTTACCTCCTACAGACCAACTCTCCTGAACCATCTCTTCTTAAGCCAACTCAACCTCTCAAAACCATCACATAATTAGTTACAGACACCACCAGCCCTGGCTTGGGAATTTTTCAGTGAAGTCATACAACTCCCTGGTTCCCCACATGTGAACACTTCTAGACAGCACGAGTGACCAGTACACTCGAACAAAATGAAGGCTTGCAGTATTCTAGCTTAAAGACACCTTCCCTGTTACAGGAAATTAAAGCTCTAACAGAATGATGCAGGAGAGAAGAGGACCAGGGTTTTGTACCACTCATGTAATAGGAAAGGAGACCCTGCTCTTTCTGCTCATGGGGTGGCTTCAGACAGCAAACACCCTGGAAGCTCTGCAATGCTTTTTCCCTATAATTCTGGATGACCAACTCATTTATTTCTTATAGTGCTGCTTTCATCGTACTGAGGATGGGAAGGAAAGGTTACATAAAACATATAGTAAATCACAAAGTATAAAAACAAGGATTGGAAGAGTAAGCCCTTTTCCAGTTAACCATTAATAACAGTCCCTGCATTACTATTTCATGGACATAAGCAACAGATCAAAAAAGCAATTCATTCTAAGAGGCGCCAAGAAAAAAACTTGGGAGTGAAAACCTGGAGAGCAACTTCCCCAAAAAATGCTTTGCAAGACTGAAATGGCAGACAGGCATTGTGTCCTCAGGATCACGCCTTTGTTGTGCTTCAGAACACAACAAAAATGTGCTTGCTGATAAGCCCAACACAAAATGTTAAAAAGTATGCTAACTTTTACTAAATGTTACAATCAATGATGTAACTTATATAAGTAGGGTTACTTTGTCACATATTGATAGTTACCTCACTTTCACATCCACATTAACTTGATTTTAAATGCAATTAATACATATAGTCAAGGAAGACTAATGGACTACATTCTGCACTTAACCTGGTGGACATTTTCAAATGGCACAAGTGACCAGTGCAAACCTATTTTGCATTGTAAACGACTAAATAAATCTTAATGGATTAAGAATGATCAGCTATCAACACACAAGGGAAATTAAGTGCTGAAATGCCTACATTGATTATTTTAAATTATTAGCCTTACTCTGTTCTTGAATTTGTATGCTTTTAGTGAGCTTTAACACATTTACAAGACTTATTGACTATAATTACAAGAGAATTCAAGTAATGGACACATCAATTATAAGCAACATGTCTTGACCAGACAGTTGCATAAAGAATTCTAAAAAGAGCTCCATTAGCATTTTCCTCTTAGTTTTATTCAGTTTTATCTGCCTTAAGAGGGCATATTAAGAAAGTACATCTTTTCTGTGCACGTGAACAAGCCCAATTTCTAAAACTGTATCATTTCAGAAAGTAAGCTGTAATACAGCATGCACAGAGGTATTAATAATGCCAACAAACCACCACCAGGACTCCACTGCACTGGGAATAGCTGGAATCAAGAGTACAATGCTGATATTCACCTAGAACCTAGAACAACCTTATGCAGGTTTCCCTGATACTTTCTCCAATGAAAAACTTTTATCTATGTTTAATCACCCTAAACTATTAATAATGTTTCATATTCTTTTGTCTTTCTCCTGTGATGATGCAAAAATTTTCAAAAACTGCATGAATTTAAAGTATAGCTTTAATAATAAGCCATTATTTTAAAGTACAGTAAAATAAACCTTACAGTTCTAATGAAAATATGTTCATTAAAATGTGAATTTATTATTCAAATCCACTCATAAATTCAACCATGGAGACAGAACTTGTCTAAGCAGAGCACAATGATTTAGAAAAGCTGTCTATTTTAAATAAAGAATGTATGGCAGGTTTATAGAAACAGTGCAGTGAATTTTTACATAAATTTAGAACATTGGCTTATACATTTATCAGAAAAAAAAAAAAGTTTTTAAAAAATATCTACCTAAAATTAACCACGAAGCAGAGCAGAGACTCACCAGGTTCTACCAGGTCCTGTATCAATGAACACAAACCCCTGAACATACTGACTTTGAAAGCTGTTGACTATTTCTGATCTTTGAAAGTAGAATTCTGTTGCCTGGGAATTATACTTTTGGATATAAACTACCAGGCAATGAATATTTTTAAATCCGTAAAATTGTATGAAAATGTTTATTATCTCATTCCTCAAAAGTCATTTAATATGTCCTCTGAAACAGCGGTCGCCAACCGTTGGTCCGTGGACCCCTGGTGGTCCATGAAGTCCAAAAGGTTGGCGACTGCTGCTCTGAAATAGTGTCACTTAATAGATACCTTGAAAAACCAAACAGTTTGGACCTAAAACATGTGAAAAGCTGTAAGAGACAGGAATGTAACAAAAGCACCAGAGGCACTAGGCCTTTTGATAAAATTGAAAGGTATTTATGAAAGAGCCTGCCTTTGAGATCAATGAGGCCTACAGGCCCTCATAGATGTTAAGTGTCAAAAATGACTGTGGCAGTTGTCCCAAGCACCACCCAGCAGTCATGTGAACCGAGTGAGGGCCAGCAACAACTGCAGCAAGGATTGCATATCGGGTGGGAGGGAATGTCCAGATTTTACCATTCAAGGGCATGTTATAGAGAAGCACAGGTGCCGCGGTTCACATACCTGTATGAGTGCGGATGTGGGCCAGGAATGCCATAGAATTGCTACTGCGACACATCTTGCCACAATACTTGCAGACATTTCCCTGATTCTCCTCTCGCTCTCGGTTGATTTGCTCAGTGTCTTCCACTATGTACTTATTCACCTCCCGGAGCAGTTCCTCATGCTGCCCTTTAATATGCAGAAATAAATTTTGCTCCGAATCAAAGGGCTCTGTACATTTGACACATTTAAAGGTGGCCCCGCCCTCCGGAAGCTCCTCCACGCTGGCCTGTTCATTTCTCATGTGGCCAGCACTAGCCAAGTGCTGATGCAGGTTGCTCTCTGTGTAGAAGGACTTTCCGCACAGCAAACAATGGAAGTGTTTCTCCTTTGTAGGATGCTTCATGGCTATGTGAACATTCAGTCCACTTAACCCATCTGCTAAGAAACCACAGTCATCACAACGGATTCGTGTGGATTCGCCAAAGGAGCTGCCTTCAGATTTCTTCTTTTTCACACCTTGAGCACAGTCTTTTAAGGGTGACTCACTCATTCTCACTTCTGTTGTTATCAGACCCTCTTCACACTGGTCTATCAATTCACCATCTTCCGGATTCCTTATTCTTATTATGGAAGAATCAAACCGGCCAAAGCTATACATGGCCTGTCCTTTATCATCAACATTAATTATAGTTTCATAAACATCATTACTTTCAACCGTGCTATCAGAAGCTGGACCATCCTCTTCTATAACAACTTCAGTTTCATGTTGGGAATTCATCAGAATTTCCTTATTTTCCAAGATAGAATCTCCTTGCATAGCTTTCAAATCCACTGAACTCTGCACATTTCCAACTTGGTCTTGACCACGGCTATCCAGGTTTAGCTGTCCTCCCATCATTCTCATCACTACAGGGATGGTGCTTTCAGCTGAATGGGCTCCATCCAGATCTCCGAGACATCCATGTTTACTGAGGATTTCACCTCCATGGTCTCCTCCATTCCCTCCATCGCTATCACAATGTGCACTTGGATCACTGATGTCATTCAATTTATTGTGATTGTTCTTTGTTGTCTCATAAATTAAAGCTGAACTTCCTGAATTTTCATTCTGAAATTTGCTTGGGGAGCCATTAGAGGAAATGTTAAGGGTCACCACTTCCTCAGGTTTCCTAACTTTGTCCTGGGCAAGGGGCTGTTGCGAAGTTTCACAAAACGAAGGACCTTCACTAAGATTAGATTCTTCTTCAGTCTCAATTTCTATAGAGTCAGGAACACAGAGTACTTTAGACATGTCTAAGTTAGTATTCTCATCTAAAACAGAACGACTAGTAGCATTTGTAGATTTAAGAGTTTCAGGTGATTGGTCTGAAATTATCTGAAATTCTTCAGAATGTTGTCGATGCTGCTCCTCAGGTATGACGACGTTTTTGGACATTTCTGAAGGACTTGCTCCCACGTCAGAAGAGTTCAGGTGAGACTGCCTTTTCACCTTGTGCTTTTCTGTTGCTGCATGCCTGGTCATTTCTCGATGAGTCACAGCATAGTAATCACATGCCATGCAATAAAATGCAAACTCTTTTGTGTGTTTCCGTTTTACATGCAGTTCTAGGGAAGCTGAAGAGTGAGCACTAAACTCGCAGTGTGCACATTTATTGTCACTTGTGCTCAGAGCACCTCTCTGTGAGCATACTTCCCTTTGCTGCATCAGGGCCTCTGGTTCTAGAGATACTTGTTCCTTCTCATCAATAACATGACTGCCAGCTTCCCCATCCGTAGAATGAAATACATTTTCAACTTCAACTTCAATTGGATCTCCGTGCTCTTGTCCTGGTTTTTCTGAACTGGAGGGATCTGGTTCAGCTGACTTATTAGCCTGTTCATCTGAACTGGTGCTCCTACTACAGGCTTCAAGGTTACCCCCCTCAGGGCCAATAATGATATCTGAACTTTGTTTTCCATTTGCTTCTATTTCTACACGTCCTTTATGCTTCTTGGTAGCACAATGACGCTCCATATCTCCCTTAGTTACAGTATAATACTTACACACTTTGCATAAGTAACTATATTGGTGACTATGTTTTCGTCTAATGTGAACGGTCAGATTTGTAATACTAGAAGCCAAGAGGCCACAGTGTGAACATGTCCGTGAGATGTTACCTTTGGGTCTCCCTCTCTTTGGAGTGGTGGTCAAAGCTAACTCATCATCTTTGGAGATTACGCCAGACTGTGGCTGTTCCTTGGCAGTGAGTATGCTCTTCTCCAAAGAGTTACATTCCTGAAATTGCACACCTTCTACGTCGCCTTCTGTCCTCTCATTTCCAGAAATTGTAACCTCTTCTTTTTTGTCATTTGCACCTATACAAACCCTTTCAATACATTCTTCAAAGCTTAAGCCAATATTATTTTTCCTAGCATTTTCAAGATGTTTGCTTCTCTTAATGTGTTTCTCCATTCCTTCTTTGCTCAATGAATAAAGATTACATGCTTTACAAAGAAAGTGGTAGTCCTGACCATGCCTAAGCTTTATGTGTCGTGTGAGAACAGTGGAGGACCGTGTTTTGTAAAAGCACTTCTTACACTGAAATTGAGGTTTATTGGAATGCCTTACTTCACTTCCATGGCTTACCCGGGTTTTAGTCAGTTCTTCCTGAGCCACTCTTTCTGACTCACTCATAGTCTCCTTTGTGTTTTCTGATTCTAAAGTACTTAAAGGTAAAGTCTGTAAAACCAAATCATTGTTAAATGATTGAGAAGTCTTTGGTTGAATCAATAAGCGAATATGCTTCTCAGTTGTCTTGTGTTCCTCCATGTCCTTCTCAGACAAGAAGTACAGATTACAGGGAGAACAGAGAAAGCCCATACTGTGCTTTTCCTTCATGTGGTCTCTAAGATGTGTTTCATTCAAGGAAATAAATGAGCAGCACTGACAACTGAGGACAGAGGCAGTTTGCTGAAGCTGGTGATTGTGCAAATGTTCATGTAGG
Organism: Myotis myotis; assembly: GCF_014108235.1. Taxonomy (NCBI): domain Eukaryota; kingdom Metazoa; phylum Chordata; class Mammalia; order Chiroptera; family Vespertilionidae; genus Myotis; species Myotis myotis. The sequence goes on from NW_023416401.1 coordinate 43,235,471, forward strand.
TCCCTCCTCGACATGCTGGAGAAGTCACATGTCTGGCAGGACAATTTCACCTCTTTTGCATGGCACCTTTTCATGTGGACTTCCAACTCTGTCCTACTTGTAGACACTTGGCCACAGTCTGTACAAGTATATGACATCTGACGGTCAGAAGCTGCCCTCACTGTGGGAGGGTCAAAGTAGCTGACAAGGTGGGCATTTCTTTCATCCTGCTTCAGGTCCAGGGTTTCTGAGGAAGATACACACAGACTGTGGGTACTGCCACCCGTTTCTATGTGTTTAGGCATGGACTCTGAATCACCTGTTTTCATCTGTGCTCTAACGTGTTTCATATATATCCTGGGAGATTCACTAGTGCCCCGTTTATTAATTCCTAAAAGATTAAACCTTTTCTTGGCTTGGCCTTTTAAAGGAAAAGGGCCGCTTCGTCGTCGGAAGCTATTAGCCAACATGAGAATGTTTCGCTCAGGTCTCGGTCTCGAGGTTGCACTGATACTATGTGCTGTCTGTAGAGTCTTTTTGGTAGATTCCAATTTATCTAAGAGACCCTGTGAGGCTACTAATGCTCCTAACTTTTTATTCTGGTTTTCAGGATTTCGAGTTGTACCAAAGGAAGTGACATTTTCTTGAACAATCTCTCCCTTTTCTAGCAAAGTACTCCTGGACGGCCTCATTTCAACAAGAAGCTCACTGCTACTTCCACTCTGCTTAGAAATGCTGCCTCTGAAATCTTTAAATTTGCTTCCACCATTTCTTAGTCCTTTTGAATCGCTATTCTTTGCTATTTGTTTAGATGCTCTTGGTTTTACACGAACATTCTTTGTTCCGATGGTACATGATTTCTTAGGAAAAGGCTGTTTTGTTAAGATCTGCACAAATCCTCCACGAGCAGCAAGATTCTGGCGCCGGAGATGTGTTTTTCCAAGACAATGTGCGTTCAAAAGGTTCTCTTCCACACACTGAAAGCCACAAAGGTCACAAGAAAAGACGGTCCGTGACCCATGTGCTTGTGTGGCATGGGTCTGCAATGCTGGGCTGCTCTCCGCTCCATGGCTGCAGGGGCAGTGGGCAGGCTCCATAGACAGCGGCATGTGACATTCAGCATGCTTCTCCAGGTCCGAGCAAGAAGAAAACAAACGGTCACACGTGTTGCACTTGAAAGCTGAATCAATCTTCCCGATGGTACAACCAACACTAGCAACCTCTTTGCTAGGGAAAGATTTTGTTTCTGGGTCAAGGGATACCATTTCCTGAGCAATCATCTTCTCGGTGTCTGTTTTCAGAGAAACAGTGTCAGTTGGGCTAGAACTGCAGAGAAGGGAAAACGAGGTGGGAGGACATGTATCTCCATCTGAGCAGTCATTCAGGAAGGACGCCTTCACCATTTCACTGGATGGGACCTCCACTTTGGAGAACCCACGAACACCCTGCTCTTCGGACCTACAGGGCTCAGCCTCACTGAATTTCATTCGCTTGGAAGCATGTTTATTTCCATCTTCCTCTACAAAAACGCTGGTTGATGACTCTGAAAAAGCTCTTTTGCTAGCGGAATTCTCAGAGGAATTCACTACCAAATCAGACAAGGGCCTACACTCCACATCCTGAGATGAAACAGTCCTTGAGTCTTCTGCTTCCTTGTTTACATTTTCGTCCTCATCGTTCTCTGGTTTCTTCTCAGTATCCATCATTACTAATGTGCCGACACTGCTCCTCTGCCAGGGTAGCTCACTTGGCACTCATAACCTGTGAGGAAAACAAACATGGTATTAAACCTTTGAACATAAAAAAAGACACACATGTTAATCCAAAAATCAACATAAGGTGAAATACTGGCCGAAACCGGTTTGGCTCAGTGGATAGAGCGTCGGCCTGCGGACTGAAAGGTCCCAGGTTCGATCCTGGTCAAGGGCATGTACCTGGGTTGCGGGCATATCCCCAGTAGGAGATGTGCAGGAGGCAGCTGATCGATGTTTCTCTCTCATCGATGTTTCTAACTATCTCTCTCCCTTCCTCTCTGTAAAAAATCAATAAAATATATTTAAAAAAAAAAAAAAAGAAATTCTGGATGAAAAATATTATAAAATTAGCCTCAATAAGATTTCCTTCATATTGAGATTAATTTGATCACATGACCCTTAATGAAAAATACGAATTAGATTTAGGGAACACCATATCACCACGCTGTGACTCAGGAAGCAACACTATGCTATCTTCCATAGAAAGGAGGATTTTCCATAAAAAGCGTCTTCGCAGACCACGATGGCATAATATTAGAAATAAACTACAATAAAAACAACCCAAAATACTCAAACACCTGGAAGCTGAATAGCATGCTATTAAATATTGATTGGGTTACCAATGAAATCAAAGAAGAAATTCGAAACATCCTGGAAACTAATGACAATGAAAACACAACAATCCAAAACCTATGGGACACAATGAAAGCAGTCCTGAGAGGGAAGTTTATAGCTCTACAGGCCTATCTCAAAAAACAAGAAAAAATGGTAGTAAATCATCTAACTCTACAACTCAAAGAATTAGAAAGAGAGCAACAAGAAAACCCCAGAGTGAGCAGAAGGAAGGAGATAATAAAGATTAGAGCAGAAATAAATGACATAGAGACCAAAAAAACAATACAGAAAATCAATGAAACCAAGAGCTGGTTCTTTGAAAGGATAAACAAGATTGACAAACCTCTAGCCAGACTCACCAAGAAGCAAAGAGAGAGGACCCAAATAAACAAAATCAGAAACGATAGAGGCGAAATAACAACAGACCCCACAGAAATACAAATGATTGTTAAAAAATACTATGGACAGCTCTACTCCAACAAACTAGACAACCTGGAGGAAATGGACAAATTCCTAGAAAAATACAACATTCCAAAACTCAATCAGGAAGAATCTAAAAATCTCAACAGGCCAATAACTATGGAAGAAATTGAAGCAGTCATCAAAAAGCTTCCAGCAAACAAAAGCCCAGGACCAGATGGCTTCACAGGGGAGTTTTACCAAACATTCAAGGAAGAACTAAAACCTATCCTCCTCAGACTACTACAAAAAATTCAAGAGGAAGGAACACTTCCAAGCTCATTCTATGAAGCCAGCATCACCCTAATACCAAAACCAGGTAAAGACAACACAATGAAAGAGAATTACAGGCCAAATCCCTCATGAACATAGATGCCAAAATCCTCAACAAAATCTTAGCAAATCGGATCCAGCAGTACATCAGAAAGATCATACACCATGACCAAGTAGGATTTATCCCAGGGATGCAAGGATGGTACAATATCCGCAAATCAATAAACGTGATACATCACATAAACAAATTGAAAGAAAAAAACCACATGGTCATATCAATTGATGCAGAAAAAGCATTTGACAAAATTCAACACCCATTTTTGATAAAAGCTCTCAGCAAGGTGGGAGTAGAAGGATCATACCTCAACATAATAAAAGCCATATATGACAGGCCCACAGCCAACATCATACTCAATGGACAAAAACTAACACCATTTCCCCTAAGAACAGGAACAAGACAGGGATGCCCCCTCTCACCACTCCTGTTCAACATAGTACTGGAAGTGTTAGCCATTGCAATTCGGCAAGAAGAAGAAATAAAAGGCATCCAAATTGGAAAAGAGGAAGTAAAACTGTCCTTATTTGCAGACGACATGATATTATACATACAAAACCCTAGAGACTCCATCAAAAAGCTACTGGACTTAATACATGAATTTGGCAATGTAGCAGGATACAAAATTAACCCCAAGAAATCCGAGGCATTTCTATACACCAATAGTGAACTTTCAGAAAGAGAGATTATAAAAACAATCCCGTTTACCATCGCACCAAAAAAATTAAGCTACCTAGGAATAAACTTAACTAAAGAGGTAAAAGACCTCTACTCAGAAAACTACAGGACGTTGAAAAAAGATATAGAGGAAGACATAAACAGATGGAAGAACATACCATGTTCATGGATTGGTAGAATCAACATCATTAAAATGTCCATACTACCCAAAGCAATCTATAAATTCAACGCACTTCCCATTAAAATACCAACGGCATACTTCAGAGATCTAGAACGAACTCTCCAAAAATTCATCTGGAATAAAAAAAGACCTCGAATAGCTGCAGCAATCCTGAAAAAGACCAAAGTAGGTGGGATCTCAATACCAGATATCAAGATGTATTACAAAGCCACTGTTCTCAAAACTGCCTGGTACTGGCACAAGAATAGGCATATAGATCAATGGAATAGAATAGAGAGCCCAGAAATCGGCCCGAACCAATATGCTCAATTAATATTTGACAAAGGAGGCAAGAACATACAATGGAGCCAAGATAGTCTCTTCAATAAATGGTGCTGGGAAAATTGGACAGATATATGCAAGAAAATGAAACTAGACCACCAACTTACACCATACACAAAAATAAACTCAAAATGGATAAAGGACTTAAATGTACGACAGGAAACTATAAAAATTCTAGAAGAATCCAAAGGCAACAAAATCTCAGACATATGCCGAAGCAATTTCTTCACTGATACAGCTCCTAGGGCACTTGAAACTAAAGAGAAAATGAACAAATGGGACTACATCAAAATAAAAAGCTTCTGCACAGCAAAAGAAACCATCAACAAAACAACGAGAAAACCCACTGTGTGGGAAAACATATTTGCCAATGTCATATCCGATAAGGGCCTAATCTCCAAAATTTATAGGGAACTCATACAACTTAACAAAAGGAAGATAAACAATCCAATCAAAAAATGGGCAAAGGACCTAAATAGACACCATTCAAAAGAGGACATTCAGAAAGCCAAGAGACATATGAAAACATGCTCAAAGTCACTAATCATCCGAGAGATGCAAATCAAAACAACAATGAGGTACCATCTCACACCTGTCAGACTGGCTATCATCAACAAATCAACAAACGACAAGTGCTGGAGAGGATGTGGAGAAAAAGGAACACTTGTGCACTGCTGGTGGGAATGCAGACTGGTGCAGCCACTATGGAAGACAGTATGGAGTTTCCTTAAAAAACTGAAAATGGAACTCCCATTTGACCCTGTGATCCCACTTCTAGGAATATATCCCAAGAAACCAGAAACACCAATCAGAAAGGATATATGCACCCCTATGTTCATAGCAGCACAATTCACCATAGCTAAGATCTGGAAACAGCCTAAGTGCCCATCAGTAGATGAATGGATTAGAAAACTGTGGTACATCTACACGATGGAATACTATGCTGCTCTAAAAAGGAAGGAACTCTTACCATTTGCAACGTCATGGATGGAACTGGAGAGCATTATGCTAAGTGAAATAAGCCAGTCAATGAAGGAAAAATACCACATGATCTCACTCATTCATGGATAATAGAGACCATTATAAACTTTTGAACAATAATAGATACAGAGGCAGAGCTGCCTCAAACAGATTGTCAAACTGCAGCAGGAAGGCCGGGGAGGGTTGCGGGGCAGGAGGTAGGGGGGTAAGAGATCAACTAAAGGACTTGTATGCATGCATAGAAGTATAACCAGTGGACATAAGACATGGGGGGATAGGGGAGGCTAGGGGACTGTCTAGGGCGGGGGGATAAAATGGACACATATGTAATACCCTTTGTAATACTTTAAGCAATAAAAAAAAAAAAAAGAAAGGAGGATTTTCTCAAACAGCTTGCAAAAAAACTCCCAAGTTTCAACTCCCTTCACCACTACATTTCAATTTACTAATTCCTTTTTCTAAATAGAGAAGACCCCCTTTCAAATTCTGTTTCAGTGGACTCCTACTCTATAAAGCAGATTAAAACAAAACTGCTGCCAAGTGGTATGGCTCTGTGGTTGAACATCGACCTATAAACCAGAAGGTCAGGGCACATGCCTGGGATGCAGACGATTCAATCCCCAGTAGGGGGCATGTAGGAGGCAGCCAACCAATAATTCTCTCTCATCATTGATGTTTCTATCCCTCTGTCCCTCTCCCTTCTTCTCTCTGAAATCAATAAAAACTTAGTTTTTTAAAAAGCTACACAAATGGCCAAAAAGCACAGGTAAACATTATCAACATCAGCAGTCGCTAAAGCAATGCAAATAAAGCCATAAGGTAGCACCACTTCATATCCACTAGGATGGCTACAATCAAAAAGTCAGGCAATAACAAATGCTGGTGAGAATGTAGAGAAACCAGAACCCTCACACAATGCTAGTTGGGATGTAAAATGATGCTGCGGCTTTGGAAAACAGTCTGGCAAGTCCTCAAATCACTAAACATGGAGTTACCATAGAGCCCATCAATTTTGCTCCTAGGTATATGCCCAAGAGAAACGAAAACGTATGTCCCCACATAAAAACTTGTACACAAATATTTATAGTAGTATTATCCATAACAACCAGGAAGTGGAAACAACCCAAATGTTCACCAATGGATTAATGGATAAGCTAAGTGTGGTACAGCCATACAATGGAATACTACTCAGTCACAAAAAGAAATGAAGTACTGATTAATGCCACGGGATGAGCATTGAAATCATTATGCTAAGTAAAAAAAGCCAGTCACAAATGACCACATACTTATATGATTCTTCTTATAAGAAATGTCCATAATAGGCAAATCTATAGAGACAGAGAGTAGATTACTGGTTCCTTGGGGGTAAGGGGATATAGATAAAGGGTATATCTACTTTTGAGATGATGAAAATGTTGTAAAATTCACTGTGGTGATGGCTGCACATATCTGAGAATATACTTAAATCCATTAAACTGTAGCTTAAATGAGTGGATTGTATAATATGTGAATGTCTCAATAAAGCTACTTAAAAATATATAATTTGTCATATATAATCTACAATACAAAAATCTCTTGTATTTGTAACTGTATCATAATATAGTGACATGCTGTATGTTTCTTGTTAAAGAGTGAAAAAGATAAATGTACATGGTTTTATTGCACTTATATTATTTCTTCAGACTGTGTTCCAGAAAATATTAATTATATCTCTGGTCAAATAAGTTTAGAAAACTCTGGTTTGAACAAAATCCCTTTACACAGGATTTCTCAGTACATAAGCATTTCTCAAACTAATTCTACTACAGAACCCTTTGTTTATCAAGAATCTAAAGATTGGTGTTCCAAAGAACCTTTTAGAAAATGTTCTTTTAGCCCTGGCCTGTGTGGTTCAGTGGGTTGGTCATCGTCTGTGCACCAAAAGGTTGCCAGTTCCATTTCCAGTCAGGGTACACATCCAGGTTACAGGCTCGATCCCTAGCAGGGGGTGTGCAAGAAGCAAGCCAATCGATGTTTCCCTCTCACATCGATGTTTCTCTCTCTCTCCCTTCCTAGCTCTCTAAAAATCAATTTTAAAAATGCTCTTTTAGTACAGCATTAGTTTTGTTATTCAACATTTGTAATAGGAGAATAAAAGGAGGTAAGAGAGAATGAATTAACCACATGTATGTTCCAAAAATTCCACTTAGTGTCTACTGTGTCTTGGTTCTAAATTCTGCAATTACAGCAAAGAACAACATGAAACATCTGCCTTACAATGTAAGTAAGGGGTGAGGCAATATATTATTTTTAAATACATATATTCGTCATCCAGGACACTCCCTTATGGTCAAGAAAAGTCACTCTCATGCATGCAACAAGGGAAAAAGAAAAAAAACACACACACAAAATCTATGAAACAACAGAAGACATTGGACATCGGCAACAAAGGGTAGTGATCTCTGAGAGAGGACAGCTAAACCAAGTGAGTCCCAGCTTACTACCTAGAGCAAGGACCCAGGCCACAGCACAGGGAGGAGTCTCCCAACAGAGCTGAGGGGCAGCTAGAGTCTGTAGGGCAGATTAAAGGAAAGGAGAGGTGCCAGAAAAAGAAGCTCAGAGGTCTACAGAAGTCCCATAAGACAGAGAACACTGGCAACTTCCCCCCAAAAAAAACTGTTTTATGCACCTCACACTAAGTCCTGAGACAACTACTGCTCCAAATTCTTCCATAGCAGATTCATTTTGCCTGTTCCAAAGTTCATGTAAATGCATTCAGACAATATGTCTTTTGAAGGAGGAGGGTCTGGCTTCTCCTGCTCAGCACAATATTTTTGTTGAACATATCAGCAAAATGCACGGCATGGATATATCTTGATTCTGTTAATAGACACCTGAGCTGCTTCCCCTTTTTTGGCTCTTATGGTAAAGCTGATATGAATATTCCTGTACAAGTCTTTTTATGACTATTTTCACCTCTTTTGTGTAAATACCCAAGGGTGGTACTACTGGGTCACAGGGTGAAAGGACAGGGTTAGCTATACGAGGCACCACTTGACTGATCTGCAAAATGGTCACACTGTTTTACATAGCCACCAGCAATGCCAAGAATTCTGAGAGACCCACGTCCTCGCCCACATTTGACACTGTATCACTCCTTAAAATTTAGTCATTCTTTTCTGCAATTCCCTGATGACTGGGGATGGTGCCAAATACTTTGTTTTGTGCTCTGTGAAACACTTGTTAGCCTTTTGCCCATTTCATAATTCGGTTGTTTTTTTATTATTAAGCTGGAACAGTTGCTTATGTATTCTGGGCATAAATCCTTTCTCAGACATTGTGATATAAGAGGTATTCACTAAGTACTTCTAGATTAAATGAAAAATGTCTAAGATAAGCTTCAAAATAGTTCAGAAGAAGGGCATACTGAAGGCTATGTGCTGATAATAATGCAAGCTGAGTAACAGTGACATGGCGATTCAATATACTAGTACTCTTCCATCAAATTGTGTAGTCTGTTTATGTTTGAAAATGTCCATAACAGAAGTTATGGTCAATATTTTTTTAATGCCTGGTCTAAAATGGAGTGAATTCCCTTCCTTCCAATGTTGAGTCTAGCCATCTCTTACTCATCCACAGCTGTGGCACACTATCTACTGCCCTCACTGTGGACACGGCAGGAATTTCATCTTGAGAAATAATACATATAGAACATAGAACACATAAACACTGACTGAGGGAAGACCCACATGCGTCTATTCAGAAGTAATGGTCTAAATATAATGCCCGACTCATATATTTTTGGAGACAAGAGAATGACAACTATATGAATACGCAGGAACCAAATAATGACACCCTTTATTATTATCTACATAATAGCTTCAAAAACTCTAAAACAAAAGAAGGAAATGTTTCTACACTTGTTATTTCCCAACTAATTTTTTAAATTACTGAAATAATTCAACATGTCACTATATCAAGAAAGAACAACATTCAACATACATATACTGGGTGCCTGCCATATGAAGGGAACTATGCTATAAACACTTTCTCTGCCCAAATTAGACTCATGTTCTTTTGGGATCCATATGCAAAGGAACTCTAATAGAAGCCACATTTGATGATTGTGTGTGATATAAACTAAGATCTGAGTAGAGATGAGCAAGGGATCACACTTCCAAACAGAATATATGGCTAAAATAGCAGGAATATCACTCAAGCTTAACCTTAAGGAAACTAAAACCATTTTTTTCTTTTGTTGAGGAAGCAGGTAGGAACAGTTAAACATCTCAAGTGGGAGAAAGGGCTCAGACAAAGCCTTAAAAAATGCATGATGAGTGTGTGAGACTGTTGGCCCTCCAGACAGCTAACAGCTAAACTCTGCCGCTCTACCTAAAGCTCAACCAAAGGCAGGTGGTCACCCAGGACCCCATCATACAGGCTCCGAATTAGAGCTGGAATTTATTCAGTAGTGTCAGTGAGGAGTCACCAAAACCCAGCTTGGCTTTAGGAAGATAATTTCTCAGTATGTAGGACACATCACGGGTGGAGAAATCCAGAAGCAAAACGTGTGTATTCTAACAGTTTAAGTTATAAGGCCCAGAACCGGGATGATGTCAGTAACCAGTAGTGCAATGTGGTTTATTAAGTATCTTGAAGTGATCTGGAGGGATTAAATGGAAATGATCAGAGGATGCTCATGCTGATGTAAATTAAAGAGAAAACATTTCCTCAGAAAGGGTGTTAGAACAATACCAATAGAGATGGGGATGGAGTCTTTTGGTTTTTTTAATGGAAATAAAAAATCACCTGAGTGGAATAGTTTAGGGGCCCATTTTTCTGAAGATACATTTCATTCATTCACTCAACAAATATTCAAGTCTCCATTGTTCCTTAAAGGCCCTTTACTTCTCTCAGGAACAACTGCAACCCTTGGAGTACAGAGTACAGAAAGGTGTCCTCTGAAACCACTGGTACTTATACCCAGTAGAGAAAGAAAATAAGTCTCAGATTTCTACCCACAGTAAGGTTTCAACATTCAGGCGACCTGATAAGTATTTACACTAGAATAATGAGATGTATTATGAAGCCAAATCTTAAAGCACACTACTATGCTTCCTGTACAAATTCATTAATTACCACTTAATGCATATCCTCACCATTCCCAATGATTTTTAAATATGCAGGCCCATTTATAGTGTCCACTCTTATCCAAATTCTCAACTAGCTGTGCCCTAAGAAATAAGTTACATGTCACTTCATCATCTTCAATTTTACCTATAAATTATTAACTCACCAAGAATCTATCACGAAGGAAAGTTCCTGCCATAACTGAAATAGCCTCTTCTATGGTTTTAAAAGGAAAAAAAGTAGCAAAAAAAGGAATCAAAGCACTCATACTTTTTAAGAACAATAATAAAACAAATCACTAGCAGCCTTCTGATGACACCTACTGGCCACTTCTCATGGGAAGTTTCCTGCATCAAACTTAAAGGATTTCAGGAACTATTAGAGAAATATAACAATTATTCAACCATTTCACATGCTATCATTACTACTGGGCAACAGGCATGAAAATTTTCACTCATTTACCTCCTTTTTTCCCATTTTTTTCTCATTACAATCTTGTCTTTGTTTCTCTCTCATCCCTTTTCTCCTTTCTAACAAGTATACAATAAGCAAGCTTGCGTTCTCTCTTCCTCTTTTTCCTGCTCTTTTTTTCTCTCCCCATGCCCCACACATACACATGCAAACTCACACCCACAGACATACTCTCTCACTGGTATGACAAGGCCACCCACATAAGAAACTATCTTCTCTCTGCCTCCATCTCATGCCATCCCACTCTTCAACCCTTCTAGAGCCATCTGAATTAGTGGTACAAGAAAGCAGTGTGAAGTTAGCACATGTTGGCACCACGCCAATAGTAAAGTCACAGCTGGGGATACCTGTGTGCAACCTGACAGGTGTGTGCACACAGGCATATACAAAAACTCTCAATGGGATTCTGCCCTTTCCGTCTGTAGTATTCAGAGAAAGCTGCAATGCAGACACCTTTCAGATGCCACGGTAGGGACTCTCTTCTGGAAGGACAAGGTAGGGACAGGTAAGACTTCCTACAAGCCTGTCATGAGCTATGAGGTGACAGCTGAGTGAGACAAGAATCGATAAAAATTGGTGGACTACTCAGATCTCTTTCTTAATCTACCATTTGCAAATGGACATTTTATTGAAACTATGTCTTACCATTATACTATTACCTAATTTAATAAAGTAGCACCAAGTCCATATAGAGAGTCTGTTAATGAGAATCTGTAATATTAGTTGTTGTTACAAAACACCATGGCATATACTTTATGTAATTTCCTCACTATTCTCTCCCATAAGAAACATCAATTTGTAACAGCGACCACAAAGTAAGATATCTGAGCCTACAAATAAACACATCACCTTTCTATGAAAATGAATAAACTCTTCCATGACAAAAAGAGTATAATTTAATACCCTAAAAGCCACCAATGGGATATACCAGAGGCAGTTTTACCACAGTTAGATAGTAACATAGTGTGGTGAGTTCAGAACATGAACACTCAAGCTCAGGACAGGCTATAGTGCATTCCCAAGTCATAAGTTTGTAGACATGTACATTACCCATCCAGGAAAATGCCTGTGGTGGTTTAAAGTGAGTCCACAAATTCTGGCACTCCCTTCAAAAAGTGGAGCCTGCCTCTCTCCCTTTGGTGTGGGCTGGCCTCAGTGACCTGCCTGTACCAGAGAGAAGCAGTGAAGTGAGGGTACTCAACTCTAGAGACAAAGTCATGGAGGCACTGTGCTCCCTGCATGCCCCCTCTTGCATCCCTCTTCCTGGGAAAATCCTGTGCCTGGTTGCAAAGACACTTGTGCAGTGTCCTCTGTACAAGGACTTCAGCCTCCTACCAAGCACCAGATGGGAACTGGGGACTCCTGCTGACAGCCACGTGAGTGAGCCTTCTGGGGAGCAGCTCTGCCAGTCCTAGGCCAGACTTCAGATGACTACAGCCCTACTAAATCCTGACTACAGCCAAGGAGAGACCTGCAGCCAGAACCACAAGGGAAGCCCAACCCAAACCCTGATCCACAGAAACTACCAGGTAATAAATGCTTATTGCTTTAACCCACTAAGTGTAGTTGTTAATCCTCACCTGAGGATATTTTTCTTTTCCACTGTTTTTAGAGAAAGTGTAAGGGAGGGAGGAAGAGTGTGGGAGATGGGAAGAGAGAGAGAGACAGAAACAGAGACAGAGACAGAGACAGAGAGAAACACCTATGTGAGAGAGACACATCCATTGGTTGCCTCCCACACCTGCCCCAACCTGGGCTGAGGATCAAACCTACAACCCAGGTACATGCCCTTCACCAGAATCAAACCCAAGACTCTTTGGTGCATGGGCTGGTGCTCTAACCACTTAGCAACAGTGGCCAGGCTCTAAACAATTATGTTTTGACATAATCTGTTATCTAAAAGTCTAAGATGCAAAGTGTCCCCTCGGGAGTTCGAGCAGGAGATGGGGAGTTTGATCACTCGCTATGACGTGCACTGACCACCAGAGGGCAGCACAGAACGAAGGAAGGCCCCGGCCTACAGGCAGAAGGCCCAGATTGGCCTAGGGACCCTACCTGTGCAGGAAATTCGTGCACCGGGCCTCTAGTGTAGCAATAAATTACTAATATATTGCCCTTTTTTTTTTTTTTAATTAAATCTTTATTGTTCAGATTATTACATTTGTTCCTCTTTTTTTTCCCCCCATAACTCCCCTCCTCCCAGTTCCCGCCCCACCCTCCGCCCTCACTCCCCACCCACTGTCCTCATCCATAGGTGCACGATTTTTGTCCAGTCTCTTCCCGCATCTCCCACACCCCTTTCCCCCCCAGGAATAGTCAGTCCATTCCCTTTCTATGTCCCTGATTCTATTATAATCAACAGTTCATTCTGTTCATCAGATTATTTATTCACTTGATTCTTAGATTCACTTGTTGATAGATGCATATTTGTTGTTCATAATTTGTATCTTTACCTTTTTCTTCCTCTTCCCCTTCTTAAAGGATACCTTTCAGCATTTCATATAATCCTGGTTTGGTGGTGATGAACTCCTTTAGCTTTTCCTTATCTGTGAAGCTCTTTATCTGACCTTCAATTCTGAATGATAGCTTTGCTGGATAAAGTAATCTTGGTTGTAGGTTCTTGGTATTCATCACTTTGAATATTTCTTGCCACTCCCTTCTGGCCTGCAAAGTTTCTGTTGAGAAATCAGCTGACAGTCGTATGGGTATTCCCTTGTAGGTAACTGAGTTTCTTTCTCTTGCTGCTCTTAAGAGTCTCTCTTTGTCTTTTGCTCTTGGCATTTTAATTATGATGTGTCTTGGTGTGGTCCTCTTTGGATTCCTTTTGTTTGGGGTTCTCCATGCTTCTTGGACCTGTAAGTCCATTTCTTTCACCAGGTGGGGGAAGTTTTCTGTCATTATTTCTTCAAATAGGTTTTCAATATCTTGCTCTCTCTCATCTTCTGGCACCCCTATAATTCTGATGTTGGTACGCTTGAAGCTGTCCCAGAGGCTCCTTACACTATCCTCGCATTTTTGGATTCTTTTTTCATTTTGCTTTTCCGGTTGGGTGTTTTTTGCTTCCTCGCATTTCAAATCATTGACTTGATTCTTGCGCTCCTCTGGTCTGCTGTCGGGAGTCTGTATAATATTCGTTATTTCAGTCCGTGTATGCTTAATTTCTAGTTGGTTCCCCAATATAAGATCGAGGGTCTTATTAGTTTTCTTGTAGATCTCATTAAGTTTATCGACGGCTTCTAAACAGTTCTTGAGAGACCTTAAAAGTGTGGTTCTGAACTCTATATCTTCCATTGACAATTTTGTCCTGTTTCTTTGTCTCCGCATTTTGTTATGCTTCCTTGGTGCACCCCCTAGTGGTCTTTGTTCACAGTCTTATAGTTAAATCTTGATTGTTGTAGCTAATTCCAGGGAGGGTTTGACCTCCAGGCCAAGTGGCTATGAGAATCAGCTGTGTCAGCAGTGAGAGAACTTCTGTCCTCTAGGGAGGTGCTAATCTAGCCTTTGCCTGAGGCTATCCGGCAAATGCCTGTGTGCAGGGCTTGGGCGGGGCGGGTCGCACAGGATCAACAGGGTGGGCCGGAGAGAGCAGTTATGGCGGCTCTCAGTCCTGTCCCCAGGGTCTCTGCCTCTCTGAGTCCCAGCACCCGCTGCAAAGCTCAGAGAGAAAGCTGCACTCGCTCTGACCGAAGCCAGACAGTCCCGCTTCTCCCGTTTGAGTCTGGGTCCCTAAAGACTCGCCCGGATCTGGAGCTCAGAGTCTGCGACTCCCTCCCGATTGAAAACGCCAACCGCGCCCTCCGCCGCCAGCCCGCTCGCGCACTCCGCACCTCAGAATTTGACTTCAGCACTGCGCCTCCTCTGAGTGTCCGTATGCGTTTCTCTTTCCTCCTAGTTGTAGGACTTCCACTCAGGCAGCGTTCCTGTGGTTCTGGGTGATGTCCCTTCCGTTTTTTGGTTTCACTTTTGAAGTAGTTGTTCAAAGCAGCAAACTCCAGCGTTAACCTATGCCGCCATCTTGGTTCTCTATTGCCCTTCTCTGTCCTTTCACCTTGTCTAGAATATATATGGCTCAAGTTTACCCCTCCTTTATGTGTAATATATATATATATATTACATATATTATTATATATTATTATATATATTACATATATATTACATATATATTACATTATATATATATATATATATATATATATATATATATATATACTAGAGGCCCAGTGCACAGAAATTTGTGCACTCGGGGGGGAAGGGGGGATCCCTCAGCCCGGCCTGTGCCCTCTCGCAGTCTGGGACCCCTCGGGGGATGACCACCTGCTGGCTTAGGCCTGCTCCCTGGGGGATTGGGCCTAAGCTGGCAATCAGACATCCCTGTGGCAGCCCAGCAGCCCTCAGGGGATGTCCACTTGCCAGCGGGGAGCAGACCTAAGCTGCAGTCAAGCATCCTTAGCGCTGCTGAGGAGGCAGGGGAGGCTCCCGCCACCACCGCTGTACTGGCAGCCATCAGCCTGGCTTATGGCTGAGTAGAGCTTCCCTATGTGGGAGCTCACTGACCACCAGAGGGCAGCTCCTGCATTGAGCATCTGCCCCCTAGTGGTCAGTGTGTGTCATAGTGAACAGTCATTCCCAGTCCTTCTGCTGTTAGGGTCAGTTTGCATATTACCCTTTTACTATATAGGATAGAGGCCTGGTGCACGGGTGGGGGCCGGCTGGTTTGCCCTGAAGGGTGTCTCAGATCAGGGTAAGGGTCCCGCTTGGGTGCCTGGCCAACCTGGGTGACGGGCTGATGGCTGTTTGCAGCTGGTTACACCCCCTTCAGGGTGGGTGTCCCCACTGGGGTGCCTGGACAGTCTGGATGAGGGGCTGAGAGTTTTCAGACTTGCCAAGCCCACCGGCAGCTGAAGCTCCCAGCCTCTCCTTTTTTTCATTTTTTCTTTTTATTCTGGGATTTATTTACCTTCTATAATTGAAGCATTGTTGCTGTCACTGGCGCTCCCAGCTCTGAGGCCGCAGCCAGATGAAAGCAGGTATCTGGGGTTTGTTTAGCTTCTATAATTGAAACTTAGTTGCTTTCAGAGCTCAGAGCCAGGCTGCAGGAGGCGGGGAACCTTGGCTTCCTCCATCACTGGAGCAAGCAAGCCTCCTGTTCGCTTCAGCTGCATGGCTGCTGGCCGCCATCTTTGTTGGTGGTTAATTTGCATATCTCGCTGATTAGCCAATGGGAAGCATGTCGGAGGTACGGTTAATTTCAATCTCTGTCTAATATATATATATATATATATATATATATTTTCCTTTCCTATATGCTCCACCTTTAATAAGAATCTTCAGAACCAAAACAATAGTATGCAGGAGGAGGTCAATAAATGTTAACTGAAGTATACTGTTTGAAATGCATAATTTCAAACTTCTGTAGGATATTAGAACTTTGATAAACTGACATTTAGATTTATGCCTCTCCCACTATCAAAATCAGATCAGATCAGATATAACTTACAATGAAAAACTGATATACTAAAATCAAGAGTTAGTAAAGGGCTAACTAATAAAGAGATGAGGGGGGAGAGTTTTAAATTTAGAGTCATGTGGAATAAAAGAAATGTCTTAATGTTTCCTGAGTCACCTCCTCATTTTGGATGAAGACTTCCATTTTTATAGGCCCCTATAATTGTTCAGCAACTGACCTGCCTCAGAATTAACAGTAGCCTTGAGTTCCTTTGGACAAGCACATGGACAGTCACAGGCTGAAGGAGTGACAACGCTTTTGGCCACACAGACTGCTTAACTCCCTCACCTTCCCTAGCAGGCAGCATTTAAGATTAGGCCACAAAGGGGCCTCTGGCCAACTCATACCTGACCAATTTCCACTTCCAAAGCATCTCACATACCATGTTTAGCTTAACCCTAAAAAAGGACCTCCCCTAGCCAGAGTCCAAAGACACACTGAAGACAAGCAGGTTGCAACTATGTGCCTCCAAGTCCAAATGGCCAGAGCAAAGTCCAACTATCAGATGGAGAAAAACAGCTCCACTCAATTCAGAACAGCATATTGTTTTTATTCCAGGGATACTATTCTATTTCCAATATCCAATTCAATATTGCCTACAAGTTAAAACTTAGATTATTTGCTTAGTGTTTACGGTAGAGCTTAAACAATGACCAGTAAACCATACTAGTAGGGACCGAACCATAGTGACCAGAAGAGAACAGATAGATATCACTCCTTCTGTTACCAAGGAGCCCCAGCATCCCAGCACTACTTGTGAAAATGTATGAAAACATTATAAAACAAGTCATGAGATTAAAATAAACTATAAAATCAGCTCAGCTGTCTTACCTACCTATTTCTTTTTTCCAAAAAATAATATTCCTACACCTCAAGTACTATTTTCCAAATACATTAAATTGATCCAATAATTAATTTTATGACAACCTTATATCAACAACCTCTGACAAATGTATTTGTATAGTCGAAAAGATTTTACGGAAAAGTAAAATTTTATACATCTCCTTTCCAAAAGTATATTCAAAATCAATACTTTATTAGTATTTCCATCTAATTGTTTTAATTTTTTAGAGAAAAAATTTTATTAGGACAGAAAAACAGGATAAAAGAAAGGAAGAAAATCCTATGAGTAGAGATAGAAAACTTCAACGCCATTAAAAGCAGACACATAGGATTGTTTGTATCTTAGGCCATTTGAAAAGGTTATTTTATTATCAATGTAACTAATCACAATGAAACTATCTCTTCCAACTAAAGACATTATAATGAATTTTCTTTACAGCTATAGAGAAATGTGATTTTCTGTTTCCCATCAAATAGAACAGGCTACATAAATTCTTCTTCCTTTTTATTGTAAAATATAATTCCATCTATAAAATCAGTCATGAAATATTAACACTGAAACAACAGAATATATCTCTTTTACTTAATTTACTTTAAAGGGTCTATTCACTACAAAAGGGGGGTAGGGTGTATGTGTGATAGAGCCCCTACTTCCTCATTAAGTGTTTCCATTAGACCCTTTATTGTTGAGAATTTACAATGTAGCCATAAAAAGCATTTCAAGATAAAAGTTAGTATACTTTCCTTAAATTTGCCTTTCATCTTTTTCAAAAGGCAAGAGAATGAAGCATACAGCATATGAATCCTGAGGAAAGGGAAGAGAATTAGGAAAATAAAATTTAAGAGACATATTTACACTGAAAATTTTAAACACTACTGAAAAAGAATATTAAGGTACAAGAAGGACTTTGTTTCCATCCCAACTATACCAACAATATGTGCAGTACACAGGGTGATCATGTAACTTTTCTGAGCCCCAGTTTCCTTGTTTCCTTGAGTCATAGATTCAAGGAGAAAAATGAGACAGTAAAGAATTGGTGAGCACTTAATCAATAGAAAAAGGTATTATCAGGAATTTCTTTTTCATTCCAGCAGAAACAGAGGAAGAAAAGGATGGTTCCAAAATGTAAATCTGGGGGAAATATAACTTTAAAACTGAACATCTGAAAAAAACATCTGAAGACATGTTCCCCGATGTTCTTGCTTATAGATTCTTTAGGTCCACCAAGAAGAGTTGGAAGACAATGGCTAATCAAAGAACTACAGAAACAAAGATTAAACCACTAATTTTGAAAGAAATTTGTAAAACGTAATTACAAATGTCAATAAGCTAACAGGAGAAACCAAGATGGCGGCATAGGTTAACACCAGAGTTTGCTGCCTCGAACAACCAATCAAAAATACAACTAAAAGACGGAACAGACATCATCCAGAACCATAGGAAGGCTGGCTGAGTGGAAATTCTACAACTAGGAGGAAAGAGAATATCACACCCAGACTCAGAGGAGGCGCAGTGCTGAAGTGAAATACTAAGGTGCGGAGTGCGCGCGCGCGCGCGGAGCGGGCTGGCGGCGGAGGGCGCGGTTGTTGTTTTCAATCGGGAGGGAGTTTCAGACTCTGAGCTCCAGATCCGGGCGAGTCTCTAGGGACCCAGACTCAAACGGGAGAAGCGGGACTGGCTGGCTTCGGTTGGAACTCGAAGGCAGCTTTCTCTCCAAGGTTTGGAGAGACTCTGTGACTCTGTGAGGCAGAGCCCCTAGGGACGGAACTGAGAGCAGCCATAACTGCTCGCTCCAGCCCACCCTGTAGATCCCCGGGGACCCGCCCCGCCCAAGCCCTGCTCAGAGCCATTAGCCGGATAGCCTCAGGCAAACGCTAGATTAGCACCGCCCTAGAGATCCAGCACAGAAGCTCTCCCACTGCAGACACAGCTGACTCTCATAGCCAGTTAGCCTGGAGGTCAAATCACCCCCGGTATTGCCGACAACAATCAAGGCTTAACTACAACAAGACTGTGCACAAAGACCACTAGGGGGTGCACCAAGAAAAGATAAAAAAATGCAGAGACAAAGAAACAGGACGCCAATGTCAGAAATGGAAGATATAGAGCTCAAAACCACACTTTTAAGGTCTCTCAAGAACTGTCTAGAAGCTGCCGATAAACTTAGTAAGGCCCTCGAAAAGACTGATGAGACCGCCGATAAATGTAGTGAGATCCTCAAGAAATCTAATGAGACCCTCGATGTTGTGATAAAGAACCAACTAGAAATTAAGCATACACTGACTGAAATAAAGAATATTATACAGACTCCCAACAGCAGACCAGAGGAGCGCAAGAATCAAGTCAAAGATTCGAAATGCGAAGAAGCAAAAAACACCCAACTGGAAAAGCAAAATGAAAAAAGAATCCGAAAATACGAAGATAGTGTAAGGAGCCTCTGGGACAGCTTCAAGCGTACCAACATCAGAATTATAGGGGTGCCAGAGAGAGAGCAAGATATTGAAAACCTATTTGAAGAAATAATGACAGAAAACTTCCCCCACCTGGTGAAAGAAATGGACTCACAGGTCCAGGAAGCGCAGAGAACCCCAAACAAAAGGAATCCAAAGAGGACCACACCAAGACACATCATCATTAAAATGCCAAGAGCAAAAGACAAAGAGAGAATCTTAAAAGCAGCAAGAGAAAGAAACTCAGTTACCTACAAGGGAATACCCGTACGACTGTCAGCTGACTTCTCAACAGAAACTTTGCAGGCCAGAAGGGAATGGCAAGAAATATTCAAAGTGATGAATACCAAGAACCTACAACCAAGATTACTTTATCCAGCAAAGCTATCATTCAGAACTGAAGGTCAGATAAAGAGCTTCACAGATAAGGAAAAGCTAAAGGAGTTCATCACCACCAAACCAGGATTATATGAAATGCTGAAAGGTATCCTTTAAGAAGAGGAAGAAGAGTAAAAAGGTAAAGATACAAAGTATGAACAACAAACATGCATCTATCAACAAGTGAATCTAAGAATCAAGTTGAATAAATAATCTGGTGATCATAATAGAATCAGGGACATAGAAAGGGAATGGACTGACTATTCTTGGGGGGGAAAGGCGTGTGGGAGATGTGGGAAGACACTGGACAAAAATCGTGCACCTATGGATGAGGACAGTGGGTGGGGAGTGAGGGCGGAGGGTGGGGCGGGAACTGGGAGGAGGGGAGTTATGGGGGGGGAAAAGAGGAACAAATGTAATAATCTGAACAATAAAGATTTAATTTAAAAAAAAAGAAAAAAAAACACAAATGTCAATAAGCTAACACATGTAAAACTAACAAGCCTCAAGATATATGGAATGTAAATTATTAGGTATCAAATATTAGTGTTAAGAAATATTTAGCCCTGGCTGGGTGGCTCGGTTGTTGGAGCGTCATCTCGTACACCAAAAGGTTGTGGGTTCGATTCCCCGTCAGGGCACATACCTAGGTTTCAGGCTCAATCCCTGGTCGGAGCATGTACAGGAGGCAAGTGAAGGATATTTCTCTCTCATATGGATGTTTCTCTCTCTCCCTTCCTCTCTCTAAATCAATCAAAACATATCCATGGATGAGGATTTTAAAAAAGAAGTATATTTAAAAAGGAGAACTTCAGTATTAAATTTTAAAAGTATAATTCTAACAAAACTATAAGGTTAATAGTTTTTTCCTTCTAGGTGGTGAAATTATAGGGTTGTGTGTTTTTTTCTTCTTCCTAGTACTTTTCTGTACTTTCCAAAATACATTACTTTGGGAGGAAGACTGAGAGGATTGCTTTTAAAAAACTATCTATACATAGTTGAAGTAATGGAAAATAACTACTCTCAAAAAAGAAAATAATTCCTAAGATAGAAATACATTTATAATTGTGGTTCTTGCACTAAACTGAGAACCAAAACAAATAAAAAGGAGACTTACAACAGTCACAGATGCTTAGGGTCTAATTTTGGTCAAAACACGCCAGGACATCAAGAAATTTACCTCTGATTCATGGAACCTCACACTAACCTCAAGAATGGAGGGAAGAGGCACAGTAACAATGGGCAAAGCTAGCACCCACAACTTGGCCTCTCATAGCATCCCCACTAAAGGGCTCTTTAAGAAATGACAGATTCCAGGGGCAAGGCAGGTACACTTGAAGCCTAGAGCATCTTTTTATGTCAGAAAGTGAGAAAGTGCTTTTTTAAAATAATGATGCAACAAGGACACAGGAGTCAGTTGGAATGGGCTCCTACTGGCCAAATCCTACTAGGACAATTTGAACACCAAAATAACTAAGCACCATTAAAACATGGACTATGTAGATTCTTAATGAAAACCGTTTGCTCTCATTTTTTTAAAGACTATAATTTCTACTACCTCTCTTTGAATGTTCTAAATTTTCTAAGCTATTTTTAAAAGTACATTACCACCTTAGTTTAAATTCTAATGGTTTGATAATTACATGCACTCCTATAACTGTGATTCCTCTTTTTGTAATAATTGATCCAATAATTATATATCAAATTATGATCCATAATTCACAATCAGCAGAAATCACACATGATTTGTATACTCCTAAAGAAGTGGTGTGTTTCTTGTTCTGGGCTTAAAACAGCTTCCATTATATTTAGTAACAATCACGCTGGGCTTTAGTTACATTGGATGATTATACTGGTATTACTCCAACTGTGTCGAACAATGTTTTTTTCTCTACCAGTCTTCTTATTACCTTACTTGTTTGTATTTTAAACTATTTTGGTGTTTCTAATATAAGAAAAAAGCACAGCATATCAGTTCAAATAAAAGGGAAGTATGGACATCAAACACAATGTGAAAAGCACTCATAATTAAGACAGATGATCTAGCTTTAGCAAGTGCATTTGAAACTAGAAGAGCTGAAATACCTACAATCTGTTTTTAAAAGCCTACATTCCACAGTTACCCATAAGGGCTCTCAGACAAGCACTACCTGTGTCTGAAACGCAGACATCCCTGCTCTGCAGGGACTCCCATGGCTGCCATCTTCTTAGCCAAGCACTGACTCTGATACAAAGTATGACGTGATAACAAATGCTTAACAGTTCTTGTGGTTTAGACAACTTTAGCACTCTGAATATTAAACAAAAATAGTGGCATGCAATTTGACTTAGAACTTCTAGAACCATATTTTTATTTTTCCTATACATGTTGACTTTAAGGAGTGACTGCCCTACCATAATGGTTTAAAAATAACATGTATTTGAGCCAAACTTCGGACAAATGCCAGGAAGCAAAATCTCAAATGCTCTGGAGAATGACAGTTTGCAGTTTCTTGTATGCATCTGAAATTAAGGAAGAGGATGTGGTGGAGAAAGCAAGGCAGGACAGGATTATAGAACAGTTAAGATTATGTGATCTCTTGAGGGTGGTCATGCCTTCAAGAGGTATTACTTCTGGCAATTCCAAGGAGTGATAACCTAAATGAGCAGAATCAATGGACAGGACTTGCTAAAAGCAAAGATAAACCTTTTACTAAAGAAGTTATAGGCCTGGGGCCTGATCATCCACCATGACCTGCCCAGTTAGTAATTTATGATGAGATCATCCTATGAAGTTACTTTCCATAGAATCACTTATTCATCCAGTTTCTTAAAAATTTGCTAGATGCAGTGCCGGGAGCCGGCCCAAAGGACCTGGCATATATGGCATACTGTTCTTAAAATGTTTGCTCACCTTCTTGGCACTATGTGTTTTAACCAAGGTCTCCTCTCTGAGAAAGATTGTTTCCCCAGGTAGGGATTTTCCCCTTAAGTTAGGGAGGGAATAAAACCCCTCAACTAAGTGCCAGGTGGGTAATTAATCACTTTAACTACGAACAATCATGCTTAAGCTACATAATCTTTACTCCCTGGAATGGAGATAAGAAAAGCCCTAACCTTTGGAATAGAGATTGATAGGATTGGAATCAACTGGTATAAATACAGATGTAACAAGACAGCAGAACACAGAACTTAGAAGACAGAACCTACACACAGAACTTAGAAGACAGAACTTAGAACACAGAACTTAGAAGACAGAACTTAGAAGACAGAACCTACACAGAACCTAGAGACAGAAGAGCTTCGCTGGAGAGAACATGGCAAAAGATCCTGGACAGAAACTGGCCACAGAACCTAGAGACAGAACCTAGCGAGAGAACCTGGCTGAAGAACCTAGAGACAGAACCTGGCTACAGAACCTGGATAGAACATGGCAAGAGAACCTGACTAGAACATGGCTACAGAACCTGGATGGAGTACCTGGAGAACCTGGCTGGAGAACCTAGCAAGAGAACATGGACACAGAACCTGGCTGGAGATCCTAACCAGAACTTCGCTGGAGATCCTGGCTAGGCTGCTGATCAACTGAACACTGTCTCCGTGTCCTTCCTTCTTCGCCGACTCCGTCTACGCCTTTGGGGACCCCTGGACCTGCTGGGGTTGGACCCCGGCAATGCAGAAAATGACTTGAATATGTGCAAGGTACTAAACCTAACAAAATCCTGACTACAGATCCCAGTTTAATAAAATTAAATTCTTATCTTTGAAGTCCCTCTTGGTTTCCCTATCACCTTCCCTCTTCTTATAGAGCTACCCAGTAAGTTGAATTTTGTTGTGTAATTTACCTGTTTATCACTTTACCACATCTGTTTCCTAACAATTTGCAATATTGCTTTGCATGTTTCTAAACTTTAAAAAAAAGGAAAAAACTATATAAGTTCTTCTAGATATACTTTAGTTCTTCTAAAAATACTGTTCCTGCCACTTATCCTTAGTGTTGTATGAAATCCATCCAGTTTCACTGCTGTGGAATACTTCACTACAGGAATATATACAATTCATCCATTCTCCCCCATCAGTCATTGCTTCAAGTGCTTTCCTTTTATGAGCAGTGCAACCTTGAGCATCCTCATCCACCTCTCCAGGCACTCCTGTGCAAGGATTTCTCTTGCGCAGTGCTTTGCCAACTTTAGCAAATCACCTGGACAGAGAGTTGAGACTGAAAGCTGGCCCACCCTCAAAGTTTCCCATGCAGTTGGTCTGGGTGGGATTCCAAAATTTGCATTTCCAACAAGTTCCCTTGAGATGCTGGGAACACAATTTAGAAGCACTGCTCTAGGAGAAAGACCTTCTGGGGGAAGGGGGATTACTGGGTCAAAGGGCATGTGCATCTTTAGCTTTACTAGATAATTCCAAAGTTACTGTACCAATTTATACTCCCATCTGTGTGTAGCATTCCATCTGTTTCCTACCTCCCAAACAGATTTTTACATCATGGCCAAGCTAATGTGTATGAAACTACATACCATTTTGGTCCTAATTTGCTCTTTCCTAATTACTAATGATGTTAAGAATCTCTGCATTCAGGTTTCCTTTTGTGTGAGATACCTATTTGGGTTATTTGCCCATTTCTTATTGATTTGTTGTTCTTATTGATTTGTTGTTGTTTACCCTTCTGGACACTAATCTTTTATAAAAAATAGGAAAAAAAAATAAAAAATATGTACTGATGAAACTAATGTCAGCTTTCTCACCAAAAAAAAAAGTACTGAAAATACCTAATCCACACTTGTGACTTTCTAGGTTTCATTTAATAATCACAAGTGGTTAGAGTAGGGGTGGGCAAACTTTTTGACTCGAGGGCCACAATGGGTTCTTAAACTGGACTGGAGGGCCGGAACAAAAGCATGGATGGAGTGTTTGTGTGAACTAATATAAATTCAAAGTAAACATCATTACATAAAAGGGTACGGTCTTTTTTTTTTTTTTAGTTTTATTCATTTCAAACGGCAGGATCCGGCCCACAGGCCGTAGTTTGCCCACGGCTGGGTTAGAGCATCAGCCTGTGGACTGAAGGGTCCCTGGTTTGATTCTAGCCAAGGGCACATGCTGGGGGTTGTGGGCTCAATCCCACGTAGGGGGCGTGCAGGAGGCAGCCGATTAATGTTTCTCTCTCATCCTTGATGTTTCTCTCCCTCTCTCCCTCTCTCCCTCAAATCAATGAATTTTTTTTAAAGAGCTAGAAAAACCCATTAAAAAGAATTACAAGTGGTCAATACTGTTGTCAAACATACGGATCTTTTCCTTTATAGTTTGTAGCTTCTGTGATGTGTTTAAAATCTCTTCCCTACATCGGTCATACAACTACTGATCTACATTGTCTTCCAAGTGTTTCATAGTTCTGCCTTCCGTATTTAAGCCTTTAACTGTTGACTTTTGTAGCTGGTTTTTGTGAATGATATGAATTAGAAATGTATAAAAGTTTCCTGTTTGTTAAGGGTCATAGATATCACCAACTCGAACTTTAGGAAGATACAGAAAGTGCCCCAAGTAAAATATTGATTAGGTGTCAACCACTTTGTTTTTGTTTGCTCTCTCATTGAGGCAAACAAAAAAGTGGAAATTTTCAATGTGAAACTTTGAATGTTATTATCAAATTAGCCAGACTATGATTCCTTACTCCATCACACTCCAGGAATATTACTTAGAAACATTAAAAACCCATAATTTAGTCTTATTCTAAAAAATAATAATAATAAGACAGGTAAGTACTGGGTAGTGTGGTTGAGCTATAAATCTATACAACCTTTCCAGAGAGTAATTTTGCAATATCTGTATCAAAAGCCTTACATGTATCTTCTTTGAGCTATCAATGAATCTTCACAGAATTTATCTTAAGGAAATAACTGGATAAAATGTGTTCCATTTATTCACCATAGAACTCTTTATAAGAGAAGAAACTGGAAACAAGCTAATACCCAACAGTGCAGGATGGGTTAGCAATGTAGCTGCTGTGGCACATTGCAGACTCAATGCCCTGGCAGAGTACACTGCAGTGTTACTGTGGGAAGGTATTCACAATATTCAGGGAACTTATAAAAGCAAGTAACAAAACAGACACATAATATTCATTTATTCACAAACAATTATTGAGTGCTTTGTGTGTGCCAGGTACCAAGCAACTCATTGGTAAACAAAAAGATCTGTCCCCTGCCTCCAAGGAGCTTAAGAGCTTGCGAGGGAGATAGAACAGAATTAATATCTTCCAATTTACTCTGGTTGGGATATTAAAGGCACATGCATATTGAAAGAGAGACAATTTATATGTGTATATATGTAATAATCTCACATTCCATCAGCATGGCCTACAAAGAGAACACACCCAGCTCTACGGACTAGCGAGTGGATAAGCAACTCCTTAGGCAACTGCCTAAGAACTGAAGGGTATTCATCTTCTACAAATTTTAAGAAAAGCTGTGAATTTTAAGAAATTCAGTTATGGAAAGCTATACCCTGGAAGACGGATGTGAGACATTGCAGAACCATGGCAAAAGAATTGGGGCAAACAGTTTCCATTGCTTCTAATTCAAAACCAAGTTGAGCAAATAACTGTTAGCCCAGTGCCTATTTCTTTTTTTTTTTTAATTGTTTTATTGCTTAAAGTGTTACAAAGAGTATTAATATGTCTCTTCCTCCCCCCCCCCCCCCACCGCCCTTGACAATCCCCTGGCCTCCCCTACCCCCCAGTGTCTTATGTCCATTGGTTATGCTTATATGCATGCATACAAGTCCTTCGGTTGGTCTCTTACCGCCCCCCCCTTCCTGCCCCCCAACCCTCCCCGGCCTTCCCGCTGTAGTTTGACAGTCTGTTCAAGGCTGCTCTGCCTCTGTATTTATTTTTGTTTACCCTCCTCTGCTATACTTGGGTCTGACAAATAATGAAATCTCCCTACAAAAGAAACAGTTCACAGTTAGGGTCACACACCAAGGATTCTAACATTATATGTTCATTTCTTTTAAACTTATGCACCAAAATCAGTGAAGTTATGAGGCTCATTAATTACAACAGGAAAATTTTTCACTTTAGAGCACAGAAGGATGTCAGACACCACCTCAACCAAGAGACCAACCAATGATACACGTGCATCCCAATACAATGCACAAACTCACCACTGTGGCATTCTTGCCAAAAATGCTTAACCCTCAACTTAATAATGAAGATCAGGCAAATCCAAACCAAGGAACATTCTACACAATAACTGACCAGTACTCTTCAAAAGGTCCTGAAAGATAAAGAAATCTGAAAGGAACTGTCACCTAGAAGACACTAATAGACATGATAACTAATACTGGTTTGGATCCTGGATCAGAAAAAGGACAGCAGTGGTGAAACTCGAATGAAGACTTTAATTAACAACCGCCTGGTCTCAATGACTACACTATG
This sequence comes from Myotis myotis, assembly GCF_014108235.1. Classification (NCBI taxonomy): domain Eukaryota; kingdom Metazoa; phylum Chordata; class Mammalia; order Chiroptera; family Vespertilionidae; genus Myotis; species Myotis myotis. The sequence goes on from NW_023416401.1 coordinate 43,262,948, forward strand.
GTTACAGAAGATGTTAACAAAGGGGGGCAGGCTGAAAGGTATATATCAACTCCCTGGACTATTTTTGCAACCCTTTTGTAATTCTAAAATTATTTCAAAGCAAAAAGTTTTTAAAAATCATCTCAGATGAATGATTTTTTAAAAAAGTATAGGATACCACTTATTAACTCTAACATAAAAATATATTATCTCCTCCAGTAATTGTACTAAAAAAAATCCAATAATTACAGATGAGGCTTAAGTTGGAATTTTTATTCAATAAAAACCTGCAGTTGGGATAACTAGAGAACAGAGTAACTTTCCTAGGGCACTGAAATCTCTCCAAATAAAGAAACTACCTTATTTCCACCCCTTACTCTTTTTTAATTGAATTCAACTTTCATTTATTTAACATCTACTATGGGCATGTAACTGTGCTAGGGCCTCATGAGATTTTGATATATAAGAAAGGATCTCTATTTTAACACACAAGATAACAGAAATGCATCACATAACAAAACTGGAAGTAATTGATGTTCACTGCTAAACAATCTGGCAATCGATCTGGACACCCTCTTTACTGTCAGTGTTGATAAGACTGAGGACCCTCACAACTCAACTGTGTCCCCTTCAACAATAACATGTTCTGACCTCTAAAATTATCTACAAAAATTATCCTTGAAAATGACTCGCTCTGACAATCCATTTCTAGTCCTTTTTTTCATCTAAGCATTTTGATATTGGTGCCTTGTTTGTAACTCAAAATTTAAAAACGTGAATCTCAGCCCTGGCCGGTTTAGCTCAGTGCACAGAGCGTCAGCCTGAGGACAGAAGGGTCCCGCGTTCGATTCCGGTCAAGGGCACATGCCCAGATTGCAGGCTGGATCCCCAGTAGGGGAGTGCAGGAGGCAGCCAACCAATGATTCTCTCTCATCATCGACATTTCTCTCCCTCTCTTTCTTCCTCTCTCCCTCTCCTTTCCTCTCTGAAAGCAATAAAAATATACTTAAAAAAGGAAAAAAGAAATAAAAATGTGAATCTCTGAGTACCAGGGAAAAAGTTAGGCTGGCATAGACCCATGGAGGTTTACTTACTCTCTTCTTAGATCAAAAATGATGTGTGAGACTATGTTTTTCAAAGTGTGGTCTCAGAGCCAGCAGCTTCAACAGAATTCAGGAACTTGTCAGAAATGCAAATTCTCAGTCCCAGCCCAGACTACTGAATGAACCTGTCAGGACTCTCTTTTCACAAGCCCCCAAGGTGATCCTGAAGCACTATAAGTTTGAGAATCAATGAGGAAAGAACAGAACGGCCAGACAGCAAATCAGCAGGCCAGATTCTAATCCTTGCTCTGCCACTAATCTCTGGGATAGATTTGTCACTTAGCTTCTGTGGAGCTCAGCCTCTCTATCAGACAATGAGGGAACTGTAATAGATCAATGCCAGTCCTCATGCCCTCATTGATAACTCTGTGAGGGCATTCATTCCTATGAGGCCTAAAAGTGAAAAGAGCACCACTGTGCGTCACCACTTAGTTCTTTTGTTAAAATGAAACAAAATTTCTTCATCCACTGGTTTCTGAATCTTATTTAATAACTCTAAAATAAATAAAATTGTGTTTTCTTTAGTAAAAGCCATATAATGCTAATTTCACAGTTTCCTATTTAGTTCTCTATCAAGTCTATTTTGGAGGAATTCATTACACATAACAAAAATTCCAAGAAACCCATCTACCACAGACTCAAAAGTCATATGTTGCAGTCCTAATTCCCAATGTGATGGTCTTTGAGGTGGGGCCTTTGGGTGTAATTAGGTTTACATGAGGTCATTGAGGGTTGGCTCCCAAAGATGGGATCAGTATCCTATGAGCGACAGACAGACCATAGTTCTCTCTTGCTCTCTGGCATGTGAGGACACAGCAAGTAGGTGTCATCTGCAAGGCGGGAAGAGCCCTCACTAGGAACCTGCACCTTGATCTTAGACTTTTCAACCTCCAGAACTGTGACAAATAAATGTCTGCTTTCTCAGCCACCCAGGCTATGGTATTTAGTTACAGTAACCCAAGCTGACTAAGACACACCCTCAAATGTCCCCTCTGGTGTGGGAATTTAACCCAAATCATAGTTCCGAACTGTGCTCCTCTCCGTAAACAATATGTGTGACCCAACCACAAAAAGCATTTAACAAGTATGGAAAATAAAGAACTTAAAAAGGCATAGATCTAGAAACTTCCATTACTGCCTAAGAAACATTAAGTTTCATTTAATCTCCTCATAGATTTATAAACTGGGATTCTTCTCACAACTTGCAAAACGAATCTCAGAGATGGGGGGAATCAACTTAGAAGATCAGAGAGTTCTCCTGGAAGAAAACAAACTTAATAAGGTTGAATATTGGGGGAAATGTCCCATCAATCAAATGAATACCCACTGATTCTTGAGACTCAAACAGGTATCCTGCAAGCTCTCACCACTCCTTTCAAGCAATCAGACACACTGTCCTCTGTGCTTCTGTATCTCCATTTCAGCACTTTCAAGAGGCATCCTCTTCGTGTATCTGCCTCCTCAACCAGACCTAGAAATCATCTAGAGCAGTGTGTCACTCTCTCCCGCACCTAGAACGATGTCTGGAATAGAGCAGGAACTAATTTTGTTTCAGTGTAGCCACTGTACTGAATACCAGTGAAACTGTGTCCTATCTTGCAGCTTTTCTGTAAATCTTAAATCATTCCTAAACAGCTTTTTTTTTTAAGGCACCAGTAGCAACAGTTAACAGCAATAATCACAACTGCCTTAGGTATCAGGCAAGAAAACATTTGCTACTCGAAACCCCTGCCTTAACATTTTTCAGACGTGCCAGAAGGAGTCTGTCATTTCACATGTAGCAAACTTGAAAAAGAATGAGTAACAAACACCTTGAGATTTGAATCCTGATGTTAACTTTGGTCAAAGTATTTAATCTGGTTCTCACTTGGCAAAAAAGGGAATACTAATTCCTACTAGGTTGCTGTGCTCTCCTAATGATGCTCTAATCCACACGCGTGGGCCCTTCCCTATAGATCTATATGGTGTTCCAAGTGGACTAACACCTCACCGCAAAGCACGCCAACACTGTACGGCGATCCACCGGCACAGACGGTGAAGTTACACCCCAATCACCATTAGGACTATGATTACCTATAAAACAAAGAAATCCCACATGTGTGTTTATGGGTGTCCAGCCTGACAACATAGCCTATTCCAGAACTCCCCAATGAAATACATGGGCTGTTCGAAATGCAACGCAACCGACAGGGGTCAGCAGCTCCAGGCGCCCGGCTCACTGAGGTCCAGAGAGCGGCAGGCACACGCGGGACAGCTCGCGGGCTGGGAGCTGTGCAGCTGCGGGGACCGACGCGCGGCCCGAACCGCGGCGTGCGGCAGCCCGCGGTCTCCCTCCCAGGGCTGGGGCGGGGGAAAGCCCAAGAGCCCGGGCCCCAGCGTTAGCCACGGCGACAGTGATCACAGCGTGGGGCCGCTGCCAGCCCAGCGTCCTTAACGGAAGGCGGTAGGGTGGCAGCTAGGGAGGCCGAGTGGGCGGGCGGCTAAGGAAACCACCGCCCAGGCTACCACCGCGGGCGGCTCCGCTCGGGCGTGTTTGGGTCTGTTCCGGAGCCAGCGGGCGGTCAGAGGAACCGCTTCAGCGTTGACATCCCGTCGCCGCGGGAAAACCGAAGCCCGCGGGTGCACGTGAGCCTGCCCGGGGCTGGGAGCGGAGCAAGCAGGGGCGGGAGGGAGCGGAGGCCGGCGGTGGCGAGCACCGGCGGGCGTGTGAGGGGCGAGTCTGGGAGGCGTCGGGAGGGACCGGCGAGCGGGAGGGGCGGAGGCGGGGGGAAGGGGGAGGAGGAAGAGCGAAGGGCCCTGGCGGGGCTCCCGGCGTCCAGCCGCCGGCGCCCCGGCCCGCAAGCCACCGCCCCCAGGCCCCGCGCTGACGCTGGACGGTCCCCGCCTCCAAACCCCCCGCCCCGGCCAGACAGTAACTTACCTGTTTGCCGACAGGATCGCTCCTGCTGCCCCTACGACTGACTCCTCCGGCTCACCGTCTTCCCTCTGGGAGGAAGGGGCGGGACATCCTGCCTTTCCGTTGAGCGACTTCCGGCGGCTCCCTGGACAACTCCGTCGTGAGCCGACCGCCGGACGCTACAGCCAAAATACAGGATCTCGGGACCGGTTTAGTAAAACCCACTCCAAGTACCCTTTTTCTTTGCCTCGAATGGCCAACGGGTTCGTGTGCCGTCTTGTTTTCGGTACATCATCGCTTGCCGGAAGTCGCTCGGAGATGAAGCCGGAAGTCCCACCTCTCCCCTAGAGAAAACGGAAAGCCGAGGGAGTCAGTCTAAAGGAGAGACCGTGGTCCGGCTGGGAAGCTGGCGGTGACGGCCGGGGTGGGCAACCTGGGACTTAGAAGGTCCGCGAGCGGGTTCCTCCCGGGCGACTCTGCCTCCGCGTCCCCTCCCCTCTCCAACCACCTCGCCGCCCGCCTTGGGAAACCCCGAGGGTGACGCGGAGAAGCCGACGCCCCGGGCGCTGCGAAGGCCTGCGGGGCCTTGACCCGGCCGGAGGGGTGCCGCTGCCGAGGCCCTCATGTAGAGGACCCAGCAATTTCTGCTGGGCCAGGCGCGTGCGCCCCTCCAGATTAAGAGAAAAAGCTCTCCCGAGACTCAGATTGGAGTCCTCGCAGTCACAGGCCGAAGGGAGTCAGGAGCCGAATTCCGAGGCAAAGGAGTTCAGTGTGGTGGTTCAGTTGGGCAATAAGAACCGAAAACGCCCCAGCGTGGACTGTTTGTGAACGTTAACGGCACAAGGATTGGCCGAAGAAAGACACTGTGCGCCCCAGTCACAGCCCCTCTGCCCCTTGTGCAGGAGCATCTAGGGCTTCGAGTCTAGAACCTCAGGACCCAGGAAGGAAGACCAAGTGCAAGGACAGCAGCACCTTATCTAGAGACCTGGGGTTAGATGGTGACGAATTCTAACTTCTCTTGCAGACAGGGGCACCTGTTAATCAGAATTGTATTTAGGAAGATAAAGTGAGTAGGCTTTGAAATAATGCCCTTATAGTAATAATGATAGGCTTCCTACCCACATCATCTCTCACGGCCAATTTCAACTCAGTGCTATTTAAATCAGACTAATTAAGATAGATCCGTGATTCAACTGGTGTGTGGCAAGAATTTTTAAAACATGCAATACCGGACTAGTCAGGGGCACTGACCTCTTTTCCCTTTGATTCTCAAATTAAAAAACGGGGACAGCCAACAGGCGCCCAGCACACTGAGGTCCAGAGAGCGGCAGGCACACGCAGGACTGGTGTGAATGAATCAGAATTACATGTATGTTTTTTGTCCCTGTGCTGCAGAACTTTAGTCATTAGTTTATGTGTGCCATGAGATGAAAAAGGTAAGTCGCTGGGATAGAGAGCTTCTTGCAGACCTTATCTGAATCCTGAATAGAATCCGAATGAATGCTCAAGCCTTCCACGGCAGGAAAGGGCTGTTTAGAAGCATCAACCTTCCCAAGATCACACAGCTAGTAAAAGTAGGACTTGGCTCTAAACTCCGCAGTCAGACTTCCCCACTCTACCATACTGACTCAGTAATTGTCCATTAAAAACTATAGAAACTTGGAAAACAGGTTTCTCAGAACAGGTGATCAGCTTGTCAATGTTATATCTGTTTCGTTAATGTTTACTGGATGCCTATTGAATGAAAGATAATTAAAACTAAATTTGGTCTTCAGAGTTCCCTAGAAATGTACTTGAAAATGTAGTGCTTATAAATAAAATGTTTACCATCTATTTCAACAGTGTTAGTCTTGTATGACAAGGTGATAAACATCGATATGATAAACTTCTTCATATGGAGAACTTAGCACAGTTCTCCATATGAATTGGGCATTCTGTTGGTCTTCAGGTGCTGAATCTTGCAACCTTTCTCACCTTAGGGATTTAGTTAACAGTTCATCTTCTTTGAGCAGTGAAGTAGAATCTGAGTTGATTTTTCAGTTCCATTATGCATTATTTTGCAGAGACAGGACCATTTACATCATAATGTCACCTTAAGGAAGTCAATTTAACCTTTTCCTCATGTGTAAGATGAGTTATGTAGGGTAAAGTTCCCTTTTGAAATTCTATTAATAGAAAAGGCTCTAAAATTTCTAAATCATACTAGTAGGGTATAATAATATTACTCTTATAAAGGACTTTGTTAGATAATACTAATAGTGATGATGGCTATTGTTTATTAAGCATTTACTATATTCATGCAGGGCTCTAGAAAAACCCAGGAATATAGAAAAATTTTGATATGGTTTTTGTGTGTCTCATCAGGAAAGTTTATATATATATATATAAAAGAAGATCCAGGTGTATTAATTTATATAATTGTTATAAGATTTATATACTATAATTATTTTTATTATATTGTATTTTATTTATATTTATATTACATGTAAATGTTTGTAAAATCGTGGGGCTTTTTAAAAAATTATTTCTCCCCACACTTTTATGTAGCCACAGGACAAGAATTTTTAATTTGTGTTTGCAGTATTGCTATAAAGCAAGAGTAAACCAACACTTCTCTTTCGTTTAGCATTTGAATGGATGGAGGCCCCAGGGAGAGGAGGCCAAGCAACTTTTCTGGACTGAGATGGCAGCCCAGGCAAATGTAGGCTGTTTATGTGAAACTCGTGGAGCCCTTGTGGCTTGCTCCAAGGTTCCACTCCTTCCATTGACTGGACAGAGCTGTTGGTCCCCCTCCCAATGTTGGAGCTCCCAATCCACCACTTTTCTCTGAAATGCAGCTTCCCATCCATTGTGTTTCAACTTGCTCTCTGCATTGACTAATGTTTTCTAATATTGCAGACAAGTTTTCTTAAAGCACTATTTATCCTTGCACCTGTACCTGATGCCTCCTCTCCCCCCCCAACCCCCCCCCCCCCCCCGCCCCATCATCTTAGACTGCTCCAAGTGAGGAGAATTTTATCTGGGTGATACAAATAATGTTCTACATTATAGTTTTACATGCAATAATCTGTCTTCATAAATGTTTCCACAGCACTCCTCAGTCAGAGTTGGAGCTATTCCCAGGGGTTGGGTGGGACCACCTTTAAGTTGAGGATTATCCTCAAATCCATCTGCCACAGGATAAGAAGGTCTAGGTTATAGTTCTTTCTTTGCCACAAATTAACCTAAAAAAATTGGAGTTTGACATTCAGTTGTTGTCAATTCAAGTGTGTGGATTTGCCTGGCTGTCATGGCTCTGGTGGGGTGTTGACCTATGAACCAGAAGGTCACGGTTTGATTCCTGGTCAGGGCACATGTCCGGGTTGCAGGCTCCATCCCCAGTAGGAGCCGTGCAGGAGGCAGCTGATCAATGATTCTCATCGATGTTTCTATCTCTCCCTCTCCCATTCTCTCTAAAATAAATAAGAAAATATTTTTTTTAAGTGTGTGGATTTATCGGGGTGTGCTAAGTTTGTATTACGCCCTCTCCATGCTGCCTTTTCTGCAGTGGCCCTGCCCATCAGCATCTCCAGCGATAGAGAAGTGGCCAATGAGTAGATATTACTTATATTTGACCAGAGGAATCTAATGGAATATTAAGGAAAGATAACAAGCACACATAATTGGTGGAAGAGATGGTTAAACCATTTAAATTTTCATATTTATTCTAATACTTCTGCCATAAAAAATTAGTTACTTGAGTAGAATGAAGAACACAAATTTCCCAATTGCTTACTGCCTTCCTCATATTTAGTTTTAAACTGCTGGTCTTGCCCTAGCTGTTTTGGTTCAGTGGATAGAGCATCGGCCTTCAGACTGAAGGGTCCCGGGCTCAATTCCAGTCAAGGGCACATGCCTGGGTTGTGGGCCCGTTAGGGGGCATGCAGGAGGCAGCCAATGAATGATTCTCTCTCATCATTGAGGTTTCTATCTCTCCCTCTCCCTTCCTCTCTGAAATCAATAAAAAATATATTTTTTAAAAACTTCTGGTCTTTAATTAAAGTAAATATAAATGGAACTGTCACTACTATTCACTAACCAGAGAGCCAACTCAGTTCTGTTATAATAGTACTATCTCTCCAACCACCCAATGTCCTCATTTCCATTGGGAGTTTCCATTGGTCTGATTAAGGACTAGTTTTCTGATTCTAAGGGTGGAATTCAGAGCAAGGATTCCTCTGGATGAGTCATGTCTGACATGAATAGTGCACAGACACCTGGTGAAGGCCTAGGCCTCTCAGTGAGACAGCCTGGGTCAGGACTCCAGCTAAGCCAGCACTGTTGGGACCCTTCCACTCAAATTAGTCAAAAAAAAAAGGTCTGTTATTATCTGTCAGGTTTTCTTTTACTTGCATCAAGAAGCAACATAAATGATACAGAAGGATTATTACCAAATCTATCATAGTAGCAGTCTAAGAAAGTATAAAGGAAAAATTCAGAGCAACTTTTCAAAATTCATAAGTAAAATATGTATACACTATCATATATGAGGAAATAAAGCAATAGACATACATCATTTTCTAGGTATATGTCATTTTTCCTATTAGATAATGAATAGTAAACATTTTTACAGTAGTAGGTTGGAAAATTAAAAGGAGAATGTACAAAAGAAGATATACCAACTTCCATAAATGACAGGCATTATGCTAAAACCTTAAATGCAATATCTTATTACCTCTCTAAATAGGGATATTATTTTCATTTTACAGGTAAGGAAAACAAAGCTCAAAGAGATGTCATGTTCTCTGGTTCTGTCCATATTGGGTAAAGTTGGTGACTATTTCCCCCTTCAATGTCCCAAATTCACACATAGACTACTCCTACCAATCTGGTCCTGTGGCTAGGATGCAATCCCAGTAAAGAGGTTCCTTAGGAGGAGGGAGAGAGCTGTCCCTATTTTTTTTCTCTTGAATGCCAATAAAATATACATATTACACATCTTGATATTATACACAGTGCATTGAAGGTGTCTTTTATTTTTCATTCTTTTTTTTTTCCTCTCAGACCTGCAGATTGGATCATTTCTGTTTATCTAATATGTTCCCTGATTCTTCTGTCATCTCTAAACATCTATTCAAAGCAGCTAGTGGTTTTTTTCCTTATTTCTCTGTGATTAAGCTATGTTGATTTTCTCTTGATTATGAATCCTGTTTTCCTCTTTCTTAAATGTCTAGTAATTTTGATTTGTATCCTAGACATCTGAGTAATTGGTAGAGATTCTGGATTCAGTTATGTTCCTCCGAAGAGGCTGATGGTTGTTACTGTTCTAACAGACAGTTATTTGGGCTGTATTCATCCTCCCTCAGCCTTAGCTTGGAGGCTTTCATCTGCTTCACACAACCATAGTTTAGAAGTCATCCAGAGATTTAGGCAGAATATGCAGAATTTGGTGCTTCCCCTCTGGGACTCTCCTTTTTAGAACTGCCCCCCCCCCCCACCCGCCGCCCGCCTCACTTTGTGCTGATATAATAGGCCAGAGCTCTGCCTTCTGGTTCTTCAAATGGGGTTTTAAACAAAGTTAGGTAACCTCCTTTATTTGATTATAATTACATAAAATTTGAAATGAAACATTGAGGTCATTTGGGGTGACTAATTTTTGATGACTAACTTACTTTAATAGTGTCCTTTGAAGCTCTAATTTCCTTTAAATTAGCATTTTCTGTCATTACATTCAAATGCCCACCTACAATAACAGCGATGGTATGCTATGAACACTTAACCACCCACGCTAGAATTTTAAATATAAGTTCTTTTTAAATGTCTTTTGGTGAATTTTAGTGTGGGAGGTGAAATGATTTAAAACTTCATATTTTCTGTTATACTCAAAGGCATAATTTATCTGACATCTTTTCTCATTCTGAATAAGAAATTACACTAGAACAGTGATTTTTAAGTATAATTTTTCCACATAATGACAGTTTTTTTCTTCAAACTACCCAAATTTAAAAAGCTCAGAAGCATTTATTTACTTACCATAACTGTTAAGAAATTATAGTCATTACACCTACCATCCATTCTCTTTCACATCATGCTGAAAAAAATTTTAAAAGAAAAGAAACATCACTTTGCTGCAGAAAACCTCCTGTATTTCTGCCTTTGTCTTTCATCAATTGACTGAACTTTGGGATAGCTGAGGAAAGTATAGAATGTACTCAGCCCAGCCCCTGCCTCCCAGGACTTGCTTCCTAGAGAGGAAAGTTCTTTTCAAGACAGTGAGGAGGAAGGTTATCTTTCTTACATGTTAAGTGCTCTACAAAATTAAAGGTAGATGTTACCGTGTTGGTCAGTGGGAGAACAGAAGGAAAATGTACAAGTGTTAGGTCTTGGTTTATATTTTATTAGAGGTCCAGTGCATGGAAATTCGTGCACTGGGTGGGGGAGGAGGTCCCTCAGCCCAGCTTGCACCCTCTCGTAGTCCGGGACCCCTTGGGGGATGTCCAACTGATGACTTAGGCCCGCTCCTTGGGGGATCAGGCCTAAGCTGGCAGTTAGACATCTCTCTGGCAGCCCAGGAGGCCTCGAGGGATGTCCACCTGCTGGCTTAGTCAGACATCCTTAGCACTGCTGTGGAGGCAGGAGAAGCTCCCGCCATTGCTGCTGTACTGGCCAGTCATGAGCCAGCTTCTGGCTGAGTGGCGCTCCCCTGGTGGTCAGTGCATGTCATAGTGACTGATAGTTCCCGGGAGTTCTGCTGTTAGGGTCAATTTGCTTATTACCCTTTTATTATATAGGCTTGCTTGTTGCCATGGTAGGGTAGCTCAGTTGGTTAGACCAGTGTTCAGCAAACTGCGGCTCGCAAGCCACATGCGGCTCTTTGGCCCCTTGAGTATAGCTCTTCCACAAAATACCGACTTCTGCGCATGGGCCACAAAGTTTCAATCGCACTGTACCTGCGCGCCTGCATGTGGTATTTTGTGGAAGAGCCACACTCAAGGGGCCAAAGAGCTGCATGTGGCTCGCAGCCGCAGTTTGCCCGACCACTGGGTTAGACCATCATCCTGATACACCAAGGTTGTGGCTTGATCTCCAGTCAGGGCACATACAAGAGTTAAGGAATGAATGCATAAATAAGTGGAACAACAAATCTATGTTTCTTTCTCTCTCTCTCCCCCCTTCCCCCTACCTCTTCGTCCCTTCCTCTGTCCCTCTAAAAATACATAAATAAATAAATAAATAAATAATGTATATTTTATTGCTCATCATATAAGGCAGTGGTATGGTATTACAGACAGATAACATAACTATGCTAGATCTAACCATAGTTACATTATCACAGAAACAAATATATAATCAAGATCTCAAATCATTAATTAGTTAGCTATTACATGTTCAATTAATATTCAAACTTGAATTAAAAAGTAACATTAAAAAATGATAGCTAGATGACATTGAATACATTTAAAAGTAAGTATTTAAAAGAGCATAGTATTTAAAAGTTATTTGGCCCTATCATAAAATGGAGTTGGTTTGGGTACTTGTTTTTTAAGTGAAAGTAGCTATCAGTGGAAGTGAAAAGCCAAATAGATAGCATTTTTTTTCTTTCTTCACCTGCTTTCTTAGTCCACTTCTAAGATGTTTGTTGAGCACAAATTATAGGCCAGACACTGTGCATACTCAGCACAACATCTCAGCTCAGCTGGCTGTCACCCTGCAGGAACCACAGGTCAATATTGCCCTACCTTCTGATTGCACGAGAGAAACCATTTGTTTGAAACCTGCCAATTCTGAAATGCTGGCATTGAATTCAGAAGCAATTTGGACATTGTGAAGACCATGTGAGACTCAGTGAGGAGCCTTCTGGGCTCTCATGTTGCTGGTTTGTGGCCTCTGAACTAAGGCATGACCCCTATGAAGACACAGATGATGCCTGGGAGGGTACACATGAGCTGTTATCACCTCAGCATGACTTGTTTTATGTACTTTTCCCAGGATTAGCTGCTCCCAAGACAGTTTCAGCAAGGAACATGTGAGGTGAAGAGTGTAAAGATAGAAGTCCAGACCTAGCCGGTTTGGTTCAGTGGATTGATCATCAGCTCATGGACTAAAGAGTCACCTGTTCAATTCTGGCCCCGAGCACATAACCCTGGTTTCAAGCTCAATCCCTGGCCAGCCCCTACTGGATGCGGGAGGCAACCAATTGATGTGTCTCTCTCACATCGATGTTTCTTTCTCTCTGTCTCACTCCCTTCCACTCTCTCCATATTAAAAAAAAATCAATGGAAAAATATCCTCAATCAACAACAACAACAAAAATATAGAAGTTCAGGCGGGACAGCAGGCAGGGACACCCCAAAAATTGCAACTGTAGAATCAAAAGGATGATTTTAGCAAGAAATAAGGAGAAGCTACTGTATGCAGTGCACTTTTCCGGGCCTTGAAGTACAGAGATTGGTTGGAAATGGAATCTGGTGTTAGGTAAGAAGCTTAAAGTTTGCTTAAATGATGGGAGACACGGCAGCATGTAGATGGGTCACACAAGTGTGGAGATCTTCATCTATTATGTAAATGTTTCCTGAAGACCCATGACACGTCTGGAATTTTGGAGAGTCCACAATAGACAGAACCTAAGGGTTTACAGTCTAGGGGGGGCTGGCTGTTTCTTCATTTTACAAATATGTACTTAAATACAATGATAACAAACGGCACAACAGAACTACAGAGACTATGACGGTGAATATGGACACCTAACTCACTGGGGGAATCAGAAAAGGCTTCTCTGAAAAAGTACAACTAAGCCAAGATCTGAAGAACAATATGGAGTCCAGGGTGGCGGGGGATGAGCCAGACCAAGAGGGGAGGTCATGTGCCAGGGACCGGGGAAGGTAGCAGAAGGCTCTTGGGCAGGTGAGGGCCTAAGTAGTGAGGCAGATTAAGGCCAGCAGAGAAAGCGGAGGACAGAGTGGGCCACTCCGTAGACCCTGTTGTGATGGGGGCTTCACCCTAGGACCCGCTGGCCACTCTAGGGTTTTAAGCAAGCGGGAAGGACACACAGGCTGTGTGACAGGTACACTGGTGACGTTTGCCAGGTAAGCAGAGATTAGGTAGTGGCTTTTGCAATAACCCACCAAAGTTAGAGGATTTGGCTCATAGGATCTTGGAGGTGACAGTGCAGATGGAAGGAAGTGGTGGCTTTTGGTCTTGATATTGAATTGGATTTGAAAGACAAAAGTGTCCAAGAAGACTCAGGATTCTCACAGTCCATTTACCACAGCAGGGAACCTCAGAGGGTAAACAGGTTTGGGAGGATGGATGAAAGTTTCCATTTTGGAAGAGTTGAGTTCTTGATATGAAATACACAGGAGGACCTGGGTCTGGTTCTCAGGAGAGGGGGCTGGGCTGGGTGTCCCTGGCTTCTGGCTGGCACAGAGGCCTGGGGAGGGGTGAACTGGGATGAGCTATGGAGTGAGAAGAGGCCCAGGGCAGGTCCTCTGTGTGTGTTTTCCACTGCCCTCCTCAGGCGGTAAGTAGGCAATGTGAGCTACTGAGCAGTGCACACGCACACAGGTTTCCCAGCCAGTACACTTTATGACTAAAACAGAAAGCTAAAAACATCCCCAGTCCTCAGTGTTTCACATCTGAAATGGCTGGTCATGGGGCCAGTGATCCACTTACTCTGACTCCAGTCACAGAAATGGGACCCCAGTTAGGCTTCAGCCTGTGTGTTGGGAGGGACACACACAAAGGGTCCACTTGTCTGATGGAGAGAACATCAAGTCCTGGCAGTTGAGTGTTGGCAGGTGTTTCATATTCTTCGATATTAAGTTTGGTTCATGCTTGCTGGATTATGTTGAATCTTGTGACATTTGGGATTTTGTGGACCTACCTGACATATTTGGCAGAGTTCCCAAGAACTAATTGTACTAGAGGTCTATGATGCTAATTTTATTTTTAAAAGGGTGTTCAGATAAGTCAACTTACCAAAGCAGGTTGTAAAACATATTGTCACTACTTCTGAGCAATGTAACATCAGTTTTACCAAGTCACTGAATAATAAGATATATTCTTTGATCTTCACTCCTGCTGAACCTGAGACCTGCAGTGTCTTGGTTAATTATTCAGCTGCCACCAGGTGAGAATGGAGGCAGACGAACAAAGTCACTGACATTTCAAGGACCCACAAAGAGATGGAATGCCTTATGCTTTGGTTTTATTTTGGATCACAAGAGAAACGTTTTTAATAAACCCTTAAATTCTTCTCCATTAATGTGATCTAGATAATGAATTCATAAAGATTGAATTGATTTGTTTACATACTCAGCCTTAGAAAAATTACATTCTTGTTTGTTTGTGTACACCATCAAATCCAATCAAGCAAACAAGATGGTTAACTGAAATGATTAATGGATGCACACTAGCTGATGGCTTTAAATATAGAGTGTGTTACTGATGTCAGGGTTGATTAGTTCTCTATCTATCACTGATGCTATTAAAAGCTTTGAGCAATTTAGATGTAGTCATTGAGTAAAATTCCAATGGGCTGAGTGAACTTCTATCAGGATTGATTCTGCTGTAGCAAATTTACATCTGCACAGACGTTGGAGAGACTGAGTGGGCCTTTCCTGATGGGGAGAAAAAGAGCAGCAATCAGGTGGTCTGTTGGCATCCATCACAACAAAGGTAAAGGGGCTTGGGATAAAAAAGTACTCATCTTCACACAAGAAATCCCAAGTGACATGAGGCTATGCATATTGATCATTTTTATTTCAGAACTTTTCAAAGCAGGAAAAATAAATGAAGGGGAAGCAAGAGGTTAACATAGTATCATGCTCTAGTAACTCCTCTAAAAATGAACCCACAGGGAAATCATGGTAGTCAGTGGTGGAGACCAGGTTTTTATTAAGATAAAAGGAAGATGTGGTACAAGCAAGGGTGGGGTGAGTACTGATAGTCACTGCATGGAATGATTATGTGTCATGAGTACTTCCGGACCTAGAAAGCAAGCTAGAGTGACTACGTCAATCATTGTGAGGGGAGGTCTAGTCCTGGGATACTGCAGCTGAACTTGGGGAGATCAGGTTGGTGAAGGAAGCTGTGACTTTAGAAAGGCTTGCTATGGGACATTAGACCATTCCCAATGTCTATACTTATTGGTCCAAATGTCTAAAGATATTTAAATGGGAGGGAAAACATTACTTTCTGGACTGAAATTCTCTGGATATTGAGATTCCTTTCCTGTCCAGGGTGTTAGCAGGTCAGATCTGAGCTGGAAGGTTCCTGCCATTATTCATGCAGCTGAGCCACCTCTAGGAAAAAGGCAGCAAACAATTTGGATCCTTCTATGTAGTTCCACCTAATGAGAGAAGTAAGAGAAACACTGTTATTTCCATTCAAATGATGGAGGAAAACTAGTCTACAATGTGAACAGAAAGATTTGAGGATATCAATTCAATCTAATGTATGCAGCATGTCGGGAGGTTCTGATGTACAGACCTGGGGTTGGGCAGTGAGGGTGTAGCCCCCACAAGAGCCTACCTGTTGATTTTCTCATTCTGAGAGTGCTCCCCATCGTCAACAGCACCCAGCGGAAGCATCAGCACACTCTTCTGGATAATATCCTGGAATATTTTGGCAATTGGTATGGTTGATCCATCCCGGATCATATCTGGCTCTGTTCCAAACACTAAAACAGGAAAAGAAGGCATTTGAATAACATAATGACAAGACTACTCCCAGTAATCACCATTACATTTGGTGCATGGGGTAAGTAAGCTTCTCGCTATCATGCAATTTATATTCTAAAATAGTCAGTAGCATCAAGAAGAAAACTGTGATTGCCTTCTTTACAACTACCTACATAAAAAGATAATTTCAAAAATTTGTATTTCGAAGTAATTTCAGACTTATAGAAAGTTGCAAAAGTGGTACAGTTCCCAGGTGCCCTTAACACTTCTTCCCCTAACATTAACAACTTATATACCTATTGTGCAGTTATCAAGAATAGGAAATTAAAATTGGAATAATATTATTAACCAGACTCTGACCTTATTGGAATGTTGTAACTCTTTCCCCTTTTTCTGTGCCATGATCCCATCCAGAATCCCACACTGAATTTGTCACTGCTTCTTCATCTCCTCTAGTCTGTGACAGCTTCTTAGTCTTTCCTTGTCTTTCATGCCCTTGACCCTCTTGAAGAGTACTGATCGGTTGTTGTGTAAGCTGTTCCTTAATTTGGGTATGTCTGTTTTCTCATAACTGGAAGATGTCATGCATTTTTGGGAAGAGCAGCACAGATGTACCTACTTTTATGGTTGTTTCATGAATTAAATATTAGGAAAGTGGGACTTAGTGTTTTTGTGTTTTGTTTTTTTGTAACTAATCTATATATATATAAAAGCCTAAGTGACTGTCCGACTGTTCGACCATTTGCTCAGTCGCTATGATGTGCAATGACTACCAGGGGGCAGATGTTCCAACCAGTAGAGGAGGGAGTCCGATTCCTCGTGGAATTGGCCATGAGTTAGGTTGCTGCTGGGGCACTGTCAGTCCCGAATCTGCTTCAACCTGCACCCCAAGACCCAGAGATCGGTTTCAGCCCAATCCCTGCAGGCCAGGCCAAGGGACCCCACCAGTGCACAAATCCATGCACCGGGTCTCTAGTATATAAATAAATCACTATAATCAACTATCACATGGCTACCTGAATATTTGTACTCAGATTTCAATGTATCCCATGAAATAGTTTAATGGTCTAAGATCTAGAAAGAGATGGGTTCAAACCTTCCGGGTGAGAGGACAAGTTGCCAGTGATGGAGTGGGAATGAAAAATAAAACAAAGACAGAAAAGAGAACATGCCACGTGGTCTTTATCCACAAAGCAAGGCATGAATGTGAACAATGTTGATGTACTTGGTGGTTTATTACACAAATAGACCAAAAGGTGACTCCTGCATTCCTGTAAGAGCATCTCAGGTCTTTATCGTTGACCTTGACATGTCAATCACACATCTCTCTTCAGCTGGCATTACATTTACCTGCCTGACTTATCTTCCTCTTTTCTTCACTCCCAAATTTTACTGGTAAAATACTGCGGCACCTGGAGGCATTGTGATGGGGCTTCTCCTCCAATTTTTCATGCCTGCGTCCCTTGTCCTGACAACCCTCACAGAGAGTTGGTCCTCCCAGGAGGTCTGGACCTCAAACTCCAGCTCTGACATCTTCAGGGGCGTGGCCTAAGGCCCCATCTGTAATACAGTAGTTCCTCCTATCCATGGCTGCACTTTCTGTAGTCTCAGTTACCCATGGTCAACCACAGCCAGAAATAGACAATGCCTACATCACTTGCCCCACTTCATCTCATCATGTAAGTATTTTGTCATTCCCATCATCACAAGAAGGGTAAGTACAGTATAAGATGTTTTGAGAGACCACATTGATGAGACAGTGTATATAAAGGCCCCTGCACATGTCACACTCAGTAATACAGCCTGTGTCAGAAGGACGGTTGATATTGGGAGATTTAAATGTGTCTGCTTTATCCACATCTCCCACCCTCGGGCACCACCCCTCAGTCCCACTTGAAATATCTTAAGTCCAACCTGTTTTGATGGCTCTTTTTGCTGCAAGATACTGATGATCTTTAATATCTGCGATCCACGGGTGCAGTCCCAGCACCATGGAAACATCCATCTGGTTGGAACTATTTCTTTGGGAGAATATATACTGGAGGTGCTGCTGCACCTAAAAGGTAATGTTTTCAATTGTAAGAGAAAATGTCTAGTTATTCCCTCAGACAATGACTATAGTCTTCCATCAGGAAACTTGGAAACCCCAACCCAGCAAGTCCAAGGGTTGTGATCTGACCTTGGTTCTGCCTGGGGGATGATGACACAGTGAGCGGGTCTCTAGGATGGAGCTTCACCCAATGGGAGAAACACTTGCCCTCACCCTCTTCTATCCCCAGTCCCTCCCCTCCCCATCCTGACCACAGTGTCTGACTGTTAATATTTGCTTGTTATGAATTTGGTAACTGAGACCTTGAATAATATTATGGACAACATGAATAATATGAACATTATGAACGTTGAGTGATTATGTAACATAATACAAGTATAACTTCTCAATTTAAAAATCCTTCTTTTTGGACTTAGTTTGAGAGCAATCCCACACTGAGCTGGGAAAGGGCCAGTTAGCATCCTTTTCTGCCCCTGGATATGTTGCTACTATGGAAATCTTCTAAAGAAAAACTCCATAGCCTGAGATATTTCTTCCATTCATTCCTTCAACTAACATTTATAGAACACCTGTCATGTGGCAAAGAACTGTTCTAGGTGCTGGGGATATAGCTGTGAGCAAGACGGACAAGGTCCTGCCCTCAGGGAATGAGTGTTGTGAGAATAGGGGAAGGGAGAAGGAGGAAGGAGAGGCAGTTGGGGAGGGGATCCTACTTCAGAATGTAATTATCACTTAGAAGACAGTAACAGAGGAATGTGGGGTAGAGAGGATTGGGATGAGGTATTTCTTGAGCTCATTTGTTCAGAGTTTACTTGCTGTTAAACTTGAAGTTTACTGATAACAGGTGGATAATGTAGACATACAAGTCCTTCCAGATAACATTTTCATTAAAATGGCTCCTATCAGAGTGTTCATTTCAGACATGTGGACAAGCAATGGGCACTTGAGATTTTCTGGCTCCATCCAGCTGTCGCAGTTAGCTTCTTCATCTGTGACTTTATAGCTACCATTTAATTCTTTAAATTTTTCCATCACTCCAACTCCAAATGGTTATTTATCTGACTACTGTAATTGCAATAAAATGGAGGAAAGAGATTTTTAGCAAACAAAAATTGTATCTTTTTTTTTTTTTACATGTGTTGCAGTCCCTTGTATATTGAAAAAATATGGTACTTCAGTGCCAACACCTGCACTGCTCCCTCCACAGAGGTGCACGGCTCTTGGGAGGGTGTTGCCAGGCAGAACCATGCAGGTTTCTTACCTGTTTTTCCACCACAGATGTATTCATGTGAGGGACCAGGCGGATGGAAAATTTTCCTATAACTCGGCCAGGTATTACTGTTTTAGTTCCGGGCTCATCGAACGCGCCCTCGATCCCATGGATGGAAAGAGAAGGGTACCTCCATAGGTGCATCAGAATTTCCTCCTGAATTAAAATAAAGTTATTTTATTATGTACAAGAAAGACTGATAAAAATCAGTTCAGTTAGATTGCTTACATCACCAGTTTCTGTACATCAGCGACACAGTTCGTGACAAGTTCATTATCACCCTGCTTGGCTATGTCTGGACTAATAACACAAGTGACCTTCTCCCTCAGGACATGAGGTCCTGTGCGGCAGTCACCTCCCCAAGTAACTCGTATGGCAAAGGCCCCTCCTCACCGGAGCTCTTAAGTTTCCAATTAATAGATGGCAAAGGGGCCCTTTCAGAAATTTGAGTTCAGTTATAAATTTCCATCCCCAGTCATCGCAGTGACAACTTGCATGTAAATGCCTTTGATTTTTCAGGCATCCGAGCCCTTTTCTTTCTGGCTGTGGACACCTAGACCTCTTCAGAGGAAACAGACCCTGCCTCATAGTAAACTCCGCCCTACGTCCAGCAGGGCTCCTCCCTCTCGGGATCCCCCTCCGGCCTCTCTGGCATCCCCCCCCCCCCCACCTCCCCAGAGAAGGAGCCAAGCGCCCACACTCCACAGCAGGAGGAGGTGGCAACGGAAAAGCCCGAATTTGCCCTTAACAACGCCTCTGCCTCTGGGCTTACTCACTACACTGAGGCAGCGATGGAGCCATTTACAGAGGAGCCCTGAGGCTCTTGGTTTTGTCTAGAAAAATGAACAGTGAGGGGTCTTAGAGCTGAACAATTGCAGGCTGTTCTCACTCTTTGAACGAATAGGAAGCCCAGCTGGTTGGGACTGAGTCTAGTAAAGGGATTAGGAAAAACTGGGCTGTGAAAGGAAGCTCTGTGGTTATGGCCCCCAGATAAAGATCTGGATCTAGAGTCTAGACCAGCGGTTCTCAACCTGGGGGTTGAGACCCCTTTGGGGGTCGAATGACCCTTTCACAGGGGTTGCCTAAGACCATTGGAAAACACATATATAATTACATATTGTTTTTGTGATTAATCACTATGCTTTAATTATGTTCAATTTGTAACAATGAAATTGGGGTCACCCCAACATGAGGAACTGTATTAAAGGGTGGCAGCATTAGGAAGGTTGAGAACCACTGGTCTAGACCATGACAAGCCTCAGAATGAACTGCTGTCAGTTCTAAGATGCGGAGATGAGCAGCACTCAGATCAGGCAGTGGGAAAAGTGGTTTAGTGTCGTCATTCCTTTCAGAGAGCCGTCAGCTGGGGGCTGTACCTTGGTGTTGAACAGGAATTTCTTAACCCGGCTGCTGTTCCGGTATTCTTCTAGGTCCAGGTCGATGGCGCCGTACAGTTCTTTCTCCTCTTCTGTGAGAGGAGCCACGTCGTCATAGATCCCAGGGATCAGAATATGACCAGCAGAGTCTGTGAGGCTACCTACAGGACACACAGGAAACAAAGCCAGGCAGATGTTCCATTGGGCTGATGCTCAGGCCCTGCAGCGGGACCACAGTGACTCCCCTGGGGCAGCAGTAGGTCTGTGACTGGCTCTGGTTCCCACGGCAGAGCCAGTGGCAACAGCTCACATCCTAGAGGGGATGGTACAGGAAGGAGGTCACCAGGCCGACTCAGCCTGTGTTAGACCTGCTTTAATGTCTATCTTGTGGATGGAAGGATGGAAACATGGATTTGCAATCAATTAAATGGGGTTTGACTCACCTGCATTACATTCAAGTTCCCAACTCTACCTGTTATAGCATAAACATAAAAACTTTTAAAAGTTTTATCGTATCCTGAGTTAAGAAGTAATGTATTCATTATAAAAGTGTTTAGATATACATGTGTATGTATGTACATAATACTTCGAGAAACTGAAAATCATCATTCCTTCTCAACTTCTCTCCCCTCCACACATAATAATATAATAAATACTCATCATTAATCAAAAGAATAATATTGGGGTCTAATCTGTGAGATCTATCAGGACCATGAGTGCCTTTGTGATGATAAGCCGTCAACTGGGCTGTTATTTATGAAAGACTTTGAGGATTAATAGGAATCGGGGAAATCATCAAAGAATATCTATAAAAGAAGCAGACTTGAGATTTAGTAGATATTGCTCTCTATTTCGAGAAAGTACTTACCAAAAAGATACAATGCAATCAGTAAGTAGAGAACATAAATGATGAAAAACATCTCTGGGCAGCAAAATCTAGGGACTTTTATTCAAGTAAAGACACTTCATAAAACTATGTCCACATTCCTAATGTGATTATAACCTGACAATGCCAGAAAATTACTGTGAGGCACTACATTTTTAAATCTTTCCATTAAGGTCGACAATCACAAAGCACACGGTAAAGAAATAGTTGTGGGTCCACAGGCAGCTCTATCCTTGCATGGGAGGATGTCAGCAGAAGGTTGGGGACGTTCATTAAAGGGACACTGAGTGAGTCTACTGTTGGTGGTGGATTTATGTTCTGCTTTGACTTTGGTGAGGATGACTGCAAATCAATGACACCAGTCCCAGTCACTCGGTGCCCAAGTTAATGTTTGACTTCAACTTTACTACTGGGTTTGTATCATTACCTAACATACCATATATTGTATTGGGCTAAATGAGGGCATTCCATAACTCAGGCCGTGGATGCTGTGCAGCAATCTGCAGTACTGTGCCCCTAGTGCAGTGACAGATTCTGGGTGAAGTCCCGGGGGACAAGGGGAGGGGCTGGGGAGGATGTGGTTGAAAACCAGAACAGTGACATCTTCCCTTCACATTTTGCTCCTGACACCTCAACCCTCAGGTCTTGCTTTTTGTGATCC
This sequence comes from Myotis myotis, assembly GCF_014108235.1. Lineage (NCBI taxonomy): Eukaryota > Metazoa > Chordata > Mammalia > Chiroptera > Vespertilionidae > Myotis > Myotis myotis. The sequence goes on from NW_023416401.1 coordinate 43,284,829, forward strand.
TCTTAAAGCGCTGGGAATGCCATTACACGTTGCACTACTGCCATCCATGTAGATTTTCATAGGGGGCTGTCCTTGGCTTAATTAGAGCCAAGCCACTTGTTGGTCCACTCATGTGGGTTCACACTTGTTATTTAGTCTCGTGTGGTCAGAGACAATGCCCTCATTCATGGAAGGTGGGTCTGTGTATGGTCACATCCCAGCATTCACCGGGCGCTGGAACACAGCAGGTGCCCAATGACTAGGTGTAATGCATCAGTCCTCAGAGAGCCTTCAACCCTGAATCCGTCCATACACAGCAGATGAAAACCACATGGTGGGCACAATCCAGTATCACTTTGTTACGGATTGTTTCAAAATTTAAAAGAGGGAAAAACCTTTTATTTTCATTCCATTTGTGATCTTCATCTGACTTTTCCTAGCAGAGTAATATACATTTGTGGGGCTAAATGGACTTCTATGCCTGGGTGAAACCATGCAGGCTAGACAGATGGAGAGCAGCAATCATGTCTGGGGAGTGGGGGAGGGGGGGAGGAGAAGGAGATTGAAATGCATTATATAGATATGAAGGTGCTGCTCCTAGGGATGAAAAAAAATTAGTTCTGGTAAAATAGAGAACTGACCTTCACCCACCCTCAAATAATAAGTTGCATGCTATTTGAATCCTTCTGGAAACAATTTAAACACTTAAAAAAAAAATATGGCTTGTTGTATTCTGTCTTAAATTGCCAAGCAAGCATGTTGTAAAATTTGTATAAAGGTGCCCTTTGTGCCATGTGAGGCAGACCCCGGTACTGTGAGGACTGAACTTATGTAGCCTAAGAACCTCTGTTTGAAAAGAACACCAACACTCAAACACAAAAGAGCAACATCCCTGACAGGACTGCGGAAGGGGCTCCTGCAAGCAAGGCCCCTGAAGATGAAGCTTCCTTCAGTTCCCAGAGATCCACCCCAGCTGCTGGGCAGTCCTGATATAGGCAAGAGCCACAGGGTGAATCAAGGTGGGCAAATGGGCTCTCGGGGAACACCACGCACACACCCCTAACTTGGCTTGCGCACACCAGGCATCTACAGGAGGTCAGAAGCAGGTGTGATCAGCAAACTCACTGGAGTCTCTGTGCAACCTGGGGCCACAGCAACGTGGAAAAATGAAGCCAAGTGGTGCCAGGATATTTGGCATCATTCTGAGAGCCTCCCAGAAGGCTCTCGATGCTATGCCATTGTCTTTGCGTATGGCCAGATGTGTCACAGTAGCCAGTAAAATAAAAGGGACAAATTCAGGAAGAGGTTCAGTCCATGAAAAAAAGTAACATGGACTTAATAAGCCCAAGGAATATTTAGCCAAGGGGGCTAATGCACCTCCATTTAGAGCTGGCTTGGACCAAGGAAGGAGAGACACATTGGGTCATATAGAACTATATTTTAGTAGATTGCTTGATGTCTAAAAAGTGAAATGAAATAAGACATTACCGAGAAGAGCCACCAAATCAGCCATTGGTTCATGAAGGATACCACCAAAGGTGCCTGAATGAAAATCTTGATCTCTGCATGTCACCTATAAGACAGGTAGAAGAGAAGACAGGTGCTAACACTGTCATTGCTGTAGCTGTAGCTTTCACATGGTGGGAAACACGCCCAACCAGTGTCCCTCAGGACTCAGGTGAGAACCCTGACATCGCTCCTCCTCCTGTCCAGTCACATGGCTCCCATGTCTTCTTTTCCCATGTGTCCTGAATCCCTGAGACTGACTAGCCCCACCTATTCCACAAACACGGTTCTATCCAACATCACCACACTATTGATGGCTATGTTATCATCTTGCTCTTGGTTTCACCCCGTTCTGTTGCTCACCTTCCTTCCAGGAAAATTCTCCTGTGGTTTCTGAGCAAGTTTCTCCTCTGTATTCTTTTATTTCCTGCAGGATAGTTAATGTCTCCCCTCGTAACTTCTCGTCTGTCTCCCACCCGCACCGCTTATTCTGGGGCACATTCTTCCTCTACACACAGAGCCCCAAGAACTAGCTCACTGGGCTTCATTCACAGCCCCACACTCCTACATATTCACACCTATATGTCTGAGCCCCCTGGTGTGCTACTACTTTCTGAAATTCAGGTCTAGAAGTCAACTCAACACCTTCTGCTACGATGACTTCTTACCAACTTGCTCATTTCCAAAACAAGGAGAGTCCCCAGTCCTGTTAATTTGTTAATCCAAATTATCTTGGGTTCCTCCTGTGCACACCATATCCAATCTGTTACCAAGGTCCAGTGAGGTGTTTTTTTTAATTGTCTCTTCAATTCAGCCCCTCCCATCATTCCTGCCCTGCTGGTCTTTCTCTGCCCGGTGCACCTTTAAGGTGCTGCCAGGAATGTTTCCTCTTTCCTGTCCCACTGGGTTCCCACAGGGTGCAGATTATTAGTGTCCACATTGTCACATGAGAAAACAGACTAAAGTGGCTGAATAACAGACGATTTCCTAGGAGGGACTCTCTGATTCTGAGTCGTGTGCCCTATCCCAGCCTGTCTGTATTGATGGAACAGGAGAAGGAAGCAGACTAGCTGTCACATTTAGCCATGACACAACCCTAGGGGCTTGTGGAAGGGTTTGCTGTGCTTACTTTAGAGGTAAGGACGCCAAGACTTGGAGGGTAAGGGGCCTACACAGACTGTATGAGCCAGACTGGGATACAGGCCTCGCAATGCCAGTGCTGGTCTTCCATCCCAGACCTGGCAGGCAGGCCCCATGGATTAGGTACTGCTGCCCTCCCAGGAGCCCCAGCACCTGATCAGTAGGCTCTTACCCTCCCTCTCCTCCCCGCTGCTGCACCTGCCTCCAAATTCCACTTTCCACAGCTGCAGTCCCTAAATCTCTTGGTTTGTGAGTCACAAGCCCTCTGAATCCTGTCTGTAGAAAGATGCACAATTCACAGGCTCACAATGGGGGCTTCATGAACCCCACACTCTGTCCCAGAACTTCCCAGAGGCAGGCAAGCATCCTGGGAGAACTCTGTGCTCTCACACAGCTTTGTCTCTGTCCCTCACAGATCCCAGGGTGGCTTCCTCCCAGCAGGCCACCAGGGTTTGCAGATACCTCCACCGTGAAGTAGCTGTTCCCTCGAGTTCCGTAAATGAGGGCTGGCCTCCTCTGGCTCAGCCACAGGTTATCAGAAATCACAATGTAGTCCACGCTGGAAAAGAACCTGTCCTTCTCTCTCTTGACAAGTTCCTCTAGGGCCACAGAGCCGGCTTCTTCCATCCCTTCAATGATCACCTTGATGTTCACGGGGAGATCCTGAGTGAACAAGTCAAAAGTTGGACAAACCAATCTGTCAAAAACCGTACAGTCACCCACTCACCTTGTCAGACCCAGGAATAGTGTGTATTTAACATAAGTACAGTAATTATCACATGTGTTCAATATGTGAATTATTCACATTCCCAATATCTCTGTTACAGCAAAGAAGTTTCAACTAAGGTTGTGAAGGAGAGTTCAAGGTAATGCCCAGTGTACACATTCCAGCGTGACCCACCAATTTAATGTTGATGAAGGATCTGGGGAAGGAATTCCTAAAAGCAGCGATATCCACGCCACAGAGCTCTGCGGGGCTGCCCCAGACAGAGGCGCTTTCTTCCTTCTTCCCAAAAGGAACTTTTCAAGAAAGGTTACACCATTACAAATCTCCTTTCTGAACTCATAACTCTGAGCCTGATAAACGAGAACTCTTTCCTTTGAAAGATTGGCTAATATTTAAGCCCTAGGATAATTTTTATTTCGAGTGTCTGTTATTTTTCAACTATGAGTTCAATCTGCCTTTTAACTTATTCAAAGGCTTTGATCATGCAGCAGAATGGAACATGAGTTTTTTTCCAGTTAATATTAGGGCTCGGAATCACTCCTTTAAAATTTTTACAATGTGCCCTTCCCCCATTTGGTTTTGATCTTATTGTATCTCTATAATTTATAACTTCCTATCTCTGAGAGCCACATGAAGAGGAGAGGTCAAAGTCTCTTCCCGGAGCAGAAGACACATGTAGGAAACTCTAAAAGTGATTATATGCAGACAAACGGCAGCACATACATACTAATTAGTTCTAATGAGCAGGACCGACTGGCCAAAGATGAACAAAGGCAGGATGAGCAGAGGATTATGTATTAGAAAATGTGACCTTCCGCCATTCTGTTGGTTAATGTGGGGATAATGATTTGTTCAAATGTATCATGTGTGTACATTTCTATGTGTCTTAGGAAGTCAAGCTACAGTTCTGAAATCTTAATATTCAAAAGCCCTTTATTAACACATGACTGAGAAGTAGTTGGAAAGCCTAAGATTTTTCTGGCAAAAGGTGATTAATAAAATCCAAGCCAATGGCTACTAAGTGTTGGAGGCTGGGGCTTTGGTCTCTGCTCTGTCCCTTGGCACCCAAGGGACCTGCACAAGCTATTCCACCTCCAGGCAGCTCACTTGTCTCCCTGTGCAGTATGGGCACGGACAGCCGATCTGGCTCTGGGTGAGACAGTCCAGTGAGGTGACACACAGTTAGTGATCTGCACACAATACAGGAAAAACGGGGTGAGAGGGCGGAGGGCAGGAGGGCACCAGGAAAGAAGCCAGCACTCATAGGGCCCAGCACTCATAGGCACTGGAGTCCCTTGACTGTTACTTTGTTTAGTCGTTTCAATGCCCCGAGAGAGAAGTGACCATTCCTACCTCACAGATGAGGAAAAAAGAGGCTTAGAGAGAATTAACTGGCTTATGTGCTGTTTATGATTATGTAAGCTTCAGAGTTGAAATTTAAAAGCAAAGCAGATTTGGGCCTTTATATAGGAATTTTCATATAAATATTGCTTCCCTCCTCTTAAGAAAGAAGGGGGGGGGGGGACAAAGGGAGGGAGGGAAGGAGAAAGGAAGGAAACAGAAGAAGAAAGTCCAGGGAGAGAATTCTAGACAGAGAGGAAGAGAGGGGAGAAACCAAGGCCACATTAAACTTTCAGGCTGACCAATGTGAGTGTCAAGAATCACAAGGCAATGTTTCAGTGGTCGAAGGACCTACCAGGAACCTATCCTGACTCAAACTCTCTTTCTTAGTGAGGTACAGCAGCTGAGTCCAGAGCAGTCACATGCCCTCTCCCCTTCTGCTTATGTCTGGGAGAAAAGAAACTCACGAAAGAGAAGCCCAATGAAATCTCCTCCAGGGGAAGGATTTGGGAGCAAGGGTCGCCATCAAAGATCTAAGCCTTGGGCCTGGACTGGGACGGCGCCCGGGCCTGAACACTGCTTCCCTGCTTCTTGCTAAAAGAGGCTGGATGGAGGCCAGCATGCAGGAACCCTGACCTTGAAGCTCCTTCTTCAATTTCCAGTGAACAGAGGTGCTTGATTTAGGGAAGTCATGTGAAGGAGAAGGTGGCTGGCTACGTATCCTTAAGGTTAGCCCCATAGAGTCCTCGGAGGGAGCCAAGGGCCAACACCCTCATTTTTACAGGACAGGATCTGAGGCCCAGAGAGGCCAGGTCTCCTGCCCAGGGCCACACAGATCGACTCCTCTGTTTGGAGCCTAAGCGCATTCATAAGAAGAAGGGAGGGTGGTGTGAGATGAGACCACCCTTGTGAGAACATCAGGTGGGACAGTAAAAGACTCAAACCTGGGCCACCAACATATCCTCTGATGGCCCTAGAGAGGCAGCCCCCTACCTTTCCAGTACCTGTATGGCACACCTATGAAAACTACATTTCACAAGAATGGAGAGGCCTAAAGATTCAAATAGGATGTCACATGCCAGGGATCTCTATCTTGATCATTGATAAAATAGCTGATGTGTTGTTTTAAAGTGTATGTTTGTCTCTATTAATAAAATCAAACTTTGTGATAAGAAGGAGGAGGAGATAAAAAATACAAGTTAAAGTAAGATAAAGGTGAAAAAGGCAAGTCCCAGTGAGAGTAACTTAGCCACAAGCTCATCATACTTTTTGTTATGTGTTTGTTTGTTTTTTCCATTTGGTCAGCAGCATAGGCTCAAGGTACCATGTTTTCCCCTGACCAGCTGGGCAGCTTTGAGCAAGTTCCCTGACCGTCCCAAGCTCCACTCTCCTCATCTATAAAATGGGTGTGATTATCAGAGTACAGCCCTATGAAGACTGTTGGGAAGAGGAAAGGACAAAATTCAGGTGAAAGCTTGCAGCACAGTGAGGCACTCAAAGCATACTGCCTGTGCCATCATCATCATCGTCGTCATCGTCATCATCGTCATCATCATTGTCACTGTCACTATCACCATCATTGTCAGTCATCATCATCGGGCTCCCTCCCCAACACCACTGGCTACCTACTTCCTCCAGGGCTCGGAATGCGCTCATAGCATTAATCCACGCCAAAACAGGACCTTTGTTGTCTGTCGCTCCTCGTCCGTAAAGTTTTCCTTAAAAAATAAGGGAAGAATTTTCAGAAAAGCATGGGTACCTCTGCCAAGTTGAGTGAGTTAAAAACAAACGTTGTTTTATGGGTAATTGCTTGAACAGGGCTTTCTGCTTCCAAGAACAAATCATGCACTGAAATTGCAAAGTATGATTTCTTATGTATAGACAGTATGGCCACTAGCTAGACAGAAATGTAAGCTCACTTGAAATATACTGATCCATTATGAGGTATTTTATCCAAATTCATGGAAAAGGGCCTGAGGATTTGTTATAGACGGTCATGTAATACAGCCTCTCATTCTGAGATTTTACAACTAGCAAAAGAATGAAAAAGAGTATCTGTAGCTCCATTAACCTTTCTTCTTCTTTTCTTTAAAAAGAAATTATAGTTGGTAATTTTAAAAAGAAAACGTTTGGCCAAGACAACTATTTTCCTCACAGCCCAAGGACTCCAGCCTGGGGCACTCATTCACCCATGGGCTCAAAGGTTCGAAGTTTCTTTCTCAAATGAAAGAAAATTGGCCACATTGGACCAACTTGTAGACTATGAGAGTGGCATTTAGTTCATTCTTAACAACGGTTAGACCTGGAGCCAGGGATGGGAGGCCTGTCCTAAATCCTTAACCCTGTGAGCATCCCTTATCCACAGCGGCACCAGCTCTGCGCACCAGCAGGTCACTAACCATCCACTTCTGTCAGCGTGTAAGGGTCTGTGAGCCACCCATCGGCCTGTGTGGCCGGCTGCACGTCCAGGTGGCCGTAGAAGCACACGGTGGGTTTCCCTGGCTCATTCCCCAGCTCAGCCAGGATGACAGGAGGTATCGGGAGAGTCTGGCCATCAGGCAACTGCAGGAGGACAATGGGTAGCAGTTTTAAATAAATGCTGTTTAGTTCTTCCCAACAATTCAAAGACATGATGTTAGGAGTCCTGCTTCTACCCCTGGGTCCTGGCAGAGCCCATACAATTTTCTGATCACCCTTTATCCAGCTCTAACATGGAACCACAAGACACTTTTAATTAAAACATGAAGCGTAATTAAAGCGAAGCACTTCCTCAGACATACATTGATAAACAGGAAACTTAGTTGAGCATGCTCTTCAATAGGAACTCAGACTCAACTACCGTGAATTGGGTGTCGGAAACAAACCGTTGGGAGACTTTCAATGCTAAGCCAGGCAGCACTGGGCGCTAAGATTTAAGATCGCCATTTGTGACCAAGGGGCAGGAACAGGCAGTGATTCTGATGAGAGGCTGGAGCCTCAGAAAGATGCCTCAGAGCTTGGGGAAGTTTGCAGCTTGAGTGCAGGGTGTGAACAGCCTGGGGGCCTTTCCAGAATGGGTCGCCTTCATTCACCTCCTTGTGTTCCCTCCCACCCCCATCCAAGTCCTGACATGATGAGAAATCAACATGGCAACCTCGTTTGGGACGAGGAGGAATTCTTCATCCTTATTGGGTTACTATGGGTGTTTGTATTGAGGATCTTGCCACCACCACAGGAGGGCGTGACCAATGCACAGGGAAGTGGCAGCTCATGGGGGAGGGAAGGACCGCTAGCACCTGCTGAGAGCCCAAGTCCTCGAGGTCCACGCTGGCCCCCAGGCGCCGGAGCTCCTCTGCGGCCAGGGCCATCATCCTGAAGAGCTCTTGTCGGAGGCGAGGCACAGGTTGAACGGAGTCACTCTCAATGGCCACCCACTCCTTCAGCCTCTGTGAGGACAGGCCGCAGGGTGGTTAGCATGACACAGCACAGGAGGCACAAAAGCCCAATGTCCTTCATTTGACCTTGGTATTCAAAAGTCACTGGCCAAGCTGAAGGTGTAATCAGGAACATAGAAGCCAGAGCTGGCTGGGTCAGAAGAATGGGACAGGGCAGGTTGGGTGGAATGCTGTTCTCCCAAACACCGGGCCTGTGCCCCTGTGGGTTCACCAGAGTTGTTAAGAAGGGCAGATCCTGACCCACCCTTTCTGGTTTTTAGCACTGAGAGGCTGGCCGGCCATGCCCCGGCCAGGACTGGCTTCCCACAATGCCCTGAAGGCCTCTGGACCTCACAGAGCACCCAACTTGATCCCCTGGCGGCTTCAGCAGGCTGCAGGGCTCCTTGGCACCATCCTTAGCACTTAGGTTTTGTGGTCAGCCCTGCCTGCTCCTCCAGGACCCTCAGGGCGGCAGGCAGCCTTAGCTCCTAACTCTGGTCTGCCCATCAGAGTTGGACTTGGAGAATATTCCGTACACTTTCTCAGCCTCAGCTTTCTCGTCTCAGGTTACGGTGACTAAGAGGTTGCGATACAATGGGAAATACATTCTTTTGTCTTTATCTCACCTGTTGGCCAGAGCTTCTGAAACGTTCACAACTTCCTAAGCAATGGAGGTGCCAGGGTCATCTTCAGTTCTAATATTTACTCTCGGCCTCAGGTTCCTAACACAGAGCTCCTAACTCCCTTGGAATTTCCTGGGCGAGAGCAGCATATTTTGTTGTAATGGGGCGACTATGGGTGGCTCCCAGTAGGGAGGGGTCACCAGAAAGTCTGAGCTGTGATGAGAGGTCTTGAACTTTCAGCCCCAGCCCCCCACGTCTGGAGGGAAGAGGGCTGGACACCGAGTTAATACTCATCATGCCATGTGATGAGGCCTCCCTAACATCCTGATTGCTCATGGTGTGGGCGCAGAAGTGAATGAAGTAGCAGAAGAAAACACGCTTTCCCTTCAGGGAGGACTTAGGGCGAGATGGTGCCTGGAGACTTAGCTTGATGCCGGCCCCAGGGATGCTCAGGGAAGGCCAGCCAGCATGGAGTTACAATAATAATCAGGCGCATCCCAGTGTTGGCACGTGAGGGGCTTATCCCGGGACAGCAGTCTCACCAGACACCACTCGTGTCTTAGTGACTAACCCTGGACTCCCCAGTTTATTCCAGTTGGATCTTATCCTGGCTGTAGCACCCCAATCCACACACACCCCGTCCCCCACACACACGCACTAATTCCGACCTACATGGGAACCCCAACTTGGGTTTTGAAAATGCAGTGGGCCCTAATCGGTTTGGCTCAGTGGATAGAGCATCAGCCTGCGGACTCAAGGGTCCCAGGTTCTATTCCAGTCAAGGGCATGTACCTTGGTTGCGGGCACATCCCCAGTAGGGAGTGCGCAGGAGGCAGCTGATCAATGTTTCTCTGTCATTGATGTTTCCAACTCTCTATCCCTCTCCCTTCCTCTCTGAAAGAAAACAACAAAATATTTTTTTTAAAAAAAAGAAAGAAAATGCAGTGGACAGCAGGGTAAGTTAATACTCCCATGTGAGGCAGGGTCCGTGAAGGTCAGGCTTAGGAAAGCGGCTGGACTCTCAGCATTGTGCTTTAGCACCAAACACAGAGGTTTCACATCTAAGCACCAATAAGGGTCCTCACATTGACTGGTTGATCAAATAACCACACACTGAACACGTGTGCGGACATAACATGGACACGCAGGGTGCAGAGTTGGCGAAAGCTCAGGGAGTTGGGGCCGTGGTGGAGGCCTGGCCTGAGGGGGACAGAGAAGTGAGGAAGGAGAAGGACTTGCAGGGAAGACTGAGTCCAGCCCTTTCCTGCTTTCCTCCCAGGCCTCCTTCCCATCTCCCACCCCCGCGTGATAGGATAGGAAGAAAGCAGAGGGTTGCCAAGGAGAAGAAGGTAAGTGTGTATAACATGGACTACAAAATAACAGCTCTGACACTGAACTTGGCAGAACTCTGGACTGAGAGCTGCTGCAGCCAGGAGGTGTTACTCTGGGCTGGTGTTCTTGGGAGGTGAGTTTCAGCCAGGAGAGGGCCTCAGCGAGGCCATGGCCACCTGAGGATGGTTCCCAGTAAACGTGAGCTCAACATTTGCCACGACTCCAAGACAGCACCCTAGAGCAGTGGTTCTCAACCTTCCTAATGCCGAGACCCTTTAATACAGTTCTTCATGTTGTGGTGACCCCAACCATAAAATTATTTTCGTTGCTACTTCATAACTGTAATTTTGCTACTGTTATGAATCGTAATGTAAATATCTGATATGCTATATATGTTTTCCGATGGTCGTGACCCACAGGTTGAGAACCGCTGCCCTAGAGCAAGTGTGCTGGAAAGGAACAGACACCCCTTTCCAGAGGAATGGTTGGGAGAGGTCTCTTCCCTCAATCTAACAAATAGTCACGACTTTAATTCAATGAAGAATTACAGGCATTTTAAATGGAATTAAGTTGTCAGGCAAAAATCCCCACATCTCCCAGCAAACCACCATTCACCGGACACCAAAAGGGATCTCATGCAAGTGTCCCGCCTGTAGTTTCTCCAACCTGCACAAATTCATCCTGATGGAGATCCATGTACCGGAAGACCTTCTCGACCAGCCCGGCGTGGGGTGAGGATGGAGAGGACATGCCTCCCAAAAGCAGCAGCAGAAGAGCAAGGAGAGCTGACGCCTGTGGGCAGGCACCGGGGAGGAAGCAAAATAAGTACCAGAGTTTGGACTTTCGACCTTGCAAACACTTAAAGAAGTCGGTTGTCCAACACAGCTGCGTGCAGTCACTCAGGCTAAAATAACACCAGGTAGTAGAACAGGAAATCTATGTTGTGCTCCGTTTCCCCAAGCGCTTCCTTTTCAGTGCTAAAGGATTGTGATCAGACAGAAAGCAAACTGACAAGCTTGTCTGGAAGCAGCTTTCCTCAGTCTGTTCCTGTGATCGTCTTTCCCGTTGGTTGACTTTCCCTTACGTCAAACCACACACATGTGGTGTGAAGGGCAATGTTTCTAAGGAAGAGAAGTGTGACATAATTTTTAAAATAACAAAATTTATATGTGTGATTAGACACTCTATTAGAAAGAATATTTTGTAAGGACTGCCTAGAATCCCGGGCAGCGTGCAGGTTTCCTCCATCAGCTCCTGAGGCTAGAGCACTTTAAAAAGAAACATAAAAGCACAGTGAGATATGTAACATGGAAGAACTAAAGATAATTTAGACGCTGTTGGCCACATTCCCCACCTGGGGCCCCCTGGTCCACGGCTCGCTCCCCTTTCCTCCCACCTCTCTGGCCTCTGCTTCCCTCCCTGATGGCCCCTTTCCTCCCCTGGCCTATAAATGTGAGACTTGTCCATGACCCCAATCTTTGCCCTCCGCTTCCCCCTCCTCCCCACACCCTCTTCCTACTCATCCCTCCACCCGGTGGTAGCTCCAAGCTGGGTGCAGAGCAGAAAACCAGAGGGCAGGACTTCCAGGCTCAGAACTAACTCATCATCTTCTTTCAAACCAACTCTTCCTTGTGGATTTTTGCACATTTTGAAGCTAGACTTTATTTTTTAGAGCCACTTTAGGTTTAGGCAGCTTCCTTTCTAGGCCTCTAGCCCTGGGCACCAACAGAGCCAAGGTGAAGATGTGTGTCTAGACTATAAAGAATTATACAGTCAATAATATAAAACAAATTTGAATAGACAGTTCTCCAAAGAAAATCTACAAATGATCAACTAAGTACATGAAAAGATGGTCAACACCATTAGTCACCAGGGGAATGCAAATCAAATAATGAGACACCACTTCATACCTGCTCCCCTACTCCTATGGTTAAAATAAAAAAGTCAGGTAACAACAAGTGTTAGCAAGGATGTGGAGAAATTGGAACCCTTGTACACTGCTGGTGGGAATGCAAGATGGTGCAAATGCTTTGGAAAACAGTCTGGCAGTCCTCAAATGATTAAATATATGACCTAGCAGTTCCTCTTAGATATGTTTTTAAGGAAGATGAGAACATGTGTCCACACAAAAACTCAACAGGGATGTTTATAGCAGCATTATTCATAATGGCTGCAACCCAAGTGTTCATCAGTGGATGAATGGATGAACAAAATGTGATGTATACATAAGACAGAATATTACTCAGCCATGAAAAGAAATGAATCACTAATACATGCTACAACATGCATGAACCATGAAAACATTATGCTGAGTAAAAGAACCCAGACATAAAAGACTACATATGGTATCAGTCCATTTATATGAAATGTCCAAAATAGTTAAATCCGGAGAGACAGAAGTAGATTGGTGGTGGCCTAGTGCTGGCAGAATTGAGGGGAGTGACTCATGATAATGAGTAGGGGAATTCTTTGTGGGATGATGGAAGTCCTAAAGTTCATTTTGGCAACATTTGGGCAAGTCTGAATATACTAAAAAACATTGAATTGCACACTTTAAATTGGTAAGTTGTAAGTTCCGTGAATTACATTGCAATATGGTCATTATAAAAATAATAACCATAAATATGAACACTTGTTCAAAAGTACAAATATAGTATTGAATATAAAAAAAAATGTCTCGAAAGGAAGCTAAGAAGTGGGTAAATTCCAGGTAAAAGTGAACCCTGCTCATGCATAAGCGGGTTAAGAATTTGGTCCAAAAGATGGCGCCAATGAGCCGCCCCTGAGCATCCTTGGCCTCATTCTGATCTGAATGAGGCTGGATCCAGCTAAGCTCTAGGGGTTAGGGTTAGGGGCTGCAAAAAAATCAGGAGGAAAGGACTCTTGAGGACCAACAGCAGGAGAAAAGAAGCTCTGGATGCCTGGGAAAGGCTCTTTGAAATGGCGTAAGCTATTTTTTGTAGGCAATCCGTATAAATTAATATGTGAGCTGCTACTTTTATTTTTCATGCATTCAATTTCCACTAAAAAAATGCCGAAACCGGTTTGGCTCAGTGGATAGAGCGTCGGCTTGAGGACTGAGGGGTCCCAGGTTCGATTCCGGTCAGGGGCATGTACCTGGGTTGCAGGCACATCCTCAGTGGGACATGTGCAGGAGGCAGCTGATCGATGTTTCTCTCTCATCGATGTTTCTGACTCTCTATCTCTCTCCCTTCCTCTCTGTAAAAAATCAATAAAATATATTTTTTTAAAAAAATGATTTGGTGCTCCTCTCCAATGAAAACTAAAATGAGGCAATTTGAAGAAAAGGAAGCCACAAGAAAAGAAGGAAAACAGCAATTTTAAGGAGAAAGAATGGTTTGTATTTCAGCGGGAGCCCCCCACCCCCACCCCAACAGGAAGGACACGGGCAGGGCCCAGCTTCCTGAAGGATTATCCCTGGTGGTGGGTCCTCACACAGGGTCTGCAGGACTGCACTTCCCCACAGTGCCTGCAGAGTGGACTGAGCACCTGTGTCCCTTTGCCGCAGAGATGGGCTGTGGACACTGATCCTGCCTGTGAGATCCTGGGTGGGTCCCCGCATTGCATACATACTCACTTCCCCAGTCTCCCACACCCCTTTCTCTTTCTGTTTCTTTTCTTGGGTTACAGTCACGCGTGACTTAGAATTACTGGTAATTGCACAGCAGCAAACTGGAGACTGAGAAGGGTTATTCCTGGCAGAGGTGCTGGAGGAAAGGAAGGTGAAGGGGGCAGGGAGAGCTGGAGGCCCGGTCCTAGTGTTATCTTGGCGGAGAAGGTAACCCAGCCCAGCTAGAGAAGCCCACATTTGGGACTCTCACAGAGGAACCCCCGCCCCCCGTTCCCCCAATAAGATTCTGTTAATTCCAACTCACTGCTCTTAGATTTGTAACAAAAGCCCTAAGTGCCCCTGCACTAAGCCTTATTTTTAAATGCTATAACTTTTAAGACTTTCTGAAGGCGTGTCCACATCCTCTGTGGTGGACCCACCCCCACCCCGTCCTTCTCCCAGTCAATTCAGCTTCAAACCCAAAAGCCTCCCCTCCCACAGGGCTGGCCTCGGGGTCTCCTCCTCTCCTAGCTCTCACCAACAACCAGGACAGTTAGATGGTCTGTGTGCTTAGCTGACGGTGGCCTCGACATCGTCACGGGCTGCCTGAGCCAATGACACTTAGGACACTTCTATCTCCTGCCCTGAAACCAACAGGCATCCGACAAGAGGCTGGGTGGGGTGTGCTGTCAATAAAGCCCCTCCCGCACCATTTGCTGCTGAGCAGAATAAAGAATCCAAATGAAAGCCTTCCTGCCTCCCCTCACTGAGCCTCGGCTAAGCCTGTTCCCTGTTCCTCCCGTACACTGTAGCCAAACCCTTTTCCGCCTCTGAGAAACTTTGTGCTGGGTCAACTTGGATGCCAAGACCCCACTTACCAAGTCACCTAGAGTCCCATGGGACTGCTTTACGAAGGTGCTCTGCCCGGGACTGAGCTGATGGGTTTGTTATAATGCAGGAAACATGCCTTATTGGTTTATCTCACCATGCTGGGATTAAAAATAAAACCCGAACCTCCCCTCCCCCCAACAGCCTTTCTGGATTCTGTTAATTCCCCCGCAGAGCTGGGCTGAGCCAAGCATTCCTGAGCAGATGAAATCTGGCAGCCAGTCTTGAAGAGGGAGTGGTCAAGGCGTGGCTTTTGGAGGGCAGTCTGGACAGTTTCCAGCAACAGAATTCCCCAGAAAGTCCCAAGTGCTAGGAGTTTCTCCACCATCTTCTAGTCAGGGTCTGACCGGCAGTCTGACCCAAAAGAAGAGCTTAGCTCAGGCTCACTCCTAAACCCAAGGTGAAGCCCACCCCACAGGTGCAGATGGCTGGAGACAAACATCAGCGGATAAAGAGGTGCAGGAGGAGTCCCGCACAGTCCTGGGTGCAGGTAGGGCTCGGAATCAAGCTCAGCTCTCACTGACCGCTGGCTTGGTGTCCCCTGGCCTGGAGCTTCAGGCTGGACACAGGCACAGAGCACTGCCCTGTGTAGCAGGAGGCCAGAGGTCATGCATGCACAGCATCCGGCCCTTCGAGGACCCTGCTTGGATGGTGCGCCATCCAAGGGCCAGCCAGCTGGTCTGGGGACCATGCCCCTGACTGCACAGGTGCAGGCCAGTAGAAAGCAGCAATGTCAGCACGTGTCACCTAGAAAGGACTCTTGAGATCCTTTTGCTTCCCTCCAGACTGGCCAGTGATCTGGGCTTCCCGAGACTCTGCCCTGGTTCTGCACCACCTCCGGAGCCTACTGTCGTCTGCAAATATGACAATCCTAACCAAAAAAGAATAAGTGATGCCTGGCTGGTGTGGCTCAATGGTTGAGTGTCAACCTATGAACCAGGAGGTCATGGTTAGATTCCTGGTCAGGGCCCATGCCTGGGTTGCAGGCTCTATTCCCAGTGAGGGCCATGCAGATGGCAGCTGATCAATGATTCTCTCTCATCATTGATGTTTCTATTTCTCTCTCCCTATCCCATCTTCTCTGGAATCAATAAAAATATATTTTTTAAAAAGAGTTGAAGTATGGTAGCAATCATCTCAGGTAGGAACTATAGTTTAACTCTAACCCTGTTGTTTGGCTTAACAATAGAAAAGTTATTTTGATTTTTCTGGATTTTATAAATCATCCCATTCGATTAAATGACTATTCCATTGATTGTTATCTTACTGGTTTTAGAAAGCACATTTTTCCTTCACCTGGGAAGGACAGCACAGTTATCCCAAGGTCAGAGGGCTCTAGACCCAAAACTGTAATTTAGATAACATGCCTAAATTTAACCCAGGTTACCCAAGGGCTCTAGATAATGTGTTTATAACATGCTGTTTCTGCTTCTGTAAACTACTTTTTGCAAACTAGGTTCCTCATTCCAGACCCGAGGGCTCTAGATAATGTATTTCTGTCAATTCAGTGACCCCGAGACCCAAAACTATACTTAACATGCTGCTTCTGCTTCTGTAAACTGCTTTTTTTTGCAAACCAGGTTCCTCATTCCAAACCTTGAGATGTAATCAATACCTTCGTGATTTTTTGCCTATATAACCCTGGAGCTGTGACCATCTGGTTACTATGAGATTTAGGAAAGCAAAATGGCCCCTCATAGTCCCGGATTGCAATAACTGTGACTCTTTAATTCGACTTCTTGAGGCGTCCTTCTGTGATTTGCGGGGTACATTACAACAGAGTCTCTTTAAAAAAAACAACACCTAACCATCCTTTATAATAAAAGTGACACGGCCAGAGGTGCCTGTTGCTTCTCCCACAGGCAGGTCTCTAACTGCAGTGAAGTCACATAGAGAGGTGTCGCCACTGAGCTGAACCCTGAGCTCCTCCAAGGCCTGTGTTGTCTTTGGCTCTGAGCCGGGGACAGGGCACACTCTTTCCTTTCGAGGGGTGAGAGGTGTGAACCCCAAACCATAAATGGGGTGCAGACCCTGGAGTCAAGACCCAGGGCCAGCTCAAGGTCTTCTAACCATGCTTGGGCCACAGACACTGCCTTTGCTTCCTCCTTTTAAATCTCATTTGTGTGATTTGGGTGTAAAAGTGTTAGCAGGATAAACCTAAGATGCCCGCAGGGGTGGCTGAGTGATCTTGGGGACAACAGGTAAAATCAGGTGGCAAAACAACAGAGAGGCCATGGAGAGTGGGGGGAGGGGCAAGGCAACGGGAACTGAACGGCAGAGGACCTGGAGACATGGGACAGAGGAGGGGTGGCAGGGAGAGGACAGTCAGAGAGGAATTGGTGGGCAGAGTTCTGCGGGCTGGTCCAGCTCCCTCCCACCTTCTGGTGGTGGCCGGTGGTCCTTGGTGCTCCCTGGCCCGGAGCTGCATTGCTGAGGTCTGTGCCCCGGTTCACCCGGCCTACTCCTGTGTGTGTCCCTGTGTCCTCTCTTCTTCTTAGAAGGTCACCACCAGTTTCTGGATTATGGAGTACTCCAATCCAGTACAACCTCATTTTAACTAATTACATCTGCAAAGACCCTGCTTGCAAGTCAGCTCAGGTTCCGAGGCTCCACATGGACCTGTATTTTGGGAGCATCATTCCCCCAGCACAACCTGCTCTTTATTTCCTTGTCGTTACTAATATTCTATTATTTGTTCACTTAATATTCTCTGCCTCACTCACTTGAACTTAAGCTGGATCATGGCTAAGCCATGTTCTCCATATTCCCTCATCCTGAGAGTTGCCTTCCCAGTGGTCGGCAAACTGCGGCTCGCGAGCCACATGCGGCTCTTTGGCCCCTTGAGTGTGGCCACAAAGTTTCAATCACACTGTACGTGCGCACCCGCATGTGGTATTTTGTGGAAGAGCCACACTCAAGGGGCCGCAGTTTGCCGACCACTGTCCTAGACTAAAACCCCAATTGGTGTTTGCTAAGTGCACAGTCTTGGTGGAGACACCAGGAGTAGCTAATGTTCACCAGTGAAATGCCTTCTATTTCAACATTGTGCAGAAAATGCAAAATGTGTTGACGAACAAAACTATCTAAGCTGTAAGCACGAATAAGGGGAAAAAAAACACCCCAAAATTTAACTGAGTCAGATGATTCTTCCTCCTAGCAGTCTCAGGAGGCTCCAGCTTCCTGACAACACCACTGGGGCTTTGTTCATTGTCCTGCCTGCCTGGAGTCCTTGCTTCTCTCCACCACCCAAAGCCTCCTAGCCCCCAAGTCCTTCATCAGCAAAGCCCAGCAGCCTCTCTGCACCCCCTTCCCCAATCCCACACATTCCCTGGCTAGCTGTTCACTACCCTCTTCCCTATTTTCTTATTCCTTGATGCTCTCCGCTTCATCACAATGGGTCTGACTGATATACTCAGTGTCAGCACCCATTTTCATTTGTGTTTATTCTGTGAAATTCTTAGTCATTCTCTCTTCTGATGTCATTTCTCCACCATTTCACTTTTTTCTTTTTGTAGACCTCCTACTACAGTTGGAATCTTTTGATCTATCATGTATCCTTCCATTCTCTGATCTTTTCTGTCCATTTTTTCTCTGCTTTCTGGCTAAATTCCTCAGTCATGTTTTCCAACTGATTCATTCTCTTTTTGATTGTGGCTGGTCTAGAATGCACATAAACTACTCAGTTTCTCAATAACGATTTTTCATTTTCAGGATTTCTAATTGGTTGTGTCCCATGTCCACCTATTCTCCACTCACATCTTCCTGCCTCTTCTCTATGGTCTTAGTCCTTCATTTATCCCGTGAAGGTTGTAAACATATTTCATTCACATCCATTTAAACATGTTCTACTGTTTGCATTTCAGTGGCAGTAAACTCACTTCCCAATTAACATTGTGAGCTTTCTTATTGCTAGTCTGACAGTATTAGTCTAACGTATACTTTTACTAGTAACTTGCAGGCTCCGCCTGAACACCAGTTGTATTCTCCGCCGCTCGGTCATTATTTCTGTGGAGAAATGCTGTGGGCGCCCAGCTGTCACCCGCAGGGAGACCCAGCCAGTCCTGGTTCCGGCGGTGGTGCCGGCTCCGCTGCCCTCTGTGCTGGGTCCCTGTGACCCTGTGCAGCCTCATTTCTAGATGCTTCTGCCCCGCCCCCATCCCACTCACCATTGAATGTTTTTGTTTTGCTTTTGTCCAGTAGAGATATTTATTATGTTTTTGAGTTATGTCTTTTTAATTAGACATTTAAAGTATGTGTACTTGTGCTGATGGAAGTGGATGGGAGGTTTAAGAGTGAACTCCTGAACGTTGATCTGAAGTCCCTGCAGTGACCTCCCTTCTGGGAGGCAAAGTCCCCGGCTGGGCTGGAGCCAGCTGCAGTGTACAAGCTTGGGTGTGTGTGTGTGTGTGTCCACACACTTTCCCCAAATGAGGGGAAGCAGGATTGCTTAAAGAGGAGAAAATCTCCCTTGAAAGTTTGTGTGTCCTGCCAGTATACCTTAGCAGGCATAGAGGCCCAGGTCCCAGAAATCCTCAGGCTCCAGGACCAGGACATAGGACTGATGGATAACTGTGGCCCAGCAGGGTGAGCTCAGGGTCAGGACTCAGGTGCGAGGCGGGCAGGGGCGCTTGGCGCCAGCAGCGCACCTGCAGAGCAGAGTGTGCTATGAGGAAACAGGATGCCCCAGGCAAACTGAAGGCTGATCCCTATTAGAATAGGGGCTCCTGGCCATGCAGGGTTCCCCCCTCCCACAATCTTCAGAAGCTCCAGCTCTGCTCATCCCTCCTTTCTCTTCTCCTTTTTCAAATCCCTAATCCCTCTAGATGTTCTGGATCCCACTCTTTGGGGGTCTATGGGGATAGTCCCCCAGCTTCCTGTGCTGCTGCTGGGAGCTGCATGTGCTCCCTGTCAGTGCCATGCCTCCCAAAAGGCACCTCTGTCCCAACCAAAGAGCTTCTGAATGGGGTGGATTGTAACTGCCTGAAAGAGCGATTGAGAGGGTGAACACTGAGGCATTGTGGGCCAGCAGGGAGAGGTGCTTGGGGACAGAGGTGCTGGCATCCTGGTGTGTAGGGGTGACCTATATCCTGTGCACAGGACTAAGGCAGGAGTAGAGTAGGGTGTCCTTACGGTCCTGCTCCAGCATTTCCCTGACCTGCCTCCAAATGAAGATACCCCACTTACGGTCTGGGTGCCCAGACAGGGTCAGAGGACTAAGGCTGGACACATACCATCTCGTGTCTACCGGTGACATCTCCAGGAGCCCCCTCCCCGCACCAGTCAATCACCCAAACAATGATTATGTTTCATAAAATATGTCTGCTTAAAATTAGTTTCAAAATATTTTTGGTAACTTGAAACCTTAAAATTATACTCAGTTAAGTTAAATGACGGATATTTGATAAATATTCAGATCATTTCTAGATAAGATAAAATACTGAAACATTAATTTCTAAACATAAGTTTATCTACTTTTGGCTTCTCATTACAGAGACTAAATGTGTTCTTTGGCCATATCGAAAACTCTAGTGCACCACTATTGGATCTCAGCCCTCTTACTGTCTGTGAGGTGGTGTGCTCTGCCTGTAAACTAGACTAGGTCCTGGAGTCTTCGAGCTTCCTCCAATGTCTGGCTACAACTCTCCACACTAATGTTACCAATCTTCTCTTGCCCCCTTTCCTGAAGCCCACACTGAAGCTGGGCAACTGGATGTAAATTCCAGAGGCGTCACTGCAATGGGTCACGGAGGGACAACAGTACACGGAGACCCTCAGCAGTCACATTTGGTGCCTGCTGCTGTGAGGGCCACTCTGGACGTTCACTGGCCCACCCATGACATCCCAGAGTCATTGAACCCACAAACCAGGAAATTCATCAAAATCACCCTCACACCATTGTCTAAAGATGATTCAAGCCCAACACCTAGGAATATTTGTTTTAAATTGATGGATTTGTTGTTCTACTCATTTATGCTGTTCTATTCATTTGTTGTTCTATTCAGTGGTTGATTCTTGTATGTGCCCTGACCAGGACCAAACCAACAACCTTGGTGGGTGTATCGGGACGACATTCTAACCAACTGAACTACCTGGTGAGGGCTAGAAATCTTGACCGACTATCCTCTAGACTAAAAAATGGAGTCTGAGGTTTGTTCTAACCATTAATGTTTATTTTTGCTTCCCTGGGAATGCTTCTTATTAAATGAAGCACAGGGAAATTAGTGGTCGCTCAGGGCTGGGGGCAGGGATGAAGAGCTAAGGGCATGGGGTTCCTTTCTGAGAGGAAAATATCCTAAAATCAACCATGGTGATGGTTGCACACATCTGTGAATGGGGTAAAAGTGATGCAAGCATACATTTAAAATGCAGATTCCTAGGCCCCACCCCAAACTAATGTTTGGGATTGGGGTGGGGGAGCAGATTTCAGGGTTTAGTGAGAAAGGCACCAATTGTACCTGTATGCATACTATTCTCTCACCCTTTGTATTCAGCAGCTAGGGGTTCTGCCACGGTTTTACTAATAATATTGCTTTCTGTGTGAAGAAAAACAGAGCACAGACAAGTGTGCTGTGGTAGGTCCCAGTGCACCAGAGAAGCTGCCTGGGCCTCGAGTCCACACTGGCTGCCACCATCCACCTAGCTGACTGTGTCCCAGCACTAGGAAACCACTTGAAAAGAATGCCACGTGTTTATAAGAACAGGTAGCCACCCAGAGCGCACCGTAAACCACCTCTACACGGCTCCTTTCCCAGAAGAGACAGTGGCACCTGAGAGCAATTCTAAGCAGCAGCAGCTCATGGACCTCATGCAGCACCTGCTCTGTTTGCCTGGCTCCTGCGTGTTACCACCACTCTTTGGGCAAATACACGTCCAGCACTCTGGTTCCTGCTCTCCAAACACCTGAGGGCTCACTCACCATTCTTCCCAGTTTGGGGTCCATTGGGCAGGATTTCCGAAGCCTCTCGCAGTTTTCCCTTGGACCTCAATGAAGCGCGGAAGAGGAAACCTCACCACGGCCCTCAGCAGTCACATTATATACCGCGTTGCAAATGCTTGTCTGTGCTCCACCATCTGCCTCAAAGAAAGACAAGGCTGGGATAGTGGGCCATTCACATTGGAAAACAAAGATGCTTCAGAGGCGATCAGCCAATCTGGGGGAGGAGAAACAATGAGTCCCATATGCACAGGCATGCAATGAGGTAGTGGCCTGGAAGTCATCTGATGTTACCGCAGGCCATCGGGGCCACTCAGGCTGTGCATCACAACCCAGAAGCATCACTGTGCATGTATGCAGGTGTCACCCTAAGAGTGAGTGGGTGCACGGGCCCAGGACAGCACAGCTGAGATAGAGGTGATGAGAATGATCACTGTTACCTTGAGCAGTTGGCAGAGCCCTGCTAGCAGCTAGGTCAGGGTTACTGGCCATGTGTTGGGTTGCTCAGGCTGCCACAAGTGGGGCAGAAACCCTCTGTCTCACATTCTGGAGGCCAAAAGTCCCAAACCAGGGTGTCCTCAGGGCCTATTCCTCTGGGGGCAGTGAGGGAGAGCCAGTCCCTGGCCCCTTCCTGGCTCCTGGCAGTCACTGGCAATCCTGGGTTTGCTGTCTTCAAATACATCCCTGATTCCTGCCTTCATTTCACATGGCATCTCCCTATGAGCATATCTCTGTGCAAAACTCCCCCTTTCACAACTCCATCCTGGAGTTGGGCCCAGGCTACTCAGAATGACTTCATTATGACTACACCTGCAAAGACCTATTTCCAAATCATCAGTCTGAGGTGGTGGGAGTTAGAACTTCAACATACAAATTTTGGGGGATATAATTCAACCCCAACAGGCTGTGAACTTCCAAATCCCCTAGCCTTTTATGATTTAACCAAGGAAGCAAGACATTTCCACAAGAACTAAAGGTTCACTCCCAGGATAGTCTAAGAGGGTAAAAAAGTCCTTTGCTGCTACAAGCAGTAACACAGGAAGGTTGAGATGGCAAAGGCCCCTATGGACTGGGATCCCTCATGACCAATTCCCCCTAGAGCTGGAACAGTTGGACAAAAAGACGACAGTTAATTGGCTACAGCTGCCTGGAAGCTCTCGTCTATTTGACTGGCTGCCAAATGCCTGTGGATATGTGCACCTTCTGAGACCAGAGACCAAAGACAAGATCAAAACCAAGCTCTTAAAACAGAACAAGACAAATGGCACAAAGAAAACCAGACCATTCCAGGGGGAACAGGACCAGCAGAAAACAAGACTATTCAAACCTGTACCGGAACCATGTTTGCTCAAGAAACTACTTTCACAGATTTTCTCCTGCTAATCCAAATTTAGAAAGAGGGGGAGAAAAGATTCTTACCCCTCTCGCTCCATGGACCCCACTTTTGGGGATTCCAGGGGTGCTGACACAGGAAGAACTCTTACTCACCATGTGCCGACCTATGTCAGATGCCCAGGGTCTCATCCGACAGTCCCAAAGTGACAGAGAAATTAATTTTCCTTTTACCCTTCTAAGTTCTTTGGGCTGGACTAAATGAGCATATTTATTAGGTATGTCTGATGTCTCCTAAGAATGAGACCTGAGGATAAATCAGGCAGTTCAGGCTTGTGTGCCCTCTAGAGCTAAGGAGAAGAGGAGGGGTGGGTTTGGAACTTCCAGGGGCAGGAAAGTAATTCACAAGGAGATGGAAGAGAAAACTTTGGTAAGTAAATGTTTGCTGGGCCATCTTGAACAAGGGAACAGAGAGAGGACTTTGGTCAAGGGCTTGCCAGGTTCCTTCCTATCACACCTAGTTCATAGTGAACTGTAGTTGCTCATGATGCTAGCTCCCTTCCTGTCTAAATTTTATAGGCAGGTAGGGGGAAGGTCAAAGGCAATTAGGGGGAAGGTAAAGGTTCTTCCTGTGTCTTTTATTACTTGAAGATAACCAGCTTAAAGTAACCAAGATTTCAAAAAAGGCCTATTTCAGACTAATACTGCCTCCCTCACCACTCACGGTGTTCCCCAAAGCCTCAGGTGGACACAGATGTTACAATTTTCTCTGAAAAGTGATAAATGAAGTCCCATGAGTCCTTCCTTCAGTTAATGCTATCTACTGTTTATTTTTTTCTCAGTTTTCCTTGGGACAAATGTCATAGTATAATCCTGGTGTAACTGACTTAAAGGTTGACTCCCTAATATCTGTCTTTCTCCTGCAGAGCAATAGGAATGTCAGCCAGGCCCATTGCCCACGTCTGGGAGCACTTTCTGAGTAAGATGCCAAAAGAAGAAACATCAGTTCATTCTGGATTGCCTCCTCCTGGTCTCTGGGTGGGACTACAGTGGGGTTTCAGGGTGCGGAGCAGAGGTCATGGGCCATGACACTGAGGGCAGGAGCACCCACTCCAGCCCCGGCCTGGCTGTGAGGCCGTGTAGCAGAGAAATGGGGGAAGCTCTGGTTGGTTTGGGCACCGTAGCCTAGCCATATCCTCACTAGTTAACACATTGTGGCTTAAGGATCCTCACATGCCTATCATCACCTTTCTGACCCAGACACCAACAAGAGCAGATGAACTTCTTTCTCTTAGGTCCAAAACCTCCTCTCAGCCCATCCTCTCCTCAGCCCAGCAGTTCTGTCTTTTTCTAAATAACAGGCAGCTGTATCTTTGTCAATGGCCAGCTCCTGGTGGAGTAACAGAGAAGCAATCCTGGACAACTTTGGGATAGACAATCCCAGAAAGACTTCCGCTGTGCACAGCACTTTGCTGATGAGCACCATCTCCCAGGATAAGCCTCCTTGAGGACCAGAAGGATGGCTGGTTAGGAAGATGAGAATGCAAAACATAGGCTTCAAGACACCGTGGAGGTGACTCCAGGGCAGAGAAGGACCCGGGAGTGAAGGTGTCAGAGAGGGCATGGGGGCCAAAACAATGAGTTTTTTTTTAAATAAATAAATATATATACATATATATATATATATACATATATATATATATATATATATATATATATATATACACACACACACACACACATATATTTATATACATATATATATATATATATGTCCTATCTAATAGACAAACATGGTAATTAACCATAACTTCGCTACTCTTCCCATTGACTAATCAGCGAGATATGCAAATTAACTGCCAACCAAGATGGCGGCCGGCAGCCAGGCAGCTGAAGCGAACAGGAGGCTTGCTTGCTCCAGTGATGGAGGAAGCCAAGGTTCCCCGCCTGCCGCTGCCGGCCTCTGAGTTGCACTCTAAGAAACAATGTTGCAATTATAGAAGCTAAACAAACCCCAGAAACCTGCTTTCAGCCAGCCAGGCCTCAGAGCTGGAGCTGTAACAGTGTTTCAATTATAGAAGCCAAACAAACCCAGATACTTGCTTTCAGCAGGCAAGGTCTCAGAGCTGGAGCCGAGCCTCAGAGCTAAAGCCAGCTCTCAGTTCCAGTGACAGCCATAGAAGGTAAATAAATCCCAGAATAAAAGAGAAAAACAGAAAAAAAGGAGAGGTTGGGAGCTTCAGTCACCCGCCAGCCTGAAAATGGCCCTCAGCCCCTCACCCAGACTGGCCAGGAACCCCAGTAGGGACCCCCACCCTGATCTGGGACACCCTTCAGGGCAAACCAGCCAGCCCCCACCCGTGCACCAGGCCTCTATCCTATATAGTAAAAGGGTAATATGCAAACTGACCCTAACAGCAGAAGGACTGGGAATGACTGGTCACTATGACACACACTGACCACCAAGGGGCAGACGCTCAATGCAGGAGCTGCCCTCTGGTGGTCAGGGCGCTCTCACATGGGAGGAGCTCTGCTCAGCCACAAGCCAGGCTGATGGCTGCCAGTACAGCGGTGTGGTGGGAGCCTCTCCTGCCTCCTCAGCAGCGCTAAGGATGTCCGACTGCAGTTTAGGCCTGCTCCCCGCTGGTAAGTGGACATCCCCCAAGGGCTGCCGGGCTGCCAGAGGGATGTCTGATTGCCATCTTAGGCCCAATCCCCCAGGGAGCAGGCCTAAGCCAGCAGGTGGTCATCCCCTGAGGGGTTCCAGACTGCGAGAGGACACAGGCCGGGCTGAGGGACCCCACCCTCCCCCCCGAGTGCACAAATTTTTGTGCACCGGACCTCCAGTATATATATATATATATATATATATATATATATATAAATTTGTATTGACTTCAGAGAGGAAAGGAGAGAGAAATATCAATGATGAGAGAGAATCATCGATCAGCTGCCTTCTGCACGCCCTCTACTGGGGACTGAGTCCGCAACCCGAGCATGTGTCCTAATCAGGAATCAAACTATGACCTCCTGGTTCATGGGCCAACGTTCAATCATTGATCCACACGGGCTGGGCTAAAACAATGATTTCTAATGTCATTATTCTGTTCCATCAGTGTAGGTATGAGGGCTCAATAAATAGCAGCCCCGTTTCACATCCCAGTTCTGATCTGAGTGAAGATGGTCAGCAATGTGGACAAACTATAGAGACTTTGAAATGAATTAAGCCCTGTTTCCCATTTACTCTGGGCTTTTTACCAGCTGGGCCAATAAACCTCCATTTGTTTAAACCAATCTGACTTGATTTTTGGTGTCTAGGCAGCATAAGGCATGGGGATGGGGATAGACACTTCCCTAACAGCTATGGAGGGGCCGTGAGTCTCCACTCCACCTGGGGACCTGGGAGAGAAGACCCACCCCCACCTGAAGCCCCCACAACACACCACCCTCCACACGCAGGGTGCTCCTGGGTAAGTCAGGGGGCAGGGATGCTTCCAGAGGCTCCATTTGTACTTTTTATTCATCGGCACAGACAGACCACATGATCCTTCCAGTTAGGTTCAGGTTTGGAGGGTTAGCAAGAAGACAGGAGGGTTATGGTGTTCAGTAAAGGACAGAACTTCAGGATAGCAAGGGACCAGAAAGGGAGGCCCTCACTTGTCATACGCCCCACCTAGATACTCCGTGTGCCCGACCCTGAATCAGAGGCAGAGGTGGGGCCAGGATCAGCAGGCCTCTGTTTAGTCTGACTAGATGTCAACCAGAGCCTTCTACAGAAGAACTCTTGCTGTGAGTCCTGGAGACCAAGCCATGCTGGGCATCTCGGAGAATTCAGCTGACATTCGGGGTCACTGATACCCCAGGACTGAACGTGTGTAACTGCCCGGTGTAGGCCATGTCATTCAGGAACAGGTTGGTGCTCCCATGTCCATTCCTGGATGTCTGTGTGTGGTGTGACAAGAGAGGAGGAAGACAGGCTGCTTTCTGGAGCGATCAGAGAGGATGCAGGTGGAGGGCGGGTGCCTTCAGAGGTGCTCCAGGGACACGGGGCCTCTCAGTTCTTCAGCTGAGACACTTCATACAGGTACGCAGCCAGCATTTTGGTTCCTTCTATGTAGTTGTGCCTGATGGAGAGGAACAAGTCATGGCGTTGGCTGGTGTCCCGAGGTCCAGGCATGCATGTGGCATTCTGGGAGCGTCCCACCGTCCTGGTGTGCGGGCCCTGAGTTCTGCTTGCCTTTAGAATTTGGGCACCTGGTTCTCAAATATAGGCTCAACCCAAGTGTCCCAGCAGGGACCGGTCCTGGCCCTGGACTCATCGAATAGATGGGATCTCACCTAGCCCCTGACTACCAAAGGCCTTGCCTTGATCATGGCCCTCTGTTGTTTGCTTGGATCCGAAGCCGCCACCTGGTGTCCTAGGACTTTGGTCTCTGTCCCTCCCTTCCACCCTCCATTCAGGGCCTTTGCCTCTTAGTCCCTGACCCCAAGACGACCCGTTTCCTATCCTCCTCTGCTCTTCCTGACTGCCTTTGAGTCTCCCTGCCTTCGTGGGTCTCTCCTCACAGCTGCCAACTCAGAGATCAACTTCTGTCTCTGTTGGTTAAAGACCCCATCACGTTTGTATAAGCCAGGAAGGAGAAAAGTAGCTTATGGAGCCAGTAATGACATGAGGACTTCCAAACAGGAAGGTGCCGGGGTCCTTCAGGAGTTGCGGGTGAGGCACAGAGATCAACAGACCACTGGGCGAAACTTGTTCTGAAGAACTACCACCTCCCACAGGCTTCCTTCCCTACTTCCCACCAGTGTTCCCTCCACCAAGGACAGATGGTAGAGAGTGCACGGGGAAGGGGTCCCAGAAATCACCTCTTAGCAGCAGGAAAGGGGCAGGTGTGGAGGAGGAAGGGGTGCAGGGAATGCCCTGGCTTTCACAGGATTTCTCACTGGTATCCACAAGGAAACTAACCCAGATTCAGGACTAAGGATCCAGAGCCTCACCTGTTGAGTTTTTCATTCTGGGAGTGGGCGCCATCATCAGCGGACCCCACAGGCAACAGCATGACATTCTTGCCTGTGGCCTCCTGAAAAGTCAAAGTCACAGGAATACTGCCACCTTCCCTGGTTAAATCCGGCTCAACACCAAAAACTGGAGGGAATGAAATAAAAGAAATAGTGAGCTTGGGGGCTGAGGCTTCCCCACATACCCACTACCTGCAACACTAAGGCCGGACCCTGGGACAGCAGCCCCTCACAGCATCACTATATAGCTACATGTCATATGACACGGCAGAGCCCTAGCAGACATGCTGAGGGCCCTGGCATTGTCCGCAGGAAAATGTCTGACCTGTTTTCAGGGCTCTTCTCCCAGCCATGTAATGAGGGTGGTTGAAGTCAGACACCCAGGGCTTCCCACCATGGCCCATGTACACCTTGAATTTGTTGGGGCTCTGCAGTTCAGCAAACTTCTTTGTCAAGTACTTTGTAACCTGAACCACAAACAGAAGAGACATAATGTATTATAAAGCTCTGCTCCTGACCCACAGCAGATCTACAGTGAGTCCACATGGCTTGTAAGTAGCCTACAGTAAGTCCACCAGGAGTCTACAGTGAATCCACACAGGTCTACAATGGATCTAGAGTGAGTCTACAGTGATTTATAATTAGCCTATGGTAAGTCCACCATGAGTCCACAGTGAGACTACAACAGGTCTACAATGGGTCTAGAGCAGTGGTTCTCAACCTTCTGGCCCTTTAAATACAGTTCCTCATATTGTGACCCAACCATAAAATTATTTTCGTTGCTACTTCATAACTGTAATGAGGCTACTGTTATGAATCATAATGTATATCTGATCTGCAGGATGGTCTTAGGCAACCCCTGTGAAAGGGTCATTCGACTGCCAAAGGGGTCGCAACCCTCAGGTTGAGAACCACTGGTCTAGAGTGAGTCTACAGTGAACTTTCTGCTGCTAAATGCTGATCTGCATAACTGTGATAACAGAAAAGGGGATTTTTATCAAGAATCAAAAGCCAGTTATTTGCAGATAAAAGGTAATGTTTTAATTCACCCTTTATGTAGATGTCCCCATATAATGATAATATTTAAACCAAGTTTTCAAAATTGTTCTTTCACTTGCTTTATAAAAAAGACCACATCCAGACCAAAACAGAGCCAGGTGCCGACCCAGGGAGACCTCTTGATGACAAAATGCCAGTCCCAGTGTCCTCTCTCCATAGGGAAGCCCTTAATTCTATCCACCAAACCTTCCCATCTGGATGCCTGCTCCCGGGAAGCCTGGCGGGCCTGCAGCGATCAGAATTTGCCCCTCTGAAATCTTCCCTGACAGGAGTCTTCCCCTCCGCTCCTCACCACGGCCCAGAGGGTGCTCCCTTGGGCCCTCACCATAAAATATTGGACCCAAAGTCAGCATCTGACCTGAAGTCAGAGATCAGGTTTGGGCATGTCTAGCACTGACAAAGGTCACTTACACGTAATGCTTTTATGTGGCCTTTATCTTCGATCAGTTTCTGAACTGCTTATTCTAGTAATTACTGAGTTGGCCATAGCCAAGAGGTGGGGACATGTGGTTTTGGGTTTGTGTTTTTCAGTTGTTCGGAGGAAAACCTTTTGGCCCCTGAATCTTTGCCGGTGCACGGCAGCCCCCTCCCCGAGTCCCACTGCCCCATGTACCTGCTCGCTGACAACCTCAGGACTCATGTTGGGCACGAGCCTGATGGAGAACTTGCCAACCACTTTCCTAGGAATCACGGTCTTGGCCCCTGAGCCGGAGAAGGCACCTTCGATCCCGTGGAGGGAGAGGGACGGGAACCGCCATCTGTGCATCAGGACGTCTTTCTGCAGAAAATGGCAGAGCAGTTCAGGGGGCAGCTTTCAGAGGAGACGGGAATGTCATTTTGGAGGTCCCTCTTAGTCACAGCCGGCCCTTTCCTGAGCACAGGAAGGAGGTGCAGACCCCGCAGGAGTTCAGTTAATGCTGGCTGACCTGAATGTGACTTACATCCCGACCTCATACACCAGGAACTGAGTGAGCTCTGCCATGTAGGCCTTACACCGTCTCTGGCCTGTCCTAGAGATCATCCTACACCCGCAAACAGGCGAGAGCTACCGGCCTCTAGGTTTTCTCTGCATGTATTCCAGGGCCCACATCATCACCAGTCAATATTTGACATTTCTAACAACCTCTCAGCACCCAGCCTGGGAGTGGTCTGCACCTTCCAATGACTCAGGTGCCCACAGAAATGCCCAGATCTCTGCCAGCCCCTCTGCTCCTTCTCACGGGGCCCCTACAGTTGGGAGGCTTGGGGACAGACAGGTCTTGGCGTGGCCAAGGCAGCACCTTGCAGCCGTGCAGCAGGGTCTGCGCCCCCACATCCTTGGCGTACTCCTCCAGGTCAAAGTCGATCTGGTCGTAGAGCTTCAGCTCCTCCTCTGTCACGGGCGCCACAGCCTCACTGATGCCGGGGATGAGGATCTTCCCCTTCCTGTCCACCAAGCAGCCTGGAGGAGAAAGGGAACGGTGGGTGCTCAGCGCACAGGCTGCAGGGAGTCCTGGCACAAGAGCCCTGTGGTCACCTTTCCTGGGCACACGTGAGGGCCTGGGTACCTGTGCTCATACGTCAGTTAACTACCGTAATAACCCAGTGAGGTGAGCAGTGCCATCTTCCCATTTTAAGACAAAGAGGCTTAGATACGAAGGGGCAGGTGAGCTGTCCCCGGTCACAGACCAGGACACACTGAGCAGAGGGACCCCAGACCCATCTAAAAACCAAGACACTCTCCAATATCGCCTTTTTAACATGCTTTCCACAAGAAAATAGCTGCTCCCAAGCTGAGAGGGAACTAGAGAGAGGGACAGAGTAGACTCCAGTCACAGGAGCAACAGACTCCACAGATGGCAGCCACCATCCATCCGGGAAGGAAACAGCACAACAAACCATATGGTGAGGCCACAGGATGCCAGGGAGAGTGAGCTGGGACCTCATCTCAAAGAGCCGACCATGCAGGAGCCCTCGCAGTGGCCAGTTACAATGTCAAACGGGCTGAAGCAGATGCTGAGGGACGTGACATACGTGTCCAGAGGAAGGACAGTTGTGGGAATCTAGGGAACAGGCTGGACAGGGCCAGACAGGGCTGAAGGAGCCAAGGGTGCCCAGCTGGGTCCTGGAGGCGAGACAGGGTTTAGCTACACAGGGAGGTAAGGGTGTGAGGAAGAGGAAGGCAGAAACGAGACATCCATACCCAATCTTTTAAAGGGAACAGTGAGCAGAGCAAGGGAGCCACAGAGTAACAGGGAAGTGGATCATGAAGAACGTTGGAATGTGCCAAATGCTGATGACAGCCTGGAAAGAGCCCACCAGCTGGTCTCCGAAATCACCAAGTCGTGACTGAAACCCGGCTTACCCATCAGCGTAATGAGATCCGTCATGGCCTCGTGCACTGAGCCCCCATACACCCCAGAGTGCAGGTCTTTGTCACTGCATTCCACCTGAAAGGAACAAAGACCACTCTATTGGGCTGCTTAGCGGGAGCTTATTTTTATCATGTGACAGTAAATTGAACCAAGAACATTCACAAGACCTGACAGGCAATTTTTAAAATCAAAATTTGCTCCCTTGATGAGCAAAGCAAGGCATTTCCTAAATTACAAAACTTGAAACGACAGAAAATACCACTGGAAATGCCAACCACAGGTAAACCAAAATATAATCATAGGTGAACGAGGAGTGCTGAGCACAGGTGAACTAGGAGTGCTGAGCACAGGTGAACTAGGAGTGCTGAGCACAGGTGAGCTAGGAGTGCTGGGCACAGGTGAGCTAGGAGTGCTGGGCACAGGTGAGCTAGGAGTGCTGGGCACAGGTGGGCTAAGAGTACTGAGCACAGGTGAGCTAGGAGTGCTGAGCACAGGTGAGCTAGGAGTGCTGAGCACAGGTGAGCTAGGAGTGCTGAGCACAGGTGAGCTAGGAGTACTGAGCACAGGTGAGCTAGGAGTACTGAGCACAGGTGGGCTAAGAGTACTGAGCACACGTGAACTAGGAGTGCTGAGCACAGGTGAGCTAGGAGTGCTGAGCACAGGTGAGCTAGGAGTGCTGGGCACAGGTGAGCTAGGAGTACTGAGCACAGGTGAGCTAGGAGTGCTGAGCACAGGTGAACTAGGAGTACTGAGCACAGGTGGGCTAAGAGTACTGAGCACACGTGAACTAGGAGTGCTGAGCACAGGTGAGCTAGGAGTGCTGAGCACAGGTGAGCTAGGAGTGCTGAGCACAGGTGAGCTAGGAGTACTGAGCACAGGTGAGCTAGGAGTGCTGGGCACAGGTGAACTAGGAGTACTGAGCACAGGTGGGCTAAGAGTACTGAGCACACGTGAACTAGGAGTGCTGAGCACAGGTGAACTAGGAGTGCTGAGCACAGGTGAGCTAGGAGTGCTGGGCACAGGTGAGCTAGGAGTGCTGGGCACAGGTGAGCTAGGAGTACTGAGCACAGGTGGGCTAAGAGTACTGAGCACACGTGAACTAGGAGTGCTGAGCACAGGTGAGCTAGGAGTACTGAGCACAGGTGAGCTAGGAGTGCTGAGCACAGGTGAACTAGGAGTACTGAGCACAGGTGAGCTAAGAGTACTGAGCACACGTGAACTAGGAGTGCTGAGCACAGGTGAGCTAGGAGTGCTGAGCACAGGTGAGCTAGGAGTGCTGAGCACAGGTGAGCTAGGAGTGCTGGGCACAGGTGAGCTAGGAGTACTGAGCACAGGTGAGCTAGGAGTACTGAGCACAGGTGAGCTAGCAGAACTGAGCAGGGCAACTCCCCCAGCTCTCAGAACCTTTTGCAGTGGTTTCAGAGATACCCTGCAAGAGCTACTAAAAGGGCAACAACAACCAGGAAAAAGAGCCAGCAGGGACCTGGAGCCCAAGAACCTGGGGTCAGTCTCTGCCCCACCGTTGCCACGATGTGTAACCAGGATAAGGCAGTAACGGCCCTGAGCCTCTGCCTCCTCACCTGTAGCAGAGTAAGACCGCTCACCTCCCAGCTACTGTGTCCCCGTCAGTTATCACACAGCAGGTAGAAAGGTGCCTTGCACAGAGTGAGTGCTCAGTACAGCAACTATGATCATTCCCGGAACTTCTGTCTACAGACCACCCTCACACGCAGGAACTGATCAGTCACCTGTGCGGGAGGGACCCCCACCTTTCTGTGTAGAGGAGACCGAGGCTCAGCCACCAGCGAGTGGCACGTCCATCCTCCTGGGCTTCTGTGTCGAGGGTAACGTTCCGGTTCCCTCAAGATCACTCAGTCAAGGGATAAGAGCTTAGGGGCTGAAATATGAACACTGTCACTTTTGAAAGGAAGTCTTCCTAAAATGTTCTGCCTACGTCTCAGTGTTCCTACATGGACTTGCACTTCATCTTTTCTCAACTGCGCAAGACAATCCTGCAGAGAATACAGCCTAGCTTGAAGGTGGATGACGCTGATTCTGATGGCACTGGGCATGGAGCACCACAGGGGAATCACCATGGGGCATGGGGAACGTGGCCGATACCTCGATGAAAAAGTAGCAGATGCCCCTGAGGCCGTAGGTGATGCAGGGCTTCTTCTTCCCCAGCCAGTAGTTGTCAGAAATGCAGACGTAGTCCACGTCTTTAAAGAAGGTGTCCTTCTGGGCAAAAATCAGTTCATCCAGGCCCTCAGAGCCCGACTCCTCCATGCCCTCCAGACAGAATCGGATGTTAACAGGGATTTCCTGTGATAGGAAAAGAGAGTCACAGGCATTCAGCTTTCACATACCTTTAGTTCTTAGAGACAACATACAGGAAGTCACCAAATGTGAAATCACCAATTTCAAATACCCAGCTTCCTCCAGACCAAGCACTCTGGCAGGAGGTATGCAGTTCTCAATGACCCTCAGTCCCCAGGTGCTGGGCTGTGTCAGGGGACAAGCCTGGCTCCAGCCACAGCTACATCCTCACTGAGAGCTCCTTGCCAGCAACTCCTCAGGTGACCACACTTCTGAGTCACAGGGATCTAGGTGCTCACCCAGCGCAGGTCAGGAGTCTCTCCATTAAGGCCTGAGCTGCTCTCTGAAGGCTGTACGCAAAGAAACCAGAGAAGTCTTCACTGGCACCCTTGTGGCCACCACCAGTGCCCTCGAGGGAGGGAAAGCCTCTTTCTAATTTAGAAGATACTCCTGCACTATGACCTCCTGCTCACACTACAGTACCTTTTCTTAAAGAGAGGATGCTGCCGTCTGTCCATCCGGCTCCTCTCTGTAGTTTTCCAGGTCTCCCAGCACTGTGCGGTGAGGCAGGTGGCTTTCCACACACAAGAAAATGAAGGCTGTGGCATGGTAGGGCCTCACTGGACTCAAGTTTGCACAGTCCTATTCAGAACTGCCCCTGGGTGGCACTGCTCAGGCACACCTTCTCTCCTCTGCCCCTCAGATAGAATCCTTCTGGGGACCTTGGTATATGGAACAGGTAAGTGGAGCTGCTCTGGGTGGCTCTGCCCTGCACACGGCCACCCCTTCTCTCAGTTGCCCTCAGTCCCTGTGCCCAGCTTGTGGCGGCCATGAGAGCACTGCCATCCAGTGGTTCTGGGCTTCGGCTTTCTCCTGTGCACAATGGACCCCTGGGCCCTATTTGGATCTACCATTTCATGCTCTAACAAATATGCTTGTCTTATAATTCTAATTTTATCATGATACAAGAGAAAGGCAAGATGCAAAAACCATCTATACACTTGATCACAATTAGGTTAAAACAGTTGAAAAGATTGGTAACTACCAAAATATTAAGTCTCTTAGGGTTGAGATTCTAGGCAACATTTTCTCTCTACTTCTCTAAAGTTTACAAACTTTCAACAAGGAGTGGAGATTTCCTAGTTAAGGAAATATATTTCTAAAAATAAAATGTAATTTCAGGAAGCTGTAAACCATGCAGAGAAAGGGGTTTGTCCGCTACCACAGCCCAAGTGGGCGGGCCATTTGTGTGTGGCCTGGGTTCCTGCCGAGTCATCAATAGTGCGACCCTTGAACACTGTAAAACAATTACACCTGCAGCGTTTCCTGAAGCTGGAACACAACCTCTCATCTAAAATCTGAGTCACTGGGCTGACACTTTGGGGGGAGCCTGCTGTCTCACATCCTAGTGATCTTTGATCTTGAGAAGCCCGGCCTTGTTACACTCAGATGGAACGGGGTGAACCGGGCTCAAGGAGGGTGACATACTTGACTTGTTTTCTGAAAGGCTTCCAGGGCATTCATCCAGCCGGCCACTGGCCCCTTGTCATCAGTTGAACCTCTCCCGTACAGTTTGCCTGGAACAGCAATCAGCAAATTCATAGCATTACAATGACAAGGAGACAGATGGAGAGTGAACCCTCAGCGAACATCTGTTAACATCTCAGCGAAACCACATACGTCTGCCCTGAGAATTTCTCCTGACATTGGAAGCCCCAAGTCTCTACCCGGCACTATTGCTAAAATGATGGGAGAATTCGCCGTCATTGAAGGCAGCCACATGGATGCCTCCAAGTCCCTCTCCCGTCCCCCGCGGATGTGGCAGTTAGTCAGTGCTCACGATCCTGCTGACTCAGGGCACAAACTTCAGAGCCAGGTCAGGAGCTTACTATCAGTGGGCCAGTGGTTAAAATCTACTTCCATAACCAGCTGATATCAATAAGGGTGGAAAACCTGGGCAGAGGAGGGGAAGCACAATGCACCCTGATCAAGAGAATGACAAATCTCACCCCACCCCAATTTCACATCTAATCTGATGAAGAATGGGACTTATGCTTGTCCCTGATGTCTCCAGGTATCACTGAAGAAATCTAACAGCACAATACTGCTTCCCTCAGTGTGAGGAGTGAGTCCCTCCCCTCTGCACCCCTGTTCCTGGGACCCCTCCTGGGGAAACAAGGCCTCCCCCTGGCCTGCTGTCATGTGACACAGAGCACCTGAGGCGACCAGGGCAGAGCACGGATGGCCATGCCTGCCAGGGGCTCAGCTTCCCTCTGTCCTGGTCAGCTCTCTCACTTCCTCATTCCTAAGACTGTTTTCAAATGTTTGGCAGTTTTAACATGACCCACCCCAAAGTAGTATAAAGCTTAAAGCAATCACTACCCTGGGAATTTACTTTTAAATTGAGCCCAACTTTTCACAAAAGCTAAAGAGCTCTCCTAAAAGCATCATCATTCCGTGAGGAATGCTGATGCGGTGACGGGGATGTGCGGACCACGCTACACAGAGGTGTACAAGACAAAGAGGCATGCACCCCCCGGGCTCCTTCCAGCGTCCTCGATGCCGAGTCTGCTGAGGGAACCTGTCCGGTGCGATCGGGAGGGGCTGTGTTCTAAGCTGGTGCTGCAGGTTGGGGAGGAGTGATGAGGAAGACAACTCAGGGAGGTGGGGGAACCAGTGCTTCCAGAGAGTTGTCAAGTGGAGACTCAGCATGTGAGGGCTGCACTGCCTCAGTTCAGAACTGGGGAAGCCTCACTGACCCAAGGCCACAAACCCCCATTTCCACAGAACGGGAAGGCTTTCTCATGTTCCTGTCTGGTGCACATGTACACTTCTGGAAGCTGATTTCGACATTAGGTCACAACTGCCTGTTCTGGGAGGATGGCCAAGGGAGTACTGGTGATTCTGCTGGTGAGAAGCAGCAGGATTTGAAGCACTCCTCTGCCAGCAGAGCATCCTTACCGTCTCGCTCCACCAGGGTGAAGGGTTCGCTGTCCCAGCCATCCTCCAGGGCTGCCGGCTGCACGTCCAGATGGCCGTAGATGCACACTGTCTTCTTCTGGGGGTCGGAGCCCAGCTTGCCAAGTAAAATGGGAGGAAGTGGTATCTCTGAGCCATCAGGGAGCTGTAAGAGGAGAGGGAAGCATGTGAAGACAGCCTTTGTTTAAAAACCTGGTGTTTATGGCAGATATTATTAAAATACCTTAAGTGTTCTTATCCCTTCGCATCAACCTCCCTCTATTGTAGGGTTTAAGATCATATTGCTCAACTGAGTCATTTAATTAACAAGAAATTACTTTGCTACCCAGAGTACAAAGACTGAATTATGTTCACCTATTGCAGGCAATTTCGTAAATTTTTAAAGGCAGATTGTTTTTTTTAACTCTTATACAACAAAACATGTTATGAGAGGCGAGGTTGGGATGCAACTTAGTTCAGTATTTTCTAAATAATGGATAAAAACTACTACAATCTTAAAGCAGAAGATGGGTGTTTGAAAATCACATTGGTTCTGCACAGAAAGGGCTGTAGACCAGGATGCAGTGACTAAGTCACAGGAAAGTGCACAGTAGGCACTGGAGCGGGTCCTCCGAAAGGCTTCCTGGTCTCCAACGATCCTGTAAGAACGGGGCCAATGCATTAACCAGGATGCAAAGGCGGGCTCAGTGCCTTTCCTACGCCTACAACAGCTCAACTCTCCAGCTGATACTTTAAAATCTGGCCCTGCGCCCTGTAACAGCTCTCCCAGCTCTATTCCAACAGGGAAACCTGTTACCATTACAAAGTAACACCAGCAAAATGTGGGGGGTGGGGGAAGGGGGTGGTTTCAGGGAGGGTGAAAAGCACACATCCTTTTGTGTTGCTACTGGGTAAGGATTACTCATGCTAGAACTATCACAGACGTCTAGTTACTAGAAAATAGTCTTTGTGAAAATAAACATTATAAACTCACAGACTAAATTGGTAATGAAACTAAACTAACAATTTATAATCAAGAGATAAATGAGCAACTAGTAAAAATGACAAGCCTATCAGGATGAATGATGGGCTGATGAAAGTGTCTGCCCCAAGCTCCAGGGGCTCTGAGACCCCTAGGCATACCATACATTCAAGAACGCACCAGGCTGCCGGGATTTTTGCAGGTCCTCAGATTTGTCTTTCCAGTAAACTCCACTCATAAATACTCAATGTAAGTAACTCTCAGTAACTCCACAGGTACCCCTGTGCAGCCCTCACAAACACGTCTGGACTGGAATCAGGAGGCCCAGGTTTTATCTCCACTGGGAACTGGTGTGGTTCCCGGTGGAGGCAAAGCCCACCTGGGCCTCAGGTGCTTCCACTCATGAAAAGAGGAGACTGAGCTGAATGTCCACAGTAAACTCCAGGGACAATGACCTCAACTGACACACCATTGGGCAAGAAAACTGAGATTAAGCAAACCTCACCACACCCTGCAATAGAAAATGATACTGCATCTTCGAAAATGCACGGCATGAAACGTGATTCACACGGGACTGAAATCATCGGAATGGCTTAGCGTGAGTGGACTGTTCACTTCAGTTAGAAAGAAACCAATTTCCTGTCAGAATCCAGCTCACACACAAAGTTCCTCTTTTTCAAGAAAAAGTGCTATTCCTCGCAGTCGGGATGCTGGAGACAGAGTGTGGGGACAGTGGGAGTCTTCGTGTTTTTACACTTACGTGGATAGAGTGTAGCTGCCTAGTTTGAAAGGAGACTGCTTTCTGGTGAATCTCAGTTATTTTCTAAGAATAGCCTCTATGCTAACTTACTATTGGGTAATAGCCCTCCACATTCTCAGAGAAATGCTGAGAATGACAAAAACCTGTGCCCCAGTCCAACTGAAGAAACCACACAGAGATTTATATCCAAATCAGGCCTTTCTTGTGAAAGACAAGCAGGGTATCTGAGGGTACGCTCATACCTTCTGTTTTCCAATATCCACCAGTTCCACGGAGCCGCCCAACTGCTTGATATCCGCAGCGGCCACTTCCATCATCTTTTTGATTTCCCCTCTCTTCTCAGGCCACGCAGATACGCTCTGGATGGCCACCCATTCCGCAAGCTTCTGTTTGTGGACAATAAGCAAAAAGGGATTCTCAAAAGGTGCTCCTAAAGGAAGAAAGGCATCCATACTTTTGCCGTGTTTCAGGCACTCAACGTTGACCTGCTACCTGTGGCCACTCCATGTTGAGCATGTTGACCACACATGGAAGAATAGATCCATCAAAACCTACTTTTACTGACCCTGTAGCAAGAACTATATAGCATAACAGAAACATGTCAGAATGCGGATTTTTAACCATTAAGCACGAGGTGAATATAAAATGAACAGAGTCCATAAATACCTCTGAATCTAACAAAATTACAACTGAGGGGTACAGAAACTACCCAAGATTTTCAGTCCAGGTTAGCTTAGTTATCATCCTTATAATGGCAAGTTCTCTAAAGTATAAGTTTTAGAATGAGAACTCTAAAGATTTCATCTGAAATGTGTCTACCAAGAATAACTTTAAAGCATGATTCTTTAAATTAAATTCAAGTAACAGATTAATCTATAATGCTACTGAATCATTGCAAACATCCTAAATGCAAAACAGGTCTTTAATCTACTACAAGAAATTATGGATGAAGATTAAACAAAAATCTCAATTAGCTCTGCCATTTCTAGAAACATATATTAAGACTTTCTGCCAAAGCCAAAATTATAATTTCTATAGTGTAATGAGGAGGTAAAGGAAAAGATCTCTAGACTTATATATACAGGGTGGGGCAAAAGTAGGTTTACAGTTATAAGGAAACAGTTTATTCTCATATTATTTATTATTGTATTATTTTTCATATATTTTTCATACACACACACATATTTTTTTTTTTCTGTGAGAACACTTAAGAACTACTCTCTTAGCAGATTCAAGTTTACAACATAGTATTGTTAACTATGGTAACCACGCTGTACATTGGGCCTCCAGAACTCTTCTTATAACTGAAAGTGTGTGCCCTTTGCCTAAGATCAGGATCTCACCACTTCCCATAGCCCCTGGCAACCACCGTTCTACCCCCTGCTCCTCTGAGTTCCTTGTTCAGGTTGCACATAGAAATGAGATCATGCAGTGTTTGTCTGTCTTTAATACTTGACTTAAACAGCATAACTCACATAACCCCTGAGCCCCAAAGGACTAAACTGGATTTTAAGTTTATTGGAATAAATAAATATTCCCTTACCTTGATGTAGCGATCCTGATTTTCATCCACATACTTAAACAGGGTAGCGAGGACCGACATCTTCCAGTCAAAGGGCAGGCCTGGGAGATTCTTGGAGGGAAGAGCAACCTGTTACTCCTGCCTCTGCACAGGGCCCGAATGAGGAAAAGTCGCTGACTGCTCAGGGTCATGAACTCCTACCCCACCTTCCTGGCCAGCAGTGCCAGCAGTCAACACGAGGACTCCAGGAAGTGACCGCAGAGGCAGAAATGAAAGCTTTGGGATGCAGTGAGAGGCTCAGGTTGATCTCCCATCTTTTTAAAAAGGAAAATGTACCCAAAATTGTGTCACAGTGGCAGATAAAGAAGGAAGGGTCTGAGTTGAAGACAATCTGATGAAAACTAAAAGTAGGTACTTTTCAGTAATGCTGACTTATCAGCATTTAAAATTTTAATTTAATTTTACTCTCCTGAAGCAGATAGAGAACTTTCCACTTACTATGACCACAGAGGCAACCATCACTCCAAGGATCCCAGCAAAAATGTCACAGCCTACCTCTTACAAGGGCACAACACAGCAAAAAGGCCCCAGGACAGGCTGATAAATTTAGTTTAAGGAAGTTGACAATCTGAGTCCAGAAACTGCTAAAGGCAACATGGGAAAGCAGGCCTGATTAGAATAAGCAGCTCCATCTACCTGCACCCCACCCCCCTGTGCATTTTCTAACACCCAGTTTCCCATGTGTGAGACCCACCACATCCCATTCCACCCCACAAATATGGGGGGGGGGGGGGCAGAAATCCTCTGATGCATCACCTTTAAAATCTGGAATGCATATGAAACAAAAATGATTCTGCTATATATTGGGACTTTCAAATTTGCTTGTCCCCTTCTTCAATTGACAGTTTGAATCCCACCCAGTGGTTGGAAAGGGCTCAGCTATACCCCTGAGACGGCAGTATTTCAGACTCGGAGCTGCAAACTCACAAGATCCCACCACATCCAGGAGAGCTGATGCCTGGGCACCGGCACGCTGGTTAAAGAGCATGCTTTGTTTGGTATCAGATTCCAAACTGATTTCTGGACAGGGGAGTGACTGCATCTGCTGTGACATGAAGCGTGAAGCTGCTCACCAACTGAGGAAGCTGCCAGAGCTGTTCTGAGTTCAGTGAGAACAGATCAAAGTGCTTATTTTCAGTGCCTCTTTCCTCCTCCTCAAATACCAGCCATAAATTATTACAAACCTCCCAGCCAACTCAGATGGCTTCAGCTGAGGCTCTCCTCTGGAAGAGCCCAGCAGGACAGTCCACGAATGCCGCCGGGGGATTTCATGGTCGTTAATAAAGTCAAATTTTCATCCACCTATCCCCCAAAATGTAAACAGGAGGCTGTCTATGACAGCATGCTATGCTGGGCACTTTTATTTGGGTTCCTGGTCATCCAATACCACAAATCCCAAACTCACTGCGGTATGTTCTCTTTCATAGTACGCTCTTTGCAGACAATGAACCCACGGCCTTCCAGTAGAGCCACTGGAAGACGGACTTACCTACACTGCACCCTTCACCAAAGGAGAGTCCACAGACCAGACTGCGACGCCAGCCCCCCAGGGCGGGGCCAAAGCAGCACCTGAACTGCTAGTCAGTCCCGCCCACTCACTTTCTGAGTAGTTCTTGTCCTCCCCTCCCCCACATGAACTGGGACCTGCCGACCGGAACCTGTTAAGGTAAAAGCGCGGAGTTGGAGTGGACAAAAGCAAATATCCATTCGAAATAAGTACCCTTTTCACTCCCCTCATGAAACCTGCAGTTCCTGGGGAGTAACAAAATTTCACTAGTGAAACTAGTGGGCGCGGAAGGAGGAGTGACCCCGGGAGCCCCCGGGACCGTCTACCACACCTACAAATCCATCTTTGTCCCCCATTAACTCGCGGCATACGTTACAATATATAAATACCCGAGTCATGGCTTCGAGTCTTTGCAAAAAAGCCCTCCACTAAAACGGGCAGGAACCTCCAATTTGCCCAATCTGGAGCTATCTCCCCAACACAGTTTTACAAATTTTCTTTCCTCACTCCTCCGTGCAAACACCAGGGACGACAAAGGCGTGAATGGAAGGTCCCCGAACAGGTGCGGGTGCTCCACGAGTTTACACCGACTTGGCTCCAGGATGACGCCCGGGACCCCATCTTGGCGGCGGAGGCGGACTGGTGGCCCTGTCTGCGAGACCCAGGCCTCAGGGACGTGGCGCCAGGGACCCGGGATCACCTCCATGTTACAGGTGAGGAAACTGAGGCTGAGGGAACGAACACCCGACCTGCTCAGGCCCGCAAGCTGCAACCCCCGCCTTTAATGCTGGCGAGAGCTAGAGACCCCTGGCCCGGGGCCGGGCCAGGCAGCACCATCCAGAGCCTCCGCCAAAAGCTCTGCGGGCTAGAGAAAGGCTGCCGTTTGCTGCGAGCCTGGGGACGGAGGGTGCACCCCTCCCCGCCCGCGGAGCCCCGATTCCGCGCCGGCCCTGTTTGAACGAGACACCCCGGTATCAGTCACCGCCGGCTACACAGACCTGGCGGTGGGCGCCGCCCCTCCAAACCCCAACCCGACCCGCTGCTCCCGGAGCCCTCGGTTCCGGCCTCGGCACCCATTCTGCATGCCTAGCGAGGCGCGACTCCCGGGGACCCGGGGACCACCCGCCCGCCCGGCCAGGGAAGGTCCCTCACCCACCCGCAGCCGCCGCGCCTAGGCCGCTTCACGTGCCCCAGTCACGCCCCCGGCGGGGCTAGCCCCGCCTACCAATCCCCGCCCACCAATCCCCGCTCCTATAGAACTAGCGTCACCCCGCCCCCGGCGCGGCCGGCCCACCAATCCCCGGACTCTTCCGGGGAACAGGCGTAGCCCCGCCC
Organism: Myotis myotis; assembly: GCF_014108235.1. Taxonomy (NCBI): domain Eukaryota; kingdom Metazoa; phylum Chordata; class Mammalia; order Chiroptera; family Vespertilionidae; genus Myotis; species Myotis myotis. The sequence continues at coordinate 43,327,487 of NW_023416401.1, forward strand.
CTCCCGCCTTCGCCCCGCCCCCTCAGGGCACCATCCCGGGATGAGCGCCCGCCCGCGGCGTGACCTCCCTCGGTGTCTTTTGCTCACTCTGACTCGGCGCCTTGGACTGGGGCCTCAATGTTGGGATCTGACCCGGTGGCTTTTAATGAGGTTCTGAGGTCCCAAGTCAGGGAGCTCACACCTCACCCCCTGAACTCTCTGGCTTTGTGGGGTGTCCCATCCCGGTGGGGTCCTGAGCAGTGCACATTTTGCTGGTCACACACATTTTCTTTTCACGTAGCTTTGGCATTTCCTTCGCAAAACCTTCATCAGCACCATTACCAATATTTTAGTATATAAATTCAATAATCACAGAAATCAAGGCAAACTGCCAACCAATGGTCATTGTGGCCAATTCAATGCCAGTTTGGGGTGTAGTGGATAAGGAAACTTTATTTAGTGCAAAGAGCTCAATTGTAATACGGCAAGAACGGTGACTGGGGTGGGGGTGGGTTCAGCTCAATGCCACTCTGCCCATCTGGTTGGTGTTTCAGCCTTCCAGCTCCAGCAGGGAAACGCAATCTTCAGTCTTGCCACAGGGATGCTGACGTATAGAAAGAAGTCCCATCCCTGGTCCTTGATTGGTCTGATCTCATGTAAATGAGGGCTCCAAATCCTTGCAGTCTGACTGGTCAGATTGGTGCTAATAGAATATACCTGTACAGCTCCAATTGGCCAGGCAAAGTCTCAGTCCTATTGGTTGGAACTCCTCTGGCTCAAGAGGGCAGGAACACAGGGCAGGCTAGGGTGACAGGCCTCTGTGTAACAATTGTTGCTATGCTCTATTTTTAAAAAATATATTTTATTGATTTTTTATAGAGAAGAAGGGAGAGGGATAGAGAGCCAGAAACATCGATGGAGAGAGATCAATCAGCTGCCTCCTGCACACCCCCCAGTGGGAACGTGCCGACAACCAAAGTACACCCCCTTGACCGGAATCGAACCTGGGACCCCTGAGTCCGCAGGCCGATGCTTTATCCACTGAGCCAAACCGGTCCGGCTATTTTTTAAATTTTAATCCCAGTTACCCACCAGGAGCCCTTCTTGGTAGGTGTCTTCTTTCTCAGACTCCACCTCCACAAGACACACCATTTATTTATCAAGCATCTACTAGTTATATTTTACAACAATTCTTGGGCATAACGACTATCTCCATTTGAGTAATTCCAAAAGAATTTGGCAAAACTTATACCCCTCCCACATTCTTTAAGTTTTTTCTCTAAACAAGTTTAACAATTGCAAAGGATGTAATTTCCCACATCCTCTAAATATTTTTAGTGCCCATGATGACCCCAGATCATCCTATGTGGTTACTTGAGGTCTCTGAGTTTGCAAGGTTGCCATAAAGGCCTTCCCTGAGCTTATCAGGTTTAGTATCTGGCCCCTTTTTGTCCACAGGTTCTATAAATGAGATTATTGCTGGAATGAGACAGTTCAGGGAAAAAGACAACAACAACAAAAAGGATTTAGAGCAGCGGTTCTCAACCTGTGGGTCGCGACCCCTTTGGGGGTCGAACGACCCTTTCACAGGGGTCACCTAAGACCATCGGAAAACACATATATATAATTACATATTGTTTTTGTGATTAATCACTATGCTTTAATTATGTTCAATTTGTAACAATGAAATTGGGGGGTCACCACAACATGAGGAACTGTATTAAAGGGTGGCGGTATTAGGAAGGTTGAGAACCACTGATTTAGAGGATCTTTAACACATTACCTGTTAAGTTTATAGAAATTTTATGTTTATGTGGTATTTATAACTAAGTTAGCAAAGAAGCTGTTGATAAACAAGAACAAGGAGGAGACTTGGGTTCAAGTAAAAAGTGAATATGCACTCACAGTACCAATAATCATTTGACAACAAGTAATGATAATGTTTCTCCTACAAATCTGAATAAATGTAAGAAACTACATGTCTAGCCAGTGTTGCTCAGTGGTTGAGCATCGACCCACGAACCAGGGGGTCACCGTTCGCGTTCTGGTCAGGGCAAATGCCTGGGTTATGGCTAGATCCCTAGTAGGGGGCCTGCATGAGGCAGCCGATCAATAATTCTCTCTCATCATTAATGTTTCTACCTCTCCTCCTACCTTTCTCTCTCTGAAAACAATAAAAGTAAATAAATAAAGGATGTTCTTGTTTTTTTAAAAAATGTAAGAAACTGTAAATATTTCTCTCTTTTCTGCGTCCAGCGCAGCTAGAGAGCGGTCTAGTTCCCGAGTAGGGGCTGCTGGGGATTAAGAAAATGAAAGAAAGAGACAGACACAGAAATGGAAGGAAAAAGCTGGCGCCGAGGGGTGGGGGGGGGGTGGGGGGGACCACTGTCCTCTGATGGAGACACAGGGACCCAGAGCCAATACAGCGTGTTTATTATTATACAGCAAAAAACAGGAAGTTTTACTAAAGGTCAAGACAAGGGAGATTATGTGCATTCTTGGGTGGGCCCAAGTCGTATTCATTCCTGAGGAAATTAAAGAAGTATCTTAATATATCAATAGTGTGGTCAGGCAGAAGGCAGGAGAGCAACAATGTAGCTTTATTCTTCTCTTCTGTTCCTAACTGTTGAGGCTTTGAAAAGCGCTTCATGTAAATCAGCTGGGAGAATGGGCTCTGGCAATGCCCTAAAAAACTGCTTAAGAAGTTCTGCAATATCACAAGGACGTGCAGAGGACAGGCCACTTTCACCATGATCCAGTGTATTCTATCTTGATACAGACCTCTTTTACTTGGAAATATAATGTTAATTATAACAAACTAGAACTTTCTACCTCCTGCCCCTTGAAATAATACAAAATATGTAACTGACGGGTGTCCTTGATTAAGGAGGTGTTCTCCAATAATATACTGTGGTATTTGATATTGTCCCTCTGTTTGAAGCTTGTAAAGAGTTAATAAACATGCGGCACTTAGATTGATGCCTGGCACTGAGTGTCTGGTCTGCTCCAGCTGCTATAACAAACCACTAAATCTGTTTCTCACAGTTCTGGAGGCTGGAAGTCTGAGATCTCACATGTGGTGGAGCCTACTTTTAGTTCACAGACAGCTAGAGGGAGGTCTCTGAGGTCTCTTTTATAAGGGCACTGATCCCATTCCTAAGGGCTCCACCCTCAGGACCTAATCACCTCCCAAAGGCTCCACCTCTGAATACCATCACCTTGGGGATCAGGCCTCAATACATGAATTTGGGGGAAATAAATCTTCAGGAAGGCAAGAAGGACAGCAAGTAGCTCCACTGCCCGCATGTTCCCAGGCCTATATGGTCTGGAGAGAGTACACAGAGAGTCTGAGCAAGTGGAAATTGGCACCCTCAAAGCTCTCTGAGCGCTCCTTTAAAATGTTTCTCCTGTCCCCAGTATCTCAGTTGACTATTTAGTAAATGAGCTGTTTAAACATAAGTGTGCACAGTTCAGTGTGTCCAGCAGGTGGCGCTGCAATCCGTTTCTTCTTGGGCAAGAAAATGATTTGCAGCCAACTCAGCAGGGAGAAATCTGATCTCTTCTCTGCTGTACTTTTGGGGAACAGGGTCACTGTGAGCCAAAACAAAGAAAGTAGTATGACCAGAGACTGGTTGCTTTAGAAGGAAAAGTGATGGGACGTACTCTGAGAATTTAAGAAGTATACGCATTATGAAAGTTACTGTTGTTTACAGATCCACTTATAAAACATTAGATAATGCTTCCAATTACCATGGTGTTCAGTCCCCAGCACCAGTCACAGAGTTTGGTCTCCAGAATCTGAGGCAGTTCTGCTTAATCAAGCTTAACTCAACACCTAGACCACAGGCCCACCCATTACCCTGGAAAACCAAGCATTTTCCCGGGCCAAGCGGCCACTGTGGACAGCATGCTGATTCTCCAGAAACCCAGGTGCAGAGAAATTGCAGCTAAGCAATGAGAGAACCCCTGCCGAGTAGAACAGTGTTGTTAGGGAGAAAAGGGAGATTGGGTTAGGCCGGAACGAAGGCAGGTGGCCTCCTTGTTTCCTTGGCTCCAGCCTCTCTTGCCCTGCTTCTATTCCCGCGGCATCAGCCACTCCACTTGTCCAACCCCAAAAACATGTGTTCCTCTGACCCTGCAGGACTTCATGGTCGGTAGGTCTGGCACCCCATTGTTTATGACATGACCAGTGATTACCAGGGTAGGGGTGGAGGAAGGGTGGCTGTAAAGGGGCAGCAAGAGGGCATTTTTGGGGTGATGGCACTCTTCTGTATATATGGTCACATGGATCTGTACATGTGCTAAAGTTCATAAACTGGTACACTGGCTCACTCAGAAGTCAATTCTACTGTATGTTAATTAAAAAATAAAATTGAAGCCTTGGCTCAGTGGTTAGAGCATCGGCCTGTGCACCAAAGGGTTATGGATTTGATTCCTGGAGTGTACCTGGGTTGCAGGTTCAATCCCCAGTCTGGGTCCAGATGCATGTGTGAGGCAACCAATGGACGTGTTTCTCTCACATTAATGTTTCTCTCTCTCGCTCTCTCTCCCTTCCTCCCTTTCAGTGTCTCTAAAAAAATCAATGGGAAAAATATCTTCTGGTGAGGATTAACAAAAAATAAATAAATAAAATAAAATTGTAGAAGCTAATAGCAGGTAGAACTTTACAGATGATTATCATGATTGATATCAGCAAGGTCCCCGTTACAGCAGAATTCCTCAAAGCTCCCAATGCCAGGTGCACATTTTCTCCAGTTATGCAAATAAGATATTTGTTTTAGTCATGGGAAAACAAATAATGTAGGAACAAGACATGGATGTTTACTGCTTCAACTTCTAAGCAATATTGACCGGAGATGAAAAAAATTAAACACATGAGGATTGGAAGGGTGACAATAAAACCATCATTATTTGTATGTAGGGAAGCAGGGAGACTAAGAAATACAGAGAAAAGAGATCACACGCCCTCCCAAGTGCAGATGTTCTGTTCGGAGGCTGACCTGAGCCAAGAAAGAGAGAATTTGTAAATGAATTCTGGAGTTCTAATGTTAAACAGGACTGGACTCTGTTCTGCCCAGAAAGAGGCTATTGTTTAGCACTGAAAGTGACTAAGCTCTGAGAGCAGCCAGAAATGTCAGCAGCCAGGAGGGTTGGAAACACTACATGTTGGGGGGGTGGGGGGGCGGGGGGAAGAGAACACCCAGAAATCTGCCTCCCGGTTGCAGGTAACAACACAGGCTCCTGGCTGATTATGCTGATGAGATGCTCACCCTCTGATGGGACAGAAGCCACAGAGCTGCTTGGGGGGGGGGGGGGGGGGGGGGCGGGGGTCAGTGGTAGGGGGGCCTGCTGCCAGCCCCTCACCCTGATTCCCATAGTCACATTCACACGTCCACCTCTGTCAGAGAAGCAGGAAATGCAGGCAAGCTCCCAACTCAAAGTCAATGAAGCCAGGACCTTCCCTGCCGTCTTGGGATTTGAAGCCTGAGGCAGCAATGATGCCCAGGGGCACATCAGGCTTTTGGACAACTAAGCAACACTTTCCCATTAAAAGTGCAATATGTAAAAGAAAAGGGGCAAGTGCATTTGGCAGAAAGGGTGAGTGAATAAGGGAAACAATGACATGACGGAGTGAAAGAACTCGGCTGGAAAGGGAGATGGTGTTGGAGGAAGGCAGCGTGAGGGAATTAGGTGAAGAGGATGCTGAGTTCATTGGTCTGTGTGATGAAGGGCAACTTTTTGTTGTTGTTGTTAGAGTTACTCGAGTCCTTGTGCTGACTGGCATTTTTGTGTGTGAGGTTTTCTTCTTGAGTAATCCTGTATCTTGGCAAGCATGCACAATACAGTTGTTGTAACTTTAAGAAGACATTGTTGGCCTAAGATACGTTAGTTGCGATCAGAACAGCCATCATTGTGCTTTATAGAGAATCCATTTTGTGATGTCAGAGAAGCTGCCATGCTTCATCAGAAGGCTCTCTTTCATGAGCACCTGATATTTTCTTTTAGCTCCTGAGGTCTTCTAGCAGGGACTCATATTTACACACCCATGTTCATGGCAGCATTAGTCACAATAGCCAAAAGGTGGGTCAGCCCAGGTGTCCACACATAGGACTTGCTAACAGCATATGAAGACTGAGAGGGCCAGGAAGGACCGTGAGTGCCTAAAGCACAGACAGGATGGTGGCACTCTCCTAAAATTAAATCAGCATAAAAGCAACCTCCAACCAGAAATTAACTGCATGCAAGCCCCACAAATTCAGTTTTCGCCGTGATGATTATTTAAATGCTCTTCATGAAATATCCAGAATAACACGATTTTAAGTACTTTCAACAAATAGTTTGAGTTTTTGTGCCATCATAAGCCCTGACAATGAAAAATTTGCTCAACATCATATGTCATCAGGGTGCTGCAAATTAAAACAAGAATGAGATATAAACACACACCTATTAAAATGGCCAAAGTCCAAAACATTGACATCAAATGCTAGCCAAGATATGGAGCAATAAGAACTCTCGTTCATTGCTAGTGGGAATGCAAAATGGTGCAGCCACTTAGGAAAACATTTTGGCAGTTTCTTACAAAACTAAGCATACTCTGGCCATATGATCTATAATAATTGCATTCCTTGGTATTTAACCAAAGGAGTTATGTCCACACAAAAATCTGCAAGTGGATATTTACATAAGGTTTATTCACGATTGCCAACACTTAGAAGCAACCAACGCGTCCCTCAGTAGGTGAGGCATAAATTAACTGGTACAAGTACTTTCAGCAGCACTTGGAGAGATTAATGGAGGTGAGAGAAAGTGGGGGTGTTTTGACACTCTGGCTTCTCATGTGCTGACATTTAATAAACCTTGGTAAGGAGAATCTAATTCCAGAGCTATCAGCATTTTTAGGATGTTTATTTGACAAAGCAGCTGCATCCACAGCATTGAGGCTTTTCGGACTTTAAGCACCTAGCCCCAGGAGAGAGCTGGGGGGCCTTCTCCTTTCGTAGTTGGACCCAGTGCTACGGTAGGTGAGCAGTCGGGACTGCAGACGGTTTCAGGCAAGCTTCACAGTGGATCGCTCCTCTCCGCAAACAGTTGCATGTTGTTTACCAAAAGGGAAGTAACAAATTCTGGAATGTCACCCTTTCCTAAGGGCCCCTGTGTTTCAAGGCCAAATAGCATGATACATTTTTTTCTCCCCACGTGGTGCTTCCACGAAATAGAACAGGTTGGAGAAGCAGGCTTCTCTGTGCGCACATGCGCATGAATGCAGCTGTGCGTGAGATGGGTGCCTCCCGCAAAGAGGGCGCAGGGCAGAGGGACAAAGGTGGGCATGAGGATGGCTACTCCCACCTCTCCACGGACTGGGGGACCACCCAACAGGCAGCTGTGTCTGGAGCTGAAATACAAGCAAGGAGGCCAAAAAAAGGTTAGAACTTTACTAAAGTTTACTCCCAAACAATGCAGTGCAACTGGGCTGGGGGGGGGGGGGAGTGGGGGGGGGGGCTAGGGGTGGTTAGAAACCCCAGGGGCTTATAAACGGAGGCGAGTCCCCTAAGGAACGCGGTAATTCATTTTGTGCGAAGATTTCTGGCCAACCTCAACACACAGCAGAGACGTTAGAGCAGTGGTTCTCAACCTGTGAGTCGCGACCCCCTTGGGGGGTCGAACAACCCTTTCACAGGGATCGCCTAAGACCATCGGAAAACATATATAATTACATATTGTTTTTGTGATTAATCACTATGCTTTAATTATGTTCAATTTGTAACAATAAAAATACATCCTGCATATCAGATATTTACATTACGATTCATAACAGTAGCAAAATTACAGTTATGAAGTAGCAACAAAAATAATTTTATGGCCGAAACCGGTTTGGCTCAGTGGATAGAGCGTCGGCCTGCAGACTCAAGGGTCCCAGGTTCGATTCCGGTCAAGGGCATGTACCTGGGTTGCGGGCACATCCCCAGTGGGGGGCGTGCAGGAGGCAGCTGATCGATGTTTCTCTCTCATCGATGTTTCTAACTCTCTATCTCTCTCCCTTCCTCTCTGTAAAAAATCAATAAAATATATTAAAAAAAATAATAATTTTATGGTTGGGGGTCACCACAACATGAAGAACTGTATTAAGGGGTCACGGCATTAGGAAGGTTGAGAACCACTGCGTTAGAGGAACAGCAAAGACTGTAGTGACTCCCCGTATGACATGTGTCCCATCAACATGCACTTCACGTCACAGTTTTTGAGGGCAGTATACCTTTTTCCACTCATGGTTTACTGAACCATCCCCACCATACACGTGTAGGTTACTTCCAACCCATTGCTGTCATAAATTGTGTTGTAGACACACTGTTGGACAACTTTGCCCATGTTCTTCAAAAATGCTAATTCTCCTAAATGAAGGTAAGTAAACATGTATTGAGCTTTACAAACTGGATGATTTGGGCACTCTAAGCAAGACTGCAAAAGAAGGCAGTCATTGTTTTGTTGTTGCCTGTTACGTTTTTACCATTCTAGCTCCTGCCTCCTGCCCTCTTGGTACCCTGGCCTCTGGTGGTGAAGGATCCCAGAGGGAACTACACCTGGACGCCCACCCAGGCTATTCCCAGACTAGGAAATAACTTCTCCTTCCCCTCCAAACAAAACTCTCATTTATAAATAGGACTGATCTCACTTAAGACAAATGATGAAGTAAAACCCAAACGATGGTCTAGTTAACCTTTCCCTGTGAAATGTGAATAGAGACATTTTTGAGTGGGGAGAGGGCGTTGACTATCCCTCATTTTCTTCAGGCTTACTCTCCCTCGCCCCATGACCCTATAACAGGGGATCAGAAACAAGCCTCCTTCTGAAAGGCAGCCGCCCCTTTCCTGAGCTGTCACCACCCTGCAGATGTGGTAGTCACTGCTGGGATGGGCAACAAAGACCCTTGTAGGAAAGCTGAGCCCGACTTAAAATCTTGTTCTTGGATGACAAACGACTGGTAACGCTGACAAACGTTTGAAACGTTCTTGGCTTGTGGCAGGTTATTTCAATCATTGATTGTGACATGTGTACATTTCAAGCTCTCACTTCTAGAGTGGGAAATCCCAGCTTTGAAAGAGGAATCAGAGCATCACCGTAGAAGCAGGTGAGTGGGCCTCTAACCCAGGGGTGGGCAAACTTTTTGACTCGAGGGCCACAATGCGTTCTTAAACTGGACCGGAGGGCCGGAACAAAAACATGGATGGAGTGTTTGTGTGAACTAATATAAATTCAAAGTAAACATCATTACATAAAAGGGTACGGTCTCTTTTTTTTAGTTTTATTCATTTCAAACGGGCCGGATCCAGCCCGCGGGCCGTAGTTTGCCCACGGCTGCTCTAACCTGTCCCTCCTACTAACAGATCAGATACAAAAGGCCATGTCCTTCTCTGTGAGGTTTTAGGTAGTAACACTCACCCTCGGTGGGGTGCTGGGAGAATGATGTGAGTTAATGTACACAAACATATTAAGTACATATAAACATAGGTATGTTTGTTGTTGTCAGTCTTTGTAGAAAGAAAAATATTTTTATGAGCTCGACGTATATAGAAATGTAGCAGAACCAAGCATTAGTAAAGCTACTTGGTATAATCAGAATCAGAAAACTACAGAATCATACTTTTTCTTCCAGTAATGGCCTACAAGCAAAATATTCATATTCTGTTCTCAGCAGCAAGTTCAACTGTCAATCTATTAGTTCAGAATCCAAAGGATATGTTCAAACATATTCGTAACCCAGTGATGTGTCTGTGTTGTTCGATGTAGCCTCGGGAAATCAGAAAGAAATATTTATGTGTTAAAAGAAGAATTGTCAAGACAAATTCCACAGGGTGCTCAGAGTTTTCTGATCTTTCAGAGAAAAGGCGAGACAGCATCTTCCTCTCATTTCTTCCGATTAGGTGCTGGGATTACAACATGAAACAAGACAGAGTCTCCAGCCTCTTGTCTAATGGAAGAAATCAATGAATAAACAGTCTAGTGGTGTGCTAATTAAAACAGACAACCCTGATTACGTGGTATGTTTGCTCTGCTCTGTTGCGGTAGCTGCCTGAAACCTGGGTGTGGGGCATAGGTTCCGGCCTGGCGCACAGGGTGCCTTTCATCTGCTCACAGGGCGTTCCCTGTCGGTTCTACAGACCTAAATTTCCATCTCCTTCAGAACAAGGGAAACCTGCCTTAGAGTTTTTGTGTGAATTAGGTGTGATTGGAGGGATCATGGCACTCAGCCGTTTCTAGTAATAGGACTTCACTTTTCATAGTTTGCGTTAGGGAGTAGGGGGAAGTAGTTCCTGAATTTCATAGTTTTTTTAAGGAGTCAAAGCCTATTCAAATCAACTGATGTGAAGCCGGAACTTGGCCAGGCCACTCTCCCAGCTCTACCCATACGCTCACTCTGACCGGGCCCACAAGGCTGCTGGCACCACAGGCAGCAACTAGGGCTCCTGGGAGATGAGACCAAAGTCCTGTTTGTTAAGCCAAAGCTTCACATTTTGTAGTTAATGTAATGATGTTTTTGTTTATCTTTTTGCTGCTCTAGGGAAAGATTTTACCAGCTTGCCTATCAGTCACCATCCTGTGAATTCCCCAAAAAAGCCCTCTTTGGACAGATAATTTTAAAAGGCCCCCCCCCCCCCGCCCCGCCCCATGAGCCTCCACCCCCAGGTAAAGGGCTTGGTGAGCTGGGCTCTGGTGGACTTCAGCCCCACCTGCCTCTCATAGCTTCCTGCAGTGTGCAACCTGCATAGCAGGAGGTAGTGCACAGGTCCTGCCTCCCAGGGGTTTGCTTTCGGCTCCAGAGAGGACCGTGACTTCTGTACTAAAACAATGCTGAATGTTCGAAGTCTCTCTTCAATGTGGGCTTATCATTTTCTTCTGTATACTTTTCTTTTTAAAATGCCAAAAGAGCCCGAGCTGGTCTGGCTCAGTAGATAGAGCGTCAGCCTGTGGACTGAAGGGTCCTGGTTTTGATTCCGGTCAAGAGCACATGCCAGGGTTGCGGGCTTGGTCCCCAGGGTGGGGCGTGCAGGAGGCAGCTGATCAATGATTCTCTCTTATCATTGATGTTTCTATATCTCTCTATCCCTCTCCCTTCCTCTCTGAAATCAATAAAAAAAAATTTTTTTTAAATGCCAAAAGAAGTGTGATTATTAACATATTTTTAAAACTTACACAAGTAACACTCACTTTGCAAATCCTGATTTTGATTTCAAGTTCTGCTTCCCCTGTTTTTAGTCTTAGGTTTGAAACCATAAATGCTTACAATTCTTTATCTCATCCTCCTTCCTATTTGTGCCCCTCCCCCATAACATTTTGGAGAAAGGGAATCAATCACCTTTACACCATCCAGTCAGGATTTGAAAGCAGTGTCTGTTCTAAGATGCCTTCTGTGCTTCACAACCAGTTTGAAATGAGATAACCAAGTCTGAACAGTGCCTAGAACAATATTCCCACGTGGTGCTTGGGGTTGGGGCTGGGTGTGCCCTGGAGTGGGAGGGCTGGTCATAAGGGAAGGGCCAGACATTACTGCTGTTGGTGGAGTAATCCCCAAATCCCAGTGTCTGTGGCATTAGGATGTGTACCCAGAGTGTTTCTTGTTAGTGTGGTGTTTCACAATTTCTGGAGACCTCTACCATTGAGTCATGAAACTTAAAGTTAAACTGGTGACTGCAGAACAGACAAGATTAGGAAGCCAGTTCCAAAGGAGACTGACAGAACACTTTATCCTGGCCAGAGTAATTCCTGCTGTCCCCACACTCAGAAATGGATATGTGAAATCCAGGTACAGTGCAGGTGCGAGTGTGACCCCATGAGCTGGCACCTAACAGGCCAGAATAAGCTCCTGCCAAGTGAGTGGCAGGGGCTCTGGGCCTGTGCTTGCAGAAGCCCTCAGCTGGGACAGCTCCGGGTGCACCACCCACCAGGACTGGGGTGGGGGTGGAGGGGGGGGGCAGGAAACAGGCTTCCAGGGAGCAGCAACTTGGAGGCGTGGGGAGTAGACAAGAACCAGGGACAGGTCTGCCAGCCGAGGTGCCTGCACTCACTCCCTGAGACCTTGTTACCAACAGACCTAAATGCAGATTTAGATGGTTTAGTGAGTGCTTTCTCCTTGCCAGGGGGAAGCAGAAATGTTTAGTGCTGCACTTTTCCCCCTGGAAAGGACACCCTGGAGTCTTTGGCAGCCTGGGCAGGGGGGTGGGGGACTCAGGATTCAGGATGCTGCCTGGGAAAAGTCGGCGACAGTGGCCACAGCGTGACAGTGGCCACAAACTGTCCGGGACCCAGGACTCTGCACAGGCTCAGGCTCAGGGTCTCACCTGTGGAGGGCCTCTCAAGTCGGGGTGATGTAGGGGAGGGAGGAATCTAACAGAGGCACATGGGGGAGGGGACAGAGAGCAACCAGAGGTCTAGATTTGGGACACTGAGCTGCCGCCCAGAGGAGGGGGGGGGGGGGGCAGGTTTTGTCTGAATTGAAGATGTGTTGGCCGAGGAGCCAGGAGTCTAGACCAGGGAGTTTGAATCTGTGCGGATTCTGTTTAAAGAGGAGAGCTGATCTGGGGGGAAAGGTGCAAAACAAGTGGAAAGGGTGTCCGGGTGCTGCGGTGGAGCGGGGCGTCCAGCACGCACGGACCAGGGAACGGCCAGCGCACACCCCCTTCCCCAGTGCTCCAGCGGACACCCTCACCCACCCCAGGACTTGCTGGGCAGGGGATCCAGCCGCGGGGCCTCCCCTCCCTTCGCGTGGCCTCTCCCCCGCATCCCCTCCCCCGCTGAGCCGGCAGCAGTGGAGCCGCGACAGGAGTGCAGGGCACAAGCAGTGGCGCGCGCTGGCCATGGCGCAGACTGCGGGCGCGCGGGGTCGGCCAGGGCAGTGCGGGCGGTGCGGGAGGCGCTGGAGGTGCGGGAGGCGCGCGCTGGTTGCCTGCGTTGCCTGGACCGTGGTCTGGGTGCTGGCGGCTGCGCTGCTGCTCCGCGCGCACCCCGGGGTCCTCTCTGAGCGCTGCACGGACGAGAAGAGCCGGCGCATCCTGGCCGCGCTGGTAGGTCCCGCTGCCGCACTGCCCCGCGAGGTGCGCCCGGGTGCAGGGGTGGGACCCGGGGCGTGGGATGCAGGATGTGCAGATCCCAGTCTCCGTGGGATGGGCACTGTGTCCCCGAGCCCTCCGGGCGCGCAGGGGTGTTTCTCCCCACGTCGCCAAAATTGGTCCTTTGTCCCAAGAGTCTTCCTGCCGACTGCTCTCCCGCCGCCCCTGAGCCCGCGCTCCTAAAGAAAGTTTGCGGTAGGCTCCGAGTCTCCCCACAACCCCTTGGTGGCCCATCCGGTGTGGGGCAGCCGGGTTAGGGGCCAGGATGCGGACCAAGATGCCTCTCGGGTCCCTGGGTCCCTGTTCTCTGGCCCAGACTCCGTCCTGCGATTCCAACCTGGGCTTCACCACGCCGAGCCGATGCGCTAACAGGGCCCTGCCTCCTGCGCCCCAAGCCTCGCTCCCCTCACACTCGCCTCATGCATCCGTGGGACCCCAGGCACAGCGTGCTTCCGGGAGGCGATCCGACCCCCGTGGACCCTAGTCCTGGGGTAGTGGCTGCAGTCTCTGTCCCTCCACGGGAGGGCCTGATTGCTCCTCAGCTGGGCGGGGCGGGAAGGGGGAGACAGAACCGCAGGGTTCTGTCTGCGCGCACTGGGCCCCAGATGCTCATCAGTTGCTTCCCAAACGTTGGCTGCTCCTTAGTCTCAGTTTGGTTCAGAAGATTATGTGCTTTAGGAGATTTGAACAAAGGGAGAAATCCCCCAAAGGAAAGCCAAGACAGATGAAGATAGCGGCTACTCCTGTTACACTGATATTTGAAGTGTTTATTCACTTCTCCAAACAGTGAGCATCTAAGCATTTGGTGTGAAAAGTGATCTGTTTTCTAAGAAATCTTCAAGAAACGCATGGGAAGTTTTTAGTTCAATTGCTTATAAATGGGTGGGCCCTTTGAGATTGTAGGTTTGTTTTTTTAAAAAATATATTTTTATTGATTTCAGAGAGGAAGGGAGAGAGGGAGAGAGAGAAAGAGAGAAACACCAATGATGAGAGAGAATCATTGATTGGCTGCCGCCTGCAGGACCCCTACTGGGGATCGAGCCTGCAACCCAGGCATGTACCCTTGACCAGAATCGAACCCGGGACCCTTCGGTGCCCAGGCTGACGCTATATCCACTGAGCCAAACTGGCTAGGGCTGACATTGTAGGTTTTCAAAACGGGGTAGCATAAAGGTTTTCAAGTAAATGATTTTTTTTATATAAAAAGTGAGACTGGAAAAATTTAAGGAATAATGAGTGAAAGGTACACGCTAAAACAAATCATATTCCCTAATTGAGACAGACGTGTCATCGTGAATGGACCATAATGCAAATGAGACTCACATCATTGATTCCCTCCATCCTATCATCTATCCATGCATCTACGCATCCATGCATCTACCACCCACTCACTGATGGTTACACTAAAGTTTATCAAGTTTTCTTTAAGTTACATGAGCTCATTGATTTTTCTCAGGAACCCATATAAAAACTCCTTTCTTTTTTTTGGGGGGGGGAGGCTGATTGACTGTTTATAGTGAATGAAGATTAATAGTTTGGCCAAGATGGGATACTTCTGCTTACAAAAATAATAGAAAATAATCTTTTAGATTAAAGTAAAAGATGAATTCCACTTTTCCATTTATCTACCTTTGACTAAGTGGGAAAGGCCAAATGGAAATGAATAGCCTAATATAAATTAAGTAATTGCTCATCATAACTTTCCAAGCATTTCAGCCCATAAATTAAAGCCAATTCTGACGAGAGGTTCTACCACTATATCTCCAATGGCAGCCCTAGGGGGTCATTTGTAGTCTGACCTAAAGCTGAAGAGGGCGGTCCTGCTTCTGGAGGCTCTCTCCTTTCTTGTTACCAAAAGAATGATGTGAAATCCCAGGTCCCTCTTGCTGAAGTTCACCTGCTGTTGTCTCCCTGAACTGACTTTTCGGGGAGCATCATTTGCACGCCTTGTTTGAGGCCATGGTTTCTCCCACATGATCAGGACTTGGCTTTCTCTCCCTTTCTTCCTACCTTCTCCATTCTGACTTGTTGGTGTGAGCCCCAGGCAGCACGCTGGCTCCCTTTTACCCAGGACACCACCCTCGCACAAGCTTTGAATAAGACCCAGTCTGCAAACCTCGCTTGCTGGGCCCTAGCTGCCCCGCAGAGGCTGGCACGGTGGCCTCCCAGGACTCCAGCTGAATCAAGCTCCTGTCTCTGGGCTCCCCAAGCACTTTCAATTCATTCTGCCTGGCTTTTATCCTTAGTAATAAAACAGGCTGTTAGTTTTCTGACTAGCCTCCAGACTCTCATTAGCTTTCCCTCTGAATAGCAGAGCATAGAAGGAGTAACTGAACTGAGCCAAAGGGAGCCCTCTTTCTCTCTCTGGCAGGGGCAGCAGAGTTGTGGGCAAGGCCTGGGGTTTCCCAGGCCCCCAGTGCACAGGGGCCTTGTGGCCTGCGGGAGGAGTCTAGCTGAAGCAGAGGAGCCGGGAGCCAGGTCTGCTGCTAGCCCCAAGCCACCCCACCTCCTGAGGGAGCCCACCGCACTCCCCAGCCCTGGAAGAGCCAACTGGCCTTGTTCCAAAGAGTGGAGCACTGGGTCTGAGAGCTTTGGATTTCCCTAGTCAGACTGCAGTGCTCCTCTGTACTGCGGCTTTCCAGCTCATCCCATAATCAAGACATCCACATGCCCTCTTAGACTGCCCCTGGGAGGTTGCTACAGCCCGACTGTTCCAGAGAGCAGTGCCAGGAGGCGATGCAGGCAGATGAGCCTCAGGCCATGCTTGGTAATTCCTGCGCCCGGCTCCTACTCTGCAGGCGGAGTTCTTCATGCAGTGGCAGAGAGGGCTGGGCTGCGGGTGCCCGTCTGCTTCTCAGGGTAGGCACTGTGATTAGTTTTACATGTATCATTTCACTTAATCCTCCCCACAACCTCTGGGAGGCCTGTGCTTTGACTATCCCCATTTGGCAGATGGTGAAACTGAGCCCCAGAGGGGTCAGCTTGTCCTGATTTGTGCAGTTAGCGTGTGTGGAGCCAGGGTGAACCGTGTGCAGTCTGATAGGAGAGAACCTGTGACAGCGAGTGGCTTCTTTAGCGATGAGAACCGTCAGTAACAACTGGGTATACGTAATCCTCCACAGCGTCTCACAACTGTTCCCACGGCTGCTATTCAGAGGCCTCGTTCCCTTTTGGCTAGTTAGGCTTGATGTGATGTAACTTAGTTGCCTACATTTGGGGTTCCTGTTTAATAGGACAGGCTTGTCTTTTTTGCTGTGATGGAAACCCAGGGCCTTAGCGCATATCCAGGGCACATGCCCAGAAAGACTTTATAGCAGAGAATAACTCTATTCTCCCGAGTGCTTGTCCAGGGTCAGGAAGGCTGCCCAGCAGACCGGCCAGTTGCTCTGAGAGTCTGCAGGGCACAGCATCGCTGCCGGGGGAGGATCTTCGTCGTGTGACGATTGCTAACCACATAGGAACTCAACGCTCTTTAAAAACAAAACCAAACACACAGAAAACCCAGATCTTAGGCATGACCCCTGAGACCTGTCAGCCATTTCCCAAACTGGAACGGACAGGCTTTGTTTTTGCTTGAGAAGCATGATACAAGCCGGAGAGATTCTAAGCGACAACCACTAAGAACTCTTCCTGCAGAGCTGGGCATGCTGAAAATGTGTGTTTGCATATTCCCACACAACCTACAGGAAATACAAACGCACGGTGAGTCCAACTGATTAGATAATGCCACTTAACTACAATGAGACTTTTTTCTCAGTGTATACTTGTGGATTTCCTGTGCACACACATGTGGGTACAGAAATGTACCTGTCTTCAAACTGGCAGTTTGGATCTCCTCATAGTCAGAGGAAACTGATTTTTAAAATGGAATTAAAGGAAATAAAAGCACATTTTATTTATTTATTTTAGTTAAAAAAGAGCTTCTTCACCCTGGCCAGTGTGGCTCAGTGGTTGAGTGTCATCCCTTGCACTGAAAATTTGATGGGTCAATTCCTGGTTAGGGCACATGCCCGGGTTGCAGGCTCTATCCCTAGTGGGGGGAGAGGGGCATGCAGGAGGCAACCTGATTGATGATTCTTGTTCATCAGTGTTTCTCTCTCAACCTCTCCCTTCCTCTTTCTCTCAAAATAGAAAAAACACATCTTTTTTTTTTTTTGAAAAAAAAAGAGCAACTTCAATAGGACATGCTGCTAAATAAAATAATATAATGATTGTCTCTAACATGACAATTATTTATTAGTTTGTAACCTCATAATTTATACTGTAAGTTTGCTGTTTTTTAAATGCTAGATTAAGCTTTTCTCTGTGTTTAGTATGCACAGACATGCGAAGACTCCGCAGACGCACTCTGGCACTAGTGACCAGAATAGCTCCTGTGGACAAAGTTTACATTCTACATAAGTGGCGTGGGAACCGAAATGCCCCAAATTCTCTGTCCTAAAGGATGATAGCAAAGAACAGTTGTGTGATAATTGCATTGTTGTGCTTTGCTCTAATGTAAACGGTCTCCTATGATAAATGAGGTCACAGACCTAAGACCTCACCTGGGCATCTCGCTCCACTTCCTGTCCTTGCCGATGTCTAACACCACATCCTTTATGCCTCAAAGTGCTGATCTTCAGAAAACAGCCAACATTAATGTTCCCCTCCAAAATCGATAAGCCATATGCCAGATTCAATGATTAGACTGTTGTTCAAAATACCTTGCGACTCTTGTTTGGAACTGCCTTCCAAATTTGCAGGGGCAAATCTTGGATAGGTTTCAATTCAATTTGAATTTGATTTCATCAATGCAGTACAGTTTTGTAGGGAAGGCTGAGCTGCGGGAAGCCTGCAGGAGGGGGGATGGTGCAAGGGTGGGTCCTTTAGTGAGAGCCCCGGGCAGAGGAGCATCCTCACCAGCAGGTAGGGCTGCCTCAGGGGAAGGTTGATCTGACCCTTGCAGGGTAGGAAGCATTTGTGCCAGGTGGAGATGCAGAAATGGCTTTTTTTGTTTGTTTGTTTTTACAGTTTTAAAATTGATTTTTTAGAGAGAGAGGAAGGTAGGGGGGAAAGAAAGAGAAACATCTATGGGAGAGCAAAACATCTATTGGCTGCCTCCTGCACGACACCCAGCAGGGATCAAGCTGCAACCCGAGCATATGTTCCAAATGGGAATGGAATTGCAACCCCTCAGTGCACAGGATAATGCCCAACCAACGTAGCCACACCGGCCAGGGCAGGAATGGCATTTTTGATAGGACACCCCAGTCCGTCACACAATGGCCCACGCTCTGACCTGCACTTCACACCCTGAACTGGTCTTGTTCTCTGAACACCCCATGCTATTTTGCAACTCCAGGCCTTGGCACAGGCTATTTCCTTCCATGAAACTGCCCTCCCCCTCCTTGTCTGCTAAGCAGACTTGCAATTTGTCTTTCAAAAGTGAGCTCAGATGCATCTCTCTAGGACAGTGATGGCGAACCTATGACACACGTGTCAGAAGGGACACACGAACTCATTATTTTGGTTGATTTTTCTTTGTTAAATGGCATTTAAATATATAAAATAAGTATCAAAAATATAAGTCTTTGTTTTACTATGGTTGCAAATATCAAAAAATTTCTATATGTGACACGGCACCAGAGTTAAGTTAGGGTTTTTCAAAATGCTGACACGCCGAGCTCAAAAGGTTCGCCATCACTGCTCTAGGAAGAAGCCTCCTTGGCTCCCGACGTCTAATGACCAGGATAAAACTAGCATTCCCTGAGATAACCAAGTCCTCTGCACCCATGACCTTGGTTGACCTCCACAGGCCTCCTGTGACACAGTATTATCAGCCCATATTACAGATTTGAAAACATGCTCCACACCTAGTGAGGGGCAGAGCCCAGGGACAAACCCCGTTTTCCTAAACCACACTTCCCAAACTTACCTTGCCCATGTCATACTCTGCTATCATGGATGAGTTTCAAAGGCAGCCACCACTGTTCTGTGAACTCTGGAGCCTGGTACCTGTAGTTGGATGGAGGCTCCGCTCTCATACAGCTGGACTGAGCTCAGAAAGTGGCATTGTAAACTGGGAGCTGGCCAGGTGTGCCCGAGGCAGGTGGGCCTTGTCTGAGGCCATTGCTCTAGCAAGTTCTGGCTGGACTGTCTTCTTAGGGATGACTGCAGTATGGTACTGGCGGGGTCACCACAGCTGGACGGTGGGAGACCAACTTCTGGGCTCTGGGTGTTTTGATTTTGAGACCCTACCCCTGGGCCCGATTGAGAAACATAAATATGAGGCGCTTTGAAGTCTTTTATTTAATTATGCACTGACTTTCCAAAGACCCTGCAGGGCTCATGAGGTTCCCCTCAAGGGCTGATGAGAAGCCCTCCAAGCGCAGGGACCAACCTGGGCCCTTGTCCTGCCCCCTCCCGCCACCACCACCTTGTGACCTGCTGTCCCTTCTTTCCAGTGCCGGGACTACCAGGGCGGGGCGCTGGCGGGCGACCTCTGCGAGGACCTGTGCGTGGCGGGGAGGCTGCGGTACCGGCGCTGCCTGTACTACGAGAGGGGCAAGAAGGTGCTGCAGGCGGACTGGCGCGGCCGCCCCGTCATCCTCAAGTCCAAGGAGGAGGCCTTCTCCAGCTTCCGGCCGCCCGGCCTGATGGAGGACCAGGCCGAGGACGGAGGCCAGGGCTTCCTGGAGGCAGAGCTGCTCCTGCTGGTGGCGGGGGAGGTCAAGAGCGCCCTGGGCCTGGAGCTGGCGGCCGGCAGCCTGGGGCCGCTGTGGCCGGGGCGCCGGGGTGCGCGCTGGCGGGGCCAGCTGGCCAGCCTGTGGTCGCTGGTGCAGCAGGAGGAGTTCGTGCTGCTCAGCATGCTGCACGGCCTCAGCCCGCACGCCCCGCCGCTGCTGGGCTCCTGCGGCCACTTCTACGCGGTGGAGTACCTGGCAGCAGGCAGCCCCCACCACAGGGCTCTCTTCCCCCTAGAGGGGGCCTCGCGGGGCCAGGCCCAGGCCGTCAGCGACATGGCCCTCAGCTTCCTGGACCTGGTGAGACATTTCGACAACGACTTCTCCCACCGCCTCCACCTCTGCGATGTCAAGCCGGAGAACTTTGCCATCAGGAGGGACTTCACGGTGAGTGCTCCTTGGAGAGTGGATACATCATGTGGGGGACGGATGGTTTTAAATGAGAGCATTTCTGAAATCCATGTAGCATCATGCTGCCTTGTAGCCTGGACATCCCACGCAGCCCAAGCAGAGTTCATGAGAATTCAAAGGACACATGCACCTCACCCAACTCCCGGGGGTGGGTGGAATGAAAGGCTGGAAGGCAGGAGCCCAGGCCCCAGAGACGAGACCTGTCCTCCCTCCCTGGGGCTGTTCTGGAAAGCAAGCTCTTGCTGAGAGCAGAAAGCAGTCTTCAGGGATGAGGGGCCACACAGGATGACAAGGAGGATGGCCGTGGGGGCTTTTGGACAACAATCCAGTTGGGGGATGCTGTCTTCAAACTGTCCAGGCTCCATGACAGTGTGCAACATTTTTCTAGCACTTTCTCCCTGGAGGTTCTAGCTAGCTTCCCTTCCATGGGTAAGATTTCTAGAGGGACTGGAGTGGGGCGCCTCCTGCAGGGACAACCCTGCCCAGGTGGACATGGTGGCCTCTGCACTGCTCTGCAGGGCAGGTGCATTTTTGCTCCTTCTCCGGTGTCGGAGGAATTGAATGAGGAGGAGCTGCAATGGCAGGAGGGACTGCAGTGTCATTGGAAGATAATCCTCTCTCTCCTCCCCCATTCCCTAGGTAAGCCCAGGTGTCACAATAATGCTATCTGATCTGGATGCTCTATCCCAGCGGCCATTGCCTGGGGTCACCCCTGTTGCAATGAGTCATCTCTTACACTGCACCTGACAGCAGGTGAAGGCCCAGGCCAGCTTCACTCCGGCCACCTCAGTGGGCTGGGCATTGTGGAGGCTGGCTCATGGTGGACTACGCTCTTGTCAACATAAGAAATGATCAAACCTATAAGAGAATTTTTATGAGTTTATTGGGCCAAACTGATGACAAAACCTCAATAGTTAGATATTATATTCTAGAGAATGACAGTTTTGCATCTTTTGAAATACATTACAATAAAAAGAGAAGACATAAGTGGGTTACATGAAATCCATTGGTGATAGATTAGGGAGGCGGGAGAAAGCAAAGTGGAGAAACCTCTGGGATTGGATAAAAAGTAAAATGATAGACACATACTTCTTTCACTTATGTGGGTGCAGGATAGTTAACAGACAATGAACTCAATGACAACGAGGGGATTTGTGGTCTCTGCAGAGCGGTGCCTGAGCTTTGAGGGGTCCAGAAAAAGGAAATTACATGCATATATGCATAACCATGGACACAGACAATAGGGTAGTGAAGGCCTGGGGGAGGAGTGGGGAGGAGGGGGTGATGGTGGGGGGGCGGTGGGAGAGGAACATCTGTAATACTTCCAACAATAAATATACATTTTTTTTAAAAAGGAAAATTACTTTGACATTCCAAAGATATGTTATCTTAGATGCAAAAAGATAATAGGCTCAATTAAGGTAAAGATTGACTGATAGACTTTTGTTAGGAAAAATACTGCTTTTGGACATGACTACCTGCCATGAATTGCTTTTAGTTAAAAAAATTTTCATTTCAGAGCATCCTATGTGGTTACTTTAGGTGTCTGAGTTTGTAAGGCCTCTCCTGAGCTTGTCAGGTTTAGTATATGGTTCCTCTCATCCACCCCAGTCAAAACATAAGGGACAAATAGAAGGTACTATTACAGCCACAGGAATGCCTCGGTATAACAGCCTGAAATCGATATAGAGCCCTTCTCCTGTCAAGTCTTTGTCACTGTGAAGGGCATCATAGCATTTTGCCCCAATTTCTTTGTCCTAATGCTCTGTCCCTGGCTGTCCCAGAGGGACTGATAAGCCGGTGGTTCCAAGTGCAGGAGGGAAAGAGCTGGGGGGAGAGAGGAGTTCCTTGAGGTTCCAGAGAGGTCTCCTGCCAGACAAGCTGTGAAAGTCAGGATGCCCCAGACTCATAGGCTTATTTCTCAGAGCTGAGGTCCTGGCCGAGGCTTCCTTACTTTGTGAGCAGGAAGGTTATATAATGAACACAAAGGGCCGTGCCTCTCCTCAGAGCTGTCCTGGGGACCCAGCCACCCTGAGGCCTTGGGCAAGGAGGCATGGAGTGTTCACACACAACCACTAGCTTTGGGTAGTTAGGGGTCCGTCCTTCCTGTCATGAGATAATTTGTTTATTCATCCAGCAAGTATGAGGGTGTGTCAGTGAGTGGTGGCAGCAACTGTCTGGGCTGGGTTCCCAGGAAAGGCTTTAGAAGGAGGTGGTGATGATGGGTCTTCCCCTAGGAGTGAGCAACATGGGGCATTACTGGCTTGCAAGGTCCACCTCCATTGTGCCTTCCAGCATCTCCTGCATCGTAGGCCTGAGATAGTTGTTCAATGAAGTCCTGGCTGCTCTCCTGACCAGGCCGGACTTGCTGTGCCTGAAGCACTCGGCCCTGCAGCATGTAGCCCTGGCTGCTGCCAGAGCGAGGGTGAGGACGGGGAGGGAAGGACCGGATTCCACTGTGCTGACCCCGGCATTGCTGACCTTCCTCACGAGGCTGAGGTTCAAGAAGTTCATTTTACCTACGATTTGAAGTAAAAACCAGCCACCTCACCAGAGAAGAGGTTAGAAATGCCTTTACCCAAGACCTCCTGAGGATGGATGTGGCCGTCTGAGTTTGAGAAACAAGCTAGGGGACCAGCAGGCAGGTCCTCCCTTCAGACCATGTTGCAGTTGCTCAGATGACAGGAAGAATTGACGACTCTAAGTCATTCACTTCCTTCAGGTCCCCACTTACAGGTCTTGACGATTTATCCCAAGGAGGGGTTGCACAAGGACAAGTAGGGAACATCATTGCTTCGTGCTCCCGGACTGCTGCCAGCAAGTGCTCCTTTCAAGCAGGTGATATGTTTCCTCCCCCAGAGCCACGCTTCCCAGTGGAGAATGAAATGCTTCTCATCGGTGCTTTCTGAGCTGGCGCAGGATGAAGTTTGAAGGTGGCATGAGTTAGCCCCTCCACGCAGGAAGAATTTTAGGGTTCTCCTGATACAATTTGAGAAACCTCCTGCAGGCCTTCTGATTTGTTTGGTCACTGTTCCTATTTTCGGTATTTATAGTTATGCTCATAATGGCTGTAATCCATCCTATGCCATGCACAAAAATTAAAAGATAAATCTGGTTCTCCTAGGACTTGAGAAGGGAACCATCAGTAATGGTAAAGAGAGAAATTGCAAGGAGCTGAAATTCCATCTGGGGCCCCAGAAGAAGCTGGGGGGATTGCCAGAAACTGTAGAAGAAAGAGAAGGGTCTTGTAGCCCTAATAATACACCAGAAAGGCTGTAGATCATTAGCATAGCCTACTACTTTTTCAGTCTATTAACCAGTGCAAATAATGAAGTGAGCTATTTCTTTTGGCTAAATAATGAGACAGGAAAACTGATTAAAATGATAATTTCTGTTTGCTGTGCATGAATTAGTAATTAGGCAAAGCTCTTAACAAGGAAAAAGCTCCCTGTTTTTTGTTTGTTTGTTTCATTATTCTCCGCATATTTTGAAATAAATTATTTTCCCTCCTCAAGAAATACTCCCCAAGAAACTTTATTGCCTTTGGCATCAACCCTGAATGAGAAACAAAAACAAATGAACCCTTTCTTGAGATGCTACCAATGGGAGAAGGAAGGGGTGATGTTTTGACGTTGACCTGTGAAGGCTTGTGAAATGCCACAGACTCCCTCAAATTCATCAAGTCTTATAAGCTGTTTAATACCTTGAAGCTATAAACTGCTTGATTTGGGCCAACTCCAGGTTTTCACAGGTTTGAGCTCATTTTTTTTTTTTTAAATTCAGGTGGTGAAGGAAATCTGCATAATTTAGATATTATTCTTGTTTTGAAGCCTCTTTGGTTTGAAGCCAAGAAGATAAAGAGATTCCAGGGGTCACAGTTCTTATACTGACAATGGGATGTAGCGTCTGATGATATTGGATCAGACTCCACACATATCAACCCTAATCTGAGAACATTGGCGCTGTCATTTCCCCCCACATGTCTATCCAAATAGTCAATTGCAAGCCAGGTAACAGAGATGCCGTAGGTAGACAACCTAGATACAGTCAGCCTCATTTTCACACCCACGGACCTGCCTCTTGAACATCGTTTCCTTTTATTGCTTATATTCAAGGGGGTGGATGACCTGTCTCTCACTGCTTTGTAATCTTGACCCTTGAAGGCCAGAGACCAAAGTAGTAAAGCAAGTAGGGGGAGTCATTCATTTTTAAGACATTTTAGAGATGCTACTTTTAAAAGTGAGAAACATTTAAAAATGAAAAGGGATGCTCTCTGCACAGTCCCAACTCCTAGGCTTTCGCTAGTGACAGCAAAGGTCCTTCTCAAAGTGAAAGCCTTGGGATAGGATCTATGCCAGTTGCATGGCCTGAGCTCCGCTGGCTGCAGAGCTCTGTGACCGGCCTCCTGTAACCTCGGCTCGGGAACACAGAGATGGAGGTGCTGCCCAGGCTCCCTCTGTGCTGAGCCCAGTGCCCCCTTAATTACCCTGTGCTGTTTGGTTACAGGTCGTGGCTATCGATGTGGACATGGCTTTTTTTGAACCTAAAATGAGGGAAATTCTCGAGCAGAATTGCACGGGAGATGAAGACTGCAATTTCTTTGACTGTTTCTCCAAGTGCGATCTCAGAGTTAACAAGTGTGGCGCGCGGAGAGTCAACAGCAACCTGCAGGTAAGCAGCAGCGAGACCGCTCTCTGGAGCACCCCGCCTTGTACCCCCAGGGCCTGATGTGTGTTGTGAGGGGGCAATGGTGGGAGGCGGTGGTCATTCATTCTTTGTTGTCTGCCCCATGAAGTTGTTGTTGGCCATGAAGTCCAATGGATACAGCTCCCAGCAAAGTCAGCCTGGTCTGGTTCCTTGCACGTCCCTGCCCGCCTCCCCCCCCCCCTTCCTCCCCCTCCACACTCAGAATGAGTACTAAGAATAAAAAGAATGCAAAGCCATTCTGAGAAACTGTCCAAATTAGAGAGGTTGGACACACAGTCCTGATAGGCATGTGTTAGGGCCAGCAGGTCGGTAATAGAAGGAGAGAGAATGTGTCCCAAGTCCAGGAATCAGTGATAAATAAATAGGAAGGAAGGATGCTGGGTCCAGGGTCTCAGATAGGGTCTAGAGCAGAGGTGGGCAAACTTTTTGACTCGAGGGCCACAATGGGTTCTTAAACTGGACCAGGGGCTGGAACAAAAGCATGGATGGAGTGTTTGTGTGAACTAATATAAATTCAAAGTAAACATCATTACATAAAAGGGTACGGTCTTTTTTTTTTTAGTTTTATTCATTTCAAATGGGCTGGATCCGGCCCGCGGGCTGTAGTTTGCCCACGGCTGGTCTAGAGTCAGGGAGGTCCCAACAGCAGGGCTCCAGACCCCATCAGTGGGAACACTCCCTCTTTGGGCAGAAGTTATCTGCCCTCAGCCCTCCCCGGAGGCTCTCAGGTGGGCGTGGATGAGCCTGAGCTCATAGGTGTTGATTGCAACCAGGAAGAGCCCCTAGCTGAGAAGCTGGGCCCACCACCTGGTTGCCTGTGTTCAATCATGTCTGTGCCCTTGCCCCTCACCTCCACTTTCCTGCTTTCTTACTCACTTATCCAACCCACTACCCCGCTCACTTTTCTGTAGCTGTTCTTCCCTGCCGTCCTCCAACCCAAAAGGCCAGTGTGCCCGAATGCAGGATGCAGACCTGGCGATGTGGGCTTGGGCCAGAGCAGGCCAGAGCTTGGTGCTGAGTCAGGCAACAAAGGAGGACTGTTCTGGGAGACCTGGCAGTGGTTGTAAATCTGGAATTCCTGGACCAGGCCAGGGTGGTGTGCCCTAGCTGGTTTGGCTCAATGGATAGAGCGTTGGTCTGTGGACTCAAGGGTCCCAGGTTCGATTCCGGTCAAGGGCATGTACCTTGGTTGCAGGCACATACCCAGTAGGGAGTGTGCAGAAGGTTGTTTCTCTCTCATCGATGTTTCTCTCTCATCGATGTTTCTAACTCTCTATCCCTCTCCCTTCCTCTCTGTAAGAAATCAATAAAAAATATATTTAAAAAAAAAAAAAAAGCTCTGGGTGGGAAGCATGCAGCAGTGATGTGGCCTCCAGAGGCCTCTTCTCCGCCCCAGCCTCTAGCTTCATGTGCGCGCACACCCTAGGGAGGTCTGCAGGGAAAGCCTCTGCTTCAGTGGCGGGAACAAGGTGAATGGCACCACAACAGCAACCACCTGCCCTTTGCCCATAATGAGAGACTAATCAGGGCGGGGCAAAAGCAGCTTTATGGTTGTTCCTATTGAAAACATACAATTCCTAATAAGTAATAATGCAAGAATAAATCCTGTGTTTTGTGTACTCACAACTATGAACCTTCTTTTGTCCCACCTCATATATAAAGGGCTCTTAGAGATCTATTGAGGCAAGTGGTGACCCTTATCCCTTAGCCTCTGAAGCTCCGAGAGTATCCCCAGGATTGTCCCTGCCCAGCAGAGCTTCTTTGTCACATCCCTGGGGCAGTGTCCTGTGATTGGTCAGTGGGGGTGGGGCATTTGCCAAGCACAGTGTGGAAGTGTGGTCCCCAAGGATGCCCCTCTATACATCTCCACCTGCAGACCTTCCTCTTAGAGTCCGCTCCCCAAGAAACCAACCTAAGCAAGGGGCAAAGGTCCTTATGATATAAAGAACATCTACAAATTAATATGAAAAAGTTCAACACCTGTTGGAAATTTGGGCAAAGGATATTAACTTGACCATTCACTGGAAGGGAAGCAGAAATAGCTTTCAACCTGACTGATAAGAAATGCAAATGAAACCTCACCCATGAGCTGGCAAAAATGAAAGATAACACACGTGCTGGCGAGGGCATGGGGCAGAGGAGCATTCTCATTGCACACTGCTGTGAGTGTGTAACTTAGTGCAACTTTTATGGGGGTCAGTTTGGCAAGATGTATCAAAAGAAAAAATGCGCTTATCCCTTGGCCCAGAAATTTCATTTTTAGAAATTGAATCACTCACAAAAGTGACATATATGCAAGGTATTTATTTCAGTATTGTTCATAATAGCAAAAGTTAGTAAACAACCTACATTTCCATCATGGGGAACTAATTAAGTAATTTATGATACATCCACAGGTTTAAGGGACAGCCATTGAAACTAATGGTATCCTATATAATAAAGAGCTAATTGCTAATTAGACCGAATGGCGGAACAACCTTCCAGAATAGCCTTCCGGTCGACCTTCTGGAATGATCAGTGGGTGGGGCTGCAAGGCAGCAGTTGAGGCAGCCGAGGTTGTGAAGGCCTACTCTTGCATGAATTTCGTGCATCGGGCCTCTAGTATCCTTATATGAACAGATTTGGAAGGTTCTCCCTCATATTTGGTTAAGTGGGAATGGAAGCCGTAAGACAGCGAGCATTATATACCGCCATTAATGGAAAGTAAAGGTGAAAGACTTGCACGCACAGGCTTGTGTGTGTGCATAGACTCTCTCGAGAAGGAGAGTCAAGGAGGGGGTCGTCTCTCAGAGCCAGAACTCAGTGTCTGGCTGTTGGGACCGGGATGGAGACTAAGTGTGCAGCCTGTCTTTTGGGACATTGTACATTTTTGCACATGAAAATGTATTATCAATTCAAAAAAAAACCCAAGAGAATGTTTTTAAAAAGAATCCTTGCCCTTGCAGGCAGGGGAGACAGAAGTGAAGTTATTTGTTTCTGTGAGACAGCAGCCCCATAAAATGGAGGCATTTGTTAAATGAGGCTAATATAAAGCGTGATACAGAAAAAGGAAGCTGTGTTAATTATGCTGCTCCTAGTCCAGTTCTCCCACTAGAGAGGAAACAGAAAGCTGTGCAACACACAGAAGGTGTAAACTGAGAATGTGAAGAGAGCTCCAGCATCAGTGAATTCCATACCTGGTTAGAATGAATGGCCGCAAGATAATGGCTTAAACTAAACCATCTTTTAAAGGCTCCTAAAAAGACCCTTACCACCTTTCTCCCCTGAGCCTCAAGGTGCTATCACATGTGCATACTACTTCTCATCAACATGTCATTGGACCCTCAGGACACCCTGTCCTGGTTATCACTGTGACTGTACCAATTTATGGCTAAAAATGCCCAACCTCAGCAACGTGGTGATAGAGGGGAGAGCAGCTATTCTCAGGTCCTCCGAGGGGCTGCTCCTTACGCAGCAGTTACTGCCTGTGACTTCCTGCTCCCTTCATCTTTGGAAATGTACTCTGCTCTGAGGCCAGAAGTGGAATTTTCTATCTGATATGGGGTAGCCTTCTCCCTGACGCAAAGTTTATTAGTGGGGCTGAATGTTTAATTTCCAGGAGGGAAGGTACCTACTGGAGTCTGCAAGACCCTCCCCAAAGGCCCTTGGGGGTGTGGGAGCAGAGCTGAGGTCTATGGAAGGACCACTTGTGGGCTCTGGGCTCTCAAGGGGATGTGCTCCCCGAATGAATGTCTCCCTGTCCTTCCCCTCAGGTCGTCTGTGACAAAATATTCCGACACTGGTTCTCCTCGACTCTCCAGAGCTCTGCCATTTCCTTCCAGCTCCAGCGGCAGTTGCGGGAGGCCGTGCAGGAGTGTGCAGACCCAGGTGGCCCCCAGAGAGCAGCCCCCACCATGTTCTGGAGACTTCAGCGCCTCCTCCAAGCTGCCCTGAGGGAACTGCGGGAGGCGGAGAAGTAGCCACGGCAGCCTTTCAAATGCTGGCTCAGGAGAGGTGACCTCTGTGTGGTTTTAAAGAGGAGACATTGTCACTGTGCAAATGATGGTCTCTGACATACTGCGGCCTCCCAAAGAGCGAGGTCACCTAACGCCGTCTCCATCGTGCGTCCACTGTTGTGGCGTGCGTGTCCTTCTGTCCTATCTTGTCCTGGCTTGATTCCTTGTTTGGAGAGACCATCCTGGCCTCTGACTGTCACTCCTTGGAAGGTGACATGAGGGAGGTGGGCACAGAGCTTTTAGCTATTGGAGGGCCCTCCCTCTGAAACAGCACAAATGCCAACGTGCGATTGTTCTCGAGAAAGTGCTCATACTCAGCACAGATGTTTCCAGCTCTTCTCGCTGCAAATGGTTGTCAGGTAAAAAAATGCACATGTGTACATAGGTGTGTGTACATCTGTGTGCGCACACATGTGAGCACACATGCCTAAGTGAGCAGGTGAGAGTGGGCAGGTGAGAGTGAACAGGTGAGTGTGTGAGGTGTGTGTGAGAGCGGGTGAGGTGTGTGTGCTGTGGGATGGGGGAAGGTGGTTCTCCAATGTGTCCTGTGGGACCACTGGCCCAGCTAGCCATGAAAGTCTCCTTTCCTTTGGAATTAAACACAGTGAAAACAACAGTTGCCTTGTTAGGCAGTGCAGTTTGTGTTGGAGAGTGTGTGAGGGACACCTTGTGCTGGTATTGGTTGTGAGGGCCCCGTGGGCTGTGTTTTGGGGAGCACCATGCCCCTTAGTGCAGTCTGTCCTCCCGGGAGCCGCTTGTGCAGTAACAAACCCCACACTATTTGTCTGTGCCTTGCCCACCCTTTCGGATCCAGGCAAAGGGGACAGCCTGCTTGTGTTGTTTGCACATATTTTCCTGGGTCGGCACCTCTGCTGGCTCTGTGTGGTGACAGCTGAGGCGGAGAACAATCTAAGGCCCAGCAGCTCTAAGTTCCGTGGCTCCTGAGCGGTGCCTGAAGGCCCGCGGTCACCTGCCAGGCCGCTCATCACCCCCCTGCACTGTCTCACTTGAATGAAGTTCCTAAAGGGCCCCTCGCATCATAAGCATGAAGGCCTCTCTCTGCATCAGTATTCCCTGAAGGAAGCAGGACTCCTGGCCGTCACTTTGTGGCAGAAAAAAAGAACACTAACGGTTGATTCCAAAGAGAAGAGATGGCCTTTGCCTGGGAGCGGAAGCGAGGCTCTGCGGTGCTGGGGGTCTCAGTGAACCACAGCCCTCTGGTCGGGTTCTCTGTGAGCCAAAGGTTTCCATGCGCAGGGTGTGCAGCTGAGGGCGAAGAGGGAGGGGCAGCGGCTTCGGGGTCTCTTGGCTTTGGCACTGTGAGGGCGGTCAGTCTCAGGTGGGTTGACTGCGTTGAGGGCCGCCCTTAGTGCTGGCCCGGAGCTCCCTGGCCAGGCAGGAGGTCGGGCCCTGGAAAAGGCAGAGGTTTGTTCTCATTTCGACCCGAATGGAAACAGATGTTTTTGTTTATCATGGAAACTATGCAATATATACTTACCCAACACAATAGTGTTTTTATTGCTGAAAAGGAGTTTTATCCCTTTCCCCTTGCGTTTAACCTCTCTTTCTCCCCCCCCCCCACCCTCTCTGTCTCACACACACCCACACACACTCACACTCCCTTTTCCCATCCCACCTGTGCAACTGCATTGACAGCAGTGTTTCTTGAACTATCTGTGGTAAAGTTCTGCTTTTATTTTTCGATTTTTTGTTTTTAATTTTTAATCCCTTGCAAAATAAAACTTTTATATGATACAATAAACAAACACGATTGTATCAGTATTTAATATTGTTAATGTGACACGTTAGAGTGTTTCTTGCTTATCTGATGAGCAGCCACCCTCTCAGTTGGGGCAAGTGTCAGCCTAAGTGATTTCTATATTTTGTTATAAAAACATGCACAGTAGACAGAACACGGTCAGAGAAATGTGCATGGGAATCGGGGGCTTATAAAGTGGGTTCAGCAAGCACAGGCTATGCCTTTTCCAGTTGCATCCAAGTTATAGTCAGCAGTGCTTACTGCCAGGAGCCGGTCCATCCTTGCTGTTTCAAGGGACCTGGCATATATGGCATACTGTTCTTAATATGTTTGCTCACCTTCTTGGCACTATGTCTTTTAACCAAGGTCACCTCTCTGAGAAAGGTTGTTTCCCCAGGTAGGGATTTTCCCCTGAAGTTAGGGAGGGAATAAAACCCCTTAACTAAGTGCCAGGCGGGTAATTAATCACTTTAACTACGAACAATCATGCTTAAGCTACATAATCTTTACTCCCTGGAATGGAGATAAGAAACGCCCTAACCTTTTGAATAGGGATTGATAGGATTGGAATCAACTGGTATAAATACAGATGTAACAAGACAACAGGACACAGAACCTAGACACAGAACCTACACAGAACCTAGAGACAGAACCTAGCAAGAGAACATGGGAAAAGATCCTGGACAGAACCTGGCTACAGAAATTGGCTGGAGAATCTAGACAGAACATGGCAGGAGAACCTGGACAGAACCTGGCAATAGAACCAGGCAAGAGAACCCAACCATGCTGATCAACTGAACGCTGCCCCCGAGTCTTTCCCTCTTTGCCGACTCCATCCACACCTTTGGGGACCCCTGGACCTGCTGGGGTTGGACCCCAGCAGCTTACTTCATCTCCACTCCCCCGAGATGATACATTTTCACAATGTATCTTGGTACATTGTGGTTAACATTACCTTGTGATGAAGCCATTCAGATCACATGCCCCACTGGGTTATAGATGACAGACATCAACTGCACAGAAACCGTGGGCAGCTCGGGCCACGTGCCCCTGACCTCGTGCTTCCTGAACGGCTCGGTCGGGACCTAGAGGGGTGGACGTCCTGGCAGTGCCACGTGGCTGCATCTAACACTCCTCTCCTTTCTCACCTCCTCACGGGCTGAGCAGCAAGCCACTGCATCTGAGCAAGATTGGTCAATTCAGAGAACCATGGGCAGAGTTTCTCTCTCCACCAGTGGTCCCAGACAGCTGCTTCGAAATCACCTGGAATCTTCTTCTAAATGCAGATTAGAATCAGGGTCTGTGGGGCTGAGGCGCCCCCACCCTGAGATTTTTGATGCACCCCAACGTTTGAGAACACTGCTCCCTAGGCCTGGCCCAGTCCTTCTTCATTCTGGAGACCATCTCTGGGTGACCCAGGCTGGCCTTGGGCTGGGGGGGGGGGTGACATCCCCAGCTAGTCTTTCCTCAAGCATGCTCCCCTAGGTTAGGGACATTTAGTCAGGGGTTTTTTTGTTGGTTTTTTTTGGTTTGTTTTTTTTAGAAAAGATCATCTTTAAATAGAGCAATGGCTTTCCAACCAGTCACTTTTGGGTAATAGACCTGGAGGCATGAATTCCATTCTTACAGCTTCTATTCCTTCTCTTACTTCCCATCACTTGTCAGCGTCCCTGTTCACCAAACTCCCAGGTGCAAGTGCCAGTTGACTCTGACCCCCTCCTTGGGCCAGGGGCCTGGGAGCCCACCATCGATCCTGGAGCATTTCTCGTCCCTGAGTCTAGCTGCCTATCTCTGCAGAGCAAGTGCCAATTTGTCCTCATTTAGTTGGGAAGCGCCCCCCCACAGCTCCTTGCTCCCTGCCCCTCCCAGTCCTAAGAGGACACCCGTGGCTCACAGCAGGGACAGAAAACCTGTCTCAGTAAAGTGTGTGAGTTTTAATTGGGAAAGGTCCCTGGGCAACTCCACTGAGATCATCCCAACTCTCCTGCTCTCTCCCCACGGCATCGCCAGCTTCGGGGTACCCAACCAAGCCCCTGCTGCGAGCACATTTACCAGCTGTCACATTCAAAACACATCAGCGGGAGAGCATTACGTTCCAATCGCTGGAGAGGGGTTTTCAGATGGACGTTTCAGCTCCACTTTCCATGGGCGTGCCCTCCTTTCCACCCTTGGGTCAGGTCTTCCGGTGATGACGTCCCGAAACTCAGAGCCCCTCCTGCCCTTCTGAGCCGGGCACAGCTGCGGGTGTTGGAGAAATGACTGTGTACTGGGAGAGGACCTGGCTGGCCCTCGGTGGGGGCCAGGCCTTCCAGGCACCACACCCATTTGCAGGTGTTTGAAAGGGCTCCTGTGCTCAGAGTCAGCTGCCCCCTGGAGGCACCATGTGAGTCCCCAGCCTCCCCTCTCAGACTCTCGGCTTTTCAAACCTTCCTTCTTTGCTACAGCTTTTCCGCTCTGTAGTCCCTTTTCCTTTTATCCTCCCCAATCTCCTTTGAAGGCTGGAGATGAGACTGGAGGGTGCAGTCTAAGAAGTTGTGTAATTTTGAGGGAGCCACAAAATTCTCTAAATTCGTGCTTTTAGTTGATACCTCTCCCCACTGTGAACACTCCTGCTTAACTTCTCTTGCTGCATTCTTTATTCTGCTGCTTTCTCTGAAAATATTTGGCTGAGTCACGTGCAAGGTGAGCCTTCTCCAAATCCCGTGGTGATTCCGACAGAGACCAGGAGGGGTCCCGTGGAGTTTGGGCGGAGGGAGCTGTGGAGGCGCCATCGCAAGCGGCCTCCTCTGTGTGGTGGGCGGTGGCTGAGTGTGTCCCCCGTGGGGAGTGACACCCTAGGGCGTAGTGTTTCTCACAGTCACTGCTGGAGCCGCACTGCCTGCAACAGCTGGGGACTGATGGGCCTCCAGGGCCTCTCCTGTCCTGGAGCATCTTGTTCCGAGCGTCCTAGGCTCTCAGTTCTGGGAAAACAAACCGTGAAGCTTTCAAGAGCAATTCAGATTTATTGTGTTTCTTGAACAGACGTTTTGTGGAGCTCTGGGCCCCTGGGGCCAGGCCTCACACCCACAGGGTTCTCTACAAAGGGCCAAGTTCTACAGGAAAATGAGAGGGAAAAGACCAAGAACAGGAAGAAATGTAGCTTGTTCTTGAAAAGCAAATGCAGTCCATTTTTGTCCTTGAGGTAAAATACATACAACATAAAATGGACCATTTTCAAGTGAACAATTCAGTGGCATTAAATACATTCACAATGTTGTGCAACCATCACCACCATTCATCTCCAGAGCTTTTCATCTTCCCCAACTGAAGCTCTGTCCCCGTTAAACATGAACTCCCTCCTCCCCAGCCCCTGGCACCCACCTTTCTGCTCTCTGCTTCTGTGAATTTGACTCCTGTAGGTCCTCACATAAATGGAATCCTACAGTATCTGTCCTTCTGTGTCCGGCTTATTTCATGGAGCATAATGTTCTCGAGGCTCACCCATGGTGTATGTAGTATAGACCAGAATGTCATTCATTTTTTATGGCAGAATAGATTTGGATTGTGTGGACACACCACTGCCCTATGGAGTATCGGTTCCAATGGATCATAGCTCACTTTGCCAGGTTTGGGATCAAAGACCCGTGTTGGAGTCCCATTCTACCTGAGGGCCATTTGCCTTGTAAACTGGTCAAGTGTGCCGTGCCAGCACGGCCAAGGGTGAGCCCGAGTGGGGGCGATGAAAGGATTAAGAAAAGACAGACAAGAGAATGAAAGCTGGGTCTTGGTGGGACGCTGCTCCCGGATGGAGAGACAGCGCCAACACCCACAAGCCGTGTCTTTATTTTATAGCAGATGCCACGAGGCAACGTAAGGGCATGATCAAGCTGTTTACAACATTCTCGTGGGTTTCAATCCTACTCAACTACATGCACCTGAACTCTATCAAGCCCACATCACTCAGACTCGTGGAACCACGTGTTCGGACCATAGGTTCATGCTTACAACTATAGCTGTTAGCTATAATTGTGCTGGGAAGGCTCTGCCCTCCAAGCTGGGACTTGCACATGGCAATGAGAGGACTGTGCCCTCTCATCAGTCCAAGGCTTGAACCTGTCCAAACACTGTAGCCACACCCCGCAGGTAAGTGCCAGCCGTGGGCAAACTACGGCCCGCGGGCCGGATCCGGCCCGTTTGAAATGAATAAAACTAAAAAAAAAAAAAGACCGTACCCTTTTATGTAATGATGTTTACTTTGAATTTATATTAGTTCACACAAACACTCCATCCATGTTTTTGTTCCGGCCCTCTGGTCCAGTTTAAGAACCCATTGTGGCCCTCGAGTCAAAAAGTTTGCCCACCCCTGAAGTCCCTGGATCAGGGCATAATCACTTCTAGAAACATCTCAGTTAAGAGCATCCTCAGGCCAGCGTGGGCAGCAAATGCCCCTGGTCTCCTCACCTGCTCTGTTCCCTCTGGGTTCAGAGCCCCAGGTCCTCACCCACCTGTACAACATCATCATCCCCTATTGCACCACCCAGGAAAGACATCCTCAATAAACTGTTAAATGAAAACAAAAGGCTGCAGAACAGTTGATATTTGACAATTCAGTTTTTTTCATATTAAAAACATTGCAATATAATTGGTATACAACAACGGTCACCAACCGGTGGTCTGTGGACCACTGGTGGTCCATGAGGTCCGAAAGGTTGGTGATCTCTGGTGTACAACATTGTGTAAGTTTAAGGTATACAACATGTTACATAATACATTCACATATTGTAATATGATTAGCACCGTAGCATTAGTTAACATCTCTATCACGTTATGTATTTATTTTCTGTGGCAGGAACAATTAAACTCTTGTCTCTTAGCATATAATTCACTTTTTGTTCAAGAAAAGAATCACATCTGTTCGTGGGTGTGTACACACACATATAAAGCCATACATATAAAAGTCTCTAAAATTCTGCACATGAAGCTGTGACCCTCTCAGGGAGGTGAATATATACTTCATCAATTATATCCTTCTGCATTATATATTTCTAATTTTTTGGGTAATAATCGTTTTGGTCATTGAAAATTAAAAATATATATTTTACAAGTCAATGTTTCCAAAGTTTTCCAAGAGTCGGTTTTCAAAGTTTCCCAGGGAAACAGTTGGAACTGTTAAATTTAATAAGATCATGGGCCAAGGCCTTGGAAAAAAACACAAGTCTATAAAAATCAAGGTTATTTTTGCTCAGATCCCCCGTACGGAACTCCTCTGTGAGTTGGGAAGCACAGCAACTCTACTCTCACACTCAGAAGATGTGCTGCCTGTCTGTGAGTATTGTCAGAGGTGCTCTTGTACTTTTCATGGAAGGGGCTGGATTTCTGAAACTTGGATTTTATATTTGTGAACATGACCCTACATAAACACAGTGTCTAAAACAGGCAATGCTCATTTTGAGAGAAAACTGCATTATTTGAATCCACTGCTCATTCCGGAAATTCTTTGCAATTCAGGGTACTCTTTACTCAAATACAGGGGTGGGCAAATGTAGATTTTTGTGTTGTGAGACACAAAACAGTTTAATCTTGTATTATTTATTTATTATTGTATTTATTATTATTATTATTATTATTATTATTATTATTATTGTTATTACTAACCTACTTGTGTTCATTTCTGTATGTTGACTGGATGGAATTTGACTTTACTTCTGATATTGTTTTTTAATGTTTTCCAGCTTTCTGAAGAAATCTATTTTATTTTTTAATGACCAGTAGCCCATACACCTAAATATAAATAGAGACAAGTGACATGTCCTTGATGGATCAAGGACACTGGAGTCTTGAAGTGTTTTCTTCAGACTTGAAGATACAGGTTGAAAAGACAGACATGGTGGCCAAAGAAAGTGGGTTTGTAAAACTTGGGACATTAATTCACCCAAAGTGAATCTTTGTGGTATCAACTTTGTTTTGCTTTGGTTTGGCTTTTGATTTTCCTACTGAAGGTTCCTTGAGAAAATATATTTACACCCAAGCCTGATCAAAGGCTGTGTACCACAATGATCCATCTGAAGCCTTTTGGCTGAGGAGAGGTCTGACTAAGCACTAAGCACATGTGCTGGGCTCCAGCATTAGCGTGTGTGCAGGAGCCTGCCGGAAATGTGTGCGAACACATCTGCTCTTGGCCATGCCTTTGTTCTTGCATCCATTTTTGCTCTCCAAAGCTTCCTGGGACTGTAACAACCCAGAGGGGGGCCAGAATGGGAGGGGCTCATAGGAGGACAGGAAGTGCCATATGGTGACTTGGAAAGTTCCTCGCAGAGTGGGGGAAGACCTTTCTACTTGAGGTCAATGGTGCAACTAATTTTCAGGTCCATTGGCCAGGGGCTCAGAAGACAGCTGTTCCTGCTGCTTCCCTGGGTCCATGTGGGCTCATAACAAATTCTAATGTGGGTTATCCTCAGAACATGCAGGCCTGAAATCCCTAGTGAAATTGTCCGTTCAGCCATCTCCTCTCCAGCTCGAGTCTGAAGATTAAAACAAGAGGCCCCTTTTCAACCAATAAGAAGCCAGAAGGGTTAGGTGCTTGCTCTAAGGAAATACCTGGAATGTGCTAGCTTTGGATAGAAAAACGGTTCTCTTAGCTATTCATCACCCTGTTAATCCATAAGTCCACCCATGAATATCTATCTATGAATGATTGTAGTTCCTTAAAAAAGAAATAAGCTTGCACAGAAGTTAGAAATAAAATCTGAAGTGAGATGGTACTAGTTGGGGGAAATAACATCCACAGAGATTCTCACTGTATAGATGACCGGAACTGGACACCGTTCGCAGTGGGGTTGCCAAGTCTTATTAAATGCACTGGAATTGAGCAACCTCAAAGCTTGTTCTGGGAAATGAGACAGCAGAATTGTGAGGTAGGAGTGAAATCTTCCCTGAGTCCTCTTCCCAGCACAGGAGGGTTTCCTTTAAAATGCAAACCCTCCATGTACAAGTGAAAGAATGAGCCACATGTCCCTAATTTCCCATTTCCCTCTGTTATGGCAGAAATCAGGCTGACGGGAAGCGACAAACCAGATGCACTGGGAGGTTCAGAAAAGGACTGTTTTATTTGCAGCGATGCTTGGCTTAGCGGAGTCTTCTCTAGAGGCTGAGCCCTGAATGCAGTGGGGCCTGGCCTTTTATCCCCCCTAGCTCCTTTGTCTCCCAAATATGGACTAAGCTTCCAACATGTCCCTAGTTCCTTTGTCTCACATATATAGACTAAGTTTCCAATCATTCAGGGAGCCTTCTACTTTGGGCAGTTTGATGCAGGTGAGATTAAAGGAACCAAGGAATTGGTCTGGGTAGAATAATTAGGTAAGATTACAGGAAACAGGGAAATGGTCAGGTGAGATTGCAAGAACCAGGAATGTGGTCAGGGTAGGATGATTTAGATGAGAATTTTCCTTTCTCACCTCCACCTGAGGAAAATGGCCGAGCCTCATAGGCCTGCATATGCAGGTGTTTTAGAGCTCTACCTGGGTCTTTCTGAGGTCAAGGCAGCAGTCCATAGAGGGAGAGACATCTTAGAAATAGTCCTATTTCTTGAGCTCAGCAGGCCCAGGGAAGCATAATCTGAAAAGGGTTGGTGGGGGCAGGGATGAGCCAATACGTTGAGCCAAAGATCAGTAATGTACTCGGTGTCTCCCAGGCACTGTGACCTTGGGAGCTGTGGGGCTCAGGAAAGTGTTTGCATTCCTCCACATAGCTCTTGTTGGGGTCAATCCCCAGCAGGTCCAGGGGTTCCCAAAGGTGTGGACGGAGTTGGCGAAGAAGGAAGGACATGGAGACAGCGTTCAGTTGATCAGCAGCCTAGCCAGGTTCTATCTTTATTGTCCTGTTACATCTGTATTTATACCAGTTGATTTTAATCCTATCCATTCTATTCCAAAGGTTAGGACGTTTCTTATCTCCATTCCAAGGTTACTCTATTGTTCTATTAAGCTACAAGGAAGTAATTGAAGGAGATTATCCTAAGTAAAGATTATGTAGCTTAATTGTGTTTGTAGTTAAAGTGATTAACTATCCGCCTGGCACTTAGTTAAGGGGTTTTACTGATTCCCTTTCTTAGTCCTAAACAACCTTTCTAGGAGAGGTGACCTTGGTTAAAACACATAGCGCTAAGAAGGGGACCAAACATATTAAGAACAGTATGCCATATACGCCAGGTCCCTTGAAAAATATGCTGTGCAGATGTTTCTTCCCTGCAGCGACTGTGTCAAGCAGCAAGGATGGACTGGCTTCTGGCAAGTTCTGACTCTGGCTCCTCACTGAGGCTGAAATTGGGTGTGTGTATGTGAGTATGCATATGCACACATGTGCATGCATTTGTGTGCTTGTGTTTTTATGTGTGTGTGCTGCACCAGTTGGTACCAGTTCCATGTTTGGAAGCAAAAGATGAGAAGACCTTGAGGGGCCACTGGGGGAGCCACACCAGCCTGGACTGGTCCTCTAACACCCTCAGGGCATATTCTGAAGGCAGACTCCAGCAGAGGAATGGGGACCATTGGGATAACACCTGGATTCCGCAGCTTTGTGGGCCAGAGAAGAGTGAAGACTTTTCTTGGTGCTCTTCCTCTTGGACCAGTGGGGGATGTGCTAGTTTGCCTTAGCTGTTGTTCTAACCCAGTGATGGTGAACCTATGACACACGTATCAGAGGTGACACGTGAACTCATTTTTTTGGGCTGATTTTTCTTTGTTAAATGGCATTTAAATATATAAAATAAATATCAAAAATATAAATCTTTGTTTTACTATGGTTGCAAATATCAAAAAATTTCTATATGCGACACGGCACCAGAGTTAAGTTAGGGTTTTTCAAAATGCTGACACATCGAGCTCAAAAGGTTCACCATCACTGTTCTAACCCTTAGG
The DNA here is from genome assembly GCF_014108235.1 of Myotis myotis. Lineage (NCBI taxonomy): Eukaryota > Metazoa > Chordata > Mammalia > Chiroptera > Vespertilionidae > Myotis > Myotis myotis. Next base: position 43,367,057 of record NW_023416401.1, read on the forward strand.
GAGAATTTCAACGTCCTGTGGTGGAGATGTGTAGAGTGGAGGGCGGAGGTGGGAAGGCAGGTGGGGAGGAGTCTGATGTATCCCCAAGGCTGGGATTGGAGTTCTGGAGAGAAAACCTGAGGGGGGAGGGGGAGCCCTAGAGGAATAATGGGATTTTACATTTTGAGTAGAATCACCAGAAACCTGTTTATTGACTGTAAATAACTTACAATGCTGAGTCAATTGCTGAATTGGCCAGCAAAGTCATCCATTTGAAATCACAGAGAGGAAAATGAGGAGTTTGTATACACTGGGCAGAACAAGTCACTGAAGGGATTCTTGCCAAATGGACCGAATTCCCGGCGATGTGATCACATGCTTAGTGATAATGGGGATGCGGTGACTGAGAGCATCTGTCTGCTTCTTTGGAGCATTTGGGGCTTCTCGGTAAAACCTGTCTCAGCGAAGACAGCTAGTTTTATATCCATGTACTGCCATCCTATTGGCCCCTATTTTTCCTGGTGAAATCGCAGACCACGTAATTACTGATAGTTCAGTGTCAAGTCAGGAAAGAGTATTGATCTGAAGAAAGCACTTTACTCCATTTCAACTAGCTTGGGAAGTGGATATTGACAGGAAGCCTCATGATTCCTTGAAAGAAATAAATGGGAATCGATAAAAGAAGACTTACTGGGGCCAAAACAAAGAAACTGGTTGGGAAAGAAAAACTTAAAAAGTCAGTGAAAAATGGTGGAGCAGACACTTGAGCAGGACAGTGAGGTTGGTATGAGACCCTTTGGGGAGCCCACTGTAACCCTTGCTCGAAAGGAGATGGCAAAGTACCCGTCATAAGTGGGTACTGCTGTCACGCACACCAGTAGACGCCTCAGTGGATTTCCCTAATGCATGGTTGGGGCTCACCCTGTGTGAACAACCCCTTCTCAAAGGAAGATGCCTGGAATCTGTGACAAAATTCAGTGCTCACGAAGGATGGTGGCTTTCCTTGGGATTGTGAAGGATTTCTGCAGGTTCCACTGTGGAGAGTGGCTACAGTGTTTGGACAGGTTCAAGCCTCGGACTAATGAGAGGGCACAGTTCTCTCATGGCCACGTGCAAGTCCCAGCTTGGAGGGCAGAGCCCTCCCAGCACAATTATAGCCAACAGCTATACATAGTTGTAAGCTTGAACCTATGGTTTGAACACATGGCCCCACGTGCCTGAGTGATGTGGGCTTGACAGAGTTCAGGTGCATGAAGTTGAGTAGATTTGAAACTCACGAGAATGCTGTAAACATCTTGACCATGGCCTTACTTTGCCTTGTGGAATTTGGCTATAAAATAAAGACACGGTTTGTAGTCTGTGGCGCTGTGTCTCCATCCGGGAGTAGCATCCCATCCAGACCCAGCTCATTCTCTTGCCTGTCTTTTCTCCATCCTTCACCGCCCACTCTCAGGGTCACTGAACCTGGCTGAGCTGGCGTGGCACATAAGGTGCCCTGGGGCTGAGTATGCCATGGCCGTGCCAGCTCGCCACATCCCACATGTTGCTAAGTTAGATGATTTGGGAACAATGAGGTGTGTGTGGCGGGGGGGTGCTATCTCCACACAATCCTGCTGGGTCTCCTGATTCCCCTGGAAGCTCACACCCTGAATTGAAGTATCCTAGGTCTGCACCAAGAAATGTGATTTAAAAATAATCTATAGACTTTGTTTTTTAGAGCAGTTTTAGGTCCACAGCAAAACTGAGCAGGAAGTACTCTCTGCCCACCCACCCACCAATGCACAGTCTCTCCTATTATCAACATGCCCACCAGAGTGGTGTGTTTGTTATAACTGATGAACCAACACTGACACATCGTGATCATCAAAGTCCACAGTTTACATTAATGCTTACTCTGTGGGTTTGGACAAATGTATGGCATGCATCCACCATTATAGCATCACCCAGAGCCAGTTCACTGCCCTGAAATCCTCCTGTGTCCATTTGTGTAGGAAGAAGGGCAACATGGAGGGACGCAGAAAAGAGCCACAGGCTGATAAGTGGGCTGGGGGGAGGGAAGGCCTGGAAGATGCCAGGGAAGAAAAGGGTGAGTTAGATTTCTTCATCTTTGAGAAGGGAAATCTGAGACACAATGGCCAGCACCTTCCGGGGGTCTTTTAGACTGGTGGGGGATGGGATGGGATGGGCGATCAAATTTAGATTTGAAGGGCAGGGATTTTTATCTGTTTAGATCACTTTTAAATTCCCAGTGCCTGGCACATAATAGGTGCTCAACAAATATAAGTTGAATGAATGAGCCAGGCATGATCTACAGAGTAAGGAATTTAAGTTGAGTGTGATGGAGGATTTTCTACCGAGGCTGCTTTCAGCCTCAGGAACTGACCACGAAATCCTACCTCTGGAGGAAATCACATCTGGGAAGGTGGGTCCACGTCAACACATTTCCTGAGAAATGTGGGGTGTTCAGAGTGAGTGACGGTTTCTTCGCATTATCTGACCTAGGAGAGCAGAGCGGCAGAGGTCCAGCTGGCTGTGGGAACAGAGGGAGGCACTGCTCAGACGTGAATAAGTGCTGGAGTGTGCAGGGCCCGGAGTGCTCGTGAGACTTTCCAGCAGAGAAATGCTCAGGCTCCGTCCCAACCTTCCAGATCAGGCTCTCTGGGGTGACTGTGGAATTGCTGTTTTTAAGCTTCCCATGTGATCCTGACTTGGAGCCAGGCTGCTTTGCCAGTGTTGGAAAAATACTCAAGTGGGACGTCTTTAAAAATGGGCCAACGCCAGTCTGTTCAAAGTGACCTGGGTGTAGTTCTCTGTGGAGGCCAAGGGCTGAGGTAGGGTCTGCCCTTCAACGCTCTACCCCGTGATCTGTAGACTAAACCCCAATTCCAAGGACTCCTCTGTACAGAAGCAAAGGTTGCATTTCAGGAGGTTAGACTACCATGCAGTACACCTGCGCTCACCTCCTGGGGCTGCTGTCACCAAGTACCACAAGCCCAGCGGCTGCGAACAACACAAATTACTCCCGGACAGAAGTCCAAGATCACTTTCCCTGAGCAGGATTCAAGGTGTGGGCAGGTCTCTGTGGAGGATCTCTTTGGTCTCCTCCAGCTTCGGGTCGCTGCCCAAGTCCTTGGTGGTGGCCTCAGCACTCCCATCTATCTGTCTGCGTGTTCACACCATGTCCTCCTCTTCCGTAGTCTACTACCCATCTGCCTCCCTCTCCTAAGGACACCTGTGACTACAGGTAGGGCTTCCAGATGATCCAGGAGAATCTCTCCATCTCCAGGTTCTTGATTTGATTGCACCCAGAGTCCTTTTTGTCACATAAGGTTTGTTCACAGGTTGCGGGATTAAGGACATGGACATATGTGGTGGTGGTGGGGGGGGGGCAGTCCACCAGTTGCTCACCACAAGGTCAGTCATGTAACAAGCAGGCATATACTGTAATAAGTCCACTGACTTTCTAAATTTAACTACAGCCAGCGGCACGGTTGATGAGCATTCTTTTGATGAGAAGAAGAGTTGAAGAGCTGAGGGGAAGGCTGGGTTTTGCAAGGGGAGGCCCAGGCTGCTGCATCCACCAGATTTTAGGCAACTCCCAGGTCTGAGAAAGCAAAGCCCTGGGTGCAATGTGGAGAGGAGAGGCAGGCAAGCTCCAGAGCCACTTTCGGGGCTCCCCCAGGGACCTGTCTGAGGGGGAGACGATCTCTGTGCCCAGGACAGGACAGGTCGTGAGCGTTTCGGGGAACAGAGACCTTTAGTTAGTCATTATCGTCATTGCTTCAACCTGCACACGAGGACCATTCCTACAACGAGCTATCAGGTTCCCAAAGGAAAGGCTCTGTTTGCACGTTGTCTGTTCTGCCCTTTTCACCTAAAGCCACTCTGCTCCGAGAAGCATGTTTCTCCTGCGAAGCGACTCCGCCAACGTGAACAAGCGGAGGGCGTTTCTGGGAACGTTCCTAAGCGGAGCAGCTGCGGATGTGAACGGGGAGGCAGCGGGTTACAGATCACCCAGAGCCTCCGGCCAGGCCTCCTGGCCAGGCTGCAGGAAGGGAGTCGTTTTTAAAAGCACCTCAAGATGATGAATAGAAAGTCACTGAGCTTAAATAATTGATTTGTAAGAGACATCCTTTTCCTTAAAGCAATAAATGAATCATGTTTTTGTCTCTGACACCAAATAAAGTCACTTAAGATGAAAAACTGCTTTGAGCTGCTAATGTTTGGAACGGATTGAAAACCGAGTGTTGGAGCCCCTGCCGAGTGTGTGGGAATGTGTTCTCTCTCCTGTGGGACCAGCGAGACGCCCAGACAGATCCCGGGGAGGTTATCGCATCGGGGCCTCCGGAGAGCGGCACAGTCCCCAGAAACCCTGTGTCTGCATGGGGAAGGAATGTGCCAGAATGATGACATGCGGACGGGCCTGGAAGGCAGCCTCCGCCCTCCCCCGCACAACCCTGGCCCCTCCCGTAGAACAGAGGTCCCTCACCGACCTGCGGGCTTGGGGTCGCCCGGTGCTGAGGGGAGCTGACCCTCACCAGGCTGCCGCTGGCTGCGAGCTGACCTTGATGAAAACACCCACTGAGCCCTGTTTCTGTTTGTTGGTTTCATTGCCTCGAGCCCCCACACTTTATGGGGCCTGAGGGCAATCAAGCAGGGTGCTGACGTGTGCAGGTGGATTCAAATCATGTCACCAGTCCTGCACGTGCGCCTCAGTTTCCCTGTCTGGGATCAGCGCCTGTCACGAAGCTGGGGCCCTGCAGCCTGTTGCTGTCTGCACCCCGGGGAGGCACAGAGCCTGGCATGGAGGTGGCACCCAAATGAAGGTAGGCTGAGTGCCCATGTGGATGCGGTTTCCCAGCCAGAGCTCTCCGAGACGGGAGGCGGGGAAGGTGCTGGCGGGAGTGCTGTGACCCCAGGACTTGACTCTCCCCCTGAGGAATGGCCACTAACTGGTTTCATCGCTAATGGGTGGTTATCATCTCTACACCACACAGTAACATGAGGACCGTTGTTTCACCCTAAACTAAGCAACACAGACATCGGGGGCCCCCACCCCCTCAGGCTCTCAGATGGGAGCTGGGCGCCGGCCCTCCCTCTGGTTGCCCCACTGCCCTGCTTTGGTTGGGGCCTTGCCGAGGATCAGCTGGAGGAGCCAGGGAGTCTTGCCCCCATATCCTGGCTCCGAGCCCTGGGGTTTTATCTGGAAAGTGGGTCTGTGGCCGGACACCAAGGACAACACTGGGGGAGGCTCTGGGTTGGACCTCAGCCAGTTCAAGCAGGAGTCAGAGAAAAGCAGAGGCCGGGGGAGATCGCTGCGGAGCCATGAGAGCCCACGGAGAGGCTCACAGGACTCGGCAAGGGCTTCCCATCCACTTGGCCCTCCTAGGAGAGCAGAGGGCCACCTGAGAAATGCTGGGCTGCACCCCTCACACTCTGTGAGTCCGTCACAATACTGTGTCTCCCTAAGAACGTGTATTTGGGGGGAACCTGTAATGTACCAATGAGCCACCACCAGAGCCCCAGAGTGATGAGCTTGTGCCATCTGAAATGCCCATAATGCCATATGGAAAACCAGCACCCCCGCGGGTCTAACTGTTTATGTCCACACTGACCCGGCTCTTCTGTTGTAGAGATGAGCCACGGGCCACACGCAGGCCTGGCTGCCCATCACAACCTCACAGCTGTCTCTGCTCCGCTGATGAAGAGGCCGGGGCTCTATGGGCACCCTTCCTTCCAGAGCCATGCCTTTTTGTGCTGTTACCTGTTGTTGTTGTTGCTTTTTGCTTGTGCTCCACCCGCTGCCTCTTGGGGGGTTGGGGCACCCACATGACAGGGACTGAGATGAGGTTCCTGAGAGGCAGGAAGAGAGTATTCCCAGTGGCAAGGACCCTGGCTGGTAGGTAAGGGAGGGACTGAGACCAGGGCCCCCAAGTGAGGCAGGGCTGTTAGGTGAAGGCACCGTGTGGAGACTGAGCCAGGACAGGACAGGTGAGATGGAGGACCTGTTAGCTGCTCCCACTAGGCCAGTGGTCAGCAAACTGCAGCCCCTTGAGTGTGGCTCTTCCACAAAATACCACGTGCGGGCGCGCACATACAGTGCGATTGAAACTTCGTGGCCACACTCAAGGGGCCAAAGAGCTGCATGTGGCTTGCGAGCCGCAGTTTGCCGACCACTGCACTAGGCCCTGCCTCATGGGCTGAGTCAGGGACCTGAGCTGTGCGTGTGGCTGAAAGAAAGTGCCACAGTGAGTGTACCTAGCAGCCCCGCTCCTTAGTGCGGCGGGTGGGCATTCACACTCATCTTGGGTGACTGGCACGTCCTGCTCAAGGCCCAGGAGCAGGAGGCAAATCGCCCTCCCTGGCTGGGGGATAACTGGGCTTGGATACCGTGGCCGAGCCTGAGTCAACACATGCATAAGGAGCATCTGCAGAGGCGCAGGTGGAAGGTAACACTTTCCAAGGGTTTTCTCTCCCTCCTGCCCTCCCCCCACCCCTTCTCTCCTTTCTTCTCTTTCTTCCTCTCCTCATTCCTGCTCCCCTTGGCTCCCTGGTCAGGTCCTGAGACTGTCACTTGGGGACAGGCTGGGGCCTACCAGCCAAAGACCTCCTTTGTCCTGACCCTGGGGGGCCGCCATGGAGAGAAAACCCACCCAGTTCCTGCAGCTCAGATCCGGATTCCCTGCACAATGCTGGGCCACCCGCTGAGAGCCACTTATAGCTATTTGGGTCATCAATTAGATCAAAGGAGGCATTATAGTCCACTGACTGGCAGGCTCTGAATAGATGTGAAAACAGCTTTTGCCGGAGTCCCAGAGTCCAGGGCAGAAAGCGGTTCAGCTCAGCTAATCGCTGGAATTCCTTCCCTCCGGCAACACCCCTGCAGGTTCTCCAGTCAGTGTCTGAACCCCTGAGGGACTAGGACCATCCAGGAGGCCCACGTGGATGCTTTAATTCCTATAAAAAGTCCTCATCAGAGTCAAAATCAGTTTCCATTTAGCTTCTACCCATTTATCTATTTTATCACTGAGGCCAAATAGAGTAAGTCTTCCTTCTTCCACACTCTTTTGTGCAGCAAACAAGTGGAAGGCTCCTGAGTACAGTCGTGATTAAAAAATAAACATGGGCTCTGGACTCGGGCAGATCTCAGGTAGAATTCCCAGCTTTGCTGCTTTCTGGCTGAGTGACCCTGGCCAAGCGACTTCCTCTCACTGTATTTTTAAAAATATATATATTTTTATTGATTTCAGAGAGGAAGGGAGAGGGAGAAAGAAACATCATGATGAGAGAGAATCATTGATGGGCTGCCTCCTGCACGCCCCCCACTGGGGATCAAGCCTGCAACCCAGACATGTGCCCCGACCGGGAATCAAACCTTGACCTCCTGGTTCATAGGTTGACACTCAACCACCAAGCCCCGCCGGTGGGCTTCTCACTGTATTTTAAATGGGGGTTAAAAGCAGACCTGCTCCGGGAAGTGCTGAGCCCTGGAGATGTCTGAGGCATAAGCGAGGAGCAGCTGCTGGCTGTTTGGGTGCTTCAGCTGGGCCTACAGGTGCTGGATCCTCGTGGTCCAGGGGAGCAGAGCAGTTTCCAGGTGGGAGAGTGAACTGCTGGGGCCTTGACAGCATCCTTGGGTTTCTGTAAGCTGCTTGGTTGTTTTATCAATTGAAAATTCATCTTCTGCCCCATGGTCTCAGAGTTCTGGTCAACAGGATATGGTGGATGGAGCTGAGATGAGAGCCCTTTCCTTAACATAGTGGCCCTGCTCCAAATACATAAAAAAGCTCGATAAAATGACAATACCTTGGAAATTCAGGTCCAGGCTGAAAATTCCTCAGTGCCAGAGTGCAGAGCACTCAAAGCCGTAGCTGAGAACCAGGATAGAAACTGTGAGGCTCTCAGAATGCCACCTCCACCTGCAAGAAGGAAGGAGTTGAGACCATAGCACTGTACTCAGCTCAGAGCTGGGCTTTGACGTTTTCCAGGGAGCCAGGCAGAGCTGCCTCATCTGTGAGCAGGGGTAAGAAAATTCTGCCCATCTGACGTGGGGACATGGCTCAGAAGCATGCCCCTCACTCTAGGTCACGGGTAGAAAAGAGTCAGCAAAGTTCTGGGCCACTTGCAGGGGTAGGGTCTAAATCCCATTATCCACGAGGTACAGAAACCCTGAGCTGGAAAGTTAACATGGCAACTGGGTCCAGAAGTGGCAAAACGCAGAGTGTTGAGGGATGGCCACATCCCAGGACAGGGACAGGACCACCTGTGGGAACAGCTGATCCTGGAGCTGATTTCATGGCCCTATGGTTTGCACCATGCAAAGGAACAAACTGCCACATGAGAACGAGCAGGTGCAGCAACTGCGATAGGAAACCTCCCAGGAAGTACCGGTGACGAAGCAACCTGGAAGGGACATCAACACCAACATGCTCATAGTCTTAAAAGAGAGGAGAGGCACTGAGACAAGTACAGGAAGATTTAGAAAAAAATGAGCAGAACTTCTAAGAATAGGAAGTGTGGTTATTATAATGAAAACCGAGTAGATGGGCAGCACAGTAAGCTAGACACCACAGAAGAGAGCACTAATGAATGGGAAGATAGGTCTGAAGAAGTCACCTACAGCACAGAGAGCTAAACAGAAAGAAAATGCAGAAGATCCTAAGCAACATGGAAGAGAGAATGAAAGCCTTCAGGACAGGCTTGGAAGTGATGGAACTCACCAAGGTTACTTCAGAAGGAAGCAGAACAGAGCATGAGGTGATCTATTTGAAGAAAGGCTGAGAGATTTTAGAATTTAAGAAAGATAATCTTTAAGTGGAAGAAGCATACAATGTCCTGAAAAGGAAACATAAAAACTCACTGTTTCATTATGATAACACTTGTGAGGCCAGGTCCTCATTGGAAGAATTACTAAAGGGTGTTTCCAATGGGAAGAGACTGGAACCCTTACATATCCTTGCACCCCAAAATTCCCCCACAAGTTTCAGAAGCTGAGGTAATGCTGATTTTATTGAATTCTGGAGGAGGATGTCATAGCACAAAGCATATGAATTCCTAAAATCCCCTTAAAAGAAGTTCTGTTGTTACTCCAAGATTCCTTTCCTCTAGCACAGCGGTTCTCAACCTGTGGGTCGCGACCCCTTTGGCGGTTGAACGACCCTTTCACAGGGGTTGCCTAAGACCATCCTACATATGAGATATTTACATTACAATTCATAACAGTAGCAACATTACGGTTATGAAGCAGCAACGAAAATAATTTTATGGTTGGGTCACAACATGAGGAACTGTATTTAAAGGGCCAGAAGGTTGAGAACCATTGCTCTAGCAGCTGTTTCATCCCCAGTCCTTTTCTCCTAGACGCCTCCAAAACTTCTCTTGAGTTTAACCAACTCCTCTCTTCTCCAACCCACCCTCAGGGTTCTGTCGGCCTGCAGCCCAGCCGTCTGCCCAGCAGACGAGACCACCAACTGCTCGCCACATATGTGCTCCTCGGGCCTTGTCTTAGATTGTAATTAATTATTTACATCTTTCTAGTCCTTCCACATCCTACCCCCCTCACATAGTGTGGTTCTGAAGTACATCCCCATGCCCAGCATAGCATCTGGCACACATGTAGAATGGGTGATGGATAGAGTTCAATTCTAAAACACCTGGTCCTCTCTGTGGTTGCAATACCCTGCACTGCAGCTTCCAAAGTCAATGACATGTGGTATCTCTTTGCCACATAAGGCATCTGGCTGAACCGAGGTCCCATTCTGAGCTGCTGAGAGTTCGTCACTCCTCTTGACTTGCACGTGGTGGCTGTATATCACCTCCTCTTTGGTTTCCTTCAAAAAAGAGTGCAGGACAAGAAGGACCAACGTCAGTGGGTCTGTGAGCTACTAATCTTGACGCAAGTACATGCACTTCTTGTGGGCTTTGCCCTGTGCTTTTCTTGGCTTTATCCCAAGTCTCTGGAGCAATTATTTTTGGCTCATTCAGTGCATGGCTTTAAATCAATTTCTTCTGTTCTGAATGCTTAATATAGGGCTTGTCTGCATGTTGTACTCACAGTATTATTGGAAAGTGTCTCTTGTTCATAAATCTTGGTCCCTAACCCAGTTCCCCACTCATGGGTGCTGGACATGGTCTGTTTGCCAAGCTCCACAGGGAATTCCAGGTGCTTATCTGATGCAGGGGCCCTTTCTTAGACCCCATTTCCACAGTAAGGGCAGGCTCTAAAAAACACTGTATTGGAATTTTCACAGTCTTTAATGTCTCCAGATCAGCACGAGGCCCTTGAGTCCCTAAAGATTTGTGGTCAATGATGGGAGTGAAGGAACCAACTCCATGTTTTGAAGAAAACCCTTGGGCAGAGCTACCCACACTGTGGACGGACATCCAGGTCAGTGCCCCTGCTGCAGGCGAGGGCGGGTTCTTGTGCCCAGGCCCTGCTCTGGGGCTGGTTGTGGCTGGCCCAGGCTGTCGCATGTTTTCTAACTCCCTCTTCCTCTGTTTGAGTTTTCCACTGCTGCTGTAGCAAATGACCACAAACTGAATGGCTTGAAACAACACAGATAATTGTCTTACAGTTCTGGGAAAGTCTCAAAGGGTACGATGTGCTAAAGTCAAGGAGTTGGGGGATGGCGCTCCTTCTGGAGGCTCTTGGGGAGAATCGTTCCCCAGCTTTTCCCAGAATCTAGGGGCCACCCACATCTCTTGGCTCATGGCTCTCTACTCCTTCACAGCCAGAAGCACAGAATCTCAAATCCCTCTCTCACCTCAGCTCTTCCCTCACATCTTCTCTGACTCTCCTGCCCCTCTCTCTTTCCCTTAGAAGTAAAAAGTCACCTTGTGACTGCATTGGAACCACCCAAATATCCCAAGGTAATGTCCCCATTTTGAGGTCCTTAACTCAATCTCACCAACAGAGTACCTTATGCCATACTAGTGGCCCGGTGCATAGATTTGTGCACATTGAAAGGAGATTAATTAGAATGTGGCCAGTGTGACGGGAGTGGGCAAGACCGGCCAGACATGTCCTGCAGTCCCTCCTGGGCCAGCCGCACCTGGGGTGGCACTGTTGCTCAAAAGGCATCTGCTGAGTGAGCAGGGTCCGTCTGGCAGGTGGGGTTCCTCAGCCTGGCCTGCAGGGATTGGGCTGAAACCAGCTCTCTGACATCCCCCGAGTGCAAGAAGGCACTCTGCAAAATTGCTGTCATACAGGGTGTGGAACACAAACTCAAGTGTGCAGTAAACCAGATTCGGGGACCACAGTGCCACAACAATAACATAACGCACAGCCCAAGGTGGAATCACGTGATCCCGCAAGGAATCGGGCTCCATCCTCTCTGGTTTCGGGGTGTGTCACTGGAGAACTGCCGGTGCCAAGTCATTGGCAGCTCGGCAGTTTCTGCTTTAAGCATCTGTCCCCTGGTGTTCAGTGCATGTCATAGTGACTGGTCGGATGGATGGAGTGACACTTAGGATATTAGCCTTTTATATATCTAGATGAGGTAACACATTCACAGTTTCTGGGAACGAGGCGGGTGGCATCTTTGTGGGGCCATTGTCCTGTCTACCACCCTCCCTGAGTACCCTGAGACCCTGATAGCAAGGCCTGTATTGACCCTTTTAGTTTCTGCCCTTCCCACCCCCAAATCCAAGACTGGCACTGAACCCAGTGACTGGATGGCAGGTCAAGTGGTAATTCACTAAGTCTCATAAAAAGCTTCTCACCCTAGCCAGTTCGGCTCAGCGGATAGAGCGTTGGCCCTCAGACTGAAGGGTCGTGGTTTCAATTCCAGTCAGTGGTATGTATCTCAGTTGCAGGCTCGATCCCAGGCTCTGGTCTGGGCTAGAGTGGGAGGCAACCAATCAATTTGTCTCTCTCACATTGATGTTTCTCTCCCTCTGTCTTCCCCTCTCTCTAAAAATCATTGGGAAAATATCCTCAGGTGACTGACCTACTGACAGAGAGATGTGTCTGCTTTCAGAAAGGCCATGTGCCCCTTCACCTTCTTTGGTTTTTACCTCGACTTCTCTATTATCAACTTCCACCTCCCAACTCAAGTTCACCTTTTCTTTGATTGCAGGAGAAACCTCCCAGAACTTTCTAGAGTTTCCAGAGGAAGGGAAAGGAAGGACCTCAGGGGGACGGGGGGGGGGGGGGGGGGCGGATGGATGTTTCTTCTGGCTGATTCCCCAAATGCAGCTGTGGGTAAAGCGTCAGGAGGTGGTGTTGTGGCAGGTGGCGGCCCTGGAAAGGCTTCTGGGAAGCGGAGGAATGTGGTAGGAGGTCACATTTCTGTACCTGCGGTTTTTCACGTTTTAGACTGGGCTCCTTTGCTCTCCCTTAAAGAATAACAGCCCTTATGCAATGTAATTCTGTGGCTGGGAAGACAAGATAAGCTCCGCGGTTGCTGAGGAAATGTGAATTTTAAGATTGGGAGGCAGAAAAAGAGTACGTCGTTTGGGGAGCTGGAGACACTCACCAGGGATGTGTGGATACTGTTCTATCTTAAAGGTGGAGGTTTCAAAGCCTAGGAATTTTCTTTGAAAACAAAACACAAAGCCATTCAGAGTCTCTTTTTACCATAAAATTTTCCCCCTAAATAATTTAATCAGTTTAAATCCAGCAAACAGAAAATATGGGGGTGGGGTGGGAACTGCATCGCACAGCATGGCTCACACCTGGGCATCTGGAGCCCCGCTGGTTTAGAGGAAGTACACAGAGCTCCTGGGCTTGAACTGTTTTAAAATAAAGTCATTTATTTTAAAAACTGAGCAAATGCTCACTAATTATCATATAATCATGACAAATTAAGTCCAAATTGGACCCCAGCCCACCACTGCAACCTTAACCCAGTTTCTCACCAGCCCTGACTCATGTCCACCTGGTCCGCCCTCTGCTCACAAATGCATCTGCCACTCTACAGCAGCACTTGCAAAAGTGACCTTCTTTTACTTCTCTGGTCCATTTCCAAGGCTCCTCTGGAGTTCCCAGAGTAGCATTCCCCTACCCCAGGCACGATGCAGACTGCAGGAGGAACTCTATCCCTGACCACCTGGAGCACGTGGTGTCAGTGCCACTCATCAGCCTTTGTTAGGTCTGTTGTGTGTCATGGTTACTTTCCTCGGGTAAATATATCCTGTGGAATAGGCCCCACTTCTCTGTAACTCTGGGTTAGAGGAAATGTAACTCTCGTAATGCTGTAACCCCTGGGAGTGAAGGTCAGAAAGTACACCTAGTTCCCTAGCTCAGGGCCCCCGACCCCTGCACTCTTGGTGTCTGGACGGATGACCCTTAGTTGTCAGGCACTGAGACAACAGACTGACTCAATGGCCTGCCTTGCTGGAAACCCAAGCCTAGCCAGTAATTTCCACATTTGCTTTCTTTAAAACATGCTCTCTGAATTTCTGCTACATAATCATCTTGAATAAACTGTCCAGATCCCACAGCATCTCACCCTGTGCTGATGGAAACTCCCAAACCCTCCTGGAGAGCACACGAGGGTTCAGCAGGATGTCTTAAGGTACAAATGCAGACTAAAACCCAGAACTCTGAACTGTGGGCCCGGCTGACAGTGACCTTGAGATAACAACCTTGTTAGAAAACGTGAGTAGAAGTCCTCTGTGACTGTGGCAGGGTGACGTTACAGAACTGAGCCGGTTGTCCGAGGAGAGCTATGGATAGTCATTTGGAGAGAAGCTGAGCTGTGGCCCTGCCTTGGCAGCCACAGGGGATGCACAGGTTCCCAGTACTCATTAGAGAGACCAGAGAAATGTGGAACAGCTTCCCTCATTAGGCTGTGGTTAAATCAGGACTGTGGAGCCTGATGGAGCAATAGAACAAAATGTGAGGGAGCTGGCCAAACGTCTCAAGATGTTGACCTTCTCAGATGTGGGGCAGATGTGGCTGAGACGTCCAGTGTAGGAGTATGGGTAGACCTCATGGTAAGTACCCAAAGAGGAAATAACCTTCAAAAGAGAACAAAAAGTCCCCACAAACTGTTTTACATTAAAGTTGCTGGCTACCACATGACGTCTCATCCCATTTTATATCCTTTCTCTATCCCACTTCCTTTCTCAAAGCACAGAATTCAGAATGGCAAAAACATTACTAACTTTCCCAGAATTTGTGTCTGAAGACTTATGGGGATTCAGACTACCAACCCCAGAACTTGCTCACTTGCTTTTATCAGCTGCTCCTTCGATGATTGGTTCTCAAGGCAAGGGACTTGTGCAGTGCCTCCAGAGGTACCTCTGGTCCAATTACAGAGGATTCCAACGCTCTGTAAGGAGAAAGGACGAGGGTCTCAAAACTTACTAGAGCCCCAGTGTTGTAAGCACTAAGTGGAACAACCACTGTCTAGAGCAGCTGTGAGCAAACTACGGTCCGCGGTCCGGATCCGGCCCGCAGGCCATAGTTTGCCCACGGCTGGTAGACACACTGTAAAGAGAAAAGGGGCAGAAGATGGAGGGGTTATTAGCTGGCATGAGATATTAATAGGCACCCATGGGGATCCAGAGGTTATTTTTATGTTTTAACTACTTACAGAGAGCAAAGCAGAATCCACACTTCCCAGTTTAATACATGCCTCTCTTCCTTGCTGAACAATACTAATACACAGTGACCCTGGGTGAGACCACTTACCAAGATTTGACATATATATGGCTAAAAATTACATATAAAAAGGATATACATATAATTGTATATAATTATTAGGATATATATTATATAACTACAACTATATATTCTACACCCTTAATGAAGAGTAGGATAGAAAAAAGTTGTAATTTTAAAGTTCCTGCAATTTCCTGGCTCTTGAGATGTGGTTGAATTTGTCTTTGAGGCCAAATGTCTGTTTCTTCTGGGAAGCCACCCCAATGGGAAAGACCCTCTTCTGGGAGGAAGATATTTGCAACCATGTGGCTCTGGCTCCAAGGAGCTAAACTCCTCTGCATAATAATGTAAAGGTTGTAATTATTGTGGTTGGAATCACGTTCTGCAGATCATGATTGTTTAGAGCAGAGGTCGGCAAACTGCGGCTTGTGAGCCACATGCAGCTCCTTGGCCCCTGGAGTGTGGCTCTTCCACAAAATACCGACTTCTGAGCATGGGCCATGAAGTTTCAATTGCACTGTACATACGTGCCCGCACATGGTATTTTGTGAAAGAGCCACACTCAAGGGGCCAAAGAGCCGCATGTGGCTCACGAGCTGCAGTTTGCCGACCACTGGTCTATAGTAATTTTCTTTCCCAAATATGGATTTAGAATACAATATGCCAATATTTTATTGCTTATTTTGTGAGTGGGTGCATAATTCCTCACAGGCAGTGTTGAGAAAAGATCCCCAGACTACAGGAAATCCATCCAGACCTGACCTTTTTTTCACTTCTCTGCACTGGATGAGAGACCATTGACAAAGAAAAAGAGAAAGAAGAAAAAATTAGGTATGGCAAGGTAAGGACAGATAAAAAAAAGGGAAGCTAATCAACAGGGCTAGGGATGCCCCACCACTAGACTGTATACTGGATTACCATAGAAGTCTTACTAAATTTAAAATGAATGACCAAGTGGATTTAAACTAGTAAGTGATAACAGAAAGATATCTGGAAATATCACAACTATTTGGAAATTAAACAAGCTTCTAAATAGAAATCTGAAAGTATTTTAAACTGAATGAAGATGAAAACATGTCAAAGTTGTAGGATACAGCTAAAGAAGAGCTTTGAGGGACATTTATAGCACTAAATGCTTATAGAAAAGAGAAAGATTTAACATCAGTTAATTACTAAGTCTTGTTGGTTCTCCTTCCTAAATATTTTGTTAAAATATTTTTATTGATTTCCAAGAGGAAGGGAGTGGGAGAAATAGAAACATCAATGATGAAAGAGGTTCATTGATCAGCTGCTCCTGCACACATCACCACTGGGGATCGAGCCCACAACCTGGGCATGTGCCCTGACCAGTAATCAAACCATGACCTCCTGGTTCATAGGCTGATGCCATACCAGCTGGGCCCTACATATTTCTTAATCAGTTTACTTTTCTCCATCATGCTGCTACAATCTCCTAACCAATCCCTGTCTCCAGTCTTGCTTTCCTCCAATTTCAAATCTCTAGTTCCTTCTGTCTAGCCAGGGGTGGGCAAACTTTTTGACTCGAGGGCCACAATGGGTTCTTAAACTGGACCGGAGGGCCAGAACAAAAGCATGGATGGAGTGTTTGTGTGAACTAATATAAATTCAAAGTAAACATCATTACATAAAAGGGTACGGTCTTTTTTTTTTTTTAGTTTTATTCATTTCAAACGGGCCGGATCTGGTCCGCGGGCCGTAGTTTGCCCACGGCTGGTCTAGCCACATGGCTCACTACTACTTCTCCTTGCATTCTAGCCCTGTTGACCTCCTCTTGTTCCTTAGCTATCATACCTTCTTTTGGGTCTTCTCACATAGCCTCTTCTGCCTTCTTCTGCTAGTTCCCAACCATAGAAATACCCCAGCTCATACTTTTCTTTCTGGGAGCTCTGCTTCTGCTATAGCTTCCATGGGAGTTCACTGTACTTTCCTTGTGTTAGCAGTTAACATCTTGCCTCAACTTGTTTCATAGTCTCTCTTCCCCAAGGGAGTGGGGGAGCAGTGATTGGGTCTTCTGTATCTGATAATTGTATATCTTTACCCTAATACAGTTCCTGGCATATAATGGATGTTAGGACACAGATATACAGTATCAGCATGAAAGCATTTTTTTATCTTTTATTTTTTTTAAGTATATTTTTGTTGATTTCAGAGAGGAAGAAGAGGGAGAGATAGAAACATCAATGAGGGGAGAGAATCATTGATCGGCTGCCTCCTACATGCCCCCCAATGGGGATGGAACCTGAAACCCAGGCATGTGCCCTGACCAGGAATTGAACTGTGATCACCTGGTTGGTTCATAGGTCGATGTTCAACTACTGACCCACTCCGCCCAGGCAGAATGAAAGCATTTTAGTGGAAATAAGACCACTAAGCATGGGAGTGTAGAGAGGAAGCAGTGGTCTTAGCGGTCTCTGTGGTTACACGTCGATGAGGTCAGGATTTTTGGATTATAACTCACTGTCAACACTGGTCATTTCCTGGCATTCACTTGCTCTTCCAACTTAACAACAGCCCTGCATTCTATTTGAGGATCTGCGTGGTTCCTTCAAAGCATATACTTACCCTGGTTCCAGTAGTTACATAAATACTCACCATTGAGAAAGCAGATCTTCTCTGTGGCTTCAATTGCTTGAAACTGCAATTTCTCAAATAAATAAGTTATTGGGATTCCCTATATGACTCCAGGGCCTCGCATTCTGTCATCTTCCTATTAGGAAAGGTACTGAGTGAAGGTCCTGGCAGCATTCCCATCATGCCTTTCTGGTAGGGCTATTCAACATCACTGGGTGATTGCCCAGTGCCCTAGAAAGCAGCAGCAATAACTTGGCATGCTGAGATGCAACAGAAAAGTATAAAAAAGGAAAACCAAAGTGGTTTTTCTAAACACTCCGATGATATCACTCCTATGATATTTTGCATATATGAAGCTAAAGGAAATGGCTGTCTGGTTGAAAGAGATAATGTTGTGTCTTGTTCCATCTATTTTAAAAAATAACACCAATTGTCTTTTTCTTGATAATACAAATAATTCATGTTTAATATGGGCAACTTGGACATTTAAAAAGAGTATATAAAAGAAAAAAATCACCTAAAATGATACAGAGAATAGCCATCAGTAATGTTCTGATACATCTCCTTCCAGAAGTTTCTGTACACGGAACACAGATGTATATTTTACATATTAAAAAAATAATTAAAAATCATTTTTTAAAAAGAAAAGCATAAGGTTTTTGTTTCATTTTTATTCTTTATGTTGCACATACTGGTATATACTGGATAAACTTTTGAATTAATAATGTTTTTCACAAAAAGGGTTAAGAGTAAATGGGACCATAAAGCAATATAGTTATTTTTTTCTTCATAATTATGAGTGTGAACTGCATTTTCTCCTTGTATCTCAGCTTCCTCCCTGTTAAGTGAGGTAACTGAACTGTGGGCCAAGCAAAAAGTAGGCAGGTTGGAAGGAACCTTGAGAGGACATCTGGTCTATCTCTATATTTTCCAGCAGAATGACTGGTTAATTAAAACCAGTCCAGAAGAAATGGACTGATTCGACTTGGAAATTCTACTCTCCCTTTCCCCAGGAAGAAATTACACAGCCTTGTTACATAATCAACTCTAAATGTCTGAAAATTCTTTCTTCTGACTTACACAGATGCTCTTCCTTTTGGGGCCTCTTTCCAACGAGACAATACTTTCAAGGTTGAAGTTTGGGGAGATGAAATCTAAATGAGCTGCTTGTCAGAAATGTCATAGTTCTCAACCTCCAGATGGAACTGTGTACCCTTTCCGAGAGCACAACATGCAGAGAAACTACAGGTAGCATGAGAGTGTGGACAGGAAGCAGCAAGATACGTTGGGCTCATGCTCTTGCTGGCCAGATCAAGTCTTTGTCAAGTTGGTAGTTCACACCAATATTCAGCGATCTGCCTGTTGTGTGCTAATGTTCCTACCATGGCAGGGAAACTCAAAACCTTATGTCTCAATATAAATATTTTCTGATAATGTAGAACAAGCATTCTATCTCTCATAACCCCCCGAGCTGAACTGTGCTTGAAATCAGGTTAACTCGAGCTAAATTTAATCATTGTGTGACCTGATTGGCTACACACAACCTGGGGTATTAAATATCCTACTTTATGATGCTTTTATTCTCAGTTTCATCTAGTTATTTCCTTGGGGACCACAGAGCAATAGTTGGCAGCAAAGTAATGAAATGCGGTAAATCTGGTTAAAAGAGATATATGACTAAAAATGCTTTCCTTTGTTTCATCTCAGCAGCCACATATATAGTGTGGCTTATGTTAGTTTACAAAGTACTAAAACTAGTCTTAGGAGGAAAAAGGCAGGCTGAATTTATTGCTCTGGGAAACACAGAGCTTACTCAATTTTATACCATATAAAAGTTCTTTGTTTTATAGATATGTCGTAAAAGTCTAGGTCATAATCATTAACGCCAATTTATACTGCGTGCTGCAGCAAGCTCGCTGAACTCAGGGATCTCCTGAGATGGGACGTCACATGGGCTGTGAGGGAGCAGGGAAGGTCTACCAGCCCTGTGGCTTTACTACCTACAAAGCAATTGCACAGCCTGGGAACATTTAGCATGGGACATATATTGACACCAGATAGATTCTGAAAGTAATTGACCATGATCTCTGAGAGGACAAGCCTTTATAATGATAACAGAGAATTTATACTGACTTTTCAATTAGTTCTCTGGGTAAACTGGGAAGACCTTCATTCAGGCCAGTATCGGCCCTGGACCAATCAAGTGATGCTTAAAGTACTTGGAGGAGAAGTGGGAAGGAGCTCCCCACCTACATACCTCGGTTCTTGAAGGGCTTCTTCAAACATAAGAGCTGCATACATCACCTCAAACCCTCACTCTCTATTTTGAGATTCCCTGAGTGAGCTCCCAAGGGAACGACTCTTTGTAAGAACTAATTTAAAGAAAGGTTTTTGAAGTTTTATGTATATGGAGACGACTGATACCAATGAAAATGATCAGGTCAACATATCTTGTAAATCCTGCTTTTGTGTCACATTAAAGCAAGCATGTCAAACTCTCGGCCAAGTAAATGAGGCATGCGGCCCACCAGCTGAGAGTTTGACATTCTTGCATTAAAGAGTCCATGAACAGCATGGAGCAATGTGTTTTAGCAGACAGGATGCTGTGCTAACTACCAGAGACGCAAGTATTTGTCCTGTGTGTACCTCCTAAGCCTTTGCTCGTGTTCCTTCTCTTTGGAATGCCCTTCTTCCAGTCTTCCTGTGTCCCAGTGTGTGTGGCATAACTACTGTTCAGCCTTCAAGGTCTCTGATGTATTCAACCAGTAAAGGAAACATAGAAATTGCATCTGAAGACATAATATAGATGCCATGGGAGAATACATTTCCAGAAAGGGGCAATCAAAGGACGATACTGTCAAGGGGTAAATGAAAGCAAGGATTTAGAAAAGCCCACTGGTGACCCTTCTCAAAAGAGCTGTCTACACTTGTGATTTCCAACCCCCAACCCATGCTTCCCCTTTCCTTTAAACTCAGTCAAGCTCTTGCTTCACCATTTCAAGGAAACTGCTCCTCAGGCATCAATCACCTCCGAATTGTGAAATCTGACACTCAATCCCAGTCTTCCTCTAACTTCAAAGCCTGCTCCTCTTCATGCTGACATCGCCATTCTCCCATGTGATAGAGTCAAACACCTCTCTTTCTCTCAATTTCCCAGTTGAGGGGGCCCTACTTTTCACAACACAGCCAGAATCAGTCATTGTATCCCCACTGCCACCAGTGGACCAGCCACTTTCATCTCGGCCTGGGCTCTGCCATGTCTCCTAGCTGGTCCCCATGTCCTCTCACACTCTTCTCTACCCCTGGTCTATTCTCAGCGAAGTGGTCAGAATGGTCCTTTTGACATCTAAGTTAGGTTGTCACCCTCTGGTCTCAATCCCACTTTACTTAGCATGAAAGTAAATGCACTTGCCATGGCCCAATATGATCAGATATTTCTCCTAGTCATTCTGGGCTCCCTGATGCTTCTTAAACATAGAGCCTGTTCCTTATGCCTGAACAGCTCATCCTTCAAGCAGCCATGTGGCTAACTCACTCATTTCTTCACACCTTTGCCCAAGGAAGCCTACCATGACCAGTTCCCGTACATTGCTCTATTTTTCTTTTTTCTCATACTTGTTGCTTTCTAATACATTATACATACACACACACACACACACACACACACACAATATCCTATATAATAAAAGGCTAATATGCAAATTGACCGAACAGTGGAATGACCAGTCGCTATGACACACACTGACCATCAGGGGGCAGACACTTAATGCAGCAGCTGCCCCCTGGTGGTCAGTGGGCTCCCACAGGGGGGATGTGGGACTGCTGGCTTAGGCCTGCTCCCAAGGGCTCCCAGACTGCAAGAGGGCACAGGCCAGGCTGAGGGACCCACCCCCCAAGTGCACGAATTTTGTGCACCAGGCTCCTAGTATCCTATATAATAAAAGCCTAATATGCTAAGGCGGTTCAACCGCTCACTATGATGTGCACTGACCACCAGGGGGCAGACAGTTGACCAGTCTCTATGATATGCACTGACCATCAGGGGGCAGACAGTCAACCAGGTCAACTAGTTGCTATGATGTGCACTGACCACCAGGGGGCAGATGCTCCAACCAGTAGGTTAGCTTGCTGCTGGGGTCTGGCTGATAGGAACTGAGCGAGAGATGCCCTGGAGCCCTCCAGCCATCCCTCCCCAGCTGGCCAAACTCCTGCGTCCCTCCCTGGCCCTGATTGTGCACCGGTGGGGTCCCTCGGCCTGGCCTGTGCTCTTTCGCAATCCAGGACCCCTCAGGGGATGTCAGAGAGCTGGTTTTGGCCCGATCCCGCAGGCCAGGCAGAAGGACCCCACTGGTGCATGAATTTGTGCACTGGGCCTCTAATACATACACATACACACACACACACACACACACACACACACGAAATTTATTTTTCTTGTTGTCTATCTCTCCCCATTAGAATATAAGGTCAGTGTTCACTGATACATCACAAGCATCTACAGTCATGCTTGGCACATAGCAGACATTAATTAAATACCTGTCCAATGGAAGAATGAAGGACATTTCAGAATAAAAGTTCTGCAAAGTGGTGGAGACTTAAACTAGTTTACCTGATTCCAGCAGCAAATGCGCGTGAAGAAATGCAACCACAGAGGTAAAAACTGTAATTTACCCAAGGCTTTCCATGCCTATGTAGACACTGTGACATATGAAAAATATATCTATTGAAATGCCTTTATTTTATATTTAAAATAAGACAGTATGTAGGCTACAACACAAAAAATTTAAGCATCAATATATAATGACCATGACATCATTAAACATTTATAAATACTGCCTATTCTTAAGTATCAATAAATACCCAATACAGTTCCAGGATAACACCAGATGATGAGCAATTTGAAAAAGAGCAAGACCTGGTTAGTGAACTGGTTAGTCAAATAAAAGCTATTCATTGACAAAACCATATTTTTTACTTATTTGTTATAGAAAGCAATAAATAAAAACTATAATAATGTATAATTATTACAGATAATAAATATTAAAAAACAAATACAAATGTAGTAAGCAATACTATAAAATTTAAAATATGAATAGTACACATACAGTATTTTTACATTTTTATAAAGATGAATTCTTAGCATTAATTTTGGCAGACTGCCATAGTTTAAATGCAATGGCTGATCTAAGATTCTTGACAAATAAAAATAACTTATGTGCGGTTTTAAAATTATAATATTTATAAAACTAACATACAATTGGAATGTGAATAATGACTTGGCAGCAGGGTAAGGGGATGTCCACGTGCATATGAATCACCAAAAATTTGAAGAAGTGCAATTAGTTTTCCTTAAGTTAGATTTGGAATTATTCTGGCTTTCAAAATTATAATCTTTAAAATGAACCAAAATTTTCCTTAATTTCTCTAGTGAATCCTAGCAGAGCAAATTGGTCTAGAACATGGGAGAATAAATAATCTGAATGTGAATAGTAAATAAGCAATTAACTAATCTGTCCATGTATCTATACAGTAAATCATACATATACTGGGTATCCCCAAAAATGTATACAAACTTTGAATAATTATTAAGTCCAATAGGTTAAATCTGAAAAGAAACATCAATTGAATTATCAGCTGTAAAGTGTGTATACATTTTTGGGGGGAGAGTAAACTTTCATTAGCATGAATACTGTAAGAAAAAAATAAACCTATTTTGCCCGGCTCAGTGGTTGAGCGTTGACCCATGCACTAAGAGGTCACTATTCAATTCCTGGTCAGGGCATAATCTCTGGTAGGGTCGTGCAGGAGGGACCAATTGATGTTTCTCTCTCATCAATGTTTCTCTTTCTTTTTCCCTTTCCCTTCCTCTCTCTGAAATCAATCAATATATATAGACAGAAAACAGACAGATACTAACACAGGCTTTGCCATGTAGGTTAACATTTCTCTAAATGAAATACTACACTATAAATTCTGAATTGGAAGATACTACACACTATTTCAGCAGTAGGTTTATCTTTTAATTATTCTGCTTAGTGCACTAACAATATAAGTCTTTGTTACCTACAGTCTGATGGCTGGACAGTCCCAGGAGGGCGCGTAAGACACAAGGAGCAGGGTAAGACCGGTTTTGAGAATGAGTGCATGCTGCCGACAACTGAGCGACCCAGTATATGTTCTTATCAATTGCACTTTTGTAAAACATGTTCTCACCACAGCCCCAGAAACAAGATGGCAGCCTGATCTTGACTGCAGTCTCTACTAATGATCTATCATACAAGTTTCAGGACGAGAAAGGCACACTCACAATGGGCTTCATACTAGATGTGTTTCTCTATGAAAATGGTAAAATACTGTAAAATAGAGATAAATCTGGAAAACAAATGTTTACAGTAAAGGTATGTAGTACATTAGTTAGCCAAGCACAATTTCAAGAGGAAGAATGGTATAGCTTTGAAGTAGAGTTCATGTTCATGTTTATTTAATTGCAATGGCTTAGTGCTGACTCTTTGATATTTTTTAAAAATTTAATGAAGGATAACTTCAGTGGAATATTGAGATATTTTTAAAGTATTTTACCACAACAATTATATCACATTTTGTAAATTAAACATCTAAAATATTTGAAAGCCAGAATAATCCTAGTGAGCAGCTCTATTTCTGTTTCTCTCATCTTATATGTTAAATTTATTTGTGATACGGACTGAAAGTTCATTCTTAATGTTTGCTTCAAATCACAGGTGCTCTCACGTCTTTACCAGGAACCTAGAGGGATTTGCTTGAGAGCAGACAGCGACCTATGGCAGTGCTGTCATTTCAGCAACCCTGCTTTTGCTTCCTGGTCGGCACAGAGCACAAGCTATGGACATGTCTGAACAAAGACACCTCTACTCCAATAGTTTGCTATGTCCCAGAAGGTTCTAGTTCTTCTGTGAAATGTTTATTGAAGGCTTCCTATTAGTTTTGTTAAACTAAAGTGAAACTTAGTGAGGCAATAAAGATATGGCAGACATTCCAAAAGAATGAATATATATACATTCTTTAAAAAAAATGCTACCCCTTATTTGCTATCTTTAATGTAATTTACAATAGTAAAGAAGTATATGTGAGAAGCAGAGGAAACAGTGACAAAATATTAATAATGGTTGAAGCTGGATGATGGGTACTTAGAGGTTCTTCATACTATTATCTATACTTTGTGTTATTTGAAAATTTCAATAATAAAAGTAGTAAGGACAAAATAAAAATATTTTCAATTAACAAAACTAATCATATAAATGGTTATTTTGCTAACATCTAAACAAGACTATTCATTCACATGACACTGTTATAGTGAAAAGTCTGGAAGAGCTGAAGTGTCAATCAGCAGGGACTGGTAAATGTATCCACATACAATGAACCTTGTATGCAACCATGAAAAGTGAAACTGTCGAGTGAAAAAGGAGGTCCCACAGCTGTGTACGGAGCCCAATTCCACATGCACAGGAGTGCCTGAGTGTCCATCTACTGTTCAGAGTGTTTATCTCTGCAAAGAAGAATTACAGTGGTTTTTCAAAAATTTTTCTTGAAACTATTTTGTATTTTTCAAATTTTTTACAGGGGCATATATTAATTTTATATTTGAAGGAAATTAGTTTCTATAATGATACCCTGTAATTTTTTTCATGTTATTCTGTCTAGGTGATGGGAATGATTTTGTATTTTAAAAAATTGTTTTAGGTTTTAAGTAATTCAAAAGTGGGAAAATTATACTTTTAAAAATTATGAAATCTGGAATAGATTTCATTTATTTTAAAAATGAAAAATTTTAAGGCATTGTAGCACATACATTTTTCCCTTAACCATGTACTGAGTTCATTAAAATGTAATATGTCAAAAACTACATGAAATACACATGATAAAATATATAGGAATAGACTTAAGTACCTTTTGATTAACTCAAATCAGACTGAAATTTCAATTAATTATAAAAATAGTTTTTTGAAGAATAAAGAGGTAAATATTTTCTAGTTTGCTCATAAAGAATTTGAACTGAAAGTATTCCAATAGTTCTATGCAAAAAAGTGTTTGTAGATGTTTGAGTAATGTTTGTTCTTAGAATAGAACAGATGGCAAGATGGAATAAAATGCAATTTCCAGGTGCAAGCTTTTGTGAATTCAGTGTCGTGGACTCAGCATGCTCAGCTAAATCTCAAGTTTACCTTAGCCAGCACTGCAACATTTTTGGAATAAATTTTAACTTAATGATTAACTTTTGAAACATCCCTTAAGTTTAATCATCTTAGGTAAAAGTCCCCAAAGATACTGTTCTAGTGGTTTTGGACTCCTATCTTTGAGCAGCCTGCTGCTGCTGTGCCCTGGAGGCTCTTCGCCTGCTAAGACCCCAGCACAAAAGTAGGAAGAGCCCATAGTGGGACCTCTCTCCACCTCCTCCCTCTCCGGGGTCTCTTCTGTATTAACAGCTGCTGTTACCTACAAAGGCTGATTTTAAGGCTTCAAGGGATTTAAAAGTAACTCTTCTTTATCAAGAGGTTGGAGATCCCTAAACTTGGCAATTCCAATTCAGATAACTTAATGAAAATAAATCAAAAGGTATCACCTAAGTTACCTTATGGATATTTCCTGCTTTCACATCCATGTTATAAGCTTGAGGGCTGGTGAGAGATTTCTTAGGTTTTGATTTGTCCAAGTCATGTATCTGTAATCAGATTAAAGAATCCCATTTTTAATAACTCAACTGTATATACTTGTAGTTATGTTAGGGCACATTTTCCCAATGTGTTTCTAGATGATCTTGGGAAAATCCCTTAAATCTTTATTTAGGGGTTTTAAAGATCTATCATATGATAAATATCCCCAGATTAAAATTGTTTTCTTACCTGGTTCATAGAAGAACTGGATTGTCCGTAGTGGACATTACTGGAATGAGGCTGCTTTGCAGGTTTTGAAGATTCCTGACATAGTTTTCTGTTAGGCCTGTGGGCTGTCCTGCCTGCTATATGTCTGTGGTCACTGATATCAACTTCTTTAGTTTTATTGACTGATTGTTGAAGTAGTTGGGAACCTTCTATTTCTGTGTCTGATTCAAAAATGTGTGGTCTTTGCACTTTTAGTGACTCATGTCCCTTTTCTAAAATTTGTGCTATGTGTTTGCTTGTTAAAATTTCTTTTCCATTCACTTGGCAGTCAATGGCACTTTTTAGCATGCCTAAACTCTTATTTGACATCTGCAATCCTGAACTATTAGATAATTGCTTATTTCTATTCATACTCACAGCTGACGATTTTTTGTTAGAAGGGAGATATTTTGTCATACTTTCTTTTTCTTGCAGAGGTCTAAAAGTCTTCTGGTTTAAATTTCTAACTTCCATCTGAACGTTACAATTATATCTTTTTTCTATAGCTGGATCTAAATTCAGTTTGTCATCCTGGACCACATTGGTCTTAAATGAAAACAACTTGGATTCTGTAACAAGTTGTTTTCTTTTCAGGTTTTCAGGCTCTAAGACATTTTTATTCATCTGTAATGATCGAGTTTTGAAAATTGGTATGAATTTAGGGGCCTTGTTACTTTGGGAGCTAAAATTAGTGTCTTGAACTAGAGTATTTCCTCTGGTGGGCTTTGGTACTTCCAAATGTACTTGTGGTGCCTTGTCAGAGAGGGACGTCTTTCTGCTCTGAGCAGATTCTGGCTGGAGGTTCAGAGCTGAGAACACACAGGTATTCTGCTGGCTGACCCAAGGCTCCACCTTGTGGTCTATGGCCACTGATCTCAATAAAGGATGTTGAGCCAGGGAGGGTCCTATGGAAGGGGCCTGAGTCAGAGAGGTCCTGAACATTTGTTTAGAGGTCAGATTGGGTGGCTTGACTTTGTTTTCCTGAAAGGATAGAGATTAAGAATTTGTAAAAATGTAATAATGTCCTTAATGGAAAAGAAATGATATAAAATACCATCAAAATAAGGATATAAAGTAACACTACAATATACACTGAGTGGCCAGATTATTATGACCACCTGACGTTTGTAGGCAAATTAGCCATACACTGCATCGTATGGGATATGGAAGCCAAAGGCCTGTTCGAACACCTTTGCTGTCTGTAGTTACCAAGACAAAACGTCTCCAATTCACACAGGAACACAAGGACTGGACAGTCGAGCATTGGAAAAAAGTCATGTAGTCCGATGAATCACATTTCCAGTTGCATCATGTAGATGGCAGAGTGAGAATTTGGCGGAAACAGCATGAAAGCATGCACCCCACATGCATGAGTACAACCCTTCAAGCTGGTGGGGGCAGTGTTATGGTTTGGTGCATGTTTTCCTGGCATGATTTGGGCCCTTTAATTCGTGTGGAACAACATCTGAATAGCACAACATACCTAACTATCATTGTTGATCAGGTTCATCCTATCATGTTGATGGTGTATCCCAATGGAGATGGCTTCTTCCGACAAGACAATGCGCCATGCCACGGTGCTCGTATTGTGCAGGAGTGGTTTCAAAAACATGAGGGAGATTTTACCTTGCTTAGGTGGCCCCCACAATCACCAGATCTCAATCCAATTGAGCATTTGTGGGACGAAGTTAAAAGAGCCATCAGGCAGCTGGTTCCACAACCATCAAATCTCACAGAACTGGACAGTGCTATTCATCAGGCATGGTGTCAGATTCCTCGCATCACCTTTCAACATCTCGTGGAGTCAATGCCAAGAAGAATCGCTGCAGTATTGAAGGCAAAAGGTGGCCCAACAAAGTACTGATGGGGTGGTCATAATAATCTG
Organism: Myotis myotis; assembly: GCF_014108235.1. Lineage (NCBI taxonomy): Eukaryota > Metazoa > Chordata > Mammalia > Chiroptera > Vespertilionidae > Myotis > Myotis myotis. Next base: position 43,395,018 of record NW_023416401.1, read on the forward strand.
GCCACTCACGTTCAAATATATCCCACGTTCAAAGGCTGTTAAATCAAGTTGTTTACCCATATCTTCAGAAAAAAAATCGCTTCTGTTGTGGTATACAACCTGCGTCCCTATTTATAATGGTCTGGCCCTCTAGCAACTTCAGCGCGAAATTATAGCTAATTTGCCTACAAATGTCAGGTGGTCATAGTAATCTGGCCACTCAGTGTATAAAATAATAGCACATTAAATACAATAACAACAAATGGCAGTGACAAATGGTTAAGTATAATAGTAAATAATATTAGAGAAACAGTGACCTGAGAGAAAAATAATTATATCACAACGAATTAGTTGGTTCACCAGAGGAGGCAAGAGATTGAGTAAGATAGGTGCACAGTATGTCTCAGAGAACTTGAGAGGACATGAATGTCTTACCTGTATACTCGGTTTAGTTAGTTCTTGTGTAGAGTAGCACGGTTTCGTTGTCATCTTTATGGGAAACCCACATATATGGGGCAGTTTAGATTTTAAATCTGAAAGAAAACTTTTCAACACATCTTCCAAATCTACCCTTGGAAAGAACTGTATGGGCTGACTTCTGATGCAACTGAGAGGATATGTGAACAATGTTAAAGAACAATGGAACATTTTTATGCAATAAAAAAGTTTAAATAGTAACTGTTAAAAAGACACACACAACTAAATCTATTTTATATATTGCTTATTTATTCCAAGCTAAATAATTCCAACTTTATAATCCAAAGCTAAAAAGCATGTTTTCTCATAGGGATAGTAATCACTTCTATTTTAATATCCACAATCAAAACAGCTCATGGGATCCTTATAACACAGCTTTCCTTACAGGCCGGCAAACTAAGACATTCTAGAAATGATTCATAAGGAAGACACTATGACCTTTATGGATTTAAAATAAGTATTTATAGTGAACAATAAACAGGATGCAGCTCCAAAAAGCAGTAAAGACTCAGGACAAAGAAACAAAACAGACTCCATTTAAGCTCTAAAAGCCGTTCTTTGAAAAAAGCAGTTAATTTTCTGATGAAAGATATTCTGAAGAGTCAGAATAATGACTTGGCATCTAGTGAAAGGGAATAATGGATATCTGTGATCTTTAATTTTATATTAAGATTTCGGTTAGGAAACAAAATACAGAAAGAACATTATGGCTATTCTCTCTTCATTTTGAAACTCCAGCTCGTCAGAATACAAAGGCCCAGGAGATCCGTGTTAAGACTAAAGAGTTTCACCAGACCACTTGCACTCTTTTGTGTGTAGATTTTAAAAAATAATGTTAGGATATTTTGTTAAATCAACGGAGTGTATTAAGTGCAAGTCAAATCCTCTAAATTTTGCCTGTAAAGCAATCTTCCAAAAATAAAATTCTTTGTTAAACTAATTCTAATTCCACCCTTTCAGTTATATCCAAAATACCACTGGAGGGAGCCCTTGGCTAAGGAGACTAATGACTTTTTTCTTACTTTGTACTAGAAATCAAATAAACATTTTTTTTTCTTCTATCTACTGCAAAGCTTCTTTCCTGTTTAATTGTTGCAGAAGAGTTTAAGGGGAGAAATATCATTATTAAACTAATTCTCAAGTAAAAATGGGAAGGAAAACAAAATACTCATGCAGATAAAAAGTAGAGAGGAAAGTAGTTACATTTAGACAGAGAAGGTTGAAAATGATGATATCAGGGCAGGAGAGAGACTGGGTCCAAGGTGGGCAGAGAGCACCCATTAAGGGTGGTGTGTAAAGGATATGTAAAGATCCTTTCTCCTATCATTTTGAAGTAGATGTTGCAGTATATTTTAATATTTCCACCATCTTCTGGAAGTTTGTAGCCATACTAAAAATTAAGAACAAAGCTGAAATTCTCTTGAGAGACACCTAAAGTTAGTTTAAATTATAAGAAGTAAAATCAAGTAACTTCCTACATAATATATATTTTTATTCCTTACCAGGTCGTCCCAGTGCATCTGGAAATCTTTATATGAGTGAAAAGGACAGTCAGGAGGTGTGGTATGAAGAATACTTAATATCTTCCCCATTTTCATACTATGAAAAATAAGAGTTTGGTAAAATATCATGAGCCAGTGCTTAGATATGTTAACTATGATACTTAGAAAGGATTAAAAACAATTTAACAATTATCTACACATAAGTAATAAACTAATCATTTGTTCCTAGTTCCAAACACATACTGTATTAAATCTTAACAACTAGAATTGTTAATAATTGAATTGATGCAAACAATGTGCCAGTTATAAAGACAAAATAATGACTAATATTTAGGTATTCCTGGTAACTGTTATACTTTAGAAAAAAGTTTAAGAGTTGAATGAATTACAGTCAAATCTATGTTTCCCATCTAATCTGTATCCTTTCCTGAATGATTAAATTATTATGCATATGCTTGCTAAAGTTCTTCTTTTGTAAAGCAAGTTAAAATTTCATCCCAAGAGTCCTATTTACATTAATAACAAGCCATATTTTACTGAATATAGTATAAACTTAAAATTTAGCTCATATCAAATGATAATGAATCATTATGAGTTTATAAAGTTTTAAGATTATGATACTTGTAATCTCATGAGACCTAGAAATTTACATAAAAATAGATCTAATAAATATGTATAATAAATGTATATTATACATTTAATGTATAAATTTATTTTCATAATCTGATAGAGGAAGTTGACAGTTTCTGTAAATCTGACAATATTGTGTCAATATGTTTTTAAAGTTATAATTCAGTTTCAAAAGTCCACAAAATGGTTTATACTTTTGCATATCTCAATGTTGAAGCAAAATTAGAAAAAAATGGTATATTTGAACCTCCCCTAGTTACTAGAAATTAAAATCTCACCTTGGCAAAACGTAGCACCAGTTGCTTAAAATTGAATGGCCCTCAATGACACCATTCTTGTGAGTATCAAAGTCCTTAATAATGCTTTGAGAAATATCAAATTCTTTTAGCTTTCAATAGAAATAAGATTTTAATCCGTAAGTCCTCAAAAACATTTGACAAACAAAAGACACATACTGTATTTGTTAGACACATACACACATATTCACACAGTGTTATAAAGTAATTTTAAAGGCTTCAGTTACATTGTTCCAACCACGTTTGTTAGACACATACACACATATTCACACAGTGTTATAAAGTAATTTTAAAGGCTTCAGTTACATTGTTCCAACCACGTTCCATGACGTGATGTTTCAGCTCACCCTGTTTCTTCTCTATACAGTATAGCTAGAGCTTTACTACTTTCCCTCTTAACTCCCAAATGAAAACTCCTATTCTGTACTGTTTTATAGATATGTATGAATTGTTATAATCAGGTTGTGAAAATGCCCTATCAAAAGTGTAAGAAAGGTGAGATTTAGAGGCAATGATGACAAATTATAATTTATGAACTTAATTTAAATGAACTAAACAAGTATGTATTGAGTGTATAGTGTTGAGTAGAAAAGAAAAGAGCATCTTCTGATTTCTTGTTTACTCCCATGTTGAAAAAAGCTCTGCTACGCTGATGTCACTGTGCCCCTCATTCATTCCTTTCTAGTGCAGATGAGGTGACTTAAAACTAGGACAACTCTTTCCTCTTCCTCTTGGGAGCTGGCCTGCTGGCAAAACGTGGTGTTGTGCATTCTCTCTGTCATTCTGGGACTGGTGCCTGATCTCCCAAGGCAGCCTGTGGATTTCCATCACTGCCATTCATGGGTGGGTCAATCTACCTAATTCTAGGTTCAGAGAGGCCACATTCCCCAATAGCTTCTTCTCTTCTTCAGTAATAAATAGTGTGACCATATGTCTGTTAAACTAAATAAAATGGAGACCAAACCTGAAAATTCTTTACGCAGACAAAACCAATTAAGGCACATAAGCAAAACCTAATCTACCTTATCCTGCAATGCAAGCAAAATTTAACTTAGATTATTTTTTGTAAATGCCTCAAGAAACCATAAGTGAAACTTAAACTGTTTTCCAAAATGGTGTAACAAATTTTCTATGCAAACTGTCCTTGAACAACACACCTCTGAGCTTCATTCCACTTTTGGCTTTAAGACTCCTGGTTCACGAATTGTTCTTTTATGTACCATAAACTCTTAACCACCCATTTTTAATTAATTGATTTTATTTTTAACATATCGTAGTTGATACATGTTGGACTATATCCGATTAGGCAAGTGTCCCTTTCACTCTCAAAAGTGTCCATTTTGGATAAGTTACATTCTCATCCTATTCAAAAAGATGGTACATTGGTCTCTATGTCTTACTCTTCTTTGTCAATCTCTAATTGGTTCAAATCTCAGATAATTAAAACAGAAGTATCGTCTGTAAGAAACCTAAGGGTAGATAAGGTACAATAATTAGTCCTCAAGAAGCTTATAGGGAATATATGAGGAGTATAACTCTAGAAATACAAGTAAGTATGTGAGCATGGTGTAAAATGGCGTGAAGGTTTAAAAGAGGGTGGAGATCACACTCGGTTTGGAGGCTTGTGAAGGTTCCTCATCAGTACAAGATATTAACACCATGCAAGCCATTCCAGTTATTTATTTTTATGTAAGTCAGCTTCCCTACTGGCTCACATAATTCTTGACAATCAGAAAGTAGACCCTATTCCTCTTTGATTTGTTCTTCGTAATAAAAAAGTTGAACAGAAAAGTGAATGGAGAAGCATTTGAGCTGGCTCTTAAAGGATTAGCAGCATGTGTAGCCAACTGGGGTGCTCCAAGCAAAGGCAGAGTCATCTATCCCATGCCTGGGGTTTCTCAGCCCGGACACTCTTGACACTTTAGGCTGGATAACTCTTTGTGGTGGCAGCTGTGGGGTTGTGTCTTGTGCGCTGTGCACTGTAGAATATTTAGCAGTATCTCTGGTTTCTATCCACTAAATGTCAGTAGCAACACACCGCTTCCCCTTTGTGATAACCAAAATTGTCTCAAGACATTACAAAATGTCTTATTTGAGGAACAAAAGCACTCATTTCCCCCTTCACCTGTCTCTGTTGAGAACCACTGGCACAAGAAAAGGCAAATCACACTTATTGAGTTAGCATTAGTAAGGTTCTATACTGGGTGCTATGAAAATAGCAAAATAAAAGACATATCCTTCAACTAAGAAGGCAAAAAGTGTTACGTGTAAAAAGTAGGCACACACACACAAGCTACCAGAATGCCAATGGGGGAATATTACATTTACTATGGGCTGAAACAGTGCTTTTAATATTTGAAGTTGTAAGAAGAGGCAAGAAGTGGGCACTGAGGCAGGACAGGGTTGTGGGGAGTCTTGAATGCCATTAAAAAGATTTTTGAGCAAGGGAATAATAAGATTGGATCTGTGTTGAACTGACAATATTTTCTTTGGGTAACCAGATTTAGAATAATATCAATATACTAAGAATTTAATGTGGATTTTGAAAATAAAAAATCTTATCCCTCTTATTGTTAAAAATTAAAACCTACTGGTATGCTAGTAATAATAATAATAAGTATATAGTAAATAAAGTTAATTATGGAAATCAAAATATGTGGTACCTCAGGTGGTGGCAGTCTGATTGTATAAGCTTCTATACTTAGACAAACTTGAGTTTCGGTTACATTGATGTCTAATGCTGAAAAGAAAATATTTAATTATAAACTTTCTGGAATTATTACTCCATCCTATCAAATTAAGTATTTTAGTAACAAAAGAAATTACTTTAACTTAATTTTTCAAGTTAGAAACTCAAAATGGCTTTTTTCTCGCACATGGTAAAAGTCAATCAACATATTCTATCGGACAGTCGCAGATGGGACATCTACAAGAAGACAAAGGCTGAATGAAGCAACGTGGATATGTGGGTGTGTATGTGTTGGGAGATGTCATAGGGCAGGGTGGCAATAAGAAAAATGAGATATATCACAGTTGAGAGGGAAACTCAACAAGTATCTTTTACAAGTTTGGTATCTATTGTATGTAAAAATGGAGACTGTCTTCTTAAATCAGGTGGTACCATGCCATGATTCTGACTTCAGTAGTCGTTCACTAACGAATGCCCTCAAGTATTCTGGCAGATATATTCTGGATCTTATAGAGCCCCAAGGCTTCTACCTTGCTTTTTCAAAATTAAAAGTACTTTACAAGTCAGATACTGATTATCTTGGGAAGGGGTAATACCTGGAAGAAAGCAGGAGGAAGCTTGTGAGGTATTGGTAAATTTTCTGTTTCTTGATTTGATAACTGGTTATAAGGGTAAATTTAGTCTGTGAAAATCCAATGAGCTATAACCTTCCAATTTGTCAGTTTTGCTGTAGAATATTACATTCAGTAAACAAAAAAAAAAACTTCTAACATAGAAGTAAAGAATTTTGCTCTCCTAAACTGTTATCTTTAATCTCTGATAGCTGTAGTCTCCTGATAGTGTTTAGGGATTAAACTAAATTTAGAAGCGAACCTATTTGTCCATAGCTAGAGTATAATGACTACCACTGTTCAACTTAAATATAAAACTAGTGCAAGGAGGGCAGATGAGATCCAAGAGCTGTGGATTGATTAGTAATGTCTACCTGGGCTTAAGATTTCCACCTATATGCTATATCTGGACTACTGCTTAGGAATTTGTCTAACTGCAAATAGCCACACATATCATTGAAAGAATTAAACTATATCATAAACTGTTATTTTAGATCATCTGTGTCTTTTCAGACTTCAAGGAGAAAAAGAATCATGTTTCCTTAAGAAATAAAGCTTTTACTTGCAACAATACTGAAGAATTTCTTATGATATAATTCTGGAAGCTACACATTATAAATTCCTGTAAGAATTAAATCCTTTATAGTCATAATTTTCTTTAAGTAGAGAAGTAAAAAACATAGCTTTTATTCCAATAAAGATAAGTGAATTTTTCTCAATAAGGCTGGCTATATATTTTGAACCAGAGTTATTTTCCCAGGTGAAATTGTGATTATAACAGCTGGTTAAACTCCAATATAACCTAATCACCAAGAGTACAACTCAACAATTTGTAGCAGCTTAACTGTTGACTAGATTAATGTTTTTAGCTATTGACTGATACATTTTTACTTACCAACAGCATTTTGCTTTCCCATCTGAGAAAGAAATTCTCTTCCTTAAAAAATTGATAGAATATACCATATTATTATAATCTATAAATCATGCTTGATAAATACAACCTTTTCATGTGATATTATCAAAGCTACAGAAAATGCTTTAAAATGCAGTTTTATACAAAAGAATATCTGATGTCAGCTCAGAGAAAAAATATAATAACTCAAAAAGTATCTCTTCAATTAAAAGGACAGAAATACCCAATTATACCCTCAAATATTTATTTCCTAATATAAAATGCTTAGAAAAGATCAGACCTCAACACAAAACTCAGAATAGCCTTTTGGTTCCAGAAATATTGATAAATTCTGTTCATTTTAGTAAGGCTCCTCAGTTATATTTATTTCTAAACATCAAGTATTCTATAATAAACATATTTTCTTTTCCTTTGTTAAAAAACACATTTTGTTTAAAGAAACATCAGCAGGCTTTGGATATAATCCTAAAGTAAAGAGATGACATTTATGTTGTTGTGGACTTGCTTGAGAATGCTTGGTTGGGGCTATGTTTTAAAAACTATTCCCTAAATATATACTGAAATTAAAAACATATGCACATAGTAGAAGTAATGTAGTCAGAAAGCTACAGTGCTGAAAAACATAGCATTACCTTGCACCAGGAGATGGCCAGTTTTATTCCAGGCTGGAGCAAGTCTGGCCATGAGTGAATATGAAAGGCAGTTTTGAAGAATTACAGGAATTACTCTTCGTGGTGCCTCTACCTAAAAAGATCAAAGGATAAAATATAAGCAAATTACACCAATCAGTATGTCCCTATAAGCTACCAGAACATGTCTGTCTTTAAATCACCACCTAACAAACTGGGCTATTCTGGATGATAGTTCTAGTCACCACAATCACATCTAGTTCTAAAGTTAAAGAAGTGTTCAACCATTTCCATTCCGAAATTACAACTACTGCCATGCTATAATAAGAGCCCAATTCCACCTGCTTATCCTGGCCCAAGGAACCTAAACTTTTAGGGCCTCTGTGTTACAATCTTACACTTTACTTTGCATTCTGCTATACACAGAAGAAACCAGACCAGAACTACATTGTAACATTTTTCATAATTGTTCACTCTAGTTCAACACCAGAAAACAATGAAATACTTACATGGGTACCATGTAAGAATCTTTCCTTGTAGAGAATTTTTAAAAATTAGAACTTCTGATCAAGGGTAATAATAGGATGAAGATTTATCCTTCCACTTGAGACAAAGTACAAAATGGGGCAGGTTCTATGAAACAATGGTTTATAGGACATTGGATATCAAGCAACGAACAAAAGCAGTTCCTCAGAGACAGGAACCTATGATCACCCCAACATATTGACCGAAGAGGGTTTCCAGGCTTTGTGCATGGAGGGCAGGCCTGGAGGAGCCAGTAGACTCTCTGGGTTGCAGAGCCAGAGTTGAGAGTCCAGGATGAAAAGGGAAGGCAAGCTTTGGGGGCAAAGAGTTGGTGATGAGAGAGCTGTACAGAGAACAGACTCTGTACAGAGAATAGACTCTGAGACCAGGGCTGGGGACAGAATCAAGGCTGTTTGCTCTACAAACATCTGTGCAAATACAGTTCAGAAGAAAATGCTGCCACTGCCTCTACTACCAAGACATGCAAAAAAGTATTAGCGCCAAGGAGAACTGTCTCCCAATTTTATCCACCCACGTTTTCATACTATTTTGGCTTCGGGTAAATTCTCTCAGTATGTAAATAATTAATCTGTTGGTGAGGAACAGGACCAAATTTGTTCAATTGTCTCACAGATCATTTAATTAAGGCTACTATCAACAGGACTCCAACCTGCAGCGTTGACTTCACACATGCCCCTAGGGTCCAGGACCCAAGCAGCTGAACAAATCCCGTAACTATCAGGATCTACCTTACAAAGCCAAATGGCTTTCTCCTTGATTCTGTGTTGCCTTCCCCTTGGCCCAAGGTCTTAACCCAGATACAGCAGGATATACCAGCTCACATTCAGCCGTGACATGGAAGGAGGAAGTCTGGGCCAATTCTATCATTCATAAACATTTTGACTGGTGACCTGGATGCCTTCCAGGGCAGAGATGGTATTATTGATCACTTCAGCTATAGTCAGGGGCAAATTCTTTACCACATTTTCTCAGTAACTGATACAGTAGGTAGAGAGAATAAGTGAGAATATAGTACTTTAACACTGTCAACTAACATGACCCAATGATCATGTCTCAATAAATTCTAAAAAATTCAAGTTATACAAAATGTCTTCTCTAGTCACAACTAAATTAGAAAGCAGTAACAGAAAGATCCCTGGAAAATCCCCAAATATGTGGAAACTACATAACAAACTTCTAATCTATCCATAGATCAAAGAAGAAATCAAAGGGGAATTAGAAAGTATTTTGAACTGAGGAAAATAAAAACAAAACATGCTTACAAGGACATTTATAGCAAATAAATGTGTCTATATTGGGAAAGAAAAAGTTCTCAAATCAGTGAATTCAGTTTCCACCATAAGAAACTAGAAAAAGAGCAAACTAAACCCAAAATAAGCATAAGAAAATAATAAAGACCATAATGAAAAATCAATGAAAAGCAAAAGAGTAAAACAACGGAGAAAAATCAATAAAACCAAAAGATGTTCTTTGAGATCAATAAGAGTGTTAAGCCTTTAGCAAGACTGGTCAGGGAGAAAAAAAATTAAAAACACATATTATCATATATAGAATGAGAGAGGTGACATCACTACAGACTCTATAGCAAAGGAAAATAAGGAGGAAATATTATATGTAAGTTTATGGCAATAAAAGTGACAACTTAGATGAAATGGACATATTCCTTGAAACAGACAACTTAAATACTCGATTATCTATTAAAGAAATTGAAATTATAGTTTTAAACCTTCTATTAAGGAAAACTCTAGGCCAGTGATGGCAAACCTTTTGAGCTCGGCGTGTCAGTATTTTGAAAAACCCTAACTTAACTCTGGTGCCGTGCCACATATAGAAATTTTTTGATATTTGCAACCATAGTAAAACAAAGACTTATATTTTTGATATTTATTTTATATATTTAAATGCCATTTAACAAAGAAAAATCAACCAAAAAAATGAGTTCGCGTGTCATAGGTTCGCCATCACTGCTCTAGGCCCAGATAACTGTAGTGATGAATTTTACCAAACATTTATAGTAGGAATAACAATTCTACACAAACTCCAAAAACTTAAAAAGGAGGAAGTTTTTTCCTACTATAAGATTTCTGAGCAGGGAGTTTATGTGGCTCACAGATTTAATTCCAGAAACAGGTAGAGTGCTCAGAATATGCTAGCTGTTCAATAAATATCTGCTGACTATAATTAATTATTATTATGCAGAAAGTATCCATAAAAAGAAAAGTTGAGCAAAATCACAAAGGCCCAAGAGGGGAGGAAAGTCAGGCTGGAAGAAAGCTCATGAATATTGAGGCATCTGGGATCTGGAAATCTGGTGAAGGGGCCTAAGTAAGTTTACTTAGTAACAATGAGGAATTGGGATTCATGGAAAAAGGATAAGAGTATAAACAAAAAGATTTTAAATATTTTGATATTGGACAACTTGCAGTGATAAAGTCAAAGGTGTAAATTACAAGACTAGAAGAAAATTCATCACAAAGTGTTTTTTTATTAGTGTATAAGGACTATGGGAGATGTGTTTATTAATTTTTCCTTTTATTCTTATAATCTTAAGATATATTTATATAAAATGATGATAGTTGGTATAAATATTCTTTTACTAAATCAGTACTGAAATGCTATATATTCTTGTGCTAAAAATAACTGTTTTGATCCTTATTATTCATTTTTAAAATCGTATTGTATCTATTATTTTTGTAACACATTTGTCAAAAAACAACACAGTTTACCTTTAAGTCAATATATTAATAAAAGTATTAAATTCCCCAAGAGTGTGACAGTAAGACAGCAAAGAAGTCCCCACAAAACCGTGAGACATTTTCCACAATAAAGGACAGAGTTTTGTAGGGACCCCTGAAGACCTAGTTTCTAGTTCTAGGTAAATGATATACCGTAAATATGGTTCTCATAGTTCAGATTTGTCTTAGCCAAAAGATTAAAGAATACAGCTTTCCCATAGATTGTGACTGACAGTTGAAACCAGCTTTCGGGTTCTTCAGAGATTTCTTATGGAGTTGCAAAGCACCTTCGGGTATTGTTAAGACGTTATAATCCTCCTAGAACCTAAAGAAAGTATCTAATCTTGGAGTTGACCAGAAACCTCATTATCCCAAACCCCAGTTGATCAGCCTGCTGGAATAATCCAGAATACAGTATGCCTCTGAGAAACATGCAGAGACATGAAGTGAGCTCTAGCCAAGTCTCCATGGTCTGAGTAACTGAGACACAAGAGGTGCTCAACCCATGTATTTATATTTTCCTTGCTAAGATCCAGAAATTCACTACCATGTAGAATACAACTTATCTTGCTTTGTGCCTCTGCTTATAATATTTTTGTTTCTCTGGGTTTCATTTTCTTCATCTTTAAAATGGGAATATTCAGTTCTTAGAAGTTATATATGCTAAAGAAGATTATGCCATGTAAAATGCCTGCAAGAAAGTACTCAACAAAAAAATAATCCTCTTCCCCTCTGTCTCTACTAACTGTGCACAAATTAATTGCTTGAGAAAAAAACTGTTCAGCTCTTTCACATGCATATCAACAAATTATGAGAAAGCTACTCCAATTTTTGTTGGCTTTTAAAATAAGCTGAATACAAAATCAATATAAACAGCATCTGAAATTATTATCTTTAAAAAAACACGTACCTTAGCTCCATATTTTTCAATATAGGCATTAAGTTTTCCAGCTTTATAAAATGGTATCTATAACAAAAATCCACATTTATAAAGATGACTTAACATATATTAAATAAAGCAATACATAAAAGACTTTAAATGTTACACAGCAGAGAGCACAGAATCAGGCCATCATCCTGATAGCTTTTATGCCTTGGAGAAGCAAGTGATGACCAATCTCTCCCTGAAATAGAATCTGTGGATACATTCTCAAAATGAGGAAAGCCTTTCTGGGGGTGACATGAACCAGAAACCATATGAAGAAAGAGGCCAATAAATATTTAACATCTATCATAATATACAGTAAGTTATATCTTAAGAAGGAAAATGGACATAGTGTAAGATCAGAGAAAGTTCAAAAGGCCAAGGTGCTTCAACTCACCAATGAAAGAAATACAAATAAAAAGAAGATATTACTTGTAAGCTAAAAGATTGGCAGGTGTATAAAGGTTGAGCATCTCCAGTATTTGTGAGGATGTGGAACTATGGGTTTTTTCATACATCATTTGTTAAAAATGTAATCTAGAAGAACTCTTCAGATAGCAATTTTGCAGTATCTAGATTATAGTTAAAATGGGCTGCCATCCCACTTCTAAGAATTTAATCCATAGAAACTACCAAACGAAAATTATGTAATTTCAGTGATGCTTTCTGAAGCACTGTTTGTAATAGCACAAAATTAGAAACTCAGATATACATAAATTATTTTATAACCATACAATGAAATATTTCACAGCCTTAAAATTGAGAAAGATACATGTGTTGACAGAACAGTATCAAGGAGAGGCTGTTTAAGGGAAAATGAAAGGCAAGCTTTAAAATAGTATGCATAATAATTCCTTTTTAAATAATGTTGTAAATTTTTTTATAGCATGTAATATATTTGCAATAAAGCAAAACATTTTTAGGTGGCTCTTCTAAGATTAAATATTTGAATTTACAAGAATGCTAAAGAACAATCTTTTCCTTATTCCATAAAATTTCCAGGTAGAAAAAAACCACACAATTAAGAGGTATGAGTGTCTAGTTGTTTACCAACAGCTTGTCTTTCTTAAAAACGATATTAAGGATGAGAGGGGGGAAAAATGAACATAGAAGGAGAAGAAAAGAACTGATAATTTTGTATGGTTTATCAGCACTGTTAATAAATGTTGATTTCAATAAATTCTGGGAACTTAAAATCTCAGAATAAGAGGATTTCCAGAAAGATATTTGACAAAAATCTTAGGATGGTATGATTTTTATACAGAATTCTGACCCTTCATTATAATTCCTAGTTATATACAGAACAGAGAAATGTTTCTTGTTCTAATTTTACTAAGTGTAAATTTTTTTTGGTAATTTTCCAAATGAAAAAAAAATGTTGATCTAAATTATTTAAAAACAATTGGAGATTTGATGGAATGAGAAACTTCTTTTTTTATATTAAGTGTAATTCTAAAGAATAAAATATGAGAAAAGGATTATATCATTAAAAATGCTGCAGTAACATATTAATCATCATTCATAGTCTTCATCTTAACATTTATGACACAAAAAACTAAATATGAAATTAGAACCACAAAAATAGATTTTGAATGTCAGATATATCAATGTTAAAGTCTGCTATGCTTCAAACTTCAAAACACTATAATTAGTCTTCATAAACCATCTTCAATTTGAGCTATAATTAGTACCTGAATTACTGTTTATCAATATTGCCCCAAATAATTAGTAAGAATACTTTATAAAATGTTAAAATACTAACCGCCATCACCACCCAAATTTGGCTAAATATTCCAGGCACAGGTGATACAAGAATATCCTGGTGCAAAAACAGCAACTGCCTGTGGAGATAAAATTATTCATTTTGAAGTAGACTTGCCCACTGTCTGTTTTTTCCTTTAACAGAACATTTTAAAATCACTTAGCTCCAATTAGGAGTTTAAGTCTCTTCCAGGCAAAGATTATGTTATAGATTTCTGTATCTCTCCCCACACTTAGCATTACCTTGAATACTGTAGGCACTCAGCCAAGACTTGAATTAAGGGAATTTTAAGTTACAGATATTGATATTAATTTGTAAACTTGTCCCTGCATCTAAGTTTCTTAACCTCTTTCACCTGTGAATATGAATTCCTCTTTTAAAACCCCATTTCTATCCTAAGTGTAGACTCAAAGAAGTCTTAACACTGAAGAATCCAGCTCTTTTTTAACTTCCGTTTCTTCCACTTTCCTTTGTTTTTTAAGTTGTGGTTGGGGGAACAGGGGCAACAGTCTAAGGACTCAACTATCAGTGAATTTATCAACTACTTCAACGTTAGAACTAGATTCTTTTCCTGCAAAAATGAAAATTTTGTCCAAGTCAGATGACATTAGTGATTTTAGTTTAGCAGTTAACAGCCAAATAAACTTAAAACAAAAATTGCCACAATTGGCCCTAACTGGTTTGGCTCAGTGGATAGAGCGTTGGCCTGCAGACTGAAAGGTCCCAGGTTCGTTTCCGGTCAAGGGCATATACCTTGGTTGCGGGCACATCTTCAGTAGGAGGTGTGCAGGAGGTGGCTGATCGATGTTTCTCTCTCATCAATGTTTCTAACTCTCTATCCCTCTCCCTTCCTCTCTGTAAAAAATCAATAAAATACATTTTTTAAAAAAAAATTGCTACAGAAATTATCAATAATTTTGTTTTCAAAGGTCAAGGAAAAGGTGGGAAAACACAAAAAGGAAGAGTTGAAAATATAATTTTCCAAATTACTCATCATCTAGGAAACCAATTTAAAAAACCATGAGTGAGTGTGTGTTGGGGAGGGGTTATCTCAAAAAGTAAGATGAGACAAACCCAGTCTCATCTTTGATGTCAGAACCTGGGTACAGCAGGTACTTGCTTTTACAAGGCCTGCCTTTGTCTGAATTTCTCAGTTACTGGGAGGAGGAGTAAAAACATCCCACTCTATGGGCATGGCCTCATTCCATTTGAGAGCAAATGTGAGAAAATCTTGCAGACAGTTTTCTACCTATTTGTTCCCCAAATGGGTCACAGATAACTGCTCAGCAGGTATCAAACTACATACTAGCAGGAAGGGTACAGGCTCCTAGATGCACTTGGGTGGGAATATATACAATAGGGAGAAGACAAGTTTTGTTAATAGGAGAAAAATGGAGGACACCCCAAGTGTCTTTCTTATTTCTGACCCCTAGCAATTTTAGAAGTGTTTGTTCCTCCCCAAGAAATTCAGTTACAGAGGGAATCTTGTCATGTATTCTGAGTCTTTTTTTGAGTGCCTCAAACAATTGAAAGGACTAGCACGTGGTGGGTCCTCAGTAATCAGGGAGTTAGACTTGAGGCTTCAACTTAGCTGCTTTCCAAAGACTATATTGGGTTAGACATTTCAAAATAGTTGTTGGAGAAATATTCTTCAGAAATACTCTTATATTGATCTGAATATTAAGAAATTATATTAACTTAAAATGTTTACAGTATCTCTTAAAGTGTCTCATAAACAGAAGGTACTCAGTATTTATTACTACCTCTAAGTTTTGAGGAACCTGATTTATTTCACCAATGTCTATAAACAGTGAGATATTCTATCTCAAGTATTTTAAATGTAATCCTATATACCTGGCTCAAACAAAATTTTATTTTAAAATTACATACACAAACTGAGTACTTTGCTTTAAAGAAGATACTTCTAAAACAGCTCTCACAGGTCTCAAAAGTTTAGTTATAAATATATTCTTACCTGCACATCTTAATTTGTGTACTTCTAATCTCGGTATCTGCCACCCCATTATGCAATATTATCTTGACGGCACAGAGTTTCTGTAAATCTGGAAGTGTGATGAAGAACAGTGACTGCTGCCTAGAATCATTCATATTTTCCTGTTGGCTAAATGCTTCGGCAATCAGGCCTTTAAAATCAAACAGACAAACAAACAGCAATAAAAAGGTAGTAAACTATACCAATGCAACAGAATTATTTGATACTGTGTTGAAATCTATATAATAAAAGCATAATATGCTAATTAGACTGGATGGCCGAACAGCACAATGACCATCCGGATGACCTTCTGGACGAAGCCAGGACTGCGAGGGCCTATTCCATTGCACGAATTTCGTGAGTGGGCCTCTAGTAAGATAATAAAAACAAATAAAAAACTTTAGCAGTTAAATGCCACTGACATGTTACCTTTAAGGTTCTCTAATGATAATCTAGAATTGTTTGGAATATGTTTGTTGTTTTTTTAAAAAATATATTTTGTATTGATTTCAGAGAGTAAGGGAGAGAGATAGAAACATCAAACACTTCTAAGATTGCTAGAGATCAGAAATAAGAAAGACACTTGGGGTTTCCTTCATTTTTCTCTTATTCACAAAATTTTTCTTCTCCCCATTGTTTATGAGAGAATGATGAAAGAGAATCATTGATTGGCTGCCTCCTATACTCCCCCTACTGGGGATTGAGCCTGAAACTCAGGCATGTGTCCTGATTGGAAATAGAACCCTAATCTAGTTCCTGGCTATTCTTAACTTTCATTTTGACCTTTCTATGAAAATAATAATTGTTTTAAAAATAAAAATATATAGCAAAGTTTTCTGCTGTTTTAGATTATCTCTGTAAAGTACCTCAAAGTTAAGGAATATATTTTCATCATTTTATATGAAAGAATATGTTTACTGAATGCTTAAATTATCTAGTTTCCTTTTCCATTAATTATCTGGTTGTAAAATGTCTATTTGGGACACATTTTACAGTTCATAATTCACAGAGTATACCTTTGAAGTCTATCTTATGTGTTAAAGAAAAACTGGATTTTAAGTTCAACTTCTCTAATGTGCACAAGTACATCAGGGGGAAAAAACTGAGATTGTAGCACTTCAAACTTTTTTGACATCAACATATTTTATCTCTTTAATAAGAAAAGTAACAAATACAGCCTGGGAATCTGCAAGTGTGACTAGCCTTAAGTCCAGTCTCCGTAACCAAATGCCTGTATGGTGCCATTTGAGCAAGACTTCGGGTTGCTTTTCACTCAAGAACCACTGTGCTTAACGTTTTCATCGTTAGAGATCACTTGGTTCTTTAAAAAGTGAAAGTACTCTTAGAACCTTTAACAAATTCACACAAGGTGTTCATGACCTAATGATTTCTGACGGTGAAAATAAAAATATTATGTCCTCTCTGCTTTTCCACGCTCTTCTATGTAAATGCTTACTGTTGTGAAAAGTTAATACAACATGAAGTACAAACGACTGCAAACACAACCTACTTCACAATTTTGCCTGAAGTTCACTTCCTGTGAAGCGTTTAGTAAAGGCGTCGATAATGAATGAGGTGCAGCACAGACCACAGAACTGATTATGGCTTGGGTCCAGAGGCACAAGTCTGTGTATTTTAAAGAAAATGGGTCACATCATTGTGGGGGGAAATCTGCGATGTCACTTTCATTTCTAAAACACATTTCCACTCAAATTACTTTCTATTCATTTTCCCAATAAATACCTTGTAGCAGAGTTAGCGGGAAATTCCTTTGAGGGGCCCTCCCCTTGTCAATCCTCAAAGACTGATCAGAAAATTGCATGTAAACAACTCTGACCTGTTCAGAAGTAGGCCAGAATTTATTTACTTTCATCATTTAGAATCACCTTAACATTTTCTTAGATTGCATAAGCACACGATGAGTCTCAAAACCTGGGCCGTCGCCTGATAAACACGGGGATGAAGCGCTAACACCTGGCTCCGGAACAGCTGCCCACCAAGTTCTACACCTGAGGACTTCGAACCCAGGCAGAACCTAACTTTCTGCGGCCACTGAACGGAAGTCTAAGCGACTTCCGGCCCACCTGGAGTCTGGAGCCTCCTTTACTTCCGCCTCCGCGGGGCCTGCTGGGAAAACAGGGGCAGGAAATCCCACAGGCTCGTTTCTTTCCTCTCTGCGCCTCACGCTCTTACTGACAGAAAGGGCTGCGGGCCTTCGGGGAGGAATGTTTCTCCCGCCCCTCAGCTACACCTGGCGTTTCCACACCGTTTCCCCACCACACACGGGTGGGCGTCCTGTCCCATGGCCGAGCCCCTTCCCTACTCCGTCTGCTCCTAACAGCAGTCAGCCGAGCCCGCAAAACGCTTCTGAAAACGAAAAGCAACGCCTTCCGAGCTGACGCCTCCCGCCTCCCGCGGCTGATGTGTGGGCCTCTGCAGGGAAGAAGCCGCAGGGGGTGGGGCAGGACCTGCAACGGCCTCCCTTGCTCCTTCTCCGGCTCCCTCGGCAGATGTTCCCCGTCTGTCCTCACCTCTGTGGGGACACCGCGCGTGCAGTTCGCCCACTGCCTCACAGCGCTCTTGGCTCCACTCCCAGCATGCCCTGCGCGCCACCGCTCCAGGCCGCCCTGCAATCCCAGCATGCCCATCGCTCCGGGCAAGCCCCGCACACCACGTGCTCCGGGCATGCTCGATAATTCACCACACCCTGTCCGCTTCCACAGTCACCCACACGCCCTTGCTTCCCCGCCAACACCTGCCAGGCTGCCCCTGTGGTTCCCTGAGAGCAGAGCTGGGGTTGGCCCAGTGGGTCGGGCCAGGAGGCCCTTGCCGTCCTGGTCCTGGAGGGAGAGGAAAGCTGCATCCTTGCAGTAGGGCCGCTGGGGAACCGCAGGCACGAAGCCCCGCGCTGCCTACGCTGGAGGGCAGTCCGGCCTCAGATACACAAGTCCACACTTAGCGTCCCCCGGAAAGACCTGCGGCGGCTGAACTGTCCATGACTAGGACATCCTGCGGCGCAGCGTGAAGGGGAATCCTGGGGCGAGTGCGGCACAAATATTACTAAGTGCCTCCTGTGTTCCGGGAGCTCTTCTAGGAGGTAGTGATGGAGCATTAAGCAAACAACATTCCCTGCCCTCGTGGGGCTTACATTGTACTTGGGGGTCGGGGGACAAATAAATAAGCAAAATATTAATATGGTAGATGCTGATGGGATAGGGAGCCAGGGAGTGTTGGGAGAAGCTGTTACAGAAGTCAAGAGGCCTCCTGAGCAAGGTGGCACGTAGGACGTGAAAGAGGTGGGAGGGGAAGACCGTGCTGGTATCAGGGGAGAACATTGCAAGAGAGGCATAGCAAGGACAAGGACCCAAGGGAGTTGGCTGCGGTGGAGCTGGAAAGATAAATAGTGACTTGAGGCCAGAGAAGTTAAAACAGACAAACAGTATCAGGCCTGCTAAGACGTGTTACATTGTAAGAGGTGCACCCGGGCTGCTGTGCTGAGCATAGACTAAAGGGTACAGAAGGACAGGAAGGAGAGCAGTTAGGAGGTAGTAGCATTTATCCAGGAGGGAGATGATGCGGGTTGGATCAGGAGATTGGCATAGAGGCGGTGAGATGGCATGGGATAAAAAGGTACTTTGAAGTTACATCTAATAGGCCTTGGGTATGGATTGACGTGGGGTCTGAGAGAGAGGAGTCAAGGAGGACTCCAAGGTATTTGTACTAAGGACTTGAAAGGATGGGGTTGCCATTAAGAGGAAGACTGGGGTGGCGTGGGGGGAGACAAGTTTGGGATGGAGATCAGGAGGAGTTTCGGTTTTGGACTTGTGGAGATTCATTCGGACATGAAGGGGATTCGTTCGGGAGGAAAGATTTGTATGTGATAGATGGTATTTAAAATGATGAGTCCAGATCAGAACTCCAAGAGAGTGAGTGTGGATGGAAAAGAAGTCCAAACACTGAAACCTGGTAGACTCCAATGTAAATTCCGGGAGATGAGGAAAACACATGCGTGGAATGTCAAAGTTTTTCCTAAGAGAAGATTTGGTACTTTTCAACTTTACATTTTACCAGGTTCCAGCAGTTATGTTGTGAAAGAATGAGATTTTGTATTTTGCTTAATGTTTGATTTACAGTAGAAAAGTAATTATTTTATTGCAAAATAAATTTTAGCAAAGAGGAGTGTTTTCAGATATCCTCCTATCTCAGTAAGAAAGTGCTCAATCCTTACATATTGTTTGGTTATATATAATCACGGTTGTAAGATCATTGTAAGTGATTATCACAAGGTTAGTGAGCAAGATCAGCCTCCTATGACAAAATCAGCCTCCTTTAGTTTACAATAGTAAGTGAACAAAATACAGTCTTCTCACACGAACATTCCAACAAATTTAATGTCCTAAACTTAACATTTATAGTCTGAATAGTCATTGGAATTATTAAGACAAACCTTTGAAGATTATAGAAAAGCTCTTTATCCTACTTGGTACATTCACATAGGGAAAAAGGCTAGATATTCACTAGCCTTTCTTAGCTATTTAAATAAGGGAAAAGCCAACTGTTTTTCATTCTGAAAAGCATGGGTCACTGCCTCATGTTCTGAATATCTCTGCTATTGAACTTACAGCCTCTGGCTTCAGTAATCGCTTTAACAATGCAGAATGAAAGATAGTTGAAGTTTTTAATTATGCTCACATCACCAAACACCCAAGTACTAAATAGTCCATTTCCATTCACGTAAAAGGTGAAAGATATGGGCCTTATTTCAACCTTTATTTGAATAAACAAACGATAAAGAACTATGAAACAGAAATTTGCATACCAACTGTATATTTAGTTGGACTAATTATTTTATAGACAGGAATATTGTTTTGGTAATATTTGTAAGATCTATGACTCAGACATATAAATTGAAATATATATTTATGGATGAAATTATATAACTGGAAATTGCTTTAGAATGATTCCATGGGAGATAAGGGTGGTGATAAAGAAGAAACAAAATTGGCTGTTTTAATAATTGTTGAAAATGAGTGAAGGTTTATATTATCTGTGCTTTTATGCATTGTACATAACATCCTCTCTACTTTTGTATATGTTTGAACTTTTATATAATATAAAGTTTTTTGAAAAAAAAACTCCTCCTCCCCCTCCTCCCCCAAGACTCCATAGGCAGCAAAATTGCAGACATATGTTGTAGCAATATCTTTTTTTTTTTGAAGGTTTATTATATACTCTGTATTTATTTATTTATTTTTTATTGCTTAAAGTATTACAAAAAGTATTACATATGTCTCCTTTTTTTTTCTCCCCGCCCATGAAAATCCCCTGGCCTCCCCTACCCCCCAGTGTCTTATGTCCATTGATTATGCTTATATGCATGCATACAAGTCCTTTGGTTGATCTCTTACCCACCCCCCTCCTGCCCTCCCACCCTCCCCGGCCTTCCTGCTGTAGTTTGACAGTCTGTTCGAGGCAGCTCTGCCTCTGTATCTATTTTTGTTCATAAGTTTATAATGGTCTTTATTATCCAGAAATGAGTGACATCATGTGGTATTTTTCCTTCATTGACTGGCTTATTTCACTTAGCATAATGCTCTCCAGTTCCATCCATGCTGTTGCAAATGGTAAGAGTTCCTTCTTTTTTACAGCAGCATAGTATTCCATTGTGTAGATGTACCACAGTTTTCTAATCCATTCATCTACAGATGGGCACTTAGGCTGTTTCCAGATCTTAGCTATGGTGAATTGTGCTGCTATGAACATAGGGGTGCATATATCCTTTCTGATTGGTGTTTCTGGTTTCCTGGGATATATTCCTAGAAGTGGGATCACAGGGTCAAATGGGAGTTCCATTTGTAGTTTTTTGAGGAAACTCCATACTGTTCTCCACAGTGGCTGCACCAGTCTGCATTCCCACCAGCAGTGCACAAGTGTTCCTTTTTCTCCACATCCTCTCCAGCACTTGTCGTTTGTTGATTTGTTGATGATAGTCTGACAGGTGTGAGATGGTACCTCATTGTTGTTTTGATTTGCATCTCTCGGATGACTAGTGACTTTGAGCATGTTTTCATATGTCTCTTGGCTTTCTGAATGTCCTCTTTTGAAAGGTGTCTATTTAGATCCTTTGCCCATTTTTTGATTGGATTGTTTATCTTCCTTTTGTTAAGTTGTATGAGTTCCCTGTAAATTTTGGAGATTAGGCCCTTATCAGATATGACATTGGCAAATATGTTTTCCCACACAGTGGGTTTTCTTGTTTTGTTGATGGTTTCTTTTGCTGTGCAAAAGCTTTTTATTTTGATGTAGTCCCATTTGTTTATTTTCTCTTTAGTTTCCAATGCCCTAGGAGCTGTATCAGTGAAGAAATTGCTTCGGCATATGTCTGAGATTTTGTTGCCTTTGGATTTTTCTAGTATTTGTATGGTTTCCTGTCGTATATTTAAGTCCTTTATCCATTTTGAGTTTATTTTTGTGTATGGTGTAAGTTGATGGCCTAGTTTCATTTTCTTGCATGTATCTGTCCAATTTTCCCAACACCATTTATTGAAGAGACTATCTTGACTCCATTGTATGTTCTTGCCTCCTTTGTCAAATATTAATTGAGCGTATTGGTTGGGGCTGATTTCTGGGCTCTCTATTCTATTCCATTGATCTATAAGTCTGTTCTTGTGCCAGTACCAGGCAGTTTTGAGAGCAGTGACTTTGTAATACAGCTTGATATCTGGTATTGAGATCCCACCTACTTTGTTCTTTCTCAGGATCGCTGCAGCTATTCGGGGTCGTTTTTTATTCCAGATGAATTTTTGGAGAGTACGTTCTAGGTCTGTGAAATATGCCATTGGTATTTTAATGGGAAGTGTAGCAATATCTTTACAGACACAGATCCTAGGGCAAGAGAGACTAAGGAGAAAATAAACTAATGGGACTACATCAAAATAAAAAGCTTCTGCACAACAAAAGGAACCATCAACAAAACAACAAGAAAGCCCACTGCATGGGAGAACATATTTGCCAATGTTATCTTCAATAAGGGTTGAATCTTGTTGTATTTTATGGCATTGCCTGCTTCGGTTTTTGGTCTGAAGATAGTTCCTTGTTCAGGTGGCCATTACACCTCTGCCTCACAAAGAACCTGTTGGAAGTTATTGTAAGCAGGTAGGCAGGTAATCATGAAAGCAGGTCCGGAGCAGTGGTAGTGGGGATAAATAGGAGAGCACTGATTAGAGAGGTGTTTAGGAGGAAAAACCTATAGAACTTGCTGATGGATGGTTCCCAAGCTTCTGACTTGGGTGACACCATCAACTGTATTTCATAGACTGTCTAGAACCTTGAACCCTTTACAAAGTTAAAGAGGATATCTGGAATTTTTCTTATCTACACCATTTCACTCTTGTTCTATTTACTTTTGCTGGAGACAAGAGTTTTAAAAAAATAAATTTAGTATTGCAACAATGCCCTACAATCAAACATTTACTCTCCCTAATTACCTGCTCCTACTTAAAGATGGATATAGCAGGAACATGTGCTTAAGAAAGTATTTACAATAAGATGTCCTGCACATAATTGACTTACTGTCTGATGTTAACTGTGGGAAATCGCCTTACTTCAGCAATGAATTTAAGACATTTGTATCAGGTTTGTGATCAGATAATATCCATTGCTCTTTGCTCCTCATTTCTGCCTCTGATTGATCAGAGATTCTCAACTGACATTCTGGTGTGTTATAAATATTTGTGAGTAAAAGCAACTTCAACTCATACATGATTAATTTTAAAATGAATAAAATTTTAATAATTGAGAAAATTTTGGAAATTATTGCTAATAGAAGGGGAATTGTTTAGAAATCAATCAAGCTATATATACTAGAGATATATAGGGTGTCCCCATAAATGTATACACACTTTAACAGCTGATAGCTCAATTTAAAAAATGAAATGTATATTAATAAACATTGCCTTTATAATTCAAAGTGTGTGCATACATTTTTGGGACACCCTATAGATATTTTGGGGAGGATAGATGGTATCATGAGTTTTAAAATACATGGATATAATGCAAATTATCCATGTAGACATTTGAATTAGAGTCCATCTTTGTAGAAGTACCCATTTATTGAGAGAACCAGCTTTCTATGGTTGTAACTATACAATAGCAAATATAACTATTTACCAAAATGGGCAGGAAAGGGATGCTCATGTAAGTCTTGTGCACAAGTTGCAGAAGGAATTGGAAAATAAATTTTAAAATCTAATAATGTTTGCTTATTTTTGTCTTACAATGAAAGAGAAGGCTGAGTGCTTTCTACAGTATATTTTTACCTGAGGAATTTTAGGAGTAGAACTGGTTTTCTAAATGTTTATACAAATTCATTTGCTGGAGGGGAAGTCAGGAGTTTATAAGTATTTGTGTTCCTTTATCAGGTTTGTTTGTTTCTAAATTTGCCTAAGTTTACTTCACCTTGAAACACCTGCCAGATAGGATGTTTCCTCATACCTGCATTTTAGAATAAGGAAATTTTGTTGAATAATAATAACAACAACAACACTAGTTAAATCTGTTGATTGCTTTCTGTGCTAGCCCCTGTGCTATGCATGTTATAAGAAGTGATTTAGAACAGTTAACCATCTGGCTCATAGTTATGCACCTGATAAGTCACGCCTGATAGGATCCAGGTCGCTGGCACCAACCTTTTCTTTTTCATCACTTCTAGAGTAATTTGAAAATGGGACTGAAATCTGAAACAGCCTTGACATTGAATTTAGAGATAGCCATCCACTCAAGAGATGCATTGCTTTGTCCTGGGGAGATTTAGTAGTCCTGACAACTGTTAGGGAAATAGTATAATTTTTGTTTACTATTTTTTAAACATATAGGAAATTTTAACATTAAATGGAAACATTATGAAAAAGACAAAGTCTCAAATCAATAAACTTCCACCTCAAGAAACTAGAAAAAAGCAAATAAATAAACCCAAGGCAAGCAGAAAGATATAATAAAGACAGAAATCAATGACATTGAAAAAAAAGAAAAACAATAGAAAAAAATCAAAGAGCAGAAAAGCTGGCTCTTTGGAAAGATCAGTAAAATTGACAAATCTCTAGCAAGGTTGACAACAAAAAATGGGATAAGTCACAAATTACTAATATCAGGATATCACCACAGACCCTGCAGACATCGAAGGATAGTAAGGGACTACCATGAACAACTATATACACATAGATTTATCAATTTAGATGAAGTGCACCAGTTCCTCAAAAAGCACAAACTACCACAACTCACCCAGAATGAAACAGAACATTTGAATAGCTCCATAACTGTTAATGGACATTAAACTCATAGTTTAAGACCTCCTAAAAAATAAATCTGCTGGCCCATATGGTTTCACTGGATAATTTTACCAAAATTTTAAAGAATAACAACAATTGTACATAATCTCTTCCAGAAAAATAGAAAAGGGAATACTTCTCAATTCAGTCTATGAAGCAGTATTACTCTTATATCCAAACCAGACAAATGTAATGCATAAACAGAAATCTACACACTATCTCATAAATATAGATGCAAAAACTCAACATAGAATTCATCCTGTATAATAAAAGGCCAATATGCAAATCGACCAAACAGTGGAACAACCGATCGATATGATGTGCACTGATTACCAGGGTAGCAGAAGCTCAATGCAGGAGCTTCCCCCTGGTGGTCTGTGCACTCCCACAGGGGGAGCGCTGCTCAGCCAGAAGCCAGGCTCATGGCTGGTGAGTGCAGTGGTGGTGGTGAGAGCCTCTCCCACCTCTGTGGCAGCGCTAAGGATGTCCAACTGCTGGCTTAGGCCAAGCTGTCAGTTGGACATCCCCAGAGGACTCCTGGACTGCAAGAGGGCACAGGCTGGGTTGAGGGACACCCCCCACCCCCTTGAGTGCACAAAGTTTGTGCACCAGGCCTCTAGTTAATAAATAAAATTATTATATAACATAGACAAGTGGGGTTTATTTCTGAGATGCAGGGTGGGTTCAGTATTTGAAAAGCAACGTATTCTATTATATAAAAAGGCTAAAAAACGCTTGAGATGCTTGGAAAAATGTTTTCTTCTTTTTTTAATTTTATTATTAGTTAAGGTATTACAAATGTGTCCTCATCCCCCCCCATTAACCCCCAATCTCCCCCTAGCCCCCCCGCCCCGCACACTCATGCTCCCATCCCCCTGTTGTCCATGTCCATTGGTTTGGCTTATATACATGTATACAAGTCCTTTGGTTGATCTCTTCCCCTTACCCCTGCCCTCCCCTACTTTCCTTCTGGGGATTGATAGCCTGATCGCTGTTTCTCAGTCTTTGGGTCTGTCCCTTTTCATCAGTCTATGTTGTTCTCTATAATCCACAAAT
Organism: Myotis myotis; assembly: GCF_014108235.1. NCBI lineage: Eukaryota > Metazoa > Chordata > Mammalia > Chiroptera > Vespertilionidae > Myotis > Myotis myotis. The sequence continues at coordinate 43,421,087 of NW_023416401.1, forward strand.
GAGTGAGATCATGTGGTATTTATCTTTCTCTGACTGGCTTATTTCACTTAGCATAATGCTCTCCAGTTCCATCCATGCTGTTGCAAAAGGCAAGAGTTCCTTTTTTTTTTTTTTTTTTACCACAGCATAGTATTCCATTGTGTATATGTACCACAGTTTTCTAATCCACTCATCTGCTGATGGGCACTTAGGCTGTTTCCAAATCTTAGCTATGGTGAATTGTGCTGCTATGAACATAGGGGTGCATATATCCTTTCTGATTGGCATTTCTGGTTTCTTGGGATATATTCCTAGAAGTGGGATCACTGTGTCAAATGGGAGTTCCATTTTTAGTTTTTTGAGGAAGCTCCATACTGTTCTCCACAGTGGCTGCACCAGTCTGCATTCCCACCAGCAGTGCAGAAGGGTTCCTTTTTCTCCACATCCTCTCCAACACTTGTTGTTTGTTGATTTGTTGATGATAGCCATTCTGACGGGTGTGAGATGATAACGCATTGTTGTTTTGATTTGCATCTCTCGTATAATTAGTGACTTTGAGCATGTTTTCATATGTCTTTCGGCCTTCTGTATGTCCTCTTTCGAAAAGTGTCTATCTAGGTCCGTTGCCCATTTTTTTATTGGATTGTTTATCTTCCTTTTGTTAAGTTTCATGAGATCCTTGTAATTGTTGGAAATTAAACCCTTATCGGTGGTATCATTGGCAAATATGTTCTCCCATGTAGTGGGTCTTCTTGTTGTTTTGTTGATGGTTTCCTTTGCTGTGCAAAAGCTTTTTATTTTGATGTAGTCCCATTTGTTTATTTTCTCTTTAGTTTCCATTGCCCTAGGAGCATTATCAGAGAAGAAATTCCTTTGGCATATGTTTGCGATTTCGCTGCCTGTGGATTCCTCTAGTATTTTTATGGTTTCCCGTCTTACGTTTAAGTCTTTTATCCATTTTGAGTTTATTTTTGTGTATGGTGTGAGTTGGTGGTCTAGTTTCATCTTTTTGCATGTATCTGTCCAATTTTCCCAACACCGTTTATTGAAGAGACTGTCTTGGCTCCATTGTATGCTCTTGCCTCCTTTGTCGAATATTAATTGGGCATAGTGGTTTGGGTCGATTTCTGGGTTCTCTGTTCTATTCCATTGATCTATAGGTCTGTTCTTGTGCCAGTACCAAGCTGTTTTAAGAACAGTGGCTTTGTAATACAGTTTGATATCTGGTATTGAGATCTCACCTACTTTGTTCTTTCTAAAAATGTTTTCTTCTTGATGGCCTGCATTCCTATAGAGGACATAGGGGCGGGGGAAAGTGGGAACTGACATTCATCCAGGACCTAAAAATGGAAGAACTGTGCTCAGCCCCAGGGAAGATGACCTACACGTGCACCCTGTTGTGTAAGTTCTTTTGGAATTAACTACCATTTCTGAAAAGGGCCTTAATAAATATCAGATGACTTTTTAATATGATGGCATTTTTCCGCTTTGTTTTTCTCAATCATTTGTAAATCTTCATATGTACCTCCCATAAGGCTGCTGGGAGGTATTCTTCCAACTTTATTCAAGGTGCTATCCATCATTTAGGACTTACCTGAGCCATATACTATTGAGACAAGACAAAGAGCCAATACCAGAACTCACCTAGCCAGTGGTCAACAACGGACAAGTACTTGTCTTAGAGGATACAAAAATAATCAGAACGTTTTAATATATATATATATTTAATCGATTTCAGAGAGAGTAAAGGAGAAACATTGATTGGCTGCCTCCTGCACGCCCCCTACTGGGGATAGAGCCCAACCCCGGGCATGTGCCCTGACCAGGAATGGAACCGTGACCCCACAGGTCGAGGCTCAACCATTGAGCCACCTGGCAGGGCCAGAATGTCCTAGCTTTTTATGAACAGTTCCCCTGGGTTTGTTTTTCCTGTGAGAACTGGGCGATTTGAGGGCGGGGTGAGGGAAGGGGTTGGTCCAGCGAAATTAGAGTGAGTTTGTTCTGGGCAGTACCCTTGTCCCACCCAGACTAAGTGACCGCGCGGTGTGTTTTAACGTCCACGAGGCTGAGGCTCGTTTATCTCTCACGGAACGCTAACAGGTTACCCGAGGCTCGCCGTGGAGAGACTGTTAGAAATTAACGCGCCAGTCTGGCTGATCGGACGTGATTGGGAAATAGCGGCGATTTTGACGTGCGGTCACTGGCCCCTGTGGACCACCCCGCCGGGTCCGTCCTTCCCATGCACGTGTACCTCCCTGTCACCCGAGTCACCCCCCCCCCCCCCCCGGGCCCCCAGATTCCCTCTCCTCCTTCTGCGCAGGCGCAAGGAAAGCTCCGCATCACCCCACCCTTCGCGCAATAGGGCATCTTCAGCCAATCAACACCCGCTTTGGGCGGGTTGCGCTGGGTGGAGGGTGTCAGTAGAGGGTGGCCTCTTGAGAGACACGGATTCTGGCCAATCATCAGAGGCCGTCAGCAAGCCGCCCTCGGGGAGGTGCCGCTTGCCCGCCCCCGGCGCCCTCCGGGACCCGGGGGGAATGTCCCGGCCCTGGCTCCGAGAAGCGCTTTGCTCCGCCCGGCGTGGCTGCTGTCTGCTGGCCCTGAAGCTCGCGGTGTTCCGAAATGGCCGAGCCGTCGGACCAGGCCGTCAAGTACTACACCCTGGAGGAGATCCAGAAGCACAACCACAGCAAGAGCACCTGGCTGATCCTGCACCACAAGGTGTATGATGTGACCAAATTTTTGGAGGAGGTGAGTTGGTGAAACGCGCCGCGGACCGGGGTTTGGAGGTTCCCTGCTGGGACCTGTGGTTCGAAGCGCGGCCGGGTTGCGGTACGAGGCTGTGCGTGTGCTCCTGAGCCTGCCCACCCAGTTCTGCACACTTGGGAGAGGTCTCCGCGCCTGCACGTCTCTGTGTGCACACCTGTCTCTGCACACACAGGGTCAGCCGCCGCTTCTGCGCCCTCTTGAGTTTGCGTGCCGGTGTGTGTACTCCTGGGAGCGCCCACTTGGGTGCGACCGGAGGCGCCTGGGCCCGCGCTGTGGCGGGGGGGAGCCGTGGCGGAGCAGGCGTTGCCTTGGGAGCCCCTGCGCGGGCGTGTAGGACCGCGGCACCACCCAGCACTTACTGGGAAACAAAGTCGCGGCTGGATCGGCTTCCCTGGCAGAGGGCGCAGCTACGCGGGAGGATGTTGAAAGATCCCCTTTTTCCCCTGAGTTTGCATAAACGGGATCTTCATATGGAACGGGGTCGTCCGCTTCTGGTATTCCCCGAGAGGATTCCTAAAAGGAGCAGGTTGGATGCCCCCGCCCGTGAGCTGTGGGGTTTCCTCCAGAGGGGACTCTGAGGTCAGAGTGTGTGGACCGCACCCACACTCACCCGGTGATTGTGAACGCGCCTGATGAGGACTTTGCAACAAGGTACAGAGCTGGACTCCTGGGACTGCGTTTGGGTGTGTGGCTGGCTTTGAAGAAGGAAGGAAGAGGGACAGAGCAGTAAAAACGCTGCCAGTGGGACTTGATCCTAAAGCAACTTGGGACATTGTAAAACAACTTTGCTTAATGTAAAGGAAAACATCCTTTTGTTAAGATTCTTTGTATTAAATTATCATTTTTGCAATAAATTCTTAGGGGCTTTTCTTTGCTACCGTTGGAGGTGTTTTATCACTGTGGGGGAGTCTGAGTCATAAATCTTAACATTTAACTTCCTTCATCCCCGCAGACAATAAAAGAGAATGTTTAGTGATGGGGATTCTTTACATAGTTTGAGGGGATAACTGAGATGGAGGCCTGGGCTTAGCTGGATTACAATTTGCATCAAGGGACTTGTTTTGCAGAGAATTTTAAAAAACTTTTAAAAAAGATTGGAGTTGATGTTTATCAGTAAGCTATTTCACCATGAACTTGTCAATTGGTGGAGTGCCAGAAGATAAAATAGTGTCCTATTTTAGTTAGGAGTGGTTTTTGTTGGATTCACATCTGATTTTTCCTGCCCCTTATGCTGACCTACAGAGCTTATTTGCCATTACAGTTTCTTGAACTAAACACTCTGAGCATAGCATCAGGCGTAATTGACACTAAATGTCTACTTGGAACTGTTTCTCCTCTCCCTATGGTATAAGTAATTCTGTAGTTTTAAGATCCAGTGTGTGCTTTCTTTATTCGTGTCTATTAAACAGGATAGATCTATGAAAGATTAGTAGGCTGTTTTATATTATGAAGCATCTATCATTTCTTTCTCTTTTTTTGTGGGTTCTGACCTACACATTGTGTTGTACAGGAGGCCTCCCTCACCTTCCCCCACCAGATGTCAGTAGCACCCCTCCCCTGCTTGTGCCAACCAAAAATGTTCCCAGTTTTTGACAAGTGTCCCCTTGGGGAGAAAAATCATTCCTAGTTTGGAAGGAGTTCCTGCTCTAAAATGTGTTTTGCATAACTTTAAGGGTATATTTCTCAGAAGGAGATAATAAGAGGAGATTGTTAAACTTTACTATAAACCATTTACTGTTAACATTTCATTGTTTTGAGGCAGGAAGGGGGAATTATACAATGTTTTTTTGAGTAAAACTGGAATAGCTCCCAAGTAAAGTTTGAGGAAATGAGTTATCACTAATATTTGGTAATGAGTACTTATAGTGAGATAACAAGAAACTGCTGTTTCTAGTGATTTAAATAAACCCCAGTTTACAGCAGTCGCTATACACTGTCTTTTCTCGATTGGTACTTGGTACTGTGCTCTCTGTAGTAGCGTCCCTGAGACTTGAGTTTGGGTCCCACTGTTCTCTTCGGGACCTTCCTTCTGATCAGTCGATGTGGTATTTGCTGAGTGAGCTCTTTTCGCCTCCATGTCTGTCAGGACACCGGAGCCCCAGAGGAAGCAGGAAGACAGAAAACAATGTTGTGGACAGGAACGGTGACATAGCTGTCTTTAGCCATCGGGAGTACCCCTGGGAACCTCACACGTGGGCTCTAGTAAATAGGGCCTCAAGTCAGTGGACCTGAGTGGAAAGGGCCTGATCGGCTCAGAGCCGGACTGGGTTTAGGTAGAAGAGGGAGGCGACTGATCCTTTGGAAGTAGACCTACTAGAAGGAGTGCAGCATGCAGAGGGGAGGATGCCCGCTAGCCTGTTCTAGCTGGAATCCCCAGCACCAGCTTTCCCAGGACATCCAATTCCACTTTTTGGGAAATGTCTTCCACTTGCCATCGTTGCTCTTTGTTGTCACTCTCTGTGACATCTCTGCTTAAGGCAGGGTCCTAGCCTTTGGCTTCCCACCCCAGCAGGACCATCCTAGGATCCCTTCCCCTGGCTTCCTGCATCTTAAACACACACCTTCTCCTTCACAGGACTGCAGGATGCTCTGACAGGGGTTCTTCCTTCTTCCTCAGTCCTCCTGTTCCATTATTTTACGAGGCCTTGGCTGAGTATCTCATCCCTACTTTTGAAACAAAGAAGCCTAGAAGATATCTTCCCCTATTCCCCTTCCCCTTTCTTCTATCATTTAAAAGTTCCAGAAATTCATGAAGATTTTGCATCCTAACTAAAGAATATTCTGTTTTCACTAATTTACCTACATAGGGAAGGTTTGTTGGGGGGAGGGAAGGCTTCCTACCTCTAAAGTGAACTTTTAACTATGGGCAAGATCTCCTTATCCTATGAATTCACCCATCCTTATGGACAACATGGTTTCCATGGCATCATTCAGAATACCATAGATTATATGCATGTCTATGTTCATGTTGAGAAATGCATAGTTGATGGGTGGAAGAGGGCCCTGGTCTGCTGCCTATACTCTTTGTGCCTCAGATGCCTTATTTAAAGTAAAATGGGAAGATGATAATAGTGCCAACTTCATGGGGTGATTATAAATGCATAACACGGTCACAGGCACAAGATCCGCGCAGTAAATGCAGACTGCTACATGCCGGGGTCCAACCCCAGCAGGTCCAGGGGTCCCCAAAGGTGTGGATGGAGTCGGTGAAGAAGGAATGACACAGAGACGGAGTTCAGTTGATCAGCAACCTAGCCAGGATCTCTAGCCAGGATCTCCAGTCAAGTTCTGGTCTGGATCTCCAGCGAAGTTCTGGTTCGGATCTCCAGCCAGGTTCTGTGTCCATGTTCTCTTGCTAGGTTCTCCAGGTTCTCCAGCCAGGTTCTGTAGCCATGTTCCCTCGCTAGGTTCTCCAGCCAGGTTCTGTGTCCATGTTCTCTTGCTAGGTTCTCCAGGTTCTCCAGCCAGGTTCTGTAGCCAGGTTCTAGTCAGGTTCTCTTGCCAATTTCTGTAGTCAGGTTCAGTCCAGGATCTTTTGCCATGTTCTCTCCAGCGAAGTTCTTCTGTCTCTAGATTCTGTGTAGGTTCTGTGTCTCTTAGTTCTGTGTTCTAAGTTCTGTCTTCTAAGTTCTGTGTTCTAAGTTCTGTCTTCTAAGTTCTGTGTCTTGCTGTCTTGTTACATCTGTATTTATACCAGTTGATTCAATCCTATCAATCTCTATTACAAAGGTTAGGGCGTTTCTTATCTCCATTCCAGGGAGTAAAGATTATGTAGCTTAAGCATGATTGTTCATAGTTAAAGTGATTAATTACCCGCCTGGCACTTAGTTGAGGGGTTTTATTCCCTCCCTAACTTCAGGGGAAAATCCCTACCTGGGAAAACAACCTTTCTCAGAGACCTTGGTTAAAACACATAGTGCCAAGAAGGTGAGCAAACATATTAAGAACAGTATGCCATATATGCCAGGTCCTTTGAAACAGCAAGGATGGACCGGCTCCCGGCAGCTACATCAGCCGGGTCAGGGTGGGGTATGGGCTTTCTTTCTGTAGCATCGGAGGTAGCTGAGTGCTAATATGAGATTTTAAGTAAAGGTGTATATCTGGCAGGTGCTATTGAAACAGGAGAGTGTTATTAAAAAATTATATTCACCCAGTTAAGAACGTAGGTGAAGTTTCTTAGTTGCACAACAGGCTCTGTCCCCTGAAACAATGGCCTTAGAAGCTGTTTTCATGTTCAAAAGGACAGTAGACACCTGAGAGGGCTTAATGTTAGTGGTCAGCTAAGTAGCAGCAGGTGTTGAGTTACTATCTGATACCAACCTGCAAGATTATGAACTTAGCTGCCTAAGTATTTTGAAGTAGTTTTTTTTTTTTTCTTTCAATCCTGAATTCTAGTTTTTGAATTTATACTGATGAAGTTGGGTCTGGTCATATGATTATATTATCAGTAGGGTTGATGAGTATAGAACATCGAAGGGAAGTTATTGAAATGAAAATGTAGGCACGTGCGGCCAGGAAAAAAGGGTGGTTTACTTTTCTCTTTCTGTGATTTGGGTGGCAGCATTGACTCAGCTTTTCAAAGAGCTGTGAAGGGAGAGAAGGTGTCGCATAATCGATGACAGCCAGTAGGTGTTTAATTTGTGAAATAGGCATCTTCCTGAAAAATGTTATGAGCACAATGCTGTTGTATCCAGTTGCCCCTCCTTTACATGATGCAGATGGAAATGGTTTCTCTACCAGTGGTCGGCAAACTGCGGCTCGGCAAACCGTGGCTCGCAAGCCACATGCGGCTCTTTGGCCCCTTGAGTGTGGCTCTTCTACAAAATACCAGCTCTTCCACAAAATGCTGACTTATGCGCATGGGCCACGAAGTTTCAGTTGCACTGTACGTGCGCGCCCACATGTGGTATTTTGTGGAAGAGCCACACTAAAGGGGCCACAGAGCCGCATGTGGCTCGTGATCCGCGGTTTGCCAACCACGGCTCTAGACCATTTCTGGGGACCCTGGGGTTATGATGCTTTTGATCTGTGTCTAGGCCAGTGATGGCGAACCTATGACACGCGTGTCAGAGGTGACACGCGAACTCATTATTTTGGTTGATTTTTCTTTGTTAAATGGCATTTAAGCATATAAAATAAATATCAAAAATATAAGTCTTTGTTTTACTATGGTTGCAAATATCAAAAAATTTCTATATATGACACAGCACCAGAGTTAAGTTAGGGTTTTTCAAAATGCTGACACGCTGAGCTCAAAAGGTTCGCCATCACTGGTCTAGGCTGATCCTTAGCATCATCTGCTTCATAAGGCTGCTGGCTCCAGACTCTCTTTTGCTTTCATCATCTTAGGCAGTATCTTTATAGCAGCTTTTGTGGTAAGGACTTACTTTTTGTTACTGTCCATTGAACATGGCTGCCTACTTTGCAGAGACCAGTGGTTCTGAGCCTGGGGGACTTCAGTGCTCCTAGAATCTGGAAAGAGACTATGGGTGTCTGAAACTCAGTGTCCTTAATTTTGAAAAACCATATATCTTTACCCTTGATAGGGCTATGGTATATAGGGGTAAAATCCTAAATGCCTTTGCTTTTCTCAAGGAAGTTTGGTAATATTCTAAATCTTATACTACTACAAAGCTGCGGTTGCAAATTATTTAACCTATGTAGTTTGGTAAATAAAAGTAGAAATTATGAAATCCATAGGAGGAGAATATAAAGAGACTCTGGTGTTTAAGTGGCTCAGGCATTATGGGTGAGCAACGGCAGACTCAGTCTCACAGGCCACCAGGTAATGTAAACCTGTGTAGATTCTACATAATTTCTTTTTTCTTTTGGTAACTTTTTGCTACTTTTGAGAAGAGGTTTTTAATTTGTGTTTTTTTAGTTGCTTTTTTATTGTTTCAAAGCAAACACTCGAGATTGCTAACTTTTGTTTTTATGTATCTTTAAGGTAGATGGAAATTCTAAATTGAAGGGAGCACAGACTCTGCAGGTCATTGTGGGAAACTCAAGGGGTAAATAATGCTCATTTCTCCTTAATGCAGCTATCTGTTATTCTAAAAGTTCTCCAAACCACAAAACATAAACAATAAGTACCTTTTAAATTTTTTAAATTTAATTTATTGGGGTGACGTCAGTTAATAAAATTTACAGGTTTCAGGTATGCAATTCTATAATACATCATCTGTATATTATAGTATGTTCACCACCCCAAGTCAAGTCTTCTTCCATCACCATTTATCCCCCCTAGACCTTCTGCTACCTCCCTTCACCTCCCATTTCCCTATGATAAAATCACGTACTATTTATTGTCCGTGTCTGTGAGTTGTTTTTTGATGTTTGTTTGTTTTTGCTTAATCCCTTCCCTTTCCACTTAAGCCCTCAACTCCCTCCCCTCTGAGAGCTACCCATCTGTTCTCTGTATCTAATGGAGTCTGAACAGCCTCTGTCACATGAGGCAGTTGTGGGAAAGTATTGGATGGGGGTGCAGAAAACTGGATCTAAATCGTAGATCTATTGTTGAGGTGATTGGAGCAAGTCAGATAAATTCTCTAAATCATCTTCTTCTAAAGTTGGGAGCATTCTGCCACCTGAATCTACCTCAGACTTGTGAACCCTGGCAGGAATAATATATGTGAAAACACTTGGGAAAGTTTTGAAATCTTTTACCAAGTGTACCAGTTAATAATGCAGATTTTGTAATCAAAGAAAACAGGATAATTTCAAGAGAAACATCAAAAGTGCTTTATTCAAAGTAATGTCCATTGCTAGCTACACATTTTCCCCATCTTTCAGGTAATTTGTGGATACCATCCCAATAGAACTTTTCTTGTTTTGAGTCAAACCATTCAGAGACCCAATTTTCCACTTCTTCGTATGTTTTGAAGTGCTGCTTAGAAAGTGCGTGTGCCATCGATCGGAACAAGTGGTAATCTGAAGGAGCAAGGTCTGGTGAATACAGCGGGTGGGTTAATACTTCCTAGGCAAGATCTTTTAACGTGTCTTTTACTGGTTTTGAAGTGTGTGATGGTGCGTTATCATGAAGCAAAATTACTTTACCATGTCTTCTGGCCCATTCTGGTCATTTTACAATCAAAGCGTGGTTCAAATTGATTATTTGTTGTCAGTAGCGATCAGTATTAACGGTTCACCTGGTTTTAGGAGCTCATAATACACCACACCTTCCTGATCCCACCAAATGCAGAGCATTGTCTTCTTTCCGAAGCGATTTGGCCTTGCAGTCGATGTTAATGGTTGGCCTGGATCAATCCATGATTTTGTGCATTTGGGATTCTCAAAATAAATCCACTTTTCATCGCCAGTCACAATTCGATGCAAAAAAGACTCTTTCGTGCCGTTGAAGCAACATTTTACTGATGACTTTTTGGTTTTCCATTTGTCCTTCGTTCAGTTGATGTGGCACCCATTTTCCTTTCTTTAAAATCTTTCCCATTGCTTGTAAACGATTGGTAATTGTTTGCTGAGCATTTAATCTTTCTGCAAGTTGTTTTTGAGTTTGACACGCATCTTCATCCAATAATGCTTGTAATTGTTGGTCTTCAAACTTTTTCGGTTGACCTGGATGTTCTTTGTCTTTCACATTGAAATCATCACTTTTAAAGCATTTAAACCAGCGTTCACAAGTATCTTGAGATGGAGCATGTTCACCGTAAGCTTCCCGAAGTATACGATAACTTTCAGCAGCACTTTTCTTCAAAATAAAGTAATGAATTAAAACTTCCTGCAAATGCTCTTTTTTTTTGGCATGAAATTCGACATTTTTAAGCGTAAAAATATCTATGATGTTAACACCTCCAGAAAATTTGACGTAGGAAGTTTTGAAGCTTGTTGTCAACACAACAAAATAACATACATATCAAATTGCATATATATCAACATATGTGTAACTCCTTCTATTGAAAGAAATCTGCATTATTAACCGGTACACCTATAAGTTAAAGTTTACTAATAAATTACGTGTTATAATTATATTCCACGTCGGTCACACCAATGACCACAAGGCCCACAAGGTAGCCAGGTCTGTCCTCCCAGGTTCAGTTCTCTGTAATAAACACCTGAGAGGCTTGGCTGATTTCCCACCTCCTCTCCTGAATTATTTGGGTGTGTATTTTTTGTCAAAAGGGGAAATGCATGGAAACATTTTTTTCAGCCCCTTTAACATGTAAATTCTCTTAAAAGTGCAACTACAGTGAATAATGCCTTACTAAGCTAACATGAGCCACAGTTGTCAGCAGCAGTCCATGTCCAAGTGCTCAGGACAGTGGCCAGAGGTAGCAGACTCAAGGGGGGATTTAAACAGCAGTGGCTCAGAGGTGTTCTCCAAATCTTAGTGTGTGCTTTCCCCCCGCTATTACCTTTGAACTTGTTTCCTTGGAAACATGCCATTAAGTGTATTTATTAACTGGCTCCCTGTGTCTTTTATCAAGTTCCACATGGGACAGGAAAGTGAGTTGAAGACGTGCGTGGGAGAAGTCAGTTCAAGGCCAGGTCAGTAGAATTTGGCCTGTGCAGCCTTGTGGTAAGTGACCTTTGGTTAGTGAGAGCTGACGTCTCAGGGATGATGGCACAAAGTCACGTTCTTCCACCCCCAGAATTAGGTCTCTGGCCTGCCCATGAGGACGGCATGTCCAGAACAATGACATTGAACCAGCATTGATGGTGGGGAGGGAAGTGGGCGGCGTTTACCTCCCCTAGGTCCCGTCAGCGGTTTTCTGTGTCTGGCGGTTTTCTCGCAGGGCGGGCAGCCTCTGCCTCTTCTGCAGCGATGGCCTGGATGTGCCTGTTTCTACCTGTGTCTTTCCACGCATGCTGTTTTCTCAGTGGCAGAGCTGAACAAAAACGGGCCAGGACACAAAATATATCCAGCCTACTCCTCCGCCTCCCACATTCTGCAGAAAGTATTAATAACTGTCATTCACACTCCCTCCCTAGTAGAAATCCCCGGTGGGCTAATACTACTTGTGATAGCAGTGGACACTCACTGAGCATTGATGGCCATTCCGTGTGTGCTAGATGGTGTGCCAAAATGCATAAAACTCCCTGTGCATTTGCGCTGTTAATTCTGAAAACAGGCCTCTCAGGTGGGTAGTGGTGGTGCTGGTGCCCTTTTTAGGTAAGAAAAATGTGGCTTAGGAGCCTCTGTTAATTGCTCAAATGACACAGTGGGTGAGGATTGAAAGCCAGGTTTTCAATCCAGGACATGGGACTCCCCAGCCCGAGTTCCTCTGCTGACTGTGACACGGGCGTGAGACCGCAGGCATTTTTGAGGACCACTAGCAAAACTGTCAAAGAAAAAAGCCACCCTACCTGTACATCGTTGCCATCATTTGCTTTGAGATTTTTCTCCCCATATCCAGAGTTCTCTGTAGGAACCAGGAAGAAAACAAAGGGAAGTTGTGAATGGAAAGATCTGAACATAAAGAGAATCCTTGGAAGGTAAAGAGGGGGCCAATAGTGCCTTTCTTCCCACCTGCTGTCATTTCCCGTGTTGCCTTCTAGAAGGTGAAGGAAAGAGCTGTGGCAGCTCTTCACAGGGGGGTCTAGAAGGAAAGAAAGACCTGGTGGTCTTCAAGGCCTCCGGAGGTTCCTAACGCAGGGTACCTGGGTGGTGCTGAGAGTCAGTGTTGTGCTGTTTAAGAAAGAGCTTGTTTGCATGTGTGCTGGGCGTGTGTGAGCAGGGCCCATGCTTTCAGGAGGCCTGTTACATCACTGGCTCGCACAGGCCGCTCTGAGTAGAAGTCTGATGAGGCTCCTGCTCTGGTGAAGTCCACCCGTCTGTGGGCTCAGCTAGTGTTGGCCCACCCTTGCCCACTCCCTGGCTGGTTGTGGGTCCTTGTCCTCTGTGGGTCTCTCTCTCTCTCTCCCCCCCACCCCCCTTGTCTGCCAGTGCCCCCATTCCATTTCAGTGTCGCCTCCGGGCCCTGCAGGAAGTCTGTCCTCCGAGCTTCCTCACGCTGCCCTCTGTCTTCGAGTCCCTGCCGCACATGTCAAGGATTCTCTCCCGTGTCAGAGCACGTGTCCTGACAGAGCCTTCAGGATCCCACTGCTTCCATCGCTCAAGTCTTCATGATGAGTGACATGTTATTACGACATTAAAGAATGTAATTTCTGGAAGGAAATCAAAACAGCTTTATCTGGTGGAAACAACTTATCATTTCCCTGCTTAGCTCCTTCCCTCTGCCTGGTGTACATTCCCTTGGTCACCACCCCCTTCAGGCCACAGCTCAGTGTCGCTTCCCAGAAAGGGGAATTTTCTGTTACATCATCGTCCTATTTCATTTCTCTGCTAGCACTTGAGGCGATGTCTGCATGTTTCTTGTTTGCTGGCTGCCGTTCTCTACCAGACAGCAGCCGCGCACGTCCTCCTTCACTGCCCTGTGTCCTGACACATAGTAGCTGCTCAGTAACATCCCTTCAGCGGGGAGAGGACAGTCCAGTGGAGGAACACAAAGCACCCTGTCCTCTGTTTCCATCTTATTTCCCCTTTCCTCCCTGTTTCCCACACAACTGGCACATACTTGTGTTATTATGATGTGAGCTTTTCTAAAAATAACCAAGAATTTTGCTTCTCTTTTTCAAGGAGAGAGAATTGTAATAGCATTCTGCAGAACTGCCAGCTCTCCAGCTCACAGCTGCATTATCTCTCTGTCCTCATCCTAATGGCCTCTAAAGATGACCCCCGGTAGAAAATGTCATTGTCCTTATGATACCTGTTTCTGTTGTCTCTCGTCATTTGGTGCTGTGCCTCAGGAGAATCAGGCCAGTTGATTTAATCCATAGAAAGCACTTGAAGATGAAGGTGGGTGGGGGTGGGAAGAAGAGGGTGGTGCTGGATGTAGCCTTCAGCATTTTGGATCAGGAACTGTAGCAGGTCTGTACAGGTTTTTTGTGGCAATATCAGGTGGGGGTAGGGACAAAAGGGAACTCGATATTACTGAAATGGCTATTATATGCCAGGCATTCTACTAATTATATCCTTTACTCTTCTGTGCAGTTTAGGAGGAGGGAGATAGTTGATGCTGGGGAAATGGACACTCAGAAAGATCAGTACCTTCCTGGGTCCTGTGAAGACATGGCAGAGCTGCACCTTGAGCTCCTGGTCCTGTCCCCAGCCTGTGCTTTTTCCATAGCATGGGGCTGCCTAGACACAGAAGCTATGCCTACTGGAGAACAATCCATTACTTCTTTTAGAGCAGTGGTTCTCAACCTTCCTAATGCTGCGACCCTTTAATACAGTTCCTCATGTTGTGGTGACCCCCAATTTCATTGTTACAAATTGAACATAATTAAAGCATAATGATTAATCACAAAAACAATATGTAATTATATATGTTTTCTGATGGTGTTAGGCGACCCCTGTGAAAGGGGTCTCAACCAAAGGGGTCGCGACCCACAGGTTGAGAACCGCTGGTCTAGAGCATGACACGGAAACCCGGAGGAGTGTAGGAAGGTGGGAGCCCATGAGGGGTCAGGCAGGCGTCACAAAGGGGAAAGTGCTTGCCATGAGATTGGGCCAATATGTGACTAACGAGGGGTTTCATGTAACTTTAGATAAGTGATATGGGAAAGTGTGATTTATAAAGTAGTTGGGAGGTGATATGTGTTTAATTCTCCTTTCTAATTGCCTCCCCCTAATCCAGTAACAAAGAGTGAAAAAAAAAACTAACAAATAGTTGTTGACTGAAAAATAATATCGACTAGGTGTTTTGTCATCAAGAAGGGTTTATTTGGGAAAAAGGAAGGGGTGCAACCCAGAGCACACAGACAAGGCAGCTGAGTGCACACTCTGGCCTGTGTGCCAGGCGGGAGAAGGAGGTTAAGGGAAAGGAAGTTAGGACCACAGAGCTTTACTATAAATATTGTTCTGCCTGTAGGGTTCTTGTGATTGGTGGAGTATGAGACCTTCTTAAGCCCAGCTCCTCCCACAAACCCTCCACACTCATTGTGTTTGCTTCAAGTTCCAGTTGGACTTCATCGTGCATTGTTATCCCTGTGAAGTGGGTTACGCACAGCACCTGCAGTTCTCCAGGGTGCCACTGTGTTACCGCCTCTGGGTCTTTGCAATGTCCTTTCCTTTGCTAAAACGTCCCCACGCGCTCACCTGGTGAACATCTCCTGAACCTTTCCCACCTCAGCCTCTCCCTGACACCCTCTCAGCCTTCTGCTCCAGGGCGAGTGGATCCCTTCATCTACTGTGCTGGCTCCCGTACCTGGGGCTGCTGTGTGTAGCTGCTACTTGTCTGCCTGCCTGTCTCTCCCCTGGACTGTAACCTCTAAGGCCAGGGCCGTGGCTTCCCCATCAAGGTAACAACCTAGCTGGCCAGGGGACTTTGCAGATGTTTCCAGCTGGGCGAATGCACAGATGGGCCTTGTAAATTTCATCCCATAATCTTCAAAGTGAGACAGGGAGCTGATGCTCCCCAGCCTGGTCCTGAGCTTTGAGGATTCAGCATGAGAGGCATGCACAGCCCCAGGCAGTGCCATCCAGAGGTGCCCCTCCATGGAGTCCATGTGGGGGCGCCGTGTGCAAGTCTGGAGAACCCAGCCAGCTTCGAGGCCCTTCATTCTTTGCCTCCTCAGAAAAACAGCATCTAGAAATGATAGAAAACATTTGGTTAGGCAACTTATTTTGTTCCTAATCTTTTTAAATCGTTCACTTTCCACACTCCCTTGAGTTGTTCTCATCTTTGGCTTCATTACTGCAGATAATCTCTGTGCACACATTATTCTGCCTAGTCATTGTTTACCACACCTATTTTGGCAGGGCTAAGTGTTTGGATTGAAAGGTA
The DNA here is from genome assembly GCF_014108235.1 of Myotis myotis. Lineage (NCBI taxonomy): Eukaryota > Metazoa > Chordata > Mammalia > Chiroptera > Vespertilionidae > Myotis > Myotis myotis. The sequence continues at coordinate 43,436,641 of NW_023416401.1, forward strand.
CTCCAGAGTTGGTGGACTTTGGGTCTGTATAACAGTACAGCTAAGTGGAAAGGTTTTTATTGTCATTTGTTTTTGCTTAGTTTAAGCGAGCTCTGGGGGTGGGGGGGGGGATGGATTTAGAGCACATGGTGTCACTGAGTGGACATCTGCACACCCTTCTGAGTTTTTCGGAGACAACCTGGTAGCCAGGTAGTTCCCTGAACTAGGGGGAGAGAGAGAGAGAGAGAGAGAGAGAGAGAGACAGAGAGAGAGAGAGAGAGAGAGAGAGAGAGAGAGAGAGAGAGACCTTTGAATCTTAATGATTAAGGCTCAGGAAGGCAGGACAAAGTTTCTTGGGGTCTAGAAGAAGCGAGACAGATTTCCCTCTAAATTTCCAAAAGGGAAATGTACGAAGAAACTTTGTTTTTCTAAGGCATCCTATTAAAGTCACTTTGTTCAGAAGCATAAAAATAGTCATTTAATACGCATGTTCCAAAAAGAGGGGGAGGCCGAATGAGGCCAGAAACTGGGCCTGGGCCTGTTTCCTTCATGAACTGTCAGCGTGACATTGGGCTTATTTGCTCTGGGTCCCGCTTTCTTCATCTGTGACTTTAAATGTTGAGTCTCTGAGGTTCTTTTAAACTCTCAACTTCTGTGATTTTAACCTTCGGCCTCCCTCAGGCCTGCCCTTTTGAACAAGATCTCCAGCTGAGTGTCATGCTTTTGTTGCTGGCCCACAGAGGAGGTGGAGGCGGTTGAACTTTGTAAGGCTGCAGTCTGTGCCTGGGGGAGGGGGTGGGGATAGAGAGGCCCTGTGCTGCCCCCACTGGCCAGATGCCTGTCTGCACTTGGAGACTGGCTGTTCCAACAGTGATCCTGTGATGTTTGTTTGAGTCACGCTGCTGTTCAAGAACTCATCATTGTCCGCCCTTTCCCACAGGCACTCACGGCCCTACCTCATTTGGTTCATTCTAACCATCCAGCTGTGTTAGCCAGGGTCCTCCAGAGAAACAGAAGACAGGACACACAGACGATCCATAGAGTGTAAGGAATTTATTATGAGGAAGGTCAAGAAGTCCCAGGTTGTGCCATCTGCAAGCTGGAGACCCGGGAGAGCTGGTGGGCCACTCAGTTCAAGTCTGTAGGCTGAGAGCCAGGGGAGCCAATGGGGCAAAACCCAGTTCAAGGGCAGAAGAAGGTGAGATGGCATGTCCCAGCCCTAACAATAAGGCAGGAAATGAGGGACAGATTCTCCCTTCCTCCACCTTGCCTTTTGTTCTATTCAAGCTCTTCTGGGTTTGAGGAAGCCCACCTAAAGGGGAGGTCACCTCGTTTACTAAGTCCTCCAATGCAAATGCTATTCTTATCTGGAAATAACCTCCCGGACACACCTGGAAATAACAGTCTAAGCATCCCCTGGACCAGGGGTCTTCAAACTACAGCCCGCGGGCCACATGCAAATACAAATATTGTATTTGTTCCCGTTTTGTTTTTTTACTTCAAAAAAAGATATGTGCAGTGTGCATAGGAATTTTTTCATAGTTTTTTTTAAACTATAGTCCGACCCTCCAACGGTCTGAGGGACAGTGAACTGGCCCCCTGTTTAAAAAGGTTGAGGACCCCTGCCCTGGACAGTCAAGTTGGCTCACAAAATGAGCCCCGGCACAGCCTCACGTATTTTGCTTTATTCAGACGTACCTCTTCACTCACCCAGCTCACGAGCACATTTCGGCCCTTCAGCCTCATCCCTGCTCGGAATCCTCTTGAGGTTTCTCATCTATATCTCCGCTGTTCATCCAAATTCTAACCTAAAGGGCCCCGACTATTTTTAAAGATATCTATGAAGATAACCCAATTATTAAATATTGGATATGTTAAGATGGTCCCTTAATATTTCTCCAGTTGTTTAATGTATGTGAAGACCATTATCCTAATTTATCTTTTTAAGTTTCTCAACACTTGCATCTTTTATGTGCTTCAGGACTTTAGTGTCTGGCACATGGTATTTCTTGACAAATGATGAATGTAGTAATTAGAATTAAGCTCAGAAGAACCACAAGCAACTGTGCTTAAACAAGATAGAAGTTTGTTCACCTGCCGTGGAGAACAAGCTTTCCAGGTGTGGTGTGCCAGCTGTGCTCCGTCAAGTCCTCAGGGCCACACTTCTAGCCCACTTCTAGGCCTGGTACTGTGAGGGAGATACCTTACAGATGGAGGCTTCCCTTAAAAATGTAAAAATCGTTTCACAGCTGTAACTTCTACTTGCTTTTCAGAGCTTCTCCCACATCTGCTGTTGCTTACAATTAACCAGTGTAAAATGATCAATATCCCAAAGAGGCATATTTTGGGGTGGAAAACTTTGCTCACCTCTTTTGTATTAAAGGGGAACATAACTAGCAAAGGTGATGCCAAAATTATAATTTAAACTCATCTTTATATTTTGAGTAGAGAATCTAAGGAACTGTAAAATGGCTGTAGAAATAAACAGTAGCAATGAAGAATGGACCAGGAGAGTGTTTTGACTCAGTCATCAGTTTCTGAATTAATGTAGTTGCAGGCTGTGTATTTGAGTGCAGAATGACTGATTTTATTCACATTTTCTGCCTCCTTAAGATTATTGCCTATATATCAAGAATTTGTTGAAATCATCTGCATCAGGAGTAGTATCTAAGTTTCTTTTATCTTGCCAGTTTTTAGAGATCATTTTTAGTGTACACCATTAAATATGAAATAGAATTTTCCTGCAATTTAATAAATCTTGGATATGGTGCATTCTCTAGTAATGCAGTTATTACTTTATTATTTCTTTTTGGCCTCATTCAAAACAGGATTTGAGGCACCACTCACATTGTGTTGACTCTATAAATCTTGGTCTTTTCATACAGAAGTAATGTAACCCAAGGCCATGCTCCATCAATTGTGCTTTCTCTGTATCTGACCCTCATCTGTTTGTGCTGGTTTGCTCTGGTGAAGCATCTGGTGCTATTTTAGTGTTATAGTCTTTTTTTCTTTTTTTTTTTCTGTGCATGACAAATTGGTTGCATGTTTTATCTCTCTCGCTACTAGTTATACCGAAGTAGGTTAGAAGATGGGGAGCCGGCAGCAGCCCTTTGGGGTCTGACCTTCCTCACTTGAACAGTTCAGATGTGACCTCAGTAGGACATGGGAGGATTGTCTATTGGGTTTGGGTCATGTTTTTTGTAATGATATAAACCATTGAGCTTTGTAGTGTTAAACATAGGGCACCGTCTTCTCAGTGAGATTCTCGGAACTTGTTGGTTACGAATAAAGCTTATCGTATGGTCTCTGAGGCGAGGCTGTGAGTGTGGGGCCAACCCTGATAACCTTGTTCGCTCTCCCGCAGGAAGCAGAAGAACACCACCTGCACTCAGTATTTATCCTATTAAAGCAAATTCTTACCACTGCAGTATATTTCAAAAGAGGAAGCGTAGATGGGATCACAGGTGAAGAGGGACATGTTGGTCATTGGTTTTAAATATGTGGACTTTTCACAGCAGGTAACTCAACAGTGTTTACCTGGAAATACTGTGGCACTGCTAATTAAACATGAGAGGAGAAGCTGAGCTTGTTCTGTTTATTAGCATTGTCCGAAGGATGTCGGTATTGCTTCATCATTATAGGTATTTGGTGCCCAGTGAAAAAAATTTATCAAGTTTATAATATGTTCTTCCTTTTTGGACTCTTAGTTTTGTGTGTGTTTTTGTTTTTAGAAAACAGGGGATACACCTTTTAGATCATTGAGCCCCACACAGGCTCAACGAGTGCCATTAATTGGAATGACCGACCAATCAAGGGGAAGGGGAGACCTGCCCTCCCATCTGTCAGGCATTGGGCATATTGAGACATACAGTGAAGTCTACAGGCTTTCCTTTGTTTCCTGTCCTTCCACTGGAAGGACCTCTCCTTTTCTTGGCTTTATTGATACTCATTTACCACTTTTTGTTTTCTGCCTTATTTGCATTTCTCTCATTTTTGTATGTATCTGGCAGACACGTAACTTTAATAAATCCTCAAATTCACAAGCACAGTTACAACTGTATTTCTCACATTACATAAAGTGTAACTGAAAAAGATTTTAAGAGATCACTTCAGACCTGTAGTGATTGTAAAAGGAGGACTGAAGCCATAAAATTATTCATTTATGTTAAATTAATATACTGAAACCATCTGCATCACGAAAGGCTTTATTGCGTTGTCATTATACAGGTAAGAACTAACAAATTCCTTACCCTTTAACACCACAGGGCTGGCAAAAATGTAATACTGGTGAGACTTGATCCTGAGACCTGCCACACAGAAGAGTCGTCTGGTCCTTGGCCAACTTCAGCTTTGATGTTGGCCATTCCTTCTTGGATAAGTCAGTTGACAGCAACTTGACAAAGGCTGCTGGGGTACGCCCTGTCTGTCCCGCACCATCTACCTCCTCATCTCCCACTGCCTTCAGCGTGCCCTGGGCTCCCATCACCCTCTGCCACCCTCACCTAGATAAGCTCACTGCAGTCTCCCAAATCCTCTCCTGCTCTGACAGCTGCTGTCCATGCTGAAAACAGGGTTTTAATTTTTAAATGAACCTGATTTTGTCACCTTCCCTTCTTAGAGCCTCTCAATGACTTCTCGTTGCTAAAGATGACAATCTCCGAAGAGGCCTGAGCTTTGTGCGCCTGCCCTGCCCTCTCCACCTGGTCCTGGACCCACCTGCTCCCTCCTCTCTGGGAAGTTCAGACACACGGTCCTGCCCCTCACTCAGCTTCTTGGTGGCTGTACACCAAGCATGTCAAACTCGTGGACCACAGGCCTCCTGCCTCGTTTATTTGGCCCGTGTTAGCCTTTGAGTTTGACATGCTTCTCAGAGCACTGGTTTTCACTTGAGTTGTAATCATGGAGAGTTTCTGTTGCGTCCCTAAGCAATTGTTGGGAGCCCCGACCCTCTGCTCATGGTGGAGCCTGGCATATTTGCTTTCTGGCACATAGCAACATGTGGTATGTGCTGAGTACATAATAATGCAAATGGCACATAATAATGCAAATAGCACATTATTTTCCCAAGTTCACTTGGAGGAGTAACCACTAGGCATACTGTCTCTGTACGATGTATCATCATCTGCTTTTTGTCTAACGAAGCTGCATGCATAAGGTCGCGATCACAATTCTCTTTTTTAAATTATTCACACATATGCATATGTATACCCAGATTTCTCTGGATGGCAAGATTATGGGTGATTTAGGTGATTTTTATTTTATTTTTGTGCTTTCCTATTTTTCTATAATGTAGATGGATAACTTTCATAAATAGTAGAGGAAAAAAATAAGTAAATTTATTTAGCACTAGATATGTTTACACAAAAGGAGGAGAAACAGGTTTCAAAACAGAATAATAGTCCACATTTCTAAAGTGCTATGTACCTTTACGTCTTCCATTATTGGGAGTAATTAAGACGAGACTACAGTCAGTTGTGCAAGAGAGAATTGTTTTCTTTGGTTATTGGAGATTATAGGGGCTTAGCTCAAGGGCAGGTGAATTTGATCTGAGGTAATAATGAAGCTCAATTTAAGAAGGTTTTTACCCCTGAAAAAGGATTTAGGATGATATAATCAAGTACTTTCTTTTTATTTGATCGAGAACTCCTTCCCTTGCCTTCACCCATATCCATGACTGGGCCCGAGTGTCAGTCTCCCCTTCCTGCATCATGACCATCCTTGGGTTTTACCAATTAAAGCAGCTAAGAGCACTGAAATGCTTTGATTACACAAATGGCTCCTTAGACCCCTTCCCTGTGTAGAATTGAACTCCTTCCTCTTTGCTTCTGCTCCCTATCAATGACATGTCCCTATGGCAGCATCTTGAGCAAGTCACTATGATATCTGCTTGCATCATTTTCCTTTTGACCAAAAGGTAAGTTCTGCAGAAAGCAGGGGACTCGCTTACCTGTCCATCATGCTGTCCCCTCTCTGTACTTGGCAGGTGCACAGTGTACTTTTCAAAGATGAATTACATCTAAGGTTATGGTGTAGGTTCACACTTAGAACTAAGAGGTCAAAAGGACAGGACTCAAGACAAAAAGACTGAGAAGAGCAATTTTGAGAGCTTTATGGAAAAGTAAAGAGGACATTTGCCAAAGGATTGAAAATATCTGCCTAATGCTGTTATTGCCATGTGAATAACCTGGGGAAATGAACACCATTGGAGAAGGGTTCTACCGTACTTTCAAGAAGGCATTTGAATACAAAGGAGTATATTGTTTTCATCCACATTATGGATGAGTTATACTCACGTGTTGTCATCTGTGACTTCTGGAGTAACCTATTTGGTTAAATAAACTGGCCACTTCCTTGATCTCATTTGCTTGGAAAAATATTTACTTATTTTTATGTCTATAAATCTTTTCAACAGCATCCTGGTGGGGAAGAAGTCTTACGGGAACAAGCCGGAGGGGATGCTACTGAGAACTTTGAAGATGTTGGGCACTCAACAGATGCTAGAGAATTGTCCAAAACATATATCATCGGGGAGCTGCATCCAGTACGTGCTTTTTGGGGGCCTTTACTTCTTTCTCTTTAAGGCTATAGGTTGACATTACCCAAATCTGTAGACTTAAAGATTTAAAAAGGAGTAAAGTAGAACAATTCCTCCTGATTTTATAACACCATTTTTGTCAGAAACAAATTGCCTAGAAGTTTCTTTGCATTTCCCTGGTTGCGTTTTCCATTGGCATTTAGAGTCAGAATCCTCTAACCCCGAGGTCATGCCCTGGGGACAGTGTGTCTCAGACCCTGAAGGGTCACAGAGGAGCAAATTTTAGAAAGTGGAGGGTATAAACCCAGTATAATTTTATTTATTTATTTATTTATTTTTAATTAATTTATTTATTTTAAAAATATATTTTATTGATTTTTTACAGAGAGGAAGGGAGAGAGATAGAGAGCTAGAAACATCGATGGGAGAGAAACATCGATCAGCCACCTCCTGCACATCTCCCACTGGGGATGTGCCCGCAACCCAGGCACATGCCCTTGACCGGAATCGAACCTGGGACCCCTCAGTCCACAGGCTGACGCTCTATCCACTGAGCCAAACCAGTTTCGGCTATAATTTTATTTTTTATAGTTTTCTTTTTTGACCAAAATATTTTTTAAGAGTTCCCCCTTCTATTTTCATTAGTTTGAGACTATTGTATTCTTAAAGAATGATTTTAATTAAGAAAAATCAGCTCTATTAAATGAGTAGACTCTGCCTTCTATAAAACTTCACCCCAGATCTTTGGGACCATCCCCACTGGTGCTGGTTCATGGACTGGCCTTGAGGAAACACTGGCCTGATTCAGCTTTTATATCAAGCAGGACCTTCCGTGGCATTTGTAAATGGCCATGTACAACTTCACTAGTCTGTCCACTGAAGTTATCAGGAAAATAGCTGCAAACTTGGACAGAAGCAGCAGAGCTACCCAGTGTCCTGAGCAGCGGGCGCTCCTGCCTTGTGGTGCGTGAGTGAAGGAAAGGAGAGAGGAGGCTCTTCAGGGAAGCCTGTAGATGGGACCGTTTAGAGCACTTCCACATTTCCATTGAGTTGGCAGTGGGGTTTGTGGAGGTAGGAATGGTACTTGGAGAAAATACAAATCTTCATTTGTCTGGAGATTTTATTCACCCACATACTTTCATCTTCATACTTCACCAAAAGGGGGCAGTTTTATGGTAATCAGCGGGGCCTGCCCTTAAAAACATTCCATCCTGTCCTTACTCTCCCTTCCAAACCTTGTGAGGGTAGAGTGCTGGCTTTTTAGGATGTGATAGTAGCATTTTTGTCTCATCTGCCTATGGGATTCACCTGTGGTCTGTTTTAGATGCACTTTATTTTGGACTGACTCAGCCAGAGGTTTAAGTAGATTATGACACTACAATTGGGAGATTGCAGGAATTCACTGAGGATATCACACAAATTGTACACACACATACATATATACACAATGCATATACACATGCACACATACATACACACAATGCATATAAACATACGTGGATATATGCACAATGCATATATACATACACACATATATACACAATGCATATACACATACATACATATACACAATGCATATACACATACACACACATATATATATAATGCATATACACATACACATGTACACACACATACACACATCTCAAAGGCAATTTGAGAGGATAGAAGGGAGGAATCTGATTACTCAGCTGCTCCCTGAAGTAAAGATCAGAATCCGGGTTTAATAAGTGTACACACATCGACATATAAGTATGACTATCATAGATACTGTTCTAAACTTGGAACTCTAGATCAAAATACCTCTCAGCACTTAATGAGCTAACAGTTTTTGCAGTCAAGTCAGTGGGATCAAACTTTGTGTTTAGCAGCCTAGATAAATGAACCTGAAATGATAATTACTGAACAATAACATTTTTTAGAAATCGCAGTAAAATGAGCACTTTGGAAATGGCACATTTGTAGACGTTTCCATTCTGTAATGTGTCTTGTTTTTTATTGCAGGATGACAGACCAAAGATAACCAAGCCCACGGTAAGTGTGACCATCTTGGTGTCTCGGTGGCCATAGTTATTGCCACTGTATCTCATCCCTGAAAACTGTAGGGCAAAGGTCTCTTACTGACCTGACTGAGGCCAGCACAGGCGTGTTTCTAGGTTAAATGAATATGTAACCTGTTGGGTTGGCTCAACACACTTTTGTATTTGTATAGACCAGTCATTAAGTTTCATTAGGAGAGTCGTGTGTTCTCATCATAAACTCTCAATACCTAAGAGAATTTTCCCATCATGATTATCAGTGGATAACTTTTGAAGAGCTAGCTCCTTTTTATAACTCGCACTGTGCCTTTGGAGTGAAAGATTTGACTCAGCCCTATTTTCAGAGAACTTAAAATCTGATTGAGCTGAGGTCTTAAAGCTTAAACCTTTGAGGACACTTCCTATGTCTTCATCTCCACATCTCAGGCATAGTAGATGTTCAGTAAATCCTGGATAAATTTAATGTTATTTAAATTAAATGATAACTTTTGGTGCATTTTTCCTTAGGAAAGGAAAATAATTCTAGTGATACTAATTTTGTGCCAGGTACTCTAGCCCTTCTCTCTGAGGTGGTCATCTCACTCATACTTGAAGATAAATCCATAGTAAGAAATGTGACAACCGCTCGAGTCCCTGAAAGGGCAAGTGGGAAAAATAGTCCTGGGCCTGTAACTAAAGGACTGTGGGGGAAGTTTGCTTAAAACAAATGACAGAAAGTATACTTTTTCTGTTTTGGTTTATGTTCTTGGTTTTATTAGAGAGAACACCGCAGCAAGACTGCACAGGGCTCGTGTTAGGATCTGGTGAACTCATTTAGCAGCTGTTACTGACAAGACATTGTCTAAATTTAATCTATAAGAAAATCAAGCAGTTAATCTAGCAGAGCACGAAGGGCCACTTTTACCTTGGCAACCCAGATAGTACAGTGAAAGTCTGCGTGATGCTGTTTCATTTATATTCTCTCTTCCCCTACTCAAGGAAGGCTTAAGTTCAACGTTTTTATCTTTGGGAAGATAAAAAATGGACTTCAGACTTTGAATTGCCTCTGTAACAATTGCGTAGAATCCTTGCTGTTGGTTCATATGGCTTTAGCACCTTTTCTGAGGCTGCTTTTTGGACTGCAGAAATTCTGCGGTACATGAAGTTTTTGCTTTTTCTCCGATGATGCATTTTAAATTAACAAATCTATATCCAATTTGCTTACATGGAGGATATTAGAGGTTGGAGTGCCTTTTCTTGGTTGTAGTTTTCAAAGCATTGCTGTATGTATGACTTTATTTGGTTCTCAGGCATCCCTGAGAAGGTGAAGACTACGACACTCAGACTTGTCCCAAGTTTGACCTTGTTCAAGGTCACACTGCAGCACCAGGGCCAGCACCCATTTTAGGTTTGCAGACTCTTAATCTTAAGCTTATGTAGGCTCTTGACTTCACTAATGAAAAGCATTAGTCTGACAATAGTATTTTAGGAAAGAGTTCCAATTAAGGAATGGGCTAAATTAGATGACTTTGATTTGCAAAAGCTCGATGTCCTTTGCATGTCTTCATATATGAACTGCATTTAGAAGCTGCTGGGAGGTAGCTTGTTAACCTGCCACATGTTTACTCAAGGTCACAGAGTGAACCGGTGGCAGAGCCTGTAACAAAAACCATGGTCTTTTCTCCCTGTTTGTGGTTGACATATTGGTTAGTTACATACGAAAGCCGAACCTAACCCCTTCAGAGCATTGGGTAGGAAAGACCGTTTCCGTTTTCATCAATGGGCTAATTGGTAATTCAAATTGCTTTATTCTCAAGCATCCTAGGTAAAAGCCTAACAGTTAACAAGCAATCAAAATCTCATATGATCTCTTAAAGGTTAGCTCTGTACAATTTCACTGTTGCTGCTGGTGGTGAGGACGTACCAGTGGTGTTTGAGCATCAGTGCTCAGGCCAAGTGGGCGGAGGGAGGCCAGGCCAGCTGTGTCCACGCAGTTGCCAGCATGTTCGGTCAAGTGCATGTGCATGTGCTCCGTGTAACAAAGTAACGGATGCGTGTTTGCCTGCTGTTTACTATTTCAGGCCTAACTTTCTGGTGTGACAATAATATTTTGCCTTCAATGAACTGTTGTGTTGCAGAGTTGATTATGTCTTTCTCCTAATAGCCAACTAGTATTTTTGCATATTCCATTTCTAAGAATCTTTGTTAATGTTACTTATGATATATACAATTTGAAAAATCACCTTGAAGTAGTTGTGAATACTTGTTGTAGTCTCAAGGATTGAACGTTGTTCAAAAAGATAAGAAATGTAAAGTTTTCTTTTTTAATGATTTATTTCCCCCCCCCCCCCCATGTCAGGATTCTTAACGGCCATGTTCCCAGGTTGGTGGGTCTCTGAACTGCTTTGCTTGCTCATCCCTAACAGGTGTCCGCCCTTCGGCGGGAGCTTCGGCATGCCTGCTGTGTGGAGCTTCGCTTCAATGCAGACCTGCACACCGCTGCTTGTGTTGCTAACGGTTTTTTGTTCTGTGCTTTGAGACCCTGCAGAGATGAAATGCTGCTGCCGCCTTATTTATGGCTCCCTTCCTCCGCGGTCCTAATGCTTTTGCTGGTGTGGGTTTCAAAAGAGTGCTTCTTAACACGTTTGCAAGCCTGGAAAAGTTTCTGAGTCACGAGGCCTTAGTCATTCGGCTGTTTGGGGAAGTGTGAATTTTCTAGAGCCATCTCAGTTCACTCTCCCTGTCTGACAAGAACTCTCAGAAGCTGCTGGGAGGTAGACAGGCCGGAACTGTGACAGACCCCAGCACACAGGGTGTCCTGGTCAGGAGGTTCTGGGATGACAGTGTGAGGTCAGTCCCCAAGGCCTCCAGGATCTTTCTAGAACTGTCTTGTCAGAGCTAAAGAAAGGTTGCCCAGTGTGTTACAATTTAAATGGCGGATCTTAATTTTTTCTTTTTGGTTGACATGTCCTTTTAATATAATTTGGGGACACTTTTACTTCATATAAGATTTGAATGAAATAAATGTTTTTATTGAACGTTTCATTCATGATTTTGAAGAATTAAACTTTCTTCTTAAAGGTAATGATGGGGTTGTGTGTGTGTGTGTAAGTCATATCTTGTCCTTTTCTACATTAAACTATTCAGATATCTGTTGTATACAGGATCTGTAGCCTATTAGTTTTTAACATTTTCTTTCAAATTCTCTAGGTTACGTTCATAAGTAACTTAAATGTAGATCATTCTTAAAATTCTTCAGAAAAAAATGGTGAAATTAGGCATTTTAGTGAAAAGAGGTAGATGATGTAATTTCCCCTTTCAATATCTTTTTGAAGAATGCAGTAGATGAAATACTGTGATCTTATTATAAAACAGGTTTTTCATTCAGTTGTTCCCCTTAACTTACTTTACTTTTTTTCTTGCGTTTCAGGAAACTCTCATTACTACGATTGACTCAAATTCTAGGTATGTGGTAGTTTCCTTTTAAAATTATTGTCATCAGAAGGCTCCTAGAATCAGAGTTGGACTAGAGGCCCGTCCCTGACTTCAGGGCCTCTCTGATGCTCAGGCTCTCATGGAGCTCCCCAAAGTGGACATCTAGGGGTCACCTCCACTCAGCACCCAGACTGCTCAGGGCATTCCCTCCTAACCTGCACACAGCTCAGACCGAGAGTCTCCTTTCCCCACAGGGCAGTCCGAGGGCTGCACAACCTTTTAATCTCCAGGCAAATATTTTATCTCCTTCCTTATTTGATTGTGGTCACTTCCTTAAACTGCAGTGATTCCATCTCTCTAAGCATGGCTCAGTTTTCCGTGGCCCTGAAATTGAACCCTGTCATCCAGGTGTGACCCAAATCACTTGTTCTGTGGACTAGATTTCTCCATTTTAGTCCAAGATTATGGGAACATTTTTGGCAGGTCTGTTGTATTGACTTGTATAATTTCCACCATATATATTTTTTTTTGGACCTGAGCTTAAAACCACAGATTTATGCCAATTTTATTTCACCCTGTGAAAGTTAATTGCCTGGGCTGTTGGTGTTCTGGTCCCTTCCTTGCCTCCAGGCAGTACCACACCTTACTCTTTGCTGCCACATTGTTCCTTCCAAAAGGGAAACTAAAACCCCACCGAGATGAAAATCACACCATGATCCTTCTGCATTGAAATCTTTATACTGACATGGTCTTTGAATGGGTTGATGTGTGCAGAGGATTGAAAGATGGAAAGTGTATGGCAAAAAATGGATGTATACATAGATGTTGTCTGGCTTTATTCAGATTCTAAAACCTATATATTAATTTCTGTTTCCTAAGAAATGATAGATTCAAATCTAAATTGAAGACCTCCCTAGCTCTGCCCCTGATTTGATCTGTAATCTGTTACTTATAGTAGGTCCAAAATTCTATGCCTCAGGACTGATCACTAGGTCAGTTAGGCATTTTTGTGAACTTACATACAACTGTGGGCCACATGTGGTTTCTCAACACGCTAAGTCTGCTACATGCGTGTAAAGATTAGATTTTCCAAACAGAGTACAAGCGGTAGAGCTGTGGTGCTGGTCAATCTTAATCAGCCTTTGGTTCAAAGCCCTTACCTTTCCTTCCAGCTCAGGGTGCCGGATTTGCCCTTGGCAATAGCGCTTGCAAAGGCTCTCCCAAAAGGGGAAGCTTGTCCTTCTGGTTCTCAACCTAGTGCTGAATGTCTGAAACTAGAATAACACCTGTAAGGACTATTCCCTTTGTGAGTTTGTGATACTTAACCCAGAGTTGATGTCCTTTAGGTAAGTCACCAGTCCTAGATCATAACATCTTTTGGGGGAGTGATTCATAGCTGTTTGTATACGTTTATAGAAGGAGATATAAGTGGAACTGGGGGGTGAGGGAAGAGGTCATTAGTTTTCTTCTATAGCTAGAACAATAGCTGAATTGGCCAGAATGCCAGCTCACATCACTTTTAGCAACTCAGAGTGGTCTTTCATGGAGAGGTTAGAGATGATTTCCATGGTAACTGGAAGGTGCAGAGACTGTGTCACCTGCATTAAACACCATGAAGTATCATTGCTGTTCCTTTCTAGCTGGTGGACCAACTGGGTGATTCCAGCCATCTCCGCACTGGTTGTGGCCCTGATGTACCACCTCTACATGGCAGAAGACTAAACACCTCCACAGAAGCCGATGGGAAAAAAGGCTGCCTTGGATCAAGAAGAAAGAAGCCAGTGTTAGCTGCTTCGACGAACAGAAACCTTCACCTGAAAAGTAATTTTAATACACCTATTTCCCCCTCCTACGTTAGAAACAAACCAAGTCAAAAAGAACTGTTCTGTTCTGTCTACCCTTGAACTTTCGCATTGTGCCTTCTTCCTCATCAACTCTTTTCAACGTCCCACGACTACGTGATTTACTCACTGTAGGCACGATCTTTCGAAAATGCACCTGGCTTTTCAAATATACCACCCTGTGTGCCTGTCAGTGTGGGATGTAATTGTCTTTAATGTTTCAAATCTCTGATTGTCTAGCGGAGTCATTTAATGTATTAATTAAATGAAGGTCGTATGACGTGAAGGTTTGTATGATGTGAGGAAGGGAATATCTAGTTGAAAACTTGGTATTGCATGTTTCCTATTTAATTTCTTTCTCAAGGAAATTAAGAAAGGCCCTGGGTATGATAGCCTAAAGATGTCTAAAAATTGTTCTACCTGAGATGATCAAAAGAAAAAGTGGAGATTTCTTCTCTTCTTTGTTTAAAAAATACCAGCAACAAAAAACAAACTTGAAGCCCATGAGAGGACAGTACAGCTGTCTTCTCTCTCAGCTCCAAAATATCAGTCCAAAGTTTTGGGTTATATAGGTTCTCAAGGTGAAAACTGTTTGTGTATTCTTGCAAGGAAATGCTGATTTTCTAATCCATAAAAATACACATTTGAAAGAGATTGTGGGGCATTTGGAATCTGATGTTTGAAGGCATTGAGCTGTCGGAGATGAGCCTTGGGGGATCTAGCAGGGCTCCGAGGACTGAGTGGCTCATCTCCGATTATTTTCTCTGCCCCATGCTTTTTGTCTTTCAAAGTGGAAGCCGGGGGATGAATCTGTAGACACTCAGTGCTCTAGTTAGCTTTGACTGTGCAAGTTTTCATGGGCATGCTAGCTGACTACAGAGGTGAGGGTTCTTCAGAAACCACTGACACACTGAAAGGAATTTTTTTTTTACTACAGAGAATAAATTTTTATAACCCTTGACATGTATCACCCTTTGCATCTTCTGTCACTGAAAGTTAAAGTTGGAGCAAATCTAGGGGGTGGGGAAAGATGCTGTATCATGGGGGAATCCTTTACTCAGATTTCAATAAACGCATGCCTGGAACAAAATCACGCCTCCTGTGATCTCCTTGTGGTGCTGACATTTCCTCTGAGTTCCGGGACATCACCGACATCAGAGTCCGGGAGCTCTGGTCCACATGTGCTGCCTTGGCTTAATCATGGGTAGCTAAGGAGCAAACTAGAATGACTGTTAGGACCTGCATTCTGCTTTTTGACACATAGCAAGGATTCCCATGTCCAGTTTCTCAGTTTTTCCTCTAGGAATGGAGAGAGGTTGGTTAACTGCTCAACATGTGTTTTTCAGCATCATTATTGTGGGTGTGTCTGCAAAAGGAGCAGTAAGACCAAAGGGATTAAAACAAGAAATGAGTGCTCGCCACCAGGGCTCTCTGTAATCTCAGAACACACTCCTAGGAACTGTTGCTAACGGAGACCACACAGCATCGCCATTGGGGAGAGGAAAGCTGGTGGGAGGCTTAAAAACCTTTTCTTGAGTATATTCAAGTTTTAAAGTTATGCCAGGTGAGGCATTTCTTCTTTCATTTATATATATCTAAGAAAAGTTTAGTTATTTCTTTGCTTTAGTTCTCAAAAGGATACACTCAAGAACTTCATTAATACTAGAGGTCATAATGGTAATTTTATTATTCATCTTGTATTATTACTGCGTTAATGAAAATTTAGATGAATACAATTTTATGTACTGTAATTACAATTTATAAGGTTATGTGTTTATATGTAATATCACTGTCGTTTTTCTTAACTGACACTTTTGAGCACTTCTTGGATGCCAGACACTGCCCTGAGTAATTGACATGAATCACATCCTTCTGTCTTTGTAATTACTGCCAAGTCTTGTTTTGCAATAGCACAGCTAGGATAGCAACCTAAGTCTGTGTGGCTCCAAATACATTTCCTCTGACTACAAGATTCACTGCATGTTTACATGCATATTGAAAGACTTCTACCAGGGGGGCTCCATGCTATGCGCTCCGAAGGATGCACGGGAATGGATGCTGGGAGCTTCTATCTCATCACGGAGGTAAACACCTGCACAAACCACTGTGAGAGGAGGTGTACCAGGAGACTATAGAGCAAGTCCTAGGATGCTGCAATCCCAGAGGTATTCCATTGTGTAAATGTATCATAGCTTTTTTATCTACTCATACTGATGGGCCCTTGAGCTGTTTCCAGATCTTGGCTACTGTAACTAATGCTGCAATGAACATAGGGGTGTACATATTATTTCGAATTAGTGTTTCGGGTTTCTTAGAATATAGAAGTGGAATCGCTGGGTCATAAGGCAGTTCCATTTTTAATTTTTTGAGGATTAAACTGCATACTGCTTTCCACAGTGGCTGCATTCTGCATTCCCACCAACAGTGCACAAGAGTTCCCTTTTCTCCACACCCTCACCAGCACCTGCTATTTGCTAACTTATTGATGATAGCCATTCTGACAGGTGTGAGGTGATACCTCATCGTGGTTTTAATTTGCATCTCTGATGATTAATATCAAGCAGAGTTTGGTTGGAAATATTGGGTCTATGAAGCCTTTCATTGAGACACTTGTCTAATCAAGATGCTATAAATTCAGGTAGGGCTCTATGCTTGCCTCTTCTGATGTGTATCTCTGGTGAGGGCAATTGGGCCTGTTGTGAGTTCAGGTATAACATGTAATCGGTAGTATAGGTAATAAATTAAATTTAATGTTATCTCTTCTCTACCTTCACTATCTAGAAAAATGCCTCCCTTCAGAGAAATGGTCTAGGAAGACTACCTTCAGACAGGTCATAGTATGAATTTCTTTCTCTTTGAGTGTGTATAATATGGGTCCACATGAAATCCAAATAAAAGATTTTAATCTTACTGGTATGTATATATTTCTGTTATAGAGAAGTATGATAGGGAGACAAAGACTTTCAGCCATAGCGGTATCTTTTCTTCGGATAACATTCTGGGGAAAAGAAGTGGAAACATGAGGTCAAGGAGAAAGAGGGACTTTGTGAAATTTCTGTCGGTGAAGGACGAGTGGCAAAGCCTATCTTACAGAAGGGGAATAATGATGGCAAATTGCTCTGAGATTTAAATTGTACTGAGCACATTTAAGGGATGTTTCAGCTTTCTTTTAAAATGGCAGTATTTAAGATATACCAACGTTATGCCTTTGCAGATACTTAAATTCATGATGAAGAATTATAAAGGACAAGTGAACATTTTGTTTTAATTCTCTTACGGTCTTACGGTGTGATCTACGCAAGTGTGTGAAGACTGTGGTCTGCTATGTGCTTGTCCACTGTTCGGCCACAATAGGAACTCAAAACATGATTTTAAAATAGGGATGGTATATGTTGAGCGATGTGCATGCTGCATGCTTAATTTTATTTAATTACTTATTTATTCTCACCTGAGGATATTTTTTCCATTGATTTTTAGAGAGAGGGAGGGGGGAGGGAGAGAGAGAAAAAAATATCTATGTGAGAGAGATATATCGATTGGCTGCCTCCCGCTTGTACCCCAACCAGGGCTGGGGATCGAACCTGCAACCCAGGTACGTGCCCTTGACCGGGAATCGAACCCTCAACTCTTTGTTGCTAGTGCTGATGCCCTAACAACTGAGCACACTGGCCAGGACTGCTTGCTTAATTTTAACATCAGGCTGCCCGATTTTTCTTATTTCTTTCAAACTCCTCAATATTGGATTGTGTCAGTAACAGGTGTCAGCACAGCCTGGCTCATAGGAAGCATTCGAGGATTTGAGTTGAACCTATATTGTGAGTTGTATTGAATTTCCCATGGCTTACAAGTCTTTGGTTGGTTTTTAAAACCCTTCCTGTCCCTGAACTGGGGACTGTTTCATTGGAAACACTACATCTAACAATATTATTTTTAGGTGAAGGTAAGGCGGGCATCTCTGAGGATGCTATAGTGGAAACCACACACTCTTTCAGGAAGGCATCTGCCCTACTAAATCCAGGTCAGGATCCAGGAGAGAGGAAGGCTTGACCCAAGACCTCGGGTGGAAACCAGTTGCCTGACTTGGAGTATGTTCCTTATCCCCGCCGAATCTTACTTTCCAAGTTCATCATTTGTGAGCAGTGCTGCTCTTGCCCTCAATAGGAGGGGCCTCAACCATGTCAGAGGGTCCCACTCTGGCCCCTGGCTGTGCCCCTCCCTGTGGCCAGGGGTCTGGGGCCCGTGCTGCACCTTCCAAGCTACACTTGTTGCCCTGACCCCAGGGCACCTGCACCATGGACCCAGCCTGCCCTTGGGCCTGTGTGGGTCTCTTCTCCGAGTCCATCCTCCCAAGGACAGACCAGGTATGCCCACATCTTGGCCTGAAGGGTGGGCAAGGGGTTATGGTTTCCAGGGAGCTTGGACAACTTAGGTGAATAGTTTGGGAGCCCTCAGGTGATGGTGTCCTGCATGCGCTGGGGCTCCTTTGCAATATGGGGTGTACCTGGCATCCAAAGGGAAGGCTGCATGAGCTGGTTCTCCAGGCACCACTTCACCACAGAACTGAGAGGAATCTGAAAATACTAAATTCAAGCCCAGCCTTTAAGGCATTTGTCAAGATAGGAGGAGACACATTTTCCTGGGAAGACTTGTTACAGATTTATTGCATTAAATACTCAGACCTGCTGTGTGCGCTGTTCCATCCGTCCCTGCCCCGCAGATGTGAGGGGCCAGAGGCTCTCAGAGTTACCGTGGGGACCAAAGTGGCTGGCAGGGACCAAAGTGACTGCCCCCTCTGCCTAGCCACATGCATGAATATTTGCACTCTCCCAGCTGGGTTTCTTAGACAAGAGGCTGCTCTAAAGCGGGACGAGGTCTGTGGTGTCTCATATTTGAACAAAATGAATTGTAATTGTGATATTTACAATTTATAGCCATGTCATGTCCGGGTATAGGAATCTGAGGCTGGGCCACCCAGTTTTCAAACTCCCATGTCTGCTCTTCTCTGACTACGTCTGTCTTCTCTCAGTCACCTTATCTGGAGGCGCCACTGGGTTTGGCTCCCTATCAGGGTGGGGAGCTCTGGTCCTTGGGATAGTAGAGTCGCCCTTGAGAAATGAGGCCAACTCCTGCTGTCAGCATCAGCTTTCCTGTGGGTGATGAGGGATGTATGGTCCCTGCCCTTGGCATGATCTCTGCCGTCTGTGTCCCTGGGAGGGGGGCTATGTGAGTGAAGACAAATGGCATCCACAGGGCTGGACTTCTGTATCTGCCCAGTCAGCTGCTCAGAGGCAGGGGCAGACTGTGGGAGGAGCAGCAGGGCAGGAGGATGTTTTATGTCAATCTCAGAAACTATAGAAAAGGGCACAGGTGTTCCCATGGTGATGGGGGCAGTGGTGAGAGGGTGCTATCAGGACACATACTTGGTGGTCAACCAATAAATATTTTGAGCATCTGAGAGAGATCACGAAATCCTGATGTCACTCCTGAAATATAAATCACAGTTTTATTTGTTTTGGGTTGTCCAATGTGAAAATTATCGTCAAGAGGGAAAGCAAGTCCCAAGTCATGGGCGGGAAACTCTCTCAGGGGAAGTGTCTAGAAAATGGAGAAATGCATGCTGCTGCTCTCTGCTCTTGTCTCAGGCCTGGGTGTCTTCCTGGTGACCTCTTCTTACTGAGGCTGATGACAAAGACCCCCTGAGCCAGGAAAGTCAGTTGAACCAAAGAACTTCTGAGACAAAAGGCAGTTATGTTAAGGAGGGTGGGTGAGGGCAGATCTTCCTGATGCCAGGTGGTCCCTGGCAGCTGCTGGTATTTGGTATCCAGAGAACCAGGCTGAAGCTGTCTCAGGGGTTGGCCTAGAAACAATTATACATTCAGGGTGGGGTTCTCTGGTATCCCTGTTCCCTTTAAAGAAGCATCTGAAACCAATTTGCTGTGTCTATCCCTTAGGTGCCCCAGAAAACCGAGGCAGGACGTGCAAAGGCAGACATTTCACCTCCAGTCCAAGTCATTTTTAGGTAATAAAGTTTGCTGGTATGTTTTAATATTCTTGGAGCCATGAGGGAACACTGGAAATAACATTGCTTAAGCCTTGTCCAATTCCTGGGACATAGCAGATGTTGGTTGGCTGAATAACTGAATAAACGAACCAATGACCAAAGTCCCTTAGCTGCTTTCCCACCTCTCATCTCTATGTCTTACTCCCATCATCATCAGGTTATTTTTACTAAAACACCACTTCGACATCACTCTTGCCACCAAGTCCATGGCAGTGCCCCAGGCGCTCAGCAAACTGCTGCTCAGCCTTTAAGGACAGTGGGTTTGAACAGCTGCAGGCAGGAGGCTGACTCTGACTTCCTTACATTGGAGCCCACGTGTCTTTAGACTCCAGTGCTTTCTCAGCCTGGCGGGAGGCCGACAAAGATGTTATCTGACAGAGCTCTGATATTCTCTGTGTGGCAGATGCTGTCGGCTGGTGAAGCCCTGTGAAGGCTCTGTGAGTGCTTCTAACTGGGAGCCCGTCCAGAAGAGCGAGGGCCAGGAAGGGCACAGGGTTATCAGTAGCAAACAGATGGAGGGCAGGGCAAGCTTCGTGCCCAAAGGTCAGGGAAGTTCTGTGAGTTTGATTAATTTCTGCTAAATTACTCTCTATCTCTGCCAAGCCGCAGTATCTTGTGACTTCAGCAAACATGCCTCCGACCTGAGTCTGTAGATTCTAACAACCTGCTTAGTTTACATGGCAGTAAGCCCAGTACCTAAAAGCCTTCTTTTTAACTAAAACCTGTTGATTTGGGGGGCTCCAAGTGACACGTTCCTCCTGGGAAAATAGTGTTTATTTCAGCATTCCAGACTCGCTACAGAGGCCTAGCAATCACTAGAGACAGTGTCTCTCTCAGTGTGAGCTTGGTCACTGATTTACCCCTGGGCACTGAGGAATGTGCAGAATTTCCAGAAGATACGATTTAGAGCAACTCAATGTTTCTGGTTGAAGTTTCCATGTTACAGAAAGCAATGCTTGTAGGGTAATCATGGAGCAGATTTATTTCTGCACAATCATTGCCATGGAGCCGTATGCCCTTTCTTGGCTGGCTCCCAGTATTTTTCAAGTTTATCTGGATCCCAAAACTCTTTTGTTTCTCTCCCTGTGAAGGTCTCCTCCAGGAGGTAAATTCTAATCATGTGTCTCTTCACCTGTGCAGCCTCGGTTTACAGGGCTCTCCTTCCGGACCACACAGGAGTCCTTCTGTACCAGCGTGCCCTGCTGAGTCGCTCAGGCGGAAGATGGCAGGTGTGATGCGTGACCTCTTTATGAAAGCTCATTCCAAATGCTCACAGAACTTCCCCCCTTTCCTTTATGATTTCAGGCAGCTGTCTCCTCTCTCTATTTCAGATGTTTGGATGACTGATGGATGACTCAAAAGTCCAGGAAAGTGAAATGTCATCATTTTATTTTCACTTATTTAAAGTCATTCAAGTATTCATTCATTCGTCAAGAGCTTTTCTCTGAGTGTGGGCCACTGATTGCATCACTAAGGCACCATTTTAAATTTCCTTTACTTCAAAGTAGAATGAGAACCGAGAGAGGCTTCTGGCATCCCTAGAGTTTCAGCATTTTCTACCTGGTCTGTTCACACCCACCTAACAGCCCCTTTAGCAGAGCTTTCACGAGCATTCAACTTAGCCTTTGCAGTCCGTAATAGGAACATCTCTCCTTTTGCACAAACATTTTTTTCAAGTTGTGTCATACTTAATAAAATAGTGTAATTGCAATTATAGATGTGGGTAAAATAAGCAGACCCTCACCTAGTTGGAGTAAGGCTGTAGGCTCTCAAGGAGGCAGACTCTTGGTGGCTGTGGGCCTCGGGTCTTGTGTGTGTCAGTGGACACGGAGATAGGCGAGTAACCGGTGACAGGATTAGGCAGAGTTGGGTTGACAGGATGCCTAGTATAGATTGTTCTGCTGAAGCTAAACTATTGATTCATTCTTGCCCATCTCAAGCTCCACTTGTGTACTTCCGTTTGCAGTTTGTGTGGGCATCTTCAAATAAACAAATGTCATTGTATGAGAGAGTCATCTGCCCCTCAGTGAGAAATCCAAAGGAAAGACCTTTCTGGTCACTTCTGGCCCAGCTGAAGTGGGGCCCAGATCAGCCAGTGGAGGTGAGTTACCGATCAGGAACCCCCCTTCCTGTGGGGACATCCATAGGCTCTGGGGTGTAAGGATGGAAAGCTGTCTTTGGGGGGAGTGGCTGCCCCTGACATGGATGGTCTCATCCTAACATCAGCATGAGGGGAGTGAGTGCCTTCGCACATGTGTTGAGAATGGACGAAGAGGACTTGAGCTGCACACAGGTGTTTGAATTTTTCCCCTTTATGTGACTATTTGGGAATAGCCAGGAAGGGTTTGGGTGTGGCCAGGTAAGCCAGCAATACCTGTGTTGCGGTCTGAAAGAAGGCTTTCCAGGTTAGGCTATGAATGGTTTACACTGTTGGTTTTTCCTGCTCATCTTGCTCCATAAGCTGCAGAGTAAACATGAAGCCATAGCTACTTAGAATAACCTGTCACCTTTCACCACCTAATGTGCTTCTTTGGGGGAAGAGGAATCGTAAGTCAGTTTGCATATATGCCATTCCTGTGCCAAAAATGCCTGTTTCCTCGTTTATTCCAACTGCTCTCCTTTCCTGGCAGAGCTGCTGCAGTGCAGGGGCAGGTGGGACGAGTGTGCTTGGAGCGAGCAGGGCCTCGTGCCTGTTCACCCATCTGCTACCCTAGCCTTGCTGGGTTGAGAGCTCGTCCCCAGCAGGAACAACTGCTTCATAAGCCAAAGAAAGCAAAACCTGAGCTTTGTGCAGTCCCATGAAGGTCAGCAGAGGCCTCTCGTGCTTCTTGGTTTCCACGTCATCAAACAGTAACTTGGCCCGGCTGTCATGGCTCAGTGGTTGAGCATTGACCTATGAACCAGGAGGTCACTGTTCAATTCCAGGTCAGGGTACATGTCCGGGTTGCAGGCTCGATCCCCAGTAGGGGTGTGCAGGAGGCAGCTGATCAATGATTCTGTCTCATTATTGACGTTTCTATGTCTCTCCCTCTTCCTTCCTCTGAAATCAATAAAAAAATATTTTTTTAAAAACAAAAAATAAAAATCCAGTAACTTGGACATGACATTATGGTGAAACCCGATGCTGACCAAAGTTCAGACCCAAACCTTTCAAATCAAAGTGCCCGCTCTTAGGGCAGGGAGATGTAACAGTGCTCTGTTTATTCGTAAAACATGGTCACCTTTCTGTCGCTCCTACCGACCGATTTGCCTGTTTTTAAACTCTGTCCCTAGGAGAAGTCACAAGCTCCTTACTGAGCTCAGACCTACACAGGACGGCTTAATTTTCATATCTACCCAGTGAGGGAACCACTCTCATTGCCAGGGCCAGAGTTCAGGCAGCTCTAAAGTCCATGTGCATTCATTCTAAGGCAGGGGTGGGCAAACTTTTTGACTCAAGGGCCACAATGGGTTCTTAAACTGGACCAGAGGGCCGGAACAAAAGCATGGATGGAGTGTTTGTGTGAACTAATATAAATTCAAAGTAAACATCATTACATAAAAGGGTACGGTCTTTTTTTTTTTTTTTTTTAGTTTTATTCATTTCAAACGGGCCAGATCTGGCCTGCGGGCCGTAGTTTGCCCACGGCTGTCTAAGGGCTGCATAATGAAGAATTACATATGGTTTTAATATCGTGAGAGTCAGGTGTGGAGAAACTCTTAGCATTTGCTTTTCTGATGAGGGCTTTGCTGCCTCACGGCTATGCAGGGTTTGATATTCAGATGAGAAAATTATGCTCATTGTCACGGCTTCCCCTGAGACTAAAGGCGTAAGCCAACACCTGGCCTCACTCTGCTTAATCTGCCTTTGAAAAGAAAGATAACATTGAATGCTAAGTGTGCCTGCTTTTAAGGTTAGTTTAAGGATGTGAAACCATTAAATAATAAGCAAGATTGATTTTCCTTATAACACCACCCAAATATTATGATT
Organism: Myotis myotis; assembly: GCF_014108235.1. Taxonomy (NCBI): domain Eukaryota; kingdom Metazoa; phylum Chordata; class Mammalia; order Chiroptera; family Vespertilionidae; genus Myotis; species Myotis myotis. The sequence goes on from NW_023416401.1 coordinate 43,460,480, forward strand.
TCCTAAGACATAAACTTCTCACCTGTTGCTATCAAGAGGTCTTTTTTGAAGAAATATGCTAGAAAGTCTTTTTGGTAAACCTCTAAAATGATGGCAACCTGGAACCTAATATTTTAACAACAATGAGTCTCCAGTACAATAAAATATATGATGCTAAAATAACTAATAGATAATGAGACCTGTGCTACCAACCCAAAGAGTTCACTTGGCTAGAGATTTTGGGGGCTGATGTGAGGCTGACCTGTGTTACAGTCAATGTCCCTGGAAAAGCCCACAAACACAGGATGAGAGGGAAGCATCAACATGGTCTGTATTGATGCGGACACCAGGTAGTTAGCTGACACTTCTGTTCCACTGGTTATAACAAGACAGAGTTGGGGGGGAGGTATTTTCTACAGTACAGCTGCTAAGGGGTGCTTCTCTATCACTTCTGTTCAGAACACATGGAATGCCATATTGCGTGTGCCAGGAATATTTCTAGAACAACCAGGTGAGCCGAGAGCAGGACAGGGTAGGAAGGTGAAGTAAGTGAAATGAACCTGGGCTGTGCTGGGGAACACAGCCATGAGGCCAAGCGTGCCCTGTGCATGTTTGCAAGTGGAACCTAGAACCAAAACCCACATCTCCACCTCGTTGAATCTTGGAATCACAGGTGGTTTGGGCCCCAGGTGGTTTCACCAGGCTTTGTTGCTCTTCCCAAATTAAAAGCCTCTCACCTGCGTGGCACTTCCCATGCAGGTGACTCGGCACCTAGCTGGGAGCAGAGCTTTGCCCAAAGATGCTGTCAAGCCAGGTCTGCCCCAGGCACCTTGTCTGTGGCTGGTGTTCAGCTCCACCACTGAGGTCACTAGCAGTCAACTGAATTCAGATTTTCAGTCTTGAATGGGAAGAGGGGCATTTGTAATGGATGCAGTGTTGTATAAAGCTCCTGACAGCTAGTGCTCACTTACCCATGAACATCCCTTCTCAAGCCAGCAACAGAGTGGTCCTTCTGTTAGCTTAAAAAAAGAACTTTACTGGAGGGAAGGTAGGGGAGGGTGGGGGTAAGGGGGAAAGATCAACCAAAGGACTTATATGCAAGCATATAGGCCTAACCAATGGACACAGACAACAGGGTGGTGAGGGGATGAGTGGTGGGGAGGGGGGGGGGTGTTAGGTGGCAACGTGGGGATAAGGACACATATGTAATATCTTTGTTATAAGGAGAAAGTACCCGCGAGACAGGAAACCACGGCAAACCAAGAATTTGGTGAAACAGATCCTCTCCCTTGCCAATCTGGGGAGGGAGTTTCTTTATTAACAGATTCGAATCCGGGCTGCCGCCGCGGCAGGACGCGCGCAGGGAGCAGCAGCGAGCGGTTACAGTTACAGTTACAGCTTTTTATACACAACTCAAAATAGGGGTGGGGGTAACGAGGACAAAGAGGGTTCACGCATCGGCCAGACTATAAATTTTCTCACTCAGGAGGGAGTAAAAGGGGGAACAAAGAAATTCCAAAGGGGTCTGTGCTGTGCCCTAACGGCATGGGAGTTTATCACTCCTGCCTGGTACTCTCACATCCAGCTTATCCTAACAATTAATCAGAGCCTAACTCCCTCAGCTGGTTCTCAGCGTCCGGGGCTATAAATCCCTGGTGCTGCTTCGAGTTCTGCCCTTCCCCGTGTAGGGCTGGTAATTTTCTACTGCCATACATCTTAATCAATAAAAAATATATTAAAAACAAACAAACAAACAAAAAACCTTACCCTGGCTGGGGGGCTCAATTGTTTGAAGTGTTGTCCCATACACCAAAAGGTTGAAGGTTTGATTCCCAGTAGGTGTGCATTTGGGAGACAGCCGATCAATATTTCTCTCTCACATTAATGTTTCTCTTTCCCTTCCTCTCTGTAAAAAAAAAAAATCAATAAAATCATATCCTTTCTCTGCAAAATGTTTACCATGTGATTCTCAGGCACAGAGTTGAGTCAGGACGTCGCAGAGAAAAGGTAGGAGCAAGTGTGGTGGCTCAGGAGTGCAGGAGGACTGCGCCAGCTCCAGGGACGAGGGTCTTCCTATCTGTTTCTAGTAGCCTCACTTCCCAGTAGGTGTTTTGCTTCTTCCCCTCCTCTTTGCATTGTCTGGTGCAGATGCTGGCAGCCTCTTGGGCTTGGCTACCTAGAGCCTTCTGCAGCTGCTATTCCCCTTCAGGAGGGCTCAAGGGTACCTGAGTTCCCAAGCCTCACTGGGGCAGGAGATACTGTCTGTAGCCTACCTGGGAAGTAACTTTGGGTCAGTTCTGGTGAGAGATCTTGGATTTCTGCATCTCTGCCTGACAGCATTCTCTTGACTATGCCTGGGATTGTGGCTGACCCTCCAATGGGTAGGGAGGTCATATACTAGGAGCAGCTCAATCAAGAAGGCAGGAGTGGGTGGGCAAGTAGCCTGGCTCCTTCCCTCCTGGGGCAGTGCTAAGGCATGCTCTATGCCAGCCGTGGGCAAACTACGGCCCGCGGGCCGGATCCGGCCTGTTTGAAATGAATAAAACTAAAAAAAACAAAAGACCGTACCCTTTTATGTAATGATGTTTACTTTGAATTTATATTAGTTCACACAAACACTCCATCCATGTTTTTGTTCCGGCCCTCTGGTCCAGTTTAAGAACCCATTGTGGCCCTCGAGTCAAAAAGTTTGCCCACCCCTGCTCTATGCCCTCTCTGCAGTGCCCTGCTGGAACTGAGCTCTGGTGTTCCTGCCTCATTAACACAAACTTCACTGCTTCTCCTCCATTCTCCACTTCCAGTCACCTCCCACATAACCTATTTGTACTTGGAGGCTTGTCCCAGGGTCCACTTTCAGGGGACACTTAGTTTGAGACACACAGACTTCTCAGGCAGCCACCCATCCTCACTAACTTAGATTCCATCAAGTCCGCATTATTGCTAACGCTTGCTGAGCTTCTCTCTTCATTTCCCTATTTGGGAATACTGTCCTAAATAAATCACTCTTAATAAAATATTAAGTTAAAAACAAGATATCGAAGGGCATATTGACATACTTAAGATAATTTCTGAGTTAAAAGCAAAAAATACATTAGCACTCCAATAGCATAGATATAATCCTAATATATAAAAACCCAGGGTCCATAATAACCGACCGAAGGCTCCATCAAACACCGGAAGTCAGTCCTGCCGAGGGGGTGCGGATCAGGCCCAGAGAGAGGCCCAAACAGAGAGGCAGGATCTGATCCACAGCCTCCGTGGCAGCTGTTGATCAGCCATTGCCTCTCTCTTTCTCTCTGGGCTTTGCCAGCAGCCATGCCTCTCTTTCCAGGCCTCTGTGGGGGCCTATCCTGATCAGGCCTGGAGATAGGCCTAGAGACGCTGACTGGCACAGAAACTGACCAATCAGAACCGAATCTGGGTGAACTGTGAGGAGCCAATGGCTGCCTAGGAGGCGGAGCTTTTGATGCTGACTGGCATAGAAACCGACCAATCAGAACCAAATTGGCCGGCAGGGGAGGGAAGTTGTGGGCAAGATCAGGCAGGCAGGGGAGGTCAGTTAGGAGTGATCAAGCAGGCAGAGGCAGTTAGGGGTGATCAGGCTGGCAGGGCAGAGCAATTGGGGGTGAGATCAGGCAGGCAGGGGAGGGCAGTTAGGGGGATCAGGCAGGCAGACAGGTTAGGGGTGATCAGGCAGGCAGGCAGAGGTAGTTAGGAGCCAGTGGTCCCAGATTGCAAGAGGGATGTCTGACTTCCGGTTTAGGCCCGATCCACAGCCCTAAACCAGCAGTCGGAGATCCCCCAAGGGGTCCCTGATTGTAGAGGGTGCAGGCTGGGCTGAGGGAATGCCCCCCCCCTCTGTGCATGAATTTCATGCACCAGGCCACTAGTATTATATAATACTAGCAAACCATCTGTAAAAATTCTCCCAACAGATATTTTAAGCACCATACTTGTCAGCTCTTAGTTTATTAGATATCTATATTAAGGACTATTAATCTAATTTGTTACTGATTCACATATACTGCCTGCTTGATGGAATAGATCAGCAAAACATGTCATAGTCATGTCATGTTTTAAAACTAGAGAACTGTCACTCTCTAGAATGTGCAATGATTACTCATTACATTTTATCCTTTACTGGAGGCCCGTTGCACAAAAAGATTTGTGCAATAGGTCTTCCCTTCCCCTAGCTGCCGGCACTGGTTTTCCTTCAGCACCCGGGACCCAGGCCTTCGCTCTGGCCAGAGCTGCCTTCAAGCCTTCGCTGCTCTGGTCAGAGCCGCCTTCAGTCTTCGCTCCGCCACTTCACAGCTATGTATGCAAATTAACCGCCATCTTTGTTGGCAGTTAATTTGCATATCACTCTGATTAGCTCGTGGTGGGTGTAGCGAAGGTATGGTCAATTTGCATCTTTGTCTATTATTAGATAGGATGCTTCCTTTTACTGAGAAAATATTCATCAAGTATGACCATGCATTGGAGACAGTTTTTACTAGGAACACAGACCTGCATGCACCCAGTGCAGGCTGGAGGCACTTGCATAAAGGAAGGGGACCAGGTGGGCTGTGTGCTGGGACAGAGGTGGGCCCAGCACATATCAGGAGAGACCAGAGTGAGAGGCAGACCAAAGATAAACTAAATATACTTGACATGTAGAATCTGAAATATAACATGCTTTCCCCACCCAAAATGAGAGCTAGGGTTGTCCAAAGCCTGGCCTCCCATCAAACAAAATTTTCATTCAGAGTCTGGCATGTTGCAACTTCAATGGACATTTCAGGTCATCTTGCAACACAGGCTGGATGGGTGTGCAAGACTCACTGCCCTCAGGGGACACTCTGGAAGGCCCATGCTATTGCCTCATTGTCATCTCCCAAACCATCCATTAGTGAGAGCATGCCTGTTGCCCTTGATATGAATTGTGGGATGAAACAAAAAGGATATTGGATTAGGAGCTAGGAAAAGTGGGTATTTATTTATTTATTTATTTATTTATTTATTTATTTATTTTAAACTGGCAGAAGTTACTTTATTTTTTTAAATTAATTAAATCTTTATTGTTCAGATTATTACAGTTGTTCCTCTTTTTCCCCCCATAACTCCCCTCCACCCAGTTCCCACCCCACCCTCCTCCCTCACTCCCCATCCACTGTCCTCATCCATAGGTTCATGATTTTTGTCCAGTCTCTTCTCGCATCCCCCTCACCCCTTTCCCCCCCAAGAATAGCCAGTCCACTCCCTTTCTATGCTCCTGATTCTATTATAATCACCAGTTCATTCTGTTCATCAGATTATTCACTTGATTTTCAGACTCACTTGTTGCTAGATGTGTATTTGTTGTTCATAATTTGTATCTTTACCTTTTTCTTCTTCTTCCTCTTCTTAAAGGATACCTTTCAGCATTTCATATAATACTGGTTTGGTGGTGATGAACTCCTTTAGCTTTTCCTTATCTGTGAAGCTCTTTATCTGACCTTCAATTCTGAATGATAGCTTTGCTGGATAAAGTAATCTTGGTTGTAGGTTCTTGGCATTCATCACTTTGAATATATCTTGCCACTCCCTTCTGGCCTGCAAAGTTTCTGTTGAGAAATCAGCTGACAGTCGTATGGGTATTCCCTTGTAGGTAACTGAGTTTCTTTCTCTTGCTGCTTTTAAGATTCTCTCTTTGTCTTTTGCTCTTGGCATTTTAATTATGATGTGTCTTGGTGTGGTCCTCTTTGGATTTCTTTTGTTTGGGGTTCTCTGCGCTTCCTGGACTTGTAAGTCTATTTCTTTCACCAGGTAGGGGAGGTTTTCTGTCATTATTTCTTCAAATAGGTTTTCAGTATCTTGCTCTCTCTCATCTTCTGGCATCCCTATAATTCAGATGTTGGTACGCTTGAAACTGTCCCAGAGGCTCCTTACACTATCTTCGTATTTTCGGATTCTTTTTTCATTTTGCTTTTCCAGTTGGGTGTTTTTTGCTTCTTCGCATTTCAAATCTTTGACTTGATTCTTGCGCTCCTCTGGTCTGCTGTTGGGAGTCTGTATAATATTCTTTATTTCAGTCAGTGTATGCTTAATTTCTAGTTTGTCCTTTATCACAACCTCGAGGGTCTCATTAGATTTCTTGAGGATCTCACTATATTTATCGGCAGTCTCACCAGTCTTTTCAAGGGCCTTACTAAATTTATCTACGGCTTCTAGACAGTTCTTGAGAGACCTTAAAAGTGTGGTTTTGAACTCTATATCCAGCATTTTGCTTTCCTCCATTTCTGTCATTTGTGTCCTGTTTCTTTGTCTCCGCATTTTTTATGCTTTCTTGGTGCACCCCCTAGTGATCTTTGTGCACAGTCTTGTTGTAGTTAAGCCTTGATTGTTGTAGGTAACACTGGGGGGGATTTGACCTCCAGGCCAACTGGCTGTGAGAATCAGCTGTGTCTGCAGTGGGAGAACTTCTGTCCTCTAGGGAGGTGCTAATCTAGCCTTTGCCTGAGGCTATCCAGCAAATGCCTCTGTGCAAGGCTTGGGCAGGGCGGGTCCCAGGGGATCAACAGGGCAGGCAGAGTGAGCAGTTATGGCTGCTCTCAGTCCCGTCCCCAGAGGCTCTGCCTCTCAGTGTCCCAGCAACCTCTGCAAGTACCTCGGAGAGAAAGCTGCCCTCGAGTTTCGACCGATGCCAGACAGTCCTGCTTCTCCCGTTTGATTCTGGGTCCCCAGAAACTTGCCCGGAACTGGAGCCCAGAGCCTGAGACTCCCTCCCGATTGAAACAGACAACCGCGCCCTCAGCCGCCAGCCCGCTCCGCGCGCGCACCTCCACACCTTTGTATTTTACTTCTGCACCGCGCCTCCTCGGAGTCTCGGTATGCTTTTCTCGTTCCTTCTAGTTGTAGAATTTCCCCTCAGCCAGCCTTCCTGTGGTTCTGGGTGATGTCCGTTCCGTCTTTTGGTTGTATTTTTGAAGTGGTTGTGCGAGGCAGCAATCTCCGGTGTTTACCTATGCTGCCATCTTGGTTTCTCCTTCCAAAAAGATTTTTAATAGTGTGAAAATACACAACAAAATTTGCCATCTTAACCATTTGTAAGTGTATAGTTCAGTAGTGTTAACTACTAGCATATATTTGCATTATTGTGCAAGCAATCTTCAGAATTTTTTTTCACTTGCTAAACTCTATACCCATTAAACAACTCTCTTTCCTTTTTCCCCAGTGTCTGGCTGACACCATTCTACTTTGTTTCTGTAAAGTATGGCTGTATTGAGCTGAGTGGCATGTCCATTATGTAATTTGCTTTTAACATGCAAGCATGTAGCCAAAAGACTAAAATAGCTCCCAAGGATGTAAAAACTGAGTTTTGTCATCCTTAGCCTCCAGTCCTTCTGTAACGTTCTGGTATTTTTCCAAAGTTATTCTGTGCATTTATAAATATATTTCATATATTGCCCTAACCACACACACACACACACACACACACACACACACACACACACACACACCACATTGAAAAAATAATAAATTTATTGGAGTGACATTGTTATTAAGATTATGTGAGTTTCAAGTATACTATTCTGTTATACATCCTCTGTATATTGCATTGCACACACCACTTTTTAAAATAAGTTTTTAAAAATAATAATTTATTGACTTTTAGGGAGAAAGGGAGAAGAGAAACATCAATGTGAGAGCACAAACCTACAGGCCATCTTACATCAAGATTTTTTAAAAATTTTGTTAATCCTCACCTGAGGCTATTTTTTCATTGATTTTTAGAGAGTGGAAAGGAGGGGATGAGATACAGAGAGAGAAAGATTGATGTGAGAGATACATCTATTGGTTGCCTCCCGCACGCTCCCTGACCAGTGCCAGGAATTGAGCCTGCAACCAGATTTGTGCCCTTGACCAGAATTGAACCCGGGACCCTTCAGTCTGAGTGCCGATCCACCAGTCTTGACTAGGGCAAGGTTGTTTTTTAATAGGCAAGTATTCATCTAGTATTTTTATGTGTTGGGATTGTCTTTGGCTCTCAGATTTTTCACCCACCTGAGGATGAAATACTATTTTGCACATAGGAAGTGAGTTAGGAAGCCCACTTTGCTTTGGTCCCGGTGGCGGCTGTGCAGTTGTCCCAGCACCACTGACTGACTAGTGACCTTTCTGTTAGGAGTCCCACCTCTATCATATCCTGAATTTTTGTATGTACAGGGGTCTGGTTCTTGATGTTTGAATTCTGTTACTTTGGTCTGTCTCTTCATGTACCAATACCAAACTATTTTAAATACTCTAGTTTCATAACATGTTTTAATATCTGGGAAGGCTAGTTCTGCTTCATTTGGGTTCTTTTTTCAGAATTTTCCTGGTTATTCTTGGATGTTTATTTTTCCAAATGAACTTTAGAGTAGTTTGAATAGTCTTTTTTTTACATGATTTTTTTTAAAAAATAGTTAAACAAATGATCACCTTTATTCCGATTTTCAAGTTCCGGAGAATTTTGGTAAATTGTAGTTTAGTTTATCTACATTAGCAAGTTTTAGCCATCTATCTATGGAGGAATTTAGGACCTTCCTCTCTCTTTCTTTTCCTCCCTCCCTCCCTCCCTTCCTCCCTCCCTCCCTTCCTTCCTTCCTTCCTTCCTTCCTTCCTTCCTTCCTTCCTTCCTTCCTTCCTTCCCTTCCTTCCTTCCTTCCTGTACTGAGTCTCTCCCCCCCCCCACCCCCACCTGGTTCTAATGCTTTGGAACTGGAGGAGTTCCTTGGTAGCACAGACTCAGGGTTAAGAGGAAGCTGCCTTTGCCTTCCTTTCTGCAATGCCTGAGACTGAAGGAGGAGGATGTGCTTTATCCTACTGGGAATCCATCCCGCTGGACCGGAGCAGAGGCACAGAGATAAGGCTTTTTAAGCAGTAGTTGGAACATGAGTTAGTTATAAAACTTTAAAATGGGTAGATTCTGAATGATATTGAGCAATTACTGTGAATTTTCTTAGTTGTAGTAGTGACATTGCTATGTAGAGGTTAAAGATGCATATTTATAGGTGAAATTATATGACATCTGAGATTTTCTTTCTGATAATCACTCAAAATTTTGATAATTGTTGAATTGGTAAATAAACCTGGGAGCTTATACTATTTTCTATGTTTTTGAATATATTTGAAAATTCCATAATAAACATTTTTAAATGGAAAAAAAGAAAGACAGACCCGGTTGATCAGTTTCCTTTACAAAATGAGAGGTGGTAACTCTAAAACCAGGAATTGTGATACTCTATCTGCCTTTGAATGCAATATTTGTGATTTCATTCTCTGGAAATTAGAGTGTGTGTTGATGGCAGCAGTTAATGAGCAGAGTTCACCTTGGACCTCGTGCAGTCTTGGAAGTCCCCAGGCTACTGCTCTGCCTCAGGTTGCAGCTAGGGTTGAATGTGACATCTTTTGAAATACTTAATTTGTCTTGAATATGACATGTAAGGGTTGCAAAAGAGGTTTTATATGTGCTTACCTTTGTATAGTTCTGAATCCACTTGTGAGCTGGGAGTTGTCTTGTGGATTGGGGTACACATGAGGGGGAGGAACAAGGCTGCTGACCCATCCAGCTCTACCCAGAGCCAGTCCATGGTCCCCAACATTGAGGTCCACTGTGCCCAGAACATCACATGAGGATTGATGAACATCTTTTGTTTGTTTGTTTGTTTAAAGTATTACATATGTCTCCTTTTTCCCCCGATTGACCCCTCCCCCTCCTTCCCTCTTCCTAGGACAAGCCCCCACCGCCTCAGTGTCCGTGTCCATTGGTTATGCTAATATGCATGCATACAAGTCCTTTGGTTGATCTCTTACCGCCTCCGCCCTCCCCCGCACCCTTCTCTCTGAGGTTGGACTGTCTGTTCAGTGTTTCTTAGTCTCTGGATCTATTTTGTTGATGAACATCTTATCTGACATAAATATTTGCTTGTTTGATTGTGCCTAAATCACATTTTCTTTCCTCCTGCTGTTTATTCACATCTGAAGTTCTATTTACAAGTCACAGAGTTTTCAAAAGCATTGCCCCAAGTCCTAAGGACACTCACCCAGAACTCAGCTTTGGGAGCACAACCTGCCTCACCCCTATGGGTTCTGCTCATCCCCAGCCTGCGGTGCAGGGAGTGGACCCTTGGCAGTTTTGCTATTGAGTCTAGTCCTCACTTGTCCCTGTTGGACTCTGTGTCACTTGAGGGCTACCTTCATAGGCTCCATACTGAGTGTGCTTCTCAGGCTTCCCACGTGGCTGGCTCTGGCCCAGCTCAGCTAGCAGGAGGCACTGGGTAGGAGAGCAGGGGACAGGCAGGCAGGCTGCCCGGATTCAGCACCAGGGGCATGACTGTGGCTCTAACTCTGTTGGCCAGGCCTGCAGTGAGTGCAGGTAGGCTGATTCCACTCTCCTCCCCTCTGTCCTTTTATCCTCTCCTCTGTCCCTCTGTCCTTCCCTCTGTTGGCTTGCATGCTGTGGTTGGCCTCCCTGGCCTTGCGTCACTTCTGAGTGCCATCACCTGCTTGGCAAAACTTCCTGCATTGAGTTCGCTCTCTCTGAAATACGAGCATGGTTTCCGTTCTCTGAGCCAGCCCTGGCTGATGCAGTGGGTCTTACATCTTCATTCTATCATTGAGGAAATGGAGGCAGAGACCACGTCGCAAATTCAAGGTGTGAGGGCCAAACCCAGGTCTTCAGATCCCAATGCCAGAGATACCCATAGACCAACTCACCTCAAGTCCAATACAATTGAAAGCTGAACACGGACCATTCAACACTCACTCACATTTTCCCATAATATCAGGAGTCCAAGTAGATTGGTTTAGAGGAGTAACATGATTTTTAAAAATCAAATTGGGAAAAATGTAGAAAGCAGATTGTTTTAGATAGATTTTTGATTCCCACCCCTTCTTATCAGTTAAGGGCAACTTTGAATGCATATTTTTGAAAAGGTCTTAAGGAACAATGAAGTGACTCTAGGCTGTGAGATGCATTCACTTCCTGATGTGGACATGTAGCTTCTGAATATTTCATCTCATTACATTCTCCATTCCTGGGGCAAGGCCACTTTTGCCCCCACCCACATGCCATAGCCACGTATCCAGGCCGTCACACTATCTGGCAGCCAGTGCGAGAAACAGCCCCAGGCGGCCGTCTCCCCTGGAAGCCCAGCTCATTGGACGGCACACCATCTTTCCGTTGTTGGAATACAAACACTCCTTTTTCCATCCCTTCTTTCCCTATCCTGGCAGGAAAAGCCTTCTCTTGCCCTAGAATTTCATCCCTTGTTTCTTTGAGGGTCAAAATTATCTTGGTTGTGAGCTATTCTCAGAGTTTTGGTGGTAAGTTGATGTTAGGCACATACTCTATGCTGGAATTTTAGCATTTTTAGACTGATGAGACCTAAATAATGAGCCATAATTTAAGGCACAGTCCTTGAAGGTTAAAGACTTTAGCTATTTTATCTGCGATTGTATATGCCCTATTTTGTTTTTTAACATTTTTATTGAGATATATTTCACACACCAATACATGCTCTATTTTGAGAGTGGAAAATATTCTAAATCCGGGATTCTGGCCTAGATTGAAATAATAAGACCATGGACATGCAAATCTAAAAATACAATTTCCTTTGTACATCATCTCCCACAGTTAGTACTGTGTCTGGTTATTTCCATATATACTTGCATTTTCCAAAGTAATCTGTGTTACACAGCAGGCACAAGCTCCAATGAAGCATTTTGTAATACTTCTTTGACTTTGACTTATATCTCTCCAAGGAAGATCTTTAATTCTGAGTGTATGCAGCATAATAAAAGTCTTTCATCTCACTGATCAGTGTTTATGAGGAACTAGTTAAAAAACTTAAATGTAGGTATTTATTTTCTTAGGCTGCCTTTGCTCCCAGCACTGAGTTGAACTGAACAGGATAAACAGGAACAATTTATCTGTCCACTGTTTACCGCACAAAACACTTTCGGACCTTGCACTTCCTGGAATTTTTAATTTCTACTGTTAGCATGACATGGTTATATGTATCATAAGCTTAGAAATAATATTCCCATGTTCTTATACTTTTCCTGGTATAGTTTTCCTGGTTGAACGCCATTTCTCATTCTTCCATACTGATTTGTTTTTGGTCGACAACACTCAGGATCCTAAAACATTTGCTCTTTAGAAGAGAAAAACAAAATGTGGCGCAACCTGAACTGTGCTGCTTCAGTTCTGTGCTACTGTGCTGCCTCCCACCCCACTCCCTGTCACAGCTGCCTTTATGTTGCTGATTTTTCTAGAAGGGATTCCTGGGTGCTCAGTCATAGCTCATGAAAGACAAAATTCCTTCTAATTTCTTAGATCTGAGATAAAGTGAGCTACTCATGCCCAGGCTAGTATGGGAACTTTTAATTTCCGGGAAGTTCAAAAGTGCTCTTTAAACCCGAAGATCATGACCAATTACTTCTCAGTAAGTTTTGACTAAAAAATAACATGTCAATGAGCTCAATGTCTGCCCCTTTGCACCTCACGTAGAGTTTCTTATGCTTGAGTGACATTATTCATTTTAGGAAATTTGAAAATATTTTTTAAAAAATGTAAAAACACCTCTCCTTTCTTTAACTTAATTTCCAAAGATTTAATTGTTTTCCTCCTGCTATTATTACTATAAGTTTCTATTCAGAATAAATGAGGCATGATATTTTTGGTTAACAATCAACTTATTTAATGAGATAACTGAAACTGTCCCAAACAATCAGTTACACTTCAAATATTGTTCTAATTTATAATAGTTATTATAACAAATTTGATATTGTGAAAAACAGAAGGTAAACAATATTTTCCATAATTGGATTTCCAAAATGAAAATAAAGCAGAATAATACATGTTTAACATCAAAAAGTTAATAGTACATACCCAAGCCTGGATGGTTTAGAGAGTGTGGGAACCAGGCTGTATGTCTCTTTAATTTAGGGGGGAAAGTGGGTGTTAATTAACTCAATTATTCTGATGAAGACTCTATGGCCTTGAGAGGCTCACTCACCCAGTGACTTAGCCAATGAGTTTAGAAGGCCCCTAAGAGGGACAGGTCTTTCTGATCACTGGGTCCTCAGTACTTAATACCTGAAATATGCCTTCAATACCTGTTGGGAACCATGTTTCTCAATAGCGGTCTCAGCATTGAGACTCTGGATTAAAAACATACAGAAAACTGAGTTACTTATGTTCTGACCTCAGTAAATTGTCATAAAAAATATAAGCACCGCTTGCTTGTCATTTGGATAGTGAATAAAAAATGATTTTCAAACAGGATTCGATTTGGGTCACCACTTACCAGGCGAAACTCAAAGCTGTTCAGACAGAATTTGTGATAAAGAGTCCCTGACAATTTTGTCCTTACCTGGGGTCTGAACTTTCAGTACTTAAGACCAGTGGCTTCACCAAAGGCCTCTGGGGAGGTGAGCAGGCCTTGCTGAGGGTCTCCCCCCACCTGCACCCGGGGATCATGTCTAGTCTATGGGTCGCTTGGTGACAGCCTGAGCCCCTCCTCTCCACCCCCGCCCCACCTGCCACTTCTTTGGGGGGTGGGTCTTTGTGGCGTGGGTGGATTTGCTGGGCTCTCTCTAAGAACACAGTTGTGGTGTGTGGGGGATGGTTATCTCCCAGGACTTCCTGGAGGAGGAGCCAGGCCCCGAGGCCAGAGCGGCCTGCTGTCTCCAGGAATTGAAGGGAACCAGCTGCTGAGAGCAAAGAGTTCAGAGAGGAGATTCCTGCTGGTGTCAAGGCCCAGCCCCAGATGTCCTTGAAGCCCAGCTGCAGCTGTGACTTTCCTAGTATCTGGCTGTTTAAGTCTGTCTTTGATTCCAGGGGCTGTTAAATTTCTTTTATGCCTAAACTTGCTTGAGCTGGTTTCTGATACTTGAAGCTACAAAAACCTGACTTACACAGATTAATTTGTTAGACACAATGTTGGTTTATTCCCAAATAGCATACAGACACGCATATCTGCTGTGGTTGACCCGAGAAACTGAACTCCAGAGGAGAAGGTGAGCAGGTGGCGGGGAGAAGGGACCTGGGTGCTCTGAGGGGTGTGTCTTCTAATAACCGTGGTGCTCACACTGCCATGGAAGCCAGAGATGGAAGGGAACTTGGAGATTCCCTGGCCTGTGTCTCGTCTTATAGACCTGTCACGGAGGCCTGGGAGAGGACTGGCCACACAGGTCCCTCTGCCATCACCGATGAGGACAATCAGCTCAGCAGCTCCTTTCTGCTCATCAGCAAACTTCCCACACCAAGCTGACTGGGATTTGGGTCAGTGGAAACTCCAGTCACTAGCTCAGACCAAGGATCTGTCCCATGGGACAAGATGTCGGGAGGGGCAGACCGATGCTGTGTGTCATTTGGCTGCTTGTTTTAAGTCAGATTCATCAGTGCCCAGAAGCTCTCACCTTTGAGTTCTCAGGTAACAAGCCCTTCCTGGATTTATTGGCATTCCCAGTCCCTGGGGAAGAGGAAAGCAAAGGGACCATATCTAACACTTAATCAGCCTTCGCTTACATAATCTCATTTAATCCTCATAAGCAGCCAGTGAACAAGGTCTATTACTGTGTGAGTTTCTTGGGCTGCAGAACAAAGTGCCCCAGACTGGGCAGCTTAAAGTGATAGAGCTTTACTTGCTCACAGCTCTGGAGGCCAGAAGTCCAAGAGCAAGGTGTCGGCAGAACCACCTCCAGGGGAGGGGATCCAAGCTTTGCCTTCATCTCTCCTGTTGTCTCTGTGTCTTTTCACCTCTTATAAGGAGAAGGTCATTGGATTTAAGGCCCACCTGTATCCAGTAAGACCTACCTTAATTCACATAGTAAAGGCTCTTATTTCTAAATAAGGCTACATCTCACCCCCACCAATTACCATCATTTTACAGGTGAGTGAGCCGAAGTTGAGAGCAGTGAAGTCACTTCTCAGGTTTTAGTCTGTAAGAGGTGCAGAGCAGGATTCAAAGCTGCTTCTGCCCAGGGTAGAGACAGTGCCCCTCCTGCTGGCCAGGCAGCACCCCTGCAATCCCCTCTGCACTTGTAGCATGTGCCTAAATATTCCTATAACCCACCCAGGCAGTATCACAGCAATTTGCTCTAAAAAAGGTGCTGATACCAAGTGTCAATGCGGGTCAGTGGAAGCAGCCTTGCCAGGGTGCTGGGGTGCCGGGGTGCCAGCTGCCCTGTGGAGACCAAGGTCAAGATGCTTCTGCCTCTTCTAGGGACTTAACTGTACCAAAATGGAGAAGAAATAGATATGAAATTCAAAATTAAAGGAAAAAATATCCCAGGAACAAAGATCCCATCTTTAGAGGAATAAGGATACTAGTTTTAACCTGGGAACATAAAAAAAAAAAATTGCCATTTAGTCTTTTGGGCTGCTAGTTCCATGACCAAAGTGTGATTGTCAGGTGGCCCTTTATTGAGGTGCCTGTCAATTGTCAGACTGTCACATCTCAGCCATCATGAACTTGTCAGCAAAACTGAACTTTCTTGAGGACAATTTCTCTGCTCGACAGATGGGTTAATGATGTAAATACAGTTTCAAAGGTGTCTCTAAACACTGAAGTGACAAATGGAACATATTTAATGCCCAGAGTGTGCCAGAAGCATAATTTAGCATTGGTATGCCATTTACTGATCATTCGTATGAATTCATCAACTCACATCCCCTAAGACTTTACTGGGAAGTATGGTCTAATTTTAGTTATTAGATGTAACTGATTGCAATCTCATTTGACTTGTACTTGACCTCTATTATTTTTCAGACTTTTGACCAGTTCATATTAGCTTGTTTCTTAGTCCCTCCCATTCAATATCTTTCAAACCAAGATGTTCTTTGTCAACTTGTCCTTTGTCCTTCAAGTTCAAAACCTCGCCGACATTTTCAAATCCACTTTTACCTCCACTATCCAGGTCATTCAGAAACCAAGTCCTACTGATTTTACTTCCCAGCATGTCTAGTCTTGCTGGCAGATCTCTGCTCTGTGGCTCTAGCTCAGCCCCTGCTGACCCAGCATCTCACCTGAACCTTTGCCACTGAGTCCCACCCAGCCTCCTGCCCGACCTCACCTGAAGGACAGCACCCTTCCTCCCCTTTGCACAGCCCAGTGCCAACTACAGGAAGTGTCAAAGGGGACCAAAATGAAAATACGTGTATCTCCCCTTTGAGGAGCTCATAGTTTCAGCTCATCCATTACAGTGTGGCCAGAGAAACCTCCCTACAGCATGTTCCTGTGCCCATACTCTGCTAATGTAGGCCCTCCAGCTCCCACCACAACACCTGTAATTGTGTCTGCAGGTCCTGGTGGGAACCTGTGGTCTCAGCAAGTCTGGGATATGTCATGGGAGCCCACTGTTGACTTCCTTTCTGGTTCTTTCTCTCCTGTCAGGGTCTGTTGGCCAAATGTCATCTGTGTCTCCAGCACAGAAGCCACTTCCTGCCAGGCAGAGTCACTCTGCTGTGGCTGGGTCAGCTTTCCCAGATCAGCCACCTGGGCCATCTGGGCCACCTCCTGTTCTCTGTGGTCTCCGTGCACCACAGCTGTGTTGGTTCAATTGGGTTCAATGTGGGGCAGAGGTGTCCCTGTGTCTGTGCCACTTCTGTTATCTGAGCACTAAAGCTGCTCTGCTCAAATGTTTGAGGGACCCAGGACCCCAGGGTTTAGGCGTCAGCACTTAGGGCCTGAAGGTCACCCTGGCTGTCATCCAGGGAGCCTCCCTTCTGGGGTGCCCACATTCACTGTTTCTTCTCTCCATCTGGTCATCCTTTTTGGCTCTGAGTTCCATCAACAGCCCTATTCTGACCAGGGGCCCTTCCCGCCTGGAAGCTTAGCAGCCTCCACGCTTTAAGAGTCTGAACACTCTGGGTGGGTGTATCTGTGCCACCCCCCACACCTCCCTGCCTACTCCCAAGCATGCTGCCTGCTGTCACCCTCCTGGGCCTGGCTGGCCCTTCTCTCCCTCTGCCAGTGAATCCCTGATGGCCCAGGTCAGGAGTTGGAATGGTGGGGTAGCCCCATTGAGCCCAACGCCTCAGCCTGCTGGCTCTGGCTGCCAAGAACAAGAAGTAGATGGCTGTCGGGCACCTGTTTTCCAAGTTGGACTCTATATCCAGTTGACTTGTGCCCCCAGTTTACAGCCCTGGGAGCTAGTGGGAAGGGGCTGAACCAAGGCCTCCAGGAGTCCCTTGACTGCTCTCTGATGTAAGCTGCCCGAGCCTGAGCCAGAGGGAAGTGGGACAAAGGGTGGTGTTCAGAGCTTTGCACTGGCAGGCATTTCAGGGCTCATGCTCTGCCCTTGTTGGTTGGAGGACTGACTCCTTCAGCTCCTGTGTGTAAAACAGAAGAGAGGACATACCTCACTTCACCCAGTGGGACAGCGGCAGCCAGGCCTGCTCACACTGCACTGGCTGCTCATCGTGAGGGGGAGGGCAGGGATAGTCCCTGACCAGGCTTCTAGAGAAAATGGATTTTGTTTTTACCTTTTCTAAAATTGAAAATACCTTTTAAAAGCTTATAAAAAGTTAAGTTTCTTGTTTAAAACATGATGGTGCTTAATAAGTCACTGTAGGTTTACTGATGACATCTCACCATCCCTACCTTTTCCTGTGCAGAGGTCTACTCTGACCCTCACCCTCCATTCCTATATAATAAAAGGGTAATATGCAAATAGACTGAATGGCAGAACAACTGAACTAATCAAAGTGTAATATGCTAATGATATGCTAAGGCTGCCCAACCGCTTGCTATGATGTGCACTGACTACCAGGGGGCAGATGCAGAACATGGCAGGCCTCGGTAGCAGGCAGCAGAGCGCAGAACATGGTGGGCGTGGGCCACTGCAGGATGGTGGAACAGGTGGGGGGGGGG
This sequence comes from Myotis myotis, assembly GCF_014108235.1. Lineage (NCBI taxonomy): Eukaryota > Metazoa > Chordata > Mammalia > Chiroptera > Vespertilionidae > Myotis > Myotis myotis. The sequence goes on from NW_023416401.1 coordinate 43,478,341, forward strand.
GGGCCCAGACCAAGGTGGGGCGCTGGTGGCTGTCATTGGGGCCAGCCTCCGGTGGTTACTGAGAATTCTTTGCGCCCGTGTGCCACGGTCCCAGCTGGTGCTCACACCTGCTGCCCGCACCAGCCCTGATTGCCCCTCAGGGCTTTTCCACTTCCCCCTGCTCCTGAGGGGTGATCAGGGCAGCAGCCCGCACTTGTTCCCACTGCTGGCGCCAGCCCCAATTGCTCCATACTGTCAGCAGGTGCAAGCGGGGCCGGTGCCATTGGCGCATGGGAGTGGTGGCGGTGGGAGCAGGGCTGCAGCAGACAGAGGACCAGGGGCCAGTGGGAGGGGCCAGGCTGGGGCACGGAGCATGGGCCAGGTGGCTAGGGACCCTACTCATGCACGAATTTTGTGCACTGGGCTTCTAATATTGTAATAATTATTTATCCCACTAATTAGTCTATATTTGAGGATAAGGAGGGAATCTTTCTCCATTTTGTGGCCTCTCTGGCTAGTACAGACTGTTACAGAACTGTAGGCTGCAATATATAAATATTTGTTGAATACAGGGAGGCTATGTAAATAACTTAGTTTTAATTGCACTTACCAGGGATCTTGTAATTTAAAGGATAACATATAATGTGGATACTAAAGAAACAGATATATTTAATAAAAGCTATCCTAAAGAAACAATTGTCTTAAAAGAATTCCTCTATAGAGCAATTACCCATTTAGGAAATTCCATGAATCTGACATTCATTACAGTGGGTGTCAGTGGCCCCCTAGTGGCCCCGAGGGATTAAAGCATTAGTTTTAGGTTAGAAACACTGAAACTCTCTGAAGATGGCTGCTCTGCCTGAGAGCCTGAGAACCACCCTCCGCTGAGCAGAACGAAGGGTTTGGAGACCGGACAGAAAAATGGCAAAAGACACTTGTTTCAGGCAGCGAAAACCAAGACCCCCAAATCTTCAGTTCTGTGAAAACAGAATCTAGAACTTGCTCTTTTGACTTATTACTCTGCACATTTCAGAGAATTATAAACTGTTTTGGGGGCCATTTCTGAACTATGGACTCATTTTATTGCTTTAAGCAGCTTGTGAGTCTGGATCTGGGAGTGTGGTTTGCACCCCCAGATTCGAGTAAAGACAACGTGCTCTTCTCTCTCAGCACCCTGGTGAGGGTACCCGAAATGGTAATTGAGATAAACAGAATAGTTAAGAAATATTTTTTTTAAAATAAAAATTAATATTATGATAAACAAAATACTAATATTTTAGGTAAAGATAGGATCACTAGTACTGATTTTTCTTTTCACCTAAGTCTCCCGTGCGGCTTGGCAAAGCAGTTTTCTCTTCTCCCCAAATGAGTTTTGTTAGAAAAGCAGTGTGTTAGAGCCCACCCAGCCTAGGTAGCTGAAATCCCTGGGTTTCAAGCCAGATACCATGACTTTACCAGGTGCTAACACTTGGCAAAGTTCACCACGTACCTCATGTGACTCCTTATAGTGGAGACTCATCCCTGGCTGGGTCTGACCCAGGAAGGCGGAGATTCAAAGTGTGAGAGGGACTTGCCCACCCATTGTTGTTGGCTTTGAAGGTGGAGGGAGGGACCAAGAACCCAGGAATGGCAGTGGCCCCTAGAAGCTGAGAATGGCCCCACATGACAAACAGCAAGAAAACAGGGCCCTTGGTCCTACAACTGCAAAGAACTGAATTTGCCTACAACCCAATTGACCAAGAAAACAGATCCTCCCTGAGAGCCTGGAGAAAGGATCAGAGCCCTGCTGACTCTGGATTTTAACCAAACAAGACCCATGTTGGACCAATGACCCACGGAATTGAGCAATAATACATTTGGGTTGTTTTAAGCCATTAAGCGTGTGGCCATTTGTTATGGAAGCCATAGAAAATGAAGTTTCCAGATGGCAGAAGCTGGGGAGGTACTTGGAACCATACCTGTGGCTTGCCAACATCTACAGGTGCTAGTAGTTAATACGATAATGACAATAAATTGGTGAGAGAGAGGGCATATGCATGGGCACCAATGTTGTCTGCCACAAAAATGGAAACAAATGCACACGTGAGCACATGCAAAATGAGAGAGGCCTGACCACAGCAGATATGTTCTTCATTTTGGAGACCAACTAAGTATGATTTCAAAATTCATCAGTGGATCACAATGAATGAATTTACTATCCAAACCCCAGGACATGTCATGAGGGCTGTTTCAGTAGCAGATGGAAAATGGGTTGTTTTATGGACAGTCCTACATTTTTGCTGACCGGATCAACTTTCAAATAGTCACCCATGAAGAACATATGTAGTGATGCTAAATAATCTCACGTTGATTTCATTCTTTCTGTCTTGAGCAGGGGAGTTAGATCTATTGTCTTGCCAACGATTTCTTTATTAAGGAGGGATAGAGCCCACAACCAGACTTAATTCTGACAAAAGGGATCCCTGATTGCGGATGAAGTAACAAAAGCCTTGGAGGAAAATGACCGAATCACTTTCTATTTCATATAAATGACATAAGGAGATACTGCATATAGTCAATTTCAGAAAAGATTTCAAAGATGGGAGTAAGCCTGTGGACAGATGCCAGAATCAGAATCGGAGATGGCAGTTGATTAAAACAGCTCCTTTAAGATCAGAAATTTTAACATGATGCATTAAATTATATCAGAGGGAAAGAAAACAGAGCTATCTAAAAAAATTGCATTATTACATTTTCCCATGGTTATACAGAATCTGAGTACAGATATTTTTTCTTTTGAAAAAAGTTTGATTATAAAAGTAACTTAATGATAAACTCGTATCTTAAAGGGGCATGGTATACCACAAAATGGGAGGTACATAAAGATGAATACAGAAAAAAATCTGTCCTAAATTATAAAAATAGGGTTACAGCCGTGGGCAAACTACGGCCCACGGGCCCGGCCCATTTGAAATGAATAAAACTAAAAAAATAAAGACTGTACCCTTTTATGTAATGATGTTTACTTTGAATTTATATTAGTTCACACAAACACTCCATCCATGCTTTTGTTCCGGCCCTCCGGTCCAGTTTAAGAACCCATTGTGGCCCTTGAGTCAAAAAGTTTGCCCACCCCTGGGTTAGAAGGTAGGCTAAATGTCAGGCAGCTGAGGCCAGGTTTCTGGGAAGCTATGGTTTGAGCAGGTCCTATGAAAAGGTGGAGGACAGCAAGCAGACCTCTGTCTGTTAAATGTTGCCATGTCAGTCAGGTATAAGGGTACTGAAATGGGACATTCTATTGGAAAGGAGAGGAAAAAATGGTTGAGACAAAGCCCAAGTTAGGAGTTCACCCAGCCACTTCAAATGTGTTACATCAGGGAGAGAAGGTGTCTGCTGTGATACTTACTTTGTAAATGTTTGAGATTTTTCATTAATTAAAATTAGAAAATATTTTAAAAAAGCAGTTAAACTGAAGTATGAGCTAACCTAAGCAGGGAGATGGTCTAAATACTGGTGATTGCTTGCCTGGGGGCCCATCTATCCCAAATACCCTACAAGTTCAAGTACCTATCAGACATTTCTGCAGATAGTTCTGAGGTTGAAGGAAAAAGCATTTTATGGGGATGTCCCAAAACTGAAGCTAACATAGATAAGGACACTTTTAGATGTGTCCCGGCACATAGAGAACTTTATACAGATATGTGATTATGCTCTTGTAAGTTAGGGTCACTGTTTTCCAAATGCCCTGTAACTGCTTCAGATGTCGATATCCAAACAGGCTTCCACACAGACTTAAGTGACTCTCACTTCCCTGCTCCTTCCAGCAGTGATGTCTCAGTGCAGGTTCCAAAGGGCTGGGGCACTTCACGGGGACTTTCTACAGTCCAGGCATTTGCACCTACCACTTTTCAGTCATCCTCACAAGCCAGACAGTGAGGTTGAAGGAGGCTAAGGTACCTGCACAGGCCCACACACCTGCTGAGAACCTGGGCAAGTCCACTCGACTTTAGAGCAGTCACTTTCCCACTGTGTGCAATGGCCTCGATTCACGGAGGGGACATAGGAGATATACTAGATCACCACAACTCATACAATGTGCACAACTTTTCTATGACCACTTTGAAGAGAATGTACTTATCATTTGGTTCCTACAGTTTTCAAATATTTTCAGATGTTTATCTCATCAGATACCAAAGTATATGGAAAGTAGCTGGTTATTACATGTTAATTTTATTCCACAAATTTCATATAGCCATATAACATAAAAAAGCACAAAATAATGAACTCTATTTTCTTATTTACACGATGCCCAGGATCACCTAAAATATGCACTATTTCAAGATTTTTTACTCTACAGGAAAATCTTATTTGGTTAGTCTAAATGCAACAACTACCCAGTTCCATTCACTTTGATGAACTGTACTCTTTCCCAACCTATTCAAAACTGACTCTGGGAGAGCCATGCAGATCAGAGGTGAAAGTCTGCACCATGCAACACCCATGAGGAAATGGCCTGGGTGCTGAGCCTTTCAATCTCAGGATCGGTTATCTTCAATGACAATAGCTCTTCTAGGATAAGTTTCAAGGTCTACAAATATATATCGGAATTCATATTCACCACTTTCTGGATTCTGAAAAAAAAAAAAAATATTTTTGAGGTGGCATTTTTCCTTCCAGTGCATTCTACAACTGCGACTTAGACCATGTCTCCCCACCCCCTCTCACCTCCTTCACCTCCGCATGCACTGTCCCCTGCTTCCCAGGCTCAGAACCCTGGATGTAGAACTTCACACGCACGTGTTTCAGCCCATCCTTTACATATTCAATAAAACTGTCAAGAAAAGGAAAGAACAAAGACCTAAATCCCTTTCATTTAAAAACAATCCCCGAGCCTTCCAAATGCAAGCCAGGTGCAGTACCTGACGTGCTGCCTTCGACCACGTCTTGTCATCTCCCCATATCCTTTAACAGGCTCACCAAAGACACTTATTACCTGCAGAATAAAGACAACGTTTTATTTAGTGGTTTCTTAGGGAAATATTTTCTGAAAAACCAAGTGATTTATTTTAGGAAAAAAAAAATCAGTAAGCCTAGGACCTTTTCAAAATGACAACTCCAATAATGAAAAAAGAAAAGTTATTATGCAAAAATCACCCCATAACTAACTTAAATATTTCCTGTGCAGAGACTGATCCAGGTAACTTTATGGTGCTGCTTGCAGTTTTAGAACTGCATTGGTGAAGTGAAGCTATTCCCACTCTTCACAAAAAGAAGCACAACCAGTGCTCATATATTTAAATGCCTGAACATTTGTAGTGAAATTCATCTAATGGGGTCTAATACTAAAAGCTATGAGACAAAATGTTTTTTAAGTCATTAAGCCCAGTGGGAAAAAAACCTCATGTATTTAAATATTTAATAAACATTAAACATTTAATAACAACCTATTTAAAACAAACCAGATCTATAGGTGTGAATCAATTATTCCTAATGGCAATGAAATGGAAGTATAATTTTTATTGAATTTAAAATGCACTTTGGAACCTTAAAAAAATGGTATCAAACTGAAACAAATGTTGCCTCAAGTCTATAGAATTTGTCTTATTTTGTGTTGGGCATCTTCAGCATCACATTTTTCATGCAAAAGTAAAAAGAAATAAAGTGTAAGATGAGAAATAAATTTAAGAACTGTGGCCGAAACCGGTTTGGCTCAGTGGATAGAGTGTCGGCCTGCGGACTGAAAGGTCCCAGGTTCGATTCTGGTCAAGGGCATGTACCTGGGTTGCGGGCACTTCCCCAGTGGGAGATGTGCAGGAGGCAGCTGATCGATGTTTCTCTCTCATCGATGTTTCTAGCTCTCTATCTCTCTCCCTTCCCCTCTGTAAAAAATCAATAAAATATATTAAAAAAAAAAAAAAAAAAAAGAACTGTGGAGCTGAGATGAATGGCAACTGTTCAAACAACTTAATACTAGTAAACACATCAGTACCAAACATGAAAGTTTTCTAGTTTTCATCCAGGCACAGTGCCTGGCAAAGAACAGGACCTTTACAAATGCTGACAACATCGAATGTTGAAATTTAATTATTTGTAGAGCTCTTGTAGGCAGCAAATTAAATTATGACTTTTATACTATCCTACTCTGTTTATTCTCTGTATTTTGTTTTGTTCAAAAGGCTGAAGATCTAGGAAAGGCTGAGTTTGTGAATGACATCTCTTTAGAGATGCATCCTAACATTTAATTATGCTACTCCTATTTATTTTCATCTCTCTGTCAGTTTCCCCTTCTGCAAATGGGTTAATAGCAGAACTCGACACAATGGTTTATGTGAGGTTTAATAAGGACAATGCACTGAAATGCTAAGCACAGTCCTTGGCTTATAATATGCTCTCAATAAGAATTACTATTGTGATCATGGAGTCATGAATCAAGTTTTTTAAAAAAGACTGGAGACATCACATAATAACAGTCTTATAAAAAGGAATGATGTGAGAGACACTTAAGAACTGTGTAGCTGTTTTAGACTCTGGTATATTCTAAGCATTTGATAACTAGTGAAATGAATTTATCTTATATAATTAGGATGAAAACACTGTCCATGGATGTTTGGGTGCACGTATAGAATATTAGTAAAGAGCTAAAAGCATAAACAACTCAAACATTATTATGTAAATTTCACTAGTTTTAGAACCAGTATGTGAGTTCTGCCCACTCTCTCTCCCTATTATCAGAGTTTGTGTAACTCTACCTTGAGGACTCACCTCGGGATGTGATCTGCACTTTTCTAAGGCTTTCCCATATATCTTATTAGGACTAGATGAAGAAAAAAGTTCTTTGAAAATCACATAAAACAAGCCACCTGAAAGTCACAGAAAAAGAAGATCAAGCAAAGCCAGGGCAATACAATTAGTAAGTGAAACAGATATTTGGGGTTTTATACTTGCTGTGTTTTCAACCTGTAATGCTGATTCCAATAATCACCACTATTAAATAGGTAAAATCTCTTCCAGCTTCTTTAACTGTCAAGAGAAAAAAGCACTGAGTCACATGTGTGCCAGACACAAGCAGGAACCTTCAGTATTTCTAGGTGAGGTGTGGACTCAGGACCTAACGAATGGGTCTGTGCTCTGAAGCAGCTGTTCTCAAATGTCCCTGTGAATCAGAACCAATAAAAAAACATGTAAACCAAATCACATCTGAGAGGGGGATGGTTGAGATAGTGCTAGAGACTGAAATGTCCAAGGGTGCTGGTCCCCATCATATTCCCATGTCATTCACCAGTCTTCCTCTTGCAGAATCCACAGATACTAGAGGATGACCGTGGTCCAGTTATCCACAGGTGATAACTTACGGGAGTACATCAGCACTACCTCATGGTGTAGGCCAGTGGTGTGGAGAATGCATTATTTTCCACCTCTATTGACAAGGAGCAACAAACAGTAACAGTGGATATGTATAGTCTTGCCCGGGATTTGTTCAGTTTCCCACCATGTGATAATATAGTTTATGTAACCTGGACATTCTGGGCCTGGGATGTGTAATACAGCAACATGCCACACAGGACTATTTAATTTAAAAATTAACCTAACTTTAACTTAAAATTAAATAAAAATTGAGTTCCTCACACTAGCAACATCTCAAGTGCTCAACAGCCACAGGTGGCTAGTGGCCACCATACTGGGACAGCCCACATACAGAACATTTCCATCACTGAACAAGTTTTAATTGAATAACCATGCTCCTGACTGAGCATAGACAAAATGGAAGCTCATGAAATCCTTGTGAATGGTTGTCTTAAAGACCATTGGCCTGGCTATTAGAAAACCGAGATTAGGGAAATCTGTGGTTAATATTCAGTTGTGTGAAACTGGGGAAGTGTGCCTCCTACATTACAATACTAATGTTGGAAAGACTGAATGTCAGAGTCAAATGGATGAAATAACATCTGGACAATCTACTTGTCTACTTTAAAGTACTTATCAATGGTTAAGTTTTAAATAGCTCTCACCACACAAACTAATAAAAGTTGAGAAAATTTTTCTAGACATAATTCAACAAAGTTATATCAAAATCAACTTTCAAATTTGAGTTCAAATCTATGGAGATCATTATAGGCGTATACTCTCTGAGGCTAAACTATGCTTAGCGGTTCTACCTTTTAATTTGTGAGCTGTCTTTCCAGCTTTTGCACTGAACTTCTACAAAAGGGTATGGGCAACTGTTGTCATGTTTGTTGCAAGTCTAGTCCTCACTGGAGAGTTCCCTTTACCTTTCTGTGCTGTTGAGATGGCGGTTTCCCCTCTCTGACTGTGCACAGATACTTGCTTGCTGCTGTCCTCCTTTGTTCTCTGGGGGCCCTGTCCCTGCGTGCAAATGGCCCTCGGGGTGACGCCAAGGATACAACCAGGTCGCACCGTTTTCTGCTCGTGCAGCCCCCATCTCAAACCGGGCTTAGTCTTCAAGCAAGCTTTGTTAAGTACCAAGTGTGGCAAATACAAGCGCTTCCCCGAGGACCTGTGCAGCTTCTCCGTATACTGTACAGCTCGTAGAAAAAAACAAATCATGTTCACAGAAACCCGCTCCGTTTAGGGAAGATGACAACTTCCACTAGCAAAGCTTCACTGGCCGCTCCACGCCCAGCCCGATGCGTGCTCAAGTGCACACATTCACGCCGGTAAGACTGCACTGCGTGCTCGACAAAAACGTTAGCTCCAGCAGCGTTAAGACGAAAGGTCTCCCGGAAGAAGTTGCTGTCCACCTTCCCTTCTCTTTGGTCCTCTTTTTACTTGAATAAATGTGCTTGGCTTACCTTCCTGGCTGACATTCACACTCTGCCCGCCATGCCTTTGCAAAGTATCCTGGGAAACCACTAGGAATCCTGGGAATAGTAGTTTGAGAACTTCACTCCTCACTGAGTTGCTGCAGCGGGGAAGACACACAAGGACTACATCTCCCACAGTGCAAGGTGGCCAGAAGCAGCGGTCCTCTCGCCGCCTCCCAGACGACCTTGCGCGGATGGCCTACGCCTGCGCGACACTTAATTGGTTTTGGCAGTTGGAGCAAAGTAGTTCTAGAACGCACAAAATTCAAATTAGCGTTTGCAAACTGTGTGTTCCTCCACTCTACAGAGGGCTGTGTAAACTGAAAAGTTCTCGGGTCTGATGGTGGCTTTGCCTTCCCTTATGGGCAAATTATGTAGCCTCTGAATTTCAGTTTCTCCCCCGCCTCCCTCCCCCATCCCCCTCGCCCCACGCCGCCCCAAATGAGAAAGAAGTAGCGCGAACTACCCTAGAGCAAACAAGTGGGGAGGAACGAGGCCGCCACAATTGCAACACGGGTGGTAAAAACTCCGAGCTCTCAGAAGTTTCTAGAATCCTCTGGGAGCGGGTGGAAAGACGCTTCTGCGCGCGCGCCTCGGGGAGCGCGCCAGAGTCGGGTGGGAGTGGCTGAGCGCGAGCGGCGCAGTACCTTCGCGACTTCGCGCCGCCCACGCTTTACCACCAGGTCGCCATGGCGACCGGACGCGCCCGGCTCCTGCAGCAGCACTGGCTGGGAGTCCAGGCGCTGCGCCTGCCTCTTGGCGGCCTCCGCGCCATCCCAGGGAGCAGCGGGTTCAGGTGATGGTCCCCTCCCTTCCTGCCGCCCCTTCCCAGGTCTGTTCATTGGCCCCTCTCTGGCGCGTCGCTGGCGGCTCTTGTTAGGGAAAGGTCTGGAAGAACGGCGGGAGGAAGTGTCTTCAACTTGGAAGCGTGGGGTCACCTCCAGTCGTGGTATAAGTAGAGGAGCCCCGGGAAACCTTCCTTCCTTTTCCGTTAAGTCAGTTAGTGGGTACTGCGAGCGTAGTAAGCCCCTCAACCCCTGAGCGGCGCCTCGCGCATGAGCTACACCTGCCCCGACAGATGCACGTCATAGGTGCCCACCTGCAGGTCCTGAAATGGCACCGCTCCGCAACGCGCCCCCAAAGTTCTTATTCGGAGACCGGGAGTCACCTTTCGTCTTTTCATGACTTTATAACTTAGAGAAGTAGGAACGTTATGATTTTCTGTACTGACCACGATTCCTGGGTACGCCCTAAGCAGATCCCTCCGGCAGGCAGGTTGGTCTCGGAGCGCGCCCTCCAGTGCAACACTTTCTTGCACTTCCAACACTTTCTGCTCGTCCGACTCTGGGCCAAGTCCGAGTCACTAAGCAGGGATGCCTTCTAGAGGTCACCCCGCAGGGTTCAGCTCCTAACCCTATCCTGCCGGTTTTCCTGCTAGGGCCTGTGGTGGTCTCCTTCTGGCGTCTAGAGACTCGTCCCCTCCATTTCTCTTGGGGAACCCTGGAACTGAAGGGAGTTCCTATTCCACACTGAGAAAAGGCAACTTTGAGGAGTGAGAGGGGGGAGGGGCAGGGATCAAGAGGCTGCAGCTGCTTTACAGATCTTAACGCCCAGGGGTAATGGCTCTTTTCCCAGTGCGAATGAGCCAGCCAGGATGTCAGAAGTATCAATGTGCTATCATGGTACTTTATTAACTCCCTTTTATTTCATCCCGAGCAATCCTAGCTCTGTACCCATCATCCCAGTTAGTTTACCAGGTGTAGGGATAATGCTAAGGACAGTTTGTATTCTTGAGAATTACCTTTTTGCTTTTAAGTCTTCTTGATTTATAGATATAAAAAGTTGTGCATGTTATGCCTTCTTTTTTTTTTAACATTTAGTTGACTTTATTTTTTTTGTCTTCTTTTTTTTTTTATTGCTTAAAGTAATACAAAGGGTATTACATATGTGTCCATTTTTTTCCCCGCCCGCCCTAGACAGTCCCCTAGCCTCCCCTATCCCCCAGTGTCTTATGTTCATTGGTTATGCTTATATGCATGCATACAAGTCCTTTGGTTGATCTCTTACCCCTATGCCTTCTAATACACCAGATGTCTACCCTTAAGCATTAAAAATGGGTTGTTACTTGCCGGTTTCACTACTTGTCAGTTTTGTTTTCCCGATTCTCCAGGACTATGTCCCATGTCTACCATAGGGTTCCCGGGGATCGGGCATAAATGGGCAGTTGGACATCCCTCTCACAATCCTGGACTGCTGGCTCCTAATTGCTTACCTGCCTACTGGCCTGGTCACCCCTAACTGCCTCCCCCCTGCTGGCCTAATTCCCCCCCCCCCCCCCCCCCCCTGCCGCTTGCCCTGGTGGCCCAGGCAGTCTGCTTGTTCAGTCCTTTGGTCATCCCTCACTAAGCCCCCTGCTGACCTGGTTGTAGGCAGCCATCTTGTGAGGGCATGGGGGTTAATTTGCACATTACCTCTTTATTATATAGGAGGATAGTTGTTTTAATTGATGAGTTTCTTGACCAATTTAACTTATAGGACCTTGAATTTCCCTAGTTTGATTTAATGACATTATAATTTCTAGAGATTGTAAATAATCTGAAATTCACTTTAGGGAAAAAAGAGAAGATAGTCTTTATATATAGTGCCCTGGGCCTCGAGCTTGTATCTGAAGTCACTGTGATTGCCTAGTTAACGCATTAGTTTTCTAATTTGTGAAATGAGGGACTTATGAGATCTGTTTTAATTGAGGAAAAACATCAAGAAATAGGCTGTACTTTCAAGTGGATAGATGCCAGTGGGTAGGGAAGCACATGGCGTGTCTTCCCTACATGTAAAATAAATGCAGCAGCTTTGGGGGGGAAGTGTTCAATAATTTAACTGGTAAATAGTATAATCCATTTTTTATAACAAGACACAGATATGTTATCTACTTGAATACAACATTTGCATTAATTTTTAAGGTCAAATAAGAGACTTCAAAGAAGTTTTGAGCTGTCTGCAAGCTATGCCCCTAGATCTCAGGGACCGGGTACCCAGGATGCTGTGAAAGGTTTTGAGAACCACTGTCCCACCCTGAAGGATTGTGCTATGAGACTGATTCCATAACTTCTTGTGTGTGTCTCAATTTTTAAATCAAAACAACCCCCTCCCCCACAATTTATTACACACTCAATATATAAGAAATGTTAGAAAGTACATTGAGGTCTGTCCTTTCAATCCTCCAGCCCCCATTTAAAAGCAACCATCACTAAAAAGTTTTGTAACCTTGTAATCCTGTGAACCAGATATATTACTGGCTGACACCTGTTGTCTTTACTTCCAGACCTCTTTTCTTTGTGTGTTCACCTTTTCTCTTAAGAGAGAAATACAAAAATAAGATTATATATCATTTATACTTATAACATGCATTTTCAGTTTATATGTTCTTAATTAAGCACACAGTTATTGATTGCCTTCTGCATGCTGGTCATGTTGTGGGTGCTGAAGAATCAGCAGTGAATAAAACTCACACAGAACACTTTGCCAACATGGAGCTCACCTTCTAGGGATAGTAAACAAGGAGATAAATAAAATGTACAGTGTAGTGTTGGATGGTGATATGCGCCAAGGAGAAGAGTAGGGAAGGGGCATAAAGTGTGTGTGTGTGTGTGTGTGTGTGTGTGTGTGTGTGGTGTGTCAGTGTGAGTGTATGTGTATATGTAAGTACATATAAGTGTGTGTGTTATGTGTGGTGTGTGTGTGAGTGTGTATGAGTATGAGTGTGTGTAGTGTGTTTGTGTGTGTGTGTGTAGTGTGTAGGGCATGGATTGGAGTTTTAGAGTTAGAGCTTGGATGAAGTTCTCATTGAGACACCTGAAGGAGGTGAGGGAGCGAGAGGACACTTGGAAGGACATCATGACCTTGTTTCTGTCTCACAGGCTTTCACCTGTGTTGGAAACGTACCCTTTCACTGACTGAACATTGTTCCCTGTACGGAGGCCACGCAGTTTAACCAACCCCTGTATTTTTTCCCAGCAGACAACTTTGAGATGGACGTTTCTGAGTGAAGTCATAGGGCACATTTTTTTTACTTTAGGCTATATTTCTAGAAATGAAATTTCTGTATTAAAAAATGTGTGTGCCTTTAATGGTCTTAACAGACACTTGCAGATTTGGCTTTCCTCACTGTGTGCACCAGTTTTTTCTCCAGGCCCTGAGTGAGCCAGCCTACTTAACTGCCATAGCCAGTCCTCATCATTTATTTGGTCTTCACTAATTTTCTAGGTTGAAATGGATCAATACATTATATTAATTTACTTTCCTCCAGTTACCTTGGAAAGACCTAGGGCAGTGGTTCTCAACCTTCTGGCCCTTTAAATACAGTTCCTCATGTTGTGACCCAACCATAAAATTATTTTCGTTGCTACTTCATAACTGTAATGTTGCTACTGTTATGAATCATAATGTAAATATCTGATATGCAGGATGGTCTTAAGCGACCCCTGTGAAAGGGTCGTTCGACTGCCAAAGGGGTCGCGACACACAGGTTGAGAACCACTGGCCTAGGGGAATAGTTTTTATTTCTTTTGGCATCTTTTTTTTTTTTATTGCTTAAAGTATTACAAAGGGTATTACATATGTGTCCTTCCCCCCCCCCCCCGCCCTTGACAGTCCCCTAGCCTCCCCTACCCCCCAGTGTCTTATGTCCATTGGTTATGCTTATATGCATGCATACAAGTCCTTCGGTTGATTGCTTACCCCCCTCCCTCCTGCCCCCCAACCCTCCCCAGCCTTCCCGCTGCAGTTTGACAATCTGTTTGAGGCAGCTCTGCCTCGGTATCTATTATTGTTCAAAAGTTTATACTGGTCTCTATTATCCATGAATGAGTGAGATCATGTGGTATTTTTCCTTCATTGACTGGCTTATTTCACTTAGCATAATGCTCTCCAGTTCCATCCATGCCGTTGCAAATGGTAAGAGTTCCTTCCTTTTTGCAGCAGCATAGTATTCCATCGTGTAGATGTACCACAGTTTTCTAATCCATTCATCTACTGATGGGCACTTAGGCTGTTTCCAGATCTTAGCTATGGTGAATTGTGCTGCTATGAACATAGGGGTGCATATATCCTTTCTGATTGGTGTTTCTGGTTTCTTGGGATATATTCCTAGAAGTGGGATCACAGGGTCAAATGGGAGTTCCATTTTCAGTTTTTTAAGGAAACTCCATACTGTCTTCCACAGTGGCTGCACCAGTCTGCATTCCCACCAGCAGTGCACAAGTGTTCCTTTTTCTCCACATCCTCTCCAGCACTTGTCGTTTGTTGATTTGTTGATGATAGCCAGTCTGACAGGTGTGAGATGGTACCTCATTGTTGTTTTGATTTGCATCTCTTGGATGATTAGTGACTTTGAGCATGTTTTCATATGTCTCTTGGCTTTCTGAATGTCCTCTTTTGAAAGGTGTCTATTTAGGTCCTTTGCCCATTTTTTGATTGGATTGCTTATCTTCCTTTTGTTAAGTTGTATGAGTTCCCTATAAATTTTGGAGATTAGGCCCTTATCAGATATGAAATTGGCAAATATGTTTTCCCACACAGTGGGTTTTCTCGTTGTTTTGTTGATAGTTTCTTTTGCTGTGCAGAAGCTTTTTATTTTGATGTAGTCCCATTTGTTCATTTTCTCTTTAGTTTCAAGTGCCCTAGGAGCTGTATCAGTGAAGAAATTGCTTCGGCATATGTCTGAGATTTTGTTGCCTTTGGATTTTTCTAGAATTTTTATGGTTTCCCGTGGTACATTTAAGTCCTTTATCCATTTTGAGTTTATTTTTGTGTATGGTGTAAGTTGGTGGTCTAGTTTTATTTTCTTGCATGTATCTGTCCAATTTTCCCAACACCATTTATTGAAGAGACTATCTTGGCTCCATTGTATCTTCTTGCCTCCTTTGTCAAATATTAATTGAAGCATATTGGTTCGGGCCGATTTCTGGGCTCTCTCTTCTATTCCATTGATCTATATGCCTGTTCTTGCGCGAGTACAAGGCAGTTTTGAGAACAGTGGCTTTGTAATACAGCTTGATATCTGGTATTGAGATCCCACCTACTTTGTTCTTTTTCAGGATTGCTGCAGCTATTCCGGGTCTTTTTAAATTCCAGATGAATTTTTGGAGAGTTCGTTCTAGATCTGTGAAGTATGCCGTTGGTATTTTAATGGGAAGTGCGTTGAATTTATAGATTGCTTTGGGTAGTATGGACATTTTAATGATGTTGATTCTACCAATCCATGAACACGGTATGTTCTTCCATCTGTTTATGTCTTCCTCTATATCTTTTTTCAACGTCCTGTAGTTTTCTGAGTAGAGGTCTTTTACCTCTTTAGTTAAGTTTATTCCTAGGTAGCTTAATTTTTTTGGTGCGATGGTAAATGGTATTGTTTTTATAATCTCTCTTTCTGAAAGTTCACTATTGCTGTATAGAAATGCCTCAGATTTCTTGGGGTTAATTTTGTATCCTGCTACATTGCCAAATTCATGTATTAAGTCTAGTAGCTTTTTGATGGAGTCTCTAGGGTTTTGTATGTATAATATCATGTCGTCTGCAAATAAGGACAGTTTTACTTCCTCTTTTCCAATTTGGATGCCTTTTATTTCTTCTTCTTGCCTAATTGCAATGGCTAACACTTCCAGTACTATGTTGAACAGGAGTGGTGAGAGGGGGCATCCCTGTCTTGTTCCTGTTCTTAGGGGAAATGGTGTTAGTTTTTGTCCATTGAGTATGATGTTGGCTGTGGGCCTGTCATATATGGCTTTTATTATGTTGAGGTATGATCCTTCTACTCTCACCTTACTGAGAGTTTTTATCAAAAATGGGTGTTGAATTTTGTCAAATGCTTTTTCTGCATCATTTGATATGACCATGTGGTTTTTTTCTTTCAATTTGTTTATGTGATGTATCACGTTTATTGATTTGCGGATATTGTACCATCCTTGCATCCCTGGGATAAATCCTACTTGGTCATGGTGTATGATATTTCTGATGTACTGCTGGATCCGATTTGCTAAGATTTTGTTGAGGATTTTGGCATCTATGTTCATGAGGGATTTGGCCTGTAATTCTCTTTCATTGTGTTGTCTTTACCTGGTTTTGGTATTAGGGTGATGCTGGCTTCATAGAATGAGCTTGGAAGTGTTCCTTCCTCTTGAATTTTTTGTAGTAGTCTGAGGAGGATAGGTTTTAGTTCTTCCTTGAATGTTTGGTAAAACTCCCCTGTGAAGCCGTCTGGTCCTGGGCTTTTGTTTGCTGGAACCTTTTTGATGACTGCTTCAATTTCTTCCATAGTTATTGGCCTGTTGAGATTTTTAGATTCTTCCTGATTGAGTTTTGGAATGTTGTATTTTTCTAGGAATTTGTCCATTTCCTCCAGGTTGTCTAGTTTGTTGGAGTAGAGCTGTCCATAGTATTTTTTAACAATCATTTGTATTTCTGTGGGGTCTGTTATTATTTCGCCTCTATTGTTTCTGATTTTGTTTATTTGGGTCCTCTCTCTTTGCTTCTTGGTGAGTCTGGCTAGAGGTTTGTCAATCTTGTTTATCCTTTCAAAGAACCAGCTCTTGGTTTCATTGATTTTCTGTATTGTTTTTTTGGTCTCTATGTCATTTATTTCTGCTCTAATCTTTATTATCTCCTTCCTTCTGCTCACTCTGGGGTTTTCTTGTTGCTCTCTTTCTAATTCTTTGAGTTGTAGAGTTAGAAGATTTACTACCATTTTTTCTTGTTTTTTGAGATAGGCCTGTAGAGCTATAAACTTCTCTCTCAGGACTGCTTTCATTGTGTCCCATAGGTTTTGGATTGTTGTGTTTTCATTGTCATTAGTTTCCAGGATGTTTTTAATTTCTTCTTTGATCTCATTGGTAACCCAATCAATATTTAATAGCATGCTATTCAGCTTCCAGGTGTTTGAGTATTTTGGGTTGTTTTTATTGTAGTTTATTTCTAATATTATGCCATCGTGGTCTGAGAAGATGCTTTTTATGATTTCAATCTTCCTGAATTTGGGGATACTTTGCTTGTGACACAATATGTGGTCTATTTTTGAATATGTCTTATGAGCACTTGAGTAGAATGTATATTCCGCGGCTTTGGGGTGAAGTGTTCTGAAGATGTCTATTAAGTCCATCTGATCTAGTGAGTCATTTAGGATTGCTGTTTCTTTGCTGATTGTTTGTCTAGAGGACTTATCCAGTGCTGTCAGTGGTGTATTAAAGTTCCCTACTATGATTGGATTGTTGTTGATCTCTCCTTTGATATCTTCCAGGAGTTTTTTTTTATGAATTTGGGTGCTCCTGCATTGGGTGCATATATGTTTACCAGGGTTATATCTTCTTGTTGTATTGATCCCTTTAGTATTATGAAGTGGCCTTCCTTATCTCTTGTTATGGCCTTCACTTTGAGGTCTATTTTGTCCGATATAAGTATTGCTACCCCAGCTTTCTTTTCCTTTCCATTTGCCTGGAAGATATTTTTCCATCCTTTCACTTTCAGTCTGTGTGAGTCCCTTCTAATGAGGTCGGTCTTTTGTAGACAGCAGATGTATGGGTCATGTTTTTTTATCCATTCAACCACTTGATGTCTTTTGGTTGGAGCATTTAGTCCGTTTATGTTTAAAGTTATTATTGAAAGGTACTTGTTTGTAGCCATTTCTGTTTTTGTGTGGCTGTTTTCTTTCTGAGCTTTTTATTTCTTCTTTTTACACCAGTCCCTTTAGCATTCCTTGCATTGCTGGCTTGGTGGTGATAAACTCCCTTAGCCTTTTTTTGTCTGTGAAGCTTCTTATTTCCCCTTCAAGTTTGAATGATAGCCTTGCTGGATAGAGTATTCTTGGATTCAGTCCTTTGCTTTGCATCACTTTGTAAATTTCTGTCCATTCTTTTCTGGCCTGATGTGTTTCTGTTGAGAAATCATTTGATAATCTAATGGGAGATCCCTTGTATGTAACTTTCCGTCTCTCTCTTGCAGCCTGTAAGATTCTCTCTTTGTCCTGAACATTTGCCATGGTAATTATGATGTGTCTTGGTGTGGGTCTTTTTGGGTTCACCTTGTTTGGGACTCTCTGTGCTTGTGTGACTTTTTTCTTCCTCACCTCAGGGAAGTTTTCTGATATTATTTCTTCGAATAGGTTTTCTAATCCTTGCTCATCTTTCTGTTGTTCTGGCACCCCTATTATTCGTATGTTGTTTCGTTTCATGTTGTCCCAAAGCTCCCTTAGGCTCTCCTCCTGTCTTTTAATTTTTTTCTCCAATTGCAGTACATTTTGGGTGTGTTTTGCTTCCTTGTCTTCTAATTCACTAATTCGGTCCTCCGCTTCTCCTAGTCTACTGTTGATACTTTCAATGGTGTTTTTTATTGCAGCTATATCACTCTTCATTTCTTCTTGGGTATTACTTAAGTTGTTGATTTTTTCATCTGTTTCTTCTAGCTTCTTCCATATGTTATTGATTTTTTCATCTGTTCTTGCTTCTTGCATAGGTAGTTGACTTTTTCATCTGTTTCTTCTTGCTTCTTGCAGAAGTTGTTGATTTTTTCCTCCATCTGGTTTATGCACTCTAGGACCCTTATTCTGAATTCTTTTTCTGTCATGTTGCATGCCTCTGTATTACTTAGCTGCTTTTCTGGAGAATCCTCCTTCTCTTTCCTTTGGGGGTTTCTTTGTCTACCCATGTTTGGTCTCACTGATATATCTAGACATTGAGTCGTTCAGTGGCTGCACCCTGAGTGGCAGTGGCTCCTTGGGCTGTGGTTGCTCCTCGGGTGGTTGCAGTAGCAGCTGCTCCTTAGTTGGCAGCAGCTCTTCTGGTGGGTGCTGTTCACAGCTGTGGTGGCTCTTCTGGCTGGTGGGGAGGCTTCACGTACAGCTGCTGTTCCTCAGACAGAGGGTGTGGTGCTTAGGAGGCTGCTGTTGCTTGGATCTGCTGCGTTGATTTAAAGGCACAAAATACAACACAACAAGGCACCACGCACCAGGCACTAAACACAAATATATTCACGATATTAATAACCCCAAATAAAGGTGACCACCCGAATTAAGAGAATTAGGGGATAAGGAAGAAAGAAGAGAAAAAGATAAAAGAGAAAAAAGAAAAGAAAAGAAAAGTAGGGAAGAAAAAAAAAGGAGTGAAAAAATGAAATTGGGAAAAAGGAGGGGGAAAGAAAAGAGAAAAAAAAAGAGAGAAAAAAAGAAAAGAGCGAAAAGAGAGAATGAATTAGAAGAGGGGAAGAGACTATGTATATGAGGAGAAAACTCCTATAGAACCGCCACTAATCCCAACAAATTACAGCAACAGCTCCCTGGAGATGAATGCAAACCAGAAACAACCAATAATATCAAGAGAGGCAAGGGAAAACAGAAGCACAAAAATAACTGGGGGCGGGGGCGGGGGGGGTGGGGAGGTGGAGGGAGGGGAAAAACCAGCAGAAAAAAAGAAGAAGAAAAAGAAAACAGCCTCACAACCAGTCCTAAAAAACACACACACACACAGACACACAAAAAACAAACAACAACAAAAAAACAATATACTCAACAATCAAGCAAACAGCAACAAAACAATAGAAAGATAAAAGAAGAAAAAAAATTTTGGATAGTGAAGAAAGATAAGGGATATGTGTATAAGGATTTAGAGCAGTGAATTGGAAATAGGATATATAATTAGGGTGAAATTTTGACAGGAGGTAAACAGAAGGAATAGGGCAAATCTAAAGCAGGAATAGGGTAAGAGAAACAGGACAACAAACGGACAACAAAAGGAGAAAAGTGAGGTAAAGGGTTTTAGCATAGAGGTAAAATTGAGGTAGGGAAAACTGATGCTAAAGGAATGATGAAAACAGAATAGAGAACACTAATCCCAAAATAAAATAAAGAGAAAATAAAATGGCACTTTAAAAAATGGTATAATGGTAGCAGTAATAATATTGGTCAAAAAATAAAAATGTAGTAATTTAAAGGGTAAAATCAGGTGATGGAAACAAAACAAAAAAAATGGTTTCTTAGTTAAAAGGTGAAAAAAGAAAAAAGAAGAAAAAAAATGGCAATAGTGAAGGTCCTTCGGTTCTTCTACTTGTCAGTCTGGCTTGCCTTAGTCCTGTCAGGAATTCAGGAGAGTGTTGAATTTCCCTACGATACACTGTTCCTCCATGTTGTAAACCACAGTCCTGATTTTAAAGCAGGCCATATTTGTTTCCTGGACTGCCTTAATTTGTATTTAGCTAAGAGTCAGTTTGTGGCTCAAACTCTAGGGTGTCAGTGTTTTGGGGTTGGCCTCTGAGGGTATAGGGCCTCTCTGTCCAGTAGCTTGGGTTTATCGTATTTATTGCACTTAAAACTGGTGTGGGGAAGTAGACTGCCCAGAGCTGGTTCCTTAATAGTTACCCTCTCTGTGTTGTTGCTGGGATTGAAAACTCTTTTGGCATCTTTTGAATGAAGAAATCCGTAATGACAAGAAGCTTTTCATTTTATTAATTTATTAATATTTTTAAATATATTTATTTTTATTAACCACAGAAGTATTCATTAAGTAAAAAATATTGTTAAAAAAATCTAGTGAGAGACGTTCCTCAGTCTTCATACAGCACGTGTGTACAGACTTTATGGCACACCTTCACACTTGGCAGGGAACTCCTGAGAGATGGTGTTATTTGATGGAGGAGCAATAGAGGTTCTTCTCACTTGAAACTTAGGTGTCAGAAACTTTTGTCGACTGAAAGTATTTTATCTTTGAATATGTGATACAGGTCAGCATAGAACTTTGAAGAATAGTAAATCACTTAAGAAATGCTTTTAATCATTTAAAAATGTACCATAAAGTTTCACTTATATGTGGAATCTAAGAAAACAAATGAACAAAACAAAAAAAGACTCATGGAAAGAGAAACCAAAGTGGTTATTACCAGAAGGGAGTGGGTGAGGGGATGAGTGAAGACAGGGAAGGGTAATATTGTGATCAGTTTGCATAGTGACAGGTGATTACTAGAGTTGGTGGATGATCACACTGTAAGGCATAAACATGTCAAATCACACCTGAAACTAATATTGTATACCAACTATACTTAAATTTAAAAATTTAAAAAAGTGTATAGTTTAAAAAATTGTATATTGTGTTGAATAATGTGCCCCACCCCCAAATTTTGCCTACCCAGAGCCTCAATGGTGACTTTATTTGATATGAGGGGCTTTGCAGACGTAATTAGTTAAGATGAGGTCATGCTGGATTACAATAGATCCTAAATCGAATATGTGTGATGTCCTTGTAAGAAGGTATGTGAGAAAACACACACACACACACACACACACACACACACACACACACACGGAAGATGGTCATGTACAGGTGGAGCAGAATTGGAGTAATGTTGCCACAGGCCAAAGGAATCACCAGCAGCTGGAAGAGGCCAGGAAGGGTTCTTCTCTAGGACTTTGGAGGGAGCATGCCCTCCCAATACCTTGACTTTCGACTTTTGGTCTCTAGGACTGTGAGACAATATATTTCTGTTGTTTTAAGCCACCTACTTTGAGGTCCTTTGTTAAGGCGGCCTTAGGGAACTAATACAATTAGAAAATCGTATTTTACCTCTGACTACTGGTTTAGAGCCAGGGCAGTGGAGTTGGAACTTTTCTGCTGTGGAAATCTTTGCTGAAACAAAATTTTCAGCAGAGGTACAAAAATTTATGGCACAGGTGGAATTCTCTGATTAAAGGTGGAGCGGCATGGCTAAACTTTCCAGATTAGTATCTCCCTGCCTTCTGTCCCTCCGCTTTCTGTTCTGCAGAGCACAGATGCAGAACCACCGCATCAGCCTAACTTCTTCCTGTTTCCCCTGCGCGCACTGGTTAGAGTCATAGGACTAAGGCACATGGAGTGCCTTTCGCTGGAGCTGGAATGGAGAGGCAGGGCAGTCAGCATTTTTTCCCTTGGTGAATTTGTTACCCTCTGGGATCTGGAAAGGATTCTGGAGGGTATCCCACCTCTCTTGAATTGGGTGCCAGCATGCAGATGATAGCTGATGTTTACTGAGGACTTGCCAGGTGCTGCTCAGAAGCACACGGGCAAGGCCAGGTGATCTGTGTGCTTGCTGGTGTGTACATCTCAAGTGTATCCGTATTCAGCATCAGGCTACGCTGAGTCCCTGGGTGATGCCCTCCCCGTGCGTCCTAAGTGCTGCTTGTGCTGGGGGTTGAGGCCTTACTCTGTTCACGCCTGTCCATGTGGATTCCATCCTTCAGCTTCCACAGTCATTGTCGACCTTCTTTCTGAGTTCTTGCCCTCATTTTGCCCCCAATTATTGCCCATGTCCTCTTTGAACGATAGTCCAAATATATCCAGGCAACCTGCTTGGTGGAAGGAACTGATGTTGGTTAAACTGTTGGTGAGCTGGTGAACAAAGCACAGACTCAGAGTGATGATGCGGATGAACTGAGCATATGGGTAAGTACGCTCCAGGCCTCTGTCCTTTCCTAACGAGCAGGCTGGGCGGGGGGTGGGTCAGAAGCTGGTGTGCATGTGGTAAAGCAGCCGCTTCCAAATCTTTCCAAGAGAAACAGCCTATTCGCAGGGAGCGGCCTCTGCCAGCTGCTGCCTAGAAACAGGAGGCCGTGGGCTCAGGGACTTGCTGGGCTTTTCAGATCCCTGCCCAGCTGCCACTGAGTACCACTGCTTTTGAAGACTGATTTTAATAAAAAAAATATTTTTGGAACTTTTGAAAAGGACTAATTGCATAAAATATTGTACCCTACTTCATCAAATCTTAAAAGCCATTGAGGGTAAAGTTCTCTATTATTTTACATACTACTAAAATAATAAAAAAATGGCCAATGAAGGTATATTCCTTTGCATGGGAGGGATTAAACTGTGAAAACATTTGTGGGTGAGTGCGTGGTGCTTCTGCGGCCGTGACTGCCAAAGCTGGAGAGGGAGCCGGTCATTGCCCATCACAGGCTAGCGGAGCTGTGGCTCCTGTTGGTGTTGGCAGGTCTGGCACACAAATCTAATGTTCCTTTCCTTTATCAGGTTCTGTTGTTGTATTATTGAAATTGGACAGCTAGTACATTTTATCTTTTCCCTTTTTATTTCCACTGAGTACATTTTATGGAACCTCTTTGCCACTGGCAGCCTGTAAGGAGAGTGAGTGTGAGATGTTAGTTTTAGGACCCGTCAGACTAAGTCCAGTTTTCAGGCTCCTGACTCAGGACTCAGGTTGTCTTCAAGCCCCCCCCCCCCTCTTTCTTTGCAGAGATTAAGTTTCACAGTCAGTAATATTTGGAGCTTAGGAATCTGTTAAAATGCTTAGCTTAGGAATCTGTTAAAATGCTGTTGTGGGGAATGGGCAGTTCACTTTGCATTGTGGTGATTTGAATTTTCCATGTTTACTTTCAGGAAGGGGCCAGGTGTCCAGTCCGCTGCAGCTGGTACCCCTCTGAGGAAGCATGCCCCGTGCGAGAGGCATCGCAGGAGGGCCTCCTCTCACTGCCCTGTGCTTCTGGACAGGTGAGGAGGAGTCGTCTGCCACTTTTTTGGGAGGCTATCAGGATGGAGTTATTAGAGCAAGTTACACGCTGCATACACCAAGCTGTTATTTTGAGCTCTCTAACAATAGAACTGTGTAGGAAGAATCTATAACCCAGAGAGTTTGATATGAGTCAGCAGCCTGTCTCCACCACCATTATTAGACTAGTTTTATGAAGCTAAACTTCTAAAAGTGATAAGCTGATTTAATTTTCCTTTAAAAAAATATTTTTGGAACTTCTGAAAAGGAAGCCTGTTTTTTAAAATTATTCACTTTCCAATTGATATAGACCCTTGAAAAAGAAGAAGATTAAAGTGTCTTCCTCTAACTCACAGGTGGGGAATGTTTGGCCCGAGGACTGTATAAGGCCCACGAAATCATTTGGTCTGGCCCTGCCAAAGCATTAGGAGTGAGTTAATTGAATGTTTGACCAGATATAGGAGGGTAATTTTTAAGTTGATAAGTTTGTATGTCCTGCAAATGATGTTATAAATATCCAGCCCTGGCTGGTTTGGCTCAGCGGATAGAGTGTCAATCTGTGGATGGAAGGGTCCCGGGTTCGATTGCAGTCAAGGGCACATGCCTGGGTCGAAGGCTCGATCCCCATTAGGGGGCGTGCAGGAGGCGGCCAATCCATGATTCTTTCTCATTGATGATGTTTCTATCTCCCTCCCTCTCCCTTCCTCTCTGAAATCAATAAAAATGTATTAAAAAAAAAAGAAAAATAAATAAATATCCAAATGTGCCTTGGCAGAAAAAAGGTTCCGTACCCCTGCTCTAAATGTTCAGGAAGTCTCTGAATTTTTTAGCTTTCAGGATTTTGGGAACCCATTTTGCCACAGCAGGATTCTATACTGTGGCCTCAGCAACGAGATCTGTGGACCTTTTTTTTTAAATTGCAATTTGAAATTGATGCTGAGATGCCTGTGGATTCATGCTGTTCTGAGATTTATGGAGTTCTAGCTATATGCTAAGTGTAGTGTGGAGCCCTGAAGGCTTGGAATTATCACAGACATTTTACAGTGGAGGGAGTGAAGCTCACATAGTCTACAAATGACAAAATTCAGATTAAAACATAAGTTGTCTGATTTCAAGTTTTTGGTTGTTAGTACTATTATCATAACTAGCTCACTAACAGGGTTCATACTTTTAGTGTGTTTTTAAAAAGAAATGAAAAGCATTAAGTAAAAAGTAAAAAGCATTAAGGATATCAATTCCAGCTTCAAACCCTACACTCTGGGAATAGAATCTGTCATACTACATCTGATGTAGTAGTAGAACAAAGATTCATTCAGTTACTCCTCTTTTCTCTGAGGATCTACCTCATTCTTTCCCAGTGTTATCAAAATTTTAGGAGGGATTGTTTCCCTATAAAACGTTTGGAAACCTGGCTTTCATCATAATTTAAGTGTTTAAAATAGTTAAAATCATAATTAGAGAGTATGGGCAAGCCCTTTTAAACTGGCCAGAGGGTTTGCTCCCTCCAATCCTTTATCCCAAGACACCCCCTGCCCATCTTCCAGTCCAGTACAACCTCCTGTAGCTCCCTTTGCCAAAGGTCACGGTCAGTGCTTTCTAGGCACGTACAGGGGTTTGTAGAACCCTAAGGTCATAGAAACACAGGGGATATTGAGGATGCATCTCAGTGTCATATTTACATGTCATATAAATATCTCATGCCATATTTACAGGACATATAAATGAAAAAGGAAAGGACACTTGAGAAAACCTTAGGGGGCTTGGTGTTTCCCTGAAGCCCAGAGCAAGCAGTTGCAAGCTGAGGACCTGTGGAGAAGGGGGATGCTCTGTTCCAGCAGAGCTCAGTTGGAAATGCGTTGATATTTCCTATTTCACTTACAGTTTTTGTTTTGTTTTATTTATTTACTAGAGGCCCAGTGCACAAAATTCATGTACTCAGGGGTTGGGGGGTGGGAAGGGGGGGAAGGTGTCCCTCAGCCTGGCCTGTGCCATCTCACAGTCTGGGAGCCCCACGATTGATCGCCCCGCAGAGGGAGGCCCCACCCACCCGCCACAGCCCACTGGTTGGTGGCCTGGACCTCCCTCAGTGGAGACAAATCGCATCGCACCCACCTTGGCTGGCCTGTGCCAGTGGGTGTCATAGTGTGGTCATCCAGACGGTTGTTCGGCTATTCAGCCATTTGGTCGATTTGCATATTATGCTTTTATTATTATAGATTTTTTTTGAGGAGTAGGAATTCTGTATTTTTCTTATTGATAGCTGAGCATCCATTCTGTTTCTTCTTTTATTTCCATTTATCTCTCCATGTAGTAATACTTCCATTGGGGAGATAGTGAAATGCTGCTGTGTGACCCAGTGTGGGAATGTGATAAAAGGGCTGGGGAAATTAGCTCTTTGTACCTGGGATCTTGGTGTTGGTGTCTGTCATAAGAATTGTACCAACCAGAGCCTTTCCACGGAGAACATAACTGAAGGTGAGGAAGCGGGTGGCTTTGTGTGCAGGACGGGTCTGTTATCGCCTTCTCTGTGGAGGTGAACGGCCAGTAGTGTTCCAGGTACCACATCCACCTCTCTGATCTCCCACCCTCTCAGCTTGCCTTCAGAAATCTTGCTGAAGATTCTGTCCTACCTGGATGCCACGACCCTGCTGTGCACAGGATGTGTGAACAGGCGTTTTTATCACCTGGCCAATGACAAGTAAGGAGAAAGGCAACTGTCTCAGTTGTGTTTTGATGGAGGTCCTGAGAACTAGTAAGGCCGTTTTAACCAGTTTTTTAAAACTTAAAAAAATTAATTTCAAGAGTATTTTTAGGCATACTATTTCAGATGCTTTACATACTTGTATGATACTTTCAAAGATTTGCATTTCTGTGCTTAAGGAAGGATGATTCTTTGTATGAACTGAAAAAGCTCAACCCTGGTACTGGTGTGGCCATTGGAGCAGGTGGCGTTTGGTGTGCTGGCCAGGAGCACCTGCTGTGTCCCGAGAAGAACACAGACTTCCCACAGTTTCAGGCAGCATGGGCTGGGCCAGACTGGTCCTGCCTGGGTTTGCAGGATGGTGGTAGTGTGCTCTGCTGGCCAGCAAGCAGATTCTGAATAAGGAAGAGGGAGAGGCCCTTCCCACTTTCTTGGAAGTTGTCCTTTAAAAATATGAGCTTCTGATGAAATTACTCTCATATATTTTTCTGTTCCAAAGGATAATCTTAATTGCATAAGTTGACTTACATTTATAAGTGTCATGGTCAATCTTCATTAAAAGGATATATTAAGAATTGAATGGGTAAACAACAAATGTTTTTGGAAAGTTAAGGGTATTTTCTAAGCGTTGCTTCTGAAGAGAGAACAGGAGCACATTCTGTAGCCAGTTACACTGGTGACTCCTGGGGGACACATTTGAAGGAGGTCTCCTTGGAGCCCGTAACATCCATGGGGCTGCCTCCCTGCCTCATGTATCGAGCCCACAGCATGAGCAACAGCCTCCCCATGGTTCCCTGAAACACAGATCAGCTGCCTCTGCTTCATTACTCGGGGTTTGGTTTTCCAGTACGCTGGGAAACACTGACATTCAATTGGCCCCCTTTTCTGAACAACTCATTTGAAGGTTTCTGTGTCTGACTGGAAGTGAGTTTAGATAAACAAGCTTTGGCCTCAAATTCTCCATAGCATTTTAATAGGATGGAGCGTTTGCAATCAAGAGGTGAATGTACTCGGTTTTGGAGACTGATAAAAACATCTTAAATGTGACCTTTGTATTTTATAAATAATCAGTCTACACAATACTTAATTCTAGAAGATGCTTTTATTCTTTTTAGGCTCCTCTGATGATAAATTGAGTAAGATAGCGTGGGACGGTGGTCTATCCTATGTGTGTCAGGCATAGATATTGTCACTGGAGGTATAAGAGGTCCACCCTCTGCTTCCCCTATTTGTGCCGGTGTTTATTTTTGTAGGTGTGAGTGACAGGGCAGGTACAAAAGAGTCAAACTTCTGAGTTTAAAACAAAAATACTTCAAGGCGAAAAGTTTGGCATGAAATGATTTTGTGGGGTGAGAAGTTACTTGAAAAGCCCCATCTAGAAGGAAGTGTCAGGAGGAATCTGACTGTGTGAGTGTGTTGAGATATCCATGCAATGTCTGGATCCTGGAGGCAAGTTCCCAAGTCAGATGTCTGAGAAGTGTTTCTGTCTGCTGTGGTTGTCACTGAGTGCCCAAAGCAGTCATTCCCCTCTGGGCCCATGTGTCTCCCGCAGCCCTCCTGCCATCCAGGGTCTTCTGGTCTATAGGGGAATCGCCTTCTGCCCGCTGCCCCTTGGCCACTGGCCTTTTCATCTCTTTCTGCACTAAGTAGAATGTGGATACATAAATCAGCAAATAATTAAATTTATTGATGTGAATGTCACCTTTTACATTAAGAAATGGATTTTAACCTCTGTCTCAGTCTCCCCTAAGAGCAGTTTATTTATTTCTCTTCTCTGAAGCAGAGCACTGGCTGGGAGAGAGACGCCAGGCCTGGCTTTGGCTCCTGCTAACAGCACTGCTCCTGTGGCTTCTCGTGGCTTCTAGTGGAGTTGGAGGATCCCAGACGCTGGGTCACAGATGAATTTAAATTCCAGAGTTGCAGCTAATCAGTCCTCTGTATTTGGATCAGTTACTCCATTTCCTTGAGCGCCTTTTTGGTGTTATTGAAGAGGCCATGAAGCGGGGGCTGAGGGTGTGAGCTCGGGTGGAAGCTCTGTGGATTCAGTCCTGGTTCCACACTGTTACCAGTACTCTTCACTTTCTCTGTGCAAGCAGCACATATTCACTGCTGAAAAATTAAGACTTAGAAAACAAAAAGAACATGCAGGACAGTTGGTGTTGATATTTTTGTGTCTGTATGTATATACACATCTCCTTTCTGTATACACTGCTTGCTATTTTTCCCTAGTCAATCTCCTACTCAGTTATTGGTATAGGAAGGCAGTGGTGTGGATGATCCCAATGTCATGCACTCACTCATTTTAACCTGACCCCGGGAACAAGCTTTGCCTTCTATAAGTGTTTCTAGGGTTGGTGAACCTAGGATACTTATCTCAGACTTCACCTCAACACGCAGAACTCTTAAGTGTTCAGCTGGACATGTTGCTGGAATTAGATAAGTTAAAAATTATTGTGCATCTTCAAATTAATATATTACAAGGACAGGTAATGGCAGTGTCTTTTAGACTGTTTACTTCTTCCCTCTTTCCCCCTAGTTTTATTTGGATCAGAATCTATTCAACTGCCTTTTCACCTAAGAGATGTAACTGGAGAATTGATCCAGTAGAGAAGACAGTCGCATCTATGAATGCACTGTCAGTTGAAGACAAAGAAGCTGGATATTGGAAGAAGGAATATATCGCAAAACGGATAGCCTCTGTGAAAGCAGCTCTAGCTCAGGTCCTCAAACTTGTCAACCCCTACACAGGCCTCCCGGCCAAAACCAAAGAGGCCCTCAGGTACGCACGCTTCTCTCGCAGCGGGCGCTGTGCTTTCATGAATGCTGCTGACCTTGAAGAAGAACGATGGTGTAAGCTCAGACGATCGTGTGCCTGGGACATATGTGCACTTTATATTGTGAAGACCTGTCTCTTGATATTTGTGTGTGTTTCTGTGCATGTGTAAAATATATAGTATTTTCCTACTCTGTGCAAGTGGTCTTGAGTTTTTACGAAGAGCAGAAATAACCTAGTTCTATGCTCTGGTAAAGCAAGGGTATCTGAGGTATTTCTCCTGGGCAGGACCTTTATTTACTTATTTTATTACTTACCTATGTATTGCCAGTACTGAGAACACAGCTGTTCCTTAGGTGAGGAGAAAATGTTTAAAGGGAGAACTATTGGGGCAAGGAAAACTCACATCGGGCACATTCTGAGAACTTTGACGTTGGTGTTAGGGAAGTGGATGCTTTAGAAATGATAAGTGAAATAGACTAGCATTTTTTTTGTTTTTCAGCGAGGCCAACATTATTAGCTTGCTTTTATTTCTCCAGAATATCCGGTCTCGGTTGGGTAATCATATTGAAAGAAAAAAGTGGGAAAGAACATGTCATGGAGCACGCTGACCTTTACATAAACCACTCCTCTGTCATGGTCGTGTGGTATGGCAAAAATTGGCCCTGTCTGGCCACACTATCAACCTTAGACTTGTGCGGTGTGACGCCAGTCTTGATGGACTGGCACAAACCCCCCACCAAAAATGGGTAAGTACCAATTCAGCACAACTTTTGAGTGAGAACATCTTATATGGAAATACTAGTTGGCATCACTTTGTAATTTAAAAACACCACCAGTGTATTTCAATTTGATTGTGTCCTAAAGACTTCTCTTTTATCCTGGGTCACTATAGGATAGGAAAAGAATAGGATTATCACAGTGTGATTAGGTTCCTCTTCTCTTGGTTATCTAAAATGGTTAGGGAATGACATTGTAGTTAACAAAATTTCCTGGATGATGGAACACATACTGAGAATCCACTTGATTGTGGCCGTGTGCTGGGTGTGAGGGTGCTGGGTGAAGGGTTCTTCCTCTCCTCCCCTCCTTGATTCTTCAGCTTCTGCTGGGGCCAAGGACCTGCCAGCAGGAGCCAGGGGGAGGGAAAGGAAACCACGGGTAGGACAGAAATTTGGGTATGGCCATTTTGCCTTTGATTTATAATGTTGTTTGTGTCCCTTGCTCTTCAACATGCCACTTATTAGCAATGTGCACGTTATTAGCATGTTCTTCCAAAGCAGTTTTAGGTACACTAATAACAGTCACAAATGGTGGACATGAGAGCTCACTTCTCTCTTTCCTTTCTTTGACATGCGTTGCAAAGACCTCGATGGCCTTCTCTAATTGCAAAGTACAGTCTGAGTAACTTAACTGACTCCACCTTGGTTGGCTGTGACAGATTCGTTAGGATCTTCCATCTGAACCCAGGCCTCCTGGTGGGGCTGTGGAAGGTAAGACTTGGGCAGCCTCGTGGACTGTGACATCCCTCCCTCTCAACCCCATGTTCACTCACATGGATAGGACATCACATGTGCAGTCCTTTCAGACTTCTCATGAGCTGCATTCCATTTTATTATCTTACCAGCTTCATTTTGTAGCAAATGGTCCTCGATTCCGTGGAGGGTCCTTCCTGTTTTCACAGACAATAGGCTACCTTTACTATCATGGGATGTCCTGTCCTCTCCAGGCAATTCATGTTCCTTTCTCTTTTTCTGTGTCCTTTCTTGTCAGTCTCTGTCTGTGCCTTTGGCCTGGGAGTCACTCCCACATGTTCCTGACCCTGTGGATGTGGCAGTGAGTGCATCTGCCCTCCAGGGAAAGGTGTAGGCTCTTTCCTCCCACCAGGCGAGGTTTCTTCATTCATCAGTCAGGCCAAAGGCCAACTCCCTCCTCGGGGCTTGTGTTCGGGGCAGTCACCTCCATGAGAAGCAGCTGTGCAATGTTCCCCTTTCACCATGGGTTCCTCGGTGGCTTTGGCCCATGGATGTTTTAAGGTAGCAGTTCCTAAATTTTAATTCAGAGAACTTGGTATGTGTTCGTGTAGGCAGACTCACCGGGACTGGACTTCAGTGTCTCTCTCTGCTACCTCTTTCTCTTCCCAACCTGCCAGGCTTCAGAGTCTCTCCCTCCCTGACTCTGGGCGAGGTGCTTGGGGGCAGGGCTGCAGTTTGCCTGACTGGAATCCACCTATCTCTGTGGGCCTGTGGAGTTACGGGGACTCTGGCTGATCCAATTGGCCTCTGTCTGGCCATTGGGTCACCTGCACCAGGCAGTGTCACTTGTGAGTTTGGGGAGGAATGGGTATTAGTTCCGTGTACAGTCCCATTTTCTGGGTCCCTAACCTGATGGATGAGTGAAGAGCTGGAATCTAATTGTCCCCACTGGGTTTGTCCAGCCAAGCAGGTACTCGAGAGAGGAAGGTCATGCCATGAACATTAGGTATTTGTGGAATTGATCTCGTGTTTGTGCAGTTCTTCCCAGAATTGTCTTTATTTTTGCAAAGAGCTTGAGACAACTTGGAACTAACAAGACCTGTTTCCACAAGTACCAAGTGTAGTACAGTATTTTGCTATTTCACAAATATAAGGATGAGCCTCCTTTTACTGCACGCTCTGTGTGTCTGGGTGAGTCGTGGCCCTGCTGTCCATGTGACACATTCCTCTTACTAAGATGGCAGCACTAACAGTGCCTCAGCCTGAGGTCAGCTTACAGTTGAGGGTCTGCCTTTGTCTGCAAGGCGATGTGCTGCGAACTTCACCACGACCTTGGGAAAGATTAAACATTTCAGCTGAAAAGTGTGTTCTTACTAATTAATGTTTCAGAGAGCGGAAGAACTGGCGTTCGTCATGGCCAATCTGCACTTCCATCACCTCGTGGAGAAGAGCACGTTGGGCTCGGCCGCCCTGTACGTAACCGTCCATTGTGCATTTAGTTTTTGTAAAGTTAACACAATTATAAGTTGATACATCTTAATATTCTGAGAATAGCTACAAAGATATTCTGTTCTTAATCAGCAGACACAAGCCCACAGGCATAATTACTGAGCTGTTACTGAGATAATTGGATTATTCATGAGTGCACATTTGCTTTATCTGTTCTGGGTTAAGGATTCTGTGCCTTGTAGAACATTATTTATAGGGCAGGTACCTACACTGCTGAAAGATGCAGTACGTCCTGGTGCCTCACACTGCACTAACGTGAGCTCTCATACCTTGGGAGGCTCACAGACCCACGGTCGCTGGCTGAGTCCGGCCTGCAGGTGTTTGCTTGGTCTCTGCAATGCGGGCCTTTCAATGAATGTGAGGGTGTTGAGGTAGGGAATATGCTTTCCATTTCGCTACAGATGTCTAACTTATAAATATTCCCTGAAAAGCTTCTGAGTGCTCTTGTTACCTGTGTAGTACGGCTTCTTGTATTGAAGAATACTTTGCTCATTGTGGCTCTGGGTCTTCTGCCCAGGTCCCTAACCTGTGGGGCTGTTGTAGGTGTAGTCATAGGTGTGCAGGTGCTTTAACGCGGGGCAGTGAGCACAGTGCTGAGCTACTGAGGAGCGGAGTTGCTGCCCTGGGTGGTCTGTGAATCCCGGCGGAGCTCACATCTCTGCTTATCTTTTTTTATGTGTGTTAATCCTCATCCAAGGATATTTTCCCATTGATTTTTAGAGAGTGAACAGGAAGGGGAGAGACAGAGAGAGGAAAACATTGACATGAGAGAGAGACATCAGAGTGGCTGCCTCCTGCCCAGGACCCTTCAGTCCGTGGGCCGATGCTCTATCCATTGACCCAAACTGGCTAGGGCTCTGCCTGCCTTTATTGAAGTTGGTAGGAGGAGCAGGGGGCATGGAGTTCCTGTGTTGGAGGTTACTGGGGTTCCTGCAGGGGATTGATAGGGCTGGTGCTTTGAATGTATGCTAGTTTTTTAAAGAGTATTTTCTTTCTGGTATTGACAAATTCATGTGTGTTTGTTTTTCTTTTTAGCCCCTATGAGCTGCCTCCTCACATCCCCCTTTTGGATGACAGCCCTGAGTACGGGCTGCATGGCTACCAGCTCCACGTGGACTTACACAGCAGCGGGACCTTCTACCTGTGCAGCACATTTCGCAATCTCTTTACCAAACAAGGTGACACTGAGTTTCTGTTGCAGTTTGAAATGAAAAGGTTGGGGAGTACATGGGACCCAATTTTGTATCTGAGTTAAGAAGTGCCCTCCTACCTGGCCGCTTCGCCCTTCCAGACCCCTTTGTCACCCGAGGACTTGTGAAGGGCCCAGGCAGATCTGATTCCTTTAGCTCTGGCTTAGTCTCCACCTTCCTTCTCCTCTTCCTCCTGAACATCCGCCACTCATCTTGTCTGCTGGTACTTTCCTTATTGTTTGCCTCATCGCATTCCCTCTTTTCACTTCATTGAGACTTATTTTATGGCTCAGAATACAGATTATGTTGGCACATGCTCCACTTGTCCTGAGGGAGAATGTATGTTCTGGTTGGGTGAGGTGTCATCAGTGTCAGGACCAGGAAAAGGTGGTCGAGAGTGCTGAAGTCTACTGCGTCCTTGCTGATTTTCTGCCTGCTGGTCTTGCAGTCTTGGAGAAAGGAATATTGAAACCTTCAAGTATAATTGTGATTTGTGTATTTCTCATTGATGCTCTCTCCATTCTGGCTACTAGTACTTCTAGTCTGAAGCTCTGTTATTTCATTCATAGGCATTGAAGACTGTTATGTCCTCTTGAGCCATGTCCTCTTATCATTTATGAGGCAACCTTCTTTATTCCAGGTGATAGTTTTGTTGTGAAATCTATTTCACCTGATAAATACAAGCATTCCAGCTTTATTTTGACTAGTGCTAGTGTGATTTGTTTTGCCTCCTTTAAACCCATTTATATCTATGCTTTTGGTCACTGTGCTTCTTCAGTCCCTTATGATATATGGCAATCCATCCCACTTTTCATGCTATTTATTTGTTGAAGAAATGGAATCTATTATTTGTCTCTACAATTTCTGCATTTCGGATG
The DNA here is from genome assembly GCF_014108235.1 of Myotis myotis. Classification (NCBI taxonomy): domain Eukaryota; kingdom Metazoa; phylum Chordata; class Mammalia; order Chiroptera; family Vespertilionidae; genus Myotis; species Myotis myotis. The sequence continues at coordinate 43,512,152 of NW_023416401.1, forward strand.
GTTGCTTCTAGTATTAACATGTTTCTCTAGCTGATAAGATTTAGGTTTTTCCTTTTTCTTTGGCAAGAATCCTTCATAGATGATGCTCTGTACTTCCTATTGAATTTATCAGAAGGATGTAGTATCTGCTTTTCTAAATATTAATTATATTAAGAACAATCAGTGGGTTCAGGGAATTCTCAGACTAGTCTCTTTATTATGACTTTCTCCATGATATTTACCAAATGGTTTACCAAGTAATGGGGACCTGTGTTCATTTACTTTTATTAGTGATTGTAAAATGATGATTCCCTGGTTGTAGTGTTCTTTCTATATTTATTAGCTAGGATTCTTCTGTAAAGAAGAATTTTCTCTTATCAACCATTTAGTTAACATGAAATATGTTAGTACAGGAAAGACAGGGGACATGCTTGATTCTTTCTCCTTATTAATTTACAGAATAGTGAGTTAATGTTTCAGCAGTCTTCAAAGATGACTTGTAAGTTTTTTTTGGAGGTATTGTTAAAAAATGTAATTTATGTATTTTAGTCTTCTTGCACTCTTTATTCTTTTAATTATTACTGTGCTCTGCTCCTGTTTTTTTTTTTTGTGTGTGTGTTTTGACATGGCTCCAGTCATCCTTGGCAGCTTGATTGCATTCTAATATGATAAGATTGCTCAGACTTACCTCGTCTGTTTCCTGCCCAGACTGGAATGAGTAGGTACCCTGGTTCCCTTTAGTTCATGCTACACTGTGTATTTAGAGACCATAGTCTGGATCCTAGAGCTGCATGGTACTCTGGGGTTTTCATTTATTTTAAGGTTTTCAATAGACAGAGCTGAGAAGTTTATCCTATATAATAAAGAGGTAATATGCAAATTGACCATCACTCCAACACACAAGATGGCCACCCCCATGTGGACACAAGATGGCCGGCAGAGGAAAGCTGTTGGGAGGGACCAGGCTTGAAAGGGAGGGCAGTTGTGGGTGATCAGGCTGGCAGGGGAGGGCAGTTGGGGGTGACCGGCCTGCAGGGGAGGACAGTTGGGAGGGACCCTGGCCTGCAGGGGAGGGTAGTTGAGAGGGACAAGGCCTGTAGGGGAGGGCAGTTGGGGGGGACCAGGCCTGCAGGGGAGCAGTTAGGCGTCGATCAGGCTGGCAATGGAGTGTTTAGGGGGTGATCAGGCAGGCAGGCAGAAGTGGTTAGGGGCCATCAGGCAGGCAAGCAGGCAGGCAGGCGAGCAGTTGGGAGCCAGCAGTCCTGGATTGTGAGAGGGATGTCCGACTGCCTGTTTGTCGGACATCCCTCGAGGGGTCCCAGATTGGAGAGGGTGCAGGCTGGGCTGAGGGACACACTCCCTCCATGCACAAATTTCATGCACCAGGCCTCTAGTAAATTTATAATGTGAAGAAGTAAGTCATGCATTTATTTAACTTAAATATCTTAGAAGTTTTTAATGAACTTCTTTGATTATATATTTGCATAATTTTTCTTAGGCTGAAAGTCTTTTATAAAAAACATCACAATATATAATGTCAAAAGAACAAAACCTATATTGCTAATAATGAACCTATTGAATACTCTCTAAATTAAGGATTTCCTTGTGGTTCTTCATGTACTTTAAGATATCTATATATATAACAGCCTAAGTGACCATCCAACCCTTCAACCGTCTGACTGGTAGCTATGACATGCAATGACCACCAGGGAGCAGATGCTCCAACCAGTAGCTATGACATGCACTGACCTCCATGGGGCAGATGCTCAATGCAGGAGCTGCCAAGCTGCGGTGACTTGGCAACTATGGCTCTTGAGTGATGCACCCAGAACTAGAGAGGAGGGAGTCCGATTTCAGGATGTGCCGCCTGAGAACTGCCCTCTCACAATCTGGGACCCCTCAGGGGGTGTCCACAGGCCAGGCCTAGGGACCCCACCAGTGCACAAATCTGTGCACCAGGCCTCTAGTATTACACTAGAGATATAAAATTAAGTCACCTAAAGTAATCTTTCTCTGCATTGGTGTGCTACCACTTTGATATGCAATTAGTGATTTGTTTCAGTTGATTTTTTATTTTTCAAGATTGCTTTGCTATTTTTCTACATGAAAAAAATTACCACATTTACATGGTTCCAAAGTTGAAAGTCTAAAACAAGGTGGTTCAGTGAGGTTTACGGGTACCTTTCCCCTTGACCCCTATTCTTTCCCTCCCTCCAGAGGTGACCCTTTATAGTCATTTTTGGCTCATTCTTTAAATGTTTCTCTTTGAATACATAACGCTGTACACAAATATATTCATATTTCTCCCAGTTTTTAAAAAATGAAGCACGTTACTCCCTTTTAAGTTCCTTGCTTTCCCCCCAATTAATAATATATTCTGCAGATTATTCTTCAGCATGAGGGAGAGATCTTTCTTGTGCTCTTTTTAAACAGGTACATTGAGAATAAAATTAAACGGCTGTGTAGGGTTGTGTTGATTGTTTCTCTCCATGGTCCCCAGTCATTGCTGTTACACATAGTGGTATAGGGACTGGCCTTGTTCACACTTCACTTCATAGTCTGCCAGCTTGCCTTGGGGAGCCTTTCTTAGAAATAGGATGCTAGGTCAAAGGGTGAATGCACATATATTCTTGAGAGACACTTGCAAATCCCCCTTGATAAGGTTGCACCATTTTGTATTCTCAACTTAATAGGGATATTATGTTAATAAAATGTTTTATTCCTAAGGAAGTTTGTTCTAGGTTTTTAAAATATATTCTTACAAGTTAAGGTGTTTCTATTTCTAGATTAGTTGAAAAAAATTAAAGGAAATATTTCTGTTGATTTATAGAGAGAGAGGAAGGGAGAGGGAGAGAAAGAGAGAAATACAGACATGAGAGCAGAACATCAATCGCCCCACCAGGGGTCAAGCCCTCAATCTCGGGCATGTGCCCCGACTGGGTAACTGAACTGGCAATCTTTCTGTTAATGCTAATAAACCTCTGGGAACATTAGATGTTGTTATGACACACAGGGTGCTAAGTGAAATGAAGGACAATGGAAACCGAGATGGGGATAATTCACCTTTGTCTGCTGTCTTCACAATAAAAACACATTTTCACCCTAAGAAGACTTTATAGGAGATTGAGGTGTGTTTCCTAGGCATGTGGTTCTATGGTCAGGAGTCAGCAGAGGGCGCTGTTGTCATCAGAGTCACTTCCAAGGTTAGAAAAGTACAACTGGAGTGTCTTCTGCAGTCTTTTGTGGTTTCATATGGCATATTTAGCAAACTCTGGCTCTGCCAGTGCAGTTGGGCATGACAGTACTTCATCCCTGTTTTTAAAGAACACTTTCTGTCTATCAGGGAGAAACAGGTTAGCATCATGTTTCTGGAATTGAGGTGGCACTGTCTGTTGTTTGTCGCCAGTGAGCTGTGAGAAACCTGGCTGACTCCAAGGCGGCTGTCTGCAGGAAGTGGTGGGAAATCATTCATTAACAACCAGCTGTTGAATGCAGGGACTGTGCACAGTGCAGGGGGACAGATATGTGGCAGACACAGCCTGCCTGCCCTCCACAGGCCGGGGTAAGGGAGCCTGCTGAGCCAGGTGCCAGGCACCTGGGGAGGGGAAGTGACTCTCAGGATTCCTGGACGGTTCTGAGGAAAGGGGGGAACGGTGTCGATCTGACTCAGTGGGAGACACTCAGAGGCCAGCACCCCTGTGCCCGGTGCTGTCCTCGTCCACCTGAGCCTGTAGCTGAGGCTCTTGCCTTAGACTCCAGCATTGGTCTGGTGGGTTCAGTTCCCTGGCTGGGGACCACCTGCATGGCGTGTGTGTGCGTGCGTGTGTGTGTGTGTGTGTGTGTGTGTGTGTGTGTAGCTCAGGTCCTCATTTCCTAACAGATCTCCTGACCACCTGGCAGTGTCCCCCTCAGCCGGCCACTGTGTTCAGGAGCAGGCTTTTCCTCCTCCGATGTTGAATAAAAGGTTCCCTGTTCTTTCTTCTCTCCCCTAAGGTTCATTTGACTGTTTCTCCTTGCACCTTTACTTAGTCCTCCCCCAAGACCTGGGGTGTTTTCTCTTTGTACTCCTATGTATTCTGCCACCTGACCAGTCATGGCTGCATGAAGAGTCTTTGTAGAAGGAGCCCAATAATCTCTTTTCAAGGAGAATTTATGATCCCCAAACCTGCGCGTTTGGCTAACTGCACTTGGTGTGTTGCCACTAAAATGAGGCTGAAAGGAAGTTTAGGTGAAGAAATATTTGAATTGAATTAATGAGAGGCAAGAGAGCGGGGAGGAGAAGCAGACAGGAAATGTTGAAGGAGGAATTTGTAAATGAAAACTAAGGGAAGCTTGCAAACACACCTGGTGGGGTTGTCTATTTACATTTTGTTTTCTGTGCTTTCAGAAATGTGGATGGACTGTTGGCATTGGGTCCCCAAGACTGCCCCCGACTCAGGATACAGTTGTGTCATTGGCCACAATTCACTACAGCAACAGGGCACTGGGAAAAATCAGCGAGGGAGAAGGTGCAGGGGCGATGACAGAGGAAACTGGGTGAGCCCTCAGGAGCCCTCTTCCTGAGGACTCACACAGGATCTGCTTATTTCCCTAGAATGAGATGTGAGAACACATGTGACATGTTAGCTACCTGAGATGCTCATTGGAGACTCAGCCTGGCCCAGGGTTTTAAAATTTTTTAAAAAATTGATTTCAGAGAGGAAGGGAGAAGGAGAGAGAGAGAAATATCAACGATGAGAAAGAACCATCAATTGGGTGCCTCCTGCATGCCTCCCACTGGGGATCAAGCCCATAACCCGGGCATGTGCCCTGACTGGGAATTGAACTGTGACCTCCTGGTTCATAAGTCAATGCTCAACCACTGAGCCACACAGGGCTAGCCTGGTCCAGTGTTTTTATGGGGGTTTGGTCATGTAGGCACCCTCTGCCTGGCACTACCAAACTTCCAGACTCCAGGAAGGAGAGACATTACGCATAAACCACATTGTGGTACAAACTAGTCAGGTGCAGTGGGCCACACTTGCCACTTAGGAATGGATCCAAGTTCCCAGACACCAGCAAGGGCCACCCTGGCGAGCAGGCCTTTCTAAGGACAGGCAGCTTGGGCCTGCTGTGCGAACTCTTTTCTGCACAAGGCCCATGAACACACGGATGAGGGAATGGCACAGCCAGTGAAAGAGCAGGTAGGAAGCAGTCCAGTGCCTTTGAAGTGCAAATAGAGCTTGAAAAAGGGTGTGATCAGCAATGCCAAGTGCGAAGGAATGTGTATTTTTTGTCAGGCTAATGATTACCAATTCTCAGAAGCTGAAGGAAAAATGTGTTACACAGTACAGTGTGCTTATTCTTGTCATCAGGACCAAGAGGAAGTGATGCCAAGAAGCCAGGGAAACAGAGTTTGAAGTAATAAAGTGAGCTAGTTCTGTCTTTTGACTTTTTATCTCATTGCTATAAAAATGCATTTAACAGCTAATGTCTTACTATGTGGTTTGAATTTCTGAATATATAGGAGTTATAAAGAAGCAAATAAAAATCACCAAAGGGCAAGTGTTTATGTTTTGGTCCATTTTCAGATATTTACTTGTGGACCACATTGTGTGAACAACCCACTTCTTCCCCTAGCAATTGCCTTGTGAGCAGTTTCCCATGTCACCTAATAGTGCTTGAAAATTTGATTTTGAAAAGTTGTATGACAGTCCATTGTTTTGTTTTATCATGATTGATTGACCCGTTATCCTAATGTTGGGCGTTTAGGTCTCCATTTTTCATGATTATAGTGCTATTATCATGAGCATTACTTTGAAAAATCTTAGATGATTTGAGAGGTGAAAGGGACATCTGATTTAAATTTGCATGTCTTGAATATTAGATTGACTATTTAAAAAATTATTGACTTCAGCAGAGGTTTATCAGCCGGCTGTTTAGGGGGCATCTTTGTAGGATCCAGCTTCAGTACTGCCTCTCATGGGTGTGTGGCCCTGGCCCTCAGTGTCCTTGCCTGCAGACAGTGGTAACATAAGGACATTGCTTAACAAGATTCTTGGTGGATGAGGGTGATGTAGTAAGGGATGCCTCCAGGATGCTTCACATGTGTTGCTGCTGTTGTCCTGATTTTTACATTTCTTTTAAAAAAACTAGAGACCCAGTACGTTTGCTTCTGCTTGCCTCAGCTGGCTGCCCTGCCCATCCCTGCTCGTAGCTTGCACCCTGCCCTCCGCCATTCGTAGCTCTCCACCTCTAGTAGCTCTCTGCCACAAGTAGCTCGCGCCCTGTCCTGCCCGCCACGAGAGCCGCTGCTTGTTTGGGCATCATGACCACAGGTCTTTTATGATATAGATATTTTTATTGATTTTAGAGAGGAAGGGAGAGGGTGAGAGACATAGAAACACTTATAATAATAAAAGTGTGATATGCTAATTAGACTGGACAGCTGAACGACCTTCAGGACATCATTCCAGACGTCCTTCCCGATGAAGACGTGGCGGCAGGGGCCAAGGCAGAGGTGGTTAGAGGCAAGCAAGTGGGCAGGCGAGCAGTTAGGGGCGATCAGGCAGGCATACAGAGTGGTTAGGGGCGATCAGAGAGGCAGGCAAGTGTTTAGGGGTGATCAGACAGGCAGGCAGAGTGATTAGGGGTGATCAAGCAGGCAGGCAAGTGGTTAGGGGTGATCAGGCAGGCAGGCAGGCAGAGTAGTTAGGGATGATCAGGCATGCAGGCAGGCAGGCAGGTGAGCAGGTAGGGGCCATCAGGGAGGCAGGCAGAGTGGTTAGGCATGATCAGACAGGCAGGCAAGTGGTTAAGGACAATCAGACAGGCAGGCAAGTGGTTAGGGGCGATCAGGCAGGCAGGCAGAGTGGTTAGAGGCGATCAGGCAGAGTGGTTAGAGGCGATCAGGCAGAGGCAGTTAGGGGTAATCAGGCTGGCAGGCAGAGGGGTTAGGGGTGATCAGGCAGGCAGGCAGAGAGGTTAGGAGCCAGTGGTCCCGGATTTTGAGAGGGTGCAGATTGGGCTGAGGGTCTGCCACCCATGCACGAATTTCATGCACCAGGCCTCTAGTCAGTGATAAGAGAGAATCATTAATTGGCTGCCTCCTGCATGCCCCCTACTGGGGATTGAGTCTAAAACCCGGGCATGTGCCCTGACTGGGAATAGAATCTTGACCTCCTGGCTCATAGGTTGACGCTCAACCACTCAGCCATGTCGGTTGGGCTATATTTCTTTTTCTTTTTTTTTTTCTCTCTCCATGTTTCTTCTATTTTGTTGAATTTATTGGGTGACATTGGTTAATAAAATTATATAGGTTTCAGGTATACAATTCTGTAATACATTATCTGTATATTGTATTATATGTTTACCACCCCAATTCAAGTCTCATTCCATCATCATTTATCCCCTCCTATACCCTCTTCTACCTTCTCCTACCCCCCTTCCTCTCTAGTAATCCCCATACTGCTGTGTCATGAGTTGTTTTTTTTCATAATACCTTCACCTTCTTAACCCAGCCCTGAAATCTCCTCCCCTCTGACAGTTGTCATTCTGTTCTCTATCTATGAGTCTGTTTCTATGTTGTTTGTTAGTTTATTTTGTTCATTAAATTCCACATATAAGTGAAATCTTATGGTATATATCTTTCTCTGGTTGGGTTATTTCAATTAATACTCTCCAGGTCTATCCATGCAGTTGCAAAGGGTGATTTCTTTCTTTTTTATAGCTGAGTAATATTCCATTGTGTAAATGTACTAAAGCTTTTTTATATACTCATCTCCTGATGGGCACTTGGCCTGTTTCCAGACCTTGGCTATCTATACTAATAAAATCCTAGGTGGCCCTTGTGCCCACACATCATCACAAGATGGCCACCCCCATGTCATCACAAGATGGGTGCCCCATGTCATCACAAGATGGCCGCCCCCATGTCATCACAAGATGACTGCCCCATGTCATCACAAGATGGCTGTCCCCATGTCATCATAAGATGGCTGCTGCATGTCATCACAAGATGGCCACCCCCATCGGCATAAGATGGCCACCACAAGATGACCAGCAGGGGAGGGCAGTTGGGGGAGATTGGGCCAGCAGGGGAGGGCAGTTGTGAGTGATTAGGTGTCAGTCAGTCTGGCAGGGGAGTGGTTAGGGCAGGGGTGGGCAAACTTTTTGACTCGAGGGCACAATGGGTTCTTAAACTGGACCAGAGGGCCGCAACAAAAGCATGGATGGAGTGTTTGTGTGAACTAATATAAATTCAAAGTAAACATCATTACATAAAAGGGTACGGTCTTTTATTTCAATAGTTTTATTCATTTCAAACGGGCCGGATCCGGCCCGCGGGCCGTAGTTTGCCCACGTCTGGGTTAGGGGGTGATCAGGCTGGCAGGCAGAAGCAGTTGGGGTCAGTCAGTCAGGCAGGCAGGTGAGCGGTTAGGAGCCAGCAGTCCCGGATTGTGAGAGGGATGTCCGACATCCCCTGAGGGGTCCCAGATTGGAGAGGGTGCAGGCTGGGTTGAGGGACATCCCCCCAACCCCCAAGTGCATGGATTTTGTGCACTGGGACTCTAGGTGTAAATAATACTTTGATGACTATGGAGGTGCATATATTCTTTCAAGTTAGTGATACCTCCAACTTGTTCTTTCTCAAGATTGCTTTGGCTGTTTGGAGTTGTTTATGGTTCCATATAAATTTTTGGAATATTTGTTCTAGTTCTGTGAAATACACCATTGGTATCTTGCTAGGAATTCCATTGAATCTATAGATTGCTTTGGGTAGTGTGGACATTTTAATGATGTTAATTTTTCCTATCCGTGAACATGGTCTATGTTTTCACTTATTTGTTTCTTCAATTTCTTTCTTCGGTATCTTGTAATTTTCTGAGTATAGGTCTTTACCTCCTTGGTTTATTCCTTGGTATTTTCTTTTTTACATTTATTTTCTACCTGAATTTTTGTTTGATAAATCCCATTGTTTTAAGTGTTTACAGGACTTGTATGAGTTATGTTCTTTTCAGATATTTTCTTCATTTTTTTCTATTGCCTTTTGATTTGGTCTATATTGTTTTGGATCTCTCAAAGGTATTTTGAATTGTATGTAAACCTATGCTTCCTTTGATTAACATAAAAATTGTGTCCAGCCTAGAGGTTCACATGCCTGCCCCTCTTAGGGCTCTCTCTCTGTGTGGTGGAGGACCAGGGCCCCTTCTGCATGTGTGCCCCCTACTCCCCGGCAAGATGTTTCAAGTTTTACTTGTGTATTTCGTTATGAAAATACTAGAGGCCTGGTGCATGAAATTCGTGCATGGGGGGGCTTCCCCTCAGCCCAGCCTGCACCCTCTACAATCCGGGACCCCTCGGGGGATGTCCGACTGCCAGGGGATGTCCTAAGGATTGGGCCTAAACCGGCAGTCGGACATCCCTCTCACAATTTAGGACCGCTGGCTCCTAACTGCTCTCCTACCTGTCTGCCTGATTGCCCCTACTGGCCCCCCTGCCAGCCTGATCACCCCTAACTGCCTCTGTCTGCTGGCCTGGTCACCCCCTCACTGCCCCCCCTGCTGGCCTGGTTGCTGCCAACTGCACCCTCTGCTGGCCTGGTTGCCCCCCCCCCCCCCCCCCCCCCCCCGCCCCACTGGCATGGTTGCCCCACACAGCCTGCTGTTCAGTCGTTTGATCATCCCTCACTAACCCTCCTGCCGGCCTGCCGGCCTGGTCGCCCCATGCAGATTGCTGCTCAGTTGTTTGGTTGTCCCTCACTAACACCCCTGCCAGCCTTGTCGCCCCACTCAGCCTGTTCGGTCGTTCGTTTGGTTGCGATGGCCCCTGGCTTTTTATATATATAGATATGATCCTCCCCTAACATAAGATTTCTTACTAATGAGTTTTTATCAAAGACTTCTTAGTTATTTCCATCCATTTATTCTTTTAGATGTATTTAATAATTACTTGGGCAGATTAAAAAATATCTCATTTGCATTTTGATCAGATTTGTATTAAATGTGTACATTAATTTGGAAAGAATTGATATATTTTTATTTAGGGTTTTGGACTATCCATTTATGTAAGTTGAGAGAAACGTTCCTTATGTAGGTCCTGCACCTTTCTCTGCACATTGATACTTCCTTTTTGTGTTGCCCCTGTGAGTAAATTTTTTTAGATTATGATTCTATTAGTTGTTTGTTAAATTTGTTCTACATCCTGTAGAGTTTTTGCAATATGTTTCTCATTAAAATACTGATTAAATATTCAGTGCTTACTCTTTAAGGCTTAACAGGAAATGTTGAGAGGATAAAAGAAGTTATGGGTCCTAGAAACTTCTTTTTTCCTACCCAAAACATGGAGTTATTCAACTCTTCAGTACCAGAACCTGATAAGCCCATAAAATCTCTCTTTAAGGTTTGTTTCAGATATTTTTTTGCATATATTGTGCTATCTTATTTTTATTGGTTCCCAAAATAGATGACTATTTTTGTCCCCTTTATTCCTTGATACTAATTACTTTCTATGTTTCTAGGTCGGCTTATGTTCTCTAAGCACTTATCATAACAGGAAGGCATTAGAAGTAGTACAGTCCTGTCTGGGTGGTGATTACCTAGAAAAATTAGAACGGATAATTCCTTAGAGCCGTGGTTGGCAAACTGCGGCTCGCGAGCCACATGCGGCTCTTTGGCTCCTTGAGTGTGGCTCTTCCTAAGCCTTAGGAGTACCCTAATTAAGTTAATAATAATGTATCCACCTATATAGTTTAAGTTTAAAAAATTTGGCTCTCAAAAGAAATTTCAATCGTTGTACTGTTGATATTTGGCTCTGTTGACTAATGAGTTTGCCGACCACTGCCTTAGAGTATCTTCATCAATGATTGTTAGTACATTTCCCCTGCTTTGTTAATCCTGGGACCCATTATAAAAAATCAGCATTACAAATCACCACTCACAGAATGGAGAGCCCAGCTATCCATGCATTCTGTCACAGCTCCTCAGAGAGGTCGTGATTTGCGAGGCCCTGTGTGACATGCAGCTGTGGACTCCTTGTTGGGATGTCCAACATTAAGAATCCAACATGGCAACAGCAAAGCATTAGGCTTGGAGGCCTTTTCAGCTCACAGGCTGGGCCCTGAGCTGGCTCTGCTGTGACCCAGGATGTTTGTGGAGGAGCCTCGTGCCTCTGGAAACCATCAGGGGAGCCCTTTTCATCTCCCTGCATTTCTAGACTCTGACTTTTGCTTCAGATTTGGCCTCAGAGTTTGATTTGCTCTTTCTCTTTGGTGATTTGACTTCTTTTAATCCTTTAAAAGGAAGGATATGAGTGTGTGTTTTTTTAAATTTTGTTTTCAAAGAGATTGAAATAAGATTTTGTTGCTTTTTCAAAGGTATTTATTAAGGTGATTGTGGAAATAGAATCTATTACTTAAACCAAGAAGTTTGAGGATGTTAAGTCTAATAAAGAACATAGGTAATGGGTCTTCTCATCTTTGCTCCAGTGTGAATCATTTGGTGTTAGGACTCTAGATCCCCAGCACGTTGAGCTGAGACCTGCTTCTCAGATCACAAATGTCTTATCCATGATTCCTGTGCCTCACTTCTACTGAACTGTTCAGGTTTCTTCTCATTGTTTCAGGTCTTTGATCTCTTCCTGGCTTCACTTTCCTGAGTACACAGTCTGGGCTATTCTGTCAGCATCTCATCATTTGTAGCCTCACAGAATCCCTTTCCTGATGTCCTGGATTTCCCTCCATGGATAACTACGACACTGCTCACCTTGACATTGCTTTTCTAACTTCTTGAATGAGCAGAAGTTCCTTAGGGAAAATTACAAATGCGTGTCCATTGAGGCTGCCTTTACCAAGAGTAGCTCTCCCACCATCCCCAGCCTCACTGCATCTCCTTGGCTTTAGTCAGGTCACGAACTCAGCCCTGACTCAGCCCTGCGGCCAGATGAGCAGCATGCTTTATTCTGAGCCCAGTTTCTAGCTGCCCTCAGAAGCATGAGGCTGATCTGGATGTGTTTCTCAGGAACATTGGAAGAGAAGCAGAAACAACTAACCATATACTTTCTCTTTAAATGTCTTTGGAAGGCTAGTCTAGAAAAAAAATAATTTATACTCAAATGGACTGGACTGATAGAAAATTGGTCCAAAGGCATGCCAGGGAAATAAAACTGTGAAAATACCAGTCTGAACCTTTAAATACATCAATAGAAAAAGCTATTCTCAAACACTATTGAATTAATGAACAGTGAATTTTTAAAGAGTCTCAGTACATAATTTGTTCTGTGTAAAATCCAGTTAATTGTCACCAATGTCAGGAACAATATGACTGGCAAATGTGGCCTGTTAGGACCCTAGTTAATATGAAAGAAGTAGAGACCTATGGCTCAAAAGTTTATAGGAGATTTATTGATGCCATCACATCCACCAGGCCTGAGCTGGGGAGGGAAATTTCCTAAATAATTAGGAATTTTTACTTTTCAATCTCTCTAATTCATTTGACTCTTGTAACTTATATAGCAACCAAAAATGGGAGGGAAAGTTCTGATCCTTCTCATGTTTAGAGACCTTCTCTCTTTTGATATTCTACAATCTATGTTTATATATAGCTACTTAAATTTCATGTGGATCAGGGGTTTGGAAAATAACAGGTATCTGAAAACAACTAGCTGAGAAAGAGAGAGAAGACGTGGACATGCCTTGAGGAGATTTATGCTAGAGACCTAACAGGGAACAGGGACACTAAAGATTTCCTGTCCTTGAGAGTTAGTGCCAACTCTGTGTGATCATTAGACTCTAATGATTATACTGTCTTGTTATTCATTGTTCCTCTGTAGCATCAGGTCTCTGCAGCTTTAAATTGTTAATGCTCTGTGGCAAATATTTTTGAGTTTATACGGTCTCCTGATAAATCTTTATCCAAGATTTACACACATACCTGAGAGTTGCTATGGATGTCTGTTTCATTTCTTTGTGTGTACTGACCTGAGGTGGTGGGCTGGGTTCCCATCTCATTCAGTTTTTGCCTCATCAGGTTTCTCTGCTTAGTTTAACCCATGTTCTGATTTTCCTTCTTCAGGGGGTTCTGATCTGATTTAACTCCCTTTTCTCTTTTTTCTATTTGCCTTAGGAAAATCACTCCATCTGCCAGTTTCTCTTCCCAAAATTCTTTACTTTCCACCTTTTAAGAGGCAATATGAACTCTAATTATAGTTGAGAAATGATGTTAGAGGTGCTATGAATGCCCATAGAAGACAGGACCTTTATTCCCAAAGACAGTAGGTTGAGGAATCAGATCTAAGATACAGCAACCATTGAGGACAGTTCAGTGTCAGAGTGTGCAAGAGGGGTTTGGAACAGGACCAGATCAGCGTAGGTGGAAGGGTGCTACCAGCCACGGAGGTGACTGAGATGAGAAGACCCAGATCTGAGGCTTGGCCAGGATCACAGGATGGATGCAGAAGTGGCAGCCAGTGCAGGGAGCAGAGGGGCCCTCCCAGGAAGGCCAGCACAGCTAGCAGCTCACCTGTATTGAGTGCTGTTTGTTTTGTAACTTTTTATTTTGATCTACTTTCCAATTTAGGAAAAATTAAAAGAAGAGTACAAGAACTTGCACAGACATCTTTCTGGTTTTTCAACTTGGATTATTCTGCTTGTTCTAGAACTTCATTTAAATGCATCACACAGGGTGTGCTCTTATTTCTGGGTTCTTTCACCACATTCCTTTGTATCTAGATTCTTCCTTTCAGCAAAATGCCTTTGAGTTTTATCTGTACTGTTGCAAGTGTCGTTAGCCATTCCTAGCTACTGATAAATAGTAGTCCACTGATTGTGCCACAATTTGCATACCTGTTTTCCTGTGTTTTTTTTTTTTTTTTAAATATATTTTTATTGATTTTTCAGAGAGGAAGGGAGAGGGAAAGAGAGAGAGAGAAACATCAGTGATGTGAGAGAATCATTGATCGGCTATCTGCTGCACGCCCCCTACCAGGGATCGAGCCCACAACCCGGGCATGTGCCCTTGACTGTAATTGAACCCAGAACTTTGCAGTCCGTAGGTCAGCACTCTATCCACTACGCCAAACCGGCTAGGGCCTGTTTTCCTGTTGATGGACATGAAATTTGGGTTGTTTTCTGCTTTGGGCTATTATGGATAAAGCTGCTATAGAATTCTGGTGAAGACTTTTTTTTGACATATGTTTTTATTTCTTTTGGTTAAGTACTTAGGGCTTGGAATTGTTGGGTCTTAGAGTAGATATATGTATTACAAATTGCCAAACTTTTTTATGTATAAGAATACCAGACTTTTTTGTAATGTGTAAGAAAATTTTATGTATAGGAATGCCACTTTTTTAATGTGTGAGAAAATTTTATGTATAAAAAATGGCCAAACTTTTTTTTTTTTTTTTTTTTTAAAGAATGATTGCACTATCTTATACTCCTCTCATCAAATGTTCAGGTTGCTCTATATCCTGACCAACATTTGATGTCATTAGTCTTTTGAATTGTAGCTGTTCTCCTGTGTGGTGGTAATGGTAGCTCATGGTGGTTTTGATTTGCATTTTCTGATGGCCAGTAATGTTAAGTACTTTTTAATGTGCTTATTAGTCATTTGCATCTTCTTTTTGAAGTATAACTTAAATCTTTTGCCTTTTTAAAAATAATGAGTTGTTTTTTTTCATTATTCCTGAATTGTAGGAGTTCTTTATGTATTCTGGATACCAGTACTTTTTCTGGTACATGTTTTGCAAATACTTTCTCCCAGTCAGTGGCTTGCTTTTTCATTTTGTTAATATCTTTTAGTGACCAGAAATTTCTTATTTTAATGAAATATAATTGATCCATTTTTTATTTTGTAGTTGTTGTTTTCTTTTTTTTATTTCTTAAAACTTTTCATACTTCAGGTTATGGCGATATTCTTTCTTTCCTTCTGGCTGTATTTTGGTTTTAGCTTTTACATTCAGGTCTATGATCCATCCTAATTAATTTTTGAGTAACAGATGAGGTATGGATTGAGGTTCATTTTATTTTCCCATAGGGATAGCAAGTTGTTTTTTGTGAAAAGACTTTCTTTTCTCATTGGATTATTTTGATGTTTTTGTGAGAAATCAATTGCTTATAAAGTGTTAGGTCTATTTCTGGACCCATCTCTTCTGTTGATCTATTTGTGTGTCTTTATAGCAATACCATACTATCTTGATTGCTGTAGCTCTTTGGTCAATTTGAAGTCATTTTTTTTCTTCTTTTCAAGATTGTGTGGCTATTTTAGGTCCTTATTATTTCCATACTAGAGGCCCGGTGCACAAAAATTTGTGCACTCAGGGGAAGGGGGGGTTCCTCAGACCGGCCTGTGCCCTCTTGCAGTCTGGGACCCCTCAGGAGATAACGACCTGCTGGCTTAGGCCTGCTCCCGGGTGGCAGAGGGCAGGCCCAATCCCTAGGTGCAGCCCCTGGTCGGGCTCAGAGCAGGGCCGATTGGGGAGGTTGTGGCGCCACCCCCTGTCACGCACAGAGCAGGGCCAATCAGGGGGTTGGGGCGCTGCCCCCTGTCACACACAGAGCAGGGCCGATCAGGGGATTGGGGCGCTGCCCCCTGTCACACACAGAGCAGGGCCAATCAGGGGGTTGGGGCACTGCCCCCTGTCATACACAGAGCAGGGCCCATCAGGGGGTTGGGGCTCCATACCCTGTCACGCACAGAGCAGGGCCCATCAGGGGGTTGGGGAGCTCCCCCCTGTCACTCACAGAGTAGGGTCGATAGGGGAGTTGGGGCACCGCCCCCTGTCACACTCATGGCAGGGCCAATGGGGAGGTTATGGCTCTACCCCATCACACACAGAGCAGGGCCCGTGGGGGGGGGGGGGGTTGGGGCGCTGCCCTCTAACACCCACAGAGCAGGGCCAATCAGGTGGTTGGGGCACCGCCACTCTCACACTCAGGGCAGGGCCAATGGGGAGGTTATGGCTCTACCCTGTCACACACAGAGCAGGGCCCGTGGGGGGGGAGGGGGCGGGGGTTGGGGCGCCGCACCCTGTCACACACAGAGCAATGCCGATCAGGGGGTTAGGGTGCTGCACCCTGTCACACACAGAGCCGCAGGGCGATCAGGGGGTTTAGGCGCTGCCCCCTGTCATGCTGATTCTGGTGCTGGGAGGCATATTACCCTTTTACTATATAGAATAGAGGCCTGGTGCATGGGTGGGGCTGGCTTGTTTGCCCTGAAGGGTGTCCTGGATCAGGGTGGGAGTCCCCACTGGGGTGCCTGGCCAGCCTGGGTGAGGGGATGATGGCTGTTTGCAGCTGGTCACACACCCTTCAGGGTGGGGGTCCCCACTGGGGTGCCTGGCCAGTCTGGGTGAGGGGCTGAGGGCCGTTTTCAGGCTGGGACTGAAGCTCCCAACCGCTCCTTTTTTTCTTTTTTTTTTTTTATTCTGGGCCAGCTTTAGCTCTGAGGCCTTGGCTGCTGAATACAGGTTTCTGGCCTTTGTTTACCATCTGTATTTGATACAATGTTGCGGTCCAGCTGGCTGAAGCCCCGCTGAGTAAAGCAGGTTTCGGGGTTTTTTTTAGCTTCTATATTCGCAACATAGTTGCGTAGAGTTGCAGCTGAGAGGCCGGCAAGTCAGGCGGGTAACGTTGGAGTCCTCCGTCACTGAAGCAAGCAAGCCTCCCTGTTCGCATCAGCTGCCTGGCTGCCGGCCGCCATCTTGGCTGCCAGTTAATTTGCATATCTCGGCCCTACTCTGTGAGTGACAGGGGGATTAGCCAATGGGAAGGGTAGCGGTCGTACGCCAATTACCATGTTTCTCTTTTATTAGTGTAGATAAATTTTAGAATCAGCTTGTCAAAGTTTATTTATTTATATATACTGATTATTTACAAATTAATTATTAAAATGCCCGATGGGATTATGATTGGGATTGCATTAAGTCTGTAGATCAATTTGGATAACTGGATATCTTTTTTAAAATTGATTTTAGAGAGAAAGAGAGAAAAAGAGAGAAACATTGATTTGTTGTTCCACTTATTTATATATTCATTGGTTGCTTGTATGTACCCTGACTGAGGATCAAACCTGCAACCTTGGCACATTGAGGCAACATTCTAACCAACTGAGCTACCCTGCCAGGACTGTTAGGTAGATATTTTAGCAATAGTGAACCTTGCAATCCCTGAACATGGTACATCTCTACTTTCTTCTTGGCAGTAGATTGGCCTTTAAATGGAATATTATTGTTGAGATAATCATGTCAGGTGCTTAGCACACTTAACCTATATAACAATCTGCACTGTAATGTCAGCATTTATTATTAATTCCATTGATCTGAACAAAGCTTTATAAAGTACTTTCCATTTGTATCTTTATTTAATTCAGCTTGGAGTTTGACCATGGCTGAACAGTCAGTGAATGGCTGGGTAGGGTTTTGGAATGACATTATTGCGACTCCCAAGACCATGTTGGGGCATGCATGTCACTGAAGGCCACTTTGGTGAAGCTGGAATGGCATTCCCATACATTTGGCATGGTCTTATTGATTGGTTAAGGTTAGGATTTATTCTGAATGGTTTCAGGAACACAGGAATTCAATGAGGGCATGTTAGTTCACAGTGAAGGGACCCAGGTCACTCATTACCTAGAGAGAAGGTAGCTTGGGAAGGGGCCAGAGTGAGTGTGGGACTCACAGATGGAGAAATTACCAGACATTTTGGGGAGTCATAAATGTTTCCCCTGCAAATTTTTATGTTAATTTGTAGATTTTTCTCTCCTGGCAATAATACAAGAGCACAACTTCATGAGAATTTAATCCACTTTGTAAACACTCAGCTAGTATGAAACTAATCAGTGATTGTTCCCCCTTTTTGTATGTATTTTAATCTATTATAACATGGACTCTAGGCACAGAGCAAGTTTGCACTGTGTCTTTGCCACTTACCAGCAGTATGACCTTGGATAAGGTACTGTTAACCTCTCTCCGCAACGTTTTCTCACCTGTGGATTCATAAAACTATAATTCCTATTTAATAGTGTTATTTTAAAGTGTTCTTTTAAAGTAATCTTTTATGCTACTACAGGTGAAGTGCTTAACACATGGTGTACAAATACTCAAAATTATTACCTGCTTTATATGCACACATGTTCATACACACCTTCATTGCAAAGAGAGAGATGCCAGAGAAGTGAGGGGGGGGGAGCAGGGGAATGTAGATGCACACATAAAGTGAACACCACTGCTCATGTTCTAAAGAAGTCAGAATCCTTACACATGCTGTCGACAGCATGAGTGAGACCAGAGGCCCTGCCCCTCCGCTGACCAGCTCAAAGCAGATTGTTTAAATGTAGGATGAGCTTTACCACTTTTCTCTAATGGACACAGTGGTCACAGAGGGTTGCAGGAAAGCGTGCTGACCTTTAAGATACTGCGGATATTACAGTTGTGGCTGGGAAGGGGAGGGTGTCTGGTGATGATAAAGTAACAGTAATCCTTGCCTCCTGCACAGATTTCGCGTTCATTAGCTCCGACTTTGCCATTGAGATGTTATTGGCTGTTGTACGTTGGGGTCCATTTTCGGCAGTGTCCTGAGGACGAGCCACATGGAAAATGAAGTCCCGTTTCTGTCCGGCACGTCCGGCTGCGCCAGCTGGAGGCCTCTCGCTTCTGCGCACGGCCGTGCAGGAACACAGAGCAGGGCAGAGCCACATCTGGTCCTTTCGGATTGTCATTACTGCGCCTCCGCTGAGGCCACTCTTCGCAGAGTTCCTGCCTGCTGCATCGAACCCTGTGGTGACAGCAGACTTGCCTGGGAAGACAGTGTCATTTGGCTCTCACTCCACACCTCGGGCAGGGGGAGCGAGGCTGCACAGTTCCTGCTAATTACTCGCAGCCTCTGTCCTTGGAACAAAAGCAAGGTTGGGCCACAGCAGCCTGCTGCCCTGGCTAACAGCGCCCTCCCACAGGGCCCCCAACACCTGCCTCAAGTGGGTCTGTCTCTCAGAGCACTTTGTGTCACAGAAGAGGCAGCGGGCAGAGCATGGTCTGCATCTTTGGGCTACACCTGCATGAGAACACTGTATAGAATTGTTAGAATAGGGCTTTGGCTCCCAAGGCAAGCAAGCTTTGGTTTTATTTTATCGTGTGACATCACCAGCTGAGGGTCAAAGAACACGTGCTCTTCCCCATTCCTCTTCCATCTGCTCTGCCCCATGATTCACATATTAACCTCTGTCCAGGTGTCTGTCTCTGCAGAAGTCATTTATCCAGGGAAGGTGCTGATGTGCGTGACGGTCGTGTTTCAGACTGTGAGGAAATGGGTGGGTACCTGGAGCTCAGTTGTGCTGCAGGCTCTCCGACCACAAGTGTCTTGGAAATCAGAACATGCGCATGCCCGGCTTGTGATGGGCCCTTTGTGGCCAGGTTCCTCTTAGGTGACTTTGAGCTGGTCAGCGGAGGGACAGGGCCTTTGGTCTCATTCACGCTATTGATAGCACATGTAAGGATTTTGACTTATTTAGAGCATGATTAGAAATGTTCACTCTATGTGTGCGTCCATATTCACCTGCTCCCCAACCCCTCACTTCATCAGCTCTCTCTGCTCCCCACACTCATCGTCCTGTCTGGGCCACTTCTGGGCTCTCCTTTCTTAGACCACACCCATCCTCATTTTCCATTTCCCTTGCTGTTAGCTTCATCTGCCTCCTTAGCAGTCTCTCCATCAGTGATGGGGTGGGTATCCAGGTTCACCCCAGTCCTCTCCCGCTTTTTCAGAGCACCCGCACGTTTTCCTGTCTCTGGGATGCAGGTGGACTGCCCTGGCTTTCAGCCAGACGTCTGGGTTAGCAATGCCAGTGCTTCCTCCACCAGGGGCTCTGGTTCTTAGCTGTGAGGCGACCTTCATGAAGCAGCAACCCTGCAGAGTCCCGACATCTTGTCCTGTATCAATATATAGTAACTTAAAACCCATTAAATTTTTTCAGGATATATTGAAAATGGATATGTGAAGCTCATTGTGATACATTTTCAAAATAGCACAGAGCATCTGCCTCTAATTGGCAAAGTGGGCCTTTCCTGGAGAACTGATGTCTTTGATGGCTGCATAAAGGTAAGGGCTGCTTTCTTTCCTTAAAGTGCCCTGGTCTCTGTATAGTAAAAATGTCTGTTGATGTGTATGTACGATATTGCTTTTAAAGTCCTAGATTTATTGTTCTGCTAGCCGAAGGTGTGTGCATGTCCTTTAGCCACTGCCTTTATCAGCGTTCCCCGAGCGAGGTGGAGGAGGCCCTGCTGCGAGGTGCTGGTTGCACCCTGTGCCCCTCCAACCCCTTCGGTCTGTTTGTTCTGTGGAGAAAGAGTGGAGCTGCAGGTTGGACCAGGCAAATAACATTGACTCAAAGCATCTTAACTACTCACCCACCAACTCAAAATTTATTGCAGTTATGACTTCCAGGACACAGCTATTTCTTTGAGCAGCTATTTCTTTAAATCAACTTAAATCTCTATCAAAACTTAGCCACATGGATGGGAGAGTTGATTTAGTGGTTGGGAGTTGGCAGGGAAGGGGGGAGGTGGGGGAGGAGGGAGAGGAGGAGCAGGAGAGGGATGCTCTAGAATATGTTCATTTCCTTCTGTGGTCCTTGTGACCATGGCTGCCCCTGTGACCATGGCTGCCCCTGATTTGTGCTACTCTCCATCTTTATTTTGTGGGAGTGAATAGGATGTTTATATTCAGTGGGATGGATCTCCTGTGAATGCGGAGGCCCTCCAGTAACAAAGCTTTATTCTGCCGTACGTGTGTGGACACCTTGTTGGAACTATCAGTGATGATGACTGAGACCAAGAGCAGTATTATCATCAATGAGCATTAAAAGGACTTAATTATCATTAAATAAAGTTGACCCTTGAACAGTGCAGAAGTTGGGGTGCTAAGTCCCCAGTGCAGTTGAAAATCTACATATAACTTTTGACTTCTAAAACTTACTACTCATAGCCTACTGTTGTCTGGCAGTCTTACTGAAAACATATACAGTGGATTAACACATTTTGTGTATGGTATATATATTATGTACTGAGTTTTTGCAATAACTTAAGCTGGAGAGTGTTATAAAGAAAATTGTTAGGGCAAGAAATACATTTACAGTATTTATTGAAGAAAATCACATGTGAGTGGACCCGTGCAGTGTAGACCTATGTTGTTCAAGGTCAACTGCATTATCTCTTGAGCCACTTGCAATTTGGTATAATGGAGTGTTTTAAAGATTGTTTATTACATACAAAGGAATATTAAAGACCACAGACATGACTTGTAAAAAAATGGATTTAGATGGGTCCATTGTACTTCTGGCACCAGTGCCGGGGTGTCATGTCCCTGTCCTGGGTGAGACAAGGCTCCCTGCTGTGTGCAGAATGAGCTGGCACAGAGCAGGGGGCATTGGGCTGGCTGGCAGCTCCTACAGGGATAACACTGTGGTAAAGAGCTTGGGTTTTGGTTCACGTGACTGTGGGAAGTTACTGAAGGTTTCATGTACCCCCTGTGTTCTAGGCCAGTGTGTAGCCCATGGAGGGATCGGAGAATGCTCGGCTTGAGAAGGGCAGGGCTTCGCAGATAGCCAGCTCACAGGTCTTTAGCTGGCAGGTGGGGGGCAAAAGCAGAAAGTAAGTCACCTGCTGAAGGGCATGGGCTTTTGGGCCCTTGACCTTTCCTTCCCAGTTTCCTTCTCTCTGCCTTGCCCGGGATATCTCCCCCCGGCTCACTGTTCTAACTACATTTCTGTTCTGTGGGTTCAGCTGAGGCTTTAAGTAAGAAAACCAAGAGACCACCAGACCAGCAGTTCAGTTGTGAAGGGTGAAGGTAAAGACAGGTTCGGTGTCTTCCAGAACCACCCACCACCTGTATTACTTGGGAACTGCCGTGGCCACACATGGTCCCCTCCTCAATCAGCTGTGCTGATGGCTGCTTATTCCAGCTCTAGCCACGAGATCAGACAGAGACATCTTCCAGCTCTCAGTATCAGCTCTGGTTCCAGCTCTCAGCTCAGTGAGGCTGCAGTGTGGACGGCCCTTATCCTTGTCTGTGATCTGTGGTCCCTATCATGCCAGAAGCAGAGAGGGCGATTATGTGGGTTGTCAGGCTGATGGGGGCTGCTCTGGGACCTGGACAGGCATCAGGACCAAGGTCCAGGCTCCAAAGGGGCTCCTGGAGCCAATCCATGGACACCCTCTGCCATGGGTAGGGCTCTCAGTTCTGGTCTGCATCTTTGCAGTCAGGGGTCAGGGCTATTTCATGGGGCCCGTTCTTCACTCAGGTCTCTTCCACAGTGAGAACCAGTTCACATCTCATTTTCCCTAAGTTTTGGAATGTTTGCATTATTTACATTTCTCTAAGATACACATTTCTTGAGTCAAGACCCTTTGACCTGCTCATCCTCAGATCCAAGTGGTCAGCACTGTCAACCCATTTAGCTGTGTACAGACTTCTGACAGCAAGTCTATGCCGATGTCTGTGGTAACTCTGTAATTATGCTGTTATCTACGCTCAGTCCATGCTGATCTCTAATAATAGCGTCTAAGTTGCAATTATTAACACACTAATACAGGGCATGAATTATAGCAAATAATGAGCCATGTCTGAAAAGGTTAGTGTTAGAAGAGTTTACCCTTGATATCAGTTCATTGTGTCTTGAGAAATGAATTATTGATTATTGCGAATGAATTTAAATATATATGCCAACTGCTGGGATCAGTCTCTGATACATAGAACATGTTAAAAAATACATCTCACAGTGTACACACATGTTCTTAGCGGCATTATACACAGTAGCTAGGAGGTAGAAGAAACCTAGGCGTCCGTTGGCAGGTGAGTGGATAAACATGCAAGGGAATAGTACTCTTCCTTAAAAAGGAAGGAAATTCTGGCACCTGCTATAGCATGGATGAGCCTTGAGGACATGATGTTAACTGAAATAAGCCAGACACAGAGGGGAGATACATTTGGATTCCACTTATATGAGTGACCTAGTGTACTCATATCCACAAAGACAGGAAGTAGAAGGTTGGGTGTCAGGGGTTGGGGGAAGGGATTGGGAGTTGTTTAATGCATTTGGTCAAGAATTTCAGTTTTGCAAGATGAAAAGAGTTCTGGACATGGGTGGTGGTGATGGTTGCAAAAAAAATGTTAATGTACTTAATGCCAATGAACTGTACATTTAAAAAGGGTTATGTTATATGTATTTTAACACAATTAAAAATAAATTTAAAATGTAGCTAATTAATAACATTAGTAGATAGAGAATAGACTGACAGCTGTCAGAGGGGAGGGGAGTTGGGGAACTGGGTGAAAAAGGTGAAGGAATTAAGCAAAAAATTCTCCCAAACTGATAGACACAGACAGCAGTGTGGTGATTATCAGAGGGGAAGTGGGGGGAGGTAGAAGAAGGTAAAGGAGGGGGATAAGTAATGATGGAAGGTGACTTGACTTGGGGTAGTGAGCATCCTATCTAATAATAGACAAACATGGTAATTGACCATACCTTCACTATGCCTCTGATTGGCTAATCAGCAAGATATGCAAATTAACTGCCAACAAAGATGGCGGTTAATTTGCATACATAGGCGTGAAGCAGCGGAGCAAAGACTGAAGGCGGCTCCGGCCAGAGCAGCAAAGTCTTGAAGGCGGCTCTGGCTGGAGTGAAGGCCTGGGTCCTGGGTGCCGGAGGAAAACCAGTGCCGGCAGCCAGGGGAAGGGAAGGCCTATTGCACGAATCTTTTCATGCAACAGGCCTCTAGTACAGTATAATATACAGATGATGTATTATAGAATTGTATCCCTGAAGCCTGTAAAATTTTATTAACCAATGTCACCCCAATAAATTCAATAAAGAGACAACAAAATAACATTAATAATTATCAGTATCTCCAGTTTTGTCTCTTGCCCCTGAGTTGAGTCCCCATCCAGCGATGCCCTTTAGATCCAACTGGGCCTGCACCCTCTTGCAACCAGGACCCCTCAGGGGATGTCCAACTGCAGGCTTAGGCCCACTCCCCACAGCAGTCAGACATCTTCTGAGCGTTCCTTAGCGCTGCCACGGAGGCGGGAGAAGCTCCCACCACTGCCACTGCGCTCACCCGTGAGCTTCTGGCTGAGTGGCACTTTTCTTCTCCTCAAATCCTCCTCACGTCCAGATACCAACTTCTGCTCAGTTTGTCTCGTATTTCTCCCATCTCTTCTTTCCTGTGAGTTACTAGACTGCTCACTGAGGGCTGTTACCAACTCTCCACCAGTGGCCCACTACTACCAGTGTCCACTTCCTGGTTTTCCTGCTCCTTACTTACTATTCTCATTCCTTTACCAGACCTGCCTTGATTGTACCAGTGATGTGAGCAGGTGCAGTGGTGGACAGACCCGCCCTACCCTCATGACTCCATCTGTGAGCCCAGCCATGCCCCGTAGCTTCCAGTCCTGCACATGTGTCCCGTTCCATCACACTCTTTGTGTGTGCTGTGCCCTCTTCCTGTGGTTTTGCTCTTTTCCAGTCTCCCTCTTCTTTCACTTGACTCCTGTATGCTTCACTTACACGTTCATACATTTATCAATTAGACCTGACAGCCAGGTGGAATCAGCCGTTTTGTCCTCACACGTATAAATATTTGTGCTTATTTTGTAGAGTTGTTCTGTAATGGATGTAACTCTCTTGGATGAATATGGGAAACCCTTTTGGTGTTTCAGCTCTCCGGTGTGCATGCGATCTTCTCCCAACCCTTCTGATGGTCCTTATTTCGTGGGACCGACGTACTGTGTTGACTACGAAGACTCGACAGGAACGGTGCACGTGGAGCTGGTATGGATCGAGGAAACAGAAGAATACTTCATTGTCAGCCTGGTCCTCTACCTCAGCATAGCAAAAATAAACCATTGGTTTGGGACACAATACTAAATATTAGCAGTAGGTGGGAAATTGTTGCTATAGTTTATTTTGGACTAACCAGATTTATTCTTGGTATTAAAAGTAAAAATAAAACAGTCCTTTTGATGCCTTCTTATTTCACATTTGAAATTATGATTCATAGGTCATTTTAAAGTTAATGTTTAAAGGGTTTAAGTTAAAATTTGACAGAGTGAAAATAGCACATTTTGATGAAAAAGTCATCTAAAATAAAGAAAAAAGATATTTAGTTCTCTTCTGCCCTTATAATTTAATAAAACAAGTAATTCTACTTAAGCATGTGATGTGTATGTGTGTGTGTGTGTGTGTGCACACACACGCACACACACACACGCTGTTTGGATACATTTTTTTCTTTATTGGTTATACCCCAGATGAGAAAACATATTTAAGTGGGAATTCTATGGTATTACAATTTGAAAGTGCTGTACTTATGGCATTCCGCAGCCACAATAGTATTTTAGTAAAACAAACTAAACCAGACAGATAGCCTACTTCACAGGGAAAGAAATATCTGAAATGCTATCACTTGAAAGAGTCAAGTGGTACAAATGCAGTCTGACATCAGTGGGGACCGAGTTGGACGCATGAGCCTGTGAACACTTCCTCTGCAGAGATGTTTTAAGCGAGTTGCTGGATGCTGAGGTAACATATGTAAGCAGATGGTTTTTAGGTATTTGGTTTCAAATTTGTTTTAGATTATACTGATTTTTTTAAATTATATTTTTATCTCCAACTTAAAGTTTTTACAGAAGTGAGTTTTGAAATGCTGTGTTGCTCCTGCTGGGCCAGGCATGCTTCCATTCCCCTCCTGTCTACTTCTCATTTTCTCATACTGAATGATCAGTTTTCCTTTTGCGGGTGTGTAGGATAGGGAAGTAGAATAAAGAGCTTGAAGACTGCGCTAGGAGATTCCTGCTGCAGACACTGTCTCCCCTCTGCTCCCCCGCCACCTCCCTGACCTCCCATGGTGTCACCAAAGAGCAGGCATAGAGCACCTGCCCCATCCACTGAGAGTGGGGAGATGGAGAGGCAGTGTGGCTAGAGAGAGAGAGAGTGTGGCTGGAGTGGTAAGCCGAGACAAGATCCAGGAGGCAGTTGGCAGAAGCCATGTTTCACATGCAGGACTGAAGTGAAAGACAACCATGAAACAATGTGGTGACACCTTGACCTCACTGGGTTACCTGGTGGTGGGGCCAGATGTCCTGGTAGTACTGGAAGCAAGGAGGAGCGCCGTTCTCTCCACCCCCACTCTGGTAGTATTTGGAGAGAATGAGAAGCGTAGTGCCTCTGTGATGGTGATATGGGGAAACGTGGGCTGGGCTTACTGATCACATGTCCACATGGAATGGAGCATGTGCTTAGCATCTGTCCTCCCACCAGCCTGTGAGACCTCTGCGCAGGACTGCGAGTGTTATCTCCAGGACCTAACAGGACACCAGGCTCATAACCTACACACAATAGCTATTTGTTAAGTTGGTGGAAACTACAATATGGAATATAGCAGCTGGAGTGGGAAGATGAAGGAAAGTTCTGAATGAACCTTGAAGGAAGGGTATTGGGCAGAGTGGGGAGGAGGAGTGAGGCAGAGGAAGGGCATTTGCAGTCCTGGTGTTTGTCTCTCTCAGCAGAGCACTGTGCACTCCAAATATCACCAAATGATCCAGGTCTGAGACTGTGTTAATCTTTTTAATGCTGTGTCTTCTCAATTTTCCTCCATATTTCCAAGTAATATCCTTCTGTGGCTGTTTCCTGACTCACCAAGCCTAGACATGCATTGACTTGAGGTAGAGAAACTCTTTGTACTGGCCCGGCAGTAAGGAGAGCTCATGTGTGTGTGTGCCCATTTGTGTATGTGTTTCATAGAAAATGCACCGGGGAGAAGGGAAAGAAATACATAAATGTTTTGAGAGAAGAGAAAATATGATAAAATTGGCAATATTGTCTAATGTCCTCACCAAGTATTTTATTTACCTACGTGGTGTTGATTTATAAATCTCACTCTTATTCTTACTTTTTATCCCCTCCACTTTTTTTGGTCATCTATTCACACTGCTGAATATATCCCTAGTCTGTTGCTTTTAACTAGAATGTCATGGCCCACAGTATGCATTTCCCCCTATATTTCTTATTCATTCCACTAGTTATAGACAACACATTAATGATCTCTGGCTACACAAATACCGCCCCCCCCCCCCAAAAAAAAAAGCTTGTGCCTTCAAACAGCTATTTTACTGCTCCCGATTCTGTGGCACAGCTGTTGGGGAACCAAACAGTGGCCTCGCATTCTTGGTGTGACCAAGGTTATTGGCTGGATGACTTCAGACAGTCTCACCACCATCCTGGATCACCTCCAGGCTGCAAGTCCCAGAATCTAGCAGGACTCCAAACCCTGATGCTACTTAGGGCCTTGGGGATCCTATTGTCAGGAAGTATTGTCATTGTGTAGCAGAACCACGAGAGCCAAAGACTTAGACTTTTCTGTAAAAAAGAACTTCAAAATTAACTTATCTTTGTTGTTGAAATGGCTCATAATTACACCCAGCACCCACTTTTCTGAATTGTCACCAAAATGGTCACTCTTGGTAAAAAGAAATTATCCTCACTTTCAGAACTTCTGTGGTGACTGCTTATCACCAAATTTCACAAGGAGTGATGCATGTATCTGCATAAGACTTACTGTAAACACAGTATCTGCAGTTGAAGTAGAAAAAATATGAGAAAGTTGGGCTGCTTCATTTTTACTTGCTGGGCCAATTGTTTATTCACCAGACTCATCCATTCAGCAAACATTTATTGAACACTGTTTTGTACTGGAATACAGGAAAAACACAGTTGAATAAAACAATTTGTTCTCCTGAGAAAATAATAATCCATATGGAAGATGGACATGTTCCTAAAAAATGATCATGTAAGGCAGAGCAAGAGAAAAGCCGTAAGGGAGTTTTGCACCAAGCACTTATAAGACTTAGAGGAGCAGAAAATTTCTTCTAGATGGGAAGGATGGAAGTGATGCTTATTAAGCAGATAACATGTGCCAAAGACCCACTATCCATGTCATCTGGGTCTTAAAAGGTGGACTCTGCTGATGGGTGGGTACAAGGGTCAGAGGAAGTAAGAAGGAACTACTTGGGGAGTGGAGTGAGCAAAATCATGGGTTGAGGGGAGATGTAGCATGTCCAAGAACCAGAAAGTGGGCAGGCATATCCAGAGAGTAACAGGAAGGGAAGGTGTGGATAGATTCAGACCATACTCCGTAGGGCCTTGGATGCCAATACATTGTTTGCACATACTTTGTAGGAAAAGTGAACACAGATTTTTAAGCACAAGAATGATGTCATCATAATTCTGTTTTAGGAAAGTTAACTTGAATGAATGCAGCATTTGCTTAAAGCTCCTTCCTGAAGTGGGAAAAATGGAAAATGAACTAAGAAGATACTGGATAAACACAAAAATGGAGGGATCTCCTACTGGGGAGGTTGGTACAATTTCATAGCCCCTGTCCCCGGGATGACCCCAGGCTGCTTTCTCCCTGTTCACATCAGTAGTGACCATCTTGTTTATGTGTTTACTTGTTTAAAGTCCCCCCTCCCATTGGAATAGGGGATCGGGGACCTCGGCTTCATCATTTGTCCTCAGTGCCAAGAACAAGGCTGCGCACACATGCAGCCGTTAATTATATTTTGAATGAATCAAGATTAATGGGAAACAGAAGTTAGAAATACTTGAGTCCTAGTTTGATTTTTTCCAGTAGAAATGGATTTTGGGATTGATATGGAGAACTACCTAATCTCTGTATAGATTTACACGGTTTTCAAAGTGCTTACACATTTTTTATTTATACCCCCTGACAGCCACAAAAGCCAGTCTGAAAGAAAGGTGGTTGTGCATTTATCTGATGTTTATTGAGCGCTTACTCTGGCCAGATGTTGTGCTTACAAAGACACATTTGAGACAATTCCTGAAACTCTAGGTCTCATAGTCTGATGTAGACAACCCATATCCACAGAGAATCATAATACAATGTCTGTAGTAGGGTTTCCAGGAGAAACAGAACCAATAGCATGTGCATTTATATATATATATAGAAAGAGAATTGGCTCACATGATTATGGAGGCTGAGATGTCCCAAAATCTGTGATTGGCAAGTGCGAGCTGATGATGTGGTGCTGGTCCAGATCCAATAGGCTTAAGACCAAGGAAAGGCTCATGTTTCAGTTTGAGTTTGAAGGCATGAAAGACATATCCAACTAGAAGGCAGTCAGGTGTGTGTGTGTGTGTGTGGTTTTGTTCTTTTCAGGCCTTTAACTGATTGGACAAGGCCCACCCCCTTGGGCACAGCAATCTGCTTTACTGAATGCACTGATTCAAATGTCCATCTCACCCAGAAACACCCTCCCAGACACACCCAGAATCCTGTTGGACCAATTGCCTTTGCACTCTGTGGCCCAGATGAGTTGACACATGAAAGTAGGTGTCGAAATGTCTGTTGTTACTGTAGAGTTGTAACCAAGTTTTATTCAACCAACTCCATCTTGGGCAATTAGAGAAGGCTTTGTGAAGGAGGTCCCATAGAAACAGTTGATCCATACTACTATCATCTCTATTACTTTAAAGGAGAAAATAGACACTTGGGGATTAAGTAATTTCCCATCACACACAGACAGGAAGTGATAAAGCCAGGAGCTGAGCCCACATCTTCTGGTTTCAAATTTTGTACTTTTGCGTTATCCAGAATAAGCAATTCTAAGAAAAAATTTTATTTTAAGATATTGAAAGAACATCCAATTTTTTTAAAAAGAATGTGATTCAGGCCTTAGTTCAGTTTTACCCTAAGCTGCCAAGGGCCTTGTGAGGTCACATAGAATCAGGAGAGGGGAGGCCTCCCTCTGTTGCCCCTGGGCCTGTCAGTAATATATCCGTGGTAGAAGGAGCAATGGTGGTGGCCTTTGGCTTTGGTCCCCGGGTTTCACAGTTCTGTTAGCTTTGAGGTAAATGAGGACCTATGGTAATGACATAACCCTCTCACATAGCTCATGGTAGAAGGAAGTGCACCTTGGGGATGCTGGGCCACGTCCTGTGCACTCTGTCGCTAAGAAGCTCATTTCTCATGTGCATTTGCTTTATGTCAGTTTTGTAGATTGGTTTCCCCACAGGCTGTTTAGCTCTTGTCCCCTCATAACATGGGCAAGCAACTGGGCTCTGGGCGTGAGGTATGGCCTCACCTCTATATACGCTGATATAGTCAATACCCAGCAGAAGTTAATCTAGGTGGATTTTTATTTTATTTATTTATTTTTAATTGAAACTTAATGGTAAAAACAATCCTGTAGGCCCACTGTAGGTCTAGTGCCTTCTCTGGCACAATGCTAGCCGTCTCCTAGAGCCACCCCCCCAACACAGAATGGGGGTCGTATTCTGAAGAAGCTGTGGGCAAAGCAGACATCTTAGCTGTGTTTTCTAGAAAAGTCCTACTTCTGACTTTCACCTGGGCTTCCAGTTTGCTTATCTGGCTGGTGACTGTCCGGGCATTGATGTGCTCCACCCGGGGACTAACAATGGTGACTCTTCTCCCGAGCTACTCGCAGAGTCCCCGAGAAACTACACACCTGCAGGATATGAAATGCATCCTGCTCAAGTGTTGCTGAATCATAGAAGGAAAAGTACAGAACTCTACTCCGTCTGCAGTCAAACCACTTTCAAGGCTGTTCTTGCTGTGGATTTTCAATGGCCATCTGAAAGGAGTGTTCATCATCTTAATAACGTGAATTAATCATAAGCCCAGCCTGGTGGACAATATTGCAATCAAAGCAACAGACTGAAATGTTCCAGCCGGAATGAGAACAGAGGAACGTAGCTTAACTCAGACATATTGCAGCTGCATCCAACAAACCTCCAATCAAAAGAGACTTACAAGCCATATCTAAAACTCTTTGGCTGTTGAAAGTGCTTTTTGTCGCTTAAAGGGATGTCAGCAGTGTAATTTCAGACTCAAACAAGGCAGAGAATTACAGTAATTATGGACATTTTGTTACCAGAACATTTCCATCCAAATGATACAGTTGAAGTTGTATCTTTTTGAACCAATTGAATTCTGTCTCCCACATCAGTTTCTGAAGAATGTAATTGTTATTAATAAGCCATTAACAGGGTGTCATTTCCTTCGCCGATATCGACAACGATAACTTGACTTCTCCATAAAAGTGAGTCATTAGAACACTTAGAAATTGCATCAGAGGCTAGATCTCAAGATGATTCAGTGTTTTTTCCCCCCATTTCTGACATATTTGAGGCTTTTGAAAATGTGCCTACTCCTTTTTTCAACAATCTGTTTTAAATTATACAGGAGTCAGAAACTGCCCCTTTGTTCTCTGTGAAGACTTTACAGCTTGCTGCTTGGAATGACTGTGCAGCGTTAGAAACCTGTGTTCTCTTTATTATTAACACAGCATAGAGCTTAATGAAGAGTGGGAACCATCATCGATTGTGTGTAGGTGCCTTCAAACCATTGATCGTCTCCCTTTGTCTTCACAACATCCCTGGAGAGTAGGTACTGCCCACGTTTTCAGAGGGGACACTGATAGCAACAGACGTCTGTGACACTCAGGCTACCTGCACCAAAGGCCGGCATCTGTCTTCTGGAACATTCCTCTCTCCGGAGCAATTAAAGTCTCACTTAGGTTAATATTCACTCCCAAGCCGGTGGCACGGAGCACACTCCGCTAGGACTCTGCCGGAGGAGAGCGCTCTGCTCTGTCCTTAGGGTCCACTCCTAGGAAGACATACCTGCAAGGTCCGCTCCAAGCATCAGGAGAGCCTCACATTCAGGGCTCATGGAGCTCTTTGGGGACAGTTCCCAGCAATACGAGGATCAGCACATGAATTATGATATAACCACACAGGGAGAGTATGTGGCCATGAAAATCACATGACGCCTCAGCAAAGCAGTAGGATGCCTTGACACAGAGACAAAACCTGTGCCCAGGAGTCAAGGTGATGCTCTTGCATCACCAGGAGTCTTGGCCTTTCTGTGCCTGAGGGGGATGCTCTGTCCCTGAGAGGTAACTAATGAAGTGTCTGAAAAAATAGTTCATGGGTGAAAAGCCAGGAAAGGAAGCAGCCATGAAGATCTGCAGCCGGCACTCGGAGAATGAGCAGCAGGTTGATAAGAAAAGACTATGGCTGCCTTTCTGATGTGTCATTTTGGTGGTGGTGCTGTGGGAACCTCCGGCGGCAATATCTGTTAGGTGGTTTGATGTATGGGTCAGGAGCAGAGAGAATTTGGGATTAAAGATACATTTAGCATTAGCTGATGACACTAGTTTATAGTGCTACTCAGGAGATAGCATTTTTGTGACTTGGGCAAGTTTCTTAACCTCTTTAACTTTCAGTTTCCTCATTTGTCAACTGAGGCAAATGGTACCCACAGGCTATTGTGATTATTAAACATCTGTAAAGACTGATGTCTGCAAGGAGCTTAGCCTGATAACCAGCACATAGCATACACATAACAAATAGTAGCCAAGAGGAGAGGGCAGAAATGGAACCCAGGGGAAATAGTTAATGGGATACAAGAAAAGAAATAGAAAGGTAGGAGGAAAGTGAAAGAACACTTAGTTGCTTTTCTTCTTAATAATAATGTGAAAATGCAACTTAATTCTAAAGTTATATTAGTGATTTTTCCTAAATAATAAATGTGAGCTGAATTTAAGTACTTAAATCTTTTAAAACATTTTCTTATGCTCTGTTTATTATATTTCAGATGAGGTAAAATGAAAGAAATAGTTTTGGTGGAGTTGTAATTTAAAAAAAATCTGTATCTCATGTCACATGAATGAGGTATGCTCAAATCTGCTCTTGATTTGATAGTATTGCTTATCTTTAGACCCAAGAGTAACTTTTCACTTATAACATCTGTTAAGGGATAGACATATTTTATTTAATTAAAAATTAACTTGTGTAGAAAAGGAATTTGAGAATTAGTTCTTATTCTAAAAGTTTATAGTATAAAATAGTTGTTTTAGAAGTTTGATCAAGTTGAAATGTATTTTCCCAATTAATGGTTTGCTCAGGAAATGACTTATAGTTTCCTATAAACATAGGTCACAAGTATAAGTGGCAGGTACAAATGTTCTGGACATGTCATCATCCATCCCTGTGATTTTAAATCAATGGCTTGTGTGGTTCTTCTGTCGGGAAAATTGATTGCGACTCTTGAGGCCTCACTATAATATTATTCCTGTCATCCATGCATTAAAAATATTCTTTCCATGCAGTTTTCCCAGTAGCATTGTCTGTTTAACCTTGACAGTCAGATGACATTGTGTATGACATTATCACATGGTAGAGGCAGCAGAGCCTGGTGACCGTGGGCCTCTCAAACTCCAGAGCAAGGTCTAGCCCTGTAATAATGGAAGGCAAATTAAAATAACAATGAGAAACTATTTTCATCTACCCAAATGGAAGAGAATAATAAACATAAAATACCTGGTGTTAGATCACGGCATAGGGTTAAGCATCCTCTTTCACAGCTGGCATGGAATTGGGACAATTTTTGATCAAGGCAATTTGACCAGAACCATAAAAAAAATATTTAACCCTTGGGTATTCTAATTACATGTTCAGAATTCATGCAAAGAACGTAGAGAAATATTCTCAGATTTGTGTACAAGAATGTTCACTATAGATAGAGTAGTGATGATGTGGAAGTCATCTAACTTCCCAGCAATACGAGGATCAGTACATGAATTATGGTATAACCACACAGGGAGAGTGTGTGGCCATGAAAAATCACATGATGCCTCTGGCAGTGTTGCTCACTGGTTAGAGCATTGGAACCACAGGGTCACGGGTTCAATTCAAGGTCAGGAGCACATACCTGAGTTGCAGGTTTGATCTTCTGCCCCAGTCAAGGCACACACGGGAAGCAACCAATCTTTCTTGCATCTTTCTCCCCTCCTTCCTTCCCTTCCTCTCTCTCTAAAAGAAAATCAATGGAAACATTATCCTTGGGTGAGAATTACCAAAAATTTACATGACAGGAGAGTGACTAGCTGATAAAATTGAGAAGTGCTTCTCCGTGGCCCAAGCAGAGTACAAAGTAGTTATGAATATGGATGCAAGCATGCATACAGGAAATGTGTGAGGATGAAGCCTTCATTACCTATCTCTTGAAAACAACAACTATTCATTATTTCTCATGATTCTGTTGCTTGACTGGGC
Organism: Myotis myotis; assembly: GCF_014108235.1. Classification (NCBI taxonomy): domain Eukaryota; kingdom Metazoa; phylum Chordata; class Mammalia; order Chiroptera; family Vespertilionidae; genus Myotis; species Myotis myotis. The sequence continues at coordinate 43,546,258 of NW_023416401.1, forward strand.
TTAGCGGGTGGTCAGCCATGGATTCTCGGCTCTCAGGTTTCTTTGCTCAAACAGAAAACATTTCTTTGGTAATGTAATATTTCTTGCCTAGAGTGAAATTCTTCAATCTGCATCATTAAGTGCTATTTATTGAGGTCTGTGTAGACCTGTCTAGAGAACCAAGGTTTTCTCTCACAGATGTTAACTATGTAGTGTTGGGTTGCTCAGTAGACAGTGTGAATTGGACAGGTGGTCCCATGGGAGGGTTCTTGTCAGGGTTCTACTGCTACAAAGCTGTGTGGTTTTCTTCTCTATTCTTTCTTTTTTGTTAATCCTCACCTGAGGATATTTTTTTCCCCTTTTCTTTCTTCCTTTTTTTTTTTAGAGAGAGAGAGTGGAACAGAGGTAAGAAGAGAGGGAGGGAGAGAATGAGAGAGAGAGAGAGAGAGAGAGAGAGAGAGAGAGAGAGAGAGAGAGACATCAATGTGAGAGAGATACATCGATTGGTTGTTTCCCGCATGTGCCCTTACCAGAGTCAAGGATCCAATCTGCAACCCAGGTACCTGGCCTTGACCAGGAATCAAACGTGCAACTCTTTGGTGTGCCAATTGGTGCTCTAACCACTGATTCACACTGGCCAGGGCACCATTTTATTTGTTTTTGAAATATTTAAGAGGAGAGAGGTCTAGTGTGATTTCTAAAATATTGATTCTACAAGTTTAAGTTTATATCAAGAAGACTAGATGCAGAGTGTAAAGCTGTTTCTTCTGAGCAAGAATTGGAATCTAATGCTGACCAATGGAACTGGCCTCATCTATTGGATGGGGGAGCAAAGGGACCTGGGTGCTTGGTTCTGTGTTAAATATCACCACTGACCTGCAGATTGACATCTGGGAAATTAAGTCCTATCTGTGTGTTTCAGTTCCTTCCCTCAAGAGGTTGCTATGAGATGACTATCTCCAAAGAATGACATTCTCCAAAACATGATGAGATTCCTAATGGCCATATGATGTTTTACCATTAATGAAGAATCTCTAGGAAAATAACCAAAACTTACAGCCATAGACATGAATGGACACTCACTACACTGACCTAGAAATATACCAGAGAGTACTTGTTGTCCACAAAATCTCCAACTCAGGCCTGTGTCATGTAATTGTGATTACTACTCCAAACATAATTTTGCATGAACATAAACATTTTGGGGAGACATTGGGAGTGAACAATATTGGAAAGGCTGCTAACAAGTTCTCTTATTTGGAACTCTGCTCATTTCATAAACTGACAACTTTTGAGATCAAGATATTAGCATCAAATCATATTGCATAACTTTTACAAGTTGAAAAATCAATAATTAAAAGATAAATAATGTTGATGATAATATTAAATGTAAGTAAATAAATGAAGCCATCCATCCATCCATCCATCCATCCACCCACCCAACCATCTAATGTGATACAATTTGATACTCGGAAGATGGTAAAAATGAAAAAAAATTTGATGATATTAAGTTTTGGCAAGTTTGAGGAGCAGAGGGAACCCTTTATATACTGGCAGTTGCTATATAGATTGGTAGATCCACTTCCCAAACAGTCTGCATAATAGGCACACTTATTTTTTTGATCCAGCAATTCTAGTCCTGGGCATTCTAGAGAAACTCTTGGGCCTATACACTGGGAGGCATGCATCACCATGTTTACAGCAGCATCCTTCAGTACTGCAAATCTTTGGAAACAGTCCACCAGCAAATAATGCACAGATAAATTTTGGTATGTTCAGACAGTAGTGAAAATAAACTGCAGATCCACATATCAACATGAAGGGATCTCATAAAGTTATTGTGCTTGTTTTCTAAGGCTGCTCTAACAAAGTACCAGAGACTGAGATGCTCAGACAACAGGAACTTATTGTCGCACAGTTCTGGAGGCCAGAAGTCGAAAATCAAGGTTCTGATGAGGTTGGTTCCTCTGGAGGGTTCTGAGGGAAGGATGTGTTCCAAGCCTTTCTCCTTGGCTTGTAGATGACTGTCTTCTCCCTGTATAACTACACTTAGTTTTCCCGCTGTCTGGGTCTGTGTCCAATTTTTTTTTTCATAAGGACACTAGTCATATTGAATTAGGGCCCACCCTAATGGCCTCATTTTAACTTGATTATTTCTGTGAAGATCCTCTCTCCAAATAAAGTCACATTCTGAAATCCTGGGTATTAGGGTGTCAACAGAGGAATTATGAGAGGACACAATTCAACCTATAACATTTATTTTATAATCAGGCTATCAATATTTATTTAATCAAAATATGCTTGTACCTCAGTCTACCACACTTAGGAAGATGCCTATGGCTTTCAAAAGGTTCTCAAGAAGGTCTATGACAAAAAAGTTAAGAAACAGTTGTAGATTAGAAATAGAACTTCCACCACTATTATTACTACTCTTACTACTACTATTGCTATTACTACCACTGTTACTACTATTACTGCTACCATTATTACTACCATTACTATTATTGCTAGTACTGTTACCACTACTACTATTACTACTACTGTTACTGTTACTGCTACTAGTATTACTGTTGTTACTACAGTTACTACCACTGTTACTGCTACTACCACCATTACTACTATTACTACTACTACTTTTATTACCGCTACTACTGTTATTATTACCACCACCACTATCACTACAATTACTACTACCAGTAGAACCAGGATGGGTTGTTAAATGCTAGTCACACTGAATTAGGGCCCACCCTAATAAGAAAAGTATACAGAATCTTTTTTTGTTGGGCATTTAAAAAATAAAATGCTTTTATTTGAGATGGTTTATGTATATTACTGTAGGGAATTACTCTGTTTTTCCCAGTTTACTGAGATATAATTGATATACATTACTGTATAATTTAAGGCATATAGCATAATGGCTAATGTACATATATTGTGAAAGCATTACCACAATAGGTTGCACTAAAATCCATTTTCTCATATAGACATAACAAAAAGTGAAGGAAGAAAAAAAGGAAAGAAAAATTCCTGTTGATGAGAACTCTTAGGATTCACTTTCCTATGTATCACACAGCAGTATATGTTGAACAGTGTTAGCTACAGTCATGTTGCACATTACATCCTTAGTACTTATTTATCTTATAACTGGGAGTTGTACCTTTTGACCACCTGATTCCAATTCCCCCTACCCATACTCTAGGTTTCTGGTAGCCACAGTCATCATTTTTTGGTGGAGTATTTAGGAGTTTCTTTATATAAAATCATGTCGTCTGCAAATAGAGACAATTATACTTCTTTCTTTCCAGTTCTGATACCTTTTTTTCATTGCCTTATTGCTCTGGCTAGGATTTCCAGTACCATGTTGAATAGGATTGGTGAGAGTGGACATCACTGTCTTGTTTCTGATCTTAGAGGAAAAGCTTTCATCTTTTCATCTTTGGGTAGGATGTTAGCTGTGGCCTTGTCATATGTGGCCTTTAATATGTTGAGATACATTTCTTCTATGCCTACTTTATTAAGTTTTTATCACGAGTGAATGTTAAATTTTGTCAAATGCTTTTCTTCCAATAAGATATGCTTTCCTTAGTATATCTTTTGGACACAGGATAAAGGATGGTTAGGACATTATGAGGAAAGTCTCATGGTCCATACACTTCCCACTAAGTCCTCCCACACAGGGCTCTCTCTCTCTCTCTGTGGTGCCGTACTTTGCAGCTTTAATGAGTAGTAAACCCAGGGGTTAATAACATTGTTAAGTACCTGCTGCTCTTTTGGGGGCTGAAAGTCTTTGCTACCACAGACAGGTAGGAACCTACTTGGTCTAGGCATCTACGTACTTGTTAGTAATACTATGATGAGGGTTCTTCACATTAGGACTTTAATAAAAGGACACAAGCTTTGTTAAGAATGATTAAATTCATATTCTAAAGTACGAACTAAATTTTACTATGTATTAAATATATAAACAACACTAGAGATTTCCATGGGGCTGTGATATAAATAGAATGTCATTGCCCTAATTACCATAAATTAGGCCTAAAGCAAATATGTGGAGTGAGGGTGGGTCACTGGATATAAAGCCTTGGCGGGTGGGGTGTGGGGGTCCTGTGGTGCTGGAAAGGAGAGAGCAATGGATGTTCCAGGCCATATCGAGTGTGTGGCATCATGTGTGAGTGCATGCCACGTGTCGTATTTGGACATGCCAGCATGAGCTACACTTAGCATTTACACATTGTTCTAATTTACAGCACAAAGACCTTTGGAGAATGCTAGTCTCTTTAGTTCATATGTATCAGGTGGATATGAATATGATTTCAATCATATTTACTGAGAAGCCATATTTGGAACTGAATATAAAATGCTGGCCACTTCAGTAGCATCATGGGACTGAATCCTGGTGGGAGGGCTTGTGAAGGACGGCAAGTCTCGTAATCAGGAGCTGACAGGCAGCGGCAACATGTCTATTAGTCACCCTTGTCTCTTGGTCTCAGGGCCTGTTCTAATCCTGCTGCATCCACGGCTGGGCTAGCAGGACACAAGGCTCTCTGGTTCCCTTTCCACATCCTTGTCTCTTATGCCGTGCATGGGGGATGGCGTCAGCCCACAAAAAAGTGGCAATGAGGAGCAATCCAGAGGAGATGGGAGGGGGTTCTTAGTTTGCTACATTAATAATTCATCTCTGAGCTTTATTTACGCAGATGGCTCTTTAAATTCTCGTTCAATGCATGGGAAATTTCTAGTGTGCGAAATTATGCGTATTCTCTTGCAGTACAGTTAAAAAATAAAAGTCACGTGTTCTATGGAGGCAAGGAAGCTCTTTCTCAGCTGTGGAGGAGAAGAAAAATCTAAGAACTATTGTTGACCAAAAGGAACGTATTATATTCTTTGTTTTAGGCTGAAGGAGATAACAGAATGTTTTAAACACATGCAGTACTGAAAATCACTGTATTTTAAAATAGATCACACTATGATTTAATCGTTGCTAATCTAGACTAGAATAAATTTGAGGCTCCCTGACACTGAATCTGTTTAGTCAAGGATTTATTTACTGCCTTTTATCCTTAGAGAGGGTGAAGTCTGAATAATTAATTACCTCTACACCGAGCCCTCTGCCTCCACACTTGTTTTGTTTCCATATAATTGGGCTTAAAGGAAAGATAAAGACATTAGCCAGATTTTCTACATGGTATGGAAGGATGTTTCCCTCACAGAAGCTAGGTACAGTGTGGGATCTTGAAATTCACCATGAATTTTGGCAGATTCCATGTTTGTACTACTGGTCAAAAACCAATCGACCAGCTGACTTACATATTTTAAAAATGTTCAAACTATTGGAGGCTTTGGTTAAATTCCCTTTACGAGGCAGTGTAAGGAGCTTCATGTCAGCAGGGGTAATGATCCACTGGGTGAGCCTCTGCTGGGGATGCTTACTAGTATGCTGTCAGGAGAAGTGTTTTCATTGGGTGTGCAGAGTGCCAGGAAGCTACACGCCCAGGCCTGCATCCTCATGTTACATTACTTGAGAATCCTTTCTTAGTATATGCATCTGAGTGGTAGATTGCTTTGCTGTTACCAGTTTTAACATCTTCAAGTGGATTAGTTGTCAAATCCTTTCTTTTTTGTTTTTCTTTAAATTTTATTTTGTTTTGGTAAGAACACATACATGATTGTTGAATGCGGGGATAATGTTGTTGAGTGGATCTCTGGAACTTCATCTTTTTCCTTAATTGAGACTTTATACCCATCAATTAGTAACTCTCAAGTTCTCCCTCTCCCTGCCCCTGGCCACCACTGTTCTGCCTTTTGCTTCGATGAATTTGACCATTTCAGATACCATATGAACCACCGTATGATCCAGCAATCCTACTTCTGGGTACTTATCCAAAATAATTAGAATCAAGATCTTGAAGAGATATTATTAGCACTCCACATCCATTGCATCACTAGTTATAATAGCAGTGGGATCAGATCCTCTCTGAGGTCACATCTGGAGGGCAGGTTTAGGTAAGGGAGGAGGGTAGAGATAGGCTCAGAACAAGGCACACTGTACTTGTACTTAGGAGGACTGCATGTGTAACATTGTCCTGCGACCATAGGCACAAACCAGGACTCCCTGCTCCATCATTTGGCAGTGTGAGGGTGACATTGTTTGGCGTCTCACTCTTTCAACCTCACAGTTCTGCCAGGTCTTTGGGGAGTGGAGATGAGAGATGGATGGACCCCTACATAGGAATCCCCTTCCAGATCCCCATGAGGTGGTCTTCTCAGGTGGCTGCTCAGGTCCTGGTACAAACAGCACACGATGGAGGTGGACCCTGAGCCCCAGCCTTGAGGAGTCTGTCGCCACTCCTATGACACTCTGAGGATCTCTCGCTTTGCTGAGCTAGTTGTCAGGTGATGTGGTCTCATTCTTTATATGCTTAAGTCTTCATTGTCCATCTCTCTCCACTGGAACACAGCAGGACCTGTGTGTCTAGTTCAGGGGTGGGCAAACTTTTTGACTCGAGGGCCACAATGGGTTCTTAAACTGGACCGGAGGGCCGGAACAAAAGCATGGATGGAGTGTTTGTGTGAACTAATATAAATTCAAAGTAAACATCATTACATAAAAGGGTACGGTCTTTTTTTTTTTTTTTTAGTTTTATTCATTTCAAACAGGCTGGATCCGGCCCGCGGGCCGTAGTTTGCCCACAGCTGGTGTAGTTTGTTTCTGAGTCTCCTGTGCCCAGCCCAGTGCTGATCCCATGGACACCGAATAGGTATTGTCTGAAGAATTCATCACCCACTCAGTTGAGTCCCATAGTGTCCCATAGTGAGGCTGGTGGGGGAGAGGGCACTGTGATTTGTGTGACTAGACAGGACCTGGACTCATGGCTCTGACCTTGGCCTTAAGTATGGCAATAGTTTCCCGTGCAAAGGCAGCCCTGGGAGGACTGGCTCCCCTCCACCTGTTCTCTGTGGGCTCTGCTGGGGCCACATCGCATGATGATTCCTCTTTCATCCTAAAAAATGATGCCTCTCTTGGTCTATTTCTTTTAATGGAAACTCCTTAATAGCCCCAAAACAAATGCTTGCTTTGTGAACAACCAGCTCCCTGGGCCTTCTCTCTGGGAAATAAAACTGAGTGATTGTGAGAGGAATCTGTGTTCCTCATGGGCCCTGTGGTGTGATGGGACCATGTGGAAGGAAGGTCACAGACTTAGGACTGGAAGGTTCGTGGAGATGAAGTCATTAGACTCCTGGTCTGAACAAAACATCCGCAAGGAAGGCAGAGCATGACATAAGGCAATTTGGCAGTGACTCTTTTACGATTAGGACAATGGATCGCTCTCAGCTTTTTGCTTCCTTATACTAGTAAATGTGTATAAGGAAAGAGATTCTTGAAAAGTGTTTACACTTGCCCTGTATGGCGCACCCTGCTGGCCAAAACCTTCAGTGCAGACTTTCCCAGGAGAGGTACAAGGCAGCCTTAGGAGCCTGCTTCCTAATGTGCTTCCCTGGAGCAAGGAGACACTGTGCAGGTCAAGGTTAATGCTGGTGGCTTCTGCACAGTGTGTCAACCTTGTCAGCACATGCGGCCATTCTGATTTATCACGTGAGCACAACTTCACACAGAGTTTCTTTAAGGCAAGTTGGAACCCTTTTGGGCTAGCATTTGTTGTTGAAGTCCCTGACACCACTTGACTCCAGGCAGCACGGTTGGTGGCTGTGCAGTCACCTCCCCCACATGGACAGACAGAAGCAGTTGTTCCAGTTGTGTGGACCTGCACAGAGCTGCCTGGAGGTGGTGGGAGGTAGAGCTTGCATATTTATGAGGCTCATTGATTGATTCTTTTACATTTATTCTCAAGTGACAACTCCAGCTACCTACTGAGACAGACAGAGATCTATTTAAGGGGACACCTTATTTTTGGAAATGTTAAATTTTTTTTCTAAAAGGGTAAGAGAATTTGTCAGCTTTTTTTTTTTTTTTTTTTTTTTTTTTTGTGGTTCCTAGAGAATGTTGTCAACTTAATGATGGCTTGACAGGAAAGTTTCAGAGATGACTGTGGAATGTCATTGGGTTTGGGAGCTGGAAGGGATGTTGGAATCATTGATTCCAACTGCTGTATTTTACAGATAAAGAAACACTAAAACTCATATGGTCCCCCCAGGGTGTGCTGGGCAGACCGAGAGGTGGACCCGAGGTTTCCTGACTCCTGGGCCACTTCAATTCTCACACCATCATTCCCAGATCTTAGACTGATTCTCCTTGAAGTCCTGCTCCCTCCTTCATTCTTTTCATGTTGGTTAAATCTGGATTGTGGATCCTTAAACTGGGTCTGAGGACCTCTAGGGACTCCAGGAATTTGCTTGAGATATACATGAAGGCCCTTATAGTGTGTGGGATATTCATAAATGTCGATGCGAACTTTTCAGGAGTAAGGATCTATCGCATTCATTCTATTCCCTCAAAGGAACCTGTGACCTAAAAAAAGATAAGGTTCTTCAAAGTAGAGAGAGCTGGGTGAACTCTGGCCTTGCATTCATTTCTTCAGGTGTGGTTCTGGGCCTGCCAGTCTCCTAGGTGAGCACCAACATGGAAAGTGCTGGAAAAGCTGGACGGAGGGGTGCATGGGACAAACAACTTGGTGTTTTTAATCATTAAACACATAAATGGCTCACAGTCCACCCAGGTTCTGAGCTTCCCCACCTGCCACTCAGAGTGTGACAGTGATCAGGAACAAAAGCACATAGAGCTATAGTGGCAACTGGTATTGACCCCCAAAAAGGATGGTGTAAGCAGGGCCCTGTCCTGGAGGCCTCACAAAGCATATACACATGGACATGGTTGCCGAATGGCTTGTACCTAGAAAATGTTAGATAACTTCCCAGCCACCAGGTTTGCAGTTCATTTTAGGTACTTCTGGCCTGATTTCATATGGATGGATCAGAGATATGTAGCTCTTGGTCTTGGCATCAGTTTCTTTACCATTTCAAAATTCTTTCAAAACCTTTTCTAACTGACTCCAGGATTTAAATATAAATTGGTGTCTTTCTTTTTAAAATCTACACATGCATGTTAGGGCCTATAAAGGACCATATAAAATGCAAAACGTTTCTGTTCATAAGAGCCATAGAGTCATTTCAATCAATCAGTTGACAAACATTTGCTGAGAACCTATTATGTATTATACTGGGTCATGATGGTGAAGCAGACACATTTTCTGTCCCCACATTTACCTGCTCAGTGTGTCTGGGGGCACCTTCTCCTCTGACCTCTGGGCACAGGGTGCTGAGGATGGAAACTTGCTACTACCTAGTTCCCAAGTCCACACTACTCCCACCAGCCTTCCACCTTTCAGCTAGAGTAGTCCCAAAATTACAGCGGCCATCATCATTTCATTCTCATGGAAGCTCTTTGAGTTAGATTCCACTATCATTCCCATTTTACAGATGAAGAAACTGAGGCTTTTAAGAGATGGTAGAGCTTGAATTTGAACCCAGTTCAGTCTGATGTCAATACATGGGTGCTTAGCCACAGTGTCAGATTGCCACATGCCATACCATTTCCAGGGTACTGCCATCTTCAGCCTGGACTGCTTTCTTGACCCCTGACTTTCAGTTGCTAATTGTATGTCTTTAATTCAATGATTACAAGTATCTCAAATTCAGCTTCTCCCAAATTTGTAATCCTGGCCTTCTCAAACCTGCTCTTCTTATATTCTTGGGTTCTGGGCCCACATGCATCCTCCCTGTCAATAAATGTTTACAATGAAGATGAACTGTTAGGTGAAATCATCTTACTCCCTCACAAGTGACTGTATTTGTCAATCTGATCCCAGGCCCATATACATTCAGTATTTGCATGTTGAACAAACCCTATGATTACATACCTAGTTGTATGTAGCTATACCCTCCTACAAGGCACAGAGAGCATAAGGAGAAAATGAGGCTGGAAGAGATGAGTGGGGTTTGATTGAGAAGATCCTTGGATACGCACCTGCCACCTTCCAGCACTCCTTCCACCTGTCTACTCCTTCTTCTCTTTCAGGTCTCAGCTTATTACTTCTTTTCTTTGGAGTGAAAGAGTTTTCAATGGGGGAACTTCTCTCATCCCCCTTGGAAGCTCCTCTACTACCCTCCCACCCATGAGTCTCTCCTGTGTGGCCCCATAGCATTCTATGCTACCCCGACCTTGGTGTTTGTCACTTGCAGGTGAGCTCTGAGCAGGTTCAGCACAGTGGGGACAGGGGCTAACTAAAGCAGTAAGTGGGAGAAGGAACCAGGACCACACTCGGGATCATCCTTGAAGAATTTGGCAGGAAAGAGGGAGGAGATGGGGCCATATGCCAACTCCAGAATTGTTATGTAGGCATGCCTCATACTTTCTGAGTGCTTTGCTGGTCTAATTTTGGTTGACTTATGTACCCGAGACCATTAAAAATAAAAATGCAGAGCTTTTAAGAATTCATATTATTCAATGTTTCCTCCAAATTCACTACCTTGGTCAGATTTTGTGATGTTCAGTTTCCTTGAAGGTTCTCTGCTGGCTATGTTTGACAACAGGAAGCAAAAAGAACCAAATCTAGTTGCCGATTAGTCCTCTTTGTTCCACTGAATTGGTCAGTTCCTTGGAGACTAACAGGAAATGGGTTGGACGCAAAGCAGATCAGCAGTTGTTGCATTTATAATGTACTATGGTGTTGGGTTACTGCAATTCATCTAGACCAGGGGTCCTCAAACTACGGCCTGCGGGACCCATGTGGTCTGCCGAAAACATTTATCCGGCCCGCTGGGTGTTTTTGCCGCCACTGTGTGCATAGGAATGTGTTCATAGTTTTTTTTTAAACTATAGTCCGGCCCTCCAACAGTCTGAGGGACAGTGAACTGGCCCCCTGTTTAAAAAGTTTGAGGACCCCTGATCTAGACCCTTGAGCACATGTTTACTTTATGGCTAATTAAAAGCAGGGTGCTAAGCAGTTACTCATCCAGGAGACCCTGTATAGTGTTAGATCTTTTTTATTTTTTAATTACAGTTTACATTCAATATTATTCTGTATCAGTTTCAGTTGTACAGCATAGTGGTTAGACAGTCATCCACTTTACAGAGTGGTCCCCTGATATTTCAAATGCCCACCTGGGCCCATACATAGTTATTATAATACTAGAGGCCTGGTGCATGAAATTCATGCATAGGACGGGGTCCCTCAGCCCAGCCTGCAACAATGCAAGTGTTCCGTGCCTGGCCTGGCAGAGGCCCTCCATGGCCGGGCATGGAATGTTTGCCTCATTGCCAGGGTGATGACCCAAGCATCCCTTTCCCCCCAACTCCGCCCCCCCCCCCCCCAGCCGCTCCATGCCAGCTGCCTAGAGGCCTTCCACAGCCAGGGTAGAATGCTTGCCTTGTCACCACGGCAATGAAGCAAGCATTCTGCCAGGCTGCTCATGCTGTCTGCTCTCAGCAGCCATCCCTGCCCCCTCTTTCCCCCAGGACTGGGGGACTCCAGCGGGGTTGAGAGAACTGGGTGCTTCCATCTTGTGGCTATGGGCACCACCACCTTTATGATGGAGTGATAGTTAATTTGCATATTACCCTTTTATTAGATAAGATTATTGACTAATACTACTCTGCCATAAAATAGAAGGAGTCCTTACCATTTTTGACAGCATGGATGGACCTAGAGGATATTATACTAAGTGAAATAAGCCAGCCAGAGAATGACAAATATCATTTGATTTCACTTATATGTGGAATCTAAAGAAAACAAACAAACAAAATAGAATAGGCTCAGATACAGAGAACAGACTGAAGGTTGCCAGAGGCATGGGGGTTGGGGAGTGGGTGAAAAAGATAAAGGGATTAAGAAGTACAAATTGGTAGTTACAGAATAGTCACAGAGATGTAAATTGCAGTTCCGGGGATATAGTTTTAGATCTTGAAAGTGACTCCATATCCTACTTAATGGAGGGATAGCAAGTGTGGCTTTTTCTGTCTCCTCATTTCAGAGTCCCCAGCCCACCTCTGCTCATCCTCAGCCACTCTGAACCCTCAGCTATTCCCTAAGGACAACAGCTGCGGCATCTCCCTGGCCTGTGCCATGTTCTTCCCTTTCCTCCCCCCCCCCCTCCATTTTGCCAAATAAAATTCTGCAAGACAAACTCCCAGTGGTACTTTTCATCCCCAGGGCTGGTTCTTCTTCTCCTGTGCCCACAGTGGACCTAGTACAGCCCTGAGTGCATTTGCTAGGATCTCCAGGCTCATTTGCTGTTACTGTTAGATGGTGAAGTCATTAGGACAGAATTCTACCTTATCTGTTTCTCCAAAACTGAGCATTGTTTCTGGCATAGGAACATCTTGTTGCACATGAAGTAAAAATTAATTATGGTTGACATGTTCAGTTATAATTGTAGATAATTGATAATCTGAGGATAATAGCCACTTTTCAGCATTCAGAATATTTTACCTTACAACATGCATAATCTACAATAGAATCAGTTGATTTTTCTTCAAAAGTTGACATTCATTTGAGTCATTAATATTCAGAAGGGCACTACTTACTTTTATTTTTTATTTTATGTTCAATAGTGAGAACAATTTTTAATTCTTTTGCTTACAAAAGCATACCTTACCAGTGGTCGGCAAACTCATTAGTCAACAGAGCCAAATATCAGTAGTACAATGATTGAAATTTCTTTTGAGAGCCAAATTTTTTAAACTTAAACTATATAGGTAGGTACATTGTTATTAACTTAATTAGGGTACTCCTAAGGCTTAGGAAGAGCCACACTCAAGGGGCCAAAGAGCTGCAGGTGGCTCGCGAGCCGCAGTTTGCCGACCATGGCCTTAGACCATTGACTTCTTGGTCTTGCACGTGAAAGGTCAGGTAATGAGGCCAGATGAGATAATTGTACCTTGCGACATACGTGATGGACTAATTAAGAATGCTTTTCTAATAAACTCATTTTTATATGCCAGTGAACTGTGTATATATAACATACCTAAGTGGAATCTTGAAAGCATGAAATGTATTTTATGTGCATATCTACAATAGTCAACTAGCACGAGACAGACACACTCATTGACTATGGCAACAGGACTTCCAGAATGAAAAACTGCATGTCTACTGGTCTTGCCCACTTTATTTTTATTATTGTAGACTATTTATGCAGCTCAAGTCAATAGAACTTTATTGCAAAGGATTTTCAGATGCCTGAAAAGAAGACAAGCTCATTTATTTCAGCATTAATGGAGTGAAACTTTACATGATGGCCATGTTATCATAAATATCTTCAGGATGATTGATAAGACACATGGCTTTTTGTGGTTTCTCTTTGGGTTTCTGTTAAACTACAGTGACAAGTGGAATATTATACCCAGTGTACCTGCCATCTAGAGGAAGGGCAGGGATAGCAGAGAGTGTGCAGTAAGGAAGTGACATTCTCTAGTTTCTTTTTCAGATAACTTTTCAGCAACCTTGACACACATTGTCTGTAGGATGTTTCATGTTGAGCATGAGGAACTCTTTTTGGTAGTCAGGAATCTTCTTCCTTTTTGTCTCAGAGGAAAATAATCTTTAGGAGATCTTGAGCTGAGGGTTTAGAGTGACAAGAAATTTTACTTCAGCTTTAAAGATTGAATAGCTCAGAAATACTTGAAAGTCTTTAAGTGGGGACAAAAACAATTCTGGAGGATGGCAGAGAAAAAGGGAGAGATAATAAAAACCAGTTTTTTTATAAGTTGGGCGGTAAAATATGACAGGAAAAAAAAACTAACTTATACCAAAGGAAAATTCCAGGTCAAGTATACATACAAAAAAGATATAGCAATTCTCAATAAAATTTTAGTATATACAATCCACATTGAAAGAATAATAAACTATCCCAATGCATAGAGCTAATGTATCACTTTAATATGAATATTTGCAAAAATAATACAATTGAACATCTACTGACATTGAGGTCAAAGGTGTACTGCCTGTGTGTGAGTGAGAAAGTGGTCCAGTGTGCATAAAGACAGGTATGTCGGGGAAAATTGATTATATTGATGCAGTCTCTACATTCTGAGAAGCAAAATGTGGGAGGAAAAACCTTCTAGACATTGAAGTGAACTATCATTCGTGATTAACTACCCTGAGGCAGAAGGAATAGTCAGGATATATATGGTCACCTTTGTTGCACACTTTGTTGGTTATGTTCTTACTTGCTCTGCATGCAGCCTGGCTATCTACTCACAACTTTATACAAATGAAAGGGACTAATGTGTACTGTTATTGAGGTGATATGTCCTACCGGCAGTGGATTAACAGCATCATCATTTCATAAGAAGAAATGTTATGTAGCCACATGGTATTCAATATGTGATCTATACATAATTGATGCATCATATTAATACAGACTCAGCTTCCCCATAAATTTGGCATTAATACATTTTCCTACTTACATGAATAGCAGCCAAAAAAAAAACACAAAAAAACGATGCAGTCAGGAGAATGAATAAGGAATCTATAAGTACCAAATAAGGTCACTTATCTGTGAGCTTGTAAATGTTTCCTGTGTGTGGTTTTAAACTTTTAAGTCAAGTTGTGGGCAAGCCAGAGATCATTAACCAAACCTATAAAATACAAAAGTGCTGCAGCTATTTTCATTTTTATTAAAAGTATGATTTGTATATAATAAAAAAAAATACAGATTTTTAAGTGTAAGGTTGAGAAATTTTGACATCATTCTATCAGCAAATAAGATATTTCCATTGACCCAGGACATTTTCTTATGTTTCTCTCCAGCCTACTGACACCCCACCCAGAAGACACCTCTGTTGACATTACTATCACCATAGCTTAGTTTGCCTAATTATAAATCTCCATCTAAATGGAATCATATAGTACATACAGTATACATGATTTTTGCTTAACAAGTGTGTGTGACTTTGCTAACACTGTGTGAAACACTTGTGTATGACTTTGCTTAACAATGCCCATGAGATTTATCATGTAGCATGTTTCAGTAATCCTATCTAATAAAGAGGGAATATTCTAATTGACCCTCACTCTGTTGCAAAGATGGCGGTGCCCACAGCCATAAGGAGGGAATATGTTAATTGACTGCCATGCCCTCAAAAATGGTGGCGCCCACAGGACAAGATGGTGGCGCCCAGTCCCCTCAGTCCCCCAGCCGCCCAGGGCTGGCCTGAGGTGCAGGAAAGCCTCAGATGTTGGCTGCCCAGCAGCCCCCAGGGCTGCCTGAGGCTCAGGTAACCAGGGCTGGCCGAGGCTTGTGCTGCTGGCAGTGGCAGCAGCAGAGGTGTGACGAGGCGTGACCTTCCCCTGATTGCTGGGTTGCTTCCCGCCCCTGAGGGCTCCTGGACTGTGAGAGGGGGCAGGCTGGGCTGAGGGACCCCCCTCCAGAGCATGAATTTTCATGCACCAGGCCTCTAGTATATATATATATATATATATATATATATATATATATATATATATACTAATATATATTTTAACTGAATGGAATGCTATTGTTTATGCACTCACATGTTGATGGACTTTTGGCTTGTTACCAGTTTGGAGCTATGATGAATACATCTACTATGAACATTCATATACAAGTCTTTTTGTGGATATATGTTTTTCTTCCTTTTGAGTAAATACCAAGAAGTGGAATTGTTGGGCCTATATGGTAAGTGTATGTTTAACTTTATAGGAAACATATCATAGTTTCCAAAGGGGTTGTCCCGTGGTCTGCTCCCACCAGAAGCACATCAGAGCAGGTGACTCTGCATCCTCCCAGCACCAGATGATGTCAGTGTCTCATTCTAGCCACCTGGCAATGGTGTCTCATTGCGGTTTTAGTTTGAATTTCCTTGCTGATGAGTGAGACTCTATTCATATATTGGCCATTCATATATCTTTATTTTTGGTACTATGTCTGTTCAAGTCTGCTATTTAAAAAGTTGGGTTGTTTCTCCTTTATTATTGATCTCTTGACATTCTCTGTATATTATAGGTATAAAAGTCCTTTACCAGTGCTTACTAGGGTAATCCAATCCATTCAGATCTCCTGATCTCATTGGGAACCCTATGGAAGAAGAGCCGGGCTCTCCCCAAAGTCAGCTTGTAGGTACAGGGTCCAGATAGCTCTGATACTTCCTGTTCACCTGCCTACCTGTGTCTGAGAGCTTCAGCTCATGCTCGTAGGGTCCATCCCATTGGTGAGCCACCCTGTCCCCTGGGCTTCAGGCTTCTTAGCCAGTGCCCACAATTGCTTAAGTCAACACTCTGTTAGGTATAGTGTATCCTACTGATTTTGCTCTCTGGTTGAATCCACCCACTACTGCATTTCTATGATGGCATTTCTTTAAATCTTGCTCCAAATGCTATTCTCCTTCCATTTTCTCTGTCACCATTCATTTTTACATATTTTTGAGAATCATTAATAAGTTAATTTATTTTTCACATACACAGTATGTTCAAGAATGAAAGACTGCTTTATCAACAAATCATTTATTCCCACTTCTGGGAACTGTTTAGTCTTTTCCATAGAGCTTGGGAGGCATTTCTTGAAATTACTGTACATTTTAATGGGGCCAAATATTAGGGGAAAAATCATAGGATTTCTCTTATGATTCAGCACTACACATTCTACTGGGCTTGGCTCTGAGTGTGAAAGCTGACGGTGTGTTTTATTTCTAAGCCTCACTGACTTTTTTCTCACTGACTTTTTATACTGGCCATAATATTGTTTAGCACTGTGTACTTTTCTCAGAAATCTTCATAAACAACCAGGGACAAGTTGAACATCGAATGGCACATTTAGTGTGTCCTGACTCAGCAGAAGTGCCTTCGAAGTCTTTTCTGAAAGGCCAGCACTTGGCTGAAATACAAGTTAGTGAATGCTGCAGATAATTCAATGTCAGGGATAGAGCTGCGTCCTAGGCTTCAGTGAGCAGAAGATTATCGGTGAGAACTCAGCCCCTTGAAGAAGTGTACATCTCTTGCCAATATCTTAATGTTGTTGTACTTCCAAACTTAGTTCATAAACAAATCCCATAACTGCAGTTTGGCCAGATAGACCTCAATATCTGGTGGTTTCTGGAGTATATAATGTGATAATATTAAAATAATTTACATTTGAAGAGAGTGTTGGGGGAGGCAGTTGGCCAAGAGTCCCAAGTCCCTGTACTTTCCTGCTGAGTACGCTGGGCTGCAAGGCTGACTCATCTCCATTTCTGGAGCGAATCACCTGGGAGGTGTAGGCAACCACAGTGTCAGGGGCAGGGGACTGGCTTGTCTGTTGTTTGTTGCAATGTTTGCTGTTCAAAAAGTGCTGAGCCTTGGGTTTCTTTCCTGTTATGCAACTACTCTATGTGCAGGAAATCATCTGGGCCTGCTTTGTCATCCATATGGGACAGGGGGCAGAGGGAGCATGGGCAACCAATGAGAACAGGAAACTCTGGCTTTTGTAGTGAGCTCTGAGTCCTTTGTCTCTAACCCTGAAGTCTTGGATCTTCTGCCAGCTTCCCTGAAATAGTGACAGGACAGCTTATTGCTTCTAAGAAGGGTAAAAATCTCAGACCCTCCAAATTTTTATGAAGTGACTTGTCTTTGTTCAGAACTATACTCTGCAGCTTCTCTGTAGCAGTCCATGTTAACAATATTACAGACCACAGCAAGTAAGATGTGAAGCACTTACTGTTTCAGGTACTGTGCTGTAATATTTTATTGTAATATCAGGTGTTTCATCAGGCTAGATGCAATGGAAAGTTACCAGACAAGAGTTTACTTTTCTCACATAAACAAGAAGTCTAGAGTTGCCAGCTAAAGACTAGTATGGAGACACCATTGAAGGTTCAGACTCCTGACTTTTTGTGCTGCCACTGTCAGCATGTGGCTTTGATTTATCTCACACCCCTTGGTTTTTCCTTTCACTTCTGATACCTTGGGCCCCTACTCCCTCTTAGATCATAACTTTGCTTCTTAATTCACTTAGAAAATTGAAGAACTCTGACAATCATCTCCACAGATTGCCTATTCCACATCTACCCCCACACACACATAAACCTTGTCCCCTAATCTATCACTATTTGTGCTTCTCAAGGTGGGGTCCTTGGACCAGCTGCAGCACCATCACTCAGAAAAGTGTTAGAAATGCAAAATCTATGGCCCCATCCCAGAATAAATGAATCAAAAACACTGGAAGTGAGGTCAGCATCTGGGTTTCTACATGCCCTCCAGTGATTCTGCCTGTGGGAAGGGTGGAGGACCACCTCTGTAGATGGATTATTCATGCTCTTAGCAAAATCTATTTCCCCCTTGGAGTTCTATCCCTCTCATTTACCCAAAGATATCACTCCAGAAATTCTCTTCAGCATTATCCAAGTTTCCTTCTGAAACTGATCGTTCCCATTGACATACAAGCATGATATTCCTCCATTCTTAAATCAATAAACCAGAAAACTTCTCTTGACCCAACTCCCCCACCAGCTACTGACCCATTGTGTTCTTCTCTTTGGAACAAAACTTGAAAGAACGGTCTATCCTCACTGTTGCCAACCCCTCGCCTCTCACTCTCTTATCCCACCCATGACTCCATCAAAACTGTTCCTGTGGGGAGCAACAGTGACTGCCACATTGCTAAGTGTAGTGGTCAACTCTGACGCACCATCCTACTTGACCCCTCAGTAGCATTTGACACAACTGTTCACCTCCTTCATCCTTTACCCACCACACTTGGTTTTTCCACTTCCTCATTGGTTCCTCTTCAGCCTCTTTGCTCTTCTCCTTCCTGTATACTGTCTTCCAATCCAGGTCCTCTGTTTAGACTCACTCCCTTGACGACTTCCTGATTATAGTTTACCTGTGGTGACTCCCAAATACATACCTCTTCCCAAACACCTGAGTGCCTGTACAACATTGCCCTTCTGATGTCTAATAGATTACTCCTTCCCAACATTTACAAAACTACATTCTTTCTATTTTGTCTCCTGCGAACCTGCTTCCCCTTGTTTGCCTTATCTTTGTAGCTTTTTGGGCTATACCTTCAGAAGAGTTATTCTTGATGCTCTTCTCACAGTATATATCCAATCTCTCAGGAAATCCTATTGACTTTACTTAAAAACATAACCAGTATCAAGTTACTTTTTAGTTTCTCCATTGCCATCACAATGGTCCAATCAACTATGATTTTTTTCCTGAATATTACAAGAGCCCTCTGTTTCCCCCTACTCTTGCCTCCCTATTATTATTCAAATGCAGTAGTTGAAATGATCTTTTAGAAACCTAAGTTGGATATGGCACTCCCCTGCTCAAAACTCTCCAATGGTTCTTTATGTCATTCAGAATAAAAGCCAAAGTTATTTTAGTGTCCTGCCACCCTATAGGATATGGTCCTTGCATCCTTGCAACGCATTTCCTGTGCCCTTTCCCAGGCATACTGGCCTATTGATGTTCTCTAGGAACACCAGCCTCATCCCTCCACATGGCCATGACTAGCTCTTCTCCTTGCCTCTGCTCTTCTCCCAAATATTGGCATGTCTCCTTCATTTATTCCAAGTGTTTCACCTAAAATCACCTTCTGAGTGAGGTACACCCTTATCTCACTATTTATTGTTGCCATCCCTATCCCCACTTCCAATGTTTTTCCTGCTCTTTGCCTCCCCATTTTCTCAGATCTAACATACTATCTAATTTACTTATTCCATTTTATCATTGCCTCCCATCTTTAGAATAGAAGCTCCATGTTGGTCTCTTGTGCTCCCTCAGGCACTGAGAACAGTACCTGGGGCATGGTGACAATAAGCATCAAATATATCCTTCCACAAATTAATGATTATTATTAATTATTTCATGACCTCTCATGGTGATTAGATAGCTGCACTTCCTCCAATCTCACATCCACATTCCAGCAGGAAGAGCAAGACATGAAGACTGAGAAAAAGATGAAAGGAGGAGGATGAGGAGGAAGTGAGAGGAAGAAGAAATGAGAACTGTCTATTTCAGGAAAAAAAAAAGAAAAGAAACATCTAGAAAGCCAATGGCTAGAACTGAGTATGTAAAAGTATGAGCATTTTACTTGAGTGTCTTGTTTCACTGAACAAAATTGGGACTTTGCCAGTAAGAAAAGAGAGAATAAATATTGAGTAGGTAGCTGGTAGCATCTTAAAACATGTTAATATCTCTGTAATCTTCAAAACTACCCTTTAAATAGGCATTATTATTCCACTATTATAGAAATGATTAAAGGGGTTAAGTTGCCCAAGGTCACAGAACTGGTACGTTGCAGAACCAAGACTGAACTCTGGTCTGTCTAGGTCTATCCTGTGATTGCTAACAATCATATACAACTGCTGATGGCCCTAGATTCCCCTCAATTAATTCAATTAACTAACAATCTTATGTATGTACTAGAGGCCTGGTGTACAAAAATTTGTGCACTCAGTGGGGGGGGGGGGTCCCCTCAGCCCGGCCTGTGCCCTCTTGCAGTCTGGGACCCCTTGGGGAATGACCACCTGCTGGCTTAGGCCTGCTCCCCGGGGGATTGGGCCTAAGCTGGCAGTCAGACATCCCTCTGGCAGCCCAGCAGCCCTCGGGGGATGTCCACTTGCCAGCAGGGAGTAGGCCTAGCTACAGTCAGACATCCTTAGTGCTGCTGAGGAGGCGGGAGAGGCTCCCACCACCACTGCTGTACTGGCAGCTGTCAGCCTGGCTTGTTGGCTGAGCAGAGCTCCCCCTGTGGGAACACACTGACCACCAGGGGGCAGCTCCTGCATTGAGCGTCTGCCCCCTGGTGGTCAGTGTGTGTCATAGTGACCAGTGATTTTTAGTTGCTTTGCTGTTAAGGTCAATTTTCATATTACCCTTTTATTTTATAGGATAGAGGCCTGGTGCATGGGTGGGGGCTGGATGGTTTGCCCTGAAGGGTGTCCCGGATCAGGGTGGGGGTCCCGCTGGGGTGCCTGGCCAGCCTGGGTGAGTGGCTGATGGCTGTTTGCAGGCTGGCCACAGCCCCTTCAGGGTGGGGGTCCTCACTGGGGTGCCTGGCCAGTCTGGGTGAGTGGCTGATGGCAGTTTTCAGGCTGGCCACAGCCCCTTCAGGGTGGGGGGCCCTGCTGGGGTGCCTGGCCAGTCTGGGTGAGGGGCTGAGGGCCATTTTCAGGCTGGCTAAGCCCCCCAGTGGGGACCCTCACCCCATGAGGGTGTGGCCAGCCTGGGTGAGGAGCTGATGGCTGTTTGCAGACTGCTTCCTCCATCGCCCGGGCAATCAAGCCTCCTGCTTGCTCCCATTCCATGGCTGCCAGCTGCCATCTTGGTTGGATTAATTTGCATATAGTCGCTCTGAATGGCTGGTGGGCGTGGCTTAGGGCATAGCGAAGGTATGGTCAATTAACATCTTTGTCTTTTATTAGTGTAGATGTATGTATGTAGGTATGTATGTATGTATGTATGTATGTATATATATATTTATTTAGCACCATAACCTGTATGGCTTAAGCAGCAGGAATTTATTTCTCACTGTTTGAGAAGCTAGAAGTTGAGATGAGGGTGTCAGTGTGGTTCTGTTCTAGTGAGGGCCCCCTTCCTGACTTGCAGGTGGTGCCTGAGTGAGTTGGATTGAAGGTGGGAGGGTGGAGGTAGGGTGAGAGAGAAGCTTTCTGCTCTTTTATAAGGGCATTAATCTCATCAAGGGGGGCCCAACCACATGACCTCATCAAAGGTCCCCTTTCCTAATACCATCATGTTGGGTTTAGGGGCTTCAACATAAAGATTTTCTTTTGCGGGGGGTGGAGACAAACACTCAACACATAACTACTAGCTTAGTAAAATATTATGCTAGATACTGTGGAAGGATATATTTGATGCTTATTGTCATTAAGAATTTTATACTCCAACAGGGATGGTAAGATATAATCACATGAAAAGATGACTAAGTGAATAGATTACATGAAAATCCATGTTAGCAGAGCTTAGAGAAGAAGACCATCTGTACTGGTGGTTTCAGAGAAGAGGAGGTTTGGTCTGGGCCTTGGAGACTGGGTCCACATAAAAGAACAGGAAGGAACATTTAGGTAGTAAGAAACTGTATCTTGGTAGAAATGATAATATGTCCTTTCTTAGGACAAATTCTGAGAAATAAGACTGGGAGATTAATTATAATTTTCATGGATCCTGACACAAATGAAGACAGATGGTTTTAATCAGCATGCTCTTGGTACATTTACAAGTTAGGAATGTGGATGAATGTGAATTTATAGCCATCTCCCCTCATTAATAAATAGAAAATTGTTTGATTGGTAAATTCAGGGGTGTGGAGCCTCCTGAGGGCAGGGACCATGCTCTCTGTAAAATTCTCCTTCTGGGGAGCCTGGCACATTACCTGTTTGTTGGGCAAGTCAAGACAGAACACCAAGCTTTGAATCTGCCACACACACAATGAATTTTTTAGTAGTGGCTCATTTATTTTAAAATTGTGTTGTTATCATCATCATCATCATCATCATTATTTTTGCAATTATGTTTTGTTAATGGGCAAGCCCAGCAGCTACTGTGGCCATCGTTGATTGGCTCAGGTGTCTGTCTGAGCCAGAAGGAACCATCTGAACCATCCACGGGCTGGTCTAACGGCACCCAGGCACGTGCAAATATTTCCCCAAGTGATATCCCCAATGAATCCTACTATGTTTCCCTGAAGATATAGTCAGCAAGGCTGAAATGAAATTTACTTCTCAGTGACATACCATTAGAAGATACTAGAAAGTGATTCTGGGAAAAGAAGAGAGTCCAGGAATAGAGTTGTTTGTAAGTGAAAGAATAGACTGGGAGAAACAGAGTTCTGCCCAGAAAAGCCCCACATGTGAAAAAGAAAAGAAGTCAAACTTATAGATTCAGAGGACAATGATTTAGGGAAAGGGAATCCACAGGTTTAAGAGCTCAGAGCCCAAACAGGTGAGGGAGGAAGAGATGTCTAAATGCAAGAGTGCACAGCAAATCCACGAAGACCTGAATGACCCAAGGATGTTACAGAGCACTTGGTTCTCCCCAGACTCTCATTAGATGCTCAATAACCTGGACCAGGGGGTGTAAGACAGAAGGAGAGACAAAAGGCAGAATGGAGATATACAACCGACATTACCAACAGGAAGATCCTTTCAGTTGCAGACTCCAGGACTGTGTGACCCACTTTGTAAAGACAAATTCTCTCATTAACCTGTTGGAATTGTAGTGTCCAGAGTCTTGGAAAGGCCTTCTTGAGTTATTGGCCTATCCTTATTCTTCAGGGGGTTAATAAGAGAGCCACCTTCTTTGTCACTCTTAGGAGGGGACAGATACTGGAATGGCTTGCCTCTGTCCTCCAACGTTTGGCCACCTTTCCAATCTAGCTCCTTCTGATTTCTGAGCATGGCTTCCACACTCTTGTGCATCAACCTCTTTATGGACTAGTAGATGTGATTGCTTCAGCACAGGCATTGGTGGACTAAGAAGACACCCAACACTTCTGGTCTAGTGGGGCTTTTCACCTTAGTTAAGATCATCTGCATATTCTACCCCCTTACCCCCATCCCCGGATTCAGAATTTCTCTTAAAATTTAAACTTTGTTATGCTTTTCTAGTCCCATAATCAACTTTTTGGGTCAAATAATGATTATTTTCATTCTGTGAATTTGTTAGTTGTGATATAGGAGGCAGCAGGGGCTGATGTGACTGTAGAAGTTAAATGTTGTATAAAAAAACTACCCTAGTGCTTGACTTTAGAGCCACAAAGTAGGTGGATGGTAATTACTTGGCTCAACCTGGAGAACTATGAATGATTTACTAATAAATCTGCAATAACATAATTTATACATGATGAGAATCAAAGAGAACCTCAATTCTGTAATGAATTAACCACTCAGTGATTATTCATGAGTGGTAATTACACTCCTGAGGTTAAGTTCCTGTGTGTTGTGAAGTCAGTTTATGCTGAGTGATCAGGTCGATACAGAATCATGATGCAGGGTTGGCGTTCTGATTTACCGTGGTCTCTTTCTGCTACACTGTGAGGTCACTCATGACAGACAGTTCAACACCTTGCCAACCCTGTGCCCTCAACAGGTCCTTGATAACTAAGTCAGAGGGTGGTCTGACTTAAAATGTAGTGAAACCTGTTGCTTTAAGACAGTGGTTCCTCATTCTACCAGGCTGTGCTCTAATAATCACTGGTTTCTTCCTATTCCAACATGGGAGAGGGAGCTTCGGCAACCATCGCTCAGCCCTGCTCTCAGCCCCTGAGCAGGCAGGCCCTCCTCCACTTCACTTGTTTTAAGCACTTGTTCCATTCTCACCATGAAGTTTAATAGTCTCAATAAACTTTTATCTTGCCTTTTATGTGGTTGCTACAAAACCTCTTAGGCTGTCATTTTAATGATACACTTTGACTCCTTTCCAATTGCTGTCTGCTCTGTGGTGTGGAGATTGGGTGTCTGGAATTGTCCGAAGGGCGGGGGTTCCCTGATCAGCTGCCTCCTGCACATCCTGTTGCATCCTCAAGAGGTGTTGACTTCGGGAGGGGTTTCAGGACTACACAGATGCCTTTCCTGCCACCACCTCGTGGGGGTCCCGTTCTCCATAGGCTCAGAGGCACAAATCTACTTCAGGTATCAGTTTCAGCTCATGCTGAACTTGAACTCGTGTCGAGACCATTCAGTTGGGACTTTGCTATCTTCTTCCCTTTCGTGTATTTAGATATCTAGTGAAAGAGCACTTTGAATCCCTGCTGGGACTTTACACTCTGTGATGTGAGCCTGGTTGGAGAGGAGGGGAGGGAGGGGGACGGAGGGGGCTGCAACTTCCACCTAACACTCCAAGTGTCATAGTGCCCAGCTCAGTAATGGGCCCCAGGGGCCTGAAAAGAGGGAATGCGGGGCATTTGGCAGTTGCCTCTGGTCAGGCCCCAAGGGTCACACACAGGATTTTAGCAGGGAGCTGGACCCGCG
This sequence comes from Myotis myotis, assembly GCF_014108235.1. Lineage (NCBI taxonomy): Eukaryota > Metazoa > Chordata > Mammalia > Chiroptera > Vespertilionidae > Myotis > Myotis myotis. The sequence goes on from NW_023416401.1 coordinate 43,571,180, forward strand.
CGGGGAATGGCCTTCCGAGGGGATGATAGGTGACAACGATGGGCACTTCTCAATTACAGGGGGCTCTTCACGGCACACATCTTGTGACTGGTCTCTGATTACGGAATTACCAATCTTTCTACCTGCAGTTGTTCCAAGTTTAGTCTTTAAGTTAAGGGGTGTTTCCCCTCTAAATACACAGATTTCAACAGTAGCATTACCTGTGAGCTAGCCAATGATTCACACAGCTGTGCTTTTTCTTCAGCACTCATGCGCTTTTCTAATACCACACGGAGTGCTCCGCCAGGCAGGACGTCCCCAGCACCCAGAGATCCCTCCTGGGAGCTGAGGGCAGGGACCAGACTTGGCCCAGGGCCAGGATAAGTTCCTCAATACACAGGAAATACTCTAATCATTTCCCTTCTTACACATGAGGAAAATAAAGCTCAAATCAGCTAAGTAACACTTTGTGATCGCTGAAGCTGGGTCTTCAAGCCAGAGAATGTGATTCCAGAGGCTGGGTGTTAATACAGGTTCTTACACCGGTACTGGCTGAAAGAATCATCTCCATGTGACCAAATGGCTAATTTAAAATTTAAAACACACACACATGTTTTTATTGATTTTTTTAGAGAGAGAGAGAGAAAGGGGGAGGAATAGAGAGATAGAAACTTTTGAGAAGGAATCACTGATCAGCTGCTTCCTGCACATCCCCTACTGGGGATTGAGCCCACAACCCTGGCATATGCCCTGGCCAAGAATAAAACTTGTGATTTCTTGGTGTATGGGTCAATGCTAAATCACACCATCTGGGCACAAAGTTCTTAATTTTAGTGGCCAACCTTATAAGTTGCATATTTTGGTTTTGATGTTCTTGAATGAATATATATATATATATATATATATATATATATATATATATATATATATATATATATATATATATATTACTTCTAATTAGGGCCAACAAAAGAAACACAGAAAAGAAGAGAAAAAAGAAGCCTGTGTATCTTCATTTGTTCTGAAAATGTTAGTGGAGGAGGTTTCTTGACAGGAAATCAGTGTGAGGACGGTCTTCAGGATAGGTGTGGGGAGGAAGCTTTAGAAAACAGATGAATGTTTATGAGTTCTTTCTCTTTTGGGGTCAATGGACATGGGTATTTTGAAGGGCAGAATATGAGATGAATGAAGGACAAGGAAATGGCAGAAAAACGGAAACCATAATATGTAGAAGGTATTTTTTTCTCTCAGGCGTTCCCCTCCAATGGGTTCTCAGGTGGCTAATGGAGGAAACAAACAAATCGATGGCTTTCACCAAAGTAGAGCAAACAGCAGTGACAGAAAGTGGAGCAAACGTTGATGATACCTGGGAGTATTAATTAAATGTGTTTGAGTAAGGAAATAATACACACAGTGAGCATTTATTAATATAAATCCTGTAAGCAGCAACTAAGCACATTCTAATACATAGAGATAATCCCCCAAGTAAGCAAGACATGATGTATTTGATTGGAATAACTGACACAAGAAGCCCCTAAAAGAAAAATGGTCCCTGTATAGCAGTTAAACCAAATTGGACACAGTGAAGCTCATTAAGTTGATAAGTGGGGCTTCAGGATTGGCAGGCCTTATACATTACATTGACCTTCAGACAGACTTAAAATCCAAGCTTGAAGCACTAAAGAGCATGATGAATGTGACAGGAAACCCCTTAATATTTTTCTCTTTATTTGGTAGGTTTACACTAAATCTGAGTTCCATTTACAATTCTTTGGTTTTTGGTAACGGTTGTCTAGCATCTCTGTCCAGTTTCCTCTCCATTCCCCACTGGGCCACATAGGTAATTTTCCCCTCTTCTTTTCTGTTCTGTGCAGGGAAATAGTCACAACTTGCTTAAAACTTCAGAGTCCTTTCCCATTATTTGTAGATATGGAAAAAGTATCAACATAGCTTGCATAGCCTATGCTTACTTCCCCTGTCTTCCTGCTTCCCCCACCAGGGTGGCGATTGCCCCAATGTCCTGAAGTGTCATCCACAAAGCTGCCTGGCTTTTAGGACCAGTGCTAGCTCTGATTCCTGGAGGGAAAGCTTTCCTTTCTCACCTCATTCACTCTTCTCAGCTCATGTGTCACCTCTTCAGGAAAATCTTCTCTGACCCTCCAGACTAGAGACTCTCACTGTGCTCCAAGTCTTTCCTTAGGGTACACACTTCAATTGTGTATTGATGTCAACACCTTTACTCCACACAAGACCAAAATCTGCAAGGTCAGGAAACCATCAATTTGCATCTCCAAACTTAGCACATCGTCTGCATGGAGTGTGCTGTAGGGCATGTGAAATTACCTGTACAGAATATGGTGTAAAGTGTCATCACCTGTATGGAGTATGGTACAGAGTACTTGCCATCACCTGTTTGGAGTATGGGGTATAGTATGTGTTATCACCTGTATGGAATATGGTGTAGAGTATGTGCTCATTACCTGGTATGCATTAGCTCATTTTATTTATAGGAGGGAGTTGCTACTATAATCTGGAGTTGCTACTGAACCTCACATTGTTCAGATGAGGAAACCGAAGCATGGAGAACATAAGTAGCTAGTAAAATGTAGAAAACAGTTAAGCCCAGTCCGTCTGTCTTCACAAAGCACATTTTTAATCATGGTGCTGACCTGTCCTTTGAGACAAGGAACTCTCTCTTGGACTTACCCCCTTGATTTTATTCCTTGTTTCACAGGACTGCAGCCTATTTAGTATGCTCTTAAGCTTGAGTGGCATCCTCTCATTCCTTCTTCCTTCTTCCCTTCTTCCTTCTTTCCTTCCTTCCTGTCACTAAAGATTTTCAAATGTAACATATACTGGGTGCCATGGTTGGACATAGGAATACATTTCTCAACACAGAGTTGAGAAATTGTTTCTGTCTAGATGTATTTATATTTACCAATGTATAGCAATCAATTATCTATCTATCTATCTATCTATCTATCTATCTATCTATCTATCTATCTATCTATCTATCATCTATCTATCAATCTATTATCTATCTATCATCTATCTATCTATCTATCTATCTATCTATCTATCTATCTATCATCTATCTATCATCTATCATCTATCTATAGCAGTGGATAAGAAAGGAGAGACCTACTCCAACAGGGAAGCCATTCAGATTAGACAGGTTCATGCTGGCCTGCTGCTCTCTGTGAAGTCACCTACAGCTCTTCCCAACAGGTGGATGGGGACATTAGCCCAGACCCCTCACTTGTCTGGCTCTGGGTGAATTTCAAGTACAAATCCACGTCCTTTCTCATTCATTTAAGAACAGCACTCAACAGCATCCCAGCAAAGTGGCCAGATGAAAATCTCTGTGTTCCTCATGGTCAAGCCACCTCCACGGGAGGCCAAATGGACAGATGCTTCTGCAGGAGGTGAGCTCCCCGGGCATTTACTGGCCTCTTCCTCCAGGGTGCATGGCCACCTGGCGGTGTCTCATTACCCACGAGCTGGCTTTAAGCAAGGCCCACTAGTTTTGAAAGAATGTACCTTTTGGAACCTGACTTCAGAGGCAGCTTCATTTCAGGATTTAAAAAATTGGGGTAGCAGACCACACAGCCTGGGGCTGGTTCAGTGGAGCCTGGCACACGGAATGGAGTGAAATGTCTTTTGTAAGGCCTTGAAGCAATGAGGTACTTTCCTTTGGTTATGTAATTGTTTATCTACTGCATAGGGCATAAATATGAGTTGTTGTTCTAGGACTCATAGAAAGAAATGCAATTTGATCTCTTTTTAAGCACCATGTTCATTTTTGCAGGAAGATTCAATTATTCCCCCACTTATGAGGCTATAAACGAGTGAGCTGGGCCGGCTCCTCATACCAGCCCCTGTCATCGCTATTCAGATTAGTTTTCACTTTTCTAAACTGGTCTGCCTGCTGCTCCTGGAGGCCAGCCAGCCTCTCGGAAGAGATGAAATAATCCTCCCCTCACAACTTCCTACATGTTGTGCTATTTTGTTCTCTCCCAAATGTCACCCTCTCCTCACATACACGTTTCCCCCGGGTGAGGATTCCAAATGTCTCTGTGGCTGGTGTGTCTGTGGCCGGCCATGTGGGCAGTCCTGCTGCAGATGCTGAGCTCAGGCCTGGGCTTTTCCATCACAGGGAGGCAGGAATCACAGTTTACCCACAAGTGGACCCCTTTGCTTTGTCAGAAGCAGAGGCAGAGAGAATCACGGGAATACATTCCCAGGCCAGGCAAACGGAATGTGGGGCCTGGCAGAGAGCAGGTCATGCAGCCAGCTTCAGGGACCCTCGCATGTGAGCGCCATCCGGCCCACACTTCCCTTCATTCTGTTGGTAATAGACTTGCCTTAAAACACTTTGAGACCCCGCCAGACATCTGGAAGATGGGGACGGACACCCTGAGAACATCCTTTTCTCTTGTATGTTAGGTGTGGAACATGGGTAACACACATTGCACCTTCCTGCGTGTAGGTCCTGGGCGGAGGTTTAAGTGTAAGGAGATTTAAGGTACCCCTGCCCATGCCTCACCTTTCCCACCTCTAGCATCTTCTTACTCTGATTTCTCCATATGGGTTGGGCACATCGAGGCAAATTCCAGCCTGCAGACACTCAGCAGCATCTCCAATCAGCGTCCCTGCAGCACTGCCGGCCCCCACCCCATAAGTGGGCGAGTGTGGGGTGTTTTTCTGCTCCTGCCCCTCACTCACACTCCCTAAGTTCTTCAGTGGAAGAAGCCCAGCCAGTGAGAGTTCCTGCTTCTCATACTGGGTCTTAGCTCCTGTGACACTTTATCACCTGGGGAGCTGTGGGGTCCTCTCAGAGTCACATCCTGCCTGACCCAGTGAGTCCGAGTCTCCATGCATGGGACAATGACACCCAGGCAGGGTGTGTGTCGCAGATGTGTCCCAGGTGGCTCCAAGGTGCAGCCAGGGTTCAGGACAGGTACACCCACAGGTGGCTAAACCCTTGGCTTCTCACTTCCTAAGGATTCAAAGAAGGGATGGGATGTTCATAGATACAGACAACTAAACAGATAAGTTGTAAAACACTATGATAGATGTGACCAAAGCTCTGTGAGCGCTGACTGTGGAGCCCAGAGGAGGGACTGCATGGCTCACCAGGAGAGGGCAGAGAAGCCCCAGGAGATGGGGATTGAAGAGCCCAGGCTTTCTCTGGGAGAGGCGGCGAGGTGGAGAGAGCAGCAGGAGAGAAGACACAGGTACCAGTGAACCTGGCAGGACAAGGGCAGTGATGTGGGCGGTGGCTTGGTGAGAAGAAAGTGTCTCAGAGCTGGATAGGGGCCCCCTTGTGCCTGGATTCTTGTGCCAAGCTCAGCTGTGTCCTAAGACCAGGGGCAGGTGGAGGTTTCACAGCTGGATGGTGATGTGGAGAGTGTGCAGGAGGTGGACAAACTTGGGGTCTCGGGTGCTCCTGTGGGCCTGGATGGGTGAGGGGTACAGAGAGGGTGGGGCAGACTGGTCTCGGCACGTTCCCTGTAAATGGGTTTCAGGAGCTCAGAAAGATGGTGGCTCCCACATTTGGGGGCAGGGCGTCCGAGTAGAGGGTGATGCCATTAATAGAGGTTGGAAACAGAGTGGGGGTGCTTTCCTTCTTTTTTTTCTTTCTTTTTCTCTTTTTTAGGGAAACAAGAAAATAAGCTTAGATAAGCTTAGATTTGGGTGTGTTAAGCTTACAGTGCCAGCCAGACACTGAGGAGGAGGCAGCAGGTGGTTAGTTGCATTGTGGGTCTGGACTGCAGGTGAGCCGGCAATGCAGACAGAGATTGGGAGCTTGGGCATTTGGGCAGAACTGGAGCCAGGTTAGGGTGGTGGTTCCAGGGGAGAGAGGTCAGCCAGCAGAGAGGGGCATCTCCTGCAGGGTTCTGAGATCAGAGGGGAAGGAGCGTCCCTGAGGAGCCTGGCAGGATACTCAGAGGGAGGGAAAGGGCACTGAAGAAAGCGAATGACTTGTAAAATGCAGACCTAATTATGTCTCTTCCCGCCTATAGGCCCACAGGGGCCTGTTGTGACCTGGGGTTCAGGTTTCTGTTTGTGGGGGGAAAGGTCCAATTTAACCAGCCCCTTCTTTATACTGTCACTATCCCTCAGTCATCATGCATCCCACTCTGATGGGGCCACATTGGGATGTCCCCGAGTGCACCAAACCCACCCTGGGCCATGGAATTTGCATGTGGTTTCCTCTGAGTGTCATACTCCACCCTCCATAAGCTGGTAAACTTCCACTCAGCCTTCAAGTCTCAGCCAAAAGGTCATTTCTTCAGGGAGTTTTCTCCTTATTCCAAGGCCAGAGCATTCTATTTCCTTTACAGAACTTGCCATGGCTATATTTCTATGAGGAATGTTCATAATTACTTGTTTAATAGACATTTCCAACTAGATTATAAGTTTATTGAGAGAAGGAAATCATGTTCATTTTACCCCCATGCTTAACACAGTGCCTGAATGTGCTTAAAACTATGTGCCTTAAAACAATTAGATGAAAAACAATGCACATTGAGTGTATATTAAAACATAAAAAATTCAAGGGGTAAATATATAAATCAAGAAGGAAAATGGTTAAAGAGTAAGCAACTCTACTGGCCAATCATGAAGTCACTGTAGCTTCTATATTAAGAGTGGTCTCATTAATGTGAGGCAGAAACAGGTTTTATAGAGTTGAATTACTGAATTTCAAACAAAAATGGAAACAGACTCCTCTGCTTCATCCTCTCCCAAAGAAGTTACCTTCATCCCTACCATCTTTTAGTAACCTCTTATTTCTTAATAATAACAGCAAGAACAACTATGATTTATTCACCGCTTAATCTCAAAATCTCACCCTTTTCATGGCTCCTAAAGCATCGCAGTGTCACTGAATTTTCCTCCTGGTCTCTAATCTCACGTCATCAAAATGACAGGTTCGTGAAACGTTTCTTTCATTTTATAAACATGTTGCTCAAAAATCTCCTGCAGTAATGGAAGCCTCATGGCAGGTTGTAATCTGGCTCCCAACTCACTTTCCAAATTTCGCTCCCAGGAGGAACCCCGTGCCTTGCTGCTTTTCAGAACTGGGCTCTGGGACAGGGTCACTTAGCAGAGCCTCTGTGCCCAGCATTATCCAGTACTGTCATCTCATTGCCTACACAGCCCCAACTTTTCCTACAGGTCCAGCCCAAGTGCGAGCATCTCTAAGAAGTCTCACTGTAGCTATGGTGACTTCAATGTGCTGATAGTCTTACTGTCTACACCACGTGATCATGGGTACATATGCTTCCGCACTCCTAAAGGTGGGGACTAGGTCTCTTTGATTGGGAGAAAAGGCATATTCTGTCTACTGTGTACACAAATAGTAAGCAGATTCCCAGAATTTAAACCAGGAAGAAACACCTAATGTCAATTAAAGAGATGAATGACAAATATAGGTTCAACACCTTCAATACATTGGAGATTATATCTGTGCTGATGAACAAATCAGTTTGAAGATAGAACCAAACTGGTCAACTTGTAATATATAGTAGCATGACCTTAATGTTCGTGCCCTGTGCCCCTCTCCCTTCACATGTTGAAATACTAACCCCTGGTGTGATGGTAGTTGGAAATGGGACCTTTTGGAGGTGATTAGCTTATGAGGGTGGAGCCCTGATTAATGGGAATAGTGCCATGAGAAAGGATACCCTTCACCCCCCAGAGCTCCCAGCCATAGAAGACACAGCTCAAGGTCAGTGTCTGTGAAGCAGCAAAGGGCCCTCACGGACCTGGAATGTGCCAGTGACTTGATCTCAGACCTGAGCCTCCAGAGCTGTGAGAAATAATGTTCTGTTGTTGATAAGCCACCCAGTCAGTGACATATTGTTATAGTAGCCAAAACAGATGAAGGCATGTAGTAAACTATAATTATTTTAACTCTATAAGGGTCTCTAGAACAATAAGTATGGCATAGGAATTTTCTAGCATAGGGTTTCTCAACCTTGGCTTCATTGACATTTTGGCCCCGTCATTTTTTTTTTTTGTGTGTGGGGCTGTCCTGGCACTATGGGATGATTCTCAGAGCCCACTAGATGCCAGTTGTGACATTGCCAATGTCTGGGGGTGGGGGGCACAGAGGCTTCAGTTGAGAACACTATTCTAATCAAAAGGTTTAGGCCATCAGTGACATTCACACCCGTGAAAGGGGAGGATTGATACCCTCTGTAGCTCCTCATTGAGACAGAAGTTGGCTGTGCTGTGTGCTGCTGCCTTCAAGAGCTCTGGTGTGCATCCAGCCCTGGGGGACACCTGGAACATGACAAAGTGCCAGCTCAGCTCCGCCTTGGCAGTGGCCTCCAGGATAAACACTGTCTTCAGTATGGAAGCACTGCGGAGCTGGTTTACTGCACCAGCCCTTCCCACCTACTCTCCAGCAGCTGGTGCTGGGACTCGGCTCCCTCCCTAGTGCGTGGGCCTTGTGAAGCCGCCACCGGAGGCCCTGCCTGTCATTGTCCTGGGATGCAGAAGGCACAGCAGAGGAGCGTCAGCGAACTTTAAAGTCGGAGGTACGTATTGGAGTTCCGGCACTTTTATCGCCTGGGATTCCAGGGCCATCTGACCACTCGGACATTGGTCTGATTCACTAGTCAGGGAGACATGAGAGCGAGAGTGGGGACGCTGGGAGTTTAATTAAGCTTACCTCTGTCCTGGGCAGGTGCCCAGATGCTCCGTGATGGGCGAATCTGAAAATCAATCACAGCAGTGGGAGAGAGACAGGGTAACACTAATGAGCTCAATAATAATCACTTGTAAAACACGTCCTAACTTTGCAGGCGTCCTGGGGGTTGGTCTGTCCTGAGATCCTAGGAAACCTGCTCGTGGAGATGCGGGCGGAGTAACAGGAGCCACGTGTGGGTCACCTGGAGGCATGGTCACTGCTGAGCCCAGGGTCCCGAGAGAAACGAGGGGACCCCCGGGGAACCGGAGCAGGGCCGCCCCGCCTGCATCGAGAGTCATTTGCTTCCATGAAAACGCAGTCCAGTCAGTTGTGGGGCTGAGATGCACGTGGAAACGGCTTCCTAAACTCAAGTGCTCCACAGAGAGCGGTGGAAGGTACCCCAGGCGCAGCGCCCGGGCCAGGGATGGAGAGTCTGGTGCTCTTCATGGAGGACAACCGGCAGTGGGTCCCGGAGTAGGTCCTACCGGCCAGAAAGGGCCCCTGCAGATCTCCTGGGAACAAGGAGTCAGGTAGGTGCCTCAGCTCACCTGGCTGCGGGGTGTGGGGGGTGGGGGTGGGGGGAGACCGGAGGGGGGCAGGAAGGAAGGGTCGGAGAAACAGTCTCGCTCCCAGTTCCCCTGCTGCTCACGGACAGGCCAGACCTGGTGGGACCCACCAAAGGCTGGTGGCCGGGATGCAGCCAGTACGGGGTGTTTGGGGACCTTCAGTGCCTCCCTGAGGGGCCTGAGAGGGCCTGCATTGCCAAGGGCACTGCTGGGTGGTGGGGCCTGCAGTCAGGAAGAGAGGGTGACACGCTGGCTGGAGAATGAGGGCCCAGGACTCACCTCTCCCTGTGTCTCACCAAGGCCTCATCCCCCAGTGGTGGCTCTGCCCACCTTCCATCTTCCAGCCCATGTGAGTTCTCCCTTCTCTGCCTTCGTGATTATGGTAAACTAATAAAACATAAAGGTGGCCACTTCTACTATTTTTAGTGCACAACTTAGTTACACTCATTCACATACTGTTGTACAGCCATCACCACTGTTTCCAGAACTTCTTCTTTCACCCCAGATGGAAACTCTAACCATGAAGCAATGACTCCCACCCCTCAGCCCCTGGAACCTCTAATCCAGTGGTTCTCAACCTTGGCTGCACATTAGAATCACCTGGGAATCTTTTTAAAATTCTGATTTCTGGGCCCCATCCTCCAGAAATTCTGTTTCTTTGTTATGGGGTGAGGCCACAACATTAGTAACAAAGAAACAGAATTTCCAGAGGATGAGGCCCAGAAATCAGGATTTTAAAAAGATTCCCAGGTGATTCTAACGTGCAGCCAAGGTTGAGAAACACTGCTCTAATCTACTTCATCCTCTAGGAATTCACCCATTCTCGATTCTCATGCCGTGGAACCCTATAGTATGTGACCTCTGTGGGTGGCTCTGTCGTAGCACACTGCTTAGTCTTTATCTGTACTTCATTCCTTTTGTGACTGATGCCATTTTATTCTGTGGATTGACCACCTTTCGTGTATCCATTCACCTGTCAATAGACATGTGGGTTGTTTCCACCATTTCGCTACTGTGAATAATTCTGTGACAAGATTGGCATACAGGTATCCGAGTCCCTGTTTTCAGTCCTCCTGGGGGCGTGCCCAGGAATGGAGTTGCCGCATCCCATGGTAACTATGGTTGGGGTTGTGAGGAACCATTTCAGCTGGCCCCCACACCAACCTGGAACGACAGAGAATGGGGTTCTGGGGAATGTAGTCCCTGCCCTGGGTGAGCGGGGCCTCACTGACCCCACAGTTCAGCACACTCTTGCAGATCCTGAAATGTCCTGGAGAAGAGGGCTCTGCCTGATGAGGTGACTACACTGGCACCGCTGGAATTTGGACCAGAGAAAGCAAAGTCCGTTGGCCAGTGAGAATGTTGTAGGCAGTCACAGGCTGTCGAGTGCAGCTTGCCCGCTGACACTGGCGAGCCCACCATGCACTCTGTCCAATATCTCAGCCCTGACTCACAACCTCTTGGCAATGTCCCTTTGCTCCCATAATGACTTAGATTCTTGTTTCATCCTCAGGTGGTAGGCTTACACAATACCAATGGAACGAGGAAGAATAAACTCCTGCTATAAATTTAGGCTGTGGAGAGTGCCTAACTGATTAATAAAAACAAAACTCACAGAAATCCTGCCAGGGGTTGAAGTAGTAAATCTGAATGGTTGTTTGCAGTTATTTCTGGCCCATGGCAGGGGATGTGTAAAAAAATAAATGTGGGCAATGGATTTGGTTATTTGTTCAAAATAACTGATAATCCCTGATGACTTTGTCCCAAAGTATTAATGAGAACTGTATCTTTAACTGTGATCTTTCTTCATTTAAATGTGTGGTCCAGTGATGAGGACAGGGTTAAATTATGCCATGAAGATGTGGCTGGGGAAGGGGTTTGATGCCAGGCTTGAACACCTGCAGCCGTGCCGGGCCCCTTGTGGACTCTGCTGGGAGAGGGCCTGAGTCTCAGGCATGTTCCACTCACAGTCTCAGCCCCAGTGGGCTCGGAGGGCTAAGTCTCCCTCCTGTGCACTTAGGGCCATTATTGTGTTCACTGGATTCATTGAAATGTGTTCCTTCATCATGTAGTCATCATGTAAGCCAGAGTGAGAATTCACCCTCTCCCACAATGGAGGGCAATGCCAGCCCCTGGCTCTGGGGTAGAAGGCTGTTTTCTGTCATTTATCAGCTGTGCATCCTGGACAAATATGGAACCACACTCTGTTGGCCTCAGTTTCCATGATTCTGAACTAGAGTAACAATCCACCACATGGTTCTCATGAGGATTACTCAGGAGACATAAAGATATTCACACCTTGGCTAACAGTGCTATTTTTATTGAGTTTCTGCACTAAGTACTTAACATGAGGGCAGAGGGACTTCAATGGATACCTCTAAGGTGACTGTCTGCCCTTCGAGAGCTCAGCCTGGGTCATGGCACCTCAGGGAGGAGAGGGATGCACCCTCGGCTTTCAGCATAGTCTTAAAATAATCTGCAAAAGTGTAAGAGTCAGGGTCTGGTGATTTCAGGAAATGCTATTGTGATCCCTTTCATAGACTCTCTGCTACCCTTTCTGGAACTGAAGGGGTTCGACAGGCCTCTTCAGGAGGTGCACTTGGTGTGTGAATTACTTTAAGCTGAAGGCAGTTCAGACCTGTGGGCTCAGGAGAAATGTTACCTCTCTCATAAAGGAGGTAAATTTGGGGCCTTGCTCATGATAAGAGTTATTACCAGAGACAACTTTCTATGGGCCATCTATAGGGCAGAGTAAACTTTAATTACTGAACACCTGCTCTTATCAGCCTTAAAATGACCTTCTTCCCCTCTGAGAGCCCAAGGCACCTTACCTCATCCTGAGTTCAAGAATGTCATGTGCCTTGTTTTAACTTTCTGTCTTGCTCACATATGTGGGGTTCCCATATGTACATATGTAATTAATTTTGGTTATTTTCTCTAGTTAATCTAGTCTGACTCATGTAGATTTAATTATTAGACCAGCTGAAAGAAACTAGAAGGGTAAAGTCCCCCCTCCACCAAACCCCTGCCCTCACAACCAACCTGAGCTTTTTATTTGTCCGGGAGTGTTGGCACAGGCAGTGTTTGTGAGTCCCATACCCCTGACCCTCTCCTTCACAGCAGTTTCCCAGGAAATATGGGAAACGTGAGAGGCTTTCAGCTGTTTTGCTTGGGGGAACGGGTGCTACCTGATTAAGGAATGGCTCCATTTCAGACAGCCTTTCAGCTCATTACTTGGATTGAACTGATTTTACCAATACTGGATCTCTCCAACCAAGACACAAATTAAATGCCTGTTACACACAGATTGACTCATGGACATTTTATTCCACTTGTAACCAGGGTGAGCTGGTAATGGAACTCAGTCCCCAGGGGTGCCATAAACAGCACAATAAACTATCCACTGTGAAGTTTGCATCTTTTCCTATAAAAATGCATTTGAATTTACAACAGCTGCTATTATTCTGTCCAGCTGGTCTCCTAACTTGAACTCCCCCTCTAACTAGGCAGTGGAAGAATTTGAATCAGGTGGGTAATTCATTCTATTGCATAAGTACGAAGGCACTTTGGAAGAATGTAAAGAGGCTATAAAAATGTATTAAAATTCAAAAGGTTTAGATGGCAGTTATGTTTATTCAAATGTAATAAATGATAGATTGAAGTCATAGGGGTTTTTTTGGACTAAACATTTTCTTTTATATGAGTGACTTCCCTTCATATAGTTGCATTTAGCAAATCACAGAGCATTAATAAAATATCTGAGAAAACAAAGAGAATATAAATTTAAACCCAGATAGCTTGTTTCTCTTTTGGCCTTTTTTGTTGTGCCTACAGAATGTGTGTGTGTGTGTGTGTGTGTGTGTGTGTGTGTAGGTATGTGTGTGTACGTGCATTTTAAATCCTCCTACTCTCCTACTTTGCAAGGTTGGGCAAAATATATAAGCAAATTGCTTCTTAAAGAACAGGTAAATATATAGGAAGGCAGCTCTTCAATTTGGAAGGTTAACTTTTAATCTTCTTTCTTTTTTGGTGGACCTGGAGAACTGGGGAGATAAAGTGGGGGGATGTGCTCCCTTATCTGGTATAGATACAAGTGGCAAACTCCTTGAAGGCAGGAACTATGCTTTAAACTGGTGCCAGGAGGAGTTTAATAGACATTTTTCATTTCATGTTGCCAGAAGTTAGTTTCTTCCTTCATTCATTTTTCCTTAGTTCCTCATTTCAGTTCATAATTGTAATGTTCACTGGTTTTCAGTGGGGTCGGTGTCCTGGCACCTAAAAGTTCACAAGCAATGGGTAAATAGTATTTTAAAAAATCAGACATGGCCTATTATTAGGCACGACTTTAGGTTAAAGCATATTCTTTAGGGTGTCTGGCTTTATGATTTCAATCCATGATTAGAGGTAGGAACTGAAGAGGGGCCTTCTACCCACTGATTTCTGCAGTAGGAACTCCCCAATGGGCTTGGGCCTTCTCTAAACACAAAATTGTGCTTTTAACTCAATTTGTTCATTTAATATGCATAGAAAGCTGACTCCACAGAGCTCAGTATTCTTAATTCCGGCTGTTGACTGATTATTCAGTTAATCCTATGAGGAGGGAAAGAGGTAGAAATTGTTTCTCCCATTTTTCAAATTGAATGGACATAAGATAGACAGGAGGTACGAATCTCTAGAAAAATTCTGTGAAAATTCCTACTGTTCCACATCTCTCAGTTCACCTATCAAGCAACATCACCTTCAAAGAGGGAGAATTATATTACACCTGACTAATTTTAGGTATTTAAAAACTATTTTAAAGTTTTTGATGCACTGAATAAATGAGTTCTTGAAATATTGTGCCTAATTAGAAATAAAGGTAAAAAATACCCAGATGGATTATTTTCAGATTTAGAAAGGCAATCATTTTTGGATGCTAAGACATTACTGAAATTAAAATGTAAATTTTACGTACTTTGTATTAAGCTCTTTGTAAAGGAAAAGAAAGCAAGATCCCTATTGAATTTTCAAGATGGTGCCATAAACAATGATAATTAATTGGAGAATTAAAAAAAAATGCTCTCTAAGATAGAATACAAAACTTTGTATTGTTTTGTCCTTGGGGACCATGACTGACAGTTTCTTTGTTTATATAACTGAGCATATAAAAATTAAGATCAACTAATGACTTAAGTTGTCATAAACCAAATGACAATCATTAGAAAAGGGTTTTTAGTTCAGTTAATATTAGAAGTCATAAATATTATCACTCATTTGTAATATTTCTGTGGCTGCAAACCCAACTTCATATCAATATATTATGTTGAATCTGAATCTTGGCTTATTAAAGGAATAAAAGATGTAAAAGACTGGAATATGCCGTCCCAAATATGTCTCTTTGTCATAAGGATTACTTTGAACTGACTTTTTGAGAAATAGCAGACATAGGAGAAGCTTTAATAACAGAGTATAAGTTGTCCTGTTGTAAGGGAAATTTACATTTATAAAGGAATTCTTCATCCATAAGGAAGGGTGTCTTCTTCTTTGTGCCAGGAAGAGAAAGATGTCTCTAAATCCCAAGAGATCTGATCAATGGAGAAGGCACTGACTTAAGTCTATAGAAAAACATTACTCTTGCTTACCATACTGTTCCTAGACACTTGCCCATAACTTGCCTCCCACAGCCTTCTTTTATTGATGTTGAAGCCCAAGTTCTGGCTACCTCTTTGAGTTATTCTTCCCTAAGTTTCTCCCATATTTAAGTGGGATATACTGTTAATTGTGGAGAGCAGCTACAGTGTTTCGACAGGTTCAAGCCTCCGACTAATGAGGGCACAGTCCTCTCATGGCTACGTACAAGTCCCAGCTTGGAGGGCAAAGCCCTCCCAGCACAATTATAGCCAACAGCTATAGTTTTAAGCTTGAACCTATGGTCCGAACACGTGGCCCCACGTGTCTGAGTGATGTGGCCTTGATAGAGTTCAGGTGCATGTAATTGAGTAGGATCGAAACCCATGAGAATGTGGTAAACATCTTGACCATGCCCTTACTTTGCCTTACAGAATCTGACTATAAAACAGTGGTTCTCAACCGTGGCTGCACATTAGAATCACCTGGGAATCTTTTTAAACTCCTGATTTCTGGGGCCCCACCCCATAACAAAGAAACAGAATTTCTGGAGGATAAGGCCCAGAAATCAGGATTTAAAAAGATTCCCTGGTGATTCTAATGTGCAGCCAAGGTTGAGAACCACTGCTATCAAATAAAGACATGGCTTGCAGTCTGTGGCGCTGTTGCTACCTCTCCATCAGAAAGGACAGCGTCCCATCCAGACCCAGCTTTCATTCTCTTGTCTGTCTTTTCTAAATCCTTCACCACCCCCACTCACATTCACCCTTGGCCTTGCTGCCGGCACAGTTAATAGACTTAAGTTTGTTTTTCTCTTGTTAATATGTCTGTTATAACAGGGATACTAGCTTAGGATCTAGAGGGCTAGAAGGGAAAGGTTTTTTCCTCCCTACATAGGAAATCCCTGCCATAGATAGTCACATGTTCTTATATGCTGTCTGCTTTTCTTTTATGCTTTGAATCTTAAAATGCATATCCTGGACTCTAATCATATTTTTCTTCTAAGTACCGAAAAATTACATAAATAATATTCATTGGAGAAAATTTAAGTCAGTAATATTCACTTATCTCACTCAAAAGAATCCTAGCTGGTTTGACTCAGTGGATAGAGCATTGGCCTGTGGACTGAAGGGTCCTGGGTTCAATTCCTGTCAAGGGCATATGCCAGGGTTGCAGGCTTGGTCCCCAGTAGGGGGCATGCAGGAGGCAGCCTATCAATGATTTTCTTTCATCATTGATGTTTTCTATCTCTCTCTTCCTCTCCCTTCCTCTCTGAAATCAATAAAAATATATTTTAAAAAATCAGACAAAATGATAATTAGGTTTGTGGACATTTCAGACTTTATAGTCTTTTCTCCAACTATCAATTCAGAAACAGAACAGCATGTTATTGTAAAGACTTTTTGGTATCCTGCTCTTTTCAGTGAATATACCATAAACATCTTTCCATACTGATAAATATACATACATGTTATCATGATAAATGAAACTATCATTATATGACTTGTTATTCACAATTTACTCAAGTAATTGTCAATTATTGGGCATTTAAGTTGCTTATAACTTTTTCTTATAAAAAGCATGATAAACACCCCCTGTCCCTGTCCTTTCTTTATTACATAGTAATTTGCTTAGGACAAGTTTTTAGAAGTGGAATTTTTGGACTACAACATTGTATATTATTAAAGTCTTCACTAAATTGCTCTCAGAAAAAATCTAAACATTTGTATTTTTTAAGTTTTTTGGGCCAATTTTAGAGATGCTTATTGCATTTTATTGATTTTGGTTTGTACTTTTATTAGTGAAGAACATTTTTTTAATGTATTCATTGGAAATTCTTTTGTAATTAGTCTATGTTATTTACCTATATATTTTTTAGCAGGATGCCATCTATATTATTTATTTCTAATAGTTTAAAAACATATTAAACATATTAATCACATGCATAGCATATCTTGTGTGGACTTTTTTCTAATTTTAATTTTAATTTTTTTTTTTTTGCATTCAAGGAATGTTTATTACATACCTATTATGTAATTCTAGACATAGGGGGAAAGTACTAAACAAAAATATAAAAGACAGCTTTCCTGAACTAAACAAAACATGAATTGCAGATAAGAATACATTTATCCTAGAAAGAACAAAAACCACAAACTTGATATAGAGTAATTGAAATTCTGTCCGGCCTAAGGGGCTCAGTTGGTTGCCAGTTTGATTCCCGGTCAAGGCACTGATCAATGTTTTTCTCTCACATGATGTTTCTCTCCCTTCTCTTTCTAAAAGAAATTAAATATTAGTTTTACTACAGTCCATAGTTTACATTACCATTCACCTATGTGTTGAAGAGTTCTATGAGTTTTGACAAATGAATAATATCTTCCAAAGTGGCTGTACCATTTTGTATCCACACCAGTAATGAGTGAGAGTCCGTCTTGCTCCACACCCTCACCAGAATTTGGTGCTTGCTGTCAGTGTTTTGAATTTTGGTCATTCTAATAGATGTGTTGAATTTTAATTTTTAAATTAAAACAATTTTTGGATTTTATGCACAGGGGTTATACTTTTTGAAATATGTTTTAGGTGTTTAAGCTTTCAGTCTTTTTCTCTATAGGTTCTGCCTTTCATATCAGAATTAAAAAGCCCTTTCTCACAAAGTTATAGGAACATTCACCTATATTTTCTTTACTTTTTATTTTTTATTTATTTATTTTTTTTAATTAAATCTTTATTGTTCATATTATTACATTTGTTCCTCTTTTTTCCCCCCATAACTCCCCTCTTCCCAGTTCCCGCCCCACCCTCTGCCCTCACTCCCCACCCACTGTCCTCATCCATAGGTGCACGATTTTTGTCCAGTCTCTTCCCGCATCTCCCACACCCCTTTCCCCGCAAGAATAGTCAGTCCATTCCCTTTCTATGTCCCTGATTCTATTATAATCACCAGTTCATTCTGTTCATCAGATTATTTATTCACTTGATTCTTAGATTCACTTGTTGATAGATGCATGTTGTTCATAATTTGTATCTTTACATTTTTCTTCTTCTTCCTCTTCTTAAAGGATACCTTTCAGCATTTCATATAATCCTGGTTTGGTGGTGATGAACTCCTTTAGCTTTTCCTTATCTGTGAAGCTCTTTATCTGACCTTCAATTCTGAATGATAGCTTTGCTGGATAAAGTAATCTTGGTTGTAGGTTCTTGGCATTCATCACTTTGAATATTTCTTGCCACTCCCTTCTGGCCTGCAAAGTTTCTGTTGAGAAATCAGCTGACAGTCGTATGGGTACTCCCTTGTAGGTAACTGAGTTTCTTTCTCTTGCTGTTTTTAAGATTCTCTCTTTATCTTTTGCTCTTGGCATTTTAATTATGATGTGTCTTGGTGTGGTCCTCTTTGGATTCCTTTTGTTTGGGGTTCTCCGCGCTTCTTGGACCTGTAAGTCCATTTCTTTCACCAGGTAGGGGAAGTTTTCTGTCATTATTTCTTCAAATAGGTTTTCAATATCTTGCTCTCTCTCATCTTCTGGCACCCCTATAATTCTGATGTTGGTACGCTTGAAGCTGTCCCAGAGGCTCCTTACACTATCCTCGCATTTTTGGATTCTTTTTTCATTTTGCTTTTCCGGTTGGGTGTTTTTTGCTTCCTCGCATTTCAAATCATTGACTTGATTCTTGCGCTCCTCTGGTCTGCTGTCGGGAGTCTGTATAATATTCATTATTTCAGTCCGTATATGCTTAATTTCTAGTTGGTTCCCCAATATAACATCGAGGGTCTCATTAGTTTTCTTGTAGATCTCATTAAGTTTATCGGCGGCTTCTAAACAGTTCTTGAGAGACCTTAAAAGTGTGGTTCTGAACTCTATATCTTCCATTGACAATTTTGTCCTGTTTCTTTGTCTCCGCATTTTGTTATGCTTTCTTGGTGCACCCCCTAGTGGTCTTTGTGCTAGGTCTTGTAGGTAAGCCTTGATTGTTGTAGCTAATACCAGGGAGGGTTTGACCTCCAGGCCAAGTGGCTGTGAGAATCAGCTGTGTCTGCAGTGAGAGAACTTCTGTCCTCTAGGGAGGTGCTAATCTAGCCTTTGCCTGAGGCTATCCGGCAAATGCCTCTGTGCAGGGCTTGGGCGGGGCAGGTCGCACAGGATCAACAGGGTGGGCCAGAGAGAGCAGTTATGGCGGCTCTCAGTCCTGTCCCCAGGGGCTCTGCCTCTCTGAGTCCCAGCGACCGCTGCAAACCTTGGAGAGAAAGCTGCATTCGCTCTGACTGTAGCCAGACAGTCCCGCTTCTCCCGTTTGAGTCTGGGTCCCTAGACTCGCCCGTATCTGGAGCTCAGAGTCTGCGACTCCCTCCCGATTGAAAACGCCAACCGTGCCCTCCGCCGCCAGCCCGCTCCGTGCACTCCGCACCTCAGAATTTGACTTCAGCACTGCGCCTCCTCTGAGTGTCCGTATGCATTTCTCTTTCCTCCTAGTTGTAGGACTTCCACTCAGCCAGCGTTCCTGTGGTTCTCGGTGATGTCCGTTCCGTCTTTTAGTTTCACTTTTGAAGTAGTTGTTCAAGGCAGCAAACTCCGGCGTTAACCTATGCCGCCATCTTGGTTCTCCACTTAATCATTTTTCTTCTTTACTTTTTATGATGAAAATTTTAACCAACCTAACATAAGAAAATATGAATTAAAGTTTCTCTGAACTGGTTCCTAATTTATTGAAAATCTGTCCTTCTTTATAGTTGGGAAAGTCTGTCTATACTCCCTTTCATGAATCTGCTGCCCAATCAGCAGCAGGCACAGACATCCACCCTAACCCAGGAGAAAGGGGCATCTTCCTTCAGTTATGCTATGAACCCTTTCTTCAGAGCCAGTGACTCAAACTGGACTCTTTTGTACCTGGGTTTGAGGCCTCAGGATCTCAGCCTCTCTTCTGATTTGAAGCTATTGCCCATATTGGAGGTGCTCCTAGAGCTTTTTCCCTCTTTTTTCTTCCCATCTGCCTCATCACATCTTCCCTTTCTTGCTGCCCTCTTATGAGAATTAAACTGTTTAGCCGTGTGGGGAAACAACCCAGCAATTCTACAAGTGATAGACAAACAGAAGCTATGGAATCCTCAAAACATGGACCCCAGACCTTAGTCTTCCCACAGAGAACCCAAATCCCTATCTACAATTCCCTAAACTGTCTTGCTTTTAGGGGACACCAAGGTAGCAACAGCATGTTTCTTTGCTTGGGAAGACGAGTTACACCTTGGAGGCCCTCCTTGCTTGGGTGACACTCGGTGCACTTGGCCTTTTCAAGAAGGAGCCCTCTGGGCATTTTCTCAGATTCTACTCCTTATGTAGAAACTCAGTTCTGTCAACATAAAAGCTGTTCAAACATGTGGAGAATTTTTGTGAATTTATTTGAGCCAAACTGTTGACAATTGCCAGAAAGTAAAAATCACAACAGATTGAGATAATGTTCTAGGAAGTTTTGTATCTTATTTTATACATTATAATAAAAAGAGAAGATATAAGTGGGTTGCATGAAATTCATTGGTGATAGATTAGGGAGGCGGGGGAAAGCAATGAAGGGGGAATCTCTGGAATTGGATAAAAGTAAAATGATAGACACATTATTTTTTTAAACAGGTGAATACAGAGTAGTTAACAGCCAACAATTAACTCAGTAACAGTGAGGGGATTGGTGGTCTCTGCAGAGTGGTGCCTGTACTTTGAGAGGTCTGGAAAACAGAAGTTACTTTGACATTTCAAAGGTATGTTATCATAGATGCAAAAAGACAATAGATAGGCTTGATTAAGGTGAAAAATGACCTTTGTCAGGAAAGATTCTAGTCCAGGACATGACTACCTACCATAAACTGCTTTTAGTTAAAAAGTTTTCATTTCAGAACAACCCATGTGGTTACGTTGGTCTCTGAGTTTGTAAGGCCACCATGCAGGCCTTTCTCGAGCTTGTCAGGTTTAGTATATGCCCCTTTTTCATCCACAGAGCCCCAGCATGTGGACCATGTGGAGAGACTCTGGAAGGTGTGTGTGTGTGTGTGTGTGTGTGTGTGTGTGTGTGTGTGTGTGTGTGAGTGAGAGAGAGAGAGAGAGAGAGAGAGAGAGAGAGAGGAAAATGATAGACATACACCAAAGAACAATAAGGCGCCACCTTGGAAATGGATCTTCCAGTCCCAGTTGCCCCAGATGAAGCTGCCCGTGTACCAGAGGTGATCTGCCCAGTTATGGGCCTTCCAGAATTCCCGACATACAAATTTTGGGCAAAAAGGATTAAGCCCCTCAGTGTTGGAATAGTTTGTGCACAGCAATAGATAATTGGAGCAAAATTTTTTTTATTCAATTAGTAATTATTTACCAAATATGCACCACTAATTCAGGTCATTAGCATAATTTCTATAAGCAGAGAGCATTCGAACACTGGAAACCATTGTGAGACTACTATTGTTGTTTCCAACACACAATTTCCATTATTTTGTGTCCTTCTTTGGTTGACACCATGAAATGGAGAATTGTTGAAATTCTTTCTCCTTCTTACTAATATTTAGTTTTTATATCCATAAGCACTTAATCATCAGTTAATTCATTTAACAGCCTTCTAAAATATGCAAATTATATCTTTCTCAATTAACATTTGATAATAATAGAATAAATCTGAAGATAACTTTTACTTTTATTCTATTCTCATTACATGCAGATATAGCTAGAAAGAAAGGTCTGTTTGTTAAGGGAATTATTTTGCTCTAAGTCACTAAGTGAATATAATTAGGGAGAAATGAAACATAGCAAATGACAGTGAGCATGAAATTGCAGTTTTTCAAATGCTGCTTTTGTCTTTATTTTTCCTTCTGACTTGAGTAATTATGTTGTGAAACCACTTCTTGTTACACCTTAGGTATCTCTGTTGATAAATAAATGACAAATAAATCAAGGTGAAAGTTCACTTAAAACTGTCTTGTGAGTGATACCTGGCTGGGGGTCCTAAGGCACCTTCTCTGGACCTCACTCCTTTTCCCTGGATAACAGTGGGGTTAGTCCCTGATATAACTTCAACATTTTAGGTAGAGATATTCCCAGTTTTCAGCAAATATAAACTACTTGTATTTGGCTTCAATTATAATAAATACATATAGGCATGGAAAAGCTTCTTACTAGAAAAAGAACTCTCACAATTTACTTATTTAATATGGACAAGTAGTTTATTCACATTCTCTCATTTAACCCTTATAAGCCAATACTGTCACTTTCAGTAACCCTGTTATATAAATGAAGCAATAGGCTCTGAGAAGTTTAATAACTTATCCAACACTGTAGTTATTAGATGGAAATCCATGATTGGGCCCCGGTGCTCTGGATCCTGAAGCCCAGACCTTTTCAACCTTGCCCTGTCCCAGGCTGCTTCGAGGGGGATGTTTTCTTAATCAGCAGATCCCACCCAGAACACACGTGTTGCTAACATGGCGTGTGGGCTGAGGCACAGCATGGTCAGTCACAGGGCTCTTGGAAGCAAGTGTGTGTAGGTAGTTTAAAGTGGGAGAAATTGATTAATTTGGATAGTTCTATTAATAAGGACACCATAGCTGCTAAGGGATTGCTGGGTTACATACTGACAGCTGAGTTGAGGGCTGGCTTACGTGTCTGCATCCTGGCCCTCATGGTGGCTCTGAATTGAGAACCTTGCGGACAGTGGGTGAGTTGAGCTAACAGTAAGTCTAACGTATGATTCACTGGCAACACGTTAACATGTCCTGGGAAATGTGAAATGAGACAGCCCTGATTCCATTCTGGTTGAATTGCTCTCTTTGGGGGAGCAGACATTGGAGGTTTTAAAATACCGATTTTGAAAAGAATAACCATTACTTTGGGATGAGGAATATTCTCTTCTTCTTCCAGTGGAGATATTAAGTGCAATAGGTGTATTTATTGCCAGCTGTCTCCTCCACCCTAAGCAAGATTTGCATAGTAATTACTTCCCAGCACTTCTTTGTTCTACAAAGGTTGGTCCTGTGGTAACAAGACTGATGACGCACATCTGTTTTGAAGTTGAATGATATTGATTTCTGGAGGGAGGGAGTGTCTTTAGGATGGATTTATTCTTTCTTTATGCGTTATTGCTTTCTCTCGAGCGATCTCATCTTCTCTCTCTATCTATCTCGCTCTCTATCTCGCGATCTCCTCACTCCCTCCCTCCCTCCCTCCCTCCCTTTTCTTTCTTTCTTTATTTCTTTCTTTTTTTCTTTCTTTCTTCTTTCTCTCTCTCTCTATCGCTCTCTCTCTCTCTCTCTCCCTCCCTCCCTCCCTCCCCTCCCCTCCCTCCCTCCCTTTCTTCCTTCCTTTCTTTCTTTCTTTCTTTCTTTCTTTCTTTCTTTCTTTCTTTCTTTCTTTCTTTCTTTCCTTTTCCATATTAAATCTGTTTCATTTTAAAAAACTTCTTTATTGTTGAAAGTATTACATATGTCCCCCTTCCCCCCATTGACCTCTTCCAGCCATTCCCTTGCCCCCAGCCCAGGCCTTCACTCCCCTATTGTCTGTGTTCATTGGTTATGCTTATATGCAAAATGGGTAAAAGACTTAAATGTAAGATGGGAAACCATAAAAATCTTAGAAGAATCCATAGGCAGCAAAACATCAGACATATCTCATAGCAATATTATTGAGTGTTTCCTTCCACGACTCGCGTGGAGTAGGGTTCGGTATCTGAAAGAGGAGCCGCACAGCAAATGAGAGAAAAAGACACGAGATAATTTTGCAATATTGGGGGACCAGGCGGCAAGTCCCGAAGGACTTCTCCTCTATGCTCAGGCCTCACCAAGCTTTTATTGATCTGGGATGCCCCTATAGCATAGCCCTAGGCAGGTGACCCCCTGCAACAGGCAGACTAGCCCATCAGCAAGGATTTACATAATAATAAATGGGGGAGTAGTTTCAGCTACCACTGTCTGGACAAACAGAGGTGGCGCCTAGCTCCGACCTTTGGGAGGGCTTCAAAGGCACCCAGCCTTGGGGGGGGGGGGGGGTTCTCTGTCTATGCTTATCAGATAGTGAAGGCAATAAACAGTTTCCCACACAATATGTTTACCGATACATCTCCTAGGACAGTGGTCGGCAAATTGTGGCCCCTTGAGTGTGGCTCTTCCACAAAATACCACGTGTGGGCGTGCATGTACAGTGCAATTGAAACTTCGTGGCCACACTCAAGGGGCCAAAGAGCCGCATGTGGCTCTCGAGCTGCAGTTTGCCGACCACTGTCCTAGGACAATGGAAACTAAAGAGAAAATTAACAATGGGACTACATCAAAAGAAAAAGCATCTGCACAGCAAAAGAAACCATCAGCAAAATAACAAGAGAGCCCACTGCATGGGAGAACATATTTGCCAATGTTACATCTGATAAGGAGTTACTCTCCAAAATTTATAGGGAGCTCATACAATTTAATAAAAGAAAGACAAACAATACAATCAAAAAAATGGGCAAAGGCCCTAAATAGACACTTCAGCTGCATTCTTGACAATTTTACCTTTAGTGATGAAGTCCACTGAGCTTTCACTCTGCCAGAGACATAGAACTTGCATTTAATTCCTCTGGTGCCAGGACTTGCATTTGCCCCTCAGGCTGTAGGAGCAGTCTCCCTGCCAGGCTGGAGCCTCCAGGTCTCACAGGGTCCCTGGTATGAATGCTGTGATCAGGTACCTCCACATTTGCTCTCATGTGATCCGTGGGTTTTATTGTCCTGTTTAACTTAGAGTTAGTCATAGAAAAAAATGCAATCTAAGGAAAGCCCCAGGCCTTCTCCATTCTGCACATCTTTTTAAAAAATTTTTTATGTGCAGGATGTGGTGCCTACAGCATATGACCCATCTCTGGACTTTGAGACCTACTAGCCACTCATGGCAAGAGGACGAAGGGTCTGGGGTGGCTCTTTAGCCCTGCCCGGATGGTGCACCTTCTCACAGGGCCATGCCTGCTCATTACAGACTTCACTGTCCCCATTCACTTGCCTCATGCTGCTCTCATGCTCCTATGAGCAGCTTTTGCTATAGCCTTAGACTTTGAAGAAATAGTACTAGTACATGATGATTAATCTAGCCTGTCTCGCCAACCCATTCAAAAACAAGTGAAGCAGGTTCTTTGCTGAGCACTGATCTCTGGCCATCTGGTGAAATCCATGGACTCCTTCTTAAAATGGTATTTCTAAATTCATAAAACAATATGTTTACAAAGCAAATCAATGAGATGAGCTGCAGTTTATCTATTAAAAATAAAAGTGTGATGTACTAACCTATGTGCTTTGTGAATGAATTAATTGGCATCCGCCTGTGCATCAGTGTCTAAGGTAATTTAGAAGTAGCTGTGTCCATGCACACTGTTTGCGACAATTGTAAAGTAAAATAAGAATATGATTGATTTCCCTTGACGATGAACACAGATACTGCTCACTTTGGTGTGTGCTGCCTGCATTCAAAATGAACTGTCGGTTAGGTGTGAGTGAAAATAAAGATGTCCTTTTTTTCCTATTGAAAGGCCCAATGTGCTCTATCCACAGCCTCCTGAGATATTTCCGGAAGGCAGTGCTAATAAGTATTAGGATTCCAAAGAGCTCTGTGATTAAAGACACTTGGAACATGTTCTGTTGAACAAGTAAAACAAGTTCTTTTATTGCAGAGCTTTTAAGATCCTCCAAACTATTCTGAATCTCCAAGGGGGCTGTTTTCAAACAGTTGTACCAAGGAACTAGAGCACCTGGTGAAGCCAGGGTGCACTTGGGGGAAGATACTGGGAGGCAGTTCTTTAGGGAGCTGTAGTGTGACACAGCCCAGGGGGACATTGAGGAGTTTCATCCTCCTAGCAGAGGGCACCCTTGTGCCTCTGCAAAGGTTCTGGATGAAGATATATGCCTTTCTGAAGTGTTCAGTGCATCCTGTGGGAAAGGCTGTTGTGTGCACATTTGCCAACCCAGGACCTGCAGCTGGCGAGCCTGCCCTTTGGGAGTGATTTAGGTTTCTTTTTAAAATTTATTGGGGTCACATTGGTTAATAAGATTATATAAGTTTCAAGTGTACAGTTCTATGATACATCACCTGTATATTGCATTGTGTGCCCCCCATCCATAGTTTAGTCTCCTTCTGTCACCATTTATTTCCCCTTTACTCTCTTCTTCCTCCCCCCCCTCCCTTACCCTCTGGTCACCACCATATTATTGTCTGTGTCTATGAGATCTGTTGATTTGTTTATTTGTTGCTTTCTGTTTTATATTACACATATGAGTGAAATTGTATGGTTTTCGTACTTTTTTATCTGACTTACTTCACTTAGCACAATACTCATAAAGCCCATCCATGTTGTCACAAATAGCAGTATTTCCACTTTTGTTATGGCTGCGTAGTATTCCATTGGGAGCTAAGCTGGCCATGACCCCTCATCTACTCCTGACTCTCTGGCAGTGTCCAGTCAGTGTTTCAGGCCATGCTCCCCATGTCCTTGCCAGCGCTGCTCTCAAAGGCTTCAGTGAAATGAGGGTACATCCTACACATAAGGGGAGTGGGTATGTTTTATTCTTCTTCTTCTAAGATGCAAATATGCTGTTGTTTGACATTAGGGACATGAGGTTAAATACTTATTGCCTCTTACTGAGCATGTATGCCATGCCAGTTGCTTTGCTAAGAGGTTCATACCTGCCCAGTGTCATTGAGGTTTTGCTACAATTTCTCAATCAGAGTCTCCATAGAGGAGGAAGCAGGTGGAGGCCTGACTTCTGTGGTCTGGACCTGGTTGGCTGGTGTGGACCACATGGCTCTGAGTTGACAGCTGCCATAGGGACCTGGGGGCAGGATTATGAGACAACTGCCACTGCACCTTGCCTCCTCAGGGTGGGGAGGGGTGTGATGGATTGAGAGGACCAGGCCAGGCATTTTCAGAAATGTGGAGTGAGGGGATGTCCCTATTTAGACTCAGCCTGTCTCCTTGAGAGGACCAGCCTGTCTCCTTCATTGTCCCTTTCTTGGATGACTAAAGAAGTTGTTTAAGAGTGAAATGAAAGGCTCATTATCTCCTCGCAGGATCTGAGCTCAGCAGTGTGAAATGGAAGACAATAATTGACCAATAACACATTTAAATGCATAAACTAGACCTTCAGTGATCACCAGTGATTTCACACCATAATTGAGAATAAATAGCTGATTTTGAAAATACTCCTGCATCACACACAGCCACAGCAACCCAAAACTGAGGAGGGCCGCTCCACTGCCTGTGTGTGCGGTGGCCTGGAGGCTGGGGGCGGGCGGTGGCTGCTTATTTCAGTAAAGTCAGAACAAGGTGTTCACTGTAGGGCCATCGTCCCTGGAAGTTCCATATCCCTCTCCATTGGTGGAGGGACCACTGTCCAGACCAGGAGGAAAATCAGTTGTCAGTGTACATTCCTTACTGTGGATATACGTTAAAACACAAAAACCAAGTTGTGTAAAGACAGCCTTGACTTTCAAAATTCAACATTGTTATTATTTTATGGGATTATGTTTTTATTTTGGAAAATGCAATCTCTGTTTAACCACCTCATATCCAGCTTTCATATTTTCCCAGATTTTCAACCTTCCTTTACTGGTTTTCATTGTTTGAAGCTTGAAAATTTTGAAGCTTGAGGCAAAATATGCAATACTCAAAAAATAGTTTTTATTTATTGGTATATACCAAACACATAAGCTGGATAAGTGGACATGTGTTCCATATCTAAATATTTTCTATTACAAATGTGCTGTTTCACATATGCATCAGAAAAGTGACTTGAAGATCTTTTATTGTATAATTTCAGTTAAAAGAGTCTCTTATTTTCTTCAAAAAAAATACCAGTCCTTTAAAATTGTTTACTCAGTTTATGATCATTTATTTATTGAACATCTGCTCTTAGCCAGTCACTGTTTTAGGCATTTGGACACAGAGAAATGCTTAATGCAGTCCAGCTTTGGGGAACAGAGCAATGGAATAATTTGTATGTTATCAAAAATAGTTTAATCCAGATCCCTAGGAATAAAAGAGGATTAAATACAATATTAAAAAATCTAGTTATCCCAGAGATTATCTGAGGAAAGAAACTTTCAATTCTTAGAAATTATTTTATAATCTTATTATGACCAAGATGACTGAAATAAAGTCAAAGCAATATTTATTGCCCATACTAAGATGTGTGCCCAATTATAGGATACATTTACAAATATTAAATGTATATACAAATATAGTAGAATCAAGGCCAAAAAATTGTATTGAAAACATGAGCTAAGCATCTGACCACAATTATGGACTTCTCTTTGTGTTTGTGTATTTGTTGGAGAGTTGTGTGCAAGCTTCAATAAATCTGAATTTAAGGTTTGGCTTTTATCCAGTGAATGTATTACAAAGACTCTGGTGAAAAAGGAAGTTGATAATTTAATGAAAAATCTGGCAGATTTAATAAAAACCAAGCCTAAGCTGTGTGTTGGCAGAGTTTTTCTAAATCCTTCAGAGCTTGCATGTCGTGGCTACTACAAATAATGCTGCAATGAACATGAGAACACCTGTTCCTTGAGGTACTAATTTCATTTCCTTTGGTTATAATCCCAAAAGAGGGGTTTCTGGATCATATGGTATTTTTAGTTTTTGAGGAACCTCCTTACTGTTTTCATAATGGCTGCACAAATTTTCTATTCTGACCAACGTAGTAGAGGTGTTCCTTTGTCTCCACACCCTTTCCAACAATTAGGGTTTGTCTTTTTGATCATAGTCAACCTGACAGGTTTCAGGTTGTTTTAGATTTGCATTTCCCTGACAAGTAAGTTATGATGAGCATCTTTTCATATACCTGTTGGCAATTTATGTCTTCTTTGGAAAAATATCTAATCAGTTTCTTTGTCCATTTTTAACCTTTTTTATTTTTTTTTTGCTATTGTATGGTTGCATGAGTAACATACTTTGGATATTACCCCCTTACCAGATATGTGATTTGCAAATATTTTCTCCCTCTTCATAGCTTGCTTTTTCATTTTGTTGTTTCCTTTACTGTGTGGAAGCTTTTTGGTTTAGTCCTACGTGTTTTTGCTTTTGTTGTCTGATGTTTTGGTTCCTCATACAAAAAAATTAATGCCAAGACAAATTCAAGGAGCTTTCCACCTATGTTTTCTTCTAGGAGTTATGGTTTCAGGTCTTATGTGTAAGTCTTTGATCTTTTGCATTTGAATATCCAGTTTTCCCAGCACCACTTTTTGAGGAGACTAGCCTTTCCCCTTGAGAATTCCTGTTTCCCTTGTCAAATATTAGTTGACGGTATGCGCAGCAGCTTATTTCTGGGCTCTCTGTTCTATTCCATTGCTCTAAGTGTCTGTTTTTATGCCAGGCCCAGACTCTTGATTGCTTGGCTTTGCTATATAATTTAACACCAGGAAGTGTGATGCCTCCAACTCTGTTCTTTCTCAAGACTGTTTGGCTATTCAGGGTCTTTTGTGGTTCCATAGGAATTTCAGAATTATTTTTTCTATATCTGTGAAAAATGTCATTGGAATTTTTATAGGCATTACACTGAATCTATAGATTGCTTTGGGTGGTATGGACATTTTACCAATATTACTCCTTTCAATGTCTGAACATAATATATCTTTCTATTTATTTATGGTTTCAGTTTTGTTCATCAATGTTTTATAATTGTCAGTATGCAGATCTTTCACTTCCTTGGCTAAATTTATTCATAAGGATTTTGTTCTTTTTGATGCAACTGTAAATGGGATTGTTTTCTTGACTTCCTTTTTGGATAGATTGTTGTTGGTGTAAAGAAATGCAATAGATTTTGCATGTTAATTTTGTATCCTGCAACTTGACTGAATACATATATTAGTTCTAACAGATTTTTGTGTCTTCTTATGACACTAAAAGAGAAAATAAGGAAGACAGTACAATAATTATAACCAAATTAACCAGATAAAATTCATTTTTATTCTCAGCTCTTTACTTCCAGTGGTCGGCAAACTGCAGCTGGTGAGCCACATGCGGCTCTTTGGCCCCTTGAGTGTGGCTCTTCCTAAGCCTTAAGAGTACCTTAATTAAGTTAATAACAATGTACCTACCTATATAGTTTAAGTTTAAAAAATTTGGCTCTCAAAAGAAATTTCAATCGTTGTACTGTTGATATTTGGCTCTGTTGACTAATGAGTTTGCCGACCACTGCTTTAGACCAAGTAAACTGAAATATTTGAGGCAACTGTAGCTTCACTTTCATGTTGCATATCAAATTAGAAAGCTGCAGGGTTGTCAGACTGTCCAGAGCACTCGGGGTTAGTTTCCTCCAGTGTGCCACAGTGCCCTGGGAGTGCCACTCACCCTGTGTGCCATTGAAGAACTCTCACCTTGAAAGTGGGAGCTAAGTTAACTTACTTCACATTATTGTTATAGGAAAATGGGTAAGAGTTTCATTGCTTAGTTAACAGTGAAGAGCTTTCTAAGTGCCTGGCAACATGGCAATGTTGATAATGGTGCATCGGAGACCCCTTTGTGGTAAGTGGTTTTTCTGATACCTTCATTCTCATTTCCTGTCCTGACCTGTCTTGGTGTGTGCAGGTCCAGATGCTGCAGGAGGGAGGTGTGATACTGTACCTAAGATACGTTGCTTTGGTGTTGTGCAGTAGGGAGAGCAGGGACCCTGCTACGTTAGCAGTGAGCATGGCTGACCTGTGAGGATGCCTGTGCCCAAGGGAAACAGACTTGAGCTGAAATCAGTGTTGGCTCCATCATCACTGACTTCTCCCAAGATCTCTAAAGAGAGGGTGTTCAGGCACATGGACTTCAGAGGCTGACAGGTTGGGGAAGCATTAACTATTAACTAGTAAGGCAGGGGTGGATGTGGGCACAACCAGTCAGAAGGTAGATATGGAGCAGCAGCCAACATTTTGGGTTGTGTGCAGGTGGGAAGCTCCTGGAGATGGGCCCGGGTGGCTGGGGGGCTAGGAAGGAGAGCAGTGGGGACATAGGAATGGGGAGGGTTTAGGGAAGTGGCTGTTTACCAACCAGTACAAAAGTGTTTTAATATTTCAATCTCACGCAGCTGGAACAACATGGGCTACCCACCCTGTAGGAAGACCTGATTTTGATCTTGGCCAAAGTATTGGCCTCAGAAACATTGTTTTACCTCTCTGGCTTTCAGTTCCTTCATCTGGAGATTAGGGACATTAGGAATACATGCTTTGTAAAGTTGCCCTGAAGGTTAAATGAAATAGTGTATGGAAAATGCTGAGTATAGTGCTGGCTGGCAGATCCTGTCCAATAAGTGGCAGCTGTTATATTATTATGCTTATATGTTTTCTGCCTGTTGGGACTGATATTTTCAATGGAAACAGCTTGGTATGTATTTAGCCTCTTTCTGGAAGTGATTACACATTGTTGTTTAGATTTTATTTGTGCATACATATCTGCTTAAATTTTATGATAATCTTAAAAACAGGGATAGAAGAAAATGCAAAAATGATGCTTTAATTTGCTGTGTTATTACTACCATAACTAAATAGTAACAGGCTTGCAGATGAAAAGTTTCTCAGATGTGGAGAAAGTCTTGACTATGCAACTTCAAACAATTTTTATTCTTTTCAAGTTATTGGGGTGCCACATTTGACTCATAGATGCATTGAGAAGCTTTTTTTGTTATTCTGTTATTGGACAAGGTCATTGAAAGGGATAAATGAAATGAACTCAGATGATAACAAAGCTTATTTAATATTTCCTTCACCTTAACAAAAGGCCTTGGAACATTCAGGAACTGCACATAGGGCAGAGAAATGTTATGAAATATTATATGAATAGAATTATTTTGAATGCACAAAGGAACTTGCTAACTAAAACAATATTTTTAAGCAAATAAGTTTTTCCAATTTTTTATTTTATAAAATTTTCCTTTCACAATTGACTTAAATTGTTATAAGCATGATGTGTGTGTGTGTGTGTGTGTGTGTGTGTGTGTGTGTGTGTGTTATTTAATAAAGAACTTTAGTGAGATATAATTTCACATACTCTACAATCTATTCATTTAACATGTACAATTTAGTGGCTTTTAGCATATTCACAGGGTTGTACAATAATTACCACAATCAATTTTTGAACATTTTTATCACCCCAAAGAGTGTTAATTTTCATGCGTTTGTGAATTTTGCAAATGTCTTTGATTCATTTCTAATTTCATTCTGTTGTGGTCAGAGAAGATAGTTTGTATGATTTCAATCCTTTGGATTTTGGGGGTTCATTGTGTGGTGTGGTCTAGTATATAGTTTGTCTTGGAGAATGTTGCATGTGCCTGGCAGAAGGAAGTATATTGTTTTGGGTGGAGTGTTCTATAGATGTGTTATGTCTAGTAGGTTATGGTTTTAAGTCTTCAATTTCCGTAATCATCTGCATAGTTATTCTATCCTTTATCCACTTATAACGCAAACAAACTCCCCAGCAGATTCAGCGCCCACAGTGTATCACTTGTTTTTTTTTTTCTACTTAATACTCATGTGCCTACAAATCCCAGAGAGTTTACAAGGCTCTGAGGATGGCACTGAGGCTGAAGAGGCAATCACAGTTGATCCAGTGCTTTGTGATGTGTGGATCACAGAGTTTCTAAAAAATGCCTGGTACACTTAAAAGTGGGTTGGAGATTGAAATCACTCCTGGATGAATGATATAATAATGCAGTACTAATGGATCTTGCTGAGCCATTTACTCTAACAGTGTGGTTCAGGTAACACACATCCTGGAACTGAGGACAAGAATTTGTGTTACAATGAATCTGAAATGAAAGAATTATTTTTTCCTAAAAAAACACCTTGGACACAAAACATCATCTTTCCATAGTCAATGTTTCTTGAAATATCCTTTATATTTAGAGATTTTTCAGAGCTTTCTTGGCTTTGCTTATGGTACATAATACTTCCAAAGACTGTTCTAAGAACACTTAAAGGGGTCAAGGTGATACAAAGACATGGATTTTCTTAGGAATTTTTACATCAACAGCGTGTGCGACACTTGGAGAAATCCTCCTTTTGATAGCATAGTAACGCATATGTTTTACCTACTACAGTCATACCCCACAAAAGCCACTTAAGACAAATTTATTGGTGTTTTCTGCCTGTGGACTACTGACAGGATCTGAAAGTGTAATGAGATTATGTTTATATTAGAAAGGAAGATGACTACACTTGGTGGACAAAAAGGTTCATTCCTTCAATAAATGTGAATACCTGTTGGCCAGGTACAATGGAAGGTGCTTGGAAGAGAGCAGTGAACAAGGGATAATTCTTATTTTCAAGGAGTTTAGTCTAGAAGAGGAGCTTAACATTAAAAGAGCATTTACAGTCCTACCTGGTTTGGCTCAGTGAACCAAAGGGTCCCGGGTTCTATTCCAATCAAGGAACTTACTTGGTTGCAGGTTCTTCCCTGGCTTGGGCCCTGGTTGGGGCTTGTGCAGGAGGCAACTAATCGATGTGTTTCTCTCACATCAATGTTTCTCCCTGTCTTTCTCTCTCTCTTCCACTCTCTCTAAAAGATCAATGGAAAAATATCGTAGAGTGATGATTAACAACAACAACAACAAGAGCAATTACAAACTGTATATGATAAATGCTACCCTATGTTCAAATGCAGAATTCACAAGAAGGGCACCTACCAAGACAGACTTCCTGGGGGAAATGACTTCCATGGTGAAAAGAATAGACCAGGGATAGTGGGAAGGAGGCTGAGGAGGGAGTTGCTCATGCAGAGACAGTAGCATGCACAAGCACTTGCAGTCTGGTGCTATCTGGGAGGTAATGAATGCTCACCATGGCACACAAAATGAAGGGCTCAGGGCAGGACCCCCACAGGCACAGACTTCTCCATTTTGCCGGGCTCTTGTGCTAATGGGAGGAAACAAGCGAGGCCTTAGGATTTCAGTAGTTAGGTGATCACAGGACAACCACTTGGGTTTCCCAATCTCTTGACATTAAAAGGCCCTGGATCATGATGAGTGAGAAGGGAGCACCCCTTTTCCTTAGAGACTTTGTTTGAAAAGAGGAAAGGCTTTGATATATTTTTCCCTCCTGGCTTTCTTTTTTTTTTAAAATATATTTTATTGATTTTTTACAGAGAGGAAGGGAGAGAGATAGAGCGTTAGAAACATCGATCAGCTGCCTCCTGCACATCTCCTACTGGGGATGTGCCCACAACCCAGGTACATGCCCTTGACCGGAATCGAACCTGGGATCTTTCAGTCCGCAAGCCGATGCTCTATCCACTGAGCCAAACCGGTTTCGGCCCTCCTGGCTTTCTTTATATCTGTTGTTCACAATTGTGATTCCTTCAATTTCTTAAACCTTCTGTAATTTATCAGCATTTTCTGTGCATTTCTTATTGGGATGATTACCTTTGTTGTTTAAATAAATAACAGAGAGCAGGGACTCACACCAAGACCCATGGCATAGACTTAGATGGACAGAGCCCTGGACATAGCTGGTACTGACCAAGGGGACAAGGAAGAACCTCTCAAATCAACTCTTGGGCCTGAAAATCAGCCACCCAACTTGTCAACTGAGGACTCCTTGTGGAAGAGGATTAGTTCCTCTATTGTGAACAAGTACTTGCTCTGAGAAACTTCGAAACAATTCTCAGCAGCTGTGCAGTTGAAGACCAGGCAGAGCTCAGACCACAGGCTTGAAAGGTTGGCTCAGTTGGAACTGTCTAGGGTGCTTACCCATCAACTGCCTGGTCAGCTCTTCCCTCTGGGGTTTGGCTGCAAGCCATCTTGTTTTCACTGCTCCCATCACACTGGTCAACCACTATGTTTTGAGTTAAATTATAACGCTGACCTCTTTAGCTTCTTGCTGGACTAACCACACTTTCTCTAACTCTGACTGAAGCTATTGTTGCCCTTTGAGTTCAGGAGGCCACATTGTTCTGCTGGAATCTCCACTGAATGCCTCAGGATTTCTTTTCTAGTCAAAAGAGAACCCTTTTCTGAGGAGAACAAAGAAAATGTCATCAGTTTTTTCAAATTTAAATGAACTTCTGAAAAAAGCTTTCTGGCTGTTTGATTGCTGGGGGCTGAAGGCAGCTCTCAGCATCATAATAATGGAAGCCAAGACAGGGCACTTTTGCAACCTGTTGTCTTCTAAGGCTGAGCATTGGCTTCAAAGTCATAAAATATTTTCAACCAGTATATCTAGGGTTTTATTCCTTACATGTGTAAAAAAGCTGTCAGCTCAAACCTTAAAAAATGTGATGGATCTCAATTTGATTAAATTTTCACTTATTCTTCATGACAAATGACTTTTCTTTTAATTCCAGATAAAAATCAAAGGATGTTAGTCAGTTCCAGGTAAATGTTGACTCTGCTATTTCATAAAAAAGCAATTAGACATGACAGATGGGACTAAAGGATAAAATAATGTTTATTTAGTAAAAACAAACACTTTGACAATATTTCTGATTTTTCTGCCTTCTTATAAATACATAAATTAGAAGGGTTGTGCTAGCAGTTATTAGCCAAATTTTATCCTTTCTGGAATTTTAGCCTTCCTTTGTATGTCTCAATTAGAAATCACACACAATATAAAAACCACTGAATAAAATATGTTATGAAATTGAGGCATGGCATATAGGAAGTAATCCTGTCATACTTAGAGATTATAAATGGCTTATTGGAACCTACTAGTAAACAAATGTGAGAACAATGCAAAGTCTATAGTTTTGTGTGTTTTTTTTTCAAACGAACAATTTCTCCCTAATTGCACTTGGTAAATCATGAAGGGCTTATCTTTACCTTTACAGTCTCCTTTTAAATATTCTCTCTTTAGTTCAACATTTATTCACTACATTTCTGGGGCCCATGGTGCTGTTACTATGAATTCTCTCATCTAACAGTGGAGCACACAAGTATGTGTAGATGCATGCACCTGAGGATTCTGGGAAGACAGAAGTTGAAGGTATCCCTAATGCCCTCTTATCCCAGCTATTCACTACTGACCATCATTTCCCAGTCAGAGAGAGGAACCTGAAGGAGTGGCCAAAATATATGAGTGAGGCTTTGGCTCTATCAGCACCCTCCCCACTCAGGTTGTATTTGGAGATAAGTAAACAGCCCCTGGAATGGGACTCTGTTGGATCATTAAAAGCCTCCACTTTTAAAGACCTGTGAATATCTGAGGAGATGGCCAGAGGTTCCCCAGATGCAGGAATCCATAGAAGGAGCTACTACACTTCTAGAAAGCAGAATTGCTACATATTTGGGCCGAGTCTCTTCTGCCCATCCTTATCTAGGCTGCAGAGTGCTGAGGAGATCAGGGAGGAAGATGGCTCCTCTTGGCACCAAGGACAAGAGACGACAGCTTACCTGTTGGAGGTCATACTGCTGGCTGGCTGGGCAAGACATAGATTTTTACACACACACACACACACACACACACACACACACACACACACACACAATTACAGGAGCAATTGCTTGGGCTTGAAGCCCCTCAACAGCTTTATCTGAATCCCAGTGAGTCAATAAAAACAAAATTACTAAAAAAAATAAGCAGGGACAGGAAATAGAGATGACAAGTGAAATCACAAAAATAACTAGAACATATAAGGAAATTTATGAGTATACGAAAGACTTTCAGAATTAAAAACATGCTATTAAAGGAAAAGTGGTTGAGAATGGAGTTGTTGCTAGGAAGATGAAGAGGAAGGACTATCTCAAAACACAGAACAAAAATACAATGACAGACAAAGAGGATGGATTCTAGAAATGTAACACACAAATAACATCAATTGCAGAAGGACCTTAGGGAGGAAGTTCAATAATTAAACAAATACAAGTGAACTATTGCCTGGAGCTGAAGTAGGTCTTGAGTCTGCAGAGTGAATTGTGTCATTGAGGTTCAGCCAAGGCTGATAAGAAGGACACACAATGGACAAATTCTGGTTAATTTCCGATGCCCAATGACAAAGAGAAAAATCTCTATATTTTAAGACAGAATGAACAGGTTACTTACAAGGGAAAAGAGACAGACTAGAAACTGCTCTTCTGGAGCTCTGGAAGCTCATCAGAAAATATGTGTAGATTTCCAAGAAAAAGCTCCTGTTCTAAGAATACGATCCACAGCGAAGATATCATCACCTGCCAAGGTGAAAGAAATTACAAATATTCAGGATTCAGAGATTGTATCATCCACACACCCCATCTGTAGGCAGTACTCAGAAATAGATTGTAAACAATAAATGAATCACTATGGAGACTTCAATGTGGAGGAGAATGAGGAGAAGAAACAGCAGAACTTACACCCAGTTATGTAGACCTAAATGGATTTCAGAAGGTGACTAGGTCCTACGTGTAAAATAAGGATTCTGAAGTAGAAGAAACAATGTAATTTTAGAAATCTCATAATAGTTCTGAAGCAAAGACACTAAAAATATTAAATTATATCATCAAAACCTAGGAGTTGGCATTGGGAGTGATGATATAGGAAGAAGAAAGGATATTTAAAAGTTCTCAGGAGAGAAGGAAGTAGTATTTCAAAGATTTTATCTGACACAACAGTAGGGAAGGGGCAGAAGAAGATGAGGAGAGCATGTCTGGTGGAGGGAAATGTTTGATGGTTGATTTTCCTATAATACAAAACCAATATGTGTTTGATAATGAGTTTTTAAAAAAATATATTTTATTGATTTTTTACAGAGAGGAAGGGAGAAGGATAGAGAGTTAGAAACATCGATGAGAGAGAAACATCGATCAGCTGCCTCATGCACACCCCCTACCGGGGATATGCCTGCAACTAAGGTACATGCCCTTGACCAGAATCGAACCTGGGACCCTTCAGTCCGCACGCCGACGCTATCCACTGAGCCAAACAGGTCAGGGCTGATAATGAGTTTTATGAGTGGTGACTAGGAAAGTGGCAGAAGACAGAATGTTTTAAATTAACAGTAGATAATTAGGACATGAGTATTTATTTGATCATATCAGTGAGAGAAGAAAAAGAGAAAACCAGAAAGTAAAATGAATGTAAGATGGAAGCAATAAAGTCAAAATTATAAATAAAATGAAGGGAAAATAATTCCAGGAAGACAGTGGAACCAGGAGTGACAATATTAATATTAGGTAAGGTGAAATTTACCTCTCCAACCCACTGCATTCTCCTGTTCCCTACTCTCATTTTTTCACCACTAACTGTTGTCATCTGCCAGCCACGGAATGAGTCAGGGACATTTATCCAGTGATCCTGCAAATAGGGAGCTGTCCAGTGGAGAGTCACAAAGGGAGTGGAAGTCCTGGTCTCCTGGTGGGAAGTAAAACTTGTACACTCAGGAGTTGATTGTAACATCAAAGAGCATCAAAACCAACCTTCTTCCCTAAGAAAATGCCTTTTGCTTCTGTTGGTAAATCACATGAACATTCAGTCATAAAGCAAACATGGGGAATGATTTACCAAGGACTGCTGAGCATGACTATTACATATAAAGAGTCAATTAATTAGCATTCACCAGTATAAGCCATGCAATCTGATGGCATTGACAGATCGGACTAGGTGTGCTCTCAACCTTATTTCAAACGGACTCTAGTCCAATTATGACCTGATCTCACTGTGTCTTTTCCCAGGCAATTAATGAATCCCTGAGAATTTCCTTAAAATGGATGTGTGCCACCTGTCTGCTTCAGTGTAACCACTCTCCTGCATTTGGATCATTTTCAGTGTTATTAGCAGTTATAGGTGTTCTCTAAGGAGAGTTGCATTATTCTGATGTCTGGGTGGGAGCTCTGTTCTATTGCTTTGATAGGAGCCCATAGAAAGTTTTTATTTCTGTGTATTTACGTAGCTGAGGCTGAGACAGATGGCACTGAGAAAGGATTAAATCTGATGGAGTTAGCAACTCTAAAAGGGAATAAGAACATTCTTTCAAGGCTGTCTGTAATCACCACTACACCTGAAAAAACAGATAGCATTTTCTGAATGGCATTAAATTCTGACAGCTGCAACAGTCACATGCATTTATTCTTGCCTCACGTCAAGATTCCGTGGATGGGTTTACCAGTACCATCATGCCGAGCTTATAAAGTAAGAGAGGGGAAAAAGGCAAATATGCTGACTACTTTTATGGCTCTAAAGTGAGTGGCTTAAAAGCTGTGCATTAGTTTTGTTGTTTTACATGGAAAAGCAGTGCCTCTAGTTATACTAATGTTGTCATGGCAATTCTGTTCATCTTGTGGCTGTAGATCTACCCACAGGTATTGCTGGGGCCTCCTGGGACTCTTGTTCTAGGAGCTACAGGTCTCCAGGGACATGGACTGGAGGCATTTCCGCATTGGCAATATTGTCAGTCATTGCACAAGGGGCTTTTACACCAGAGATTTTAACTCCAGAGTGGGTGAGCTCATAGCTTTAGCAAAAGGGAGTGGGATTAGGACTGGATACAAGAGATAGACAGATGTGGATTGAGAAGGGAGAGGAAAAAATTGAGTCTAAATAGGAATTCTGAAGAAGAAACCAGAAGTGGGACTAAAAAGTATACTAAAAACTGTGCTTTAAAAAATAGATTTTAGAAATAATTCTTGACCACTTTACAGTGAATGATTCTGAATGAAGGACATATCACTACACTGGTTCTTTGTGACTCTGTGGACTCATTTTGTGTCATAATCTATTACAGAAGCCACAGGGCTGCTGTCTGCTCAGGACAGCCAGGGCAGTAGCCCCCTGATGAGACCCTAGAGGTCTAAGTTGCTCCATGCACGTGGCCTGTAAAAAGGCAGTGTATGAAACTTAGGAACTTTCTAGTTAGGGGCTGTGTGAGGATCTAAGAATGGGTACCTGCTTTCAAAAATGCTCTTTAAGGAAACTTTTCTACCATTGCTATCCTCATGAGGGGTCCAGGAGGTTTTATTTTTTCTTCTAGTTGCTGTGATTTTTCACTTAATATTGAATCGGAGGTGACATTACTAATATTTTGGAATTATAAGACATTTTAATGGTCATGCATATAATTCTAAAAGAAGACTGATGAGCTATTTACTCTAAAAATAGTGAGAATAATATGTATTTTTTCTACAAGCACAAAGGAAGGAATGAAAGAATATAAAACCACATGACATGTTGGGCAACTCTCCGCCCCCATTCCCACACCCCACACACTGTAGAGTTTGAGCTGCTGTTTCCATTGTCAACAGTTAGTGAAACTTGCTAAATCCCCAACCTGACTCACAACAGTTAAATGTAAATCACCCTTGGCCATATGACCCAAGTGTGTGTGTGGCGGGGTGGAACCCTTCATTTCATATAAATCTATTTACACATGTTTCTTAGAAAAAGGCAAAATAAATAAATAAATAAAGGTGAGCTCCTGTTAGGACTTTCAATGAAAGGCCTGTGGCAGTTGAGAGAACCAAGTGAAGTCGGATTTAATGTTCCCATTAAAGTGTTTGAAAATTTTATTTGCGTAAGAAAAATGCTTTTGCTGAAAGATAGTTTGGGGCAATAAACAACAATATGGAGAAAACTCTGAATTTGAAGTAGTTTTTAAAGAGATTGCAGGCAGGTTTGGCAGCATCTTGGAAGAAGCCCTGAGAGCTCCATTTAAAATTTATAGACGTCTACTGGTTCAAGTTACGGAACTCAGCCAGTGGGGAAGGTCGATCTCAGGGCAGACAAGGAAGCATGGAAAATAGCCATTCTGTGTGAGAGGAAACCTCTCCAGTGACATGTCGGAGTCCATCTTGTGTGCAGACACTGGAAGCAATGCTGGAATCCTGGGACCCTGGGAAACCAGGAAAGGCAGCCTGTCACGTGAAGTGCCAGTGGGAAGAGGCCAGGATCAGGGAACTAATAACAGCAAGATTTGAAAACATGGGTCCCTGGAGGACAGACTTCAGTGACTATAGGAAAAACCAAGAGGAAGCTTATAATGATGGAATCAACATGTAAAAACAAAACAAAAGGAAAAAGGATCTTGTATTGATATGACAGAAGGCTGTCAACTAGAGGACCCTCTCCAATTTCACGGTGCTAGTGAGGAGCTGTCTAGCCAGACAGAAAGTGCCTGGATCCTCCACAAGTCAATGGTGTAAATCCAAGACACAAAGTTTTGGCAATTCAAATTTGTAAAAATAAGACATTGGCTCATGCTGGAGCTTACCCCAAAGACCTAGCTGGACAAGGGCCAGTCCGGCTGGAGGAACCCGATCATGATTCCACATCGTTGGGGGCAACCCCCCCCCCAAAAAAACCCCCACAAACAAACCCACCAAAAATACGGTTCATTGCCCCAAATGGCAGCTTTGGCCCCAGTTGATATGATACCCTGATTGCAGAAATAAATGGGGGCAAATAATCATCTTGCAAAAATGACTGGAAGTTGGGAATTTTGGAACAGAAATGTGAATTCAAACCATGGCAAGGAAAGATGTGATTAGCAATAGTCAGTAGCAATTTATTTAGAGGACAATAAAATATTGCAACTATTATATAGAAAAAATAAAGCTGAAGAACTCATCCGTATATAATTGACAAGTAAGATATGTGTTGGTGATGGAGAATGAATGGCACCGTCTGCCATAACTGGAATCGTGGGTAATCTTGGTGGTTAGGAAGACATCTTTGAGTCAGTTATCCCAAGTCATGACTTACAGAGTCCAAGTTGACAATTTGTCTCTGATTCTTGTGAATTTCCAAGAAACAATAGGTCTGTTTGGGAATATCTTTGATAGCTTTCAGAAGCACATGGGAAAAGAACAGCTTAGGGACGCAAAGGATATAAACAGTGATGTTTTTAATAGAAGTCAAATATTAAACATTACTAGCGCCAAAACCATTGAAATTAATTTCTGAGAGGCTATTCTCAAATTGCTAATGGATGAATGTCCTATCCTGTTCTGAGTGGCATTCAGTGATGTTGCTGCTGGTTAAATACCGGGTTCCCCACATGCTCCCCTGACATTCTTCTCACTCTCCTTGGACAATTGATTCCTTTTGAAGACATGATTTTTTTTTCAACTCCATGTCTTGACACCTCTCTAGATATCTACACTTCTAGTTCTGACTCTGCTAAGATTTGTCCAAGTCTTCATAGACCTGTTGAGAACCTAAAGGTCTAGAGAAAG
The DNA here is from genome assembly GCF_014108235.1 of Myotis myotis. NCBI lineage: Eukaryota > Metazoa > Chordata > Mammalia > Chiroptera > Vespertilionidae > Myotis > Myotis myotis. Next base: position 43,613,124 of record NW_023416401.1, read on the forward strand.
TGCTTGGCACAGAGATGATGCATTTGGAGTGTAAGAAGGAGTTGGTTAAGCAGGGCGGGTGGGGATGGTGTAGTTGGTAGGAAGCACATCTGAAAGTTGAAGGCCTGGGCTAGCACATTGCTGATGGTGAGGTATGCCTGGAACCTGGGGTGTGGGTGGGAGGTTATGAAGGTAGGAGGCGGGAGAGCAATCCAGAAGTAATTATTTTAGTGATTAAGTCAGAAGGGACCCTGCTTGCCATTGTATGGAACTGCGGCTTTATCACAAAGGTTGTAGGGAATTGTTGAAAGCTTTAATGAGAGTTATCATGTGCTTAGCATTGCCTTTTAGAAGAATTACTTTGGTGGCAGAGAGAAAGATGGACCGAACGGGGTTTATATGAGAAGCCAAGGACCAATTAGAAAGCTAGGTAGCATCCAGATGAGCAGTGTTGGAAAGCACAAGCTAAGGTGCTGACATTGTAGGTTTAACAGGTAGCAATTTAGAGTGGCATTTAGGAGAGTGAACTGGAAGATATTTATAATCAATTAGACTTGGGTGTGGCAAGAGAAATGGAGGGGTCTAGAGTGACCATTAGAATTCACTAGGGAAATTGAGAAGATGGTGATACTCCTTTTCAAGAAAAGGACAATAAAAGAAAGAGATGATAAATTCAGGTCGTCAGTTGTTCTCTCTCTCTCTCTCTCTCTCTCTCTCTCTCTCTCTCTCTCTATCTATCGCTCTCTGTCTCTCGAAACACACACACACACACACACACACACACACACACACACACACACACACAAACACACTCACATACAAATGCTTTTGCTTGAGAATAAACAAGATGAAACAAAAATCAAATTCAGTTACAATTCCGATAAGAGGTCCTTGGGAAAAGTAGTATTTACTTGATCTTCCACGTACCATCTGGGATGCCCACATGCCTTCTTGAGTGTGGAGATGCTTGATGTGGCATTGGCACTTTTTGTGGGTGAGTAATTTGTGGGTCTGCTGTTTAGATCAATGATTTTGCTCCCCCAAGCTCAAAGAACTTTGGGTACACAATGTCCTATGCAATTCCTGTTCTTGAAAGTCTGAGAACAGGCCATTCCTTTGTGGAAGGAGAGTCTTCAAAATAGGAAGTTTGGTTGAAATTATTTTCAGCAGGCTAAATTTTTGATATTTTGGTAAACTTTCATTAATACATTTTTTACACATCCATATATACAATGTCCTCACAATTCTATATTATAAAAAGGTCTCCATTGACACAGAATTCTTCCTCTTATTGTCAATCACTTCTTAAGAAACAGTTTGCACACATGTCACTTCCAATGGCTAGCCCTGGATGTGTCCCAGTTGGTGGGTGCTCCTCACCTTCCTCAGGAGCTGTAGCCTCCAGAACCAGGTGGTGTCCAAGGTAGGGCTGGTCAGCTCAGGCCAGACTCCCTATTGCTTTGTGACTATTGCTTTTCTACAGTGAACTCAGGTGCAGGTTGATTTGCCCATCTTATCATGGCACGGTGACTCTTAATTATGAAAATGTCTGGAATTGCAGAATCTTTTCATACGTGTTACTTTTGGGTCACTTTTTCTCCTGTTAGGTGAATTTTGATTCCAGGAACTGGACTTCACATGTATCTATAGACTTGGTACATGGATCCAGCATGCAGTTTATAAAATAGCATCATAGCATAAAATAGAAGACACATGATAAATGTGAATAAACAAGTTGGATATTAAATTATATCCAATATTTAATATATATTTAACATATTACATTGAATTAAATATATATTTACTATAATAAATGTGAATACAAAATAATAAACATACTAAGATGCAAAACAAAGTACTATACACTCTAGCACACACATGCATATGTCTGTCTGTGCATATATGTACCTGTGCATGCATGTAGATTTGGAGAGAGCAGGGTTGGATGAAAGGAGCCTGGAACATTTGCTCTGGGTGAGTAAGGGCGTGAAGGCTGCTAAGATGCTGATTTGAGGCAGGAACCTTGCTGGGGTGAGGGGTGCTGCTTAGAACTTAGTGTTGTGTCCTGGGTAACCTGCAGGGCTATGTATGAGCCCAGGGTACCTAGCCAGGGAGATGGACAATGCAAGGGAGCAGGTAGGAAGGGGTCACTTGGAGAGAGGGTGGGAATGGGGGAGCCCAAAGCAAAGGCTTTGCAGGGGAAGCCCTGGGTCTCATTCGGATTCAGCCACTGACTGGTCTTGATAGACATTCTGCAATCCACCTCCCAGTTCCCTCAGGGTAAAATAGGGACAGTGTCGACTGGGAAGCATGGCTGCGAGGATCAGAGACACACTGTGCACCTTACCTGGGACATGGCAAGTGTTTGCTGTAATGTGGTGGCCAAGACCTGTGCTCTGGACAAGAGGTCCTGGGTGTGGGTTCCCCTTCTCTGCTACATGAGCACAGGGAACCGGCTGACCTGTCTACACTGCTTCCTTGTCTGTAGAATGAATGGCGCGAGCTTGATGTTTCTGTGGCTGTGCTTTTGAGGAGACAGTGGCTGAAGGGTGCCCTGCCAAATGCCACATGCCCAGTAAGCACTGGGAAACCACTAGTTATTGCTAAGAAGTGGCAGTGATTAGTACTATTTTCCTATTTCCAGTATTGCTTCGGACCTTTCCTGGGGCTAAAGGATGTTTTTAATAAGTAGAAAGTTTTCGCACTTTTGTTTTAGAATTTTTTGGGTCCACTTGAGCAGAAACCTGGCTGCCATAGATGTTTGTTGCACTGGTACTTCAACCTAAAAAGTCAACTTAGCAAAGAATCAGTCATTCCATGGATGACATCCCCCAAAAATGTTTTTAGTAGAAATCCTGCAAATAAATTCAGTTCTACAGAGGCCATGGCTCTGTGAGGACTCTGGGGTCACACTCCATTCAGGCCTGGCCCAGACTCATGGGAGCGGGGCTGCCTTTGTTGCCCACAGAGGCCCAGGCTGTCCAGATTCCTAAAACCACAAGATGCAAAACAGTGGCTAGCGCCCACTGTCACTGGGAACATGCCCTCACCCACTCTAGTTCTGCCGTCTATCTCAGTGCCACTTTGGGGGTATTTACACACTGGACATGCTGATGCCCCTGTGATTTCTGAGGCTTTGCGGTCAAACAAAGGCTCTCCCGTTTTGCAGGACCAGAAACCATGTAGCAGAGATCCAGCTCTGGGGTCTGGGGAAGACCAGATGGTGGATCCCAGTGGGAGTGGTGCCTGGCTCAGGGCCTGAGATTTGATCTTCTCACTCACTATCACTTATGGAGGGGCTGTTATGCATCAGACACCAAACTCTGCAGGGTCAGCCATTATAAATGTGACCCTGCTCCCCTCAAGTCGCTTACCTTCTGGGAGACAGAGGGACAGATAAGCAATAGGCAGCGTGGCCTTAGACCAGGTGCTGTGAGAACATGTATGAGGGGCCTTAGCATTCCCCTTTCTGGGGAATGGGCACTCAGGGAAGGTGTGGAGGGCCCAGGCGAGTTCTGGCGAGAGTAGATGGGGAATGGAGAGTGGGAAGGATTTCCCGGCAGAGGGCAGAGGGGTCAGAGGCCTGGGGTGTTTGGATGAACTGCTTGGAGTTCAGTGAGTCTGGAACGCAGATGTCCAGCACTGGGGTATGTGAAATGCTGTCCTGGAAAGGAGGACTTATCCCATCAGGATGGCTTTGAAAGCAGGACAAGAGTGTTTTATTCCAAGGGGCACTGGGGACACAGTGAAGAGTTTTTAAATCAGGGAAAAAATGATCAGACATTCACAAGGTCCCCTTCCAGAATTCACTCAAGAGACCCAATTACAGATCTGAAGAGTGCTTGATGAGCAGCAAATTAGAGCAAAGGAGCTGAGGGATCTGAAGAGACGTTTCCAGCCACATCCGCGAGCTGGAGCATTGGTACTTCCACCATGTTGGGATATTCTGTCCGAAGAACCAATCCGGTCACACAAAATCCAGTCCTTTCCAATCACCGAAAGCAGCCTCCTGTTTGGATAATTCCTGAGAAGAGTGGTGAGTTAATATTTTGGAAGATGTTTTGTAAATTGTTGCATTATAAGTAGAGTAAAAATACAGCAAAAAATGGAGTGCCTAGGTTTTTACAAAAACATTCCCCTGTATTTTAAAAATGTAATCCTCAAAATAATCCCCGTTATATGTAAGAAAACTGAGACTGCAGAAGACTACCTTGCTGACAATCAAGGAGACATGAAGTTGGAAACAGAACAGCTTGTCTGTTCTTCGGCATTCCAGACCAGCTCAGCCTCAGCTCTCAGCTCTCAGCTTCTTTCTAATGCCACTGAAGGTTCATTTCACTGGCTTCCACCACTTAATCAAGAACTCTATGTACTTTTCTCCCTTGGAATTGGAAGTGCAAACACTTAATTATAACTTTCGATTGCTTGAAATTATAAGGCTGCAGTTACTGGCATATGACTCTGAGAAAAATCATATTCTAAACCCTGAAATAATTTTTCATATTCAGAATGGATGCAGGGAATCTGGCCCCGTGCATCATAAACTCACAGCATTCCCAGGATGACCTGCATACTTTGAGAAATAACTCTCCGGGACATAGGGGATGGATTGTTATGGCATATTTCTCCATCTGACTAGTCAGGTTTTAACGGGTGCCCTCTCCCAAATCACTGAGAAGAATTCAAGGACCTTACATATGGCCACTTGGTAATAGTGAGAGCTTTAGCCTCCCATAGATGAGAAGATTTGGGCAGTGAGCAGGCACAGGAACCACTATGGAATGACAAATGGTGACCTCAGATGGACTTACTAGAAGAACATGAGTAATTTGTCAACCTGAAACATATCCAGTGTGGTGCCAGCCAGCGTCCATATTTTCTTTCTCTGTTTATTGACCATTTTCCACCCCTACTCTCTAAACGAGGACATTTTAGTGCAAGAAGTTAAGTCCTTGCTGGAGTGTTGAGTTGGCATGTGGCAGCTCAGAGTCCTGAGTCCTGGTGCCAGAATTCCAGGGATCTTCCCACTCTACCACGCCCAGGGCGCCTGGCCCAGGGCAGCAGAACCAGGACTCTGGACTGGACACACCCCTGGCTTCCTGGTTCGGGATAGCTTTTAAAGTCTTTCTGAGCCTCAGTTTCTTCAGGTGGGGTAGACATTCTAATCTCCTATAAAACTATACATTTTAAGAAAGTGGTACCAGTGCAAAGCTTATGCTAAAACTCATTCCAGTGACTTACTGTGTCTATACGCGGGGTGTTATAGACATTCCTTTTGAGCCCTTGCACATTTGTTGCTCTTGTTCAGCATTTTCCTGACACCCCCCCTCCCCCTTCCCTCTGACACTATGATGAGCTTCAAGACATTTGCAACAATGCCTTTGTGCATGAAATTAAATGTCAACCTGCTTGAGTCGCCTCCTAACTCCCTGGGAAAGCTATCTGGCATTTAATTCCTCATTAATAGTACACTCTCTGGAACCTCTGAGGCCCACTATGTTTTTTGTAAAAGTTTTTTACTCCTTCTTTAAAGACATCTTGGCATTTCACACCAGAGGACATACGACAACCTCCGTTCTGTCCCCTCTAGAAGAGTGTGAGCAATGCTGCGTGAATATGTGATGTATTTTCATAGGACCAACTTAGTCTGGTCCACCAATGTGAGCCAATTTCATCTCTAAGAGTTCTCAAGACCCTCCTATTTCTATGCGGTTAAAGTTGGTGCAATCTGCTTGCTTACAGCTCTGCAAGGGCCTGAAGTGTTTCCAAGGGTTCAGGCACTTGTCCTCTAAGCAGCACGCAGGGGAACTGTCCATATTCTAACCCTTGGTTTCTGCCTGGCAATCTATTCAGAATGGAGGCTGCCTGTGATCTGGGAGGGTTTACAGTCTTTCAGAACCTAATTTCAGGGGGAAGATCTAAGGAGAGTTAATGGTCAGAAAAATGTGTAAGGGATCATATTAATCAGTTTGCAATCACTCAAACTTCAAAAAAGTTTTCCTTTGAAAACAACTAATTTGCACAGCCTTTTGGCTGGTAGTGATTCCCTATGAATTATCAGCAGAAATTTCATGTCAAAAGTCAAGATGCTTTCAATAGGAGTTTTGAATTTTAACCTCTATTTCGTTAGCTTTAGTGTGTGGAGACTAATCTTTTTTCTCCCTTTGAAGATATTGTAACAAAGAAGGGTGTCCTGCAAAGAGGGGTGTCTTACATATCTTGCTTCAGGGTCAGTTTATTAAGAACTTTTCTTTTCCAACCAAAGGGTCATCTGCCTGCAGCTTACACAGCTGTGCCCATTACCCTAGACCAGCCAGAGGTGGGAACAGGCCTCTTGCAGGAGCAGAGACACAGAGCCAGGGAGGAGGCAGGAAGATTCGGCCAAACCTTGAGCCAGAGGTGGTGGTGGTGGGGGCTATTGAAGGAAGTAGACTCCAAGACATAGGAAACTAGCATTCCAGGTTACGCCTGCGGGCCCACTGCCGGAACTGGGTCTGGGGAACCATTTTTTATAATTTCTTATCTATTTTAAAAATCAAGTTTCCATAGAGGGACTCTTAAAAGTCAATTTGGTTTCCTTTAGGTAATAGAGGACTCTTAGCATCATCCATTAGATTATGACTAGATTAAAAATCAACAAAACCCAACTAGGACCAAATCTTCTGTGCCACGTTTAATCTCTGCAAAGTAGAGAAAATGCATCCAAACACGACTTTCAAAGGCACGTCCTGCGGACACAGTTTGGAGCATGTGGTGTATCTGAGGCTGGTGTGTGCTGGGGAGGCCTCCTGGAGCAGCCGTGTATACCCCGGGGGTCTGTGGTGGCTCTGGGTGCTGGGCTCTGTGAATGAATGAGGACAGCAGCTTCTGACCTCACAGCTGATTGTTGCTCTCCACCCCCACTTTATATTCCATGTTGTAAATATAGTAACAAAATACTTCATATGAGAGCAATTCAGGTACACGGCATCTCAAATGGCTGTTGAGTTGGAACTGGTTATCAGAGGAAAACACATACATGTGTTTATATGCTTCATCTGCTCAGTTTAACTCTTTGTTTAAGTAAACTATTTGATCTTGAGTGAGCTGTCACACTATCCGTCTCAGCTGGTGGAAGATTTGGGGGCAGAACCTAAAGACATTGGAACCATTTTCTATTGAGGGTAAGTGGCAAGGTGTACAGGTTGGACCTTTACCTTTTCTTCTTGGTAGTTGAAGAAAATGAGGCCCCAAGTTGAGAAGTGATTTTCATGAGGTTACTCAGCCTGCAGGAGGTAACACGAGGTGGGAACCCTGACTTCTAGCCACCACTGCCCACATTCTGACCCCAGTGCCCACTTCCTCCTGAGCTGTAATTGCTGATGCTATTGAAAGTGGAAATTCCAGCAAAACTATATTTTCACTGAGTTTTCTTGACCAGATTTTTACAGATTCAAGATGTTCTTTGAGAAGAGAACTTTCCAGAAGTAAAAAAGAATTCCTGTAATGCCCAAGCAGACTTCATTTATTTACTTATTTATTTATTTATTTTTTGGCTTCAGCTTACTACTGACTCATGTCCCCTGATGACTGAGTTCCTCTTTACCAAGAACTTGGATTATTTTCATTCCCAGTTCTTTAGCCATTCTTTGGCCTGATTTTTTCTGTTTTCTTAGATTCTTGTCCACAAAACAGGAACCCTGAGAACTAGGAGACAAGCTCTCATATTTCATTCTTACGTCAGCCAGAGGTGAGGGTGGCTCAAAGATGTATATTTACTCTTACCTTGTTTAGGATTCATAGAAATTTGGAATTTCTGAGTAAACCATTCAATGTGATTTCCTCCTTTTGTGACTTTCAGGAGTTGGTCTAAGCAGTCAGGTGACTGACTCTATGGATAACTCAGTGGCTTTTGGATGATGAGAATTGCATTAGAGGAAGCAGACGCAAGAAGGAGAGAGGCAAATGGGTGATGAACACGTGCAGAGTTTCCATGCAATGAGAGGGTGACATTAAAACAGGTGTGACAGAGGCTCTGGGCATTCAGAGTGGCTTCTGCCGGGATGTGGATCTGTTGGAGAAGAGTCCAAGGGGTATCTGTACCCTCCCTACCCACCCCCCCCTGAAATTATCTCTTTAGTTTTTGCATCATGGGAAGTCCCAGGACATTCTGGAAGAGGGAGTGGAGTATTTATTCACATTCTAGAACTGTGAGAAATAGATGTTGTTTAAGCCACTCAGTCTATGGACTCTATGGTAGCCCCAGAAGCTGACACTGTGACTAGGAGCATCCCTAGTGATGGTCTCTGGGTGTCTTATTTTCCCTCTGGCAGAGCATACTTAGAATCCGAGGCCTCAGAACCTCCAGTGTTCATAGTACACAAATATCAACGTGGTCATTTTCTACGTGAGATTTTCCTGGAAATCTTTAGATCACTCTATTTCGTTTTTGTGCTCAGCAGTGGCAGGTCCACAAATGCTTTAGAAAACATACAAACTTGTCTTCTGTCCCATCCTCTGTCCTCTGTGATCGGCCCATGGAGGTACCTCAAGATAGCGACTATCAGAGACTGATGACATGCATTCAATTCTCAATATCCTCTTGTAATCTATATCTTTTGAAACAGGAAATATTTTTCTGTCTGAAACAATTCTAAGTTTATTTGCCTGTGTTATTGGCCCCATAATTCCTCTCTCAGAATTGAAGCTGAGGAAGACACTTTCCTTCTGGTTTCTACCTGGAATTATATTTGGTCTGCCCTCATCATGTTGATTTGGGGCTGATTCCAGCACCAGTCTAGGAGAGCTGCTCAGGGGGCATGCTCATGTGGATGGGACCTCACCTTGAGTGGGTGGGAGAGTGATGATCTTGCTGTCCAGGTAGAAAATATTCTTGGGTCAAGTGTGACTCCAGACAGGAAAACTGCCTTTTATCAAACTTCCCTTTGTGGAACCCTCAGACTCTTGCTGTGCATGCTGATTGCTAGTGGGCTTAAAGCTTGCACCTCATCTGTGATCTATGGTGTCAGCAGTTCTGAGTATAGTGTTGCCTGTTGCTTCTAACTTGTACCTTGAGTTTATCAAACTCTCTCATTTTGTTCTGCTCTGAGACAATGGTGAATACCATTGACTGCAGAATGCAGCAATTATAATACTATCATTAGATTTGAAACCAGGGCAATTATCCCATCATCATCATTTGTGGAGCTGGCATGAACCACAGTGGTCCTGGAATATATAATATTTGGGTGGCATTTTATTAGTTAGCATTTCTCCCTGCTTGCTTGGGATAATCATTCATGAGATCTAAATGAATATGAGCACAGACAACAGAATTACCTCCAATCCCAGTTACCATGCCAACTCTCTTGGGTGATTTTCTGGTGACATTCCTAATTGATTCTTTAGGGAACTCTGGTTACCACATGGGCTTAAGGAAGTCTTTTTATATGCTATCCTGACAACAACATTTCTCTTCTCTCCAGGGGAGACACAAACACATCTTCATGGTGGGTATTATTTCAACCTGAGCTTGTAAATTTTATTATCAAATATTAATCAAAATTAAACAAATGCTATCATTAATTATTACACAGATAAAGCTTTCTCTGTGGTGTTGGGGCTCTGCCTCAAGGGAGCCGTTGGAGCTGTGATTGCTTATGTATTCCTGTAGGTGGAGCAACAGAAGAGGAAGCATTTGCATTCAGCTTTTGACAGGATTGAAGACATAAATAATGGGGCTCTTGATGGTCTGTGGGTCAAGTAATGACTGTGCTTTTGACAATGTTGGTAGAGATCTTGGGAATGAAATATCAGCTTGACACTTCCTATTTCTCTAGGACAAAGTCAATTATGTTTCTCATTAAGCATAACCAGGAGGAGATAGACTTTTGACTCAAATTTAGGAATGAGTTTTAATTTCTTTTCTTTTTTTTAAAGTTTCTACTTTTCTGGAAGCAAAAAAAGTTAAGAAAGAAAATGAAAAATATACATATGTATGAATATGTATGAATGCAACCATTCCTATGAGGTAGGTGTCCTGTGTGGTTTTAAACTTAAGGTTGTAAAAAATTTTCACGCAAGATATTGTTTCTCTGGTAATGGAAGCAATGAGAAGCTTGGGTGTATTTGTGGTGCTCAGGACATATTCAGTATATAGCATCCTTCTCCCATTAACAAGTGTCTTTGTTGGTGTATAAAGTTGAGTCACCTAGCCAATGGCATACAACTTCCGATAGACAAAGCATGAGCTCTCCACAGGAGCCCCATGGAACAAACAAACACACTCTGAGACTGAACCCCAGGACCACTGTCCTTATGCCCTGCCTCATTCCCACTCTTGCCTCAAAATGTTACATTTGGTTGAGATTACTTGTGTGTAGAGCTTGTCTGATCTAAGCTTTGATTCAGGTGTATAGCAAAGTGCTATTGGTTAGAATGTGTTTGGCTGTGAACTTGCCCAATACTTTTCTTTCTTGTTTTTTGATATGGACTCTTTGCATGGGCTGCAGAAGAGGCATCCCTTAGATGGAGAGCTCAGACATGGATATATATATATATACTAGAGGCCCGATGCACGAAGATTCATGCAAGAATGGGCCTTCCTTCCCCTGGCTGCCGGCACTGCCTTCGCTCCAGCCTGGAGCCACCTTTCTGCCTTTGTTCTGGCCCAGAGCTGCCTTTCTGCCTTCCTACACTGCCTAGAGGCTCCGAGCAGGTGGGGCGGTGCAGAATGCCTATATTGTTGCCATGGCAATGTAAGAGTCCTGCCCTGTCCCCAGCTGCTCAGCGCCTGCCAGCTTAGTTGGGTTAATTTGCATACTCACTTCTGATTGGCTGGTGGGCACTGTGAAGGTATGGTCAATTTGCATATTTCTCTTTTATTAGTGTAGATATACTAGAGGCCTGGTGCATGAAATTCATGCACGGGGGTGGGGGGGTGTACCTCAGCCCAGCCTGCACCCTCTCCAACCTGGGACCTCTCTTACAATCCAGGACTGCTGGCTCCCAACCACTCACCTGCCTGCCTGCCTGATTGTCCCTAACTGCTTCTGCCTGCCAGCCTGATCACCCCTAACAACTCCCCTGCCAGCCTGATCGATGCCTAACTGCTCCCCTTCCAGCCCAATTGCCCCTAACTTCCCTCCCCTGCTGGCCTGGTCACCCCTAACTGCCCTCCCCTGCAGGCCTGGGCCCCCCAACTGTCCTCCCCTGCAGGCCTGGTCCCCTCAACTGTCCTCGCCTGCAAGCTTGGGTCCCCCCTAACTGCCCTCCCCTTCAGGCCGGATCGCCCACAACTGCCCACCCCTGCTGGCCATCTTGTGGCAGCCATCTTGTGTCCACATGGGGGTGGCCATCTTGTGTGTTGGAGTGATGGTCAATTTGCATATTACTCTTTTATTAGATAGGACATAAAAACTTCGGAGAACAATTTGGCAATACAGCAGCATTTAAAATGTGTACACCCTTTGATCAGCAATTTTAGGGCTAGGAATTTAATCTCCATGCTTGCCCCAAAAGCCAAAGGTATACCTGTGCAGATTATTTATGGCAGCATTGTTAGTAAGAACAAAGCCTAAGAACAACCTGAAGGATCACCACTAGGGGGTGATAAAGTGACTGAGGGGGTATCCACACAGGGATACAGTGGCAGTGCAATCCTTCAGACAGATGAACCCACTGAGGTTTTTACTGCTGCATCATCCATGTATAGATGCATTTCAAACAATGGTCAAAACTATTGTGTGGATAAGTGCAGAATGGTATTTTATGACATGGTACCATTAGCATAAAAATAAATCCATCAATTATATAAATACATGAATATTTGTTTGCTTGAACAGTATAGAAAAGTCTGGAAAAACACACGAGAAAATGGTAACTATTCTCTAGAGCCGTCGTCGGCAAACTGCGACTTGCGAGCCACATGCAGCTCTTTGGCCCCTGGAGTGTGGCTCTTCCTAAGCCTTAGGAGTACCCTAATTAAGTTAATAACAATGTACCTACCTATATAGTTTAAGTTTAAAAATTTGGCTCTCAAAAGAAATTTCAATCGTTGTACTGTTGATATTTGGCTCTGTTGACTAATGAGTTTGCCGACCACTGCTCTAGAGGAAAGGAGCCAGGGGAAGGGGTGATGTACACTTTTGCTCTTCATTTTCTATTCCTCTGTATTGTCTGTCTTCTTTTCCTTTTTGTTCAATAAATACATTATTTTTAAAACAAGTGGGCTGGGTTACTCTGTAAATTCAGGATCAATGTCCTGAGCAGTGACTGCCTCCTGGACTTGAGGTTGAAGCGCTCAGAGCTGAATCAAAGCTCTCTAAGACTGAAGAGGGGAGAAGGCTCTTATCCTCTGTGCTCTGAGTCAGCAGCCCAGCCTCTCCTCCAGGTATGAGCTTGTGCACCGGCCCCACCCCTGCCACCTGCAGGGTGACAGCTGCTGCCTCACTGTGGGACAGAGGCCTAATGGGCCTGGGCAGTTGGTTTTCAGCCCAGCTCTCAGAGGCTGTCTCCTTGGAACAGGCTGGAAGAGCAACATGATAGATGCTCTGACTGCCACCTCCCCAGTCGGACACATCAGTAACTTCCCTGCCTGTTGATTCAAGGCCCTGCTGCAGTCTGGTACGAGGGGCACAGACTGGCTGCTCCTCCAAGGTCACACGGATTGTCACTGAAACACAAGCCATACTCTGAGCTACCTTTCCGACTTCTCCACCTCCAGTTTGTGCCACTCCTTCCCTGCAGTTAGAGCTTATCCCTGGAAGCATATGGCTTTGCACACCTGGACTCCTGCACACCAGGAGGGCATGGGCCAGGCTGCACGACTCTTCTAATTTGACCATTATTAGCTCAGAATGACCGTATTAAGAAAGAAGGGAGGGGGCAGAATGCAAGCGGCCCTGACTCTGCAGTGATTGCTACAATCATTTTTTAAAAGAATTGCTTCTGCCCTAATTTTTTCCAAAGCTGCAGCACAAATGTGGGGGCTGTGAGAGATGACCCTGCCATGTGAGCAAGTTACCCCAAGTGGGTTGGAGATGGTGCCTCTCTGACTGGCAGTGCTAGCCGAGCCCTGGTGTCGTACCAGGAGCCCATCCTTCACATGCGTGGGCACCCACCAGACCCATGAGGATGGAGACAACTGGTCATTAATAGCAGCCTGGGCCAGACTGATGCCTTTTTATCGAGTGGCCAGGGCCCAGGAATCCCTGCCTTGTCAAGAGTGGCTCTTGTGATGAATTACAAGTCAAAGCTTAGAAATTAGTGGCAACCTTGACTACATTTTCCTGGATGAGATCCACAGAATCAGCCATTTGGTACATTTTCTCCTATAGGCACATTTCTTTGTTTTTCTTTATTTAGTAACTAAAGCCAAGCTGTCTGTCTGTAGATTATTTATTTTCACTCCCCCATCCTGCTGTGACTCAATGAAGATTGGTTATTTGGCCAACCTGCTGTGCCTGGCTCCTGGTGCTCTGGGGAGAGGCAGGGGTGAAGGCTGTGGTGGGGCTGGTTCAGCCAGTCTCCATGGTATCAGGGATGTTGAGTGATGCTTGGATAAATGAGCTGTAGAGAATGAGCCAGAGGAGACTGTGTAGTTGCAGAGTGTCAGGTAGTACTGGTTTGAGTTCAGTGGCCATCACTGCCTTTCATGGTGGGTTCTAGCAGCCCACCTCCCTGATCAGTAGCGAAGTCCTGTGGGTTCACATCACTTCTTCTCACGTATCCATCCTGTGGACATCATGCTGGGTTATCACTGATACCACTGTTCTGGGACAGTCCTAGGACTGCCTTGCAACACTCTGAGGGAGCCACAGGGGCCACTATAGGCTTAAGTTCTCTGTTTCTGAGAGTCTGAAGGGCAGGGAAATTATGTTCTCTTCACCCTTCCTCTGTCTCCACACTCTTTGCAAGCCCCTCTTTTTGCCATGTCAGGGCATGATCTGCTTTCCTCCTTGCACTGAGAGTCCTTTCTCTTTCTCAGCCCATGAGCCATCCCGGGTGGCCTTAAGTTCCCTTTTGCTATTTCTATGCCTGTGGGCATGTGGAAGACTGTCCACTTTTCTGCAGTTAGGTTGTGTTTTATGTTGGTTAGAGACTGAAGTGCAGAATGAAAAGAAAGCACCTACAGGGCTCCCTGAAAGAGGAGTAACCACTTACCCAACCTCAGCTGCTCCTGCTGAGAGGGAGGTGGGAGGTTAGGTGACTCCAGTGGGGTACCCTCACTCACTGCTGTACAGGGCATCCTTCCCTCATTCACCATGTGGTGTTTCTCTTTTTGTTGTGTTGTGATAGGTGTTATTTTGGGAACTTGATAAAATACTTAAGCATTACCTAGACCAGTGGTTCTCAACATTATGGCCCTTTAAATACAGTTCCTCATGTTGTGACCCAACCATAAAGTTATTTTCGTTGCTACTTCATAACTGCAATGTTGCTACTGTTATGAATCATAATGTAAATATCTGATATGCAGGATGGTCTTAGGTGACCCCTATGAAAGAGTTGTTCGACCGCCAAAGGGGTCGCGACCCACAGGTTGAGAACCGCTGACCTAGACCCTCTCAGTAAACATGAGGCTTTATTAGAAGAGTTGAGTCATTTGTTAGTGATTCTAAGTGGGGTTGCCAGATGGAGTGTGGAAAAACACCGAGCAGACAGTTAAGTTTGAATTCTATATAATAAAGAGGTAATATGCAAATTAACCCTCACATCCTCACAAGATGGCTGCCTACGACCAGGCCGGCAAGGGGGTTAGTGAGGGACAACCAAACAACTGAAAAAGCAGGCTGCATGGGGTGACCAGGCCGGCAGGGGGGTTAGTGAGGGGTGAGTAGGCTGGTGGGGGGGGGGCAGTTAGGAGCGACCAGGCCGGCAGGGAGGGAGCAGTTAGGGGTGACCAGACAGGCAGGCAGGTGAGCGATAAGGAACCAGCTGTCCAGGATTGTGAGAGGGATGTCTGACTGCTGGGGATTGGGCCTAAACCAGCAGTCGGACATCCCTGAGCCGGGTCCTGGATTGGAGAGGGTGCAGAATTTCATGCACCAGGCCTCTAGTTTCAGATAAATAACAAATTAGGTTTCCCCCACCAAATTAAAATTTATCTGGCGTCCCACCTCTGTGTCCCATACCTAAGCAGGCTCTCTCCCCTTGAGACACTTCCCTGAAGAATATCTTGACAGTGAGGGTCCCTTTCCTCTCTTTCCATCCTCCATTAGTTTAACACACTATCAGAACTTTTCTCCACACCCTCCCCAGGCAAATTCATCCTTACTATTCCCTTTGAAGTATTGAGTAAGAAAACCCCAACCTTATCAGAAACTTGCAATTTCACGCATGCCCAATTAGCATTGTTGGATGCAGTAAGTAAATTCCTATAACATGAACAAGAAATTACAAGAGCAAATGAGAAGGGTGGGTATGTCTGTATGCCCAAACCCACTTAGCAGGGAAGTTAAGGCCCTTGCTGTGCATACTCACACTCACCTCTTCACCTGTGCACTTACCTGCAGTGATTAATAAAACCGGCTCAGTTCCACTGCCAGCATATAAATAATCACAGCTGTTGCTTATTGCTTCCCATCCTAAAAGCACTACAAGTGTTTGCTTCAATAGCCTTTTATGGGCAAACATCCCAATGTCAGATGCTTGCAGATGGCAAAGGGACATACTGTTTTCATGGCAAATGGAACTTTTTCTGTAACAGTGATAGACTGTCTGTATTTACCAAAGAACCTCCATCTACACATACCAGGGCTTGGGAAGTCAGGTTTTTAATTTTTTTTCAAGGTGGCTACTCTTTTGTAGTGGGAACAGGAGGAAACATGAAAGCAGGGGCAAATAGGCTATTATATGAATTGCAAAGCACATTCTGAAGGCAGATGCTCTGTGGTCCTGGAACTCTGAAGATAAAGATGGAATATCTATCTGACACCTTACTATCTCACTATTATGCTGCTCACACTCTTTTCCTAACTGGTGTGTGTTGCCCTCCTCTCCCTCTGTCCTTGAGTTTCCCTTCCTTCTTTTATGTGTAGTATTTTACAGACTTGACTGGCATCTGTCTGTTCCAGGTACCTGCTGATCCCAGGCACAGCCTCATGATCATGCTCAACACAACTCTCCACATAACCACTATGTCACTCAGATTGAAGTTGAGATGGAATCTGTTTACTGTCCCTGTCCTCTCCTAGAATTCTGATGGCTTCCATCCTCCTAGAAATGACCCATCACCTGTTGCAGTCATTCACATATTCTAAAACCATGTCACCATTTCTATGCAGTGGTAACCTTAGTTCTTCCATGTACTCCATGGGACCCCATTTTTACTGTAAGTTCCTGTGAAGCATGGGCTGCTCTGTGAAGATCGCATGTTCATTGGGATTGAATTGAATGAAACAGCTATTGGGTGAACTTCTCAAAGTGAAAGGCACTTGTTGATGGGTTATATAGTCAAATAGTAGACAACCTGGGGGACAGTATGATTCTTGGCTCTCAGTTCATGCCGTCCATTTCTAAAGAGTGATTCAGGACTCAGGACATCATCCATGGCAGAGAAGGGCAACATTTTGTTGTTGTTGTTAATCCTCACCCAAGGATATTTTTCTATTAATTTTTAGAGAGAGTGGAAGGGAGGGGGAGAGACACAGAGAGAGACTCATAGATTGGTTGCCTCTCACCAGGGCCAGGGATTGAGCCTGCAACTGAGGTATGTGCCCTTGATTGGAATTGAACCTAAGATCCTTCAGTCTGAGGCCTGACACTCCATTCACAGAGCCAAACCAGCTAGGGTAAGTAGGGCAACTTTTATACCCAGTGTGCCTTGCTTATTTCTCAGCCTCCCCTGTCCCCCTTGGGCATTTACCGAGTCAGTCCTGGGTCGTAGGCTCCGAAGTCTTTAAACAAGGTGTGCAGCCTTCCAGCTCTTTCCTCTCATGCATCTGCGGGGCCATGTGCTACAGACGGTGCAGCTGCCAGATGGCAAAGCTTTGCTGGCCTGTGTCCCTGAGTATCTGTGTGGAATAACACAGGTACCCCACCAACCCTATTGGACAGATCAAGTGAATGAGAGATCAATGTTGGTTTTGCTATTTAATTTCTGTGTGTTTGTTTCGTTCCCACTGTGTGGCCTAATATTATCTTGATCAGTGAATTCAGTTCCTAGTAGTATGTTCAGTCACATGCACAACTTCTAGTTGTGACTTGGAGTTAGGAAAAACCCCAGAGATCAGCATTTATCATGGGTGGTGGTGAAACCAAGGAGAAAGGGAAGAGGAAAATTCATATATTTTGATTATGCTTCTGATATTTTATTTCCAGGTTTGAGAAGAAGCTGTTTAAAATACCAGTTTTGCAGCATTTACCTGGGCAGTCAGCTATGGTACAGAGCAAGGATCTCAATCTTGGCTAGATTGATATTTGGGGCTGGCTCATTCTTTCTCCCATATATCATAGATGTTAGTAGCATTCCTGGCCTCTACCCACCAGACACCAACAGCAACACTCTCTACTCCAGACTTGTGACAAAACCGCCTTCAAACATTGTCAACAGCCCCAGGGTGAATTATCATCCCCCAGTTGAGAGAACTGTTGGGACAGGAGAAAGAATCATTGGCTTAAAATCGGAGGGCTGCTTGAGTCCTATTTCTGCCACTCATAGGTATGAAGCCATAGAAACTGCAGCTTCCTTATCAATAAAACTGGAATGATAGCCATTATTTGGAACATTTATAAATTAACCCACATAACACTTTGTAAACTGTAAAGGGCTATACATATGTAAGGCAAGCTCTTCAGAGGCCAGCCATTTTCCAAGTTGTGAACAGAACATATATTAAACATGGGAATATGTATACTTAGTGATTTCTTATCACATCATGATTGGGGGACAACTTGTAGATCATCTGAATGAACCCAGACAACTTGGCCCCACATTCTGGGCTTATGAGATTGGTGTTGGATACCTTTCCCTGTCAACTGTCTTTTCCTTTCTTTGAGGCCCATGCCTGTTGTTCTATCACTCCCATCCCTGTCTTTGGCCTTGGGTATCCAGATCTCTTCCACCATGGCTTTACTCATCAGTAGCTTCTGTTCCTTTGCTATCTGAACTTTTTGCTCAATTGAAAGGAAGCAGTTTCCTCCACTTAGAAGCATCAAACCTCATTCCCTTCAGCTTTGGCTCCCAGCCACTTGCAAACACTGAAAAGTAATTGGATGAAGAGGTTGAAGGTTGATATGGCAAAAGCTGGTTGGCTCAGACTTCTCAACACTTTTATCAGTTTACACTTATCAATATCCAGTTGCTTCAAATTGTTGTCAACACTCTGCATTACCATTCTCTTTTTTTGTTGTTGTTGTTAATCCTCACTCGAGGATATTTTTTTCCATTGATTTTTAGAGAGAGTGGGAGGGGGAGAGATAGAGAAACATTGATGTGAGAGAGACACATCGATTGGTTGCCTCCCACACACACCCCAGCCAATGGCTGGGGATTGAGCTTGCAACCTGAGGTATGTACCCTTGACCAGAATCAAACCTGACAGCCTTTAGTCCATGGGCTGATGCTCTGTCCACTGAGCCAAACCGGCTAGGGCACCATTCTCTTTAATTTGAGCTATTCCCGTGGATTTGCCTTGGGATTTCCTTGTGGTCTTAACTACGCATTCTCAGAGATATGTCACTTAACCTAGGGAAAGAGTAATCCTGGTTACAGAATTCGGGGAAAACCTCTTAGCAGTATTATGTCGGCTTTCAGGAGGAGGGGACACATACTTACTGCATCCTTACATGTTAAGCATAATACTAGACATTCCATCCACATCTTTATATTTAATGCTTCCAACCATTCTATACATGAAGTTTCACTTTTCTCCATTGACAGATGAATAAACTGACTTTGGGAACATTTAATAATTTACTAAAATCTCCTATTATGGCCGAAACCGGTTTGGCTCAGTGGATAGAGCGTCGGCCTGCGGACTGAAAGGTCCCAGGTTCGATTCTGGTCAAGGGCATGTACCTGGGTTGCGGGCATATCCCCAGTAGGAGATGTGCAGGAGGCAGCTGATCGATGTTTCTCTCTCATTGATGTTTCTAACTATCTCTCTCCCTTCCTCTCTGTAAAAAATCAATAAAATATATTTAAAAAAAAATCTCCTATTATGAAGGTTTGGCTGATGTCATATCATGTAGATGGCTGCAGAGTTCTCCTAGTATTGGCACCTTTATTGAGCATTATTTATTTCTTTGGCAAAGGGAGAACAAAATACAGAGTGTGGGGTGGGAGATGGAAAAATTAAGAGAATTTCTCAGCACAGATTGAGATTTCTGTGGGAAAGACGGCCATTCTGGATTCTCAGAACTTCATTCACCTGGCCGTGCTGCTCTTGAGGCCCTTTGGGGTACACTTGCCAGTATTTCATCACAAAGCACTCAGAAACTCTGACAGAGGACACCCATGCTTTCCCACTTTCCTCCAAATACCTTAATATTTCTTACCTCTCAATTCATATAGCCAACCAAGAGATAGGGAAGCTCCTACTTTCATTTTTGAATTAAGCAATGGATGCTGGGAACACTCTAGTGACTATTCATGATTGCAGAGTGGACAGAGCCAGAGTGACAGTCCAAGTTCAGGGTCCTTTCTGCTATGAAAATACTGTGATGTGATGATCCACAGGACCTGTTTGCTGGAGGGTTCTTGGTGGTGTGCTTAGATGTGATCTTCTCACAATTCTGTTTTGTTCAATCTCCTTGGCTACAGGAAGGAGGGAGGGAGCGCAGGCAGTTCAACTATAACAACACTAAGCTGACACTCACTGGAGGCTTCCCAGGTGACAGGCACTATGCCGAGAACTCTGGGGACATAAGTCCTAATAGCAACCCTGCTGATAAGGCCTGTTCTCCAGGTGAGAGGACTGAGGCACACAGAGGTCGAGTGTCTAGCCCAAGGACGCTGAACTAGAAAGCCGGGTATGTACAACATCTGTGTTTGTTACACAGTCTTCACTCTGTGAATATGAAGGTGAACAGATGTGGTTTCACAGACGGGCTGTGGGCACTGAAGTCAGGAGTCTACAGGGGTCATGAGCATTGGCTGGATGGTCCTGTGGTTTCCAAAGCTGGGATGAGTGAAGATCATGAAGCCTTGCTCATTAGCTCTGAAGAGCATGTGTGGGGAAGCCCATCAGTTTAATCCACTTTCTCTGCGGCTTCCAGATGCTGGTGCAGGGACACCAGATGGAGCGGCCCCATTTGTCTATCCCTCCCTGTCCTCTTTCTTCTCCTATTCTTTCTCTTATTGTTCAATAGAAAAGGCATTGCAGTTCATGCACCTGTCTATCCACATCACAGATAAACCAGGAAAGCATTGGTTGGCTTTTGGCTCACCCATTCTTTTTGGTAAAAATGAAATATTTCAAACATGAGTTATTGATTCCCATATACCCACCACTGAGAGTGTAAGCACATTTTAATATTTTGTTTAACCAATTTTAAATGAAGAAATGAAGTATTTCAGTTTAGGTTGAGATTGCCACTTACACCAGATCACTCGACTTTATAAAACAGAACTTCTGCTTTCCCACTGGACATGTGGGTTCCTCAGGCTTCCCCATCTCAGTAAAAGGTGTGACGTTCCCTCACTTGCTCAGCCATAAACAGGTGTCCCTCCACCTCTTTCTTTCCTCCATCCCCGTCTCCAGTGCCTTAGCTGGTCCACCATTTCTCCAAACCCACACCCTCACAGCATCGCCATCTCTGTCCTAGATGCTGCTGTGGTCTACAACTTGGTTTTTGGTTTCTACTGTCACCTTCTGCTATCAGTTCTCACATAGTAATCCCAGTGATTTCTGAAAAGTAAATTACATCCGGTCACTGCCTGCTATGGAGTGAATGTTTGTGTTCTTAAAACTCATGTTGAAACCTAATCCCCAAGGCGATGGTGTTAGGAGTGGGGTCTTTGGGAGGGGTTATGATCATGAGGGCAGAGCCATCCTGAAAAGAGACCCCACAGAGCTCCCTCACCCCTTTCACTGTGTTGAGGACACATTGAGAAGGTGGGCCTCTGGGAAGCGGGTCCTCATCAAACATCAAATCTGCCCACATCTTGATCTTGGACTTCTAGGCCCCAGAAGTGTGAGAAATAAACCTCTGTTTATAAGTTGCCTACTCTGTGAAACTTAGAGCAGACGAATGGCCTGAGACACTCCCTGTGTCACTGTGGCTCACAGGTCCAACAGGACCTGGGTAGGTGGCCTGTCTGGCCGCCCTCTTCCCTCCTCAAGGTCCAGCCTCATCAATTGCAGGTTGTCAATCTTGTAAACTTTTGACAGGTGACAACGGGTATTAGGAGTATTCTTCGCATTCTTTTTTTAAACTTGAAAATAAACTTTTCAAGTTTATTTTTTCATTTTAGATTAAAAAATCAAGTTCTAACTAACATTAAGTATATAAATCTAAACTCTGCCGTTACATAACATGTTACACATGCACATGCCCGGGCAGCCTCCACCCAGCAGCTCCTGTGCTCTGGAAGACTCTCTCCCGCTGTCCAACCACATACCCACACCAAGTAACCCCCATCCAGACTGCTATCATCGCATGCTCTTTTCATTTTAAATTTTATGTCATTGGAATCACAGAGAATCCTGTTTTGTGTAAGATTTCCTTTACTAACATTATGTCTGAGATACATCCATACTCTTACACGTATCAACAGTTTATTTCTTGTCCTTACTGTGTGGTATTTCATTGGGTGACTATGCCATGGTTTATTTAATTATTCTATGTTGGTGAATATTTTGATTGTCTACAGTTTGGAATATGTTGAGTGAAGCTGCCATGAGCATTTTTGTGAATGTCTGTTGGTGGACAGAGGTGTCCACTTTTGTTGGGTATGTACCTAAGAGTGGAATTGGCCGGTCTGCTTAGCTTTAGAGGTCCTGACAAAAAGTTTGTCTATGTATATGTTGCCAAGAACTGTAAAGGACCTGAAGTTTTAGTCCTGATCCAAGCCAACACATTAGCTTACCAAAGTTGCAACCATGAGACCAATGGGCCAGCAATAAAGGTAATTTGCTAGCAGAGTAGAGACAGCCAGAATTCCAGTGTTTTCCTTCTGGTTCCCCAATTCCCAGCTTCCAAGGAACAATGTGAAGAGGGCAGAGAGCACCTCACTGTCCAGTGCGTTGTTGTTAAGAGAGAGGAATTCTAAGTTTAGAAAACCTGGATAATTTATATTAGATAATAAACATACCTGCTATTTGGTCTGGAAGGCTGTGCACCATACTGTCTTAGAAAAGATAGATTGGAACAAAAGGCACCCACTCAAACACTCAGAAGATACTGGATTAGAACTAGCTCTTATGAAATAGATTGGAAACAGTAAGAGAGAGTGTTCTTTTATTTAAATGGCCTGACCTTAATATCATCAAAATAAGCTCTAGGGCTTTAACTACTTGTATTTTAGTACTTCTATACTGTTGATCTTTTGCTTTCTTTATGTTAGGAGGGGAAATAATCTGTACTTCTTGTTTCTCTGTTAGTAAGGACCATAACACTTCCCTGACATTTCCAACCATCTGAGGTCTGAGGTGAGGTCAGTTTGTGGTCCATCCCCTGATTACTGTGAATAAATAAAAAATGCCCCATGCTATAATCAGAGATGCTGGCTCATATTTATCTTATCTATACTTGTGATGAGAATATCTGTCCTCATTTTCTCAGGGCACAAGCCCCTTTACCAGAGTCCTTGAGCAAGTTTAATGGCATTTTGTGGCCCATTTTGTAAAAAATTGGTTTAAATCTTTAGATTTCTTATCTGTTTGAAGAAAGCTCACTTTTGTATTGTCTTTACTCTACCCAGCTTTCCCCACAGATTTTATTACACATTAAATGCTTCCAATTAGGAAATGGTTTGATTATTACTTGGAGGTGTGTGCTGGCATGGGAGAAGTGAAGATATAGCATGATATGTTTTATTAAAAACTCAGGCAGGCACCTAGAATCTATGCTAAAGAAAGTCAGATCAGATGGTGGAGGGACTGAAAGTAGGAACAGAATACACACAGCTCTCTAATATGTATGCCTGCAGTAATGTGCAACCTGCTAGGCTGATTCCTTTTTATGCCCCTTTTATGTCTAAACTGTTTTCTTTGCACAAAGTTAAAATAAATGCTAAAAAGCAAATGATATATTTTTTGGGAGAAATTTGTATTTCTAACATTTTCAAATATCAAAAAAAACATTCTTTTTATAAGAGCTGCTATTCTGATGTTCAAATGCAAGTGAGAAATGACAAGAAATGTGAACTTTTCACATTAACATACACACATTTTAGTATTTATAAAATTTAAAATATATATATTTATTGATTTCAGAGAGGAAAGAAGAGGGAGAGAGAAACAGAAACATCAATGATGAGAGATAATCATGCTGGCACTAGGATGAGGTGTGAGAGGCAATTGCCTCAGGCATTAATTTGGAGGGGATGCCCAAAACTTCAGTAAATCAGGATAAAAAATACTCACTGACCTCACCCTAATCCCTACCATCATGAGCTCTTGCTGTATGCAGGGTCCTGTACTAAGAACTTTATTCTTATTTTTTCTATAATTATTTTAATAACCTATTTAGGAAGGTACTGATCCCCCCCTATGGCCAAGTTCACATGGTTGATAATTGGTAAAAGTGGAGTTGGGACTCAGAGTTTATCCATGTTGTGAAAGTTTCTTTCCCTTTAAGAAGTTTGAAACTTGTCTAGAGGGGCAGGCCTGGGCCACAGCTGCCATAGAGGCCAATGACAATAATGCTGCTCTGTGGGATGATTGGATAAAGAGAATGTGTATATAATGAAATATTATCCAGCCTTGAAAAAGGAAGGAAATCCTGCCATTTGGGACAACATGGATGGACCTTGAGGACATTATGCTCAGTGAGATAAGTTAGACAGATAAAGACAAAAGCCACATGACCTCACTTATATGTGGAATCCAGGAAAATCGAACTCATAGACATAGAGTAGAATGGTGGTCGCTGGGGACTGGGGTGGGGGTTGGGAAACAGGGAGATGATGGTCAATGGGTACAGAGATTCAGTTATGCAGGATGAACAAGTTTTGTAGACCTAATGTAAGGCACAGTTAACAATACTGAATTGTATACTTGAAATATGCTAAGAGAATAAATCTTGTGTTCTGACCACAAAAAATCCCCAGAAAAGAAAAAAAGAAAGATAGGAAATGGTAGCTCTGTGAGGCCATGGATATGTTAATTAACTCAATTATGATAGTCATTATGCAACGCATGTGCATATCAAAACATCAAGTTATACACCTTAAATATATACAACTAGAGGCCCGGTGCATGAAATTCATGCACAGGTACAGTCCCTAGGCCTGGCCGGTGATTAAAGCATGAGCATCTGGTGTGGAAGGGCAGGTCCCAGATGACCTCTGGGCCCTGGGCAGCACCTAGGCCCCTGGGTCCCCGTGCGTCCCCCTCCACCTGAGTCACTGCACCCAAGTCCCCACACAGAGATGCAGTGAGTGTAGCCGGACACTGTGGGCCGAGCTGCAGCCTGGGCCTCTGGGCCACCCAGCGGCACTGCATGGAAGCAGGGCGGGCAGCGCAGACCGGCTCATGCATGAACCCACGGGGAGCCCAACCCGCCCCTGTAGTCACAGTGGCTGCAGCCCAGCTCACCGGAAAGAGGCCACACGGGTGTGGGGCAGGCTCTTCTTGGGCACCTGGCACCTGAACGCGGGGGCATCCGGGCATGAGAGCCCTGGTGTCCTGGGAGAGGGTAGCAGGGAAAGTGAGAGCAAGCTCCGCAGACATCCTGCATTCTCACTGCACATCTGTCCCTGTCACCTCTGCCCCCAGAGAGCTGGTGAGAAGTCACAGCACATCACTGCCACCTGCCAAGTTCCGCACTGCCCTCTTGTGGTCAGTGCATGTCATAGTGAGCAGTCGAACTCCAGGTCTCCCGGTCGAACTCCTGATTAACGACTGCCCGACAATTGCATATTAGGGACCATTTGCATACTAGGCTTTTATTATATAGGATTCCTGTTTGTCACTTATCCTATCTAATAAAAGAGAAACATGGTAATTAGCGTACGACCGCTACCCTTCCCATTGGCTAATCAGGGAAATATGCAAATTAACTGCCAGCCAAGATGGTGGCCAGCAGCCAGGCAGCTTGAAACTAACATGAGGCTTGCTTGCTTCAGTGTCGGAGGAAACCAACATTCCCCGCCTGCCTTGCCGGCCTCTGAGCCTGCAGTTTGAAACATTGTAACAAATATAGAAGCTAAACAAAACCCCAGAAACCTGCTTTCAGCGAGCAGGGATCTCAGAGCTGGAGTTATACATTGTTTCGATTATAGAACCCAAACAAACCAGATACCTGCTTTCAGCAGCAGAGGCCTCAGAGCTGGAGCCAGAGCTAAAGCTGGCCCAGAATAAAAAAAGAAAAAAGAAAAAAAGGAGCAGTTGGGGGCTTCAGTCACCCGCCAGCCTGAAAACAGCCCTCAGCCCCTCACCCAGACTGGCCAGGCACACCAGTGGGGACCCCCACCCTGATCCAGCATACCCTTCAGGGCAAACCAGCCAGCCCCACCCATGCACCAGGCCTCTATCCTATATAGTAAAAGGGTAATATGCCTCCCAGCACTGGGATCAGTGGAGCCCAGAGGCCTCCTGGCACCGGGATCAGCATGACAGGGGGCAGCATCCAAACCCCCTGATCACCCTGCGGCTCTGTGTGTGACAGGGGGTGGGGCCACAACCCCTCCACCCCCCGCCCCATGGGCCCTGCTCTGTGTGTGACAGGGTAGAGCCTTAACCTCCCCATCGGCCATGCCCTGAGTGTGAGAGTGGCGGTGCCCCAACCACCTGATCCACCCTGCTCTGTGTGTGACAGGGGTCGGTGCCCCAACTCCCCTATCGGCCCTACTCTGTGAGTGACAGGGGGGAGCTCCTCAACCCCCTAATGGGCCCTGCTCTGTGCATGACAGGGGGGAGCTCCCCAACCCCCTGATGGGCCCTGCTCTGTGTGTGACAGGGGGTGGCGCTGCATCCTACCCATTGACCCTGCCTTGAGTGTGACAGGGGGCGGTGCCCCAACCCCCCAATCGGCCCTACCCTGAGTGTGACTGAGGGTGGCATCGCAACCTCCCAATCCGCCCTGCTCTGTGCATGACAGGGGGCGGCGCCCCAACTCCCCAATCAGCCCTGCTCTGAGCCTGACCAGGGGCTGCATCTAGGGATTGGGCCTGCCCTCTGCCACCCGGGAGCAGGCCTAAGCCAGCAGGTCGTTATCTCCTGAGGGGTCCCAGAATGCGAGAGGGCACAGGCCAGGCTGAGGGACCCCCTCCCCCCGCCGAGTGCACAAATTTTTGTGCACCGGGCCTCTAGTACCCTAATAAAACTGGAAAAAAAAGCAAACAACAACAATGCCACTTCTCCTTTCAAAGAAGGCAATGCATTCACTTTTAAGGCTGGAGTGTCCTACTTTCTCAGTAACCATGGATGTCTGACCACTCTGAGAACTAACCTGGGAACTTTGGCAAATTTTCTCCTTTTGTCCTCTATTCTGTTAAAAATCACCCTCTCTCTTTTCCACAGGCTAAATAAAATATCTGACTTGTTAAACCTTTGGAAAGGGTTAAAGTTTATGCCTTCCACTTCCCTGTCTGAAACCCCATAACCTTAAAATGAAGACACAAAGAGATTTGAAAAGGGTCTTGGTTGATCACTTCCTTCTGTCAACCTTAAGGACGCCTGTCAAAGCAGAACTTGGAAAGGAAAGATTGTTTTTCAGAAGAAAACTGAACCCTCTACTTAAACAAATGAGGAGTAAATTAATTTTTATATTTCACTTCTGTGCAATTGCTATAGGTGCACATTATTGACTTGTTTCTTCTTCCAGGGACATTGTGATGAATTGAATGATTAAAGAAAACCTTTTCAGTTTGTGCTGTTCACTCCTGATAATGTGAATCAAAATTACATTCTGTAGTAACAAGGCTTAAAGGAATGGATTCTGTCTTGGTGCCTTGTAGACTTCTTTCTCTTTATTTTTTTTTCCCTAAGAAAAAACCCAACTAACAACTCTGAGATAATAAGACAAAAGAGGAGAACAATAGCGATAATGCTTGGCTCATCCTTTGCACGCTCTGTTCACAGTCTCCTGCCATCAGGTGTTATTATCCTACTTTATTGATGAAAAATTCATCTCAAAGGCTCAAATGGGCCTCGTATATCAGTTTTCCTTTAATTGATTTTTCATGGGTAACAAAATCATAGAGAAAAATGTTTGAACTTACCCTACCCTCAAAGTGCTAGATTTATTTAAGAAACATGTATTGAGTATCTGCTAAGTTCTGTGTTGAGAAAACTCACATATGAACCAGAGGAGAATGGTGCCCGAGGGGAAGCGATGTACCAGGTGGTGTCAGGATGGTGTACTCTGTGCCCGGCAAACCCCTCCTTCCCCCTTGCTGGCTGAGAATTCCAAGTTGTCAGGATTGATTCTCCTCTCTGCTGCTGTGTCCAGACACTTCCAAATATTGCTAAGGGCGGATTTCTTTCCTACTCACCAAACCAATGAAATGTAATTATATATGATCATATAAAATTTGGGCAATATGGGGTGTATTTGGTTCCAGTTCTTCTTAAGCAATATTTTAAACCTGATTGAATCTCAGTGCTCTCATCCGTCACACCAAATGCTGATGATGCACGCCTTCCCCAGAGGTGTGGGTTACTGTGGGGATCAGATATCAATGTGTGCGAAAGTATTGGTAAACTCTACATTTATAATGTACTTTTATTATTGCTTTATTATTATGGTTATTGTTATTGAATCATGCTTTAAAATCAAATTCAGTAAAAACATGCACTAAAGGGGTGGGGAGGTTAAAGAAGATATGGATTGTTTTCCAGTTGCTGTTGATCCTAATTGAAATATTTATTATTTGGAGTTTTATCATTTAAAGATGACTTTTCCTATATCATATACTTCAGTCTCACCAAAACCTTGAATCAGATTTTTAAAAAAAAGGCTACTATATTTTTTAGTCCTATTTTGGGTTATTGGAAAATTAGACTCCCAAAGTGATGGTCTGTGTGAGAACAGTTTGTAAATAACTAGTGAGTGTCCCGCACCCAGGTTTTATCCAGGAAAATGCTCGGGGCTTCTTTAGGGCACAATATCCTGTGGCTGACTTCCAGCTCCAGTCTGATTCCAGAGGCTCCGATGCAATAGCTTTTTGGTTTATTCTGCTCCCATCCAGTCCAAGCCTGTTGGAGGATGAAGTGGATCTGGTTTTCAGCTAATGGTAATGAGCACTGAGGACATTTATACCAGTTATTCCTAGCAAATTTTATCTTTGCTAAAAAGAGGAAGAATATCGACTCATATTTATTAACAAAACTAAGTGCTTACAATGTCATACTTTTGATGTACAGAAAATTCTGTCATTAATTCTTTTAAAAGACACATGTATCTATTGAGTAAATTAAATTACCAAGGCTTACAATATGGATTTCCAATATAGCTGGTTGGTGCAACATTAACATCATTTTTCCCGATATTATCTGTGTAGAAAAATACACTGATTTTTGTAGCTCTCTGAGTGTAAATTTAGATATTAATAAATTTGCCATTTCTGAATGTCTGTTGTCAAATTATTGTCGTTATGTAATACATCAGTGATCAAGGTGAAAAAAGAAGTCAGTCATCCTGCAAGAGTATTTCTAGTCCTGATAATTTTCAGTTGCATAGTATAAAGCTTTATTTTTTATTCTCAGGGTGAAGAATGCAGCTCATTTCAATCAGAGAGTGAGTCTGTGTTGCATTTACAAATGCATTTTTTTTTTAAATTGTGAGATGCTACCAAATAGTGGTGAGAGGAAGATGATAACTGTATTTATAAAAAGTGAAATACTTTATCAAGCCAGATCCCATACTCATATGTATAGGGAAAGAAAAATAATTTACCCTCAACCCATCTAGGTTCTTGGCTAAGACCTCCTGTAATAAAATTAACAAGAGAAAAGTAAACAGAGTTTATTGACATGTCTATCTCCTGTATATATGGAAGAGACCCAGAAACACTATCTCCTTGAAATGGCTCAAACCACCAATTTAAATACCATCTTCAGCTAAAGACAAAAGAAAGAGCAGGTGCAGTTATGGGAGGTGATTAGGGAGATAAAGAGAGAGAGAGAGAGAGAGAGAGAGAGAGAGAGAGAGAGAGAGGGAAGGCACCCTTACAAATGGACATTTCCCTTATAAATGTTCATTTCCCTCAAAAAAAGGGAAACTTCTACTTTGTTTCTAGAGATTCTGCTATGTCTGCAGCTTCTCAAAAATAATAAGCCCCAAATAATTAATATGGCAGAGGTATACTTTGGGGTGGTATATTTTGCTCCCCTTCATATTTTTAAACATTTCTACAGATACATATCTTTTAAGTTTGAGAAAAGCCTTGCATACTATCCTCTTTAATAAAAGAGAAACATGGTAATTAGCCATACATCTGCTACCCTTCCCATTGGCTAATCAGGGTGATATGCAAATTAACTGCCAGCCAAGATGGCGGCCAGCAGCCAGGCAGCTTGAAGCTAACATGAGGCTTGCTTGCTTCAGTGTCCGAGGAAACCAATGTTCCCTGCCTGCCTTGCTGGCCTCTGAGCTTGCAGTTTGAAACATTGTAACAAATATAGAAGCTAAACAAAACCCCAGAAACCTGCTTTCAGCCT
Source organism: Myotis myotis (assembly GCF_014108235.1). NCBI lineage: Eukaryota > Metazoa > Chordata > Mammalia > Chiroptera > Vespertilionidae > Myotis > Myotis myotis. The sequence continues at coordinate 43,642,853 of NW_023416401.1, forward strand.
CCGGGATCTCAGAGCTGGAGTTGATACAGTGTTTTGATTATAGAACCCAAACAAACCAGATACCTGCTTTCAGCAGCAGAGGCCTCAGAGCTGGAGCCAGAGCTAAAGCTGGCCCAGAATAAAAAAAAAAAGAAAAAAAGGAGCAGTTGGGAGCTTCAGTCACCTGTCAGCCTGAAAACAGCCCTCAGCCCCTCACCCAGATTGGCCAGGCACCCCAGTGGGGACCCCCACCCTGATCCAGGACACCCTTCAGGGCAAACCAGCCAGCCCCACCCATGCACCAGGCCTCTATCCTATATAGTAAAAGGGAAATATGCCTCCCAGCACCGGAATAAGCGGAGTCAAGAGGCCTCCCGGCACCGGGATCAGCGTGACAGGGGGCAGCGCCCAAACCCCCTGATCACCCTGCGGCTCTGTGTGTGACAGGGGGCGGGGCCACAGCCTCCCTATCTGCCCTGCTCTGTTCGTGACAGGGTGCAGCGCCCCAACCCCTCCCCACGGGTCCTGCTCTGTGTGTGCCGGGGTAGAGCCATAACCTCCCCATCAGCCCTGCCCTGAGTGTGAGAGTGGCGGTGCCCCAACCCCCTGATCCGCCCTGCTCTGTGTGTGACAGGGGCGGTGCCCCAACTCTCCTATCGGCCCTACTCTGTGAGTGACAGTGGGGAGCTCCTCAACCCCCTGATAGGCCTTGCTCTGTGCATGACAGGGGGGAGCTCCCCAACCCCCTGATGGGCCCTGCTCTGTGCGTGACAGGGTATGGCGCCCCAACGCCCCTGATGGGCCCTGCTCTATGCGTGACAGGGTACAGAGCCAATCAGCCCTGCTCTGAGCCTGACCAGGGGCTACACCTAAGGATTGGGCCTGCCCTCTGCCACCGGGGAGCAGGCCTAAGCCAGCAGGTCGTTATCTCCTGAGGGGTCCCAGACTGCGAGAGGGCACACGCCGGGCTGAGGGACCCCCCTCCCTCCGAATGCACAAATTTTTGTGCACCGGGCCTCTAGTATATATATGTTTATATTCTACTTATATCAGTATATATAAACAATATATATTTATATGTGTATTTTTATTAATATAAGTGTGATATTGTTATTTATTAGAGAAGTCATACAAAATGGAAGGTTTTTATAGGCAGAAACTGGGCAGGACCAGAAAGTTTTAGCAAAAGGAAAGAAAGGATTGTTTCAGATAAGGCCCCATTCTTTGGGGGAAGGGTGAAGGGGTCCTGTCAGACAGGTGAACTCCCAGGTGTTGATCCAGAAATTCCAGACTGACTGGTATGAGGTAGTATTTGTGAAGGGCTGGAACTGCATTTGAGGCAGGTGTTAGGTCAGTTCCGTGTCATGAGCTTCAGCACCAGGGACTCCGTTTGAGGCTTGTGGTTTTCCCTTTAACAGGGTGCAATTAAACGGATGGATTTTGAAGTTAATTCATCTGTAGCCTAGGACTTTATATCGCAAGGTCAGCTCATAGCAATTTCATTTAAAGTTTCCCCTGTACATCTTGAAGACCTAACCCAAAGCACTTCTAAAATTCAACGTATCCAATAATGTCATTTCTCCTCTCCCTTTATAATATTTGCTCTTCAGAGTTCTTTGGAAAATGTCGTAAGAGGATTTTATCGACTCTGTTTCCTGTCTTTCATTTCATTGATTCGTCCTCTAAGGTCGGATAAGTATATAATAATATCAGAAGGATGTGATTTTTTAAGCTTTTATGGCTAATGTAATGCTATTTTTTACTAGATGCCTTGGTACACATTTCAGAGCACACTTTCCCCTAAAGTAGCTTCACAATATTGCTCAGACATTATTTGCAGATTTCATAGGCACATAATTTAGGGCTAAAAGAAACGAATGTCTGTGAGGAACATGGATCAAAGGCTGTGTAACCCACTGGGCGATTACAGCCTGGAGCCCTGGTACTGGCCTGCCAGGGGCAAGGGCATGATTAAGGCAGTCCTATTCATTTTTCTTTGTTGTTTTTGTCATTATTATTGTGGTTCTGGAAAATAAGAGTAAATTTGGGGAGGGAGATTTGGCAAAGTAAGCAAGGAATAAAAGCCAAGAGGTTGAACGCCACTCTAGAGCTAGGCTACCTAGTCGAAAATGAAAAGAAGTCTGGCTACTTTAAATAAGTAGAATATAAAAAGATATAATTTCAGAAGCATTAAGATCTTGTTAATAAATATTTAATATTCTTTTATAATTCACATAGTCTCTGCAGATGAACATTGGTTGAGTTGATGACTTTAGATTTAGACAAAGAATATAGAAGGGTTATAAGTCTAAAAATCCCAAATGGCAAAACAGTAAAGAAAATTATAAGTTGGTTAATGTATTTTTGCTATAATTCTTAAATGTAAGTACCTAATACCTAATAACTAACTTCTATTAAAGAATATTTTAATATAGGCATTAAGCTTCATTATAAAAATTTAAATAATAAGGTACTTTACCAATTTTTAAAATTTAAGTCCTAGAATTGAACTATTATTTTTGCTAATTAAGATGTATATGCTTAAAAATTACATTAGAAATTTGAAAGCATAAATGGTTAAAATGGCTTAAAATTGTGTAAACTAAAATATTTCCCAGAATCTGTGCTTTGTTCAAGAGATGTTCTTACAACTAGACAGGGTCACAGATTCATTGATCTATAAGGCTTGGCAAGAACATACATTGGAATCTAAATACTTGGCCACTGGGACCCCATGTTGGGTTGTAGAAGGATAAGGATTGTGGCATGCTAGATAATGAAAAATTTGCTTAAGAGTATTCAAATTAAATAAATTAACAACAACAACAACTGTGGTTCTGGCTAAACAAACATGTCTGAAAGATGCAGCTGACTAGCCGGTTACGTTTGTAAAAGCTTTGATATATTTTTGAATTCATGAGTAGTATAAATTTATAAGACAAATTCTATCTAAAGAAATATTTTCAGTAATGCTGAAATGAAAAGGTGATCCAATTGTCACTGGATATAATTGTTCCCTGGTCGCATGACTCAGTTTCATTTTACAGACTGTTAGATCGCCTGTGCCCAGGGACCAGGCACAGTGCTGGCTTACCCCATGTGTGCACTGATTCCTACCCACAGCAAGCTCTCCACGTGGTCAGGGGTGGTCCTGACTGTATATGCCTTTTACTTGATTTAGGGGTAAGTGTGATTCTCAGGGAAAGGGATCCTCTCTGGTCTCCCCTGTACCCCTTTCTCCCATCCTCCTCTAAGAGATGGGATTCTGAAAGGGCTCAACTCTGATCTTATGTGTATTGTGTATTGCCCATATTTGTAGGAATGGGGAAGGTGTTTTACCTTTATTTCTTTATTTCTGTAAAACAAGCAAAAATAATCATTAATTCTGCTGAGATGAAGAGTAACTTGAAAGTGTGTGTGTGTGTGTGTGTGTGTGTGTGAGAGAGAGAGAGAGAGAGAGAGAGAGAGAGAGAGAGAGAGAGAGAGAGAGAGAGAATGAATTGAGATTTTAGTTACTATCAATATATATGCTTAGGGTAGAAGTGTTGAATTTCAGAGGAAATTTGGTAAGGAAGCAATAATGATCTAAAAACATCTCATAAAATACTTAGTGTGCAAATAAATAATTTACTAGTAACACCGTGTTTTGTATGATTAGAATATTCTTCAGTCTCTCTCAGAGCATAATAGTTCTTTAAGTATTGGGTAAACAATTCATTATCATACGCCTGCCTGTAGTTGTTAAAAAAAACACAACAAAAACCATCATCTATTTATTGCCTCTATTTTTTTTCAGTTGGTTGCAAAGAAAAATTGGCTGAGTAGCAGAGTGGAGTTAAATTGTTAAAACGTAATATTGAACAATCATGTAAATTTCAGTATTATCTCATACATGCAAATGAGGGGGGAAGGGAAAGAGAGAGATTAGAAAGATGCTGGTGCTAACAGTTTCAAAATAAAAGTTACCCTTCCAATGACTACTTTAGTATAGCAGGGAATGCAAGAGGGAACATGTCACCACTTCTTGGGGATAGGGAACCCTCGGGTCCTGCAGTTCCATGACCAGGAAGAAGCCACCCTGGGGAGGCTGGGTGCTTCCCCTGGAGGCTGCAGCTCACCCACCGGCAGTGCCCAGACCCCAGCTGCTCTCTAAGCTGCAGCTCTGTCCCATTTCTAGATTTTCTGTCCGTGGCTGAGTCCAGGTGAAGATTAATAATAGTATCAGTAAATCATTTTATATACACCCAGGAGCCAGGCTGCTTTGATTCAAATCCTGGCTCAAGTGGGTGCTTGTAAGCAGCAGGCTGACCCCTCCCTGGCTTTGTTTCCTAGACTGTGAAATGGGAATGATGGTAACCTGGTTGTTGAGAAGATTAAATGTGTTAACTAAAGGGAGTAGGCAGAGCAATCACCCACTAAACATTGGTCATCTTATTGTACTTTTCAGGTATACATTTGCTTATCTTCATCTACTAGCAGTACTGTTTATTATCAGAGAGTGACCAAGATAGCCAGACAGGGGATTAAAACAACTATGCAGTTAAAGGACCAAGCAAGACATAATCATATATCTTCCAGTTCTTTGGCCAGTTCAAGAACTGAGCTACTTTCTTTTCACAGCTCTGGTAATGTGTTTATTTAGCTGAGAATCCACACCTGGCTTGAGATATATCTATAACAGTTCTCACTCTACCCCTTCTTGTGAGTTGCTTTGTGGTTTCTTTCAGCCTTTATAATGGCCACTGAATTTTCCCTGCATGTCTAATTTCTTATTGGAATCAAAGGCAGTGCCAGGGGACGAGGTTCGGAACTGTTTTGCTCTGCCGATGGAAACGACGAGAGAACTTTTCACTCTTTGCAGAGGTAACCTGAGTGGAAGGAGTGTGCTGTGCTGGCTTTATAGTGCTCAGGAGGACATGCTGGAATATGAGTCGGTTGGTTGTTTTCCAGGAAGGTAAGATTGGTCTCAGCAGGTCATCTCTTCAGTGGCCTAAAAGTAAAGCTTTGTTGGAATGACAAAGTGTGGCTTTGATGTAATGCCATTGGCTCACTCAGTTGGGATAGTTGGGGGTGTTGAGAACCGAAGGCCTTGGGCATTAGATGCTAGGCATCAGATGGGGCTGAGGGTCAGAAACTCCCAGATTTTCCTGAAGGAAAAATGAAGGCTTCTCTTTTTAGGGGAGGGGAGATGCCTGGGAAGGTTTAGGAATGACTCCCCCTCCCAGCACAGCATAATAATGGTGCTCATGATAGCTACATTTTCCTTGCTTAATTAGGTGATTGCTATATATCTTCAATTGCAGCTCTTGTACTGTTAGCATTTCAGGTAGAGAGAGGGGAGGTAATTGGCAAAGTGGCCATTTTCATTTTTTCTATATCGTCTAGGATCCAAGACCTTGAGGCAATTTATTTTATATGACTTCCCAGATTCTTATCCCAGCATTTATGTCTGGCAAGTGTCCACCACAGTCAGTGAGGTGGGGATATTTTTCCTACTGCCTTGCTCCATTGTCATCACTTTCCTTCCATTTAATTAACTGGGGGAATAGAAGGTAGTCTGGTTATTGGATGCAGATGGCATAGTATGATTTTGGAACTTATTATCTTTAGTGATGGGCAGATTACTTTTATGTCCTGGAAGGAGTTGAAAAGAATTGGCAGCTTAAGTTCTCAATTGGAGATACCTATAGATTGAATGCAGGTGAAATTAGCTTATTGTTTATACAGGAAACTCAATAACTGAGTTGAAAAGGTGGGGTTCAGGTGAGATCTAAGAAAGCCTACCAATATAGCAGCTGGAAAACCAGGAACCTTAGTCCTGTCGATCAATCTGGTGGATATAGGAGAACTCAGTTTCTTTGTCTCAATGAGGTCTCTTGATTTGAAAGCTTTTATGACTATGGCCATGTTTAGAATGTGTAACTTAGATATTATCAATGCCACATAGACTATAAATTGATATAGACTTATCAGTGTCATAGACTGTTATAGACAGGTACTTGTCAAAAGTATTTAACCAAAAGATTTGGTTATATAACGTTCCTAAGAAATCATGCTGCAGGGAATGGTACACAAGTAAGGAAAAAATGTTAAAGATAATATTGACTTAAGATAATAGAATTTCTGGAATGTTCTATCAGAGCTGGGATTCACCTGAGTGCAAGTTGTTCAGCCAGGTGCTGTCTTGCGAGCAGAGTCCTGACGTCCACTGTTGTGCCAAGGGGCGTCTGGATCAGTTGGGGCTCCTGGAGCTGACCGTTGGTGTCATCCTCATCAGTGAATCCTAGAGCTCCTCACAGCTGTCCTAAAAGCAGCAGGAAGCTGGCTCCTGATCAGCAAAAGGATTTCAGAATCCTTTAGTCTGGAATAAATATTCATATGCAGAAGTTAAGAGTGACAGTTCATCCGAGTCTTGAGGTGGCCCTCAAGACATTTGGTCAGGTGTTGAGTGCACAGTGGAAAGTTAAGGTGCTCAAAAATTATTCTCATTTTTTATAAGATGTACATTATACATATTTCCATAAAATTCTTTTTTCACCCCTTGCAGAGCTAGGAATAATAGATTCAATGTAATGAGAAGATGTACAATTTGCAAAGAAGAACAGCAATTGTCATGACTCACCTGACAAACCAGGGTCTTCACCTCCTGCTTTCTCAATTCTTCTGTCTTCTTACTTCCTACCCTGACTTGTGTCAAAATGTTTTCTTCCATTTTACAGAGTACTACCCTAGAAATATAAGCACATCTGTGTATGTAAAATTTTGGTTTGGGAAACTTCTAGATCTTCACCTACGGCTAGAAGAGTGTTTACAAAAGACTCCCAGTTCTCCTTAAATAAAGGAATTGCAAGTAAACAAAGAGAAAGTTGCTTATTTTGCACTGTGTGTAGACTCTACCTGATTTGGCTCTGGGCCACACCCGTCAGTTGATGCTGAAGTAACATTTTGAGTCTATTTAAGGAAACCCAGCATTGTAGAGTTGTGCTGTTCATTGTGGTGGCTGGTAGCTCCATGTGGCTATGGAGCACTTGAAATATGGCTAGTCTGAATCGAGATGTGCTTTAGGTGTAAAATATATTTTGAATTTCCAAGACTTGAAAAAGAATGTAAGTTATCTTAATAATTTTTATATCAGTTGCATGTTGAATAGTAATACTTGGGGTATATTTGGTTGAATAAAATGTATTATGAAAGTTAATTTTACTTGTTTCTTTTATAATGTAGCTACTAGAAAAGTTAATTGTATGTGTGGCTTGTATCACATATAAATTGGACAGGATCCTATAGCCTATGTATTTAAATGTCTTCAGAGAAGCCAAAAAAATGTTTCTAAATGTTTATATTATAGCAGCAAGTACTTAAAAAAAAATCCACCCTGGAAAAATAGCTTTTAAAGAGAGTCAGTATTGAGGTAAGAGTTCGAAGGACAGGGAGAACATTGCCTGGGAGATACCAGGGGCTGAGGCAGCACAGAAAGAGGAGACCATCTGCCATGTTCCAGGTGATACAGGAAGGCTGACTATACATGATCATTCCTTTTGGGTGGTAGAGAAATAATCGCAAAAATATGGATTTTCAAAATGTCTAGCACTACAGAAGTCAATTAAAGGGGATTATGTAGGAGGACAAAACTCCAGGTTTTTAGGTGAATTATTATCAGCTTTGATTGCTTAGATGGCCCAATGAAGCTAATACGGGGAGAATCATAGCCACTACCAATATCAAAGAAATCATAAAAGTTACATGAAGTGGGAAGTTTTGCAGAAATGAAGGCCTCAAGCAGAAAACTGAAGAATTATAAATTGCTTCAAAGGAGAGATAGCTAAAGGATCTTCCTGGTACATACCAGGATTAAATTCTGGGAAGGAGAATGGGGTTATTTGTCTGGCCTGTTGGGATTTTGAGTTAGATTGAAAATTTCCATACATGCTCAGTATTTCAAACAGAGATGGGGTTCTGTTATATCCCCTAAGATAACAGGTCATGGTCAAACTGAACACAAATGGAAGGTTTTTGGAATACAGAGAAACAACTGAAAATGAGAATTATTTGTTTCTTCCTTAACTTTTAGCTCTTATTTGTTATGGAGTCTCCCTTCAACTTATTAAAGCATAACTTACATAAGATGAAATGTTTCCATTTTAAGTGGGAAATTGGTGAATTTTGAAAAATATGGACACATGAGTGTAACCACCATCCCAGTCAAGATATAGAACACTCTGTCACTCCAGAAAATTCCCTGGGATCCATCACAACAGTCCCAGGCCACCGGAGATCTGACTTGTAATCCTTTAGATTAGATTTGCCTCTCCTAGAACTTCATAGGACTGGAATAGCATACTTTTTGGTGTATAGCTTCTTTAGCTTAAGATTTATCAATACCTAATGCCTTTTTCTTGCTGAGGAGTATTCCATTGTGGGAATAAACACATTTTGTTTATCCTGTAACCAATCGATGGACATTTGTCTTTTTTTCCAGGCTTTTTATTTTTTTTTCTCTTATAAATAACACTGCTATAAATACTCATAGGCAGTATTTGTGTGGGCATAAATTTTCAAATGAATTGGGTAAATGCTACCTAAGAGCAAGATTGCTGAATGCAAGGTAAGACTGTGTTTAGTATTGTAAGAAACTGCCAAACTGTATTCCAAAGTGGCGGCACCATTTTGAATTCCCACCAGCAGTGAATAAGGGTCCCTCTTGCTCTGCACCTTTTCCAGTGTAAGGTGTCTATTCAGATCTTTTGCTTACTTTTCAGTTGGGTTTTTTTCTTATTGTTGAATTTTAAGAGTTTTTATATATTTTAGATTTAAGTCCTTTATCAGATACTAGAGGCCTGGCGCAAGAAATTCATGCACACGTGGTGGTGGGGTGGTTCCTCAGCCCAGATAGCAAGAGGGCACAGGCCAGGTGGAGGGGCCAGGGAGGGATTCAGGAGGTTGGCCAGCTGGGAAGAGACTGCAGGAGGGCTCCAGGGTATGTCTGGCCCATTTCTCTCAGTCCTGATCAGCCATACCCCAGCAGCAAGCTAACCTACTGTTCAGAACGTCTGCCCCCCCTGGTGGACAGTGCACATCATAGCGACTGGTCAACGGTCAACTGTCTGCCCCCTGGTGGTCAGTGCATATCATAATAAGCAGTTGAGTGGCCTTAGCATATCATTAGTATATTATGCTTTGATTGGTTGAATGGCCGATTGGACTACTGGACACTTAGCATATTAGGCTTTTATTATGTAGGATGTGTTCTGAATACATTTTCTCCCAATCTATGGCTTTTTTCCCCTTCATTCTCTTAACAGTGTGTTTCACAGAACATGATTTTAAAAATTCTGATACATTTAACTTATTAATGTTTTCTTTCTTGGATTGTGTGGGGGTTTTTTTTTTGTGTGTGTGTGTGTGTGAGAGATACTTTGGTTTAAATGTGTCACTCCAAAATTCATTTGTTGAAATATTAACCACCCCAAAATTATGGTGTTAGTAGGTGGGATTTGGGGAGGTGCTTAAATCATGAGGTGGAACCCTCATAAATGGACTAGTGCCTTATAAAAGAGGCTCCAGAGAGCTCCCTGTCCTCTTTTGCCATGTGATCTGCAGTCTACAACCCAGGAGAGGGATCTGCCCAGCCATCCTGGTACCCTGTTCTCAGACTTTCAGTCTCCAAAACCATGGGAAATAAACTCTGTTGTTTCTGAGCTAACCAGTCTCGATGGTATTTTTTCAGAATAGATTAAGACATCACCAAACACATGGTCACTTCCATTTTCCTTTATGGTTCCTTATTATTTTAGGTTTACTCCGATCTTTAAAAAATTTCTTATTGAGGTAGTTTCAGTAATTTGTATCTTTCTAGGAATTCATCTATTTCACCTAAGTGATCTAATTTGTCATTATAAAGTTATTTATAGTTATCTTAAATTATTTTATTTTTGTAAGGTTGGTAGTAATATTCTGTCCTTCATTTAATTTTAGTAAGTTGAACCTTCTCTATTTTTCCTGGTTAGTCTAATGAAAGGTGTGTCAAATATGTTGATATTTCTTTTGAGAATCAACTTTTTTGTTTTGTTGATCTTCTATATTATTTTTTAATACTGTATTTTATTATTTTCACTCTAATTTTGTTTCCCCCCTCCTTTTTCTTAATTGGGGTTTATTTCCCCCCAATGTGTTTTGGTGGAAGGTTAGGTTGCTGACTTGATATTTTTCTTCATATATAATATATTTGTTTTCTCCCAAAATAAAAATTCAAGAATAAATGCATAGTTATTACAATGTTTTAATTTATATTAAAACAAGTGAAAAGTGGTGAATGATTCTCATTCAAAATATTTCCTGTGTTTGGAGTTGCATAGACTTCTGGTAGTTGGGAGAGAAGTTAGAAAATGCTATATTCCTGTGAAATCCTGAAATATGAGTTATTTTGTCAAGATTCCTGCAGCAAAGCTTGAAAGCTGCATTTAACTTCCTGCAGTGAATCTCTCCACCACCCCTTTTCCCCTCTCTCTTTTATTCTCTCTCCTTTCCCTCTCCCTCTTTCTCTCTCAAGATCAGTTATGTTTGATGTTTTTTCCTGTTCAGATAGCACGGCATTGCTGTTATAGGTACATGTCAGACTGAAGCTTTAAAAAATATATTTCTCCTAAGAAATGTGTACTGTAATCTGAAGTATAAATCTCTGATTGTATCTGAGAACATCGAGGAAAGCACATGATTAAACACTATTTGCTGTTAGTCTAAAAAATCCTAACGGAGAGCACACAAGCCACTGACAACATGAGATATGTCAGTCATTTCGTCCCCTGCTATTTCATGCCATATTATGGGAGCTCTTACGTGGGTGGGCTCAGCAGAAGTCATACTTTTCAGACATTGTAAGATATAAGGGGCCAAGCAGGCTTCTGACCTAATGGAAGTGGAAATGTTGTTACAGAAATGGATTATTTTAGATAGACATTTCAGCAAATTCCATATAGAATTATTCACATAAGGTTCATGGTCAGTTAAAAATGATCCTTCCTGGATGCTTACATGGAAAAATCCACTTGAAAAATGTTCTAGTCTCTCTTTTTTTTTTTCTTCTGATGGAAATCTGCCTGAAAGACTGTCAAAGAATTTTTCCTGTAGCTCCCATTAGCAAAATGATTCATAGCCCAAACCTGCAGCTGCTTATATATAGTCGATATTTACACCAAGAATGTTATGTGTTTGCTGCTTTAGAGGAAGAAAAATACTGGAGTATAATCAATGACAGATTTTATACTGGTCTAAAAAGATAAAACTAAAAAATCCCATTGCCTTAGAGTTTCAACATGGCACAGTAAAGATTTTTCTCTCCTTTTCTTAAAAATCATCTTATATAGAGACGAAAAAGAAACAAGAAAACACCAAGTTTACCATCAAGGAAACAAAAAAGGATCCGAACAATTGAGCTGGAAGGGTGTGGGGGTGATGAGGAAAATCTGGCTTGCCATCCACATCCTTGGAGACACTGGAGAATGGGAAGTACCATATATAGGACATGTGGGACCAGAGGAGACAGGGTGTTCCAGACACATTCAGGCACAGAGGATGGAGATCAAGGGAGCTGAGTGACATGAGGGTGTTGAACAGAGTCTGCATTTGGGTGGTGAACCTCCCGTCTCTCTCTCCAGCCGGCCAGGTTACATACAGCAGGGGATGCCTCTCCAGGTAAGAGGTGGGAGCATCTGCCTCTGGAGGAACCAAACCCTCCCGCCTCAAGGGAAAGATCTGCGGACATTGGCAATTGGGAATCCACAACAGAAACAAGTCCAGGGACAGAACTTCTTTATTTTTACATAATAAATAAAGCACATCATCTTTTATCTCTATACTTAGTGTTGTTTTATGTCATGTTTAAGAAATCTTTCCCTGGGTAGAGGTTATGCTGTAGAAATCCTCATATATTATCATTTTTGTATATATAATTTTATAATATATTTTAAATATTATGTATATATAATTTGAAAATATTTGTAATACATAATTTTATAAATTATATATGTATTATATTAATTTGGAAATTAAATATATAGTATAAATAAAATATATATAGTTATATATAATTTGGGAATTATATATAAGTAATATATATATTTTGTAATATAGTATATAAAATAATTTGAAAATATCAGGGAGGGGGAATAGCTAAAAGGGTTGAATGCTGTTTCCTTGGGGAAAATAATAAAATAGAAAAGATCATGAGACAAGGAATGTTGTTTTTGTTTTATTTTTGTTACAAGCTCCTTAGAACTATTTAAGATTTAAAACTATTTGCAAATAATAGCTTAAGTGAAACAATCTATAGTAATAAAAAGGTAGTATGCTGATTAGACCTGATAGACCGGGCGTCTTCTGGATGTCATTCTGGACATCTTTCCTGACAAAGCTAGGGCCCAGGCGAAGCCGCCCGGGGTCCCGGTTGCCTGTGGCCTGCCAGAGGGAGGGGAGAAGCCTGGGTCCCGGGTCCCGGGTGCCAGGGCCAAGGCAGAGGTGGTTAGGGATGATCAGGTAGGCAGGAGAGCAGTTAGGGGCGATCAGGTAGGCACACGAGCAGTTAGGGGTGATCAGGCAGGCAGGCGAGCAGTTAGGGGTAATCAGTCAGGCAGACAGAGGGGTTAGGGGCAATCAGGCAGGCAGGTGAATGGATAGGAGTGATCAGGCAGGCAGGCAGAGTGGTTAAGGGCGATCAGGCAGGCAGGCAGGCGAGCAGTTAGGAGGCAGCGGTCCCAGATCGTGAGAGGGATGTCTGACTGCCTGCAGTTGGACATCCCCCGAGGGGTCCCAGATTGCGAGAGGGTGCAGGCCAGGCTGAGGGACACCCCACCACACCCGTGCATGAATTTTGTGCACTGGGCCTCTGGTCATTGATTAAAAAATTAAAATTAAAACTATCAATCCAACCTTCTAACACCTCAAGACACCCTCACACTCAGCAGTTGAGTGTTGAACCAGGAACCAAGAGGTCACCAGGGCACATGCCCGGGTTGTGAGCTTGATCTCCAATAGGGGGCATGCAGGAGGCGGCCGATTAATGATTCTCTCTCATCATTGATGCTATCTCTCCCTCTCCCTTCCTCTCTGAAATAAATAAAAATATATTAAAAACAAAAAAAGATACCCTCACAGAGCCGGTCTCCTGAACAATTCACTGTCAACACATCAAAGTCACATTTCAATGTGGCCTCTGAGGTCAGTGTGAGTGACGTCTTTGCATTGGACCATGTCGAACAGCACTGTTCAATAAAAAGTCAAACCAACAAATCCTAAAAGGTTATCTTGTATCTCCATTGCACAGCAGGGATATTTTATTGTGAGTTGCTTATCATTTCAGTGCTCAACACCAGGTGGGCCTGATGGGGAGATAATGCTGTTGTGAGGGAAAAGGTTGCGTGCAGATTGAGGAAATGCTCATGAGGATTGAAAGTCCCTCAGTCTGTCAGCCAGGCTGAGATATGAGGATTGAGGGCTGGGGGGCTTCTGTGAAATGCAGAAACGAGGGTAAAAAGTTGGTGAGCATAAGGAAAAGACTCCTGGATTTAGATTCTGAACGGTCACTGAAATGTACAAAAGAGTCCATAGTTTCAAGCAAGTTCTATTTTTTAATTAAAGAACAGTCTAGATATAATCTTGATACATATTCTGGGGTACAGATTTTACTGGTTGCTAAATTGATTTTTTTTTTCTCAACAAGAATATACTTTTCTCCCTTGTTGAATTTAGAGCTTTTAGAAAGGGTTGGATTTTTATTTCTTCAAATTAGTGTCTTTAGTTTCACCTATCTGTGCAGAATACATATGGGTGAGTATCTTTACTTCCCCACCAAGCATTCCATGTTCCCTGGAAGGGGAAGGCTTTGAGCAGGAGGGGATCAATAGACAGCCTATATTTATCCCTCCTTCCTGTGGTGCCCATGGCTCTTGCGCTGTGTGTACTGGATTCCAGACACAAGAACAGCCACGCCATCTGTTTTTGTGCAGGTCCCCATCCAACAGATGGTAGACTTGGGTAAGGATGCTCTTCTATTTTGGGCTTTACTAAGACCATGGGAGTTCTTTCCCGCTGTCTAATATGGGAAAAGCACTTTTCATTTCTGGATAGAGTTGAAATTTTAAACAACTCTTGTTTGTAATTGAAATCCAGATTTTTCTGTTTGCTGACGCCACTGTTTGTAGAGGATTGTGGGAGTTCATCCAGGTGTTCAGGTTTGGAGCGAGGGAGATCAGGAGACTGCAGATGCCCAGGGAAAGTGGGGACAGAAAGCCTGGGGGCAGGGCAGTACCTGTGATGCACACACTGAGGAGGTTTCTGTGAGAGGAATAACGGGGAGTGTGCTCACTGTCTCTGTTCTGTTGTAGGAGGGGCTGGCAGTTTTGTCAAAAAAGTTTAAATGGCACTCTTTCCTGAATCTGTTGGGCCTCAAGTTCTCCACCTCACCAGATATTCAAAACTCCATGTCCTGAGACCCACCCTCCCTTGGTCTGACAGTGAAAAGTCCTGTCTTGTATAAAAGGCTCTGAGCATCCCCTGAAGTGCTTACCTGTGTTCAGAAAAAAACATCTGTCCCCAGCCTTAGTCTCAATTCAACTGAAGAATCACCCCCTCATTACCAGCAGGTTCATCTCTCTTGTGAAGTGACAAACTCTGCCTTGTATTATGATCATTTAAGGGTAAATGATGTATTTACCCATAGGCATTGAGTATTTCATGATGTATCCCATTAATGTACCACTATCTATGGTTAAGTCCATCTTTAAACATCCCACAAAGTCTCGTTCCTATTGATGGGTTGATGCAGGTTCTTCTGTGCCAATGACATCATAGAAACTATAGCATCAGAGGAACACAAGGCAAGTGGGGCACTCACCAGCCAACGGGTTTGGGTATAATGGCTGCCCTGTCCCCCAACTATTTCTGCTGTCCTGAGTGACACACTGCCACCTTCCAGTGACCACCTTGTCTTCAGTGTCTTCAGTGATCCTCCCAAGCTACAGTGCTTCCATGATGGGAGAAGAAGTCTCCTTCTCTCTGTATCATATTTAATCAAGGGATGCCCCACAGTGACATTTCTTAGTTCCACAGTCACCTCATTCGCCCTCAGGCCTAGACTTTGCTAGAATGAGCCAGTTGGGGCAAGTTGGGTGTCACTGGGCCCAGAATGAATGCTTGCCCTATACACTCAAGTCTTCTTGACTCACAGTAAATCCTGTGTTGAGACCCAGTTACCTCTGCAATCTGGCTTCGGTTGCCCCCAAACCACCAATCCCAGTGGCAGACAGGATTCCACAGTCTGAAAGATTCCAGATCAAAATCAGAAAAATATATTTGGAGGGGCACAGCTCAATGCTGCCACAGGGACCATCCAAATCCTGAGGCATGTGGGTTTCAGAGGCAGGTGTGTGTCTAACTCCTTCCACAGAAAACAGAGGAGGGCAATTCTGGTCCCATCTTATCAGGAAACAGGAGTTCCAGAAGTAATTCTGGTACCAACTGTTAACAAGATAAAATTATCACCTGAGACATCAACATTTGCATAACAGTTTATAGTTTACAATGCTGTAGAGAAAACAAAACCACTCCTTCCTAAATTCAGACTTTGCAAATTTTTCCTAATGCCTAATTTCTGTTGCTTAAAAAAATTCCTTTTATTTAACTACCTCTCTGCTTCTCAACATGAATGCTATCTTAGTCTGATATTATTCTTGTGTTAAATCTGATGTGCAGCCTTTGTAGGGTAGGTGTGCATTGATTAATAGTAAAGATAATTCCTGCGCATACACAAAAAATCTTCCACTGAATTCAGGGAGCAGGCATAGGGAATGGGGGAGGATGCCTCCTATGCTTTCTAATTGCCCCTTAAAATATATTGTGACTGATTTATGGGGTATCTCTGTGCATAAACTGATCATCTCTCTTTAGACATATTTAGTATTGTTGTATGATTTATAAATACGATCCTCAAAGACAAGTCTTAACTGCTTTTAAAAGCTAACTCACAAATTCTTTTTCTTCCTCTCTCCCATTTAAATGTACATGTAGAATTACTGGCTTTTAAAGATCAACCTTAGCATATAAATTCATTTGTAATGAATATAATTTCTTGCTCTGGACGTTCACTTCCTCAAGATCTGAGGATAGCATTTACTGAAGGTTAATTCAGAAAGTAGTGTTCATAGATTGAGTGCTATAAGATACAGTCTAGGGCGATAAAAACTGGCTTTCTTTGTAGAATTTAAATGAATTTCAAGGTTAGTGCTTTCTGACTGAAATGAAGAAAATGATTTCTATGAGGGTTTAAAAACATGTTTGTAATTGTGAACTCCTTGGTAGTTCAAGCCCATCCTGGGGTTTTTAAGGACATTGTATTGGCCAATTTCTAGGGAATTGGAAAATAGCTTTCTGAATATGGTACATAGTTCAATATGAGGCTCCTTAAATCAAACTCTGTCATGAACTTGACCTCAGCACTTATGGACAGATCATTTTATACCCAGCACCTTTACCCAGCAGATTAGACTATGAAGAACATAGAAGACTCACATTTCCCATACTAATATTCCTCATTCACCAGCTTTCCCTTCCTTTTCCCTTTTATTCCTTCTATTCTGTCTCCCCTTTTACCTCATCTCCCTCAGCCAACTTTTCTTGAAATTATGAGAGGATTAATTTTGTGTCTAGAAAGTTACTTGGATCTTGACCAAAGATCAGTTAGTTTCCTGGACACTTTAGTACCCTTCCAAGGGCCCACTAGCTAAGTTCCCACATATATTTGGTATGATTTATTGGCCAGATCGAACTTCAGCACTAGGTATGCACTTTTCCTCAAAAACAATTTCACACAAAAAAGTCATATGGCATATAAATATAGTTTTGGTATATGATTGCCAAGGCTAGAGATAGGAGCCAACACAGTGGCAGCTGGGACCGGAAGGAGAATGAATTGCTATGTAGGAACATTTCCTAACTTAGACAGCACTGCAGGGGTGACCTGGTTGCCAAGAGCAAGCAGAGCATTCTGAAGGCTCTGAATCAAATGGCACAGGACATGGAGCCAGGGAGCAGGGGGCCAAGAAGTGAGACGTGCATTATCACCCTTACAGCTCGCATACCCCTTCATCATGTCGATTTCAGCAGTCGTTCCTTTCTTCTTTCCAGCATGAAAAAAAATGCTTCTCTCTGCTTGCATCTTTCAACAACTTTTTTTTGAAACCTAATTCCTCTTTCACTTCTAATCTAGTTTTTCTTCACTTCAGATCAGAAGAAAGCTATTGGTAATTTAAGAACAAAGCACACTTTTCCAGAGAAGGTGGATTGAAAAATTGAAAAAGGGAATTTTTTATAACTCTGAACTACTTGACTGATTAATATATTTTTTAAAAAGAGAAAGCTTTGATGGGGTTTTATTCTTTGTTGCTTTTATTTTACTCTCTACTGCTGTTTGAACTAAATCAATATAACATCATGTAGGAGAAAAATTATTACACTGTAATTTTTTCTATATAATATTTTAGACATTGGTTTTCAAAATAATTATCACCATGTGTTTGGGATCTATTCTCTGTACTATTGGGAGACAAACCCATTAAGGGATATGGGCATAAGCTATGCTCCGTAACTTAAAAATATTTCCAGAAACACCACCCAACCTTATTCAATATTACAACTTAGTTACCTTTCTATATTTGGACAAATGAGTTTCTTAATAATCTTCTATAATTGCACTTCAAACTGAGCATGCCCCTTTAAAAGCAATTGCCTTAAGAGGCTATACTGCCCCTTGGAGCTGTTTTATTCAGAACAGGACATGTAGGAGATTTTCCAGATGACCTTCAAGAACATCACATTCTTCTGCATATTCATAGAGACAGCAAATTTTCATCATCAGAGAGTGAATTTAAAGTCTGGAAAGATGGAAGAAGAATAACAGTAAAACCATCTGTACTGATTCAAGAGAACAATCAAGCCAAATAGCATAGTTTTTGATTAGCAAGCCTTGGCAAGTAAAAGTAATGGATTTGATTTTTTATTATGTGGCTTGTAAGATTGTTCCATAAAGAAATTCTTAAGTAAATGTTAACATATATCTGGGACAGTGGTAGCCTCAGTTGAATAACTGTGCAGCTTGCACAGTGAGCCTTCTACAGGGTAATGCCTATTCAGTTGCATGCGTCACTTAGAAAATGTGTTTCATATGGTCTTATACTGTGTGCTGGGAGATTGAAACAAGAGCTGTGGAGCTGAGAAGGGCTGTGTGTGAGTCACTGAAAACACACTTTTTGCAAGTGTTTTTCTATGTCTGGATATTTTCATGATGGTTACACAGTTTTAGAGGAAACCTACATATTCCCTTTGTAAATACCTTGGACAGCAGCACGAGCTCATCATTTTGGTAGGGGCTTTCTTTTCTAAAACCTTTTTTTTTTTTGAGTGCCCTTTGAAGGTTCAAGAAATAAAAGTTTACATGTTGAGAAGAGACATTTAAAGTAGCTTCCATAACGCCTTTAGGAGTATATTGTCCTTCATAAAATAAATGGGAGCACTTCTGGGATGTTCCCACAATTTGAATTCAGATCAAAGGCAGATTATTATCAAGTGAACTTTTGGCTCTGAGGACATTACAGTTTAATTAAAATGCCACATTTCCTATGTTACAGTGTTAGGATTTAGGAAAATCATGGGTTCTTCAGCATTAACAAGGGAAGACTCTCAGAAAATAAAATTTGTCCTAATTTTTTAGATTAAATGTAGCACAGAAATTTATAGACATCATTCAGAAAATGCTTTTCTCAGAGGAAAAAAATCAGCCTTGTGCACTTACAGGAGAATTGGAGAATGTATATAATGTAGTGATTAAATGAAGAGAAAGCAATTCATTTGGAATATAGTTTGCTATAAAAGATAATCCCACAATTTTTAATCTGGACATTTTTATTATTAGACTTCACCAGTCTTTTATAAAGTGGACTGGATATTTGGTAATTATCTCCTCCTCCTAGTAAGCTCCTTAATGCCTCCCAACCCCTGCCCCCGAGTGACCTCTGCAGGGAAGTTGTTTGGTTGCCATTGAGTGGGTGTTGGGGTCAGAACACAAAAATGACAGCACCAAGAGGAGCCGGCTTTTCTACGGACTCACCCAAAAATGGGATCTCTTAAATGCATTTCTTAAGTTGCCTTTGGGTCCAATTCTAAATTATTATTTTGTGCTTCAAGCAGATGGAAAGATAAAAGATAGTCCTGCTTTTTTTTTTTTTGGAAAAAATTGAAGTGGGGTGTTTTTAATGTTTTTAATTGATGCTGATATAGGTCATCTACACACACACACACACACACACACACACACACACACACATCTCATCACAAGTTAATTTTGGAAAAGAACACCTGCAGGAGGGAATTTGTTATATGCTACCTCACATTTGTTTGGGAAGCATAAAATATAAATAAAATGCATGCTCATTATTATATTAACATAGATGAAGGGATTACTAATTGTTGATTTATGTGAGTAATTCCTATCAGTTTTCTACTTTAAGGATAAAAATAAAGGTCTGAGTAAAAGGTTCTCAGACCCACACACTGGATTAGTATTCTTTGTCACCCCTTGAGAATTTTGCAAAGTGGAAGTGCATATTTTTGAAGAGACTATTAGTTCTTAGCAAATAACATTCTTTTATTATTGCCATGCTCATGTAACATACTGCACGTGGGTTTACTGATCCTTTTAACCTTCAATTCCTGAGAAGCATTTGGATTCAGAATGGGAAGTGCCAATTATTCAGAGAGATACATATTCCTCTAAGAAGTGTCTAAGAATAAAAGAAAAAATTATTAATTCAGAAATTATCCTCAGTGCAGAAAGCTACAGGAGAGCAGAAGCCTGCCTGGAGATGGGTCTGGAGAGTCAAACACATTTTCCTTCTCATTGTGGGTGAGTGTGAGACCATCACAGGCCTGAGCCCCAAAGGTCGGGGAAAACAGCATCTCTGTGTAGAATGTCAAGGCAGAGAACAGAGGAAGAGGAAGTTCTTTCTGAATTTCAGCAAAATTTTTTTTAATGCAACTTCCCCACATTGGCCTTAAATTTGCCCTCAATTGAAGAGTAGTATATCTATTCATTTAATCCTTTCAGTGCACTAGGTACTGGGGTGGAGTGATGAAACAGAGAGACCTGGACCTCTGTTTTCATGAGCTTTTGGGGCCTGGTGTGTGAGAGGGGGTTCAGACCATTGGAGTGCAGTGTAAGAAGTCCTGAGAGCACTCGGGATGAAGCACAGGCTTCGTCCTTGTGTAGGAGGAATGCTGGACCAAGTTCAAGCTGAGACCTGAAGGATATACACTTCCACACAGCAAAGAGAGCAAAGAACAGTGCTCCAGGCAGAAGGAACAGCATCCCAGAAGCCCAAGAATAAGAGAAGATAGGAACTGAATGAATTTTTGAGGTACTGGAAGAATTTTCAGTAGAGCTAGAGCCTGGAATCCTTTGGAGTTGGTGACATGCAGTTTGGGAACAGTGGCTAAGGGAAGGAGAAAAAAACAAACACAGAATATAGAGTCCAGGGAGGCTACATCTGAAGGGATTTTATAAGACAAAGAAAGAAGTTTACACTTTACCTTAAGAGAAGTTGGTAACTTTGAAGACTTTTAAGCAGAAGGATGACCCAAATAGACCTGAATTTTAAAGGCTCACTCTTTCATTTTCTCTACACAATCCTTCTAATATTTGAAGACAGCTAACATGCTCCATCCCATTTCCTTCATACTTCATGTGGGATGGTTTCTAGAACTTTTAATATGAACATCTTCCTCTGAGCAAACCTATTTGTTTGTGTTGCCCTTTAAAAAGGGGAATCCGGACAGAAGAGAATGACCCAGAAGGGATATAAACAGCACACATCATAGGATGAGTTTGCTATCCTTTTTCTCTTGGACATTATCCTTTATTATAGATTAAAATTTTATTACAGATTAAAACTGCTGTGGCATATTGTTTATTCTTTTTGAGTTTACAATAATCTAAAGCAAAATAGGCATTTGTTTTCTAACCGAAATTGATGTTTAGTCAAATCTCCCATCTTGTATCAGTAAGAACTTACAAATCCCCATTAGATGTTATGTTTATGGTGTAAGTGCATCATTCATATCTATCAACATTGTTTTAAATCTTGGTTATGTCATTTGAAGCACCTGCCATCTCTCTCCACTTGTGCCAGCTGCAGTTTTCCTAAGGATAATCCTGTATCTTCATCATAAAGATGGTCCCTATATCTTCATTGTAAAGATGATCTATACATCTTCATATAGGATGGTCCCTATATCTTCATCTGACCAGCAACTTCTCTCTGCAGATTTCTTTCCAGGTTGAAAAGAATACTCCTTCTACCTTTATTTATTTGGTCAGATATTCATCCATGCAGGCATTTTCCAAACTACACTTTCTTATAAGATTCAAAATAATATTATAAAGAATTTGGCCAAATGTCTTGCTGAAATGAATTCACATGAATTCTTTGATATTATTCTCCATGTCATCTAACATAGTAAACCATTTAAAATGGTTTTAGTAAAGAACTCATTCTGGGCCTCATAAGCACCTACTAATATTTAGCTCTGTAAACACCTATTTAAAAGCACTCCTAAAACTCGGTCAGGTATCAGCATCACTCTTCCTAATCTGTTGATCCCAGATGGCCTTGTTTCTCTTCATCTGGCATGATCTATCCGCCATCTCCAGTCTCTGGTAGCGCTTCTGTCTTCCATGATTTCTTGAGAATTACCAAGGTGGTGTCATGTCTTGATGGTACTTCCCACAATGAATTGTAAAGGAGGTGAATTCTCTGTGGCAGTGCTCCCCTGTCTTCCAGGAGCAATTTCTTTATCAGTGAAATGAGCACAACAGTACCCCCCTCTCCAGGGCTACCATGAGGATCACCTGACTTGATACAGGTGAAAGAATTAGAACTGTGGGTGGCACTGGCATGAAATGCTCACTGATGGTAAGTATTAGCTATGAGTGATTTGCAAGTCTTTTCTCTCTGTTTATTAATATTTGCTTATGTTCTCTGAGCCTTCAGGCTAGTCATACTACCTCTTAGAAAGTAAATTTCTGATCTGTGATCTGAGGATGACCGTGATGTCTACTGTTCACCTCAGAGAGGATAAAATGCAACAGCCTGAATGGCTTTCATGCCCATAGTCACTGTTTGGGCAGTTGGTACATTGTGATATTGGAATGGCTGAACCTGACTTCATGAACCCATTCATGTCTGAGCACAAGGTAGCTGCAAGGGATGTATTCACAGTTGTCACTTCTGTGCACAGACAGTAGCCACTCCTTCTTTTTTTGAATCAATTCTGGTCATTCACCAACCAGATGTGTCAGACATCGAATGGTTTGTCCATTTTAAGAGTGTGAGGAAATGGAAAACATATAGATTTTTCTTGGGACAATTATAGTCACAGTTTTTTTCTGCTTTAATTCATACATTGCAGTTGAATTAGCCAGTTGTTAAATTTTCAAAAATATATCTAAGAGATAGAAGCTTTATTTTAAACCATGTATAAAATAATAAATATGCGTTAAAAGAAATTCTCTCAAGCTCAGAATACATTGTGCTGTTTTCCCTTTATAGTTTCTTCCAGAATTGGCCCATGTAGTAATTCTTTGCCCCGTATTCCTGGGGGAGGATGCCCCATTACAGAGGAGGTGATCCGAGTGCAGGAAGGGCCCAGTGTGCAGTTTCATTCAGGAGTAAGTCTGTGTTTAATCAGCAGGGGAGCCCTGGCCATTCTCGTTGTGAAAGATACCAGTGCTCATGGTGTGAGGGCATGAAGCCAGAGCAGTTCTGAGAAAGACTCCTGCTCCTCTGTGACATCGCCAGAGGGAAGGACAGCGTGGGTCACCAGTTTTATTCTTTGCTTTATCCATTTTGCTTCTCTTTGGAGACAGAGGAAACTCCTCTGATTCTGAGAACGGATCAGCTCAGATTAACCACTGGTCTTGCTTTTTGTGTATTTATTTGGTGACTGATGTTGGTTCTCATCTTTTTATGTGTTCTCTTAGGTCCCTTGTGGCATGTAGGAAGAGCTACACTGGGGACTGCTCAAGTGCTAGAGTTTAGATTCAGACCCCAAATGGTTCAAAATGCACCTCATTCTTGCAGACCCAAGTGAAACCAGGGAACCAGCTCTCAGTTCTGTTTGCTCCTTTCACAGACTCGGAGCCATCCTTAAAGTGAACATCCTTTGGGCTGAAGACCTGTGAGCTGGAATGCGACAGGTGCTTCAGGGCAGGCTAGCCTTGTTTCGGATTGGGCCCCTCAGGCCGAGGACCGGTGAGCGGCCTTGCATGGCAGGTGGCAGGCCTGATGTTGTGTCATTGCTGCTTGTGTATCTGCCAGTTCAGAGTGTGAGCTCCATGGACCCCCAGATGCAGGGACCTCGGGGGTCTTACGTGAGACACTCAGTGAGTGTCAGGAGAGGAGAAATGTCCCTGTGTAACTTCTGGAGGGGGAAGGGAGACCATCCTGGTGGTGACGTAGAGGAAAGGTGGCCTGGAAATGATTTGACAGGAAATCCATGGAGCTGAGCAGGTCAGTCATAATTAAACAGGAGTTTTTCCCTCTTATCTTTGTTTTCAGACTATCTCAAACATCTCAGAATAAATAGAGCTTACGTGTAATGAATGCTGACAGGCAATTAGTGCATAGAGAGTGTGAGGGGAGGCATGCCGTTGGCAGAGCCTATATCCTAAAGCTACTGTCTATTGTGCCATCTGGCCACCTCAATCTTAGAAAAGCTACCTCTTAACCTGAAGTGCCAGAGACCACATCCTCTCATTTGGAGGACATGTGTGCTATAGAGGCGACCTGGACAACTACATGGGGAATCCCTTGATTGCATGGGGCCTGTTTTCCTTGTTCAGAGGGATTGAAATTGTCAGTACTGATGACAATGGCGATGGTGTTGCTGGAACCAGGTGAGAGATGGAGGTGGCCTGAACTAGACTGGTAGCCATGGGGAGAAGAGGTAGTCAGATGGTTAGAGCAAAATCATGCTGGCTCAATCCTGGAGGTGAATGAAGAAGGGAGCCCCTACCCCCTCAAGCATCCTGGGTGGATGGCAGGACTGTGTACTAAGACATGAAACACTGGAGGAGAACATTTGGGGGCAAATCTTTGCATTTGTCACTTGATGTTAATAGGCAGCATTGAGGGTTTAGTCTGGGGAGTGACGTGGCATCTTATGGAGAAGTATGGAAGTGGAGAGACCCTGTCCATCATCTCCTCATCTGCACCCACCAGGTTAACTAGTACCTGAGAGGACATTAATCTTCTTTACTTGCCCAAACCTGCCCAGCTGGCGCCTGGTACTGCTGTGTCACGTCGGAAGCAGGCCCAGGTGAAGCAGGATGTCCTAGTGAGCGGCTCTTCCTCTGGATGTCTGGGTGGCAGGGTCCCCTGTTCCCCTCTTCCCATTCATTTGCTCTGGGAGGTCAGATGTACATACTATGTTGATCTCAGTTGTAATAAATGTTCTTGTGGGAACCACTCTTCTACAAAGTTGGACTTTACATACCCTAGAGCCGTAGTCGGCAAACCACGGCTCACGAGCCACATGCGGCTCTTTGGCCCCTTGAGTGTGGCTCTTCCACAAAATACCACATGTGGGCATGCATGTACAGTGCGATTGAAACTTCGTGGCCCATGAGCATAAGTCGGTATTTTGTGGAAGAGCCGGTATTTTGTGGAAGAGCCACACTAAAGGGGCCAAAGAGCCGTATATGACTCGCGAGCCGCGGTTTGCTGAGCCGCAGTTTGCCAACCACTGCCCTAGAGGAAAATCACTTTGGAAACTTAAAACAATCATCTCCTTAGAATACCAGTGTCCCAAGCAATGTTGCACCTGTCTTGGGTTGCTAACCCTAGAGTCCGCTGGCACTGCTTATGTCATCTCCAAAACTCTGGCGTTAAAAAGTAGCTTGGAAACCAGAGGCACTGACACTGATGGATTGCCAAGTGCAAAGAAGCTGGAATAGTTGAAGGCAAAAGAACTGGGTGACGAGAACTTCAGCAGCAAGGTAGTGCAGAGGGGGCGAGAATTCTTTGATGACAATGGGAACTTGCTGTACAGAATTTGAACTGGAGCCTGGCTGTGGAGATGTCATGTGAAACACAGCTGAGCGAGTATATTGGAGGTGCCTGGGTTTCTGTGTATGGATTACCCACCTTGGAAGTTATGAGCCTGGAGATAGAAAGAGCGGCTTGGATTTCAATCTGACAAGGGACAGTGAACTTCACAGGGCAAATGTGTACGGGGGCAGCATGAATAACTGGCTAGTATAGTCTAGCTTCTGGAGCATGGCTCCTGGCCTGAGCCATGTGGATATTCAGTACTCACTCCCTTGCTTAGGTTCTCTATGTGTCAAAACCAGCCTGTGTCGCATGTGTTAGGAGCTTGTTGTATTTGCAATATGTGTTTGGGAGGAATTGAAAAGTTTTCCTTCTGACATTGCTTACTTCTTGATTAATGAACACTAACAGTTCTGGAGCTGCTTAGTTAAGTGGTTGTATTCCCTATGTGCAAAATAAAGTAAAATGTAGCAATAAAAAAAAAAAGTAGCTTGGAGGTTTCAGGAATTTTCTTCTCCAGCTCCCTCGTTCCCAGTCACATGGTCATACACATAGTGGGAGGGTGTCCCCATGCTTTGCTCCTGAAGTGGGTAAATGGTTGGCAGAATCCCTTGACCCATCCCCACCACAGGAGTGGATGTGCTGTGTGTGGCATCATTTTCTGGAGAAAGCGCCCTTGTCACCATGAATTCGTTTTATACAACTCCTTTTCCAGGAAATTGGAAGAATTGCTTTTCCCTCATGATCCTCTGTTTTCCTGCTGATGCTTTGCACAGTCTGTTGATTAAGAGGAGCTTGCTCTGAAAATAAGGCTCTAAACCACTTACTGGCACAGGGACACATTAAAGAGAAGCCCCTGTAAATTGTGGGCAAGTGAAGCCAATGCCTGCTTGATTTTACATGGAGACAGGCAGATTGACAAATTAATGCTGAATAGACATTGCAATGCCAAATGCTCTAAGCTCTGAAGACATTGTCCCAAAGCTTTCATAATTCTTGATATTAGGAGCATTCTATTCGTTGTCACTACAAACTGGAGGGCAACAGGCACTGATTAATCAGTCTTTCCTTGGTAGGAAAATGGGGTTGCTGTCTTCCCAGTAATGACTTTAAGGGGCCAGATCAAAATTTAAGACATATTTCAGTATATATGCTTGCTTTTAGAAAACGTTTGAGCCAAATACATTTGTAAAATTTAGCCGACTTGGATAAATAATTTGGGTAGTAAAATCTCTATTCCCGAAATAGAAGAGCATGTGCTTATGCATTTATAAAAGTCTTTGTCTTTAGAATTTGCAAGATCAGATTTCTTGTTCCTGACATCTGTCAGCTCTCTCTGCCTCTGTTTTTCTTTTTTTAAATTTGTTTGTTGATTTCAGAGAGGAAGGAAGAGGGAGATAGAAAAAATCATGTGAGAAAATCATTGATTGGCTGCCTCCTGCATGCCCCCTACTGGGGATCGAGCCCACAACAAGGGTATGAGCCCTGACTGGGAATTGCACTGTGACCTCCTGATTCATAAGTTGATGCTCAACCACTGAGCCACACTGGTCATGTGTTTTGTTTTTATATATGTTTTGTTCTTATATGAAAAATTCAGTATAGTTTTAATAGGATTTTTGTCTATTTATCCTATATAATAAAAGCCTAATATGCTAAGTGTCCGATTGTCTGGTCGACTGGTTGGCTGTTCAACCAATCAAAATGTAATATGCTAATGATATGCTAAAGCCTCTCAGTTGCTCGCTATGATGTGCACTGACCACCAGGGTTGCAGACAGTTGACTGGTTGACCAGTTGCTATGACATGCACTGACCACCAGGGGGCAGACGCTCTAACAGGTAGGTTAGCTTGCTGCTGGGGTCTGGCTGATTGGTACTAAGTGAGACAGGCCAGACATGCCCTGGAGCCCTCCTGCAGTCCTTCCCCGGCTGGCCAACTTCCCACATCTCTCCCCAGTCCCAATTGTGCACCGGTGGGGTCCCTTGGCCAGGCCTGTGCCCTATTGCAATCTGGGACTCCTTGGGGGATGTCAGAGAGCTGGTTTCAGCCTGATCCCGCAGGCCAGGCCGAGGGACCCCACTGGTGGAAGAATTTGTGCACTGAGCCTCTAGTTGAATATAAAATCACTAGAGACCCAGTGCACAAAATTCACACACTTGCGGGGAGATCCCTCAGCCTGGTCTGTGCTCTCTCGCACTCTGGGAGCCCTTAAGGGATGTCTGATTGCTTATGCCTGCTCCCTCCAGGGAGCTGGCCTATGCTGTCTGTTGGACATCCTTAGCACTGCTGTGGAGGCAGGAGAGGCTCCCGCCACTGCTGCTGTGCTCATCAGCCATGAGCCCAACTTCTGGCTGAGCAGCACTCCCCCTGTGGGAGTGCACTGATCACCAGGGGGCAGTTCCTGCATTGAGCGTCTGACTCCTGGTGGTCAGTGTACATCATAGTGACCTGTCATTCTGTCGTTCAGTTGATTTGCATATTAGCCTTTTATTATATAGGATATTGCCTTTAACTTTGTAATAGCATATGGATAGAACTCTCAGCCTGTTCCATCAAAGAACAGGGGTGATTCTAAGAGGTGTATCAAGACATGTTTTGCTCAATTTATATTTTTCCTCCTCAGTGAGGATGTGAACAAATCTTTTAAAAATGCTTTTATCCTTATCTTATGTATCAGATTCCCATTTCTCTTTCTATATAGAGATCATTACTTATCTCATAGTCTATAAGAACGTTTCTGAGTCTGGCTGTAGCATTCAAGAGGCACAGGTGAGTCTGTGGCCCATCCCAGCAGGTGCTCCTGTAGAGGCATGAGCCTTCACATCCTACCCCTGAGCTCCTAAGCAACAGCCCCACATATGGGACCATCCAGAGCCTTGGAATCACAGTGAACCCAGCAATAGGCATGCTTTCTTATCTGTCGTGGTGAAGATGCTACAGAACTGAGGCTTACTTGTGAAATTCCTTTTACTAGTAAATGCAGAGGACTAAAGCACTCTAGCATGACACCAGCTTACATTTCTTGCTGGCATTCACTAATAATTTTGTTTCAGTTCTCTAATTATCAGGAAGTTGGGCTCTTCTGCTCTTGGCAATTGTGTTTGTGATGTGAATTTTTAACCTAGACAAATAAATACCAACCCAGTAAGGGCAAATAAATAGGATTATTGGAATCTAATTCTGGAGGCAGCATGTAAAAGAGTTCTTATGATGCCGGATGACATGCGACTCCCCCACAGATCAAAGGGAACACAAGAAGCAGAGAAGCTCACGCTGACAACCTGTGGCTCTTGGAAAGAGTAATCAGTGAGCAGTCTGTGTTCAAATGCCACTCATAGCTCTTAGACTTCGAGTGCATGCTAATGAGGGAGCAGGTACAGCAACAGCATGGGAACCTGGAATAAGTTTTGAACCAGAGAAAATCACTGTGCATATCTCTCGTTCTAATTGCCATTGTGAACACCTATGTAACAAGTTCATGGATGCAAAGAAATGGACTCTCCTTTATAATAATGTGTGTTTTAGACATTTTAGTATGTGGATCTATTAGTTCTAAAGTAATATGCTCTCTTGAAATGTCATAATAATGCTCTTCAAAATAATATCTAGTATATATGTCAATTTATGATGTTCAAAGTACTTTCATTCTACTCATTCAGTTGATCCTTGTAGCTAGCCTGCCTTATTTTAATATTCATTCAACAAGCACAGGCTGTGCATTTCCCTTGTGTAAGGTGAAGACCTCTAGGACAAACAATATAAATGTAAAAATGAAGTAATTCTAGCATTTACAGAACTTTCAGCTTCTTGGTCAAAATTTACCACTATTATAAGAAAGGCAGGAATCTTAGAAGTCAGAAAATTGTAGTAGATAAATTAAGTGAAATCTTTCAAGATCAAACTTAATGTTATAACCCGAGTTAACACCTTGATTGTTCTCACTAACATGTAGTTTCAAAATCATGTGACTTTTTAATGTAAAGTGCATATTTTAAAGTGTAGATTTTTGATAAAGATAATGAAGAACAAATGAGCATGTTTCTAATACCACTTAGTGGTTTGGGAAAAAGAACAAAAACCTTTGTCAAGGAAACTTTAGGAGCCGAGGCAAAAGCAAGGATATAGGAGCAAGGGGCTGCCTTTGCCCCTGGTCAGAGGGAGGCTGGGTGCTCACCAGTTGTCTTTAATGATGGACAGCATGAATGTGCTATTAGCTGAGAGATGGCAGAGAGTTCAGGGCCACATGCCTCTTTCTGCACCCTGCCCTCCATGTCATAGTTAAAGCTCAAATTCTGTACTTGAGTGTTGGGGCAGCAGTTAGAGTTTGGAGTCAGGAAAGTTTCTTAAGCTCTTTAAGCTTTTTAAATTTACTGGTTATTGATATCTCCACCAGATCCTGGAAAGTAACACAATCAAGTCAGTGACTCAATGTTGTTATGATTGAGGGTTTAATAAGGAATCTAGAAACTAGTACAATATGGCAACATTTTGGAATCCCTTGCAAAAACAACTGATTAGGAGAACAAAGTCAAATATCCAGTTATCCAAGGGTATAGATAACTATTGCCCTCTGATACTGCAATTCATTTTGATTGCCTTGAATAGCCAGCGCAGCTTATATAGTGACATTAATTTTAAAAAAGGAGACTGCGAATTTAGCCAAGCATGTCCAAGAGTTACAATTCAAACCTTAAAATGTTTTATTAGAAATACTCATGAAAGCTACCATCTAATTTCTGCCACTTAAGCAGTATGTTACTAAATCATTTATAGCTGGGCAAAAATGTCTTTTGGATGGTGAATTGAGTCTAACCCCCAGTTAGAGTGGCTTTTTGTTGCGCCTTATCTTTCTGCTTTTTCTGTGGCATCAGATTTGATATAAGAAAAAATAAATCTCCAAAAGTACAGAAAGCTTAGTTGTTTCTTTATCCTCCTGCAGAATTTCAAGGTCTGACCCAATCGCAGTCTTTTGTACCACCCGTCACTAATGTTTACAGCATGTTTAAAGCAGCTGAGGCAATGTGGGGAGATGGTTCTGCAGCAAATAAATATATCATGATTGTTTCACTGTGATGTCTCTCTGTTAACACTCCAAGCAGCATGAGTATATGATTTACTGAAATCTGAAGAGGAACCAGAGCTATTCACTAAACTGGGAACTTTCTTATGTAGATCCTCTGTCTTTTCTTTCTGGTGTCTGTTCTTTGGCCATTTATTTACTTGCAAGATGGTTTTGAGAGAAAGGGAAAGGGTTTGAAATTTAAGTGAGTTTATGTGGCAACCTGCTCATGTTCCTAGAAATCATTTTGATTCTCTTAATATCATTGTCT
The DNA here is from genome assembly GCF_014108235.1 of Myotis myotis. Classification (NCBI taxonomy): domain Eukaryota; kingdom Metazoa; phylum Chordata; class Mammalia; order Chiroptera; family Vespertilionidae; genus Myotis; species Myotis myotis. The sequence goes on from NW_023416401.1 coordinate 43,673,314, forward strand.
GTTATTATGATAGAGATTTTGGAAATGAAATCACCCAAATAGTAATTTAGTTCTATAAGTGGATATAAAAATAGCTCTTAGTATATTATCAGCACCCTGGGGAGAGTCAGTATCTCTTGCTGTTATCTTCTGTGGCGACCAGAAAATTACTCTTCTAGAATGGGTGCTTAGTCAATTTTTTTTCCACAGATTATGGCCCTTTTAGAAAAGTTCCAAAGGAACAAATTCTACTTCTGTTGGTTTCCAGATTCCTGAAAATACCCATGTGTTGCATGACTATAAGAATTTTATAGTAGAATCCAATGACACAGTATCTTTTTGTGTTACCTCTGTTAAATCTAGTAAGGAGGTTTTTATTACATTGCGTAGACTTACTGTTAGTATATTAAACTATCCAAAAATCCCAGTGGAGTAACATGGTAGATGTTCATGTAACAGGACAATGTAAACAATCAGCAAGCGGCCTTCCATGTGGTGACTCAGGGACCCAAGCACTTCTACCTGTGGTTCCTAGCCCCCTGGAGCCCTCTGCTGACTGGCGGATGAGAAAAACAGAGTTGCGAGTCATTGTGAGAGCATTTTATGGATCAGTCTTGCCCACATTCTCAGCCAGAACTGTCACAGGGCTCAGATGCCTTCAAGGCAGAGTCAGGGATATAGACCAGTGTACTTAGCAGGAGAAGGAAATGATTTGTGAAGACATAAGAGTATCTGCCATGTCCACTGTCAGTCACTAAACATACTTCTCAGTCTTCTGACCATCACAGAACATATTCACACCTTCCCAGTGTACTCAGCCCAAACCCCACACAGTCACAACATCCAGGGCACAATCCAGCATCTTCAGATGAATTCTAGGCTCTCTCCCACATCTAATACTCAGTGACACAGAAGGGATGGTATAATCATGATGCAAGTCTTACCTAGGAAAGGAGAAATGGGACACATAGTGCAGTCCTCACAGGTAACCATTCTGAGATATTCCTGGCAGGCATTGCAGAGCCCCCATCCTGGGCAGGGTCTACTGTTTCATGCCTTTCATCCCCTCTACCCCCTGGCTGTACCTGCAGTGATGGTGGTGAACACGTTCTCTCTGAACTTCACCAAGGCTTTGCCCTTCGCTTCCTGCTCTGGTGAATTTGGGGGACAAAAACTTTTTGTAAGTGTCAAAAAATAAAAAAAAAGTAAAAACTGGGCTTACAGTTTCTCTGTCAATACATTTCCTCACAATTCAGAAGGTTCCTCATGAATTTGCTTCGGGTGAGTTCCCTAGGCCTTAGTAACCTTACCCAGGGTTTGCTTCAAGACATAATCAGCAAGCCTAGTTTATTTCAGGACTTCCTTGACCCCATGACTTTCAGAGTGATCAGAGTTTAGGTTTATTTGAAATAATGGACTTTGTGACACTCTTTATCTGACAGTTGCTGCAATGCTGAAATTCTGTGTTTCACTGGGAAGGTTTTCTGGACCTCTGTGGCTGAGACAGGTGCAAGCTTTCGCACTCTCTCTCCTAGCAGGTGACTTTTCCAGCTGTGCACGGATCCTAATATAGAGGTTTCTTTCCTTTGATCTCTGCTGGAAAGCCAGTCAATTCCCCTCTGAGCTTGTTAGTTCTTGGATCCCTTTTAATGTCAGTCTCTGGTAATCAGCACACCAGCAATCTTTTGTCTGCTTCCTCCATAGTAAGGATTCAGGAAGAATATGGACTTTCCTCCTAATTATTGCAGGGCTAGATTCACAGAACCGTCCAGTGGCCATTCCTGTGGTGTTTCAGAAAACAAGATTCTTTGCTCTGTGTCTCTGCCTCCTCAGGAACCTCAGGGTACTCTTCTGGGGCCTCTGACCTGGAAGGATGGAGGTGGAGGATGATGTATGTGTGTGTGTGTGTGTGTGGGGGGAGGGTCGCATATGAGCCAGATATGAGTGTGGTCAGTGTGGGATTGGTGACCACATCTAACTCTCAGGAAGATTGAGAATGTCATGTAGCTGTGTGCCCAGGTGAAAGCTAAACAGGTTTTGGTGAACATGAAACAATCTCGGCCACAGGTGGCAAAGAAGTGGGTGAATGGAGATGTGTGCTCATATTAGCAGTTCTAATGAGTATCCATAGACAGAGTTAAGACTAAAAAGCAGGTAGAGTAAGACAGTGGGCAAAGAGAGGAAGGGTAAACAGTGGAGAAATCACTCAGTGATGCTCTTAAGGCCCAGAAAGAACAGAAAGAAAGTTTGTGTTTCTCCCTCATCTTGACTCTCTCCCTGTTGATGGCTGGTCAGGGCCGAGTCCTTCCAGAGACTTGAACATAGAGATGGAGGAAAGTCTTCTAAGGGGGTAAGGAAGCAGGGTGGGGTGACTTTGCTCAAAAGAACTCTGTGAACCATACATTAATCCACGTAGGTTTGTTCCTTTCCTGCAGGGCTATGGGTGAGTCATCTTGGTTCATTATTCTTTAAAAATAACCCAGTGGGAACGACTGAAGGAAACCTACCTCTGGCATTTGAGAAATCTGCCGACATCAGCTCCCTGTAGTGAGTGCTCCTAGGCGTAGGTGTACATCTCCGAACACAGATCCGCTGCACAGGAGGCGAGCTCTGCCCTGACCGAGCAGCAGCCTTCAGTGGAGTTCATAATGCTCTTTACCAATTCTTTCACAGAAGGAATCATTTCCTAATTTTTCTAGAGATACAGTATAAAAGTATTAGCATCTTTATGTTCAAGTTCCTGAAAAAATCAACTACTTGTCAATTTAGTTGTGGCAGAAAGGTGAGAGATAGGGAGGAATTCTTTATTCTGCACTTGAAAAACTAAATTTATGCATATGGAATCATTCCTGGTCTTATCGATTTCATCAATGTAAAATCCTTCTTCCCTCCCTCCCTCCCTCCCTCCCTCCCTCCCTCCCTCCCTCCCTCCCTTCCTTCCTTCCTTCCTTCCTTCCTTCCTTCCTTCCTTCCTTCCTTCTTTCCTTCCTTCCTTCCTTCCTTCCTTCCTTCCTTCCTTCCTTCCTTCCTTCCTTCCTTCCTTCCTTTCTTCCCTCCTTCCTTCCCTCCTTCCTTCTTTTCTTCTTTTCCATATTTATAAAATATTCAGGTACTGTTCTGGGTGCAGGCATAAGTTGGTGAAGAAAAACATTTATTTTCCTAAAGAGGGAATAGACTGGTATGGAGTGTGCAACAGAAATCTATTATGAGCCACATATGTGCATTTAAATTCTCTAGTAGCCACATTAACAAAAAATTAGAGGGAAATTTTAATCATATATTTTATTAATCTCTATACATCTAAAAAGTCACCCCCGAAATATTCTCTTTTTTATTATTATATCTTTCAAATCTGGTTTATATTTTTCCCCAATCCTACTAATTTACTTCCATCTTTTGTGTTTTTTTTTCCTCCTGGAAACCACCCAAATATCCAGTGTGTAGATGATTAAACCAATGGTGTCCCACCTGTACCATGAAATACTACTCAATAATAAAAAGGAATTACCTATTGATTCTTGCTCAAATACAGTGCAAGGAAATTATGCTGAATGGAAAAAAGTCAATTTGAAAACGATACATACTGCATGGTTTCATTGCTATAATATTCATGAAATAACATAATTTTAGAGACAGAAAACAATGTAGTGGTTGTGAGGAGTTAGGGATGATTAGGAAAGGGGATGGATGTGGCTATACGGGGGTAAGGAGAGTATGTTGTGGTGACAAGAAGTATCTTGCTTTTTGTAGTGGTGATGCAAGGTTATACCTGTGAAAAATTGCAGGGATCCGCACACATGTACATACACATTTAGACAGCATGAGTGTATGTATACATGGTGATATCTTGGTGAGCTCTGTGGGTTGTACCAGTGCCAACTTCTTGACTTTGGTGTTATACTACAGTCACTATGGTCACATTGGGGAGCTTGAGGGAGGGTACACAGGGCCTCCCTGTACATTTTTTTAAATTCTTACCTGAAGATGTTTTTATTGGTATTAGAAAGAGGAAGGGAGAGAGAGAGAAACATTGATGTGAGAGAGAAATATGGATTGATTGTCTCCCATACGCACCCTGATGGGGCGGGGGAGGTTTAAACCCGCAACCTGGGTATGTGTTCTAACTGGGGATTGAATTTGTAACCTCTTGATGTGTGGGATGAAGCTCCAACCAAGTTAGCCACCCAACCAAGGCCCCCATACAATTCTTTGCAATCTCCTGTGGTGTATAAAAACCAAATCTAAATAAAATGTTAAAAATGGCTTCTGCTGTTGCCATTGTTTGCTTTAAGGAAGATCTAGGAAAACGTTTCAGTACGTTTTACATGAATGTAATAAAATGTCACAGAGCATTTTGTGGCTTTGCTTTATTGTCAGATTTTGTTCATCATACACACACACACAACCACATATGCACACACACAGTCACACATACACTCACACATACATACATACATACACTCATGCACTCACACACATATAAATACACACGCACACATGCACACACACTCACACACACAACCCTATCAACACATAGACGCATCTCCTTAGGCATAGGTCATTGACTCTCCATTCTGCCCCAGATGTCTATCTGCTGTAGTTTGAAGTGTAAACCTCTCATCACCTCAATGAGTGTTTTCCTAAATGATAGAAAAAGAGATCAGTTTCAAACAAAAGGAATTCCTAGCTTATATATATACTAGAGGCCCGGTGCACAAAAATTTGTGCACTTGGAGGGGGGGGGGAAGGTCCCTCAGCCTGGCCTGTGCCCTCTCACAGTCTGGGACCCCTCGGGGGTGACCACTTGCTGGCTTAGGCCTGCTCCCTGGGGGATTGGGCCTAAGATGGCAATCAGACATCCCTATGGCAGCCCAGCAGCCATCGGGGGATGTCCACTTGCCAGCGGGGAGCAGACCTAAGCTGCAGTCGGACATCCTTAGTGCTGCTGAGGAGGCAGGAGAGGCTCGCACCACCACCGCTGTACTGGCAGCCATCAGCCTGACTTGTGGCTGAGCAGAGCTCCTCCATGTGGGAGCTCACTGACCACTAGAGGGAAGCTCCTGCATTGAGCGTCTACCCCAGCTGTGGCCAAACTACGGCCCGCAGGCTGGATCCGGCCCGTTCGGCTGTTCTATCCAGCCCGTGGAGCCGAAAGAGCGGAGGGTTCTCTTGCTCTCCCCTCCGCTCCTTCACCAGCAGCAGTGTTAACATGGCAATGTCAGGAAACACGGCCACAGCTCCTTCTTCTGAGTCCAGTTTAAGAACCCATTGTGGCGCTCGAGTCAAAAAGTTTGCCCACCCCTGGTTTACCCCCTGGTGGTCAGTGTGTGTCATAGTGACCAGTCATTCCCAGTCGTTCTGCTGTTAGGGTTAGTTTGCATATTACCCTTTTACTATATAGAATAGAGGCCTGGTGCACAGGTGGGGGTCGGCTGGTTTGTCCTGAATGGTATCCCGGATCAGGGTGGGGGTCCCGCTTGGGTGCCTGGCCAGCCTGTGTGAGGGGCTGATGGCTGTTTTCAGGCTGCCTGCACACCTTTTAGGGTGGGGGTCCCCACTGGGGTGCCTGGCCAGCCTGGATGAGGGGCTGATGGCTGTTTTCAGGCTGCCCGCATCCCCTTTAGGGTGGGGGGTCCCCACTGGGGTGCCTGGCCAGCCTGGGTGGGGGGGCAGATGGCTCTTTTCAGGCAGGCTAAGCCTGCAACTGAAGCTCCCAGTCTCTCCTTTTATTTTATTTATTTATTTTTTTATTCTGGGATTTATTTACCTTCTGTAATTGAAAATTTGTTGCGGCTCCAGCTCCGAGGCCGGCTGGCTGAAAGCAGGTATCTGGGGTTTGTTTAGCTTCTATAATTGCAACATTGTTGCTTAGAGTGCAGCTCAGAGCTGGGCCGCGGCAGGCGGGGAACCTTGGCTTCTTCCATCACTGGAGCAAGCAAGCCTCATGTTCGCTTCAGCTGAGTGTCTGCCGGCCGCCATCTTTGTTGGCAGTTAATTTGTATATCATGCTGATTAGCCAGTGGGATGCGTAGACAAACATGGTAATTAACCATACCTCTGCTACGCTTCCCATTGGCTAATCAGCGAGATATGCAAATTAACTGCCAACAAAGATGGCGACCGGCAGCCACTCAGCTGAAGCGAACATGAGGCTTGCTTGCTCCAGTGATGGAGGAAGCCAAGGTTCCCCACCTGCCGCGACCCAGCTCTGAGCTCCGGATGCAACAATGTTGCAATTATAGAAGCTAAACAAACCCCAGATACCTGCTTTCAGCCAGCAGCAGGCTCAGAGTTTAGAGCACCAGTGATGGCAACAGAGTTTCAATTATAGAAGCTAAACAAACCCTGATACCTGCTTTCAGCCAACCACGGCCTCAGCTCCAGGGACAGCTATAGAAGGTAAATAAATCCCAGAATATAAAAAAAAAAAAAAAAAAAGAGGCTGGGAGCTTCAGTCTCCCACCAGCCTGAAAACGGCCCTTAGCCCCTCACCCAGACTGGCCAGGCACCCCAGTGGGGACCCTCACCCTGAAGGGGTTGTGACCAGCTGCAAACAGCCATCAGCCTCTCACCCAGGCTGGCCAGGCACCCAAGCGGGACCCCCACCCTGATCCGGGACACTCTTCAGAGCAAACCAGCCGGCCCCCTCCATGCACCAGGTCTCTATCCTATATAGTAAAAGGGTAATATGAAAACTGACCCTAACAGCAGAACGACTGGGAATGACTGGTCACTATGACACACACTGACCACCAGGGGGCAGATGCTCAATGCAGGAGCTGCCCTCTGGTGGTCAGTGTGCCCTCACAGGGGGGAGGTCTGCTTAGCCACAAGCCAGGCTGATAGCTGCCAGTACAGTGGTGGTGGTGGGAGCCTCTCCTGCCTCCTCAGCAGCACTAAGGATGTCCGACTGCAGTTTAGGCCTGCTCCCCGCTGGTGAGTGGACATCCCCTGATGGCTGCCAGGCTGCCAGAGGGATGTCTGATTGCCATCTTAGGCCCAATCCCCCGGGGAGCAGGCCTAAGCCAGCAAGTGGTCACCCCTGAGGAATCCCAGACTGCGAAAGGGCACAGGCCAGGCTTAGGGACCCCCTACCCCCGAATGCACAAATTTTTGTGCACCGGGCCTCTAGTATGTGTGTGTGTATGTATGTATGTATGTATATATATATATTATAATAATTAACAACAACAAAAAGCTTTAATCAAAGAAAGTGAGAAAAAAATAAAATGACATCAAGGTGAAAATTTATAGATGTGGTTATGTGTAAAAATGCAGGAATATTTAGAATACATTTTGGAGAAATAAAATTACATGAATGAAATTAGATATAGTATTAATCTATCTTGATATGTTGACCCAAACTTGCTTTTTACTGGGTCGGAAAGATCTAATTGAATTTTTCTCAGCTTATATCTTCCTTCCCTAGTTGAGTCCTTCTTTACAATGTTAAAACTTGGGCCACTATGTCTTTTCCCTAGAATTGGTCTCTGCTACTCCTTAGATAGGTCTTAGGCCATATGTTCTGCCTGTGCTCGGGAGGTTGCGTGCTTGCGTGCTTGCCTGCTACAGAACAGAAGTCCAAGAGCAGGGCTGGCTCTTAAAACCTTTCTTTCTTGGTGGGTTTCCCATATGGAAAGTTCTGCCAATTGTATTGGTTTTCCTTTGTTCTGAAAAATTTCTAACAGATGCTTAAATTTATCACTTAAACCCATTTTCTAGGGATTTAACCTTGGCACTGAATTTATAAAGGGCTCCCTGTGCCCAGAACATAGTACTTAGAAGCCATTTATGAAGACTTTATAAAGATTTTGAAAATGGTTTTCAAAAGTGGATTCATTCAACTCACATTTTTTAGTGTATAATACTTGTAATTTCTTTAATTTGCAGAATAATATTTTTAGATCCTCAGCATTTTGGCCACCTAAAGCACACTCACTTTTATATTCCTGCTTCAGATAATAGTAGCAGCTTTCTTTTCATTCTAAATTAATTTCCCTACTTTCCATCACCCACAATCTCTGTGTGTGTCAGCTGCTGCATGAAGAGTGACAGGAGAAACGCAAAAGACGCAGAAGGCAATGAACGGTATTTGATCACTGCCCTGCTCTTTATTCCACCATCTGAATGGAAAAGGTGGAGGGGATCGAAGGGAGGCATTTATTCTGGGAAAACCTCAGAGGAGTAATTGTCCCTTCCATGAAACCTTTTGTTACTTTTGACCTTTTCTTGTTACTGAAGGGTATTTTTATGTGTGATTATCAAAAGTGGTAAAGTGCAGACAATGATAGGAAATTCATTTTATAATTGTCCTTTGCTAAAATAGCTTTCTGCTCACTTGAGCTAAGAATGAACAGATATCATGAAGACTGAGCTCTTTGATGCCATGAAATTGCTCTCCTAGTATAATTGCCTTCTGAAATTTCTTGCTGGTGTCTAGCAGAAAGTTTAATGCTGTGTCTGTAACTATTTAACAATGGAATTGAAAAAAAAAGAAGTGCCCCCAGAATGTGCTGATTAATATGCATATGAAAGTTTATTGCAATAGAAAATATTACTTCCTAACCATAACTACTTGCTTACCTCACACCTGTTAGAATGGCTGTTACCAAAAAGATAAGTGATAATAAGTGTTGGTGAGAATGGGGAGAGAAGGAAACCCTTGTGCACTGTTGGTGGGAATGGAAATTTGTGCACCTACTGTGGTAAACAGTATGGAGGGTCCTCAAAATATTAAAAATAGAAATACCATATGATCCAGAAATCTCATTCCAACTGAAGGAAATGCAATCAAGATTCTGAGTAGATAGCCCATGTTCGTTGCAGCAGTATTCAAAAAAGCCAAGATATGGAAACAACCTGAGCATATGTTGATAGTGATATCTATCTATCTATCTATCTATCTATCTATCTATCTATCTATCTATCTATCTGGAATATTATTCAGCAATACAAAATGAGGAAAATTCTGCCATTTGTGACAATGTGGGTGAATCAAGAGGACACTATAAGTGAAACAAGCCAGCCATAGCAGGACAAATGCTGTATGATCTCCCTTATATGTGGAATCTGTAAAAGTCAAATTTATAAAACCAGAAAGTAGAATGGTGGTGGCCTGGGGATGGGGGCTGAGGAAGTGAGGGGATGTTGGCCAATTAGTATACACTTTCAGTTATAATATGAATAAGTTCTGAAGATCTAATTCATGTTTACTGCAATGATTATAATTAACAGTAGTGTGTTATGTACTTGACATTTTTTGAGAGAATATCATAAATTGTCTTACCACAAAATGGTAATTATGTGAGGTGATGGATGTGTTAATTAACTTGATTGTGATGATCATTTCACAGTGTATATGTATCCACCTTTAAAAAACAAAACATCATGTTGTATAACCTAAATATATACACTTCTGTTTTCAATCATAAAGCTTGGAAAAGGTAATTAAAAAAAGACATGTAGTTTCATGATCTGGCACTTCAGTTGAGAACATTTCTCTAGGAATACAAGTATAAATTTTTGTATTTAAGACTTCGGTTTTCTAATTTTCATTCATTAAGCAGATTTTTAAAACTGGGTATTTACATTGTTCCAGGCATGTTTGTTCATGCTGGTGACACTTCAGTAGAGAATAACATCCCTGCATTCATCTAGTGTTACATCAGATGGCGGGTATAGAGCATTGGCCCAGACGGGGCGGGCACCCCGTGTCTCGATGGAAGGATCATCCAGAAACCAATGATGGCCAGAGGAGGTTGCAGGGTGTCATGGGAGCATTTAGGTGAGAACTCTGCACCCAGGGGAGGTCCATGGGCAGCAGAAGCTTTCTTAAGAAATGAAAAGTTGATGAGGTAAATGATGAGAAGGTAGAGGAGGGGCATGTTGAACAAAGGACCTTCCTGTGTCTGGTGGACCACGGCTTTCCAGTGGAATGCATGCTGTCCCCTAGTGAGTGAGGTGAGGTTGGAGAGGCAACAAGCTAGACCTGGGGGTTAGACACCCTGTGGAGGGAGCCATGGATGTGTGTGGCATACAAAGGACAGTGTTCACTCTGGAGACTATGAAAGGGGGAGACAGTAAGGAGATGATCAGCTACCAAGAAGAGATGTGATAAGGACCTGCTCTGAGATGATGGTTAAGACCTCTGTTTATACATGGCCCACCCATCCCTACAGACTCCTCCCAAAGTGTTAAGGGAGAAGCCTATCTCCTCTCTGCTATCCCTGTTACAAACCGAATGTCTTGTCCCCCTAAAACTCCTGTTGAAGTCTCCTCCCTCGACGTGATGGCATTGGGAGAGGGGGCCTTTGGGAGGTAATTAGGGTTAGATGAGGGCTCATTTCCTCTCTTTCAAGAACTAATGCATTCTAAAATCCAATACTGTTTTTATCAACTCCACAGGCTCCCATAACAATATACTCTTTAGCCAATGGCTGCAACTATACATTTTTAAAGTAGACTCTTTGCAAAAGAACTACCTGACAGGGAGCCCTCTCAATTCTCAATCATATTTTTCTCTATTATAAAAACCCTCACAGGCAAAGAAATCCTTGACTACAAAAAATAATGATATCTGTCTATGCCCCACTGCACAGTAATGAGATTGGATATTCCTCTGCGGCCTATGAAACCCACGCTCATCCCTCAATAGGCCTAATAGAGCTGTAGCATAGACACCCCTTTAAGTCGTCCTTTGTTCAGAAGGCAAATGAATGTAAGCCAGGTAGAAGTAGATTAGGGCAGAAATAATAATGATTTGAATATATGTTCCTAAATATTCTAGGTCTGTCTTTGGGATAGAGCATTCCAAATATGAGAGGACTAAAGCAACTGCTTTTGTTAATACCCATACTTGGATTTAGAAAACTCCATTTTCTGTGTTTTCACTGGGGCAGGGATAATGTGCAGAGGTAAAGGGACCTTCCTAAGACTACACAGAAAACCAGGGGCAGAGCTGACTCAGTGTCATATGTGGGGCCTGAGGACCTACCAGATACACACAATCCCCTGCGCTGAGAAGGCCCCCAATTGCATTGGCACACTTCTGTCACCTTCTTGAAATTTTTAATGACTTTTTGTTAATCATCACCTGAGGATATTTTTTTCCATTGCTTTTTAAAGAGAGTGGCATGGAGGAGAGAGGGGGAGAGAGAGAAACATCTATGTGAGAGACATATTAATTGATTGACTCCTGTACATGCCTAGATCAGGCCAGATATTGAACCTGCCACCAAGGTACGTGCCCTTGACCAGAAATGGAACCAGCGACCCTTCGTGTGCAGGCTGATGCTCTGACCAACGAACAACACCTGCCAGGGCAAAATTTTCAATGGTTTTTGAACAAGGAGCCACACACTTATTTTGCACCAGGCCACACACATTTTATAGCTGGTCCTGGTCAGAAGCTTTGAGTATTTTGCACACACCATTTGAACCTCATAGCCAGAAATTGCAAATTATGCCTTATGGCTAAATGTGACTGAGTGTGTGGCACAGTGAGAAAGTGATGAAAGATTTTCCACTGGCAAGTCAAGCCCGAAAGCAGCCGAAACCGGTTTGGCTCAGTGGATAGAGCGTCGGCCTGCTGACTGAAAGGTCCCAGGTTCGATTCCAGTCAAGGGCATGTACCTGGGTTGTAGGCACATCCCCAGTAGGGGTTGTGCAGGAGGCAGCTGATCGATGTTTCTCTCTCATCGATGTTTCTAACTCTCTATCTCTCTCCCTTCCTCTCTGTAAAAAATCAATAAAATATATTAAAAAAAAAAAAAAAGAAAGCAGTGATTCCAGGAACTTACAAGGAGGTATGTGAATTTGTTCCTTGGTGGTCAGGTAGTTCCTAAAAAGAAATGAATGAGACAATGGTACTATAAAAAGTTGCCTATAGAGTATACAAAGGCTTTCTGAACCCTGGCAATAGTAACCGGAGATTTTTGCCCAAAGTTTGAAACTTTGGAATTCATTTAAAATCATAAACTAGAAGCAGAATTTGCAATGTTTCTCTTTTTTTACTATAAAGAACTGTAAGATAAATTGGCTATGAATTTAAGACTGAAATTTTAAGTGCATGAAAATCATAAAGCATGGGCAGGATTGTATGAACTATGCTAATCCAATTTTCTTATAAATCCAAAGGGTATGAGCTTGAGTCCTTTTTTTCTTGAAACACATGGACTCTTGGTGAGGATAATGAGTCAGTAAGTGATGGTGCATTTAACTTCATTCTTTACTTAGCTCTGACATGGGTCAAAGGCACCAATTGCTTGACTGATCTACCCCATGTGATGTCATTATTTTTTCCAATCTTATCATTTGCTTTGATGGAGGCATTTTAAAGAGCATAATACCTCTGTAATAACTTCTATTGCTTAGTGACCCTCTCCCTTTCACCCATTTCCCCATCACCTTTTCAGATTGTGGTGCAAGAAAATACCTTCCTTTTATATCTTTTCTTTGTGTACTATAGAGGACCCTTCCCCAGATCACACAACTGGCTTCAATGCTAAGAGGTCTTCCTTCTATGGAGGAATGTCATGTTTGCAGAAATTCTTTTGGAAATGTGTCAAATTTCATTAGCACAAAGTCTCCCCATAATTTTCAGTTGATTCATCATAGTCAGTCTTAGTTGGAATGGAGACGAAGGTTTTCCCTACAGTGAAAGAGATTCACCTTGTCAAACTCAATAATTTGGAAACCTTTGCAGACAGTGTCCTCACTGGGAATTTGTCACCAGAGCAGATCACACCCTAATAGGTCCTTCTCTATGCAGCAATTCAGATAACTGCGAAGTCAGAATCATGGCACTGGTGACACATATTTCACTTTCCTGGCTTATTCTGGAGTGCCGGGGGTAGGTGAGGCTGGGGAAAGGTTAATAAAAAAAAAGGAGACATATGTACTACTATTTGTAATACTTTAAACAATAAAAAAAAACACACAAAAAAGACTCACTTTTGATTTTAAAGACAATATTTCTACCCAATAACATGTTTTCTGAAGTTTTATACTATCATTTGCACTCACTAAACATAAATATTACAGTTAAAGCTCTATTTCACAGTAGTAAAATTTAAACACGAACACAAATCACCAGTGGTCACATAGAATGACAAAGCTGAAGTCACTCTATTCAGTTTCTCAGTCTTCACTGTCATTGCGCTATCATTTTTTGTTTTGTTTTAGTTTCATATGTACCATTTAAATGTAGTTTTATTAAAAAAAATAAAAAAGGACAGGGAAGGCATGAACTGAGTCTGAAGCAAGGCATGCAGCTCAGAACTAGGGTTCCGTCCGTGTCACAGAATTACTGTAGGCCATGATATTTATTAAGGAAAACTTATAAAAATATGTTGATTTGTACCTTATTAGAATTTACTAGTAACCACAGCAAATGTTTAGAACTTAGACCAACAAACTAGACTCCCTTCCCCCGTGGGATATATTTTATCACTGACCTTGTTTAGAATTGTCAGGGCATAGTGATAATTAAAAGCAGACACATTTTAGTCAGTTCAGTTACTCATTTTAAATTCTCTACAATGGATGCACTTCCCCCTTTCCAACCCCAGTCCTCACCTGGGTCAGGTTATGCCCACTGCCCTACCCCGTATGCACCTGATAAGGAAACAACTATATTAAGAATCCTAATGTCTCCTGTCATTACATCCAATAACCCCAGATTGAAAAAATTCGTATGCATGAATTTATAGTTGAACACTAGGTTGTGTGATTGGTATGGACATGAAAGTCCACCTCAACTCATATGTTGGAGACCCTACCCGAAATGTGAGGGTGTTAGGGTGTTAGAAGGTGGGGCTTTTGAGAAATAATTTAGGATTAGATAAGGTCCTGAGGGTGGAGCCCTTGTGAATGGAATTAGTATCTTTATGACAGTCAGGAGAGAGCTTGCTCCCTCCGCTCCCTGCCAGGCGAGGGTACAGGGGAACAAGGCATCTACAATCTGGAAGAGGCTTCTCGCCAGAACTCGACATGCTGACACAGACCTCAGACTTCCAGCCCCCAGAAATCACTATAGGCAATAAATTCCTTGTATTTATAAGCCACCCAGTCTATGGGATTTTGTTGTGACTCCCTGAAAGGAATAAGAGTATTTTGCTTTGTTTTTGACATAGAAGCCAAAGCTCACCCCTACTCTTGTGGTGTGAGTGGCCAGTAGAATCGTGATGCCTCCCTTCTGACAGTGGGTTGAAAATTAGACCTACTGTGGCCTGAGAAAATAGGTTTCACCTTGTATTCCAGGCAGTATTAAAAAGGCTCTAAAGTAATGGAGCTTATAAAAGCTTGTGGAAATAATGAACACAATTGGGATTTTGAAACTACTCTTGGCTACCAGGGAATCATGCTTTTGCATCTTCCTCAGAAGCACTGTCTGTGCTAATGTCTAGTATTTTGCCAAAGGCCTTAATCATGGCTAAATGAAACCAAGGATGCTCCCTCACCTCCTCATCAAAAGGAAATTTGGGTATTTGCATATGCAAGGTTCAAATTCTGGCGCTGTGACACGCTACAGTAATAAATGCCGCCCTCGCTGGTTTCCTTCGTAGAGTTGCTGACTGAATCACAAACAGCCCTTTGTTGCACTGCTGGGTGCTCGCACACCCCAGCCCTGGTAGGACAGTGTTTTCTTTGCAGATGACTCTTAGCCAATGTGCAAACACCACTGGGCATCTGGAAACAGCAGCAAAGTACCAGAGCAGGCCTGTCCCCGCCGGCTGTTGGCAGATAAGAAAGACAAGTGGCGATCTCGGTCTATAATGACCACAAAGCTTCATCACTCACCTCTCATCTGCCAAACAGATGGCGTTTCAGAGACTCTAACTGGTTGACCTCGCTTGAATGTTTGTATAGTTTCCAGCTATTTAATCTTCCTCTCTTTCATTTTCCAAATATGAAGTGTAAGGAGATCCTTCTAAATATGCACTTATATCTTCTATAAGCAAACATGTCATTTGCTTTTCTCAGAGGTTTAGGTTGGCCTTACCTGGCTTGGAAGGAAAACAAACAAATAAAACCTCAGTGGTAGTTTATTGAGAAGCATTTCCCAAAATGTCCCAGAGTTAGACAGTTAAGTGAGATAGGACCCCACATTATCTGCCCCCCCTTCCCCAACCAAAGTCAAACCACTGCAGACTCATCATTGAGATTAGAGTTCTTTTCTCACTCCAAAGGCTGCACTTGACCTTAAGAATTTCTTAGAATTTGCGTGTCCTCTACGGTGGGAAATTTCCCCCTGCAGTCCTGATTCCTCTCTGCTTTAAGTGTTTCTGCTGCACTAATTAAATCGAAGTTAACCAGTTTAAGACCGTGATATACAGCAGCTGCCCAGCCAGAAACACAAAGAGGGAAAGGGCACTCAAAATGTTATAGCAAACGATTCTCCATGTTAGAGAAAAAATGTTGACTAGTTCTGTTTTTCCAGAAGTGGAACTAATCAGCTGCCGTGGGGAATCAAGTCTGACATTTCTACCTCTTAGGGAATTACGGAGGAATTAATAACTGGGATTAGTGTGTGGACATTCATACAGACATTGTCCTATCCCCAGCTCATGGTATATGTGCCCTGGCATCAGTGGGGGCAAAATATGATTCTGGGGTGAAGCCATGTCACCACGCCTGCAGTTCCTTACTATTTCTGGTTACATTTTTCATTATTACTCATCTCTGCATTGGTATCATCCTGAGAGCTTTTATAAGTAATGTCTTGTGAAGGCAAAATAAGCCTTACTTTATTAAGGGGAGATTGGGCTCAGATATGTGGAGTGATTCACACAAACCTTGCACAGGACACAGACAGGAAATATTATCTCTATTCGATAAGGCATGAGCCGGGTTGGTTTCCTGCTTAACTCCACCACTTGCTGAGTATAAGACCTTAGGCACATTAAGCCACCACTGTGCGTGTCAGCCCTCATTTGTGAAATGAGGTCATTGAGAAGATTAAATGGGATAGTATAGGCACAGTTGACCACAGTGCCTGGTGCACGGTAGGCTTTCAATTTTAACTAATACTATAATGGTCCCCAGGACAAAATGAGAGATTGAAGAACTAAGAGTAGCTGACATTTTGAAGCCACTACCTTGAGACTGTTAATTGGATGCAAGTGACTTTGTCATGTGGATGTAGGGCCATTTTGACTTTGATAAAGTACAAAAAGGATTTCAGATTTTTAAATTTTATATTGTTTTGGTGAGAACACATAACATGAGATCAACCCTCAGTTACCAGTGCACAGTGTAGCATTGTTAACCACAGACACAGCATCATGCAGCAGAGCTCCAAACCTATTCATTTTTCATAACAGAAACTTTATACCTGTTGAACAGCAATTCCCCATTTCCACCTTTCCCAGGCCCCTGGTAACCACCATTCTACTCTTTCTGTGAGTTTGACTATTTTAGATACCTCATGTACCTTGGTAATGTAGGAGACAAACTCAGCCACACCTGACCTCCAATACCAACCACACTTCTGGGATTAGGGTGGGATCAAGATTGGGTAAGGATCAGAGGTGGAGGGTAAGAGATGCAAGTGGTGTATGTTGAGTGGTATAAAAATTTTATCCCGTTTTTTTAAATCCTCACTTAAGGATATGTTTTTGTGGATTTTAGAGAGAGAGGAAGGGAAAGCAAGAGAGAAAGAGAGATAAACATCCATCAGTTCCCTCCCTTATGTGCCCTGACAGGGGATTGAACTCGCAATTTAGGTATGTGCCCTGACCAGGAATTAAACCCACCACCTTTTGGTGTACCGGTGGACACTCCAACCAAATGGAGCCACACTGGCCAGGAATCTCCTGTATTTTGATGGGATCCTTTCACAGTAAAGTGGTAGCATCCATATATTCATGTTTCATGTTATGCAATAGTCCCAAGTCATTCTAGAGATAAATTCCCATGCTTACTTGCTACCTGACCTAACAGTGGGGAACCACCTCAAAGGGGCAGATACACAGTCCATTTTGTAAGATTTGTCTACCTGGATCTTTATTTTCCTCTGAAGCCCTATTCTGTGATGAAAAATATATTCCATAATCTGAAAGTAAGGTGCAAAGGCAGTGAATACCCTTGCTGAGAAGAATACATTCTTAAGACAGGAATACTTTTCTATGTCTAAATCCTCACTTTTGTCTCATTCCTGAACTTATCTGTTGAAATCCTTTCTTTCTTTGGGACCCATCTGAAATTCGGGCATGTGACTCAAGAGAAAAATTTTTATTAAGGACTTTAGAGTAAATCTTGTCAGTCAACTTACCCCAAACTGTATTCTTCTACCCACTAGTAAATATACTTGAGATGGCACTTTGTGGTCAGATAATGTTCAGGGAACACCAAGCCCTGTGTCTTCCTTCTAGGGGGCTTCCTGTGCTCATTCTCGCTTTAGAGATGCTAAAAGTCCGTAATAAAGTAGACTGTTTATGTCTGTCGTGATGGTTTTCCAAAGTGCATGACCCATCCCTCTTTTACTTCACACTGACTATCTCTGAGCATGGTTTTCTACATCCAGGACAGTTTTGAAAGCCCTTCTTCAGGACACAAGAAGCACCAACAGTGAAAGTGAAGGAGGGACCTCAGGGGTAGTATTCTCACTGAGACCACAGGTAGGAAAGAGCTTCATCTCCACCTTCCACAGTTAAGAAACCATCTCCAGGCCAGAGAATCCTATATAATAAAAGCCTAATATGCAAAGAGACCAAATGGTGGAATGACCAGCCAAAGGACTGGTCACTATGACGTGCACTGACCACCAGGGGGCAGATGCTCAACACAGGAGCTTCTCCCTGGTGGTCAGTGCGCTCCCACAGGAGGAGCACTGCTCAGCCAGAAGCTGGAGAGCGCAGCAGCAAGCCTCTCCTGCCTCTGCCACAGCACTAAGGAGCAGTGAGCAGGCAGGTGGTAAGGAGTGAGAGATCCCAGACTGCGAGGAGGATGTCTGACTGCCAGCTTAGGCCTGCTCCCCTAGGCCCAAGGAGTGGGCCTAAGCAGGCAATTGGACATCCCCTGAGGGGTCCCAGACTGTGAGAGGGTGCAGGCCGGGCTGAGCCCCCCTCCCCCGACCCCTGGGCTGAGGACCCCTCCCCTTATTACCTACTATTACCTCTAGTAGGTAATAAGGACCTGTAACAGGGCAGTGTCTATGTTTGTAGATAGATGAGAACAAACACAATGATATTGCAGTGGCGAGTACCCCCAGGTGGATGGAGTATTCCAGAGTAGACATGTGGGAGGAAGGTAGGGTCATTTCTTGATTGAAGAGAGGCCAGTAGGATTCAGTGTTGGCATGCTGAGTTTCAGAAGTTAAAGAAATACATACATTTAGCTATTCAGGGGTAATCGGAAGTGCAGGGCAAGGTTTGGAAGAGAGGTCTAATCTGGGAAAACATAGGTTGGGAAGTTATATCATAAAACAATAATGAAAGCAAATCGCTGCCCATGATCACTGTGTTTGGGTTAAGGAGAAATGCAAAGTTTCCCTTTTAAAAATTTTAACTGTTTTGTTTGTCTTTTGAAATTGATAGAAATTTTAGAATGTTTTGGGTTAATCACACTTCTAGCACAGTTCATTTTTTTCCAAGTCATTTTTATCCCTGTTATTTTCCCGTCCAGCTCTTTTTTCAGGCTGACACTGAACAGGCTGCAGTGGTTCCGATAGGAAGATGATGGGTGAAATGCCAGTCCTAATTAGAGACTGATTGCTCTGCAATAAAAAGGCTTATGTTTGATTTGGATGGTTCCGGGCTGTCAGGTGGAATGAATCAAACAAGTCTGTACTTTCATTTCAAAATGTGAAAAATGTGGACATGCATTACTCCCATTTTATTTCTGGCTGTAATTAACTATGTGTCTGTGCACACGATGTCCCCCGAGACAGTTGATTTTATGTTTAATCTGTATGTGCATTTGTAAAACTAATTTGTTCTCATTAAAATTTTTAAAGGTTTATTTGAGCTAAACTCAGGAGGTCTTTCTGGGTATAAAACTCATGAAATACAAAGCAAATTCTAGTTTTGGCTTTTACTAGTGAGTGAACTATTCAGTGCCTGAAGCATTGTGCTAGATATGATTGTAGGGAATATGGTTTGGCTATAAAATAAAAAGAAGACAGACTTTCTTCCCAAAGAGTGCTTTTCTGCTTGTTTGAAAGACTAGGGTATAAAACAAATGAACATAATGTAACCTGAACTTCCATTGTTGCTTAGTGAAAGAACATTATGTTTGGTCAATGAAATATTAAGCCTATGTAATGAGTTGAGCAATTTTTCTAGTTAACCTGTAGAGATTTGGAAGTTGTTTTTGCCTTTTTTTTTTTTTTGAAATTTCCTGGCATTTCTTCCAGTTTTTACTTTCAATATTTGCTAGCTTTATTCCTTGTCAGTGGTAAATTGGTTTACTTTTGAGCAGACCCACAATTGGAATATAATATTGCAAATAATTTCCTTATCCCAAGTTCACTATAATTAAACCTATTCATTTTGGTAGGATATAATTGCAGCTAGTAAGGCTACTTTTACCAAACACATTTTTTCCTCATTTTTATTTATTCACATGATTTCTCCTCATGCTATAATTAATCAATAGTACAATGTGCTATGTTATTATATATAGTTCATAGATATATTAAAATTAATTTCATTTAATTTTTTATTAAAAATCTTTTTTTTTATATTTTATTGATTTTTTACAGAGAGGAAGGGAGAGAGATAGAGAGTTAGAAACATCGATGAGAGAGAAACATCGACCAGCTGCCTCCTGCACATCTCCCACTGGGGATGTGCCCGCAACCCAGGTACATGCCCTTGACCGGAATCGAACCCGGGACCTTTCAGTCCGCAGGCCGACGCTCTATCCACTGAGCCAAACCGGTTCTGGCAGAAAAAAAAAATCTTTAATGTTGACATTATTGCAGATGTCCCCCATTCCTCCCCCCAAATTAATTTCATTAAAAATCTTATTATTGATATTAACCAGTGAGTTAATACAAAGAATACTTACGTTTGGCCCTGCCGATGTGGCTCAACAGTTGAACATTTATATATGAACCAAGAGGTCACAGTTGGATTCCAGGTCAGGGCACATGCCAGGGTTGTAGGCTCCATTTCCAATGGGGGTGTGTGCTGGGAGCAGCCAATCAGTGATTCTCTCTCATCGTTGATGTTTCTATCTCTCTCACCCTCTCCTTTCCTCTCAATAAAAAATATATTTTTAAAAAAGATTACTTATGTCTAAAATGAGTAGGTTTGCTTCTTCAGGTTAGGAGTGTTCCATTTGTTGGTCAGGAATCTTTTGTTCATTTTTATCATGGTGATGGTAAAAGCCGCTGATTCCTTTGTTTGATTTTATCCAATTTCAGAGATCACTACCCTCCACAAGATGACGCAATTATTTCCCTCTTTATTTGATGTTTTCAGAGGCCATTAAGCTTGTTTTGTCCACATTGGGAAACAAAGTAATTTTCTATGCAAGGCATTTCTGATTCTCAACAACTCATTTCTCATTAGAGTCCATTCCATTTTTCTGGAAGTTGGACTTTTCAGCAGGCACAGCTATGGATAGAACATGGTCAAGAACTTGGAAGTAAAAAAAAAAGAATCTCTGAGGTGTACATGACCATCATAAAGCCTCTACCATGATTCCTAATGGCGATATTGAATTCCTTTCAAGTTTAAAATTAAGGAAGGTAAAGGATTGGAAGCATAGAGGGGATTGCAATTGGAACTATGTAATAGTAGCTGGAGGAGGCAGAACTGGTCACCCCCATCTCCAGCAGCAAGCAGACTGAAAACCCAAAATTCACATTGATCATCCATGGAATCTGGTTATAGAAAGGGCAGGAGAGCAGGGCAGACACTCAGAAACACCACCAGTAAAGGAGCAGGAACCTTCTAAGAGCCTCCAAAGGACACCAACGAGTAGATGCTGGGTAGGAGGAGACCAGGAACCAAAGAACTAAGGCCATTTCAGAAAGACATCAGTATCAAATCCCATAGAGGGGCACTGCAAGCTAAAAGTGTGCCTTCGATTTCATAATGGGGACATTAGTGCTAATGGCTGCTGGATTCAACCACAGTGCCACATAAGGGTGACAGCTAGATCCAATGAGGAGAAGAGAGGCTTAGACCAGTGAGATTTAGAGACGGCTGACATGGTCCGCTCTTTCATGAAGCTGGTTAGTTGTATTATGGGCTCTTGGCATGTGCTAGGTGCTAAATAAGTGGAAATTATTAAAATAATGATATCAACAGTAGTATGTGGCTCTATTTACAGCAAGAATTAGATTCTGAGTTTTTGCTTATGTCACTTAGAGATATACTATGATATTAAAAGTCATAAAAATTGTGATGGTGGATACAGTAACCTACTCAGATGCTAAAATTGAACAGCACTAAATATACACATACAGACCCTGAGGGCAAGTAAAACTGGGGAAGTCAGAATAAACTTGATAAATTATATCAATGTAAATATCTTGATTATGATGTTCTACCATAGTGTTTTACAAAAAAGTTGATATTGGGAGAAACACAGAATCTCTTTTGTAAGATTTCTTAGAACTGCATGGAAAGGCACAATGATCTCAATAAAATTTTCAATGAAAAAACATTAGTTTTCTTCTCATGACCTGAACATGAGAGAGGTTGTCGTGTTTGTTTTTATTCAAAATCTGCGCATATCGGCACACACATTAGCAATCCCCATGGCAGCTGTCTACCTTGTTTTGCTCCTCCTGGGATGGAAAAGAGGTCTTACCGCTTATGAAATTGCTACTGGCTAAGGTCAATTCCCTCTGCTGTTTCAAAATACAGAGATTTTAAATTATTTATAATTTTTAAAAAATGTGTGTGTATCTCTGGACTCAAACCAGCATAGTATTCCTATTCTCTGCAGAGACTGTGTTTGAAATAATCTGTAAGCTAAGGTAAGGCTCCAGCCACAGCTGGATTTGATTTGGTGAGCCAGGCTTCCCACACTATTATTTCTCTCAGGATAATGCTGAGTGTGCCTGCTATCTCCCTTGTGTGACGTTGGCCATTGGTGCCTGGATTTTCTTACCCTTTGTAATGCCCTTGCAGATTTGATGTGTCTGTAATTGAGCATGGCCATACTTTCTTGATATGCCCATGTTTTATATTTCAGCTTTTGTTGTTCTGTGTTAACAGTTTCTTGACCATTATATAGGTCAGAGGTAATGACTTTCCCTCTTTTTTCCTCCCACCTGTCTTGGCCACTATTTTGCTCGGGTAACGCCTTAGATTTTCTATGTCTTTGTAATTTCAGCAGGCACTCAGGTGAATGTGTCACTTAATTCTTAGTAAACTTTGTCACTTAGATATTTTAAACCCCCACTTCCAAGTATGGAAGCAGGAGTTCTGGGTAACTTCTAAGCTTGTGAGGGTGCATGACTTGGATTCCAGGTATTCTGATTCTAGACTGAGTGTCGCTCCCCTGACAGCCACGACTGCTGGAGTGGAACAATTACTACCTGGCTGACTGACTCATTTTACCTGGGTGGTTAGTGGAAGCAAGTTTCTTTGAGCTTCCCCCTGTGTCCCACACAAGTCCTTCATGAAAATAGCATAATCCAGGATGGCTAACATACTGCATTAAAAAGCATGGGCTTGCCTGGCTGGTGTGGCTCAGTGGTCGAGTGTCGACCTATGAACCATCAGGTCACGGTTCGATTTCTGGTCAGGGCTCTCTCATTGTTGATGTTTCTATCTCTCGCTCCTCCATTTCTCTCTAAAATCAATAAAAATATATTTTTTAAAAAGCATGGGTTCTTACTTTTTTATTGGGTTTTCAAAAACATTTACTCAAAAATATTTTAAGGCCATACTTCCTGAGTTATTGACAAATAGGGTTATTAGTTATGAAAAAAAAAAGTGCTAGCTCTTTTTCAAGAAGGTCTTCTAAACCCCATAGAGTGATAAGTAAATCATAATCACTGAATGGATGAACCAATGAATGAACACAGGAGGACTGTAATTTTGTGATGGAGAATGTGTCCTTCAGTGGTCAGAAAGCAAATTGTTTAAAAGGAAGATGGAGAAAAGCAAATTATTCTAAGTGTTTTGAATACTGTGTATTCAAAGATGAGGACTTTGTTCATCTTTTAAAATGTTACATCTCTGTTTCTCTGTTGAAGATACATTTCTTTTCTTTCCAGGGCACTTGACACATCTCTGCTGATAGTGTCATTCCAGAGAGGGAAGGCGGATTGCATATCTCTTCGTGGATGTCAAAAACAGGCTGCTAAAAGTTTTTTTTTCTTTCTGTTTTCCCTCAACTAACAGCATCTTAGTGTTAAACTGAAGCATATCAGAAATTGTAAGAGTTTATATTTGAACAAAAGTCAATTTGAATTGAGCAGCATCCAGTCTAGCAGATAGAAAGGCACTCTAAGGAGCTCCAAGGAGCCGTAGGAAAAGAAAGATTTTTAAAGGCAGCAGGGGCAGGAAGAAGGAATTATGGCAAGGAAACTGGTTGGTTATTGTAAAGTCACTTTCCTTCAGGGGATGGCAGGGGTGTATCAGGCAGATGGCCTAACTAGTGCTGATCAGGCGATTCCTGACTGACTGGTTGAAGAGTCCATTTCTGGGAGAGCAGAAACTGTAACTAAGTCTCAGTTCAGTGACATGGGGCTTAGCATAAGTGACTCCATTTTGGGTCTGTTGTCTTGTTTTTAACCATTGAATAGATTTAAATGAAAAGATCATGAAGAAGCACAGACCTAATGTGTTTTTACTCTTGTTTTCAACACAAGGTGAACTGTGTGCTGTGTCTAGTCACATCCTGAGGTGTGCCTCAGACAGGACTTCCAGAGAGAACTAGCCTTGATTCTGGGGTACCTGAGTGAGGGATTCTGTTCCCATCCTGGTCACTGGGACACATGCCCTAGAGAATCCATAAAAATGGAAACAATAGAAATGATTCTCAGGGCTTTTGGTACCTGCATTAAATAAAGCTGGAGATATGAATGTTTAGTTCAAGTTTGATTTATAATAACCATTTAAAGCTGTGGCTTATTCTAGTATCTATTTACAATTAAAAAAATTAGATTATGCATAAAGAATAAATAACAACTATATAACTAACATTCATATATTTACCCCCTAATTAAGAAAAAAATTACTTTGCCTGCATTCTTTCTTTCTTTCTTTTTCCTCCCTCCCTCCCTCCCTCCCTCCCTCCCTCCCTCCCTCCCTCCCTCCCTTCCTTCCTTCCTTCCTTCCTTCCTTCCTTCCTTCCTTCCTTCCTTCCTTCCTTCCTTTTTTACTTTGCCCTTACTTATTTTTAGTATATGGAGTCCTTCTCCTTCCCTTCCATACAGAGGTATCTATTTCCTGAATGTGGTATTTAGGAAGACCTTGCTTTTGTGGATATGTCACTGCATATGTAGTGAGACAACATAGTTTTAGTTTTATCAGTATTAAATTGTATAGAAATTAAATTATATCTCATGTATGCCACAATATGCTTTTCGGTTCACAATTATACATTAGAAGATAATAATTGCAATGGAAAAAAACAGAAAAGCCATAGTGTGCTTAGGGGTATTGGGCATGCCAGCATTGGGGGTGGAGGACAATGCTGACATCTCACATAGAGTTCTCAGAGTGGCTCTCACTAAAATTACCAGGAAGCCCTTATGGCTGATTAAGTTGGTGTCAATATGGCATTTGTCTGGGATGGAAGAACTTGCCAGGTTTTACCCCATATTCTTTTGGGGATTTCTAGGGAACTGCTTTGAATCTCTATAAAAAGTTGACTTGTTTTCATAAAGTGTTTATAAAGTGGGCATTGTCATGATAATGGGGTATAATTCTCCTTTTAATTTTCTGTTCTTTAATATATTCATCAAAGTTTTATAATTTTCTCCACAAAATTCTTACAGATATATTTTAAGATTGATTTTCATGTAATTAATAATGTTGATGTAAATTATAATTGATATTTTTCTATTACATTTTCTAAACTCTTACTTATGTACAGATTTTATTTAGTGATTTTGATTCCAACTTATAGTTTCATCCTTATGAATTCTAATAACTTATATGTGGAAATAGTGATAATTTCCATTTTTCTTCCAAATATTTATATATATTTTTCTTTTCTCATTGCATTGACAAGGCCCTTCAGGAGGAGGTTGAATAGAATTTCTATTAGAGGAGATTCTTAACTTGTTTCAGATCATAATTATTTAACCATTAAGCATAAAAATTGCTGTGTATTTTGTTAGAGGATTATCACCCAGAGTTCTTTCCCAGTTTTCTATAAATTTTTATTATGAATGGATGTTGAATTTTCTCAAATAAACTTTCTGTCTCTAATGAGATAACCATGGGGCTTAACTCTTTTTACATGTTCATGTGACAAACTTCATTAACCGATTTGCCTATTAATTTTTCTATTAAAGTTTTCCTGCTATTTCATCCTTTTGATAAATTGCTGGACTTGGTTGGTAATATGTTTTGTTTTGTATTGTTCACAAGCAGGGTTGGCCTGTCATTCTCCTTCTTGCTCTGAGTCCTTTGTGTCATATTACAAGCTTACACTGAATACATTTGTGGCGTCCCTTTTCTACACCCTAAAATAGTTCATTGCAAGATGCATTTGGTCTTTGAATATTTGACAAAACTTCTATAAATGGTCTGGGCCTGCTGCTTTCTTTGAGAAAAAGGTTTCCTCACTGATAAAAATCCAACAAGGTTTATGTAACTATATGGGTCTCCTTGGTCCCTTTTCAATCCTTTACTCTGTGCTGAGAGTCAAGACACATCATCTTTCTTGTAGTCTCCTCACATTAGAACTGTCCTCTTCAGGACTTGGGTTTATTGGCAGAGAGATCCCCTCTACCCACTCTTTGAGCAAACTGTGGCTTGTCTCCTGACCCCACAACCCACAGGCTGCCAAACCTAAAGTTCGAATGTATCCAGTTCAGTAAATGTTTTCAAGGGAAAACTTGATTCTGTGCTGAGCCCATCTCTATAAAGCCATACTTTCACTTTGTTGTGGGGTTCTGACTATTACTTAATTTCTTGAGGAAAGTTAAGGGCATTTAAGTAGTTTTGAAATATTTTATCCAACATTATTAGTTGTTTCTAACCAAAGATGGTCAAGGAATCGAGGCTTCATTCTTTTTCAATTGTAAGATTTCTCAAATTCTTAGGTGTTTTTGGACTGTTTCCCTAATTTTTGTTTCTGCAATTCTTTCTTTTGTTCTGTATAATACTCTAGTATTTTCTAACTCCACCTCAACATGTTAACTGCTTCTATCCATGTGTTTGATGCATTTAGAGCAATGACATTAATCATAAAAATATCGGTTGGCTTTTTTCTTCATGATAGGCCCTGTGGTCAATGCTGGAGGCCATATGAAGAGCAAGAGGGGCCAATAGTGTGGCGTGACCTTGAAGAAGGGGTGGCCAACCTGGAGCAGAAGTGAGCCCAGAGAAGGAGGCTGCAGGCCAAGGTAGGGGACTCTCCAGACAGATTATTTTATATCTACAGAAATAAATGAAAGAAATGATTTAACATGGAATGTTTAAATGAAACCTTGTTAGCCTGGTCACTTGCCACTTAGATCAGCCAATCAGATTCAATCTTTTTTATTTCAAACCATTTCATTATTCTTATTTTAGAGGCTATCTTTAAGTGCATGCTTTAGCCATGCTTTCATTTCTCATCAGCTCCACCTAATGCCACAGTGTAGTCAGAAATAATTTTAGATATGTGGACATTTAAAGAAGATGCTCTTATTTGACATTTGACTTTTGTTGCATACAATTTGGTTACAGGCTGACCTGAAGGAGGCAACCATGGTGGAGAGAAATTAGCAAGAAGCGCTGGATGAGAAGGCCTCAGGTTTGATGCTCTCTCTTTTTCACCTGTTGATTTCCATGGACAAGTTAGGAAGGACCCTCCCTGAGCCTCAGTTTCCTCTTGTATTGAATAGAGGCAACACTGAATTTCCTTTTCCACTTTTGGCTAGAACAAAAATTATAAAAATTCCACGCTAAATTGATGCTTATAAAAATTTAATTAATTCATTTCACACTCCTGCTTAAAACCCTTCTATGTCTTGTCATTTTACTTGGAATAAAATTTGATACCCTTACTAGTGACCAGAGACTGATGCATTCGTGTGGCAGGGACAGAAAGACCAAAAAACATCCAAGTGCCTAACAGCATTGTCACCCTAACTCTAATACCACCTAGTTCCAGGACCTTTGAAAATGTGGGATGACAATGTTGGATTCTGTTGTCCACAGAGTCCCTCAGATGCTCTCCTCTGGCTGGCTCCCCATGGAATGTAAGTAAGCCCCTTGAGGGCTAGGATTTTGTCTTTCTTGACCACTTCTTTTGAGTTTTAAATTCCATAGCAGCTACAAAGTATTCTATTAGTGCATCTGGAATAAATGAATAAGTACCAGCTAGCATGCTTATTTAAAACTAGGTTGCATTATTCAAATGCATGGCATTTTGACTCCAGTTTATAGTTTATTTCTTACGTAGCCCAAAATTACTTTACCTCTGAGTCTCTAAGGATAGAAATTACCCGTGTAAATTCTAGTGTCTTTTGGGTGGATTCAGGGTGGGATGATCTAAGTGGCAGAACCCCCATGATAACCAGGCACTAGGCTCACACCAGCTCGGGTGTCCATGAGGGCTGCTCAGGGCACTGTTGGAAATCCTGAATTCTAAAGTGCATTTTAGAACTGGATACGGAGACAATGTCTGTGTGATGGCGACCCCTCACATTCCAGCTCTGACAGGTGCAGAGGTGGTGCCTGCTCAGGCATGTCTCATCACATGGAAATCTCTTCTTTGTGTACTGAGGTCAGCAGGAGCTGCTTTAATAACACCTTAAAATTCTGAAGTGCTTTTCATGGACATCCAGAACCCCCTTTGTACTGCCCGTGGCTTTCCATGTCATCATTCTACTCAGACACACAGCTGACTTTATAACAGCATCGCACTGCGAACACCACAGGGCACGTGGCCATTGACAGGTGTCTCAGATATGTGGCCTCTTTGGTTCTTGTGTCAGTGGTCAAGCATGTAATGTAACTGCTCCCCAAAGGTGCCATGTGAGACAGCAGTCTAAGCCAAGCAAAAATCACTTAGTGTGTCTTCTCAACCATGTGGAATGATCTTTCAACCCGAGTGTGGTACAATCCATCTCAGTGCAGTCAGGAAGCCACTCCACTGCTCAGCTCACCCAGACACGCTGCCGTAGAGTCCTGCCCTACTCCTCCCGGCACCAAGTCCTGCTATTGAACATTGCTTTGTTTCTAACATATGCATCGTTTCTCTGTCACAAGTTCTGGGGAACAGTGATGAGAGATAATCAGCAGAACCCTGCTTGTTTCTTTGTTTTCCTCCTTAAAACGCCTATTTTAAGGCCCTTGATCCTTGATGGGAAGTTAACCTCTTTACCCTGGAAGGTTGCCTTCTGTGACCAAGCTTTTATTTAGAGGAGGGACTGATGGATGCATGAGGGGAGGAGGGCATACCTGTCTGTACAGGGGGATGGGTCTAACTTACTCAGTGCTTACAGAACAAGGGGTGTGTATCCAGACATACCCAGTTCTGCCACACCTTCATTGCCTTTCACACTTCAACTCTCTTTCTGGTGTGATTTGAGATTCTGCTCCTCCATGAAGCCTTTCTACAATAATCCATCCTCCAATGATATCTGGGTTTATCATTAATCCAAAGGCAATTATGCCTTCAGTTAGCTTTTCTTACAGACTGGAGAACTTCTCTGTCCTCTATCTGACTGTTGGATTTTCTAGTCTCTGCATGGATATGCCCAGAACTGAAGAGTTTATGTCATTCATTTTTGTAGACTATTCCTTATCCTGTGCAATCATATGGCACTCTGTATTGTTAGTATTTTTGTGGAGAGGGCACAGAAGTTAGTCATATGTGCTCTGGATATTGGCCTATT
Source organism: Myotis myotis (assembly GCF_014108235.1). Taxonomy (NCBI): domain Eukaryota; kingdom Metazoa; phylum Chordata; class Mammalia; order Chiroptera; family Vespertilionidae; genus Myotis; species Myotis myotis. Next base: position 43,702,262 of record NW_023416401.1, read on the forward strand.
ACTAGCTGGGTAAACTTAGTCAAGCCACTTAATCTTTCTACTCAGCTTTTATATCTATAAGTGGGAATAAAATCATAATAATATATACCTCAGAGGTATTAATAAACATGATGAACTTAGACTATTGCCTACATGTAGAAAAATGTATTAATTATTATTATATGCATCTTTCATAGTCCCATAGAATTTAGCATATTGACATTCAACTCAAAGTCCAAAATTATCAATTTATGTAACCTACACTGTGAGATTTCAGAAACAAAGTCATAGTGTAAACATTCAGTGATATATATCCTGAATTTCATTTATTCAACTTTACCTAAGGCCATGTGCTCACCCTGGCTCAGTGCCAGACCAGCTCAGTGCCACTTTCTGGGTGTAGTCAATCATTGGGGTTCATTAGGCTTTGATGAAGTGTGGGGGCTTGACTAGTGCCCGAGGCTTCAGGAGAGTGCCGATGAAGTCCTGCATGATAGATGGATTGGCACCACAACACAGTCAGGGCATGCTGTCCTCAGCCCATGAGCTTGGAAACGATGTAGCTGATGCTGACTCTATTCTCACAACCCCAGGCTGTGTGTTGGGCTGGGCTCTGGACTCTGGTCAGAATTGATGGCGGGGTGCTGTGGTGGGTCAGTTAGGGGCTTGTCTAATACTGACATTTTTGGGGTCACGTTATCAGTGATCCCGAAGCAGGTGGTATCAGAATTAGGGCTGCAGTTCCACAATATTGTTAAGCACTCAGGTGTCTTTCTGTTCTTCTGTTTCTGCCACATGAACACAACAGGCTCTCTGGTTCCAATAGGGACATGCATTCAGGGTACTACCTGCAGACAGGATGGCATCCGATGAGAGAGAGTTGTTTTCTTCTTTTAGATACTTACCGTGAATATAAAGAATTCCCCCTGTAGCCACCTTAGGCCCTTTCAGGGAGGATTGGGTCACAGACTCCTTTTCTTCCTGGAAGAGGGGCAGATGGAGAAATCTGGCATATTCAGTCTGAGGTTGGAGAAGAATAAGCAGTAAGGTTCTATCTATCTCAGGAGTGTCAGGTGCTGTGTTTCTTTCTGGAAATATACTTAAGAATAAAACATAATGTGCTGTCATAGAACGTAAGGGCTAGGGAAAGGGACATAAGTAAACAGGAACTTGCCTTCAGGGTGATGAATGAGACCAATAGTATAGGCACAGGGAGTGACAGAAACATTCCAGAAGGCACTGCGCCCCAGTCTGGGGACACGCCTAGAGAGTGGCTCCCAAGCCAGGGTCACTTGGGCTGAAGCCCAAGGAGCATATAGTTCTGGTCCAAATGGAGCAAAATAGAGGGGTAGAAATTTAACTGGGGGAAGCATTCACTTATAAATGGCCAGACATGTGTAAAAGAGATCACTGCAAAGATGTGCTATAATTCCATTTGCCTAGAGATTGGGAGTATGTGTTTGGGGGGCGATCTGGAAGGATCTCCTGGCATCACCTCCTTGTCCCCTGGATCAGATGATGGTCAATGGGCTGTTACACCCAACAGCAGTATCTGGCATGTGGTACAGAGCTCCACTTTACCTTAAGTCGCAATGCACATGGGCAGCATCCATATTAGTGTGAACGGACTTCTACAAGTATTGTTTTATTCAGTTTTTTACTTAATAAACATTCACTAACACTTGCCATGTGCAAACAAGTGGAAGAGAGTTAGGAAAAACGTGCCATTCATGTGGGTTCCCATCTTGAGATGATCTGGTTCCTATAGAAAACAGGCACAAAACACATGGAACCCAGAGTGAAAAACATAAAAACACAGGGAGCTCAGAATATCGCCATTCCAGTGTGAACGCTATAACTGACATGGTCTCATGGTTTGTAAATAGCAGTATACATGTATCTTCTCCATTAAAATGCAAACATTTGACTTTATAAAGTTTCAGGTTCCATATAGTAAAGGTAGAAAATTTCCATATCATTGCAGACTCTATGAAAGAAGCTTTTAAAAAGATTTCGAAATGTTTAGTAGCCTTGTAATAAAGTCATTCTCTAATCAGTCGACAAATTTATCAACTTTGATGAGTGTTACTGCAAATATTTCAGAATCCTTTATAATAATGCTTTACCTCTGAGTCTCTAAGGATAGAAATTACCTGTGGTTTCCAGCATCTACACACATTTGATTGCCTTTCTTCAACTCTCAAGCTTTACTTCATTAATGTACATGGATAATGTTCAGTTCTGTCACATCTTATTAAGAACTAATGAAGCTCATCTAGACTTAATTTTAGGACCCAGTGGCTGCCTAGATTTTCTTGTGTCAGCATTTACTTTTGTCATCACAAGCCTTGGTAATTTCTCCTTTTCACAACGGCCGATTTTGTGATCATGGTTGCCCCAAAGCATCTTCCCGCCCCAGGATTCTGCCGTGGACATCGCAGGAATTCTGTTCTTGCAGAAATTTGGTTCTGTGTACCTTCCCCATCGCAGGTACCTCAAGGTCCTAAGCACAACATGAAAATTTCACCTTCCACTCATCAGCAGTATAAATCAGGCAATGAGTGCTCACACTGTTATAAAACACATTTTCTCTCATTCCTTGTTTTTTAAATGTTTTTTTTTTTTTTTTATTCTGTACAATTGCTGTCTTAAAACATGTAGTATCTCCTTTGGGGAATGAATTCACTATAGTGAATATAATTAAGTACATTTTCAGAGTTCTAGGGTTTTAAATTCTATGTCATAACATTGACTTGCTGTCTAATAAAGTCAAGTAATGATGATAATAATAATAATAGCAGCACCACTCACAACAATAGTATCCACCACACTGCTGATTGCAAAGTGCTTGGGGAAAAATTACAAGCCTGGTAATGCAGTTAGTGGATTTCAAGTACTGAGCAACTTTTTATCTTCCTTTTCTTTTCATAGAGACACTAACTCTTCAGGACAATATAACCTGACAACTATTTATGAAAAGTGATGCCCTTCCCTTAGGGAAAAGGAGAGCGAGTGTTTTTGTAAAATATTCTAATTCCCATGAATCTTTTTGTAACTTCCCTTTTCCTCTTAGCCTCCCCATATCAAGGTGCAGGAAAAGCTTGCTGCATTTCAAAAGGGGAAAATAATGTGGGAGATTTTATGTGCTTTATGAAAATGATCTGCAAGTCAACTAAGGTCTTTAAAACAAGGAAAACTGAAGTCTTTGTCTTTCATGTTGCCAGGTGAGTCATAGATTCACTCACCTGTTGGATTTACATCCAGAAAGTCAACACCACTTCTGCATGTTTGTTCACATTGAAGAGTTTGTCAGCCAAGAGCTGAAAGTTGATCCTGCTGTGCTTCATGAATGTTCAAAAAAATTCCTGTGCGATAATCAATTCTATTCATTTCTCTGTGATAAGAGAAATTGCAACCTCATTCTTTCCCATGTGCATTTGTTACCATTGTTAAATGAACACTCCTGAGAAACTTTATATCACCTGAACTATGTTTAAAAAGTATTCTGAAGTCTTAGTTCACAAACCTCCAAGGGTTCAATAGAAGCAATTAGTATGAATCCGAATTAAATACTACAGAATGAACCCTCTTCTTCTACAACAGCCTACTGTAGTTATAAGAAAGGAAAGGAAGTTAGCCGGGATGTGTCTGGCTTGCATACTCTCACTCTTGAATGTAAACAAGTGGGCTTGATATTACATCTTTCAGAAAGCACTGTGCTTGTGGAAATGCCATGAAGACGGAGAGGAAATGATTCAGTTTCCAGATGTTCCTGCATATTCATGATAGATTTAGTGAAAGCTGTTTAGAGTTCCCTTAAGAGGCACAAGTGTCCTTGTCTCATGGACTCAATCACGAGAGAGAAAGATTCCTAACTGGTTGGGCAAAGTCAAGTCAATCTATGATATGTCCAGAGAGGATGGGGTCTGCCTTTAGAAATGGCAATGTATTTGGGGAGCAAGTGCATCCTTGTCTCTGAAGGCCCCTCAGGGTCCAGCTGCCACGGGAGACCACATAGGTGGTCTGGTCAAGAGTCCAGCCTCTACCCGGAGCACCACCCAGGGAACTGGACATGTTAGTGAGCAACCTCCATGACCATGTTCCCTGAGTGATCCTGACATCAGGAGTCTTGTGAAGCCTCAGATGTCATGGAGTAGAGACAAACCTCTCTAATTTACTAGCTCACAAAGTCCAGGGCCAAATACAATAGTTGTTGATTGCAACACTAAGTTAAAGGTTTATTACACCAGCAATAGCTAACTGAGTGGCAGAGGGTATGTTGGTGTGCAGGTAATGGAAGACCCATAGGCCGATACAAGACCCCACATCCCTATGTAGAGATGCCTTGGTTAGGGCAGGGTGGGCAGAGAGGATAGTGCCGTTTTAGAAGAAACAGATTGGTGAGGAATTTTGAGAATTGAACTTGACTCTCATTTCAGCAGTGACTATAATGTATGAAAGGCACTAAAGCCAGAAGATACTAGAATAACTTTAACATTTTAATCTGCTCTTCAACCAGATTGGAGTCCTTAGGATGGTAAGACTCATTTTACAAATGAGAGTGACATTTATTGTACCAGTCAACCTGTATAGTTCAAGTTGACACCATTCACTTACTCAGTGAAGGAAAGTTAGTTACCCTGTGGAGACTGGGTCTTTGAGAAGTAAAGCTGAACTGGAGTGTGAATGCCATTGGCAATTTTCATGAAAACTGAGCATTTTTGTTCATTGAATTGTATTGACAATTAGTCATTTGTAGCGAGTGAGTTAAAGCTGTGCTGCTGTGTCTTTTCCCATGAGATGATTTATTTTCTAGGCATTTCGCTATCCAAAACAAGAAGTACACTATTCATTTATCAGGTTTATGGAGACCTTCGGAGGCTCATTTGCACCAACTAAGTCCAGTGGAGGAGTCACTGAACCTCCACACTCACATCCTTTCATGTGTAAAATGAGCCAAGAAAAACTCCATGGAGCACAGATCCGCAAAGGAAATGTGATTCTGAGACAGCAGCATTCTGACATCTGGCCCATGGGGGAGAAAGGCAGGAAAATAAGTTACAGGAAAAGGAATGAGGCTATTACAAATGGTGGATAATTAGTGACTATAAATATGATGTTTTCACTGTATTTCTTCATTTTTGATTCTGATTAATGGTGAAAGACTTCAGCAAATATGTATATCATTTTATTGAATGTTTTCCCCAGCAAATGCCTCATTGAGACCAGATGTAAAATTACTTAAAAATTAGTCAGCAGTGTTCCTCAAAGGCATGAATGATCAAAGGTTGCTGCTCAGAGATGATATATGAGTTCTCCTAGAAGCACCCAGTGATGAGTAAAATATTCATGTTTCTTTCTTTATCCATCTCACAAGGAGATGTAACTGGGTGAGGAAGAGGCACCTTATCACGTGTGGTTTTGTGGTTGTCTGTGAGCCAGTATGATTGCTCATGTCAAGAAGAAATGACAAATTTCACCAAGTTTCACCTTAGATCAGACAGGTAGAATTAATAAAGGAGAGTCACAAAGACAAAAGGTATTTTTAAGACAGTGAAGTGTGTTGAGAATAGTACATTAGGGTGTACAGATGCTGTGCACATTAAGCATTGCTGTGCCGGAAGAATGGGCTTGTCTCAAGCACTTTGCCAAAACACTTTTATGCTTTTTCTAATTATTAACACACTTTTTAATGCTCAGGAAAACATGCTATTTTTTTTTGCACTGAATCAATGAGGTTTAATAAGAAAGGAAGAGAACCCTCCTCCTGTCTATAAAATACTCTGTGGTTTTTTTTTTCAAAACAGCAATAATGAAAATAATGATGCTACTTCACAATTACATTCTGATTTTATACTTACACAGATATTTTACAAATTTATTTATAACAAAATTGTGAGAGGAATAAAACAATCCTAAATCAGCCACCAGCAGAATTTCAAAAGCAGATTGATGGCCTCTTGTTGACTACTCAGAGAGGAAAATCACGATGGAATAGGAATTGGGTACAAGGACATTTGCATCCTATTTCTAATGCCTTAATGACCTTATTAATGTCTTTAGTCAAGTCATGAAATTGTGTTTGTGTCTTTGTTTCCTTATGCATAGAAGTTGAATCATAAATTACTATCGATCTGTGTGACACTCTAATAAAAGAGTTAACATACAAATACACATAACAACTCACATAATTAAAGGAATCTGAATATGAGTTTTAACTATAAAAGATGTGAATAAGTATCTGTGACATACAACTGGATTAGCAATATATTTCTTAGGCCAGTAGATTTTTCTTGCTTATTTACAGCTCTGCAAAGTGGGGTAATAATAGTACCATTTTATCGTGAAGATGAAATGAATTGATCTACATAAAGTAATTAGAACAGGGCTAGCAAAATGGTCATAACTATATAAAAGTTGGTTGTTATTAAATCCTAGCAAGCATTTCAGCAGCAGTTGACCCATCTTGGATTTTCATGAATAATTAATTCATTTTTACCAAACAATGAACCTTCATTTTACTTAACCTTGTATATATTGTTTTAATATAATAAACATACCCGAGTTATATTTATACTTTTAGTCATTTTTGGGGTCAATTTTAAGAGTAATTCTGTTTGTTGATAATGAAGAGGTGTTCATCTTCCTGTGATATACTGCTATTTACATTTGTAATTTTTTTTATTGTTTTATTGCTTAAAGTATTACAAAGGGTATTACATATGTGTCCTTTTTTCCCCCCACCCTTGACAATCCCCTGGCCTCCCCTACCCCCCCCCGGTGTCTTATGTCCATTGGTTATGCTTATATGCATGCATACAAGTCCTTCGGTTGATCTCTTAGCCTGCTCCCTCCTGCCCCCCAACCCTCCCTGGCCTTCCCGCTGCAGTTTGACAGTCAGTTTGAAGCAGCTCTGCCTCTGTATCTATTATTGTTCATAGTTTATAATGGTCTTTATTATCCATGAATGAGTGAGATCATGTGGTGTTTTTCCTTCATTGACTGGCTTATTTCACTTAGCATAATGTTCTCCAGTTCCATCCATGCCGTTGCAAATGGTAAGAGTTCCTTCTTTTTTACAGCAGCATAGTATTCCATCGTGTAGATGTACCACAGTTTTCTAATCCATTCATCTACTGATGGGCACATAGGCTGTACATTTGTAATTTTGATGACATATATGAACTTGTTATTCTGATACATGTGATTTTAGTTTTGTGCCGTTTCATTTGATAAGTGTGAATCTCTCTTAAATTCTCTTAAAACCTTTTTAAAGGTAGATGAGTGTTAATTCCTGGATGTCTAAGGTATTACCTGGCTTGTGGCAAGCCCACATGCTTTACTTTAAAACTGGATTCATTATCAACTCCTTAATATTTGTTAGGTAATTTCTGAGTGCTGGAAAGTATGTACAGATTTTACATACTGTTCTATCATATCTTTGTATTAATAGAAATAGTGCATTGATTTCTATAACATGGAAAGACACAGCTCTGTATATCCCAAGTTAATAGGAAGCCCAGTTTGAGAAGCAGGCACAATATTTTAAGACCTAATATTTTAACAATTTCTTTTCTTTTGTTTCATTATTCATTTATTTAATTAAACATTTTTCTGTGCTTATTATATTCTATAATATCTTTTTTATTTTAATAAAAATCTTAAGGCACTGTTTTAGAATCAAATCCATTGAAGCCATATGGTCTGTGCAGTTTTTTTCCAAGTTCATTATTTGCTAACATCATCTGCCACACTTAAATTAGAGTAGAGAGGTTTGGATAAAGGCCAAACAGCATTACATTTCTCACATTCTTGTTGACTCATCTAGTTTATGGATTTTAAAACATTGTATTAGTTGCCAAGGAAATAATGTTTGATCTAAATATTGAACAAATGGTATAAAGTAAATAAGAATTTAATAATTTGAAGCTAATGAAGTATAGTAAAAGGAAAAATTGAGATCTTGTAGCTATCATAACAGAATTTACATATATAAAGATTCTATTGTATTTAACTAACTTTTAGAACTCGGCCTATCAATGACTTATTGACAACTTATGGCTTTACTTATGGTTAACGGATTGATTATTCTGTTAAATGCAAGAACATTTATGTTCATTTTATTTTATATTAATGAAATGGTATTTTGAATTGCTAAATTCCACGGGAAAAATTGAGTTTTGGATGTGTCCTTGAAGTAGCTTCATCATTCACATAAAATATTTAGCATTATATTGTCAGTTGTGGCCCATGAAGCTTTTCAGTTTACAGCATATGTTTTTTATGAGAATTACTCCTTAAAGCAATGACATAAGATACTTGATCCATAATCTTCTATCACATTTTCTTCCCTTGACATCTTTTAAATTGCTGACACTCTATGTATGTTTCTCATATTACTCGAAGAACAAGTATGATACATTTCTGGCTACTTTATACATCTTCACTATGGTTTTTAAAATATGGATACTATTATAGTCTGATCTCTTCTCTAGGGACACATCACAAAAGTAAGATCAGATGATGAAAACTACCTAATTTAATGAAATGGATAATGTAATTGGCACTTTTTCCAGCAGAGTAATTGTAAAATATTTTTTAAAGGTGCATTTTATTTATACTTCAGTGTTACACAACTTTTCTTTTAATTTAAAAAAATAATCTAATTTCAAAAATAAAAGCTTTTAAGACATTTCATTTGCATCAGAGAGTAACTTTTCAAGAATATTCTTTTCATTTGTGATTAAAGAACTAAGGAAACAAATGGATACCTTATTTATTTAATTTACTCAATAAGTGCTTCTTTAGGACCCACTGTATTTTTGGCATTGTGTAGGTGTAGGGTACAATTATGAGTGAAAGAGAAGTAGACTCTGTTTCTCTGAAGGTTATTGTCAATTGGGTAACCCCCAACCCCAAATCTGTTCTTTCATAGAAAGAAAGCAAAGCAATCTCTATCTGGTAAACTTAGGACTTTTTATAATCCAACTAGAGGCCAGGTGCACAAAATTCTGCACTCGGGGCGTCCCTCAGCACAGCCTGTGACCTCTCTCAGTTCAGGAGCCTCGGAGGATGTTTGACTGATGGCTTAAGTCCACTCCCCTAAGTGCAGCCTAAGCTGGTAGTTGGACATCCTTAGTGCTACCGTGGAGGTGGGAGAGGCTCCTGCCACCGCTGCTGTGCTCGCCAGCCGTGAGCCCGGCTTCTGGCCGAGCAGTGCTCCTCCTGTGGGAGTGCACTGACCACCAGTAGGCAGCTCCTGCATTGAGCATCTTCCCCCTGGTGGTCAGTGTGCATCATAGTGACCGGTCGTTCTGCTGTTCGGTTGATTTGCATATTACGGTTTTATTATATAGGATGGTCTATTTATGACAGTACAGCTAAATATGTTATGTCAAAACATGTATCAGTTGATTTCTGTGACATTAATCCTCTAGAATCATAGTTAAGATTTACTTAGTCACAAACACTGAGTAACAAACACTTATTTGGAGTATAAATACATGAAATGTTTTTAATTGTTGTACACTTAATGTTGTACAGTTGTTAGCAGTGCTCAGTAAACATGTTTGGAATTAATGAATGGATAATTATGTGCACATATCACCAACTTGAGATACAGACTTAATTTCTGTCCTCAAGGTTACACCCTTGTGGGAGAAACAGACAAATAAACAAATGATTGTTGCTCTCTGTAATCAGTGCTAAGCTAAAGTCACAAGTGCTCAGAGATGGGGCATCACATGTGCCCTCCAAGGGTCAGGGAACCTTCCTGGATATTAAGATAGCTTCACAGGATCTCTAGGAGTTAGGGAAGAGGAGAGAGGGTTTTGCACACGTTGGCATGTGGGTGAGGGATTGAGACATGAATTTGTAACAAAGTACTATGATGAAGAGAATGGTTCAAATTTGTACTGCCCATCCAGTAGCCACCTGTCCCATGTTGCTTGTGAGAACTTGAAATGTGGCTAGTGTGACCAAGGACTGAATTTTTAATTAGCATTTAAAAAACCATACATGACTAGTGGCTCCATATGGGACAGCGTTGAATTGGAGGTTGGCAGGCCAAGCTGAGTCAGTAAGCTAGCCACGGTGGTGGAGACATGATTTTAGTCACTATCAGTGGGGATACACATGAGAAGTTGTGCTAAAGAGGAGACCTCTAGTTATTGTGTGAATGGCCAAGTCCAGTGTAGTCATTTAGTGACATAGGGGATGAGGAAGAAGAGTAGGTTTGGGTCAAAGGTGATTCACTATCTTTTAGATCAGTGGTTCTCAACCTTCTGGCCCTTTAAATACAGTTCCTCATGTTGTGACCAAACCATAAAATTATTTTCGTTGCTACTTCATAACTGTAATGTTGCTACTGTTATGAATCGAAGTGAAAATATCTCATATGCAGGATGGTCTTAGGCGACCCCTGTGAAAGGGTCGTTCGACTGCCAAAGGGGTCACGACCCACAGGTTGAGAACCGCTATTTTAGATAAAGGAGAAAAGAAAGAGTGAGATGGAGAACTGGGTGAATGCTGTTGTTTGAGGAGCTGACATGGATGACATACCCTATTAAGGAGATTGTTATATCTTTCATATTGAAGGACACTCAGAAACTATGCTGTTACTAATTCTAAAAGAGTTTTAAAGAAAGGGTGAAGGTTTAAAAGTGTCAAAATTCCAGAGAGGCCAGTAAAATAAAGACTAGGGACTGTCCAGTGGGTTGGAATTTTTATATCAGAGTTAATTAGACAAACAGTTTCATCACAGATTTAAAATCTCTGTGGGCTCAATGGTTGAGAAATAAGCCCTTGTTAAGGGTTGATAAATGTAGGCTATGTCTTCTTATTTAAACATTTAACTTGATATTAAAATAATTAAATAACTATAACAACCCAATTGCTGCTTTATACAAACCCTCTCACACAAACGTATGCATTCACCTATGATATACCAACTATTCATCAGAAGTCTTAGAGAACCTCCAGGAGATAACTCACATAAATAATCTTTGTTTTTCTTTGTCTGAAGGGGAAATTTCTGCTCTTTTGGAAAATGATTATTGTTCTGAAACTATCCATTGTCTTTCTTATGTATACTAGTATATGCATACTTTCAGAGAGAGAAAGCATTTCTTGTTTCAGGATCATAACCTGGCAGGGGCAGATTGTTACTGGAGTCCCAATGGTTTGGGTAGCATGGACAAAAAAAAAATCTTGCTAAAGAAGCAGCAAGTCAAACCCTGTGAAGTAGTTTTAAAGTTCTTGATTGGGCTGACTTGTCGAGTATTCTATCATTGTAGAGAGGTGGGTGAGAAGCAGGAAGAACATACTGGTAACTGGATATTGTGCTATAACTCCTAACTCTCACCCCCAGTCTTAGGATGACTGGAGAAGGTACCCCTACTTCAGAGCACAGCTGGAGAAGGTTATCTAAAAGTTGCATTTCTTCTCTGGTGCTGCACAATGCTTTCCCTGAACCTTTTCAGTGGGGTCACACTGACAGAATTGCTAGTTCCCAACAGAGAAAAAAGGGACAGTATACTTTTGGAAGAGCTGTGCTACCGTCACAATCAAGGGCAAAAAAGAAGGAAATCAAAAGTGGCTAAGGTCTCTAGAAAAGCATCCATGAAGCAGGGACATTGGTTGCTCAAACATTTATTAACCCCCAATGCCTGATTGTGGTCTTCAACCATCATTTCACATTTAAAGGGAGAAGTTCTGTGAGACATGACTCATGTAGGTCTAGTGTACAACATGAGCCTGGAGCAGCTTGTGACACCAGAAACCAAGGCGCTATGAAACACCACCAGGGTCCAGATGAGCAGGGTGTGTCAATTGGATTTGACCCTCAGTAAGAATTGTGCCTGCAGTGGACTGAAGCACATCAAGAGTGTTTTTCTGTGTGAATTGCACCTGATGGCAAGCAAATGGTTGGCTGATGAACAAGAGTGCCTCATTATGTAATTCTTCAACATAAAAGAAAAAGGAATGTCAGAAGTAGAGTGTCACTTTTTTACAACCCTTAATGAAATAATGAATCCACACAAAGATTGTCAATGGCTGCTAACCTTGTGAAAAGAAAAGCAATCACTGAGACTCTAACAATCAGTATTTATACAGTGTTATTGCCAAAAAAATCAAACCTCAGTCTATTCTCATCTACCAATTTACTGGAAATATAGATGTGAATGTTCCCCCACGTCCGCGTGGTTCAGGGTTCAGGATCTAGGAGAGGGGCCACACACAAATGAAAGAGATGAAGCAGGAAATAATTTGGAAACTGGGGGGCCAGGCGAGAGCCCATCCCAAGAGGATGGACTCCGCCTTTGCTCAGGCCTTGCCATCCTTTTATTTAGTTTGGGATATACCTATAGCCCTTAGGCGGGCAAATTCCAGTAACAGACAGACTATCTTATCAGTAAGGATTTACATGACTATCTGGTGGGGAAGTTGCTTTAGCTACCATTGTCTGGACTAAACAGTGGGTGCATAGCCCTGACCTTTGCCAGGGCTCAAAGGTCACCAGCCTTCCGGGTTCCTTGTCCACACCTCTCTGCTAGTGAACACAATTGGCTACTTCCCTCAATAGAAAGGAGAGAAATATGTTAAATAAGACCACAGTAATACAAGGAGCAGAATCCCAGCTGGGGGAAATCTTATAGAACAAACAATCTGACTTCTTTAAAGAATAAATTGTGAGCAGAAACAGAAAAACAAAACAAAACAAAACAAAGGGGAAACTATAGATTGAAAGAAGAGACATCAGACAATGAATGTTATTTGGATCTTAACTCAAACAAACTGAAAAGTTATTTATTTTTTTTTTGCACCTGAAAAAGCCGAATACTGTATGGATATTTAAGGGTTGTATGGAGTTAGTTAATAATAATTTTAAGAGGACAATAATATTACAGTTATTGAGTCCTTATCTGTTAGAAATGCAAATGTAATGTTTAAGGATGAAATGATATGTTGTCTGGAATTAAGTTCAAAATAATCTAAGGGCAAGGCAGAGTAGATGGGGGTATATTTTGTTAGATAGCAGAATTCTGCACCCCTACCCAGTCAGGGCTCTTAAAGGTCATGCTTAGAGTAATTGTGTGGTTGGAGAAGGAGTCAAGATTAATGTGAAATGGAGGAAAACAGTGTGTCTACACTTTTATGTGGACATATAAACCTTCCTTTCTGTTCCTATCTATTTAATAAGAGTTTCTCCCTGGTGCTGTAATTCGAATTTGGTCCCATGTGGTATTAAGAACTAATATTTTCTCTTGTTTCAGGATTTTCCCTGCAACTTGAACACTGATCTATATTTTCATTCATGTCATTTTGTCAGTAATGCAAACATGGTTTAATTTTTAATTTATTTTAATTTGTCAGATGTTCTGAGTTTTTGGGGGGCCAAATTTGTCCAATTCCAAATTTCCTTCTTGAACAGCAGGTCACGAACTCTTGCTAACTGCTATACTCCTTAGTAATCAAACTCTTTCACACGGGGAACATTGGGTTTATTTTTACACTGCCTGGCAAATTGACTTCTCTGGAACTCACAGTCACTAAACTCAACTGATTCCTTCAAAACTGCCTGGCTTTTCTCCTATTTTCCTCTGGTTGGCTTGCTGTCCCAGTTCCTGGAATAGTCATTTCAGCTGTTATAAACTCTATCCCAAACTCCATCCCTTCCTCCTTCACCGTGAATCTCAGCAGATGACTACTCTTGCTACTACACCATGAAAACAGAAATCATTATATAAGAACCCCATCAACTTTCCTGATTATACAAATAAATATGAATATTTGGTGCCCATCTCTCCCCCAGCTCCAACTACTGGTAAATAGTGGAAGCCAATAACTCCTCTACGAACTACTTCATTCACGCTTTTTAAAATAAACTTACCCAACTGGGTATCTTTATTGCATGTTTTTAGCTTTTATATCTCTACTTGGTCTTTCCATCAGTATTGAAATATGGTTTAGTCTCTCCCATTATGAAAATAAAATAAAGTAAAACAAAAACAACTCTCTCTGGATGTCATAAGATCAGTCTCTTCATATAATCAAAGCCAAAGTTTTTGAAAGAAATGGCTGTATTCACTAACTCATTTTCTTCACTTCCTATTCACTCTTCAATGCCATCTCTCCTGGTTCTGTCCCACTGCTCAACAGATTCTGCTCAAGGCCCAATAGTGAATTCTATAAAGCCAGTAGATGATTTTCATTTATTGTTGACTCAGCTTTTCAGTAATTTTCAATCTAGTTGAAGGCCCCCTCCTCCTTCTGACACTCTCTTCCCTTGGCTACTATGATCCTGTTCTCTCTCCATTTCTCTCCTTCCTCCCCTCCAGCGAGTCCTCATTTTCCAATACCAGGTTGTCTTCTGTCCATTCATTAAGCATTGATGTCACACCTTTTCCTTATTTTACTCTATTCCCAGGCAATCTCATATATACCTGTAACCTCAATTACTGATATTGAGAGTATTTCCATACTTTATTTTCCTACTGAGAGTTTTATTTTGAGTCCTGTTGGGTCTCTATTTCAATATATATGTAGTATTTGCCATGGGAGTCTTACAAGTATCTCAATCCCAGTACCCTGAAACTGAACTCACACTGTCCCCCAACATGCTTAAGACCCTCTAAAGATTTTCCTTTATTCATCAATTCATCAAACTGTCTCAATTAATTAAAAAATAGTTTGACTCTGTTTCATGCATATGTAGTAATTATTACATTTATATAAAAGTCCCAGAAAATGGCTATAAAAGTAGAAATTGATTTTTTTCTGTTAAAGCAGAAACAAGATCTGTTCTTTAAAGCTGGCCATCCTTATACTTCACTGGAGGGCTGGGTGGTAGGAATTTCACCTTAATCCAGTCAAATGTTATTTATGTTATTCATGAAATGACACTTTGCACCCAGCTAATATTAATCATAGAAGACCATGTTCTTATCTTTAGAATTCATCAATAAGGTAAATCTTATTTTCAGAATTGATTTCTTCCATTAGTTACCTGCTATAGGCAGCAGTTACTTTAATTTCCTTCTAGCTCTGAGGAGGATGCCAAAAAAAAAAAAAAAAAAAAAAAAAGTGATAAAGGTGTCAGTTGGGGTTTTTATACTTGTCATCTTAGAAAATCCCTGAAGGTCAAATTCTACTCCTTTGCCTCCAACTAATGGGGTTAGATAAAAACAAATTCTTGCTTTTTAAACAGCCAAAAATTTGAGATGTTCAACAAACACTTATACTGATAAGACTTTTAAAATGGTTGAGTGTGGAGTGTGGAAGGAAAGAGGGTGAAATTTGTAACACAATTTATTTCAACTTGAATATAATTGGCTAAGATACAGAGAACATCAATTTGCATTGAGGGAATCAAACTATATGAATTGAAATCCCAGCTCTTTCATTAAAACCAAGGCTCAGCTAAATCACATAGCAACACTGGGTCTCAGTGTCTTCAATAAACATGATCAAATGCCCCACTAGCAATTCTTGCGTGTGAACATATTTTGTAATTCAGTTATAAAAGTCTAAGCTATTGCTCTCTTAAAAACTGTGTGGATTTCCAGACTTTCACATAATCAGATTCAGCCCTACTCTCGCTTAGCATTTCTAAAGCTTCCTGTTATGAGAACACTTTCATCTGGAGACCCTGCGGGAATCCAGAGACAGATCCAAACGCCTCCTGGATTGCTTGTGCCACCCACATCAACCCAGGCAAACAAATAAACAGGAAAACAAAGTAAACCTGAGCCTTTTATAATTGTCCTGTGGGACGGTGTCCCAGAATTTTATTCTAAGGCTCATGTTTATTTTGGTTCATATAATTTCACTTAAGACAAGGCTGTCAAACATCCGCTGTGAGATGCTTAGGAAAGAATGTGCTTTCCGCAGTTGAATCTTTTCTAGATGTATAAAAATTCTATAGGACAAAGTTATTATTAATGAATTGAAATTTAAAGAAATGATGACAGCTCGCTTTAATCCCTCCTTATATTTGAGACTGTTTATTTAGTCTGTTCTAGTCTATTTCTCTGGTTCATTCCTCGACCTCTTCCCTTCTCCCTCCCTGCACCTCCCCAAAGGGGAAGATGAGCGGAGTAGGTCTTGGCACCCCTTGGGGTTCTCTGTGATGCTGTTTTCCTATAAGTGATGGTGTAAGACCTTCCTCAGCTGGCTTTGCTCTCCAGGTTATTCCCTGTGACATGGACATGTCAGTCATTAGGTCCAGCATGCCTCGCCCTTATTCAAATTTCCATAGCTGATAATATTTTGCTCTCAATATGCCACTTTTAGTCCACTGGTTAAGAATCCTGGAAGATAGTACTGAGAATAATTAGGCTTCTCTAAATGTCAGCAGATACATCTAGAACTATTACGAAGCTGGAATGATCCAATCTTTCAGCATCTCTCCTATATTGTTCTCTGTTCATTGGTCAATATTTCATTGACTTTCAACTTATAAATCTGTTGAATGGGAAGAAGAATCAAATTTTGCTCATTTGCTTATATATGCTTCTTTATTGAAACCAAATACTTTAAAGCACTAAAAATGTAGAAAATATCTTTTTGTTGCCAAAATTAAATATTTATATTTTAGCATCCTTTTATCACCAAATAAAAGCATAGCCTCTTTATTCTCTTATTCTTTGTTGGAAAACAGATCATCAATGCGTTACAGATATTTTACCTACTTCTAGAGAACATTCACCCAAATATATGCTACAGGGTTCCTTTGTTTAAATTTATTTTCCCCAATCCCTTACCTCCTCCCCTCTGGCAATAATCAGCTGGTTCTCTGTATCAGTGAGTCTTTTACTGATTTGTTTATTCATTCATTTATTTATATTTTTGGTTCAAAAATATAAGTGACATCATATTGTATTTGTCTTTCTCTTTCTGACTTATTTCAATTAGCTTTATATCCTCTCCATTCATGTTGTTGCAAATGGCAAGATTTCATTCTGTTTTATTGCTAAGTAATATTCCATTGTATATATGTACCACATCTTTTTTTTTTTTTCCATTTATTGATTGATGAACATTTAGGTTGCTTCCATATCTTGGCTATTACCAGTAATGCTGCAATGAACATAGGGGTACATATATCTTTTCAAAGTAGTGTTTTTGTTTTCTTTAGATAGATACCCAGAATTGCTGGATTATATGACAGTAGCATTTTTTTATGTTGAAGAACCTTCATACTGCTTTCCATAGTGGCTGCACTAATTTACAATCCCACTAACACTGCATAAGAGTTCCCTTTTCTCCACATCCTTGCCAGCACTTGTTATTTGTTGATTTATTGATGACATCCATTCAGAAAGGTGTGAGGTGATAAATATTGTGGTTTTGATGTGTATTTCCTTGATGATTAGTGATGTTGAGCAAATATCTGCTTCATGATTCTTTTAAACACACATATACAGTTGTTCAAGCTTACCTTTGAAAAATAAATATATGTTTTATTCACAAAATGGTGAAGATTAATAATGCTACTACTAATAATGGCACCAAGGATCTGGGGACATAGGGATCTCTTATACTCCTGATAAGACATCTACATCATCATTCTGAAAGCGTGAACTTTACATAACCATTCTGAAAGCATTTTTAAAATATTTATGAAAAGCTTATGCCCCTTAACTCAGCAATTTTACTTTTAGGGAACTCCCAAGAAAATAACAGAGGCTATTCACACAACGAAGCAGCTACAAAGAAAAAATTGAAGTCTTGTTATGATAGATAAAAATGGGAATGATCTATGTGTCCAATGACAGATGGATGGTTACAGAAATCACAGCACAGTTGTACAATGTGCCTGTTAAAAACCGATGGAAGTAGTTTTCCCTGGGGAGGGGGGGTGGGGGGGGCGGGCGGTTAGATAATGGATGACGTCCACTTCCTTCTCCTGCATTAATTCATTTTGTATATCTATATTTTACTCTTTAAACAATAAAAACATGATAGTTTTTTAAAAATAAAATGTTACTTCAGTAAATGTCTTGAAATAACACCTTCCTATGACCCCTGAAGGAAAACCACATCCTTCTCTTCCCTTTCTGGATTTCCCTGCAATGATAGCCTACTGGCAAAAGTGTTTAATGGGAGAAATTCAGGCCATTGTGTTTCATCTATTACTATTATTATTTTAAAATAATACAGACCATTGATTATCTCACTCTTTTAACATAGGCAAAAGTTGAGAAACAGAAAGGGGGAGATGAGAATGGACTATGATGTCAGATTAGGGAGAATAGGTTTTTCTTTATAGTAGCTTGGGACAGTACAGTGGGGCCTTGACTTACGAGTGTCTCGACTAACGAGTTTTTTGAGATACCAGCTGTCTCTTGGCCGATTTTTTGCATTGAGTTGATAGAGTAATTTGAGTTAACGAGCTCCTTAACGAGCTCCTTAATGAGCTCGGTCTCAGAACGAATTTCGCAAGTCAAGGCCCCACTGTATTAATGTGCCAAATACTTTTCAAAGTTGGATTTGTGTTAACGATGCAAACAAATGACAGTCACTCAGTAATTTAATAGGAAAATCTTGTTAAGATCAACACCTAAGCAAGGTCATTGTGGATTTTTTTCTCTCAGTAGCTCAAAATGTTGAAATAGGTGTTTGAGTAACAAAGCTTTATCCTTTCACTCTATTTAAATTTTATTCAATTATGTAAAGCCATTTGCAGACTTGGCACCAAACATGCTGAATAATTTGTTTTTTCGTGGGGGGGTGAGGGGGGCTTAATTTGGGTAGTGTGTGAGGTTTTTCTTTAACTCAGCCTGTTTTAGCAGCATTGTTGGAAGAGTTGTTTCAGTTTACTTTGTTTATACTTTATTCAGGTCCTCTCCTCCCAAATAAACAACTTAAGTACAAATAACATTTACCTTGACTTCTAAAACTAGACAAAGCCTGTTGTCTTGCTTGGGTCCATAGGGAATTTCCAGAATGCTGAGTGAACAGCATTCTTGATTATCCATTATGTCCATTGAATTAATTTCCAACAATGGCCATACACTTCTTTAATGACTTTTCAGAACATTCCAACAAAGTAAAATGTCTAAGTGTCTGAGACCTTTATTTGTGCAAAGTAAATTGCAAATAGAAAGGTGGCTATTGTAGGCACAAAAACTAGAATCGTTATGTCTTTTTTTTAGTGCATGCATCTAAAAATGTCAGATTATTGATGCCAAGATCCCTTTGAATGGAATGTCATTTGCTCTTTATTACAGATAGATCAAATGCAGCTCTGAGTTCAAGGAAAACCAATCAATGATGATAAGCCCTTAGAGCAGTGGTTCTCAAGCTTCTGGCCCTTTAAATACAGTTCCTCATGTTGTGACCCAACCATAAAATTATTTTCGTTGCTACTTCATAACTATAATGTTGCTACTGTTGTGAATCGTAATGTAAATATCTGATATGCAGGATGGTCTTAGGCGACCCCTGTGAAAGGGTCGTTCGACCGCCAAAGGGGTCGCGACCCACAGGTTGAGAACCGCTTCCCTAAAGGAACCTAGCTTGTCATCTCTCTCCAAATCAAGCCCTTTTGTCCCAACAGTGTGGCTTTAAATCTGTCGATTCAGAGTTCTCTAGATGGGCATAAATTCCTATTGACTTTAACTAGAAAAACTTACCTTCCCCAAATCTGCTATGAAATGTGGCCACATGGACCCTAAAGTACTATTTGAGCTTTTCAGCATCTTTCAGCTAAATGACAGACCTAAATGCAAACTCTATGACTAAAGGACAGTGGATGAATTTGCCAAGATCTCTGGAGAATTCAGTCATGAATCACTGAATGATTGTTTTATAAGCATATATTTTCTTTTGATGGTTTAAATTATTATAGTGTTGAAAATTACTTATTTACTAATCAATCTAGTTATATCTTAATATAGTTAACTTTTAATTGGCTTTAGTGGAATGATATACCTTTTTGAAATGGTTTAGCAGGACTCCTGTGTCCAGAAATATCAATAAATAAATACATGATCTATGATACCACTGACAGATCTGTTGTGAAGCCAAAGCATTTATAAGCTTCTGTAACAAACTGTGCCATAATTATGATGCTGGTTTAATCAATTCTACTCATAATTTATTGATTTGTTCAGTTCAGTTTATTGAACTATACTTTATAGTCCAATATAAAGTATTGAACTATAGCTAATCACTTTGAATCTGCAGCACATAAGTGCATGCAAAACATAGGTTTCTATATAGTTGTGATTTTTCTGCACATGTGGCATATATTTCTTTCCTTGCTGCCCATTTAGGTGGACTTTTATACATTTTAATAAGGCAGGTTGACTGTTCCATTTGCTTCCTTCAGGCAACAGTTTCACTTTCCATTTGTAAAAAAGGGGTCTGATCTTATAGAGCTAAGTGATCAAAACTCTGAAGTTCAATGTTAGGGTATCTTTTTAAAAGACAGACAACTAAATAACCACATTGTTTGCCACTAGAAATTTGGACCTCCTGAGGACTGCATGTTGACCTTGGACATCCTGAGTTTCTCTAGTTCCTTGGGTATAGTTGGGTTGGGGAAAGCAGTATCCGTAGAGTTCAAGTGCTATTGGCAATGTAAAGTAGGATTTAGGAGCTCAGATTAGGGGTCACTGCCTACCTTTGATTCCAAGATCCTTCACTTTCTAAATCTAAGAACTTGGACAAACCCCTTAATATTCTGTGTCAGTTTACTCAGCTATAAATTTATAGATTTATAAAGGGAAAAGGTTCAGCAGCTAACCCAACTCACAGGATTTTTTTGTGAGGATTAAATGAATCCATATGTGTAAAATTATTCCAGGCATACAATACTCAATAAATGGTAGTTATTATTATTTATCAAGTATTATTAGGTGATTTCATATGATACATGACTTATTTCTCATAAAGATACTATAAGATTTTCATCTCATTTCTAAATTAGGAAATTAAACATCAGACATGTAAATAATTCACCCTCAACTCATACAAGTTAGGTCACAAAGCTGAGATTCTTTGAGCCTTTGAACAAGGTTGGATCTCTCCATAATATCCTCCCCTAATACCCATAACATTTCAGTGACACACTCAATACACTTGTAATTATTTGTGAAGTGTTTATTGCCTAGTAGACTGTGTATTTCACGAGAACAGGATTCACATCTGTCTTGTTTAGTATTCCTAGAACACTTTGCCAAAAGCACCGAGGATCTTAATAAAAATGCATTGAGTAGATGAATGAATATGTTGATCCCAAAGTCTTTCTCTTTTTTTCAACGAATACACATTTTATCTACTTAGAACTACAACCAAGAGACAGTACAGTGTTGGCTTCACATCTTCTCTGACAAATAGATTTTCTGTATTATTTGTAGTATTCAAAATGCTACTTTGAACATAATCTATAACATTCTTTTTAAATAGTACCTAGCAAAAACCTATCATCTCATGTAATAAAGCCTCACTCTGTATTATGGGTTCTCATAGGTTTCTTTGTGTTTTCGTTTTCCTTCCTCAAACCCTCAAAACCTACCATCTCTTTCAAGGTACACCTTGGTAGAGTTCAGTGGTTTGAAAGCATATGTTCTAAACAACTTAGCCTGGTAGATGTTCCAGAATGGAAAATTTCCATGTTCTGTAAATTTGAACTACCTCCTGGGGATTCACGACACACATGATCACATTAAAAGTGGTTTAAAACCCTACAGGGATGAACTTTTGTAACTTTGTTTATCCTAGACTCTCCAAAGTTTATTTGAAAATAGTCTTTTTTCCTAAGTTATAACTATTAATTCTTAAGTCCCACTTTGGGAATGAACAGGCTATAAAGATCTTAATTAAAATCTTGGCTTCATTGGGTATAACCCTAATTAAGTAATCAACCTCAGTAAATCTCAGTTTTCTCATCTGTATAGTGAAGATGACTCTATTTGCCTCATAAGACACTCATAAGGAACCAGTGGTATAACTTGTGGTCATCATATGGAAAATACACATAAATGTCAGCTATCTTCCCTTAGGGTGACTGTGGGTTGGGTGGAGTCTTCATTTACAGATGAAAATGGAGAGTAACACTGCTAAATAATGGCAAAGCCAGTACTTGACTAATTAAAAAACTCACTGCCCTTGTCCTCTAAATATCCTTTGTTCTAATAAATCTGCACATCTATATTTAATATATTCCTCTAATGTGAGGTTTTAAAAGGCATTTCTGACTATGCACTATGATTAAGACACTCACTCATCAAGCCTCCTTGATAAAAGTCAAAGTTGATTTTTATTGAATTTTGCTAATAGATTACAAAATTCTTTTGTAATTTTAAGGAAAAACTAATTGATGTGGCTCCCCCTCCCATTCTATTTCTCTAGTTTTCAAATGCTATTTTATTTTGGATATTAAGTAGGTAAAGAAAAAATATTAGTAGATTAGAGTTATTGGTTACTCTTCAGAAAAATAATATTGATGTAAACAAAATCCTAAGTAGATTTAGATAAGATTTGTCATGGAAAAGGGTTGTTAGTTTTAAAGTTGAATTACATGTTCAAATGAAAAGTATTAAGAGGCAGTATTTAGTGGAGATAAGAATCATGAGGGAGAGTGGTGGTTTTTGTAAGTACAGAAGTGCTAAAAGAATCCAGGATGAAGATGACTAATGCCAGCATCAGGATGGGCCTTTGGGGATAAAGAATAATTGAAAATCTTTGATCTTTAATAGAAAAATGTATTTTGTGTATAGAGAAAATTCCAATCACCTTGAGAAGGACACCTTTTATGTAACACTAAATTCCATTGTAACTCTGAAATCTCAAATTCCAGGTAAAGTGAATTGTTCCTAAGTCATTTCATCTGCAATTAACTGGCCTTTACCTTCTTTTATTAGAAATTACAGATTCTTGCGTAATAGCTAATATGCCACCCTACTAAATTTATCACTATATGGAATAAAGTGCAATTTAAGCACTTAAGGGGAACAATATCAGCCAAGTGCTGATAACAGTTTAAAACATTTACCCATAAGAAATGTCAGCAGAAATAAAATGTCTTGACTGAGAGGACAAAAGCCTGCAATGAAGCAAGAAATACCCGTGGCACTCACCTTACAGGACTATGGGAATACAAAGCCAACATGCAGTAGTCAAGGTACTGGGAGCCTTTTCTGTCCTCATTTATCTACAAATATTTGTATTTGCTATTGTCTACAGATTAAGAAACTTTCTATTTTGGGGAAATTCAAAGCCTGACTTTAGCACAGTCTAGAGTTGTAAATTTTTAAATGTTAAACAATCCTAAGATAAATCTTACTTTCATTAATTTTATATCATGATGCTGGCATTAATTTGCTAATATTTAATTGGGTGATTTTTTCATCTGATTTCTGTAGATTAAGTTGCAAAATTTTGTTCTTCTTTTAAACGTGTTATAGACAGAATATTTGTGCACCCCAGAATTCATAAGTTCAAGCCCCACCCCTAGTTGTATTTTGAGTTGGGGCCTTTAAGGATGTGACTGAGGTTAAAGGGGGTTACAAGAGTGGTGCCCTGTCAGATAGGATTAGTGTACTTATAAGAAGAGATACCAGAGTGCTCACTGCCTTCTCTCTCTCTCTCTCTCTCTCTCTCTCTCTCTCTCTCTTTCTCCCCCCCTTGTCTCTCTTCTCACACACAACCAGGAAAGACTATGTGAGGACATAGTAAAAAAACTGTCTACAAGCCATGAAGAGTTTCCTCACCAGAATCTAAATTAGCTGGCACCTTGGTCTTAGACTTCCTAGTCTCTGTAAAAGCAAATACATCTCTGTTGTTTAAGCCAACCAGTCTGTGGTAGTTGTCATGGCAGCACGAACAGACCAAGACAATGCTTTGGAATATTTTAGATAACATAAGAAATATTTCTTCCATAAAGATTTCTTATACTTGATAGAAAAAAATGAATATATTATTTTATATATTAAATATATCTATGTACTTGATTTGAGAGAGGAAGGAGAGAGAGAGAGAGAGAGAGATGAGAAAGAAGCATTGACCAGTTGCCTCCTGTATGCACTTGAATCTGCAGCCTAGGCATGTGCCCTGACTAGGGATTGAACCCACAGCCAACTGAGCAACCAAGCCAGGGTGCTTTTTAAATTTTTTAATAAAAGCTTTTTTTATTTTTATTTTTTTTTTTTTTACAAAAACCTCTTTGCATCTTTAGTTCTGGCTTCTGTTTACTATTTGAATGTTATTTCTTACTTTCTCCCGCATTCTCTAACCAGAATTAAACAATGTTTAGTTTATTGGTTGTTTTAAAGACCAGTTTTGATTAACAAGGATATTTTTAAAATTTCTATTACTTTAAATCATAGTGTTCTATAATTCCATTCTTCTTTATAATTAACTAGGTGCCCGGTGCATGAAAATTCGTGCACTTGGGGGGAGGGGGGAAGGGGCGCATCCCTCAGCCTGGCCTGCACCCTCTTGCAGTCTGGGACCCCTCAGGGGATGTCCACCTGCTGGCTTAGGCCCACTCCCCAGGGACTCAGGCCTAAGCTGGCAGTCAGACATCCCTCTGGCAGCCTGGGAGCCCTTGAGGGATGTTTGACTGATGGGGAGCGGGACTAGGTCACAGTTGGACATCCTTAGCACTACACAGGCTGTGGGAGAGGCTCCCGCCACTGCCACTGTGCTCGCAGCCATCAGCCAGGCTTGTGGCTGAGTGGAGCTCCCCCTGTGGGAGCATACTGACCACCAGGGGGCAGCTCTTGCATTAAGCATCTGCCCCCTGGTGGTCAGTGTGCATCATAGTGACTGGTCATTCCACTGTTAGGGTCCATTTGCATAGTACCCTTTTATTATATAGGATATTTCTGGTTTTCTTTATGAAGGAAATTCAGGACTGGATGACTAATGATTTTATTTTCAGTGTTTCTTGTTTTCTAGCAAAAGTGCATTTGAGGTTATGAATGTTCTCCCTGACTGCATAACATTGATTCTGTCATCACTGATATTTAACTCTTAACAGACTAAGATTTCCATGTTGATTTTTTAAAATGCAAGAATTATTTCAAAGGTGTTGAAAGACCTCCTCTCTGTCTATTGCACATAGTGATTGCAGATTATAAACTATGAATATGATTGATTCTGTATTTATGTGTGGAATTTAATTTTTTTCATGGCCTAATAAATGCTCTTTTGGCTTACACATCATAGATATTTGAAAACTATAGGCATTTTTAGTTTTGTGTGTAAAATTTTATGCATATATTTATGAAAACAAAGTAGGTTACTCAAGCCTTTGTTTTTCCTAGTTGCTATGTTGATTTTTTGAGAAGTGTTCATTAAAATTTTGCATTGTAACTATGCACATAATTATTGCTAACATTTTGTATGTGTATTTCCAAACCATGTTGTCACCAGCATGGGGGTGTTGTACCACTTTGTGCCCATTACCAATCAGATATGCTTGCTCTGTATTGTTGGAGACCTGGGCACTGGTCTATTAAATTCTCTTTGTTGAAATATGAAGAATTAATTTTATTTTCCTGATTAGACCTTGACTAAAACAACTCCCTTAACCAAATATGGGTTTATGAATCAAGCATAAGAAGTTTAATGGAAATCCAGCTTTTGGGGTGAACACACCACCACTCCAAACAGAATCACATTTGTATTACTATGAAGAAGGGGAGATGAATAGTAGCAGTGTCTGCACAGCTTTACAGTTTTGTTTTGGTTGTGGGTGTGTGCATGTATGTGTATTGATCAGTTTGATAGTTCATCTTGTATTAGAAAAGGATTTGGATATGCCTGCTCTTAATTTATTGATGAGATTACATTTCCTATGCTTTTTTGTATACTCACTCTTTTCCCCCCTTTACTGTATAGGAATGCCTTTGTAAGAAAAATATTCAACTCGGAAGATTTTAATAAATTATTAAATTTAATTAATTATTATAAGTCAATAGAAGTTTAATTTTTATTCTGTCTTGTATTCCAATTGCTACACATTTCTTTCTCCTTGTTTCCCACACCCTTCTCACTGCTAACTTTATAAAACTTTCCTTCACATTGTGTTTCTTCTTCTGTTTCCTGGTTACCCACCAGCAGCCTCTCTCCCTTTAGCTTTAAACATAAAGCTTAATTAGATTCCTACATACTTGAGTGATAGTATGGCTGATAGCTAAAACTGTGGGCATGAGATTTCTTTTTCTCATGGTGATTGTAATTAGCTCATTAGAGAAATGCTCTTAATTTATTTATGAGATTACATTTCCCATGATTTTTTGTGTACTCACTCTGTTCCCCCATTCACTGTGTAGGAATGCCTTTGTAAGAAAAATATCCAACTTGGAAAATTTTAATAAAATAAGGGTTTATTTTTTCTCAAATGTTAGTGTCTTCTGGTGTTGGGGTCCAACCCCAGCAGGTCCAGGGGTCCCCAAAGGTGTGGACGGAGTCTGCAAAGAAGGAACGACACAGAGGCAGTGTTCAGTTGATCAGCAGCCTAGCCAGGATCTCTAGCCAAGTTCTGGTCAGGATCTCCGGCAAAGTTCTGGTTAGGATCTCCAGTGAAGTTCTGGTTAGGATCTCCAGCCAGGTTCTGTGTCCATGTTCTCTTGCTAGGTTCTCCAGCCAGGTTCTCCAGGTTCTCCAGCCAGGTTCTGTAGCCATGTTCCCTCGCTAGGTTCTGTCCAGGTTCTCCAGCCAGGTTCGGTCACCAGGTTCTAGTCAGGTTCTCTTGCCGTGTTCTATCCAGGTTCTGTAGCCAGGTTCTGTCTCTAGGTTCTTCAGCCAGTTTCTCTCGCTAGGTTCTGTCTCTAGGTTCTGTCTCCAGTTTCTGTCCAGGATCTTTTGCCATGTTCTCTCCAGCGAAGTTCTTCTGTCTCTAGGTTCTGTGTAGATTCTGTGTCTAGGTTCTGTGTGGGTTCTGTGTCTAGGTTCTGTGTCCTGTTGTCTTGTTACATCTGTATTTATACCAGTTGATTCCAATCCTATCAATCTCTATTACAAAGGTTAGGGCGTTTCTTATCTCCATTCCAGGGAGTAAAGATTATGTAGCTTAAGCATGATTGTTCGTAGTTAAAGTGATTAATTACCCGCCTGGCACTTAGTTGAGGGGTTTTATTCCCTCCCTAACTTCAGGGGAAAATCCCTACCTGGGGAAACAACCTTTCTCAGAGAGGTGACCTTGGTTAAAAGACATAGTGCCAAGAAGGTGAGCAAACATATTAAGAACAGTATGCCATATATGCCAGGTCCCTTGAAACAGCAAGGATGGACCGGCTCCCGGCATTCTGGCAGTGGTTATGTGATAGTTCAATGATGCTAGATTGAACATCTCTATGGTTGTGCTGGCCTTTCCTTATGGTTGCAAGATGGCTGCTGTGTGTGCATCATTATGCCCACATTCTAGATGAGAAGAAAGTACCAACCGTGTGAGTGTTTGGTTTTTTTTTTATCAGAATTTTCCTAAGTCACTTTGAAAGGTACATTTTCTTACTTGTTCATAGACACCGTCAGCTGCAAGAGAGAATGGGAAAGCAAGCATCCTGCCCATAATCAAGTAGCTTCACAAAAAAAAATCAGGAATATATCTATGCACTTACTTCTCAGTCCCCCAGAGGCATTAAGAGAAAAAGGGGGAAGTGGATCCTTGGTAGATATCCTATCTAATAATAGAGAAACATGGTAATTAACCATAACTTCACTACCCTTCCCATTGGCTAATCAGCGAGATATGCAAATTAACTGCCAGCCAAGATGGCGGCCACCTGCCAGGCAGCTGAAGCGAACAGAAGGCTTGCTTGCTCCAGTGATGGAGGAAGCCAATGTTCCCCGCCTGCTGCAGCTCAGCTCTGAGCTACGGATGAAACAATGTTGCAATTATAGAACTTAAACAAACCCCAGAAATTTGCTTTCAGCCAGCGTGGCCTCAGAGCTTAGAGCGGCCAGTGATGGCAACAGAGTTTCAATTATAGAATCTAAACAAACCCAGGTACCTGCTTTCAGCCTGCAACGGCCTCAGAGCTGGAGCCGGTTCTCAGCTCCAGTGACAGCTATAGAAGGTAAATAAATCCCAGAATTAAAAAAAAAGAAAAAAGGAGAGGCTGGGAGCTTCAGTTGCCCACCAGCCTGAAAACAGCCCTCAGCCCCTCACCCAGACTGGCCAGGCACCCCAGTGGGGACCCCCACACTGAAGGGGGTGTGACCAGCTGCAAACAGCCATCATCCCCTCATCTAGGCTGGCCAGACACCCAAGTGGGACCCTCACCCTGATCCGGGACACCCTTCAGGGCAAACCAGCCGGCCCCCACCCGTGCACCAGGCCTCTATCCTATATAATAAATGGGTAATAGGGAAATTGACCCTAATAGCAGAAGGACTGGGAATGACTGGTCACTATGACACACACTGACCACCAGGGGGTAGACGCTCAATGCGTGAGCTGCCCTCTGATGGTCAGTGCGCTCCCACATGGGGGAGCTCTGCTCAGTCACAAGCCAGGCTGATGGCTGCCAGTACAGCGGTGGTGGTGGGAGCCTCTCCTGCCTCCTCAGCAGCGCTAAAGATGTCCGACTGCAGTTTAGGCCTGCTCCCCGCTGGCATGTGGACATCCCCCGATGGCTGCTGGGCTGCCATAGGGATGTCTGATTGCCATCTTAGGCCCAATCCCCTGGGGAGTGGGCTTAAGCCAGAAGGTGGTCATCTCCTGAGGGGTCCCAGACTGCGAGAGGGCACAGGCCGGGCTGAGGG
This sequence comes from Myotis myotis, assembly GCF_014108235.1. NCBI lineage: Eukaryota > Metazoa > Chordata > Mammalia > Chiroptera > Vespertilionidae > Myotis > Myotis myotis. Next base: position 43,730,963 of record NW_023416401.1, read on the forward strand.
ACCCCCATCGCCCCAAGTGCACAAATTTTTGTTCACCGAGCCTCTAGTTAAATCATATGTGTCATTCTTCATATCTTTAGAAATTAAATCCCGTGTCAACATTTTGATTAGAATCACTGCAAGATTTCCAGTGATACTATATATTTATGTAAGTTTTTATCTTTTTTCCATTTTGTCAGGATTGGGGATGGTGGAATATTTCTATGTTGAATCAGAAGCCTCTTTTTTTTATTCTAATTTTCTACTTTCAATCCATTTTGCACTCCATTTTCATTTTGTAATTGGTCTTTATTTTCTTAGTAAGAAATTCAGTTAAGCCAGTCCCTGTCTCACAGGACTTTACAGGGGGTGGGGAAATGGTCCTTCAACCTCTCTGCCATTGTCCCCATTGCTTCTTGGGCTGGAGTCCTGCTTCTTGGGGAGCACCATGCTTTTCTCCAGTCCGGGCCTCTCCCCATGTTGGGTCCTTTGATTAGAACACATGTTCCTTCTTGCCTCTATGAAAAACTGGCATCCATTCTTCAAGAACCAACTTAAGGTCCTTTCTCTTTGAATCTTTCTTCATCTCCTCAGATGTCATGGTAGCTGCCCCTCAGCAATCATGTCACCCTGCTGTCCTTGCTGGAGCTTACTTCTCAGTCCCCCAGGGGCATCATGGGATCAGAATGGTTTATTCATCTCATTATCCCTGGAACTAAGTAAAGTGTCTGTAACATGGTGAGAATTCAAGTATTGGACTAGATAAATATATAAGTAAGTGAATAAAGTCACTTGAATGAGAAAAATACTTTTTCTAGATTACTAAAGAATAATTTTTTATTCTTTTAAAAAAATATATGTTATTGACTTTTCACAGAGAGGAAGGGAAAGGGATAAAGAGTTAGAAACATTGATGAGAGAGAAACATCGATCAGCTGCCTCCTGCACACCCCCAACTGGGGATGTGACCACAACCAAGGTACATGCCCTTGACCGGAATCGAACCTGGGACCTTTCAGTCTGCAGGCCGACACTCTATCCACTGAGCCAAACTGGTTAGGGCAAAGAATAATTTTTTAAAAAACACAACATAACTTTTAAAAAAAGAAAATAATATTTTGAGAAGTCTTACCCTGTCCAGCACTTACCTGTCCAAGAGCTAATCTCTGAGCATAGGCTTGGGATCAATTGTGAAAGTCTATCTAATCTCTCTTTCTCTCTCACACACACATTACACATGTAAACACAGACAAACTCAGGCAAAAGCATGACTAAATTACCTCATACCTTTACATGTTAATTCTAAGTTTCTATTTTTACAATAGCTTACTTAATTATGTATTGATCTTAAAAAAATAAAACATTATTTATAACTGGCATGGAATTAAAGAAATAATAAAGCCTTTAGTTGCTATATTTGTGAGATGTGCCTTCTTAAAGATGTTCTTAAAGATAAAAATACAAAGAAGTGTGTGGGAATTGACATGTTCGTGGGTGTAAACTGTAATGTGCCAGAGAGTTGAAAGGCTTATTAAAAATGTGAAGATTAGCCTGACTCCAAAATTCACTCTTAATTTTCTCTGCTTTCTTTCTTTTCTTTTTTTTTTTTTTATTTGAAGGTATTTTATATTTAAAAGGACAGGGGCTACTGCTCCCAAACTTCCAAGTCTAAAAAATATTGTATGAAATATTGCCAAATTTCTCCTTAGTGTTCCCCTCACTCATGATGACAGAATGGCCTATATGAATCCAATCTAATAATTTGACTCACAGAGACTCGGCTTTTATTTTGGGCAACACATCTGCCTGAAATGTCTGATTCTCAGGCTTTCTTTACGTGGGAGGAAGAATACCGATGTGAATGCATTAACTCTAGCGACATGCTAATAAGACATAAGAATTGAGTGGAACAGTATGTGCTTGAGAGCTGTCACTCCGAATGACAGCTTTCCCATTGGTGAGTCAATGAGGCAAAGAGTCCTGTCGAAGGGTGCAATCTACGATGGAAAGACAGGGTACAGTGATGCTGCGTAGTTTGTCTCGTAGACATGCCAAAAACTTCAGGCTAAATATCAGGTGTCTTTTCACAGTGTGTCGAATCTCACTTTTCAATTGCTTTCACAGTGAAACAGAAATTAGAGTTTAAGCCTTTAATTGACCCTCGTCATTCTCAGTTTTTTTTCTCCTTTTTTCTTGTCTTCAGACCAGTTGACATCTTTGGAATTCCATCTTCAGTGACCTGTCAGGTAGAAAGCAGGTAGGCTTCCCCCATCATCCCAGAGGTAATGCTGTTTCCAGCATGGATATCAGGGATACATATCAACCTGGCTCAGACAACTCACAGCCTCAGAAGAATCATAATCACATGTCTTTTCTGGGCCACACTTTACCTGTCATGTACATACCCCCGTCTCCACACTTACCCCATGTCCACCGATGGTGTCTTAGTGATATCTCCCCAGTGAAATCTCACGTATGCAACTTCCCATTAATAGAGAGAAATGGAATAGGCACATTATTTTATTTTGGTCCATCCCTCTCAGTTGTGGTGGAGTCCTCAGCAGCCTCTCCTGGTGTTCTGAAAGGTCATGGAATAATCAGGCCTAATGAATTATGAAGGCCCTCTGACCTATGAGGGAAATCAGTTCCTGCCCTGTGCACACCCTCATCTTTCTTATAGTGATGTCAACCTCTTTCCAGATCTGATGCATTATGGCTACACATTAATTCCTCATTTTATTTGATTGGACCAAACTTATTACCTGACCAAAAATGTTTGTCTCTTTTCACCATGCATTTTTCCTCTTCTATGTCTCTCACTTTTTTCCTTCCTCCTTTAAAATATTCCTGGGCCCTCACTGCATGCTGTGAATTGCGTGTTAGAACTGGGGCTACAGTGGGAAGCAGATCATATGCACTCCTGACAGTCCAGTGGGAAAGACCAACACATAATCAGATGGAAAGAAGAAGGAAAATAAAGGAAGGATTGAGTTTAAATAATTTATATCAGAGAGGACAATTGTGAGGAGGGAAACTTGAGCAGAGAGCTGACACAGACATAGGCGTGAGCCAGGCAAGAAGAAGGAAGAGAATCCCAGGCTGATAGATCAGGAGTGCAAAAGCTCCAAGGTGGCAAATATACCAGTACCTGTGAAGAACTTACTGTACCTGTGGTCAAACAACAACAGTAAGAGTGGTGTCTATATTCATGAGATGAACCTGGGATGAAATGCAGGATGCTGCAAGACAGGGAGAGGGTTTTGGGCATTATTCATATTGGGAGGCCACAGCTGCTTATTTTCCTGTATAGCAGAGAAGCAAAAGGATTTGATTAGAATGAGGCAAGTCAGGAAGGCTATTCAGAAAGCTATCCATGAAACTATAGCTCACAGAGAATTATAAGTGGAATGGGCTGGTAGCTGTGGAAATGAATACAATGATGGGTAATGACATATTTTGGAATTCAAATGGATAATGCTTGATTTGGATGGGAAGAAAGGGAGATAAACAAATCATGGGCAACTAAGATTTTTGGTATTACCAACAGGGTTGATGGAATGAAATTTTCAGAGATGTAGAAGACTGAGAGAGAATCAGATTTGGAGGAAAATATCAAGGGCACATGTTTTATTTAAGACCCTGTGAGACATTGCAAAGGGAAATGTCAGATAAGTTACTACATAAATGGATATGAAGTTCTCAAAGAAATATATGTCTTGGAGTCCTCAGCATTTGGAAGGAAGATGCAGCTGTGGGGGTTGATGGAATCCTAAGGACAAGAGTAGAATTCAGAAGCTTCTAGTTCCAAACTCCAAGGAACTTTAATATTTCAGAGGTTGTGCAGTGGGTAATAAGGAGAGTATGGTTTCATAGAGGAAAGCACATTTTGAGAAAGGAGAAGTAGTCAACAATGTATTTGCTACTGACAAGTAAGAAAGGAATTGAGACATGTCTGTTGGATAGAGCAAAATGGGTATCACTGAGTATCTACCTATAGTTGCCTGAGTTCATATTTTATTCTCTAATATGAGATGACCTCTCAAGGCTTCTCAATGACCTTAGATCAAGTGGAGCTACCTCCATACCCACCCTCCAGAGTCATTTTCTATACCTCCATCTCTTCTACCTGTCTCCAGCCCCAATCTCTTGTTTTCCCTGCCCCATGACAGTGTCCCAGCACCTTTTTCTTAGAAGAAATAGAAGCAAGAAGCATTAATTCTCTCAGCTCTCTCCTCTCCATCCCCAAGCTTCTGTGTAGCTGCAGGGGTCCTTCTGTCTTTGTGCCTCCATTAATCTCATCTCTCCCTTTCTTCTCTGGGACATCATTTCAGCAATTACTGCACCAGAAGTTTCTTGTCTTTTATTTGCTTCTCTGACCAGAACTTTACTGAAGCTACTCCATCCCCAAATACTTCTTCTTGAATCTGCCTGCTTTTCAGAGTGCCATTCTAACTTTCTACTCTTGACTGATCTATGTATATATATTCCCTAATTCTCCCATATAAACAGCGCTCTTCTCTGAGCTCTGCAACACTTGGACTCCACCATAATAGCGCTAGTATTCACTCAGTGCCTATTTTTGCCACTAAATTATGAGTTCCTTGAGGGAAGGTGGCCACATCTTATTTTTCTCTGCATGCTGCTCACCGGACTGTGCATGATATAGGAAAGTAGCTCAACAAATACATGATGAATAATTATTATAACTTGGGAAATACGATTATTAACATAAAATTTTGGCTTTAATAATGCACTGAAGCTTATACTTCTCCACCATGACCCAGTTTTCATTGGTGGACATACTTGAGTGTAGATTATGCAAGTTAAACCAACACAACCCCTTTGAGAAAATGCATACATAACCTTTCTTCCAAACTAAACCAATATATTAAAAATACTAGAAGTCTTTTGCTGACCCTAGAGAGAGAGATCTCTGACCTACCCATAATAGACTATTAAAATCCTAGATTCTGTCCATAAAGAATTGTTGCAAGCTTAATTTTTGCCAAGCAGAGAGAGAATTCTGCATTCCTTACCCACTGAAATGTTTTAAAAACCAGCTGTTGCAATGACTATACTAATTTGAGAATATTTGAAGTTCTTCTTATATTTGCATAATTCTTCATACATGGGTGCTCATTGGGTGTTTATTTTTCCACATTCATGTCATGTCTGTCTTGAATATCATATTTCTGATGACATCCTTTTTCTCTTAAACCTAACGATTCAGGCATATTCAGGGTTGTCACCTGCTTGCTAATGCTTGGAAGAGCAACAGAATTCTGTAGGAGAGAGCACCTGGATCCACGGGTTACATTCAGTGGATTATTTAAAAGAAGACTTTCATGGAGAATAAGCAGCCTGGCCCATAAATTCGCTTTATCCTGCTTTGAGTGCTAAGTATCAGAGTTAGTAGAGTGTGATAGAAATAAGAGTGATCAATCTGGTTGCTGCATTTCTACCTGAAAAGAAGTAATATTATAGGATATACATGTGTGCTAATATAGTTGGCTATTTAACAACATCGTTAGGTGAAAATACACACACACAATTTATAGAGAATAAAGGATATTTTTCCTGGTTTAAAATAAGATTTTTAAAAATGATTAACTTTCAAAATGGAAATTATATAAGACTAAATAAAATAAATGCCAAAAGTAAATAATTTTATGTTACTTGATTACCAGAAGTTATTATGCTGATTTTTGAATGAATATATCTACAGAAAAGACCCAACACATATTTGAACATATACATATATGTATAAAATGTTCTCAAAGGGGAATTTTTGTTTCTTTTATTTCCAACATCAAACAAATTTTTTAAAAATTTTAAGTTTACTGGGTGGCATTGGTTAATAAAAGTACATGTTTCAATGTATAATTCCATGATACATCACCTGTATATTGCATTGTGTGCCCACCACCCGAAGTCAAATCTTCTTCTGTGACTACACATTCAACATCTTCTACTCTTCACTATTCTCCCATCCCCTTTCCCTCAAGTAACCACCATACTGTTGTTTGTGCTCTATGAGTTTTTGTTTGTTTGTCTTGTTTATTCATATTTTGCTTTCATTTTTATATTCCACATATGAGAAATTACATGGTTTTTCTGTCTGACTTATTTCACTTACCACATCCTCAGGATCCACCCATGTTGTCACAAATGGCAACATTTCATTTTTTCTTATCACTAAGTAGTATTCCGTTTATGTTCTTCTACATCTTTATCTAATCATCTATGGAAGGACATATATTTTTTAAAGTACCATATAAATTACATTGAGCATTACATATTAGCATCAAAACATCATACTTTTTTTTTCTAAATAAAAAACAACATTTTCTAAGAGAGCTTGGACGGCACACCAACCAGAGCTCAATAAGTTCTTTGGAATCTAATGATACATCTTTTCCCCCACTTACAAGGAAGTGCACCCAACATGTTATGTGGGCTCAGACTACCTATTCTGTGTAATGGCAAGAGTGCTGAACCAGGGGCTGGGAGCTCTTTTGTGTTTGAGTCACACTTCTGCCAGCAAATAGTTTGGGGCCAATTATTTCTCTTTCTGAGTCTCATTTTCTGTAGGTTTGAAATAAGAACACTGTCTAAAAAATGCAGTCTAAATACTATTCCTTAGCAAAGAATTACTATTGATGGGCCTCAAATTTCAGGCAAATAAGGTGATAAATCTCTGGAGACCTGCTGTGCCAGGTTGTGCCTGGGGTTGATAGCAATTGCACACTTAAACATTGTTTAAGGGGGCAGTTCTTGCGGTAGGCATTCTTTCCGCACAAAATACAACCTAATAAAAGAAAAGTGGAGGGCCGTGTGTGGTGAGGATGAATTGAGTGAATGTCACTTTGACTTCTCCAGGTGCTCTTTTCTATGGTGAGTCTGAGCTGCCATGGCCTGAGTTTCCTTCTATCTACTTCTGAAATATCTTAAGGAGAAAAAGACAATGACATGGAAGGAACTCTTGAGATGGAATAAATAATGTATGTATGGGATGACCTCCAGCGACCCTTTGACATGGTTCACATCCTAGGCAGGATGAGGTGATCAAAGACCTAGGTGTGTGTCTGAATGGCTGATTGATTTTCTAATAAACAGACTAGAAGAAAGGTGCGGCTGGAGAAGAAAGCTCAGAGAAACTAGCAAGGAAACAGAGGTTACAACTGTGAATACATTTTAGCTTTAAAATGTGGTTTGCTTTGAATAGCACAGGTAGTTGGGGGACCTGGAGGCGCATCAAGATGTGAAATGGCAGCATGTCAGGGTGAGGTCTGGGTATTGCACCAAATAACTCAAGAAAGGTTAATATCACACACCTGCTACAAATGTGACACAAGGGGGACTTGGGGGTTATTTATCACACGGTTTCAATCAAATGGTTTAGGTGTGGGTTGTTGGGCAACCATAGCACAGGGAGAAAAAACAACTTCTGGGAGATTTATAGGGAAAAGTGCACCAGACTCCAGCTCCCTAAGCCAGTCACGACATCTGGCTGGGTGCCCGGGGGCACAGCAGAAGTTCATATGCCTCTATTTCAGTTTTCCTGACAGAGAAGGAGCTGGGCCCTGGTTTAGCAAAATCTCAGATAAATACATAGAGCAATAGTGTTCCTGGTTTAGAGAAAACAAGCTCAGGGTAACTTGAGTGAATTAGAGAAATTATAACCACTATCTGACCTGGAACACTGTTTTAATTTAGTGTAGCAATGTCATGGTTTGGGGTTTTCCATTTACTTTTAATGGGTTAATGGAAGTAATCACTAGTCATATGACAATTAATGCAGCATCTAGCCATTGTAGGAATGGAGAGAGAGGACTGTTGTCTGTATGGAGACAATGCAGTTGCTATTAGATGGCCCATCTAGTCCAACTCCAGTTTTTGTGTGTGTGTGTGTGATTTTCTTCATTCTCTAGTTAGTGGTCCACAGAGAAGTTACTAACCATCATGCTACTTTAATTAAAGATAGATTTCTCCTAACTCCTATGGGGCCCTTTTTGGGCACCGATACTGGACTTTTTTCACCACTGCCTGTGTCCTGAGCTGATTATAATATGCATTATTGATGCTCTAAGGATGTTTCACAATATTTTTTCCCTACCCCAAATGATACAGGCTAATTTTAGCATCATGGAATACTGGCCTCTGAAACAGCGCTTCTCTTTTTGAATGAATGTTAATGAAATGTACAAATTGTAGGCTGTTCCAAACCATCAAAAGGCTTTTCTTGACGATAAATAAAATATGCTAGATGAGAGCCAACTGCTTTATAAGACACGTTCTATTACTAAAGTAAGACACGGAGATCTGATATGTATGTAATACACTAAATAAATTGAATTGCCTAAAAATGCGCAATTTCCAACCAAAGGGCAGAATCTCCTCACAGAAGACATGTTTTATGTAAACTGAAGAGAAAGCAATGTGACAAGAAGGCATTTTAAACTCTCCAGATTCTTGGTTGTGGCCTCCTTTTCAGACTTGATATCCGGGCTTTTTTCCCTCTTTCAGTAAATAGTGACAAAGCACTGTGGTCATGGAGTTGATGATGACACAGTGATTGTCCCTGTACCACTGTGCTGATGCAGGTTATGTTGCTGTTTCTGCTGGCGGGGGGGGGGGGGGGGGGCAGGGTGCGGCGGGGAGTCAGCACTTTCCTTGCCATTGCAAACTTCAGAGCAAGCCCAGGAGTGGTATGCGCTCAGGATGCAGACAGTGGGTGCAGAAGCACGCACATATGAGTGATGGTGACTTAGACCTAGCCGTGACTTACATATAAAATTTATGCTAGAATATTGACAGATGGAAAATTTGCTCAGTAACAAAATGTATACTCTTTGCCATGGCACCCCATCCTTAAAGTATCATCTTTGTGATTGGGCATTGATAGATATAAGAACCTTTTCTTCTAAGCAAATATCTGCCACCATGTTAAAATGATATTCTTGATAAGAGCAGATATTTTCATTATTCGTTAATCTATACAGGTTCTCAAGATAAAGCTTCTTATTGCAATAATGAAAGCAACACAGTAATATATAAAGGATAATTTTAAAAATAGTAAATAAATTATTGTTACTCCTAAAGGAATTTATAAAGTGTACTACCCACTTTATATTTACAACTTAGGAAGAGGATAGTTACAAATGAAAGCTACGGGAATGTAGTGTTCCATAGTTAGCAAAAAGGTATGTTGGGCAATAGTATTCCAACCTTTTGATTTCAAGTCAAATGAATTCCATAATAGTATCCAAAATTACATTTTAAAATCAAAAATAACTCATCCCAATCATCTAGTTTTATGTATATGTTATATTTTGGTAGGGCTGTACATATACATATTTCAGAATATTTTCATAAACATGACCTAAATTTATCTTCCCAACAATTTTGTGGGTTGAGTATCACTATTAATCTCAACATAAAAATAAACAAACCAAGACCCAGTGACTTGGCAGACTCATGCAACCTTCAGGGGAGATCATCTTCAGAAAGACATTTATACAGTAAAGCTGAAAATACAAACAGTAACCTTTTTGTATTATAATAGCTTATTTTTTTCTAATTCTGTATTGTTTCCCTAGCTGTGCAATTGGTTCTAAATTTAGTTTTTTAAAATTAGACTGATTGCCATAAATATATTTTTCAACTTGGTAAGCTGTTTTCTGACATTGGCTTGGAACTATGATTTCAGATCACTGCCCAAAGCTATGTCCACTTGGCAGAGGTAGAGGCATCCAATGGGCCAGAACTCATAGATAGCACTATAATGGCTCTCAGGGGGCTTTTAAAAAATAAATATTTTCTTTAAAATCCATACCTGGTGAAGTAATCATTTTCAAAACCTCTTCCAATGGGTTGCAGCCAGAGCGAACCATGACCTTGGATAATCTTATGTGCTCTCACATAGGGTGGTTCTCAACCATTTGAAAGTGTCTCATTATTATCAGGATTTCCTTAACCAATACTGTAAATACTCTCCAGACAGGCTAGAGTCTTGGGCAAGATCAACCTGCTTCCGTATGGTGAGAGGTTCCTTGGGACACCTTGTTGAGTTGTTTTTCCCACCAGTCACCCTGGTTAAGTTTCTATCAGAACACCCTTCTACATTTTACCTTAATATACTCTGTCCTACTTTTGTGACTTTCAGTAGAAAAATGTCAATAGAAATACCTGTACTGTTCCTAAAAACAGACATGCTGTAAAGGGACCAATCCGGAGGTTTTTCAAGGAGAAAATTTCTCTGAGTGGGATCTTCCAATGTTTCACTCCAGAATTCCCTAAGAGCAGGTCAGGAATCTATTTTTAACAAGGTCACCTTGTTTACACCAGTGTTTGATAGTCATTGTTATAGGACAGTGTTCCTACACATTATTCATCGTATGTTCCTTTCGATTATCTGTGATGGTAGTCTCCTAATATTTGCAACTGATGTGCATGTGGTGCTATAGTAATATGTTTAAAAAGTCCACAGAAGGTAGTTATGAGCATTTTCCATTAAGCTTCACAAAATTTTGTTAATGTTGCTTAAAAAATTGTAGAGGTTTGTCTTCATGCTCTGTGTGCTAATTGTGATGGTTCATAAGGTAATAGTATCTTACAGCATAATATCCAGGCGGGGCCTCATAGTTGCTAATAATCATGGATGTAAACTCATGTTTTCTTTCAGTAATGATAATGTTTTGGTTGATTGCCATATCTGTTAAAATCTAGATTGTCACCTAGTTTGACCAAACTGGGGAGCTGATGAAGATTCTGATTAAATAGCAGGTCAAGCTTGGCCTCTTCATGATGTAACTTTTCTAACAATCAATCAAACTGATGCCCAACTTTTTGGAGTGGATATCAGACCGACCAGAAGATTCTGTACTCCTCAGTGAGGCATCAGCTCTGCCTGGGCTACCACTTCTCATCTTTTCTTTCATGGTTTCTTTTTAAGAATCTTCTAAAGCTAAAACTTGTTTTGTAGGGATCCGTTTAGTTAAAATTGTGTCAGAGGACCTTTTAAATCCTCTTCTGTGGTTTAAACTGTCTTAAACTGTAAACTTTAAGACAGACAAATGAGGCAACTGAGTCATAGACAGCCCCTCGCTAGTGATGCTCATTTTCTTCCTTTGGGAAGCCTTGCACTTCGAGTGTCTGAGCCCAGCTGCTACTTTAACCCAGTGGATGTTCCACGCCCACCTGTGCTCCAGGTAGTAGTGAACTCCACTGTGTGTCTTATGTTTCAGATGCTATAAGGGTTATTTATCCTCCCTGAACTGTGTAGATAACCTCCGTACTTTGGACACTACCATGCCTTGAAGATAAGAAAACCGCATTGGTAAAATGACATTCACTGTTTTGAAACCGGGAAAAAAGGGATGTCAGAGGCATAGAAAGAAAATAAGGGCTCACGGGAATATCTGAGAGAGCTAGAGAGATAAAAATTGAAAACACGGTCAGGGAGGGGAAAAAAAACCAAACTGGGCATTTCCTTTCTTCTACTTTTAGTCCTAAGAAATTCAACATCATGTCTTTAGATTGCCAGGAGCAATGAAATGACATGCATTTAAATAAAAAATCTGCAACATACTTATTAAGTGTCTTAAATGAGAATGATGCTAATTTTTAATAATTAAGTGTGTCTCAAACGTTGTATTTTATATTAAGAAGGGACCTACTATTTTAAAAAGAACAAGACAGATGTTTTATTAGAGCTACAAAAAAAGAGAGAAAGCTTTGTATATATACTTTGCTTCATTGCTGCTTTGAACGCTCTTAGTTTCCTAACCAGTGAACATACCCTAAAATAGAATATTCCTGTAGTAAAATATAGTAAGCTCTATTTAATTTTCTCTCTGATATCAAAGGCAACAAAAAATAATAAAAAGGAATAACTTAAAGATGAAATAATGATTATTTGACTGCTTACAAAGCATTTAGTGTGCATATGTTGATGACTTAGCAGGGAAAATAAATATGCTTCCTTTGTAAATAATAATATATAATATACAAATCAAATTTTGGAGATATAAATTGTTTTAATGATGTAAATTGTGCAATATATATGCATGCCTTTCTGTGCTCAAATGGATGTTTAAATAGGCAACACATTTATCAACTTGTGCTACATTGAAATTATTATTTTTAAATGTATTTCCCATCTCAATTCATGGTAATTTTCATGCTAATTAGTATTTTTGCATTCCTGTCATATGCATAAATTAGCATACATATCTGGCTATATGTCTAAACTGTATGTGAAAATGCTTTAAAAGCTAAGAATAACTTGCAGAGTTTATTGTGAGATAAGGCTGCTTAATATTTGTAACTATATCATTTCTGTCATAAGACCTTATGATATAAATAATGTTTGTTCTGAGTTAAATAAATTGTTGACTGAATTACTTGCAGATTACTAATGGTGTTAAACAATCTTGAGAAACTGATTTAAAAAATGAAACTGAAAAATCTGTAACTTTGGTCCTTCTGTAAAATGATATGGTCCACGTCTCTCTATAATTCTGGTCCTTTGTGTGGATAGAAAACTATATAAAAATATAGACCTTTCTGTTTACTTAATCCTGGAAAGAAGACAAGACATGTCTGGATTTAAAAATGAGTGGGAGCTATTTGAGAGCACTTGGTTGGTACTGCTCAGGAGTAGGGAGCGTGCTGAGGCGGCATCTGTTCATTATTCCGACACGTCTGCACGTGCTTCCTGAGCCTGGTGTGTACCGCAGGCAGACTCATTACTCAGAAGAGCTTGGCCTCTTCAAGGGACTGCCGTTCTTTCCTAGGGAGCTGGCCCAGGGGAGCTGAGATGTGGTAGGAGATAACTGTCAGAACACAAACGAGAAGCACAGACAGGTCTATGGGGTGGCCTAGAACTTGTGCTGTGGGTCGTCCATCTTCTCCCACTCCTCTTGTGTGTTGAAGGAAGGACCAGATGGGTTTACCTGGTTCGTCAGGGCAGGGCAGGTCTGGGATACCACCTGGACTATAGCCACGCCAGATGCTGCTCCCGAGCTCCCACTAACCTTCAAAATTATTGTTGTTCTAACATATTTACTATTTATAGGGTGTTGCTAAACACTAGCAATCTATTGTATAGTCAGTTTTTATGTTCCAGCTGTGGGCAAACTTCGGCCCATTTGGCTGTTCTATCCGGCTGGCGGAGCCGAAAGAGCGGAGGGTTCTCTTGCTCTCCCCTCCGCTCCTTCACCAGCAGCAGTGTTAACATGTATTAGTTCACACAAACACTCCATCCATGCTTTTGTTCCGGCCCTCCGGTCCAGTTTAAGAACCCATTGTGGCCCTCGAGTCAAAAAGTTTGCCCACCCCTGGTTTAGACAGTTTCATTTGTTTTATGTTTTACATATTTCATGTTGTGTGACAGATTCATTTTACATATTTCTCATGTATCTTCACCCTCTTTCCTCCAATTTTTGAAGGGTATTAATGGGTTATGCAGTGAGAGCTCCAGTATTTCTCAGGTCTACTGACAAATAGGACCAGGGAAAGTAACAGCTACGCGTACGATGCAGTGTTAGGCAAATCCTGCATACTGCATCTTTAAATCTTACAGAGCTCTCTAGAGGAGGTACATTGGTCTTCATTTTTACAAATGAGGAGACCAAGATATTAAGCAGCATAGTCAGTGGAAGCGAGCTCCCAAAGCTAGGAAACAGTAATGCTGGAGTTTTAGCGAGCCGTGTTTTACTGCCAGGTCTGAGACGTTTCATTACACAAAGTAATCCCCTTTGACAGATGCACTTAGGAAGTATTTGATTCATTTTAAAGATTATTTAATCTCATCCTCATCATATTTTATAAGCTTGTTACTTGTAGCTATACATTTCTGACCCTTGAATTCCTGAGTTTTGAATCCAGCTGCACATTATAAGCATGAATCACCTGTACATTCCAGGGTGTTGTTGATGGTGTGTGTGTCCTTATTGGTTTGGTTGATTTCATTTAAGATCACAGTTATCTGGATATTTGAAGCATTTTACAAGCACGTTGGCACTGCTATTAGTAACATATCATATTAGTTATTTACATCTAAGGGATCAACCACTCCAATACCTGACTTAAAACCACCCTTTTGTTGGGCATGATTCTGAGTGGACACGAGGTGTGGGTTTAGCTGGGCGTGTTTCCTGCTCCATGCGGCAGTGGCCAGGCTGACTGGTGCATTTGCAGCCAGTTAGGGTATAGGGTCAGCTGGTCACTGCTGTCTGGGACCCAATGTTGAAGTCTGGAGCGGTGGATCTCTCTCCCCACACAAGAACTTCCTCTGCACTTGGTGTCTGGTCCTCACTGAAACCAGCCTGGCCATGTCCACAAAGCGGCAGGCCGTGCCGGAGAGGGTGAGAACATAAACTGAAAGACAACCCTGAGGCCAATGGTGAAAGTCACACAGTTGTCACCTCCACCAGAGTCTCTTGGGCAAAGCATGTCACAGGGCCAGCCCACTCTCAAGGGATGGGGGAATAAACCTCCTTGCTTCACAGGAGGTGATGGAAAGAATTTGTTGCCATTTCTAATCCACCACGAATATAGGAATTTAGAATGCAGTTGTGACAATGAAGCTTTCAGTTCCAAAAGAATCCAAATATTCTTTGTTTGAGATAAAAATGAGCTCCGTGTTTTCCCTTTCCAGATGCGATATGCACATCTTAACTTGTTCTAGTACTCATGTGTTCAGATAACCTCTCCCAACATAAACTGTCAACTATATGACTTATCTGACGTTGAGTGCTCAGCTGGAGGCAGATCAGATCAAATTTTGACATTGACTGTTGAGAGCAGGACACTTTATTTCCTTCCATGTGTAAATGAGGAGATTGCTCTGTGGGCTGGAGTCACGGCACCGTTCCTGTTTAGCTTGCTACCTGATAAATGAGAGCAGGTTCATTGAGAAGGAATGTTATTTATTTATACTAACACAGTGCATAAATCCTAGCAAGGTTTACTTTGTGTAAATCAGATAAAGGAATGATGTCTGACTTTAGATGCAATGCTGGTGTGAACCTCGGATGCGTTCAAGCAGACTTTGCTACACAGTCAGCACCTAATGCGATACTTGAAGTCTGCTGACGAGGGCCTAGAATAAGATGACATTGAGAAATCAATAGTCTTTTTGTAACACAGTCAATCAAAAACAAAATATTGAATTAGCTGATAAAATGTTTCTGGGCTTTTTCTATATGTTTATTTTAAAGAAAAATCACCCTTATCATTTGATAAGCCTCTTCACATTTTAATATTTTGTTTAATAATTAGCTGTGCTGCATTTTCAAGCCACATGTATAATTAACCAATGTTACTCTAACTTTAATTTTAAAAGAGAAGAAAGTATACTCCCAAAAAGTAGTTAGCTTCTAGAGGAGAAATTTGCTATGATAAACTGCTAAATATTTTACCATTAACTAAATGATTGATCTATGAGAAAGGTTGTAACTATGTGATACAGGCAGTTAGGATACATTTGGGTGAAAAAAATCCTAACCAGGTATCCAGTTCTTTAGCCCTGCTAGTTAACTAAAATATTACAATCCAGAAAGGGTTTCATAAATATATATTTGGACTTTCACTATTGTTTAGATAGGTTCAGATGGGTGGGTATACAGAGGAAAAAATTGCCAGGTTGAAGCAATAGTTGGTGAATTTTAAAATATGGTTACAATTGGTGCTGACTTCCTTTATTAATCATATCACTGTCCATTCAATAATGAAGCATGACTTTCCTTCAAGCAAAGAAAGTACTTCATTGATGTCATTATATTAGTAACTGCTTCTATCAGCAACTTCTCAGATATTGTCCTGGTCTCCATGCATTGCCACTGAGTTTCATTGTTCAGAGGACTGGCCCTGGAGTTCACATTTCAACCTTGATTTGCTTTTGCACACTTTTTGATCACTTACTTTATTACATTTATTCTATTACTTCCAGAGTTCAATCGGGGTCATAACATTTTAAACACGGAGATGGACTCAGCTCTTTTCATATTTTTCTATTTAATTAATGTAAGGTGTAAGAGTGCAGTAAAGTAATTTTAGTAGTTGGTTTAAAGATACAGTGCCCAGTGCTCCTCAGGTCAAGAAGCCACTTTACACAGGATACAGAAATTCTTTTATTAATTAATCTTCTTCAGTGCTACAAAAGATGTGTTAGTGGTATAATTTATTTAAAGAAATATATATATATATATATATATATATATATATATATATATATATTCCATAAAGAAATTGAAAGTCAAATATTTTTATGCAAAGCACAGGTATTTTTCTTTAATTTGTTTGTTTTTGTTTATTTCCTAACCATCATTATAAAAGAGAAATTAAATAGACATGAGTTGTTTAGGAATAATACACATATTCACATACATGGGTATACTAGTAAAAAGTCTAAAGACAAATGCATAAGCCAACATATTTTATTTAGTGTAGGGAATTTTTATTCCTATATACTCCCTCCATGGTTTATATACATACAGTAGATTTTGCAATTCATTAAAAAATGTACATACAAATTTTTCAAAGTGTCTGAAAAAAAGTTTCCAAAAGATTTATACCTATTTATAGTAAGCTTTCTGTCATAGAACAGTATTATTATATCAAATATGATATAGGGACAATGAATTTCATTTGGAAAAGTATCAAGGCAGAAACCAAACACTTGCTGTTCTTGAGGATGCTGATAGCTCATCACATATAGTCAGTTAACAAACATGTAACTAGTGCATGCTGATATGCTGAAGTTGAATGTGACCTTCCTTTTATAGAAATAGAGTTGTTGCAGATGTAATTAGTTAAAATGAGTCATGTTGAATGAGGGTGGGCCCCTGATTCAGCATGATTGGGGCATTATGAGGAGATAGCCTTATGAAGGCAGGGACAGGTAGGGAGACAATGTGACAATAGATTGGAGTGATATCTCTACAAGTCACAAGTGATATCTCTACAAGCCAAAGATTGCAAGCAGCCACCATAAACTGAAAGAAGCAGAGGCAGTGCATCAAAGGTGTGACCTAAGAGCACTGGTTGGCCTCAGCAGCCTTACATAACCCACCTCAAGTCTTTAAAGTAAAATTGCCACTGTTGCCCTAATCTGATCTTCAATCTCCACCATCCAAATCACTCCTATGAGCTAGGCGATGCCAACAAGGCCTGTTCTCAGGGGCTAATGTTTAAATGTGCATTAGAGAGAAGAGCAGATAGAGGCAACAAATGAATATAATTTTGTATAAATCAGTATAACATCCTAGTACTTCATCTTGGTGTCACTTTGTATTTAGTACTTAGTAGAGTATCTAAAATATACTAAGGGCTGAATAATTATCTTTCTTTGAATGAAAACCATAGAGGATCCTAAAGGTCTGGTTCTAAGACTACCAACTCCAAGCACATCCCTAGCTCCATTCTTGACAAGACCACATGTTCCAGGAGTAATGGCTCTGAAATCCAAATGAGATGCTGCTGAAAATTTATTTAATCTCTTATTCTAGATTGATGTGTCTTCATTTATAACTAAGTTCAAAGTCTAGAAAACATACAAAGTTCTCCTTTTAGACTCCACTTGCTATCACACTTTTTTCTTTTCTTTTTGTTTCTTTAAAACACATTCCTCCCTCAGCATGGCCTCTCAACTCTTGAGTATTCATTTTATGACTTTGGGCGGGATGCTTTATGAACTCTTCCCACCTCCATTTCCTCATCTATAAAATATATCAATACCTACCACATAGGGTTGCTTTGACGAACAAATTATCATGTATAGTAAAGGAATTCAATAGTATTTGGTTACTCAGGAAAATGGTAGAGATATGGCTATGATTTATTTTCAAGACCCTATTTATGCATCAACTATTTCCTGTTTCCTGTTTCCTCTCCTTCTGTGTGCTCATGATGTTCTCTGCCCAGGGCTTTCACTTTCTCGTCACATTGCAAGTTTATTGTCTCCTGTCTGCCATCCGTTAGGTCTGGGACTGCAGCAATCATAATTTTTGGATGGATTTAAGATTAGAAACATTGTAAAGATCTACAGGCAGCAGGGAGATCTGGGTGTTGAAAGGGCGAGTCATCACGGCGCCTACGTGGGCCGGCCGCCGGGCCCCATGAGGCACAGCCTGACCACACTGCTGGCGGCCTCGGGCACCGACTCCCTAGCCCACAGCGGGAGCCCGGCGCAGGCCACTCGCCCACCGCCCCTGGACTGGACCCACACGGCAGCGGTAGCGGTGGCAGCGGGGCGGGGCGTGTGCCCTTGCCCGAGGAGATGGAGGAGGAGGTGATCGCCAGCGCCCCCAGGGACGAGACGGAGGATGTGGACTTCCTGTCTGGGCTGGGACTGGTCGATCTGCTGGACCACTGGCAACCGGACTGGCCCCTGGAGCCCGGGCTCAGCTCGCCCTTGGGGGGGCGAGGACTGCGTCCTCCATCTTGCCCTGGGTCCTCCATTTTTGGGCAGAGCCATGTGCTCGGCGGGGGCTTCTTCCTGGAGGCCCAGGCCTCTGCTGGCCACGCCCAGGATTTCACTGGACTAATCAATGATAATCAAGGGAAGTGCACGCCATCAATATGACCACATCCTGTGTAACAAGACCTGACTCGCGCCTGGCCAATCGGCGGGGCCCACAGTCCTCCCCCCTGCCCTTACTATAAAACCCACAATCCCATCAGGCCTCACTCTCTTTCGGCCACTGGGCTTACCATTGTTGTATCGGTGAGTGTGGTCGGGGAGCCGAACTAGTTCGAAATGAAGGACTCTTTGCTTTTGCATCGGACTCGCTGGCTCCCTGATGGGCTTTTTGGGAACCTTGAAATCTGGGCACAACAGGTATCTGTATAAGTGAAGAAAGCATGAACTTCTGGAGAGTCCATGTGGAAAAGAATGGGATTCTAAAAAACAGTAAAGAAATCAAAACCAAAATTTGCCCTCTTGATGTTGCCTGGGGCCAACCCTCCTATTAAACATTTGTGTTGTCAGCAAAAGATTGTGTGACTGTTCCTTGGTTGTCTGTAGATTTTAGGTATTCTGAACACTTTAGCTTGCCATCTGGTTTTAGCATAGCAACAGCAGAAATTGCAATCTAACATCCCTTTAACCAGACTATGAGCATTTTTAAGTTATTCTGCTTAGTCTTTGCTTTACTTTCATTCCTTTAAGCAATTAAACATGTTATGTGTCATATTACAGAAATGTTTTCTAGATCAAAAAGACTTTTTGATACTTCAGAGTCTTATTTCTTTTGGGGGATGATTTCCTGATGGTTTATGTATAGTGTAAGGATTGGGAGTGGGTGGGGTGGGAATGAGAAGATGGGTCCCATCTTCTGGACAGATCTGTTTCTGGTTCTGCGGGAGACATGCTTTAGGAATCTCCCAATCCTTTATAGGGGTGCAAATCTTATAGGATACCAAAGAAGAAGACTGAAATATTTTAGGAGAAATGCAGTTTAATTCCCCCCCAGTTCCAATTAAATTGAGAAATGATCAATTTCAAGAATTTTAACTTTGCGTATCTTGATGGCTTAGGTTATGCTCACAACTGTTATGAAGAGCTCATAAATAATAATACAATTTGAAGGAATACTATTTTCTGGTTATTAATTTTCTCAGTTTCTTTTAAAACTTGCTGTTTATACTCTGGACTATGGGAAATGAGAACACATTGAACAACAAAAATCCCATCATTTCTGTTATCTTTGTATCCCATCTAAAATTCAGAGCTATAGCCACCATGTGAAAGCTCTATGAGGGAAAGTTAATGGCTTTTTGTTCTCAATTTATTTTCATCATGTGGAATGAGAATACTGAGTGACTTAGCTTACATCACATAAGGAAGCAGCATTCTCTACCATAGCATGCTTATAAGCAATCACTGACTGCATAGGTTTGGTGAGTAGCTTAAATCATGTGCTTGTTATTTCATATTTGTTCCTCCAGAACCATTGTTCAGTCTTCTCCCACCTTGTCTATGGCCTGGGATATTGTTTCTATTGTTTACATCATCCAGATCCTCTTACCTTCTGGCTTCTAATTGAGTTTGGTCAATGGGAGGTAGGAGAAGAATTTGAGAAGGTGGAGGAGAAAGAGGTCAGGGTATTCATCCTTCTCACCTCTTCCCTCCTGTGGCCGAGCACCTTTTGGATTATAGCTCCAATTATCTCTGGGTTCTGTAGAAATAGTGGCTTTCTATGATAACTAGTCCCTAAATGCTTCATTCTTCCTTCTCAGTTTCCTTAATCATTTAATCTCTTTAAATTATCTCTTGCTTAATTACTTGCCCCTCTGAGTTAGCCATTTTTTTTTCTTTTTGGTCCATGAGTGTGGACTTCTTAATTTTAGGATGAGTGAGACCCGCGTGTATTCTCAGATAAGAGAGATCATTTCTTACTCTAACGTTCCTAGTAGAAACTGGAATTTATTTACCTGTGTATTTGTATATCCATATTCAGAATCGGTGAAGGAGCATTTTTTTTTTTAGTACGGTTTTGTTAAAAGTAAGCACTAATAACTTATCTGCAATGAGGTAGTGGTTATTTTCAGCACTTCCCTACTGAGAAAGTTTATACATTCATCTAATTGTCTTTCTTCCTGCAGACAATTCTTTCTAATACAGTTTATTTACCCCAGGATTTTCAATCATTCTCTGAGATTGAACAGGTCACAGCAACTTCCAAACTGTTAACCTTGATTTTTCACTTGTGTTTACTCTGTTAAGTGTTTTAGATGAAATTATGTTTTTTCATGATACACTATTTCTAATAGATGTCTGGCATTTGGAAATTGTTGACAATTGTCTCCTCTCCCAGGT
The DNA here is from genome assembly GCF_014108235.1 of Myotis myotis. Classification (NCBI taxonomy): domain Eukaryota; kingdom Metazoa; phylum Chordata; class Mammalia; order Chiroptera; family Vespertilionidae; genus Myotis; species Myotis myotis. The sequence goes on from NW_023416401.1 coordinate 43,751,766, forward strand.
TATAAAACAATGTGCACAGGAAATGAAGAAGGAAGATAGAAAAATCTACAGGGAACCTTGGTCACAATTCTATTGTCCCCTAGGCAATTGCCAAAAGTCCCTGGTTGACACTGTAATCCCACGGGGATAAAGAGTAGATTATTTCACAGGCTATTTCTGTGGGGGTTTGTGTATGATCTAAACATGAACACAACCCAGTAAGGAAGGAGGGGGATTGAGAATAACATGGGGTTGGAGAGATTCTGAAGAAATCTCTCCTCCTTTTTCATTAGACTAGGAGGTTGAGCAGGGTTAGCAGGGCACAGGGCAGTTTGAGGGAGCAGACAGGGAAGGGCCTCTGATGCCCAGGTGAACAGACCTGAGGGGCAATGGGTGGGAGGCCTGAGTGACTGGCCCTGGTTGGGAATGAGGCTGGGTGGCTCTGGTCAGCAGGTCCTGCAGTGCCCTGGGGTCATGGAAGCGATTCTGTCCTCTATTATCATTAACCCAATAATAGATGATCACAATCTTTTTAGTTTTGTTATCTGATCTTTTTTTTAAACAACAACAACAACAAAAAGATTATTCTGATTATTACAAAGCTTGTGTGCTAATTTCCACTGCTGTCTGTAGAGATGACAATGCATGGGAAATATTTAACGAAGAACTCAAAATAGCAGCAAGCCCACACTTTGTATTGGCTTCCTTCACTCATAGTATTTAATACTCTTCACCCCACCCCCGAGACATAAATGGACAATGCTGTTTGTTTTTTTTTTTTTTTTTCCTGAGGGAAAAATATTATAGAAAACATTCCACAATAATACTTTAGAACTGATTTTAACTAGACACTTTCTAGATTATTGATTAATCTCTTTTCTATTTTGGAGGACATTTTGTGGACCAACACATGGGAGTTTTGTGTTTTCATTGTTTTGTCACTTTTTTCTCTGACCTATTGTATTTGACCGTGTGGAGGGCAAGGCCATCCCCACATACCTTGGTAACTAGCATGGAGCTCAGTACTGAAAGAACGGAGTTGGCAACCTCTGCAGGACTAGGCCAACATTGTTCTTCTGATTAATCACTTGATCTTTTTTAAAAATAACTAGTTCATAATGCTATGTGACATGAAAAGGAAAAAAGAAAATCTACTTGATAGCTTTTTATTAGAAACATCATTTTTATTTGAAAAAACACTGTTTTTAAATACTTACATCTCTAACTTTTATCATTTTGTGTGTATTCCTTTTAATTCATAGTATAATAGATCACGTTTATATAAAAATCAGAATTTATATATAATTATATACAAATATATTTTATATAGAAATATATACTTGTATTAAAAAATATAGAAAAATAAAAATTTTATATATGCACATATATTTACATTTTATATATTATGTACATTATATATGTAATGTAAAATACATACATATTTAGCTTGTGCTGTTTATTTCCCTTTCCTGGTATTTTTTTTTCTGTTGAGTTGAACATTTATGATATAAGAATTAATCAGGCCGAAACCGTTTGGCTCAGTGGATAGAGCATTGGCCTGTGGACTGAGGGGTCCCGGGTTCGATTCCGGTCAGGGGCATGTACCTGGGTTGCAGACACATCCCCAGTGGTGGGTGTGCAGGAGGCAGCTGATTGATGTTTCTCTCTTATCGGTGTTTCTGACTCTCTATCTCTCTCCCTTCCTCTCTGTAAAAAAATCAATAAAAAATATATATATTTTTTAAAAAGAATTAATCAGTTAAAATTGTGTCTAAATTAAACAGGTATATGTGAAAATAATGATAAAATTATCATTTATGGAGTGCTTAACTTATGGCAGATAGGAATAACATTTTTCATGCATTACTGCTATCTTAATTTTATAAAAATAAACTGAGCTCAAATGACCTGATATTTGCAATACCCCACAGTTAGTAAATAATGGGGTTCAAATTTGAGTAGTCTGATGCCAAACATCGTGACATTGAGATTACACTCCACACAAACTTACCCAAACACACACGTACTAGAGTGAGGAAACAGTCTTGGTTATAGGGATGATGTTTTAAAAACAAAAACACCAGTGGAAGAAAATGGCAGAGGTATAGACAGACATGTCCCATGCCTTGTCCCGGAGCAGATAGGGTGAGCAGCTGAAACGGGTAACATACAGCCCGAATAAGCAGAAGATATTCGGCTGGGAGACAGTTTGCAGCCGGGAAAGGTAGAGGACTCCCGGAGAAAGGGGACGTTTGGAGACTGCGGCTGAAATCTCTCTCGGAGCGCCGGCTAGGCAGCGGAGACCACGCCATCTTGAGTGGCTGTTATTGAAAGAGTATACATCCAAAAACCCGGCATCCATGGCATCCAGAGATTGGCTACTAACCCGGAAACACTGGATCTCAAGCAGCGCGACTACGTGGACTCAGAGGAGCCCTGCTTCTCCTCACAGAAAGCTGAGAGAGAACTACATAACCAAACACCTGGAGAAGAGAGATCATGAGGAGACAAAGAACCAGCCTGCATATGAAAGAAAAACAGGCATCACCAGAAAAGGAAGTAAATGAAATGGAGGCAATGGAGGCAAGCAACCTGTCAGAGAAAGAATTCAGAGAAATTGTCATAAGGTGGATGAAAAGAATGGAAGACAAATTCAACAATATGTGTAAGAACCAAGAGGAAATGAAGAAAAACCAAGAAGAAATGAAAAAGACATCACTGCTATAAAGAACTCAATAGAAAGCATCAACAGTAGACTAGAAGAAGCAGAGGACCGCATCAGTGAGCTGGAAGACAAGGTAGGAAAAAATACCCAAGCAGAGCAGCTTGTAGAAAAAAAAAATTAAAAAGCAGGAGGAGAACCTAAGAGAACTCTGGGACAACACAAAATGAAACATCATCTGCATAATAGGGGATCCAGAAGGAGAGGAAACTGAGCAAGGAATAGAAAACCTGTTTGAAAAAATAATGACAGAAAACTTCCCTGATATAGGGAAGAAAACACTAACACAAATACAAGAAGCTCACAGAGTCCCAAACAAAATGAACCCCAAAAGACCGACACCAAGGCACACACCAATTAAATTGGCAAATACCAATGACAAAGCAAGAATCTTAAAAGCAGCCAGAGAGAGACAGAAAGTTACTTACAAAGGATCCCCCATCAGACTAGTGACTGATTTCTCAACAGAAACACATTAGGCAAGAAGGGAATGGAATGAAATAGACAAAGTCATGCAAAGGAAGGATCTGAATCCAAGAATACTGTACCCAGCGAGGCTATCAATCAAAATTGAGGGTGAAATCAGGAGCTTCACAGACAAAAAAGGACAATGGGAGTTTATTACCACCAAACCAGCAATGCAAGAAATGCTGAAGGGTCTGGTGTAAAAAGAAAAAAATAGGAAACGAAGAAGGAACACAGGGGTAAAGAATAAAAATGACGACAAACAAGTATCTATCATTAATAACTTTAAATGTAAGTGGATTAAATGCCCCAATCAAAAGACATAGGGTAACTGAGTGGGTAAGAAAACATGACCCATAAATGTGCTGTCTACAGGAAACACAGCTCAGAAAAAAAGATGCACACAGACTGATGGTGAAGGGATGGAAAAAGGTTTTTCAGGTGAATGGAAACAGAAAAAAAGCCGGGGTAGCAATACCTATATCTGACAAATTAGATCTCAAAGTGAAGGACATAAAAATAGATAAGGAAGGTCACTTCATAATACTAAAGGGAGCAATCCAACAAGAAGAAATAACTCTGGTAAACATATACGCACCCAATATAGGAACGCCCAAATACATAAGAAATCTTCTGGAGGAGATCAAGGGAGAGATTGACAGCAATACAATCATAGTAGGGGACTTTAACAACCCATTATCATCATTGGACAAATCCTCTAAACAAAAAATCATCAAAGAAACTGCAATCCTAAATGACTCACTAGATCAGATGGAATTAATTGACCTCTTCAGAACATTTCACCCCAAAGCCATATTCTTCTCAAGTGCACATGGGTCATTTTCAAAGATACACCATATATTGGGTCACAGGCAAAAGTCTCTTCAAATTCAAGAAGATTGAAATCATATCAAGCATCTTCTCAGATCACAATGGCATAAAACTGGAAATCAACTACAATAAAAACAATCCAAAAAAATCAAACACATGGAGACTAAATAGCACGCTATTAAACAACGACTGGGTTACCAGAGAGGTCAAAGAAGAAATAAAATCATGGCAACAAACGACAATGAAAACACAACAATCCAAAACCTATGGGACAGAGTGAAAGCAGTCTTGAGAGGGAAGTTCATAACTCTACAAGCCTACTGCAAGAAACAAGAAACAATGAGAATAAATTACCTAACCCTACAACTCAAAGAGTTAGAAAGTGAGCAACAAGAAAAGCCCAGTGTAAGCAGAAGGAAGGAAATAATAAAGATCAGAGCAGAGATAAATGACATAGAGACCAAAACAACAATACAAAAGATCAACAAAACCAAAGGGCTGGTTCTTTGAAAGGATAAACAAGATTGATGAACCTTTAGCCAGGCTCAACAAGAAACAAAGAGAGGGGACCCAAATAAACAAAATCAGAAATGAAAGAGGAGAAATAACAACAGACCCCACAGACATACAAAGGATTGTTAGAAAATACTATGAACAACTCTACTCCAACAAACTAGACAACCTGGAGGAAATGGACATATTCCTAGAAAAATACAGCCTTCCAAAACTTAATCAGGAAGAATCTAAAAATCTCAATAGGCCAATAACTATGGAAGAAATTGAAGCAGACATCAAAAAGCTTCCAGCAAACAAAAGCCCGGGCCAGATGGCTTCACAGGGGAGTTTTACCAAACATTCAAGGAAGAACTAAAACCTATTCTCCTCAGACTATTCCAAAAAATTCAAGAGGAAGGAACACTTCCAAGCTTGTTCTATGAAGCCAGCATCACCCTAATACCAAAACCAGATAAAGACAACACATTGAAAGAGAATTACAGGCCAATATCCCTCATGAACACAGATGCCAAAATCCTCAACAAAATCCTAGCAAATTGGATCCAGCAGTACATCAGAAAGATCATACACCATGACCAAGTAGGATTTATCCCAGGGATGCAAGGATGGTACAATATCCACAAATCAATAAACATAATACATTACATAAACAAATTGAGAGATAAAAACCACATAGTCATATCAATTGATGCAGAAAAAGCATTTGACAACATTCAACACCCTTTCTTGATAAAAACCTCTCAGCAAGATAGGAATAGAAGGATCATACCTCAACATAATAAAAGCCATATATGACAAACCCACAACCAACATCATAATCAATGGGCAAAAACTAAAACCATGTCCCCTAAGAACAGGAACAAGACAGGGATGCCCCCTCTCACCAATCCTGTTCAACATAGTACTGGAAGTACTAGCCATTGCAATCAGACAAGAAGAGGAAAAAAAAGGCATCCAAATTGGAAAAGAAGAAGTAAAACTGTCCTTATTTGCAGATGACATGATAATATACATAGAGAACCCTAAAGACTCCATCAAAAAATTATTAGACTTAATAAATGATTTTGGCAATGTAGCAGGATACAAAATTAATGCCAAGAAATCTAAGGCATTTCTTTACACCAATAGTGAACTTACAGAAAGGGAGACAAAAAAAGCAATCCCATTTACCATTGCACCAAAAAAATTAAGATACATAAGAATAAACTTAACTAAGGAAGTAAAAGACATATGTGAAAAACTACAGGTCACTGAAAAAAGAGTGTAGAGGAAGACATAAACAGATGGAAGAACATACCATGTTCATGGATTGGTAGAATCAACATCATCAAAATGTTCATACTACCCAAAGCAATCTATAGATTCAATGCAATCCCCATTAAATTACCAACGGCATATTTCACAGATCTAGAACGAACGTTCCAAAAATTCATCTGGAATAAAAAAAGACCTCAAATAGCTGCAGCAATCCTGAGAAAAAAGAACCAAGTAGGTGGGATCTCAATACCAGATATCAAACTGTATTACAAAGCCACTGTTCTTAAAACAGCTTGGTATTGGCACAAGAACAGACATATAGATCAATGGAATAGAATAGAGAACCCAGAAATCAGCCCAAACCACTATGCCCAATTAATATTCAACAAAGGAGGCAAGAGGATACAATGGAGTTAAGACAGTCTCTTCAATAAATGGTGTTGGGAAAATTGGACAGATACATGCAAAAAGGTGAAACTAGACCATCAACTCACACCATACACAAAAATAAACTCAAAATGGATAAAAGACTTAAACGTAAGACGGGAAACCATAAAAATACTAGAGGAATTCACAGGCAGTGAAATCGCAAACATATGCTGAAGGAATTTCTTCTCTGATAATGCCCCTAGGGCAATGGAAACTAAAGAGAAAATAAACAAATGGGACTACATCAAAATAAAAAACTTTTGCACAGCAAAGGAAACCATCAACAAAACAATAGTAAGACCCACTGCATGGGAGAACATATTTGCCAATGATATCACCGATAAGGGTTTAATCTCCAACATTTACAAGGAACTCATGAAACTTAACAATAGAAAGATAAATAATCCAATCAAAAAATGGGCAATGGACCTAGATAGACACTTTTCAAAAGAGGACATACAGAAGGCTGAAAGACATATGAAAACATGCTCAAAGTCACTAATTATACGAGAGATGCAAATCAAAACGACAATGCGGTATCATCTCACACCTGTCAGAATGGTTATCATCAACAAATCAACAAACAACAAGTGTTGGAGAGGATGTGGAGAAAAAGGAACACTTGTGCACTGCTATTGGGAATGCAGACTGGTGCAGCCACTGTGGAGAACAGTATGGAGCTTTCTCAAAAAACTAAAAATGGAACTCCCATTTGACCCAGTGATCCCACTTCTAGGAATTTATCCCAAGAAGCCAGAAACACCAATCAGAAAGGATATATGCACCCCTATGTTCATAGCAGCACAATTCACCATAGCTAAGATTTGGAAACAGCCTAAGTGCCCATCAGCAGATGAGTGGATTAAAAAACTTTGGTACATCTACACAATGGAATACTACGCTGTGGTAAAAAAGAAGGAACTCTTGCCTTTTGCAACAGCATGGATGGAACTGGAGAGCATTATGCTAAGTGAAATAAGCCAGTCAGAGAAAGATAAATACCACATGATCTCACTCATTTGTGGAATATAGAGAACAACATAGACTGATGAAAAGGGACAGACCCAAAGACTAAGAAACAGCTATCAGACTATTAATCCCCAGAGGAAACCCTTTTCACAGTTACTTTGATTGGTGTCCTCTGATAGTCACTAGATTTTCTATTTAAAAATTGTTAGCTCAATGTAACATTCTTAATTTTCAGTCATCGGTGCTTGGGGGGCGTGGGAATTAACTAGAAGGTGTGAAAAATGTAGCTTCACTTTCTTCCCATCATCCAAGGCTTTGTTCAGGCTACAGGGATTTTTAAGACACAAAGGGCACATGTATGTTAATCTGTTCCTTTTGCCAGCCATGTGTTTTAACAACAGGTACTTAGGGCTTAACTTGATAAAGAGCCTGAAAATTAGCCTGTGTATGTTTTATCTTGTGATTCAAAAGATTAACTGATTGATAATTCTCAGGGAAATTTCAATTGAAGTATTTTTTCTCTTCGATGGCAACTCACACTTTTCATTTATATTAATATTAGTATTTTCTCTTCACTTAGAAACTTGGTAATTGACACTTTTCCTTGAGTTCCACACTCAAGGCTCTAGGTAACAGCTAGCTAGCTAGACAATCTAGGGTCAGGTGGAACACAACTGTTGTTCCCTCCTTCCATTCCTCTCCCCTCTCCCACCGCCTATCATCTTCTTCCTCCTTCTTTCTCCCTGCTCCCCCTTATCATCATCTACTTCTCCTGCTCTTTCCCTTCTTTATGGCCATGGGTATCACTGTTGGGCTTGAAGGTACCAAAACCTGCAGCTCTACATCATCATCAGAGCTGCAGTTAATTACATTAGTTTTAAATCAGGCCAGTGGTGAGAACTTTACCCACACTATATTGTTTAGTCTTCAAAATAGTTCTGAGCAGTGTCTGTATCACAGTTTCCCAGAGGAGCCATCCATGTTCCAGGATTCACAGCATACTACACTTCCAATCTCTAATGTGTGCAGCCAACCTGAAAATTGGGGATTAACATACATGAGTGGTGGTTAAAAAAATAAGAATGCATTGGAGAGCTTGAAATTCATGAGGTGCTTTTTAATTATATAGATGCACCTTTAACTCTCAATGCTGATTGTATTCTGCCTTTGACAACATAGCTCTTCTTTAATACAAAATTCAAATATCTTTGCTGAAAAAGTAGATTACTTAATGAGTAAATACTTGAATTCCAATAAATCATTGTACAAAATATAGCCTAAGTCTTTTTTTAAAATTGAATTTATCTATATCATTATTGAATTAATGATATAGATTTCAGGTGTATAGTTCTATAACACATCACCTGTATATTCTATTGTGTGTTCCAAACCCCAAGTCAAGTCTCCTTCCATCACCATTTATCCCCCTTTACCCTCTTCTACCTCCTAATGTCCTCTTTCCCTCTAGTAGTCACCATGCTATTGTCTGTGCTTCTGAGCTTTTCTTTTCTTTTTTTTTCTTAATCCCCTCACCTTTTTCACCCAGTCCTGCAATCCCCCTCCCTTCTGACAGCTGTAAGGCTTATTATTATTATTATTATTATTATTATTATTATTATTAACCTGTAACTCCTTCTAGATATGAGTCACAACACGGTATAATGTAGTCATTGAAAAGTCAATGCCACAGTCTATATACTTCACTCTTAGTTTAAAATTAACTTCTGGAATATTTTGCATTAATGTTTTTTATTTTATACAAATGCACTAATTCCCATACGTTTGCCTTAACTCAGGCAGTTTATTTTCGTTTAACTTTTAAAATTCACATCACTAAGTGCTTTTTATTTTGGCATACTTTAGCCTGGGCGTGCAGGCTTCTACTTCTTGTGCTCTCGTGTATTACTTTACATCTATTTATGGACTTAGAAAATTTTATCAAGACATAATTTCTTTATGACAGAAAGTGGGATTGAATTTTAAATGTGGAGAGATTTCAATAATGAGGCATCTGTGGCATAAAACCCTGAAGAGATGTATTTTAAAAAATATATCTGAAAAAATATTTTTGAAAAGTTTGCATTCAGAGATCATTAATTATGCCTAAACTGGAGGGAATCTCAGAGATCACTTTACTTCCATCCTCTTGTTTTGTAACTAAGAAATGACTTGGAATTTAAATGAACTGCCCAATTATATTTATGCCTGTTCATCATACTCCTAGAAATTGATCGTGAAACCTACTTTCACAAACTAAAGAAAAAGTAAAGCACAGATTCCATTCATTTCCACTCTTCAATAGGACTTAGTCACCACGAAAATGTGGGAGATGAGAGAAGGTAAGACTTGAGCTTGGTTCCTGGACTTTTGAACAGGTGGACTCTTTACAGGTGGACTCTTTACCGTGATGAGATGGGCTTGGATGGAAGTTGGTGAAGCTGTGAGATAATTTGGATAAACTGTTAGATAGAGTGAACTGGAGGTGGTTTCCAGGGGATAGTGGTTTATGCAGAACTTGGAAGTCGGGGCATGGGCATAATGATGATTTTCGCTAACAAGGCACATCACACTTGGTGGTTGAAGATGGAAGGCAGGGAGGAGGCTTGGCCTTGGCTGAAAGACTGCCAGGACAGCAGAACTGAATGGACCATGAAAGAGAGGGGTTTGAAGAAAAGGCAAAGAGGTGGTGGTCTTGCTGAATGCAAACCAGAGATGCAATGGGAGGATTAGTAATTTATGCAAGAGGCAGCTTAATGGGGAGCTAAAGTTTCCAGAAGTGAAACTCTTGAGAGGTGGCTAAGAAACTTATGAGGCCATGGGCGTGGCTTCCTGAGACAGAGCAGAGACCAGATTAGAATGATGTGCAATGACTTAATGCTATGAAGTGGCATTTTTATGGAGATCTGTCACCTTCTCTCCCCTGCATTCCTGCTGCTACTTTTTCAGTTCATGCTGCTATTTTCCTTTTCTGGATTATCTATTAGTTTTCCAATTACTTTCCTTCCCCTCTGGCCTTCTCTGTTTCAGTTCATCTATTATACTTTGGATACAGAGATTCCTCTAACTATAAACTTTTAGTCTTACTCCATTACCTTCAGAATGGTTTTACCTCTTTAGCTAGACATTATCTATTTCATTCATCCTATTACATATTTCATATTCCATCTACTTTTAGCCTCACATTTTTTCATATTCTCAAAACACCCTTTTCACTACAGCCTTGCCACTCATTAAAACTGTGCCCTGGCTAAGCCAGACCCCTCATTATCACTGTGCCCTGGCTGAGCCACAGCCATCCCTAAGCCATTCCCTTTCAGCACCAGTTTGAGCTGCATTTTTGGGTCCCTTTGTGCCTCTTTGTCATTGCTTATGGTAATTTCTTCATCAGCAATACCCTCATTCTCACCCCCATTTGCTCCAGGCACCTCCCCTCTGGTATCATTTTTTCTTGGAAGCATGCTCAACCTCCTGATGGTGTGTTAGGCCTCTCAATTCCTCTATCACCCTGAAGATGTTATCATAACATGAAAATTGCATTTAATTAATATTCTACTTCTCTTTTTCATTCACAGACTAGAGATCCTTCAGAGTAGGAACTGTGTGTTCAAGTTTACTTTTCCACTTTATAGGTTGCTAAAAATCTAGGAGATAATAAATATTTGCTAACTTAACTAATGACCTTATCATAGGAAAGTATTGACCTCCTCATGTTCAGCATTCTTTCACAAACCACAGAACTTCCCAGAAAAATTTTACATATATATATATATATATATATATATATATATATATATATATCCTATCAATATCTAATAAAAGAGTAATATGCAAATTGACCATCACTCCAACACACAAGATGGCCACCACCATGTGGTCAAAGATGGCTGCCACAAGATGACCAGCAGGGGAGGGCAGTTCGGAGGGACCAGGCCTGAAAGGGAGGGCAGTTGGGGTGATAAGGCCTGCAGAAGAGGGCAGTTGGGGTGGGGGGACCAGGCCTGCAGGGGAGGGCAGTTGGGGGGGACCAGACCTGCAGGGGAGAGCAGTTAGGGGTGACCAGGCCTGCAGGGGAGGGCAGTTAGGGGAGTGTAATTAGGGGCAATAGGGTTGGCAGGGGAGCAGTTAGGCATTGACCAGGCTGGCAGGGGAGTGGTTAGGGGGTGATCAGGCTGGCAGGCAGAAGCAGTTAGGGGCAATCAGGCAGGCAGGCAGGTGAGCAGTTGCGAACCAGCAGTCCTGGATTGTGAGAGGGATGTCCGACTGATCCCTCAAGGGGTCCAGATTAGAGAGGGTGCAGGCTGGGCTGAGGGACACCCCCCCTCCCCCCAGACACAAATTTCGTGCACCAGGCCCCTGATATATATATATATATATATATATATATATATATATATATATATATATATATATATATATATATATTGATTTCAGCGAGAGAGGAAGTGAGAGGGAAAGAGAGATAGAAACATTGATCATTGATGAGAGAGAAACATTGGTCAGCTGCCTCCTGCACACCCCCATCAGGGACTGAGCCCCCAATCTGGGCATGTGCCATGACTGGGTATCAAACTAGTGACCTTTTGATGCATGGGACAATGCTCAATCCACTGACCCACACTGGCTGAGCCCCAGCAAACTATTAATCATTAGGAGTTTTTGCTTCACTCTCTGATTTAATTGTCCTTGGATCCACATTATGAAATCCTCCAGGGAGAAGAAAGAGAAGCTGCTACTTGTAAATGTTTTCATTTGTTCCTCATTCTCTAGAACAGAATGGCCTAAGGGGTCAAAGCTAAATCCATCTAATGACTTTGCTTTTCAACTTGGTGAATGTGCTGCCCTCTCTATTCCTTTCAACATTTGCCCAATTTTCTCACTCATTTCCCCCTAAATTTCTCTCCACATGTTAATGTCACTCAAATTCTACATATGATACATTCTATTAATATTCTCTCCATTTAAACCTATAGAGCACATATCGCTTCAGTGATTGACTGCAAGGAGATGTTGCTTGGAAATAGAGCTAAATTATCTCTGAAGTGAAACTGCATGATAAGGGATTTCACCTTTAGCAGGGCTAATTCCCATTTCATTTTACTTTATGGAAAGTAAAATGGAAAAACTCAAAGTCTGAGTCTCTGAGAGTGGTATATGTGTAGTGTCTCTCTTTGTTTTGAAAATAATTCTTATAAGAAAATGCAGGGTATTCTTCAAGCAGATCAGACTGGCCAGGTGTAAGCTGGACCCAGTATTTTCCTAGTACCTGCAGAGTTTATAGCACAACTATGAGAAATAGTTATCTCTCAGCTGTGCATTCAAACACTTTTCCTAGTGTATAAACTGGGACCATCAGTTATTCCTCACACATATAATCAACTTATTTGCTTGGCAGTCCCATTTCATATATCACATGCCTAATATCCTACCCTTGAGTATACAAAATTGTAGACAACATCTACTCTGACTTTAAGTAAATGCAATTGGCATAAGTAGTGTTTACGTCAGGAGTTGAATTGTCTGTCTAAGTAGATTCATGCTGTCTCTTGTTTGCCCAGCTTCATAGTAAACCCTGGGTTTGCAAAAATGTCTACAGTAAGCTCTTTCTATCTTGCCTGTCCTAGTGTGATGTTATTATCCATATGACACAGGTGGCTTGTCATTCTGCCTCCATTCTGGTGGGCATGGAGAAAGGAGGACACTTATAAGGCCACACTTCCAAGAATTCCTACACATCATTTTTTGATCATATCCAATTGAGCAGAACTTTATTACATGGCCCTATTGACCTGCAAAGGAACCTGGAAAATAGAGGGTTTATATTGAACCTTCTTATTGTGCCTTCTTATTTTTACCTTTTAAATATTGTCATCTATTTTATATGTGTATTCCTTTTTTTTTATAACTGTCTATAAAAAACACATGCGTTTGTATTTCATTAAACTATACATTAGGGTACATGAGGTTTAAAATTAAGGAAACATTGTGAATAAAATGACTGAAGCATAATTATGGTATCATTTACAATTATTAAAATATTTAACCTAGATATTTATGTAAATGCATGTAACCATATTTCTAACTCTTATTGAAGTCACATTATTAATATACCTTATATTTTAAGTAATTATTCTCTACAGGTTTTAATTTAATTTTATTGCAAAAATAGTGATGACAATTTTAATCTTGTGATAAATACACATTCTAAGTCTAATCTGGGTGATGAGAGAAATTGACATGAGTGATGATGCTTTATGGCCTTAATGAAGGGTGGTACGGGGAGTGCAGAACACACATTGTAATGTCTCCACCTGTTGGCTAATTCATTTGTTCCCTTTCTCCCTCTCTATAATGTTAGCCAGCGGGCCCTTTTCAGAGAAGAATGGCTGTTCCCACTCAAAACTCCTAATTTCATTCTAATGGAGTCAAACACATATTCTGATCTCTACATTAGTAATGCACAATTAGCAATGTCAAGAGCAGAAAATAGAAGAAAAATTGGCAATTGTAAGTCACTCATAGTAAAGTCATTTAATCTCATTTATCAGTAGTTTTGCTAATCTACACTAAAATAGGGAATTGGGAAGTTTCTGTGGGGGCAAAAGGAAAGTGAGCCAGGGACCCTCAGTTCCTAGACAACACAGAGCTTCTGAAGCAATGCATTCACTTGCGGTTACATAAACTCCCTGCTGCCAATGAGAGTGATTTGTCCCAGCCCCCAGAGCAGTGCCATGTGCAAAGCCAGAAATTAATATAAGTTCATTCAATGAGTGAATTGGTAATATGACACCCTGGGTTCTCCATACAAAACATATAGGTATTAACATTTTGTCATATTTATTAAATTATCCATTCATCATTCATAGATACTTTCTATTGTGTGACAGATATTGCATAGGGTGCTGAAAAATATCCTAAATTAACTTTATGAGTTTGATGCCTATTTGGATAAAATTGTGATTTGGAATTACATCTTCAGCCCAGGCATCTGAGCCAACATCACCATGACGAGCAAACATTACTCTCAGTTGCTATCTGATGAGGAGTGGTAGCAGGCCACAACCTTAGGGAGTGTAGTGGACAAAGTGAAATCCCAGCTAGATAGAAAACTGTGGTATTGTAAATTGTGTTGCTATGAACATAGGGGCACATATATTATTTCTGATTGATGTTTAGTGTTTCTTAGGATATATTGTTAGAAGTGGGACCACTGGGTCTAATGGGAGCTCCAGTTTTAATTTTTTGAGGAAACTCCATATTGTTTTCCACAGTGGCTGCACCCATCTACATTCCCCGCAGCAGTGCAAGAGGGTTCCCTTTCTCGACATCCTTGACAATACATAGTTTGTTGATTGATTGATGATAGCCATTCTGACAGGTTTCAAAAGAAAGGCAGGAATGGGTGGATGGGTGGGGAGAGAATGGCTGGTGAACTTATATGCATATACTAGAGGCCCGGTGCACGATATTCATGCATTCGCAGGGCTCGGGGTGGCGGGGTCTCTCAGCCTGGCCTGTACCCTTTTGCAGTCTGGGAGCCCTTGGGGGATGGGATGTTCAACTGCTGTGGAGGCAGGAGAGGCTCCTGCCACCACTGCTGCCTCTCCAGCCATCAACCCAGCTTCTGGCTGAGCAGCGCTCCCCCTGTGGGAACGCACTTACCACTGGGGGCAGCTTCTGCATTGAGCGTCTACCCCAGGTGGTCAGTGCACATCATAGCGACCAGTCATTCCACCATTCGGTCTATTACCCTTTTATAGGATTCATAACCCATGGACACAGACCATAGTGTGGTGAAGGCCTGGGAGGGTTAGGTGCAGTGTGGAGGGGGTCAGTGGGGAAAAAAACCCACCAAGGGTACATCTGTAACACTTTCAATAATAAAGATAAATAAAAAAAGAAAACTGGTAATGTTGCATATCGTATTTGAAGAATCTTAAAGAATGGAAGAGGTAATTAATGGAAGATTAGAAATGTAATAAAGTTGTTCAATTTTCAGTTTAGGTTGTTAGCTTTTAACACATGCTCTAATAAATTATTTAAACTATGATAAATTGTTATTAAATATTTTCTTTTAAATACAAGTACACTTAGAATATTTTAATAAGATCTCAAAATCTTATCTCTCTTTGGATGATATTTTTTCAAATAATATGGTCATATATAACATTCTTGAATTAAAAACAAAAATATTCTTGAAAAAAAAGTTAAAGAAAAACAAAGCTCACTGTACTATACTTGGGAATTCATACTTTGCTATGATAAGCTGATTTAAGAAAGGGGGTTGATAGACTTTTTTCAGGAGTAATATAAGAGTAAATGGATTAGAATAGACTGGAAAATGGGAACAAAGACAATACCATTTTACTTTAAAAACAGTGAACAAAAATTCAACCTTGCTGTATTTTCCATTTACAGAAGATTAAATATCTCTGAACTTGATGCTCTGAATAAAAGATGTGGTTTCTGGAAGAAATTTACTAGTGGTCCTGTTTCTTATAAAAAGGGATCTTTTCTTGCAACTTCTATGTTGACCCTCTCACTAGATAGGAATTATTCCCTATTTTGATTTAAAAATTATATTTCTTAGTAAGGAAATATTCATCTCTCCTTAGTTAATTTTTTTAAAGACATAAGAACATTTCTTATAAAAGAATAGCTAATTGGATGTAAGCCACAGATATTTTCCCATAAATATACTGTTAAATATTTTCTGCCAAATATAACATGCATTAAGGTTATCTTATAGACTCCAATTATTGTGAAAGGGATTCCCAGTTGGAATCCATAATTATTTGCCTGTAAACTGAAAAGTTGTATGTAACTAAAAATTTACCCAATTAGTTACTTGAAAAGTTAAAGGAATAATTATCCAAATATTAAATAACTCATATAAACATCTGACTGTGGACACAAGAATGCACTAAATGGCCTATCTTCTGTGGTTCTTCAGTCTAATTAGAATTGACAAAATGACAACAGATTATGTATATTTTTATTTTAGATTTATAGAATAAATTAATATAATACAGTTCCATACCTAGTAATACATTTCTGACAAACTACTGGCATCCCAACATTTAATGTTAGTGAATTTACTTAAATTCAAGTTGTACCTCAAAACTCAGTAAATTTATCTTTTCCCAGCTTTATTGAGGTATGATTGACAAATAAAATTGTATATATTTAAGGTATACAACATGTTTTGAAATAGGTCTGCATTGAAAAATAATTACCATAGTCAAATAATTAACATATATATTACCTCACATAATTGCCATTCTCCCTTCTTCCTCCTCCTCCTCCTTCTCTCTCTCTTCTCTCTCTCTCTCTCTCTCTCTTTCTCTCTGTCTCCCTCCCTCCCTCCCTCCCTCTCTCCCTCCCTCCCTCCCTCCCTCCCTCCCTCCTTCCCTCTCTCCTCTACAGAAACCAAAAGTATTAGAGGAGGAATCACAATATTGTATTATATCTCAGGAGTAATATTAAAGGTGACCTATTATATAACTCATACATTTATTTCTTAAAAGTCTTTCGTCTTTTTCTCAATTCTTTTGTTCATGAGAGCTACTCAAACAGCTCATATATTAGAAACCCTGAAAACTTTGCTAGACATCCAGTCCTGGGATCATGTGAAGTTCTGATGAAATCGAATGAATCTAAACTGGCCTAGAATTGACATAAAGACACAGAGTCACTACTCTGTCATGTTTGTACAATTCCAGGCCCTTGTCCAGGCCAGACCCTCAATACCTCCCTGAGTTCAAATAGGTTAATTTATTGCTTAATAAAGTTATGCTAAGAAATCTGTTTGCTGTTTATTTGCACACCTCAATAGTCGCCAAAAGACTGGAACAATTAGAAATTCTAAGGCCACTCAAGCTTGTCTTTCTCATATCTCACCTCTCCATCCGAACTCCTATTTCTGCCTGAAGATTCAGTGAAATTATGACTCCTTCCAGTGAGAACTGAAACATCTTCTGGGCTTCTCATCCACTAAGACGTACACAACTCCCATAGTTACCAGGTTGCATTTACTACTTGCATTTTCAAAGGGACTAAAGCTTTTGTAGCCAATAAATCTTGTAATCATGTTCATGTAAAAAATAAACAATAGGCAAACATATTTTGGAATCATGAGGGCTTTCCAGTCCTCACAAAAATAAAAAGAAGTGGGACAATAATCTATATTATACCTATTTTCATTGAATAATTTTGTGGTAATAACAAAGACAAAATATAATTATTAGTAATTATTAGTAGTATTATTCCTACATTGAAGATGGTATAACAGACTAAGAAAGATTATGTTATTGGACTGTATTGCCCACATAGTAAATGGCGGAACACTGAATATAAACATTAAATGTCTAACTTCACTGCACTCACCTAAAACTAGGTTATACTAGTAGTCTATAATCACACATGTGCATGCATAGCTAATTTGATATGAGGTTTTGCTTCAGTTGCCTTGTGATCATTTGATCAAATGTTCAGGGGCAGGGCATAGCCAAATATAAGTTTCTGTTTGGAACAGTGATGTGCCTGCTTTCTTTCATCATTTTATTTTGTCCATCTCTGGTGCCAAATTCAATGACTCTCCATAGCCTGTGGTGACTTGGTATGTTTGCCATCCATTACTCTTGGCACACTTGATTGAATATTTAAGAAATAGTCTTAAAACACTTGATTGGATATTTGATAAAAAAGACATTTGGTTGTACATATTTTTCATGAAGACCTGTAAGGTTTTTCTCCCTATTGAAGTTGAGGGAAAATGGATATGTGAGGCGTGATTTTCAACAACAGGCGAGCATCCTCAAAGGTCTGACTCATGCAGTGTCTGAATACATCAACATTCAAGAATATGTCTTTTGCTTTTCTTTTGGTATGAATAGTTTTACTTACTAACCCAGAAATAATAGCTATAGCTAAGAAATTGACATCATGTTGTACATTTATTTTTCAGCTTATAATAGAATTTCATGCACATTTTGTTCAATTCATGGGAACAGTATAGTGAATTAGATAAGCATTACTCCATATACAGCTGAATTAATTTTAATCCTTAAGTCAAGAAGTTTATGCCCTTCTGGGTTTGCTCAAATTCTGTGATGGTATTCATTTGGGAAGAGAAACCTTTGCTGAGCAAATAAGCAGATGTGTTTTATGAAGAAAGCACCTGTAGTATTCAACTTGCAGCATGCAGACACTTTCTGACTTGTAGAGCACAGACTGACTTTTATTCTGTTAGTATATTGGAATGCTACCAACACAGTGTTTCTTATCCTCACA
This sequence comes from Myotis myotis, assembly GCF_014108235.1. Lineage (NCBI taxonomy): Eukaryota > Metazoa > Chordata > Mammalia > Chiroptera > Vespertilionidae > Myotis > Myotis myotis. The sequence goes on from NW_023416401.1 coordinate 43,770,223, forward strand.
TGTGCCCTTGTGCTGGGTTATATGAGATTGGTTGCAAATGTTAGACAGTAATGGGGCAGCATTATATAAAGATGGAATTCTTTCAAGACTCTCTTTTTTTTAGAGTTGTTTTAGAGTTTACAGAAAAATCAAAAGAAAGGTACAGCGATTTCCCCTGTAACCCTACCCCAACATATGAATAACCTCTCCTGTTATGTAAGTCACCACAGTGGTACATTTGTTATGATTGGTTTATTACAATTAAAGCTACATTGACACATCATATTCACCCAAAGTCCATAGTTTACATTAAGGTTAACTCTTAATGTTGTATATTCCTTGGTTTTGGACAAATGTATAATGATATGTGCCTATTCTTATAGTATCATACAGAGCATTTTTGAAAACCTAAAAATCCTCTGACCTCTGCCTATTCACCTACTGCTGCACCATGGCCTCTGTCAACCACCACTGATTTTTTTCCTGTCTTCATAGTTTTGCCATTTTCAGAATGTCATAGAATTGGAATCAGATAGTATGTATTTTTTAAAGATGGGCTTCATTCGATTGGAGATATGCCTTTTAGTTTTATCCATGTCTTTTCATGTATTGGTAACTCATACTATTTAGTGCTGAATAGTATTCCATTGTCTGGATGTCCATAGCTTATTCATCCATCACCTACTAAGGGACATCTTGTTTGCTTCCATAGTTTGATCATGAATAAAGCTATTGTGATCATCTATGTGCAGGTTTTTATGTGAACATGAGTTTTCAACTCATTTAGGCAAATATAAAGGAACATGATTACTGGATCATATGGTAAGAGTGGTTTTAGCTTTGGAAGAAACCACCAAACTGTCTTCCAAAGTGGCTGTACCTTTTTCGTTCCCATCAGCAATGAGTATGAATTTTTGTTGCTCCACATCTTTGCCAGCATTTGTTGTTGTCAGTGTTGTAGATTTTGGCTATTCTAATAAGTGTGTAGTGGTATCTCATTGTTGATTTATTTTGCATTTTCCTTAGGACATATGATATCCTTTTTTCATATGCATATCTTTATCCGTGAAGTCTTTCTTAAGATTTGGACCATTTTTAATTGGATTGTTTTTATTTCATTGTTGTTTTAGTTATTTTGTATATTTGGGTTTATAGTTCTTTATCAGATCTGTTCTTGGCAAATATGTTCTCCCAGTCTGTGGCTTGTCTTCTTTTTCTCTTGACATTGCCTTTACTGGTTAATAGAGAGTTGTCTCCTTGATGTGACCTTGCATGGCAGAAGCAGCAAGGGAGCTGTCTGGTCACTTTAAAAATATTTTTATTAATTTCAGAGAGGAAAGGAGAGAGAGAGAGAGAGAGAGAGAGAGAGAGAGAGAGAGAGAGAGAGAGAGAGAGAGAGGAGAGAGAGAGAGACATCAATGATGTGAGAAATTCATTGATTGATTGCCTCCTGTATGCCCCCCACTAGGGATCAAGCCCACAATTTAGGCATGTGCACAGACTGGGAATTGAACTGTGACCTCTTTGTTCATAGGTCAATGCTCAACCACTGAGCTACATTGGCCTGGCTTGGGTCACTTTTATAACAGCACTAATCCCATTCACATAGGCCCTTCCCTTGTGACTTAATTAGCTCCCAAAAGTCCCATTTCCTAATACCACCACATTAGAATTTGATATAGACTGTAAAATGGCATGGGTATGTTGCTATTCTTCCTTGGAAGGTATTATGCCCCCCAATCTGTCATACTCCAGTGAAACCAGCCACAGTTATAATAGTTCTAATGTTTCATCTCATGTCTGACCATAGCAATCATGAATATCCCTCATTCTATGGTCAATGTAAGTGTGGCTCCTTGCCCATTCAGAAAAAATCAGGACCAGTCGTTATAATGGGCTGAACCTGAGACTTTGGGCCAGATTAGCCATGAAGTCTTCCCAAACAGAGAAAATTAGCAACAGCCAGAAAATAATTTGGGCAGCAGTGTTTATACTTCCTTTGTATACAAACTATAATTATCACCCCAATTTTTCCTAACAGTCCATTCATCAAAGGACCATTTATTCATCTCTTGACCATTCACTTTGCTCATCATGGTCAGCATGTTTCCTACTTGTCTTTCCACAAATTCCATTAATCAGTTCACAACAGTCTCATACTGTCTTTCCCAGAAGGCAATGTCTTTGTCACCTCCTGTTTAATGCTAATTACACTAAGAGAACTTGTTGTTTGAATGAATTCCACACTGAAGTTTTGGCGAAGCCCTTTTGTAATTTCCTGCTGCATTACCTTGAGTACATCTATTTGTTTGTTTGTTTTGCATCAAGAATACATGGACCTGAGATGTGTCTGCAAGTATTCTTAAAGATCATCTCGCTGAGTTTAAAAAATGCATTTCAAAACTTTGAGAATTACATCACATTAAGTGCATTTTATCACATTGACTTCTTGAAAAGAAAATGGTATAAAACTCTTAGTCTTGCCACATGCCTGAAGAGTGAGGTACATTTATAACCATTATCCATATTATCATAATATATTATTCCTAGCAAAATGGGTGAAAATGATGACTGTTGAGGTGTCATCCTGCAGCCAAATCAATGTCCTAGGTTGTAGTGCTGATGGTTGAAAAGAACATTTGTGAATCCATCCCTCAGAGCACGGACACTTTGTCAGAGGTGAGATTGCAAAATATGAAGTGCTGAGAAGTGGTAGAAGAGGACAAAAATGTAAATTTCAACTCGCCACTTGTCCAGTGCTTCTTTAGGATACAGCATGGTTTTTCCCTCTTCTGATTGACACATGCTGTTGTTCTAAAGCAGGGGTTCTCAACCTGTGGGTCGCGACCCCTTTGGGGCCTAAGACCATCCTGCACATCAGATGTTTACATTACGATTCATAACAGTAGCAACATTACAGTTATGAAGTAGCAACGAAAACAATTTTATGGTTGGGTCACAACTTGAGGAACTGTATTTAAAGGGCCAGAAGGTTGAGAACCACTGTTAAAGGAAAGCTGGAATAAGCTTCACTATCTTTTGCGTGAGGCTTACCCAGTATGTTGTAGTGGTCTCTTGAAGTGCTTGTATGAGTAAGGACCAAGCGCCAGCCAAATACTGTGTTATGGAGATCATACTGCTTCACTGTCTTTGGTTCTATTTGCTGCTAATTTTTCACTATTGACAAATGTTAGTAGATCTGTTATAAACACCTGTGCCTAGTTACCTGTGATCTGGGGTATGCAGTGCCTCATTTGTGAAATCACTACTTGGTATTTGTACCTGTACCCCCATCAGCATTTAATTGCCAAGAGGAGAAAATAGAAACTGCTCTTCCATTTTATTTTGTAAAGTTGTTTTCAAGTGGAACATCAGCTAGGCTGTGGGAAAACAAGGGCTTTTGAAGATCTCTTTTCTGTCTTCTGTATACACAGGTCACCATTTGAAATAAAAAGGTACAGAGTGATACATATGATACTCAAAGAATACTAAAGGGGAAAGTCAGCCCATCATCTTTACAGACAGAAAATAGCATCAATATTTGATTTATTGGTTTCTCTAAATGCAGTTTACCTGCTTCCATAGAAAGGTGTGGGGTGACACTTACATTTAAAATAAGAGCAGGTGGGGAGGACACTGCAATCCTCCCTGTGCCTTTTCAAATCACCCATCCCTAAGGTTCTTCTCTCTGTGAGAAAACTCCATGTAGCTGACAGCCACTGCTATATATAAGGGGTATGATTTGTATGTCAAGTATTTATTTTTTAGAACATTGACATCCTTTGTGAAAAATTTATGGCTTGAATTAGGGTTCTCAAATTGCTCATGATGGTGACAGGGGGTGGGGGTTAGGGAGCTTATATCAGAATCACCTGGAAATTTCTTTAAAAATTACAAATGTCCAGCCTTAACTACAGACCTTTGGAGTCAGAATACCTGGAGGTGAGTCTGAGCATGTTTATTTTCAGAAAGAGCCAAGGATAGTACTTCTCTTCAATATTATTTGATAATGTTGAAAAGAACCATGAAACATGTATGATCATGTGTTGAAAATATGGTGAGCGTCTACTTCAACTTACAGTGAGCTAGGATACTAAGAATAATGTTTTCATTAAGAACAACTATAAATATAAGTGAAATATATTCACCTCAGAAGTTTCTATAATCTGAGAAGATAGGGAGGAGTTGCAGGGCCAAAAATGGTAAGAAAAATGAGAATCCACGGAGGTAAAATGAAATGCAAAGTCAGTTTGCTTTAGGGCATTTGCCTATGAGTGGAATTTGGCAGAGTGGTGGGGCTGACTGTGTTGAGTGACCCAAAGGGAAAGCTGATAACTACCACTCCTACCTTCATCTGATCCTTCAAAGAGGTATACATTTTGGATAAGAGCAAACTGGAATTAAACTACCCACTTTTATAGTTTGTGGTTTTGTTTTGTGGGTTTTTTTAAAAAAATATATTTTATTGATTTTTACAGAGAGGAAGGGAGAGGGATAGAGAGTTAGAAACATTGATGAGAGAAAAACATCAATCAGCTGCTTCCTGCACTCCCCCCACCGGGGGTGTGCCTGCAACCAAGGTACATACCCTTGACCAGAATCAAACCTGAGACCCTTCAGTCTGTAGGCTGATGCTCTATCCACTGAGCCAAACCGGCCAGGGCTGTTTTGTTGTTGTTGTTGTTGTTGTTTTTTGCATTGTTTTGTGTATCTTGGAAAGTCTGGAAAAGCTCAAATCCTGAAATGGTTTAGGATTTCACTGAAATAATATTAGGTAACCAATGGCAGCAAATTCAACTCATCCCCATTACAACATACATTATTGTGAGCCTCACGTTATTTCTACAGTTCTTTTCCATGATTTTGTCTAATACAAAGTCAAAAATAACTAGACACATAAGCAATCTATCATCTTTGAATGGAAAATAACAACAAAAAGAAAACAGACTCACAATGAGTGTGCTAAAATAAAAGTGAGCTTCAATATAAATGTAAAGTGAAAATTATGAAGAGACAAAGAAGATTAATGTCATATAAAACTTTAAGAAATAATGCAAGACTCTAATTGAAAACTTGATATAGGAGTTTAAAAATATCATAGACATGGATGAAAAGAGAATTAGTGAAACATAGCAGGATCAAGAGAAATTGTCCAGGGAGGAACAGCAGGAGGAAAATCATATCAAATAGAGTGAGGGCATACAGATTATAGAAGATCTCATTATTTTCATGAAAGTCTGGGGGTGAATGAAAGAGAGAGGATGGGGGAAACTTACTCTGAGTACTGAAGAATACTGAATACTCAGAGATCTACTTCAGACTGATGAAATTCAACTTGATAGTAGCTCTGAGCTGAAAATAAAGTTAAAAAAAAGAAAGTGGCAAATAGGTGGATAGCTCTAAATTATTTTAACCACATAAAATCCCACTCCACAGTATTTAACAAATATCTAATTAAAATACACACCACCAATAGCATGCAAGTTAGAAAGAGATAGTGTTCTCAGTCTTTCCTGTCCTAGGGGAGTGTGTAGGTATTGATTAATATTACATTTTGATTAATTAAAAAGATGTCTGTGATTTATATAACAGAAACAAGAATAGATAACTCCAAATAAGAGAGTGAATAAGTATAATAACTTAAAAAATTATCTAAAGGAAGGCAAGGGGGTATAGAGAAAAGATACAGAGGACAAGTCATATAGACTATGCTAAAAAGTCCAAGTATAAATTATTTGTGAGAGCTATATGAAACATAAGGATACAAAGAATTTAAAGTAAAACAACTAAACAAGATACACCAAAAAATACTTAGTAAGAAAGTTAGGGTAGACCTATTACTACCTGACAAAATAGGGTTTAAGGCAAAAAGAATTGCTAGACATAAAAGCATTATTGCATAATGAGAAAAGATCCAACTTCACCAGGAATATAAAACAACTTGAATACTGTATTCTCCTAATCAGATTGTCTCAAAATAAAATTAAAATTAATAGAATTACAAAAAAAAATAGACCACTCCACAATCACAGTAGACACAGAATCATGGTGAACACGCCTTTTTCCAACAGGAAACCAGTGGACTGAAGCATGCACTGAGAACAGAGATGTTTTAAACAGTAAAATGAGCAAACCTGGCCCACTGAACACAGATAGAAAACTACCGTGACTGCAGAATGGGCATAGTTTTCTACCGTCCATGAAATATTTATAAATAGTAATCCTACATAAAGTCCTGAGAGGCAGCATGGCATAGGCCAGTGGTCAGCAAACTGCGGCCCCTTGAGTGTGGCTCTTCCACAAAATACCACGTGCGGGCGCGCACGTACAGTGTGATTGAAACTTTGTGGCCACACTCAAGGGGCCAAAGAGCCGCATGTGGCTCACGAGCCGCAGTTTGCTGACCACTGGCATAGGCTAACCATCATAAGCCCACATCCCAGGTGACAGAGAAGACAAAGAACAAGTGTTTGCCCTGTTAAGCTTTATTGGTGATAATGTCAGAAATGGGTAGTTTAATATCAATTCATTTGTTGGGGGATTTGGATATGATTATACCTTCATCCACTTAGCAGATCAAGTATATTCTTCAGTCAGTATGAACTGTACCTCAAACACACTTAGGCACAACATTGCTGGAGATGATCTTATGATTACTCCTGAAATCATGGACTGTATACAGTACATAAATACATGGAGATATATATATTTCCTTGTTAATATCATATAATATTTTCTTCTGATCTCAGACAACTATAAGAACAAAGTTTTCCACTATTTTTCTTTTTAACAAAGTTTTAATAATTCTAACATTTTATTACCCTCTCAGGTAATCACCTCTTACTTTCTTATCTATATTCTCAGTTCAGAATCCATATAAGGAATGATTTTGCTAGACAACAGAGCTCTTTGCAAAAAGTCTGCTAAAGAGGCTAGGATGTGACTCACACTGACAGATGGCTGGGGGAACATTTTCAGTTACAGAAAGTGAGGAACTAATGAATAGAGAAAGCTTACATAGAAGTTTACCGGAACTAAGTATATCTTATTCAGAAATTGTTGCATTTAATAATGGTGGGAATGCACCTGTGAATATGAATAACAGGAAGCTAATGAAAAATATAATAATAAAAGGCAAAAGCCTTTTTTCCTTGAAGAATACTTTTTTATTACCCTTTGACATTTCCTCTAGGAAATTTCTAAAGAGTTTGAATTATTTTCCTCCTCAAAGAATCTTTTTCTTTAGGAGTTATCATGTGTTTTTCATTCTAAGAAATGCTGGTAGTTTCCATTTTGAGTTAAATCTATTACGGCTAGCCCCTTCCTTCCTTCCTTCCTTCCTTCCTTCCTTCCTTCCTTCCTTCCTTCCTTCCTTCCTTCCTTCCTTCCTTCCTTCCTCTCTTCCCTCCTTCCTTCCATGCACACACCACACATACATTTTAATTTTTTATGTTATCCTGGAAAGATTAATTTTGTTTCAAAGAAATTTATCCAATAAATAGAAAAAGAAAGAAAAAACTGAAGGAAAGAAAAATAATTGCCTAAGGAGTGAAATGAGTAAATAATTCAAGAATGAGAGAGAGAGAGAGAGAGAGAGAGATTCTGAAATCTACAGATATCCAATAATGCATAAATTGATCAAATGAAAGCAACAAAATTCTGTCTCAAGAAATGGCACTGTTTTTGATGTGCATTAAAAATGTTTAGCTTCCTGTTAGAGATGGATGAACTGCTTTAGGATTCTTATTCTTTCAACTCTAAATAACAGTGTGAAACAGGAAACCTGGGCCATGATGCCCAATGGAAAGGACAGGCCTAAGTCTGTTATTAAGTATTGAACAACTAATTCTGTTCTGGGACAACACACTAGCCAAGGAGAGAGTTTTGGTCTAGCGCAATTACGTGTGAGGTACTTGTTGATGATGGCAATATTTTATTATTCAGATGCTTTTGTAATCATTGACCAGAGTAATCCCCAAATCTGCCTTTGCTTTTCAAACTAAATTCTATTTTCCCATTGTTCTTAAAGATATACGTCAGCATGGTGGGAGTGAGATTTGTAGATATTTTTAAAAAGATGACCATGGCCATCAACCCCTGTTTAAAGAATCACAGCCAAAATGCAAAAAAACTAGTTTTTATGTACACACTATTTTTTGGTTAGCATTGCAGTTTCGTAAGTCCCTCTGGGAACAAGAATCCATTAACCGCTCAATGTAACATGGTGTTATCCAAACCTTTCCAAATTTCTGTAAGCTTTGCTTAAAGGACAATCAACAACACACAAGTGCAGTCAGTCCTTTCCCAGATTCTGTATTTGACAAATCGTCTCCTTGAGAAAGTTTATCCATAGCCCCAAATCAATACTCACAGTCGGAGCTTTCATGGCCTTTCTTGGGCATGTGCAGTCAACTGACTCACACCTTCACTGTGGTGGGTTCCCAAGGCTCACCTGCTTTGTTTCAGCTCTTGCCCTGTAAATTTGTGTCCTATTCTTGGTCTAGTTAGCTCCATGTTTTTCTCATTTCTTGGCTCTTTGTATGTTCATGATTTTGCATTTACAATGGCATCCAAAGGAGGGCTGTCTATTGGTCCTAAGCTCAAAAGGCTGGGATGTCCCAGAGGAAATGCATATAGAGATATATGTGGTATAGTGCACTAGTTACAGTGTTGTTGGCAGGGAGTTCAACATGAATAAACCAACACTGTCTATTAAATAAGGGGTCTTCAAGCAGAACACATGTTAAACAAGTTAATGTATTGATCTGTTGATGAAAATGAGACCAGAACACTTGCAGGACACTAACTCGGTTTTCCTCTTAGGAGCAACAGTTTAGTGTCATCTAGCCCAATGCTCACCAGTGACTGAAGTGAGACTTGACCATGTATAATATAGAAATTTATCTCATATCTTATATTAACCTAAATATAATTTAATGGCTTATTGGTGATTCTTAAAGGCTCTTTACAATTTTAAAAAACACAGTCCACTGAGACATTTATATTAAACTATATTCTTGCCCAGCTGGCATGGCTCAGTGGTTGAGCATTGACCTATGGACCAGGAGGTCTTGGTTCAATTCCTGGTTTGGGCACGTGCCTGGGTTGCAGACTTGATCCCCAGTATGGGGCCTGCAGGAGGCAACCAATCAATAATTCTCTCTTATTATTGATGTTTCTATTTCTCTCTCCCTCTCCCTTCCTCTCTGAAATCAATAAAGATATTTTTTTAAAAAAACTCACACAATAAAACTATATTCTGGTCCAGCTGTGTGGCTCCCATTTGTTGAAATATTGTCCCATACAACAGAAGGATTGCAAATTCTATCCCTGGTCAACCAATAAATGTTTCTCTCTCCTCTTCCTCTCTCTCTAAAATCAATAAACATATTCTCTGGTGAGGATTAAAAAAACTATATTCTGCATTTGAAAAAAATATGTATTTAATTCTATAACAATAGTACATACATTACTTTAAATCCTGCTTATTTGTGTAAGAGGAGTATTTTATTTATATAAGTAGAGTGATAGTAATCACTATAAATAAATGGTAACAATATTTGCTAAAAAATTGCTAGGTGTCCAGGCCATTGTATAACAGTATACACAAACTCTTCCACTTAATCTTTGCAACAGCTTGGGACACTGTTATCGACCCCATTGCCCAGGTGAGCACATTAAGGCACAGAGATATTTTGAGAGTTGTCCCAGGAAAACTGCTAGTGAAAGATAGAAGTAGAATTATACATGAATATTTATGAATATACAGAAATACTAAGTAGATTAAACACATATTGGAATGATTACTTGTTTGTTGCCTATCACAACAAACAATTTAGTGGAATACAATTCCAATAAAATAAGATCTCCTTTTTTCTTATCTTGGCTTCCTCAGTGTCTTGTGGAAAGCCAGGTGGATGAACACTCAGAATAGAAATCAACACAAAATTGGATGTGTGCTGCCTGAAAAGCAGAGTCTGAGCCCATAATTTAAGTGCTCAGTGTTACCGCTCACTGTCACAAAGATAAACAAACCCTAGGGCTACTCTGTGATGAGAAGAATATTAGTCCTCCCTTTGGTGGTACATAGCATTGTCAATGCTGGAAAGTCATGGAACAATCCCAGTCACATATTTTGATCTTTAAAACTGGAGGCTATTATCTGTCTTTTACTTTTTCTGTATCTCCTATTCCAGGACACTTATGAATATCAAAATACATACTGGTTGTGAGGCAGTTTCAGATAATTGGGGCATGGATCATCATCATCATCCAGTAATTTCTGTCATTGCTTTATTCAACATTTAGAATTTGATGGATTTTAATTTAATTTAAGTTTAAATATGATTCCTAATATGTCAGGTTTTTCTACTGGCCTTGCCTGAATTTATATGAGTTGAATAATTTCTAAAACATATAATTAACATAAAAAAGGACTTTAAACAATTTGTATTTTTTGTTTTCTTTGGGTTCATTTTAGACTAATTTCTCATATCATTTTTTATTATTTATCACTCAAAGCACATCTAAATTTGGTACTAATTATCTCTTTGATCAACTACCTCAAAAGAGATTAAGATTTTTTCTAATGGAGGACCTCCCTGCATCAAAATGAAATGCATTAGTAAAGAAAATCAGTGATATTTTATTGTTTTGTAAGTAGCAGCCAATGGAATACATTTTTTAAGATTTAAAAATTTCTTTACGAAGACAATAGATTTCATTAGATGGCACTTAAAATTCTGGCATCATTGTTCTCTAAAGCAGAGATTTAGCTTTTCAAATGGCTGGTAAGAAAATTTAAGAGCTAGATTTTAGATTAGATCAATTTATATCATTTTTATGATGCAATATATTTTAATGCTTGAGAAGCTCAATGAGGGACAAGTTCTGTGAAGCATTTACTCAATAAATATTGATGGGGGTTGATTCACAACATTACCCTGTCAGCGCATTATGTTTACGGGTGACACATTTAACATGGTAACTGCTAAAGATTTTTACTTCTCAGAGTATGCTTGTCTTAGTCCACAGCCTGGGTAGCTTATAAACAACAGAAATTTATTTCTCAGAGTTCTGGAGGCTGGAAATCTAAGATTAAGGAGCTAGCAGATCTGGTGTCTAGTGAGGGCCCACTTCTTGATTCATAGACAGCCTTCTTCGCACTGTGACCTTACATGTTAGAAGAGGTGAGGGAGTTCTCTGGGATCTCTTTTGTAAGGACACTGATCCCATTCATGAAGGCTCTGCTCTCTTGACCTAATCACCTTCCAAAGGCCCCACCTTCTAATACCATCCCATTGGGCACTAGGGTTTGATATAGGAATCTGGGGGGAACACAAACATTCAGTCTATAGCAATGCTGGGTTTAGTGCTGGAAAACCAAGGCAATCTTCTTATTTCATCTACGTTATCTGTGAAATAAGTGAGGACCTCCACTGAGAGGAGGAGAGATGTGAGGCTGTAAGATTAACATCTCAGTGAATAGAGCTATTAGTTGACTATAAATTGTCCTATGACTACCAGTACATGCCATGGAATCACATGAACGGTGTGTCTATAACTTTAAAATGGGACACATCAGCATGATTTGTATTTTTTCCTAACTGCACTCAGTCTTATGGGTACGGACTTGGGGTAGGCAAAAGAATGAACAAGCCAGATTCTTAAATAATGGTGTGCTAAGTAGTTCAAAATAAGGATGACTCCTGACCATAACAAAGTTATAATTTATTCCAGAGAAACACACACACATTTTTTTGTTGATTTTATTGTGATGAATGATTCTATTTTCCTTCTGGGTCAACTATTATTATTTTGTGCTTCCATGTATTTCAAGCACCATTCCTTCCAATGTTCATAATTTTATATCTTTCTCCATCTACAAAATTCCTACTCATGTTGAGAGGTTGCCGGGAGCCGGTCCATGCTTGCTGTTTCAAGGGACCTGGCATATATGGCATACTGTTCTTAATATGTTTGCTCACCTTCTTGGCACTATGTATTTTAACCAAGGTCTCTGAGAAAGGTTGTTTCCCCAGGTAGGGATTTTCCCCTGAAGTTAGGGAGGGAATAAAACCCCTCAACTAAGTGCCAGGCGGGTAATTAATCACTTTAACTACGAACAATCATGCTTAAGCTACATAATCTTTACTCCCTGGAATGGAGATAAGAAACGCCCTAACCTTTGTAATAGAGATTGATAGGATTGAATCAACTGGTATAAATACAGATGTAACAAGACAGCAAGAGACAGAACTTAGACTCCAGAGCTTAGAACACAGAACTAAGAAGACAGAACCTACACAGAACCTACAGACAGAAGAACTTCGCTGGAGAGAACATGGCAAAAGATCCTGGACTGAACCTGACTACAGAAATTGGCAAGAGAACCTGACTAGAACCTGGTGACTGAACCTGGCTGGAGAACCTGGACAGAACCTGGCTGGAGAACCTAGCGAGGGAACATGGCTACAGAACCTGGCTGGAGAACCTAGCAAGACAACATGGATACAGAACCTGGCTGGAGATCCAAAGCAGAACCTCTCTGGAGATCCAGACCAGAACTTGGCTGGAGATCCTGGCTAGGCTGCTGATCAACTGAACACTGTCTCCGTGTCCCTCCTTATTCGCCGACTCCATCTACACCTTTGGGAACCCCTGGACCTGCTGGGGTTGGAGCCCAGCAAGAGGTCTCACTCAAATGTTTGCACCTTTTAAAATTATTTCCTAATTCAGTTGGTGTTACATAGATCACTCCCTCTCATAAAATTCTGTTCATACACCTGATACAAAACTTTACAGATGTACTTATCGATTTAATTACATGTTTCCTCTCTTAGAGTCTGGCTCATCCAGTCCTCCAGCACACTGATCTGACCATTTGGTTGCCCTTCTATTTAGATGTTCTTTTTAGGGTTAGCCATTCCCCGCCACTTCTCTTCATGTAGCAACAATACGGTACCTGGCTCACTTTAGTGTTTTCTTTGTTTAAGATATATTTTTATTGATTTCAAATGAGAAAGAGCCTGCAACTCGGATATGTGCCCTTGACCAGAATCATCAAACCTGGGACTCTTCAGTCTGCAGGCTGACGCTCTATCTACTGAGCCAAACTGGCTAGGGCTCACTTTAGTGTTTTCAATCAGCACACAGATATCCCTCCATCTAGCCTTCTAGAATTCAATGTTTATAGATTTCAATCAATTTTGGTTGATTGAATTCATTCATTCTACAAATTAACGCTGTTCTATAGCGACGGGCTAAAAAAATATAGCCTAGGGCTTCCTGGAACTCAAGCTCTGCCCATTTCCTGGATCTCCTTACCACACACTCTGCTAGTAAAATATTGAACTGAAATATATGGATCTTGAACTACAACCTCATTTTTCTCATCCTCCTGCTGACTTTTAGTCCTTTTTTTCTAAATTCATTGCCATATTAGAAACTGAAATCCTCCCCTTTCTCTTAGTCCCTTTCTTTTTATGGGTGGTTAGGGAGAATATGAAGCCCTAAATGTGGAAATGGAGAAGAAATTTCCATTTCTGTAGGAAATAGCAGTGCCTGACAAAACCAATCTGCTCAGAGAAGGGGTATGCAGAAGAGAGGTTCTACTCTTTCTGTGGGAACATGGCCAAGACTGCATACTCACTTCTCCCAGCCCCACTGCTTCTAGGTATGCTCCTGTTCTGCCTTGGCTGCTGTTACTAGCTAGCTGGCATTTTTTAAGTGCTCATCATGAGCTTGTTAGTTACCTTAGAATTAGTACATATAATCACATTTAATCTAGAATGATAGTTATCAAAGTGTGTTCTCCATCCCAACCAGCAGCATCAGCATCACATGGAAACTTGTTGGAAATAAAAATCCTGAGTTGGAATCCAGCCTTCAGATGAAGAAATCAGAGAATAAGGCCAAAATTCTATGTGTTGTCATATTCCAGGTAATTCAGATACACATAAGGAACCTTGAGAAGCACTCAATTAAAAGGTCATTAATTTCTACTCTAATTCTGAGAAACGTTGGCTCATGGCAAATAGATGTCATGCCAAAGGGCTTAATCTTTTATTGAAATTTTTTATGTTATCTCTACCATTCACTTCAGTCTCTCTGGAAAAGCTCTTAATTACATCATGTATATGCAACCCCACTAAACTCCAAGAAACAGCTTCATTTTGCTGTTAGAGCTTTTGAAACCACTTCACTTGCTTGTATTTTATTTCCAGGTATCTGAGATATCAGAAATTCTCAGATGCTGATCTTTAGTTGCACAACAAGGACAGTATACATTTTTATTTTAAACCCTAATATGATCTCATAAATTTCAATCAAGGTCATAGTTCTGGGCTGGCCCTTCTAAGTAACAAAAAGAATTACTTAAATGTTTAATTAGGTTTTTAAATATGGCACCAAGTGAAGATAATCCAAAAGAAAAATCAACTCTAAGTAAATTTTAGAATGCTCAGTTAAACTAAATTTTTGAAAAATAATTTATTTAAAGTAGGGAAATTCAATAGTGAATAAGCTCATTAAAATAATAAAAATAAAATGTCTTCCTAATTTAAGAAAAAATTATCCCAAAATGCTTTTAAAAACCAATTTTCCAAGCAGACTTTTACATAAGGAAATGAACTAAAAAAGTAAAACTTTTTATTGTTGGATATTTAAAAATTTCAATTAAGTTTTGTTAGACTCATATTTCTGATTTTGATCATGCCCAGAACCAAGTGAGGTGCAATAAAATCAGAAAAGCTATTTTCCCCCAAAATATTTGTCTTGGTTAGAACTTACTGGGAAATGCTGAAAACAGGAGAGAATATTTTCTGAGCAAAAATGCCAGAGCCGACAGCGATCAGTAAAAATGGGGCTGCTCGTGGTTACTGCTGTCCTCATTAGAACTGAAATAACTTCATCTTTAATAATTAGGAACCTGGTGAAGAAAGCAAGTCTAGTGTTTTAATAAAGTTAATTTCAAATTAAATGCATTCATTAACTACCATTAATGGCAATTAATAATCTAATCAGCCTGCCTGGCATGGCTCAGTGGTTGAGCATTGACCTATGAACCAGGAGGTCACGGATCAATTCCTGGTCAGGGCACAGGCCCACTTTGCAGTGGGGGGTGTGCAGGAGGCAACCAACTAATGATTCTCTCTCATCATTGATGTTTCTATCTCTCTCTTCCTCTCCCTTCCTCTCTGAAATCAATAAAAAATATATCTTTAAAAAACTTAATACCTCATAGTTATGTTGGCAGCTACCTAAGGAAATAAATTTGCATATATTATGTCTTATTTATAAAATTATTAAGATAAAGACTGACAGTCATATAGAGTTAAAATATCTTCTTGAAATACTTTGTATAAATATAGTGTATTCTCACTTGTATTTTCAAAGAGGATTTTAAAAATTAGAAAATAAATATCACAAAGCTTAGATGTACAAATGAAGCCACATGTAACTTCACAACAAACTCTTGGGGTTTCTGTGGAGCTGTAAGTGGCTGTGATCAACGTGAAATCTGATTAGAGCCTTGGCAATGACATTCATCTGCTCTTCCACCAACCCTTAGGCATTTGGACTTCCGGACTTCCCCACTCCTGAAGGCTTTTTCTGTTTTGAGTGCAATTTTCATATGCTACTTACCAGGTGAAAACACTTTGTCTCACCAAGGGGTAAATTGAGACCCTCAGACCCCATGATCTCATCTTGCCATGGGTCATAATGTGAGCAAAGGCCAAGAAATTTTCACTGTGAAAAGGGAACAACACAAGACTTGAAGCCAAGCCTTTTCTCCCCAAGTCCTCAGCCACCTTCATGAATAGTTCACTGTCTATACAAATAAATCTGGGATTCCACAATCTGTTACCTCGAAAGGGGAAGGATGTCCTTCAATCTGTTACCTGGCAGGAAAGCCTCACTCACTGGTGAGACAGCCTGGCCCAGGTGGCTTACCTCACACTGCAGCCGCATGTCCTAATAAGAGCCTGATTCTGAAGGCCCATAGCCTTGGCTTCCCTGTCACAGAGCTTCATCCTGAGATTGACAAGAAGACACCTTGGCACACACAGGCTATTGGATCAGGCCTTTGAGCCCTTTGGTAGCTTTAATTTCTTTGTGGAGATTTTCCATTTCTTTATTTGATACAAGAGAATTCTTAACTGTTTGTTGAAGGATTTTAATGATGACTGCTTTAGAATCCTTGTCACATGCCTCAAACATCAAATTCATTCTGATGCCAGCATTAGATGGGTGTCTTTTCTCATTCATGTTGGGCTATTCCTGGTTGTGGGCATGAGGTTCCCTTTTCAGTTGTGTTCTGGATATTGTAGATGTGACGCCTGGAGACTGTCTACTTAAACCTTCTATTTCAGCAGCCAGACACTTCAATTAGGTTTAGCTTGTAGGTCTCGGTGTACTTTTAAGGCCTTCATGTCCAGTATCAATTTAGTGCTCAGAGTGCTTGCAACACTCTTTGCTCTGTTTCATTGCTCCCGTGCCCCGGGGCCTCCCATTTCTATGTCTGTAGGTGCATATGAGTGGAAGGTTCAAGGAATGCTGCTCCTGGTTTGCTTTCTGGTGTTATATGCAGGTCAAGGAGATGCTGGCCCTGCTGACTTTCTGCTATTGGGAGGAAGGCCTGGAGACATCTGGCTAGATGGTGCTGCAGACACTATAGATGGGGTACCCATGTCACCAGGTGTGGGACCAGTGGGGTGGTGGTGTCAGTCCAGGTTCTGCTGATGTTGACACTGCTGACAGGTCCCACCACCACTGCCCTGGGTAGGGAAGACACCTACTAACTGCTGCTGTGGTTGGTGGACCTACCTGTGCCCAAGTGTGAATCAGATGTGGGTCTCTGCTATTCTGCTCCATTTCTGGGACTTTGTGGAGAAAAAGCCAGGCACATGCATATGGAACTCTAGAAATAATAAATATAATCTCCAATAATAGAAATCAAAACATAGTTGTCCAGAGGTGGGGGGGTGGTGGTGATGCTGGCTACTGAGATATGCATTGTTTGGAAAGAGGCATAAAGGAACTTTCTGGAATGATGGAATGCTCTATTTCTTCACTAGGATGGTGGTTATATGGGTGCATCATTTGTCAGGACTTGCAGAAATACCTATAAAATGTATGAATTTCATGAGTGAATTATATCACAATTAAAAAGTGATAAAAGCTTATATAAAATTGGTCTGAATGATTGACAAGGGTTAGACCTTGGATGGCTTAATAAATGGATGAATAAAGCAGGCCATTTAGATTTTATTCTTGTGGTGATGGAGTCACATTGGAGTGTTTGAAGCTGAGTCATGCTCCAGTAAATGATGCATTTCAGGAAGGAAACGTGGAGAGCAGTGATCCAGTTCTAAGCAAAGCCCTCAGGAGAAATGGTGAGGACCCAGGGAAGGAGTGGTATGTGAGTTTCAGGGGAAAAATATTCATATGATGACTGAGGGGCTTAATGATTGATTGAATAAATGGTGACAGAGGAGACTTGTCTTGGGGTGGTGAACATACAATATAGCATACAGATGATGTGTTGTGAAATTGTGTAACTGAAACCTCTGTAATTTTGTTGACCAGGGTCACCCCAATAAATTCAATAAAAAGGAACTAAAATAAAATAAAATGGAGGAAAAGTTTGCATTTGGATTCCCAAGTTGCCTGCTTGGGTGAGCTGGTGAAATGTGCTCTAGTTGAGCGATGAGATGTAGGAAGCAGGGTGGAACTAGGGTGAGATGAATGAGGCACACCATTTCAAGGGGCATAAAAAACTCAGTAGTCAAGATAAAGGCAGGGGCAGAAGAGGGCACATTTCAGAGTGAAGATCATGGATTTAGTTTGGACAACTTGATTTCCAAGTGTGAAGGATTAGGTAAAATGGCACAGAGAAGTTTGGCTTTGAACTTTTGAGCAGCGTTTAATTTTTTCAGATAGCACAGAAGGAGGGCAGGATATAGGGGATCCTAGAGCTGCTGACTTTAACATTATGAGCTGACAGTATATGCAAAATTTTTCTGAAGAGGTTTTCATTCCAGTCTCAGTGTGGTCCATGACTTAAGAGGGTAAGAATTACTAGAGCATGTCACGTTGGAGCCAAGAGAAGGTGGAAGAAATTGCATGTAAAGAGATTTTTTTTTTTGGTAAAATTAGAAGCAAGGTTGTTTGAAAGTGAACCAGTGGAAATGCATTAGGGAGGCAGAAGAAAGTGGAAAGGTTTTGGAACAGTTGCTGTGGAAAATTAGAGAGAGAGGCAACTCAGGATAATTAAAGAGATTGGTGAGTATCATTGAGGGCTCAGCTGAGTAGTTTCAAAGCAAAACGTTTTAGAAAAAGGTTTTCTGTAGAGGCATCATGATTAAATTAGTATGTATCTTCTCTATGTGGCCTCTTTGAGGTAAGCAGACTCAATTCTACATGTAAGCTGATTTGTTTCCTAAAATCCCAGTTATATAATTTTACAGCCCTGACTTATGTTAGAATGATAAGCCCAAATAAAGACTTTCTATTAGAGTATACTTCAGTATCCTGGCAAGTGTTGACATTAAAAGTCCTTAAACACTTGATGAAGCAATTTCTTTTAACTAAATATTTCAGCAGTCCTACAAATGTCACTGATCCAAGCCTGCAGTGTTAGGGGTTTAACCTGAAAGTAAGTAGCACACTGAAGCAAGGAAGGTTCTGGAGCCATGAAACTGTAATCCTCTCTTAAAATATGAAATTTTGTTGCTTTGTCATAGGTGAGAGGTACAGTTCTACCAGGAAGTTGATAAAGGCATCAGAAAGCAGGTAACAAAGGACAAGTGAGGGTATCCTATATAATAAAAGGCTAATATGCAAATCGCCCAAACGATGGAATGACTGGTTGCTATGATGCACACTGACCACCAGGGGGCAGACACTTAATGCAGGAGCTGCACCCTGGTGGTCAGTGCGCTCCCAGGGGGAGCGCCGCTCAGCCAGAAGCTGGGCTCACGGCAGGCAAGTGCAGCGGTGGTGGCAGGAGCCTCTCCTGCCCCTGCAGCAGCACTAGGACATCCCCTGAGGGCTCCCGGACTGCGAGAGGGCGTAGGCCAAGCTGAGAGACACCCCCCCCCCAAGTGCACAAATTTCATGCACCGGGCCTCTAGTTTTTCATAAGTAGGAATAAGGAGTGCTTTGCTTGACACTGGGCACTCTATTTGTCTATAGAGGTTTGTAACATGACACTAAAGTAACTACATCCCACTTTTATCA
This sequence comes from Myotis myotis, assembly GCF_014108235.1. Lineage (NCBI taxonomy): Eukaryota > Metazoa > Chordata > Mammalia > Chiroptera > Vespertilionidae > Myotis > Myotis myotis. The sequence continues at coordinate 43,789,444 of NW_023416401.1, forward strand.
AATGCAACTGACCCGATGTCTTTTCAAGAGTCAAATGACCTCCCTGTGAATGGAAAACATATGTTTCTGACATTTTGCAAATATTTACTGAGTACCTGATATTTTCCAGCTTAGAGTTGGTACCAAAATGTATTTATGTGGAGACAACTGGATGATGCTATGATTAGGCAGAAGCCTTCCTTATGTAATAAGAAATAATAAAATAGGGAAGATAAGATCACAATAGCTATGTACTGAGTTAAAAGTGAGAGGAAATACTGGAAAGGTTGTAGATATGATCCCGTTTAAAATACTTCTCCATTTTCTCAACCCCTTAGTTCCTGACAATCACCATTCTTAAAGACAACCTCAATCACAATTCCTTGCATAAAGCTGTCTCTAATTCCCTCAGTGCATCTTGACTCTTTCCTATCTATAATTTTGTGTTATGTAACTTTCTCTTCAATTTATAGCATTGATAACATTCTGCATTGGATGACTAAGACCCACACAGGAGTAAGAATCTGGAAATGTAATTCCAGCTTAACCAAGTCGACGATAGAACTATCCAACACAGCCTGTCTAAGCCTCAGGGCTCCCATTGGTAAAACACAGGCATATGGGGAAGCTTAAATGAAATAGTTAAGCACTTAATTTAATGGCTGCCTTGGAGTTAAATGTTTAATAAATGTAGTTCTTCTTTCTAGTATTATTACAAAATAATCTATGTCCCATTTTTAAGGGCAATAGCCTCAGGGATATCCAGTGCTGACATATTTTTATTCTAATCTTAATATGAAAAGAGAAATTAACTTCATAAACTTATACAAGTATAAAACACAGTAAATTTACCCCAAAAGTAAAACAAAAAGATCAAATGAATAAGATGTATTTAATGCAAGAGCTGCTGAAATAATTTTTCTGTTCAGTAACCTGGGCATACTGCCACGTCTCTGTGTGGTGACTGGATTCTGGCCCTTGTGTCTCCATGAACTTCCGAGAAACAGGCGCCAGCCCACCACGCCATGACTTTATTTGACTTTCAGTTGGCTTAAATTAATCTTGTAATCTTCTCCTTACAAGATGATCCAAAGAATTCATAAGCACAAATGGGATCAAGGACAATAATAATATATGATAAAATTTAAATGGAGAGTAGTCATTCAGATTGTCTAAATTGGTATCCTGGTATATTCATTGCCCTCATTTAATAATCTGCTTTTTCACTAATCAACATATTCTTGAGATATAGTACATTCCCTATTTTAAAATTAATTCAGTGAATATATTTGTATATGTTTCCTTGTGTTAACAACTGGCTATAAAACATTCCAACTATCTCCAGGCTCATCTTTCATATTCCCTCTCTCCCTTGTATTTGTCTCTTTGTTTCCACCTCTGTCTCCCATCTCTTACAGCTCACTCCATGTGTACACATTTAAGCATGCACACACAAAGTGTTAGGTCACTGTTTTATGAAATAAAAATCATATTATATGTACTACTTCACACTTTTTTCTTCTTTGTGTTGTTTCTATTTCTAATTATGGCACAAAACACATGACATAAAATTTACTATCTTCACTATTTTTAATATAATGGCGCAATTCAGTAGTGTTAGGTATATTCACATTGTTATGCAAGATCTCCAGGCAAAACTAAAACATGGTACTCATTGAAAAAGTCCTAATTTCCTCCTCCTCCCAGTCCCTGGCAGCCGCCATTCCACTTTCTGATTCTGTGACTACATTTTCTTTCAAGTATGATATCAGTGTTGTATAACTTTGATTAATTTTTTGCCAAACTCCATTTAAGAAAAATAGTAGGTTCATTCTTTTAGATAATTTTGTAATTTTAATTTTGTTTTTCAATTACACTTTACATTTAGTGTTATTTTGTATTAGTTTCAGGTGTACAGCATAGTGGTTAAACCAGCGATGGCGAACCTTTTGAGCTCGGCGTGTCAGCATTTTGAAAAACACTAACTCTGGTTCCGTGTCACATATAGAAATTTTTTGATATTTACAACCATAGTAAAACAAAGACTTATATTTTTGATATTTATTTTATATATTTAAATGCCATTTAACAAAGAAAAATCAACCAAAAAAATGAGTTCGCGTGTCACCTCTGACACGCATGTCATAGGTTCGCCATCACTGGGTTAGACAATCATATACTTTACAAAGTGGTCTCCCTGTTATTTTCAGTACCCACCTGGCATCATATATAGTTATTGCAATATTAATTACTATATTCCCTTTGCTGTACTTTACATCTCCTTGACTATTTTGTAACTATCAATCTGTACTTCTTAATTCCTTCACCTTTTCTCCCAATCCCCCAACCCCCTCCCCTCTGGTAACCATCAGTCTAATCTCTGTATTTATGAGATCGGACTATTTCTATTTTGTTTGTCTATTTATTTTGCTCTTTAGATTCCACACATAACTGAAATCATATGATATTTGTCTTTCTCTGTCTGAATTATTTCACTTAACATAATATCCTCTGGGTCATCCATGCTGTTGCAAATGGTAAGATTTCATTATTTTTAATGGCCAAGTTTTTATATCAACAGATCCTATTTCATTACTACCTCTATTGTAATATTACACTGAGCAAAGAAAAAGCTGTTTGTAATTTTTTTCTTTTTCACTTTAAGCATTTGTTGCTTTTCCTAATGTATGGATTTGTTCTAATTATATCTGTCATATTTAAAAAATCAGAATGATAATTATATGAGCTTGTAAAAGCTACTTAAGCCATCAGCTTTTTAAAGGATGCATCTTTGTCCAAAAAGCTTGAGATGAGCTATGCAAGGGAAGTATTGAAGGTGATCAATATCATGTGTATTGATAGTGATGATCCCCATATCTTTCAGGAGCTGCGTTAGGAATGACATTTGAGCATGTGACAACAATTAGGAAGAAGTGGGGGAGCAAGGGAGAGGGGAAGGAAGGAAGGAAGGAAGGAAGGAAGGAAGGAAGGAAGGAAGGGAGGAAGGAAGGAAGGAAGGAAGGAAGGAAGGAAGGAAGGAAGGAAGGAAGGAAGGAAGGAAGGAAGGAAGGAAGGAAGGAAGGAAGGAAGGAGGAGGAAGGAAGGAAGGAGGAAGGAGGAGGAAAGTTTATTCTTTTACCAGCATAGACTTCATAAGTTATCATTCTGAAAGAGTGGCTATCTTTTTCCTAGCACACTCCTATTATCTTAACCTTGGCAGCTAAAATGTTTTAGAAGAAAGAATTAAATAAAAACAAAATAAGTATGAACTTAGTATGAATAAATGCTGAGATGAAAGCTTTGGCCTTCTAGTCTACCAGTAGAGATCTAGGGAATGGTCTGTGGGGGAAGTGGTGGCAGTAGCTATTGCAGGAGATTATATCCATGCCAAAGTTGGAAAAACTCCCATTATACTGTGTGTATTTATAATACCAACTCCTCATCAGAAAGCAAACATTGGCTCTAGGGAAAATGTTTTAGACACACTTGAGGATATATCATGGACATGTTGCTGGATGATTATTTGAGCATCTACAGGCGATTAAGCTGCACAGGGATTTAAAAATCCTGAGAAGTAAATACTTACCTTCTGGGAGCTCTCTATGAGCGAGCTATAGGTCTCATTTGGAAGGCTTCTGAGTCTCCTGTCTGTTCTGTAGAGGATTGCCGTGGCAACCTGAGGTGTCTGAACAAGACATATTGTAAAAGCAACATTGTCTTCAGAATGACAGAGCAGGCTACACAGGTGACTCCTCTGGAGGCCAGCAGGAATGGTGGGAGGAGGGGAAGTTAACTTTTTAGAATGATGCCCTCATATTGTTGAATGTCCTTGGAAATGTGGGTTCATATCCGCTCAGAAGTGGAAGAGCTACTGGAAAATTCTTGTGAGGCTATGTGTTGTGATATTTTCCTAAGTTTGCAACCTTTGTGGATTTTCTTTTCTCTAAATAATCATTTATTTGGGCCAATTACAGCTAACAAGGGAGAGAAATAGAGCCAACTTTTTGGACTCTAGTCAATCAACCAAATGCTATCCAATGTCAAACAAGAGCTGGGCACAATGAACACTGCAGAGACAAGACACCCCCAGAAGGGCTTGGTGACTTGTCCAACTTTGGCTTGAGGTGCACACCTTGTAAACATTTGTTGATACGAAATCTCTTCAAATTCTCTGTAATTTTATGACTTGTTTCGAAGCTTCCAGTAGCTTCAAACCATTGAATACATGCTCTAGTTTTGCCTAGCTATGGGGACATTTGGAAACTAACCATTCTTTTTTCTTTTTTTTTCCTAACCCTAACCCTAACCCTAACCCTAACCCTAACCCTAACCCTACTAACCATTCTTTTTATTTTCTAATATATTTTTATTGACTTCTGAGAGGAAGGGAGAGGGAGAGAGTGATAGAAATATCAACAATGAGAGAGAATCATTGATTGGCTGCCTCCTGCACTCCCCACACTGGGGATCAAGCCTACATCCTGGGTATGTGCCCTGACTGGGAATCAAACTGCGAGCTCCTGGTTCATAGGTAGACAGACACTCAACCACTGAGCCACGTCAGCTGGGCTGGAAAACTAACTATTCTATCCTCAACTTAGAGCAATAAAGGAAATGCTACAAAATTCCTCTTAGTTAACATGGACACTGACAATATTTAAATTTTATTCAGTGCTGCTAGTTATGTATTTTCCTTGCTATTACTGTATTCACAGTGTCAGGTGGAGTTTAACAGATTTTTAGTTTATCTTCACACTTTTAATGATTCTAGGAAAACTGAGCACGTGACTTTCTTTTCTTGTTTCCTACCTGCCGAGATGCAGCAGGAAGCACCTATTGCAGTTGCCCTGAGTTAGTGCTGCAATTTCAGGGACTCATACTGGTTTGTTAAAACATATGTTTCAACAGATTTGTATTGTGACCTTAAAAGCCTTGATTCTAGATCCAACTAGTCTATGATCCAACCTGTTTGCCTTTGTTTTTGTTTGAGTCTCACAGCATATGAATGCTGCTAATGTGAAAAATAGTTCTTGTTTCCTGTTACATGAGTAGAAATATCCTTGCCAATCTGGTATTCGATGTAGCCTGATTTTAAGAGCAAAGTCATCTTGTTTAATATCTATGGTATGTTTGTCTTTCTGCTGATGTGTAGAGACTTTAATTCCATAGCTCTGAGGTGATGACTATCTCCAAGTGTTGGCATGTAAATTGTAAATCAGTATTCACCTTTCATTCCATCACTGTTAAAGTGCAAGAGAAAACACTATTTAAAATTATTTGGTATTCCTGCTAGCTTCTTTTACTTTTTTAATATTGCTCCTTTATATAAGTAGATATATTTTCATTGAAAAAAATTCAGTGATTGAGATGTTCTCAATTATCTCCTCTAATCTCCCTGGAAAGATTCACTGTTATCATGTTGAAGTACATCTATACATCTATACAAATATCTATACTAACAAAAGGGTAATATGCTAATTAGACAGGATAGATTGGATGTCTTCCAGATATCCTTCTGGACATCCTTCTGGACAAAGCTATGGTGGCAGGGGCCGAGGCAGAGTGGTTAGGGGCGATCAGGCAGGCAGGCAGGTAAGTGGTTAGGAGCCAGTGGTCCCGGATTGTGAGAGGGTGCAGGCCAGGATGAGGGACCCCCCTCCCCCTCGCGCATGAATTTCCTGCATCTGGCCTCTAGTACATCTATATAAAACACACGTATTATATTTATGTATGCAAATATATACATAACAGACATTTCTGTATCTATTAATCATTTGTCTACCCATGTAAGCTGTCAGGTTTTCATTTTAAATATAAATAATATTGTGTCCTGCTTATTGTCACTTAACAAATGGCATGTTATAGAGAACTTTTGCATTTCTATGTATAGAATCTCATATAGTATTTTTAATATGTCTACCACTCTCTTGGTAGAAATTCAGGTAATTCACAATTGTTCTGCTTCAAACAATTATGCAATATACATCATTAAAACCATCTTTTATATCTGTGCAAGTATTTTTGCCAAACTGATGCAAAATTTTACAACTTTTTTATCTTTGAGTGATATGTCAATGATATTTTGTTTTGGGATGCTTTTCATAGTCTAGGCAGAACTTCCTACAATAAGATTCATAACAATTTTAAAATTTTATCAGCTTTTACCACATCTTCACAACAAATTTTCTTTAAGCATCTTAATTTTTCCAGTGTGGCAGTTGAAAGAAATTTTATAGCATTTTTACATTGCATTTTACTGATAATTACTGAGGTTGAGCATCTAGTTTTCTTAGTGATGTGTTAATGAATCAATTATTCATCTCCTTTGCCTATTTCCTTTATGGCATTATTTTTGCATAAAGATATACAGGGATTTTAAAAGTAATCTGTGTATGAATCCTTTGATATTTATGTGTAAATAATTTATCCTAATTTGTCACTTGAGTTTAAAATGTATTTATAATATATTATATTGTACAGTGATTTTAAAATTTGAAGCAATATATTGTATTAGTCTTTTTCTTTATGGATTTTAGTTTTGTGCTTTGTTTTAGAATATGTGGTTAGCCTAAGCTTATAAAAATGCCAATATTTTTTGCCATATTTTTATATTTTTGTTTTGTGATCCTTTAAATACATCTAGAGTGTGTTTTAATGAAGTGATGAATGACTCTAACCTTATAGTGTTATATGAATAGACATTAGTATAAATACCATCCATTTTAGTATCCCCTCATTGATCTGAATGCCAAACTTTACCAAGTTTGTCAGAGGGTTGGCTACACAAAAGCCAACTACAACTTCCTGCCCACTTTGCTTTGTTCTATAGATGATGGAAGCTTATACATTCTCTGACCTACATTCCTTTGCCACTAGGGTGGTTGTGTGATTCAGTCAGCCAAGGCAATGTTTGCAAAAGTTACTAAATGGGATTTCCACAAAAAGTCAAACTGGCATACCCTCTTGGCCTTTGCTGTGCCATGTTCATCCTGATAAGAATATAAATGTGAGTTTGAAGGTGCAAACATCTTAACTATTGGAAACATAAACCAAATTCCAATTAATTATTTAACCTAGTTTTTAGCCTATCTGTTCCATTCATATTGTTTATTCCTATATTATACCAAAATAATTTAATTAATATTCAACTCATACAAATTTAAGTATACTAGTATGTATTTTTTAGTATCTGGAAAGACATAACCTCATCCTTTGTTCTTTATCTAGCTTTTCATAAACTTTTATTGTTTCATTAAGTTTTAAAATTTATTGTTTTGTCATGTTCATTAAACGGTTCTACTTGGATGTGATATATATTGAATATTGAATGATTTATTTATTTTGTTTTGCATCTTAAGTGATTAAAGTTTTCTAAGTTATTAATGTAGATAATTATAGTAACAGTTTATCTAATTTGAACTAATTTGATAATGGAGTGCTATTTTAATATATTTGAATGCTTTTGGTGAAATTTTATGTTGGATTGTGCATCTATGCTTATTGCTAATATTGATTTGTAATCTTTTTTTTTTTTTAAATATATTTTATTGATTTTTTACAGAGAGGAAGGGAGAGAGATAGAGAGTTAGAAACATTGATGAGAGAGAAACATTGATCAGCTGCCTCCTGCACATCTCCTTGCGGGAGATGTGCCCGCAACCCAGGTACATGCCCTTGACCGGAATCGAACCTGGGACCTTTCAGTCCGCAAGCCGACGCTCTATCCACTGAGCCAAACCGGTTTCGGCTAATCTTTTTTCTTTTGCTATTATTTCTGGCACAATACCACGGTTATTTGTAGGTATCAGGAACTGATGTGGGTATTTTTCCATTGTTTGCTCTACAATACTTTGTATATGATCAGAACTATCTGCTCTTTGAACATATAGCAGAATTTGTTCTTAAACTATTTAGAGGTTAAATATAGGTTTACTTCTTCAACTTCAAGGGTGAAATTTTTACTTAGAATGCATTCTTAAAAAATCTTATATAATAATGAATTGAACATTGTTAAGTTGCTGATTTTGCCATTTATACTTTGCTTTGTAATTCTCAGATGCACAAAGAAAATAAAATAAGATAAATATAAATTTTATGGATCCACAACATTAAAAATAGCATTTTTTTAAGTTTAAGTAACAAAGGGAGTCCCATATCAAAAGTAGTATTTCTTTTAAGAAAATAATCTTAGAATTTGTGTTTTTAATTATAAACTTATTAAAAACAGATTCTAAATTTCATTTATGAGATTAACAATTTATATTAAAAATAAGAGTGATTTAATGGGAATATTATTAAGAAAATCAAGTAAGTACCCTGATAAAGAAATATTCTTTACAATATTCTTTTGTATGATTAGAGACATTTTATGTAAATGCTTTTTTTTAAATCAGTAACAAAGGACCTATTTTTCCTAAAAAAAAGTAGGCACCTATTTCTCTTCTGAAAAATACTGAGCACAAAAACATATTTTATATTGAAGGAATAGACACATTCATAGTTCCTATGTTAAACCTTTTATAAACATTATTAATATGGCTCTTAACAGCTTTTTAGTTAAACTTTTTTATTTTGGATATGTTCCATGGTAATAATTCATATAGTGCAACCCTTATTTGGAATTGTAAACAATTTAGACAGAATCAATGATGAGCATACACTTATCTGGGGGAATTTTTCAACTAATAAATGGATATGTCACTATGGGCATGTTCCCCAAAATTCATATATTGAAGCCTTAACACCTGCCAGGTGATGGTATTTAGAGATAGAGCCTTGGTGAGATACTTAGGTAATATGGCTGGAGCCTTAGAAGGGTATTAATCCTCATCATGCGATTAATGCCCTTGTCAGAAGAGACAAGAAAGAGATAGTCACTCTCTCTGTGTCTGGGACACAGGAACAAGGTGGCCATGGACAAGCTAGGGAGAGGGCTCTTGCCAGGCACAGAGTCTGATCTGTGAGTACCTTGTCCATAGATTTTCCAGCCTTCAGAACTGTGAGAAGTACATGTGATGTGTATACACTTGGTTTGTGGTATTTGTTATAGCAGCCTGGGCTGGTGAAGACAAGTACATTCTTACAAAAACACACTGCCTATACTGCCGACACAGACACACACAGACAGAACAATGCACGAGTGGAAAGCATCTCAAATTTGATACTGCTTTAAATTAGCCAACTTTTACTTCATCAGGTCTATCATCCTGTTTCTAATGTCTGACAAATAATTGATCTAATTTAAATTATAATCATGATCAACAATATTTTAGAAAAGCTCATTTAAAATCCATATTGACTTTTATAATTAATTAAAATAAGAAAGGCCCAAATTTATTTTTAAGTGTCCATTCAGCAATATCACACAGTAATGGTGTAAATTACTTATTATTTTAAAATGACCTAGTGTGGTTGCTAATTTTCATACATAGCACACACATTTCTAATAAGTGTGATAGGCAACATATAGATAACAGCAGTCAATGGAATCATAAATTTGCTCTCAAAATTGATTTGTTTAAAATTTTTAAAAATAGTAAAGATTGCAATAGTGTTTTTTTTTCTTTAGAAGATAGCAATAGCTTCTTATACCAGAAACATTTTAGAAATTTAAAGATAAATATTTCTTTTCTTTTTAGTCCATTATCAAGGTTTATTGTTTCTTTGTTCTGTTTTGTTATTAAACTTTAGGACTAACTTCACAGTTCTTGAAAAAAGATGACACAGAAAAATCAAGCCTCTCTATCTGTACATTGCAGGCATCCATCATCTTATTTTATTATGTGGTTACTGAATTACTTAAGTATAAATAATTGAGAAGTTAATAAAGCAAGAAAATTCTAAATTAATCTTACAATATTGCTTTAAAATAGCCACTTTTAAATGGAGTAGAAAATGTCAAATCTATGATCTTTTGCAGATAGTTTATCATGCTTTACATTGTACGAATTTGTCTCATTTGAACTCATAATATTCTTCTTCCAGGCTTATTTTAAAATGGGGAAACATGAGGCTCAGAGAGTCTTATGACTATTGAAATAATATATCTGAGTGTTCTAAAGTAAAGCCTTCTTATTTTAAAATGAGATTTCTTAACTACTAAGTCTACTAAGATTCTCAGAAAGTTAATGTCACTGAACTTGGGGGAAAATGAAGCGGGCGTTCCCCACTTGGGGGAAGCACTATGGGCACATTTTTTCAAGAAAACTTGGCTACATGGGACTCTTAAAAATTAAGGATGTTGCCCACCCCGCGTGGCTCAATGGTTGAGCGTCGACCTATGAACCAGAAGGTCAGGGTTCAATTCTCAGTCAGGGCACATGCCTGGGTTTTGGGCTCTATCCTCATTGTGAGTGATACAGAAGGCATCCGATCAATTATTCCCTCTTTTCATTGACGTTTCTATCTCTCTCTCCCTCCCCCTCTCCCTTCCTCTCTGAAATCAATAAAAATATATTTTAAAAAATTAAGGATGTTGTTTAAATGAATTTCAAGGCTTAGTCATAAATATTAAAAGAAATTTACAGTTAAATATTTTTTCTTTTCAGTTCATCAAAATTTCTTGTCTCTGCATTGTTTTGTTTTTAAACCAGGACTAAATACACCGTGACTAAAAAAATTGAATGAGAGGCAGACACAGAGACACAGAAAGACAGAGGGAGGGAGGACAGTGACACCCACCCACTGAGAAAGACACAATGGCACTGAAAGAGACATGAGATTTTCATTAGCCCCATATCTGAGCCTGCAATCACATCTTATCTGAGCCTGCCATCAGGTCTTGGTGAAATCAGGCTATGTGGTTTGACAAGAACAACTGTATTTTTAGAAATAACAGTTAAATGTATACAAGTTTAGCTCCTTCCTCCATACCAAGAAAACAAACAATGAATTTCTTTACAATTTTGCTATATGGGTTGTTTTAAAGTTATTTTATTTTGATTACTGATCACGTTTTCTCATCTGTGAATTTTCTTTTCATTCTTGCTTTTTTTTTTTAACTATGGTTTCAGTAGTTCTGATTTATTCCAGCCACAAATACCATTAAATTCTTATTCCCAATGCTATGTGAGGTTTTGCTTTATGCTCTCCAGGGAGCAGATGCTGAGATCGGTTAGGAGTACAAGCAATTTATTGGTTTGTTGGGGATCAGGGCAGACACCTGTGAGAAGTACAGTGGGAAGAGGTAGTAGTTGTCAGAATTTACCAATGGTACTGCTGGCAAGGGGTAATACCCCAAATTTACAAACAACTTATACTACTCAACACCAAAAAAATCACAAACCAGCCAATTAAAGTATGGGCAGGTGACTGAATAGACATTTCTCCAAAGAGGACAAACAGATGGCTAATAGACATATGAAAAATTGCTGAATATCACTAATCATAAGAGAGATGCTCATTAAAACCACAATGAGATATCACCTCACACCTGTCAGAATAGATATAATCAATAAATAGGCAAACAAGTGTTGGTGAGGATGTTGAGAAAAGGGAACTATAGAGCACTGTTGTGGGAATGCAGATTGGTGCAGCCACTATAAAAAGTAATATGGAGTTTCCTTAAAAAATAAAAAATGGAACTGCCTTATGACCCAGTAATTCCACTCCTGGGGATTGATCTTAAGATACCCAAAACACTAATTTGAAAAGAACACATGCATCTGTATGTTCATTGTGGTGTTATTTAAGACTAGGGGCCCAGTGCATGAATCCGTGTACCTTGAAAGGAGCTGTGGGCTGTGAGGCTCCGGTAGTCACAGGGGCAGGTCTCCGCCCATCCTCCGTGCCCACACCCGGCCCCTCCCGCCACAGCCCCACAGACAAGGGGTTGTCTGCCGGCAGCCCCTCTCTTGCACCGCCACTCCCACGCACTGAAGGTGCTGGCCCCACTTGCACTCACTGACCGTGAGGAGAGATTGGGGCCAGCGCCAGCAGCAGGTGCATGTGGTGGCTGCTGCCCCAATTGTACCTCAGGAGCAGGGGAAGGTGGAGAAGCCCTCAGGGGTGATCAGGGCCAGCAGTCGCCACTCGTACCCACTGATGGCGCCAAGTGAGTGGTGGCCCCGGCGCCGGCTGCGGGTGCAAGCAGGGTCAATGCTGGCAGCAGGTATGAGCGCCAGGTGGGACCGCTGCTCACAGGAGCAAAGAATTTTCAGTAACCACCAGAGTCTCAGCCTGATGATAGTAACTGGTGCCCCACCTTGGTCTGGTGTACCCACTCACCTGCTCCACCATCTCACCATGGCCAACACCCGCCATGTTCCACGCATGCCCCCTGGTAGTCAGCGCACATCATAGCAACCAGTTGTTTGGTTGTTCTGCCGTTTGGTTGATTTGCATATCAGCCTTTTATGATTTAGGTTGGCCAAGATATGGAAGCAACCCAAGTGCCCATCAATAGATGAGTAGATAAAAAAGTTTCAGTACATTTACACAATGAAATATTACTCAGCCATAAAAAAGAATGAAGACTTACCATTTGCAAAAACATGGATGGACCTATAGGGTATTTTGCTAAGTGAAATAAGTTAGTCAGAAAAAGACAAATACCACATGATTTCACTTACATGTAGAATCTAAAGACCAAAATAAACAAAATTGAAATAGACACAGTGAAAGGACTTGTGGTTGCCAGAGGAGGGGCGGGGTTGGGAGACAGGTGAAAGGGTGAATGGGTTAGAAATACAGATTGGTATGTACAAAATAGTCACAGGGATATAAAGTACATCATAGGAATATAGTCAATAATATTTCAATAACTATGTATAGTGCCAGGTAGGTACTGGAAATATCAAGGGAAACACTTCGTAAAATATATGGTTGTCTAACCACTATGCTGTACACCTAAAACTGATACAAAATAAGATTGAAAGTAAACTAAAACAAAAAGGAACCTTCAGATCCTGGTTCTGATCTGACTGCAGGTGCTTGGGAAAGGAACGCAGGGAAGGATCTGGATTGGGCAGTACAGATGCAGAGCTGGTGATGTCTTGGCAAATCCAACAAGGAGCTCTAGGACATAGCCTGGTTGTTGGAGGCATCAAGCACTGGGTAGAAATGGCCTGGTCCTGGTGGCACCCTCATGCTCAGTCACCGGCCAGGGGCTTCCATGCAAGAGCCTGACTCTGGTCTGAAGCTGAAGCAGGTCCAGGGCCAGCTGCTAGAGGGGTCAGCTCTCTGTACTCATCACAGGCAAGGAGAAATCTTTACATAAAATGAGGGCCATGCCTTCACTGCCATGTTGCCACCAAGAGGCTGTGGATGGAGCTGGAAAAAGGGAGACATACCTCCTGCATAAGGGAGATCACAGTGTGGTGGACAAAGACTATGGATATAAGATGCACCTGGGAGGCTTATGTCCCATAAAGACACAGCACAGGTTACTTTTGATAGTGATGAAGAAGTAAAAACCTTGGATGGTGTGTAAGGCCTGTCTTAGTGAATAATGGGTCCCAGGCATTCTCCAAACAGCATATACCATTCTGGAATGAACAATTCCCAATTGCTGAGTGATGAAGAGGGATCGGCTCTTGGAGGCAGGCTTCCTGTCCAGGAAGAAAGAGCTACCTTGGTGGAGGAAGTTCCCTTTGGCTGTTTCCCAGAGATGGATCGCACTGTGAGACCTCAGGACTAAGACTCCTGCAGCCTGGGATGCTGTCTAGGTCCTAAAGGAGGGAATCTGGATGGCACATCTGGCCACCAGTACTGTAGACCTGGGAAGATGCTTACGTGGGAAGAACCTGCATGTGGATTGGCTGTGGTGGGGCTAAAGGAAGGCGTGACCAAGTGTGACTTCTGGGTTTTATTCCATAGAAACTAATGAGTAGATGATGAATTTCTTTTACTGATTTTTTAATTTCTATTTGCAATAATATGTCTATTATACTTGCATGAATTATATTTATGCAATTTTTGTTTCTTTTAAAATTTTATGATCCTTTGGACATTAAAAAAGCTAAAACATGGTCAAGTCTACTTATCTTCCTTGGATGGATTTGTGCTTAGAAAGTCATTCCCCATCTACAGAAAATGTCTTCTTCAATTTTTATCTCTTAAAACATATTCCTTAATCTGTAGCTCTTAAATTTAGCAGAAATGTGTTCTGGGTTATGACTTAAGGCCTATGTATTCTTAAAATTGAGTTTATTCCATAACTGTGCAGGTGCTCCAGAGTGTGATGGAAAAGTCAGAGAAAATCATCAGGCTCTCTCCATCTGCTTCTCATGTATCATGAGCAAAGGAAATGAGGAGAGAATGAAAGAAGAGGAGTTTCTCCGTGTTCTTACTGCTCTTCAGGCAGGAAGCAGTATTTCTTCTCTGATCTTTTATGCCCTTTGCTGTCATTCTTCAATTAGCCACCTCATTACTGTCTTCTCACTTGCCAACAACAGCTTCTCATTTCCAGTACCTATGGTTCAGTTCCTCATTCTCAAGCAATGCTGTAGCTTATCTCCAACACAGACATTTTAAGAAGCCATAATGATTTGATTGATTGTCGTTTGAGAAGCCCTGGCATCTTTGTCCTCTGTGATGGGGTCAGGGAAACTAACTGGAAGAATAAAAATAATTATTAATAAAGAAATATGGCTTTCCTAAAAGCAAATTTAATTACCTTAAATTTCTAAACTGTCTCTGTCAGGAGAATCTAAAACTCTTGGTAGAAGACAGATTATGAAATATTTTGGTTTCTAATTTTTTCCACAGAAGCTGAAGTTACATTAATTGTTATTCTGGTCAAATTTAATTTCATTCATGCATTCACTCTTTTATTTATTGTTTTTTCCCCAGAAAAAAATTAGTTAAGCAGTTACTAAGTATTAAATTAGCTTTTAGGTATCAGGAATTGAAAGATGAGTAACATTCAAGTTTCCAAGCTTGGTGAAAGATGCAGACACATAAAGAGATGATGGTGATCATGATGATGGTCATGATGATGGTAGTGGTGGTGGTGATGACGATCATGATGATGATTGTATAGTAAAGGCTGTGTTCATGATCAGAAAGGTTTCCTGAAAGAAAATATTACAGGTAACATTAGTGTGCTTACTTTAAACCAGGGGTCCTCAAACTATGACCTGTGGGCCATATGCAAATACAAATATTATATTTGTTCCCATTTTGTTTGGGTTTTTTTACTTCAAAATAAGATATGTGCAGTGTGCATAGGAATTTGTTCATAGTTTTTTTTAAACTATAGTTCGGCCCTCCAACGGTCTGAGGGACAGTGAACTGGCCCCCTGTTTAAAAAGTTTGAGGACCCCTGCTTTAAACAATGGGAAAAATACAAATAGCAACATTTGGGAAAGAGATCTAATTCTGTGTGTCTTTCAAATTTTTAACATAGTAACCGCACATCCTCTGAGTTTTATTAGGTGCACTCTCAAATAATGAACTCTGGCCAGTGACTCAGAAAACCTGGGTTCCAACACCTATTAGCTTTGTGCCTCAGGTATGCTGAGGAGTTTAGTCCAGGCTGGACAATGATCCAAACTAGCTTTTGCAGCCTATAAAATACAGCAATAAAGGTTAAGACTCATTTTGGCTAATACTTTTGTAAAAATATAAAATACAATGTGATATTTTAAAAGTGTATAGGCACTATAAAAAAACTTTGTAAATTTGTATAAATACCAGACAATTATTTTTCTGTAGTTTCAAGGAATACTTTCCTTGCCAGAATGTGACTATTTTCTATCTGAATAAATATTTCTTGGCAGAGTTATCAAATTTCCACCTTGGGGTTATAATATTAACAACTGAAATTTTTATGCTAAATCACTAAATAGGAGATTTGATAACATTTGAAGAAATGTTAAAATCAATTGTAAGTTTGCCAGAAAATAAAGCCAGTGTTTTTCTGTTGATAAATCTGGCCAATGAAATTCCTTCTTTGAGTATTTCGGATCACTACAATACCATGTCTAATCACTTTTTTTTTTTATTACGTTTAACTTTTTACCAATGAGCATGGTAGTGCTCTAGGGTTAGAATAAGAAGCATTAGTTCTTAAAAGAACATTGTATTCTCTGATGTTTTTGAGTTTAAATATATTCTCATCATGCTGGCTGAGAAACGACCTTTTCATGTTCTTCCTAACAGCTTCAAAAGATATTTGATTCTCTAAAATTGAACAAAAGGAAGCATAAACATCTGTTATACTTTTTCTAGTGTCTCACTTAGAATTTAAGTTCTTTTCAAACATGTTCTTCAAGTTATTCAAGATAAAGCCCAATTAAGGTCTGACATTCCATAGAATCAGAGAGCAAGAAGGAATCTTCTAAGTCGGATGGACCAACACTCCAGGCACATTTAAAACAAGCTAGACTGACTGTGTGCTAACCTGATTCTCATAAAGTTCATATTGAAAAGTCCCATCTTATTATTATTTTAAATGTGCCTGTGTGTGTTCCTGTGTGTGTGTTCCTGTGTGTGTGTGTGTGTGTGTGTGAAAAAGTTCAGAGTGAGATTGTGTTTCACCATTTATAAACTTAGACCTGGTCACAAATAATTCCCTTTACCAGCAATTTCCTATCAATCTGGGACTCATTTTTTAGCATCTCTGTTCTGTAACTACCCCATTTCCTCAGGAAGGTTTGCCTGCATCTGTAGTTTCTTTTATTTATTTTTTTTGCTGATACAGTGTGGCAGAGTGGAAATCAGAATTGCATAGAAGGAAGGAAATCTGAGAACACACTGGCTTTGTCAGAAATAGGCAGGTCTTAGGCAAAGCATTTTACTTAGGTTCCCATGCCAACATCATCACATTCATTGTGAAGTTTGTTTTAATTTCTCATTCAAACACAAATCAGCTTGTTCTTGGTTTTCTCATCTGCAACATGTGTTTTCTTAAGACAAAATGTAGAATATGTAAATAATTTACCTACTAGTACATGTCATTTTCCAGTTTTATTGAAGTATAATTGACAAGTGAAAAATGTATATATTTAAGGTGTACAATGTGATGTTTTGATATTTGTCTAGGATATGTAAGATCTTTTAGTATTTGTCCTTCTGTGTCTGGTTTATCTAACTTAGACAAATTTGTTGTCCCAAATGGCAGGATCTCCTTTATATGGCTGAATAATATTTCATTGTTATATATTTATATTGTAATATATTCATATATTTCATATTTTATGTATAGTTCATAAATTTTTATATATATGGCATATCCTATCTAATAATAGACAAAGATGCAAATTGACCGTTCCTTTGCTACACCACCATTGGCTAATTGGAGCGATATGCAAATTAACCACCAACAAAGATGGTGGCTAATTTGCATACTGCAGGTGGGGCCGGCAGCGCATGACGCTGCCCGCGGGACCTGGGCCCAGGATCCCTGACCCGGCGAGGGAGCAAAGTGGCGGAAAAGGGAGAGAGCCCAGGTGGCAGAGAAGGGAGGGAGCCGAGGATGATGTGGAAAAGGGTGGGAGTGAGGCAGCGAAGGGAGCGAAGCCCACCTCGGTGGGCTTCGCTCTCTTCTCTGCTTCGCTCCAGTCTCAGGAAGCCCTATTCTTGCAGGAATCTTCCTGCAACGGGCCTCTAGTATATATATAGACCACATTTTCTTTACCTGTTCATCCATCAAAGGTTATTTGGTTTGACTCCATATCTTGACTATTGTGACTTCTCCAATGGGAGTTTGTTCTTCAGAGTCTGGCTTGGGAGTCAAACCAATACTTTGAGAGACAGCACAAAATCTAGAACCAGTTGTCTGATTTTAAATCTGATGTTTTCCCACCTGTTAGCTGCCTCTGGTGTTTCCCTGTACCCCTCGATGCATATTGATATACTCTTGATGCCTTTACCTTAGTTTATAAAGTCTGTCGTCAAATGTCTCCTGAGTACAATTTAAATATATATGAAGGAAGGAAGGAAGGGAGGAAGGAGAAAGGAAGGAAGAAGGAAGGAAGGAATGGAAATGGAAACCATTGGGGTGATGGGGATGTTAATTAGCGTGACCATGATGATTATTTCTCAATACCCACATATTTCTAAACATCATTTTGTACACCTTAAATATACACAATATTTGTCAATTATACCTCAATAAAGTATATATATACATATATATATCCTATCTAATAAAGAGGGAATATGCTAATTGACCCTCACACTGTCACAAAGATGGCAGCACCCATAGCCAATAAGTAGGGAATATGCTAATTGACTGCCACACCTTCAAAGATGGCTACGCCTACAGCCACAAGATGGCAGCGCCCAGTCCCCTCAGCCCCCCAGCCTCCCAGGGCTGGCCTGAGGCACAGGTAAGCCTCAGATGGTGGCTGCTCCACCACTGAGGGCCAGCCCGTGGCATAGGTAAGCCTTGAATGTTGGCTGCCCATACACCCAGGGCCTTCCAAGGTTAAGGTAACCAGGACAGCTGAGACTTGCGCTGCCAGCAGTGGCAGCAGCAGTGTGATGGGGACACCACCTTCCCCTGATTGACAGGTTGCCTCCTGCCCCTGAAGGCTCCTGGATTGTGAGAGGGGGCAGGCAAGGAAGGCTGAGGGACCCCCACCTCCAGTGCAAGAATTATTTTTATATATATACTAGAGACCCGGTACACAAAATTTGTGCCTGGGGGGTCCCTCAGCCTAGCCTGGCCTGTGCCCTCTCAAAATCTGGGATCCCTTGGGGGATGTCTGAATGATGGTTTAGGCCTGATCTCATTTTGGTTGCTGGGCTTTTAGTATATAGGATTCATATCTATTTCTATATCTATATCTATCTATATCTATATCATCTCTGTATATCTATATCTATTTATCTACCTATCTATCAATCTATCTACACTCTAGAGCAGTGGTTCTCAACCTGTGGGTCGCAACCCCTTTGGCAGTCGAACGACCCTTTCACAGGGGTCGCCTAAGACCATCCTGCATATCAGATATTTACATTACGATTCATAACTTTAGCAACATTACAGTTATGAAGTAGCAGCGAAAATAATTTTATGGTTGGGTCACAACATGAGGAACTGTATTTAAAGGGCCAGAAGGTTGAGAACCACTGCTCTAGAGGCCCAGTGTACGAATTCATGCATGGGTGGGGTCTGGCCGTCCTGTCCCCATCCGGGCTGATTGGGGCCAATCAGGCTGGGGGAAGGGGCCTTGAGCAGTTGGTGGTCCGGTCCCACCCCCTGGTCAAACTCCTGGTCGAGGGTACAATTTGCATATTAGCCTTTTATTATATAGGATATATACTGAATTTTGAGACAACTTGAATTTAAGTAAATTCACTAACAATAGATGTTGGGATGATAGCAATTTGTCAGAAATGTATTGTATTATTAGGTGTGAAGCCACATTTTGTTAATTTGTTTGATAAAATATGAAATATACACAATCTGCTGTCATCTTGTCTGAAGAAAGCTGAGTGTAGTGGCCTGTTTCTTTGGCCCCATTTTTTCATCGCTCTGTTTTGCATGATGTCAACAGTCACAAATGTTGAACTATTATGCTTGCTGATGTTTTGACAACACTGTACACCCATCATCAACTATGTTAGGTGATAAAATTAACACAATCAACCCTATTGTAGTCACTCTGAAGTAAAAAAATGCCTTTTCAGGGATAATAATAGTTTCTTACCAAGATGCTGCTTTTCCTCTACTTCTGCAGTTGCTCTTGGTAATTGGTATGTGTCAATCTCTCCTACTTGATGTACCTGTGCATTTATTTTGTTAAGTGACATTTTGATGATATGTATGACTCATGTGATGCTAATAACAACTTTTCATCTCCAACTCATTTTTGCCTTTATATACTTATATAAGCTGAAAATTATTATAGTTGTATAAAAAACATTTCTACACATTATCTGTGAACTTAGAGAATTGCTATTTCAATTTGACACTAAAGAATGTCACCATCTGATCATTCCTGCCATCCTATCCATCATACTCTGAGACATCATTCCAGAGTAAGAGAGAAAAATGATGTTCTAAAAAAAAATCCACACAAAACAAAACAGCATTCATACCTCAATAAAAGCATGATGCTGGTCACAGGTATTAGGGCTATCTAATTACAGAGAAGGCATGCCATTTATTCTGATAGGAAAACACATCATGCCAAGAACACTATTGTGGAAAATACTGAAATGATTTATAACATTCTGGCCTCTGCTGAATATGTCCAATAAATGTTTCTTGATGGAGTAATGGATGTCAGTTTTAATGCCCAAGTACTTTTTTAGAATTGTATTTTAAGAAATCTAAATATATGAAAATGATACAAAAACATCTCTGTATTCTTGATGCTATGGTAAAAGGTTTTATGTTCATCAACTTTTTGAATACTCTGCAACTGAGTATTCAAAATTCCATTTGAAATGGAATTTTAAGTTTCCTGTAGGATTTTACATTTCTAAAAATAAAATAACTTTTTTAAAGTAACTCCATTTTGTGAAGTAGCACCTTTAAAATATATGTAAAACAAGATTGACATGGTAAATTAACTAGAAATTTAGTATCTATATTCTACCATGGGCCTACCCATATTCAGGGCTTTGTAAACAGGAAACAAAATGGAGATCCTGATCTCTGTATTCAATGATCTTGCACTCAAGCAATATAATAATATTTTAAAAGAAAACAGATTAAATAAAAAATATATAAGGAAGTAATTTTTGAACTACCTAAAGCAGTGGTCTGCAAACTGCGGCTTGTGAGCCACATGCGGCTCTTTGGCCCCTTGAGTGTGGCTCGTCCACAAAATACCAACTTCTGCACATGGGCCATGAAGTTTCAATCGCACTGTACGTGCACGCCCGCATGTGGTATTTTGTGGAAGAGCAACACTCAAGGGGCCAAAGAGCCACATGTGGCTCGTGAGCCGCAGTTTGCCAACCACTGACCTAAAGAGATACCATTACTATTTTAAGGTCCATTAGTGTTGTTTGAGAAATACTTATGGGGGAATGGTGCTTAATATGGACTTTGAAGAAGTGATAAGATATGGATAAAAGTCTACAAACTTTTGAAAAAATTTAGCCACAAGTGATGACTAGAGACAAATAGTTATTTAGAACGTCTAATAACTTAAAAATCATAAAATATCATAGCATGCATATTATAAACAAAATTATAGTTATAAAAGATCTCTATGTATATAAGCAAAGGAAAATTTATTTGGTTTTGACTGCATTTAATTCCAACTAAAGTAAATTTATGTAATTCGAAATGATGTAATAGCTACCACTAAAATAAACTGTCAGAATAATTATTTAGGTTCTTTTGTCTATTAATAGTCATAAAATTTTTCATTCATAAAATAAAATAAGCACAAATTATTTTATGCCATCCAACCCGGCTATACAAAAATATTTTTTGCCACATTTGAATGTTTTGATTTCTTGTTATATTAACTGCTTTTGCCGATTTCCTTTTTTAAGAATAGAAATATCTGGGGAGTAAAGATTTTAGTAGTCCTATGTACAGATGTTCTTCTATAATCACATATTACAATAGGAGATAGGGCAAAATGGACAGTGATGTTGACTATTGTGGATCCCCTCACTTTAACCGACACTAGAGACAGAATTAGCTGGTTTTACATAACTGACAAATAAAAACTATGGGAGATCAAGTTGTAGTAGATATAACCATTTCTAATATGGGGATGAATTATTAACAAAACAAAAGAGTGTAAGAGAAAAACGTCATCAATAATAAATAAAACCACTCCTGAAAAAGAGCTGTGTAACACTGAGAGCGAGGAAACCGAAGTGTATCTAGTCTCTCAGCGTGTATTTAGATGTTACTCTCTGAAAAGGTGAATTGGCAGTTTCCGCTGAGATGAGAAGAAAACACAACTGTGATGACTCCCCATTAACAGCCCTGGGGAGGCTGTGAAAGGAAACAGCCTAACGGAGTCTGAAAATGGACCCATGGACTACGAGAAAGCACTGGGGGAGGCTGGCTGAGTCACGGCGGAGGAGGGCGGATGTGTTTGCTCGTGCTGCGAAAGCAAAGTGCCACAAACAAGTTGGCTTGAGTAACAAAAGTTTATTGTCTTAGGTTCTGGAGGCCAGAAGTCCAAAAGCAAGGTGTTGACATAGTTGGTTCCTTCTGAGTTTGTAAGAATCTGCCAGGATTCTCTCCTGGCTTCTGGAGGTTTGCTGCCCATCTATGGCGTTCCTTGGCTTGTAGATACATCACCCCAATCTCCACCTTCACGTTTACATTGAGTTTTCCTGTGTATCTATGTCCAAATTTCCCCTTTTAGTGTATGGACACCTGTCACAGTAGAATGAGAATCCAGCCTACTCCAATATGACCTCATTTTAACAACTAATTATGTCTGCTAGAACAATATTGTCTTAAAAATTTATTTCTAAATGCATATTCAATCATGTCCTTCTACTTCAAAATCTTTAATTAACTTGTTATCCTTTTCTCAAAAAATAAAACCATTCACATTTCGTGGCCTTCGGTTACCTGATATAAGACAATCTCAAACCACATCTCTTTCTCCCTTATTTTCTAGAATCTGCCCATCTAGCCCTCATTTTTGAAGTTCCCCAATGTTCCACCCACTTGCTCTGTTTACCATAGGCAAACCTTCCCCAGTGAACTCCTTTCACTGAAAAATAACCTCAAAACCTAGCTCAAATGTTCCCTTTTTGGATATTTCTCCTGACCTCCCACCATTCTTAGTATTTTTCCTGTGTGTCCATGCCAACCAGTATTCAAGTGAACTGCAGCACATGCGCTTCACTTCTATATGTTTTTCTTTCTATTGTACTGTCAGCTTCTAAGAGAAAGAACAATTTCAATATATTTTTAGTGATAGAAGAAAATGTAGCTCTATTGTGTTTTTTGAAAGAGTAAGAGAATTAATAAAATAGTTCCTTCTCTCAGAGGCAGTCTCAAGTGCTCTGTTTATTTGGTATCTCTGTTCTCTTCAGAAAAGAAAGTTGAGTCACGACTTGCTCAAGATCGTTAGCTATGATTTGAATTTATTTTTATCAAAATTTTAATTATTCTCTACTTTCAAATTTTTCAAAAGGAATATCAGTACAGACACATATACAGACACACATACATATGAAATTAAATATCTGGTATCGTACAGAACATAATGTGAGGGTAAGCTGTCATAATATTGGAACTTGAGCTAAAAAGAGAAGAGGTGCTTTCTTTCCTTCTTGGTAACTCTACATCATTGTGGACCATGCCCCTATTAGCTTTATTGATAAAAGTGGTTCCTATATCACTGGTTGGTTCATAAATGATAGTGTTGTTCTTAGTATCTTATCTTATCTTGACCAAGAATGTCCAAATATTGCTAAGGTAGAGCAAAAATGTGCTTTAAAGTTTGCATCTTCTTAGGGAAGAGAAACAGTGCCAGAGCCAGAATATGCGATTAGTGAGAACCTGGAAATGAGATTTTCTGTAAGGCTCCAACAAGCTCATAAAATGTTTAGAGGGCCCTATGCTAATATCACATCAAGGGATATGCTGCACTCAGCTTTATGGGTTGTGGTAGTAAAGTAGATGAAATAAAAAATACCTTTTACATTAACTTGTAGTATTTTTTGTCCTTTCATTGTGAAAATGTTAGTTATCCAATATCTCTTTCACCTTTATCATCATAGCCAATAAAAATCAAGTGTTGGCCATGCTCCATGTTTTGGACATGTGTCTCTAAACAGAATCCTCAGAGCGATGGTGATTCCCACCATATGCAATGTAACTTGGGTAGATGGTTAGCTCTGTCAATGAATGAATTGTCATGTCCCTGTCTGAGGGAAGTATTGTTATTGGAACAAGTAAGCTCGTTTTCTTTTTCATTTTTTCTCAGTAACAAGACTCTCTATGCTCACCCTCACCACAGGATGGAATTAGAGGGGTTTAGAATATGCCACCCTCAAATATGTCAGTCTGGCACAAAGATAACTTGGAGCTGAGGAAATGGGAAAAAAACACCACACAGACCCAAGATGAACTTTCTGCCATCACCCATCTGCCTGGAAGCAGACTATAAATCCCCTTGTGAAGGTTGTCACCACCCCACTGTGCCAGGGAGGGGACACCAACCTTGTCACCTGAGACTGCAAGGCATTCAGAAGTCTACAGCAAACCTTGCAAGGGCCTCCTTATCTTCTATTAATTTCTCCCATATATGTACCTTCTCAGAGTTTGCCACCCCTAAACCCTACATTCCTTGTCTTGTCACTTATCTACAAATTCATTGTTCTTGTTAAGCTGCCATCTAAGTCCCAAGTTTTAACCACCCTTTGATTTACTCATAAGTGGGTTTCTCCCATACATATTGGCACTGCTCATGATAATAAATTCTGTCTTCCTCTTGTTCATCTGTCCTTTGTCAGTTTAATTTTCAGGACCTGTGGGAAGCCTGAACTCAAGTCCTGTTCGGGCACCATAACTCAGTCCCTGGTCCCAGAACTCAGTCTCTGTTCGGGTGCCAATTGTGTCACGCTGGCACAACCAAGAGTGAACCCAAGTAGGGGTGATGAAAGGATTAAGAAAAGACAGATATGAGAACGAAAGCTAGGTCTCGGTGGGATGCTGCTCCTCTGATGGAGAGAGACAGTAACCACGCCCACAAGCCATGTCTTTATTTTATAGCTGATGCCATGAGGCAAAGTAAGGGTGTGATCAAGTTGTTTACAACATTCTCATTAGTTTCAGTCCCACTCCACTACATGCACCTGAACTCTATCACTCAGGTACGTGGGGCCACGTGTTCGGATCACAGGTTCAAGCTGTTGTATATAATTGTGCTGGAAGGGCTCTGCCAGCCAAGCTGGGACTTGCACGTGGCAATGAGAGGACTGTGCCCTCTCAGTAGTCCAAGGCTTGAACCTGTCCAAAACACTCTAGCCGTGCCCCACAAGGACCCCAGCTAAAGAACCTAGGAGAGCAGTTGACTAATATTTATTTATTTGTTTGTTTGTTTATTTCCACCCTACTAATATAATGGGGAAATTGAGAAATATAATTAAAGTATTTTTTTGGACTGACTTGGACTGCTGAGTAGGAGAGCATGTGAATAAGATAAATTTTGAAGGAAGATGTGTTTCTTCATCTCTGTAAATAAGGAAACTAGCATGATGTTGAACCACTAAGTAATAGGACAAAATGGATAAGCCCATGAGAAATGTTAAGAACTCTCTGTGACTGGCAATAGAAACTAGAGGAATCCAATGCTCTTTCATTCTCTAGAGAGAGATTGTCTAGCTCATCTTATTAACAAGAATGGTTGTGTTGATTTATCAACATAGGAAGCTACTCTTGTGGCTAGGGTTGTAGTTTAGGGGTAGAGCTTATGTTTTGCATGAATGAGGCCCTAGGTTCAAACCCTGGTATCTCCAAGTCCCTTTACTGGCTGCATGGACCTGTTCTTTAGGCTCATTTATTCTTCACAGGGGGCCTATATATTCAGTGCTACACATTATATAAATTACTGTAATAAATAAACTATATGCAAAGCTGGTGATGTGATAATGGTATTTTCTTTCAATAGTCATAGCTTTTTATCCATTAATCCAAAATAAAAAGGTGGCCTTTCCAAATTTGATTCATTTACATCACTTAATAGTCTACTTCTTTTTTAAATTTAAATTATTTATTGTTGAATGTATTATAGGTGTCTTCTTTTCCCCCCATTGACCTCTCCCCACCCACTCCCACTACCAAGAACATGCCCTCACTCCCCTTCTGTATGTCTCCTTTGGTTATGCTTATATGCATGCACACAAGTCCTTTGGTTGATCTCTTACCCCCACCCCCGACCCTCCTCTGCTTTCTCTCTAAGGTTTGTTAGTCTGTTTGATGCTTCTATGTCTCTGTATCTATTTTTGTTCATCAGTTTATGTTGTTCATTATATTCCACAAATGAGTGAGATCACATGATATTTATCTTTCTTTGGCTTATTTCGCTTAGCATATGCCCTCCGGGTCCATCCATGTTGTTGCAAATGGTGAGAGTTCTTTCTTTTTCACAACAGCCTAGTATTCCATTGTGTAGATGTACCACAGTTTTTTAATCCACTTATCTGCTGATGGGCACTTAGGCTGTTTCCAAATCTTAGCTATTGTGAATTGTGCTGCTATGAACATAGAGGTGCATATATTCTTTCTGATTGGTGTTTCTGATTTCTTGGGATATATTCCTAGAAGTGAGATTACTGGTTCAAATGAGAGTTCCATTTTTAATTTTTTGAGGAAACTCCATACTGTTTTTTCACAGTGGCTGCACCAGTCTGCATTCCCACTAGCAGTATACAAGGGTTCTTTTTTCTCCACATCCTTACCACAACTTGAAGTTTGTTGATTTCCCAGAAATTGACCCAAGCCATTATGCTGGATTAATATTTGACAAAGGAGACAGGAGCATACAATGGAGTCAAGACAATCTCTTCAATAAATGGTGTTGGAAAAATTGGACAGATACATGCAAAAAAATGAAACTAGACCACCAACTTACACCATACACAAAAATAAACTCAAAATGGATAAAAGTCTTAAATGTAAAACTGGAAACCATAAGATCTTAGGAGAATCCATAGGCAACAAAATATCAGACATATCTCGTAACAATATCTTTACCGATAAGGCTCCTAGGACAATGGAAACTAAGGAGAAAATGAACAAATGGAACTACATCAAAATAAAAAGCTTCTGAACCACAAAAGAAACCATCAACAAAACAACAAGAAAGCCCACTGCATGGGAGAACATATTTGGCAATGTTACATCCGATAAGGGTTTAATCTCCAAAATTTATAGTATATGGAACTCATACAACTTAGCAAAAGGAAGATAATCAATCCAATAAAAAATGGACAAAGGACTTCTAGAAAGTGGACATACAGAAGGCCAAGAGACATAGGAAAAAATGCTCAAAGTCACTAATTATCTGAGAGATGCAAATCAAAATGACAATGAGGTGTCACCTCACACCTGTCAGAATGGCTATCATCAATAGTCTACTTTTTAAAATAAAACCATGTAAGTGGTCAGATAAAAACTTTACCTGCTCTGCCATGGGCATGGCCCACTTAAAGAATAACAATATAACAAAATTATTTATAGCACTCCTTATTTCTAAATTATTCTCACATATTATATGCTTTTAGTATCCACAGCAAAGTTATGGAAGGTAATGGAGCCAGGAAGGTCCATAGACATGTCACATCTTAGTACTGTGGCTGATTATCCTACACAATTCCATGATGTACAGCTTCAGTAATCCATGGATTAAGGTGGGATTTTAAGATCAAGCATTTTAAAGTTACCTTTGTGGTACAGTTTTGATCTCCATCTAAAAAGATGTGCAGAATGAAAAGTTTAAATAGCTACTGTAATCTTTGGTGAAGAGCAAGTTGAATCACATCCACCTCACACTGACTTTCAGCTTATCCACAGTGACCCATGTTGACCGTGGGCATGGTTAGTCATGAGGAACTGAAGATAGTACATTTTTTCATGTGATGGGCGACCTTGTCGATCACCATACAGATACACAAATTCATATTTTACTCTCTATTATTTAGTATTGACCTGTTTTGAAGAGTGTTACATGTTTTTCTGGGGAAACAGTGACATGAACTCAGGTTTGTTTGATGGAATACCAGGTGAAGTAATGTCTTTGCTGAGTACTCCTTTTCTGTTTTTTGGGTCTATTTGAACATCTGGTTGTCTACCTTCAGACTCACAACAGTCAAAATGTGTTTACTGTTGTAATATGAGCAGAATTAATTCTCATGATGTCAACCCCCCTTTTTTCTCACATCACACATAATGGTAGTTGCTATGAATGAAGGTCCAGTGTCCCCTCCATATTGAGCATCACCCTAAAGTTGGCACTGACTGCCTTGACTTGTTTGCTTTCTGAATAAAACCCAGAAATCAGTAGTTCCACACTTAATTTGTGAGGATAAATCTAAGACCTTCAGATCAAAGACATTTTTAATTATGTAATACAATGCTGTGCATGGATTCATGGTTCAAAAGAATATTAAAAACTCACTTAATTTATTCACAATTTTTGAGAAGCTATTACACATGAGAACTAATTATTAACATAGTACTAGTGGCCTGATGTACGATTTTTTGCATATTGAAAGGAAATTAATTAGAAGAAAGATTCGTGTGATAATTAGGTTACTGCAAAAAAATCACATGTCAAAATAGTATATATAATATAGTATTATAAAATTAAAACACGCATGCGATTGGCACCAGTGAAAACTTTATATGTATTGCGCATATGCAAGTCAACGTTTACTTTTAAATTTCCATGTGCATCATATCTACCGGCCAGTCAGTCAGTCGGATGGCCAGTCAGTCACTTAGCCTTTTATATATACATATATTATATATTTTTTCACTTTATTTGAAATAGTATCTCTTCTTGGCATGCTCTTAAAGTCAAAGTTCCTAGTCTTAGCACACTTAGATGTTTAGGAAGGGAGAGAGAAGGTTACATGACCAGCTTTGCCCCTGTCACTACTGCCCAAGGCTGTGTGACAAGCCCCATGTTTTCCTGACAGTTAACTATACCTTTTTTTTCATTAAGCACTTATGTGTGACTACACTGTCAAGCTCTTGAACTGAAGTCAAATATCATTCCTTTTTTTTTATATCCTGGAAAATAAAAGACTGCCATAAAATTAAAACCAGAAACCATAAAAATAAATAAGTATTGGATGATTTCTATGCCATAGAAGAGTAAGAAAAGAAAAAATAAATAAATAGTCTGATGACTCAGTATAATGACAACAACAATAATAGCAACAGGGCTTGTTGCTTTCCTTATGTTATCTCATTCATTTCTTACAAAAACCTTATAGTATAGCTGCTATTTTAAGCCCCATTTTAAAAGTGAGGAAACTAGTGTGTGGAAAATTGCTTTGGGTCATATGTCCAGCAAGGCATGTAGCCACTACATAGAAGTGAGAATCAGGCTGGTCCTGACACTAAATAGCTGTATGACATTGAGAAGTAATTTGCCTGCATGGGTCTTGATTCGCTTGCTTGCACAGAGGAGGTGGGATGCTAGAGCTGAAATAGTCTGGACTTTGTTGCTGGTTGAATTCCACATTCAGGATGCCAGCTAGATATTTGGGTAGGTTTTCCAGCTACAGTGACCCTCAATAGTTTTATTTCACAGAAAATGGAAATAATACTTATATGTATTTGGAGGTATTTGAAAAGTTAACCTGTTTCACATACCTTGCAGAGTTCCTGATACATTGACAATCAATAATGATGAGTTCCTATTCTATTCTTTCCCTCTGTCAAATAATTTGAGATCCCAGAAGGCTTAAAATTTCTAAAACAATGATTTTCACACAAGTTCATTATTTGGAGAATTGAGGGGTACAAGTGATGAAAAAAAAATATAAGGACATTAAAATGTAATTAATTCCCCAGTTATTGTGCAATATTTTAAGAAAAGATAATAGAATTACATTGGATTCAGAGTATTTGTTTTATTGTCCCTGTGTTGTTTGTTGCACAGAAAGCTGCAGAAACCACCAGAGCCAACTCCAATTCTTGACATACAATTATCTATATTATAGCTGAAATTTCAGAGTATGGTTTTAAAAAATGCTTTGAATTCAAAGGAAGAAGGAATCATGAACCAGAAAACTTTGGGAATTTTCAAGGAGTTGAAAGAACAGAGTAGGTGTTAAAGGCTGCATTGCCATTTAAAGAGAATAAATAAATAAATAAATAAATAAATAAATAATAATACGCTCACCATCCCCAAAGAGGAGGCCTGAGAGCACAAGACTTTAAGAGACCCACGTATTCAAGTTTGATAGGAGCAGAAAGTTAGTGATGCAGTCAGGGAGTGGGAGATGAAATAGAAAATATGCAATGAAAGTTAGAATGACTGTACAAGTCTAGGGAATTTGCTCTTGATCCTGGTGGTAAAGGGAATGAACCAGTTTATTGCATTTGTTCACCTCCTCTTCACCCCTGATTCCTGCAGTATTCAGTTCAGACTCATTCTCTCCTTCCTGACTACCTAGATCCTCCTTGTTAGGCGCACCTTCCCTGAACGCTCTTATGTTCCTGCTGCCCTTTGTCACAGAACTTCTCACACTATTAATAATACATTGTTAAAGAAGCTTCTGTGTGCTATTAATTTTAAATCTCCTGAGGTAGCAATTTTATTATAATAGTATTTCTGATATTCCAAGGCTTTAGTAATATTCAGCTTGCATTCCAAAAATTACAGATTCTTTACCTGCTCTAGAAAATTCCATTTACTAGGGATTGAGCCTGGAATCTGGCTTTTTAAGTGTGATGCCTACATTTATGATCAGTTTAGCTTTTAAGATTTATGTTAGAAAGAAATTGACCCTTCAGTAGTCATGCAGAAAATGAGGTGTAAATATGTACTTCCTCAATATGGCATTACTCAATTCCCAGAGTAAATATGAAGATTGAGACAACTTCATATTTCTCATTTAAATAGATATACGTGATTGACATAATCATTGTTTCCCTCTCTTGAAATAAAAATAACTGTTAGGCAGAAAACTACATCAAAACCATAGGCAGTAGAAAATTTCCCCCTTTTATCTTACTTATGAAATGGAACAAAATGTAATTTGTCCATGATAATATGAATTACAAATTGCAGAGAATATTAAAACTCCTCATCAGTTTCCTCATGTATTGTGCTGAGAAATATCCATGATTACTGTGTCTCTAAGAGAAAACCCAATTCATATACTGGCACGCTCTTTGAAATTCATCAGTCACGACTTTGAGATTCATTTCATACTCTTGAAATGTTTCAATAAAATATTACTTTATTGAGAGTAACAACTGTTGAGGTTTAAGCTTCACTAATAATTTTCTTGGTCAGATATCTTCCACATACCTATGAACTCAAACTGAAGAAGCAAGGCCATTAAATTGTCATAGAGTGTAATGAATTACTAATGTGGTTGATTTATTTGTGGGTGGAAAAATTGTGATGATTCTCACCTATATCTTCTCAGTAGTATTATTTATGTAGGCAAAAATCTGTAAAAAATGACTAACATTTAAAAATATATTTTTAGGGATGATTACAACTTTCTGCAACTAAAGCACTCCCGGATCTCATAGACTGAATATGCAGATATGTCAAGGCATTGTTGTGTATATATTTCTTCTGACTCTTTACATTAAAAATGTTTCAATGTCCAGGGCATAGCTCACTCTCTCTAGCTACAATAGTGATAATCAGCAAAGGGATTGAGCAATGAGAATATAGTGTTCCAGTGCCTGAACTCTGGAGTTAGAATCCCGTTAATAGAGGTGACCTTAATCTAGTTACTTACCTTTACCATATTTCCTTTTCTCTACTATAATAGAGGAAAATGATAGTATCTATTGCATAGGGTTGTTGGGAGGGTTTGATGAGTTAAAAAATGTAAAGCACTTGAAGAGTGCCTACAGTATTTTGTAATTGCTAACTACTGTTATCTCATTTAACTTTATCAAACCCTAGTAAGAGTTAGTAATTTCACTTTGCATGTTTTTTTAAGGTAAAAATCTGAGATTTAGCTATTTTAATGAGTTTGTCCAAGGTCATACATCTTGTAAATTTTGCAGCCTGGATTATAACCCAGTCTGTAAGTTCATGAGTTTTATTTCTAAGCTACAATTTTTCCACCTATATGCATTTTTTCCTGACACCTCCTCTTTCATTATCCTCATGTTTCTCCTAAATTGACCAGCCCTGATAAAGTTATACAGTTCAGAACTTGCCTATGTACTGCATTAGAAACATGATTGTCCATATGGTTTAGTTCTGTTTGTCCAGGTTGGTTGGAATCTCATCAAAGCCATGGGTTGCGCCTTAAATAACACATTTCCTCCAGAGTCTGTACATTGTCCTGCATGACTAATGTTTGCTTATACATTTTATTTTATTTGAACAATACTGGAACAATATGACTTAAATATAGACAAATTCAATTATAAATTTCTGTAGAAATTTTCTGAAATGTTGGCAAATGTGTAATATTTTTCCTCATGATCAGTCATTAGACCATTTATAAAAGGCCTTGATACATAGATTAAAGGTGGACTAGAGAATTTCCACACAGCTGGAATAAGAGAAAAAAGTACACAGGGTCAAAAGAAAAACTGCATGGCTAATTCCACCTGGCCAAAGGCATGCGTGATAATGCAACTGCACAGTACCCCTGGCATGGGACATCTCTGTTCCTTTTGTTGCCAAATCTAAGCTGGCTTCACAAAATTAGAGCTACATGGAGTGATTCTGAATTATAAAATGGCAGTCTGCAAAGAACATCTGTGCTCTAACCTCTAGTATAATAAATATGGAATGTGTTTACTCAGGGTAATCTAGAATAAAGATGCTTCCCTGAGTTAGTGAGCTATGACCTTGCATATAAAGGGGGCAGGCATTGACCTTGTCTCGGGTGTTTTTATGTCATATTTTGCATTATAGAAGCAATAAATCAAAGGCTAGGGTGGGACTAAACACATACGTGTAAAAAGAGTGGTAACAGTAACCTATGACTTGATTCATTTCTTAAACTTTGGGGAAGTGTCCGTGATCAGCAGCAGTTATAGAGGATTGTGATGAGCACCAGAGTATACTCACAGTGAGAGAAAATGAAGATGTAATGTGAGCACAGACATTTCTAACTCTAAATCTTTTTTAAGAGAAACATTTTAATAAGGCCCTGCAGAAACGGCATTGTGATATAATCCTATCACTCCTGGACGTGGTTCTGCTGCATTCATTTAGATACACATACTAAACACGATTTGTTTCCCAAAACTCCCTGTCCAAGATACATATGATGCTAACAGTTTAAGCAAACAGTGTCACTTGTGTTTCAGCTTGAAAATAAAAGACATTGTAAAAGGTATGATTTGAATGATAGTGTCTTTGCTCACTACAATCTATAAAGCTTTATTTGAGAAAGTGCCTTTTCTCTATCAACAAGAAAGTTCAATGTTATAAAAATAAGAATATTTAGGGCATGTGCTGGTGTGGGAACATCTGAGGAGAGGTCTTTAAACAATAAAGAATTAAAATAATAATAAAAAGAATATTTCCAAAATTGAGCTATCTCTTATTTGAGGAATAGTAAATCTTCCTAAACTATTTTTATAAGACTAAATTTGGCCATTTGCCCTGTTTTATGGGCTAGTAAAATGTCTAAATGGACTCCAATAGCCAAACATGATCCATAGAGACATCCTTTTCTTATCTAAATCTAGCACTTCTCCCTTGAAATGAATATCGTATATTACATAATCATCTTTTAATAGCACAGTATTCCATGACCCAGCCACTAAGATATACTATAATATGCAATTTTCTTCTCAAAATTTGTAGGGCATAACATTTACTTAAAAGGTGAAAGATTTATATGGTCTGAAGAGAAACCAGAGTATGTATTTAAAATAATTTAGTGACCCAATGTGACAGCACATATTTGCTTGACTAGATAAAGGTTTAATTTAAAATTTTAAATACATGTGAATTATAATCTTACTGAAAATTAATCATGTATTTATTGGTATTGTGAACATTTTTTTAAAAAGATGTTAAGAATGCAAACAAGAAAGAAAAGGAGCGAAAATAAATAAGAAAGAAGCTTTGCATATTTTTTGACTATTGGAAAGGTTAAGATTAACATGATGTTTGGCCAGAGGTGACAGAAATACCCAACTCAATGCTAACCTTTTTTTCAGTGAAAATTTTTACAAGTTTACATTATGTATGAACTTTTCTATCTTTGCCTAGCATGGTTTTTATGTCCTTCATGCCACACATAGATCATAAAATCTTTTGTGTTCAAGATGTGTGCTGACCATCACTGCAGGTCTCTAGTAACAGTCCTGCCCTCACCATCCTCTCCAGAATGATGCTTGGGCTTCCATTCCAGCCCTAAATTTTTTCTCTTTCAAGTCTCTCTCATGCCTACACCTGCTTAAGATCCCTAATAATTCCCATGCCTTGTACCTTCTGCTTTCAGCTGAAACCATCCCTTTCATGTCTGGGGGGTCTCTTTACATTACCATCCTATTGCCCAAGCTCTAACCCGTCTGTCCCACTATCCTTCCTACCTCTTTTCCTAAAACAAAACCCTACTTTGGTCCAGTTAGATGCCTTTTATGTAAATTTAAAATTAAAACATAAAAGCAAAGTAAGAAGGAACTTTAGGAGATTGTGATATAATAATCCAATGAGACAAGAGGGAAAAAAATCTTGGCCTAGATATCAGAAAACATTAAAAACAAAACAAAAATCTTTCATGAAGAGGTAATGAAGGGCCTTCAGCTCAGGGTGGCCATGCATATCCAACAAGTGTCTTTGCTCATTTATTTTCAAGGACCTGGGTTGATGGGATAAATGATGTTCATAGCTGGAAACAATAGCATGATGGGGATTTAAAATGCCTGCATATCACACATAATCCTCTCTCCTCACTTGTTTCATTCTATTTAATAAAGAGGAATAAAAATCTGAATATCTCTCACCATGATAAAATAAGACATTAAAATCTTCAGTCCCTTCCATCACATCCTTCCTTCTGTATTATGTTTGAGGAAGGTGCACGTGTCTCAGAATTGCCACTTCAAAGCTGTTCATAGCGTTTTACTTAAAATGGGATTCGGATCCATCTGCTAATGCAGAAGTAAAAGATAGTCCCTTCAGTTGAGAGGGGAAAACTCATTGATCATACGCTTTCGCCATGCTGGAAAGTTGAATGCTTTCCATCTTTATCAAGCAGGAGCATGATGAGCAGCAGGAGCAGGGCACAGGTTCTGGTCATGAACCACAGGACTTGGCAGGTGCAGCCTCTCGTGATTTTTGAGCACTTATGAGCTCTCAATGTTCTCTTGGATAACTGCCAATGGAAAACGATCTAACTTGCCATTGATACGCCAAATACCCATGAAACGGTATCCCAAGGGTGGTCACTGCCTTACCCTCTAGCACCTGTCTTAATTCGTCTTTCAACCACAGAGCAACTTGCCACTTGGGTCACATGAGTGAGTTGTCAAACTTTTCCCTTACCCTAGTATTTCACATAACTAGAGATACCACAGAGGAAATTGAAAGGTCTAAAGAAAACATCATCATCCTTATCTCAGTGTTACTCTGGGGGGGGGGGAGGGGGAGAATTTGTTCTGCTTTGAAAAATAATGGTCCACTTTGCAAATGAAAGTTTTGCATTGACAGATGGTCCAATAGGAATGAGTGTGGCTCTAATTTAGTTTTCCTAATAAATAGAAAGAGATTTTACTTGATGGATAAATTAGAAGACTGGTAGAGAAAAGATATCTGATAGAGGAATAAAGAAAATACACAATGTGCTTTGCTTCTTTTTTCTAAATGTATTCATGACTTAGATAGGTCATAGCCATTTTATTTCTTAGTTTTCCCAGAATGAAGCTAAATTCTCACCTCAGTCTTAAGATAGCACTGGTACCAGATTTCATTGACAAGCCTCAGTGATAAGACAGTTTGTGATAGGGTTAGTTTCTCCTCATTGATATAAAGCATGAAAAATTCAGAATATAGTCCATATACCTGTGTCACATAGCCTTCTGGTAATGCACATCTTGGGATGTAAAAGGGAATAAAGGTTAATAGACTCTCAAAGCACAGGCTCTGAGCAAGGAAGACAGACAGAAAAGCAATATTAAGCCTATCTGCAGCAGATGTGAAAATGTGTCTATCTGATATGTAGCTGTGATGGCCAGATGCTTCTAGTTCTCTGCACCCCTTTGCTAGGCCCTGAGCAGCTAGTTCAATTGTTACATTTTCACTTTCCTCTGCAGTTCTCTTTCTCACCTGATTTCTGTGATGCAGTTCCCCCTAGCCCTCTTTGTACCTTCCTGACGCTCTCTTCCATCCATTTCACCTCATCCTTATCTTCTGTCCACTCCACAGATGCTGCTGTTCAGTGTAGAGGTTGGCCTCACTTTGGATCCTTTCCTTTTCAGCATCTGCCTATCTACTTCAGGGAACCTTGAGCACTCCTCATGTCCAACTTGTCAAAAATGGAGCTCACGCTGTCTCCATCCCTCCCCAGCCATCCCATACTTCTCAGTGGTCTCTCTTAGGATGGATCAAGGCTACATCACCCAGCCAATCATCTACACTGAGATCATTGTAGACTCTTCCTTGGCACTTGCCTCGCTTGAATCGATCATTATGAAGTTCTGCTACTTCTGTGTCGATGTATTTCTGAGCTCCAGTCCTTCCTCTCCAGCTTCTCTGCTCTTGGCCAAGACCAGATTTTCTCCCATTAAGCTTTTCCACCTGGTACCCTGGCCTCCAGTATCATTTATCCATACCCACTAACATTTAAGTGACTTTTGCTAAGTACACATTTACACATGCAGCTACTCTTTCTGAAATCTTTATTATATTCCATTTCTTTTGAGTTAAATTCCTGTGTGTTGGCTATATGTGGGTTGAATGATTAATTATATGGAAACAACTTTAAGAAAAGACTCAGAAATTTTATTTCTTAGTTTAGTCATATCAAAAGTACCTCCCATTTCATAGATTTATAATTTCCTAAAAATAAATTTTTTACATCTTTCAAATGTAAGATTTACTATTTACCTAAAACTGGAAAGAAATTCCATGGTATTATTGCTGTTCTAAAAAATAACTTTTACTGCATTTCTTTTTGCTACATTTATAACTGACACTAATAATTTATCGGGTTTGCTTGTGCTTCAACAACTTATAATTAATGCAATTGTTTAATTATCTGCTCTATTGAAGTGGTAAAGCCTCAATACTCTGTATTCACCTTTGGAAAATATATCTAGTGTTCAGCATATTTTCTTCTGTTTGTTTTATAAAAATTGGACCAAGAACCTCAGAAATTCAAAAATTGTTGGCTCTTACTCTTTTAATAGTCCCTGAGAGATCTTTGTACATTATATGTATTTTTCTTGCCAAATATTATGGTTGCTTCATATTTTTATTATAACCTGGTTTTGAGTGAGACTTGTTTACAATACAAAGGCTCCACAATACAGGTCTAAATCAGACTTTGGGACTTTAAATCACCTGCACCATTAAAACAACAAGAAACAAACAGTAAAGTTCACTGTATATATTTTCTTTGTCAATATTTTATGAATGAGGTGTAATTAAATATAAGCAAACCAGAAAATACCTTCCACTTAATTTTACATTCATGGCCATTGCATGTAGACACAGTTAGTGTTTGCATAGTGATCATGTAACAGTTTTGTAGGTTGTTGATTTGTACCTAAATAATATTTAAATTTCAGTTTTATACCAGACCAAACATACTTCTTTCTTATATATTCCAATATGCCAAAAAGCATATATGGAAAATAAAAGAAGAGCTTATTTAAAAATATTTATTTATTATAATTATAATGTAAAAAATATTAGTTGTCTAAATAATTCATTTTTTTCCAAGTTAATTATTTATTAATTCTAGAGTCTGAGACCTATCTATAGGGATTCTGCTTTTTTTAAAACATTAAAACATATTTTGCAAAGGATACTTTATTAAAAGGAAAAAGTTAATAATAGAAAAATTGTTATTTCTTTAGCAGTTCTTAAACTCAAAAATGAGCAAGAGAAATCATAATTTGCTAAGTTATAAGGGTAATGTGTTTTGACTTAAAATGACATAAAATGAGTGGAATAATAAAAGACTAAAGAATAAAAAACTTGGAAATGATAGCAAGAACTAAAGAGTTTCAAACATTCTTGCTGTATTTCTAATCATTCTTCCAAAGAAATTGGAAATCAGCTGGCAGAGTGTTCTCAATCTTGTCTTATCTGTGAATGAAAATACATTAATCTATGGTAGAACATATAAAACATGTGAATTACACAATTCTGAATAAAATCACAACTTAATCAAATGGATAATATTTTCTGCTCCCACACACAGCTCCAGTCTGTGAAGGAGCTCAGTATCCATAGCAACTATCATAGGATAACAGTCTGTTTTTCTCAAACCATTTTTTGTTTGTTTGTTTTGTTTTAGATTAAGAAGAATTCCCTAGGCTTATTGTTAATATTTTGTACTAGCAAACTACTGAACCGAGGAAAGACTCTTGCTAGCAACTGTGTTTGAGATTAACTTCTGAAAAGTTAATTTGCTAAAGACAAAAGGGAAAGCTAAATGTTTGCAATAAATATAACACAATCAACCTTATAAAATTATAGTAATTTAAAAGGTCAAATTCAGAATCGCCAGCTGTGAATATAATTGAAAAAAAACCTATTGATTTTATTTTTTATAGTTTCCGAGCAACTGGATATGTAAAACTATACATGAGACAAGAAAACCAACTGGTGTTAATCCATTACAGCTACTCAATATATCTACAAAATAGTAATATATGTGGATAGGAATCTTTGATCCAAAATCAATGTTAATACTTTGTTATTTATTTATTTATTTATTTATTTATTTATTTATTTATTTATTTATTGAAGCTTAGATTGCCCTAAGGAGAAAAATATCATGATTGAAAAGTGAGCCTTTTGAGAATATCCAGGGTAAATGTACAACGTAATCATTTATATTTCACCAAAGTTAGAGTTGAGATGGAATGTTTCCAAATGTGACAGTATTGATAATGTTGGTTCTTTTCATCATTTTGAAAGGGGCTTTAGCCTTGCCAGTGTTGCTCAGTGGTTGAGCATCCACCCATGAACCAGGAGGTCATGGGTTTGATTTCCGGTCAGGACACATGTCAGGGTTGTGGGCTTGATCCTTAGTATGGGGGCAGGCAGGAGGCACCCGACCAATGATTCTCTCTCATCATTGATGTTTCTATCTCTTCCTTTCCCTTCTTCTCTGAAATCAATAAAAATATATTTAAAAATTTATTTATTGAGAAAAAGAAAAGGACTTTAAGACCAGTTGACTTACGAAGTGGCAAGAACACCATGTAATGGATCAGAAGTAAATGTATTTCTCTTCTCATGTATTTCCTTTTATGTGTCACCTAAATACCTCAGAACAGTTGTTCTCAAACTAGTCTAAGTCTGAATCTCAGAAGGGCTCAGGGAATAAGAACGCAGTCCCTTCTCCCTCTTCCAGAACTTCTGCTTCTCAGGTGAGACGTAAGGCATGAGAATATGCTGTCCAACAAGTACCCGGGAGGCTGATGCTGATGGTGTGGGCCACCCTTTGACACCGCTGCCTTAGAATATAGTATCTCCTGCCTTGTGCAACTATTAGAATTGAGTACACCTCTACTTTTCTATTCATTTGTCTCTATATTTATCCCTGGTTTGCTTCCTTAGGAAGCTTTACCTAATTATGAATTTTTCTACATATTAAAATATTTCTCTGAAATTTATTTTGTTTTATAATTCTATTTTTGAAGTTTAAACATTCACATTTGGAGGGATCAGTAAAATTCTCTAGATTAGACTTTTCCAAGATTCCATCACGCGTGTCACTTGTATTTCCATTGTTACTATGACCCAATCTTGTTTAGGCTATTTCCCACAGATCTATATGCTATAAAACACTTATCTAATTCCTGACACATAAACATTTCTACCCTCTGTATTCCCATAAGAAAATCTGACATTTCTGATTTTAAGATATATGTTTTGTAAGTATATTCTACTTCTTAAAATTGGTTTATATATTCCAGATATTCTTGAAATAAATTGAACATAGAGTAGAAAAACATCCATTGGTTCTTTAATTAATACTCAAGGAATCCAATATTTTATCACAATATGTTAGTTTAAACTGTGTAGTACATATTATTTCAAAAATAATCATTTAAAAATTTACTACCATATTATAATCAGCTTTAATATGCAATGATTGTTTTGATTCTCTGAGTTAGCTATATAGTTTTTCCTAACATTTTCACTAAAATTGGCCTATGAATATCCCATATCATAATTTGAAATATTCTGTTCAACACTATAGCATTATAGCTAGAATGTATCTCCGAATTCTAGTCCAATGTCTTTGTTTTATGATTTATTAAACTGATGTCTCTATAATTAAGTGACTTGATGTAGAGCTATGGGCACAGAAAGTGAGAAATGGGATCCATTTACTCTCATTTTCATATGAATGGTTTTTGCACTATAATACATCTTTTTTAAATAGCCATATATTTAATGTAAATAAAGGTTCAATGTTATAAATATATAAATATTTATATATTTTATATGTTACTTAACATGTTTATCTAAAACTAATTTCATAGCAGTAAACTCTTTCTTTTTTTTTTTTAATCTGCACTCCAGGATATTTTTTCCATTGTTTTCTAGATAGAGTGAAAGGAAGGGAGGAGGGTGAGAGAAAAGATAGAAAATCATCAATGTGAGAGAGACACATCAATTGGTTGCCTCCAAACTGCCCGGGCCCCGACCTCCAGAACCCATGGCTATGTTACTTGTACTTGGCCCAGGGAATTGACGCTGCTACCCAGCTGGCCTTAAGGAGAGCATCCTGATGGATCCAGGTGGAGCTAAATCACAGGAGTCTTAAATGGAAGAGCGGGGGCCTCCCTCATAGTGTTGCATTATGGCCAAGACGCTACTGCTCACAGCAATAAGATGAAGCAGGCAGCCCTGGGAGCTGTGAAAGGCAAGAAAACCCCTCTCCATGCCTCCAAAGGGAACACAGCCTGGCTGACACCTGGACGTTAGCCCTGTAAGACCTAGTGCAAACTTCTGACCTCCCAAACTGTAAGATGATCAGTTTATGTTGTTTTAAGCCAGTTAGTTTGTGGTAATTTGTTATAGCGCCGATTGGAAACCCATACAGTACTTAGATAAGCTCTCAGGTGTGTTTTACAGACAACATGAATTTCTCCATCCTCTCACTGTTGCCCTG
The DNA here is from genome assembly GCF_014108235.1 of Myotis myotis. Classification (NCBI taxonomy): domain Eukaryota; kingdom Metazoa; phylum Chordata; class Mammalia; order Chiroptera; family Vespertilionidae; genus Myotis; species Myotis myotis. The sequence goes on from NW_023416401.1 coordinate 43,830,286, forward strand.
TTATTAGTCAGAAAAGTCACCTCCTCCCCTCCCCCCTACCATCTCTGTGATCTCTTCCTTTTTTCTCCTGGTATTCTCATCTTAATCTCCCACCTGCTACTTACTCAATTTGAAAAAAAAGAGTCATGATCCCTCCTTAACTCTCATATACAAGTCGGTGCTTTGGTTGGAGAAGTCTGGCCTTCAGTCCTGCCTGTATCAATATTAGCCAGTGACTGGGGGAATGGAGCCGGCCTTTCATTATAGAGTGATCGTACCACTTCACAGTCCAACGTTTTTCACAGAATGACAGGGCTGGAGTCCATGATTGGTGAGTGTTTGTTCCCAGCGTTTTCTGTGGCAATCAGCAGCTCCAATTTGACTTGTATTTTTAACAGAGACTCTAAATGTAGTAGCATTTAAAAGCTGGTAGCAAAAGATTCATTAAAAAAAAAAAAAAAAAAAAAAACCCAAAAAACAAACAAACAAAAAAACACCCCAAAAAAACAAAACCTGGTAAGGGGTTTTAGCCTAATCTAAAACTTACAGTTCCTTTCAGACATCTTTCTTGACCTCCCTGCTTCACAGCCAGCAGAAAATGTAGTTTCTGCAGCTCTTGCAACTGTCTCATTAAGGTGTCTGATTGGGATAATCTCACTAGAGTGAGAATTTTTTGCAGATCACTTTCCATTCATTGAAGGTTTCTTAACCCAGACAGAGGACCCGGGCCACTTTAATGACAATTTTCTCAAGCTCTCATTTTAACATCAATAATTCAGCTCTCCTCCACATCTTTACTTTTGCCCCCCACCCTTTTTTTTTTCTTCAGATGTGAAGACAGATTGTTTCTTTTATTGCCTCATAGTTCTGAAATTGACCACTGCTTTTGATGCTTCAGGGTTTTTTTTTTGCAACTGAATGAAATAAAAATAATTAAGAAACAGCTGGCAGATTCCACTTATTATACATTATAAAAACAAATGACAAACATTTGTGTATTTTAAAGCTTACATGTGTTTAGAAGGTTACCTGTACAATTTATTTCTTGCTTAGTACCTATTGAATAATTAATCTGTGAAGCACTGTTCTAAATTCCTTAAATAGTTCACTGTTTTTAATCATCAAAATAAATCTGTGGAAGTTCTGTTGTAAATCTATGTTAAACATTACGCCCTGTACCAAATACAATGTAATAGCAAAAAATGATTGTATTGATCCTCTGCTATAGTCTTTCAATTAAAACTTTGCTTTTAATTGAAAAAGTTAAGCAAATGAATTTTAAATAGGATTAAGATAATTGCATAAATTCATGGTTTAAAATATTTTACTAGTTCCTTTTTGAGCAGTGATTTGTATACTCTTTGAGGAATCTTAATGCCTTCATTGCACTATGCCGCCCTGAATCATCACAGGTGTTTATTTGCCTAGGGATCAGTGCATTGGGAAGTATTGGTGCCTGAGAGCTAGAACTACCAGATCCTGCCTCTCAGAAATATTTAGAATAAATGTATGGCCAGCGTGCATTAGGGCTAGTGTAGAAGGTTCCAGCATGTGTAGGTGTTTTGGAATGGTAGCCAGTGAGACACAAACTCATACCAGTCAGATACGGGACATAATGTGACCTTGTCTCATAAAGTAAGAAAGGTCAGGTGGTGTGTAGCCTTTCTATTCAGTGTAGCTCTGCATACACAAATCAGTGGCATCAGATTTATTCCACAGACATTTAATAAAAGTCTCTTATGTGCCCAAAATATGCCAAATTGTCAATTTTCTTTTTAAATTAAGCTTCCTTTATTTGCTGGACACATTATTTGGAGAATTCTATTTGAATGGTGCCATATATTTTTTTATTTCATTATCCACACAGCTGATATTTCTAATCATCTGACCTGCTCTCCTGCAATGATTGTTCCTCTCCTGCCCATTGCTCACTCCCATATTCACACCTGAGTCTTGTCCTAACCACTACCTGTAACCCACCTTTCCTTCATCTCAATTTCAAACATCACACATCTGGCATCATATCTTTTCTGCTCATTCCCCTGTAACTTGAATCCCAATATCGTTGACTCCTCCTTTCAGAGTATCTCAAGACTGTCATGTACCCATTATCCTCCTTATTCTGCTGAAATTTCACAATTAGACATTATAATAACTCACCTGGATATACATTCCAAGGTTCTTCCAGCTGTCACTTCATGATGTGGGCAAAACCATTACTTTATTCTATTCTACTTCCTGATAGTATCACTTTGTGACTGTCCAAATAATGGACCCCCACAGATGTCCACATCTTAATTCTGGGAACCTGTGAATATGATAGTTTACCTTAGGTAAAGGGGGTGTGGGGGGGGACTAATATTGCTCATCAGCTCATCTTAATCTAGGGAGATTATTCAGGGAGTCTCAAGTTCTTAACAGGAATTGGGAGAGAGAAGCAGAGAGAAGGCAATGTGAGCAGATTAAGCTAATGTCCCTGGTTTTGCAGATGGATGAAGGGGGCACAAAGGAATAAACATAGCCTCTGAAATCTGGAAAGGGCAAAGGAACTGACTGTCCCCTAGAGCCTGCAGAAAGAACACAGTCCTGCTGACGTCTTTGTTTTAGCCCATTCAGACCCATTTTGGACTTCTGGCCTCCAGAAATATAAGATAATAAATTTGTATTGTTTTAAGTTCCGAGGCTTGTGGTAATTTGTTACAGCAGCCATAGGAAACGAATCTATTTGGCAACTAGACATGGACATACACTATGGATTATATTTCTATTTTTAGCTCATAAACTCTTCATCTATTCAATCAACCATCCTGTAGAAAAGATTTAGGAGCATCTACATTGATGGAAGGCATTATGGTGCCACTGAAGAATATAATTATAGGAATTAAGTGAAATATACATATTCATTTAATGCACATTGGATTTTAGGGTATGTTCTTCATTCCCAAAGAAAGCCTCCTACTTAGCCTAAATAAGGTTTGACCCAAATTCTATCATCTTATTTAGACATAGACTCATACATCCCACTATTGCTACATGGCCCAAATTCCTATCCTATATAATGAAAGCCTAATATGCAAATAGACCAAATGGCAGAATGACTGGCAGAACTACCAGTCGCTATGATGCACACTAACCACCAGGGGGCAGATGCTCAACACAGGAGCTGTCCCCAGCTCTCAGGCCCCAGGCCAGCCAAGGTGGGTGCCAGCCGGGGCCTCCTGATCGCCCTGCTGGTTATCCCACAGAGGGATGCAACCAGTAGTGGTGGTGGGGGGCGGGGCTGGCAAGTGAGCAGCAGCAGGCTGGCCAAGGCTGGTGCCAGTGAGAGCCCCCCCAATTGCCCTGCTGGTTGCCCCACAGATCAGCCCTGATCACTGGCAAGGGAACCTACCTGTGTACAAATTTCATGCACCGGGCCTCTAGTTTTGAATAAAAGTAGTCTTGGGAGAGATTTGAAGCATACCAGTAATTACACATTTCTTGAGTGAGGTGCTCCATGGAGGGACCTTACTGCATTCTACTGTGTTTAGTCTCACTTGTCATGGAGAGAGGGCTGCTGATTTGGGGAATATGAATGACTCTCAGCTCTGAACAGGGCAGCCATTCCATTTTTATTCTGGAGCCAACCTAAACAACACATATTTCATACTTAGAGCTCATAGTCAGCTGAGCTGAATTCAAACTACTGACTGAGAGGTGAATAGGCTCATTTTTCTTTATACCAGACTCCTAAGATATCAATTCCCTGGTATATTAAAAAAATGAGTTTAGCAAAATCTGAACCCCTCCCTCTCAAGGCACATTTGTATTTTCTTACTCCCTTTTTTCTTACACAAAAGGTAATATAATGTAGGCACTATTTTGCATTTTGTTTCTTTCCACAACATATTTTAGAAATTGTTCTATATCAGTTAATAGAAATTTCTTCATTTTTTTTATAGCTGCAGTATCTCTGCCATGCTAGGCTCTGTAGAAATCCTTGGCAAGAAAACACAGGATGTGGTGTCTGATACTATTTGAGACCCCCTCATCCCCTCACACATGGACACAGCACATGATCCAAAAGACATGTTTCCCCTCTTTGTCCTTAATACAGTCCTCTCCTAAGGTAATGGGCATAGAATGATTTAGGAGCTCAAAGCAAGAGAAATGGTTGGCAATGGGGGAATTATCAATGAAAAATGTAATTTCACAGATTTACCATATGTTATATCCATGTGTTACAAGTATTCTGTGAAGCATGAACTTGGCCTCTGCTCATCTCCTATGGACTTTGTATTCATTTAACACAAGGTGTGTGATGAGAACAATTGTTGGAAATAGCAACCAGACTCCATCCTGATTCTGTAACCTCAGATCCATTGCTTGCTTCTCCACATTGCATCTGTAAAATGAGAATGGTACAACAACTGTCTCATAAGGAAAGATAAAATATAAGTTATATAAAATACTTAAAATGTACTATGCATATGTTAAATGCTCATATATGGTATATATTATTACAGAAGCTTCAAGGGAGCATCTAGTTATTTAAAACTTCTTAAGGTAACTTTGCTGCCTTGTCACCACCACCAGTGTCCATATATTAATGTAAAGCATTTGTGAAGACCCAGCATGCCTCCTGAAGAGAACTTTGCACCCATGACATAGATGGAGCATGGAAACCTCCTAAGAATCGGTGAATTGATTCTAAAAGCTGTGTCTTTATGGCATGCAGAGACTGGGAGAGTTTCAGCAGAGCAATGATCAATAAGATATGGTGAGATGAATAGAGAATCTAATACTATTCCATCTCTAGCTCGCTTTTCTCCAATGCACACAACTATTGATGACCTTTGTAATTATAATGTCTTTTCCTCACAACAACTAACTTAGCTGGCAGAGAAGTAAACTGAGGTTCAAAGAGGCTGGGTAACTAGTCAGACAAAGACCTTTTATGTAAGCCCCGGTCATATGACTCTACAGTCACTTTCTTTTCTACTACATGCTGAGGGCCCTTTCTATTTTATCAGTGAATCTTTTTTCCTAAGAAACAAATGGAGAGAGTTCAAATACTGCCTTATACTAGATGCTTCCTTCCAGGGGGGCTGCCCCACTCCACTGCTGACGACTGGTGACAGCGGTGACTGCAAGCTCATGTGTCTCTGCCCTGCACTCGCTGCTTTTGTGGGGTGAAGGTCTTGGCAGAGCCTGACCTTGAATGAGCTCGTGCACCATCGGTCATGGATGCTGCTGCACGGTTGTTTGATCAGTCACCCCTCACTGGCAGACATTCTAAGTTATGTGCTTTCTGTTCAGCATTTTTACTGTCACTGGAAATTTCCCATGATTTATGAAGATCATATTCTTCTGAATTTCAGGGTTGGTATCATTTTTCAGTTATGTCTCATTGTTGGGATTAGCAAGGGGTGAATATACAGATATATTTCAGAAACTTTTGGGTGATTTTGATGATTTTAATCTTCGTCTACCTGGTCTCCCTGGAAATGTTGGACAAAAGCTGGTTTTTTTTTCTACTTCAGTATCTGTGAATTTCATTTGTGAGCAACTAATATGACTTATGCCTCTAAATATTTTTGCTTATGTGTCTCTCCCTTTTTGCTTTTACCACTCTAATTAGAACTGTCACCCATCCTCTGTTATTGAACTATTCCAAATCATGTTACAAAGAACCTCATTGATGGTTTCAAATCTATCACATGTGTCCCATTCTCACCTATTCTCCATGCAGTGGCCAGAACAATTCTCCCAAATGGAAATCAATCATATTACATTCCCACTTACACACCTTCCCAGATTTAAGTGGTCTTTACCATCACCTGCCAAGTCACTACCTAACCAGGACCATGCCTATTTCCCCAGACTAACCCAATGACACTGAAGGTTGGTTTGTTTGCTTGTTTGCTTTTATATATGTGGAATATGTTAACTCACGTGAGAAACGTACTTGAAAACAATGTTGGGTTTCACAAGAGGTCCCCACACACCTAAAGTCACACCTGAGATAGTTGTACTGTGTATCTTGGAGACATTTGAGGCTTAGCTATTTGCTTGCTTGCTTGTTTTGGATCCTCTTTTTACAGTCTTCATAACTTCATGCCCAGGTCTCTGTAGCAATTCCCCACCTAGGCTTTGCTCTTCCCCTCACTTAAAAAAAAAGACCACAGATTAGCACAGGTGTTTAGAACAGACATAATCTTCTATGCTCTTGCTTGCAGGTCTGTGGAGTTGTGCTTAGCAGCCGTGGGCAAACTACAACCCGCGGGCCGGATCTGGCCCGTTTGAAATGAATAAAACTAAAAAAAAGAAAAAGACCGTACCCTTTTATGTAATGATGTTTACTTTGAATTTATGTTAGTTCACACAAACACTCCATCCATGCTTTTGTTCCAGCCCTCCGGTCCAGTTTAAGAACCCATTGTGGCCCTCGAGTCAAAAAGTTTGCCCACCCCTGGTTAGAGTCTTTTCACAGGGCAGTGTATTCTTAGAATCATCTTACCTTTTCCCCAGGCAGATATATACATGCATGTGCTCATCATACACACACACACACACACACACACACAGAGAGAGAGAGAGAGAGAGAGAGAGAGAGAGAGAGAGAGAGAGAGAGAGACTTTAGCAATTTACTAGTAGTTGTTTGTTATTAGAAAGGTCTTCAGGGTATCTTGTCTGTATTAATGCTGGACATAGAAATCCTCACAAATAATAATTTTATCTATAGATTAAAAACAGTTCAGAGTATACAGATGAACTTGAAAAAAATTTATGAAAGTAATTTTCTATATAAAATACTAGTAAAGGTACTATTAGTTACATTGAGACATCAGACACAAATACTTATAATCTGATGTGTGTTTTCACACCATTCAGTGAAAACATTTCTTGGGTTTTGGGATGAAATTTTGGGAAAATTGATGAAGGTTTGCTCCACTTCTACCTAAAGTGTGTGTGAGGGGAAAAATGGAGTGAGGAATGTGAAAAGTGAAACTTCAAGTACTACTTACTCAGGAAGTTCAGTATTGCTGTCATTTTTCCCATTTGAGATAAAGTAGGATAATTACATAATATAGTGACAACAAAAATGAAAATACAGTCTGTACATCTTTAAAACTTTTGAGAAATAAAATGTTTAAACAAAAACAAAATCAGTGGAAGAAGGTCTTTAATGGTGGTGTCCTTCAAAGAAACAAGAGTATAATAGGGAAAGGAAAGTCTTGTTGGGAAGTTAGGAGAGGTTGAAAGAAGGATTTTGCTAAAGCAGGAATTTTATAAAGCTCTGAAACTAAGAAGGAAATGAAGCCAAAGAACTAAAAAAATGTAGTGAAAGAGAAAATGATTGCAGGATAAAATGAGAAAAGACAGATCAATAAAGTCTATGCTAGATGCTAAAGTCGTAAGGCAATAGAAATATGTTTGGTAAGCATAGGAGGCAGCCAGGGCTTTCAAGCTAATCATGGAAATGTCTTTTAGAAGATTTGTGTCCTAATCCTTTCAATGCATGGTCTCTGAAAATGTAGACAATAGCTCAAGTTCCCTGTTCTTTAGTTTGACAGTATGCAAAATGGGGTTAGTGATGCTTGTCACTTCCTGATGCACAAACTGCTATAAAGGTTAATAAAATACTTTACAGGTAATGCTTGACTAACAAGTTAGTTTTAACAATTTTAAATAATATTATTTGAAATAACTTTGCCTTCACACATTTATTTAACAGGATATTCAGGTCATAAGTTTGAAGGCACTCTAGTGGGTGTTATCAGGATGGATTGAACCATGTGTTGGTCAGTGATGATGACAAAGAAAGTGGGAACATTTGTTTGCCTGGGTGTCAACAGTGATGAAGGATACAGGTGACCTGGGTTCAGATCCCAGCTCTGTATTTATTAGCTGTGTGGGCAATTTGAATGAAAGATTTTTGTGATTCATTTTCCTAATCAATAAGTGGGAGATAGTATTAATACTTTCCAAATATAGCTCTGGTAAGCATTAAATCATATAAAGTACTTAGAACCATGGCAGACACGGTAGTAAGTATTGTTATTACATTATAAATAACAATAGGAATACAGGACTAGGACACACTATAAAAATGTGTTTTATTTTTATAGATTTATGTAGAAATTGGTAATGTAGGCTTATGTGATATTTTTATACCAATATTAATTCAAAGAAAATGGTAAATCAGTGACCAGAATAAGTTCATTGTTTCCTAATGAACTTAATTTATTTACACTAGGGGATACTTAATAGAATGCATTAATTCTGAAAGCCTGTGACATTAATTGGGAGAGTTAAATACATATGTATGATGGATTTTTACTGAATTTATAATCTATGTTCCATGGTAAAACTACATATACATTGAAGTTAGGTATATCTTTACAAATGAAAATATTAATATGGTAGTTTCATGTGGAAAAAAAGTTAGAACTTCACTTGAATCCTTATATTTTGTCATTTGTATGGTTAAAGAAAATCACTGCAGGAACTGAAACACATATATTAACATTAGAGAGAGTTTTTCATTGATGTTTTGAAAAATCCATTAAGTATAATTAATAATGAGTCTTTGGGCCTTATAAATTTTATAAGCTGGAGATAAAATTGGTTTCTTTTTCTTCAAGAAGATATCTCAAAGCCTCATTACTGTAATATTAATGCATAACTGAATTCGTAAAGAAAAAAAAGACATCATATATTTGTATCCTCATTACATTATCACTTTGATCATTGAGTCATTGTCACCTGAAATATCTAGTTAATGATAGAACTTCTATGGGGGTACTCCAATTTAGAGATTTTCTGAGAAAGAAAGGAAAAGGAGATTCTAAATCCTTAATAAGATTAATTTAATTATTAACTAAAAGAAAAAGAACAAGTTCATTCAGCCTACTTAGGAAGCATATTCTAGCATCACAAAAGTTACACACATATGTAGAAATTACATATATATAGAACCGTTAGTAATGAACTTTTAATAAGAGTACCTTAATGCTAATTTAATGAGAAAAAACAAATGAAGAATGTAACATCATGAACCTTTAACAGATTTTCTAATTAGATACCATTAAGGAGACTATTAGATGAATTAAAATTGAGCCTTTCATTAGCTGCCAAAAATATACCCTTTAATTTATAATAAAATGGTTATAGGCCAAGACACTCACCTGAGCAATAGATGGAAAGTAGGTCTGAATTGTCTAAAATCCATGTCTGTCATTTCATTATAGTTCCAGCTTCCTCAGATGAGAGTGGATACCTAACACCACTCATTTGCTGAAAACTTCTAAACAGAGAATGAGGCAAACCAGTTTTCTTAAGCTTTGGTTCATGGAGATACATAAATGGTTCATGAAGTCTTTGAGAATGTTTGAAATTTTGGTTTTTGAAAAAGTAAGATATTTTATAAGTTGAAAAGTATTTTTAATGGTAATTTCCTGTTTTTTTAGGTCAGCCTCTAAAACTAGAGAAGGCATGAATGAAGCCCTCTGGGATATTTGAGGTATGCACTTTCCTCTTTAATTAACAGGGGTCTGCATAATTTTCAAGTGTGAGAGATGAAGCAATGTTCAGTGGCGGTTTTCCTGGTACTTAAAGAACAGTCACTGAAGTCTAACTGTTAGTACTAGTAAAGATAAACATGTAACAAACACTCAATGTTCCTAATAACAATTACTAGTACATATATTTACCAATGAATTTCTTATAATTAAATATAAAATTAAAAATATATATAACAACAAGTTTGCAACCCCATAAATGTATCTATACAATTCTCTTTCATGCTTAATTCACCTGCACCTGCTCTTTTGGCCAATGCTCAGTTTACTTTTGCTAAATATTCTGAGTGGAGATTCCCTATTGAACAGACCAGAATGAGTGGAGTCTAAACATGCTTCCATCCATGATCTCAGCTCAACAATCTGGTATCTCACCTTGGACAAATGGTGCTCCTAGGGGATTGTGCAAAAGGGATGGACTTGTTGAATGAGTCAGATGTTAGGCTACAGTTCCATTGTCAGAAACCAGGTCAAACTCGGCAATAGTAAAAACATAAAAAGCAGATAGATCTGTGAAGACATGAATCCCACCTAATAGGCCAGATTTATAAATATTTTAACTTTATAACTTTAAATCTCTTAATACTCATGCCATACTCAGTATGTGCTTTTATTCTTTACTTTTTAATTATTTTTTTTTTAATTTTTAAAATACAGTTTACATTTAATATTATCTGTATCAGTTTCAGGTGTACAGCATAGTGGTAAGACAATCATGTACTTCAAAGTGGTCCCCCTGATATTTCCAGTACCCGTCTGGCATTGTACTTAGTCATTACAATATTATTGACTATATTCTATAAGCTGTGATTTATAACCCTGTGACTATACTCTAACTACCAATTTGTACTTCTTAATCCCTTCATCTTTTTCAACGAGACTCCCAACCTCCTTCCCCTCTGGTATCCATCAGTCTGTTCTCAGTATCAGTAGTCTGTTTCTATTTTCTTTGTTTTAGAGATTTCACATATAAGTGAAATAATATGTATTTTTCTTTCTCTGTCTGACTTATTTCAGTTCCATTTTTTAAAATTTTTTTGAGGACCCTTCATATTGTTTTCCAAAGTGGTTCTACCAATCTATATTCCCACCAGCTGTGCATAAGCATTCCTTTTTCTCCACATCATCACCAACACTTATTGTTTGTTGATTTATAGCCATTCTGGCAGATCTCAGGTATCATCTCCTTGTGGTTTTGATTTGCATCTCTCTGATGATTAGTAATGTTGGCCGTATGTATGTCCTCTTTGGAGAAGTGTCTATTCAGTTCCTCTTCCCACATTTTAATTAGGTGGTTTTTCTGGTGTTGAGTTCTTTAGTGACTACTTCAGTATGCTCTTTTAGAAGAACTGATATTTGTGCTGATCCATCCTATCTAATAAAAGAGAAACATGGTAATTGGCGTACGACCGCTACCCTTCCCATTGGCTAATCAGGGCGATATGCAAATTAACTGTCAGCCAAGATGGCGGCCGGCAACCAGGCAGCTTGAAACTAACATGAGGCTTGCTTGCTTCAGTGACGGAGGAAACCAACATTCCCCGCCTGCCTTGCAGGCCTCTGAGCCTGCAGTTTGAAACATTTTAACAAATATAGAAGCTAAAAAAACCCCAGAAACCAGCTTTCAATGAGCTGGGATCTCAGAGCTGGAGTCAGAGCTGGAGTTATACATTGTTTCAAACCGAAACAAACCAGATACCTACTTTCAGCAGCAGAGGCCTAAGAGCTGGAGCCTCAGAGCTAAAGCTGGCCCAGAATTAAAAAAAAGAAAAGAAAAAAAGGAGCGGTTGGGAGCTTCTGTCACCCGCCAGCCTGAAAACAGCCCTCAGCCCCTCACCCAGACTGGCCAGGCACTCCAGTGGGGACCCCCACACTGAAGGGTGTGTGACCAGCTGCAAACAGCCCTCAGCCCCTCACCCAGGCTGGCCAAGCACCCCAGTGGGGACCCCAACCGTGAATGGTGTGTGACCAGCTGCAAACAGCCATCATCCCCTCACCCAGGCTGGCCAGGCACCCCAGTGGGGACCCCCACCCTGATCCAGGACACCCTTCAGGGCAAACCATCCAGCCCCACCCATGCACCAGGCCTCTACCCTATATAGTAAAAGGGTAATATGCCTCCCAGCACCGGGATCAGCAGAGCCGAGAGGCCTCCCGGCACCGGGATCAGCATGACAAGGGGCAGCGCCCAAACCCCCTGATCGCCCTGCAGCTCTGTGTGTGACGGGGGTGGGGGGCCACAACCTCCCTATCTGCCCTGCTCTGTTTGTGACAGGGGAAGGCGCCCCAACCTCCTGATCAGCCCTGCTCTGTGCCTGATACGGGGGAGCTCCCCAACCTCTGATCCCCCTGCGGCTCTGTGTGTGACAGGGTAGAGCCATAACCTCCCCATCAGCCCTGCCCTGAGTGTGACAGTGACGGCATCCCAACCCCCTGATCCGCCCTGCTCTGTGTGTGACAGGGGGCGGCGCCCCAACTCGCCTATCGGCCCTACTCTCTGAGTGACAGGGGGGAGCTTCTCAACCTCCTGATGGGCCCTGCTCTGTGCGTGACAGGGGGGAGCTCCCCAACCCCCCTGATGGGCCCTGCTCTGTGTGTGACAGGGGGCAGCGCCCCAACCCCCGGATTGGCCCTGCTCTGTGCGTGACTGGGGGTGGCATCACAACCTCCCGATCCGCCTTGCTCTGTGCATGACAGGGGGTGGTGCCCCAACTCCCCAATCAGCCCTGCTCTGAGCCCGACCAGGGGCTGCACCTAGGGATTAGGCCTGCCCTCTGCCACCCGGGAGCAGGCCTAAGCCAGCAGGGCGTTATCTCCCAAGGGGTCCCAGACTGCGAGAGGGCACAGGCCGGGCTGAGGGACCCCCCCTTCCTCCCGAGTGCACAAATTTTTGTGCACCGGGCCTCTAGTGCTATATAATAAAAGACTAATATGCTAAGTGTCCGGTCGTCCGGTCAGCCGTTCAACCCATCAAAACATAACATGCTAATGATATGCTAAGGCCGCTCAACTGCTTGCTGTGACATGTACTGACCACTAGGAGGCAGACACTCTGACCAGTGGGTTAGCTTGCTGCTGGGGTCCAGCCAATGGGACTGAGCCAGATGGGCCAGACAGGCCCTGGAGTCCTCCCGCGGTCCCTCCCTGGCTGGCCAACCTCCCGCGTCCCTCCCTGGCCCTGATCATGCACTGGTGGGGTCCCTAGGCCTGGCCTGCACCTTCTCACAACCTGCAACCCCTCTGGGGATATTGGAGAGCTGGTATAGGCCTGACAGCAAAAGGGCTGGTCGCTATGATGCACACTGACCACCAGTGGGCAGACACTTAATGCAGGAGCTGTCCCTGGTGCTCAGTGCGCTCCCACAGGGGGAACACCACTCAACCAGAAGCTCATAGCTGGTGAGCAAAGCAGTGGTGGCGTGAGCCTCTCCCGCTTCTGTGGCAGCACTAAGGCTGTCCAACCGCCAGCTTAGATTTTTCTTCAATTCCAGGACTTATATCAGTTCAGTATATTTCATAATTTCTCAAAAGTTGTCTCCCTTCATTGGCCTGGTGGCTGCCTAGACACCCTGCCATGGGAAGAGGGAAGTCACTGTCCTGCTGGCTCTGCCATGTCTCCACCTTCTTATTCTTCAATTTTCCTTGAATAACTCCTCTTCAAGAAGAAGGGACAGACTTCAAAACCAAAAGACAATATTATTCTATTTGTCAGGTACATTATACATGTTCTTGGTTAACAATGACAATGGCTCTACTAAAAGATGTTATTTCTGATTTCTCAGGAGCCAAAGTCCTTGATTTTAATGCATGTAAATGTATTCATATCAATTGTATTTATCCTTATATAAGAAGTCCTTTCTTATCGTAGGTCATAAAGCTGTATTTCTATATTGTCTTTGAAAATGTTGTTTCTGAATTTTAATATATAAGCATTATTTTGAGATAGGTTTAAGTCCAGTTTTAGTTTTCCATGTGGATTCTGAATTGACCCAATATCATTCATTGTACACACCATATTTCCCTGCTCACTTGCAAATCTGGGTTTGTCATTAATCAAATCTCAATTTGGGATTTGTCCCTTTTGGGGCTCTTTATTTTTCCATCCATTTGCTTATCCTTGTCCTAATATTACATTATCCTAATTCATAAAAATGACACATTAATTCTTGATAAAGATTAAGAAAAATTCCTTCACCTTGTTCTCTTATTCTAAGTCCTTTGAACCTTCTCATAAATTTTAATATATGTTTTTCAATTATGCACACACACACACACACACACACACACACCTTGGCAATATTTTTACTGGAATTACATTAAGTCAATAGATCAATTGGGTTAGAAATAATATTTATATAGTAATAGCAGTGAGGGTTCACCAGAGAAACAAATCCAACAGGGTGTGTGTGTGTGTGTGTGTGTGTGTGTGTGTGTGTGTGTTGGGGAGAGAAAGGAAGGGAGACAGAAAGAGGGAGAGAAAGGGAGAGAAAACTGGCCAAAAATAACCAGGGAAGGTTTGATACTGCAGGTAGAGTCTGGAAATGTTCTTCTGGTGTACCCCTCTTCCTCAGGGGTGGGAGTTCTCTTTTTCTTAAGATTTTCAACCAAATGGATGATATCACAAACATTATGGAGGGTAATTTGCTTTACTCAACTCTCCTGATTTAAATATTAATCTCATCTAAAAAAAACATCTTTTGACTTGTATGCATGCATATAAGCATAACCAATGGACATAAGACACGGGGGGGTAGGGGAGGCCAGGGGATTGTCAAGGGCGGGGAAAAAAGGAGACATATGTAATACTCTTTGTAATACTTTAACCAATAAAACAATTAAAAAAATAAATAATAAATAAATAAATAAATAAATAAATAAATAAATAAAAAACATCTTTGCAGCAACACCCAGAACTGCTTGACCAAATATCATTTATTACATATTATTTCAAGTAGAAGTTTTGGGGGTTCTTTTGGTTTAGTGTTTTTTTGAGTTAATGCATCAGTTTTTCTATTTGGCAATTGAAAGTGACCTGAGAAGACAGATCTCACAGAGGAGAGGACTTCATTTTCACAGAGGAGGGGACTTCATTTTTTTTTTTTTTCAGATTAAGGTCCACAGACTGCCTGTTTTCCTATCCATTCAAATTTTTACTCCAAAGTCATCTTGACATAGTTAGAGTGGGCTCGGACAAACTTTTTGCCAGAATCTATCATTTAAAAGCATGGCTTTGTGTTGGAGAGAATGCAGTCACTGTATTCAGCTATCTATCAGCCTGCACACTCCCCTAATTCCATACAAGAGACCGGGGTTTTGGAATCTCTCTCTCTCTCTCTCTTTCTTTTTCCTGATTTTATGCCAATTTCTTACTGACTGCCAGAGAATCAACCAATAAGTAAATAAACATTGGCAGAGGTAAACTTAGATTGGCCATGTTTACCTCCCAGTCCCATCTAGAAGGGGCTGCTATGCCGTTATCTAACTCATAAATGTTTACTTATATTTAACTATTTTGGTCTATTTGCTTGGCAAACTGGAAGTAATGATGAACATTTATATGTCCCTTGCTAAAAAGTACAGTGGCATATTTGGACGCATGATCTCAGTTGCATGGTCATTTACAATTTATTTGTGTATTACATATCATGAAGCTAATCACGTCTAGCAACTTGGATGCCAGGAAGAGAGGAGACATAATGGAGGTCTATCCACAGACATTAGAAATGAAGGATTAGATCTGAGTTACGATTTTAAAAAGGGAAATATTTAAAATGATATGCTGTAATATCTCCAACAATTAACAAAAGGACATAGTGCTCGCTTCAGGGGCACATCTTAAATTGGAACAATACAGAGAAGATTAGCATGGCCCCTAAGCAAGGATGACATGCAAATTCGTGAAGCATTCCATATTTTTTTTTAAAAGGAAAGTATATAAATAGGTCTAAAATATGTTTACATTGATGTGCCCTCATTAAAAACCAAAGAAATGCAAGTGCAAGTGACATACATTTTTAAATTAGTCCAAAATGTAAAAATGTAAAAACACACACACACACACACCACTCAGTAATAGTTGTCATTTGGATACACTATCTGTAGAAGTGACATTTCATGCAATATTTCTGAAGAGTGATTTTGCTAGCTATTAAAAGGCTTGGAAATGTAGATGCTATTTACATAGCGATTCTGTTTTAAGAAAGCAAACCCAAGGACATAAAGAAGAATGTGAACAAAATTTTAACATCAAGAGTATTTATCATAATGACAGGTCACTGTAAATGGTAAAAAACAAAAGGAAAAAAGTTATGCTACATGTATGCAATAAAATGCTTTGAAACCACATAATATATAAAATGAAAATAAGAAGCATGGTGTACTCATAGCTTTGGTTTATACTGGCATGCAGTGAAATGTATGGGCCTTTTACAAGGCTAGTTTTAGGGACATTTCTCAAAATGCCCTCAATATATTTTTGGGTGTATTATATTAGACTTGAGTAACTTTAGTAACCCACCCCTCCCAAAAAATGAAATTCAGTTTTGATATAAACTACTGGCAGGAACAAAAGTAACCTGAATAGTCAAAGTATAAAGACCTCATTAGGACAGCACTCTGTGGAGATTTGAATTGTTAGAGAAAAATGAGTCTTAGGTAACTATATCTATTCCAACAGCTCAAGATAGATAGTAAGCAGAAGTAAAAAAAAAAAAAAAGGAAAGAAAAAGTAACGACAGAGCCTCAAATGCAGAACAACTGTGTAAGATAAGTGGATCTAGAAATTGTGTTTTCTGACCTCAAAATATGTAAAGGACACACTTTCCATTCCTGAAGTATGAACACTTTTTAAAACTAGCATTGTGCTTATTAATAAGATTCTGTTTCAGAATACGCTGAGTATGGCATCTATGAATGATTAAAATCCAATTATTGCAGCACAATTTACCATAGCTAAGATCTGGAAACAGCCTAAGTGCCCATCAGCAGATGAGTGGATTAAAAAACTGTGGTACAGCCTAACCGGTTTGGCTCAGGGGATAGAGCGTCGGCCTGTGGACTGAAAGGTCCCAGGTTCGATTCTGGTCAAGGGCATGTACCTTGGTTGTAGGCACATCCCCAGTAGGAGGTGTGCAGGAGGCAGCTGATGGATGTTTCTCTTTCATCGATGTTTCTACCTCTCAATTCCTCTCCCTTCCTCTCTGTAAAAAATCAATAAAATATATTTAAAAACAAAAAAACAAAAACCTGTGGTACATCTACACAATGGAATACTATGCTACAGTAAAAAAGAAGGAATTCTTACCATTTGCAACAGCATGGTTAGAACTAGAGAGCATTATGCTAAGCGAAATAAGTCAGTCAGAGAAAGATAAATATCACATGATCTCACTCATTGTGGAATATAATGAACAACATAAACTGATGAACAAAAACAGATCCAGAAACAGAGAAGCATCAATCAGACCGTCAAACCTCAGAGGGAAGGTAGGGGAGGGTGGGTTTAAGGGGGAGAGATCAACCAAAGGACTTGTATGCATGCATATAAGCCTAACCAATGGACACAGGCAATAGGGAGGTGAGGGCATGAGTGGGGGGCATCGGGGGCAATGGCGAGATAAGGACACATATGTAATACCTTAATCAATAAAGAAGATAAATAAATAAATAAACAAACAAACAAACAAATAAATCCGATTATCCCTGTCCGTTAGGAAGGGGCTGGAAAGGAGCTCAGTGCTTCAGAATCAAGGTTTCCACAAATTGTGAAATCTCAAGACAGGCCACTTCATCATTCTGTTTTTCTTTTACTTTCAAAAAACTAGAGGATATTTATGGAATTTGGCACATTACTATAGAAAGATTCAATGAAATAAATACAGTAAAACTCATGAAATAGCACTTATCCATTGTAAGCAATGGATTATTAGAGATTTGAAGTTTGCTCTATTTTCCCTTTGCACTATTTTGCATGTTTGGTATACTGCACCACTCCATCTAACCTCTGTGTTTATGAGATGTGGGACCATGCTCTCCCCTAATTCCTTTGGTCAGTAACTAACGGATGATCATGGCAATTATTCCTTCAGGCTAGTTATTATCTTCCCTTTATCATTTGCCTTTTAAAATAGTTTTGTTTCAAAGGGGTTTTATGGAAATGTATATTTTCCTATATAACAGAATCTAACAACCAGGTCAAAGTGAGTAATTAGCAAACTTGGCAAAATATTAAGGCTTAAAAATATAGGATGAAATCATTTGTAAGTTTAGTATCTCACTGGCTTTCAGAAATTTACACTTTGTTCCTTAGAAGCTGACGATGGAGTAAGCAATATAGTTACCATGGAGCTCAGGAACTTCCTAAGAGAAGGTTTGGTCAGGACAAGCACAGCTATTTCTGTCTATGAATCTGAGAGAAAATACTCCCATGGGTTCCTATCAGAAAGAAGCTTAGTGACTTGCAAACAACACCATCATCAACACCTTTGGTCCTAATATGAAGAAAAGCGATGAGTGTTCTAGAATTGTTTCTTAGAAGTTTCCTCTTTGTAAGCTGGTAGAAAAATGCTAAAGCATAGCTTGATAAATGCCAAAATAATGTGATCCTGGTATAATTCTTTAGTAAAGAGAGTTGATATAATATATGAGAACAGAGAGAACGTCCCACTGGAATTCTTTATTCCTGATATATATTTCCTTGGTGAAGTCTGAGGACAGTGTGATAAAGAATTTTCTCTTAATTGTGGGAGGATGAATCTTATTTTCGTCAGACTTTCCACTAGTTGGATGAGGCCCACATTCATGGAAGACAGTCTGTTGTACTTTATTGGAACAAATGTTGATCTCACCTCAAAACACCCTCTTAGATATACCAAGAGTAAAGTGACCAAATGTCCTGCACCCTGTGTCCCACACAAGTCAATTCATAAAATTAACCACCCCGGAATACAGAAAGGCAAAATTGAATGCCTGCCGATCCCTGTGATGGTCATAAGCCTGCTCTTTCGTCTCATTGGCCCAAACTCTGTCACATGGCTACACCTATCTGTATGGGTGATTAGGAAACTGAGACTTGTAGCCAGACGCATTGCCATCTCAAAAAACAAACAAACCAGGACTCTTTTAATTCACAGTGTCTTTAGTCTATAAAACAATAAGTCAATATATTCTATAAATCACATACATAGAAAATAAATATTCACCTAATTTCTCCAGGTAATGACTCAAAAAGTCACAGTTTCTAACCTGTACTTTCTGCCCCTCACAGAGGCCTTTCATAAACTTACTTAGATTTACACATCCTGGCTCATTTATTCTCTTTAACATCACAAATCATAGATGACATCAAAATTATGATTTTCTAGTGCTTATTATTTTTCATTGTCTCCCCCCATACACACTGGACAATAGATGCTGTGTCCAGAATTCTATTTACCACTTCAGACTTGTAGCCTCTATACTTAGATAGAAGGGCACCTGGTATGGTTGTCACTTAATAAATAATTGCAGATTAACTGAGTAAAATCTAAATGCTTACTGATCTTTGAGAGGAAAGATTCATTTGCAGTTAGCAACAAATATTGTCTCATAAAAATGGAGCCTTTAGGTGTCAAATGTTGTGTCATAAAAAGTGTAGATATCTTACTGGTAAGGACATTATCTCTTGCAGTTTTGTAGAAAACTATGATTTATATTTAAGCCATTCCTTCAGATGCAGTAATAATATTCATTCAGTATAGGTGAAACAATCATAAAATCAGAGACAGAAGTCTGAATGATTAACATTTACTGTTCCTGAATTTTGAATAAATATTAATACAGACACCATCTAGACATATAAATAAGATGTGTAATTCAGAAACTGATAAGAAGTGTAATTCAGAAACTGGTACCTCGTTATTTTTTCACCTCATTTCCAAAGAGCATATGAATTTAAAATGCTCTGTGGAGCAACGTCTTTCACTGATTAATGTAATTCTCTAACAGATGGAAGAAAAGACTAGTGCTTCCATTAACATTTTGAAATACCACAAATATATATACTCTGACAAAATTTATTCAAATAGTCGTGGAAAGGGTTTTTATTTTATTAAACAAATTACATTCTAATGCATTCCTACTGTAAAAGGAGGCAAGACAAAGAATAGAAATCACTCTTATCTCCATTTCTCAAGTCCAAGAGGGAAGTTTGCAGAAATCCAAAATCCTTTAGTGCTTTCATACACACACACACACACACACACACACACACACACACACACACATCTTTTCTGTGTCTTCATTTCATAAATGGGATTAAACATATTGTGTTTATTTTAGCAATTAGACTTAGAGATTTTTTTCACATAAATATTAATCTATTGATATATTTTAGCCTATTCACTTTGTATTTATATCATGATATACTATCATTTATTTAGCCTTTGCTTAATGACAAATATTTTGTTTTCTTAAATTATTAGCTAACATTATGCTGTAAAGAACAACCTTAAACAGATAGATCAAGTGCCAATTTTTCCACATTGTTGCCATAATTTGATATAATTAATCTTACACATTTTTATTCTTTTTTATTTTATAAGTTAGTACGAAGGATGGGTCTATTTTTAATATTTTACTAGCTGTTTAGATTTCTTCTGAGATAACATATGCACACGCTTTGACTATTTATATTTCTTCTTACTCATGATATAGGTACATATATAATATACATATATATAATTTTTTAAAATTTTATAGGATTTTAACATTTTATGTTAATCTTCAATATATAAAATATGTTAACAATTTTTCATTCTGATTCTTGTCTTTAATTTATCTTCTTAGTGACTTTTTTCATGTAGAATTTAATTTTATGAGTTTTTTCTTTTCTTTAAGAAGGTCATCTCTAATCCAGTAGTATAAAATTATATTCTAGTATTCTATACATTTAGGTTTTTAGTTTTTCTGTGCTTTATTCTTTAAAAATGCTAGATAAGGGTCTGAAATGTATTTTTTTGTCAAATAGATAGCTCATAGCTTTAATATCTGCTGTACATCTTATTCTTATGAAATTTTTGTTAAACCTAATTTATCATGCATAATCCTATCTAATAAAGAGGGAATATGATAATTGACCCTCATGCTGTCACAAAGATGGCAGCGCCCATAACCAATAAGGAGGGACTATGCTAGTTGGCTGACTCGCCCTCAAAGATGGCAGTACCCACAGCCAATAAGGAGGGAATATGCTAATTGACTGCCCCACCCTCAAAGATGGCGATGCCCACAGCCAATAAGGAGGAAATATGCTAATTGACTACCCCACCCTCAAAGATGGTGGTGCCCACAGCCAATAAGGAGGAAATATGCTAATTGCTGCCCCACCCTCAAAGATGGCAGCTCCCACAGCCAATAAAGAAGGAATATACTAATTGACTGCTACACTCTCAAAGATGGCAGCACCCACAGCCCAAGATGGCTGACAGGGGAGGGCAGTTGTGGGTGATCAGGCCAGCAGGGGAGGACAGTTAGGGGTGACCAGGCCAGCAGGGGAGGGCAATTGGGGGCGACTGGGCCAGCAGGGGAGGGCAGTTGGGAGACACCAGGACAGGAGGGGAGTGCAGTGGGGGTGATCAGGCCAGCAGGGGAGGGCAGTTGGGTATCAATCAGGCTGGCAGGGGAGTGGTTAGGGGGTGATCAGGCAGGCAGGCAGAAGTGGTTAGGGGCAATCAGACAGGCAGGTAGGCGAGCAGTTGGGAGTCAGCAGTCCCAGATTGTGAGAGGGATGTCTGACTGCTGGTTTTGGGCCTAAACCAGCAGTCAGACATCCCCCGAGGGGTCCCAGATTGGAGAGGGTACAGGTTGGGCTGAGGGACACCGCCCCAGTGCACAAATTTGTGCACCAGGCCTCTAGTATTAAATAATTGGCAATTATTTTGCCAGAGTCACAATATTTCCATTGATTCAACTTCATGACACAACTTTATATATAGTGATGATTGGACCTCTGTATTTTCTCCCATCTACAGTTCCCTATTGAAGTTTGTCTTGTGTCATTTTTTGATAAGAATAATTCAAGTTCACCAGGCATTGAAGGAAATAATGCCAGAGAACTATGAAAATAATACAGGAAATGGATCTTTCATAATGCCCACGACAAGTTTTAAATACATCAAACTAACATTTTAATAGATATTCAAGTTTATGTTCCTACTAAAAATAAAGGAAATCTATGAGAAAGGATTCATTCGGATATATGAAAAAGATCTTTAAAAATGAATGATAATACATATCTTCAAAATTATGTATATATGCAAACAAAAGAAGGGTTAGAAGAAGAAGTTGAATAAATCCTTCATACATATAAGAAATATAAAATATATGAGAAAAAACTTAGAAAATATGAAAAAGAATGTAATTTAATTGCCGACCAGAGTTGCTAAGAGACGGACAGAATTTAGTCAAGAATTCCTATCAAAATCTCAATGATATTTTTTTTTTTTTTGGCAGAAATAGAAGAAACCATCCTAAGAGTCACATGGAATCTCAAAGGACTCCAAATAGCCAAAACACAAAAAACAAACAAACAAACAAAAACACAAGGTTGGAGTTTTCACACTTCCTGGTTTCAAGACTTATTATAATGCTATAGTAATAAAAAAGGTGTGGTACTGGCATACATACGGACCTATATAGACTATGAAATAGAATAGAAAGACCAGCAATAAAACCCTTATATGTGGTCAATGTATCTGACAAGGTTGCCAAGACCATTCAATAGGGAAAAAGACAATCACTAATCATTGAGAAATACAAATCAAAACTAAAATGAGATAGCACCTCACACCTATTAGGATAGCTACTATTAAAAAAAAAAAGAAGGAAGGAAGGAAGGAAGAAAGGAAGGGAAAGAAAAACACTGAAATTAAGAAGTACTGTTCTAAACAAAAAGTATTGTTCTGTCCCCCAAAAGGAAACCAATTTCATATACAACAATTAAAGTTGAATGATCTGCTAAGGAAGAAGAAATCTTTGGCAAATATTTTATTTGTTTTCCTTTTTTTCTTTATTGATTAAGGTATTACATATGTGTCCCCATTGCCCCCCCCCCACCCCCCACTCATGCCCTCACCCCCCTGGTGTCTGTGTCCATTGGTTAGGCTTATATGCATGCATGCAAGTCCTTTGGTTGATATCTCCCCCTTACCCCCACCCTCCCCTACTTTCCCTCTGAGGTTTGACAGTCTGATCGATGCTTCTTTGTCTCTGGATCTGTTTTTGTTCATCAGTTTATGTTGTTCACTATATTCCACAAATGTGTGAGATCATGTGATATTTATCTTTCTCTGGCTGGCTTATTTTGCTTGGCATAATGCTCTCTAGTTCCATCCATGCTGTTGCAAATGGTAAGAATTCTTTCTTTTTTACTGAAGTGTAGTATTCCATTGTGTAGATGTACCACAGTTTTCTAATACATTCATCTGCTAATGGGCATTTAGGCTGTTTCCAAATCTTAGCTATGGTAAATTGTGCTTCTATGAACATAGGGGTGCATGTATTCTTTCTGATTGGTGTTTCTAGTTTCTTGGGCCATAGTCCTAGTAGTGGGATCACTGGGTCAAATGGGAGTTCCATTTTTAGTTTTTTGAGGAAACTCCATACAGTTCTCCAAGGCGGCTGCACCAGTCTGCATTCCCACCAGCAGTGCACAAAGGTTCCTTTTCTCTGCAACTTCGCCAGCACTTGTCATTTGTTGGTTTATTGATGATAGCCATTCTGACAGGTGTGAGATGGTACCACATTATCATTTTGATTTGCATCTCTCAGATTATTAGTGACTTTGATCATATGTTCATGTCTCTTGATCTTCCTCATGTCCTCTTTCGAAAAGTATCTATTTAGGTCCAGCAAGGTTATCATTCAAAATTGAAGGGAAAATAAGGAGTTTCACAGACAAAAAAGGCTAAGGGAGTTTATCACTACCAAGCCAGCAATGCAAGAAATGCAAATATTTGATTTTAATGCTGAATGAAATATGCACCATCTGATTGAAAACAGGAAGGCATCACCAGAGGGCTGAAACTGAAACTTAAAGGTAGAAAAATACTGTGGAAGAAGGTATGAGAGTTTGATGAGACCCAGATTAAGAGCAAGGAAGTTTTTAAAAATGCTGTGTTGATTCCACAATTACAACTGGATCCATAATTGAAAAGAAGGGATCACATGGAAAGTGCTCAAATGTCAGGCAAATGTATCCTCTAAGCAATTTTAATTGGTCACTTAGAGGGGAATCTTTACAACTGTTCATACTCTTTCTAACAGTAAATATTAAACTGTAGTAAACTGGGGGAGGTCAATAGGAAATGTAGACATTTTTGAAGAAAAAAAAATGCAAGTGAAAGTATTTATCTGCACCAATTTGCTGTGAGATAAAGAGGTGGACCCTAGAGACTAACTATTGGCTCTGATGGCTTGAACAAAGTAGTTGAATTGATGGCTCTGCCGGAAGCACATGTAGCTGTCACTCTGCAGGAAATCCAACAGCTAAAAATGACTTATTTGCTTTGAGACACGTGGCTGATTCTTTCTTTCAAATTGTGAACATGGAAGATAGGCAAGCTTTGTTTTTCATAGTCAAGAATACAAAACAAATTCAGTGTCTTCCTTGAGAATATTGAAATTCTCTAGAGCACTACAACCACCTGGTGAGATAAGATTTAGTTATGATTCATCATCAAAGCGACTTAATTTATCACAGTGGTGTTGACATCACAGAGAACTCCAAAGGAACCAAAGGAATGTTAGAACTGCTACAGCACATATTAATGGGGAGGCTGGTTTGTTTGGTCAGATAGAATATAGGGCCATACTAATCAGTTAAATTCTTGGTTATAACTTGAGCTAAAAGAATTCAATGCCTGTGAAGCTGTTTGTGTATTGAAGGATACGTGTATATCACCTGGCTTTTTGTTAGCTATTATATATCAAGTAACCAGGAATAAATATGAATTTAAATAGAGCCAGTATAAAAATTCTTACAGAAAGGAGTAGCTAAAGAAGTACTCTTAAGAGTAAATAATTTCCCAAAGAGCAAATAACATGAAGCATCTGTTCTTATACTTATTTTCCATTTGCATATCTTTTGTGATGAAAGGTTCAGCTCATTTATTAACGAGGCTGTTTGTTTTATATTATTGAACTGTGAGATTTCTTTATGTATTCTGGATTCCAATCCTTTATCAGATAGGTGGTTTTCAAAGGTTTCTCTCTAAGCAAAAGTTTCTATTTCTAAATTTTTAGCATAGTTTTTTGAAGAGCAAAATTTTTCATTTGAAAAGCCCAATTTATCTGTTTGACTTTTTATGTCTCTTAATGTTGGCCTTCTACATACAAATTCATTGCCAAACCCAAGATCACACATATTTTCTTCCATATTACCAGATATTTTATGCTTTTCTGTCATATATTTGCATATATGATTCATTTTAATTTATTTTTTGTAACAAATGTGAGGTATATAGCATGTATCATTTTCTTTTTCAAATGCATGTCCAACTTCCCAGGATCCCTTGTTGAAAAGATTGTCCATTTTGTAATAAACTGTGTTTTCATATTTATCAATGTTAATTGAAGATATTTTTGTAGGTCTATTTCTGGGGGTTATATTCTGTTCCATTTATCTATAAATACTTATTATTTGTCAGTACCATAATACCTTGCCCATCCGATGTGGTTCAGTGATTAAACATTCACCTATGAACCAGGAGGTCACAGTTTAATTCCTGGTCTGGGCACACGCGCAGGTTTCAGTTTGATCCCCAGTGTGGGGCATGTAGGAAGCAGCCAATCAGTGATTCTCTCTCATCACTGATGTTTCTCTCTCTCTGTCTCTCTTCCTTCCTTTCTGAAATCAACAAAAAAATTTTTTTTTAAAAAAATTTTGAGTACTATAGCTTTATAAGTCTTAAAACTGGACATTATGAGTCCACCAACGTTTTTCTTTTTTAGAATTACTTTGGTTATTTTTGTTCATTTCCCTTTTGAATAAATTTTAGAATCAGCATATTAATATCTATCAAGGAATACTTGTGTCTTACTGGCATAGTGATAAGTCAATAGATAAAGTTAAGTAGAATAAATCTTTTTGAGATAGGCTGTGCAGGGCTGTGGTCGGTGAGGCTGGTGAGGCGCCCAGGAAGGTGAGTTTGGGTGTGAAGGCCTCACCTGGTATGGCTGGCACCTGGGGAAGAGAGGCCTGGATCCCTGCTGGCGCGGCTCCAGAGCCTGTAAGGAAAGAGATGGCATAAGGGGCCCTTCCTCTCCCTTCCCATGGTGTCTCCAGGCTCGCGGGGTGGGGTCAGGACCGAGCTCTGGAAGCCTCCCTCCACTGCAGGAAGAGCTTTATTCAAGGGCAGGAGGAACAGGAAGCGAAAGCGCCCCAGGGGCAAATGCTCAGGCTGGCTTAGGCAATGGGCTCCGGAGGGCGTGGAGGGCTCCTCACCCGGGCCGGGCCGGGGCCTGCAGCCGCTCCGCAGTGTCCTGCATGCCCATGTCGCGCAGCACCTGGGCAGCTGACGAGCTTGTCCGCCACGTCCACGACGTCCATGCGCCCCAGTGCCCCCCGGGGGATGCGCACGTAGCCGTCGCGCAGGGGCACGGAGAGCAGCTTCATCTTGAACTTCTTGAGCTCATCAGCAGTCAGCTCCTCCAGCGCATCCAGGATGGCTTCCCGCGTGCCCGCCATGGCTCCAGGGTCCCCGGCCGCAGCTGCGACTCACCGGGGTATCCGCCCACTAGGAAGTCTCCTCTGGGGCGGGACCTGCAGCTTCCCGTCTTCTCCCGACACCACCTCTGCCCCAGCCCGTTGCCCTGGGGTGGGAGTTAGGTCACCCCAGACTATCCCTGTGTTCCTTCTCCCGCCCCCCTGCTCCCAAGGCCTCCGGTGCCAGTCCCTTGGCCATGGAGAGGGGGCGCCAGGAACCGGTCCTCCAGCTGGTCCGCAAGGTGGGACACGGGAGACCAGACGGGAGAGGGAGGCGCTCATGGGTGGTGCCTGCGACTCCAGACTTGCATTAGCTGGCACGGACCAGGAACCCAGTTTACTGGAGTGCCAAGGCTTAGAATCTTGGAATTCAGAAGCCCCGACATCTCCCCCTTCCCCTGAACCTTAGCATCCTCTCCCACATGCCAGAGGATTTTAGAATCAGAATCCTAACAGCCAGAACCTCGTAGCTCGAAATTCCACATACTGGGGAGAAATGAGGTATTAAAAAAAGGGAGGAGCCCTAACTGGTTTGGCTCAGTGGATGGAGCGTCAGCCTTCGGACTGAAGGGTCCCAGGTTCGATTCTGGTCAAGGACATGTACCTTGGCTGCGGGCACATCCCCAGTAGGGAGTGTGCAGGAGGCAGCTGATCAATGTTTTTCATCGATGTTTCTAACTCTCTATCCCTCTCCCTTCCTCTCTGTAAAAAAATCAATAAAATATATTAAAAAAAAAAGAATAAATCTTTTTAAGAAATATTGAGTCTTCCTCTCTGTAAACATGGTATATCTTTCTAGTTATTTATGCATCCATTTCTTTCTTGCATCACTATTCTGTAGTTTCTGGTGTAGAGATCCTGGACATATCTTTGTTAGACTTAAACGTTAACTATTTATAATTCTTTCTCTGTTGCTTTCTCTCTCTCTCTCTCTCTCTCTCTCTCTCTCTCTCTCTCTCTCTCTCATTAATGTGTACATATATATTTAAACATCAAATTTCAGTTGTTTCTTTACTGACATATAATAACATCATTTACTTTTGTATATGGACTTCATAATTGTGTCCTTGCTAAACTCACTTATTACTCCTAGGAGTTTATAATAACCTCTGGGATTTTCTACAGATATAATCATATCAGAGTTTTTTGTGTGCTTCCTTGACAATCTCTATCCATTTTGGTTCTTTTTCTTGTCTTATTTCACTGTTTAGGTCTTGTAATAAATTGCCTTTTCATATTTACCAATGTTAGTTGATACTTTTGTATGTCTATTTCTGAAACAGAACAATAGGAGATAGATATAGAAAGATATATAGAGATAGAGATAGTGATAGAGATATATGAAATTTATTACATATTGGAATTGGCTCACATGGTTATTGAGGCCAAGAAGTTACAAAATCTACCATCTGCAAGCTGGAGAACCCAGCTTGTAAATTAGCCTGGGTCTGAAGGCCTGAGATCAGAGGCCCAATGGTATAAGTCCTGGTCTGAGTTCAAAAGCCTGAGAACGAGGAGTGCCAAAGTACAAGGGCAGGAAATGAATATCTCAGCTCAAGTGGAGAGAGCAGATTTGCCCTTCTTTTGTCTTTGTTTTGTTCATGTCCTTAGTGGATTGGGTGATACCCACTTACATTGGTGAGTGCGATCATCTTTACTCAGTTTACTGTTCAAATCCTTATCTCGTCTCATGACATCCTCACAGACACTCTCAGCAATGATGACTTACCAGCTATCTAGACATCCTTTGGCACAGTCAAGTTGACACATAAAATATACCTTCACAGTCTTCCACTATGATATGGAATAAAAGGGGGGAGAGAGAACTTCTGAGCCGTGTTTAATCACAGGGAGAAATCATTCAGTCTCTCATCAGTAGGTCAATGTGACCTGTAGAATTTTTTTAGGTATAATTTATCAGGTTAATGATTTCCTGCTTAATTTTTCTCTCAAATTACTGTCAGAGGAGTGGAAGAAGACTATGTATAATTGTAGGTCTGTCTAGTTATGCTTTCAGATCTGTCAGTACATGCCTTTTATGTTTTGCTGCTCTGTTTTTGGATGTATCCCATTTAGAATTTTTATGTCTTCTGGAAGAATTATTTAATCATCATGCAGCACAGCTTTTTATTCCAAAGTTTATTTTTCTGATATTAATATAACTGCCACAGCACTGTGTGTGTGTGTGTGTGTGTGTGTGTGTGTGTGTGTGTGATTTATTTCTCTCCATCCTTTTATTTTTAGCATATATGTGTCCTTAGAGATGGTATTTGGTGGGTTTCTGTGTTCACTATATAGTTGGTTTAAAAATATACCATCTTGCTGGCTGCTTTTTCTTTTTTTTCTTTTCTCTTGCTTACTTGATATCTCCAAATGAATGTTTAAAAGACTTTCAAACCTGACATCTGACATTGAATTTCATCATACTCTTTCCCATCTCAGTTCATGGCAATTCCATTTTTATAGTTGCTCAGGTCAAAATCTCAATATTATGCTTAACCTCTTTTCCCCCTTATATCTCATCCAATCTGTTAGGGAATTATGCTGCTCTGCCTTCAAAGTAGACCCAGGATATGACCCCTTCCTCCACTTGCCGTCACTTCTCACCTGAACCACTGTGAGAGTCTGCTCACTGGGCTCCTGATTAAGTTCTTATACTCCTGCAACATATTTTCAACACAACGGCCAGAGTAGCCCTGTAAATTAAGCCCGGTGGAGTAGTAAAGTGATAACTGAGAAGAATGGCTCTTAATGTATTATTCAGGGGTGAAGTGTCATGGATAAAAGAATGGCTGGATTTAATATTCATCTAGTTGAAGTTTCAGGAAAAGAAACTAGAGAAGATGGATGACAGGCAATATTAAAAAATAGTTGACTATTATCGTGACTTGATAAAAACCATTTGTTAAGCTGGATAAATAAAACCAGAAGGTGAAAAATAAAAAAAAAAAGCAACACTTCTAAATACATCATATTAAAATTATAGGATGGTAAAGACAAAGGTAAAAATTGTAAATAAACAGAAAATAAATAACCTCAATGGAAAGATCATTAAGTGGTTTGTGAATTCTCTGTAGTTTAAAACAGAAATCTGGAGAAATAGAAAACTGTTCTCAAAAAGCGGAGAGAAAAAGAAATCGCTCATTCATTTGATGGAACGCATAGTTCATGAGTACAAGTATATACATTGTGATTATTTTCCTTGCCAGTCTCAGAAACATTAAATGTAGAGAAGCTAAGTATGAAACTCTGTGTAAGCAGAGAGAGCAGGAGTGGTCCAGACAGCTTTCTCTGCATGTCTGCAGAACCTCTCCATCCTGTGTTCATTCAGGCAACCAGTGGCTGCTGGCAGAATAGCTTCTTTTCCGAACTTCTACACGTGAATGTTGACCATGGAAATACCTTTAGCTCAATACAGCTGGTAAATAGAGGCTGTCAATTTGTGGAAGTCACTGGTGGGTTTTGTTGGTGTGTGTTTTTTTTCAGGTTCTGTCAAAACACTATAATGTCAGAGCTTGTGACAATCCTTGTGTCCCATTGCCTTCTCCACAAATACAGGGTGGAGCAAAAGCAGGTTTACAGTTGTGAGTACATCTGTGAAACACAGAGTTTATTTTTACTAGTTTATTATTTACTAGGGGCCCGGTGCATGAAATTTGTGCACTTGGGGGGGGGGTCCCCCAGCCCAGTCTGCCCCCTCTCACAAACTGGGAGCCCTCAGAGGATGTCCTACTAACAGCTGAGGCCCACTCCATGGGGAGCGAGCCTAAGCTACAGTCTGGCCTCCCTTGGTGGGAGGCGACCGAGCTGATCAGGGGGAGGTACCAGTCCCATCACCCCGCTGCTGTAGCCACTGCCATCCACCACAGCCGCCAAAGTGTTTTCATCAACATGGACTGCAGTCCCTTCACCATGAAAAAATGACAACTTTCTTTAGGCATTTTCAAGATGTGTCTTTCATAGGATACGACATTTCTTTCTTTCTTTCTATTTTATCCTCACCTGAGGATATGTTTCTATCATTGATTTTTAGAGAGTGTGGAGAGAGGGAGAGACAGAGAGAAACATCAATGGGAGAGGGACACTTTGATTAGTTGCCTCCTGCACGAGCCCTACCTGGGTCCCAGCCAGGGAGGAGCCTGTAACCTAGGTACATGCCCTTGGTCAGAATCGAACCTGGACCCTGTAGTCGGCTAGGGCAGGATATGACATTTCTTAGCCCCTCCAGCAGCAGACCTTTGCTTTTTCCTCCAGGAGTGAGGTAGAAAAACCCTAGATCACCTTCTTGGAATCTTATAACCCACGTTACCAAGAACACTGCAAGTGGTGGCATACAGGGAGCTTAGCCAATGCGCAGTCAGAAAAGGTGTTTATGCTTGAACTGGTTTGGCTCAGTAGATAGAGCGTCAACCTGCAGACTGAAGGGTCCCAGGTTTTATTCCTGTTAAGGGCATGTACCTTGGTTGGGGGCACATCCCCAGTGGGGAGTGTGCAGGAGACAGCTGATCAATGTTTCTCTCTCATCGATGTTTCTGACAGTCTATTCCTCTCCACTCTTCTCTGTAAAAAATCAATAGTATATATTTTTTAAGAAAACAAAAGGTGTTTCCTCTGCAGTCCATGTGCAGAGGATCCCCTGCATTGTGTCTACTGGGCTAGGGGCATGTCCCCAGCTGCCAGGGGCACGCCCCAAGCCCGGCAGCCCCACGTTGGCTGTGTCCACAGGCTGGGGGGCGTGGATCCCATGGATACAGAGCAGGGCGGCCGCCGGGGGTACACCCCCAAGCCCAGTGGCCCCACGTTCGCTGTGTCCACCGGGCTGGGAGTGTGGACCTGGGCTGCTTGGCATGGATGCATGTGCAAGCGGCCGCGGGGCGGAAGTTCCCACCCTGCCCCATGGCTGCTTGTGCTTGGCTCCCCCGGCTGCTTGTCCCAGGACCCTGGCTTCTTAGCGCCGGTGCCTTAGGCCACTCCTGGCTGGGGCGTTCTGGGACCCTGGCCGCTCAGGGCCTATGCGCAGACCTACAGGCTCAGAGCGGCCTGGGTCTCGAGGATGTTCCCGAGACCCAGGCAGCTCGGTGCCCGTGTATGCAAATTAACCCACCATCTTTGTCAGGATAATTTGCATACTCCAGATTGGCTGGTGGGCATTGCGGATGGATGGTCAATTTGCATCTTTCTCTTTTATTATATAGGATTATTGCATTATTTTCCATGCAAACAACTGTAAACCTATTTATCCTCACCCTGCATACGAAACAAGGCTTCCCTTTTTGCCAAGTTTGATAGGTTGCTACTGGCTGATGAGTAGGTCAAAGATGCCCTTATGTTTTTCACCTTCATAATTTCATGAAAATTGCTGAGGTTTCATATTTGTGGGAAAGACCTCTATTTTCTTCAATAAAAAATAAAAATCTTGCTTACATTTGTGAACCCCTTTGGTGGGAAATAAGAAAATGGCCAGTCACTTTACCTCAAAACTTGTGATATTGTCATAGCTAACAAAAGTCTTAAAATTATTCTGTTCTGTTATAAATCCATGGGTCTTTTCTTGTTCCTGCCAGCTAAAATGTGCTAAAGATATCGCTCTTTCAAAATTACCTCTGATTTCATCAATTGTGACTTGTATTTTAAAAGTTAGTGTATTTACTGTGTATTTTCCTATTCTCTTATTTTCTCTTTAGGAAAAAATACAAAGTATAAAATAGCATTTCATTTTAAATGTAAAATATTGAAAATGGTTTTACAAAGACCCATTCATCCTAAGTTTTAAATGTCTAACATACCTACACTTGTGAGTTATATACAGATAAAGTCTATGTGTTTATATGAATAGTTAACATAAGTAGCCTACTTCCAAAGATTTCTTATCAGCAATTAATGAAAAATCATGAAAAGCAGGTTGGTTACAATATGGTACACTTACCTGAATCCAGGTGATGTGCCTTTACTTTTTGAATTTTAAGAAGAGCGACATAAGAGTGTTTACTTTTTTGGGCTAGTTAGGGAGATAGTGGTGGTGATCAAATTTTTTTATTTCCTCTTTTAGTCACATAAAGACTATTAGAAAGAGGTTTTATAAGGTCTTCTCAGGGCAAAACTTCTTACTAAATTATACTTGCAACATTTTTTCATTGTTGAAGTTTCTTCTTTTTTAGCTTTCTCCATTGTATTGTATTTTCCTAGCTATATTGTCCTGCCAAAACGGCTTTTAAAAATGGTGCATATGAAAGTTTATGAGGAAATAGAATTCTAGATGTGTTTCAGAAGCAGCTGAAGGCTCCCTGTAGCTTCTCAGAAAGACTGATGATTCTCACAATATAAATGAACTGTATTTCTTCCTAGTTCCATAAGCATACCACAAGATTCTGATAAATTCTCACATTCTTGTCTGCAATCACCTGTTGTAATTTAAACTTGGAGAGTCTGTTCCCCTCCTAAGCCTGATGAAGTCTATTCAGGGAGCATAGTGATGCACGGACAGGACATATTTCAGCTCTGATCATCTTGGTGTATTGGTGCTGATAGGATGGAATTGGTTCTTTCAAGGGCTTCTGTATTCCACAGCATAATACTAAGTTAACTTAGCTGATAAAGTATTACAGGGCATTCAGTGTTTGATGGAACACTAAAATTTGTTCATTTTAAACATGTTTGAGCCAAAACCAGTTTGGCTCAGTGGATAGAGCGTCGGCCTGCGGACTGGGGGGTCCTAGGTTCGATTCCAGTTAAGGGCATGTACCTGGGTTGCGGGCACATCCCCAGTAGGAAATGTGCAGGAGGCAGCTGATCAATGTTTCTCTCTCATTGATGTTTCTGACTCTCTATCTCTCTCCCTTCCTCTCTGTAAAAAAATCAATAAAATATATTTTAAAAAAAACATGTTTGATTCAACAAATTTAAGCAATCAAAATGAAGTTTGTTTTTACTTTCTATAAAAATATATGCATATATACACACATATGTGTAAAATGTCATTTATAAATTACTAGAGGCCCGGTACACAAAATTTGTGCACTAGGGGGCTGGGGGAGGGCAGGTTCCTCAGCCCTGCCTGTGCCTTCTCACAGTCGGGGAGCCCTTGGGGGATGTCCAACTACCCCAGAGGCGGGAGAGGCTCCTGTTACCGCCAGCTGCGCTCGCCAGCCATGAGCTCAGCTCAGGGCTTCTGGCTGAGTGACGCTCCCTTTGCAGGAGCACACTGACCACCAGGGGGCAGCTCCTGCATTGAGTTTCTGCCCCCTGGTGGTCAGTGCACAGTGCACGTCATAGCAAGTGGTCTTTCTGCTGTTCAGTCGATTTGCATATCAGCCTTTTAGTATATAAGATATTTTGTGCATGCATGTAGACTTTTAAACTTGTTACATAATAAATATGCTTAAAAGTACATGCTGGTATTATCTTGGTTTCCTATTTTCTTTTAAAATTTTTTCTTTGAGATCACCTGGTTTAAATCATAGAGGAAATCCAACTATAATACCAAAATGTACAAAAAGTTTCCACCAGAAAGCATACATTCTGCAGGCTTTCGCATAAACTATTGATTATCTATCAATTCAATTTAATTTCAATTCAAATGCATTCAATAAATATACAATGAACATATGTTATATATGGTGACTTATATTAGATACCTTAAAAAATTTTTAAAAATTAGCCGGCCACAGTCTCAGATTTTAGAGTTGAAAGTATAATATAAATGACAAAGTCATAAAACATTTAGTCAATTTATAAGAGTTCATAGAAGAATATTGTGACTCCTTTTGGGGAGATAGCTAAGAAAGGGGTCATGAAACAAGTGTTATACCTATACCATTGAACATTTAGATATGATTAGTGCTAGTTGTTATTATATGATGATGATGATGATGATGATGATGATGATGATGAAAAAGACCAAGAAGGGTACAGAATTTAGGAGTTTGTAGGCCATTGGGACCATATGTAATGTACATACATACCTAGGGAGAAAGTGGCAGAAAAGCTGGAGCTTATACATAATATTTTGTGGGCATAATTAAGCATTATGAGCTCTTAGAGATTTGTAGGTGGAAGGGTGGAGTTATGAAAGCTGGACATTGGAAAGTTTATAGTAGCAGGTGCATGTGTAAAAGGATTGCAGAGGGAATGAAGAGACTAGTGAGAAGGTCATTCTGACATTTGTGGGGGGGAAGCTGACACAAGCACCTTCATAATTGTCTCCTGGCAACCCCTCCAGCCTCATTCCCTGCTACTCTTCCTCCCATCCCAGCAATGAATACAGACATATAGTCAGCAGGTCCCATATGCTCTCATGTGTATATGCCTTCACACATGTCCGCACACTGGTGGCTAGCACACCTGGACTTACCTCTCAAATCCCTTAATCTTTCAAAAGCTCCTTCTACCCACCCAGGCTCATCTGCATGTAGTCATGGAGGGAGAGTAGCATTTTAATTTCTGGTTGCTGCAGCCTTCAGAACTCGTATCTTGGTCAAATTCACCCTTGCAGCATTATTTTCAGCGTTGTTAGTCACTAGTATTGCTGCCCCAGCATGCCTGATGGGAAATGTTACAAACAGGATTGAAAAGATTGTGCTCAAGAGCATTATCCCTGTGCTCGAGAGCAGCAGAACACTGCCGCTTTAAATTAGGAAAGATTACGGGCAATGAAAATTCCAGTGAAGATGTGGCTTGTTGCAGGCATTGTGATCATTTCATTAGACTGTTGTGTGATGCATACGTGCCATTTTGAAGGATAAAGACCACCTTCAG
The DNA here is from genome assembly GCF_014108235.1 of Myotis myotis. Lineage (NCBI taxonomy): Eukaryota > Metazoa > Chordata > Mammalia > Chiroptera > Vespertilionidae > Myotis > Myotis myotis. Next base: position 43,865,323 of record NW_023416401.1, read on the forward strand.
GAATAACTTTGGTTTCCACAGGGAGAAGTAATGAATGTTTGCAGTAGAATCCACAGTATGAAAGTCACACTTCACATCTTTTGACAAGTTTCAGAAATCATATTTGAATGTTAGAAGAGATTATATAAAAATGCCCAAGAATGACTAAATCCTGAGTACCTCCATTTAAGAAATTGTCATATAGTTACAGAATCTTGACTGAAATGCTTTCATTGTGTGGGCACAGATTTTGAAGCTATACGTTAGTGCAGCTTTTTTTGCACTCTACCCTGTCACGGTGTGGCAAATTGAGATAACTTCCCTGGACGTAACAGTGGAACAGATTTGGTTCCTGTCGTGCCCATTAACAGGGCAGTGACTCCAGGAGGCAGCTGGTAGGAGGGAAGGAAGTGTACCAGTTGGTGCTAAACAAAGCCATGTGGCTTATAAAATCATCACAGTCAGTTTGGAAAGTAGCAATGTAAGACAATTACCCTCTGGATGGAAAAAAAATAAGGTAGAATATAGCTATATACACACATAAAATATTTCATGTTCTTTGATTCATTCAACAGATATTTATTGAATGCTAGAACACATGTAAATAACCAAGAAGGGGCATTCATAGTATTGAGAGAAAGTGTTTCCACCCACTCAATTTTCATGCTGTGATGTGGAAAAATATTGTTATAATTATAATTAACATTTCTTTTAAACAACTTAGTTATTGCCAATATGATTTATTTTATGAGTGAAATAATCAAATATGAAATCAAGTTAGTATCTTATCTAAAACTATGAAGTGCTATTCCAAACCAGAACACATATAAATAGCTCCCCCCAAAAAAATTCATAGTATTGAGAGAAGAGTGAGCAGAAGAGGAACAGAATTCAGGGTAAATAATAAAAATATTTTTTTTTCTTTTTTAATGGGGTGTTTGCATAAGTTTATGGACAAAGGAAACAGAAATTAGATGAAAGGGAAAGGCATTTCATTTGGGAATAACTACATATGCAAAATCATGGAGGTGGGAATCAGTGTTTTGTGTGGATTATATATTTAGAAATGCAGGTTTTATATTATTCAAATGGAATTACATTCTTAAATACTTCTGTGATTTTCACATAGGAATTTTTCTTGTTGGTAAAGAAAGAAAGAAAATCTTATAAAGAGACTATAACTTTACCTTTTTTTCTTTTAAATTTTCTATTTAGAAAAATGTTTATGTTTCCATTGTGACTGTTTTAGGAAAACCTAAATTACATGCTATCGACCTTTGATAAATATTCTGTGAAGCCCTACAATATTAAGGAGGTTTCCTAATAAAAATTAAGATTGTATGAGAAAGAACTTGAGAATAAAAAAATTACTAGTCAAGAAAAACACACAACAGATGATTACTCTGCATTTCTGCACCAGAGTTGATTAATTTTGATTCCTTGTGCATTGAAAAATGTTTCTATCTACTCAATTTTTATGCTGTAATGTGGAAAACTATTGGAATAATTATAATTAATATTTATTTTAAACAACTTAGTTTTTGACAATATGATTTATTACATGAGTGAAATAATCAAATATAAAATCAAATTAGTTTTGGATTAGTATCTTATCTAACACTATGACGTGCTATATAACTATAATGATATTTCACTATAATAAAAATTTCAAAGAAATAAAAATAACTTGCTTTCAAAATCCTCATAGAGTTCACTATGGTAAAATGAGATCTATGTTAGTGATAGATACAGATACACACATATGTACATATACATATAAATTTAATTATAGACTTACTGATATGTACCCTATTTAATAGATGCTCAGTTTGAAGATATTCAGGCAAACATTTCTATGAAAAGAGATAGACAGAATTATAGTATATAGACACTAACCTAGCAAAGCAAGAATTAAAACAAACACAACCAATCTACTGTGCTGGCGCCTCTCACCACCGCACAGCACAGGCTCTTGCTAGTGGGTTTGTAAAGGTCACCTTTCTCTGTTGGTTCTTTCTAGGCTTTTTGTCCTGTCCCTGCAGTTCTTTTCAGGCAGGCATGTGGCTGCTCTGTTTATGGGCTGACCCCTGCCGAGGGCCTGCCCAGCCTGTCACTTTCCTCTCTGATTGCCTTAATAAGGACAACTGTCTCATGTTTCTTAAAATTCAAAGAAAAACAGACTGTTTCTTCCACTAAATGTCCCAGAGTGTCCTGTTCCCCAAATGAAATTAAACAAACAAATCTGGGCCATTATTTCTTACATTCCAAAACAGAGCGGTAGAGAGGCGGTAGGAGTTTAAGGTTAACATTTGAGGAAGTTGAAGCATTGGAGAAGAAATGACAGAATGCTTCGACGGCTAAGTAGCCAGAGCCACTCTGTCCTGAGCCCGCTTCCACAGGCAATTGATTGTCTGCTGCTGAGCATTCTTTTTGTATTATCTTGGGACCGAACAGGAAGAGATGACAGCCTCCAAGTCACTCATGTCCTCACAAAGAATGACTTCCTCCTCTCTGAGTGGATTGTCACGAAGATTGTGATTGTGATGGCAGTGGGTGAGAAGGTGAAGGAGGAGAGAAGGAGAAACGGATAAGAGGAGGAAAAGACAGAGAGGGAAGAGAAGGAATGGGAGGAGGAGGAGCAGGAGAAGGAGGGAAGAACAGTAAGAGAAAAGGAGGAGGAAGGGTGTTTATTTAGTTAATCGGTGCCAATTCTTACATACACTAACCTCATTAGTCCTCATTACAATCCGATGTAGTAGTGACTATTATTTTATAGATGAGAACACACAATTTTTAAATGACATTGATGCTAATATTGTACCAATAAGTGGTGAAGCTAGGGTTCACCAGAGCTCACACTCATACCAAATTTATGTTTCCCACCATGGTCTTCCCCAATCTTTCAGTGATGTTTCTAGTTTCCACAGAGGACTAGTAGTCTTAGGCAGCCACTGAAGCAGAGAGCAATTCCGATTTCTTTCCCACTATTTGGTGAAATGGTCCTGTTTTCTAGTATAATGGTTCAACTACTCCCCTCTGACTGATTGTAGGTGAACAAAGAATAATTGGAATTATTTCACTCAAGTTAGTTCCATAAGGCAGCAAGCTTGAAGAAGAAATATCAGATAAACTAGGTACATGCTGGGATTTCAAATTCATTATGTTGAGACATAAAATGAGACTGGATAATTCTGTAAAATACCCTTTGCCTGTTCATTATATTATCCTCAAATCTACTAAGTGGAAGGAATCCCAAGTAGATTGCTGGTAGCCTTGTGTTTTCTCTATGCCTCTAGCCAATTTCTCTAATACAGGGGTCCTCAAACTACAGCCCGTGGGCCACATGCAAATACAAATATTGTATTTGTTCCCGTTTTGTTTTTTTACTTCAAAATAAGATATGTGCATTGTGCATAGGAATTTGTTCATAGTTTTTTTTAAACTATAGTCCGGCCCTCCAACGGTCTGAGGGACAGTGAACTGGCCTCCTGTTTAAAAAGTTTGAGGACCCCTGCTCTAATAGCTTACCAAACATCCTAGCAGATCGTTATGTTTACAAATATAATGAGCTGGGCATCATTTCACCCTGAGAGCACTCTTCAAACCTATGTCATCTTGGAGTTTTCAAAAGTATGTTGCCAAAGCTGATAACAAGGCCACATAAGAAATTAAACATTGTCCTTAAAAAAATTCTAAGAAGATATTTAAAAATTAGTGAAAGTTCCATAAAAATCCAGAAAGTTTGGGGTTTGTAGAAGTTCTGGGTTGGGGAACAAGACTGCATCCATGTGCCAGGAGGGTGGCTCACACCAAACTCCAACTGGACAGAAGCTCCTGTGTTGGGACCCCTCTGGTCCTTGCCCTGTGTATCTTCTCACTCTGGTTGTTAGTCTGCATCCTTTGTAATAAACTGGTAATCTATCGTTTCATCCAGGGCTGATTATAACCAGAAACTGAGACGGTCTTTGCCAATAATTTATTTAACAGAGGTTCACTGCAGGAACTGTAATCTATAATAATATTTCACAAGGCAATACAATACAGGACAATGTCTCTTATTAAGCAAACAAAGAAATAACATACTCCAAATCAATGATAGGTTAATTACACTATTGTCCCACACAAAGAGGAAATGAAATAAATGGAGTCCAATGTTAGTTGAGGTGCACCTTTCTATGGGTGAGGTCATTCCTTCCAGCTCAAACCTGGGTATCAGCTGCCAGCTTAAAGGCAGGTAGCTCATGCTGGGGCACGTGTCTAATGGGTGGGTGATAGCACTGGTGCTAGCAGGCAAGGTGGGCTGCTCTGAAGGTTATTACCACAGAGACCATTACACAACTGTGCCTTCAAGGAACCTAAGGCAGGGACAGATGTCCTTTCTCTCCCTGAGGTTCTGCAAGGTTAACACCACTGCCCATCAAGAGTAGCCTGGCCACAGCAGGTACAAGTGTCTCATGATCTTCAGAAAGCTATTTAGACCAGCAAAGAGTAGACTCTCCCAGACCCCACACTCTCAGTAACTCCTCAGTGAATCTTAGTATTTAAAGTTTAAATGTCAATTACATCATAGCTGTTCTTCCATAACTTCTTATCTGAATCAAGTCCCTAGATAAGCTATGGAGTGCTTATCAACAGCAACAGATGTCAGTGACAACAGCCTGTACAGCTTCGTCCATGTTAACAAATTCACCTTAGATCAGAACAATCTCACTGATGTCAGAAACAAATGGATTTGAAATCATAACAAATTAATAGACAACAAGGAAGTAAACTGTTTTTCTGGGTTCTCTGAGTTGTTCTAGCAAATTAATTAAACACAAGGAGGAGGTGTGGGAACCTCTGATTTATAGCCACTGGATCAGAGCACAGGTAGCAACCTGGACTTGTGATTGACATCTGAAGTGGTGCTGGTGGGGGTGAAGGGAGAGGACAATCTTACGGGAACAAGCCCTTAATCTATGGCACTGCAAAATACTGTTCACTAATGCTAAGCGAATAGTTGAATTAGATGTAGGACACTGCTGTGTTGCAGAATTGCTTGTTGTGTGGGTTTTCCCACATATCTAGTGTCAGGAGTAAAGTCGTGTTGTAGTAGAGTGTTCAGAGCAGAAGAGACATGCCAGAGTCTTTCTAAAACATGAGATCATATGGGAGTTCTATTTTTAATTCTTTGAGGAATCACTGTACTGTTTCCACAACAGCTGCATATTTTACATGCCCACCAACAGTGGGATTCTAATCTCTCCACATTTTCTCCAATGCTTGTTATTTATCTTTTGTTTTCTTGATCATAGCCATCTTAACAGGTGTGAGATAACTTCTCATTGTGGCTTTCATTTGCATCTTCCTGCCCATTAGTGATGCTGTGCAGCTGTTCATAGATGTGTTGGCCATTTGTATGACTTCTTTGGAAAAACATCTGTTCACATCCTTTGCCTATTTTTGAATCAAGCACTAGAATTCATTAATATTTGTTGATGCACAAATTATTATACAGTATCTATAATAATAAAAGGTTTATATGCCAATTAGACCAGATGTCATTCCAGATGTCCTTCCTGACGAAGCTGGGGCCAGAGGGAAGCCAGCAGTGTCCCGGGTGCCTGTGGGCAGCCCAGGGGAAGCCAGCCTGGTCCCGGGTGCTAGAGGGAAGCTGGTGCCGGCAGCCGGGGAAAGGAAGGCTTACTCTTGCATGAATTTTCGTGCATCAGGCCTCTAGTTTTTAATAATTGTCTTAATTGCCAGTATGTCTGAATTTATTTCCTCTAATCCATTCTCTATTTTGTAATTTGCCTTTTATAAATTGGTCATGGCATAGATTATTGTTTTATTTATTATCCTTTTCAAATAAGCTACTTTTATTTTGTTAATTATCTATTGTCTTCATTGCTGTTTTTCTGTAATTCATTGATTATTGCCCTTATCTTTATTATTCATCCTAGTCTCTTAGCATAATGTCAAGCACATGGTAAGGGCTCAATGCACATTACTGACATTACTTATTGCTATTAGCTAATTTCTTTTCCTTCAGTCTCAGATTTTCAAAGTAATTAGTGCTAAGAGTCTGGTATTTATTATCACACACCTTTCTTTATGGTCCTGCACAGCACACGCAAAAAATGCGTAAGCACATGTAAATAGCATTTCCTTTTCTGTAAAAAATTGGGATTATATTGAATATTACTTTGTAGTGCCTTTTTTACTTTTTCTGAAACATAGATTATCAATCCCTTGGGCACACATTTATATCCAACTGCTTTATTTTAAGAGATGCATGGTTGCCTGGAAGGGATGTGCTCTAATGTATTCAAACTTTCCCTGTTCGTCATCATTCCGCTTATTGCTGAGGTGGGTTGTGTGTGTGCATGTGCTTAGTTTGTTTTATTTTTATTTTCTTTGCCACTACACTCAACATTGCATAAACATCCTCATATTTGGTTTATTATTTCCATAGAAAAAAATTCCCATAAATAGTAATATTTCTGGACTAACAGATGTGTGCATTTTAAATGTCAATATGCACGGTGAGAGTCTTTTCAAAAAGCTGTAGCATTTGATTCTCCCAACAGCACGATGTCAGCTTACCTGTCCTCTTGGTGGGTAAGAACCTGTGGAGCCAAAGCACCTGGGGTCAGATCTCAGCTCCACCATTTTCTAATGGGCGCTTTGGTCAAGATTTTCAAGTTCTGTGTCTAAATGATCTCATCTGTGAAGTGGGGATGACAATAGTACTGCATCCTTGGAATGTGATGAGGGTAATGTAGTTGTGTTGGTAAAGTGTTTGCCTGGTGCCTGGCATACATAGATCTGTGTTTCTTAAACAAATAAAAAAATCAGTGCACAAATTTTGCCACCTAATTGCTTTTAAATATATTTCCTTAATAACTAGGAGGTTGAGACATTTTCTAGAATGATAGGATACTGTTGTTTTCTTTATTTATCCTATTCTTATCCTACTGATAGGAAACAGCTATTCTGACTCATTAATAGCAGGTCTTGGTTCCATTCCTAATGCTTTGAGTTTTATTCTACCTTTACACTGCTATTTTATCAACTGTAGTTGGTGCTTTTCAAGCAGTGTTCATTCTTTCTTCTCTACATTATATCTGCATAGTTTATTAATTGCGAGTGAATATTCCTGTTTTTAAATATTTTTATTGATTTCAGAGAGGAAGGGAGAGGGAGAGATCGAAACATCAATGGTGAGAGAGAATCATCAATAAGCTTCCTCCTGCACGCCCCACACTGGGGATCGAGCCTGCAAACCCTGACCTGTGACTTCCTGGTTCATAGGTCGACGCTCAACCACCGAGCTATGCCAGCCAGGCGCAAGTGAATATTCCCAATAAATCCAATTGAGCCACAACAATTTGACTCTGTATTTACATAACCTCAGAATAGCCTTTATTCTGTCTGATTGATTACAAATATTATGACCTGGTTCATTCACTGAGGTATTCCAGGTGCCTAAGAGACAGCCTGGTGCACAGTAATCTTAAACAAATGTTCACTGAATGCATGTTTGCATTGCTCTTTTGTTTCAAAGTAACTTCCAATTTAATAATAATAAAAAAAGACATTGAGGAAGCAAATACTAAGTTCTAAAACAAACCATCCTTCTGAGCTCATTTTCTTAGACTATTTTTCTGGGTGTTCGTATTATGTATGCAAACCTACCAGTCTTTGAGGTTGATTGCTGACTCTGGACTCCGTCCAGCCTTGGCATAAAAATCCTTCCAAGCCCTCTGGGTACCTTAGTCTCAGCTGCTGCTTTTGTTTGTTTCTCCATTGCTGTTTATTTTAATTACCCCAACTTCTTCTGTATTCTACTAGTAGAAGAATACGAGAAAGACACTGCAAAGGGCATTGTTCAAAGCAATGTGGTCAAAGGTCACTTGGACCCATGAAGATCATTGAACAAAGAACATCAATCTAAAAAGCTGGACTTCTGTTCTAACTCAAATAGGCTAAAGCTCTTTAAAATTTTTAAACTTCATTATGCTTTTAATGAAATGTTTATTTCTCAAAGCTGGAAAGCAATAGACCAAAAAAAATGGAGAAACATTTATAGAGGACAATATGCTTTGCTTTTTTTCAGAAGCTAGCTACCTTTATTTTATCAAAATAAAGCATGCATGTGGAAAAAAAGTATAGAATATGAATATTCATGCATGAAATATGTATTTGTGTAAGAAACTATTGTATCTGGTCTTTTCCCCACTCTAGTTTCATTTCTAGGTTATCCCTTTCCACTTTTCCCCGTTTGAATTCTTCTGATTGTTGCTTCAATAATATTTAATAATAAACATATGCATCAATTTTTTAAATAGCTTTTGACATACCTATTGTTCCTAATTTCAAAAGATGCAAGTTTTGCTTTTTCATATCATCTTTCTCCAACTTTCTCCCCTCTTTCTTCCTTTTAATTTTGGCCAGTCGTATTATTTTTGGTTCTATTGTTTTCCTGTTAAGTTAAACCTTTACTTAGACCTCTATTTATTGGTGGATTGACATTAGAATGTTTCTCTTGATTTTCAACTGTTCATAAGAAAGGTATCTGTGCCTGCTTTTTGTATTTATCTCTCTATCCTTGTCAACTTTCCATCTTCAGCTCACTATGAATTTACTTAAATCATGATCTTCCACACAAGTTTTGGCTTCTGCATGTGGTCTCTGCACTCATTCTGAACATTTGGGGATGGTACAAATTGGAGAAGAACATTTTTATGGAACTTAGTCTCTCTGTTCTCAGCCATACTTTCTATCCTTCCCTCTCAGACTGAAGACTGATTTTTAAGGCTGCTGATTTCCAAACCAGATCCAATCATTGTTTATAAATTGCATTTAATTGTCCTGGGTCTTCATTTCCCTTTAATTTGGAAGAGATCTCTGGTCTTATTTTGTTTTGTAATGGCATTGACAATTTTGAATAGTCTAGGCCAGCCGTGGGCAAACTACAGCCCGCGGGCTGGATCCGGCCCGTTTGAAATGAATAAAACTAAAAAAAAAAAAGACCGTACCCTTTTATGTAACGATGTTTACTTTGAATTTATATTAGTTCACACAAACACTCCATCCATGCTTTTGTTCCAGCCCTCCGGTCCAGTTTAAGAACCCATTGTGGCCCTCGAGTCAAAAAGTTTGCCCACCCCTGGTCTAGGCAGTTTTTTTTAATAGAATGATTTTTCTAATTATTTTAACATGATTATTACATTTAGTTAAACTTTTTTCTTCTTGCATGAATGCTATATAGACAATAATGTTTACTTCCATTACAAAGTAAATACTATCAGGTGGTCCTGTTATTGCTTAAGCTCAGCTCAGTCACTTGGTTATTTGATGACACCAGTCCTTCCCATTTTCAAGGCAAATTTGTCCCTTCATAATTCTAAGTGATATTATGGGTGGTGCTTTGAGATGACATGAATATGCTGTTGCCATGGTTTTGACACTCAGTGATGATTCTTAATGGACTCAATGATTAATTTTGGTATTGCTTTATGATATTTGATTTTAGGAATTGTTTCTGTATTATTAGCTGCATTCTTTTATAAATAAGAGTTTTTCATTCTTTCTTTTCTCTTTTATTTTCTTGCTCTTGATCTCTTTATCATATTATTGTAGACTCATGGATCTTATATTTTAACCCTTTTATTTAAAATCCAGGGATTAGCAAACTACATCCTAGAGCGGAGAGCAGCTCACCTACTGCTTTTGTAGGAAATCTGAGTTTAAAATGTTAGATTTTTTTAAAAAAAATGATTGAATAATATACAAGAAATAGTAGTTTGTGGCACTTGAGAACAATATGAAATGCAAACAGGACAAGGAGATGGAATTGTGTAAACTGAACCCAGGCAGAGTTGGAACAGAAAGAAGTTTCTTCTCAGAGAGAGACGTGGCTCCTGCCACAGACATGGACAGACTAACAGGCCTAGGGTGAAACACTACCTCTCTCTTCTCCCACCTCCTGGGTCCTAGCTCTGATCCCACCCATCAAGTCCAGCTGGGAGCCAACTGTCCAAGGGGCCCACAGTGTTGGTCTCCAGGGACCATAGTAAGACTACAGATGGGACAGTGATGTTTACCAAAAAAAAGTCATCTAGACCAGGTATAAATTTGATAATGAAGTTAAAATTACTGTAGATTGATAAATCCCAACTTCCTTTCTAACATGAAATAAATTATATTAAAAATGGCAGTGTTCTTAATGTATTTATTTTTTATTTCAACCAATATCTGCAAGCTTAAAAACTCAGTCTTACTCAGCATTTCAGGATATTTGAGAAATGTATTTCAAAAGTTAGAAAAATTGAATTTTTTAAATCCAGAATCACTGTCACTAAATATTATTTATTGAGCATCTTTAATATGTCCTGAGTGATTTATATGCATTAGTCACACCATTAAGGTATTATTATTATTATTATTATTATTATTATTATTACTATACTTATTTTGTGAAAGAAGAAACAGAGAGATGATGATTCAAGGTTTCACAGATAATAAATACCAGGGCTTGATTGGAACACAAGTTTGCCTGTATCCAATAATTCTATATTAGCATCCTATTACATTATTCCAAATGATTGAGGCTCATATAATGATAAAAAAGGTGAGGGCAGAATTAGGGGGGTCCGGGGCAAAGGGGGGTATGGGAACATATGTAATATCTTAACCAATAAAGAAAAAAAAGATGGGTAGCTGGAAAATACAGCATAGCAAAATGAACGACTTCATGAGATTTGAACTTTTACCACGTCTATGGCAACACCCATATTTAACATTTATTTAACATCTATCCTTTTAAAAAAGAGATTGTTAAAAATCATGTTCCACTGTACACAAGATTTCTCCAAGGGATTTTATACATGAACCTCACTAGCTTAATTTTTACTCTTCCACAATGTGACCTGGGTTTGTTGCTTCCTTTTTTTCTTTTTCAGGAATATCTGTGGTAGCTTGTCTTCAAAGTGCACCAATGTCACTCCCCCATTGAGAGGTGGAGTCTAGTCTTGCCAGTTGTTTCTTGAGTTTTAAAAGGATTCTGTACAGAATAACATATTTAATTTTGAATTAGGAAACAGATAATAATATACTAATTTTGAAGAAAAAAAGAACTTGGGCTCCTTCTTAAAATTTGAAAACAAAATACACCTCTACTTTCTAATTAGTAACCTCCCATCACTGTAACAGAAATGAGCTAGTCCACAACCCAGGAACTTGTTGATAACACTGAGTCCCAGCAATATATTTTATCTCCCTGTTGCTGGATGGAGCATTTGTAATAAAGCTACGATTTTCTGAGCACAATTCAACCAATAAATTGTTTATTAATGGCCAACAGCAGCAGGAGCTACGTTTCCATCAATCACAGCTATGCTTTCCTCCCACTGTCCTGGTAGCACAGGAGTCACCATAGAGCTCAGGGTAGACCAGGGTCCCAAACCAATAGGGGGGTCTACCTTACATGGCTGTCCTTTTTAGGAGACCCATGTGAACCTGGATGAGGCTTAAACCATAGAGCTATTCAAGTAAAAAGCTTAATGCTTTATATGCAAAATCACTGTAATTTAGAGGAAAATTATACCACATGTTGATAAAAACCTAGAGTGTTGGAGATGTGGTCGTTCTCAGCCCCATGAACATCTTCCATCAAGGTGAGTGGGTGTAATGCTTCTCCTCTGCTGTTCACTACTATATTCATATTTTTCCTTTTGCAAAGAATAGGAAAAGGATTTAGCTACAATCATCTGCACAAAACTGATATTTCCTCATGGAACTGGTACATGTTCAGAGGAAGCCATGGCAATGTTCTTCAATACAACGTCGCCCTAGAGATTCAGGTACATTCCCTGGGAGCCTAAGAAAGCCATAGCGATGTCATTACCTAGAAATTTCTCCTCCATCTCCACCCTTGTCCATGTTGGGACTATAATAATTTAAGATCAGATTGAATCAGGTAAATGCAATTTTGCAATGTGATGTTGAAAGTATGCCACTTTTTCTAGTGACAACTCCTTCAAAACTCTCCATTTATCATTTTAATTTTATTTTTTAATCATATGTACATTTTAAGCCATAGGCAGTTCTCAGGCCTTTCAGCAAATTAGACTCAATTGGCGGGCTTTTCGAAAAATATATCAGCTGCTGAGCTTGACCCCCAGAGATAGAATGAATTGATCAAATGTAGGAATAAACCTCCTCAGGAGAGGCTAGTGCACTTTTAAGGCTGAGAACCACTTAAATATCCTGTCTGTGCACATTATATTCTCCAGTTGTGATGAATCATTCTCGGCCTGGCCACAGGGAATAATTGCTTCGTACTGTGAAACCCTTCATTTGGAATATTACCTACTGCTGTCTTGAGCATGGGCTCTCTTTCCTCCCTCTCTCCTTTCTTCCCTCTGTTTTCCCTTTTTCTTGTTTCATTGTTATTGAGGAAATTAGTTGATATTCTGCCATTGGGTCACTTGTACATTGATTCCACATTCTGAAATTATCATCCTTCAAGAGGTATATGTAATAAATATAGACAGTGAGTATGAGTAAATCAAGGAAGAAAAATACAAATTAGAAGTTTAGAACTATTTTCATGAGACTTTGAGGCTTAATTTCTAACTACTTTTAGAGATGGCAGTCTCCACTTTTTACTTCTTTTGCCACCCTATTGTACGGCTTATATATTAAAGATAGACTTACCATTCTCATTCTCTGCTCCAGCTTCTATGGGATATAAATATATTCACTCCTTCCATGTGTCAGGCACTTTGGTGAACATGGGGTAGGTGAGCAAACAAACATGAACTTCCTCCAGACACAGCATTAAAATAGTAGATAAGTCAAAGACAGACTATAATTTAAGAAGAAAAAGGGTGTAAGAGCTTTCTTTACAAGATCCCAGAAATAGTCTGAACATATCTAAATATAGTTGATTCTCATTGTCTACTGCTAGTTATGTTTTGTAAATTCACTGTAAACACTGAATTTGTGAAGACTGAACCATCAACTAACTCCTCAGGGATAAAGAATTCGGTTCATGTGACACTTGGGTCACAAGGTTTTCCACAACAATCAATATATATTTTTTGTTTTATGTGTGTTTTTGTATAAAGAGACCTTATTTAAAATATATTGTTGATTTATTTGCATTGAATTCATGGGCAGCAGGACTGTAACTCATGTCTGCATGGGGTTTATGTAACACGGGTGTTTTCTCCCTAAGGCCTGCTACAGCCTCCTTGTGACCAGGAACAGTAGGCAGTCCTTCAGCACTGCACCTGGGGACTGATTTAAACAGTGAATCACAAACAAAAAGCAAATTTTTTTTTTTTAATCTGGCACCAATTATACCATAAAAAGGATACTTGCTCACAGTGTCCATATGCCAAGAAGGCAGAGAGCATCTGTTTCCTTGTTCAGCTTCAGGTGGGAATGTGTGTATGGAGCCGCTCAAATTTTTTGCAATTCTTTACATGTCTGTAACTGATTGTGAAAAGTGATAAAAATATTTTGAAGTTTTATGATTTTTCAAAGACTTAGGCTCAAATGACAAAAATATAAGCAAACACCTTAATTATTAATCTACATTTTTTCCGTCAGTACAAGTAATTAGTTGAGATCAAGCAGAAAATTTAATTTTTGATGTGTATATACATTTAATTTTTGTTTTCATTATGAAATTGATTATGTAGATCAAAGAGTAAGAAAGCTGTTCCCTAATCTTATAGACTGTTGTTTGCTAGAGCACGTCTTCATTTTCATTATTAATTTATTGATTCGCAAGGATATACCGTGCAAATCAATGGAGATATGTGTATTCTTAAAATAGATAATGTGATACCATTATAAATTTTTATTTCTGTTCTGTGGAAGAAATTTTCTTGATTTGCCGATTAACCCTGGATATATATGTGTTTGCATTAAGTTGCTTAATTATTCTCCCCCATCTTTCAAGTCATCATGCCTAAATAGGACAGCAGTGCTCACTGTATGATGTTGCCAAGTTTTTCAAGTAATCTTGGTTACAGATGTGACTTGATACATTTATTCCCATGATTTTTAAAAATTAACTGGGGATGCAGATCATATGCAGAGTAAAATTTAACATTATGCATTATTTCAGAGATGATGTACAATAATTTAAAGAGTATAGTGTTTGCTTATCCGTATGCTATCAAGGAACATGGCATATTGAGGAATTTACAACCCTGGACCCTGTTGAAGGATCAGCTGGCAGCCATTCTACCACAGAAATGAAAACCGAGACATTGTATCTTTACTATTCAATGGTAGGGCTGGCCCCCCGGGAGCCCAGAGTTTTTGTGTGTATAGAAAAATTGCTTGATAGTGACAGATTCATTTCAGACCTTTCATGAAGTTTTGTATGATTTCCCAAGAGGTGTCTGCAGGGTTCAGAGAAGAATGGAGAACATGAACCTGGCCCTTCTAGTCTTGCTGGAAGGGCAGGGTATTATTAATACAGGGGAATGGGAGCTGCACCCCTTTCCCTCAGGAGAACAAGTTCTCTTTGGGAACTGCTTGATTTTGAGTATCTTCCATCTCCACTCAAATTAAAAAAACATGTTTCTATTGATTTTTAGAGAAAGAGGAAGGGAGAAGGAGAAAGCGATAGGAACACTGTGGAGAGTGAAACATCAATGGGCTACCTTCTGCATCCCCCCTACTGGGGATCAAACCCAAAACCTGTGCCTCTGCCCTGACCAGGAATCCAATCAGCTACCTCTTGGTGCATGGGTATGCTCAACCACTGAACCACATCTGACAATGCCAATCATCATAGGAACACACCCCTTTCTGTTCTTCATATAATACCAATGAGTGTTTGGTTAACCAAGGGGGTCAACAGTGTTTCCAGTACCTATCACATGCCTGGCACCAAGAAAATAGTCAAATAATTTCTGGCGGAATTTTTATGACCTTTAATGTAAGCTAATAAAATAAACAGTATTTTAATAATTATTTAAAGGAGAAATGTATGCTGTATAAAAAATTAGCAAGGGGACACCTATTTTAATGGTGGCAGGGTAACATCATGTAGCTTCTATGTGAAGGTAATTTGGAGGGAACTAACACAATGAAATGGCAATACTTTTACCTAGCAATCACATTTCTAAGAATTACTTTTTAGGACATTTATGGCAGTACTGTTCAAAATATTAAAAAAATTGGGAATCATATAAATATCTAAGTACCTTATAAAAAGGAGTTAAATGAACAATGCCATTTGATATAATAAAATGCTATAGAGCTGTTAAAAGTTATAAGGGAGCTCTATGCTCATAGAATTCCTAAGATATGCTGATACTTGAAAAAGGAAGATGCAGAAAATTATGTAGAGTTTACTATAATTTGTGAAAAAATAACAGGTGTGTGTGTGTGTGTGTGTATGTGCATATGTGTTTATACCTATTCATACAAATAGGTTTGTGTACACATAGACTATTTAAGATATCCAAGAGAAGTTGCCACTGGAAAGATAGCCAAGTGGCCAAGTGGCTATGGAAGACATTGTGAAGGAGATTACTTTTTAAAAGTTGTACCATTGGAATGTATTGCTTTATCAACATTAATTTAAATTTATTTTAAAATTATTGCAAAAGCAAAAATGCAAATTAAGACAGCTGTAATTAGTGACTTTTCATTTTATTTTGTTGTTAAATGTGTAGGAATTTAGCATCATAATTTGTTCTATTTGATGCATTTCAGAAACTTTCAGGGCCTGTGAGCCATTAATTTGGAAAACTCAGATTCAGAAAGCTCATTGTTGGAAATGACTGAAGTAAATCAGTGGGTGATATTTCCCTAGAAACATTTCTAAAAAGAATGAGCAGTTAAATAAACATATTGAATTGTCTAAGAAATGTTTGTTCTTATTTTAACAGCATGTGATCCACAAACATTTTAAAAGACCCTTTCTCTACATAAATCTGTTTAAAGATTTCCCTTAAATTACTGTATATGATCAGTAATCTAGGATGTTTGTCATTGATTCTCTTGTGTCATATTGTCAAGTGACACACGGTCACTTTGGGGAGGCCATTTCAAATTAAACCATTAAGTATTAGTAAACCTTGTGCTTTTCTCTGAAAAAAATTAAAAGTGTGTTTATTTAGAGTGAAATATAACTTAGGTTATTTCTGAAGTTAATGTGACATGAAAATAGAGAAAGGGAGAAAAAGGAAGCCATTCTTTGTAAGAAATAATCTGTTATTAAATATAGAACTAATGATAAAATTAGAAAAAAATATTTTTGGGAAATAAAATAGGACCTACCACATAGTCTTGTGGAGAAGAGCAAATGGATGAATATATGTAAAGAACATAGAATAGTCCAAGGAAGTAGAAATCACTTAATAATATTATCATTGTTATTAGTAGTATTACCAGTATCTTTATCATTATTAGTCAAATTGATTTCTGAATGGAATCCAAGATGAAAATCAGTTTTATTATAGGCAACATTTTTGGAGTAGTCAGACCCTGGCAGAGTCTAGAACCTTGGAACAAAATACAGGAGAAAAAGCTTTTTTGGGTTCTCTATAGCTGGATGAATCAGTGGGCTTCAGGTCCCTCTTAGAGTGTATCTCTCTCTCTCTCTCTCTCTCTCTCTCTCTCTCTCTCTCTCTCTCTCTCTCTCTCCTCTCTTTCCCTCTCTCCCTCTGAATATAGAAGGTAAGGCTCCTTGTTTATGAATGGGGAAAAAGATGTGTACAAGAATAGTTCACTTAAACACAGTGATTGGCCCCTGAATGGAGAGATCTAGATCAATATTACTAATGTTCAAAGGTATCTATTATTTCCTGGAGCAAAAAACAGGCTATCTCATATTGAATTCTATCAAATCACCAAGCCTCTCTCTGTTTCATGCAGATATCTATAGCTGAGATTAAAAAATGCACAAAATTATTATTGATTGCAATTTATCATCCATGGGAAGTTATGAATTAATGACCACATTTATATTTTTGGGTGTTTATTTTTTTCCTGATTATGGCGAGTAAATGGTGGAGTGTTTTGGTTGTTTCATTTCATTAGCACTGTTTCTGTATTTTGGCAATCTGAATTTCTTTTTCTATAAAAAGACAGTTGAACTTGATTTTTAACTGTTAAAGTGACCCTATGTCTGAAAATTTAAGTTCCATCTCATATTTATTAACATATTTCCATATCACAAGGCAATGTAAGTTACTTATTTCTAAAAATTCATGGTATATAAGTTTCATGTGAAATTTCAAGCTATATTGTTATAAAGATTCAAGATTTTAAAATGGCAGAGTTGAACATTTATTCTGATAGCCTCTCTTTCTATTAGCCATTCTGTACCTTATAAGCATTTCCATGACCTGTAAATATGACTAATTATATGGGTAGCATGTATAAAAACACATGGGGTAAGAGAAATTTCTGTTAATAGTATGGCACTGATTCTGAATGCAAACATTAAACACAGGTGTCGGGCTGTCGATAGCCATGTGTTTTGATTGATTACTGCACCACAATGCTATTGTATACGAAATATCTCCCGAGGGTGAGTTGCCTTGTGAACTGGATCTAGACTCTCAGCTAAATGCTACTTTTAAGAAGGTGGCATGATGTAATACTTTACAGGCACGAATTGTCATTCTAACAATTGCTTCAAGGATTATTGGCTACACTACAATCTGTAATTTGTATCTTGTAAAGCATATAGCTGTTTAATTTCAACTCCCTCCCATGTTCAAATAGAGCCGCTGCAGTGAAAATTGCACATTGATAAGCTCATTTACCTCTTCCCCTAAAGCTTCCCTGTCCCTGTGCTTGCCTGGAGCCCTATCTGCCTTGCTCAGAAGCGTGGGCATCATTTTCTGCATTCCCTGAAGCTAACTGATGGACCGGGCAATCTGCCTCAAGGCCTAATTGTCATGATTCATTCACATGTTACCTGGACAAACCTGCTTCCTACAGTTCTATAATAGTCTCACCACATACAACTTGACTCTGACCAAGAAGAAGCATAGAGGCCTCACTTAATCCCTCATCGACTCCTCTGCTGTTTTCTGAGTTGTCCACTCTCATTAACATTACCACCCCCTTTCAACTTAAAACTTCCCTGCATCCCTTTCTTAACATGATCTCTTCCCAAGTGTTTAGAGAATACACATTATGAGATAGATATATTACCTTTGCTCAAATTCTGATTGTCCAGCAAACATCACCTGAATGTTCCTCTGACATTTATTTATTTAATTTTTTGTCCATTTTTGTTCTTTTTGTTTTGTTCTTTTCTTTTTTCTCTTATGTCTTTTTGCTTTTTAATTTAATTCATTTATTTATTTTTAATTTGTGACACGTAGTTCTTAGGACAAAAATCCAAGTCGTATTTATTAAAATGTCCAATCTCTTACAAGGTTTCTAAGACATCTCTGTGCATTTGAACCTCACATTTTCAGGGCTTTCTTTGCAAACTTTCCCAATCTGTGTAGTGCTATGTAATCCTTCAAAACATTGACACATTTTCAATGAATTTTTTTTTCATATTTTCCACATTACTTTAATCCCATAAATTTCAAACTTGCCTAGGCCCTTGAAGCCCAAACTAGGATTATTTCAGCCATAGATACATGATACTACATGCTGGGGTCCAACCCCAGCAGGTCCAGGGGTCCCCAAAGGTGTGGACGGAGTCGGCAAAGAAGGAATGACATAGAGACAGCGTTCAGTTGATCAGCAGCCTAGCCAGGATCTCTAGCCAAGTTCTGGTCAGGATCTCCAGCGAAGTTCTGGTTAGGATCTCCAGCCAGGTTCTGTGTCCATGTTCTCTTGTTAGGTTCTCCAGGTTCTCCAGCCAGGTTCTGTAGCCATGTTCCCTCGCTAGGTTCTCCAGCCAGGTTCTGTCCAGGTTCTACAGCCAGGTTCAGTCACCAGGTTCTAGTCAGGTTCTCTTGCCGTGTTCTATCCAGGTTCTGTAGCCAGGTTCTCTCACTAGGTTCTGTGTCTAGGTTCTGTGGCCAGTTTCTGTCCAGGATCTTTTGCCATGTTCTCTCCCTAGGTTCTGTCTCTAGGTTCTGTCTCAGTTTCTGTCCAGGATCTTTTGCCATGTTCTCTCCAGCGAAGTTCTTCTGTCTCTAGGTTCTGTGTAGGTTCTGTGTCTAGGTTCTGTGTCCTGTTGTCTTGTTACATCTGTATTTATACCAGTTGATTCCAATCCTATCAATCTCTATTCCAAAGGTTAGGGCGTTTCTTATCTCCATTCCAGGGAGTAAAGATTATGTAGCTTAAGCATGATTGTTCATAGTTAAAGTGATTAATTACCCGCCTGGCACTTAGTTAAGGGGTTTTATTCCCTCCCTAACTTCAGGGGGAAAATCCCTACCTGGGGAAACAACCTTTCTCAGAGAGGTGATCTTGGTTAAAACACATAGTGCCAAGAAGGTGAGCAAACATATTAAGAACAGTATGCCATATATGCCAGGTCCCTTGAAACAGCAAGGATGGACCGGCTTCTGGCAACTACAGTAGGCTTGATTATACTGTGGTTAGTAAGAAGGCCAGAATCTCAGCCTTATTACAAAAGCTGCTTCTTGCTCACACTGCCATTCCATGGCAGGCTGCCTGCAGTCTTCCCCATTTTCTTAATTCTAAGCCACCAGTATTTTTTTTTTTCTCATTCTAAGCCTTTTTAAAAAATCCCTCTCTCCATAAAAAATACCCTCTTTCTATTGTCCAAACCAGGTAGCTATATCTAACTATCGACAGTCCTTTCCTGGCCAGCTCTGTTGACTTCATTCTTTCCATTTCTTTAATGATTCTTTTGCATGTGATCCTTCTTGACCAGGTTCATGCCATGATTCTAGCTGGAATGTCTTTAGAAGCATGTGTCTGAGTCATGTACACTCTATAGATTTGAAGAGTAGAGGAATTAAAACGGAAACTTAGTTTGCTTTCCTTCACAATCTAGAATGAATTTGGGGGCAAATTATGTCAGTGTATGCTTTTTGAAACATTGATAGAAAAGGCTTTGGTTTCTTAGAAAAGAGGATTTACTATAAACAAGATTTAGTTATGTATATCAACCATAGTCTATGAGGATGAAAAGAAATAAAAGAAAATAAATACAGATGCTTTTAAATAATACAAATTTTGCTGTGGGACATAATTATAAATTGCTAACTGGAGTGTTTCAAGAGGTTTCTGTCCCCTAATGCTTTGGTTGCTGCAATGAATATTTGCATTTTGACAGTTTTATGTCCCCCAAGAGAATGTAGCTCTGTTCCATTCTTTAGATCAGTTACAATGAAGTTAGCTCTTAAGTTTACCCATCAGGGAAAGCCACGTTTCCCTAACTGCCACGATCAGATAAAATCCTCCCATCCTAATCAGAGTTGCAGTTTTTCATTTCTATGTGTGATTTTTTTTTTTTGTATTTATATCATCTACTAAACTATGAAATCAATAAGGGCAAGAGATGTATCACTATTTGGCTGTCAGTGTATTGCAGGAGCCAAGCTCACAATAGTTCCTTAAAGGTACTTGATTAAATGGATCAATACAAACATTTTGAAGATATTATTTTGTACATAAGCCCTATAAGGAGCAGATGGTATATCTATATGATTCAGTTATATTTAACCTCTACATGAGAAAAAATTTTCAGTAATCTGAAAATAATTAAAATAAATGCTTTTTTATTTGTGTTTGTAATTGTGACTTCTTTTTTTAATTTCGTTTTATTGCTTAAAGTATTACAAAGAGTATTACATATGTCTCCTTTTTTTTCTACCCTTGACCTCCCCCTGGACTTCCCTACCCCCCAGTGTCTTGTGTCCATTGGTTATGCTTATATGCATGCATACAAGTCCTTCAGTTGATCTCTTACCACCACCACCACCACCACCACCATTCCCACAACCCTCCCTGGCCTTCCAGCCGTAGTTTGACAGTCTGTTTGATGTTGCTCTGCCTCTGTATCTATTTTTGTTAATCAGTTTATAATGGTCTTAATTATCCATAAATGAGTGAGATCATGTGGTATTTTTCTTTCATTGACTGGCTTATTTCACTCAGCATAATGCTCTCCAGTTCCATCCATGCTGTTGCAAATGATAAGAATTCCTTCGTTTTTACAGCAGCATAGTATTCCATTGTGTAGATGTACCACAGTTCTAATCCATTCATCTGCTGATGGGCACTCAGGCTGTTTCCAGATCTTAGCTATGGTAAATTGTGCTGCTATGAACATAGTGGTGCATATATCCTTTATGATTGGTGTTTCTGTTTTCTTGGGATATATTCCTAGAAGTGGGATCACTGGCTCAAATGGGAGTTCCATTTTTAACTTTTTGAGGAAACTCCATACTGTCTTCCATAGTGGCTGCACCAGTCTGCATTCCCACCAGCAGTGCACGAGGGTTCCCTTTTCTCCACATCCTCTCCAGCACTTGTAATTTGTTGATTTGTTGATGATAGCCAGTCTGACAGGTGTGAGATGGTACCTCATTGTTGTTTTGATTTGCACTCTTGGATGATTAGTGCCTTTAGCATGTTTTCATATGTCTCTTAGCTTTCTGAATGTCCTCTTTTGAAAAGTGTCTATTTAGGTCCTTTGCCCATTTTTTGATTGGATTGTTTATCTTCCTTTTGTTAAGTTGTATGAGTTCCCTATAAATGTTGGAGATTAAACCCTTATCAGTGATAACATTGGCAAATATATTCTCCCATGCAGTGGGCTTTCTTGTTGTTTTATTGATGGTTTCTTTTGCTGTGCAGAAGCTTTTTATTTTGATGTAGTCCCATTTGTTTATTTTCTCTTTAGTTTCCAATGCCCTAGGAGCTGTATCAGTGAAGAAATTGCTTTCGCATATGTCTGAGATTTTGTTGCCTTTAGATTCCTCTAATATTTTTATGGTTTCCCGTCTTACATTTAAGTCCTTTATCCATTTTGAGTTTATTTTTGTGTATGGTGTAAGTTGGTGGTCTAGTTTCATTTTTTTGCATGTATCTTATGAAATTAACTTTGACCTGTATATATTAATATAAGGTCACACACATATATTTATATATAGCTCATGTTAATATAAAAATTATAATTGGTCTACAAATAATTTTTATAAGGTCCTGTATTTTCAGGTAATGAAAACAAGTCATAACATGTTTATATGGGTTTGGTTTGGAAACCAATGCCACCATCTGACTCTTGATTTCCAGAATTTTCTTTGGAAATTTACTGTGGAAATATTGTCTAAACCTCATAATAGTTAGAACTAGTGAGATCATGGCTGACATCAAAATAATGTCGTCTTAATCCATCTAAATAATTTGATTTGTATATATTTATTAGATAATTTATAATGTTTTTTCCCTACAAATGCTTTTTAAAGATGTTTCTAACACACTGCCTCATAAATTTTATGCAAACTTGTCCATTAATGCCAAGAAATAAAATCTTTAACTGCATTACTTCTGGACACAATGTTACAGAATAGTCCTTGAAGACAAATTCAAGGAGCATGACTAACAATTAAGATAAAATATGAAAACAAGGGAATCGCCGTCATCAATGCCACAGCAAGTTATTCTCTTAATACCCTGGAATATGTCCAGTGCCACCTGCAATGTACTTTAGTGTGAGCCTCAGGTTGCTCTGTAACAAGAAGAAATATTATCCGTCTCCCCATTTAAGTTCCCATCTTTCCTTCAACACCCACCCCTCCACGTTCTCCTCTGCCTGGCTAAGCTTGAGACAGGCTTCTTCCTGACTCTTAGAACCCTGATCCCCCTTTTCTGAGAACATTTACTTTAGAGAGATTGTAATTGTAAATTATATCTCTGTTCCTTTGAGATGTAAATCTATTTTTAACATCTTTTTCTAGTTTTAAGACCCAGGAAATGTTCCTCTGTGACCCTTAAGCTTTCCCTTTGAAATGTAACCATCAAGAAGGGTAGCATGCCCAGCTCAATCTCTGTTTGAAATTATTTGCACAATGATAAGCTCATTTACCTTATCATGGAGGGTGGGTGCCGGGCTTGGACAGGAGCCATCTCCAGCTGGTAAAGCTTCCTTCTAGATGCAGTGACAAGAAAGCTTACCTTTCCTTTGGATTGGGAACACAGAAGTTCTGAGCTTCCACCTACCCTACCTCTTAATAATTCCCCAGCCTTTTTTTTTTTTTTTTTTTTTTTAAGTAAATTTGAGCACAGACTGAGTTCTGGTCTCTCTCCCCTATTACTATAGCCTTGAATAACTTGCAAAATCTTCCTTGCCTCCTTAGATTCAGTGCAACTTCTGCTTTGACAATATTCATACATGGTTTATCTTCTCTCTATCACTTTTTCTCTTCTTCCATTCACTGTAGCCATGTACATGTCTATTTATATTTACACCTATCTTTGAGCATTCAGGATGGCGGTAATAAAAATATTTGCCTTCTTTTAAAATATTTGGTCAATTGGGTGATATAAACAGACAGCAAATGGCCTATAATTTACATGCTCAAAGGGAATCTGTCTCTATTTTCTATTATTTTTTTTTTTTTTTTAATAGTGTTTTTAGATAGAGGTTGGGGCAGTCGAGTGAGAGTAATTTAAAGTAGGAGTTTGGATTTATGACTTTGGCACTCAGAGGTGATATGTTGGTTTTCAAAATAGACATATTTCATATTCATGCAGCTTATGGATCTGTTTATTTTCATTATTGATGGAGTTTCTAGAAGGAGAGTGATTCTATTCACATGGACTTGATCAGAAGTGATGTTCCTCTATCTGGACATCTATGCTCTTCTGTCACTTGTGCAAATATGGGAACATACACATGGAAACTCATAGAATGTTTTTCGGTTAGATTATCCTACCTTAAAAGTATGAGTAGTATAGGACAGAAGAAGAAGCATGTGAAGAGTCTTTTTTTAGAAATAAAAGCAAAACAGATTTGTTTTGGGAAAGAGCAGACACTGACTGCTTCAGGGGGCAAGTTGCTCCTTCAGGCTCTGGAAAGAACTAGATGGTAGACCTTTGACAAGTCTATTAATACTGTGGAACCTCAGGGTTATTAAATAGAGTCTGGGAGATAAGGATTAAATGAGATAATGTCTCAGAGTTCAAATTTTAATATTCTAGAAATAAAGTGTTTCTAGTGCTCTTCAAATGAGCCTCCAACACACTTTGTATATTAATTTTCTACTTAAATCATAGCATAGTTTAGTATAGCAATCTTTCTTAAAAGATTTTCTGTTACTCATTTGCATAAAATGAAAATTATTCAGATTGCTTCAGAGCACCAGTTACCCTCCCCTTTGCCACCCTCCAGGTCCATGGGGGAGTTTAATGTTCTCACAGGTAGTATTTCCCAAAAGTACACTGCCTGATTACCATTTTTCAAAAGCCTTGAGGATCTCTTGAACCAAAAAAAAACTCTTGATTTTTTTAAAAAGAGAAGACATTGTTGTGTTTCCTTTTTGTAGCTGATAATTTGCCTTAAGTCACCTCCTTATAACACTTCAGTCTTCAGGGTCACTGAAAAGAGCTTTACTTAGTTGTATCTGTCCTCTCCACACAAGGAGGTGGTATGTCTCTAGTCCAGTGATGGCGAACCTTTTGAGCTCGGCGTGTCAGCATATTGAAAAACCCTAACTCTGGTGCTGTGTCACATATAGAAATTTTTTGATATTTGCAACCATAGTAAAACAAAGACTTATATTTTTGATATTTATTTTATATATTTAAATGCCATTTAACAAAGAAAAATCAACCTAAAAAATGAGTTCGCGTGTCACCTCTGACACGCGTGTCAAAGGTTCGCCATCACTGTTCTAGTCAATAGGGACCTGTCTTTGGTCTTGTTCTGAAAATAATGCATTTTGCACAAGGATCATTCTGACCAGCAAATGCTGTTTTCATATGCTTCGTTCTATAGTCTAAATACCTGCCCTTTCATTTTTTGCTTATGTTCATAGGACTTTGACAGGCATTTGCCCACTAAGATGATAAGAAACTACACTGGCTGCTTTGGGAAGGCTTGACATAAATAGAATAGTTCAACTGTACAGCACAGGAAAGAGAGTTCACTATACTTAACATAAGTGAGCCAACTCTCCTTTTAATTCTCCCCCTCTTTTCCTTTCTTTTTTCTGTTTTTGGCAACAGGACAGAGGTTGATTGTGATTTATGGTACATGATAAAAAGCTATGTTAATATAAGAAACATCCAAACCTGTAAAGAATTTTTGTGAGTTTATTTGAGCCAAACTGTCGACAATTGCCAGGAAGCATAATCTCAAGGAATTAAGACAATGCTCGGGAAAATGGCAGTTTTTCACTTATTTTTATAAATTAGCATGAAAGGAGGAGATATAAGTGGGTTACATGAAATCCATTGGTGATAGACTAGGGAGGTGGGAGAAAGCAAAGTGGGAAAACCTTGGGATTGGGTAAAAAATTAAATGATAGACACATATTTCTTTTACACAGGTAGGTACAGGATAGTTAATAGTCAGTAATTAAGAAGATAAACTTGAGGGAATTTGTAGTCTGCCCTGGCACATTGGATATGCCTGAGGGGTCTGGAAAAAGAGATTACAAGTTACCCTGACATTCCAAAGGCATGTTATCCTAAATGCAAAAAGACAATAGGCACAGTTAAGATCAAAATTGATCTTTGTCAGATAAGATATGGGCCTAGGACATGACCTCCCACCATAGACTGCTTTTTAATTAAAAAGTTTAATTTCAGACCATCCTTTGTGGTAACTTTAGGTTTCTGAGTTTGCAAGGACGCCAGGCAGATACTCCCTGAGCTTGTCAGGTTAGCAGGTGACCCCTTTTTGTCCACAGCTAGAAACCTAGTGCTTAAATTCAAGATTTCTTGAACATTTTTCAATATGTGAACTGGTTTATTTATGTTTAAAAGATTCATGTATATTCTCAAAGTCAATATGGTTGGTTTCTAAGGAAATGGTTACAATTAATTAAAATACACAATTCAGTGGGGCTCACTCCTATTTATTTATTATACCAAAAAAGTTAATATTTTAGGCTAAAGTTCAAAGTTAAATTCTCATCTAGCTAATTATTTATATTATTACTTGTGAATATCTAAACACGTATTTATGAAGTATGCTAAGACTAAATTTAAAAATTGGCTGTTTGCTTAAAGAAATACTTTTTCCTTGAAGATAAGAGTGTGAACCAACTAAAACAACTTTCATCAGTAAGCTAAGACAGGTTAAGAAGATTTCCCTCCAGTCACTGTGCTGTGCTTAGCTGGCATATAACAAATTCTGCCCAATTCCATGCACTCCTCCACACACAAGGTCCACCCCAAACTACTAGGTCCAGGCCTCCAAACCACCTCCACACCCTCTCCAAATTTTCTATTCGAGAAGCTACCAAGACTATCAAGGTTGCATTTTCCCATGTCATAGTAAGTCTAATAAACTTAGTTTCATTTGCTCAACAATTTTATCTGGCAGTCTTTTATGAATTCAAAAGTTAATGGTATTGATAATAATTAAAGAGATAAAATTTAATTGCTACTTACAAATGGATAATTTTTAGGAAAGATATTAATTCAAAGTCTTTAAAAAATATTAGTATTTTGAAATTTGAACTTCATCTGATTTTAACCTCAATAATATCTTGATGATATTTTCAGTATATCATACATTAAATGTTTAAAGAAGTATCTCTCTTTGAGACAAGACTTTGATGATACAAAAAGAAACTCTTAGAGTTCTGCTTGAAGATTTACTTTTAAAAATATAATGTGACTTCTCTGTTATAGACAGATAGATGGACTGTGAATGTAAGAATTTCCACTTTTCTTAAAAAGATTGAACTGAACGCTAGGTCATTGAGCAGTGTATCTGCCATATGTCGGGGGTGTGACAGAATGAGAACACTTATAGCCAAATTAAAATGTCTCAGGGTAGTCTCCCAAGTGATTCTGAAATGGAGAAAATGAAAGCTGAGGTTGGAAAAATGTTGCCATTTGAACAAGCTATCAAGCAGCCATTGGGGAAATGTGTCAGATGACTTCTATATACATAAAGTGATGCATTTATGTGCAAGCTTACCACTTAAGTGGGCCTCATTAAGCCTACTGTGGATTGAAGGAAAGACAACTCTATTTCCTCTGGGAAGAAGGATTTACATCTTTCTTTTTTTTCCTCCTAATTCTCTCTACTGTTCCAAACTTCTGGGGCCAGGCTAAAAAAAATCACCCATGTATTTCAATTTCAAGAGGGGACCATAGTTGGCAGGAGTCACTATTATGGTAGTTAACTCTAGGTCCAGAATTTTTTTTTCCAGAGTGACTCCCCTCACCCACAGACTCCAGCACACCCTACCTGTGTGCTCATATGTCAGTTTCATATATCTGCCCACAGTTTGGTGTTGATAGGTGTATCGATAGAAGCTGTTGATTTCCAAAATTTGCAAGGACTGTAGTCATCAAGTTTTAATATTGGTCTTGAATGTGGAATTCCATAATCTTACAGAGTTGGCTGTTGAAATGTTTGCAAGAAAATGTGTGTTTTTTTTAATTTAATCTTTATTGTTCAGATTATTGCATTTGTTCCTCTTTTTTCCCCCCATAACTCCCCTCCTCCCAGTTCCTGCGCCATCCTCCGCCCTCACTCCCCACCCACTGTCCTCATCCATAGATGCACGATTTTTGTCCAGTCTCTTCCCGCATCTCCCACACCCTTTCCCCCCCCAAGAATAGTCAGTCCATTCCCTTTCTATGTCCCTGATTCTATTATGATCACCAGATTATTTATTCACTTGATTCTTAGATTCACTTGTTGATAGATGCATGTTTGTTGTTCATAATTTGTATCTTTACCATTTTCTTCTTCTTCCTCTTCTTAAAGGATACCTTTCAGCATTTCATATAATACTGGTTTGGTGGTGATGAACTCCTTTAGCTTTTCCTTATCTGTGAAGCTCTTTATCTGACCTTCAGTTCTGAATGATAGCTTTGCTGGATAAAGTAATCTTGGTTGTAGGTTCTTGGTATTCATCACTTTGAATATTCCTTGCCATTCCCTTCTGGCCTGCAAAGTTTCTGTTGAGAAATCAGCTGACAGTCGTATGGGTATTCCCTTGTAGATAACTGAGTTTCTTTCTCTTGCTGCTTTTAAGATTCTCTCTTTGTCTTTTGCTCTTGGCATTTTAATTATGATGTGTCTTGGTGTGGTCCTCTTTGGATTCCTTTTGTTTGGGGTTCTCTGTGCTTCCTGGACCTGTAAGTCTATTTCTTTCACCAGGTGGGGGAAGTTTTCTGTCATTATTTCTTCAAATAGGTTTTCAATATCTTGGTCTCTCTCATCTTCTGGCACCCCTATAATTCTGATGTTGGTACGTTTGAAGCTGTCCCAGAGGCTCCTTACACTATCTTCGTATTTTCAGATTCTTTTTTCATTTTGCTTTTCCAGTTGGGTGTTTTTTGCTTCTTCGCATTTTGAATCTTTGACTTGATTCTTGCTCTCCTCTGGTCTGCTGTTGGGTGTCTGTATAATATTCTTTATTTCAGTCAGTGTATGCTTAATTTCTAGTTGGTTCTTTATCACAACATCGAGGGTCTCATTAGATTTCTTGTAGATCTCATTAAGTTTATCGGCAGTTTCTAGAAACTTATTGAAAGACCTTAAAAGTGTGGTTTTGAGCTCTGTATCCTCCATTTCTGTCATGTTTCTTTGTCTCCGCATTTTTTATGCTTTCTTGGTGCACCCCCTTGTGGTCTTTGTGCTCAGTCTGGTTGTAGTTAAGCCTTGGTTGTTGTAGGTAATACTGGCGGGGATTTGACCTCCAGGCCAACTGGCTATGAGAATCAGCTGTGTCTGCAGTGGGAGAACTTCTGTGCTGGATCTTCAGGGCGGTGCTAATCTAGCCTTTGCCTGAGGCTATCCGGCAATGCCTCCGTGCAGGGCTTGGGTGGGGCGGGTCCCAGGGGATCTACAGGGCAGGCGGAGGCAGCAGTTATGGCTGCTCTCAGTTCCGTCCCTAGGTGCTCTGCCTCACCGAGTCCCAGCAACCGCTGCAAACCTCGGAGAGAAAGCTGCCTTGGATTTCCGACCGATGCCAGACAGTCCCGCTTCTCCCGTTTGAGTCTGGGTCCCTAGAGACTCGCCTGGCTCTGGAGCTCAGAGTCTGAAGCTTCCTCCCGATTGAAAACAACAACCGCGCCCTCCGCCTTCAGCCCGCTCCATGCGCACTCCAAACCTGAGTATTTCACTTCAGCACTGCGCCTCCTCTGAGTCTGGGTATGATATTCTCTTTCCTCCTAGTTGTAGAATTTCCACTCAGCCAGCCTTCCTGTGGTTCTGGATGATGTCCGTTCTGTCTTTTAGGTGTAATTTGAATTGGTTGTTCGAGGCAGCAATCTCTGGCGTTAACCTATGCCGCCATCTTGGTTTCTCCAGAAAATGTGTTTTTACAGTAATAGATTGGGCAGGTGATACTCATGAATCATTTACTTAGAAGTTTTCACAAACAATGCAAGCTACTCTTCCTGCCTAAGTACCTAACACAGAAACTGAAAAGGAGGTGAAACAGTGCAGCTGAGTACAGACAGAGACACAGGCCGACTTTGGAACATATCACTCCATGGCTGCATGTCCCCCAAACTTCACTCCTACTGACAGTTAAAGACTCATGTCTGGGCTACCCTGGAGTATGCCTTCATAAAAGCTCCTTAATTGAATTGCAGTGGAAGGCTGTGCCCTTGTTCTTCAACATAAGAAACAGCATTATAAGAAACAGCCACATGGAGAAAACTTCACTATCTTCAGCAAAATTGCAGATGGAGACATTGCCCATTATGCTAGTTAATGTCTCCTTTGAGATTTTACGCAATATATATTTTTTAACATTTAATGCCGTATGAACCCACTTAACATGTTGAGTGTGTCTGGCTTTCATGTCTATCTGTTTTTTCAAATGAAAGCCACATACAGACATGTTTTGATTTTATTTTCTCTTATTGGAAAAACAAAATTATACTGAATTGTTCTTTCTCTTTGGCCCCTAATCCCATTTACCCTTCCTTTAATTAGTTTTATACATTTTTTATCCTATTGTTTTTACTTTTGTTTGCTCAGTTTTATGTGTGCATCATAAGCAAATGTCAATTTTTGGAAGTTGCCTGGTAATCAAATTTCTAGAGAACTGTTTTGAATCTATAACAGTGACATATACACATCCCAGATTTACTTGTAGATGGACAAACTGAGCATCAAAGATGTTCTTTAACTTGCTCACATTCTCCAAGCAGCTCATAGCACATGGAGACTTCTAATGTTTCTGACTGACCAGGGCTCACCTTCTCAATTTTTATGCTACACATTCTTTAGAGCAGTCAAGTCAAGCACTCTGCTCTGAATTCTCTCTCCACTGGGTCTCACTGTACCCAAAGCTCAGCTTGTTTAGTAATAGTCCTTTGGGTCTTAGAGGCTGTCTCAATCCTAAATGAAAATTCATAATGTAGAGGCCACCTTCAACCTCTGTAGGCAGGTGTGATGCTCTGGCTTCCAGAAGGGCACCTAGAGGAAGGAGGTATGGAAAGATACATGAAGGCAATCTGCTTAAAAGAGCATTTGCTGGTGTTTGTTACTCGGTGTTCTGCAAACCACAAAAATGAGATTAATATAGTCTGTGAATTATTTTTGATATCTATGTTATTAATATCATCATATAATTTATTTTTTTTAAACTTTTATGAGAATAACATAGAAAAGTCCAGGTGGAAACATCAATCTAGAAACATTAACTGCAAATGAAAACAAAATGGTTAAAGACCGAAATGCTAATGATGATGAAGTGATTCTGACATTACTGCCAGTGATGAGTATCATCAGATGCTGAGCCTTGTTACGCAGTTATTAGAGAGATTTATAAAAATTCCACTCTAGATGGATCTATTCGATGCAAAACAAAATAGATTAAAAATAGGCACTGCCCCAAAAGGGGAAAATACAGAATAACCAAGAAAGGGAATCTGCCCTTTGGTTTTAGGCTTTCATGAAATTTCGTGTTCCTTGCAACATTAGAAGTACATATTTTGGGTTTAAGATAAACGATTAAAGTAAACTTCCTGGAAGGTGGACAACTAGCATGTATTAAGTCATCACCGAACAAAAGGGAAGTGCCCTTTATAATGGTAGCCACCAAAGCAATGACAATACTTAAAGTGTAAAATTTGATAAGGTAAAGGAAATAATGACAGTGAAGATAATGGGAAGTAGTATTATAGGCACCAAATAAAGGGATATTCAGACCATTGCAGAATGAATGAAAACATGTTACCAGATTTGATTTTTTAAAATACATATTGATTTCAGAGAGGAAGAGAGAGGGAGATAGAGATGGAAACATCAATGATGAGAGAGAATCATTGATCAGCTGCCTCCTGCACACCCCCAACTGGGTAATGAGCTGAAACCTGGGCATGTGACCTGACTGGGATCAAATTGTGACCTCCAGGTTCATAGGTCGATGCTCAACCACTGAGCCACACCAGCCTGGCTATATTTGATTGTTAATGAACTGAGAGCTATCATCCTCTACAACATGAAGTGAATATGTTTGCTGCTTGATGCCTAGAGAGCACTAAGGTATTTGGAATTGTGCAAGGAGGACAGACAGTGCTGTAAAATTCAAGTGTATCAATATTGGGGAGAAATAAGCAATGCTACTGAAAAGAAGCCCAAATTCAATTCATATATTTTTAATTTAGAAGAAAAAGTCTGGATATATATATACTTAAAAAGAGTACACTTACATACAGGGTGGGCCAAAGTAGGTTTATAGCTATCCATATGGAAAATAATATAATAATTAATGAACATACAAGAATAAACTCTATGTTTCATGTACTCACAACCATAATACTACTTTTGCCCTCTCCTGTAGATGAAACCATGGATTTAAGAAACTCTATTGTTTCTTATACTCACCTAAAACACAGCATTTGGACAAATAGGTGGCTTAAAAATGGAAACCACATGTATTTCAAGTGGGAAAATAGAATTGGAATATATGTTTTCAATAGGAATGTGCATGTGAATATGTGTATTAGTTTGTTATTGCTGCATAAGAAGTAAACCAAAACTTATTTGCTTAAAACGACTCCCAATTATTACCTGAGTTTATGGCTTGGCAGGTCCACTTCTCAGGATCCCCCAAAGACTTATCTTTTTCCCTTTCTAACCCTCTCTAACATTTCTCCTGCTCTATTTTCCTGCTTGGCACCTGTTAACATCTAGTATACTGTATACAATTGATCCTTAAACAACATGGGGGTTGGGGGCACTGATCCCCATGCAGTTAAAAATCTGCATGCTATTTTTGACTCCCCCAAATTTAAGTTACCACTCAGTATCCATGAAGAATTTATTCTAGGACCCCCATTTTCCCATGGAATTCCATATATGCAGATAATCACCATGGTGAGCAGGGTGACCAGATGCCACATATAAGCCAATAGATAAAGTCAGAAGTGTCCACCTCGTGTGATGGGAAGCTATAGGGGGGCGGGGAGTCTTTAGGAGAAAGGATCATGTGATCAGGTTTACAGCTTTAAAATAATGCTTGTGACTTCTTTGTGAACAATAGAGTGGTCAAAAGTAGGCGGAGGAGAGCTGTGATGAGGAGAAAGCACTCACCTGATGGAGATGATGGTGGCTTCACTAGGGTGGTGACAGTGAGGAGCACATGCAGGGGCTGGAGTTTGGATGAGTTCTGAAGGGCACCTGGCAGAATGAGGTGATGGCCTGGGTGTGAGCGGTGAAAGATTGAGAAGAATGAAATGCAACTCTCTGTGCGTGTAGTCTTACTGTAATGCGGGGTGAAGGGTTTTTATACACCTGCTTTCTTTTAGATCTTACCTGCACAAGTAAATCTGTGTATTTTAGAGAAAAAAATAATAACAACAACAAAACCAAAAACTTCTGACAATTGCCTATAAAGATTTCCCCAAGAAAATCTGACAAATACAGCTGCTGTCAGAGTTAAATAATATAGTGGTTCCAAAATACTGTGGCACTTGTTCTTATCAGGTTCAAGAATTTACATTAAAGGCATTTGAAAAAAAAAGTTATAATATTAGTCATATCATTGTGCATTTATATAAGAAAAGAACATATATGTATATGTGCTTATATGTATACATGTATATAAGTGTATATATGTATTTATAGAATTATACAATTTTCATTCTCAGAATATTGACATCAAAGAAATTATCCTGTGGCTTTTATACCTTTATGTCTTATTGGTTTGATCAAATACATTATTGGTTTTGAATAACTCACAATTAAGACTGGAATCTGGCATTGGTCCCTCTAAAATGAAAAATATTATAATCTTAAAAATGCATTTGTGAGTGTGTGTTTGTGTGTGTGTGCACTTTCACATTGACAAGTACTTGGGAGAAAATGAAGGAACCAAGGGACAATTTACTCTGCAGGGATCATTTCTCTGTGAGTCATGGAGAACGTGTGGTCCAGGGTGTGGGTGGGAATTTTCCACATCAAACAATGCTAATGATAGCTCATGGGGGGAGGGACAATCCTTCAGCATTGGAGAGCCTAAGCCACAAGGGCACTTTGCTAAAAGGTTACAGAACACACGAGTGGGAGGGTTGCAGCAGAACAATATTAACCAAAATGCTTTGTATTAAAATTAGTACTGGGCATTCTCCACGGGTATTTGAGTGACTTTAAGTAACTATCATGCACAACTGTGTTTAGTGAAACCTGTTCTATCTCACGTAAAATTGAAAGAGATTGAGTTGCTTCAGCAGTGTTTCTTGTCCTTAACTTTTTCTATTTTTTTTTTCTTTTAGCACATAGGGAAAGATACTTCAGAAATAGTTACACACACTGAAACCATTGGAAACATACTTTTGTGTGTATCCCAGGACTGTGAACATTTCTATTATGCTTGTCTCAAAAACTGAATAACAGTGTTTACATGATATCCTACCATGGATGTGCCTACAGAATAATTTTAACCTATTTTAAGTGATATTCGTTTGAATTCCCTTGTGTTTTATGCAGTTATAACCTAAAATTCAAGTGCACACATTTTATCACAAAGGTAAAAGGATAAATCTTCAGATCTATAAGAAAATTCATGCAGATCCCATGGGTGTTGGTGTGGAGGGACTGACCTTTCCTATGGCTGAAAGTGCGAAATTTAGACTCTAACAAAACAGGGTTTTGAATTCAAGCTTTTAGTGTATCTAGTATAAAAATATATGAATAATGTATAAAATGTATGAAAAATTTGTTAATGAAGTTTGTTGTGGTCTACATAGATGATGAGGTAATTGAAAGGAAGAAAACACACACTATTTTGAAGACAAAGAGAAAATATTGCTTCTAAGAGAAGAGCTGGGAACTTTACCTAAAGACAATGCCTAACTAAATCTTTTTATTTGAGAATTTGAGAAGATGAGGCCTTTGGGGGCATGATTTAGTTTTTTGTTTGTTGTTTAATGGTGCTGTTATATAACATAAGGCTGAAGGTGATTACCTGGATTTCAAGGCATCATTCTACAAGTAAGAGGTGAGAGACTGAAATCAAAGAAAGAGGCCTTGTCAGTGGGGCAGCTGGGTGTCCTGAAGGCAGTCTGAGCAAAGAGAATTTCATATCAGTGCTGACCAAGCAACTTTAGTGAATCTGATACACAGCGTTTACTTTTTTTACATAAACTTTTATTTTTTAGAGTAGTTTTAGATTCACAGTTAAATTGAGTGGGAAGTACAGAGGTGTCTGATATACTCACTGTTTCCACACATGCACACACTCCCCCATTATCAGCATCTCCCACCAGAGTGGTACATATGTTACAATGGATGAACCTACATTGACACATCAGCCTAGCTGAGAATCCACAGTTTAAGTTAAGGTTCATTTTTGGAGTTGTAGATCCTATGGGTTTGGGAAAATCTATCCACCATTATAGAATGACAGAGTATTTTCAATGCCCTAAAACCCGCTGTCCTCCACCTATTCACCCTAACCCTCCCCCTAGTCCTTAGAAACCATTGATCTATCTTTTCAGAATGCCCTATAGTTGGAATCATACATAGCCTTTTTAGGCTGCCTTCTTTCATTTAGTAATATGCATTCAAGTTCCTGAATCTCTATTTATGACTGGATAGCTGATTCCTTTATAGCCCTGAATAATATTCCACTGCCTGGATGAACCAGAGTTTATTTATCCACTCATCTACTGAAGGACATCCCAGTGGCTTCCATGTTTGGGCAATTTTGAATAAAGCTGCTATAAACATCCATGTGTAGTTTTTGTATGGACATAAATTTACAATTCCTTTGGGTTAAAACCAAGGAATGTGATTTTTGGATCATATGGTAAGAGTATGTTTAGTTTCATAAGAAACTGCCAAACTGTCTTCTATAGTAGCTTCCAGCATGATACTATTTTCATACCCACCAGCAATGTAACTTTCAATTTTAACTTCTTCCCTTTCCTGGCTTGTACTGCAAAAGTTCCTATTCATTTAACCATCGGTAAACACCTATTCCTCACAATGGCCTGGTGTTAGTGTTGGTATTGTGGAATGCAGGAAGGGAGGCAGCGAAGAGCATGATTTAAAGCAGCACAGAAAGAAAACGGTACCCATAGGAGATGAAAATCAGAGGAAGCCATGGTTCAATGGAAGCAAGAAATGAGAGCTAATGGGATGCAAGGAAGACATAAGCCCTCAGCAACCTGCAGAGGGATTGCCTGGGACAATGATCTACCAGATAAGTCATCAACCCAAAGATGTGCTCCTGGGAGATGACCCCTTGTGAAAGGACGTTTCCTGGTTCAAGCACCTGCAGGTTGCTGTGGGCATCAGCAATCCCACTCAAGAGGCAATTTGAAGATGGAGCTGAAAGGGGTGGAATCAGGTGGATGATGAAAAGAACTTTGCCATAAAGGGAGGCAGGGAAGGTGGGATCCGTTTCCTTCTGCTTCCTGTCTATCTGTAAGGGAGCAAGGAAGTAGGTCACAGGGCCTGGGCTCTACCATTTCACTTCCCAGTCTTGAAAGACTCTCAATGCCCTCTCCGTATTGGAAATAACTCCAGGATAAAGGTAGCCTCAAAGCGAAACACTGCTCTCTGGTGTCCTATCCCTTCCTGATCTATGCCCAGTTGTTCCCATGCTATTGTCAGCCCTCCAGTACCTTCAAGCATTTTACATTTTATCTGAGTTTTTCCATGTATCCTTAGAGTAGAATTTTATAGTGAGTTGGGAACAAAATGAGTCTGCCCTAGTTAATATTGAGTTGAATAAGGAAGGAACAAATCAATAGTGACTTGCTCATTGGACAGCGTTTAAGATAATAAAAACATAATTTAGGCTCAGGCTCAAGGAAATGTTTGCTTATTCTTTAAATATTGCATATTAAACTGTCTTTTAATATTTTGAGCACAAACTTTAATCCACTACACTAATTATTTAGTAATAGACTTAATCTGGTTCTCCAGGGTTAGGAACACTTAGTTTCGTAGACTTTGTGTAAACATTTCTAGTTTAATTTTTTCAATGATATTTGCTCACTAACTGGTGAAGATTTGTATATTTCATCATTAGTCTTATTATTCCTCATGTATCTGAAATAAAGGACTTGATTTTTTTCTAACCGGTATGCAATACTTTCTTAGATTATTCATTTAATTTTTATTCTTGTTATAAATGAAGCCAGGATAATAAAGCAAATGAAAATAAAATGGGGGTAATATACACACTTTTCTGAAAAATGCACCAGAGAATCTGAAAGTACCTTACACAAGCCATTTGAATATCTCAATTTAAAGGGCAGTTTTTCTATATCAATATAAATATACACTTAAATTTAATCTCATGTTTAGGAGAGCAGGGTAATTGCTGATGCTGAAGGAAACTGATTTTGACCCCCATCTCTGCAGGAACAAAACATTTTAGAGAATTTGTCATCATTTCCCACAGTGGCAGCTTTAAGAGAAACTGTTTCTGATGCTGTGTCATCTCTTAAATCTTTAGAAAAAAAACATTCTTTATAAAGACTTGCCTGTGACTGTGTTTTCATAATTGGTCTAATACAAATTAGAAAGTAGATGCTACTGAACTTAAATACCACAGGTACCTCTATGGTCTCGAAGCAGTTTCTTTGATCCTCTGTAAACTCATCATTCCTTAATATTGACCCCGCCCATGCCTGCCATCTACCGGAATAGCTTCTCTGGAAGTCAAGGCCTCACAGAGAACATTTCCCATTTTTCTTTCCCTCAAGTACTGTGTTTATAATAAACCTCAGTAGTCCTGGCTTCAGACATGGTTTAGAAAAATATTATTTTATCTCAAGATAGTTTTTTGTTCACTATTGCAATCCCTCTGTTTAGCAAAATGCCTGATCAAAAAAGCAGTAGCAGCAGATTAAAAAAATGTTTCCTAACGCAATGACCTAATTACATGTAATATTTGTACACATATGCAGATATAAATAAATACATAATATATATATATACACACAGGCAATACCTACAGCTTCAGTCTACATGCTCCAGCCATGTGGTTAAAAATAGATAAATTTCAGAAATGAATATAATTTCAGATAGGCACCAATTATAATCTTAATAAATAGTGAAAAATGCATGAATAAATTCTATTGTTTGGCTTACTAGTTTGAGAGTAAGGAGGATCTAAGGAATATGAAAACTATTATTCATTTGAAATAGTCTTCCTAAGTTAGTTTCTTAAAAACAACTCAAATAATTTTCAGAAGGTTATGGTTAACTACAGCTATATATCTATATGTGCATCTATGTTCAATCTGTTTAAGAAGCTAGCAGCAAGTAACGAGGCAATGACTGGAGAAATGGGATGGCCTAAAGAATAACAAACATGTTTTAAAAAAATAATGTAGCAAGATAGAAACTATGTTCTTTATTACTGTTTTCAACGGTTATATAGTAGAGCATTGCTGAAAATAAAATAGACTTCTGTGTCAATGTTTTTGAGTACCTCAAATTTTATAAAACGTTGCATTGAGATTAAGGGTTGTGTTATACAACCTGAAAGAAATCATTATAGATTTAAGTGAAATAAAGTGGCAAATATAGTGAAAATCAGTAAGACCTCTAAAATAAATAAAGGGCAATCTTTTTTTTATTCCAATTTAAATTTAATTTTCATAACTTTGTTTTTGTAGTTAAAATAAAAAAGCCAATTCACTCATTTTAGGTTTTGATATAAGTTATCAAACTCATGGAACAATCAAGGTTTTGCTTAAAAACAATTATGGAATTTGAGCTTTGAGAGACTTAATGTCTAACATTTTTGCCACAAATAAAATATATTGAAAGTACATGGTAGCCGGCTGAGCACGGCTGCTGTCCTACTATGCTGCTGTAAAAAAGAAGGAATTCTTACCATTTGCAATAGCATGGATGGAACTGGAGAGCATTATGCTAAGTGAAATAAGCCAGTCAATGAAAGAAAAATACCACATGACCTCACTCATTTATGGATAATAAAGACCATTATAAACTGATGAACAAAAATAGATACAGAGGCAGAGCTGCCTCAAACAGATTGTCAAACTACAGCGGGAAGGCCTAGGAGGGTTGGGTGGGGGGGTAAGAGATCAACCAAAGGACTTGTATGCATGCATATAAGCATAACCAATGGACACAAGACACTGGGGGGTAGGGGAGGCTGGGGAAGGTCAAGGGGGGAAAAAGGAGACATATGTAATACCTTCATAATACTTTAAGCAATAAAAGAAAATTAAAATAAATAAATAAAAGTACCTATGGACTAAAAAAAGAAAGTACATGGTAGCATAAGAGGAAATTTTTTTATCTTCCAGAGGCAATTATGTTTTTCCAAGAGAGGGGTGAAAAGACAGTGGCTCCATTTACCTCCCAGGGTCCATTACTGAGTAGTAATGCTAGCCTATGGTCCCACTACTGTGTTCTGAATGTATTGGGAGCAGTGATTTGATTTTGAGTCTTAGGGGTTCATATTTGGAGAGGAAAGGTGCTCTGAATGGATGTACACAGGAGTCTCATACACACCTGAATCTTATTTAGATGTTGGACTTTGAGCTGATTAGATTTCCATAAAATTTTGGACCTGAAGTTGATGAGATGATTAGATTTTGATTTTGATGGTGAGATTTGGACTTTGAGCTGATGCTGTAATGGAGTGAGACTCTTAGGGGCCTTGAGAAGATATGAATGTTTGAGAAAGATGTGAATTATGGAGAGTCTGAGGGCATGGGGTAGATAAAGTTCTGAAATTATCTTTAAGATTCACACACCCAGGGAATACACAGCCTGTAATCCCCAACCATTGAGTTTTTATGGGATGTGTGATGAGAGCGCCGAATCCTAACCACTAGACCACCAGGGACTGTGGTGGGGATGTGTGATTATGAGGGATTTCACTCCCATGACCAGGGTACTAATCAATTGACTTTGACATAAAAGAGCAATAATTCTTGCATGGCCTGTTTTTAAGTTTATTCCTTAAAAGAAAGACTGTGCCCTTCCTGAATGGGAGATCTTAAGCCAGAGATGATCTCCTGCCCACTGTGAGGAAGCAAACTTCCAGTTAGAGAGAGGACAGCATATTAAAGAATGGAAGACAGACTCCAGGTCCCATGAGGGGCTGAATTCTGCCAATAGACCAGGAAGCCAGAGGAGGACAGTGATACCCAGATGAGATCACAGTAGAGCCAACACCTCAACTTCATCCCAGAGGGACACTCACAGAGGTGCCTGCATCCTGGACCCCTGAAAGTCACGCAGGTATAAGTGCGTGTTGTTTTAACCCAATAATCTTGTAGTTATTTGTGATGTAGCAATAGAAAATGAACACAATTGTGCTCAGAAATCTATTTTTAATTGCATAATTAATGCAAACTGCACTATTCTTCACAGCCAATTTTAAATGATTCCTTAAAGACATCTTTTGATAACACTCCCTATTCTCTGGCAAGTCTTTTTCCTATGCCCTAGTGAGGTAATAGTTATTACATCAATTTATAATTGATTGTTTATGAACTTGCAACCATTTATTAACCAGTTAACATGTACCAAGAACTTCAGCTCACTTTGAACTGTAAGGATTAATAAAGCATGATCACTTCTTTCTGACCTTAATCTACTGAGTAGTAATTCGATGTAAATAAAAAAAGAAGTTATAGCATTGACCCCGGGATGATAACAGAGCTCATATGGGAAGTGTTAGGAGAGGAGAGGACAGATGAAAGGGGGGAAGGGAGAAAGGGAGAAGAGAAAGTGTGTGACATTTGAGTCGAGGGTTGATGGGTGGACAGGATTTTTCCAGGCAGACAATAAAGGGGGTTTTGCACCTACAAGAAGACCAGGTTGATATTCAAAGGAAGGAAACCGTGTTTTGTATTTGGAGTGAGGAGTTTGGCATGACATACTAGCAAGTGTATTGAGCAATCTAAAATAATAATATTACTTATAAGGCCACCATTGACCGAGGTTTTAGTATGGGCCAAAGACTTTTATCTTTGTGTGTGGCATGCAGGATATAATTTATTCTTCATAACAAATTATGCTCTATGCTCTCATTTTACTATGAGGTAATATGTAAATGAGATCAAAGTCATAATATGGTAGTTTTAAAAATAAGCATACTATATTTACTCAATATGCATTTAGTTGGATCAGTGAAAAAAATGCATTGTTAATAGTATTATACATTTATCTCTTCATGTTAAAAATAATGGCTTAGTATTATTTTTCTTCAAAGTGCATCTCTCAGAGCCACCTCTTTGTAGTTTTCCCTTTGATTGTAAATATTAATAACTGATTCTGCAGGGGAAAAAGAAAAGAAGGAAAGAGAGAAGGTTTCTGACACCTGCTGTTGGCTGATTTCTGCCCACCCTGGTCAGTCCAGCCTATGAGGAGGTAACTGCCACAGTGCTTGATGCGACATACACACCTTTCACCAGAAACCCTGCTCAAATGCCTGACCACCCATCATCCTCTAACCCTTTAGATTTCATTTCCCATAATGCACAGGGTGCTCTTATAACCCAACTTCCTTTATATCACATTATGTCTTCCTAATAGGACTTTTCATACCTGTCATTGTTTTGTTTCATTACACAGGTCGGTTTTCTACCTTTTTCTCTCCTCACTGGGATGTCCACTCCAAAAGGAGAGGAGTCTTATCTGCTTGGTTCATCACTCTGTATCTCAGCATATGCTATAAACTCAATAAATATGTGTTAGATTTAAGAATAAGACTCTGGAGAGAGCACATATGAGAGGCTTTTTCTCTGACCCCTTAAGTTAATAATCCAACAGGTCACACTGCTGATGAGCAGAAGTGAAATTTGCTAGAGATTATCTAATTGGGAGCCCACAACATCTTTATTAACTTCTTTAAGACAAATGGGGAATATTACAGTTCTCTCATATGTAGAGCGATGCAGATGTACAACACAGACCATATTCTGCTAAGCCAAGACTTTGTGCCTTGTACTTGACTGCAGGATATCAGGATGGAGGGAGTAGAGCAAAGATTAGGGTCAGAAGAACAAGCGGAGCATCCTATCACTTACTACAATCTCAGTCATAAAACCGTTTTAAAGCGTCTCCAGTCTGGGGTACAGAGGAGTCTGGACTATGGCAGACATTGTGTCAATGTTTGTCGAATTGAAATTAATAAGGATTAATTTAAAGGCGCAAGGTAATGTGATAAAAATCAATGATTTTCCAGATCCTCTTGAGTTAAAATTAATGATATGGATTTTGCTTTACAACTTGATCTCCACAAGTCATTAGCTATAAGCATACTCAAATACTGCTAAATTTTTCAGGGGAAAATACAAATGATTTGGGGACTGCTGTTCTGTTGGGTGAGCTGTGTCTATCACTCATCTCTAGTTAATTTAAGAAGACCAGCTACAGTTTTGAAGTATGGTGTTGGGGTGTGCTGACTGTCCATGTGCTCACATTCGTTGGTATATTCTGATTACAAGAGACAAGTATAATGAGCTTGAATAGATATATTTTATCTTTGCTTGAAATAGGAAAAAATGTCCTTATGTGCTCTTTTTTTTTTTTTTTTACTAATTTCAAGATATTTAATTGTACTCTCCATATAAAGTAGAAAGGAAAAGGTTTCAAGGTAATCAAACTAAACTGCAAAGAGGTTAGAAAAAAAATGATAAAATTCTGTGTTCTTTAAATGGTAAAGAAACTCATGTTTAAGTACATTTATTTTAAAAACATATGTTAGGAAAGAACAACATTTTGCTTGGTGCAATTAACTGTCAACACCATTGGGCTGTGGCAAGGTTGTGTTTTGAAGCGTATATCACCCACACACACACACACACACAATACAACAGCAATGAATAGGAAAATTGTATTGATTGCGTAAATCATTGCATGTTAGGGATTTTTTTTAAAAGGCAACATAGGGAAGAACTATTGGACCCTTGAATGCATTGCCTTCTTTATATACATTTACCCATTGATCTGTTACCTTTCTGCCTCAAAATGACCCTTCCTCTCCTTGTTCCTGTTGCTAGTGTGCCGTCATTGTGCACTTTTGACAACTGTGCTTAACATCATGCTATGTGATTATTTCACTCCAAACTCTTCCCTTTCTCTAGATAGGGTGCTATTTATCTTAACACTGCCATGCTTCCCATTTAAACAGCAACACCCCATGTTACGAAGCCTTTCCTGGTTGGAGTTGTATTTGCTTTGTCCTTTTTGTCTACACATGCCGCTGCTGTGAAATTTCCCCTGCTTGTTCCCACCATTTGCACAAATCTGCATGCTTTTCTGTACAATGTTTGTCCACATCAATGTTGATCCCAGGCTTTATGTATGGTTTTCATTTTTCCAAGTGTCCTAGATCCCATGCTTTGGCTGGTCCTCAATGCCCCCTGAAAACAAGGGCAATGTTTATTTCATAAAAATACAGTCCTGTGGATGGTGATAACTATCTTACTTCCTGTTTTGGCTATCTCTACATGTCCCTTTCCTCAATTACATTACAGATTTTTTTTTCTTTCTCTTTCTCTCTGACCTGCACTTTATAAAAGATTCTATTTATCCTCGGCCGGTGTGAGCAACAGGAAACAATGGAATTCAGTTCACTATATGGAGTGCTTTGAATTGTCTCTCTTTGGCTAGAATTTACAAATGTAATAGAGGGTGTCTTGGAAGGAATGTTATTGGAAACCCAGAGCTCATTTGCATCCATATTGTGTTTTGAGTCAGGGATTTAGGAAGAGCAAACACTCTCACTGAGTTCATGCCATAGATAGAGGTCAGTCTTCTCTGCAGACAAAACCTTTGATGATATTTATTCATGAACCGGGACAATCTCAACAGTAAAATAATTCATTACCTAAAATATCTTTGCTGAAAAATTCAAATAGCCAGATGGTTGTGCATGCAGCCCTATATCCTTTCAAAATATGCTGTACTCAACAGATTGTAAGTCAGAGAAAGAGGAGTTGATGTTCAGTGTAAATGTAATATGAGCATAACCATATATCTCCTGTACAGAGTTATAAGAGGATAAGATGACAGGAAAAAATAGTATTTTCTTTTGTACAGGTCATGATATTTTGTGCTAAAAACAGCTATGCTTGACTTTGACTCCTACTCAGTAATTTGATTCTCTAAGAAAATTCAGGATATCTGATCTCCTTATAAAGGTAATTGTTGAAACATACATAAAGATATGGCAATGGCCCTTCTACATAATAAAATTCAGTAATTTAATCCATAACTGTTATTTAATATTTAATGAAAATAGGTACATATGCAGCAGTGTATAGAAGGAAATAATCCTATCTAATAACAAGAGGATATGCTAATTGACATCATACATTCACAAAGATGGTGGTACCCACAGCCAATAAAGAGGGAATATGCTAATTGACTGCCATGCCCTCACAAGATGGCAGTGCCCACAGCCACAAGATGGTGGTGCCCAGTTCCCTCAGCCTTACCTCATCCAGCCAGAGTCCCCCAGTCCCCTCAGCCCCACAGGGGAAGGTAGTTGGGGGCAATTGGGCCAGCAGGGAAGGGCAGTTGGAGATGATCATGCCAGCAGGGGAGCAGTTAGGTGT
The DNA here is from genome assembly GCF_014108235.1 of Myotis myotis. Lineage (NCBI taxonomy): Eukaryota > Metazoa > Chordata > Mammalia > Chiroptera > Vespertilionidae > Myotis > Myotis myotis. The sequence goes on from NW_023416401.1 coordinate 43,909,432, forward strand.
CAATCCGGCTGGCAGGGGAGTGGTTAGAGGGCTATCAGGCTGGCAGGCAGAGTGGTTAGGGGCAATTAGGCAGGCAGGCAAGTGGTTAAAAGCCAGCAGTCACGGGTTATCAGACAGATGTCTGACTGCCAGTTTAGATCAGGCCTAAACCGGCAGTCGGACATCCCCCAAGGGATCCCAGGTTGGAGAGGGTGCAGGCTGGGCTGAGGGACACCCCTCCCCCCTGCACGAATTTCATGCACTGGGCTTCTAGTCCTATATAATAAAAGCCTAATATGGTATGTGTCTGGTTGTCCATTCAACCAATCAAAGCATAATATGCTAATGATATGCTAAGGCTGCTCAACTGCTCACTATGACATGCACTGACCACCAGGGGGCAGACACTCTGACCAGTCAGTAGGTTAGCTTGCTGCTGGGGTCTGGCCAATCGGGACTTAAAAAGAAGGGCTGGACATGCCCTGGAGCCCTCCCATGGTTCCTCCCCTGCTGGCCAACCTCCTGCCTCCTTCTCTGGCCCTGATTGTGCACCGATGGGTTCCCTCGGCCTAGCCTGTGCCCTCTTGTAGTCTGGGACCCCTCGGGGGATATCAGAGAGCCAGTTTCTGCCCAGACTCACAAGCCAGGCCAAGGGACCTCATCCCCTGGTGCACGAATTCGTGCACTAGGACTCTAGTGTCAGTAAAACAATAAGGCATGTGAATTAGAATGTAAACTCTAGAATAAATAGTGCCACTGCTCTTTTTTAAATGAATGATATTTGGAAATTGGTTTGTCAAGCTGTTCTTTGTTAACCAGCATTATACCAAGATTTTTTTAATTGACAGGCAAACTCAGAGCAAAAGAAAGTATAAATAACATTATCAATTTCAAACTACATATAATTTAAGAGATAATTATTCAAAAATATTATTACATTGACAAAATTTAAAGTAACTAGAAGTGTTACAAATGAGAGTTCATAGGCCAAATTACATAGAATTAGATGATACTATTTTAAAAATCATATTATAGTATGAAAACTTTTTACATACCATGGTTCAATATTTATCAGATAAAATATAGAAATTGCAAGCCAAGCAAAAAGAAAGGTTTGAATTATTAAAAAACTGCAGACTACATTTAATCAATCAATAATAGCAAAAGAATACAAAATACACAATGTTGAGTTCCCATGGAACATTTTTAAGTTGGTGGTGTAGTCACCTCTATGAGTCTTCTAAATTTTCACTAAATATATTGCATAATTTGTGTTTCCTGACTACAATGTAATAAGTATAATTTAATATCAAAAATGTAAAAATTTAAAATGGGTTAATGGCTATTACATAATTATGTTAACAGTGTTCAGGAATCCACAGTCACTGGAGGACATTTTGGACAAATGGAAGATGCAGAGTTAGAATTTTATACTAATCATACCCAGATCTGTGTAGAGAGCTCATATCTGCATCATGTAGACACTTTTCCTATGTAAACCTCACTGGGCAATAAAGAATATCAATGTCTTTATTAGTGACTCCGCAGTGGCCACAAATCAAACTGGTCATTTTAAACAATTAATATAATGGAAGCCCTATAAAAATGCATTGTAGTGGGCTCTGAGAACATGCGTTAAAATGTTAATAGGGTTGCCCAGGCCAGTGTTGATCAGTGTTTAGAGTGTAGGCCACTCACCAAAGGGTCTCAGGTTCAATTCCCGGTTCAGGGCACCTACCTGGGTTGCAGGTTCGATTTCTGGCCTAGTCAGGACATGTGTGGGAGACAACCAATCAACCTGTCTCACTCACATTGATGTTTCTCTATCCCTCCCTCCTTCCCTTGTTAAAAAAGTCAATGGGAAAAATATCCTCAGATGAGGTTTAACAAAAAAAATTAAATTTTAATAGTATTTACTGCTGGGTGCAGTTTCTGTTCTTGAATAATCTACAGCTTTGTAAATTCAAAAGGTCATTCCACCAATTCTGTTGTGGCAGTGCTCATTGCTTCTCCTTCTGAGATTGACTTTATTGATACTTTTCTCTGATGGTGGATGCCGAGGTAAATAATTTTAATTTTAGTACCATGAGAGAGTCAATATATTTACTATGAACAAACCAATTTTTCTTCAATTGGGAGTTTAAGCTGCAAATTTAAATTGACTTTCCCAAATGAGTTAAGGAAACAATCATGAATCTCTTCTAAAAGAAACCAGAGAATTGAAGAATAAACACACTCCATGTGTTGCAATGTTTCCAAAAGTGTCAAGAGTCATAATAACTATTTTGGTGTCAATATACCTATAAAGACATCTTTCCTGTCCCTAAGTTATTGTCATGAAAGAGTTACTAAAACTCCAAAACAGTAAATAACTTAGTATTCTTGTGGGGGTAGATTTAGGCTTGTTAAGCATGACATAAATTAAAACTGTTGTTTCTCATTTTCTATAGTCAAGCAAATGTATTACATGCCACAGCTAATAGGAGAGTCACTTATGTGCCTGCCTAGACAGCAATTCTATTCTTATGGAACAATGATAAATGTGCTTTCTTTAGAATGCGAATAGGAAATTACTTGACTACAAACCATTCAATCCGGTATTATTAATTATGCAGAGAATGTCCTGATTTAATGAAATTTAGATAGCCTTGCAGGAAGCCATGTGATTTGGTAATATACTGACAATTACCTAAGAAATGTATCATGTATATTTTATTCATATTTCTAGACATAGACCTCTGATACTTGGAAGCATGAAGAATGAGAACTGATATCAGTCATTTTTGAACACTAAAAATGTCTTCCTGAAGGAATTGGGAACATTCTGACAAAAAAAAGAAATGTTATCGTAAAATTGATTTTACCACAAGATCAAAATATGTAAAAGTGCTTTGTGTGTAAGAAGTAAGTTCAACTACTTTAAAGGAGGAAAATCAATTAGAAAAATGGTTAGAAGTTAGAAGTTTTTCTTTGGGACCAGATCTTTCTCATTTTTTAATTCCTAGCACTGTGTGTGTTTTCTTATAGCCTATACTGATTTATCCCTCATAGAGTTGTTCCTATGTTGTGCCTCTTTCATGAGTATTTGCATTGAATAGCATATGATGTGCTCTTCAAAGGGACCTAAGTAAAAATTCTTAGTGATGTCCTTAGAATCTTGGACCTCACTTTTCCTCATTTGAGAAGTGGGGAAAGTGAAAACCTGTAGAGTTTTTCTTGTCAAAAAACATAACTATGTGAAACCTAAGAAACCTGGGATGTACCTAGTGAATGTTATTTTACCAATTCCTAAGCTCTTTCTAACTTTCTTAATATCTATGTATTATCAATAAAATCTAGAATGCCTATTATAAAGTAGGCTTATTAATCATTAGCCAGAAGATTCTATGAATAACTTGATAATTTGAGAGTTAATGTATGTCAGTTACACACAATGAATCCGAGGAATCACAGTGGCAAAGATCAACAGTGGGTATTTTATAGGAGGAGATGATGGTGCTCAGTAGTCTGATTTTCACGTGCTCTCGACAATGCAACATTGACTTGGTGATGGATCCAGAAGTTTAACTGGTGTGGACTATTTCCATTGTCAGTAACAGAAATGCAACCCTTTCCTAGTCAGTATATGACTCTGTTTTTATTGACTTAGAACACACATCACTGCCTATAACTATTTTTGTCTTTCATTTACTTGCTCTGTGTTTTATAGCCTTTTCCTTTAAGAGGTAAGTTTCATGAAAGAAGGGAAATTGGTCCCTCACATTCAGTCCTATTCACTCCACAATTGAAGATGCCTGAAAAGTAACAGACATGTTTGTCATATGAATTGCATTTCAATTATTTTATAAGATTCTCCCCACCCCACCTAGACTATGAGTATCCTAATGAGAAAAGCTCTGCTACCTCTCCAGCTCTCCAATTCGACCCCTAGCTGGTTCAGGTCTCGGAGACAGGTTGAATGGGAGGAGGATTTGATAAAAGAAGATTATTTTAGGAATTTTGTAGTTAATACGTCCTTGGATGCTTGACAGAGAGTCCTTCAAAGTCCTATATGGCCAAAAATTCACATTAAATTTGTAGAGCATGTATAAAATTAGCTGAAATATGCAAACATAATATCCTAATACATAGTAAGTATAATATAAAGGTTAATGCTTAATACTACCAATTCATTTTTAATGATGTATTTCTTAAAGATTTCATCCACTGATTCTTAAACATTTTGGATCATTGCTTTAGGAAGGAGAAAATGTCTGATCAGAAACGTGTTTCTCCTTAACATTTTACAGTTATCCTTTTAAAAGGAGGCTTTATAGAACATATATGACTAAATTTTTTCATCATAGTTATAGAGATGGATATAATTTGTACAACATTTATTCTTGGTAGGCATTACCAGCCTTGATTCTAGGGCAAGTCACAGATTGGTTAGTGGTTAAGAAAATGGTTCCAGTGCTGGAAAAATGACTCGCTATAAATCACTGGCAGACTAACAGAGTGCTTAGATATTTTCATTTGGGGATCAGACTGACCTGGGTTTTAAATCCCAGCTCAACAACTTCCTCTTGGTGTGACATTGGATAAATTATGGGGCATTTCCAAATTTACTCCAATCTGAAATGATGGGACAGTGAGAGAATTCAGAATTCCTTTAAAGAGTATTTGTAAGGATAAAATAGGTCATGCTTATCATAGCACATAACTTGTGCTAAGAATTCTTAGTTATTAATAATTAAGTATCTTTTAAAATAAAGGATTATATCACCTTAAAGCTCCACCATCTAAATGATTACATTCTTATTGTATTAACTTGGTCAATGTACTGGCGTATAAACAGATGTTATAATCCTTTTACAATAGATGTTGGTCATGAAAAGAGTTATTCCTATCTCCATGAGAGGTAAGAATATCTCTCAAATCTTTCTAAAAGTGGGGTATGGGAGTCTTACACTGAGCCCCAGGGGTTTTAAACTCTCTAATTGGTCCACACTCAGCCCCCTGCAATTTATCAAAGTTATCATTTAAGAGCACCTGCCAGTTACTGGCCTCTGTGGCTTCTGTTTTAGGTAAGCTGAACTTCATTCTTTGAATTCTCTTGTCATTCCAGTTTTTAGGGGTAATGTTTGGTCCTGTGACTTCTATACTCTGACAGATATAAGAAAAATTATTGAATACTACTCAATTGTCTAGAGTTGCCACATTTTACTATTCCATTCACCTACTGAATGACATCTTGGTTGATTACAAGTTTTGGCAGTTAGGAATAAAGCTGCCATAGATATTCGTGTGCAGGTTGGTGTGCACATAAGTTTTCAGCTCCTTTGGGTAAATTCCAAGGAGCAGAATTGCTGTATCATATTGGAAGAACATGTTTAGTTCTGTGAGAAACTACCACACTATCTTCCAAAGAGTCTGTAGCATTTTGCATTCCCACCAGCAGTGAATGAAAGTTCCTGTCATTTCACATTTCACCAGCATTTTGTGTTGGCATTATTTCAAATTTTGATGATTCTAATAGTGTGTTAGAGGTTTCTTGTTATTTTTATTTGCATTTCCATGATGATATGTGGTGTGTTTCATTATAAAAACAGCTGCTTGCTCAAATGTCTGATTTTTTTTTTTTTTTATCATAGACCAAGTCAAAATAGTCTTGAATCTGGAAAATTATCATAGCAGATGTCAAAATCCTCAGTAATATTCCCAGGAAACATCTAATATACATCAACTTGGTTTCCTGGTGAACCTGCCAGAATCCATTAAGACCAAAGTGTACCCCACACATAACTAAACAAATTAGCATGCTGTACAGAATTATTTCATGGAAACCAATTACATTTTGTTTATTTTCAGTTGGAGATGATTATTTTAGTTTTAGAAGAGTTCACATGAAACCATTTTTGAGACAATAATTAAATATCAACAATAATTGTTTATCAAGGGCATATTTTGCTTGATAATAAAACCAAATTATCAGTGCTTAGAACTATCAAGGGATATTTCTGAATCAAGTTTTATTCAAAAGCAATTTTAATCAATTTGTTAAGGATGAATGCTCACTTCATAGCAAACATTGAATATGCTGAATGGCTGATTAATGTGATTAATAGATACTCATTAATAGATAGAACCATATATCAAGGTCATCACATCACTAGTGTCTGCCCACAAAGTCAGACACCACTCAGTCAATGAAAGTCCTGTGTCTCCAATGTCTTCAATAGTTTTATAATACAGTGTTAATATTCTCTGACTTGTAAAGCTTCCATGGTATTTTACACGTAAGAAATATATTTTTAATAAAATATTTTCATAGATTATAAGAGGTGGTGATTAGAGAGCTGGGACTCTGGAGTCAGGCAGATGTGGTTGGAATCCTGATTTCATCACATATCACTGTTTGTTTGGGACATGTTAATCAGCCTCTCTGAGTCTTAGGGTTCTCCTCGTCTTGTAAATGAGAATAGCATTAATACTTAATTAACCTCAAAGCTGTCATTAAAATTAAATAAGATAATGCATGTAAATCACATTGCCTTGTGTCCTGGCACAGATTAGACATTCAATTGAGTTTAGATATTAATTTTAGCATTCTTCTTCTCATTTTTCCTTGAGGTACTTCATTCTGGTAGAAGTTTTGTCATTATGAAAAATGTATTCTGTTACAGAAGATAAATTAAATTTCACTGGTTGTGAACAATGGTGTAATATTCATAAAAACTGAATAACTTTTTGTAATATGATACGTTAAAAGGTATTTTTCTTCTCTGTTGCTTCACACCATTGTCAGGTTATTGTAAATTTAAGTTGAAACTGCCTATTTATCCATCTGGCATTTTATTTCTCTCACTCCCATTGTGTTGAAATGAATGGTCATATTAAGCGAGGCTCTCAGGATTATGCATGCAAATGCCTGACTCACATTAGCAAAACAAATGATTTAGGCTCCATATTGCTTTGATAATAACACTAAGCAAAACCCCTAACATTATTATGGATAACTACTTTGGGAGAAGCCAATGTAATGTTGCTTCAGAATTGAAATGATAAGTAAAAATGTTTGAATGGCTATTGCAATATCACAGGCATACTAAAGGTAAATGTTTTAATAACAGGAACTATAATTAAGGCTATGTATTTCAGCTCTTTTTTTTTATGTCTGATTGAGTTGCAAAAGTGGGAGCATGCTAACCTATCTACAAAGTCCCATTGTTTTGTTTTTTTTCTCAGTCTTTGCAAGAATGGTGCATTTTGGTAAATGTTAAATTATAAGATTTAAGATCAAACTTCAGTTACACAAATCCTATGATTTGTGTCCCCCAGAATTTATATGTTAAAATCCTGACCTCCAATGTGATGGTTTTAGGAGGTGGGGCCTTTGGGAGGCAATAGGTCATGAGGGTGAAGCCCTCACCAATGGGATCAGTGCCCTGAGAAAAGAAGCTCCAGACAGATTCCTTCACTCCCTATCACCATGGGAGGACAGGACCAGGAAAAGGGCCCTCGCCCCACCACACTGGTACCCTCATCTCAGATTTCCAGTCTCCAGACTGTTAGAATAAACATCTCTGTGTTGTTTTTTATAAAGCTACCCAGTCTGTGGTGTTTGTTATAGCAGCCTGAATAGACTGAGATACCAAATGTCAGAGTTTTGACATGTTATGAATAATACTAGAGGCCTGATGCACGAAATTCATGCAAGAGGCACAACCCTCACAGCCCCGGCTTCGTCCGGAAGGACATCCAGTCTAATTAGCATATTAGGCCTTTATTATTATAGATGACTGCCTTTTTTTGTCATAGGATTCAGTATTTGTAGTCTGAAAACATCACTTGGAAAATTCCAGAAATAAATAACTTAGTAGTTTTAAATTGTGGACTATTCCAAGTGATGAAAACTTGTGCCTTTCCTACTCCATCCTCCAAAGGTTTGATCCTGGAGCATGATCAAACCTTTGCCCAGTGTGTCTAAGCTAGAGAGGATCGCTGCCTATTAATCACTTAGTAGCCTCTCATTTATCAGATTGGCTATTAGAGAGAGAGAGAGAGTGAGACCACATTCATATAGTTCTTATTACAGTATATTGTTATGAGCGTTCTATTTATTATTACTATGTCTAATTTCTAATTAAACTTTCTTATAGGTATGCATAGAAAAAAATCATTACATATATAGGGTTTGGTACTATCTGCAGTTACAGGCATTCACTGGGGGCCTTGGAGCATATCCTCAGTAGGATAACGGGGGACTGCTGTATAAGACTTTGTATCTTGTTAAAAATCTTATCGATTCTTATTTCTTTCTCAAAACTACATATGTAAAATTCCTGATATCATGTACTCATTCTGGCATCTAGATTCCTAAATCTCCAAACCTCTTGAGACCTGTGCTTCCAGCCTTCCCTTTGGGACTTGGCATTGAGCAGGCAGGGCAGAGATGGCATTGAGTACTTTTCAGGGCTCCACCACAGTTTAAGTCAGTGGGTGCAAACATTTCTCTCAGTCCCAGCTGGCAAATATTTTCCGTTTTGCAGACAATGCAGTCCTGTCACAATGGAAGCAGTCATGGCCAATATGCAAGGGAATCATGGCCAATAGGTAAGGGCATAAAAGTTTCCAGTAGAACTTGATTTACAAGAACAGTGGCAGGCTGGGTTTGGTCCTGAGGCTGCCCTTGCTTGTTTGTGGACCCCTGGAAACTGGGACTTCATCCATCTCTGACAGAAAGCAGATTTACTGTGTCCTCCTAACTAGTTATACCTTATGTCTGAGTCTTAGCTTTTAAAATTAAAAAGCAATGCCGACACCAACACTAGGCATCCGTGTCTGTATTTCTCTCTGCACCATCCTAACAACCTGAGCTGAGACCTGGTGCACGTGGCTTACTGAAGTGAAAGACAAAGGTGGTAGGGACAACTGGGGACAGCCCGTGGGATGGTCTCTTACAGCTTCCTTGCCTTCATTTACATGCCTTTTTCCTCTCACTATTCGTGTTTTCAGAATTTTCATTATGTGGTAATCCCTGCTTTGTATTTGGGACACACTGTGTGCTTTTGGCTACTCTCCAGGCCTGAAAGGGATATTGGGAGCTAGTCCCATCCCTCCCATGCAGTGCTTGAGTAGGAAGTTTTCCCACTCTCAGCCAAGCCAGACACGTAATTAGGTCTTATCCAGATTGAATCAAATATTTTGTTGTAGAATAATGATGATAACGTTATTCATACAGTTTTTCTCCATGATAATTATAAGTTGCTTCGGAGGGTTCTCATTACTCCTAAAAATATTCCTGTACTAATTTCTAACTTTTTCTGCTAACATGTTATTTTTAGAAATTTAAAAGGCTTGCCTCATCATCATTTAGTCTGTGGGATGAATATCAAGTTCATGTTTACTGAGATTATATACTAACATATTTAAATGACACACATGCATCTCAATTATATTCCAAACATCAGTGATTCCTCAAATTATGCTGAAGTCATGAGGCGTTGTTAAGTATTTATTTGCTATGTGATAATTTACCCATTATTCAAAATGTATTGATGACGTACCTTCCTGGGGTTTTAAACGAAAAACAAATTTCTTGGGATATATTCCCAGAAGTGGGATCACTGAGTCAAATGGGAGTTCCATTTTTAGTTTTTTGAGGAAACTCCATACTGTTCTCCACAGTGGCTGCACTAGCCTGCATTCCCACCAGCAGGGCACGAGGGCTCCTTTTTCTCCGCATCCTCGCCAGCACTTGTCATTTGTTGATTTGTTGATGATAGCCATTCTGACAGGTGTGAGATGGTACCACATTGTCATTTTGATTTGCATCTCTCACGTGGTTAGTGACTTTGACCATGTTTTCATATGTCTCTTGGCCTTCCTATGTCCTCTTTCGAAAAGTATCTATTTAGGTTCATTGCCCATTTTTTGATTGGGTTGTTTATCTTCCTTTTGTTAAGTTGTATGAGTTCCCTGTAAGTGTTGGAGATTAAACCCTTATTGGTGATAACATTGGCAAATATTTTCTCCCATACAGTGGGCTTTCTTGTTGTTTTGTTGATGGTTTCTTTTGCTGTACAGAAGCTTTTAATTTTGATGTAGTCCCATTTGTATATTTTCTCTTTAGTTTCCATTGCCCTAGGACAGTGATGGCAAACCTTTTGAGCTCGGCGTGTCAGCATTTTGAAAAACCCTAACTTTGGTGCCGTGTCACATATAGAATTTTTTTGATATTTGCAACCATAGTAAAACAAAGATGTATATTTTTGATATTTATTTTATATATTTAAATGCCATTTAACAAATAAAAATCAACCAAAAAAATGAGTTCGCGTGTCATCTCTGACACGCATGTTGTAGGTTCACCATCACTGCCCTAGCAGCTGTATTGGTGAAAATATTATGTTGGCATATGTCTGAGATTTTGCTGCCTGTGGATTCCTCTAATATTTTTATAGTTTCTCATCTTATGTTTAAGTGCTTTACCCATTTTGAGTTTATTTTTGTGTATGGTGTAAGTTGGTGATCTTGTTTCATTTTTTTGCATGTATATGTCCAATTTTCCCAACACCATTTATTGAAGAGACTGTCTTGACTGCAGGAATATATCCCAAGAAACTAGAAACACCAATCAGAAAGGATAAATGCACCCCTATGTTCATAGTAGCACAATTTATCATAGCTAAGATTTGGAAACAGCCTAAGTGCCCATCAGCAGATGAGTGGATTAAAAAACTGTGGTATATCTACGTAATGGAATACTATGCTGCAGTAAAAAAGAAGGAATTCTTACCATTTGCAACAGCATGGATGGAACTGGAGAGCATTATGCTAAGTGAAATAAGCCAGTCAAAGATAAATATCACATGATCTCACTCATTTGTGGAATATAATGAACAACGTAAACTGAGGAACAAAAATAGATCCAGAGACAGAGAAGTATTGATCAAGATAGTCAAACCTCAGAGGGAAGATAGGGGAGGGTGGGGGAAGGTGGAGAGATCAACCAAAGGACTTGTATGCATGCATATAAGCCTAACCAATGAACACAGACACTAGGGGGGTGAGGGCATGAGTGGGGGGGGGGACAATGGGGGAATAAGCACACATATATAATACCTTAATCAATAAAGAAAAAAAACCAAGAATAAGAACAAAGGAAGGTTGTAGCCTACTCTTTGTTTTTCCAAAGCACGTCATCATTTTCTACTGAAAACTGACAGTGGATGAAATTCTCTATATCTCCAACCACACTTGGAGTTCTTTTTGATAAGAAAATTGTTACTTACATTTGAATTTTCCAATACTTGGAAGAGTTACTAGAACACAGTTAATGATCAGTAACATCATTGAAAATAAATATATATATATATATATATATATATATATATATATATATATATATGTAAATAAGTGCTAATGCACATCAAGTAGAATTACTTTCAAAAAGATGTAATAGATCGAGTTGACATTTTGAAGGTTTTGCAGTTATTAGAGTTGTTGTTTTTTGCATAAAGTATAGCAGCACCAACTTCCATGTCAGCTTATTCCAGGAGGGCTGAGAACTTGAGGACTTTTATGACACAATCTGAATACTTTCAGTTTTTCACATTGAACTGAACAGCATTTTATAGAACCAATTTTTTAAATTTATGCTTTACTACCTGTAAGGAAATTGATATGATAAGTATAACTGGCAAAAACAGGGGGACAAATATAAGGGTCATTAGCAAGCCAATGATACCTCTGTTAAGAGCAGAGGTGTGCAGTGTCCTGGAAATTATCTCTGTTAGCCTGAGAGTCCCACACCTGGAAGTGACATGCTGAGGTTACTGAAAGTCCCATTAAAAGGAGATTGACTCAGAAATGTTTCCCTGTCTTTAAGACAGGCCCATTTATTACCCCGGGCATAATGAAAAAAACAGTGTTATATTAAAAAATGCACATTGAGAATTTCAGATTTTGCAAATGGTTCTATATATATATATATACATATATATATATATATCTGTACAATTCTATAGATATATTTAGAAATACATATATGTGTATATATGTATATATATATATGTAACAATATAAACAATGTAGAATACATAGTCCATGAAGCATGTTACAGACAATGCTGTATTCAGATACTACTGATATTCATTTTAAGAAATAAAACAAAGTATGACCATTACAAAAATTAGAATTGATTAGGAAAACTGAAAATAAACATGTGAGTAACATGAGAAAAAAACTATGCCTTTATATACAGTTTTGCCAGCTTCTCCTGATGATATGATAAAATAATACTATTTAAATAATACCGAAATGTGTTTGATCAAGGCAGGAAGGCACGTGGGATATGCCATTTAATAGATTTGTCTGCAGGTGTGTTGCATGTAGAGGCTATAGTATAACACAATATTGTGCCTTATGATTTCACTTTTCTTCCAAATTCACACTGTTAGTATGCCAAGTCCTTGCCAATACAACGAGTTTGCTGTGAAAGTCTCCTTTTTGAACTGGCTGCAACCTGAGTATTCTTTCATGTTCACGAAGCTTTATCTCAGTAAACTGTGTTTGTCTCCAGAACCTGCCGGGCCCCACAATATATGAAGATGATTTCAACAGAAGACTATATTGCATTTACATCTGAAAATAAATTTGCAGGTAGAATCATTATAATGTTAGCATAATTGCAACTCGTCTGTTTGATAAAGTTCCCCTTTGAATATAGCTGTTTGAGCTTCACCTCCAAGAGTCTATCCCAGCAAGGGGTCATTAGCCAATCCCTGTGTAAATTCCTTCATTAATCTGAGGTGATTCCTGGAAGGCTTGCCAAACCTGCCCAGGTTCCACGTTGCAATATTGCTTCAGGGCTGGTCACTGCGCTATCCCCAGACTCCTGGAATAGTGTCGGACACTTCAAAAGACATCCCGTTGCAACCAAAGTGGGGTCTTCATGATGCCTCTCACTGTGACATCATGTAGCAGCGTGTATTCCTTCTTTGATGAAGAGAGAAATAAAGACATGAGTAGAGATGGCATCCAAGGAGAAAGTTTCCAGAACCACAAAACTGGGTGCCGCTGTGAACCATACAATGAAAACCACTTACACTGCAAATAAAGTTCCAATAAAACAAAAACAAAAAACTGGGCAAGTCTGCTCTGTTTATCATAAGACACGAGCATAATCCAAGGTCGGTGGAACAGAATAAGGAAGTTAGCATGTGAGAATGATGAGCAAATATCAACTCTCAAAATTGGAAGCAGATACAGCACATCACCTTGAAAATAGCTTGTCATATTTTATGCAGGAAAAAAAACATTGAAAACTGACTCTTTTTTCATTTGTGAAGTATACTAGAACAATTAATTATTAGTATAACTCATTGGTTTATAATCTTGTCTTCTCCTTTCCCCCAAAGTTTACAGCAATAATACTGGAAGGAAACACTGGATTCACATGGCTGTTTGCCAGAAAATGTTTTGTTTACTGTCAGAGGAATGCCAGAGCAGAGTAGATAGTAAGAAGAGTTTTAAACAGCTCAGTGGAACATATTTAAAAATGAAAACTAGGTCCTTTAAATGTTAAATATTAAGGTATAAGGGGTGGTAATTGTAAAATAAATGAAAAAGAATGAATTTGTTTGGTTTTCCACTTTGGAGACGTCCTTTCAAATAGGATGAAGTAGACTGTCATGAAATACCCCTCTCGTGGTTACTTTGATTTCCAAGGCTCTTCCTCTGGCAAGTCTTCTTACAGAAAGTATATGCTCTACCCCTAGGTGGGGACAAAAAGTTTTAGCAGCCATATTGTCCCTGTGAAGACAAGAACCCTGAATAAAATTGTGTGGCCAGTAAAGCTATTTTTTGAATTTAAAAAATTGCTTTTAATATGCACTGATATTTCCAAGGTTTAACTAGCACTTAAAGTAAATTTGAGCCCTAACCGGTTGGCTCAGTGGATAGAGCGTCAGCCTGTGGACTGAAAGGTCCCAGGTTCGATTCCGGCCAAGGCCATGTGCCTTGGTTGCAGGCACATCCCCAGTAGGAGGTGTGCAAGAGGCAGCTGATCGATGTTTCTCTCTCATCGATGTTTCTAACTCTCTATCCCTCTCTCTTCCTTTCTGTAAAAAATCAATAAAATATATTTTAAAAAAAATAAAGTAAATTTGAAAAATGTGTATTTATTATGAGTTTATTTGGAACTTTGTATTTAATTTCTTTTCTTTTTAAAAAATATATTTTTATTGATTTCAGAGAGGACTGGAGAGGGCGAGAGAGATAGAAACATCAATGATGAGAGAGAATCCTTGATTGGATACCTCCTGCGTGCCCCTTACTGGGGATCAAGCCCACAGCCTGGATATGAGTTCTGACCAGGAATCGAGCCATGACCTCCTGGTTTATAGGTAGATGCTCAAACATTGAGCGTATTGGCCAGGGAGAATTCAATTTCTTATAGAAATAATATTGTAGAGAATTACTTAGTTTACATAGCAACAAAAATATTTTATAATATAGTTGAAGTATCATACTAACATATTGATACATAACTTTATATAATATTAGGAAAGATGATTCTTTGACATAAACCACTATGATTACAAAGGCTAACAGGCAGTGTGGACAAAAACAACTCTAGACAGGCTCTCTGCATTGCCCTCTCTCCCCTGAGCATAAATGTGGCCTCAAAACAATTTCATAAGATCCTCAACTCTTTTCATGCCCAACCTATAATATTTAGAAAATATCAGGACATGAAAAAGAGTAGTAGAAAAAGGTAGAACCATATAAGTATTAGGAGCACTTGAATTGCAAAATTGAATTCAAAATTTAAGACATTTGTCTGATTGTGAAAATACTTTTAGACAAACAAAATAGTTACAAATAGTTGCCACAAATAAGCATGGAAAAAGAAACTCAATCAAGGAAAACTGGAGAAAACAAATGAAAAAGCAATTCACTAAGTTCACTGTTGGCTAATGGACACATAAAGCGATGTGAGAACTCACTCGTAACCAGGAACACCGTAAAACTAAAAACTCTCCAGTTTCATATATTCCATTTGTAATATATAATATTGGAAAAAATGTGGGGAAAGGCTATATAAAAACATTATTTTGGGAATGAACATTGCCAAAGCCTTTTGGAAGAGCAATTCAGTTGTATTTACAAAAGTTTGCTCAGCAGTTACACATCTGTGTGGGGAGTCCTATAGAAACATTAACTACGTGCACACAGTCACAGTTTGTTTTCCTTTGCTTGCTGGAACTTACAATAATTCAAATCATAATAAAAGTATTTTTCCCCAGTGACTTCATTTGTTCACTCAAAATGTACCTAGAAAATGGAACCCCACATCATTCATTTTCAAGGCAATATTACAATTTTGGGAACACGTAAACTTGATTATATTCACTCTATTGTTACCAGTTGGTATGGTTACCTGTTCCCATTGTTGTCAATGTTTCTGACAAATTCTATAATTATGAGCATTCTCCTACTTGCCTGGGGGTGGGGAGGTGAGGTGTACAACAGTGTCACTATGTAGAATCGCTAGCTCACAGGACTTGTTCCTCTTCAATTTTACTACATAATGACAATTTGTTGTCCAAATTCAGCATCCTTTCATATAGCTGATAGTTCAGAGATTTAGTCTGCCAATCTGCTGCCTGGGAAATGGTCCCCTGTGGTTTAATTTGCATTTCTCTAATTACTAAGGAGGTGATAATTCTTTTCATATGTTTATTGATCATTCTTGTTTCATGTACTGTAAAATTCAAGTCTTTGCCTAGTCTCCCCTTAGATTGTGTGATTTTTTTTTTTATTATAGACCAACTGACATTATTCATTTATTAGGATCACTAAATTTTTGTCAGTTATATGGGATGGAACTTTATTAGTGTGTGGCTTTTATTTCCACTTGATTTATGGTGTAGTTTAATTAGCAGGATTTCTTAACTTTAATATTCTCAAGTTTATCATTCTTTTCCTTTGTGATTTATATTTGTCTTGAAAATGTTTTCATGACCAAACTAATAGGTATATTTCCATATTGCTTTTTAAATATTTTATATTTTTGACATTTACAAGTAGATATTCAATAAAACAAGTTTTGTCCATGCTTTACGATAGAGGTTCAGTAGTTTTTCCATATGGTTATTCTATTAATATAGACAATTTTATTCAAAATTATGTTTTCCATCATTGATATGCAATGTCATATTTTTTAAATGTCATTTTCAATATGTGTGGTACATATCATGAGTTTATTTTTTCTTCTATTAATGAATTTATTCCATCTCTACAATATTACTACTCTCTTAAACACTAGAAGTTCATATAATTTTAAATAACAAATAAATAAAAGTATTAGTTTAATTAGTTGTATTAGTTTCTGAGAATTGCCATAGAAAAGACCACAGATTAGAAAGCTTAAACAACAGACAATGATTTTCTCACAGTTCCGGGCCCCAGAAGTCTGAGATTAAGGTTTCCGCAGGGTAGGTTTCTTCTAAGGCCTGTCTTCTTAGCGTGTAGACAGCCATCTTCTCTCTCTGTCCTCACATGGTGGTCCTTCTCTGTGTGTGAGTGTGTATGTGTGTGTTCTGATCTCCTCTTCTTATAAGGACACCAGTCATATTGGATTAGGGCCCACTCATTTGACCTCATTTTACCTTCAATACTTCTTTAAAAGATGCTGCCTCTAAATACAGTCACATTTTAAAGTACTGAGCATAAGGACTTCAACATATGAATTTTAGGAGGGCATAATTCAACCCATAACAGTAGTCTTTGGAAAATGACACCTTTCCTTTTTTCAATTCTTATGTCTTTTACTTCCTTTTTTCATTTTTCATTTTCACCACTATTCCATAGTCACCACTCTTCTGACTTCTAAAATCCTTGGATTTTTGTTTGCTTATTCATTACCTGTTATGAAATTTCACAAAAAGGATATATACAGTATATAATACTTGGTCTGTGGATACTTTTGCTCATCCCATATATTTGAGAGTAGTCCATGTTATTGCATGTGTCACAAATTTATTATTTTTATTGCTGTATTGCTGTATAGCATACTGAATATGCCAGAAAACATTTGTATTATTTGCAATTCTTACAATGAACATTTAGATTATTCTACTTTTAGACTATTATGGATAAAACTGCTATATTCATTTTCATATTAGTCTTTGGTATTAATTTAATTATGTAACCCCCAAATTTATATGTTGAAACCCAAATTTTAAAAGTGACTATTTAAAGATAGGACCTATAAGGAGATAGTAAAGGTTAGATGAGGTCATAAGGGGATGTCTAATCTGCTTATTCCCTCTTTCTCCTTCAGTGATCTAATTTGGGATTAACAAAAAGAAAAACTGTGCTTTTATCTTTTTCTTTATTGTTTGGTTGTTTTCACAATTCATTGCCCTACTTTTTGCAGCTTCCTGAGATAAAAATTAAAATGTTATTTTGAATTAATTCTTATAATTTATATATTTAAATACATATTTTGTTTAATTATTAGATGACATTGGTTAATAAGATTATATTTCAAGTATACATTTCTATGATACATGATCTTTATATTGTACTAGAGGCCCAGTGCATGAATTCATGCACTGGTGCGGTCCCTCGGCCTGGCCTGCAGGGATAGGGCCAAAACCGGCTCTCCAACATCCCCCAAGGGGTCCTAGATTGCAAGAGGGTGCAGGCCAGGCTGAGGGACCCCCACCGGTGCACAATCAGGGCTGGGGAGAGACCATGGGAGGGCTCCAGGGCATGTCCGGCCCATCTCACCCAGTCCCAACCAGCCAGACCCCAGCAGTAAGCCTACCTACTGGTTGGAGTGTATGTCCCCTGCTGGTCAGTGCACATCATAGCGACTGGTCGAATAGTCGAATTAATGGTTGGACACTTAGCATATTAGGCTTTTATATGTATAGATTGTGTGTCCACCACCCAAAGTCAAAGCATCTTCTGTCACCTTATACAGGATAGAGCAAAAGAAGGTTTATAGTTGTGAGTAGGCCATACTGTTGTTGCCTGTGTCTGAAACTAAAACTAATATATAAAGTTCTCTCTAAATATCTGTTTATCTGCATTCCACAATTTTGATATGATGTATTGTCTTTCTACTTTGTTGTAATTTTTTATTATCTTCATTATAATTTCATCTTTGACACATGAATTGTTTAGAAGTATATTGTCGAATATCCAAATATTGTTGACTGTTTTAATTTTAATTTGTCATTGATTTATAGTTGAAGTCTATTGTGAACAAGGATAATAGTCTGTATGACATTTAATCATTTGACATCTATTTTATATCTCTGCATCTGGCTCATTTGATGAACATTCCTTGAGCACATGTGATAGTTTGGTTTGTGAGTTCCAGGTACACAAAATCAATTATAGTAATTTTGCTTTTTTTTTTTTTTTTTCAAATACGTGTGCCTTCTTCTGTGTTAATTATATTAAAGAAATCGCTTTCCTTTCCTTATAATACCATGTTAATTTAACATAGCCTACCTGAACCCAAATATTCTTCAATATTTTCCATCTTTGTTTAGTCTGGAATCATTTTCTGAGATAATAACATACAAATTTTGCTATTATTTTTATACTTAAATTTGGAAAAATCATTTAGATTTAATTAAACATTTCATTTAGATACAAGCTTTTATTATACTTGCTGTCCTAACTTTGATTAACTTTTGGTGTTCTGAAATATGTCCACTAGTAACTTTTTAAGAAATAGACTATATGTCCATGTTTTGTGAACTCTTACAAATTTTGAGAATGTTATTTCACTGTTACGCTTCTGAAAGACAGTCATTGTGTATATGATTTTTTACTCATGAGTATTTTATTTAAGCTCCAAAGTATGTAATCACTTTAAAATAGATTAAAAATGATACCATAATTTAGGATGGCAAATATAAAGTATATGATTTATTATCTTTTTTGGAGGAAAGACTGAGGCACAGTGAAATAAATGACTTAATTAAGGCCACCCATTGAAAAATTATACATTATTTTCACACACATTTACACTATTATTTTTTAATTATTTTACCATGAAAATAATGTATTTCATTTAAATAGTATTTTAAAGACTGTGTATTTCTTATTCCCCAGTAGAATCTGACATCCATTATATAATAGCACTTATATACCACGCAGCATTTACTAGTAAAAAGCCTTTCAAGTTTATTTACATGGAAATCTCTATATCTTAAAAAATAATTCATTTCTTCTAAGTTAAATCCCCAAACAAAATCTCTGTTATATAAATAGTCTTCAATTAAGGAAAAGTAAATAATATTTATTATCTAAATATTCTATCTCAAAAGTAAAAATACTTGAGGAAATTAGAAAGACATTTTTTAATTGGCTCTAGCCACATATTTATAGGTATTTCTTTCAAAATACTAACGAAAAATATTAATCTCAATAATAATTAGAGAAATACATGTTATCCTCTTTTTGTTTTGGTGGGTTTATTTTTAAAATCTGTAGCAATTTCTGAAAGAGAAAGAAATTCTTGTTGTAAAGATTATATCTGAAGCTAAGAGGATTTACAGGAACAATTTTATTAGGAGGCAAAATAACAAAAATTATTGTCATATAAAATCTACTGTTGCCCTCTTTAAAATGACAAGAATTTAGCACTTGGTCTTGCATGTATTTGGTGCTTGAAATGTTTGGGTCTTATTGAATTTTATTTCTATACTGGTCATAGTTCAGTTAAACGACACATTCAAAAGAGTTTAAAGAAAAATAAATTTTAAAAGAGATTATTTACAGGGGTGTGGGCTGAGTTGAGAAAATCATCACAGAAGAGTAAAGTATTAAGACACTAGCTGAAGTGGGAAGCTGTTCTTCCCACTGCAGCTCAGTTGAGAGGGGGGCTCTTTATGTACTAAGTACCTCAGCCAGGGCAGCATCAAAGGGCAGAGTATTGACCTCTCAACATCCACTTATCTATAAAGGCTATGAAAAAGTGGCAGGCATCAATATCAATGATTTTAGAACTCTGGAATTAACTAAAGGCTTGCAGCAAACCAGAGAGCATTTATTAAGAAAAATGGCTGAATAGCAGGTAGAAAAATGACGTTTGTAGTATTTCATGTCCTACTCCCATGCCCCTACTGTTATTGGGGAAATTGGGGTATCTAAGTGCAGGGGATGCTATCCTAATGATATCTCAAGAAAAATAATTTTCTGAGACTTGCACAGGAAGATGAGTGATTTTTATTTGTGTGAAATTACATCCTTGTATTTCTAAAGTCCCTTTCCAGTCACAGAAGTATAGCTGGGTTTCAGTAGCAAAGCCAGTGTTCAGAGTTTCCCTTCCATGTTGCAGTTGGATCCAGTTCAGCATTAAGCGAGTTGCAGTCCATTAGCCCATTGTATGTGGGTCCACAAGGTCATGGACCATATGGGTGAATGCAGGGGGACCAAGAGAGCATGTCCCGTGCAGCAAGAGTCCCCAAATTGCCCAGAGTAACCAAGAATGGACTCCTTCGTTGCAGTGGTTCTCAACCTTCCTAATGCCGTGACCTTTTAATACAGTTCCTCATGTTGTGGTGACCCCCAACCATAAAATTATTTTCATTGCTACTTCATAACTGTAATTTTGCTACTGTTATGAATCGTAATGTAAATATCTGATATGCTATATGTGTTTTCCGATGGTCGCGACCCACAGGTTGAGAACTGCTGGTTAGGGGATTAAATATCCCCTAAACTTCACACCCTTGCAGTGGCCATGCCCATTCTGGCCAAAGACCTAGTCCGAGGTATGATTGACAAGCAAGCACCTTTGCTAGTCTCTTCAATTCTACTGGGCATATGTCTACCTCCCCTCCTTTGGGCCCCTGGGGAGTGTAAAGTTATAGCTTCCTGGAGAAATAAATAATATCAATATTTTCTTTTGAACTGGATGATGCTCCCAGAAATCCCAGCATTGGGTTAACCACTAATGTCATCTCAGTGCAGGCAGGTAGCCCAGCGATCTCCCATGCCACTGTGACCACCAGGTCTGGATCAACTCAGAGAACACAATATCTGTTGACTTTATTAAGTTTTCTGAATTTTGTGATTCTTTTGTTTTCTAAATTATTATAAAAAGTTTGAAAGTCAAGATATCTTCATTTGTCTCAAAATAGTATTAAGAGATCAAGGAGCCTGGCTGGCATGGCTCAGTGGTTGAGTATCAACCTATGAACCAGGAGGTTATGGTTCAATTCCCAGTCTGGGGTATATGCCCAGGTTGTGGGCTCGATCCCCACTGTGGGGTGTGCAGGAGGCAGCCAATCAGTGATTCTCTCTCATCATTGATTTCTCTCTCTTTCTCACTCTTCCTCTCTGAAATCAATAAAAATACATTTATAAATAAATAAATAAATCAGAAGAATTTTGAGTGGGGGAAATTTCATGTTGTAGTTTAATTAGTGTGTAAGCCTGGGCCTAATAAAATAATACCTTCTTTCTGATACAGAGTGGTGTTCTGTATGCTCAGTGGAAATGCATCACTATCTCTCTGACACCTGACACTACCTACTCTTCCAGCAGGGAACTTCCTCCATTCATTCTTATTTGTGCTCCTTTTTTGGTTTTCCCATTACTGTTTGGCTACTCTTTCTCTTCCTTTGGTGGTGATTTTATTCCTTTTACCTCATATTTTCTTTCAATATGTGTCCATATATAAACTCTCTATTTTTATTTATATACTAGGGGCCCAGTGCACTAATTCGTGCACTTTGAAAGGAACCGTGGGCCACGAGGTTGCGGTAGGCACAGGGGAGGGTCTTGGCCCATCCTCTGTAACCCCCTCCTGCTGCAGCCCCTCCTGCTGCTGCCCTCTGTCCCTTGTCTGCCTGCTGTCCCTGCTCCAGCCTCCGCCACTCCAATGCGCTGATGGCAGTGGCCCCGCTCGCACCTGCTGATGGCGCAAAGCAATTGGGGCCAGCGCTAGCAGCGGGTGTGAGCGGGACTGGCGCTGTCAGCAAGTGCAAGTGGCGGCTGCTGCCCTGATCACACCTCAGGAGCAGGGTGAGGTGGAGAAGCCCTCAGTGGTGATCAGGGCCGGCAGCGGCCGCTCACACATGCTGATGGCACTGAGTGATTGGGACTGGCAGAGGGCACTGGCGGCATGTGCGAGCGGCAGCTCTGGTGCCAGCTGCAGGTGTAAGTGGGGCTAACACTGGCAGTGGGTGCAAGCGGTGGCTCTGACACCAGCAGCAGGTGCGAGCGGGGCCACTGGTAGCAGATGTGAGTGCCAGGCTGGACTGCAGCACACAGGAGCAAAGAATTTTCAGTAACCAGCAGAAGCTCACCCTAATGACAGCGACCAGCACCCTGTCTTGGTCTGGCACCTCCATTCACCTGCTTCACCATCCTGCTGCAGCCAACGCCCACCATGTTTCACACACGCCCCCTATTGGTCAGCACATGTCATAGTGACCAGTTGTTCGGTTGTTCTGCTGTTTGGTCTATTTGCATATTAGCCTTTTATTTATAGGATATGTTACCCATTTAAGCTTTATATTTCAGCCATACCTAACATGAACAATTATTTCTTCCTTCCATGTTTTTCATATCCCACTCACACCTCCTAGTGACCAATGCTTTTGTGAACAATGATTGACCATGTAACTATGAAAAAGACAACTGTTGCTTGGAAACCAAACATGGGCACCTCATAAGCTGCACAGGATGTGCCAATCAGAGGCATAGCTGCAGATGGAATGCCCTCTGTCTCATTACAGAAGACTGTCAATAGAAACTTATGAGGCAGAATGGAGCAAAGGCAGCTCTCCACTCATCAGACTTCAAATTTTCTCTAAAAACATACTTTGAAAATAAGTCTCTAATCTTTTTAATAGAATAAGCCCTAGTAATTGTTGAGCTAAATTTTCTATTTGGAAGCGCTGTTCAGGGCCATTAAAAAGTGAAATACTCAAGTTCCAAGAATAAAGGTGATATTTATTAAAGAGATAAATGGAGCCATAGCTGGTTTGGCTCAGTGGATAGAGTGTCTGCCTGCAGACTGAAAGATCCCAGGTTTGATTTTGGTCAAGGGCACATACCTGGGTTGTGGGCTCAATCCCCAGGGATGTTGGGGGGGAGAGGGACATACAGGAGGTAGCCGATCAATTATTCTCTCTCATCATTAATGTTTCTATCTCTCCCTTCCTTTCCCTTCCTCTCTGATATCAAGAAAAAATATTTTAAAAAAGAGAGAGATAAATGGAAAAAGGTGAAGGGATTAATTAAAAAATTAAAAAAAAAAAAACCTTATAGACACAGACAACAGTGATGATTACCACAGGGAAAGGGAGGTAAGGGAGGTAGAAGGAAGTCTAGGGCAGCGATTCTCAACCTGTGGGTCGCAACCATCAGAAAACACATATAGCATATCAGATATTTACATTACGATTCATAACAGCAGCAAAATTACAGTTATGAAGTAGCAACAAAAATAATTTTATGGTTGGGGGTCACCACAACATGAGGAACTGTATTAAAGGGTTGAGGCATTAGGAAAGTTGAGAGCCACTGGTCTAGGGGAATAAATGGTGATGGAAGAAGACTTGACATGAGTGGTAAACACATAATACAATATGCAAATCATGTATTATAGAATTGTACACCTGAAATCTACATAATTTTATTAATCAATGTCATCCCAATAAATTCAATAAGAAAGAAAAGAAAAAGAAATTGGAAAAAATAAAATAAAATCGATGCCAAGTTACATATTTGGAAAAGCTGGTTACATTAAAAGGATATTTTTGAGGGTTATTTATTTATGTGTATACTATACATAACAAAGTGCTTTGTAAGTAACAGTTATCTTTAATTTTATGAGAGAACACTTTTTATAAGAGAACTGTTTTTGCATACTGATATCTGCAAAGGTATATGACATGATACAAAATCCAAATGAACTTATTGAACAATGCTAAGATGTGCTTTAAAAAAATAGTTGCCTTGTATATCTTTCCAGTAACATTTTGCATCCTGGGAAATTAGAAACATATGTTCAAAAACCGAAATGTTGAAGTAAAGTGGCTTGAAATAATTATCTCTTCATGTTAACACCCAAATCAAGAGTAAACTCCCTTCCCTCTTTAAAGCAGCATTTCACTTGATAATTAGCAGCTGTATGCTAATTGCATTGGGAGCCCAGCATTTCCTGAGTATGCTAATTTAAAGTTCTGTTGAGTGGTGACTTTGTTTCTTGGAAGCCTGAAATGTAAGCCATATAGAATACTCTATACAGATAACTTACCCAATGGTACCTCATACTAAAGAGGAAAATTGTTAGGACTCTGAATCATTTTGCCAATGAATGCAAGATGAGAACTGGAACTCTTCTGAGATGGGGTCCTCAATACTATGAACTGAAAGCAACCTGAATGCCAAAGAAAAGATGAGAGCCAACCAGAAGTCACCAGAATCAAATTCTACTTGGCTCAGCCTTACTGAAAGTTGAATCTACTAACCGAAAGTCTTGAAGAGGCATCATTTGACTAATGTAAATGTGATGATGGATCTCCTAATGGAAAATGAAAAGCATGAAGGATTCTTTCCAAATTAGGGGGAGATGACCACAGACAAGCTGATTTCAAGAGTGGAGGTGGACTTGATTATGAAATGCTTATGTGATCTTTATTCTACAAGATGGTTTGGTTTGGGTTTCTCTTTATAGTTCTCCACCTGACCCTTCTTCTGTGCAGGCTATGTGATCCACTTAAAAAAAAGGGAAATTGCCTGCTTGGAATAATATCTACTGCCCGATCCTTCTGTTAAAAGTAACAGTCAGGAGATAGAACCTCAGAACTGAGAGAATTTTCAGGCACAACAGAACACTAGTGGAAAAATTTAAAGAAGTATTAATTTTGTTTTTTCTTTATATTTTTCTTCTTGAAATATATATATAGACATTGTATGTTTTAATGATGATATTGGTATCTCTAATATTTATTATGTTCGAACTGGATATTGATACCGAATTTTTGGACTGGAACCCGGATTCTTTGTCTGCCAGAATCAAAGAATGAATCCATGGACAGAAAGTGGTATAGCAGAGGTGGAAATTTATTGAAGAATAGATACAGACTCCCACGTGGGGAGAGGGATGAGTCCCACAGAATGAACTCCCACATAGGGAGGCAGAAAGGGTCCCACTGGGTTCCTTTTCCTTGCAGCCTATAAAGGCTGCAGTTCCTGTGTCCTGATATCTCCTCTGATTGGTCAATACTCCCCTTCGAATTGGTTACTATAGTGATTCCTAAGGCCCTCCTCCCTCATAGTCCTTCCATTCCTCTGGGCTTTCTTCTTTTCCATCAGAATGAAGGGCTTACTTCTCTTTATTTTGTAAATATAGACCTTTCTTGGCTACTTCCAGTTCCCTTGTCTTATGTAAATACCACTGTTGCTGCTCCCTTGTCTTATGGAGATGTAACTGCACCTGGCTTCCTTGTGTTATGGAAATGTACCTTCTCCCAGACTGCAGCCCCGCGCTTTCCCATGGACCCCAATTCTAAGAAATCCCTAAGCCTGCCTATGTTCCCCCAAAATTCCTGCTTCAGTATGATTCTAGTATACACACACATATATATTTAAGAAAAATACTGTTTTTATTTCCCATTTAATTAAAGAAAATATTGAGTCACAGAAAATAATTTAAAGTAAGTTTTATATGAAGTATGGTAGCAATCATCTCAGGTAGAAACTGTAGTTTAACTTTAACCCTGCTGTTTGGCTTCTGTACTTATTTGCTTTGTTTAACAATAGAAACGTTACTTTGATTTTCTGAACTTATGTATGCTATCCCAATTGATGAATACTCCATTGTTGGTGGTTTGAATATCCCATTGATTGTGATCTTACTGGTTATCAAAGCACATTCTTCTGTTCCTGGGAACCAGGACAGCACAATTACCCTAAATTGCCTCAGTGGCCACAGATAATGCGTTCTGGTTGACTCAGTGGCCCCAAGACCAGGACAGTACAATTACTCTAAATTACCTCGATGGTTCCAGATAATGTTTCCATTGACTTAGTGGTCCCAAGACCCAAGGGCTCTACATAATGTGTTTCTGTCAACTCAGTGGTCCAAAGACCCAAAACTATAATTAATCTTTGTAGATAACTAATCAGCTCAATTTCACTTCTGTAACTGCTTTTTGCAAAACAGGTCCCTCATTCGAAACCCAAAGATGTAATTGATACCTTTGTGATTTTTGCCTACATAAATCTGGTGTTGCGGCCATCTTGGGGACTGCGAGATTTGGAGAGCAAAATGCCCCCTCATAGTCCCGGATTTGCAATAAATGTGACTCCTTAATTCGACTTCTTGAGGCATCCTTGTGTGATTCGCAGGGTACCTTACAACAATAAGGTCAACAAGCAGCTGAGTGGTAGAATTCAGTTTTGGATCTAAGCCCTGTGGCCCAGCGATTAGACATTATTTCTATTAAGTAGACCTATAAACATGTGCACACAACCAAAACTGACTGACACTTTGTACCCAACTTTAATGTCATATCATATAAGCCATGGATGCTTTATAAAAGAAGAAAGAGGGCATATGCTACAGAAGCAGTGTATGGCTGCACCAACTCCATTACTCTTTACTTCAGGTAGCTCCTTACCTGTGTCCATGAGGATTCCTTAAAATACAAGGCATAAATTTGGGATAAAGGATTTTTAATGAATTTGTAAAAGCTTTCCCAGATTAACATCAAAAGACATTCTTTACTGCTTGGAAATAATGCTGCAGTGAATTTTTACAAGTTTTATTTATGCCAAGCTTAATAGAAACTGTATCTATTCATAGAAGTTATAAAAGATAGAGAAATACTTTTAAGGTATGTTGAGAAGAGTAGCATCAATATTCTGCTAGATCTGATAGTATGTGAAGCAAAATAAAAAGAAAACAAATTCATGGGTCTTTGCTTTATTTATGTATTTATTTATTTATTTATTTATTTATTTATTTATTGTGAAGGAATGCATATTTTTCAAAATTATTTTAGTGTATGTATAAACAAGATAATAATCTTACATCATCTGAATAACTAAGGTATTATCTAACTATCCCTATTTCACTAGTTTTATCTATCCTTTAGTCACTTAATTTAATCTTTAGTCACTTAAAACTGGCCACACAGAGCTTTCTTCACCTTTATGTTTTTTAGTGTCCTTATCTTGTCCTCACTCTTTAGTTATAATTTGTTTGGGTGTTGATTTCTAAATTGACAATTATGTTTCCTCAGCATTTTTAATAAATATTCTATCCTCTTATAACACTGGTAATGAAATGTCCAATAATTGAAATATTGCTTTCTTTGTAGGTCATTTGTTTTTTTCTCTCAAGTGCCTTTCAGTCTTTGTTATGTATACTCTGAGTTTTTACCAAAATGTGTCTGAGAGTATTTTTAGTTTTATTCTTACTGCTATAAATTTAATCAATTTTTTGATCTGATAACTCATACTTTTATAATTTTATTAAATTATAAGACATGAATTTTTAAAAATAATATCTATTCACCACAATCTCCACACTTCCTTCTGGATCTTCCATTATAAAATAATGATACCAGTAGACTGTTATAAGTTGTGCATATATTATGTAATACTTAGAATAACTGAACAATAAACTATATAAGGAGATACACTAAAAAACACTTAGGAAATTGAAATGGAATATTTGAAATGGCTTGTTACCCACAAGAAGGCAGAAAAATGAAAACAGCAAATGAAAGCATATAGAATGAGAATAAAATGGCTGACTTAAAGCATGAATATATCAATAATTACATGAAAGATCAGCATATTAGAATAAAGGAAATAACCTAACTTTATGAAAATAAATACAATATAGCTCTTTAAATATATGTGGAACTGAGTCAAATCTTCCTGAGCATGACATTTGGACTGAACCTTGCAAGATGAATAGCTACTTTCCAGATGGACAAAACATGAAATGCATTCTAGGAAGAGGAAGAAGAAACTAGCATGCAGAGATGTGAATTAGCACAGCATACCAAAGGAATTCCAAATGGTTTCACATAGATTCAGTGTAAAGAGCCTGAATTGGTAAAATGATAAAAGAAAATGGAAGTGAAAATGTTTTTGCTTGTAAATATTCTGGAAAACAATTCAGTTTTAATGCTAACATTGAACCATCATTTGTTTAAAGACTTTCCATCATTATTAAAAGCATTCACTTTCACCTTTATAGCAGGGTTGGTTTATTTTTAAGTCCTAAAGAAGAATTTCTAGAAAAATCCAATTATTAATCTTTTTACTTAATGTTACTTTGAGTAGTATCAAATCTTAACATCTTATTAGACTCTGATTTTCTCTAACAGCCTCCTGACTCAATGGAGACAGAGTGTGTCTTAGTCATCATTGCATCACCAGATATGCCATAGCTGCAGGAACTGTGTCGGTGCTCAGTAAATTTCTTTTGCATCTGGCAGGAGCATAGTCATGAATTTATAAAAACCCTGTATATCATAATGATCAAAAGCTTGGATGTTGAAATGATTTATAGATGTCATTTGCTAAGTATTTAATTTTCATACATTTTATTTTTCTTACCTATAAGAAAAAGAAAACATCTAAGTTGCCTTCCTCTCCATGGTACACATTTCTGAAAATATTATTAATTCAAAAGTCATGTAACTCTCTATTGGTCTTTTAGGAGGAGTAAGTCTATTGTAAATAAAAAGTTAACAGAGTACATAAATCAATCAACATGCTGCATATCTTCCTTTATGCTGTTTTTAATTTTATTGTGAAGTATGGTAGCAACCATCTCAGGTAGAAATTATAGTTTAACTTTAACCCTGCTGTTTGGCTTATGTACCTATTTGCTTTGTTTAATAATGGACAGGTTATTTTGATTTTTCTGAATTATATAAATCATCCTTGTTATGCCCAGATTTCAAGATCCCCAACAGACCACGTGAGGGAGCCAGCCATGTCCTATGCAAAAGCAAAGACTCCTTTATTCGAACTAGTTCAGCTCCCTGACCACACTCACTGATGCAACGGTAAGCCCAGTGGCAGAGAGAGGGCTAGCCCGATGGGAAGAGGTTTTATAGAGGGGTGGAGTAAGGGGTGGAGAGGTGACTGTGGGTCCTGCTGACTGGCCAGGCGCAAGTCGGTGTCTCGTTACACAGGATGTGGTCATTTCCATGGAGTGCACTTCCCTTGATTATCATTGGTTAGTCCAGAGAAATCCTGGGTGTGGCTAGCAGAGGCTTGGGCTTCTGGGAAGAGGCCTTGCCGAGCACATGGCTCTGCCCAAAAATGGAGGACCCAGGGTAAGATGGAGGGCGTAGTCCTCGCCCTTTCAATCCCATTCGATTACATGCCTTATTGATTGTAATGTGAATATCCCATGGGTTGTGGTCATACTGGTCTTAGAAAGCACATTTTCCATTACCTGGGAAGGACAGCACAGTTATCCCAAGGTCAGAGGGCTCCAGTTAATGTGTCCCTGTTGACTCAGTGTTCCGGAGACCCAAAACTGTAATTTAGATAACATGCCTAAGTTTAACCCAAGTTACCCAAGGGCTCTAGATAATGTGTTTACCCAAAACTGTAATTTAGATAACATGCTGTTTCTGTAAACTGCTTTTTTGTGAACCAGGTTCCTCATTCCAAACCCTGGGATGTAATCAATACCTTTGTGATTTTTTGCCTATATAACCTTGGAGCTGCGACCATCTTGTTACTATGAGATTTGGGGAATGGCCCCTCATAGTCCCGAATTGCAATAAATGTGACTCTTTAATTAGACTTCTTGAGGCGTCCTTCTGTGATTCGCGGGGTACATTACAACAATTGACGTTATCTCATATAGATTTTTTTAAAGTTAGTTCTTAAAAAAAATACTAAAAACATGGAGGCTTTTTTTGTACTTTAACACATATAGTTTTTGTTCCAATGTTATCAACTTGGTTGTGCAAATTTTAACACTAGAATTATAAACAATGAAAATATTTGGATGACATTTTATGTAAATTAAAACAATTTAAATGCTAATAGCTGTCATAAAATCCAAAATTATGACAGAAGATTTGATGCAAAAATAAGTTATGTTCAACAGTTAAAGAAGCACAGTTATATGGTAAAAACATAAATATAAATTATAACTTCTAAAGAAGATATACCAACTTATAAATTATAATATTAAGACTTTAAAATGTGGATGATGATATTATGATTAAAGCAATTTCTCATACAAATGAGACCATTATTGTCACTATTTCAAAACAGCATTATGAATTTCTATTTCAAGGGAGAATTGAGTAGTTTATGTTAAACCACTTTAAAAAATTGAGAACTTTGATGAAACACAAAAATAATTTACTTAAAGATATCAGAGAGTAGCTAAATTAACAAGAATAAGAGGGTTTAAATTCTAGAGAAGAGAGAATTTGTGGGATATAGTGGACATTTTGCATCTGGTTTGTCCTTGTAAGTATTTGACAATTCTGTCCATGAGCAAGTGGCTGCAATTCTGGACTTCCTTTAAGAAAATACCTTCTGGAAGACAGAGAAATTCACAGAGCATTTGCAACACTGGGGTATTGGAAATGGCAAAAAATGCCTCAAAAGCACGATCAATTTACCTTTGAAGACAGTTACTTAATTCTAAAACTCTCTGGGGTGATAGCCTAAAAAGCTTTTCTGAAAACCCTTGAAATCCAGAGAGAAGTATTCATCAGTCTAATTGTGGCCAGGAAAAAAAGGTGAGTGCTCACCACTGTGTGGGCATAGGGAACATATTATCATGACTGGCTCTGAGTTGAAAACCTTGATAGGGGACTAAGGTCATTACCTAAACTGTCACTCAGCCTTAAATTAAGTCAGTTATGTAACGTAAGCCTAAAGGGAAATAAACAACAAAATAAAAACAAAACAAAACAACCCACTGTAACAGGACAAAGCAATCAACAAAACTAGACTAAATGATGACTCAAGTCTAGGAAAGAGACAGAGTTTTAAAATAACAATGAATAATAGTATGTTAAGTGCTGTAGTGAAAGATGGGACCACATGCATTAATAGCTTTCAGCAGAAGAATTAAAATTATTAAAAAGAGTCAAATGGATATTCTAGAAGTGAAAAAAATGGTAACAGAAATGAAAAATATTTTTGAGCTAATAACTGGACACAAATAATAATGTGTCTTACATGTTAGACAAGACACAACTGAGGAAAGAGAGTGAACATAAAGATATAGAAATTACCCAAACTAAAGAATGAACTAAAAAGAGAATGAGCTATGAGACAATATAAAATGATTTATCATACCTGTGAATTGATATCCTAGAGAAGAAGAGAAAGAGAATGGAAAAAAAATATTTGACAGAAAATGGCTGATATTTTTCAAATATAATAAAAAACAGCAAATCACAGTTAAAAGAAGCTCAGAAAAACTCAAGTTGTGTTAACATACAATAAATATATTTAAGATATTGAATACCAATAATAAGAGAAATTTTAGAGGCAACTAGAACAAACAAACAGATTTTTATGAGACACATTCCAACCTCAGACCAATCACCTTTGCATAATTTGATTGCCTATTTAATTGGGCTCATAGGTAGTAGTTCTTGGAGTTGTCTTGGGTAGGAGATTTATGGGGTCTATGCTGCCATTTATTCCCTATAGAACACTTTTTCATAGACTCAACAGACACAAGACCTTCAAGGGAAGAACAAAACACTGAGACAAGACAATAAAATAGGCAAACATACAGTGAGAACAAAGCAAGTGGTGGAAGACTCAAAAGGGAGGAGGTGTGAAGGGTGAGGGAAGAGTTTGGACAAAAATCTTACACCTATGGATGAGGACAGTAGTGGGGGTAAGGGCATGGGGTGGGAACCAGGTGGAAGGGGAGCTATGAGGGAAAAAAAAGAGGAATATCTGTAATAATCTGAACAATAAAGATTAAAAAAAAAAGGATAATGGTAAGAGTATTTACCAAGTGATGTACCTATCACAGCACCACTGGCCAGGTAGCCTGGGCATCCCACTTTGGGGCGATCATGGGACGATGGTGGCCCCCCCAACCGAACAGTCGCATTGCACCCGCCTTGGCTGGCCTTGTGCCAATGTATGTCATAGTGCTCAGTCGATTTGCATATTACACTTTTATTATAGACTAGAGGCCTGTTTGGTGTAAGGTGTAAGAAAGCGGTTCAATTTTTTAATGACCAGTTTGGCAGTATAGTGCATATGGCTGGCTATCAGTCCAGATATAGGGATTATGTATTTTTGCCTGCCAAGAGCATCATCTCCTGCTTAAAAATGCTCTCCCACCCCCATTTAAGCAATCCTATACTATATAAACTATCTATACTAATAAAAGGGTAATATGCTAATTAGACCAGGTCGACCGGCCACCTTTCAGATGTCTGCCTTCCTTCTGGACAAAGCCATCGTGGTGGGGGCCGAGGCAGAGAGGGCAGGTGGAGGCAAGATCAGGCCAGCAGGGGAGGGCTGTTGGGGGTGAGATCAGGCTGACAGGGGAAGGCAGTTAGGGGCAATCAGGCAGGCAGGCAGAGGCAGTTAGGGGTGATCAGGCAGGCAGAGGCAGTTAGGGGTGATCAGACAGGCAGGCAGGTGAGTGGTTAGGAGCCAGCAGTCTCAGATTGTGAGAGGGATGTCCGACTGCCGGTTCAGGCCAGAACCGGCAGTCGGACATCCCCCAAGGGGTCCTCGATTGGAGAGTGTGCAGGCTGGGCTGAGGGAACCCCCCCTCCCATGCATGAATGTCTTGCACCGGGTGACTAGTATATTATAAGTAACCAGTAAAATGTAATATACTTGTTTTTACCCTTGTAGCTGTCTTTAATGTCAAGTTTTAAGAACTCCAAATATATTCTATTTCATGAAATATTATACTTCCCATATAAGCAAAATAATATTTTAAAATTTATTTTTATTGATGAAGGTATTACAGAAGGTATTCTCCCATTGACCTCCTCTACCCCAGACCTTCCCCTCAATATTGTCTGTGTCCATGGGTTATGCATATATGCATATAAATTCTTTGGTTAATCTCTTCCTGCTCTCAACACCATCACCCCTTCTTAGTCATCTACATAGGGCATGTGCAGCTCTTTGGGCCCTATTGGTTTTAAGTTATATGTTTTCTTTAAATTGTTCATAGTTGTCAGGCCTGTGATTTCTCACTGTGCAATAAATTTTCTATCAAATGAATATAGACTTTTTATAGTGAATATAAAATACAGTGGTTAAGTACACAGAATCTGTAAATAAATTGCCTGGGTTCAAAACCCAATGCTGTCATATACTAGCTTTGGGATCTTGTAAAAATAACAACTGCATTTGTCTTACAATTTGAAGTGTTCATTCTCATGCTGAGAACAAATCAGGCACTTAGTAAATTTAGGTATCATTACTTATTAAAATGGATGTTAACAATTAACAAAAACATTAATAATATATAACAGTTTAAATATAAGACATAGCATTTATTACTCTGACAGTCTTGAACACTTCGGGGTGGCTAATTTTTCTTTGGAAGTTGTGGGTGTATTTTCTGTAAGAAAGAGAAGTTGTTTTTTGCTTAATTCCTCAACCATAAGGTGCTCACAGATGCCTAATTAGTGGCATGCATCATGACGGACATGCTTGGTGAAATTTCTGTGAAAACAGCACATTCAGTCACCTTCTGGACAAGTGACATTTATTTTTTTGGTATCGCATCTAAAAGATCACTCACTTTGGTTTTTCAAAGATGAGTTTCTGTGAGTGTGTCTGGATTACTCAAATGAATAGAAATCTTCTCTCTCTGAAGTATTGAGAGCACCACCATGAATTGTCCTTAGTTGAAAAGTGATAGACTTTCTGGGTATTTATAAGAAATATTCTTTTATACAATTTGTACTTACCAATGTCAAATATCATATAACATCAGCATCAAAAGCACTGATTCTAATAAAGAGAAGGAAAGAGCAGCGAGCTGGGGACAAACTACCCTTCTTTCTCCCAAGAAAGTAATCCTATCATTATGACCTAAATAATTATCAAATGTGGCCATTCTAGAAGGCTTCTTTAGGAACAAAGTAAAAACTTTGATAAGAGTGGTGATATTTCCTTGAGGACCATCCCCCTGCTAACTTTTTTATCTGTTTGTAAGGTTTTACAGCCAGTCCCTCTGGGAAATTTGGGGTTAATTTTTTTCTTTCTCCCATATTAAGGGACACATCCTTGTTTTCACTGACTGCTTTATAAGGCTTATCCATGTTATTCTTTTCTTGCAAAATTTACCAGAAGTTTACAAAGAATGGAGGAAACAAAGTAAAGGGAATAACTAAGAGGTTGGACTCTGGACCTAAGTAGTCTTGGGTTTGAATCTGTTCTGTCTCTTACTGTGTAATGTTGAGAAAATTAAATAGGCTCTTTAAGTCTGTCTCCTCATCTGTAAAATGTGGCCACAGCATAATAACTCCCTAACTCCACGTGGATTTTTGCCTCTTTTTCACCCATGAATTATAGTACCTGCAACAGTGGTGTCTAATGAACATTGTTGAATGAACCCAAAGAAGGCCTTAGCATAATAACTGTAAAATGAAAATTGCAAAATGGATAACAATATCTATTGTCATTTTTTATTTATGAATAATAGCAGAACTACCTTTTTAATGTCAGCAAGATGCTGCTAACTTTTTACTTCTAACTATAATGCAGGCAGCTTGTTTCTGATGGATATGACATAATTTAAGGAAGTAGATGTCTCTCCTATTTTATTAAAATATTTCAGTCTGTAATATTTATTGCACTGTATTATGTTCCATTTTAGAATCAAAATAGAGTTTTTCTGCTTTAAAGAGTTCTTAAACTTTTATCATTGCATTCCTATAATAAATCTTATGTATTCAAGGTGTCTTCAAATGTAGTTCTTAAAATGTAGTGCTGTATTTGACTTGAAAGTATTATATTTGATCACTTTTTAACAGATTTGAAAGCTATTAATTTTACTGAGATTTTAAGTATTTTCCTACTGAGATTATGCTACCAGGAAGTTTTGAAACCCTTGATATTTTCTATGCTCAAGAACAGCTTAAAGATGGGGTATCCCCCAAAATATATACACACTTTAACAGCAGATAGCTCAATTTTGAAAATGAAATGTATTTTAATAAATACTGCCTTTATAATTACTCAAAGTATGTGTATACATTCAGGACACCCTATATTTTGGTATTATCTGTTTCTTAAAGGTTGTAAGGAACTTGTCTATAGAATTCTCTTTGTGTTGATCAGTGGTCATTATTTGACAGTTTTAATTTACCCTAAATTTATTATTTTATTGGGATTTCTAACTCTTCTTATTTCAATTTTTACTATAATTCCTAGAGAACTCAAAGGTGAACAAAATTATCTCATATCTTTTAAACTCACATGTATAATCTTATTTAATAATCTTTTAA
Source organism: Myotis myotis (assembly GCF_014108235.1). Lineage (NCBI taxonomy): Eukaryota > Metazoa > Chordata > Mammalia > Chiroptera > Vespertilionidae > Myotis > Myotis myotis. Next base: position 43,944,897 of record NW_023416401.1, read on the forward strand.
ATTATAATTTAAAATGGGATATTTTTTCTTGGAGAACTATGGACAATTAGGCAATCCTATCTAATAAAAGAGAAACATGGTAATTGGCGTACGACCGCTACCCTTCCCATTGGCTAATCAGCGAGAAATGCAAATTAACTGCCAGCCAAGATGGCGGCCGGCAGCCAGGCAGCTTGAAACTAACATGAGGCTTGCTTGCTTCAGTGACGGAGGAAACCAACGTTCCCCGCCTGCTTTGCCAGCCTCTGAGCCTGCAGTTTAAGAAACATTGTAACAAATATAGAAGCTAAACAAAACCCCAGAAACCAGCTTTCAGCGAGGCCGGGATCTCAGAGCTGGAGTTATACATTGTTTCGATTATAGAACCAAAACAAACCAGATACCTTCTTTCAGCAGCAGAAGCCTCAGAGCTGGAGCCAGAGCTAAAGCTGGCCCAGAATAAAAAAAGAAAAAGAAGAAAAGGAGCAGTTGGGAGCTTCAGTCGGCCTGAAAACAGCCCCCAGCCCCTCACCCAGACTGGCCAGGCACCCCAGTGGGGACCCCCACCCTGAAGGGTGTGTGACCAGCTGCAAACAGCCATCATCCCCTCACCCAGGCTGGCCAGGCACCCCAGTAGGGACCCCCACCCTGAAGGGTGTGTGACCAGCTGCAAACAGCCATCATCCCCTCACCCAGGCTGGCCAGGCACCCCAGTGGGGACCCCCACCCTGATCCAGGACACCCTTCAGGGCAAACCAGCCAGCCCCACCCATGCACCAGGCCTCTATCCTATATAGTAAAAGGGTAATATGCCTCCCAGCACCGGGATCAGCGGAGCCGAGAGGCCTCCTGGCACCAGGATCAGCATGACAGGGGGTAGCGCCCAAACCCCCTGATCACCCTGTGGCTCTGTGTGTGACAGGGGGCGGGGCCACAACCTCCCTATCCGCCCTGCTCTGTTCGTGACAGGGGAAGGCGCCACAACCCCCTGATCAGCCCTGCTCTGTGCCTAATAGGGGGGAGCTCCCCAACCCCCTGATCGCCCTGCGACTCTGTGTGTGACAGGGTGCGGCGCCCCAACACCCCCCCCCCATGGGCCCTGCTCTGTGTGTGATGGGGTAGAGCCATAACCTCCCCATCGGCCCTGCCCTGAGTGTGAGAGTGGCAGCGCCCCAACCACCTGATCGGCCCTGCTCTGTGGGTGATAGAGGGCGTTGCCCCAACCCCCCCCACCCCCACAGTCCCTGCTCTGTGTGTGATGGGGTAGAGCCATAACGTCCCCATTGGCCCTGCCCTGAGTGTGACAGTGGCGGCGCCCCAACCCCCTGATCTACCCTGACCTGAGTGTGACAGGGGGCGGTGCCCCAACTCCCTGATCTACCCTGACCTGAGTGTGACAGGGGGCGGTGCCCCAACTCCCCTATCGGCCCTACTCTGTGAGTGACAGGGGGGAGCTCCTCAACCCCCTGATCGGCCCTGCTCTGTGCATGACAGGGTACGGAACCCCAACCCCCCCGATGGGCCCTGCTCTGTGAGTGACAGGGGACAGCGCCCCAACCCCCTGATCGGCCATGCTCTGTGCATGACAGGGTACAGAGCCCCAACCCCCCTGATGGGCCCTGCTCTGTGTGTGACAGGGGGTGGTGCCGCAACCTCCCCATTGACCCTGCCTTGAGTGTGACGGGGCGGTGCCCCAACCCCCCAATTGGCCCTACCCTGAGCGTGACTGAGGGTGGCATCACAACCTCCCAATCCGCCCTGCTCTGTGCATGACAGGGGTGGCGCCCCAACTCCCCAATCGGCCCTGCTCTGAGCCCGACCAGGGGCTGGACCTAGGGATTGGGCCTGCCCTCTACCACCCGGGAGCAGGCCTAAGCCAGCAGGTCGTTATCTCCTGAGGGGTCCCAGACTGCGAGAGGGCACAGGCCGGGCTGAGGGATGCCCCCGAGTGCACAAATTTTTGTGCACCGGGCCTCTAGTATAAATATATAGAGAGAAGAAGGGGTGGAGTGGATGCAGAGTAGTCTAGTCTGTATGAAAGCTTCTGAGATGCTTCACATTTGCACATTCATTCTGTCAACTCTTATCTGGTTTCTACGGCCCTCCTGGAACAAACCATTTTACATGGTAAGTTTCTGGTACTACTATACTTTCAGAATTTTTTTTTGATACCAATAGATCTAATAAAATATATTTTGTCTCAAATTTTGGTCTGCACCAAAACAAAGCTTATGTTGCAGCATATTTTTAACTTATGTATTTGGGGGAGACAGTGAAATCAACAAACAGGGATTGGGTAATTATTGAGTGCCAGAAATAATAATATATGAATCTGGAATTTAAAAAAAAAGTAAAATGCAGTCTACTGTCATAGATTTTTACATATTAATCAAGGAAATAGGATAACTACACATAGACTAGAATGTGAGGTAGAAACTGATGTGTCCTATGAAAAGAAATTCTAGTAAAGATGATTGTCAGCATGAAGCTAACTATTGAAAAAGTGGAGGCAACAGAGGAGGAAGGTGGGAAGAAATCTAGACCAAAAATGAGAGTGTGGCAGAAAATTGAGCCCTAATGGGACGGCTTAAGGAGAATGTGTAGAGTCATTGGGGATGAAGAAAGAAGTGGTGTATGATTCTACAAGAGAATTATCAATTGTAGAATTTTAGGTAATAAGGAGAATGACAAGACTTCAGTGCAATTGAGACTGTGGAGGAAATCGAGATTTTCTCTTGCAGTGATAATGCAGTGTAACGTGCAATGGGTTCTGTGGGGGATTGATTGGAAAGGAAAGCAGATAAGGCTCCAAAGGCATCTCTTGTTTTAGAATGCAGGCAAAAGGTACCTAGAGCAGTTTCTCTGCTTAAACGATTCAGAACTAAGATGAATCCAGCAATAATAACCAAATCAATTGATTAATACAATTTAATAATACATTCACTTAATTAAATGATAAAATTAGTTTAACCTTTTTCAATTAACAATGGTTGCTAATACCTGTTCTCCCTGAAGAGCAGGAAAGAAAATCCACAGCTCATATCCAGCTGTTGACCTTTAATAGTAAGTATTTAATTGGTTCTCATACGTACAACCTAATGAACTATTGCACAAGTATTATGAGACACGGAATTCTGACACCCACCTTCCTTCTGCTCCACAGGAAAAAAAAGAACAAATCTAAGTTATTTTTTAATCAATAAACTAAGTATTATGGAATTCTGAAAACACTTGGAAATGTTCTTACTTTTGTATTTTAATATCTCACACAGATTTTCTGCTAGAAATATTACTAATTTAGATGAATTTTTTTTTAATATCAGGTGGGCCATATTAAGTCTTCATAAAATATTTAAATACAAGGGTATAAATAAGCAAATATCACTGGAAAATTAAAAATGTAGCCAATCCATTGTTGGATTTGTCTATTTCCTAATGACATATCTGTCTCAGGTTCTGCTTTGCAGGAAAACGAAGCTAAGGAATGTCAGATGGAGAAATTCCATATGTTTAAAACACTTGAAAGAGTAAAAACAATAAAGACTTTTTATGAAGGCTAAATCCAGGGACCCAGGTCCAAGTAGGAACAGTAGTGTTTTGTGTGAAAACCAGTCTGTAATTTTCTCCAAGGGGGGTGATCAATGTGGAGGTGTCCTTCCAATCTGTGGACAAGGTATCTGATCAAACACAGGGAAACAGACACATTTAAATTAAGTGAAGAAAGTGATCCAATGGCCTCTGTCCCTCCACGTGGCATTACATCCTCATCCTGGGGAGCTCCAGCAGCTCACCACGCCTTGTGCAGCGGGCGGCCACATTCTGTGAGGAGCATTTCCAGCACTTTCATTTCCTATAATAGTGACTTCCATTTGTGTTGTTTTAAATTATTTTAAAATTATTTCAAATCATTAGCTATTTTAATATAATAGACAATGGCATTTAAAAATGGGGGAAATAATTTTTGCAGCTGATGTTCATTATTTTGGTTGGGATCATCATTTTACAAGTTCATTCCTAAAACAAAGCTCATCAAGTTGTAAATTGTAAACAGGTGCAGTGATCTCATTGAGCTCTCAACAACACTGCTTAACAAGATTAAAGTGAGACTCAAAACACACACACACACACAAAAATGATACATGAGATAACCAGGTACCCTATATAATAAAAGCCTAATATGCAAATTGTCCCCTAGACCCAGAGTTTGACTGGGAGTTCTACCAGGAGTTTGACCAAGGGTGGGGCCACCAGTGGTGGCGGTGGCAGGTGGCTGGGGGAAGGGAGGCCCCTTCAGCTGGCAGCCACTAGGGACCCTACCCATGCATGAATTTCATGCACTGGGACTCTAGTCTATACATAATAGGTATTAGTAATATATCCACATTTTTGCATACTTTCTTTAAATATATTTTAAATACATTGACATATAGGCTTTGAGAATGGAAATTTTCAAAGGTAATGAAATAGTTCTTGAGAAAGAACATGGTGGTTTTGACAATGGTGGTCATAGTCAAATGACCATAGAAAATGGAGATAGATGGAAGAAATTTGTTACTCTCATGGCTTTGAGGGAGGTGGAGAATAAGAGAATAATTTACAGGTTTTAGGCTTGAGCTAAGGGTGCTGATACTTATGAAAATGGGAGATACCTATAACAGTAAGGGGGCAGGGAATAGGAGGAGTCCAAAGCCAGAGTTCTCTTTTGGATGGATTAAAAGTGAGACTCCTTGTAAACACCGAAGTGGAAATGTCAGGTAGATATTTTAGGAATATAGTCTCACAGTCCTTAAGCCATGCTAGCACTTGCATAAAAATGTAACTAGAAAACAGGAAAAATGTGTGGCATACTCTAATATTTAGAGTTTGATAAGAATGGTTTTATAAAAGCCTTCAAAGAGATTCAAAAGAGTGTATAGGAACGAATTCAACAGGAAAAAATTATATAGCACATAGTTATCTCTCAGAAGCAGAAGGATTTGACAAGGAGAGGCTGGTCAAGTTGGAGATCTCACTCATGAAAACAAAATTACCAAGGGCCATGGGAGAGAATTGATGACCCTGATGATGACAGAGTCTCTGTGAAGTGCAAAGTTCAGGAACCAGACCAGAAAGGGCTGAAGAAAGGATGGAAAAGAAGGAAATGGATAAGCCTGCATGGACAAATTGTCCTGTAATGGAGCAGAGAAATGGGTTGATAGTTAAGAAAGATGTGGGATCAAGGGTAGCTTTAATATAGTAGATGTTAGAGCATGTTTTATAGGCTCATAGTAAAGTCCCAGGAGAAGGAAAAGAAGGGTGGGAACAAAGTTTCTGGGAAAGTGAGATACGATGGGATTCAGCTTTCAGAAGTGGAGGTCCAGTTAAGGTGAGAGCAGGAGCACCTCAAATGTGTCAGTGAGAAGAAAGACCATGCAGGTACTGAAGCAGGATGTTGGGTTGGACATGGGACCCACCAACTTCCTGTGGTGTTCAGGACATTTCTGCATTCAGGATTAGCCTGTTTTGCTAATAAAGATGTGTGTGTACATGCACAAAACCCACACATCCATATTCATGGCCATTAAGCTTTCGATCGCCCCCTCCATGTTTTATAATTGCTCTGGCCAAAAAATGATTGATTTATTATATGATAAAGGTTTGTATAAATCTCTCCAGGGGAAAAATATCATCAGAGAGTCAAGAAAGTGAAAACAGACTTGACAGGCTGTGGGTAATAGGTGTGGAGTATAAACAGAACTCATTGAGGAGAAAGGTATTTCAAGTTACCCAGACAAAATTTTAAGAATCTATTCTTATTTAAAATGTACATATTTTTTAGTGGAAATGACAGGTCTTACTGCATATGGCTTCATATTTTCCATTTTACTCAAGCAGTGTGATGTGTCCAGATAAGAGTTTCTGTAAAATGATTGCTAGGCAAGCTCCTGAGCATCAAAGCACAGGCCTTGTGACCTGGTGGCCTTCGGCCAGTGCTGGGCCTCACCCCAATGAAGGGCCAACAATAGTGTCCAGTTTGTAGTAAGACTTGTCCATCTTGGTTTGTAGGTTGCAAAGTCTCCAAAGGAGAACTTGCTCCTTTTGCCTGTCAAGTTTGGGATTTTCTGAGTTCTTTCACAGCAGCTTAAATCTCTGGAAGCCTCACTGGTAAATGTGCCCTAAATCATTGAGTCAAATAATTAGTTTGAGCATTAAAATAAGGTATTCCACTCTTTTTTTGTTCTTGTAATTAACAAAAATGAAAATGTAAGTAAACAAAGCCAAGTATCAATAACAACCAAGGGTCCAGAACAATGCAAACCTTAAAAAACAACTCCGGAATAATATCTGATAGGAGATGCAACCATGTACCCACAGCAAACTGCCTACCAAACCCTTCTTTGTAAGGGTTTCAAGATCCAAAACATGTTATAAAATTCAGCGGGATGAAATAGGAACAAATTCAAGCACAATAATCTGAATGATGTGGGTGCACCTGGGTACCTCCCCCATCTGTGGTCAGTCATTTGTATGCACTTTAGGTAAGTTTTGCTTGAAAGATTTGCAGGAAGAATATAGCACATTTCTATCTGCATATGTTCTTATTCAGGAGAGAATTTTAAAATCTTAGTTCCCTGAATTTCATTTAAAACTTTAAATCATAAAATATTTTCTGGTCTTAGGTTACAGTTATAATTAATGGGGCAACTTAGTACCCATTACAAGACTAGCTAGCTTCATAGTAGAATCCATTTTCCATGTAGGCATGTTAGATTAAGTGTTTATATGGCAGTATTGTAAAACTAGCATTGGCATGGAGGAAAATTTAAAAGAACTCGAAATTCTCTAAAGCCATTTAAGGATTTAGCCCTTGAAACAAGTTCTGTTTTTTCACTCTTCAACTCTGTGGGTCATGTGAGCTGTCATCAGGATTTAAAAGGGTATATTACAAGGTAACCAGGCTAGATCTCCAGAATAAATTTATTCTGCATAACTGAAACTCTATACCCATTGAATAACAACTCAAATTTCTCCTACCTCTCATCCCCTGGTAATAACCACCATTCTATTCTCACCTTCTGTGAATCTGACTATTTTAGTCCCTCATATTGTTGGAATCATACCGTATTTGTCTTTCTGTGACTGGCTCGTTGGACTTAGTGAAATGTCCTTTAGTTTCATTCATGTTGTGACAAATGGCAGAATTTCTTTCTTTTTAAAGGCTGGATAATATTGTGAAATGTCCTTTAGTTTCATTCATGTTGTGACAAATGGCAGAATTTCTTTCTTTTTAAAGGCTGGATAATATTCCATTGTATGTGTATATCATAGCTTTTTTTTATCTATTCATTTGTTGTGTTAATGCCATAACTTGGCTACTGTGAATAATGCTGCAATAAACAAGGAATGCAGATAATTCTTTGAGATCCTGATTTCCATTCTTTTGGGTACCCACAAGTGGATTTGCTCAATCATATTATAGTTATATTTTTAATTTCTTGAGGAACCTTCATACTGTTTTCCATAGTGGCTGCACAATTTTACCTTCTTACCAACAGTGTGGGAAGAGTCCAATTTCTCCACATCCTCCCAATGCTTTTTATCTTCTGTCTTTTTTATAATAGCCATTCTAATGGATGTGAGATGATATGTTATTGTGATTTAGATTTGCATTTCTGGGATGGTTAGTAGAGTTGATTATCTTCTTATAGATCTGTAAAAATGTCTATTTAAGTGCTTTGATCATGTTTAATTGTGTAACTTGCTTTTTTTGCAATTGAGTTGTAAGTAGTCTTTAAATATTTTGGATATTAACCCCTCATCTGCTATAAGGTTTGCAAATAGTTTCCTCTATTCTGTAGATTGTCTTTCACTTTGTTGATTGTTACCTTTGCTTTGGAGAGCTTTTAGTTTGATGTGGTCCCATTCGTCTATTTTTTGTTTTTGTTGCTTTCTTCTGGTGTCATATCCAAGATATCATTGCTAAGGCTAATGTCAAGAAACTTTTTCTTTGTTCTGTTTTCCTCTAGGATTTTCAGTTCCCGGTCTTACATTTACGGCTTTAGTACATCCATTTACTGGTAGCTTTAAGAACAAAAGCACCTCTGGGTTTAGTCTAGGACAGAGGTGGGAGGACAGCTTTTCAGAAAAGAACAGCCTGGTGAGGTGTGAGTTGTGCTTTTGGATGAATTTTTTTTTTTTTAAATTATGAAAATTTTACAGTAGTGCTAATTTTGCACATTTTCAAAAGGACATCTTTAAGTGTTTTAACTTACATAATTCCTCGTGAATTACAATGAGCAGAAAATTACTTTGTAAAGAAACCATTGCTGAAGGAGAAATACAATTTCATCAGGCTCAGCAGATACCAACATTGCAATTGTAAGCTTTATAGCCAAAGATAGACTAAGGAAGGTGGATAAGTCCCAAAAGAGACTAAAGGATGTCTTATCTCAGAATCATACTTATGAAGAGTAATAAGAAAATAGAGCTGGTTAGCTTAGATAAGAAATGGAAGAAGTACCATTTTAAAGTTATTAAATACAATTTCATACTTGCATATAATAGTTTTAACACTATTACTAGTATTTGAGAGAATAAGAGAAAATTAGCTTATATCAAACTATAAAGACTTCACAGAAAATGAACTTCATTAAACAGTAGATGGGTTTTTTAAAGTGTTTCTTTAGACATCTTTAAAAACATTAAATTTCATGCCTGGAATAATTAAAAGTATATTTTTTCAGGATGACTGGAGAAGACTGAAGCAGAATTTTTTTCCTTTTTTTTTTTATAAAACATATTTACATTAATTAAACTTTCAGTGGATGACCAATTATACAAATAAAACATCATATATATGTTTATACAAATATATATACACTGTAGTATTATTACACAATAAATACGTACATAAGTTTATATATGTGTGTATGTATATGAAATGCCAGACTATAACTCTTCATGGACAGTTAGAAATTCTCATTTTCAATTAAATGGGCCCATACAGATACAGTACATTGAAGCAGTCCCAGTCAATGTAACTACCATATTTTGATAAAAATCTAAGGCTGAGCTTACCCACAGGTGTGATTCAGTTCTGCAATTCTCCCTGGACTGTAGGAGCCAGTAAAGCAGAACTTGACACTTGTGTGAAAAAATGAACATAAACTTGACTCTCATTTCCCAAGGTTCATTTCCAAGGTTATCATGGTGGAAGGAAGGGCTTTCTGGTACCAGGAAAGTCTGCTTTAGTTGCTTATACACTAAGCAATGGCATCTGAAAGAGAGAAAAATAAAACAACATGGCTGAAGCTTAAACATTGGAAAGTTGTAGAAAAACACATGTAAGCAATTCAGAATGTGAGGATATGAAGACCCTGTATTTTGAGTTTGTGGATTTCAACTATGTCTGAATGTTAAAGTGCAAAATTTTTACCTATTACCTTTCCCCTCTATATCTTGCCCAGGCTCCTCCATTTGGGTGAAACAACAGTGAGTGAATGATTTGGTGTTTTCATCATTAAACTTAAAGTTATTTAATATATGAAGCTGATAGGCCAATCTCCACTCTTTGAGCATTTTTCTGAAATCTTAAAGTGCAAGTTAAAACATTCCATTAATTCTTTTTTTCCTTTAAAAAAATACAAGCTGCAATTAATTTCTGTAAATAGGGTTTAGTGCTTCCCAGAAAATAACAGAAAATTTAACAACAGGAGAAATGTTACCCAGAACACATAATTCCTTTCTCTGATGTATTTATAAATAGTCTGTTATATTTTAAGTAGGCAGTTAACAAAGAATCAAGATATTTTTGGCAGTTGAGAATTTTTAGATTGGTTTTTCTGCATGTCTAAGTATAGGATCTTCATAAAAAAGACCTGTTGAAAAATAATTCATTTTTTTTCAAAATTATTGCTATATACCATTGTAGCTAAATATAATTAAGTACTAAATTGTACAAAGATTTACTTTTTCTTTACTTATTGTTGTTACCTCATTCAAGATATTCTTTAAAAAGACTATCAAACATTAAAATAAAGAATAATTGCCATTTTGTAACTAATATTTTGAGAACTTCCTTAAAATCTGATATTTTTTTTCTTTTATGTCAGAAACTACAAGATTTTCTTTCCCAGCCCCCTAGGAAATTTTATGGATCATATGAATTCTTGTCTGTGTCTGAGTCCATTGCACGATGTCATGATTCATGGAATAACCTGGGTTCCCAATAAATAGTGGGTGAATGAATGAATGTGGATTTCAGGAACTTATTTACAGCTGAATGAGCAACATTCAGTGTCCCCACAAGGACTCTTATGTTCCCCACTCTCAGCTGTCCCCTTCACTTGAGTTGACAGACTAAATTCAATATTATCAAAAAATAGTACATTGGCGCTTACCTTTGTCTACTGTGCACATCATGTGTTTAAAAAATTTTATGAGATGAAAGTCACAAAATTAGCAGTAATAAAAAACTATTGTCTTTAAGATGACAAATCTAAAGCTTACTCTGTTTTCCAGAAATATCCAATCTATAAAAAGCACCTTGAATTCCTACAATTGCCAGAAAGAACTCTAAACAGAGAAGAATACTTATTTTTATAGACCAGAAGATCAGGAACACCTTATACTGATTCTTAGAGCGGGTTAGTCAGTAGAGAGGACAAGATGAAAAGGTGTGCATTTGTTTTGGTTACACTGAAATAATATTTAAAATTCCTACTATTTAATGATATTTTTATTTACTAATAGTATTAATAGCATTAATCTTATATACTGTTCTTAGACATTTCTATATGGATTATCTTTTATTTTGAACATATGTGCCAGGAACATAGACTATGTATTAGATTAACAAACTGAAAGAGAGTTAATAATAAAAGCCAGGTTCAGATCACTGTAGAACAGTGACCTTAGGGCTCACCACCACATGCAAATTGAGAAAAAACACCATATATAGTGTGTCCCCAAAATGTATACACACTTTAACAGCTGATAGCTCACTTAATTTTCACTCCATTTCAGGTTTAACTGGTTCGAAATAATGGGTGAAGCCAGACTAAGCTGTGAACAAATAAAATTTATCCTAAAGTGGGGATATTTTTTATGGGGATACATAAAAGATAAAATTTATGGTACAAAACCAGCAACAGTGGATGAATTGAAGGCACACAAATACCAGAAGGAATCAATCTTGATGTTTGTGATTCCATTGCTTCATGTTATCAGCAGTGCCTGGACCAGAACCATCATCAATCTGAAAACAGACACTGACCAAAAAAAAAATTTATTTCTGTAGATTATTTTAAATTTTGAAAATGAGCTGTATGTTGAAAAAGACTTACTTTATAGTCATTCAAAGTGCATATATATTTTTTGGGACATCCTGTATATGTTTTTGTTTTCTTAGAGTCTTTCTGAAAACCTACTATAATGCAAAGAAAGTTTTACAAAATCAACTAATGTGGAGAAACAATTAAAAACAGTTTCAAATATCTAGACTGTCTACATGTTAATGACCAGAAGTTGTATTTGTTGTAACACATTGTGACAGAGTGTTTTCCAGAGTTAATTTTGAATGTCTCTCCTCATTCCTATTGTAAGAACCAATGAAATGATGAAAGCCTTGCCTTGAGTTTGGTTAGTGGCTGCAAATAGAAATAATTTGGGAATTACTTGCATGATTTTTTTCCGTCAAATCATTAGCTTTGTTTTCATGTTCAGCATGAATACTTTCAGACGTTACATCTCATCTTCAATGTTCTTAATGAACGTGCTACATAGTGTTTGGAAAGAGCATAATAAATTATAGGGTATGGCTTCTGGCCAACAGAAAAGTGCCTTTACTTATTTTAAGACACCATCATTATTAGATCCTTCTGGATGTTATTTATGCACTACCCACAGCTGAGTCCTTAATCATAGCATTTTATTTCCCCTGAAGACACAGTAATGTCAATTGAGGCTTACAAAGAAAGTTCTCCTGTCACGTGGCTTTGAACACCTTCTTTGATGCCTGTTTTGTTGTCTGTATAACATATACAGAAGCATTTTTGTTTCCTTTTCAGTTATTATTTGCTATGTTCAACTGTATACTTGGCTGCTCAAAAAATAAGAGAGATGGCATTTTGCCTAAGAGTTTAGAGTCCAAGTGTGAAAAAAACTGCATCATTTTCAGATCTCAGATGTTGGCAGAGTTGTTATATTTGTTCGTTTGTTTTATGTCTCTCTCTTTGGCTTGCGGATGACTATCTTCTTTCTGTGTCCTGACATGGTCTTCATTCTGTGTGTGTCTGTGTCCTAATCTCCTCTTCTTATAAGGACACCAGTCATATGGGATATGACTCATATTAGAACCCCTTCTAATGACCTCATATTACCTTACTTCTTTAAAGATTCTATCTACAAATATAGTCACATTCTGAAGTACTTGGGGTTAGGACTTCAACAGGTTAATTGGGAAAGGGTACACAATTCAGCCCATAACATACAGTAATTGGTATAAAATTACCAAATACCTGTAATACGTGAAAAGAATAGTTTAAATATATAGAAGAATATGAACTAACTAGAGGTCTGGTGCACGAAATTCATGAATGGGGAGCGGGGAGGGCCCTCAGCACAGCCTGCACCCTCTTACAATCTGGGACCACTGGCTCCTAACTGCTTGCCTTCCCACCTTCCTGATCACCCCTAACCACTCGCCTGCCTGCCTGATCACCTCTAACCACTCTACCTACCTGCCTGATTGCCCCTAACTGTTCGCCTGCCTGCCTGATCACCCCTAACCACTCACCTGCCTGCCTGATTGCCCCTAACTAGTCTGCCTGTCTGCCTGATCGCCCCTACCCACCTCTGCCTCGGCTCTGCCGCCACAGCTTCATCCAGAAGATTATCTGGAAGGATGTCTGGAATGACATCTGGAAGGTCGTTCAGCTGTCTGGTCTAATTAGCATATTACACTTTTATTATTATAGATGAATACTGTTAAAATAGACATAGTGTTAATTTAAACTTACAAAAGAATGAAACCTTAAAATTATTGCTATAAGACACCTTTATTTTAAAGTGATCTAGATATATTAAATTTAAAAAATTTGAAGTTTTAAATCCTGAGCCTTTAATAATGAGAATTTTAATACCAAGAAAATAAGAGAATAGTTTGCCCAAATTATAGTAAATATTGCAGTTATTTTGAACATATTAACAGCATTTCCAGAAATCTTTAAATCATTACTATGACTACTAGAGTTATATGAATATTTAAGTAAGTCATATTCAAATAAATGTGTTTATTAAAGGCCATTGTAGAATATATTACCTACTTTACATAAAAACATAAGCAAAATTATTATAGTGAAACAACAAATTATATTAGATTTTAGTACAGGAATAAAGCTGGTATATAAGATCATAAGAAAGTATAAAATGTACTGATTTATCTAGGAAAAGTTGCTTTAAATACACATAAGTTAATAGGATCTTGCTGGAATCCATGAATAACCCATGAAGAAGAGATTGATAGTCAATGGTTTTTATTGGAATATATTAATGGAAATTTGGTCAAGTAGAAAATTATAGCTTTATATCATTTTTATATTTTACAATGCTTTAATATTTCCTCAAAATTATAATTTAGGCAGTTGAAAAAATTATGGCAAATGTTAGTATCTTGAATATGATGTTTATCATTACTATTTTTCTTCTAATATTTTATTAGAAATATTTTTAAGCATACATAATCACTGAAAAGATTTTACACTGAATACTTATGTACCAACCATCTAGATTTTATAATTCCTATTTTTCTAAAATTTTCATTATTTATGTATCCTCTGTCCATTCCTCTCTTCATTTATTAACTAATCTTATTTCCTGATGCATTTCAAAGTTGCAGACATCAGTACACTCCCTGTGACTCAGCAAGCATGTCATCTAGGGAGCAATGTGTACTTCACATTTTTCCCTCCGAAGGTGAAATTCACATATAAAAAAAATGCACAAAATTTAATTTTATCATTTGATCAGTTTTATATCTATGCCTGTGTGACTCATATTCCTACATAAATGTACAGCATCGCTATCACCACACATAGCTTCCTCATGATGCCTTTTTAGTCACTGTCCATACCCACCCACCCAGATGCCAGCACTATTCTCATCCTTTTATATCATACATTAGTGACACTTCTAGAACTTGACATAAACAAAAGTATATGTATACATACTATCCATAATCCTATCTAATAAAGAGGGAATATGCTAATTGACCCTCACACCGTCGCAAAGATGGTGGCACCCACAGCCAATAAGGAGGGAATATGCTAATTAACTGCCCCAACCTCATAGATGGTGGTGCCCACAGCCAATAAGGAAGAAATATGCTAATTGACTGCCATGCCCTCAAAGATGGAGGCACCCACAGCCATAAGATGGCGGTGCCCTGTGCCCTCAGCCTTGCCGCGTGCCTGCTTCCAGAGTCCCCCAGTTCCCTCAGCCCCCCAGCTGCCCAGGGCCAGCCTGAGGTGCAGGCAAGCCTCGGATGGTGGCTGCCCAGCTGCCTAGGGCTTCCCGAGGCTAAGGTAACCAGGGCCGGCCAAGGCTTGCCCTGCCAGCAGTGGCAGCAGCAGAAGTGATGGGGCATCGCCTACCCCTAATCACTGGCTCACCTCCCACCTCTGAGGGCTCCCGGACTGCGAGAGGGGGCAGGCCGGGCTGAGGGACCCCTCCTCTAGTGCATGAATTCATGCACTGACCTCTAGTAATCTATAATAATAAAAGCATAATATGCTAATTAGACTGGACGTCCTTCCAGAAGACCTTTTGGATGAATCCAGGGCTGCAACGGAAGCTTGGAGTCTGGGTGCCTGCTTGTGGCCTGAGGGAAGCCCGGGTCCTGGGTGCCAGAGGGAAACCAGTGCCAGCAGCCAGGGGAAAGCAGGCCTACTCTTGCATGAATTTTGTGCATTGGGCCTCTAGTACTTTTATAGGCTCCTATTACTCACCATGATGTTTTACACATTCATCCATATTGTTGTTTATTTCTTTTTACTGTGCAGTGTCATTTCATAGTATGAATATATCACTCTGTTATTGATGGGCTCTTGGGCTGTTTTGAATAAATATGCCCTCCATTTATCCCTACAAGTCTTTTGTGGATATATATTTTCATTTTTCTTTTGTAAATACCTAAGAGTAAAAGTCCTGTTTTTTTCTTCTTCATTTAATAAAGAGTTTTAATATATTTAAAGATTTATTGTTTTGCATTTTAAAATTTAAATAGATGGTAAATATTGTAATATCTTCTTGAGAATTGAGTTTGTTTGCCTACCAGCTAGGCCTGTGGGCCACATTTAACTGCCACCCTGTTTTGTGGACTGACGTCAGTCCCATCCACTTCCATATTGTCTATGTTCACTGTGGTGCCACCTCATTAAAAAGTTGAGTGGTGGTGACAGAGGCTTTACAGCCTACAAAATCTAAAATCTTTGTTTTTCCATTTATAGAAAAAATAGTTTCTGTCTGCATGTATTTTATTGTATGATTATAAAAAATAGTAGTTAGGTATATGTCTATTCACTGTATTTCTTTATATAATCAGATGTTTACTTTTATTCACTTATATGATGTTTCAAATAACTTCTTCCATCTCAAAACTAGCTTTTCATTATATCCATGATGGCTAGTCAGGGATCTGGAAAGAAAAAGACTGGAAGATTGTAGACAAGGAAGTCTGGAGTGATATGAAAGTATTGATATGAAAGCTGTATATAATATATTTATTATCATTTCATTTATATAAAGTATCCCAAAAAGTGTACACATACTTTAATAGCTGGTAGCTCAATTGATGTTTCTCTGTTTTCAGATTTAACCCATTGGAATTAATAATTATTGAAGGTGTGTATATGTATGTTTTTTGATGGGGATACCCTGTAATTATTAAACTTTGATGGAATATTTCTTTCAGAGTAAATTTTGCATGTATAATTGTTTCCTTCTTTTATTCTAAGACATTGTTTCTATTTGGACAGGTCTTATACATTTCTTTTTTTTTCTTTTTATTTATTTTTTATTTTATTGCTTAAAGTATTACAAAGGGTATTACATATGTGTCCATTCCCCCCCCCCCCCCAGACAGTCCCCTAGCCTCCCCTATCCCCCAGTGTCTTATGTCCATTGGTTATGCTTATATGCATGCATACAAGTCCTTTGGTTGATCTCTTTCCCCCCTACCTCCTGCCCCCCAACCCTCCCTGGCCTTCCCGCTGCAGTTTGACAATCTGTTTGAGGCAGCTCTGGATAGGTCTTATACATTTCTTACATGACTTCTTTTTTAGTTTTAATCACCTGATGATACCTTTTGGATATCTCCATAGAGAAGGTTCTGTTATCTGAGGTTCTTTTATTTAATTCCACCTTTTAGTGTGCCCACTGCTCTTGTTATTGGGCATTATCTCTGTATGCAATCACAGTTAAGGTTGGTGTTTCATCCTCAGCAGTGTTCATCCCTGAACCACTTGGCAGCCAGGACAGACCATGCAGCTCCAAGTTGGTTTCATCAAGTTACTTCAGAAATATTATCAATATGAGCTTGATTGTTAATTTTTCAGGTTAGTGTTTTCTCAATTTCAATGGTAATGAATTTAAAAAATAGCAAACTAAAAAAAAATATTCAGACTTCATGGGCTAGAAAATTTGTTATATTTGATAGTTTAAATAGTTTAAGCCTCAAATATGCATGTAGTTCATGTCTGTCATAAAGCATTCCAGAGAATACTTTGCTTCCTAATCAGCCCCAATCTCTGCTCACAAGTGTTCTTATCACACATGTGACCCATCCCAGCATTGATTGGTTTTCCAAAAGTATTTGAATGTCTTATGTTTTTTTGTTAATCCTCATCCAAGGATATTTTTCCATTGATTTTTAGAGACCATGGAAGGGAGGGATAAAGACAGAGAGAGAAGCATCAATGAGAGAGACACACATCGTTTGCCTCCTGCACATACCCTGACCAGGGCCGGGGATTGAGCCTGCAACCAAGGCTCATGCCCTTGACCAACCAGATTGAACCCAGGACCTTTCAGTCCGTAGGCTGATGCTCTATCCACTGTGCCAAACTGGGTAGGGCTGAATGTTTTATTTCAACTTCTGAATTCATATGGGCTCACCACCTCATCATGGATGTTAAAAATCATCACTCGAGCTAACCAAGGATGAAACACACACACACACACACACACACACACACACACACACACACACACACACACCCCTATACTCCCTAACCCCACAGGTCTAATTCATCAGCTTTCATCTTTCTTTCTCAGCTTCCTCTTCAATTCTGACCCCAAGAAAGCTTTTCCCCCTATGTTTCCAGCTTGTTGAAGCAATGGAAAGTTATGTTTCTGTGTGTTATATGGCATGCTACATTTTTATGCCAGATAATTTTTTGCTGTTTCCTTTATCTTGCTGATTCATGTCAAAGACTTGTGAGTTTTGTTGTTGGTGTTGTCTTTATTACAGCACCCTCTTCATGGAGAAAACCAAAATGGAATCATTTTTATTTTGTTTATTGACTTTATTTGCATGATTCAATTTAGAGCAAAGCTCATGTGCATGAATGTTAACATGCTACAAATGAAATTAAAATTGAAATTGCAGTGAAGGAAAGAAGGAGAAGCTAACCACACTTCCAGGGAAGCTTAACATAGTTGCCTGAGAGAATGAAATGTGACTCAGAGACTCCCAACAGACAGAGCAGATAAAAAAGGTTGCATTAGGTCCTCGCAGCTCATCAGAAAGGCAGCAGCACACTTGTTTCTTCAGAAAGTCTGTCCTTCTGGACACAACTGATGTCATCATAGTGTCATTAGGTGACATATGGGCAGTGTGCCAGACTACCCTTGACATTAGGAATTAGCAGAGCAATCTAGCAAAAAAACAGTGTCAAACTTTGACCCAGACAAATATGCTTCCAAATTAAGACAATGATCCTTACTTATTTTTAGAATTTAGGTAAGTTTCTTGAACTTTCAGACTCGAGTTTCTTCACCAGTAAACTGTGGATAATGTCACCTCTATTTTGTGTATACTTGAGAATCAGGGTCAATTTCATATACAAATGGGAGAGCAGGTCCCGTGTTAACTCTCTTTTACTTTAGCATGTGGAACAGAGCTATGGCAGAGAGGCCCGCTGACATCAGAATCACAGGTGCACACAGTAAGGGGCTATTAAAGCTGATCTTAGGTACGTCCCTGATTTTTCTTCAGGCTCAGCAGCACTCTTAAGTATGACTAATTAACCCAGTCTTAAAATCGAAGTTCAGAATGCAAGTGCTATTTGAAGAATAGGATTTAAAAATAACCTACCAAATGGAGATATAAGTTTTATAAAATCATCGAGGAATAACAGGTATCATTGTAGAACCAAGCTGGTAGAAATAACAATAGCTGCTCTAAATGGAGTGCTAAAGTGTTCCAAAGCTCAGAGAAACACCGAGTCCTCCACACCCTCGTATTCCCAATAGGTAGTGATGTGAAAGTCAGATAACGACGAAGACTGGGAGGGAAACAAATTATTCACTTGAAATATGGTGTTGCAGAAGAGCTCTGTGGGTACCCTGGACTGCCAGAATGATGAACAAGTGGATCTTAGAATGAATTAATCCTGAATTATTGCTGGAGGCAAAAATGACAAAATTGAAGCTGACCTAAATTGGGTACATTGTGAGAAGGCAGGGCTCTTTGAAAAAGACAATAATGTTGGAAAAAATGGAAGGCCGCAAGAAAGAGGAAGACCAAGTGTGAGATGGATTGACTCCATAAAAAAGCGGGAGGCGTGAGTGTAGAGGAACTGAGCAGGGCTGTGGAGAACAGGGCACTGTGGAGGTCACTCATTCAAAGGGCACCAGGAGTCAGGGCCGACTCAACAGCACAAAACATACACAACATGTTCAGGCACCATCCCAAGTGCTGTAGGTTTTAGAACTTATCTCCACAGCCCTAAGAGATACCAACTGTTACTCTGCCCCTTTGATAGAGAGGAAAGCGATCACAGGAAGGTGATTGTTTGCTCAGTTAGAAAGAGGGGTAGCCAGGCTTTGACCCTCGGCAGGCTGTGTGGCCTGCATTACTAACCCCACGCACAGCCCACAAACCAGCAGAACTTGGAAGACAAATCCCTGCCCCTGTGTGTCCACGTTCACACAGTCTCACAAACAAGCCAGCTTTAAGTCAGAATATTTTCTCTCATTTCACCTGCACCCAGTGTCCTGGCATTCTCTAACTTCAATAGAACTTCAAATAGTGGCTGCCGGCAGCATGGGAGCACTTTGCCGTCTTTTTTTTGGGCTTACAGCCTTTCCCAGGTGAGATTCTCAGCAGTTTCAATGTCATTACATGAAATATGTTATCTTCAGCTGCTTCTGTATTCATGGGCATGGATTGGTCTTCCTGACATCCGGCCAAGGACACTGGTTTACCTGGAACTTTGTCCATTCTCTGGTGGATCTGAAAATGCTGTTATTTATAAATAATATTGTTTATTATGAAAATGTCTCATTTTGGAACTCAAAATGAGACATTTTCATAATACTTTGTTCTGAGCAATGAGGCCTGACTCTGCCCTGTCACCTGACATCGTGTTCTCATCACAGGCAGGCAAGGTGAGAATATCCTCAGTTTCACTACCTCATATTCGTTCTCTCTCCAGCTCTCATCATTTATGTTCCATGGAGATGCCTCTGTCAAGTATTTTTTAATGGATTTGCTTCTTTTATAAAGGAAAAGAAATAAACTCAGCCCACATGCCCAGCTTGCCTTGCCCACGGACTGGTTAATATTCAGGGTATGCCCTGGCAAGTCCGTCTTCACTTGCAGTGAGGGGGGTTGAACATGCTGTCTTTGGCATGATCTGTGATAGCCGGAGGACGAGGCCAGGGGAACGAGGTAGCCCTGGTAACAAAGAGGGCTCTAATAATTTTTTAAAAGACTTGTCTAATGCGCATTTTGAATAAAGATGTGAGACCTTCTCTGTGCAACCCTTTTAATGAGCAGCACAGCTCTTTAGACAGTCTCGGGAGAAAGGCTCCTTTTTTCCATTATAAAGAACGACTTTAGTAGGATGCTTCATAATGAAATGCAGGATCCCTTCCACAGTCTCTTTTATTACATTCCCCACATGAGAGTGACTGCTGGCTACCACTCCTGCTCCTTCTCCTTAGAAAGGGAACAATGCCCTGACTGCATCCTACAGAGATTTAGGGAGATCCTGTCTGCCCCACAACACGGGCCTGGAATTGCAAAGGATTTGATAGTACACACTTGTCTAAATATATGGAGTGGGAGAAACTAACGTAGCTACCCTGAGGAAGTTCTGGAAAGAAGTAAAGAAGACAAGGAGAGGGGGAAAAAATGGATCATTTCTACTTTACCTCACAGCTGCCTCTCAAATAGAGCTTTTGTTATTTTTGACATTAAAATAGCAATGGCAGTATATCTCAGTCTACAGCTGCAAAGTTAGTTATCCTTTTCAGGGTGGGCTTGGGAAGCTAATTTAAATATAACTGCTTGCCAGTTGTCATCCAATGGGTTGGCATTCATAAGAGATTTCCAAAAGATGACAGAGACTCTCTGAGCACACTTTTTATTTCATTTCATTATATGTGTGTATACTATCGGTGACATTTGCATTTAAAATAGGCATACATGAAAGAGATTGCTGAGATGCAGGTATGTGATTTAGAGAATTCAATCATTTGATTTCCTGCTTTGTAATCCATCAATCCCATTAAGAAATTCCATTCCTAAAAACAGGAGGCTGTGGTCCATCTAGTGTAGTTCTCAGCTATTTTGGCACAGGATTCAACCTGACTTTACATATAACTAAGAGTTTCAGAAAACTAAAAACTCTGGTGTGGTCTTGATCCAAGAGAAATACAAGCTCCCAAATGTAAGGAAATCTTTTCTTTAATCTTCTGGAAGTGACCGGAAATTAATGAAAACGAAAATATCTCTTTAAGATCCTTGCAGATATGAGCCCCCCATGTTATGTTTCTTAAACCTGTGAAGGAGCTCCTTTATTAAAAAAAAAAAAAGTAGCCCCAGACATTTTACACAGACAGGGGAGACTGTATGCAACACTGCTGCATATTCAGAAGGTGAGCACTATGCCCTTAGGCGAGTACGCCTGTTTTGTGTCCCCTTAGAGGGCTGTTGTGGTGAGGTTGTTATTGCGGTTTTGTTTTAATGCATTGGGTTGGGCTATAGTCAGCTCACCTGCTTGTACTCCTGCCTGGTGATCTGTTAATCTTCACAGCCAAGAGTGTTCACTCTCACGTTTTAGTGCAGCCCATACCTTCCTCTGATACCGAGTTTTTCTTTTCATCAGATGGAGATAAAGAACATAGGACATCTAACTGATCACCTAACAAACTACAGCTTTGTTAATGGTCTTAGTCTGATTCTAGAAACTGTCTCTAGCGAGGAAGTTATATCACTCTATGTAATATTAAATAACATTTCCTTGTAGGGTAAACATAACTTATTTTAGGACATTGAAAAAAATTGATTTAACATTTTCCAACAAGATGACTTTTCCAGTTTAATAGTGGTACCCAATAATATTATGTTTTTTTTAATTAGTCTATTTGTAGGAACTTGCTATACATAGAAAAACAGAGATTCCTTTTTGTTTTTTTCATTTAGATTATTCAGTGTTACTTTGTACAGGATTGTTCTTATTTTCTCAGAGTGGTCTTTATTAGTTTCCTTGCTTTTGCCTTGAAGAGGCTTCTTTTCTCCCAGATCCCTTCCTTCAATAATTTCAACATGTCCTTTATATCTTACCTCTGATGTCACTTCTTCTGAGAAGTTTTTAATTTCCCTCAAGACTGGGTTAGCGTTTGGATCACACCATAGTGCAATTGAGAATGTATGAAATCACTACATTGTACATCTTAACCTTGCACGGTGTCACTTGCCATTTATATCTTAATAGAGCTGGGGCAGGGCAAGTTATTCATTTACCTTCTAATTATCAAATGCTATGGCGTCTTAGTCTTCATTCCATTAAAATTTTTCATTGTGCTTTTCACTAGTATCATCCTGTTTTGTGCATGTGAACACACACATCTGATGAGCTTTCTCTGCCTCAACTTCTTCTCACTCACTTTTACCCTAAGTTTCTCTCTTCTTTGATCTTCCCAATCTCTACCACTTATCTCATTTACCTCCACTGTTTCACCTGGCATGTTAATACATATTATATCCAAACTTCAATTTCTAATCTTATCTTTTCAATTTCTAATCTTATCTCAAACTTCAATTTCTTATCTCTCTCTTGCGCTTCTAACCAGCAAAGGTTTTTGCTGCACACTCCATGTGAACACATTGGAGTATTAGACACATAAATTCTCCAATCTAAATTTATCATGCTGCCTTCCACACCTATGTCCTAGAGGACCTAATGCAATAATCCCAAGTTGCAAGGCAGAAAGTTTAAAGCATAGACTCTTGCCTACCTCTCACCCTGGTAGTCTTCCTGTGATTCTGTCCTATGATATCCTAAAGCAGTGCCTTTTAACAAATTCCAGCTCTCCCAGCAGCATCCAAATCACTGAAAAGTCAGACCAACTCTCACATTGTTTCTCTTCCTGTCCACTTGTCGACACCTTCATTACTGTGACTTCGCTGAAACACGAACTTTTCCCAGGCACTCTGTACCACGTCTTCCTTGACGCCACATTGTTGTAGATTCCAAATACCTGGGTGTGGCCTCATAAACCTTTTTATCTATTTATTTTCTACCTAATTACCCCATTTTTCACTTCAGTTTGTTGTCAGTATTTATTATTGGTCATCTTGAAGAAGGTTTTGTAGTTTCTTTTCTAGGTCTATCTTATCTTGCTATGGCTGATTTTGCTTTTTAGAAGTTCACCTGCATCTCAATCTATACTTTTCTATAAAACTTCAGCAGCTTTGGGGAATTACAAAAGAAACCTGAACTTTATATAAACTGCTCAGTTGATATTTATGATTATTAGCTTATTTGGAAATCACCATAGTAAATGTCATTTTGTTGAAAAATATATAGGCAGGGCTTTTGTTGTTGTTATCTCTCTTTCTAATAAGTTTGCAAGTTTCCTTAAGACTAGAACAGTATGTTATCTGTTTTGTTCCAAACATATTGCAAGCACAGAGCCTTACATATGATAGATGCTAAATAATTACTTTTAGAATCAGACTATGTACACATATATGCATAATAGAGTTCAGAAACAAGAGTGGGATCTCAGATTTTCAAACATTTAAGTAAAATGTGCAGTGCAGTCTCAAATCTGGGAATAAATGTATACGAGCTTACTTAATCTTCAGATTTGCATCATTTTCAGGATTTGTCTTCTCCCTCCTTCAGCAATATTTTTTGCCTTTGACCATAAAAATGGTGTCTTTTATCTAGGTATTCATAATGACCTATTTCTTACAATCATTCCTTATATGCCCAGACTTGTGTTACTTCTGTTTTCTTTTAACACCTCTGTCTAGACTACTGTCACTTTATCTCCTCATCACAACTATTTCCCCAGCTGTGACCAAAACATTCAATGTGAGTAGTTTAATTTATGAAGGTTTTTTTAAAAAATCATTTTCTATAACCCTCCTCAAAGTTGCTTCCAGCATTCATACAAAATATAATCAAGGGCACTGCAAACTGGAAGGGGTTAATTAAAAGTACTACACTGATTGAGTTATAAAACTAAATATATTTTTTAGTAAACCACAAATACTTAACTTAGGGAGATTGGGAATAAAATCGATGCTACTTTCAGGCTGTGCTATCACAGACACAGGCAGTGGCATCTGTGCATTCAAAGAACACCGACTTCCTTTTCTTAGTCCCTTTAGTCACTCCATGTGGAGTTGGTGTGCTTTGCAGTCAGTAGAAAATGTATCTGAATGATCTGCTTGGGAATACAATATTCTGCTTTGATTTTCTTTCTGTATTGTCCTGAGTACACTTTTTAATCAATGAATATTTACTATCTATAATTTGTCTGCTACCATTGCAATGTCAGAAAAACAGTCTTTGCCCATGAAAAGTTCTCAATATAACAGAGAATATAGCAACTAAAACTACTAACAATGAATGATATTATTGATATCTACAGGATTGTGTACTGACTTTAATATAGTGATTCATTCTATAAAGAATTTCCACAAAAATTATCTAATATCACAGTGACTGTTTGAGATGGGTCTGGCTTTCTTCTCTTGTATGAAAATGAAGAAATGAATGTTTAGAACAATTCAGTGGATTTCCTAGGGTTATATACCCAGTGAATGGAAAAAAACACAGAAAACAATGGGGAAATAACTCCCTGATTGTTGAATACAAGTTCAACATGTTTTTACGTGCACATCAGAGTTGTTGTGTACTTAAAAACATTCATTAGTGAGCCCATTTCCTAGGCTTCCAGTGAAGGACATAGGGACAAGTTTCTTTTGTACACACATTCATGGGCAGGCATGCACATTCACATGCATGCACACATGTCACATCTTCAGGAGTGTAACTTCTGATAAAATAGGAAATTACTGTTGGAAAATTGAAACTCATGATGTTAAGAAAATTAGGATTAAACAGAAATGATCACGTTTTGTTTAGCAGTAAGCATAAGCTCATTCATTTAAAAAAATTCACTGCTTAGCCACAAGGTTTATCCCACCAGCATTCATG
This sequence comes from Myotis myotis, assembly GCF_014108235.1. Lineage (NCBI taxonomy): Eukaryota > Metazoa > Chordata > Mammalia > Chiroptera > Vespertilionidae > Myotis > Myotis myotis. Next base: position 43,969,595 of record NW_023416401.1, read on the forward strand.
CAGCAAGCTGGCAAAGGGAAGTCCTTGTTTAAAGGAGGAAGCAAGCACATTCTTGGTGTTCTATTGCATTAAATTTTATTAAGAGTCAGCATTCTGCAAGGAGATGGAAGACCAGGAAACTGGCTTCTTCTGTTGAAGGGTGAGGTGGTGAGAGGTGGGCTGTGTGTTGCAAAGGTGATAGTGCTTGAACAGTTTTGAGATTTTAACAGTGAGTAAATCAGAAAAGTGAGGAAATAGTCTAGATTATGTCATATGCAAAACAAGGAATTCGGCTCAATTGCTAAAAAGCCTTAACTTATTAAAAATATTTGCAGTCACCCCTAAATGACCACTGGTCAATTTTTGAGGAACTTAGAAGCCTCCACGTAACTTCCCCAATAAACATTGAACTATGTTCACATAATCTACAGAACTCATGGCACACTGTCACCTGCAATCGATGTGAAGAAAATTGTCCATTGTTCCCTCCCTGTTGCCAGTGAGATCTCAAGTTAGAAAATATTGGCAGGAGTGTGTTTATCACACCTGCACAGAAGTTCAAAGCTGGGCCCAGGTGATTCCTTTCTGTCATACCTGTTATTTCGTCTTCCCCTTTCCCTGAGGAGACAGTGGCCAGTAGTCACCACTGCTCAGCAGCATCCCTAAGTGGGAAGCACTCTCAGGATCCTGATATTCAATCATCCTGATTTCATATAGATAAGACGATGGGCTAGTGAATGAACTTTTCACTTTTCAACCAGTTCTTCTGGAGTCACAGTCACACAAAGTATCTGTCGCTTGGTTAGCACACCTCATGGAACCATAAGCCAGGCACTCCAGAACATTGTTTTTCTGAGTGGGGCTTCCTGGCTGACACCCTCTTGTTCTCTGGGGGAGAAATAATTACTCATCTCCTGGCTCCTTTGATGAGTTCACAGGACATACATTGTAACCCCAGTTTCTATTATAGATCCAGACAGCACATATTTATTACCTGTGTAGGTCAAGGCACAGCTCTGCATGATGTGGCCGTCAAATCAGCACTTAAATTGCTTCCTGTAAATAAGACTCATTAACCGTGGCGACCTAAGGACACTTTCAATTGGAGAAGCTGCCTAGTGAAGAGAGTCCTGTATTAATCCCGCTGCAGCCGTGGACTCAGCTTCCCTTTGCTTGTTACTCAAAGAGATTGACTCTTGGCTCCTTACAGCTAAAGGAGGAACCCATCCACCTTCTTCCACATTTGCTCATCTTTTCTATAAAAAAAACCCTGAAGATTTGATATTATATTAAACATAAGACAGAGGAAATCACCAAGAAATTTGATGTTCAGAGGAACCATGTGAAAAGGCCATAGAAACTGACTTCTCTTGTTCCAAAAATCCACGGTGAGGTGCCATGCTTGGGAACAATTGAGGAAGTCATCTCAGTAGCTCACTTGTGCAATAAATACTATAATTTTAAACCTTTTTGTAGAATAAATATAATTCAATTTTTTAAAAGCCTTGAAAAATATCTAAATATATAGTACTTTTTTCATTAACACTAAAATTACCCTATATAAATTATGAAAATTTTATTAGACTAAAAAAATGTGTTTTGAGAAGGAAGCAATATTATAAATTCTTTATCAAAGGCAAAAATGAGACTGCTTCACATTTATAAACTCCATCAACAGTGATGTCCTTTCTGTATATATAGTGAAATGCATCTGATAAGAAACTGAATTTGACCTGGAAGTCAAAATGCCTGAGACTGAAACAAAGGATACTACGTGTGAAAACCGAATTCACAGTCATTCTTAACTGCCACTAAAATTTCTAATCTTTTTCTGAGACTAGCGGATACTACCAGGTGTGATCCCTCCAGACAGAAAAAATACAAGTATACCTGTTTGTTTATGTCAGGGCCAATTTTACAGGACTGTAAATTGAATTCTTCCCCAGGTCACATTTGTATGAGGGTCAAAGAACACCTTAGACATATGTGAGTGTGCTAAGGCAGCTCTCAGTTTTCCCCTAAGAGCATGTGGCAGCACAGAACACCAGCTACGCATGAGTCACACAGCTCTGGAATTTCTGATGTAACTCCTGACTTGGCTGGAGGAAGTGAAGTTGCTGCCAAGAAGTTGGTGAGACTTCTTTTGGGTTTAGTGATAAGCCTTGATGAAGGGCAAAGATAACTGTCTGAAGTCAGCATTCTCAGAAGAATATTAAATAGAAGAGGTGGATGGCATATGACATGTCTTTAGAGACACTACAAGCCGCAGACCACCAATATACACAAAATTCCCCCTGTGATAGCTTCTCCTTGGACTAAGTCATTATCCTTGGTCTCTGGGAAGATCAAATGCTCATCCTGGAAGCATTAATGGACTTTATATTATATTCCAGGTATCTGGTAAACAGAACAGTACTCACCCTCCTGGCCCCATCCTTCAACAGGTTTCCAATCTAATGCTGGAGACAGAACTAAGACATAGGAAATACTCAGAGTATAATACTCAGAGTACAATTGTACATTAAACCGTGTGAAACTCCTTACTGTAAAGATACATAAATACAACTCCATCCAGAAGTAGGCATAGAGGATTGCATTCTTAAGTAATGTGTAGAATTTAAACAATCCAAAGAGACTAAGGATGGAATCCCAGGAAGAAGAAAATAACATTAGTGGGAGGAAAATAATGAAATAAACACAGATCATATGCAAAAAAGTGAGCAGATCTGTCTGCTCAGTTTAGGAGTTCAAAATTCTATTCAAAAAGTCAGGAGGGGCCAGACCTGTTCCGAGTGGATGCTGCAGAACCTGCAAACACCGGGGGTCCTATGTGGCATGTTTTGGCAAGATTGTCTAGCAGAAGCATTGAAGGAAGGTAGGAAGGAGAAGTGATCCAGTCAAGGCGAGAAGTTAGGCTCCTGCAGTGATCCAGGGGCTGGATCTATATTTTCATTGGAAATGAGAACAATTTCTGCTTCATCATAAGTTCTTAGTAAAATATTTTTCTTTTGAATTAATACAAAATTCACTTGTCCTTTCTGACTCTCTGAAAATTTGAAAGAGGTAAGTTCAAAATACATTAAACCATAAAGCACAACCCAAATTTGAGGTATGATTCTATGAACAAAAGAACGAGAGGACCAGATGTGAAAGATAACACTAAAGGCATCTCCAAGATTTTGAAACTGGGCATAGAAAAAGCACATGTCCTTGCAAAGTAGTACAAAGAGGAATTATTTTGAGGAGAACAATAGGGAGCATATTAAGGAATTATTTAAATCTCTTGTGAAATGAAAGCATAACTCAGTGGAGATGCTTTATATTGTGTGGTTTACATGAGATCAGAATATAAACAGAGATATCAATAATAGTGAGCAGACATTGAGATATGCCTAGTAGCCCGGCGGGCCATATTATGTTAATCATCTCATATAGTTCTACTCATATGTATCTCCATGCAAAATAAGTGATTGTTAGAATTGTGTGTGGGGTCGGGGGGAGTTGAAGGGGGGTTTGCCAAATTAGTTTGGTGCAGAACTCTAAATGGGATCTGTACCCACCCATTATTTATGGTCCTAGAAGACGAAAATCAGAAGTTAGAGCAGGAAGCTCAGCCAAGAGGAAGGAAAACAAGAAACATGCAAAATGTATGGGAGGAAAATAATGAAATAAACACAGATCATATGCAAAAAAGTGAGCAGATCTGTATTAAAAACCAAAATGTATTTATGATCATTATAGTCTGCCTGTGTATAGCTTATTGACTAATATGTAGATCAGCCCTGCGATGGAAAGCAAAGGTAGACCTAGGGAATTGGGAGACTAGACCAGTGGATTCTAATGAGTGGATGGATTGTATAGATCAGTGGTTCTCAACCTTCCTAATGCCATGACCCTTTAACACAGTTCCTCATGTTGTGGTGACCCCCAACCATAAAATTATTTTCGTTGCTACTTCATAACTGTAATTTTGCTACTGTTATGAATCATAATGTAAATCTCTGATATGCAGGATGTATTTTCATTGTTACAAGTTGAACATAATTAAAACATAGTGATTAATCACAAAACAATATGTAATTATATATATGTTTTCCGATGGTCTTAGGTGACCCCTGTGAAAGGGTCGTTCGACCCCCAAAGGGGTTGTGACCCACAGGTTGGGAACCGCTGGTATATATCAATGGTTCTCAATCAGGCAATTTAGTGAAATATTTGGCAAAGTGTGGAGACTCACAGCCGAGTCCAGAGAGCTAATAGAAGCTAATGAGTGGAGTCAGGGATGCTGCCAAAATGCACAGAACAGACTCCCTACAATAAAGAATGATCAGCCCACTTCACATTGAGAAGCTCTGCATGGCTGCATCTGACATCCAGATCACAGAGCAAATACACTGAACAGAAGCAGAATATAGCGCCGGAGGTCCCTACACATTAAAGTCAAGAGTGCAGAACCCGAGGACCACGAGTCACCAAATCTAATGTGATGTTTGTGTCCGGTGCACCTTAGGTAACTCCAGAGTGTCTCTTGGCCACACCTTCCTCCCTGACCCTTGGCTACATTGCTCAGTCTTAGCTGATGCTAAAGCTCACCAACTTGTTCAGCCTGGTTTAGCTCTACTGCCCGAGGCTGGCCAGCTTCTTTGCTAAGTCCCTAGTCATCTTCCCACATCCTTGTTAGATGATGGCTCACCTGATAGGGCACTATATCCATTCTCAAGGTGCTTCTGAAGGTGGTACAAGTGTTCTTGCTGTGGGCACAGCAGGTGCCCTTGACCGGAAACGAACCTGGGACCCTTGAGTCCACTGGCCAACATTCTATCTATTGAGCCAAACTGGTTAGGGCAGGGAGTTTTCTTAATGGAATATCCAATAAGGTGATGGAAACGTGGGAGACTCTGTTTATTAGGTCATTTTCTTATTGACAGGGTTTATGAGGATACACCTAGAAACAAATAATGGTTATGTATTTCATCTAAATTATCATTAGCCAATGCAGCTAGTGACCTGCTAGAATTCTTCTAAATATTATTTTTAATTTTCTACATTGTTTCTGAAAATGTTGAGATAGATTGTTCTTATATAGTTCTTTTCCATTGTAAACAGGTTTAGACATATATTGATCCATATCATAAAAGTTATTTTTTCTTTCACTAATAAAAGACAAAGATGCTAATTGACCATACCTTTGCTATGCCCAAGACACGCCCACCAGCCAATCAGAGAAACTATATGCAAATTAACCCAACCAAGATGGCGGCCAGCAGCCACGGAGCTAGAGCAAGCAGGAGGCTTGGTGGCCCTGGTGATGGAGGAAACCAAGCTTCCCACCTGGCTGGCTGGCTGTGGCCTCCGCAAAAGGCAACAAAGTTTTAATTATAGAAGCTAAATAAATCCCAGATACCTGCTTCTAGCCAGCCTCCCCTGGGAGCTTGGGTGGCTGGAGGCCGTGGCCAGCCTGCAAACAGCCATCAGCTCCTCACTCAGACTGGCCAGGGACCCCAGCAGGACCCTCCACCCTGAAGGGAGTGTGGCCAGCCTGAAAACGGCCCTCAGCCCCTCACCCTGGCTGGCCAGGCACCCCAGGGGGACCCCCACCCTGAAGGGGCTGTGGCCAGCCTGCAAACAGCCATCAGCCCCTAACCCAGGCTGGCCAGGCACCCCAGCAGGACCCCCACTCTGATCCAGGACACCCTTCAGGGCAAACCAGCCGGCCCCCATCCATGAACCAGGCCTCTATCCTATATAATAAAAGGGTAATATGCAAATTGACCCTAACAGCAGAGCGACTGGGAATCACTGGTCACTATGACACACACTGACCACCAGGGGGCAGATGCTCAATGCAGGAGCTGCCCCCTGGTGGTCAGTGTGCTCCCACAGGGGGAGCTCTGCTCAGCCACAAGCCAGTCTGACGGCTGCCAGTACAGCGGTGATGGCGGGAGCCTCTCCTAAGGATGTCTGACTGCAGCTAGGCCTGCTCCCCGCTGGCAAATGGACATCCCCCGAGGGCTCCTGGGCTGCCAGAGGGATATCTGACTGCCAGCTTAAGCCCCATCCCCCAGGGAGTCCATACTGGGAGAGGTCATCCCCCGAGGGGTTCCAGACTGCGAGAGGGCACAGGCCAGGCTGAGGGACCCTCCCGAGTGCACAAAGTTTTGGGCACCAGGCCTCTAGTTTTCAATAATAAATAATTATGCCTTAAAATAATTTAGGAAATATAAACAGTTGTTCACTTATAAATATATTCCTCTCATTTTATATGCAGGTGTATGATTTTTCTTGAGATTACCTCTTTTTGTCTAAGACTCATATATACACTTTATATGACTTCTCATTCAAAATGCTGGCAATATTTTTCATTTCACATCATAATTATAGCACCATTATTTTTTAGAATTCAATCTTATATTTTCTTAGATTAATGTAAAACAAAAATCTACCAACCAAAAAAAGTTTAACTTTAATCACAGAAAGTTCAAGTAATAATAATACAGACTCCAAGTTTTTACAAAGAATTCATCATGAAGTAGTATTTGTCTTTAAGACCCTGACTTCCCAATTCTGCCTTTTTTATCTTTAGCAATGGGGCTGAAATGTTTGGTACTCAACGCTTACTCCTTTACCACAACCTTGTTCTGAAATAATCACAACCCTTTCACCTATATCTTTCCAAAACCCACACTTATGGAAGTGTGAGTTCCAATGTCACAGGTACCAAAGTCTTCAGTTAAAGCAAACTTTCAGAAATCACATGGAAAGAGAAAAATTATTTATACTATTATTGGTTTTTGTTGTTGTTAAATTACAGCTGTCCCCATTGCTCTATGCAATAAGGTAAATTGATCTTGAATCAATGTAAGACTTTATATGAAGGATTTAATACCTCCTTTTATATAAAACAATAGTGATTAAGTTTGAAAATGTAAGAAAAACCAGTAAGACTGTTCCAGTGTGCAATAGTTAACCAAAAGCAGAAAACCAAAAAATGAAAAACAGTAGAATACATTTATCTCTATTTTCTAGTTTTTCTCTCAGAAAAACATGGATTTTTCTCTTTATTCAAACAAATGAAACTTTTTGTAGAAAAATAATCTCATAAATCTCTTAAATAATGTTTAAATGAATTTATTTTTTTAAAATATATTCTATTGATTTTTTACAGAGAGGAAGGGAGAGAGATAGAGAGTTAGAAACATCGATGAGAGAGAAACATGGATCAGCTTTCTCCTGCACACACCCCACTGGGGATGTGCCGCAACCAAGGTACATGTCCTTGACCGGAATCGAACCTGGGACCATTCAGTCCTCAGGCTGAGGCTCTATCCACTGAGCCAAACCGGTCAGGGCTGAATTTATTTTTTTAATCAATATATAATCCACCATAATTCTTTGCTTCGAAAGCATCTTTAAATGTGTGTCAATTATATTTTGATGATTTATTACTTAAAAAATTAAAGCAGAAATTCAGAACCAGGTAAACTATGAGAGCTAGGCATACCTTGTCTATATTTCAATACTTTCCCTTTCAACATCAAATGGATTATATCTTGATCTTCTGGTTTATGCAGGAAAATTACAATATTTTAAATAGATATGACAAATGTTTACTCTTTGAATGAGATCAAGATTTCAATCTAGCTATGTTTCTTCACTATGAAGTGTAGTGAATGTTTGAGTATAGAGAGAATAACTTTGACACACAAATTAAACATGTTTTAATGCCACAAAAGATTACTTGGTTGTAAATATCTCCTTATAGGATTCTGCCTGCTGTAGATTGAATAACCCTCCCCTCTCCAATTCATATGCCCCAATTCATATGCTAAAAACTTAATCACTATTGTGATGATACTTTCAGGTGGGGCCTTTGGGAAGTGATGAATGAAGTCAGGGCCTCATGAATGGGATTAGTTCCCTTGTGAAGGAGACCTCAGAGAGCCCCCTACCGCTCCCCTCCTCCACCAGGTGAGGACACAGCAGGAAAACCACTGTCTATGAACCAGAAAGGGGACTCTCACCAGAACCCAGACCATGCTGGCACCTGATCTTGGCCCTCAGCCTCTGGGACTGTGAGAAATGAATTTCTGTTGTTTATAAGCTACCAGTTTACGGTATTTTGTTAGAATAGCCTGGATGAACTGAGACATTGCTCTTGCTTTAAATTAAGCCTTGTTCCTTTGGACTGAGAAAGTCCCAGCTTTCTGGACAACTCAGTACAATGGTTAGAAAAGACATTAAGGAAGAAAGTGTAGACTTTCTCAATGCTTGCTCTGGGCATACAAACAATGAAACATTAATTTGAATATTTAAAAAAAGATGTACGAATTTACTTGTTTCCCATTCTAAAGTATTAGGGCATTTCATCTATAGTTATAATTAACTAAAAATAATTGATACTTGAAATCTACATATTCATCTGAGCTCTGTGTCTTTCTCAGCCAAGCGCTGTGTAGGTACATATGCTGAGCCCCCATTATTTTTGCCATGCTGCAGTGTGCTTACATTTTTCTTCAATAAATTGATAATGTATTATTGTACTCAATGTTTACTGTAAATATTAGCCTGGCAGTCAGACTGAGCTAATTAATTGCAGTGGCTTATTCTGTCTTTTGTCACAGACACAATTTGAAATGAAGGCAGAGTGGCTGCATGTTCTTGGTGATGATCAGCTAGCATCATTATGGTTGGTTAGTAGATGCCTATTGATATTACTGTCACTTACAATGGCAGAACACTCTTGTTCACTGATGTCACAAACCATTGATGCAGCTGTAGACCCTGCTTTCAAAGGACATTTTTTAAGATATAGGAAAATAGCTATGGGGAGAACATAAAGTATATGTATTAGGTAGGATAAATAGAACTGATCTTGTGTTGAGGAGGCTGCTGAAATGAGCCTTAAAAGATGATACGTTATGCCCAGCTGGTTCAATGGTTCATGGTTCAATTCCTGATCGGGGCACATGCTCGGGTTGTGGGCTCGATATCCAGTGTGGGTGTTCAGGAGGCAGCTGATCAATGATTCTCTCTCATCACTGATGTTTCCATCTCTCTCTCCCTCCCTCTCCCTTCCTCTTTCTGAAATCAATAAAAATATATTTTTCAAAAAAGGAAATGAAACACATAAAAAAAATAATAATGCTATCCTCTATATTCATGGCTTATAATATCTCCCTGTGTATTTGCACTAAGACAAAAACAATTAGGACTCTCCTTACATTCACTTTAGCTTAGTTTATGAATCAGTGTTTACTTACTAAAAGGTCACTGTTAATGTGTGTGCTTGTTTGTGTTCATATTTCTCAAGTTATGCTTATGCCTAAGGTCATCTGAGTGTGTTGATATGAGACTGGGGAGCAAAGGCGATGATTGAGTTCTGATCAGAAATGTCCAAACGTCCATGAAAAAGGGAAAATTGGTTATAATAACAACTAAGAGATTATCAGTAAGAGGTCCCATAACACACAGTCATGGGCGGGGAGAAAGATAGATGGGTATTAGTAAGATTAAATAGATATACTGACCATTTGACATTACAAAGTATGTAAGCATGGATGATGTTTAATAAAATTTTATAGAAATTTTTCTGGAATAATTGTACCATATGTATATAGATACATTTTAATATAAAAAAAAGATTTCAATGAAAGCTGAACTTGGTATAAAATTGAGTTTCTTAAATATCTGTATTGTCGTTTTAATTTTATATGCATCATATTCATAGGCATAGTCAAGCAGCACTTACAGCATGGGGTTATGTCAAATAAAGGCCTTGTATTCTTCTTGTGATAAGTGTAGAGCATTTAAAGCCAGTTAATATCCTCAAATTAACTAGAATGCATTGGAGAGCTCAGGAATCTCACCAATAAGGAAAGTCCTCATTAAAAGAAAGGCAGAGGTGGGTGGGAATAGATCCACCAAAAACTTGTATGCATATATGCATAACACAGAGACACAGACAGTAGGGTGGTGAAGGCCTGAGGTAGGTGTGGAGGAGAGCTAGAAGGGGTCAAAGGGAAAAAGAAGGGACATAAGTAATACTTTCAACAATAAAGATTTTTTTAAAAATAAAAGAAAGTCATGAGGCATTCTGATGACAAGATAATTAAAACACTCTGTATTTGTATTGTATTTTGTAGCAGGATAATATTTTAGTAGCTCAGGAAAATGCATTTTCTGGACGTGCTTTTCTTGTGGAAACCCAGGGGAGAGGCGTTGCTCTGTCAGGTGTGAGACGAGTTACCCACTCTGCGGTGAGTCAGAGTCCTTGGGAGAAAGTTTATTTTAGACTCTGAAGGAAGCTGGAGGGTAATTTAGAACATAAAATATGCCCGAGGGATTAAAAACTCTGCTTTCTCAGAAGGGATTCTGTGGAACATTGATCCCAAGTTCTGTGTGGTAGATGGTCTTCAAACATGGCCCGAGATGCCCCTTCTCTGTATGAGCTGCCCTGTGGCACTTTGACAAATGCAACACAGCAGAGGTGGCTTTCAGATTTTTCTGAGCACAAGCTTATGGTGATTGATAGAAGGTACATCCTTACTCTCAAAGATCCTTCTTAGAACCTACATCCTGGCTGTGAGGATGTCCAGACAGCCACATATATGGAGCCTTTCTCACTGAATTGACAGGTAGAAACAAGCACCAACCTGCAGACACCTGAAGAGGTACCTGTGGTCCTTGAGGAGGATCTGTGAGGAGCCATCCTGATGAGTCACCAGTGCCATGGAAGCAGAAGAAAGGCCTGGTCAGTCCTCACAACTGAGAAAAATACATTGTTGTCGGTCATGCCACATGTTCTGGACGCATTTTACACATCAGTGGACAATGAAACACCTTGCATTATAGATAGTGCTCAGATTAGATACAATTATTACAAATTTTCATTTGTTTTGTTTTTGAGGGAGGATTTTTTATTTATTGTTGCTGCTCGTGTATATATTTTTTTGCTGTTAGTTTATTACAAACTTATCATAGGGAATTTCAAAACTGGCACTAGATTGTGTTCGAAGGAAGAAAAAAAACTCCAGGTAAGGAATGAGGGCTCAGAATCAATGTTTCTCAAGATGGGCCACTTTGAGGGGGTATGGCTCTGAGCAACCCTGGGAGAGTTTGGCTTAGAGAGCAGACAGGCTCATAGGCAGTCTTTAACTCAGGGTCTGGATAGTCACCAGGCTGAGAAGTGCCTGCATTCTGGGGTACTCTCTGATAACTCACTGTTGAGGAGGAAGGAATGCCGAATTGTGAGGCCAAGTCTAGAAGGGACAGATTCATGGGCCAGGAGGGCTCACCTGAAGTCCTTTACATTGCCTGAGCTGTAGCTCGATGGATGTGTGGATGTGTGGAGCCTGTAATCAGACCTGAATGAGAGCCATGTTTGGAAGGGGACCTTGGATAGAGGCTGTGAAGGAGGAGGAGGCCCTGCCTAACTACACTGCACATCACTGGGGAAAGTTCCACCTTGTGGTGGAGGGCAAACTGCCCTGTCTGGCCCCACTTCCCCCCTATAATACACACATACTTTTGGTGGTGGCATCTGAAAATATACACACTCTAGGACACATATTAAGTTACATTTCCAGGGTGTTCCATTTACATTAAACATAAGTAATACACCCTGATTTGTGACATCTTTTGTTTTTAAGTTGTACTGAAAAACTACAAATAAATTCATTATCTCTTAAAATTAATGATTCAGTTTTATAAGTATACAATAAGTGTAGATTTCAACATATTTTATATTGGAGAAAAAGCTCAATAGCTTAGCCTTTTTATAATGTATTTTACCTTATGTCTTTATGGAGAATAATGGCATTTTGTCTAGATGAGATTCATTTATAGTCAGAGTAAAACAAAATGAAATAGAAAGAGTGCTATGTGTTGGTGATTATAATTCTATAATTTATTCACTGGGGCATATGAAATGTTCTCTTTCAATGAAATTTCATTAAAATTATACAGTTCTATGGAGGAGATGAAAATTAATTTCTAAGAGTGAAAAAGATATATGCTGACCACATGGTATTTTAAAATAAATAATTGTCTGAGTTTCAACATGTTTTTTTCAGAGAGATACGGCACATTTTCTTCAAAGTGTCTTGTATGTAGTAAATATTCAATTTGTGCTTGGAGCAGAAAAAGTATTTTTGTCCTTACCCTTGATCCAGTATAGCTAATTACATCTCCTGCATGTTAGGATCATTATCTCCACCTGGCCCCATCAACCCACTGCTTGGAAAGCATACTTGATAAGAAAATTATTAGCTGATTTTATCAAAGTATTAGGTGTTCATGATACAGCTTATATATACTCAGTGGTTACAGAGTAAAAGGAAGAAATAACTGCTAAGTGTGTCAAGAAACACAATTATTATCACCGTAAAACACTCATCATCTACCATGGGCCACCATTCTTACAACACACTCACTTTAGATTAGACTATTGTCCTTTTAAATGTAGTTTATTTTAAATAAATAAGTTGGATATTATGAACATATTTAGCTCTAAATAAAATATATGTGCACTTTTTCCATCATCTGTTTTCTTTAATACAATGGAAGCTAGACTTTTAAAAAAAATTTATTTTTGATGTTCCATCTAAAGAGAAGTATTTTGCCTGGAAGAAAACAATTTGTTGATTATGTGAGTAAATGAAACATATTCATTTTAAAATTGGATGATAAGCTTACTTTTATTCCCAGGTGTGAAATAATGAAGTATTCCTGATGCTAGAACACAGAAGAAGGCCAGCAAATAATAAGCTCCTATCAGGAAGCACAGTGGCTGGCATCAAGGAAGAAAATCAATTACTGTGAATTTTTAAAAAAATAAAACAATAGGAGAGAGAGGAAACAGGCAGAGCTGATAGCCCTTAGAAACGATGAGAGTTCTCTGGGAGTTTCTGACCTGAAACTTTCACAGATTTGAAACTGTAGAAACACTAATAAGGTAACTGTCAAATCATCAGGTGCTCATTATGGGATTTGTATGCCTTTAGATGAAAGACTTTAGTGGTCTCAGATCCACCCCGAACACAACCTGAGAACCTACGGCAAGTCTTCCGTGCCACTTCTCTAGGGAATCAGAGCACCCCCAGTGCTGAGGGGCATTCGAGTGACATTTTCTGTGGGTAGTTTCCCTCAATTTACTCACTTTGAGAAATAAAATCTTGACTACGATAGTCAGGTACTTCTCACTCATTTCAGGTACCAGTCCATGAAGTAGTCATTTAAAGGGGAACTTTATGAAAATGGCCAAAGAAACAATAAAGGGTTTGGTATAGAATCTGGAGGTGGGAAGATGCAAATTAACTGGATGACTATATCTGGGTCATTTTGCCCAGTTGCCTTAGGAGCAACAACTAGAAAAATGTCACGAACAATACCGGTATTTATGGCAGAAGAATGATGGCTAGAGCTTTGTTCTTTGCTTCTCAGAATTTTATGATTCTTCAATGCTGGGGCTTCCCATGTTCCGTTTCAGTGGCAACATCTACACACACTTTCCAATCAAACAGTAAATATGAGGACATATTATGATTTTGATATTGGGAGATCTAGATCAATGATTTGATATCAATCTGTGAGAAACGTAAAGATTAATCACTTCTGAAGAATATGACTTGAAACCTGTGAACTCTGAGCACTGTGAGGACAAAAGAGTTTTCTGTGGTGAAACTGGGAGAGATTCTGTGTCTATGCACACTGGTTGGAGAGTCATAGTCTATACATATAATTTTTCAAATGTAAGAAATTCTGTTAAGAAACATCCCCTTATAATTCCATATATGTGACCAGAGAAAACTTCTCCTACAGAGCTGATAACAGAGAAACTGTGAATTTTACAAGGCACAGCTGTCAGAGTTGGAAAGGGGTGAGAATTTGGGTCAGATATATATATATATATATATATATAGATATAGATATAGATATAGATATAGATATAGATATAGATATAGATATAGATATCTGAAGATACAGAAACAAAGGAATATATATAGATATAGATATAGATATAGATATAGATATAGATATAGATATAGATATAGATATAGATATCTGAAGATACAGAAACAAAGGAATATATATATATATATATATATATATATATATATATATACATGAGGGGGAACATTTGATTGGTTGGTTGGTCAGTTGTGTTTTTAGGCTGGTTCTGAGCAATTTCTACTTCTTTTTATAATGACCTTTCTTTTAATTATCTCAACCATTTTTAAATCTAACATTCTTCACCTGCACCCCAGCAACTATGGCCAGAGCAAAACAATTGTGTTAAATGGCTTTGCTTTAAATTTTCAGCCACCAACCTCAAGTAGAATCTCGTCACTCTCTGGCAATCTCATAACATCCCCCTTCTCCCCACATAACTGGAAAATATTTCACATCTCCTCCCTCTGCAAACCCCTAAAAACCCTGCCCCCAGCAATTCTTCTTCACTTTCAACTGAGAAAAAAGAAGGAATCAGAAGAGAATTTCCAATATTCCCTTTGGCAGTCCTGATTCCCTCCCTGCCTCTGGACTTGGTCTGTCTTGCTCCCCTGGCTTCCACGTGGGGCCCTCTCTCCTATCTACTGTGGATTATGTAGTGACTTTGCCCCCATAACATCCTCCTGTCTCTCTGTGGCATCTGTGCACTATTTCTCTTTTACATAATTTTCATCAACACAAAAACATGATAGGGATCTTATACCATTAAACATAAAATCTCCCTGACCTTTAAAAATGATTATTTTTTCTTTTTTTAAATGTATTTTTATTTATTTCAGAGAGGAAGGGAGAGGGAGAAAGAGATAGAAACATCAATGATGAGAGAATCATTGATAGGCTGCCTCCTGCACACCTCCTACTGGGGATCTAGCCGGCAACATGGGCATGTGCCCTTGACTGGAATCAAACCCAGGACCCTTCAGACTGCAGACTGATGCTCTATCCATTGAGCCAAGCTGGCTAAGGCTTTTTTAATTGATTGATTTGAGAGAGAGAGTGAGAGAGAGAGATTTGCTGTTCCACTTATTTATCCATTCACTGGTTGAGTTTTATATGATCCCTGACCAGGGATCAAACCCACAACTTTGGTGTATTGGGATGATGGCTCTAACCAACTGAGCTCCCCTGCCAGGGTTCTCCTTGACTGTCATTATTTAGTTACCACTCCATTGGATCCCATTTGCAGAAAAATGCAGGAAAAGGTTGACTATACCTGCTCTCTCCTGGAAGGACACACCTTGACTTGCCTTGTGAGATGCTAAGCAGGGAACTTAGTAGAGTCCACCTGGGAATCTGACCTACAGAACTGTGGGAAATACATGGGTGTTGTTTTAAGTGGCTAAATGTGTGGTAATTTGTGACAGAACAACAGATGGGGATGGGTTACACTTTTTAAAGATGTGGCCAGGGTAGTGCTTATTAATGTGATGTTGGAATAAGGGTTTACAGAGGTGGAGGAATCAGGCATGCAGATATTTGGGATGAGAGTATTCTAGGCAAAGACATAACCAGTACAAGAGCCTAAGGGAAAATTCTGGAGGCAGGGGATGGTGGGGAAGCCCAGGATGTTGGACTGAAGTGAGAAAGGAGGAAAGTGGAAGGGGTGGGAGCAAGCATGGAGCAGATTATGTAGGGTCTGTGAGGTCCTTTCGAAGACTTTGAATTTTCACTGAGTGACATGGGGAACCAATGCAGGAGTTTTAAGCAGAGAAATGTCATAACTAACTTGTCATGTCTACTATATTGAGAATAGACCTCACAGGAGCAATAGTAGAAGCAGAAAGCAGTGGTAAGGGGTGGGTGGGGATTGGAGCATGGCTGTAGCAGTTGAGGTGGAGAGAAAAGGTTAGATTTCAGAAAATCTATCATTGCCATTGCAAATTCAACCAAACACAAGTGGCTCGCTGCAGTCAAGGTCATCATTGAGTGGTGATGCTTTGATCTTGGAAGTGGATGCAGGTTTGTCATGGTTAATATTAGATGTTAATTTGGCTAGGTCACCATACCCAGACATTTTGTCAAACATTATTTTAGATATTTCTGTGAATATTTTTTAAATAAGATAAACATTTAATCAGTAAACTTTGAGAAAATCTGATAACCCTCCAAAACATGATATACCTTACCCAATCGGTTCATGGAAGAAAGACTGATCCCTCTGGAAGAAGATTCTAGCAGATGGCCTCTGGGCTCATACTGTGGCTTCTCCTTGGGTCTCCCTCCCGCCTGCTGCCACCTCTGCAGATTTTGGACTTGCCAGCCTCCACAAATGCGTGAACCAATTCCTTAAAATAAATCACTTTCTTTGTGTATGTATACATCCAGCTGTTCTGTTTCTCTAGAGAACCAGCACTAATACAAGGGTCTTTGGTGTACCACAGACAAAGGGCACCTGGAAAGGTGGAAGCAGTAGGAAGCTTAGCCTAAATTGTGTTCCTTTTGTTGAGCTCCTGCCATAGACAGACCCTGGTTACGTTCCCTAGGGGACACCAGAGTGGGGAGGGAGAAAGATGAGGGCCCATTTAGCTTTACCAGGGCTCTGCACTTTGGAAACACTACTTAACAACTCTAGGTTTCAGGTTCTTCACATAAAGTGGGCATATGAAGGCAGAGAAAGACAAATACCATATGCTTTCACTTATATGTGGAATGTAGGAGAAAAAAAAACAGATGAATTAAACAAAACAAAACAGACCCATAGATATAGAGAAAAAGCTGATGATTGGCAAAAGGGATGGGAAGTGGGGAAGAGTGAAACAGGAGAAAGGGGGGGAAAGTTCCCCACCCAGCTAAAAAAAAATGAGCATATGATGAACCTCATTCAATTATTGAGAAGATTAAATGTCATAATGCATATAAAGTATTGAGTCATCAACCAGGATCTAAGTGGGCCCTTAGTAAATGACAGCACTATTATTACAGTCTCCCATTCAAAGTGCATTATTTGCTTCTAATTACTGCTAATAGTACAAGTGGTAATAACAGAAGGGATAATAATACCTTGCACTGATTTGACTCATTTAACATTTTAACAAACTTTCATATATTATTTCATTATTATTCCACGGGTAACTTGTGTGCATTATTGTACTTTTAACTTCAATGGAAACCAGGAAAATGTTACATGATTTTTATCACCAATCAAGTATCTGTATATGCAAAATATAATAGTCTGAAAACTATAGATGACATTTAATTTGGCTGCTGTGATGAGTAATTATGGATGAAATAATTATTATACCAAAGGTCAATAAAATGAAGATCAGGAATATTAAGGAAGTATACCTACTTGCTATAAGACTATTTTAAGGACCACCTATACATTTTTTTGAAAATTTATTTAAAAATAAACACAATGAACAGAAGTTTTATGCATCTTAGCACCCAATTGGGCTTATATTGTGCCTTTAATGGAGCTTCACAAAATTGCATTAGAAACACTGTCAGCTTATATTTGCTGTTTTCCAGAGTCTTGCACTGGAAGTTATTTCATTATATTATAATTGTTTTCCCAAAGAGTAAGCTTATTTTCTTTAATGTTTACTTTATTTGAAAATACTGAAATAGGATTAATAATAATAATGTCTAGACTTATTGGGTGCACAATAGCTAGTAGGCTATAAGTCAAAGCTTCACAGAGATTGCACATGCAAACGTCACTGCAGTCCTATGAATGAGACATCTTTTCTCCTTTCCCAGTCAAAAGACAGAGCTCTAAGGAGGGTAAGTACTTTTCTGAAGGTTCTGCATTGAATATGGCAGGGCTGGTCTTTGGATTTTATAATCTGAATCCATGTCTGAAGATGTCAGAGCAGAGTCAATAATTTTCCAATTTCATTGCATGAAGGGTTATGAGGAATATTGTTACAATGGAGATTCCTCTTGGATCAGAAGCTCTGAGGATGGGGCTCAGGAACTTTGATCTCTAACACATAACTCAGGTAATAGTCCAAGGACACGAGGTTGTATAAAAATCTATAATTTGACAAACAGTGTTGTTCATGAAATTATTAAGATGTTGTTGAATGTAATTTTGTGTTTTAAAAGTTTTTATGTTAAATTTTTGTCAGTCATAAATGAGTCTAAATTTCTTGTCCTCATTATTGACTTAGATAGGCATTATTATTATTTTGGGAAAGAAAACACTGGATTCATGTTGAAGTATCCTTCCATGGCTTTAGCCAAGATTCATGCTTGCCATCTCACTGAGCTCTCCTCAATTCACCTATCTTTTTCTATTTTGTTTGTTCATTAATTTTGTTCTTTTGATATCACATATAAGTGAAATCATATGCTATTTGTCTTTCTCTGACAGACTTATTTCACTTAGTATAATAACCTTTAGGTTCAGTCATGCTGTTGCAAATGGTAAGATTTCAATTTATTTTTGTGGCCAAGTAATATCCCATTGTGCATATGTACCACTTCTTTATTGAATCAGCTACAGATGGACACTTGGGTTGTTTCCATATTTTGGCTATTGTAAATAATGCTGCAATAATCATAGGGGTGCATGTATTCTTTTGAATTGGTGTTTCGGGTTTCTTTGAATGTATACCTAGAAGTGAAATTGCTGGGTCGTAAGGCAATGGATAGGACTGGGCAGACCTGCTTCTCTAGAGACTCAGTGAAACCTGGAGGACTATCTTCCAGAACCATTTCTGTGTTCTAATATCTAAGGCTACCTACAACTAAAATGCCATGAGGACTTCAAAATATATGTGTGTTACATGTGTATCTATGAGCAGATTTGATACATTATCATCAGTGGTTAAAAAAGAGAATGGTTGGCACCCAACCAGTGTGGTTCAGTGGTTGGGTGTCAACCTATAAACCAAGAGGTTATGGTTTGATTCCAGTCAGGGCACATGCCTGGGTTGCAGGCTCTAACCCCAGTAGGAGGTAGCCAATCAATGATTCTCTCTCATCATTGATGTTTCTATCTCTCTCTCCCTCTCCCTTCCTCTCTGAAATCAATAATATACATATATATATATATATATATATATATATATGAGAATAATGTAGGATGGAGAAGAGAGCATGGGGGTGTTTAAGAGTGGGACAAGAATAGACAACTATTATAACAATGCTGTAAAGGGTTGTAATTATTAATTAATCTAAATTTTTAAAATATACATTTTATCTTAGTGATTTACTTATCCTAAGTCAGAATTATTCCAGCTAACACATTTAATTTGATAGGTTCCTGCCCAAGGAATTACTTGACTAAACTCTGACTTTGCAAAATTTTATTCTGTTAAGTCTCTAGCTATTAATGTCATTGGTGCAAATAGTTGTTTTATGAAAACATGAAGATATTTTTTCTTTTAAACGAATACATTATAGTACTTTTTGTTTTAAATAGATTTTATCCTTAAGAGAAACTGGTAAAATTAATAGGGAAAGTGATATATTTTTTAAATAAACAAATTGATATTCAGAGGACTTAAATGACTTTCCGAAGATCATAGAGGCAAGAGGTGGGGCCTAGATTACATTTAAGTCTGTGGACTTCTGGTTTAATGGGGAAGTACTAATTTGGTCCAACTGGCCTGTTTCCAGGAAGTTGAGCCAGGTGTACTAAAGGCTACCTACCTGGTATATTTTGGAGGGTAGTATGTCATTGGTCCACTCAAATCATTTACCTAAGAGGTTTGTCTAAAATCCATACATTCATCTTCCTGCTGTGTCCAGCGGTCACTGAATTGCCATTGTGTCTGAAAGAAATGCACATTTTGGGAACAGTTGAGTAGGCATTTACCAGCGGAGAGGTGGACTGTGGGGAAGCAAGTGCTGTGCTATAGGAAGGGTTGGCTGTCATGTTAGAGTGACTGTGTGGGGGCAGCTCCAAGGCACCAGAAAAGATTAAAATCCTGAAGGGTGAACACAGAAAGGAAGATGAAGGGTAGAGGGCTCTGCTGAACAGGGCCAGTCTGGTCCAGTATATCTCAGATGGCTCCAGCTGAGTTTATCCTCACAGGATGATTCACATGGGCCATAGTCCTTAAATTGACTGCAATCAATTGATAAATCAATGATTCACATTCATAGCACTCTCCAACTTTCAATCTCATGAATGTGTAGATAAACATTACATTTCTGCTATGTTCATCCTAAAGCTTAAATGCCAACCTGAGGAAAATACCAGGAAAACAAATCCTCAAATGACAAAGAGAAAAAGGAAACCCTATAGAAGATGATCCTGAGGTCCTTAGCGAGAAGTGCACTTTATTTTCTGAGAGAATAAAAGGAGGAGTCGTAGTTTCCTAAAGATAGCCAGCCAGTGGCTTTTTCAGTTGAAAGGGAACAAAGTGGCTTTTTTGGTAGTAAAGTCTCCTGAATAAGAGTCTCTGACCACTTCTCTTTCAACTCTACTGCTTTACACATCTTTGTCATGCTGAGTTACATTGTCAGTAAAATCACCAAGCATTAAAATTTTAAGGCCATCTGTCACTACTCGTGCTTCTTCTTATTTTTTTTTAAACATAAGAGCTAACCTTGATCCCTACCTGTATGGTTCAGTGGATAGAGCATTGGCCTGCAGACCAAAAGGTCCCATGTTCCATTCTGGTCAAGGGTACAGACCTTGGTTGCAGGCTCTTTCCCGGCCTAGGCCCTAGTCAGGGCATGTGTAGGAGGCAACCAATCAATGTGTTTCTCTCAGATTGATGCTTCTCGCTGTCTTTCCCTCTTCTTCCACTCTCTGAAGAAAAAAAAAAATCAATGCCTTAGCCGGTGGCTCAGTAGATAGAGCGTTGGCCTGCGGACCGAAGGGTCTCAGGTTCAATTATGGTAAAGGGCACATGCCCGGGTTGCGGGCTCAATCCCAGGGACATGCAGGAAGCAGCCAATCAGTGATTCTCTCTCATCATTGATATTTCTATCTCTCCCTTTCCCTTCCTCTCTGAAATCAATAAAAATATACACTTAACAAAAACCAGTGGAAAAATATCTTCAGGTGAGAATTAACAACAACTATAAAAAAAACTAACCTTGAAAATGATCAAGACTCTAACTTCATTCTCTCCTGGATCTGGAGAAACTGCATCTTTGCAAGTCAGTTTCCCTATTATGAGAAGAATGGTGGCTGCATTGGTTTATTGTGGGGAATCAATGATAATAAAGGTAACACACTTAGAACAGTCTTTCCAAATAGTAACCACTGAAGAAATATTCCTCGAACATGGGAGGTGGTATTTGGCAACAACAAACTCTTAAGGGGAGGGATGTGGGAAGTGATGCCCCCGTTCATGTCCCATTGCTCCTGCCATTATTTGAGGGCAGGTGTTTGGAAGCTACTGGGCCCTGCTACAAAGTCAAGTACAGAGTTGACGTCGACTGAACTATATATGAACTCTCTTTCCATGCATAATGTAGTCATATTCCTTTAAATAATTTACCAGTCACTTTAGTGTCTCTAAAATAATGTAAAACTGTGTGAAATAATAGAAAACCCATATAGCCCTTCTGTTTTAGAAATTTAAGATCAGAGATTTACGAAATGTTTGCTCTCTTTTTCTCTTATGAGCCTATGCCTCCGCTTCGTGAGCATGATGTTATTTTAAATTCTGTTTTCTTTAGGGAACGAAGGGGCAGAGTATCTCATAAATACAGAGGAGGACCAGCATTATATGTGGGGAATGATATGCTGACTCCTTAGAATGGGGTCTCCCTGGAGGGCAATGAGCCATTATCTTGGTATTAGGTTAAATAATCTGAAATGTTTATCCCTTGAAAGGATGTGGACACAGAAAAAGCTGTGGAGTTAACATAAACAGAACAAAACAGAGAAAAACAGAGCAAAACAGACAACACGTAATGGCCTGGAATAATGAAATCCACATTCCTTATCGTGATCTGAAAATCTCTATATGATTTGGCTCTTGCCTTTCATTCCAAACTCATTTCTAAACTACTTGTACTGGCTCAGTCCACACAAGACCCAAAGCTTCCTTTTTGTTTGTTTCTTCAGGAACATGTCAATCTCATTTGAACCTCAGAGTTATTTCACTTGTTCATCTTTCTGCTTGGAAAGTTTTTCTCCTGGACCTTCACAGGATTCTTTTTTTCTTACTTTATTCAAGTCTTCAGTGAGATTCTGACTGTAGCAACCTGGCTCTAAGACGCACGTGTCTTGCTGTCAGAGTTATGTGAGCCAATGCAATGTTGTGTGCAATGCCACAAGGGCAGGCCCAGCTTTGCAACTCTGAGAGGTCTTCTCATAGGTGTGACTAGGTATAAGGGTCACCACCACTATTAAAATTCACTAATACCAGGAGCTTCTATTAAGTATGTTGTTCTCAAAATGTCATAGTATGTGATAACTTACCAATAAGAATTCAGAACTTAATTGATATGAGCTATAATTCATGTTAAATTTTATTTATAAAATTATTGTTCATTTTAATTTGCATTTCAAAATCAGTGCAGGGGTGTTGGTATTTTTATCATAGAACCATGACTAAATACAGTCCCTCTGCTATTTATAATGCACTTTGGCAGACTAGCTTTTCAAATGCATAGGAGCCTATTTAGTAAAATGAGGAATCATTATTGTCAAGAACACATAGACATCACTAGGCAATGGCTCCCGAACTCCACCTAAATGCAAGATGCTCTTCTGGACACACAAAGAGCTATAGAGAACCTCTCAGCTCAGCATGAACTCACACTTGGGTAAAAGATCAGTCACGCAGACACAAAAACTATTTTACTCACGGTGTCTCATTAGAACCAAATATATGCTATACTCTATAAGGGCTATAAAAATGGAAAGGAAAGAAATCCCCTGTGTGACTCAGTGAAGCTGTACAGAATGAAGTGGAATTTGAGCTTGACCTTGAAGAGTCATTGCTGTCTGCTGTCATTCACCACCTGCACTGCACACTATATTAGTTAGCACTTACCTCACCCTGTGTCAGCTGTCTCTCCCATCAGTCTCCAAGTTCTTGAAGGGCATGGGTTTTGCCCTGTATGTCTCTGAATATGTAGTTTGTTTTAATAAGCCTTATCCAAAGTTTTCACTGTAGGCACTGGGTCAAACATTAGTGTAGACAGGTCAAGAATTCCCCTCCTTGCTCAGACTCTCACTAGGAAGAGAGGCATGTAAACACACAGGACAGAAGGCTGCCCTTAATGGAAACTGTCTACCTTGACCTAGGAACAGAGGAATGATGCAGCAGGAAGAGAACAGCCACTACAGAGTTCAATTCCCTGAGCTGTAACAATTGTTTCACCCAGAAAATCACCAATGCAATTAAGACGTGTAATATTTCCATCACCCCCACCACTCCCAAAGATTCCTCATGTTCCTTTGCAGTCTGCCCCTCCCTCTGGCCCTCCTGTAGGCAACAGTTGTTTGCTTTTGGTTATTATAGATCAGTTTGAATTTCACATAAATGGACTCATATGGCATATATGATGCATGTACATATTTGATCTTTGTACACTGTTGGTGACTGGCTTTTTTCATGCAGCTTCATGATCTTGAATTTTATTCATGATGTTACATGTGCTCCTAACCAGCTTGATGCTTGTTGCTCATGCTTCATTCTTAAGAATATGTAGAGCCTTATTTAGGACCACAAGAATGCTCGCTAAAATGTAATATTGCTGGAGAAATTAACATTGAATTTGTAAGTACCACTTCTACTTCAATTGCAAGAAGAGAATAATTATAATCAAAGACATACTGAATTTAAAGGTCAAGGTATTTGCTTATTAGCCTCCTCTAGTCATTGTTCCCCAAATATGTGTGTGGTAGAGCAGCTAGGCCTTTAGGGAAGGGCATGACAGAAAACTGATCTCCAAGCACATGGCAGCTGGTGAGCTCTGCTCTGTGCAGCAGTGAGGGGCCAGGCTGGTGGGCAGATGCATGGATTTCAGCTCTAACTTTGGCTTCACTGTATGTGACCCTCAGCCTCCTAGGTTTCATGTCTACCCATAAAATAAGGGTAATACCACTTCCTTCTCAGGGCTGTTGTGAGAATAAAAAGAACTCAGTGTGACTATTATTATGTGAAATAATCACTATTTTAATCTGGAAACCATTGAGGAACTGGCCTCGATGAATCACATGCTTTAGCCCAGCATTTGGGTTCAGACAACTTAAATTTACATTCTAAGCCAATTGCATAGCTGTGAGATTTTAAGGAAGTATTTTCAAATTTTATGATTTCTTTCTACAAATGAGTTCATAGGTGTTTTGTAAACAAGAACTGAAATATGCATATAAAGTGCTTAATGCAGAATTTCCCACGTGCTACTGGCTGAGGGTAGGGGGAACTGTTCTTGTCATTCACACATGGTCATGACAACCCATGTAACAGTGCTCCTGACAATGTCCCTTAAAGGGCAGAAGCTATGTACAGCTTAAACCAAACACACTAAAATCTTAGGTTATTTTTCTGATCTTGAGAAATAAAAGAAAAACACATAAGAATCCTAGTGACTATTTTTAACTTTATAATCTAAGATTTAGCTCTCATCAGGTTAAAAAAATCAGAGAGAGAGGGGTGTAAAATCATAGAGCTCAGTGCCATGGTGAATGCTGTGACAGTGAAAGATATTAGTTTGGGAAAGAAGCTCCAGCTAAGTCAGAGATCTACGTTCTGTTGGGGAAAATTATGTAGAGTCAGATTAATATATCTGTTGATACTATATTTAACTTCCTACTGAGTAAAAGTTTAATTTTATTTTACCTATAATTATAAGCTTCATGTAATTGTGTAGAAATTATAGTTTTTAATCTGTAGTAAGAAAATGAAGGTGGGCGCGTGGGGCCGGGCCCTTGGACGGTGTCCAGCTGTGCCCCAGTCTGGCCAGTGCCATCTGTCTCCACCATGCCCCCCAAGAAGAAGGCTCAGGCTTATGGGGGTGGGGGGGGGGGCAGCAAGAAAGCAGAGCAGAATAAGAAGGAGACGATTATCGAGGACAAAACTTTTGGTCTAAAGAACAAGAAAGGAGCAAAGCAGCAGAAGTTTATCAAGGCTGTCACTCATCAAGTTAAGTTTGGTCAGCGGAATCCACACCAGGTAGAACAGAGTGAAGCTGAAAAGAAATTAAAGAAAGATGACAAGAAGAAAGAATTGCAAGAGCTAAATGAGCTGTTCAAGCCTGTAGTTGCTGCTCAAAAAATAAGTAAAGGTGCCGACCCCAAGTCTGTGGTGTGCGCCTTCTTCAAGCAAGGGCAGTTCAGGAAGTGCAAGTTCTCCCATGACCTCAGGCTGGAGAGGAAGGGCGAGAAGCCAAGTGTTTACATTGATGCAAGAAATGAAGAACTTGAAAAAGATACTATGGAAAACTGGGATGAGAAGAAACTGAAAGAAGTAGTGAACAAGAAGCACGGTGAGGCGGAAAAGAAAAAGCCAAAAACGCAAATAGTGTGCAAGCATTTCCTTGAAACTATTGAAAACAACAAATACGGCTGTTTTGGGGTATGCCCGGGAGGGGGCGATATTTGTATGTATTCTCATGCACTTCTTCCTGGATTTGTATTGAAAAAAAGATAAAAAGAAAGAAGAGAAAGAAGATGAAATTTCATCAGAAGATCTCATTGAAAGAGCGCTCTGCCCTTGGTCCAAAGGTTACTAAAATCACTCTAGGATCTTTCCTCGCCTGGAAGAAAAGGAAAAGACAAGAAAAGATCGATAAACTGGAGCAAGATAGGGAGAGAAGGAAAGCAGACTTCAAGGCGGGGAAAGCATTGGTGGTGACCAGTGGTAGTGAGGTGTTTGAACTCCGTCCTGAATTGGTGGACAATGACGATGAGGAAGCAGACCATACCCGCTACACCCAGGAGCAGGCGGTGATGAGGCTGATGACCCAGTGAGCATAAGTGACATAGATTTAAACATGTACATCCCAAGAGATGTGGACGAGACAGGCATCACTATGGCCAGTCTTGAACGATTCAGCACATACACTTCAGAAAAAGGTGAAAACAAATCGAGCGAAGAAGCTTCGGGAGGCTGGCCGAGAACGATGAGAGGAGGGACTGGGAAGAGGGCCACGGCGGAGATGCTCTCTGTGGACCAGAACCTCTTCACTGGGGAGGATCTGGATGGACTGGGAGAGGAGCTGAACACACTTGACTTAGAGGAATGACACCAAGTCCATGGAAACATTCAGCCCGCTCAGCATGAATTGAAATGGACTGCATTAATTTCTTCCACCAGGATGCCAATTCCCATGCTGCTTTTGGAGGGCTCGCTGTCCAAAAAGGACTCTTCTCCCTCCGTCTTGTCCTCCGACTTTGGCTCCATCTCATCGAAAATGCAGGTAGTAAATGAAATACCTCATTGCAGAGACCTCGTAACTGCCCACTCCGTGCGAGGTGTCCTGCTTCCCCAGCTTCCGGTGCCCCTGGGCATGTGTCACTGCAAGGACATCCATTTATATATAGTGAAGGACCCTTTATGTAATGCCGTTTTAATGGGGTTTTTATTTCTTTTGTGTTTATATGTTAAAAGACTGCCTAAAACTTGAGCGCTGTACTTCCGAAAGGCAACTGCAATGCAGATTCAGTGTTGGATGGTTTTGGAGAAGTAGGTGGGCCTTTAAAACGAAACTTCTTTAATCTGACAGATCAACTGCAATGCCCTGTGGTGAACTGTTTTAATCGTATCCCTCTTCTTTTTTGCCAATAAAGTTGTAAATAAAGACCATCATACATTAAAATTCAAAAAAAAAAGGTGAAGAATACATAAGATGCTTGCTTAGCAACTGTGTTTCAAGGAAAATTAAAAGCGACATTTACATTTTATATGCCGTATGAATGATGAAAGATATATACAAATCTCAGTTTGTGGAAAAAAAATGCTTCTTACTCCTTTTGAATAGGATATCCCACACATTTTCTAAGAAATACCATTTCTTTGAAAATGTAATATTTGTATCATATTTTCCCCAGCTTAGTTCACCTCAAAAAGCCTGAAAATATAAAATTTCAATCCAGTAAAGAATATGTTTATTTTTTATCTTAAGTTATTATGAAAAAATTATCTTTTTTCATAAATTTAAAAAGCAATTATTATCACATAATAACATATCTTATCCTTCAAGAAAGAAAACTCACTGAACAACTGGAATTTCTTCATTTGAAAAAATTAATATTGCACTGTCTTTATTTTGATTAATAATCAGCAATGATTACAAATACCTTAAACTTCAGTATAGCTCAGTGAAAGGGAAATAAAAATGATTTATTTCTCCTAAGAACTAGATTTAAATATTGCTTTTATTAAAGTGAAATAGCAACATCCTTTAAAATCATATGCATTTGTGAACATCAGTGTACATATTTGTAAAATGTAGGAATTGACCTTGTTGTTCTGTGAAATATCTTACAATAATTAGTCTAATAGGAAATAGAAATAAATATTAGCCATTTATTATAAGGCCAGTAATTCAAGCTTCCTCTTCTTCATATTCATTTGGTCAAGTAATTAATAGCATTTAAGCAATCATTCACATGTACCAAGCAATCTTATATATTAAAGGGACCTCTCTTTTAATAAGGAAAATAATTTATAACGAAAATATTTTCTAATAATTAAAGGAATTATCTATACAAAATCCGCTTAGTAAAATTCAGTTTTCTAAATTCTTTTTGTCGTGATATGTACAATTTCAATAAAAATCTAATTGTTCTCATTAATTTGATTTCCTAGAAAAATTTATTTTTCTCATATTTTATTGCATAATATCTAATTTGCATCATATAATGGTCTATAAAAGGTTGTCACGCCAACATATATGATTCAGGAAACCATCATTTTTTTCTAAGAAGATCATAAATAATATGCAAGTTATGTTACAATGATGGCTATATTCAACTCATCATGACACCAAAAAGAACATAGTGAGGAAACTGCTAAGAAGAAATTAACTAAGGCCAAGATCAGATGCTTTAAGTGGATCACATATTATTTAAATACATGTGAGATACTTTATTTTGAGGGTCTCCTACCTGTAGGTAGAGCTGAGGCATGTGTTCTTAGGACAGAGTTCTTACAAAAGAGGACATTTTTCAATCATGCCATTCCAAAACTCATCAATGTGCTGGCTTGGGGACTACTGGCTGGGGAAGACAAATAAGAGATTGTTTCCCAAGGAAAATTATCTTTAAGACAGAATATTGATGAAGGGTAACAGAGGTAAAAGTGGCTGCACCCAGGTGAAGTTGTATGAGAAGTTTCATAATAGCATTAATCATAATAATAGCTCACACTTATGTACCACCTGTAATATATACTAGGCATTTTGTAAGTTCTTTCCTTAAATGAACTCATATAGTATTCATATATAAAACCTTATGAAATAGGTACTATTATTACTTCCATAATGTAGGTAAGGAAGCTAAAGCACAGAGATGTTAATTAACTTGCCCCAAATCACACAGCTAGCAATTGGTGGAGCCAGGTAATCTGTCTCCTGAGTTTTACTATGGCCATTGTCCCAAGAAGGAAACTTCTCTGGAGTGCCAGGAGAAAAAAGTTTAATTTAGATATGTACATTTCTCCTATCTCATTAAAAGGTGTATTTCAAATATAATTTTGTTTTATGGTATTTATCAAATACTTCATATATTTATATTATTTTGATTATCTGTGTACCATTAATAATTATATTAATGTGCCAATTGGGAAGAAAAAATTAACAGCAATATAGGATACACCATTTTAAATTTTATCATATAACATATATTATCTATTAGTATACATAAATATTTACACTTGTGGACAAGTACTAAGGATGTTCAGTTAAATGCTTTCAAAAATAAAAGCAGCCCTAGCCGGGCTCAGTGGATAGAGCGTCTGTCTATGGTCTGAAGGGTCCTGGTTTCGATTCTAGTCAAGGGCACATGCCTGGATTGCGGGCTCAATCCCCAGTAGGGGATGTGCAGGAGGCAGCCAATCAATGATTCTCTCTCATCAATGATGTTTCTATCTCTCTCTCCCTCTCCCTTCCTCTCTGAAATCAATAAAAATATATTTAAAATTTTTTAAAAATTAAAAGCATATTGTAAGAGGCTGTGATACTTTGGGAAGATCAAATGCAATTAGGAATTCGAAGACCAAAACACAATGATGTAAAATTTATGACTGTTAAAGAAGAGTTTTTTTGTACATTTTAAATCAGCTCTGGCAGATAATGAATGGCATTGGTGTTTGTAATCTATGGCATATATTAAAGTGAGATTCAATAGTTTTAGTGCATAATATCACTATTTACAATATTGCAAATTACATCCTTGTACTTTAACTTATGATGAAAAGCCTAATGTGTCCATTTAAATGTGAAAAGAAATATATATTTTTCCAAAGAAATTAGGAAATATATTTGGAAATAACTCTAGAGAATGGAGAAGTTAGGAGCTTTCTCCACCACTTAGGAACCTGTGCCAAACCTCAGGCAAATGCCAAAATTAGTGAAAGGGGCCTGTTTTCCCTCTAAAACCTGGAAATTATATTCTTCCTACCTCCTTCCCACCATACCAAAGAAAAGGAGATTGCCTCCAGTTTGGCCCCATCCAATACAAGGTCACAAATAACACCCAGAGGGCTTTAGGAAAAATAAAATTTTTGTCAGTTATTAATTACGTTGTTAAGCTACAAGATATCATGAATTAACTCATAATGAGTAAGTCACAACATGTGGATGTCTGTATCTTTGCAGGACACACCAGATGCCTTGTAGATTCTTAGGAACGATGCATGTCTGCTGATGAGACATTTCAGCAAATAATGTTTTAGACAAAAAAGACTCAAGAGACTTGTTCTTTTCATTTTCACTTAAGTTCAACAGTTGTAAGTCACTCATAAAAAGTGTTTGGCACTGTGTCTTCTGAGATAGTTAAGAGCTTTATAATCCCTGTGGCCTGGCAAGCTGCCAGAGCAGTATTTCAAAGTCAGATTAAAATAGGTTATGTGGAAAGAGCTAATCAAGAGGGACTCCATATGCTAATCATTTGAAACCATTTGCTGATGAGTTAAGTGCACTCTACAAGCTACTGTCCATGTCACAGAGCTGTTTAGTTCCCTTTGTAACACAATTCTAGAAAAAAATAATTGTTGCTTTCTGACCTTTGTCTCTGATTCAACCCCACCTCGTGGCAGATAGAGGAGCAAATCTCCAGAAAATGAAAATGGTCCCCAAGCCCACTGCCCTTTTTTCTTTTTCACACATACTAGGTAACCCTAGGTAAAAATAAAAACAAAGATGAAAATTTCCAAGTTCACATTTAAAACTTTTTTTACAGTGTGATTTTATTTTTTAAAAGTAAATTTTTATTGCTGAAAGTATTACATATGTCCTCCTTTTTCCCCCATTAACCCACTCCAGCCTACCCCCACCCCTCACCCCAGATCTTCAGCACCCTATTATCTGTGACCATGGATTATGCATATATGCATACAAGGTCTTTGGTTGATTACCTCTCACCCACCCACTCTCTCCCTTCCCTCCAAAATTCCATATTCTTTTCCATGCTTCCATTCTAAAAGCAAATGTAAGACTCTGGGCCAATATGAAGCCAAAGGGCACTCTCAAACTGAGGTCCCCACACCAGCGGCATCAGCCTCATATAAAATACATAAATCTTGGGCCCCAACCCAAACTTACTGAATCAGAATCTGGGGTGTAACAAGCCATCCGCCCCTCCCCCCACAGCGATTGCCATACACATTAAATTTTGGGAACCACTGGCCTGGAGGCATGTTCATGTTCTTGGGAATGATAGATCCTGAACTCTGACACTCACTGTGTATATGACACCTGCTCATTTGCTTATCTTCTCTCAGTTTTAGTTTGTCATTGATGAATCCATGAGTTAAAGACAGTGTTGGCTGAGAGGATGTCCTCATATAGAAAGTGGGAGTAAAACACCTCTCGGGAATGAACAGATTGCTTCTAAATCAGCGAAACTGGAAGTACCATGGAATGGGATGATGAGAAGAAAATATTTCAAGCCTTAGGACAGAAGATACTCTGTTAGCCGAGCCTGCTGTGTGAGCACCCACATGTTCTGAGACAGACAACTACTCCTGGTGGCTGCTTTTCACAGAATGCCACCAGCCCACCTCCCAAGCTGAGGGGTGATATGTTTCCTAAAATTGATTGTGATGTGTCTTTCCCAACCTGTCAGGTACATCCTCTGAAAATAGCTGGAGTGACATGTTCAAGACCCCAAGAGAAAGAGTGCCTATCCAATTTGGGGGCAGGAGAAGGGCCATTCAACTTCATTGGTGTCTTCATCTGATGGGGAGTATGACTTCCGTGTGTGTCTCAGTGAGAAAGGGTTGCTGAGTTCACTTGGACTGGGCTGCTCTTCTCAGATGATGGGTGTGTACAGTGTTGTGAGTGTTTAGCATTCACGACTCTTCACATCCAATAATTGTAAAGAGCACTAATTCAGTGAAATTAGTGATGACTTATGATCTGTGAATTAGTTTGGGAGCTTACAAGATATTTGTACTGTCAATTTTAAGTAAAAGCACATCCCATGTTTGGAACAAGCAGATGATCTTTTCAGAGACAAGACATTCAGGATTAGTGGTCTCTCTTATCCTGATGGGAGCTCCTCCCTCATCAGCCTGACATCCTTCAGGAATCTGAACAGTGTCTCATTGGAACAGCTTCCCTGCTAACTCTGGCTAATGCTTAACTTGCCTTCCCTTTCTATTCCTTTCTCCTTCATTTTCTTTATAGTACTGATCAATAGCTGACCTTGTAAACATGTGCAGTTAGACATCTAACCTCCCCAGGGCAAGGATCCTTCCTGTTTGCTCACTGCTATAACCCCAGCACTTAGAAGCATGCCTGAATATGGCAGTTACTCAATATTTGTTGAATGCATAACTTCTTCTCTTTGTTGTTTTCATCAGTATATATCTACCAATACATATTTTCAATGTATAATTTTCATTAAAAACTAAAAGTCATGCTGCTTAAATTTTATTTTGAACAGCATTAATTCGAAAAAGTTCCCACTATTAGAAAGTTATTCTTCTCAGAGGTGGAAGGATGAGTCCCTTCTTAATTAGAATCCAGCCCTGTAGTGTAGCAGATTTTTCTTCTTACTTGGGGCACTGTGAAATGGAACCTAAACATAGAGCTTTGTTTCTAAAGCATCCTTTTATTTTAATATTCAACATTTTATTTATCTATTTGAGGCCCAGTGCATGGATAGGGTCCCTAGGCCTGGCCAGCAATCAGGGCCAATTGGGGTCTCCCCGCTGCCGGCAGGGGCCTCCACTGGTGGTCAGCACATGTCATAGTGAGTGATCTAATTCCCCGTCTCCCAGTCAAACTCCAGAGGGGACACATATTAGCCTTTTATATATATAGATTTATTTTTATTTTTCAATTACAGTTGTCACTCATTATTTTATATTTTGCTTTCGGTGTAAAATTTTAAAACAGAAAATAAAAGTACATGACACCACATGAAAATATAGGGCGAGGCAATTGTTTAGCTTTTCACAGTAAATCTCCATTTGGGATTTTTTTAAATGTCAGCAATCCGCAGATCTTGTGGAGGAGAAAAATGACTAGGAGAGAGCGCACAGAAAAGTGTGAGACATCAATATGCTTTTACAGCCGTTGTGACAGGATGGTCAGGAACCCCTCCACCGGGAAAGGAAGAACAGGAGAGTGTGGTGGGCAACGCCCAGGAATGAGAAGCCTCCAACAAGGACTGGGAGGGAACCTGTCTTACAGAGTCACTGGGGTAAACAGAAATCATTGCCTAATTCAAAAACTTATTCATGATACTTTCCGAAAAAAATAACCAAAGCCTGTCATTGAGTTAAATAATTTTAGAAAGATAAAAAATATCTAAAGAATTAGATTTGTGGCTCCGCAGGTTAAGTAACAGTTACAACTATTTTAAAGGAAAGAATTAGAAGAAAATAAAGGCATGAACTTCCTGAGTTTAGGTCAAGAAAGGACCTAAAGAAACCTAATTCTGATTTCTTCTTCACATGGGTAATGTAGTATGTGGCACTTAAGTTTTCTTATTCCTGGCTTTTATTATTTTTCAAAAATGTCATTAGTGTCCATATCTTCAAAATGACCAAAATGGGGGTGGGCAAGGGGTGAGGGACTTCTCTGGGGCCATTGCTCCCAGATCCCTGTATCACCAGGAATCCTACTGTGGAATTTGGAGGACAGGTCAGGCCATCATAGCCAGGGGAGGGGAGGGGCCTCCTGAAATGGAAAGCCAGCCCACTACCTGAGACAGTAGTTTCACAGGCAAGACTATATATCTATATATTATATTTTATTATCTAAGTGTCTTAATTAGGGAGCTCGTCCACTTTGGTTGAACAAAATCTCATGTTTGGTTATGATGTGGCTATATTCCCTATATTGTTCCCTTACATAGGAAACCAATCTAGTTCCCACAGTGCGACCTCTGACCTTCAGGAATGATTCCTTATGTGTATTTTCTTACAGAAACTTTTGTACACCCTACTCATTGATGGGTGTCACAATTAAATTTAAACAGTATTTTGATTGGCAGATGCCTCTAATGTAGCAAGCTTCATTATCAATATTATTTATTCTCAGTTTCATCTGGTTTGAGAATCCTTATTTGACAGAAAAGTATAATATGAATGTGATATCACATCCTTTCATTCCTAAGCAAATGGCAATCACACTTCATTGAAGGTGCTGAATAAAGTATATTCATACAACATACTTTCCCCAAACTTGTGAAGGTCCTTCAGGCAAGTTATCAGGAGTGAGTGAGCCACTCAATTATAAAGCCAACTTCTGGGAAAAATCAATATAAATAAACATGTAAACACCTGTAAATCTTAATTTATTTCCATTTACATTTTTGAAATTTGTATGAAAGTAGCAAAATCAATTTTTTTCAAAATAGATTTTAAATTAAAACTAGTGTTGCATATATTACAGGTAGATAATTTACAATGAATTCACACTTGAATTGATACTCAAGAAACAATAATTTAGGCCTTTGTTAGTAAAACGGAAATTCAAAGAAACTTAGATATTTTGGAAATTTTTACTAAAAGTGAGAATAAAACAAGTAAGACATCAATTTGCTTTTAATAAGACTAGTATGAGATTTCCTAATGTTTTCTTTCCCCTTTATTTTTATTGTTGACACTATTGCAGATGTGCCTGTCTCCCCTCTACCCAGCCCTGGCCCCTCTTCCCTCTGTCCATCACCACACTGTTCTCTATGTCCATGGGTTATGCATATATGTTCTTTGGCTAAATACTCAAGAAACATAAGCAAAGGAGGAAAAGATCTGAAGCCATCATCACGTCTCCAGGATCTTTTTCATCACCTTGACATCCTTGGGTCTAGAAGGATTTGAGAGGTCCCTCAGCAAGTTGCACATTTCACGTTACCTTCATGGAAGAGAGTGATTTAGTCATGAAAACATTTTATACTTTGTCGCATAACTGCTGTGAGCTTATGTAACATTTTCAAAGGAACCTCATCAACCCTAAGACTGCAGCTTTTTTATTGTAAGGAATCCTATACAACCAGACATATCCTGATTAAAGCACATCATCTATGAGAACCCTTGCTAACAAAACCTGGTCTCTTCTTCCCAGAATATCTGGTAATGGGATGTTTACAAGAAAGTAGCTTACAGGCCTTTTCTGTTTCCTGCAGGTCTTCTATTGGTAGGAAGAGAATAAATCAGAGAATTCTTCTTGATCTTCTCTATTCCTGTGGTTCCTGTTTCAATGTACCCAATTGTCTAAAAAATATCCTCCACCATATTCTTTAACTCATGTTTCAGATGTGACATTTGGCTTTCATGTCTCTTTATTTTACCCAACTCACAAGAAGTCCCCTAGGTTTTGCTGTCTTCTATGAGAATAACATTTTTTTGAAGTCCAGATGGCTTATCTTACAGAATCCCCTATGTTCTGGATTTCTCTGCTTTGTTTTTCCCCCCATTTTTAGAGTACAGGTAAAATACACTTGGCAAGACAACCACATAATACTACATATATTGTTATATACATATTTATTTTTATTCACAAATTATTTATTATTAGTATAATGCATGGCAGATGCTACTGACTGACTGACTAATGAGTTCAATTATCAAGTCTATGAAAAAATCAAGGAACATGGCTTCGCCTGCATCTAAATGCCTTACCAAAAGCACCATTACTTAGATATGCAGCTATTCTCACAACTAAGAATTCTTCTTGCTTCTGGGACTCTAAGCAGATTTTAGATTGATTAACCAATGGGAAAATGACTTACTTATGTGAGTATTGACTGTAGCAGGTGTCATTCAGAGTTCTGACTAGCACCTCTTAACTGTTTCCAAGAAGATAAACAAATGATTGTTTACTTATTTCTTTATCTATTCTATATAGTTCTTTGACTCTAAAGTCTATGTCATGATTTGTATAACCTCTGGCGGAATGTTTTACTGATTCTCTAAGCATGTTAGGGGCCTAGGCAGTGTAATGAATTGCCATTTCACCATTTTCTCAGGTTACCAAACAGATAATTTTTTTCATATCTATATCTTCGTTATTCCTCTAGATGTAAAAGTCATTTCTTTGCCTTTTTACAGAGATTCCATTGTACATTCCTAAAGTGATTCCACTGATTTCTGCACTTTTTTTTTTTAGGGAAGTCTGCAGTGTAGAGAGCTGTAATGTCCTCCTATGACTATAATTCTTGTTCACTCTGTTGTCTTTGTACATAATTCCAGTTGGCATGAATTTAATATTGAATGGTTGTTCCCATTTGTAAATGTGACAATATGTTTCTACTAAAAATTATCAGCATCTTATACATACTTTAGGAGGTTCTTATTCTGAAAATCATCAGCCTTTCTAACTTCACAGAAGCATGCATAACATAGTCTTATAGCACTTCATGCTTTCCTGATATGAGCCCAACATTGCAAAGTACTTGATGATACCCACATCAAATCATTTTGGAGTATTAACAATGTGTAAAAATAGTATCCTATATAATAAAAGGCTAATATACAAATTGACCAAATGGCAGAACAACCAGTTGCTATGACATGCATTGACCACCGTGGGGCAGATGCTCAATGCAGGAGCTGTCCCCTGGTGGTCAGTGCACTCCCACAGGGGGAGCACCACTCAGCCAGAAGCCAGGCTCATGGCTGGCGAGCGCAGCAGTGATGGCAGGAGCCTCTCCCACCTCTGCAGCAGCGTTAAGCCTAAGCCATCAGTTGGACATCCCCCAAGGTCTTCTAGACTGTGAGAGGGTGCAGGCCGAGCTGAGGGATCCCTTCCCCCCCTCCCTGAGTGTACAAATTTTGTGCACCAGGCCTCTAGTATACTATAATGATATTGCTTCTATTTCACATATATAAGTGATATAAGATATTAGATAATAATTAATTCCAGCAATAACATTTATTTGTAACCATGAGAGACTTTGTATAGTTGGAATACCTATTTGGTATCTTTTGATGAAATGCCATCTTTGGGAGGAATATATATTTTTTAAGTTATAGAAAATGAAATGCTAAAATGTCATATTCCAATAGTTTTAGGAGAATGATCCTTATTAGTACAGGTCACTGTCTTAGAATACGTTTTCTTATTGTTTTAAAAGAAATTAGAAAGTGATATGCAATAAAAACATATTTAGACACTAGAGATCCGATGCACAAAATTCATGCAAGAGTAAGCCTTCCTTTCCCCAGCTGCCAGTACCAGCTTCCCTCTGGCACCCAGGACCTGGGCTTCCCTCACAGCCCTGGCTTCATTCAGAAGGTCATCCAGAAGGACGTCCAGTCTAATTAGCATATTACACTTTTATTATTATAGATAAGGGACATCTTGGTTATTTTCATTTAAGTATCCATCGGAGAGGACTTGTAATATAGGCATCTTCCAAGAAAGGAAGAGTCTACCAAAAGGGTATGGTTTTGAGATGGTGGGGATAGGGAAGCATTAGAAACATATGAGTATAATTCATATTTTGGGGATAATACACAGAATGACAAATGATTCTGGGTTAAAGAGTGGAGTACTTTTGGACCTGAAACCAAAGAGAAAGTATTCACTTGAATCTCACTGTCCATGACATTATTACAGGTAATTGTCATAATAAAATATGTGAAGCCAACCCACTCAGGATTATGTGTAGTCACATATACTCTTTAGGGACCAAGTGAATAAAATTATATTAGATTATTTTGTTATTGGAATAACTATCTACATTTATTCTAGTCCATTTCTATTTTTGTAAGACTTATCAATCAACACACATTTTAGCATTTAAAATCCAGGCACTAACATGAAACTTTATTTAAAAAAAAAGAGGATATCATAGAAATCACATTTTTAGTTTGATTAATATTCAATTCTGTCTCATATGCTCTTCTGTTTGAATGCAGTTGTCACAGATCAAGCCCATTGCAATAGGTTAAAACTCATTTTTGCTTTATTTTCCCAATATTACTTAAATTGAGTTTGATTTAATTTCTGCTTTTTGAGATCAAATAGCTTATCAGAAAGTATCATGAATCCAAATTTTATTTCAGACCTAAAACCATGTGATTGGTGACAAATGCATTAATTCATCATATTAATAGCCTCTTACATGACATAAGGTTATAATAGCTGATAGAGTGTAGTTAAGTGGCAAATTTCAACATAGCATAAATGATGACATCAAAAGATGGATGATGGTTAGCATATTTTAGCAGGTTCAATGAATTTCACTGATAGCTTTCTTTGGGAGATTAATGTGTAAAATAAACAAGAGAAGTCAGTTTCTGACATTACAGTTAAAGTATACCAAGAATTTGTACCATGTCATCACTGTCTGACTAAAATAAAGCAACATGTTAAAGCCAGGAGAGAAAATTTTCCCCTAAATAACCTGTTATAATTTTTTTATTATAACTGAATCACAAAGTACCTTTTTTTTTTTTTACCCTGGTTGCCAGAAAACCTAAATCCACAATAGGTTCACAGGTATTTGCTAATGTAGTCTATGCATTGTACAACTTTTTAAAAGATTTATTTACTTACATATTTGTCATCCAAGTTGTTTGTGTTTACATTTAATTGATTTATATTATACTAGAGGCCTGGTACACATATTTGTGCACGGGTGAGGTCCCTAGGCCTGGCCGGAGATCAGGACCGATCAAGGCCGGGCTGATCAGGGTTGGGCCAATCGGGACCTACTGGCTGGGGGGAGTGACCACAGGAGGTTGGCCGGCCAGCCTGGGGGAGGTGACCAGCCCTGATTGGGGCCAATCAGGGCCAGCTGGATGGAGGGAGGGACTGGCCAAGGGGAGGGACTGTGAGAGTTTGGCCGGCCAGCCAGGGTGGGGGAGACTGGGAGGTTGGCTGCCAGCTGGGAGGAGGGACCATAGGAGGTTGTCCAGCTGGGGGACCACAGGAGGGTGCTGGCCACGGGGAGTCACCAGGGGAAGTTGGCTGTGGGAGTGCACTGATCACCAGGGGGCAGCTCCTGCATTGAGCGTCTGCTCCCTGGTGGTCAGTGCGCATCATAGCGACTGGTCAACCAGTCATTCTGGTCATTGCAGTCATTCAGTTGGAATGGTTGCTTAGGCTTTTATATAGATAGATACTACTTTTTGTCACTTGTGTTCACTATAAATTAATTAAAATCTATTTCTTTCCTAGGACTAAAAGAATGTTTATTGTAAAATAAATCTTGTAATTGGAAACTTATCTTCCTGTTCCCTGGTGGAGCCCCTAAATGAGAGTGCCACTGGCCATCAGAGCCCAGTGATCCTGGGACTTGTCCCTCCAACAGCCCTGCAAATACGGGGATGCCCTGGTATGTGCTAGCTCCTTCTTGAAAAATACTGACCATGTGGATGTGGCTCAAGGGAGATGTTTAGGGAGGCATCTGCTAGGTCTCCATAAGGGTGGAAGCCAGCCCCTAGAGTTGTGCTAAATTAGAAGCCTGGCCCTCACTCCGGCAGCAGCTTTCAAAGAATATGGATGGAACCCTTCTGGGGAGAGACTGGGAAAGGGCGTCTTAACCAGTGGGCATCTTAGCCTTTGTACTGAGGCCTGGGGGCATAGCCATGGTGCATGCTCAAGCTTCCATTCACAACTTTTTCTTGGTTTGCTTTAGTCTTATGGGTCTCCGGCATGCAAGCTCCATTGGCTTTGAGAGCTAGATGTTTGGGGGACCTGTACCTTGGGTGGAAGTTGTAAAAATTATGGTTGTAAAAATTGTGGCCCAGATTCTTCACCCCTCGGAGAAAGAGGAGTTGGGAGTGCCCTCCTGATGGCATGTCACTGTGCTGGGGGTGGGGTGGATGGTAAGAATGTGTCTAGTTCTTCCTATTATTACTGAACCAAAGTCTCTGTGCCAGATGCCTCAGAAGGCCAAAAGTCAAAACGTCAGGGTTAGGAGTAAGGAAAGGTTTATTGATGGAGAACTTGCCCATTGAGAAGATGGAAAAACCTAATGGTCTTATTGGATGGGCCAGGTTAAGGGGCTGGGGGAACAGGCATGCAGAAGTGCTGGTAAGGAGAGTTTTCACTGGAGAACCGTGGAACATTTATGGTTAAAGGGTATCAGCACCCAATCTTCCTGGACAGTGGATTCTTGGCTTCTGAAAGGGTTTCTGTGTTCAAGTTTCAGTTATGCGCCAGTTCTTTGGTTCTATGTGTGTATGGAGTGGGGAAGAGGGGGAGGTTAGGTCAAGACTTTGGTTCTGGGTGAAGCTAGAGGTCACCATTCTCTCCTCTGTGCACGCCCAGGCTGCAGGACTTGGGATTTTGGTCTGTTGTCTCTGAAAAGCAGCTCAATGTCTCATGAAACAGGAGATAATTTTGAGCTGGTCCTTCAGTTACTCCATCTGTTTTGATGTGGGTTTTCTCTCATTCTCCTGGTGTGTACCAGTCTCCTGGCTAGCTTCCAGAAGCTCTAGATGTAGCTGCACAGTGTGCACACAGTGGGAGGAAGTTCAGGACACACCTTGTCACCATCTTAATAGAACTCTCCGAGTTATTCTCTAAGTCAGAGACCCTGGCTCAGTCTTGTTCTCAATCACATCTGCATAGCTTGTTTTTTATTACTGAAGTTTTGTCCTATGGTGGACATATCCCTTTCTCCAACTGACTAAGTTTTTCATTAGAGGATAGGCTACTACTCACTAAAATCCCCTCTGCATCAAAGAAGATGCTCTGTGATCCTTATGAAAAACCATGCACCATCAATTTCTGCTTCAGCCTTCAATCAGGAATTTCTCCCAATCACACTGATTGTCCCTCTATGACTGCCTGAGACCCTCTTTCAATTACTGCCAACCTCACTTGCAGTCCATTCCCAGCTCCCCTAAAACCTCTTGCTAAATCCAAATTCTCTCCATTTTCCTGCCTCTTCCCTGCAACAGATCTCAAAGCCTTAGGATCTCTATGTCCTCAATTTGAAATATAATAAATACAGGAACTCAATAATAGTGGAGAGAAGAGTTTGCTAGACAAACAGGCCTTTTATAAGATTGCTGCTTAATATGTGTGGGCACCAGCCAGATGCCTTCTGTCCTTAACTATTTATTGTGAGATCGTATTATTTACTTGCTAGGATGTAAAATGCCAGTTAAACGGATGTATCAATAGTGTGAAGCTAGGAGGCTGTCATGGAGAATCATGAGAAGGATATTT
Organism: Myotis myotis; assembly: GCF_014108235.1. Lineage (NCBI taxonomy): Eukaryota > Metazoa > Chordata > Mammalia > Chiroptera > Vespertilionidae > Myotis > Myotis myotis. Next base: position 44,010,245 of record NW_023416401.1, read on the forward strand.
ACAATGGACTTTGAAAATTTCCATGAAAGACCAAAGGAGGAAATAAAAATGTCACAGGAAGAAAATGATCAATCTTGTACACAGGCTGTGTGTTTAAAGGAGGAAATGTTGGAGGATTTAAGAAAGCAGACTTTGAAGTTAGATAGAACTTGGAATCAAATCAACTAAATCTGACTATTTCTTCTTTGACTTTGGTCAAAAGTCATTTGACTTATTTCTTAAGACTCAGTTTTTTCTTTCTTAAATGGGAATGTGGAGGGTTACATGAGATATTAGGCACAAAGCTTAGCATGATCCATAATGCTAGGTAAATACTCCAGAAGTGTTAGTAACTATGAACATCATCATCATTATCATTATATGCGAGAGAGTGAGATTAAAAGCAGTTTATTTGGAAAAAAAGAAGTTTGGGATGATTGATAGGTCATCATAAGCACCATATAAGTTATCCTATGACTCAGCTGTTCAAAAAGGTATGTCTGTTTTACACAATTATCAGAAAATCATAGCCTCCTCAAAGTTAGTGAGCAACCTCTGTGAGCTAATGGCCCAGTGCTTCTCACATCTAAAGACACCTGAGTCACTGGGACTCAATATCAGGTGACTCAAAGGTCAAGACAGCCTGAGAATCTGCATCTCAAGCTGCTAGTTGGCACTGATGCTGTTGGCAGGGACCTTAGCAGGGTCTGGAACAAATCTGGAGTATATGTTTCATACGAGGTGCCATGTTAGAGGACTAATGACCAATTAGACATTATTTTTTTAATTTATTTTTTATTGTCTAAAATTTTACATATGTCTCCTTTTCCCCCAATTGACCCCCCCCCCAGTAGATATTATTTTAGAGAAAGTAATAAAGATGTTGAAAGATCAGAACTTGTTCATGTGACAGGAAAAATAATAGAAAGCACTGAGAATAATAGCATAATTAATTTTTCTTATTTAAGTTACAGGAAAAACATTACAAATAATTTATTAAACCTTAAGAAAAATAGTACTTTTTTCTTGTCTTTCAGTTTTTATAAACAGACAACTTATACTTAAAAATACTAACTTGGGCTACTTGCCAAATGTCAGGTATGAAAGTGCCAAAATGATTATTATAAGCTTAGTTTTGCTAATACCATCTTGTTAAAGGTAAAAAATTAATTTAAAAATATTTATTAAACCAACATATGACATATAAGTCATTGTACTTGGACCTGGTTATTGAAGTAATACAGTCAGCATTCAAAAAGTCACTCAGAAAGAAGTAGGTGAGACCAATACATAAATATCTACTTACCATATAATAAATAAAACATAAGCAAATGCAAAACATTTTTCAAAAAAGCTTCCATAATAATAAATGGAATGTTCTAGAAAACCAAAGCTATAAAACATATTAAACCTTGTATGAGACAAGGAAATTGACCAAAAGGTCCTTACTATTCTAAGAGTCAGATCAATAGCCAAATACAATGTCATATTTAATTCATTGTTTACTATAATATGTCATGCTTCATTCCTAAAATAATCCTAGATATTTTATCATTATAACTTATTATGATTATCCATCTACAGAATGTGTAACAGGAAGTCATGGTTTATGAGCAAATTACCATCTTATGACCCCGAGTTCTTTTAAATTATTCCAAATGAAAGAACATCAAACTTCAAGAGAGTTGGCTTATTCTGATGTTGCCTCATTTTCACATTGGTTTCTGCTTTGCTGCCAGAGTCACTATTAAATAGATTACAAGGAGCATTAATAATTGTATTTTCCTTTAGAGGTTGCTTTCTCAAAGGTACACAATGTATGAATTAATATTAAAATTGGGGACTCAATAATGTACATGTTTGTGTGAGAGAGAGGAGCCAGACAGGGACAGAGACAGAGAGGTTGATTTTCTCAAAATGTTTCCATATCACCAGCATTATTTAGATTTCAAACGTGAGCAGGTAGCATCTCTGCATTCAGCATTCTCTGTTTTCAAAAACTGTGACCAAAATGAAACCGCTGGAAGAATGCTAAAGGATAAACATTTGAAGAGCTTGAAATATATAGGCATCCTGCAATGAACAATACATTAGAAAAAAATATTTAGATCATTTATGTTAACATTTTAATTTTTCATTAGTTATCACATTAAATACTGGTGAGATAATTACCTAAGAAGACAATTCTAAAATAGCCCCCAAAGACCAAAAGCTCTGATGTTTATCAGGTGTACAAATCTACGTAGTATCATAAGAGCAATGTCTGCATCCTAGACGTTGTTACTGGCTGAGATCAGGTGGTAGCTCTGTGAAAATGGTAGGAATTAGGAAAGTGAGGCATGTCCTGTTTAAAATGGAATCTTTCAATTCTGGATTATGCTGAGCCTCTGGGAAATGTGGCATTTAAGAGAGAATACACATGAAATATGACATCATGACTTCCCACTGACCAAAGGATCCTGTTTTATTGTATCTGTTTTGTTTTCTCTTTTGCCACAAGCTGTAGACAAATGTGTGCTCTTTTCTTGGCCTTTGGAGCTCATTATTCTTGAGTAGGGTGAATCACTGCAATTTGTCTCAGCTTTATTTGGTGGCTTGAAGCCTGAAATGGTAGTTGTGTCAAAGAAAGACTTGTGAGTGCACAGGAAGACCAGAGGCTGAAGAACTAGGCTTATTATGGAATGTTCCTGGTACACGGTGAAGACAGGGATGCACACTTTGAGATAGGTCTGTGCTCCCCGAATCCATACAGTGGTGGCATTAATACAGAGTGGCTCAGGCAGCAGACTTCTACTAACTAGTTTAAAAGAAGCACATTAAAAAAAATAGTGGAGCCCTCCAGGATCTGTGAGAGGTAAAAATAGAAAGTCTCCTGAGTTCCCTGTCCTTTGAAGTAAAACACAACTTAGGTAAGCCTTCCTTTCAAATAATGTCCCTCTTAGGCAAATCTGGAGGTACCAGATAAATGAGGCAAGAGAGCTGAGCACTGGAAATAATTTTAACTCTTTCAGTTTTCCAAAGGAGCAAATGAATAGCAGCGATGATTTGATTGAAATGTATTGTGTGTTATTTGAAGGAAGTAAGTACAATCCCTTTAAGATCAATATAGCTCACCCTTAAATATGCTATTTTATGCAGAACGAAGGTTCACTAAGTAGATCTTAAAAAGCATCTATATATACATCTGCCTTTCTGATTCTGTTACAACTTAAAGCTGTCCCACTTCCCAATGATATTCGTTCTATTCTAAGACCTTAATTTGTATTTGGCTTTTGCTCAGTGAATTTTAGATGTAGATTTGCTCCATGAAAGGTGAATTCAATGCCTACAGATGCTGAAGTGTTTGGTCCCCTGACAAAGGTCAAGTGCCTTTGCACTTACAAACAGATGTGTTTCTGCCTCAGCACTTAACACTTATGTTTTCATCAGACCAAGCTGATCAACTTTTCACTTCTATCTTTAATGAGCAATTGATCCTTTCCATCACCATGAGCATCAGAAATCTCTTAATTCTAACTTGAGGTGGAATTCTGCAGTCAGATTGAATGACGAAGACCCCAATATCAACTTCTGTATAATATCTTAGCCAATTTTATAAAAATATAGACTCACACAAGCTTTTTAAAAGTAGAGAAACGGCTTCTATTAATATTTTTCAAAAAAGGAAAGCTTAGCTTCAAATATATATGATGTTTGGAATGTATAGCATGAATATGGGGTCTTGGGATTAACTGTTGCTCTTTTTGCATATTATAGCTGTGATTATTACTTTTCTGCAGTAGGAAATGCTTTGTATTAAATTGTTGTTTTCAAATATAGTTGTTATTTTGTAGGCTAGAAAACTGAATTTCCCACTGAATTTCTCAGATTTTCAAAAAATCACTTCTCGGAGCTTATATAAAAAATATTTAAATACAATTAAGAAGAAAAAATTACTAAATGGGAAATGTCAGGCACATAAGGGCAATGATGAAAATAAAGCTGCTTAAAAGAGGTTTTCAAAATTATGAGAAATTATTTGAAGAATCTTATTCTTTAACGTTTTAATTCATACAGTCTAATACTTCCCTATTTTGTTTTATCTAAAATTCAATATAATGTTATAATGTTTTTAGGTAATTTTATGAAAAAACAGGCTTTAAACTTGCTTATGGGAATGTATTTACCAAACATCATGATGTTCTAAATGTTATGTGTTGTCCTGAATGGAATCATGGAAGGAAAGATAAAGGGCTTTGAAGGGGGTGGTGGCTGAATTGTAAGTTAAGTGTGGATTTGAGCTAGTAGTGCAGAACAAATGTCGTTTTCTTAGCTGTGACAAATGTAGCATGGTAATGTAAGATGTTAGGCATAGGGGACACTAGGTGTGAAGTATACAATGACTCTATGATCCTTGCAACTTTTCTGTAACTCTATAATTACTTCAAGGTGAACATTTTATTTTAAAGACCATAATATCTTCATCACATATTTCTATACCTCTATAATGGAAATTGTAGTTATCCATGATGATAACCTACCTATATTTTTTTTATAATTTATAAAAGATAAAATATTAATTGTAATTAAAATTAGTTTGTAATATTTCTCCCAAAAGTAAGTGTTAACAACTGGAGTTTTATGTGTGTTTTTGTTGTTGTTGTTCTGGTCAATTATATCATTCTGGTGATGGAAATAAGATGAGTTAATAATAATTATTTCTTCCTCTATCTCTTTTTTCAGCATCCTATAATTTTCTGAATACAGGTCCTTTACCTCCTTGGTTAAATTTATTCCTAGGTAGCTTAATTTTTTGTTGCAATGGTAAATGGAATTATTTTCTTAGTATCCCTTTCTGTGAGTTCATTATCCTATATAATAAAAGCCTAATATGTTAAGTGCCTGGTGGACCGGTCGGCCATTCAACCAATCAAAGCATGATATGCTTAAATGCTAAGACTGCTCAACCGCTCACTATGACATGCACTGACCACCAGGGGGCAGACGTTCTGACCAGTAGGTTAGCTTGCTTTTGGGTTCTGGCCAATTGGGACTGAGTGAGAAGGGCTACACATGCCCTGGAGCCCTCCCCCAGTCCCTTCCCAGCTGGCCAACCTTCTGCGTCCCTCCCTGGCCCTGATCATGCACTGGCCTGGCCTGTGCCCTGTCACAATCCAAGACCCCTCAGGGGATGTCAAAGAACTGGTTTCAGCCTGATCCCACAGGCCAGGCTGAGGGGCCTCTAGTTGGTATATAAAAAGCCATAGATTTCTGGGTGTTAATTTTGTACCCTGCTACATTGCCAAATTCATTTATTAGTTCTAGTAGTTTTTTGATGGGATCTTTAGGGTTTTCTATGTACAATATCATGCCATCTGCAAATAATGACAGTTTTACTTCTTCTTTTTCCAATTTGGATGCCTTTTATTTCTTCTTCTTGTCTGATCACTATGGCTAGCATTTTCAGTACTATGTCAAACCGGAGTGGTGAAAGTGGGCATCCCTGTCTTGTTCCTGTTCTTAGGGGAAATGGTTTTAGTTTTTGCCCATTGAGTATGATGTTGGCTGTAGGTTTGTCATATAAGGCTTTTATTATGTTGAGGTATGATCCCTCTATTCCCACTTTGCTGAAAGTTTTGCTGTGATTTTTGTCTCTCAATTTGTTTGTGTAATGTATCACGTTTATTGATTTTTAGATATTGCACCAGCCTTGAATCCCTGGAATAAATCCCACTTAGTCATTGTATATGATCTTTCTAATGTAATGTTGGATCCAATTTGCTAGAATTTTGTTGAAGATTTTAGCATCCGTGTTCATCAGGGATATTGGCTTGTAATTCTCTTTCATTGTAGTGTCTTTATCTGGTTTTGGGTTAGGGTAATGCTAGCTTCATAGAAAGAGCTTGGAAATGTGCCTTCCTCTTGAATTTTTTTGGAATAAAAGAGATAGAGGAAGACATAAACAAATGGAATAATATACCATGTTAATGGATTGGTGGAATCAATATCATTAAAATGTCCATACTACGCAAAGCAATCTATAGACTCAATGCAATCCCCATTAAAATACCAAAGGCATACTTTAAAGACCGAGAACAAACTCTCCAAAAATTTATCTGGAATAAAAAAAGACCCAAATAGCTGCAGCAATCTTGAGAAAGAAGAACAAAGTTGGAGGGGTCACAATACCAGATATCAAGCTGTAATACAAAGCCACTGTTCTCAAAATTGCCTGGTACTGGCAGAAGAACAGACATATAGACCGGTGGAACAGAACAGAGAACCCAGAGTTCAACCCAAGCCATTATGCTCAATTAATATTTAACAAAGGAGGAAAGATAACATAATGGAGTCAAGACAGTCTCTTCAATAAATGGTATTGGAAAAATTGGGCAGATACATGGAAAAAAATGAAGCTAGACCCCCAACTTACACCATACACAAAAATAAAATCAAAATGGATAAAGGACTTAAATGTAAGATGGGAAACCATAAAAATCCTAGAAGAAGCCATAGTCAGCAAAATAGCAGACATTTGTCATAGCAATATCTTTACCAATATAGCTCCTAAGGACAATGGAAACTAAGGAGAAAGTAAACAAATGGGACTACATCAAAATATGAAGCTTCTGCATAACGAAAGAAACCAACAAAACAAGAAAGCCCACTGCATGGGAGAACATATTTGCCAATATTATCTCCAATAAGGATTTAACCTCCAAAATTTATATGGAACTCATATAACTTAACAAAAGGAAGATAAACAATCCAATCAAAAAATGAGTAAAGGACCTAAATAGACACTTTTAGAAAGAAGACATACAGAAGGCTGAAAGACATATGAAAACATGCTCAAAGTCACTAATCATCCAAGAGTGCAAATCAAAACAACAATGAGGTACCATCTCACACCTGTCAGAATGGCTGTCATCAACAAGTCAACAAACGACAAGTGCTGGAGAGGATGCAGAGAAAAAGAACCCTCTTGCACTGTTGGTGGGAATGCAGACTGGTGCAGCCACTGTGGAAAACAGAATAGTGGTTCCTCAAAAAGTTAAAAATGGACCTTCCATTGGACCCAATAATCTCACTTCTAGGCATATACCCGAAGAAAACAGAAACACCACCAGAAAGGATATATGCACCCCTATGTTCATAGCAGCACAATTTTCCATAGCTAAGATCTGGAAACAGCCTAAGTGCCCATCAGCAGATGAATGGATTAGAAAACTGTGGTACATCTACACAATGGAATACTATGCTGCTGTAAAAAAGAAGGAATTCTTACCATTTGCAATAGCATGGATGGAACTGGAGAGCATTATGCTAAGCTAAATAAGCCAATGAGAGAAAGACAAATATCACATGATTTCACTCATTTGTAGAATAGAATGAACAACATAAACTGAGGAACCAAAATAGAACCAGAGTCATAGAAGCTTCAAACAGACTGTCCAACATATAAGGGAAGGTGGGGAGTGAGGGGGTAAGAGATCAATCAAAGGACTTGTATGCATGCATATGAGCAAATCTAATGGACACAGATGGGGTTGGAAAGGGGTGAGGGTATGTGCTGGGGGGTAAGGATGGCTGGGCAGAGGTCAATAGGGGAAAAAAGGAGACTTATGTAATACTTTAAACAATAAAGAATTTAAATTAAAAAATAACAAAATTATCATTATTTTTTAAAATTTATCTCTATTTTTTAAAATTTATCTTTATTACAAATGTCCCCTTTTTTCCTCCATTGAGCCTCTCCACCTTGCACCCCCACCATTGACCCTTCACTATACTATTGTCTGTGTCCATGGGTTATGAATATGAGTTAATACTTACTTTGAGTCATTTCCATTTGTTTAGCAAATTGCATTTTCTATTTAATGCACTTTAGAATATTTTTGGACCCTTAGGACAGTGATGCATTACAAGTCAATAATGGAAAATTATTATTCTAGATAAAAATAGGCTCTCTCAGACCTCAGATTCTGGGATTAGGACCATCAATTTGGATACTGCATCACTCTATGATGTGTCACCAAAACTGTTTCCTTAGATCAAATATTCTTACCACAGGATGAGGTATGTCTACTTCCATACACCAGGCAAATAAAAGATTAGCAATATTTGTTACAAGTAATACATTCTCTCTACAAGATGTTAAAGGGATACACCCTCTCTGTAGATTCTGAATTGATTATAGTCATCATGAATAAAACTCACTGTCTTACTGGAAAGAGGTAAAGATTTAAAGTCCAGTAACTCTCAGCCAAAACACATATGGGACTCATACACTTTCACTGACCTTATTATCCGAATTCCAAGGGTACTGCCAGGTATCCACTTAAGACAAGGACTTTGGAGTAATCAGATATGAGCTGGACACTTGAGGGACCTTATTATGAATATTTAAACCTGTCCTGAGCCAAAGAATAGTGATGTCACTAGCAAAAAGAGAAACATGTTTGGGATGGGGAGAAAGATGTAGTTTAGTTAACTCGAGATTTGTCAAACACAGTAAAAGCAGAGGAAATAAGATTATATATTTCCTGTCCCATTGTTTAATGGAAACCAGGGTTATTATAATTACACATAAATTATTATAATACAGTGTAGCTGAGAAATGGATGAAGATGTATACATGCATCATGGGAGCCAAGTGAAGGCAAGCTTGAGAGAGGAGTCTATGATCATAAAGACTCTAATACTCACAATAGCCAAGGTATGGAAGCAACCTATAGGGCCATGGACAGATGGATGGATAATGTGGTATATACATACAATGAAATATTACTCAGCTTTTAAATAAGGACATCTGCCATTTGTGACAACATGGATGCTAGGTGAAGTAAGCCAGACACAAAGAGGCAAATACTGTCTGATCTCCTTATATGTGGAATAAAAAGTCTAACTCATAGAAACAGAGAGTAGTATGGTAGGGCTAAGGGAAGTGGGGAGATGTTGGTCAAAGGGTACAAACTTTTAATTATAAGGTGAATAAGTCCTAAGGATCTAAAATCCAGGTTAATGACTGTAGTTTATAATACTGTATGGTATACTTAAAATTTTCTATGAGTGTGGATCTTAAAGTGTTCTCACAACTGAAAGACACACACACACACAGGTAACTGTGTGGTGACAGACATATTAATTAGCTTGATTGTGATCAATCATCACAATATATATTTTGCTCAATATGCATTTCTTATTGAGAGATAGATATTGGTAGTTTCTTTAATAATTTTCTATACTTCTTTTATAACTCCCCAAGACTAATATCATTTATCCTCTGGGCTTATTAGGTCAATTAATTTAAAACAATAACATGCTTTTTAAAATGACTTTCTCCTGACCAGGAGTACTCTTACTTAGTAGGTGCATGGTAGAGAATAGCAATCTCTTAATATTTATAATTTTTTAAATTAAAATAGCACTTTATTCTGAATCTCAGAAGTAATTATTTGTTGTACTGCCCCTCCATTTTATTAGCATAATGTTTGGTGCATAGGGGAAGAATAGACAAAACTTAATGTTATGTATTTTAGATAACTTTAGAATATATTGCATAAATTGAATACTAATTATTATGTACAAGAGCATATTGTGCACTTAAACATAAAAGTCTGAACTAGAAAAAATTGTATACTTGTGTCTAGAATAAACGTGGTATAGAAAGAATGGGTAGAAAAATATCTGACCTCACTTAACATTAGAAGTTTATTGATGCTAAATTTTATTCTGACCAGGACTAAAATATCATTGATTCTCTATTGCAAGTTTGCTTCTGTGGCACTAAGAGCATTCCATCTTCAAACAACTGTCCTTCATGTTATGAAAAATTTGCAGTTCAGAGACAAATGGATGGTTTCTATTCTATCTTAAGAAAAATGTCATTTCCTCATCTTTGGCAAATCAATGTCAGAAAAATTCTATAAATACTCTTTGTTACATTTAACTGAATTGCCTGAAAAATAATCTATGGTAATAAACATTCTCAGTGTTTTCACTGATACACTATTCTTTTAAATGTTCAAATCCATTCATAACAATGTAGGCATAAGTAACCTAATTAAAGTTTGCCCTACAGGCTACTAGAAGTCTTATCAATAGACAGAGTAAATGTATTTAGCACTAAATTTAAGGGAAATGCTATTATATATTCTTGATACATTTTAAAATATTTAAGATAGCTCTATCAATTTCAATAATCTTGGTTCCTGTCAAAGTTTTCTTCATGAGTGCATGTCACTGTCTCATGTGCCATGTGATATAATTTCATAACCAAAGAGATGATTGGATTTAGTTATCAATATTTATATAGTAGCATTTTGACAAATGTGCAGAGTTGTAAAGTAGGTAATATATTTAAAGATTTAGTATAATATAGATTCACTTTAGTCCTGGTCAGTTTTGCCCAATCGTTAGAGTGTCAGTCGCAGACCAGACTGAAAGGTCATGGATTCAATTTCCAACCAAGGGCATGTACCTTGGTTGCAGGTTCAATCTCTGGCCCCAGTCAGGGCACGTGCCTGAGGCAACCAGTCAGTGTCTTTCTCACATGGATGTCTTTCTTATTCTCAACCCTCTCACCTTCTCCCTCCTTTCACTGTCTCTAAACAAACAAACAAAAAAATCAATGGAAAAAGTATCCTCAGTGGGAATGAAAAAAAATAGGTTCACTTCATATTCTGATAATGTTAGCTATTGTTTTTAAAACTATACTGTTTCCATAGTTACAGCATGAAGCTCAAAAATCTTCTCTTCTCTTTGTAACCTGCAAAAGAATAATTTATAGTACTGTAATATGTAAATTGTTCATTGAATCATGTAAATATATAATATCCCCCCAAAATGTATACACACTCATTTCTGTAGATGCTTTTAAATTTTGAAAATGAACTGTATATTAATAAACACTGACTTTATAATCATTCAAAGTGTATACATTTTTTGGGAAACCCTATATAGTTTGTGTTTTACTCTCAAACCCACTCTAGCAAATATGCAATTATGAGCAGGAATGTTTGGTATTGGATATGAAATATAATGCTTACCTTTTTAAAGTTCTTATCAAAACAAACTAGAGAAAGAGGAGAGAAATAAAATTATTTTAGCTTAATTGATTTGGTCATATTCTAATTATGCAACTTCATTTTCATTCATGGTACTCTAAGACACCATGTGGTTTTTTTTTTTCTTTTTATTTTTCTATATTTTTATTAACTTCAGAGAGGAATGGAGAGAGAGAAACGCTCTCTATAATAAAGAGGTAATATGCAAATTGACTGTGGTGCCCTCACACAGCATGGCCACCCCCATGTGGTCACAAGATGGCCACCACAAGATGGCCAGCAGGGTTGGCGTTGGTGGTATAGTGGTGAGCATAGCTGCCTTCCAAGATGGCCAGCAGGGGAGGGCAGTTAGGGGCAATCAGGCTGGAAGGGGAGCAGTTAGGTGTTGATCAGGCTGGCAGGGGAGTGGTTAGGGGGTGATCAGGCTGGCAGGCAGAAGCGGTTAGGGGCAGTCAGGCAGGCAGGTGAGCGGTTGGGAGCCTGCAGTCTTGGATTGTGAGAGGGATGTCTGACTAAACCAGCAGTTGGCCCAGATTGGAGAGGGTGCAGGCTGGGCTGAGGGACAACCCTGCCCCCAGTGCACGAATTTCATGCACTGGGCCTCTACTCTACACTAATAAAAGAGAAACATGGTAATTGGCGTACGACTGCTACCCTTTTCATTGGCTAATCAGCGAGATATGCAAATTAACTGTCAGCCAAGATGGCGGCCGGCAGCCAGGCAGCTTGAAACTAACATGAGGCTTGCTTGCCTCAGTGACGGAGGATCATTGGAGGAAACCAACGTTCCCCGCCTGCAGCTGCAGGCCTCTGAGCGGGCAGTTTAAGAAACATTGTAACAAATACTGCCAGACTTCAGCCAGCAGATTCGCAACATTGTAAGCAAAGGCCAGAAGCCTACTTTCAGCCGTGGAGGCATAAGAGCTGGAGCCAAGCCTCAAGGTAAAGCCAGCCCAGAATAAAAAAAAAGAAAGAAAAAAAGGAGCAGTTGGGAACTTCAGTCACTCCCAGCCTGAAAACAGCCCTCAGCCCCTCACCCAGACTGGCCAGGCACCCCAGTGGGAACCCCCACCCTGATCCAGGACACCCTTCAGGGCAAACCAGCCGGCCCCACCCATGCACCAGGCCTCTACCCTATATAGTAAAAGGGTAATATGCCTCCCGGCACCGGGATCAGCGTGACAGGGGGCAGCGCCCAAACCCCCTGATCGCCATGTGGCTCTGTGTGTGACAGGGGGCGAGGCCCCAACCCCCTGAGCAGCCCTGCTCTGTGCCTGATAGGGGGGAGCTCCCCAACCCCCCCACCCCCACGGGCCCTGCTCTGTGTGTGATGGGGTAGAGCCATAACCTCCCCATCGGCCCTGCCCTGAGTGTGAGTGTGGCGGCGCCCCAACCTCCTGATCGGCCCTGCTCTGTGGGTGATAGAGGGCGGTGCCCCAACCCCCTGATGGACCCTGCTCTGTGTGTGATGGGGGCAGCGCCCCAACCCCCTGATTGGCCCTGCTCTGTGTGTGACGGGGTGGTGCCGCAACCTCCCCATCGACCCTGCCTTGAGTGTGACAGGGGATGGTGCCCCAACCCCCCAATTGGCCCTACCCTGAGCGTGACTGAGGGTGGCATCACAACCTCCCAATCTGCCCTGCTCTGTGCATGATGGGGCGGCGCCCCAACTCCCCAATTGGCCCTGCTCTGAGCCCAACCAGGGGCTGCATCTAGGGATTGGGCCTGCCCTCTGCCACCCGGGAGCAGGCCTAAGCCAGCAGGTTGTTATCTCCTGAGGGGTCCCAGACTGCGAGAGGGCACAGGCCGGGCTGAGGGACCCCCCTCCCCCCCGAGTGCACAAATTTTTGTGCACCGGGCCTCTAGTCAATAATAAGAGAGAATCGTTGATCGGCTGCCTCCTGCACGCCTCACACTGGGCTGCCTTCTGCATGCCCCACACTGGAGATAGAGCCTGCAACTGGGGCATGTGCCCTGACTGGGAATTAAACTATGACCTCCTGGTTCATAGGTCAAAACTCAACCCTGAGCCATCTCTTCAATTAGAGAAGCAAGTATAAAAAAATAGCTAACAGATAAAAAAAGACCTCAGCTCAAACACCAATGGCTGAGGATGTTACTTAAACGTTTTTTATTTCCATTTGGCACGAGCAGCTTCAGAATAAGATGAATGCATCTGTAGTAGTGAAGGGTTTTGTTGAACAACTGAATCAGCCAAGTTCTCTAAACCCCCTATTGCCTGTGCCTGCCTGACTCTTCTCCCTGCTCCAGGGGCTGATTGCTGAAACCCGCTCTCCTCTGTGGCACTGCGAATCCTCAGGCAGTTTCAACATGATTGTTCTTTAATGAAAAGCAAATTCTGTTTCTATTTACTCCTTTTCCTCTCTTGAGGTAACATCATTTTGTTCTCAACTTAATACCAAATACTATTATCAATATCTCTTGGAAATTCTACTTAATGAAAATGCTCTAGTCATAAAACTGCCACATAAAAACTTGGTTTGGTTTTTCAATTAACTGCACTTAATTAGAATTATATAATATGGAGTAGGTATGCTTGTATAGCTTAGCCTAATCAAAGAGGTTCTGGTTTGGTCAAAGTAAAGAGAACATTAAAAAGTAATGGGTATCAGAGAAGCATCGACAGAGAAGCATCAATCAGACTGTCAAACATCAGAGGGAAGGTAGGGGAGGGAAGGCTTAAGGAGAGAGATCAACCAAAGGACTTGTATACATGCATATAAGCATAACCAATGGAAACAGATACCAGGAGGGTGAGAGCATGAGTGTGGAGCAAAAAGGGGGATAAGGACAGATATGTAATACCTTAAGCAATAAAGAGAGAGAAAAAAGTAATGAATATCAATAGTATTACAGGCTCTTCTTCCCAAATGAAGTCATCATCTGGCTGACACAGCAAAGCCTCACATTCTGCTTTAGCTTGTAGTCAAGAGCACGTGCCTAGGGCTCCAGGTGAGTTGCCTGTGTACCTGCAGCCATGTGGCTGTGGCTCTGACCCAGGGCAACTTTGTGTCTATACCCAGCGTAAACCCACATTCCAGGGCCTTTCTCATGTCCCTGACATACAAAGGAAAAGAAAAAACAACAACACAAAAAACTGGCATATAAGTCACATGACTTCTGAGTTTTATTTTCTTCAGTTCAAAAATGTTCTCTACTAGTGTTGAATTATAATTTCACAAGACCCTACCACAGTCTTTTAAAGGAAATAAAAAAGAGGCACCATCAGGAAAATTCTATGAGCAAACTGTATTGTTTGTTCTTCTCCTTGAGTTAATGTCATCATTTCTGACAGTGTTGACCACAGTGATATATGCACATCATCCCACGTTGACAGCATGGGATCATTATAAATGTGGTGTCCATGCTTTCCATGTAAACTGCATTCATGATGAAACACATGGAAATGAAATGTCCTGAACTCAGCTTGGACACCACACTTAGAACCATAGATTAATATTGATAAATTTGCAATAGGAATCTTCATAAAATTCTGGTTTTCAGGGTAAAGAGCTGTGTTGTTTAACCTAAAGTGGAAGAGTAGGAGTATATATTTTAGATTTGGAGGGTTTGAATCCATGCTTGATCTTACTTCAAGCAACCTGGTGAATCAGGACATTTCCGGGAAAAAGGAAACGCAGCTCAACCAAGGTCATGGCTTTACCCATGTCAAAGAGGATGGAAATGTAAACCCTGAGCCAAAAGCAGTGCTTACCACTGTGATTTCACTGCTGCTTGCTTTTGATTTATTGCTGTCACTTCTTCAATGGAAGGAATATATTTTAAGCCATTCCATTAAGGTAATGCTAACTGCTATCTCACAACAATCAGAGCAGAGTTTCAATTATTGCTTCCGTCAAGTCTAATTGGTGACTGTCATGAGTTGTCTTTTCTTCAAGCAGAAGCTGAGACACTGCATGGCATGAGGATCAACAACTGTAGGTACCAGAGAGGAAAGAGTAAGACAGGTCAGAGGAAAAAGGCAAGTTGCTGTGAAGGTCCAAGAAGTCTCAGCCAACCCCGTGGGGGTACCTGGAGCACAACCAGCCAGCCAGACCTTTCTGGCTAAGGGTTGAGATGATCCTACCTTTCTCACCTGGCTCTGTTTTCACTGGATGCAGGCTAACCAGGTGAGGCAGCCAGTGAGGTGCTGAGGTAAACCCTGGAGAAGCTGACATCTGGATATTGTCCACTAACAGCATCCTCTTTCCTGATAACACAGAAAATAATGGATTTGACAAATTAGTGGTTGTATAGCTGAGGCTGTATTTATCTGCCATAGTGCAAGGCCACCCTCCAGGACCTGTCCTCTTTCTACATGGTCAGAATGGTCCATGGTCATTAAAGAGACATATTTGGGGGCCTTGAGTCATTAGATCAGGGGGCCAGTTTTTCTGTAAAGGGTTAGATACTATATACTGTAGGCTTGTGAACCACCTGTGATCTCTGTCATGTGTCCTTTGTTTTCAGGATCCTTTTAAAACATAAAAACCATTCTTCAGTTCTGGGTCATACAATAACAGGTCACAATCTGGATTTGGCTCATAGGCTGTGGTTTGCTTATCCCTGAGTTAGATTCCTAAAGGTGGCTCTGATTTCTGTCATTGCTATGACCCTAGTGCAGTGGTCGGCAAACTCATTAGTCAACAGAGCCAAATATCAACAGTACAACGATTGAAATTTCTTTTGAGAGCCAAATTTTTTAAACTTAAACTATATAGGTAGGTATATTGTTATTAACTTGATTAGGGTACTCCTAAGGCTTAGGAAGAGCCACACTCAAAGGGCCAAAGAGCCGCATGTGGCTTGCGAGCCGCAGTTTGCCGACCACGGCATAGTGTTGTTTTGATTTGCCATCTTGACCAAGAGATTTTTGTTACCTGGCTCATACATGCCCTTATCCTAATGGGGCTATGCTTCTGCTTGGGATCTTCAGATAATAATGGCAATATGAAGCTGTATCCAATGGTCCTCCAAATGTTGTGATTTCACCCTTCAGTGTATAGATTAAGTTGTGACCTTTCAGAATTGATATGATGAAATTCTAACCCTCAGAATCTCAAATATAACCTTACTTGTAAATAAAGTTATTGCAGATTAGTTAGAATAAGGTCATATTTATATGAGAGATTAATGGAGAGATTTGGATAGACAGACACACATAATAGACATCGTGTGAAGATGAAGGCAGAGAGTGGGGGTTGAGATTGGTCTCTGTTGGTTTAGGGTCCTGTTGTCCCCATTGTCATGACTATGCCTAATTCTACAATGATCTCTCTTACCATAAACTATGGAATAAAGTGGGTCACCAGTAAATATTTAGAGATGCTGGTGCTCCTGTCACTATTATTTCCTTATTATGATAATTAATAGTATATTCTTTGGGCTTCCTTGTGGAGCATACCATCTGCAGGTCTTTGAGTCTCACATATATGCCCACCCCAGCATGCTTATTCACCCAGCCTCTCCATATCTTCTTCCAGATATGCTATGCAATTCTGGCATTTCAACCTCACTTAGTACTAGAGATGCAGGTACAAAGGAGGGTGGACATTTACCAGGGCTGAAAGGAGGAGAATTAACTGAGAATCTGTATATATAATTATACACTCTCCAACCCTTCTTCATGCATAGAATTTGCATGCTTGGTACCTGTCCTGCCTCTGATTCCCCAAGTGGTAGATCTAATTTTTCATCTTTTGGAAATTAAAATTTCTTCATAGAAGAACAACCCATGCTTTTGAATTTGGTTATCTCTAAGCATAATTATATCTGGCTTATTTTTAATAATTCTTAACTAAATCTGACAAAGGATAAGTCTTATAAATATACCCAATTGGCCATTATTTTTTATAACATCATTCTTAAAAATGTAAAACAACATATGAAGAAATATATGAAGAAACATCTAACTTGAAGTACACACTAAGGTTTCTAGTGAGATGAATAAAAACAAAACCAACTAAATTCACCAAGGTGAAAGCTTGAAAAATTTCAGAAAATCAGGAAAAATGAGAATGTTATGACTGCTTCCAGAAATAAAAATGCAGTTAAATGGCACAGGAATGAATCTCATAATTTCTTTTTTACTTCTTATTCTCAGTACCAGACTTTATTCTTTTATTATTATTATTATTATTATTATTATTATTATTATTATTATTAGTTAAGGTATTACAAATGTGTCCTCATCCCCCCCCATTAACCCCCAACCTCCCCCCCACACACACACTCATGCTCCCATCCCCCTGTTGTCCATGTCCATTGGTTTGGCTTATATACATGTATACAAGTCCTTCGGTTGATCTCTTCCCCTTACCCCCGCCCTCCCCTACTTTCCTTCTGGGGATTGATAGCCTGATCGCTGTTTCTCAGCCTTTGGGTCTGTCCCTTTTCATCAGTCTATGTTGGTCTCTATAATCCACAAATGAATGAGATCATGTGGTATTTATCTTTCTCTGACTGGCTTATTTCACTTAGCATAATGCTCTCCAGTTCCATCCATGCTGTTGCAAAAGGCAAGAGTTCCCTTTTTTTTTTACCGCAGCATAGTATTCCATTGTGTATATGTACCACAGTTTTCTAATCCACTCATCTGCTGATGGGCACTTAGGCTGTTTCCAAATCTTAGCTATGGTGAATTGTGCTGCTATGAACATAGGGGTGCATATATCCTTTCTGATTGGCGTTTCTGGTTTCTTGGGATATATTCCTAGTAGTGGGATCACTGGGTCAAATGGGAGTTCCATTTTTAGTCTTCTGAGGTAGCTCCATACTGTTCTCCACAGTGGCTGCACCAGTCTGCATTCCCACCAGCAGTGCAGAAGGGTTCCTTTTTCTCCACATCCTCTCCAACACTTGTTGTTTGTTGATTTGTTGATGATAGCCATTCTGGCAGGTGTGAGATGATAACGCATTGTCATTTTGATTTGCATCTCTCGTATAATTAGTGACTTTGAGCAGGTTTTCATATGTCTTTCAGCCTTCTGTATGTCCTCTTTTGAAAAGTGTCTATCTAGGTCCGTTGCCCATTTTTTTATTGGATTGTTTATCTTCCTTTGGTTAAGTTTCATGAGATCCCTGTAAATGTTGGAAATTAAACCCTTATCGGTGGTATCATTGGCAAATATGTTCTCCCATGTAGTGGGTCTTCTTGTTGTTTTGTTGATGGTTTCCTTTGCTGTGCAAAAGCTTTTTATTTTGATGTAGTCCCATTTGTTTATTTTCTCTTTAGTTTCCATTGCCCTAGGAGCATTATCAGAGAAGAAATTTCTTCGGCATATGTTTGCGATTTCTCTGCCTGTGGATTCCTCTAGTATTTTTATGGTTTCCCGTCTTACGTTTAAGTCTTTTATCCATTTTGAGTTTATTTTTGTGTATGGTGTGATTTGGTGATCTAGTTTCATCCTTTTGCATGTATCTGTCCAATTTTCCCAACACCATTTATTGAAAAGACTGTCTTGACTCCATCGTATGCTCTTGCCTCCTTTGTCGAATATTAATTGGGCATAGTGGTTTGGGTTGATTTCTGGGTTCTCTGTTCTATTCCATTGATCTATATGTCTGTTCTTGTGCCAGTACCAAGCTGTTTTAAGAACAGTGGCTTTGTAATACAGTTTGATATCTGGTATTGAGATCCCACCTACTTTGTTCTTTCTCAGGATTGCTGCAGCTATTCGGGGTCTTTTTTTATTCCAGATGAATTTTTGGAACGTTCGTTCTAGATTTGTGAAATATGCTGTTGGTAATTTAATGGGGATTGCATTGAATCTATAAATTGCTGTGGGTAGTATGGACATTTTGATGATGTTGATTCTACCAATCCATGAACACGGTATATTCTTCCATCTGTTTATGTCTTCCTCTATCTCTTTTTTCAGTGTCCTGTAGTTTTCAGCATATAAGTCTTTTACCTCCTTAGTTAAGTTTATTCCTAGGTATTTTAATTTTTTTGGTGCAATGGTAAATGGGATTGCTTCTGTAGTTTCACTTTCTGTAAGTTCACCATTGGTGTAAAGAAATGCCATGGATTTCTTAGCATTAATTTTGTATCCTGCTACATTGCTGAATTCATTTATTAAGTCTAATAATTTTTTGATGGAGTCTTTAGGGTTCTGTATGTACAGTATCATGTCATCTGAAAATAAGGACAGTTTTACTTCTTCTTTTCCAATCTGGATGCCTTTTATTTCTTCTTCGTGTCTGATTGCAACGGCTAGTACTTCCAGTACTATGTTGAACAGGAGTGGTGAGAGGGGGCATCCCTGTCTTGCTCCTGTTTTTAGGGGGAATGGTTTTAGTTTTTGCCCATTGATTATGATGTTGCCTGTGGGTTTGTCATATATGGCTTTTATTATGTTGAGGTATGATCCCTCAATTCCTATCTTGCTGAGAGTTTTTATCAAGAAAGGGTGTTGGATTTTGTCAAATGCTTTTTCCTCATCAATTGATATGACTATGTGGTTTTTTTCTCTCAATTTGTTTATGTGTTGTATCACGTTTATTGATTTGCGGATATTGTACTATCCTTGCATCCCTGGGATAAATCCTACTTGGTCATGGTGTATGATCTTTTTGATGTACTGCTGGATCTGATTTGCTAGGATTTTGTTGAGGATTTTGGCATCTATGTTCATGAGGGATATTGGCCTATAATTCTCTTTCATTGTATTGTCTTTATCTGGTTTTGGGATTAGGGTGATGTTGGCTTCATAGAATGAGCTGGGAAGTGTTCCTTCCTCTTGGATCTTTTGACATAGTCTGAGGAGGATAGATTTTAGGTCTTCCTTGAATGTTTGGTAAAACTCCCCTGTGAAGCCATCTGGCCCCAGGCTTTTGTTTGCTGGAAGCTTTTTGATTACTGCTTCGATTTCCTCCATAGTTATTGGCCTATTGAGATTTTTAGATTCTTCCTGGTTAAGTTTTGGAATGTTGTATTTTTCTAGGAATATGTCCATTTCCTCCAGGTTGTCTAGTGTGTTGGAGTAGAGTTGTTCATAGTATTTTCTAACAATCCTTTGTATTTCTATGGGGTCTGTTGTTATTTCTCCTCTTTCATTTCTGATTTTGTTTATTTGGGTCCTCTCTCTTTGTTTCTTGGTGAGCCTGGCAAGAGATGTATCAATCTTGTTTATCCTTTCAAAGAACCAGCTCTTGATTTTGTTGATCTTTTGTATTGTTTTTTTCGTCTCTACGTCGTTTATCTCCACTCTGATCTTTGTTATTTCCTTCCTTCTGCTTACACTGGGCTTTTTTTGTTGCTTTCTTTCTAACTCTTCGAGTTGTAGAGTTAGGTCATTTATTCTCATTGTTTCTTGTTTCTTGCAGTAGGCTTGTAGAGCTATGAACTTCCCTCTCAAGACTGCTTTTGCTGTGTCCCATAGGTTTTGGATTGTTGTGTTTTCATTGTCATTTGTTGCCATGATGTTTTTTATTTCTTCTTTGATCTCACTGGTAACCCAGTCATTGTTTAATAGCATGCTATTTAGTCTCCATGTGTTTGATTTTTTTGGATTGTTTTTGTTGTAGTTGATTTCCAGTTTTATGCCTTTGTGGTCTGAGAAGATACTTGATATGATTTCAATTTTCTTGAATTTGAAGAGACTTTGTCTGTGACCCAATATATGGTCTATCTTTGAAGATGACAAATGTGCACCTGAGAATGTATATTCTGTGGCTTTGGGGTGAAATGTTCTGAAGATGTCAATTAATTCCATCTGATCTAGTGAGTCATTTAGGATTGATGTTTCTTTGCTGAGTTTCTGTTTAGAGGATTTGTCCAGTGGACATAATGGGGTGTTAAGGTCCCCTACTATGATTGTATTGCTGTCAATCTCTCCCTTGATCTCCTCCAGAAGATTTCTTACGTATTTGGGTGCTCCTATATTGGATGCATATATATTTACCAGAGTTATTTCTTCTTGTTGGACTGCTCCCTTTAGTATTATGAAGTGGCCTTCTTGATCTCTTTTTATGTCCTTCACTTTGAGATCTAATTTGTCAGATATAAGTATTGCTACCCCAGCTTTTTTTTCACTTCCACTGGCCTGAAAAACCTTTTCCCATCCCTTCACCATCAGTCTGTGTGCGTCTTTTTTTCTGAGGTGGGTTTCCTGTAGACAGCAGATATATGGGTCATGTTTTCTTATCCACTCATTTACCCTATGCCTTTTGACTGGGGAATTTAATCCATTTACATTTAAAGGTATTATTGATAGAAACTTGTTAGTCGCGATTTTTGTTCTTTACCGCTGCGTTCCTTCTTTGTTTCCTGTTTTTTCTATTTACAGCAAACCCTTTAGCATTTCTTGCATTGCTGGTTTGGTTGTGATAAACTCCCGTAGACCGTTTTTGTCTGTGAAGCTCCTGATTTGACCCTCAATTTTGATTGATAGCCTCGCTGGGTACAGTATTCTTGGATTCAGACCCTTCCTTTGCATGACTTTGTATATTTCATTCCATTCCCTTCTTGCCTGATGTGTTTCTGTTGAGAAATCGGTCGCTAGTCTGATGGGGGATCCTTTGTAGGTAACTTTCTGTCTCTCTCTGGCTGCTTTTAAGATTCTTGCTTTGTCGTTGGTGTTTGCCAATTTAATTATTATGTGCCTTGGTGTCGGTCTTTTCGGGTTCATTTTGTTTGGGACTCTGTGAGCTTCTTGGATTTGTGTGAGTTTTTTCCTCCCTATATCAGGGAAATTTTCTGTTACTATTTTTTCAAACAGGTTTTCTATTCCTTGCTCAGTTTCCTCTCCTTCTGGCACCCCTATTATTCGGATGTTGTTTCGTTTAGCATTGTCCCAGAGTTCTCTTAGGCTCTCCTCCTGCTTTTTAATTTTTTTTTCTAGAAGCTGCTCTGTTTGGGTATTTTTTTCTACCCTGTCTTCTAGCTCGCTGATGTGGTCCTCTGCTTCTTCTAGTCTACTGTTGATGCTTTCTATTGAGTTCTTTATGGTAGTGATGTCATTTTTCATTTCTTCTTGGTTTCTCTTCATTTCATCTTGGTTCCTGCACATATTGTTGAGTTGGTCTTCCATTCTTTTCATCCACCTTATGGCCATTTCTCTGAATTCTTGCTCTGACAGGTTGCTTGCCTCCATTGCCTCCATTTCGTTTACTTCCTTTTCTTTCATATTTGGGTTGTTTCTTTGTTTCACCATGATTTCTCTTCTCAAGGTGTTTGGTTATGTAGTTCTCTCTCTGCTGCGCTGATTCAAAGGCACAAAATACAACACAACAAGGCACAACGTACAAGGCACTGAACTAAATGCATTCACGATATTAATAACCCCAAATAAAGGTGACCCCCCGAGCAAAGAGAATTAGGGGATAAAGAAGAAAAAAAGAGAAAAAGATTAAAGAGAAAAATAAAAAACCAAAAGGAGTGCTGAAATGAGATTGGGAAAAGGGAGAGAAGAAAAAAACAAAGAGACAAAAAAAAAAAAAAGTAAGAGAATGAAATGGAGGTGGGGAAGAGGCTATTTGTATGGGGAGAAAACTCCAAGAGAACCACAACCAATCTCAATGAACTCCAGCAGCAGATCCCTGGAGACTAATGCAAACTACAAACAACCACCAATATCAAGCGAGGCAAGGGAAAACAGAAGCACAAAAATAACCAGATAAAGAAAAAGCAAGCAAAACAGAAAAATGAAAATGAAAAACAAAACAATTTCCCACACAAGCATAAAAAACCCCAATATACTCAAAATCAAGCAAACACTAGCAAAACGACAGAGAGAGAGAGAAAAAAAAATTAGATAGTGAAGAAAGATAAGAGAGAGGTGTATATGGATTTAGAGCGAGGGATTGGAAATTAGATATATAAGTAGGGTGAAATTTAGACAGTGGGTAGAAAGAAGGAATAGGGAAAATCCAAAGCAGGAATAGGGTAAGAGAAATAGGACAACAAAAGGGGAAAAGTGAGGAAGAGAGTTTTGGCTTAAGGGTAAATGTGAGATAGAGAGAAATGATGCTAAAGGAACGATGAAAATAGAGTGTAGAACACTAATCCCAAAATAAAATAAGGAAAAATAAAAATAAATTTAAAAAAATGACACTTGAAAAAATGGTAAAAGGATAGCAATAATACTGGTTAAAAAAATGTAGTAATTAAAAAGGTAAAATCAAGTGATGAAAAAAATAATAAAATAGGTTCTTAATGAAATGGTGAAAAAAGAATTAAAATATATATATATATATAAATATTTGGAAGTGAAGGTGCTTC
This sequence comes from Myotis myotis, assembly GCF_014108235.1. Classification (NCBI taxonomy): domain Eukaryota; kingdom Metazoa; phylum Chordata; class Mammalia; order Chiroptera; family Vespertilionidae; genus Myotis; species Myotis myotis. The sequence continues at coordinate 44,033,516 of NW_023416401.1, forward strand.
AGATCTTCCACTCTTCTTTTTGGCACGCCTTAGTCCTGCCAGGCATTCAGGGGAGTGTTGAACTTCCCTGTGATACACTGTCCCTCTGTGCAGTAAACCACAGACCTGATTTTAAGGCAGGTTGTATTTGTTTACCAGACTGCCTTTATTTGTGATCACAGAAGAGACAGTTTGTGGCTCTTCCTCTGGGTGGCAGTGTGTCTGGATTGACCTCCGAGGCTATAAGTCCTCTCTATCAGTAGGGTTTTTTTTTTTTCTCTCTATGGTATTTGGAACTGATTTGGGAAAGACCACTGCCCAGAGCTGGTTCCTTGCCACTGCCCGCTGTTTCCCAGGCTCCCCAAAAAGAACTTTCCCCTACAGGCTCTGCGAATGACCCCAACTGGGGAATCCCATGCACTGGGTTTAATAATCAAATGCACGGATCTAAGGGGAACTGTAACAAGAGCCTGATACATTGTGAGAATTCGCAAGCCTCCACCTTCCAGGTCTGCGCACAGTCTCCGCGCGCAGACTCCGAGCGCCCACTCGCCCCTGGCACCAAGCAGCCAGCAGATTGGCAAAGTCCAAGGCTGCTTTTTTACATCCAGTCCAGCTATGGGCTTATTTTTAGCGTTCCCTTCTGCCAGCAGCCCTGTGGGGCCCCTTCCCCACTCGCGGGTCATGCTGGTCCCAACGGCTGCGGACTCTGTGGGGCGCAGATTTTGCCCCAAGGGCGCGAGCTCGGTTCTCTCTCCAACCCGAATCGCAAACCGCACCTTTAGGGGATGTCTAACCTTTCCGTGAGAAGAAGCAGTGCTCGTCTGAGTTCAGGCAGTCACCCTGCTTGAGATCCCTTGTTTCCAGGTTAGTAGCTGGTCTCTGGATGCCGGCAACAACCACCCAAGATGGCGCAGTCTCCGCTGCTTAGCTGGCGCACCAGGAGAGGTTTCAGCCGCAGTCTCCAATCGTCCTTTTTTTCCTGGGGGTTCTCGATCTTTCCTAGCTGCAGACAGTCTCTCAGCTGAAAATCCTCTGCCTATTCGAGCTGTATGTTACCCGTTTCAGCTGCTCACCCTTATCTGCTCCAGGACAAGGCACAGGACACGTCCGTTTATACCACTGCCATTTTCCCTCTCCAGACTTTATTCTTTTTCTTTTTTATTATTTTATTGTTTAAAGTATTACAAAGAGTAGTACATATGTCTCCTCCCCCCCACCCAGACTTTAAATGCTTTCAAAATATGGAGGCAAAGCAATAGACATTTTTATACCTCACAAAACTATCTATTAAATGAAAGTTAAGTAGAATTAAACAAAAATGGTTATCTCTGATATAACAATTAGATCACTTTTAACTCTAAATAACTAAAAACCAATAAAAACTATAATAATAATAATAATCTTACCTAATAATAGACAAACATATAAATTGACCATCCCTCCCTACGCTCACCAGCCAATCAGGAGAGTATGCAAATTAACCCAACAAAGATGGTGGTTAATTTGCATTCATAGGTGCTAAATGGCAGAGTGAAAACTGAAGGCTCCGGCTGGAGCAGCGAAGACCTGGGTCCCTGGTGCCGGAGGAAAACCTGTGCCGGCAGCCAGGGGAAGGGAAGGCCTATTGCATGCATCTCTTCATGCAACGGGCCTCTAGTAATTAATAATAGGGTAATAATAGGGTGGTATTCTTTACTCATCTGTGTGATAGTTTAGGGGTATAGTTGGTTGTAGTCTCAATGCCATCTATAGTTTATTCTTTTCATCTTTTAGTCCACACTTCCACATATTGACTTAAGTCTATCTTTCTTCTTTTGACTGCAGTGAATGCAACGGATCCAAATACATATTCTTAGCCTTACATTCATGGGAAAAAAGAGAGATTCTTTCTCACACAAAATAATAAACAGTAGTATCGGGCCTGACAACTCTTTTTGGCCAAAACTTGTTACTCAAACAAAACTGGAATGTGAGGAATTAGCTGGAGTGAATGGCTTAAAATATACAGAATCCAACTCTTGTTATGAAGGTCAATCCTAATGAAATCACATTATCTGAGAGAAGGATAAGCGGATTCTCCCCAAATATATCTGGTGTAGAGCAAGGGAGGAGAATGGACATTGAGAGAACAACAAATGCCAATGTCCACTACATGTAAGGAATCAGAAAGAGTTGATCTTTTTGAAAAACAAATGGCTGAATGAAAATCTCAGGATTTACAATCTGGAGGGCAACTGGATCAGTCTGGAGCTGAGAGAGAGAACATTCAGATTAGAAATCATCAGGAAAAAAAAGGATAGTTCCATTAAAACACCAGCTAGGCCAAAAAAATTTTTTTAAACATTTTATCATAGAGGGGAACATAAGAATAAAAAGTCCAAAGCTCCACTGAAAAATCAAAACTGATAATTGAAAGAAATATAATCAGGATACACTCTGACTTTGCAGTGTACACTATTTACGTGATCATATTTTGTAAACACTAAATATTCAATTTTTACTTAAGTACATATACTACATATCTCATTAAAGGATGAAGCAAGGAGGAAGTGTGGGATAAAAGATAGTTAGACCTAACAAGAAGTAAATGACTGTCTAAATTTGAGAACTCCAGATATAGTAGTCTAAGTAACGTCAGCTTTTTATTTAGGTAGTAACAATCATATCTCTAAAGTACGAAAAAATCTATAGCCTTGGAGGGAAAGAGGCAAAGAAAAAAATGAAGATGAAGTGGTTGTTTTCCATTAAAATTCTGTCAGGATCATTTCACTTTTATCTATGTTTATGTATTATTTGGGCAAAATTAACTATTTTTAAAAAGTAAGCTCAAGGCTCCTCTGTTGGCCCAATGTCAATTTCAGAACCACACAGTCTTTCAAGTTAAGAATTATCAAGTTTATAGTAATGAGTAAGTTTTTGTTTTGCCTCATATTTGCTTTTCTAAACAAATTATGGCCAAGAAATAATTTGGAAAGAAAATAGCCCTTTTTCTTCTTGCATCCCATTTATGCTGAGTTCTTACCATGGGTTGGTATTTTCACTGGTCCAAAGTTTGTACAGTTCAAGTTTTGATGTAATTAATGGATCAACAATTGAATATAGAAAATGGAATGGATGAATGAGGGTCTGAGCCATCATATCTCTGCAGTCCATGCTAGGCTTTCTCTATTGTCTATGAAATAAAACATTATCTTGGGATTCACCTTACCAGAAGATATTGTAAATTGCCTTTAGGTAATAGTGGCAGAGAAAATAAAACAAAATCAATCAAAATTAATTTATCTGCTCCTCTTCATTTCCCTACAGTCGAAACACATCTTAAATGAACAAATCCAACAACTTGGAATGAGAAAATAGAGTCATATTATGTAAAAAAAAAAAAAAAAAAAAAAAAGGAGCATACAGCTTGAGAGTGAATATAAAGTAAGGGGAAAGGAAGGGAGAGTCTTACAGCTTGCTTCCATCCCACCTATGTTTCTCATGCACATACCTATGTGAATACCACGAGGCTGTTTTAGTCCTGACATGTGGGCTCCATCTCCTTCTCCTCCACCTGCTCTGTTTCCCCAGGCACCTGGTTCCTCTCCCAGGAAGTCTTGTAGCACACAACCTGTGGAAATAACCATTCAAGACAATATTTTTCTATTTGAGAATTCTTGAAACTGATTTAGGAAAATGGGGATGGGATGAAGGATACTCTGGGGTTACTATCTGCAAAGTATGCATTTGATGTTTTGTTTTTTTTCTAATACGTAATCCTTTTCTCTGTGCATGTCATGGGATCCTTCTTCAAGGCACCCATAGTCCTAAAATATTTTTTCATCATTAATGTTGAATTTCAATACAGACCAATCTAAACACAATTTTAAAAGCTGTATAATCAGAATCTAAATTTTAGTATGTGTTGTGGAAAATTGTTGTGTGTTTTATTGAACAATAGGACAACTAAATAAAGGTAGTATAGATTACTGAAAATTCTGGAGGTCACATCAACAGTCCAATTATTTCACCAACCAGTTTCTTTCAGTCTTTCTATCCTGCCACCTTCAGTATGTTGATGTTAGCTTAGCTTGTCCCCTTGTGGCCATGGATCCATCTCTTTACACATCCCCAAGAAATAAATCTTCATAAAGAGTTCTATGAGAGTATTTATAATTGCTGCAGGTTTGTCCTTAGCCTTGTGTAATTTTTAAAAAAAGGATTATATATCTTATTGCTTAATATTGAGTTTTCCTAAAAAAAGTACATATTTATCAATAACCAAATAAGACATAGAGAAGATGCTTTATCGCTTATAATAGGCAAATAATATTTCCTACTTATCTAAGAAATATTTTGGTAATTCAATTTTCCAAAGCTATGTTTTCCTCCTAGAATAATTCTAAATGGCAATTCTAGTAATTGATTGTCTTAAAAGATGAACGTCATCTCTAAGTCTTACATCTTATTACCATGTCAATACTGTTTATTTATTTAACCAGTAATTCATTCACACAGTAATGCAGTGATTTATTTACTCAATTAAACAAGCAATAACATAGTGGAGAAGCAACATGGTCTAATGTTTAAATTCATGAATTGTGCTGCAAAACTGCCTGTGTTTGAATCCACTCCTTGGTATATCATTCATTCAATCTCATTGGGCCCAAGTTTTCTATCTGGAAAAAGGGATTAAATGCACATGCCTCATAGAGTTATCATTTTTATATGAGTTCACATACCCAAAATTTTTAGAAGAGTCTATGGCTCCTAATAATCACTAAATAATTATTCAATGAAAATAAGCAAATAAATATATACTACTGAAGACAAAGATGTACTATTGAACTGTTTTTATATTATTAAAAAGCACAGGCATCAAAAGCAAAAATAGATAAGTGGGGCTACATCAAACTAAAAAGCTTCTGCACAGCAAAGAAAACAATCAACAGAGCAAAAAGGTAAACTTATGGAACGGGAGAAAATATTTGCAAGCCATATATCCAAAATATATAAGGAACTCATACAACTCAATAGCAAAGATAAATAATCATCTGATTAAAAATGGGCAAAACACTTGAATAATATTTTTTTCAAAGCAGTCATAAAAATGACTACAGATATGTCAAAAAATGTTCAACATCACTGATTATCAGGATAATGTAAGCCAAAATGAGATATTACCTCATACCTGGTAGGATGGCCATTATGAAAAAGCAAACAAACCAGCAAATAACAAATGTTGATGAGGGGTGTGGAGAAATTAAAATTTTTATATATTATTATTGGGAATGTATAATAGTTCAACCTTTATGGAAAAGAGTGTGGAGTTTCCTCAAAAAAATTTAAAAAGGAACTATCATATGATCCAACAATCCCACTTTTGGGTATAAATCCCTAAAAAAATGAAATCAAGATCTCGAAGAGATACCTGTACCACCATGTTTATTGCAGCATCATTCACAATAGCTAATGTCCATCAGTGGATGAATGGATAAAGAAAATGTAGTTTAGACATTCAATGGAATATTAATCCACCTTTAAAAACACATAAATCCTGCCATATGTGACAACATATGTGGATCTTGAGTTTCCTAAAGGATTTCGTTATGCTACTGAAATAAACCAGTCAGAGAAAACCTAACACTACATAAATCAATTTACATGAGGAATCTAAAGTAGTTAACCTTATAAAAGCAGATGGAATTCTGGTTGCCAGGGGCTAGGGAGGGAGGAGGTGGAAATGGGGAGATGTTGGTCATTGGTATAGAGGGTATACAGTTTCCTTTTTATTTGTCTTTGAAAAAATTATTTATTAAATTTATTGGGGTGACATTGTTCAATATGAACATAAAGGTTCCAGATGAGGGTTTCTATGTTACAAGATCTGTATATTATACCATGTGCCCACCACCCAAAGATATACAGTTTTGATCATGCAAGATGAAAAAGTCCTAGAGACCTACTCTACAACCATGTGCATATAATGACAATATAGTACTATACACTTAAAACTCAACAAGGGTAGATTTCATGTTATAAAAAAAATAATCAGCTCAATCAATTAAAACCCAGAGAAATTGGGTTTGTTTGAGGTGCTTATATCCTACAATGCAACTATTGTCTGATGACCTGCATTTTCCATTTTCAACTTCTATTCCTAATAGGACAAATCCTAAAGTTTTGGCTATGTGCTGCCCTGCCTGCTCTCCAATATGACTGGAACAATATTTCATCAGACAAAATTACTTTAAATGGTATTACTACATCAATTAGGACCCCTTTTCTGTGCAAATGACAACAAAGTGATGCAAACTGACTTTTGCAAAACTGGACTTTATTGACTCAAAAAATGGAAAGACCCAGAAGTAGTATTTTAGGCACAGTTTCATCCAGAAGCTCAAATTATTTGGAATCATTCGTTTCGGTTCTGCTTTTCTCTCCATTGGCTGTTTTCTGAGGCTCCTGGCCATCCCCCCCTCACACCTTTCTCTCTGGCAGCTCTCCTATTCTGAAAGCACGCATGCTTCTTTCCTAGCTCATCTGTATTGTCTAAAATATAGATATATGGCATATTAGCATAAAATGTCATTGCTGAATAGTCCATTGGGTTCAATAAAACTCAACAGACCATTTAGCCCTATCCGTAGAGCCCTAAAGTAAACATTGACTTGGTTCCTCTTATATGCAGATCCCTGGCTCAATGGACTCTATCTGAATATTTGACAGAAACAGTATCATTATATTTAGTTGCTAGATTTGGTCACATATTCATTCCTGACCAGCCACTTTGGCCGTAGAATTTGATGTATTACTTGGCTGACCATAAATCACTCTGAACCTTTGGAGACCGTGTGGAACAATATATTTTTATACTTTATATTGTTTAAGCAAAGTGAAGACTTGTTAGATTTTAATAATCCTTTTAAAATCTTTCATTTCCTGTCTCCCAATTCTGCTTGCAGTGATGGGCTTTCATTTCACTCTCAGCATTCCAGAGGAGTAGACTTTCTGTTCAGGCTCCTCTATCCATATGTATGCAGTTATGAATCCTGAGTTGTGTGCCAAAAATAAAAGAATATGAGTCAAAGGTATATACCAAGAATAAATTATAAAAATTCTTATTACTAAGGGTAACAAGAATAATGTGTTCCATCTTTAGAATAATATATTTTCTAAGGAAAGACAAACCCTCCACTTCAAAAAGATGGATACATGAAAGTAAATGCTAGATAGTTAAAAATAAGGCACTGAATTTCAACATATGAATATTCATTTTTCCTTGTGTATCTGTCATCTACCTATAAGGTCTATTTTAATTTATTGAATGTGTTTTCTTTATTTGGGGGATCATCATTTAACTTTCATTTTTTTAAAAGAATCTATATATATTAGTAGTATTGTTGCCTAATTAAATTGGCCTTAGTTGTGCAAAGCATATCCTATGGCTGTGTGAGAAGCGTGATTTTAGTTTAGCACACAGGAACTTCATGAATCAATCTGACCTTCTTCTTGCACCCCCTGCAAATCTACTCTCTGTTTATTCAATACAGAGTCTTCTTGAAAAGGAAAACAAAAATTTGAAGAGAAGAGGCATTATGTAAGAGCTCCGTTCTTCCCTGGAGGGCTTTGTCATTTAAAAAGTAATTTGGGAGAAACTCCATAATTAAGCAAACAAAAGAAGATAAATGTTTCCTCACTAAGATAATTGTCATGACCACAAATTTGCACGAATAATATATTTGGCATTAATTTGACTGTCCCCCCCGAGAATTCAGTCAAATTAATATTTCTCATTTTTAGAGTAGCCATATGAATGTCATGACAAATGCCTCATTCAAATTTAGAAATAAACGTGTGGAGTAAATGGAGCCAACTGGGTATAAATCTAATAGGCTATGTCCTTAGTGCACACAGACATGTCTAGCTCCGTGTTCTTATCTATGAACTCCGTCTAACCCTCAAGTTCTAATATTTGCTCACATACAGGAAAACAATCACTTTCTGAATTAAAGATGATATAATCACTTATGATTTAGAACTCAGTTCTCCACCTTCCTCCGCTGATTCTAGACCAATACCTACGTTCAAGGATCAGCATGGCCCCATTGGGGAAATCCAATTACATACTATTTTGGAAGGAAGAGAATTATTAGCAGTCCTGGGGAATCCATGAGCAGTGGCCAGGCTGGAGACAAAATATAAACATGAGTAAGACAATTTTGACATGGGGGATCTTTCCTGTGACTCAGGATTGAATGATTTGACAAAGACACTTGAAGCAAACAAAAGGAAACCACTCATAATAAACCACTAATAAACTGAATGTCTCCGGGAAGTCTCAAGAAAATAATGGCTTACAATGAATCATATGGATACTGCTATTAAGGGACAGTGACACCCTCTGGATCAGGGGTGGGCAAACTTTTTGACTTGAGGGCCACAATGAGTTCTTAAACTGGACCGGAGGGCCGGAACAAAAGCATGGATGGAGTGTTTGTGTGAACTAATATAAATTCAAAGTAAACATCATTACATAAAAGGGTATGGTTTTTTTTTTCAATAGTTTTATTCATTTCAAACGGGCTGCTCTGGATCCATCCTCAGATTCTGCTAATAATCTCTTTGACTCAAAACAGAGACAGGACTTTTCCAGTTAAGCCAAATGGAGACTTGAACCTAGTAATTTGTCTAGAATCAATGAAGAGAGAGGTCAGAACTTGACAAATGTCTTCCTGTATGGCATTTGCCTTGAAGTAGGGAATTCCAGTGTTGAGGCAAGGAGGCTGCTCTTCTCTAGCAAGTGCATCTAAGACCCTCATGATAGTCCAGAGGGATAAGGGCAACATGAGTGTCCAACATTCTCAAGCACAGTCACCACAGGTCTCTCTGTCACAGGTCTCAGGGTTTCATTTCCCTACGCAGCTTGACTCCAATAGAGACAGAAGGAAGACAGTATACTCCAGGGCACCTTGTTCCAACTATTTTCTATCCCAATTTTTTACAGGCAAAAGCCTTAGCAGTTAGGATTTTAAACAATCTGGGTATACCACCGTTCCATTCTCCCTATCCATGGAGTTCTTGTTATCATAGGGCAATTGATTGATGCAAACCCAGAATCCCATCATCCTAAGGATCTGCATCCCAGGAACACTTTGGGATCAACCCATGGGTTTTCTTTGCCTTTCCTCAGAAAACAAAATAAAACAACCCCTCAGAGAAGAGTCGGAATATGTTGTTATTTCATTTTTTCCCCCAGGAAATACTGAAAGCTGTGACTAGATAGACAACCAGGCAAATGTGCTACCAATAAGCCACCTCTGGGGGCAACTAGTTCTTGATCCTTCTGGGAGGCCTGGGAGCTTGGGTAAAGCATCCACTTGGGATTGCACTATAGGCCAGATGAGGGGCCAACTTCCAGTGGCCACTGTTTGAAGATTATTTGCACTTTTCCTGGTATGAGCCTACTCAGAGCTGCACCCCAACCAGAGAAAGGACAGAGAGAAACATTTGCAGGTGCTGGCAGTGGAGATAAGGCCAGTGTTCACGGACAGGGTAAGGCCCGAGAGGGTGATGCCAGGACACCCCACCAGAGTTCAGCATTCGGGTTTTCTGGTTTTGATGCCAAACTTCTAGTAGTTTCATGACATGAGATTCACAGCTTTTCCTATCTCTCTCTGTTATTTTTTAATTTTCTGAAACACCTTGTATAAAACATGGATTCTCAAGTTTTTAGAAGATCTAGGATTCTGTCAGTTATTATGTTACAAAGAAAGGGAGGGACCTTGTAGATGTCGTTGCACTTCTTTTGACCTGAATTTCTTTGTTTTTAAAATGAGAAGGTGGGATCTGATAAAGAATTGCTAACTCAAATGCATATAGAGGTGAGGCAAAGAAACCCCAGTAATGCTCTAAATAGTCAAAACCAGAGTCATACAAGCGTGGACTGAGATGTGAAACTGTTAGTGTAAAGTGTGTGGACTGGTCCTACCAAGCTTCTGGGAGTAGCTGAGGTGGGTGGAGACTATAGTGAATTGTCAATTGTTTAAGGGGTTAAAAAAGGTGGCTGACATTTGGGAATGTTGGTTAACTGTGGTTTTTAAGTGAAGCAAGCATTATCCAGAATTGGACTTAAGAAAATGCATTATCCCAAAGCATCAGCTTATCACCTTTGGATTAAAAGAACTCTGTTGTGCTTTTCAATCATGAATTAAAATGATTTTAACCTTGTCATCTTTGATTTTACCTTAAATATCACTCAGTTCTCAAACCCTGACCTGGTGAGAATGTCTAGTTCCTGTGATACAAAAGCATGTCTTCTATACTATAATCTTCAAACAAAACCTAAAAACAAACAAACAAAAACCCACCTTTTAAATAAAATCTTCCAATTTGTATACTGTGCATATAAAACAATTTCCCCCTCATTACTTACCTGTCCGCTTTCTGAACAATGCCAACTCTGCTCAAAGGATTGTTTTAGGACAGCTTTCAGAATGGCCCTTGGAATGCTATTGCTTTATGTCATTCCAACCATCTTTTTTAAAACCCTTTTCACTCCATTAGAAAGCATCAATTTTGAAAGGATGCAATTGTGACAGGAGTCATGTATTATGCATAACCCACTAATAACTATAATAAATCCTTTTATTTCCCAGAGAAATGTATTGAAAAATTAACTGTGTATGTCAATTTGAAAACTATTTTGAAGACTATTTATGTTAAATGATACATTTACTAAAAAGCATTGATGACATTTCCCCCTTGATTTTTAAAATATCACAACCATAACTGCTTGGCAAAAATTTTGCCACAGTGTCACTTCTCTCTGAAATAGTAAATTTTTTTATAACTTGGTTTGCCCTAAAACTGAAGGAAATGGCAAAAGGAAATAAAAACATTTGGGACATTTCCTTATACATGATGAGTATAAGGAAGAATGGACAAAGGAAGAAGATTGATAAATAGCTTTGCTATTCTTTAAAAAAGCAGTATTTTCATTCAACATTTATTTTTATGAGCCAAAGTGAGTTTCTCTCTTCAGAATTATTTCACGAGTCAGATATAAGTCCCACCTACCTTAGCATTCAGGGTTAGTTACAACTAGCAAATCTTGAATTTTATTACTTTATAAACCATCCACATAACACCCAATAAATCATTTGCTATATGATGAAAGCATAATATGCAAATTAATCGAACGGCAGAATGACTGGTTGCTATGATGTGCACTGACCACCAGGGGGAAGACACTCAATGCAGGAGCTGCCCCCTGGTGATCAGTGTGTTCCCACAGGTGGAGCACCACTCAGCCAGAAGCCAGGCTCAAGGCTGGCAAGCACAGCAGAGGTGGCAGGAGCCTCTCCCACCTCTGCTATAGGCAGGTGGTAAGGAGTGAGGGGTCTCAGACTGCAAGAGCCCTAGACTGTGAGAGCCCTGGATTGTGAGAGGGATGTCTGACTGCCAGCTGAGGCCTGATTCCCCCCTAAGCCAGCAGGTAGACATCCCCCAATGGGTCCCAGGTGCAAGAGGGCTCAGGCCGGGCTGAGGGCCTCTAGTAATCTTATAATATGCCCTAAAGAGAGAAAGTAAGTAAATTTAAGGAATGCTTTGCATTTATGTAATTTAGGATAAAATTTTAAATCTAACCGATTGGTAACATTCATATATTGGATTTAGCAATTTTTTTTTTTTTATATATTTTATTGATTTTTTACAGAGAGGAAGGGAGAGAGATAGAGAGTTAGAAACATCGATGAGAGAGAAACATCGACCAGCTGCCTCCTGCACATCTCCCACTGGGGATGTGCCCGCAACCCAGGTACATGCCCTTGACCGGAATCGAACCCGGGACCTTTCAGTCCGCAGGCTGACGCTCTATCCACTGAGCCAAACCGGTTTCGGCTGGATTTAGCAATTTTAAGTAAAGTTTTTGTTTGAGTCAATTAATGGATGTTTTGAAATAGAATATATAGATTCATTCTTCAGCTTCACTTATATTTTTCAAATATGGTTAAATCCATTTTTCAACTAGGGATGGAAACTTGTTTTCTCCCCAGATAGTCAGTCCAAAGGCAGCCCCTTCACAGAGCAATCCCCTTTCTGTCTCAGGGTATATCTTTATAAATGTTCCTTCATGCCTATTTACCGAGTGCTAGCTATTACTTAGGCTGGTGGTTATAAAAACATATTGATGTTATTTTTATAAACCACTGTCAGTTAAATATTAGTCAGAAGGAAAATAAAGTCTTTCTAAAATTTTAGCAGAGATCAGTGGATAAGAAAATTAGTTGCATTCCCCTGGCATTTCTCCAAACAGAGAAAAGAATTCGTAGTTCCTGGAGCACAAATGTCATTTAATATGAAGCAGCACAGACAGTAACTATGGCTCTGCATGTCCTGGTGGAAAATGGTAGAAGAGACTAGTGCTATGATAGTTCTTGCCCACAAGAGGCTAATATTCTCAAGGCTATCTAACAATACAATAGCATGTTCATACTTCTCAGAAAACCGGGTGTTATTTCTGCAGTCATGTTCATAAGCAATCCTGTCTGGTTTGAATGTAAGGTTTCAAAGATTTTAACTCTTCTATTTGATGAAGACTTTCTACTCTGTTGTGATGCATTCACAGACTGTGGACTGGAAATAAATGGCCACCCAAATGTTACTTAAAACCGGTGGCCTACTACAGAATTGCAGATCATTTTTAAAATCATTCCAGTGTTTGCCAACAAATGATATATTGGATGAACTGTTATGACTTGTATATTGTTGAGTTCATAAAATACAAAACAAAACTTTACATCTCAAAATTAGGTAAATAAATGAAAACATATTTAGAATTTTTCAAGGAACTAATGTGATATAGAATGTGTCAGAAGCATTATTTTCCTTCAGATTTGTGTGTGTGTGTGTGTGTGTGTGTGTGTGTGTGTAACATTACCTCGTATAGCCACACAGAAGTAACCTGGGAGAAGAGGCCAATGCTGCAGACCAATTAATAAGAGTCTCAGGAGACCGGGAACTGGATTATTTTCTTGAGGAAACTATGAGTGTGTAGACAAATACTACCTGCCCTTGCATCAGAAGAGCAGTTTCCTGCACCAATTCTTTTTAAGGTTTTGGAAATCCTTCTTACCATTCATCCTTATGAGGTGCAAGCTTAAGGGAAACCAATGGCCCTTTCACTGTGTTTAAGAAGTGTCAGCTCTACTGTAACTTGTGTAAGTAGTGTCTGTTTCGGTGCTGGCCTTGGAGAACCCTGATAAAGCACTTTCTTCTAGATGGTCTATTGGGCTTATTAAGGCTATCAGTTTATATGCTCTCCCATGCAAAATATCACATCCTGATATTTGACCATATGTGTGCTTAACCTTCCTTTGCAGAAGCTGAACTTTCCCATATGTTGATTTTTTCTCAGAAAGAAAGAAAAAACACACACGTGTGGGCCCCCATTGGGGAGGTAGCATTACTCAGCAAGCGGTGCGTCAGAGCCTCAAAGTGTGAAGAAGGCAGTTTGCCAAGCTAGTAGGATGTGGTGGATGGTTGAAAGTATGTGTGTGTGTCTGTGTAGGAAAACAAATGGATTTTTTGAGGAAAATCTACCACCATAGCCTGGTAGGATTAGGGAAGCTGTGTAGAGCCTCAGTAGCTACCTGTCTTGGTCCCTTGGTGAGGGGACACAGTACCTGAGCGTTCCTCTGCCACAGACCACGGGATCCAGGACTGCACAGTCATAACCTCAGCCCTGAGCTTTGAGCAAATGTTCAATCCCATAGCCCCAGGCACCGCACAGGAAACCACTGGGTTCAAAAATCAAAGACACAGTATGTATGAGAGTTTAATTTCAGTCACAGACATACTGACCACTGGATTATGGGAGGAATGAGGGCATGAACAAAAGGTGTGAACCCCATGCCCCTTCATCTTCTCCCTGGGATTTCCTTCCTGAGTTTCCCGGTCCCCTCTCCATCCCCATTCAAGGACCACTTGTCTAGCAAAATTTCAGAAGCCTGCCACGTACAAGGCCAGGTAACAAAATATGTGTCATGGGAAACTGACCTGGACAAAAAGGAGGAAGAGGTTAGACATACTTGAGTGGATGGATTTAGCAAAGACCAAATTGCCATCCTATCTTCAAACTGCACTTGAGGAATGCAGTAATTTTCCTGAAGATAATTTTCAACTTCATCACTGTTTCATTGAAAGATGTTATCGTTTTTTATAAAGATGTATTTCAGGATGTGAAAAAGGAAATTACCAACCAATCCTAAAGATTTCAACATTACACCATCATTTCCCATCGTTGGCCATTTTTTTTTCAGACTCTCCTCCCTCCCCCATTGGTGACCAGCATCCTTTGCCATCTCCCCAGCAGTACCACCACTCTTTGGCGTTTCTGCTTCTGTGCAGTTGGGGCATTTATTCCTCAACTCCTCTGCCCCCGGCCTCTCAATCCCCGAACTGGCAGGACAGTCACACGTGGGTCACAGGAATCCGAGGGGCCTTCTGCCCGTGGGCAGACACACTCGCGCGGGTTCTGAGACGCTCCTCCGGGTCGCGCCCCATCCATCAGCGCAGGAAGCTCTTTTCTGGAGCCTGGAGCTCCTCTCGCCTGCGCAGGCTTCTGGGGGGAGTCGGCTCTGCGGGTGCGCAGTCTCTCTGCCCCTCTGTTGTTCTCTCGCTCTAGTTCTCCACTGCATCCTGCCTGCCTGCCTACCCACCTGTCATTAAAAGGAAGGACACACACACACACACACACACACACACACACACACACACACACACGCACACACACCACTTGCTGACTTTTCTGCGCCTTCAAGGACTTGCAGAAGATGCCTGGAATCAAGGAATCGAAATCTTGGTAGAAGGAGCCTGGGAGGTTGCTTCTGGGGCGCGTGGATCCCCTTAGACTTGGGGTTCACCTCTTTATCCTTCGACACCCTCTCCAAAAGCGTCGCTGAGGGGAAGTGAGGGCTGGGCAGCGGCGAGCACCCAGCACATCTGCGCGCGTTTTTGTGGGTGGCCCACCACCTCCGCAGCAGCAGCAGCAGGTGCCTGAGCTGCGGGCCTAGCTCTGAGTGGCCTCCGGGCCCCTCTAGCGGCCCCTTCCTCTCTCCTGTGGCTTTGGAGGTGACCCCATCTCTCCACTTCCCACCTTGGTTCTTTCTGTCCCATCCCCTCATCGCCACCATCCCCATCCTGGCTTGATCCGGAGGCTGAGCCGGAGGCGCGTGGTCTGGGGCTGAGCACCCCTGGGTGCCGGGTTCGTGGGCCTGTGCGTGGCCCGGTCCGGCAGCCAGCGGGTGTGCGCTGCTCAGCCCGCAGCTGCAGGGAGGCGAGCGGGAGCCGGGTGGGGGAGCCGGGCGGCTGAGCCCGGAGGGACCCCCTCCCCCCGCCCCCGCACGCCCGAACACTCCCGCGACTCCGTCCTCTGTGGCCACCCTGTTTACAGCTCTTTCCTATTCATTTGTTTGCATTTTAGGAGCCGGGGCTTTTCCGGGCTGTCTCCCAGGCAACTCCTCTCCCCCCCCCCCCCCAGCCCCCCAACCCGAGTTTCACTCCCTGCGCCAGAGCGGGTCCCTGTTGGGTGGGTAGGAGGTAATCTGTGTGTGCCTTGGGGGTGTTCAATTCCT
This sequence comes from Myotis myotis, assembly GCF_014108235.1. NCBI lineage: Eukaryota > Metazoa > Chordata > Mammalia > Chiroptera > Vespertilionidae > Myotis > Myotis myotis. The sequence goes on from NW_023416401.1 coordinate 44,049,115, forward strand.
GGGGACGGTGGAGGCAGATAGAGAGAAGCCCGAGTCTTTGCATGAACAGTTTGGTGCGGGCGACCTCCGCACCCAGCCAGGAGATAAACCGGGAAACTTTTCCGGCCAACGTGGCGGCCGAGCGCCCCGCCAGCTTTCCCGGCCCAAGACCCGAGTCCGGGTCAAAGCCGTCACCCCCGAGGAATGTAAGGGGCGGGAGAGAGAGCGACTGCAACTTCCGACCCTTAAAAAGTGAAAAATGAACCCCCAAAGGGGATTTTCACCTGGCGGCCCCTCCCCCTCGCTCGCCTTTTATCCGGCGCTAGGATGCAGCTGGGATTTGCTGGCTGCCTGCTGGCCCCCTTGGCCCGGGTGGCGAGTGACGGATCCCAGTCTGGTCCTCCTCCCCGCCCCCCTCTTCCCTCCCCCAAGGATCCCTGAGGGTGTGCTGTCCTTGCCGCCGCCCCATTCCGCCATGCACCAGCCCGGGGGGCGCCAGCCGAGCTGCTCCGTTTCACCCCGGCCCGGGGCTGCCTGGAGGGTCGCGCTGCCCACGGCGATGACTAACGCTCCCACTTGGTAACTCTGCCATCTTCCTGCTCCTTCCCCGCCCTCCCTTCCCCGCCCCCTGACACCCCCGGGCCCCTCCGCCACCCTCCAGCCCCCCTCCCTGACGCCCACCACTCTCTCCTCCCGCAAGATCACAGAGCTGGTGCGCAGCCGGCGAGCCGATGACAGACCCTTTCCTCCTGCCTCCAATGCCTCAGCGGAAGATCCCCAAGGGCTGGACAGAGGAGGGCTGCCGGTCGTCCTCCCGGCGGGCGAGGCTGCCCCAACCTGCTGCTCGTGGTGGATGAGACGGGGGACTGAGCGCCCCCTCCACCGCCGCCGCCGCCGCCGCCGCCGCCACCACCTTCGCTGCCGTCGGTCCCCGGCCCCCGGCTCCGGGCGCTTCGGGCTCTCCGCCTGCGCCCACCGCCCGTGCCCTCCAGACAGCTGCGGCGGTGGCGATGATGCAAAGGAGGAGGGCGCTGCCGCCGGCGGCGCGGATGGTGGCGAGTGGCGCCCGGGTGTGATGCCAGCGTCATGGTGGGGATGCTGGCTTCGCAGCGGTGACGGCGAGAGCGAGCCAGGGCGGAGGACGCACGGATCCGGATTTTCTGCTGTGTGGGCTCGGCTCTCGTCCTGCCCCTCTCTCGCCCCCCCTTCATTGGGTCCTGGCTTTGCATATTTCACATCTCTCGACTCTGTCCTCTCCCCACCACTGGACGTCTTCCCGTCTCTAAATGGAATTAGTGGAGCTCGGAGCCTCTGGTGTAACGAACAGACATGATCTATGGACGCAGTGTGCTTCACAGTGAGTACCGCTCCCGCCGCGCGGGTCCCTCCCCGGTGGCCGCTGCTCCCGAGAACCCGCAGTCCCCGCGAGTGTGGGGCAGGTGTAAACTTTCTGTATTGCAGCAGAATACCACGGGGCGTGGGGGCAGCGCAATCAGTGGTAGCCGGCTATCAGCGTCCGCCAGGGAAAGCAGCCTTTCTGTGCGCAGGATCACCCAGGGGTGCGGATGGCTAGTAGTTTGGGGATGCGCACGTGCGGCAGCGGCTGGGGAGTGGGCCCCAGGGAAGGCGCAGGAGCAGACAGTTTGCGGGATGGGAGGGAACATTCCTCCTTCTGGGGCTTCAGGAGCTCAGGGGGCCCACATTCCCCCAGTACATAGTTTAGGGCACATCTGAACGCAGCAGTGGAGCGGAGGGCAGAGGACCCTCAACTCTGGCCGGTGGACCGCTAGTGTGGTTTTAGGAGTGTGTGGTTTTAGGAGTGTGTGGTTTTAGGAGTGTGTGATCTGCGCGCAATGATAGGAGAGAAATTGGAGGAAAATAGCAGCAGAAGTCATCAAATGAGTAGCAAGATGAGAAACGTGTGCTGGAAATTTCACATTATGAAGCAAGGATTAGAGAGTTAATCCCAGGCCACGCAGTTGAAAGGCCGGTTTGGCTGCTATGTTACCAATAGTACCTGTTCCACAATGTGACTCCATCAAAACAGGAGAAACCGAGTAAACAGAACACCAAACATATGTCTTGATATTGATGGCTGTATACCCGTGTGCTTGTGTGTGTACAGAACCCTGGCAAGTTAAAATAAGGTTTGTTCTATTTAAACACACAAGATAACAACAACAACTAATGTTTTAGAATTGATGAGCCGGCTACAGTACAGTCATATAATTGATGCAATTCTCAAATACTAAAATCAAGGCCCAGACACTTTTTTTCTTGGAGAAATCTTTAAGCATAAGATTTATAAGCTCCTGTAGTGAGTTAGGCGTAGGGAATCGTTGTGAATTCTATCCTCCCTTTCCCAAACTCATGTTAAGTGGAAACATTAGGGAGCTGTACCCCTAATGGAACTTAGAGCTTTCAGTTAATTGAGCAGCAAAATGAAAATAAAGTAGGAGAGGAAAAAGCAGGAATGATGAAGACTAGATTAGTTTAACACATTTCTAGTTTTAGCTTTTGTTGAAATGGTGAGTGAATCAAGAATGATAGATGTGAACAGAAAGTTCAGGTTATAAGGGTCTTTAAGTGACAGATCAGAGTCTCTGAGACTGAAAAACTGACTCAACAATATGCTTATAAATAATCACCTTTGTGAAATTAATAATCTATCTCTAGAAAATCCTGAATATTAAAGCAAAATTATGTTAGAAGAGATGAATTTTATAGCTTAGAGAATGCTGAGGATGGGCTTACTTGGTAGTACAGCACCTTTTTTATAAGGAACGTTTTTATAGTCTTGCTTAATGCTTCCAATCCACCTTAATTTATTTTTCTCTGTTCCCCTCCCCCTTCCACCATAGGAAGGTGTTTATTTCTAAAATACAATAGCATTGGCAGTGTTAGCATCAGTCCTGGGGTCGGATTGCTTCTCACCCTTTCACCTGCTGCCAAGCTCTCTCCCTGTAGAAGAGGCCCTACCACAGCCCCTTATGAAGCACAGCTTTGAAGCAGTGTGGGTCTGATATCCTACTGGAATGGGACATTAGTAGGTTATTAATAATACTGCCTCTGAGTGTTGGAGCAGGCATTTGCCTGAGGGGCTTGAGTCTCATCCATTCTTAACTGGCATTTACTTCCTGAAGGGATTCCTAACTTTTCCTGATTTGTGCAATTGAATCAGTGTGTGCAAGTTCTGAGTCAACTTGGAATAGTTAACAACAATAAAATTAATCTGATTTGATATTTTATTGTTAAATTATGTTGTGTTGGTACAGATCTCGATCATTTTGGTGTATATTAATATTATCTCTTTCTAATTTTCCTTTTCTGTTTCAGTTGTAGCAAGTTTAATCATCCTCCATTTGTCTGGGGCAACCAAAAAAGGAACAGGTACGTTTCTTTGGAAAATTGTGGGTGAGAGGCCTCTAATTATTTACATTTCCCCATCTCCCCCATATTCTTAATATTCCAGGATATATGACCATTTGTTAGTGTTTATAAATGATTGGTTTTCACTAAGACCACATTTAGAAATTAATTTGCTAATGGATATTATAAGAATGTGTTTTCTATTTTTAGCTCTATAGAAATTTGGATGACGGCTCTTTTAAAAAATTTTTTTTTACAGAGAAGCAAGCCACCTCAGAAACACAGAAGTCAGTGCAGTGTGGAACTTGGACAAAACATGCAGAGGGAGGTGTCTTTACTTCTCCCAACTACCCCAGCAAGTACCCCCCTGACCGAGAATGCATCTACATCATAGAAGGTGAGGAGCATATGGACAGTGTGCATGGACACATTACAGAAATTGGCTTTGGAGCCCCTGCGCATGAATATCTCTCAGTTGATCAAATAACTAAAATCTGGAATTAAGCTAATTATTAAAATCGGTAGTAATGGGTTAAGAACAAGTAAATTCTGAGAATCACAAACACATCAACAACTTAATTGACATTTGATTTAATTGATTTGGAATTCTAAATTAATAGAATGGATGCAAAGTTGGCCTAATATTACCTAATGTATCACAATTTGGGAAACTAGTATTTTATTAGTTTAACAAGTATGACAAAAACCTGTACATGTGTTATTTTTCTCTTATCTAATATGAAACACACACAAAAAACATGAATGTCAGAAATAAATCTCTAATCACATTTTCCAAACATTAGTCTGAACAGCAGTTGCCTTAGTTTGTACTAACAGGCAACATTATCATACTTTAACACCAAAGTCAAGATTCCAAGTTGTGATGCCTCCTTTCATCATTTTTTTCCCCAGCTGGAAACATAAATAGTGCTGAAAAAGATATTTAATTCTCTTTGAGCATTTTATTACCATTACCCGAGTAGATATCTTCATATTCAGTATAATTTTTAGAAATATAGATGAACATTTTGTCTAGTGATTGGTTTTAATATGTGTTAGTAAGTAATAACCCAAAACTTGCAACCTCTTTCCCAACCCGACACAGACAGAGAGACAACAGAGCTTAATGAAAATATATGTATGCTCAGTATTTACTTATACTAGTAAACAAGGGACACATTTATTTTATTTATCTTTTAAAGAAAAAGTCTTTATATTTAACTGATTTCACTTTAGAAATGAGTCTTTTTCTTTCTGTAATTTTTGGGCCACGTCTTTTCTCTCTTCTTGTTGTACTTGAGGTTGAACTTTTAGCAGAGATGTGCCTCTCTATTAGAAGGAGAAAGAATAAGCTGAGAACACTGAGTTCTGGCATGGTTTCTTTCTCTTGTGGTTAATAGAAAAGGAGGTTGAAATATGGAAATTCTGGGTTAAAATTAGTTCTTTTTGTTAAGTTAATGTCACATATCTGTTATGTAGATATATGTTAGGAACTTTAAAATCACATAATAGATTAAAGCATTTAGTTCTAGGAAGTAGGTATGTTGGTTGTGCCTATTTTACAGATAAGTAAACTGAGGTTTAAATTCATGTAATTTGTGTTTTGAAGCAACAATATTTTAACTTTCAAATTATTAAAAATAATAAAATTAACTAGTTTTCTCATTTAAATAATTAATTCAGAAGCAAATCCTTGCATGTTAATGGGCTTTTATGTTTATCATTATTTAGAATTAAAAAGCATTGCTAACATTTGATTTTAATATCATGCACATATTTGCATTCATTCCTAGTGACAGGAAGGACAAATCTTAAAGTTGGTCACAAGAATCTCCTGTTACTATTAGTCATATTTCTATAGCCTTTTTGAAATACTTCATACTAGTCATTTTTATTCATACATTTATTTAACAAATCTTTCCTGCAACAACTACCAAGGAACAATCGTTCTTCTAGGTAAAGTTTAGAGGGTGCCAAACAACACAGGCATGACCCTTGACTTGTGGAAGTTATTATATGCTCTAGGGCTATGCTACTTTCAGGAAAGTTCCCAACTAGCACAGCGTGTGGAATAGGGAAGGAAGAGAAGGCTACAGGGAGGAGGAGATCTTCAGGCTCCTTTTTGAAGAACACGTAGGAGACGATCATTCTCTCTATGGAATGAAGTTGAGGTAAGGTGTGCTCAGGACCCACATGTAGTGTTATCGGCTGCTTCCTATCCTCACCCACTGCAGAAGCCATCCTCAAGTTTTTGACTTGGTGACTTCTTAGATGTAATTGTTGTACCAGACAAGGACTATAGGTAAAGAGAGAGAGAGAGAGTGTGTGTGTGTGTGTGTGTGTGTGTGTGTGTGTGTGTTTAAATATATTTTATTGATTTTTTACAGAGAGGAAAGGAGAGAGATAGAGAGTTAGAAACATCGATGAGAGAGAAACATCGATCAGCTGCCTCCTGCACATCTCCTACTGGGGATGTGCCCGCAACCCAGGTACATGCCCTTGACCAGAATCGAACCTGGGACCTTTCAGTTCGCAGGCCAATGCTCTATCCACTGAGCCAAACCGGTTTCAGCGAGAGAGTGTGTTTAAAGGAAAAATAATGTGGTCAATTTTGGTGTTTATGAAGATGTCTCATAAGAGATTGGATATATGGATCTTTGAGTGGAGGGTTCTGGGCTGAAAATATATATTTATAGGTCATGAATGTAGAAATTGTTGTTGAGGATATAGAGATTGCTGCTGAAGATACTGAATCAAATCATCAAGAGAGTACTTGGAACACTGTTTTTCAACTCTTTAAAAAAATATAGATGCCTAGGTCTGTCCCCAGAAGTTTTGATTTAATTGGTTTTAGATAAAGCTGCAGGCATCATTATATTACAATAGCTCTCTGTTGGGATGACAGTGGCACCTAGAGCACTGGTCTCCAGGGAGAGGAAAGAAGACACAGAATTTCATAGAACAATGCGAAAGAGATGGGCAGAGTAAAGAAAAAGAGAAGTCAGAGGGATGGGCTGGAATTCAGGTATAAGGTCACAGCAGCTGAGTGGACTAAGTTTCAAGAAACAGGGGACAGTCAAAAAACCAGCTGCTATATCACGGGGGGGGGGGGGGGGGGGGGGGGGGGGAATCAGTTCAAAGCAAATGCTCCTACTGTGTGAGGTAGTTTAGAATCTGTTAGTCATTGCAGGGTGTGTATTCTCATGGACACAGTGGGGGGTGGAGCCAGCTCCCAGTGAATGGAGCCTTGAGGGTATTGATGTCCCCACCATGGAAATTAAGTTTCTTTTTTCCTTTGTCTTCTCTTCTTTTAATGGGGGAAATTGTCATCTTTACTGGTAATTCTGTAAAGGATTCCTGTTCTGTAGGAAGAGGTAAATTAAAAATACAAGACAAAGAGGGATAAAGAATTGGTCAAGTTTCTTTATTTTATTTTATTTTTCTTTATTGATTAAGGTATTACATATGTGTCCTTATCCCCCCATTGCTTCCCCCACTCATCTCCCCACTCATGCCCTCACCCCCCTGGTGTCTGCGTCCATTGGTTAGGCTTATATGCATGCATACAAGTCCTTTGGCTGATCTCTCCTCCTTCCCCCCACACTCCCCTATCTTCCCTCTGAGGTTTAACGGTCTGATAGATGCTTCTCTGTCTCTGGATCTGTTTTTATTCATCAGTTTACGTTGTTCATTATATTCCACAAAGGAGTGAGATCATGTGATATTTATCTTTCTCTGACTGGCTTATTTCACTTAGCATAATGCTCTCCAGTTCTATCCATGCTGTTGCAAATGGTAGAAGATAAGCTGTGCCCAGCCAGCTTGGCTCAGTGGTTGAGTGTTGACCTATGAACCAGGAGGTCATGGTTTGATTCCAGATCTGAGCACCAGCCTGGGTTGCAGGCTTGATCCCCAGTGTGGGGTGTTCGCGAGGCAGCAGATCAATGATTCCCTCTCATCACTGATGTCTCTATTTCTATCTCCCTCTCCCTCTCCCGTCCTCTCTGAAATCAATCAAATATATTTTTTAAAAAGATAAGTTGTAATCAATGCAGGTGGAGTCTCAATCACGGAATCCTTTTTATGGATTTCAGAATGTCCTAAAACTCCCTCAAATTGGAGGCCATAGTCTATATGAATGTGTAGTATTTATCATAGTTCTCAACATGTCCAAAGAGGTTAAGACCTCTTGAAAAGGAAGCTATTTCAGATCAAAAATGGCTTATAGGGGGTTTGACTATGAAAGACAGCTGTGACTTGAGAGATTTGAAAGAAAAGAAAATGGAAATGGAAGTTTATGGAGTTGGATCTAGAGAGTTCCACATGCTTTACATGCACTATAATTGTTAAAATTTTCATCTGCCACAAAACTATATGACACACTTATTTTTTTAAAGTTATGCTACTACTTTCTAAAATTCAATTAGTGGAATTTCAGATGTGTGTGTGTGTGTGTAGTTAACTTCAACATTCTGGACCAAAGAAAATGAGTTGTCCATATATGATGTGGTCTACCCAATGCTGCATGATAGCATGTTTCCTGAAGGAACATTGAGAGGTTGATTCATCCATGTTGGACAGAAATTAAGCAACAATGAAAATGAAGGTACAAAGAAATGCATTCATGTTAGATGACCATGTATTTCCTAATAGGGACAATACATGGATTTATGTTGATTGATAAGAGTTTTAGCTAAATTAGCTTCCCCTTTCCCTAAACATGTTATTTATTTCTAAAAGAAATATCCTTTATTCTGACAGCTTGTTTCCTCATAAAACTGATACTGGATTATCAAGGAAGAGATAAACAGATACGTTCTATTGGCACTTTGATGCTACTACATGAATAGGTCTTTTCTTAAGCATTTGCTTTTTTTGTTATTAGACTTCAGGGGGGGAAACGTGGTTTTCCAGGTAATTCCTTATAATATTTTCCAATTTGCAGATTTAAAAAAAGCATTGATATTTCCTCAAATCTGTTTTGGTAGATACTATATTTGTTGACCTATGTGATACACATTAGTAGTAGAGAGAACTATTTTTTATTTTACTTGTAAATGTCCAAAGACTCAGAAACAATTTTAGAGGTTAAAAATCATCCACAAAATAGTCTTTTAACATGCATTGACCTTTCTCCAATTAAGCTTCAATTTTATCTTTGGAAAGCATCAAGATTACGTTTTTATTTTATAAGTCTCTAATTTCCAATTCATCATGTATCTCAAGTCTACATAAATTTTTTACATCCATGCATGCAAAGCTTTAATTTTTAAGCCATCAAGGGTGATATTCAATACATATCTAAGAACCAGTGTGGTGTGAACAGCAGTCATTCAGAATGATTTCTGGTCACGTGAGGAGCAGGCCTGGCTGAGCCAGGAGTTAACTTTCGAGTGTCTGGAGGGGCTTGGTCCCTGAAGAGGGCCAAGTGGCTGAGAAGCACTCAGAGGACTCACGTCAACAGCTGTTTACAAACTAAGAAAGATGTGTGTGGCTATTTCAACAACTGTTCTGGCTGTTCTGGGGTATCTTGGCTGAGTATCAGTCGAGAATGCCTGCATTTGGAACTGTGTGGACGTCACAAGGGAAGAATAAAAGGGAACTAGTAAATGCCCCCACTCGGAGCTTTCTCGAGCTGCCCTAGAAGCCTGTTCACTATGCCTTAGAGAGCTGTAAACACATTTATGAAGATTAGAAGCTCATGTACAAATCACCAACAAAGATTTTTTTTTGAGAAGCCCTCACTGACAAGCACTGTGTGGAGCACTGTGCTGGAAAAAGGTCAATAGATATGGTCTTGTCTTTAGTGAGTAGGTTTAGAGAGATTTCCTTTAAACGAGATTTGCCTGTATAAACGGGAGTTAACAAATTGGAGGTATTTAAATACTCAAGAAAGTGGGAAAATACATTAAAGCCCACAGAGTGTGTTATCTCTCTCAAAAAAAAAAAAAAGGCTTGGCTGAAGAGAACTGAGCTTGGGTTGCACACAAAGTAAGGAGACACTAGAAGTGTGGGCTGGAGAGTAACCTTAAGGATCCTATGTCTTGTTTTGATCAGTTTACTGGAAATGTTAAGAAGGTTACTGAGTAAGTTTGAACCTGAGTGATAAGGTAAGATCTGTATTCAAAGAAAGATTGTTCTTCATTGCCTTGTGCACTCATGTGGATATTATCAGGGCCATCCGATTGGAACTATTTGAATTGTTGTATAACTCTGTGCCACACCGCCTCAAGTGGCATCTGACCTTAAAACTGGGTAGTGCAGAAAATATGGAAAACGTGACAGAAATCATTCTTTCTAAATCTGAGTTAGCAGCCTTTCACAAAAATACTATGATATTTTTTACTTCTGTGTTGGACATCAAAATGGTCATTTGATATCAGTATAATATTTTGTGTGATGTCTAAGGATAATCTCTTAGACTTCTTTATGGAACTGTTACTTTCAAAGCTAAGGATAGCATGCTGGCTTTGTCTTTCCAAGTGTCTCATGCTCAAAGTTTGATAGATGTGCAGACAAAATCTGAAGTAGAATCAGAAAAATCAAATTAAAGGTTTCAGAGGGGCCTTCTAGATATAATTTTTCTATTTTTCAGCGGCCCCAAGACAGTGCATTGAACTTTATTTTGATGAAAAGTACTCTATTGAACCATCTTGGGAGTGCAAATTTGATCATATTGAAGTTCGAGATGGACCTTTTGGGTTTTCTCCAATAATTGGACGTTTTTGTGGAAAACAAAATCCACCTACAATAAAATCCAGTGGAAGATTTCTGTGGATTAAATTTTTTGCTGATGGCGAGCTGGAATCTATGGGATTTTCAGCTCGATACAATTTCACACCTGGTAAGTAAAATCTTTTTTCCTTATATCTTTTTCTTTCTTAGTTAAATATCTTCCTAGTACAAGAACTTTTGTAAGATAACTTTATAATTTTTCAAGGAATTTTGCAGTTCTATTTAAAATCAAACCTATAATGTTCTCTCTTTTCATTTTATAAATTCTGAAAGGAAAATAAGTGTTCCTTAAGCCTACGTCAGAAAGAGTGCAGTGTGATTCAGGGGTCTGGATGGACATCAGCAACATTTTATTAAATGGACTTCCATTATGCTGAAATGTGTAATTTCAGAGATAATCTGTAATAAGGAAACTAATTACACATTAAATCCCAATAAACTCGAAAAGGCAATTGTAGTATTGTAAAATGTATCCATCAAAACGATCACTGGAGAATTTGAATAAAAATTCATTTGTTCTGAAAACTATAATTTTTAAAGCAAATGGATCTTAGTATAAAGCAGTCTAATCTCTTTATAGAAATGCAAATCCCTAAGTGTTGGGATGAAAGGAAAACTGAGATCCAGGGCAGCCAAATGTTCATTTACAAGGCCTGGCAGTCATTATCTGTAATTATGTAATTGTGAATTTTATGTCAATTCTCCTTTTAACCTGCTAATGTTAAAAAGGCTCTGTGATGTTGACTGGCTCACTTTATGATGAGTTATCATTTAGTACAAGAAAAAACTGGTAATCACATTTTTAAACTTCAAGAACATCAGGCTGAAGCAACTTGAGATTTGATGAACAGAAGGTATTTCTTTTAATAGAAAAATAGATCAAATTACATGAAACACATTATTTAAATATAATTGCATTATTTTTTCAGTTAATACATATTATTTTACCTAGATTATAACAGACAATAGATGAAATTAGAATATATGTAAACTTTGTTGCAGATTCTGTTCTATGTTATATCAGAACGGGGCTTGGATGCTCAGTTCAAGCACTAAAATTTTAAAAATAATATAAAATTAATGATGACTTTCACTATGATAGTATAATTTATGTTAAATAAGTCAGATATTACCTGTACCATGTATATTTACCTTAAACATTAGGAGTATTTTCATAAGATCACTAGGAGATTGTGGCTTTAATTATGTTTTGCTAATATTATATCATTTACAGAAATCATGGCTATTTTATATGTGGCACTCAAATTATTTTGATGTATTCCAAAGAGGTCTAGAGATTCAGATGATTTTATTCATGCTAGAGTTGTAAATGGAATTATGCATTTCCTTAACTGGTCATTTTGAGTGTAACCAGGGCCTAAAGATAGCTGTGTATGGTATGGTGGCTTTTACCAGTTATATTTTAACGCTGGAATCGGTGGTCCTGGGAATAATGTCAAGGATTTAAAATTGTGGTTTCACAAAGAAGGGAGGCTCAATTCACATAGTCTATCAACATAAGCAACGCAGCCTACCTTTCTGGCTCTCCTGGAGATGCCCATGAAGGGCGCAGCTCAGCCAGCTCCCTAGGTTGAGAGCAGCCACGTGGATCCCAGGGTAATGTTTTTCACTCCTTGTTACTTTAGAGGTGCTTCATTTCATCTAGAGAAGGAAATTTCATTACCAGGAACAACTGAATCAGGAGGGAACATGACGAATGGGTTCGTGAAATTAAGGATGCATTAAGGATTGGCCTAGGCTTGATTTTCACTCTCATATACGGAAGCAGACACTGGGCCTATGAGACAAGAGGGGGACTGTCAGGAGGAGGTTTGTAAAACCTCCATGGCAGTGGAAGTTGATGGTCTACAGGCCCAGGCCATTGCCTCATGGCACAATAATCCGCAGTGCATTCCATAAAGAGGCAGTATTGAGGAAGCCAATTGGTTAATGAAACAGGGAGGGGCCAGGGATGGATGATAATTGAGACAGCATTTAGGGAATAGGGAGTCAGGCAGGTTCGGTTTAAGTTGGCTTAATTTTCTCTTGGTGGTAGGTAGGCTTGAAGTAGGGATTGGGGAAACTGACAGGGAAGATCCTAAAGTCAACTTCATGAATTCATAAGGCATGGATGACATCACTGGGGCACCTGAGTGGCCCCGCACACTGGAGGGGAGGGGCTGTGTGTTGGTCACCTGGAGACCTGACACCAGCCTGGCTGTGAGGCTTGGAACCAGTTCTGGCTTCCTGTCCTGCCTCTTTTGTTTCTTGCTTGCTATAAAATTTGCACCTAATCCTTAACATTCTATGCCTCAGTGTTTTTATTTTTAAAGTCAGGGTAATATCAACCACCTCATAGGATTAGTTTGAAGACAAATTGTCAACCAATATGTATTGATGAATTTATTCACTTCCTATAAGATCTCAACCATTGTAGTTATTCATTTCATTAATTTGATCAGATGTTCTTTAAAAGCAAAGGAGTTTTGGTAGAGATTATTAAGAGAACAAGTGTCCCCTGATATGCAAAACTAATTATCTATATGATGTCACTCTTTCTTAAGTTTATTTAATTGGGTCTAGGCCTCCCCATGGGGGTTATAGTTATTTCTGATGGCAGTCATAAAATATGTCAAAGCAGAAATAGCTGTGGGGATGCCAGGTGGTTTTATTAATTTTATTAATTTACTAGAGTCTCAATCTGGACCCTAACCTTATAGTCTCATGATGTCAGCACACTGAGAATACTCCCACCACAGGGATGAATCACATTAACCAAGCTAATGAGACTGACTATATGCTTATACATATATTCACATATACACATACACATACATGTACACACCTATAAACATTAAGAATTCTCAGAATCACAAGGCTCAGTTTTCCTTATGAGCAAACACACATTATAATCAGAAGGTTGATGGTGCATGTGGAATCCAATTGAGGCGTAGATGACACGCTTATTTAGTAGCATCCAGCCACAATGCTTGATTCGTCTCCATAATGTGTGTCATTTTTGTCAATGGTGCTTTGTGTCTCACTCTGCATGGGTTGGTTCCCCTGTCCAGGACACTAATTTGTATCAGCCCTCATCGCAAAAGTTGTTTCTGATTCTTAATATCTTAATAAAGTCAAAGAAAGTCTCTTTGACTTTCCTCTCTACCCAACTTAAAAAACACACAATATCCTTCCATCTCTGGCTCCTGGATTGCTTCAATGGGAAGTAGCCAACTGGGTGTGGAGGGTAGGAGGGCAGAGCCAGCGAGGATGCCATGGAAACACTCTTCCAGGGGCTCTTCCTGTATCTCCTGACTCATTCCAATGATTCCCCATTTATTTCAGGAATTGTGGTGATTTTTGGATAGAGTCATTACCGGGGTCCACAGTGCAGTGATGAATCATCTAGGATTACTGAAGGATAGTGAGATTGTGCGATGGTCAGAAGTCAGCTGGTAGATCCTGGGGTGTGCAGAACTAAAGGACTGGGGTGAGCTTTAAGGAAGGGTCCAGGGGCCCAGAGGCTTGGCAGGAGGCTCCGGGGTGAACATGTAGGAAAAAGCTTTCTTCTTCCTGTGTAGACAGAGTTGTGTTGTGATGTCTCCTCAACAGTACACTCTCCCACTCCTGAGAACAGACATGAATTCAGGATTACTGAAAATGTTAGAAGTTACATCCTGGAAAATTTGATAACCCACTGGTAATTAAATAAGAAAACATATAAAAGTGCTCACAGTAATAGAATACAGTTGTTTTCTCATCTTTTTGTTGAAAGTTGCAGATGTCCCTCCCCTCCCACCCCTTTTACCCATAGCCACCCCTTCCACACCTTCCCCACACCATTGTTTGTGTCCATGGGCTATGCATATATGCATATAAGTTCCCGCTTAATCACTCTCCACACCCCCCTCTTCCTTCTGAGATTCATCAGTCTTTCCCATACTTCTATGTCTCTGGATCTATTTTGTTCATCAGTTTATTTTGTTCATTAGATTCCACATATGAGTGAATCATGTAATACTTATCTTTGACTGACTTATTTCACTTAGCATAATACTCTCCAGATCCCTCCATGATGTCTCAAAGAGTAAGAGATCCTTCTTTTTTACTGCTGCATAGTATTCCATGGTGTAAATGTACCACAGCTTTTTCATCCACTCATCTACTGATGGGCACTTGGGTTGTTTCCAGAACTTAGCTGTTGTAAATTGCATTGCTATGAACATAGGGGTGCATATATCCTTTCTGATTGGTGTTTCTGGTTTCTTAGGATATATTCCTAGAAGTGGGATCATTGGGTCAAATGGAAGTTCCATTGTTAATTTTTTGAGGAAACCCCATACTGTTTTCCACAGTGGCTGTACCAGTCTGCATTCTTACCAGCAGTGTACAAGGTTTCCCTCTTCTCCACATCCTTGCCAGCACTTGTCATTTGTTGATTTGTTGATGGTAGCCATTCTGACAGATGTGAGGTGGTACCTCATTGTCATTTTCATTTGCATCTCTCTGTTGATTAGTGAGTGACCTTGAACATTTTTGCATATGTCTCTTAGCCATCTGTATGTCTACTTAGGAGAAGTGTCTATTTAGGTCCTTTGCCCTTTTTTTATTGGATTGTTTGTCTTCCTGTTGTTAACTTGTTTGAAGGGACTAAGATAGAGGTAGATTGAAAATTTATCTGCATGATCAATAATGCTTTAATTTTTGAAAAAAGAGACCATAAATTTGGTATTACTTGTGTAAATAAAATTATTTAGGATAAAAAATAATATAGTAGATAATTTTATTTTTTAATATAGATTTTTATTAATTTCAGAGAGGAAGGGAGAGGGAGAGAGAGATAAAAACATCAACGATGAGAGATAATCTTTGATCAGCTGCATCCTGCATACCCCCTACTGGGGATTGAGCCAGTAGGGCAAGTGGGCAAGTGCCCTGACTGGGAATTGAACCCTGACCTCCTAGTTCTTAGGTTGATGCTCAACCACTGAGCCAGGCTTGTCAGTGTATGTAATTTTAAGTGAATTTTTAGATGATGACTACCATTTCTCCATAGTCCACAGTTCTTTTTTTTTTTTTTTTTTACTCAAAGAACAACTTTGAGTTTCCCCTCTAGCCAGCTGCTTCCAAACCTCTTTTTTTTTTCCAATAGAAAATAACAACTACTGAGAAAACATGAAGCAGTAGCTTCCTACCCACCCTCAGTCCAGTGGCTATTACCAGGGACTTTGTTCAATATTAAAGAAAAACATCTGGGATGCTGTCCACTCAGGGGGAGAGTAACCCTTTCAATCACTTTAGAAACACATATCATTTGTTCAACTTGTTTTCTACTCCCTAATAGAGAGATTTGATTTTTTTTTTTGCCATGTACAGATATAGCATTGATGTTTATGGAGTCTTCCTTTTTGGATGATATGTCTTCTGAACTAGTTTTAGGAAACACAGTTATAACACCCTTATTGGAGAAATTTAATGTAAGGATTATGCCTCAAAGCACCCAATAGGTGAGGTTGAGTTAGGTCTTGGCATGGAAATGAGTGGAGTTGTTAAATTAGTTTAATTTCTGATGCTACTTTGTACTTAAATAGCACCTTTCATCTGAGGAGCTCAAAGTGTTTTAGGAACATTTTGCCCAGTTCCTAGCCTCCTCGCAAACTCCGTCTGACAGACTTCAAAGCAATGGAGAGAGCACACTGCCATGCAATGTTTTAAATTGAGAGTTTAAAAAGATTTCTATGCATATGAAATAAAATCTATTATTTAGGTAAAATAGTGTCATGGATTTGATGCAATTGTAATTATTCAATGCAATACTTTTCCTTTTGATCTAAAATGTAAATGCATGTGTGTTAACCATGCTGAAAGTTCCTAAATGTTCTTGTCTAGATAATCAGAGTTTTGATATATGCTCTGGTAAATAAGAAAAAATATGCATACATCTGTATTTCAACAAATGAAGTTTCATTTGGATTTTGCTCTAAAGATGAAAGAATAAAAGGTTTGAGAGGCTAAGGTTAAAAAGACTTTAATTGCTTTTCATATAGAAATATAATATGGAAGAAATTTGGATCAGATAGTTTGTTGTCCTTCTATTATATTTACACTACAGACCCAAAATATTTTAATTTCAGCTCCAGCATCGGCTGACAAAAGGAAAATGTATGAGGCAAAGTCACATGTCTTCTTGAGGAAATTTTCCAAGAAATAAAGTTAAAACATTGAGTCATGGAGGGACAAATTTATCAATGTCTAATAGGAACCACGTGAGGGCAATTTCATCGATCCCTTACTCTCATTCCGCCAGCCCTTGACTTGGCTGATCTAATGTATCCAATAGAGAGTTCAGGAAGAAAAAAGGGAGCAAGGGAGAGAGAGAGAGAGAGAGAGAGAGAGGGAGAGAGAGAGAGAGAGAGAGAGAGAGAGAGAGAGAGAGAGAGAGAGAGAGAGAGAATGCTGTTGGTCTAGGTGGGTGTTTAGGAGAGATGAGATGCTGAGAGTGGGAGAGAAAATTTCCAGGATTAGCTCCCATCTGTGCAGAGAATATTGAAAGCAGTAGCAAAGGGGAAGGAAGATTTTTAAGAAGTTTCCTGCACAGAAAGAATGCCTTCCTCATCTGTGTCCTGCAGAGGTGGAGACATGTGTTGATGTGTTTCTGTTTATTTAGTGGTTAATTGCTGGACTGCACGTTTTTTAATATGGTGTACCTGGGGCTAGACCACAGAGAGCCTCGGGTGTATTTCCACTGTAGATGCATATTCTCTTTAGAGCGGAAAGAGACCTTGGGGTTCATCTCCTTCACCCTGTTCACTTTAAAGATAAAGAAATCACAGGTCTAGAGAAGACGAGTAGCCTGGATTCGTGGACGCTGTGTAGAAGTTAAGCTACTCCCTGTGCATCAGTTATGTAACCACTGTGCTGATTTGCCTTCTAGAAAGGGTAGAAATCACGACTTTAATTACAGCACATATTGCAAGTACTGTTGTTATAGTTACATTAAGAAGTTTAATTAAGGGATAATACTATATCACCTACATTTTATCATTCACTGGTGTATGAATTTAAAATGTCACCTATTCCATGTTGTCTGAAATGTCTCTCAATTCACATAGACCAATCTCCCCTCTCTCCACCTCTAATGTAAAATTCTGCCTTTGCAGTCCCACTGAGCCTTCATGAACTGTGACTCATTTCCTGTACTTCTCAAATTTCTGCTGTTACTGACATGGTCAGTTGTGCATCATGGTCTCATGACTTGAAACCATGCTAAACACTTAAAGGGAAACAATCATTTCTTCCTCCTAGACCCCTCACAATTTCACACAACTCTCTGACTTTTTTCTGTGGTGTTAGTTGCTTCCCGTCACCAACAACATCCCTCTCTCTGGCTCTGCTGTACAGTTGTGCGCATTAAGGACTCTCAGTGGAAAGGGAGAGAAGGGCTGATCCCACTCTCATTCAGAAACCTTGGAACAAATCATATTTGTATCTACAGCCGGAACTGAGTCCTGTTTACTAAATTGCATGGTGTCTTATGAACTAGCCAAGGTCATGCTTCAGTCAATCATAGCATCACCTCTGCACCCAATTACACAGTAGTCCCCATATCAAAGGACCAGAATCCACTCTTCACATAAATTGTTCAAAAGAGAAATAATGCCTATGCTCTACCTTCATTTTTCATTCACTTGTTTATTTCTGTCATTATTCGTTGTCTTGGTAAATCTTTTAGAAAACTCTGAGGTTTAACTTATTGTATATTCAAGAAGTATGCTTTTCAAACTATGCTTTTTGAACTGTAAATATCCTATATATTTTGCCTAAGAAAATATTATCTGGCCTTTTCATTTTTTAGAACATTTTTCTTTCATAGAAATTTACAGATAGCTTGAGGCTTATTATTATTTTATGTGCAAAATAAATCAAGGAATTATTAGGAAAACTACCCACATGGTTATTTCCTTGACTGAAAATGTTTTCCTGTTTTAGAATTTGTATGCCATTATAGCTATGTAACTATTCTTATAAGAATGCACAGAATAACTTAATTTCCACAAGGGTGTATTTGCTGCTTACATTTATTCAACAAATTTTTATTGATCTACTAGGCTAACACTGCAGAAATACAGTATGTAAAAGACCCCACCTTCCCTACAATGACTTCATAGACTATAAGAAGAGAGAAACTAGGTATAGTAGACACCAACAACAAAAATATGTCTATGACCTGGAATTTGAATATATTAGGTTACATGGCAATGGGAAATTAAGACAGTAGGTTGGGTTAAGGATGCCAATCAGCTGACTTTAGCATAGGGAGATCAATTTGGATTATCTGGGAGGGCCAATGTAACCACAAAAGTCCTTAAGGGTGCAAAGGAGGGACAGAAAGTCAGAGTCAGAGTATGTGATCTAAGAAAGATCCCAATGACTATTTCTAGCTCTGAAGGTAGAGGAAGAGTCCACAAGCCAAGGAATGTGGGGAGCCGGTAGACACTTGAAAAGGCAAGGAATAGGTTTTCATCTAGAGCCTCCAGAGGGGAACACAGCCTTACCAACATATTGATTTTAACCCAGTGGGACCCATTTTAGATATCTGACATCAGAACTATAAGATTAAAAAAAAACTCAGCATTGTTAAAATCCACTAAGTTCATAGTAATTTGTTACAGCAGCAATAGGAGACAAATACAGATTTTGGTACCTGGAAGTGGAATTTTCCATCTGAATTTCAAAATTTCTTGGGACCTGTAGGTTTATTTTTTCTTTTACTTTCTCCTTTTTTTTGTACAGAAATATCTGTAAATGTTAGTATTCTATGCCTTCCCATCATCTTGTTTTGGGAACAGCTAAGATATTTCTTGAATTAGCTTCATAGGTAGAGAGAACTTGGCCTTCAGAATGTATTATACCCAATGCCTCATCAGTACCTGATTTTGATACTGTAGACATTGAGATATGGGACTAGTGAGCTGATGGCATTTGGACTTTGAGTTGATGCTGAAATAGGTTGAGGCTTTTGGGAACCTGGAATGGAGTGACTGTATTTTGCTTGTTGGAGGGACTTGAATCTCTATGGGCCCCAGGTTGAACTGTGGTGGGAAGAAAAGTGATCCATGCAGATGTCTCCATCTGAAAGTCTGGAACCTGTGCATATGTTGTGTTATATGGCAAAGGAAAAGGAAGACTGTGGGTTGAATTAAGATTGCTGATCAGCTGACCCTAAGCTACAGAGTTTATTCTGGATGATCAAGGTGTGCTCAATGGTATTACGAGGCTCTTTTAATGTGGAAGATGCAGGCAGAAGGGTCAGTGTCAGAATGGTGCACCAAGAGAAAGACTCAAATGGTCACTGTTGCCTTTGAAGATGGAAGGGGCCCAGGAGCCAAGGAATGTGGACAGCCTCTAAGTTAGAAAAACCAAGAGATGGATTCTCACCTAGAGCCTCCAAAAAAGAAATAAAATCCTAACAAACCTTGATTTTAACTCAGACCCAAATGCAGGATACCCAGTACACTTAGCTGGACTTTCCTAAACGTAAATTAATACTCTATCTCTATCATCTCTCTCTCTCTCTCTCTCTCTCTCTCTCTCTCTCTCTCTCTCTAACTCTCTCTCTCTCTCTCTCTCTCTCTCTCTCTCTCTCTCTATATATATATATATATATATATATATATATATATATATACTAGAGGTGTGGTGCATGAAATTTGTGCACTCAGGGGGGGGGGGTCCCTCAGCCCAGCTTACGCCCTCTCACAGTCTGGGAGCCCTCAGGGGATGTCTGAATGACAGCTTAGGCCCACTCCCCACAGGCCTAAGTCAGCAGTCGGACATCCTTAGTGCTGTTGAGGAGGGGCGAGAGGCTCCAACCACCGTCGCTGCACTTGCCAGCTGTGAACCCGGCTTCTGGCTGAGTGGCGCTCCCCCTGTGGGAGCACACTGACCACCAGGGGACAGCTCCTGTGTTGAGTGTCTGCCCGCTGGTGGTCAGTGCATGTCGTAGTGACCAGTTGTTCCACCGTTCGATCTATTTGCATATTAGCCTTTTATTATATAGGATGTGTGTGTGTGTGTGTGTGTGTGTGTGTGTGTGTGTGTGTAAAATTTGGTTTTATTTGAACGTTATCTTTATGCATAAATATGTCCACAACCACAACAAAATAACAACTTGCTATTCTTTCCAAAGATGTGCATGGGGTGGTGGTATTTTTGTTTGTGGCAACAATAGCTATTTGTAGAACCTGGCATTCTTTAAGCCTCTCCTTCTTCATGGCATATTTGCCTGATGCCTTTGTTTCCAAAGAGCTCTGCTGTGGGTTCTTGCTTGCTCAATTGGCTAGCTTCCCACCATTCCATAGCTATGCTGACTTGCTTGAAATTCTGCTTCAGTACATCCTTATGGCATTTTCCCTCTCCGAATACTTTCAGACACTTCACTTTGACTAGACAACCACGAGAATCACAGAGTGATTATAATGTAACAGGACTCTTCACAATCAGCAGGGCAGTTACCCACAAAAGACTTAAACTTGACTTGTTTCAGCAGGAGAATATATTAGTCATAAATATGTCACTTCTATTTTGTTCCCTATCGATCATAGCCCGAATCAGAAGACTTCTATTCCCTGGAAACTTTTCTTCTGAAATTTTCACTTCAAAGCCCCAAGGAGTTTCGCTGAGTGATTCAGAGAGAAATCAATGCTACCTTAAAACATCCCCAGACTCTATTATGCTTGCTGGTGCCCTCGGAAAGGAAAGTGTATTTCCTTTAGGAGATCTGGTGGCAGACAGAGGAGAATTTGTAGAATGGTCAGTGCTGTGCTGATGAACTAGCAAAGGGTTGTCATGGCAATGATAAGTGAAGTCTGAAATAGAGGGTTTCCAAGGACTTAAAATGAATCACACTGGTAGAGAGACCTGCTGGTGTAGATAATTAGTTAACTGGTAACATTACGTCTAGCTTTTTTGCACATGTATATTACTTTCTCTTAATAATCATTTTTGTTGAATTTATTGGAGTGACATTGGTTAATAAAATTACATAGGCTTCAGGGGTACAATTCTATATACATCATCTGTATATTGTATTATGTGTTCACTACCCCAAATCAAGTCTCCTTCCAGCCCCATTTATCCCCCCTTTTCCTCCTACTACCTCATTTTGAAATAATATTTGTATCCAATTCCAAAGAAAGATCATTTAAAATATATACAACCATACTTATTTTTCTTTTAACTACTTTTCCTTTTATATACTAGTAATTTCCATTTTGTCCATTCTGTTCATTATCCTCTTGGATTCTTGCTGTTTTCTGCCTGCCACCCTTCCCTTCCTAGCTCCTTTCACTCACTGAAGCAAGGGTTGTGTATCTCATTCCTTGATTACTCTCAGGCTGTGTGCCTCTACTACCTGCCACTCACTACTTCTCCAGGCTGCTGAATCTCCAGGCTCTCCATTGCACCTGTTGACTCTGACAGCCTCTGTTTTTGTTTCTTACATTCTTCCATTTTCCAGAAAAAAATCCAGATACTTTTTTCATCTGAACTATTTGTGAGCCCTTAATATAGGAGACATGTAGCAATTATATGAAAAACAGGATATTTAGTGTCCTGCATAAAATGTCCAAAGTTGACATTTAGTTCATTATCTAAATGTCACTATCTAGCTTGAATAGGATACAATTTTTTTCTTCTAACAACAATTTATATGTTCTGTTCTAGATTATAAAGCAGTCCACAATTAAGCTCAACTTTCTGTTAACCTAAGCTAAGGTAAAATTGTTCTAAGAATGTGATTCTGTGTGGCCTTCTCATTATCTGTGGCTGAAATATTCTTTTATGCCCATGATGTACCCATGTTCTAGAAAAGTTTTTCAGTGGTTTCAAATTATGTTAAATGTAACCTGTATTTCTTCATCAGAAAAAAAAAATCACTAATCATTTGAGGCCATAATTTATAATACACATTTGATTAAAAGAGTGTAATTTAGGCCTTTCCTTTAAAATATACTGGAAGACACTCAGTTCCCTTCAGTGAATATTGGCAATATGCCTAATCATTGCTATGGTCTATTTGGATAGGTCTTCAGTTTTTTGTTTTTGTCTCTGCATAAACCTATTTTTTTCATACTTTTATAGTTTCATGTAAGGTGTGTGTGTGTGTGTATGTATGTGTGTGTGTGTGTGTGTGTGTGTGTGTGTGTGTGAAAATGCATAGTTTCATGAAACATGATGAAGCATTGGCCATAGTGCCAGATTGTCTAAATTCAAATTCTGACTTTGAAACATTCTTATTGTATGACTTTTGGCAACAGATATTTACTTATTCTCTTCGAGTTTTCAGTATCCTCTTGAGATCAGCACTTCACAAATATCAATATGAATTTTTCTACATGAAGATACAGTCAAAATACTGGTATTACTTCACACATGAGATTATATTCCCTGATATCAGTCTAAATCTTTGATTCATTATTTCATAGGTTCACTCAACACCCATAAATGATTTTTGACCTGCAATTATTTCAGATTCTACCTTGCATGCTGAAATATGAAAATAATTGAGATGCAGAATCTGTTCTGGCAGAGCTTCCTGTATATTTGATTCCTGCTTTCTACAATCTCATAATAAGATAGTCATCTCATTAAAAACAATGAATTATTGAGTTCTTATTACATGCCAGACATTGTTCTGAGCACTTAGCAAGCATTATCTAATTTGATGTTACAGCTCACCCATGAGCTATATCATTGCCAATCTTATTTTGGGTTTTCAAAAAATAGACAAACTGTTTAAATGCTGTGCTCAACATCATCTCCCTAGCAAAGCTGAGATTTGAACACAGGAAGTATATATATTTAGCATTATGCTACACTGTCAACAAGTCATTACCTATTTTATTGAGGGCTTTATTCTGCCCTTTGTGATTTTTATTGTTGAGCTTTGAGATATTTTCAGTAATCCTAGAATTTAGTGCTATAACATTTTATGTCATCATTAAGCAAAAAAAAAATTCCTCTGGATTTTTAAGATCTTAATTACAATATTTTACTTTCATCATTAGCATCATCACCATCATCTTAGTCATCAATATTAGTAATCAATAATAATGATGATAATATCATTGCTTATAACTTACATCTTATGAATCAACTTTAAACCTA
This sequence comes from Myotis myotis, assembly GCF_014108235.1. Lineage (NCBI taxonomy): Eukaryota > Metazoa > Chordata > Mammalia > Chiroptera > Vespertilionidae > Myotis > Myotis myotis. The sequence goes on from NW_023416401.1 coordinate 44,072,365, forward strand.
TAAAATAATATTCATATTTAAAGTACATAATATGCATTTGCCATAGAAAATGATTAATTCATATAATCTGTATGTTATCAACCAGTTAAAAAAAAGAATGACAATTTCAAATGCTCAAGTAATAGTGGGCCCTCAGCATCTTCATTTTGAATATATCCACCTATAGATATTACTTTATGTTTCTGTGGACTTTTTAAAAATTAATTTCAGAAATAATTTCAAACTTAGAGCAAATTTACAACTGCAATAAAAATACCTTCCTTCCCACCTTGGAAAGTTTGCTATATATGTTTTAATCATTTCACTAAGCAGAAAAAATAGCATCAATCGAGCTTTACCTTCTCCTTAAATTTTAAAAGAGCTCAAGGTCTTTTCTCTTAACCACTTGTTCTTGACCTTGACTGTCAAAGTGCTTTGGCCCCTCGTTTTAGCTGGTGTTACAGGTGAGAGGGCCATGAGACAGCGTGAAATGAACACAGCGTTAGAGCAGCCAGCTGAAGCTAAGCCTTTAGGTTTGGGAAGCATGGAAGCCCCTTGGCTGAAAGAACACAGATTTGGGAAGTAAAGTGAGCCTATCTTTTAGCTGTATTTTTAGGACACTGTCCAGCTATTAATTAAAACAAAACCTTTTACCATTCTGAGTTCTAGACTTCTGGTTTGCCAAGTGCTTGCTGTATTAACTGTTCAGTCCAGTTTTGCAAGGATGAAGGAAGATAATGTGTGTAACCTGTTTTCTTAGGATCCTTTGCAGCATCTTTTTTTTCAGTTTGGGCCCATGTATAGACTGATCTCAGAAACCATTGTATCCCACCACACCAACACACAAATATAGCAGCAACATCATTGATACAAATGTAGATTTGCTGAAGGATTCTCCAGGAGCTGGATTAGGTAATTATTTCAAAAAGCAAACTTCTAAGATGTTTTATTTAAATATTTTCTATCCCTCCAGATATTTTGTTCCTCTCCGTTACCTCAAACTCTTCTAAGCCCTTCTGTAAACCCAGCTTTAGCCCTCACCTCCCACTCCCTTCACTCCATCCCCTGGATGACCAGTTAGAAGAGCTGTCACCAAAATACAAGCTTTCCGATAGTTACATATCAAACAGCAGTGGTCCCCCAAATTTATGTTGTGAGGAAGGGGCTCCATCCTTTGGAAAATAGTTGATACAGAACCTGGAACTATGTGGCTAGTGGGCATTCCAGGAGAGGTAGCCAACAGCCTTATACCCACCTGTTTGGGTAGTCACCATGCATCTGCTCTACCTGGTGCCCACAGAGCTTGTCAGTACTATATGTTTGTGATCCTATCTAGTGTCAGTCATTCAACTTTGAATTCCCAAAGCAAACACTGACCTCACTAGGAAGATTACCTTCCTTAATTTAAATTAGCCACAGTCTTCTATCTATATTATTGGTTTAATGCCAGAGTAGAATTTTTAAGAAGCTTTCTTTTTTCTTCCTCCCTCCCCCCTTTACTTCTGAATTTGCTGTTGGAACAAACTCAAACTTCTTTTGGGGTTATATAATGCATATTTGTGGAAAATTTCTCTAGGTTACTATCAGACTTTCTGATATCTTTCTTAATTTTTCTCAATAATCCTACTCCTAATGCTCAGATTATTGGAAGGCTGATTCTTGAAATGTGAAATGTTTGACTGACACTCAAAGATTTGTTTCTTGGGGTGTTTGTGTATCTTTAATTAGCACTCTGATCATATGTGTGATGGTTTCTGAGTTTTGGTCCAATAACTGCCTACATGTAGCAATTGAATGTTGCTATACCAAGAATGCATACATGAGAATAAGAGGCAAACTTGTGTAGGCAGACATGGAGGGAGCTGTGTATAGCCTACCAATATCTTCCATGCTTGCACCTTCCCACTCCCATCCACCATGTTTCTCTCCCTCCTCCATCTTCAGCACTCACCTTAGAGTCCTTTCATGCAGATGTTTATTCTGAGCCAGTGTCTTGGCTGGAGAACGCTCCTATAATCCAATCTCTACTGAGGAGGAATTTTAGCTGATGAGGAATGTTGTTCCCCTCAGCTAAGGCAATCTGCATTTTTAATGATGAATCTTAAGAACTTAAAAGCCTGCTCATCTTAAAAGAATAAGATTTGGAGGTTATACTTCTCGGCAATGGGATAAATGATGGAGAGATAGAGACTTCTGAATACGAGAACTTTGCAAAATCCTTCACTCATAGGCTCCATGCCTTCATTAACTGGATGCTCATTGCGCACCTGCTATATGTTAGGCACTGGAGCGAACAGAACAGAGACTGTCTATCCTGCAGGAGTAGGAGACAAACAGACACATATAATCACCATGGTGAATTGAAAGAGCTGTGGTTGAATGAAAAACAATAATACCTTTCTTAATTGTGCTTGAATGTTGGAGCCTCAGAAAAATTAGCCTTTTCCCCTTTTCTATTTCTTTGATGTGAATATCCTTGCAGTTCCATTCTCTCTGTATACCTTAGGGAGAATCTATCCTTTTTTATGACAAGAAATAAAAGTAGGCATTTTAAAGACATTTGAGGTGTTCTGCTGCAATGAAAGTTATCTCACCTTCAAGGCACTTACAGAACAGTGTGGTGCGATGGGCCCTGAATTAAGAACTGGCCATGTGACCTTGGGCAAGTCCTTCACCCATTTAGGCCTCCACTTGGACTAAGCAGAGCTTGATGTCACCCAAGGCTAAAATTGTAGAATCACTCACTATTCCATTAAAACAAAAAAATCTATTAAAAACATAGGTCACTTGATTTTTCAACACAAAATTGAATTGTTTTCCCTGTTGCCTGGTTTTATAGGAGAGTGATTTGAACTTTGGAGCATGTCTTAGTTTGTTTGGGCTACTATAACAAAATAACATAGGCTGAGTGGCTTACTGACAACAGGAAATCTATGTCTCACAGTTCTGGAGGAGGAGTGGCCCAAGGTCAAGGCACTGGAAGGTTCAGTGTCAGGTGAGGGTCATCTTCCTGGATCACAGATGATGTCTCCTCCCTCTGACTTCACATAGTGGGAGAGGAAGGCAGCGCCCTGGGGCTTCTTTTATAAGGACACTAGCCTCTTTTATGAGGGCTCTGCCTTCATGATCTAATCGCCTCCTAAAGACTGCACCTCCAAATACCAGTACCTAGGGGATTAGGTTGTCAACTTATGAATTTGGGGAGACACATGCACTCAGTCTAGAGCAGAGCAAAGTGCTTTATACACGTTGATATGACTAATACCTGAAGCAGCTAATAACTACACCTACTCTTTCTCTAAATTCTACATGGCTGCTTCTTATTCAAATTGGGGGAGGACAGATTCAGAATCTTCACCTTGGTGCACTCAGCAGAACTTTCCCTTAATTTTCAGTTCTTTACATAAAATAAAAATGCATTAAAAATGCAATAAAAATGATCATTTCTTGTATTTACTTTATTTTGACATATTATAATAATGGAAGTTTAAATTTGTTAAAGGTCATGTGGTTATCAGTGCTTTGTGGAACTGTAGAAAAATAACAATAAGCAACATCAATTTAGGTCCTTCATGCACTATTGCCTTTAACCTCTACAACATCCCTAAAATCTTAAGCATTTCTATGAATATAATAGGATGTAATTTTGCCTACCCACTGGAAATCTAGTAGAATAAGCTACAATTGAGACAAATAGGTAAAAGTAATCCTAAAGTATAAAGACAGCAGTTAGGTATAGTCATATTGAACTTCAGGGATTAAGCTTGTGCTTCAAATTTCACCCTCAGCTTCCCAACAGCCTTTATTAAATAAAAACTGAAAATTCACAAAGTCTTCAGGTAGGAGCATTTTTCTCCTGGCTAGGGATTCTCCAGAAAACCAGTCTTGAAAAAATGTGGGTTTCTGCTGACAGTGGAGCCAGACCATCTCCTACCCAGAAGCCCCGGAGCAGTGCAACTAGACGATTCTTGGTTCATCTATGCCCTGGGGTTCAGAAGCATATGCAAGCAAGAGGAATGCTTAATGCTTCTTACTTAAAGAATTTCGTGGCCTAGAGTCTGGATGGGGTGGCCTGTGAGGGCAGTGGAGTATGTGGGAAGAGTCCTGCAAGCCTGCACTCAAATATTTTGGGGCAGCAAGAATGAATATGTTTTCTGTGGGTCCAGTGATCACTGCACAGCCAGGTGTACTACCAAGGAGCTAAAACCTAATGGTCCCAGGAATTGTCTCAAGATGTCAGTCAAAGAGAATGGGTCAGGAAAGAAGAGTCTGAACTGCTCATAGAACTTTGTGTGAGAACCATTATTTAAATGCCTGCCACTCAGGTGGTGCTTCATCAATAGTCAAGTGGTAAATACAAATATCATCCACTAAACATACAACAGTTTGTCTCTTTCCCTTTAATATGTTCTTCAAACAAGTGATTACAGAAGATGAAACAGATAAGGGAACTAGGAAGAAGAAAGATAGGCTTGTCTCCCTTTCCCTCCACAGGGTCCCATAGAGACACTGACAGGGATGGAGATGAGGGAGGGAGATGTTTGGTGATGTGAAACTATCAGATTTCAAACAGCAGAAATATCTGACAGTAAGTCTTAATGGTCATAATAAGACATTGAAAAGCTACTGGATCCTCCGAAGCTCTTATCCATGGACAGAGAAAGGAAATTCTCCATCAGTCAAACCTGCAGTTGGGAGTAAAGTAAGATTATTTCTGTTTGAAACCCATAGAGATAAGCCTAGTGAGCCATTTAGGTGTAAAACTGTTTTCTATATTAGAAAGAAAAAATAGGAGCTTAGAAAAGTTAAAAACTTACCTAAGGTCACCCAGTTTGCAAATTACAGCAGAAAAATTTAAATCCTATGCAGTTTGACCCTAAACTCTTGCTTTTACCTCCTCTGCAGTATTTTCTATGAAAATTAAAATGATAAATTTAGTCACAGCTATATTCATAAGGAAGAACAATACTTTGACTCAGTTTTTACTTTGTTGACTACTGCAATGATCATTTATTAACCACTTGGTGTTTTCTCCTTCATCTTACTCTATCTCCACTGGAAATCTAGTTCTGTATTCAGAGCTACTCACTAGGCATCTCCAAGATGCACTCTAGACATGTTTATGATGCCCAACCTTGAACTCATGGGCTCCATATCCCCAGGTGAACACCACATACTGAAATGTTCCCCAAGCCCAAGTCTTTTCCTATGTTCTATTTGTTATTGATGGATAGCACCATTGTTCACCCAGAAATTCAAGTCCACATCATATATCTGATTTTCTCTTTCTTATTCACTGTGTCTGCATCACTCACTAAATCATCATGAACCAACATCCTTAAAACTTCTCCTATTCTTCTCCTTTTCTCCATTCTTACTCACATTATGCTCCTTCTGATCCTCAATATGTCTCATCCAGTCAAGTGTAATAGCCTGTCTCCTCTCAGTCAGACACCTGTTGCCCATTTATCTAACCCATTGTAGCCGGTTATATGGAACAAAAGTCAAATTGTATGCATTCCCCAAAGAAAGCATTCAGTAGCTCAGTATACCATTAGTTATCATGGCAATTAGGGCCTTACCGATCTGATTCCTGTCTGTGTTTTCAGCAGTCCTCCACCACTCTCCTTTTGACACAAGTCTTCCATTCATATAAAACTATCTGCAATTATAATAGTCTGTGTTTTTTCATGTTTCTCCTGCCTGGAATGTCTTTCTCAACACACACATTGATTTGTGCCTTCATTAATCAAGCAAGTGTTGCACTCTTGCTCTGAGGTTCCATTGTGCTAGGCACTGGGGGTCCAGTGGTAACTCAGACAAATATGAACTTTAGTGTTAAAGACCTTAACTGTCTAGTTACAGGTCTGAAATAACACATCGTAAATGTTAATGAGTGGCAACAAGTAAGTAGGATAAAGGAGAGGAATATGATGTTAACAAAAGTATATGACAAGTGGACCTGACCTCATTTATGAAATGACTTTCCTGAAAAAGAAGCTTTGAGTTGAGGTTGACAGCTCAACTATGCAAAAAGGAAGGTGAATCATGGGCTGGCCACGAAAAAAGGAGCATTCTAGCCAGTGATGAAGCCTGTGCAGGTCTCAGAGGTGAAGAAGCAGCATGACACATTTGAGATCCAGGGATGGTCAAGGATGAGGAAATGAGGGAGCAGAACCAAACCATGCATGACATTGTATGATGTAAGCAATATTAATTTCAATCTTCACAAAATAGTAAGGTTTTGTTGAAAGGTTAGAAATGTGAGAGGGCCATAATGTTATCAGATATTTATGAAGATCATTCTGGTTCCCTAGTCAATTTGATAAACATTTGTGTACTTATTTATTTACTTCTTATTTTTATTGAGATATGTAACATTGTGTAAGTTTAAGGTGTGCAACATATTAACTTAATACATATATGTTGAGAAGCAATTACTTCGGTAATGTTACCTAACACCTTCATCCTCACATCCTTACTATTTCTGCATTTCTAAATACTGCCCCCTAGGTTATTTCTCTCCTTTTATATGTTCCCTCTTCTTCTCTCCAGGCCAAGAAGAACCTTTTCCTCTAAGTGTTATCCCTGTTTGTGTGTGTGTGACCTGTTGCCCTTTCTCATTGTATCATAATTATCTGTTTACATAACTTTTTCTCCCACTAAACTGTGAGATTCAAAAGGAAGTAACTGTGAGTCATATTTGTGTCCCAAACATGAGCCACAGTGTCAACATAAGGATGCAAATACTTTAAGGATTACCTCCTTCTCACCCATTTATTTCTCAACCTACTGCTGTTTTCACTTGCATGTCTCATTTCCCCTTCAAGTTCAAGAATATCAGTATTTCCTTCCTATAAAATGATGTTTTCCTTCTGTATTTCATTGTTCACTCTCAACCCATACATCCTTCAGAAGTGCCTTCAATTATTTCTTGAATCTCTGCCTTATTTTTTTCTACCTCAGCACTAACTTCAGCCCCTCCTAATGTCTTACCTGAGTTAGTAAACAGATTTTTAACTTGTGTTCCTACTTTAGAATTGCCCCTCCCATAATAGCCAAACTTCTACTAGAGTGGGCTTCCTAAAATCCACACCTGATCATGATGCTAGCATAATCAAACTAATCTACTGGTGGCTCTTTGCTTCCAGCATAGAAATCTAAGATCTTTAGCAGGATGTGCTGAGCATTTTGGGATCTCCCTCCTTCAGCCTCATTTCTGGATGCTCCAGTGCCCAGCACTTTGATCTCAAGTACCTTGACATGCACTAACAACACCTAATCCACCATTTGTGCCACTGAAAATGCTGTATGCTCCACCAAGAAAGTTCTTCCAGTTAGCAAGTTCCAACTCCTGACTTAAAACTCAGGTGCAGACAACCCTCCTCTGTGAGGCAGTTCTTGAGATTATTCCTACTCCAGCCTTCATGATCTTTCTATTATAATGTTAGTGGTAACTTCACCCCATCCCCACCCAGCATACTGTAGTTTCTTTAGCCCAGAAATTATGCCCAATTTTTTCCTTATCACCATGCCCAGCAATTACCATATATGGGTCATATTTTTGCCCAAATAGTATGCCAGTAAAAATGCAAGATAGTATTTTATTTCTCTAATCAATGAGAAATTTGGAGATGATTTCAGGACCAAACATAAATACATAATTAATGAGTTACAACAGAACAATTTCCTCTAGCTCCAACTTCATGATGATCTGAACAGTGTTATGGGTTTGAAACTAAATTATTTTCACTACTTCTATATTAATCCCAAATAAATGAATGTTAGGAATAGTTGATCAGCTTTTCAGTTCACAGGCCAACAATCTGTCCACTGAGCCAAACCGGTTAGGGCAAGCTTTTTAATATAACATGTAACTTAAAAATGAAGTTGGAGCTTGGGCTCAAATATATTTTTCTGTGTTATATTGTGTAGCATAGACTGTACTTCTGTGGACACGGTTAGTATTAAATGCTAAAAATCTGGTATAAAGTTAACAACATATTCAGATCCTTTAGGCTGGTTTTCTGAAGACTTTGCTGCAGCAAAATATACCCTGTAGTTCAGGGAAATGTATCTGACCTCAGAGGGTTTGGTCATAATCCTGCTCCATCCCTGTGTCCACATGTGGCCTTTAGTGACCTTCAGATCTCTCACCTATAAAGTGGGGATGACAGTATCAAACATATTGGGTTACTGTGACAATTTAAAATGTAAGACATAGAAAATTTTGGTACATTGTTTATTGTAACCATTATTCTTCTCTAGATTCAATGTAAATACTTGAGTCTTTAGTGGACATTTTAGCATCAGGCATAGCGAGATCTGTCTCCTGGGCAGAAAAATATTTCTAGTGGGCATTTTCATCATGAACTAAATACAATCTGCAAATTCCCTGTTTTGATTGAACCAATTATTCAATTAAATGATTATTTTTGCCTTATTTTTCCCTCTCTTGATTTTATATATCAAAACTTACTTGGTGGTTTCCATAGCCATCAGAGGGGCAAAATTAGGGGAGGAAAGTGATAAAATAATAAAATTTTTTTCTCTGCAAATATTTTTACCACCCTTTGCCATATTTTTGTCAGATTCATTACCACTAATCATCAAAAGTACAGTTCTCCCTGCATTTTACCTTATTGAGAGAAAATGTTCCTCAAGTCTTCCCACCTTGGGATTTTGCTTGAAATTCCTATAGCCTTCCCCCAAATCTGGCAGTAGTTATTAGCATTATACTTCATTTTGTACAGTTTCCTGTGGATGTGCTAAATATTCGTAGGCTTTACTTCCTTGATCTGAGGCTGTATCTTACATAGCATCTACCATGGGTCTTTTAGAATCAATATGATTATAAGTCAGTGGTTCTCAACCTTCCTAATGCCACGGCCCTTTAATACAGCTCCTCATATTGTGGTGACCCCCAATTTAATTGTTACAAATTGAACATAATTAAAGCATAGTGATTAATCACAAAAACAATATGTAATTAATTATATATGTGTTTTCTTTTCTTTTTTTTTAAAATATATTTTATTGATTTTTTACAGAGAGGAAGGGAGAGAGATAGAGAGTTAGAAACATCGATGAGAGAGAAACATCGATCAGCTGCCTCCTGCACATCTCCTACTGGGGATATGCCCACAACCCAGGTACATGCCCTTGACCGGAATCGAACCTGGGACCTTTCAGTCCGCAGGCCGACGCTCTATCCACTGAGCCAAACCGGTTTCGGCTATATATGTGTTTTCTGATGGTCTTAGGCGACCCCTGTGAAAGGGTCATTCAACCTCTAAAGGGGTCGCGACCCACAGGTTGAGAACCGCTGTTGATGATCAGAGAAAATAAAGCAGAATAAATATTTTTAAAATCTTTAAATTAGTAACAATTATTTCCATTAAATGATATTCTGAGTATCCAAGGCATTTGTAACTTTTGTTCATTTTATTTAAGTTTCAAGTAACCAGGATTATAAATTACACATAACAAATAGAATGAGCCCTAGCTGGTTTGGCTGAGTGGATAGAACGTTAGCCTGTGAACTGAAGGGTCCTGAGTTCGATTCTGGCCAAGGGCATGTACCTCCGTTGCAGGCTCCCGGACCTGGTCTGGGGAATGCTAGAGGCAACCTATCGATGTGTCTCTCTCATATCGGTGTTTCTCTGTCTCTCCCTCTCCCTTCCACTCTCTTTAAAAATCAATGGGAAAAATATCCTCAGGTGAAGATTTAAAAAAAAAAAAAGAATGAAATGATATCACTTGCTAGTAAAAATACAGCACTAATAAAACAGCTTTTTATTACTCTGCTATATAAGAGCAAAATATGTATGCAAACACCAAAACTATAAATTTTTAAATAAAAAACTGAATTATAATAAACAGTATGTTAGCTGTGAAGCACTAACAGCCTGTATAAGTGTGTGCAGCCAGCAGAATACATAAGGATCGTCTGGTCACATTTCAATTCCTTAGATGATGCTAAGAAGCCAGAAGATGTTGTATAACAAGACTTAGACACATCAGCTGCCAGATGTTTCCAGAAGCTCAAGAGACAGTTATAAGACCTGCTTATTGTAGTGTATGGGTTAATAAAAGCCCCCCAAAAACTATTTGACTATTTCCTAATTCTTTTGCAATATAATTAATGGGCACTTCTATAATAATAGAAGTGGCTCTTCCTGAATAGTAAATGTAAATGAATAAAATCGGAGGTATTTATATTGTCCTGAAAGAAATTTGATCTTTATGGCAGTGATACAAATTACTCTAATTTCAAACCTGACAGGTCTTAATAATTGCAAACAATAATGTTCTTCCTAGAAATATTTTGAGTCACACTGAGATTTCTAGGATATTGCAAAATAATTTTAAAAATAAAGTTTAGGGACCACATTTTAACTTAATTTTCTAAAAATGACAACATACTAGTATTTGACAGTGCATCAAAATTTAACAATAAGCACATGGGGCAGCCAGCAGGAATTTTAAAGCTGTTACCTAGCTCATCAGTCATGTATTTATTTATTTATGTACTAGGCACTGAAGATAAATAAAAGTCAGACCCGCTCGCAGCCTACCTGCAGAGAACAAAGTAGTGAATCAACTTGAGCAGCTGGAGCCCATACGTGCCGAATAATCATTCAGGAACCTTGTCTGTAAAATGAATAATGTGACTGAGGATAAAGAGGGTAGGTGCTGGAATGTGAGGGGCAGAGCCGAGTCCTGGGTGGTTGGGTTAACATTGGTATTGTGTCACTTCTTCATGTAAGATTTGGCTCCACGAGGCATCAGACTTAAGACTGGTTTTCTTATGCCTTGTTTCTACCTGGTGAAATCCACCTCCTCCCCACCCATCCTGAATCTGTCACGGAAAGCAATGTTCTATCTGCTTGTGGAGAGCTGCAAGCATTTTTGTCATTGTTTTTGTCATTTTTCTAATTCTTGCTTTGGATCCTGGTTTAGAGGTCCCCAGTCCCCTCCCGTGCCTAATCATGGTGAGAGGACAGTGGTTTCTGAAGACACAGGTAGAGCTGCTGATGTTGCTGAAGTTCACACCTGGCTGCCAATCTAGTTCCGGGTGTGTGAATACTGTCCAGGATGCTGAGCATGTGGAAATGTACCAAACCAGCAGCCCTGTTTCCCTTCTCACCCACTCCCATACAGCACTGCTGATCCTGTCTCCTGGGGGGCTGCTTCCTCACCCATGCGGTAGCTGCTTCAATTCTGTGCATGAGTTCATCCACCATAGGAGGAAATGATAAAGCTCTACTACATCTTTCATTACTTTCTCCTTGACTTCTATCGAGTATGAAGAACCAGGGGCTGGACTGATCTCTGAAACTTGCACTCTGATCTCTTACAAATCACCCATCTTTCTTTGTACCGCAAGTCTCACTTTCCTTGGAGTGAGGCTTATTTTATTCCCTCGTGGATACACTCCAAATATATTCAGAAGCATCTTAACCTGCCTGAGTCAATCCTAGGTAATGCAGTTTAGTGTCAAGCTAGAATAAGAGGATGGTCACCACTGCACAGGGCCATGCTGCCTTCAGAGCTGCTGGGATGGCATAGAACCCAACAGAAGAGCAGGGCTACCCTACACTCCTGACTACCCGACACCTGGACAGGGGCTGGCCCAACACTGTTCTCTTCCCTAGGACTCCTGTTCTGTCCTCATTATTCCATTTACTTTTCAATCTATTCTTTGGCAAAGGAGAAAATTACTTGCTTGTATTCCCAAAAGTAAGTATGTTAGGTTAAAACAAACATGGATCTATTTGAACAGCCGAAGTAGAAGCTGGATGTTAAAATACACATTTAAATTTTTCATCAGGTATGTTGAGAATGTGCTATGAATAATGATGATAACAAATGGTATTGTGATAAGATTTAATGACTGGTTGGAGTATCTTTGACATTTTTGACCCTTTATTCTTCCACAGAGTCAGCCTGTCATATTCCTTAAAGGAAAGCACTCTTGGGATGGTGGTTGATAGGTTGGTTAGATTGATGAGGAGAGCGACTATTTCCAATAAGTTGAGTTTATATTTCATGAACATTGTGTGGCTCCCCTCCTCTTTAGGTCTTATCTAATGTCTTCCATTTCCATTTTGTTCTAACTAAATCTTTTAAAATTTCTTTTTTGTCCCATTTTTTAAAAGTGCAGTTTTCAATTTCTCAATAAAATTTATATGCTTTTATGAGCTTCTAATGGAAGTTGTATTTGATTGGAAATGTGGACCATTTCTTGTCACTCTTTTGTGTTTTTTACTGATTTTTCTTGCATTCGAGAATGTTCTCAGATAATTTTTCTTTTGAAACTGCACCCTCAAATTTTCTTTTAGAACAGATCTCATGCAGATAAAATTTCTCAGTGTTTACTTATTCTCTAACTGTTTTCATTTCCCCTTCAACCTTGAGAGATCCTTTTGCTGACTGTCAAGTCTGGGTTGACAGGTGTTTTCTCCCAGGTCTGAGTAGATATTATTGGACTGTTGGCTTGTGTTCTTGCCATTGAACTGTCTGCAATCATTCTGTCATTTTCTTTAATTGACATGGCCTTCTTTTGCTGGCCCTTCAAGGTTTTATCTTCACCTTCTGTGTTTACCAATTCCATTACCATGTACCTTGGCTGGAATTTTCTGTAGAAGATGCTATACTTTCTAGATTAGTGGCTTCATATTTTCATCAATCTTGAAAAAATTGTGGTTATATTTCTTTAAATATTATTAATTTTCAATTCTGTCCTTTACCAAATTTAGATATAGAAATTCATTTTCAACCTCTTTGTTTCTTTTTTTTTAATTTTTAATTTTTTTATTGATTAAGTTATTACATATGTGTCCTTATCCCCCCATTGTCCCCCCACCACCCCCACTCATGCCCTCACCCCCTGTTGTCTGTATCCATTGGTTAGGCCTATATGCTTGCATATAAGTCCTTTGGTTGATCTCTCCCCCTTACCCCCACCCTCCCCTACCTTCCCTCTGAGGTTTGACGGTCTGATAGATGCTTCTCTGTCTCTGATCTGTTTTTGTTCATCAGTTTATGTTGTTCATTATGTTCCACAAATGAGTGAGATCATGTGATATTTATCTTTCTCTGACTGGCTTATTTCACTTAGCATAATGTTCTCCAGTTCCATCCATGCTGTTGCAAATGGTAAGAATTAACCTCTTTGTTTCTTATAATTTCTTATTGAGTAAATATTTTTGTAAATGCCTCTTTTCAAAACATTGCACGTATAGCTACAGAATGTAGATTCCTTGGCTGACAATTCCAAACTCTAGGATATGTGGTGTGTTGTTTCTGCTGGTTTTCATAGAGGGTAACTCACCTTCTCTTTTCTGCCAGGTCTTTATTTTTATTTTTTATTGTTGACAATATGATAGATGTCCCACATTCCTACCCTCTTAGCCCCACTATTCCCAGCCCCTGACCCACCCCAAGCCTTCACACATTATCATCTATGTTCATGTGCTAATATGCACATATGTTCTTTAATTAATGTCAGCTTCTGACTTGCCCTTTTAATCTATTGGTATCTGCTCACTTTGGGAAGCATTCCTCCCAAGACGACTTGTCATCCGACTGCTTTGTTGCTGCCACCTGAGTGACACCACCTGAGTGACACCACCTGAGTGACACCACCTGAGTGACACCACCGTAGCACCAAGTGTGGCTGCCCAAAAAGTCCCTGGCCCAGCTTCCCTATGTGTCTTCCCAGAGTTCAGAATCCCCACAGAAGTTTTGCTGCAGGAATCATGCATGTGGGTACCCTCCCTTGCAGGCTGCCAGACAATTACACATGCAGACTAATTTTCAGCATTCTGGATCCCCAACTCCCTCCTCCCCTGGGCCTGTCCACTTGCTCTGGATTCCAGCTGTTTCTGACCCAGCTATAGTAGGTCACTCCAGCCCAAGACCCATCTGCACAGCAGGGGTTCAACCTAGGGTCATGGAATTGTCTGAGCTTGAGAAGCATCCTTGCCGGGAGCCGGTCCATCCTTGCTGTTTCAAAGGACCTGGCATATATGGCATACTGTTCTTAAAATGTTTGCTCACCTTCTTGGCACTATGTGTTTTAACCAAGGTCTCTGAGAAAGGTGGTTTCCCCAGGTAGGGATTTTCCCCTGAAGTTAGGGAGGGAATAAAACCTCTTAACTAGTGCCAGGTGGGTAATTAATCACTTTAACTACAAACAATCATGCTTAAGCTACATAATCTTTACTCCCTGGAATGGAGATAAGAAACGCCCTAACCTTTGTAATAGAGATTGATAGGATTGAATCAACTGGTATAAATACAGACGTAATAAGACAGCAAGAGACAGAACTTAGAATACGGAACCAAGAGAGACAGAACTTAGAATACAGAACTTAGAACACAGAACTTAGAACACAGAACTTAGAACACAGAACTTAGAATACGGAACCAAGAGAGACAGAACCTAGGCACAGAACCTATACAGAACGTTCTCTAGAGACAGAAGAACTTCGCTGGAGAGAACATGGCAAAAGATACTGGACAGAAACTGGCCTCAGAACCTAGAGACAGAACCTAGCGAGCGAACATGGCAAAAGATCCTGGACTGAACCTGACTACAGAAATTGGCAAGAGAACCTGACTAGAACCTGGTGACTGAACCTGGCTGGATAACCTGGACAGAACCTGGCTGGAGAACCTAGCGAGGGAACATGGCTACAGAACCTGGCTGGAGGACCTGGAGAACCTAGCAAGAGAACATGGACACATATCCTGGCTGGAGATCCTAAGCAGAACTTCGCTGGAGATCCAGACCAGAACTTGGCTGGAGATCCTGGCTAGAGATCCTGGCTAGGCTGCTGATCAACTGAACACTGTCTCCGTGTCATTCCTTCTTCGCCGAGTCCGTCCACACCTTTGGGGACCCCTGGACCTGCTGGGGCTGGACCCCGGCATATTGCTTCAGATCTCCAGCCAAGTTCTGTGTCCATGTTCTCTTGCTAGGTTCTCCAGCCAGGTTCAGTCACCAGGTTCTCTTGCCAATTTCTGTAGTCAGGTTCAGTCCAGGATCTTTTGCCATGTTCTCTCCAGCGAAGTTCTGTGTTCTAAGTTCTGTGTTCTAAGTTCTGTGTTCTAAGTTCTGTCTCTTGCTGTCTTGTTGCATCTGTATTTATACCAGTTGATTCAATCCTATCAATCTCTATTACAAAGGTTAGGGCGTTTCTTATCTCCATTCCAGGGAGTAAAGATTATGTAGCTTAAGCATGATTGTTCGTAGTTAAAGTGATTAATTACCCACCTGGCACTAGTTAAGAGGTTTTATTCCCTCCCTAACTTCAGGGGAAAATCCCTACCTGGGGAAACAACCTTTCTCAGAGACCTTGGTTAAAACACATAGTGCCAAGAAGGTGAGCAAACATATTAAGAACAATATGCCATATATGCCAGGTCCCTTGAAACAGCAAGCATGGACCGGCTCCCGGCACATCCTGTGGTGTAGAGACCAGTGAGGCCTCCATGAATGTGATTGTCAAGGGACTGGTGCATGAAATTCATGCACGGGGGTGGCAGCAGCTGTCCCTCAGCCCAAACTGCACCCTCTCCAATCTGGGACCCCTTGGAGGATGTCCAACTGCCAGTTTAGGCCCAATCCCTCTCACAATCTGGGACTGCTGGCTCCCAACCGCTCGCCTGCCTGCCTGATTGCCCCTAACCACTTCTGCCTGCCAGCCTGATCACCCCCTAACCACTCCCCTGCCAGCCTGATCGACACCTAACTGCTACCCTCCCGGTAATTGCCCCTAACTGCCCTCCCCTGCCAGTGTGGTCACCCCCAACTGCCCTACCCTGCATATTCCTTCTTTATTAGATAGGGTTTTTTCTTTAACATATTGGACACTATACCTGCCACGGTCTTGACAAACCAGTAAAAATGTAAACCCAAACTAAAAGTGTCATAATATAAACTCCTTAAACAGGAATCTCATGAGACCTTGGAAAGGTGATATCATGTGGTTGTTTCCTCCTTTTTTCCTTCTCTTTCTTTTTCTTGATACTTCATCTTTTGTCCTTTCTTTCTTTTCTCCTTTTATTCCTTTTCTGTCCTCTCTTTCTCTTAACTTTTCCATTGTAGAATAGTCAGTACTTGAATCTGTCTCACTTTCAGAAGACGAAGAAGAGGGAAACACACCGTCATCTGAAGAAAAAGATGATCTATGGATCGGTGGTGTTTCTGGATTTGCTCTTTTCCTCATTTGTCATTTCTGCCGGCCCAGCATCTTCAGGACTTGTGCATGGGCACTTCTTATTCATGACTACAAAACCTGCCTGCTTTGGTGAAAACTGTAGGGAAAAGGCCTTCCTGGGTGGGCTCACACCCGGCCCAAGGGGCTGAGGAACCAGGGTGGGGAGTGCCAGCCACCACCGCTGCAGAGCCTGACCTCTGGACCATGGGGTACTCTCTAGTAATATAACTGCAATGTAGCAATTTGCCTTCAGAAATTAGTTGTAAGTTACTTCCAATGTGAAACCCTTTCTCAGACATTTCCTTTGCGGTGTGTAAAGATTTTAAAGAAAACCCATTTACCTCCCTAACCTGGTCACAAGTTTCTGCCCAATGGAAGAGGTTTTCTGGTAGCGTCGCCCAGATACCCCCGCTCCCCCCCCCCCCCCAGTCACTTGGCTGGGGGTGAGGGAAGTTCCGAGGCTGACTCTTGAGGCTGCAGGTGGGGCAGGATCACTTGCTGGGGGCATGACGCTTCCGAGGCTTAGGACCTTGAGGCTGCAGGTGTGTGTGCGCGTGGGATCACTCGCTGGGGATGCACAAGGTTCCGAGGCTGAGACCCGGAGGCTGCTGCTGGGAGGGAATAGTTCTGTGGAAGCATGGGCACTTCCGAGGCTGAGGCCCTAAGGCTGCAGGGGTGTGTTGGGGGGATCACTCCGTGGGGAGTGAATTTTTTTTTTTTTTTTTATAAAGGGTCATGAGGGCCTCTGGGCAGCATTCCACCAGGCCATTCAAGCTGCCTACTCTCAGCGGCCGCCCCCCCTGGGACTGGGGGAGTCTGGCAGGGCTGAGAGGACTCGGCGCGGCCATCTTGTGGCTATGGATGCCGTCATCTTTGTTGTGGAGTGATGGTTAATTTGCATATTACTCTTTTATTAGATAGGATTGTGTGCCTGAACATGTGCGTGCAAGTGTGTGTGGGTGCTGCACAGGTGCATCCATGTTTGCACATCTTTGTGCATATGTATGTGTGTGCATGTATTTGTGTCAGTGTGCATGTGTCTGTGCATGTTTGTGTGTATGTGTGGTGGCTCTCAGAACTTCTAGTCATTCATATGACAAGAAACAGAAGTCTTCAAGAGTTATTTTCTTTTTTTAAAAAATATATTTTATTGATTTTTTACAGAGAGGAAGGGAGAGGGATAGAGAGTTATAAACATCAATGGGAGAGAAACATCAATCAGCTGCCTCCTGCACACCCCCACTGGGGATATGCCCGCAACCAAGGCACACACCCGACCAGAATCGAACCCAGGACCTTTCAGTCTGCAGGCCGACGCTCTATCCACTAAGCCAAACTTGTTAGGGCTTCAAGAGTTATTTTCAAATAATTATTTTACAAAGAATATGTTAAACATCAAATAAACATATAAGGAATCTAAAGTTCTGCAAATCTACTGCTGAGCTTTTACAAATATTGGAAGGTTACCACTAAATAGGTAACTTACAAACTTGAGAATAGCACTAGATATATAGGAATACAGTCAATAGTTTCCAAGCCATTGAAGAATTAATAGGGATTACAGAAATTTTATAAATCAAATGGGAGGCAGAAAAATAGGGAATAGAACATGTGAACAAAAAGGGACATCAAGGAAACACAAAATATGATGGTAAAAAAACCCAGATATGTTACTAATCAATATAAAATAAAAATAGAGAACTTCACTAATTAAAGAACTGTCAGCAGTGAATTAAACTAAGGGGAAAAATCCAGCAACATGACACGTATAGGATACACAGCTGAAATTAAACTATGCACGTGCAGGATGGTTGACTATTAAGGAATATAGAAAGACAGTGAGGCATTAAGCACATGAAAGCCACTCATTTCTGATCTCTCCCTATGTCTATTATGGTTGGCTAATGAGTCCCCAGCTGGAGGTGTCTCACTTTATTAGAACTACCACGAGAACATTTGACAACTGTTCTTGCCCTATTATTCTAAAATGAAAATGTTAATTGTATATTTAATCCCACACCTCTTTTAGGGTAAATTAAGCAGCTTCTTTAGTCTCAAGTAATCAAATAAATATTTGGGAACTATTCTTTTAGGGGGATGTCCTCAGTCGTTAATGAGCATTTCCCAGGATATTTCTTAGTGTTCAGAAGGGACATCGAATCCCTCTGTACCAAGCATGCAGAGCCAAGTGATCATAAATTCAATCTGAGACCATAATTCTAAGATTGCGACTTACAAATATTTTATGAGAAGAAAAACATAGTTGTAGTTGAATGCCATGGAAATATAATTTGAACTAACTTGATCTCCTGCCAAGGCCCAGCATGTGAGTTGAGTGTATTCTTTCTTTAACAATTATTTCATGAGTTCCTACTGAATGTTAGGAATTTTGAGAACTCCATTTACTGAGATGAGAACAAACCACAAAACTCTACCTGCATGCAAAGTGCCTATCGAATCCGTTAGGTATTTTGGAGGAGTAAACATTATTACTGTAGCACGAAATGCTACACATAATATTGTGTAGTAAAGTCAAGCCCTTGTTCCCAACAAATATTTTCCACAAAGCAGCCAGAAGATATAGTCTAAAGGTATAGTCAAAGCCAGTCCCTCCACAGAGCCACCCACTTGTTCTTTTTGATCAGTCCTTCCATTGCCTAGCTTCTCTTGGGTAAAGGGCTGGAGAGTAGATATTGGGACCATATCATCTCTGTGGCATTAGCTCAGCTCTGTCCTTTGATGGGAAAGCAGCCTCCGGCCACACACAAATGAGCTGGCTTGGATGGGTGTGCTTTGGAATTTTTTTTTTTTTCCTGAGGAAGAGATAGACGGAGGTTGGGGAATTTATTGCTACTGCTGCTTTCATTGCCCATCTTTTTCCAGAAATCATATTGTATATGCAAATTTAATAATTCAGAAAAATCTTACAGTGTCTGCCAGGAGTTGAGTTTTCAGCTTTTATTCCTATGACAATCTATGTTGTTCTGATAATAGGAGCACAATTATTATTTATTTCACAGCTACAAGATGCACAAAATGCAGGCATAGAAAAATGTCACTCCCAAAACTAAAATAATTTTCTTGCGTCTCAGCTCATAGTTTTGCTTGGCAATAGACAACTTCATTTGATCCAGTGAATTTCTTTTTTTTTTTTTAAAGTCATATTCTCGATTAAACTCAGTTCCACTTGATGCCCTTTCTATAAATGATTCCAGCTCCCTGCTCCCTGCTCCCTGCTCCCTGCTCCCTGCTCACTGCTCACTGCTCACTGCTCACTGCTCACGGCCCCAAGACCTGCAAGGGGGCAGGAGGACAGTAGTGCTCTGACCCCATTTTCTTTCTTTTTTTTAAAAAAAATATTTTTATTGATTTCAGAGAGGAAGGAAGAGGGAGAGAGAGATAGAAACATCAATGAGAGAGAATCATTGATTGGCTGCCTCCTGCATGCCCCCCACTGGGGATCCAGCCCACAACCCGGGCATGTGCTCTTGACCGGAATCGAACCTGGGACCCTTCAGTCTACAGGTCAACACTCTATCCACTGAGCCAAACCAGCTAGCACCCCATTTTTTTTGTTATCTGTGCCACCTTTGCAGTCTTGCCGGTGGCATGGGTTGTGTCCTGTGCTCCCTCCCCTACATGGCAAATTGGATAGTATATAGCTTCCTGGCATTGTGAGCCCATGGGAGTCAGCAGTCCCACCCAGCCCACCTCAAGACCAGCATCTCTCTGGCGATCACCTCTCCCTGCCCCTCTAGCTTGGAGCCCCAGTTACTTCCTGGATACCTAGGTTATTAGGTCAATGTGTTGGTATCACCATGCTGTGTTCGAGTAACCCTTATTTTATTGTTAGAACTGTTCTATTTTATCATTAGTTACTAGAGGCCCCGTGCATGAGATTTGTGCACTCAGGGGTGGTCCTTCAGCCTGGCCTGCACCCTCTCACAGTCTGGGAGCCCTGTGGGGATGTCAAATTGATGGCTTAGGCCCATTCTTAGTGCTCCTGTGGCGGCGGGAGAGGCTCCCGCCACCTCCACTGTGCTTGCCAGTCTTGAGCCCAGCTTCTGGCTGAGCAGCGCTCCCCCTGTAGGAGCACACTGACCACCAGGGGACAGCTCCTGCATTGAGCATCTGACCCCTGGTAGTCAGTGCACATCATAGCAACTGGCCATTTCGCCTTTCGGTCAATTTGCATATTAGCCTTTTATTATATAGGATAGTTGTTAACTTGGTATTATGCCTGATTTTTAAATTAAACTTTATCATAGGTATATATGTATAGGAAAAAAACATAGTTTGTATAGGATTTAGTACCATCCTTGGTTTCAGGCATCCACAGTGAGTCTTGGAACGTATGGCCTACAGATAAGGGGGGCGGGAACTCTACCTATATTAGAATTCCAGCTTTGCCCAATGTGTGCTGTATGATCATTATCAATTTTCTTACTCCAGTCTTGCTTTAAAATGTAGAATCATAACCACCTTAATGAGTTAAGTATTACTTTGAGTATTAATGAAACCATCAATGGTAAAGTTTCTACACAGGGTCTGACACCTTGTAAAGGCTGGCTGCACACTATAGGATTCTTCTGAGGTTGATTCCCAAACTTGTATTTACTTATATAAAGAGAAGGACATAAAGAACACAGAAGGCTCAGCTTCAGGAGACAACAAACCGAGAGGTAAGGGATCGAGAAGATATAGGGAGTCAAGCAGGGCTGCTGTTTCCAGGGGATTTAGGTCTATTTCCTGGGCAGGCAATGGGCAAGAGAGATAGACAGGGATAGGTCATGAAGGGCCTTGTGTCATCCCTATTGGTTCTTCAGAGAAACAGAATCATTTATATATGCATATATGTAAGACTTGTGATCAGAAATTGGATCACATGATCTGGAGGCTGAGTAGTCCATGTATCCACAGTTGAAGACCCAGGAGAGCTGATGGTGTAGTTTCAGCCCAAATTCAAAGGCCTGAGGACCAAGAGAGCCAGTCAGAAGCAGGCAGGCTCTAGACTCAACAAGAGCCCATTTTTTAGTCAAAGTCCAAAGGCAGGAAAAGGCTGATGTCTCAGCTCAATATTAGGGCAGGAGGACTTCCCTCTTATTTTGTTTCCTTTGGTTCTCTTCAAGTCCTCTACTAACCCATTGATGAGGCTTACCCACACCTGGGAGGGCAATCTTCTTTACTCTATGATTCAAAATCAATGTCATTCGGAAACACCCTCATAGACACACCTAGAATAATGTTGGGCCAAATGTCTGGGCACCCAATGCCCAGCCAGATTGACCCATGAACCATCACACAATCCTTGAAGTTCTCAAAGCTGCAGCAAGGAGAGAAAAAGTCTGTTGGGCAAACAGAACTAGTAGTAGGACAGTCAGTGAGCTGGCACGGAGAGGAACAGGGTTCTATTGTGTAGTTAGGTAAAGATAGCAAAGGAGAATGCAGGCTGCATGCTCTGTAATTGATATGCCTTTCCAAATATATGGTTTTCAACATGTCAATCTCTTTGTTTAATTCCACATTGAGGTCCATTGCAATGAGTTTAAATTTTAGAAACAAGCTTGTAAAATTTGATCCTAGCACATTTACTGCTGGGCTTTCCTGAAACATGAAAAGTACAAATCATTTATTCTCCTCTTAGTTTCTATATGTAAATTAAATGAACATTAATGAAGTATCCATATGTCAAAAGGCCTCTCTAAGGTACCTTATAGATTTTATATTTTTCACTTATTTAGCTTTAATGGAAAACATATTCTTTACTTCCTAGTAGTACAAAAGCAAAACCAGAAACCTTTTCATCTTTCTGGTGCCAGAATCACAACAGCTACATGTTTAAGTTTTTATTGTGTGCATCTCTCGCCAAGAAAATAAGTTTTAAAATGGAGACCGGAATGGTTCTTTAACTAAAATAAGCTAAGAAAAATAGGTCTTGAAATATTTAAATTTAGCATCAAGAAATCATGATCTTTTTCACATAAAATATAATTCAAATTTAATGTTATGCACTTAAAGAAAAAGTATACATTTTTGCTTTCATTGTATTTTATTTAGCAGTTTCTCTACATTTAACATCGCCTTTTATGCTTAATATTATTTTATTTTTATTGCATCTTTCCTGTGGAAATTTTCATGGTAGTTGACAATAAGCAATTTCAATGTTTAAGGAAAGGAGTTTTAACATGAAAATTAACAAATTAAATTACAATTATATTATGCCTCAATGTTTTTAAATATTTTAAGTCAGTTTCCTCAATTCCAGGTTTCATTATGTATTTTGGTGTTGGCATTCTTAAGTTTAATTAAAGGCTTTATTATGAGGGAAACATAAATCCAGCATTGATATAAAATATTTTTGAAATCATAACATTGCTTAATCAGTTCTCAACATCTCAGCATTTATATAGCTTTTTATAAGCCCTTCGTTTTCTGTAAAGCCAATAATATCAAATAAATAAGTAAACTAAGGTTTGTTGTCATTGTATGTACATCTTTGGAATGAAATGTGGCACAGTTTTTCTGTGGCATGATTTTTTTTACATGGCAGACCTCTGTTATTCTTGCTGAACAGGACATGATTGCCACATGATTGCTGGGGCCTTGCATCTGAGCTCTCCAGAGTAATTCTCACCAGAAATTGGGAAGAAAGTATAGAAACACAGCGAAAAAGAGAAAGTAAGCAGAAAAGAAGATGAGAGAGAGGAGGGAGAAAATGGAGAAGTAATTTAGATTCATCAGGGCTTAAGTCAATGGCAGATAAAAAATAAAAAGGACATTTCTATGTAAATCAGTGGAAAATAGAACTTATTATAGAGATATGTCTGTGTGTTTTAGGAATAGAATATCCTATCTAATAATAGACAAACATGGTAATTGACCATACCTTCACTATGCCTCCCATCGGCTAATCAGCATGATATGCAAATTAACTGGCAACAAAGATGGCGGCTAATTTGCATATTGCAGGCAGGGCAGAACAGCACCATCCCGCCTGCCCTGCCGCCATCCTGGCCTGCTATCTGCAACCTGGGGCAGAGGGCGTCCGTGTGCGACCCGACCCAGGGCGGCCGGGTGGGGCAGCAGCAATCGGCTGGCCCGCCCAGGCGTCCTGTGTGTGACCTGCCCAGGGTGTCCCATGTGCGACCCGACCCGGGGCGGTGCCCCAACACCCAGTTTGGCCCTGCCATGTGCACAACCTGGGGCAGCGCCTCAACCCCTGGATCAGCCCTGCCGCGTGCGTGACCCAGGGAGGAGGGGCAGGCACCAAGGGATTGGGCCTGCCATCTGCCACCCGGGGAGTGGGCCTAAGCCAGCAGGTGGTTATCTCCCGAGGGGTCCCAGACTGTGAGAGGGCACAAGTGGGGCTGAAGGACACCTTCCCCACCTCCCCTCCCCTGCCAGTGCACAAATTTTTGTGCACCGGGCCTCTAGTATATGTATACATGCACACTCATATATAGGTATGTGATATATTTGTTCTCCTGTTTTTTTTCTTTTAGCTGCTTTTTAGAGATTTTTTTGTGCTATTAATATTGGAAAATTGAACATGTAATAAATTTTCAATGACTATCAGAAATTTCAAAAGAATGCATTGCTTGTTTGCTCTATTTGACTAATAGATAAAGAAGAAATTTTTATAAATTATAATATTTTATACTATATTTTTTCCTAAGGAACTATCATAATATTAAAAATAATACTGTAATGTAAACATTGTAATCATTAAGTTGAACATAACATCTCAATCAGTGATGGATCCTCTGGACTAAAAATTGCCTCATGTTTAACTTGAAATGAAATTGCATTTTCAGAATAGAATATTCATTTGAGGAAGAAGTACATGCATGTGATGAGATGATGAGCATGGGGATGGTCCAATACCCCCATTCCCATACTTGGCAGTTGGTGTTGGCCACAGCCTTTTAGGTCAGCTTAGGTCAAACATTATATGCAAAGTTCTGGAGGAAGGAAGGACTAAGGTGAAGAGGCTGGTCAGGATTCAGATGCTCTAAGGCAGTGATTCTCAACCTTCCTAATGCCGTGACCCTTTAATACAGTTCCTCATGTTGTGGTGACCCCCAACCATAAAATTATTTTTGTTGCTACTTCATAACTGTAATTTTGCTACTGTTATGAATGGTAATGTAAATATCTGATATGCAGGATGTATTTTCATTGTTACAAACTGAACATAATTAAAGCATAGTGATTAATCACAAAAACAATATGTAATTATATATGTGTTTTCCGATGGTCTTAGGCGACCCCTGTGAAAAGGTCGTTTGACCCCCAAAGGGTTCGCAACCCACAGGTTGAGAACCACTGCTCTAAGGTGATGAGGCTGGTACTAAGATGACCATAGTAGATGGAAAAGGAGGTTTGTAGTGAGCAATTTTACAAAGAATAATTGAAAGCTCTTGGTGTCTTTTTGATTGAAAGAAAGTGTAAAGTCAAGTTAATTTTATTTTTGAACTTTCAGCTCAGGTAATCAGGAGAAGGCTAACGACTGATAAAAATGAAAAGTCTAAGGGAATATAACTGATGCGAGCTCATCAATCATACTCTGGCTAAACAGGAGAGACCTAATTCTCCCTTCCAAACTAAAAATTATGATATTGATTTATACTATTTTAGACCATTACTTTGGGGAAGACTTGGATTATTTTCAGACTTCTTAATGAAATAACTTTAGGTGCTCTTATATTTGAGTGATAGAAAATTGAGCAAAGGGAGTCCAGATTTAGCCAATGTCTTAATAAACAGCTTGGTATTCAACTGCAGCTCAAGGGCACCTGAATCACTCAAGGTTTTCATAATGCAACACGATTTTTATAATTATACAAATTTTTGTAAAAGCCAATGGAAAGAAATGTTAGTATAGCACCACTAAAAATTCTAAGATACATTTCAGAGAACTGTCTGAGTTGTATGTATGTGATAGGGGCTGGAAATGTGCTTAATTTTTACAATCCTCAGATGATAAATTTGGGGTCCAAGTGAACCCCAGCAGTCTAGCTCTGTCTAGAGCTCTAGCATCTACACTTCTATCCAGTTCACCAAGAGGGGGGTTACATTTCTAAAAAGGAATTCTTTCTGAGAGGCAGAAGTGTTTGAGGAGCTTTGGTCTTTCTTAACATATGGTTCAACACTGGAGACCTGACCCTGATCACTTGTATTCTCAAGTGGCATACTCATTATTCAGAGACCCACTGATACTTCCTGAATCACTGTAATATTAGGGAAATGAGTACCAGGAGGTCCAATAGAGATGAAAGGATTTTGAAAAATTTTTTAAATATTAATTCCCCTATACTTAAAATGGGCCAAGGTTATTTGCTAGAGGAGAATAAAAGTAAGTGATGATTCTTTCAGATAGCTGCCTGCATCTAAGGACCTGGAATTTCCAGCTGTGACATTAGACACAATGCTTTTGTAGTAGTGCCTTCATACCCATTTAGATTAGCTCAATTTTAACATTATCTAAAATGTAGGTGTAATTTCTAAGCTAAAATGTCTTTTTGTACCTAGTACATGTTGTTATGTATTAAGGAAAAAGTAGATATTTGGGCATTTATGAGTATCTGGCATTATTTGGCTATTTGTAAACATGCAGTAGAAACTATGTCAGAGTTTTCGGCAGGAATTCTTCAGCCGATCATTTGGGGAAGTGAGGTGAACTCCTTATTAACCCCAAAGTTAAATGCTGTCTAGTGGAAATAAGTGCAGTGTGCAGAGTAAACAGTGAGGCTACAATGGTATTTGATTTTGCAAATAATCACTTTGGAGCAGCAGTAATATTTTAAATATATTTTAAAAATAATATGTTAGGTATTTTTTACCCATTTATCACCCCGGACCTAAAATTCAGAATTGTATTTGCATGGGATAACTCATATTTCTAGAGCACTGCATACTTGAAGAAATCTATATTGTTATCTGTTATCTAGTCAATATTCCCAAGTTCCCCCCCCTTTCCACATCAAGCCCAGTTGATATTTTTATCTAATATTTTAGAAAGAAGGAAATTGATGCCTGAGAAGGTAGGATTCTGTCAATAATTGTTGTTACATAATATAGGCTTAACATCATTAAATCTTTCTGCTGAATTCTTTTCAAAATAAATATCCAACCTACTTTTTGGTTGTATGTTTTGGTTTTGCTTTTAAGCTCATTCTGTTTACCATAAAATTCTTATATAAGCTTCTTTAAACTACTTGCTGGGTATATCATTTTGTAGCCTTTAAGTCTCAGTTGTCCTATATCATTACTCATTGCACGTGGCTTTTATAAAAAAAAGTGTGTCGCAGCATTTTGTTGATTTGAAGAGCAGACGGATGGTTAGAACTCAAAGATTCCAACCTTGGCGAAAAGAGATGAGCCTTGTGACTTAGAAATGAGGACACACTTACTTTTAATAACAGAATATGGTAACTTCAGCCCTTTCTCCAGACAAGCAGAATGTATCCTCTTCTATTCATTCCATGGCTTTCTCCAGGATTTGTCAAGAGGGGCCTCCTGTGTGCTTTCACTCCAATCTATTGGAGGGCAGCACTTGGCTTTTCACATTTGCTTTCCCCCCCGTCCTGCACTGGCTCCCTTGGCCCTTCTGTACTGCTGGTGCCTGGCACATCCATTCTGGTGTCCTTGCCAAGGCCACCAGCAGAGAATGCTCCCAATGCTGCCAATTAAAGGTCTTTCCAGCTGTATGTAGAAGGGGTGAGGCTCACCAAATTCAGGAAGCACAATAGATCTTGAGGCTCCATTTGCATGGCTTATACAGGTTTATTGTGTCCACACTATATTTATTTAGCTGTAACTTTAAGGCTTTCCTGTGATGCTTGCATTTGTATTTTTTTAAATGAAATGGAGAAAATCTACCTTTTCTTATCAAATGTTTTAATGTTTTTATTTTTATGTGACATTGTTTATTAGCACACAGTGACAGAGTGGGATGAAAGAGGCTGATGTGAAGATAAGCCACCCCCACACCACACAAGTGTACACACACACACCACTTGTGCTGTCACCCCACATTCAGGTTTTGGCCGCTGCATGCTATCCCTCTGCAGCCTTGTGCACGCTCGCTAGCCCTGTCCCCAAGCAATGCAGTTATTTGCTCCCAGACTCTCACATGGCATCATGAAAAGTGCTCCCACTCTTCTGGGCATAAAAGTTCAGACCCCGCTCCTTACTACCACTGTGTATTAGCTCTAACCTCTTCTGTGGTCAACATCTTCTCCCTGATTGCAAATCAACACAGTTGTGCATATCAATAAACATGAATGCATAATGGGAAAGGAGTGAATGGGAAGTAGTAGAAAGAGGAGGGCTTCAGAAATGTTTTATAACTAAGCGTTAGCACCACCATTGTGCAAAGTGCTCTACTAACCCAGCTCTAGTGAAAAGGGTGGTTCAAAGGGGAGGGTTGTTCATTTTGGGTTTCATGTGATTTAGGATGGACTAACTTGGGTGAGTGAATGACAGTGTTCTGAGAGAATTGGGGGAGTGAAGTTTGCTAATTATCCATCAAGAACTTCCCTGGTTTATCTTGGATAGGAAAAAAAAAATTGTTCTATGATAGCTAATTCAAATATGCAAACACCAAACACCAGTTTTGAACAATCTGTTTTTCTTTAAATCTTATTTATTTCTTGTCATTCCAATGAGTTCTTCCCTCCTTCCATTAAGCTGTTTTTTATTCTATAAAGTAAATGCATATTTTCCCCACAAAACAATATTATTGCCTTGTGACTATCAAAAAAAAAAACACAAAAATAAAAACAAACATAGTAAAAACCTACTTAATGTGAACATAAGCAAAATCCAGCGTCTGTGCACTCATTTGTAAGAGTTGTTCTCCCAATTTATTTAATAATATAAATACAAGCATCACGAGGCACCTTCATATTTTACTGCTAAATAAATAAAATAAGGAAGCAAGAAAGCCATGAAAATATTAACTAACATTTTAAAGGACTTGAAAATTTCCTTCCTGAAATTCTTGTAAAGTTTGATTTCCTAAAATTCATATATGAGTAAATTAGATGTTACACTATGAAAAAAGAAGGCAAGGTGTGTGAACTTGATCTCTGTGCTGCCATTAAGACTGAAAGGCAAACTCCATGTAAAGCTATAATTGCCAACCCAATATTTCGAGGTAACAGTAGACCTTTAAAAAAGGTTTAAAATGTTCTGCTATGATTTTATACTGGAGTGATGTTGCTTCTAGACAAGATTGAAATAAATCAGATTCTTAAGATTTGATGGAGCAAACTATTTTAATACTGTGCTGTCAAGATTCTTTTGCAAATAATTTTAAAACAGCATCTTAAATTCAGTTAACTGATTTCAAGATTTCAAAAACTATAAACACAGTGCTTTTCTATGTTGAGTAGGAAGCCAGGGATTAACAGTGGGGTGGGTTGCAGAGAAGCGAAGAAGGATGGAAATGGGAAAGTGGCCATTGACATGGACAGTTATCGATGCCATGTCTGGTTTAATACAGATATGCCCACAGACATCACAGGGCTTTCAAAAGTCAGTAGAGATGAGAAGTGGAGACATTATGGAGCTAATGACATAATTTGAGATGTATGAGGTTGTGAAAGATTGAGAAGAATATTGATTAACTTTTTCTAAGACAGCTGTCAGGTAGTTGAGTTATGCAAAGCAAACATCAAAGGATCAAAGTTGATTTCTATAATCAGAAGGTTTTGTAAATATAATTACATGGACAAGTCAGGCAATTACTTTTCCTCATAAATGCTGTTCTGGGAATGTCACTGTGTCCTGTGGTAATGAAATACTTGAACTGTATACAAACAACATCCTCATTATAGCTAAAAAAAAAAAATTTAGAAATATTTCGGGATTTGAGATATACAGATAGCTACTAAGTTATTTAGGTTATAAGTTAAAACAAGTTGCATATTTCTAAAGTTGTTGAACTCCCATTTTATTTATTTGTAAAATGAAGATGCTTCTGATTTGATTCAGTAATATTCTCATCAGATAAACAATGATTCACTGAAAATCCATCTATAGCATGGCTGGTATTGTGGAAATTCCTTTGGGATATGAAATAAAGGCATTGTACAAGCCTGAGTTAAATTGTAACTTAGAGTTTTGTTGGGAGAAGGCATTTATCTCTGATGCCAAGATGGGTTATGTTAGAGCAGAAATTCTGAAATATTGGAGTTTCAAAAGGCTTATCCTCTTTTAAAAAATACTGAAGACCTCAAAGTGCTTTCGTTTATGTAGCTATATCATTCAATATTTATCATATTATACACTTAGGGTAAAATTTTAATTAGCTATTTATTAATATATAGAAAAATTACATTAATAAACCAATGATGTGTTAACATAAAAACATTTTAAACATTTTGTTAATATTGAAATATTAATTAATAAATATTAAAATAAAAACTAGATAGTTACATTGTTTCACATTTTTGTAAATCTACTTAATATCTTGCTTATTAGAAGGCAACTAGATTCTCACATCTGCTTCAGCATTAAATCTGTTGCAATGTGTCTTCATGGGTAAAATATATGAGGAAACTTTAGCCTCACAGAGATATATAACTAGAAAAAAAAATATTTTTGTAGTCTTTTCAGATGGATACTACTTCAAACCTCAAAAAGCAATAGTTTCTTAAAGGTTAGTTGCAATGAAGAATGTGAAACTCTATCAATGAATTTTTATATTCTGTTACATTAAAATCTATCAATGTATTTTGTTCTTTGAATGCCTCTTTAACCCCCATGTGGTTAACATCATGCCTTACTAGTTGACAGTTATTGGATCACAGTTATACATATCTTCCAAATGTTGACACATTTTATTATTTAAGGCAAAAAATAATATTTGTTCAGATCAACAGTCACACTTAAAAATTCTTAAGGCTTGAGAAACTGTCAAATATACATTGATTGCTTGAAGCTTGAATTTTATCACTTGCAGCCAACATTGTCAATTGTTCCCCTTAAAATCAACAAATTTACTATGTTCAGCCTGAAGCAAAGATGTGCATTCAAAATTTTAAATTAAGAAAAGTAATTTTTAGTGCTTCATCAAGGGTACTTTTTTTAATGATTTGAGAGAGATAGATAGATAGATAAATATTGATTTGTTATTCCACTTATTTATGCATTCATTGGTTGCTTCCTGTATGTGCACTCACCAGGGATTGAACCTGCAACCTTGGATGAAGGTCTAACAAACTGAACTACCCGGCCAGGCCTCATTAAGGAGACTTTCAAG
Source organism: Myotis myotis (assembly GCF_014108235.1). NCBI lineage: Eukaryota > Metazoa > Chordata > Mammalia > Chiroptera > Vespertilionidae > Myotis > Myotis myotis. The sequence continues at coordinate 44,102,842 of NW_023416401.1, forward strand.
TAAAATAGTTCTTTGCCCACAAATGCATAGGGATAAGTTGTACAGGCAATGCTAACCATGAAGATTGGTGCTGTTGTCTCATGTTAGGGCATCAGCAGTTTCATTCACCATTGACTTTGCTCCATCAACACAGATGTTCTCCTACAAGTCATAAGATTCCAGTTATCCAATGTTTTGAATACTTCATCACTCCATTTTGCTGCCAAGCAGCCACATGAAAGCAGCCTTCGATGATTACCCCATGCTGAAACTGGACAAATTCAAGCAAAATAAGCCAGCTCAACCATGTCTGCACATTTGTCTATTTGTTACACAAACAAGATATTAACTCTGTCTTCTTGCTTCACCTAAAATTGAAAATCAGAGTGCTACTGTATGGTTAGACAGCAGCTGTGTCCTGGGATTTTTTTCCCACTGACTTTTATCCAGTAGCCATTCAGCAGTGGCAGCTGTTTGATTAGTTTCCTGAGAATCTGTGTGGGCTTCTCCAGTCAATGCAACACAGTAACCTATTTTGTAAGATATTCCAGCAACTTTGTCATTTTGAGTTTCAGAGTGGTGACAAACAAGTTTAAGCTTTTATTTCTTTTTGTTTTGAAATACTACTTTTTCAAAAAACTTCCTCCATACAAAAAATAATATAGAATAACTATCCTATATAATGAAACTCTAATATGTAAATTGAGCGAACGGCAGAACGACTGGTTGCTATAATGTGCACTGACCACCAGGGAGCAGATGGTCAACACAGGAGCTGCCCCCTGGTGGTCAGGGCACTCCCACAGGGAGAGCGTCGCTCAGCCAGAAGCTGGGCTCATGGCTGACGAGTGGAGCAGCGGTGGCAGGAGCCTCTCCCACCTCCGGGGCAGCACTAAGGACCCCTCAGGAGATGTCAACTGCCAGCTTAGGCCTGCTCCCCTAAGCTGGCAGTCGGACATCTCCTGAGGGGTCCCGGACTGTGAGAGGGTGCAGGTGGGGCTGAGGAATGCCCCCACCCCCAGTGCATGAATGTTGTGCACCAGGCCTCTAGTTTTCTTTAATATGAAACATGTTATTATATATTTATACAATTATTATATTAACATTTATTATTTCATTATAAAACAAATGAAAAATTATTTATGTGGTTTCTTTAATGTGAAAAGATGCATTGCAGACTTTTGAAGGGAAAAGTAGATTATTTTCTTTCTTGACTCAATGGTACCATGTCACATCTAAAAATGCTGAAAAGAAATTTGCAAAACAGAGTTCTTTGACTCAAGGATGTGAAGAATCTACACCAAAGCAAATGCCAAAATTCTAAAATAAGAAACAAAAGTATAAGACAATCTTTTCTTCTCCAGGCTTTCTGGATATTAAAATTTAACTTATTGTGTGTGATGCAACACAACATTTTTGAATCAACTGATTGCAAGAACTAGCTCCATTGTAGCCTCAATTTGAGATCAATCATTTAAGAAAAAGAACCAAATTTTTCAAACATAAATATGATGAGCTCTTTGAAATCCAACAAATATTTGTTATAGCTACAAACTGGCAGTGAACAACACTGCCAACGCATCTTCATGGATGAGTTATCATATCGGTTGGAGAAGCACACACAGTAGCTGAGATATTCCGCTTTTCAAGAGCTAATTATGTCTACATTTGAAATATTCAATACTTTTCAAGCAATTCTTTGTTTCCAAATAATGTTGCAATCAAACTGTCACAATAAAATTACTAGAAAATATTTTTTCTGCCGGAATCACAATAAGGCAAATTACTGACATTTATAAAGCTGAAGGACTGATAGCTTCTGTCATTTGTTTGTTCCTCGTGCACAGCTTTCCCATTTCGTTTGGAGTAGATTTCTCCTTTCCATAGGTAGGAGGCCTCTTTGAAATGCTCTGTGTGATCCTTCTCACCACCTTTAGACATGGGCAGTGCAATGGTGGTGGAGAAAGTGTCTGTCAGTCCAATGGGAGAATGTGGTCAACAAAACAAGTAGCAAAATAATAGTCAACTATAGTAACAAAAGAAACAATACCACTGTAAACAGGGTCGCCCCAGGAAGACCTTTCTAAGAATATCATATTTGATTTAAGAACTGAAAAATGAGAAAGATCCAGCTCTGCAAGGACCTGAGAGAAAACCATTGCAGATGGGAAAGGGTTTAAGTTCAAAGCCCTGAGAATAAGAACAGACTGGGGTCCTGGGAAGCGGCAGGAAAGAGAAAGGGTCAATGTTCTTGAGAGGAGAGAGCAGAGGTGAGCAGTGGGGGTTATTTGGGGTCAGGTGGTAGGGGCAAGAACACAGGGCTTTATAGTCCATGAAAAAGAGTTCTGGTTTTATTCCAACAGCAATGGAAAGCCAGAGTGTATCATGGTTAGATTTAAATTTATATTTTAAAAAATGTATTCCAGTTGCATAGTGGAGAGTAGATTGGGGGGGGGGGGTCCTAGAATAGGAGATAACTTAGTCAACTTCATTGCACTTCTGCATAACAATTTGTCATTATCCTTGAACAACCTGAGCAATTAGTCCGTCTTAGTATTCTTAAATTCAGTGTCCACTGTTTTTAAAAATCATTGTATTGTTTGTATTTGTTTGTTTTCACAGATTGTATGGGCCATTAGTTATGGTGATGATGACATGACTGGTGGCTAATTCAAATGGAATTGCAGAGATAATTTTTCCTAACTTTTTTTTAAACTATCAGTGCATTATACAAAGACAAAAATAAATTTTCAATTGCAAGAACTGGCATTTCTCTCGACATTGTCTGGCATGAGTTATAAAAATGACAAATGTTAGCCTTCAACTAGAAAATAGTATACCAGCCACATTTCCACATGATCATAGGAACAGCCGTGCAAGGCTGAAATATACTAATCCAAAAGGAGGTAGTGAATAATAATGACTATTAAGCATTATTCAAAATAGTGAAAAGGTTATAATGAATAATAAAAAATCTAAATAACTGAGGTGAGCAAACTGGATGTCAAAATAAGAGACAATGTGGATGGTCTCTTCAATATCAACAAAACTGCCTTGTGGTGACAACACATCTGAGTAACTGTATACAAAACATGGCTCTGCTCTTATGTACAGTTGGTATTAAATATACATCATTTGAAAGAATAACCAAATGCCTATTGAGTTAGATGAAGGGGAAAAGCCTGCTAGGGGTGTCCTAATCCTGGGTAATTATGTTGCTCTCATGTCTACTTTCATGGAAATTGCATTCAGGTACTTCTTTCTTTTTTTTCCAGAAAGGTAAAAGAATAAAGGAATTTGTATCTTGATGCAAAATGTATGACCACTTCTAATAATGTCCCATAGTAAACTGAGTCTAAATAGCAGGCGATATGACTAAATTGTAGCATGGCTGACCCACGCCTTCCATTTCAACAGATCAGTGAATGCTATGGTTTAACAAGCGCACAAACAACAACCTATGACGAGTACTGTGGGTCTGCAGTTGTGGGTTTAACGCATCCACACAGACACACGGATGTACATACACACACAGTCTTAACATCCAGAACTAACTCCCTCCAGAAAGAGCACTCTCCTTTCATATTTCAATCCTAGACTATTGCTGAGCAGTACCTTGAAAAATACTGTGTGGGGCAAAAGTAGGTTTACAGTTGTTTTTATAGAAATAATGCAATCATGAATAAATAACAATACAAGCATAAGCTCTGTATTTCGAATACTCACAACTGTAAACCAACTTTTGCCCCACCCTGTATATTTAACTTTACAAGATTTTAAATTTATAACAAATATCCTAGTAGTAAAATAAAATTAAATTTCAGAGTCATTTTTTAAATTGGACATGATGGGTCTCCAAGATAAATTATAGGCTTTGAAGCCTTCGCCCATAAATAAAAGAAAATCCAATTCGAAGTAACTGAGAGTAGAAGGACTCATATTGTTTTTAAAGCAAAGACCCTCAGGGGGTGACTGCAGGTTACTACCAAGCCCAGTGAACAGATAAGGACTCACTTCTCCAGCTCTCCATTCTGCTCATCATGAGCTCACTGTCAATATACCTGCCTTGTCATTATTATTATTATTGAGGAAAACTTTCTCAGCAGCCCTCCCGTGGGCTGACCTTTATATCATAATACCTTTAAATTATATCATGGACTAATTGGGAGATTCCCCTGGTCAGTGTAACTTTCATCATCATAAGCCTATCTCAAAATCAATTCCCAGGCATAGAAGGGAGACCATCATTTTGGGTTTTTATCATCTACGGACTTTTCTGAGACTCATGAGAAAGTAAGCTTCTCTGGCATTTATGTGAAGACTATGAGCAGATACCTGGACCTGCTGTAGGTTGAGAGGAAGCTGAGGAGAATGGGTGATGAGTAGTTACAACATGGAATGAAAACTTAGGGAAAAGAATAGAGGAAAAAGAGATTGTGCAGTCCACCACGTGTGCGGAGCCTTAGGTTTTACATTAACTCTGTGCTTCCAATATTTCAGCTGAAAATTGTGTTTCAACAATTTACAGAATCTTTCAAATCAGACAAAATAGTTGTATCTAGAATAAATGGCAGTTTACCCAGACTTTGAATTATCTAAGCATATATTTTACCAATATATCTATTGTCCAATTATGGAGTTAGAGATAATGAGTAAGATTCATATCTGATGATCTGAGGACAGAATGGCATTGGAAGGTGTTTTTGTGTGTTTTTTTTTTTTAAACAACAACAACACAACAGCTTATTTTATATTGATAAAAACTCTATAGTAATAACAATACGTTACATAAATTAACATTTCAGTCAATATTATCATGCAGTTCTGATTTAAGCATTAAATTATCCCTAATGTGGATTTTTAGGCAGATTTCTGAATCATTTAATGGTATGTTACACAACATCATGTAACGGTATGTTACTCAACATTTATTATTCTGTAATAAAGGCAGAATAACATTAATTGTCTTTTTCTCAATTTTTAAGATCCTGACTTTAAGGACCTTGGAGTTTTGAAACCATTACCAGGTTGGTAAAATAGATATTTAATAATGTTCAGAGGACTTTGTTTTCTGCTATGAAATATACTTTTGGTTTATTATTCAAGCTCCATTTTTGTGTTTGTTTGGCATTTTGTTATGTAGTGTGTGAGTTTGAAATGGGCGGTCCAGAAGGAATTGTGGAATCTATACAGATTATGAAGGAAGGCAAAGCTTCTGCTAGCGAGGCCGTTGATTGCAAGTGGTACATCCGAGCTCCTCCACGATCCAAGGTCAGTCTCAAGGTCAAACCCAGACTGCACAGTTGACTTGGGGAGTGTCTACAGCCTGAACAACCTTCCAGCAAATGAGATGTGCTCAGTGCATTTCAGAACACCACAATAAGCTATCATTTTATTTGGGTTTTGAATTGCAACTTGTCTTCCCCTGTTCAGTGTAACTTTCACATCATAAGAAATATGCAGATGGTGCCAAAGATCATTTTATAATCTGAACAATAGACACTACCATAGCTCCACTCCTGTGAAAAATGGATTGAAATGTTATCCCTAAGCAATGGTTCTAAGTATAATTAAACTTATGCTTTTTAACCTAAAATCACATTGAGGAAAGAAATAATCCAGGGTTTACAAATCCACAGATCTCTGGCAGATAAAATAGACCTGTAAAAAGGTCCATGGCAAACAGGACCTAGGAGAGTGTTAGTGATACCTGGAAATGTGAGGGGCAGGAGAATGATGTGATCAGATCCATATTAGGGAAAACAGTTTCCCCTGTGACAGAGGGGTTAACAGTAAGTAGTAATCCCCATCATGGAGACCAGCTTATGATGGTAGACAGATGAAGGGAACTGTACCTGTAGATACCACAGAATTTGGTGGCTGGATATTAAGACAAGGGGAAGAAGAGTCATCTTTGAGGGAGTCCGTATTGCAGGATATATTTTTGTCTTTCTTCACTTGGTTTCTCCTGCTAGGACTCTGGGATCTGCATATAATTTGGAAGTGTGACACCCTTTCCCCACTTTCAGTATGGAGATTTAGAGACCATGGTCCACCTCCCAGCTTTGTCACTTGCAGGTCACTTTGCATCTAAACAAATCTTTGAAAATATTAATTGCATAGCAAAGAAAGGCAGTGGTTCCTCCTTAAAAAAATATAAAAGGCTATTGGTGCCATAAAACTCAACTCACTTCATCTATTTACAAAAGAGCTGGGTTGCTCTTTTATGTTCTTTGACATAATCTGTGGTTTCATGTGCACGTGCTACATTTTTCTTAAACTCTATGAATGAAAGATTTTTTTTAAAGTATTTTTTTCCAGCTGGACACATATGAGTACCACCTTATTGTCACAGCTAGCATCTTTGTCACTGTCACTGTTACAGAGAGGGTTTTAATGGAAGTATAAACACACACCTTTTCCCAGCTGGTAAATAGGCTGTCTTTTGTACAATCTCAGAACAATACCCAATGAACCTGTCTGTTACAGAATTTGACATTCTACTACCCAAATGGGAAGCCACCTGCAGAGCAGGACAAAGATGGCTCAATTGTGACAGACTTTCTCTGTTAAATTAAAGGTTACAGTATAGGAAATGGCTTTGAATAACTGGATACAAGCAAGAACTGGTGGTGACTGCCTATGTGGGTTTTCTATTTTTATGGAGTTCCGAGCAGCTTATGAGAAACGACGATCAAAATAAAAATTAAACTCGAACTGGCTCTGGGTGAATATTTGAATGATAACTGGTGATTGAGACATCTTGCTTTTTTGGGTTCTATTAAAATGTATGTGAAGTACATAAATTAAGAATACAATAAATGATATCTGCTTTGTTTGAGAATAGTAACACAGATGGTCACCTTTAATGAGAATGTGATTAATTCAGTTTCTTAGAATTTGGAATACCAGTCAGGGAGAACTTTGGGAATCTATTACTCATTAGCTCATTTGACAGATGGATAAGCTGAGTCAGGGTGATGAAGTTTTATAAGGGTTAACAATGGGATGAGAGAAAATGCCTTTGTAAGCAAGTCTTTGGTATTCATATAGCTTCTAGGGCAAGGATGGTAGAAGGGGATCATGCTGTCTTGTTCTGGGTCTGGTACAGAAACAAATGTTGGGTGAAATCAAGTCATGTTAACTACTTGAATGTTAATTTCACGAAATTTGGCTTACTTATTAGTGCCAAGCAAAATGTCTGTCATCCAGTTAAAACTCATGGAAAAAATAAACTGATATCTATCTTAGAGAAATGGATGTGGTAGCAATCTTCCAAATTTTGAAGGCTGTCATCTGACTGGAATCATAGGATTAGGCTAGTCTGCTGGGGTTTAGTACTGCAATGTATTTGAATGTTTGAAACTGGAGAAATATAGCTTCTGATTCAACATAGATACGGTTTTTGCTTTTGTTTGAATAATGGAGCTTCCAAAAGATCAAATGAGATTCTATAGGAGGAATCCAAGTAGAGTTTGGCAGGAATTTTGTATAATAATTTAAAAAATCAAGTAAATTTTGGGCGCAGATAATATTAAACTCCTTTCAAGGCCAAAACTTGATGAGTCTGTAATGGATGACTGCCCAAATATTTGGCTAGTTAGTAACAGTGCTGAAAAAGATTTTCATCTCCTAATTCCCAGTACAGTCCACAAAAACACACTATGCGGGGACATGGTCAAATTTGTAAGTCAGGAAAAGAAATTGGTCAAAGGCATATAAAAATGTATAAATGGAGATAATTTAATGACTTTAGGTATTGGGAGAATAAAACTCTAGCTTTTAGTAATTACCCAACATTTAAAACTTCAAATTAATTTTGAGTACATTGCTCCTTATTTCAAAAATATTTTGAATAAAATTAGGATAAAGTAATCAGAAACCTTGACAAATATAATAAGTCAATTTCATAGTGATGTTGTGTTAATTATATAATGAACTTAATTGCTGTAGGCAGAATCTTCAAGATGACCCCTGAGATTTCCAGCCTAGTCCCTAGGACAGTGAGTGAGATAAAATATCACACACTTGATTATGTTAAATTCCTGGCAAAAGGGATTTTGCTGATGCAATTAAGGTTCCCAATCGGTTCACTCTGAGTTAATTAAAAGAGAGTTTATCCAGGTGAGCCTAATGTAATCACGGGAGCTTTTTAAACATCAGAGTTTTCTCTTGCTGTGGACAAAGGGCAAGTCAGAGTGAAGAGCTAAGGCTGACTTCTAGGAGCTAAAACAGACCCCTGGCAAATGGTTAAGAAAACGAGCTATAAAGACTTGGGGTTTCTGCCTCATATACTAGTATATGCTCTTAACAGAGACCGCAGTTAGCTTCCTAGTATTTCTAACCTACAGAGATGATAAATCAAGCTGCTCAATTTGCGGTAATTTGTTACAGAGCAAGGAGAAAACTAATCCAATAGACAAAGAATAGTAACTCTAATGGATCACAATGATACCTTTTAGAGTTCTAAAGATTGAGTTTGCCCTCATTATCTCAAAAAAGGGAAATGAGAATTTGGTAAACAAAGTGAAAAATTTAACTGGCTAGGTAACTACCAACGAAAATGTCACAGTTCAATTCTGTTTTTCAATGATATCTCAGTTTTGCACTACTGGAATTTGGAGGGCTACTCAGATGGACTTTTTAAATGTTTGATACTTATTTATTGTGATCTGAAAATAATGTTTATAATGTTATATTGAGATTTGTTGTAGGGTGTGTGTTTTACCAACATTCCAGAAAAGAGGTTGACATTCTGGCTTTCTTCTGGATGCTGCTGCCTCCCAAACTCATGGGGTGTCCTGCTGGACATAGCCCAGCATATCCAGTCACAATCAAACAGCAACTGCACAAGTCCTGGCTATATATACACAATATATATATATATATATATATATATATATATATATATATATATATATTTGAATAATGGAGCTTCCCAAAGATCAAGTGAGATTCTATAGGAGGAATCTATATATATATATATATATATATATATATATATATATATATATATGAGAGTTTATTTATTTATTTATTTATTTATTTATTTTTTAGAGAGAGATAGAAAGGAAGGAAGGGAGAGGGAGAGGGAAAGAGAAGGTTCAATGTGAAAAACATAGACCTGCTCTCTCCTGCACGTGCCCTGACCGGAAATTGAACCGGCAATATTTCAGTGTCAGGGACTGCATACACAAGTTTTTGAATGTGGCTTTATCAAAGTGTAAAGTTTTGAAACCATGGACAGTGTTTCTCAGACTGTGTGTATTTAATTTGTATTTTATTGGAGAAAAGTGTTCTGGCAAGTCTTAAATAACTGCCCCAAACAATGCGCGTTTTCTATACATCACTGTGATGTGAAGGGAGGCACCAGGTTGAACGGTCAGGATTAAATGTTTGTAAATATATTACTTAGCAAATTGTTGGCTAGATTTACCTGCTGTAAGTATACAAAAGGGACCCTGCTCTCCTTATTAATGTGATGGGAAGACAGATATCGCTAGAAATTGCTTACGCGTTCCGAAGCTTCCCAAGTCGTGTTTAATAAATCATTTTGTCAGCTCGAACTTCGTGATTGATTTGAAAGAAGAATGCATCCAAATGATTTACCGAGAGATTATAATTGGACTATTTTACTGGAGTTATAAATGTTTCTGTTGGTCATTTTCTCTTTTTTTCAGCAGAGAGACTGGGGGCTTTCTGTCATTTACTCCCCTGAGTAAAAACACTGTCATATGGCACCCTTTCCCTCAGTGATGCTATGGCACTAGCTTTAATTGCTGGAATATTGTTTAAAGTGTAATGCAGGGAGGGCTTTTACTTGAGGCCTGGGAGAGTGAGTGTGGGAAACCTGGGTCACTTTTCTGGCTAATGATATTTGTAGTAACAGCCCTGCACCCAGCAAAGCTACATACCCACTGGCTTGTTGTATTTCTTTTCTTGATTGATAAGGAAAAAGTTAAAAAATAATTGAATACTTCAGAAGTGAAGAATAAAATTGTTCACTTCCTCTGTAAATTAATATTCTGTTTAACAAGAATGGCCCTTAACTATAGAAGGCACATAGACATAGGTCATTGCAGTTCGCAAATCAATCACCTTCTAGGGAAAATACAGCTTCTCTCCAGAACTGTCACATGAGCAAACGTGGGCGGGATATACACACTGCCTCTCTAACGGTAGCAATATTCTTCTTTCAAATCACTGTATCTCTGGGGAAAACTGAAGACAGCCATTGACTTCAGAGGGACACATTTATTTTCACTGAACCTCACTTATATCTCAGTGGTCAATTTAGGAAAAGGGAGATGGTTTTGCCCCTTTAGGAAAAGGGAGATGGTTTTGCTTATTTACTAATTTTGTTGTAGCTTGTTTACTTTAAGATTTTAACTTGCTTTATAGAATATAAGCCTGTGAGAATTTTAAAAATACATATGTGAGGCTGTGTAGTGTGATACTGAGGGGCATATTGTCAGGACAAGCTGAATTCATTACCACTCTTAGGGGCCTGTGTCACTTTGAGAATGTTACTTAGGTTTTTCTAAACCTTATTTGTTTCATTTTAAGAGAGTTATGGCAACTGTTCCTTATAATTCTGCAACACACTGTGTCTTTTAGTTTTATGTTATAGTTTAGAGTTTTATAAATATGTTATTTTGAGAATTATAATATTAAAATAATGAAAATATCCTTTGTTCTATATCATTATTATGTGTAGCACTTAAAACACTAGCATTTAAATAATATGTGATGGATGTTGAACAAATGAAGTCATAAAGAAAACAGAAATTCCAATCAGCCATTGAACTAGATCTTGAAAATTCAGAAAGAAGTTGGTAGACAGAGAATGGAAAATGCTTACTTCTTGTAGAAGTTCTGTTATGTACATAAAAATAACTATGTGATGTTCAAAGATAAGAAGGAAAATTTGCCAGTTTATGGATTTTAATTTTTTTCATTATAACCATTTGGAAGCCAGGGAAAGATATTAGTATGAGTATTAGATTTGCTTTTTTAGAAGCATAACTTTTACTGGGGCAGGCATTGGAGGTGAACTGGCAAAACACCCAGGACAGTTGGGAAACTTGAAATATCACAGAAGTATCAGTGGAGGCTAAAAAACACTTTTCTGAGGGTTAAGTTAATAAGCATTAGTGCCCCTCTCAATGAGAATATCAAGGACAGAAGAGAGATTTATTTTATCTGAAATAATAAAAAAAATTTTAAATATGTTTTTACTGATTTCAGAGAGGAAGGCAGAGGGAAAAAGAGATAGAAACATCAGTGATCAAAGAAAATCATCTATCGGCTGCCTCCTGAACTCCCCTTACTGGCAATTGAGCCTGCAGCACAGGCACGTGCCCTGACCAGGAATCGAATGATGACCTCCTGGTTCATCGCTCGATGCTCAACCACTGAGCTACACCAGCTGGGCTAATAAAATTTATTAATGTGGGGGCGGGGAAAGGAGATCTGGAAAAAATTGTCTTATAAGATTCATAGATTGTGAAAAAATAAGAAAAAAAAGAATATTGAGTGATGAAAGAGTTGAATTTTTAATTGAATGCATTGTCTTTAGTTTATAAGTGATACATTAATAAGAGGGCGTTTAAGAGGAAAGAGCCTATAGGCATTCATGTTTTAAAAAATGTGAAACACTTCAGAAACATCTGTATGGAAGATGCCTTTTTGATTCCAGAACCCGCCCAGATAGCCTTCTTAGGGTGCCTGAGTTTTCACTTCTCACAGTTTGGCTTTCATCTTTCTGCCGTGATTTAATGGACACACATTTTCATCCCCGGCCCTCATCCTCGTGTTCCCCATCCCATCCTCAGTGCCTTGAGTAGTGTCCAAGACAAAGTAAGAGGCCAGGGGGTAGATGTTGCTGAATTAGTGGATAAATGGACAAATGACTTATTTTAAAATTTTTAAAATCTATCATTGGTTGAATTAATTGCTTGTAGTTTTTAATGCACATTGGAACAGAGTCAAATCTTAACTGTTGATCATAAAAGTATGTGTGAAGCCGTGTGATTGTGTGGGAGGATTATAGACCAAGGAGTTAGCATCGGTTCTCAACCTGTGGGTCGCGACCCCTTTGGCGGTCGAACGACCCTTTCACAGGGGTCGCCTAAGACCATCCTGCATATCAGATATTTACATTACGATTCATAACAGTAGCAACATTACAGTTATGAAGTAGCAACGAAAATAATTTTATGATTGGGTCACAACATGAGGAACTGTATTTAAAGGGCCAGAAGGTTGAGAACCACTGAGTTAGAGGGACCTCATGTCTAATTTCCAATTTATATCATCTGGGGTTTTTTTCATTTGAATGTGTCAATAAAACTTTATAGAGTTGTTGGGAGTCTTTAAAAATAACCTATAAAGTAGATTGCATAATAGCTTATATTCATTAAATGTTAATTAATTTGTATTTATGTGGCCTTAACTAAATGACTATTCTCTATATTAGGTTGAAAATAATCGTAGGTTAGCTATATATATAATCTAGCTCAAAAGTGAAGCAATGTAGTTCTGTGAAATAATTTCAACATAGTGAAGACAGAGACTACCTTTTAATAACCTTCTCTTTTCCTTTGGTATTAATACAAATTATCTATATCCATAGATTTTTGCAAGTAAGTGGGAGCCATGGAACTTTAACAGGAATGCATCATATTTGTACTGTTATAGGGAGAAATAGGACCATTTGGGGTAAAAATCCTCAGCCTTGGAAAATGGGACATTTACATAAAGAAAGGATAATAACATTTGAAAAAATATGAAACACAATTTGAACTTATACATCCTTCATTCTTGCTATCCACAGGGAAAAATAATACCATTGATTGCAATCAAGACTGTCTTGTGAGTCTGAGAAAGAGAAAGGGAGTTCTGGTACTCTACTTCTTTCATATTTTGATTCGGGGAAATTATTGTGTCCTTTTTGTGTTACAGATCTACTTGCGATTCTTGGACTATGAGATGCAGAACTCAAATGAATGCAAGAGGAATTTTGTGGCCGTGTATGACGGCAGCAGTTCTGTGGAGGATCTGAAAGCCAAGTTCTGCAGCACTGTGGCCAATGACGTCATGCTGCGCACAGGCCTGGGGGTGATCCGCATGTGGGCGGACGAGGGCAGTCGGAACAGCAGATTTCAGATGCTCTTCACATCCTTTCAAGAACGTAAGCTTCTGGGCTGGCTGTCCTTCCCATGTGTGCAGTGATGCAAGTCTCATAGCTGTTAGTGGTGTTTTCTCGGTGCAGTCTGAGCTCAGCAGGGTGTGGTTGGGTAACTTATAGAATCATGGAAAGTCCTTTTCCTTCTTTGGAATCCGGTGACAGGAGAGAGTTTTACCCATGACATTCTGTCTACTTATGTATCAAAACCTTGCTAAAGACGATTTCCACTATTTGGCTAGGAAATGAGTTCTCTGTATTTGGTTGAGCTTCTACAAAGTTTACAGAACTGATACAGCAGCGTCTGATGAAGTTTGAGTATAAATCTTAAAAACATATGTAGAAATATTTGGTAGGTTCTCTTCAGTAAGCTTCTCTTGAAGTCCCATTTATTTCAAATAGGTCTACACCTACAGAGTTTCTATTAAAGTGGGCAAAGAGAGAGAAATGCTTGGGAAGGGAGTAAATATAAAAAGTTTCAAAAAATATATAAAATGGCACAATGTGTGATACCCAGACCTAGGTACAAAGCATAGCAATTTCAGAAAATTGTGTTCTAACAAATAATGAGTCATAATAATAGATATATATTTGGGATATTCTTTAGAAACCTTGAATAATTCATGCTTAATAAATGAATGCAAATAGAAAATAATCCTGAGAAATTGGCTACCTTTAACAAATTGGCACCTTGTAATTTGAAGCTATACATTTTCAAATATATCTGAAATGTCAAGGATTTCTCAATGATAGGCACAGTAGCCAATCTTTTTCAATTCATAAATGCTAAATCTATCAGACAGTTATTTCGTATAGTGAATAAATAGTTCAGGTCTTAAATTCCTCTCTAATTATCCAATTGGAGAATTCTAGGACCCCAGAAGTATTGAATGTCACTCAGTCTTTCTAAATCTTGATACCATCATAGAGTGTGTTAAATAACTTACCCAGCATTTTTGCAGATTTAAAAAGCAGGTTGCTATCTATGTCTTCATTTCAGTAGTTGATCAAAATGTTAGAAATAGTCTGTCTTTATTTCAGCAAGGTATTTTTTTGGGGAAAAAGAATACCCAAAATTCTTGTCATGTTTTTTTGAAGAAATTCAGGCAATATTGGTCCCTTCCAACTCAGATTGATGAAGATCTATGAGTATTTAAATTTTTTCTTATGTAAGAAATGATGAATGATATTATACTGTGCATATATTATTAGAAATATTCCTACTTGTGAAAAAGGTAAAAGTTTCCATGCATATATAATTAAATTATTTCCAGAAGTCATTCAAGTGGGTGGACTTTTCAATGACTAATCCAGAAGACACAGAGTCCTCTTTCTCCATAGGAAAAAAACACTCTACATTTTATGTTCCTACACAGTAACAGATGATTACTCTCATTTGAATGATGAGTATTACAATGGCATTCTTTGTGATTATCTCATAAATTTACAATAATCTTCTATTGAAACTAATTTAGTCATTGCCTTTGTAGTTTTGCTTTAATATCTATCTAATGGAGATGGGCACATTTAGAGGTACTGCAAAAGAGATCATAACATTTTTAAGTATTAAGTGTGACTTGTATTCTTTAAGAAAGATAACTTATTTAACATTTAAATATATTCTGAAATGAACTGTAAAACTGATTAAACATTGTAACCACACAACCTTTGTTTAATCATGAGAAATATCAAAAGATCACAGTGTCAGTAACTAAGAGGTCATTTTGAGAGGTTAATGGTATGCCTAACAGAAGGCCTCCTGGAGAATTAAAGGTAATGACCTTCAGCGATCTCAGTAGGAGCCAAGGAGAGAAAAGGGATGATCACAAACAGATTTATGGGTGTGACTTTAGTGTAAGAGAGCAAAACCTAGTGAATTTTAAGCAAGGTCCACAAGGTTCTTGAGAAAATTATTTCAGCATAAACACTGTCAACTTGGACTGAAAGGGACAGCAAGTACAAAATACAGAAAGGTTGTCAGAAAACCAAAATCCTAATGGTGTGAAGCAAGTGATAAAACTACTCAGCTGCAAACGTATGTTGCCTTTCATGAGAAAGGAAGGATGACTCAGACAACAGAAGCAAGAGCTTGGAAAGAAAAGTCCACAGCTACAGAGGATTAAGTCATAGAACCTGAAACATAATCAAGAAAAATCAAACATTTCCCCCCTGCTGGATTTTAAAATTGTTTTGGACCAGTGGCTTCTGTTCACTTTCTATTCTCTTTTTGGTGAGCCAGAATCTTTATACATGCTATCTTATGGATGTCCCACCATTGTGTGTTGGGAGTGTTGGGGCAAGTAGCTTGTCTCTTTGGTTTCATGAGTACATACATAGAGGGGACTATACCTTTGGGACTGAAGGTCAGGCTTCTTCAAAGTCTGCTCTCAGGAGCCTCATTTGTACCATTTTAGATGACTGAGATGGGGAAAGTTTTGACTTTGAGCTGGTGAAATTAAGATGATATTTTGGACTTTGAATTGGTGTTGTAATGGAGTGATAATCTTGTGAGCCTTGGGAAAGAGTGAATGTATTTTGTACCTGAGAGGGAAGTGAAGCATTGGAGCCAGCGGGTGTCCTATGATAAGCAGAATTTTGTGATGACACCAATATTTTCACTCTGGGTGTACAAGCCTTATATATATATCTCTCCCCTTGAGTGCAAGAAAAATCTGTGAATATCATGGGGTGTTATTCCATGAGCATGTTACATTATGTGGCCAAAAGGTTATTACATAAGTAGGTAAGACCCTTAATCACTTGACTTTGAATTAATTATAAAGGAAACTTTCCTGATTGGTCTAATTATATACAAAATATATTAGTAAGAATTTTTATGCCTCTTTAAAAGGTCTAAATGTCAGGATGGAAGAAGTCAGAACTCTAAGCTGTAGCAAATACTCCTAGCCTTAAGGGATCACACTGCCGTGTTATAGATAGAACCATTTGGCAGAGAATGGTGGGGGACCTCCAGGAGCTGAGAATGTCCCCCAGTTGGCAGCCAGTAAGAAAGCAGGAACCTCAGTCCTACAACCCCAATGGACTGAATTCTTTCAATAACCTGAATGAGGTTGGAAGGTAAGAACCCAATCCACGATTCTCATGCTTCAGATAAGAACCCAATCCACAATTCTTTACCTCTAATGCATCCTTAATTTTAACATTCTGAGACCCTGAGGAGAGAACTCACTCAAACCAGACTTCTGACCTGCATAACTGAGATAATAAATGGGTGTGTTGGGTTTTTTTTAATATATTTTATTGATTTTTTTACAGAGAGGAAGGGAGAGGGATAGAGAGTTAGAAACATTGATGAGAGAGAAACATCGATCAGCTGCCTCCTGCACGCCCCCTACTGGGGATGTGCCAGCAGCCATGGCACATGTCCTTGACCAGAATCGAACCTGGGATCCTTCAGTCCACAGGCCGATGCTCTATCCAGTGAGCCAAACTGGTTAGGGCAAATGGGTGTTGTTTTAAGCCAGTAAGTTTGTAATGTCAATCTATGTTACTTAGTATATTACTTAAATATATTAAATACTATATTATATTTTTAATATATTTTTATTCCTAAATTTGATTGTTTAGGAGATATAGAAAGATATAACTGTAGGCAGTATAAGAAAAATATTCACCCCAACATCAGCTTAACCTTAAAGTTGGGTATCTACTATAGTTTTATTAACCGAATAATCAGTAAGTTTTCATTTTTGCACTATTCATATTCCTCAGTCCATTCATTTGTTCCTTCAGTAGGCACACAAGCACCCAGGCACTGATGGCAACCAGATGGATAAGATGTTTGTTCCCTTTAAGATGCTAGCACACTGATTCAAATTAAATTCAAGGGTGTGACTTACTTTAGAAAATGTTCAATTATATCTGGTACTCTGCTCCACACTCCCACCACACACTTCCTCATTTACTTTAGTAAGTTATCTACTCTAAAGCGTATTCTAAAAAGCCTAATTCTCTCCTTGTAGAGATTTTTCTCCATCATTTTTTTTAAGTTGGATCTCTACTCTTCTGCGAGGTAATAGATTATTATTTCACAGCTCAGTGTTATTATCTTTTCTTGTCTTGACCATTGTTAAACCTGCCATCTGCCTCTTATGCACATAATTTGCATTCTACACTGGATAGAGCAAATTCCTAATTTTTGGTATACAAATAAAATTGTCATATCACCTCAATTAACTAATTTGATGGATCCTAAATGGAAAAAAAGTATAGAAATTATAATTCAATAACTAATGTAAAAGTACAGAGTTCAGTAACACTGTGAATATACACCAAAAATATTAATTATATTTAATATTAATTATATTTAATATATATTAATTATATTTAACTTGAAACCATAATATTTAATTGCCCCACTAGAAAAAGCAAGACCAAATATGCTTACATATTAGGGGTGAATTCTAAGATCAAAAGTCATTATGCTCACTATGTACTTGACCAAGGAAAGAAAATATTGCCCATAGAGGAAGCAATGTTACCAATTATAACATAGACTAAAATGTAAATTGATGTTTTATTGATAGAGATCTCCAGCCTCACCATTATGAGTTTGTGTATTTTAAAAGTACTAAGACCACTGTATTAATACAGAAATATTTACTTATATATGTCATACAGCCATATAAGTAACAGATGGCACAGATTTCAGTATCAACAATATACAAAATATGCTGGAAAAATTGTGGGATGTGCCATATTTTGGTACATCTTTCTAAAATAGATACAGAACAGTGTGGATAAAGGAACATATCACTATGCACAAACCTACAAAATTTAAAATATGCATTTGTATATAAACATAGGTCAAATAAAAAGGGAAACACTGAACTGGAGACCAAATGGCAGCATAAAGGAGAGACAATGAGTAAATATTGTTATGATATAAAGAATAAAGTTTATATAAGACAATAGGAAAAAGTTCTATAGGCATACCAATAGAAAATGGGGCAAATGAAGTGAACAAAATTATAGAGAAGCATAAATGGCTCTTGGTAAAGGAAACAAACAACTCTGCATATTGGTAAACAAGGATATGTAAACCAAACAGGAATGAGACATCATTTTCTTCCATAAAAATGTTTCAAAAATAGCAATAATGAAATACCTGCTTTTGAAGATGATGTGATGAAATAAATATGTAGGCTAGTAGGAAAGTAAAAGTTTTCAAAAGGGAAATTTAGCCCTATATATCAAAATTCTAAACTAGGTACAAAATTATAGATACAGATAGAGACATAGATGTAGACGTAGACGTAGACATAGACATAGACATCAATATAGACATAGATATAGATGGCCCCATCTGTTGATCTAAAAAATAACCTAAGAATATACACTAGTAGTGAGTGTTTAAAATCATTTAAAAAGTGGAAATTGTTTGAATGGCTTGGTTAAATTGTTCTTGAAACATGTATATACAGATTAACTATTAAGATAATGGGATAGATTGATACTTTATGACCTTGAACTGTTTTGTTTTTTTTTTTTATTGAATTCCTTAGAAATTGCAGAATTGTCATTGAACTTTTGAGATCAACATTGTCTTAAGTAGAGCAGGGATCTGCCAGGGATCCTGTGGACATGAATGAAGGCAGCTCAGTCCTTGTAATTTTGGGTGGGATTTTAGGATATAATATACATTGATCTCTTTGGTTTTTGGCTTTATAGCCACTGTTCTTTATGTCTATTTCTGAAAATAGGCAGTATGCATTTGTCGTATGGAGATGGGAACAATTATTCTAAATAGTCAGCCTTTGAACTTGCAGAGTCACAACCCTGAGAGTAGTCCATTTATGCTTGGCTCTAATAGTTATTTCTTACTAGAGGCCCGGTGCACGAAATTCATGCACTTGTGGGGAGGTCCTCAGCCCAGCCTGTGCCCTCTCATAGTCCAGGAGCCCTTTGTGGATGTCCAACTGATGGCTTGGGCCCATCCCAATGGGAGAGGCTCCTGCCACCACCGCTGCACTTGCCAGCAGTGAGCCTGGTTCAGGGCTTCTGGCTGAGCGGCGTTCCCCCTGTGGGAGTGCACTGACCACCAGGGGAAGCTCCTGCATTGAGCATCTGCCCCCCGGGTGGTCAGTGCATGTCACAGCGATTGGTCGTTCTGCTGCTTGGTCGATTTGCATATTAGCCTTTTATTGTATAGGATAAGCCCTCCTTTTGGGAGTTGGCACATTCAATGATGAAATGAAATATAGCATCTTTAACAGAACTGTGTGTCTAAACTAAAGGCTGTTTTAGATATGTGTTCATCAGTCATGGAAACAAAGCTTGGGCCACATGTCCAAGTTCCAATAATAATCAAAGTCTGGACCCCAAAGAGATATAGCATCCTCCTTATTGAGAGTCAAGTCACGTCTCATTGCACACAATGAATAAATTGTGTAGCTGACCCAAGGTAGACATAATCATAGTATAGAGTGTGTAATAATTCCTTGCACTCCAAGTAGTAATGGTTAAATCATGATGTGGTTCATACCCTCTGTCAGGAAGGGAATGTTCTCTGTCCATGGAACATAATTTTCACATGAAGGTGTTTCTCTTTTCTTAATATGGTATTTTTTTGCCACAGTAAGAATATGCAATTTTAGCAGAAATATTTGGAGAGATCTAATGTGATTGTTATTAATTTGAAATTTGTGAATAGAATTTATTCTATTAAAAAAGGGGATTGAAATATATCTTCCTCAATAATACTGGATATTTTGACTGATAACCAAGTCACATCGGAACATAGAGTTTTAGAGGCAGGTATTGATTTTTTTTTAAAAAAAAAAATATGAAGATGATAAAGGAGATGAAGTGAAGATGCACAAATCTATTTCTGGCCTCAAATCTGGTCATCATTTCTCAAGTAAAATGTCATTTCTTTTGACTGAATAGCCCGGGGGCCATTTTAACTTTAAAGTAGATGGCAGGGAAATTTTTTCCATTTATTTTGGGAAGAACAAGGAAAAAGTTTTA
This sequence comes from Myotis myotis, assembly GCF_014108235.1. NCBI lineage: Eukaryota > Metazoa > Chordata > Mammalia > Chiroptera > Vespertilionidae > Myotis > Myotis myotis. The sequence goes on from NW_023416401.1 coordinate 44,122,997, forward strand.
TTTTGCGGTTATTTCTGATGGCCAAATATGTATTCTCTACATTTTCTTTTTTCTAGAATTAGAATACTACTGTTGAAAATGATACTTTGCAGTAAGCTATGCAAACTTATAATAATGTTAAGCTTTGTTCTCATCTCTGAAGCAACAAAGAGAACCTAGAGTATCAGAAAGTTTTAATAAATCAAAGTCTTCAAAGCTGATCAGAGTTGAATTCAAGAAATGAAGCAAGGGCACGTGCCTGTTCTCTTGGGCTGCCTTTCCATGCAGTGTTGTGACCATTTCATTCCAATTTAAGATCAGGGAAGTAAGGAATAAAAAGAGCATCTGCAGAAGATCACATATATGTGTGAGTGTGTGTGTGCATGTGTGAGTGTGTGAGGCTGTGTGCGTGTGTGAGCCTGTGTGTGTTTATACATGCACACATGTATGTGAGTGTGCATGATGGTGTGTGTGTGTGTGTGTGTCTGTGTGTGTGTGTGGCTGTACACACACAGGCAAGGACAGGGGGGGGGGGTTGTGAACATTTGACAAACCTCAAATTAAAGAAGCTGAAAGAGAAGGTTTTGAGGAAAGCAAGAAACAAGGAGAATATGTATGGATAGGAGATTTGGGACCGTGGCTGGGGTACTTTAGGGAAGCACCTGGCCTTAAGTCCTAAGGTGTTTTTTTTTTTTTTAAATGATGTCATGATTTTTAAAGAAAAATAGAATCAAGCATCACTTCTATTTCCAGATTTTCCTGATGAAATCTGATGTCCTTTGGCTTTGAACTAATCTACCAATGAAGTTTTATTAACCATAAATCAATAAGTATCCCAAGCATCAATATTTCAGAGAGATATCTGCCACTTTTATTTCCATTTTGTTTTACTATTTCCTGAATAGTATTTAATGGATTTCTGAATTTAAAATGCAATGGAGAGAGAAAAAAACAAAAACTCTAATAGTTAGAATGAGCATTAATGCCTTTAGCATTGTAAATTAAAAGCCTTTTAATTACACAATTGGAACAACATTTATAACAATTTGACACAATACTGAAAACTGATGACACATCATGATTAAACCTCTAACATAATAGCATGTTGTGTGATTCGTTATTAAATTTTTAAATAAAACTTCCTTTTTGTTGTGTTGTGGCTGCCTTTTTTTATCTTGTGCTCCTTTACCTAATTCAGATATGCTCAGAATTTTTTTTGTTTAATTCCTTCTAAAGTTTTTACTTTTTAAGAATCAGGAATAAATAGATATAAACATTGTTTACTCCAGGTGCATTAGATTCATGGTTTAAGCATCATGATGGATTGAAACGCTATTTTACCAAAATATGGTGCATACTGCCACCTCGTGGTGAGAGTGGGAACATGTGAGGATTAAAAAAAATCATGGAATCTGAGTTACTCTGAATTTTGAGTATTGCTTCCTTAGCTGCCATTTTATTACAAATAAACCTAAACTTCAAGTTTATTCCATGTAAACTTAGGAAATAAAGTTGCTGTTTTTTAAGAGGCAATAGATATTGATATATGCACACTGAATTTCTAAGTAGAATTCATCCTCTGCAAAATGGTAGAATGAATGCCTTCTCTGCAATAGTAAGAGAGCAAAGAAATGATACTGAGGTTCATTTTCTGAGAATATCATAATTTGTGTTGTATTTGAAAACCGTGGCACTAAAGGTTAATTTTCCACCTGCAAACACACCTATCAGAGTAATCAGCTCTCTGGGATACTCAGGTGTGCAGCCTAGCCAGTGTTAAACTCGTCTCAGTAATATTTATCAATTAATAGTATCTGCTGAGTATTTACTACACACCTAAAAATGGTAAGCAATATAATAGATTTTTTAAATATAAATTTATTTATTTATTTATTTTTAATTTAAATTCCTTATTGTTTAAAGTATTATGTGAGTTTCCTTTTTCCCCCATTGAACTCTCCCCAGCCGCTCCCCCCCCCCAGCATATGCCCTCGCCCCCCTACTGTCTGTCTATTGGTTATGCCCATATGCACGCATACAAGTCCTTTGGTTGATCTGTAACCCCCTCACTCCCCGCCTTCCCTCATAGGTTGAACAGTCTGTTCGATGCTTCTATGTCTCTAGTTCTATTTTTGTTCATCAGTTTAGGTTGTTCATTATATTCCACATATGAGTGAGATCATGTGATATTTATCTTTCTCTCACTGGCTTATTTCTCTTAGCATAATGCTCTCCAGTTCCATCCATGCTGTTGCAAATGGTAAGAATTCCTTTTTAAAAAAAAAAAAAAAAAACAGCATAGTATTCCATTGTGTACCACAGTTTTCTAATCCACTCATCTGCTGATGGGCACTTAGGCTGTTTCCAAATCTTAGCTATTGTAAATTGTGCTGCTATGAACATTGGGGTACATATATCCTTTCTGATTGGCATTTCTGTTTTCTTGGGATATATTCCTAGAAGTGGGATTACTGGGTCAAATAGGAGTTCCATTTTTAATTTTTTGAGAAAACTCCATACTGTTTTCCACAGAGACTGTACCAGTTTGCATTCCCACCAGCAGTGCAAGAGGGTTCTTCCCCCCCCCCCCCCCCCCCGCATCCTTGCCAGCATTTGTCCTTTGTTGAACTGTTGATGATAGCCATTCTGACAGGTGTGAGAATGTTGCTTTGATTTGCATCTCTCAGATGATTAGTGACTTTGAGCATGTTTTCATATGTCTTTTGGCTTTCTGTATGTCCTCTTTTGAAAAGTGTCTATTTAGATCCTTTGTCCATTTTTTGATTGGATTGTTTATCTTCCTTTTAAGTCATGCCCTTAGCCAAAGAGAACTTGTGGGAAAGATGATAAGTATATACTAAGTGTTGAACTTTTTACAAACTCTAACAGGATTTAAGAAAAAGGTAATTTTCTGTTAGACTGGAATATTTCAAAGCTGTATTGATAGTGCAGTTCTGATATGGTTTGGATAGCTGAGTGGGGATAGGGATTCCAGGGCAGACAGAGGAAGAGAAGGGCATGCAACCACTGCTCTAGAGATACCGAGAGTGTGCTGGTGGCCGTGGGAAGTGATGGGAGTGATAGAGTGTATCTGACATCCTCAAAAGACCAATGAGAACATACCTTGATTTGGGAGGCAGGAAGATGCCATTTTATTTTTTTTTTTTAGCAAGAGATAGAAATGACTCTTTCATAATCCACTGCATATCTGGATTTACATGAGAGAAATATTCAGAAATGCAATATGGAGAAAATTTAGATTCCAATTGATTTTATTTTTGGTGTCTATGAAACAAAACTGGTTTTTGTTTAAGGAGTGTAAGTTGTTATACATTTGTTTCTTAGCCTTTACAAGATTGCTTGTTGTATTGTTTGCATAGCAATTCTATGTATAATAGCAAAGGTAGGGGAAAAGGTTGGATAATACCTGGAATGATATTAATTTTTAAGAACAAGAATGATTCAAGTTCACTGGCACATTTGTATAATTATTTGACGTAAAGAAGTGGGTCCTGATGTGATTTATTGAGAGTCCTGGCTTACCTGTTACATTCCAGTTTAACCCCCAACATCTAACAACTGATACTGGGACACTGATTGGGAGTTTATACGACATTTTCATTGCTATAAAACCGCAGAATATAGAACAAGAATACACTTGGAATTCAAATCTCAGTGCTCTTACCAACACACTATTGTATTTCATTCAATCATAGAATGCAAAGTCATTTTTATATATTAAATTTTATAAACCCATCCTATTTAATGGTAATTATAATTTTTCCAACTTATTCTAGAAGGTCAATAAATATTTATGCTCTTCTAAAGGTATTCTTTACTTGGTGGATAACTCTACTTTCAAAGCTACTGCAATTGATGTCTTGCACATTTTTACTAAATCATTTTGCAGCCACCCCAATCAATTCACAGAAAACTCCTTTTTGTTCTTGTACACATTTTGAAAACACTCATTATCTGCTAAACAGACCATATCAGTTCTGCAACAGCCATTATTGTGGACTACAGACATTCAAATTGAGCTTCTTATGAAAAGGCAGATTTTTGCAATAATATATGGGGTCATTAAGTTTTGTTATACGATGCTTAACAAACCATTGGCCCAATAAAATTTTAAGCAGAATACTTTTCTAAATGACTACTGAACATTCTCTACACTTTAATCCTTTTTTCTTTTTTAAAATGATTGTTACATATTTTTACTCTTTAACCAGGGACCTAAAGTCAAGTCAAACAAGGCAGAAGGAAGAAGGAACTCTGTTTTGAGAAGCGGCTGAGGGTTGGGGGAGAGTGCGGTGGGAGGAAGGGGTGGCTAGCCAGGATTCACTTTGCTGGAGTTGGCCAGATCTTTGCTCTATTGATTTGATTTTCAAGACTTGACTATATTTTTTTAAGAATTCCTCTAGTATATTAAAATACACTATTTTGCCTATGCAAAGTATTTTCTGGACCATTTTGACTAATATAGCAAATACAGTTGACTCTTGAACAATGTGGGGTTATTACTAGTCCCCCCCACTTCCCCACATTTGACTCCCCCAAAACTTAATTGCTGTTGACTAGGAGCCTTACCAACAACAAAAACAGTGATTAACACATATTTTGTATATGTGCTATACACTGAATTCTTACAATAAAGTAAGCTAGAGAAGATAAAACATTATTAAGAAAATCATAAGGAAGAGAAAATACATTTACAGTGTTTATTGAAAAAAAGATTCATGTATACATGGACTTGTGCCTTTCAAACCCATGTGTTTAAAGGTCAATGTTCATTGAAAGATGGTAACTTTCTAAAATATCTGCAATATATAGTTTGAAGGTGAAAAATTCATTATAATGTGACTGCAGTGTTTAGATAATATTGATCACTAATAAACCTTTGCTGATTGATTCCCACTGTAAATTGCATGTAGTACTGAATATGTGTTGTATCTAGTATTTCTAGAATGTCTGTTCTTACAAGGGTCACAGAAACTATTACTGGAAAAGGTAAACACTGAAATTACATTATATGAGGTATGTGGAATAATTGTGAAGGTAAAAACAAGAATTAGCATAAAGCACTGACTGTATACCATGATTCCTAATGCAGTATTACCCTAGAAACTCATTCTTCTAAGTATTCTATTACTATGATAATGAAAGAAATGCATTTTCCTAATATTTAAGTCATATCTAACATTTTCCTTTGCTATATTAAAATCTTCTTGTTTATCATATTTATGTCACTGAATTTCCCATATTTATGTAGATCTTCTTAGAGCTACCTCCAGCACCTGACTGTGCATTGTAATCTGGGAGTCATGGACCATGATACCTAACGTTACCAGAATGTGTGAAATTCATGCAAAGTAGGCTAATTTCACCACCATATACCTGTTAAAAGTCAATGAGAATAATATATTTTTTCCTTATGTTGTTTGGGATTAATTTTCTCCAGTTCTGAACTTCCAAGACACTCTCTTTTTCATATGCTTAAATAGCATCATAGGGTTTTGTCTAATATGTAACTTTTTCGTTAGTACTTTGCAAACATGTACTTTTCAAACTCAGTATTTCAATTGAGTCTTTTTGCTCAGTATAGCTAAGTTTACACAGATATAATGTAAGGCATAACTTAGCCACTTTGTTAAAAAAAACAACAACACTGTATGGATAATGGACTTCATTTTTATGATGGAAAATCTCCATGCCTGTTTTATAAGCTGGACACCTCTAGAGGGACATCATGTCTGTTAGTAACTCAAGAAATAATTACCACTTTGGCAACACTTCTGAGAATGAAAGGTCAGATCCTTTATCTCAAGTTGAGGGTGAATCATCACTGTTATCTTTTTGCTTTTAGATTTGCAATGTGAATGATTTACTACTGAGCATCAGTTATATTTCTTCATCTTTCTCTTCTTGCTTTCAGCTCCCTGTGAAGGCAACATGTTCTTCTGCCACAGTAACATGTGTATCAACAGCACCCTGGTGTGCAATGGGCTCCAGAACTGTGTGTATCCTTGGGATGAAAACCACTGCAAAGGTAATGATTTGCAGACTCCCCCCGTCTGGAGTGGGAAGGATACAAATGCCAATGTTCTATGTATCAGACCATCGTAAAGACAGAGTGTAGAGAGGCTTTTATGAACTTTGGGTTTCTTCTAATCCATTGGGAAGCCTTGTTCTTTGCCATTTCAGGTGCTGTCACCAGAAGTTTCATTAACACACAGTGGACTCTCCAGAGCCCTTGAACGCTCATGGAGGCGTCTTCATAGGAGAGCCTGCAAGGACATGGAAAGACACTTGGAGCTTAGATGCAGTGTGGGGTTTCCTATCAGACCCAGGGCCCTTCGTCTGGGTGACCTGTCATTATTCCAGTTTGTCTTCATTGAGTACAGTGCACATACTCTAGAGATAAAGCTTATTGAAGGCGTGCTTGAGCATTCAGTTACTTCCAGCCACTTAAACTCAACTCAACTCAACTACCTAATGCTTTTCTTCCATTGCAATGGAAGTAGCTCCCATCCCCTGCTCCCCACTCTGGCTGATGCACAAAGGCCTGTTTCTGTCGACAGCATTTCCAGTCCTTGGCTTGGTTATAAATGTTGCATGTTTCAGCGAAGTTGAAAGTGCCAGACATCTTTTATTCAGATTCAGTAAGAACCAATTTGCAAAGGACAAGCAGGCAGACAACTCTTTCTTACTCCAAGTCCCGTAACGTCCAGTAAAACGCCTTCTCTGGGTAGAAGCAGGGAGGTGACCACAGCAGCTGTGGTTCCTGCGGTCAATAAAGAAGGCAGACCTGGCATCAAATATCTGAAAGTAGATGTGGCGATGGTCAGTTTTGTGTCCCAGGAACCATTTTGGAATCAATGGGAAAGTAAATATTTTGTGAAGACTCTTAATACCGTCCTGGTCATTTCCATTGTTTTTGAGATTTCCATTGGTTTGGGCACCTCTACACTCTGACCCAATAGAGTAAGTCTTCAGGGAAGCTGTAGTCTGTCTGTTCTTGTGGTCTGACTCTCTCATGGGCAAAACTTCTGCACCGTGGCTCAGGATGAAGGGGCAGGGACAGTGGCCAGCTGTTTTAGAGTAACACCCCTTTATGAACAGGGCCCTGGTCTTCTCCACTGGCCTCTCCAGATGGTTCCTTCTGTGAGTGAGTGGGGGCCCGGCCTCCTCACCCTTTGCACCTGGGTCTGAGCCTCGGTGCTAGCAGGGGGCCTGAGAGGAGGAAAGGAGCCCCAGACACTAGGGCCACCCCTGCCTGAGATGGAGCATCTGCAACATCGGTGGGGGTGAGAAATGCTGGTGTCTTGCCCTCCTGGGGAGGTGCTGTGGCTCTATTCTGGGTGCTGCCGGGAGAGGAAGCCTGTGTTGTCTGAAGTTTTCCAAGCAGAGTTTTGCTCAGGATGACCTGGGGATTGCGGGAGCTTCCATGCCATAGACCATCACTGACCTTAAGGAAATTAAGGAGATTTTAAAAAATAAATCTACCTCCATTCACCATTAGGACAAGTTCCCAGACAATAACTTGTTTGGGTTTTAAATATAATTTTTATCAATGATGGTTGTTTCATTGGGGAAATGGCTGACAGATGCCTCCATGCCGCCATCCCAGAAACATCTGTCTTGAAGTTAGTTACTTTTCAGGTTCAGAATATTGTTACTGCTTTGACTTCAGTTATCCAATCAGGAATTAGCTCACATGAATATAGATGTAATCACATGCTCAGTGGTTGACTTTGGGGGCTTTTGAGGGCAAAAAAATGTACTGCTTTTAAAATTAAGATCTCATTCCCAAAGGTCACTCAAACGGTCTCCTAAGACCTTCTCCAAACATAAATTTACATTAAGGCAGGGATGTTGGCCATGGCTGAGGCTAGAAAATAAGGTCCTTGCAAAAAGTGAACATTTTGGTTTATTTTTAAATATCGCTTTGTGTTACTTTACTAGTAAACATTTTTAATTCTTAAAAACTCCAGGCTCACCCCAGTTCATCTTAAAGTTATCCGTAGATGCTGTGGCTGCCATGTTTATACCTGATGGGCTGTGTCTGGCTTTATTTGTTTTCACTCTTTTCAACCCACAGAAAAGAGGAAAGCGGGCCTGCTGGACCAGCTGACCAACACCAGTGGGACCGTCATCGGGGTGACTTCCTGCATTGTCATCATCCTCATTATCATTTCCGTCATCGTGCAGATCAAACAGCCTCGTAAAAAATATGTCCAGAGGAAGTCAGACTTTGACCAGACCGTTTTCCAGGAGGTGTTTGAGCCCCCTCACTACGAGTTATGCACTCTCAGAGGGGCGGGGGCCACGGCCGACTTTGCGGACGTGGGCGATGACTTTGACAACTACCATAAACTGCGGAGGTCCTCTTCCAAGTGCATCCATGACCATCACTGTGGATCCCAGCTGTCCAGCGCGAAAGGCAGCCGCAGCAACCTCAGCACAAGAGACGCGTCTGTTCTGACGGAGATGCCGCCCCAGCCCGTCAAACCCCTCGTCCCGCCCACAAACAGGAGGAACATCCTGGTCATGAAACACAACTACTCACAAGATGCTGCAGACGCCTGCGACATCGACGAGATCGAGGAGGTGCCAACCACGAGCCACAGGCTGTCCCGACACGAGAAAGCCGTCCAGCGGTCAGTATCAGTAGATATTTTATGACAACTCTAACCTGAGGACTGCAATGCTTCCAGAATATTGAGTTCTGTTTTGTCTTCGTGTTTCTTTTTCTTTTTAAATTTTTTTATACTATATTTTTATTGGTTTCAGAGAGGAAGGGAGAGGGAGAGAGAAACATCAGTGATGAGAGAAAATCCCTGATCGACTGTCTCCTGCACACTCCTATTGGAGTGGAGCCCGCAACCCAGGCAATGGGCCCTAACCAAGAATCAAACTGTAACCTCCTGGTTCATTGGTACATGCTCAACCACTGAGCCGCACCAGCGGGGCTGTCTTCATTCTTCAGTTTTCCTTTTTATCAATGATTTAAGCCAATGTCTCCATGTTTTCCTCTTTTTCTTTTTCAGTGCCATCCAGACTCTTCCAAAAACTCCATATGTGTACCTGTGCTTGTGAGCACATACTGAACAAAGATATTTCACTTATTTCTACACATACATAGCATTGATTTCTACAAAACTTAGGCTTTAATTTATATAACAAATTTACATTGCTAATTTGCTTCCACGTTGTCCCAATCAATATTTATATTTTTAATATATGAAATGATATTTGGAAATAATTTCCTTACCAAGATGATTAACCCATCTTGTTGAATAATTTTAATATAGAAATAGCACTTTTTCAATATAATGTATTATTTTTTTTGGTTTGAAAATGGAAATACTTTTTTCCACATATTACATAATATTAATATTACAAATTGCATAGAATAGCATGGTATGCTAAAATACTAATCTTTATATTTAAGTGTAGCAAAGATTAGTAGAAACATTTGATTCATTTTTATTTTAATGTAAAGGCAATGTGATCTGTATTGTATCGTTAGCCCTAAGATTTATAAAAATTTGAGGCAAAGAAAATTTAAATTTAGGGAAAAATATTTTAAATCCCCAACTCCCACCTACTTATGTTTGATTTGTTCTTTTGCATGTTCACCAGCATTTGGTTTGTTTTATAAATGTATATTCTTTCTCAACTCACCATACATTTTCAAAACCTAAAATATTTTAGTTGATTTAATATTTTTGCATGCTGATAGCAAAAAAATCTATTTTCATAGTTATGAGAATTTTTAGGAATGGTTTTAAGTAAATATTTGTGTGTGCATTTATTTTTTGTGCAAATATTACTTTGTTGAATGAAACAGCCGTAACATTCCAGGTTCTGCCTCATTGGGTCTCTAAGCAAACACGAATCTGAATACAACACCACTAGGGTCTAAAAAGAAAATTCAAGGTAAGCAAATGCCCTTGGTTCCTTCTCCTTCTTCGTTGTATTCCGTTTTTGTTTTGTTTTGTTGCAACTGTCTTGCAGTTCTTTAGGGAACGGGCTACTTATTGATTATTTCTTTAAATATGTGTTTCATAACATTTCATAGAATGAATTCAATGCTGATGGGAGGATGGTTCTTAGTACCTGTATCTTTAAAATAAATATTCATATTCTTACCATCAAGCATTGTATTGCAATGTTATTGAAAAGGATATTCAATTCAGATAAATTTTACATGATTTAAGTTAAAGATACAAAATTAGTGACCTCTTTAAAGAAATACCAGAAGAAACCCAAGATTTTCATAATTGAAAATTGAGTATTGTCTCAATATATTAATATTGAGATAATAATTTGGCAATATGTTACTCCAAATTCATACACTAAGAATTTTGTGGCTCTCATACAATTTGTGCACTCTTATTTTTGCATGAACGTGTAGCTTATGTCATGAAAATTAAATGCAAGTTATGTTGAATGCTTGACATGTAAAATGTTTCATAAATACCAGCTGTCTTTGTGTGCCTCTTATTTGTCATTGAGTATCAGAATGGCTTTACTTGTATCACTTAATAGTCTATATCTATATTAGACTAATTTGTTTCCAATAAAATTTGTTTGACAGCTAGTCTCTTAAAAATTCTTCAGACCTACCAACTATTCCTAAAATAGGTGAATGCAATTCCCTGCTCTAGAATCTAGATGACCTTGAGTCTAGATGACCTTGATAAATTGGTGTATTTGTATGTATTTTTCACTGGCAGAAATTGTTTTAACTGTGTTTCATTTTCAGAGAAGAACTATTTATACAAACATGGGCACTGTGCAAAGAAAATTCTATAGTGAATTGTGAAAAGTGGACATATTTCTAAATCCATTCCACTGCCTTTACCCAAACTTAAGAATTACAGACATTTGTTATTTCTTCGGCAAGACATCCCCGCTGCACAATGATGTGTTCATTTCGTAATTTGGTTGCTGGCCACCAAGTGCTCCTTAGTATTTAAATACATTTCGAGATTTACTGGAAACTTGAAGAAGAAATTAGTTCCTGATTCAGACTATTCATTTTTACTTTCACTTCCACTTTGTTTCTATGTTGTTTCACGTCTCTTATATAATTGTATATTGTGTGGTATGTGAAAAAAACACGATTTGGGATGAACTTGGTGTCACATGTACGTTGTTTTTATTACATAGACTGATTGAGAATAGTCGTCCTGAGTGAGTCTGAACATGCAACAGTGAAAATGTGGACCATGGGAACAGCAGCCAGAGGTTTTCTGGACTGAGAATACACGTCTGTTGTATTAGGAATAAATGCAGCCAGAAGTAATGAGTAAAATGACCAGAGGGCAATAAGAAAAGTCTCATTCTTTGGTATTTCTTCTGTACCCCTGATTTCCTTATTTTGTTTATTTTATTTCAAAGGAAAATACCCAGTTTCAGAAATAGTTTTTGAAATCAGCATTTCACCATTTATTATACCCTTCAATAGCAATGTTTTTGCTTCAGCACTTAGCAATTTGACTGAATTGACAGACAGTTTGAGAAAACCCCTGCATGTCAGTTCTGGATATTTCGGTTGGAACATACCCTCTCTCTGAGACACATTGTAAAAAGCATGCGTTCGCCAACCCTGCTGTCTCTCCTCCATGTCTTTGTATCATCTGCTTGCTCCTTGTAACTTTTTATATAAAGATATATAAAAATGTACAATAATTTCCTAACTTGAGTTAAGAGAAATGTTTTCTTCCATTAGAGTGAAAAAAAAATGACTTACACACTTTGTATCAACTTTTTCCTCACTGTAGGCGTCAGGATGCCCTTTAGCATTGAGGCTTATCTCCAAAATTTTATGGATTGCATTCTGGTTTTAGAATAGGAAAGTCTTTTATAAATGCTTTTAAACCACCAGCCATTTTAGGACCCAAATTACACCATTCTTATACTGAGGCACACATATGATACGTGAAGTCTTAACTAATTAAGATGTGTTTATATATAAGTAAAGTCAAATCATGCAATATATTTAAGTGCTGTTGAATGATATACACACTCTATTAAATTTGATTCAATGATTGGGTACTTTTTAAATATTGAATATGTATTCCTAGAAAATAAATTTTTAAAAAATAATTATTATAAATTGGCTTGCAAACATGTTTAAAATTACAGAATTCTGTAGAATTCTGTCCTTTAAACAGCAAAGGTGTCTGATGTATCACAATTTAAACCTTATAAATCAAGTTGACTTCACAAACCTAATAGATTAATTACTCACATACACCCCCATCAGGGATTCAATTTTATATATGTCACACACACAAATAAATGGGGGAAAAAAAGAAAAATGTAGTGACAGAAAAAATAAACAAATATCATAACTCTGAATAGTCTATATTTTTTAAAATGTCAATTTCCAGAAATAGTCACTCCCATGAATGTGATTAGCTGGTGAATAGAAAAAAATATATTGAGCACAATAAAGATATGTTTTTATTTTGCTACATATTTTTATATACATTGCTTATGTTAAAATTTAGCCTTTTTTGTTTGACTTGACTGGTTTATTTATTAGCATGGCTATATTTATGCCCTGTAATTCAAGTTTAATGCATCCAGATATTATTTTTTGGAAGCGATTAGCTATATTTTACTCATATTACTTTATTTAGACATCATCATAGGGCCCTTTACACTTTGAATGAATCAGAAAAGTATAATCTACATGCCAAGGCCCTTTAGAATAGCAAAAAGGCAGGAAAATAGGTGAACCCTCTACAGTCATCTGTCCATAGCCATCCAAAGGCCTTGCTCTTCTACAGTTCCTTCTAAATATACAGAAGTCTTCTGATTTGCTAGTTCAATGCATAAAATATATATGCACCAGAAATCCACTAATAGAGACTTAAAAAACAAATATCCAACTACACCAACTATAATAATAACACTGGATTGCATGTATTTATTTAATACACATCAGCTTCATGGGAAAACAAATGAAGAATAGGCCCCTTTAGGGGTAATATTAAAAGATTCTTATCAGTGAGCATTGACTAATCAGAAAGGATAGTAGTGGTAATGCTGAGGCAGAGTCTTGGAGGTGGCTGTTGTCTTTGAGCAGGGAGATGTTCTTTGGATGCCCCCAGAACAGACTCTTTAAAGACCAGTATTGAAATATATCCATATGTCAAAAACTCCAATTTACTGACGATATCAGGCCAGGTCACCTGAATACCAGCCTTTGGTTTACACCTAATTGGGCAGACTCAGGTAGGTAAGGAAGGAGTGGTTTCAAGACTTTGGAGATGTTTCAATATGTTTCAAGTCATGTTATTTTAAGAAATAATTATATTTTTGATAAAGTGATTTCAAATAATCCTAATTCCATGTTTTCAATAATGTAATTATACATGATGTTAGTTAATTGGGAAATAGCTGTTTCCGTTTTATTTCTCTGTTTGAATTCACTTTCAAGACCTGGGAGGCATGTCATTATGTGAAATGCCTCTGAGGTCCTGAACTGAGCTCTTTCTTTCTGTCCAAGTGCTTTTCAATGGCCTAATTCAGGTTGATGTGCTGACTAGGAAATACCTGTGTGATTTTTCTGTGACTGATTTTACGCACATGCCGTTTTATGCATCATATTGCATAATAGGCATGCAATGTTTGATTTGCCATAATTAACTTCCCTTTGATTAAAAAATCAAAATGTGGCTACAAATCTAATTGGAGATCATGTTGTTGGACTTTTCAAGGAGACCAATCCACTTTGTGGAGATGCTGACTTTTCTGTTTCATGTTATTTTTTTTCTACTAGAATTATTTCAATGGGTCCGACTCCATAAATTGTCTTTCTTGGTGTTTAATAAAGTTAGATCTTTGACATTATCTGAATAGTCACCTAAACTATTTTTTCCCTTAGGAATTTGGGTTTTCCTTAAATTAGATAAGCTTTTTAAAGAAGTCCGTGAAGGGATTTTCTTTGACCTCAGAATATCATAATAAATTACAAAACATGATAGTGGTTTCTGTTATCTTTATTAATCTATATATATAAAAGCTTAAGCGACCAAATGACTGAACAACCAAATGACTGGTCAACTGGTCGCTATGACGTGCACTGACCACCAGGGGGTAGATGATCAACATGGGATCTGCCCCCTGGTGGTCAGTGCGCTCCCACAGCCAACTTCCTGCGGCGCCTCCCTCCAGCCAGCTGGCCAACCTCCCACGGCCTCTCCCCTCACCCCTGCCGGCCAGCCCCAATAGCCCCAACCTCCTGAGGCCCCTCCCCCTGCCAGCCAACTTCCTGCAGCTCCTCCCCTTGACCAACCTCCCATGGGCCCAATTGCTGGCCAGGCTGAGGGACTCCACCCGTGCACGAATTCGAGCACTGGCCTCTAGTATAATAATAAATACTTTATTGGTGTTTTGATGATAAAATAAATAATAGTATTTTATCTTTTTATGAAGTTTGTATATTTCAGTGATGAAAATGAGTTCTGTCAGAATCCAACTCCAAAGGTGGGGGTAGGTTTAATAAACAAAATTTTTAAAATTATCTGAATCCTAAATGTGTATGATTTGAAGAGTAGGTTTCAGTTTTATACAACTTTACTGAAGCCAATTAGTGACTTTCTATCTCATGTTTACTGACACTTCTTCCCTTTGCTCATTTCTATCACTCATGACACAGAGATCCCAGCCAAGAAATTGTTAGTTAAGAAATTATATAGATTTGAATTAATTATTCTTAGTCATTTAATTACTATTTTCCATGCTCCTCTGAAAGGTTGAGTAAAATAGCAAAATAAATTATATTGTTAAAATAGCCAGAAGTGTGTTTTATTATTAAAAATCCTTTTCAATAAATCTGAGGCCCTTCGTTAATATAGAATTATCCTGATTAATTTTATTAATGAACTTAAGTTGTATTTTGGATTTCTTTCACTTAGTTTTATTATTCAAAAAAATCAAACAGGGTAATTATGTCAGACACTCCTAATTTCTCATTATTTCTTATCATGGCCTCTGGTTCTGTACTTCCTTGTGTGTTATTAAAGAAGTAAACACCCTCTGATTATGTCTTCAGTTCCTCAGAAGTGTGAATAATAGACTCAACCCACTTCAGACGCCTGTCATTTTCTAGGGGTGGTTTCCAGAAGGTTCTTATCCCTGCACCAGCATGATCATAAAGTTAAACCACTTCCTTACATCCATGACAATTCCAGTCAAGATGCTTTTTTGTTGTTGTTGTTGTTAAGCCTCACCCGAGGATTGATGTGAGAGAAACACATCAATTGGTTGCCTCCTGCAGGAGCCCCGACCAGGGCCCGGGTAGGGGAGGAGCCTGCAACCAAAGTATGTGCCCTTGAGTGGAATCAAACCCGTTACCCTTTGGTCTGCAGGCCGACATTCTATCCACTGAGCCAAACTGGCTAGGGCCAGTCAAGATGCTCTTATTTGTTTCCGACTCTTACCCCTCTCCCAGCCCTGAGGCATGCTGTTTTTATGTTGGTTCACTCTATGAAATACTTTTTTTTCCTGTCCTCTTAATAGTCACAGATATCGACACAAAATCTAAAAGTGACCAGAAGGTATAATGTACAAAGTATTTAAAAGAAAACACTTCTATTGTATGACATTATAAAATTTGTGCTCTTTATTCGCTTTCTCATAACTTAAGTGCAATATTAAACATAAGCAACCTTTTTTGAGCCTGCACAATCTATATTCCAAGCTTCTTCTTAAGTGCTTTGGGGATGAGAAAGAAAGGTGATGATCCAGAGGGAACCATAATTATGGAGCCTTATAGAAGGAAGTGTGCTTAGAAGATCTAGATAAGGCAAATGAAGCCCACAATTATTTAAGTTTTTCATCTTGAAAAGCTAATTGATTTCTGCCTTCTAATTTTGTATGGAAGATAACATATATTCAACTGATAAGAGAATGTAATGCAGATGATGTTTTCTAATGAAGAAGTAGCATAAATATGGGGATACAAATATGTTCTTAAGGAGATCAGGAGAGGTTTATTGTATTGTTGTCCTTCTAAGCAGGTCTGAAAGGCTGGAGACCATTGTCAGATGTGGATCAGGGAGAGATTTCCACCTGGAGAGACTGGAGTGGAGGCAGCCTTGGAAGGCCATATGCTTGAGTTGGCAGGAGCATAGGAGTAGACAAAAGGAGAAATAGGGAATATAGTTGGAAGAGTAGGTTGACATTATCTTTCATGATTTCTGAGTGTGTGTCATGCCATCCAGAGGAGTTTATATTTTATTCAAAGGAGAATATTTTCATGTATCTCAGCAAAAGATGGTTTTAAAATTGTACTTTTGGTAGAATCCTTGGACAGAAGTGTGTTTGCTAAATTGAATGAGATTGGAATAAATAAAGGAAAAATCAAAACAGTACAGAAAAAGCACTAAAATATAACTGATGGAATTGTTTGGTATCTAGAAATCTGTCTTGCTTTTCAAGTTACTTTCTGCCATATTTTATCATTTAAAGATTATGGCTGACTGTGTTAAATGCTATATGCTAAACACTATTTGAGCGTTTTACATGTAAGTAGTCTCTTAGCAATCTTAGCAATTCTGTCACTAGTAATGATGATACTTTCTATGGTGGTGGTGGTGGTTATTGTTATAATTACATTGTACACATGAGAAAACCAGAGAGTTTCAGTAACTTTTCTAAGATTGCACCATAGGGACTAAATCTAGCCCTAAATCCAAGCGGATTCACCCTAGAATCAACCAGCAACCCTCACCATGTGTGATACAGCCCTTCAGTGCTCAACATGGTATGTTTCCCTGAAAGAAGTAGATACTTACTCATAGGAACCCCAAAGGGTTGTTTCCTCATCTATAAAACTATGTATTTTCATACCTTCTCTCTGCCCTACAGCATTTGAGATCATATGGCAAAGCATTGGAAGATCTTTTTTATACTCTAATCTCTCTATATAAAGAGGTAATATTCAAAGTTGCCAGGATGCTGTAACAGTCATGACCAGCTCAGGAGGAGGCTGCATGCGTGGTGAGGCAAGCCACGGGTGGCACAGGCCCAGAGACAGAGGGGCCTTCCCCAGAGTGGAGACACACACAGGGGGGCCCACCCCAGTAGCCACACGTGCCAGCAGTCCCGCCTCTGTGCATGAGCTGCAGAGGAAACAGCTTTTCTTACTGCTCATTGGCTAAGCTTCCTGTACACTACTCACAGTGTTCTTGGTAACTTGGGTAATAAGAACCCAAGAAGGTGATCTAGGGTTTTTCCACCTCACTGCTGGAGGAATAAACGAAGGTCTGCTGCTGGAGGGGCTAAGAAATGTCATATCCTGCCCTAGCTGGTTTTGCTCAGTGGATAGAGCCTCAGCCTGCAGGGTCTGGGTTCGATTCTGATCAAAGGCATGTACCTAGGTTGCAGGCTTATCCCTGGCTGGGGCCCAGGTCAGGGCTCATGCAGGAGGCAACCAATTGAAGTGTGCCTCTCACATTGATGTTTTTCTCTGTCTTTCCCTCTCTCTTCCATGCTCCCTAAAAATCAATGGAAAAATATCCTCAGGTGAGGATAAAAAAAAGAAAGAAAGAAATGTCATATCCTATGAAAGAGACATCTTGAAAATGCCTAAAGAAAGTTGTCATTTTTTTGTGGTGAAGGGACTGGAGTCCGTGTTGATGAAAACACCTTGGCATCTGCAGTGGCCAGCAGTGGCAGCAGCAGTGGGGCGATGGGGTGGCACCTTCCCTTGATCAACCCGGTCACTTCCAGCAGAGGGAGGCCATGGGGAGTGGGCCTGAGCCGTCAGTAGGACAGACCCTGAGGGGCCCCAGACTGTGAGAGGGGGCAGGCTGGGCTGAGGGACCACCCCCCCACATGAATTTTGTGTACTGGGCCTCTAGTACATTATAAATAAATATATTTTTTCTAAGTTGTATGTAAAGTTAATGTAGCAAATGTACCATCTATAAAGAGCAATGATGAAGAGTGATTTCTAGAGTCCACAGATTTTTTCTTGTGTCACCCGTGTGACGTTTTGGACATTTTATTGTAACATCTTATTCAATAACATTGAACTCCAGAGCTCCAAAGTGACCCCAAAAGCCCTCATCATCAAGTATACAAGAAATAGCAACACTTGAAAGAAAGTCCTGTTTTCGATCCCAACAATTGCTTGTGTAAATTCCCAAGATAGCACGATCTTGGATAAGCACACCTATATACACATATTCACAGTTATGTCAATAACTGGGGTTTTGTGACCATAGCTATGACCTACAAATGTGGTATAAGGCAGTGAAAATAGCTTTCTATAGGACTAATTCAAATTTTAGTTTTACTTTGTACAATGTGTATGTTCTGAAATGTCTGAATCCTCTGAGCTTCACGTTCCTTTCTGTAAGACAGAGAAAACTATAGCTAGTGAAGATAGTTGCTAGAAGTACTGGAGATGGTGTCCATAAACAATGTGAAATCAGTGATGCCAGGGTGGAGGCTATCATTTTCACCTTTGTGTCTTACCAGTTGGTCCTTCAGAGTGGGACCAGTGTCTCCTCTATGCTGTGCTTTTATAAGTCTGTGAACCAGGCATCACTGACACAGTGGAGCTTCCTATCTTGTCAGTGCCTTAGGTTTAGACAACTCAGGACAAGGCCTCACCTTTCAAAGGCACTCATCAGCTGGCATCAGTTCATGAGGGGTTGTTACAGCAAGGTCACTGGAAGGAATGTAGGGATAGTCAGATGGAAAAGAACAATGCCCACACGTGGCCTGTTAGCTCTACTGTCATCATTTGGCATCAATGAGGATGATACTGGAGCAGATACCAACACAGGTCTACTATTAACATGCCTTGAGAATGGCTCCTTTGTAGAACAAGAGTATTTGAACACAGGCATCAGGACTGACCCATCTGGGTACCCTTCAAAATAGGTGCTAAGTGCATAGTCAATATGAGCCTGTTAATTGAGCAAATGAGTAGAGAAATAACTTTACATAAATAAATTGCTTTATTGGTCACAGAAGCACAGTTCGGACCTTATGCCTGGCTTGTACAGCTTAGCCCTTCTTTCTAGAAGTTGCAGAACTAAGCCAGATTCTAAAGAAAGCCAGAAGTACTATGTAATAACCATGGTTATGGGCACATACTCTTTTATTTTTTTTATTTTATTTTTTTTATTGCTTAAAGTATTACAAAGGGTATTACATATGTGTCCTTTTTTCCCCCCACACTTGACAGTCCCCTAGCCTCCCCTACCCCCCAGTGTCTTATGTCCATTGGTTATGCTTATATGCATTCATACAAGTCCTTCGGTTGATCTCTTACCCCCTCCCTCCTGCCCCCCAACCCTCCCCGGCCTTCCTGCTGCAGTTTGACAATCTGTTTGAGGCAGCTCTGTCTCTGTATCTATTATTGTTCAAAAGTTTATAATGGTCTCTATTATCCATGAATGAGTGATATCATGTGGTATTTTTCCTTCATTGACTGGCTTATTTCACTCAGCATAATGCTCTCCAGTTCTATCCATGCCGTTGCAAATGGTAAGAGTTCCTTCCTTTTTACAGCAGCATAGTATTCCATTATGTAGATGTACCACAGTTTTCTAATCCATTCACCTACTGATGGCACTTAGGCTGTTTCCAGATCTTAGCTATGGTGAATTGTGCTGCTATGAACATAGGGGTGCATATATCCTTTCTGATTGGTGTTTCTGGTTTCTTGGGATATATTCCTAGAAGTGGGATCACAGGGTCAAATGGGAGTTCCATTTTCAGTTTTTTGAGGAAACTCCATACTGTCTTCCATAGTGGCTGCACCAGTCTGCATTCCCACCAGCAGTGCACGAGTGTTCCTTTTTCTCCACATCCTCTCCAGCACTTGTCGTTTGTTGATTTGTTGATGATGGCCAGTCTGACAGGTGTGAGATGGTACCTCATTGTTGTTTTGATTTGCATCTCTGGGATGATTAGTGACTTTGAGCATGTTTTCATATGTCTCTTGGCTTTCTGAATGTCCTCTTTTGAAAGGTGTCTATTTAGGTCCTTTGCCCATTTTTTGATTGGATTGTTTATCTTCCTTTTGTTAAGTTGTATGAGTTCCCTATAAATTTTGGAGATTAGGCCCTTATCAGATATGACATTGGCAAATCTGTTTTCCCACACAGTGGGTTTCCTCGTTGTTTTGTTGATGGTTTCTTTTGCTGTGCAGAAGCTTTTTATTTTGATGTAGTCCAGTTATGGGCACATACTTTTTTAAAAACACATGTAATTTATAGGTTGTTTTCAAAACAAACACATAAAATACAAAAAAAAAGCAAGTTTTAAAACAACAAAACTTAGAATAATATTCAAGTAGAATTGCTCAATGTATATATCAATTCAGGTACTTAGAAACCTTTGGTCAGTCGATATTTTTTGTTTCTCACATATGCTAGGTTATGAATAAATGTTTTTTTTTGTTTTTTTTAAAAATTACTCTTTAAAAGGTAGCTGTTCCAAATAGATTATTGTTTTAAATTATGTATTCTAGGAACACATTTGCATATAATAAACTTGCCCAACTTTCTGAAGGGATAGTCTTTATGTATTTAAACAGTTAATTAACTCTCATTACTCAATACTATTAAAATATTTTATAAAATGTTGATGCACTGAGGAGAAAATGCTTTCTCTCTCTATTCCTGTTCTAGAGCCAAGCTTTTTCTCCCACCTATCCTGAGACTTTGATAAACTATGTAGGTATTTTCTGACCAGATGCTTTCCTATAGGCACTTAGAAATAGGCATCTATTTTTTTTTAAATATATTTTATTGATTTTTTACAGAGAGGAAGGGAGAGAGATAGAGAGTTAGAAACATCGATGAGAGAGAAACATCAATCAGCTGCCTCCTGCACATCTCCTACTGGAGATATGCCCGCAACCCAGGTACATGCCCTTGACCGGAATCGTACCTGAGACCTTTCAGTCCGCAGGCTGACGCTCTATCCACTGAGCCAAACCGGTTTCGGCCATCTATTTTTTTTTTTTTAAGAACAATACTAGTTGGTGAGATATGTCTCACCTTCAAATTCTAATTACTAGGCCTGGGACTCTGCTAACTAACCAACTCCTTTGCCAGCTGACCCCCATTCAGATCTCCTAACAGAGGATAGCAGAGGAAAATTGAAAGACTCAATCAGGGCAGGGGACATTAAGGACTTGCTTTTCTGGTTTCTTCCTGTTACTGTGAGCATCGTCTAAGACAGTGGTTCTCAAACTTCTGGCCCTTTAAATACAGTTCCTCATGTTGTGACCCAACCATAAAATTATTTTTGTTGCTACTTCATAAGTGTAATGTTGCTGCTGTTATGAATCTTAATGTAAATATCTGATATGCAGGATGGTCTTAGGCGACCCCTGTGAAAGGGTCGTTTGACCGCCAAAAGGGTCGCGACCCACAGGTTGAGAACCACTGGTCTAAGAAATGGTACATGGATTTAACTCTAGCTGCTGTTAATACTTGCACCAAGCCCCCTGCTGTCCTCAGAGGCATCTGCACCAGGCCAGGTGCCCTCCTGGGAGCCCTGACTGCTGCCTCTGCAGAAAGCCTTCTGGATTCCAGAGTCTGAAGCCTCCCATTTGTTCCTATTGTTTCCTCTGTCTTAGGGCGGGTCAAGCTTCGTAGAGCTTATTATCCATGTGTTACCTCTTCACTCCCTTTTGTTTTCCGAGCCTTTCAAGTTGTGTAATATTCCTTTTACCTGCTGATATATAGCTAGTGTGTTTTCTGTTTTACTAACCAGAGGACTAGGATGAATTTTAACTAGAATAGTTTCCATCACTAAGGACATTTTTAAATTCTCTCCTGAAATTCTTTTAACTTATGAAACTTTGCTGCTGGAAGCCAATTCTAGCATGTCATAATTTCAAGAGTTTCATCAAAAGGTTGATGGAACTTGAGGTCTCAACAAGGGCTGAGTCACATATGTTGTCACCTGTTGGGAATGGCTAAAAGCATTTCCCCAAACCTGAAAAGGGATGATTGCTTGGCTGCCAGACAGCTCAGGGCATCTTAATCTACATGTTATTGGCTCCTACTGGCCAAACACCTGAACAGCCATGGGCTAATTCCCCCATTCTGACAATGCCTTTGTGTACAAAACCCTACCCCTTTGAAGTGTTGTATATCTCTGCCTCACCTCAGGACAAATTGTGTTAATAAAGAGCATGGGGTCCTGAGAATAGGCGACCTTAGTTCCTTTTAGCTAAGCTTCTCTGACCCCCAATGCCTTTAATTTGGAAAAAAAAGATACGCACAGCCCCTTTTCCAGATTTCCTGAACCCTTCTAGATGCCGGAATAAGAACCCCGGTACTTTGCCTAATTAAATTTCACAGTATAAAAAAAGTATTTGGCAAAATTATTTCCCAAATATTAGTTCTATAGCATGAGCTATTCTATTTGATATGGTCATAATACATAGGTTTATAATATTCTCTTCTGTGGAGTGGGTATTCCTCAGTTCTCATGGGGACTGAATAGGAGGGATATAATTTCTATTAAAATAAAAAAGCAACATGGGTACCAGTTCTCATTTATATTCCTGACCTGACCAACTCTTGGCAACTTCGTAATTTATTTATGGGCACCCTAATTAATTATTGCAGGTCTCAAAATTTTACTTTATTCTCTAGTAACAAAGTCCTTTTCAAAATGGCAGGGCAGTATATGCGTAGGTACTGGTGCCTTACAGATTCTCCCCTCGTCTACTAGCACTTCCAGAGCATTTCCTAGGAGGGTTCAAAACTTACATTCCAACTAATTAGCCACAGGTCTTGAAAAGTTAAAATTTTAAAACTTCCATTTTTTTCACAGGGAATGACTCCAAATCTAATCACCCAGTGACAAGGATTTTAATCTTTCTAAAGTCAGACACCATCAAACTTTATCTCAAGGGGACAGGGAGACAAGGAAACATGGCTGATAGATGAATTGAGTAATTTTGACCCAGCCAGTGGTCTGTTTAAATTGTGGTTCCCTGCACTTTCTGATTATATAGGGGGGAAATTCATTTTTCTGGCTTAATAAGATGAAACTATAGCTTGACATGATAAACTCATTCCATACAAAAAAATAATCTTGACAGTACTTAAAGATGGATTTTCACCAAAACACTCACATGCATATATTCCAAGTAACCATTGTTGAATGTTCAGTTTGTGGGAGACATTGTTCTAAGTTTTTTACAGGTATTTACCCAGTTAAGCCTCACAACAACCTTATAAGGTATAATTATTAGCTTTGTTTTACAGATGAGGAGATGGGTCCAAAGGAGTTAAATAACATTCCCAAGATCACGTGACTAATTTTAGAAGCATTCCTTTCCTCTCTGGCTCTGCGTGGAGTTTTTCAGTGAGAGAAACTCATGCAGGATTTGGAAGGACAATAGAGTTGAAGTCATTCTTCTCAAGGTCATGGTAGGCAAAGGCAGCAGCTCAGTGGCCACATCTACAAGCTCTCCATTCTCCACTGTCATGATCACACATGGAGGCTCCAACATCCCACCCAGTAGCTCTGGCTTCTGTCCGGCCACTGAGCTTCTATAAAAGGTCCAAGGGATGGCCTCTCCACTCCTTCAGCTGTGCCTTCTGGACTTGCACTCCCCATCTCCTATCATGTCTGTGCAATCCCGTTCCTCTAGTAAACCCCTTATTCTTATAACGCTATAGAAACTTTGTCTTCCTGACTGATAAGGATGGAAGAGTTGTCCTGTGGCCTAATCCAATTCTGCTATCACCCCGGTAGGTGCAGAGATTCTTTTCTGAAAGAGAAAGAACGGTCTTTGGTGTATCACACTTGAATCTTTTTTTTAATATATATTTTACTGATTTTTTTTTTTCAGAGAGGAAGGGAGAGGGATAGAGAGTTAGAAACATCTATGAGAGAGAAACATCGATCAGTTGCCTCCTGCACACCCCTACTGGAGATGTGCCCGCAGCCAAAGTACATGCCCTTGACTGGAATCGAACCTGGGACCCTTCAGTCCACAGACCGACACTCTATCCACTGAGCCAAACCAGTTAGGGCGACACTTGAATCTTAAAATTTTTTTTTAAATTGCAATAAGTTCACTTAATTCTACATAATTGAGTGTGGGAGAGAAAGGTAGAAGGTGCCAGATAAATGATTAACATGTGCAAAGAAGCCTGCAGAAATGAAGTGAATGCTTTACCCTAATTGCTTTTACAGGTCAAGGAGCACTTTTAGGAGAAGAGGTAGATTGAACACACATCTGGGAATGGCTATGAACATCATAAAAACAGAAATAGTAACAATATTCTTATCAATATCTAGTAATGAGACTAATGATTTAATATGTTGATCATGATTCTGGTATATATTGACTATATTTTTAAAAAATTTTACTCTAAAGAATGTACTTTACTTTTTATTATTAATATGGCTGCCTTTTAATCGGTGTATTCAAATGTTGAGCCCATTGAGATTACCTGAAATTGTATATTTTTTTAATAGGTAATGTAGTACAAGAACATAAAAATAACACGTTCAGGTAAGCATATATTTTTAAAGTCTGGAATTTTTTATTGTAAATATAAGGTCTTACTCTGGACCAAGTGGTAGCCTATTAAATGCTAGTATGGTGGGAAAAAACAGCTTCTCTTTTGCAGAGTATACAAACCTAGGCATATAAAAGGATGCCTACTGTCATGATGCTGTCATGGAGATTAATGCAGAGGAAATGTTTTGAAAATAAAACCTGCTATTAAATGCTCAATGCAATTAACATTATGAGATTCAGACACATCTATCAGCATTCACTAAATAAAGATTAATGACTGTCTCTCCACCGCAGGTGTTTCTTATTCCTATTCTATCTATGTCTCTGAGGGATAAAATATTCTTTATCCATTATACTTCTGTGGATTTATCATTGAATTACTATCAAGGTATACACAAATGTATTAGTATTTCACTCCATAGTCTTATCAAACTCTTCCATACAACACTGCCAATTTCTGATCAACACAGATGATAGACAATATCTGGTTAGACATAAGTGAATGCTGTTGTGAATTCAAAATGTGATTTATTGAGGATACTATTTACAAGACTATCAATGTATATTTGAGAAAGACCGAGGTCTCTAATATGGCAAACGTATAGTGAAACTTTCCCAAACAGTGTCATAGAGGATGTCTTAGGGGCCCATTCCCAATGGAGAATATCACGTCCAATTACAACAAAGGTCCCTGGTTTCTGCCTGTTTTACTTAGAATGCTCCGTTGCTTGCACTCACCACCATGAGTGATGACAAATGCCAAAGAGGAAATTTATTTGATAGTGTTTATCTCTACATGTGTTCAACAAGGTCATGCCAAGTTTTAATATGTAAACTTAAAGAGTTAAACGACTGTCTCAGAAACACACACACACACACACACACACACACACACACACACACACACACTTGTTACTGTGGTCTTGGGAGACTTCTATCTTGGTTACTAAATTTTAGAGCTTTTAAGTATCCACTTTTCCTGTGTAACCCTGTTATTTAACCTTCTTTTTGGCTGAAATTCTGTTACTGGTCTTCAGTGAACTCTCAGTACTGCACTCCTGTATTCCTGCTGGGTGGCGCTCACTGTCCATTCCTTAATCCCACCCCTAGGGAAATAAACATTGCTCCTAGGTGCCAACAGTTAGGATAGAAAAGTCATCCCTTGACTGAAAACTCCATAGTAGGCAGGCACTCTGTATTGAATGTTTTAATTATTTGTCTATTTGCAGGGTCTAATCTAGGCCAAGGAACAGACCAGACTATCAATATATATTTGATAAATGAATGTATCAGTGATTTAAATTAAATATATTTTTAAATATAGTTTAGGTTTAGGTGTGTTTTTTCATATCAAGGGCCAATATTCTAGATGGACTACTTTAGCTTTGATGTTTCATGCACCAGGGCATGGTTCTGCTACAATGCTCAGCTTGGCATCAGTAAAATACTAACTCAATGGCTCATGTGAACCACATTGATTTTACTCTCCTGGCCTGTCAGGGGCTGTGAGTGGGCTCCACCAGCTCTGCTCCCCATGGTTCTCATTCCGGAATCTCATCTGCAGGAGGAGTCCTAACTCAGGACATGCTATCTTCATTGGAGAGGAAAAACCAAGAGAGTTGGAGGAAACTCCAGTGATATTTCTGAGGCATCTGCTTGGTCTTGGCTCATTGCACATTTGCTCACATTCCATTGGCCAAAACTGTCACATGACCAGACCCAGACTCAATGGGAGGGATGTAAGGTTATCTTAGAAAAAAGGGAGAACAAATAGTTGGAGACAATTACACAATCCACCTCACCTCTCTATGACATGAGTCCTGTAGGGCAGGTGTCTTTCAGAAAGATATCTTAATTTGAAGTGTGAAATTCAAGGACCAGAATTTGTTATTTAAAATGTTTAATTAAAATAATAGAAATTAGAAAGATCTTTGGCATGCAGCACACTAAATTTGAGATTTAAAATGAAAATATCAGTGACTTTTGTAAGTTTCATGGCCCTCTTTGAGCCTTACTGTCAGTATATGTAAAAAAAATTGAACTAAAATACACACCTTATAGAGTTTTTGTGTAAATTATATGATAATATAAAAAAGTTCCAAGGCCAACTCCAGACTTGCTTGGAGTGGCTCTCTCTCTCTCTCTCTTTCTCGCTCTCTCTCCCTCTCTTCTCTTTCTCTTTTCATTTCTCCAAATATGTTTATGCTTTGCTCAGTAACTTTTGCCTTTCTGAACTCTATCTTCTCTTAGCATTTTTAATAAGAAAACACCTGAGCTAACTTTTCACAGCTGGCTTTGATGGAGCTGAAAGCTGGGGCTTTGTTCTCACCTCCAGGTCCATGGTTTCAGGTGTGTTGTCCATCTCCCCACAGTACAGTATTACAGATAAATGAGAGAGGGCTGTTTTTTCGTTTTTTTTTTCTTTTTCACTCTAGAGCTGTCCTAGGTCTCTGCCATTGCCTCAGTCCTTTCCTGAATCCTTTTATGAAAAAGGTATTGAGAACCATATGTAAGAGTTTAGTTATTGGAAGCAAGAAACTCAACTTTTCAATTTTGTTCACGAAGAAACTTGTCTCCCACCCACATTCTTCCAAAGCAATAAAGTACTGTATTGTCTTCCAACTTGAAATAATTTGACAGATTGCTCCTGAAAAGAATCTAAACTTAAATTAAAATGTTAAACTTTAATTAACAAATATGAGTAGTCCTGTACACATAGATTTTATGTAGCTTCATGACAATTTGATCCTTTTCTACAGGTCTTCTCAGACTCTTGGTAAAAAAACAAGATTGTTTATTAATTTGATTAGCCAAAAAAAAAAACCCTAAAATATATCTTTATGGTAAGTATTGAAAGTGCTTTAATGTATATGTAATTATATGTGTACATATTATATACGTAAAACATTTTGCAATAAAATAATTTGTGCTCATGGAAAAGCTTTCTCATTTTTGTATCCCAAAAACTACATATGTGTCCACTTAATCCTTCAACCATGGGTTCATATATGAAATAAACACTTATGAAGTGCAGTTTCTGTGCCAGACACCTATTTGGGACTAGAAATTTAAATATGAACATATCCTCATATGGAAGATAAGTCAATAGATAACTCTTGTATCATAGATTCAAGCTGTAGGAAGGCATAAATGCAATGATGTATATAAACTTATATTGCAGACTGTAACTATAAATTGAATATGTGAAAGCAGCTACTTCCCTGAGAAATTTAAAAAGATATGTTCCCACATACCTGATATTGGGATATTGTTTTATGTATGTTGTCTCCTCTTGACCTCACAGTGACCACCATCTTCTCTGGGAGGATTCCAATGCAGTTGGCCTAACTACAAAGTCCACACCACTTATGTGACTCTTTACCTTCTAATAAAAGAAAACAATGTCAAATGGTCTCCATAGAGACATGTGGGCATCTGAAGAGTATATTGAAAGGCACACAGTGAAGGCCTGCCTTATGGTGGAGAGTGTGTATGAGATGACAGCCATCTGGGAGTCATCTGCTGCAAAATGCTGGCTTTAGACATGAGAAATTCAGGGCCAGAAATGTCTTGCAGCAGATCAGAGAATACAATTTCATTCTCCCAACTGCTCGTTCAGTGCTGCTTGAATAATGCCCCACATAGTCTACAAAATGAATGATGTTGGGAAGCAACAAGACAGATCCCAATACATCTGCAAAGAGGCTTTCATTTCCCAAGACCACGTTTGATTCCATACTAACAAAATCTCAAAGGAGAAAATGTTGTCTCTTTATAAAGCAAATTTAAATACTACATATCTTTGGCTATAATGTTATGGAATTTAATGACTCCTAGAAGCAAGTTGGAGTTAGAGAACCGTGGGAGCCCCAGAAGAAACAGCTGCAGCCCCTTTGGCATACCAATCATCAACTCAGTTGACACAGAGCTTTAGGTGTTGATATTGTCAGAGTAGATAAAACAAGTCCTTTTGGCCTGTGGAGGAGTTGGCGTCCTTTCCTGAAACCAGATGGGTTCTAATTAATGCAGTAGCTGTATGCAGCCTACTTCTTTTTATTTCTAACTGGCAGCCTGAGATTCATTTGGGATTTACCTAATGAGTCTATTCCAAGAAACTACCATTTACATTAATTAACTGCATGGTATGAATAGGGAGCATTTAGAGGGTAGTTAAAATTGAGGTGACAATGACAAACTCTCATTTCTCTGAACCTTCAGACTCTTCCAATTTATGATTGTTTTTTAAAGAAGCATGCCATCCCCAGTACCATCGGGAACCCCTTAGCCTTTAGAACAGTGGTTCTCAACCTTCCTAATGCCGCGACCCTTTAATACAATTCCTCATATTGTGGTGACGCCCAACCATAAAATTATTTTTCGTTGCTAGCTCATAACTGTAATTTTGCTACTGTTATGAATCGTAATGTAAATATCTGATATACAGGATGTATTTAGTCAACCCCTGTGAAAGGGTCATCACTATAGCACCCTCTTCCTTTCATGATAGAATCTCAATTTTGTTCAGGGCATCAATGTTCCCAGTGAAACGTTCACCTCCCCAACTAGGCATGACCACAAGAACCAGTTCTAGTCCATGATCTATATATATAAAAGCCTCAGCGACCATCTGACCATTAACCCTGTAGCTATGACATGCAATGACCATCAGAGGGAAGACACACCGACCAGTAGAGGAAGATGCCCAATTCCTCGAGGAATAGGCCATGTGTTAGGTTGCTGCTGGGGCACTGTCAGCCCTGAATTTGCTTCACCTGCACCCCGGACCCATCGGACGATGTCGAAGGCCTGGTGCCTGTGTACCGGTGGGGTGCCCCGGCCTGGCCTGCGCCCTCTTGCAATTTGAGACCCCTCATGGATGTTGGAGAGCTGGTTTCAGCCCAGTCCCTGCAGGCCAGGCCAAGGGACTTCACCAGTGCACGAATCTGTGCACTGGGCCTCTAGTAGCTAAATAAAAGTCCACTGAGTGTGGATTCTGGGAAGACCATCTTTACCCAAAAAGACTCAGGTATCCTATAACTTTTACTTTCTCTTTTTCCCACTTTGGCTATAGATATAGTGCCTGAATTTAAAGTGGTTAATTTGATTTCATGAGCACAAAATCCTCATGATAAGAGTGAAAGTGCAGAAGAATGGATAGAGCCCAAGATAGAAAGGCCTCCTGTGGCCATGCACCACTCTGGACTGCCCAGGGTGATAAGAGACCCAAATCCCCTTCTGACAGATCAGAATGACACATCAAACCCCAGGGTATCTAAACTTTTCCTGGAATACTTTTGTCAATTAAGCCAACAAGTCTAATATCTTATTGTTCACCTTTGCTTATGTATGATGATGAGTTTGCCCATCATCCTGAAAATACAGGTGAAACCATGCAGCCCCTCTCTTCTCAGCACACTCACATTCTACCCCCAAGAAGTGTTTGTGAGTAAAGAAGACTCCATTGAAGAGCTGAGGATCACAAGAAGGGTTTTGTATTGTTGAATTCCAATACACATTTTAAATTACCTAACAGAGATTTTTAATTTTGTCTGTTTTCTTGGATTTCACAAAATGGAGATTTTTCTGGACAACTTTCCATGTAAAGATTAGGCCCCTGGGATTTTCTCTCCACCCCTCAATGCTCACATTTTGTTTACCTACAACTTCTCTTTGAAAGTTTCAAAACAACTCCCTCTCTTTATCTTGTGAGAAATAGTTGGATTCTTACTTTTGGAAGCCATCATAACACCACACAAAGCCTGACTTTCTACCTCAACTGGGTAGAAAATATTTTGTTGTTTATTAGGAAAAATATTGGTTTCAGGTGTTAAGAGATAAAGATTGTTTCACTTTGTTATACATAAAAGAGTAATTTATGAATACATGTTAATATGGATTTAGATTTAGTTTTATATTTACATGGGCCATCATAATTATATTTCCACTTCAAAGGGCAGATATAGACTTTAGAAATGTCTCCTAAAATATCAGTAGAATCTCAGAAGGTTTTGAAGGGTTGCATAGCAGGCAACTCACATGGTTTAGAAGAGAGTTGTTATGCAACAATTTGTATCTTTGTATCATCTTGAATTTTTATCTACTCAACAAATAATAGCACTATGGTCATTAGATAGTTTCAAAGGTCAATGAGACTATAAACACAGCCTGCCTGAGACAACAGAGAAATGCTGTAAAATGGTAGAGGTGTTTTTATTGATTTTCTATTGAGAAAGATGACAAATTTTAGTTTTCTATTGAGAAAGATGACAAAAAATAGCTTAAAGTATGAAAACCATCTACTATTTCATGACTTATTTTTTAAGTTTCACTTTGTGAACTATAATTTTTTAACCCAAACTAGATCTGAATCTTGATCACTGCAGTTTGCCTTAGATTTCCATTTTCAAGATATACAGGGTTGACAAAAGTAGGTTTGTTTGTATGGAAAATAATACAATAATTCATAAATGATAATACATCATAAACTCTGTGTTTTATGTACTCACAACTGTAAATATACGTTTGCCCCACCCTGTATTCTATTGAGCATTAATTCAGAAAATGAGCTTGTTATTCCAGGGAGTGATAGGTACTCCAGTCTGTAGCACATTACTATGTAATGATCACTGCTAAACAGTAACACAGAAGGAAACCAGTGCTCTCAAACAAACACCCTGAAATAGAGATTTCTGATGTGGAAAACTCCTCACAGAATGCACCCCACTTGTGTGGAACTCAGGATGATTCATTATAAAGTGATACTCCCTTTCTCTGCAAGTGAAACCATTTGCAGGTAGTTATAGGGAGAGAAGATAAAATAGGTGATTTAAAGAGTTTGTGATGCAGCTGAGGATTATTGGCCTAAATCAGCACCCATAGTCTATAGAGCTGCCAGGCAGAATAAAGGCAGAAGGGTTTCCCACTGTGGGATTTCAGCGTTCTGTGTGGTGTGAATACTCATCACTGGATCCCTCTGAAAGGGCTGAGCTGTTGTATTTTAGAATCATAGTCAAGATTATATGTATAATCCAGAAAAGAGAAATGCATTTTTTTCTTTTTTTATTCCAGAAATAATAGGTAATCAAATAAATAAAAATAGGTACATGTTTCTCATGCTTTTTAATTTTTGCAAAAAAAGAAAACTCCAATTTCATCCTGAAATTCTCATATATGCCTCTGATTAGGTAAGTGAATGTTTTTCCTTCACTATCCAATTATTTTGGCACGAGACACAGAGTCGTCTGTAGTTGAGGGGTGTATATTGCTTTAGGAAATAAATTTGGATTAAAAATGTCCTTGATATAAATAAGACATATCTCTGTGGTCATATCACTATTCTCATCATGCAGAATGTCTTTCTCAATCCTAGTAACACATGCTGAAATGGCAGAGAAAAAAAATAGCTTAAAATATAAAAACCATTTACTATTTGATGACTTATTTTTAACTTACACTTTATGTTGTTCGTTAGTCCAAAACAGATAAGGCAACATTATACAGATATAATCAACCTCTTTTAGAAGCAGGAATTCCTCATGAAAGAAGTGTTACTAAAAATACTTGCATAACATATAAAACCTAAAGGTATGATGCCATAAAAATACACTGACTTTATTGATCTCTTTAAAGAATTAGATTGAGATTTTCATAGATTTTAGAAATAACTAGATCTTTGAAATTAAGATTAACACATTTTATCACTTATAGGTACAAACTAGTGTAATCCTAAATATTTTTTCTAGTAGTTAGTATTTATTAAGTGCCTACAGTATGCCAGGCATTGTGCTCACCAAGTTACAGGCATCATCCTAAGGCCTACAGCAGCCCTATGAAAGGAATTTATGCTTTTTCCCATTTTAAAGTTCTGAAGCTTTAGTAAGAGTGAGGATCTTGCCAAAGGTTACTCAGCGGGGCTGAGACCCACGTCTGTTTAGCTTTAGTTTCCAAAGCTCCTACAATATACTGCCAATGTTTTGTATTCTTATTTCTTTTTAGTACAAGACTTTTATTTCTGTGATTCTGGTTAATACTCTTCTTTGTGATTTTAAAAATGGTCTCTGAAATGTATATGATGAGAATAACATTTTAAAGTACTTCTGACCTGGCCAGTGTGGCTCTAGTGATTGAGCGTTGACCTATGAACCAGGAGGTCAGGGCGAAGAACAGAACCATCACCTCTGACGTTGGATGGTCTGTTTGATGCTTCTATGTCTCTGGGTCTATTTTAGTTCATCAGTTTATGTTGTTCATTATGTTCCACAAATGAGTGAGATCATGTGATATTTATCTTTCTCTGACTGGCTTATTTCACTTAGCATAATGCTCTCCAGGTCCATCCATGCTGTTGCCAATGGTAAGAGTTCCTATATATTTTTTTTTAAAAAATAATGTACTCTTGTTTCTAAGGGAATAATTACACGTCATTGACTGTTCAATAGGTTGGCTTTCTAGAAACCCCATGGGGAGTTATCCATGTGGTTAGGCTACCCTTCTGCCTTTTGTCTGTGTGTATGTGGTTGAAGAAAAATCAGGAGGGGGCCTGTGATTGCAACTCTGGTCCTTTGACTCAAAGGCCCTAAGTGTCTTGGTGCACAATGAGTCCCATAGGTTCTGCCTCTATTCCAGTTCATGATTTGGGATTTTCCAGTCGAATAACATATCACAAAGTTTGTAAGCCTAAAATTTAAGCGAGGCTTGAAAATAACTTCCCCAGGAGGCTGCAGATTTATTACAGACTCCAGTTCTCCATCTAAAAAATGGAAATTCAAAGGCTTAGATATATCACAGTGGGGAGTTGTGAATGATTAACTATAAGGATTTGGCTTATTAAGGTCATAGATCATAGCTAAGGATCCTTTTCATCTCCACTCTGCTCTGCTAGAGGAATAAAGGCAATGAGCTCGAAGGTCTCTTCCCTTCCAGTCATCACTAATGTGGCCTACTTTTGTTTTTTGACATTTATAATGCAGAAGGAAATCTCCTCAGCTCAGCCATAGCTCAGAGAAAGGTAAATAATAACCCTGAATTTGCAGAGTTAGGAATCAGGTATATAAACATAAATGTATCTAATCATACTCCTCATTGAAAACATAGGAAACTAAGAGCCTAAGTGGTGATAGACTTGCCTAATTAGTGACCATGCAAAGTGTAGAACTTAACTTTCATGAGATTCATGGTATGTGCAGAACAAACAGGAAAGCCAGAATTTTGTTGGTTTATATCTTACTACCTACCTCCTCCTTTATGTGGTCCTTCTCTTCTTGCTATGCCTGTTGATGAAAAAGCAAAGGCCAGGTGTATGGTGTGTTTACAACACAACAATGCATTTTCTCCGTAGACACAGAGACTCCACAGGTCTCTGGGGTCAGGGAGCACTCACTTGTCTCCTCCCTGGCTAGGCCACAAGCATCCACTTCTCACCTTGTCCTGAATGGATCGGCAGACTTGCTATTTGTCAGCCCAAGCAAGTACAGTTCTGTATATAAAAACTGAAAAAAGAAATCAGAGCTCTGTTTGACACCTGCATTGGGGAGAAGGATAAACAGTCTGATCAGAAATAAGTTGAGAATTGGAAGCAGAGATTCTATTATCAGGTCTGCTACTGACTTGCTGTGACCTTGAGGAAGTCATTGAACTCTGCAGTTTCCCCTTGTGTAAAATGAAAAACCAAATGATTTCCAAGGACCCTCCTAGCTCTAAAATTCAGTTTACATGTCAAATCGAAAGTATCTGCCTAAAGGCATTAATATAGTGTTCACAGTCTCCCAAGCAACTACTTTCTAATAAATAAATTACCTCTCTCTCCCTGCCATACCCTAATTTTAGATTAATCATATCCTGATTATATACTAACTAGAGGCCTGATGCACAAAAATTTATGCACTCAGGGGATGAGGGGGGTCCCTCAGCCCTGCCTGTGCCCTCTCACAGTCTGGGACCCCTCAGGGGATGACCACCTGCTGGCTTAGGCCCGCTCCCCAGGGGATTGGGCCTAAGCTGGCAATCAGACATCCCTCTGGCAGCCCGGCAGCCCTCGGGGGATGTCCACTTGCCAGCGGGGAGCAGACCTAAGCTGCAGTCAGACATCCTTAGCGCTGCTGAGGAGGCAGGAGAGGCTCCCACCACCACCGCTGTACTGGCAGCCATCAGCCTGGCTTGTGGCTGAACAGAGCTCCTCCCATGTGAGAGTGCCCTGACCACCAGGGGGCAGCTCCTGCATTGAGCATCTGCTCACTGGTGGTCAGTGTGTGTCATAGTGACCAGTCATTCCCAGTCCTTCTGCTATTAGGGTCAGTTTGCATATTACCCTTTTACTATATAGGATAGAGGCCTGGTGCACGGGTGGGGGCTGGCTGGTTTGCCCTGAAGGGTGTCCCGGATCAGGGTGGGGGTCCCGCTTGGGAGCCTGGCCAGCCTGGATGAGGGGCTGATGGCTGTTTCCAGCTGGTCACACCCCCTTTGGGGTGGGGGTCCCCACTGGGGTGCCTGGCCAGTCTGGGTGAAGGGCTGAGGGCCGTTTTCAGGCTGGCGGGTGACTGAAGCTCCCAACCTCTCCTTTTATTCTTTTTTTTTTTATTATTCTGGGATTTATTTACTTTCTATGGCTGTCACTGGAGCTGAGAGCCGGCTTTAGCTCTGAGGCTCAGCTCCAGCTCTGAGACCTCGGCTGCTAAAAGCAGGTCTCTGGGATTTATTTACCTTCTATAATTGAAACACTGTTGCAACTCCAGCTTGGCTGGCTGGCTGAAAGCATGGGGATTGTTTAAGCTTCTATATTTGCAACATTGTTTCTTAGATTGCAGCTCAGAGGCCGGCAGCAGCAGGCGGGGAATGTTGGCTTCCTCCATCACTGGAGCAAGCAAGCCTCCTGTTCACTTCAGCTGCCTGGCTGCCGGCCGCCATCTTGGTTGGCAGTTAATTTGCATATCTCGCTGATTAGCCAATGGGAAGGGTAGCGAAGTTATGGTTAATTACCATGTTTCTCTATTATTAGATAGGATTATCCTATCTGTGGCACTGACTTCTGACTTGACTCATCTTTTGTTTACGCTATTTTCTCACCTGAGCTAGGCAAGCAGGTGAGCTTTCACTGGGGGAATGCGGATGGAGGTGAGGAGAACAGTTGTGACCACCTAGCAGGGGGCTCCCAGGAGAGGGCATGTTCTTGGTGTGACTCCTACTGGACGCTGCAGTTGTCTTGTCTGCCTGAGGCAGCTGGCTGTTGAAAGCGGCATGTCCTATTGATCAATCTTCATATTTTGATTGGTGTATATGCATCTTCTTTGCATTTTACATCAACAGCACTAGGTAGAGCCCATAGTATTCACTTGCTATTAGGAATAGCAGATGGCATTTTATTTTTTTTATCTTAGATAACAACTATTAGCAGGGTTTTGAGGTACCTTCTCTAACTCCACCTGTGCCATTGATTCATAATATGGAGTTGTCTTTGTCCAATTTCTGGCACAGAGAGAGATCTTAAAACTTACCTTAAGTGATGAGAACAAGGAAGGTGACTTTTGATATTTTAGCAGGTGATTTTTGGACCACACCTACTGAGGGGGCTGGTTACCAGGAAAGACAAAATAGGGATTAGAGGCTTGGACCCTCCAGTCCTACCCTATGCAGGGAAAGGGGCTGGAGGTTGAACCAATGACCAATGGTCAATGAGTTAATCAATCATCATGCTTATGGAATGAAATCTCCACAAAAACTCAAAAGGACAGCTCTTTGGGGGAGCCTCCATATTGGGGAACCAGACCCTTAAGCAGGCCTTTGCCAGGCCTCAAGCTTTACAAGGGTGGGAGCGCCTTTGTTCCTGACCTTGCCCTTTGTATCTCTTCATCTCTTGATTCCTTTTCTTTAATAGCCTTCATAGTAAATCGGCAACCTAGTGATTAAATGGGTTTCCTATGAGCCATTCTAGCTAATTAATTGAACCCAAGAAGGGGGTTGTTGTTGTAGGAGGTTGGTCAGAAGCACAGGTAACAACTGGCTTCATATGTGGAGGGTGTTCTGGTGGGACTGAGCCCTTTATCTATGGAATCTGATGTAATCTCCAGGTAGGTGGTGACATCTGAGAATTGTTTGTTGGTGGAAGGAAGACCACACACACATTGGAATTGGGTCCTGGAACCCTTTCCCCTCCCAGTGTGTAAACTCAATGCTTTAAAATGTATTGTAATATGTTTAGAAAGTACTTGGACTGTCTTCCTTTCCTTGCTGAAGCTAACTTTTCCCTGTTGTAATCAGGGTTGTGGAATCAAATTTCTCTTAAAAAAGAAATTTTGTTTTTCTCCTTCACCTGCTTCTTGGTGGCTGGTGGGCCTGGGATCTCTGAGACAAAAGGAAACCTAGAAACTCAGTGGGTTCCTTCCTGGAGTTTCAACTGGTCTGATTCCTTCTCTCCGCTTTTTGGAGTCTTCTTATGATTGTATTGTGTGCAATGTTCAAAGCTCTCTTAAGGTTCAGCAGAAGGAAAAGGTGAGGAGTCCTCTACCAAAGCAGAAGCCCTCTATATAGTTCTTTTAAAGAATATCTACAAGGCTGGCATTCCATCAATTTATTAAAAAGGTGAAATGTCCTATCCATTAACAATTTAAATATGGTGGTGTGTGTATAATAACTGTGAATGGTGTTGGGTAAGGTGGGTATTAGACTCATTGGGGAGGGATCACTTTGTAAGGTATATAAATGTTTAATCAGCATGTTGTACACCTGATGCTGATTGAGTATTGAAAAATAACTATAATTGAAAAATAAAAACAATTCTTTTAAATGGTGGAGTCATCCCTCCCATAGCCAGCAGTGGAGTTGGAGTGATGGGACCCTTAAAGCTTGAGATTACATTGTTTCTAGGGGACAGCAAGAGTTTATAGGGATTGACTCATAGAGGAAGAGTTGGAGACCTGTGACATATAAAATCATAAGCTCATATCACTCTACAAATAATCACTCAGATATTTCATGAGGGTATCCATGACTGATGTAAAATTAATAAGTGTGATTAAAAAAGTAATACTCTTCTAACCAAGACATTTTTATTATTGTTGGGATTATTTCCCATTTGTCTCTGAAACTTATTTAGGACCTTGAAATATCAGTAGCAAACAAAACTTGTACCTCTACAGATGACCCACCCAATTTTCACAATCTTTATGATTCATGTTGCCCTGTGCTAGTCTTGCTGAGATAACAATGCAGGTTGTTTTATTATGTAAGGCAGAAGTATACAATTTGTTTAGCATAAACATTTTCATTCACCTCCTTCACTGAAGGAAGTTGAGTATAATTTGGAACCTTTAACATTGAAATAGGTACTGTCAATACCATTGTATTCTAGAGGGATGTTGGCTTTCTACAGGCTAATTGAATATTTAGATTTTGCACATTAGCATTCAATATCTGTTATTTAGAGGCACCTGGTTCACTTTGTTGCTGTTGTTCCTTTTTATTAGCTTTATCAAGATATTTTTCAGTGGACAGAATTGACAATTGAAGAAAGCTTTCAAATAAATGTTACTATATTTATGTAACTTGAAAGACATATGATAAGTAAAATCATAAAACTTCATGTTTTGGAGGTACAGAAATCTATGGGATCCAAACTCTTGGTCTAAGATAAGATTTCTATTTTCATATTCCTATTTGAGATTAGTTTAAAAACATAGTAAAAAAGAAGGCTTATTAAATTTAAGGTAAACAACTTAAGTGATTATCATACAAATTATGTGTTTTCTGAGCACAGATTTCAATTTCCTCATTATCCATTCAGTTAGTTGCCTCCCTTATAAAATGGGGGGAAATGGATTATAAATTTTGCAGATTTGAGTGATTTGGAATAACCTTTTTTGGGGAAGAGTAATTCAAAACACATTGAAGAGTAATTTCACACATTGTCTCACTCAACATTCAGTGGGAACTAACGTCAAGAAAACATTTCAAGAGAACAACTTCTTACCCTGATTTCAAGACTCATTTTACACATTAGAGGAAAATGCCACCTGCTACCCAGCAGCTGCAGCCAGATGTTTCTGCCAAGTGAGGTAGCAGCCTGAAGTTCACCAGGATCTGATCCCCAGGGGCTGCCTGCAGCATGACCATCACATTTGCATTTACAGAAGCTGGCAGATCCACTCTCCTCCTTGTCAATAAGTGGAAATCGAGATTGCAAATATCAGGGCATAGAGAGCATCTCTTTCCTACATTTTTGGTCAGAATCAGGAATAAGTGAGAGGTCGTCCAGTTTTTGTGATTGTTCCAATCATTCTCCAATTTATTTCAAGTTATGTGTAAATGGTTGGAAAATATTTCCCTAATGGTGACATGTCCTGAAATTGATTTTCAAAAATCACAAAGATGACAGAATGGGAAGTATCACTAAACACCTATAGAAATATATATTTTAAAGACATCATTACCCATTGGATTTTCTCGATTCTTAAGAAAATATAAGAGAGACATCTACTGGTGAGAACAGGATGTTATCAGTTGAATTTTCAGTTCCGGGAAAATAATGCAATGATATTTCCATTGCCCTAGAATTTTATACTGTATAGTTCAAAGATCAGCATGTTACCATAGTTATGTAGATTCATTTATAGAAATGTGTGAGCACCATATGGTCAGTTGTCAGGAGATGACTAATTCTGATTCAGAAGCTGAATATAGAAATCACTTAGGTAAACCCAACAAGTGTTGCTTCTCTGAATGATCCAGAAGAAAGGCCAGCTAGATACACAGCTGATAAATGAACAGTTTCCAGAACATAACAAGGTGCGACTGTAGGTCCTGCTCACTCACTATTTGTAGTGTCTGTGGATGGATAATTCCAAGCACTTGAAAGTCACATAAACCTGGACGCTCAGTTGCTCCCATTTCAAATAACATCACATCGGGGCTTAGGGTTTCAACATACACGTTGCCGGGACACAAACATTCAGCCCATAATATTCAGAAATCACCCACATTGTTTGCTCTCATGCTGACAAGCCTGGTTTACATAATACTGGATTTAAATCTTTAGAACTAGAGCAAAGGCCATTTAGATATCTGGGACTATTCTAATAGAACCTATTTTCTGGAATTTTAAGATGGGAATTTTGTAAATATTGAATTGGAAAATAATCTTAGCATGGTAAAGCATGTGATTTATTTAACTTCATTGGCCTTAAAGTACTTTCATTAATTTTAAATTGAAATTTTTATTAAGATAATTCTATAGTTAGTTACATGCAATTATAAGAAATAATACAGACAATCTCTTGTATACTTTGCCTGGCTTCCCAAATGGTAACATTTTACATAACTATATATAACTCAAGAAACAAGATTTTGACATTTATATAATCAACCAATGTTATTCAGATTTCCCCATTATATGTGTACTCACATGTGAGAATTAAGTTCTGCACAATTTTATCATCTTGGTAGGTCCATGTATACATCATTTGTATTAATCTTTGATACCAAATGAAGCCATCATAGAGGACACATATCAATTGAACATTTTAAAAACAAGTATTAAATATCAACTATTCATTCATCTTGCCAAAGGACAAGTCCTCTATGTGCCCCATTATTTGAGATCTTACCGTAGTCATATTCATCGAAGCAAAGTAGAAAGAGGATGGTCAGGGGCTGGGGCAGGAGAACATAACGGGGATAGAGTCTCAGTTATGCAAGATGAGTTCTAGAGACCTGCTGTCCAACATTGCACTTATAGTTAACAATGCTGTGTTTTTTAATCCTCACCTAAGGATATGTTTATCGATTTTAGAGAGAAAGGAATGGAGAGAGCGAGAGAAAGATATGGATGTGAGAGAAAAACATCAATCAGTTGCCTCCTGTTTGAGCCCCTATCAGGTATGTGCCCTGACTGGGAATTGAACCCACAATCTTTTGGTATACAGGATGATGCTCCAACCATTACCCAGCCTGGGCAAAGATACTGTACCTTGTCTTAAAACATTTGCAAAGAGAATAAATCTCACGTTAAGTGTTCTTACCACAAAAAAAAAGGGAGGCATGAAGAAACTTTTGGAAAAAAGGAATATGTTTATTACCTTGATTGTGATGATGGCTTCATGGGGATATGCATGTGTCCAAACTCATATCTAATATATATATTAGCATATATCTAATATGTATATTAGATATATGCTTTTTAAAAAAATTATACCTCAATACATCTGTTAATAAAAATATACTGATTAAGATTGGTTAATATTAGAGAAGATACATAGCATCCTATCTAATAGACAAACATGGTAATTGACCATACCTTTGCTACGCCCCCCATTGGCTAATCAGCAAGATATGCAAATTAGCCCAACCGAGATGGCGGCCGGCAGCCGTGCAGCTGAAGCAAGCAGGAGGCTTGCTTGCTCCAGTGATGGAGGAAGCCAAGGTTCCCTGCCTGCCGCGGCCCGGCTCTGAGCTCCGAAAGCAACAAAGTTTAAATTATAGAGCTAAACAAACCCCAGATACCTTCTTTCAGCAGGCTGTGGCCACAGAGCTGGAGTGAGCAGGAGCCCCACTCTTAGCTCCAGTGATGGCAACAAAGTTTCAATAATAGAAGGTAAATAAATCCCAGAATAAAAAAAATT
This sequence comes from Myotis myotis, assembly GCF_014108235.1. Taxonomy (NCBI): domain Eukaryota; kingdom Metazoa; phylum Chordata; class Mammalia; order Chiroptera; family Vespertilionidae; genus Myotis; species Myotis myotis. The sequence continues at coordinate 44,164,127 of NW_023416401.1, forward strand.
AAAAAAAGGAGAGGCTGGGAGCTTCAGTCGCCAGCAAGCCTGAAAACAGCCCTCAGTCCCTCACCCAGACTGGCCAGGCACCCCAGTGGGGACCCCCACCCTAAAGGGGGTGTGGCCAGCCTGAAAATAGCCATCAGCCCTTCATCCAGGCTGGCCAGGCACCCCAGTGGGAACCCCCACCCTGAAGGGGGTGTGACCAGCTGCAAACAGCCATCAGCCCTTCATCCAGGCTGGCCAGGCACCCAAGCGGGACCCCCACCCTGATCCAGGACACCCTTCAGGGCAAACCAGCTGGCCCCCACCCATGCACCAGGCCTCTATCCTATATAGTAAAAGGGCAATATGCAAACTGACCCTAATAGCAGAAGGACTGGGAATGACTGGTCACTATAACACACACTGACCACCAGGGGGCAGACGCTCAATGCAGAAGCTGCCCTCTGGTGGTCAGTGAGCTCCCACATGGGGGAGCTCTGCTCAGCCACGAGCTGGGCTGATGGCTGCCAGTACAGCGGTGGTGGTGGGAGCCTCTCCTGCCTCCTCAGCAGCACTAAGGGTGTCCGACTGCAGTTTAGACCTGCTCCCCACTGGCAAGTGGACATCCCCTGAGGGCTCCCAGGCTGCCAGAGGGATGTCTGATTGCCAGCTTAGGCCCAATCCCCCGGGGAGTGGGCCTAAGTCAGCAGGTGGTCATCCCCCGAGGGGTCCCAGACTCAGAGGGCATGAGCCAGGCTGAGGGACGACCACCCCCCCCCCCCCCCGGCCCGAGTGCACAAATTTTTGTGCATCGGGCCTCTAGTCTATAATAATAAATGGGTAACATGCTAATTAGACCAGACATCCTTCTGGACGATCTTCCGGACTACCTTCCAGATGAAGCCAGGGCTGCAAGAAAAGCCCAGGTCCCATGTGCCAGAGGGAAGCCAGTGCTGGCAGCCAGGGGAAGAAAGGCCTACTCTTGCATGAATTGTGTGCATCGGGCCTCTAGTAAATGAATAAGAATGCCAAAAGCACTCAACAACTTTGAATAAAAGAGTGAATTTTAAAACATTAAATTCATCTCACAAAACTAGCATTTAGATTTGGGTATAAAAGGTGTGAGAGAAATAAGGAGGAGCTGTGAATGCAAAACAGTGTTATGTGGCAAGTCACCTCTGTTTGCGGCCACAAAATGCAATGGCTACAGGACCTTCTAATACAGCCTTCGTCTAAATACAAGAACAGAATCTGAAAAGAGAATAAAACTCTATTCTAGTCACATGGCATCTGGGGTAGTGTGTCCCCTAATGGAGGGAAGGTAGATGAGCTGCAGGGGTTCAGGAGGGCAGGGATCAGGGTGGGACTAAATCCTGAGTCATATAGAGAATATTGACAGTCTAGTGGCCTTCAGCTGGAAGAGCGTCCACATGGATTCATGTTCTGCTTGTTTTGTATATAAATATGAATAAAAATTGTGGAGCGTATAGGGTGAATCATTCAAGTTTTATATAAAGAAGTATTTTCTGAAAAAGTTGTTCAAAGAAAAGGTAATTTTTTTTCCCTTGGAAGATACCAATTTTCAGCTAATGTTTATTAAATGTCTACTATTACATAGGATGTCTCATCCATTTCAGGATCATATGATTTCCCTGCATCCAATGCAGGATGTCCTCCTGAACAGTTTTGAGACAGACTTTAACCGATAATGAATAAGAGAGCAAACATTGCCCTAACATGTTTGGCTCAGTGGATAGAGCGTCAGCCTGCAGACTGGAGGGTCCCAGGTTCGATTCCGTCTAAGGGCATGTACCTTGGTTGCAGGCACATACCCAATAGGCTGTGTGCAGGAGGCAGCTGATCGATGTTTCTCTCTCATCAATGTTTCTAACTCTCTCTATCCCTTTCCCTTCCTCTCTGTAAAAAATCAATAAAATATATTTTTTTAAAAAAGAGAGAGAGCAAACATTATTGGATCTGCTCTCTGTGGTGCTTTCTGAACACTCTCCATGCAGTCACTCAATTAATCCCCACAACACCCCAATATCAGTGTGTGTTCCCGCTGCATGGTGTTTCTCCTTTCCTGACACCCCCAGTCTCTCCTTACTCACTTTGCAAAGAAAGGTTGACCTCTGTGAATCCAGAATGAAATTGTTTGCACTCATATCCCTGGGAAAATTCCTAGTGACTTCTGAGAACATAAAAGGGATAGAAGAGTTATTGGGGAACCTCCAAGTATGTTGGTGAATACAGTCACTTCTCTTTCAGCTTGTTAAGGAACCAAGGCACAAGCAATTCGTTAACATGCTTTCTAAGCTCTATTTTGATCATGTTCTTTTAATTTGGACCTATTATTAAGCAGAGAAATATCTATCAAGGCTTGACACTCATTTTTTAAAAATATATATATATTTTTATTGATTTCAGAGAGAAAGGGAGAGGGAAAAAGAGATAGAAACACCAATAATGAGAGAGAATCATTGATTGACTGCCTCTAGTATGTCCCACACTGAGGATCAAGCTTGCACCTGGGCAAGTACCCTGACTGGGAATTGAACCATGATGCTCAATCACTGAGCCACACCAGCTGGGCATTGACACTCATTTTTGCAGTCCAGTTACCTAAGGTTGTCATCTGGCTGCCTCCTTGTCCCTATGTGAATGTGTTGTACACACCTGAACCACACTGGTGTAACTCAACATATTAAATCTCTTGTAAGCTTTCCTTCACCTGCATGTTGTGTGTGCTTCTGAGCCTCCAAGGTGACAGCCATGACATTCCCCAGGCTGTCAGTCACCACATGTCACTGGAAGGCAGAGGGGAATGAGGCCGCATGGGGCCTCCGGTCAGGTTCCAGCTGGCCCTGCCCTCATGCCCTTCTTCATTCGGCATGTGTGGGTTTTCTGTGCCCTTTCTCTCTGTGAGTGCTTGCGGGATTGTGTGTAATCTTCTGCTTGGCTGGGTAGAAACCAGCAAAGCGGGAACGCTTGTCTCACCATGTCAGCCTCTTCAGCTCAAAATCTCCAGATGACCACTGACATACTTCTGCTTTCATTTCAGGGTTTGCTCCAGGTAAAAATGATTTAACAGTCTCCAACCAGAGACATCTATCTGTCAGATGTATTGAAGAGTCAGACTTTTTAAGGGAAAATGATCATTTGTATTAGTACAAATATAGATTAGTTAGTAAAATTTAAAGTAGAGTGCCCTAACCGGTTTGGCTCAGTGGATAGAGCGTGGGCCTGTGGACTGAAGGGTCCCAGGTTTGATTCTGGTCAAGGGCATATACCTTGGTTGCGGACACATCCCCAATAGGGAGTGTGCAGGAGGCAGCTGATCGATGTTTCTCTCTCATCAATGTTTCTAACTCTCTATCCCTCTCCCTTCCTCTCTGTAAAAAAATCAATAAAAATATATTTTAAAAAATTTAAAGTAGGGTGTCATTATAGAAACAAACAAACAAAAATCTCTATTACCTCTTCCAAATGATTTCCCAGTAATAGGATAAAATCCAGGGACTTCCTAAAACCCTTCCAAAGGTGAGAGGTGGTAATATGTTCAACATGCCACCAGAGGGGGCAAGTGAACTTCACATGAACTATTATTTCTAAGCAGAAACTTTCCTATAAACACAGAGGTTCTAAAATTTTACTTTGATGCTGTATCTCATCCAATGAACTAAAATTACAAAAGTGTGTACAGATTTCTTAATGTAATTCAAGACTTAAAAAAAAGTATTTTGTGCTAATGCCTGCCCCCTCTCTCTGCCTCCAGAAACAATGAAGTGTAGTAGGAACGAAAGTTAAAGGAGATACTGCCCAGACACTTGTATGTACAAATAAGTGCTTTCACCTTCCACACTCCACTCATAGCTCTATACAGATATTGATCACGAATAATATAAATGCAATATTAATTGCAAAATAGATCTGGACATCCTGTTTCTAAATCAGATTAAAAATTCATGGTTAGCTTCTAGTTTGTTAATGCAGTAACTTTTTGCTATTAATAAATTCTTTTTGCAATTGACTTGCCTATTTGAATGTAGGCATTTGAGAGTAGAACTGAGACAAGCTTACAAACCGCTTGTTTTATATGCCTGTTTAAGCGCCTTATGGTTACCCCTGGGCAGGTGGGGCATTCAGGAATGTGTGTGCATGCAGGTGTGAAAGGGAAACCTGCTATCCTACCTCTGGGACCTCAGTTCCCTTATATATCAAGCAAGGTCCTGTGAGCATGGATTTACTTTATGCTTCTTGGAAGAGATTAGGCAATAATTATTTCAGAATTGAATTGGAGTTCATGGAGATGTTCCTTGAATGAATTATCCTAGAACTCAGATTGCTTCTTTCATTTTATTTTTCTGTTTCTTAAACGTGCTGATGTCTGCCCTTGGCCTAGGGCTGCTCCTGGCTCGCTGAGCACCCTCTGGATTATAGAGTTTAGAATTTCTGCTTCCTGTAGTGAATGTGTGTGCTTACCAAGAGATAGTTTTGTTTATTCAAAATGATATCTGTAGTGGCTGAGCTTATTATTTTAATTACATGATGCAATTAAATATCATCTAGAGCAGTGGTTCTCAACCTTCTGGCCCTTTAAATACAGTTTCTCATGTTGTGACCCAACCATAAAATTATTTTCGTTGCTACTTCATAACTGTAATGTTGCTACTGTTATGAATTGTAATGTAAATATCTGATATGCAGGATGGTCTTAGGCGACTCCTGTGAAAGGGTCATTCAACCGCCAAAGGGGTCGCGACCCACAGGTTGAGAACCGCTGATCTAGAGAGACAAACTGTGGCGCAAATCTAGAAGGTTTTTTCTTATAAAATTATGTTGAAATGTTTTTTTAAAAACTTTATAAGAATAAGTAAAATAAAAGCACTGTTTATGTATGAGTAGAAATTGAAAAGATGGGAAAAATGTAAAAACTCATTCTGAATCTGAAGTCAGAGTCTTCACAATCTTGCAGATTCCCACTCCACATTGAAGAAATGAATCAAAAAATGGTAAAAGAAGCTACGCAGCTATAATATACTAAAGATAGACTAGATTTAACCTGAAAAGTGGGCTCAAAGTCAAAGATTCTGGCCTGTATCAATAGACTTCAAGTGAATATTCACATTTGTTTCATGTTCCAATATGATTTTTTAACATATGTAAGTATCACATTTTTGATTCCCCAATTTAAGCTGCTTTTTTGATAAATTGATCAACTACCACACCTTATGGACTAGAAACATTAAAAAAAAATAGTCAATGTTTCTTCCTTTAATATCCTGAGAGGTCAATGACAATAATGAAAGCAGACAGATGAAGCAAGTCTAATATGAAACATATACTTGATAAGGGCAACTGAGTAACTAGGTACTGACTCACATGAAAAAAAAATCTACCAACTATTCTATTGGAAAGGAAGTCAACAAGTAGGTCTAAAATAAAAGCGAGGACTTTCTAGTGGATAAGTTATCCCAGGGTCTCAACTGACCATCACCTTATCCAAAAGTGACATTATTGAATAATTAATTCTGTAAGTAGCTGTTTTCTCAAATAGGACAAAATATCAATTTGAACTGCAAACTGCTTATTCTTATGGCAACCCACATAAAACTGTGCCACACCTTGATGCTGCCCACCCCCGACCCCTCTCCAGCCAGTCTAAGCCCTCTCCTGCCATAATTAATGTTGCCCAGCTCCCTAATCTTCTTTTCACTCCTAAGTCACATCAGCCCTGGTCGTATTTACTTTATTTTGTCTGTTTGGGACAGTTCATTACTCACAAATTCACACTTCCTATTTCCAAATTGTTAGGTGGTTTCCCCATGACAAAGATTTTCTTGGCTGTGTGAGTTTTGTGGTGTAATTTCAGGATAAAGCATATTTCCAAAGGAACTCTTCTTTCAGAATAACTTGAAAATGGGGGAGGGCTCTATATTTACATTGTTTATCGAGCCAATTAAAACTTCAGGATAAAAACAAACAAACATCTTACTCTGTCAATTAGGGCTCCCCCAATGTGACAGAACTGTGAAAATACACTCTAGTGCAGCGGTTTTCAACCTGTGGGTCGCGACCCCTTTGGCGGTCGAACGACCCTTTCACAGGGGTCGCCTAAGACCATCCTGCATATCAGATATTTACATTATGATTCATAACAGTAGCAACATTACAGTTATGAAGTAGCAACGAAAATCATTTTATGGTTGGGTCACAACATGAGGAACTGTATTTAAAGGGCCAGAAGGTTGAGAACCACTGCCCTAGTGGGAAAGTGGCTGTGGACCTCTGTGCCCCTCAGACCTGTGGTCTGTGGCCAAGTGGCAGGACATGGAGGGTCCTGCACTGATTCTAGATTAGTTGCTTGTGATTGTGGGGAAAAGCACTGTCACCCTTTACTTCTTCAAGTTCTTAATCTTACTCGAAGGAGGAGACCTGAATCCATGCTGTAAGCCAGGTGGATTCTTCTAGGGCTTTACCTATAGAGAGAGAAAGAAGAGGTGAGGGGTCTGCCTGCCCAGTGTGGCTCATCCTATACACCAGGAGGTCACTCGTTTGATTCCTAGTTAGGGCATGTGCCCAGGTTGCAGGCTTGATCCCCAGTAGGCAGCCCATGAATGTTTCTCTCTCTCTCTCTTCCTCTCCTTTCCTCTCTCTGAAATCAATAGAAACTTTTTTTTTTTTAAGATGATGGGTCCGAAATAGATTAACTCCCTTCCATACATTGTGACATTTAGTGGTAACAGGCATGTACATTGAGCAGCGTGCCTGCTTTGACCAGGTATTTCTAGAAACTTCATTTAAAACCTCTCTACTCCTGAACATGCCAAGCAGTGTGGCGTATCATTAGAGGAGGGGACAGAGGAACCCAATTCTTAGTATTACTGCTGAAGTGCAGTGGCTGACTTAAAGAGGAACTTAGTGGGTTCCATTTGTGTGGAAATAACAAACATTCCACCATTGTCCTTTTATTATAACACCATCTAAGTAGTTACTTAGAGTAAATGGGTTAAATCCTAGTTGAATAAACAAAAGTAAATGTTTATTCAACTAGGATTTAACCCAAACCTCAGAAGGTGAACTTAAGCAATTTGGTTACACTAAGTAATATCAATATCTTAATTCCATTTGATAAAGAAATAACACTATGGGCAGAGACTTTCTATGTGTGTATCTGTAGTATCAATCTCTTATTATGCAATGATAACTTGACATTTAGATAATATATATACACTAATATGTTTATCCCTACAAAAGTTTTCTGGATACAGATATAATTGTCCAAAAATCTTAGGAAAAAACAATAACAACAACAACAAAAAATTTCCATGGCCACCTATATCTGAAATGATAGCGTGGAGGACTAACATCCCATAATTTCTGATTTCAGCTGGCCCTGTGTTCAACAATATCCATATCCCTCTGTTTCCTGTGCAGCCCACAGAATGAACACCCGCTTCCATACTTTGGAATTTGCTTTGCATGCCTGCAGCACGCTATGAGTGTTGATGGATTTGCAAACATCAAGCTTACATTGCCTTGGGGGACATTGGACTAATTATGCAAAAATGTGTATGCAGCCATCAACGCCAGTAGGGCTCTGACATTCACATAACATCTCCTACTTCAGAGCTGGCTGCAGGAGCACGAGAGAGCAATGAAGAAAGGATGTCAGCACGAGGCTGATCTTTGTATGCTCCTCTGCCCCTCATCTCTTACGTGCATCCCCAAGAATTCTGATGCCCAATTATCCCAGGAACTGAGGCCCAGAAGTGGAAAACTTTGTTTTTCCAAAGTGAACAGTCACTTGAACAGCCGAATCAATTTCAAAGCAATGACTCTTCCTCAGGGTATCCATTTAAAGTTTATCTAGTGTTAAAAAAAAAAAAAATACAGCCCTTGAACTCTTGGTGGGTCATGCTAATTGAAGTTCAGCGTCAAAAGAATGTTGTTTTCTCTGAGTAACTGCTGTCATCTCTCTGGAAAGATGAGCCACAGTAACTGGAAAAGTGGATTCTTTTCAACCAGTTTTCACAGTTAATTTAAGCAGCGAGTGGGGAACTCGCTTATGCGTCACATCACTAAGTGAAGATGACGAGGACAGAGGTGGGAGAGGCTCAATTAAACATTTACGTTTATATTTAGTTCTCAGTTGAATGAACTTTCATTTATTTGGCTGAGATTTCTTATGAATTTTAAAAGAAATCAGTGTTATGTATGATGACATGATTAAGGGGCTCTGTGTTCACCAAACTCCATCCTGGTCTCCGAGAAACTCAGAAATAGTCAACACTAAAGGCAGGCCAAAGGCCATGGCAGACATGAGAAAGCACACAAGCAAAAGTGACAACTTTGAAAACACCCACGCCACACTCAGAATAAAGCTATTGGCCCCTGAGCAAGTATATCCCCAAATGTGGGAAGAGAAACAGTCAGAGGGAAAGAAAGCTTTTTATGTTGGAGAATTCCTGAGAATGGGGTTTTTCTCAACCTACTGTTGACCAAGTTCCTCAGAGGGGGATAAAACTCCTGAATAGATTTGAGGAATCTGGGAACATTGGGCACATTTGTTCTTCCTAGGGAATATCTGGGAAGAAAGGGACACCCAAGTTCAGAAACTGCCCATGGTTGATCTCAGCAGACTAGACACAGCTTCACAGATGTTCTCCTGTCTTCCTGTGGTAGGTGAGCCAAGATTCTTCTCTATGACCTGGAACCTGGGGAGAGAGGCAAGAGGTCTGGCACATAGATTCTCAGAGGATCATTGAGTGGAGACCAGAAGGGATTGAGGGCCAGGAGGGCTTCAAGGAAGTTACTGCACACAGAGGTTGACAATGAAGAACAATTCCCTCCCAGAAAGTCACACCCAACCCACAGTGCCTGGGTGAAACACAGCCCCTCAGAACCTGTGGAATGGAGAGCATCTTCAAAGGTCCATGATTAAGTTTCTGATGACCTAGCAAATGAGTTTATTTAAAAAAAACAACAACAACTAAATGTACAATATATACAACAAAAGCTATGTGTTTATCCACATGAGTTTGTGATTTGAGATCTATATTCATGATACACATTATAAAGAGAACATAGGAAATGAATGAGTGTACCAAGAAGACCTAGTTTTGATTAGGGGACCATTGACAATCTCTGAATAGTCAGTTTAAGTAGAAAAGCAAAGGTTGAAGACAGTCAATCAGTGAAGAGTAGGGGAAGAGTCATCTATGAGGACTATATGGCTTCCTCATAGGCCCTTCATAGAAAGGAGGTCAGAGTCCTGGGAGGAGGGAGCAGAGGGAGATCATTCAGGTTCAAGTGTAGGACTGAGAAACCTAACTGAGGGTGGAGAGGCGAGTGGAGGCCAGGTCAGACCAAGTGTCCTGTGGGCTATGGTGGGGAGTCAGGTTTATCCCAAGTGAATGGTAAAAAGAAGTTGAGAAGTGGACTAACATACTCATATTTATGTGGAAAAACTCTTCAACTGCTGCATGACAAGTAGATTGGAATTCATATAAGAATTAAATCAGGGAAAGTTGTCAGCAGACTGGTCAAATAGTGGCCATTGATAATATCTCATTGGGGCAGGAGACTATTCAGGGGGAGTATTAGAAATTATCTTAATATTTATTTTCAAATCTCTATTTTGTACATAATTTTTTAAATAAAATATATGTATTTGTAGTATACATATTTAATTCATAATTTATAGATGCATACTTTGAGAGTGTTTGCTTGACTCCATCTTTTTGATAGAGGTGTGGACATGATGGAAACATGTGAAGGATGCTAGAATGGACTGCTTCCATGAGTGTGTATAGTCCATGAGGATGGGGTAGGGTCTCCCTAAGAGTCATAACAAATTGTTGGAGCTGGACTCTGGCTGCTTTGGCAATGGATCTTGTTTTCCTGCTCCATCTTTCTAATTCCTCTCTTTGTTCCTCTGGACAAGTCCAGAAGATGCTATCAGTCACACTCTCTCATGCCATCTCCCCCAGGCTGATGTGCACTGCCCCCAGAACTGAGTTTTGGACCCTGTTCATGTTTGTGCTCATAGGCTCCAAATAATGTGTTAATGTTGCTCTCAATGAAGGACCCAGAAGTCAAGATCTCGGGCAGTCAGATGGGTGCTGCGTTCTGTGAAGACCTGAGGAGAGGGGCCCTGCAGCAGAGACAGCCCAGCATAGGTCTCCACTCTCCCCTTAACACCACCAGGTTCTAAATGGGGCAGCTGTGAAGCTAGCTAAGGGGCTACCTTCCCTTTTCTCTTGCAAATAGATTGGAATGGGTGATTAAGTTTGAGCTACTTTAATGCATGACATCAGGGAAGATGAGCTTAACAAATGCTAAATTGCCCTCTTCAGAGTGGCTCAGTTGTTTGGGTGTGGTCCCATGTACCCAAACCATTCCTGGTTTGATTCAGGGCACATGCCTGGGTTGGGTTTGGTCTCTGGTGGTGGTAGGGGGCGAAGTGGGGGGTAGGGCATACAGGAGGCAGCTGATCAATGTTTTGCTCTCACATTGATGTTTCTCTCTCTCCCTCTCCCTTCCTCTCTCTCTAAAAATAAATTTTAAAATCTTAAAAAAAAGTGAAATCATCTAAGATTGATGGCTCCTTTTGCCCACTTTCTTTCTCATCCCTGAAGCTTGTAATAGAGCAATATGACTGGAAATTCATCAGTCATCTTGTGCCATGAGTTGAGCTGAAGGATGGAAATAGAAGCTGAGATGATTGAATAGAACAACCACAGCCTTGTCCTGAAAGAGACTTAGGAACCTCCATGCTAGCCATAGATTTCTGACCTCTAGATTTATCTTACACGAGAGGTAACAATTTTTCTTGTAATTAGCCACTTTATTGCATTTCATTTTTTTTTGTAAAATGCAACAGAACCTAAACCTAGTTGGTGCTGGCCATCTCCCCAATTTTCTGCATACTTTGTTTTCAAGGTGCATCACATAACTGCTCTCAAATATGTCTTTATAGATCCAGCCCATTCTATTTCTTGGCATTGTCCCTAACTTCTGGCAGGCCATTCATGCAGTTTCCCACATTTGCCACATCTTTCCCAGACAGGCAGCTCCACAAAAACAAGCAAAACTAGGTTATAGTGAGAGCTCAATTCCTACACTGTTAGGGATAGTCTCTGGAAACCAGCTCTGGGGGGAGAAGGGAGAGAGGGAGGGAGGGAGGGAGGGAGGGAGAGAGAGAGAGAGAGAGAGAGAGAGAGAGAGAGAGAGAGAGAGAGAAAGTAATAATTCAATAACTTATTTTACCAACTGAACTGAATGCTTAGTGTGTGTGTGTGTGTGTGTGTGAGTGTGCACTAAAATTTTCATGTCTAGATACAGAAAATGCTAGCAATTAAGAAATTAACAAGCAGGGCAAGAAAACAAACAAAACACATAGCAATGCGGGTTATGTTAGTTTTGGGCTTTGGCTTTGGTTTTTCATTTGGTTTGGTGCAAGTGTCTATTTTAGGAGCTGTTCCTTCCTCATCAAGGTTTTAAACTCATTGGGTAGACTATCAGCTAGGTTGCTCTACTGTAATACAACTCTGAGTACAGGGGAAATGAAGACTATGTTGTTTTCCCCAATACACAATGGCAGAACCTGAAGAAAGAAACTGGTATTTCTAATGACCATATCAGGGCTCTTTGTGTTAAACCTTTGAAAGTATTTATTTTTATTCCATCATTATGATGTCTTTTGGTGATGTGGATCCAGCCAGTGAATGAGAGAATATGAAGGAATTTATCTTAATCCTAGGAAAGTCCGTGTTTAGAGTAAATGCAGCACAATCTTGGGAGGTTGCTCTGCCAATAAGTGTGGAGGAAGGCTGCTTTTCACACTTGCAAAGTGTTAAAGCAAAAATGGGCTTTTTACATTTTTGGAAATGCATCTCTTTAAAATACGACTGGATTTAGACAGAAAAAGAAAACAACTGAATGTCCATCAACTGGTGAATGGATAGACAAAACGTGGTGTATCCATACAGTGATACATTATTCACAATTAAAAGGATGAAGTACTGATCCACGCTCTGACATGGATGAACTGTGAAAACGTGCTAAGTGATGGAAGTGACAGGAGACCATATGTATTGTAGGATCTAATTTATTTGAATTGTCCAGGACAGGCTGGAAATAGAAAACAGATACAGGTCACATACAGCTGAGCATTAGGAGAGCTCGGAGTGACACCTGTCTCTTTTTGGGAGGATTGTAGTGATGGCTGTACTACTATTCTGTGAATAGACTAAAAACATGGCATTACACATTTTATGATGTGTGAATTATTTCTCAATAGAGATATTAAAACCCTCATAGACAGACAATAATAAGGTGATTACTAGAGGGAAAGAGTGGTAGGAGGGGGTAGAAGAGGGTAAAGGGGAGATAAATGGTGATGAAAGGAGACTTAACTTGGGGTGGTGAACATACTAATGAACATACAGATGATGTATTATAGAATTGTACACCCGAAACCTATATCATTTTATTAACCAATGTCACCCCAATAAGTTCAATTAAAAAAATAGAGAAAACATGTAAAAGAATTACACTGAGTGGCCAGATTATTATGACCACCCAATCAGTACTTCGTTGGGCCACCTTTTGCCTTCAATACTGCAGCGATTCTTCTTGGCATTGACTCCACGAGATGTTGAAAGGTGATGCGAGGAATCTGACACCATGCCTGATGAATAGCACTGTCCAGTTCTGTGAGATTTGATGGTTGTGGAACCAGCTGCCTGATGGCTCTTTTAACTTCGTCCCACAAATGCTCAATTGGATTGAGATCTGGTGATTGTGGGGGCCATCTAAGCAAGATAAAGTCTCCCTCATGTTCTTGAAACCACTTCTGCACAATACGAGCACCGTGGCATGGCATGTTGTCTTATTGGAAGAAACCATTTCCATTGGGATACGCCATCAACATGATAGGATGAACTTGATCAGCAATGATATTTAGGTATGTTGTGCTATTCAGATGTTGTTCCACATGAATTAAAGGGCCCAAGTCATGCCAGGAAAACATGCCCCAAATCATAACACTGCCCCCACCAACGTAAAGGGTTGTACTCATGCATGTGGGGTGCATGCTTTCATGCTGTTTCGCCAAATTCTCACTCTGTCATCTGCATGATGCAACTGGAAACGTGATTCATCAGACCACATGATTTTTTTTCCAGTGCTCGACTGTCCAATCCTTGTGTTCCTGTGCGAACTGGAGATATTTTATCTTGGTAACTGCAGACAGCAAAGGTGTTCAAACAGGCCTTCGGCTTCCATATCCCATATGATGCAGTGTATGGCTAATTTGCCTACAAACGTCAGGTGGTCATAATAATCTGGCCACTCAGTGTAGCTATCTATACTAATAAAAGGGTAATATTCTATTTAGGCCAGACATCTTCTAGACGTCCTTCTAGACAAAGCCATGGGGTGGGGCCAAGGCAGAGGCAGTTAGGGGCAATCAGGCTGGCAGGGGGAGCAGCTAGGGGGCGATTAGGCTGACAGGGGAGGGCAGTTAGGGATGGCCAGGCTGGCAGGCAGAGGCAGTTAGGGGTAATCAGGCAGGTAGGTAGGTGAACAGTTAGGAGCCAGTGGTCCCAGATTGCGAAGGGGTTGTCTGACTGCTGGTGGTCCCGGATTGGAGAGGGTGCAGGCTGGGCTGAGGGACACCCTCCCCATGCACAAATTTCATGCACCGGGCCTCTAGTATATATAAAAGCTTAAGCAACTGTTTGACCATTCCACAATTCAACCAGTAGCTATAACTCACACTGACCACAAGGGGGGAGACACTCAATACACAGGCATGGAAACATGGAACAAACTGATGAATGTCAGAGGGAAAGGGGGAGGGGAAGGGATGGAAGAGATTAACCAAAGATCTTATATGCATACTAGAGGCTCAGTGCATGAATTCATGCACTGGTAGGGTCCCTCGGTCTGGTCTGTGGGGATTGAGCCAAAACCAGCAGTTTGTCATTCCCCCAAGGGGTCCTGGATTTTGAGAGGGCACAGGTCAGGCCGAGAGACACCACTAGTGCACAAATCTGCACACTGGGCCTCTAGTTTTTAAATAATGCAAGACTAACATCTTTAAATCAAAGTCATTTTTCTTCCTGTATTATTAATGAATTGCCTCTTATTTGTTGTTGGGAACTGTATCATCTATACCAGTGATGGTGAACCTTTTGAGCTTGGCGTGTCAGCATTTTGAAAAACCCTACCTTAACTCTGGTGCTGTGTCACATATAGAAATTTTTTGATATTTGCAACCATAGTAAAACAAAGACTTATATTTTTGATATTTATTTTATATATTTAAATGCCATTTAACAAAGAAAAATCAACCAAAAAAATTAGTTCGCATGTCACCTCTGACATGCGTGTCATAGGTTCACCATCACTGATCTATACTAATAAAAGAGTAATATGAAGATTGGTCAGGACACCCTCATGCAACAACCGAACAGCAGGCTGTGTGGGGCGACCAGGCCGGCAGGGGTTGCAGTGAGGGGTGACCAGATTGACAGAGGGAAGCAGTGAGGGGCGACCAGGCCAGGCAGGAGGGGGCGGCAGTTAGGGGTGACCAGGCTGGCAGGGGGGGGGAGTTAGGGGCAATCAGAAAGGCAGGCAGGTGAGTGGTTAGGAGACAGCAGTCCCGGATTGTAAGAGAGATGTCCGACTGCCGGTTTAGGCCCAATTCTGGAGCAGTCAGACATCCCCCGAAGGGTCTTATATTGGAGAAGGGGCAGGGTGGGCTGAGGTGACTCCCCCCCCCCGCATGAATTTCGTGCACCGGGCCTCTAGTATGACTATAAAGCAATATTGTTGACCCAATTTAACCATCTAAAAAGTAATGCAATTTGCCTAAATCTGTGGTTGCAAGATGACACAGCAGATCTTCTCCTGTGGAATAACAAGTGCATCCTATATAATAAAAACCCAGGGATCATAATGGCATAATGACCAGAACAACCGCTAGACCAGTCGCTATGAGGTGCATTGACCACCTCTCAGTCCCTCCCCTGCAGCCTGCAGGCTCCAATTGCCGGATGGTGAACGGGGAACAGGGTGGCCGGGTGCCAGCGAGGGGAACCGGGTGGCTGGTGATGGCGGGGCTGGACTGGGGACTGGCGAGCGGGTGGAAGATGGCCCTGATCGCAGGCTAGGCCTAGGGACCCTACCCATGTAAGATTTCATATGCTGGGGCTCTAATTTAAAATAACACATTGATACTTAATTTAATAAGAGTGTATTTTAGGGGATAAGGACCCAAGCCCAAGTTAACCTCAATGTACACAGTACAGCACAAAAGGAAATATGTTTCTGTAAGTTACATATGAATTATTCAGTGCTCAGACACCAGTCTTATTTTGTATTAAATTGAATTGACAGAGGCTACACAATCCTGGCAGAAATTAAACATTTGCCAAGCCTGACCCTGTATTTTCTCTCAGCCCTGAATGAGGGTCAGGGGATGACCTCTATTATACAGAGTTGGTTCTATCAATTTTTGCACAAATGGCAGAGAATAAATGCTGCCTGAGGCTGTCACTTTAACAGACACCAACCAAGGACCATGACACATATTGTATGACTCTCTTGTGGACACTGTGGAGAATAAACAGAAGCCAAAACCCCTGCCCTCAAAGTTCTTCACTTCTCAATAGAGGGAGCGTATTGACCAAGAAGAAGTTAATACAACTATTATCAAGATGATCCCTTAACTTGTATGCATGCATATAAGCATAACCAATGGACATAAGACACTGGGGGGTAGGGGAGTCCAGGGGATTGTCAAGGGCGGGGGAAAAAAAAGGACACATATGTAATACCCTTTGTAATACTTTAAGCAATAAAAAAAAGAAAAAGAAAAAAAAAAGACGATCCCTTAGATAATACCCATGTGGGTCTTTGAGGCAGCATGGTGTTGATTACGGGTCTGAAAATACACAAAAAGCATTAAGCTCAAATTATATACCAATACAATCACACCATCAGCTAGGCACAGGTATTGACTGTACAATTAACCATTTTCTATTATATCTGTAGTTTAAAATCTCTATGACTTTTATCTAGGCCCCAGGCAACTGAGAAATCATGTTAGGGAACCATTTCCACCAATTGTCTTCTTCTCTCTAATTTTGGATAGACTCACTTATACTCATTGCCATAGGTTTGGTTGTAAAAAGAATAATTGATGGGGGTGCGGCAGTGGGGGTGACAGTCTACCCATTCTGGATTCCATTCCAAACCTCTATGACTGTACTAACTTCTCAGACTGGAAACCCCGGTTCTAGCTATTTGTCCTCGGGCCCTGTGTGTTTGGTGACTTTGCCTCCGCCCACTTGTCCTGTTTCCATACATCATTTTGTGGGCGGGGCTCCCCATCTCATCTAGCTAGCACTCTTTAGATAATTGTGTCTCTCCCCATCAGACCTCATTGATGCTTCACGTTTCCATTTCTCATCCCATCCCTTTCATCATGCCAGTCTTTGGTCTGGTATATCTACGTTGGTACCAAATAATACAGAAAATTACCTTCCACATAAAAAGCCTCCCTGATGTTTCTTGCAACCTTTAGGATACATGTTAAGTGAATTGGGTGAGTTCTGAGCTGACTACTTACCTTAAATTCTGTCAGGTCAAGGTCACCCTGCAGCCTTAGTGGGCACCATGGGACTGTAAGAAACAAATTGCAAAAGTAGCTGTGATTTATGAATCATTGTGGCACAGCCAAGAGACTGGCCTGAGGTTCCGGGTAAGTGTGGGTGGTGTGGGTTGGTGAGGCCCCTAAGCCTGAGAAAATAACTCATAAGCCCCTCTGGACGAGGTACTCAATTTTTCACTTTGCTTCAGATGTTCCAGGACAAGCTCTGAAGAAGTAGGCTGCACTTGAAGCAGCATGCCTCTTGAGTGTGTTCTACCCTTGGAATTTCTGCTACCAGAAGTCACCAATACTGATTAAAAGTGGAAAGAAGTTTTGAGTTGGAGTTGTCATTCTTGCCATTTTTTCAAAACAGTAGCAAAGGTGGCTCAGCCTGCAGAGGCCAGTTCTTTCAAGGCATTCCATTTTGGGAGGTGTGTTACACACCCAGGGTAACAGGGATGCCTCACGCCTTCCCTGTAGGACTTGAGTTTGAAAGCAGGCTCTCAGGGTCCCTGACAGGTCAGCTTTCCATCTCCTCCTCAGAACAGATGAAGTTCTTCCTTCTTCAGGTCTAGGAGTAAGTTAGTAAGTCCTACCTCTTGATACTTTAAATGGCAGCTCAAGGACTTCAGAGAAATGTGTGGCCTTATTTCCATGCACTTGGCTTTCAAGATTATAGTCTGGCATAGGATTCAGTCTTCAATGTAGCACAAAGCTGATCTATGACTCTTTTGGTCAATCTTGTAGTCTCTCTCCTTGGGATCTTCCAGCTCTTGGCCTAGCCAAGGAGAGAGGGAGCTGCAAGGAAGATGACCTCAGGAGGTGTGTCATCCCCAAATAGTAACTATTAGACAGCAAGCATGAAACATATTCATGTCCTTGAATATCTTCTGAATTTTCTCTAGACTCAAGAAGCAAATACAAAGCAAAACACACAGAAAGCTCCTCATATTATTAGTTGCCCAGGGAGTGATTCAAACAGTGTTTGCGTCTTCATTGAGTGAGATCACAGGGATTGGAGCTTTAATTAAAGACACTTTCAGGAGGATGGGTCTTAAAATGGTGGTGAAGAAATGGGCAGCTGCCTAGGTAGGGGAAGCAGGACGAGCAGAGACATAACCTCAAGAAGCAGGAAGTATATGCAGGCTCCTGTGTGGAGCTTGAGAAGGCTGTGTGGGTGTCCAGGGCACTAGAGGGGTATCACATCAGTGAGGGGTAGTGATGAGTCAGCAGCTGAGGAATTCTAGCCTCATTCTTGTAATTGGGTGTCATTGGGATCCAGGAAAAGATTTTGAGCAGGGAGATGCCACAGGCTCAACAGTAATTTGGAAATATGATTCTGCCACTGGCACATGAATTAGAGTTGTCAAAATGCTATGAGAATTCAAGAAAAGGAGACTACCTTGCAATATATGTAAAGGTCTGAAGGCACGTTGTAATTGTCCAATTCACATTATTATTATCATCAATATTATCACTTTTATTCTGGCTGAGATAAAGAGGACAGTTGTGTTATTAAAGATAATGGCAATGAATCTGGATTTGAAAGAATGAGAGGAATTTACTAAGTAGACACCTAGAGTCTCTCTTAGAAAAATGAAGTAGCAATACAAATAACAGAAATGGGGAAGTGAAATGACTATTGAGAACTGATTTGGGGGTCAGTTTGGTTAAAGTATAGATTGAGGGTGCTCAAATTAAAAAATTATTTGGAGACAAATCACCAGACACCTTAAATATTCTGATAAATAATTTATATGATAATGATAACAGCTTAAGCCATGCCATGTGCTGTACCAAACACTATACATTTCACCAGTGCGGTCCTTACCAGGAACCATGAGATAAGAAATGCTGTTAAAGCTGTCTGACAAAAGAGGGGATGTAGGCCAGTTCCAGATCTAAAAGGTGGTCAGTTGAAGATTCAGACCTGGCTCTTCCTCACCAAGCCTGAGTTTTAATTATTCTCTTTATGACTTTAGGTTTTAGTAAGTCCAAGGAGATTCAATAAAGACTTTAGAGCAGAAATTTAATATGAATAGGCCTGTAGTTTAGGAAGATTCTGCTGGCTCTAGTATGTTGAATAGATTGATTGAAAAGAAATTAGAAGGTAGAGCACAATGAAGAGGGTCATTACACTATTCTGTGCAAGTATTGAGGGCTTGAACCATATGGAAGTGGTGAAATTAGAAACACATCAAGGGCAGGTACAAGTAGGAGACTGGAAGTCAAAGACAATGGTGATATTGCAAAGCATAGTAAGGTGTTGATAATATTCAAAACAGGAAATATGGGAGACTAAGAGGAAAGGATGGAGGGGCCAGGGACTATGTAAATTTGATTTTTAATGTGCCTTAGTTTAAATTGTTATTTATGACAATGTGGAGGAAATGTCAGATGTTGTTTAAATAAATAGTAGGGAGATCAAAAGACAGGTGGAAACAAGAGAGTAACTTACAGAGAGCTTTTAAAAATGTCTGGAATCACTTGGGTTAAAATCAAAACATATAACTGTATGTTTATATAGAGTAATAAAATCAAACAACTTGAGTAATATGAGCTATTTTCATAAATATTTCACCAAGTAACCCATCTAAGAAGTGATCATTCCATGTTGTGATAAGAGGATGAAGCAGTTTTCTAAATCTCAGTGAGCGGTCCAATGTCTTATAAAGCATCTTAACTCCAAATGTAAAACAATTAACATAAAGCTGTGTTGTTGGCAATGGGCACAGGTCTAGCACAGGAAGTGTTGTAATGAGGAACACCTACCAGGTAAGTGGCAGGAAACCCTGAATTAGGAGATTTAATTTGTCAGTATCACTGCCATGTTGTACGGCAGAAAGAAAATTCTACAATGCTGATCTGGAGGAAAATCAATGGAAAATAGAGCCATGTGATGTATCCAGCTACTATGTATGGCTTGATATTTCCTTTGAAAACCATTTACCTCCTATTCCCTTTGCTCTAAGAGCAGCCTCCTGGCCATTACTTTGTTCCCATTGGGGGAAGTAGCCTTGCTGGTCACTCACCTCTCAAAAACCTCATGAACCCACAGGGAAGATTCCCTCCTTCGTTAGTACTTATCTCTGGGAAATGGATAAAAACATATTTAAGAAATATCGACACAGCCGACCAGGTTCTGGATTTAGAATGACCACATCAAGAAGCAAATGCCCCTTAAGGCAAATCCTTAAAATGTATTACCATTTCCTCTTGTAGCTTTTTCTTGAATCCTAACATAGACATCACAGAGTTCAATCTTTGTAGCAGGTTAAGGTTGTGTACTGGGTGAAGACGATTGTATGGAAAGAGAGAGAAATGTGTAACCTTGGAAAAGACTGGTAATATAAGAAGATGGAAATGGGTTGGGATGCTGAAGGACACAGAGAGAGTACAATTAGAGAGGGGACAAGGAAACTGTCACACCCCAGCAGCCAAGCAGGAACTAGTTTGTAGGTCAAGTGCTGCAGAGGATAATGTTACATAAGAAAAAAATAAAATTCATTGAACTTGGTGGTAATGGTTAAAAGAATAATAAAGAATGGTTTGAGAAGAGGGTCAGGGGCATAAGTCAGACTTTCAAGGTATGTAAGGAGCCACCTAAGACATAAATAATTGTAATGGCCATTGATTGTTTTTCAAAAGTCTGATGTGTAGAATTAGGTGAAGTATAGGACAGTGGCTTGTGGGTAGAAAATGGGCTTTGTAAGCTTTGGCAAGAGTGATTGGCACATGGAGGGGATGTAGATTAATGCACAACTCAGCAAGGCAAGCATGGGAAGCGCAGGTTGATTATTTCCCCCGTGGTGGATTCCACGTTGCTTCCCCAAATAGAAACTGTACTTTACAATCCGGACTGTTGTAAGATATGTCCTTATTCTGGGGAAATGCTACTTGGAATTGGATTTTTAAAAGTATATAACTCTAAGACACTATGACAACTTCACGAACAAATGTCACATTTTGAACTCTCCTAGCCAGTGTTTCTATTTCCATCCTCTTCCCACTGTCAGGATCTTTTATTTTAACAAATTCTTTATTGCTGGGAATGGAGTGATAAATGTCAGTTTCTTAAGAGTATTAAATGGAATTCTCTGCATACCTCCCTTGCATTGCAGATGATTGCTTTAGTCATTAACTCGGGCTTATTATGAAAGTCTTGGATCATTTGAGTGGTAGCTGAGGGTTTTACAAGTAGCGGATAGAGTCAAGTGCCTTTTTCTCAATCTTTGTTTTTCTTGACAGCTCTGCCTCATCTGACACTCTTAATGGCTCTCTCCTCCATGAACACACTCCACCCAGGAATTTCGCTTCCCACTAACTCTCTTCCTTGCTTCCCCAAATCTGAAAAGCTCCTATTTGTTCTTCTAAAAGTGGCTCCCCAACTCCCTCCCGGTTTATCTCCTGTTTTGGATTTATGCCAACTTTCCCCATATTTTCTCTTTTCTCTCTAGATATTTCCTTCAATATCTCATTCAGTCTGATAACCATCTCATCTATATGACTTAGTTTTACATGTTATCAGCACATTAATTTTTTTTGGTACAGCTTTCTAATTTTTATTGAGTTCATCCTTGCTTCAACATGTATATGTATAAAACTCAAATGCATCATATTTTTCAATAAAAATATAAGAAAAATACATTTGACCACTTAAGAAAGTATATTTGACCACATATAAATTTGAAAAAATATTTTATGAAAAGTGATAAAAAAAGAATTCATTCATAGGAAGCCCTTATAAACATATTTTTACTGATGCAGCAGATTTAAAAAATGGACATAAAATTACAGTTTATAAAAGTGTAAATGGCATTAACAAATAAAAATTATAAATATTCATACTCATCTACACTAATAAAAGACAAAGATGATAATTGACCATACCTTTGCTATGCCCAAGCCATGCCCACCAGCCAATCAGAGCAACTATATGCAAATTAACCCAACCAAGATGGCAGCCAGCAGCCAGGGTGCTGGAGCAAGCAGGAGGCTTGGTTGCCCCGGCAATGGGGGAAGCAAAGCTTCCCGCCTGCCCTGGCCAGCTGTGGCCTGCGCAAAAGGCAACAAAACTTCAATTATAGCAGCTATATAAATCCCAGATACCTGCTTCCAGCCAGCCTCCACTGGGAGCTTGGGTGGCTGGGGGCTGTGGTCAGCATGCAAACAGCCATCAGCCCCTAACCTAGGATGGCCACACCCTCATGGGGTGAGGGTCCCCACTGGGGGCCTTGGCCAGCCTGCAAACAGCCACCAGCCCCTCACTCAGACTGGCCAGGCACCCCAGCAGGACCCCCCACCCTGAAGAGGGTGTGGCCAGCCTAAAAATGGCCCTCAACCCTTCACCAAGGCTGGCCAGGCACCCCAGTGGGAACCCCTACCCTGAAGGGGCTGTGGCCAGCCTGGAAACAGCCATCATCCCCTCATCCAGGCTGGCCACACCCTCATGGGGTAAGGGTCCCCACTGGGGGGCTTAGCCAGCCTGAAAACAGTCATCAGCCCCTCACCCAGGATGGCCAGGTACCCCAGCGGGGACCCCCACCCTGAAGGGGCTGTGGCCAGACTGAAAACATCCATCAGCCACTTACCCCGGTTGGCCAGGAACCCCAGCAGGACCCCCCTCCCTGAAGGGGGTGTGGCCAGCCTGAAAACGTCCCTCAGCCCCTCACCAAGGCTGGCCAGGCACCCCAGCGGGGACCCCCACCCTGATCCTGGACACCTTTCAGGGCAAACCAGCCGGCCCCCACCCATGCACCAGGCCTCTATCCTATATAATAAAGGGTAATATGCAAATTGACCCTAACAGCAGAATGACTGGGAATCACTGGTGACACACACTGACCACCAGGAGGCAGATGCTCAATGCAGGAGATGCCCCCTGGTGGTCAGTGTGCTCCCAAAGGGGGAGCTCTGCTCAGCCTCAAGCCAGGCTGATGGCTGCCAGTACAGCAGTGGTAATGGGAGCCTCTCCCGCCTCCTCAGTAGCATTAAGGATGTCTGACTGCAGCTAGGCCTGCTCCCCACTGGCAAGTGGACATCCCCTGAGGGCTCCCGGGCTGCCAGAGGGATGTCTGACTGCCAGCTTAGGCCCCATCCCCCGGGAAGCGGGCCTAAGCCAGCAGGTTGTCATCCCCCGAGGGGTCCCAGACTGCGAGAGGGCACAGGCCGGGCTGAGTGACCCTCCCAAGTGCACAAATTTTTGTGCACCGGGCCTCTAGTTAAGAGTAAAAATGCATGATTTAAATTGTATTAAAAAATATTTACTCTCACCAAATAAACAAAGATGAATTAAAATAATACTCAATGTGATCAACATTACAAAGGAATGCTATTCTTTAATATAAAATATAAAATTAGTGGAAGATTTTTTAATAAAATATATATGCAGAAGTTTTTAAAAATGTTTATAATTCTTGACTCAATATTTCTACTTCTATGCTTAATACTCTAAAAAATTAAGTCCTATATTTGTACCATGTATGACTTCGATACAATAATTCCTACTTCAATAATGCTGGCATCAGTAAGAACCATCCATCCAAACGCAACATTTGCCATGATCCCCTTATAAATGCTAAGTGGCCAAGGCTTATTGCTGGCACTAATGCAGACAATTTTGTTGCCCATTTCATGCTCACATACCCAGTGCTAGCTACAATATCTTTGTGTGAATCCCATTAATTCCACGAGAGACATGAACTTGGACCTTCTGAGCCAATGGGTGGTAATGCTATCAAATATCCTACATTCTGTACGTGCACGAATAGATGCAGGTGCGTCCTCTATCTCCATCCTGGTACTCGATGGAGATGACCTTGAACAAAGATGCCCCAAAATTTTAACAGACTTAACTAAGCAGGTCTAGAGTCTCTAGAAATAATAGGACTAACAACAAAAGTAAATGTAGATGCCTAATTATTCCAGATAACTTTGTGTTGGTGCCATAATTCTGAAATCTGGTATGGCGTCAATAAGAGAAAACATTCAGTTGAGTTCATCCCACCTGGGTTTCTCCTGTCTGGATGAGCAACATGAAGCCTCAGTAGCGTCCTGTCACCAGTGTGTAGTTTGAAGCAAACTCCATCCAGAGGATGCTCGGTACACTTTCCTCTGTTTCTCTGAAGACACCCCTTCTTACACACACACACACACACACACACACACACACACACACACACACACGACACCACGGGCATTATAAGCTAAACATTAGAAAATACTAGTTGAGCTCAAAGAAGCATTTTTCTAATTAAAGTAACTTTACCTTAAGAAAAAATTGACTTTCATACATGACAAGCTAATGCTATGATATACTCCTTAACACTTTCATTCCCTAAAACTCACTTGTTGAATAGCAATGTCTACACATAATGAGTTGAGCTTAAAACTGAACCTTCAAAATGAATGACATCTCTTGAAACTTTAGCTGTCTGGTCTAAAACCATGGTACTTTTCCAGGGGTTTGAGAATGTGCTGTCGAGGCCATGGACACAAAGGAGTCCTCTCTTGCCATGAAACACCGATCAACTATCACACAGCTGGGAAAGTGCTCCTCTCTCTCTCAGCATACCACTGAGTTTTAGTCTCTGAGGCATAACAGCGCTTGCTGCTGGGCAGTGTGATCCCCTGTTCCCAATAAGCACTGGTACCTCTGCTGACGGCCCTGGAGGCTCTTCAACAGGAAAAATGTCCGAATCTCCTGTGGTGGCATGGGAGAGCATGTGGTATGTGTCATTTGAGGAAAGCTCTGCTAGAAACATCATCATTAACCTAAATGAGCTAAGAGTTTCCAATAGGTGTTTGCGTCCAACAGGAAGGACAGCAGGTCTGTCATTGGGCTAATCCTAAGAAATTAGATATAGACTGAAATAAGTTGAGTTGACTTGGCAACTCTTCTCCAGATCTCCTGGGAAATATTTTTCCTTTCCAAGAGTGTTGGGCTGGAGTGGGGTGGGTAAGTGAGGAAACTAGGCCAGAGGGAATATAAGCATTTTATCCTAGAAAATGTCAGCTCTTGGAGAGAGTAGAGAGAAGTAGATGTGATAAATAATTAAGAACTGAATGCAATACAAAGTTCTTACCTGTGTTTGCTTAACAATAAACATTTCTTTAGAACTTTGCAAAAGCCACAGACTCTGAACATGAATTTATTTCAGGGGTCACGATCATTGTCTTAGCATATATATATATATACTAGAGGCCCGGTGCACACAAATTAGTGCATGGGGGGTCCTTCAGCTCAGTCAGCACCCTCTTGCAGTCCAGGAGCTTCCCGGGCGATTGGGCCTAAGCTGGCAGTGAGACATCCCTCTGGCAGCCCAGGAGCTCTTGAGGGATGTCCGCGGAGGGTGGGCCTAAGCCACAGTCGGACATCCTTAGCAGTGCCGAGGATTTGGGAGAGGCTCCCACCACCGCCGCTGCGCTCGCAGCTATCAGCCCAGCTTGTGACTGAGTGGAGCTCCCCCTGTGGGAGTGCACTGACCAACAGGGGGAAGCTCCTGCATTGAGCATCTGCCCCCTGGTGGTCAGTGCACATCATAGCGACTGGTCATTCCCAGTTGTTCCACCATTAGGGTCAATTTGCATATTACTCTTTTATTATATAGGATTATGCAGATTATGCAGATGAAACTATCAGAACCTCATCTCACTCTTAAACTTGAGATTTTCAAAGCACCCCCAGGCTTGCTCTCCTGAAGACCATTGCCTTTCTGTTCCTGTCTCCTTGTTTCTTTCCTCCAAATTCACGGGCATCTCCTTCTTATTCCAATCTCAGTCCCATTGCCTGGTCCTGACTAAGGCACTCCCTGCATCCCACTCATTCTATCTCCTTGCCCTTAGTATGGTTGACTTCATTCATAGCACATACCCTGACTCATAATTGTCTTATGTATGAATTTGATTTCAGGTTGACATCTTTCTCCCCTATTTCTCAAGAAGGAAAGCTCCCTGTAAGAGAATGAGGGCCCTGGGTAACTACAGAGCCTGCATGTAGACACTTAATAAATATATACATGTTGACTTCACTGAAGGAAGTCTATTTATCAGGTACCGATTTCCCTCCAGGGGAAGCTAACACATACCTCGGCTCTCACAGAGCCACAGTTATAGTGTTGACAAGAAAAGTCGTCTTGTCATGGTAGCTGTGCACTCAAATGTGACATGCAGCTCACTGCTGTCCCTTTCCATTCACACCAGTCCAATGCCCACAGAGCTTCCAGCTGCCGGTGTCGGGGCTGCTCCTCGGCTCAGAAAACATAATCAGTGACTCAGGATCTTCCACTTGCTATCACCAAGTGAACTGCTCCACAATCCAATTCTTTGCAAATTTCTTCTTTGGAGATGGTCGCTGGTAACCAGACTTTATGAAATTTGAGGACTGTTTTCTATTTGCTTTATGGCATAATCACAGGACTTTGAGATAGGTACAAGTATTGATCACAAAATGAATTTTGTCTTCCAGGAAATGAAACATATAATATTTTACAATTATTTGTCTAAATTGCTGATTAAGGCCCTGCCGGTGAGGCTCAGTGGTTGAACATCCACCTATGAACCAGGAGGTCATGGTTTGATTCCAGGTCAGGGCACATGCCTGGGTTGCTGGCTGGATCCCCAGTGTTGGGCATGCAGGAGGCAGACAATCAATGATTCTCTCTCATCATTGATGTTTCTATCTTTCTTCCTCTCCCGGTCCTCTCTGAAATCAATAAAAATATTTTTAAAAAATTGCTGACTAAGGTTCAAAATTCATGGAAAGGGAAAAATTTCCTGTCTTCCTTTCCCTTGCTCTTTGCTTCTGGGGTTGAATTCTCATTGCCACTGGACTTTACTGAAGTTTTGTTTTCTCTAAGCATGGAGTATGTCAGGACTTATTAACTTAAATGATAGAAAGATTTAAGGCATATTTTTCATATGTATAGCCTTCTGCATGACTGAAAATGAAACTTTAAATGTAAAAATTCAAGTCCCATTTGTTGTCCTAGTCAAAAATGACAATAATTATAAAATTTCGAGTGAATCTTTCCTGGCAGGACTTTGCAAATATAACTTTCTGCCTTATAACAACCATCTTTAGTAGAAATACTTTCAATTTTACATGTGAAAATCCATGGCTCATGGTTCTATTTTGCAATAGAATTTCTTCTACACTTTTTTAAAAAAAAGACTGCATACAGTTCTCAAACTCCATAGGAAGCCAGGGTTCTGTGTTTTCTGTTGCTTTTGAGGGGAAAGAGGAGATGCGCTACACAGAGAGCTGGCAGTTACCAACAGAGGGAGCCACAGGGGAAGGTGCCATTGCATATCTACATATTGTGGATGATGAGGGAATATTTGTGCCCAGATAAAGAAATGATCCAGATTAGATGAGGACATAAATCCCCTCTTTAATGTGTCACCTGCCTAACAGTTAATGATTGTTTTCGTTTGTCATTTTATTGGCCACATTACATCATCTTACTGCGTTTTGACTTGTTAAACATTTCTGCTGTGTTGTGTAATCTGTACTGAGTCAGGAAAAAAATGCCTGCTTATACAAATATAACAGAACGTGAGATTTTTTTTTCTAAGACCAATATTATTTGCATTTAAATACTTTAAGTAAAAAATTCTTTAGATAATGTTTTATTTTGAAATTAAATAAATAAATCTGAGTTTGGAAAATGTAAATTATAAATATTAATAGAAGAAATCATTGGATATTTCTGGCATGACCTGTTTCTTTGGGAACTTCTAAAATGAACAACAGAGTGATTTTTCTTTTTAAACAGTGGACATCAAATTTTAAAAATAAACAACCTGTTTAACTCAAGATAAATCTATTCATCTCTCTCTTTATTTTGACTTTACAATAATATTCAGGTATAAGAATATTGTCATTTCCCTTGCTCTGACTTTCCCATAGGTATACATGAAGATTAAGGGCAATGATTGCTGATTTATTTTCTGATAGGACAGGTTTGTGATGTGGTTCCTTGGGAATGATAACATAGTAGAATGATTTTGAAGAGGGCCTTCCCATCCAACCAAGTTGGACTTTGAAAGATAACTATTGGAGTGTCTCATGTTTTGGATACTTTTATTTTCTTGACTACTTGTTTGATTTTAATATAATTAAGGGTGATAATTTTTCTGAAAATGTCTGCTGTATATTCTTTTAGAAAATATTATAAAATCAGTTGGCCTAAGCAAATAAGGCAAAAAATAATGAAAAGAAAATCATAATTGCTAAAATATGTATTTGTAGCTTGACTCTGCAAGGCGTAGAACATGACTGCTCTCCCATGCTGAGCTTTCTGCATAGCACTCACCACCCTCTAATATGCATCTATTTGCTTATTTGCCGAAAGCTCCATCCTAACCCCTCTTGAATATAAGAACAGAAAAACAGGGAATTTATTTTCTATTTTCCTCCATTCTGTCTCCAGCGACTTGAAAAATTAGGACTTTTTATATGCTCAGTAAATTGTTTTATGGCTGTTTGTTGGTCAGAGTTAGGGACCTTGTTTTTTTGATACCAAGAATGAAGAAGCCACGTAAGTGAGTTGATGCTGATGTTAATTTGAGAGTGGGATTAATGCTACTCTAGTTCAGGTATACTTTTAATCATTTAACAATTTTCCCAGTGGGGACTCTGTTCAGGAAAACGTGGCTAATATAAAGAGATTGAGCAGATAACTGAGAGACAACCCATGCCCTAATAAAAACACCAATATGAACAAATGTAAACCATGGCAAAAAGAGAGAAAAGAAAACAAAAACATTCTTCAGGGAATATAATCAAGAAAGAATTGGTTTGTCTAGGAAAAAACCACCATGTGGCCAATTTTGCCTATTCCACTTAGTTGAATTTCTTAAATCTTTGAAAACAAACATTCTAAGTTAACAGAAGTGACAAATCAGAGGGTTCACTTTGGGCTACTTCCTGTAGTTCCCTATATCCTAGAGTAAGTGTCAATATATATATATATATATATATAAATAAGCTGTGCTTTTTTATTTGAGAATAACTAAAGGCTATTACTTTGTAAAATACCTTATGGCCACAGGAGGCCACTGTGACTACAAAGATGAATCCTTAATATCAGCTCACCTTACAAAATAGCATAGATTATTTTTAATAAACTTCTATATTGCTCCTCCTCTGTGCTCTTACAACACTTGTTTATATCACTTGCGTAATATTTACCACATTGTATTATGAAATATCCATCACATATATATTACACTTTTTGTATTGTAAATCCCTCATGCCTATTTATTCCTGCATTCCCAGCAAGGATATAATGGTGCTCAGATAGTAGTAAGTGGAATGAATGAATGAATGAATGGGTGAATGGATAACTGAGTAGGGGAAATAATTTTTCCTCTCTTCTAGGTTCATTGGCTGGTTTTATCATTGAATTGATGTAAGACAAATTAATAGGATTAAAACAAATTTAATGTCATATGTAGGGAAGCCCCATAAAAATATGAGACTGAAAGGCAGTGGGTAATTGAGACTTACATATCATCCTGAGCTAAAGAGAAGGGGGTGGGGCCTGGGTCTTCAAGAGAGAGAGGAAGACAATTCACAGAAATATGAGAAGAGCTATTTGATGAACAAAATTTTGCCCTGTCATGCAGATTAGTCTTTCTGATATAAAGTTATCTCTGGTACTAGCTCTTCCTGGGACAGGCCCCCTTCCTAAAGTCTTTTAGATAGTGACAGGAAATGCTAAAGATTTCCCTGAATCTGCTGGGTGTTGAGTGCCTTCAGCTCAAAAAAAGCCACCTGCCAAAGTGACACATCATGGGTGGTGTGTTCTGTTCCCCCTCAACCTGCAGAAGGCAAGTTTTAAACATTAGCTTCAATTAGATTGTAATTTTAATGAATATTGGGATCTTATTTAATTTATCTGAGTATACTCTACATTTCATATATCCCATAGATTCTTTCACATCATAAAGAATAAATTATATTTAATTGAATTAAATTATATCATTGGCCATGATAGCAGATTAGTATAAAATGGGTTGAAACGGCAATGAGTACTATCAAATCATTGCTGACATATTTGTATAATTGGTGGCATCCCATCATAATTTGATTTTCATAAAGTCACTGCATACTATACTTATTGAAAATGCCTATATATTCAGAAATGAATTAGACAAATTGATAGCTTTAAAAATCATAAATATACACTTTATATATGTCTAAAATGCTATGCATAAATAGCATTTTAGTTCCTTTTTCCATTGTATTTCAAGTTATTAAATTATTTAGTGATTTTTAACAATTAATTTCTTAATATTTTCAATTCATAATACTTAAAAGAGAAATTGTAAAATACCACAATAAAAGAAAGTATTCTCAAAAAAAATTTTGTTCAAATATGTTGTTCAAACCTACCCTGTAGTCACTTTTCATACAAATCAGCTGACTACTAGGGGGGCCTTGGTATTTTCATCTATTAATTGAATAGTAGTTTCTAAATGAGTACTGACTCAAGATGATAGAATGGGAAAGAAGCAAGTAGCCTAAACTGGAGATAAGTACAATTTTAATTTAGAAAGAAGTGTTTTAATAGTATCAAAATTACATCAGATGATGACATTCTCCCCTAAACTTATCTATACTAATAAAAGGGCAATATGCAAATTAACCGCCACTCTGCAACAAAGATGTCTGCACACATAGCCACAAAGATGGGACGCTTGGCTTCCTTCAGGTGGGATGCTTGGCTTCCTTCATTGCCCCAACGATGAAGGAAGCCAAGCCTCCCACAAGCCCCAGCTGGCCGCCGAGAGCAGGCTTCTGGGTGGCGGCCATGGTGCTGACCTGAGCGGGCTGGAGGCAGCTCCGGCCCGGAGCGAAGGGAGGAGGCAACTCTGGCCCAGAACAAAGGTGGAAGGCAGTGGTCAGAGTGAAGGCCCGGGTCCTGGGTGCTGGAAGGAAGCCAGTGCCGGCAGCCAGGGGAAGGAAGGCCTATTGCACGAATCTTCGTGCATCAGGCCTCTAGTATGTATATATTTGAAGCTGCTGATTCAAACTGCATCCCTAATACATTGTGTAATGTAATGCCTACATTTCCACAAGTTTGAACCGTCTTTAGTGAATGAATTCACAACAAATCTCTCTAATTTCATTGTTGGTGTGATTTTGAAGAGGTTTGATGTAAGACAGGAGTGTCAGGCTTTACGAAGGATGTGTTCTGACAAATTATGGTCCGCAGATTCAAATTCCTTGACTTCTCACCCAGCTTTACATAACTAAGCAAGTTGGGACATGTCATTGTGACTTCCATTTCTAAATTTTTTAGTAACATTGATGTGGGGTGATGGAGAGGTATATATCCCATGGCCTGACACATGTTTTCTAAGCACATAATTCCAGGAAGTGCTTTCCTGATTTGGAGTAGATTTTGAAATGAATAATTACAGTAGCTCAGATTGAGAAAAGTAGGAAAAATTTTGTATATAATATATATGTATATATATATATATATATATGCCTTTTCTATTTAATTACTATATGTAGTAATTAAATATATACAGTATATTACTATATATAGTAATTAAATATCATATCATATCATATCATATCATATCATATCATATCATATCATATCATATATAGAATATCTGTGTAACCTGGTTTCAATGTTGCAATTTGCAAACCCAATAAAGTTGAATGAGGATCATATAATTTGAACCAACACTTGGGATTAAAACAAAATAATTTTCATTCAGGTGTCTTTTCATCCTCCTCCCCTGCAAAGCTCAAGTGCCATAAAGAGCACCTGAGCTGATCTATTCCTATAAGAAGGCAGATATGGATTATGAAACTTTCCAGTTGCTAGGAAACAGAAATGCCCATTTTAAAAACGAGCAGGCTTTTCACTAAAGATGTTTGCAAGCATCTAACCTCCTTGTTAGTATGTTTGTGTCAGAGGTCCTCCACAGGAAAGCCTATTTTTCTGATTTCTGTGTAGAGAGGAACAGTATTCTATTATTAGGTAACAATCTTTTTTAGTTACTATAAAAATTTTAGTCTTAAGGCAGAAACAATTTCATAACTGCTGTTAGTTTTTTTGTGCTTGAAAATTCAGTGAGGACTATTTTCACACAGCATGCTTTTATAGCTATATTAATTTCAGAATATGAATGGGTACATTATTATGTGTTTCAGTAAAGGAATTTTCATGTGTGGCTATTTGTATTCGTTGGGTCCACAAGAAGGAAAACAGCAACATAATTCAACAGAAATTAAAAAGATTGCAGAGGAAAATAGAATTATTTTCTGTGAAAGGACACTGGACAAGAATGAATATACTCTGTGTTATAATCAGACCTTCCAACACTGAAAGTCATTAGATCAGTCAATTAAATGTCGTTGGTCTCAATTTCCTCATCTTAATATCAGAAGTTCATGTCTGTGCATGTGTGTGCAGCTGTGTTTGCATGTGCATGTGTGTGCACATTGGAGCAGCAGGTGTTCACCATTCTGTCACCTCCTACAATTATTCATTGAGAATTTACTGTAATTACACTGCAGTGGGGAAATTCAGGTTTACCAAAAAAATTGACTTCAGAAAGTTCACAGTGTAATGGAAGAGATACCCTGGAAGTAGATAATTAAAACATTGGGAGGTGGTTATAAGGTTAGAACCAAGGACAAGACGAATCACAATGATTTCGTTGGTTTATCTTGCCTAGAGTAAACTGTGACCCACTGAACCACCTTCTCCCACATTGTATTCCCTGTGCCTCTCTCTGCTCCCATGTGATGCCTTATCCTGTGGCCTGGAAAGTGATGGCCATGCTGGAATGCAGTTTTCTAAGGGATTCACAGTTGTATCTGGTAAAAAAAACAAAAAAAACAACTTAGTGTATGAGGCTATGGTGATGGAACTCATACATTTTCAGTTTGGGATTAGTCAGACCCTTCCAATATATTGAAAATCATATCATGTAAGATTTGGTTTTTCCCTTTCAAAAAATAGCAACTTGTCTGTGCATTTTATACCTTACAGTTTTATATCTTTAGGTTAGGGTAAGGCAGGTTGGTTCAAATGGATTTCAAGTATCTCTAGAATCAAATGTCAAACATTGTGTTAGAAATGTTTGGAGGTATTTAGAGTTGTTATTAATAATACTAAGGATGATGATGCATCTAGCCAACTATTATTTTTTTCACATCTCCTTTCCGTTCAGTTCTTTTTATACTGTGTCCTCAACAGCCTTTTATATAATCCTAAAGGGAGTGAAGTTATGGGAGAAATACTGACACCTTCCAGGTGGTGAGAGACTCAACACTGAATCTGCAAACAAAGATAATTTTGTTTGTTTCACTTTTAAAGAATTAGAACCTAACCAAGTCAGTAGCAATTGCGGATTCACAACTCAATTTAAATGCCTTCTTCCCACCTCACTTAGCATCTCTGAAAAATTTTAGAAAACAAAGTCATCTATATTTCTTTTTCTAACATCCAGTAACCATACCATCCCCTGTTTATTCCCTTTGCTCATCTCCTTTGATTTTTTTTACTCCCCCATTTTTCTTACTTTTTCTTTACCTTAACATAGGACATCAGCAAAATTCTAATACTGTCTAATTTTCGGTGTTTTAATTTCTGGTACATGCTTTTAAATTTTTGATTGTGTGTGTGTGTGTGTGTGTGTGTGTGTGTGTGTGTGTGTGTGTTTAATGTTGTCTCTGATTTTAGAAAGCAAACCAAAATGAAAGAATTATCTTGCACTTCAATTTGTGCTAATCTGTTTACATAATTGAAAACACTTAAGGGCTTATTGACTTGCTTTGCTATTAATCAGTAATAAGGAATTGATCTTGTTATAGTAAAATGGGTAGCCAATGGATTATTTCAAAATTTGGGTTTTGTAAGCTATACTTGTAAATGTACCAGGTGGTTGGATGGTCCTCACTATTCTGCTTACAGCCAGAGCAGCCTAGTTTAGTAAGGCAACTGGCGTCATTTTCTTGGTCTAAGAGGCACATTAATTAGGTCAAGGT
The DNA here is from genome assembly GCF_014108235.1 of Myotis myotis. Taxonomy (NCBI): domain Eukaryota; kingdom Metazoa; phylum Chordata; class Mammalia; order Chiroptera; family Vespertilionidae; genus Myotis; species Myotis myotis. Next base: position 44,197,786 of record NW_023416401.1, read on the forward strand.
CATGGGTTCAATTCCACTTCTATTAGCCTTGATGGATGGAGCTATAAATACTCATCACAAGGAACAAAAATTGGGAGATCGTGATTGGGAAAAGATTGAACAGTGAACACACTAGATGCTTTCTAGTTCCAAGAGGATGTCTGAGGCTGCTACCCATGTGTCTCAGGAGGTCAAGGGTCTGTTCAAACATAGAGGACCGCAGGGACAAGGTTGTGTGCTGCCCATGTCCCCATTAATGACAGGTCTGAATGCTGTGAATGCTGTTGACACAGAGTTCTGGCTCTCCATCCCTTCAAATATTGTATCAGTGAAGAGAGTAACCCCACCCACATCTCACACCTCCAGGAAGGCAGTCCAATTCCAAGAACTGATTATTAAAAAAGAAGGAGAGATAAGGGCATGGTCATTTTGGTTCAACTCTGAACCTTTCTGAAGGGTCATTCCAGTTCCTGAGCTCCCTGTGGTGTCACTAGGACTATGGGTGGTTCTGGATGGCTTTTCAATTTCTCACTCTGTCCAATTTTGCTCCTTCCCCTCGCTCCCAAAGGTACAATTCCAAGATAATTCCATAATGTACATGAAATTTGTACACCAGCTCCTAACAAGGATAGCCTGGTAATGGGAAGACAATTGAAACATCAGCACACCCCAAGTTTGCTCTGCAAAGGGGTTAAGTCAATGTCTTCTTGTCCCCATCTAGTTTACAGGGAGGGAACTTAGAACTTCTGCATTTGGTGTGGCAACTTACATAACTTCTGCTATGAAACTGACCCATGAATGATAAAGCAACAGTGCTATTTTGCAGGTCCTCTTAGTTGCATGTAAAGACTGTAAGAGGCTTTCTGAATCAGCTTGCTCCTGCCAAGGACCACAAACTGGGGGCTTAAACAAAAGAAATGTATTGTCTCAAGTCCTGGATAATTAAATCTGGATAATTAGTAAGGCAAATGGGGTCAAAGTCCAAGATCAAGGTGTCAGCAGGCTTGGTTTCTTCTAGGTCCTCTCTCCTTGGTTTGTAGTTGGGCACTTCCTGTGTTCTCACATGGCCTTCCTTGCATGTGTGTGTCTTCCTTCCTAATCTCTTCTTACAAAGGCATCAGTCAAATTAGATTTGTGCCCACCATATGAGCTCGTTTTTACCTTAATTACCTCTTTAAAAACACTATTTTCAAATAAGGCACCATCTGGAGTACTGCAGGGGGCGGGCTAGGACTTCAACACATGAATTTGGGGGAGCACAATTCAGCACATAACATTTTCTATTTATGAAAATGCATCAGTGTTGTAACACAGCACTTCCCTCTGGGCCTGTGCTCAGCCACAGAACCTTCTATCCCTCTTTCCCCATCATCCTGGTGTCTCCACTGCTGTGTCCCTGACACATGTGAACAAAGCCTCATCACAGCATCCATGGTGCACAGGGCTCTTACCCAGGGACATGGGGGACAAGGACCATGTCCTTGCACCAGATGCACAGGCTCATTGGACTCACTTTCAGCATCAATTTGCTGCTCGTCATCAGCACATCAATCAGGCATCTGGAGAAATGGGAGACCCACAAGCTCAGGACATGTAAGAGCAAGAGCGGGTCCCTGTAGATCTGGCTGAAGCCTGGTGCCTGCTGAGCATCAGCCCCAGGGACAGGAGGGCAGCCGGCAGGTGAGGGCTTCAGAGAGGGTCTGGGTGCACGGGGGCCCCAAAGGGAGGGCAGAAAGAGAGAAGGGGAAAATATGAAAGGGCAATGGAAAAGGTGGGCTCAGTCATTCTCCTTCATTCAGCTCCTGGGGGAGGGGGGGTTAATGACAGGTTAAAATGTAGATGTATTTGGCGTTTCAAAAGCTACCAAAGAAAAGAAAGGATTCACAGGCAGGGCTTCTCTTTTCCAGATTTTTGTGTACAAGGAATGAAGCAGCTGCCAGATGAAAGGTATTGTGGGAATGGTTATTATATAGTCACCAAGAAGAATTCTAAGATATGTGTATGGTCCTATTAGCCTTAGAGAGGAGAGAATTACGGATCTATGGATGGCTCATTTTGGTGAAAATTCTTAGATAAGAGGCTCCCAGACTGTTGAAAGCATTCAGGGAATATGCCTCCACATGCGCTAGTGCTAAATATTATTCTCTTTGGAAATCAAAGAGCTGCCAGAAAGGTATTGATTAAACTACTGCTCTACATGGCTTGAAAAAAGCTAGTAATATGTTTAATGCTCCCAATAAAAGTCACAGTATGAATAGGGAATGGGAGGCTGAAAAGGGAATGGACAAAAATGACAGAATCAAAACCTGGATCCAAAGGCAGAGATTCATCACCTACTCAGACTTGCAATTTAGAGCGAAGAAGGGCATCCACGTGGCTCCTGTAAGTGTTTGTTTGGCTAATATTTTGCTTTGGAGACTCTCCTGCTTAATGTCATAGGATAAAGAGTAGAGGGTGGCATGTCAGGAAGGAGGTTGTGGAATCTGAGTTTGGGGGTGTGTGGGAGTAAAAGGGAAGAGCCTTTAGACTCTCTGTCTTGTAGGGGCTTGAAGGAAAGGAGGCAGGCACAGCCCATCCCCAGCAGAAAGGGGTCACTGGCTACTCTTTCTCCTCCGAAGGATGCTCACTACTTGCTGAATGAAAAATGAAAACGTGGGCATTTCCCGGGGAGGGAGCTGTCTTTCCAAGGCTGCAAAGCCAGGACATGCCCACAGGGTTGTGTCAGCTTGCTGGGGCTGCCATAACAGAGGGCCAAGGGCTGGGCAGCTTAAACCACAGAAACTCTTACCATCTGGAGCCAGAGTCCAAAATCAAGGTGTTGGCAGGGTTGGTTCTTCCTGAGAGCCATGTGGGAGAAATATTTTCCAGGTTCACCCTTTAGTTCATAGATGGTCATCTTCATGTCCACACGGCATTCTCCCTGTACATGCACCTGTGTCCAAACTCCCTTCTTGATAAGGACACCAGCTGTATTGGATGTGGGCCCAACATGGGATGAATGAACTCATTTTAACTTGGTTATCTCTGTGAAGACTAGGTCTCAATAAGGTTACATTCTAAGGTCCTAGGGGGTCAGGATTTCAATATGTAAATTAGGGTGGGGAAAGGATTCCACCCATAGCAGGGAGACATGCATGTGCATTAAAGAACATAGTCCATTTCCTCATCTGTGGAATCTACTGACTCTACCTCAACACCTCTGACTCCCTGTGTAATGGCTGATGCCACATGTTCTGTGAGGCAGCCCTGCTGGGGCCACAGTGTCCTGCCCATCCTCACTGAGGCCTGGACAGTGCTTCCCACATGCCTGCCTGAGACCTGTCTTCTCAGTCCATGGGTTGTCTGCTGTGGCCTATTTCTCAGGCTGCTAAGTTCCTTCTGTGCTTAAATAGGAAGTCACTCATATCCACTGAGAAATAGACAAAAAGCCCCACTGCCTTTGATTCTAATTTCTCCAAGAGATTTTAGATTTCAGACTCAGATATGTGTCCAAAGGAGCTCAGAATCACCACTTTCAATATATTCCACCTGTGCCCCAGTCATGCCCAACTCTATCTGTGTCTCTGTGTCTTAGAACACCCATAGGTGTGTATACAGGTGACTGTCATGTCTCCCAAAGAAAAATACAACAGATGAATGGATAAGAAAAGTGTATCTTTCTATAGATTAACTAGAGGCCCGGTGCACGAATTCGTGCACCAGTAGGGTCCCTCGGCCTGGCCTGTGGGATTGGGCCAAAACCGCCTATCTGACATCTCTCTAGGGGTCCTGTATTGTGAGAAGGTGCAGGCTAGGCCGAGGGACCCCACTGGTGCACAACTGGGGCTGGGGAGGGATGTGGGAAGTTGGCCAGCTGGGGAGGGCTCCAGGGTGTGTCCGGCCAATGTCGCTAGTCCTGATCAGCCAGACCCCAGCAGTAAGCTAAACTACTGGTCGGAGCATCGGCCCCCTGGTTGTCAGTGCATGTCATAGTGACTGGTTGATTGGTCAACTGTCTGCCCCCTGGTGGTCAGTGATGTCATAGCGAGTGGTTGAGTGGCCTTAGCATATCATTAGCATATTATGCTTTGATTGGTTGAATAGCTAACCAGATGGGACACTTAGCATATTAGGCTTTTATTATGTAGGATATTGTGGTTAATCTGCATTAATGAGTAAGGAAATTCATAGAATTGATAACAGTGGCTCCTGCAGACTTTTGTGTTAAAATGGTACAATGGTTATGAAAATAAAACGTGGTCAATTAAAAGTATTAGGATTGTATTGGATGGGGGCTTTAAAAATTTTCCAGAGAAAAAGGTAGAAGATCCTTTCCCTGTCTAAAGGTATCCTGAGAACATGCATAGCTTTCACCTGTAGAAGAGTCTCAAGGACACAGAGGGAAAATGATGGGCAGCTTCATTCCAGAAGGACCAGTTGGTTAAGTCCATGCAGCCACCGGCATTTACTCTGGGATGATGGACTGCTTGAAACTTAATCCGAAGAGAATGAGACTTGCATATCCTTCAAATATAACCATCCTGTAGTCACAGAGTTGTTGTGTCATTGAAGTGTTTCATTGTACAACCAACTAGTCTGTGTGCACTGATGTGTAGATAAGGTAGAGGTAAAAGCAACCCTGAAAAGCAGAGTAAGAAGGAAAACCAGATTGTGAGGCATCTCTTTAAGGGGCCCTTGCTTTATGGTTTTCTTGGTAGTGACTCTAATAAGTTAGAAAACTCCATGGGTGCATGAGGCCTTGTCACACCCACACATGAAATGAATTTGAAGTAGCCCCAGGTATATATGTATCATCTATGTCTTTAAGGGACTCTGGGAAACATCCCCTAAATTCTTGTTGTATTTGGCTTTTTTATTGTCACTGAGCAGTAACAATAGAAATGGCATCATTAGCACATAGTAAAAAACACTTTTATAAAAGTTAGAAAAATCTATTAATAAAAATATATTATTTATATTTTAAACTATTTGTTGTATTATTTCTGTGCATTTTCTATGAGAAGTGAAAAAGAAAAACTGGTAGAAGCCAGTTTGGTGCAGTTTTTGAACCCGCTTGGCATTGCTAGCATAAGGAGGGCAGTAATTCACTTCTGCGGGGATTGATCAGAAATCTGAAATGTCTCTACCAAGAGGGGAAAGGCAAAAGTGTAGAGTGTAGATTCATAAATTAAATACAGAGACACCTGTGTTTCTATACCCCGTTGGAATGCCACTTTACAGAACGAGGAACGATGTGCACAGGAGGATGTGGGTGAAGCAATTATATTTTCCTTGACTGTGAATTAATTTCAATTAGAAAGATCTTTTGAGAAAGGAAGAAGGAAACATTGTTAATTCATTGTGAAAGGTGGGGTCAAGTATTTAGATGTGACAAGGACCTAATTAGATACAAAATGGGGTGGCATTCTCCTAGAAATTTTCTTTAATATTCCAAATTCCTTTCTTCTATGGCAGGCATAGGCCTAAAAATAATACCATTTTAGCCTTGCATTTGCCCTGCTTCTCAGTGTAGCTAGACAACAAAGACTTCCAAGGACAGAATAGGACTGATTGATTCTTTGTCCCCGAAAATGCATTTCCACCTTACAAAGCTAGCTACCCAGCTAGGTAGACAAACAAAATAAAGTGTTTGGATCATGCAAGGTAAATATAATAAAACAGTGATCTATTAGGATAGTGTTTACATTATTGAAGAATCTAGCCTCACTGGTCCTCACTGTGATACTTTAAAAAATAAAAATAAAATGAAGTCTGTTCCCTTTGGGGGCCTTTTTTGCTAGGAGGGGAACAGAGAAAGGTATGTGTATCAGTCAGGGTTCAACCAGAGAAAGAGAGCAACAAGAGACATATATTAAAAGATTTATTGCAAGAAATGGGTTGACGTGATGGAGAGGCTGTGTAGGCAAGTCCGAAATCCACAGGGCAGGCTGCCAGGAAAGACAGTCTGGGGACTCCCGGCAGGAGGTGAAGCTGACCACAGGCAGAATCTCTGCTTCTGGGAGAGCCAAGCTCTCCCATTAAGGTGTTTCAGCTGATTGCAGGAGGCCCTCCCAGATGATCTAGAACAGTGATGGCGAACCTATGACACGCGTGTCAGAGGTGACATGCGAACTCATTTTTTTGGTTGATTTTTCTTTGTTAAATGGCATTTAAATATATAAAATAAATATAAAAAATATGTCTTTGTTTTACTATGGTTGCAAATATCAAAAAATTTCTATATGTGACACGTCACCAGAGTTAAGTTAGGGTTTTTCAAAATGCTGACACGCCGAGCTCAAAAGGTTTGCCATCACTGATCTAGGATCACCTCTCTCACCTGAAGTCAGCTAATTACGGGTTTTAGTTATAGCTACAAATGCTTCACAGCTGCACCTAGATTACTGTTTGACTGATTGATTGGGGTCTGTAGCTAACATAAGTTGAGGCATAAAATTAACCATCATGGTATGTTTGAATGTGGAGATATGAGTGGGGAGGAGCTCACAGGAAAAAGGATTCTTAGTAAAAACTTGAAATAGAGGTAGAAAAAAAGATAAAAGAATATTGAAAAAAATAGAAAGAGTTGGGGGAAAAGTGAAAATGTTATTGGAATGGGATAAACAAGGCATAGTGAAAGGAGGGGGGATTCTGGGAAGAAAGACTTCCTCCCTTCCAGACTCAGAAAGCAGCCACTTGGGCAATGAGCCTGATAATCTGAATCCTTATCTTGTCAGTGACCTGATACATCCTGGGATGTATTTGATGGTAGAAGTCCTCTGAACAATGAAATGAATAATATTTCATGAGATCTGAACAAAAATCTTTAAGTTGGACTAACTCCTTTTCAGGCGGGTGTGATGGTTAATTAATGGGTAAACTTGACTGGCCTAAAGGATGCCCAGGTAACTGCTGAATGATATTTCTGGGTGTGTCTTTAAGAGTGTTTCCAGAGGAGGTTATATCTGAACTAGAGGCCCGGTGTACAAAAATTTGTGCACTCGGGGGGGTCCGTCAGCCTGGCCTATGCCCTCTTGCAGTCTGGGGCCCCTCGGAGGATGTCCACCCACTGGGTTAGGCCTGTTCCCTGGGGGATCGGGCCCAAGCTGGCAGTCAGACATCTCTCTGGCAGCCCAGCAGCCCTTGGGGGATGTCCACTTACCAGGAGGGAGCAGACCTAAGCTGCAGTCGGACATCCTTAGTGCTGCTGAGGAGGCGGGAGAGGCTCCCACCACCACTGCTGTGCTGGCAGCCATTAGCCTGGCTTGTGGCTGAGCAGAGATCCCCCTGTGGGAGTGCACTGACCACCAGGGGACAGCTCCTGCATTGAGCATCTGCCCCCTGGTGGTCAGTGTGTGTCATAGTGACCAGTTATTCCCAGTCATTCTGCTGTTAGGGTCAATTTGCATATTACCCTTTTTTATATAGGATAGAGGCCTGGTGCATGGGTGGGTGCTGGCTGGTTTGCCCTGAAGAGTGTCCCAGATCAGGGTGGGGTCCTGCTGGGGTGCCTGGCCAGCCTGGGTGAGGGGCTGATGGCTGTTTTCAGGCTGGTCACACCCCCTTTAGGATGGGGGGTCCCCACTGGGGTGCCTGGCCAGTCTGGGTGAGGGGCTGAGGGCTGTTTTCAGGCTGGCCAAGCCCTTCTGACGATGGAAGCTCCCAGCCTCTCCTTTTTTCTCTTTATTCTGGGATTTATTTACCTTCTATAATTGAAACTTTGTAGCCTTGAGGGGAGCTCAGAGAGGGCCAGGGCGGCGGGAGGGAAGCTTGGCTTCCTCCATCATTGGGGCAACCAAGCCTCCTGCTTGTTCCAGCTCCATGGCAGCTGGCCGCCATCTTGGTTGGGTTAATTTGCATATAGTCGCTCTGATTGGCTGGTGGGTGTGGCTTAAGGCATAGCAAAGGTATGGTCAATTTGCATGTTTGTCTTTTATTATTAGTGTAGATTAGTGGAGTCAGCAAAGCAAGATGGCCTTTTCTAAAGTGGATGGGCATCATACAATCCCTTGAGGACCTGAATGGAACAGGAAAGCAAAGGAAAGGCATAGTCTCTCTCTCCCTGAGCTGGAATGTCCATTGTCTCCTCCTCTCAGACATCAGATCTCCTGGTTCTCAGACTTTTAGACCTGGGTTGAATTAACCAGCTTCTTAGTTCCCTAGCTTTCAGATGGCAGATTGTGTCCTATCTCAGCTTCCAGGATTGTGTGAGCTGATTCTACCATAAATCACTTCATCTATCTATAGCTATATCTATCCATATTATCTGTAATTATATCTATATCTATGTTATCTATATCTGTATCTCCTATTGATTCTGATTTTCTGGAGAACCCTAGTTAATATTGGGGTGGGGCTCCTGAAAAAGATGCCAAATGCTCTTTCTCTTACAATGGAATTAAATAAATCCGTTGCAGTCAGCAAGTGTTATATCTTCCAAAGAATAAAGACCTGGGAAGTTATAGGTTACCTGTTTGTAGGGCCCTCCATGCTCTCTGGAACATAGAGTGAGTGCATCCTTGGGCATGGAAGCTGCTGACAAGCTTTAAATTGAATATTCACACAGGAGTGAAGTGGGAGGAAGAGTCAGAGTGTTGGCTGAGCATAGTGCTTCCCCATCTTAACTGCTCTCAACTGGGAAACCTTCTCCTCTGCATCAAGCTTACTCTTACCCTAAGGGGTATCCATGTTCTTCCCAAAATGCCCCCTATTCATTGAACTGCCTGCATTGTTCTCTCGCTCAACCTTCCCACTCACCTGGGAGAAGCCTGCCTTCTGGAGGAGGAAGTCTATCCAGACTGCCCAGAGCCCAGAGTGCTGATGTCACCGTGGAGTCCCGCCCATATGGGAGGTTTGTGCAAATTCTCACCTTCAGTCTCCCTGCCCTCCTAACCAAGCATTCTTTTTTTTAAAAAAATTTCTTTATTGATTAAGTTATTACATATGTGTCCTTATCTCCACATTACTCATGCCCTCAGCCCCCTGTTGTCTGTGTCCATTGGTTAGGCCTATATGCTTGCTTATAAGTCCTTTGGTTGATCTCTCCCCCTTACCCCCATCCTCCCCTACCTTCCCTCTGAGGTTTGAGGATCTGATCAATGCTTCTCTGTCTCTGGATCTGTTTTTGTTTATCAGTTTATGTTGTTCATTATATTCCATAAATGATTGAGATCATGTGATATTTATCTTTCTCTAACCAAACATTCTTGTCTTCACAACCTCTCACCAAGCCCTGGACTTGGTCTGCCTATGGAAACCTTTTATTTTTGTAACTTTGAACTCTAATAACCTACACTTAGTCTATCACTTGGTCTTGTCATTCTCTTAATTCCAAATCCCTCTGGTATCTACTCTTATGTCTCCCAGAATCTCCACACCCGCCCCTCTGCTTCCTTCACCCTCCCCACCATTTGGATCCCACATTAAGTAATGGAATTCTCTCCTCCCCCATCCTAAATCCCTTTCCCTCCTAGACCAGCACCTTACACCCCACATTCAGGATACACTTTATAACCTCCTTTCTCCCTGTCTTTGAGTCATTTTGGTGGCTAAACTTTATAATTCTAAATGATCTATGTACTCAAGCATTAAAAGAAATACTCATGTTACCACGTGACTAACGCATGGCAATTTTGAATTCTGGGCTTCTGTGCAATCCTGGAGGAGAGGGTAGCCATGAGCATTCAGGCAGGACAAGTGGACTGCGCTGGCCTTGCCTAGTCCCCCGCACAGCTCAGGCCCCTCAGGAGCAGCCACAGCCACACCCTTTCCTACTTCTAATTCTCCACCCAGGGTAGCTCCCTGAGCCTCTGCCCTGCAGGCCACCTGACCCCCACAGAAAATGAGGGCTGAGGAGGAAACCCTCCACCCTCAGACCATAGCCCAAAGCAGTTCCTGTCACTCCTGGGAAGCCATGTGTCCCTATAGGGATTGAAAGCCAAACCCTCATTAGTGCCCTCAATCCTTTCTCCTCAGATTGTTTCAGGGACCTTGATTTAGCCATTAGTCTTTCTCCAGCTCTCTATTTTTCTACCTTCGACTGCTCTACTAGTATTTTCTACTAGTAAACCAGATTTGCGTTCCACACCCTGTATGACAGCCTTATTCAAATGGGCAATCAAGTGGATGCCCACGTGAACCACAAGAATTTGATTTGTTTTTGTTGTTGATTTTTTTCCATATGTGAGTATCTGATTTGATTAATGAGCAAATAATATACTTCTAGAAAAGAAATACAAGTCTTCATATAAATAGAAGTGAAAAGTTTAAATGTAAATTAAAATTAGATATATCAAAGCTGATATCCTTTATATAACATACATTTAACATTTTTAAGTTAAAAATAGAGTTCTCCCTGTCATGACCTGTATTAGTAAAAATCATAGATCAATATCATGATTGACACCCTTTTAATCAGCCCCATGAATTTTTCGGTTAGGTCATCCTTACACCATTCTTGTCCAATAATGCTTTTTAAATGTTTTAAAGATAAATTTAACTTAGAGCAATTTTGCTTTCATACAATGACATAAATCTTAAGGGAGAAATCCATAAAAATAAACACATTTCATTAAAAAATAGGAATTAATGACAAGAACTCAATAATATCACCACAGCATATTCCCAAAGAGCTTTGAGTTTCAAAAAGAAAGTAATGCAAAGCAATAATCTACATATATAAAAGGCTAATATACTGTCTATCTGACCATTTGCTATGACGTACACTGACCAGCAGGGGGCAGAGGCTCAATGCAGGAGCTACTGAGCTGCAGTGACTTGACAGTGGCAGTTATCGAGTGATGTACCCCGAAACCAGAGAGGAGGGAGCCGGATTCCTTATGGGGCCTTGCGATTCCACCTTCGGCTGTGGGTTATGTTGTTGCTGGGGCACTGTCGGCCCCAAATCTGGTTTACTCCACACTTGCATTTGCGTTCCACACCCTGTATGACAGCAACTTTGTCTGAGAGCTGGTTTCGGCCTGATCCCCGCAGGCCAGGCCAAGGGACCCCACCTGCCAGTGGGACCCCACTCACTCTCCAGACATCAGGGAGGGGATGCGGGAGGTTGGCTCCAAGGCATGCCTGGCCCATCTTGCCCAGTCCTGCACTGCCAGCCACCTAATTAATTTCCTTTCAGTGTGCACGAATCCATGCACTGGGTCATAGTATATTGATAATGATCCCGATAGGTTTTTGGCTATTTCCTTTTTACCCTTTGTTCTTTCTACAATGTAATATTTATCATTTTGAATTAATCAAATTAGAGTAAGAGATGTAAAACAGTTAGCCTCTGTACTTAGTGTTTTAAAACTCTTGTCTAGCCAGGTAATCAGTGTGTCAATTACAGGATGAAAATTTATTTTACTCCCTCTTTTCCTACAAACTCTGCTAAATATCAAAGGCCTATGTCACTGACTCTTGGCATGTTGATGGTTCAATTCAAAACACACATCCTTCCAGCTAAAAATTGGCTAAATTTATCAAAAAGCTATCAAACACAACACAGCTCTTTGTCGTTGGCAAGCGACAATGACAGAGTGATAAATGATAAAGTCATATTCTGTAGAAAAATAATTTTAATTATACAGAATAAATATGACAAACTCTGATCTATTGGAGTATTGTTCACATGCTTGTTTTTATATTTTATTTTATTTGGTCTTCACAATTAGCTTTTGCAACTGTTTAGCCAATTAGAAATGAGAAAGGACTTTAAATTATTACTCAACTATAGTAATCACTGATTTATTATTATACTACAGGCGACTTGACTGGATAATAAATGTATGGGAAATTTATGGAATTTCAGTTACTTCATGATCATGAACTTCCTGTCATAAATCAAAATCTATGCTCCAATGCCCTCTTTCTAAAGCCAGGAGATTTTATCATTGTCACTGTTATTTGCTTTAGTTTTTTGTATATTTTAAAAATCCAGTAGATATTATAGTCAATTCCACTCAAATACAATTTCATATATTTGTTGATGGTGTATTATGCATTTTTCTATTCATTTGCCATGACAAATACTACTGAAGTTTTTAAAGAATAAGTGTCCAAATTAGGCATGGCTTTCTGTATTTCACAGTGGCTTTTTATTTATGTCTTCTTCCTGTCTCAGTCATGGTTTCCAAGATCATTGGGTTATATCTTGCCTCTACCTCTTTACCTAAAATTCATGTCTCAACTCTTTGCACTGAATTGTTCACTTTACAGTGGTTAAATTTATGTTCTGTGAATTTCACTTTAATAATAAAGGAAAATATACTTTTTTGTAACTGCATTTGAAACATATAGATTCAATAATTGAATTAAACTTTAATTCAGAAAGACATTGAAGCGTTTTAGAGGTCAGAATCAACTGATTCAGTGTAGGGTCTGTGGCAGAAAACCCATAACCTGCTCACACAGACAGTGGTAACAGACTTCCTTGCAAATCTTAGCTCTGTATAATAATAAGATGGGAAATTTCCTATGTGAATTTGTGTGGGTAAGGTAATGTAGGGAATGACTAAGGCATACATTTGCTTATACTTAAATCACAATTTATAAATTCTAAAGTCCCATTCAAATACAATGTAATCTTTATGATGATGATTATAGGAATATTTGGTAAGGGCAAACATTGTCTTCACTAATAGTCATGGATTCTGTATATTATGTTAGATGACATATATACCTGCATGCAAAACATAATTCATTAATTTAAACAGGTATCAGTTACATTATTTCAGAGGCAGCTTGGTATAGTGGTGAGAACACAGGAGTTGAAGCCCAAAAACTTAGCTTTGAGTCTCTGCAATGCCTTTCATTTAAGCCTAGGACTATAACCACAAGGCACAGCCCACTGAGCTTTAGTTTCTTCAAAGAGTTACTAGGTTTCATAAAACAATTTGTAAAATGTGAAGCACTAGTCACATGCAAATAACCATTGTCACAGAAGACAAAGTGATAGTTGCCTGTATTTTCAACAATTATATACAAAAATCATGTGATTTGTAAAATACAAACAACAGAAATTAGAAATAAAAGAAAAAACTTGCATAAATAATTTTATAGTCTTTTAACCAGCTATATTCAGAGTTAGATATCCTTAATTCACTTTTGTTGGCTACAGAATAAATGTACTAGTATTTGTGCACCCACATAAATAGAGTCAAATGTAACTGCTATAATTATCCTGTCTTCATTTTCTTTTACATGTTATTTTATTGTGGTAAGAAAATTAATTCACTTTTAAAATATATATATATATATATATATATATATTTTTTTTTTTTCCTGATTTCAGAGAAGAAGGGAGAGGGAGAGAGAGATAGAAATGTCAATGATGAGAGAGAATCATTGATTGGCTGCCTTCTGCATGCCCCCCACCAGGGATCAAGCCCACTTCCCAGGCATATGCCCTTGACTAGAATCAAACCCCGGACCCTTCAGTCCACAGGTCAATGCTCTATCCACTGAAATAAACCTCCTGGGGCTAATTCACTTTTTAGATGAATAAAAGGAAGATGTGATTTATAACTCAAGTTACATAGTAAGTGAACAGCAAAGTAAATTAATATAAGTATGTTAACTTCCATATGAAATTAACAGTTAAGTTTTATTTTTCTTTCATATTTTTTTATTTATCTTGAAAATATCTCCACTTCACATCAAACTGATTTAGGGAATGCCTCTACAAATTTAAAAAATGACACAGAAATAAATTAAAGCCTTGAGTATTTTTGAGTCCACACAACTTTATTAAATTTTCATTATATATGTGCTATGTGAGCTTTAATGCTGATGGGATGCTATTGTCGTTTCCATATGAAAAATGTCTATATTTAATTTTGTATCTTTACACACATTGTAACTGGACAGCATGTTCATATAAATATTTTGCAGCTACAGTTTGGACATTTAAAAATGTTAACCTCTCATTTAGCGTTCTCTTTTCTTCTGGTAGTGCAAATAAAATAGTGTTGAAATACCATTTCAACTTAAAATCTCAGAAATAACACCCCAAAGACCTGCTTCACTTACTTTATGTTAGAGAACGCTCTTAGATAGTTAATGTCTATTTGTATGGTAATTGCTCTCCAATATAGGTCTACTTTTTCTCCTTTCTGCTCCATTCCATTTTTACCTGATAACAGCAGTCATTAACGTCCTGTGTGGGTACAAATGATCTTCATGAATAGTGCTGGGCAGATCAATAAAATGTTCAAGTTTGGCTTAAGCTGAATGCTTAACAGTTCATGAATTAAAATGAGATGAGAGAATACTCGTGAATACCAGGTCGGCACTTTCATTTTATTTCAGTGCCTCTTTGGGATGACTGGCCTCGCATTTGGCAGGAGGGTTCCTCTGCTCTGCCCTCTGTCAGTGCCATCTGGGAAGTTATGGAAATAGGAATGTTGGTAAAGAAACCCATGGCAGTATTTCCACCTGTAGTTATTGAGCTCAAATGCTCCAACTACACCATATATTAAATGATAGAAAAAGGAAGAAGCCAGCCACAATTATAACATAAAGAAATAATGAGACAATGAAAGTGGAGAGGGAAAAAAAACCCAGAATACTTTAAGACTTAGTCTATCCCAATCAGTCTTTTCTTTCTTTTCTTCTTTTTTTCCTACTGGGGATAAAGCAGCAAATAAGACAGATAGCATTAGTCCTCTCATTCTAAAGGGGTATATAAGCAGTATACACTTATGTAAATAAACAAGATGACTTACAAGGTGGACACTGTGAAGCAAAAGGGACTCTGATGAAGAGAGACTGGAGAAGGAGGACTGGTTAGGGGTCAGAAAGTTCTACATGAGGAGGAGGTGTTTGAGCCAAGACCTGAATGAGAATGGAGCAGCCACCGTGTGTATGTGTGTGTATGTGTGTGTATGTGTGTGTATGTGTGTGTGGGTGTGTATGTGTGTGTGTGTGTGCACGCACACGCACAGGTGCAGAAAAGTGGCACAGAGAACACGGATCCACGTTCTTAAATCAGAACTTGTGTTTGAATGATCAGAAGCCAGAGTTTCTGGAGAACTGGTGGGACAAACAGAAGGTCAGTGAACTTGGCAGGAGCCACAAACACTGGGCCTGCAGGTCAAGGTTACAAGACTATGAAGAGTTCCTTAAACCAACAAGAAAATTCGTTCCTGTTCCCGGGGCTGAGCAGAGTACTCCACACAGAGCAGGAGCTTAGTAAACACGAAGCCAGTGGTTTAGCTCTGTGCAATGAAGGCTCCCAGGAACTTTGCAAAGGGCCTGAGTCTCCCCCCACAGATGACAACAGACTGCTGAGGGATGGGTTGGACCACGATTCAGATATGCAGCCACACTGATAAATATTTCGTTAGATTTTATTATGACTATATTTTTATTTTCTTTATTATTGAAAGTATTATAGATGTCTCCTTTGTTTGTTTATTTGTCTTCTCCCATTGACCCCTTTCACCTCGATTCCACCCCTCCCAGGCCTTCACCACTCTATTGCTTGTGTCCATATATGCATATAAGTTCCCCTGTTAACCACTCTCCACCTATCGCGCCCCCCTTCCCTCCGAGATTTGTCAATCTGTTCCATGCTATGTCTCTAGATCTATTTTGTTCATCAGTTTATTGTGTTCATTAGGTTCCACATATAAGTGAGATCATGGCTGGCTTATTTTGCTTAGTGTAATACTCTCCAAGTCCATCCATGCTGTTACAAATGGTAAGAGCTTCTTCTTGATTTTCTATTTTGAAAAGAATAAGGATAGTGGATATTAATCCAACATCATACGTTTTTAAAGTTATTTTATTCTTCCACTTATTTATTTAGAATATATTTTCTATTTTTTCAAAACCTTAAGACCCATGTGTATAGTGTCAACAATAAGATAAAAGAAAACAACACGGCCCGAACCAATATGCTCAATTAATATTTGACAAAGGAGGCAAGAACATACAATGGAGCCAAGATAGTCTCTTCAATAAATGGTGTTGGGAAAATTGGACAGATATATGCAAGAAAATGAAACTAGACCACCAACTTACACCATACACAAAAATAAACTCAAAATGGATAAAGGACTTAAATGTACGACAGGAAACCATAAAAATTCTAGAAGAATCCAAAGGCAACAAAATCTCAGACATATGCCGAAGCAATTTCTTCACTGATACAGCTCCTAGGGCACTTGAAACAAAAGAGAAAATGAACAAATGGGACTACATCAAAATAAAAAGCTTCTGCACAGCAAAAGAAACCATCAACAAAACAACGAGAAAACCCACTGTGTGGGAAAACATATTTGCCAATGTCATATCTGATAAGGGCCTAATCTCCAAAATTTATAGGGAACTCATACAACTTAACAAAAGGAAGATAAACAATCCAATCAAAAAATGGGCAAAGGACCTAAATAGACACCTTTCAAAAGAGGACATTCAGAAAGCCAAGAGACATATGAAAACATGCTCAAAGTCACTAATCATCCGAGAGATGCAAATCAAAACAACAATGAGGTACCATCTCACACCTGTCAGACTGGCTATCATCAACAAATCAACAAACGACAAGTGCTGGAGAGGATGTGGAGAAAAAGGAACACTTGTGCACTGCTGGTGGGAATGCAGACTGGTGCAGCCACTATGGAAGACAGTATGGAGTTTCCTTAAAAAACTGAAAATGGAACTCCCATTTGACCCTGTGATCCCACTTCTAGGAATATATCCCAAGAAACCAGAAACACCAATCAGAAAGGATATATGCACCCCTATGTTCATAGCAGCACAATTCACCATAGCTAAGATCTGGAAACAGCCTAAGTGCCCATCAGTAGATGAATGGATTAGAAAACTGTGGTACATCTACACGATGGAATACTATGCTGCTCTAAAAAGGAAGGAACTCTTACCATTTGCAACGTCATGGATGGAACTGGAGAGCATTATGCTAAGTGAAATAAGCCAGTCAATGAAGGAAAAATACCACATGATCTCACTCATTCATGGATAATAGAGACCATTATAAACTTTTGAACAATAATAGATACAGAGGCAGAGCTGCCTCAAACAGATTGTCAAACTGCAGCGGGAAGGCCGGGGAGGGTTGCGGGGCAGGAGGTAGGGGGGTAAGAGATCAACTAAAGGACTTGTATGCATGCATATAAGCATAACCAGTGGACATAAGACATTGGGGGATAGGGGAGGCTAGGGGACTGTCTAGGGCGGGGGGATAAAATGGACACATATGTAATACCCTTTGTAATACTTTAAGCAATAAAAAAAAAAAAAAAAAAAAAAAAAAAAAAGTTAGTTCAAACATCATCCTGAAAATTTCAACAGCTATAACTATTATTTTTGTGAGAAAGAGCAATGAATGATATGCAATGTAAATAGCTGGCTTACATCGTTAAGGCCAAAAAAAGTTAAAAGCTAAAATGAATAATAAAGAGCTTTCATGAAAACAACTAAAAAAAAAAAAAAAAAAAAAAAAAAGAAAACAACAACAACAAAACCTTAAAACGATTTAGAGATTTTTTTTTAAAAAGTCAAGACACAAATATACACATAAAGCAGAATAGGAATAATTTAAAAGATTCTGAAATGCAGTGCCTGTTTAACTGCATTGACCAACTTGACATTTAGGCAAATATATATATATATTTTTTTAAATTAAATCTTTATTGTTCAGATTATTACATTTGTTCCTCTTTTTCCCCCTCCCCCATAACTCCCCTCCTCCCAGTTCCCGCCCCACCCTCCGCCCTCACTCCCTATCCACTGTCCTCATCCATAGGTGCACGATTTTTGTCCAGTCTCTTCCCGAATCTCCCACACCCTTTTCCCCCCCAAGAATAGTCAGTCCATTCCCTTTCTATGTCCCTGATTCTATTATAATCACCAGTTCATTCTGTTCATCAGATTATTTATTCACTTGATTCTTAGATTCACTTGTTGATAGATGCATATTTGTTGTTCATAATTTGTATCTTTACCTTTTCTTCTCTTCCTCTTCCTCTTCTTAAAGGATACCTTTCAGCATTTCATATAATCCTGGTTTGGTGGTGATGAACTCCTTTAGCTTTTCCTTATCTGTGAAGCTCTTTATCTGACCTTCAATTCTGAATGATAGCTTTGCTGGATAAAGTAATCTTGGTTGTAGGTTCTTGGTATTCATCACTTTGAATATTTCTTGCCACTCCCTTCTGGCCTGCAAAGTTTCTGTTGAGAAATCAGCTGACAGTCGTATGGGTATTCCCTTGTAGGTAACTGAGTTTCTTTCTCTTGCTGCTCTTAAGAGTCTCTCTTTGTCTTTTGCTCTTGGCATTTTAATTCTGATGTGTCTTGGTGTGGTCCTCTTTGGATTCCTTTTGTTTGGGGTTCTCCGCGCTTCTTGGACCTGTAAGTCCATTTCTTTCACCAGGTGGGGGAAGTTTTCTGTCATTATTTCTTCAAATAGGTTTTCAATATCTTGCTCTCTCTCATCTTCTGGCACCCCTATAATTCTGATGTTGGTATGCTTGAAGCTGTCCCAGAGGCTCCTTACACTATCCTCGCATTTTTGGATTCTTTTTTCATTTTGCTTTTCCGGTTGGGTGTTTTTTGCTTCCTCGCATTTCAAATCATTGACTTGATTCTTGCACTCCTCTGGTCTGCTGTCGGGAGTCTGTATAATATTCGTTATTTCAGTCCGTGTATGCTTAATTTCTAGTTGGTTCCCCAATATAACATCGAGGGTCTCATTAGTTTTCTTGTAGATCTCATTAAGTTTATCGGCGGCTTCTAAACAGTTCTTGAGAGACCTTAAAAGTGTGGTTCTGAACTCTATATCTTCTATTGACAATTTTGTCCTGTTTCTTTGTCTCCGCATTTTGTTATGCTTCCTTGGTGCACCCCCTAGTGGTCTTTGTGCGCAGTCTTATAGTTAAACCTTGATTGTTGTAGCTAATACCAGGGAGGGTTTGACCTCCAGGCCAAGTGGCTATGAGAATCAGCTGTGTCTGCAGTGAGAGAACTTCTGTCCTCTAGGGAGGTGCTAATCTAGCCTTTGCCTGAGGCTATCCGGCAAATGCCTCTGTGCAGGGCTTGGGCGGGGCGGGTCCCACAGGATCAACAGGGTGGGCCGGAGAGAGCAGTTATGGCGGCTCTCAGTCCTGTCCCCAGGGGCTCTGCCTCTCTGAGTCCCAGCACCCGCTGCAAACCTCAGAAAGAAAGCTGCACTCGCTCTGACCGAAGCCAGACAGTCCCGCTTCTCCCGTTTGAGTCTGGGTCCCTAAAGACTCGCCTGTATCTGGAGCTAAGAGTCTGCGACTCCCTCCCGATTGAAAACGCCAACTGCGCCCGCCAACTGCGCCCTCCGCCGCCAGCCCGCTCCGCGCACTCCGCACCTCAGAATTTGACTTCAGCACTGCGCCTCCTCTGAGTGTCCGTATGCGTTTTCTTTCCTCCTAGTTGTAGGACTTCCACTCAGCCAGCGTTCCTGTGGTTCTGGGTGATGTCCGTTCCGTTTTTTAGTTTCACTTTTGAAGTAGTTGTTCAACGCAGCAAAGTCCGGCGTTAACCTATGCTGCCATCTTGGTTCTCCCCAGCGGCAAATATATTAACAAAAGGATTTCTGAAAGACCTAGGGAAATGTAGAGTATTCGTCCAGATGCTCAAAAGCACAGCATAGAGATGAGCAAGATGTGAGAGATTGAACAGAGAGGGGCGAGTGGAGGATTTGATTTGAGGGCAAGAAGCCATTTGGTGTCTCTTAGTTGACCTTCTAGAAGGCGGTGGCACATGGACAGACAGCACAGAGCCTGTGGGGGAACAGCAGCACCCAGGAGAACTTGCTCCAACACCAAAGCTGCCTCAAAGGCTAAGACTCAGTCAGGTGTCAGAGAAGCAAAAGCCAGAGGACCCCATGGCATTTACAAACATGAAGCCTTAACCACCGTATTAAACAAGGTGTCTTTAGACAGAAACACACATAAAGCAGGACTATGTATTGATCAGTTAACCATCAAGTCATGACCAGAGGCTCACAGGAACCTAGGACCAATGTTCCTTATTTGCTAGTTCAATGTCTGTGGCGACTTTTTAGAACATAACTGCTGGCAGTAATGAAAATCAAGTGTATGCACAAATGTGTCCAGCAAAGATGTCAGAAAAATTTAAAACAATATTAAGAAATTTAAAATAGGTTTAGCAATTTGAGCTATATAGCATGCTCATGTATTGTGGGAGTCAACATTGCAAAAATGTAAGATCATCACAGTTGTCTATATAGTTAATAAGATCACCATCAAAATAACATTTTAAATGGACCTTAGCAAGATGTTTCTAAAACTTACATGGAAATTCAAAGATTCAAAAATAACCAAAGCACTCTTGAAGGAAAAGATTGTGGGAGGACTTGAACTACTATATATAAAGCAAAATTCTTAAGCATATGGTTCTGACGCAAGGGTAGACAGAGACAGAAAAAAAGTAGCCTTCAAATAGCCCCATGTATAGGAACACTTGACTTAGGACAGAAATGGCACATCAGAGCAGTGGAGGAGATGGTATAGGACACTTCCTCAAAGATATAATAAAATTGAACCCTACTGCATATCATTCACACAAAATAATTCCACAGGGATTGTAAGTATAGTTATAACATACACACAAATGCATATGTACCAGCTAACCAAAGATATAAGCAAATAAACTTAATTCAATTAATAGAATACCTTTATGATTTCAAAAGAGAATATTATTTACACAGAATAAAACATATTTACCATACAGAAAAATGATCTAAACGTAATACTTTTATGTATCAAAATTCAGCATTAAAAGAGTGCAAAAGATATTATTTGCAACACAAGTAATTACAAAGTGCTATTTTGAGAATACACAGAGAAATCCTACATTTCATTGGAAAGACAGAAAACTCATGAGAAAATAGGCTAAAGTAATGAGCAAGCATAAGCAAACATAAACCACATAAAGGGACCCATACAAATGATGCAAATGGTTGGCATACATGTGGCAAGGTGCTTAACCCATGAATGACCAGGGAAATATCAATGAAACCATAGTAACATTCACTATCTATCTATGTGAATGACGAAAACTCAAGCAACCAGGAGATGGCACAAATGGGGGCCACAGAAACTCTTGTATATTGATGGTGGAAGTGTAAATTATTATATCCATTCCAGAAAATAAATAAGAAAAGATTGATTAAGTTGGAGATGCTGATGCCTGATGACCTAAGCAATTCATTCTTCGGATAATACTGTGGAACAAGTGCTAAGCTTTAAGGAAGACTTTATTCATAACTATTGCAACAGGGAAAAGAGATCAGACTAGACTACCAGTACACTAAAGACAGCTGGGGATTAATAACCAACTAGCAGAGTGAGAGGATCAGTGACCAAGAGGGGACATCAAGGGTAAGGAGACTCTTGCTTGCTGACCTGATTTTACAGGATTCTTGCTTAAAGCCAGGCCAAAGACTCGCACATCAAAGGAGGGGGTTGAGGAACCTTATTAGATATTAA
Source organism: Myotis myotis (assembly GCF_014108235.1). Classification (NCBI taxonomy): domain Eukaryota; kingdom Metazoa; phylum Chordata; class Mammalia; order Chiroptera; family Vespertilionidae; genus Myotis; species Myotis myotis. The sequence goes on from NW_023416401.1 coordinate 44,219,250, forward strand.
GGGTGATTGAATCATGAAAGGAGGGGGATTCTTGCTAAACTTATGAGTAGGATCTTGCTAAGACTCTGGAGTAGGCAGACTGAGGACAGGAGGGGGCTGAGCTCAAAACCCAGAGGAGCAGAAGGCTCAGAGGAGCCGAACTAAATTCCGGTCATGTGGGAATGTTTGCCATACTCAACAAAAACCTGTGTGTATATGCACCAGAAGAGAGAGATGTGCTTCACAGCATCGTTGTTGTTTTTTTAAATTTCCAAACTCCCAAACAACTTAAATGTCAATCACTGGTAGCAGAATAAATAAATTGTGATATATTCACACAATACAATACTTTATACTTTGAAATGAATGACCTATAGTTACACAAGAAAAAAACACATGAATCTTAAAAGTCTAGCAGTTAATGTGAGCAAATGGTGGCAGGTAAAAATGAATACATATGTATGTTTCCATTTATATAAAATTAAAAAGCAGGCAAAGCTATTCTGTAGTATTTAGGGATGTAAACTTAGATGATAAAAAGCAAAGCAATGACTTGATGGCATAATATTCAGTTAAGTACTTGCTTTTAGGAGATGAGAAGGAGGCTGTGATTGAAACAAACCTGTGGTATGTGCTGGTTTCCTGGCAATATTCTAGTCTTTTCTTCAGGTGATGGTTATATATGTGCTTGCTATGTAATAGCTCAGCAAGCTGAATGCTTTTCCTCCCGGCACTTCTCTGCAGTTTATATTGAAAAATGCAAAGAGTTTAAAAATCTATTCAGATGTATTTTAAGCATTTTTAATAAGTCTAATTTTTAAAATTGAGTTTTCTGCTATCTTTAAAAGACACTTTACCAGTCATTTTTCATATACATTTCAGAAATATCATTAATTATAGTATCCTCTCTATTATTTTTTCTAATTGTTTCCTATGTATATATTTCACTACAATTTTTAAATGATAATTTCTGTAGGAGAGAGAATGGGAATCTATGGATTGAGTCTTCTACATGACAGTATATTAAATACCACAAACTCCAGTAGCTTGATATTAAGGCTTTTAAAAATTAAAAATCACAATTGTTTAAATAGAAAACATCAGGAAAGGAGAATAAACTAGAAGGTTTCTCAAAAACAAATGTTACAAGCATGGTTAGCAGAAGAAGGAGGGGATAGAAGTATCCCCAGCATGAGGAAGCATGGTCTCTAACAGGGTAGGAAGTTGTTCTCACACTTCTCTGTGCCTCACAAAATGACCTTAGCCATTCTCCTCATAGGAGCTCAGTGGAGTCCTCAGCACCTCAATGTAAAGGGAGAATATGTTGCATCTATATATCATGCCATCCTTGAATAAAATTTCAGTGTCTTTAAACACTTAGTGGTAATTCCTTTGCAAATATCTGTGAAGAGCAAATGAAACCCTGGCTCAGTGGGGTTATATGAATTTTAACATAGTAACACATATGATATTCACATTTTAAACACTTTAAGATCACACTGTACCAGGTGTGTCCTTGTAACGATACTGTAGGTATTGAAGTCTCATTTTGCACATGAGTGAATTAAAGCTCCAAGAGGTTACCCAGCTTGCTAAGTCACCCAGCACGGAAGACACAGAGCAGACCCAGCACCCAGACTGATGGAAGGCAAAGCCGGATGCTAACTACGGAACTGCAGTGCCACAATTTATGAAGCACAACACATCATTATTAATCAATGATCAGAACTGGATTTGAAAATGCTCTTAATTGGCTTTGTTCACTTTATTGTGCCACAATAGTGATTCTCACAGGGTTATTCTTAGCACATATCTGTTAAAAGTATCCATTGTACTCAGAGAATGACATTGTGTTTTAATGTTTTTTAAATGTGAACTTTTGAGATGGAAATGGGATCCATTGCGATGAATTTGTCTGTGTCATTACAGCAAGGCATCTCAGAGATAAGATGAAAACCTAAGGAACCAGCCACAGGCTGCCTGGGACATTTCATACCCGAAATTCCCCACCATTCCATTGGTCAATGTGTTTGAGAAACTCCAAAGAGCTAACAATAAAATATGATAGAGTCACTTAGATATTGGATATTAATGCAATTGTTTTTCCCTGTTACTGAAGCTCAGACTCAAATGGGAGGTTTCATGATGGTAAAAAGAGATCAGTGCGGACTAACTAATGATTTAGACTATGATTTTACTCAGCTAGCATAGTTTCTTCTGCTTAAGTCATAAGAATGATACCCAATACAATAAAAGTGTACACAAAGTTAGAATTAAATGATATGCATAAGTAAGCTTCTCTTCTTACCTTTGCACTTTTAAAAATATAGGGTTATGATTATAAAACTAAATTATGACAATTGTAGAGTACCTTTGTAAAAGAGAAAGTATATATAAAAGTCAAGATGCTCTAAAAATAATTGCTAAAGTATTAGTACATTTGTTTTTATTCTCCCATATATATTTCCATAAGTTTATATGATATTGAAACAATATTTTCAGTCAATATTTTATAATAAGCATTTCCACTGCCATCAACACTTTTTAATGTAATTTTTAATGATTATCATGTTATAGATTTACCATAATATGCCAAAGCAATTTATTTCTGTTATTCCCATTTATAAATTTTTACATATCATTCTAGGGTGCAAATAATTGTATGCTTATGTTATATTCATTTTAATAACACCCCGGTAGTTTTACTAGATATAAAGTTATTGAGTGTGCAGAAAAAATTATCTTAAAAACTCTTGAAATCTATTTCAGAGTAATTTTCTAAAATCTTGAAAGCTCCTTCAGGAAAAAAAAAATAGTATTTATGTTTCTTTCCTCCTAAGTCATAACTTAGACTGTAGATGCAGTATGCATCTGTGCAAATCACATGTGCTCACATAGCCATTGCCTCCTCCATAGTCTGGTACACAGCAGGGCACTCACATTCTAAAAAGAGTGGGGTACAAATTTCCCATTAATAAGAAAATACAGACACAAGAGGCTGTGTATAAATACTCCATGATTATGCCAACTCCTGAGTTAGTTTTAAGTCTTAGTTTCAGTCTAGTTTAAGTTTTGACACATTTGTGTCGACTTTGTTCTCCAGCAGATAACCAGTTCCTGTCTGATCATATGTTCTCAATAAATATAGTTGGATGAATACGTGACCGACAGCCAATAAAATGGAAGGGCCTGATTCACAGTTTGGGTGATAAGGGCTAGTGCAAGCTATCATTCAGGAAGACTGGTTTCTTTCTGACTCAGCTCATTTGCTGGTATTCAGTGGCCTGCTTTCAAATTAAATGGTTGGATGACTTAGGCCACCAGTCACTGCATATCTCCTGTCCTCTATTCTTCTCTTACAGCCCCAAACCCCAAATTCTGCCCCTGGTCCTCTGGAAATCCCAGTCCATCGTCAGCAAGGTCACCTTGGCCCTTCTCCTCCTAACTCTCCTGGCCTCTGCCTCCCCTGCATCTTTCACTGGGGGGTCAGGGGAGTGGACATCCTGTCTCTTCATTGCTGCTTCCACATCATACTTCAGCTTTGAATCACGTCTCAGCAGGTGATATTGACCGCCATTCCTCCCTACTGCTGTCGTCCCCATATACCCTGGAGATTCTCCTTCATTTCTTAAAGTTTTAGCCACTGACTCACTGCCATTCTGTCCAAAATATCCCTGTCTTATATTTGTAGCAATTTGAATGTTCATGCTGATGATCTTTCCAGCACTCCAGCCTCAAGTTATTTGAAATCCTCTCTTCTGATGCTCTGAACATGCACCCTACCAAGGTGACTCACTCCCATGGCATCATCAAAGGCAGACCCTCTGTTATCTCAGCCCCATGCATTGCATTCCTGACCATCACTTTCAATCACTTTAGTAGTTCAGCTCCAACCATCTTTAACCCCACCAGATTGGATTCTGTTGATCCTACATCCCCATGACCTTTCCTGAACTACCTAGCCGAAGTCCCATGATTTCTCAATTCCATCACTTCCATGCATACACTCTCAACTAACCTGCTCTGACTTTTGCTTTATTATTGACTTGAGAATTCCATGATCTGAGTTAACTTGATTCCTTGATTGCATTACTGCAGTGAACCTAACTAAAGAAATGAGAACAGCCATCTCACACTCAACTCACCCTTTAAATTCCTCACTGAGAACTACAAACTGGCCTTTAATGATTCATGGCAACCATGGCAACTTTCCTATTTCATTTACCTTCTTGTTCTCTTCTACCCTTTCCTCAAACCCCAAACACCGTTTTTTCCATTGTTATTCTTAGTTTTCTACTCATTGAGGAAATCAAGCTTCAGAATAGAAATTGCAAACTCCCACTACCACACCTCCTCACTTTGCGGCATCTGCACCCACGTACTCTGTATTCCTGCTGTTCACATAGAAGAACAAACAGTGATCCTATCTAAGGCCGTCCCCTCCATCTGTCTACCAGATTCCATCACCTCCCACAAGCACAGGGAGGTACTTCAGCAATCCCTGCTTTCGACATTATCACTTTAATTATTTTGTTCTTGGCCTCACTCGTCCCTCTCCAGCTACCACCTCATTTCTTTGCTCCTTTAGTAGCACAAATTCTCCCAAGAAGTGTCTAAAATACTAAGATTCTAAGTGATAACATGGAGGAAAGTCCAGCTGACTTTGAGTTTAGTGATGACTTCTTTAGATACTACACCAAAGGCATGACCCATGAGAATTCATTAAAATTAAAAACTTCTACTGTAAAAACACATTCAAGAGAATGAGAAGACAAGCCACAGACTGGGAGAAAATATTTATAAAAGACATATAGGATAAAGGACTGTTATCCAAAATATACAAAGACTCTTAAAATTCAACAGTAAGAAAACAAGCAGCCCAATCTAAAAACAGGCAAAAGACCTGAATAGACTCCTCACCAAACAAAATATGCAGATGGGAAATAATATGAAAAGATGCTCCACAACCTATGTCATCAGGAAAATGAAAATTAAAACGAGACACCACCACACACCTATTAGAATGGCCAAAGTCCACAACACTGACAACACTTAATGCAACACTAAATGTGTGGAGCCATAGGAATCCACTGCTGGTGCAAACGCACACCAGACAATGACATACTATTATGTGCTAAAAAGAAATGAGCTATCAAGCTGTAAGAAGGCATGAAGGAACTTTAAATGCATGTTACTAAGTAAAAGAAGCCAACCTGAAAAAGCTACAACTATACGACATTCTGGAAAAGACAAAACTATGGAGGCAGTAAAAAGATTTGTGGTGACTAAGGTTGGGGGAGTGGAAGGGATAAATAGGCAGAACACAGAGAATTTCCAGGGCAGTGAAAATATTCTATTGTATATTTTTTCTTTATCACTTTTAATGGGATATCAGGTTTAAGCTTTGAAAGTTTACATTTCATTTTTGGAAGATCACCCATCTCCCCCCCAAAATAGTTCTTTTAAATAATATCGATGTCTTGCTAGATCCCAGTAAGCAAACTTGGATTACAGTTCCCAACTGCTCTTGCAACTATGAAGACCCATTCAAGTGGCTTTTAAGGATGGAATCTGAGCAGAAGCAGTGTGAGTGCCCTGGATGGCTAAGACAGCCAGGCTCTCTCTCCTTTGCTTTCATCTTCAATGGTTTATTGAAGACAAGTGTGGCAACTTTGTTGGAGATCACAAAGCTACAAGATAGAAAGCGTCTGGGTTTTTGAATTACCTCTTGCAGGAAAACTTCACTGATCAAGAACATCTGTTTCAAACTTTATATGAGAGAAAAATAAACTTTGGTCATGCTGATGCCATGAGGTATTTTGGAGTTTCTTTATTAGAGCGACTAGTATTGACCCGACTAAGGCATCATTCTCTAACAAAATCAAATATACTCTGGAGAATATGAAAGCTAGATCTAGCATTCCATGGAAGTTTTTACGCAAAACTTTCATACTATATTTTGAATAGAAAAAACTGGAACAAATTAAAAATCACTCATATTGTTACATGTAAATTTTGTGATTGCCAAAGACCACTCTACATTCAGAAAATTTATTTCACTTTTAATTTTTGCACATAATTAATAGGTGATATGATGTATGCTTTTGTTTTATAAGAACAGTGTAAAATTTGCTAAATTCAAAAACTCTATGCTAATGATATTTTAATAACCAAGTGCTTTTTAAAATGGGATTTATTAGACTTACTTCATTAAAAACAGCAAAGCTATTTTAACTCAGGTTATCATGAATTCATTGATCACTGCCCCAGGCACATTTAGCAATCATTCAGGAAGCAGAATAGATACATTACCATTTAAAACTCTTTGAAGAAGATTTACACCATGGTCAAAAATACTTTGCCTAATGCAATCCCAAATTATTTTTCAATGTTGTAGTTCCCTAATTGTACTTTAAAATGTTCTACTAGTCATCCCTTATTGCATCATGACTTTAAAATATCCTGAAAATATAGTCATATTTGTGCGTAAAACTCTTGAAATTTTATTTTCAATGCATTTTGGTTCTCATAAGTGAGGCCATCTCAGTTGCACCATGTGCACCATATAGCAACTAGCAAAAGCAAATGAACATATACTAGTGATGCAAAATATGGGGGGGGGGGGCGGAGAACCTGCTGATGTTTCTATGTCTGAGACACTACAACATAGATGGTTGGTTCTACATATAAGTCAGTGCAAAAGCATCTAAAACAAGATTTAGGGCGCAACCTCTAATATTAAAATTAGCATAAAAAGGCATGAAGGAGCCTTAAATGCGTGATTTTAGCAAGTCAGATTACCTGATTGTATGATCAAAAAGTGTGAGAAATTTATCTTCTTTGATATGGAAGACAGTTCCTGGTATTGATACTTTGTGGTCCTGTTACTCATATTCAATTAATAAAATATTTTAAAAATACTTTCAGCCCTTTTAATTAAGAGGTCAATTTTACCTGCTATGCTGGACACGGTTTTTCCATGTTTCTTTCTCTTTGCATTTACTGGATAAATCTATGAGGTTGATATTCTGCTATGTATAATACACTAACATCTGTCTTGATATTTCTCTATGTATCAATGAAAAAGCTATTAGAATTTATGGCTTAATTTGCTCTTTCTATGTGGAATCTTCACAAAAAAGCTCTGGCATCAAGTCGTTGATGTACTTTCTCTTATCAGAATAAAACCTTATGGTTGTATTGAAAGACATACAGCTGATTGCCGATGTGTTGATACGTCCACACATTTTCCTTCCTTGTAGTTTCTTCCGTTGCTTTTAAGGGGGTGATTTTTTATTTACTTCATTGATTTCTCCATTTCTTTTCAACACTTTTGTTCCTTCTTGATGCCTATAACCTTCTATGCTACTTCTCCAATTTCTTTCCCCCTTTTTTCTTGGGTTTCACCACATTTCCAGGATTTATCACCAATCAGCTCTCCTTGGAGCCCATTTTCAGCCCGTGAACATAGGCCTTGATTTTGATGAAGAGCCAACCAATCACGTTGCACTTTCTCTAAACTTAATATAATGGATGGTCAATTGTTTCATTGTGCTCATGTATTACAGTTTTCTTCTTAAAATTTGTGCTCAAAAATGTTTTTGAAGTATTGATACTGCAGTCTCTAAAATCCTGTGTTGTCTGTGTTATTTTAGATAAACAAGGTCCTAGAAAACAGGTTTTGCACTTCATGTATTTAAAAAAATTAGAAGTACTCTGGTGTTATATATTTTATAGATATACTAGAGGCCCTGTGCATGACATTTGTGCACTCAGGGCATGGGGGGAGGGTGTCCCTCAGCACGACCTGCACCCTTTTGCAGTCTGGAAGTCCTCAGGAGGCTCGAGAGGCTCCCGCTACCACTGCTGCACTCTCCAGCTGTCAGCCTGGCTTCTGACTAAGCAGTGCTCCCCCTCTGGGAGCGCACTGACCACCAGGGGGCAGCTCCTGCATTGAGTGTCTGGCCCCTGGTGGTCAGTGCATGTCATAGCAACCCGTTATTCCACCATTCGGTTGATTTGCATATAGCCCTTTTATTATATAGGATATATATGTGTATATATATATATGTATATATATATATGTGTGTGTGTGTGTGTGTATGTGTGTATATATATATATATATATATATATATATATATATATATCTTCTAATTTCTTTTTATTTTCTTTTTTTTCATCATCATTTATCTCCCCTATAACCTCTTCCACCTGCACTCCCCTCCCCACCCCCAGTTAAAATAAAGCCACATTCTTGATATCCCTCATGTCTTAGGCCATTTCAGCTGCTAAATACCACAGACCAGGTGGCTTATAAACAACTATTTGTTTTTCCAAGCTCTGGAGGTTGGACTCCAGGATTGGGGCACAAGCAGATCTGGTGTTCAGAGAGGGCTTCTTGGTTCATAGATGGTGCCTTCTCTCTTCAACTTCTCACAGTAGAAGGGGCTGCAGAGTTCCGTGGGGCCTCTTTATAGGGAACTAATCCTGCTCATAATTAAGCACCCTCAAAGGCGCCACCTCCTAATATTATACCAGCACACTGGGCATTAGTATTTCATATATAAATTTGTGGGGGCCTTAAATATTCAGGCCTTAGCACCTTGGTTTAGGAGAATCTTCTGCTCATCTTTTGGGCCTGATATAAATAAGTAATGCAAATGTGAATGACTCATTACATTGGCCTGGTTTGATGACACTTGGGCCATTCAGAAGATTGCCTTTCATTTAATTGTGGAAATGTAATATGTGTTTATTACACCTTTTGGGTTTTTCCTTTCATAATGTAAATCTGGTTTTATTCTATTGTAATTTAGTCTCTGGATCCATAGTACAAGTTGTGTTATTTTCTAAAGCTCTGTGTGTGTGTGTGTGTGTGTGTGTGTGTGTGTGTGTGTGTGTAGGTCTATGCTTATCTATATCTAAATGTATGTAACTATCTGTAAAAGGGCTGATTTTAATGTGAGGCTTCTCTAAATATTAAGACAAAAACCTTACATTTATCTTATGTGAGCACCATTTGCCAAAATAGGAAAGAAATTCTAAGTTCAATGTCCTAGAAGCAACTGGCTTTCAGTTTTCTGTGGTTAAAACTAGCGACTGCCGGCAGGTGTAAGCAAACGCACTTCAACTGTCAGAGAGTATCAGGGAGATACATACTAGTAAAAGCACTAAGGTAATGAGCTTCTAAAAGCCTTTGAATCATGAAGGCATTTTCACATAATGTCAAACCTAAATGATACTTGGAAGACTACAATTTCAAATTGCCTCCTTGAAGTAGGACTCATTTTCAGCTATTGTCTGTTTCCAAAGGCTCTAAATATACATTCAATATTTGTGCTGTATCGGTTTCTTTTTAAACAGCAAATAAAAGCAAAACAAAATAGTGAGATTCAAAGAAATCTTTCACTGTTTTTGTTCCAAACTAGTCAAGGAGAGGTGCCCACAAATATCAGTCAAATTAGGTCAACTGTATTCCTGCCATTTTAATTAAATAAGTGATAGACTGAGAAATTATGATTAGATGGAAATATTGGACCATACTTCATCCCCGGGGAAAAATTTATTCTATACAAGTTCAAATGCTTTATTTCTCTGCCTGTAAGGTTGCATTCCTCAGCTAGAGATATACTGTCTTCTTTTCAACCATCTCTCAATTATATTTTTGTCCCTATGTCTGCTAATTGCATTTTCTGTCCAGCCATGCTACACTTACACCATATCAATCTTCACCTATCACACACACACCCACACTCAATTCATCTGGTACATAGCTTGTTTTAGGGAGCTGTCATCTGTTGTAAATGACATCCCAAACGTGAGCATTGCTGACTGCTCCCTACAGGGTAGTAGAGGCACATAAAACAAGTAATGCATTTGTAGGTACAGGGCTGTGAGTTATGTCTGTTGCTAATCTGTTGTCACAGGCGAAAGGAACTGTGTAACCTGACGATGCTTCTGTGACTTCACCTTGCAGACCTACCTGCCAAAGCCGACGCAAATACAAGCTGTTGTCTTAGAACACCTTTTAGTCCCCAGACTGACGTGTAGTTAGAATTCCTAGGAGCCTCCAGAGCATTTTGAAATTATTGTGTATGTACTTTTAAGCCTTCATCCTACTGCTCAGGTCACTGCTGCGTGGACTGAGGGGAAATGGTGAATGAAACAAGCAATTTCGGATGCTTTCCATTTCCAACAGATGGAAAAGAAGGCTCCCCTTTAAACGTGTTTATCTGTCACGGGCTGCTAAGGAACAGTACACACAGTGGTGGCGCTATGATAATTTTCTGCAGTTTTCTGAAGCTTGCCAATTGCAAAATTACTCCTGATGCAAGTTAATAAGTAATGTATGCACTGCTAATAGATCCACAATCTTAAGCTCCTGTTAGAGAGGGAGATTGTGCCACAGCAGCAGAGAAGTGCTATATTGCATTTGAGTGAGTGGGGGGAGAAGGGGAGAGAGAGAGAAGAAGAAAACTAAAGATGTGTTTATAGTGGATGCTATTTCTACTGTAAGAAGTAAAATGAATGCATTTTAAGTAGTCAGTAAATCTTGTTGCCAGCCTTAAATATTTTCATATAATGTTGTCTTTTATTCCCACTCCAGTTTAAAAATTAATTTCTCACACTCCACATAAGTTTGTGAAAGTTAATAACAAAAATTAGTTTTGTTGTTGTTTGTTAATTTGTTTCCTGGGAGTGACTTCTAGTTTACTGTGGTATTATTTGTTTGTTTGTTTGTTTTTACTTAATGGAAACATACACTATTATATAAGTGATATAAATATCCATATCTGTCTGTATCCTTTATCTCAAAAGCACTTACATCTATCACAATGTTATACACAGTAACTGTATTTTATTCTTTAAACTCTCATAACAACATGAACCTTCATGTAGGTATACACATCTACATACAAGGATCAGCAAACTTTTCTTTTAAGGACCAGATAGTCAGTATCTCAAGCTTGGCAGCCTTCTTGGCTCTGCCACCGCTACTCACATCAGCTGCTATAATGAAATCAGAGGACAGGACGTACACAAACCAGGGTGACCGTGTTTTGATGTCTGGATCATAATGTGCCTTTTCCAATCCTAAGGAAGACTTAACTCAAACCAAAAGTTCATCCCAATTTTCCCCTGTAATTCCCCAGGTTAATGTAACATGTTTTGGAGGCTTTGAAACTCTCCATTGGCTGAAACAGCATCTAACGTGTTTGAGTTCAGAGGTGTAAGGGAGCCCCATTCCTTTTCTGGTGCGTGTGGACTGCTGGTGTACCCATTCCACAGACGCAGGCCTTGCCTGTCTGCCTGGGTGGTCTGTCTCCATGGCAGTCCCCGCTGCCCCTCACCATCCTCTTTACAACAGGAGGGGTGGGGTGGGGGGAAGCTGAGTGCAGGTGCCCACATCCCATTTGCTTCTGAAGAGCAATAGTGTTGATAGGTCCTGCCATGAGCACCACAAAGAGGTATGCATAGGGAACTGGGGAGACTGCACCCCTCCTGCGCCCCTCCCTGTTCAATGAGCTCAATCCTGGGCTCAGGGCAAAGAGAGTCAATACTATTATCCCCCTGGAGAAAAAGGATCAAAACAATAGAGAATTGATCAATGCATATATAAAAAATTAACAAATGCCACCAGAGTGCCGCTGACCACAAAATGAAGGTGCCTTTCATCTTTCTTCCAAGCACTTCTCAATGCTCCATGTTTGATTTCAGCAGCCCCATGAGACAGCACTTCAGCATAGCTTTTCATCTCCTCTGCCACAGGAAGTGCCCTTTAAAAGTCTAAGCAAAATAATGTCACCTGTGTCTGTGTGTCACCCAGCTTTGCATTCTCCTCCAGAAAGTCAGATGGACCTGTGAGTGACGGATGCCAATAAGAATCCAGGTTGGTGGCTGGTAATGGCAGGTGCCTTCTCCTCTTTTCCGACACACCAGCCCTGTGTTCTCCAGGATGCTACATGTATGAGTCATTCATGTCATACTCTGCTGTGATGATCAGTGAAGTTTTGTTCATTTAAATATTTGACACTTAATTGTGTTTTATGTTAAATGAGAGACAACCATAAATGCATAAACACTGTCCAATCCAAAACGGCAGCCCCAGATGTGTGGGCCCAGCAGGCTTTCCTGGGCTGCTCAGACTTGGTGAGCACACTTCTCCCCAGGCCATGTGGACTGTGCAAAATTGTCCTTACCACCTGTGAAAGTGCACATGCACACTGCCATGAGAAATTGTTGGTGCCCACTGCAGATAGCATTGGGCTTACAAAATATAGAATGTGTTGCTGCATGGGCACCCAGCAATGCCATCCAAGACAATTGGTGGTGCCAGCCCAGTGAGTCCTGGTGCAATGGGGGTGGCCACCACCTCAGATGGTACTTCACATCTTTCTTCCATGATGTTTTAAAGTTATATAATATATAACTATATAATTTATATAATATATATAATATATATATATTATATATATACTAGAGGCCTGGTGCACAAAAATTTGTGCACTTGGGGGGGGCGTCCCTCAGCCTGGCCTATGCCCTCTTGCAGTCTGGGACCCCTGGGGGATTGGGCCCAAGCTGGCAGTCAGACATCCCTCTGGCAGCCCGACAGCCCTTGGGGGATGTCCACTTACCAGCAGGGAGCAGACCTAAGCTGCAGTCGGACATCCTTAGTGCTGCTGAGGAGGTGGGAGAGGCTCCCACCACCACTGCTGTGCTGGCAACTATCAGCCTGGCTTGTGGCTGAGCAGAGCTCCCCCTGTGGGAGTGCACTGACCACCAGGGGAAGCTCCTGCATTGAGCATCTGCCCCCGGTGGTCAGTGTGTGTCAGTGACCAGTCATACCCAGTCGTTCTGCTGTTAGGGTCAATTTGCATATTACCCTTTTATTATATAGGATAGAGGCCTGGTGCACAGGTGGGGGCCAGCTGGTTTGCCCTGAAAGGTATCCCGGATCAGGGTGGGGTCCTGCTGGGGTGCCTGGCCAGCCTGGGTGAGGGGCTGATGGCTGTATGCAGCTGGTCACACCCCCTTCAGGGTGGGGGTCCCCACTGGGGTGCCTGGCCAACCTGGGTGAGGGGCTTATGGATGTTTGCAGGCTGGTCAAGCCCCCCCCCCAGTGGGGACCCTCACCCCATGGAGGTTTGACCAGCCTGGGTGAGGGGCTGATGGCTGTTTTCAGGCTGGCCACACACCCTTTAGGGTAGTGGGTCCCCACTGGGGTTTCTGGCCAGTCTGGGTGAGGGGCTGAGGGCCATTTTCAGGCTGGCCAAGCCCCTGCCCCTGGCGACAGAAGCTCCCAGCCTCTCCTTTTTTTCTTTTTATTCTGGGATTTATTTACCTTCTATAATTTAAACTTTGTAGCCTTGAGTGGATTTCAGAGCCAGCTAGAGCGGGGCGGGAAGCAGGTATCTGGGGTTTATTTATCTTCTATAATTGAAACTTTGTTGCCTTGAGTGGAGCTCAGAGCTGGCTGCAGGCAGGAAGCTTGGCTTCCTCCATCACTGGGGCAACCAAGCCTCCTGCTCATTCCAGCTCCGTGGCTGCCGGCCACCATCTTGGTTGGGTTAATTTGCATATAGTCTCTCTGATTGGCTGGTGGGCGTGGCTTAAGGCGTAGTGAAGGTATGGTCACTTTGCATGTTTGTCTTTTATTAGTGTAAATACATATATATGTATACATATAATGTTTATAAGATTGCCTATAGTAAATATTTATATATTAAATCTTTACATATATATAATACAGAGAAAATATTTATAAAATTATCATCTATAAATTGACTTCTAACTCTGGAGTGGTCCATGCTCCTTGTATCTGCCCTTTGCTTGGATGCATGCCTCTCCTTTGTGTGCCTCAAGTAGCTGTCTGTTGCATGTAAGGTAGTGAAGCCATAGGACCAGCTGCTGGAGTACAGGAGGCAGCATCCTTCCCACTCTCCCTGGAGAACTTTTAGTTTGGGAGTTTCCCAAGGTAACTCAGGTCCACAGATTCACTAGAGCAGGGGTGGGCAACCTTTTTGTGAGTGCATGCCAAAACCAGCAAAATCTCTGACTCAAAATTCTTCTGCGTGCCAACCCTAATTTTTTTGAGAACATGTTACACCTACTTGATATCTCTTAAGGTGTACGTATGTGAAGAACCTTGAAGAAATAATAAAATTCATTCGAGCCACAAAAACACAGTATATGATGATGAAAAATACATTTATTTTTTAATGTATACATGTACACTGATAGTCCGACTGAAAACTTTATGACTCCGTTTGATATTATCAGTGGGACTTTTGCTGCTGCATCACTGATGACAGAGATTTTACATCAGGTTTATATTTCGTGACCTTCAGAGGTATGCACGAGCTACTACTTTCATCCGTCAGGCTACTCCTATTACGAGACTTAACAAAATTCATCACTGAGAACAAAGATTCACAAGTGTATGTGGATGAAACCGAAACACTGGTCTGATCTAGGAAGGCAAGGAGAGTTAAGGCAGAGGCATAGAAATTGCTCTTCCCCTCTCTCGTCAATCCATGTCTATGGTCTTTAAGATAACTTGTTATGTAAAATTATTTATTTATCTAAGATGCACCTACACTGAATTTATCTGAAACGTAAAAAAGTCAATATTAAGAAAAGAATTGTAAATGGAAGATTATAAGAGAGGGTTTCGCGTGCCAGCAAAAGTTACTGGCATGCCATGTTTGGCATGTGTGCCAGGGGTTACCCACCCCTGCACTAGAGGATCCAAAACTTGGCAAAGCTGTTCTGTTGCTATTTAGAATTTGGTACAGTTAAGGGAGGTGGATTATAATCAGCAGAGGGAAAAGGTGCCAACGGCAGGGTCAGGGGAGGCCAGGCAAGGAGATCCCAACTGTCCTCCCCCAGGGGAGTTACATGAATAGTGGTTGTAAGTCTCCTAGCAACAATGTGTGACAACATTCACGGAGTACCACCAACCAGGGACACTCACCTACCCCTTGGTGTGCAGAGACTTTGTGGGGGGCCGGGGGGTTGGTCATGTAGACATGGCTGAGCACCTATGTGGCTGACCACGGTTTCCAGTGGCTCCATAGGTCAAGCTGATATCACATGGCCCAAGGCCCCTGCCATGGAGCACACTGTTAGCATTCCTCTTGTCTGTGAGGATCCTAGAAATTGTGGGAGATCCTACATCCATTAGGGGAGTCCTGTAGGTCAATTTCTTTGTCACTCCTCCTCGGGGCATCCTTCACTGGCATATGTCTTGCAAACTGTGCCTTTTGCCATTGCTTTACCCTTAACTAGCCAGTCAGTCTGCTGACTCTTATGTTCTGATTCTTGTTCTTACTTTTCCTATCATTGTTATTTGGTTTGAATTTATTTTATGAGAAAACCAAAACATGTTATATTTAAAAATCAAAATGAAATGAAAGCAAGATAAAGTGCATGCACTACATTTGTTGTATGTATACTTGCAAACAAGGAGAGGTGCTGCATTGGAAGACAACTTAAAATGCTTGTGTGGCTTCCTGTGAATTGCCCAAGGCCAGCAGCCTCCTAACAGAGGGTATATTCAGAGCAAAGTATCTCCCCATTTTAAACACAGCACTGTGCCTTCAGCTCTTTGCATACCTAAAAATGCAGGTTACAGGAAAAGAAATGCCCCCCCTTTTATCTTTTCTCTTTTTAATTAATATGGGGGGGGGTTCAGTAGTGAGAAAATCCTATTCTTTTTCAATTTAACCTTTATTTGGGACTTTGCCTGAATATTGGCTTAGAGCAGTGATGGCGAACCTATGACATGTGTGTCAGAGGTGACACGTGAACTCATTTTTTTGGCTGATTTTTCTTTGTTAAATGGCATTTAAATATATAAAATAAATATCAAAAATATCTTTGTTTTAGTATGGTTGAAAATATCAAAAAATTTCTATATGTGACACGGCACCAGAGTTAAGTTAGGGTTTTTCAAAATGCTGACACGCCGAGCTCAAAAGGTTCGCCATCACTGTCTTAGAGTATTGAGAGAACATAGTTAATGTTTTGTCACTGAAATTCTCTCATCACTGAATTTCCTTCCTTTTTTTCCTTTGAAGGCATTTAATTTTGCTTAGTTGGTGACTTATTTAAGCTCTATAGTGCCTGATGCCAATCTTGTTCTTGATTAGACCCAAATTAATGGGAACAGCTATGTACTATGTAGTGCTCTTCAGTAGTAATTCTAAACTCGGGAATTTAATTCCATTACCCAAAACTTGGAAGGAAAGAGGACAACGTTACCACTTAAAGGAACTTTAGAAATCATCATTTCAACCTTTTTTTTCTGTACATTCTTTATTGCTTTGGAAGAGGCCTAAAAGGCTGGCAACGAGTTTATTTTTCTTTTCAAAGTCATTCCTGTCACTTTCTCCTGAACATCCACGAGGTAAATCAGGCATAATAGATTTCATTTCTTATAATACATTTCAAATGGTCTGCCTTCACCACAGTCAAATCCTAATAAGAAGGGTGTAATGAAAACAACAAATATTAATAGTCTTAAGTTTTCACTTCCTTTCACATTATTAGTCATGCCATGAGCTAAGGATTATGAAGGATAAATTATAGGGGAGATTATGTGATTAGTTATTAATTCTTTCCCTGCAGATTGAGAACCAAAGGATGCTATAATATTTCTTCATTATAGAAATATGGGCTGCTTCCCCAGTAATATAATCAATTTGCACTGAGACCTGGTAATGAAGGATAGGCAGAAAGCTGAAAAATGAATCTGACAGTTGTCTTCAAATCTCATTTTAGCCAAATATTTCAAATTTATCTTAGCCAGACCTCTTATCAGAATTAATAGTGAGTTTTTAAAAATAAATTTACATTTATTTGGGGGGGTAAGATTTCTAGATTGAATTGTGGACTGTAATCTTGTCCTCTTTTGATTATTATCATATCCCAAATTCTATGACCTGGATCAGGTAGTTTTCTGGCAGTGAAATTATATATCCATCAAGTTGTAAATTAGCTGTTGTTACCTAAATTATCCAAATGTTTGAGGTTTCTATCACCAAAATGTGTCACACACACACACACACACACACACACACACACACACACACACGGGTATTGCAAATTGCAAGTTCATTTACTAAAACTTGCCTGTTGGGATCCCTTATTATTTGACTGGGGCTATCCTTTCTATTTTGCCCAGTATTACAATAAAAATAAATTTGTAGTTTCTTCTTTCATTTACTTGTTTCAGTTTTGAACCCCCTGAGGAAGTGGGGGATACCTACTCTGCACTTGCCCTTGGAGTTATATTTCCCAAAACCCTGAGATCCAGCTTGGTCTTTTCTAAAGGAACATGCAGGCCAGAGACACCCTTCTCCTCAGTGGTCCTCTGATGGGAGCCCTCCCTTCCCCTTCCTAACTCTAGAATCCAATCCCTTCTCCCTGCCACCACTCTGCACTTAGTTTAAAAGATAATATATTAAGAAAATATATTTCATGTTTTTTTAATGAAAATGATTTCCAAAATAATAGTCACAAATTTAAATACAGTAATAAATTTAAAAATACAGAAACATTTAGGTTTAATCATACTGATAATGGATTTTTGCCTAATATCTTCTTAATGCCTGTAGTAATCTTTTTTTAAAAAAACAAAAACAAAAAAACACACACACATTTCTTTTTGTTTTCTTCTCCTTCTCCTACTATTTCCCAGTCTAAATGATATTATTATTTTAGGTCTATTCATAAACTTATCAACTTTATTCAATGTATTGATTTCCTAGTTGAAAGATGGGAGTTTAGCTCAACAACACTAGCCTCCTGAATTTCTTCTTTCACTACCAACAGGAATATATTATTTTTCATTTTATTATCTGGGCCAATATACTTGAAAATGCTGTGGGGTTTTAGGACAATGACCATACATGTCACTGGCTCCCCTCCACATTCTGTGAGTCCCACTTTCATTTCCCACTATCGAGCCATTCACTTCATATTATAAAAATTTCCAACCATGCATTGAAGAAGGAGTTGGTTTCTTTTCTATACATTTCTTCGAAAAGAAATATAAAACATTAGGTATGTCTATGCTAGCTTGATTTAAATATTTGTATTATATTTTTAAAAATCCCTCTCTCTGATGGATGTGTGAACCGGGAATGGGATGCAGAAATCACCCACTGAAGGATCTGGTAGAAAAAAGGGAAACAAAAGGTTACAAGAACTGGGGCACTGGGTAACAGGCTCACTAAAAAACCCAAACACCGCCCTGACCAGTATGGCTCAGTAGGTTGGAGCATCCTCCAGTATCTCAGGTGAGGATTTACAAAACAACAAAAAACCCAATAGCAATGGTTTGCTTTTTTTATATGAACGGTCAGCACAATTGTACAGTCACAAAATCATAAAGGAGAAAGTTGCACTTTTAAGGTTGAATTTTCAGCTCCCACACCGCCTAAGGTGTGGACAGTGAGGTTAGGACAATATATTTCTTTCATGCACTAAAGAGCTGTATTAGTTAATATTAAACTATGATATTGATATTATAAAAGTAAGCTATGTGATTAATAGATTTTATATATAATGGAACTCATGTAATTTCATGCCATAAACATATCTGAAAAAAACCTCAGTTTGATTAATAGACATTCTGTTTTCTTTTTCCAAGGAAACTAAGCCACACATGTGTATGGATAGAGATCCAAACATCAGCCCTGTTCTACGAAGATGTATGGAAGTTAGTGATGGCCTGCACTTGAAGTGCATACGGAAGGGTAGATCTCCCATTTGTGAAGGCTTTGAGAAAATTTTCAATCTGCCTCTTCTGCTATCTTTTACTCAATCCTATCTCAAGCAAGAGTTGGACCACTCAGAAATATAAATGCTAACAATTGGAAGCAATGGATTGAACCAGGTTGGGTCTTTAGGCTGTGAGTATCTCCTGGTGCACAGGAAAATATAAATAAATAAACAAACAAACAAACAAACAAATCTCTTCAATCCAATTTTTCTCTATGGGCTAATAAAATTTTTTATCTTAAGTTCTGAATCACTTTTTACTTATTTAAATCATTTTTTTCTCATTATGTATTTGTGAAAGTATGCATGAAGACATATAATAGAATTACTTAAAATTATGAATTAATGAGTGACAGATTGAGTTTATCAATATGCAAACGTAAGTCAAAGGTGCATGTTGGATGTGTTGAAAATAGCGAAGCAAAAAGTCATGGTACCTGTTTGCAAAAAGTATAGTTTGTGAATAAGTGAATTATTTGTATAAAAAATGCTAGTGCAGGGGGTTCACCATACACATCATAATGGAGAGGTAAACAAATGATATAAATGTAACCATATATCATTTTAGGGAATTATTTAATGCATAGAAATAAATCAAGGAACATTTTAGTATGAGTCTAACATTTAAAAACTATTCTGTGCAGAACATCTTAAATAACATTATGAAGTAAAACAAAACTTAATCTAATTTTTAATGTTCACTGGAAGCTTCCTAAGGACACATAGAAGATTTTTTAAAAATTACTTAAAAACTTCCCTGACAAGTAAGGCCATCCATGTTCTGTTATATTTCATGATATGAACTTTTGGTTTCAGTATTTTTGAAAGCTGGGTAAAAATATGTCTCATTGCTTAGGGTTCAGAGTCCAGGAATTTGAAAGGGAATCTGCCTTCGCTAATGAAACTGCTTGTCTTTCTTTACTCAAAGCCTGTCTTCCCCATGACCCCAGGGTCAGCTCTCAAACTTAACTGTCTGCAGATCCTCTGACTTCTCAGCACCTCCCAGGCTTGCTGCATTCTGACTCATTAAGTGTCTTCCTTAGCTACGCGTGTGGCTGGCGTCTCCTCCGGAGAAATCATGATACAATACAATGTGTGCCTCAGATATATTAGAAACTTCACAAACACTTATGCTTATTGGCAATGAAGAGAATCCTGCAGGGACATCCGGACACTTCCTTGTAGATCATCATGACAGAGCAAAGCCATCATTTTTCAAACAAAAATCCAGTCAACCTGCCCAGGTTCCAAAGTTTGCTCATTTCAAAGTTAATTTTTAACTCGCAAGTACTCAGGTAGTGGGTATACAAAGCCCAAGTTTTATGTAAAGAAGAATATTCTGATACGACAGCCAGAATTTGTGCTCTTGTGTGTGATTACAGATCCAAGTATCGATGCCATGATCCCCTTCCCCGGTGCTGCTGGGACCCACGACACCTTCTGACTCAGGAGACATTTCACAGAAACACACCACCACACTTTCAGCCCCAGGTAGTGTTTGCCCAGTGATATGCAAAGGAACTGAACCCCTTTCCGGACATTTATGTTGTAACTCCTGATAGAAAAGTTGTACACAGATAAGAAACTGTCCTGAGGTGTCAATTACAGAAGCATTTAGGAAGCTGTCCCTCAGTTTTCCTTAATTTGTCTTGTCAAATTTGAGCTTTCAGAAAGGCAAAAATAAAAAAATAAAAATAAATTCCATTTTGTGTAAGATTTGAACACAAACGTGATTTCTTTCGGAAATAATGTCTATAGAACATAACAAGTTAGACTTGAGAAAATAGCCTGGGTGGGCAGTAAGGAAACAACTGCTGTGAAATCATATTATTGGATATCGGCTTCCATGTTTACTCTACAATCACCAGGCCATTTTCTGATGTGAGTTTCACTTCTTTTTTTTTTTTTTTTTTTTTTTAAATATATTTTATTGATTTTTTACAGAGAGGAAGGGAGAGAGATAGAGAGTTAGAAACATCGATGAGAGAGAAACATCGATCAGCTGCCTCCCACACATCTCCCACTGGGGATGTGCCCGCAACCCAGGTACATGCCCTTGACCGGAATCGAACCTGGGACCTTTCAGTCCGCAGGCCGACGCTCTATCCACTGAGCCAAACCGGTTTCGGCGAGTTTCACTTCTTTTATTTAAGCATGCTCTCCTCGTAAATCTAATCTATAAAAACCCTGGGTGTAACATCACAGCCAGAACCGTGACCAACCGGAAGGAAGTCAGTCCTGCATGGGTCATCTTGGAAACGGCTGCGCCCTCCCCCAGCTGTTTCCTGGAGGGTGAGGTTTCAGGCAGGAACCTGCCCTCGGAGTGGAGCATGGAAGTGAAATGATTTGTGATGGATCTATTATTGAGGCTACCTTTGGAAATACTATATCTAAAGATCAGTGGTTCTGTTTTCAGATCCGGAAATTCTGTTTCTTTGTTACTAATGTTGTGGCCCCACCCCATAACAAAGAAACAATTTCTGGAGGATGAGGTCCAGGAATCAGGATTTTAAAAAGATTCCCAGGTGATTCTAATGTGCAGCCAATGTTGAGAACCACTGCTATAGATAATATTAAAAATATATCTAAATGTGCAATTCTTTGTCCAAAAAATGAGTATGTTCAAAAATTAAATGAAGAAATTTTGTATATACTCCATGGAGATTTTCACACATATTTTAGTGTTTCCACAGATGATGCTGAAAAGGAAAATTTTCCTATCGAATTTCTTAATAGTATTACTCCTTTGGGAATGCCGTGTCATAAATTAAAATTGAAAGTGGGTGCAATCATCATGCTATTGAGAAATCTCAATAGTAAATGGGGTCTTTGTAATGGTACCAGGTTTATTATCAAAAGATTGCGACCTAACATTATCGAAGCTGAAGTATTAACAGGATCTGCAGAGGGAGAGGCTGTTCTGATTCCAAGAATTAATTTGCCCCCATCTGACACTGACTTCCCATTTAAATTGATTCGATGACGGTTTCCCGTGATGCCAGTATCTGTGATGACTATTGATAAATCACAAGGACAAACTCTAGACAAAGTAGGCATATTCCTACCTGAATCCATTTTTGCACATGGTCAGTTATATGTTGCTTTCTCTCGAGTTTGAAGAGCATGTGATGTTACAGTTAAAGTTCTAAATACTTCATCACAAAGGAAATTAGTCAAGCACTCTGAAAGTGTTTTCACTCTTAATGTGGTGTACAGGGATATATTAGAATAAGTTTAATCACTTTATCAGTCATTGTTTGCATCGCTGTTGTTTTCATATCATGTTTTTGTTGTTTTCATATCATGTTTTTGTCGTTTTTATATCATGCCTCTGTTGTTGTTATATCCTTTTGTTACTGTTTATTTATTAATAAATTTATATATTATTTTCATATACATTTTACTAATTCCCTTTCATCTCTCACACTTTTATTATAGAGAAAGGGCAAATAGCAATACTAAAATATCTCTGCTAATTAATTTCTTTTTATAAAAAAATATATTTCATTGATTTTTTACAGAGAGGAAGGGAGAGGGATAGAGAGTTAGAAACATCGATGAGAGAGAAACATCAATCAGCTTCCTCCTGCACACTCCCCACTGGGGATGTGCCCGCAACCAAGGTACATGCCCTTGACCAGAATCGAACCTGGGACCCTTGAGTTCGCAGGCTGATGCTCTATCCACTGAGCCAAACCGGTTAGGGCAAGTAATTCCCTTTTAATGTGCATGAATTTCATGCACTGGACTACTAGTGTCTTAATAATAAACCTTCTAATATTTCCAGTATAGTTTAATTCCCCATAAGAATAGAAGAATAGATTTTGCTACTCAAAGTGGAGCCTGAAGACCAGGAGGACTGTCCTCAGCTATGAGCTTGTTAGAAATGTAGAATTTCAGGTCTCACCCCACGCTTACTGATTCAGAAAATACTTTTGTAGGGGGGCTTCCAGGTGATTCAAGTGTTCATTACAGTTTGGGAGTCCTTGGCACATAAGGTCCCCCTTCCTTTCCTCAGTAAATTCACTGTAGTCTGGGTGAGTTAGGGTGAAACAGCAGATGAGGAGGTGTGGCACATGGATTCAGCTCACTGCTTGCTCAAACAGCCAGGCAGCACATCCTTCCCTCTCAGGTAGAGAAACATTCCTTAAATATATTTGTTCCTGCACTCTGATCTCTGTGCCGAGAATGGCCATATTTCTCTTAAAAACTTCTGATCAGGGTAAAATGGTTTTTGTAATGGATTAGATCAGAAGAATGATTCCTATGGGATAAGCAGCTGTTCTCAGCCTGTGCAGGGCGCAAGTCTAAAATGCAAGCCTTCAGATTTCTCAGTAATAAAACGTAGCAGTCCTGTGAATGCTTACTTAATGCTCCATTAGGAGGCTCTGTTTCCAAAATAGTTTCAAGATAAATCATTAATATCAAGCATGAAATAATTAGTTATGGCTTAGAAATGACAACAAAAAGATTGTGTTCAGATCTCAACAATGCTTGAATTACATTTAGTCTGTGTTGGACTAAAATATCCCTTCACAGTACATTTTGCTGTAGCAACATGACAGAAATACCTCAGATTCCAGGTCACTAAGGCTGTGGGAGGTGGAGCTTCACCAGATTCAGCCAGGAGATGGTGACAAGGAGCTCACTAAGAAACCGGATGATTCCTCCCCCTCACCAGTACCAGAGACTGGACCCACATCCAGACCTCACTCTTGCTTGAATCATAGAACCTTCCAGATGGCTCTTCCCTCAACTCCCAACTTTAATTCCATCATATCCTGTGGATATGTTGCTTTTTGAGGATGTAGGTATGTCCCCTGGTAAGAATAAATAGTATTCTTAGAAGTGCTTAAGTTTAGCTCCAAAAGTTTTGGAATTAAAGCATTACCCAACAATTGCAAATTCAACATCCTATATAATAAAAGGCTAATATGCAAATTGTCCCCTCGGGAGTTTGACCCCTTGCTATGATGTGTGCTGATCACCAGAGGGCGGCACCGAATGGAGGAAGGCTGCAAACAGAGGAAGGCCCCGGCTGGCAGCTAGCAGCTGGGGAAGGAAGGCCCTGATCAGCCCTGATGGATGGCCATGCCTAGGGACCCTACCCATGCATGAATTTTGTGCGCCAGTCCTCTGGTACCATTGTAATTTATTCTTACAGGGGAACATTTGAGAAGGAAATACACATTGACCTGTAACTTCCTGGAATATTTCTGAAAGCACAAAACTAGCAGTTTTGTTTTATCTTAAATTATGCATGTTTTTATTTCAAAACTAGTTTCTAAGAAAAAATATGATTTTTGTATATTATATGTATTCAAAATATCCCGAATATGATTCTTGAAAACATACATGTGGCTGTGGCTATTCCAGAAACTTACACAATTAGATTATAAGAAATAATATTTAAGTAAAAATTTAGGAAATGCTTTAGCTTCATATTAAATGAATCCTTACTCCCTTCTGGGCCTCTAGAATTCTTTTAGCAAGAGCTTGCAGAAGGAACTTTCATTTTGCAATATCATCATCTATCCTTTATTGAGAAATAAGAGTTGACAAATGGCATCCTAGTTCATAAAGACTTTTGTTTTGATAGCATTAAAATGACTAACATTAGGCACTTGACCCAATTTGGTAAAGCAATAGAGACATTGCCTACCATAAAATAGAAGAAATTAAATATTAGGATTATGTAAGACAATAAGACATAGCTGAAAAGAACAAAGATGAATTGTTTCCTTTCCCAAATAGTGGTTTCCATGTCTGCAGGCATATAATATTTCAAATGTTATAAGCCCATTAAGTTACTAATTTTCCTTTTTCACTAATTTTAAGATATGCCTTAATAAGAATCAAGTAGCAGGAGACATTGAGGTACCAAGAAAATAGGTCACTTTGAATGTTTGCAATACCTTGACTCATACAGTCTCATTAGCCCTAATACTTATCTACAATATGTAACTGTACTTATACATATTTTTTAAGTTTAAATGGCATTCTAGAACAACAAAAGTGATTTTTTTTTATAATGTAATATGTTCATTTTGTAATACTGTAGAAATGATATCACATTGTTGGTCCAAGGTTGCTCTCTATTTTATCAATTTGCTAATAAAAACTAAATTAAAAATCATATTTGTAAATAATATTTATTAAATGTTGAAATGTATGTCAGAGAAAAAAATAGCTAGTACAGTAAATAATCGATTTTTCAGACCTCAATTTTAAGGGACAAAATTTTCGGTCCATATGTTATATGTGAACATTAGCACCCTGTTAATGTTAAAATGCTTTCAACCAAGGTTTTCTTATAATTAAACTAACAAGTTATTTTTTTGTTATTAATTCACTGTTATTTTTAACAAATTTTAGTGAATAGTCTGTATGTTAGAAAAAACACTGTAGTAATTTTGCAGACATAAATAAATATTACATATCTACTAGTACAACTACAGTCTACATATTTAAATCCAAGAGTCACCACTGGTAAACAATGTTCTGCAAATGATTAGCATGTGATCATAAAGCATCACGAGTGATAACTGGTTAATTGGTTCTGTTGTCAAATGGCATGACTTTCTGCAGTAGTTTTAACATGTGCCAGCTGATGTTCCCATGTGCACTAAGCCACACCCCAGCCCTGAGCATTTGTTTACTCACAGTGGTGAATGCATGCATGCATTTACTAGACCCAGTCAGTATAAATTTAAAATCACTGTAATACATATAAAAACTTTTCTGTGAAATTAAACTTTTCATAAACACTTAATTTTAATTATACAAATGTATCTACGTAACTAAAAACAGGTAAGCTAAGTGATTTGTCGATTTTTTTAACATAGGAATTCAGAAAACCTACTTCATTCTGTAATGGACTTTTGGCCATAATGGACTCCCTCATGCCCGAATTAGTCCATTATATCAAGTTTTACTGTACATGGTCTTTAAAAATAGTTCAGTATGCTCTGTGAGTGACAGAGGTCATTTGTTTTGTGTAATATGACCACACAATGCAAACAGTCTGACTGACTCAAATTCGGCTATCCTATTACTAACTAGTCACAAATGTTTACCTGTTTTGACCAGATTATTTTGATTACTTAGTAATTTCATTCAACAATTACAAACCTGTTGCTTATATAGACACACTTTTCCTGTTCTTTCTGCTGAACTGAATTAGAACTGGTTACAATCTTTAAAGATTTTTTTTCTTATATTGCTAACTCAGTAAAGTGTCCAAAGAGCATTGAGTATTTATTCTCTTTATTGCTATTATAAAATTTTAATATGCACTTCCATATGTTTTTATTATAGTGAGAAATATAAGCATGCATAGGTAACAATTTAGCATGTATAACTTAACGGTATGCAATGTTTAGAATTATTATTTTCCACATCTTACAAACCCTCTAGAATAGTATTATATACCTTGGAAATACAGTTACTGATAGTTTCAAAAAGTTATATTTCTACTAAAGTAAACATGAAAGTACCTTGTGATTAATCAATCCCACTCCTGGGTATTGTATCCAAAGGACATGAAATCAGGATCTCAAAATTATCTACACCCCTATGTCAATTGCAGCACTATTTACAATAGCCAAGGTATGTAAACAGCCTACATGTCCCTCAACAGATGACTGGATAAAGAAAGTGTGGTACATATATACAATCGACTATTCAGCCATTAAAAAGAAGGAAATCCTGCCATTTGTGACAAAACGGATGAATCTGAAAGGTATGATGCTAGTGCTAAGTGAAATAAGCCAAAGAAAGAAAGATATTGTATAAACTCACTTACATGAGGAATCTTAAAAAAAACAAAAAGGTAATATCATAGAAACAGAATTGAATGGAGGTTGCCAGGGGTTGGGGTGAGAGGGACGTGGGTGATGTAGGTCAAAGGTACACATTTTCAGTTGTAAGAAGTACTTAGGGTCTAATGTAGCGCATGGTGACTATAGTCAGTCAGATGGTATTGTATGCTTAAAAGTTGCTGAAAGTAAATTTTAAACATTCTCACCACATAAATTAAAAAAAAAGTTAACTGTGAAATATGTGAGGTGATAGATGTATTCATTGTCTTGCTCTTGGGAATCATTCTACATTGTGTATGTCTATCCAGTCATCACAATGCATGTATACTTTAAATATATGCAATTATACTTGTCAAGTATTTTCCAATAAAGTTAAAATTAAAAGAAAATCATCTCTGCTTATTAATGCTTTCATGTTTGTGTTTAAAAGTACACATATGATGTTCACATCTTAGAGAATAAAATATGTAGCAGATCATATTTATCATATACCTGGAATAAAATCATAAATATGGTATATTAGTTTAAAACAGCAAGAAAAGGCTACCATGCACACTGAAGATGTATTCCAGTGGTGTGTTTTATCCCAGGGAAATATATTTATGTTCTATTAGAGATCAATACTTAGGACAAATGGAAGGAAGGGAACTTGAATTATCTCAGCCTCCTTTTCCCACTTAAAAAAAAATTAGAATACTTTCCTCTTAAGCTCTATGTGACCATCTGTCAGCTGCAGGGTGATGGTGGGTGTTAAACTGTGTGTTACATCCTAGATAATATCCAACATGCAATGGATGCTCAATAAATGGTTGACATTGTGATTGTCTATGGGGATGTACCTACACTGAATAGAGTCTACTATTACTGTTCTACTAATCGTAACAATTACTAATAACGTGGAAATGGAGCAGAGAAAAGTAATCTCTGTGATAACTAGAAAACATTTTCACTTTTAAATCTAGTGACAATCTAAAATATTTTCTAAGCATGTTTATGGACTTAAATCTATCACGACTTAAATGTCTCCTTAGAGATAGAACAATCAATTCATCAGTAGATAAATAATGTTCCATCTCTATCAATCTGCTAGTTTTCACAATTATCAAGTTCCTTCTAAAAATAGCCTCAAGCCTGTATTTAAACTAAACCTGTTTTTCCCATATAAAATGCTTACTGCTCTAATTCTGTGATTGAGTTTACCATGTAGATGAACAGTTTATTTATAGAATTTAAACATGTTTGTTGACACCTGGAAAAGTTTTGCTTTTATTATCCAAAAGGTGATGATAATAATTTGGTTCATGTGTGTTTGCATTCATATTAGTTAGAAGAAATGCTTATAATGCAACCTTTAAGGCAGTTGCTTAACAGAGCTGTTATTTAAAGATGTATAGATGTGTGAGAGGTATTGCTACTTCATTAGCATTCCCACTTGGTCTGATTTTCAGTCTGTGCCTCACATTTCCTCCAGAGACCCAGCGTCCTTTGTTATTTGTGCTTGCATTCAAATCAGAACTCTCTATGATGGAATGCTAGTGCTGTGCTTATTGTGGCAATAAGAGATTGTAAAATTGATGCAATATTGGACTAACGTAACTATCTGAAAATAAGAATTAACAATTTCCATTGTGTTAACCTCATAAAAATGGTAGCAAAATATAATGGCTTTGGAGAAGTTTCCTGGCAAAGTCCAGTGCATCTGACCAGTACGTTTTAAAAATGTTAAAGCAAAACACTTGATTTTTAGCAAATATCTTAGGAGGATAATAGATTTGGGGGCTATTTTATATTTTGTGCTATTTTGCACGTGAAGTAGAAAACATTTGGCTGGACAGTTCTTTTAATCGGATTTTTACAATCCTACACTATAATGATCTCAGGTAATACAATGGGATTGTTTCCACCTTACCCTGTCTTCTTCCACATCCATTTAGGTTGAACTGATTTGGAGTTCTTCTGGGCCCAGGGTTCTAATGGGGAGAAGAGTCTTGTGAGAGTCTGTGGGGAATGAGGCTTGAATACATCCTACCTGAAAAGACCCATATAGGGTAGAACCAGAACCCTGGCTGAAATCTCCATAAGGAAGAGGGTTAGGTGCTAAGTGCGGAGGAATAAGAAATACTTTTGCTCTGTTCTTATGTGTAGCATTGGCCAATTTATTTTGATCAGCCTATCAGCAAAGAGATACTGTGCAAGTCAAAGGATTAAGTATTTTTTAAAGATGTTTTTAAAAGTGAATGCACAGTTACATACTGCCTTTGTTTACAGGAGGCATGGAGTATACAGCCCAGGGTTCAGCAGACAATGATGCTGGGAGAACCTGACTGCAGCATTTATCATTTTAGCAGAGATGTTTGTGAGAGCAAAGATCAGGGGCGAGGGTGCAAAGAAAGATCATTTATTTTTGTATTTTTGCAGAGGCCAGGAGTGCTTTTGAGGGTTAAAGAGGACTCAGCAAACCCCATCCTTGTCCCTAGGGGCTCCCCCGCGCCTCCGGAGCCCGCGGCAGGGAGACCCCAGCGCCCGTAGGTGGCGCCCCACGTCCGTGCTTGCGGTCGCCGCGCTCTGGGCGCAGCTCGGAAACCCCGCGCGTCTCCCCAAGTCCTTAGAGCTCAGAGCAGGCATTTTAATAAATAAGCACGAGTGCCAACGCGCTCCGGGAGCCCGGAGGATCCGAGGAGCAGCACAGAAACCCCGGCGGAGGCGCCTCCTTAATCCCTGCCAAATCCTGACATTTCCCAAACTGGAGACTCCGGAACCACAGCCGCCCTAAACCATTCAAATCCCAAGCCTTTTCCTCTCCATTCTCTCCATTCTTTTCTTCTGTTTGTTCTCTCTCTCTCTCTCTCTCTCTCTCTCTCTCTCTCTCTCTCTCTCTCTCTCTCTCCCCCCCCCCCCCTTTTCTCTCTCAATAAAACTGCTTCCTCCTCTCAACTCCTTTTCAATTATGAAAGTGGTCACCCTGCTCAGGATTAAGATTTGGAGGGAATTTGGAAAAGAAAAGAAAGAATCAAAAATCAGAGGTGCGACCAGTGCTTTTGACGGTGCCTAATTTTTGAAAGAGGAGTCAGGGAGGATTTCGCTCTGGGTGTTAGGGTGAGAGCCGAATCTAGGTGGTGGAGGGTGCGGCGGGGGTGCGGGAGCGAGTGCTGAGTCCGGAGGGCGCCTTGAGTGCTCGGAGACCTCGTGGCGTTTGGCTGAGCCGCCTGGAGACGGGGGAAGGCTGGGGCTGTGGGGCTGGGGTGGGAGGAGAGAGCCGCGCAGCGGGCGCAGGAGCGGTGCAGACCCGGTGCGGAACGCGTGCCGGCCGGGTGCGTTGCGGTGCGCGTAGCGCACCAGTGCGAAGCGAGGGCGTAAGAGGTGCAGGGCGCGGAGTGGGGTGCTGTCCGGTTTGGGGCGCGGGGCGTGCGGGTCTGGACCCGTGCAGTGCGCTGGGAGCAGGCGCGGGCCGGCGAGGCAGAGGGGCAGGGCGGGGCGGAGCTGCATTGGCCAGGCGCGGGGAGCGGATTGCGCCCGGTGTCTCCTCCCGCCAGCTCCGCTCACCCTCTTTAAGCAGAACTTGGCTGACGGCGGTGCTCGCTCGTCATGGCTGTTCCAGGTAACCAACCCAGCCCTGCGCTCCGCGATCCGCGCGTTAACTGCATTTCATGCGTGTATTTCAACTGGGACCGTCGCGAGTCTGCGTCCGGGCGTCGGGAGAAGCGACCGAGAAGAAGGACATGATTTTGTCTGGGGCTGAGGACAGAGGCTACTCATGGAGAAACAACTTCTCTCTTCTTAGACTATTAGAGGAGTTGTTCAGAGGCCGTGGGCGGCGCGGGGAGAGGCTTCTGGCTTTTTTGTTTTGGGGCTGGGTGTGCAAATAACCTGTCTGGTTTAGGGGGAGCAGAGGGGGCCGGAGAAAGGGGTTAAGTTAGCAGAGAGTCTCGGGGCCGTCTCCCAGCTCAGCAAACGGGAGCCCGGAGTCTGGAAACAAAAGCTGCACCATCAGGCCAGCTCAGGGCTCAGGGCTCAGGGCGCCGGCATCCCCGCCTGTGCCAGAGGGATCCCAGGGACTCTCCAAAGGCGCTCGCTGCTGGCTGAGGGGACGCGGTGGAAGTGGGTGTCTGCTTTTAGAGTCTCTTTTTTCTTTTTCTCTAATTCATCCCAAGGATTCCTGGAGGTTTGGTCTTTGGATGGACTGCTTTAAAAAAATGTCGAGGATAGGAAAAGACAGGATGAAGGGGGAAGCAGAGAAAGGGGAAAGGGTTCGTAGTGTGTTGAGGAAAATGCCGCTGAAATGAAGGCGATACAGCATGAATGGATTTTCCTTTGCCACGTCCTGAGCTCCCCTCCGCCTTAGGCTAGAAGGGGCTGTGGGGTGGCGCTGACGGAGTCCCCGAGGGGGCCCGATCCTGTCTTAGTGCTGAGATCTTGCAGAATCGCGGGCCCCCGACCTGACTGCACCTCTGGCGCGCGCGCCCCCTGAGCCTTCAGGGATGCCCTGCCCAGGGCGCCGTGCGTTTCTCGGGACCTGTTGTGCGGGAGGGGGGCGGCTGTGCGCGGGAGCAAGAGGGTGGCCTCCAGTGAGGGGCCCAAGCGCCTCAGGCACCTGCTCCCCATGCCCCCTCCCGAACTGCTTCACCTCCCAGTCTAAGGGTGTGGGTTCTTTGCCCTGACAGGTCCGCTGGCGCTTTTCTTGTGAGGACGATCCTGGCCTTAACCATCAGAGCAGGGGACCCAGGCCAGAGGAGGCTATCCCTGGCCCCGCACGTTGCTCGACCGCCCGCGCTCCTCCCGCCTCTGCCGCTGTCCCAAGCGCGCCGCCCCCCCCAGCCCGGATGCCGGCGCCTGGCCAGGGCCCCCGCAGGCCGCCGCTGACCATGCCCGGGCTCCGGGGGGCGCTGCGCGAGCCGACGGGCTGCGGCTCCTGCCTCGGGGCGGCGCTGGCCCTGCTGCTGCTGCTGCTGCCCGCCGGCTGCCCGGTGCGGGCGCAGAACGACACGGAGCCCATCGTGCTGGAGGGCAAGTGCCTGGTGGTGTGCGACTCCAGCCCATCAGCGGACGGTGCTGTCACCTCCTCCCTTGGCATCTCCGTGCGCTCTGGCAGCGCCAAAGTGGCCTTCTCCGCCACTCGGAGCACCAACCACGA
This sequence comes from Myotis myotis, assembly GCF_014108235.1. Taxonomy (NCBI): domain Eukaryota; kingdom Metazoa; phylum Chordata; class Mammalia; order Chiroptera; family Vespertilionidae; genus Myotis; species Myotis myotis. The sequence goes on from NW_023416401.1 coordinate 44,250,967, forward strand.
GCCGTCGGAGATGAGCAACCGCACCATGACCATCTACTTCGACCAGGTCAGCTGGCCGGTTTGCGCACGGTGCCTCTTGCCCAGGAGAACAGGGCGGGAGCCTGGGCGCTGGGGCTGGGGCTTCCCGCGTCAGGGACCTGCAGTTCCAGGTTCTTCCCTCCTCTGCCCTGTCCTGCCCTGCGCCTCTCCCTTCTCTCTCCTCTTTCTAGTGTGCTCTCCTTGACATTCCCTCCTTATCGCGTTATAGCTTCCTTGTACCTGTCCACTCAGGTGGCACTTTGGTGACTGAGAAGCCCATCAAGCTAAGAGATCAGAAAGCTATTTCCCAAAAGGGAACTGCATGGTTTACTTTTTGCCCGGGTGGGGGCTGTCATTTGTGGTAGATGGGCCTTCCTCACCCATGTGGCCAACACAGAGACTGAGCATTTTAAACTCTCCACGCTCAAGGAGGGTCCTCAGGAGGCCCAGACGCTCAGAAAAGAGGTGCCTATTGCTTATTTTGGAAAGGACTGGGAAGAGGATATTTATCTTCAAGAAAAATAAGTGAGCGAGTGTGTGAGGGAAATAGCAGGATGGTTATATAAATACAAAACGAAATAGCTTCTTATATAATTGCAATGTGTAGTGAAAACAATATATAAGACAATCTACAAATACAATATATCACGATATCAATATGCAGTGTGGTTATGGGAATAATAATAATAAAAAAAGGATCGATGACTTCTGTTGCCCTAATCCACTTAACTTTTCCCACTGGGGCCAGAGCCAAAGGGTTGTGAATAGATCCTACCTTGGCAACCCCCTCTCTGGTGTGGCTGCTCAGGATTAGGGTCATGACCTTCCTCTTGGATCCCTCCCCCCTTGGTTCTGTTGTTTTTCAGAAACAAATTGAAACATAATAGTGCTTTCCAAACTTGAACGCATCAGTCCATTCCTTAGGAACCTAAGCCTTCCACAAATGGAACCCTCTTCAGCTGTCCACACTGAGACCTCCCCTCTGCATAAACCCACTCTCACTCCTGAGTATCGATAAACCTGCACACACACCCTTGACTCATTTTAGGCCAGTGTGTTCATTTGTTTTCCTTGTTGTTAGGGAGTCTGTACATTCATGAAGTTTTGTGGGATTTGGGGGTGGTGATGGGAGGGAGTCTGCCTTTAATCTGTTTTTATTTATAAGACATAACAATATTTATGTTCAAAGAAAGGAGACAATAAGAAATAGGTAACTATTTACTGGATTAATAAGTCCTCCGTTATGAGTTACTATAATTTACCTTCCCATGTCCTACAAATAGTTTCACCACCTTTTTACGTCCATCATTCATTTGGGTCAAGAAAACGGTGATGTGGACAGGGTAAGGGGCAGCAGGGTTCTCATTTTATGGATGAGGAACCTGTGGCAGGGCAGGCTGGATGGTGCGCCACTGGTTCCTGGTTAGGGAGAAACAGCCTGATTTTCTGAGCTGGTTGGGAGATCTTTCCTCTACAGCAGGGCTCCGAATCTTCCAGTTTCCTGAATTTAAAATTGAGGTGAAAGAGTTGAGGTAAAGAGTTGGAAGAAGCAGCTCCAAGAGCTTGAGTGGAGAATGCTTTATTCTTCGTGAAAACATCATTCTACCCACTGAGAGCATAGCCCTGGGGAGGCACAGAACAGGAGGGCACACCACCCCTAAGCATAGAGCCCTCATGTCTATATGAACCCCACAGACTAGGGGGGCGGAGGTGGTGCCCCCAGCTCCGGCGCGGGCTGCCTTCCGAACCATCCTGCAGCTGTGGTTGAGCAGCAGTTGACATGGCTCTGGGAATTGCTTGTTATTCATCTATAATGAGTGCCTAAGAAATCACCGCAAAACGTATTCAGTTGACATTTATTTTCTGAACAGATGACAGGCTCTTTCATCCAGGCCTGTGTTGTTGTTGCTGGATGTTTGTCTTAGAAGCTGAGAACACCAGGCAAGCCATTCTAGTATCTTAATTGAGTTGTGCATTTGTGTGTGAGTAGGAGTGGGGACGGGATTCAGGCAGAGTGGCCAAATTCTGTCTTCAGCTTCTAATAAAGATTTGGGTTGTGATGGGGGGCCCTCTTGTCTTCAAGTTCTACTTATGATGTCATGCTCCCATTCCCTCTGATCTGAGGAAACCCACTTGCAGGGCCAAGTGAGCTCGTATCCCATGGCTGGATTAGTCATTATTCTTGCGCCTGATGGAATTCCCAGGATTGAGCCAAGGGTGTCCAAGCTGCTGTGTGGACTCTCCAGCTATTTATTCAAGCACATTGCATGATGTCATAGCTCATCCAAGGAAGCAATCATCTCTCAGAGGAAAATGAGGGAAGCAGGCACCATAGGTGTTTATGGACTGAGATCTTGCACTCAGCAGCCATTATTGAGCACCTACTGTGTGCTGCCAGGGCATGTGCCGGGGCTGCAGGAACAGAGACCAGGACCTGACACAGTCTGTTCTGCCCTGGAGCACATACAGGAAGTTAGGTGGGAAGCTTCATCTGAGGGAACTGATCTCACTTAATTGGCTTCTTGCCCCATAGCCGGTTCTCTACCCACTCAGTGTGGTCCAGTAATTTTTGTCAAAGCTCCATGCTGAAGTTCCATCATTCCACAAGCCTCAGAACAGACTTAACATCCGGTTGTTTACTGACCTCATTGCCTTCCTTCCTTTCTCTCTGTTCTGCCCCCAATGCACAAAATTAGCACCCACTTTTTCAACGCATAAATGAATATAAATTAAAACATCTTTATGAATCGCTATCCCTTGAAATACCTTTGAAATCACTTCCCACTGTGGGATATTTTAACTCCAGCAGTGCCTCCCCATGGGTGGGCAGCCTGAGCAGCTCTAGTGGACCTGGGTCACTGCTGTGCCAGTCTGCTCAACCTGTGTGCCAAGGAGGGGCTTGCTATGTCTCTGTGTGTTCCTCTTCTTTTTCAGGTGTTAGTAAATATTGGCAACCATTTCGATCTTGCCTCCAGTATATTTGTAGCTCCGAGAAAAGGGATTTATAGCTTCAGCTTCCACGTGGTCAAAGTGTACAACAGACAGACCATCCAGGTGGGTAGCTTTGGAAATGGGACCCTTTGAACTTTGGGTTACCATTCCCCATTACTGCAGACCCTATCAGCCCTTCTGTGAAGCAGGGGGTGGGGCTGGGAGCCAGCTGAGTCCTCTGGGTCAGGTCCCTGGGGAAGTAGGGCTCCATGGAAAGGGTGGGGGAAGGGCTGGGGGAAGGAGAGGACAAGTGTGTGAGAACAGTGGACCCTGCATGGCCTGCTGAGCTCTACCCTCTGCATTGTAGGTCAGTTTAATGCAGAACGGCTATCCAGTGATCTCAGCATTCGCAGGAGACCAGGACGTGACCAGAGAAGCAGCCAGCAATGGGGTCCTGCTGCTGATGGAGAGGGAGGACAAGGTGCACCTCAAACTGGAGCGGGGCAACCTCATGGGAGGCTGGAAGTACTCCACCTTCTCTGGCTTTTTGGTGTTTCCCCTATAAACGCCGAGCCTGGGGTGGCGGGGAAGTTGTAATCTGGACCCAGGAATCCCCCCTCCCTAACCCCCTGAACTTGGCAGAACAGGACAACTTGTTTCCAAGCTCCGTCTGGCTGTCGAGGTAGAAGAATGATTTCCTTCCAAATCTCCAGTTTTTTCTTTGACTATTGACCATTCCTCGGGAACCTGGCCTCTAATTAGTTTTAGACGATAAGGTCTTCAGGAGAAATGACACTATGGACCTGAGCAATTTGTACCTGTGATTGTAACGTCGATCTGGGATTTTACTGTTGGGACCACTGCGATTTCTTCTTTTGTATGGACGCTGTATTGTTGTCTGGAGTGAGGAGTGCCCAGACCTCAGGATGGATTGCAGGGGGCTGGCTGCACTCAAAGCAAGAGCCCTGCAGGTCACTGCCCACTGGCCAGTCGTGAAATGTGTTCTCTGTGTGTCTGTTCAGCCTTAAGAAAAAGGATGGCTTGGCTTTCATTCTGTGTGTTTCCCTGGGAGAATGGGAGGACTGGGGAGGGGAAGGGGCATTGTGATCCTGTCGGAAGTGCTTTATCTGGAAATGCGAGTTTTGCACGATCGGACTGGACTTTTGTTCTGTACTGTGTGTGTGTGTATGTGTGTGTGTGTGTGTGTGTGTGTCCTCGAAAAGCTTTACTTTGCTTTCTACGCTCGGCTCTCCCTCCTCACCCCTGCTTTTATTCATCATGTTGGGCTGAAGGAGAGAAATGTATGTTGAATTCCTGGATGAGACCCAACCAAACAAAAGGTACCTGTATATCAAAGTGAAAATGACAAATGGACAATTCCTTGGATTCTTTTAAAGAGATTCTCTCAGATGCACCATGAGAATGAACAACCAGGATATTTTTTTTAACGCTTCGGAGTACTTTAAGAACCTGGCGTTCCTGGGTGGCCTGGATCATGTAAGATGAGAGCAGGTGCTGTGTGACCGAGTCTCCCGAGTATATGGCTTCTCTGCGGAGTGGCCTGGGTCTTTGCAGCAGCATGTTTCACTTACTGGGATTCACTCTGCATGAGCACACCTGGGACCAGGTGCTTCAAAGGCAGCAGACCAGCCACTCTCCAGGGATCCCCTTCTGATCTGCCCTGGAAAGAGGGGTGCGGACACTCCCCTGCGTGCGTGCACTGGCAGGAAGCCAGGCTGGAGTCCCAGTGGTTAAAGCTATTGGCAGAGGCACCCTAGGAGCGGTTTCTCAAATCCTTCCTGTTTTGGCACCTTGTACAACAATATTATTAAAATCCAGCTGAGCGTTGATGAGTACAGAATTCCTATGCCAAGGAGATGTCACTAATCCCAAAGCAGTCAAAGAAGAGACCTCAAACCGGATGTTAATTTGTCCTTTGTGTAACAATGTAACCAAAATATTGATGATAAAGAAGTCATAATTTAAGATTCAGAATAAATGGGTTTGATGTCTGGCTTGCTCTTCTCCCTTCCCATTGTCTCCCAACTCCCAAATTGTGTGTAAGTATCAGCCAAGGGTCTGGGACTTGCCAAAGGTAAATCCATACCCTGCCTGTTTAAACACACAGACACACACACACACACACACACACACTGATCTAGTAATGGGTTTTTTATGGAATTTACACATAAAATACATTTTAATTAGTACATAATATCTTTCACACAGGACAATTTTGGAAGAGATACATTAAAAAGACAGCATTCAAAAGGTGTTGTGGATAGGCAGTCTGCTTTTGCCACATGTAATCATTGATGTGGTCCCTGTTCCAATCAGAGACCAGTGATTAAAAGAAACGGACATTAGAGGAGAGAGTCAGTTGTTTCTAAGGCATGTGAGAGATTGGAACGGCATTGGCTTTCATTTCCCAAAAAGAGATGCAGTGGGGACTATATAAATGAAAAACTGTAGTTTGAGTAAGGGTCTGAGTTTCACTGGCCTTACGTGAAGAGCATGATAGGGTGCAGAATAAATTTAACTTGAATTAAAATGCTGTTACATTTTGTGAAGATGGGGGAAATATCAGGAAACACTTGGTGTGTTTTGGCTCTGTGGTCAGTAGAGATACTTCTGAGCGAAAGCATTGTTTATGAATGCTCATAACATAAACAGCAGGATGCTGGCTAATGTTTTCTCTGTATTTTATTGCCCTTAGTTATTTAGTCCTCTTTCTCTCATTTCCTTAACCTTCTGTTCAATTTAAAACAAACAGCAAACCTCATTCGAAGATAATACAGCACTTGAGAGTGAAAGATATATGAGTACTTGTTATTTTTATTGCTTACAAATATGGAATACACGCATTTCTTTGTATTTACAACTTTATTACATAGAGGCTGTCATTTGGCTATACTGTCTAATAAATAAGTTATTAAATTGACTGATCTAAAAATAAGTATATTTCAGGAGTTTATTTTGTTAGGTAAAATGCTTCATTCTGTTTATTACACTCTTTTTTTTTTTTTTTGAGCTGATGCCAAAGACTACATTAGGAAGAAGTGGTGACACTGGTGTTTCTGCAGTTGTTATAACTCACTGTCACGTCTGCCCGGGTCCTGTGATGAAGCTCCTGTGTTGGTCTACAAAAATATATAGGTCAGAGCAAACTTTGAAATTGATTTTCCTTCAATTAGAAAAAAGAGGCAGGCGTGACATTTGCCGCCCAATTTGAGCAGCCCCATCTCTGAGCCTCAGTTTCCCCACCTTTTGCACGAGGACCATGACCCCTGTGACCCCCCTCCCCACAGCTCACCAGGGCCACACTGAGACCTGAGGACTGTCAGGCACCTTGATGACAGGCAGTGCCAATGGTGTGGAGGGTGTTTCTGGAAAGTCAGACTTTTCAACATGCAGTTAATGAAAAATATTTAAAATATCTGACAGGAGGACATTTTTATGTGAATTTCCATTTTCTCAAAGAGTGTGGTAACACTGTGTTGTTCTATTTAAGTATCACCTGATTTTTATGAATGGTAATAGGAACATATGCAAATCTATACATTTTTCACATGAACTCAGTTATGCTATTTGACTATCGTTTGTGGCCCAAGCCCACCTTTCTGTTCTAGTAAGTAATGCCAATATTTTATAAAAATATACAGCTATAACATTTTTAGCACAGGTAAATAGTGAGTTATCAATTTTTTTTTTGTGTTATGATAGTAAGTTGGTCTAGTTGGTAAAGGTTAACCCTACTAACTATAAATGCTTTTTTTAAAAAAATAACAATTTTTTAACTTAAAATATATTCTAATTTGAAATACATCCCTGATGATTCAACTATCTAGGTCCTGAGAAACTGTGTTTACCATTGTAACTGCTGAGGGTTTTTTGTTTGTTTGCTTTTTGCATCCTAATATTTTTCATTTATATGCTCATGTATAATGAAATCATTTACATTTTAAAAATTGTGCTTATTATGACTGCTAAGAGCAAAAGCTATAAAAGCCTATTGAATATTGGCCTGAAAACTCATGGAACCCTGTATAGATTACATATTTACTTGTTTGGAAAAAAAAATGTTTAAGCTAAATCTAATTATATCAAGCATCAGAAAAGTTAAAAAGTTATACAAAACAAACTGAAAACTCTGCTGTATCCTTACATTTATTTGTAATATTTGTACTATTTCCTTGATATCTTATCAAGGGAACTGATTGATATCAAGTCACATACATAGTAACTATTCCATATATATTGTTTGCCTGCAAACACCTGAACATGTGGTTTTTATCATAGAGACATAAAATAAAATACATAGATTGGCCACATTCTCCTGGACTCTAGAAATATGTGAGAGGAAAAGTTGATAAATCACTGTTTATCACTGTTTATGGGTTGCTCCAATACACCACCTATATCAGAAGGAGCAGGGTGTCCCATCAATGTATGTCTCCATAATTTTGCAATCTTTTACAAGGAAATAAACATGACATAAGATAATGCAGCTGTGAGTAAATAGTGTCTATATTTTCTACAGCCTAGGACGTATATAATAACCTAATGCATAGATGCACATGAATAAAATGTTCTGTTACATTTAAGACAGCGCCAACACTTGATGGAATTCACAGAGGCAGTTACATCGAATCGCTCTATAGGTTTTACTGAGTCATCTGTAAAAAACACATGTACAAAACATAAAACTACCTTAACCATAGAACTACAATGACTTTTTGCTCTTTGCCTTGTTTATGTAGCTGTTTAATTGTCACTGGGACTCACACTTTGATACTAAAATGGGATATTGCAAACATATTTTACATTTTAAGATCAAAGCCTATAAATTCTTACAAGACTCTTAAAATTGATTTTCTTGGCATTTAAGGAGGAAGCACAGCAAATAAAAGGAAATAAGTTAAAATACAGTTTCCATTTTGGAAACTCGGTTTTATCATTTAACAGTTTTCGAGCTTAAAAGTTTTTTTTAACTGATGCTCTGAAGAATGTAACTGATGGTGGCCACATTCATTAAACAAGTCTGTTTACATATTTTCCCAGCCTTTTAAAACATTTTTGCAGATATATTTCACCAAAATACTATATTTCCTGCTTGTGCAGGTAGAGCACTACAATTTGCCCATATTTAGATGTTTTAAATGTTAATGTGACATAGCAATCCATGATCTATTTGTTCAGATCCAATCCTCACCCATACCTTCAAAATAAACAAATACTGCCCCCACAAAAAAAAAGCCTTGTCAAAATCATTTAAGATAGATTCAATGAATATAAACTGTTTAACAAATGGCATGTGTGTGAGCCTGTATAATAACATTATACCAAAACCCGAATTCTAAGTAAATGAGCTTTCCTTCCATTCCCAAACCCAGTAGGGTTACTTGAAATTTAAGGGCAGAAGCCACATGATTTTTACCTCCCACAGATAACAGGAGCTCTGCTTTATTTTCCTAAGTGGATTTTGCTGTGGATTTCCATCACCAGAATCAGGGTCTGTGGCCTCATAAATCATCATCTTCATCAGCTGGCCCACATACACTCACTGTGTAGTGTAAATGAGCTCCTTGACAACTTAATTTGGAAAAGAAATCTTCATTCCCTCTTAGAATGCCTGTGGCAGGACTCCCCAGGGTTAGAATGCTGCTTTGCACTAGAACTACCTTAACAGAAGGGAAGCTATTTATGAATGAGCCAGCCTTGCAACCTGAGGGGCAGCACCTCGGCTTGTATTATCTTGTTCCTTCACATTCTCTGAGAATGTTGGTATCTCCCAAATTCATTGCAGGTGGCGAGAAACATTATTGGAAAAGGTTGGCAATACAGTGGCATGTGGAACTCCTGAGTATTTTGCTTAAGTCTGTTTGCTCTCACTTTATTCATTTTACAGTACTTATATAAATCTCTTCTGCTTTTGAGCTCCTGTAGGCTAAAGAGAATACTTGACTTTGTCCTATAAATGGACATTTATTGTTATTCTGGGTGCATTGTTGTGATGGAACTGACTTAAGAATATACCTAAAATATAACTAAATTAACTGGAAAATTTTGGCAAATTCTTCTTAATACTAAAACCCCTCATTTGCAACATTTTACATGGGTCTTAACAGATTCCCACTAGCTTTAAAATCAACATTAATATTTATTTTTGAATTGGTAACATTTTTTGTAATCATGTAACTTTCAGGTTATATAGATATAGTTTCAGAGACCAGTCTATTGCTGACAAAAAATGTAGGACCTCAAAATATGACCCTGTCTTTTTTTCATATTACCAAGCGCCATGTCTGTATGTCATAGCACAGGTTTTGCTCTGAAATTGTAAACTGTCAGTGGAAAGAGGAAATTATATTACTTATAAATAATTTATTCCTTAGTGATCAGGATTTAGATATTTTCTTTTCATTCCATCACTGGAAACTAGCTCTCATGCACTAGGAAAGCGATGGACCCAGGTACCTTTGATTAGGTACATTGACTCATTGCTCCTAACTTCTTACTCACTTATTTGGTCTATGTTTTATAGGTTTTTTATTGATTTTAGAGAGAAAGAGGAAGGGAGATGGAGGGAAAAAGATGAAAGAGAGAGAGAAAAAGAGAGAGAGAGAGCGAGAGACCTATAGGTTGCCTCCTGTATACTCCCTATTAGGGATCAAGCCTGGTACACCAGTATGTGCCCTGACCTGAATGAACCTGCGACCTCTGGGTGCCTGGGAAGGCACTCAACCAAATGGGCCACACCTGGCAGGACTATGCTTTATATTTTATTTCTTGTATTCAGTCTTAGGAATCTATTTCACCAGAAGGTAGAAATTACATCTGGTCTTCCTTACAGACAGAGACTAAGAACTGTTGAGAATAATTAAGCCATCTGGTGCTATAAATCCAACAGAAACTCATGATCAGTGGATCTCAGCCTAATCTGCTCTTCATCCATTGCATCTGAATTACCTTGGCACAAAAGAATGACAGGGGGCTAGGTTTTTAAAGAAAAGTGCCACATCTCCCAGTCCTTAGCAGGCAAACAACATGCACACATCAGACTGCGATAATTAGGGAAGACTTATTCTCCCCCAAGGCCCATTGCTTTTGATATTTAATTTTCCCTTTTTTTTAAATGTCTCAAAATGTGCTGCACCAAACAGTGAATGGCAGGCAATTTTTACATAGTATTCCTGAGTATGTTGATAGAAGAAATTATTTATTAAAATAAGCTTTCCTTTTTATCTTAATGGAAAATTGAAATGAATCTCAATTTATGTTGTAATATTTTCTTGCAGAATTGCAAACATTTGTTTCAGGAAAAAAAACAACTCCCCAATAGATGGTGCTGCTGCTGTGATTTAAGCCACTAAGTAATTAGTATGCAAAACAGCTCTGGAGAGAGGCCTCTGGGAATTCCCTCACTTCAAGTCATAGAAATTAAAAAAATGGGGCTTTATTTATTTATTTATTTATTTATTTTTTTGCGAAATGCAAATTGACATAATTGTCAAATTTGAAAACTTTGGAAAGATTTCTTGATGTGTTGAGGTCAAGATATTAGTTCTCTTCTCCATTGTTTGTTTCTCAAATAGCTTTCAAACACAATCATAAACAAAACTGAGTGTCAGCGAAGGATGGGCTGAATGTCCTTCCAAGTGTCATCTCCCATAATGCTCAAAAGGTCTGTTACTAGAAGCCATAATATGAAAATTTCATTATAATGAAAAATGGAGTCCTTTCTTCCTAATTATGGGGAAAAAAAATTTCAGATTCCGAATCCTATTGGCAGAATACTATTAATGAAAAACCTTAATATATCAAGCTTTACATGTGCCAGGCCAGTGTGGAGTGCTTTAAAATTGTCTTTCCATTTAGTCATTACAATAACACTGCAAAGTTGACACTATCATTATGACCATTTGATGGATGGTGAGAATATGATTTAAAACAATTAAATGACATGGTCTGGGTCTCATAGTATATGGATCCCAGGGATAGGATTCCAATCTTGGACTTTCTAACTTCAAAACCTATTCTCCAAACTATGGCTTTAAGCTGCATCTCAGAATGAGTGCTGAAGTGTGAAAATCCTTGTTCTTTAGTAAGAAATCTATATATATTATGATTAGTCATAAGTGTTTGCATCATAGTTATTGCCATTTAATGTATTGTTTAAAAAATGTACAATTTAGCTTCACACTCTACAAACATAAAAAACTGCTTTACTGTAATCATAAGAGAAATGTGCCAACTGTTGTTATAAATTTATTAACCCTTTTATACCAGAAACACCAATATTCAGGCTGTTCCTATGTGTAGTTATCATTCCCATGTAGAAAATGATAATGGAAACATTTTTTTCTTTATTTCTCTTGCCAAATCTCTTTGCAAAGATGAATTCAAAATACTCAAACATATAAATATGAATAGTGTATTTTTTCCAACAATAATGTATCTCCTATATAATAGAGGTAATATGCAAATTGACCACCACTCCAACACACAAGATGGCCACACCCATGTGGACACAAGATGGCCGGCAGGGGAAGGCAGTTCTTGTGATCAGGCCTGCAGGAGAGGGCAGATGGGGGGGGGGGGGGGACAGGCCTGCAGGGGAAGGCAGTTGGGAGGAGCAAGGCCTGCAGGAGAGGGCAGTTGGGGGCGACCAGGCCTGCAGGGGAGGGCAGTTGGGGGCAATCGGGCCAGCAGGGGAGCAGTTAGGCATTGATTAGGCTGGCAGAGGAGTGGTTAGAAGGTGATCAGGTTGGTAAGAAGAAGTGGTTAGGGGCAATCAGGCAGGCAGGCAGGCGAGCTGTTGGGAGCCAGCAGTCCTGGATTGTGAGAGGAATGTCTGACTGCCTGTTTAGGCCCAATCCAGGTGGAATCGGGCCTAAACGGACAGTCAGACATCCCTTGAGGGGTTCCAGATCAGAGAGGGTGCAGGTTGGGCTGAGGGACATGCCACCCCCCATGTGCACAGATTTCATGTACCGGGCCTCTAGTATTTTATAAAGGAAACAGGCCACTGTCTCTTTAGAATTCTAGAGTAAAACCCAAGAAGTCAAGTACAAGAAAGGAATAAGCAAAATAAGTGATGCTTGAATTGAGAAAATTGCCTTAATGTTGTTTATAAAGCTTTAAGCTTAACCTCTGGCTAGAGAACTCTCTTAGAACCTGGAGTCAGGAAGATCTTTTGCCTTGAAAGCATAATTAGCAAAATTAAAACAAATTAAAATTAAAGGGAAATTTTAGAGATGGTATGTGGCCTTTGGTTGGATTTAAGGTCTTGAATATATTCTAATCAGAGGAAAACATTTTTTGAAGTTAGATAATAAAAAGGCAAACTAAAGATGTTTCCAAATATGTTTTTTTGTCTGATAATAATTTTCTAATTTTTTGTTTCCTCTCTTTTTTCAAAGCATATTAGCTTAAAGACTGTGGACACAGCAAAGTGATTACATTTGAAATTACTGCTTCTATATTTTTTACCAAGAATTTTTATCTAGTACATATTTTCATATTTTAAGCAGAAGATAAGGGGGTTTACTTTTTTTGTTGTTGTAGTTTTCTGAATGTACATTTTATTTAAAAAAGTATCATTCCAATTAAAAAAGATAAGGCAAAGGTACCTTTAACAACTTTTACTTACTTACAATATGAGACTTGGTCTTCTTGGGTAAATAAATTATGTTTTTTAAGAAAGGTGGGTGCAAATTTTTGTAATAGTATTTGTCTGGGTTCTTTGCTTGGCTCTATCACAAGCCTTAAAAATACCCTTCATTATTTGCTACAGCAGAAAATAGGGTAGATTAGCCAAAAATGTAACAATTACATATAGGGATATTGAACTTTTCAGTGAAATAAGATATTTAAGCAAAATCTGAAATGTACATAAAATAAATTTAGATTTTAAAAATTTGTTTTTTTAATCAAAGATATTGATCATTTTCTAATAATTATTTAGGATGGTTTGTTTAAAATGAAATATTATGAAGTTAAACTTACTGGCTTGTAAGGTACTGGTAATCAATATTACTTCATAATGGTATTACTTTAAGAACATGTGGCTTATTGACAGTATCTGGGCATCATAGAAGTTTATCTTGCCAACCCTGGTGGTCACTTCTCAATTAGGAAACAAATAGGAGATCCTATAACTCAATAGTACATGACCCATCTTGTCTGGCTTTCAGCACACAAGGTGATGGGCCAAGGCTATTACATCCCTGTCCTCTAGGAGGCTCTGGTATTTTCCTGCTTGCATATGTTGAGAAAGGGCATCTTATCATCATGAACTAGCTTTTACTCCAAGAATATACATTTTGAAAATAAAATAATTTTTGTTTATTAGACATAAATGTATGGAAAAATATATCACAGCATATTGATGGTAATCATATGGAGATTTAAATGTACTCATGAGAAGGATAGATAGAAAGATGATAGATAGCTAAATAGATACTTTAAATATATAGTGGTTTGAAAGTCACACTATCTCAACAAACCTTTGGGCAGGCTCTCTCAGCCCTTTTCCATAGTAGGCCTTGACCTTGGGCATTGTCTTCAAGCTTCCCTAACCCAGTTGTAGCAAGAATCTGCTAAGTGAGTTTAAAAAGACATGACACTCCAGTCCTCTGGATTATATACAGTGCCCTGAAGCATGGAGAGTTTTGAGTCCTAAGATTCTGAGTATACTTTCAAGGTTGGTTTAGTGTCCCAGGCACTGTTGGAACAAGAACCCTTATAGATGGAAGGTTTCTTGGCTCTTTTTGAGACATTCTTAATTCTTGGGTGGGCTCTGCTGAGGTCTCTAATGTAAAGACTGGGTGAGAGAATTCACAAGGCACAGAGACTAGGTTAGAGTGCCAGGCTTCTTCATTTGCAGAGCATCATTCATTGAGAACATGGGAGTTTCTTGCCTGAACTCCCCTCCTCAGTCCCTACTGACTGCATGCTCCACTGCTACAGCACTAATTCTGTCTGCTTCCAGATCTTGGCTATTATAAATAACACTACCATGAACATAGGGGTGCATCTATTGTTTCAAATTAGTGTTTTGGGTTTCTTTGGATAAATTCCCAAAAGTGTGATTGCTGAGTCATGAAGTACTACTGTTGTGGGCAGCAGGAACAGCATCAGGTGTTATACCTGTGGGGTCAGACTGACCTGGCCTCAGCAACCTCGGCACTTGAGTTCTGGCTAGGAAAGAATTCAGAGCCAAGACTCAAACTGTTTAGAAAATTACAGAGATAGAAGAAGTAATTCATAGAAGAAATGGGCTTAGGAAACAACCTACAGAAGTAAAGGAAGGGCCCTTGAGCTTAGAAGTGAGGAAGGTCAAAGTGACCTGTCTGGGGGATAGGAGAGTGTGGGTGGGAAGGGAAAGGCTTCAGTGTGTTCTCAGAAGGGAGAGTGAGCTGGATCCTCAGTTCTCGGGGTTTTAAGGGTGGAGAGTTTAGGGGAGGTTCCAGATGAAAATCTCAATAGACTATTCAGCAGCTTCCCAGGTGTGTCCTTTCAAGGTCTGGGTCTCCACTGATTGATTGATTGGCACCTCCAGGGCAGAGGTCATTATTCAATGCAACTGGTTCTGAGGTCTGCTCTGGCATGTTGTGTTGTTGCTTGTCTGGTTTTGCTGCTTTTCTGGGCCTGGAGGTGAAAGACAACTGAGATACAGAAGTTATCTCAAGGGAGGAAAGGTCAGGGGTTCCAAACCACATGATCAGTGATGTGCTAGGGGAGGAAAGGCCACCCTGAGGTCTCATCCTGCAATTGTCCTTTGCTAGGCCCCCAGGACTTTCTGCCCTGGTGACCTTCTGTACCTGGCCCATCATCCTCACTCTACTCATGTCTGTCTAACTGCCTACCACATAACTATTAACATAACTTCAATAAGAATATATTCTCCTTATAAAAGGAAATAATTAGAAAAAAATGGGTCTATAACCAAAGCTTTGACTGGACTGTCACATTTGAGAGAAATGTTCATACAATCAGTTATGACCAGACAGTTTTAAGGGATTAAGGTTGTCTTTATGGAGCCAATTCTTACAAAGACCTATTGGAAAAACTAGTCTGGTACCTGGTATCTGGTTTATAAGGTTCCCAGCCTTACAGGTATATGGTTTATAAGGTTCCCAGTCAAGGAAGGTCACTTCTTGACAGGCCCTGGAAACTTAGACTATCTTGGGGGCCTCAAGGACAGAAGAATTCACCCAAATCTATAGGTGCTGCAGCTGAGTGTGGTGGTGAGTTCTCAGCTTGGCTTTTTAGCCTCAATAAGCTTTCAAAAGTCTAATCTGAGATTCCTTAAGGAAAGTTTCAGCAAAGCAAACTTAAAAAGGCCTGTATTGTCAATTGTCAATTATCATTCTTGCTGAACTTATATAAATAATCAAGCCAAATCTTATCTTGTAAACTTTGGTTATCTTTAATCACAGAGAGAGGTGACTATAGAGGGCAGAGGAAGGTCGTGGTGACCAATTGTGATAGATTATGGAATTGGATGGGTTGCAAAATAATGGCAACCATGACAGGATTAGAGAAATCACAAATGTGCGTGATTGATACCACAGTCAACTTGATTTTTGTTGAAAACTTCGTCACTTCAGATATAGTTAAGCTCTGATTGGTAAAAGAAGCACTCTAACGGGTGGTAAATTCTACCACAGTGTAACCTGGGGAATTGGGACTGGAGGCTTTATGTTTTCCTCCAGGAAACATTCTAAATGAACACGTTTTATCTGCCAAGGCTGGTTCATTTTACATTAATATATATGGTTAGTTGGTTTCATTATTTTGCATCTAACAAAACAGCATTTTAAATCTAAAACATAAACCCAAATCTGCTACAATGACAATTTAATATTCCTTGCCAAATCTCATTTGAAGTTTGATTTGCTGATTCACGGTGTTCATTGTGATCCCCAACCTTGGAACTAGGGAACTATAAACTACCATGAAGGATGCCTCCAGAAAACTCATAATAACAAATTTAGGAGACGTATGGAGATGCTAGTTTGTTTACAGCATTAAAATGCTTTTAAAAGCTTAATTGTACTAGTTATACCTAGAGTTTTCCTCTCTATTATCAGATTCTAAAACTGCTCAGAAACTGCCTAGAAGGCATTACAATAAAAACAAAGCATCATCTCTCTATTAGAATTCTGTCACTCAGAGGCTAATTAATATCACTAATGAAAATAAATAACATTTATTGAAAGCTTACCATGTACCAGGTGCCATTCTAAGTGTTTAACTTCTTGTGATGATCCTGTTCTGTACTTTCTCTACTCTGTTACAGAGAAAGTGGAAGCACGGAGGCTAGGTAAGTTGTACACCCCCTCTACTGGCCATCCCAGCCACAGTCTGAGTCCAGGCTGACTGCCTTGGGACCCAGAAGGTTATAGATTATGGCATCATATGTTTGCCTCAGAAAAGTTCAATAAGGGCGGAATGCTCCTTTTCAAATCGATTGTTGTGGTCAGATGCTGATCTTGCAAAAGTTTCTTTTTTACCCCATAAATCAATCATTTATTACATTTGTAAGTTAATTGTATCTGAGGTTAAAATTAATTCATGAATTTAATAATATTTTCTGTCCAAGTATAAAATGACAAACTGATTCCCAACACTGAAGTGCTTATCTCAATAGCTTAATATATTTGCATCCAGACTCAAATCGTTTATTTATTTATGTATTAGGGTCAGGTACTGGGGATATGATGATGACAAATATTTACAGGTCATGAAGCATGTGGTTTGGGGGTTTTTGATGAGTAGCTATGGAACTACCCGTCTGTCCAGTAAATGTTAGGACTTTGAGAAGCAAGGGGTGCCCAGAGCATAAAACACATTGGAGAGACTCACTCCCTATGTGTAGGGGAGCCATCCCAGGGGGTGAAGTTTAAGCTTCTGCAAAACTCCACAGGGATGGGGAAGATGTGGTTAGCATGCTCTCAGTGGGGAGGAGGGCTGGAGAAGACAAAGGAAGTTAGAGAAAATGTCTCATGAGACATGAAGAAGAATTAGGAATTTAGCTTAAGAATAAGTTCTTTACAGTCTTAAGAATTAAAGTGCTGTGGTACAAGTTAAATTACTCCAATGAGGCTCTAATCAACCGATATACCTGGCAAGAGTTGGTGTTCATTCCTTTTAATTGCTGAATAGTATTCTGTTTTCTCAACAATTACAAATGTAACCACTATAATCATTTACATAGAGGTTCTGTTTGATTATAGGTTTTCATTATATTTGAGTAAGTATTAAGGAATGAGGTTGCTGGGGCCTTTGTTAAGGGTGTATGATATATGTTATTATATATCATCTTACTGAGATGAAATGCTCAGGAAAATTAGGTATATTATATTGTTTCACTAAGTGCCAGAGTATATTTTTTATTATTGACTAGAGGCCCAGTGCACAAATTTATGCACCGGTGGGGTCCAGCCAGCCAGGCCCCAATCGAGGTAGATTGGGGCTGGGTCTGTTGGGAGGTTGGCTGGCCAGCGCTCCCTCCCACCCCCGATCGGGGCCAGATCATGGCCAAGCCGGCTGAGGGGAAGGGCCAAGGGGGACTGGCCAGTGGGCCCCACCCCCAATTAAGGTGGGGGGGCAATCGGGGGTCAGCAGCTGGGGGAGGGGCCGTGGGAGTTGGCCAGCCAGCTCCAACTCCGATTGGTGTGTGTGTGGGGGGGGGGCTGATAGGGGATGGAGCTGACTGGGGGGAGGAGTTGCAGGCCAATAAGCATAGTGGGAGCCCATCAGGGATGGGGCCAGCTGGGGAGAGGGGCCGCAGGTGGTTGGCCAGCTGGACCCATCCCCTATTGGGGTAGGGGGGGCAATCAGGGGTGGGGCAGGCCGGGGGTAGGAGCTGCAGGCCAATTGGGGTGGTGGGGGTCCATCGGGGGCAGGGCCAGCTAGGGGGAGGGGCTGCAGGAGGTTGGCCGTCTGGCACTGCCCCCTATTGGGGTAGGGGGAATCAGGGGCAAAGACAGCTGGGGGAAGGGCCACGTGTGGGGTGGGGTTGGCCGGCCACCCCATCCTTGATGGGGGTGGGAGAGGCTGATCAGGGATGGGGCCAGCTGAGGGGAGGGGTTGTGGGAGGTTGGTCAGTTGGCCCCATCCCCTGATCTGGCCGGTTTGCTGGCTACAGTGGGCTTCATAGTGAGCAGTCATTCTGGTCATTATGGCATTTAGGTCGCTGGCTTTTTATAGATAGAGATTTTAGTGAGAGAGAAAAGGAGAGGGGAGAGAGAGAGAGAAAGAGAGAGAGAAAGAAACATTAATATGGAAGAGATACATCTATTGGCTGCTTCCAGCATGCTCTCTGCTGGGGATTAAGCCGGAAACCGGGACATGTGCCCTGCCTGCGAATCCAACCAGCTACCTTTTGGCGCATGGGATGACATTCAACCACCTGAGCCACACCAGCCAGGGCTAAATGCCACAGTATTAATATGTGCTCTTCAATTTCAGAAAGGGCCATCAGTTTGGTGATGAAGCAAGATGAATTTAGTTGATGGGAAATGGATGCACAGGAGGGTCACTGTGTGTTTTAAGGAGTAGAAAGAAAATTCTAATGTCTTCTGAGCAGCTTTTGAACAACTATGAGCAGGAAAAGAAAAACTATTCTGGAGATTTCATGAAACAAAAATTAAAGAGAATATATGCCAAGCAGCTTCTGGAAGTAAGAGAGAGAAAAGTTGTTCCAGAGACACTACCTAGAGAAAGAATAAAAGGAAAAGCAAGTAAGTTATTTAGTAAGTGTGAGGTGGCAGATGTGACTCTAAGAACAATGATAATGAGCTAAAAATAACCAGGTATGAGAGACCTTTCTGTGAAATGCTTGGTCAAAGACAAGGTAATTAATTTCTTTAAATCACTGGCTCTTAGTGATTCTCTGACTGGGACTTGTATTAATACCATGCTTTTTGGATGTTCATTATGATTCTTATTGTATCATTCTGGAAAAGTCCTCAAATTCAAGATGTGGCACTAAAGACTGCCATTCTCATTGTTTTGAGAAAGGGGCTTGTTATAAGAATGAGCCAAAGATGGCCTCTGTGTACTGTCTTCATGCAACCTTTCAGTAGGTACCTACCTGTTAGCTCAAAAGCTCCCAGGCTCCAAAGTCAAAGTTTTACACATTTAATTATTTTCTAACTAGTCCAAACAAGCAAACTTTTGGCCATTCAGTGCCTGCCCCCTTTGCATATTTTGTAAACCTACACCAGCGTATGGAGGAGGTCATTGATCAACAAATCATGTGGTTATAGGACCCAAGAGGCTGCTATCTGTGCTTCTAAGTGGGCTGGACAGAGACTCCCCACAGTGCTGGTCTCTGATGCCCTCTTCCAGAAATTTCCTCGCCCGCCTCTCAATCTGGATGGTGGTCCCCTAGCCACGAGCATTTGCAGTCACATGCTGTGAGAGACATCCCCTCCCATGCAACCTGGATCAAGTCCCACCTGCCAGCTCTTGTGTGTCACTGTTGCTCAAGGTCACATATTTTCCCTTGATCAGCTGAAGGACAGGAGTGAGTCTCTGTGCTTCTTGGGTTTGGCTGAGCTGCTAACAAGCATCCAGTGAGGACAGAGTGCCGACATTTTCTTCTTGTAAATTTAATTAGAAACGTTTCTTGGAGTAGCTTGTAGACTAAGACCCACAAATGTTTCCTCTCCAGACCACTTGATGAAAGTAGGCCCCTTCTTTTCTTAAAACTTATGTGGGTAAGATGGACACTAGTGTGGGAGGCAGTCTGCAGAGAACCTCTGGCAATGATGCCAGATACACAGGGCAATGCCTGGGCTGCTCTCTTTCTTGCCCCACCATGTTGCCCTCCATCAGAACGAGTCCTAATTTTTTTAAGAGTGTACAAAGCATTTCAATGAGCTTCAAAGACATTTGCTGATATTCCCATATCAAATTCCATTTTGGGGAGTTACACTTTGTTTTTGGGTTGATGGTTAGCTATTGTGTTAAAAAGCAAATTCCTTGCACAGACTTATACTGCTGGTAATGTCAATTAATGGAACACCAAGACTCTTTGGATTTTGAAACCTCCATTTCTAGTCTATTTAAATGCAATTTGGAGTCAGAAAGACAGTATGCAGTATAATAAAAAAGATGTATGTGAAATGGCAAGCATGCAGATTTGTAGGCAATTATGATGTTAGGAGAACAAGCACGTGACATCTGTATTCATTAGATGACTTTTCATTGAGCCAGTCTTTAGATAGACAGTACCTGAACACCCTGGTTATTTTCTACATCCTCCTCAGCAGCTAAGGATAATTTTGGCAAGTGATGATTCTAAAATACTTTCTTCCTCATCTTACTCATTTTTCTGTACAGGAAAACTGCCCTTATTTTCTCAAATGCATTCAACATTTAAGTAGGTAAGTCTGAGTATCATAAGGTGTGAATGACTCAGCTAATTAGATGACATATCACCAGGGCCCCGGGCTGTGCTTTTCCAGAAAGAAATTTTTCTTTTTCTGCAGATGGTTTCTTTTTTTTTTTCCCCTCCAGATTTGCAAGATGCATGAGCAAACCATGCTCTAACAGCAAAAGTTGCTAGTCATATGTGTTAATGGTATGCGGGATGCTATGCCCATTGCTCCATATATATCTCTAAGGATGGAATAGCGTTGGATGGACTAAAGTATGCTTTCATGTATTAGGAGTCTGAAATTAATAAAAGACTTATGGATGAAACGTATGACATCAAAGTACACATCATTGATCTCAATGACCTGCCATTGGCAATTTGTATTATTATGGAGTAAATAAAGAGAAATGTGAGAATTCTGAAAATATAAACACCTTCTGTTATACAGTCAAACCTTGGTTCTCGAATATTTCCTATTTCTAACAATTCTCAATCTGACAACCCTTTTATGTTGATACCTATATGATCAGTCACACATCTCGCAGGGGATAAACAAAGGAGAGAATGTGTGAGTATGAGTCAGTTTACCATTAAACCTCACATTGTTAATCTCAGGAAATTGTGCTGTGGATAATTTTGTGTTTTTTGCTTTTGTTGCTACTTGTTATTATTAAATTTTTATTTTTACTATACATTTCATTTCCTTTTTGTTAAATTTGCATTTCATGTCCTTTTTGTTTTTAAGTGTTTATTTAAAGATTAACCAGTACATTAGGTATGCACTGTATATAGGAAAGGTTAAAACAGTGAATCATTTGGGGGTCTAGATTGGATTAATCCAATTTACCTTATTTCTAATGAGAAAAATTGATTCTGTTTTCAAACAGCCTTCCAGAATTAAGTTTGAGAACTGAGGCTCTCCCTATATGTAAGAATGTGTATTAATAGAAGAGGTTAATGGAGGGAAAGGGGATATATATACTTTCAACAATAAAGATTTTAAAATGAGAGTGTATATTTAGATTATCATAACATGTTCTCATTAATACAGAAAGCACAAGGGAACATATTATATCTAATCTGTATACCATGCATTGCTATTTTTTTCTTTCTTTAAAAAATTATAGATTTTACATGAATAAACAAATAAAGACAAAAGGAGTAGTTTTTCACTTAATAGTCATTTATTTAGTTTGTGATTTGACAATTGTATGATTTTAAAATGTTTTCTAACATTAAACAAAAAAATCTGTGAACTGACCACTTTGTGTAAAAGTTGAATGCCTCTGTGTTTCACTGTTTAATCTTGCTATCATCTATCTATCTATCTATCTATCTATCATCTATCTATCTATCATCTATCTATCTATCTATCTATCTATCTATCTATCATCTATCTATCTATCTATCTATCTATCTATCTATCTATCTATCTATCTATCTATATAAAGGTAGTGTCTGTCATGACCAGGATGGCCAAAGGACCGACCGGTCACCTCCCCCAAGCCCATAGGGGACTGGCGAGCTGTGTGGGTGGCAAACAGCAAACAGCACGCCTGGGCCAGCTCCTACCCTCTCCCTGAAAGTGGCGCAGTGGAGCCCATGCCAGATGGAGGCAGGAGAGGCTCATCCCGCACCCAGCCAGGTTCTCAGACCCCCACATCATCATCAAGGCCTCGGATGCCAGCGCTCTGTAATCCACCACAACTCCACGGCCCCGGTGCTGCCTGGGCAGAAGTTTTGTGTGCCTCACCTATCTGGCCCCGGGGCCAGTTTCTCCATCTACTCTTGCCACCTGCTGCCTGCCTGCTGCTCAAACACCTGAGCCAGGGACTAGCCGCAGGGTGGGCCCAGATGCTCCTTCCCGCCCCCAAAAGTCCGGTGGCCTCGGTGGCACCTGAGCCCATGACGTGCCCCAGGGAGGGTGGGTCTAGGCTAGGGATCCACAGCCCTACCTCCTCAGCATCCCACCCAGCAGTAGGGGAGGGGGAAGCCACCCTCCTTTCCAGCTCCGTCCCAGCACAGAGTCTGGGACACATCTCCACTCCCAACATCCTCCAAAACGCTGGGAAGATGTTCCTGCCCGCCCAGCTGGTTCTGGCTCCTCAGGCTCCCCACCCTTGCGATCCTGCACCTGACCTCAACAGTGGCTGCCACTCTCCTCAGCCATCAGCCCGCTGGCACGGGGAGGAGAGAAGAGAAGAAGGGAAGCTGTTGGTGAGACTCTGTGGGGTTCAGCCAGCCTGCCTGAAAGCTCTCCCCCTGTGCCTCCCTGCTCCGCCTCTGCCGAGGGGACCCCACTCCTAACTTACCTTCATCAGGGTTGCTGCCATCTTGGGAGGGTCAACGCCAGGCTGATTGCCAAGGCCTCAGGCAGTAGACGCCCCATGGTCGCCATGACAAAGAGGTCATGGAGGGTCAAGACACTGCCTCTGGTTGAAGCAGGTGCTGTGGGAGCAAAGGGACCAAAAAAAAAATGGTTATGTACAACAGCCATCTAATTCCACACGTGGTGTGTAAATTAGTCATTGTTAGAACTGAATTTAGTACTGGTGTGCCCCATTTTAAGCAAAATAGACTTGCCATGTTGATAATTCACTTTACTACTGAAAGAATGCACAAAGATTCTTGAAATAAGCAAAATATTTTGCATCTTATAGTACAAAACATTTAAACATCATTAAAAATAATCTCTATGAGTAAAGGAAGTTGGTATTAGCAAAATCTAATATACCCATTTCAAAATGTCTTTCAGAAATACATCTATTATGTAAAATCAAAGTATGGGATCTAGGGCTTGGAAAAAGCAACTTTACTCCACTCTGCCTGCTCATCCCCTCAGCCTTATGCTTTGCACAAAAGTGTCAATAAAGAGATGGAGCAGAAAGAAAAGTAATGCTTTATGGCACTGAAATTTATCTGTTTTTTCAACAAATATTTATAAAAGTTGTAGTAACTTTGTGCCTGTATTATAGAAACACAATACAGCTCTGTCCCTGTTGTCAAAGGGCTTAAAGTCTCTGTGAGTTCCTGTATAAGGTAAACCCATAAACAGCCAAAGAAGGAGCATGTTCCACTACAATTATTATAATAAAAATTACTGAGTATAAAACTGTCCCCACTCTCCCTCTAGAACAAGAATTAAAAGGAGCAAATAAATATAATGAATGAATCCGAACTCCTTTGGGGACCCCAACCCTCAGGGACTAACACAGGTTTTGTGAGGCCTAAAGTTTACTGAATCTGAAGGACTAATTTTAGGGGGGGGAGGTTAATAAGGTTCAAAAATGACTTTATTTAGAATAAGAAAATGAATTACAAATAACGGTGGGCTTGGGGAATCTGTCCCTTTCTCTTTTAAGTCATTTCAGGCAGGTTATCCAAAATGCTGCTGATTGCAACTTGCTTGCTCTCTCCCCCAGAACAAATCCAGCCCTCACAGGGGCTCTGAAGCTTCCTTAACTTTACCATAAAAATAAAAAATAAATAAAAAACACTTCAACAACACTCCTTTCTGCACAAAATTCTTTCTTTTTAATTTTTTAAATTTTATCAAATTAGTAAATACATAGTTCATAATGTATCTTTTTTTTTTTCCCTAACAGGTGTGTAGTGTAGTGGTATATGATTGTTGTCTTTATTCTATTGTTGACACTTTTATAGATGTCTCCAATTTCTCCCCCTTTACCCTCCTCCCCCAGCCCCCCCCCACCTCTGGCCATCACCACACTTTTGTCTATGTCCACCCCCCTCCACTCTGACCTCTGTCAGTCCTTCCCATCCAATATAATAAAAGACCTAACGATAGAACAACCAGTCGCTATGATGCACACTGATCACCAGAGGCAGACGTTCAATGCAGGAGCTGCCCCCTGGTGGTCAGTGCACTCCCACAGGGGGAGTGCCACTCAGCCAGAAGCCCTGAGCTGGGCTCACAGCTGGCAAGCGCAGCAGTGGTAGCGGGAGCCTCTACCACCTCCATAGCAGAGTTAAGGATGTCTGACTGCTGGCTTAGGCTTGCTGACCCAAGGACATCCCCTGAGGGCTCATGGACTGTGAGAGAGCACAGGCCAGACTGAGGGACCCCAGCCATATGCACACTGGGGGCAACCAGGATGGCAAAGGAAAGTAGTTAGGGGCGACCAGGCAGCCAGAGGCAGTTAGGGGTGACCAGGCAGGCAGGGGAGCAGTTAGGGGCATTAGGCAGGCAGGTGAGTGGTTAGGAGCCAGTGGTACTGGATTTCGAGAGGGACCTGGACTGTAGGATCAGGCCTAAACTGGCATTCAGACATCCCCCAAGGGGCCCCAGATTAGAGAAGGTGCAGGACGGCCTGAGGGACCCTCCTCCCCCCTATGCACGAATTTCATTCACGGGGCCTCTAGTTTATACATAAAGTACTTTAAATAAAGAGTTATCACTCTTTTATTTCTTCTAATATAATTAAATTCATTATGTAGAGAGCTAATACTGAGGGACACTGTGGATAAGTCACACTTTCTGGTTTGCTCATTGCCCCTATAAACACATAACCTTCTAGACACTAGAACAATCACATCTGTAGCCCTTTGCATAGTCAATGTCCTTGACCCTCAAATAGAAAGGAAACTAAAACTTCTATTTTTTCCTGGGTAGTCTAAAGGGTTATAGCCTGGACGAGGAACTAGGGGCCCTGAGACCTGAGCAAATTTTTCCTCAGTATTTATGGTGAGAGATGAAGCCTAGAACTTGGAGAATCTTGGTTGCCAGAGATGAACAGCAAGAACAACATGGTTCTCCAAAGGGGAGAGCAGTCCTGAAGGAGGGGTTGGGTCCAGGGATCAGGCTGTGGCAGCTGGGCTGAGTCAGGAAGAGAGAGCAGTGGCTGGGGACTTCCCTTTAGGGAAAGGCTGCAGGAACAGGAAGGAATGGGCTATTGAGAAGATTCCAGACACCTGGCAGCTGCCAGAGGAGTACCTGGCCCTGAGGATGTGCAATAGCTCAGTGCATTCAGGTGGCTGCAGCCTTGGACCTTGAAAGATATGGGATTGGACCCCAGGGTTTTGCCTCCAGTCTCCTGGACAGCTATATATTTGTGGCCATGTAGGTTAGTTCAGTCCCCGTTCTGGCCTCCAATGACCCTGTCCCCACACAGACTTGGGCCAGAGCCTGGTCCTTTGAAGCTGGCAGAAGGCAAGGTGAGGCTGTATAGTGACTCTGACTAGGGCATCTGGGGAGGCATGGATGATTGGCCTGAACCAGACTCCTTAGGGCAATCTTGGGATCAGCACCCAGGCCAATCAGGTGTTGCTCATCCCAGGACTCTGTTGCCAGTCCCTGTTTAAAAAAAAAAAAAAAAAAAAAAAAAAAAAAAAAAAAAAAAGGAAGAGAGAAAGAAAGAAAGAAAGAAAAAAAGAAAGAAAGAAGAAAGAAAGAAGGCAAGAAAGAAAGAAAGAAAGAAAGAAAGAAAGAAAGAAAGAAAGAAAGAAAGAAAGAGAGAGAGAGAGAGAGAGAGAGAGGGAGGGAGGGAGGGAGGGAGGGAGGGAGAAAGGAAGGAAGGAAGGAAGGAAGGAAGGAAGGAAGGAAGGAAGGAAGGAAGGAAGGAAGGAAGAAGAAAGAAAGAAAGAAAGAAAGAAAGAAAGAAAGAAAGAAAGAAAGAAAGAAAGAATGAAAGGAAGAAAATTTAAGATGAAGCCCTGTGCTTGAAGACAGACTTCTCTTGGTCTTAAAAGTAGATCCTGGAAGATTTTATTTACTAGTACATATCAAAGGGCTGGGATTAGATTTCAGATCCCTTAAATTTCCAAGGATACCCTTTCAGGAGGGCAGAGGGACAGCTGCCTCCACATCCTTTAAAAGCAGGGAAACATCTTTCATTGTCCCTCACCTATGGAGTACCTGACTGCTTACATGGCTAACCTGGCTCTCAGGACACATTCCCAGGGGCAGTAGAGGGGATGATGCACCTGTTATTAATAAAACTGCTTCTGATCCAGAAAACCTCACCTGTAAATTCAAGATAAAATTATTAAGATGAATATTGAAAACCCAACACATGTCTATTTATACATGACTTTATTGAATAGCATTGAACAAAGTCAGAATTTCAAAACTTTTATGTGCAAGATAGTATTTTATTATGTTCCCCCAGGTGTTAAATATTTCCTAACAACATAGGTTTTTTATAATAACCTCTCTCGAAAATGATACCGTTCGTGTCTTTGAGAAGTACATTCTGATAATAAAATCAAATTTAATATTTGCAGTTCTTTAATTCTCTTACATCATATCTGAATATGCACATCCATTTTTAACAACTTATTTCACTCAATTATAAATCAAGGCATCCATTTTGACTTAGAACAATACATTATAAATCAAGCCCTGATGTTTATCCTGAGGCAGCACAAAAAGTGTGAAGTGCCTTTACCAAAAGATTATCTAATTCAGTGTTATTCCCATAATATGTCTATTTTAATCAGGCATCACTTAAAATTTTCTACCCCATAGTTTATACATGTAGAGTCAGAATAATTTGATAACCAAAAAAACTTGTGACCATGCTGTTTTATTGTATTTATTCATTTATTGCATTTAAATATTAAAGTGTAAATTAATAGTTTATTGAGTTGGGTTTTTTTTTTGCTTTAAACCAATAATTTGGTTATTTGTTTAACAAATTCTTATTTGTCAGAAGAGACGGCATTAAATTGTAGTCAGTTTTAATTTTGTTTTTATGTGTAAAAGATTCAGTGGGGTTGCTTTTGAGAAGACACTATTATCCTTGGTATAATGTAGATGACACTAAAATGTGTTTAATTTTAGCCACCAATTCAATTACTAGATATAATATTTTACATATATTATGTCATGGAAAGGTAATGAATACAAGAGGAAAGTGAGAAAAAAGGAAGTAAATGATTACTAAGGCCTTAGGTTATAATAAGAAAAATATGGGCATGCTTATTTAGTGGATTTTCCAAAGTAGTGGGAAGTATTAGGAAAGAAATGGATAACAAAATTACCCTAAAAGGCAGAATCTTGGAAGATTATACCCCATGAGGCTACAATTTCCCCCATTTATTTCAGCATTTTTGCTAATGCATTGTTTAGAACTTGGTGGGCTGAGGAGTGGACAGGGAGCTTTTTGCTTGGGTTCTCCCTGCCCCTGTGCATTTACTGCAGCCTACGGGTGAGAGAGATCAGCAGGACTCACGCAGGGAGAATGTTTCTCATTCCAATACTCTATAAAAAGGAAGCATATATGTAATGAAATTTACTTAATCAAAAATTCTGTCACTCTGCTGGTTGCTGAAAGGACTAAAACAGGTCCTGAAGGTATCATCTTTACTCTTTTAAGATGCACAGGAGAAAGTTAAGTAAAATTCAAGCCAGTGCAAGATTGAGCTGAGAAACATTGTTAGTAAGTGTCACTGGGTCATAAATAGAGGTTATTATGAATGGAGGTATTCATCAAAAGTTTATCAAAACAGGGGTCTTCTGTCCTTTCCCTCATCCCCCCCCCCCAAGGAAAAACATTCTTATTTTAGGAAAGAAAAAAGAAAAATAATGCTAAGCTTGGAAAAATAGCATTACAGTATTATAATTGTCTTGGTCTTACAATATTGTATCATTTCTTTCCCTTAGAAAGGATAGTGAGCATTTCCAGTCAAGTCTGAGCTCAGAAGACCTTCCAAGAAAGAAGGCATAGCAATAAAGCACAAACCAGAGCAAACAACAAAAATCCAAAGTGCCAAGCAGACAGAGAATGAATGAGCAGGAGTGAATGAAACACTATCTCATTTCATTTGCTGCTTATCAACCCTTCCCAACTAACTACTCTGCAGCGTTTTCCTGACTCAGCACCTCTTAGGAGAGAGATCATAGGGTGGTAAGGAGGAGGCGGGCACGGAAGGCTGAGAGCTGAGCTCAATATGTCCTTTCTAAGAAATCCATCTTTCATTTATCTATCTAAGAGTAATATACAAATTGGTCAGGACGCCATCACAGTAATGACCGATCAGCAGGCTGCGCACGCAGCAGGCGCAGGTGTGTGGGGACTTGCAGCATCAGGGAAGGGGGTGGGGACACAATTGCAGCTGCCGCTTGCCCAGGGCCAGCATAGGACTCAGGCAAGCCACTGATGGCTGCTGCCGTTGCAAGGGCCCGAGGCTCAGGCAAGCTGCAGTGGCTGCGAAGGCTGAGGCTCAGGCAGCCTCATGGCTGGCAGTGGCAGCAGCAGAGGCATGATGGGGGCTTCGCCTTCCCCTGATCGCCAGGTCACCTCCTGCAGAGGGAGGGCAGAGGAAGCAGCAGCGAGGGGGTGATAGGGGTAGTGCCTTTCCCTGATCAGCTGGTAGCCTCTGGCAGAGGGAGGCCAGACTGCAGCTTAGGCCCCCCAGGGAGCGGGCCTAAGTTGTCAGTAGGACATCCCCTGAGGGCTCCCAGACTGTGAGAAGGGGCAGGCCAGGCTGAGGGACCCCCCTCCAGTGCATGAATTTTGTGCAGCTGGCCTCTAGTCTTTATATAATCCACTAATATTTATTAGTGAGGAAATTACTTAAAGAATGAGCTTTTTAAAATATTGAGGAGAAAGCAAAATATGTATAAAACTCTGCACTCTAAAGAAAAACTAAAAAACAAACATACAACCTTATATCATTTAAATAGTACTCATGTCAAAAACAATATAGCCTGTTACAGTCGGCAATTACCTATGGGTATTTTGGCTGAATAACTGAGGATATTACTATAGAGTTTTCAAATTCTATTTGCAGGCTACCTCTTAAAAGGAAAGCATGCAATTAGCATTTCAGAAGTTTAGAAAAGAGGAATTATGTAGCCCCATATGAGAAGGTGTGAGATAAACTGGTTAATTTCAAATGAATTGGGAAAATCCTGTTTGATATCTTTATTACAATGACTAGAGGCCCAGTGTACGAATTTGTGCACAGGTGGGGTCCAGCCAGCCTAGCCCCAATTGGAGGGTTGGGGCTGGGCCTGTCGGGAGGAGATGGCGGGAGTTTGGCCAGCTGGCCTGCCCCAATCTGGGCCCAATCAGAGCCAGGCCAGCTTGAGGGAGGGGCTGTAGGTGATTGGCCGGTAAGCCCTGCCCCAGAATGGGGTAGTGGGGCGGGGGCCAGTGGCCTGAGGGAGGGGCCATGGGTGGTTGGCTGGCTGGCCTTGCCCCTGATTGGAGTGGGGGGGAAGATTGGGGGCAGAGCTGGCTGGGGGGGAGAGGCAGCAGGCCAATAGGGGTGGTGGGGGCCCACCTGGGGTGGGGTCGGCTAGGGGGAGGGGCCGCAGGAGGATGGCCAGCTGGATCCACCCCCTATTGGGGTAGGGGGTGCGATCAGGGGCAGGGTTGGCTAGGGGAAGGGGCTGCGGGCCGATATGGGTGGGGTGGCCAATTGGGGGCAGGACCACCTGGAGGGAAGGGCCACGGGGGGGGGGGGGCGGTGGTTGGCTGGCTTCCCTGCCCTCAATTGGAGTAGGAGAGGCCGATCATAGGTGGGGGGACTTGGAGGAGGGGCTACGGGAGATTGGCTGGCTGGCCCCATCCCTTGATTGGCTGGTTTGCAGGCCGCAGTGGGCATCATAGTGACTGGTCATTACGGCTTTCTGGTTGCTGGCTTTTTATATGTATAGATATACTAAGCAGAGAAGTGAAAAGTAGGTTATGATAAGGTGGCATTAGTGATACTATGAGAAAATATTATGAAAAAAATTAGAAAAAAATAAAATCTTTGAATTTCAAGACATATATTATGTTCAAATTTGGAGAGGATTTTTTTTCTTTTTCTGTTCTTAATTTTCAGCAATTTTGAGAAATTTTATTCAGTAACTTTTAAAAGATAATAATTCACTACTGAAAGATGGTTTTTGCTTTGTCTCTATGCACATCAGTGATAGGATTAGTGACTCAATATGACTTTATATAACAATACTTATTGCCATAGTTATAAACAAGTCTAGAACAAAGTTATCATTTAATATGATAAGAGATTTGAAAACTTCCATAAAATTTAATTTAGTACATGATATAACCACAGACAAGAAATAAGCCTTACATAAGCCTTTTTAAAGAAAATTGTACCACATGATGCTGCAGGTGTGGTGTTCTCATTCAAAAGCTGAGAGAGAGCAAGGTTGATATTGATAAAGACAACCAAGGAATTACATGATTATCATACCCTAAGTTTCATCTTTCATACCAATTTACAAAAATGTACTGGGTGTGCCCAGCTGTCATGGCTTAGTGGTTGAGCTTTGACCTATGAACCAGGAAGTCATGGCTTGATTCTGGGTCAGGGTACATGCTCTGGTTGGGGGCTTGATCCCCAGTGTGGGTGTGCAGGAAGCAGCTGATCAATGATTCTCTCTCGTCTTTGATGTTTCTATCCCTCTCTCCCTCTCCCTTTCTCTCTGAAATCAATAAAAGTATCTTGTTGTTTTTTAAAATGTACTGGTTGTTAGCAAATGATAACATTTCAAGTACCACTAAAACTCTAAAAATATTCTTTAATAAAATGTTTGACAAAATATCCCCACCCAAACCTAACAAAAATAATCATTAATGCTAATTTAAGATGCTGTCAAGGAGCTTTTGAATTCATTTCTGGAACTTAGTAGTATAAATTGTTCATTC
Organism: Myotis myotis; assembly: GCF_014108235.1. NCBI lineage: Eukaryota > Metazoa > Chordata > Mammalia > Chiroptera > Vespertilionidae > Myotis > Myotis myotis. The sequence continues at coordinate 44,281,936 of NW_023416401.1, forward strand.
ACTGTTTTCTTAGAGAACAAAGAACTGCACTAGCATGAAATCTGGAAAACTGAGATGAACCTCTTAAAGAAGAAGGTGTGTAATAAACACTAATGTTGATCCTCTCTTCAGTTTCAGGCTAACAAATTTATGGGTGATATGTAAAAGTGTTTAATCACTTTTTCCATTATGTACATTTCCTCATGCTTTCCATATAGTTTTTCTGCTTTGCTTTGGAGAAAAACATGTTCTCAAGCAGAATCTAAAGTCATGTTAAATAAGATGCAGTGATGTGTGGAGACAGCAACAAACAAGTGCTGGGGAGGATGTGGAGAAAGGGAATCCTCCTGCACTAATTGGTGCAGCCTCTGTGGAAAACAGTATGGAAGTTCCTCAAAATTAAAAACAAAAAGTACAACTGTGGTAGGAGTTAGACCAACAAGAGCAGGACAAGGACTATAAGCTAGATACAGAGGGTCACCAGGGTGGAAAGGAATTGCAGGATGGGACCTCCCTCCCAGGGTGGCCTTTCCTCCCCTAGCATATCGATGGTCATGTTATTTGGACCCCTTGACCATTTCTTCCTTGAGATAACATCTGTACTCAGTTGTGTTTCACCTCCAGACCCAGAAAAGCAGCAAAAACCAGACAAGCAACACAGCAGCATGCCAGGGCTGACCTCAGAACCAACTGCATTGAATAATGTCCTCTGGCCTGGAGATGCCAATCAATCAATCAATCAGTGGAGACTCAGACCTTGAAAGGAAACACCTGAAAAATTTATAAATATAGGCTCTTAAAAAGGAGCTAGCTAGCTCTCTCTTCTTTTAAAAAAAAATATATATTTTTACTGATTTCAGAGAGTAAGGGAGAGGGAGAGAGAGATACAAACATCAATGATGAGAGAGAATCATGGATTGGCTGCCTCCTACACCCCACCCCCCGCACTGGGGACGGAGCCTGCAACCCAGGCATGTGCTGTTGACTGGAATTGAACCTGGGACCCTTCAGTCCGTAGGCCGACACTCTATTCACTAAACCAAACCAGCTAGGGCTTGCTCTCCCTTCTGAAAACACACCCAAGCCTTCCCCTTTTGCTGGGGTCCAACCCCAGCAGGTCCAGGGGTCCCCAAAGGTGTGGACGGAGTCGGCGAAGAAGGAATGACACGGAGACAGTGTTCAGTTGATCAGCAGGCTAGCCAGGATCTCCAGCCAGGATCTCCAGCCAAGTTCTGTGTCCATGTTGTCTTGCTAGGTTCTCCAGCCAGGTTCTCCAGGTTCTCCAGCCAGGTTCAGTCACCAGGTTCTAGTCAGGTTCTCTTGCCAATTTCTGTAGTCAGGTTCAGTCCAGGATCTTTTGCCATGTTCTCTCGCTAGGTTCTGTCTCTAGGTTCTGAGGCCAGTTTCTGTCCAGTATCTTTTGCCATGTTCTCTCCAGCGAAGTTCTTCTGTCTCTAGAGAACGTTCTGTGTAGGTTCTGTGCCTAGGTTCCGTCTCTCTTGGTTCCGTATTCTAAGTTCTGTGTCTTACTGTCTTATTACATCTGTATTTATACCAGTTGATTCAATCCTATCAATCTCTATTACAAAGGTTAGGGCGTTTCTTATCTCCATTCCAGGGAGTAAAGATTATGTAGCTTAAGCATGATTGTTCATAGTTAAAGTGATTAATTACCCACCTGGCACTAGTTAAGAGGTTTTATTCCCTCCCTAACTTCAGAGGAAAATCCCTACCTGGGGAAACAACCTTTCTCAGAGACCTTGGTTAAAACACATAGTGCCAAGAAGGTGAGCAAACATATTAAGAACAGTATGCCATATATGCCAGGTCCTTTGAAACAGCAAGGATGGACCGGCTCCCGGCACCCTTTACCCCAGGCAGGTCACCTTGGCCTTACTCACTTCTAACCTCAAGGGTCCTTTCTTTACTTCTATAGCTTGTTTCCTAAGCCTATTTCTCCTATGAATTACTTCTAAATTACTCTGTGATCTTCTAAATACATGTGCTCTTATAGTTTGAGTCTTGGCTCTGAATTCTTTCCTAGCCAGAACTCAAGTACTGAGGTTGTTGAGCCCAGGTCAGTCTGACCCCACAGGTCTAACACCTGGTACAGTCCTTGCCCCTGCCCCCTTTTCCCCCCAACAGAACTACCTTATGACTCAGAAATAGAGCTTCTGGGTATTCATCCAAAGAAACCAAAAACACTAATTTTATTTAAACAATTACATCAAATAAGTATTAATGCCATGCATTCATTTATTAGACCACAGCTTTAATTAGGAAAAAAATTATATTTAAAGAGTGATATTCTCAGATTAAATGAAGGAAAATAATTATTTTATAGAAGCCATTTATAATGTGAAATTTATGACTGTGTATTTTAAAGAGGAAAGAATATAAACTACAAACTATGGATCCTAATTATTTTAAAACTAGAGTCCTGGTGCATGAATTTGTGCATGGGTAGGGTTCCTTGGGGTGGCCTGGAGGGATAGAGCCCCAGCTCATGCTTGCAGGCTCACAGCCCACAGCCCCACCTGGTACCCCACTGTGGCCTGGCACCGCCCCCTTTACCTGCTCCACCATCCCACCTGCTGGGTGATCAAATGGGGGCCAAGCCCCCTCGCCAGGCTCCCTCTGTGCCTGGGAGCTGGGCGCTGGCCCTGGCCCCTACCACTGCTACTTGTCGCCTTCTGTGGGGAGATTGGTGGGGCGATCAACAGGGCAATCAGGCCCCTGCTCGCACCTGCCTTGGCCTGGTGCCACCCGCTCACTGGCTCCACCATCCTGCCACGGACCCTCAGCCATTGGGGCTCATCAGGGCCAGCAGAGCCTCCACTGCCATCTGATGCCAGCACTGCATCACTGACACCCACCATGTTCTGCGCCACCCTCTGGTGGTCAGCACACATCATAGCAAGTGGTCAAACTCCCGGTCAGACTCCTGGTCAAGCAATTTGCATATTAGGCTTTTATTATATAGTATATTTTACTTTCCTATTATAAATTGTACATTTTATAGAAAAATTCATAAATATAGGTTCTTAAAAGAAATATATATAGCCACCTAATAATAATCTCTATACATAGCTTTGTGAAAATTTTAGTAAATGACTTTTCCATAACAATGAAAATAATCTGATAAAATAATCATAATGAATCACTAATAACACCATATTATTAATTATTAGATACTTCTCTCATAGTGATATTCTTTTTATATATAGTCAGCTCATGTTTTACTTCAACAATCTAATTAGCTAGTTAGTACTTTCTGCATTTTATAAATAAGGAAACTTAAAGCTCAGGAAGCCTAGATAACTTGACCAAGCTCTCCCAGTCAACATGTGACCAAACTGTCTGACCCCACACTTTTTGTATACTAAAGAGTATGGTTTACAAAGCTGAAGTAATATAGAGTCCCTCCAAATGTATAAAACATGTCAAATCTCAATCTTATGGAAGATTATTAGAGGCAATCTATCACATTAAGAAAAGTGCCACATTCTTCTATTATTGTTCATGTTGGTAATGTAGGAAAATGGTTTTTCTTAATAAGCCACTTCAGAAATAGTATAGTCTATACTGCAGTTTCCAAGAATACTGAGAAAAATGAACATTGTTTTAATGTTACAATATATGCAATGTTTAAAATTATTTTTTTTCTTAAGGAAGAGTTCATAATCCTATATAATAAAGAGGTAAAATGCAAACTGACCCTCATGCTGTAAGGCTGTCACAAGATGGCTGGGCCCACAGCGGAGGCGGGGTTCCTATAACGAGCCATAACGAGCGATCAGCAGGGACCTGAGGCTGCATAGCCCCGGGCCAGGTGGGGAAGGACCTGAGGCTATGCCCTTTGCCCAGTGGGGATTGATGGGGGACCTCAGGCAGCACTTCCCGCCTGGTGGGGCTTGACGGGGGACCTCAGGCTGCACCCCCCACCCAGCAGGGCTTGATGGGGGACATCAAGGAGCTCTCCCTGCCTGGGCTGGGTGACCTCAGGCCATGCCCCCGACATGGCAGGGCTTCATGGGGGACTTGAGGTAGCACTCCCTGCCTGACAGGGCTTGATGGGGGACCTCAGGTCATGCCCCCTGCCTGGCAAGGCTTGACGGGGGACCTCAGGCTGTGCCCCCCGCCTGGCATAGATAGACAGGGCCCTGAGGCTGTTCCCCCCTTCCCAGCGGGGCTTGACGGGGGTAGGGCCTGGATCGCACCCAATGGGCGTGGGGCCGGCTGGGTCTGGGTCTCACAAGATTTTGAGGAGCGCACGGGTGGGCAGGGACTTAACTCTTGGTCCTGTGGCAAGCCTCCGTCTCTGACAGGAGGAAGATTTTCATATACATTTTACTAATTTTCTTTCATCTCGGACACTTCTATTATAGAGAAAGGGCAAATAGCAATATTAAAATATTTCCCCTAATTAATTCCCTTTTAATGTGCATGAATTTCATGCACCGGGCCACTAGTAGGCTTATATAAAGGCTAGTAGTACATGAGGAGAAACTTAGCCTGTTTAGTTTCAAGTTCATCACCATCTCTATACACTCACATATATAAAATTCCATGTTTCAGTGTGGGGGTTTTTTGTGTGGCTGTTTCAGTCTTTTGTTCTAGCTAGAAGCAGAATAATTTCCCATTCTTTAAATCTGTTATTTTGCAAAATGATGTGTCTAAGTGCTCTGCATGTTACAAAATGAATTGGGGAGGTGCCTTGTAAAGGTTTTAGAATCTTAATAACACCACATGGGCTTTGGGTCACCCTTAGCATAAAGTTGGCTGCTATCATGGTTTCAGAAATAAGTTATGAATAAAGGAGATAACAGGAGAATGTAGGTAGTGCTGATTGATGGACCATTTCTTAAGTGATTAGAGCAGCATTACATTTTGGGAAAAGAAATTCATAAACCCAGAGCAGAGCATTGATGTTTATAAATTATTTTCTTGATTTCTTATGAAATCCTATGAATCCAGGATACTGCTTCCATGACTACCATTTTTATACATATTTGATTACTTTACATTGTAATTTACAACTCAGATGTGCACAACTCAAAAGCAGTATCTGAGTTAAAATTGAGAAGGTTTATAGTTTTGTTTGGCCCTTGGCACAAGTAATAAAATCCTAGCTTTAAGTACCACTGGGGTTTATAGAATGAAGACATCTGCATTTTTATATTAAAATGTTCCTCTGTCTAATAAATATAGCTGACAGTGGTGCATGACTTTCGTTATGAAAAATATGTTGATAGCAATCTAGTCTTAAATCCTGAAGAAACTGCCGATTGAAATTTTATGTGCCTAGTTTCCATCTAAATGCTCAGCAGATGTCCATATGAACAGTTTACTGCCTGGTATTCCTAATAAAAGTCTTAGTTAAGATTATTTTAAAATATCAATGAAAACACTGAATTAACCTTTCATTGATTTTAATACTTTCCTCTTTATGATTCCAATATGTTCTTTGAGGTAATGTGGGTATTTGAATGGTTATAACTTTGATAAAGTTTCTATGATAATGTACTAGGACAAGCATGTCAAACTCAAAGGCTAACATGGGCCAAATAAACAAGGTTTAAGTTTATGTGGGCCACACACACACAAAAAAAGCTTCAATTTTCAGAGAAACGTAAGTTTATTTCAATAGAGACATGCTGAATACAAAGGGCTGAAATAAATGAGTAATTGTTAACATCAAATAATAGAATATTTTAATACAACTTAATATTTTTTCTTGAACATTAACTTACCAGACACTGAATAACTGCACAAATTAATAAGAATAATGCAAATAAACCTATTTTTCTTGTTCTCCAAAAGCAAAATATTTCCTGTTGCTCACACCAAACAAGTTAGTCCAAGACTAATGATGTGGCAATCGGCTGCTAAAATATTCGCTGCTAGTATTAGTGGAGAGAAATGGTGCACCTGAGCTAGGGCACATAAAGGAAATGAATGCAACACAATTACAATAATCAGTTATTAGCAAACAGTGTCATTCATTATTAATAATTATGTATAACAGGATATTGTAAAAATTAAGTTATGAAATTTTTATTAAAACATTTCTTACATACCGTTATATTGGCTGGGCTGCAAAAATATTTGTTGTGGGCCGTGAGTTTGACATGCTTGCTCTAGGACTTCTGAATTTTTATCATCTGAATAATGCTGAATGTTTATTCCCTATTCTGTGGGGGTGTTTTAAAGAGTCCCAGATACACACTTCAGACTCTCAGCTCCGTACCTTAATATCAGGGGGACCAGTTGTAGGATTTACCTGGGTCTCCTGGTCTTCCTGGCACAGGACACCAGTGTTTGTGTCCCTAGAGGTGGGAACACTGTGATAGATGAAGGCAGTGGCAAAGAGAAGAACCATTTTCAACTAAAATTTTACTTATCAAGATCTTCTCAAATCAATCTTACACACAATTAATCTTCCCAAACTGTTTAGGACAGTGTGGAATTCCTATCCGTTGACTTTTGTATGTTGTGAAGCATGAAAACGACATGGAGTTATAAATTGGGACCAGCACCACAGTTTACCTTTTGTCAGCCACAAAAATATTAATGACTCCTACAGATGAAATTTACTGTATATGTAATTTGTTAATATTTTGCATTTGAAAACAATCCTTTGCATAATCACAGAGACATGGAAATAATTGGTGGTTATCACATCCTTTTTTGTGGACTGTATATCATTATAAGTGGCAGAAAGTTATTTGCCCTCATACTTATTATTATACAGTGCCCATTATTTACATTTTAAGTATACTTCATTTTTTTCATCAACAGAACTATTGACATTACTACCCAGAAATGCATTTCTTTTTATGGCTGAGAGGTGTAATATCTATTTTGAGGCCATTAAAATAAATATTTGTATTTTTGAGGGCGGAAATGTGATGACCATGGTAAATTGTAATCATGTCTCAGAAGGGGGGAATCCATGAGAGAACCAAAGAAATCTATTTATGCAGAATTTTCAAGTCATTTCTGTGAAAGTAACATTTTCTTTTACTATAAAATTTTGAAAAAAGGACCAAAGTGAATTACTAAACAATATCAAAGTTTTTAAATTGTTTTTTTTTATTGTGTAAAGTTTTACATATGTCTCCTTTTCCCCCGATTGATCCCTCCACCACCACTCTCACCCCTGAGGGCAAGCCCCCACTGCCCTAGTGTCTGTGTCCATTGGTTATGCTAATATACATGCCTACAAGTCCCTCTCTAACCTTCTCCCCTCCCCTGCCATTTATCTCTGGATCTATTTTTGTTCATCAGTTTATGTTGATCATTATATCCCACATATGAGTGAGATCATGTGATATTTATCTTTCTCTGACTGGCTTATTTCACTTAGCATAATACTCTCCAGTTCCATCCATCCTGTTGCAAATGGTAAGAATTCCTTCTTTTTTATAGCAGCATAGTATTCCATTGTGTAGATGTACCACAGGTTTTTAATCCACTCATCTGCTGATGGGCACTTAGGCTGTTTCCAAATCTAGCTATTATAAATGGTGCAGCTATGAACACAAGGGTACATATATTCTTTCTGATTGGTGTTTCTGGTTTCTTGGGACATAGTCATAGGAGTGGGATCACAGGGTCAAATGGGAGTTCCATTTTTAATTTTTTTGAGGAATCTCCACACTGTTTTCCACAGTGGCTGCACCAGTCTGCATTCCCACCAGCAGTGCTCGAGGGTTCCTTTTTCTCCACATCCTCTCCAGCACTCATCGTAGTTTGTTGATTTGTTGATATAGCCATGCTGATAGGTGTGAGATGGTATCTCATTGTTATTTTGATTTGCATCTCTCAGATGATTAGTGACTTTGAGCATGTTTTCATATATCTTGTGGGCTTTTGTATGTCCTCTTTCAAAAAGTATTTATTTAGGTCCTTTGCCCACTTTTTGATTGGATTGTTTATCTTCCTTTTGTTAAGTTGTATGAGTTCTCTGTAAATTTTGGAGATTAAACCCTTATCTGAGATAGCATTGGCAAGTATGTTCTCCCATGCAGTGGGCTTTCGTGTTGTTTTGTTGATGGTTTCTTTTGCTATGCAGAAGCTTTTTATTTTGATGTAGTCTCATTTGTTTATTTTCTCCTTAGTTTCCATTGCCCTAGGAGCTATATCGGTAAAGATATTGCTATGACATATGTCTGATATTTTGCTGCCTATCGAGTCTTCTAAGATTTTTATGGTTTCCCATTTTACATTTAAGTTTAAATGTAATTAGAAGAAATACAACCTTATGGATGCTTCTTCTATATTTAAATTTCATTGAAGGAACTGAAGGTATGTGCAATTAGTATCTCAGGACTATTTACCTATGATTAAAAAATACAAGTCAAATCCATTTGCCTCATATCTAAAAAATAGGGAACACACTTCTTCCAAGTGTATTCATATTGATCATTTACTTGACATAAATAATCATTGAGGGGGATCGAAGATGGCTGCCGACAGGAAGGCAGGCTGCAAGATAGTGTGAGTGAGAGAACGAAAGGGGGGTGTGTGAACGTATGGAGAGTGTCTATTTGTGAGTGAGGGACAGCTATATTCCAAGGGACTGTTGGGGACTGCCGGACCAGGCTCCCCTGACCAGGCAGCCTCCCCCACTGCTGAATCTCCCCCAGAGCAACCAGCTATGCTGCAGTGTCCGCGTCATCTTGAAGGGGAGAGTGGTTGTGATCAGAAGCCTAGCCTTACCTTTAATTGGGAAGAATCCGGTACCTCCTGCAACCCTACAACCACAATACAAGGACCAGCTGTGTACCCACCAACACTGGGTCTCAAGCAGCGCGAATAGGTGGAGGCAGACAAGCTTTGCACCTTCTCACTGAAAGCTCAGATTTAGCACAGAGAAAGGTGAGGTCTGTGATCCAGACTGGAGGGAGACACGCACCCAGTAGGATCTAGAGCAGTGGTTCTCAACCTTCCTAATGCCGCGACCCTTTAATACAGTTCCTCATGTTGTGGTGACCCCCAACCATAAAATTATTTTTGTTGCTACTTCATAACTGTAATTTGGCTACTGTAAACAATATGTAATTATATATGTGTTTTCCGATGGTCTTAGGCAACCCCTATGAAAGGGTCATTCGACCCCCAAAGGGGTTGAGACCCACAGGTGTAGAATCACTGATCTAGAGTTTCAGAGGAAGTCTGTGTCCCACAAAATCCGCAGCCATTGGGGCCAGGGTAGTCCGCGAATGTGAAAGGGGGTCCACAGGGCTGCTGACAGAAGGGAACTCTAGAAATCAACTCATAGCTGGGATGGGCACAAAAAGGCAGCCTGAAGCTTTACCAGTAAACTGGCTGTGCTGTGCCAGGGGAAAAAGACATGCACAGAGACTTGAGCCAAGTTGTGCACAGTGCCAGGGTGAAAAAGTTGCGAGTTCACACATTTACTCTGACTCTTCTTTCTTTTTAAATCCTTGCTTTTGAATACTAAGCCCTGTACATAGGATCACCCAATTAAAAACACTCTCAGAGACTGCAGGGGAAAGTTGTTTTTGTGGAACCTGGGGATCAGAGTGGGGCAAAACTATCAGAAAACCAGCTCTGAGGCAGTCCATACCCCCAAACCAGTTTAAAGTGCAGCAGGGAAAACAAATTCTAAATACTGGGTAGAGAGGACTTATAGCCCTGGATTTCAATACAGAAACACTGCCACCCAGGGGTTGAATCACAAATTGACTCCTGTGTAAATACAACCAGAGGCAGGCTGAGAAACAAAGAAATACTGCCTGTTTGAAGCAGGATTGTAGCTTACAACACAGAGGAACTATGGAACACAGGGAACTTCAATACTGTCCTGACTACCTGACAGGAAACAGGCGTGCCAAACAGAACAGTAGAGGAAGTGAATGACCTTCACTACTGCACATTTTTATTTTTTATCTTTTACTTAAGAAACTAATTTTTTTCTCACTTGATTTTACCCTTTTAATTATTATATTTTTATTCAGTATTATTATTACTATTATTTTACCTCTATTTTAAAGTTTCATTTAATTTTCTCTTTATTTTATTTTATTTTGGGATTAGTGTTCTACATTCTATTTTCATTTTTCCTTTAGCATCATTTTACTCTATTTCAATTTTACCTTTATGCCAACACTCTCTTCCTCACTTTTCCCCTTTTGTTGTTCTGTTTCTCTTACCCTATTCCTGCTTTAGATTTTCCCTAGTACTTCTTTTTCTCCATTAAAAATTTATCCTACTTGCCCTAACCGGTTTGGCTCAGTGGATAGAGTGTCGGCCTGTGGACTCAAGGGTCCCAGGTTCGATTCCGGTAGAGGGCATGTACCTTGGTTGCGGGCACATACCCATTAGGGAGTGTGCAGGAGGCAGCTGATCGAAGTTTCTCTCATTGATGTTTCTAACTCTCTATCCCTCTCCCTTCCTCTCCGTAAAAAAAAAAAAAAAAAATCAATAAAATATATTTAAAAAAAAAATGATCCTACTTATATATCTAATTTCCAATCCCCTGCTCCAAGTCCATACACACTTCTCTCTTCTCTTTCTTCACTATCCAAATTTTTTTTATCTTTCCTTTTTTTTTTTGGTTTTTGTTGTTGTTGTGTTTTATTTATGTTTTTTGTTTTATTTTGTTTTGTTTTGCCCTTCTTTCTCTCTGTCCTATTGTTAGTTTTATTGTTGATTAGATAGGTTTTTTTGTTTGTTTGTGTGATTATCTCTTTTTTTTTGCTTCTGTTTTTCCTCTCCTTGCTTGTTATTAGTTATTATTTGTGGTTTGCATTCATATCTGAGTGTTAGTTGTTTGCATTTTTTTGGATTAGTTGTTGTTCTATTGGAGTTTTCTTCCCATATAAATAGTTCCCCCCCACACACACAGCCAATAAGGAGGGAATATGCTAATTGACTGCCTCACCCTCAAAGATGGTAGTGCCCATAGCCACAAGATGGCAGCACCCAATCCCCTCAGCCCTGCTGCACACCTGCCTCCGGGGTCCCCCAGTCCCCTCAGTCCCCCAGCCACCCAGGGCAGGCCCGAGGCACAGGCAAGCCTTGGATGTCGGCTGCCCAGCCTCCCCAGGCTGGCCTGAGGTGCAAGCAAGCCTCAAATGGTGGCTTCCCAGCCGCCCAGGGCCTCCTGAGGCTCAGGTAACCAGGGCCAGCCAAGGCTTGTGTTGCTGGCAGTGGCAGCAGCAGAGGTGTGATGGGGCATCGCCTTCCCCTGATTGCCAGGTCGCGTCCTGCCCCTGAGGGCTCCTGGACTGTGAGAGGGGGCAAGTCGGGCTGAGGGACCCCCTCTCCAGTGCATGAATTTTCATGCACCAGGCCTCTAGTTATAATTAAATTGGCAAACACCAACAACAAGGCAAGAATCTTAAAAGCAGCCAGAGAGACAGAAAGTTACCTACAAAGGATCCCCCATCAGACTAGTAACTGATTTCTCAACAGAAACACATCAGGCCAGAAGGGAATGGAATGAAATATACAAAGTCATGCAAAGGAAGGTTCTGAATCCAAGAATACTGTACCCAGCAAGGATATCAATCAAAATTGAGGGTGAAATCAGGAGCTTCACAGACAAAAACGGACTAAGGGAATTTATCATCACCAAACCAGCAATGCAAGAAATGCTAAAGGGTCTGCTGTAAAAAGAAGAAATAGGAAGCGAAGAAGGAACACAGGCATAAAAAAAAAATAAAATGGCAACAAACAAGTACCTATCAATAATAACTTTAAATGTAAATGGATTAAATGTCCCAATCAAAAGGCATAGGGTAGCTGAGTGGATAAGAAAACATGACCCATATATCTGCTGTCTACAGTAAACGCACCTCAGAAAAAAGGACTCACACAGACTGATGTTGAAGGATGGAAAAAGGTATTTCAGGCGAATGGAAATGAAAAAAAAAGCTGGGGTAGCATACTTATATCTGACAAATTAGATCTCAAAGTGAAGGACATAACAAGAGATAAGTAAGGCCACTTCATAATACTAAAGGGAGCAATCAAACAAGACGATATAACTCTGATAAACATATATGCACCCAATACAGGAGCACCAAAGTACATAAAAAAACTTCTGGAGGATATCAAGGGAGAGATTGACAGCAATACAGTCATAGTAGGGGACTTAAATCCCCACTAACACCACTGGACAAATCCTATAAACAAAAAATCAGCAAAGAAATATCAATCCTAGATGACACACTAGATCAGGGGTGGGCAAACTTTTTGACTCGAGGGCCACAATGGGTTCTTAAACTGGACAGGAGGGCCGGAACAAAAGAATGGATGGAGTGTTTGTGTGAACTAATATAAATTCAAAGTAAACATCATTACATAAAAGGGTACGGTCTTTTTTTTTTTTTTTTTAGTTTTATTCATTTCAAAAGGGCTGGATCCAGCCCGTGGGCCGTAGTTTGCCCACGGCTGCACTAGATAGATGGAATTAATTGGCATCTTCAGAACATTTTACGCCAAAGCCACAGAATATACATTCTCCTCAAGTGCATCATTTCCTCCTCCTCCTCCTCCTCCTCCTCCTCCTCCTCCTCCTCCTCCTCCTCCTCCTCCTCCTTCTTCTTCTTCTTCTTCTTCTTCTTCTTCTTCTTCTTCTTCTTCTTCTTCTTCTTCTTCTTCTTCTTCTTCTTCTTCTTCTTCTCCTTCTCCTTCTCCTTCTCCTTCTCCTTCTCCTTCTCCTTCTCCTTCTCCTTCTCTATTCTTCTTTTTAGTTTGGGATATGACCTTTATTGAGCTTATCCACCAGAGTGGAAAAAATGTCTGTACAAAACCAAATGTTTCTTACTATAACTTCTGAATCACAATTAAAATCCAAACAGTTTTTTAAAAACAGTCAACTCAATCAAAACCCACTACTTCAGAATCAATAGCTTCTTTGAAGCCAAAGTAACACTTAAATATGGTTAAGACTCAAATGCAGAAATTTGGTTGGTTGGAAAGCTAATTAAACTTCCAACTTGCTCAAATAGAATTACAAAAAGGCAAAATTGTATTTTTCACAGAGATACAGTCCACTGGAATCACCAACACTGGACAGCTGTTGGAGTATTTAGAGTCCTGAGATAATAAGAAATCCGGCATCCTTTAGACAGTCTTCTGTTGTCTTTTCTTCCCAATCAGAGATTTGTGGATGTGTGGAATAACACCACCACCAGCAATTGTAGCCTTGATGAGAGAATCCAATTCTTCATCTCCACGAATAGCAAGTTGCAAATGATGAGGTGGTAATATGCTTTACCTTTAAGTCTTTTGATGCATTTCCTGCCAATTCAAGTACCTCTGAGGTGAGGTACTCCAGAATGGCTACGCTGTACACAGCAGCGGTCACACCTGCACGTCCATGACTGGTCGTCCCAGGTGTTGATGAATACGGCCCACCGGAAACTGCAAGCTGGCTCTTTGCAAGCGGGAAACCGCCTTTGTCTTGGCCTTTCTGGAGTGTTTCCCAGCCTTACCGCCAGCCATTTCGAATTCTGCTGAAGCTCAAGTGAGCAAGGCAGAGAAAGGAGTAGCCAGACACCCAGCAAGATTCCACCGCCTACTCCCTTGCACCGCGATTAAACTGTGCTCAAACATTTTCAAATATACACCATATATTGGGACACAGGCAAAGTCTCTTCAAATTCAAGAAGATAGAAATCATATCAAGCATCTTCTCAGATCACAATGGCATAAAACTAGAAATCAACTACAATAAAAGCAATAAAAAAATCAAACACCTGGAGGCTAAAGAGTATGCTATTAAACAATGACTGGGTTACTAGAGATTTCAAGGAAGAAATAAAAAGCATCATGGCAACAAACGACAATGGAAACACAGCAATCCAAAAATCTATGGGAAACAGTGAAAGCAGTCTTGAGAGGGAAGTTCATAGATCTACAGACATACCTCAAAAAACAAGAAACAATGGTAATAAACTATCTAACCCTACAACTCAAAGAGTTAGAAAGAGAGCAACAAGGAAAGCCCAACTTAAGCAGAAGGAAGGAAATAATAAAAATCAGAGCGGAGATAAAGGACATAGAGACCAAAAAAAACAAAAAAAAAAACAAACAAACAAACAAAAAAACACAAAAAAAACAATACAAAAGATCAACAAAACCAAGAGCTGGTTCTTTGAAAGGATAAACAAGATTGATGAACCTCTAGCCAGGCTCACCAAGAAGCGAAGAGGACCCAAATAAACAAAATCAGAAATGAAAGAGGTGAAGTAACAACCAATCCCACAGAAATGCAAACGATTATGAAAAAATACTATGAACAACTCTATTCCAACAAAATGGACAACCTAGATGAAATGGACATATTTTTAGAAAAATACAAGCCTCCAAAACTCAACCAAGAAGAAAAAAAAAACCTGAATAGGCCGATAACTACTGAAGAAATGGAAACAGTGATCAAAAATCTTCCAGCAAACAAAAGCCCTGGTCTGGATGGCTTTACAGGGGAGTTCTACCAAGCAATCAAAGAAGAACTAAAACCTATCCTCCTCAGACTATTTCAAAAAATTCAAGAGGAAGGCACACTTCCAACCTCTTTCTATGAAGCCAGCATTACCCTAATCCCAAAACTAGGTAAAGAAACCACAAAAAAAGAGAACTACAGGCCAATATCTTTGATGAACATAGATGCTAAAATCCTCAACAAAATTCTAGCAAATCAGATTCAGGAATACACTAGAAAAATCATACACCATGACAAAGAAGGATTTATTCCGGGGCTGAAAGGATGGTACAATATCCGCAAATCAATAAATGTGATACAGCACATAAACAAATTGAGACACAAAAATCACATAATCATATTAATTGATGCAGAAAAAGCATTTGACAAAATCCAACACCCTTTCTTGATAAAAACTCTCAGCAAAGTGGGAATAGAAGGATCATACCTCAACATAATAAAAGCCCTATATGTCAAACGTACAGCCAACATCATACTCAATGGGCAAAAACTAAACCCATTTCCCCTAAGAACAGGAACAAGACAAGGATGCCCACTTTCACCACTTCTGTTTGACATAGTACTAGAAGTACTAGCCATAGCGATCAGACAAGAAGAAGAAATTAAAGGCATACAAATTGGAAAAGAAGAAGTAAAACTGTCCTTATTTGCAGATGACATGATACTATACATAGAAAACCCCAAGACTCCATCAAAAAACTACTAGGCCTAATAAATGAATTTGGCACTGTAGCAGGATAAAAAATTAACACCCAGAATCTATGGCCTTTTTATACACCAATAATGAACTCAGAGAAAGAGAAATGAAAACAAAAACAATTACATTTACTATTGCACCAAAAAATTAAGATAACCTAGGAATAAACTTAACTAAGGACATAAAAGACCTGTACTCAGAAAACTACAGGACATTAAAAAAAGAGATAGAGGAAGACATAAACAAATGGAAGAACATACCATGTTCATAGATTGGTAGAATCAACATCATTAAAATGTCCATACTACATAAACCAATCTATAGATTCAATGCAATACCAATTAAAATACCAATGGCATATTTCAAAGATCTAGAACAAACTCTCCAAAAATTCATCTGGAATAAAAAAGACCCTGAATAGCCACAGCTATCCTGAGAAAGAAGAACAAAATTGGAGGGATCACAATACCAGATATCAAGCTATATTACCAAGCCATGGTTCTCAAAATTGCCTGGTACTGGCACAAGAACAGATATAAAGACCAATGGAACAGAATAGAGAACCCAGAAATTGACCCAAACCATTATACTCAATTAATCTTTGACAAAGGAGGCAAGATCATACCATGGAAACAAAACAGACTCTTTAATAAATGGTGCTAGGAAATTTCATCAGATACATGCAAAAAAATGAAACTAGATCACCAACTTACACCATACACAAAAACAAACTTAAAATGGCTAAAGGACTTGAATGTAAGATGGGAAACCATAAAAATCCTACAATACTCCATAGGCAGCAAAATTGCAGACATATGTCGTAGCAATATCTTTACAGACACAGATCCTAGGGTAAGAGAGACTAAGGAGAAAGAAACAAATGGGACTACATTAAAAAAAAAAGCTTCTGCATAGCAAAATAAACTATCAACAAAACAAGAAAGCCCACTGCATGGGCGAACATATTTGCCAATGATATTTTTGATAAGGGTTTAATCTCAAAAATTTACAGAGAACTCATACAACTTAACAAAAGGAAGATAAACGATCCAATCAAAAAATGGGCAAAGGATCTAAATAGACGCTTTTTGAAAGAGGACATTCAGAAAGCCAAGAGGCATATGAAAACATGCTCAAAGTCGTTAATCATCTGAGAGATGCAAATCAAAACAACTATGAGGTACCACCTCACACCTGTCAGAATGGTTATCATCAACAAATCAACAAACAACAAGTGCTGGAGAGGATGTGGAGAAAAAGGAACCCTCCTTCACTGTTGGTGAGAATGCAGACTGGTGCAGCCATTGTGAAAAACAGTATGGTGTTTCCTCAAAAAATTAAAAATGGAACTGCCACTTGACCCAGTAATACCACTTCTATGGAATATAGCCTAAGAAAACAGAAATACCAATCGGAAAGGATATATGCACCCCTATGTTCAATAGCTGCAAAATTTACAGTAGCTAAGATTTGGAAACAACCTAAATGCCCATCAGCAGATGAGGGGATTAGAAAACCATGGTACAGCTACACAGTGGAATATTATGCTGCTATAAAAAAGAAGAATTCTTACCATTTGCAGCAGCATAGATGGAACTGGAAAGCATTATGCTAAGTGAAACAAGCCAGGCAGTGAAAGAAAAACACCACATGATCATGGACCTTTCATAATCATGCCATTTATTATCATTTATGGATAATAGAGAACATTATAACCTGATGAACAAAAAGATAGATGTAGAGGCAGAGAAGCATGGAACAGACTGTCAAATTACAGTGTGAAGTCTGGAGAGGGGTGGAGGGAGGAGGTAAGAGATCAACTGAAAGACTTGTATGCATGCATATAAGCATAATCAATGGATGCAAGACACTTGGCGTGGGGATGGGGTGAGGGAATGTGCCGGGGGATAGGGAAGGCTGGGGGAAGGTCAATGGGGGAAGAAAGGAGACATATGTACTACTATTTGCAATACTTTAAACAATAAAATAAAATTTTAAAAATATCATTGACATAGAACACAGAACTCAAGAGTGAATAAAAAATCTTATATTAGGTAACAAAGATACTATAAATAATATTTTTTTATAATTCAAGCAGGTAATTCTAGCAGACAGTAAAAAGTCTTTGATCAATTTTTATTTAATCCTTCACAAAAAAATAAAATTAACCTTCCAAGGCATCCTCTGTGTTTTTAATGATAATCTCAAATAAAAAGACTAAAGGCAATGGTCAGAAACCCACCAAATTGTGGCCAAAAATAATGGCTCTGATTCCACATGTCATTACACAGTCTCCTCCATTAATTCAAGAAACCAGTGACTTCCTCAGGCACATGACTCTTTTATTCAAGTTGGATTAGTCAGCCCTCTATTAATCACTTCTTACAGCATTTTTCCTGGTGACTGGGACAATGAGCTGAGTCTGGTCTCATTTGGTATCATCCAGTAATGTGCTATGTAGTCTTCTTGACCTTAGAGCCAAACATTGTGTGTTGGTATAAGCGTAGCAAACAGCTGCCCAGGAGAACACCTGTGTGAGACAGAGAATGTTTAAGCACACCCTGTCATCTTGCACTAGGTAGTCTCATCATTTAGACAGAACGAAGATCACCATATTTGTGTAAGATGAGTCTAAATGATTTGCTCAACTCTCTCAGACTAGGGAGTGACTTTGATTTTGAAATCAAGTCAAGTGCTTTTATGCTGGAATTCACAAACCTTGGAGGCACAGACTCAACTATCCTTGGGATAGCATACTGACACCTGTTCACTGTTCTTGGAATTTATTGTTGTATAAATGAGAGAAAGGTCCATGATTGGCATGCTTTTCAGTTTCCCTGTGATGTGTGTGTTAGTACAGAATATCGTGGTTCCCAGATTCTGATCCCCAGACCAGTCATAGGGACATCACCCGAGTTCTTGTTAACCTGCAAATTGTTTTCCTTCCCAGACCTAGGAAACCACAACTAATACCTACACCCTCTTCTTTTTCTCTATGCATGTGTTGGCTTCCTGAATACTCTTTTGTCAAAAATAAAACTTTCCTTGTCCAATGTGAAAAAAAATGACTTAAGAAATGACAAAACATCAGGATATTAATTACACATCACCAAGAAAATTGATACTATACCTGGTCTAAACATATCCTAATTACCTATCAAATGGATGATTAACTTCACATTCCAGAGATCACTCTAGCATCGTTTTTCTCTTACTAATTACAGATTTGGTACATTTTTCATCAACGTTTTGAAATAGACTATCAATAATGTTTAATAATAACTCAATGCCATGTTCTTTTTTATTTTATCGTGCATCTAAACAGAAAGATATGTATTAACAGCTGCATGTCATTGGAACAGGGTCATCAGGGACACCTGATTCTGGCTTGTTAAAGGGGCAGTTGGGCACAATCTTAAGCGTGCACTCTGGGCTGCATTATCTGGGGCCAAATCCACACTTCCATACTCACTTTCTTATGCAGAATATTTAATCTCTCCTTGTGTCATTCTCTTCATCAATGGGAATATTAACAACACCCATGTCATCAGTTTACTATCGGGTTAAATGTTAGTTTATCTAAAGTACAAAGATCAATGCGTCATAATTATTTAGCACTATATAAGTATTAAAATCAGGGAAACTGGCTAGATTTTCTGATATATCTCTGTAGATTCCAAAAACACATTTGAAAAATACTTCAAAAGTTTATTTCAAAATTAAAACTCATTTATAGAAAGATTTTATGTCTTATAAACATCTGTACCATGATTTTACTATTATATTAAAAGAATCTCAGATCCTCATTTTATCAAGTTTTAGGAAAAAATGTATTGCGCTTCAAATTATGTTAACAAGTGTAAAACAAATAGTTATTTTTTAAGATTATGAGAATTACTTTATGTGAGTCAAGCCTCATTCCTGGTGTGTGTAGGATCTCTATATGTATGCAAAATATTCATGTATGAACACTATTTGTGAATCACATTTAAAGAGAATCTTTGTCTTTTTGAGGTTGATTTTCTTATATTAAAGAGTTGAAAAATCATGTGAAATTCTTGATAAATGCAAATTGAGGCAGTTTTGCTGATTCTATTGATAGAGCTAGGGCTGAAGCTGTAGTTGAAGTTTAACTTGGTGACCATGCTATTTTTCTCTAGAGAGATGAATGTCAGTACTTATCACTCATGAGGAAATGCGACAGTTAGAAGTTGGGTCTTTCCAAGGCTTTGCTGATACAACACATAAGGTGAATGTATTGGGAAGTTTATTTCTGTAAGACACTTCCATAAGATTGTATAATGCTTGGCAGCTACCATACCAACATGGAGAAAGTTATCTCATTTACTTTTAAGTCTTAACTACAATAAACCCTCAATTTTGCAGACCTCAATTTAAGAGACTTCATATTTAATGAACAAAATTTCTGTCCAGTATGTCATATGTGAAAATTAACATCATGTTAAATTTAATATCCTTTTAACCAAGATTTGCTTATAATTAAAGTAATAGGTTATTTTTGTTATTAGTTCACTGTTATTTTAAACAAATTTTAGCAAATAGATCATATGTTGGAAAAAACACTGCAGTAACTTTGACAACATAAATAAACATCACATATCTAAAACAATAGTGTACATATTTAAATCCAAGAGTCACAGCTGGTAAACAATGCTCGGGAATGATTAGCACGTGATCACACCACATCACTGGCAGTAATTGATATGGGGTGACTTTCTGCAGCAATTTGAACACCTGTAGGCTAAGCCACACCCCAGCTATGTGTATTTGCTTACTCACAGTGACTGGTGAATGCACGCATTTACTAGACCTATGCATTATAAATTTAAAATTACTGTAATAAATATAGAAAACTTTTCTGTGAAAAAAATTAAACTTTTGATACATACTTAATTTTAGTTATACTAATGTGTCTACATAAGTAAAACAGATAAACTAATTTGGCAAAATTTTAACATACACATTCAGATAACGTACATTATTATATAATGGACTTTCAGCTTTAATGGACACCTTAGTCCCATTATAATCAGGTTTGTAAAATGTGCATTTTTGTAAAAGTATTATTTAAATATCCTAAGGCCCTTTTCTTTTCCAGTGATAAATTTAGAAATACAGATGGGTCCCAGTTCCTCCAAGGAAGTGTGAAATGAAGCCTTCTTCAAACTGCCTTTAGGCTGTTAAGCAGGAGACTCTGCGAGGAAAACTTCTCAGCTTCTGGATGTTGGTGCATCTGCATTTGGTTCTCAAAAGCTCACCGTGCAATCTCTGCCTATAGACCCACACCTCAGTCCATAGTGTATATTTGAATGTTCAGAAATTTTAGGGACAGTTCATGTTTATTTCGCACACTGTGTCTTAGAAATCACCTCCGCTTTATGGTAGATAAAATAGTACATAAACCTTTTGTTAAATCAAGGGTTAAATGTCAATGCATTTTAATAGATCATTTAAAGCAAGGGGTCTGTCGGATTAAGTTTGGGGTTATTTCTATGCTGTCTCCCAACAAATTGATAGCAATTAGTTCATGATGGACATAAATATTTTCTAAAGAGTCAGTTCTGTGTTCTGGTGCCAAGGGATAAGGCAGATTGTATTTCAGGTGTGAGAAGTTTAGCAAATGTAGATTTGGACAAATTGGTCTGGAGAAGTAGTTCTTGGTCTTGGCTGGATGTGGAGAGCTTTAAAAACTACCACCACCTGGATCCCTGTCCCAAAGGCTCTAATGTGGGGCCAGGCCTGAGTTTTGGGATGTTTAAAACTTCTGTGAATTTGGAAGTGAAGCCAAGGCTGAGAATCACTCCTGTAGAGTAATTAGAGAAGAGCTCAATGCCAATCTGGAAGTGGAGCCACCCCAAAATGCCATCAACTTTCAACAGCAGTCCAAAGAAGGCATCTAAAAATCAATAAAAAAATGTGCTAATACAAAGCCAAACCTTTAGTTTAATAAATAGCGGGGGATTTATAGTTCAGGAGAACAAAACTGCACAATGTTGTTTCCTTCTAGATTCATGGGACGAATGTAAAAAGTAGGTTAACTTGGGGGGAAGGAGTGATATATATAAAGACTAGGACAATTTCGATGTCCCCTTTTGTAATTATGTGTGACTTTTGGGTTTTCAAGTTGAGCTCTCTAGAGGGAGATTATTTTACCTTTAAGTTATTACTGTTAACACATGCCATAAGGGGAGCCCCAGAATCCAAGTTCCTTTCTCAGTATAAAAGAATTCTTCCTTATGTACTTGTCTCCCTAATTCTTTCTAGTTTCTTTGCTCTTAATCATGAAGAAGAATGCTATAAAAATTGAAATAACACTGGCCTTGACACATCAGGCTGACTCAGTCTCCAGTGGAGCCCGGTGCCTTCGGCATTTGTTTCTGCACAATGAATAAACTTACACGACTCAGCAGATTTGGAGGAGAGAAAGGGTTTCCTGAAAAGACATATAACAGGCAAATTTCTAAAAGTCCTACAGGTATCTCCTCGTGAGTATCTTTTTTTCTCTGTAATTTTCAAGATATGGTTCCTGCAGGTGGCAATAGGTTGGAGCAGATGTTGTTGGTAGTTCATGCGGGTTCACCCTGACTTCTTCTCAGAGTGCTTTTACTCTTCTTCCTTGTGAACCATGCGCAGTAGACACAAGTCTGTAATTGTTGTGGTTAGGATAGAGCCCTCACCTTTCTCTTTCCTTTACCTCTTTTCACAGTATTTTCTTCATCTGGAAATCCCCTTTGAGTCCAAATTTCTTCTTGTTTAAACCATCTTGCCATTTCCTATCCACAGTGATTTCTTTCCATCCTCCTTTAAACACACATTCTTCTCTAGCTTTCTAATTATGATCTTATTCCTCTCTCAGGCATTACTTTTTGTTTTACTATTTTTAATTTTTATGTTTTTTTCTTTTTTAAATAGACTATAAGTATGTTGTATGCAGAAAGCACACAACGTATTGATTTGCTATCAACACCAACACCTCCCGAATCCCACCCTCACTCCTGGCATGGTTCATAGTACATGTTGGGCATTGAGTAAAGTGAAGTCAATGCAAAGCACATGCATACTAGTAGACATATAACAAGGACAGACAGCACATACTCACCTACTGAGGTAGGCCTAAAACTGATAGAATTAAACTTAGTAAGAGACACACTCTGTCCCCTGAATCTATACATCCTGGGACTATTCAGAGACCTAACAAATAAGACATTATATTCTCTTGGGCTGAAACTTTATGAATAGAGAACCCTGAATACCTCTCTGAGTGTGATAAGGCTCTGGGAGGCAATCTATAATAATAAAAGGCCAGGTGTCACGACCAGAATAACCGATCAACCAGTGGCTATGAGGTGCATTGACCACCTCTCGGTTCCTCCCTCCAGCCGCAAGCTCCTATCCCTGGATGGCCAACAGGAAACCACAGGAACCAGGCTGGGTGGCAGCAGAGTGGGAATGGGGACTGGACTCGCGGGGCAGTGGCAGTGTCATGGAACATTGCGGGGTGGCGGCAAGCAGTGTCGCAGAGTGGTGGACATGGCTCTGATCGCAGGCTAAGCCTAGGGACCCTACACGTGCACAATTTTCTGCGCTGGGCCTCTAGTAGAACTATAAAGTGGCAGAGCTTCTGCTCCAGCCCTCACTTGCTGGGATTTGCCTTTGGCTGCACCAGACTGTTGCATGCTAATATCAGAGATGGAGCTATAATAATCCTCTCATGTTGGCTCACAATCATCTATGGAGTGAGACAAGGTTGTGTGTTGGGGGGTAGCATCAGTTTTGATCATGACTGTTTACCTAAAACACTAGGTTTTGGTCAATTTCTAGGGGCATTTCCAAATGGATGCTCCTTTTCTCAGACACCTACCTGCATACATATAATCAGTCCACTAGAGAACACAGCTTCTCTCACATTTTCTATGTTAACCACGTGAAATTGCTGATGTTTAGCCCTTTCTTTGTCATATAAAATTCAATGTTATGATGTTAAACCTAATACATATAGATAATATGCACATTTATATATGTAGTGACAAATACCAAGAAAGTT
Source organism: Myotis myotis (assembly GCF_014108235.1). Classification (NCBI taxonomy): domain Eukaryota; kingdom Metazoa; phylum Chordata; class Mammalia; order Chiroptera; family Vespertilionidae; genus Myotis; species Myotis myotis. The sequence continues at coordinate 44,305,159 of NW_023416401.1, forward strand.
ATATAATGTAATAGGAAAATACTTGAAAAATGAGTTAGCCAGTTATTTCAGATTGGAAAAAAAGTCTTTGGTATACTTGAGATATTTCAAATATGTTTTTCTGGACATCCCTCTCCTTTGATTAATTTTAACTTTAACATAATCTCTTTGAAGACATTTCCTTTTCATATTGAAGCTTCCTGAAATGTCCTCGGTTTCATCCTGAAGGACATAGACATAAGATTCTGGGAAATGTGGAGATCAGGTATGAACTCCTCTTCTGTTTGCCAGCCTCAAAAACCCACAATAATTCTTTAATAAAATTCTGGTATTTGCTCTTTGTGCCAGAGCATTTCCCAACAAAGGTACATTAAAAACCACAGCTCTAGCTCTAAGCTAAAACACCTCTAAAACTTCCACTCAGAGAGGGGTCCCGACTGCATCCTTTGCATAAAGGCACCTATCTTGAAGTGAGTTTTAAAAATGACAATGCTGAATAACATTTACTGTTATTCTGAGTTCCCTCCTTCTAATTAGATTTAATTTCTAATAGTGTGGACAGGGATTTCCCTTTAAAGTCTTTAACATTTGAAGGTTGGATGTGACATGCAAGGTTGGGGGTGAGACAACGGCTAATAAATGTTGACCACAGGAGTAAATTTTGTATCTTCATTGTTGTGGCTCAGTGCATGGGTCTTGCTCTATATAATTTGCTAAATGTCAATGGGACAAGATGTTTTCCCATGGCCAATCTAAGGTAAGAGATACAAAAGCCAACACGTTACACAAGCACAATTATGGATATATTAAAATCAGTCTTCTGGGCATATATAAGCCATCTATATATTTACTAGTACATAATATGTCATGTACTTCCCATCAGTGTTTTTGCCTAGCTGTGGGAATTCCTAGATCCCCACATCCCTAGATCCCTGACTTTCAAGCCACTCTTATAGATACAATGACAAGTTGATTTGTTGCAATTTTCCTCTTTTATAGTTATGTGGTGATAAACATACTTGTGCAAAAACCTTTTAATTTCTCAGAAAAAATTCACATTCCTGTAAATTGAATGGTCAGGTCAAATGATGTGGGCATAACATTAATTTATGTTCAAAATGTACTTAACCACAATGAAACTTCCAAAAAAACTGAGATCTTTAAAGCCACATTTTGTAACCACAATGAAATAAAATTAAAAATTAACAATAATAGCAACAACTAAAATTTTCCTAGCCATTTTGAATTTAAGATGAAATCTAAAAAGATTAGAAACTAGAGGACACACGAGAACATATTATATAATGCATATAAAATGGGATTTCAACTATTTTATAATTAAAAACAATTTTATTGCATGCAATATATAAAATAAACGAAAAGTTTAATTGAATAAATAGGAAAAATAAAAATATTGTTAAACTAATAAAGAAGGTAATGGATAACAATTACAACTAAAAATCAATACATTAAGTAAAGCTAAAGGATGGCTCTTTGAAAATAAAGTAGCATTGGGCTTGATGATGACTTTCTGGATGCCAGAGGCATAATCCATAAAAAATAACTGAGAAGCTGTACGTTATTAAAATAATAAAATTCTGCACTGCAAGAGACACTGGCCATCCAATGAAAGATGAGCCAAAGACTTGGAGAAAATATTTGCAAACACATCCTAAAAAAAGAATATATTCCAAAATATTCAATACTCTTAAAAGAAGAAAACAGATGGGAAATAAGCATATGAAAAGGTGGATACACCACATAATATTCCATCAGGGAAATGAAAAATAAATCAACAAGGAAATCCTACCACACACCTGCTAGAATGGCCCAAATCCGGAACACTGACCACAGCAAATAGCACAGAGGATGTGGAGCAACAGGGACTGTCCTTCACCACTGCTGGAAATGCAGAATGCTACAGTCAAACTAAACACACGCTTACATTCAATCTGCCACTCCTGCTCCTTGGTACTTAACCAAAGGAGTTGAAAACTTATGTTCATGCAAAAACCTGCACACAGATATTTCTAGCAGCTTTACTCATAATTGTCAAACTTGGAAGCAACCAAGAGGTCCTTTAGTTGTGAATGGATAAATAAACTGCAGTACATTTGGCACAGTGAAATATTATTCAGGGCTAAATGGAAAAGAAGCATCAAGCCATGGAAAGACATAGAGAAACCTTACATGCACCTCGCTATGTGAAAGAAGTCAATCTTGAAGAGGCTCTATACTATATGACTCCAAATAATGACATCCTCAAAAAGGCAAAATTATAGGGGAAGTAAGAAGATCAGTGGTTACCAGGGGGTTGGGGTTGGGGGTAAGAAAGGAATGGATGGAACCCCGAAAATTTTGAAGGTATTGAAACTATTCTATATTACACACTTGTTTAAAATGAGAGTATACACAAGAATGATGTAAACAAAATCAAGAATTCTCTCTGAAGCTTTACTAAATAATAGTGTGGTCTGATCATTAATTTTAGTCCTCAGCTGTTTGGGCAGGACAATTTTTATCTTTTGTTTATTTCCTTTTGTTTTGTCTGAGAAACCTCTTCCTCAAATTTGCAGCAGGTGTTCTCAGAGCCACCCACAAGGACATTTTTGAAAAATAGCACATCATTATATTTTCATTTTCTGCAGGCAAATGTCAGATGTACCAAAATACAATAATTAAAACTTTTCTTAAATAAAATTGAACATGAATGCCCAGTGTCCTAATTTCTCACTGCTTCTGAGGTGGGCTCAGGCTAAATAGTTTGCATAGTCTTAAAGTGCATAATCGTTGTTCTTGCTATTACTGGTTTAAAGCCTTTCTTGATTGTGTAAATTCAGATAAGTTACAGTTCTGTCATTCTTGAACCCAGTGACTTTTCATTCTAAGAGCTCAACAAATGCTGACGATTCATATTTGTGGGCGCGGAGTGGGAAAAAGTGTAGATTTATTATATAAGCTGTTGAAAAAAGTATTTCTAGTATCCCATTACATGGTTTCTATTAAATTTTTCTATCCTCTTTCAGTCTGAAATTCAATTTTATTCTGGCTTAGTCCCCGGGCCCATATTACCAACTGAGGTGGGCTCGGCTACTGGTGGTTTCCATTGCCTTGAAGTGCCTAACCTTTGGTCTAGTCATTTCTGGTGCAAAGCCTTTGGGGCACTTCATTCAGAAGAGAGGCAAAACTCCTCTGAAATACTCAGGGCTCATATTAGTTCCTCTTGATCACACAGGCTTATCCTTATCCTCAGGGGAGTCCTGGTGGTAACTGATAATGCTGGAGATCTACCAAAGCAAGACTTTCCTAGATCTACCCTACCTCACTCTTTGATTTGACTCAGGAAAGACCAAGTGTTAGACTGGTTATTACAAAGAAGCAGTAACTAGCATTGGCCAAGGAGTTTTGCTCATTTTTATGGTAATTCATAATGATAGAAATATGCTTTATCATATAATAAGTCAAGTTAATTTATAAGTTTGGATCTATGTAATGATTTCTATAACTTAATTAGAAGTCTAGGAATGTTTTTTATCATTTTAAATGTAGGAAATATAAATATCTTGATGATTAAACATTTAGCTGTTATCATAAGTTATATGAGTTCCATGCTCCCAAGCATTTTTAGGAAATATTGAGTAATATAAAGTATTCCTTTTTAAAACACAAGGGTATATTTCTTGCAATATGTATTTGAACCACTTCATTTATATCACATTCAATAAATACAGTATTGAAGTATGAACACATGACAACAAGGAGTATACAAAGGTTTGTCTGTTTTTATTTAACTATGAGTAAACAAGGGCAAATTCAAAGAACAATTTAACTTTGTTAATTTCTTTCTTTTTTTTACTTAGTTGACTTAACTGATGGCTTTAACCCTGGACTTTATATTTTATGGTCTCTGTCAAGTATCAAAATCACAGTATACATGTCACTTAATCTGTTCACATGTGTAGTTGTGACAATGAAATGAGTCTTTTCATTGATACCTTCTTTGTGGCAATTTTCATAGCATTACCAATAAAGTGACTTGTGGAGCAAGCAATCTGTTTGGCAGTCAACCCTATGTAATTAGATTTTTCTCCTAGGAAAGCTGTCAGTCATTATTACCAAGTAACTCACCTACCATGTAATATTAAGTATTCTAAAAATCAGCCACATGATTTTATGTTTAGGAGTTAAGTTAAAAATCATCATACTTGAAAGGGAAGGATGGAAAACATATTCACAGTCCTAATTTAAAATTTCTTATGAGGTTTTTATTTTTTAAGCCTAGACTCAATTTTGTATTTATTACAAAACAAAATATGTATTGTTCTTTATGAACAATATTTAACTCATATGAGAGCCATTTGTAAAATCTAATAAATTCCAGTATAGTACTTATAAATTAGCATAAACTTGAAATCACTCCCAAAGACTGATATAATTTTGCATAACTTGAGGAAGATTTAAATCAATCCCTGCACATTATGTTACATTTAACTTGTACATTTTCTGCAGACATGCGATATTAAAATTACTAATCAACTTTAAAAAATTCATCTTTCCAGAATGTAGGACTATGAATTGCCTTTTTATTTACTATTAAAGCATTTATCCAGTGTACCATCTAAAGGAAAATCATCCTAATTCATGTTTTTGTCTTTTAATCATAAGTATCATAAGAAATTAAACAAATAATAATTATGGTCTTATGAATCATTTTGTAATACCAGGCTGATATTTATTTTCAACTCAGAAATTTTGCTTACTTAAGACTGCATGATCATATTTTTAATGCTATCAGATTATCATAAATGACAATTTATAAGGCATTCTCAGGATGTGATTAAGTTAATCCAAATATAAAAAACCTCTAAGGGATACCTTATTGTGCCAAGCTACTGGAGTTCTCAGTCTAATGTAGATGTCCCTTAGTTAGTTTTAACTCCCAGTTAGGGCTCTGTGGGATGTCAAAGGACAAGAAAGATTTCTTTAACTAAACATGCAAACAAACAGACATAGTCTAAACAACAACAAGAAGTTAGCATAAGAAAGTTTTTTATTTGGCCTAATTATAACATATTAGTAACTTGTGTTACAAATGTGAGCTCACCTCACACAGCTCTTCAAATGACTCCACTTCTCCTTCCTCAAAATCAGAGTGAAAGGATAAAAACTATCAAGTCTTCTGAGGTTCAAATTAGAGCCACTGACTCTTTGCCTAAAGAAAGGTCACAGCTAGAACTTGAAGAGGGCACGAGTGCGGAGGCCAGTTCACATAGGGAGAGGGGAGGTGAGGAGGAATGGTCTAGTCAAGTTCCTTCCACCCAGGACTCACTTTGAGTAGTTGCTGGCCAACGCTGTGTCACTGGACAGACCTGCGATAACAACAAAACAAAACAAACAAACAAAAGCCTGCTGGGAACCCAACAGAACCAACTGTGCAGACTTCTGACTGAAATGGCTGAATGACAATGGGTCTTGACAGCTGCGAATGAGCCCTATTATCCATTCACTTGCGGTCTGTAGCGACTGGTCTGAAGAATCCCCCACAGATGCCCCCTTGTTTTGTATAGGGCTCATCCCTCACTCCTCGTTTATGATATTGCCAAGAGGAAGTGTATGTGAGCATGACTTGTGAGATAACAACTTGTCCCATGATATGTTGGTGCCAACAATATTTAGATTCTGCTCACGATGGAGCAGTGTTAACTAAGAAGTTTGCAGAAAGGTAGAAGTGGGGTTTCCCGTTATGCACCTATGAGACCGCTGGCAATTGGGTGTCTGCCCACTCTGACCTTCTTCACCATCAATCTCTAAGTACAATGACATCTCAAAACCACCAAAAGCACTTCACCGAATCTATGCAGAGCCTTGGTCTCCAACTTCTGTAAACCCACCACTGACTAGCAGACCCCAGAGATATAAATGTGGGAACAGAGTTCTGAAAAACTCACCTATAAAATACAAGTGGTTTATAAGAAATAATCAGCATTCCCAGAGTCTCAGTGCTACCTTTTCCCATCACTGAATTTCATGATCTCCACAGCTTTTGGTACTTAGAGAAGACTTGTTCCTGGTTAAAACTGGATCTAGATTTGCATGCTCACCATGTTTGGTAGGCAAGACAGCACAGTATTTAAAACAGAGATGTCTCCAACCAGCTTGCTGTGTTGAAGTCTAGCATTATATGCTGTTTGTCTTTAGTTACTTAATTAATCTGTATTTCAATTAACTCCTCTTTAAAATTGATATCAGGTTACTTACCTAAGTATAAAGTTGGGAGGATTAAATAAATGATATTCTCAAATCTTAGAAAAGCACCTTACATTTAGTAAGAAGAAAAGAAAAAAAAATAGATATCTATCATCCTTTGCCAATACTGTGTCCCTTTTCAGTTAAGAAATGACAATGGCTTACATAGTTCTTGTCTGGTGGGGAAAAGATGCCCCATGCAGTGTAAATGGGCTGCTGATATTGCTACTTTCAATCCATGATGCTAGCCAGATGTCAGTTATAGCTCTCAGGGAATATTCTGAAATGTCATATGTGTAAGAGGTCTGTGTTACCCTCAGTAGTCTGATGCTAAGGTTATGATAAAACTTTATATCAAACTATTTCAGTAATTCTGGGGGAGGGAGGAAGCCACCCATCTTTCACCAGCCCTTTAAAAAAACCTCTGCTCATGATGGAGAAAAACTGGTATGGGGAGAAACTGTAACTAAATTAGAATTTTATATAACTATTATGGAAGTTATTATATATATAATAATTCATATATAATGAATATGTATTCATTAATTAAACTAAGTTTGAAGGAAAGGAAAATAAATCAGGAGTAAAACACTTGAAAAAAGGACGGATGGGGGTGATGCCTTTTGATAACAGGAGATTTAATCTAGGTATTTTTAGTGAAGATGGGGGAGCAATAACCTGGAGTGAATGAATGAATGGTCAATATTTTTTATACAACATATAACTACAGGAGGAAGGAATAATATTGTGAGGAAATTTCTGAGAAAAAGTTATATCTGAGAATTTTAATTGTAAACCAAAAATTTTATATTTACTCAATGATTTAAAAACTATAAACATGTCTTCCAATGGTAATGATTACAGAAACATACTTTCTCCTCTTTCAAAGATATTTTTCAGGTCCCTGATGATATGTTTACTGCAGACATGAACCTTTTATAATTGAAATTTCTAAACAGAAAAATCTGTTAGAATTCTAGTTGCAGTTGCCAGATGATGAGTCATTTAGTGAATTCGTTAGCACTGAATGAAACTAAAGAACTTGAGACTTTTCCCCAAATATTATAATTATTGGGTTTCTTTGCATTAGATTAGCTTTGTAGTGTAAAAATATAAAACAGCATCAGATTATTAGAAAAATAAATAATTTGAGGACAGCTGAGTTTTGATATTTTCCTGAAGTTATGTTCTCTTGCCTTTTCCATCCTAAGTAACTGATCCAAGGTGAACTTCACACCAAGGATGCAGAGCTCATCAGAACAGCAGTCAGTAAAGTGCAGTCAGAGTTGATTGGTCGTTGGTTTTCTGTCTTCTTTTCCTGCCCCAGCAGAATCAGTTATACACTTGTCATTTTAGCATCTAATCGCTCTCCTTGAAATCAATATTGGCTGACAGTATTAATGAGGTGAGCTATTGATAGATATGCAATGGACCTACAATGGCTGTCACTTTTCATTCCAATCTCAAATTCTAGGTCTTTATTAGTGCTATTATTTCCCAGCTATTGATTTAGTCTTTAATAAGTCTGTTTTTGGCAGAATTACTATATATTATTTTGATTTTGAGTACTACTAGATAGTCAATGCTATTGATATCATATAACATAGAAGCCATTTGTAAGAGCCATTCTGGATTTGAGCAAAAGTGGAAGATTCCAAAATGTTTCCATTAATTCAAAGGAGATGGATAGCTGCTGAAGGTTTTAGTGTTATCTCTACAATTAATTACAGCAAGGAGTAGTGAATGATAATCCAGCAGAGCACATTTCACAAGTGCCTACTGCATTCCAGGCATCCGCTTATGTCAACTCAACTAGACCGCCTAACAGCCTGTGAGATTAGAAGTTCCAGAAGGTTTAACATTTAAAGAAATTTGCCTTAACTCATAGATAGTGGGTGGTGGTGATTTAATTGAATTCCAGTCTGCTTTCAAAGCACTTGACTCTAACACAGATACTCTCTACTGCACACCCCATACCTCTGATACAATATTATGACCCCCACTAACATCAATTCATCATCATCACCATCATCATCATCATATCATCATTGTTTCTATTTGAGTATACATTCTATTTTAGCATTCTACACATGAAGCTTTGCATATACTACTTATTTTCAGTCACACTAGGCTGTACATATGCTAACTATTATATATATATAATAGTTATATATATATATAACTATTAATTATATATATTATTAATTAATAATATATATAATTAATTATATATATAAATTATATATAAATAATATATATAATTATATATATAAATAATATATATAATAAATATATATAATATATTTATTATATATATTTATTATAATAAATATATATAATATTATAATATAATAAATATTATATTATAATATTATATTATAATAAATATAATATATTTATTATAATATATAATATATATAATAAATATATATAATAAATATATATAATTATATATAAATAATATATATAATTAATTAATATATATTATTGATTTAAGAGAGGAGAGGAGAGGAGAAGGAGAGCATATGCTAACTATTTTACTTTTCTGCACAATTTCAGGGGGAAAATTTCACTAAAAATTAAAGCTATGTTTTAGGGGGTGACAGCCCAGCCTGAATAATCATATAGTGTAGTAAATATGCCTTTATTTTAAAACAAGACCAACCAAGACACATAGCTTAAGTAATTACTTAAGGTGCATATACCTAATAAATGGTGAGCATGAATGTTGAGCTCTGCATTTTTAACCTGGGTGCCTTTGGAGATAATTGCTTTTTATCAACTTACTTTTGCTGTTGTAACAAATTAGTACAAACATAGTCGGTCAATACAAGACAGATTTATTATCTTAAATTTCTGGAGTTTAGAAGTCTAATTACTGGGATGGCAGGGTTGCATTACATCTGGAGTCCTAAGGGGAGAATCCATGTCATTGCCTTTTTCCAGCTCCAATCAGCTGTCCACATTCATTGCCTCCTGGCCCCACAGCATTCTGCCTCTGCTTCTGTCCTCACATCTCACTATGACACTGATCTTCCTGCCTTCCTTTTCACTTATAAGATTCTCTGTGATCAGTGTGTCCAGCCTAGCAATTCCAGTTAATCTTTCCATTTCAAGGTCACCTGATTAACAACCATAATTTTATAGGCAACCTTGATTCCTCTTTGCCATAGAATATAATATTCTTACAAATCATAGGGATCTTCAATGGGGAGCATTATTGTGCTTTGCACAGTTTCCTAGTTACACTGAGGTGTGCTTCATTTCATGATTAATTTACAAATTAATGGGGCCAAACTGCCTATGGTTGAATTGCAGCTCTACCTTTTTATTAGTTGTGTATCCCTGGACATATTAATAATCCTCTCTGTATCTCAGTCCCGCTCCTGTAAAATTGCCATAATAACAGCATCTTTTTCTTAGATTGATGGGGACTACAATAATTGAGGATTTGCAAAACATTTAAAGCAATACTTGGTACCTAGTAAGTGTAATATAATTCTTAGTTTAAAAAAATAAGAAAATTCTTCTATTGATAAGATATAAGTGAAATGTCAATATTCCATGAACCACATGAATATTTGATGGCATTGATCTAAGACTGATACATAAAGATAAGATTTAGGTAATGGTGACACTATGTATGACTCCTCAATTCCCAATTTTAATCAGACACGAAAAAGGCAGTACCTACCTGAAAATAGGAACTACTGTTTTTCAATTTAGGAAGGTGTACAAGTTTTCAGGAAGACTCAGTATGTGTGGGAGAAATAAGATTTTCTTCTGAAGCCAGGCTTCTGTTCTGGAGACCAGGAGCCCTCCCCTGACAGCCCTTCCCAGAAAGCAGCTCTGGGAGATGACTCATTTCACTTCCTCTCCCTAATAATAGGCAAGCAACATCTCCATCTTCTCAGAACCCAGGACACATCCCATTCACATAGAAGAGTTGGTTTGGGGGGCATACATATGGAAGGCCCATGTTATTTTCAAATTTGGCCCCAACCACACACACACACACACACACACACACACACACACACACACACACACACGCATTTATGAAAGATGGTAAGAGGAAACCAAGGCACCTGGTGAAGGACTCAGAATTCCTGAGGAAACAATATACTTCCCCACCTTCTCAGAACTTGAATGAGGAAGACATCCTTTCCTCCGGGAAAATGACCTGCCAGACACATAGTGGAACTGGGTATCCTGCCATGCGCTCCCATTTTAGGCATTCCATGAACCTGATCTGTAAGCTCTTTAGTGCATTCAAATTAATGGGAAGATGTAAAATTATATAGATGCCTGCTCCCTCTCTCAGATCTACTTTCTAGGCGACTGATGAGAATTGCAGCAATAGGGAGGATCACTCAATTTGTTTTCTTTAAATAGATATACATAGCATGATGGAGAAAAAATATATTGGTGTCAGAATAAGTCTGGGTCATGAACCTGACTGTAACATTATAATAGGGTGACCTTAAACAGGAGTCATGATTCAAAATCTTTGAGCCCAAGTTTCTTATATGTCTACAGAAGAAAACAATACCCAAGGTGCAGATTTATTATAGGTTTAGAGTTCACCTCACGAGAATGCCTATAACAGAGAATGCCCATAAACCTACAAAACATGTTACTTACTACTATAAGAGCAGAAAAGAAATTCTCAAGTTGAAGGTATTCACTGGCCAATCTTTAACAATTATAACTGGCCTAAGTGTGTGACTGTATGCCTAACTTATATATATATATATATATATATATATATATATATATATATATATATATATGTGTGTGTATATATATATATATATATTATATGTTATCAGTTTAATGAATATACATTTTCTAATAGGTAGGTTTTGAACATTCTTTGAAATGATGGACAATATATACAAGAAGTCAGAGGTACCTTGTCTTGATTTTTGTGTTTCCATAACTCTCTATATCTGTAGTAAACCCTTAAAGTGTTATGTAAACCCTAGCCCATTTTTTCTCAGTAGATAGAGCATTGGCCTGAAGACCAAGCGGCCCCAGGTTCTGTTCTGGTCAAGGGCGTGCACCTTGGTTGCAGACTCCTCCCTAGCCAGGGCCCTGATCCAGGGCAAGTGCAGGAGGCCACCAATTGATGTGTTTCTCTCACATTGATATTTCTTTCTGTCTTTCCCTCGCTCTCTAAAAATCAATCGAAAAATAACCTCTAGTGAGGATTAGAAAATAAATAAGTAAAGTGTTATGCAAGATTTTGTATGTATATGAATTTTCTGGGAAAGTATCTATAGCTTTTAGTATGTTCTTAATGATGTTTTTGACATGCTTACCAACTGCTAAGAAAACTGGCCTGGAGCCTTTTATATTGCAAATAGAATGACCTGACATCTTAGAAATAGGGGTGGGAGAATATTCAGACCCAAATCTGATGTTGAATCAAAATTAACTTAGAATAAAATTCCAGAACCACACATCAGAGTTAAAAGAAACCACTGAGGCAGCAAACGTCTTTAATGTACAGAGCGTGAACAGAAGTCCGGAGAACAGTGACTGATCTAAGTGGACAACTAGTTTTGAGCATAGCCATCATCAGAATTCAGGTTGTGAAAATCCTGGCCCCCAAGTCTTCCCTCTGTGACTTTCTTCTTGTGTGTGCCTATTTCCAAAGAGAGACCGAGATACCTGCGAAAAATAACTGCCGTCTTGAAAAATCATGTTAATATGATCTTAAAACAGGGCCTAAGGAAACTATCATACGGCAAGCATAAGGAAGATTGTGACTGTCTAGCAAATTAACACTTGACTATTCAAAGTGTCAACGAGTGCTAATTTCATTTACTGTAGTATGTAAATGATGTAGGTATTGGCAGGCTCTAACTTAATACCATCTGGCTGAGAAATTTGTGATTCATTTACACAACTAGACTTTCAAAAGTTGTATTTGTTTTTGGTTAGAGAATGCACTTGGCTGCTTGTTTGAAGGACAGTAAATTAAGGCTTTTCAAATTGAGTCATCACACTTTTATATACAGCAATTGGTTTTTCTTCTGGGAGTATATGTGAATATCATCATTTTTAATAAGGTTTGTATTTGCAAAAGGGACAAATTATGCAAATATTAATGTGTGGTCTTCTAGTTTTTCTTTTCCATATCATGTTTTCATTCAGCCCTCCACCCTGACTAAGCCATGAGCTTTAGGATCACAGAGAATGAGATAGTTATTCTATCCTGACTGGAGATGCTACTTATGGACCCTGATTCCCAGTATTCAGTAGCTTTTTTGATCAGAAAATAATTTTGCAAGTCAGACTCTTTGGGAATTGCTCAAAAATGAAGCTGTCCTTTTACTGATAGATATAAAGGTTTAGATTATAGAGTGTGTGTTTAGATTCTATTATTCCTGAAGATTTAGGATGGAAAATATTATAAGTGGAAAGTCACACAGTTCAGGCTGATACTGAAATGCGTGGAACTAAAGAGCAAAAAGCGTACAACAAAGAAGCCCTTCAATGAGATCACATAAGTTCTGAACCCAACACCATATTAGAAGGGAGCACGTTCCTGAGAGGTGGCTCAAGGCTTACATATTTATGTAAAATAAATAAAATACCTAAACATAAATATATGTTTTCAATACTTTAAATTATTGCATAGGAACAAGATTACTGGGTTAGACTAATTATAAATAGACAAAGGTAGGTATAGATAGATAATGCATAGACTTGCCCTTTACTGTAAGGCAATAAAAAGATAAGAAAAAATAAATTTTAGGAAGAAAAATAAAGATCATTTTTATATAACTAGAGTAGTGCTAATAAATTTTAACAACTACAAAATAGCTATCATTGATTGAGAACTTATTGGGAAGCATGCTTGGTATTAGGTATCTTGTATATATTATTTCCTTTGAACTCCACAATAACTTAGTGAGGCAACCATTATCATGAAGTAAAACAAGATTGATTTAAAATAATTTTTAAAAATTCCCAGGAGCAATTTTTTAGAATGAGTCCTCTGTAAAGAAGTGGCCTTTGTTTCTAGCAGTCTTCCCCTTGTGACATCATGAATCCTTGACTTTGACCTTACTGCTCCAAGAAAGTAGAAAGTATCCTCATATTAGCCAGAAATGCTGGGTGACTTTCCTACCTATTTTTTTTTTGACTGACATTAGATGCTTCAGTCTTTAATCACTTGCCTGGGGAATGCTTTACTTCGCTTTGAAAGTTACATTTAAAAAAAATACTAATTATACCAGATAATAAACTTCTTTTATCACAGTTTTCCTGAGTAATTCACTCAAAAAAATTGGACACAATGGTGGGGATTTCAGGCATTATATCAACAGAGGAAGAAATGTTTGTACAAAGGGGATTTTCTTGCTCACTTGAAAACACTCCAACTCAAACTTGTCTGCCTGACTACTTGCATTTTAACCCAAGATCAATTAATATTACACAGAACTGGGCATACACTTCATTATACCAGTATAATGGATAAGACAATTTTATTGCTGGGAAATTGCTTAAACAAGAGCTCTATAAAGTGTTCATTGCAAATTATCTACTCACCCATCATTATAGGTATGCTCAATTATTTTTAGGACAGAACATTTCTCTTCAATCTTTTGTCATTTAATCCATCATAAAACAATTCCTTAAGATCATCATTTGGTCCATTTGGCTGGAGCACATTTGTATGACCATACTAGTTCACATTAAGAAACCATCAGGATTTTCCAGAGGAAAATAGTATTAATAGTAATACTAATAATAATATTTTTCCAGAGAAGAAGTCTTATAGGAGAGCATTATAAATTAATTAAAACTTCTAAATTTTGAACCTTTACTTCAAGGATAAAAAATATATACATAAGAACAATATGTAAAATATACATTTACAAGCATATATGGAAATGCATATGTTTGAGTAGCTTCTTCTTCATCCTGTTGGTGAAGGAAAGATTCCTGTCCTAGGGTTATCAGATGCCAAATACATGACAGTGACCTTGGATAGATGAGACTCACAACAGTTCATTAGTCACATATATTCATAGCCAGGAGAGGAGGACACTATGGCATGGAGGGTTGTACTATATCACATGAGGGAAGCATTCAAGAATAGGGTGAATAAGTGGGGGCCGTGGGAGTCAAGCCTTGTAGTATCAAGAGGATAAGATGCCCTCTGAGGGTGTGACTGACTTGTATGAACAATTATCTGGACTCTCGTGGAATTGAACCCACTACTTAGGGATAAGTAGGCACTGTGATTGGTTCCAATGACGATTGGCTTGGGGACCTTAACCATGAGAGTAGAAGTGGGAGTTGTGGTCAAGCTATTGGAGGGCCTCCCAGTGTTTCCCAGATGCCAATGCATAGATAATATCAGGCCTTGATTTTGTGCCTTATAATCCAGCACAGTGTAGGTATACACAGACACACACAGTTGCTCCCTTGTCTCATAGTATTGCTTATTTTCTCCCCTTTTCAACCGATGGTTACCAAAATTCACACCAAATTTTGCTAAACTTGGTTGCAAAATAGTTCATTATCATGGCTATTGGTAAATCATAGTCAGCACTTATTTTCACAATATTCTAATTTTATATATTTTTTTACACCTTAAGCATTTAGTTATGACTTCCAGAATAAGCATGAAGTACCAGAAAAAAGAATTTGATTTAAAAATTTCAAATAATGAAATTTTATTTTATTTTTCCAATATTTTTTAAAAAACTTTACTGTTGAAAGTATTATAGATGTCTCCCTTCTTCCTCTATTGACCCCCCTCTACCCCACACCTACTCCCCACAGATTGGGGAATCTCAGAAGGAAGCAGGGATGTTAGAAAAGATTAACCAAAGAATTTATATGCATATATGTATAACCCATGGGCACGGATAATAGTGCAGTGAAGGCCTGGGGGTGGAGCAGGTACAGGGTAGAGGGGGTCAAGGTGGGAAAAAGGGGGGGCATCTGTAATACTTTAAAAAACAAAGATAAATTTTTAAAAATTGGGAAAAAATAAACTTTCATTATTTGACATGTTTTTCAGTAAAATTTTGATTGGAGGGAATGTTTCACAAAGGTTATAACTAGACCATGATTTGTACACAACATTCTTTTAGTCTCAAAAAAACTTTTTTGGAGGGTGTGCCTAAATACATCAAAGGTAATAAATCCTATTTTCTAGAAGAGGACTTGGCTCCAGGACCAGTGCAAAGTCAAATCCAACTCTAGAAAGCTAGAGATTTTCAACACTGAGCCTTGAAAAAGATGTGAGATATGACCAGCCCCTTGGTTACTTCTGAAAGGTACGAAGTCAGGAGCATGGTCTACTGGACATTTGGCTTCCAGAATCTAAAGCATTCTTATTCAGTGCACTCACTGGTAGCATATACAGGGTTAAAGAAGTGTTTCAGAAATAATATAAAACCATTTTGAATATTGATATCCAGGAGTTTTGAGACAGAGGAAGGTTAGAGTAAGTACCCAGAGGGATTTTCTTAGTGGCAGCTGTGAGGAAGCCTAAAATATTACATTCCTCTCCAGCCTACAGGAAGCTGTAAGAGAAATACTTCATCATAATTATATAGTAGATGAAGTGTTTTTTTTTTTTTTTTTTTTTTAAAAAAAAGCAGAGTATAGTTCTTTTCTTTGGCTGTAGTCCTGTCATGGAGACTCAGATCCTGGGGATGACATCAGAAGGACTGTATGTAACTTCAGTCCTAATTAATGACCATCCTATTCAATTTGTCCTTCAGCACTGAGGTGCAAAACTGATTAAAAAGAGCGCCCTGAAGGCTCCAAGGTTGGTTCGCTGTTGGACCAGGAAACTACATTTCAAAAGCACAACTCCAGCTGGAAATTTATGAAAACTTTTCTAGTTCCTCATAATTGAAATATGGAAATTGACTGCATAGGGGATAGAGTTCTATTTGACTACTGAGTGCAGCAGCATTTCAATGAGAGAGCATCCATAGCATCTTCCAGACCAGAGATGCCCTATAGCCCTCTAACCTTTGAGTTTGTGTACAATGATCCATCTCTATTCCAAGTCCACAGAAAGTCTCAGTCAACAAAGCCTTGAAGAACAATCTCCTTTAGAACCAATATGATCCTAAGAAACCCTCAGTAGGTGAGGAGAGTGAAGTTTCTTCAGAAACCCAGGTTGGTCTATGGCTCTCCAGGGCGGCATCTGCTTTTACCCAGCTAGCTAACTATGGAAGAAAGAGCATTTAAACACCAAGTAGAATATAAACATGGAAGAGTGGATTGAAATTAAGGCAGATATTTTAATAGGCATTGGCAGTGGGAGAATATAAAGACTATTAGTTGGCATTGAGTAGAGATGGCACCATAGTAGATTATCTGGATATCAAGATTGTAGATTTTTATTCCTTCATTGTTTTTTCAATAACACCTTGTTAAGCCCTTACAAGTTGAAGGACTCATTGCTATACTTTAAAAAAATCTTTACACTGAAATTTTGATCTACACATTTCTTGACAGTGAAGCTATCCCCCAAAGTGAGGCTACTGGGAGATAAGGCCTTTAAAGAGGTAACTAAGGTTAAATTAAGTCATATGAGTGAGGCCCTGATCCAATATGATTAGTGTACTTATCAAAGGAAGAGATAGTAGGATCTGTGCAAACAGAGGGAAGACGATGTAAGGACACAGAGAGAAGGCAGCATTCTACAAGCCAAAGAGAGAAGCCTTGCGGGAAACCAACCAACCCTGCCTGCTGACACCTTGGTCTTGGGCCTCCAGCTCTAGAACTGTGAGAAAATGAATTTTGGTTGTGTAAGGCACTGTATGTGATGCCTAGCAGACTAATACAACCACATTTGTAATTGCACACATTTGGATTCCAGTCCCAGATCTACCAAGGACTAGTCTGAGGAATTTTACCTCTCTAGGCTTTGACTTCCTGTTTTGTTAAATAGTAACATTTCCTCTCTGGCAAGGATGTGGTGAAGATGGAATTAAAATATTAGAATACCAAGGCCTAGTGCATAACAAGTAGTCCATATACTGGGATTACTATGTTCATCAAAGTTGTTCAGTCAAAGGAATGAGAACCAGAATATGATCAGGATTTTAAATATATATATTTTGTTTCCCCCACTCCCTATCAAATGCATTTTTATTGTATCAAATAAAAATATATTTATTTTTATTTAAATAAAAGTTTATTCTTGCTTGACAGTACTTGTCCATAAGTTTGGTTGATCAGATTTCAAAAATCATGGAGTGAATTCATAACATTCACCTGCATCCAGAACACATTCTTAGTGGCAATTTGTGGTGGAAAATGCTAGGCTAAGAAATAATGATCATGATATATTATGGCGGCTCTTAGATCTCTGACCACAAATTGATTCAGGTATCACATTAGTGGTTGTTTGTTTTTTCAAATCACAGAACCATAAATCCAATCGTGTGATTGCTGACCTCAGAATAGATGGCCTGACCTGTGTGGTCCTCATGTTTAAGTTCAGTGATTTTAAAAAATGAAAGATAGTGGAAAAGTAACTCGAAATTATCTGTCATTTAAATCTAAGAACTTTCAATGTTTTCTATTTTGCTGTGATTTTGCTGCTCAAGGAATGATATAGAATTATAGTCATGCAGTTCAATTGTTATGAATTAATTCCAAGCAGGCTATTTTTCATTTTTATGGGTGAGCATATATAATTAGGTTGTATATGCAAGCTGTTGCTTAATTTACCTGATAAAGGGTGCTCAAAAGTCTGCTCACTGAGGCTGTTTGAGAAATGTGATACAAAATTAATTAAATAGTTAAATACCCCTATAAACTCAAAATAAAATGTAAATTAGCACAGTGATATTCCAGTTAGATTTAGCCATGGGAGATCAGATAAAAGAAATGCTGCTAAGCTTGGGTTTAGTAACATCATCAACATTTAATCATTTTATCCTCTGACCTGTGCATGTGTAAGGCATCAGAAGACAGAGAAATATAATTTGAACCATTAATAAAGTATTAAATGGGTTTGTGAGTAGAGAAAATGTAAATGTTAGTAAGTGCTGGGGTCCCACCCCAGCAGGTCCAGGGGTCCCCAAAGGTGTGGACGGAGTCGGTGAAGAAGGAATAACACGGGGACAGTGTTCAGTTGATCAGCAGCCTAGCCAGGATCTCCAGCCAAGTTCTGGTCTGGATCTCCAGCGAAGTTCTGGTTCGGATCTCCAGCCAGGTTCTGTGTCCATGTTCTCTTGCTAGGTTCTCCAGGTTCTCCAACCAGGTTCTATAGCCATGTTCCCTCGCTAGGTTCTCCAGCCAGGTTCTGTCCAGGTTCTCCAGCCAGGTTCTGTCCAGGTTCTCCAGCCAGGTTCAGTCACCAGGTTCTAGTCAGGTTCTCTTGCCAATTTCTGTAGTCAGGTTCAGTCCAGGATCTTTTGCCATGTTCTCTCCAGCGAAGTTCTTCTGTCTGTAGGTTCTGTGTAGGTTCTGTCTTCTTAGTTCTGTGTCCTAAGCTCTGTCTTCTAAGTTCTGAGTCTTGCTGTCTTGTTACATCTGTATTTATACCAGTTGATTCAATCCTATCAATCTCTATTACAAAGGTTAGGGCGTTTCTTATCTCCATTCCAGGGAGTAAAGATTATGTAGCTTAAGCATGATTGTTCATAGTTAAAGTGATTAATTACCCACCTGGCACTTAGTTGAGGGGTTTTATTCCCTCCCTAACTTCAGGGGAAAATCCCTACCTGGGGAAACAATCTTTCTCAGAGAGGAGACCTTGGTTAAAACACATAGTGCCAAGAAGGTGAGCAAACATTTTAAGAATAGTATGCCATATATGCCAGGTCCTTTGAAACAGCAAGGATGGACCGGCTCCCAGCAAGTAAGAAGCAGCAATGAGTTTCTTGACATTGTTTCTTCCCTGGGATCTAGTATTTTCTTGGTGGTATTTATGCACTATTGAACAATCATTTGCTGACAATTTAACTTTAAGTAAAGAATAAATACCAATAGCAAAGATAATGATGGAATACTTTTCTATAAGCTTTGTTCATAATCCAGGGTTATTCTGAGGTCTGTAGACTTTAAGAAAGACACATTTAAGCAAATAGTTCTTTTTAATTCTCACCCGAGGATATGTTTTCATTGATTTTAGAGAGAGAAGGGAGAAGGAGAGAAACATTGATGTGAGAGCGAAACATCAATTAGTTGCTTCATGTACATGCCCTGACCAGGGACAGAACTACCCTGACTGGAACCGAACCTGTGACCTTTTGGTGCACAGGACAACGTTCCACCAACTGAACCACATCTTCCAGGACTAAGAGAATAGTTTGATTCTTTGGGGACTGAGAGAGAGGTAAGGGGATCACAACATTATTTTCAATTATCAGAATACAGGTCCCACTGAACTTAGTAAAAGTGGAATATGTCTTTAGTTTATACTTCATTCTTACTTATTTTAAATTTCCTTTTAAAGTTAACCAGTTCATTTGTACATAGGTATCATAGACTACAGGAGAATACAACTAATTTATTATCTTTACCAAAAAAGGAAAGTTTAACCAATTTGAAGATGAAGTTTTGCCCTCCTGTACATTTTGTCCAACTTCGGTGCTATGAATCTAGGTCACTTCTTGTTGTAATTAAGGAATACTGTGTGGATGGCACAGTATATGATGACATTGTTAGTAGTAGGACATTATCATTATAATTTTTTAGGTGTCACCACTAATCATGGCAAAGACAAAATAGCTTCATTTAAGAAAACTTGGTAAAATATAAAATGCATCATGTTAATTATATATTGTATCTCTAGACTGAGATCATGAGGACATGGTGCATATTGATTTGTAGGTTTGGTTAACATTGAACATAGCCCTGCTTTAAGATAGGAGGTAGGTTAACACTCATATATTGTGTCCTCAAAATTAGTGTTTCATGGTTAAAGTTTTTCTGGGCAAAAAGCTGCATGCACCCTTTTTTGGATGTTTATAACATTGAGAAATTGAAGAGCAGGGAAGTATGATTAAAGAGTTATATTTTATGCTCCTACAGAAGCTCATAAAACCCTTTCAGCTAACCCTGACTGATAGCAGACCTTGAATGTTTGTTTTAGAGCCAATTATTCCTAGCTGGGCTCTGCCAGCTTTTATACAAACTCCCTTTGTCTCACAGTCTTTCCTATAATAAAGCTTTGAGTTAAGACAAATAATACAGGGTGGGCCTGGCCGGCATGGCTCAGTGTTTGAGCATTGATCTATGAACCAAGAGGTCACAGTTTGTTTCACGATCAGGATACATATCTGGATTGCGGGCTCAATCCCCAACGGGGGACCCACAGGAGGCAGCCAATCAATGATTCTCTCTTATCATTGATGTTTCTATTTCTCTCCTCCTGCCTTGCTCTCTAAAAGCAATAAGGAAAAAAAAAATACATGGGTGGGCAAAAGTGGGTTTACTGTTGTAATACAAATAATACAATAATAAAAATAATAATACAAGAATAAACTGTTTCATGGACTCATAACTGTAAGCCTACTTTTGCCAAACCACTTAGAATTTTGTTCAATAAAAGATTTAAATTTGGTTTAGGAGTTTATTGGCAAGAAGGCAAAAGGGAATTTGGATGTGTCCCATGGTCCTTACTACTTGTAAGGAAGATATAAACCCACTTTTTGGGGGGAAGAGGTTGTTTTTTTGGCATAATGACACTACATTTTTAGCTCTTTCATTTGTCCCTGTGTATAAATATTTGTTTATATAGCTCCATTTCTCTGGCTCAAAGTGAGTTTAAACATACTATTTGAATTTGTACCTTATATTATTTGCTTACTAGTTGTAAATTGTTATGCTAAATGGTAATGGCCAACAGAGGATTGGTCAGTTTACAATTTTTTATTAAATTTATTGGGGTGTTATCAGTTAAAAAACCATACTGGTTTAAGGGTACAACTCAATAAAACATCATCTTCACACTACATGGAGCATTTACCACCCAATGTCAAGTCTCTTTCTGCCACCATGTATCTCCCTTTGCTCTCCTCCACCTCCTCCCACCCCTCTTTTCCTCTGGCAATCACCATACTGTTTTCTGTGTCTATGTGTGTTTTTTTTTTTCTTCTCAATCCCTCTTTTAGCTTTTTCACCCATACCCCCAACCCTCCTCTCCTCTGACAGCTTTTATAACTTTGAGTTAAAGAAGATAAACATATTTTTCCCTTTTTTAATTTTAAGAATGAAATCCCCCTGCAAAGTCTATTGTCTCTCTCTCTTTTTTGTTGTTGTTGATGTTGTTGTTGATTGTAGAGAAAGGAAGTGAGAGGGAGACAGAGATAGAAACATCAATGATGGGAGAGAATCATTGATTGGCTGCCTCCTGCACGCCCCCCCTTAAGGGAATCAAGCCTGCAACCCAGGCATGTGCCTTGACTAGGAATCAAACCATGACCTCCTGGTTCATGGGTCTATGCTCAACCACTGAGCAACACCGGCTGGGCAATTGTCTCTTAAAATGTTTTTACACCTGTCCCTAGCCATCGTTTTTATTTTATGGATGAATTCTTTGCATTACATCCCAAAGCACTATGTTGCAGTAATTCATAATCTCCCCCCCCCCTCCCGCCCCCACCACACACACACCTTCCCTCAGGCATTGGAGTAGATAGATTCTGAATTCTTTTTTAGGTATAAAGTAATTCATACCACTATAATCTAAAGGTAGCCTTTTCATACCTTTTGTGAAATGTAACCTTTTATAAAATTTAACAGCAAATTAAGGTTTAAGTTGAGAATATCTCACAAGTAAATATGGGTGAAACAAAAGTAGGTTTACAGTTGCTTGTATGGATAATAACATAAAAATGAGTAAATAATACTACAAGAGCCCTAGCCAGTTTGTCTCACCGGATAGAGTGTTGGCCTGCTGACTGAAGGGTCCTAGGTTTGATCCCCAGTAGGGAGAGTGCAGGAGGCAGCCAACCAATGTTTGATCTCTCATCATTGATGTTTCTATCTCTCCCTCTCCCTTCCTCTCGGAAATTAATTAAAAATATATTTAAATAATAATAATAATAATAATAATACAAGAATAAGCTCTGTTTTGCATACTCACAACTATAAACTATTTTTGCCCAACCCTGTATTAAATATATTATTCAAATAATGGTTCTGTTTGGTAGTGCTTGCTTTCATTAGCTTGGTGCCATTTTTAAAATATTATTATTAAGGGATAATTGACATATAACATTAAGTGTGTTGCCATCCTCAGGAATTAATCATAATGGTCTTTTTCTATCTATAATACTTTCTTAGGAAATATTTATATCATTATACTGTCCAGAGTGAACATTACTAAAATAAAAATTTTAGGAATAAAAAAGGAAAAAAATCCAATAACAAACGACCAATTTTGTGAAATTAAATTTTCAAGTGCAGTTATGATGCCAATTATTTTATTTGGCTGCAACCTTTTGAAACCTTTCTGAAGGAAATGATAAGAAGTACTGCCCATGAACCTCTGCTGCTCAGCAAATACTAGGAACAAATTCACTGGAAAAGCCAGTATGCTAGAGAAATATAGTAAAAATATAAAATACATGACTCCTGTCTTCAGGAAATGTAAAATATAATAATTAATACAGTATCAACAGCAACACAAAAATATATAAAGCAATAATGCATACCAGCTTAAAAATATCTTGCAAGATTGATGAGTACTTAGTATCATCATTTCACAGATTTGAAACTATCACACTGAGCTGTGTTGAACAGAGGTGGCTTTTGGGAAATGTGGGATTTAATATTAGCATTTCTTCCTAAGTGAGTTGGTCTTGATGCAGAGAATAGAATGAACCAGATAGATAGAATTGATCTGGGAGGAAAGTGAACTATGTGCATAGGGATAGTCAGCATCTCTGTGATTTGAGTGGGGCTCAGGTCAAGGAGATATGACTGGGCAAGTAAGTTGGTGTTGCTGGTGGAAATATGGTTCTTTCATGGAATCATGAGAAAAGCATTTTGGGAATCCATGCCTGGGAGTGTGAGGTGTAGTGGTAGGATTTATTGAAGCTATGGCAAACACAAAGGACTGTCCCAGGTGCCCAGTGTCTCATCCATTCCCAGGTGGCTCAGCTCCTTCCCACTGTGGGTAAAGTTCATCCTTATCTTCACCAGTCAGTCCAGTAGGGTCAGGATCCAGCTATTCTGTGTCATTGGCCTGGCATTGGCAGGGCATACAAAGTTGCCATAGTTTAGTTTAGTCCATGCCAAAACTTAATCCAACTCAGTCTCTGTTCCTTACTTGGGCCTGCATAGCTTCTACAGAGAGAATGCTTGAGTGAATGTAGGAATCTACCAATGAACAGGTGAGTGGTGCTCTGGGTGGGGCCTTGTTAAGCTTTGATTATATTACCTCAGGCTTTCAAACTATCCAATCTCTTTCCTGGCTCTTTGTGGGCTTGTGTTGGGTCCTACTGCTATCCAATCTTGTCTTTTCCTCAGGCTACAGTCTAGGTACCCCCCCTTTATGGTTGTCATCTTGGCTTCTACTGCTCATGTCCCAAAATTCTGTTTCACATAAACAACTTTTACAGATGACCATTTTATTCACTGTTACAGCCATAGATAGACATTTGTCTTAATCTATGTAAAGATTTAAACCAGTCAAAAAACCAAAAGTGACCCTTGCTGGCAAGTTCAGTGGTTAGGGCATTAGTCTTTGCACTGGAAGGTCTCAGGTTTGATTTCTGGTCAAGGGCATACACCTAAGTTGTAGGTTTAATCTCCTGTCCTGGTCAGAAGGCAACCAATTGATGCGTCTCTCTCACATTGAAGTTTCTCTTTTTTCCTCTCTCCCGTCCCTCCCTTCCACTATCTCTAAAAATCAATGGGAAAAATATCCTGGGATGAGGATTAACAACAACATCAAAAGTGCCTTTGTGATGTTAAGATCTTAGTTGGCCTTAAAGATGCAGAGAACTAAGAAATAGAAACTTAGTTTTGCCTTTGCCTCTTAGAAATATACCTGTATCATATAATCTTTCACAACTGCCGGGGTCCAACCCCAGCAGGTCCAGGGGTCCCCAAAGGTGTGGATGGAGTCGGCGAAGAAGGAATGACACAGAGACAGCGTTCAGTTGATCAGCAGCCTAGCCAGGATCTCTAGCCAGGATCTCCAGCCAAGTTCTGGTCTGGATCTCCAGCGAAGTTCTGCTTCAGATCTCCAGCCAGGTTCTGTGTCCATGTTCTCTTGCTAGGTTCTCCAGCCAGGTTCTGTCCAGGTTCTCCAGCCAGGTTCGGTCACCAGGTTCTAGTCAGGTTCTCTTGCCCATTTCTGTAGTCAGGTTCAGTCCAGGATCTTTTGCCATGTTCTCTCCAGCGAAGTTCTTCTGTCTCTAGTTCTGTGTAGGTTCTGTGTTCTAAGTTCTGTGTTCTAAGTTCTGACTCTCTTGGTGTCCCTGTTCGGGCGCCAGATGCTGGGGTCCAACCCCAGCAGGTCCAGGGGTTCCCAAAGGCGTAGACGGAGTCGGCGAAGAAGGAAGGACACGGAGACAGTGTTCAGTTGATCAGCAGCCTAGCCAGGATCTCTAGCCAGGATCTCCAGCCAAGTTCTGGTCTGGATCTCCAGCGAAGTTCTGGTTAGGATCTCCAGCCAGGTTCTGTGTCCATGTTCCCTTGCTAGGTTCTCCAGCCAGGTTCAGTCACCAGGTTCTAGTCAGGTTCTCTTGCCAATTTCTGTAGTCAGGTTCAGTCCAGGATCTTTTGCCATGTTCTCTCCAGCGAAGTTCTTCTGTCTGTAGAGAACGTTCTGTGTAGGTTCTGTGCCTAGGTTCCGTCTCTCTTGGTTCCGTATTCTAAGTTCTGTCTCTTGCTGTCTTACTACATCTGTATTTATACCACTTGATTCAATCCTACCAATCTCTATTACAAAGGTTAGGGCGTTTCTTATCTCCATTCCAGGAGGTAAAGATTATGTAGCTTAAGCATGATTGTTCATAGTTAAAGTGATTAATTACCCACCTGGCACTAGTTAAGAGGTTTTATTCCCTCCCTAACTTCAGGGGAAAATCCCTACCTGGGGAAATAACCTTTCTCAGAGACCTTGGTTAAAACACATAGTGCCAAGAAGGTGAGCAAACATATTAAGAACAGTATGCCATATATGCCAGGTCCCTTGAAACAGCAAGCATGGACCGGCTCCCGGCAAATTCCCCCTTTTTTATTTTTTAAAAGCAGGCATTAAAAAGAAAAAACCCCAAGTGCTCTCTTGTATCCATTTTAAGAGTAGGATTGGTGCTTTCCGCTATTACCTGAGTCCTGATCTATCACCCCAGGGAGAGCTTGCCAATCCTGCACTTTCCCGGGGTGGAAAGGCTGCAGTGGGGTTAAGGATAAGGCTCCTTGGGCCTACCTCCTCCCATGCCTTTACATTTACCTTTCCTTCCTCAGAAAAGCATGGACATACTTCTTGTATAAAACGTTCTGTCTGACTGGGAGTAACCTTAATTCCTCTGCTAGCAAGCATATGTGTTAAAAGATCAATACAGAGTCTTATTTCTTTAGACTCAGTATGGCACATCTTCTTAATCTAAAGATCAATACAGAGTCTTCTTTCTTTGGACTCAGTATGGCACATCTTCTCAATCTAAGTTCTGTACTATCCACCTTCTTACCCTACTTATCCTCTGTAGGGGGGTCTGCAGTACCCTGGTGGAGTCCTATCCGTCCCGAGTGTGGGGGTTCTCAATGAGGGGGGGGCTTACCTAGGGGAATCCTGTTCCAGGGCTTCCCAAAGGTGTGGACGGAGTCGGCGAAGACTATCCACCCTCTCCTACGGTGGAGTCCTATCCATCCTGAGAGTGGGGCTCTTACCTAGGGGTCCCTGTTCGGGCGCCATATGCCGGGGTCCAGCCCCAGCAGGTCCAGGGGTCCCCAAAGGTGTGGACGGAGTCGGCGAAGAAGGAAGGAAAAGGAGACAGTGTTCAGTTGATCAGCAGCCTAGCCAGGATCTCTAGCCAGGATCTCCAGCCAAGTTCTGGTTAGGATCTCCAGCCAGGTTCTGTGTCCATGTTCCCTTGCTAGGTTCTCCAGCCAGGTTCAGTCACCAGGTTCTAGTCAGGTTCTCTTGCCAATTTCTGTAGTCAGGTTCAGTCCAGGATCTTTTGCCATGTTCTCTCCAGCGAAGTTCTTCTGTCTGTAGAGAACGTTCTGTGTAGGTTCTGTGCCTAGGTTCCGTCTCTCTTGGTTCCGTATTCTAAGTTCTGTCTCTTGCTGTCTTACTACATCTGTATTTATACCACTTGATTCAATCCTACCAATCTCTATTACAAAGGTTAGGGCGTTTCTTATCTCCATTCCAGGAGGTAAAGATTATGTAGCTTAAGCATGATTGTTCATAGTTAAAGTGATTAATTACCCACCTGGCACTAGTTAAGAGGTTTTATTCCCTCCCTAACTTCAGGGGAAAATCCCTACCTGGGGAAATAACCTTTCTCAGAGACCTTGGTTAAAACACATAGTGCCAAGAAGGTGAGCAAACATATTAAGAACAGTATGCCATATATGCCAGGTCCCTTGAAACAGCAAGCATGGACCGGCTCCCGGCACACAACATTTTTACTAGAGGTAAAGTTAATACTATCTTTTCAATAAAAATTGTCATATTTGTTAAATAACAACAACAAAAAAGTTCATGGCCCAACGCTGTTTTGAAGAAAGGGTTTTATTGAGCCAAATGCTAGCCAGAAAAGGACCAGGTCCTGTGTAGTAAAGTAGGGGTGACATAGGAAAGGTATTTGTCTGTCAGTCTAACCTGGAAACAAGATGAGGGTGGAGCCACTGCAATCAAGCAAAATCTTAGGTTAAAATCCCCCAGACAAAGGAATTCACTTTTATTTCTTTTGCTTCATTCCTGCTTTCTTGCACTCACCCATGGCTCCTCCATAGATGTGGCCCTAGAAGCCGCATGGTCCACGTGCATGCAGGCCCCACACACAGTGGACTGCAGCTAGGAACACAAACTAACCTTGCCAGGTGCTGTACTGGACTATGCAAATTGGCGCAGAGACCCTGGACACTGGCTTTAATCCTAGCTCTGCTGAAGACAAGAGGAGAATTCTTCCCTGGTGGGATGGAGGCAGATGGGACCTTGTAAACTCAGGGGTTTAATTCCATGCAAATAAATATCACTCATTGTCCTGCGCAAGTCTCAGAAAATTCCTTTTCTCGTCGCAAGAAGCTCACTTCCACCAGCAACAGTTGGGGACATGAAAAGCACCTCCAATAACACTTCCATTCCCATTTCCCCCACTTTAACCGCTTCTACACCACCTTATTCCCCTTTCCCTCCGGTAATCACCATATTGTTGTCTGTGTCTGTGCATTATTTTTTTCTTATTTCCTTCACCTTTTCACCCAGCCCCTCAAACCCCCTTCCCCTCTGATAGCTGTCAGTCTGTTCTCTTTATCTATGAGTCTGTTTCTAGTTTGTTATTTTATTTTGTTCATTAGATACCACTTATAAGTGAAATCATATGGTGCTTGTCATATGGTATCATTAGCTTTTCAATTTAAGAAAAGCTAATTTGAACTATTCTGGTAACTAACGATAACATCAATTTAGAAATAATGAAAACAGAACCTATCCATTTATTTGGGTGAAAACAAAGTCTTCCTGGACGCATTCTTACTAACCATTGCGGAGGCAGCCTCAATAGGTTTATTGACTATCTCACAGCCCTTTTTGGTTCTGAGAAATCTTTTATGTTCTTGAAAAGTACCAGCTAAAAAATTACCTGCACTAAGATATACACCAGATGCAGAGGGCACCTTGGGATGAATGCATTACAGACAAGAATCCATCGCAGCCTGACAGTCTCTTTATTTTGCTCACCTGCTCATGTGGAGTGCACCTGTGGCACACTGGCCTCCGTGTGGGGGCTGCTTGGGAGACATCCAAGATTAAAGCTGCTGTTAGATATTTCTCTTTCATATAAGCCTTTTGATTTCCCCCCTCACCATTATAGTCTGGATCCTAATCTTTTTTTCCTTTTACTGCTTTCCCATCATTCTTTTAAAAAAAAGTCTGCTGCAGGGCTCTGAGAGAGGACCAACCATAGCAGCTTAAATATCCGTCTTCCTAAGAGGATCAATGGGACGATAACATCATGGTGCTTTCTTCCATTCTGGGCACTTTCCTACAAGCATCCCCAAGCATTTTGCTAAGCACTGACTGGTTTTCCCAACATCTTCTCCAGGGCTACAAAATGAGAACTACAAAAAGGAATCAGTCCATGTCATGCTAAGTGCAAGCCTTTCTGGGGAGAATGATCTTAGGAACACAATAGCAGTTTACTGATTTTTTTTTTTTTGTTCAAAATGTTTTAGCATTGAGTATTTGTTTTAAACAATTAATGCACTCATCCAAAAATATTTGTCAGTCCTTACCTAGTGTATTTCAGGCACCCTGCAGGGCCAGGGGTGCGATCCTTGTCCTTACAAAATGCTCAGTGTAAAGCCCCGGCTCTCAAACTTGCTAGGCATCAGTATCTGTTGTAGAGCTTGTTACAGGACAGGCAGCTGGGTCTGCCTCGCAGCCTTTCTGACTTAGTGAATCTGGAACTGGGCCCTGAATTTGCTCTTCAACTGATGCTGATGCTCTGAGAACCACTGTGTAGATAATTGGATATCCTATGGTCATTCAGCATTTGAGTATATGACTGAATAAAATGCAAATGTTGCTGTAAGGAAGGAAGGATGGGAATAAAGATGAGCACATGAGTTCACATTAGAGTACGTTAGCTTTCTAGAGCAGCTTGCAAAATGGACACCCAATGTGGAAACCCATAAAATCCACTAACCCAAGAACATTGAAGAGGAGGAAAAGGCAATGAATGGTGAAGTCAGGTTGGCACAGCTAGCTGCCGGACTGTATAGAAGGCTTAAGAGAAAATTTGATGGAATAATCTAGGGCAATTTACAGTTTTGTTGGTATTTAAAATTTAATTTGAGATCTGTTAAATCTACAAATACTTGTTTTGACTCTGGGCTGACAAAGAAGGGCAGAGATGCAAACAGAGATCCTTACTCCACAATTTTGCCTTGGGCTAGTCTTGTTGAACACATGATGGATACGTAGCTTGCAAAAGTTAATTACCTTTATAGTTGCATATTTCTCTTAAATAAGGATTTACTGAGAGATGTTATGGTAAATATTTAACAACTGGAACAGTTTGGGGGTACGGGGGACCCTCTTTTATAGCATTGGCTTATAGCCAATTTTAAGCTAGCAATGTGCTAAAATCCAGATGTCAAAAACTTCTTGAAAATTTAACACTTTGCTCTTGTGATCCAATATAAGCTAGCTCCAGATCAAATACTCTAAAATCAGGTTATTTACACCAGCTGAGGTTTAGAATTTTGAAATCATAGGGGTGTTTATTGTAATCTTGTTTTAACAGAAAGAAATGTAACATTAAAGAATATTTCTTCAATTATTAAAAATTTTATTAATTAAAATGTCACAAGGAAAGGCATATATGAACCTTGCAGTGGTAAGGAATCTTCAAGTACTCCCCTGCAAAAATTATCTTAACTGAGTCTAATAATATTTCCATCATATAGTTTTTTTTAATTGTTTTATTGCTTAAAGTATTACAAAGGGTATTACATATGTGTCCTTCCCCCCCCCCCCCACCCTTGACAATCCCCTGGCCTCCCCTACCCCCCAGTGTCTTATGTCCATTGGTTATGCTTATATGCATGCATACAAGTCCTTCGGTTGATCTTTTACCCCCCTCCCTCATATAGTTTTTGAACTTTATTTTTTTAATGTATTCATTGAACTGCAGGGGAAGAAAAATAATTTCATTTCTACCCTTCTAGGTTCTTGCCTGAAAATTCCCTGTAATAAAAGACAGATTAATAAAAGAAAAGCAAAAAGAAGTTTAATAGCATGTATACATGGGAGAGACCCAGGAAAACTAATTCCCTGAAATGACCAAGCCACACCTTACATATCATCTCCAGCTAAAGACAAAAGATATTAAGTTGGGGTGAATCAGACAAATTATTGACTGAAGCATAATGATGGACATTAAAATACATATAAGGCTTTAGAAGACCATAGAAAACAAAATACCTAATTATAGCCATAAATCACAGTGGGCATAAACAAGTTGATTGGCTGGGCAGACCTGTAACCGGTGCTCCATTGTCACTGATCTATCACTAATCTGTGATCCCCTGCCTTTTTGTCTTCAGTTTCTGGGGATGTTCAGTCTCAAGAAACTGCTCTTGGAATTTCAGAGGTATTTGAAGCCAGAAGATTATGGATTGAATCTTTCATATTTCTTTTAATCACAGAATGTAAACATTTACCATTCTATTCCCACATATAATTATATTTGTTCTTAATGTGATTTGATATTAAACCAAACAATGTAGAAATAAAGACGAAAACTCTGCATCTATATTTCCCCTCTTCAAGTCCTAAACTGTACTTCATTACTTTGGAGTTTAATGAATAATGAATAAAGAATGCCTATTATACACCTGAGTTTCTTTCTTCACCACTGCTGAAATCTAGACCCAATGGAATTGGGCAAATCCAAACTGATTTTGATGAGGCTATCATTATTTTTACTTATTTATTTACTTAATCTAGCCTCTTTCTCAGCTGTGATTTATAAAACAGTCACCAATTTACATTTTTTATAATGTAATGAAACAGATCTTTTAGGAAAATAGATTGGACTGAGGATCAAGAAATTTTACATTTTTCACATTTTGTTATCTTTATTATTTATTATTTTAGCGTTGAAGCACCTTTAGCCTTTAATAGTCTCCCTAATTTCAGGCAATTTTTCTAGAAAATATGAGAATAAACATCTAAGTTTTAATTATGGAAAAACATTATTTTTAACAGGAGGCCAATATAAATTTTTACCAGGTAACTTAAATGTGACTTAAATTTTTTATTTTTATAATAGTTATCTCTTCTTTTGACAGCTACAGTATTGACACAGATTTGCAAAACTAGTTATTTTATTTTTGCAATGAAAAGATTGGCAAGTCAAAGAATAGTCATCTCTTTTTGTTTAGCTTTCACCAAGGGTCAATGAAAAGAGAATTTTTTTTAATGTATAAAAGGAATGTCCACTAAACTCAAAATTTACAGATATATGTAAATTTGCTTATTCTGATTAAATTTCCTTTTCCATCAGAGTAGATAACAAGAACAAGTACTTTATACATAATTTCATAGTGGCTGTTCTACCTAAGTAATTATGCCCAAGTTCCCAAATATTTATGTATTCTTTTGAAATGAGAATGAGAAACATTCCATTATACTTTAAAAAGCTGACCAACAAGCAAACACATTCCCCATAGAACTCAGAAAGAATGAATTGCTTCTTTAACTTTAGTCTGAAGTTCACAAAAGATTCTCACATACTGAAATTTGCATCAGAAATGCTTTTAAAATTCAGTATATGTATACATATATCATTATGTAGCTAGTTTGTTTTTCAAGTAATGGGGGAGTATGACTTATTTAAACAAAAGAAAAATGTATGATCATTCAAGCAATAATTGTCACTATCTACATTACAGCAATATTTTCTTTCTTAACCTAGTGATCATTATACAAAGTATTTGGCCAAGAAAAAACATGTTTTAAATTGCTGTCATTTTTCAGTTTAAATGTAATAACTGTTTAGCAAACACTATAGATTCGATGCTTTATTTCACTGTCATAAGAATATATCTATAGCATCTACATTTAAAATAGTAGTATGAAAATTATATAAACAAAAACAATATATTTCTAGTCCTAGTATTAGCATAGATATTTTTGTACTTTAATCAAGTAAATAATTGTGATTTCTTTAATTCTGAAAAAAATATTATAAATCTGAGTTTAATAGTTTTGTGCTTTATTTTGCATTTCCTCTTAATGGTGGCCAATAATCATTTGATTTATTCTATACATAAAGGTGAAAGGCTAATATATGTTTTAAGAACAATCTTTGCATAACATATGTGGATATAACTTTAGTAAAAGAAAAGTTGTTAAAAATAAGAAATTAATTTACAATAATTATTAAATCATGGACTAGATTAGCAATGAATGCCAAATGGACTTTTTCCTCGTGGGATATTTCAAAGTAGAATGGGTGCCATGGTACTTGAATGTATACACATTTATCTTTCTAATAAATAGAGGCTGGACCAGAAAATGTCTTAAGGCCATTTTTAATATGATCAACCTATTACAACTAGTTCAAATTATTTTTCAATTCTTGAGAAAACTGCCCTTTAGCTTTTATTAATACCAGTTTATTAAATTCTGCACATTTAAAACTTGAATGTCTACTTGATACTGAAGTCTGTCTCCATTTCTGTTTCATATGGAATCCAGGCAATTTGGTCAACAATTCCTAGAGTTGTTCTGTGAAAACACTGTGGATGTATCCCAGGATAACCATGTGCAGGTCTCTCGTCTGCTTGGTTTACGGGGCTCCTCCCAGTGCCCCATGAGGACAGTGAGGTAGGTTGTCCCACAGTGGAGTCCGGCCACAGAGCTGCACCAAGCCCACAGTGCACAGGCACATTTTCTCCCACATCTCCATCACTGAATGGAATCAATGATTCACACTGCTTTGTTGTTCCTAAATCTGTTGTCATTTTACATGGGTATTATTTCAGTCAACCCTACAACGTATAAGACACCCATCACTGATTAGGAATGTAAGTGGACATATGCCTACTATTTTAAACTTATAAGGACAATATTTTAAAACTAGAGGCCTGGTGCACAAAATTCGTGCAAGGGGCTTGACCCTTGCACCCCAGCTGCCTGGCGGCCCTGGCTGCCTCATGGCCCCACGGCCCCGCCCACTGGTCATTCTGCCATCCAGTCTAATTAGCATATTAGCTCTTTATTATATTGGATAGTTTTAAGGTATTTTTACCTTGAAATTGTTTTAAAAGTTTAAAAGAAATGACATGGGAGTTAAAGGACTTTGGATAGCCTATGAACTGATAAAGTTGGTTGCTAATAAAAAACTCATGTGTCCTATACAAACTAATTCTTATCTCTAACACCATCTAAAAAGGGTGGTTAAATTATGAGTTTCTAGTTCAGTAAAGGTTTATAGTGGCAGGAGTAAGTATTTCTCTTTGCCAATGGGAAGCCTGGTACTGACAACATAAAATAGCTTAACTCTGTGATGTGCTGGTCAATATTGAACAACCAGCTCTTGGAGGAGAGACCGAGTCCTGATTTGTAGCATTTTCTGATTTCCATGGTGTACATACTGATGTTATGGCTTATTTTAAGGTAGCAACATGTCAGCGAGCATTACTAGAGAGAGTTGTGAAAGATGCACAGTAGCACACCATTTACAGTACTTCCACCTTATAGGTAACACACACAAATAACTTTGAGAGTACAGTTAATTATAAAATTTGGTAAAAATATTAAAAAGTAATGATTTTTGGGCCTAGTATCTTTGTTTTAGTATAATGTTTTTAGCTGTAAATTAGCCTAATTTAAAAAACAGTTGTGTTTAATAACTGGCATACAAAATTCCTGCAATTTTAATCCACTACACCATGGAGCCGCTCACAAGCAAAGCATAAGTAGGAGAGGTAAGTTTAGAAAACTGGGGGTTTTTAAGAAATAGACACCCTGATGTATTTGGTGGCATGTTCAGAAGAGTGTTTATCTCATCCTTGGTGATTGTGTATGTCTGAGGAGAGGTGTGTGGAAACTTCCCCGGGCCCTTTAACACAATCAGTCCCAGCTCCTAAAAGAACACAATTTCGAGCTCTCTAAAGCATGTCTCTTTGTCAAAGATGCCCATTTCTTTCTTGCCTTTAACATTTAAGAAACTGTCCTTCTGGGCTTGTTTTTGGCAGCTTTATGTCAAACTGCGTTCCCCCACCTTTTGTGTCCAGTGCCCAACTCCCCCTCCCATCCTGCCTGGCTGCTCTTATTACCTTTCCTCCAAAGTTCCGTGCTGAAACCAGTTATGAGTTTCTGTCCCAGTGGCTCACATGATGAAGTTGAAGCAGGCTGTCATCCAGAGCTGTGGAATAGCCTCCGATGGGGAATTCCGAGTGCCAGGGATTATTGATGGAGTCGTAGCTGCAGTGCTGCCGACAAATTTGATGTCTCCTCTGCTATCCCTCTAATATTAAGAAATATTTCTGGTAACATGTCATCCCATGGAGTCATTTGGAGTGGAGATGGTGACACAGATTTCTAGTTGTTTATTCTGATGATTCTGATCATAGGCACAGTGTCTAATGATATAGTAAAATCAAACAATTAAACAGAAAGTGGGCCCATATTGAATCTACAGAAAATCACAGTAGCAACGATCTACGTGGCAAAAAATTATCATTAATCATTCAATGGCTTAATCATTCAATGGAAAGGATTTTTCTAGTTAAAATATTCCTTCTCTAACTAATGCACATATCCTCAAAAGTTAGCAATTACTTCCTAAGTACCTGAGGCAGAAATCAAGAGACAAGTAGTTAAAATATTACATTGTTTTGTTTTTCTGACAAGTAGATTGATACCTCCACAGACTAAGTGGAGTAGTTACTATGCAAACATATTTTCTAACTTGGCGCACATTTTTAATTTGTTTTTTAATGCCACTACATGGCAAACCTAGTGTGAAAAAAACTCATTTTGACATTATAAAATGCAATTTTAAACACTTGGTTCTGACGGCACCCAGGAAACTCTGAAAAATCATTCCATTTAGAACTTCCTTGTGCTATATTTTCATTCATTCTTTAGGATGTCATCACTATATCTTACAATAAGATTAGAAATTACTGTGCTATCACAAAGGAAGAATCAAATCTAACAAAGGAAGCAAGATACATATGAGTTAGGAGTATGGCCAAGAATAATTATGGCTAACATTTGTATGGAAAATTTAGTGGTTTTACATTCCTTTTTCCTTTTCTTCACAGTATAATTAGCCAGCGATTGGAACATAATTTAAGACATATTTTTCCCCTCAGAAAGCACAGTAGGTTTATATAAGTGACATAGTGCTTCATTTTTCTCCTCCCTTCTCTTCATCCTTCCTTTTAATCCAAAGCAATTATCATTCTTACACCCAGATATGGTTAGCAATAAAATTGATATAAAAATGATTTGCTTAACTTATACATACTCAATATTTTTTTTGGCATTGTGTATGTGTGCATACTTGTATATTATGTATATTATTTTCCATATATTTCTGGTTCTAGGTTCATACCTCAGTGCCATAAAATTATTTTTTTAAATCAGAGAGAGTTTCTTATGAATGTATTTTCTTGACAGTCAGAGTTGAATACATGGTGGTGATGCAGAGGAAAACTTCTCCATTGATACTGACTCTCCAGTTGTCTTCAAAACCAATACAAAAGCTTGATCTCCAGGGAAAGTTGTTTCAAAGTAGGTAAAGTAAGGCTAGCTTAAAAATTAGGAAACGTGGCCCTGGCTGGTGTGGCTCTTTGGTTGGGTATCATCCTGTACACCAAGGAGTTGCTGGCTCAGTCAGGGCACATGCCCCAGGGCACATGCCCCAGTGCCTGGGAGGCAGCAGATCAATGTTTCACTCTCACATTCATGCTTCTCTCTCTCTCTCTTTCCCTCCATCTCATTCTAAAAATCAATTTAAAATTTTGGGGAAAAAATAGAAAAGGAGAAAATAATAAAAATGTTATTTTTATAGTTGAAATGTTATTTCATCAAAAATTCAAATTTATTAGAAGAGTCCAAAGAAAAGCAATGCCTAGAAACATGGCAGTCATGGCACTGTATCAACCAGACAAGGTTTGTTTGTGCTGAGTGCATATTGCAAGCTTGTAAATCAGGTGAAGGAAAGTTGGAAGTCTTTGCTAAAAGTATTGTTACATTATCATCTTTTATCGCTTTATGTTGTTAATGCCATGATTTTCTTTTAGGCAAGAACTCACATCATTCAAGTACTTATCATGCAACTCAATAATATGGGTGTTTTGCTGGTAACAATCTTATAGAATGAGATTATGATTCTAGAAGAGTGTGGCCACACACACATAATATATATTCTGTCTGCTTCCAAAATATTTGCTTTGCCTTAACATAGTAAAAAAAATGTAAAACAAAACATCTCAAGACAAAACAGAATTAATAGAAATCAAGCTGATTTAAATGAATAAACTTTCCCTTATGCTTTTGACAAGTAAGGTAAAAATTAGTGAACGCAACTCATCATTTCATTGAACTGAATTTGTGTAAACAATAATGGTAGGCATTTCAGTTGAAACAAAGATGAGTAATGTAATCATTTTTATCATCTGAAACACAAGGCAAGTTTATCTACAGAATAAAACTTTCCTAAAACCTTAATGTTGATGCCTTTTATACAGAACACTAGAGGCTCGGTGCACAAAAATTTGTGCACTCAGGGGGGACGGGGGGGGCGGGGTCCCTCAGCCTGGCCTGTGCCCTCTCGCAGTCTGGGACCCCTCGGGAGATAACGACCTGCTGGCTTAGGCCTGCTCCCGGGTGGCAGAGGGCAGGCCCAATCCCTAGGTGCAGCCCCTGGTCGGGCTCAGAGCAGGGCTGATTGGGGAGTTGGGGCGCCGCCCCCTGTCATGCACAGAGCAGGGTGGATTGGGAGGTTGCGATGCCACCCTCAGGCACGCTCAAGGTAGGGCCGATTGGGGGGTTGGGGTACCGCCCCCTGTCACACTCAAGGCAGAGTCGATGGGGAGGTTGCGACGCCAACCCCTGTCATGCACAGGGCAGGGCCAATCAGGGGGTTGGGGCGCTGCCCCCTGTCACACACAGAGCAGGGCCAATCAGGGGGTTGGGGTGCTGCCCCCGTCATGCACAGAGCAGGGCCAATCAGGGGGTTGAGAAGCTCCCCTTTGTCACTCACAGAGTAGGGCCGATAGGGGAGTTGGGGCACCGCCCTCTGTCACACACAGAGCAGGGCCAATCAGGGGGTTGAGGAGCTCCCACTTGTCACTCACAGAGTAGGGCCCATAGGGGAGTTGGGGCAGCACCCCCTGTTACCCACAGAGCAGGGCCAATCAGGGGGTTGGGGCGCCGCCACTGTCACACTCAGGGCAGGACCAATGGGGAGGTTATGGCTCTACCCCATCACACACAGAGCAGGGCCCGTGGGGTGGGGGTTGGGGCACCGCCCTCTATCACCCACAGAGCAGGGCCGATCAGGGGGTTGGGGCGCCGCCACTCTCACACTCAGGGCAGGGCCGATGGGGAGTTTATGGCTCTACCCCGTCACACACAGAGCAGGGCCAATCAGGGTGTTGGGGCGCCGCACCCTGTCACACATAGAGCCGCAGGGCGATCAGGGGTTTGGGGAGCTCCCCCTACCAGGCACAGAGCAGGGCTGATCAGGGGGTTGGGGCGCTTTCCCCTGTCACGAACAGAGCAGGGCTGATAGGGAGGTTGTGGCCCCGCCCCCTGTCACACACAGAGCCACAGGGCAATCAGGGGGTTTGGGTGCTGCCCCCTGTCACACTGATCCCGGTGCCGGGAGGCCTCTCGGCTCCGCTGATCCCGGTGCTGGGAGGCATATTACCCTTTTACTATATAGGATAGAGGCCTGGTGCATGGGTGGGTTTGCCCTGAAGGGTGTCCTGGATCAGGGTGGGCGTCCCCACTGAGGTGCCTGGCCAGCCTTGGTGAGGGGATGATGGCTGTTTGCAGCTGGTCACACACCCTTCAGGGTGGGGGTCCCCACTGGGGTGCCTGGCCAGTCTGGGTGAGGGGCTGAGGGCTGTTTTCAGGCTGGCAGGTGACTGAAGCTCCCAACTGCTCCTTTTTTTCTTTTTTTTTTTTATTCTGGGCCAGCTTTAGCTTTGAGGCTTGCCTCCAGCTCTTAGGCCTCCGCTGCTGAAAGCAGGTTTCTGGCCTTTGTTTACCTTCTGTATTTGAAACAATGTTGCGATCCTGCTGGCTGAAGCCCCTGCGGACTAAAGCAGGTTTCTGGGGTTTTGTTTAGCTTCTATATTTGTAACATAGTTGCTTAGAGTTGCAGCTCAGAGGCCGGCAGCGGCAGGCGGGGAACGTTGGAGTCCTCCGTCACTGAAGCAAGCAAGCCTCATGTTCGCTTCCAGCTGCCTGGCTGCCGGCCGCCATCTTGGCTGGCAGTTAATTTGCATATTGCCCTGATTAGCCAATGGGAAGGTTAGCGGTCGTACGCTAATTACCATGTTTCTCTTTTATTAGATAGGATTGGGTATTTACCGATAACCTCTATTGTAATAGGATAATAAGACAGAAAGATTTTGAAATTTATTAAGTAGGTTCTTAATAACATCTGTTGCACAAAATGGGTGAATAGACAAGTATTTGCATAATTCATGTAAATGTGTATTTGTATATGTTTATTCAAACTGATGGCATAATACTGAATTAGTGTTCTATGGAAACTGAGATAATATGTTCAAGTATTTATTAAACTTAAATAAATAAATCTTATTTGATAAATGAGAAAATAAATATTTTATCTGTTCATTAAATTGCTTTTCTGAAGTTTGAAAATGCTTAGACAAGCCTTAGGAGGTATTAATTGAAAATATATTCATGATTCAAGTATCTATCTCTGTCAGTCAACTTTGCTTCATTTAAGCCATAGTAATTTATTTCCCCAAAAATTTTAGAGCAAAACTGATGCTAGCAAAATAGAAATAGTACCTAGCATCTCTGAGTACACATATAATTTTTTTCAATAACAAATAAAAAGCACTGAATAGACTCAAGAACTTGCCAAAGTCCCTGATTGGCATCTCGATGTTCAATGCATTATTAATGTAGTTCTTCATTTATCAAGGAGTTTTAGTAATTTCCTCTTTGGGACATCTATCTATATAAAAGCCTAAGTGACCATCGCAACTGAACGGATGACCAAACAGGCTGCATGGGGCAACCAGGCTGGCAGGAGGGTTAGTGAGGGGCGACCAAAAGACTGAGCAGCAGGCTGCATGGGAGGGCGACCAGGCCAGCAGGGGGGGCAGAAGCGGTTAGGGGTAATCAGGCTGGCAAGCAGGTGAGTGGTTAGGAGCCAGCGGTCCAGGATTGTGAGAGGGATGTCCGACTGCTGGTTTAGGATTGGGCCTAAACCAGCAGTCAGACATCCCTTGAGGGATCCTGGATTGGAGAGGGTGCAGGCTGGGCTGAGGGGACCACCCCCCCTGCACGAATTTTGTGCACTGGGCCTCTAGTATAATATAATGGTTTTTCACAAAGCCTAAAAATAACTTTTTGATATGTATTTTGGAATGTTTGTATCCAACTACATAGACCAATTCTCACATTGCTTTATCTCACAGATATTGATGAGTCAATAGTACCTAGCTAGAATTTGCTGATGAAATGGTAGTTGCACCTCTCTTTCCCATTGATAAGCAAACATCCCCTAGAACATAGACTAGACATGGAAATAATCACTTGATTATGGCTATCATCTGTCTTGTAAGTGCAGAGGAGGCTTCAATTCTGGTTTTTATGAATGTTATTAACAGAAATGTTGATCCTCTCCTGTATCACTAGCTTATCAGATTTCCATTTACCTTAACAACTTTAAAGATTGAAATACACAGCTGATGTTTAAAGACCACATATGTGTAGAAGTGAGTTAGACTTTCAAGTGAGTGTGTCCTAGGCAATAAGGGCTTAGTTGTTGAAGATGCATGTACCACATTCATATGCATAGGGGTTGGCTATTCTTCTTTCAAGGTTTCTGACTCAGAAGAAACAAAACATACAACATACTGTATGGTTTTGGAGACCAGTATGCCATTTAGTAATCATATTCAGTGAGAGAAACTGCACAAAGGAAGAAATAACATTGAGAATGCATCAATGGAGAAGTCAGCAGGAAGTCACCAAGTTAGCTGGACTCAAAACATACTGAAAATCTCCTAGATGGAAAAGCTGGTGGTGAGTAAAATGAGGCAGGGAGCTGTTGAATCAGAGACACATCGTTTTCCTAAAGACATGGATGATTTAAATGCTAGGATATACGTGGGAGACTGAGTGACCTTCAATGTGGCTGAGCTGTAGGGTTTGTGCTGAAGAGTGACAAGACGTGTCTAGAAAGGAAGAAGAAAAGCAGGACATAAATATGTGCATGCATGTCTAGGATATATATATACAGATATCTATCTATCTATATATATAGATATATTTTTAACATATATATTTTATTGATTTTTTTACAGAGAGGAAGGAAGAGGGATAGAGAGTTATAAACATCGATGAGAGAGAAACATGATCAGCCTGCTGCACACCCCCTACTGGGGATATGCCCACATCGAAGGTACATGCCCTTGACTGGAATCGAGCCTGGGACCTTTCAGTCCGCAGGCTGATGCTCTATCCACTGAGCCAAACAGGTTAGGACTAGGATATATTTGATCTTCCTTTTAATATCATAGCAGGCCATGGAGGATTTTAACAAGGGAGTAATTAATCATGTTTGTAATTTATTAATGACAATCTTTCCTCACTTACAAAAACTGATTGAAGAGAGCAGACCAATACAGACAGAGAGACTTCTGAGTTTCCTGCCAACCCAGAAGTTCTCTTAGTTAGATGTGTTAGAATTTGGCTCAGTATCAACTGGGGACAGGTGTACTGGGCACAGGTTTAGTTCAGTGTGCATTGCTACTCCATACTGTGTTTTCAATTCCTGTCCTGGAGAGCCACAGAAGACACCAGAATTCAAAGGCAATAAGTAACAAGGTCTGAGGGCAGAAACAAAATTAGGAGAGATACTTTTGCCTCCTCCATGCTCAGCATCAGGATTGGAAAATACCCTTAAGCTAACAAAGAAGAGAAGACAATTTTCAAATCCTGTCAGTTTAAGTCAAATGAACATGAAAGAGAACAAAAAGGAACCTATGCAAGTTCTCTGAGCAGTGAAAGGACTTAAATGCTGATTGCTTCGATTATAATTTCTTGGGTTCTCTTTTTTTTCCTGCTATAATATAAAAATTAAAATTATTCCTTAAACCATTGTTTTTGATAAACGACTTCAAAGTTTTTTAGTATCTTGGAAAAATAATAATGAAAATAATGTGATCAATGTTTGATATATATTTTATTTTTAACTTAGAAATTCTTTTGTCAACTGCCTACAAATTTGTCCTTAGGTATCTTAAAGGTAAGCATTAACAATGTGTTTATATCCTATCATACTACATAATAAAAGTAGAAAAAAATAATCAGAACATACATTTCTTTATTACCAATCTACCTACCATTAAACATTGCTCCTGGCTTGTAATTTCTGAATAGATTTTTTAAAAAAATATATATTTTATTTATTTTTTACAGGGAGGAAGGGAGAGGGATAGAGAGTTAGAAACATCGATGAGAGAGAAACATTGATCAGCTGCCTCCTGCACACTTCCTACTGGGGATATGCCCACAACCAAAGTACATGCCCTTGACCTAAATCGAACCTGGAACCTTTCAGTCTGCATGCCGATGCTCTATCCACTGAGCAAAACTGGTTAGGGCTCTGAATAGATTTTAAAATCATTATTACATAGAGTTGTAAGTTCATGACTCATGCACATATGTGGGACAATGTTTTAAATACCTTGGATCTATATTTTATAAATTCAAATTACATATTGCAAATCAACTTAACTATTGAAGCTTTCTGAGAAGTGAAGAAAAACAGGTTTATCTTGAGTTTATAGGAATTAATAGATTTGCCTGCACAAAAGATAGTATCCTCAAGGTCTATTTCATGGTAGAGACTATAAATCTTTCCGTCTGCGATTTGATTTGTAGACTATTCTTGACAAATAAGATATTCTTGGCCATTTCATCATTCACAATAAACAAAGATATGTAAAATAAAATATATAGAATAGGGCATATGCATGTGTATTTCATGCATATAGATGTATATCCATACAGATATAAATTTAATTGAAAAGTTTTAAAATCAATGCTTTTAATTTGCATTTCTTATCAATTCTCCATTAAATCATGTCCCCCTCTCCCTGATTTCTTTCTTAGCACCTTCTATTTCTTACGCTCTGCTTCCTTTTCATTTTCCCAGGCTTTCTCTACAGTAATATAGTAGACCATCAAAAAAGCAGGATAAGTACATTCACAGCTTTCTTACTGCTGCCCACAGGGTGCTATAAATGCACAAACTGGATATAATTGAG
Organism: Myotis myotis; assembly: GCF_014108235.1. Classification (NCBI taxonomy): domain Eukaryota; kingdom Metazoa; phylum Chordata; class Mammalia; order Chiroptera; family Vespertilionidae; genus Myotis; species Myotis myotis. Next base: position 44,347,582 of record NW_023416401.1, read on the forward strand.
GCACACATATTAACTTACCTTCTGTTGTACAGGAAGAGCATAAGCAGGCTGTTAATGTGCACTCTGTTGAAACTCTTAACTTGGGGGATGAGAATTAGCTTGCAGTAGTAATTTGGTAAGCACCTGGGAAAATTGCAAGCTTCATTTCTTGCAACGTGGAATATGATTAAAAAGAGAATATATTATTATCATGGGCACCATTAAAAAGTGTGTAGACAGCATTCTATGGTGTTAAAATGGAAATTGGAAGTTGTACTCAAATGTTGAAGATGCTGCATGTTAATTACCGTCTACCACTGTGCACTGCAAGTACAATTCAATTATTTGCTTTGTCAAGCAATATTTTGATTAACCTGAACTTTAATTTTGTGCATATAGTGTTTTTCATATAGTGATAAAACAGTGGAATGGTGCATTGCCCTGCCAAGAGCTCTCTGGAACCACCAGAAACGCATTCATTGCCACAGGAATCCACATTTAAATCTAGATATAAAACATTTCTCATATTTAGGAAATTTCTTTTTAAATATCAGACAGGGAGATTTAAAAAAAAATATGTTCTGCCCTATAGCATTTTTCTGGGTGCTTATAATAACTTTTGTTCTTCCCAGCAAATTTGTGGAGTGAGCATTATTGTGGTCATGTTTTATTTGAAGAAGCTGTGGCTGAGAGAGGATAAGTGATGTACTGAGGGTCACTAGTTCTTAGTGTTGTCAAACTTTAGATGAATGCTTACCTTTGTCCCAAATTTAAATTCGAGGAGAAACTAAATCCCTCAGTTTTAAATCTTATTTGCTAACGGGGATTTTAGAGACAGAGTCTAACCACCACCTGATTTTAATTTTACAGTATCCCACCATTTAGGACAATATAAATAATACTAGGAGCCCAGTGCATGAGTTCATGCACCTTGAAAGGAACTGTGGGCTGCGAGGCTGCATTAGGCACAGGGGTGGGTCTTGGCCCATCCTCTGTGTCCCCACCCGGCTCCTCCTTCCATGGCCTTCAGTCACCTGTCTGCTAGAAGCCCCACTCCCGCTGCCACCGTTTCCGCACACTGACAGTGCCAGCCCTGCTTATACCCACTGAAGGTGTGAAGCAATTAGGGCCAGCGCCAGCAGTGGGTGTGAGCAGGGCCGGCACCAGCAGTGGGTATGAGCAGTAGCTGCTGCCCCGATCACCCCTCAGGAACAGGGGGAGGTGGAGAAGCCCTCAGGGGCGATCGAGGCTGGAAGCTGCTGCTCGCACCCGCTGATGGTGCTGAGCGATGGGGACTGGCACTGGGCACCAGCAGCAGTTGTGAGAGGTGGCTCTGGTGCTGGCTGTGGGTGTGAGAGGCAGCTGCTGGCCCCGGTCTCCCCTCAGGAGCAGGGGAAGGTGGAGAAGCCCTGAGGGGTGATTGGAAACGGCAGCTGCTACTCGCACCCACTAACAATGCCTAGTGAACGGGGCCAGTGCCAGGTGCCAGCAGTGGGTGCAAGCGGGGTCAGCGCTGGCAGCAGGTACAAACACCAGGTGGGACAGTGGCGCCTGGGAGCAAAGAATTTTCAGTAATCACCAGAGGCTCTCCCTGATGACAGCAACTGGCACCCCACCTTGGTTGGTGCCCCCCACTCACCTGCTCCACCATCCTGCCACGGCTGACGCCCACCATGTTCCACACACGCCCCCTAGTGGTCAGCACCCATCAGAGCAGTCAGTTGTTCGATTGTTCTGGTTGTTCTGCCATTTGGTCTATTTGCATATTAGCCTTTTATTATATAGGATAGGATATTGCAAGAGTACTGCTCATCTGAAAGTTGGAACTCACTATGGATAATAATTTTAACGGTTAGTGAATAAATTACCTTTTATTTGCTGATTACTCAGTTTTATTTAAAGTCAGTAGTTACATCTGACAAAAGAGTTGATTGCTTGGCTTCTGGTCTAAATTGGCTGCAAAGAAACGCTAGTAATCTGTCCTGTATTTTGTTTGGTAATTAATTTTGTTATAGAAAATGATGCAATCATGTACTTTTAAACTTAACTAGGAGACCAATATGATGCATCACATAGTTTCTCCAGTCATTCTTTCAACAAAACTTGTTTTGAGCATCTACCAATTATCTTCAAACTCTGTGCAGTTATAAAAATAAAATGATGAACATGATTATTTTTAAAATCAGTGTAAAATAGCTGTGTAAACTTACATAAAATGGTCCATCATGTAAAAATAATATTAATGATACAAGATAGGACAGAACAAGATGCTAATTGACCACAGAGGAGAGGCTCAGTAAGGCTGCCTGAGGGAGAGCAGCAGAACTGAAAGGAAGAATTGGGTCAGGCAGCAGAATAAGGAGCTTGTGCAGAGAAAGGGTTGAGGAGCAGGAGGGGGCAGCTGCTAGAGAGCAAAATGGCTTATTCCAGGTGAGAGGGATGAGGTTTCTTTGAGAAAGATAGAAATCTAGTCTATAGACTTCCACCAAATACATGATACACACATACACACGTGCATACACACAGGCATCAATAAGATGTGTCTTGTTTTTCTCTGTCTCATTCTAGCTATGTTATTCTTTATACAGAGCACAAAGCAAGAGCGTGTGTGTTTGTATGTGTGTGTGTGTGCGTGTGATGTGTGCATGTGTGAGTATGTATGTGCATGTTTACTTAAAATAATGAATGATATTGATTCTTTAAAAGTTAAGCCTAATGAAATGGAATAAATCATAATATTTTAATTCTGGATTTAAGAAAAACAGTCTCTTTGGTATATGATTTATTTAAGATAAAAGAAATCTAGAATCAATCATGTTTACATTAGTAAAATCCAAATTGGCAAGGCTTTGAAGCAAAACAATATTTCAAAAAAACAAAACAAAACAAGTATGGTTCAGCTTAATTGAAAATTAACCAATAAACAAGTCAACTTTTATCTGATGCAACTTTGATCACAGTTGACTAATCTTACTAATATAAAAGTATTTAGAAACAAAGAATTTAAACAACTAAAATTTCACTTGCAGTGCATGGATATCTATCTATACTTTTATTTATCTATCATATACCACATCTGCCATTTTCTTATTTGTTCCAAAATTATAATTATTCTGTTGTTAAAAAATATTTGTATCTATCATTTTGAATTTATCATTAAATTTTATTAATCAATCCAAGGGTAGATTGGAATAAGACTATCCAGTAAATATTCTTCAGATATCAAATATAAATAATAATACTAGATTTCATAAAAATGCCAAAATATTTTTCATTGATATAGCAATTTGGCAACAATGTGTTGTAATACTAAGGCTAATAAACACTAGCTTATTGACATCAACCTTATAGATTATCTGATTTAATGGAAAACTATTATATGCTCTGTTTCATTAAACAGTTAATACTACCTTTTGTTAAGGGTATTTTTTTTCTTAAAATAAGTAAGCTTTTAAATGTAGGATCTATATCCTGATACTAGCCCATTTTCTGGCATATATTTTATATATGTGAGATATATAATGCCTATTGCTGCATAATAGTCATTCAAGTTAAACTAAATTTAAAGTATTTTAACACACACATATGTGTATGTGTCAAATATTCTGAGAATTCACCACATCAAAATATATTATTCTAAATTTAATAATAAAGTCATATGTTATATGTGTAATAATAAATTTATATGTCTAACGCTACTCAAAAGAAGCTGGAGAGTGGTCTACCCCATTACACTCTCTTGTTCAATTAATTCTCATTCTCTATGGATATGAACAACTTCACCTGTAAAACTGACCTGAACGCACAGTCTAAGCATGTTTGCCCTCTTTCTCATTAACTTTGCCGTCTGTTGAGCTCATAATGACCCCAGGTTGGGAGAGGTAATTAAGTGATTTGATTTTTAATAAAAGACTTTCCCTTTCAGCTCTTGCTAACCAGCTCTAGCTGAACAGCTCTCCTGGGCTTATAAAATGTAAGAAATGATTTCACATTTGTAATGGAAATAAATTAAATCATTTCCCATGGTCGCTCCCTTTAACTTCATTAGTCTAAAGTGTATAATTAACACATTTGTTATTTATTAATTTATGAATTTATGTATTTATTCACAAGTGTCTCAGAGAGTGAAGAGGGTGGGGCCACCTCAGTCAAAGACTGCTCAGGGGGCAGGGTGACAGGACCTTGTTGAGCCCGGAGGCAGCGGCTGATGGGGGCTTCTGGGCTCAGCAGGCAGATTAAGCCACAGAGAACCATCAGGCCTTGAACCTGATGGAACTGACCTGCTTGGTTTCAGATTTACTTTGGATAAACTTATTACTGTATTTCTTCTCTTTTGGAACAAAAATGTCTGTTCTGTGCCTGTCCCACCATTGTATTCTGCAAGGAGAGAAACTGTGTTCTAGCTTCACAGGTCTACGGATGGAGAACAATGTTTCCTGAGGGTGCACCATATCCAGAGCCTCTCTAATACCTGATTTAAATGACGTAGATGATAAGAATTGGACATTTTTGAGTTGATATATAGATGTCCATTTTAGACTTAGAATTAATTTTGGAATGGGAATATTAGGATGGATGTCAATTTTGAGGAGCAAAAGGCCACCCTCTACTGGGCTGAATAGCATTCAAATTCACGTTCACCTGGAACCTCCGAATGTGACCTTCTTCAGAAATAGAGTCTTAGCAGTAGTACAAGATGAAGTCATCTTGGATTGGTGGACCCTAAATCCAGTGGCACTTATCCTTACAAAAAGGCCACATGAAGACACAGAGCATAGACTACCACATGATGACGGAGAGATGTTCCTACAAGCCCAGGAAAGTCAAGGATTGCCAGCAAACTGCCATGAGCTGGAAGAAGAGCCTGGAATATTCTCCCTTCCTTCCCTCAGAGGAACTCATCCACTGACATCTTGATTTTAGACTCTGGCCTCCAGAGAGAGTAAATACCTGCTGTTCTAAACCATCTTGTAGGTGGTGGTTTGTTATGACAGCCCTGAAAAATGAATCCACCAGTTTCCTTAGACCCGGAGCTCTGACAACAGAGCCAGGGAGGTGATCCCAGTTGGAGATTTGAGTTCCTCCATAGCTCTGCTGCCTCCACAAGCTGGCATTGCTGCCTCCGCATCCATGATTTTTTGGACAAGCACCCTCAGGGGGCCTTGATCTGCCAGAAGCCCCTCACATAAGCACAGACCTCAGACAACAGCTTGCAGAGACACAAGCAAATGTACACTCCTGGTATGACTTCCCCAACAGCCCTTCTTGTCAACAGTCTCCTGCCTCCCAGTACCTTCTTTAGATATGAGCCTTGTGGGGTTGACCAAAACCCCACTCTTTTTGGTTTGAATGGACCAATCCAGCTTTAGTCTGGGAACCCCAAAGCATATCCACCCATGGACCCCAGATCCTCACTATCTCTGTGCCTGTGGCCTGTCTTGTCCTGCTCATGTGGCCCCTCTAGGCAAGACTTTAAGTCCTCTACGACCTGTTAGTCATAAACGTTTTTATTTAGGTTTCTCTTGTGGCCTTTTATGGAACCTGTCTAACTATCTGGCCTCCTGTGTTCTGCTTAACAAATGTTAACAAAGCCCTGACATCCATTAATAATGACTTCTGAACTCCTAGATTAGGGTTGGACCCCAGGTCCCACCATGTCCCACCACTGTTCAGCTCATCTGATGGCTGTGTCCCTCTCTCAGAATGTGTGGTCTCACCCTGGTCAATCTATGAACAATTTCCTAGAAAACAAGAGAAGCAGGGCCCCTTTCCTGAGAAGTTCTCTCTAGCAGGCTTGGTGTGGATGCTGTTATTCCTTTACCTTTGTTTAGCTTGACAATAGATCCTGGCAATTAGAAAAGATATACATATTATTTCCTTATACCTTATGCTTTCCATGCATAATTTCTTTCTATTTGTCCTCTTATTCCAGCTAAAAACAATGTGACATCAAAAGAAAGCCCATTTATTAAAAATTTTAATTATGGTGAATCATATGTGATTGATTAGGAAAATAAAGTAAGTAAAGAACATCAAATGACAATATGTATACATTCCGTAATATATATAATTCCCATCTCTGTTTTCTAATAAATATTTTAGTTGATATTTTCCCCTTTGAATTCCCTAATTATTTTTATGGCATCCTTTTGCTCTTGTTGTTGAGGGCATATGTATTACTTTGAGTACATACAGCAAAAAAATTTTTGCTGATTTCTCTGATTTTTTGACCTTGAGAGAGTTTGATCTATTTTTAGTACTTTCACTAGTTCTGGCTGGAAGATTTTTTTCCTCCCAATGATATAAACATATTATGAAGCCATGAGATTTTATTCAAGGGAATTTTTATCTCCAAAAATACATCAGGACTTCAATCATTCAAATTTCCTAGTCTCAGTAAGATGGTGCCTAGGTCAGTGAGTCAGGCAAGATGCTGGTTGTGTAGAAATTTAGTGTGGAGATTCTTTTCTTCACCATAACAAATGAAATCACTACTTTTAATTAGATAAACTTGGACATCATTTCCCATTTCATGATATCAAATTAAAAATATTCATCATGCTTATATGCTCCATTATTCACAACCTTGTGCCAACATGACTTTAGATCTTATCCTTTGATTTCAGATTCTTAATGATAATGTGCATGTCTTATTTAAAGCCATATAGAAATTATCATGGTTGGTATTTCTCTTTGAAATGAATAGGAATTTTTCTTTTAGATGTGTCCCTTTGGGATTAGTACAAAATTAGACTTACTCCCCATACATCTTCATTTATTTCTTCCATAATATTTTCAAGAAGCTACTTAAAGTTTTAGCCCAATATAATCAAGGTAGCCAAGATAATATTCTTAGTTGGAATTTGCAGAGGATAAAAAATATCACTATAATTATATCTTCAATGCATGGGTCTCATACATTTGCTAATTTGTATAAAAGCTGTCCTTTGATAGTAAGTGGCAGATTTAGTAGCACTTATTAATGGATCAGTGGGAAATACAGAGATACCATGGTTCACAGTGTAGTACTCTCTGTGCACCTCACCCATGTGCCTCCTCCCCACCTGTGGCCATGATCCTGTGCATATTGCTGGCAGGAGTAAGAGTGAGTTTTGCAGAATGCTAGTGAGCACATGTAGAAAGCTGACCAAATTCTGCAGGACTGGGGAAAAGCACACAAATTGAGCATTCAGCAGCACTGCAGGGAAAGCTAACAAGAGCCTATCTGTTATCTGGCCTGGCTTTGCAGGGTTGAGGAGATGTCATGAAATCTTAGAACTCCCATTCAAGAAGAAATCAGAAGTATGGAACAGATGTATCCATAGGATGTCTTACATAGCCTCAGAATCCCTAATAGGGTTGATAGAAGCTATTTCCATCCAGAAGACAGTCAGCAGAGACTGGAAGAGGTGATTCCTTCTCCAAAAGCAAGGACAGCAATGCAAGACTTCAGGGAACATGAAAACATCAATGAAATATGACATCACCAAAGGTACATAATAATTTTCTAGGAACCAGCCCCCCCAAAATGGACACTTTAAGAAAAAAATCCAAAATAGTTATTTTAGGAAAACTCAGTGAGGTACAAAGAAAACACAGAAAAACAATTTAATAAAATCAGAAAGACAAGCAAAGTAAGAAATCCTGGAGCTGAAGAATATAATCATTGAAATGAAAATATGCAATAGAGATAATCAATAATAGATTGGATCAATCAGAAGAAATAATCTTTGAGGTAGAAGACTAGTCACTTGAAGTGACCAGGTCAGAGGACAAAGGAAAATCACTGAAGAAAGGCTATGTGAACTCTGGGATACCACATAAAGGAACAATTTAGGTATTATTGGGGTTGTAGAGGAGAAAAGAGGGAGAAAGTGGCAGAAAGCTACTCAAAGATATAATGGCTGAAAACATCTCAAGTAATGGGAGAAATTTGTGTATCCAAGTTCATAAAGCTCATAGGTCTCCAAACAATTTTAACCTCAAAAGATCTTCTCAAAGATACATTATGATAAAATTATCTAAAACCAGAGACAAAGAGAGGGGGGAAAAAAGTCCTCACATACAGTGTAATCCCAGAAGGCTGTAAGTGAAATTCTTAGAAACCTATAGGTTGATGATTTCATGAACAAGATCTGTTCTATAGCTGTGCTTTTGTAGTAGCTTTATGGGTGCTTGAAATGAATGATGCACATTCACATAATTACATGGATTTCCCATCTCCAAAGTCAATCAGGGTGCTGCCAGTGCCGAGTGCCAATCTGACCATGGAAAAGACTAGGCTAGAAGTAGGCAGGTTGATTGTTTAACTGTTTCCATTGTGGGGACACTGTGGTTCTTCTTCACTGGAATGGACACTTATTTTGGAGTGGATTTAACTTATCTGTCCACTATGAGCATATTTTATTAGGCAATTAATTAGTCTGTCGCCTTTTAAAGGAAAGCCTACTTTGAACATAAGTTTTCTATTGGCAAGGTCATGTACTTTGTAAATCCACTCTACTCCTAGTGTCCACCCCAGTTCTTGGCCCATTAGTAGAAGATCAATCAATATTTATTGAAACAATAGATACATAAAATGCATTAAGATGTCCTAGAATAGAAGTAGGTGGGAAAGAGAAGAGGAATACAAAGTTAGGGACTCATAAAATGGATCCCGAAATGAGACTAATACAAAAATCAATTCTTAAAAACCTTTCACATTTGCTGTGAGTGGGCCACAAAGTTGGCGTTCAGCTTTCTAGCCAATATGGAGAAGGAAGTGGCGTCCATTACACAGGTCACTGTGTCCATAACTCAGGCGTTCCGTAGTTATTCCTGATTTGGAAACATCTGATTTTACAGCATCCCCTAATATAGGCCCATTTCCATCCCAAGACAAGACAGCATTTCTTTTAAGGACCTTCATAAATTATACACTGTTTAGTGAAATTAAACGTCTATTTCTAGAACATCTCTCACCATAGGCCTATGGAGTAAGTTCAGGGATACAAATGAAGAGAATGTGTCAATATTTTCCAGTCATTACCTGTGATATTCTGGTGGAGATCCTTAAATTTCCTCTGTGGCACATTTCAAGGAATCAGCAAAGCATACATATTTTAAGCAATCTTCCATAATTATTGCTGTTTCAGCTGACTTACTGAGAGCTAATTGGCATCAGTGAGGCTGAGATGTTTACTATCTTTCAAGTTCTTGGAGTTTAGCTCTCTGAGTTCCAAATTAACTGTGAAAAATACAATGCATAATAATAATCACACCCATTTTTTAAATATTTATAAATGCTGGTACCATGATGAATACTGTACATATCTGTATATATTACATATGTTGATTCCTTCACAAGTGCTCTGTAAAGTTAAGTTCTACATTTTCAATTCCTGGATGGAAAAAACTAATTTTCATCTATATTATATTGACAGAGGTCATATGTCCAGAAAATGCAAAATTAGAATTAAATCCAGGAGTGTTTGACTTTAAATCCATGCTCTTAATGTGCACCAAACATGATTTTTTTTTTCCTACAGGACAATGAAACTGGTTATAAGAGTAATAACTTCCACTGAAAATTAAGATGTAAGAATATATCTGTAAGCCTGGCTAGAATCCTTTTTCGAAAATAAATCTTATTATTCTCATTTACAGATAATGTATCATTGAAGCCCTAAAATTTTACAATTAAATATTGATAGTAATCTTGGTATGGAAGCTAAAGTGCTTTTTGTTGAGCATTTTACAATTAAATTTTTTTTCACATAATGAAAATAGTTATACACAATGACACACGTTATGCAACCCCAGTGCCTCACCAATGATTCAATTTCGAGGCACTTTTTAGAATTGCTTTCAGTCTTTCAGAGATCACACACACACACATTACATTACATTGTGCACACACACACACATTACATTGTGATCTTGCACCTATAGTTTGACTTTATTCTAAATACCATTCTACTTATGTCAATTTACTTATCCAGTGCTCTATTGATAGACATCTATAGGATTTCCTAATTGTTTTCAGCATAAGCAATGTGCCAACAACATACTTTGCATTTACAATTTTATGCCATTGCCTGAGTATATTTTTAGACTAGATTTCTGGAAATAGAACTTGTTCATTGAGAATGTGTCATTGCAGTGATGGTAGACACTGTAACACCTCCTTCAGGAAAGTTGTGCATATTCAGGCCATCCAGAGCAATAGTGCCTCAGCACTCCTCTGAGGGTTACAAACATTTTGATCTGTGAAAACTTAATCTGTGAAAAATGATATGTTACTCTGGATTTCCATTTATAAGTATAATTGTGCATCTTTTCACATGTGTATAAACCACTTAAATATTTGGGGGGAGGTTAATGTTATTTTTATAACAATAGATTGGGGATTATAAGAACTTAAAATAAATTTATCTTTCATTAAATATATTTTGAATTTTATTTTACATTTTCTGAACTCATTTTTTCTGGTTCCTAAGAAGCATTTTATGATTTTCACTATATAGATCTGTATGTTTCATCAACTTTATTCCTGGGTATTGTATCTTTTTTATTGCTGCTATAAATTGGAACTTCATGCTATAATATCTTCTAACCTTCTGTTTATACTTCTTGTAGATAAAGTTATTGATTATATATATAATTTATAACCAGGCATTGCACTGAAGTCTCAGTTTCAAAGTCTTTAAGAGCTTTTCTCAGATTTTCCAAAAATAAAATCACTAATTTTCAATGTATACTTTGTAATATTAAAGAAATATTTATCTTAATCACATAGTTTATACATGAATACATTATTGTAGTAATAGCTAAAACTCCAGAGACAAGTCTAGGGCAAAAATCCCAATACAGTATCCTAGAGAAAATCAATGTCTTTCTCCTAGTATCTCCTGTTTTCTTTGCTTTCAGGAACACATATGTAAGTTTGACATGTATAATTTGCTGTAGATAAATAAATGATACCATCATATAGATATTTTGTGCTCTGATTGTTTCTTTGGCTCTGCATATGATTGTATCCAATTTAATTATATAAATACATAATTTAAAATGTTGCTTAGTATCCATATTTTCAATGTGCCACTTTTTATTAAATGTATTCATTTGCCAGTTCCCATGGATGGAGCTTTAGACTGCTTTAAACTTATTGTTTAAAAACAACCTCAAGTGATCATCTCTGGGCCTGGATGCTTATTTAAAATTTTAAGACCTATTTCCACATTGCCTTCTAAAACAGCTAGTTGCCTGTAGAAAAGCAGAGAGGGTGTTTGTTACTTCTTGGTGAAAACTCCCCTTTGGAAAATGAGCCTCATCTGGTTTGGGGTAAAGGCACCGCTGATGATTTGTGAGGTAGGTGATTCAAATTAGATATGCATATGGAAGCAACATCAAAGAATATAGGACTGCAACCTTAATGGAGAGGCACAGAATTCTGATCACATCATTTCAATCCCCACACAGGTCAATGCTAATCCTACTCTTTGGCTTCCTGATTCCACGTGCCAATAAAATCACAGTTTTGCTTAACCTGGGTTCAGATTCTTTATTTGGTATCCAAGGAATCCAGACTAATGTGACCACTAGCACATGAAGAAGAAGAGTGAATGGAGACACTGGGATGTGGACGGTCTGCATCCAGACAGGTAACAGGACATGCGATTTCTCTGTCCTCAGCCAGGAAGTGAGCAATCTTGTTAAGTAGTAGCAACACTGCTAGCTGTTTAAACCGTTCCCTGCAATAACTTGGGACTCATATTTTTGCATACCAAGTTTCAGGCTTTAGGAAATTTAGTAATAATATGGCAATACATTGAAACATGTTGACTTCTTGCTACATTCTATAAAGTTTAACAGGAGTGGTGCTATGATCAGTCTATGCGGGTGTATCTGAAAGCAAAGAGAAAAAAAAGCAACTGTAGTAAAAAGAAGCCCTTTCAGCCTGGTATGAAATCCACAAGGGCTGAGAATTATATAATGATGAACTCAAAGAAACAATGACATCCTCCCTTCTCTCTCCCTACTCCCCAATCAGTGCCTACACTTAGGAAGGTAGTTAGAGAAAGTATAGGACCAGGGAGAAGCTGGGGACTTATCTGACTCCAGCCCATTCCTATTCCCCTTCCCTGCCAGTGTATAAAGCAACGGTTCTCAACCTGTGGGTCGCGACCCCTTTGGGGGGTCGAACGACCCTTTCACAGGGTCGCCTAAGACCATCGGAAGACACATATATAATTACATATTGTTTTTGTGATTAATCACTATGCTTTAACTATGTTCAATGTGTAACAATGAAATTGGGGGTCACCACAACATGAGGCACTGTATTAAAGGGTCTCGGCATTAGGAATGTTGAGAACCACTGGTATAAAGGAACCAACTGAGAAGCCTCATTGTGTTCAATGAAAGGCCTTGTTCTTTAGAGTCTCAAGTTTAGAAAATAGTTCCCCTTCCCCACTCTCTCCCTACCAGGTAAGATGCATAAGGCGAGGGCTACTGATAAAAAGATCTCTAAAAGCTGTTACTAAATGGCAGAAGACTCCATTCTGGCATCTAGACCAGGAGTTGACACGCATTTCTGTGAAGGGCCAGACAGTACATTGTTTAGGGTTTGGGGGTCATGGGTCCTAGAACAACTGACTCAACTCTGCACAAGCCATGGTAAAGTCACCACAGGCAGTAGGTAAATGAATGAACATGGCTGTGGTGCAATAAAACTTTATTTATGGACACTGACATTTGAACTTCATATGTCTAATTTCACATGTAATGAATTTTTATGTTTATTTTGTTTCAAGAAATAGTTTAATATTAAAGATGCATTTACTGATAACAGGCCATATAGAAACAGGCCTTGGAATAGATTTGGCTCAAGGGCAGTGTGTGCCAAGCCGGACTGAGACAATCAACTGAAGAAGAGGCATGATCCCACACACCCAGCCATCCAGCAAGGGAAGGCCCACAGAAGTCCCTGAACCCTGCAAAGCTAGAGCCCCAGCAATTGTGGACAGAAGAGGAAACAGACAGGGAGTCAGGTACTCTCTGAAGTTGCAGAACCAGGGGCAGACAAATACTAATAGGTTACAAAGGAAACCACCAAATCAAACCTGTTATCCATTTCCAGCAAATTCTGGCTACATAATATGTTATTTACTCTGTTGTTGTTTTGTTTTGATTTGTTTTTCTATCCATGCCATGATCCTGGGTCTTTTGAAGTAGTTTTACATAGTCTTTAGCAGTAGATTTTTAATTCACAAGAAGCCAGTTTTGGAACAAAGAGAAAGGCACCTCTTCTACTAATCGGATCTCTGGGATGGAATTAAGCAGTTGTTATCTACTTTATGTCCTGTGGGGGCGCTGTTCACAAATGGAGGCTGTGTAAATGCTGATCAATCCAGGAAGGTTTGTGGATTGGCCAGCATTTTCTTTTCTGGGGTTCCTCCTTCCTCCCTGGGAGCAAAGGGATGGCTAGACACAGTTCTCACCCCTCTGAGCTCAAATGCTGGCACTAATCCTGGGTTTTAAGCCCTTTCACCTGTCACACAATGGTGGCTAACATTTCTGCCCCAGTGTTTCAGACATTGTCACTCACCAGTAGCTGATAGGACATAGGGTTTTTGCATATGGGAGCTTCACTTTCTTAAACGTGGTCAGGGAAGTGAGGTCTGGTGTTGAAACTATGAAACAGCATTGAATAAATAACCCATGCTAGGCTTTTTTTTTTTTCTTTTCTTTTAAGAGAAAAATTTTCCTTTCTTCAAGATAACATGTTTTCTTAATATGCATAAGGAGAAAGAATAGGATGCTTTGTTCTAACAAATTAAAAATCTATACAGAGGTTTAAATTTGGGCAACTTAAAAAACAAACAAAACAGCTTTGATTCTGAAATGGATTCCCTATAGCGCTTCTTTCTGTAAGTGGATCGCAGTGCAAATTGTTCACTCCTTTATGTTTTCCTTTTAGACTAGATTTGGGGGAAAGAAAGGAGCCAATAGCCCAGATGTGTTCTTTCTTTCCTCTCTGAACAAGTACATGGACAGTGTTCCAGTCCACTGCAGTAGAGAAGGCTGGACACAGAGCCTTACACAGATGACAGACTGTTAGTCCTACATGGTAAGTGCGAAATTCAAGTTGTCTCTGAGGTAGCTAGTTGCAGTTGAGATAGCTAGTTACAACTGTCAACTAGATAATTGATATAAAAATCTAGATTTTATAGAAGAGTCCTGGTCTTCAGATATAAATGATGAGTGGGAAGAAATATGATTATGGAGCTGGCAGCTATGAACAGCCTCATCCACTCACAAACTTCTGATTTCTATGGGTATCATAGGATCCTGGAGAATAAAAGTAAGAGGAAGATATTCATTCCTTAATTTCTACTGAAAAGAGAAAAAAAAAGCCTTTGACCCTGAGAGCTAAGCATTGTAGCCATATTTTAAGGAATATGCCATATTCAATAACTGTCCTCAACCGCAAAGTTGGCTGTATCTGCGGGATAGTTTACAATACTGTCCAACTTGAGTTAGCACTTCCCTAACACTTTACAGGTTCCCGGTGTCTATCCAAGTGCTGGATGCTGTAACCGACTCAGTGATCACAGCAGCCCAATGAGACAGTATTCTGTTATGCACATTTTATAAGGGAGGTATCTAAACCATAGACAGGATCTGGCCCTAGCCCACCAAGTTAGTGTCAGAGCCATAGTAACATCCAGGAGACATCCCAGCTTGGCTGTACAAAATAATCACTCTAAATTTATTCTTCACAAACACTCAATGGAATCAGAAAAGCAAACAGGAAAGTACTATTATAGATTTTTAAAGCTTGTGAAGTGCTCATTTTTAAGGCAAACCTATTTGTAGGCAATCTTTTTTTTAAAGTAAGAGTATGGGGAACAGGCATTACTGGAATCCCAGTAGGGTTGAGAATGGCAGGCTAGCCTGTTCCACTGCTCCCACGAGAGAAGGAGTCAGAGGCTGGAACACATCTATCAGGGGCCTTTGAGTGGCTTCTGGGTCACACAGCAGAACAGGAACTGGAGGACACAGGGGAAGGAGATGAGGGCAGGGTGGCAAGGACAGACCAGGGTTCCTACTGTAAGCCCTCTTGCCTTCAGAAACGTTGTTATGTATAAAATGTAGAGTGTGTTTAGGTTTCCTGAAAAATCAGTTTATGAGGAAAGCGGTTCATAAAGAATATCTTGAAGACAGTTATAATTCAGGTTTGTGTGCAAGTGAAATAACCCAAGGGGATTTCCAAGTTTGGAGTCAGGGATGCAAGAACTGCATGAACTTTGTTAGAAGCCTCCTACAACAATGTCAGCAATTAGAAATTTCATTCAAGTATTCCCACACCTCTGAGGGCCTGAGATCCCTGGTTGATGTGTTATCATGTACAGATAAGGCAACTGCACCAACCTATTTAAAATTGGCCAAGCTAGAAGATCAAGTTCCTAAAAAGTACAAAATGATTTATGATTTATAGTGTTACATTATGTTGCTCTTCACGCATGAGGTGAAATTAATGTTCAATGTAATTTAAAATAAGAATTAATTTTGTGAATTGAAATAATTTGGTACCAAACTTCCTTTTAAAAAGTTGCCATGAAATTAAATAAATATACTCCTGAATATTTCTTGAATTATTTGATAAAAATATATAGAAATTTCTAAATTCACTTCTGATTCATTAAGATAGATTGTATTAATTGAAATATAAGAAAATGTATATAACCAACTTGAATAGTTTGATCCTATTTATTATCAAAACAAGACAAATACTAAGTATCTAAGGTAGCCGGAGCATTTTAAAAATTATTTTACTGTGAATGTGAAGAATAGGGGAAATTCAGGAATTTGAGAAAATGCGCATTATTTCTGTGTAAGCATGCTTGTGCAGGGGAAAGGCTGAGAGTATGTGTGGTCCAATTCCTAGCACACCCACACAGATCAGAATTGATGGAGGCTCTGCCTAGAACAGCATCTACCTTCGCTGTGCTCACCTGCTGCATTTGGAAAGCTGCTACTGAGTGCTCAGTCCAGGCTCCTAAGAATGGAGTTGATAGGAAGGCTGCTCTTCATTCTGCTTTGGGTATAGTCACTCTCATGGCATCCTCATGATTACGGGGTGTGCAGAAGTCAGACCTGCTGTGATAGGGATTCCATATTCCAGCCTGTATCACCACATCTTATTAATGTTCCCCAAGGAAGCCAGTGATTGCTGCATGCCTTTGAAACTGTAAAAACAAGCCACCTAAACTAACACACCTGTCAGCGAAAAGCTTTGTTCCATGAGTCTATAACAAAAAATTGCCTTACCCCTCGCAACCTATAAATTCTTAGTTGAAATTCTTATTTATTGTTGAAAGATAAACTATTAGGCAATATTTTAATTTTATTAAAATATTAAGTTTATGCATGACATTTTATTAATATCCTAGGTTTACAGTATAATACAGTTTTAGGATGATTGTTAAAATGCTTTGTATTAAGTACAAAGTGCTTAAATAAATGGAAAATTTCCTCCTTTAATTCTTTCAATGTGTTGTGGGTTTACATATTTAAAATATTACCATAATTCAATCCAGTTACCTATCTTCTATCATCTATCTATCTATCTATCTATCTATCTATCTATCTATCTATCTATCTATTTATCTATCTATCAATCATCTATCTACCTATCATCTATTCTCTTCTTTTATTTGTCATATATCCAGGCATCTATCAGGTATCTGCCTAATCTACACACTCTCTTCCTAAAACAGAGCTCTGTAACATTGTTTTATCTCTATGTCTGAATCAGCTTGGTTTTACCTCACCTTTTCAATGTGGATGAAGATTTTTTGTTTGTTTCGACAAGTAACATAAGCTCCCTCCATCTCAATTTCCCATATATAAATTTTCAAACATAGAGAAATATTGAAAGTATACTGCTATGTAGATGAAAGAAAATTGTCAACATTTGGCTATATTTGTCCTCACTGTCTCTGACACACACACACACACACGCACACACACACACACGCGTGCACACACGATGTACATTTGAAAGTATAATGCCGGAATCCTGCTGCTTCACATCTAAATATACTGGCATTCATCCTGAGAAGAGAAAGGACAATTGCCATCCTTTCACAATAGTTTCTGGGAGGAATTATTACACACAGAGTTGCAAAACACAGGGTTTTCCCCATTCCTTCTACATTTATTAGAAAGCAGTTTTCTGGAATTAAAATATTTCTTTCTTTCCCACTCTGTCATTTATTTTTTATAATGCTATAGATTCTTGGATTTTTAATTATTAAAAAGAACAACCTAATATCATTGGGTATTGATTCTACGTTAAAATTGACATAATTGTTATATAAATATACTTATGCTTTTTAAAAATTCAAATTAGGACACAATACAGTTTCAAAATTTTTAACTGATTGCTCTGTCTTATTAATTTCATTTTGTCTAGAAGAGGCCCATGCCTTGTTTATGACATTGACTTTTTATTTTTTTATTTTTTTTATTTTTTATTTATTTATTTATTTTTTCAGATTTTTTTTTTTTATTGCTTAAAGTATTACAAAGGGTATTACATATGTGTCCATTTTATCCCCCCGCCCTAGACAGTCCCCTAGCCTCCCCTATCCCCCAATGTCTTATGTCCACTGGTTATGCTTCTATGCATGCATACAAGTCCTTTAGTTGATCTCTTACCCCCCTACCTCCTGCCCCGCAACCCTCCCCGGCCTTCCTGCTGCAGTTTGACAATCTCTTTGAGGCAGCTCTGCCTCTGTATCTATTATTGTTCAAAAGTTTATAATGGTCTCTATTATCCATGAATGAGTGAGATCATGTGGTATTTTTCCTTCATTGACTGGCTTATTTCACTTAGCATAATGCTCTCCAGTTCCATCCATGACGTTGCAAATGGTAAGAGTTCCTTCCTTTTTAGAGCAGCATAGTATTCCATCGTGTAGATGTACCACAGTTTTCTAATCCATTCATCTACTGATGGGCACTTAGGCTGTTTCCAGATCTTAGTTATGGTGAATTGTGCTGCTATGAACATAGGGGTGCATATATCCTTTCTGATTGGTGTTTCTGGTTTCTTGGGATATATTCCTAGAAGTGGGATCACAGGGTCAAATGGGAGTTCCATTTTCAGTTTTTTAAGGAAACTCCATACTGTCTTCCATAGTGGCTGCACCAGTCTGCATTCCCACCAGCAGTGCACAAGTGTTCCTTTTTCTCCACATCCTCTCCAGCACTTGTCGTTTGTTGATTTGTTGATGATAGCCAGTCTGACAGGTGTGAGATGGTACCTCATTGTTGTTTTGATTTGCATCTCTCGGATGATTAGTGACTTTGAGCATGTTTTCATATGTCTCTTGGCTTTCTGAATGTCCTCTTTTGAAAGGTGTCTATTTAGGTCCTTTGCCCATTTTTTGATTGGATTGTTTATCTTCCTTTTGTTAAGTTGTATGAGTTCCCTATAAATTTTGGAGATTAGGCCCTTATCAGATATGACATTGGCAAATATGTTTTCCCACACAGTGGGTTTTCTCGTTGTTTTGTTGATGGTTTCTTTTGCTGTGCAGAAGCTTTTTATTTTGATGTAGTCCCATTTGTTCATTTTCTCTTTCGTTTCAAGTGCCCTAGGAGCTGTATCAGTGAAGAAATTGCTTCGGCATATGTCTGAGATTTTGTTGCCTTTGGATTCTTCTAGAATTTGTATGGTTTCCTGTCGTACATTTAAGTCCTTTATCCATTTTGAGTTTATTTTTGTGTATGGTGTAAGTTGGTGGTCTAGTTTCATTTTATTGCATATATCTGTCCAATTTTCCCAACACCATTTATTGAAGAGACTATCTTGGCTCCATTGTATGTTCTTGCCTCCTTTGTCAAATATTAATTGAGCATATTGGTTCGGGCCGATTTCTGGGCTCTCTATTCTATTCCATTGATCTATATGCCTATTCTTGTGCCAGTACCAGGCAGTTTTGAGAACAGTGGCTTTGTAATACATCTTGATATCTGGTATTGAGATCCCACCTACTTTGGTCTTTTTCAGGATTGCTGCAGCTATTTGGGGTCTTTTTTTATTCCAGATGAATTTTTGGAGAGTTCGTTCTAGATCTCTGAAGTATGCCGTTGGTATTTTAATGGGAAGTGCGTTGAATTTATAGATTGCTTTGGGTAGTATGGACATTTTAATGATGTTGATTCTACCAATCCATGAACACGGTATGTTCTTTCATCTGTTTATGTCTTCCTCTATCTCTTTTTTCAACGTCCTGTAGTTTTCTGAGTAGAGGTCTTTTACCTCTTTAGTTAAGTTTATTCCTAGGTAGCTTAATTTTTTTGGTGCGATGGTAAACGGGATTGTTTTTATAATCTCTCTTTCTGAAAGTTCACTATTGGTGTATAGAAATGCCTCTGATTTCTTGGGGTTAATTTTGTATCCTGCTACATTGCCAAATTCATGTATTAAGTCCAGTAGCTTTTTGATGGAGTCTCTAGGGTTTTGTATGTATAATATCATGTCGTCTGCAAATAAGGACAGTTTTACTTCCTCTTTTCCAATTTGGATGCCTTTTATTTCTTCTTCTTGCCAAATTGCAATGGCTAACACTTCCAGTACTATGTTGAACAGGAGTGGTGAGAGGGGGCATCCCTGTCTTGTTCCTGTTCTTAGGGGAAATGGTGTTAGTTTTTGTCCATTGAGTATGATGTTGGCTGTGGGCCTGTCATATATGGCTTTTATTATGTTGAGGTATGATCCTTCTACTCCCACTTTGCTGAGAGCTTTTATCAAAAATGGGTGTTGAATTTTGTCAAATGCTTTTTCTGCATCAATTGATATGACCATGTGGTTTTTTTCTTTCAATTTGTTTATGTGATGTATCACGTTTATTGATTTGCGGATATTGTACCATCCTTGCATCCCTGGGATAAATCCTACTTGGTCATGGTGTATGATCTTTCTGATGTACTGCTGGATCCGATTTGCTAAGATTTTGTTGAGGATTTTGGCATCTATGTTCATGAGGGATATTGGCCTGTAATTCTCTTTCATTGTGTTGTCTTTACCTGGTTTTGGTATTAGGGTGATGCTGGCTTCATAGAATGAGCTTGGAAGTGTTCCTTCCTCTTGAATTTTTTGTAGTAGTCTGAGGAGGATAGGTTTTAGTTCTTCCTTGAATGTTTGGTAAAACTCCCCTGTGAAGCCGTCTGGTCCTGGGCTTTTGTTTGCTGGAAGCTTTTTGATGACTGCTTCAATTTCTTCCATAGTTATTGGCCTGTTGAGATTTTTAGATTCTTCCTGATTGAGTTTTGGAATGTTGTATTTTTCTAAGAATTTGTCCATTTCCTCCAGGTTGTCTAGTTTGTTGGAGTAGAGCTGTCCGTAGTATTTTTTAACAATCATTTGTATTTCTGTGGGGTCTGTAGTTATTTCGCCTCTATCGTTTCTGATTTTGTTTATTTGGGTCCTCTCTCTTTGCTTCTTGGTGAGTCTGGCTAGAGGTTTGTCAATCATGTTTATCCTTTCAAAGAACCAGCTCTTGGTTTCATTGATTTTCTGTATTGTTTTTTTGGTCTCTATGTCATTTATTTCTGCTCTAATCTTTATTATCTCCTTCCTTCTGCTCACTCTGGGGTTTTCTTGTTGCTCTCTTTCTAATTCTTTGAGTTGTAGAGTTAGATGATTTACTACCATTTTTTCTTGTTTTTTGAGATAGGCCTGTAGAGCTATAAACTTCCCTCTCAGGACTGCTTTCATTGTGTCCCATAGGTTTTGGATTGTTGTGTTTTCATTGTCATTAGTTTCCAGGATGTTTCGAATTTCTTCTTTGATTTCATTGGTAACCCAATCAATATTTAATAGCATGCTATTCAGCTTCCAGGTGTTTGAGTATTTTGGGTAGTTTTTATTGTAGTTTATTTCTAATATTATGCCATCGTGGTCTGCGAAGACGCTTTTTATGATTTCAATTTTCTTGAATTTGGGGATACTTTGCTTGTGACCCAATATATGGTCTATTTTTGAATATGTCTTATGAGCATTTGAGTAGAATGTATATTCCCTGGCTTTCGGGTGAAGTGTTCTGAAGATGTCTATTAAGTCCATCTGATCTAGTGAGTCATTTAGGATTGCTGTATCTTTGCTGATTATTTGTCTAGAAGACTTATCCAGTGCTGTCAGTGGTGTATTAAAGTCCCCTACAATGATTGTATTGTTGTCGATCTCTCCTTTGATATCTTCCAGGAGTTTTTTTATGAATTTGGGTGCTCCTGCATTGGGTGCATATATGTTTACCAGGGTTATATCTTCTTGTTGTATTGATCCCTTTAGTATTATGAAGTGGCCTTCCTTATCTCTTGTTATGGCCTTCACTTTGAGGTCTATTTTGTCCGATATAAGTATTGCTACCCCAGCTTTCTTTTCCTTTCCATTTGCCTGAAAGATATTTTTCCATCCTTTCACTTTCAGTCTGTGTGAGTCCCTTCTATTGAGGTGGGTTTCTTGTAGACAGCAGATGTATGGGTCATGTTTTTTTACCCATTCAGCCACTCGATGTCTTTTGTTTGGAGCATTTAGTCCGTTTACGTTTAAAGTTATTATTGAAAGGTACTTGTTTGTAGGCATTTCTGTTTTTGTGTGGCTGTTTTCTTTCTGAGCTTTTTATTTCTTATTTTTATACCAGTCCCTTTAGCATTCCTTGCATTGCTGGCTTGGTGGTGATAAACTCCCTTAGCCTTTTTTTTGTCTGTGAAGCTTCTTATTTCCCCTTCAAGTTTGAATGATAGCCTTGCTGGATAGAGTATTCTTGGATTTAGTCCTTTGCTTTGCATCACTTTGTAAATTTCCGTCCATTCTTTTCTGGCCTGATGTGTTTCTGTTGAGAAATCATTTGACAATCTAATGGGAGATCCCTTGTATGTAACTTTCCGTCTCTCTCTTGCAGCCTGTAAGATTCTCTCTTTGTCCTGAACATTTGCCATGGTACTTATGATGTGTCTTGGTGTGGGTCTTTTCGGGTTCACCTTGTTTGGGACTCTCTGGGCTTGTGTGACTTTTTTCTTCCCCACCTCAGGGAAGTTTTCTGATATTATTTCTTCTAATAGGTTTTCTAATCCTTGTTCATCTTTCTGTTGTTCTGGTACCCCTATTATTCGTATGTTGTTTCGTTTCATGTTGTCCCAAAGCTCCCTTAGGCTCTCCTCCTGTCTTTTCATTTTTTTCTCCAATTGCAGTACGTTTTGGGTGTGTTTTGCTTCCTTGTCTTCTAAATCACTAATTCGGTCCTCCGCTTCTCCTAGTCTACTGTTGATACTTTCAATGGAGTTTTTCATTGCAGCTATATCACTCTTCATTTCTTCTTGGGTCTTACTTAAGTTGTTGATTTTTTCATCTGTTTCTTCTAGCTTCTTCCATATGTTATCGATTTTTTCATCTGTTTCTTCTTGCTTCTTGGAGAGGTTGTCGATTTTTTCCTCCATCCGGTTTATGCACTCTAGGACCCTTATTCTGAATTCTTTTTCTGTCATGTTGCATGCCTCTGTATTACTTAGCTGCTTTTCTGGAGAGTCCTCCTTCTCTTTCCTTTGGGGGTTTCTTTGTCTACCCATGTTTGATCTCGCTGACATATCTAGACGTTGAGTCGTTCAGTGGCTGCTCCCTTGGTGGCAGTGACTCCTTGGTCTGTGGTTGCTCTTCGGGCGGTTGCGGTAGCAGCTGCTCTTCAGTTGGCAGCAGCTCCTCTGGTGGGTGCTGTTCACAGCTGTGGTGGCTCTTCTGGCTGGTGGGGCAAGGTTTCACGTACAGCTGCTGTTCCTCAGCAGAGGGTGTGGTGCTCAGGAGGTTGCTGTTGCTTGGATCTGCTGCGTTGATTTAAAGGCACAAAATACAACACAACAAGGCACCACGTACCAGGCACCATACACAAATATATTCACGATATGAATAACCCCAAATAAAGGTGACCACCTGAATTAAGAGAATTAGGGGATAAGGAAGAAGGAAGAGAAAAAGAGAAAAAAGAAAAGAAAATTAGGGACCAAAAAAAGGAGTGCAAAAATGAAATTGGGAAAAAGGAGGGGGGAAAATAAAAGCGAGAAAAGAAAAGAAAAGAAAAAAAAAAAGAGCGAAAAGAGAGAATGAAGTGGAAGAAGGGAAGAGACTTTTTTATATGAGGAGAATACTCCTATAGAACAGCCATTAATCCCAACAAATTCCAGCAACAGCTCCCTGGAGATGAATGCAAACTAGAAACAACCAATAATATAACGATGAAAATAGAATGGAGAACACTAATCCCAAAATAAAATAAAGAGAAAATAAAATGACACTTTAAAAAAAAATGGTAAAATGGTAGCAGTAATAATACTGGTTAAAAATAAGAAGGTAGTAATTAAAAGGGTAAAATCAGGTGATGGAAAAAAGAAAAAAAAAGAAAAAGAAAAAAAAAGAAGAAGAAAAGAAAAAAAAGAAAAAAAAAGAAAAAAAATTGGTTTCTTAGTTAAAAGGTGAAAAAAGAAAAAAAAAATATTGCAGTAGTGAAGGTCCTTCGGTTCTTCTATTCTTCAGTGTGGCTCGCCTTAGACCTGCCAGGTATTCAGGAGAGTGTTGAGTTTCCCTGCGATACCCTGTTCCTCTGTGTTGTAAACCACAGTCCTTATTTTAAAGGAAGCCGCATTTGTTTCCCAGACTGCCTTATTTTGTGTTTAGCAAAGAGTCAGTTTGTGGGTCAGCCTCTGGGTGGCAGTGTTCTGGGGTTGGCCTCTGAGGCTATAGGGCCTCTCTGTCCAGTGGAAGTTCACTGCCCAGAGCTGGCTGCGTAAGAGTTACCAGTGCTGTGTTGTTGCTGGGATTGAAAATCCCTCTATAGGCCAGACCCTGTTAACTCCCAGGGACTGATCAGGTTATTTTAATCCTTGATCTCCTACAGGGTGGAATCTGGGTGTGGCTGTGCTCCTTGCCTGGGGGCTGGGGGGAGGAGTCTCACTCTCTGGAAAGAATGGCTGCCTCAGCCCTGGGCTCAGGGGTGTCTCAGCACTCAATTCGCTGCCACCTCTCCCTGCCCCCCTTCTCTCCTCAGTCTCTCCCCAGATTCCACTCCTCCGCACACTCTCCCTCTCTTCAGCACAGGTGAGTGTCTGTATCCGAAATGTCCCATGAACAGGATTCAGTGAAAACAAACAAACAAACGCCGGCCGCGGAAACGGGGAAGGCTTGGTTTCTGTAAGCTTCTTCTCTTACCGGGACTGCATGGTCTGGTCAGCTCTTCAGGCTGCCCCCTTTAGGCTCAGTCCTCTGTGATCACAGACCCAGCTCTCAATTCCCCCGGCAGCGCCAGGAATCCCGCGGTTCTCCTTTCCCCTGTTAGGGTCTGTGCCTGTCCCAAGGACGCGGCTGTCTGCCACGCGGTCTCCCTCCGACTCTCTGGGCTCAGAGGTCTGGCAAACTTTCCTGCCCAAATCCCTGGTTTTTTTACCTTTCCAGGGGAGTTCTGCTCTTCCCGGCTGCAAACCGTCTCGCCAGCTGAGGAATTTCGCCAATTCGGGGTGGATGTTACTAGTTTCAGCTGCTCACTCCATTTGCTCAGGGACACGACCTGGGACGCGTCTGCCTATACCGCCGCCATCTTCGGAATCGACATTGACTTTTTAAAGAGACTCATAGACAGGTTTTTTTTTAGATTATTTCTCACTCTTTGTTTGATTTCTCATGTGTTTAATTCCATTCTTTATTCTTGCATTTTCTAGAAACTGAGAAGAAGTCTGGAGGCTTGATTATATTTCCATTAAAATAGGATTTTATAGATGACTTAGTATATGACCTACCCCATCAGGGGGCTATCCTAGCAGATTTCTCACTATTAATAATGTTTAGTTTGATCAATTGGCTAAGGTGACAGATCTCTCCAAGGATTTCTGGTAAGAGTGCACTTGTCTGTATTCATACTTGCTCTGGTCCTCTATCTTCCCACTGTCCTCCACTGCCTTTAACAGGTGATTGGGCTTTATTTGGTTTTCCTCTTCTTCCTCTTAGGACCTTTCGTTTGCTGCAAACTACTCTATCTCACCCAGATCATCAATTTCCTCTCTTTTGATGTGTTCATTAAATTTTGAGCACTTCTCCAATTTGTGACATAACTAGATATCCTAGACCAGTCTTTGTTGTTCCTTCCCAACTCAGACATTCCCCCTTGGAATTCCTGTTTCTTCACATGGGGAATGGTGGATAGAAGTCAAGAGTCAGTGTTCTCATTACAAATGTGATGCTCTTGCTTCTAGTCTTTTTAGTGAAGGCCTTTGAGTTTTTTCTTTCTTTTTAAAAAATATTTTTATTGATTTCATAGAGGAAGGGAGAGGGATAGAAACATCAATGATGAGAGAAAATCATTGATACGCTGCCTCCTGCATGCCCTCTACTAGGAATCAAGCCAGCAAACTAGGCATGTGCCCTTGACCAGAATCTAACCCAGGACCCTTCAGTTCTAAGGCTGATGTTTTATCCCCTGAGCCAAACCAATTTGGGTGAGTTTTTTCTTTTTATATATCTCTCAGATATGTTTTACACCCCATTACCCTTGCCTTGACCATTTCTCCTCTGCTCAGCACAACAATTTATTAGCCATCACCTTGTTTACTTGCAGCCTTTCCTACATAGCCCCAGGGAACATCTTCCAGAAAAAAAATCCCATGTTCCATTACTTCTTGATAAAGACACAAATGTGCAGCATGGCCTTCAAACCCCACACTCTCTAGTCCCTGCCTCCTTGCTAGCTCTTATCTTGCATCATCTCCTCCTCATGCTTGAGTCTCTGGCCTGATGTTCATTCATTCCCCCACAGGCATTATGATGTCATTAACAAGGGAACTTTAAATATATCCTTCTATTTGGCAGGAATGCATCTCTCCTTCCTCCCAACTTCTTCTTTGTAAGTATAGAACATATAACAAACAAAAGCATGTACAGTAGTTCTCACTGATACATGCTTTTGCTTTCTATGGTTTCAGTTACCTGTCCCCTTCAACTGAGGTTATAAAATATTAATTAAATTTCCCCAACTATCGACATCATCTGCTCCTGACACCCAACCATGAACATGGTCATGGCTCCATAAGCCAGAATCACCCTAAAAGGATGATCCTCCATCTGATGTATGTATTGTCAGAGGTCAACAGCATTCTAAGCCTATGTCACATTGCCAAGTCATTCACCTCACTTCTCATCACCTAGGCATTTTATCTCACATCATTGCAAGAAGAAGGGTGAGTACAGTACAAGAAATACACAAACAAGTTGCTAGTGTTTGATTCTGTCAAAGCACATGACATGAATCCTACAGTCATTAGTTGCCAGAGACACACATTCATAACAGGCAGTTTAATAATCTACCACTCATATTCTGGGAAACAAGTTGAATTAAATATATATATATCACACACACACACACACACACACACACACACACTGAGTGGCCAGATTATTATGACCACCTGAAGTTTGTAGGCAAAGTAGCTATAATTTTGCGCTGAAGTTGCTAGAGGGCCAGACCATTATAAATAGGGAAGCAGGTTGTTTACGACAGTAGAAATGATTTTTTTCTAAAGATATAGGTAAACAATGCGATTTAACAGCCTTTGAATGTGGGACATATATATATATTTATATATATATATATATATATATATATATATATATATATATAGAGAGAGAGAGAGAGAGAGAGAGAGAGAGAGAGAGAGAGAATATCTCATGCCAAGAAATAACAAACTGAAAAATGTTTAAATGTTTGCTAAAAATATACATTACGCCTATTTAATTAGCAATAAAACAGACTATATACTCTGAACTTCAAACATGACAATTATTTCTGCTTTAGTTAATACCTGTCCATTGCATGACTTGTCTGAAACCTCATGATCAATTCAGTGAAGAGTTGACTTATTCCCAAAACCCAAAACACATTAAAAAAAAAAGCAGGGTCAAGAACTTTGTTATTTTAAATAGTTTTTTCACTAATCGGTCAGCTCCTGCAGAAAACAGAGAGGGAGTTAGGGTGACCTCTTGGGGGGCCTTTAGGGGATGCTCATGCCATGTGCCATATGTCTTGAAAAGACAACCTAAAGAAGGATTAACAAAGAAGTAAAAATTATGGGGTAGACTTATAAATGAAGTGAAAATATTTATGATGATTACTTTAGATAAAGAGACGACAACCAGCAGATATTCTTAAAGGAAAATATACTATAAAGGCAATTATAAAAAGCAAAGCTTTTAAAAGGAATTTTTTCTTTTGTCAGTTGGGTCTTTGATTAGTAATTACTACTCTTGTGGGAAAAAAGTGTAAATTATCTATAATATTCAGTAAATATATTAAGTTTACCACACATTAACTTTGTTGTTTGGGGATATAAATTACTTAGACGTGAAAAATAGACCTAATTGACTTTGGCACATGGAAAATATGCTTCAACATATAAAAATCAGAATGTAATGGAAAAGAATTCTCTTGCCTACTCCTACTAATCCTGTCTCATAAAGAAATTATAAAGCAATGAATTTAAAATGGGTCAGATGAAAGCCATTTAAACTGTGATATATATAATCAATTCAAGTAAGTTAGTGCTACAGGCTTATTGAGACAAATCCTTTATCAAGATATAATGCACTAATAAGAATAGAATGTGCAGTTACTGTAGATCTCGCCTTAAAGACAATGTAATTTTACTTTATGATGCTACCATCATCAACACTTTTTCCTGTGCCCACTGGGAACACACCACTGCAGTAAAGAACCCTTGGGAGGGAGAGAGGGTCTCTCTTAAGTGTGCATACAACCTCCAAGGATTTGCAATCTAGGGGGATGCAAATCATTTCCTTGAAATAAGAAATAGCTTTTCCATATGAATTAAGTTTCTAAATTTAAGGTACCTGCAGATTTTTCCTTTACAATATGAGACAATGGCTTTGGTAAGGGCTCTCTGGTCTGATCATATGTTTGTTTTTTTATTTGTTTCAAACATAGATAATAATATGAAAAATTCTGACACCTTGTCTGTTATGTGCCTTAACATGTCATGAAATGGGACTGTACTGAAGAACTTAGGGGAGACAGTGCACAGAAAAGTATTCAACAATGGTTTGCTTTGGCTGAGAGTTTTGAATAATTCATGACAAGGCTGGAAAATAAATTGTTTAAAACAGTGAAGAGGAGGTTATGTGACAATGCAGTGTCATAAGATTTGAGTATTGATTCTTTTTAGAAGTATACATAAAATACATTATTAATTTAATTGAAAAGAGAATGTGTTCTTGACATGTAAATTATATGGTGCTTTTTAGCAATGACTGGAATATCAGTGTGAATTATTATAATACATTTTTTTTGTGATGAAAAATAGAACCCTCCGGTAGTCCTTTGTGGTGCTTGTAACTGCCGCAAGTGAAGTACACTAAGGGAGGCATTTTGCTTCTCCCTTCAATTCAGTGGTTAAATTTTATCTAAATCAATGACGTTCAAAACATGAACTCAAAATATTTACTCAGCCCTATGATAACAGGTACTTTTCAGATCTTGTGATAGATCAGTGAACCAGATGGGCAGTGATTCCTGCTCTTTGAAGTAATATTCTAGCAGAGACACAGATCATTTCAACATATGCCTAACAAATATGTCTGTTATGTAGTATCTTGGTTCATGATATCTATTACAAAATAACAATTAAGTACAGTAGGTTAAGGAGGACCAGGAAACCCAGGAAGAGTAAAGGCAGTTGTATTATCTAACTTGCTTAGTGTGAGCTCAGTCAGAAAATGACATTTGACCAAAATTTGAAGGTGACGATATCTAGGGAAAGGTTGTTTCAGGCAGAGGGACACACAAGAGAAACCCATCTAAAAGGGAAGAATGGTTTGTCTCAGGAATGGCTGTGCAGGTGTATCCAGAGAGAATGAGGGGGTCTTGAGAAGGAGGTTAGACCAGACAGGTTCTGGGAGCTGGACCTTGTAGGTACTTCACAGGACATGGAAGGATTTGGGTTCTACTCTGAATTAAAAAGGGAGGCAGAGAAGTGACATGAGCTGAGTTACCCTTTGGAAGGCTCACTTGGTTCTCTGGGAAGAGTTGACTATAGGAGTAAGAGAAGTAGCAGTGAGGAGGTGATTGCAGTAATCCAACAATAGAAGATGGTACATCACAGTGGGAAGCCAAGTTAACATTGGAGCAAAAGGAGAAGGGGCATTTAAGAAGTAGAGCAGATGTGGGGCTTTGCTGACAATGCCCTTGATCTGAAAGGTGCATGATTTCAGAGGTTGTAGAGAGATGGAGAAGGGTACAGAATAGAGGCATCCCATGGGTAGTGATAATGTTAATGTACTAACCAGCTATGATATTGCAGTGATCATGGTCACTTAGCCACATTAATACTTGTCCATTTTTCTGAGCCAGAGTCTCTTTCCTTGCCCTTCATACAGAGTTACTCAATATCCTGAAATAACACAAAATGGAAAACTGGCTAAAGAAGTTATCACATGCTAGAAAAGAAGACCCTTAATAGTCAAGGTTTGGGATAAAGCACTGAAATAATTCTTTCCTCTCCCACTACATCCCTATCTTCCTTCACTCTGCTTTCTGCCTGAAGTTGACTTTGAAGGATTGTATCATCTGGCTCCTTGGTCCTTGAGCTCTGGCTGTGTTGCACATAGCGTGGAGGCACTAGCCCAAGAATGGACCACAGACAAGTGAGGCTTTTCCTGAATTCCTCCCTGTCAGGCTACAGGATTTCAATGACCGTATTTACCCACCAAGGGCACAGTTCCTGTCCTGGGACCTCTTCTTATCTGTAGTTGCTTCCTTCTCTGTCTCTATGGGTGGTGGTTCCTTTCCTAAGACACAAACAGTAGTTTAAGACAATAGAAAGTTATTCTCCCAAAGTTCTGTGGGAAGTGAAAAATCCAGTGTCAGCAAAAGTTATTCCTTTTAGAGGGCTCTGAGGGAGAGTCTATTCCCTGCATGTCTCTTGACTTCTACTGTAGCCGGCAATCCTTGGTGTTCCTTGGTTTATAGACTCATCCCTCCATTTTTGCATCTGCCATCACACAGCGTTATGCTCTGGGTCTTTGCCTCTTCTCCTCTTCTTAAAAAAAAATATGAGTCACACTAAGTGGAAAACCCACCTACTCCAGTATGACTTCATCTTCATTAATTACATCTGTACTGACTTGATTTCCAAATAAGGACAGATACTGAGATTCTGGGAAGAGCATGGATTTAGGGAGGGCCCTATCTAATTCAGCCCAGATAATAACAGCTTTCCTATTCTTGCTAGCCTTGGGATGAAATGATTAATCCTGCTCACAACTTTTTAAATACTCCTATAATTAAACTTCCGTCTTTTGTCCCCTTTGAACATTATCTTTTCTGTTGGGACCTTGTCTGATAAAGACCCAGTGATAAGTGCTTGAAGAATTCAAGGACTTAACAGTGGAGAGTCTGTATTTAAGGATGGAGATGCCATATTTAACTAGAACTAGACAGCTGAGAAAAGAAAAAGAATGAAAACCTCAAAATCTTAAATCCCTAGCTCATGTAATAGACCAAAAATCAAGGGCTTTTCTCTAACCATTGAAATAATTTTTTATATCTTCCAGCCCTGTGGCAAAGATACTTAAAAAACAAACTCAAATATTGATTTTCCAGGTGGCTGAGATGCAATATCAGTACAATTCACCATCTGGCAAGGTCTCTTATAAAAATTTAGTACATTGATGATGAACGAGTCAGACTCTGAGATTGAAAATAGTGAAATATAGGAAGATAAGAGGACTGGGAGAAATGAAATGAAAGTACAATACTAGGCCTGCTATGCCAGAACTTATATCAATGAGAAAAGAATACAATTATAGAAAAGGCTGAAATTTTTTTAGTGCAATACACTTCCTAGAGATTCTAGATTAATCTATGTGATAAAGTAAGTTATTTGGAGGGTTCTAATTATTTCCATGCCACTCAAAATTTTTGTTATAATGAAAAGAACCTAAGGAATTTGGAACTGGAATGCTGGAATGGATTTATGATGTACAATCAAACCTTCACCACTAAGCCCATTCCTTTTCTACATCTTTGACAAATAGACTGACACAGAATTTCTTAAAAAGCACTGCTGTGGTGGATCTCTATAGGCTGGTAGCACACTCTGCATTCAAATGGGCTCCCTGAATTCACTTGGTATGGGTGGGTCCTGGATGGGACGACCAGAGAAAAGGCATGTGCATTTTACATATTTACCAATACTGCCTGAATGATATTCAGAGTGATTTCACTCACAAGGGTTTAGGCCAGGGGTGGGCAAACTTTTTGACTTGAGGGCCACAATGGGTTCTTAAACTGGACTGGAGGGCCGGAACAAAAGCATGGATGGAGTGTTTGTGTGAACTAATATAAATTCAAAGTAAACATCATTACATAAAAAGGTACGGTCTTTTTTTTTTTTTTTAGTTTTATTCATTTCAAATGGCCGGATCCGGCCCGCGGGCCGTAGTTTGCCCATGGCTGGTTTAGGCAATGGTTAGTTGCTGATTGGTTCACTAGAATAATAATTGCTGGGCAGCCCACTGAAGTGCCATTAGTCTTTCACAATTACCCCAAAATTATAGATCTGGGTAATAGATTAGATCCACCAAAATAGAAACTATGTCTTCTGATTATTTTCATAATTCTGAGTTGAGTCAGAAATGCTGAGCTCCTTGAATGAATGCTAGAACTCAGTAACCCTGAGGCTGGAC
The DNA here is from genome assembly GCF_014108235.1 of Myotis myotis. Classification (NCBI taxonomy): domain Eukaryota; kingdom Metazoa; phylum Chordata; class Mammalia; order Chiroptera; family Vespertilionidae; genus Myotis; species Myotis myotis. Next base: position 44,379,350 of record NW_023416401.1, read on the forward strand.
CTCACAATAAAACTGTTGGGGAACCTAATAAGTAACCAGTTTTTGCCAAAAATTTGAAGCATTTGGAGGATAGATATGGGTCATAGGAGGTGGACAAAAAAAGTACCACTTCTATTTCTGAAAAAAGGTGTGGATGTTATCTGTGAGCAGCTGGGCTTTCTAATGCTGAGCTTCATAATTGGAGAGGCTTCTTGCAAAGACACAGTGTTCAGCTATGTACGTATCTCAGTAGAAGGAGAGTCTTCATGTGTAAATTTATGACATAGAGTTTCAGAGGAGAGTTTTGCTTTCTGCTTTCTGATGGCAGCTCAACTACTAAAAGATAGGGGGTTTGAACCTCTAACATGATCAATTTATTCTTCTAAACTAAATATGCAGATAGGTTCTGTGTGATACTATAACGATGGATACATGTTATTATACATTGGTCAAAAGCCGTAGAATCTGCATGAGCCCTAATGTCAGTTATGGACTTTGAGTGATAATGTATTACGTGGCCCATCAATTGTAATAAATGTACCATCTGGTATGGGAATGTCCATGGTCAGGGACACCATGCCTGTGTTGGGGCAGGGAGATTATGGGGACTCTGTACTCTCTGTTCAACTTTGCTGTGAACCTATAACTACTCTGAAAAATAAAGTCTGAAAAGAAAGAAGAAAGAGTGAGATGGAGCGAAGCAGGGAAGGAGAGAGGGAGAAAAGAAAGGAAGGAAGGAAGGAAGGAAGGAAGGAAGGAAGGAAGGAAGGAAGGAGGGAGGGAGGGAGGGAGGGAGGGAGGGAGGGAGGGAGGGAAGGAGGGAGGGAGGAGAAGGAGTTAATTCCTATGGTGTGATAGCTTCTCATCAGGGTGCTGTGTGGTCCTACTATGTGCCACACCCACCTTGCCAGGTGCTGCCTTTGACACCTGGATATCACTGTGGACCCCTCATGATAGTGTAGCTCTCCTAAGCTGCCTGATATTAATATTAGAAATTCTCTTTTCTTTTTTTTATGCTCTCTTGGAAAGCTCCAGGAGAGTAATAAATGTTTTATATAATTTAATCAAACACTTCAATTTTGGTTATCAACTTTCCTCTCTCTAGGATTCATATATGCTTCCTCAGGAAGGTGGGGGTTATACTCTCCTGGATGGTTAGATGAGCTCATGAACCTCAGTGTGTCTACTGCCACTGTTTCTGAAGCTTCTGATTTATGTGAGCACTTGTCCTCACCTAGAGGCTCCAATGGCTGACATCATACCTGGCGCCATAATTGGCACATAACTGAATCGCTTTATATTTCCTGAGTCATAATGATAAATTTGGGTGAAGGTGCTGGAGTCCTTCTGAGCCAGCAGACTGCTGTGACTTTTGCAGGAGTTGTGGTTCTTTCCCACTGAGCCTGAACCTGGAGAGGTGTGAGGTGGTGTTGCTGCAGTGAACTTGTCACCATATGGAATTGGAAACACCAACGCCATCCCAGGAGATCTCATATATGGGAACCAGCAAGTTAATTTTGTCCAAGCTACTGACTTATTTCTCATAGCAGTTCATTAATGATAATTTCTAAGAACACCTCTGATCTTATTTATTCCATTAATTCAGGTACCTATATATTCTGTTTTCTTTGGACCAAAATAACTTGAAGTTTATACAGGTACATTTATTTCTATAGGTATAGGTAAATGACTTCTGTTTTATATAAAATGTGTCACAAAACCAATTTTAAAAGTATAAAATATAAAATCTCTATTTATCAAAGATTTAAAAATAGAGTAATTTAAATACAAAAATGTGAACCTCCAACTTCAGTTTTTCTCATTTTTGATGGTTTAGAACAGCAATTTTAACTGGTTTTATAATCTCCATGACACACATAAATTAATTACTAACACACCAAACGTATTTTTTTTCCCATCTGACCAAAAAAAAAAAAAAAAAAAAGTACAAGTTTGACTCATTTATCCTGGAGGGCTATTGTTGTGTTGGCGATTGTCATTTTTTCACTTGACCATCTAAGGGAAAAAAGGTCAGTGCTCCTGACTAAACAGTCAGGTGTTGCATGTTTTAAAAATTATTGCGCCACACTGGCTGAAAATCTCTGGCATAGGACAACCTAAGGTGATATCAGTGTGTTCTGCATACAGCAGCTTACTTTTGTTATTAGTTATGATTCAAGGGTTTTTGCCAAACTAACCATCTGGAAAGCAATGTGATATTTTTAGCAAAATGCATCCAAGTTTTCAATTTAACCAAGTAATATTTTAAAATATTCTACCATTTTAAAGCCAATAAACAATTCCTTTGTGCCTCATTCTGAGATTTTATACATACTTAGAAATGGTTTTAAAAATATAGCTAGCACAACTACAGTTTTATTGAGTTTTATTTGTGAGAAATGGGGTTTCTGATTATTCTTACAAAAACTATTTACTAATCTAACTTACTCTTGAAAATGGGGAGGCACTTTTGATTACTTATATTAATTTTATACTTTATTCCTCCCATAATAACCAACTTATTTGTTTACAAAGTCCTTTGAAGAAATTTATTTTGTTTAGCTTTGGGTTGACTTGGGCCGTGTAAATTTTGAGTATCATTTTTTTTTTTAATTAAAATCATGACTTTAATATTAAGGAAAATGCACAGGGTTCTCTTTGGTTTCTAAGGATTTGCTTTCCTCAGCACCTTCTTTTAGAAAAACCCTGACATCTTAGCATATCTGTCCAATTTAAAGTTTATTTATGTATAATTGGTAAAATATAACTTTGCAATTCCAAGAAAAATCTAAAAGTCTTACAATTAACATCTTAAAGGGTTCTTAAAAAACAAATCAGACTTCCCTAAAATATTTTGTATGAGTGAAGTAGAGACTGCAAAGAATAGAGTTTTAATTTCTTCAAAGTAGAGATAAATCATAATAATTAAATAGAAGTATAGATTTCAAAAAAACTATATACTATTTTAAAAAATCTAAAGTTATACTGTCTAATACGGTAGCCACTAAGTCTGTGTGGGTGTTTAAATATAAATTCTAAGTAATTAAGTCAAAATAGAATAAAATAAGTTTTGTGCTTTATTGGCTACATCTCATGTGCTCAATAGGTACAAATAGCCAGTGGTTGGTCAGTTATAGCACATTGCATCATCGCTGAAGGTGTTAGTGGACAATAATAATTTAAGTGTGATTTATTTGAATTTGTCCGTCCAAAAATATTTATGAGAAGCCATTTAGATCATGCTTTTTAAGTCACTAACACTTCCATGACATTTTACATAAAATCTTGAGAGAAAAATTCATTAGAAACTTCTGGAAGCACTCAGGGACTGTTTTCAAAAGAAAGAGAAGTCACCTTAGTCGGTTTGGCTCAGTGGATAAAGGTTGGCCTGTGGATTGAAGGGTCCCAGGTTCGATTCCAGTCAAGGGCACTTACTTTAGTTGCAGGCTCAATCCCTGGCCAGGGCACGTTTGTCAGGCAACCAAAGGATGTGTCTCTCTCACATCAATATTTCTCTCTCTGTGCCTCTCCCCCTCTCTTCCACTCTCTCTAAAAATCAATGGAAAAATATCCTTGGGTGAGGATTAACAATAATAAAAAAGAAACAGAAGTCATATCTTAAAATTGAAAGTGCTGTTTATTCCAGTGAATAACTGTGTAATGTGTAAATTGATAAATCATTCAGGTTTTCTACCATTTGTAGCCTTTGGGCTGAGGTTTCAATAATTAAGTGGACATTTCAGTGGTCTCAGAATTTCTCAGGTTTTCTGGTGGTTTAATGAAATGTGAATGATGATACATTTTTTCATTCATAATTTTGATTAACTCTTAGCCAGAGTATATGACTACACTTAAAATCTATAGGAAAATCCCTATAAAATGACAGCTACTAGATTTAAATTAACATTGAAATATGGAAAATAAGATTAATTTCATTGTGGGAAATGCATGAATCTGCAAGGAAGATAAAAGAAGAGATGACTACTATCTCTCTCTTGTGTGAAACTGGAATGCAAGATAAGAATGACATCTATTAATGTCAACAGAAATGACATGAAATTCAGTGGAGGTGATTGGAGGAAGATGAAGGTGAAGTGTATTCCAGGCAGAAGGAAGAGCTAATGCAAAGACCTTGAGGCCAAGTGAGATTGCGCTGATGAAGGAACAGGAGAATATACAAATGCCTGGAGCACCTCGGGCTGGGGAAGAGTGGAGTGAGCAAGGGATGGGGGTAGTGGAAGGGGGCATTGATGCAGCCAAGACAGATATATAAATAGAAACGGATCATGGGTGTTGATGGATTATAAAAAAAAATTAGTGTTGTCATTGGTGAGTCAGCCATTGAATACAGGGCATCCTCATCTCTAAGCAGATGCTTTCTACCATCCTTATCTCTATTTTGTATCACATCTATGTCTGTATTTCACTGTAGATAGCTGAACTGTCCCTAAAATTCTAGATATGCAGCATCAAATTGCCTACTTAACAACAGCAGATGAACTTCTCATAGACATCTCAAATATGTAAAGAACAAATCAGTTTTAAAACATTTCCCCTGCCCATTAGTCTCCTGTTCAAAATACATCACTAAAATACTTGTATCTAATTCATGGTGGCACTATGTGAGATTTCTCTCTTTCTCTGACCTTTGCATTTAATCCATTAGCAAGTCATGTCACATCTATGATGAAAATATATTCTAAATTTATAAAATTCTGCTATTTTTTTCTAATAATGATCTAGTCCATGCACTCTAGTTCTTGTTAGTTCTTGCTGCCTCTCACCCTTTCTCCTCACAGTAGCCTCATTATTAAAATTGACTATGTCACTCTCTTGTTCATGTGGATTTGGGGCAAGGGAGTTTGGTAAATCCCTGAAATGGAACATAAGTTCACAGCTACATATTCCTCCACCAGATGGTGAAGGAATTCTGAAACTTGGGACAAAGGTCAACCCATGACTCATGAGAGGGAGTGCCAGGGGGACAGGAAAGGGTTGCATCTGCAACCACAGTGAGCCACGTGATGCTGGGTGTGAACTCCCAGAGAGAGAGAGAGGACAGGGAAGGTCAAACCTGCCAGGACACCTGCCTGCTCTTCCCTCCATCCAAACATCACAGGGGCAGGTGAGGCTCTCAACAGCACCCACATAGGGTCATAACTAAGCTCAGTGGCATTTCAGCAGGCATTGCAGATTTCAATGACTTCTTCAAATTCATCTCTTGAATGGGGCACTCCAGAAATTCTAATTTAGAGCATTTGTGTGGGATTAAGTATCTGGGTTTTTACAATGTTGCACTCTCAGTAATTATGCTGTTCACATCTATGTTGGAAATAACTAACTTAAATGATTTTGCTTTTAATTATATCATCAGATATAATTATGTCACATTCCTACTTCACTTGCATCATTGCCTACATATGATATCAGATGGTGATGCACTCCTTTATATAATCTAGTTCTATTTAGCTGAAAATGAGATGCCAGACATTCTCATTAGCTGTAGTTTTTTTCAATCTTCTCCTAAAGAGAAAAACTCTGAGTCTGACATTTGAAGTCACTTAAGCTTTCAGGGTTAGCATGAGAATCCCAAGTACAGAGTGGGTGAAGATATGCTTGCAGTTTTTTCCTGGTCAAAACACCATTCAGTTCACTGGTGTTAATAAATTAAAATGATTTTGAGGTTATACAGAGTGTGCTATCTGAGCTGAGCTTGTTAGAAAATGATGGCTTCCATATTGGAAAGTTCACTCTCCTCTCTTTCTCACCCTTTCCCTATTGCTCATTCCTAGCTCATTCACTCTGCCCTGTGCAAGGAAGCCCTGGGGAGCCAGGCTAGGTCTGCCACATACCAAGAGACTGAACTTTCCCATAGATCCTCTTCCCACTGGTTGAGGCTTCAAATTAAACTGCAGCCTGGGCCAGGAGCTTGTCTGAAGTCTCATGAGGGAACTTGTACCAGCAGCAACCAGCTAAGCTGCATGCAACAGATTCCTGACTCTTGGAAGCTATGATATGATGTCTTTCTTGTTTTCAACTGCTAAGTTTTGGAGTCATTTTTTTATACAGCAATAGATAACTAATATCCATTCTATCAATTTCACATTGAACATTATACACTGCTTCCTGGAAATAACCTTCTGTTTTTAAAACTTTGGCAATACTATGTTTTCTTCCTTTTTTCTTTATTTTTATTGTTGACACTATTTCAGATGTCCCCATTCCCACAGCCCCTTTGCCCAGCCCTACCCATCCCCTGTTCTCCCTTCCCTCTGAATAATATGGTTTTAAATATTGTGTACTGGCAAAGAGAGAAATCTGATTCAGTGAAATAAATAGTGTTGACTTTTGTATAGTTCAAACAAGATGGTAGACATATGTATTTTTAAAATATATATATATTTATTTTGGAAAGAAAGGGAGAGGGAAGGAGATAGAAACATCAATGATGAGAGAGAATCATTGATAGGCTGCCTCCTGAAACCACCCCCGCCCCCCACCACCACTGGGGATTCAGCCAGTAACCCAGGCCTATGCCCTTGACTGGAATCAAATTCAGGACCCTTCAGTCCACAGGCCAACACTCTATCCACTGAGCCAAACCAGCTAGGGCGATATATGTAATTTTTAAAAAGCTGTTCATGGGAGACATTTTTGCAAAAATTGTATCTGCAATTCAAGTTAAGTATATGTAAGAACTTTCTAATCTGGATAACAAATTTTAACTACTTTTCCATCCAATATCTTTCTGAGCATATATTTATCTACTTATATACTCATGCATTCCTTTATTTATTCATAGCCCGGAGGAAAAAGTTAAGACAACAGGTATATTTTACTCAGTTCTTGATCATCTCTGCAGCCACAGCAATGAACATCAGTCAAATTCTGAGAACTAAGCCAAAAGAGTGATAACATAGCCACTGATTAGGGCTACTCTATATACTTAAGGAAGTGGATGGAGATGAACTAAGTTATCAGCCTTGTTTAAACAAAGATTATTGATGGACACCTGGTACCTGGTTTGAAGTCTGCACAATGGCTATAGCTATGTACACAGCCCCAATAAGAGTTATGGATCCCAAGACTCCAGTGGGCTTCCTTAGGTAGAAATATGTTATATGCATCTTTGCTGATTGTGACTGGAGAAGAAAGAAAGTACTATAGTTCTTATAGAGAGAAGGAGTCCTTAGAAGTCTGTGAGTAACCATTTTACCATCTCTTATGTATTTATTTTTCCTACTGTTTCTGTACTGTGTCCTTTGCTATAATAAATCTTATCTGTGAGTTTAACTTGTTGTGGAATCACTGGGGTGCTTCCAGGCAATCACCAAGCTATTGGGTGGTCATGTTTCTTTGAAATACATTGAATGTACTCCTATCCCAAAAAATTTGCTACTGTGAATGGGAACTTATAAACTGGGAATTGGCAAGCTAAGTTATACAATATTTTCTTTATCCTTAATAGAATTGTGCTTACCTGTTTCTAGGACTATTTAGATAAAACTTTGTTTACAGGGTATTTACTTACTCACTGGGGTGATTATTAAAAAAATTAAATGTATTGATAATATAGAGAAATTGTGAAATGGTGAAGCCACTATGGGAAACAATAAGACAGTTCTGTAAAAAATTAAATGTACAGCTATCGTGTAATCCAGAAATTCTACTTCTAAGTATATACCCAAAAGAATTGAAAGTAGGAAGTTAAATAGTTGTTTGTATTTCCATGTTTATGGAAGCATTATTCAGAATAGTAAAGGTAAAAACAATCCAAATGTCCATTGATAGATGGACAATGCAAATGTGGTCTCTACATACAGTGGTTATTCAGCCTTAAAAAAGAAGAAACTTCTGACACATCCTACTACATGGAAGAATCTTGAGTAATTATGCTAGGTGCAATAAGCTAGTCACACACAAAAAAACAAATATTGCATGATTCTATTTATATGAGGTGCTTAAAGTATCAAATTCATAGAGACAGAAAGTAGAAGTGTGGTTGTCAGGGTAGAGGAAAGAGAGGACAAAGAATGGTTAATGAGTACAGAGTTTCAGTTGGGGAATATGGAAAAGTCCTGGGGTAGAGGATGGTTATGATTGCACAATAAGTAAATGTACTTACTGTCACTAAATTGTACCCTTAAAAATGGTCAAGCCCTAACCAGTTTGGCTCAGTGGATAGAGCGTTGGCCTGTGGATTGAAAGGTCCCAGGTTTGATTCTGGTCAAGGGCATGTACCTTGGTTGCAGGCACATCCCCAGTAGGAGGTGTGCAGGAGGCAGCTGATTGATGTTTCTCACTCATCGATGTTTATAACTCTCTATCCTTCTCCCTTCCTCTCTGTAAAAAATCAATAAAACATATATTTTTAAAAAATTGTTAAAAATATAACTTATTTTTAGGTATATTTTATAACAATAGAAGTGTTTTAAAAAGGTAATTTTTATCCTACCCTTAAAATATTTGAATACAATTATAATATCCCTATAAAGTTTATGAAATATAATAAATTGTATAAACTTAGAAGTAGTGTACTAATGGGTCAAGAAATAATAAAAATAGGTGACTAGGTTGTCACCATCAGTAGCTTTTTGATTTTTAATGGACTATGATGCATTCATAATTAATATTTTAGAGTCTCACATTCTTGCTGCAACAGCCAGCAAATTGAAGAAGAAGTGGGGGTGGGGGGGGGGCAGCTTCCAGCTGTCTAGATTCCTAATATAATGAGAAGCAAACCTTAGAATGCAGAGATGGATTATTGGAAAAATTCTTAATTACTACATTTTGTGCCGGGGTCCAACCCCAGCGGGTCCAGGGGTCCCCAAAGGCGTGGACGGAGTCAGCGAAGAAGGAATGACACGGAGACAGTGTTCAGTTGATCAGCAGGCTAGCCAGGATCTCCAGCCAAGTTCTGGTCTGGATCTCCAGAGAGGTTCTGCTTAGGATCTCCTTCCAGGGTCTGTGTCCATGTTCTCTTGCTAGGTTTTCCAGCCATGTTCTGTAGCCATGTTCCCTCGCTAGGTTCTCCAGCCAGGTTCTGTCCAGGTTCTCCAGCCAGGTTCAGTCACCAGGTTCTAGTCAGGTTCTCTTGCCAATTTCTGTAGTCAGGTTCAGTCCAGGATCTTTTGCCATGTTCTCTCCAGCGAAGTTCTTCTGTCTCTAGGTTCTGTGTGGGTTCTGTCTTCTGAGTTCTGTGTTCTAAGTTCTGTCTTCTTACATCTGTATTTATACCAGTTGATTCCAATCCTATCAATCTCTATTCCAAAGGTTAGGGCGTTTCTTATCTCCATTCCAGGGAGTAAAGATTATGTAGCTTAAGCATGATTGTTCATAGTTAAAGTGATTAATTACCCGCCTGGCACTTAGTTAAGAGGTTTTATTCCCTCCCTAACTTCAGGGGAAAATCCCTACCTGGGGAAACAACCTTTCTCAGAGACCTTGTTTAAAACACATAGTGCCAAGAAGGTGAGCAAACATATTAAGAACAGTATGCCATATATGCCAGGTCCCTTGAAACAGCAAGCATGGACCAGCTCCCGGCAATTTTGAGAGAAGCACAAGTGTGGAAAACAGGTATTCAAAGATTAAAACTTCTATAATGCTATCAAAAAAGATAAATGGCAAATCGTTCCTTAATTACTCATACCAGTATACAACATCAAGACAAAACATGAAAATCAGGGTAATAAATTGTCAACATTTCTGAGTCACAGTAACAGGATTTGAATGAATATGCAAGGATTATATGTTTGAAGACCTGACAAAAACCACTCAACCTTCACTTACCTTGAATACATATATGATCAGGCACCCTAAAGAGTGTAATTGCAATGAATGAGGATCGTCTTAGTTTTAAAAGACATTTTCTGATATTCAAATTTTTCATAAAACAATTGAATGTCTGGATATACTTAGCCACTTGCGGCATTTATTGCTTTATTTATCCACAACTACATGCTTTTAAAGTTATATTAAAAGTCTCCAAAACTGTTATTTAATAAATATTCTCTGTTATTAATGCTTTTATTTTTATGTTTGAAATATATTTTTATTGATTTCAGTGAGAAAGGGAGAGGGAAATAGAGATAGAAATACCAACGATGAGAGAGAATCATTGATCAGCTGCCTCCTGCATGCCCCCTACAGGGGATAGATCCTGCAGCCCAACTTGCCAGGAATGGAACCTGGGATCTTCAGTCTGCAAGCTGACGCTCTATCCACTGAGCCAAACTGGCTAGGTCTCTGTTGCAAATGCTTTTAATTGACGCCATTATCATTTCTTTTTTGGAACAAAGAGATAGTTTTTTTGTTTGCTTGTTTTTTTAATTCCTGATAAGTCTCAACTCTCACTCACTGTCCTCATTACAACTAAAGTTGGCATTTTATGAAGATAGATCCTAACCAATCTTAGGAAAAACTACAATAGCTTTCCATAATTACTGGGAAAAATCAAAACAATTTAACTTGGTGGAAATATGCTCACTTTATGGCCTCACTTACTGACAATTAATTTTATCCTAGATTCTGGCCATGTTAAGCTAATTGAGCTTTTCTGAGCTTATCATGCATGATTTTTGACTTGTTCTTTCTTCATTCTTTATTTCTTGTCTGCTTCAAATATTTAAATATTGAGAGAGTTAATATTCATCACAATATAATCTTGTCAGGGCTCCTCACACGCGGCACCATCTTGCCGGGACTGATCAGTAGCCCCTGAACTATGGATGTACAGATTTCTCTGACACCGTTTCACTGTGGAGGAGAGGACTAAGTGATGGCTCAGATGAAGAAGCTAGGAAGCCTCAATTGCCTCCCCTGTTAGGCTTCACTGGAATTTTTATCTTTAGATGCAATCAGTAGGGTGAGTAATCTTGGGAGGACCCATGTGTTTACATTGTCCTCTAGGCAAGGGCATCTGGGGATTAAGCATAAGGATTCCAGTAAACACCCGGTGGTATGCATGTGCACAGTCTTGTTTGGAAAGCTCAAGGAATAATTAGGGGCACCACTTTCGACACTTTCCTAAGTCTACCCTAAAATGGAATTCTGATAAACAGGGCAGGCGGCCTTCCACACACTGCCCTTTTCTCGGAAAATGCTCCTTACAAGCTTTCCAATCAAGTCTCATGCTTCCCCACATAATTTAATCATAGACATACATTTTGCCTTCATTAACTCAGGATACTTTATGCAAGAAATGTGTATGTCTTTGTATCCCATTGTCTTACATAATATTCAAATTATGGAAAGTAGTAATGAGCATTTAGTTATAATTTAGTTACAAAGTTGACTCATTCATGATGAAATAGAATTATTGAGATTGCTCAGTAAAATATAGCACAACCATCATTCAGCAGACTTAACCCTATGGTGAAATGCCAAAATACTAACTTAAGGCTGTACACTCATTGCCATGATAGTTGGTTACTGCTCTTCTTGGCTTCCTAAAAGCAAGTTTAAACCTATTCATTGATTCATTCATTAGACAAATATATACTCATCAATTACTATGTTTTAAGTACATTTGATAATGCTGAGTTAAGAATGTCTAGAAAAATACAGAGGTAACTGGTTCCCACATGGAGGTTATAGTCTTTGACTAAGTACAACTGTAAATCCTGAAATGATGTAAGAGGTAATTAATTGTTACAATGAAGGAGATGGGAACTGAAAAAGCAAAAGCGATAAGAAAATGAGATACTTGAAATTAAAGTATTAAAGATACATAATTATTGGTAAGAATTAGAGTTTTGCCTAAAAAGGAGATGACAGACAGTAGAAAGTAAGTAGGTAAAATAATTAAAGGGCCAGGATGTTCAAACAATAATATATATATATATATATATATATATATATATATATATATATATATACACACACACATATATAGTAGTGCCAAAGGAGCAAATAGTAAACATGATTGAGGCCAAGATGATTGATTTGGTGGTAGAGTAATGATTATGCTCTAGAAGAGCCATATTAATTTCTATTTTCTGAATAATAAACATAATCATGAGATCATGCTTATTCTAGTAACATAACCAATACCATATATGAGGGGTCTAGTTTTGTTGAATGTAGACTTCATATGTAATTATGAAATAGATCCAATTCTAATTTTATTTGAAAGAAAAACTCTAAATGAATGTTTAAATCAGAAATTAAAACTTCAGATCATGATTTTGCTATTCACTAAGTCTGGAAAATGGATGGGTAGCATGTTTGTTTTCCTCATTAGCCTGTCTTCTGTTGCAAAATATAAATGTTAACACATTATCATACCAAGTGCCTAAGCAGAAATTAGATATGCACATTTGGGACACACAGTTCTAAAATGATAATGAACTCATAGATTTTGGAATATTCATATTAATTACTAGTGCTGATCATATCTTGACATTTCTCTAGCCTCTGCTTGTTCTTTACATCATCTGAGGTTGCTCTCTCTATTTCTCTGCCCTTTGTAATTTAAACATTCCAAATTACTTGTTTTGTCCATACTTCATATGCTTTTTCATGTTCTCTTGTTTCTGCCCACTATTCTCACTTTTTGGAATAAAAGTCCTCTCCTTGTGTGTGTAGCTAATTAGCCCTTTATCATACTTCATCACACCAAAGTATTACTTTTTGTTAGCCCTGTTTCTTATTAAACTCTGACATTGTTAAGACAGAGATTATGCCCTATCTTTATTTTGTCTCTGGAAACTAGTACAATGCCTGACACATAGTCATGGGATCAAAGAATAAAATAATCTATATACGAATGCATAATATTATTTTTGCTGGAATACTTTTTTATAGTAAAGTAATATCATTCAAACATTTTAATAGAAGTTAGTAAGGCTTTTGCTATTTATAATGACACGGATGGGATAAAAAAGAATGATTAATAAAACACAAATATGTGGAAAGGACTTCATTTTTCACAGGAAACATTGTAATCATTTAAATTGGATGCTACAAGCACTTCATTGCATCCCTTGATTATCTTTCATCTCATTAAGAGCTGCTGAAAAACAATTTATTATTTAGTTGCTAACAGATGATAAAAAATTCATTTTTTGCTAATGGCACAATCAGATTATATCTTATTGCTCAATTTTTAGTGGCCTTGATAAGAGGACAGTAGATTAATTTCATATCTATTTCACCATCTCAGAAACAGAGGAAATTATATTTTCCAAAGTAGGACTTACTAAGATCAAATAGATTTTGCTGTATTTCAATGAAATTATTTCTAAGATGGAAAAGCAGTGATGTAGCAACTCAGTATTTTATAATTCCCCTTGAATATTGAAGTAGGCAATTCATATAGAAAATATAATTATGGTATTCTTAACACATCCAATAGAACTGAAATATTCTGACAATTATAATAGTCAACAAACTAGATGCAACTGGCAAAACACCAACCTGTTGATGGCCTTCATTTAAAGAAAGCAGAATCCCTGCAGGGTGGGCCCTGAAGGGTATGGAGGACAGGAAACAGAAACAGAACCTTTGCTAATATGGGCTGATATTCATTTCCCTGGAATCACCTACATATTACCCACACCATTTCTATACTGCACTCAGGGAAAGCACTGCTACCAAGAAATTCTTGACCCACTAAACCTCCTTTAATTATCCTTAGTACCAAAGAAACCAAGCAGGAAATATAAGGACATATTTATTCAACCAAAAGATGTAAAGAATACTAGCTATTGCCCTAACCGGTTTGGCTCAGTGGATAGAGCGTCAGCCTGCTGACTGAAGGATCCCAGGTTCGATTCCGGTCAAGGGCATGTACCTTTGTTGTGGGCACATCCTCAGTAGGGAATGTGCAGTAGGCAGCTGATCGATGTTTCTCTATCATTGATGTTTCTAACTCTCTATCCCTCTCCCCTCCTCTCTGTAAAAAAAATCAATTAAAAAAAAGAATAGTAGCTATGACTAGCTCAGGTCTACATATTTTACTGTACTGTCTCTTCCTATATCGCAGATATGTTTAGGTAGTCCAAATCACTTTTGGTAAGGAAAAAGATTACCTCCAAAAATATCTGCATCCAGTCCCCCATATTACATCTGTGAATGTGTGTCATGTAATTAATTGTGCTCCCCGAAAAGATGCTGAAGTACTAACTCGCAGGACCATGACTGTGGCCTTATTTGGAAATGGGTTCTTTGCAGATTATCAGTTACAATGAGGACATTAGGTTAAGCCTTCACCCAACATGACTGGTGTCCCTATTACAAGGGCACCTAGACAGATATATATGGAGGGAGGATGCTGTGAAGACACTAGAACACAATCTATAAGCCAGGGAATACCAAAGGCCACCAGAAGCCATAGGAAGACATGAAACATATTCTCCTTCAAAGGAATCCACCTGCTGACTCCTTTTTCTTGGACTTCTAGCCTCCAGAACTGTGAGACAAAACATTTCTGTTGACTAATCTACCAAGACTGTGGTATTTTGTTATGGTAATCTTAATAAACTCATACAATATGTTTCTGTCACATCTCAATGGCAGATACTGTTACTGACACAGTTGTTTGGTAATTAGCTGACCTTAAAATAGGAAGATTATTCTGGATAATTTGGGTGGGCCTACCTAATCACAGGAGTAACTAAAAATGGAAGAAGGTAGACGAAAAGTAGGTCAGAGAGATACAATGTGAGATGGACTTGACCCTCCATTTCTGGCCTTAAAGTTGGAGCAAAGAAGGCCATGGACCACAGAATTTGGGCACCAATTTAAAATAATACTAGTGATAAAAAACGATCCTTTCAACCTCACACACAGCTCTCTCTCCAACACTTCTAAATTTCTCCTAAATGCCGGATATATTTTGGATAAAGTGCTAGATTTATACCTTATTTTAAATTGTGTATATATTGAATTTTAAATATGTAGACACATATCATACATTGCGTAAAATCATTTCCTATCTGAATTTTTCAAATATGATACTTTTCACTAAAAATTACTTTTCTCATCTTGCATAGCTTGGATATGTGACAAAACAAGCATTGTTTCAGTCAGCTTGGGGTGCAAAAAGAACCTCATTGTAGATGTGGTGTCTTAAACAGCAAATATTAATTCCCTCACAATTCTGAAGGCCAGCAGTGTGAGATCAGGGTGTCAGTGTGGTTGGGTTTGGAGAGGGGCCTCTTCTTTCTTGCAGAGGCTGTCTTCCTGCTGTGTGCTCACCTGACCTTTCCTCCTTGGAGAGAGAAAGTGAACTCTCTCCTACGTCTCTTCTAATAAGGACAGTGATCCTGTCAGACCAGGGCTCCAAATGTAGGACCTCACTTAACTTTAATTACCTCCCTAAGGGCCTTAGTCCCCAAATAAAGTCATCTTCGGGCTTAGGCATTCAATACATGAATTTAGAAGAAGGACGCAATTCAGTCCATAACAATTAGTGCATATTTGAGAATTAGTAGTTGAAATATAATTACACAATTCTACATAATATATAAACACAAAAGAAAGGAAGATAAGAAGGAAGGAAGCAAGAGAAATCCCATGAATGTCATGTATTAATAGTGTAGCAGGTTTTGCTCAGTGGCTAGAGCATCAGCCTATGGACCAGAGGGTCCCGGGTTCAATTCCAGTCAAGGGCTGCAGGCTTCTCCCCAGCCTGGGCCCTGTCAGGGCTCGTGCAAGAGGCAACCAATCATTGTATTTCTCTCACATTGATGTTTCTCTCTGTCTTTCCCTCACTCTTCCATTCTCCCTAAAAATCAATGGAAAAATATCCTCAGTGAGGATTAACAACAACAACAAAAAGAGTAATTGTTCTGTTCTTAATTCCATGGTATTCTATATTGATCAAAATACATGTATTTTAGCCATTTTCACCACTTTGCTTTCTTTCTTCTTCTTTTTAAAAATAGATTGTATTGATTTTAGGGAGAGAGGAAGGGAGAGGGAGAGAAAGATAGAACCATTTATGAGAGAGAAACATCAACATCAATTGGCTGCTTCCTACTTGCCTCCCACTGGGGATCCAGCCTGCAACAGGTGTGTGCCCTGATTAGGAATTGAACCTGTAAGGTCTGGGTGCATTGGACGACACTCAGCCAACTAAGCCACACTGGCTGGGGACCACTTTGTTTTCTTTCATGTCAATTCTTTATTTATCAGTTGATTCTCTCTTGGTTCTAAGGACAGCCAGCATCTGGCAGAATACTACCAGGTTTCCTGGGTAAGTGTCCTTGTCTCTTCTCTGCATTCTGTGGTTGAAACATATGGCTTCTCTGTGCACAGTTCTTTACCCCAAACCCCTCAAGTTATCTCTAATTAAGACTCACCATGATTCAATAATCTGACATTTTAAAAGAATCATATATTCCAATGAAGCTATCATTTCCAATAATATTTAAGATAAGTGTTTTCCCCAAAAAAACCATGTACTAATTTTACATGGTGATGAAATTGTTCCATATTATTTACCAACATTTCATATTGTGTTGTATCATATTTAAAATTTTAAGAAAACAATTTTTGAAATTTTACAGTGATTTTTGGTTAGAAAATAAGGATATTAAAGTTTTAAAATTCTGTTTACATTAAAACTTAAAATCTATATGGCCATCTGAAGAATTCAGCAAGTAGAGTTTGTAGGAAATGATGCACATTTCCTCAGAAAAAAGTGTAATTGTGGAGGTGTGCTGCCTGTCATTACATCTGACCACTAGAGAAGGAGGGACGTGGGAGCCCAGCTCAGCTTCCAGGATAGCAGCAGAATTTGAATTGGGATGAATAATGGTGCCAGAGAAAACACAGTTTTCTTCAGACTCAGCTGGGACCAAGTTGTCAATGGGAGATCCTGAGTAAGAAAACAGCTCCTTGCCCAGCCGGCGTGGTGGCTCAGTGGTTGATTTGTCAACATATGAACCACGAGGTCACAGTTCAATTCTGGTCAGGGCACATGCCCGGGGTGTGGGCTCAATCCCCAGTGGGGGAGTGCATGAGGCAGCCAATTCATGATTCCTTCTCATCATTGATGTTTCTCTCTCTCTCCCTCTCCCTTCCTCTCTGAAATCAATAAAGATATATTTTTTAAAAAAGAAAAAGGAAACAGCTCCAGTGAATGACTCAGTCCTGCACAGAAAAGCACATCAGGTGGACCAAAACAGGTCATATGAGTTTGGTCTTATTCTATAGAAGTTGGGGTGATTAAATTACCTACAACATTAGGTAATTATTGATTCTGGGAATGAGGAATAGGATTGAATACAAAGTGGGGGAATCAAAGTATTTCAAAGTGGGACAGAGGAAAAATAAAAAGTTTCAATCCATGTTTCCTTTCGAAATCGTACTTTTAAACCCAATATAATTTATTCATTGCTTTTAAATACACTTTCTCATTTTAAATTTCATAGAAACTTATGAACATGCTATATAAAATGTGGGTCAAGAACTATTAAATATCCATCTTACAAATGGGTAATAAACAGGCACCCAGTGTTTTTCCTCAGGTCCAGACAATAAATTCCTCATATTATTTTTAGCTCATTTTTTAATAGTTACAATGATGCTCCCTTACTGGAGTGAGACATTACAGGAAGTGTGCTCTGCTGCCCACACAATGAACCAGGCCCAATTTCTACCAAAGCTAATAGGAGCAAAAATGTGATTTATTAGAATACCACAGACAAATGTGCTAACACCCCAACCAATTTCCCCTGGATGTTAGACACAAGAAAGGTGGAATCTGCTTTAGTGGGTAACAGTAAGTATAATATTATCAAGTCTACAAGACATGCTTAATTTCCCTGCTGTGGTTACAGCCACTTCTCAGCAATTCCTTTTAACTGCACCAACACAAGTTACTCAGAATATCACTTCAATTAAAAGCGGAAATGGTAACAGGATTCTCCCCTCAGAGCTGTCATAGAAAAACTTACAACCTTAGGAATCTGAGTAACCAAAGTGTTAAATGCCATTACTTTACTTTACATTTTTCCAAAGGGGGGGGGAGTTTAGTCTATTATTAAAATTAAACTATTTTGATATTATTGTAGAATTACATGCAGATAAAGGAATAGTATTTTCATTTAACATGGGAAATCTAAGAGAAAGGAGGCCAAACTCTTTTGCCCAGACTGAAAATCCAGTGCAATTTTATAATCTATATATATATATAAGCCAAGAGACCGGAACGATGGAACGACGGAATGACCGGAATGACAAGAACGACCGGAATGACCAGTCACTATGACGTCCACTATGGCCCCAACTGCCCACGGACCCTCCCCCTGGCTGGCCACAGCCCCTCCCCCTTGCCAGCCCCCTAATTGGGGGTAGGACCAGCTGGCCAACCTCCCTTGGCCCCTCCCCTCCACCTGCCAGACCTGATTGGCCCCCATTGGAACAGGCTGGCAGGACTCCACCTGTGCACCAATTCATTCACCAGGCCTTTAGTGTACTTATATTAGGTCTTGCTGTAACATGATCACACACTGTACAATTAAGTCAGTTTCAAGTATGTTTTATGTTTCCAGAAGGGATTTGTTTCTCTGTGAACTACCACAGATAAATCACTCTGATTCTAAAATATAGTCATGAACTAAACCTTTAGAGTCAATGCTATGGAGTTTTCAGAGTATATGCAAATGTTCATTTTGCACTTGTGAAAATTATGTTTATTAATGCAGGTCCTTATATAACTGTCCTTTAAATTTTTAGCATGTTTGATGATTCATCATTGTGACATATAACAGCACAGCTGGTTACGAGCAGTGACATTATAGCAAAAATTTATATAAAATACCTAAAAGTTGTATAGCCGTAATGTTTCCACCCCACGGGTAGCACCATCAATATCTATTTTTAGGATAATTGCTCTGGAAGAAAAAGTTATACAAAGAAAAACTCTCATAGTGAAACTCCTCATCTCCAACATGCCAGCCAATGAAACATGGCTGTAAAATTTGTGTCATGAAATATGCATCACCCACCAGGAGTCAACGTTTGAAAGTTGAAAGTGGCTGATTAGTTTAAAGTAGGTCTTATTTGCAAGCCTAGAAAGTGTGTAAAATTTTAAGTAGCTTAGTAAATAAGCTTTATTTTAAAATAGATTTAGAAACAAAATTTGCAAAGATAGCATCTGTTAATAATTTTAACTTTGTAAACTATTAGGTTGTTGCAGTGTGTTGCGATAAAAATTATTTGGTTTGAATTGTGTTTCCAACTTGGTTGATGACTAGAAATTATGAAATCTATCCTGCCAATGGATGTAATCTTGCATTTAGAATTATTGTAGAAATGAGTCAACATGGACTTTTATTCCCATTACCTCCAAGTAAAATTTTCATCAGAATTTTTTTTAAAAAAGTATGATTGTATCTATGCACATTGTTTCTCCCTTGTGTTTTCAAAGCCTACATAATAAACAAGAAAGACTCAATATATTTCTAGCTTTTAAGACTTTTATTTTAATGTTTCCCTAGTGAGTATAACATAAGATATTATCAGATAAAATTTTAGTCCAGAAAATCTATAAGAAATCTAAGGAAAAAACAGATGATTTATTTCTTACACTAATATAATGAGAATTAAAAAAGAACACACACAAATTAAATGGTAAGAGTAAGGCACATATTAACTAGACAAAAAAAGAACAAAATTTTAGTTCTGACTTATTTGTATTATTTATTATACTAATAACTTGTGGTCTCTAACCTTTATTCTAAGATGTATTCAAATTAAACTATTTATCATTATAGTGCTTTGATTTAGAAGAATTCAGTACTCACAAAATTAACAAAGAGTATAGGAGGAGGAAAAACATTCTACAAAAGAGATGACTAACTTGTGAGGTCAGGGAAAATATATCTACATAAATGCAATGCAAATTTATTATTTACAAGTAAGAATGCATACAAATAATAGAAGGTCCTGTCCCTAAATCTGAAAAAAGAGCATCTATAAGAAACTATAGTACCATAATACTTAATATCACTTAATGGTGATATGTTGAAAACTGTCTCTCTGAGATTGGGAGTGACACAGATACTAACTTTCTTCATTTTTTCTTTAATATTGTATTAGAATGGCAACACAGCTAGAAAAAGACACAAAAGGGATAAAGAGCTGGAAAGAAAACGTACAATATCATTATTTGCAGATATTGTGTATGTAGGAAATCCAAAAGGATCTATGAAGAATTAGAAATAATAAGTGAATTCAGAAAGTTAATGAACATAGGGTTAATTTTAAATTAAATATTTCATATAACTTCATCAGACATAAAGATAATAAAAATATTAAAATTAGATGATTTGCACAAACACCAAAAGTTACTGGTGGCCTTCTGCTTCTGTTTAACATGTAGAAAGTTGCAATGGACCATGGCTTCCAACAAAGCAATGACAGAAAGTCTGGTCACTTTAAAATAACTTTTCTTGAGTCCATCAGAGTCCTGAGGTCAACCAGGCAAACAGGTGGACTGAATTTAAAAATGGGCAAGCCCCTCCAAGAAAATGCTGGGAATGTTTCCACTTTGTCAGAGCACAAGAGATAGAGGCAGTCACTATAGGAGTGGGTATCTAGTAAAGACCACTGTGGTGCATGGATAGCTTACAGCTCCAGACACACAGGAACTTGCAATCAATTGCTAGCTCTTTTCCAAGGGCGTGCACTGGGTGCCCATGAGCCATCTAGAGCTGGGCAGGTGACTTGGAATTATCCACAATGGTGGTGCGGAGGCATGAAATTTCACTCTCTTCCCAGCCCTTCTCTCACAACAAGCACAGCCTACACCCTGTGTGATAGGCCGGACACATCTTCCCTCCGAGCCCAGACAAATACCCCCAGCTTCTGGAGCTAGGTGAAAGGAAGAGCCTTCTGCCACAGTGGGAGGGTCAGGCACCCCCAGGTCAATTCGGGTTTTTTAGCCAGAAAAAATCAATAGCATCATCACAGGCAAACGTACCCCACCACTGACGAAAGAACAGAAGTCAAGCTTCTTTAGCTAAAGAAACTACAGAAAACTTGCTATATTTCATCCAGATAGAAAGTAAAGTTTTGAAATATAAATACCTACATCTATCACAAAAGAGGTTGTCATGTCCTACCTTCTTAGCCAAACAAAACCCAAGGAATTACCGGTTTTTCATTGGCATGAAGTGAACAAGCTGATAATTCATTTTTCTAAAATTTCTGAAAAGAAAGAATAATTCATCTTTTATAAAAGATAACATGAAATAGGTCCAGAAACATAGAAGCATGGAACAGACCATCAAATCTCAGAGGGAAGGGGGGGGTCATCCTACAAGGGGTCAATGGAGGGGGGGGGAAGGGAACAGATGTGATACTTTCAATAATAAACATATAAAAAAAGAAAAGATAGAATGATCTTTCTTGAAAAGGTACTGCATGGGGACTTTTCAATAATGTACATATCTCAATCATATCTTTTCCGCAAATTTCTTTTTTTAAAAAATATATTTTATTGATTTTTTACAGAGAGGAAGGGAGAGAGATATAGTTAGAAACATCGATGAGAGAGAAACATCGATCAGCTGCCTCCCGCACATCTCCTACTGGGGATGTGCCTGCAACACAGGTACATGCCCTTGACCGGAATCAAACCTGGGACCTTTCAGTCCGCAGGCCGATGCTCCATCCACTGAGCCAAACCGGTTTCGGCAGCAAATTTCATTAAATAGAAATTTCTTTGGTGAAAGATTGATTTTCAAAATCATGAAAGCAGTTTGACAATCAGTTTGAGGCAGCTCTGCCTCTGTATCTATTATTGTTCATAAGTTTATAATGGTCTTTATTATCCATGAATAAGTGAGATCATGTGGTATTTTTCCTTCATTGACTGGCTTATTTCACTTAGCATAATGCTCTCCAGTTCCATCTATGCCATTGCAAATGGTAAGAGTTCCTTCTTTTTTACAGCAGCATAGTATTCCATCGTGTAGATGTACCACAGTTTTCTAATCCATTCATCTACAGATGGGCACTTAGGCTGTTTCCAGATCTTAGCTATGGTGAATTGTGCTGCTATGAACATATGGGTGCACATATCCTTTCTACAGCGGGAAGGCCAGGGAGGGTTGGGGGGCAGGAGGGAAGGGGGTAAGAGATCAACCGAAGGACTTGTATGCATGCATATAAGCATAACCAACGGACATAAGACACTGGGGGGTAGGGGAGGCCAGGGGATTGTCAAGGGCGGGGGGGGGGGAAGACATATATGTAATACCCTTTGTAATACTTTAAGCAATAAAAAATAAATAAAAAATAAAATAAGAAAACAAAAAAAAAATAAGAAATATAAAAAAAATAAATCATGAAAGCATTTAGAAACTTGATACAAGTAATCAGGTCTTTTCCGTGATTTCAGCTGCCCTCATTCTTTTCTGCAAGTATAGCTGTGGATTTCAAATATGTCAGATGGAAATGCAAGGGTTAAATGGTGGCACCACTTTCCCATGGAGCCGGTGAGCTTTGCATGTCTGAAGAATCAATGTTACCCTAGAACAGAAGTTGTCATTATCTGCCTTTTCCAAGTGTTAGAACTACTTGTCAGGAAATGGAGGAAGGTTTTGCTCTCTGAAAAGGTATTCAGACCAAATAGAATTTAATGGAATTCTGGGACAGAAGAGAACAATGAAGCAGCCTTGGCAGCCATTACTATTACACTAAAGTCTGCAGTGCCCTTATGAGTCTGCAAGTAAGTCACATGTTTTATTCTAAAATTTAGTTTTGAAAAAAATTCCTCTTTCAATCTTATTTTTTTGAGATTATACATTTGATGAAAACAATTTACTGTATCTACCTTACACTTGATGAGGGATTTACACATGGCAGCATTTTTACATGCCTTATCCAGGGTGCCTTTGTTTTCATAAGAATGCTGGGAAGTGATCTGCACTAACAGTGCAAAATGTGAGTTGCCCAGACACAAATGATTTGTGTCACCTCCCATGGTTTGCCAACGGTGACTGTAGGACCAGGGCCTACTCTTCTATCCTCCAGAAAATGCATGTCTGATGCTTCTGATATTTGAACAGACGTACAAGGGGAGAAAACTGAGCAACTGATTTCTATCAGTTATGCAACCTATATAAACCTCCCTGCCTGTCTGTCCCAGCAAACATGATCCACCAACACAATTACTTTGCTTTTTGATGGACTTTGGCTTTAGTTACCCAGGACTGAATATGCACATTTGTGTTAAGGAAGATAATCTTTTGCTAGAATTTTGGCTCTTAAGACCAATCAGGTTAGCACACTCGGCTAGACCACCTTTCAGATAATCTATTGCCCTCATCCATTATACAAACAAAAGTAACAGGCTATCAGTGAGGATATAAATATCTCTTGTTTGCAAAAAAATAAAAATTAAAAAAAAATCCAAGGACTTTCATGAGTGTAGTTTGTGACAACTTCAGCTTTAAATACTTTGCTGCAATATTTGCAGCTATGCTTCAAATAGCTTCAGGGTATCCAAGATTTCACTTTCTCCTGGGCAAAAAAAAAAAAAGAAAAAAAAGAAAGTATGTCTTCTCTGTATTTTAGCAACATTTCATATCTTAAATACTAAGTATTAGTATTCCTACAGAATTTTTCTTGTCCCCATATTGGTTTGTTGCCATTGAATATAGAGAATTGTTTTCTGGATCGGTGCTTATCAACCCCCAGGACTTGTGAATCATGTTGCCCCTTCCTTTGCCCTCAATGCTAATGAGTTTCTCTGGCAGGTCCTGACCTGGAACGTAATGTGCTGAAGCCCAACCCGGGTAGCTGACTATTGGGCCACTCTGGCCCATGTTGTGCTGCCCAGGACTCCACTGTGTATGCTGCCTTCCTTAGGCAGACCCTGAACCTGTTGCCTTGGTGGTTTCCAATTGTGCCAAATGAGCTAAATTGTAACCTTTAACCTTTTTTCCTCCCCTTTATGGTACCAGCTTAGATTTGAAATGAGCAGAAATTTGCATGAGACACAGAAGACAGAAGTGAAGCAGCAGCTAGTGCTCTGACAGTTGACAGTTTCCAGGGGCTCTGCAGCCCACCCCACCTGCTGGCTCCATTCCTTGGCTTGGGCAATAGCAATGGCCTTGTGGCTCCTCCACACTTCTTTCCTCATCTCTTTTGTTTCTCCCATAACCTTGATGCTTTTTACAGCTCATTTCGATGTGGAGTTTGCTTTCCTGAGCTTTTATTAGGTTCGGAATAGCTGTTGTTTTTTTATGTAGTGTTGAAAAGGAAGTGGTTTCCTTTCTAAGATTCCATGACTGTTTTCTCTCCCCAATTTCTCTTTCCTTCCTCTGGTCCAAAAATGCATGATCAATTCTGGTTTATGTTAATTGCATCATTAAACGTGAGAACAGGTTTAGTGCTAAAAATTTTTAAGAAATGCTATATTAGACTTGTCATAACATTATTTGGTAATCTGTGTTGTTATTCTCAAAGACTGATATATGTGATATAGTTTTTCCCAAAATGATTTGACCATTAATTCTTTCCCCCCAAATATCATTACAAAATAATACTCTTATAAAACATTTTGAAAATATTGATTTCCTAATCTAAAAAAAATATATTTAATGTCTTTCAGATAAAATTAATATTATATAAGTTACTATTGGTTATAACAAATAATAAAACAAAATTCCTATCACAGTGATTCTTTTTTTTAATATATTTTTTATTGATTAAGATATTACATATGTGTCCTTGTCCCCACGTTACCCTCTACCCCCCTCCCCATGCCCTCACCCCCCACCCCCCCGTTGTCCGTGTCCATTGGTTAGGCCTATATGCTTGCATGTAAGTCCTTTGGTTGATCTTTCCCCCTTACCCCCACCCTCCCCTACCTTCCCTCCAAGGACCGACAGTCCAATCAATGCCTCTCTGTCTCTGGATCAGTCCTTGTTCATCAGTTTATGTTGTTCATTATATTCCACAAATGAGTGAGATCATGTGGTATTTATCCGCTCTCCAGTTCCATCCATGCTGTGGCAAATGGTAAGAGTTCCTTTTTCTTCTTCCTCTTCTTAAAGAATACCTTTCAGCATTTCATATAATGCTGGTTTGGTGGTGATGAACTCCTTTAGCTTTTTCTTATCCGTGAAGGTCTTTCTCTGACCTTCTATTCTGAATGATACCTTTGCTGGATAAAGTAATCTTGGTTGCAGGTTCTTGCTATTCATCACTTTGAATATTTCTTGCCACTCTCTTCTGGCCTGCATGGTTTCTGTTGAGAAATCAGCTGACAGTTGTATGGGTACTCCCTTGTAGGTAACTGACTGTCTTTCTCTTGCTGCTTTTAAGATTCTCTCTTTGTCTTTTGCTCTTGGCATTTTAATTATGATGTGTCTTGGTGTGGTCCTCTTTGGATTCCTTTTGTTTGGGGTTCTCTGCGCTTCCTGGACTTGGAAGTCTATTTCTTTCACCAGGTGGGGGAAGTTTTCTGTCATTATTTCTTCAAATAGGTTTTCAATATCATGCCCTCTCTCTTCTTCTGGTACCCCTATAATTTTGATGTTGGTACGCTTGAAGTTGTCCCAGAGGCTCCTTACACTATCTTCATATTTTTGGAATCTCTTTTCTTTTTTCTTTTTCAGTTGGGTATTTTTTGTTTCTTTGTATTTCAAATCTTTGACTTGATTTTTGGGATCCTCTTGTCTGCTGTTGGGTCTCCGTAAATTATTCTTTATTTCAGTCAGTGTATGCTTAATTTCTAGTTGGTCCTTTTTCATGTCCTCCAGGGTCTCACTATACTTATTGAGGGACTCACTAAATTTATCGGCGGTTTCCATAAAATTCTTGAAAAACCTTATAAACGTGGCCTTGAACTCTATATCCAGTCGTTTGCTTTCCTCCATTTCTGCCATTTGTGACCTGTTTCTTTGTCTCCGCATTTTGGCTGTTTCCCTGTGTTGATAGAGTGGCTTTGTGTGCTAGGTGTCCTGTAGGGCCCAGTGTCTCAGCCTCCCCAGTTACCTGAGGTGGACACTCTTGGTGCACCCCCTTGTGGGCTTTGTGCACAGTCTTGTTGTAGTTATGCCTTGGTTGTTGTAGGATCACTGGGAGGAATTGACCTCCAGGCCAATTGGCAGTGAGAATCAGCTGTGTCTGCAGTGGGAGAACTTCTGTGCTGGAGACACCCTTCTGAGGCAAGACTTGCTTCAGTGGGGTTTTGGTGCTCACTGAGTCTGCACCCTGAGTGTGTCCCTTATGGATCTGAGGAGCTGTGATCTGGATGGTCCCCCTCTGACCACTGGGTACAGTGGCTCTTGGATCTAAGTAGGTGCTAATTTAGCCTCTGCCTGAGGTTACACAGCAGGAGCTATGAAGAGAACTGCAGATTCCCCTTCCTTTTTTGGAGTTTGGAGGTGCCCTGATGAGGCTCAGCTGTGAAGCAATGCAAGCAAGCCGCTGTGGGGCCTTGGGCCTTCTCTTGGAAGTTCTGGGTCTGTCTGGCCTGGCTGCAGTTAGGTAATTATCAGGTTGCAAAGGGCCGGGGCATTCATATGCAAAAGTCTCTGCCGCAGCCTGGGTGGCAAGGAATCAAAGGGCGGAGCAAGCAGCTATGGCGGATCCTTAGCCCTGCCCTAAGGATTCGCGTGTCTCAGTGTCCTGGTAACGGCTGCAAGCACCTCTGAGGGAAAGCCGCCCTCAAGATTGCCCGCTGCCAGACAGTCCAGTTTCTCCCCGTATGAGTCCTGGTTCCCCAGAGACTTCTGGAACCGGATTTCAGAGCCATCGGGAGCTTGTGACTCCCTCCGGATTCAAAAAGACAGCCTCGTCCTCAGGTGCCAGCCCCTTTCCGCGCGCAAGCCCCCGTACCTTTGCACTTTACTTCTGCAGCTCCTCTGGCTCTCAGTGTGCTTTTCTTTCCTTCTAGTTGTAGAATTTCCACTCAGCCAGCCTTCCTGTAGTTCTGGATGATGTCTGTTTTGTGTTCCTAGAAGATTTTTCAGTTGTTGTGGGAGGCAGCAATTTCCCGGTGTTTATCTATGCCTCCATCTTAGTTTCTCCACAGTGATTCTTTATTCACATTTTTAAGGCTTTGATATTAGATATTTCAAGACTATTATAGAATGATCAGGATGGGAGTGAGGCAGACAGTCCTGTGACAATTTCAGGTTTTATGATTTAATATTCATTATATTTCAGGATGGTTCCCGTGTATTTCTGAAACACGTAAAACTTTTGTTTATTTTCAGTCACTCACTACCTTTTTTTTTTTTTTAAATTGATAGTTTGTATGAATACCAAAGAAATACCCAAACATTCTTTAGAACACCTCATGAAAAATGGTGGGCAAGTTTGGGAGATGTAAATTGCCAGCCTTAATGTCACCTTATAAAGCTGTAACACTTTATTATATAGTCTCTCATTCTTCATAACCAGGACAGGTCAGTGGTTACATATATATCTATATATGCATTTTATTTATTAGAAAATTCCCACAAACAAATGTGTTGCATATATATAGATTTTTTTGGAGAAAGAAAACAAATTTTAAATTATCCAAAAATAATTGACCTCCTGCATAGTCCTCATACTGAAATTAATGATGTTAGTATCTGTTACCATCTGCTCTATCGATGCCCTAGTGATCTAGTTATAAAGAAAAATAAACACTACTTACCACTGCAAAATTATGATTTTTAAGTAGATGTTAAGAAATATTTTATTATTATTTCCTTTCCCAACACCAAATAATCTTGGTAGTACAACAACAACAACAACAACAACAAAAATAAATAAATAAAGGAAATAAAAGAAAAAGAACTAATAGCACAGCAAATGCTTTATAACATAAGCAGTACACTCTGGTTGATCATATGACCTCTCAAACACTAAAAATAAAACTTATATTGATAATTTATCTTTTGTGATCATTTTATTTGAAATTGTAAATCACATGTGTAGATTGTTTTAAAAGTTTTATTTATAGGGAGAAACTAAGATGGCGGCATAGATAAACACCGGGAAATTGCTGCTTCCCACAACAATCGATAAATGCATCAAAAACACAAGGTGGACATCATCCAGAACTACAGGAGGGCTGGCTGAGTGTAAATTCTACAACTAGAAGGAAAGAAAAGCACACTGAGAGCAGGAGGAGCTGCGGAGGTGGAGTGCAGAGGTACGGGGGCTCGCGCGCACGGAAAGGGTCTGGCACCTGAGGACGTGGCTGTCTTTTCGAATCCGGAGGGAGACACAAGCTCCCGATGGCTCTGAAATCCGGTTCCGGGAAGTCTCTGGGGACCCAGGACTCATACGGGGAGATACTGGACTGTCTGGCAGCGGGCGAGCTTGAGAGCAGCTTTCCCTCAGAGGTGCTTGCAGCCATTGCCAGGACACTGGGACTCGCGACTCCTTAGGGCAGGGCTGAGGCTCCGCCATAGCTGCTTTCTCCGCCCTTTGATTTCTTGAGACCCCGCCCCGCCCAGGCTGCGGCAGAGGCTTTTGCATATGAATGCCCCGGCCATTTGCAACCTGTAATTACCTAACCGCAGCCGGGCCAGATAGACTCAGAGCTTCCAAGAGAAGGCCCAAGGCCCCACAGCGGCTTGCATTGCTACACAGCTGAGCATCATCAGGGCAGCTGATTCTCGCTGCCAATTGCCCTGGAGGTCAATCCCTCCCAGTGATCCTACAACAACCAAGGCATAGCTACAACAAGACTGTGCACAAAGCCCACGAGGGGGTGCACCAAGAGTGTCCACCTCAGGTAACTGGGGAGGCTGAGACACTGGGCCCTACAGGACACCTAGCACACAAAGCCACTCTATCAACACAGGGAAGCAGCCAAAATGTGGAGACAAAGAAACAGGTCACAAATGGCAGAAATGGAGGAAAGCAAACGACTGGATATAGAGTTCAAGGCCACGTTTATAAGGTTTTTCAAGAATTTTATGGAAACCGCCGATAAATTTAATGAGTCCCTCAATAAGTATAGTGAGACCCTGGAGGACATGAAAAAGGACCAACTAGAAATTAAGCATACACTGACTGAAATAAAGAATAATTTACGGAGACCCAACAGCAGACAAGAGGATCCCAAAAATCAAGTCAAAGATTTGAAATACAAAGAAACAAAAAATACCCAACTGAAAAAGAAAAAAGAAAAGAGATTCCAAAAATATGAAGATAGTGTAAGGAGCCTCTGGGACAACTTCAAGCGTACCAACATCAGAATTATAGGGGTACCAGAAGGAGAGAGAGGGCATGATATTGAAAACCTATTTGAAGAAATAATGACAGAAAACTTCCCCCACCTGGTGAAAGAAATAGACTTCCAAGTCCAGGAAGCGCAGAGAACCCCAAACAAAAGGAATCCAAAGAGGACCACACCAAGACACATCATAATTAAAATGCCAAGAGCAAAAGACAAAGAGAGAATCTTAAAAGCAGCAAGAGAAAGACAGTCAGTTACCTACAAGGGAGTACCCATACGACTGTCAGCTGATTTCTCAACAGAAACCATGCAGGCCAGAAGGGAGTGGCAAGAAATATTCAAAGTGATGAATAGCATGAACCTGCAACCAAGATTACTTTATCCAGCAAAGCTATCATTCAGAATAGAAGGTCAGAGAAAGACCTTCACGGATAAGAAAAAGCTAAAGGAGTTCATCACCACCAAACCAGCATTATATGAAATGCTGAAAGGTATTCTTTAAGAAGAGGAAGAAGAGAAAGGAACTCTTACCATTTGCCACAGCATGGATGGAACTGGAGAGCGGATAAATACCACATGATCTCACTCATTTGTGGAATATAATGAACAACATAAACTGATGAACAAGGACTGATCCAGAGATGGAGAGGCATTGATTGGACTGTCGGTCCTTGGAGGGAAGGTAGGGGAGGGTGGGGGTAAGGGGGAAAGATCAATCAAAGGACTTACATGCAGGCATATAGGCCTAACCAATGGACACGGACAACAGGGGGGGGGGTGAGGGCATGAGGGGGGGGGTAGAGGGTAACGTGGGGACAAGGACACATATGTAATATCTTAATCAATAAAAATATATTTAAAAAAAGTTTTATTTATAAAATATATACTGGTGTGATTTTCTATTAAGCAGCAAAAATTCATGCTTAAAAGCATAGCCAATAGCTACAAAAGGGGAAATAAATAATTAAGAAGCACATTTAACTAGGTGATTAAGAAAATACGAAAAAAATAACAGATATTTTTCCATTATATGAATTAATTTCAATAATTTATTTCAGCATTTCTTACCTATTGAATCTGTTATGGTTAAAGCAGTGCATTTGGTACTTAGATGAATCAAAAATGACTCATTAATTTTCTTGCTTAGAAGAATTCCAGCTACTTTACAGATTGTTTAGATACAAAATTTTCCAGTAAAACAATTAAAACCTATTCACTTCTCTTTTGACATTAAGCCTATTAAATGGACATGAGTTTATACCAACAATGATTCTGTAATTACTATCTGGTATGCTTCAGTCAATTAGACATTATGATATTTGTAAAATATAGCTAAAGAGAAATAGATTGAGAGTCAAACTCTTCTTTCTTGCATATGATTCTCCATGACCTTAAAATAATTATCTACTCTGTTTTAAACAGAATCTCCCCATACCTAGCCTTTGAGCTCTTCCAGTCTCAACATCCACTCCTAGGCTCTGTGCAGCAGGCAGCTGGATCCTGCCCACTCCTTCTCTCTGCACAGTTTCTCCTTTTGCATATAATGAACCCTCTTCCTGGAATGCTTTCCCTGCAGTCATCTATCTACTGTGAAACCAACATCTTCACTAGGCCTTTTCTGATTATACCAGTCAGTTAGGATTTCTCTCTCCAGTGAAATCCTTGGTTTGTTCTGATTGGGGATATTGATAACATTATGGATCGTGTTTTAGTTGTTTGTCTACCCAGGAAGAAATAGAACTATGTTTAATTCATTTTTATATTTCATACAATAATGAATATATCTCATTGGATTTCTAGGAGATCCTTAGCTTTTAAGAACACTCCACACACAGATCTCAACAGGAGGTGTTTAAATTGCTGATAGAAGCATCATATGTACTATCAGTGGTCTTGATGGGAAGCATCTGTTAAGAGGATATAATACATGTGCAGCCATCAGTGACAACCTAGCTTGCTTTTGTTGTAACAGTGAGGTAACATTATTACACTTGTAGCCAATGCTTTGATTTCACTCACTGCATTGAATTATGGTTTTGGAAGAGTGTCATTGCTGAAAGAAAAAAGCTACTTATTTATTTTTAGGCTTTGACATATAATCAAAAACTAATAAAATTAAAACTTATCAGCCATTGAAAAAATATCCTCTTCCCTACGTTGTTTCCTCTTTAATTATTTGTGATTTGAAATCAGTTGTGAAAATGCAGCTGTAAAATACCTGGAACTCTACCCTTTCATCCTGCATGACCTAATTCACTTCGTATCTTCTTCCTGAGGTCGCTAATGTAATGTTGTCACCTTTGGCTCTTATGAATTCTGCTCTCATGTAGTCACTTGTGCTTCCTCCCTACCTCCATGATAATCCCATCACATGCACCACTGAGCCCAAACTTCTTGATGACCAGGACTATACCAGTCTAATCTTTCAATCTCTGCCTAGAAACACTCAAGTCTTTATGTTAATTTTTTAAATAAAGAAAAAGAACACATTTTGATGTAATGGTATAAAGTTTTCCTAGTCATTCTTAAAATTAATATGCCTAATATTAAATCCTTTCACTAATCTCTTGACAGTGAACTGGAATAACTGTTTTAGAAAATCAGATGCAGGTGGAGATTTTGGAAGAATATCTTACAGCAATATTAAAAGCTATTTTCTTCACATGTTGTCACCTGCTATTACTATACAGTTCATCTATATTATATATTTATATATAAAACCACTTGCTAGCTCCTAGAGATTGTTTTTTTATTTGTTATGTGAAAAAAACCCACAGGATTTTATATTTATATAGATCTATATTTTTTACATTTAGAGATTTATATTCTATATGTAGGCATTGCCTATTCAAATATCCTTTTGCTTTAAGATCTAGGTCTTTCACTTGGGTATTTTTGCAGCTTTTTATTATTAGGCAAAAATATATTTATTTCACATATGTAGTGAATCTGCCCTCTACATGTGAAATAAACTTATAACATAGGTATTCATTCCATGGTAAGGGCCATGACTCCTCTCCTATTTAAGTAACTGTATATTATGCTCATACCTGCATAATAGAAAGAAGGAGTTTGGTGATCTCCAGTGGAATTCACCTAAACACCCCACTGACACCTCCTCCCTTTGTCTGCAGCTCCAGACTTGACTGTGTGTGTGTGTGTGTGTGTGTGTGTGTGTGTGTGATCTCTGTTCTTTATAATACTGTCTTGGCTTCTTTTCTACAGATGTACTAAAGGAAGGCAACAATCTCCTCTTAATCCCAAATATACTCTCTTAAGGACCCTTTAAACTTCGCAGTCTTTGCTCTATCTTGAGGACGCATGAGAGAGTTGTGCCAGGTGAAAGGGTGACAGACTCAGGGAGCTTCTGGGCTGAGTATGCTCTGCAGAGGCTCCTCAGGGACTGGCCTCTGCAATCCCATCCCATTGCTGAGGACCTTGGTCCCACCCTGAAATCCCTGCTGCTTGTGTTATATCCACATCGAGTATACAGAGTTGTTTGGGGGGACGTGTTTCTCCAAGCAAGAATATAACTTCATTTAAAAGTGCATGGTGAATAAATTGTATACCTGACACCTATATAATTTTATTAACCAATGTCACCCCAATAAATTCAATAAAAAGGGAAAAAAAAGTTCATGTTGATGTCCACTTCTGGTGACACAAAGATGCTATAGAACCTTTGAAATCACATTTTGATTTCAGGATGTTGAGCCAGAATTAACTTTTTAAGCAGATGTGATGAAAGTACTAGAAGTTGTGTTGTTCAGAGGTCTTATGAGTGGAAAGATTTCCTTAAGTCAGATCCAAGCTCTAAATCAGTGGTAAGAAAGGGCCAGGGGATGTCACACCTTCTCATCATCCTGGGAACACATTTCTCCTCTTCATGGGCCACTATTGCGCTTTTTGATACTTGAAAAGTGACCATATTGAACCAAATCATGTACTTTTTCATTTGAAATAAATCAACAGATAATTTTGAAATCTTAACAAATTTTCAAATGATTCTAATGCATTTCTCTTCATGGAGGTAATATAAATTGTTCATCAAAAAAAGAGCAACTTTGCCAGACCGGGCATGGCTCAGCAAGGTCACAGTTTGATTCCCAGTCAGGACACATGCCTGGGTTGCAGGCTTGATCCCCAGTGTGGGTAGTTCAGGATGTACTAAAGGAGGTGTACTAAATGAGTGATTCCCTCTCATCAGTGATGTTTCTATCTCTCTCTCTCTCCCCCCGTCCCTTCCTCTTTCTGAAATCAATAAAAAACATATTTTAAAAAAGAGCAACTTCGATAAGATGTGGCTTTAGAAATAGGATTTTATTCCCTCCATTTGTCTGTCAGTCTTTCTATGTATTTAGCTAGCTCTAATCACCATGGCAACTATGCATCTCTGGAGTGTGAATGACAACATACAGTAGTCAACTTTCTTCCCTATTGCTTTACTGCTGCCAATTTACAGGAAGTTGGATATTTTAAAAATATGCTCCTACACTTCTTGTCTGAATCACAGGAGAAAATCTTAAAAAGAACAATCTACACTGTGATGAGATGTTAACATTAGTAGTTAATAACGTTATACAAATAGAAGTTTGTGAGAGCAGAATAATGCTTAATTCTTTAGATGCTATCAACATTTGGACATTTTATGTTCAGTAACTTGTCAATTCCTGAAATTGACAAGTTTCTTTAGATGGAGGAGCATTTGACATTTTATCCAAAGTCCTCTCCAAGGTCAGACAGAGAAACAAGGTCTATTTCTTAGAAAGGAATCAATAGTTTTCTTTTAAACATCAAGGCTCCTGTTATGGAGGAATTTAATGTCAGCACTTACAGATCTGTAGATGTATCCTCTACATCTTTAGAAAAGGGGGCCATGGGATCAACCTTTGAGATGTCAAGTGTAAATTTAGACAAAAGGTAATATCCAAGAGATACACACCATCACCTTAAAGGAAGGAGCCACAGCAGCAAATGAAACGGCTACCTGTTTTATCTTGCCAGCAAGATGTGACAGTTACCTCATAGAATACAATTGACACATCTGAAATAGGAATGTATCAGTCACCGATGGTGCTTGATGATCTATGGAACTATCTAGAAGTCAAAGAGGCAACACTGGCCATGCACAAAGTTCAGGGGCTAAGGAATACCCATCAGTTCCAGGCACTTTAATCTCTTATAGAAGAATGAAGAAATGTGTATCTCAATCCTGCTGACATTAAACATTTATCATTTGCAACCAAATTTCATTATTTTTCATCTGTCCTCCCTGAGATAATGCCATACCATTGGGTGCTTTTGGTAGCTTGTATATCAGGAATGAAGTCAATGGTACACCTGGCTGTATTTCTTCCTGCAAATGAATGCACTGATTCTCTAGTTTCATGAGGCCCTCGCCTGAGAAATTTCACTTGTATCTGTGTCACGACAAGGATCAATTCTGGGCACAGAAACTTTAGCTGACTAATGTTAAGCTTGAATATGGGTAAACTCAGCAAGGGAAGTAAGGGCTGGGGGACCAAATAGTCTGAGTTTTCTCTCCTTTTCTTCATTATTCTTCAGGCTTGTGAAAACTTAAAGCTAAAGAAAGGGACAAGAACATTTGCATCCATTGGATTAGAAAGCAGAAAGTGAATGCCCCAGGGCTGTAAGCTCAGGTAGACAGAAAGCAGAACGCCCCCCCCCCCCCCCCCCCGCCACCAACCCCTCCCCGCCGCCTCCATGAAGGGTCACTCCTGTGGGTCCCTAGCTCTAACTCTGGTGCAACCAGCTCACTTCTGATTCCACATACAGAGCAATCCAGCAACACAGATATTTGTTTATTATTAATACTGTGCTCCCTTCCTCCTGTTGTCTCCTTGCTTATGTAAGAATTATCTGACTAGATAGAAAATAGAAATTCCCCCAGGAAATAACTTCTCTTGTCTGAGGTGAATAGAATTTCTACTAGGACATCTCTGGTTAATAAAA
This sequence comes from Myotis myotis, assembly GCF_014108235.1. Taxonomy (NCBI): domain Eukaryota; kingdom Metazoa; phylum Chordata; class Mammalia; order Chiroptera; family Vespertilionidae; genus Myotis; species Myotis myotis. The sequence goes on from NW_023416401.1 coordinate 44,414,454, forward strand.
CTTCTACTAGTATAAGCTAGAAATGATATATAAGGCACACGGTTGGGCTGTTCCCTAGTTTTATTTCCAAATGGAAAATTGTTTTCTGCATGTCAGGGGCCACTATTGGACAATTGCATGAGATTTTAGTACATTTTCTCATAAACAGAGGCAACTTCACAGCCTGGAGGAAGGGCCCTCTCTGTGGTGGCCCTTGGAGACAGGAAGCTAGTTATAACACTGTCAGGAGGTCTATAAGAAGATTTACATTTCAAAGGAGAAGAGAAATACTAGCAAGTTGTCTACAGTAAATGCTCTAAGACAAGGGCAGGAGGACCCCTGTAGTTAGGACCTGGAATTCTGTGAGAGCAGTGAGAGGGGAGGGAGGGGTCCAGGGCAGGAAGAAACTTGTCTGAAGTTTAGTCAAGCTGAGGGATTGTGAAGGCTCTCCCCTGAACAAAAAAAAAAAGATGGGCTGCCTTTCTTTCAAAGTCAAGGGTAAATCTTGTCTACTCCCTCATTTCTGGGCCCCATGAACAGACATTAGCAGCGACTGCTTGCACTCCCCAGCTTTCAGAAATATTTGGGCAATTCTGTCTACTCACTGAGGTGCACCTGGCATAGGCAAGGTACCCATGTATGTTTGTCTAGATGAATTCCTATCCCACCTCTGGCAGAAAGGGTGTCCTAGAGTTTCCATAGCCACAGAAATTCCTCACCTCAGAATATGTAGTCAACATCAATTTTGTTCCTGCTGCCTGGACTGGGGCTTCTGTGTGCACCCACTTCAGGGAAGGCCATCTGTTCTACTTCGTTCACCAACTCAAATGTCAATCTCATTCCCAAACACCCACTCAGACACCCTCAGAATAATGTCTGAACAAATATTTAGGCACCCCATGGCCCAGTCAAGCAACCACATGAAATTATCCTGTCACAGTAGCATTATCTCTATTTTATAGCTGAAGAAAGATTCCCATGGAAGTAAATTAGTAAATAGTTGGCATTAAAACTGAGTCAGAATTGAACCCTGTTGGTCTGTCCCCAGGGTATACACTTTTAATCCCTCTGTTATGTTCCTTCTCATAAAAAGTCCTGGAGATTAATTTGGAAAACAAACATTGTAAGCTATGTCTCTTCAGAAGAAAGAAAATAGGAATTGAATTTCAGTGGCAATCATGAACAGAGTCTTTTTTCATGTCGATGGATGCCGGAGTCCAACCCCAGCAGGTCCAGGGGTCCCCAAAGGTGTGGATGGAGTCGGCGAAGAAGGAATGACACGGAGACGGAGTTCAGTTGATCAGCAGCCTAGCCAGGATCTCCAGCCAGGATCTCCAGCCAAGTTCTGGTCTGGATCTCCAGCGAAGTTCTGCTCTTTATTGTCTTGTTACATCCGTATTTATCCCAGTTGATTTTAATCCTGTCAATTTCTATTACAAAGGTTAGGGCGTTTCTTATCTCCATTCCAGGGAGTAAAGATTATGTAGCTTAAGCATGATTGTTTGTAGTGATTAACTACCCGCCTGGCACTTAGTTAAGGAGTTTCATCCCCTCCCTGACTTCAGGGAAAAATTCCTACCTGGGGAAACAACCTTTCTCGGAATGGTGACCTTGGTTAAAACACACAGCGCTAAGGGGAGCAAACATATTAAGAACAGTATGCTATATACGCCAGGTCCTTTGAAACATATGCTGTGCAGATGTTTCTTTCCTGCAGCGACTGTGTCAAGCAGCAAGGATGGACCGGCTTCCGGCAAATTCCCCCTTTTTTATTTTTTAAATGATCACGCATGCAAATCAGTGGCCACCTCTCAGATTGGGCCATTTAAGTCTCGGAAGAAGAGTGGCAAGCAATGATAGTGAGCATAGCTATAAACATAGTGGATGGAGCACAGAAGGAGCCCCATTCCTGTAGAAGGTTGCCAGCCTCTTCAGTCAAGGGATTTCAGCTGTCCTCAAGTTGTTGGTTTGATTGTCTTTGTTGGTCTGGCTAGTGGGCGGCGTCACTGGCGACAGGCTTCCCGAAGCGTCAGCAAGTTGAAGGGCTGCATCAAAGGGTCCATCAGGGCTGTGGTTGATGGTGGTGTCGATGTCCGAGGAGGAGTAAGCTGTGCCCTCTGGATCCAGCTGATATGGAAAATGGAGGGTAGTAGAAAAAGAAGAGAAAGCAAAAGAACTACAAGGCATGGAAGTGTTTAGAAAAAAGAGGGAGAAGAAAGGGAAGAAGGCAGCATCCTGACACAGCCCTTTCCTTCAGCTTCCCCTTTCCCTGTGGTCCCAGGTAGAAATGGGAAACAAGTCCTGTTGCAGCGAGAGGGCAGCTGCTGTCAGCCAGTCTCTGTCTTTACCTGGGTCCCAATCTGAGCTGGGCATGGGAAGCAGGAAGCAGCCATGGGGACAGGAGACCTTCCTCAGAAGGGGCGAGTGTTCAAGCCCCTGCACCATTGGGGAGGGGGGTCTGTGCCCCACCTTTGTTGCACCCCAAGTTTTCTCCTACTGGCCCCCGACTGTGCCTGTCTTAGGTTGCCCCACCCTGTGGAGTCTTACCCGTCGTTGACTACCAGCCATCTCTGGGCCAAGTAGGGTGATGTGAGGTTCAGTTTTGTCTCCTTGATAGCCTATGTCCCTCTGGCCTCCATGCCCAGCAACTGCCTTTGGATTCCCTCGCCTGCTGGCGGGGCTCTGGCATTGATCATAGGGAACTCAGGTTTCTTCTCTAGAGAGGGCCCAGCTTACGCCATTGGGCCAGAGACAGATCCATGGTACCAGCCACCATGAGGCTTCAACCTCAGCATGAACAGAGAGCTCAGGCAATAGCTATGGGCAATTGGATTGTAAGAAGAGGGTCTCTCTGACACAAGGGTAAGAGGGGCCAATACAGGCAAAGGAGAGTCCCGGAACAGGGCTTTCTCAGCCCAGGATGTCAGGCTCTTGGCACAAGACAACTCCATGTATGGGACATATACCAAACACCCCTAGTCACAGCATAAAAGGGAGGTGCCCTTCCTGGAACAGTGGGGTAGGGAGATTCTAGAAAAGGCTGTGTTCAGGAAAGAAGGAGAAAGGCCAAAGAACCAGCAAACAAGTAGTTAGATTTTAAAAAAAAGGAAAAAGGAAAGGAGATGTGGGGCAAAGCTGGGACATGTGGAAAGACAAAACGGAGGCACATGTGATCCTCCCAATGGACAGATTGTCCCAGCTCAGGTCTGCACATCTGCTGCAGACGGGCACTGGTCAGGTGTGCTATGATGAGGCAGAGATGGCGGGCGGTGAGACATAAGGTCGGACTAGACGGTCTGGAATCCACACAAGTGAGTCTGCGTCCTGTGGAAATATACAAGCATATCCTCTCCCCTGGGTTAAAAGTACATCAGGTCCCTTCCAGGCTCCTGTAAGCAAGTCTCTCCATTTGACGAGGGCTTTAGGTTTAGTTAGATCAGGGTTCCAATGCCTGTAAATCGGGGAATTTCCCTCAGAATCTACATTTAGTATATTAATTACAAATAGAGTATGTTGTAGAACATGATGAGGAGAGGAATATTTAAACTCATTTTCTTGTAATATTTTGTAACAGGAGTAAATCAAACACCGCTGGGGCTATATAATAGAACTCCCATTTGAGATAAGATATCTCTTCCCCATAATGTAAAGGGGATAGTCGTAATTACATAGGGACAGAATGTTCCTGAATGTTGATCTTCATCAGTCCAAGTTAGAATCTGAGAACTCTTTTTTACATTAGATGCCTTGCCTAGTCCTACTAGGGAAGTGGAGGTGGTGTGCGTGGGCCATGAAGAGGGCCAATCCTTCCCTGCTATGCAGGAAACATCTGCTCCTGTATCCAATAGACCTTCAATTGGTTTTCCCTGAATTTGTAAAATTTTTGTAGGTCTAGTAGCATGGATTTCTTGTATCCAAAATGCTGCATCACTAGATCCAAAGCCTCCGGCCCCTCTAGCTTCCTGGGTAACAGCTGTCCCTATTTTATGTATTGGTAACAGGATTAATTGGGCAATTCTCTGGTTGGGCTGAATCTGTATAGTTGTGGTGGGTGGGGAAAGTAAAATCTGTATTTCTCCTGTGTAGTCTGCATCAACAACTCCTGGGATGACTAAGATCCCCTGTAACGAGGTGGAGCTCCGTCCTAATATTAAACCTACGGTTCCCTCAGGCAGCGGCCCAGACACTCCTGTAGGAATGGCTGCTACTGGCGAGTCTGGGGTTAGTACTGCATGGGTGGTTGAGTGGAGGTCCAATCCTGCACTGCCTGGGGTTGCCCTGAAGAGGTCACTGACTGATCGAAATTTGCAAAGGGGTTGAAGGTTGATGCCCCTATTATTGCAGGGGCCTGGGGCTGGCCCCTTCTCAAGTTTCCCGATTGAGGTGATGGGATATAACCTCCTTGGGAGCTATTTGTAGAGTTTAAAGGCCGACCATTTTTATGGTATTTTGATCTACATTCCTTTGCCCAATGGAATCCTTTCTGACATCGGGGACAAACGGTTTTTGGAGGATTAATATTATTCCCTAATGTATTTCCAGGCTGTCGAGGAGCTTGCCATCTGGCCTGAGTATTATTATTATTTTTATTTGGGCATTCTCTGCTAAAGTGCCCAGATAAGCCACAAGAGTAGCAGTTCATATTTCTTTTATTACCTGTAGTATTGCTGGCTTGTCCTATAGCCTGTACATATTGAGGGTATGTCTCCCCTTTGAGAGCTGCAGCTATAGCTACACCCTGTATAAATGCTGGACTTACATCAGCACACTGTTTTATAAAATCATTTATAGTTCCTGTTCTGCGAATCGGCCTTAATAAAGCCTGACAGGTATTATTAGCATTTTCAAAAGCCAGTTGTTTGATTAGGATATCGGCTGCCTCTTTGTTATTGATTACTCTCTTGACTGCCTGCATGAGGTGAGAAAGGAAATCCTGATATGGTTCCTCGACCTTCTGTTTAACCTCTGTAAGGGTGGTGTTTTTTCCTGCTGTATAAGGTAGGGATTTCCAGGCACTTACTGCACAACTGGTTACTTTGGTAAGTGCCTCTGTGGGCATATTCATTTGCTCCTCAGCCGTGTTAAAATCACCTTCTCCTAATATCATGTCTAGGGTTATTCCTTTTCTGGTTTTTTCGCTAGTGGCTACAGCTTTCTTAGCAAGATCTTCATATTCAGTTTTCCATAATAAGTAATCGCCTCCTGAGAGACAGGATTTACAAACCTGTGACCAATCATAAGGAGTCATCCATTTACTGGCTAGGGTTTCTACCAAGGTTTGTGTGTAAGGAGCTAGAGGTCCATATTCAGAGCAGGCCAATTTTAATTCTTTAAGTACTTTGTAAGGTATAGGCTCCAAGGTGGGGTTTCTATTCCCACCAGACTCATTCTCATATGTAACTGGGAAGCAGAGTGAGAATTCAAGATCTCCATTAGCTTCAGCTTCTCTTATTGCCCTTTGAAATTTAGACATGGAGCTCATAGGAGCCACAGGACCTGGTTTAGGCTTCCTTTCTAATTTGGGGAGCCTGTTTTGAATGGGAGGGCCATTCTCCTCTCTATTGACTGGAAAGGAACAATGGTCATGTTTATGATATTTATTCTCCTCCCGATCAGTAGGCATAGCTAAATTGCTTTTAGATTGAGCTGAAGACAATGATGATGTGTCCTCTCTGGGTGGAGCCGAGGGACTATTTAAATTTTGAGAAAGTTCAACCGTTTTTGCCTCTGGTGCCAAGGTGTCACAGATTGAATCCCAGAGGGAAAAGAAACATGGCAGGACCTTGTCAGATTCATGGTGTTTCTTTAATTGCTTTCCTACTTCAACCCAAGTTTTTAAATTAACAGTTCCATCCTCTGGAAGCCATTGACATACTTCTTCTATAAAACTTTCTGTCTCACTGGGAAAAACCTCAACTCCAATTCTGCTAGTAAGCATATGCGTTAAAAGATTAATACAGAGTCTTTTTTCTTTAGATTCAGTATGACCCATCTTGTCAATCTAAGTTCTGTACTAACTACCCGCTTACCCTACTTATTCTCTATGGGGGGGGGGGGGTCTGCAGCACCCTACGGTGCAGTCCTATCCGTCCCAAGTACGGGGGGACTTACCTAAGGGAACCCTGTTCGGGCGCCAGATGCCGGGGTCCAACCCCAGCAGGTCCAGGGGTCCCCAAAGGTGTGGATGGAGTCGGCGAAGAAGGAATGACACGGAGACGGAGTTCAGTTGATCAGCAGCCTAGCCAGGATCTCCAGCCAGGATCTCCAGCCAAGTTCTGGTCTGGATCTCCAGCGAAGTTCTGCTCTTTATTGTCTTGTTACATCCGTATTTATCCCAGTTGATTTTAATCCTGTCAATTTCTATTACAAAGGTTAGGGCGTTTCTTATCTCCATTCCAGGGAGTAAAGATTATGTAGCTTAAGCATGATTGTTTGTAGTGATTAACTACCCGCCTGGCACTTAGTTAAGGAGTTTCATCCCCTCCCTGACTTCAGGGAAAAATTCCTACCTGGGGAAACAACCTTTCTCGGAATGGTGACCTTGGTTAAAACACACAGCGCTAAGGGGAGCAAACATATTAAGAACGGTATGCTATATACGCCAGGTCCTTTGAAACATATGCTGTGCAGATGTTTCTTTCCTGCAGCGACTGTGTCAAGCAGCAAGGATGGACCGGCTTCCGGCAGATGGACATCTCAAAAAATTAAGCTTTTGTGTCAAACCTGACCTAAATCTTACATGGTATTTCTGACTTAGGCACCAGGGAGACAGTGCCATCTACACTGAAAATGAAATCACACATCTCACTCATTGCACATCTCAGCAAGGGCTGGAGTTGACAGAAATGACAGGAAGAAATGCCAAAAAAAATGACCTTAATTAATGAAACAACATCACCAAAAATAATAAAAGTAATCATTTGCCTAAAATGTTATGGTTCTAATTCACTTAGACAAAAAGATAAACAGAACATATATACTTTTTAAAATTTACAATAATGCACTATTTTAGCATGCATTCAAATTATTACAATGCATATCTTAGAAGAGGTTGCATGTTCTATATTATATACTGTTCTTACTACAATAAAACAAAAAAATTGTTTCAATGAACACTTTATTCTGAGTTGTTTTCATATTGAAAAAGATTAAGTGTAATTTATACAATTTATAAAAGATCCCAGTTAAAACTAGAGTAACCGTGTTGCCTGGGAGAAAAACTGCTTTTAGCAATGGAGGAAAAAAGAAAAAAATCGTGTACAAAATGCCACTCTTCCCAGGTGAGAGACAGCTGGCAAATTGTTATACCTTCAAATATATCCTATAGACATATGGCTTCTATCTTTTGGCTTAGGCAAGTGATTTCTTATGTATTACCTGCAGCTAAATGTACAAAATCAGTGTTTTACTTATTAAATTTAGCTTTCCCCCATCATTTCCCACTTAACAGGAAGTATCATAATTTGTCAGTAATGTGTATATATAAATGTAGAAAAACTAAGCTTAAGTGAATAGGGGATATTACATTTCATTGTAGCCCATTTCATTTCATTTCATTTCATTTATTCCACTATGATTTATATGCAAGTTTCAGTCTTTTTATTAAAATTCTATGTTGTTTACTTTTGTTTGGTTGATAATTAGTTTTATTTTCTTCTAGTTTTCATGACTATCTGCTTCTGTAGGTATGATTGCAAGCCACCAAACCAAAAGTAAAATAGAATACAAAAACACCCGTGTGTTTCAGGGGACTGTTACATACAGTTCTATTGTCTAGAAAGCATCTTATTTCATGATCACCTTTTCACATAGTTAGATAAATAAATTTGATATGATTTCAAAAGTAAGTGTTGAAAAATATCAGTTTAAGAAAGCTGATGATATTGAGTGACATGGAGAAGGATACCGGTCAAGCCTACTGAGAGGTGGGAGAATCGGAATAGGAAAGGGAGACCCTGTGTGATGTCCAGACAGCCCCGCCCTTTAGCGCCTTGGCTAAAGGAGGAAGCTTGTGTCCAGCCTCAATGAGTGCACATTTGTGTCACCATCTCTGCTGTAACTGCCACCCCTGCTGCTGGGTCCATGGTGGAGTCCCAGCACCACCGTCCTGTTGAAAACACCTGCTCTCCTGCAACTGTGAGGACACACAAGCCATGGGTGGGAGCAGGTGCTTCTGCCTCCTCAACCACAGTCCGAGGTACACTCTTCCAGTGGCCCCGTGCAGCTGCAATGCTGTCCAAGAAATCTGGAAATGCAGTCTGCGAGCTTCCAGACTCAGGAAGGTTGCCGCAGAGGAGATGGGTTGAATAGCAATGGACAATAATGGGTAGCATGCTCTCTGCATACTCAACACAGAATGCCGATCACGGCAACATCATTATGCTATTCTTGACACTTCGTTTTGTTGACACTTTCAGCAAATCTCAAGGTTACAAAATAGTCATCAAATCAATCGGTTTTGGTAATACTTCCAAATTGGGTGGCAAACGGGATCAGTGTGTTTTTGATTTGTCTTTATTACAATATTGTGAGAAGTCGCCGAAGAAACGCTAATTCTTATTTGAACACGAAGCATATGTTAACCATGTAAATAGGATTTGACTGATTCTCATCAATGACCTAGTTTCTACCAATAAAAATCGCATCACATCACTTGTCTCTTTTAAAGAGATGGATGCCTACAGCATGATAATGAAATCCAAAGTCCCTACCATGGCCTACAAATAGCCACAATGCCTGGATTGTAATATAATTTGATCTCATGTAATCCCCTAATCACTATGTCCTGTGACTTGCTCCCACATGGAAAGCCACTCGTTAGAGACTCTGTCACTAACTCTCCTCAATGCCTACCTGCTTCTGTCCTGATTTTTGGCATGGCTGATTTTTTCTCATATATCCTGTCATCTCAGCCTCAGAAAGACCTTCTAACCAAGCTCATTGAGATTAACCAACTACACCAGTCACAGGTTCTGTGGCTTATTGCCCATCCTTATTTTTTTACAGCACTCACCTAAATCTGATTTACAAGACATATATTTTTGCTTATGCATGTATTATCTCTCTCTCCCCTCTCTATAATGTAAGTACCACAACGGCAATAATTTGTGACCCTTGATCATTACAGCTATAAGAGCATCCAGAACAGTTCTTATTGTGGAAAAATCATAAATATGCATAAAGATTGATGCAGGAAATCAATGGATGTATGAACGTCAGCATCTATACACATATCCAGGTATTAGGTATTATGAGGGATGCTGCCACCTGAATATTTCAGATTCATTTTCTCCTTCCTTTCTTACATAATCAGGTAGGGTGGTAATAACACTAATTTCCCAGAAACCTTTAGTTAGAGTTAGGGGTGGTCATGCTCTAGAGTTCTGAGCAATGAGATGTGAGTGAAAATTGTATGTCTTCTCAGTTTCTAATCATGTGTATGATAACTGAGACATTTCATTTCATGATGAGGGGCTGCCCATTTATCTTTGTTGCTTTCTTTGATATCCTCCTATTTGATGCAGGCATATGAGTTTGAATGATATGCTTAGAATAACATTTGTCTAAGGTATCCCATATTTTCACTGGCTGTGTGAGACCTAGAATCTATGTCACCCTGCTCCAATTTCAGAGCTCAATGCATGAACATTTACACCCAGATTCAACACCACTGCTTGAGGCTTTCTCTGTTAATTGTACTAGAATATGATAAATCTGTCTAAAAATTGGAGTGGCATGTTCTTCTGACCAGGTAACAGAGGCCATTCAAAACCTTTCCCCTTGCCTGGTAACAATTGAGAAACAGTGTGAGAGTGATGTATGCTTCCACAGCATAATGCTAGGTTTTAACTTTTATTCTTTTATAGCAATCCTGGTATACATTTGGGGAAGCTGAAAAGAAGACAGTACTTTTAAATGGTGTTTAAATATATAGGAAAGTATAAATAAGACTTTGAGTTTACATAAACACTAAAAATTGAATATCCATAGATGGCATTAGTATTTATTTAGAATGCAAAGCAATCACTGAAGTAGTGCCTAAATATATGTATGTTTATGTTTGCTGGTTGTCTCCAGAGATGGTCACTATCCATCTCCTCCTTTGCGTCGGATGCAGCTACACATAGCAAGAGGTGAAATCCATATCTCCTCCCCTGAACTTGAACTGGCCTTCTGACTTGCCTCCACCAACATAACACATTGAAAATTAGGACCTGTGAGGTCTGGGTCCATTTGTTAAGAGGCCTAGCTGCTTCCCTCTGAAGAAAAGACAGCTATGAGATAAAAACAACAACAAAAACACATACCTGGAGACTTCCATGCTGTGAGGGAGCCTCAGTCATCCATATGGAGGGATTATATATGGAGATAAATAGAATCCCAACTGATAACACAAATCAAGTCCTAGAAATAAGACCCCAATTAAGCCCTAAGTTAGCTCCCAGCCATGTGAACCAAGGTACAAAGAAGCTAAGAGAGTCATGCCCTGTTCAAATTTCTGGCCCAAAGCATCTTCAGACAATAAAATAGCTGTTCTTTTGAGTCACTACATTTGAGGTAGTTTGTTAATGCAATAGATAACTGAAACACAAATAATCAGTTATGTTTTAATATATCCATTTTTTTAGTGTAAATAAAACCTGTGTGTTGAAAATTTCACATCCTGGAATCTAGCCTCAGCTTCCTTTACAGCCTTCTATGGTAAATCCAAGCCTTAGTGTGTTATTTTAAATATATATTTATTCAGATACTTGAACTTTGGACAAAAGTCACAAATCCACTTTGCAAAACAAGTCTAGCAAGTTCTCATGATGTCACACTGGTTGACATAATCTTCAGGGATAACACATTGCATTCATTCTAATTCATTTAACATTTTTTGGTAACTGACTACAAGCTTGCTCTGGGCAAAAAAAATAAAAATATATAATAAGCTATGATTCGTACTTTCACCAAGCTCACAGTTTGTCAGGGGAAATACCTTACTTAAATATAATGCATTAGGAGCCATAATAGGAATACTTAGAAGGTATAATGAAAATTTTCAATGCATTTTTTCCAAACATGCTTTTTAAAAAGTTCAACTAAAACACTGTGGTGCTATCCATACCAACTGATCAAAGCTTTTTTTAACCAGTGTAGACACTTGACCCAGGCCTTGTTGACTGGATTCTCAAGTTTTGAAATATTTATTGGGATACAGGGACTTTTTTTGAGTCTATTATGAGCTCATAAATTAGGTTTTAAATGTCTAGGGAGGTTGTGTTTGGTCATGTGCTCAGAGACCTACAGAAAACTCATTATCAGATAGAAAGAAACACACTCAAAAAGATGCGGTATGATTTATAGACAAATACCATGTGGATCCTGAGAAAGAGAGAGGGAAAGAGAAGGAGAACTAAAGATGTCTGCCCTTCTGCTTCCAGTCCCTCTTGCGATGGGAAAACAAATTGAACTGGCGGCTTCCCAGTCCATTTCCCACTTTGACTTAAACACCTGGAAGAAGAACTCTTCTGTTCCCCAAAATTTGATGCAGAACACACACACACACACACACACACACAGGTAATGGAGAAAATAAGTCTCTTTCTTTTGAATAGTAAGGATTAGGATAAACCTAACAAAACCTATATATATATATATATCACCCTAATAAATTCAACATACCCTTCTTGGATTTGAGAAGACATTAAATGAATAAAATAATGAATTTTCTATTTTCTTGTGAATCTGAAGAAAAGACAACTTTTGTGGGTTTTATCACTCTAATCGGTAGATAAAACAGCACACAACATGATTATGGGTATGTGTGTTTCTTGATGGCATCTGCATATCTGAATTCTGGGCATAGAGTGACTGATTTAGGATTTAAATATTATGCAATTTCTCATGCAATTTTTATAAATAAGTAATACTGTATTTTCTTCTTGAAGGCATGATTGAAGGTCTTATTTATTTTTTAAGTGACTAAAAGGAATAAAGACCAATCACATCTATAGTGAAATAACTTGCTTGTGTCAATATGCTGGCCTTCTTGAGAAATGTCTATGGTTCTTGACAGTGTTTATACTCTTAATGTCGATCATTCTTTTTCTCTTATTTTAGTAGAAAGAGATTAAAACGCCTGTGGTTTCAAGGAATCACACACACACACACACACACACACACACACACACACACACACACACCAGATAATAATAGCTAGGGATAATATGTTGTTGCAGCACTTATTTCCTGATGTGTTAGAAGTTAATTGCCATGTTCTACAACAAGGCACTGAGTCACTGTCCTGCTTTTGCATATGGTTCAATACCCGTGAAGGAGAACCTCCTTGCAAAGACCAAACCAGGCTAAAAGCTCCACTTATCATATTCATCATACTCTGCATTACTTCTTTTCCTGCTTCCAGTTACTAACTTTCTATAAGGAACGGCAACATTTTGTGGTAAGTCTCAGCATTAACCTCATAGAATGTCTTCATTAGGGGTAGAAAGAAATAGGCCTGGCAGAGTTCTTGAATCAAATCATGATCTAGTAATATTGACAACATTTCTTATATTCTTGGCTAAAGTGCTACTCTTTTTCAACTTTGTACTAAGGTCAGCAAAAGACCATAAAAAGTAGACAACTTAGAAAGTTAGGTTTATCTTAGGATAAACAATATGATTATGACTAAGGTCTATTAAAAACAGAAAAAAAAATTCTGCCCCTAAGATAACACAAAGATATCTTTGCTTCACATCACCCTTTAAAAAAGAAATGAAGTCCAGGTTAGTATTTGCTTAAAACTTTGCTCTATGATATTTTGTCTCTTGGCTCTTGTATTGTTTATTTTACCCACCCTTAAAAATTCATGGTTTTTGTAGTTGACTTTTCCTATAATTCCATATATTTTTCTTTTACAACATAAAAAAAACTCACTGCTGATTAAATTGTTTATCTTCATTTATAAGTGGTTAGGACTATGTAAATAAAATGCATTTAAAAATTTATGCAAATAAAAATTAGTTTCCATTTATATGTGAGCACTGAAGAATTTTGTTTCTTCTCATTTTGCTGTGTTAACAGGCTCATAATTCTCACAGAAAAATTATGGTCTTTCCACATTTATCTAGCACGATCTTAGTGTGGGCATATTGTTGCTATCTCTTTAATAATGTTATAATATATGATAAATGATATTTACTATAAGACTATGAAGTACAGGAAAATGTTAATACCAATATTCAAAGTAGCATGCCTTTATAAAGCTGTATGATCACTTTTTTCTGATGTTTCATTGCGTAATTATTTCAATCACATCTTTTTTTTTTCTACCAAATCAATAATGCAAGAAGTTATCAGCCTCTATCAGATCTCTAGCTGATTAGGGCAAATTAGAAACTTTCTACAAAAGGGCTAGATAATATTAATATAAAAGCACTGTATATAAAAACAGCAATAAAGAATTCACAATACACCTGAAACTCTGAAGTCCAGTAAATAAGAATCTATCCACACATTCCATTCCCAGACCTCTCAAGGGGCACAATAAACACCCAACAAAGCAAATCTAATACAATCCTTAGGACTTATTAAAATTCTCATTGAAATTCACTGATTATCTATAAAAGAATATATGCTATAAGAAAAGAGAGTATGTTGTAGTTAGACATTATTTGTAAAATAATAGGAAAATAAAGCAGGCTCTACTTTTAGCATTGATGGCCAAGGAACTCTGGATATTTTAATTTCAGTGAAGAACAAATGTGTTATTATTGAAGATATTTGAAACTCTAGTTATGTAAGCTTATTGCTCTACCTTATATAACAATAATACTGTGGCTGACACTGAAAAATATTATAATAATACAAGAGGTTATTATAATATCACATTAATAAATGGTAGCAATGTGTTGGACACTGCACAAAACAGGATTTATAGGCATGCTTTCTGATGAAGGGATTTTCATCCTATATAAAAATAGCTAAATATAGCTTGCTAGACCCTTCTCTAATGCTTTATATGCTTTACCTTATTTTCTTGTCACAACAACTCATATTACATATGATGAGTCCAAAGCTGAGATAAGGGTTTTGCCCTTATCTTTATTGAATTACACATCTAATAAGTGGCCAATAGCAGATGCAACCTCAGGTCAGTCTGGGTTAATCATAATTAAACAAAATATGGTTCTTCAGATACTCAAAAGAGAGAAGAAAAGAAAAAACAGTGTAAAACCAATAAGACTTTTTTTTAACAGTTTTATTATAAATCAAATGTGAAGATTCTAAGTGTCTTAATGGAAAGTTCTCTGTGGAGCAATGAATGCAACAGATCACTAGATGAGAAGCTTACATAGGTATGCTGGGGGAACATTCAGGGGAACATCGTCTAAAATGTAAATATAGAGAGGCTGATTTTAATCAGATAGGATATATATCTTTAAGGACAAAGTAACCTTTAATAATATTTTTTGGAATATTATAATGCTGCAGTAATCATGGGAAGCAGGTATCTCTTCAAGAGTCTGATTTTTAATCCCGTTGGATATGAAAACAGAAGTAGGATTACTGGATAATATGTTAGTTCTATATTTAATTTTTTGAGGAACCTCCATGCTGTTTCCCATAGTGGCTGAACCAACTTACATTCCCAACAGTACACAAGTGTTGCCTTTTCTCCATATCCTAGCCAACACTTATTTTTTGTCTTTTAGATAATAGCTATTCTAACACGTGTGAGGTGGATATCTCATGTGGTTTTTACTTGCATTTCCCAGATGACTAGTGAAGTTGAGCATCTTTTCATATACCTGTTGTTGTCCAGGATCTGAATAGACATTTCTCCAAGAAAAGATACACTATGGCCAACAGGTATATGAAAAGATGCTCAATATCTTGTCTTTTTGAGTTCCCCAGAAACTCACATAAATAGAGCTCATTCCATTTTCTGCAGCTGCTCCATACCCAGGGTTAAATCTGGTGCAAAATACCCTGCTTCTGCCCATTTCTCCCATCTTTTTCTGTAAGTGCCATACCACAAGCTTCCTTCAGAAAGGTCTCTCCTCACACAGATTGTCTTATATCATTGCCTGTCTCCAACATGTCATTGCACACATCTGGACTGTCTGATCTTCAGTTTAGAATCTACTAACCTCTGGTCTGCATATCTAAAGAGCTCTATCCCGCCCTTCCCCCTGCATTTGGTTACTCTGTTTTGTAGTTAAAAGCTCTATTATCTGTTGTTTATTATTAGCAAAGGGGACAAAGCCCTCCTTGATTAGCCTGACATACTACACTTTTACTTGAGATGCATTGTTTCATATCAAGATATTTGCACTGTTAAAAGTGAATACACTGCCCTGACTGGTTTGGCTCAGTGGATAGAGCATTGGCCTGCAGACTCAAGGGTCCAGGTTCGATTCCGGTCAAGGGCATGTACCTTGGTTGTGGGCGCATTCCCAGTGGGGAGTGTGCAGGAGGCAGCTGATCAATGTATCTCTCTCATGGATGTTTATAACTCTCTATCTCTCTCCCTTTCTCTCTGTAAAAAATCAATAAAATATATATATTTTTAAAAAGTGAATATACTATTGATCTCTTACCCCCCCCCCCCCGCCCCGCCCCAACCCTCCCTGGCCTTCCCGCTGTAGTTTGACAGTCTGTTCGATGCTGCTCTGCCTCTGTATCTATTTTTGTTCATAAGTTTATAATGGTCTTTATTATCCATAAATGAGTGAGGTCATGTGGTATTTTTCTTTCATTGACTGGCTTATTTCACTTAGCATAATGCTCTCCACTTCCATCCATGCTGTTGCAAATGGTAAGAATTCCTTCTTTTTTACAGCAGCATAGTATTCCATTGTGTAGATGTACCACATTTTTCTAATCCATTCATCTGCTGATGGGCACTTAGGCAGTTTCCAAATCTTAGCTATGGTGAATTGTGCTGCTATGAACATAGGGATGCATATATCCTTTCTGATTGGTGTTTCTGTTTTCTTGGGATATATTCCTAGAAGTGGGATCACTGGGTCAAATGGGAGTTCCATTTTTAACTTTTTGAGGAAATTCCATACTGTCTTCCATAGTGGCTGCACCAGTCTGCATTCCCACCAGCAGTGAAAGTCAAGGGAAAAAAGGAGACATTTGTAATACTTTTTGTAATACCTTAAGGAATAAAACAAAATTAAAAACAAAACAAAACAAAAAATGAATATACTAGTATACGTATGATACATTACTGTTGATTAATATCTTAATGTAGTTTAGTTTATCCTATTTGTTTGGTCACCTTTAATAACAGATGCATTTTATAGAATGTCGAAGAGCAAATCTGATATAAAATGTTCACTACCACTTATAGAACTCAAAGCAGCTCAGGGCACTCTGCTGGACAGCCCTCCACCACCAAAGGCTCAAGTTCACAGGACTTGGTCCTGCACTTGGGAGGGCTGGTGACCAATTCTGAAAAAAAAAGTCATCATAGGTCTCCCTTTGAAATACATTTTTCATTTTATGTTGGTTGATAAGTCTCAATTCATTCCATTTTACTTTGAATAATGACATTCAAAGAGCCTCACAATTCTAAAATGAAACACATCTGAGGCTGCCTAGTTTGAGGATGAAACATGAAAAGGCTCCTGAAACTTTTGAAATGGAAAATGGGAAAAAAATGTGCAGATCAAAATGCATTTCATGTTCATAATTTTCCAAAGATACAGACTTCCTGAAACTACTTTTCACAAGTTAGTTTTGGGTTTCAATTATTGGTATAGGGTAACAGAATCAAACATTGCAGTGTTGATTGCAGGTTTCAGGCAAAAGCAGGACTCTTTCCAAGTGGCTTTAAAAGGCTGAAATTGTTTTTAAATAATTTAAGACAGATCTGTTGTCTTGTATTTTGTGTAAAAATGCATTTTATTATTTAATGATTGAAAGTTAGCACTCATTGATTTGTTTTTTTAAACCACTTTAGACACAAAGGCAACTAATGATGCAAATAGGTAAAATAAAGTGGCATGCTAAAATTCTGATATTAACTTGCCTGGGCCATTATATCATGATGCCAGATATGTGGTCAAACACTATTATAGAGGTTTCTGCAGTGGTGCTTTTGGACACATTAATATTTAAATGGGTGACCTTTGAGTAAAACAGGTGGACTAACTTAATGTGGGTAGGTCCCATCCAATCAGTTGAAGGCCTGATCTTCCCTGAGCAAGACTGAATTCTGCAAGCAGATGGCTTTCAGACTATAGCTGAGATTTTGGATTTTGGACTTGCCAGTCATCATAACTGCACGAGCCAATTCCTTAAAATAAATCTCTGTGTGTGTGTGTGTGTGTGTGTGTGTGTGTGTGTGTGTGTGTGTATGTTCTATTTGTTCTTTTTTCTTTGGAGAAACCTGACTAATACAGTTATGTATGCGGCTTTTGTTTACACAAGCAAAAAGGGAGCAATATTTAGAAAGTGACATTATTTCCCATTTAAATCAAAACTTAGTTGAACTCATTAATATTCAAAGATACCTAACAAATATAATGTTATACTTTTAATTATTGAATTTCTCAGTTTCATAAATATATAGGCCATGTAGTCTTCTTGAGAGAATATAAGTTGATTAAAATTTTATGGTAGGTTGCTTAGTAATATGCAAAGACATACTATATTAAAAATATATACTATTATACAGCTATTAGAATATCCAGAATTCAAAACTGACAACACCAAGTGCTGATGACGATGTGGAACAATAGAAACTCTCATTCATTGCTGGTGGCAGTGAAAAATGTTGCATCTACTTTGGAAGATAAACCATTTGATTCAAAAGTCATGCTCTTTGGTGTTTACCCAAAGGAACTGAAAACTTATGTCCACACAAAAACATGCTCATGGATTTTTATAGCAGTTTTACTCATAATTGCCAACACTTTGAAGCAGATGGTTATAAATAAATTGTGGTACATCTAAACAATGGAATATTATTCAGTGGTGAAAAGAAAAAGGACCACCAAGCCATGAAAACCCACAGAGGAACATTACATGCTTATTGTTAAATAAAGAAGTCAATCTAACAAGGATATATACTGTATAATTCCAACCATATAGCATTCTAGAAAAGGAAAATATATAAAGACAGTAAAAAGATCAATGGTTGCCAGGGGGAGGGACATGACTAGATAAAGCAAAGAGGATGTCATTACACATTTGTCCAAATCCACATAATTTATATAAAGAGTGAACTATAATGTAATCTATGAACCTTGGGTGATTTTGATGTGTCAATGTAGGTTCATTGATTTTAACAAATGTATCACTCTCTTGGAAAACACTAATAATGGTGAGGCTGTGCATGTGTGTGGGCAGACAGACATAAAAATTCTCTATACTTTTCCCTCAATTTTGCTGTGAACCTAAATTACTGTAAAATTAAAATTTTCATTAAAAAAGTACATACCATTTTTAGTATGAGAATTTATAACTGATAATTTGCCTAACAAATGATTTAAAATTAAAGTAAAAAATAATGTTCATTACACATTTTACATTTTGATATCATGTATTTTATTAAGACGAAAGAGAAAAAAGTATTGCCACTACTTTATAGAGTTGATACATGTAAACAATGAACAAATGATTGAAATTTATTTTGCTAAAAGTGAGTATGTATACTTATTTATCTTCAACTAAGTCATAAAATATATTGTAAAATAAAATGATGCATATTTGTAAAAAAGAATGCATACTCACACCCATAGTTTAATATGATATTTTAAAGTGTTATTTTTCAGATATAGTAGGTTCTTCATTATGGGATGTAAGCTAAAATGTCTTAGGCATAAACACTATATTCTGGAGAATGAAGCCCATCTTATTTCAGAATTTTTAGTCCTGTAGGTACACAAGTTCTTCTTGGGGAAACTTTGAATTAGTACAATCATTTCAACACAATATTATGTTTAAGAATATGAAGTGCTTTCTTATTGGGGAGTAAAACTTAATTTACTTCAATTAATCAGTATTTTTGTATAGTCTTCTCTATAAACAAACAGGAACATAGGTCCTGGGGATACTGGACTAAAGCCAGGCCATCTACATTATTATAATTGACTAGAGGCCTGGTGCACGAATTCATGCATGGGTGGGGTCACTCTGGGTGGCCTGCGGGGATCGGGCTGAAACCCACAGTCCAATGCTCTCTGTAGCTCCTACCTGCTGCTCCTGCTCATCCAGGCCCCACTCTGCTGGCCGCGGGCTCATGCCCAATCAGTCCCGATCAGGAGAACCCACTGCAGCAGCACTCACCAGCTGTGAGCCTTGCCTCTGGCGCCCTCCGGAGGGGAGTTGGCCTGAAGGATTGGGCCGAAACTGGCTCTCCAACATCCCCCGAGGGGTCCCAGACTGTGAGAGGGCACAGGCCAGGCGAAGGGACCCCCCCCCCCCCCCCGTGCATGATTGGGGCCGAGAAGGGGCCATAGGAGGCCTCAAGGGCGTGTCCAGCCCTGTCTAACCCAGTCCCAATCAGGGCCTATTGGGGCTGGCCAGCAGGGGAGGGAAGCAGGAGGTTGGCCAGCTAGGGAGGGACCACAGGAGGGCTCCAGGGTGTAGCCCATCTTGCTTAGTCGCAATTGGCCAGACCCCAGCAGCAAACTAACCTACCAGTAGGAACATTTTCCCCCTGGTGGTCAGTGCATGTCATAGCAAGCAGTTGAGCAGCCTTGCCTTAGCATATCATTAGCATATTACTCTTTGATTGGTTAAACAGTCAACCAGTCACCAGATGACTGGACACTTAGCATATTAGGCTTTTATTATATAGGATTATTGTTTAATACTTGCTGACAGGTACTAAACAATTAATTACCCAGTAAAATGTATGAGAATTTTGATTTGTGCAGGTATATAAGTGGAAAGTTTAGAGAGCTATGAAAATGCATAAATTGGGTTGAGGTGGGGAAAATTCATGGAATTAATGATCGAGCATTGAAATATAATTGAAATCTAGGTCATGAGGTGGTGGGATGTGTATACATGTATGTATGTATATATAAATATTACAGAGATGGAATTCTTGTCATTTGATACAACGTGGATGCACCTTGCAGGCATTACACTAAGTGAAAAAGATAAAGACAATCATTGTATGATAGCACTTATATTAGAATCTAAAAAACATATAAACAAACTCATACATAGAGATTGGTGGGTGCCAGATGTGGGGAATTGTGTTGGGGGAAATGGGTAAAGGGTACCAAAAGGAAAAGAAAAAAATTGTAAATGTGTGATGATGGATGTTAACTAGGCTTATTGTGGTGATCATTTCACAATATAGACAAATATCGAGTCATTATGTTGCACTACACTCCTGGAACTATTATGTTTTATATGTCAGTTATATTTCAGTTTAGAAAATAAAACAAAATTAAATAGAAAATTAATCTCAGCAATAAAATCTTTTTGCGATCACATTGTTTTCAATGTGGTTCCACTTTTATGCTCACCTTAAAACAAACTTATTAAAATTGTTCAATATCTATTCTTTCTAGTTTTCATCACTGATTCAATCATGTCTATCAGCTAGCCTTGTTGACTAAAACATTACATGATATAATTGTTATCAATAAAGCTATTTTCAAATGTAAAGCATAACTATTTTTCCTTTAAGAGTAAGTCTTCAATTTTCTCATCCCATTAACTATAGGCTCACCATTCTTAAAACCTCACTTTGGTTTCTTTCTTTCTTTCTTTCTTTCTTTCTTTCTTTCTTTCTTTCTTTCTTCCTTCCTTCCTTCCTTCCTTCCTTCCTTCCTTCCTTCCTTCCTTCCTTCCTTCCTTTCTTTCTTCCTTCCTTTCTTTCTTTCTTTCTTTCTTTCTTTCTTTCTTTCTTTCTTTCTTTCTTTCTTTCTTTCTTTTTAATCCTCACATGAAGATATTTTTCCATTGGTTTTAGAGAGAATGGGAGAGAGAGGGAAAGACAGCAAGAAATATCAATATGAGAAAAACACATTGATTGGTTTCCTCCTGCAGGTGCCCTGACCAGAATGGGAGGAGTGAGGGGGAGGGGGGAGGAAAGAGGGGAAGAAGGGAGAATCCTGCAGCCAAAGTACATGCCTTTGACTGGAATCGAGCCCGTACCAAAGTTCTATCCACTGAGCAATTCCAACTAGGGTTGGTTGGTTTCTTTGGTGGCCCCTATTCTGGACACTGCTCCACATTTTATCATGTTCTATCTTGCCTGTGCAGACCATAAGCACTAAAGATCCTATGGACTCCATTATAGGCACCTCTCCTTTCCTTCTGACTTATTCTGTCTTATCATATCCATTATTTTATTTAAATATGCTATTTAAACTCTAGAAGGTTCTCTAGGTATAACTTCTCCTCTGAGGTCTAGACTAACATTCACATGTCTCTTCCATATTTACCGTGTATGTTTGGTAAGCATTGCAAATATAACATGCCCCAATGCATCTGTTTTCTGTTTTCTCATCTCCAATGTGTGCCAACTCAATAAAAGCCAATACTTCTTGGGGTCCAGCCCCAGCAGGTCCAGGGGTTCCCAAAGGTGTGGATGGAGTTGGCAAAGAAGGAATAACACGGAGACAGAGTTCAGTTAATCAGCAGCCTAGCCACTTTCTCCAGCCAGGTTCTGTGTTTATTGTCCTGTTACATCTGTATTTATACCAGTTGATTTTAATCCTATCCATTCTATTCCAAAGGTTAGGGCATTTGTTATCTCCATTCCAAAGTCACTACTCTATTGTTCTGTTAAGCTACAAGGAAGTAACTGAAGGAGATTATCCTAAGTGATTGTTTGTAGTTAAAGTGATTAACTACCCGCCTGGCACTTAGTTAAGGGGTTTTATTCCCTTCCTTAGTCTGTTAATCCCTAACTCCAGGGAAAAATCCCCACCAGGGGAAACAACCTTTCTTGGAGAGGTGACCTTGGTTAAAACACATAGTGCTAAGAAGGGGATCAAACATATTAAGAACAGTATGCCATATACCCCAGGTCCCTTGAAACATATGCTGTGCAGATGTTTCTTCCCTGCAGCGACTGTGTCAGGCAGCAAGGATGGACCGGCTTCCGGCAAATACTGTTGTTTTAATTTTTAAGTTTTATTATTTAAGTAAAACACCTAGGAGTATTTTTGATTTCATCTCTCAAACCACATATAAATGTATTGCTAAACATTGCCACGTTTATTTGTTTATTTTTTTAATTTTATTTTTAAAGTTTCCAGACATATATATTTTATTTAAAAAATTTTATTGACTTTATTGGGGTGACCTTGGTTAAATTATATAGGTTTCAGGTGCACAAGTCTATAATACATCATCTGCATAATGTATTGTGTGTTCACTACGGTCCTGGTATTATTTATTTAATTATTTATTTATTCATTTATTTATTATCTTTAATTTCTTTATTGGTTAAGGTATTACATATGTGTCCTCATCCCCCACCGTGTTCATTTTATAAATATTTATAAAAATTTTCCATTTTGTTTTATTTCTGTTAATACCAGTGAGTGTCAAAATGCCTACTATTATCATGTACTTTACTAAGATAAAATATGTCTTTGTTTTATTTGTTGCAACTTTATAACATGTAAATAGTAATCCTTTCAATATTTCAATTATTTTTTTTAAATTTATATATACATACCAAACAAATAAGTCATAAAATCAAAAATTACTGAAAAAAAATTATGATTCACATTTGGACTTTGATGATTTATGTTGTCATAAGGCCACACCTTCCCTTCTCCAAATCAATAGGATACATGACAAGTTGTAAATCTGCTGGAGATTTAATATGATAATTTATGTCATAACAAGATCATGATACCATATTAATTTTTCAGTTTATCTCTAATTTATATAATCCTGATAAAAAGGCCTAGTTATTTGTCAATAAGCTTTATAGTACTGAACAGTATGAGGCATATACAGCATAGATCTACACATTATAATGAATTACCTCCACTACCAGAGAAGAATTTTATCTGGAAAACAATACCAGGAGTCCAGAACTGTACAATTACATGTGTGAGATTTCTGACTACAAATATATGACATCAGTCCCGCCTTGTTGTCATTCTATTTTTGTATTAACTTTATTTTAAACTTAACAGTCATATAATTAACCTTACAATGTAGGCAAGGAAGTGTTAGCAGTGGGCCTATAAAAAGCCATTGGACACCTCAGATTTGCCGGTGGCCTTTGGTGCCTTAACCAGATGTCTAGGAATTGACTGTCTGGAATATAACTGTGAAGAATGTAGGCACTACTCTGCACTTAGTTCTCAGATATAAATGATTTTAGGAAGATATTCCTGTCAAGTCCAGATTGGTTATTAGAAATAAATTTGAAATTTGCAAAATTATGGGGTACCACTGTCAGCAGAATGGACATGAATCTTATAGAATGTGTAGCTTTATAATTACCAAATTATAAAAACAGAAATACTTCCAAATTCAGTAGCTTCACTGTACCAATCACTGCCATAAGCATTTTACCTCATCACCCTGAAAAATGCACTTTATGAGGCTGCAGCTGAGAGACTCATGGTGTAACACTTCTCCATCATTAATAAGTTTTCTTCTGGACAAGAGCTGTAATTTGTGTGACAATATATCTTGTCATAGTAGTGCAAAAATAACATTTTGAATGCTAATCTAAGAATAGCACCTAAAAAGAATATATATGTGTCTGTAGAGCATAAAGTTTTTATTTTCATGTGCTATAGCTTTATGACATAGTTAGCCTATTATATACTGTCTCTTACTTTTCATCAAGAATAATGTTTTTGGCCATTAAGGAAAGGAAAGCTAGCATTCTGTTTGTTTGTTTGTTTTCTTTTTACTTATACCTGGCTATTTTGATTCTTCCCAAGTTTGGAGTATATTGTTAAGCACACTGTTTCATGGTAATGAGGAGTAACCCACAGTTAGCTCCACTTCCTAAGCTTGCTAGCCCATTATGTGCTGTTAAATGATTGGTTAGCATTTTAGATACAATGAGAATCACTTATCAGTTGAAAATATGAAAATACTGTTTTGCACAGGACAATAATAATGGCATTTTTCAGCTGTGCTAGCACTTTCCTGTGAATTATTGAGTTTTATTTTACTATTTAATATTCCTGAATTAAACATTGTCCCATGAACAAATAACACCTAATCTTTAGCAACAGTAAACACAAAGTAAGAAGAGTTTCCAAAGTCATATGTTAGAAAGGGTAAATGGTTCTGTTTAAGTAGGTAATTATTTCCTCATAGTCATGGCATATAAGAGATGAAAAACATTATTTATTTCATCTGTCAGCAGTCTGGCTGTTCCTCTTGGTAAATAAAGATGGTAAAGCAGGTTTCAGACAAATTATGTTCAAATTATTTACAAATTTAAATTCTCTCTATGAAGTAAAATAAAAAATGTCTTCAGCTCTATATGGAGTACAGTGATATGATAAAAATTGTACTGCATTAGTGTGTGAATAGAAAAATGCCTTAATCCATATTACTGAGCCTCTGGTTCTTCGTGTGTGTGTGTATGTGTGTGTGTGTGTGTGTGTGTGTGTGTGTGTGTATGTGTGTGTGCTAATAAGATTTAGTTCTTAACATCCTAAGTCTTGGCCAGGATTCTCTTATCATGCCATCATCAAACCTACAAATCCACCTTTGTCATCAAACTTCCCTGTTTCTCCTGGTACAACAGGGAGTTCTCAATTTGGTGTCCTCATCAGAACTGGTCTCATTCAGAACCCCAGATTGTTCTGATTATTAATAAATTATTATTTTATGTAAGTCCTGCAACACCACCTTTTTGTCCATTTGAATTTTTCCTACCAAATACAATTTATCAAACCATAATCTTTCTGCAGTTTTGTCTATTTTTTGAAAAAAATGAAACAAAATAAATCTCATCAATAAAATATTCTCAAGACCGTTTTGCTTTTTTCCTGTCATTCCATATTCTGCTCACTTTATGCAAATGTATACAACTGTTTAATAACTATTCTTCCTGGTTTTCTCTTTACTCATTCAGGATTACATTTCTCTGTCTCCTATACACATAGGAGGACCATGTAAATAACTATGGTCCAATCATACACAAGGAGAAATGATATGACATCTCCTTAAAGACCAAACTACTAACCATTGTTTCTGTTTTATCCCTTCTTTAAGCGTGGAAAATGGTGAACACTAGACTATAGTCCCTTGGTGGCCACATGATGGGCATGTCAACATGGATGCTCAACCTGTGCTGGAATGCTCATCTCTGCTATTTACAGAGGAGTTCAATATTCATGATATTGATAGAGGTGCTTGGCTTGTATAAATTCAAATTCCTCATCTAAAACTCAAACTATGTGTTCAATTTTTATACAAAGTAATAACTGATTAATTTAGGTTTTAAATATAAATCACATGGTTTATAATGTGAAATGTAAATGTTCAGTGCAAAGATGTTAAGTATGTTTTTTTAAAAAATATATTTTAATGACTTTTCACAGAGAGGAAGGGAGAGGGATAGAGAATTAGAAACACCGATGAGAGAGAAACATCGATCAGCTGCCTCCTGCACACTCCCCACTGGGGATGTGCCCGCAACCAAGGTACATGCCCTTGACCAGAATCGAATCTGGGACCCTTCAGTCCGCAGGCCGATGCTCTATCCACTGAGCCAAACCGGTTAGGGTGTTAAGTATGTTTTTATTGAGGGTTTTAGAAAAGAATACATGACATGTTTTTATATGAACACAGATTATTTTTTTTCTAATTTTCTAACCACCTTATAAAATATTTCTCTGACCATTAAGATTTATTTCTTCAAAAGTCACAAAAAAGTGTCCCTTGAGAAGCTTCTTAATTTATTTTACAAATTCAGATTCTGTCTTAGTTTCACTCATATGTATTCCTTGAAGAAATAAAATTGCATCATATCCTGAAACTCACAGCGAATCATAGCAAATATACAAACAATAATAGAATTAGAAATATAGGTCATATATTCATGTAATATATTAAAATCATCTAATTTCTGTGCATTTTATGCCTTTAAATGTGTATAACCATTTATGAGTATTTCACTAAATCTTAGCAACTATGCTATACTTAAGATTTATAATAATTACAGATATATGGATTTTTAAATGATTCTGAAAGTCAAGAAGTACAACATAATGTTTTGTTATTTGTATATTTAGTTTATTTGTACCATTCAAATTTATTAATTTACTCATTTTTTTTTTCCTTTTAAGAATGTTCCTTCATTAAAGTAAAAAATATGGCTTGGAAAGTAACCAGGGCCAACAAATTTAAGGGCCTTTATGTCAAAAATCCCAATGATCATTCTAAATTAACTGGAAATATATAGTAAAATGTGCACTAATAAAGGGCATGGTCAGATTTGTGCTGAAAGAGAAACCTACACTCACTGTAATATGGACACAGAATTTAGATATGGCAAAAAGTGGCTGTGGCATGACCAAAAAAAACTATTATACTAACTGAGATAGTGGCCCAGCGAGCTGAAAGTTAGGGGTAAATACATAGAAAGTCGTTAGATTGGGATACGTTTAGGAGGAAAATTTGTAGGACATTAGTGTAATAGCACATGAGAGAGAAAGCGTCAGATATCTTGAGGACTCTATTTCTTGCTTGTGCACTCAGATATCTGCCCCTCCCATGCATTAAAATAGGGGCACTTCTCTAACGTAGGCAACAATGACCCATTTGGTTTTAGACAGGTTGAGTTTGAATTGCCTGTGAGATATCTAAGTAAATATTCAAATTAAGATCTGAAAATATGAATCTGTTTTGAAGATGAGAAGTCACAAAGTCATAAATGCATGTGGTGATGAAAAACACATGTGTGAAAAAATACTGCCTAGAGAGAAAGTGTGGGGAGAGAAAAGAGGTAAGTTGTTAGACATACCTACCCAGCTGGCATGGTTCAGCGGTTGAGAGTTGACCTATGAAACAGGAGGTCATGGTTTGATTCCTGGCCAGGGCACATAACTGGGTTGCAGGCTCAATCCCCAGTAGGGGGCGAGCAGGAGGCAGCCAATTGATGATTCTTTCTCATGATTGATGTTTCTGTCTCTCTCTCCCTCTCCCATCCTCTCTGAAATCAAGAAAATATATTTTAAAAAATAGTGAATGGCTAAATATAAAGAACCTAAGGGTGACAAAGAGAAGTTGACATTGTGGGAGACCAAGAGAGCATCTGTTGCAGTGGAGAAGTCCAGGAGAGAATGTCTCAGGGAAGAGGGCACGCCAAATATTGTGAAATACTGCTGAGCTAGCAAACCTCATGGAGGTCATTAATGATCTTTCAAAAAATATTTTGTTGAAATGATGCGCTTAATATATAGGAAATGATTGAGGAATGGATGGGAACCCTGGGAGTAAAAGCAATGAACTTAATGACTTCTTTTTAGAAATTGCTATCTATAGTATAAAAGTGATAGGATAGGAGAATGTAAGACATATTGTGAAACAGGAATTTATTTGTCCAAGATGATAAAGATTAAACATATTTAAATGCCAAAAGGAGGGAAGGAGATGGCAGTGTGAGGATGCATCTGAATATTCATTAACTTATTCAATTATTATTGATCACCTACTACATTTCAAGCATCATTCTAGGCACTTGGAGTGCATCAATAAACAAAACAAACACTTCTGCCACCATAAGGCTTACAATCCAGGAGGGGAATAAGCAATCAAATGGATAATCAGTAATGACATGGTAATAGAACATGGCATCCTTAGAGGCAAAATGGTTAGACAGCCAACAGAGATGCTGCTTCACACCTGCCATCAAATTAAGGTGAGAATGGAGGACACGGAGGGTGGTCACCTTCCTAAGAAGACATTATCTTTTGCTTAGTTCATATATCTGAGCCAATGTGGAACCTTCTCACTGCAGAGGTGGTTCTGTCCCCAAAAGAAATGATTTTGCAAAATCAAAATATATACTATAAAGAGTCCCTATATACTATCTGTAAATAGTACACTATTTTGGGTAAGAATATTAAACAGCTTAGAGTTAGTGGTAGACACTAATATTTAAGAGTATGGTTTAAAAGTGTAGCATACTAGATCCTTTGTGTGTTTGGAATTGGCTCAGGAAACTTTCACCAAAGGTTTGCCATGTGGGGTGGGCTTTAAAGAATAATAATGAGTTTACTAACTAAATATGGGGTGAGGTGAGATCTCTAGAGATACTGTGTGGGTGATACTTTGAATTGACAAATGGCTTCTGGAGATAATTCATTTTGGAAATATTATTTTAGTTTTGCAATAGGACTCAAAATATACTTCAAATAAGAAAAGAAAAGTGTAGTATACTTTGTGAACACAAAAACTTTACAAGATTTCTGGTCTTACTCTCAGTTCTACTGCTCTTTTATATACGTGGTAGCTCTCTGGCATGGTCCTTTTTCAAAATTAGTTGTTTGTTCTTGCTCAAGGGTATTGATGAAAAGATCTCTTTATGTGCAAAGGGAAGAGTGAACAACATATGAAATATATTTTCTATGAACTACAAAAGGTAAGCCAGAGTAAGTAGTTTAACCATTTAAAACTAAAGTGTTCCTTCTTTCTATCATTGAGTTACAGGATAAACTAACTGTGTAGATTCTACTAACATCACAATCTATATAAAATTAGGCTCCATTGTAGTTTCCCTGATAATGCCCAATGCATTTCCAAATATAGTTTTCCAAGATTATAAAAATTTGAATTCTATCTCTAAAAACATTTTTTTTGACTCTCCAATAACCAAAAGCACCATTACAAATTATCTCCACTTTTGTGGATAATAGGAACTTTTCATTTACATGTAAAATAGTCTTCAATTCTATTAATGAATCACTTGAAACAAAAGT
The DNA here is from genome assembly GCF_014108235.1 of Myotis myotis. Lineage (NCBI taxonomy): Eukaryota > Metazoa > Chordata > Mammalia > Chiroptera > Vespertilionidae > Myotis > Myotis myotis. The sequence goes on from NW_023416401.1 coordinate 44,443,319, forward strand.
AAAATAACATAGATGAAAAAACAACTATTATAGTTAACATAGAGAACAAATCGATAAAAATGATAAAAATATTATGAAAACAAAATGTATTAACATTTTATTGATATTTTAATTTAAATTTCTTTTTCTATTTGTATATTTATATTTATTCAATATTTCTTATTTTAGTTATAATTTATGTCATACCTACCACTAACATGGCTAAGATGCATATGAATAATGCATATATTCTATATGCAGGTTTGGGTATCAATAAAATCAACAACTCATTGACAATTATACAAAAAATAATCAATTGAATGATTATAATGATTTATAATATGATTGATTTTGTCACTTCCTTGATGTGGACATTAAAAATGGAATGACCCTGGCTTAGATGAATTTCATTGAAAAATGTTTTATGTCTTGAAGAAAAACAAAGTTTCCTTTGGCAATACATTTCAGAAAGGATTTATTACACACATCCTTATACAACAGAAGCTATGGCTAAACTGTATTAAAATCCCTATTTTGAAGCTATTGTAAATTGTTTTGTAGATATTGATAACCCTGTTCTAAAATGTACATGGAAAGGTAAAAACCAAGTATAGCCAATTTAAGACTTCTGGTGAACAAAGTTGGAGGACACATGCTACCTGATTTCAAGAGTTATTATAAAGCCTCAGTAATGACACAGCATGGTATTGCTAAAGAATGGCACACAGATCAATGAGACAGAACAGAGAGTCCAGAAATACAGCCACACAAATGTAGTCAACTGACTTTTAACAAAGGGCATTCAATAGAGAAATGATATTTTCAACAAATAGTGCTGGAACAATTCCATCTTCATAAGCAAGGAAATAAACCTAGACACAGACCTCACACCTTCCACAAAAGGTAACTGAAAACAGGCCAATATCTAAATGTGATGTATAAGATGATAAAATTTTGAGGTCAAAACATAGGAGCAAATCAATGTGACTTTGGGATTGGTGAAGTTTTTAGATACAACACACACAAAATGCTACATAAAAGAAAAATGTTTAGTTAGAAAGTATTAAAGTTAAAAACCTCAATTCTCTGAAAAATCCACTTAAGAGAATGAAAAGACAAGGCGCCGACTTGGGAGCATACCATCAAAACACAACCCTGACAAAGTACTTGCACAAGAAATATACAAATTACACAAAGTTCAATGATAAAACCCAAGTAAACCAATTGAAAAATGGCCCAAAGACCTAACCAGAGAAGATACACAGATTACAGAGAGCACATACATGAAAAGAGGTTCATTATGATTTTTTTATTATTAGGGAATGGCAAATTATAACAGTAAAATACTACTATACACCTATCAGAATGGCCCAAATCCCAAAACTGAGGACACCAATTACTGGAGAGTTGCAGACACAGGAACTTTAACTTATTACTAGTGGGAATATGAAATGGCATAGAAAGCTGAGTGGTGGTTTCATAGACAGCTCGACTAGTCTTAGCATCCTATCCAGCAGTCATGCTCCTTAGTACTTAGCCAACTGATGTGAAACTTTAGGTCCACACCAAACCCTAGGTGCAAATGTTTATAGTAGTTTTATTCATAACTAGAGGCCCAATGCAAGAAATTTGTGCAAGAGTAGGCCTTCCTTCGCCTGGCTGCCGGCACCAGCTTCCCTCTGCTACCTGGGACCTGGGCTGGCTTCACTCTGGCTTCCCTCTGGCCCCCGCCTTGTCCAGAAGGACATCCAGTTTAATTAGCATATTACCCTTTAATTATTATGAATTGACAAAAACTAGAAGCAATCAAGATGTTCTTTAATAGGTGAATGGAAAAACAAACGAGTATATTCATAATACGCAACACTGGACAGCCATCAGAAGGAAGGTGCTATTGATCTATGTACAGACGTGGATAATCTTAAATGCATATTGTTAAGTGGAAGACACCAGTCAATAAGGGATACTTGATTTCACTTATATTACCACAGTAAACAGGTCAGTGGGTACAACAAATTCAGTGATTGGGGAGGATAGTGCAGAGTAGACAAAATTTGGAATTTTTGTCACAATGAAAGGATTGTGTGATGATGTATACATGACACTGTGCATTTGTCAAAATCCATAGAACTTTTTAGAAAAAAACAACGAATGAACCTTAACATATAAAATGATAATATGGAAAATATATTTAGGAAGTTAGAGATGCCCATGATATAATGCAGAATGTATCAAAATGATCTCATTGGATTAAAAATGTATGAAACAACCTTACTGAAGGGAGTGGAAGAAAAAGCTGCTCACCTAATTTCATAAATGAGTGGAATTAGTAAGACTCAACGCAAAACTACCCCAGCAGCATCGTCCTACAGGTTGTAAAGTTATTTCCCACAGGGCTCAGGGGACAGGTCTGAGACCTCTGTCCTTGTTCACTGGAACTGAACGAAGCAGTAAGAGTGGGGCAGAGGGTGGGAGCCAGTGTTCTTACTGTTGGAGCTAGAGGTAAGCAAGGGGAGGCCTGTGTTTTGTGTGGTAGCTATAAAGTTTTTACAGTGTTCAAGGCTTAATACAAAGAAGCAGCAGGACCAGTCTCTGTGGTCCACAAAACAAAAAGTATTTGTTATCTGGCCTTTAACAGAATGTGTTAGCAGACCCCTGACCTGAAGGCTTGCTTTTATTTTCCTTATGCGATTAAATGATGACAACTCTGCCTATGAAGGCAGGATTGTAGTTTCAAGGAAATTAAAAATAAAACTGAATATAACCGAAGGTGAAAAATTTATGAGAAAAATACCTTAGAAAACCACACGTTATAAATACTAACAATGAAAAACATATTGATTACAATGAGGGGAATTACACTTGAAGCTTAGAAATTATAAATTTAGTAGCCATCAGAAGAACTGCTTAACAATGTACTAAACATTAAGGAGTTCTTTCTCTGAAATGTTCTATAGGTATGTAAATAGATTTGAAAATATCCTGGCTGAATTCAGATAAAAGCCCTTTAATGAGTCATAAAAAACAATTCTTGGAAAATTCTAGGGGTTAGGTAGTCCCTTTTAGTTCTTCTCTGTGGAGATTCCCTCAGATTTACTGTCATTCCCTCAGCTTCCCTCCCCAAAGGACATGTGGAAACAGCCAGAAAGAGACAGTGCAGGGGAGAAATTTAATTTACTTCAACTCTCCTAAGTTCTTGGATGAAGTTCCTGTATTAAAAAGCAGACTAAGCCCAGCCAGCGTGGTTCAGTGGTTGAGCGATGACCTATGAACCAGGAGGTCAGGGTTTGATTCCCGGTCAGGGCATGTGCCTGGGTTGCAGGCTCCATACCTAGTGTGAGGCCTGCAGGAGGCAGCCAAGCAATGATTATCTCCCATCATTGATTTTCTCTCTCTCTCTCTCTCTCTCTCTCTCTCTCTCTCTCTCTCCCTCTCCCTCTCCCTCTCTCTCCCTTCCTCATTGAAATATTAATCTCTCTCTCTCTCTCTCTCTCTCTCTCTCTCTCTATATATATATATATATATATATATATATATATATATATATATGTGTGTGTGTGTGTGTGTGTGTGTGTGTGTGTGTGTGTGTGTGTATGCATATTAATAAGAGAAAAGCAAACAGAAGTTTAATAACATGTCTACCTCTGGTATATGTGGGAAAGAACCAGGAAAACAGTAACTCCCCTAAATAGCCCAATCCATCACCTTATATATCATCTTCAGCTAAAGACAAAAGAAAAATGGGGGGGGGGGGGCGGGCAGGGGTCAGTTACGGGAGGAGACCAGGAAAAGCACAGTAAACCAGGGTAAGATTGCAATGCAGATTTAAATCCCTGCCTCCTTCTCCACTGATAAGAATTTCTAGAGGTTTAGACAACCTCCTCCTTTGGGAACACAGAGATGCCTTTACAAAGAGAGGTTTGTCTTAGAAATGATCATGTCTCTTACAGAAGATTAATTTCTACTCAGTTTGTGGAGCTTCTTCAGTGTTGCCTGTTTTTTAGAAAAATAACAAGCCTGGAATAATCCTATACTAAAGAGGTGGCTATTGGGGTGGCAAATTCTACTACCTTCAGATGGTTTTAATAAAAGTATTTAAATGTGTAAATTTTGAAAACAGCAGTAATATAAAGCATTGTCAAACACCCTACATGAACTTGAAAATGATTCTGTTAACACCTTCTGAAGGTTTTATGTGTAAAATTGAGCTGAAAAACCTCAGGTGTTCTCTTGGTGGAGTTTTGAAATATATCTTACAAGGAAAATCATTAAAAACTTACCATACATTCTGAGGTAGTACAAATTATCTAAGGCTGTGGGACCACCTATGACTAATACAAAGGAAAGAATAATAGTAATCAAGTATTAAGTTCTGTCTCTATTCCTGGCAATCATCATGGTTTGGCTCAGGTTTGGAGCCCCTTGGACATCCCTGAGCTGGAGAGGAAATGATTTTTGCATGTTTCAGACACACTTGAGTAATGTACATTCCAAACCTAGAAATGAGCTTCAACTCCCAGGGGTTTGAGTTCCATTTATAGTTGGCAAAAAAAAAAATGTAACTTTCAAAAAAACGGCACTGTGAGAAAAGCAAAATCCTACTACCTGAGCTGTTGAAAAATGTGATAACTGTTCTTTTGAAAGATCTTGAGCCTCCACAAACCACCTTTTATGCAGTCATGAGAAATAGGGAGGAAGGAACACAGGATCAGAGAAGAACTGGAAGCTTAAAACTCTCTGCAAATTGAAATCTGGGTAATAAGGAAGAAAGACAGTAGGCGAGGTAAAACATTTTGCTTTTATAAGATCCAATCCCCAGTTCCAAATTACCTCATAATTTATTTAAGAGTTCAAAAATCATCCTCTCAGTTTATTAGCAAATTGAGGTAGGAGAGAGAATTTCTAAGCCACGCAATAGACTTGTGAATATAGATATTAAAAGCTGGAGAAATAAAAAAAAGAATTTATTCTGCTTTCAAAAATGATCCCTTATTTTGGAACACGGAGATTAAGACAGAGACAATGATGTACATAATTTAACAATTTGGGACTCAAAAGACTAGCATCTGATGAGATAACACTTCTGAGTTTTCATCTGCTAACAAATTAATGAAAAGTGCATGAATTAAAGCATAGAAGAAAAACATGTTGCAAACTTGCGTTTATAACTCTATGTAATTACCCTAGTCTGAGTTAGTATTCCGCTGGGGTTCATTAGTATGGCCTCACCAATTGTTGATGTCCACTGTCTGTTCTTAATTGCCCAGCCTGATAGTGTTCCAGCTCTTAACTACTTCAGGCATTGCCTTTGCTTACTGGATGTCCATTATCATAGTCCAGATTAGAAATTCCTTGACAGGCAAAAGGCTTACTTAATCATGTAGGTTATAGTCAATGGAATCCCTGTAATACTTTACAATGATTCCTAAATTTTGGTAATATATGAACTGTTTCTAAAAGGAAAACAACCCCAAAGTCACTGACTCCTATTACTTCCCTACAAATGCTACTTGAGTATGTATAAGTGTAAAACTAGGTACAAATTCTATTGTTAAAACTTCCACTCAAAAATTGCTAAATGACTCCCTGGCAGGCATGGCTCAGTGGTTGAGCATCAACCTATGAACCAGGAGGTCATGGTTAGATCCCCGGTCAGGGCACATTCCTGGGTTGCGGACTTGATCCCCAGTGTGGGGTGGGCAGGGGCCAGCCAATCAATGATTCTCTCATCATTGATTTTTCTATCTCTCTTTCCCTCTCCTTCCCTCTCTGAAATCAATAAAAATATATTTTTAAAATTTGCTAAAGGATATTTCACAGTGCTTTCCCCCATCTTCCCCTTCAAACGTGTCACCATTTTTGTAGTCCCTACCTACAGGTGACAGGGTATAGGAAAGTGTCCTTGTTGGCAAGACTCTGTGTATTTTCAAAAAGTCATTTTGACAATAAAGTTTGTATAGAAACAGAAACAGAGTAGCTTAGATAACTTTTGTTGTTGTTTCTTATTTCTTTTTTCCTTTAGAAAGAGTGTTCACAGCAGGGGGAGGGGGTGAAGAGAAAATGTGTAAATGTCATGTCCCTAGAGGTTTGGAGACTCCAACTTAGCATTTTGGAAATACTCCAAGTGGAATGACTCCAACATAGAATGACTTTATCTAGGAGAATGAGACCAAAAGCGCAGATAATCACATCCTCAGAGAAAAAAACTGACTTTCTCCCAAGAGATCTGCAGAGGCAATAAAGGACTCTTGACCTGACCAAAGCATCATTTCCACACCAAGATTTATACACCCGTGTCCACAGAAGCTTTATTGGTAATAATCCCATACTGGAAATAACTCAAATGCCCATCATTGTGAATGGATAGAGTGTGGATATACATACAATGAACTACTACTCAGCAATAAAAAAGAAATTAACTGTTGATTCAAACAATATGGATACATTTCAAAATAATAATTTTTAATCACTATAAAATATCACTGCCGTTGTTCGTTTAGTACTGTGTCATATGATGACTGATTGCCATTCTTTCCTCTATTACCAAATGTAGAGCATCATTCACTTGATCTTGCTGAGGAGTTATCAGTTGGATACTGAATGCGGTTCTGTTGCCTAGCTTAGCGAAGGCATGTGACATAGAATCGGCTGGCTCCAATGTGATCATAGACACAGGTGCAAAGGCAAGTACATGCTAGTTTCACCTGTCAGGAAAAATGGTCATTCCCATGGCATAGAATAGGCTAATCATCAGTTTTATAATCAAAATGAAACCTCTTTGATACATCTTAAACTTATACAGAGCTGTATGGCAATTACATCCCAATGAACCTGAAAAAAAAGTGAAATCATAAAAGTAAAAAATGATCTCACTGAGCAATAGTAAGTACATTCTTAGAACCAGCATGTCCTTAACCAAAGCATTGCAGTTCTTTAAGAATTGTTGTACTTGTCTGTTAATAAATACTAGAGGCCCAGTGCACAAAAATTTGTGTACTTGGGGGTGTCCCTCAGCCCAGCCTGTGCCCTCTCGTAGTCTGGGACCCCTTGGGGGATGTCCACCTGCTGGCTTAGGCCAGCTCCCCGGGGGATCGGGCCTAAGCTGGTAGTCAGACATCCCTCTGACAGCCCGGGAGCCCTCAGGGTATATCCACTTGCCAATGGGGAGCAGCCTAAGCTGCAGTCAGACATCCTTAGTGCTGCTAAGGAGGCAGGAGAGGCTCCCGCCACCACTGTGCTGGCAGCCATCAGCCTGGCTTGTGGCTGAGCAGAGCTCCCCCTGTGGGGAGCACTGACCACCAGGGGGCATCTCCTGCATTGAGCCCCATAGTGACCAGTCATTCCCAGTTGTTCTGCTGTTAGGGTCAATTTGCATATTAACCTTTTATTATATAGGATGGTATCATGTATCTCATATGACTCCTGTGTGAATTATATTAAGTAGCTAGCCATTTCTAAGTTCAAATGCACTAAAACAAAAATTAACACTGAACTATAATTTCTTTTGTAAAATTATAAATTTGTTTTAATAGAAGATTATAGATTGAGAATATTTATAATGTGGCACTATGTTTCATCAAACATCATGGCTTTCTTTGGTGGTTCCTTTTTTTGTCTATTTTACATTTGAGAAATAATGCAGAAATGATTCATAACTTCAAAATCACAAATTAGAATATATTTCCCTAGCCAGTTTGGCTCAGTGTATAGAGAGTCGACCTGCGGACCAAAAAGCTCCAGGTTCGAGTCCAGTCAAGAGCATGTACCTTGGTTGCAGGTTCCTCCCCAGCCCAGGCCCTGATCAGGGTGCATGCAGGAGGTAACCAATTCATGTGTTTCTCTCACATCCATGTTTTTCTCTGTCTTTCCCTCTCTCTTCCACTGTCCCTAAAAATCAATGGGAAAATATCCTCAGGTAAGGATTAACAACAACAAAACAACAAAAGACGAACAAGAAGAAGAAGCAGCAGAAGAAGAAGAAGAAGAAGAAGAAGAGGAAGAGGAAGAGGAAGAGGAAGAGGAAGAGGAAGAGGAAGAGGAAGAGGAAGAGGAAGAGGAAGAGGAAGAGGAAGAGGAAGAGGAGGAGGAGGAGGGGAGGAGGAGGAGGAGGAGGAGGAGGAGGAGGAGGAGGAGGAGGAGGAGGAGGAGGAGCAATCTGTTGAATGCATTTTGTCCTCTGATTACAAAACAAGTTTACTTTTTCTTAATTTGGGCAATTAGTGATATTCGTAGGTGTCAAATATATATTTTCAAGTTTTCCTAATTTTGTTACACAATATATGCTTTAAATCTAGAAAATATTAGTATTTTTATTAATAACATGGTGGGTTTTTTTTAGAAATTCAATGAAGTAAAACTTCTTGTTTTATTAAACACAAAGAAAGTGCATCCCGCTTTTTGTGCACATGGAAAACTACCGAAAACAGGACAGGTTTACTGTAGAGAAAGGCAGCTTGTTTCCAGAAAACTGACTCATTTCTGTCATCTTTTCTGTCTGTGAATAGAGGATTACAATTTAAAATGGGTATTAAACCTCAGAGGTCAAAGAGTTAGGTAGACTTAGTGTGTCAGTGCTGGTTATGCAGAAGGAGGAATGTTAAATGAATTTGTATTTAAGCTGCTTTGTCATTTGGTGTTATTGCTCTTGGCAGTCTACTATTTAAATTGTTTGTTTAATAATATTGATTTATAAGAAATTATGAAAATATCCATTGGACAATTTTATCAATGATAAAATACTATTAACTTAGTGATTATACATTGAAATAAAACAGAGTCTTTATTATATTCAAAGTGTTAAAGAAAAAGAAGGTCCTATTATTTAGGATCTGTATAAGAAGGAATGGCGTTCCCAACAGTTTTCATGAGTTCTGTCTATCATTTTCCTTTGGGCTATGACTTGATTGTAGGTATGCTAGAAACAACATTTAATGCTACAACAACAGTGAGCTTTCTTCTCAGAGGTGATATGGATACCCCTCGGCTTAAGGACACAATTTACCTTCTGCCTCCAGTTGTATTTTGTTAGTGAAGGTCAACCGGTATAGTGAGTCCTGGATTATCTCAATGACCACATACACCTGGGAAATTCATTCAGCCTCCCAGGCTGTTCTTTTCTTCCTCCTTGTGTAAGTGAAATGAAATGATCTCTAAGATACCTTGTAGATATCAACATTCTAAATTATATTTACCAAATTTTCATAAACTTATTTAAAATAATAAATGTATTAGCCCAGGTCTTTCAGGAAGCAGACACCAAGGTATATAAGATTATGTGCTAATTGCAAATGCATACAATTTTAAAAGTTTCTGATTCATACTCAGTAAACACTGAGTGAATAGACAAGAAAATTTTATGATAGATGTCATCAGGCCATGAATTTCTAGTTAGATGTTTGCATATTTTATTAAAATGGTACAGAGTCCTTGCTATACAAAGGTTTCAGTTCACTTACGCTATTCTGTTCCATTGGTCAATTGCGAGAAAATCCTTGGGCATTCTTCATGAAACTGCTATCATGTTTTACTTTAGTAAATATGTGATATTACATTTCCCAAATAATTTGCTAAAATTATTTCAGTAAAAATGTGTTTAATTATCAGGATGAGACAATTTTCTTAAGTGAAGTCATAACTGGAACTTAATGCAATGTCATTTGTATTAATTTGACAAGTTCCTAAATGCTATTTTATTGGCTTGCAGCTATTGCTCCAAAACCTTCTAAGACATTTTGTTTTATTTTTCTCATTAAGAAGCTACCAAAGAATGTTATTAGACCTAGGCCAGACAGTAATTGGGATGAGTGTCCTTATTTAGATAGATCACCTTTGGAATAGCCACAGCCACAATGAAATGTAGGGTTGGATGTTTCTGTTATCATATTCTTCCAGAAAAATTGTTCTTTCTAAGAATACTCTAACAATGATATATACTTATCAAATCTTAAAACATGTTATTTTTTTTTTAAATTGTATGCTTATATGTCCAGGTGGATTGTAATATTGCTGTAATATTGTCTTGTATGTCATTGCATAGTGGGCATGTATAATATTAATTATGTAGCTTCCCCCCACTTTTTTTTTTTTAGACCAGATTCCCTCCATTGATTACCTAACACACAAAAGAATAGTTCACATACTTTGAAGTTGAGAAGTGGCAGAAACAGAGAGTATGTCAGCAAATGGCCTAATGCCTGTCAGCCAGGGAGACCAGCACTGCAAAGCAGGTGACTAACAGCTATTTGCCATCCTGGCTTCCTATGGTCTTTTCAAAATGCAGGTCTTGTTATGGCAAAATGCTGCTATAATTCTCATGGCTGTTTGAAAATCAAACCCTTCATGTGGCTTGACTGGCCAATAGGTGCTCCCTGCTATCCAGTGTCCCTCGCTCCATGTCCAGTCTGCTCTTCATGCCCCACTGTTCATTTCCTAGTACTTGCATTTCCTCATTCTCTGAAAGAGTTCACTTCCCATTTTCCTAGGGACTTCCCACTCCTCTTTTTATCTTCACTTTCTCAGACAATATAATCTCCAAAAAGCAACTTTCTTTCTTTAGTCCAAATTATCTCATTATATGGTTTTATGGCATCCTATATAATAAAAGGCTAATTTGCAAATTGTCTCCACGACCAGGAGTTTGACCTGGAGTTTGACCAGGGGGTGGGGCTGGCTGGCAAACCTCCTGCGTCCCCTCCCCCAGGCCAGCTCAACTGGCCCAATCAGGGCGAGCCAGCCGGATCCCACCCATGCACTAATTCGTGCACTGGGCCTCTAGCATAGTATAACAGACTGCAACCTTGCCTTCAGAGTTTAAATTTTATAATGATTTCTAACATTCTCTGCCAAGTTGTCTTCTTCACTGATCTGTTTCATAAATAAAGAGGCTAAATGCATCTATTTAACTCTTCTGTTTAATTCTACATGGTTTAGCCACTGCCCAGAATAGGACTAGAATTCAATAAATGTTTTGAATGAATAAATAGTTAAAATTCTCAATGTACAGAACAAAAACTAAGATTATGTATTTGACACTTTCTGAAAAAAATCATAAGAACAAGTATCTTTCTCATCACTATTTATTCCAACGAACGAGTAAAGTATACCTGACATGATTTTTTAAATTTTTCATATGCCATGAAATATAATAATATCAAGATACAAATGTGCCAGCTATTAATCCAGAAAAATAATTCCAGTCATCCCAGCTATGGGTGTAGAGCAGGGTAAGTAATATATTTTGATTTCCTCTCTTTCAGAGTCAATGTATCCAGCTAAGAATTTTAATTGAAGCTGGCAGTTGGTCAAACAACATAAACAAAATAAGTATTCTTTTTCCATTGACTTCTGAAAAAAATATCAGACCACAGAGGTGATTTTTAATGAAACTATTATAAAGAGTCCCATACTGTCATTGATTTTTTTCTAGCAAAATACCAATATTTGAGCTGGTATAATTTGAAGCAATTGTGCTGTATTGTATTCCCCATAAGTGCTTTTTCTCTGTCTAAATAGAAATTGAGTTTCAACAAGAAAATAATCTTTGAACAAATCATATTTGGAAAAATATTCAAAAGAATAAAATTGATACTACTTTGGACTTAATACAGTTCATTTTGCTTTCAAGTACTCTTTTTTACGCTTTTCCATATTTATAGGTGTATTTTCTTCCCCCAAATTGCCATTTAACTCACTTGAAATAACAATAGCTTGAAAAATAAACCCTTTTTAAAGAGTGTATTTCCTTCAGACAACTCTAAACATTTGGAAAAATTCATGACTACCCTCTGAAATAAATACAATAAACTATAAATGCATTAACTATATTTCATGTGGTTAAAAAGTATGTGTTTGGAATTTATATTAAGCCTTAGCTAGATGCAGAATCAAAAATGGACTAGTTAGGAGAGGCATGTCTTAACATCTTGAAATACTTTCTTGCTATTAAAACTTAGACTACAGATTCATGAATGTTTTAAAAATATTCTACTCTATCCAAAATATTTTTGTATGATCCAATGTTCATCAAACTTCAAAGTCATTTTTGAAAATCAGTCATTTTACAGAAATACATTCTTTTATGGTGTAAGGCAGTAACACTATGAATAGTAAAAGAATTGAGGATAAATGTGATTATTTTTAATAGTTTGTACTATTTAAAATCTTATGCTATTTAAGATATTTTTTCTTGTTTTTTCTACCTTATAATTTTTATTACAATCAGAAGCAGTGCCCTGTCTTAGTCTCATATACTTTTTATTAAAAATATTATGGTTAGAAACTATAGGAAGTCAGAAGTACAATATTTTGCGATATGGATATGAAGCATACCCACTCAGACCAGTGCTGTTGAAAAGAATACTGAGTGGGTTTGGTAATATATCTTTCATTCTATGGGAACCAAGGTCATCACTATATACCTCCTGTGTGGGAGTCAAGCAAGGGAGAATATCTAGGAAAAGCAGGTTCCTTGTTTATAAATTAAAAATTATCATCCTTTCCTGGTTGGATTGTTACCATTCATACTGGTATAAGGATAAGAATAAACACATAAAATATGGTCTACCACAGAAAAAAAATAGCCTAAAGAATGATACTGAATTTGAAAAGAAGCCTGGTATAAGTGCCAACAAAATTAATCCTTGAATCCAGCAGGTGAAGCTTAGTTGGTTGAGTGTCAACCATGTACCAAGAGGTGCCCGGTTTGATTCCCAATCAGGGCACATGCCCAGCTTGCAGGCCTGATCCATAGTAGGGGACCTGCAGCAGGCAGCTGATCAATGGTTCTCTCTCATTGATGTTTCTATCTCTCTCCCTCCCTTTTCTTTCCTTTCTCTCTAAAATCAATAAAAACATATTTTAAAAATAATAATGTGGGATGATGTGGTTAATGGAGGAAGGAAACAGAGGCTTTCAGATCTTCAGATGCAAATAGAAGTTGGGGAAAAACACAAAGACCTATGGAATAGAAATATATACATATATATTATATACACATTTATGTTTATACTAGAGGCCCAGTGCACAAATTTGTGCACCAGTAGGGTCCCTCGGCCTGGCCTGTGGTCTCAGTCTGAAACCAGCTCTCTGACATCCCCTGAGGGGGTCTCAGATTGAGAGGGTGCAGGCCTGGCCAAGGGGCCCATCGGTGCACAATCAGGCTGAGGAGGGATGTGAGAGGTTGGCCAGCTGGGGAGGTACCACAGGAGGGTTCCAGGGCATGCCCGGCCTGTCTTGCTCAGTCCCAATCAGTCGGACCCAAGCAGCAAGTTAACCTATTGGTCAGAGTGTCTGCCCCCTGGTGGTCAGTGCACGTCATAGCGAGGGGTTGAGTGACCTTAGTATATTATTAGCATATTATGCTTTGATTGGCTTTTTAAAAATATATATATTTTATTTATTTTTTACAGAGAGGAAGGGAGAGGGATAGAGAGTTTGAAACATCGATGAGAGAGAAACATCGATTAGCTGCCTCCTGCGCACCCCTCCTGGGGATGTGCCTGCAACCAAGGTACATGCCCTTGACCAGAATCAAACCTGGGACCTTTCAGTCCGCAGGCCGACACTCCATCCACTGAGCTAAACCAGTCAGGGCTTTGATTGGCTTTTATTATATAGGATATATGTCAATTATATATATGTATATTTAAATACAAACACATTTCATAGGCTACTTTTAGATGCCTATGAAATATTTGTTTTGCATTTCTACAAATATCAGTATTTTCCTGTTTTTATATTTAGTATATCAGTATATGTTTTATATATAACATATAAATATTAATGCATATATGTGTGTATTTTGTGTATTTATTAGAACGATGGAACATTGACCACGACATGGTCCATCCCCTTAGGCCCACATTTCAGATGACCTACTGGTGATTTCCAAGTAGCTGTCACCACTTTATACCTGATTATTGGAAGTAAAAGTACATTCCCAGCCATATAAATCACATTTCTCTTCCTAATAGAGCAGACAGGTTAGGCTAACTCATTTGCCAAGTTTTAGAGTCAAGTTAATACTTCCAAGTTCCCCAGGCCTCTCAGCCATAAACATCGTTCATTTTGGCTTCTGATGCTTATAAGTTGAGCAGAGTGATGGGGACTTTGCTTCTAAACTCACATTTTACAGGATTATTTTTTAGATTCCAAGCTTCTTCAAAATGCTGGGTGCACAATTGTGCCACTTTTGTTAACTGCTCTAAACTCATGTCTCCCTAATATCCCCGTGGTCATTTGGCTCAGGCCACATAACCCCCTCAAAGTTTAGGGACCCCCTGCAGGCATTTTCCCCTTCATTTGCTTCTCCAGCAGCCCCAGGAATACCTAACAAAATTACACCAGATTAACCCAGGCCCACCTCCAGGGCTTCAAGCCTCTGCTTAGATATTACCTCCCACCTTGTTTTCTCTCATTTATTCAGTTAAAAACTTCAAAGATCATCACAAAATCTTATCACCCTCACCTGGTCTATTTTTCTGCATGCACCTACCATTTTCACCATCTAATGTACACCATATTCCATGTATTTACTGTTTATTTTATTATTATGTTTCCTTCCAAACATAATAATATAAAGGCAGGGATTTCTGTCTTTTGTTAGCTGCTGTTGTCCCCAAACCTGACACAGTTGACTGACAGCTAGCAGGTGATAAATGGCTGCATTCCTCAGCAGAACTAAGACAAATGATTTGGGTACCTACTTAATAAGAACAATCCTGTTAAAATAAGACAGATGGTTAGCACTGTTGATCACACTGACCTACAAGCCAGAGAATGAATGGAAAGCAGTGGAGAGGATGTGAAATGTAGCAGGTTTGTCCTGAACACCAAAGTTACTGATTTGTTTGGCCGAAATTGCCCTCCAAATTACCAACTAAAGAAATGCAAGTGACTTTGTCCACTTTTTCTTCCTGTCTCCCATCCTTCCCTGACTTAAGAATCATCAGAAACATTTTAAATCTTAGAAATGCACAATTGCTATAGCATGTGAGTGATGCCTGTCTTCTCACAGGTTTCCCTTCCTCGTTAGGATTCTGGCACCACCTTTCTATTGCTGAAGCTCCCAAATTTAAGCCTCTATCACGTTTTACCTGAATGATTGCAATACATATTTTACATATAGTTTACTATCTTTCAATAAGAATACATGTTTCAAATATTCTACAGATGGATATATTTTAAAAAATTGTTATTATATTAATATTGCTCTATTAATATATCCTATCTAAGAAAAGAGTGATATGCAAATTAACCATCATTCCATCACTCTGTCACAAAGATGGCAACAGCCACAGAGCTGGAGTGAGCCGGAGGCTTGGGTTGCCAGGGGCAACCCAAGCCTCCCGCCTGCCCTGGATGGCACTGGGCTCCACTCAAGGCTACAAAGTTTCAATTATAGAAGATAAATAAATCGCAGGAAAAAAAAGAAAGAAAAAAAGGACAGCCATCAGCCCCTCAGCCAGGCTGGCAAGGCACCCCCAGTGGGGACCTCCACCCTTAATGGGGTGTGGCCAGCCTGAAAACAGCCCTCAGCCCCTCACCCAGGCTGACCACATCCCCATGGGGTGAGGGTCCCCGCTGGAGGCTTGGCCAGCCTGAAAAAGGCCTGCAGCCCTTCATCCAGGCTGGCCAGGCACTCCAGCGGGACCCCCACCCTGATCCGGGGCACCCTTCAGGGAAAACCAGCTGGCCCCCACTGTGCACCAGGCCTCTATTCTATATAATAAAAGGGTAATATGCCAATTGACCCTAACAGCAGAATGACTGGGAATGACTGGTCACTATGACACACACTGACCACCAGGGGGCAGACGTTCAATGCAGGAATTGTCCCCTGGTGGTCAGTGTGCTCCCACAGGGGGAGCTCTGCTCAGCCACAAGGAAGGCTGATGGCTGCCAGCACAGCAGAGGTGGCGGGAGCCTCTCTTGCCTCCTCAGCAGTGCTAAGGATGTCCGACTGCAGCTTAGGATTGCTCCCCGCTGACAAATGTACATACCCTGAGGGCTCCCAGGGTGCCAGAGGGATGTCTGACTGCCAGCTTAGGCCCAATCCCTTGGGGAGCAGGCCTAAGCCACCAGGTGGAAATCCCCCAAGGGGTCCCAGACTACGAGAGGGCACAGGCCGGGCTGAGGGGGCCCTCCAAGTGCACAAATTTTTGTGCACTGGGTCTCTAGTTATCTAATAATTAGCATGGCTACAGAATAAGTATTTGGCTTTGTTCTTTTATTATTTTAACTAGAGGACCGGTACATGATGTTCATGTATTGGGGGAGGGGTGTCCCTTAGCCTGGCCCAAGCCCTTGTGCATTCCGGGAGCCTTCAGGGGATGTCCAACTAATGGCTTAGGCCCACTCCCCACGGGCATCCTTAGTGCTGCCGAGGAGGCAGGAGAGGCTCCCACCACCTCTGCTGCACTCACCAGCCATCAGGTTGGCTTATGGCTGAGAGTAGCTCCTCCTTCGGGAGCACACTGACCACCAGGGGGCAGCTCCTGCATTGAGCATCTGCCCCCTGGTGGTCAGTGCGCGTGATAGTGACTGTTATTTCAGCTGTTCAGTCAATGTGCATATTACCCTTTTATTATATAGGACTAGAGGCCCGGTGCACAAAAGTTTGTGCACTCGGGGGTGGGGGGGTCCCTCAGCCCGGCCTGTGCCCTCTCGCAGTCTGGGACCCCTCAGGAGATAATGACCTGCTGGCGTAGGCCTGCTCCCTGGTGGAAGAGGGCAGGCCTAATCCCTAGGTGCAGCCACTGGTCAGGCTCAGAGCAGGGCCGATTGGGGAATTGGGGCACCACTCCCTGTCATGCACAGAGCAGGGCGGATTGGGAGGTTGCGATGCCACCCTCAGTCACGCTCAGGGTAGGTCCGATTGGGGGGTTGGGGCACCACCCCTTGTTACACTCAAGGCAGGGTCGATGGGGAGGTTGTGACGCCACCCCCTGTCAGGCACAGAGCAGGGCCAATCCGGTGGTTGGGGATCTCCCCCCTGTCATGCACAGAGCAGGGCCAATCCGGTGGTTGGGGAGCTCCCCCCTGTCACGCACAGAGCAGGGCCAATCCGGTGGTTGGGGAGCTCCCCCCTGTCACGCACAGAGCAGGGTCAATCAGGGGGTTGAGGAGCTCCCCCCTGTCATGCACAGAGCAGGGCCCATCAGGGGGTTGGGGATCTCCCCCCTGTCAAGCAGAGAGCAGGGCAGATCAGGGAGTTGGGGTGCCGCCCTCTATCACCCACAGAGCAGGGCTGATCAGGGGGTTGGGGCGCTGCCACTGTCACACCCAAGGCAGGGCCGATGGGGAGGTTATGGCTCTACCCCGTCATACACAGAGCAGGGTCCGTGGGGTGGGGGGGTTGGGGCGCCGCACCCTGTCACACAAAGAGCCGCAGGGCGATCAGGAGGTTGGGGAGATCCCCCTGTCAGGAACAGAGCAGGGCCGATAGGGAGGTTGCACTGGGTGTGTGTGCGGGGGGGAGTGTCCCTCAGCCCAGCCTGCCCCCTCTCACATACTGGGAGCCTTCAGGCGTTGACCCCTATCACCCTCCAATCGCAGGATCGGCCTCTTGCCCAGGCCTAACGCCTCTGGCCTAGGCGTCCGGCCCAGGCAGCGGGGACCAGCAGTGGCAGCAGGGGGCACCGCGATTGCGTGGGCTCCACCCCTGCCCCTGCAGGACGCCTCTGGCTGAGGCATCCGGCCCAGGCAGCAGGGACCCGCAGTGGCAGTGGCCCCGTGATCGTGGGCTCCGCTTTAGGCCCAAGCAAGGGACCCCTAGCTCCCGGGACTGCCAGCTTTGACTGTGCCCAGCTCCCATTGCTGGCTCCACCCCTACTTCCTGCTATCACTGGCCAGGGTGGCAAAGGCGCCTGATTCTCTGATCATGGCTGGGGGGCAGGGCAAAGGCGGCCCCCCCAGCTCTTAGCTCTCCCCTGGGTTTCCAATCACTGTCAGTGGCAGGGGGCTTCTTCCTGCTTTCCCTTTTGCCTCCCTGCATTGTGCCTACATATGCAAATTAGCCGCCATCTTGTTGGCAGTTAACTGCCAATCTTAGTTGGCAGTTAATTTGCATATAGCCCTGATTAGCCAATGAAAAGGGTAGCGTCGTACGCCAATTACCATTTTTCTCTTTTTTTAGTGTAGATGTTTCATGATGGTTTACTATATACAAAGTGTTTAGACAACTGGCTAGCTCCCTATTAGATAATATATTACGCCTTTCCAAATATTCAACATAACAAAATCTAGACATTTTTTTGAATAAAGAGAGTCAACCTAACATTTATCAGAAATGGGTACAGATTGATATGTCTATAAGTTTTGGTTGGAGTATATTTAATAAGCACAATTACAAAGTCAAAATAATCTAAGAACAGTAACATTAAATCCCTATATTTAAATAGTTCTATATGCCAAAACACATCATAAATTTTGAAAGTGAAGCTAAAAAAATGGGACAAGAGGTGTTCTAACACTATTTAGCAGGTAAGGCATTCATGCTTTTTAAAATTAGGCAGGTAGATAGATGTAGGTATAGATGTTTAACAATCACAAAATAATATACAATGAAAAATATGACAGAATAACAAGAAAAAGGAGTGCAAATTCTAATATGCATTTGTAAAATTGTTCAAAAATTTGTCAGGTCAATAAAGGCAATTAAAAAAGAGAATATTTTCTTTATGTTATCAGAAAATAAATAAAATTGGAATAGAATGTTGTTTGCTGTTGGTTAGAGTACAAATGATACATGTATACATGTAGTCTAGCTTTCTTTTGCCCACAAGATTTACCTTGTTATATATATATATTTTTCAGTAAATTATCTCAGACTTGTCCTAACATTTAGCTAAAAGTCTCCATTACTATATTTTAGAGTAAATGTTTACTACTTCTCAATTATAGCTCCAAGAACTTTACATGATTAACTAATTTAATTCCCAGAAGATACCTGGGAGCTCAATTTTATTATCATTTTATTAAAAAGAAGCTATCATACAGAGAAGTTATTTTCCTAATTCTACTGCTAATAGGCAGAAGAATGGTGATTCAAACCCTGAAAATCTGCCTTGGTTCTCAAGGACTGGGAAAAGATTTAATCTTGATAATAGGATATTTTAACAAACATTGGTTTGGTCTCAGGAGTTCTATGTTTTACATAAGTATAGTTAATAATCCAAGTAATATTTAAATATATACTATGTAAATGCCAGTATATTGACTGAATTTACTTATATTTAACTTAATGCAACTAAAAATCATGTATGGATTATAAGACAAATTATTTTTATTACATATATTTTCATCTATTTTTGCTTTACTCTCTAATGTACAAAAGCCATAATTGGAAAAAAAAAAAAGACTTCTTTATTAAAGGCAGACCAAATTAATTGAAGTTTTTTTTTTTTCTGGCTTGTATATTTATATTTTTAATCTTTTAAAAAATGTTTCAGAAGTCACAGGTTTACTTTAGAATTATGACTGGCATCTCATATATAGACTAGTAAATGTGGTATTACAAGTAAAAATTATCAAAGTTCTGAAATCTTTATTTCTTTTGTCTATAATATTGATAAATATACTTGTAAAATCTTAAATTGAACTGAAATACCAAATAATTTTTGTTTGATTTGCAAATAATCTGGTGATTAAAAATAATTATTGGAAAAAATGTTTCCTATTTGCCCTAACAGGTTTGGCTCAGCAGCTAGAGTGTCAGCCTGCGGACTCAAGGGTCCCAGGTTTGATTCCGGTCAAGGGCACATCCCCAATTGGGGGTGTGCAGGAGGCAGCTGATTGATGTTTCTCTCTCATCAATGTTTCTGGCTTTCTATCCCTCTCCCTTCCTCTCTGTGGAAAATCAATAAAAATATATTTTAAAAAAATGTTTCCTATTTAACATGCTGTGAGAAGAAAGAAAGCGTTTCAAAATAAAATTGGAATGTTATTTACATAGCTTTCACTTAGACTGAATAAAATGATGCCTTTTACCTGGGAACGTATTTTGATGTGTAGTGATGGGTGAGAGCTAGTGTACCTCTTACTGCCATTTCCCTGGTTCCCTCACTTGCTATGTCTAGTGTCCTATTGGATTTTGTTATAGTTTATGGTTGCTTTCTGAAGAAAAATTCTCATGACTTCCAGTTTTCTCCTTTTCCAGTTTTTGTACTCTTCTCACTTTTATTTATTTATTTATTTATTTATTTATTTATTTATTTATTTAAATTCTTCATTGCTTAAAATATTACATATGTCTTCTTTTCCCCCCATTGACCTCTTGATGGCTGCCCCCACCCCCAGCACATGCCTTCACCACCCTAGTGTCTGTGTCCATTGGTTAGGCCCATGGTCGGCAAACTACGGCTCGCGAGCCACATGTTGCTCTTTGTCCCCTTTAGTGTGGCTCTTCCACAAAATACCACGTGTGGCGCACATGTACAGTGGGATTGAAACTTCGTGGCCCATGTGCAGAAGTCGGTATTTTGTGGAAGAGCTGGTATTGCATCATGTGAAATGATTTGCATTTCTCAGATGATTAGTGACTTTGAGCATGTTTTCATGTGTCTCTTGGCATTCTGTATGTCCACATACATTCTGTATGTCCACTTTGTGAAGGGGCCAAAGAGCTGCATGTGGCTCGCGAGCCACGGTTTGCGGAGCCTGTTTGCCGACCACTGGGTTAGGCTTATATGCCTGCATACAAGTCCTTTGGTTTACCTCTTACTTCCTCCCCACAACCTCCACTTTCCCTCTGAAGTTTGAAGGTCTGTTCGGTGCCTCTCTGTCTCTGATTCTATTTTTGTTCATCAGTTTACGTTGGTCATTATATTCCACAAATGAGTGAGATCATGTGATATTTATCTTTCTCCAACTGGCTTATTTCACTTCGCATAATGCTCTCCAGTTCCATCCATGCTGTTCCTAATGGTAAAAGTTCCTTCTTTTTTACAGCAGTGCAGTATTCCATTGTGCAGATGTACCACAGTTTTCTAATCCACTCATCTGCTAATGGGCACTTAGGCTGCTTCCAAATCTTAGCTATGAAAAATTGTGCTGCTATGAACATAGGAGTGCATATGTCCTTTCTGATTGGTGTTCTGATTTCTTGGGATATATTCCTAGAAGGGGGATTACTGGGTCAAATGGGAGTTCCATTTTTAATTTTTTGAGGAAACTCCATACGGTTTTCCAGAGTGGCTGCACCAGTCACATTCCCACCAGCAGTGCACGAGTGTTCCTTTTTCTCCACTTGTCATTTGTTGATTTGTTGATGATAGCCACTCTGACAGGTGTCAGATGCTATTTCATTGTCATTGTGATTTGCATTTCTAGGATGATTAGTGACTTTGAGCATGTTTTCATGTGTCTCTTGGCATTCTGTATGTCCACTTTCAAAAAGTGTCTACTTAAGTCCTTTGCCCATTTTTTTATTGAATATGATTGCATCCACATGAAAAAAAAGCTTCAAAAACTCTCCATTTTCAAGTATTCCTGGAGAAAAGACTGGGAATTCCCTCCTCATGCAGATTCCTGGATATGAGGATTCAATATTTGAGCTCAGAGTGGTCTGTCTGAAGGACTAGGTCATGATGGGATAAGGATAGACCCTGATGGCAGAGAAATAATTTTAGTGTCACTATGGCTTCCTATGATCTGGAGAGTTTCCACACTAAAATATTTTATTATAAATAATAAAGTTAGATGACCCAAAGAATATTTTAATGTACTGATCCTGTATCATGATCTTCACATTCAATCAGAGACATTATTTCACAACAAGGAGACATTCGGTTTTATATGCATTAACTGTAACTTCAAGTACTTTGTTAACAAATAGCTAAATCATGGCTTACTATGGTAGTTTTATTGCTTAAACAATTTCTGCATTTTTAAAAAATTATTCAATTTCAAAATTAGAGGATATTTTAAATAACCCATCCTCTATCTAATGTGAATTTTAGCAAAGATATTAACAATAATAGTAGCATCTCCAGTTATTAAATACTTACTAGATTTTAGCTTGCAGTGATTCTCAACCTTCCTAATGCCGCGACCCTTTAATACAGTTCCTCATGTTGTGGTGACCCCCAACCATAAAATTATTTTCGTTGATACTTCATAACTGTAATTTTGCTACTGTTATGAATTGTAATCTAAATATCTGATATGCAGGATGTATTTTCATTGTTTGCGACCCACAGGTTGAGAACCACTGGATTAGAGTCATTATTTCAATCCCAAATGAGATTACTATCCAGCAATACTATCCTCCTTATTTTTAAGATTAATTAAAAAAAGAAGTTATATGAAGAAAAATAACATGTAAAGTAGCATGGAAAATCTGACCTTGATAATCTCACAGTCAAACAGTGACTTCTAAGTGCCTTGACCAGCTTTTATACATCATCCAATTATATGTCCAATTTAGAAGTTATAGAACAATTGATTAGACTTCAATGACATGCTCTTACTCCACCCTTCATTTTTCTTTGTCCCAAGCTTTTCTCCAGTGCCACACTGGGTGCTCTGAGGCTCTGTGTCTACTAGTGGACCACTTAGATATCCCAGAGGACTCAGCATTTCTCCCCAAACATACTCAGGCCACAGAGCAAGGAATAAAATGAGAACAAAACGTATTTCATATCTTGGCTCTTTTCCCTTCATACACATCAAAAAGTTATCCTTTCCCATAGTCATGAAAGAGGTTACTTCAACTTAGTTTCAAAATGTTTTCTTTCCTTTTGAAAGCAACTACTAATATTTTCCAGTTCTTTGGGGAACACAGGAGATGAAAACTGTAATCTTTTCTTTCTTTGAGAATAGCACTTTGGGGGAGGGGGGATCATTTTCCACTGACACGCTTACAAATTATGATTGCTCCTTTTTATGTCAGTCCTCAGAAGAAACCCTGGAAATGGTAGCTTTACAGATTTAGAAAATAATGAATAAGGCCTCCAAAAGAAGAGTCCCCTGGCCGATGTTAGCTCGCTTCAGTGATGACATTTGATAGCAGTTTTTGTTCAGCATAAGGTTCCTCTGGCAACTGTTTTATTGGAAAACTGGAAATAGTGAAAAAGCACTGAAATATACATTTTTTATTTTAATAGGACTGGTGATTCTGCCACTGTACCCCATTTTTGCTATTTTCTAATGTGGTAAATTCATTTAATGGGATATTAATTTAACATTAATTTGTGCAAAGCACAGCTATATTTTTAAGGGATGAAGAGATTCAGGAAGTGAATTGGCTTCCATAAATTTATTCTAATGTATATGATCTTCTTTAGGATTTGAGGTATCATAATAAAGGTGGTAGTGTGTCACATGGTCCAATCTCCCAAGTGTGATAGTACATACTCCGTACTTCTTTTTTAAAAAATATGTTTTTATTGATTTCAGAGAGAGGAAGAAAGAGGGAGAGAGATAGAAACATCTATGAGAGGAAAAAAATATTGATTGGCTGCCTCCTGCATAGGGATTGAACCTTTAACCTCTGCATGTGCCCTAACCAGGAATTGAACTGGCAACCCTCTGGTGCATGGGGCAATGCTCAACCAACTGAGACACACTGGCCAGGCCAGATTTCTTTCTTTTTTTTTTTTTTTTTTTGCTGACTAGATGTATGTTGTATGTGTTGAGAAGAACCCAATCTTTCCTTTAAACAGTGGACCACAGTGATGAATTAGTTGTTATGTGAAAAAGCAGTAGATGAAAATGATTAATGAGCAGTAGAAGCTAAGTCAAAGTTTTAATGCTAATATTAAGTGTATATTTAATGAGACTGAAAAACATAGTATAATAGAATATTTGTTAATTATAATTTATTTCAATTACTGGCTGTTTTTCCTTCAAGTCTGTTTGTACAATATGTTTATTGATGCCCAAGGAAGACAGAATTCTGATGGCAAGTAGATGACTCCCCAATATGAGCATATAGTACTGACTGTAACACTTGAGTTACATACTTATAAGATTCATTTGTGTTTGTTCAAAACCTGATTATGTCAGCTGACTTTGTTATTGATATTATTAAATTGAATTAAATATTTTATAAGCTTATTAACTATGAATGCAAGAAGAGATCAGTTTCGATGAAAATCAAGTAGAATCTATTAGAAAAATCAGTTAATGTGAATTTCTCAAAATGAGATGCTTTTCTGAAATTAAATGCTGAAGTCAAGACTTTAGCAAAATTTTTGGTGAAACTATAGGATGATATAATAACTGGAAGCCACCACAGGGACCTGTGCTGGGTAGAAAAACCTGAACTGTCATTGATAGGTAGCTGCAGGCTCACTATGGACAGTTGCTGTGGACCCAGTCACAAGGAGGCCCCCACCAGAGTTTGAGATCTACCTTTAAGACCGTGACCAGATTCCAGTTTATATCAGAGAAAAATTCCTTTGGGCTTCTGGCAGGAGGAGAAGAAAAAAAATGTTGGGGATAAGGACACATACGTAATACCTTAATCCTCAAAAAAATGTTGGGGAGTACACGAGACGTGGATGGAAAGTTTGTAAGGAGGACATTCTGAGAAAAGGGAAGTGTATGGAAGGCTGCCTGCCCTGTTTATCAGAAATCCTACTTAGGGGAGACTTAGGAAAGTGTCGAAGGTGGTGCCCCTAATTATTCCTTGACCTTTCCAAACAAGTCTGTGTATGTGCAGATCCCTGGGTGTTTACTGGAATCCTTATGCTTAATCCCTAGATGCCCTTGCCTAGAGGACAATGTAAAACATGGATCCTCCAAGATTACGCACCCTTCTGATTATATCTAAAGATAAAAAATTCCAAGCTGCCTGGCTTCTTCAGCTGGGCTGTCCCTTAGCCTCTCTTTCACAGTCAAACTGTCAAAGTAATCCATTTATCCTTTGCTCAGGGTCTGCTGGCCAGCCCTGGCAAAAAAGTATTTTTGAAATAAACAAGAGCATTCTATTCTTAACAATGTCTTAACATGGGAAAACTAACCAACCAGAGCCTAACCTGCAGGGGTGCTATTAGATCTAACCTGGAGAAGAAAAATATCATCTCCAGCTGACTCCAGTCATCCTGTCCCACCTGAAGGGGGAGGGAAACCTGAGAAACTCTATGAGGCTCACAGTCCAGAGGCACAAGCCTACTAAAAGGCTAATCATAGAACTATCGGATACTTCCACTCACCCCACATTTCACCAACACATCACCAAAGGCCCATTTACCCAGTTCTTTTACCCAGTCCATTGCATCCATCTATCAATAAAAATTGCAGGGCATACAAAAAGGCAAAAACATAGTTTGAAGAGACAGAGTAAGAATCAGAACCAGACATGATAGGGGTGTTGGAATGATCAGAGAATTTAAAATAACTATGATTAACATGATAATGACTCTATTTGATAGAGTAGGCAGCATGCAAAATTAGATGGGCAATGTAAGAAGAGAAATGGATATTCCAATGAATGCTTGAGATAAAAAAAAAAAAACACTATCGCAGAAATGATGTCTTTGAAGAGCTTATTAGTAGCTGGACATGGCTGAGCTGA
Organism: Myotis myotis; assembly: GCF_014108235.1. Taxonomy (NCBI): domain Eukaryota; kingdom Metazoa; phylum Chordata; class Mammalia; order Chiroptera; family Vespertilionidae; genus Myotis; species Myotis myotis. The sequence continues at coordinate 44,468,814 of NW_023416401.1, forward strand.
GAATCTCTGAGCTGGAGGATATATCTATAGAATCCCCCAAAAACTGACGAGCAAAGAGAACAAAGACTAAAAAGTAATCAGAATACACAAGGACTATAGAATAATAATAATAAAAGATGTACCATAGGCATAATGGGAAACCGAAAAGAGAGAAAAGAGAAAAAGGAGCCGAAGTAATATTTGAAGCAATAATAAACTGAGAATTTCTCCAAATTAATGTCAGACACCAAATCACAGATCCAGGAAGCTCAGTGAACACCAAGCAGGATAAATGCCAAACTATACCTAGGCTTATCATTTCAAATTACAGAAACTCAAACATAGAGAAAAAATCTTGACAGAAGTCAGAGGGAAGAAACACCTTCCTTCTAAAGGACCAAAGATAAGAATTACTTCCAAGCTCAGCTCAGAAATCATGAAAATGAATTCTTCTGATGAGTGATGTTGATAATGGGGGTGGCTGTGCATGTGTGGGGACTGAGGGCATATGGGAAATCTCTGAACCTTCCTCTAGATTTTGTTGTAAAATTTATATTGCTCTAAAAAAATGTTTTTAAACAAATAAAGTGATGCATCTAGAACCTGTTTATCTTGTTTTGATTTGTTTTAATATTTAAATGTTATTGAGATACAATTCATATACAATAAACTGTATATATTGAAGGCCTATGATTAGATAAGTTGCCACATACACACACATTTACCAATGAAAGTATGAGCATGATCAAGTAAATGGAAATCTCTGTCATCGTTAATGTGTCTTCATGCCCCTGTATGTAGAACCTCACTCTCCTCTCTCCATCCCTGTCTCAAAAAATAAATCTATAGCAATAAATTATTTTCTATCTTAAAGGTTTTAATTAAATGGAATCATACAGCTCTAATTCCTTTTGTCTTTCTTCTTTCATGGAATATCATTTCTTCAAGGTCAATTGATGTTGGGTACAACAATAACTCATTCATTTTCAATTCTAAGCAGTATCTTCTTATATAGGTATGCCACAATCTATTTGCTCACTGACTTGGTGGTTATTTAGGATGCTTCTGGCTTGGTTTTTACAAATCAAGCTACATTGACCTTAGAGCACAGGTCTTTGTATGGCATGTGGTTTCCTGGGTGCATAGGTATGAAGGGGTTGAATCATGGTAGGTATGTGCTTAAATTTTTAAGAAACTGCCATACTTTTCCAAAGTGGTCCTCATATTTCCCATTCTCACTAGCAGTGTACGAATGTCAGCTCCGTCGTATCCATGCTGACATCTAGCATGATCTGTCTTGTTAATTTTTGTTACTATAATGCAGATGGATTGCTAACTCATTTTTTCATCTTCACTCCCTTAATGATTAATGGCATAGAGAAATGTTTGATATTCTCATTTTCCATCCTTACGTATTTCATAAAGTATTCAAACTTCTTGCATATTCTTTTAATTATGTTGTTTGCTTTATTCTTATTGACTTTTATAATCCATGAACACAAGGTATGTTTTTTAAATCATATATATGATTTGAAAATATTTCTTCTAATTTCTGGAAGGTTTTTTTCATTTTCTTAATAGTATTTTTTGTAGTGCACAGATTTTTAGTTTTGATGAAGTCCAATTTCCCATATCTTTTCCATTAAAAATCAGACTTTGAGTGTCTTACTTAAAACTATTTGCATAACCCAAGGTCTTAGGTTTTCTTTTTAAAATATTGCTGTTTTAAGTTTTGCATTTAGAATTATAATTCTCTTTGGGTTAACTTCAGTAGGTATGATATATACATCAGTGCTCATTTTTTAATGGATGCAAAACTCTAGCTTTTAGCAACATTTATTGCTTGAAGACAATGAAACCATCTCTTTCCTGAAAGAGGCATCTGGACAGACATATGGTGGTAGCCAAAAAGTGTAAACATCTTCATATCGCATGATGAAGCCCACTGGAGAGCATCCAGGTGAAAGAGGTCAACAGAAATATTGCCAGTCAATGCCAGTCAGCCTGTCATCTCCCACCCTGGGATTGTTATTAACAGCCTCAGGGATGCAAAAGTCATATCAGCAGTTATGGGACCTAGGGATGCGATAGCAACTTGTGTTCCCACTTACCAAGATTGGTTAGTTTCTGCCACTGGTGAATGTCCACATTGCCAGTGATTTAATCCAATGCTAATCCCCATATGACACATTGCATGGGGAAGCCAAATTGCTACCTGGTGCAAGGACTTCATAACATCAGGTCCCTTTCACCTACTCCAGAAAAGAACTTGCATTTACTACCTTCAGGACCTTAGCCAACTTGGCTATGCGAGCTTACAGAATGTTTGATCTGCTGAAGTAGAATCCTGTACAACATCACCTTTGACCATTACCCCCATTTATAGCACAGCAAGGGTACTGGTTCTTTTGGATCACACACCACAGAGAGATGGCAGTTTGTTACAGGAAAAAGGTAACCTTTAAAGCTGGAGCTGAGGCATCAGCTTGGAGATAAATACCTGCCGTGAAGGATGCCCCCATCAGTATATGGTAATCCAATGACCTTTATAAGGGCCCTCATCCATTGCTCCATGAGAACAATTGGCAAATTTAACAAGGCAAGCTTGCCAATTGCCCAATGCAGAAGAGAGTTATGTAACCTGGTGCACTGAGACTGTTCAAAGATTTTTTTTGTGATATTAATGGAAGTGTTTACTTCAGTCTGTTCTTCAAATTACTCACCTGTGGACAGACTCAAAATGTGACACTGCACAAAATGATATGTTCTTAATTAAATGGGAAGGACTAGAAGAGGGTAATGTTGAATCTTTTGTCTACAGGACTAACTCTTTGGTCAGTTGTTTTACATTATGAACAAGCTAGAGGCCCAGTGCATGAAATTCTGCACAGGTATGGTCCCTAGGCCTGGCCCACGATCAGTGCTGATCGGGGCCTTCCAGCTGCCAGCAAGGCCCTTCCTTCTGGCTGCTGACTGCTGGCTGCTGGCTGCTGGCTGGGATCTTCCTTCGTTTTACAGCGCCCCCTGGTTGTCAGTGCATGTCATAGCAAGCGGTCAAACTCCTGGTTGGTCAAATTCCCAAGGGGAAAATATGCATATTAGCCTTTTATTGTATAGGATAGGTTTCAGTGGGTTTACTGTACTATTGGTCAAGGTTTTCTTTTCTACCATTGCTTGAAAACATTTGATAAAAATAACCTAGCAAGAATTGTTTGTCTTATTGATTTTTAAATGCCCTTTGATTTTGGACAAGTTCTGACAATAGGCCAATTAATGTCAATATTACTTAGGTTCTCAATTAATGATGCTTTTGGAAATTAAGCTTTTATTACCATCAAGAACCAGTGAAAACAAATCTATTCTCTTGCCTATACAGATAGAGATAGCAATAGATAAAATATATTTTAAAGCATCTTCTATATGGTTTCAAATTTAGATGAGTTGGACACATTTCCTTCAAGAAAACATAAAAGACAAACTAATGCCATCAAATGATTACATTAAAGCCAGAATTACAGCAAAAATATGTTACTTTCAGTATTTCTTAAAAATGTCAAAGATAAAAATAAAACTGTTTGATACGACATACATAATTCAGAATTTGACTGACCGATATGGTTTAATAGCACTCAGTTAATTAGTGGTTTCACTTACATAATGATATCTTTTCCAGCTACTTCCCTTGGCCAACAAGTCTGAGGCTGCATGGCTAGAACAATCCAGAGGTTCACTGCTGTGCTGGCCCAAGCTGTGATACTATTGCTGACACCTGCTTTGATATGTTTCCAGGCCTAAGTCCATTCTCCTTGCTATACCTTAGAACTCTGGGGACTCAATAAAGTGTTTGAACAGGCATGGTCGCAGCTCAGACAGCTCCTGAGCAGACCCTCACCCTGCTGTCCCTGGAATCCTGTGGCCACCCCCTTTTGAGATGGGAAGTCTTTCAATTAGGGAAAGAAAAATAGTCATACTCCTCAAAATGTTGTCAGTCTCACCAATTACCTATATGATTTCCCAAAGGATAAAAATCTGTACTTATTAGCAATATAGAGTACCAGGAGCCTATGCTCTTATCAGAAAGGCATTCAATTGTTAACTCGAAAGATGCTATTTTATAATAAATCATTCAAATTAGAATAATGCTTTGATTTTTATATCTTACAGGCAAAATGTCCTAAGTCATGAAGAATTTCATGATAAAAATCTATCTACAAATAACCATGTTTCCTTGCACTGTGCCTACTATTCAAAATAAAATAAATGAGGATTTCACTTCAAGAAACAGTTGACCCAATGATGTCAAATATTCCCTTGCAGAAGTGAAATGTCTGTCCCACGCATCACCTTTGCTCCTATTTAAGTCAACTTGATTCTTCTGGAGAAGCATTAATTAAGTATTGTTGCCAATTAGTTCATTCTTCTTCCCAAATAATGAATAACACAAAACATTGAATCTTTTAACCAAAACCTTCCAATGACCTGGGTTGTACTGTTCTTAGAAATTGCAGCTACAATTTTAAAGGAAATTTTAATTTTAATTTAAAATAATTACTCAGAAAATGATGTATTGTCAAAAAACACAACTGAACTTCGCACATACATACACAAGTTCAATACCCTTTGGCTCCGAATGTCAGTGAATATGCCTTGATACTGAGTAAGGGTGAAATAATGGCTTTAATTTGCATTGTTTTGCTGCTGGCACCTTGAGCTCCAAACATGATATCAGTTAGTCAGGGCTCTCTGTATTTTATAATGAATTATTAGTGCATGTGTGCATTAGATCAAATGTTAGACTTTTTCTAGGAAAATGATGTAGAAGTGAGTATGCCTATCATTAAAAGACCTGAAGAAGTGTTATGCAATCTTATGAGCCCCACAATAATAAATAAATGCATATACACTATTAGCACTTTTCCTTGCCCTTTTCAAATGATTATTAACATAAATAATGCATAAAAATTAGCATTTTATTGCCTTCCCTGTGCTAGGTGAGCTTTGTCATTGGGAAAATTATGTATTACCAGTCACATTTTTGAATAGTTGGATAATTTTTTAAGCAAATTGAAAACCAAAGACATAGGACTATATTTAGATTTTCACATTAAAAAAACATATTTGACTCCTTATCTTTTTCTCTTATTAGCTGTTTGGTTATGAAGAGCCTGTTAGTCTCTTTAAATCAGTTTCTTTGCCTGTGAAACAATGGGAATAATAGCTGGTTCTTCCCTTTGATAAGTCTGTGTTTAACATTCCCTGTGGGTCGTTTCATTAGCCACCAAATATTATGGACAAATGAAAGACATTTCCCCTATACCCATATATATTAAAATTCTGGCATTTTGGTCATTAATACAAGGGTGGGCAAAGTAGGTTTAGAGTTGTAATACAAATAAATAATATAATAATTAATAAATAATAATACAAGAATAAATGGTGAACATACACAAAATGGTATTTGCCTCAAGCCAATGCTAATGCTTATAAGACAAGATCTTTAAAGAGTTGGAACTTACTCCATGCTTGAATGTTATATTTTCAATTTCTGCACTACCTCTCCAAGAAGTCCTGCTTTCTAAGCAATTTTAAACAGACCAAAAAAAAAATATCAAGTATTTATTTGGGAAGTATATGTATTTTGTAGGAAAAGGAAGATATTAACTACAGTGTAGGCTGCTTTCCTGACCACAAAAGCAAACTTCTGTTTGTTCAGTTTTCGAAGAAATGGAATATTGGGATAGAATAGTGACAATGAGGCATTTTCTAGCCATCCCCAAGATTCCTCACACCCCTACATTATTTCTTCATTAAGACAGCGAATCCATGCAGACTACTTTTGTAGCTGTAAAAGCATGAGTAAAGACAACTGCAATATCTGGAAAGGGCCCGGGGCAGTTTTAAGGACAGAATCAGCTGACAGTTACATGTGAACTTGTTAGCTAACAACCAGTTAAAAAACATATAACAATCAAAATGAAGAAAGTACAGCAACTGGCTTTGCAGTCTGAGATGCACTATCCTTACAGGATGAAAATTGCTATTAGACCTTCTAAATAACACTTCTGAACTGGGAGAACAGTCCTGTACTATGTTCATGGTCAGTGGATCCGCTCCTGTTCTTCCCTTGACTAATGTGAAACCATGTGTGTGGCCCATTTGTCATACTGATGTCTATTTTCCTTCTTTCTCTTATTTAAATGTTCTTGGGGATAGTTACCCTGTCCTGTGACCCTGATTTTCCTTTAACTCAGGGCAGAAGGAATGAGAAGGATAGAGAAAATGGGTAACTGAGATGAGGTGATTGATAAATGAAGTGTAAAAATGAAATGTACTTCATATTTCTATCATTTTTTAAACATTGTAACAGTTTTACTATAAAAACCTCTGGAAACCAATATATACTCAAAAATAATTTTGGTCTATTTGGAATGATCTGAAAAAAATTAGGTGTTGGTGTCTGGTGGGTACACATGGGGAGTATGGTTTTGGTGCACTTGTGTGTGTGTGACAGTCAGAGATCACCTGAAGCTCTGAGTATGTTCTCCTAATCCAACAATCTTATTTCTAGACATGCCTATCACTTTGGGCTAGGTCGCGAAGCTGTCTTTATCAAGGAGGTAGGCTTTCCACAAAATAGTCTGAAAGCTCAAGAGCATTGATTAGAAAGTGTAAGGAGACATTTTCTACTCAGGGTTTTATAGCATTTTCAACCTCACTCAAAGTCCACTTTATTTCGGAGTGCTGAGAATTCAACAATTTTAACAGTAGCCAATTACTAGTAAAAGAAAGCCTAAGGAAACCCTAAGGAAAACAGAACAAAGACCTAAGTAGAAGAAAGTTATGTGCTTAGCGGGTTTCTAAACTGATCATTATTTATGTTTGGACAGAATTTTTTGTGACAAATTTTTATAATAACTATATCACTAAACTCTATTTAGTTAAGTAATAGATAAATTAATAACCATCTATTTAGAGTGAATATTTAGTATATATAATCATTCTGCAAATGAAATAAAATTATTACTGTTTAAAATATTCTATATTGGAAATGACATTTGGCAAAGAATAATATTTTGACAAATAATTTACTTTTTATTCAAATTCACAAAGAGATTGTGAATTATCAATCACTTTAAATCAGAATAAAAGTTTTAGAAATTTTATTATGGAATGGAATACTCTGATACCTTATATTTTTTAAATACTCACCAGAGGATGTTTTTTCCATCGATATTTTAGAAAGAGTGAAAGGGAGAGAAGGTGGGGAAGAGAGAAACACCAATGTGTGAGTTACCCATTGATTGGCTGCTCTTGCATCTGCGAGGCAAGGGTCAAACCTGCAACCCAGGTATGTACCCTTGACCAGGAATTGAACCTGAGACCATTAGGTGTGTGGGCAGACACTAATCACTGAGAAACACCGGCCAGGGCAGCATAATATTTTCATACATTATCTCTTTGCCTTTTCATTATAAGTGAAAAAAATACATAAATAACATTATTGATGTCTCATAAAATATACTGTTTTCTCCATATAATTACTGAGGGGTATTTAAAAGTTTTGCAATAGAAATACGTAGTATATTATCAAAATAAACTTTCTATTATTTATATCTATTTATCAAAAGAGGAAACAAATATAAGTTTAATTGTCAATTAACTTCAAATTTTATCGAAGAATTCTAGAAGTAAAATATTTGACCAAAATTTATATTATATAAGTTTAAAATTCAGGGAAATATGTTGAATAAGTTCCCTAAGTTTATAGATTGATCAAAATTACTTGTATTTTTATACAATAGACTGTAAAATAAGGTGTGTTTTATATTTACATGATAGCATCATCCACTTTATATTTTAAACAGCTTTATTAAGATCTAATTAATATGCCACACAGCTTATCCTTGTTAAGTGTAAAACTGAGTGGTTTTAGTACATTCACAAAGTTATACAGATCATCATCACTATTTCATTCTAGAATGTTTATTGCCTCCCACAGAAGAAACCTTACCCCCTTAAGTGTCAGTCCTCACTCCCCATGCACCAGACTCCAGCAACCCTAATATAATTTCTGTGTCCATGGATTTACTTACTGAACAGTTCAAATAAAGGTGCCTAGAAACCCTCGTTCTGTGAAAGTGTGCCTTCACTATGATGTCTGAGGAAAGAAACTTAGTATCAAATGTCTTATTGTTTCCCTAGATCACTTAGCATCTAGTAGATGCTCAATGGCTAATATAAATGCAAATCATACATAGGAAAAAAGTAAAACAATGACAAAAAATGAAAATTCATATTTATTCTGTTTAAATGTGCATATATCTAGACCATATTTTTCCATAAATATTTTTGACATGTGGCTAGATTATTTAATTCTTTACTTGCTCTATTATCAAGTTTTTTATAGAACAGGAAAACCAAGAGGGTAGGCTAGTATGCAGACATTTTAAATAACCAGCAAAACCATAGCATATTTTTCTTTTTAAAGAAAAGTTTGTAAATCTTTGGCATAGATTTGTCCCATCACAAAACCTGTGTACTCTTTAAACAGGTCATTTTCTGAAAATTTATAGAAGTGTGTGTATGTGTGTGTGTGTGTGTGTGTGTGTGTGTGTGTGTGTGAACATGCACACTCCAGATTTTAAGTGCTGGCATTACTGTAATTTTACAAAGGTTTCAAAGAAGCAGCTGATGCAGTTCAGAATATTTATGACAATTTACTTCTCTGGGAAGGCTTCCTGATTTACTACCCGTTGGCTGCAGAGGGCCTCCAGGTCTCACCCACACCAGGCAATTTGATAGCATGCCCAGAAATGCTTTCACAGGCAAATGTCTCTTCCAGCACTAGAACATTATCACGTAAGATCCCCACAGAGCTATTTCCTAAATTGTCTGAGAAAGTAGAGTGGGGATTACTGAAAAGAAGACTAAATGTTTCTCTTACACTGTGGTTGGCAAGACGAAAGCAACTGACTCTTAAAAGATGGGTCCAGGAGAGGAAAAGAGAAACTGCTTTTACCTATAACTTGCATTTTTCTAGATGTTCTCAAGAGGATTGACTTGGCACATTTGCCTTTCCATGATTTTCAAAGCACCTCATGTCTCTGTTCTCAGCACAAGTAGAGTTCTGGGTAGAGCTGGATTTATTATTTTAAGACCAAATGCACTTAACTTCTTTTATAATTTTCATTTGGTTAAAGCTCGAGACCTATGCAACTTGAGATCTTAGTGTCACTGATGGTTGTCAATTAAAGCTCAGGAAATGCAGGTGGCTCTTCAAGACCCTGATTTCACTTCCTTTGCATATGTGCACAGAAATGGGGTCACTGGATCATATGGTAGCTCTTTAACTTTTTGAAGAACCTCCATGTTGTCTTCCAGGGAGTCTGCACCAATGTACATTCCCACCAGCGGTGCACAAGGGTTCCCTTTTCTCCACATCCTGGCCAATATTTATCTGTTGTCTTTTTTGGTACCAGCTCTCCTAACAGGTGTGGGGTGATATCTCATTGGTTTGGATTTGCATCTCCCTGTTGTTTATTGTTTACTTCACCTAGGCTCCCACGGCCTCCTCCCAGAAACCTTATGGCTTCAGACATCTCCAATCTCAAAATTGTCCAAGTCCTCCTACATTTGAATTCCCTCAGATTACCCTGAGCTGACAGTGTTCCTGGGACTGTCTCCACATGTAACTGCTTTAATTGACTCTCAAAGGATCTCTGAACAATATGGAAGGGATTGTGTCAATTGTGGAGAACATAAGACCAAAAAACACTGAAATTAATAGACTCTTCAACTAGTAAGTGTCATTGTCTGAGAATGAAATCATCAATTGCTTAGAGTCTTCAGTGCTACTAAAAAAGAGACTCTGGCTTGTTTTGATTAATGTATTTTGAAACATTATCTTCGTTGACTTTAAGTGAAAATGAGAAGCTAATTTCCTATTATAACAAGACCAAACAGTTTATTTTTCTGAAAATGATTTCTTTTTACTCTGTGTGGACACACAGAGACCTCCCAGCACACATGCATTCCATTGGGGATTTGTTTGGGAAGAGGTCCTGCTGGTAACAGGATCACACTGATTTAGAAGACACTTACAGTAAAGCTGATAGGCAGTATCTATATATATTGCAATATCTGGGTGTTGGAGATTTTTATTTCCATTCCTATCCCTCTGCGTTCACGCTCATCAATCACACAGAGAAGCTGACTTATATTCTCCACACTGCACCACTAACCGCATTACAGAGCTGAAAAACTTTCTCAAAGTTTAAAATGTGATAAACGTAATCAAATTGCTCTAGTCAAATTCTAACAGTGCTGAATAGATGACACTAATTACCTTTTCTTATTATGCTACAAATGTGGTTTACTCCATCTTTATTCATGAAGAAATATCCTGCACCCACTAAGGGGGCTGCAGCAGGATCTAATATTGGCTTATTTGTTTCCTTGGTTTCACTTCTCTCTTTTATCAGCATCCAAGAGATGTAATTTTAAGCTGCAATATATTTATATGCAGTACTTTTCTTTTACCCACTTTGGAAGATAATTGTTACTCACTGACAATATTCACATTCCTACGTAAATAAGTGCTTTCCGAACGCTAGTAAAATGATATAACTTTTTTTTTGCTGTTGTTGTTGAAGCTTATTTTTGTTTTGGAGAGAGTGAGATTGTTTCAAAGCAGTTAACACCAAAAACAGATGCGGCATGCAAGGGAAATGCATCAATATGAGAGAAATTGTTCCAGTCTTTCCGTGGAAAAAAATGTAAATATACTTCTTTTCAAACATAGTCTACAGTTTTGCATGGGGACGTGTCCCAGTAATTCGCCTTGAAAACCATTTCAGAAATAACTAGCTGAACTTGCTCACGTGCTAAGTAGGTTAAACAATTCACTTAATCAATAAAGAAATTTAAAAAAATAAAAAATAATTCACATCCCTATTTCCAGTATCTTGATAGCGGCAGTTTCACAGGCCTATCACCCGAGGATTACAGGCTCATTCTCCACCCCAGATGCTGGGCAGCGGAGACTTCTCTGCACATGCTTGCTTCTGTTGTCAGACAGCCAACCTTGGCTTTGTCTTTTCGCTCGCAAGGTGAAACCAACCTAAGTATTTCCTCATGAGTCTCTAAAACTTACTTCAGGATATTCAAACAATAAGCATAACAACAGAATGACAAGAGAGCATTAATTAATAGGAGAACCCTGGTATGCTGCCCATGTCCATGAGAAGTTTACCTGTAGTTCAGTAAGAAGATTTAAATAAGAAGAGAAATTTGAAAATTGTTAACATACATATGGAAATTGAATTGATGAGTGGTTTGGGGTTTCCACAGAAGTAACTCAGAGTGGGCTACAAGATAAGAACCAAAAAGAAAATAAAGTGTATGAAGTAATGTAATTACGGAGCAGGAAAGCATAAGCCCAGGATGCTCAAGGCAATCTAGTTTTATGCCTGTTGCTCTACACAGTGGTTTTCAACCTTCTGGCCCTTTAAATACAGTTCCTCATGTTGTGACCCAAACATAAAATTATTTTCGTTGCTACTTCATATCTGTAACGTTGCTACTGTTATGAATCATACTGTAAATATCTGATATGCAGGATGGTCTTAGGCGACCCCTGTGAAAGGGTTGTTCGACCGCCAAAGGAGTCGTGACCCACAGGTTGAGAACCGCTGTCCTAGAGTATTAACAACAATTCCTTTCCGTTTTAAAAGTGAGTGTTGTTTAGATGAAGGAATTTTATTGTATAGGATTTAGAGAGAAAATGTCCCCTGATTGTAAATATTAAGTTGGGTAAGTCTTTGCCCAGACAATGAGAGAGTAGAGATTAGGGATCACCTGAACTCACTCAAAAAAAAATCACTGATTAGCTAAGAGTCTCAAAGCTAATTTTCTTGAATCTTAATGAAGAATGTTGGAGAGTCCTAAATTATACAATCACATGCTTTCTGAGCAAATATACCTTGCTCCACTTAACAGTCTTTAGAGTAAAAATATGAAAATATACACATAATAGATATGCCTTTTTCACGGACAATGAAATTAATAAACAGAGTTACCTGGACAAAAAGAAAATTAGGCTTGCAGATATCATAAATGCAACCATACTTTAAAAATACTAGTATCTATCTTTCAGAATTTAAACACTGTTCTGGACTTAGCCAAAAATATTAAAAATTTCTCAAAACGTGAAGGCATCCATGTATCATTAATTCTGCTTTATTGAAAAACAATTACTTTTCTTACCCAAATAAAGAAAAGAGACTCCATTCATTTTGAGTCTCAGACACAGTTCCTCATGTGAGTTTCTTTAATAACAACATCTGGCCTTGAGTAGGTATGGGGAAAAGAAAAACCATTCAGGAGCCGAGTCTACTTTCTTCAACTGTGAATACTTCTCAAGGCCATTTTTAAACACTTGTATTTCATTGCAAGACAGAGAAACAATAATTAATAAAAGAGTCTCTCTAGAAAAGAAATTGGTCAGAAACAATTATTTGGTAAAATTGCTGGCAGTGAAAATGTCCTGTGTGACAGGTGTTGGCTGCCTCCATCTGCTGTGAGTCTCACTCTCTGCCCTGAGGATACGGCTCTGACGGCCGCACTCCTTCCATTCAAGTACAACAGCCACGTAACAACTCCATAGAGTAAGTAAGAGTGTGAATAGCATTGGATACAATGAATAATTGGGTAAAACCATTCTTTGCACCTGCTCTTTTTTTTCCATTTTATGTATTTTAAGAATTTACATCTAAGGCTTAAAGGCAGTGAGTTCACCCAGTAATTGCTACATTGGATTGCAATTGCTCTTTCTATTTCATTAGAAGTGGTAACATGTGCTCACGCTTAATGACTATTTAATTCACTAATTTAGTCAACTATGACAGTAAAATCCTGTTGACTTTACTAATGAACTATTGCTTATCAGGAGTGATAACACTAAAATCACTTCAAATACAAATCAGAGAAAAAAGTACAATGTAAAGTATAATGGTTCACTGTGTTCTGAATTGATTTTAAATCTATTTCTATTGAAGAATAGTTGATCCTTCAAAAATGGGCTGAAGGCTCTTCCTTTCCTCCCTAAAACTATACTCTATTAAAGTGCTCTTTCAACATTCTCAAATACAAAAGAAAGGAAGAACACTGAATATGGTATGTGGATAAATTTAGTCCAAAAAGAATTTTAAGCATTTCAAAAAAAAAATGTAAGAACCTACAGAGAACTTACCATAAAAATCTCCAAGGATATAAACTAGTTGGCATTGGCATCATGATGCAAAGCCATGAAATTATCAACAGAACAAGGACTTACCCAACATTTTGGAGTGTATTGCCACTCTAAATATTTTACAAGAATGACCAGATTCACTCATAAGACATCTAAGTTAGATAAGGGAGAAATGAGGAATTTAGGGCAATGGTTGGTTTGCAATAACCAAAATGGCTGAAGAATGATTATGTTGGCGTTTTCACAAGTCAGCTGCAGGCGCATCTGATGGAGTCAAATACTTGCATACCTAGTTTGTAACTAACAGATGCGGACTTGTTTAAAAGGTGAGCTTAGCAGGGGTGGGGAACGTCCGGCCAGTGGGCCACATAAGACCTTCAAAATCATTTGGTCTGGTCCTGCTGAGGCATTAGGGGTGAGTGAATTAAATGTTTGACCAAATATAGCAGGCTAATATTTTAAGTTGCTAATTTTGTACAGCCTGGGAATCCTATCTAATAAAAGAGAAACACGGTAATTAGCGTACGACCGCTACCCTTCCCATTGGCTAATCAGCGAGATATGCAAATAAACTGCCATCCAAGATGGTGGCCGGCAGCCAGGCAGCTTGAAACTAACATGAGCCTTGCTTGCATCAGTGACGGAGGGCTCCAGCGTTCCCCACCTGCCGCTACAGGCCTCTGAGCTGCAACTCTAAGCAACTATGTTACAAATATAGAAGCTAAACAAAACCCCAGAAACCTGCTTTAGTCCGCCGGGCTTCAGCCAGCAGGATCGCAACATTGTTTCAAATACAGAAGGTAAACAAAGGCCAGAAACCTGCTTTCAGCAGCGGAGGCCTAAGAGCTGGAGCCAAGCCTCAGAGCTAAAGCTGGCCCAGAATAAAAAAGAAAAAGAAAAAAAGGAGCAGTTGGGAGCTTCAGTCACCCGCCAGACTGAAAACAGCCCTCAGCCCCTCACCCAGACTGGCCAGGCACTCCAGTGGGGACCCCCACCCTGAAGGGTGTGTGACCAGCTGCAAACAGACATCATCCCCTCACCCAGGCTAGCCAGGCACCCCAGTGAAGACCCCCACCCTGATCCAGGACACCCTTCAGGGCAAACCAGCTGGCACCCGTACATCAGGCCTCTATCCTATATAGTAAAAGGGTAATATGCCTCCCGGCACCGGGATCAGTGTGACAGGGGGCAGCGTCCAAACCCCCTGATCACCCTGCGGCTCTGTGTGTGACAGGGGGCGGGGCCACAACCTCCCTATCCGCCCTGCGCTGTTCATGACAGGGGGAGGCGCCCCAACCCCCTGATCAGCCCTGCTCTGTGCCTGTTACGGGGGGAGCTCCCCAACCCCCTGATCGCCCTGCGGCTCTGTGTGTGAAAGGGTGCGGCGCCCCAACTCTCCCCCCCCCCATGGGCCCTGCTCTGTGTGTGATGGGATAGAGCCATAACCTCCCCATCGGCCCTGCCCTGAGTGTAACAGTGGCGGTGCCCCAACCCCCTGATTTGCCCTGCTCTGTGTGTGAAAGGGGGAGGTGCCCCAACTCTCCTATCGGCCCTACTCTGTGAGTGACAGGGGGGAGCTCCTCAACCACCTGATTGGCCCTGCTCTGTGTGTGACAGGGGGAAGCTCCCCAACCCCCTGATCGGCCCTGCTCTGTGCATGACAGGGGGCAGCGCCCCAACCCCCTGATTGGCCCTGCTCTGTGCATGACAGGGGGTGGCGCCACAACCTCCCCATCGACCCTGCCTTGAGTGTGACAGGGGGTGGTGCCCCAACCCCCCTATCGGCCCTACCCTGAGCATGACTGAGGGTGGCATTGCAACCTCCCAATCCGCCCTGCTCTGTGCATGACAGGGGGTGGCGCCCCAACTCCCCAATCGGCCCTGCTCTGAGCCCGACCAGGGGCTGCACCTAGGGGTTGGGCCTGCCCTCTGCCACCCGGGATCAGGCCTAAGCCAGCAGGTCGTTATCTCCCGAGGGGTCCCAGACTTCGAGAGGGCACAGGCCGGGTTGAGGGACCCCACCCCCCCCGAGTGCACAAATTTTTGTGCACTGGGCCTCTAGTGATGTTATAAATATCCAAATGGTCCTTGGCAGTAAAAAGGTGCCCCTCTCCTGGATGGGAATTGAAGGTTAGGATAAACTAGAATGCTCAGTGGGTAGAAGGTGGTCAAATAGTAGAGGTCCCTTATTGGATGGGTCATTCATATTTATAGTCAAGTCACTAAGGACCATTTATTTATGAACCAATTAGTGTATTTTTTCCTACTTTTTCAAAAATTTAAACTGTTTTATTCAGTGGGGTTGTGTATATCATTTATTTTCTTTCATTGTTTTCTCCCACCTACTCTGACCTATTGGCTCAAATATTCCATCATTGGAGAAGCATTCCTGACCATCCCTCCTAATGGAGCGCCCTGCTATTATTCTCTGCTGCTACCGGAGCCTTGCTCTGTGTGTGCTCTTTTCCATGTTTCTTGGTGGTCTAGCATGGGAGTCCCAGGACCTCAGAACTGAATTTGTTTTTCTTAGTGGGCACTCCAAATCAGTAGTCAGCAAAGTGACAGGCATTCTTTTAGTGCCAAAATGTATTGATTTAAAAAAAAGAAAAAAGCAAACACTTATTGATCAAGAACAAATAGCAACATATTAGCTTTCTAATACAGGAACAGGATAAAATTAAATTAGAGGGGAATGATCAAGGAGCTACAGAAAACCTAAGCATATCAAGATATGTGAAAAAATTAGAACTCTTTCAAATAGATCCTCCCCATAGAATCTCCCTCCAAATTTGAATTACTGCAAATTTGGTATAGATAATTCTGATATTAGTTCTACTATTCAGTGGCATGCAGGAAAAGGATAGCTTCTCAATAGATTTACAAAACAGTGCTATCCTGACAAAGATGGCTCATAGAGAATATTTGACTTATAAATATTGATTCCAAGCCATAAATAAAACATTAACACATAGAATCAAATAAGCATCAAATGAATAATATACTCAAATATAATTTATTTTGGCAAGGTAGGAATAATTCAGAACTAGGAAACTAACTAAATATACTTTATAATATTAACTGGTCAAAATAAGAAAAGTCTAAAAATATTTACTGGTGCTGAAAAGGCATCCCTGATGAAATAGTCCACTACAATGTGAACACAGGAATATTTCCTCAGCATGATGAAAAGTGTGGACTAAAATGCAGAATGCTGAAAGGGGAGACATCAGGGGCATGCTAATTAGAAAACAGGAGGATAAGGAAGCTTTCCTTATTTTTAAAAATTTAATGGTGTTATGAAATATGTAGACAATTCAATCAGACAAATAAATAAGATAAAAATGTATATTTTAAAATGATGAGAAATCAATACAGTAATATTAACATAAAGAATTCAGAAAGTATCCTACTTATAAAATAATCTAGATCAATAGCTTTCTCATATATGGTAAAAAAATAGGTCAATGGGAGTAATTCTACTTGCAATAATAAACACAATATGAATGAAAATAAACTTAGCACAGTAATACTCAACATACACATCATCATGTGAAAATGTGCTGATGGGTGAAAGAATTGCACAAAAGGAAAACATATTTTTCTTTGAATGGTGCAACATTTTAAGTGTGTTAATTGTCCTAATTTCAATTGGATCTCTGTGAAAACCACATAATTAAAAATAGTTGAAGACTGATATTTTGAAGAATAATTAAAGCAGTAATTAGGAAAGATAGGATATAGTAGGACCTATCTTACTCTACTTGTATCAAAACATTAAAAAATTCCAATAATGGAAAAGCTTTTGCACAGCAAAAGAAACCATCAACAACAAAAAAAAAACCAAGAAAGCCCACTGCATGGGAAAACATATTTGCCAATGTTATCACCGATAAGGGTTTAATCTCCAGCATTACAGATAACTCATACAACTTGACAAAAGGAAGATAAACAACCCAATCAAAAAATGGGCAACAGACCTAAATAGATACTTTTAGAAAGAAGACAGAAGGAAGGCCAAGAGAATTAGGAAAACATGCTCAAAGTCACTAATTATCTGAGAGATGCAAATCAAAACAACAATGCAGTACTATCTCACACCTGTCAGAATGGCTATCATCAACAAATCAACAAATAACAAGTGCTGGAGAGGATGTGGATAAAAAGGAACCCTCCTACACTGGCTGGTGGGAATGCAGACTGGTTCAGCCACTGTGGAGAACAGTATGGAGTTTACTCAAAAACTAAAAATGGAACTCCCATTGACCCAGTGATCCCACTTCTAGGAATATATCCCAAGAAACCAGAAACACCAATCAGAAAGGATATATGCACCTCTATGTTCATAGCAACACAATTTACAATAGCTAAGATTTGGAAAAAGCCTAAGTGTCCATCAGCAGATGAGTGGATTAGAAAACTGTGGTTCATTTACACAATGGAATACTACGCTGCAGTTAAAAAGAAGGAATTCTTACCATTTGCAACAGCATGGATGGACCTGGAAGCATTATGCTAAGCGAAATAAGCCATTCAGAGAAAGATAAATATCACATGATCTCACTCATTTATGGAATATAATGAACAACATAAACTGATGAATAAAAACAGACCCAGAGACAGAAAAGCATCTATCAGACCATCAAACCTCAGGGGGAAGGTAAAGGAGTGTGGGGGTAAGGGGTAGAGATCAACCAAAGACTTCTATGCATGCATATAATCATAACCAATGGACACAGACAACAGGTTGTTGAGGACATGAGTGGGGGGGTTGGGGGAGAGCATTGGGGGGATAAGGACACATATGTAAAACCTTAATCAATAAAGAAATTTTTTAAAAGTTCCAATAATGTAAGCAAAGGAGTAATGAATCTGATAGATGAAGGGCATAGATCATATAGAAAAAAATAAAATTTAAGATTACACAAATTTTGTATCTTATAGTTCAATTTTATATTAGTGGGAAAATAAAAATGGTGCTGGAATCATTGACCCATTGTTTTATTATGACAAAAATAACTCCAGATAGAAATAAATGATAAAGTGTGAATTATAATGCATTATAAACCATTTATAAGAATATATGACTATATACACATAAAATCTTGGGTTGAAAAAAAGAATCTTTACAGTTATTCAGCAACCATAGATGCATATGCATATTGATATATTTTAATATTTCAAACAGTAGTGATAACTTGAAAAATTAATACTTTAATTTACAACACAAATTTAGAAGACTAGACCTTTTTGTTTTGATTTTGGTGTGAAGTTACATTGTTTGAATTTTTATTCTAATAATTTTAGCAATTCAATAATCATTTTCAAATTAGACTGTTTTCCTTTGTTAAAAATTGTGATTCATTTTCATTAATAGATAGACTACTCTCAAAATTCCTGTTTCTATGTTTTGATTTTGAACACGTCCTGCGTGTAGTGTATTTAAAATGTAAATAATTGAATGACAATTTAACATGGATCTCCAATGACTGCATGTTGAGTGTCTCTCATACTTTTTAAGACTAGTAATTTATGTTGAGTATAGTCATTATTGCACTGGATGGATTGCTCTCTGTTGTTTCTTTCTCACTGATTTTGAACATTGAATTAGGTAAGGGGTATATTACAATACTCAGCAGTTAAGATTCAAGTGGAATAAACTGTATAAACACATAATTGTGTGAGCAAGATAATTTTGAATTTAAGCTTTCATGCATTTTCTAAATATCAAAGATAACTTTGGTGTAATATTAAAGTGACCAATTAAGTGTGTTGTTTGTCAGCTACCTGGCATAAGAAATCTCATAAAATTCTCACAAAAGTGGTTTGGAGTAAGCATTAGCATTCTTGCTAGTAGATTTCATTGGACAGAGATCATGAGTCATCTGAGCAGTGCAGTGAAGATGGGGGTGTGTATTGAATTCTCATGCATCTGATCCTGTTCACAAGGACCACTGTGATGCATCTGTTCTACTGTGAAGAAGTGGTTGTAATTACCTATTGCTTCATATTCGGAGACACATAAGAATAGATGTGTGGACTTTTCAGCCACTCAAACAAAAGCTGAATTGGTTCTGGATGGGTTTATAGTGGAGGGATTTCAAAGAGAGGACTTAGATATCTCCTCAGGTCTCTTCCTACATTGAGATTTTAGATAAAAGGCTGGATTCTAAAAAGTACTAAGTACAATTGAGAGCATACTTTCAAAACATTTATATTAGCAATAGAAAAATAAGAAAAAATATTCAAAATTGAATGTTAAAAAATTTCAAAAGAATACCATAGAAAAATCATAAAGTAAAATGCATTTAAGTTATAAATATATTGGAATTAGAAAAACAAAGATATGTTATCAAATATAGATAAAGATTTACTTGAAGAGAAAATACATACACACACTGAAAACCTGAGTTTTGGAATGAAACATATATGTGTTGGGGTGTAACTCAACTATTTGCTATATTTAGACTTTGTCATTGTTATTAATCAATGTTTCTTTCTTTTTTTAACAAAGACACAAGAATAAAATTACCTGAACCCCTACCACTGTGGATATACCCCATGTAGTAGATTACATTCTTGTTTCTAATTATTGACTTAATTGTCATATAACTTTGTAGTACCTACCACTTAAGTTAGAGGTTGGACATGTGAATTTTTTCTGACAATATTAAGAGATAGGGTATGAACAAAACAGTACATTTAAATATGTTTATATTATTTTATGCCCTCCTGTATTTCTACTAGTGACTACAACAATATTCCCAGAACACATGGAGAGTCACTAGTCCTATCAGAGAGCACAGGTCAAGCAGACCTGACCCCAACTCATGGTGGTAGACAAGCCCAGCTCAGCTCAGACAAAATTGACCAAACTCCAGCCAATTGCAGATTGGTGAGTGGGGAAAAAAAGTTGACATAAACCACTAAGATTTTGAGACTGTTACACAATGAGAACTGACTAATATATCTATTCTTGACATTTTGTTGAC
Organism: Myotis myotis; assembly: GCF_014108235.1. Classification (NCBI taxonomy): domain Eukaryota; kingdom Metazoa; phylum Chordata; class Mammalia; order Chiroptera; family Vespertilionidae; genus Myotis; species Myotis myotis. Next base: position 44,489,031 of record NW_023416401.1, read on the forward strand.
TATCTTGTTCACATATCTTGTTGGGTGTGTGCCCATACAATACACAAGCATAAAAATATTCCAACTTATCATTTATAGTCTATTGTGAACATTTTTTCATTATTCGTATGTATAAACATATGCAGGGATAGTCAATTACATTTTTTATATTAAAATATAATTAAGGACTGAGATTAATATTCATTCCAATGTGTATTAGTGTGTCATTTCTATACCGTTTTCACAAAATAGAGCATTTTGTGAAATAAATAACATTACAACACAATTTTTATACTTCTGCATTAAGTGTGCAATTTATATATTATGTGAGAGGCTAAACATGTGGTACAAATGTAACAGAAATCAGCAGAAAATTAGCTCAGAGAACATCTCTACAAAGAAGAGAATTAAGGCAAAGTAAGTGAATTTGCGATTTGACTCATTATAATAATTTGTCACTTCCTTCTTAGTGTGTTAGTTTTTTCCTTTGTAACACTGGATAATAAGATAGATGACTTAAATAACTCTCAGACTCATCTAATAAGTGGGTTATCTTTTCTACAGCTATTTCCCAGTTACCCCTAATTGATTTCTATCTGTCTTTGGAATAAAAACATACCAGTAGAAGTATACAACTCTAGACAATCTTACATCTAGAAGTTTTGTTTGAATATTTGAAAAATCTTATCAAAATCAGAAAAAAACTTTGACAAAAGCATTTGGGTTCAGGAGTTCAATAAACTAATCCCTTCCTTTTGATATTTAGCTCACAAAAAAATTTTAAGACTTGCACATGTATTAAATGAAAAACAAAAAACCCCAAATATCTTTAATTGGTAAACTGAGCAGATGCTCAGTCCCAAGATTATTCAGTTTTTATTCATCTGGTAGAACATCTGCTTTATCCCTGCAAGGTAGGTAAATTCCTGCTTTGCATTAGAAAGCAGATGAGAACATATATTCTGGGTTGGCATCTAGATCATGAACTGAGAGGGAAAGGGGGTTTAAAGAAAGACTATGCAAGTTGGTTTATCATCTTTTAGTTTTTCTTCTCAGATAAGTTTTTATTCCTAGTGGTAAGCAATGAAGGGGAGGGTTGATTTCTCTGGGGTTTAGAAGAAGTGGGTACATGGGAACTTGATGCTATGGACAGGATGTTCTTCCCTGATCACAGGTGCCTTCTCTTCATTCATCAGTGCATGCATAACCTAGAAAACAGCACCTGAGCCTTCCTCTATGATGATCATTCAGAAATCATCTCAAAGATGAACAATATAGCCCCTGCCTGCAGGAAAGTCAAATTCTTTTGTGTTTTTTTACTTTTAATTTCTTTATTAAGGTGTTATATATGTGTCTTTTTCCCCCCATCCCCCTCCCACACACTTATGCCCTCACCCCGCTGTTGTCTGTGTCCATTGGTTAGGCTTATATGCATGCATACAAGTCCTTTGGTTGGTTTCTCCCCCTTACCCTCACCCTCCCCTACCTTCCCCTGAGGTTTGATGTTCTGATCGATGATTCTCTGTCTCTGGATCTGTTTTTGTTCATCAGTTTATGTTGTTCATTATATTCCATAAATGAGTGAGATCATGTGATACTTATCTTTCTCTGACTCCCTACATTCATAGCAGCACAATTTATAATAGCTAAGATTTGGAAACAGTCTAAGTGCCCATCAGCAGATGAGTGGATTAAAAACTATGGTACATCTACACAATGGAATACCACACTGTGGTAAAAAAGGAGTTCTTACCATTTGCAATAGCATGGATGGACCTGGAGAGCATTATGCTAAGTGAAATAAGCCAGTCAGAGAAGGAAAGTCAAATTCTAAAGTGAGCTATGAACTAGTCAACAAGGTAGATTGGGAGAAATGCTGTAATTAAGTCAACTCAGGATGTTGTGAAAGAAAAAATAAACTGCATGTAAAGTGCATTTCTGTGGAGAATGACATGTATATGCCAATAGGTGGAAGGCCTTTGAGCCTGCTCTGATAAATGAGGGAGTTTTATATAGTTTGATTCTGAGATGTAGTACAGGAGAGGTGAAAAGTAAGATGAACTGAGTTTATAAATAAACTTCCATTTCCTGTAAAATAATTAACATTTTGTTCCAAAAACAATAGTGGCATATTAAATAATGTTAACCACATAAGCAACAGTATTATTTTTTGGTTCTTAGAAATACGATGTGGACATGAGTGTGTGAAAAAAGTTAGAGGGGAAATGAAGGGAGGCAGTGAGATCTTTCAGGAAGATGCCAAAACATTTCAAGTAAAAAAAAAATCATACAGAGCTAAACTAGGGTAATGGTGGGGAATGGAGAAAGTGGCTGGTGTAGTCCACATGTGTTTTTATTCTGCCTACCAATTTTGTTGTTTTGATTTTGTAAGGGCACCCTCCTTTGCTGACTCTATATAAGTGAGGCTTGCCAATACAGGAAACTGCATTTGTTGGTACAGGGATGGCTACAGCTCCACATTGTTGAGTCATTGAAATCAATCCCCAAGACAAAAATAATTTGGTATATATATGGTAATATATCCCAGGAGAGGGGTCAAATCAGTACTTTTTATAATTGACATGAAGTCACTGAAATAAAGGATAAATGTCAGTTAACTTGAGTCCTAAAAAATGAGGTAAGTAAGGAGACTTCTGTTATTAATCATTAATGTCTACTGAATATTATATAAACATACATAACATTGGTATAGGATTATATAGGCAAATATAGACTTGGAAGGATAATAATATATTCTCCATTTAGGAAGACTTTGCCAACATGGCATCAAATGCAAAAGAAGACAAACAATAGCATCATCAACACCCTCCCCCAATATGCAATGATTGACAGATTTCACTGTATTAAAATTTTAAAGGCACACATTTCCTTTGTTTATAATACCCAAATTGAAATATTTAAATGAAAAAGTATTATGGAAAATAATGAAAGGAAGATTAGAGGCAGACATAAGTTTCATATTCTTGGAACATTTTAAAAAATCTCTCAAATACTAATCAGAAAAGATAAAAAAAATCACAGGAAAATTATTAGAAGACATAATCATTCATAAAGAATAAATGAACAAGTAGATAAATATGTTGCCAATGAAATAGTAAAAATGGGTAAATTATAACATCCAATAATAATCAGAATTTGATTGAAATGACTATAGTAAAAATATAAGTATTTTGGAGTATTGGACAGTTGGTAATTTACCAGTATATCTCAAAAACTAAAAATTTAACTTATCTTTTAACCAATAAATCTACTTCTCCAAAAGAAAATAATATAATGCATGCATAAAATTACAAAAAAATATTTTTATTGGAAAAAGTATGCCACTGTAGTAAATTCATTTTTAACTTTCACAGTCAACAATAAGGTTAAATTTTGTTCTTTCCATGAAATGAGATTCATTTAGTTAATTAAAAATGATATAGTGGGAGATTTTATGTATAATATTAAAAGTAGAGATGTTTTGGAGAGACTTATTTTTGACATATTTGCCTCCTAGCATTATTCATTCTAACAGATTCTTATCAGGATATGCTAGGAGAAAAAAAATACTCCATAATATATAGATATATAGATTCCACCAATAGCTGCATAATTCTCAATGCATAATTCTCAATGACATAGAAAGGTTTAATAATTAAAGTTCTTAAAATATATCTGCAATGATATAGCATTCACAATGGTATCACTATTTCCTAATTTGCATTTTCAACCATAACTGTTGCCAAAGGTAATTGGGTTGTGCGGGTCCTAAGTTTTGTCAATTTTTTTATTGCTTGCTCCTTTTTATTCCCCCTTGGTTGACTATTCGGTGAGGCTATTGCAAATTTCAAGGGAAAGAAACATGCTCAGAGGGCTCTGAGTGATGAGGTTTCATTGTAATGACACTTGGGGAAGAAATGAGAAATATAATCCTGACTCTGCAGCTACATGTCCATGTCTCATGAAACTAAATGTTTATATGGACACACGAGTAGTTAAAATCACCCTGATGAATCACATGCGATTGTAATACTTGCACTTTGGGAGCCCGCATTCATTGCTTCTTCTTCTTTTAATTTCTTTATTGATTAAGGTATTACATATGTGTCCTTAACCCCCCCTTACCCTCCTATCCCCCCCGCAACACTCATGCCCTCACGCCCCTGTTGTCTGTGTCCATTGGTTAGGCTTATATGCATGCATACACGTCCTTTGGTTGATTCATTGCTTCTTCAAGTAGAAGTTTGCCATACCCAGATTATTCCTCTGACAAAACTGACTGCCTTCCTCAGTCTTCTCTCCATGTCACACATTCTTCTTCAGAACTTTTACTTTTGCAGAACTTAGATTCTTCCTGTCCCCACTTCACATGTATTCTCTTTGTACCTTACACTCAAACATTTTTGCAGGGAGAGTTTGTTTCAATGACAGGCACTTGTACTCTGGTTACATCAAATACAGCCACAAAGCGAGATGACATGTGCAAGGAACCACCATTTAGTGATTCGCAATATTAATGTTAACACACTAGTATAAAGATGAAGAGAGAGGGAAATGAGTATCTCGGTGGATAATGATACTATGCAAGTAGATGAGAATTAAAAAAAAGTCCAGATATATTAATGCATGAAACTCTTGCTCTGTTTCCTGTTTTGAAGGAGACACTTTTTATGAATAATTGTTGTGTGACTTTTCAAACTGAAAAATATATTTGACATGTGAAGGATATGTTCCCTAAGTTAGAGCCTAAGTCAATATGCCATGAGAAAATTGAAAATAGACCTAGCGATCAAAGCCTTCAGTTTTGAAATAGATCCTTTGTTGAACAACAGATGAAAAGGAAAAAATCAAGAGAGACCTGCTTTTTAGGAGACTTTGTCAAGGTCTCATAATCAACGTAAGGGACTTGGAGTAAAATAGATGTGGGTACTGCGCCTTAGGGAAGTCACAGCACAGCTCTCCTCTCATCTCACAGCAGGGAAAGCACTGAGTCCTTGAGTGGCACGATGAATCAAATCACCTGGGTCATTTCTTTTAAAAAAAACAACAACACATCATTCTAAAGATAGAATACCACACTCGGAAACACTACTGACCAGCATCAATGGCAGCAAAGAGACAGATTGGGAGAATGCACATTCAAGGCCTGTGTGAACACGGTGACACGTCTAAGATGCCCGTTCCTGTGTCCCTGCATCCTGGTATGGACACCCTGTGTACTTACGACTTTCTCGGAATACAGTGCAGAGATAAACGAAGACCAACCAAGTGAGAAAAGAAAAGGTTGTTCATTCTGAGCTTCTTATAGCATTTTGGCAGAGATCAGGAGGCAAGCAGAGGAGGGGAAAACTTTCTAGTGGTAAAAGGGAGGCTCCTGAGGCTGTGGGTCTGGGAAGCTTCCATTAGGCCTAGAAGAGCATGTGCTCCCCCACCCCCAAATAGAAATTCTTGTGATCGAGAAGTCTCCTAATACTGGAGCAGCAGTTGCAATCCCAATCAAGCAAATAATATCAGGAAGAAATGGCTAAATAAAAATCAATTAATTTGAGAGTTAACAATTCCTTTCTTCAGTTTCCTTGTGAAATATCTTAAAAGTGTTCATTCTTTGTGAGTTCGTTGGAACTTATGATTTATTCTATTCCCCAAATGTTCAACTACAGTAGGACATTTAGATGACGAGACTATTATTGGGTTTATCTAATTGACTTGGAAACTTGGTACGGTATTTGGTGAAGTTGATTTTGGACCCAAACTCATAGTGAAATAAAGAACTTATTGAACAGAATCCACAGTTACATTTGGTATATGGATCGAGCTACACAAGCAGTGAACCAAATTGTTCCTTTCCTTTCTTGCAGCCAGGCTTTGTGCAGCACCATGCTTTGTTCATTTCTTTTCTTTTTATTTAAGGTCAGAGAGTTCACTTGCATTGTTTCTTTTATTTTATAACATTTGACTTCTATTTTGTTCTTCCTCTTTCTCTGCCTCCTGTTGCTGTATTTGCCAGATTTTCTGTTGGAAAGTTTGAATAGTGCTACAGAGGTTCAGCAGGAAAAATGGCTGGGATCTCCTCACTTGTCAGAGAAACCCCAGGGTGCCTCTGCTATATTACCAACACAATGATTGATTTCTCTACTCCTGAAAGTCTGTGACATTATTGCACCATTTAGCTTCCAAAGTGAGAAGTCTTTGCCTAGAAGAAGCACTGTGTTTCAGGTACACTCCGTGGGATCCATGACTGAATATCACTTTGCAATCTGAAATATCACTCAACAAATATGACCCTAAAGAGAAATATTGGACAATGGCTTATTTGGAACATATTTCATATAACATGGATGTATTAATCACCCATCTCACGAAATAATATACTTTTCTTCTTTATCCTTTTTTCAATATATTTTTATGCCTTTGGATTATTTAATACCCATAACACAAATGGAAATGTCATTAGTTCCCACTAAGGTTGGCTGTTATCTTTGAAAGAACTTTTCCTAAGTAGATTTTTATAGATGAGGTCTAACAAATGTTTGTCATTTATTGTGATTTTACTTGTGATAACATATGATTTTGTTTTAGTCACTGTTTCAAAATCAAATAGTCAATACCCTATTGTTCAAAAATAAGCTGAAAGAAATGAATCTAACCATATGTTAAGTTGGTACATAACACACACAGAGAAAGCAATTTACTCAAGTTACTTTATAATATAGTTTTTTATTGTAATTCCCTGTGAGTTTCTGAGTACCCAAAAAACAAGGAAAAAGTGTTATGCATTAAAAGGCAGTCAATATATTTATTATTACTTTGCAATTATTATTATATATGTAATATAAGACATATAAGTAATTATATTACTTATAACAACACCAAGATTTATATATATATGAAATTAAGGAAGTTAAAACAAAAACTATATAATCTTAAACTTCAAATGGAAATTTCAGATTGAATTTATAAACTCATGAACTATGTAATCCTTTGTTTAATATGTTTTTCTTTTGAGAGCTGAGTTTTATCTCAATACATGATTAGCATACTTAATATAAGAAGAGGAGAGAAAAAATCATTGAAACTAATAATAAATAAATGGATCTTCTGAAAAAATAATCAATAAACTAATAAAATCATCTCCTAACATCAAAAGAAAAAATGTTGAGAGAGGGACAAAAATATAATAAAATAAATACAAAAAATAAAAACTGGCAAGGGGGAAATAATCATTAAAAAAAAGAGGCATTAAATAGTATATTGAAGGAGATTATATAAATACATGTGAATACCTGGATGAAATGGGACTAAGGTGTCTATCTTATATATCTATCTATCTATCTATCTATCTATCTATCTATCTATCTGTCTGTCTATATAAATCCCAATAGAAAGAGAAAGTTTGAAGAAAAATTATATGTAGAAATATCTACAGACTTTCTTGTCTCATAACTCAATAATTATCCATGACATAATAATAAAATCCTATCATAAGAGAGAATAAAAAAGAGAAGGAAGACAGGAAAATTTTAAGTGCATGCAAGCATAATGAAATTAATAAATTAGAAAATTCAAAGAAGGAATTATGGATAGAGAAAAATATATAATGAGGCAAATGACAGCCAAAGAGTTTATTTGAACTAACTAGATAATACTCTGAGAAAAATACCCTATAATGAATGAAGTATTTATTTGCTAGATATTTTATAGTGCACTAATGACTCTGTTCAATTTTACTTTATCAGTCTTTTTAATGGCATTAGTAAATATTAACTTCTTGTAATTTATTCTCAGACTAATATTTTGAAAATAATGCCCCTAAACTGAAATTTTAGCAACTAGTGCTGTTCTCTTACAAAAAGCGAAAAATATAAACATTCCTCAGTAAAAACTATTCTCCTACAGTTTTTTTTCTTCCAGTTTTTCATTTTGTTGTAACTAAAAAAATTAGACATTTAGCCTTTTCAGTTGAGAGATTAGGATGAAAGAATTATTAAATAGTGATGTTTAAATTTACATCTAGTACATTTTAACACACTTTGAATTTGCACCTTAAATAGGCTGACATGTGGCAAATTAAATTTAATGTTGACAAATGTAGAGTAATGTAAATTAGCCTCAGATATAATAAGCAACATAAAAATTATAGACAATTAAAGTGATATATGAAGACCTTGAAAAAGACCTTCAATTGTTTACAAACTTTCAGGAACCTTCTCTGAAAAGAAACCCAATGGTCTTTCTTGAAATGTCAGAAATTAAATACAAAAGCCTAAATACCTCCAGCTATATACTAATTGGGCCACATGGTTCCAAACTGGTAAAAAGTTAAATTCTTTTTATAGCAAGTGCATCTTCTAGAGAGACAAGTACCATCTCACTGTGATGCTTTCTAAAATATCTGCACATAGAGTAGAGACATTTTTCTGTCTATTAACATCTGGAGAGGAATTTTAGGGGCAAAGACCAAAAAATACTGCAAGGGTATTTGGGCATAGAACTCCAGCTCAGATCTCGGCCAGTGAAAAAGGAACTACCAGGTAGCATTGCTTCATCATGCTCCTAGGCACTGCTAAGCTGTTAAGACACATTGCTTTTTTAGACAGGTGGGACTTGGAGTTCCTTTTTCATTGTTCTGGGCATAAACATGAGATTAAAATCTGCTGTAACTCCTTTTAGCTGTAAGATTCTTGAAGGAGCAATAGAAACCCACTGACCCATCATAAAAGAATAAAGACAACTCTGGAACTTCAAATTCTTTCCTTCCTTCCTTCCTTCCTTCCTTCCTTCCTTCCTTCCTTCCTTCCTTCCTTCCTTCCTTCCTTTCTCTCTCTCTCTTCTTTCTTTCTTTCTTTCTTTCTTTCTTTCTTTCTTTCTTTCTTTCTTTCTTTCTTTCTTTCTTTCTTCCCAGTTTCTTTAATCCTTAAAAATCACACCGAGGATTCCTAGGGCAAGGGAGACTAAGAAGAAAATAAACAAATGGGACTACATCAAAATAAAAAGCTCCTGCACAGCAAACGAAACCATCAACAAAACAACAAGAAAGCCCACTGCATGGGAGAACATATTTGCCAATGCTATTTCAGATAAGGGTTTAATCTCCAAAATTTACAGAGAACTCATACAACTTAACAAAAGGAAGATAAACAATCCAATCAAAAAATGGGCAACGGATCTAAACAGACACTTTTCGAAATAAGATATACAGAAGGCCCAGAGACATATGAAAACATGCTCAAAGTCACTAATCATCTGAGAGATACAAATCAAAACAACAATGAGATACCATCTCACACCTGTCAGAATGGCTATCATCAACAAATCAACAAACACTAAGTTCTGGAGAGGATGTGGAGAAAAAGGAACACTTGTGCACTGCTGGTGGGAATGCAGACTGGTGCAGCCACTATGGAAGACAGTATGGAGTTTCCTCAAAAAATTGAGAAGGAAACTCACACTTCTAGGAATATATCCCAAGAAACCAGAAACACCAATCAGAAAGGATATATGCACCCCTATGTTCATAGCAGCACAATTCACCATAGCTAAGTTTTGGAAAGAGCCTAAGTGCCCATCAGCAGATGAGTGGATTAAAAAACTGTGGTACATCTACACAATGGAATTCTATGCTACTATAAAAAAGAAGGAACTTTTACCACTTGCAACAGCATGGATGGAACTGGAGAGCGTTATGCTAAGTGAAATAAGCCAGTCGGAGAAAGGTAAATATCACATGATCTCACTCATATATGGGATATAATGATCAACATAATTTGATGAATAAGAATAGATCCAGAGACAAATGGTAGGGGAGAGGGGGAGGTTAGAGAGCAACCAAAGGACTTGTATGCATGCATATTAGCATAACCAATGGACACAATCACTGAGGTGATGGGGGCTTGCCAGGTGTTGGAATGACTGGGCGGGGGTGGGGAGGGGGTGGGGCGGGGGGAGAGGGCTTTCAATTGAGGAAGAAAGAAACATGTAAAACTGTAGACAATAAAAAAATCACACTGAGGGAGATATTATTTCCCTTCTTTTAGTTTTCTCTAACCTTAAACTGAAAAACTCTGTCTGAAATCCTATTCACCTAATAAACGTGTCACAATATAAATGAATTAGAATTTCCTATTTGATGTTTTTAATACTAAAATTAATCAAAATTGTGCACTTACATATATATTTTATGAATAAGTGCATATAACATATCTGTGTGACTATACATTTACTAAAGGCATTTCATTACTTTGAGGAATGCAGAATTTAAAATATTAGACATATTTTCACATTAGTCTTTGCCACACTGTTCTATGTCCATAAAAGAAGAGCTTCAACAACCAAGATTAATAAGTGTGCTGGTTTCCTGAGTTACAAGCAACCTATAGGAGAATAAATTAAACTTAAAAGTATAAAATTTTAAATGACTTTCCAAACAAATTTAGATGAGAGAGTATTTAATGTATTTGATTTCATTCTAGCTATGATTTTGTAAGTTATAAACCTGTGGTTGTCATGGGATGTCTTATCTGTGTCTTCTCCATAGCACTTATTACCTAGCTGTACACATGAACATACTCAAATGCTTTTGATAAAGTTGGCATGCTTTCAGACAAACTTAAGTGTGTTGACTAAAACAAACATATATTAAACTATTTTAAGACTTTATATTTTGCAATGTACTCAGGCAGATATTTAATCTTCATAAAACAGAGCAGAAGTATACAATACTATTCTGATTGAGAGGACATTGCATATGAGCATGGAATATCTTCAATTTCAATCCAACTACAATTACAATTTTAGAATCAAATATATATCTCCATCTGGAGATTTAAAAGAGGACCATTCATAATTCTTCATGAATAATACATGTGTAAATATGCATTGGTGTTTACAACTCATGTGAACTGAGAAATAAACACTAATAATATCAGGGTGCTTATAGATATTTTTGTAATCGTGACTATAACTAAATCCCATTAGTAATTGTATAACTAAAATAGTAACTGATATTTCAACCTCCATTTTCCCACATTATTAAAAAGGGAGGTGCTGGTGAATATTCTATACCTGTTAATACTAGTATACCTGAGAAAGCCACTCCACATTGTATTCAGAAAGTTTAGTACAAAACTGTTTTTTTTTTCTTTTAAAGCATTCATTTTAAGTTCATTTACAGAATAATGTTCTTCCCAACTGAGCTGGACTGAGGGATGCTTATTTTTATACATAATACCAATAAATTTGTTCAAAGAACATATCTGCTAATGGCTAAAATGATTGAGTAGGACAATGGTGACTTTGTTTCGCTCTCTACTGACAGCTATTCTAAAGGTTTATGCTATTCATTTTTGGATCACTGATAAGTGTTGTGGTGCAGCAGGTGAAACACTGATAAAATGCTTTCAGAGTTGGCATTACAATGTTATCCCCAGGAGGAAAAAAATAAACTATATATAAATACATATAATTTTAGTTATGCAAGGAAAACAGTGCAAATTTTATGTAAGTTTAGGTGTAAAGTTATGATTTTTGAGGAAAGTGAATCAGCCTTTCACAGCTTTATTGCTTTACTTTATTAGTAAAATTTCTAATAATTTTATTATCTTCATTTTATGATGCTTTATTCTGAAAGGAATTATTTCATCTACTCAGCAGAAATACAAAAGTTCCCTTTTACTTCTAACAAGTCAATGGAGACTTGAAGTGTTACATGCAGTCATATAAAAGAGACATGCTTGTGAGTGAATTATAGGAAAGTATGGTCATCTTTCAAGAAAACGTGGTTATTTATTTTTCTTAATAATTTATATAATTGTTTAGGTATTGTTTTTTGAGTCCACTGTTTATAATTCTGGTGGCTTGCATAATATAAAGGCACCATATATCTTCATCCAAATATGTAAAAACTAAATCTTCTTTTCCAAAGGGCCTTAGAAATTGGGAATCTGTTATTAGCTATTAATTTGGACATAAAATGCTGAAGGACAGACATATAAAATCTATATTTTTTCTCTCTAGTATCTAATTCGTTTTATAGTAAAGTGTTGAAAATGCATGCTTTATAAATAAATATGCACACAAAGACCCATCTTGAAGTCATATGCACATACTGGATTATTAATTGTTATACATTCCCCTTATAACAATAAAAATATTCATTATTATTGTCAAAACAATGAAAATTATGAAAAGGACATAGGGCGATTTAGGTACAGGATGCTTTGTGGTGTGCTCCCAGTGGTATAGTTTGAGTTCACCTTTCTCTATGAGTTTGAGGTGAACACACCACCTCTTTGCTCACACTTGGTCTCTCAGTTTTGAAGAATAGACATAATATCATATCATCTTGAGTCATGGTGATGAAATTTCATTCTAATTATTTAAAAGTCTAATTTAGGTTTTGATTAGTTGTAAATGGAGAACCCCATCTATTCACTGCTAAACAGTTTCCTAGCTTCACCCAAACTATTACAGTTTTAAAACACTTGTATATCCAGATCAAGAAAAGTGTGTGGAGGTTGAGATTACCATTAAATTATTTAACCTTATATATGTTCATAGCAGCACAATTCACCATAGCTAAGATCTGGAAACAGCCTAAGTGCCCATCAGTAGATGAATGGATTAGAAAACTGTGGCACATCTACACGATGGAATACTATGCTGCTGTAAAAAAGAAGGAACTCTTACCATTTGCAATGGCATGGATGGAACTGGACAGCATTATGCTAAGTGAAATAAGCCAGTCAATGAAGGAAAAATACCGCGTGATCTCACTCATTCATGGATAATAAAGACCATTATAAACTTCTGAACAATAATAGATACAGAGGCAGAGCTGCCTCAAACTGATTGTCAAACTGCAGCAGGAAGGCCGGGGAGAGTTGGGGGGGCAGGAGGCAGGGGGGTAAGAGATCAACTGAAGGACTTGTATGCATGCATATAAGCATAACCAATGGACATAAGACACTGGGGGGTAGGGGAGGCCAGGGGATTGTCAAGGGCGGGGGGGGAAAAAAGGACACATATGTAATACCCTTTGTAATACTTTAAGCAATAAAACAATAAAAAATATTATTTAACCTTTTTTTTGTCCTTTTCAAAAACAGTAGTTTTCAAATGAATATTTTTAGATCAGAGAAGAGAGGGATGGAGAAAGGGAGGAAGGAAGGAAAAAAGGAAGAAGAAGGAGAGATGGAAGGAGGGAGAGAGGGAGGAAGGGACAGGGAGAGCAGAGAGGAAGAGACAATTTGTTATGATTTTCCTTCCATTCAAGAGAAAGAAAAGTTGGATATAGAGAAAGCACACACATCATTTAATGATCCTGGAACTGTGTTTTGTGATTTATAAAGCCTATAAAAATACTATCACCTTAAAAATTATTGAGTATGAAATGTCAGAAAATCCACTGGTGATTTTTGTACTGGGATACCTTAAAGTGAATGATTAAGACATTTTTTATTGAAGTAAGTGATAGTTATTACTAGATATCTATCTTATCTAATTTAAATGAAACCATACTTTAGAACTTGCCATGCCAAATAGTGAGAGACAGAGAGAACTTAATTACTCTTATATTCTTACTCCTGTAGCAAATATTTGTATGTCTCAGTTAAAATTGTCAACTTTATAGGTCACCATTTCTTCCTGGGCTCTCAGAAAGGAATAATAGCTATTATTATATATATATACCTGTATCCTCCTGTCTTCAAATAATTATAGTTATCTCTTCATTGAACAACCATTTACTGAGCTTCAACTTTTCCAGGTACAGAGTACCTAACAGCCAATAGAATGAAAAAAATTCCATTCTTTTAAAATTTATGTTCCAATAGATATATGATAAACAAATATTTTTAAAACTAAAATTGGATGCTGTTAAATGACCAGAGAAAAATAAAGCCTAGAGGGTATTGGGAATCTTGAAAGCAGATTGAGATTTTAATTTCTAACCAGGAAGACCTTGTTGAATAGGTAATATTTGAGCAAAGAGTGACTCACAGGAGGTATGGAGTCATGGAGATACCTGATAGAAGATGAATCAAACAGATGTGTTAAACACCAAAACTTGAAATGAGGAAATGTATGTTGCAGGCACAATCAGGATGAGTGGGGTGGCTGGAGCAGAGTAAGTGGGCAGGGAGCAGAAGTGAGAGACATATGGATTTGGGGGCAGATCATGCATAAACTCAGCTTTGCCTAGATTATGGCTTTGCTCTGAGTGAAAATAGGAGATTTTGCAGGCATTATCTAATCTGGATATGGTGTTTTTGAGAATGACAGGAGCCTAGTATGACTGCACAAGTTGTAGTTTGAGCAATAGACAGGGGGGACCATCAGTGAGTGAGAAGGGGCGATATTGGCAATACTTGCAATATTAACAAACAAGTAAAGAGGTCGAATTAGACATTGGCATTTTTAAAATATGTAATATCCATGGAAATGTTTGGTGTGCTATTTATAAACATTGTATTTTACTGGATACTTCATAGTTTTCTCATTTCATTTCAATATTATGATGCTTCAAAAACAAGAATTTTTAAATCTTACATGTAAATAATGAAGTGAACTTGCTTATTGCTGGAAGTCTATTTTAATCATTAGTGCAATAGGTGCCTTATGAGCAGGGAAATATAAAACAGCATCTACACTAATAAAAGAGAAATATGCAAATTAACCATCACTCTGCTATACCCACAAGCCATGCCCACCAGCCAATCAGGAGCAAGTATGCAAATTAACCCAACTAAGATGGTGGTGGCCACCGAGCTGGAGTGAGCAGGAGGCTTGGGTTGCCCTCGGTGATGGAGGAAGCCAAGCTTCCCACCTGCCCTGGTCAGCCCTGGGCTCTGCTAAAGGCTACAAAGTTTCAATTATAGAAGATAAATAAATCCCAGATACCTGCTTCCAGCCCGCCTGGCCTCCACTCAAGGAGGCACTGAAAAAAAAAGATTAAAAAGAGAGGCTGGGAGCTTGGGTCGCCAGGGGGCATGGCCAGCCTGAAAACGACCCTCAGCTCCTCACCCAGGCTGTCCAGGAACCCCAGCAGGACCCCCCCATCCTGAAGGGACTGTGGCCAGCCTGAAAATGGCCCTCAGCCCCTCACCCAGGCTGGCCAGGTACCCCAGCAGGACCCCAACCCTGATCCGGGACACCTTTCAGGGCAAACCAGCCGGCCCCAACCCGTGCACTAGGACTCTATCCTATATAATAAAAGGGTAATATGCAAACTGACCCTAACAGCAGAACGACTGGGAATGACTGGTCACCATGACACACACTGACCACCAGGGGGCAGACACTCAATGCAGGAGCTGCCCCCTGGTGGTCAGTGCTTTCCCACAGGGGGAGCTCTGCTCAGCCACAAGCCAAGCTGGTGGCTGCCAGCAGAGCGATGGTAGCAGGAGCCTCTCCCGGCTCCTCAGCAGCTCTAAGGATGTCCGACTGCAGCTTAGGTCTGCTCCCTGCTGACAAGTGGACATCCCTCAAGGGCTCCTGGGCTGCCAGAGGGATGTCTGACTGCCAGCTTAGGCCTGATCCCCTGGGGAGCGGGCCTAAGCCAGCAGGTAGTCATCCCCTGAGGGGTCCCAGATTGCGAGAGGGCACAGGCCAGGCTGAGGGGCCCCCTCACACCGCAGTGCACAAATTTTTGTGCACCAGGCCTTTAGTATATTTATAATCTCTCTATCCACTCACAGGGTATGTTTGGGTGAATATGATCCAAAGGAAACACAATAGCTATTTTACCTTTATGCCTATGTCATATCTCCACAATTGTGCCTGTCAATCTTCCTGTTCCTATGTAAAATGTAAATGCCTTTAATGATAAAGGACTTGTATGCATGCATATAAGCATAAGTGATGGATGTGGACAACAGGGGGTGAGGGCAGGATTGGGGGGATGAGGGGACATTGTGGGGATAAGGACACATTTGTAATATCTTATTCAATAAAGGGGAAAAAAGTAATAAAAATGATTTTTAAAAAGTTCCAGATATTATTTTAACATTAGAAAATCCACTTCCTTTATATAATAATTATAAAATACTAGGTTTCATTCTTAAAGATTACAGATGATAATAGTTTTCTGGTTGGAGTGGTCACCTTGTCCCAGAGATGAGTCTAATTGACTTATAACCTTTCTAATTGGTTCTTTGATAACCCATAATATAAGTACTATTTTACCAGTGAGAAATCTGGGGCTTAGAATGTTGAAATATCTTGCTAACAGGCCAAAAGTGAGTACCTGTTGAAGATTATTTTTAAACTAAGAAAATAAGAATTCAGAATATGTTCACTCAGCTTGCTTTCCTCGTCTGCTCTGTAAAACTGAATCAATTTAGGACTTATCTGAGGGAGAAGGGTCCTGAAATAAAGACCACAGAAGTGCAACAAAGAGAAAGTCTATTCACTGCTAGGAGCAGAAATAGTTTGGAAAGTAGGTGGCAGAGGTTTTATATGTTACAGGCACTCATATTGGTCAGAAATAATAATAAAAAAAATGGAACAAAGAAGTAGAATTGTGATGTACAAAGGAGGAAAAATGTTTCATTATCAGTTCTGGCAAGTGGATGACCTGAGGATAAGCAAGTCCAGACAGTACTTTCTATATATTTGAATTTTACAAGAAAAAGGAAAAGTTTAAGCAAATCTGGGACAGTACATCTGTAGTTTCTAGTTTCAGGTTCAGGAAAAAAAAAATGACTATAGACACAATTCTTAGTCTAGAAATTGCAAAAAAGTTAACCCTTTACCTGTATTATTCCGTGTATTGCTATTTAATGACTAACAAGAACTGTAAATGCATTTGGTTTCCATTTGTATCACTTTCCAATTACTCAAATCTTATGCAATAGCTGTTTGTGTTACATGTCACTGAGTCCTGGTGACCTATGCATGACTGATGTCCACAGTGTCTTGTCCTCAACAGCCTTGGCAGCTCTTATATAGTCATGCCTAAGCTTCTTTTACAGAGTCAGTCCATCTCATATTGGGTTTTCCTCTTTTCCTGCTGTCTTCTATTTCCCCCAACATTATTGTCTTTTTTAAAGAACCCTGCCTTCTCATGATATGCCCAAATTAGGTCAGCTTCAGTTTTGTCATTTTGCCTCCAGGGTTGTTTCAGAATTAATTTTCTCTAGGGCTCACCTGTTTGTCTTTTCTGGCAGTTCTAGGTAATGGTCGAGCTCTTTTCCAGTATCACAGTTCAAATAAATTAACTTTCTTTTCTATCAGCCTTCTTCACTGTCCAACTTGTACACCTGTACTTAGCACAACTGACTCATGAACAATGGGAGTTAATGGTGCTGAACCCTGCACAGATGAACATCCAGGTATAACTTTTGACTCTACTTTCAGTCCTTCTCATCTATGGTTTCAACTGACTACAGATTGAAAACAGTTATTTTCAATCCATGGTTGGGAATCTACAATTTGGAAAGCAGGGTTGGGAATGTGAAAATGCTGTTTTCAATTTGTGGTTGGTTGAATCTATGGATACAAAACCCACAGATACAAAGGGCCCGCTATTTATTGAAAAACAAAATCCATGTATAAGTGGATCCAGGCAGTTTCATCTGTGTTGGTCCAGGGTCAAATGTAATTAGGAATACTAGGGTGTGGATGATCTTAGCCTTGGTCCCTAATGACACATCTCTGCTCTTGGAGATCTTTCCTAATTCTTCTATCGTTGTCCTCAGTCTCAGCCTTTTCTGATTTCCTGGTTGCAGTCTCCATTTGGATTGATGTTGAACCGAGGTAAGCAACATCTTTAACAATTTCAGTGTCTTCATTGTGTATGTGGAAGTTATGTCTTCTGTAGTCATAATGTTTTACCTCTTGGTGTTCAAATGCATCCTGCTTTGCTGCTTTCTTCTTTCACTCATATCAGAAGTCATTTCAAATCATTGCTACTTTCTACCAGGAAGATGGTGTCATCTGGATATCTTGTTGTTAATATTTATTTCACTCATTTTTATTTTTCCTTTCTCTGAGTTTTCCCCAGTTTTTCATATGATACGTCTGTGTACAGATTAAACAAACAGGGAGATAAAATGCACCCTTGTCTGACACCATTGCCTATTGGAAATTTTTGTCTCTCCTTATTGTGTCTTGATAGTGGCTTCCTGTTCATAGCACAGACTACTCATCAGGACTTGCCTATTTCTTCCAGAGCAACCCATAGATTTGCATGATACATGCAGTCACAAGCTGTATTCTAGAAACATAGACTCTCCTTCTGAAATTCTTTGGAGCCCTCCAGTATTCAGCTAATGCTCAGAATTCACTTTCAGTGTGTCTACCTTTTCTGAATCCAGCTTGAACATCAGGCATTTCTTGTACTATATAAAGCACAAGCCTTAGCTACATCTGCATCTTGAGCATGCAATAGTTATGGAAACAATATTTGAAACTTTTTAAAATATCTTGCTTCACTGTGAAATATCATTTTAGTTAAGGATATCCAGCTCTGGAGTGACTTAATAACACTGTCAAATTAACCTCTTACATATAAAAGCAATATCTCCAAGTAACTAAGACAGGATTTGAGACAATATAGAGCAAAGACAAGTTACTATTTATTTTATCTACTTATCAGTTTCAATTACTAATTTCAATATCCTTCAGTGTGTCAGTTAAATTCACTCTATATCAAGGAAAATTATTGAATTTTATATAGAAAATTTACTTCCTTTTGTAAATAAAATCGTAATGTTTTCATAGTAGCAATGGCATAAATCAAAAAACATGGATTGATTATTTACTGTTGAAAAAAATTAGAAATAACATAAACTGATGAACAAAAACAGATCCAGAGACAGAGAAGCTTCCATCAGACCATCAAAAGTTAGAGGGAAGGTAGGGGAGGGTGGGGGTAAGGGGGAGAGATCAACCAAAGGACTTATATGCAAGCATATAGGCCTAACCAATGGACACAGACAAGAGGGGAGTGAGGGCATGAGTGGGGGAAATGGGGGGTAATGTGGGGATAAGGACACATATGTAATAACTTAATCAATAAAAAATTTAAAAAATTAGAAATATAAGCACAAATGCAAACGGAGAAGTGCATATTTTGTTTATGTTGCCTAATAGTAAATCCTGTTTTGTTTATCACACAGAATAGAACTATAAACTCCACTTAGACTTATAAACTTTTGAGGGTAAAAAATATCATTAATTGTTATAAGAAGAGATGAGTGAATGTAAGAGGCACAGCTAAAATTTTCAGTGACCATTCAAGACCATTTAATCTAACTTGATTGATCTCACTGATCATAGGTGGCCTCACATTCAAACCATGAGCATGAATTCAAAATTTTCTCCTATCCACACTGAACTTTGATATGGGCTACAGGCAAATTTAAATCATCACAGACACAATATTTTGCAGATGTAATAAGAAAATATTTTCAGAAGAGGGGGAAAAAAAGCTCTTCTTAAGGGTAGCACTTTTCTGTAGCATCTTGTAGTTCCTATGTGGCTACTATTTTTAAAATAGCCCAGAACTATGATCCTCTTCTTGTTTCTTGGAAGACAAGATTAAAATTCAAGCCAGATAGAGCGTGAAGTGGGCAGTTTAGAAAAAGCCTGATTTAGACTTTCGAGGAAAAGTGGCTTTCTTTTTGCATGTGTTCTCCTGGGTTTGGAGGGATAACACACAAATATCCCACAGAGCGAGCCAAGAGGCTTTCCCCACTGTTTTTCTTCAAAAGTGCACAGTAATTAGTGTATAGAACATATGCCTGATATTAAAATACTATGAAGAATATCTTGCTAGTGGTTCTGTATAAAAGACACACAAAACAAACAATAAAAAACCCACTTTATTAAGGTGGTATAAAATAGCAAGCTAAGTTATTTTAGTTGGGTCACTTTTATATTGCTAAACTCTACCATAGGATTTCATGTGATTAAAAGTATAGACTCCTAGTATAATATGAAAAACATGATCCCGATTGCTCCATTTTTCTTTATACTTGATACTGAACAGTTTATAGAAGGACACATGCATGTTGTATTCCCTGATAATCCATGTGGCTACTCTCCGGCCACTGCCTTTAATATTGAAGGACAACTTGAATCTGTATTGACATTTTGGGGCCATAGATTTCCTAGAAACTCTATGCATTTTACCCCATGATATCTGGCACTGGGGTTTAAGATAGATCATTTTGAGGCTCTTTCCTACAATCCTCCATCAATTCAAGATTTGTATTGAGCCGAAACCGGTTTGGCTCAGTGGATAGAGCATCGGCCTGCGGACTGAAGGGTCCCAGGTTCGATTCCGGTCAAGGGCATGTACCTGGGTTGCAGGCACATCCCCAGTGGGGGGTGTGCAGGAGGCGGCTGATCGATGTTTCTCTCTCATCAATGTTTCTGACTCTCTCTCTCCCTTCCTCTCTGTAAAAAATCAATAATATATATATATATATATATATATATATATATATATATATATATAAAAGATTTGTATTGAAACATCTATTGAGGTTTATCACTTAAAGTAGCTAGTTGTTTGGACTGTCAGGGCCCAGGGCAGGCCACCCTAACTATTAGAAAATGGTTGTAAAGTTTCCTATTTGAGCTCATTGGGGTTATTATTCATTTTCAGATTGGATTTGGTTTGATACCCACTTAAAAAATTAAATACCTCCTGAAAATGTTTCTTTGGATTACTGAAATACTACAGTCACTTAATTGTGTGCTTCCCATTTTCAAGAAATGTTTCATTTCTTATAATTACATTAAGGGAGGCATTCCATGATACAATTTTGTATCCTTGACATCTTTTCTGCAACTTTCACTTTCTTTGTCTTCCATTTTCATTCCCTAGAGTCTTGAGTCAATTTAATAAAGCTGTGTTGTGAGAATTCATTTTTTTTTATTTACAATGTCTATACCTTGACTTACTTTTATTAATGTGTTTCTGTTCTTAGGTTTCTTTTAGAACAATCATGATGAAAGCAATATCTTTAGAGATCTAGAGCCTCAACTTCATATGAAGAAATAAACTTTACTTTCCATTCTGGAAAATATAGACTGACACCATGATATTTGGAAAAATAACACATAAGTAGATTGGCATACTTATATATAAATATATCAATAACTCAGTTAATAAGAAATGGTTTAAACACCTAATTTCAGGCAGAAGTAAAAATATTAGAAAATAAAGCAACACAATGATATGCTGACTATAAAAAATGAGGTTTAAATATAAAATCCATGTAGGTGAATGTGCATTTCATATCTATATAAACATAGTTTTTTTCAATATTTACATGTCTATAATCCACCAAATATTAATGTGTTTATTATTGTCATAAAGTGTATGTACAATATTAAAAGTGATGATTAATAAAATGGGTATTATTAAATTTTATATCTGGGAATAAAATAATGTCATTAATTAAATAATTTAAAGCTATAGGACAGCAAAATTATTAATAGGAGTTTTCTCTGGCCACTGAGATTTAGGGAAATATATTTTTCTTTTGTTTATTATTTGAAAATATTCTTCTTGATTTCAGAGAGGCAGGGAGAGGGAGAGAGATATAGAAATATTGATGAGAGAGAAGCATTGATCGGCTGCCTGCTGCATGCCCCCTAATGGGGATAGAGCCTGCAACCAGGGCATGTGTCCTAACTTGGTTTTGAACCATGACCTCCTGGTTCAGAGGTGGATGATCAGCAGCTGAGCAACACTG
The DNA here is from genome assembly GCF_014108235.1 of Myotis myotis. Classification (NCBI taxonomy): domain Eukaryota; kingdom Metazoa; phylum Chordata; class Mammalia; order Chiroptera; family Vespertilionidae; genus Myotis; species Myotis myotis. The sequence goes on from NW_023416401.1 coordinate 44,510,714, forward strand.
GCTGGACTGTTTATTGGTTTTTAATTTTTTTCTACAATTAGCGTAGTTTTCAGTTACTGCACATAAATTATATCTATGAGTACATATACACATCTACAGAGCACACACACACTCTGTTAGGGTGTCCGGCCATGGGAGAGATTAAAAACATGAACATTTATCCTTGTGCCTGTGCAGCCTAGAATTTACTAGTAGTAGAGTTTAGGAAACAGATGCATCCTACTTTATTATTGAACTGAAATGCAAATAAGGGGGCACAGATAAAGTACTCTGTGGGTTCAACTGAACCCCAAAGAAAATGGAAAATTTGGTAGGAAGGGATCTGAAAGGCTTTGTGAAGGTATTTGATGAGAATTGTAGCAATTCTTTAAAATCTGGAAGTGCTATCATGAGAATAAGAGCATTATAAGCAGTTGAAAGATGATGTAGAAAAGTATAACTGTGCTGGCCAGGAAATGCATTAAAGGAGCCATCAGTAGCTGAGTCATTTTCCCATGGGGAAATAGCAGATCCTAAAGTGTTCTACAAAAAATGTAGTGGCCATTTCTTAGGATGACCTTAATTACCAGAAAGGAAAAATCACACATACTTTGGTAGGCAATCGAGAGCTTAAAAGCATTAAAACAAGCAAAAAAGGGAGCCTATTATTTGTGTACATGTCCTGTGTCTATATGTTCATCTGAGTTTCCCTTAGACAGAGGCTAAGACAAGGACTGGGTACAGGTAGCTTATTGGAGAGGAGATCTCAGGGGAAGAGAGCTTGGGAGAGGGAGATGGAGTGAGGGAAAGGAGAAAACCAATTGAATGGTGCATTATCCAGTTTGCTATTCTGTGCTCTGGCACCATAGTTTGGGGGCATGAACTCACCCACGCTTCCCCATGAACTGCTGGGAAGCAAAGTGTTCAGAGTAGGGGCTTTCCCTGAGGAAGAAGATGGAAGTGCATTTGGTGCTTAGAATAGATTTTCTGCTTGGATCTAAGAGCCCAAGGAACTGCTCATCACAGCTGTGGGGAGAACGGAAGTGGACTGAGGGATGTGCTCCATGCTTAAGGTTTTAGGGGGCTTATCTTATTTGAAGTCCTACAATGCAATGACCTTGTGAAGTAAATATTATTGCAATTTAGGTTATACTTTAGGCTAAGTTTATGGCATGACAACCTTTTATTTTCCCTATGTATCCCATACTACAAATACCCTAAATTCTCACCATTACTGGATAATGCACCATTACTTGAAAGACATTATTCTATGTCTTTTCATATACAATGCCTGTATTTAAAGTATCCTCTTACAACCATGAGCAGGTTATTTGTTTTACTAAGTTTTTAAAAAATCCAGTAGCTATTACATTATATATAGCTTATAATGCTCAACATCTCTTCCTTCTAGCACAGAGCTTGCCAAATAGATAAAAGGGTTATGTCTTTTTTTAAAAACACACACACAATTGTGACTTTATTTTTATGTCACAAGTAGGTTATCGGTTTCAATTTACAGTCTTCTTTGCTAAGTATACCACCGTGCTGACCAATTGGCAGTTAGAATAATTAGAGTTAAAATACAGTATAAGTATTAAAATAATTCTTCCTACTTGGTCTTGCTCTAATTAATATTTTCTTCTAATCTGTTGGTGGGAGAATGCTCTGTTCCTTATATTTACAGTAATATCATTGTGTTTTTCCTAATACTGGATTAATTAATACTGGATTAATTCTTAATGTCCTTTCATTGTATTTGTGTTTATGCCATTGAAATATTTTATTTCATTCATAGACAGCTCTCTATAAAAGGTGTATTAAAATTAAAATGCTAATGGCAGATTGTGGAACAGCATATTCTCACCTCTCGGGATCTTTGCACAATGCTTGTCTTATATAGAATGAACAAAGATTGGTATTTGCATAGATTAGTTCTCAAGTGTAGTCTCCTTTGAAGCCTAAGTCAGCCCCAATGGCCATTTCCTAGCAAGTGTTTATTTCCAGTAAAATGCTACTTGCAAAGTAGCATTTCCAATGAAATACTTGAACTGTGAAGAGGACAGGAAAAAATCAATCTGAAGTAAAATCAGTAAAATTCATGTTGCATGTCTCTGGGATGTTTGTTGTTTTATCCCTTCTTTTTGACTTATGGTCACAATCACAGCACTTACACTCTCTTACACACTTATCATATCAGACTTGTGGGATCATTTATGTTCCTAATTGGATAATGAATACTTCATCAGAAATGTAATTTCTTATAATAGTGTTTATTATATGAAACCTTAATACCCCAATGTGATGATATTTGGAGGTAGAGTTTTGGAAGGTAATTAGGTCAAAAAGGTACAGCCCTTGTGAGGGTATTAGTGCCTGCAATGGTTTGAGTGTTTGGGTTCCCAAAACTCATATGTTGAAGACCTTTCCCCTAAGGTTATGGTGGTGGAAAGTGGGACCTTTTGGGTGACTTGGTTGTGAGGGTGGGGCCCAGATAGTTGGGATTAGTGTCTTAGAGGAGAAGACCCACATAATTACTTAGCCCCGTATACCAAATGAGGTTACATCTGGAAGACATTCCTCACCAAATACCAATAGAGTACTGTTTGAACACAATTGTGATTCCATATTATTTGTTCTGGACAGTTTGGGAAAAAGTGTATAAGAAGTGTCTTCCCAATCACTCAACACAAGTACAAACAAGAGTCAGTTCTTTCAACACATCTCCCCCCGTTTTTTCCTGCTTAAATATTCAATTGCCATTACAATTTATTTTTCAGTAAGTTATTAAAAAATAGTTGGTTTTTAAAATATATTTTATTGATATTTTACAGAGAGGAAGGGAGAGGGATAGAGAGTTAGAAACATCGATGAGAGAGAAACATTGATCAGCTGCCTCCTGCACAACCCCTACTGGGGATGTGCCCGCAACCAAGGTACATGCCCTTGACCGGAATCGAACCTGGGACCCTTCAGTCCTCAGGCCAATGCTCTATCCACTGAGCCAAACCAGTTAGGACTAAAAAGTAGTTGTTTTTCTGAAAATTTAGTAACAAAACAAATGGAAAGGTAATGTAAGAACTAAGGCATCTTTTGTGGTTACATTTGGTGTTAACATTTTTTATGATGAGCTCTTAATTGGCACATTATTGTAAGATAATTTTTCAAGGGTCTGCCAACACATGAGCCCATACAGAACCCCATTCTTTTCATCAATTGCAAACTGTGTCATGTTTTAAAATCAAATGAACACAATCTACATCAGCAGATGTGGGTGGCATAGATTTTCAAAAGTTTGATAATAATGTATCTTCCTGTCTCTCTATTATTGAACAAACAAACAAACAAACACCCATGGTCAAATACAAACAAAAATCAGAATATATTCTGTAAAGAGTTACATAGCTTGATGGTATTGGCATGCCCATTAAAACCTGTACTGTCATGGTATTTTTCATAAAACTTCATGTAATTTTCCTTCTAAATACAAATAAAGAACATAACTTTCTTACACTGAAGTTATATAATCTCATGTTCCTAGTAGTTGTTATTATAGTTTACACTATAGTTTATAGTTTATTATAGTTTACATTTCATTATTGAACATATTTTACTCTGCTGAATATTAAAGGAAAGTAGATTCTTAAATACAATATATTTTTAGGACAGGGCCTTACTAACTGTTGCCTTTATAAAATTCATATGTGTAGTGCAATATGATTCAATTGTATCAACTAGTAGACATATCGACAATGACTTATATTGAACACAGATATAATTGTGACAGTCTGATCAGTTAGACAATCTCATATAAAGTTGACTGTTCTTTCAGACATTTCACAGAAATCTATTATTAAACATATTAAGCCAGAAGCTGCCCTAAAGTGCCTGAGATTCACTATGCATTGCGCCAAAAAAAAAAAAAAAAAATACAGAGATCTTCTTGCCTGTATGTCATACTCAGTGTTGGGAAGCAACCAACAAATTAAGAAATTAAATTATTATTGGGATTATAAGTAACAAGTGACATGGATTAACTTTCCCTGTAAATTACATAATATGCTAATGAGTATTATCATCCCCTTAGAACTGAAAAAATGGCATGCACAAGGTACACAGTAAAGTAAACAGCAAGTGGCCAAGTGACAGAAGCTAGAGTGTAAGTGTGCATCCAATGACTGGAGTATTTTAGGGGGTTATGAGGCGTGTATGTGTGTGTGTGTGTGTATGTGTGTGTATGTGTGTGTATGTTCTTTTAGTGTCTTCAAAACTCTGAGAAATATGGTATTTTCCTTAGAAAACTAACTACAGGTTTTGCTTAATACATGCTATACTTTCTCTTAGAGCTAATAATAAAAAAATCCCTCAGTTGTTACATCTAATATGAATTAGAATGGTTCAACCCAGTGGAATTCCTACAAGGTAACAAACAAACCTGAACAGAAGGTTTGCACTTCCCCGAGAACTGAAATGAGCAGGAAAGGTATTCCCATCTGGTTCATGTAGGATATTTCTCTACAAGTCACATTAATTATTTTACAAGCTGAGAAAACATATTGACAACTGACTCTCCCAAGCAGGCTGTACAATCTGAAGGGAATGTTTTGTTCTATGGGAAGGGATGTGAATGATGGCATAGCACATATCCCAATTCTGAGCATGGATATAAGACCATATGTTAAAGTATAAAAATGATTCATCTGTGTCCTCTACCTTGTGGAAAGTGAACATAATTGTGTCTTCAAGAATTCCAGTGTTTGTATTTACATTAGAAACCACATGGCTGAATATTGGCTTGCAAGTCATTCGATCACTGGAACATTTTCACAACTATTTTTGCTAATGTAGAAATTATAGCACTTTCCTGTGACTTTTGTATGACTTTCCTAGGGCTGCCAAAAAACCGTTGGCTTAAAATGACAGAAATTTTTTATCTCTTAATTTTAGAGGTGGAAGGCCAAATTCAAGGTGTCACAGTGCTGCACCCCTTTCAGAGGGTCGAGGGGACAATTTGTTCCTTGCCTCTTCTAAGGTCTAGTGGCTGCTGGTTTCCTTGGTTTAGGGCCACATGACTCCAATCTCTGACTGTCTTCACAGCCTTCTCTTCCGTGTGTCAGATCTCCTTATTATAAGGACACTTGTGCTTTGATTTAGGGTTCATCTGGATAATCCAGGACAATCTCCTCTTATTTGCAGGTACTGGGAATTAGGATGTGGACAGATATTTTGGGCATCACCATTCATAAATATTGTTCTTACTCAACAAACACAATAGAGCATGTGTAATTAGGAAAGGTTGTATAAGTGTTCTCAGTTCTGATAAGGTTGCTTCAAGGAATTGTTCACTTCCAAGTGAAAATAAGTAAATGAGCAAACCCAAACTTTCCTTAGGATTTCATTGAAAAAGAATAACATTGTCAGAACCTCATGAAAGTAAAAACTGTGACTCTTTTTTTTCTTTTCTTCCCAGTGGTAGTGTTCTTAATCTATTTATAACACACTTATTTATTTTAAATGAAAAAAAAAACACACAAAACTTAAGTGGTCATCTTTTGTTTCCCCCTCCTTTCCTAGCTGTCAGATATAGATTCTTATGCCGATTTTCCCTTTATCACAGGATATATCTTAAAGGACAAATAAAAATGACTAGCATCATCAAGGCAGCATCTTATATAATAAAGAGGTAATATGCAAATTGACCATCACTCCAACACACAAGATGGCCACTCCCATGCGGTCAAAGATGGCCACCCCCATTGGACACAAGATGGCCAGCAGGGGAGGGCAGTTGCGGGGGGACCTGGCCTGCAAGGAAGGGAAGTTGGGAAGGACCAGGACTGCAGGCAGTTAGGGGTGACCAGGCCGTCAGGGGAGGGCAATTAGGGGCAACCAGGCCAGCAGGAAGGCAGTTAGGCATCAATCAGGCTGGCAGGGGAGTTGTTAGGGGGTGATCAGGCTGGCAGGCAGAAGCAGTTAGGAGCAATCAGGCATGCAGGCAGGCAAGCGGTTGGGAGCCAGCAGTCCTGGATTGTGAGAGGGATGTGTGACTGCTTGTTTAGGCCCGATCACACTGGAATCAGGCCTAAACGGGCAGTCAGACATCCCTCAAGGGGTCCCAGATTGGAGAGGGTGCAGGTTGGGCTGAGGGACACACCTCCCGCCCTGCACAAATTTTGTGCACTGGGCCTCTAGTTACTACATAGTTAAGAGTGCCCCAAAGGTCTGTTAGAGCAGCTACTGTGGTTGTGCCTCCGTGAAGTGTGTAGTTAGTAGGGGAACTTGAATATTGCACACATAGTAAAGTGTCTATTAGAAATAGATGGCCCTTCTATTTATAAAATTTGAAGTCTTCCAGCTATTCTTGAATTGTTTGAATACTTTTTTTATAAGCAAACACCATTGGATATGGCTGTGTCTGTCAGAAGACTCAATAAATACATGTTTCAGCTTGAAAACAAGCATTATTGGTTATGTAGTAAGAAGGCTGTAATTATGAATATATTTCCTTTTCAAAATTAGAGACTTTCCCAGATAGTTCTCTGCATCTGACTAGTTATTATAGATTAGTCAATGTCATGGCTACCTAAGAGTGTGGCAGTTAAAACAAAACAAACCTTCAGAATGAGTATAAATGAATATTAATAAAGGTGATACATGGTTGTTATTATATGTAAATTATCTCAAAAACACTGTTTCAGAATTTCTGCCATTTTCTACCTGATGAACACCTTTCTGGTATCATTTCTGTGCAATTAAACACCTATGTGACCCAAGAGCCAATTTATTTCATTTTCTATCTTATACATGCTATGCCTGAGAATGCTATTACTTGTTTCAATATCTATTTTTAAGCAATCTTAATCAAATATATTCTGAATCCTATTGAAAATCTATTATCAATTGTTCAATCATTGGTGACAAAATTCGTCTGTTGTCCATAGTTTCAAACATATTAAAAATTATAGAAATAATAAAACACTCAAGAAAATGCTGAGCACATAAGATAGGTCCAAAAAATAGAATTGTTTTATTACTTTTCATTACCTTGACTCATCCTTAGATATTCCTCTGTAGAGAGCAAATGCTATTTTGTGCAGTGTTGTTACAAATCTGAAAGTTGTAGAAACACTAATTTATTTAAAGTTTAATCACATTTTTAATTTCTTTTTCTTTTCTATAAAGTTTTATTTCAAATAAGTAACATTTTAGTATTGAGTAAATGTGAAGGCCTGGAGATAATACATGGAGCCCAAGCTTCACACATTTATGATATGTTTTCTCATGGGTCAAATGAGTCATTCATTATTTTCAAATACTGTCAACAAATAGATAAAATGGATACATGAAGTGAACAATCAGATATCATAAATGTGTGAAGCTTGGACTCCATGCATTATCTCCAGGCCTTCACATTCATGGGAAGAGGCAGCTTGGAAATGATCAATGGGGCTTGAAGTCAGAAAGGCCAGTCTGAAAGCTCTTACAGTTCTGACACACCACATTCTATGAGGTGAATCCCTTCATCTCTGTTTCTTCAGGATGAAGTGCAGAGCATGACCTCCAAAAAGCCAGCCAGCACAAGACTCAGCACACATCTTAATATGATCTGCTAACTGGTCCATAAGGCAGTGACAGGACATGCCGGTCAAGAAGTTTGGTTCCAAATGAAGTCACTGAAATGAGCCATCCAATGTCAACATCCAGACAAAGGTCCTTCCACAGTGTAAATAGGAGTTCAAAAAACATTTTACATTTTATTTTTCCCCTGAGCTAACTCCCCCTACTTTTTTCCTTCACATTTTAATTTAAGTGAGCATTTTCATCAGTAGTAACTGGAGCACAGAGTTAAGAAGTATGGATTTGAAGCCTGCTCTTTCATAAAATCACTGTTTTACCTTAAGCAAGTAGTTTATCTTTCTGTGCAAAAGTGCAAGAGGTACTATGAGTATCTACCTGGGAGGGCTGCTATCAGAACTAAATGTGATGATACAATATAATGACACTGTAAGGCAGTATTTGGGGGGTGACACTGTTATCAGATTCATGAAATGACCAGGAGGGATCTGTGCAGCCAGCTGTCCATAAGACCCAGGTTGAGCTGGAGTCTTCCAAATCTTTCACTTTGCTTGTAAGACTCGCTGCATTCTGGAGACCATGGTCGACTCTGGGTTAATGTACTAATATTCTTGGGAAGAACTTGGGGTCCTTAGATACTTTGGAATTCTACCCAGTCTAGTTCTCACCCCGTACAACCCATTGTTATCAACCCTTACCTCTGTGTGTAACCTACTCACTCCCTTTAGAAGATAAGACCTTAATCTGGAGTTTTTTGATAGTGCAGGTGGAGGAGAGGATGGCTGGGGTTAGCAGTGGTAATGGGTTCAAGATAAAGGACAAGAGCAAGTATGTATCATATCCACATTTTATTTATCTTGGTGTTTCACTGTGTCTGTATAGAGATTAGAAAGCCAGACATATTTTAAGCATGATACAAAGCTATTATTAGTACTCACATTACCATCATTATCATCTTCATTCTTTCCTGCCCATATTCGTGGCATATGGTACCCCCAAATGATTCACTCACTCTCCTGAGCTCAATTAATTCATATTTTATCTTTATGTTATAAAACTACCCTAATTAGAAATCTTTACAAAATTATCCATTTCATGCATTAAAGCAAGCATGTCAAACTCAAAGACTAACATGGGCCAAATAAATGAGGCATGTGACCCATGGGCCGCAACTTTGCCATGCTTGCATTAAAGGGTTAGCTGCTGGAGATCAGGCCCAGGTTATTTCTTACAACCTTTGCACTATCCTACAGTTTGTGACACATCCTTAGTATCCCAAAACACAACAAATAAATGAAATATATCTGTTTTTAATTATTTTTTGAAAATTTTGTATGAAATCAGATTTAAAAATTAATAAAAGGTGTGAAAATGAAAAGTAAATATGAGATCTCATTGCCCGTTACAGTTCAGTACATCATTATCAAGGAAGATGAAGTGTTGGGGGAGGGGGTTAGTTGAAGAGATAAGGACAAGAATCCAAAATCAGGGGGAAGATAATTGAAAGGCATTTCCTACACATTGGATTTTTTAAGATTTATTTTTTTTTTTCTTTATTGATTAAGGTAAAATGTGTTCTTATCACCTCATTGCCCCACACATTGGATTTAAAGGCAAGGACTTAACATAGTTTAGGTAGTAGCTTTCAGCCTCTCCTGCTCATAGATCCATCCAATCCCTCTCAGAGGCCAGTGCCCATTCCTCAATCACAACAATGACAACAAAGGTGGACACAGGCAAGTCAAAGAAGTTCAAGATGGGTCAAAAATATAATGAATAGTAACTAACTTTAATTTGTGATGAGAATAGAAATTACTATTTAATCCTATAATCAAAACTTTTTACTTGCACTGGTCAAGTCCAAGGAGTATTTAGTAAAAATATTGAACACAACCTTCAATATCGCCTAGCTGAATAAATGCCTACTTGTAAAAACTCATATTTTGAGAGATGTCCAGTATGAATTTGGACATTTAGAGAGAGATTATGATTTCAACCAAGTGTAACAAGGGACAGGTTCTTCCATTTCAAAGTTTTGTATATAATGCAAGCACTTCTCTTTCACCTACAGAATCCCCAACATACAGTCTTTCTCTGAAAATGGTCAGAAGGAAAGCCAAAGGAATCTCCACAGAGCTCTAATTTTGCTGGTCAAAGACAGAAAAAAAAAAAGTTTATCTACACTAATAAAAGAGAAACATGGTAATTGGCGTACGGCCACTACCCTTTTCATTGGCTAATCAGCGAGATGTGCAAATTAACTGTCAGCCAAGATGGCGGCGGCAGCCAGGCAGCTTGAAACTAACATGAGGCTTGCTTGCCTCAGTGACAGAGGACTCCAACGTTCCCCGCCTGCGGCTGCAGGCCTCTGAGCCTGCAGTTTAAGAAACTCTGTAACAAATACCACCGGGCTTCAGCCAGCAGATTCGCAACATTGTAAGCAAAGGCCAGAAACCTAAGAGCTGGAGGCAAGCCTCAAAGCTAAAGCTGGCCCAGAATAAAAAAGAAAAAAAGAAAAAAGGAGCGGTTGGGAGCTTCAGTCACCCCCAGCCTGAAAACAGCCCTCAGCCCCTCACCCAGACTGGCCAGGCACCCCAGTGGGGACCCCTACCCTGAAGGGTGTGTGACCAGCTGCAAACAGCCATCATCCCCTCACCCAGGCTGGCCAGGCACCCCAGTGGGGACCCCCACCCTGATCCAGGACACCCTTCAGGGCAAACCAGCCAGCCCCACCCATGCACCAGGCCTCTATCCTATATAGTAAAAGGGTAATAGGCCTCCCAGCACCGGGATCAGCGGAGCCATGAGGCCTCCCAGCACCAGGATCAGCGTGACAGGGGGCAGCGCCCAAACCCCCTGATCGTCCTGTGGCTCTGTGTGTGACAGGGGGAGGGGCCACAACCTCCCTATCCACCCTGCTCTGTTCGTGACAGGGGAAGGCGCCCCAACCCCCCCTCCCCCCCCCCACAGGCCCTGCTCTGTGTGTGACAGGGTAGAGCCATAACCTCCCCATTGGCCCTGCCCTGAGTGTGAGAGTGGTGGTGCCCCAACCCCCTGATCGGCCCTGCTCTGTGGGTGATAGAGGGCGGTGCCCCACCCCCTGATTGGCCCTGCTCTGTGAGTGACAGGGGGCAGCGCCCCAACCCCCTGATTGGCCCTGCTCTGTGCATGACAGGGTACAGAGCCCCAACCCCCCTGATGGGCCCTGCTCTGTGTGTGACAGGGGCAGGGCCCCAACCCCCTGATTGGCCCTGCTCTGTGCATGACAGGGTACAGAGCCCCAACTCCCCTGATGGGCCCTGCTCTGTGAGTGACAGGGGGCAGTGCCCCAACCCCCTGATCAGCCCTGCTCTGTGCGTGACAGGGGGTGGCGCCGCAACCTCCCCATCGACCCTGCCTTGAGTGTGACAGGGGGCGGTGCCCCAATCCCCCAATCGGCCCTACCCTGAGCATGACTGAGGGTGGCATCACAACCTCCCAATCCGCCCTGCTCTGTGCATGACCGGGGGAAGCACCCCAACTCCCCAATCGGCCCTGCTCTGAGCCCGACCAGGGGCTGCATCTAGGGATTGGGCCTGCCCTCTGCCACCCGGGAACAGGCCTAAGCCAGCAGGTCGTTATCTCCCGAGGGGTCCCAGACTGTGAGAGGGCACAGGCCAGGCTGAGGGACACGCCCTCCCCTCGAGTGCACAAATTTTTGTGCACTGGGCCTCTAGTTTATTATAATGCCCTACTGGGAGCTGAAGGAAAGGAAATGTGAAATTTAAAAAAAATCTGTAAAAGAAGATAATTATACAAAACCACAAAAACTCCAAAGCATCAAAAAATACATGGACATTCAAAAAAGAATTATAGGAAGATGGCAGAGTAGGAAGTCCCAGGAATCTGTCCCCTACCTACACAACAATTTACCTTGTAGAATCTATCTTATGACACTATTTTGGAACTTTGGAGTCTGTTGAAGACTTACAATTTCCAGGAGAAGTTTTTCATAGTAACTGATGGTTAGTTACAGTCAATAGCAGCTCTTTGCTCAGCAGTGACTATCCATGGCTCTTCTCAGTCAACCTTTATAATGAAAGTACTTAAGGGACAATTTACCCTACTGACTGGCCATTAAGAAAAGAACAACTGTCTTACCCATTTTCTTTTCTTTCTTTTATATATCTATATATCTATATATTGATTTCAGAGAGGAAGGAAGAGGGAGAGAGAGATAGAAACATCAATGATGACAAAAAATCATTGATCAGCTGCCTCCTGCATGCCTCCTACTGGGGATCGAGCCCGAAACCCAAGCATTTGCCCTTGACTGGAATCGAACCCAGAACCTTTTAGTCCACAGGCCTACATTCTATCCACTGAGCCAAACCAGCTAGTGTCCTACCCATTTTTCTAATACTGTTACATGCCATGAAATACTTCAGCTAAGAGAGTATGACAGACTACATCCTGAAATTCTATAAAATGTGCACTAGAATGAATTGTAAAATTTCCCAGTAATTGATGGAATCATTAACAACTATACCTGTGAATAAAACTCTAGGTTGGAAAAGGATCCCCTCAAAAATTAAAGACCTGTTGCCTTGTGTTTTAGTTTCCATGATGTTACAGAGAACTCTGATGACTCTGATTACTTTATGTATGGTCTTGTATCTTTTTTCTTTCTATATCTGACAAAATTATTTTCAAAAAAATACTTGTCTCTAGAGTTCCTTATAATATTCATATCATTATATATATATCAATACAAGAGGAACTGAATATATATCAAAACATAAACAACTTTTTAATTCAAGTGTTAGAAAGTTATTTGAGCAAAAAAAAAGAAAAAAAAGAGTGTGAGAGAGAACTCATGGACATGGACAACAGTGACCATTTCAGAGGGGTGAGGGCATTGGAGGGAGGTGGAAAAGGGCATAGAGGGGATAAAGGTGAGGCAAAAAATTATTTTTTTAAAAAAAAGTAAATTATTTTATTCTACATCTAAATTAGCAAAACAGTAAGACATTAGCCTAGCTGGTGGTTCAGTAGTTGAACATCGACCCATAATCCAAGAGGTCACTGGATCAATTACGGTGAAGGCACATACCAGGGTTGAGAGGTCAATCCCAAGTAGGAGACATACAGGAGGCAGCAGATCAATGTTTCTCTCTCATTGATGCTTCTATCCCTCTCCTTTCCTCTCTCTAAAAAATCAATTAAAAATAATAAAACATTTAATTTTTAATCAACAGTGAGTTCAGTTAATAATTGGCATGAAATGTAAAACAAAACAAATATTTCTAAGATAGTAATTTGTCAAATACAATGTAGAAATTAACAAAAAATTTAATTACGGTGGTAGGTAGATCATAGAAAAGTTTTACTGGAATGGTTATTGTTTAGATTTTTATTTGCTTTATTATTTAAAGGCTTATTTTACTGAGTGACTTACCTTAGCAAGGTCTAACATTTACTATGTTTGATTATAAAAAGAAAAATAAAGTTTCTATTTTCCATGTAATATTATTACTTAAGGGAAACTGTGTTCAGCTATCTCATCATGATACTAGATACTGAAGTCATTATCTGAGTTCCTGTAACTACCTACCTGAGTGCTTGTTCTTAGAAATAGTTTTGTTGTAGGAGACTATTTTTGAAAAAGATAAAATACAAATTCATATGTCAGAGTATTTGGATAGAGTAGTTTTGGCAGTGTGTGAAAATGCATTCTTAAGCTAATATTTGTCATTTAATGTCTACTCAATTTCCATGACCCAGATACCTTGTTTTCCCCCAAACTATTTTTCCCTTGAAGAAGATGGTGCATTATTATTTCATTTAATATTTTACACCCATCAAATGGTATTATAAGCTTTAAAGGAGATTAACGTATGCAAATTTATAAGCCAGGTTATTATTACTTCAATTCAAATAGCAAATTTGGAGGAAGGAAGGGAGGGATGGTAAGAGAGTTAGGTTTGTGTCTTCATTCTTGTTAAGTAAACATATTTGTGTAGGGTTTTAAACATATGCGCAAGTACTGAAGACCATATTTTCTTCAGAAAATATTAAATTTTTCTGTAGTTTCATGTGTGTTCAGTATCATTATCTGGAGCATTTCTCAATGAAATTTGCTTGAATGAAAACAAAAAGGATTTAATCAGGATATGTTTTGATAACAGCTGAAAGTTTTTTGGCTTTTTTTTTTTTTTCAACTAGCTTTGACTAAGGAGACAAGACAATTTAATAAAATGGTGAATAGCATTTCTGCTGACAGATCTGATATAGCAAGACAGTGACTGTCACATAAGAGGCGACCACACATACGTGCTCATTCCATATTTTTTTCTTTCCTCATAAGGCACAAACGGAAGCTATTTCTCCTGAGGTGGCATAATTACAGTGGAGCTTTGTCGATTTTACCCACTTCAAGACAAAGAAGACAGCCAGTGCTCACATTAATATTTTCCTGCAGAATGGCAGTTGACAGGAAAATAACTATCATTCATCACTGAAAAGTGTTCAATTCTAAATAGTATGTGCAGCTATCATGAGCCCAAACTATAACTTCATCCAACTATATTTTAATGTAGATTTTCAAAAATAAAATATAACTAGAAAAACACACACACACACATATATATATATATATAAACACAGAATGAACTGTAGGCTCTGCCCGGAGGCTTCCTCGGGCTATTTTAAATTGCATAGCATCTCATCATGAGCTGGCTTAGTCCCAGACAGTAGGCAGACAGTGGGCACATTCTTGAAGCTGTAATAAATATCAGGTTCAAAATGCTGATATCAAAATTTATGTCATGTTTAAAAACAGCAAGGGATAGAAATGTCACCTGCAAGATCCCCCCTCTTTTCTTTTAGAAGGTTAGAAATTGGATTTGCTTCATAATCTCTCAGAAAACACATTTTGTGCAAATTGAATGTATTCTAATATCCTGTTTAGCCTAGCACGATGAGCTGTATCATTAAGGGACAGAGTTTGATCTCTTAAGAATGTTGGCTTTCCTTGAAACATCTTAATCACATTGAAAACTTCTTATATCACATATGAGAACTTGAATTTGACATACAATTTTATAAATACTTTATGCTTACTTAGTGTGCTCCCCTTGTCTCTATTATCCTTGAATGTATTTATTTTGAAAAGAATTTGGAAATGAATTCATGAGATCATTAAATGTAACTGCCACCGCTGGAGTGAAAGAAAGTGCTTTCTGAGCCTATAATGCAGCACAAATCCCATTGGTAGACAAAAGCTTGCTGTTCGATATAAACTGGAAATTTATCTCTGATGCATATATTAGTAAAAGGTGTAGACTCAATATTAACACATACAAAGAAATTCTAAAGTAGTGGTGATTCTTCTCATCCTTAAAATTACAATTTTTAGGGAAATATTAGGCAATATAAAAATGTCCATTTTATAATGTGCCGGCCAATGGATTTACAGGTTGTCATTCAAATGGCATCTTTAGACCTTGCTTGGCTCATCTGTGAAATGTGCTGATGGAGACAGCACCATAGAAATACAGTTACTGTGGCAAACCCATCTAGCTCCAAAGGCATTGTACCACAAAGGGCGACAGTGATCACAGTGTTAATGGTTAGAACTAGGGAAGAGCCACTCTAACTTTGAGTCAGGCCTTTCACATTCTGAGGAATAAGAGATCTGAACATTCTGGGTGTTCATTAAACCTCTAATGTAGTCCGTTGACATTGGCACAGAGTTCAGTTATGACGCAGGAAGCCTAGGGCCTGGCTGTGTAAGCATGTGATTCCACTGTCAGTTCACCTGTGACAAGGAAGACACAGCCTTCCCTTTGCATCTCAGGAACAGTGATTGATCAGGCTTCCTTTGCGTTTTCCTTTCAGAGAAGAGAAACCCAGGGCAGCTAATTGAGGAGAAATGACATCAGTCATTGGAGTTCCCCAGATGTGGCATCGGGCATGTGCATCACCCTGAGGTAATGCAAGGAAGGGAGTCAATTAAGGGGAGCAGGAATTCAATACATCTGAGATATGAACAAGGCCAGAAAAAAATTCCTATTGTGGAGCCAGAATTCATTCAGTAAGAATTTTACTGAAACATTTTTAAAACATGATTAGAGTAACATGATCCAAAAATACGTTTTCAAAGGAAACGGCTATAATTAAAATGTGCAGAAGAGAAAAAGAAAAGTAAACAAGGGCCTCCCTTTATATTTGTCTTCTATAAAAGCAGCTTTTATAACCCATGACTACACAGGGTTTCTAGTATCTCACGGTATTTCATAAGCTAGGCTAAGTCCTAATATGGGTGCCAATGTTTAAATGTTTATTACTTCCTTTCAGTAATGTTCTTTCATATGGTTCCAAGAGTTTGTATACATATATATTCCTGGCTGTACACATTGTACACATTTATTTCTACAAGCGTTCAGTTGTATAATTGGAATTACCATTGCGTCCCCTGATTAATTATTAAAAGCAGCGCATGGAAGACCTCTCTATATATAGAGGTCTGAAGCAAAGCTCCATGAGGCAGGAGAATCCAGAACCCTGCCACCAGCGTGACAAGTCACATATGGTTAAAGATATTAGAAGGAGGTGCATTTTGATGACAAAGAAAGGACACAGGGAGGTGGCAGGTGAAATTGGCAGTCAACCGGATCAAGAGCAAACAACTTTGGAAAGGTCCACAGAACAACAGTTGGTAGCCCCAGTGCCTGATCAGAGCCTCTTTGAAATGCTCTGGGAGGAAATGCTTCTCCTGTCACCTGTGGACTCTATATTCTACCTTGCCCTTGGCCTCTCAAGATCCAGCAAGAACACTACTCACCGAAGACTCACTCTGTCAGCAGATCTGCCAGATTTTACAGCAGACATTCTCGCGTATGTTGGCATGAAGAGCCAGGAAGGGATCTCCTATGGCAAGAGAGCTGTATTCACCTCCTCTTAAATCAGTGGGTCGTTTCAAAGGGAACCAGTGGTTTTGATCAGAAAAGAAGAGTATGTGATGTTCGCATACATTCTCACCCACTGTTCTGCAAGGGGGATCTGTCAGTTCTGACAAGAGGAAATGGAGAAAAAAAAATCAAGCTGTTTCATTTTCATATATATTGAGAGCACAAAGCAATACTGATTTAGTGCCTAAGCCACAGAGGGTGTAACAGGAGCAGATGAAAGATACTTTGTCCACTGGTGGATTCTCTTGAAATATGTTGGAATATGGACTGCAGTGTAATAGTGCATTCAGTAAACAGCCTTGCAGGAACTGAGGCCATCTGACTCAAGTAATTATCCAAATGTGTCTCCATAGCAAGCAGGAAAAATAAATGTGAAAGAGTACATATCAGAATTTCATAGTGAGGCTGAATGAGAGAGAGGGGCAGGGACATGCTATGTAACTGGGAGCATTATGTTCAGATACATAGATTTGAAGGAGATTGAGATGGTGGGATACTTCTGGCATATATATGAGGTAATAAATGGGATTTCATTGAATTTGCTGGAGGAATTCTTTGGGGAAAGAAGGGATGGGGTGAGAATATCCCAGAACCCCACTAATGAGAAACAAACCCAAAATAATCTGACATTTCCCTTTCATTGTGATATTATTTTACTTGCTGCCTGGTGCACACTCTGCAGCCATAAATTATGTGTAAAACAATTTAGTCCCCAGAAGCCTAGTTACTTGAGCAGCATTATGTTTTGCATGTTTAGTTGTCATTTCTGTTAGGGAATTATCCAAATGGGGACTCAAGTCAGGGCACACAGCATTCAGAAGGACTCAGGGTCACTTTCTAATAACTGATGATAATGCATAGTCAGTTACTGGGAGGAAGGTTGATATTTTAAAATTACAACTAAGCCAAGTTCGGTTTGGCTCAGTGGATAAAGCGTCGGCCTGCGGACTGAAAGGTCCCAGGTTTGATTCTGGTCAAGGGCATGTACCTTGGTTGCGGGCACATCCCCAGTGGGAGGTGTGCAGAAGGCAGCTGGTCGATGTTTCTCTCTCATCGATGTTTCTGACTCTATCTCTCTCCCTTCCTCTCTGTAAAAAAATCAATAAAAATATATTAAAAAAATAAAATAAAATTACAACTAAGATGCAAAGTGCTAATCATATAAGCAAAAATAAAATGTTTTGCTTCCATTCAACATTTGGCCTGGTGTGCTTTGAATCTCTCCAGATTAGCGACAGTCTTCACATAGGATGTCAGGCTGAGAGATTACCTGTGATCTCAACTTTAAAAGGAGGGACACAGCAATTGAATTCTAGGCCTAGTTTGACTAGCTAGAAAACTACCCCTTCAGTAAATGTTCTAGTAACCCTTTTTAGATGGAAAATAAAATACATAAATGGCAGAATATTAATAAAAATTTTTCTTAGGCACCAAGTGGTAATCTATTTTTTTTACATGTATCTGTTTATTTTTGGCAAATTTTATTATTTTATTATTACAAATACATAGAGAATCCCAAATATATGTAGTTTGCAATTATTTTTTAACAATATGAGCGCATATATCCTATCTAATAAAAGAGAAACATGGTAATTAGCCGTACATCCACTACCTTTCCCATTGGCTAATCAGGGTGATATGCAAATTAACTGCCAGCCAAGATGGCGGCCGGCAGCCAAACAGCTTGAAGCAAACATGAGGCTTGTTTGTTTCAGCGACGGAGGACTCCAACATTCCCCGCCTGCCGCTGCCGGCCTCTGAGCTTGAAGTTTGAAACATTGTTACAAATATAGAAGCCAAACAAAACCCCAGAAACCTGCTTTCAGCCAGCTGGGATTTCAGAGCTGGAGTTGAAACAGTGTTTTGATTATAGAACCCAAACAAACCAGCTACCTGCTTTCAGCAGCCGAGGCCTAAGAGCTGGGGCCAAGCCTCAGAGCTAAAGCTGGCCCAGCATAAAAAAGAAAAAAAGGAGCGGTTGGGAGCTTCAGTCACTCGCCAGCCTGAAAACAGCCTTCAGCCCCTCACCCAGACTGGCCAGGCAACCCAGTGGGGACCCCCACCCTGAAGGATGTGTGACCAGCTGCAAACAGCCATCATCCCCTAATCCAGGCTGTCCAGGCACCCCAGTGGGGACCCCCACCCTGATCCAGGACACCCTTCAGGGCAAACCAGCCGGCCCCCACCTGTGCACCAGGCCTCTATCCTATATAGTAAAAGAGTAATATGCCTCCCAGCACTGGGATCAGCGGAGCCACAAGGCCTCCCAACACCGGGATCAGCACGACAGGGGGCAGTGCCCAAACCCCCTGATTGCCCTGCGGCTCTGTGTATGACAGGGGGTGGGGCCACAATCCCCTGATCAGCCCTGCTCTGTGTGTGACAGGGTGCGGCGCCCCAACCCCCTGATCGGCCTTGCTCTGTGCCTGATAGGGGGGAGCTCTCCAACCCCCTGATCGTCCTGCGGCTCTGTGTGTGACAGGGTGCGGCGCCCCAACCCCCTGATCGGCCCTGCTCTGTGTGTGACAGGTTGCAGTGCCCCAACCCCCTCCCCACCCCATGGGCCCTGCTCTGTGTGTGACAAGGTAGAGCCATAACCTCCCCATCAGCCCTGCCCTGAGTGTGACAGGGTGTGGCGCCCCAACCCCCTGATCCACCCTGCTCTGTGTGTGACAGGGGGAGGTGCCCCAACTCCCCTATCGGCCCTACTCTGTGAGTGACAGGGGGGAGCTCCTCAACCCCCTGATCGGCCCTGCTCTGTGCGTGACAGGGGGTGGCGCCGCAACCTCCCCATCGACCCTGCCTTGAGTGTGACAGGGGCGGTGCCCCAACCCCCCAATCGGCCCTACCCTGAGCATGACTGAGTGTGGCATCGCAACCTCCCAATCCTCCCTGCTCTGTGCATGACAGGGGGCTGCACCCCAACTTCCCAATCAGCCCTGTTCTGAGCCTGACCAGGGGCTGCACCTAGGGATTGGGCCTGCCCTCTGCCACACGGGAGCAGGCCTAAGCCAGCAGGTCGTTATCTCCTGAGGGGTCCCAGACTGCGAGAGGGCACGGGCCGGGCTGAGGGACTCCCCCCCCAAGTCCACAAATTTTTGTGCACCGGGCCTCTAGTCCTATATAATTAAAGCCTAATATGCTAAGTTCCTGGTCATCCAGTTGGCCGCTCAACCAATCAAAATGTAATATGCTAATGATATGCTGAAGCCACTCAACTGCTTGCTAGGAGATGCACTGACCACCAGGGGCAGACGCTCCAACCAGTAGGTTAGCTTGCTGCTGGGATCCAGCTGAACGGGACTGAGCGAGATGGGCCAGACACACTCTGGAGCTCTCCCGTGTTCCTCCCTGGCTAGCCAACCTCCTGTCTCCTTCCCTGGACTCGATCATGCACCAGTGGGGTCACTCAGCCTAGCCTGTGCCTTCTCACAATCCGGGACCCCATGGGGGATGTTGGAGTGCCGGTTTTGGCCCAATCCCGCAGGCCAGGCTGAGGAACTCCACTGGTGCCCAAATTCATGCACTGGGCCTCTACTTTAACTATAATGCAAGTCAAATATAGAAAAACTAGAGGCCCGGTGCACAAAATTTTTGCTTGGGTCGGGGGGGTCCCACAGCACAAATTGTGAGATGGCACAGGCCAGGCAGAGGGACCCCACCGGTGCACGATCGGGGCTGGGAGGGATGCAGGAAGTTGGCCAGCCGGGAAGGGACCGCAGGAGGGCTCCAGGGCATGTCCAGCCCATCTTGCTCAGTCCCGATCTGCAGGACCCCAGTAAGAAGCTAACCTACTGGTTGAAGTGTCTGCCCCCTGGTGGTCAGTGTATGTCATAGCGAGCGGTTGAGTGGCCTTAGCATATCATTAGCATATTACACTTTGATTGGTTAAATGGACAACCAGTCAATCAGACACTTAGCATATTAGGCTTTTATTATATAGGATTACTTAATAACCTTGATCATGCCTTTCTTTATCATAGCATTTAAATTAACCACTATTCTAACATTTATCTTTACTGGTGAGCTTTATATTTTCTAAAATTGATCTATATGAAATCACATTGAATGTATAACTCAGTGTCTGGTTTCTTAACTTCAAACATTTGCTAGTGAAATTCTTCCAGGCTTTTATCATGTAGCAAAACAAATTATCTGCTGCTGAATAAACATATTAAACCCCCCTCTCCTGCTTCCATACTTAGTGACTTAAATCAACTTTACTCACTTCTAGTTTCTCATAGTTTTGTGAAGGTGAGTTGGCAAAGCATCTCCTTTCTGTTCTACTCAGCATTTCCTTGTAGACTGAGGGCTGGGATTTAGTAAGCTGAAAACTTACAAAGTCATATGATTGATGCTTAAAATGAAAATATGTCTGGCACACTTCGTCATCTTGGACATCAGTCTATTCTATGTCAGAAATTAGCAGAGTAGATTAAACAGTCTATGATTCAATTACATGCTGTCTGGAAGGAGCTCACTTCAAATACAACAACATGGAGATTGACAGAAAAACGGGAAAAAAGAAATATCATGCACACAGCTATCAAAACAACAACAATAAAACTAGAGTGACTATATTAAAAATCATTAACATAGATTCAGAGCAAGGAATATTACTAGAAATAAAGAGGGGCATTGATTAATGACAAAATAATGACCCTAAATGTGTATATATCAAACAATAGAGCTTCATAGTAGGTGCTGTGAACACTGAAAGAGCTAAAAGGAGAAACAGGACATCACAATTACAAATGTTAGAACTTCTACAACCTTTCTCTACACCAGAAATATAGAACACTGGAATGACACAGTCAACCAACAGAATCCAATGAACATACATGTATAGTTAAGAGCTGTCAGAATTTATAACAGAGACCTCAACTTAGGAATGGGGAGGGCTGGTGGGAGGGGCTCACACACCCTGTGTCTCTGGAAAAGCCCTGCAGGACAAACTAGGTTTACAACAGAGGTGTCTGGTTGGAGCAGCCCCTTGTCTTTCCTCAGTGAAAAGGGGCTTCCTGTTTCTTGTGTCGGGGTGTGGCTGTGGCTCTCTGTTGCTTCATGTACCAGTTTGCAATTATCTTCCTGCCAAATAAATCACTTTTGGTGACAAAATTTCTAGTTTACTGTTGGCAGAACAAAAACTTGTTTCATAGGTATTAAAAACTGTATATAGCCTAAGTTATTACAATTGTTGCCTTAAATAGGTATTGTATTTTTAGATCACAATTCAAAATTGTGAATGGTGTTTGTATTTTTGCAAATGTGCAAGTAACATTGGTGCTGTTGATGTTTTTATTGTAACAAGTATATTATAATTGTCCTATATAGAACTTAAAATTTGCTAGGCCAGCATATTTAAGGGTTAACTTAAATAATAGGACTAATTCAAATAATTCCTGCACATCCCACACTATTTCAGCTTGTTCTTTCAAAATGCATGCTCTTGCTGATCCCACTGCATCAGTCCTTGTCCCACTTCCAGTGACCATATGGCATCTATGTGAATGTTCTATCATTGCCTAACTTTGTGTGCTTGAATGGCACAGCAATTCACTGCATTTCCAAAAGCTCTATAATGTTTATCACTGATGGCCATTTGATATTTTTATCTTATCATCATGATGTATTAGTGCAGAAAATAAAATTGGTATTCGAAAACCACCAGAGGCTTTGTGAATCTGACTGGTATATAGAATTCTATTGTTTTTTGAAAGATCAGTTGCTTATATAGATGCACAGAATTGAGGACATAGCTTCTTAATTTGTAAAAAGAGCAACCATAGGTCCATAGCAGATGTACAGACATGTCAGCTTGCAATAGAAGCCTTGTATTTTGGCAAGAAGGTGTGATTAGAGGATGCTTAAATTCACCTGCTTTTTTTCTCATCTCTCTGTTTCTCATGCTACTTTAAGGACTATATACATATGCACATACGCACATACCTATATACATACATGTATACATGCATGCATTCATATACACATACATACATACACACATATATGCATACACACATACATACACTGGGTGAATTCTTAAGATTTTTATCTAAGCATAAAGTACAATTTTATAATTCCAAATGGTGTCAGTTCTTATGGAATATTTTAAAGTATTTCTGATCTTCAAGAGGACAATGATGCTATCAAATTTCGATTTCTACTTTGATGTTCAAGGAAAGGATAAAGCCAATTCCATGAAATATAGCAGACATAGGGAATTGACAACTTATATTTTAAGACGACTGCTCAACATTTCACTAATTTCATATTATTTCAAAAAATATGTTGAGGCTTTGCAGACGCCGCCACCTCGAAGCCTCCCATGACCAACCATGGTGAACCCCACTGTGTTCTTCGACATCTCCATTGACGGCGAGCCCCGGACCGCGTCGCCTTTGAGCTGTTTGTAGACAAAGTTCCAAAGATAGCAGAAAACTCCCGTGCTCTGAGCACTGGGGAGAAAGGATTTGGTTATAAAGGTTCCTGCTTTCACAGATTATTCTGGGATTTATGTGCCAGGGTGGTAACTTCACACGCCATAATGGCACAGGCGGCAAGTCCATCTATGGCAGTGGTTCTCAACCTTCGCTGCACATTAGAATCACCTGGGAATCTTTAAAATCCTGATTTCTGGGCCTCATCCTCCGGAAATTCTGTTTCTTTGTTACTAATGTTGTGACCCCACCCCATAACAAAGAAACAGAATTTCCGGAGGATGTGGCCCAGAAATCAGGATTTTAAAAAGATTCCCAGGTGATTCTAATGTGCAGCCAAGGTTGAGAGCCACTGATCTATGGGGAGAAATTTGAGGATAAGAACTTCCTCCTGAAACATACAGGTCCTGGCATCTTGTCCATGGCAAATGCTGGACCCAACACAATCCTTCCCAGTTTCTCATCTGCACTGGCAAGACTGAGTGGTTGGCTGGCAAGCATGTGGTCTTCCACCAGTTGAAGGAAGGCATGGATATTGTGACAGCCATGGAGCGCTTTGGGTCCAGGAACGGCAAGACCAGCAAGAAGATCACCATTGCTGACTGTGGACAACTCTAATAAATTTGACTTGTGTTTTATCTTCACCACGAGACCATTCCTTCTGTAGCTCAAGAGAGCACCCCTTCACCCCGATTTGCTTGGAATGTTTTATAATCTTTGTGCTCTTGCCAGTTTATTCGATTCCATAATTTCCTTACCCCTCCCAGTCTAGCTGGATTGCATAGTTAAGTTTATGATTATGAAATAAAAACTAAACAGTTGTCTGTCAAAAAAATATGTGGAATGTTAAAAATTAGGAAAACAACATATTCAGTTGATGATTATGGGGCAGTTTCTTTCATTTTTATAATAAATATATTCTAACATATTCCTATTTAATAAATACTATAACACAAAAGAGTTCATGGTCATAATAATTTTCTTGAAGATATCACACCACTCATATTAAAATAACATTATGATAAGATGAGGTGCTTTTACAAAAATGCTGTTTGTAAGTCTTAGTAATGTCATTGAGCCTATCAATAGCAACCTTAGAGCTGAGTAAATGAATCTAAAATAAGAAAGTAAAAGGCATAATCCTAGCATCAACTGTAAACACCCCATACTTTACAGTAATTATACTGTAGATCATGCCCGTTGAATACTTTCTGATATTCCTTTCTACAAATTAAAAGTACTTGTTGAAATGTGTTATTAAAAACAATAAAATAATTGTGCGTTAGTGAGAAAATATGTTAAGCACCTCTACACAAGAAGTAAACATACTTTCACCTTCATGTCAAGTAATGCATTTTTTGTAGGCAAGATGTGAAGAAAATTGCAGGTGATTTTTCACATCCAAATTTTAAAAATATATTTTTATTGATTTCAGAAAGAAAGGGAGAGGGAAAGAGAAACAGAAACATCAATGATGAGAGAGAATCATTGATTGGCTGCCTCCTGCACGTCCCACACTGGGGATAGAGTCTGCAATCTGGGCATGTGCCCTGACCAAGAATCGAACTATGACCTTCTGGTTCACAGGTCAATGCTCAACCACCGAGCCACACTGGCCAGACCACATCCACATTTTTATAGCCATTTTCATTGTGAAACATTGTCAACAATATTATTCTAAGGATGATAAAGATGTGACATCCTGCACTGTAATTGATTACAATTAAAAACTACCTTCATATATTTGGGATTGTACCCTCCACCTCTCCATTCACCCTTCCTGAAGCAACTCCCAAATTTTCTGATGGATGATTTCCATAGTAGAAAGCACTGAGGCAATTACACATTCAAACTCAGGCTCCTTGCCCTTTCACTAGGAAGGTGAGTCTATTCAACGAAACGGAAAGGGACATGAACATTTAAAGGATAGTCTAGAAAATCAAAATATTTAATCCACCACACAGTTTCCTTGACATTATTACAACAAAATAAATCCATCTTCTTCTATTCTCTTTTGGGGGCAAAAAGAGAATATGTTCTCCATTTAATTTAAGTGGAATCGAAAATGTAATCACACAATTTAAAATGTGCTATGCCACAGGCACACTAGTTATGAATTCAAGTGCTGGTTAATGAGATTTTTTTAGGCCAACCCTGCCTCCTGTGACATAGTGCATTATACTCACTGAACACATGCGAGCAAATTATGAGAAGAACAAAAGTAGGGAATGCAGGTGCCTGGCTCTGCGAGGAGTCCCAGCTGCGCCGCCCTTTGTAGAGCTCCGACATGACATAATACCACCATTTGCTTAGGCTGAGGGTTGTAGCTACAGGATTTTTGAGATAGGAACTGAGTGTACCCACCTGCTAAATGTGGATATATTCTCATGGCTATTGAACTTGAAATTCTTCAGGGTAAGCAAAAGGCAAAGAGGTGTTCCTCTCTGCCTTTAGGGAGCAGAGCCTATACTCATCACCAAAGGACAAGCTTGACTGTCCCAAATAAGCCTCCTGAAATTCTCCATGAAATGCCATTTCCCAAGTACATGGCAAGAATGACAAACTCTGTCCAACACTCTCAGTAGGATGCCAAGAGAAAATTATAAGCAGATTTATTTTAATGCATAGACAACTTAAGCTTCAAACTGTATATATACTAGAGGCCCAGTGCATAAAATTCATGCACGGGATGGGGAAGAGGTGCCTGAGCCTGGCCTGCACCCTCTCCAATCTGGGATCCCTCAGGAGATGTCTGACTGCTGGGATCGGGCCTACACTGGCAGTTGGACATCCCTCTCACGATCCAGGACCGCTGGCTCCTAACCGCTTTCCTGCCTGCTTGCCTGATTGCCCTTAACCACTCTTCCTGCTGGCCTGATGTCCCTAACCACTCTGCTGCTGGCCTGATTGCCCCTAACTGCCCTCCCCTACCAACCTGATCACCCCTAATTGCTCTCCCCTGTGGGCCTGATTGCCCCTAACTGCCCTCCCCTACCAACCTGATCACCCCTAATTGCTCTCCCCTGTGGGCCTGATTGCCCCTAACTGCCTCTGCCTCAGCCCCTGCCACTGTGGCTTTGTCCAGAAGGATGTCAGGTCTAATTAGCATATTACCCTTTTATTAGTATAGACTCGAGGCCCAGTGCACAAAAATTTGTGCACTCGAGGGGGTCCCTCAGCCTGGCCTGTGAAGGCTCACAGTCTGGGATCCCTCTGGGGATGTCCACCTGCTGGCTTAGGCCCACTCCCTCGTGGGTTCGGGCCTAAGCTGGCAGTCAGACATCCATCTGGCAGCCCGGGAGCCCTCTGGGGATGTCCACTTGCCAGCAGGGAGCAGGCCTAACCTACAGTCGGACATCCTTAGCACTACTGAGGAGGTGGGAGAGGCTCCCGCCACCACCGCTGTGCTGGCAGCTGGCAGCCTGGCTTGAGCGCACTGACCACCAGAGGGCAGCTCCTGCATTGAGCATCTGCCCCCTGGTGGTCAGTGAGTGTCATAGTGGCCAGTCATTCCCAGTCGTTCTGCTGTTAGGGTCAATTTGCATATTACCCTTTTATTATATAGAAGAGGCCTGGTGCATGGGAGGAGGCCAGTTGGTTTGCACTGAAGGGTGTCCCAGATCGGGGTGGGGGTCCCACTGGGGTGGCTGGCCAGCCTGGGTGAGGGGCTGAGGGCCATTTACAGGCTGTCCATGCCTGCGGGCTGGAAGCAGGTATGTGGGATTTATTTAACTTCTATAATTGAAACTTTGTAGCCTTGAGTGGAGTCCAGGACTGGCCAGGGCAGGAGAGAAGCTTGGATTCCTCCATTGCCGGGGGCAACCCAAGCCTCCTGCTTGCTCCAGCTCCGTGACTGCTGCCATCTTTGTAACGGAGTGAGGGAGTGACGGAGTGAGGGAGTGACAGTTAATTCGCATACTACTCTTTTATTAGCTAGGACTAGAGGCCTCGTGCATGAAATTTGTGCATGGGGGGGCATTTCTCTCAGCCTGGCCTGCACCCTCTTCAATCTGGGACCCCTCGGGGAATGTCAGACTGCTGGTTTAGGCTGGATCCCACACCAGCAGTCGGACATTCCTCTTGCAATTCAGGACCACTGGCTCCTAACCGCTCACCTGCCTGCCTGCCTGATCACCCTTAACCACTCTGCTTGCCAGCCTGATTGCCCCGAACTGCTGGCCTGATCGCCCCCAATTGCCCCCCCTGCTAGCTTGATTGGGGTTGGAGGGCGATTGGGGGTGGGGACGGCCATGGGAACAGGTTGTGGTCAGTGGGCTGGCTGGCCATGCCCCCAAATGGGGTGGGGGGTGCCAATCAGGGGCCAGCAGCTTGGGGGAGGAGCCATGGGTTGTTGGCCACCCAGCCCCACTCCCTATTAGGGAGGGAGGGTGCGATCAGAGGCAGGCAGCTGCAGGGAGAGGCCTATTGTGGTGGGGCAGGCTGATCAAGGGCGGGGCTGGCATGGGGTGGGGGGGTAAAGGAAGGGGGTGTTTGGCCGGCTGGCCTGCTCTATTTTTTTTCTTTGGCAACTTCACGACTTTTATTTGCAGTGCCTGTGCTATGTCTCAAAAATACCTTTTCCCCCTGCCCAGGACAGTGTTGGGAGGGAGCAGCAAAAAATAGAAGATATCCCTCCCTACTGTACACAGACCCTATATACAGACCCACCTGGCCCAAGCTGGTGAGATGCTTGGCACAGTTTCAGATCCCTGCTCAGGGGCTGGAGGGGTGACTGGTGGCAGCACACGTGAAAGGGGACCTCTGGGTGGCCACTCTGGTCCTGGCACTTCCTGGTTCTTGGTTCCTTCCTGGTCCTGCCTGCAGCCCCGGTCCCCCTACCTGGCTCAGCCTCCTGTCTCCATCCTGGCCTCAGATGGTCCCCTTGGCTCCTGGGGACTCTGTCCTTCCCTCCCAGCCTGGAGGTCCCAAGGGGAGGTTATGCTTCTCAGAGACTCCCCAGCAGCCCTGTCACTCATGTACACATAGGGGAAAGGGTGTGTGTGGCAGAAGCAGCTGTATAAATGAGGGTGCAGGGGCAAGTTCTCCGGGGTCACTTGGACAGTTTGCTGATAACTGGATCAGGGCCGTGTTCTCCTCTTTGAGGCTCTGGTTGTCAGGCCGGAGGTTGGACAGGCCCTTCAGCTCCTCTTCCAGCTTAGCAGTCTTGCCCTCCAGGGCCCTGCGCTCAAATCTCCCCAGCTCCAGGAGGGCTGGCCTCTCTGCAAAGCGCTCCTGCCTCTGTGTGGTGTGCTCCAGCTCCAACTTGAGCTGTGGGAGTTGCAGCGCGGTCTGGGTCAGGGCCTCACGAAGTCTCTAGTTTTCAAGGTGCAGCTTTGCATAGAGCTTCCTGAAGCCTCCCTAGGACTCTTCCGATTCGGGCTGGGGTTCTGGGTTTAGGTCTTGCTGCCTCTGGAGGGGAAGGGCTGGATTCGCCTCCTCCCCCTTCACAGGCCCTCTCCTTGCCAACTCTGCAGCGCTCCCTGGAGGCCTGTGGTCCCTGTCCCTGCCCGTCAGGTGCCTCTACTCTCTGGGCAGGGCCATCAGAATTCTCAACCCCATGGACTCAGGGCTGCCAAGAAGGGTCCAAGCTCTGTGTGCCCTGCTCTTGATCAGGATGGGAGAGTCCAATCAGGGGCAGGCCAGCAGGGGGGAGGGGCTGCGAGGTTGGCCGCAGGCCTCAATCCCTGATCAGCTGATTTGCTGGCTACAGTGGGTGTCATAGATACCGGCCCAATCAGGGCCACCTTCTGCGGGTTTGTGTCTCCACTGGCTGGGGCCCCAGCAGCCCAGTGCCATAGCCATGGGGCTGAGGCTAGGGTCCAGATTCCCCCAGGCTTGTGTCTCCACTGGCTGGGGCCCCAGCAGCCCAGTGCCATGGCCATGGGGCTGGGGCTAGGGTCCCGACCCCTCGCAGGCTTGTGTCTCCACTGGCACCGACCCCAGCAGCCCAGAGCCATGGGGCTGGGGCTGGGGTCCGGACCCCGGAGGCTTGTGTCTCTGCTGGCTCGGGTCCCAGCAGCCCAGCAACGCGGGGCTGGGGCTGGGGTCCCGATCCCCCTGCAGGGTTGTTCTCTCCAGCTCTGGTCAGCGCCTACCTGTTGTTCTGTCAGGCTCACCCGCCCGGCCCCTCCTCCTGAGCTGGTCGTGACCTTTACACCATCCTGACCTAATTTGCACATTACTTCTTTTTATATATATAGATATATACGCATGTATGTATAATGAATGTATTGCATTTATTATATAACTGTTATCCATATAGGTAATAGAGCATTAGTACATCAAAAAAGTCATTTGGATTCCTAAAGACAAATTTACTGAATGACTTTAATTTATAAGTAACTGACAAGCTCAATTTGGTTTCTACAAAAATTGACAAAATTCAATTGATGTACAGACATAATTTTTTTGTATCCAGAACTCAACCAGCCAGCTTTATTCAAGCATTTTTGCTTTGCTGGCATCACCTTGCCTGATAAAACTAAAACAAGATTGGCTGGAACACCATTTATCTTTCCCTGGCAAACCCATTTTTATCTGTCACAATATCTCTAGGGACAACTGGGAGGAAGACATGGGGCTTGTGTGAATCTTATCTGTCTCCTCATCACTTCTGTCTCAGCTTTCCTGTTTCTGCTGAATTTTATATCTGTTATCTGTTATGCTTTCAAATAATTCTGAAAAATACGTCAGATGTGTTCATAGCTCCAAAAACTACCTAAACAGTTAGATGCATGAGGCTCATTGTTTCTGACTCAAAAGAAGAAAAGAGCAGGAAGCACTGGAGCTGAGTTATTTAACCCTGGAGAGTGAGGTGTCTCTTCTTAAAATCCTTGCACCATTTTGCCCTTAAACTTTTAACTTGCTGTCATTTCTCTTTCCCCTTCTCCTCACCTCCTCACCTCCTCACCTCCTCATCTCTCTAGCACAAACTGCCCTTAGAAACACCAAAGGTTTTCTTAATTGCTACGCACAGTGATTTAGTCTACACATACACACACACACTCACACACACACACACACACACACACACACACACACACACTCAGTCATTCATGGTCCAACTGGGCATCTCCATTTCTTGAACAGAACAACTAATAATCTGATGCAAAAAAAAAAAGAAAAAAGAAAATTTACTCCCTAAAAAATTGCTGATGGTTGCTTTTCCATCCCAGCTTTATGTCCGATCTTGAATCTGTCTAAATATTGAGAAGAAACATGTGGAAGCTCACATCCTAATCAGAAAAAAACAAGAGCATCATACAATGTCTGAGGAATCCATTGTAAGAGCAGTGCACAGAGTACTACAATGGTAGCCAAGTGAGCGGTCTGCACAACACCTTTCCTCCTTCCCCTTGTGCTCCAGCCACACTCACCTCTCTCATCTCCTCAGTCAGGCTGCAATGTTACAGCTCAGGCTTTTACCTTCGCTTCCCTTTCCAAATTTTCTTCTTCTGGTGTCCTTTATTCTAGCTGTTAATTTCCCCATCATATCCCAGCCTAGAATAAATACTACTTTACTCACATAAATGCCACTACATTCCCCAGTTTTTCCCTGCTCATCCAATGCTTCATTAGAAATATATATGTACAAATATATATAACATCCTATATAATAAAAGTGTAATATACTAAGTGTCTAATTGGTCGACCATTCAGTCCATTGCTCGACCAGTCACTATGATGTGCACTGACCACCAGGGGGCAGACGCTCCAACCGGTAGGTTAGCTTGTTGCTAGGGTCCAGCTGATCTGGACTAGGCTGAACACGCCCTGGAGCCCTCCCATGGTCCCTTACCAGTTGGCTAGCCCTGGGCAAGATGGCCCCGATCGGCCCTGATCGCTGGCCAGGCCGAAGGACCCCATCTGTGCATAAATTCGTGCACCGGGCCTCTATTATGTACATAAGTATACACACATATATATGTAATATATATGTATACACATTATATTTATATACATATATAAAAGCATATTGAGCCTGTGTAATTTTAAATTGTTATTGATTTTTTTAGAGAGAAAAGAGGGGAGAGGGTCACAGAGAGAGAAACATTAATGTGAGAGTGAAACATAGATATGATGCCTCCTGTGCAACCCCTACAGAGGATCAAGCTTGAAACCCAGGTATGTGCCCTGACTGGGAGTCATACCAGCAACCTTTTGGTGCATGGGACAAAGCCCAACCAATTGAACCACACGAGCCAGGGCTATCTGCAATTTTTTAAATGAAGCATAGGATGAGCAGGGGAACCTACCTCTGGAAAATGTAGCGGCATTTATGTGAGTTTCATTTCAGTAGTAGAACCATTTGTTTCTATTTTTGAGCTAAACTATTTTAGTCATGAAATGTGATTTTCTGATTAGACTACCTTATTCCTATTTGTGTTGTCTTTCTGAAAATAGAAGAATATGTATATTTCAAATATAATAGGGAATTAGACCTTTAAAGAGACTTTAGCACTAATAGTTTTTAATTTAATTCAAAATAAAATGATCCAACAGTTAGATACCAAGCATTTATTTGAGAGTTCTTCCTAAGTTATTTCTCCAGATTAATTACACATTGAATACTCTCAGCATGAGTGCATTTAAAACAAAGAATTAAAGACATTTTTCTATTCATCTGTGTCCTCTGAAAAAAGAATTTTAACACTGATAGAAAGTAGAGTTCATCCAACCCATAGCATCAACTGAACACTGCTTTGAGAGGGTTAACATAAGACTATACTAAAAAAACACAACTGAAATCCTTTAGGTTTTTCCTCAGTGATGACACCACAATGGAAGCCACACTTGAATGCAGTCCCTTCCAGCATTGAATTGATTCTGGTTTGGCTTTGTTTAACAGGAAGATGTGACAGATGTTATACTATGTGACTCATGTCTAGACCATCAGTTGACTCTGTCTCAGATGCCATGTGATGGCAGTTTATTGGGAGATATCAAATCAGAACTGTCCATCACAGCCCATTCAACCCTACAGCTGTGAAAGGTAACTACATATTGGTAAGCCACTGAGTTCTAGGGTGGTTCCTTACAAAGCAATGGATAATTAAAATAATTATCCATTTCAATCAAAGTATGACAGTATAATTTTTCTTAAAATAATTTTGCAGTGCTTTTTCTTCTCCAGACTCATATATACCCCTACCTTACTTTGTAATGAGCTTCCAGCTGCTTTGCACTGCATGTCATTTTTTTGTTAGTTCTGTCCTCTCTGTCATTGCTTATTCTTTCCCATAGTCCTGGAATACTCTGCCCACATCTGTCTAGAATTCTGGTTAGTCATCACCTCCTCCACAATGATCTAGGTTCACCCCAGAACTCACAGAGCATTGTGTTTATACATCTATCATGGTATTTACCACATTATATTATAATTAGAGGCCAGGTGCATGAAAATTCATGCACTGGGGGGGGGGGGGGGGGGCTCAGCCTGGCCTGCCCCCTTTCAGAGTCCGGGAGCCCTCAGGGGATGGTCTACTGACAGCTTAGGCCACTCCTCCCAGATAGACCAGACATCTTCCGGATGTCCTTCTGGACAAAGCTGCAGAGGCTGTGAGGGCTGAGGGCCAGAGGTGCAGGAGAGGCAGCGGTGCGGGAGAGGTGGCAGCATGAAATTCGTGCACTGGTAGGGTCCCTAGCAGCTGCCGGCTGCCAGCCAGGGCCTCCCTCCCTTCCCCCAGCCAGGTTCTTCCTCCCTTGCTGCTGGGGTCTGGCTGATAGGGACTGAGCAAGATGGGCTGGACATGCCCTGGAGCCCTCCTATTGCCCAACCCTCCAGATGGCCCCACCCCCGATAGGGACCCATCAGGGGCGGGGCCAGCCGGACCCTACCCATGCATGAATTCATGCACTGGGCCTCTAGTATACAATATATGCTATTATATATAGATATATAATATATACATATGTAACATACTAGAGGCCCAGTGCATGAATTTGTACTACAGTGGGGTCCCTCAGCCTGGCCTGTGCCCTCTTGCAATCCGAAGCAGCAGGCAGCCAGAGAGGAACCCAGGCCGGGCAATGCGCCGCTCCGGTTCATCCTGGCCCCACTGCTCTTGGTAGCATGCTGCTGCAGAGGTGGGAGAGACTTGCACCACCGCAGCTGCACTCACCAGCTGTGAGCCTGGTGTCTAGTGCCCCTCAGTCAGCTGAGTGGTACCCCTGCTGTGGGAGCACACTGACCACCAGGGGTCAGCTCCTGCATTGAGCGTCTGCCCCCTGGTGGTCAGTGTACATCATAACGACCAGTCAAATGGTCATTTGGTTGCTTAGGCTTTTATATATATAGCTAATACATGACAATTCATTCCTTTCCCAATTGTTACAAAAATAAAAATGCATCTCAAGTTAAAACAACCTATATTGAATTATTATTATCTTAATTTTAATACTCTACAGAAACTTACTCCAGTATATGTCCTATCACCCTCCTTTGTATTGTTATAATTACATGTAGTACATGCTATATGCTAGAAGCCTATTAATGCAGTTTTATACTTATTAATAAACAGACAACAGAACATAATGTTACAAACACAAATACTTTCATACTGTTTTTTATACAACCTCTGCAGTTACTATACTGCTGCTCTCTATTTTCCATGTGGGTTGGCTTTACCCTCAGAGTCCTTTCATCCCAAGCTGAAGGACACCCTAGAGAGTGTGTCCCATGAGATGGGTCAGCTCTACTAGTTAATGGAAATTGATAAGATGTGCTGCAATATCATTTCTCTATACTTGAGAATGATCCCTGTTTGATTCCTGTACATATTCTGTGTCTGCTGCTATTCTCTCTCTAGAATATAATTCTATATGCCTTTTCTATGATAAGATCACTTTGGGTTTAAAATATAAAATGAAAAACCACTGTCCTCTACTCCTGCCTCTAAACACTGTAAAGTGCTTGCCAGAGACTGAATAGTTGAGCTGTGTACTGCAGTCCTAATTCTTTAAATGAGTTATTAGTGGGACATTTGTTCACTCATGTTCTCAGTCAATTTTTTTTATCGTTCCACCATTCACTATGTTTGACCATCACTAGGTTTTCCAGAGAATCCTTCTCAATACATGGCTGGTGCTACATAAATTACTAAAATAACCAGATAGAAATTCCGAGGCTACAAAAGTAAATAAATAAAATAAAATTTCATTAGATAAATTTTAACATATAGTATAAAAAATTTGAACATATATTATTAAAAAGACAGTGAAATTAAAGATAGTGCCTTCAAAGTTTTCCAGTGAGTAGCAGAGTAAACAAATTACAAAATATCTATACATATATAAAGCCAGTGGCTGGAATGCCGTAACAACTGGAATTACCGGTCGCTATGACACCCACTGCAGCCAGTGAACCAGCCCGATAGGAGGGTGGGGCTGGCGGCCAACCTCCTGTGGCCCCTACCACCAGCCCAATCGAGGGCAGGGCATCCTGTCAAACCCCCATGGCCCTTCCCCCCAGCCCTGCCCCTGACCCCCCCCCCCCCCAATAGGGGGCGGGTTGTCCAGCCAACCTCCCGCTGTCTCCTCCTCCCAACAGGCCTGGCTCCAATCTGCCCCAATTGGGGCCGGGCTGGCTAGGCCTCTAGTTATTAAAATAAACTAAATGGGATATAAGGCAAGAAGACATTTTCCTAATGATCTTCTAAAATATTTATTCTTTTACCTTCTCATTAAAGTTATAATCCACCTGCAATTAGTTTGTAAGGTCTGAGTTAGGAGTCACAATTTATTTATTTATCCACATGTATAACCAATTGAACTACACCTTTGTAAAAGTGACTACATATTACCCACTGTGCTGTCAGGCCTTGTCCTAAGACACATTTCTG
The DNA here is from genome assembly GCF_014108235.1 of Myotis myotis. Taxonomy (NCBI): domain Eukaryota; kingdom Metazoa; phylum Chordata; class Mammalia; order Chiroptera; family Vespertilionidae; genus Myotis; species Myotis myotis. The sequence continues at coordinate 44,545,496 of NW_023416401.1, forward strand.
TATTCACTGTTCTGTTTCATTGGGCTAAAGTAAACTGTGTCAATATCACATTATATAAATTCTATAGCTTTACAATAAATTACTATCTCATAGAGGACATTCTATGACGCTTTCTTTTTCAAGACTATCTGGTTCCATAACTTTTAGTTCTTTTTCATGTTTACATATATTTTACAGCCAGTTTGTTGTGTTCCTCCTGAAAAAACAGGATGGGTTTTTGATTAAGAATACATGTGCGCACGCACACACACACATATACACACACACATTATTTTACCTCTCTAATGTTGGAAATCATTTAATATTTATTTTAATGTTTTATATTTTTAAAATGTATTCCTATGCTATTTATAGTTTTAACTAGGGGATTCATGATTTAAATTTCCACTTTTTATGTAGACATATTTTAATGTATATTTATATTTGAAAGGATGGGTAAATAAACCTAGTAATTATAATTATTTATCTAATATTACTCTTTATTCACAAAATTATATCATCTAAAAATGGCAATTCTATGTGCTTTTAAAAATCTTTATATGTGTATTTATATCTTTTATCTCACTCTGTTAAGATATCTTCTATAATGTGACTAGAAGCGGAAATCAGCAGAAACTTTCCTTCTTTCCTGTTGACTTAAAGTTGCTGCATTTATGTATCTTTTTGAAGTCTGTAGGATCTATATTGATATTATTGGCTTTTTTTCCTGAAACTTATATGTTAAGCATAATTTTCTTTACAGATATGATGTAGATTATTTATATAATATTACTGAGACTGTGAAAATATATTATGTATTCACTGGTTTCCTGTGTTTATTATTTACTTAGTTATTTTTTATTTAGTGAGTTAATTAGTTTGTTGCATCTTTTATTTACTGAGAATGTGTGTCCATTGTAGAAAGGCAGTGGACCGCTGTGCTTAACCATAAAGTCTTGAAACACACATTTGCTTTTTAAGTCCAGCTCTAGCTTATATTAGACATTTCATCTTGAGTATGCTCTTATGTTTCCTGTGTCTGAACATCCTCACTTGTAAAAGAGGAGAAATAATAAAACATCTGATAATGGTGTAATAGGTAAATAATTTTATGTGAAGTTCTTATATCAATGACTACTCCTAAAAAGCATCCAATAGGTGTTAATAATGATCCCTCCAGGGCACATGAAATTCTTGTAGTAAAATAATGTCTCTCCCCATTTACTTTGAGATATCAGTCCACTCACTTTCAGGTAGTGTGGACTGGATGTGATGCACACAATGGACATTCCAGGGGTCAATCCTGATTGACCTAATTATCCTCTGGATCCCATATTCTTGACCACTCTTAAATAGTCTAGCACAGTTCAGGCAAATCCATGAATCACAGAGACCTAATGCAACTTCTGAGAGCAGAAGAGTGTTTTCTATCCACTAGTCATGAATCTGGTTGTTACTAAGTTTATCTCTTACAATCATTTTGTCACAGATTAATAGTGAAATAACATTTAGAATAAAATGTAAGTGAAAACAATGGAAAAATAGAGTAACTTTTCTTCATTGTATTTTTTGAATTCCAATACATCTATACCTAAAAGCCTTGTTACCCTGGGAGTTTTCTTTTAAGGTAAATTACTAAATTGTACTTCTATTTAGTGGCTTAAGTGGGTCTTTGTTACTTTTATTCAACAGTCATACTAGCATCTGTTGCTATGATTGACAGTTTTATCAGAACCAAGTAGTATGAGTAGTATACCACCGACTTAATGAGAAGGTGACAGGAAAATAGACTGGTCAGTAAAAACTCACACTGTAACTACCACCTATTAGCCAATGGATTGGTCCTCACAGGACCTCAAAAACAGCCCATTCCAAGGAAATTTGAAAAGAAAGTATGTTTTAATACATGGCTGGTATTGCTTCAAAGGACCTCAATTTGTCTTTCCAATTTCAGACCCAGACTATAGACCAGTTTTTAATAACTGCAATTATCTGTCACTCGTGCAGGAAAGTGGCATAAGAATACCACCCTAAAAGATTGTCATCAGAATTAAATGATGCATTAAATGCTTATTAAAATGTCTTGTGAAAACTAAATGCAAAATAAATTTTAATTACTACTACTGATAGTACTAGAGATTTAAATTTTTTAAAATATATTTTATTGATTTCAGAGAGGAAGCAATAGGGAGATATAGAAACATCAGTGATGAGAGAGAATAATTGATCTGCTGTCTCCTGCATGCTTGCATGCCGGCCCCCTCTCCCCCCCAAAAAAAACTGATGTTCAAGCCTACAAACCCAGCGTGTGCCCTGACTGGGAATCAAAGCATGACCTCCTGGTTCATAGGTCAATGCTCAACCACTGAGCTAAGCCAGCAGGCTGATTTTCTAAATTTATCTTTATTGTTCAATGTATTACACATGTCCCCTTTTCCCCGCCACTGACCCCCTCCACCCCTCAGTCAATACCCTCCCACACTACCTTCATGGCACTATTGTCTGTGTCCATGGGTTATGCATATAAATTCTTTGGTTAATCTCTTCCCACCTCTCTGAGATTTTATTATTTGCAATATTGAAAGAACTTGCCATTTTTATACATACAGTTTGACTTTTATATTCATAGATTTATTATTTTAAAAAGCAGGAAGCTATGTCTGAAAAGCCAATGTATAGTAAAAAGCATCCTAGCTTGGCTACTAGTTCCAAAAATGTCACAGGGAAATACCTTCATGTTCAGGTTTCATTTTTCTTCTCGGTGGAAGGAAATCTTTAGCTGTATGGTACTGTCAATAGTACATGTAACTTTCTATTTTGCTTTTTTTTAAGGACAGGATTTTTATCAATGATTATTTAATGATCTAGAAATACTGGGGTTTGGGAACCCAGAGAACTGGAAGAGTTTCCAAATCACAGTGACTGAATACAGTAAGTGTTATTAATTCTGGCTGAATCTAGGGATGAATTCAACTCCAGGTGGAGATGACCTCCTGAAGCTCCAAGAATTATGGAGGCAGATCTGGAAAGAGGATCATTTGGGGAAGTTTTCTCTACCTGTGCTAAATTTCTGGGACGTTTGTGCACAGTGGCCTGGCGAGGTGTTCCTGAGCTGCGATTCCATGGCTTGGAGATGAGTTTGGGGCCTTCCATAAATCAGAATTATTCCCACTTTGACAGCCTAATTGGAGTTTTGTTGCAGCTGCTGTTCCTATTTGTTATTACACCCAGCAGTTAATTATAAATGATGTTAAAACATTCAGGAATTCTGATTGCTAATTTGGCTAAATATTACCTGTCTTATAAATCTAAGTAATAGGTGTCATGTGGACTCAAATGGGTCCTAAAACAGATGGTTACACTAAAACATACATAGATGCAATGTAGGAGAAGGGGAGGAAAGAAAATGAGCTTTGTTCTAAAATGCTTACCTTTCTCTTAGCAGTGGCAAATGAATTGAATCATTTTCTTTTTAAGCATTTTTTTATTTTTAGATTTTTCTCTTTTACTTGGCCCCCAATTACATTAATCTAAATTCACACCACTCACTTCTTATAAAATATATATAAGCTAAAGTAATAAATAGCTTACTCCTCTTTTGAAATCACAGGAAGATAATATCAAACAATAAAACATCCACATCAAATTATAAATTTCTCCAGTGAATTAACATATACTCAAATTTGAGGGGAAGAATGCGAATCTCATAGCATTTGCTGATTTTGTGAGCGCCTCTTTCTCTTCTAAAACACTTTATTTAGGCAACATGACTTATGTGCCCTTTATTCGAATGTCTCACCCATTAGCCTTCTCCCTTGACTTCTGTGGCTACTCATACGTGAGCAAACTCTGTGGACCTTCTAAGACATATGTTTGCCTACTTTTTGCTATAAAATGGATATGGTTAATATAGTTGTGTTTTATGTATATATTTACATTAAAATTCTTTTCATTCCATATTCATGATGTAGCAATTCAAATCAAACTTCTAATTAAGTATGCATTTCAAACTTTCTAGCTATTTTGGTGTGAATCTATACATTGTCTCCAGCAATTAGCCTATGTACTTCTTAACTTAGCTTCTGTCACAGTTATACTGCCTTTCTTTCCTTCACATTAATAAACCTCTCTTCCTTTCAATATTTTGTTCTCAGGCTATTACAGTGAGAAACTATTAGTTGAAAAATGATTTTCTTTCTTTGTTACACAATTGATGTCTACTCTTATATTGAAGCAATTACTTCTGTATTTCCTAAGCCCCATATTAGGAATTAGGATTAATAAACACACACACACACAAACTAATAAACACACACACATAATTTGTAAAGCCAGAGCTGAGATTCTCAGTACTAAGTTTGTAAAGTTAGACTTTAAAATTACCAAAAACTTAAACATTCATCAGGTAACGGCATCAGCTTTGAGTTTTAAGTCTCATCATAAGCTCTTAGGATTTCCTTTTCTTAGTAATTAATTGGCAACTTCAGCTGCAGAAATCTATTTCCAACCCCTTTGCATTTCTTAAGTAAAAGTAAATGGGAAAGATGATGAGAGTATTATGCTCCTTAGCTTACTTAGATTGTCTTGAAATCATGGTCAGGACATGGATAAGCACAAATTCCAACTCTGAATCCAGCTTGCACTCTGTCTGGTGCTGCGACCTGAGACATGGTATTTAACTTCCCTTTGCCCCAGTTTCTTCATTGGCAATTGGGAGGCCAAATAAAAACTAACCTCAAATGATTATGTGGCTCATTACATGCAGGGGCTGTGGGAAAGTGCTTCTCAAAAATTGAACATTTTGATCTCTGGATGATATCCTCCATTGCTTATTGGACAACATGCTTTGGCTTAAAAAATGAACATTTATTTACAAAGCACAATGATTTTCTGGAAAAAGCCTAACCCATTTGCAAGAAGTATTTAGAACAGAGACCGAGAAGAATTTTGTGGAAAACAGCTAATTGTATAACCTTAGAAGTCTGTTCCCCCCCCCCCCTTTCTTTATTTTAATCATGGTAATAACATTTAAAATGAGATCTATTCTCTTAACACATTTTGAGCACACAATGCAATATTGTTAGTTATAGGCACTATGCTTATGGCGGGTTTCCTGAACTTACCCAGTTTATACCTGTTCAACAGCAGCTTCCCACTCCACCCCCTCTACCCAGTCTCTGCGTACCACCACTCTCTTCTTTGGGCATGTCTTGACTTGTTTATAAGATATTTTGGTGTATTCCCTACCAAGAAAATTGAGAGCTGGAAAACATGTTGCTTCTAACTTGACTTAAAAAGAAAAGCTAGATAAACTACAAGCTAATAACTTTTCTTGAATCCATTAGAGCACTGAGGTTGCAACACAACCAGTTAGTTGGAAAGACAGGTTCACTCCATGGGAGATGGGGCGTGGATGCTTGGTCATGTATGGCAGAGCAACAGAGGAGTCGTCACGAGCCAATCACAGCACCCCACCACACCTGCTCCCTCACAGAACAAGATCTTATACCACAGGGGGGCTTCAGTGAGCCTGCCATCCATTCCTGGGTCAGAGGTGAAGACCCAGTATGGGTGGGAGAAAAAACAACAACAAGAACATCAAGAACAACAAATCCAACAGCATCTACCACCAGAGGAAATGACAGAGGATGCTGATTCCATACACATGGCATTATACGACTCCCACCATGAAGGGCGGGGCAGGGCATGTTCTCTCACAAAAGATTCACCAAATGCATAAGACAGAGCTTGGTTCTCAAGGGAAGGAGAAACAGGAAAGTCAAAAAAGCTACCCCATATAATACTAGGCACATCTGAGTCCACATGGTCTTGATGTTAGACTAGAAAAATAAATAATAAACTTGCCTTTCCCATCAAGTTTGCAAACAAGGGGCAGTGAGTAATACACAACAGGTATAAAAGAGTGGGGAAAACATGTCTGGGGAACAGGTACACAGGGAAGTTAGAAACAGAAATATAGCAAAGAATATCTTTTTCATATCCATCTCTGTTCCAAGTATAAAACTAGAGGAATTTAAAACCAGACCTACAACAAACATAGAAAGGACTTCATAGGTATGATTGAAAGAACTGATTGCAAACTATATGAAAGTGAATATTTCCAATAATTCTCTACTTTTGTTGTAAAGTTTCAGAAATAAAATGTGATATAACAAATCATAAAAATACTTAAATCTGTTTTACTATTAATAGTTCACAAATTTAATAGAATTGTTTCACTAAATCTATGGGCTTTGCACTGGACACAATAAAACATATGCTTTCTTTTTATTAAAAATGAGGCTATGCAACCCATTATTTCCACTTTATTGCCTTCAACTACCATGGAGTTCAAGTTACATATTCTCATTTACAATAATTATCTTTAGCCTGGGTTTTTAAAAGTAATTGTACAGTTCTTATTGTATTTTAATAACATTATGGAATTGGTATTTTTTAATTAAAAAGCCTCCTATAGTGTCTTGGTAAGTATACAGTTAACATTTCTGTGATATAGATAGATTCTATTATGTACTTAACACATTATAGGCTACAGGATTTAGTGTTGACTTAGAAAGCATTTCTATGGAAATGCTTCAAGGGACTTAAGATCACACAATACCAGAAATGTATGCATATTGCCTCCTAGGGCAACTCACAGCTGTTACAATGCATGGTTGCCTAAATCCTGCAGTTGAATTGTCATTGATGGCTTTCAAGATTAACTAAAAACAAAAACAGAATAAAATATAAAAGTCCTCTCTCAAATGTTGTCTAAACTCCAGTTTAATTTGTTTGCTATTCTCTGAAACAGAAGAACGATTTATATTTTCTTCTAAATATAAATGTATGTCTAAAATTGCAGTATGATTATTTGAGTGGTTCAGTCAGCTTTTTATTTTCATTCTTGCAAAAGAAAAGTTAAATTATTTTTGACAAACGAACACCTTACATATCCTTTGATCTAATATTATCTCAAAGAAACATACATACAACCATAGAGTCATACAAACTAGTTCAAATATACAGTTGCCATGAATTTGCACAAATGCCTCTAGCTACACTATAATTGAAGTTTTAATCCAATAGAGAAGAGGAATCTTTTCTCTCTCCAATGCTTCTCAGGTGTTTTAGTAGAGACTTTGACATTTCTGACCAATAATATTATACCAGTATTCAAGATTTTATTGCTTGGCAATTTTTGTTCTTGTTTTATTGTGTTTTAATTTTTTTAATTGCACTATAAGGAAGTTATCAGCACTCATATATTAGTTTGATATTGCTGCATAACAGTCCCAAAATTAGTGACTTGAACCACACACGCTTATTATCTCAAAGATTCTGTAGGTCATTACTTAGCTGGGTCCTTTGTTCAAGATCTCACAAGACTTTAATCATCATAGATCCCTCTGAGTTCCTTCTTGCAGCTCTAGGCTCTCTTCTAAGCTCACAGGGATATTGGCAGAATGCAGATCCTTGCATTTGTAGAACTGAGGTCCTCCTATTGTTCTTGGCAGTTAACTGGGGTATTTTCTACAATTCCTATAGGCCTCACCCAGTTCCGTGACATGTGGCCCTCTCAAGAATGATAGTCATGGAAAATAGCATACCATTGCCTTTGTCATAATACATAATCTAATCAAGCAAGTGATTTCCCATTGTTTTTGTGATAGAACTCAATCTAATTAGGGAATTGTCTACCCCACCATCTTTGCCTTATCCTAGTGGTTAAAATACAAGGGTGTGACTTATTAGAAATTATAGTGTGCATACAGTCTAGGACTGATTATTGTCAACACTGGATTTTTAAAAATATATATTTACTAGAGGCCCGGTGCACAAAAATTTGTGCACTCGGGGGGCAGGAGGGGCCCCTCAGCCCGGCCTGTGCCCTCTCGCAGTCTGGGACCCCTCGGGAGATAACGACCTGCTGGCTTAGGCCTGCTCCCGGGTGGCAGAGGGCAGGCCCAATCCCTAGGTGCAGCCCCTGGTCGGGCTCAGAGCAGGGCCGTTTGGGGAGTTGGGGCGCCGCCCCGTCATGCACAGAGCAGGGCAGATTGGGAGGTTGTGATGCCACCCTCAGTCACGCTCAGGGTAGGGCCAATTGGGGGGTTGGGGCACCGTCCCCTGTCACACTCAAGGCAGGGTCAATGGGGAGGTTGCAGCACCACCCCCTGTCACGCACAGAGCAGGGCCAATCAGGGGGTTGGGGCGCTGCCCCCATCACACACAGAGCAGGGCCTATCAGGGGGTTGGGGCACCGCCCTCTATCACCCACAGAGCAGGGCTGATCAGGGGGTTGGGGCGCCGCCACACTCACACTCAGGGCAGGGCCTATGGGGAGGTTATGGCTCTACCCCATCACACACAGAGCAGGGCCCATGGGGGGGGGGGTTGGGGAGCTCCCCCCTATCAGGCACAGAGCAGGGCTGCTCAGGGGGTTGGGGCCCCGCCCCCTGTCACAGAGCCACAGGGCGATCAGGGGTTTGGGCGCTGCCCCCTGATCCCGGTGCCGGGAGGCATATTACCCTTTTACTATATAGGGTAGAGGCCTGGTGCATGGGTGGGGCCAGATGGTTTGCCCTGAAGGGTGTCCTGGATCAGGGTGGGGTCCCCACTGGGGTGCCTGGCCAGTCTGGGTGAGGGGCTGAGGGCTGTTTTCAGGCTGGGAGTGACTGAAGTTCCCAACCGCTCCTTTTTTTCTTTTTTCTTTTTTATTCTGGGCCAGCTTTACCTTGAGGCTTGGCTCCAGCTCTTAGGCCTCCGCGTGGCTGAAAGTAGGTTTCTGGCCTTTGCTTACAATGTTGCGAATCTGCTGGCTGAAGTCCGGCGGTATTTGTTACAATGTCTCTTAAACTGCCCGCTCAGAGGCCTGCAGCCGCAGGCGGGGAACGTTGGAGTCCTCCGTCACTGAGGCAACCAAGCCTCATGTTAGTTTCAAGCTGCCTGGCTGCCGGCCGCCATCTTGGCTGACAGTTAATTTGCATATCTTGATGATTAGCCAATGAAAAGGGTAGTGGTCGTACGCCAATTACCATGTTTCTCTTTTATTAGTGTAGATATTGATTTCAGAGAGGAAGGGAGAAGGATAGAGAGATAGAAACATCAATGATGAGAGAGAATCATTGATTGGCTGCCTTCTGCACACCCCACACTGGAGATTGAGCCTGAAACCCGGGCATGTGCCCTTGACCAGAATCAAACCTGGGACCCTTCAGCCAGCAGTCCAACGCTCTATCTATGGAGCTAAACCAGCTAGGGCAACATTGGATTTTTTATTATAAGAACTTTTAACTTTTTTCTTCTTTGAATCACTTCTCGGTTTTTGTTGCTACTAGAAATTAGTCTTTCCACAGTCACAAGAATAGCATTTTGGGAACCCATTTATGGGAGGATGAGATGTAATGGTAAGATTTATAGGAATAGGAATAAAAGACTGCCCCGGTTCCAGGTGTCTCATCTCCATCTGGCCCGCAGTGGAAAAAGTCCATTCTTGTCTTCTTCAAGTCCAGAAGAAAGGCCAGGGTCCAGAGATTCCATGCCATCAGTCCAGTCCATGCCAAAGCTTAGTCCAGTTCAGTCTCTATCCCCACCCCACTAGCCCAGTCTCTGTTCCTGGTTGTGCTCCAGCCCATGCTGTGTTGCCATACTGGGTACCCAGGCTTGTGCTTGAAGCCTGCTTGGAGCCCATGCAGCTGCCAGGCCGGCATTTGTAGCCCACGTGGCTGCTGGTCCCAACATGGCTGCCACATATAAACCTGTGAGTGCATGTTACCCCGTGAGAGGCTCTGTTTATATTGTTCAGCTCTGTTTATATTACTTTGGGCTTGGGAAGGACCCAGCCTTCTTTAAACAAACCAATCAATCTCCCCATTCTTGTAGGCTTGTGCTAGGCCCTCCCCCTAACCATTCTCATTTTTTAGATCTTTGCTGGCTTACACTGGGTCCTCCCCATAATTAATATGGTCTTTTGTCCAGATTAAACACTACCCCTTTATGGTTGCCATCTTGGCTTCTATTGCACATGTCCAAAATTATGTCATCTGGTTTCTATTGGGTATGTGCTCAGCAGCGGACTTTCTCCTATATTGTTTTATCTTTCCCTGGATGGTCCCAGATAATGGTCAGTAATGATCTTTCCTGCTGGCTTCCTGGATTAAGACCTGAGGTCAGAGGATGCTGCAGTCCCCTGGGGAGCCTAGGAATGCTGCAATTTACTAGTGAAGCAAGCTTATTGTCTGAGTAAGCTTCCCAGTGTATTAGGCTAAATAATGTCTTATTATCTTTGCTCCTTTCTCCTTTATTAATATCAAGCTACCTACACTAACATTTTGACCTAGCTGTGTTCCAAGTTTGCAAACTCTAAGACTCTTGAATAAATACATATCATTTCTTTTAGCCCAAGTCCTGGGACTCTTTTGGAGTTTGTTGGACAACTGAAATTAAGGATATATTTTTTTTAAATTGCTGGAAACTGATTATGTTTACCCTGAAAACATATCTTAAAATGGAATGAGCTAAAAAAAAAATTGGAATGAGCTACATTAAAATAGACCTCTAGAACCTAGGTGTGAAAGACAGAAAGAAAATCAAATCATAATTACCATCCAAAGAAATTAACAGTAGGAAATCCAGAATAAGATTGGTCTATAAGTAGTTATCTCTGGGTTAATTAAATCATAAATGATTGTTTATAGATATTGTACAATCTTCTCAAGTCAACTTGAGGAGCTATATTTGTGTGTGTATGTATGTGTGTGCATGTGTGAGTGTGTGTTTGTGTTTTAAAACTCTGCATATTCATTACAAAGTATCATTGAGACATATTTTGAGTCTAGTCAGTTCCTGGGAGATATGGTGAAAACAAGAAATAAAATAGGGAAAACAAATGTTTGTAGGGGGTGCAAAAAGGGGCGTGCAAGGGAAGAAATGAGAGGAAGAAAAGGGAAAACAGAAGCAGCAGTGGTGGTGGGGAAGGTGAGAAATAATGGGTTGGGGAAAGTAGGTTGAAAGAACAAGTGCAAGATGCGAAGAGGAGGCAAAAGAGGAAAGCAAAAGGACCCATAGTAGATAAATTTCCCTTTGTCCCTGGATCTCTACCTGGAGGAAAAGGAAGGAAAGAAGCAGGAACAACTGTCTCATTGGCATGAAAAGGCAGCTGCAACATCTCAGCAAAAGTGTCACCGTGACTGCCAAATGGGCTCCAGAAGAAGTGGTAGGATACAAGGATACAGAATCAACAGCAATGTGCAACCCACGGCTGGTGCAAATGCATTGCTTCTTACGAATTGGGTTATTTTGCAAGAAGATGAAGATTGCCTACGAGTTTGTTTAAATATTTGGAATTTTATGCCCAACTCCAGACCCACTGAATAAGTTTCTGCATTTTAACAAGATCTCCACTTGATTTGTATGCACACTGAAGTATAAGAAATATTGCACTATTCTCTATGGATCCCTAGGGCAACATTAACATGGGTTTACATTCAAATAAATGAAGAGCCAGCCACAGGGGTGCTTTAAAAGCGACCTGATATCTAAGTCAAGTGACATTCCAGGGAAGGTGGTAATTCTTGAGAATCCCCTAAGAAATGTTGGCCTCTCATATTATACTTACTCATGGGGTTACATTGCCTAGGAAAATAAATGCTTGTTTGTGGAAGTGGTAGTGAGAGTCTATCAGCAACGGTAATGATTGCATTCTTTTTTTCCTCTTATATACACTACAATCTTAATATGGTTTTATTAACAAGCTACTTTTTCAATAGAGATACCTTTTTTTTACCAAGGAAATATTTTCAAGAGAGTTGAATGACTGTTAGTACATCAGTCTATGACTAGGTACAAAATTATAGCCCTATTGACCTTACATATGACATTTTATCTTATTCTCATTTGTATGATGACTTAATGTGAGGGAAACTTCACTAGAGTATGTTATTAGTGCAACCAGATTTACACACCAGAGGCTAAGGCTAAGATCTATTGTCATATCATCATATCGCACAATCACTGTATATATATATATAATATATATATACATATATATACATGTATAATAAAAGTATTAAGTCCAAATCTTAATTTTTACTAAGAAATTCACATTATAATAAATTCATGAACACAGGAATGTGTGTTTATCTACATATAGATCACAGTAACTGAATTATTTGATGGTTCTTCTTTGTTCTCCAAATTGAAAGGGAGCCGAATAAGTAATCCTAAAATATGCCTCTTAGCCCTAAGGATTATTGTGAGCTGACTCTTTTTAAGAAACAGCAAACACTGGAGAAACTCTAAAACCAGACATTAGCCTTTTGTAAGAGACATTTCCACTTCTAAGAGAAATCTCCATTTGTTTCAGGAATAAGATAATGACTAAATCTCTAGAAACTCTTATCAATGTGTTACAGTTGTAATTAGTTAGTTATCAATATTAATGATAGATAAAAAAGCAAAGGGGTGGCCAGGCATTATAAGCATGGTCATCTGGGCAGCTACACCAGAAAGCTGCAGTTTGACACTCCCCAGGGAACCACTCACTAGTCCATTCACTGCAGATCACTGCGGAAGGGACTGCATAAAGAAGATGGATGCATGTGCGGTAAAGTTGGGCTGTTGTAGGGAAGATGCTTGCCTGTCAGTCTAACCTGGGAAAATGATAATTGGCTAATGGGGGTGGAGCCATTGCAAACATGTGAAATTCTGAAGGATTTATTGGTTTAAACTCTTAGTTAAAATCCCACCCAAAAAGGAATTGTCCCTCTCTTATTCTGCTTGCTTGTTCTTGCACTCCCGTGTCTCACTTTCTCAGTGCCTACACTCACCTCATGCCATGTGGCCCTGGAAGAAGCAGCTTGGCCCATGGCCATGGGGCTCCCACACACAATGGACTACATCTGGGAACCCAAACTAAAGTAGCCAGATGTTGTATTGGACTGTGCAAATATGGAATGGAAACTCTGAGCAGTGGCTTGGATCCTAGCTCTGCTTAAGAAAAAGAAAATGAGTCTTTTTTTCCAAGGAAATGGAACCCTCAAAACCCAGGGTTTAATTCCACAGATATAAAGTTTTCCATGATACCTAAGATACTTCATCCTCCTTGGGAGTCAAGAAATTCTTGTTCTCACTGCATTCAAGAATCCCACTTCCACCAGCAACAGGTGGGAATGTAGGGGATGCCCCACCAATAACAAATGGAGAAGTCAGGAACTTAAATCTGCATAACAACCTTACCCTTGTTTACTGTGCTTTTCTTGGTCATCTCCCATAACTAGCTCCACCGAACCCACCATCTTTATTTTGCCTTTAGCTGTAGATGATATTTAAGGTGGTGGCTTGGGCCATTTCAGGCTGTTCTCAGTTTTCCTGGGTCTCTCCCATGTATGCAGGAGGTAGACATGTTATTAAACTCGTTTACTTTTCTCCTGTTAATGTTTTATTACAGTGGTGTCTCAGCCAAGAAATTAGAAAGTTATTGGGAAATTATTTTTTACCTCCTACAAAATATTCATTTAAATTTTATTTAATGCCCATTTTTACTTTATATTTTTTTAAAACATATTTTTATTGGTTCCTGAGAGGAAGTGAAAGGAGAGAGATAGAAACATCAATGATGAGAGAGAATCAATGATGGGCTGCCTTCTGCGTGCCCCCTACTGGGATCAAGCATGCAACTCTGGCATGTGCCCTGACCAAGAATTGAACTGTGACCTCCTGGTTCATAGGTGGGCACGTAACCACTGAGCCACACTTGATGGGCTATTTATGAATTTTTAATTAGACAAGTAGGCAAGTGGGTTATATATGAAGGATCATAGAGGATATTTCTGAATTTTGAAGCAACTTACAAGAATTTGAAATAAATACCAGTGGAATTTTTTTTTTTCCATAATAAAGATTTATATATCCATGGCTTGAAAAAAAGGGTATTTCAGGTCATATTTTTAGGTATCCATCTGGATTGAAAATATTAATTATCACTTAACAATAAGGGTAGGAAAGGAAAATTTCATTCTGAGATGACAATTCTCACCTGCTGACTGGAGACTGAACATTTTATGTCATGTGCTAGAAAGTCAAATGTGGCAAATTATTAGCTGACAAGATTATTTACATTCTTACTCATCTGATTTCCTAATTTGTTTTATTTCTTGCCAGAGTCCATTCATTGTCTTCACTAGCTGAGTTTAGACAGAGACCCCCCAAAAGCTAGTAACCTTTGAAGTTCTAGCAAAGGTCAGAACTGTGCATCACCCAGTTAATTTAGGTAATAAACAGTTGAAGCATCCCCACCTTAGTTCCCTTAATTCCTTAGATACTTATGTAGATCCTTGTTGGTTATTGTTAATCAGATACTCCCGGAAATCTATTGATGAGCTAATCAGATACTTTGTCTATTCCTGGAAATTGTCTGCTGATCTGTGTGTCATTGAAACTTCCTTACCCTAAGGGCTACTCCAGATCAATAAAAGATTGGAGCAGCCTGAGCAGTGGGAAAGTCCTTCGGGACTTGCCGCCTGGTCCCCCAATATTGCAAAATTATCTCGTGTCTTTTTCTCTCATTTGTTGTGTGGCTCCTCTTTCAGATACCGAACCCTACTCCACGCAGAACGTGGAGGGAGTCTTACTCGACAATTTCTTTTGTTGTTTAGACAATAGTACTTTTTAATAACATGCATTTTTTGAACCAAAATAGCCATTCTTCCCATGTAACATCATTTTACCTGAAAGAATGACTAATAGGTAAACTATGAATATTCAGAGTTGGGGACATGGTAGACCTCTTCTCAAAAATGAAAGAAGTGAGTGGGTAACTTCAAGGTAAATAACTGACAGTATTTATTGCCAATGATAAAATCTATGCCTCAAGAAAAACCGAATTTTGGAAAACATGTGTCCATCATCATGAACATGAAACTTCTCAACACTTACAAAATTTTCTGATCGACTAGTAGTAACATTAAGGAATGTGACCACTATGAAAACGGTTCATGCTAAGATCAAATAATATGTCTTTGGAACTAAATTATCAACCAAAAGATGGCACTTTAATGTGAAAAGTTCTTCCCACTATGGGTACCCATAGTCTTTTCACCATCAAATATTCATTGAACACGTACTATGTATTAGGTTTTGGGACAGAGTAGTGACAACACATAGACAAAATCCCAGAGACTGTCTTAAGAGTTTTTATATATGATTAAATGATTATAATAATGTTATGAGAAAAGTAGTATAATAAACCTCATATTGCAGTCAAGCGAATTGACCCATAGGGAGATTGAGTAACTTGATTAGGTCAAAAGCTTGTGTTGAAAGCTTCTAAGTAATGAAACCAAGCCCTTATTAAATCCTTTCATCATGGTTCATGGTGCAGGGACAATAGGATACAGTTGAATCTCATCGCATATATTTTAAGTTACCCTCTGTCTCTTGAATAATAAAAATATCTGACATTCAGAGCATCCTTACTCAGAACTAGGCACCCTTCAAAGAGCGGCACAGAAATGAATCCTTACACTGATGATGTGGCACCTTTACAGATGAGGAAACTGAGGTGCACATACTTTATGTAATTTTTAAGTGTCAGAGATACAAGAAGAGTCTGTGAGTAAAACCCAGGCCTTCTGCATCTTGAGATCCTTTTCTTAACCATTGGGCTATAATTCCTCATGAAGCACAAATGTGCTTGGCTTCACATTCTCAAGGAAACAAATACATTTATTATCAGGCATTAAGATTAGAGAAGCTTGATGTGGAAATAGAAAGGAATCAACTCTATAGGCAAGAAAAACCTTTTGGCAAGTAAATTTTTTATTGAAATATATAAATTGCTTAAGTCAGTAAAGATCATGCTACATTTCAGTTTTCCTCCTATTTGTGCTAAGATTTTATTGTACATTTTTTGTTTTTCCCTGGAGTTTCTATGTGCGTTTGCTGTTTCCTGAAAAACAACAAAAATGTGTACTTTGCCATATCCCTGAATTTTAACAAGCTTCTTAAACAAATGATCTGTTTCATAAAATCCACTTTTTAAAAAATACTTTAGTTCAAAACTCAAATAATCTCATAAGTGTGTCTGTACACTGCAGAAGTAATGTTTCTGCAGACTTCCCATTTTGCCATACAGGATATTAAAAAAAAAACACCCAGAAAACAAAGACACAAGTTCCCAAGAGTCAAGGTTTACTAAAATAAATATTTTTACTGCTTTAAGAAGGACATTCTTACGTGAGTGTGTGAGATGACGAATCCAATGCCTTCCGGTACACCAGAAGTTTGGTGTCATCACCTTTTTTTTTTTAATATATTTTATTGATTTTTTACAGAGAGGAAGGAAGA
Organism: Myotis myotis; assembly: GCF_014108235.1. Classification (NCBI taxonomy): domain Eukaryota; kingdom Metazoa; phylum Chordata; class Mammalia; order Chiroptera; family Vespertilionidae; genus Myotis; species Myotis myotis. The sequence continues at coordinate 44,561,819 of NW_023416401.1, forward strand.
GAGATAGAGAGTTAGAAACATCGATGAGAGAGAATCATCGATCAGCTGCCTCCTGCACATCTCCCACTGGGGATATGCCCGCAACCCAGGTACATGCCCTTGACCGGAATCGAACCCGGGACCTCTCAGTCCGCAGGCTGACGCTCTAGCCACTGAGCCAAACCGGTTTCGGCGGTGTCAGCATCTTGATGTCTGTACAGACACCGGCAGTTTTATCTACCATTGCTTTTGTACAAAGTGCAAATGTCAACACAGTGAAAAGGGGAATAACCTATTGGTATTATTATGAAATCATTTTAACCTTGGGGAAACACTGAAAGGATCTTAGAGAAACGAAGTGATTGGTGGACCACCCTTTGAGAATCATTGAGCTGTAGAAACATTCAACAGGCAAAACTGGAAGACTCTGTTGTTAATGAATGAAGGGATGAAAGGTATAGCAGAGTCAGGAATGACTTGGTTTTCCATTGTGGAGTATGGGGGAGACTAGTGAAGGAATAAGTTTGGGACAAAAAAAGATTATTTCCATTTTGGAGCATAAAGTAGCTGGAAGGTATTCTATTTGAGTTGTTTGGAATTCCAAACATTACAGTGAAATGTTGTATACTGAATAGATTGGTGAAATTAAAAAGTCAGACAATACTAAAGGTTGAATATAGAGTGAATTATCAAGAGTGTCTGTCTTCTGCTAGTTGGGAGTACATTAGTATTACCATTTGGAAAATCTCATGTTATTTTGTGTGAATTGAACATTACATTCCCTACAATTCAGAAAATTCACTTGTAGGAATATACTCTACCAAAAATCTAGCACTGGTACACTAAAATAACTTTACAAAAAAACGTATAGAAGTGCATGTTAAAAAAATACCAAATACCAAAGGACTTGTATGCATGCATATAAGCATAACCAATGGACATAAGACACTGGGGGGTAGGGGAGGCCGGGTAATGTCAAGGGTGGGGGGGAAGGAGACATATGTAATACTCTTTATAATACTTTAAGCAAAAAAACACACAAATAAATACAGATGTATTTTTCAATTATTCTGTCATATACTTTATCTAGTACTTACCTAGTATGAAACATTGTATATTTAGTTTTGTCGGAACAAGGAGAGAGCACTTCAAAAGAGAACAGAGACTATTTATGCTGATTAAAGTGATTAGATTCGGAGGTGAGGGTCTTTGGGAGGTGATTAGGTCATGAGGGTGAAGTTCTTATGAATGGGGTCAGTGCTCTTATATGAGTCTACAACCATTAACTGTTCTGTCAACTTTATTAGCTAATGTCATAATTTGTTCATTTCCATATGTTCAGCAGCTATGAGCTCAAAGTAGGCCATAGAGTAGCAGCCAATGAATGCTTATGGAATAATTAAAAAGACCAATAACTGAGAAAATCAGGGATTCTTTCCTTTACTTTATTTTTACTTCCTACAAATTTCCAAAAATAAATCACTAATCCCAGTTTATATACAGCTTTAGTCTTTCTTTTCAAACCTCCTAGTCATTGATTCTTTTCAGCAACAAAATTGATTCCTTTATTTTGATCTTTTAAATATGTCTACTGTTCTCTCAGGGAAGGCAATAACAAAACCTGGTATAAAAAGGAATTAAAGAGGAAAAGAAAAAGATAAAGGCATGAATTTATCACTAACTAAATCATCAATATTTGCTTAAGATGGAATTTACTATACATTTCTAAAAATGTTAAGAAGATTTATCAATTTCTTACCTCTCTCAAAATAAGATTTTAATTTGTGAACTAAATTGGATTTCATATGTTTTGTACCTGTGAATTTATTTTGCTGAAGCCATGAGTTTTAGATGGCAAAATGAATTTCCCTTTCCAAGTTATTTATATAAAATAATATCAACATGCAGGCATTCTCTTTTTTGTAATTTTGCAATTTTCTGAAATTTTTGAGACATTCATTGATAAATAAGAAGTGAATAATGAGGAAAGATTAAAATGTAACAGCTCTCTTCACACCTTTCCCTGTCCTGGCTCTGCTCCTGTACATGGCAGACAGGAAGCAATGTGTTATGAATGTCTTGTGACCACTCACTTTATTCCCTTCAAGGTCAAACCAACCAGTCAACATTTATTATCTAGTCACTGAATGCAATTTGATAACAAACTGCTCAGGAGTTAACAACAGTTAACCACAGCTTAATAGTTTAGTTTCATTATTGTATAAAAGTTCTAAACTTACATGCTTACATGTAAAATATCTTTCAAAGTACAGACACTGATTCAAACCAATGGGAACACATTTTTGTTTAATTGTTAATGCTTTGTTTTCTTCTCTTTTTAAAAAGGGGTAAAGTTAAATTTCAAATTACAATTTAGATAAATTAACTATGTACTTGAAAAAATATTTTTTCTTTATATTTCTAGGGGAATATAATATCCCACTCTATCTATTGGGATATCTATCTAGTCATCTAGCCAACTACCTGTCTGCCTATACTAAAAGATGTTTAATATTAGATATTTCATTGGTTTCACAAGACATATAGTAGAGCTCTTGCTAATGTTCCATTAAGAGGAAACATCTATATTTAAATTAATCCCATTTAAAAACATCTGGAGTTTCAGGCAAACTTCACATATGGCATTGACGATCTGACTAATGTTTCATTTCTAAAATACTGCTGTTTTATCAAGACCATATGATTCAAGAAAGTGAAATGGACTTCTTATGGAAACATTTTATTCTCTTTATGCTCAAAGTTTGCAATTGAGCTGTTATTTTTTCAATCTACAAACTGTGATATGAAAGACATGAAGGTGGGTGTAGTTTTATCAGTTCTGACATAACTGATTCTTACAATTATAAATGACAGGTAAAAATTAGACATGTGAAGATGTTACCATTATTTCCCACTTTCTTAGTAGATATCATTCCTAATTTCTGATGTGCTAACTGGTGATGACAAGGATCATTTTCAAAATTATATAGTATTTGGTGAAAACCATTCAACTGAATGGTTAACTCATTGAGCCAGCACAGGGTGGCTACACTTCAATGGTCTTAACAACACATTGCTGAAGCTACTTTTCTATGTGACATGATCAATACTGTGGCTTTGTTAGGTGATGCTAAACCTCACTGACAAGTCCACAGTTGGGAGGCCAGGTCATAGCTTTGAGTGTCACCCCCCAAACCAATCCAATCTGAGGTGCGACACTGAGGCATGACTGGGGAATGGACTTAAGAAAGCCTGTTTGCATCCATAGGTACTCTTCCTCAATTCCTCTCAGTGCCTCTTCTCTGCTTCTTTGTTTCCCAATGCACTCACAGCAGAGTAACAGTTTATGAGACAGGAAAGCTGTCTCCATATAAATAGTACACCAAAACTTTTATGACCCCTTTTTATGCCACAACTTAAATATTCACTGAAACAAGGGTGATGCTTCATCTTGATGGCAGGATAGTTTGACTTTTTATCTACTTTTTTTATTGATTTTCTCCTACAAAATCCAAAAAGAAAGATGTTTGTGTGCACTTGATAACAAGAGAGACATATTCTTGCTTTTGTGTATTCAATAAGAAATAATGGAAATGTGCCTTTGAAGTAGAAAACCCATTTCAGAAAATAATTTCAAGTCTTTATAGTCCCTAAATCACCCCCATTTGATTACACTGAACAGTCAATTTCCTAACCCACCATATTATAGTTAACATGGAAAAATATGAAAGCAAAATAAACTATGATCAGCTGAGCAAACAAAAATGACATTTTTTTTTTTTTGGCTTCTGTATTATTGGCCATTGCTGGTTCTCATCCAGCTTTCCCCAAATCTCAGTGGCTACCACTTATTATCATCTGGTCTATTATGTAACTGAGACCCAGGGACAGTTCTCACCATGTCTGCAAACCATGTGATGGGAAAGATCCAGGATGCATCTTAAAAATGCACAAATTAATTAATTAAATATACATCTAGAAAGTCAATTTTTATTTATCCAAAATGCAGAGAGCTCCATAAAAATAGCCTAAATTTACCTGTTTCTGTATCAGATATTATAATTTAAAATTTGGGAGGCCCTTTTCCCCAGATACAGCATGGTACATGTAATAGACCTTGAAATGTGGCAAAAACATGTATAACTGGTGACCCTACAAAAGAATAAATCACAACAAAACTGTTCCATAGGCACATTCTATTGTAGAGTCCCTATATTATCACAAGCAATCTCCTTAATCTCCTCAAGTACAAAGCTAAATATTATTAGTGGATGTATATTTGACCAGTTTTTTAACCTACCTGAGCACCAGGGGCACTTATAGTAGATAATATATCATTGTCATGAATTAATTAGCATTCTAAATGCCAAGAAAAATGAGATAGTGGCAACAAATGCAAGGTATAAAACAGCAACTATATGATAAGTGGGTCATTAAATGTTTTTATTAAATTAAACACATTCATGACAAAATCTAACACTGCAATATTGACTGAAGAATTTAATCTTGTCATTTTATGGAGTAGGTTGCAAAATAATAAATTGTTCAAGCTGAATAAACTATTGAATACTTTTAGACTCAAGAGAGTTGTGGATTTAAAACAGACTCCTGCTTCCTCATTGCTCAGAGCTGACAGATCTTAGAGCATTCGTAATAAACCTGCCACTAGGTGTTGTTGTTTTTATTTCACTGACAGAAATATATCCATTTAGGGCTGAAATATTATCTTTCAAGAGGCCTAATTTATGAGGGCCAAAATAACTCAACCTAAAAGGCCTCTTCTGACTTTATTTATTGGGAAATATTGAAACTTTGATGGCATTCCTTAAATCCTGCTAACTAACATAATGATTCTGAGTAAAAGGTAAATAACTCAAGTTTGATTGTCAAAAGGCCGAGTAAAGTGAGTACAGTTAAAGGGTTATGAGTATCAAGCTAAGAGCAGGGTTTAAAACAAAGTTTTGCTTAGTTAAGTTAGTGCTTCATTGTCACCTATTAGCAATCCTACAAGCAAACTGAGCCTTGGTATTGTTTTCTTCAAATAAGGAAAGCACAATCTTAAATTGTTTTGGGGTAGGAATAAGATCTAAAACACGAGTACCCAACAGAGAATAAAAACAAACATATATCTCTATAATTTTCACTATTTATATACACCCTTATAGCCTCCCAAGTATCACAAAATATGTAAGCCAAGTTGAAAATAGGTGGAGAAAATTCAGGGAACCAAACGCTGGACCCCCTAGCTATTCATTTTATCCCTTCATGAGGAATATTTTATCTCTTAGAGCAGTGGTTCTCAACCTTCCTAATGCCACGACCCTTTAATACAGTTCCTCATGTTTTGGTGACCCCCAAACCATAAAATTATTTTCATTGCTACTTCATAATTGTAATTTTGCTACTGTTATGAATCGTAATGTAAATATCTGATATGCAGGATGTATTTTCATTGTTACAAATTGAACATAATTAAAGCATAGTGATTAATCACAAAAACAATATGTAATTATATATGTGTTTTCCAATGGTCTTAGGCGACCCCTGTGAAAGGGTTGTTCGACCCCCAAAGGGGTAGCGATCCGCAGGTTGAAAACCGCTGTCTTAGAGGTTAGTAAGAGCAGGGAAGGTTATATAAATAGAACTATTTATACTATGTCCTATTCTGGGCCTGGCTTCTTTCACTTAGCCATATGCACTTAGGATCCTTCCAAACTTTTATGTGAATCAGTATGGTACACTTTTCAATTCTAAGCATTATTTCTCTGTATGGATGCATCATAGTTTGTTCATCCATTCACCTGTTGATAGACATCTGGATTCTGTCCAGTTTTGTTAATTACAGAGAGGCAATACATTTTCTCATGGGTCTTTGTGGTAAAATATGTTTTCAGTACATTTGGGTACATACCTAGAAGTAAAACTGCTGGGTCACTGATGAGTGCATTATGAACGTCATGAAATTCACAAGTTGCATTCTAACACTTCTTAGCATTTGCCTTCCTACCAATAATGTATAAGACTTCTAGTTGCTATGTTGTCAACATTTTGCATTGCCAAATATTTTTAACCATTACAATAGAATAGGTGTCTACTAATATCTCATTGTGGTGTATATTTGGGTTTAGCTAATGTCTAATGATGTTGTGCATCAGTTTATATGCTTACGTGTTATCTGTGTATACTTTGTAGTGAAGTGTTGTTCATAATATGTGATTGGCTTTTGTGTATGGACCTTATAACCCACTTATATATTCTCTCAAGAATGAGAGAAGAACCCTAACCGGTTTGGCTCAGTGGATAGAGCATTGGCCTGCAGACTCAAGGGTCCCAGGTTCGATTCTGGTCAAGGGCATGTACCTTGGTTGCAGGCACATCCCCAGTGGGGAGTGTGCAGGAGGCAGCTGATTGGTGTTTCTCTCTCATCGATGTTTCTGACTCTCTATCCTCTCCCTGCCTCTCTGTAAAAAATCAATAAAATATATTTTTAAAAAAGAATGAGAGAAGAATGTTAAAATCTTTGAATATAAATTATGTCCTTATCTGGTGCTCCTTTCAGATATATCAGTTTTTGCCTTATGTATTTTGTGCTCTGTTGTTAGGTGCATACACATTCAGTGGCATATGTCTTCTTGGAAAATGATCCCTTGATTATTATATAATATTGCTTTTATTTCTGATAATACTCCAGGTTCTAAAGTCTAATACGTGTGAAATGTATACAGCTATGCTGATTTTCTTTAGTTAGTTGTTTATATGATACTAGAGGCCCGGTGCACAAAAATTTGTGCACTCGGGGGGAGGGGGGGGGCCTCATCCTGGCCTGTGCCCTCTCGCAGTCTGGGACCCCTCGGGAGATAACGATCTGCTGGCTTAGGCCTGCTCCCGGGTGGCAGAGGGCAGGCCCAATCCCTAGGTGCAGCCTCTGGTCGGGCTCAGAGCAGGGCCGATTGGGGAGTTGGGGTGCCACCCCCTGTCATGCACAGAGCAGGGCGGATCGGGAGGTTGCGATGTCACCCCCAGTCACGCTCAGGGTAGGGCCGATTGGGGGTTGGGGCACCGCCCCCTGTCACGAACAGAGCAGGGCCCATCAGGGGGTTGAGGAGCTCCCCCCGTCACTCACAGAGTAGGGCCGATAGGGGAGTTGGGGCACCGCCCCCTGTCACACACAGAGCAGGGCGGGTCAGGGGGTTGGGGCGCTGCCCTCTATCACCCAAAGAGCAGGGCCAATCAGGGGGTTAGGATGCCACCACTCTCACACTCAGGGCAGGGCTGATGGGGAGGTTATGGCTCTACCCCGTCACACACAGAGCAGGACCCGTGGGGATGGGGGGGGTTGGATCGCCACACCCTGTCACACACAGAGCAGGGCCGATCAGGGGGTTGGGGCGCCGCACCCTGTCACACACCGAGCCGCAGGGTGATCAGAGGTTGGGGAGCTCCCCCATATCAGGGACAGAGCAGGGCTGATCAGGAGGTTGGGGCGCCTTCCCCTGTCACGAACAGAGCAGGGCGGATAGGGAGGTTGTGGCCCCACCCCTTCTCACACACAGAGCTGCAGGGCGATCAGGGGTTTTGGGCGCTGCTCCCTGTCATGCTGATCCTGGTGCCAGGAGGCCTCTCGGCTTCGCTGATCCCGGTGCTGGGAGGCATATTACCCTTTTACTATATAGGATAGAGGCCTGGTGCATGGGTGGGGCTGGCTGGTTTGCCCTGAAGGCTGTCCCGGATCAGGGTGGGGGTCCCCACTGGGGTGCCTGGCCAGCCTGGGTGAGAGGCTGAGGGCTGTTTTCAGCTTGTCACACACCCTTCAGGGTAGGGGTCCCCACTGGGGTGCCTGGCCAGTCTGGGTGAGGGGCTGAGGGCTGTTTTCAGGCTGGCAGGTGACGGAAGCTCCCAACCACTCCTTTTTTTCTTTTTTTTTAAAATTCTGGGCCAGCTTTAGCTCTGAGGCTCCAGCTCTTAGGCCTCCGCTGCTGAAAGTAGGTAATCGAAACAATGTATAACTCTAGCTCTGACTCCAGCTCTGAGATCCCAGCTCGCTGAAAGCTGGTTTCTGGGTTTTTTTTTAGCTTCTATATTTGTTAAAATGTTTCAAACTGCAGGCTCAGAGGCCAACAAGGCAGGTGGGGAATGTTGGAATCCTCTGTCACTGAAGCAAGCAAGCCTCATGTTAGTTTCAAGCTGCCTGGCTGCCGGCAGCCATCTTGGCTGACAGTTAATTTGCATATCTCCCTGATTAGCCAATGGGAAGGGTAGCGGTCGTATGCCAATTACCATGTTTCTCTTTTATTAGATTAGATATCTCCCTCTATTTTTATACTTCCATCTGATATTTTTATGTTAATGTGAGTTTCTTGGAGAAAGAAATATAGTTGGTCTTTACAGTTTACAAAACTGAAAATTTTTTTAAATGATGCCTTGAGTACACTTACATTTAATATGATTATTAACATGGAATACAGTTTCTTATTTTGCTAGCTGTCTTCTCTTTATTCCTTTCTATCTCTGCTCTATTGTGTGTTTTTTTTCCTTCTCTTTGGCTAACTGAGTAGTTTTATAACTCAAATTCATCTCTTCTATATAATTTTAAAACATTTTACTCATTCCCTTATTGTTTAAAATATATATTATTAAGTGTTTTGATTCTATATTAAATAATATCATACCACTTCTCCAGTTGAATATAGACCTTACAACAGTGTATTTCCAATTCCACCTTTCATCCTTTACTATTATTGTGATATAGTTCAGTTACATGTTATGTGATATAGTTCAGTTACAAAATATATGTTTTGTTTTTTCTTTAGAAGTGATACTTTTTTAAAATATATTTTTATTGATTTTTTACAGAGAGGAAGGGAGAGAGATAGAGAGTTAGAAACATCGATGAGAGAGAAACATCTATCAGCTGCCTCCTGCACATCTCCTACTGGGGATGTGCCCGCAACCCAGGTACATGCCCTTGACCGGAATCGAACTTGGGACCTTTCAGTCTGCAAGCCGACGCTCTGTCCACTGGGCCAAACCGGTTTCGGCTAGAAGTAATATTTTAAAGCAATTAAAATACATTTAATTTTACCTTTATATTTTTCAAATCCAACACTTTTCCTGGTTTCTGCCTACTCGTATTTCTCATTGATTGATATCCCTCTGCCTGCAAAAACTTCTTCAACATTGCTATAAATTCAGCACTCTTCAGATGAGTTCCATCATTTCTGTGTTGGTCTGAGTAAGTCGCCATTTCTCCTCCAATCTGGAAGGCGCCGTCTCTGCGCACAGAATTCTGCATTGGCAGCTTTGTTTGTTGGTTTCCTCCAGAGCATGTGGTTTTTCACCTGTGCCCTTAGGGGACAGATTTGGTTCTTCTTCCGTCTGAAAGTTAAATTTGGCTCCACTGGAGAGATGAGCAGCTGGGTAGAGGTGAAGTTTCCCACAGGGCCTGTGTTTCCCCTGTGCTCCACCACACCATAAAAAGGCTTTTGTCAGAATACTTTTCCATCTTCCTTGTGAGAATGTGGTGTGGATTGCATGGGAGAGAACCCTGCAAGCGCACAGCCTTCCCCCCCGCCCTGCATCTGTGACCCCCAGGAGTCTTACTCTCTTGAGCCAATCTACACTGAGCCTTCACAATTCCTTTAGAAGGTTCAGCTTGACCTTTTCCTTGGCTGATCCAGGCGACTTAATTGGTGTGATTCTCAATTCTCTGAGGGGTTAAGGAAAACTATTAAATGTCCATTTGTTCAGGTTTTTCTCTTTTTGTTTGCATATAAATAGAAAGAGCAAAACTCTTTCTAGCTTTCTACATTACTAACCTGGAGTCCAAATATTCATTCATCCCCTGGGATACTTTAAATATTGCTTTGAATTTAGCACATGTCTTAAACTACTTAAGTGGTTTTTATTCATCATCTGTTAAAAAATAACACATTATTTTATTACTTGAACCAAATTGTAATTCATAAAATGAAGTAGCTTTTTTTTGATACCAAAATTGTAATTCATAAAATGAAGTAGCTTTCTTTTGATGATAAAATAATTCTTATCAATCATTTTGGTCTGTGATTTAAAACAAGTCTTATTGGTCCAAGCTCTTCTTTTGTTTTTTTGGAAGACAGTGTTTTAGCTTGGAACTGCTAAAAGTCAATGTCATAAACTGGATGCTTAAATGGTAGACAGGGTTCTGGAGACTCGGAAGTTCAAGATCAAGGTGCTGAAGGTTTGGACCTTGGAGAGAGCTCTATTTCTGGCTTTTGGATAGCCACTGTTTCACTGTATACTCACAGGACATTTCCTTTTTGCATATATGAGTTGTGTGTGCATGTGTGTGTGAGAGAGAGGAAGAGAGAGAGAGAGAGAGGGAGGGAGAAAGGTCACAAGTGGTGACTCTGGTCTCTTTCTTCTCTTATAAGTATACTAACCTCATCATGGGGACCCCACTCCTCATGACCTCATCCTATATAATAAAAGCCTAATTGCAAATTGTCTCCTTGACCAGGAGTTCACAGGGAGTTCAACCAGAAGTTTGACTGCTTGCTATAATGTGCACTGACCACCAGGGAGCAGCGCAGAACATGGCAGGCATCAGCGATGTGGTGCTGGTAGTGAGAGGCAGTGGAGGTGCTGCTGGCCCTGATAGGCCCTGACAGAGTGGGACTGCGGTGGGTGGGATGTAGAGCAGGTGAGCGGGCAGCGACAGGCCAAGGTGGGTGCAAGCAGGGGCCCGATCACCCCACCGATCACCCTGCAGATGGCAACCAGCAGCAGCAGCGGGGGGCGGGGCTGCTGATGGGCTCCCAGGCACTGGGGGAGCTGGGTGGGGCCTGATCACCTTGCTGAGGAAACAGGGTGGCCCGATGCCCACCAATCACTGCACAGAAGGCAGCCAGTGAGGGCTCTGACACTTCCATTACAGAAAAAGGGCAAATAGCAATCATCCTATATAATGAAGAGCTAATATGCTAATTAGACCAAACAGCAGAATGATCATCCGGAAGACCTTCCTGACGAAGCAAGGGCTGCAAGGGCCGAGGCAGGCAGGGCTGTGAGGCCTGAGCCCCTTGCACAAATTTTGTGCATCGGGCCTCTAGTATTAAAATATTTCTTCTAATAGTTTTCCTTTCAATGTGCACAAATCTGTGTACCAGAGCACTAGTCTAAACATAATCACCTCCCAAATACCATCTTAGAATACCATCAAAGGGGGGTAGGTCATCAACAGATAAATTTGGGGGCGATACAAACATTCAGACTTAACAGATGCATTTCTGTGTATGTTCATAGACTTTCAAGTTGACTATTTAAAGGATTGAATACACTGACTTAAACTGAAAGAGGAAATCAGCCACTGTGATTGGCCTCAGGACACAGGCACAGCAAACTCTAATGAGCAAAGTTATATAACATTACACTCCTCAAGGGAATCACGGACTAAAGTACATAACCAACTAATAAAATTGTATCTATAAATAATATATATTGGTAAACAATGGATGCATACTAATAGCTATCTCTAAATGCTATTACAAATAGTGCTTTAACCAATGGTTTTATTATCAACAAGATACATGCTGTAACTCTCCCCAGTCCTATAATTGTCTCTGTGTTACTCTCAGTACCTCAGAAGCTGTTTCCAAGTTGAAAGTTAGTTATCTGTTCATTCACCATGATTGGGAACTAACTGGATTCTCATCCTTTTCATTTTTGCTGTTTTTCCTAATAGGGTTGTTGGATTTGGTTAGAATAGTATTAAATTTGTTTTTACTACAGTAAAAACATATATTCGTTAAATCAATAAATCACATGGGAATGAATGTAGAATAATCAAAGGTATTCACAGCTATGGAGTCTGCATCAGTTCACAGAATCTCAAGTTGATAATGTTCCCTTATTTCCAACTGCCCTTCCGAGTTATTTTCCAGTGAGACATTCTTTATGTTTCCATTAAGAAAAACATCCAATGAAATAAAAGGCAATCACCCTATGGTTTTTAAATATGGATTATATCTGATCCACTCACTATAACCAATTTTTAGACCATATATTAAGTATGACATGCACTCAGAAAGATACAGAAATCACAATGAATTTTTACAAACTGTCCACTCTTCTGTCTTCAAAACTCAAATCAAGACACAGAGAATTACTAGTATCCTAAAAGATCCCCTTTTATTCCCTAGACCTCAAAGGTAACCACTATCTGAATTTCAAGCAGCAAAGATTTATTTTGCTAATTTTGAGCTTTACACAAATGAAACTCTATAGTATATGGGTCATTGAGAAATATAGTATACTTTCAAAATATTGTAAATTTTCTTCTCTTATAGCATTAGAGTAAAAGTATCTTACTCATTCACTTCTTAAAAGTTATCCTGAAATGGCCAGACCAAGAAACATCATTGTAAATTTTATTCTCAAAAACATTGGAAGGCATGTATCATAAAACATGGATGCATTATAAATTGAATCAACAGTAGAGTGGGAAAATACTTGGTGATTGGTTTAATACCAACAAATGCAGTGCAGTTATGTCAGTGAGCAAACTATTGTTATATGCTTCAATATAAAAGAGCCATATGAACATAATGATGAGTGAAAGAAGCTAGACACAAAAATGTGGGTATGTGGTAAGCTTCTACTTAGATATAGCTTCTACTTTTGTCTACAAGTAGACAAAAACATTCAATGTTGATAGAAGTCAGATAATGGTAATCATGGTAGTAAACCTTAGAATGAGGCATTTGGGAGGCCTCTGGGATATTGCTTAAGGGTATATTTCTTAATCTTCCTAGTGGTTTTATGGGTATGCTTACTATGAAAATACACTGAGATACATTCAGGATGTATGCAAATTTCGCTATACTTTAATACAAGATATTTGTTTTAAATAATGAAAGACACAAGAGCAGATGAGAAAGATTATGAACAAGTTAAATATGACAACTCCAATCAAAACTAATTATGAGATAGGACCGTTATTAATTATGGTATAGAATTATTTGTTGCAACAAAATGAACTCAAAATACAGTGGTTTGAAGAAGACCGTTTTCCTACCACTGTAACATTCTCTGTGTGTGGCTCCACATGACATTCTGTTTCCCAGGTTGATGGGAACTCGGCCACTACCCACAATTGACTGCCTCCTCTAGGCTCAAGAGCCCTGCTCCACCTGAATCCATTCCTCAAGTAACAGGGGGAGAGGGGGGGGATATCAAGTCTATGGCAATATTCTGCTCCGCTACCAATGGATAAAATTAGATTAGTGATTTGGCCACATCTAACCTCAAAGGGGACTAGAAATGGCTGTTTCTAACTGGGCATGGATGTGTGCCCATGTAATCTGGGGCAGTTCAGGAGGGAAGAGATCCTGGGTCATCAATTAGTAGTGAGTATCACACTGTCCCACAATGTGACTGCATGTTGTCTGTGAATTCCTACAGCAATGGGGCAATTAAAATCCCAGGTTTGTAGGAGTGTTTGAGTATTAAACAAGAAAAAATATGCTGAAAGCTCAGCAGTGTGAAATATTTTGATTTGGTAATACTCTTATTTTATAAATAAAATAAAATGTATGAATAGAGAGATAAAATATTAATAAATTTAATCATGTTTGATCATTTATATAATGAATAACTACATTATTTAATAAAAATCTATGTGATATTATATTTAAAATATTTTAAAGTAATTATTTTCATAATAACATAACATTGGATATAAAATAAAACAATGTTATTGATGACTATTTTGGTTAAGAAAATGAAGTAATTTATTTCCTAGTATTCTGTGTCCACTAGTACCAGTCAGTGATGTATTTGGGTAGTTGACTTATTCATACTACTTGAAGCTCTGTCTACCCCCCACCCGTCACTACAGACCACGGCTGTCACCCCAGGGATCATTGACAAGTGTGGACAGGCTGGTTGTCCACCTACTCTCAGTATTACCCTGAGTCCCAGAAGCTTTAGAAGTCTGCTTTCAACTACGTGCTAAATCTTCATTTTCCTGTATTGCTTGACAAATACTGAAAATATGTTTTAAATAAATAGTTTCATAAGTGATCTGCAATGTTTTATTTTTATGGGAAAATACTGCTGTCTAGCTTAGAGGTACAGAACATAAAGATTCAACATTTATGAAACGCTGATGCAAGATGAGAAACTGTTGTTAAACTATCTGACATAAAATCAGCAACACAAATTCTCATGCCCATCTGTGATCTCAAGGCAGATGCACATTTGCTAATAATCACTTTTCAGAAGGCAGCCCTGGGCTTCCAATATCACACAAAATTGATTTTTAAAAGGAATCTGTTTGGGTGGGTGCATTGGGGGAAAGAAAAAGGAAGAATACAGAATCAATGGGAAGATATAGTTTATGGTAATATCTAATGTAATTGAAAAGTTATATAAAACAATTTTAAAATCGTTTTGAAGTGAATGAGTAATAGTATTCAATGTAGGACTGTGGCAAGGTATTAGGATGGAGACTTTAGTCTCATTCCAGTCTGAGATATATTAAGAGTGTAGATGGATTTTAACATAGCTTAGTCATTTTCTGGAAAACCACAGCACTCTTTCATGTGGGATAAATGAACATAATCATGAGCAGGCACAAGAAGCCATAGAGAAGCAATTAAATGAATGGAGTATACCAGTAAGGCTGGGCAACTTATCCTTAGAGAACAGAAAACATTTTTATAAACCTCAAGCTGATTCACTAACACTGTATCTCAAGTCACTGGATACTCACAAGGTATTTAGAGTTTTCAAAAATACGGACAGTACCTAAAGGCAGACCAATATATCAAAACTACCTTTCATACTATTCATTTCTTTTTAAAGACAAAGTTGTTGTTTTTTTAAGTAGATGAAACTAGGAAGAAATGTAGGCAGACTCATGGTCTTAGATAAATATAGAATCAGTCTTATTTTTTGGTTCCAGATATAATCCCTTAAATGAATTAAATCCTTAAATAGATAAATATACAAGAAAATTAGAGAGTTGGAATATTGGATAGAGGAAGAGATTTAATTTGACCTTTCAATTATTTAATTACATTCTGTTGCTAGAGACACACAAATTAGATATCTAAATAAGATTTCCCCCAAAAAACTATTAGACTTCTAAACACTTTTCACAATAATATGAAAAATGTAAAAATTTAGTTTAATTACATACATTCAATCACATCAGATAAGACAATTTAGATTTGGGATAATTTTCCTATATTTTGACATTTTAAAATATTATCATTTATATGTAATTTTTGTCAAATAGTAAATACTTATTATACATATTTTATGTTTCCAAAAGCATGTACCTTTTCCTAATAAATCTAATGTTAACTAAACTAGTATTGTAATTAATACAATTTCCAAGGGCTTGTTGAATTTACATGGTTTCATCGATGTTGTAGTTTAATAGACAAGATGACTTTTTATTCCAGCATTTTACACACACGCACACACACACACATAATTAGTACTCAAAGTATATAGTATTAAAGGCTATTGAATGGGAGAATGTCAAAATCATATAAAGGCTCCTGGGTGATTAATTGGGTTATATCCTACAGAATGCATAGTATCTTGAAATCTTGGAGAAAATGATACAAATTATGAACTTGGTTATTATAAAACTGGTGCCCAGGACATCATGGAAGCTAATGTTGGAGGACACTCTCCATGGTCTCTTTATTCTCCTCCACATCTCACTGGACAAGCCTAGGATACAAGAATTC
Organism: Myotis myotis; assembly: GCF_014108235.1. Lineage (NCBI taxonomy): Eukaryota > Metazoa > Chordata > Mammalia > Chiroptera > Vespertilionidae > Myotis > Myotis myotis. The sequence continues at coordinate 44,577,541 of NW_023416401.1, forward strand.
GACTATCTTTGTTGAGACTCTTTTACAAAACTCTGTTTTCAGTGAGCACCCTTGAGGGATGAGATCACCTCCCCCACCAAAGAACAGGCTTACATGCTCCTCTCCAGCAATGCAGCCCTCTGCAGGGTTCCATTTGGGCCCACCTGTATTTCCCAGGTGGTAACTGGGGTACAGGGAACTGATGTGGCCACCATGACCTTCGGGCAACTGCTTTCGCTGTAACCATCTTTGATCTCTAGCCTGGAAGTTTTGTGTCTTCTCCCAGCATTCATAAAACCACTGTAATCTTATTTGTTAGCATGCAGTAAGATAAAATCTTGGCCCCTTCATAGTTGTTGACAACTAGAAATGGATGTAAAACAATAGCTATCACTGCAGTGAATTTTGCAAATATGATAAATCAATGAGATGCTGAGTGAAAGGCAGAGGGGAGCTGCCAATGTTTGAGTGGGGAATCAAGGACAATGGAAATGCTTATGCCAGGAGGAACCTGTCTGAAAAATTAACAACTTTAATAGTATATAAGTTATTGCTTCAGAATGCAAAGAACCATAATTTATTTAAACCATATCCCATATGAAAATCTGTACTGTTGAATATAAATGAGCAGCAAAAGGTTCAAGACTGTGCAAACTACATAAAATTCAGTGATAAGAAGCTTGGGGTGAGAGCCCATCTGCGTTCTAGTTAATATGCCTGGACAACCCAATCACTGATGATATATCTATGATTTCCCTTGCCATGTATAAGAGATGTTGAAATGTAACATTAATTAATTTTTTCCTATGACCTGATAAGTGATGTTTTTAAAATCTGTATTTCCTCTCTCTAGCCATCATTTAATTTCTCAGTGTACAAAAATGAATTGTGCATCAGTCTCAATTGACTCATTTAGGTGATACAAAAATCCCTTGGTAATTGTTAGGTACTGAAGTGCAATTCAGGATATCAGCACACCCCTCCATTTATTCTCTTGGGTGTAGCAAGAAAATGGACCATTGAGTGGCTTCCACAGTCTCCTAAAGAGGAAATTTTGAAGTAATTTATGTGCCTTGGAGATTAGTGTTCCACGTGCTGTGCATCTGAATCTCCATTAAACCTGGCAGGGGACCGATGTCACTAATGACCAGTTAATTAGGGGCAGTGAGCAGTCCTTAAAGGAGAGTTGGAGTGTGTGATGTCATTAGGCTGAAATGTAATTCCCAAACTTTATCCTTATTAAACCAGTCTCGTCTTTTTCGCCTGCCTCTGGTGTGTGCGGTTTTAATTAACACTCAGCATGTATTTTAGGGCATAGAGCAAAGCTGAAAAACGCAATATCATCCACGCGGCTGCATAAAGTGGGGTTATTTAAAATTGTGCTTATATATTTCTTGTCAATTTAAAATTAGGATGACTAAAATTTTAAACCAAGTAATTAAAACTAGTGATGTCATTGGATAGATGATGATGGTATTTTCTACCCTAGATTTTGTGTACAAATGCTCAGAATTTCCATGCACATCAGACACATCCTGAGTCTCTTTACTGCCCTTTCAGTAACAGTAGCTTAATGCACATAATGAAGTTATTTCTCGAGTAGGGGTGTGCATGAGTCTAATTTCATAATCCTACAAAAACAAATGTTCTGACTATAACAGTTACTTTAGTGGCTACAACCATAAAAAGTGCAGATGTTAGGAATATTCTGGAAGTGGATGTGTGTGTACCAGATCTTCTGAAAACAAAGGCCATGCATTTTCATTTGTGTATCAGATCAATACACAGAGAAAACGATGGGGCATAGTGAGAAGAAATTAAAGATATTGCTAATATTATCTATTGATAAACTTGACTTAGGTTTTCTTTCCAGGTGTATTTACATGGCTTGAGGTTCAAAGAAAGAGAAAAAAAATAAAGGATGTTTATGATTTGAATATAATATTTTTAAAGCTCTAGACATTTCTATATAAGTGATAAAGTTAAATGGAATCATGAATGTTATCCTTGAAGTATTCAGGTGTGCTTCCATGACTTGGGGTTCAAAGAGAGAGAAAAATAGAAAGTATGTATATGATTTGAATATAATATTTTGAAGAGTCTAGGCATTTCCTACATAAGTGATAAAGTTAAAAGGAACTGTGAATGTTATGCTTGAAGTATCGATAAATACCACCTAATCCTCTTTTTGAAGGAGAATTAATTTGTGTTATTAACTGCATTAAGTATCTTCTTTTAAAAGCTCTATCAGAAAGATAATAATAGCACATAATTAAAGTTACTCAAAGGAAAACATGAAATATAGGTTTGTTTGTATTATTCTTCAAATTTTAATTTTAAGGGAAGTTCCCCACACAGTATCCTGCTTGTTGAGAGTTTTGTGAGCATCAGAAAATTTTAAATATTCTCATACAAACTTCCTGGTAAGTTGGCTTCTGCTAGAATGTGGATCTGTTCTTCTCCCAACTCCACTGGGGGCTGAGTAGGGGAAAAGATTATATTAAATTGGGGAATGGATTAAAATATACCATTAAGTATATGCAGCAGATATTTGCTCTAGCTGGTGTATGCATTTGTTATTTTCTCAAACTTAAACTCCTATAGCCTTGGTTCTCTTTGATTTTAGACTCTGTGGTGACGGGAAAGTTAGAGGTACAAGTTAAATTTTCCTGGAATTGGGACTGAAAATATGCTCTGCCAATGGAATAACACTATGATAATAAAATAACAAATAGCACAATGAAATAACAAAACAAGATCCGTGCTCAAAATTACCGCACTGTTTCAGGACCTTCAAGATACAGATCTTAAGACATAATACAATGTAGAAGAGATTTTTTGTGGTGAACATGTAGGAAGGAGAAATAAAAGAAGGGGCTGGGTGAAAAGGAGGAAAGTCTTCAGACTACAGATGAATTCTGAGCCTCATGGAAGGTGGGAGAGAAAGAAAGTTACTTAATAGAACAGCAGGATGTCAGTTCCAGTAGTCTTCTGTAACCCAATACTGTATGATTGAGCCCAACTTGCCCATCACAGGGGCCCCCCATACTGCAGGAGGGAGCCACCTTAGCAGCTCTGCCCTGAGTCCCTGGCTGAGTCGCCTGCAGAAAGCAGAGCCTTGGTGCTAACATGGTGGTGGACTCCCAGCAAAGCACCTGGAGTTGCATCTCAATTATGCTGCATGGAGCAGATCTGTGTGGTGTATTTCTCCACACAGGGAGCAGCACCCCATGGTGGGGCATTTAGAAGCAGGAGGCTAGAGGGACATACTTATTATAATCACCATCTTTGAAGTTGAGCTTGGAGCCACAACTGGTACTCATCCTCTCTTTCCTCCACTACTTATTCATAATTTTCCCTTCCCCTTAGCTATTGAATGGTGACACTAACTTCCACTCCCCCAGCTAGAATGCAGTCTTTGGTGTTCTTTTATTATCTTGACCTGAATACAATTCTGGAGCTTCCTCACACTGATGGGTTTTACCCACAGGACAGGAGACCAAAATGGGATTATTGCAACTGCTAAATATATCAGCCCCAAATATATGCTTGGGTACTGAAGAAATGGCCAAAGAGTAGCTCTGTGGACATGTGGGACTACTGTGAGCCACATTTTAGTGAGGATTCCACCTGAACCCACTTAAATAGGTGATCATATTGACACGCTGGGCCTCCATCAGTCAATGCCAATGCTTTATCATAAGGGCCACATTTCTTCATTTTTTCCTCAGTTAAATGAAAGATCATTTTATTTATTTTTATTTTTTAAAATATATTTTTATTGATTTCAGAGAAGAAGGGAGAGGGAGAGATAGGAACATCAATGATGAGAGAGAATCATTGATCAGCTGTCTCCTTCCCGGCCCCTACTGGGGATCGAGCCCACAACCCAGGCATGTGTCCTTGACCGGAATCGAAACAGGGACCCTTCAGTCCACAGGCCGATGCTCTATCCACTGAGCCGAACAGGCTAGGGCTGCTAGACCATTTTACAAACTAAATTGTAATATGTTTAAACTTATTGATTCTATTCATATAAAATTTGCATCACAGTGAAAATGTCACATTCTCTCATGTCAAGGCTGCTTTCTATAATCCATGTTTCAATCTCAGATGATCAACTCTTTTTTATAAATCATTTGACAGGTTTAAAGCAGCGGTGTTCTCAAATTTGGTGATGGCAGTAGCCATGGCAACCACAGACCTCAAAGGCTACCTCTGTGGAAAGTCCAGCTGTTAGAACTTGGAAGCACTCCACTTTCGGTCTCTCCCACTCACACCTGCTGTGGTGAGAAAGGCATCAGATGCGGTCTCCAGTGGAGAGAAGATTGGAGGCACTGCCTGTGTTCCTGCAGATATAGAGACCTAGGAACTTTGTTTCAAGACATAAGCCTAGCATTGAGCAGATTATTTTTATTTTATGGTACATGGAAAGACTCAAACCTAAATTACATTTAAGTAAAGCATAATGGGGATGGGAAATATCTAAGAATGAAGAGGAGACAATGAATGAAGCAATTCAAAACACTGCCTAGATCAAGAAAATAATTTCAATGATTTTCTGAATGTCTCTAAATGTACGATTCTACATTTCTCTATAGTAAAAATTTAACTAAGTTTTAATGAGGATAACATTACAAACAGTAAAATTATCCCATCTGAGTGTGAAACTTGATGAGTTGTGACAAATGTAAGAAAGATCACCACCATGACAACTGAGATACAAAACATTTTGATAATTCCAAAAACTTCACTCCTGCCTCTCAGTCACCCCACACCCCAGGCTCTGTTGAACACTGATCTATTTTCTGTAGCTACACGTTTTGCCTTTTCTATAATATCCTTTAAACGACATTGAATCTTTCACATACAAAATATTCTTGAGATTAATTCATTTTGTTTCATATATATCAGTTCATTCCATTTACAGCTTACAGCATATTCCTTTACTAGTAATATCATATGTGCTGATGGTGTTTATCACTTTGTAAATTGGTGGGTATTTGGATGGTTTCTAGTTCTGCCTATTATGACTAAAGCTGTTGTCAATATTCCTTTACAGACCTCTGTATGGGCATATTTTACATTTCTCTTGGGTTAATATCCAAGAATATTCAGAGTGACTGTACCATTTCATTCTCATCAAAGATATGTGAGAGTTCCAGTCTCTCCGCATGCTTTTAAGCATTTGGCATTGTCAATTTTTTGTTTGTTTGATTTTAGTTATGCTAGTGGCTATGGAGTGGCATTTTATGGTGATTTTAATATGAGTTTTCCTAATGAACACTGATTGAAATCATCTTGCTTATTTGCTGTCTAAATTTCTTTGATTATGCATCTGTTCAAATATCTTAACTTTTTTAGTTCTTTACATATTATTGACATATTTTCAGATGTGTGTTAACAGACATTTTCTCATACTCTACAGATTGTCTTTATATATATATATATATATATATATATATATATATATATATTTTTTTTTTTTTTCAGTATCTTAAGACACTAAAAAGTAAATAAAGTTTTAATTCTGATGAAATTCAATTACCCAATTTTTAGGGGCTCTACTTTTTATATATGAATTATAAAATATTTGCCTATCCTTAGTTCACAAATATTTATTTTTTAAAAACATATATTTTATTGATTTCAGAGAGGAAGGGAGAGGAAAAGAGAAAGATAGAAACATCAGTGATGAGAGATAATCACTGATCGGCTGCCTCCTCCACGGCCCCTACTGGGGTTTGAGCCTGAGACCCAGGCATGTGCCCCGACCTGGAATCAAACCAGGACCTCCTGGTTCATAGGTCCAAGCTCAACCACTGAACCTGGCCGGCCAGACCAAAGATTTCTTATCTATGTTTTCCTATAAAATACTTATCGCGTTTGGTTTTGATTTTCTTCTATGACCCATTCAAGTTGATTTTGTAATAATATAAAGTATAAATTGAATTGTATATTTGCATATGACAGTCTATCTGTTCTAGTATATGTTATTGAAAATATATCTCTAACACTAAATTACCTTTTTTGAAAAATAATTTACCCCATTTATGTGGATCTATTTCTGTCTTCTGTTTATTTTCTATTTGTCAATATGACTATCTTTATTCAAATACCAAAATAATGATTTATTTTACTTCATTCCACTCTTGAAACTAACTAGTACAAAACATCCATATATTTTTAAATGCTTTTGTTATTTAGATTTTTTGCATTTCAAAAAAAGTTGTAAAATATATTTGAAAATTTCTAAAAACACTTTTAATATTGATGACATTGAACCTATAGATCATTTTGAGATAATTGAAGTCTTAAGAATATCATGCCTTGAATATTTTAACATAGCATACCTCTCCATTAATTTAGGTCTTATTAAACGTATTTTATTATATTATTTTAAAGTTTAAGAGTACATATATTTTACATATTTTTATATATTTATCCCTAAGTATTTCATGTTTCTGCTTTGATTATAAATGGCACTGCACTCCCTTTGTAAATTTTAATCATCAGTTGCTTATTACCAGTATATAGAAATACAAAATTTTCCTATGGATTTTATATCCTAAAATGTTGTTAAACTCATGTATCACTTATATTCACTTTTTTTTTAATATTACTGCCTATTTTCTATCTAAACCTACATGACAGCAACAAATAAAAACAATCTTTACTCTTTTAATTTTTCAATATGTATGCTGTTTATTTTTTTAATTCTCCTGCAATGTTTAACTGCCTCTATCTGTCACTGTGGTGTTGTTAGAAATGATGTGACCTAATATTTTTAGCTTGTTATTAACCTTAGAAAGAAAATATTCAAACTTGCACCATTAAATACAATATTAGCTGCCAGTCTTTCTTTGGGCGTATATATTATCAGACTGAGGCAGTCTCTGTCTCACTTGCTAACATGTGTTCATTAAATTCTGAGTGGGATATTTATACTTATCTCAAACAATCTTTCTCTGTACCATGAATGATAACTTCTCCTACATTGCTTTACCCAGTTTGATTTATTCCTCTGTATTTTCTGTTACTAATTTAAGCTTTTCCTCTCATTGCATTTTTTATTTTTAAATTATTAATGTAATAAGGTTATTTTTGAACCTAGTGTATCTCTTTAGGTTTGTAACCTTTCTTTTTATGTCATAGTGCAATATGAATAATGTATTTTTATGTCTCAATTTATTGAGACCATGTTGTTTTACAGCTTAAAGAATTTATGGCAAATTTCCTCTTCTTTAATTTTGTTCAGAGTAGGGAATTAAAATGCAGTCGTATCTATTAACCTGATGGTAAAATTACAGCTACCTGCTCAATGATGCATTAAAAATTGTATATTACAAACAAAAAAAGTGGATATTTAGAAATATTTAGGTATTTGCAGTCCCAGGGATTGAATAAATGTCAAACATGATTGGAACTGAAAATGCAAGATAACAAAAGTCTTTGTACAATCATCTGTAGCCCTTATATTTATGGAGTTACTTTACATGTTTTTTATGTCAGCTGTATTTTTTGTTTCACATGTTTCTTCTATTCTTCACTTGCATTTTCAAATGTGTATAGTATCAAATAAATATGTTTCTTTTCTAGTGTTACTTTAGAACATAAAGCACTTTATCTTCTTTAATCCTGCATTTTCTTATTTATAAGAACTGCATTTTTATGAAGAAAATATATCTTAATGAATAGAAAATATTCTTAAAACAATAGATTTACTGCCCCTTCATAAAGAGAAAAAATGAATTCATACTTCCAGCCCTCACTTATCTTCATACACCACTAAATCTCCTCCACAGTTGAGCTTACCTGATTTAATTGGTAGAAAGCACAATGAAAACAATTTTGAAGACTTTGGGGGCCAGTTACTTGCATTTTCTAAATTAATTTTCTCCTAACCAGAGAAGACCAAAGAGAAAAGTGAAATGTACAATAAAAATAAAAATTATTTTAAAAAATATCTCCATAAAACCTTAAAATTGTTCTCTGGAGTCCATTTTAGGATTGCAAAGTATGTGGTTAAGGCAGAACTTTCTTTTCTGCCTTAAAAATAAAATTTTAATTTAAAAAGTTCAGGCAACCACCAACAGACAAATAACAAGTAAGCCCAAAGGGGAAGACTGTAATTGCAAGGGCTCGCCGCCTGAGGTATTTCTGCACTCTGGCACTCAGCTCCCTGCAGGATTCTTCACACCTGCTAGCCCACATAACTGTTCATATTACGTGATTTTCCCTGTGTCGCTTTCACACTCAATCCCAGCCTTGTTTAGAAACATCTTCTTCCTGATGTGATATTCCTCTTAAACCCAACACTCCCTCAGCACAGGCGAGCGTGATGTCAAATTATTAAGTAACTTTGTAAACCTTTTCCCAAGATTCTCATTGCTTTAATAGCCGTTTGTTTTGTTGTTGTTATTGTTTTAAATATGGTCAATTTGGAAACCTTTTATTGCCTCTACTCTCTCCTTGTATTGTCCCCCCCCCCCCTTCTACCATTCCAAACTCCATCTCATGTTTATTACACAAATGTAGGTCAGGATCATGACTATGCTAATTAAGAAACATTAAAATGAAACTGTTAGCACTTCATATTGATTCAATCTGAAGAAACAGCAACTTTTAAAGTTGTGCTTAAAAGTCACTGAAACACTTTTCAATGTGAGTTGATTTATTGTGTCCTCCAGCAGATGCAATTGGAGTCGTGTTACTTAATATGGATTTTTAGCCATCTTGAACACAGAAAAAGTTGTCAGTAGTTAATGCAAATATGTTCATCAGTATGGAGATAATCGCATTTTAATTCTATTATATCTACACTGTTTTTATACCCACTCTAACTATATACAATTGAAATAGGAAAGAAATATCCCACCATGGGTTACTGACCCACTGGTGATCCCTGATTATGGCGCTACATGCAAGGGATTAAGAAGATGAAGTGAGGTCCAAGTTATACTAGTTAGTAATAAGATAGTCTCTGGTGTACATAAACTTTATCCACTCTATTATCAACTTAGCACATATTTTATTTTTTTAAATATGTTTTCATTGATTCTTTTAGGGAGAGAGAGAGAAAAACAGTGGTGAAAAAAAAACATTGATTGGCTGCCTCCTGCATGTCCCCTACTAGGGATCCAGCCAGCAACCTGGGCATTTGCCCTGACCTGGAATCAAGCTGGCAAACTCTGCGTGCATGGGACCATGCTCAACCAACTGGCCAGATTAATTACTTCTTAATAAAACTATACTTTGAGAGTGAATTCCCTAGAAATGAACAAATTTTTCAGCCTGGATTTCTAATCCTAAATAAAAAATTCATTGTTCCTCCAAATCAATAGGAGGTTTATAGAAAGGATGCATAGAAGAGACAAGATATACTTACATGAAACTAAGACATGAAAGTAATTACATCTATAGATTCATTTGTTGTCTCCATTGGACCTTGGACTTTGGAAGGACAGTCTATAATTGTTTATGTCTTTGAACTTATTCAGGAAAGCTTGATAGTAAGTAAAATCTCTGATTTGTATCTCATTAGACAATCTGATCTGATGTGCTCCTTCAGAAACATTTATTTTCTTCATTTCTTCCTTATTAGAATATTGATATTAATTCATACATGATATTGTTATACCTTGTTTGAAGTATTTAAATTAATACATTACAATATTGCTAACATTATTAAGCATCTTAAAATGTTCTGCTTCCTGAATATTTGATGGAATGTTACTTATCATCATTACAGAGCTATCTATCTCCATTACTTGCATTTCATGACTCTTCTCTCACACAAAGTTGATGGGTAGAAAAAAATAGGAATAGCGGCTAATGATGCTGAAAATCTTTTCATGTGCTTACTTGGCATTTGTATGTCCTCTTTGGTTAAATGTCTCATGTTTTTGGCTCATTTGCTAATTTGACTGCTTTTGTGCTATTGAATTTTGAATTCTTTATGTTTTCTAGATAGTAGCCAGCTGTTGGCTGTGTGGATTCACATGTTTTTGCCTACTCTGTAGCTTTTATTTTCATCTTTTTAAAAAGGTCATTGCTGAGCAATTTTTAAAAAATGTTTATGACATCCAATATATATGTTGTTTCTTTTATAAATCCTACTTTTATTGTCAAGTCTAAGAATTTCTTGCTTATCCCTAAATTCAAAGATTGTCTCTTTTTTTCCTAAAGGTTTTATATTTAAATCCATTATCCATTTGTGTTAATTTTTGTACAAGATGTACGACTTAGGTTGAAGATTATTATCTTGCCTATGGATATTCAATTTTCCAGTATCATTTGTTAAAAAGGCCATCTTTTCTCCATTAAATTGCTTTTGCAACTTTGTAAAAAATCAATTTGGCATATTTTTTTTGTGGTTCTATTTTTGAGTTCTTATTCTGCTGCATTGATCTATGTATCTATCCCTTCTGGAAATTCTTTCAATTACTTTGGCTAAATAATAAAGCTGGAAATCAGGTACACTGATTCCTCTCACTTAATATTTTTTTCTTCAAAGTTGTATTAGCTGTTCTAGTTACTTTGACACTACATATACATTTTAGCATAATCTTACATATCTTGCTTTAAAAATATTTCTCTATGAGTAGGCTTTTTAATAAAATATTTTAGAATATTATTTGATGTCCTTGACAGTTTTGAAGAGAACTGATTAAGTATTGGGTAGGATGCCCTTCAGGATTATCCTGATGACTTTTTATAATTAGGTAGGAGACAGATTTTTGGGAGAAGGATCACAGAGGTTGTCATTTTCATCACTTCCTATCAAAAGCACATCCTATCAACATGAATTATCACAGAATATCATTTTGTTTAAACCCATGGTTTTGGGTCAGACTGATCAGTATTTTACCCCCATTGTCAGAATTTATAGTTATTGTGATCCTGATTAATTTAGTTAGCCCTAGATTTGGATTTCACATCTGAAAAATGGGGAGAAACAGTACCTACCTCATGCAGTTATGAAGATTAAAAAGATATTTTAGTTTTGTAAATGTTTGCTGTAATATTGAATGATAATTAGGCCAAATAATTTATCCTAATCTTCCTACTCATTTCAGGGTTCAATATCAGATTCTGACAATGGGCCCATTTGTTACAAGTATTGAACAAAGAATTCCACTTTTCTTTTTTTCCTTGTCCTGCAGTAATTGGGTGAATGACAGAATAATACTGTCAAATAGCCAAGAAAATTCAATCATTTTCTATTTTTAGATACTTATATTTGGACGAGAGAGTTTAAATGACATGTGGATGTGACATTATTACAGAATCCGAACTACATTGCAGGGTGTCTAGCTCTGTTTCAGAAATATTTCTTTCTGCAGAATGTTTTAATTATTTTTGGTATGTCTGTATTAATCATCTCCATGGAAATCATATGCTGACCTTCTCAGTCATGATGTAATTAAGTTTGACCTCTGGAGAATCATTCTTACCAGATTTAGGATTCACTTATCTTTTTTTGGTGTAATAAAGATATTCCAGTGGGTTCTCTGTTCAGTTTTTTTGCCACAGTGTCAACCCACTGGTTTCACAATTTACTCACACAAAATTTGTCAGGCAGGCCTCTTGGTGTTTCACATGAACTTAAAGTGATGAACCTGCAGGTACCTGAAAGCAGGGAGACAGGGCTCAATATGTATATACCAGGTATTGTGTGTTGATAGACAAGGAGCTGCATGATGGCTTCCTTGGCATATACTGTTTGAAGTCATATTCACATTCATGCCAACAGCTTCTTTTCAAAGTTAATGCACTCAAGTGGATGCCAGCAAAATAAATGCCATGAAAGCTGTCATAAATCTTATAATAGTCAATAAGATTTTTGGCAAAGTGTGCATCAACATAAAGGGTTTTTGTTTCATGTTAAAGGTGTTGTTTATAGGTTGATAAATGGCATGTGTATCAAAACCCATCTTTGTGTCATTCTTATACAAAATTAGCTTTTAGCAGAGAAGGAGATGGCATGTTGTCACCAAGTTTTAAATAAGAAACAGAATTTATGCTCATAGGCTTTTCCCCCCTTAGAAATAGGGCAGAAATCTCTCCCTACCCTTCAAATTTACAAGGTTAGCATAGCACGGTGCATGTGGTAGAGGTCCAATACATATATGGTGAATGAATGAATGATTGAATGAATGAATGAATTGTAATGAACTCTTTACCTAAAGATTATGACCCAAACATGATTTTACTACCAATGTTCAAATATTAAACCTGTCAGTAGTGCAGTGAATGTCAACCTATGAGGGATATCTTCTTAGTAGAAAAGGAGTCCAGAGTTAACATTTTATAGTTAGTTCTAAAGGAGAATTGAACTCTGGATCATATATGAGTTCAGTTCCCATCTCCCATATAAGTCCTACTCTTGTTCTTTCATTTTTCTGAGTAGATTGAATCTATTATTGTCATACTATCAGGATGTTTGTGTTTCTAACCACCTTCCCCAGTGCATGCAACCACCTCCTGAGGAACTAACCCAGTTTCTAGTTCAACTCACATCATCTCCTAAAGCTATACATGAGGGTGAGAATAGCCACCATTTACAATATTTGTCAGTTCTCCCATACATCCCTTTATTCTGGTTATATGCCCTAATTTTATTTTTGCTAGATTTTCATAGATGTGGTCATTTAAGTTGGTCCTGAAGTGATCCATGTCACCATCAAGGCATATTTCAGATTCATGTCATTAGTCAACATAGTTATCCATTTTTTTTCCAACAAAGTTCAACTGCACAAGTGCAAAACAACAGAAGCTGAAAGTTGTTTAATCCCAAACATGGATTTGAAATTCTCTGCTAGGGAGTAAATAAAATAAAGAATTATGGAATTTCCATTGGGAGGTAAATATATCAAACTCATGAAGCCAATAAAAATGAGATAAAACCAATGGACAATGGGTCTTGGTATGGTCCAAATATTGTAACTGATAGAAATCCTATCTAATAAAAGAGTAATATGCAAATTAACCATCACTCCATCACTCAGTCACAAAGATGGTGACAGCCATGGAGCTGGAGTGAGCAGAAGGCTTGGGTTGCCCCCGGTGATGAAGGAAGCCAAGCTTCCCACTTGCCCTGGCCCGCACTGGGCTCTGCTCAAGGCTACAAAGTTTCAATTATAGAAGATAAATAAATCCCAGGGGAAAAAAAAGGAAGGAAATAAAGGACAGCCATCAGCCCCTCACCCAGGCTGACCAGGCACCACAGCGGGACCCCTACCCTGATCTGGGACACCCTTCAGGGCAAACCAGCTGGCCCCCACCCGTGCACCAGGACTCTATCCTATATAATAAAAGGGTAATATGCAAATTGACCCTAACAGCAGAAAAACTGGGAATGATTGGTCACTATGACACACACTGCCCACCAGGGGGCAGATGCTCAATGCAGGAGCTGCCCTCTGGTGGTCAGTGCTCTCTCACAGCGGGAGCTCTGCTCAGCCACAAGCCAGTCTGATGGCTACCAGCACAGCGGTGGTGGTGGGGGCCTCTCCTGCCTCCTCAGCAGCACTAAGGGTGTCCGACTGCAGTTTAGACCTGCTCCCCACTGGCAAGTGGACATCCCCTGAGGGCTCCCAGGCTGCCAGAGGGATGTCTGACTGCCAGCTTAGGCCCGATCCCTCATGGAGTGGGCCTGAGCCAGCAGGTGGACATCCGCCGAGGGGTCCCAGACTGCGATAGGGCATAGGCCGGGCTGAGGGTCCCCCCCCCCCGAGTGCACAAATTTTGTGCACCAGTCCTCTAGTATATCATAAGTAGAGAGAGTAGAATATCTGAAATGGAAATATGAAGGCATTACAATCATAGGTAACAAATTGTTCTATTATATGAAAAAGAGAATTAGTCAGTGAGGTATACTATAATGAGAAGGTAATTAGAAGAGAAGTTCAAGGATCTGAGAGGTTGGTTATTACAAAGATCATCAATAAGGATATTGATATCACACAAAAATGTTGACATAATAGTGTTACTCATGAATGCACAAGTATGAGGAATGAAGAGGAGTGCCCTGGGAACAGTAAGAGAAAGGGGGAATGGACCTTTTTATTGATTGGTTGGTTAATCTGGGCCCCCTGACAATCAGAGGTCAGGGTGAAATTAAACATGCAAATATTTGATTAGTGGTTGAGTGCTCTCATACTGCCACTCAAGTCTGGTCCCAAATGCCAGAAAGAAGGGAGAAATTTTGTGTGGAAACATCGTGTATCACAGTGTAGTCTAAGACATAAGGAAGTCTGTGAGCTAAACTCCCCATTAGAGGAACAGACCCATCTCCAAGACTGGGTCTACTTTAGACCACCAACAAATAACACTCAGTGATGGGCTGGAAGCAGCCCCACGGCAAGACTGACCTTGGTGAAAATGCAGCATTGGTTTTCAGGTGGCAGTAACTGAGGCCTCTGGTCAGTCACACTCTGATATTTGGAGATCTCTGAGACACATTCGCATGGCCTCTACCAATCAACTTCACCTCATAGGTTAAGGAAAAAGGCCAAACATAGTTCCCATGGTCCTTCCTTGCTTGAGGGGACATTCAGCACAAACATTAGTCCAAACTACAGTTCAAACCACGCCTGGTGGTTTACCTGGGGGGTATGAACAAACTCTTTACTAGTGAGGCATCTGAACCCTTGATGACCTTGCTGTTTTCAGCCTGGTGTTGTTGTGTGGGACTGTTCACTCTCGTGATGGGCCATGGGACTAGGAGATGTCAGCCCAATGAAGGACCCAGGTTCTGTTTTTATCCCTCCATGCTGCTACAATCCAAAAGCAACACTCATCCTGCTGTGGGTCAGGGTCCATCAGTTCTTGTTTTTGCCTGCTGGTCTCAGGGATCAGGGAGTCAAAATTATCCTGGCCCTATGTGGTTTGGCTCAGTGAATAGAGCATCAGCCTAGAGACTGAAGGGTCCCAGGTTTGATTCTGGTCAAGGGCACATGTCCAGGTTGTGGGCTCCATCCCTGGTAGTGGGCATGCAGGAGGCAGTCAGTCAATGATTCTCTCTCATCATTGATATTTCCCTCTCCCTTTCTCTCTGAAATCAATAATACATATTTTGAAGAAAGTTTCCTGGGAGTAGATGCAATCATTAGTTTAATGGGACCCTTACAGGGATCACCAGGACCTCAAACCTGCAGAGCCCAAGCAGCTGGAGCTTCCCCAGGGATAATCCTCTAACTTGTTTCCAGAGGCCAAATCTGAATGATAGATACTCATGCACCAGGGAAAAAGGCCTCCTATGAAGATGAATGCTGACAAGAAAACTTTTAGCCACCAGCCCAAGTTGTATCTGTCTCTATATTGAATCATTTTTCATGATACTCTCTAAAGCAAAATTATTTAAAATAATTATAATTAGTAACTATAATAACTATCTCTTGAAGAATGATTTTCTCATCTGCTTCTTTTTTTTACCTTGAGGAAAAGCAAATCTCTTTCTATGAAGCTCATAGATTCAATGATGAAATGCTGTGCAAAGTAACATAAGCTGGCCAGTTAAAATGATATTATATTAACAAGAAAAATTCACAAAACTGAGAGTTTGTTTGGTATATCCTGCCAAGTAATTTTTCTAAATTGCTTTCAGGAAATTAATGTTTTCTTAACTACAAATGATAAATGCATTTATTTAAAATAGTCTGTTCAATATAACAAGATCAAATTAATTCTTAACTCTAAGAATTAATATGTATATTAAGATAAATAATGAATAAAAATAACTGGAAAAGCAAGAAAGAAGAGTTAAACTTACAAAAAGCTCTAAGTACACTTCACTTGTGTTGATTTCTTTTATTTTGATAATTCTGAAAACTTGTTTTATTGACCTTCAAAATTGTAAATTTGACAATTTCTTACAAAATGTTTGTGAGTTATTCAAGTAATACAGAAAATAATATTTTACTCAAGTATAAGGATATACATTTGCCAAGCAATCAATGTATCACCATTAATATAGAATTATAGCAAAGTTACTATTTTGGGTTAGTCATCAATACATGAAAATGTATCATTATATTTCTGGAGCAAAATGAATTTAAGTATGCCAAGAAAATAGTGCACATAGTAGGGTGCTATTGCAAACTGATTATTAATTATCAACTAAAATATCACATCATTTTAACATCCCCCAGAATTTGGCTAGTACTCATTACTCAAATGTCTGCATAATACCCCCAAGGGTACCTCTTTTAAGTCCAGAAATGTAGAGTATCACCCACTGAGGGCAGATGAAGAGTACATCTGACAGGAAGGGATGGTTTGGTTTGTGAGCGGGGTGAAGAAGGCATATGCATAGGTGAGTTGCCTCGCATTGGGTATCGGAACCTGAGCTCTGAGGGTATAGGGAATACATGTAAGAGTGTGGCAAGCTATTACAGCCAGAACAGAGTAAGGAGGTCGGCCAAAGGGAGCATGCTTCCCTGCAGGGTGCAGAGCTCAAGCAGGTGAAGGGAGCCTTTTTAAGGGCATTTACGATGAAGTGGCAGATGGTGTCAGTTTGTGTAGACTGAGGAGGGCTTCTAAAACAGGAGAACTACGCAAGCCCACACCCTACACACAAGGTGTTGCTAGGGGAATTTGAAGCCGGTGACACACTGATATAACCAAAGCAGCAATGAACCTTCAGGACAATGTAAGTCCCTTCTACATTAATGCAAATCTCTATTCCAAAGAGGTGAAGAGGGCATGCACATTCACTAGCATATAAAACTACCTTCATAATCTTCTGTCTCTCAGAAGATACCTGCCTATCCACTAAAGGTTACGAGACATTAAAAACAAAAATAAAAGCTATGAGGAGACAAAGCAGTTTTCAGGACCAGACTCAGATATGACACAAATGTTGCCTCAATTATATAATAGTAAATTTAAATAACTATTATTTAAGGTTAAAAGTTCTGATGGAAAAGATATACTTCATGCATTATAATTTCTATAATAAATTAGAATAAAAAATGAAATGAAATGTTAGTGACACAAATAAATCACACGCACATATAAATACACACAGAAACAAGATGAATGAACTTTTAAATGATAACATATATGAAAATAAAATATATGACAATAATAAAACAAAAGACAGGAAAGAGATATTGGGAATGATCTCTATTGCCGTGTTGTTTTTTTTACCTTACCTCAGATAACATAATAGTACTTAAAGATAGACTGACATTAATGAAAAATGTATATTGTAAGCCAGATATAACTGAATTTAAAAATATCTAGAATGCTAAAGAATCTGAGATTTTACCATAGTTGTAAACTAAAAAGTTGACCAGCCATGGTTTCAGAGATCTGGTTGAAGGCAGAGATAAAGGACAAGTTATAACTTGCAGAATTTATAACACATAGAGTGGTTGGATTTTTTAGTAGTGGAAGCTGGGAAGTCCAAGATCAAGTCACTGGCTTATCAGGTGTCTGGAGCGAGCTCCCTTCGTAGTTCATGGACAGTCACCAATTTATTGTGACCTCATATGATAGAAAGAGAAAGCTCTCTGATATCTCTTCTTACAGGGACACTAATCTTATCACAATGGCTCTGCCCTCATGATCTTATTACCTCCCAAAGGCCCTATCTACAAATACCAATGTACTGGGAATCAAGGTTTCAACATATGGGTTTTGGAGGAGCACAAACTCTGTGTTGTGTTAACACTGTATTTTTATTATCCCAGATATGTACCCACAGAGAAGGACACATATTTATCTTCCTATACTATTTGCTACACAAACTAGACAGCTGTCTAGTGCTTTGTTCATAAGAAATGCAGAAATGCAAGAGGCCCAGGGAAAATTTCCCCTCAACAACAAACAACAAAATGCTTAATTAGCCAAGAGAAGTAACATTAAAAGTAGAAATAAACAACAACAAATTGAAAAATATAAAATAAATAGCGAAGTTGTAAATTTTAATGTGCTATCTGTAAAAAAACATGCTTCCAGGATGAGGAGAGATTAAAAGTAAATGGAGGCAGAAAGGTGTAGCACAAACTATAAACAAAAGAAATCTGGTGTATCTACATTAATCTCTGATAAAATAGACCCTGGAACAAGCAGTAGTATTAGTGAGAAAGGCAGATGTTGTATAATGAGAAAGCTAACAATTCTCAAAGAAGACATATCACTCTGTATGCATCCAACAGATATTTGAAGCACATGAAACAAATACTGATAGAAATGAAAGGATAAATAGACAAATCCACAATTACAGTTCTAGTTTACAGTTCTATGCTGTTTTCAACAATAGGTAGAGCCATTAAGCCAAAAAATGTGTAAGTATGCCATGACCTGAGTATGCTATCGGCCCACTTGACATCACTCCCAGGGATAGAATGAGTCAAACAACAACAGAGAACACACATTCTTTTCAAGTACAGTTAAATATCTACAAGATAAAACATTTTTGGCCACAAAAATACAAATTAGAAGAAGTTATGTTGTCAGAGCATAATAAAATTTAACTAAAAATCAGTAACAGTAAGATAACTAGAAAAGCTCAAAATATATGGAAATTAAATTACATACTTTTAAATAACTCATAGATCAAAGAGGAAGTTTAAAGCCAAGTTATAAAAACATTTTGCCTGAATGAAAATGAATATAATATTTGAAGATTACATGCCTAGGTGTTTTCACAGGAGGATAAAAGCAAGTCATGTATTAGGTAACCTTGATGCCACTCCAAAGCCCATCAGTATGTGAATGATAATAAGTATAATATGCTACATCCATACATTCAATACTATTTAGCAGGAAAAGTATATCAGGTTGAAACATGAATGAAAATAAATATGGTTAGAGAAAGAAGCCAGGCAAATAGATTCCAATACATGATATTATTTTTATAAAATTATAGAAAACATAATGTGTTGCATAAGATAAGAAGCAGAGCAATGGTGACCTGGTGATTGGGGGTTCTATTCTAGAATGGTGGAATGTTTTAGAGGTTAATATATATGCTTGTTGCTTTTATTTTGTGATGATGTTGCAGGTGTATAAACATTTCGAAACTTTTGAAACTTCAATATATGCAGTTCATTTTATGCTAACTGTACTTCATAAAAGTGTTGAAATAAGTTATTGAATAAATAAGCAAGCCAAAAAGTCAATAAAATTCCATATTTTGCTTCACATTTAACTTATCTGAAATCAGGGTGGTCTTATAGTGGCTGGCATGATATGTGGCCAGTTATTAAGTCACATTCTCTTAGCTCCAAACTTGTTCTGTATCTGTTTTATGTTAAAGCTAGGAGTCCTTAAACCATATCCTTGCTTTACAGATAATGTCATTTTAGGATTTGTCAATAGGGTGTCATAGGAGAACTCCATACACTTCCCTAGAATTGGGGGGCAAATGTATGCTCTTTTCTAAAGACTAATATCTTCTTTTGAAAAACATTGGTGGATTCCATAGCACATAGGTGACTTGAGCTTATATCATAGACTGTTTATCTGACCCACAAGATTATAATATTTGGCAGGTATAGTATCTATTATGTCATCAATGGAAATAGCATATGATAAGTTTGGCTCAAGGACATCTAGAGACACAAGTCAGTTACATGACCAGGTTGTTCAAACTCCTACAGTGACTCTTGCTGCACTGTTTCTACTAAGCCCTCAACTGTAGCCTGCTTTAAAACAGTTGATTTTGGAGGAAATAAAACAAACAAAAATATTTGGGTCTAGTTCATAGATGGTTGATCAAAATATATAGGCATTAACCAAAACAAGGATGACTGGATCTTCACAGCATGACCTGGCAATGGCACTGAGAGAGAATGGCAAAGTCAATGTACCTTCTTCAATTATTTCTGGACTTAGGAATGGCCATGATCTACATTGATTCTCATGAGGTTGTTAATTCTTAGGCTCAATGTTCTGTGATTAGAAAAAAATAAAGTTGAGTGATTGGTGACTAAGAGATCTGGGGTAGTGTTGTATAGATAGTTTCATCAGCATATGCAGAGAGCACTAAAGGACATCCATCCCAGAAGAAGCCCCCAACAACCAAGATGACAAGGTGCATATTCTGTAGATATGTCAGTCTCCATTACCAGCATTTCATGCTTATCTGAAAAGTCCATGTATAAAGCGGTCATAGGTTTGAGAAGGAAGACCATGCATGGGATAAGTAGCAAAATATTCCCTCACCAAGGATTATCAGGGTCATGATGAGTACCTAATCTATTCACAGCTGAAATCAACAATGAGCCCCCAATATGACATCATATCTTGTGGATAGCCATTGTTGATACACTGGGCTACTTCCACCATGGAGGAGGTAGGGATTTGCCTATATTGAAATAGGCTGGTATTCTGTATATGGAATTGTTGCACCTTCCCATGATGCTCTCTGCCAGCATCCATCATCTACAAGTGTGTGGAATGTCTTATTTATAGTCATAGTATTGAATGCAATATTTCTTCTGATCAAATACCTTACATAAGAGAAAACAAAATGAGTTTTTCTTCAGAAATGTGAGTCCCAGACCTGTGAGCATCCTTGTCAAAGTTTCTAAATTTTAACAATTCCAACTTTTTTCCCATTGATTCTTGGATATTTTTGCAAGTATATATATTTTCAAATATATATATTTGTATGTGTGTATATATGTATATTTCAATGATAATTTAAATTATACTTACTTAATAAATTTATGACATACTAAATTCTCTCTATTCGAGTAACTGCTGTGGTTTCTGTCTTTTCCCAAAACCCTGATTGAAATTCTATTTTAATTAGTATTTTATTATTGTTCTTGCTTTGCACACAAAATTAAGTATCTTTAATTAATGGCAACTTAAGTTTTATGAAATAGAGTACTTTGCATTGTAATGTTCATTCTTTTTTGCACATCAATGGCTGACAGAAAGACTAGGTATTTTAAAATAATATTGGAACAATTTTTTAATAATTATTTTGGCAAGGATGTGATTATATAGTTATTTAAATAGGATATCATGAAAGGGGAGAGGGAATACCAGTATATATGAATTTTAAAATGAGAAATTATTTCATTTTTTTTCAATGTGTGGTTTTTTGATATTTTTTCACAAAAGCTAAAAATATAACACACATTTTTCAATTGAAATTGGCCAAAAATAAAATTAAAAACCCTTAAATTTATATAAATTATCGAGTAACTTATTTTTATTTTTTACATTTAAGAATCAGACCTCATAATCTTATTAGCAATCATATTTCTGTTTAGTATAATTGCATCAACAATAAGGATAATACTGAGGAAGTGGTTTATGTAGAGTAGTTTATATCCACTGAAGAATCTTATTTTATGAAAAAGAGATCGCTGAAACCGGTTTGGCTCAGTGGATAGAGCGTCGGCCTGTGGACTGAAAGGTCCCAGGTTCGATTCCGGTCAAGGGCATGTACCTGGGTTGCGGGCACATCCCCAGTAGGAGATGTGCAGGAGGCAGCTGATCGATGTTTCTCTCTCATCGATGTTTCTAACTCTCTATCTCTCTCCCTTCCTCTCTGTAAAAAATCAATAAAATATATTTTAAAAAAAAGAAAAAAAAAAGAGATCATGGTAGATAACTGTTCTCTGTGATGTAAATATTCCTCAATATTCATTTTTATTAATTTAAGTATTAAATTAATTATTAGAGAATGCACACTTCTACAAGTAGGCATATCGTCCATCTCTGCCAACTATATATAAATTTTCCTGGTAGAATAAAAGTACTCTCGTAGTACAAGCAAAAATCTGCTTTTCTTAATGGAATATAACATTGAAAATGACCACACCTTAGGAAAAATGGACCATTGTTAATATTATTATGCATTTTAAATTACAAATTTACTTTGAACTACCTGTTAATAGATTATTCACCAAAAATTAAAAAATATCAGTCATAAATGTCATGAGATAAATGACTATTCTCAGAGTGACAGACTCTTATACAAATAATTTAAAAGTACATTTATGTTCTACTTTTTTAAAAGTGTATTTATGTTTCAACATTATGTCTCGCCTTGGCCTTGTCTTGCCAAACAATTCACACAATGTAATGAGAGGTATGGTATCACACCAATTATGCTCAAACAGTGATTTCAGAAACTGACACAAAATAATTGATTTGTAGGTACCTATGTGTCTCTAATGGAGCTTGTTAATGGAACTGAATTCTGTTCAGGATTGTTTGATGTCACACGACTTTATATTATGCTAAATTATTGTCAAACATAAAACAGGAAACAGCTTCTATTGGGTCCTAAATTAATCAAAACTATGGTGCAAACTTTTTGATTTGTGATTCAATACAAATTGGAGAAAATAAAATTGAGAATAACACAATGTAATGTATGGGCATCTGTATAAGTTGGCAAGTATGTTGATGGATTGCAACATACAAGAAATTAAAATATGCAAATCTGAAAACATCTTCATCTTACAAAGCACTTCAAATATTTGAAAATAAAATTGAATAGCTTGTTTTGTTCATGTTCTTTTATGAAGATTTTCTCAAATCTAATGTATTTAACAGAGCATAGTTGATTCATCTCTTTGCATATTCCCTATCAAATGGATATTTATTTTATCTTTATACTTAACAAAAGTGATATCTACATATATGAGACAATGTGAAAAACAAAGAAATTACCTAAATCTTGTCCTAGCCAGTTAGGCTCAGTGGATAGAGCATCGGCCCACGGACTGAAGGGTCCAGGATTCAATTCCTGTCAAGGGCACATACCTCAGTTGCAGACTCAATTCCTGGCCCTGGTTGGGAAGCAACCAGTTGATGTGTCTCTCTCATATCTATGTCTCTCTCTATCTGTTGCTCCCCTTCCCTTCCACTCTCTAAAAATCAATGAAAAAAAATATCCTTGGGTGAGTATTAACCAAAAAAGAAAATACCTAATTCTGACAAAGAACATAAAACACACATATATATATATTCTACTACTGAATTGAGATTAAACTATGATACAGTTTTGAAGTGTGCTTTATACCTAATGATATATCATGCATGTTTTTAATTGAATGTTTTATAATAATTTGAAATTGATACATGTTATAGTATCTTACAGATATGCCACAATTTGTATACTCAAACTTATTTTATTAGACACTTGAATTCAATTGTTGAAAATTAGTGCTTCTAAACTGGAAATTTCCAAATATCATATTTATTTATAGTGGTCTTTTATAGCTTAAGAATACATATTTGAGTGTTCTTTGTATTTTTTTCCTACTATGGATAAATGAAGGTATACCCCCGGATTTTGTATACCTAAAAATGTACCTCATTACATGTGTTATAACATGACAATGAATTAGTATTGATATTTTGTATCTCAAACTTTTCCTTTCCATTTTTAAATTATTTAATTTTAATGCTCATGATTATATTGAGGCTGTCTTCCACATCCATTAAATTATTTGAAGGTTTTTTTCCCAATTAAAACATAAATGCAGAAAACTTCCCATATCATAAGCATAATACTCAATAGTTCATCATAAATGGAAGAAACCTGTATAACTTTAATCTTATTAAATCAATAGAAAATGACAATGACAACAAATGCCCTGTTCTGAATACCCCAGTCACCACTGCTTTCATTCACCTCAGTCACAGGTGGATAGATTTGCTTAGCCTCATGTACTGGTTTTCTATTGCTGCCATAACAAACTAACACTAATTCACTGGCTACAAACAGTACAAATGTGGAATCTTACAGTTCACAAGACTGAAACAATTTCACTGGGCTAAAAGCACGTGGTTTCCTGGGCCATGTACCTTCCTGGAAGTTAAAGGAGCCAGTCTATTTCCTTGACTTTTCAGACTCTAGAAGCCCTTAGTCCTTGGCTCAGAGCCCTTGCATTCTTTGGGGTTGTCCAGAGAAAGGGAACCAATAGTGTATATACCTCTGAGACACACTCATTCCTGGTGACCTGGAAGACTGAGCCTGCCCAAGGCTGCCTCCCTGGGGAAGGGATCAGATAAGAACCTCCGAGGTGCAGTGCCTGGCTGAATGCAGGGTTTTACTGTAAAGTGACCTGTGAAAGTAGCCCCCAACCCACACCCACATCCAGTGGCAAAGAGTGAAAATCAACTGGGCAATCATTACCCTTAATAATTATCCTTAGCCAATGAGGGGCTTCTGTTGATCCAGGCAGGATGTTTAAGAAACCAGGATAAACGATAAAAGTATGGAAAAACTTCTGAGCAGAGATGTCAGAAAGCAAAAACTGTAAGGGAAATAGATTTCACAGACAACTTACTAAACAAGAAATCAACTGACCAAATGAACAAAATAAATAAGAACAAGGCCCAGAACTGGGGAAAGTGCAGCTGATAATGACAGCAGAAATTCAAACATTGGACTGAACTTCAAAGCCCGACAACACCCACTGCCTACTCAGTGGCTGAACTCTGGGTCAGGCTGAGGAAGGATGCATATCTAGGTGTTGTTGAAACAACAGGTCAGTGGGCTGACAGTTCCTATATACTAACAACTGTGTGTGATGCCAGTAGACTCAGACCCCACACAAACTCCTGGGGGAGGTAGAGTAAAGATGTCCAGAGAGTGCAGCTGAAGCCACTGTCTCCCTGAAGGTGCTGGTTACTCTGAGATCGGAGCTCTGGTTCCCCCATCCTTGCCTGAATCAGGGACAAATGCATCACCTCCCTGAATTGAAAAGGTCTCCCGGCTACACACAGATCTGATGTGAAAGGCAGAACTTCACTGATTCAGGGGACTTTAGCACAATCAACAGTCGATCATCTAAATGCTTCTGTCCCAGGGATGTTCCAGGGTTTAATTGGATCAGTGCTGGGGTCCCACCCCAGCAGGTCCAGGGGTCCCCAAAGGTGTGGACGGAGTCGGCGAAGAAGGAATGACACGGAGATAGCGTTCAGTTGATCAGCAGCCTAGCCAGGATCTCTAGCCAAGTTCTGGTCTGGATCTCCAGCAAAGTTCTGGTTAGGATCTCCAGCCAGGTTCTGTGTCCATGTTTTCTTGCTAGGTTCTCCAGCCAGGTTCTCCAGGTTCTCCAGACAGGTTCTGTAGCCATGTTCCCTCGCTAGGTTCTCCAGCCAGGTTCTCCAGACAGGTTCTGTAGCCAGGTTCAGTCACCAGGTTCTAGTCAGGTTCTCTTGCCAATTTCTGTAGTCAGGTTCAGTCCAGGATCTTTTGCCATGTTCTCTTGCTAGGTTCTGTCTCTAGGTTCTGTTGCCAGTTTCTGTCCAGGATCTTTTGCCATATTCTGTCTCTAGCGAAGTTCTTCTGTCTCTATGTTCTGTGTAGGTTCTGTCTTCTTAGTTCTGTCTTCTAAGTTCTGTCTTCTAAGTTCTGGGTTGTTACATCTGTATTTATACCAGTTGATTCCAATCCTATCAATCTCTATTCCAACGGTTAGGGTGTTTCTTATCTCCATTCCAGGGAGTAAAGATTATGTAGCTTAAGCATGATTGTTCGTAGTTAAAGTGATTAATTACCCGCCTGGTACTTAGTTACGAGGTTTTATTCCCTCCCTAACTTCAGGGGAAAATCCCTACCTGGGGAAACAACCTTTCTCAGAGAGGAGACCTTGGTTAAAACACATAGTGCCAAGAAGGTGAGCAAACATATTAAGAACAGTATGCCATATATGCCGGGTCCTTTGAAACAGCAAGGATGGACCGGCTCCCAGCAGATCAGGGGCACCAGAGACACCATTGAACGAGTCCATCCCAAAACAAAAGCAAAAAAACACACAAAAAAAACACAACAACAACAAAAAACCAGAATCACTAAATTCAAAGACAAAAATAGGGGGAGGGGATTGATCTACTATGTAAGCAGCCCCCACAAGAGCCATGGAGTGGCTATGCTAATACCACACTAAAGAGACTTGAAGATAAAAGCTATTGTTGCATATAAAGTGACATTTTCCACATATGCCCAGAAGCTTTCTATCTGACATCTATCCCTCACATTTTTTTTCCTTGTTTTCTCTACTTCTATCTCAGTTTCCACTATAGGGTGGTTTTCCTTCATCCCATTCTACCCATCATTTCATAGAAATAGTTTCTGATTCTGTTTATTTAGGAAATCTACTTATAATACACTTAAACACTCTTTTAACTTGGTTTCTTGGAAATAATTTTTAACTAATTTTATGTTCTCAGAAAGCTTAAGATTCTTCTCTGAGTTGTACATCCAGTCTTTGCAAAGTATTACTGAAACATTACCAAATATTTAGCATAACTTCTAGAACAATAGGATATCTTTTAAAGCTTCAAAATAAAATGTATTCCATCCACCTAGTTGAATACCACTCTGTGTCAGTCAACACTTTACGAATGGCAAAGGCGTGACAGAGAGAAGATGGCACTGATAGTCACATTGTAAAACAGTCCAGGGCTGCAAAGGTCACTGAGCAGTTTGATGAGAACGAGATACACTAGAGCCCTCTCTTCAACAGTGTCTGGTGCCATGGGAGGACTGGACAAAGGAACATACCAGGGGACAGAGAATGATAAAAGCTTGGATACATCAACTGACATTTGTATGTTTCTTCAAAATCCAGTGTTGGATTTTTCCTAATCAAATAGTAAACAAGGGTCTTTCATATGTGTGTACTCCATAAGAAACAGAAAGGATCCAGACATCATACCAGTTTACAGACAATGATCAAATCAACTACACAGCACCTGTTGCTCTGTGAAGATCTTCAATTATCTCAATAGCACAGTATTTTAAAAATCGCATTAGTTCAATGTAGTTTAAAATATTAAGTTCTTAGAATATTATATTGAAATAGGATCATTAGAATTAGAATTGGTAGAAATGGCTTTCTGGAAAAAAAAAATTTCCTTAAATGATTGAAGAAACAAAGCTTCAGACATGGTTTTGTACTGCTCTTCCTTCAGGTTATGATGAAAAGACTATATTTCATCACTCAAGTAAAAGGAAAAGATAACTTTTAACCAAAAAATGAAGAAGAGAGTCAGCATTGTTTTCTATGCTGATGAAGTAATCCTGCAATTTTGTTTGAAAGTATTGCTCAATCAGTAATCAGTCTTTACCCTGAAAGAGTTGATGATATATAACATGGACACTTCTAAATAATTGGTTTTTAATCTGTATAAAGAAACACTAGACAATCAATGACATTTTCAAAGATTATTTCATTCCAAGTAGGATGTAAATATGTAGTTGCATACTACATCTATAAATAACATTGCATTTACTTATTCATAAAGATATTTTCATGTTAATAGAAATATTTAAAATTGACCAAATTTTCTCTCCTTCCTGAAATCATCAATTTATATTCTCCTATTTGAAATACAGTCTTAAATAGCAATCACTTGTACTACTCAATTTTTTGTCATGCATATACCATATCTCTGCAAATTTATGATTATTTTTTGGGAATATAAATCTAATCAGTTACATACTTTTAGGTCCCTCCTTAGGAGTTGATACAAGTGATTTGCATACCAGCTTTTGTCTATATTATCTGCACCAGAACCAGGGCTGCTGTTATAGCTGGGAACTAGCTGTGACAGCCAAAATCCATTGATTACAAAACCTGTCTTTTCTTTCCGTGAAGTTGAATCCAATCTCTTCCCTATTGCAATAGTCTGAAATTCTTCCTTTTCTGTGTAGCTCCACTCACTGCAATTCTTCTTTTATAAATATATATTGTGGTATGTTTATATGTATTCATGTATATGTATACATATCACTTAAGCAATGACAGGTTGCAACATATTGGACATATACTTATAATGGTTGTCAAGATAGCTGGTCTATATGACTGTCATTCATCATGGTGTGGTTTGAATAAGTTATACAAGTTTTTAAAACTCCTGGCTCCTAACACAGGAGTCAAACTTGTCACCCAACTTTTTCTTAACATGGCCTACAGCATAAGCATAGGGTGGAATGTTCTGTTCAATATTTTGAATATGATTCATTCCCAAATATAAAATTCACTTTTACAGGCTTAACTGCATAATTGAGTTTATTTCTTTCTATTATGAAATATGGTCATTTTTCTAAATATATTATACTCCATACCTAACTACAGACTTTTAAAAGCATAAGTTAAAAGTAAAATTTTCATTCAATTTTCATTGAAACAGAGATATGGATGTTAGCATTCATTTTATTTTATATTAAGTAAATGTTTGCAGCCCTGAAAATTATAACTTTTTATAAATTTCATTTCATTATTATTGCAATTAAATTTCTTGGGATAACATTGGAGAAGTGTGTGTGTGTGTGTGTGTGTGTGTGTGTGTGTGTGTGCGTGTGTGTGTGTTTCAGATATACAATCCTTCAATACAAATACATCAATACATCAATCTATATATTGCTTTGTGTCTTCACCACCCAAGGTCTAGTGTCTTCAATCACCATATATTTGATCCCCTTTATCCTCTTAATCAATCCTTCTTCTGGATGTCTACCTGAAAAATTTGAAAACTCTTACTCAGACAGATATTGTGCCTTTATGATCATTGCAGCAGTATTCATAATAGCCAAGATATGGAAATTAAAAAAACTTAAGTGTCCTTCAACCGATATTTGAACAAAGAAGATATGATATAATTTATAACTTTTGATGCAATCAATGTCAATCAAATGTCAATACATAAGATAGGTAAATAAACAACCCAATTTTTATTGATAAGCTTATCTAAATTTAGAAAATATGGAGTCATTAAAATACAAGAGTCCAATCTTGAGAAAAACTACTGTAGAAAATTGTCATTCAGGTATCATCTGAGTGCACACACACACACACACACACACACACACACACACTGATTTACTAACATCAATTGGGGGTTACAAGTAAATTAAAAGTCTCACATAAATATGACATCTTTTTAACAAGGAGGTATAGTTTAGCTAGGGAAAATAACTTTTGAGATAAATGATTGATTTGTCTTTCAAAGGTCGCTTGTTTGAGGGTAGATGACAAGGTAAGCAGAAATAATGTTTTTCTGCACTGAGAACTTCACTATTCAAGTGAATAATTCATATAAATAGGCTCAAGTTTTACACTCATATTATTTTAATAATATAGAAAATATCTAGTATAAGAGCATCACAGAACCTAATTCTATAATTATTAACAAAGTAATTTTTGTTAAATATTTGATTAACTTTGTACAGCAAAAAATTATCAAAAAAAGACTTTTAAAAATAGGATAAAGGAATTTCTTTGACTAACTTCTATAAAATTTATAGATGTGGTGCCTTGTTTATGAGTACACATGTTATTAAACTAATGCAAAATTTTCAAACCTTTTATTTGAATAGTTAATGCTTGTGTAAAGAGAAATAAGACAGAGGATAGTGTTTCCAGCCTTAATAATTGAAGCCAGATTTTTAATCAATACCTTAACCACAACCTCTTCAGCATTTAGTCTCTCTAAGTGAGAGCTGGCATTTAGCTAATTTAATCAGCTCAGAACATTTAGATCTATGGAGTCAGAACCATTATGTTTATTAGAAGACAGGACATAGAACTAGAACAAGAGGCATATTCATCACTCAGAACTATCACTGGTACAGACTGAAATTTTACAATTGAGTTACATTTTGCCTTATAATACTTAAGGTTTAATAAATAAAAATTCTAAACTATAGTGAATTTTGTCTGTGAAATACACCTGATATGTCACAAGAACACTTTTTTTTTTTTAATTCAAATGATGTGAAATGTTAATAAATTTTTTTCTGTACGGCAAATGAAATACCAAAAAACCTAAAATTGTATATTAGGAACTAAGTCTAACTACATAGGACTTAGTTTCTAACATATTTTTTTTTTATTGTGAGCTATGGTTAAAGAAACACTGAAGATAATATCTGTTAACATGGACAAAATCTTTGACTTTTTCTAAATAATTAAAAATAGTCACATATGCCATATGCAGTTTAGTCTGTGCCATAGAAATTACATGAAACCAACATTCAAATATTTGACCTTATTTGAAATTACTTTATAATAATGATTTTGGAAATGTTGGGCTTTCTTAAATTAAGTCTCTGATTTTTTCTCCTGACATTTAGAAAAAATAAGGTGAAAGAAGACTTAGTGTTTGGGAAGTATTTATTATTAGAAGATAAAGCTATGGATTTTAACTATTATTATGATAATTTTTGTGAGTGGATCCTTATAGTCTTCATTTAGCTGTAAAGTCTCTTTGTGAAATGGAGTAAGATATTATGAACTTATAGTATCTTATATTGAACATGTATTAGTTCCACATAACTTAGTCATAATCAGAAAGAATAACCCCATTTTAAAGTAACCAGTATCTGTATTATGGTGGAGTGATGCAATGGCTTAGGGAACAAACCACTGATGCAACTTTTATCTCTCACTGCTTATCCTGTCTCCTTACTCCTTGCTTCACATTTTTGTGTTTTGGAACGCATGGGATACCCTCTCTCTCTCTCTCTGTTCTTGGCTCACCCAGCAGAAGTAAATGTTGGTTTCAGCTGTCCATGAATCTACCATTGGATTTTACGTCATTGCACTGAAAGACTTTCAGGAACAATCCAATTTAGTGTCTACAGAAATATTGAAGTTTTCTGCTTACACTGGTGTCACATTTCTCAGAAGTCTCCACCAATTTGTAAGACTCTCCTCTTAGAGTCAAAGTAATATAAATAAGACTTATTTCCAGAGCAGCATCTGCGCACCATCTACAGGTCATTTGTAGGACACTCTATAACTAGATAATGTACATTCCTAAATTACCATGTTTTCATTGCAGGCCATAAGAAGGAGTGGACAGCACTGTCTCTAGTATTTATTTAGTTTCACATGGTTGGAAACTCTAGTTTTAAATTTTTATTCATTAATTACTTTATTTTTGCTACAGAAAAATTTCTACTTAGTTTGAGTACAATTTTAAACATACAATCTAATATATTTCAAGTTGTTGAAAAAGGTAAAACAACACTTTATGGACCACTTTCAAGCAAGAAAATTTAAATGAAATGCTTAAAGTTTTAAATAAGAACAAAAATCTGGTAGAAAAAAAATGTGGGTATAACTTCCTGCCTTGTGTTGCAATCTAACATGATATTCATTATTCCTTTATTATTTTCACAGTATTTTATTTATCTTCAACAACTCTATTCTCTTGGCATTTGCCTGTATTTTTAAAGTTAAAGGAAATTCTAACATAGTGACAAGCACCTGGATAACCTTTGTTTTTTGGGCCAGTAATCCACACCATCATCTCTACTTCATTCCAGAAGTACTCTGGCTCTTTGGAGTATATTCTGGATTCTACTATATCATATTCTACTAGAGACCTGGTGCATGAAATTCATGCGGGGGGGAGAGGGGTCCCCTCAGCCTGGCCTGCACCCTCTCGCAATCCAGGACTGCTGGCTCCTAACCGCTCACCGGCCTGCCTGCCTGATCGCCCCTAACCCCTCTGCCAGCCTGCTCGCCTGCCTGCCTGATCATCCCTAACCACCTCTGCCTTGCCCATGCCCACTGCTGTGGCCAATTCTGCTTTGGCCCCTGCTGTCACGGCTTCGTCTGGAAGGTCATCCTAAAGGATGTCCAGAATGATGTCCGGATGGTCATTTGATTGTCCGGTCTAATTAGCATATTATGCTTTTATTATTATAGATTCTATTATATTCTATTTATTTGATTCTATTTATTTCTTCTGTCTCTTTTGAGAAGTAGTATTTCAGGTACTAAAAGTTTATTTTCTAAGCATATTTTAAAAGTAAACAAAAAATGCAAGGATTATGATCATGATGTTAATGGTTATCTTTAAAAGTTATCATGCAGAAACCTCTTGTCTGGGCTACTAGAGAAGACGTGTGGGTCTAGATCTGGCTTCACCACTCTTACAAACTTTTGGTCTTAGTTTTCTATCTTATTAAAATATAGGCCTAGATGAACTCTAATGTGACTTAGATGACGGGAAAAATCTTACTAGTGAATTCCTAAAAGTGTACAAATAATTTTTATAAAGAGTTTCAATAAGGGAAACAAACAAACAAACAAAAACCAAAGCAAGATATAGCATATTATGTTCAGAATGTGCTAAACTCATCGGTCTGTATTTGGATAGAGTAACAGGCCATTTACTATCTGTGACTTGCATCTTTATTTCTGCCTAGAGAGCTGTTGATTTTGTGTTCTGGGTAGTGTCCCTCCCAGAGGTAGAGTTCAATTGTACCTTC
This sequence comes from Myotis myotis, assembly GCF_014108235.1. Taxonomy (NCBI): domain Eukaryota; kingdom Metazoa; phylum Chordata; class Mammalia; order Chiroptera; family Vespertilionidae; genus Myotis; species Myotis myotis. The sequence goes on from NW_023416401.1 coordinate 44,609,738, forward strand.
TTATGGTTAATGGTTTTCTAACTCACCTCCAGACTGGTAATTACCATTGTTCCCTTCACAGCATCCACATAAAGGAATATTTCCCATCACAATTGCTGAATATACTGCTCTTTAACTGCCCCTTTGGGAAGGGAAGCATTGGTACATTTTTGTGTTTGTTTGTTTTTCCTTACTTATAAGAGTAAATTGCATAAGCTGAAACAGCCTTCACTGAAAGTTTTATAATATTAAAAGGACTCTGGGCATTTATTTTAATGTGTTCCAAGGCAAAGAGTCTGTGTTATTTACCCAGCACTATTTATTTTATAATGAAACTATTTTATTGAAATAATATAAAATAAATATTTATATGTAAGAAAACTTATGCATAACAATTATTTTACTTTAATTACTCTTTTAACTGAGTAAATGTTGTTTCCATTTTTATGTTAATCCCTTTTGTATTTAAAGTTCAAAAGATAATTGGTAATAACAATTTTATACTGGAGACTGGGCTTAGATAAGAAAATGCACAACTACATCTCTGACCAGAAGCTTAAAGCCTAAGCCATGCCTCAAATAGGCAGAGTAGTTTTATTATAAAGTGTTTATTCTAAAGTTAACAAGATAAGCAAAGAGTGCAATAGGAGCAGTGAGAATCAGAAATTAATTACACATTTCAAAATACACAAGGCTATGGTGAGCCTTGAACTGAGGAATTAACCAGGCAGCGGGAGCTGATTAAGTTAAGGTGGGGTCAGCTGATGAATCTGCTCCAAACCTAGAAATAGTCCCAGACATACACAATTATGTGAGGTCTGTGTTGGCTAAAATGTGGAGTCTGTAACATCCCAAAGCTGGAGAAAATGCTGGAAGATAGAAAGGATAGGGTTAGCTTGGAGAAGGAAGCAACTAAAAAATACAGGGAAGATGAGACTGCCGACTAAATGAGAAAGATGGAGAGGGTTCAGGGCCAGAAATGGTTGATGCCAGGAAAAGAAAGTGACTTGTAATCAAAGGCTACAACTACACAGGGAAAGTGATCCCAAAGCCGGCACAAATCTGCCCATTTGGGACAGGTGGCGGCCAGCTCGGGAGTTTGCCTCCGGGCCGGAGTGGTAGGTGTAGAGAAGTGCTTAGGGAAATAGACTTATATCCCTGGTTGTTGGCAGTAAACAAAAGAATGCAAAACACCAACCTGAGAAAATTCACTTCTCATGTACACCCTTCCTGCCCATCTCTGACTAAATGTGTGACTAAGACAGGCCTAATGCAGACCTCAGATGGACAGAGTAGTTTTAATATAAGGTGTTTATTTTAAAGTTAACAAGATAAGCAAAGAGCCTGGGAGTTTCACAATGCCAAGGAGTGTTTAAAATATATTGGAGAAAATCTCAACAAAAATCACTTCTGTTACTACCACTAGCATTTTTTTCTCTCTCAATTTAAACACATGGGATTAACAGACAATGCTTAGTATGTATTGCTCTTAAATAAGATATGCATTTATACTTCTAACCAATTTTTGTTAGGAAATTTCTGTTTCTTTGTAACAAGAAATATACAACTTATGAAATTCCTATGATAGAGGCTTCTCAGTTTAAGAATCCTGTTTGCACACTCCAGTGACACCTCAGGACATAGGATATAAGGTAAAGAATATGTGTGTGAGAGCCATTCTAGTTCCCAGATTTTTGCTTGAAGCAGTAATGTGGATAAAAAATAATGCATTGAGCCCAGCTGGCGTGGCTCAGTGGTTGAGTGTCGATCTATGATCCAGAAGGTAACAGTTCCATTCGCAATCAGGGCACATGCCCAGGTTTTGGGCTGGATCCCCAGTGTGGGGTGTGCAGGAGGAAGCCAATCAATGATTGTCTCTCATCATTGATGTTTCTATCTCTCTTTCCCTCTCCCTTCCTCTCTGAAATCAAGAAAATATATTTTAAAACATAATAATAATGTATTGCTTGATTACTTACACAATTAATATCAGGTTTAAACAAATGCTACCAAAAAATATTAGGCAAGGTCAGGGAGAGTAGAAGAGAAATACTTTCCAGGACTCACTACCTTCCTTTCCATACTATTGCCATCAGAACTACAAGTATTTCCTTTTATTCCCTCCAAGGGGCACTATAATATATTGGTTAAAAGAAGTTCTGGTGTGACATTTTTCAATATAAAATTTCACATATTCTATTCCCTAATTGACTTTAGATGACTAACCTATTCTCAATATTATCAACTCTGAAATGAGAATAAGAATCACTAGTTTGCCAATCTGTTGTGAGGATGACATAAGAATACAAATTTAAAGCACAACCTCTCCCAAGTCATCAGTACAGATGAATGATGAACATTATTATCATTAGTACCACTCTTTATTTTTTTTAATATATTTTAGTGATTTTTTTACAGAGAGGAAGGGAGAGGGATAGAGAGTTAGAAACATCGATGAGAGAGAAACATCGATCAGCTGCCTCCTGCACACTCCCCACTAGAGATGTGCCCGCAACCAAGGTACATGCCCTTGACCAGAATAAAACCTGGGACCCTTCAGTCCGCAGGCCAATGCTCTATCCACTGAGCCAAACCGGTTAGGGCAATAATCACTATTTATTAACAGGTTTTGAAGATTAACATTTTAAAGATTGTCTTCTTCCTCACTTTTAAGTGTGTTTTTCACTCATTACTGGTGATAGAGTATAAGCTGCTTTAATTGACTATTTCCAAAGGTTCGAAGATTTCATTATCAATGAATAAAAGGGCACAGCAATACCATGAAAAGAAAACATATAGGAATACAGCTCCATAACAAACACTTCAGAAACTCTCAAAGAATAAAAAAAAATAATCTAAACATTTAAAAAATAAATAATCCCCTAAGTACCCACTATGTTTTTTTAATTTCTTTGGAAACTTTTGTACACCTTTATATTTTCCAAAGAGAAATTACTTTTTAATTTCTTAAGTTATTTAGTTCCTATCATAAATGCTCACCCAATGATATGCTTTTTGATTTTAGAAAGAGGGGAAGGGAGAGAGAAAAACAACATTGATTGGTTGCCTTCCCAGGTGCCCTAACTGCAGATGAACCTGTGACCTTTTGGTGTAGGGGATGATGCTCCAACCAACTAAGTCACAATGGCAAGGGCTACGTACTTCCTTTCAATTAATCCATATAAAAATTATGAATCCAATGTGTGAGTATGTGTGTATGTAAGAATGAGTGAATGTGTGTGTATGTGTGTGTGTGGTCTTGGCTGTTACACTAAATAGAATCAAAATTCCTTACGAACAGCAACTTAGTCACAATGATCTCTGTGGGAGTCCTATTGGCCTCACCCTGATTTTGCCAAACTACTTGCTGTCCAGAAAGTCCCACGTTTAATAAATTATTGTTACAATGTGATTGTGAACCCCCAAGAGCAAGAACAATGCTTTCCCATTTGTTGTTTTTCATAATTTATAGTTGGATGCTGGGACACATGTCATTTATAGACACTGCTATTAGTTTGATTTTCCTCTATTCAAAAAACATTGATGCAAATTCTGCCAAAAAAGTTGAAATTGTATATTAATGATTGATGAGATGTGTACCCATCCTCTTACACCAAAATGTATGTATTTGATCAAAAATATTCTCGTACCAAGACTTAAAATGATCACCCCTCTACTGATACATTTTTAAATATTAGGATATACATATTAAAATATTAGGATACATGATATATCACATAGGTATGGATATATATTCCTTAAGATTGTCTCCTATGATAAGTTTACATAAAAGCCTCTCAATTCTCTGACCATTGTTGTACTTTGAACCTCTGAACCTCTGTCTGCAAACCTCCTTCTGTCTTTCCATGGCAACTCCAGACTTTATTGTAGTATCACATTTTTGAGACAGTATTTCCTGTTTCCTCCTCCAACTTTATCACCGCAGCCATTAATAGCAAAGTACTCATCAAATGGTATTGCATGGGTATATTCCCATTTACCTCCTAATTAATCATTTAGTTACTAACAATGGTAACATTAAGCAATAGAATTATATTATTACTAGAGGCCCAGTAAACAAAATTCATGCGGAGGGGGTGGTTCCCTCAGCCCAGCCTGCTCCCTCTTGCAATCCAGGACCCCTTTTGTGATGTCGGACTGCCAGTTTAGGCCTGATCCTGCAGTGAGTGTCTGCCTCCTGGTGGTCAACGGTCAACGCACATCATAGCGACTGGTCAACCAGTCAAGTGCACATCATAGCAATTGATCGACCAGACATTCCAGTCGTATGGTCACTTAGATATATATATATATACATACTAGTGGCCCGGTGCATGAAATTCATGCACATCAAAAGGGAATTAATAAGAGAAAATATTTTAATATTGCTATTCATGTCCCCTGGCCTGGTGCTGGGCAGGGAGGCAGCCTCACATCCCTAGCCAGAGCAAGTCCCCGCCCTCCCCCACACCTCTCTCACACACAGCCTTCTGCTGTTCAGTCAGTATGGTGTCATGGTGTGATGACCATTTGCATATTAGCCTTTTATGACTAGAAGCCCGGTACACAAAAATTTATGCACTTGGCTGGGGCGGGGGGGGGGGGGAGGGTCCCTCAGCCCGGCCTATGCCCTCTTGCAGTCTGGGACCCCACAGAGGATGTCCACCTACTGGCTTAGGCCCGCTCCCTGGGGGATCAGGCCCAAACTGGCAGTCAGACATCCCTCTGGCAGCCAGGCAGCCCTCAGGTGATATCCACTTACCAGCAGAAAGCAGACCTAAGCTGCAGTCAGACATCCTTAGTGCTGCTGAGGAGGCAGGAGAGGCTCCCACCACCACCACTGTGCTGCAGCCAACAGCCTGGCTTGTGGCTGAGCAGAGCTCCCTCTGTGGGAGCACACTGACCACCAGGAGATAGCTCTTGAATTGAGCATCTGCCCCCTGGTGGTCAGTGTGTGTCATAGTGACCAGTCATTCCCAGTCGTTCTGCTATTAGGGTCAATTTGCATATTACCCTTTTATTATATAGGATAGAGGCCTGGTGTACGGGTGGGGGCTGGCTGGTTTGCCCTGAAGGGTGTCCCGGATCATGGTGGGGGTCCTGCTGGGGTGCCTGGCCAGCCTGGCTGAGGTGCTGATGGCTGTTTGCAGGCTGGTCAAGCCTCCCCCAGTAGTGACCTTCACCCCATGGAGGTTTGGTCAGGTTAGGTGAGGGGCTGATGGCTGTTTTCAGACTGGCCACATCCCCTTTAGGGTGGGGGGTCCCCACTGGGGTGCCTGGCCAGTCTGGGTGAGGGGCTGAGGGCTGTTTTCAGGCTGGCCAAGCCCCCCAGTGCCGGAAACTCCCAGCCTCTCCTTTTTTTCTTTTTTTTTTTATATTCTGGGATTTATTTATCTTCTATAATTGAAACTTTGTAGCCTTGAGTGGAGCTCAGAGCCGGCCAGGATGGGTGGGAAGCTTGACTTCCTCCATTGCCAGGGGCAACCCAAGCCTCCTGCTCGCTCAAGCTCCATGGCTATAGCCGGCTGAAAGCAGGTATCTGGAGTTTATTTATCTTCTATAACTGAAACTTTGTTGCCTTGAGTGGAGCTCAGAGCTGGCTGCAGCAGGCGGGAAGCTTGGCTTCCTCCATCACTGGCACAACCAAGCCTCCTGCTTGCTCCAGCTCCGTGGCTGCCAGCTGCCATCCTTTGGGGTTAATTTGCATATAGTCGCTCTGATTGGCTGGTGGGCGTGGCTCAAGGTGTAGCAAAGGCAAGGTCAATTTGCATGTTTGTCTTTTATTAGTGTAGATGATATCTGGCCCAACTTTTTGATTATTATGTGTGATAAATTCCTGGAAATTTAATCATCCAGCCTAGGATCTTGAATATTTGCTGCATCCTATCAAACTGTCTCCAGAAATGCTGTCCCCTATACTCCAGAGCAGTGCTATCAGGTGTCTGTTTCATCGCACCCTCTCCAGTACTGAATACTGTGATTTTTAAAATGTTCCTGGTATCTTTCCTTTGCAATTACTTGATTACCTTTGAAGTTAACTTTTCTCATGTATATTAGTTATTTTATTTCTTCTTTAGTTCAAGATCTTTACTCGGACATATTCTTCTTTGATTAATCCTAGTTTGTTTGAGTTCATGGGAAGAAATAGCAGCTTCCATGGAGGAAAGTAGGGGGCTAGTGGGGAGAGTGGTGCTGGACCAGATGTGGTCGGCATTGGCTCCTGTTATAGGTTAGATCAGAGGTGAGGGGGTTAAGGGATGTGTTAGATTCTGAGACTGAAATGTCACCATTTGGGAGGTTGGGCCCCTAGGGTATGGTGGGGAGGATGAGGGTAAGACCTGGGTTTGTTGAGGGATGCAGGAGGGGAGCAGTCTGGCTAGGAAGGCCCATGGGTCTGGGTGGCTCCCCAGATTCAGGCATCCAGCACTTGCCACCAGCACCAGGGCCACCACACTGTCCAGGCTCCGTGACAACCAGATGGACCTGCAGTTTCAGCTCCAGCTGCACTGCAGGGACTGCAGGGAGTCATGTGGCCCCCAAGCCTTTACCTTCCCACCACTGAGCTGGGTGCAGGCCCCTCTTCAGGGAAACTGCCTGAACGGCCCCTCTAGATGACATCACCTGGTGACGCTATCAGCGGGCACATGCCACACAGCCTGTTGCTGTCCAAGCTGGGGGAGACTTTATGGGAGGAGGTCCTCTGTCCCCTAACCCCGCCACTGCAGGCCCGGAGCCCTCATGCCTGCACAAGTGGTTATTTGTAAACAGCACCCAGAGGCCGGGGTGGGGGCAGGGAGTTCCCATGGCGTTGGAAACCGCTCGTCCCAAGGGTCCCATGGTCTCCGTGTTCCCACATGACTGCATGGCCTTGGTGTTATGCCACTACTTTCTGATGCCAGTTTTGCACCTTAAACTCTTAAATTCCCTGCAAGGACAGCTTTCCTCTTCACCCTCCTGGGTCTCACAGTTATGTTGCATATACTCCTTTCAAAGGACAGTTTCTAGTTCTTGGCCATGTGGGGTGTTGCTGAATTTTCATTCTAGGTTTGCACGTGGGGGATCCTGAATTCTGTGAGGATGGTGACTATCTGTTCTACAGCAAGCCTGTGAGCGAATAAATATGATCCCCATTTTACACCTACTCTCAGACTGTAGTAACATTTCCCCAAGTGGGACTGGATCCTATAAATCAATTCCCACGCTCCACTATGCTGAATAAGCATGAGGATCCGAGCTCGCCTTTTACATGAGGAGCCAATGAGGCAGCCTCACATCCCTGGCCAGGTGCCAGGCTGGGAGGAAGCATCATGTCCTGGGCGGCACAAGTCCCCACCGTCATCCCTGACTCTGCAAGTCTCCACCCACCCACACCTGAAGCGCATGCAGCCTGCTGATCGGTCATTAGGTGATGGCATCCTGATCAATTTGCATATTACCCTATTATAAGTATAGATAATGTAATATCTGATCTGCTTTTGCAACTTTTGTTCTCTTTCTATTCTTCAATTTACACATTCTTTACTCCATTGAAAATAAACCCTTAGAATTGAAGATCACTGCTCCTAAGAAAAGAGAACATAAAAGAATTCAGGGGAAACAGAATTACAATGGTGGTTTTAAGCTAAAAAGTAGCTTAAAAGTCAGATTCCTGGAGCTCCCTCATGCAAAGAGTTTCAAAGTCATCATTCCTGTAATTACAATAAGAAAAAGCCTGATAAACTAAAAATCAATAACTTGGCTTGGACCCATCAGAGAACTGAGTTTGAATCCCACTGCAGACGAAGGAGGGAAGTGCAGGCTATCTGACCTACTTGTCAGATGTGGGCATAAAGGGAAGGAGGGAGGCCAGGGCTTAAAATCTTTCAGCAGTCAAACATCAAACAGTGCAGGGAGTCTTTTCCTTCCACAACTATATAATTACAAGTTTACCCTTAAGAAAATGTGGAAAGAAAACTGTAGGAAGAAAGACAAGAAAGAAAGGAAGAAAAGAAGAAAGAGAGGGAGGGAGGTAAGGAGGGAGGGAGGGAGGGAGGGAGGAAAGAGAGGAAGTAAGGGAAGGAAGGAAGGAAGGAAGGAAGGAAGGAAGGAAGGAAGGAAGGAAGGAAGGAAGGAAGAAGGAAGGAAGGGAGGAAGGAAGGAAGGAAAGAAGAAAGGAAGGAAAGGAGGAAAGAAGGGAGGGAGGGAAAAGAGAGAGAGAAAGATTAAGTTATTATCACATATAATCTGCTTCTTCCTCCTTGACTTTTTTTTTTTTTTCTCTTACTCCCACAGCTCTTAGTTTTCAGCTATGGCTCTCCACTCTTGCAAATAAAAAATGATGTTCTGAGCAATGAATCATCTTTAAGGTGCATTGAGTTTTTGCCAGCTTAGGGGGGATTTTCAGATTTACTTAGTGCAGCCTTTCATCATAACCCTGGAGGTGAGTGTGTGAGGCTGGAATAGAGGGAGGAATCCTGGTGAATGACAGTTTCTATAGCTGATGCACTAAAACTCATAAACCAGGAAGGCATTATTTGCCACTACCTGGCCAGAGACTCAAAACATTGTTGTTGTTTTTTTATTTAGCTAAACCTAATGCCCTTTGGGAAATGTCTGAGTTGGATAAAGGAAATGCTCTGAGCTACGCCACTGCAAAACAATTCATCAATCATCTTTTAATAGATCTCCTATGGTATTTTCAACTGCATGCATTTTGATAAATGCATTTTGAGGATATGCAAAACATTTGTAACAGAAGGAAACTGCCTTTTGTTTTTTTCCAACCTTTCCCTCGTGTTGGATTGTATTAAAGTTTTCATCTCTTGTGTGCCTATGGAGACTCAAGCTCATTTAATGTGTTTGTGGGTATGTATACAGAGGGGTAAAGGGAGACAGGATTTTAAGAATTATATAGAGAGGATAGAATTTAAATGGATTTTTATGAACAGTTCCCTATCCCAAAGAGAGGGCTGAGAATGGATCAATATATAGGTTGGATAGTGGTCATGCTTTCAAGGAAACTAATAGCCATATTACTTCCTTACCCACTCTTAGAGGGCAGAGGTGGGTGCTAACTTATTTAGCTACTTGGGAGCAGAGGCATAATTGAATTGAATGTACTGGGTTGTTCCTGCTGCTTCCACCCAGAATCTCATTTAGTCTGGTATTTCAGCCTGGTGAAACAGGGACAGGGCATTTCTGTCAAATGTGAGATGAGTAATTAATTGTTTGATATGCTGATCAGATGGAAAAGAATGGATTTTGGAGACGTGAAACAGACTGTATGCCTCAGAGATAATTTCAATTCTTCAGAAATTTATTAAAACCATTTCTTATTCCTGAAGGAGCTTGTAAACTTTGAAATTCATTTTTGTTCTAGTTGCAATGTAAGTGTTATAAATAACCTCACACTACCTTTCCCCCCCATTTCTATTGATGTATTTTTGCAAAGTACCTGAGTAAAAGGGAAATGAAAAAATAAAAAGTTTCACAAATAAGTATGTGTAACATGTTCTCACTTCTGATGCTCTTTGCAACCTTGACCCTAAGAAAATAATTATTAGAAACACAAACCTGAATGAGAACATAAAAAAATAAAAGCCTTCTGGTTTAGACATAAAGGGGAGCAGAGCTTGCCACCCCTAATTATGGCTCTTTGGAACACTGATTATTTTAAGCTGGTAATTTTTAAGAAACAAAAAACACAGAAAGAACCTTTGACTCCCCCCCCCCCATTTGCCCAAAAGAATTTAGATAAATTAGGAAGCCAGCTATCTTCATAGATAACTATAGTTTAATATAAACTAGTATGTGATAGATGGAGGAAATTAGCAAGACTTGCTCAAAGTCCTCTCTGTGCCCCATTGTTAAAGATGGCCCAGCAAACATTTATTTACCAAGGTTTGCTTTTCATCCCTATGTGAATTGGCTTCCTCCCCTTTGAACTCCCCAACCATTACCCCCTCTTCCTGTCTCATAAAAGCAAGATGGCCTATAGCCTAAATTGCCTGATTATTCCTTGGGCCCTATCTTCTTATGGAACCCTGGAACTTACATACATAATTAAATTATGTTCTCTTTTAATCTGCTTTCCTCTCCCCCACAGACCAATATGAAAAGCAACACAAATGATCCACTTCCCTCATTTTTGGTTCTTATATTCTACATCCTATTCAGTGCCTGTTAACATAAAAGAGAAAACTGAGCAAGAAATTCCGACTTTGTACTACCCTGTGTTCCCATCCTATGTACTAGTAATTATCCATTGTTACCCCCTGAAAACCAATTCAATTCTTAGAATCTCAAGAGCTAGAGAGCTTGCCAACAGACATGATAGTGAAAAATATACCGGGTTTTGGGAAAAGACTGGATATGATTTATTAAAAAGAAAAACAAAAAATGCTTGATTGTAGAATTTTTTTGGAAAAAAATATTTCTTTTTTTATAGATCCTACACAGGTGCTATTCCTTAAGTCTTGATAGGAAAGTAATTCAAATATTATGAATCAGAAGTGGGTTTTTAAAAATATATATATTTTATTGATTTTTTTACAGAGAGGAAGGGAGAGGGATAGAGAGTTAGAAACACTGAGGAGAGAGAAATATCCATCAGCTGCCTCCTGCACACCTCACATTGGGGATGTGCCCACAACCAAGGTACATGCCCTTGACTGGAATCAAACCTGGGACCCTTCAGTCCGCAGGCCGACACTCTATCCACTGAGCCAAACTGGTTAGGGCAGAAGTGTTATTTTTTGGGTTTTTTTGTTTGTTTTTTTTGTGTTTGTATTCTTTTTCTTTTTGTTTTTTTGCCTCCGTATACATTGTCTTGTTATTGCCAGTATTTATTAAAATTATAATTTTTTTGGTAATTTTTGTAAATCATTTTAGACTTCTGATAATTATTTTGCTTTAAGCTGAAAAACAATATTTTATTCTGAATAACAGAAAATTTAAACATATAATTTACTTTTATTTGTATAAAAAAATTTATAGACACTTGGAAAAGCAATATAAAATAACAAAACGGAATGAGTACAAATACTACGGAATGCCAAGTGAATTTATTGGGTCTTAGGAACACATTCTCATAATGAGGCATAATGAGGCATACTACCCATCTTATAAAACACATGGCTATTTCCATTTCTGTCACATGTCCTCTGATTCTTTTCCTTTTATGTTTTTCTCCATTGAGGACATTGAAATGTGGACCTTGATAAAGGTGTATTTAAAGAGCACCGACATCTACATTTCATTTTCTGTAAGCACGCTCTTTCTAACAGTTTCTCAAAAAACATGTCATTTTGAATTTGTTTTCTTAATTTTGATATTTAAGTTTTACTTACTAATTTCCTTTAAGACTAAAGCTTATTTTAACATAATATTTGAATATGTAGGTAAGAACTCCAAGAAAATGCCCTTTCTTTAATTAGAACATTCCATTTTGCATAAAAATTGTATTTTTCTATTCATATGTTATTGATCAGTTACTATAAATACATATTCATGAATTACAAAATGATATTCATAAATTGAGTAAATAATTGCTATTTCTTTTTTTTAATATGTTTTATTGATTTTTTACAGAGAGGAAGGGAGAGAGACAGAGAGTTAGAAACATCAATCAGCTGCCTCCTGCACATCTCCCACTGGGGATGTGCCCGCAACCCAGGCACATGCCCTTGACCGGAATCGAACCTGGGACCTTTCAGTCCGCAAGCCGACGCTCTATCCACTGAGCCAAACCGGTTTGGGCAATAATTGCTATTTCTTAATGAAAGAGAGGTGAAATCCACTGCAGCACATTGCATTTATTTGGTAATAGTTTGGCAAATACAATTAGAAGGAAGAGCTTTGATATTTTTCAAATCTGTGCTGAGCAAAATAATTTCATGTTAAAATTTAAAGATACCTGATAGAAATATTTCAAAAAGGGACAGAAATCCTTACATTTACAAGATAATTCTGATCTTTTTTCTAGAATAATTTCCTAGAAATTAACATCTCACCATCACATTTGATACTTGTCGCTTTATTATCAAAATGTTTGCACCATGTTCTCAAAATGTATGTAGCACATCCACCCATCCTCCATAAGCTACTGTGACTGTGTATGATACGTAGTCATGCAATTCAACTATTTTGTGTGTATTCCTTGACAGTTAGAGATACTTATTTACAGCCTAACCAGTTGTGTACTGTGCTTAGTTATTGAAATGAAACAAAAATTAAATGTTTTAAATGCATTAAAATGATGCTGATGGTCTCATGAATCTTACTAAACTGATTCAAATACTACCAGTCTACCTTTAAATATGCCTTACCTTGCTATGTAATATACTGGTATTTATGTATTTATAAATACATGATTTAAACACACAAGTTAAGATCTATTATTTTTCTGTTGTTAATATTAGTGTTTCCGAGGTTCCTTGACATATGATCTCTGTGAGGCGTTAAGAACGGGAGCGGCATCTCCAACCACACATAATTTCAAAGACTTGGAAACAACCTCCCAGCTTCTCCAAACATCAAAATGTTTCAGGTACAAATCCCCCCATCCATTCAATTCCTCCTTATCACCCACTTATTCAACCACTGTGTTTAAGAATCCACTGTGCTCATCGTGCTCTGCCAAAGACTGAGGAAATAAAATGATGAAAAACCCAAAGGCTGCCCTCCTAGAGATAGCGTCCGGGCAGAAGATAGAAACATGTACAAAGAAACTGGAAGATAGGCTGTGATATGTGACAGAGGGAGGTAGAAAGTGATAAGAGAACTTAGAGAACCGTCACCCCTATCTTGTGCGCTCTTGGAAGAAGCTGTCTTACAGATGATGATAAAGATCATGGGTGGTATTGATCAGCTGTGTGTGAAAGGTGTGATGTCTTAGCTTGGGAGATGGCAGAAGTAAATGCTATATTGCTTCCCTTTCCTTTTCTCCTCTGCTAATGTTGGTGTGCCTACAACTCCATGCCCCATTGTCAGACCTACTTAATTTTTATCATTTCTTTGCATACTTTATATTAATATTGTGTATGTAACAGAAAATGTCTTGACGGTGATTTTGCTGTTATGGATAACAAAGTAGCCAAAGCACCAGCTTAAGAATCCATGTTGTCAAATATCCATGTTTAATTTTAACTACTATATTCAAAGAAAAACCACCTGTGAGTTAGATGTTCAATCAGCATGTGGTATGTTATTTTAATTTAAGGTAAATTATCCCCCCAAAATAGGCATTCAAAACTCATTTTTCTATATTTATAATGTGTTCATCTTAACCTTTCTGTACTTTGGAAAACAGAAGTAACATTTTCATAAAACCTAGAAATGTCAAATCATTGATCATTCTCTTCTGGTTTGATTTTTCTCTAGGAAACATGTTCTGTTTAAGTACTTCACACTATCATCGTATATTCATACAAAGACATGTCTTCCTTGGTTGGCCCTTATCTGCAGCAGACTTAATGAAACACCCATGTAGAGGAATGACTTCTCAATCGTAAGATGTGTAGCATCAATCCTGGCTGCCACCCACGCAATGTCAGTAGCAATACCCCTATGTGACAATCAAATATGTCTCCATATCTTTCTGGATGTTCCCTGGGGATAAACTCATGCCCAGTCGAGAACCACTGGTCTAGAGCTGTTATTTAATTATGCAACAGATTGTCTGTCATCTCATATACTGGCTTGAAAATATATTTGCTATTTGATTTTCTTCAACTACAAAAAATCTTATCACTGAATTTTCTAGCTTCTTTTGCAATGTGGTTAATATTAATATTAATTCGGTCAAGGTCATCTTATTGAATTTTTTTAAAAATGAAACATCAAACAAAAGAACAGCTCTGCTCTTTTTTATTGTTTTACTTATTTTTACCTTTCTAGTGCCATGCCTATTTTAAAGTTACAAAATCAAACAGAGCTCTAGTTAACGCAAAATAATAAAAAAATAGTCTTTTAAGTTTGAAAAGTAGTGGCATTATTAAATTTGCCTAATTGATTTATTAATAAATCACAGGTTCTGATTTTATATGCTTTACTGCATCTGCTTTGAAACTGCAGATTTTAAGAAATACAACACTTTATTTTTTTTCAAGTTTCTTTTAATTTGGCTAGACAATTTAATTGGAAATGGAGACATTAAAACATAAATTATGGAAATGTTATTAAAGGGAAAAGCCAGTTATTTAAGTGAATAAATATGGCTCATTTGGCATCAGTTTTCTTGCTTCATTTGTGACATCAGCCAGACCTAGTTAGAATTTCATATGCTGAAATGGAGAAGAATACAAGAGTTCTAATTCGGCACATCAATCACCGAAGATGAACATAACCCAATGTCAGCATTGAATCAGGCCATCAATTTATGGCTTTGTAAAAGCAATCAGCAAGCTATCAAGCAATAAAGTGTATGAGATAAGTGCTTCTTCTGAGACAGCACTACCCCTGACAATGATATACTGACGGGGCAATGCGGCTCTTTCCAGCATGCTCGCCTATTACTCGTTAAAAGCCCTGAACTGTGCAACAGATGTGAAATATGTTTCTTATTATTATGGACCAATCTAGTTTGTTTAAAAGCTTTGTATGCCACTTGGACTTGCTGTCTTATTAAATGGGGTTACATGTGAGCTCTTTTGCTCTCTGTGGCTCTTTCTGTAGGGAAGGGCAGCAGTGAGCAGAGAGGGAACTCACTCTCATTTTTTACAAGGTCATATTGCACGAAGACCAAAGTGTCCGGAGCAAATTGTGAGGCTCTTAAAATAGTGTCGCTTCTGACTCAAAGACCAAATATGTTTCATTATGTTAAGCAGATGCAATGGGTTGTTCACAGGTGCTGGCTGCTTTCTCCAGGGCTGTTCTGTTTGCTGGTGATGAAGACAGAGATGGGGAAAAGCTTAGAGTCTGTTCAACTGATCTGTGCCTGTCAAAGATGGATTTGATTTAAGGTACAATGAACTCTCTAACCCTTATCTGCAATTTTCAGAAGGTCTGAAACTAATAATCTTTTCACATCACCGTTTCCTTGGAAAAACAGGAGCCTTGGGGAATGATAAGCTCACATCAACACAGCACCACAAACACTGCTGTTTATTTAATATCACCAATGTATTTCTTCAAAGGTCAGTGTTTCTTTCTAAGGATGCACAATCTGTGGTCTTGAACACTGATAGGATCCAAATAATTCATTTTACTACCTCGTGCCATCAGTAGACTTGGTGACTTTTGTGTGTTTAGATTTGACTTTTATAGTTTTATTTCAAGTCCATAGAATAATATTTTTAATGACACATCTTTTAAAAATATGATTCTATTGATTTGAGGAAGACAGAAAGAGAGGAAGAGAGAAAGAGAAACATCTATCGGCTGCCTCCTTCACACACCAGACCAGGGATTGAGCCCACAACTCAGGCTGTGCTCTATGGGTCAAGAAAATCCAGGATGTCTTGTAACATCACCTGGTGGAAGGGCTAGGGAACTCTGTGAGTTATCTTTTTCTCAGAGCGCTAATCCCATCTATGAGGGCTCCGCTCTCCTGACCTAATCACCTCCTGAAGGTCCCAGTTCCTAATACCACTGGACATCAGATTTCAACATATGAATTTTGAAACTTATTACACTACATCAGCCTATACACACACAATGATTTGAAATGGGTCATAGACTTAAAGAACTAAAATTCTAAAACTTTAATTAGGAAAATTGTATTCATCAGCTTCACAGTATTAGCTAACTAAGGTCATGAAATTTACTTAGACCTAAGAAATTTGAAGAAAAATATATGTAAATAACAGTAGGAAGCTAAGTGGGTTTTTTCCCCTTCCTATCAAATTGCAAAAAAACCCCAAACAAACAAAACCATATTGACTGTACCTACCAGAACCTACCCCTTGGGTTTTTACACTTGTTCCCTTTGCCTGGGAACACCTCCCCTTTCTCTCTGTCTGGCTCTTTGGATGAAAATTTCATTCTTATAGTTTCCATTTGAGAAGGCTATTTTTGATGGCTCTTTAAAAAATGTCTACCGCCTCACCTATATTTGTCCCCCTACATAACATCTTATGTCCATTCCTTGTTTTCTTTTTCTCCACAGCACTTACAATAGGGGTCACACTCTGTATTTCAATGATTTCCTCTTTTCTTTCTCTATTTGGACACAGGGGTTGTTTGTGTGTTTTGTTCATTCACCACTTCATCTCTTCTCAAGGCCCAAACTCTGGTTCTTCAGTAAACCTCTCTAGCCTGGACCCCAGAGAGAGACTGCTTGTTTGTGAGAATAGACTCCATTGCTAGCTCTGACTTTGTGGACAAGGTCACTCTCTGGCTTTCATTGCTTCTAGGATGGACTTCTGTAACCACTTCTGCCTCTTCCCATGTGGCTGTATTTTCCTTGTTGTCATAATTATAATTCCTTTGAACTTAGAAATAGCTTACCTGCTGAGTTACATTTCTGGGTATACTTCATTTAAAACATAAACACATTATGGGAGAACCAACATGGTGGCATAGATTAACGCCGGAGTTTGCTGCCTCGAACAACCACTTCAAAAGTGAAACTAAAAGACAGAACAGACATCACCCAGAACCACAGGAACGCTGGCTGAGTGGAAGTCCTACAACTAGGAGGAAAGAGAGACGCATACCGACACTCAGAGGAGGCGCAGTGCTGAAGTCAAATACTGAGGTGCGGAGTGCATGCAGAGCGGGCTGGTAGCTGAGGGCGCGGTTGGCGTTTTCAATCGGGAGGGAGTCGCAGACTCTGAGCTCCAGATCTGGGCGAGACTTCAGGGACCCAGACTCAAACGGGAGAAGCGGGACTGTCTGGCTTCGATCGGAACTCGAAGGCAGCTTTCTCTCCGAGGTTTGCAGCGGTTGCTGGGACTCGGAGAGGCAGAGCCCCTGGGGACAGGACTGAGAGCAGCCATAACTGCTGTCTCCGGCCCACCCTGTTGATCCCGTGAGACCCATCCACCCCGCCCAAGCCCTGCACAAAGGCATTTGCCAGGTAGCCTCAGGCAAACGCCAGATTAGCACCTCCCTAGAGGACAGAAGTTCTCTCACTGCAGACACAGCTGATTCTCACAGCCACTTGGCCTGGAGGTCAAACCCTCCCTGGTATTAGCTACAACAATCAAGGCTTAACTACAAGACTGCGCACAAAGACCACTACGGGGTGCACCAAGAAAGCATAACAAAATGCGGAGACAAAGAAACAGGACAAAATTGTCAATGGAAGATATGTAGTTCAGAACCACACTTTTAAGGTCTCTCAAGAACTCTCTAGAAGTCGCCAATAAACTTAATGAGATCCTCAAGAAATCTAATGAGACCCTCGATGTTGTGATAAAGAACCAACTAGAAATTAAGCATACACCGACTGAAATAAAGAATACTATACAGACTCCCAACAGCAGACCAGAGGAGTGCAAGAATCAAGTCAAAGATTTGAAATGCGAAGAAGCAAAAAACACCCAACCAGAAAAGCAAAATGAAAAAAGAATCCGAAAATACGAAGATAGTGTAAGGAGCCTCTGGAACAGCTTCAAGCGTACCAACATCAGAATTATAGGGGTGCCAGAAGATGAGAGGGAGCAAGATATTGAAAACCTATTTGAAGAAATAATGACAGAAAACTTCCCCCACCTGGTGAAAGAAATAGACTTACAGGTCCAAGAAGCGCAGAGAACCCCAAACAAAAGGAATCCAAAGAGGACCACACCAAGACACATCATAATTAAAATGCCAAGACCAAAAGATAAAGAGAGAATCTTAAAAACAGCAAGAGAAAGAAACTCAGTTACCTACAAGGGAATACCCATACGACTGTCAGCTGATTTCTCAACAGAAACTTTGCAGGCCAGAAGGGAGTGGCAAGAAATATTCAAAGTGATGAATACCAAGAACCTACAACCAAGATTACTTTATCCAGCAAAGCTATCATTCAGAATTGAAGGTCAGATAAAGAGCTTCACAGATAAGGAAAAGCTAAAGGAGTTCATCACCACCAAACCAGGATTATATGAAATGCTGAAAGGTATCCTTTAAGAAGAAGAAGAAGAAGAAAAAGGTAAAGATACAAATTATGAATAACAAATATGCATCTATCAACAAGTGAATCTAAGAATCAAGTGAATAAATAATCTGATGAACAGAATGAACTGGTGATTATAATAGAATCAGGGACATAGAAAGGGAATGGACTGACGATTCTTGGGGGGGAAAGGGGTGTGGGAGATTCGGGAAGAGACTGGACAAAAATCATGCACCTATGGATGAGGACAGTGGGTGGGGAGTGAGGGCGTAGGGTGGGGCGGGAACTGGGAGGAGGGGAGTTATGGGGGGGGGGGGCGGAAAGAGGAACAAATGTAATAATCTGAACAATAAAGATTTAAAAAAAACACATTATGAGGCTTTTAAAAGGAAAATATCAAACCTGTTATTTTCATTTAGTCCTGCATGAAAGGTCCTGAACTTCATCAAGTCAAAGGATCATTCCTCTGTATAACTGTATCTAGCACTATAGAGGGTGACAGGTAATGCTGTTAAGGTAGTACCTTTAATTTCTTCATCATTTAGTGCAAGCAACATGGTCCTTTCCTTGACCAGCTCCTATCAATATCAATTGTGTTTCCAATTTTGGACTGAACGTCTGTCAATGATGAGCAAAAGCCAGGAGCAGATGCTGCCAGCCCAGATGCGATAGGCAGGTTTCTGTTCTTTTCTTTGTTTTCTCTCTTCTTGTATTTAACGTCTGAGTACCCTCGCAGAAAAATCACCGGCTATCGTGTCCTTTTTTAAAACTAAATCTCAATTGCATTTAAGGCTATCTATTGAATTTGGTGTTGAAGACCTTTCAAAAAGATTGTTCATTACTTGTTTTCAATCTGCCTCTCAGGTTAAGATATCAGTGAAATTAAGTCTGGACTCCTTTTAAAATCAGGAATTCAGAACTCAGCAATCCTACCTGAGCTATGAAATTATCTGACAAAAAGGCTTCAGGATAAATACAAAGTTTTAACCATAAAATAGTCAATGTGAATGTAAGACACATGTTTGTTAAATCTCTGTGTTGTGCCTCAACTGATAGGCTTTGAATGGCCTTGTTCATTAATTTTAAAAAAACAACACTGTCTCTGATTATGTATGAACCAGTCCTTTAAAAATCATACATTTTAATCAAATGCTTAATCATTTCAGCCGTGAAACCATAAGAATCCTAGAAGAAAACATAGGCAGCAAAATCTCAGACATCTCTTATAGCAATGTTTGCCAACATATCTCCTAAGGCAAGGGAAACTAAGGAGAAAATAAACAAATGGGACTACATAAAAATAAAAGGCTTCTGCACAGCAACAGAAACCATCAACAAAATGAAAAGGGAGTCCACTGTCTGGGAGAACATATTTTCCAATGGTACTTCTGATAAGGGGTTAATTTCTAAAATATGTAAGGAACGCAAACAACTTAACAAAAGAAAGACAAACAATCCAATTAAAAAATTGGCAAAGGACCAAAGTGGACATACAAAAGGCCAAGAGACATATGAAAAAATTCTCAAAGTCACTATTCATCAGAGAGATGCAAATTAAAGCAACAATGAGGTACCATCTCACACCTGTCAGGCTACCATCAAAAAATCAACAAATGACAAGTGCTGGTGAGTATGTGGAGAAGAGAACCCTAGTGCATTGCTGGTGTGATTACAGACTGGTATAGACACTATAGAAAACAGTATGGAGTTTCCTTAAAAAATTAAAAAAATGGAGCTGCCTTTTTACCCAGTGATCCCGCTTCCAGGTATATATCCTAAGAAACATGGAACACCAGTTAAGAAAGAATATATATATATATATATTCTTATGTTCATAGCTAAGATCTGGAAACATATCAGTGCCCATCTGTAGATGAGTGGATAAAAAGCTGTGGTATATATATACCACGGAATACTATGCAGCTGTAACAAAAAAAAAAGGATCCCTTACCCTTTGAGACAGCATGGAGGGACCTGGAGAGTTTTATGCTAAACGAAATAAGCCAGTTAGAGAAAGATAAGTATCACATGATCTCACTCATATGTGGAATATAATGAACAAAATAAACTCATGAACAAAATAGATCCAGAGACATAAAATCATGGAACAGACTGTGGAATCTCAGAGGGAAGGTGGGGGAGAGAGGAGGTAGGGAGAGATTAACCAAAAAACTCATATGCATTTATGGATAACCCATGGACACAGAAAATAGTGTGGTGAAGGCCAGGAGGGTTGGGGGGCAGGTGTGGGGTAGAGGGGGTCCATGGGAAAAAAGGGAACAGCTGCAATACTTTCAACAATAAAGATAAATAAAAAATAAAATGAAAAAGAATTTCATATTTTATAAACTTTTTGCAGTTATCTTCACATCCAAAGTTCAAGGATTCAAGAACTGACAAGTAGGCTGGGTGATCGCATTTACTAATTTCCCCCAAACCAATAGATTAGCCCATGACAGTCTCAATTTCATGTCTTGTGATATATGAAATTATTAGATAATGTTTCCGTTTAATTATCTACAGCATCCTTGTTTGGAAGTTAAATTATAAGTCTCCCAGGCTACCATTTATTTAGTCTTCCATCCATGCATCCATTTATTTTTTCCATTCTGTACGTGAAATTTTTTTAGTCCAATGAAGAACATACTCCTTGTGTTCTAGGGTCAAGAATTTGTCTCTGAAAGAGCAGACACGGCTAAACGTGCAGAATGTCAGAATATAGAATGTGGTGGGGGGAAAAACCGCAAGTATGAAAAGATGATAAAAAGCCTCCACTGAAAAGTTATGAGTTGTGGATGAAAAAGGGGTTCTATGGAAAGTAACTTCAAAGGGTGATCCAATCATGAATTCCTAACTGGGCAGGTCATTGTGGGTAGTGATGCCCCAGACATATAAATTCATTCCTAAAAGGCTTGCCTTTGCCTTAAGCAAACCCTGTGTATTGTTTCTATATATCTAGATTGGCACATCTTTGAAATGTCCCCTTCCTGACTCCTCTTTCTAAAGTGTGAGCACTCTGAAGAGAGCACTTAATCTGAACTGTCATGTAATTCACTCAGCTACTGGCTTTCCCCCACCTTCCTGTCCTCTTCCTGAAGTCCAGATGCATCAAAGAAACAGCAACCTGTAATTCTCCAGAGCACCTGAGATCTTGCTTCCCAGCAATTGTCCTCAGTTTGGCTCAAATAAAATCTTATGAGTTCTTTAAAAGGTATGGATGTTTCTTTCATTGACATGAATTTGAAGAAAGACTGCTTATAGTAGGAGGGAAAGCAAGGACAAGTGCTGTAATGTGAAGCAAGTTTGGAATGATACTGGGAATATCTTGGGTGTGGCAGGCACAGTGTGTGTTTTTAGAGGAAGGGTCCAAACCCAGTTTAGACTATTCAGATGAGCCAGATCACATTGTACTTTGCAAAAGATAATATCAATTATGTAGCACTTTCGTTAATGTCCGACTGCCAGTTTTGGCCTGATCCCTGCAGGCCAGGCCAAGGGACTCTATACCGGGCCTCTAGTATGCATATAAGATCTTTGGTTAATCTCTTCCCACCCTCCCCCTCCCCACTTCCCCTCTGAGATTCATCTGTCTGTTCATGTTTCCATGCCTGTGCATTGAGTGTCTGACCCCTGGTGATCAGTGGACTGTTCAGAGGGGTCTGAACAGTTGAATGGTTGCTTAGGCTTTTATATATAAACTAGAGGCCTGGTGCACGAAATTTATGTACTGGGGGGGGGGGTGTCCCTCAGCCCAGCCTGCACCCTCTCACAATCTGGAACTGCTAGCTCCCAACTGCTCGCCTGCCTGCCTGCCTGATTGCCCCTAACCACTTCTGCCTGCCAGCCTGATCACCCCCTAACCACACCCCTGACAGCCTGATTGCTGCCTAACTGCTCCCCTGCTGGCCCGATCGCCCCCAACTGCCCTCTCCTGCTGGACTGGTCACCCCTAACTGCCCTCCTCTGCAGGCCTGGTCCCCCACAACTGCCTTCCCCTGCCAGCCATCTTGTGGCTGTGGGCACCACTATCTTTGAGGGTGTGGCAGTCAATTAGCATATTTCCTCCTTATTGGCTGTGGGCACCACCATCTTTGAGGGTGAGACAGTCCATTAACATATTCCCTACTTATTGCCTATGAGCACAGCCATCTTTGTGATGGTGTGAGGGTCAATTAGCATATTCTCTCTTTATTAAACAGGATTGAAGTATAACAAATGGATTAATACTTTAATACTTTATTCTTCTCGGGATGTTGATGCTTACTTCTCCATTTTTATATTACCATGTAGTACTCTCATTGGCATTCTCATATTCCCTTCATTTTCTATTTTGTGTTTTTTTCCCCCTTTCTTTTCTTTTATCTTTTGTGAGAATAGGTAACATAAAATAAGGGAAATAAAGAATATATTAAGAGAAACTGCTGAGAAGATACACTTAAAGATCTATCTTAAGATCCATTTAATGTTTGAAATTGTCTTTCCTTATATTTGTAATTTATTAATACAAAGTTAACTACTGTCTAGGTTTTAATCATTGGCTTTTTTTTTATGTAACAGGACTTTTATATGCTGATTCAGAACTTTATATTAGAAAACAAATTCTAGCATTTACTCTTTGTAGAGTTTTCTCTTTATATTTTATTGTATCACATACTACCCTTAATAGCTATTAATAGCTATTTCTATAAGCTTTCAATTTTTTAATGTTTTTATTCATTGTTAGTACCTGATAATAAATGTCAAAATTTATCTTTTATTTTTTCTATTAAGTGCCTTGATCCCTCTAAGATCTTAATTAAATACCAGTCTTATTTCTTTGTTCTTAAAATGTATTGGTATCAGAAGTTATTACATCTTGTCTATTGCCTGGACTTTGATGCTTACTTCACTGCCATTATATTGACACTGATCTATTATAGTTAGCAAGTCATTCAACACAAGTAATTGTCTTTTATTTTGAAATAAAAAATGTCTACTGCACATTATATTCCTTTTTTAATTCATATTTGTTGCTCAACTCTTATACCATCCTTTTTCTCTTCATTGGTTACATACTTAAGATGACTGTGTTTCCTACCATTACATCACTATTTCCAGCTCCATTTATCTGAGAACATGCATTAAGCTTTCTGTACATTTTTTAGTTTGACAGCACTCTGTCTGTTTGATCTTCTAAGATCATGAATGGGAAGGGAGTGGAAAGGTGTGGTGTCTTGGCCTTTGCAGTTGCTGAATCCCCTTCTACACATTTTAAAAAGCATCCTCTGTCAAACAGTCCATCTATTCAAAGAAACCTGTTTGCTTGCTTGTTGTTTTGTGAGCATTCCATTCAGGCTTCATTTTTGTTTCCACATGTCATTTTAATAGACAGTAATCCCCATCATTTGGTTTCACAGTAGGAGATGTTATATCCTCTAGAATATCTGCCAAAGGGGGGAAAAAGGCAAACTATGCAAATATTTGGCCAAGTTCTTATTAGTTCTAAATGTGGAAGAGTAGAAACACAATTGGAATATGCTGAAAACTCTCTCCTAGGGTGAGTCAGCTCCTGCAGAGAGTTTTCTCTTATTTATTATCCCACTCTCTGCATTCTAGCTCATCTCCATTTAAGTCTAAAGATAATTAATTCTTGATAACTATGTTTATCTGATCTTCCCTTTCATGCTTTCTTTTCAGCTGATGAAAATAAAACAAAAACAAAATATTGAATTTAGTGAATTTCCATGTTTTGGTTGTAGCTTAATTATGGAATTAATACCTTCGTTTAGTGGGCTGCTGAGTCTTGGTCTGCCAAATTGGGGAGTAAGGATCAGTTATTAGTTTAATTTTTATCTTGGTATACTCCACTCCTTTCACATAATATTTGATAATTCCAAACACTAAAATACACTGATTTCTCCCCTTGATTCCACATAGTTTCTCAAGGTTTTTGGTGTAGCAATGTGCTCTTCCTTCCTCTGATGGATTGTTGTAATATATTTTTGATAATGTTTTTTTCTGGTTATGTCATTCATTAAGTGTGAGGGGAGAAAAATCTGAACCTAGCTCAACATTGCCATCTTACAATATTAGTCTCCTTACATTGACTTTTAAAAACAAAGTTCTTGGCAAATATTTCCACCTAAATGTTTGTACCCCCCCCCCAAAAAAAAAGTGCTAAAAATCCTTGTGTGGGTTAACAGTTTAGAAACTGCATTAACTATATTAAGCCATTAGACTATAATGATTAAATAACAAATGAAAAATCCGAGAAATTATAAAGGTTTAAATTAAATACTAATTAATTTAAGCCAAGTATTTTCATAGGCACTTTGAAATAGTTTACTGTGTATTAATGAATTTGTAATAGACTGTTCGGTGCATAATGAAATAGTAAATTTGCCAATCAGTAGTTAACATTCAGTTTTGTAAAACCTTAGTTTTTAAGCAGGTACTTGTTATTCTCATCTTCACATACACAGCAATGATGTATGAAAATATATTTACTTCAGGTGAGGGGAGGAAAATGAATCACTGTTTCCTGACAGTCTTGACTGATTGTGTTTGTGGCATTGCTTAGCAGCAATGAGCAACATGCTTGTGATAAGGGGATTTAGCAGGTTTCATTTTTTTTTTGCTTTGTTTTTAGTTTTATAGCAGTGAGCTCCTCTGAAGTTTTAGGATAATTGGACATCATGAAATATAAATGGTAAATAAGGTCAGTAAAATGACTTTCATGTTAAGTCGTAAGTTTACAAGTAATGAAATTTATATAAGTAGGCACCTCTTTCCTTCAACTTCAAGAACCAGGACACAATAATGAAGGGGCTGAGGTCTGCAAGTGAGGCAACTTTCCTACAACTCCCTGTCCCTCCTCCCTTTCTCCATTAAATGCACATCTATAATGAGCATTTACACTAAGTCACAACTAATGGGGCAAAAGAGAAGGATGAGTAAGACATGGCGCCCTCACTAGTGGATCTTATAGCTTAACTAGAGGCCAGGTGCACAAAAATTTGTGCACTTGGGGGGGAGAGGGGGTCCCTCAGCCCGGCCTGTGCCCTCTCGCAGTCTGGGACCCCTTGGGAGATAACGACCTGCTGGCTTAGGCCTGCTCCTGGGTGGCAGAGGGCAGGCCCAATCCCTAGGTGCAGCCCCTGGTCGGACTCAGAGCAGGGACGATTGGGGAGTTGGGGCACCGCCCCCTGTCATGCACAGAGCAGGGTGGATTGGGAGGTTGCAATGCCACCCTCAGTCACGCTCAGGGTAGGGCCGATTGGGGGGTTGGGGCACCGCCGCCTGCCACACTCAAGGCAGGGTCGATAGGGAAGTTGCGGCGCCACCCCCTGTCACGCACAGAGCAGGGCCCATCAGGGGGGTTGGGGCTCTGTACCCTGTCACACACAGAGCAGGGTCGATCAGGGGGTTGAGGAGCTCCCCACTGTCACTCACAGAGCAGGGCCCATCAGGGGGGTTGGGGCACCGCCCCCTGTCACACACAGAGCAGGGCGGATCAGGGGGTTGAGGAGCTCCCCACTGTCACTCACAGAGCAGGGCCCATCAGGGGGGTTGGGGCGCTGCCCCCTGTCACACACAGAGCAGGGCCGATCAGGGGGTTAGGGCACTGCACCCTGTCACACACAGAGCCGCAGGGCGATCAGGGGGTTTGGGCGCTGCCCCCTGTCACGCTGATCCTGGTGCCGGGAGGCTTTGTGGCTCCACTGATCCCGATGCTGGGAGGCATATTACCCTTTTACTATATAGAATAGAGGCCTGGTGCACGGGTGGGGGCTGGCTGGTTTGCCCTGAAGGGTATCCTGGATCAGGGTGGGAGTCCCCACTGGGGTGCCTGGCCAGTCTGGCTGAGGGGCTGAGGGCCGTTTTCAGGCTGACGGGTGACTGAAGCTCCCAACCGCTCCTTTTTTTCTTTTTTTTTCTTTTTTATTCTGGGCCAGCTTTAGCTCTGAGGCCTCAGCTGCTGAAAACAGTTTTCTGGCCTTTGTTTACCGTCTGTATTTGATACAATGTTTCGGTCCAGCTGGCGGAAGCCCCACTGAGTAAAGCAGGTTTCTGGGGTTTTGTTTAGCTTTTACATTTGCAACATAGTTGCTTAGAGTTGCAGCTGAGAGGCCGGCAAGTCAGGCGGGGAACGTTGGAGTCCTCCGTCACTGAAGCAAGCAAGCCTCATGTTAGTTTCAAGCTGCCTGGCTGCTGGCCGCCATCTTGGCTGACAGTTAATTTGCATATCTCGCTGATTAGCCAATGGGAAGGGTAGCGGTCTTAGGGCAATTACCATGTTTCTCTTTTATTAGTGTAGATACAGATAGAGGTGATAAAGAGAAACGGAAGTACTGTGGCCTTTTCTCCTCTAATGAAGTGGCCACCGTCACCTACACTGGCACTCTTACTTGCTCATGCAAATTACTGCCCAGTTCCCTGTTTTTAGTCCAAAGAACTTCTTATAAGACAGGCCTGCTAGCAATGATTTTTCTCAGTTTTATTTATCTTGGAATGTCTTTATTCTGCTTTCATTTTTGAAAAATAGTTTTGCTGGATATAACTGCCTCCTGCCCTAACTGGTTTCTGATGAGAAGTTAGCTATTAATCCTACTGGGGCTTCCTTTCATATGGCATGTGATTTTTCTTTCAATGCTTTCGATGATTCCTCTTTGCCTCTGGCTGTGAACATTTTTACTTTGATGAATCTGGTGGCGAATCCTTATCTTACTTATAGTTGGTTAAGTTAGTTATATATGTAGATTAGCATATTTCATCAAATGTAGGGATATGAGCCCTGTGAAAGGAGGCAGAGTTGTTGACAGGCCTGATGGGTAGAACAAATCCTAAGTCCATATGAAGAGCATGGATCCGTGGGAAGCATGCAATACCACAGAGGCCAAAGTGGCCAAAAGAGCACAGTATCAGCATGGGGACAGTCCAAACACTAGATCACAAGCACTTGGTTGAAATCAGTCAGTCCAGAAGACATCATGCAGATTTCCATCCCCCACCCCCACCCCAGCCACATCAATGTCTCACTGTTGTCATACCACACTCCATACTCTGAAGCCATCCCAGATCAAAAGAGAAGGACAAAGCAATACAAACAACTCAATATTTTATAAGAGAGGGGGACTTAATCCAAAAGCATATAGATAAGGAAGTAGTTAAGGAGGTAGATAGGTAGAGATAGTGATACTTTTATTTATTTTTAATTTTTTAGAGATATAAATAAATGAAGTACACTTGATATGACATATTTATCATCAAAATTGACAATATTTAAGATAAAATATAATGGACAACTTAAGCTCTCTCTCAGTTTAGGGTACATGAGCTTATAAGCAAGTGGCAGTCAGTCATTAGAAAGTAAGCTTGCTGCATTTTCTTTGCAGATCTGAATGGTAATTTCCAACTAAAGATTGTTACAAATATACAAGTACTAGGAGGTATTCTATAAAGACGTATTGAGGAATAGAATAAAAAAAGATGAAAATAATAGAAACACTTTATGAGTGCATAGGCTAAATGCTCCCAATTTTTTTAAAAAAATGAATTCTTCCCCACACTATTTATAAAAACCTTTCAATCCTGACCTAAATTTCAGTATAGTGGCTTTACATTTAACTTGAAAAGTAGACAGTTCATAATCATTAAGAATATACTGAAAAAAAATGTAGAGAGCAATAAAAGAATACTTGACAATAATTTACATATTATTTCAACATAATTTGTAAATACATTGCAAAATAATTTAAAACTTAATGTAAAGATTGGAAAACAAATTATAATGTGTAATAAGTCCAACAGTGTGCAATTGCTTCAAAAGTAGACAACAAACTAGAGATCTAAACACCTATGATCACATTGCTAATAGTCCCAACCCACAGCAACAGTAACTTACCCTTTTATATTTCTTACTAGATGCCTGGCGTTTGAAAATCGTGCATTGGGGGCGGGGCATCTCTCAGTTGGGCCTGTGCCCTTTTGCAGTCCAGGACCCTTCGTGGGATGTCCACCTGCTGCCTTAGGCCTGCTCCCCCTGGGGATTGGGCCTAAGCTGGCAGTCAGACATCCCTCTCACAGTCAGTGACTCTCACAGTCCAGGACTCCTCTCTCCTACAGCCCACCTGCAGCAGAGGTGGGAGAGGCTCCCGCCACCACCACTGTGCTCACCAGCCACGAGCCCAGCTTCTGTCTGAACAGCACTCCCCCGTGGGAGCACACTGACCACCAGGGGCAGCTCCTGCGTTGTGTTTGCCCCCTGGTGGTCAGTGTGCATCATAGTGATTGGTCGTTCCACCATTCAGTTGATTTGCATACTAGGGATTTATTATATAGGATAGGACTCTATAGATCTTCATGGAAATCTGCATGGACTGACTGATTTCAACTAAGTGCTTTGTGATCTAGTGTTTGGAATCTGAGGTACTCTTAGGTTTTTCCCTATATTTTTAGGTATTCTGTCCTTAAATTGCATATTATTTTCAGATTTCACCTCTCATCACTTCCATATAATCTAGGTACCCCTAACAAATTTATTTAATACTCCAGTATATGATTTGTAGATTGCTATTATACAAATAAGCAATGACAAAGATATTACAGAGCAATCTTAATATTTTTAAATGTGTTTGATGTTTTCAAACAACTAAAGAAGTAAATGGGAACTGTTTCCACTATGCCACAGCTTGTCCCGTAAAAAATATATACATATATATATATATATATATATATATATATATATATATATATATATATATATATATATATATATAATTGCTAAGCAACCGGCTGACCAGCAGACCAGCCAGCAGGTATGACATGCACTGACCACCAGGGGGCAGACACTCAGAGCAGGAGCTGCTAAGCAACAGCAACTTCACAGAATGCCCTCTTGCACTGCGGGACCCATTGGGGGATGTTGGAGAGCCAGTTTTGGCCCAATCCCCACAGGCCAGGCTGAGGGACCCCACCTGCCAGAGGGACCCCACTCACTCCGCAGATGCCCTTGGAGCCCTGGCACCTCCCCAGGTGTGGCCTGCCAGGGAGGGCCCGTGGGAGGTTTGCTCCAGGGTGTGTCCGGCCCGTCTGGCCCAGTCCTGCCCCGCTGGTCACCTTCTAATTAATTCTAGTCTCTCAATAATGTAGAGGATAACCTGTTTTCTTTCCTCTCCAAATAACGCATTAAACTGTACCCTAGTGCCACAAAATTTCAATGTGACTTTCTAAGATATTGAATTAGCAATAGTGGCTGACTTAGATAATTTAACATGTGAGAATCTTCTGTGGAGCTGAACATAGATGTACAAGTGGAAGCCATTACTTTTTAGAGGAAAGCTTACTGATCCATCTACCAAAGACATGGGTAATACTTCATCTTACCCTTGCCTGAAAGAGAAAGAGAAACAAGAAGTCCCAGCCTAATTTTCCCCCTCCATTGCTCAGTAGCCAACTCTACAAATTGATTCCATCACAACAATGCAATTTTACATTTTGGGAATTTTAATTGATTTTAATATTGCAAGTGTCTTATCTGGTTCACTGCTCCCGAGGGCACCAGAGAGGTATCTCTCAATAAGGGCTGTTGCTATATTAAATCAGTATATCAATACACCCTGCATTAAGAGGCAAGGGCCTTGGAGAGTCTATGAATCAAGGAAGGAAGAAAATGGTTGCTGAATTCTACCGTTCCTAAAATGAGCACATTAATGAAAAAACATCATAAAAGTTCTCCTTTGTGCTGAGGAATACACAAAGCAAAAATGCAGAGCATGGTAAACATTTTCCTTCCATATATTGATATAAAGCATTAAAATGTTTTCTCTGGGCAGAAAAATCAAAGGGTTACATCAAAATAATGTATAAGCTATGTGGATAAAAAAAGAAAAAAAAAGCAGCTACCTTATTTATGACAACCATTTCTTCTAAAATGAAAAAGTACCTGTAATATCTACCTTTCTCACAGGACATGGCAGCTCTGGTTTATGACTGGCTAAGGCTCCAAACTGGTATATGACCAAATCTATAGATGTGTGTACTTCCTCATACAAGTTATAGGTACTGGTTAGGGAACCACTTCTCTAAGAAAATTTATTCATGATAAAGTTAAATACAATACATGTTACATTACACTATCTTCAATGTCATGGTTTTACTGGAAAATGCTTATCATAAAAAAGGAAAACGATTATTCTTTATAAAATAACGTGAGCTATTAATTGCTCTCCAACCTGCTGTGATGTGATAATAATGATCGTTCATGTCTGTTCTCAGACACTGTGAAACGTCCCAGACATCTTCCTCACAATGTTCATTTGTATTATTATGATTTCCTTTCAGGGCTGAGAAAAGTGCAGAACAATTAATTAACATGGTCAACTACAAAGGGGTGGGGCTGTGTCCCTGTCCAGAATCACATTTTATTATCTGACTTTTTTGAGTAAACCAGGGGACTGGCCTCTCTCTACTTGGTCAATTCTGTGGACAGAAAATAAGGTTATAGAGGAATTAAGAAAGTGTTCTCATGGAAAAGACATATTTGTAAGGTGTTTTTTTTTTCCTGTGGTTTACATGGACATTCCAGAAGGAGAGATTATTAAGATAGAGTGAGTATAAAGAAAGCATCCAAAATATACCCAGGACGGGACCAAGATACTTTACCCGAGGAAGAGAGCCAGCCCTCAAGGCTAAGGCATGTGAGCATTTTGCAGAAGAAAAGAGGACAGAGGCAAGATAAATTATGCTCAATCAAAGGCAGGATGAGCCCCACTGGTGTCACTCAGTGGTTGAACCATTGACCTATGAACCAGGAGGTCCCTATTCGATTCCAGGCCAGGGCACACGCCTGGGTTGTGGGCTTGATCGCCAGTTAGAGGTGTGCAGGAGGCATCATTCAATGATTCTCTCTCATCATTGATGTTTCTATCTCTCTCTTCTTCCTTCCTCTCTGAAATCAATAAAAAATATATTAAAAAAACAAAACAAAACACAGGATGAGATCCCAGGTCAACAAGGGCAGCAGCAAATAAGGGAAAAGGAAAAATGTTGTGAGGAAATACGTAAAATTCAACTCATTGGCAGGTGAAGGTATCTTGGTGAGCTTGAATTGACTTGTTATTCACTTACATATTGGGTGCACACTTTTAAAATATATCAGTTTATGAATGTACTTTTATGCTTATTAAAGGTTCTGCTCTAAGCTTGAAAACTATGTATTTGGACAATGGTGTTAGGGGAAAAAAACAGTGATTGAAAATATGTTTGTTATCCGATGTTCATGTCATCAAGTCTGCTTTGTACTTTATTTTTTAGATGATAAACTACCATAAGACAGATGATGATATGAGCAATTTTTTTTTTCAGATTTAGGAAGGAGTCCTTCATGACTCAATTGTACCATTGATATCAAGAGAAAGTATTCTCACTATATATTCCCTCAATATACTGGCCAATTTTTTTACAGCAAAAACAAACAGATAACCACTTTCTTTTACTCTTACATACATGTGGTCTCGTAACTGGCAAGGAACTCTCACCTACACTGTTTTCTTCAATTTGAGCAGCAGTGTTGTTTTAAGACCATAGATCTATCATCTGGTAATCAGTTGAAAAGAGGAAAACACCTTTTCCCTGCCTGTATATCTTCTCAGGGAAGCTAGGTTTGTCCTTATATGGGTCTATGATACCCTTTCTCTAAGTAAAAGCATTTATTCTTTCTGACCCCCAGGTGCATGATGTGCAATCTATAATAATAAAAGCGTTATATGCTAATTATATCAGACAGACAAAAGACCTTCTGGACGACCTTCCAGACAAAGATAAGGCAAGCCACTGTGGCTGCAAGGGCCAAGCCCCTTGCACGAATTTCGTACATCAGGCCTCTAGTGTATAAATATTGTAATAAAAACCGTAAGGTATTATTGTGAAAATCAAAAAAGTAACACATTCAAAACTTTTATTAATAAAGCTTACATAAAACTTACTAATATCCTGACTCTGTTGCCTTAATGCAAATTCATGAGGGAGCATTACTGGGGCTTAGTGATAGAATTATATATGCTTACAGGCAATGGACGCCAACTTTTTGTTTGCAGAGTAGTTACAGCTCTTGAATGTTTTTAACTTTTGGTATTTCCTTAAGACACTGAAACACATTCTAATGAAAAAGACTTTAACTTGACTTATTTAGAAAAATTTTATTTGAGAAAAGTGCCTCTCCATTCTAATGGACTTCATCCTGACCTTCAGAAGACACTACAGGTCAATTGTCTGGCAAAGAAGGGGTGGGGGATAGTGGCGACCGAGTTTGTTACAGGAGGACAGTGACCCATGAGGAGACATGCACAAGACTGCTAGTTTCAGGTTCTCATTTAAGAAGCTTGTCATCGTCACTCTTTTCCTGAACACATAAAAAGATGAACAACTCTTTGAACCCACAAAAGAGGGGAAAAGAGTGCAAACCATTCTTAGAGAATTTACAGACAGGCAAATACAGGGAGTTGCGGATCCTGGGGCAGAGACGCTGAGCTGGCTCTGCCCAGGGCACCAGTGCCAGGTGGGAAAATCTAAACTGTCATTGGTAAATCGCTGGAGGCACAGAGTGGACAATTCAAAGTCAAAAACTCCAGCGGAGCCTCGTCCTATCGGTCCCCGCATTATTGTGATATTTACCTCCAAGAGCTTGACCATGTTGCCACATTGAAATTTCAAGAAAATCCCTGGGGATGGGAAAGGAAGGACTGAAACACACCAGAGCCTCCGATCTTAACAAGCTGCCCTCAAGAGACTATAGTTAACCGGGGTTTAATCTGCTGTGGTTCGATTAGATCCCAATTGGCCTGGCAGAAGGGGAATACCCAGGTACAGCCTGCCTAGCTTCCCTGTCCCACCTGAGGGGAGAGGAAACACTGAGAAGCCCTTGCTAAGTGTCCTGTCCAGAGACACAGTCTCACTAAAAACAGAACAATCATAGGACTGCATAACCGGTCCCCACACCTCACTGCATCACTGAATACCCAACAACAGAACGTCCTTTACCAGTACATCTGGCTATCAAGAAAAATTTCAAGGCATGCCAGAAGGCACCAAAAGAAAAAAAAAAATCTGAAGAGACGTGACAATCACCAGAACCAGACATGGAAGAGATGCGAGAATTATGAGACCAGGAATATAAAGCCACTATCTATCTATATTTATCTAATCTAATCTATCTATCTATCTATCTATCTATCTATCTATCTATCTATCTATCTATCTATCATCTATCTATCTATCATCTATCATCTTCTATCTATCTATCTATCTATCTATCTATCTATCTATCTATCTATCTATCTATCTATCATCTATCATCTATCTATCTATCAATATGCTATGTGTCCCTCCATCCATCCTACAGGTTGCTATGACATGCACTGACCACCAGGGGGCAGATGGCTCAATGAAGGAGCTGCCAAGCTGCAGTGACCTGGCAGCAGCTGTTCTCCAGTGACACACCTGAAACCAGAGAGGAGGGAGCCCAATTCCTCGCAGGGCTGCATGATTCCACCTTTGGTTAGGGGTTATGTTGTTGCTGGGGCACTGTAGGCCCGAGTCTGGTTTACTGCACACTTGCATTTGTGTTTCACACCCTGTATGACAGCAACTTTGCAGAGTGCCCTTTTGCACTCTGGGACCCCTCAGGGGATGTCGGTGAGCTGGTTTTGGCCTGATCCCAGCAGGCCAGGCCAAGGGACCCCACCTGCCAGAGGGACCCCGCTCACTCTGCAAACACAGGGGAAGGACTGCTGGAGGTTGTCTCCAGGGAGTGTCCAGCCCTTCTCGCCCAGCCCCGCCCCGCCGGCCACCTTCTAATTAATTTCCTTTCAATATGTACAAATCCATGCAGTTGACAACACATAAGAACGGGTGATGTGGGCAGATTGATGGAAATCTAAAGAAGGATCAAAAAAAGAAAATGCTACAGATAAAAAGCCCAGTAAAAGACATTAGGAATTCCTCTTACATGCTTGTTAGTAGACTGGGCATGGCCAAGGAAAGAATCTCTGAACTAGAAGATATAGCAACAGAACCCTTGAAAATTAAAAGGTGACGATGACAAAAACTAAAGAAACGAACAAAATATTTGAGGACTGTGGCACAACTACAACAGATTGACATAGGAATAATAGGATTTATAATAATAGTTTAAATGTATTCTTTATTTTTGAAGTCTCTATTGCTTGGTATAGAATTTCAGGGCGATTTATTTTGTTCTGTTACTTTTAGTATTTCAGTTATGTTACTCTTGTCTTGCTTGCTTAGTTTCTGATATCTACCTTAATTCATAGCTGATTTAGAAACCAATTTTCCTATTATATGAAAATTGTGATTTCCTCTAATTTTATTTTTGCTGCTTATTACTAATCTAGCTAAAACACAATAATTTAATAAACATATGTATATGCCAATAATATAACGTATGATTATATTTTTTAGTTTAATATATAAAATAATATAATATATTGCAATAAAAATATAATCATAAATGTTAATGTCAGTGCTCATTTAAACATTTCATTTCAATTATAACATGGAGAGTATATTTTTAATTCTAAAATTTAATATTTAATCTGTGCTTTAATTAGCAACATCAATTTTTCTCTTTAATATGTGCTAACTGCTCATATTAGGATAATGTTAGCTTTGCATATTTTTTTTTTAGTCAAAGATTGATAACGTAAGAAACATTATGAATAAAAGCTAAATTGGTTCATCTCTTCAATCCTGTTCTAATAAAGAACTCATTCCTTCAGGGTATTCTAAAGTGTTCAATTCACTCAGGGTTTCAATGATTCAGAGTATAAAATCTACATCATTCCCCCCAAGAACTCAGTCTACTGTCTAACAAATTTCATAGTTAAAAAATTTTGTCCAGCACTTAATCCATTTTTACAATTTAATTCATTGCATCTTTATTTTTCTACTTGTAAACCTTTGTATCAACTTTGTTCTTTTCTAAAACCTCAGTGGGTTAACTATCTTTTCTTTCCCCCTTTTAATTATTGAGTGGCTTGCTTTCACTACTTACTAATTTATATTACTTTTAGGAAGTCTCCTCTCAGTTCATGACACCAAACACCCATTTTATATACATTGGTTGGACATTCCTTCAGTTCTCTTTTAAAAGAAAAAAAAAGTGTTCCCATAT
Source organism: Myotis myotis (assembly GCF_014108235.1). Taxonomy (NCBI): domain Eukaryota; kingdom Metazoa; phylum Chordata; class Mammalia; order Chiroptera; family Vespertilionidae; genus Myotis; species Myotis myotis. The sequence continues at coordinate 44,644,909 of NW_023416401.1, forward strand.
TTACCAAACAATATAAGAATTATTTAGAAAAAATATTGTCATAGCCTTATAATTTTACACAATTTTTCGATGACTTTTGAGAGTTCAGTGTATATTCATGACACCATTTATAATTAGACCAATTCACAGCTGAGTCAACCTTCTATGATGCACTTGTCTTCAATTGGTCAACGCACGCATCTCTTCAATAAGAATTCATTGACTAACTACTATATTATAACTATTGCTTTAGAAATTGAGGATAGAGTGCTCAAAAGGATGCTGGAGAAGCTCAGCTTAAATCAAGTAAGAGGAATGGAACATAAATCACTAAATTAATATGTGAATAACTTATTTTAAAAAGTGAGAAGTTGAGTAATTTATCTGTCCCTGTGTTGAGTCTCCATTCCCATTGGCCTGTTCCTGGCACTTGCTTGTGGATACAATACTTTAGGCTGTGCTGGGGCTGTTTTTCTGTGGGGTCTTTCATGCCGCATTGAAATCCATTTCCCGTTTTGATCTCACCAGCTTCTCGGGGGTATTAGGTTTTCTGATATAGTTTCCAAACTAGGTGCATTACTCGTGGCTTTTTGATATTGATCATCATTATTTATTTAAAACATATTTCTATGAGAAATCTATGTTATAATCTATTAAATCATAAGCAACTTCAGAAGATTAAAATTGCATACAATCTTAGAAAGGAACCTACTCTGGGGGCTGGGAGGAGAGTGGTTTCCAGTGATTATCAGGTTGTAGGGTCCATAAAGAGCTCATTCTCCCCTGGGCATATATTTAAAACATGCAGTCTAAGATCTCACACCTGTAAGCAATATTTACAGCAGTGTTTATAGAATACTAGAGGCTCAGTGCATGAAATTCGTGCACGGGAGGGGGGTCCCCTCAGCCTGGCCTGCACCCTCTCCAATCTGGGACCCCTTGGGGGATGTCCGACTGCTGGTTTAAACCAGCAGTCGGACATCCCTCACACAATCCTGGACCACTGGCTCCTAATTGCTCACCTGCCTGGTCGCCCCTAACTCCCCCCCCCACCCGCGCCTGCCTGATCACTCCTCACTGCCTCTGTGTGCCAGCCTCATTGCCCCTAACTGCCCCCCCCATCAGCCTGGTGGCTCCTAACTGCCCCTTCCCTGCCGGCCTGGTTGCTCCTAACTGCCTCACCCCCTGCTGGCCTGGTTGCCACCAAGTGCCCCCGCCCCGCTGGCCTGGTCACCCCACACAGTCTACTGTCCAGTCGTTTGGTCATCCCTCACTAACCCCCCTGCTGGCCTGGTGGTAGGCAGCCATCTTGTGAGGGTGTGAGGGTTAATTTGCATATCACCTCTTTATTATACAGAATTGCTGCTCTCATCTCTTGTACCCATGAAATAACTTTATAAAATGAAGAGTTCACAGGGTGAATTTCTATAACTCTGAAGTTCCATAGATAACATTTGGGCACATCAATATCTTTCATGTAACTGAGGAGATGATTCTTCTCATAAGACAAAATTCCTAAAATGCTTTTTTTCCACCTTAGCATTTAGAAATAATAACTAGATTTCTACAGAAAGAATAACTGGATTTCCACACCATTCCTTGGGAAAGAAAAGAAAATAGTTTTTGAAAAAGACAGAGTGCCATGGGATCATAGATTATGATCCAAAAAAAATCATAGTTATCATGCACTTGAGTTTATCAGATATCTTGAGATATCATAAATGAGTCTCCTTTACAGAAATTTCAAACTAATAAGTGGGGAAAACAATCTTCCACTCTCCATTCTACAAACTTATTTACTGATGATTTATTTGGGATAAAGTGTCCTACTGTTTTACAACAGATAGTATGTGAATTTTTAACTCTATTGTTTAGAAAACTTGGAGTCAGAGTAATTTAAACCAGTTTTCTACTGTAAGTCCCTCCCCAGTATAAATGGGGAGAGAAAACACCTTAAATATTCATTTCTTAAACAGGCATTTACTGAAGTGCAGCCCACTTTATAATAGCTGCTCTCTAGACACTGGGAATAAAGCAGAACATAAAATATACAAAATTGCTGCTACGATGAAAAATGCCTTCTAGTGCAGAAAAATGGGCAATTTTAAAAGCAATTAAAATAGAGGTTGTTTAACATATTTTAGACTCCTTTGGCGGAATGTTCCAGTAACAACAATAACAAACAAACAAAAACAAATGAAAAAAATGATAAAGAAATCTCAGTGGCTGATAGTAATAAAATGCTATTTCTGTGCTCACACATGGTTACAGGTAATAGTTAGTGATAAATTTGGAGGGAAGACCTCTACAAAAAAATGTAGCTGAGAATGGGGCCCAGGCACACCCTGAGCTGGTGGTGGTGATACTGAATATTGAATATATGAGTCTCACTGAGCAGCCTTAGAGCAGGGGCCTGATAAGATGAGGGAGCAAACAGAGGGAAGGTCTGCAGAAGGAGCAGTCATGCCGAGGCAAGCCTGGGGCCAGTGGGCATGAAGCCCAGTGAAGGGAGAGAAGACAGGAGGTGAAGTCAGGGGTCAGAGCACAGTTGTCTGAGGCAAATAACAGCGGTCTGTAGATCAAGTTAAAGACTCTAAGGTGTCACTGTTGTTTTTTGATTTTTTGTTTGTTTGTTTGTTTGTTTACTTAATCACTTTGGCTGCTTTGTGAATAATATGTAATTGTCAAACACAGAGGAAGAGGACCATTGGGAAGTTATTTTTAAAAGCTAGTAAAGAGATAATATTGGATTGAGCCAGGGAGTTTCAGTGGCTAGATTTGGGTATACTTTGAAGGTGGTGCTGGCAAGTCATGCTAATACAAGCAGGGTGCTAAGGAAGGAGGACAATCAGGCATTCACATGAATGGAATGCCCATTAAATAGAACTGGATGTGTAAGCGAATATGGCAACAGGCAATCAGCTATGCAAGTCTGGAGTTCACAGGGAAGGTTTAGGCTGCTGATGGAAATTTGGGATATCAATACATATAATTTGTAACTAAAATTACATTTCACTCCCCCTTAATAGTTAAGAAGTGGCCACAGTAATTATACCTTCAAGTAATAAATATCTGCTTCAAAGAAGATAGATAACTCAAGTTGAAATCTATTAAAACGAGTTTCAAAGGAAACTTATTCTTACAGAGAATCCTACTGACCACCAATATCTTTCTTCATGTCCTTCCTGGGAAAAATGTCAAGACTACATTACAGCCCCTGATGGTCACCTGGAACTGCAGATTGGATTTCTGGGTAAATATAAGGATAGGAACATGCACAAAAGCCCTGCTGCCTCTAAAACCTTCATAGTACAATCTCTCTCCCTCAGAGGGTCTAGTAGAAAAATCAGGGAATCTTAGGGACAGTGAAACCATGAGAGGGAAAAGAAACCCTCTGGTCAGCCTCATTGACATTGAAACCAGAGGAAAAACAAACCAAGATTTGGGAGCTTGTTTGACAAACATCCAAATGGCACATGCTATGAATAATAAGCCTCTGATACTACATTTTACTCTAAGTATTTTTCTTAAATATATATACCCAAATATTTCAGAAACAAATAATTGTTAAATTTAAATTAATTTGCTTTGATAAGAAAATAGTGCTGATATTACCCTTTTTTCAACTTTCAAAAATAAAATCTACAGCAAAGTAACATAACTTGGAAATATCACATAGAAAGAGCAAGATAGACAAAAACCAAAATAGCAGATTTGATAGGGAAAAACTTAAGTATATGTGTGCAAAATGATGAATGGAGGACTAGAGCGCTACATTTCGCGTAGTGTAGCATTCACAGTAACTGATCTATTTGTGATGTGTATTTTATAATTTTCTTTTGGATATGTAATTTTCCTTAAGCACAAATTTATGGATTCTTGAGTTATTAACATTGGAAGAATGCTCTGACAGACCAAACACGCCAGCCTCTCTCCTGTCATTTTCAACAGTAAAGTGAAATGATTTCCAGTTTCCAGAGAATTCACTACTCTCTTAATTGCCCCCTGAGGAGCAAAGTGTCAGCAAGGATTCCTACCAAATCTTGCATAATGATTAAAAATGGAGAAACCAAGGCAGCTAAAGAAAAGGTCACTGTATAATCTCCTCTCATGAAACAAATAGACTTAATGGAAGTGCTCCATCTTTCGTGTGTATCTCAGGGTATCTCAGTGAGGAATTGATCCCTTCCAATGCCATTATGCCGAATTAACTGCTCTGTTTATAAGCTTTCTCTTGTCAACAGTAATGAGGCGAACATCTCTAATTTTACTTTTTTAATCTCATGAAAATTAACTTTTAAATAAGTTAATTCATTGTCAAGGAGTAGAGAAATATGCATTTCCAAAGTAAAGATCATTTCCCCCCCTTTATTTTTTAGAGTTTAGGAATAAAGCCTTCCCAGCTTTTTCAAAATAGCAGCTCACATTCCATGGTTAAGAATGTTAAATATCTATAAAAATGTTCTCTACTGCTTAAAATATGATTAATTTTGAATTAAATTTTAGACAGTTTAGTATAGGGAAAGGTACATATTTCACAAAGGTATCAGTTTTATTTGGAGGGAATTATTTTTCTCTGACTTTGTGTGGTTTGGGGGAATACGTATGCCATCTGTCCTCCTTCCTCTGTGAACCACAGGGACACCAGATCCTTCCTCTCCTCAATTTCTGGGGACCACAGGTGTGTCCAGCTCATGCTTCCTCCCAGGACTCTGCAGTTTCAAGTGCCTTTAGAACAGTGTAATTCAGCCCTAAGTCCTAGCCATGGATACAGCCTCAGCATCCAATGCAATGGTCAGACAATTGCTGTTTGCAATGTGTACCAAGTGAATGAGCTTGCACTTCTAACCCTTGGTTGCAATTTCGACAGTCTAGTTTATAGGAATTGTGCAGATTTTTAAAACTATTCATTTCTAAAAAGTATAAAATATATTACTCAACCCAGCCGGTATTGCTAGTGGTTGGGCAACTACCTATGAACCAGGAGGACATGGTTCAATTCCCAGTCAGGGCACACGCACGGGTTGTGGGGTCCCTAGTGTGGGGCATGCAGTAGGCAGCTGATCAATGATTCTTTCTCTCTGATCATTGATGTTTCTATCCCTCTCTCCCTCTCTCCTTCTCTCTCTGAATATATATATATATATATATATATATATATATATATATATATATATATATATAACATTACTCAGCGCCTATTATATGCAATTTTCCCTACCAACCATTCTGCACACATTATTTCAACCTCTCCAATGCACATATTTGAAAGAGTGTCTAGCTCCCCAAGGGCACACTTGCTTGAACTCATATCTCTGGATCCAGAGTTCTAGCTATCAACCACTTACTCTATTGTCAACCTATTTCCTGTTTTTTTCTATTATTTTCAACTCATCCAGTGGCTCTTGAGGACATCATTTCTGTTAAACATGGTTCCATACAGTGGACTCAGAGAACTGAACTTGATATCACCCATGCCTCAGTTACAGTTGAGTAAGGAGAAACTAACATTTAAGTGAAATTGACTATGGTAGGCATCATGATAGAATGCTGGAGTGGGGAGGGCGTATTTAAAGGCAGGTCCGTCTCCATGGATCACAGTCATGAAAGACCTTACAGCAGAGTGACCTGCTAATACTGTAAAGTGTGTGAAGTACTTTCTAGGCAGGAGAATATGGGTGCAATTGGAAGAAGAGGAACACCTTGACATAATTTTTATAGGAAAGAAACAAATTGCCATAGGTTGACTATGGAACTAGATGACCATGGATATAGACCAGAGGAACAAAGAACAAAACAAACTTATACATACAGAGAACAGAATGGTGGCTACCAGAGGGGAAGGGGCCTGGAGGAGGATGAAGAGGAGAGAGAGGGTCAAACACATGGTGGTAGAATGAGAGGAATCTTCAAGTGGTGAGCACACAATGGCGTATACAGATGTCATATTATGAAGTTGTACACCTGAAATCTATATAATGTTATTAATCAATGCTATCCAAATAATTTTAATTTTAAAAAAGAATACATGGACCTGCTTTGATAAGCAACCCAAAATTAAAAAGATGGTTTTTTTTATTGATTGGTTCATTACAGATTTTATTTAATTTAGATGTTATCATAGATGGTTGTATTTTGTATTGCTATATAGTCCAAAATTATGCATATTTATAAAGAATCAATGTTATAAGAAAATTATCTAGATTCAAGCCTTGAACTAACTGCTCTATTCCAAATTTGCCAAAAAATAAAACCCAATCATCCATCTTTACATCTGAAGTTTTATCATCAGAAATATTTGGTTTAGAAAATAATCCGTATTTGTAGTCCATTAGGTCCTAAATGAAAATTTTCTCTGTACATGTTTCCATGTTACTGAGATCTTGTCAGCAATGCTGCTAATACTGAGAAGCAGTATCCCAAAAGCCAGGATTGCTTTTCTTTTTTTTAAATCAGATTTTATTCTGTGTTAATGGGTTTTTGCAAAAGAAAAAAAAAAAGATGTCTATTGTCTCATTCTCTGTTAAGGAATAGAGAGCTTCTTCAAGAGAAATGCTGTTTGTAAATGATTGTTTTATTCTTGACACTAACAATGAATGGTGTGTAACAGGTGCCTTATTAATACTTTGTGGTTGAATAATGAAACGTTTATTTTCTTGATTTACATATGTACTCCAGAAACTCATTAAAGACTTAAAAGCAATTTTTCTAATGAGTATATAAAGCCATTACTTTAATTATTTGTATAAAAAACTAAATCACCTTTAAAACCATTTCAATTATATATCCATTAAAAATATGTGACATGTTTTATATGATTGCTTATAATTGACACATTATTTAGTATATAGCACTGGAGTCCTTACATTGATTTTTATTTACACTCACTTATTATCTTAAATGTAATAAATATTTATAAGCACAGTTCTCACTGATTGAAAATATGGATAGATATTTCTAAGACTTTCTTTTATTTAATCTGTCATATTTAAGATTCAAATTCTTTTCTTCCAAGTATTAATTTCAATGTATACCTGTAAATAAAGAGTTTTTATCTGATCTTTCTCTAGCTGCGTTTATTAGGACTCACAATTGGAAATTCTAAGATTTCCTATCTGTATGACAGCTATTCTCTACCCTGACGCCCCTCAGAATTCACCTGGTCATAGACTTAATTCAACTTTCATATGTCCATTATTTCATTGCAGTAGTAGATTGACAGATTTGTTTTATCTAGATATATATAAATCTGGTGAAATTTAGCAATTGGAAGGATCTGGACTGATGCCCTTAGTCAGCAGGCAACTTCTACACCCACTGAAGCACCCATCCCAATTAGTGTTTGTTCAATGTCATGATTCATGGAGTGGTTCGCCCATGAATGGGAGCAAAACACAAGATGATAACATTTTAACAATATTTCAAAGAAAAGAGTTGCTACTATGAAGTACTGAAATCAGTGTCAGGAATAGCCAAAGGGAAGAGATGCAGCAGGGCAAAGTTTGTGGGAAGAGCCTGGAGATTCCATGGCCTCTTAGAACATGACACTATCCCAGCACCTCTGCATGTTTACCAAGCTGGATGGCCCTGAACCCCACACTTTTAGGACTTTATGGAGTCTTCATCACATAGGCATGGCTGACATGAACTTCATTTTCAGCACATCCCTTCTCAAGAGAATAGCAGGCAGGGCTAAAAATTCCAAGGGTCTCATCATGGCTTGGTCTTTCCCCTGACCAGCCCTCATTCTGGAGCCACCGGAGTCCAACCAAAGTGGCCTCATTAGAACAAAAGTCACTCCCATCACTCAGGAAATCGCAAGGGTTTCTGGAGGTTTTTTTTTTTTTTTTTTTTTTTTTTTTTTTTTTTATCAAGAATGGGAGTCAAAGACCAAATTTAGAACAAAAGTCAAATAATTCAAATAAGAGAGAAAAAAATGTGCCACTAGAAAAATGAGTTCAGTTTCTCCAAATTAAAAATAGAAGTGCAACTATTGTTTACCCACCTGAGAAATTTTGTTGGTTGCACTGTCTGATTAATGATTAAGATCTATCTCATCTCATATGTTAACTATAGATTTAAAATTTAAACATTGCTGTTAGTGTCCTTTGAAATTAATTTGTAAAGAGTTTTATATTTGTTTAAAAGAAAAATTATTAAGAAACTATGAAGATTTTGTGTTAAAAAATTTCTTAGTCCTCATTAAACTTAATTTTAAAACATATTTCCATTTTTTAATTGTCATCGTGGCTCAGGGTCTTCATACACAATGTTGTCAATGTTCTGAACCTTTTGTCCAAACAAACTCCCACCACGCCTGGTAGTTACAACTCCTTCTTATTTCAGTTCACAGAACATTCCTGACAAACCTGCTGATGCCTCACAGAACGAATGCTCCCTGTACTTCTCCTTATTGTAACTAAGCATTTACTTTTATAATTTTTATTTAATATAGTTCCCCTACTTATCTAAATTCTATGAGAACACTGTATATTCAATCCTGACCACAGTGCCTGGAATTTCTTCTTAACTACTTGTCAAATCCAATAATTAAAATATAATATATAAAAATATGACTCCTCTTTAGGCACTTAATTTTAAATCATTTATAAAGTCAAATGATGCACATTTGTAGGATAGAGAACTACACACTAAGAAGCTCACTGTACATTTCCTACGTATTCTTATTTTTATTTATTATACCATGTGTGAATTAACACTAACTGTTATAATGTTTGCCATATGGTGATACTCATGGCTGCAGTTTACTTGACTTCAAAGTTGGATTGGTGAAATAGCATAATATCTGGTAAAATGACAAAGTGATTATGTTTTTAATACTTGTTTACGTTATTGCAAAGAATTAGAGGGGAATTTCACGCTCAAATGGCACACTTGGCTCTCTGAAAAATAGAGCAGTGATAGTAATCTATCTGAATGTTGTAGAGACCCACAATTAAACCTGCTAGATCTCTAGTGATCATTAATTATACACCTGACATTCCTGAGGTCAATACAGATGGTTGACAATTGAACCATACTTGACAATCTGTGTAGGTGGAGACCACAACGTTTAAATTAAAATCTATACTTGAAATACCATATGACAAAGCATCATTGGTAAATGATGTTCCAGGTCTTTCAAGGTGACTAGTGATTCCTGGGCAGAACTCCATAATAGAGCATTAGCCATCATCCTGGAAACACTAAAGTGATAGGTGGCACCTAACGAAAGTAATTAACATTTCTGGGCTCTGGTTTCTTATGCATGAAAAGAAAATAAATTAATAGTTCTTAACAATCTAGGCTGATTATGAGGCTTAAATTAGTTATTATTTATAATGTCCTTAGAACTATGCTGAATACTTAGTAAGCATATGCTACACTAAATAGTATGTACAATATGTATCCTTTTCAGGAGTAAAATCTTGAGATATTTATAGACCAGGGTGAACCCATCGACATAGAGTAATGAGGTATTAGCCAGAAGTTACCAGCCCCTCTGAATGTCATTTAGTTTATTCACGGGGGAAACTGACCTGGGAAATAAGTGAGCAAGTATTCAGGGTTTATTTGCACATGTGTCAGATCAAACGCGGAAAGAGCCAGCACGTCCATATGTTATTATTTTTCATTTTCTTCACCCCACCTCCGTAGAATACTTTTTCTTTAGACATTAAATCAATTTTGGAGGTAAACTGAGCTATACTTAGGGAAATCTTGAAATGGATATAGGCCACTATCTATGTGTTTAAATTTAAATTAAAGGACTATACAGAAATGGAATGAGAGAGAAGGGGGATTAAAATACTATTTAAAAAATAATAGAATCCTTGTCCATTGAACCCTGTATCTTACAAGTTAATGGTAGATCTCTACAAGGGCACTACGTACAGGAAGAGGAGTAGAAAGAGGTCATTTTTCATTGGAAGCAATCCAAAGTGAGTTTTCTGCCAAAACACAGTTCCCATCATAATGAGGAAACTGAGATAATATTATGAGAAACTAAATCCCTTATATAATCACATCTGACATAAAGTGATTTTGCTAGTTGCCTTTTGCAATGCTAATTTCCTGAAAGGGAATTTAGTTCATTTATATTTTATTTGAATAAATACCTATTTGAAAGGGTCTCAAGTGGGAAAGGGTTTATAAGCTTTCTGAAGTCTCAGGGACAATGTTCTTCAGTGCTCATAGGACAGGAGGTTTTAAAACTGTCTCTCACAAACCACACAAGTCATTGTAGCCAAAAGCACAAATCAATAGTCCAGAAATTGGAACTAAGGTTGTAGAGGGAAGAGATCAACCTTTAAATTGAAAAGTAATCATAGAAGTCAGTCTGGGGAAGACAGGGAGAATTAAGAAAGAGAAAGATGCTTGAAATGTATTTGTTTCTACTAGGACAAGTAGTCAATGACCTTCAGGAATAGCAATAACAATGATATTTATCACTTATCTTTAATTAAAGAGGAGAAAGCAGAGACATTGAGCACTGACTATTACTTCAAATCAGACAGATATTAAGCAGCAGAACCAGGATTCAAACCCATCCTAACTCTACAACTTTTAAGCAACAAGGCACTCAAAAATCAGGTAGAGAGGCTCCTCACAGACACACATCATCCAGAGGACAGAACTATAGGCAAGAATAGATACTATGTTGGTGAGCTTTATTGGGGAGAAAGTAAGTTCATCCAGGGAACAGGAGAAATGTAGGCAAGAATAGATACTATGTTGGTGAGCTTTATGTAGGGGGAGAGCAAGTTCTGAAATTGACCTGCCAATGCATCTATTTCTAGTTTTCCTAATTCATTTGCTGAGAGTGAGGATGAGTGGAAACTATGAGTCAATAGTTGATATATTCAGCCCGCAGCGTAAATGATTTTTTCTCGGCAGCACGTTTTGAAACCTTATAGACACTGCAAGAGCAGACACTTGGACTTAATGTAGATGAGTCTTTGATCTCAGCAGCGCGATTGAAGCAAAACAGAGAGGCAATCTGACAGAATCTGATTCAATGTTAGATTGAAAAATCAGGTATGATAAAGAAAGAAGTGGCTAATATGGAAAGAAATTAAGGAGTTCTTTGGACTAGAATTATCAGTTTGTTTAGAGAACAGTTATTATGAGACTAAATCATAAGGAACTATGAAAATAAAGGTATCCACAGAGAGTAAGTTTTTGAGAATACTGCAGATGTTACTAGACCTACAAGTGCCCAAGTGTGGCCATGGTCATGTGTGGATATATGTATTACAAGTGGTAAGGATGCCAAGAGTTTGAGAGGCTAAGCCTTTGTTTTGTGTGTGGGCCTGAATGCTTAATCTCCTGGAATAAAAAAAATAATAGTAACGAGGTGGAAAAAAAAATGAAGACATTGGTATTTGTCAATGAGTGACAGGGTGAGACTTCAGGTTTGAGCTATGACATTAAATGGGGTAAGTAGACACTAAATTTAAGTAAAGTGACAAAAAGAGGTTTAGACAGTGGACTTTTGGAGTTCATTAACTTTTACTAGATACACACAGAAGTAAGAGTCACAAAATATTGACAATGTTAAAGAGTAGAACCAAAAACACTTGATAATCTTAGGTGAGGTATAGGAAAGAAAGAGTCCAAGATGACTCAGAGATTATCAAGAATGATGATTGTGTCAGAATAATTGAGCTCTTCTGTATTTATTTTTTCATTTGGGCCACAGGAAAGGATTTACCTACCTATTAACAGTAAATGTGATGCTGTCAAAAATGGTTTGAACATTTCTGAGTCAGGAATTCCAGGCTGAGGTGCTGTCAAGGGTCATCACTGGCATCACAGACTTGCATAATTATTGGGTCTTCTCCAAGTGACTGCTAGTTCATGAATAACAGAGATTTGATGGTTTTCATCTTTTCCTATGTAAGTAATAAAAATGGCATCTTATTTGACAAGGGGAGGGTTAAGTAAATTTGTACCACTACACAATGTACAATTTCCAGCCTGAAACCTGGGCATGTGCCCTGACCAGGACTAGAACTAGCCAGGTCTCAGTGCTTGGAAGGAGATCAACCAACTGAGTCAAACTGGCCAGGGATTAACTAAATATTTGAAAGAAAGAAAGAAAGAAAGGAAGAAAGAAAGAAAGAGAGAGAGAGAGAGAGAGAGAGAGAGAGAGAGAGAGAGAGGAAGGAAGGAAGGAAGGAAGGAAGGAAGGAAGGAAGGAAGGAAGGAAGGAAGGAAGGAAGGAAGGAAGGAAGGAATAGATTGTTCACTGTGACCTGCTCTTCATTTTATCATTTCATTGGTGGAGAGAAGGGGAAATGCATGTACCAGAACTCATTGGATAAAGCAAGACACAATGTTAGTGCAGATAAAGTTTTGCTCAATATGATATACATTAAATATTTAAATATTTTATATTTTAGTTATTGTTGCCAAAATATTTACTTAAAATGAATTATCAGTACTACAGGGTACTGGGGAGAAACAAAACAAAACAAAAAACCACTTCACTCAATTTTTCAGAGAATGACTATGCTCTCTCTGCCTATGATTTAAAAAAGAAAATCTCAAAGGGAGAATCACTCCTGCCCTTGAAGTTCCAGATATCTGAGACTTCGGGGCTTATTCTGTACCCAGCCTTCTAAAAGCCTCTCTCTCCACTAGAAACTTATCTAAAAAAGAAAAAAGGCAGAACTCTAATTTGTTATCAGTGTTAAGTACTTTGATATATTACCTTCAAATCAATTTCCTTTTTAAGGGAGAGAAGTCAGAGAAAAATCAAACAGGCACCTTATATAAGGGGCTATTAAGAAAAACTAAATAAAAGGGAGTGAGTTACAGTTTACCAAATCCGCTGCAGGGTGTTCCATTTGTATTCCTGTGGATTCCAAAAAGGAGCTTTTGTTAACAGATGACTGACATAGATTTGCATTTAATTTCCTTGGAGGCACAGAAAATCCTCCACCATCAGTCATTTCGGAGCAAAGTGATTGATCAATTAATAATTGAATTCACAAAGACAAGACATAATCTTAGTTCATTGGAATACTTGAGGAACAAGTCAAAATGTTTCTTTTTCCAACTGATTTTTAAATGTAGTGTCAATTATCTACACCAGCACAGGGCTAAAGGGCATCAGAGAGGATATTTCAGTGAGCAATTGGCTGCCAGGGTATGACAGCAGGAACAACAATAATCCTCTTTTGAAGAAAAGACATGTTGACATAAAGAGATAGTCTATATCAACTGGAAATTTGATAAGTTAACATAATGACATTTATAAGTGGTCACTGGGGATTTGGAACAGTGGTAAGTATTGATTTGTAGGATCTTCATTTTGTATGCAGTATTTATTATCACCCTGGGGTATAAAGGGCAGGGCACTGTAACCACGACTTCTGTAACCAGCAACCTCTGGGTGACGTAGCTTGATAGAAACCATTCTTAGGAGATGTTTTATTGAATGTACCACTACATAATGTACAGTTTATTTTTTGGCCATTTTTTTCATGATTTGCATTAATTTATATACAAATGTTTATTCCTGTCTTCTCTTATTTTGAGTTATCTTATCTTTATTTTATTTTTCTCATTCCTTAAGACTTAAATAATTCAGGGTTAAGTGGTAGGTTTTTTTTCTCCTTATGGCATTCAAGGATTTAAAAATTGTCTTTCTGACTAATAACGTTGCTAAAGTAAAAGTTCCAGTTTAGCTAAGGAGTTGTGCTGGAAGCATGCAGTATGCCAAAATACTGGAAGGTTTTGTAAGAGTTCTATGCTCAATGACACCTCCCCACCACCATCATCACCACCATGAATGCATCATCTTCAAACTGTTCTATTTTCCAGCACTCTGCTGAGTGTTCTAATGCTTTAACCTGGAATATCCTCTGAGATTCAGTATGTATTCACTAAGGCACTTAAAAAAAACACACACACAAAAAAATGTGCAGACCTGGATAGAAAACAAAAGTCATAGTGAAGTATAGTAACCTCCATCTTGGGTAAAAACTGCTGTTTAAAATTTTAGCCCTGATAATCTGGCTTCTGTAAACATATGTTTGCTTAATAGGGAAAATAAGACTACTCCCAATTCCAGAGAGGCCATAAACTATGCCCCAGAAAGAGTTGTCAGTGCTGGCGCCAGGCCAGGTCTTGAGATATTGTCTCACAGCCCTGTCCAGCAAACAGGACTTTTTCCCAGAAGGTCCGGAAGTCTCATTCCAAATTTGGAAAACAAAGAGCTGAAAAACGTATAATTTGAAGTGACTTCCACCATATTGGGCCCCAGAATTTGAGAAGCAAGAGTTCCTCTGGGCCCGCTAGCGCTAGCGAAAATGAATAGGACTCCAAATAAATTTGGCTTATTGATTATGGTGTCTCCTGATTTACAATATAACAACAATAGGTCTTCACTGAGCTTACTTTCAATCTGAGAGAGTGGCAAAAATCACAAGATCAGAAGCATAAAAATAAATGCCCATGTAATTTGCTGTGTATATATATATATTTTTTAAAAGCCCAATAAACAAAAGCATAGACTGGGAGACCTACTCTGGTTGTTATCAAAACGCCTCTCAGGAAAAATGGCATCAAAGCCAAGCCTTATCCTTGGATATTATGAATGTTTATGTCTAGAGTAGGCTTTTTGAAAACCATCCAAGATCTAAATTACACAAGTTATACGACACTATAGTAATCATTCATGCCTCTGAGAAGGCGGATTTTTTATATGCTACTTTAACTTCATTATTTGAGCACAAGAACTTGCAGTTGGGATTACCTAATTAAGATGCATATTTTTATAACCATGCCTTTAATGAGTTTACAGAATAACTTGCAATGACTACCGAGTATTTATAATATACAATCTATCAAACTCTTCCTTTAAGCATAAATGAAAATATATGTCATAGCCTAGTATGCTGATGGACAGTCATTTGCTATAATGATATACTAAAATTTCTGTCAGACCAGGAGCACCGGTTTTTATGAATTCTGATTTTTTTAATGGTTTCTTAAGGCTAGAAGAAAAACAATTCAGGATAACAAGCGAAATATCTATTTTCGAAGAATGAGGCACAAATGCAAGTATCTGATCTACATTATGAAAAGGCTACATATAAAATTATTGCATAGAATGATTATTTTGGAGACAGTTATTCCAAATCTGCAATAAAATACTATATAGAAAAAAAGGAAAAAATATGTCACAGAGTTACTCGAAGGAGAACTTGAAGTACAAGAGAAAATCAAGTTGCTTGTATTTCACTTTTACCCTTATGGCAAGTTGGGTGGGAGAATATTGGAAGGGGTAGTGCTAGTAACAACTGCAGATGGCACAGGTAGAGTAGAAGTTAGATCACATAAGAAAGATCTAACCCATTGCACTCTCTATAATCTTCCCCTTAAAGATACATAGAATGCAACTGTGGATATTTTCATGGTAGGTTGCTGTCTTCACTGAGATCCTTCGGCAATATACAGAGGACAAATTAAGGACTAACCTTGCCCCTTGCAATAGTGGGAGGGGAATGAGACAAATGTCTTATTATTTTTGACTACCTTTCAAATTAACATTCACTATAAAGCTGTCTATGACAATAACCCTAATTTATTGAGTGGTTGTTTGCTGAGTACAATGCTAAAGGCTTATCATATATTCACTCATTTAATCTCCAGAAGAAACCTGTGAGGTACTGGCATTTACATTATTTTTTTCTTGAGTGTGGAATTATTAAGGTTTTAGGTGAAGTCATTTGTTAGTTCTTTCAGAAAGCCTACATGAGATTGTGTGATTGGGAGGAAAAAACAACAAGAAGTATCTATTATGCATTGGTCTCCTTACATGTAATCCTTAAATTTGGCTAACTTCATATTTAAATATGGACATTGAGCTGAAACCTGTTTGGCTCAATGGATAGAGCGTCGGCCTGCGGACTGAAAGGTCCCAGGTTCGGTTCCAGTCAAGGGCATGTACCTGGGTTGCAGGCACATCCCTAGTAGGAGATGTGCAGGAGGCAGCTGATCGATGTTTCTCTCTCATCGATGTTTCTAACTCTCTATCTCTCTCCCTTTCTCTCTGTAAAAAATCAATAAAATATATTTAAAAAATAAATAAATAAATAAATAAATAAATAAATAAATAAATATGGACATTGAAATACTTTCTTCTCATTTATATCTCACTCCAAATTCATAATTTGGTTTCTCTGTCATAAATCCATGCTGTCCCAATATCTATAATAATAAAAGTGTAATATGCAAATTGACTGAACGACCGAACAGCAGAATGACCGTCCGTACAACCTTCCAGATGACCTTTGGGATGACCTTCCAGATGGAGGCAGTCAGGACCAGGAGGGTGGGAGGCAGCCGGGCTGCAAAGACCTACCCTTGCACAAATTTCGTGCATCGGGCCTCTAGTGGAAATATAAGAAATGAGTTTCTGTCGGTTATGGTCCTAATGGTTTGATGACTGCATTTCAACGGGGAAAATGGAGATTATCAAAGTGAAAAACTGGACCACTCATAATTTTAACTGCCGGTATGCTTTTAATTTAGGCTACTCTATTCTCTGAATATCTATCTAGACAATCAACATATTTTTAAAATGCTAATATGATCTTAGAAAATCAATGAAAAATCTAAGCCTACTAGTAACTTTCACCATCTTTTTTTTTACTTTGTTTTAATTCTGAAATTTGAGAAATGATGTAGCTTTTCTTGTACAGAAAAATGCAAATAGCTTCCTAAGCAAATTGCCCTATATTGCAAGTACAAATATAGTGACCTAATATTTACTGATAGGATATGTAAGTGTACTTACATAATACTTCATAGCTGGTGCTAGACTAATTTTGCAAATTAGAAAATTAAACACCTTTATTATTCTTTCAGTCATTGGAACTATAATGTTGGTGTGAAGTCCCTAAAGAAAATGAAGAAAATGGAAGGAAGTTATAAAGAAAGTAAGGAGGGAAGGGAAAGCAAATAATTTAAAAGTATTAATACAAATAAGAGTTTACTATCATCTGCTCAGGTTTTTGTTTTGTTTTTGTTTGTCAAGCACACAATGCACAATTAATTCTACTAGCCACATGGCACCTACCTAATGCTAGGCTGCTCAAGAAAGCAAATGCTAGAGTTACAAAAAGCAATCTGGAAACCAGTATCTCATCATTGAATGCTTTGCCATTTATAGAGAGAATATATTGGCTGACCATATATAGAATATATTCACAGCGATGATAATTAAGACTATCCCACATGCATAGAGCAATGTCCTTTGAGAAAATAAAAAAGCAAGCTCTGTATCTCTAAGCAACTGATGCTTATGCAGAAGGAAAGCAAAGATTTTTATTTTATTACTGTACAAAATGTAAGCTCAGGGTCACTTCGAAGTTATGGAGTCCTTTATTTTTAATCAATATCTAACCCAACAAAATAAAACACACCAGTTATTTAAAACATAAAATTGATAGATTAATCCTAGTTGCCTAATAATTAAGTATACTGGACAAATTATTTGACACTCCAATTAAAGCTTTGTATTGAGCAAACATTTGTGGATTATTATAAAATGATAATTATTTCTACAGGTAAATGAACAATTCTCCCATTCAGTGACTCCACATGTAAAGAAGCAATATGTTCACATAAACTCAGTCATGGTGCAAATTTATTTAGAATCAATCAAATCAAGTATGCATAAAGCAATCTGGAGGAAAAAATAAAACTAAAAATGAAACAAATTTGAAACTTATGCTTTAGAAGGAAAAGATTAGCTACCCTGTTAAACTGGAGATTTATTTTAGTCTTTATCTTCCAGGGAAATACCAGACAGATAAAATCATGTTGATTCTCCTGAAAAAAGGCTAGCCCCACCAGCTCCATTTTGCCCCCTGGAAGTCAAGAATATGTATTCTTTTCAAGACTACTGAGCTGAGATGGCAGGATAGGACTAAGGCATGCTAAAAATGCCCCAAAGCTAACCTTTGTTAATGAGATTCAGCTCATTTCTTAACTAAATGTCCTCAGGTTGTTACATGCCTTTAGTTAATTTCCAGAGTCTTCAAAAATTTGATCCTGAAATGTTTGCCACTTATTGTTGTTTTTATAGAAAGGTGAATTTTCAGAGGCTCTTACTTTGCTTTCCCTGGCACCACCCAATTTATCTTGTTTGAAGTCATTAAAGTGATGCTTTGGATAGATCAGTTGCTTCACCTTCACTATAAGCTTTCAGTGAGCCAGAATGTATTGCTAAGTCTCTACGCCTTTGATATTCTCCTACAAGAGTACCAGGGCACTTTTTCATCAGATTCTGGCCATCTTTTATCTATGTGATGTATCACCTTTATTGATTTGCAGATATTGTACTAACCTTGCATCTGCAAATAAATCCCACTTGATCATGGTGTTGATCTTTTTAATGTATTGCTAAACCCAGTTTACTAATATTTTGTTGAGGACTTTAGCACTGATGCTTATCAGGGATATTGGCCTATAATTTTCTTTCTTTGTAGTGTCTCTATCCGGTTTTGAGATTAAGATAATGCTGGCCTCATAAAATGAGCTCAGGAGTCTTCCCTTCTCTTGAATTTTTTTGACTAGTTTAAGAAAAATAGATGTTAGTTCTTTAAAGGGTGATAAAATTCACTTGTGAAGCTGTCCAGTCCAGGACTTTCATTTGCTGAGAATTCTTGATTACTGCTTCAATTTCACCAGTTAATCTGTCTACTCAGATACTCTGATTCTAACTGATTCAGTTTTAGAAAATGGTATGTCTATCCATTTCTTCCAGATTGTCCAATTTTTGGCATATTGTTGTTCAAAATATTTCTTTTTTTAATATATTTTATTGATTTTTTACAGAGAGGAAGGGAGAAGGATAGAGAGGTAGAAACATTGATGAGAGAGAAATATCGATCAGCTGCCTCCTGCACACCTCCTACTGGGGATGTGCCCGCAACCAAGGTACATGCCCTTGACTTGAATCAAACCTGGGACCTTTCAGTCTGCAGGCCGATGCTCTATCCACTAAGCCAAACCAGTTAGGGCTCATAATATTTCTTTATAATTCTTTGTATTTCTCTGATGTAAGTTGTTCATTTATCACTTTCATTTCTAATTTTATTTATTTGGGTCCTCTCTGTTTTCTTCTTCATGAGTCTGGTTAAAGGTTTTCCAATCTTGTTTATATTTTCAAAGAAGCAGCTCTTGGTTTCATTAATCTTTTATATTTTTTTAGACTCTATTGCATTTATTTACGTTCTGATTTTATTATTTCCTTCCTTTTACTCACTTTGGGCTTTGTTGTTCTTTTTCAAGTTCCTTTAAGTGTAAAATTAGATTGTTTATTTTGGAGAGGGGAAAAAGCAAAATCCCAATGGCATCATCCATTGGTTGAGACTTCTTAGTGACATCAGAAGGACATGTAAATATTATTAACTTTAAAATGTGGGTCATGTGTAAATAAACCTAATGGTATTGAATACTGAATGAACTCTGATATCTTCTGACATTTTTCTGTCAAGGAAATTTTTGAATTTTGTGAAAAGGAATGGAAATTCCTGTCGTGTGTTGGGTTACAAGATAAGAATTTAGTCACTACATTGATTTCCTCATTATATTTCCGTATAATAATTGACTTATTTACCAGTGTTTGACCTAAAGGATAAATAATTATGTTTATTACCTCTTAGCTCAGAAAAATTCTAACTGAAAGCGCTTTGAACTCATGGAAATGAATGTATCACCTAATTTCATAGCATTATATATTTACTTCAAAACAGAAAAATAGCCATTCCACCAATTTTTTGCTTGCTAATAACCTTTCTAAAAACAATAGAATGTTTTAAATGTAATTTTCTATGTAATTCAGGCAGTTCACAATAAATAATAACTTCTTTCAATTGTGATTGAATATATACCTTTAGCATAATTTTTTCAAACATAGTACATAGCTCACACACATTATTTTCCTCTGGTCAGCATTCATCTTGGAATAATATTTTAAAAGTTATACAAATGAATTATTAATGCACATGAAGAAAGAGATAAAGTCTATTTGCAAAGATCAGCTCTGCAGAGTGGCTTATGAGCTCACAATCAATAAAGAAAGGAGGTCTGAGTAAGGATCCTTAAAGCCTGCAGAGGGAGAGTATCGACAGATAGGCATAAGTGGTCACAGTGTCAACAGCAAACAGAATGATCTTTCCTGTTGAAGAAAAATCTTCTTCTGGAAATGGCACCTGAGAAACTTCTGAGATTCCTTACTGAATCATAGGAATTACTTACTGATGTGGCTTATTTCCAAACCATAATAAAATAGCACAGGATGAACAACTTTTAATAACTCCCCTTGACAGGTGCAGAGTACATTGCTCTTCTACAGCCAAACCAGAGGTTCTGAATTGAAGTGCAGAACAACATTCAAATCTATAAATGTTTTCATATTATAAGCAGGAAGCCTCTCTTTTCAGATTTTCCTTTCAATAAAATAATGTGAAATTACAATTGTTTCCCACGTGAGACAATTTTGTTAGCTTTATTTTTCAGTACTAAGTATTTGATAATAAAAAGTAACAGCATTTTAGAAATGCCCCTTAGGTTTTTCTCTTCCTTCCTGTTCATACCTTTCTCTCCAGGGACCTATATCACTTAACTGTCTCGTTTATAAACACGCACCGTGGTGCCCTGCCCCTGCCCTGCACGGTCTTCTCTTCCTCCCTGCTGAGTCATATCTATCCTTCTGTTCATACTCTTGTCCTGTCTGCGCCATGAAACAGCTTCATTCTGTCCATCACACATTGTCCCTCCACTATCTGAACTTCTACGCATGCTCATTATTTTCAGAGAGTCAACAGAGTTCTTAAGGTTTGCTAGAAAAGAATTTTTTTTCTTTGCACTACTTCCGTATGTGCCATTAATATCTAGACTCTGTTATATTCATTTTATTATTTATAAAGTACTAAAAAACATTTTAAGGGCGTTGGGATATCTACTCACTCACCCACCCTAAAGGAAAAATACTCCCCCCACCTTAAGGGGGCTACTTAATATTAAATACTAGGAAAATGCACATTTATTTTGTATATTTTCTATAAGTCTTTCTTGCCTAGTCGTGTATGTCCAAAATGCTTACTTTATTATAAATACGTAGTAGGCCACGGGTAGCTCAGCTGATTAGAGCATTCTCCCAATACACCAAGGTTATATGTTCGATCCCTAGTCAGAGCACATATAAGTATCATCCAATAATGCATAAATCAGTGGGAACCACAAATTGATGTTTCTCTCTCTCAAAAAAATTAATAAATTATAAAGAAATATATAAGTATATACACAAAGTAATTTTCATAAATGTCTGTAGTTTTCTTTGTACAGTGCCTGCAACTATGCAAATTTTGGACTCCTATGTTTACATTTATGGTAAACAAAATAATGGAATGGTTTATGTAGAAAATATTCATCAAGCTAAAGAAGTGGCTACACAGAGTCTAAACTTTTTAAAGATTCAAAAATGGCACATTCCGTATCCAATAGCCCAGACTTCTGTAAGGTGAGAGAGAGATCTGAAGCTCACCTGTCTATTTCTTCCAATACTGCAAAAACTTTTTGAAGCTAAACCTATATGAAAATGAACTTTGCAAGCACAATGTAGGAAGGTATTACTTCATGACCATCATATCACCATTGCTAATATTTATGTAATAATTATTGTGGTCCTGTATTCTCCTACAGATTTTATATTAACTCTTTTAATCATTGCAACAAATTTATTGAGTAGGTATTATTATTTCAATGCTATTTATGTGAACACATATTTATTTTTTGAGCGGGAAAGGGGAAAGAGAGAAAGAGAGAGAGAAACATTCATGTGAGAGAGACACATCAGTCAGTTGCCTTCCGTACACACCCTGACTGGGGCTGGGGATCAAACCTGCAACCCAGGTATGTGCCCCTTAGGTCTGCAGGCTGATGCTCCAACCATTGAGAAACAGAAACACTGACCAGGGCAATATGAATATATATTTAGAGAAGTTAATTGCTCCAAGTCTAGTTACTTTCAGGATGGCTAGAAAGTAGCAAATCCTGAACTGGCAAAGTAAGCCTGCTGAATTCCCAAATCTATGAGTGCTGTGGGTTAACTTGCGCCCCTGCCACCCACAGACAAAGATATGTTGTAGTTCTAATCTCAAGAATGTTATGTTGTTTGGAAATGGCATTGTCGCAGATATAATTGGCTAACGTGAGGTCATCCATCCTGGAACAGGGTGATCTGTAATCCAAAAGGACTGCTGTCTTACAAGAAGAGAACAGACACAGAGACAGGCACAGGGAGAGAATACCACGTGATGATGGAGGCAGAGACTGGAGTGATACAAGCCAGGAACGCTAAGTACTGCAGGCATCACAAGAAGCTAAGGGAAAGGCACAGAACAGATCCTTTTCCAGATGCTTAAAGAGAGAGCAAGACTAGCTGACAAATTGATTTCAAATTGTTATCTCTGTGAACTGTAGGAGGATAAAGTTCTGTTGTTGTAAGCCGACCAGTTTGTGGTATTCTGTGACGGCAGCCCTAGGAAATTAAGGCAGTGATATCAGCCAATTTATTAGAATTAAAAACTAATAATAAGTCCTTTGGTTGGACCTATATGCATGCATATAGGCCTAAGCAATGGACACAGACAATAGGGAGGTGGAGGGCATGAGTGGGGGGGATGGGGGGGTAATGTGGGGATAAGGACACATATGTAATAATTTAATCAATAAAGAAATTTAAAAAACTAACAATAAACAATAATGCAATCATTTTAAGAAGCAAGATGTGAATAAAAGAAATATTCTCTAACAACATCCTTTAATAAACAATAATAATACATAAAATTTAAATATATCTGTAAAATTTCCTTCAATATCTATAGATGGTGTAATTTTGGTACTAGGAATACCCACATATTTCAATAATTGCATAATTATGATGACAGATCCCCCAAAAACACATTATCCTAATATCAAATATAAATCATGTTTATACTAAAGTTGTATATAGTTATACTACATCAGTAAAGTATTCCAAATACAATAGTTGTAAAACTATGTGTCCTCTTTACTAATTTTATTATTTAAATTATGAAGAGAAGATTAATGCTCCAAATGTCCAATGACCAAATTGTTATAAAAAGTGTTGTTTTCTCAAATTGTAGTCTTCAATAAAAGTATTTGTGTAAATCAAATAATCTAATTGACATTGTCTTAAGTTCATTAGATAAATTAAAAACTAACAAATTTTTATTCAGTCAAGATAATTTAAACCACATGATTCTATGTATAGTAAATAGATGAAAATAAAACCATGGTTGTATATAAATGCTGGGAAAACTAATTACATAATTCTTATTTGAAAAACTATTGAGTGGATCAGAAGAAATTTTATACCACTCCAAAAGAGCATACACATCCACTGTTATGTTTTTATGTAAAATCACACTTTGCCAGTTAGAGTAATGAGGTACATGACCTCACAGGCCTGTTGTCACTCAGCTGACAACAGAGGAACTCTGTCAAGGTCTGAAGAGACACCTAACTTAATCCAAACTGACCTGATAAATAGGCGCTCTTTTTATGTCATGCAAATAGATAAACATAAATGTGCTGACATAAAAGAATAATATGTGGTATTGGCTCTGGAGTCAGGCAACAGCAGAGGCTGTGAAAGGGGTGAATAAACTGTTAGCAAAGGCTAGAAAAATTGTATAGAAATTTCCTTTGCAAGCTGGCATAAGAAGTAATCTTATTATCTAATAGCAAAATGGTTGACCCAATTGTCTCCTTCCACAACTTGGGAAAAGTAATTAATGAATTTGTTGATTTGCCTATGGATATCTCCTGGCAAAATGTTGAAAGTGCTGTTCATTTAGTGTAGTTCTATATTATAAGTAATATAGAAGACAGACGTCAATTAAAAATAAACTGCTCCACTTGAAAATTAAATATAAAGAAAACACACTAGTAATTAGACTTCTTCAGTTGAGAGTTGGAAAATTATTTTTTTCTCATCCTCAATCTTTATACCATCAAAATATCCTTAAAGTAAAGTATAACCTAGACATATAGATCAAATAAAATGTGTGGTATAAGGCTCAAAGATTCTTTTCTAAGATTCTTGAAGTATTTAAGCAGAACCTGGTTGACCTCACCTAGGCAAAGAACTGCTCAGATTCTTCAGGGTCTTATCTATAGAGACCAGGCATGACTAAAGTGGTTATCACAGACCTGCCTACCTTGAAAAGAATTATGAATGTGTATTTGGGGCTAAAAGTGTGAAGTAAATCCAACTTAGCTCATGCAATGCTGAAAAAGGTTTTAGGTTGGTATATTAGCAAATAGAGCCCCAGATTGAACTAAGAGACTGAGAAACTTTAAAAAGAAATGTTCTCAGGGTCCCCATGATGCTCATGGCCCACAAGCAAACTAAATTATGTATTCAGGCATGAGTATTGATGAGAAATTTATTATCTAACTAGAGGCCAGGTATATGAAAATTCATGTACATACTGGAGGGGGGTCCTTCAGCCCAGCCAGCCCCTCTCACAGTCCAGGAGCCCTCAGAGTTGGAAGGAGACCTGGCGATCAGCGGAAGGCAATGCCATCATCACACCTCTGCTGCTGCCACAGCCGACAGTGCAAGCCTCGGCGGCCCTGGTTACCTGAGCCTCGGGCCAATTCTGGGTGGCTGGGGGGTTGAGGGGACTTGGGCACCACCATCTTGTGGCTGTGGGCGCTGCCATCTTTGAGGGCGTGGCAGCCAATTAGCATATTCCCTCCTTACTGGCTGTTGGCACCGCCATCTTTGCAACAGTGTGAGGGTCAATTAGCATATTTCCTCTTTATTGGATAGGATAAGAAAGGCCAGAGGTCTATGCTCTCTGAGATCTGTGCCCTAAGATCTCAGAGAGCAGAGCAAAGATCTGAGGAAGTGTGAGGCTATTTTTTGCATATAAAAAATAATTTTAAAATATTGTAAAACATAGAGAAATAGAAACTGTATGCTGTCCACACACACCCTAAAGGTTCTACCAAACACTATCAGAACTAATGAATTCAGTAAAGTTGCAGTATACAAAATCAATATACAGAAATCTATTGTATTTATATATATTAATACTAAATAACCAGAAAAAATGTAAGGAAACAACTCTATTTATAATTGTATGTAAAATAATAAAATACCGCCTAGCTGGTTTGGCTCAGTGGATAGAGCGTCAGCCTGCAGACTGAAGGGTTCCAGGTTCGATTCCAGTCAAGGGCTTGTACCTTGGTTGCGGACACATCCCTGGTGGGGGGTGTGCAGGAGGCAGCTGGTCGATGTTTCTCTCTCATCAATGTTTCTAACTCTATCCCTCTCCCTTTCTCTCTGTAAAAAATCAATAAAATATATTTTTTTAAAAAAAATAATAATAATAATAATAAAATACCTATAAATAAATTTAACCAAAAAGATAAAAGATGTACTCAGAAAATTATGGACATTGAAAAAAAAAATGAAGAGAACACAAATAAATTAAAGAATATATCATGCTCATGTATTGGAAGGATTAATATTGTTAAAATATCTTTACTATGTAAAGAATAATAAAGCAATATACAGATTGAATACTATCCCTATTAAAATACCAATGGCATTCTTCTTAGAACTAGAGCAAATAATCCTAACATTTATATGGAAGCATAAAAGACCAAAGGAATCTTGAGAAATAACAAAGTGGGAAGCATCATGATTCCCCAATTTCAAACTATCCTACAAACCTGCAATAATCAAAACAGTATAATACAGGCATATATATATATCAATGAAATAGGATAGAGAACCTAGAAATAAATATTGTCTTATATAGTCAATTAATCTATGGCAAAGGAGGCAATGATGTACAATGGGGGTAAAGACACTTTTCAATAAGTAGTGTTGGAAAACTTGGTAGGTACATGCAAAAAATGAAATTAGAACATTTTCTTATACCACATATAAAAATAAACTCATAATGAATTTAAAAGTTAAAAATATAAGACCATCTATAGTAATAAAAGGGTAATATGCTCATTAGATCAGATGTCTTCTAGACATCCTTCCTGATGAAGCTGGGGCCTGAGGGAAGCCAGCCAGGCTCCTTGGTGCTTGCCAGCGGCCCAGGTGCCTGAGGGAAGCTGGTGCCAGCAGCTGGGGGAAAGAAGACCTATTCTTGCACAAATTTTCGTGCATCAGGCCTCTAGTAAATTATAAAATTCCTAGAAGAAATCATAGACAATATGAGTCTTTGACATCACTCTTAATATATTTTTGGATATTCCTCCTCAAGCAAGAGCAGCAACAACAAAAATAAAAAAAATGAAACTACAGCAAACTAAAAAGTTTTTGGACAGCAAAGGAAATCAGGAATAAAACAAAAAAAACCTAATGGCTTTAGCTGGTTTGGCTCAGTGGATAGAGTATCAGCTCACAGACTAAAGGGTCCTAGTTTTTATTCTGGTCAAGGGCATGTACCTTGGTTGTAGGCTCTCTCAGGCCCTGGTTGGGCATGTGTGGGAGACAACCAAACAATGTGTTATACTTCTCACATCAATGATGTTTATCTCTCTCTGTCTCTCTCCATCCTTTCCACTCTCTCTTACAAAAAAATCAATGGAAAAATATCCTCTGGGAAGGATTAAAAAAAAGGAACCTAAAGGATGGAATAATATAGTTGCCAATGATACATCAAACAAGGTGGTAAACACACAATCCAATACACAGATAATGTATTATAGAATTGTACATGTGAAACCTATAAAATGTTATTAAAATTTAAAAAAATAAAAATGTTTAAAGATATCCAAATTTATATGGAACTCATTTAATTTAACACCAAGAAAACAAACAATCCAGTCAAAAAATGGGCTGAGGACCTAAGTATACATTTCTCAAAATAGGGCATACAGATGGCCAATACACATATGAAAAGATCTTCAACATCACTAATCATCAGGGAAATGCAAATCAAAACTACAGTAAGATATCGCTATATGTTTGTCAGAATGGCTACTAGCAAAAAAATCAACAATGTATGGGGGTCAAAAAGGAACCCTGTTAGATCCTGGTGGAATTGTAAATTATTGCAGCTACTATGGAAAATAGTATTGAAATTTCTCAAAAAATTAAAAATAGAGCTGCCATACAACTCAGAAATTCCACTTCTGGGCATTTATTCTAACAAACTCAAATCTCAAATTTGAAAAGATCAATGCACCCCTATATTTTATTGCAGCATAATTTATGATAGCCAAGATATCGAGGCAACCTACTAGTATGCGTTTATCAATATATAAATGGACAAAGAAGATGTTATTTGCATTATGTGATTTATATTACACAGCAATGGAATGCTATATTTCCATTTGTGACAACATGGATTAACATAGAGGGTATTCTGCTATGTACAATAAGCTTGACAAAGATAAATATTGAATGATATCACTTATATGTGGAGTCTAAAATATAAAGGAATAAACAAAACAAAACAGAGAGGAATGAGCTAATGGTTGCAAAGGGGGAGGGGATGATATGAGTGTATTTTTTAAAAGCATAAAGTATTTATTATCTGGACCTTTACAGAATACGTTTGTTAAATCCTGACTTTGAAAGCCATGCCTACACAGAAATCAAGAACATCAAGCAGGATTTACTCCCATGGAGAAGAATCAAGCCCCTTAATAGGATATTATATCCTCCCAGAATACAGAGTTCTAAAAACAAGCACCTAGTTATATTTCAAAATTGCTATGGGTCAGTGATTGGTATGTGCCTCTAATTCATTCTTTTGAAATAAAGTGTTTATGTCGCTTTTACTGTCCCAGTTCCTGGTGCCCAGATGTAGATAATTTGGTATTCTGTTTGGATCTTTCTGATACAGCAGGAGACTTTTTTTCCAAGATGCAGACTATGCAGTAGCTTCTTAGAAAACACATGTTGTAAGTTCTTTGCTTTTATTCACAGATTTACATAGGGTTGGGCAAAAGTAGGTTTACACTTGTTCACATGGAAAATAAAACAATAATTAATAAATAATAGTACAAGAATAAACTCTGTGTTTTACATACTCCCAACTCTAAACCTACTTTTGCCCCACTCTATATAAATACAATATAAAAAGTATAAGGAAAAAGTTCCCTGAAATTCTAAGTATTGTATCATTTTTAAATTTAATATACTTGTCGCATTGTGTTTTAAGTTACTTCTCAATGTTATGAAAAGATTCAAAGCATGCTTGTCTTATATTTTAGCTAATCTTGGCAGCAATGGAAAAACGGAATATGCTTAATGAAACTAAGAATTAAAATAAATAAAAATATACAAATGTATGTGTAAAAATAGAAAGACAAAGACAGAAACAGAGAGATAGAGACAGAGATAGGGACACATAAACAGAGATAACCAAAACACAGTGTGTTGACTTAAATATAAAGATGGCTGGTGCTTTACTTTCCATCTTTATCCACCACAGACTATGCACAACTAAACTTCAGGTTGCTCAGTGCTATTTTCATCAAAGAGGCAATATAACACATATTTTTTTGGTCAATGAGATGTAACATAAATGTGCTCAGAAGGTAAATATGAAACTTTTTACATTTCTGATGTAAAGAGAGAGAGATTTATGTTTGTTTCCTCCTCTTTTTGTTTCCTCCTTTTCCTGCTGAGAGATCCACTAACCTACCTACAAGCAAAACACAAGAATCATGAAAAAAAAAAAAAGCCAACCTAGTAAACTTAATAAAGCACATTGAAAAATAGTGGTTTTCTGATGCTATATTGAGTAGTTGAACCAATACTGAAACCACCTGATCCCTGGGTATTGAGATGTGAGGGGAAAATAGACACTTTCATATATATATATTCTACTTCTAGACTTCTAGGCAGGTCTTTTTATATAACTTGCAGTTAAACACATTTCTTACTTATACACATATTTAGAGAGAAAATCATTGAGTATTGATTTTTGTTTTTATCCTTCAACCCAATGAAAGCAATGATTGCCTTAGGGAAAGTATAAAGCAGAAACAATATATCTTTTAGTCCTCCTTTCCTTCTTTTTTCATTTGCTTATTTATACTCCACAAGTATAAGTTTCCATTAGGTTAGCTTATTAATTTAGGTCATCTATCCTTGGTCTGCTATCTTAATTTATGTTTTATCTCTGCTAAGACCCAATGTTGTCCAAATCAATAAATAACACTACTATTTTCTCACCTTAAATCCTTTAAAGAGCCTTAATTCATATTATTTTTTTTTTACTTCCCACAGCTGATCCTTCAGCAAATTTATTTCCTATATCTGCCGATCTTTTAAGACTTGCACTAGTATACCATTCTAATCTACATCATCATCACCTGTTTTATGAACTACTGGACTTCACTTTAATTACTCTTTTTGTCCCTACTCTTTATTCCCACAGTGTCACTTAAGAGTATGATCCCATTTACAACATAAATCAAATCAGATAACTGCCTTACCACAAGTCTTACTATGATTTCCCTTCATGATAGCAGTATATCAGGCCACCTCCCCATGGACTCTAACACCTTACATGAACTGGCCTCAACAACCCTTGTTTCCTCAGTCATTATGCCCCATTACATATGCCTCCCATGCTGATCTTTAGGTACACCATGCAGAAGATGATTAAGTGAAGAAGTGAGGGGTATTCCTCCAATGGAGCACCCTTTGCGTGGAATCATGAATCACAAGGGATGGATATTCCACTTTAAACCGGAGGTTTTCAATTTCCTTAGTGGAGATAGATAGTACATTTTGTCCCATGACATGAGATGTTCACTAATAAAATTTATAGATTTTTAGAGTTGAAAGTGACTATCAGTAATATTTAATATGATTACTTCAGGTAATCTAGCCATTTCTATTATAATATTAAAGAGACTTTATTTTTAAAGTGATTTTATGTTTACAGTAGTGGTTCACAACCTTTTTTTGGCCATGCCTCACCTAAGCATCTCTAAAATCCTGATGCCCCCCCCCCCCCCCCCGGTGACATATAATTCTTATTATTCAAAAGTGAACTCCTATTGACAGGGATGAAGCCTAAAGGCCATTAACGTGGTCTAAACAAGCTTCCAAAGATCATGGCATCCATGAAAGAGAAAAAAACAAAGGAACGAAAGGACCGTTGAAGTACTGGGGATGAAATCAAGAAGAAATTGTTTAAAAAATAGTAATATGAAAAAATCACAAATAAAAGTTCAAAACATATAATAGAGAACTGAAATGCGTAAATATGTCACAATATATATTTACTAGAGGCCCGGTGCACAGATTCGTGCACTGGTAGGGTCCCTCAGCCTGGCGTAGGACTATCAGGCCGAAACCAGCTCTCGGATATTCCCTGAGGGATCCTGGATTGTGAGAGTGCTGGTTTCAGCCTGATCCCCGCAGGCCAGGCCAAGGGACCTCACTGGTGCACGAATCTGTGCATCGGGCCTCTAGTATGCATATTAAGATCTTTGGTTAATCGCTTCCTATACTTTTCCTCCCCGCTTCCCCTCTGAGATTCATCTGTCTGTTCCATGTTTCCATGCCTATGTGATGAGAGTCTGCCCCCTGCTGATCAGTGCACAACATAGTTATCTGTTGAATGGTTGCTTAAGCTTTTATATATATAGACTAGAGGCCCGGTGCACAAAATTTTGTGCACTGGCAGGAAGTGTGTGTGTCCCTCAGCCCCACTTGTGCCCTCTCACAGTCTGGGACCCCTCAGGAGATAACCACCTTCTGGCTTAGGCCCACTCCCGGGTGGAAGATGGCAGGCCCGATCCCTCGGCGCCTGCCCTGCTGCTCCGGGTCATGCACATGGCAGGGCTGATCCAGGGGTTGGGGCGCTGCCCCGGGTCGGGTCGCACACAGGATGCCTGGGCGGGCCGGCCGATTGCTGCTGCCCCGCCCGGCCTCCCCGGGTTGGGTCGCACACAGGACACCTGCCACTCCGGGTCGCAAATAGCAGGCCTGGATGGTGGCAGGGCAGGCAGGATGGCGCTGTCTCGCCCTGCCTGCAGTATGCAAATCAGCCACCATCTTTGTTGCATATCACGCTGATTAGCCTATGGGAGGCTTAGCGAAGGTACAGTCAATTACCATGTTTGTCTATTATTATATATAGATATACTGTATATAAAGCCCCTAGAACAGGGGTGGGCAAACTTTTTGACTCGAGGGCCACAATGGGTTCTTAAACTGGACCGGAGGGCTGGAACAAAAGCATGGATGGAGTGTTTGTGTGAACTAATATAAATTCAAGGTAAACATCATTACATAAAAGGGTACGGTTTTTTTTTTTTTTAGTTTTATTCATTTCAAACGGGCCGGATCCGGCCCACGGGCCGTAGTTTGCCCACGGCTGCCCTAGAACCATAAGAAATGCAAAAAGTTCACTCTTAACAACTGATTCTCAAATTGCTCCTCTGTGGGACATGTGCCCCATGTTGAGAATCACTGGTTCACAGATAATTGAGCAGAAAAAAACAATGTTTCTATATACTCCTCTTTTATCTGGTCACTATTTCTCCTATTATTAAAATCTTGCTTTAGTGTGTACATTTGTTACAATTGATAACCAATATTGATATCATGTTATTAACTAAAGACTATAGTTTACATCAGATTCACTCTGTGCATTACACAATTCTATTGGTTTTGAGAAATGAATAAAATTATGACTTCAAGCCCTAAAATCTCCCAGTGCTTCACCTATTCATCAGTTTTTCACCATGTGTATTACAAGTTTGTTGTAAAATACTTAATGTTTCTCACATTTCTTCCCATGACTCTTATACCCCATGAGAAAAATCATCACTCCACTTCATGTTCCAAGGGACTGGTTGCATTTCTGTCACATGTTAGGTGCTCTGTAAATATCAGTTGACTAACAGTTAATTAATTGAGATGGCATTGTGAAAATAAAGTCAAATCATACAATGTTTTCTTGGAGTTAATTCTGTTTAGTAGATATAAATGCTCTCTATGCACAAATCCTATTTTAAAAACTTTTAAGTATATGCAATTCTTTGCTTTCTGAATTTTCATAGAATCTGCCTGGAAACTAGTGTAAGAATGGCTCTCATAATCACAATGGTGTTAAAGAGTTAAATGTTTATTCTATGCATGTAATATTAAAACATAAGAGTATTTTGAAATATGGAAATAAACTTATTAGATTAAGGTAGGAAAAAAGGATTATGAATGATATTATTTTAATGATATATCACTATTAAAAGTCTTCAGGAGAGTGCTTTCCAAATATTAATTAAGGCATTGTTAATTAACTTACTTTACTTTCTTTGGTAGTAAAAAGATAAGTTAATTTTATCTTTATATATTAATATTCTGACTTGTATTCAACTTATATGATACGGGAAGTGATATTCTGAACCTCCAGGCATATTTACCATCAAACACTAGTTGCAATATTGTTTTATTATTGACACTACTATAGGCCCAGTGCACAAAAATTTGTGCACTGGGGGGGGAGGGGTCCCTCAGCCCGGCCAGTGCCCTCTCGCAGTCTGGGACCCCTCGGGGGATGACCACTTGCTGGCTGAGGCCTGCTCCCTGGGGGATTGGGCCTAAGCTGGCAATCAGACATCCCTCTGGCAGCCAGGCAGCCCTCAGGTACCAGCAGGGAGAAGACCTAAGATGCAGTCAGACATCCTTAGCGCTGCTGAGGAGGCAGGAGAGGCTCCCACCACCACCACTGTACTGGCAGCCATCAGCCTGGCTTGTGGCTGAACAGAGCTCCTCCCATGTGGGAGCGCACTGACCACCAGAGGGCAGCTCCTGCATTGAGCGTCTGTCCCCTGGTGGTCAGTGTGTGTCATAGTGACCAGTCATTTCCAGTCTTTCTGATGTTAGGGTCAGTTTGCATATTACCCTTTCACTATATAGGATAGAGGCTTGGTGCACAGGTGGGCTCCGGCTGGTTTCCCCTGAAGGGTGTCCCGGATCAGGGTGGGGGTCACGCTTGGGTGCCTGGCCAGCCTGGATGAGGGGCTGATGGCTGTTTTCAGGCTGGCTACACCCCCTTTAGGGTGGGGGTCTCCACTGGGGTGCCTGGTCAGTCTGGGTGAGGGGCTGAGGGCTGTTTTCAGGCTGGCTGGTGACTGAAGCTCCCAGCCTCTCCTTTTTTTCTTTTTTTTTTTTATTCTGGGATTTATTTACCTTCTATAATTGAAACTTTGTTGCCATCGTTGGAGCTGTGGGCCAGCTCTGACTTGCTCCAGCTCTGAGGCCACAGCCTGCTGAAAGCAGATATCTGGGGTTTGTTTAGCCTATAATTGAAACTTTGTTGCTTTCGGAGCTCAGAGTCGGGCCGAGGCAGGCAGGGAACCGTGGCTTCCTCCATCACTGGAGCAAGCAAGCCTCCTGCTTGCTTCAGCTGCGTGGCTGCAGGCTGCCATCTTTGGTGGCGGTTTTTTTGCATATTGCCCTGATTAGCCCATGGGAAGCATAGCAAAGGTACGGTCAATTACCCTTTTTGTCTTTTATTAGATAGGATTACAGATGTCCCCACCCCCGCTACGTTGTAACCTTCCAGCCACCCTTCCCTCTCACCATCACCACACTGTTGTCTGTGTCCATGGGGTATGCATATATAGTTTTAGCTAATCCCTTCAGCTCCTTTAGTCCAGTTTTCCCCCTCCTCCCTTTTGACAGCTGTCAGTCTGCTCCATTTATTCTTGCCTCTTTTTCTATTTTTTTTTATTTTGTTTTTATTAGATTCCACATGATTACATTATCTTAATATAAAAAAACCATGGAAGTTACTGAATAAATTTAATGGTGAAAGGCTATGTTTAGGTTTTGGAATCTAGGTAAGTAACATTTTTGTTACATTTCACTTTTAGGGAAATCTTGTTTTATGTGAGAAGAAAAATCGCCAATTTTAATTTGCATAATTATATTCTTGATATGTTTGCATAAACAAACATTAGCACTGAGATACATTGTTTTTTACATAATCCTTTTTGATTTTGAGATACTTTTTTTTGCAAAAGAATATAAAAACACTTTGTCATTTTAAGTGGTACTTTCTACAATTTGTTTTATATATTGGTAGTTACGAAGTTTAAACTTATTTTGACCTATATATAAAACTGCTACCAATTAATTCTTCACACAGTGAAATAAGAACTTGGTTTCAGTCCTTAGCCTGAGGTATGGTTATACACCCAATTGCCCCTAAAGCTACAATCTTCAACTCTCAAATGGAAAGCTGGGGCTCCATGACCTATTTACCAGTGAGAAAACATTTTATATATGTAATTGTCAATAGCATATTTAAGATACATTAACTTCAAAATCTTACCTTCATAGCTTTACATTTTTTAAAAAGTGTGACCAAAAGATATGTTTATGTTTATAAGTGGACATGGGATGTGATTTTCTTTGTAATTTTCATATATAATAAAATACAAATATGCAAATAGACTGAATGGTGGAACAACTGGAACAACCAAACAACCGAACAACCGTTTGCTATGATGTGCGCTGACCACTAGAGGGTGTGTGTGTGTAGAACATAGCAGGCATTGGCCATGGCAGGATGGTGGAGCAGGTGAGCAGGGGCACCAGACCAAAGCTGGGTGCTGGGCACTGTCATTGGGGTGAGCCTCTGGTGGTTACTGAAAATTTTTTGCTCCCGTGTGCTGCAGTCCCGCCCAGCAGTCATACCTGCTGCCAGCACTGGCCCTGCTCGCACCTGCTGCTGGTGCTGGCCCCAATCGCTCTGCACTGCTAGCGTGTGGGAGTGGTAGCAGTGGGAACAGGGCTATCGGCAGACAGGGTACCAGGGGCTATGGCAGGGGGGCCGAGGATGGGCTGCAACCTACCCCTGTGCTTACCTCAGCCTCACAGCCCATAGTTCCTCTCAAGGTGCACGAATTTGTGCACTGGGCCCTTAGATTTAGTATAAGATACAAAAATATAATTTTACTAAAATTTAATTGATAAACATTACTTCAAAGTATACTTTCCTACCTCAAATATGGTGGTCAAAATGTTCCTGGATATGTTGATACCTCATTCAGTGAATCCAAACTCTTGACTCTTCCCATAATCTGGCATATGTTAAAACTGTCTGGGGTTCTTTGCATTAGCAAATAATCATTTTTGTCTTCTTTATTTTTATTTTAATTCATGTATGAATCCACTACCTTCTAAACAAGCTATATATTATATTTGCCTTATATCTAGAACAAAAATTTAAAACAGTAAATATGAACCAAATCTTAACGGTGATAACTTTCTTTGCAAATAGTTACCCTATCAAATGAAATATGCTTGGTCTGGTAATATAATCTAGCCCCTATTCAATAAACAGACTATGTGAGAATCATGATCAGAATATAAAACTTGTAGTCAAATAAAATGCTTTCCATCCATGTGCTAAGCCAGCTCAGCCAAGGGTTCCACAAGACTGAGTGAGGGTGGCGAATGGATGAAGAAATGACAGACAAAGAGAATAAGCTGGGTCTGGGTGGAACTTCCTGTGCCTGGCTGAGGCCACAGAGAGAGATCCGGAGGCAAGCTGAGCCTTTACTTTATAGCCAGAGGTAAACAAGGTAGTGGTCACCATTGTTACAATGTTCTTGTGAATTTCACTTGTTTTGGCAGCACTTGCTGCACCTCCCACAGCCCATTAGCTTCTTAGGAAGGATCTAGGGAGTTCATAAGGTCAAGCCTAATTATGCTAAGAGGACTGTGCCCTCTAAGCTGGGACTTGTTTGTGGCTTTGCCAACAGGGAAGTCCAAGGCTTAACCCTATAGCTGGGCCCTACACATCCACATCTCAGATCTTCATGATTCCATCATACCTATAGCTCTACATTTTTATTTTCAGACAATTTGATATTAGAATCATAATAAATGATGAAATTGAACAATCATCTTACATGCAAATAATTTATACAGATATTGATGAAAAGTAGATTTTAAAAAATATAATTAAATTGAAAACATTCTATAAATGTTTTCAATTTAATTATATTCATAATATTATTATATTCACAATATTCTATAAAGTGAATAAATAATGAAGTCTTTTCCCCAGGTCTTTTCACAGATCTATGCTGTTTGCCTTATAGATAAAAACTTAGATAAGTCCAAATGAAAAGTTTTCTTTTCATTACGTAAATATCTAATATAGAAGGATCACAGAAGGTGATTATAAAATTGTAAAATTGTTATTACATAGGCAATTTAGATATAAAATTTAAGAAGCATAGCTGACTTTTTGTTTTTACTCATTAGGTCAACGGGTCATCTTTATTGCTGCTGCAGCCAAAGTGTAGACTTTGATTGACATTCTCCAGTAAGAGAATTCTAAAAATAATAATTGGATATTCTGTAACATTATTCTCTAAAAACTCTTAGCTGTGTTGCATTTTCTTAGCAAAATCCTACTGTCCTCATTTGTAGGATAGAACTGAAAGTTGATGGGGGCTTGGGCAACTTTTCTATGAAATCTGTCAATCTATACATATAAAAGCATAAGCGACCGTTAGGACTGAACAACCAAAATGACTCATTAACCAGTCACTATGATGTGCACTAACCACCAGGGGGCAGACGCTTAACGCAGGAGCTGCTCCCATGGTGGTCAGTGCACTCCCACAGCCAACCTCCCGCAGCCACTCTCCTCCCCTGCCCAGCCCACACCTGCCACACCAGAGGCCTCGATCTCTGGCCAGACCGAGGGACCCTACCCATACACGAATTCATGCACCGGGCCCCTAGTTAAGTAAATAATTGAGATTAGAATTAGTGTGGTTTATGAAAGATTAAACAGAAAAAAAAAAGAAAGAAAGAAACCAAACTATGAACAGTTCTCTATCAGATTCCAGAAAGCAAAGTATTCTGAGAATTTTGAATTTCCTTTGTTTGATTTCTATATTAAGGCTTTGTCTTTGCATTGAGTTTTACTTTTTATACAATAAATTCCCTTGTATGGTCTGGCTGTATGATATTACCACATGTGAATATAAATAAGGCTAGTGTATTATCAATGTGTTCAACAACCAACACTTTTGACTTCATACAAATATGGCTTCCAAAATATACTTTCTCTTCTATTCAATTTAAAACCCAAGCCTGACAAAGTTATTAATTGGTAGAAATAGAAGATCACTATGACAGGTGATTCAACCTCTGTCACATGTTTTTGGCATTACCGCTTAAAATATCATAAATTCTCACACTATGTGCTTTGGGGTTCCAAAAGCAGGCCAGTATCCAGAACTTCCTTCCATATTTGAAGCCAGGTGTAGTTTAGCATCCAAGCTAATTAAAGTCTATTAGTCCATGTGTGAAATCCGACATGGCCATTAACCACGTGGGTGCAGGGGAGCATATATCCCCCCTGGGAGAAGCAGGAATCCAGTGTGAGTCAGGGAGACAGAGAAGAGAAGAGAAAGAGGAAGCATGGTTGTTTTGTCTAGGGGAAGATATATGCATGCTAGCTCCCAATTGGTCCTTTCAAAGATTTCTGCCTTAGTACCATTCTTGGGATTGGTAATAGTCCTCACTGCCTTGCAATTATTTATCTGTAAGCTGTCTGTCTTAGCAACATCTACACATTTAAAGATCAGTTACCTTGATTGCATATGGCCAAGTTTGCAAAGGCAAATGTTTTTTTATTGTTTTGCTTTGGAGGGGAGGAGAAAATATATTTTGAAGTCTAAGAGCAAGTTCAGGTAGCTAGGTCAAAGTTCAATACAAAAATAGTCACTAAGAACATCTGCAGTCAGATAGCTGTGATGTCTGGTATTCAGAACTCAAGGGTGGACCTTACTTCAATGCAGTGCAGGGAGAACTGATAGTCAGTAGAAATAATGTTACAACCAGGACTAAACATTTTACTCTAAAACTCACCGTCCAGTCTTGGTTATTATATCATGAAGCCCTATAAGTTCTATTAGTATATTTAGCATACAATAATTATAGAAATTCCTTTTCTATTGAAATTGCATTGATATGAGCAGACCTATAGAACAAAGGTCAACTGTGCCCACCAACAAAAGATAACATTCAAAGCTATTAGTATTGTGTCACTTTGGGATCAGATACAAATGGGATCAAAACTGCTTTCTGGAACCTAACCTAGTTCATCACCAAATCATCAAAGCTGGTGATTTTGAACTTAAGCCAATAAGCTTCTTTCACTATGGTTTGGTTTTATTTGAACATCCATGTTTAGGAACTGTCAAGGTTAAGTCTCATAGACAGCCTGCTTATCACAATGTTAGTTTTCCTGGACTATTTAGAGCTTTCATAAGAAGAGCTGGTCTATTCATGATCTCACTTTCATACATAAAACTTTCCCAGGGTCTCACTAAAAATCACACAGGGGGCTTCTGATACATGTTTATTTAGCCAGTGTATCCATTTAGCTCTTTTGTTGTGGTTTTCAGCTTTACCCTTCCCTTTGTGATTAAATAAAAGAAAAGCATAAAACATAATCAACTCTACAAGTAGGTGGTCCAGCCCTCACTAGTGCACCATCACTTACTGAAAACCATGACCAGCCAGTCTTTTTTCTATGGTGCCATAGGAGCCTCAATCATCTGGGTAATTATCAGAATTATTATTTCTCCAATCTTTGATGGTTTTGATGAGATGGGGGCACAAGAACACAATAAGTAAATAGCAATTATCTCTATAGAACAATGATTTATTATCAACATGAGCTTGAGAAATTGGGTTCCTTTGGATGGCCCATCTGGAATAGAGGTGATTTTATTTGAATTACCATAAGACCCAGTAGGAAAACTGAATTTATTTTCACTCACTGCTGTTCTTACTTCACAGAATTCCAACTCTGCCTAAAAGACTAACGGACATTTTCCTGCTGTGTCTTGCCTTCAGAACTCAGCCAAATCATGGGGGGCTGGGAAGAGGGTGGAGGGAGAGAAATTAGAGAAATTAATTTAAATTTACTCTAATTGTCTGGAAACTGAAAAGTTAAAGACTATAGAATTATAGAAACCACAATCATCCTCTATTTAAAGAGCATGGTTACCTAATCCCTTTAAAAAGTAGGTGGGACACAGCACTGTTTATTTAAATGCACCCCCTCTATATTCTTGTTTTGTATGTTTTCTTAGGAATTCAAAAGGAATGAACTTGTGGAGGCCTATCATGTGGGTGACTTGTTTTCTGGGAAGGACATGAACACAAGAGCCTTGTGCAGCAATCTGAAGTTTTCTTTGTTTTTAATATACACTATCTTTGTTAAAATGGCTGAAATAAGTGATGATAATAAAAGTAACTTAAATGACTGTCTACTATGTTTCAGACATGCTGTATGCTTTTTTTCCATGTGGAATCTCATTTAGTGTTTTCCCTTACATTATGTGTTAGAAATCATAAGTTCATTTTTCTTATGAGAAAAATTGAGATTTAGAAAGGCTACATAATTTGTTTAAGGTCACAGAGAATAAGTATTGTCAAAATTTATGACTAAATTTTTAAAATTATAAAACTCATGTTACTTCTAATAACTCATCCTGCTTCTGATCCTTTCTAATGAGTAAAATTAAAACTATGCTACAAGTTTTAAATATTTATAAAACTAAGTAAAATAACAAAAGGAATTAATCCATTGTTGAGCATTAGTTAACAAAAATCAAAAGTTGGGCATTATTTTTTCAGATATTTGCTACTTATTAACCAGAGAAGAATTTACCTTTTAAATCATTATATTGCATAGTGAAATATCTAAGATTGCTTTAGTCTTTATTTGCTAAATAAAGCAGAGAGCTTTTTCACAAATATCCTAAGTAAGGAGATGATACAAAAAGAGTATGTCACAAAATAAATCAAGAAAATTTCAATTCTGGGCAAAAGGTTTTAAAAAAGGTAACTGTCCCAAGTGCCTATGCCTCTGGAGAACAGAATACCTGAACAGTTGCACTTTAGGAGGATGACCTTAGGTTTTTAGGAGCCTTGTCTAAGCTATTGGGGAAAGAAGGAATACAAATGGTTCTAAGCAGATGAGATAGTGGAGAGGTGAGGACCATGCATTCTTCAGAGAAAGCAAGGATAACTGGGTATGTCACCTGCTCAAATTGGGATTTTTCGCACAGAAATCTGAGTTCCTAGTCATTGGACCTACCTGGCTCCAGCCTTTCAGTGGCAGTTGGAGATGGTGGCAGATCTTTGTAGTAGCAGCACTGTATTATTCTTATTTTCCTTCTTCATTGGGGAAATAACGAAAGTGGGCTCATTTGTTTCTTTTCTACATACTTAAAGGTAGTAATCATTGAGGTGTTCACAATTATTTCAGCTTCCCTCCTTTCCTCCATATTGCATCCTTGAGGTTAGGTGAGGCCACGATGACTTGGCCAATGAAATATGAGCAGAAGTGGCATGTGTCACATGTAGGTGGAGGCTTTAAAGGGCCAACATTGATTCACCACCCCTTTACCCTCACAAACATGAAAGCTTTCATCAAGATGGAAATCTCCACAGCTTAGTTCTCTTTGTCAAACAAACAAACAAAAACAAATCAAATCAAAACAAACAAAAATAAATAAAAGAACAGCCCTTTTTTGTGTGTCTATTAAGCTACTGAGATTTTGGCACTGTTTGGCTTTGTAGCACAAAATAGACTATCTGATTAATACAGTAATGCAATCAGTACATAAAGACATCAAAGTAACCATGAAAGAAATTTTAACACTTTGCATTTTTTTTTTTATCATGAGGGAGAAAAAAAAAAGAAAGAATTGGCCATGAAGTTAAACCTGCTATATTGTTTACTAATTACTTGTCTTTCTGTCCATCTGTCTATGTAAAGTAATTGCAAATTAAAAACATATTCAGCTGGTCCCCCTAACAAGTCATAAGCTAGAACAGTATGAGACATGTAAGACAAGTAAGAGACATATTTTCCACCTGGTGATACATGTTGTTCACATCTGGGGGTGTTCTCAGAATAATAAAAAGTGAGTTCAGTGTTCTGACTTATCATACCATATGGATCTGGTGTTACTTTGTGGTACATTTGTGTGATTCTTTCTAAACATTTAAACCTGTAAGTCTCTGGTAAAAGGGAATATTTTTTCATATGTTTTCCAGTAAGGATTTCATTCTAAAAACTATCTGAGATTTATTTAAATCATATGTGTAATAGAGTTATCCATCATTCACAATTCACAATTCTATTACCTTTGTTTTTCAGCCTCCAAAAATTATTTACAAACTGTGTTTTCAACATTTAAAATAGGTGTGAATGTTTGCATTTAACTTATCTCCTTCCCAAGGAAAGTTTGTAAATGAAAATTCAATTACCATTTTTCAACAAGGCATTTCTCATGATACGTTACAGAGCAGCACAAGCTCAGAAACCCAGCAGGAGTTTTAAGCAGCACGAATCTACCAACAAGTCTATTATCTACTAAATGAAGCATAAAATGAACAGACACTCTTGAGTCTGTTATACATATCATTGTTGCTAATACCATAGGCATAATAATGAACAGTCCATGACTGAGTTCATAGACAGCAGACAATAAGGAAGAAAGAGAAAAACCAAACAGAAGGGAATGTCACTACCCATAATTTATTTATTTAGACAAATGCAATACCCTGGGGAAGATAAACAGGGCTCTTGCATATTCTCCAAGACCACACAAAGGCACAAAACAGTGCCACTACTGATCATTTTAACTTAAAGAAGAAGTGAGATATATGTGAGTGCAAAGTAAAGAAAGAAGGTTAGAGGGTAAAAGAGAAATTCTATAATTCTATTCATTAACCAGGAGATGAAACTGACAGTGACTGTTCTGTTGTAAGAGAGACAATGTATAAATATTTTCAGTCACACAGTAGTGAAAAGGAACATGTACCTGTAGAATGCATGTATTTATCAAATCAGGGAAGACCTGTGGTTATCTTAGCAGGATTTAGTAATGGGACTAATGGCATTAGGGATGGGATAAACTCCAAAGCACACAGGCAGTTTTAGTGAAGGAACATGGACAATAGCTTATAAGTATTTCATTAAATCTTAGGGAGGCTACCACACTCATGGTTTCACCTCCATGAATGCCTCCAGATTCTCACTGTGAAGAGCCAAGAATAATCTTCTCAGGGCTCTCACAGGGAAAAATGGAGGGAGGTATATGGTTAAGTACATGTACTAGTAAACAAGATGTCTCTGATCAAAATTTAAGACACAACCTTAGCAAACTAGACAAAGAAAAACAATTGAATCCTAAAGAAAGCATCAAAAAGAATAATAAACATTAGAGTGGCATCAGTGTAATGGAAAAAGTAATAGAAAATCAACCAAACCAAAGGCTATTTCCTGAAATGTAGTATATATTCTGACTTTATAATAAGATATTTAAAAAGAAAAAAACTCATTGACTTCTATCTATATATATAAAAGCCCAGCTACCGGAACAGCAGAACAACCAGAATGACTGGAACAACCGGTGGCTATGATGCTCACTGCAGCAGCCAACCAGCCTTATCCAGCCCTGATCAGCCCCCAACTGCCCGGTGCCCCTACCCCCGGCTAGTCCTGCCCCCAATTGGCCCCCGACACCCCAATTAGTGGTGGGACCAGCCAGCCAACCACCCGCCGCCTCTCCTCTCTGCTGGCTCGGCCAATGGGCCCCCATCAGGGCAGGCTGGCTGGAACCCCACCCTGCATGAATACATGCACCGGGCCTCTAGTATGTAATTAGAAGGATGAGGTCAGAGAATTCTTAATTCACTCCTCAGCTTGTAAGGGTACACAGTTTCATGTTTTTGTTTTTTTGTAATAAACACATTTGCCATTAATATTCAAAAAGAAATTTCTTTGAGCACATTATCCTAAAAATATGACTTGGAGGTCACATATTTACCAATTTTTAAAAAACAACAACTTTGAACTAGTAAAGAGATAGTGGAAAATAGACATTAGGGTGGTGAGATTGCCAAAGCCAACCATTTCCATGAGAATTTTTACAGAAGTCAAGGTTGAGTTAAATAACACAGCAATTAATATGTTAAGGTTAAATTTTAAGTTCTGCATCCTTTTTACTGAAAATTATATTCTGTAATAAAATATACAGCATTCTAATTTCTGATACAGGTGATTCAAGCTCTGTCACATGTTTTTGGCATTACCACTTAAAGTATCATAAATTCTCACACTATGTGCTTTGGCAATTTTTAAAAAATTATCACAAAATAAGTATTTAATTTGGAGTTCATAGAGTAGCAATCTAAATTTTATTTCAAAGATTTTACCCCAATCAATCATACATTTATTTCCAATAAAGTGTGCTAAGAGACCTGTCGATTCTCCATAGATTCACATGTTTTTATTATTCAATGACTATATTTCTAAAAGCTATCTGAAAATGAAAATTGCACAATTTATTAGAGTATTTCAAGTCAACATCTTGCCAGGAAACATAATGTATCAACTTGATTTGGAGTCAACAGAGCAAAGATGAATTAGTTTGAAAGTGTTGCTTCATTGCACAGAACAATTTATTTTTGGTACAAAGAACCATTTAACTGAATGAGTTTTTTAAGCGACATTTGAATAACTGTAATTTTAATAGTTTTTAAATGACAGTAAAATCATCCAGGGACCCTCATACTTCAGAATCCTTGGTAAAACTCCCCAAGTAATACATGGGAATTGAATGTACTACACATTTCACTTACTTGGCACACATATTAAAATCATTTCACTTATTCCAGAAACACTACATATTATTTCCTTAATAGAATATTCATTAGTTATGGTCTGTACCCATGAAATTGCCTTTTAAAGGCCCCAAATGTTAAGAAACTTTTTGAATAAAATTTCCTTAACAGTTAAATATATTTATATACACATTTTCTCATAGAAATGCAAATTGTTTTCTAAAAGCCACATTCCTATTTTCCAATGAAGAATGAGTTTACATATTTTGATAATTTCTTCGTGGAAAGACTTGGGAAGAATATGCAGTTTTATAAAGTATAAATTATCTTTAAAATTCATAACATTTCAATCATTGTATTGAATGATTAGTAACCTCCATGTGTATCTAAAAGGAGACCCAATTTTGAAGTAATATTTTGAAAAAGATTCCCAACATTTTTCCATTCTTGTCAGACAGAAGTTCCCAGATGAG
Source organism: Myotis myotis (assembly GCF_014108235.1). NCBI lineage: Eukaryota > Metazoa > Chordata > Mammalia > Chiroptera > Vespertilionidae > Myotis > Myotis myotis. Next base: position 44,689,096 of record NW_023416401.1, read on the forward strand.
CATAGAGGTAGACTGCAGAGATTTTATGTGTGTGCGAGACTGTAAGTCATGCTCCTGATTAAAGAGGAAAAAAATCATAAGAAGCAATTATGTCCAAAGACAGGCTTGGGAAAGCAAACAGAGCTACTCCATGTGGTCCCCTTCCGTGGTCAGGATGATGCAATCCTAGGTGTCAAGAGCACACTTGACCAGCATCACAGCCGGAAATTTTGAGCACCTATTTGATAAACTGATCATTCTAGTGAGCCTTACAGAGCTCTGATGACAGACAGGTGCCCAAACAAAGCCATCCCCACAGGTGATACCAACTGCCATATATTATCATCATTGTTAATTTCTTCTAAAAGGCAAAACTGAGTTTTTTGCAATGTAAGCAGTTTTTAGGAAAAACGTTTCAGGTAGATAAATCCAGAAATCCTAATATTTGAATACGCGTCTCCTATGATATGCTTGTTGCACAAAATAATGTTCCCTTCTCTTTAAACAAAGCTATTGAGTTTGCATCCAATATAGCTTTTACATCTCAGAATTCCATGATAGGAGATCACATATAATGAGGGTGGAGGGCAATTGCATTCTTATTGGCTCATACTGAAATCATTCAGATCGGTTGAAAACTAGAGGAGAAAAGATCAGAGTCTATATCTCTAATGAATACATTGTAAAATATATACCAGACTCTTTAAATTGGGGAAAAAATTAACTCTGCTTGGAATTTGTTATAGTTGGAATTAGATTGGCTTAATATTAGGATATAGAATATTTTACCTTAAAATGCCTCTAGGGAACGTCATATTAAAAAAGAATAGCAAGATCTTCCAATTACCCACGATCTTGCAATTATTTCTATCTTTCTCTCAAAATTGTTGTCTTAAATGACACATTCTCCTCACTGACTCTGACATTTTGTAAATGTTTGTGGACTCCCTCGCTTTCATTTCCATTGTGGAAATAAATACCCCAATGAGAAGCAGACACTACTTATTCAGCCTCCCTCCTGTGACAAGGAACTCAATTAATTACCCCATAGTGGAGTGGGGAAGCTCTACACTGAAAAAGATAAAGGAGGCTTCAGGTATGCCCTGGGAAATTAGAAATCAGTGAAGTGCTGCTTGTGTTCCCTGGGAGCAGATCCTGATATGGAGGGGACTGAAGCCAGGAACCCCCTTGTTCAGTCAGTCACTGGGGAAGCATCTCCCTGAGGGGTGTGTAGCCTGTGGGAGTAGGCTGTTCCCCTTGGCTCAGGAGCCCATCAGGAGAAGATGAGAGCTGTGATTTGGTATGAGTCCAGGCCGACAGCAGTTGGGGTGGGTTCAGGGCAGAGGGAAGGTTGGGATAGACACCAGCCCCACCTTCCAAAGTGTCTCTTATGGATCGCCTGCTATGCAATGACCATTGTATTTTACCACAATCTCTCTTAGTTTGCCATGTTGTTAGCAATTATCTTCTTTGGCTTAGCGCTAGGCTGCATCTCTGTTTTGGCTTTTAATAATTTGAATCCAATTTCACTTTTCCTTACAATCTTCCATCATTATGACAATTGGCATCTATAAATCACACAACCATCCAACCTATGCTGCCAAGTTAAATTTACCAACAGAGAATGCTCTTCTCAGTAGAAATTTCCCCTCTGCCAAAATTCCCAGTGATACCAAAAGTGTTAGAGAAATCCATGCTTGTGGTTTTCAGGGCATTATTAGTTAAAGCATTCCTAACAACGACTACCCTTTTCACTTATCTTGCTGTAATGCACTCCAAAATATTAAAGTCCTTTTCATTTGTCAAACACAGCCAATGTTTCACTAAAACAAAACAAAACAAACTGGTTTTTTTTTGTGTTTTTTTTGCTGGTCTTCTATATATTGTTGTCTTTGCATATTCTTTATTTATTACATGAAGGATATGTGTATTTAATAATCTTTAACACATAAGCAGATTTAGTGTTTGTGATAGCATGCCAGAATAAGTTCTTTAGTATCTATACCATCATATTAATCTGTAGAAATATTTATTTTAGTATTAGCAACAGTGATACAGGTTTCTGCCTTATATTTTAACTAAATTGTATTATATTGGAGAATAAGGAGAGTATCTTGTTTACATTTTTTTTGAAAAATGCAAAAATATTACTAACAAAACATTCTTAGTATATTTTTCTTAATTAAATTAAGCTTTTATTAAAAATAGTATTACCTTGAGTTGTGATATCAGTTAATAAATATCGAGGTAGGAATAAAAGATGGAATAATAGAACTGTACTAAATACTATTAGTGAGTGGCGGCATTTGAGTGGGAAGAATACAGTTAGGGCAAGGACAAAATAAATAATTTGAAATATTTTGGAGGCAGGATATTCTCCAAGTTAAATAATCTTTGTCTTCCTTAATTGGTTAATATGCCTATTTAAATGTATTTGCCTTAATTTAACACGTGCAAAAGATTTTTTAAGGTGTCATATCTTTTTGTACATATCTTATCCTACTTAGATCAGCATCCAGGTAGAGAGATTAGTCAGAGAGAGATATCATTCCTGAGAACAAGTCATATTTGCATGATCCATCTACAACTCTCCATCATTCTTTTCACTGAAGTTCTTTTCTGCTACTCTTAGAATTTAAAGTCCCTTTCTTTGACTCTTACTGCTCTTTCTTCTTCCCTCTCTCTTTCTCTTCCTCCCTCACTTCTTCATTATTTGTCCTCTTACTAAGGGGGCAATAAGAAACCTTGTGCCTTCCTTGTTTTGCCATGTATGTTTGTTCTTAGATTTAAATCAGCACAGTCACTGCACTCAAGGGTTTCCCAGCTCTGAATGTCTAGGAGAAGGTACATGTCTAGGTTGATTCCTACCCAGAATGAGCCTATAGAATTTATGTAAATTGTTCAACATCCTCCCAAACCCATTTACAGATCTCTGAATTTATCAACATTGCATTAAGATTTCAGAGGCAGAACCTATGATAAATTAGATTATCAACTTCAGAATAAACAAGGAGTGTATCAAGGATGCTCAGTTTCTGGCACAGAAAATGTGCCAGTAAATATTTAAATTAATAAATGTATCCAGATATAGAAAGTGCTTTCTCTCTAGGTAAATGTGCCATTTATTTTTTCATAATTAATAAACATGTTGTTTAATGCTTTTAAACTTATTCTGTAGAAAATTATTTTTAATCTTGAATATGTAAATGAAAATGTGTGTAAATTTTGATTGAATGAATTTCACAAGAACATGCCTTGTGTATTTGAGAGAGGGCTAAGGGGGGGGGGAATCATGAATAGGGTTGATGTCTTTTATTGATTGTTTTCTGTGAGTAATGGAAGGAGAAAAGATCTAAAACTGACAGGGAGCCATATGTTCATCTTTGTTGAATGTAGACAGACCTTTTGCTTTTGCTAGACATGCATGAGAGGAGAAACAAAAATTATACTTCTAATACACTGTTTTCCAAAATCTGCCATAGAAAACACTACCAGTTAGTAGAATAGTGTGTGTGTGTGTGTGTGTGTGTGTGTGGTGAAAATCTGATTATACAATAAAATGATTCTGTTTCTCAGCATCCCAATAAAAATTGCATTTTCATGCATTATATTCCACTTGGCTAGCTTGAACTTATATTGTTTAAACAATCCTATAGTATTCCACATGTTAATTTTTATCACAGTAACCTAAGATTTCATGTTATTTTACTGTGAAAACTGTTTGAATAAAAATTCCCAGCAAAAGGAAAGCAGCAAAATTCAAAGTCTTGGAAATAATCGTGTGTAGAATTATTTCAAATTCTACTCAGGAATTTCACTTTATTTCTATTGTATAATGAGCCTACAAATGAAGGGAGCTCATTGTGGGAGAGGTGTGTGTGTGTGTGTGTGATGGTTTCCTTTCTCCTGGAATTTCCCTCTTCACTTCTAGTCTATTTCATCTATCACAATCCTAGATTAGAACAGAAATATGATACTCTGGGAAGGTAAGGAGCTTTAATAAAATATATTCTTACTAACTAAATGTCAAAGAATATCAAGGTTGTTTCAGGATATTGCAGAGAAAATAAGAAGTGCAATACAGACTGGAGGTGTGGATAAGGCAATTTATCCATTATTCAAGTCCCATGCAATGTCTCAACTTTTCATTTGGTACCTGGGAATCCTTATACATGGATTGGTCAAATTTTATATTAACAAACTTTTGTTAAAAAGAAAAAGAGCCATGTTTTTCATCCTGAATTGCTTCATAAATACTAAACACCTGTATACATAGAAGTAAATGTAGAGTTAATGAAATTTCTAATTTTGAGGAAAAGCTTAGCTACAGAGTGTACCCCCAAATAAAATAACTCATAACAGAACTGGGAGGACCTTGTTGGATTGTGTCATCAACCAATTTGGCAATCACTTAGAATAGCTTATACTCACCTCTTTATTTCAATACACACATAATAAAAGCACAAAACACCTATTGGGGAAGATTATCTGAAACTCCCAATGCCCTTCTCTGCTGTTCAAATCCCAACATCATTCAACACAGGCATTAGAGTAATGTATTCCTACTTTTACTTAATTGCACGAATGATCAAAAAAACAAATATGTGTGCAGGTTCAAAAATAAATTTTAGATTAGGGTGCAGAAGATTGATAGTACAATATTTTCAAATACCATCGACCTGCCTTTCCATCAACTCTCTTTTCTTCTTTTGCTGTGATGTCCTCCCGTGATCCCCTCAGCTCTCAATTGGATTCACTACAAGTGACAGGTATGAGGTAAGTGAGACCTCTCTGGAGTTGTATACAGTGAGACCTCTCTGGAGTTCTACCATGTTACTTCTACTTCCAATTTCACAAGAAGAAGTCATGTGAAAATGTTATCAAACTTAACTCAATGGTTCGCTTAAATCAAGGGAATAATTCATCAATCAATGTAGCACAATTTACCTGTACTTTCTTGAAGGAATTGCTTTCTAAAAATACCTTTTTTCATATAACATAGGAAAATGTATGTTTTTCAGACATTTATTTGGAGTTTGAATTTTATCTTCTGATCTTATTTGGATTCTAACTGAAATTTAATTGTTGTGTTACATCTCTGTGGAATATTTCTGTGTATTTTTATGGAGAACTAGAGGCCTTGTGCACGAAATTTTGCATGGGTAGGGTCCCTAGGCCTGGCCAATTATCAGGGCCAATCAGGGCCTTCCTTCCCCCAGCTGCTGATGCTAGCCAGGGCCTTCTTTTTTTCTGCACCACCCTCTGGTAGTCAGCACTCTTCATAGTGAGCAGTCAAACTCCCAGTCGGTTGAACTCCTGAGGGGAAAATTTGCTATCAGTCTTTTATTATATAGGATTGTATATAGAGAGAAAATAAAGAGACTTGTGAGGTTTTTTGTTTTGTTTTTTCATTTTTCTAGGATGGTGACCTCTTAATGTTCAGAATATCAATAAATGATCACTTGACCTCCAACAGGGAGAAATCTTTGACTAGGAGGTTTTCATTATGTTGGTTATCATATCTGGGGCAAACAAGTATCAAAACAAACATTCCCGCTCTCAGAAAACAGTATTTATATAGTCCAGTCTTCTTGAAAGTGAGAATTTTTCATGGTGACTTACTTTTTTCTTAGTGACCAATCTGCATATTAAAAAATCTATTGTATTCATGTCCCCCCTTTTATCCCTTATGCTTTTGTGTCCTGATGCTAAGTTGAATGTTAGAACTGTCTCTAGTCTCTTTCGATATGAGGACCTTCACTGTTGTTCCTGACTCAACTTAACCCTGAGTGGTTCATAATTTTTTTAGGAATGAATGGAGAAAGAGAAACATCGATCTGTTGCCTTTCTACACGCACCCCGACTAGGGATTGAACCTGAAACCTGGGCATATGCTCTGTCCTGGAGTCAAAGTGTTGCCTTTTTGGTGTATGGGACAATGCTCCAATGAACTGAGCCACACCAGCCAGAGCCTGAGTGGTTTATATTAGCTCTGTATCTCTCCAACCTCACAAGGAACCGAGGCTTACTTAATCTTTCAACACAACTTGCTGTTCTCTTCTTCTCAGGGATTCTTCTCTTCTTCTCTGAGAGCCTGAGGGTTCTCCTTCCCATGGTGGATTTGTTTCTTTTCACCACCTCTGTCTCAGTTGGAGAACCTCACTCAGATATTTCTGACTGAGGGATATTGCTGAAACTTCCAAAACCTGTGTCCTCAGAAGCCTCCCTGCCTAAAGTTTTGTTCTTTCTCCCAGAAAACTTTTCAATTTCCTGGACTTCAATTGCAGAAGAAATTCCTCTCTACCTTCTGGATTCCATCAGCAGTGAGTCCAGGCGCTGCTTCCTCTGATGTCCCCTTTCCATTCCCCTCTTCTTTAATGTAGACACAGCTGAACTTTGAAAACCTTGAACGGCTTACTAAATGGTTTCCTTTTTTCTCCTCCCACATGTAGGGATAAAACTGTTATTTTTGCTTTCATTTGTTTTCTTACATATCCTTCCAAAATTGACCCTAGTGAAATGTCTTATGAACATTAATATTTATGATTCTGATAAAACGAATTATTTGTTTTCCAAATAGGCATTTACCTGATTAAGGTCCCTAATTTAAGTAAATAATCTCTTATATTGGTCTATTACTGCTTCCCAGGCTCTCTGGCATGTCACTCAATGGTTTTCCAAACAATGCTCTATTTCTCCAACAGGACACCCACTGTAAGTGAAGAATTAATGCACATATAAAAGATTAAGGGTTCAGTACTTTAAGACTGCCCTCACTTCAGATGCTGGCCACAGATGGGGTCCTCAGGCTACCATACTTGTATTTGGAAAAACTATAAATTTGAGGTTTCCATGACCCTCTCCTCAGGTTTAATAATTAGCTAGATTGACGCACAGAACTTAGGAAACTCTAGAGGAGGTACTAGCACAGGGGCCCTCAGTCCCCTGGGCATTGCATTGTGTCACCTGTCTCACACATGAATTTGGTATCCAGCCAGAAGCTGCCTTAGCCTCATCTTTTTGTCAGATTTTTAACCTAAGTTTCATTACATAGACATGATTAATTAAAGCATTGGTCCATAGTGATTGAACTCAAATTCCAACCTCCAGAGGTTGGGGTTAGAGATGAAAGTTTCAACCCACTAATCACAGGGTTGATTTCTCTGGTGTACTGCCCCCATCCTGAAGCCATATAGGGGCCCACCAAGAGTCATATCATTGGTATATATTCAGAAATGATCAGGAGGAACTCATTATGAATAATAAAGTAAAAGACATTCCTGTTAATAAAGAAACTCCAAGAGTTTTAGAAGCTCTGTGCCAAGAACAGTGACAAAGAGAAAATCTACATTATTTTTTTGTTGTGGTTATACCACAGTTCCTTAGAGATTTATTCCATATGTTTCCTGGAATTTACTACTTTAAAATCTTGGAGTAACATGTCTTGATTCTGGAGGAAAAGTGATCAGAGATAAGGGGCCCTTGAGCTCTCTCCTCATAAAAGGATTAAACTTAAAAAACACTGCATACCTAAAATTCATCAATAAAGGCAACTATCCTCTCAAATTTGGTAAATTATTCTATGGGAAAACAAAAAAAAATGAAACAAGTAATATGCATTTTTATCCCTTGCAGCATGAATAAAATTGCAGTCAATAATTAGATGACCAGAAATAATATATGTATGGCAAGAAGAGCTTGTTAGAATTAATACTGTAACAAGACAGTTCTTCATGAATCTCCAAACATTAAAATTAGCCTATTCTGTTTCAGTTCTTTAGGTTTAACTAGTGCACCTTTTAAGTAGGTTAACTTAAAAAGGTAAACCAAGAATATTAGCATTTTTTAAATGATAATCACCCCTTACATTTGATGTTGTTATCCATACATGAGTTCTTTTTCAGCATTGGCTTCTTGCCACCCTCTCTGACTATTCAGACTTATTTGTGGTGGCCGTTAAGTCCCTGAAGCTGATCGTTGTTTTGCTGTTGGGTACTATCTGTGTACATGTATTGTGATGGGGCATGGTATACTCAATTTCTGAAAATGGCTCTAGGTTTCATTTATATCTCGGGTGTTGACAACTTCCAATTCACTCATTTGAGAAACTCCTCAGTGAATAAAATTTCTGTGGCCTAGCCATGGCATGAGTCTTCCTTGGATATGAAGTTGTAGGCATAAATCACATAAAAACGGCATTTATATTAAATTGTACTTATTTATTAATATAATTCATTTTTGCCATGAGCTAGAAATGCCTTGGGATGAAGGTCATATTGGGGTCATTTCAAGTCACCAATCTTTGCACAGAGTGTGGGGCACGGTTGTTGAATAAACCAAAAGATGAGAAAATGTGTAGACTTCAAATCTGAGACAGTACTAGTTTGATAGGCTATTTTATTTTTCAATGGAGGAATAAAGTGTATGCTTACTGAATTGAAAAAAAATACTATTTTCAAACTTAATTGTTGAATGAAGATGATAATTAGCTAAAGTTGAGAGAAATAAAATATATTGGCCTAGATAATATTCATGCTACCCGGAATAAAAAACTGTATTACTAATATATTTGAGTTTTCTCTTACCTGGGAGAATGTTTTTCGAACTAAATATGAAGGGTGAACAATATATTTTTCATAATCCAAATGAAAAGGTTAAAGATAGAAATTACAACCCCACCCCTCCTTCATAAATATATAAGAAATGAAATCCAATTATCAGTTAAGTGAGTGAATCACTAAATATTATAGCATGCCACAAATTACTTGGAATTGTGAAGCATGATAATTCATACTTTGGAATAAATTCTAGGTTTGTCAGAATGAACTTAAAATCAATTTTCCTCTTTATATTGACTTTCAAATCATGTTGTATTATCAGAATAATTTCCATTGAAGGTAAAATTAATCTTTACTTTTCAGTTTAAAATATTGCTAGTAGATAAGTTATATCCCTTTAGATTAACTGCTAATTAGTTCACAAATAAAATCTAAGTTGTTACTGTCTGTGGATATACCATATAAATTAAATTATTCATTGCTTTTGAAAAATCTAAGTTATTAATGTGCTCATCTCAGCTTACTTGTTTATTTCCCTTCATTAGAAATGATTTATGCAATTCATTAGACTGTGGTAATTATCACTTAAGACTCATAGGCTCTTGTCTGTGCAAGCTTTGCTGGTGTTGATGAAGTGCACACTGATTTTCAAGACAGGTTTGATAAGTAGTAAATACAGGATAATGAAAGCATTCAAATTATCTGTAAAAAATAACTAGATGCAATGTATTTTATCACTGGGAAGACTATAACTGGAAATGATTTCTAAGACAATTATTGTGTACCGGGTATACCGGGGAGCTAGAGGCAGGGAGAAAGCCTGTGTTGGCCATGAAGAAACACAATGCTGGGATAGGTAGCTAGAGTTTCCCAAACACAGAACCTAAGTTACCTGAAATGACTTCTGAGCGCTGGATTTTCCAAATGCTGCAGGTACCATAATGGAAGCCTCTTTCACACACTGGCTGAAAACCTCAGAAAGTTATAATACATAGATCTCGTAAAAAAAATATTCCAAAAGGTAATTTACTATCCTTTCAATTTATCATGAAAATATTTTTTCTTTTACTTTCAAATCTATCCCTTTGTTTCCCCAAAAGTCACCAAGATGGCCAAGTAGAAGACACATTCTTTGTCCCCACAAAGGTCAACAATTGGCCAGCCATCCAGGAACAAAAAGAGCTCTGGAGTTCACTTAAGAAAGTTCATCAACACATCTGAACAAAAAACCTGAGAATTACCACATTAAAAGAGAAGGAAGAACAGCTTCATTTTGCCTGTATCTTCCATCTCCCAGGCCAGCACTACTCAGAGCACCTAGGATGACCTCTCCAGCTAGAAAGGGGTCCCCTCATGGGGTGAGGGAGAACAGGTGAGTGACCAGTTCTATAGGCATTCACAGGGCCCAAAGTCTGGTGAAGCTGAGCCACATAGAAGACCAGAGACCTCTGGGAACAAGGAAGGAGGGCAGGGGGTCCTGGAAGTTGCACAGTTAGAGTGATGGTGGGTCCCAGTGGCCTGCTCTCAGATAACCCAGCAGCTTTTGTCACTGAAGAAACCAGAACTGCCATGGACCACTGCAGGTCTCAGGGGTTTTTGCCTCATAGGTACAAATGTTTGCAGATGCCAGTTACTGAGTGTCACTCCTTGTTCCCTCCATCTACTGTCCCCCAGCCAATGCCTTGGATCCCTACCAGCAGCCCTCCCAGGTCTCTGCAGCTACCCAAGCGCAAGGTGCCAGCCTAGACAACCAGGGCGGACTGCCAGCCCTGTGTACATGCTTTGGGCTTGCTCCCCTAGGTGTGCACCTGATTCCTCCACTATGATCATTCAGCTACAGCACTGCAGAATAACAGCCAAGACCCAGAGCTGCTGGGGGGCCTGGATTCAGCCATATCTGCAGTAACTGGTCTGCATCACCAGTTCACCTGCAGCTAGCCCCTCAAGCCATGCACCTGAATCCTCCCCCCACTGCCACCCCCAGCCCACTGCCTTAAAACCCTCCACGGCTGTGATCCACAGCCATGCACATTGATGAGCAAGGCTCCAGTGGCTCCTTTGGGCCCAGCTTCTGCCCTGTCTACTGTCACTGACTTGTACCACTGGGCTCACCTGCATCTAGACCTCCAAGCTATGCACCTGCACACACCAGGCCTGACTCCTGTCGCTAGTTTCCACTGCTGTGTGCTTTAAAATTAAGAATATTTCATACTACCTTCTGGCTACTACATTTCAAATCTTGTTTCTTCTCTTCTACCCTGTATATTGCCCAAGCATGGAGCTGAAAAACACCTAGTACACTAGTGCTGAAATAACAAAATACCACAGGCTGGGGGACTTGCATACAAAGATTTTATGCAGGTAATATGAACTTTACTAAGAAAAAGAGTCAATTAGATCCGTCCCCAAAAAATTCACCCAGGGATTATTTTCTTGCCATTGAAAACACTTTTATGTTACTATAATTTACATTAAATTGTTTGGAGAAAAATATTTGTATTGCTCTATTGCTCTGTCTACATAAAGACAGTCTATGTTAATGATTTGTTCTAATTCTACAAAATTGAAAATCTATCATCCTTGATACTGCATGAAATATATTGAAATATCACATAAAGAAAAAAGATGTGCTTTATATATATTACTATGCAACAAAACTCTAAAATATTACAAGTTAAAAAAATAACACATGATGATAAAACAGAATTTTCCTAAGCTAAATGACCCTTTTTAATATTTGGAAACTGTCAAGTGGAAGAATAACAGAAAGTATATGCTCATATTCCAACATATGACTTTTCATTCCACTGCAAAAGTGCAAGATCCTGATGAAAATAAAACCTGAATACTAATTTGGCACTTACAATGGGGAAACTTCTGTCACAAAAACTGTCAGAGACAAAAAGCAAAAACTCCATATTTTAATGAATATTTTTAAGGTGCTGAGCTTTACCATGAAAAGAAATCAATGCTGATTTTCTATCTTTTTTTCACTCTCCTAAGATCTTAATTCCCAGTTAAAAATAGAAAACAGGTTTTTAAGAGCATATATGAATTCTAAATTTCCATTGAATCAATACCCAATAGATTACAGTTCAACTGCACTTTTTATAATGTGACTGGAGCTTTCTTTCCCCCCCTTCTATTTTGTTTCTGGGCAGATCTCTTCAGTAGGAATTGTTTTAATCTCATTTTCTGACAGGCTAAGTACTACTGTGCAATTTAATTTTTCTCTCTCAAAGAGCAATTCTTTTTATCTTCTTTGGTTATGGCAAATCTAAGTTTAGAAATAAATGATATTATATCTTTCAAGCACAGGTTTTCAGTTGGGAATTTCCTTATTTTATTCTTGTCCAGTGAGATCATATTTGTCATCTGTATGAACTGCCATGCTTTATTGTTTAACTAAATGATAAGGATATAATCTACCCATTCTGTAAATTTCAGAATCTACATATAAACTTTTGCCTCTTTTAACACACTCTGATAAGACTATTGGCCTTAGGATCATAGATAAGTCAGATGCCATCAATCAAAATGCTATTTGCTGTAGTGTATGGACAAGGTGAAAACTATGATTTAATGTCATTGTGTAACATCTATGCCAGAGGTCACAGAGAGGTTACTTATCTGGCATTTATAATCCTATAAATATCAATAAGGGAATCTGTTTTTATACTACTATTGAAAGGAGTTTAGGGATAAAATAGGCAGGTTTAGGGAAATTTAGGAATAAAGAGGGTTCATGAGGAAGAAATGAATAGGAGAGGGCTTGGAGCTGATAGAAGGCATACATTCACAGAAAAAAGGGGGGGGGGGTGCCACAGAATAAGGGGAGAGGAAGACATCTATTCACAGAAGATAAGGAAAAGCCACAGGGTATGGGTAGGGGGAGGAAACAAACTTTCACAGAGGATAGAGAAATGCCAACAAATGGGAGAAAGAGGAAAACGGGTTTTCACAGGAGACAGAGAATTCTACCACTGAAGGGGGAGAGAAAGAACGGGGCACCATGTGGGGTTTGGGCTTTGAAGCTGATATTCTGTAAAGGAGTGACCACTTAGAAGGCAGTATGAACGGATAATGAACTACAGCCTTTATAAACCTTATGGAAAAGGAGCTTAGTGGGTTAGTCCCTTGAAGCGCCCTCCCTACATGGGAGTCTGTATTTGCTTCCAACAAATTTCCACACTTTTCATCTACCACCCTTTTGTCCCTGGCTTTATTCTTTGAATCCATCTGGACAAGAACCCAGGAAATAAATCGCCCTCGAGTTCTGCTCAGGAAAACAACCGAATCGCTGTCCATTGTTTCCTAGAAGGGTGTTTCTGGTGGATGACTCACTATTGGAGTTCCTCACATATCTTCAATCAAGAGAAAGTACAAATAGTTCTCATTTTAGCTATATACCATACTTGCCTAAATACTGGTAGAAAGTCCTAAAATATAAATTTAGATAGCCTAAACCAGGGATAAAACAAATCAAATACTCATTGTTTTGGGCAGGTCTAAGTTTGCAAAGAGAAGGACTAGATATACATAATAGGAGATGGTGAGGAGATAGTAGGTAAAATGAAAAGATTACATCCTTACTAAAGTAATTAAAATTCAATTAATAAATAAGAACTTTATAATAGTCAATCAGAGGCCATTGGAAAGCCAATTTGGTTTCCTGGAAAGCTGTCTTAAACATTACCTAAACTGGAACTTGGTATAACAGAAACATTTTTGTGTTTTATGTCATAGTTACTCCAAAATACAAATACTATATAATTACTTAATTTAAGAGATGGAAAACTCAGTCATGTGTTTTTAAATGTTAATCAATTAGTAGTAAATTTTGAGCTAAACTTGCACATAATGAACTTTGATGTACTTTTTTTTTCAGGGTTTCTGGAAATAGTCACAATATTGCCAAGTCAACTAACATAATAGACAAAGATTATAACTGTTAAGTAACTCATTAGCTTGTAAAACTCATTCTCTTTTTAAAAATCAGTTAGGAGCAATTTATTTCTTCTAAAATTAGTATCACGCGCGCGCTCGCACACACACACACACACACACTCACACGTGAAAATCCAACTTTCAATTTTTAATGGGAGAGGTGAGCTTATGGATTTTTTTTTTTTTACAGAATATACTCTGGTTAATCAGTTCTAAATCATTTCAATTAATTCTTTACTATTCTATATAGGAAAAGTGAACAATAGTTTTACTTGAAAGCAAATAATTAGGCAAATTATTTGTACTTGCATTACTATTCTATGAAGTTGATTTTATATCACTGATTTCAAGACCAGTTTTAATCCTCAGCATCATTTAGTTATTCCCTTAAGCAATTTTTGTATCTTATAGTTTTATATCTGTTAATTTTTGCATAATGTTTTGTCTTTTCTCTGTTACATTGTTCGTACTAAGTACCTTAAAATTTTTTTTCATAACAGACAATTTAAATTACCAATGTGATCATCCCAATATGCAAAGTGGACCAGAAAAAGAAAGACTACAGTGAATGCTTCCACTCAGAAAGAGGAAGAATAGAAGAAAACCAGCAGACTTTGGCAAATAGCAGGTATACTGCTCAGCTGAGTTTGATGAGGTCACCTACTTTAGAGACAGCAAATAATTCTTGGTGAGACCCCATATGTTTTCCTCCAATAATCTACTCCCTAGGGCTATCTTCTCTACAGTTATTAGCTCTACAACCAGAGAGGTCCATTTTTTTCCCCATTATATGCCTTCCCCATCCCTGAAGAGTGACTTGGACAATATGCCCTCTGTGGGGGCTGAGCAAAATTATTTTCAGCCATATGTACTGCCGGTGAAAATTTGATCATTCAGTAGTCATATAAATAACATACAGTTTCTTTAATCCAGTTTATAGTTCTTTTGAAAGTTAAACCTTTTCAAATTTTGTTGTTTTTTATTTTCTGTCTATTTCATGAGTCAATCCCCATACTCACAATTCTTTACAAGACATTCTTCTCCTTCTATATTTAATTTCAACTGTCTTGAGTTCAGCAGGATTTCCTAATAAGGCTGCATCCACCATTCAGTCCACCCCCAACTCATTGAAATAAATTAATAGGTGTTATATTAATAAATTAGGATGTTTAAACAAAACTCTTATCATAAACACAAATATTAATCAATTATTGGATTTTCAAACACGTTTCAATATTCTTTTAGCTATTCTTTGGGAAACAAATGAACCCCTTAATTCTGCTTACAAGCCTGGCAATTATTTCTTAGCTCATATAATTCCATGTCAAATACAGACAAATAACAAAAAATCCATTAATAACATTCTGTTTTTAAACCTCTCCACTAAAGACCAAAGACTCAACAAGAATGTTATCTAGCTTCCAGGTTATCATCTCTTTCAGGTTTACTAAATGCTTAACTAAATTACCATCTTGGCAGATTTCAATAGCATTTTCTGGCCTGCCAACTACCCAGTTCCAGAGTCAATGCCACTTACTTTAAGTTCCTTTTTAGTGGTAACACCCCACTTCAGTGTACCAATTTCTATATGAGTCTGATTGTGTTATATTATGCTGCAGTGATATAACAACAGTGAAATCTCATTGGCTTGGAATAACAAATATTTTTTTTTTCATTCATGACACATGCCCTTTGCAGGTCCACTTTTATGCTTCTTTTTGATTTATTTTTTTCCAGGACAAAAGATAAGTGGTGGCTGTTATCTGAGGCTTGCCATTCTTTTGGTGGGATGAAAGGAGGACTAGCTGAACTATGGTGTGCCTGATAAAACATCTTGAATATAACATAAATCCCTTTTCACATTTTACTTACCAAAGCATATCTTCTGGTCAAAGAAGAATTTCTTTGGCTTATTTCTTGCTACTATAATAGGAAGTATTATCCTTTTACAGAGAATGACACTGAATATTTGGATACAATGAAATACTTTAGCACAAGTGGCATTTTGTGAGAAAACAGAGTGAAGAGTAAGTATAGGTAGAGGAATCTGTTAGCCAGCAATTGTGATAATCGGGGTGAGAGATGATGGTGATTTAGACCAGGATAACAGGAGAGAGAAATGGTCACATTAAGGATATAAGTGCTTGATAAATGTTCTGAAAAACTGGATGTAAGACAAGACAGATAAAATTCAGGATAATTGGAATTGCTAGTATATAGCTTGAACTGTTGTCACCTGAGGTTGGAGAAGGGGGGGGGGGGATTGTATGAGGGAGTGAGGAGAGAGCAGGAGGGGACATATAAGTACCTAGGTCTCTGAATCCAGAACAAGGCCATTGTGAATGGACTAAGGGAGTACAATGGGAGTGTTTGACAGTATTAACAGCCCTCTTGGTTTTTGTGACCATCTACTTGAAATAAAATCAATCAGTGTGCCTGTGTATTTTTCAAGCCACATCAATTGCAGGAATACATTTAGCCAGGATGGTGATCTTTGTCAAACTCCTATAGAAGAGAGAGAGAGAGAGAGAGAGAGAGAGAGAGATGCAGAAGACTCAAACACATACATGAGGACCAAATTACCACACCTGACCCTGGAGTTTAAACAGGATAAAATTGAGGTGAGTGCACCAACTGGGTGAGACACAGTGAAAAGCTGATAGAATTGAAGGCATCTATGGCCTCAAGAATCCTATCTAATAAAAGAGAAACATGGTAATTAGCGTATGACTGCTACCCTTCCCATTGGCTAATCAGGGCAATATGCAAATTAACTGCCAGCCAAGATGGCGGCTGACAGCCAGGGAGCTTGAAACTAACATGAGGCTTGCTTGCTTCAGTGACGGAGGACTCCATGTTCCCTGCCTGCCGCTGCAGGCCTCTGAGCTGCAACTCTAAGAAACTATGTAACAAATATAGAAGCTAAACAAAACCCCAGAAACCTGCTTTAATCCAACGAGGTTAAGCCAGCAGGATCGCAACATTGTAAGCAAAGGCCAGAAACCTACTTTCAGCAGCGGAGGCCTAAGAGCTGGAGCCAAGCCTCAAAGCTAAAGCTGGACCAGAAAAAAAAAAGAAAAAGAAAAAAAGGAGCGGTTGGGAGCTTCAGTCACCCCCAGCCTGAAAACAGCCCTTAGCCCCTCACCTAGACTGGTCAGGCACCCCAGTGGGGACCACCACCCTGAAGGGTGTGTGACCAGCTGCAAACAGCCATCATCCCCTCACCCAGGCTGGCCAGGCACCCCAGTGGGGACCCCCACCCTGATCCAGGACACCCTTCAGGGCAAACCAGCCGGCACCCACCCATGCACCAGGCCTCTACCCTTTATAGTAAAAGGGTAATATGCCTCCCAGCACCTGGATAAGCAGAGCCGAGAGGCCTCCCAGCACCGGGATCAGCATGACAGGGGGCAGCGCCCAAACCCCCTGATCGCCCTGCAGCTCTGTGTGTGACAGGGGGCAGGGCCACAACCTCCCTATCCACCCTGCCCTGTTCGTGACAGGGGAAGGCACCCCAACCCCCTGATCAGCCCTGCTCTGTGCCTGATAGGGGCAAGCTCCCCAACCCCCTGATCGCCCTGTGGCTCTGTGTGTGAGAGGGTGATGCGCCCCAACCCCCTGATCGGCCCTGCTCTGTGTGTGACGGGGTAGAGCCATAACCTCCCCATTGGCCCTGCCCTGAGTGTGAGAGTGGCGGCGCTCCAACCCCCTGATCGGCCTTGCTCTGTGGGTGATAGAGGGCGGCACCCCAACCCCCTGATTGGCCCTGCTCTGTGCGTGACAGGGTACAGAGCCCCAATTCCCCTGATGGGCCCTGCTCTGTGAGTGACAGGGGGCAGCGCCCCAACCCCCTGATTGGCCCTGCTCTGTGCATGACAGGGGGTGGCGCCACAACCTCCCCATCGACCCTGCCTTGAGTGTGACAGGGGACGGTGCCCCAACCCCCGAATCGGCCCTACCATGAGCGTGACTGAGGGTGGCATCACAACCTCCCAATCACCCTGCTCTGTGCATTACGAGGGCGGCGCCCCAACTCCCGAATAGGCCCTGCTCTGAGCCCGACCAGGGGCTGCACCTAGGGATTGGGCCTGCCCTCTGCCACCAAGAGCAGGCCTAAACCAGCAGGTCGTTATCTCCCGAGGGGTCCCAGACTGCAAGAGGGCACAGGCCGGGCTGAGGGACTCCCTCCTCCCCCCTGAGTGCACAAATTTTTGTGCACCGGGCCTCTAGTTTCTTATAATTTGGGTTCTTGCATAAGACATCTGGAATTCATGGAATTAGGATTACTGGATATGTTGTTCTAATTTTTATAAGACATAAAGATTTTGATTGTAATTTACAGAGGTAGGATAAAGACAAAGTCATTGAAAGAGAGCAGGTCAAGAAGCTGGAAGGATGATCTGCTCGATGGCTATCTCACAGCACCATGCTTTCCTAGGTTCCTGGCTTTTCCCTACAATGTCCTAGTACAGGACGCTGACTTGGTAATTAACTCGGTTAATTAGCAAACTTTATTTACAAACTGCTTGCACTCTAGAGTTAAAATATAAGTGTATGTTTTTGTTTGCCCTTTTTTCACGAGTTTGTGATGGCTTACTCTTTCTTATTTCTGTTCTGTGGCCATGAGGACATCTTTGGATGAGCTAGAGAACTTGTCTTGGTGGGACTACTTATGAGAAAGTGAAAGTACATGGAAAACAGACGAGTCATCCCCATACTACACTAGCTGAGTCCAAACCAATCCCAAGCCTCTGGATCACGGTAAAGAACCCAGCCACGTGGTACAGCTACCTGGACAATGGACAGATGCTCACGAGCTCATGAATGAGCCTAGAAGATGAAAATGGAGAAGCACATAGCCAGACTGCAGATGGATGAGAAATAGTCTTATGGTAAGCAGCAGAGCTCACTATGGCTAGTATATTGCAATACCTTACTGAAATATGCATGCCTATTGAAATTTCTGAACAATCCGACAAGCAAAGTATTAAAGAACAGCAGGTGGCTAAAGTCATTAAAATTATCTCAGTGCATGACAGCAAAATGGGGGGTGGGGGGGAGAGAATATCTGTGTTTTCTGACTGGCTTTACCCAGAGGAAAGTACAGGAGGTTATTTCAAAACTTAGAGCAAGGCACCCATGGAAGTCAGGCTCCTACTCCTGGCACAGTGGACCCTGTCTCCCTTCATGACTATTTCAGAGGAATGGCTTCCAGGTCCTAAGGAACAACATCTCTTGGCTGTGACACTAGCAAGAGGTTTCTAAAAATATTTACATCACAAAAGGGCAGAAAAAATTTAATAAAGTATAAAGCCTATACTTTAGAAATAAAGGAAATAAGAAAATGTAAAGAAAGGAAAACTTTTCTTAAAAAAGGGAGGTGGTAGGCCTCTAGGATTAGACCATCTGGACTCTGTAGAACCAGTGGGAGAGGGAGGCCAGGGCCTGCAGGCAGAACGCAGTCTGTGCAAAGTTAGGCCTTTGGAAGCGTTAAGCCCTTTTTGGTCAGAGGATATTCATTTCAAGTTGTCTATCTTGGCTGAAATGTTCCAATTAAATCTTTATGCGCTTTGAGGTGAGCTAATGTTTCTATCTCAAGTATGATAAAATATTTATCATAGGAAAAAGGTATTATGGATGGAGGGTACCCTCTTGGGAAGATGTGCTACACAATCTTTAAAAACTAAAAAACAAAATGGATAAATGTTTTCTGCACACAACAAATTAAAGGCTTAAAGACAAAATTAAGAAAGAGAGAGAGAGAACGAGAGTTAGAATGTTTCCTGAAGAAGACTGACAGGGTGGATGGGTGATGTTTGTCTTTTGTCATAGTCCATTGGTGGGGAACGGCTGGCCCACAGACTGCCTAAGGTCTGCAAAGTCACCTGGTATGGCCCTGCCAAAGCATGAGGGGTGAGTTAATTAAATGTTTGACCTAATATGGCAGGCTAACTTTTAAGTTGATAATTTTGTATGGCCTGTTAATGATATCCAACTATCCAAATGTCCCTCGGCAGAAAAAAGGTTCCCCACCCCTGTCATGGTCCCACCTATTAATGAATAGTTAATCCCTGTGAGTTACTTGTGTCATCCCATCCATACTCTAAGGATATTTAATATCATCATCAGGAAAGCAAATCTAATAATATTATCCAAGTGTGTTTATTTGTTCAATAATTATTTTACTTTAACTAACACACACACACACACACACACACACACACACACACACACACACACCATATACACAAACATTTCAGCTCTTAATAATACATAAAATATGATCCATACCTACAGAATTGTATCCTGCAGTGTTTCTGCTTCAGGTCAGCAATCTGACCTGGGTAGGGAAATAGGAGTCAGTGCTAGCTTTTGCTTGCACTTTCCAATGGTAATGGTTGTGCAAACCACATGAAATTTAAAACCATGTCTTGGTGAAAAGTAGGCTCAGAGACCCTAAAAGGAAAAGAAGTCTTTGGTAAACATTCAGCAGAACGGAAGGCAGGCACAGACAATAAATGTAAATGCCAGGCATGCACAACTGGGAGGAGCTAAAGGGTGTTGGAGCTTGTGTGAGTGCTCAGAAGTGATGTCATGCCTTGCGGTTAACTGAGCTTTGGGTGCACAAAAATGTGTCTACCTGCTCAGATTGAAAAGGCAACAAAAACAGCGAGTTAGTTCAAATAAAAACAATTCATATAATACCAAAAAAGGGATCAGGAAGACACTAATGTCTTATAAGGATTCACAAATCATTTTTGTCAAAAAATATACCAGCTGAGAGAGTATGACAAATATCGCAGCCATCATGAGCCATAGTGTCACAGAACTTGGATGCTTATTATGAGAAGTTATTTTACTGAGAGTTGTTAAGGGAAAATAAATGATACCATATTTCTACGTGCAACATTGTTTATCTCAAGCAGCGTGCTTTTATATGAATTAATGCATTTCTTGGACAGTAAATAAGTGGAATTCATTTATGTTTCAGAACAATTCATGTCTTCACAAAGAGAAAGTTAAAAATACGTGTTTTTACTTTTCAACACATTTTATCATTTCCCAATATGAGACTAGGAGCAGTATACTTTGAAATGTATATTTCTACAGAATTCCTAATGTACAAATTTTATTTTCAGTGAAGATAACTGTTTTTATGTAATAAATAGTACAGTGAAAAGAACTAATGTAAGCTAATTTCAAGTCAATGTCTGTTCATAAAAATAATAATTCCTATGCCTGTTAACTGGTTTTCTGATGTGAGGATGTGAACTGTAGTTCTTAAACTCTGAATTCCCTAAAATCAGCCATTGTCCATTTTCCCAGTCTCCATTTTTTTGTGTGTGGGTGTCTGCTTGAAGAGATCCAGTGTAATTCCTGGTATATAAAAATATTCAATAAGTATATATTGAATTAAATTATATTTAATTGATTTGTGATGTTTGCTTTTTCTTCAGTTCCAGTAGCCCAAAATACTCCATACTATATTATTATTTTTAGTTTTTTATTCAGATTTTCAAGTCAACTTTTTCATTTTCCATAATATAAATTTAGTTGATGTCTATTGGGTTACTAGAAATAATCTACTTTCACATAAAAAATGTGAAGTTCTATCACACATTGGGTGGTTAAAAAACAGCTATTATGTGCATCCAATTAACGTTATTTCTATAGCCTAAGACCAGCTGTCCACTGACACACTGGTAAAGTAGTAAATTTAAATAACTATGCATATATTTTAGGGAAAATAAAATGCTTCAGCTACTATGCCAAGCATTTTGTTTAAATATCTTTGTTTTCCTTATTCATGGATTTAGGATATGAATGCCCTTCAGTGTAAATGCTGAATGCCTTTAATGTCTAGAATAGATCCAGTAAAATGATTCCTTTATTTATTTTCTTTTTACTAATAATAAAATCATTTCTATTAATATATGGTATCCACTAGGAAAGGGCATCATTTTTGAAATATTTTTATATTTCCAGTTTCAACTAAAAATAGGCATTATAACATGATTTCAACATACAGCAACCACAATACCCCTTCTACTTTTTACCACATTGTGTGAATACCTTTGTCCAATTTCCTGTAAAAGGCTGTTCTTTAAACTCTTGAAATATTATTTTATTTACTGGTGTGCCCGGAAAGAAGTATGTTTATTATTCAACAACTAAGTTGGGATTATTTTAAAGGGATATCTGAGTGAGAAACAATGTGTATAAAACACATAAACAATGTGTATTGAAAATGTAACAGAGAAGAGGTGAGGTAAAAAATTAATTTTACCCAACAGTTTAATTCAATGTAGCATATTGTATAAAATATTAACAAAACTAACTTTTTGAATTATCACTTTATTATATAAGATGTATACTTTTGTTTAAAAAAGTAAAATAATTAAGCCTTATTTAGGCATTAAATGCAAGGCTTCCTAATAACTTAATCATTTTCTAATGGTTTAAAAGATTATTAACTTTATATCCTGAAAAAGATAATGTTGAAAGAAACATGATAAAGGCTCATTTTATGAAATCCTGTGCACATATGCACACACATTCACAAATACACTCTATAGGTTCCCATTAGTATCTAAAATAAGCTAAGCATGAGTACCTACTAATGTTTCCAACTCTTTTCCATCATCACAGCCATTCTGGCCTCTTCCCTTTGTTCATCAATCACCAACAGTGAGGCACCTGCCTCCCACTATCTGTGATCTATTAACTTAATTGTTCAGCCCAGTATACACATATAGCATTAACCCATTCTCCTAAGGAAACTGTACTATCAACTGTGAAGCGGTTCTTTCACAGGGATCGCCTAAGACCATCGGAAAACACATACATAATTACATATTGTTTTTGTGATTAATCACTATGCTTTAATTATGTTCAATTTGTAACAATGAAAATACATCCTGCATATCAGATATTTACATTACGATTCATAACAGTAGCAAAATTACAGTTATGAAGTAGCAATGGAAATAATTTTATGGTTGGGGATCACCACAACATGAGGAACTGTATTAAAGGGTCACGGCATTATGAAGGTTGAGAACCACTGAACTAGAGTATAGTGCTTATGTGCAGTTTGTTTTATCAAAAGCTTTGATATACACCACTTGTCCAAAGGTACTTAGGTCAAAGTCTTACCCCATCCCTGTCAGTGTGTGTGTGTGTGTGTGTGTGTGTGTATTTTTAAACAGGTATTCATTTGTTACAGAATTAGATTTCTTGTTACATTTCTCACTCTATATCACTGCTCTCTGACCATTTATATAAGTTTTAATTGCATATGTTAAAGTTCACTCTTTTCTGTGAAATTCAAATTTTGGAACATTTTGGCAAATGGACAGTGTTATGTATCATAAGTAGAATATCTTATAGAATAGCTTCAGAACCTTAAATCTTTCTTTTTGATCCTTGCCTCCAAACTATATAAAAATATATATTTTTTTACTTGTGGCAAAGATTTTAGTTTCATAGTCAGCAATCAGAACAATTTCATTTTTAATCTCATATTTACATAAAATTATTTTATTTATTTTTCATCCAGTAATAAATTTAGTAAAGTATAATTATGTTAAAGTTGAAAGGGGAGACTTTTTGAATATTTTTCTTGGAAAAATGAAGATATAATACTAAATTGCAATAGACTATGATTTGATCTAGCCAAAATCTATAATAGATTTCTAAAAATTATTGTGCTCAAAAATCTAATGGAATTTATTAACATATAGATTATATAAGTGAGTTTTATTGCTTTATTTTATTATGTTAATAAATAATATTTTTTAATTTTATTTAAAATTAAAGTAGATTTATTCTGTAAAAAAATTTTATAAATGTCAAATAACATGATAAATGTAGTATTTTTTCTTTATTCATGTAAATCAGTATACCTCTTGAATATTTGTTTTGTTCTAACTACTGTCTCAGGTGTTAAATATAAAACAGTAAATAGAACAGTATTCCTCATCTTATAAAGTTATAAAAAAAGAGAGTGTTTCTATAAGATTATTTCATTTCATCAGTGGTTAGAACCATACAGAAAATTAAGAGTGAGTGATACAGAATGGAAGGTACAATAGGGCCTTATTAGCTTGGGAACACAGGGTAGAGCTCACTAAAGATTGTCGCTCTTGATCTAAGACAATTCAATGACAAATGTAGCAAAACAAATATGGAAAGAAGCAAATCTAGGAAAAATAAAAATCTAAAAATACATGTAACAAAATTGGTGTGTTTGTGTTCCTACTTTACGCACGACCATTAACATAACAGACTACTTTCTCCTTCGCCAAGATTCTCAATGTGCTATTGTCATATTTTGCTTGGAAGCTTTGAGTAAGATATTTTGAAAAGAAAAAAAGTTTTGCACAAAGTTCATAATCATAAACAAGTGAATAAACTTTAATGAGTTCCCCTTCCTCTGTGTTCAGGTAGATCATCTGATGCACAGGCTCTGGGTGGGTTCCACGCAGGAGTCCATGCGTGAAGTACAGAGAGGGCTTTCTATGTAGTTTTATTACATAGTGAAAAGCAGAAAGCAAGTCAGTCCACAGATGAAAGGAGCATCCCAGCATGAGCAGGCAAAATTGGCTTGCTCTGTGCAATAAGAAACCACCTAGCTTGTTACTGACTGTACTGGGCTATGTTTATATCAGAGCAGCATACTGATGTGGATTTTAAAATTACAGTTTAATTATTGGATACTTATTTTAGTGCAAGAAACAGTCTCTATCTCCCCAAATACCTTAGATAGCTCTTGCTCCTGAAAGAAAAAAGAAAGAATTGAATATAAACTTATATTTTGGTCTTTTTTTTAAAGAAATAAAACAAACTTTGATATACAGTTACTTATGTTTCCATTGTTATTTAAAAGAATATCATGATAATAAGCACAAAGGTGTTTAATATTGATGTGTCTTAAGTATTAGCTTTTTAAAAATATAGATCTCTTGCCAGGAGCCGGTCCATGCTTGCTGTTTCAAGGGACCTGGCATATATGGCATACTGTTCTTCATATGTTTGCTCACCTTCTTGGCACTATGTGTTTTAACCAAGGTCTCTGAGAAAGGTTGTTTCCCCAGGTAGGGATTTTCCCCTGAAGTTAGGGAGGGAATAAAACCTCTTAACTAAGTGCCAGGCGGGTAATTAATCACTTTAACTATGAACAATCATGCTTAAGCTACATAATCTTTACTCCCTGGAATGGAGATAAGAAACGCCATAACCTTTGTAATAGAGATTGATAGGATTGAATCAACTGGTATAAATACAGATGTAACAAGACAGCAACACACAGAACTTAGAAGACAGAACTTAGAAGACAGAACCAAGAGACACAGAACCTACACAGAACCTAGAGACAGAAGAACTTCGCTGGAGAGAACATGGCAAAAGATCCTGGACTGAACCTGACTACAGAAATTGGCAACAGAACCTGACTAGAACCTGGTGACTGAACCTGGCTGGAGAACCTGGACAGAACCTGGCTGGAGAACCTAGCAAGAGAACATGGACACAGAACCTGGCTGGAGATCCTAACCAGAACTTCGCTGGAGTTCCAGACCAGAACTTGGCTGGAGATCCTGGCTAGAGATCCTGGCTAGGCTGCTGATCAACTGAACGCTGTCTCCGTGTCATTCCTTCTTCGCCGACTCCGTCCATACCTTTGGGGACCCCTGGACCTGCTGGGGTTGGACCCCGGCAATCTCTGGAAACACCAGATTTACTGAAACAACCTCCAGCTGTGGTTCTTCATGAAAACGTTCTAACATGTCTCATAAGTGCTTCTACTGTGTATGTTTTATACCCCTCCAGGTAAGAATTCTATGTGATCCACTAAGATCATATCCATTAAACAACAAAGTTACAATTAACTAAGTATTAATGATTTGCAATGTCTAAAAGTATGAATTGTGCAAATGTCGTTATTTCACAGAAGATTCCCTTGGTGTATCTTATTTTCTGACAAGTGTTCACTGTGAACAGGTCAATATTGTACTTGTCCCTCCAGCAAAGACATGGTTCAAATGAATTCATTTCTGATGGTTTATTAATGCTGTACCCATAAGTACATAACTAAGGCAAGCTTACCTAACCAATGGAAACCAAGAAAGAGATGTGTGGGTTTTTTTTTTTTCCTTTGCTTCATCAATCACCAAGTTATAAGAGCACTTCTGTAATGTTGAGAAGGCTTATTTTAATTTACAATTTTACTAAGTATGCTATGAGGAGTGATGTGTTGGCACAGTTAAAATGATGTACTGTGGAGCTGCTCCTATAAAGTGTGTACTCTGCCACACTCCAGCTATGTGATGGAAGATACAAGTCTCCATCTCCAACAAAGCATCATGTTTGCCCCACACAAACTCTGGGCAATGAAAATACATTATGTTGTAGAGGAAAAGCAAGCTCATTGGTTGATGCTTAGAGAGGTCTCTAATTAGCAAAACCTAAGCAAATATTAGCCTCTAACATAATAATTAGTATTTATAAATTGATTGGGAAATATAATCATACATAGGGTGGGGCAAATGTAGGTTTATGGTTGTTCATATGGGAAATAATACAATAATTAGTAAATAATAATACAAGAATAAACTCTGCGTTTCACATACTTATAACTGTAAATCTACTTTTGCTCCACCCTGTATGCTTTGGAGAGAGACCTTGGTGTGATACCGAATACTACAGAAAGATATGACAAGTTATTATTTAATCGAAAGGAAATTTACTACAGTGAACTGTGTGTTGTTGGAAAAGTCCAGAAATTTTCATTAAAAATATCAAAATGGAAATCAGGAATATAAAGATATAAAAATCTCAGAACATTCAGTGAAAAAATTTAGAATAATATATTTTACATTCCATGAGTGAAAATGTTTATATACCACAAAGTTTAGAATACCAGAAGTAATAAATAAATTCATGTTAGTGAAGGACAAATAGTTAAAATACTGATGAGTTTTGAGAACTAAAACTTAAAATACTAATAACCATAGGAGAATAAAATACTCTCCGTATAAGAAAATTATTAATAAAAATATTTATACTTATAACAGTGATTAAAGACATGCAAAAATTCAATGTATAGATTATATTAAATCTTTCTCTTTCTATATCAACTATATGGTGTTACTATTAACTACACTGTGGATTTATGTCAAACATTGACTTAAGGAAAGATGATGGACAGATATGAAAGAGCAAAGTGCCATTTTTTTCCAACAATGTAATTCTTAATTTGATTAGATTGACTGAGACAAATGCCTAAAGCATTGTATTCAGAATGTAATACAAGTAATACTTCAGTCATTTAAAATTCATAGGAGCTATTATTCCACCGCCATATGATCTGTCTTGGTTAATAGTCTATGTGCCCTTGAAAGACATGCATACTGTTTTCATGGGTGTCGTTTTCTATGTTAATAAAGACAATTTTGCTGTTAGTGTTATTTATATTTTCTGTAGCCTCACAAAATTTATTTCTTCTTATTCTATCATTTACTGAGAGGTTATTGTTAAAATATTTTACTGTAATTGTACATTTATCTATGTCTCCCTTAATTCTGCCAGCTGTTTGCTGCATGGTTTTTGGTGCGTATCATCTGTTACATATATGTTTAATGTTGTTATGTATTCATAGGATATTGCTAAGTTCATTATCATGCAATCCCCATCTTTTCTTGTCATGGTCTTTGTCTCATAAAGTCCACTTTGTCCATTGTTATAATAACCATACCAGCTTCCTTACAATTACTGTATGTGTGGTAGTTCTTTATTTTCCCTGGTTCTTTGAAACATATGTTTTCAAATTGCCTAAATGACAGACTTTGATTTGGCTTTGCTCCTTCATTGCCTTTTCATCTGGGCGCTCATTCAATTTATGCTCAGTCAGATTGTTTGTGATAAATTTACTACAGTGCTCACTGTTTTCTACCTTTCTCTCCTGTTTCTGTTCCCCTGCTGTTCCTTTTGTCTTGCCTTCTTCTGGGTTAATTAAATAGTTTCAGTGTTCAATTCCATTTTCTCTGTGCTTTCTTATCTATGCTTTAGGTTCCAGTAATAGTGCTTGAGGCTAATAAAATGGGTTATTTGTGTATCAGACTCTATTTTGAGATATTTTTCTATCTTGTCAAATTTCACATTAAATATTACAAAATTCTGACCTCACCTTCCTCTTCACTCTTCATCACTGGCATTTCTTATTTCCTACCTGAAATTTCCTAATTTTCTTTTTAACATTCCCATGTTCTAAGCATAACAACCTTAGTATGACATAAAACTATATATCTGCCCTCTTATTTTTGTAATGTTTTTCATATAGCTTATTTCTACATATGCTATAAATCTCATCTTACAATTTTATAAAATTTTCACAGAACAAACGTTTGCCTTTTCCACACATTTTACAAAGAGAGAGCACACAGACTTTTATGAGTGCCCGCATATTCATTAATTCCTTTTTGTAGGTCTGAGTGCAATAGGTGGCCTTTGTCTTACTCTTAAGGAACACTGATCCACAGTCCATGCAGGGAAGCTGTGCTGGTGACCAATTATGTCAGCTTCATTCAAATTTAAGTAATATTCTCATGCACAGGTCTTTAAGTCACTGATTATTTTTATTCAGTGATTTTCGGCACAGACACTCCTCGATTCCCCAACCATTCTTCAGATTGTATGTTTAATCACCTGCCTTTAGACTTGCTACTTTTGTACTGGTATGTTCACTCAGAGAAAAAAAATGCTTTAAGATTTTGTATTGACTTTTAGAGAGAGAGAGAGGAAATGAGAGGGAGAGGGAGAGAGAGAGAGAAACATCAATGTGAGAGCTACACATAGATTGGCTGCCTCCTGCATGCCCACCACTAGATGGAGCCTGCAACCTGGGCATGTGCCCTGACCCAGAATCAAACTAACAGAACTTACAACATTTCCACATTTCCTTGTATGGGACAAGTCCCAACCCACTGAGTCACACAGGCCAGGGCAATGCATAGAAATTTGTATTTCAATTGCTTTGCTTTCTGGTTCTAGAATTTCCATTTGGTTTATCTTTTATTTTATTTTATATTTATCTGGTTTCTCTTATCATTTCATTTATTAAAATCATTTTATTTTGTTTATTTTTAAAAATAAAATTATTTAAAACTTTCAGTCTTCTAAGTTCAACATCTGAAACATGGTGGGTGTGCTTTCTACTGATCATGGGGTCAGTATGAGTTGCAGTTTTTTTAAATGTGCTTGTCTAATGATGTTAGATTAGATACTGAGCATTTTAAATTATGCTTTTAAAGTATTCCATATTGTTTTATCCTCAAAGAGTGATGATGTTTGTTTTTTAGGACTTCAGCTAGTGCCTGAAATGTGTAGGTGCATCTGCAGGGTAGATCTAGGGAAACCCTGAGACTTTTCCAAAGCTGCTCTGAAGTTGGCAAGAGGCAGCGCCATGGTGTGTCCCCTGCACATCCTGATGGGGTTGGGATCCCAGCTTTATCGGGATGGGGCTAGAGTAGAGCTAATTTAGTGCAGCCGTTCTCAAGAGTAGAAAACCATTTGGAGATTGGGTTTGAAAATGAGCCAGGCACTTTTAATTCCCCTTTGGAACATCATTGTTATAACTTAAAGTGACTGAAAGACAAATTATATTTATTCAGACGGGTATTTTGCAGTTTCTCAAAAATGAACAAAGTGAGCTGCACTGTCACTCCAAAGAAAATAACTGACAATGTTTGTTTTCACTGATATTATGGTACATATTTGAACCAGAAAAGTAAAAAGGAGAAAGAGAATTTTGCAATCTTCAAACAGAAGTTTGACACCTTTCCAAAACCGACGTTTCCTGTGGGAGCCAAAGAGCTATTAGGAAGGTGAGTATTTTACACTGTGTAACATTAGAAAGATATCCATAACTCAATGAGCCAACATTTTACTCAGTATTACAAAACTGTGTATGGGGGAAATATTTATTGATATGGTCCCAACTTTCCCTTTGAAACTAGTTCCTAAGAAAACAACCACTTTTTTTTTGGTGGGGGGGGGGGGAGCGGGGAATAGAAGCAAAAATGAATATCTAAAATCATCAGATAAGTATAATATTTCTCCCCTTGAAAATCACATATCTGTATGAAGTCTATGAAGTCATGTTTTCCTTGTATATTTCTACCAAACATTATCTCAAATCAGACTAAACAAAGAAGTCAGATGTGAGAATTTGTCTGACTTCTATTTAGCTATTCATTGAAGTCATGTACAAAAAAGTAAGACAGTACCCCTCTTCTCGTTACTCTCAGTTTTGCTTTGGAAAATATAGTTTCATAAAATTAAATTGTCTACATTTCTATTTAGTGTACTATTTTAAACAGATGGATAAGTAACTGTTTTTGAAATGTTTCAGTTTTAATTTTGAATAATGCAACCCTTTGTGTCTCAAGTGAATGTTGATGGTGGGCTAAGGAGTGGCTCTCTGGGAGGAAAGAGACAGAAAACCACCATCCACTGACCTGGGGCTGCCTCAACTCTGGTCATTTCAAGTGTCCCCACTCAGGTCTGTATTAGGTGCTATCTAATAAGCCCTAGGACAGTGATGGCGAACCTATGACACGCGTGTCAGAGGTGACACGTGAACTCATTTTTTTGGTTGATTTTTCTTTGTTAAATGGCATTTAAATATATAAAATAAATATCAAAAATATAAGTCTTTGTTTTACTATGGTTGCAAATACCAAAAAAATTCTATATGTGACACGGCACCAGAGTTAAGAGAGTTTTTCAAAATGCTGACACGCTGAGCTCAAAGGGTTCGCCATCACTGCCCTAGGAGGTTAGGCCTTGCTCCTTTCCAGCCCAGCCTGTGGCCAGGAAGCCAGCTACCTTTCTACACAGCTAACTCCTCTCTGGTACCCACTGCACATGCTCCGCAGCCTCAGCTGGCCCAGGCTTTGATCTCTGCCTCCTCTGCTCAGCAAGACTCCTAAGCTCTGTGCATATTCCAGTTTTCTGTTTTCTCTTCTTCTGAGCAGGAAATTGCTCGGAAGCAGAGGACTGAGTGAAATTCATCCAGGTATTACTGACATGTGCAAATATTAGTCACTAGCTAAAGCCCATTTCTTCATCTATTTCACCTCCTTTTACAGTTGATTTTAGGGAGGGTAATTATCTGAGACTTCTAGCATAAGTCACCTTTTGCATTGAAAAGTTTATATCTGGTGCCTACTCTCATTCTTGGAGCATTATATTTTCAGAAACTATTATCAAATAATGCATGTATATATGCATAAAACACACAGCTAAACAAATAAGACAACAATGAGTCCATATTTATTAATGTGATAGTCTCTCTGGGTCTTTTTCTAACTACAAAGGAGCAATTGGATGGGGAATGTCAAAGACGATTTTTTGTGATTGACATTTCTTAATTGAGGTAATAATTTCAATACTGTAAAATCCATTTTTTTAAATCTGGAACGCTTCACAAATTTGCGTGTCATCCTTGCACAGGGGCCACGCTAATCTTCTCAGTATTATTCCAATTTTAGTATATGTGCCGCCTAAGTGAGCACTAAAATTCATTTTTTAATGTCTAGTTGCTCAGGATGTTGAGATCCATAGAGCCAGGTACCCATCAACAGTCAAGATAAGATCATAAAATCATTTTAATCTGTCATTTCTATTTAGTATGTTTATCTATTTGTATCAGTAGCCCAAACTTTTTATAGGTAAGTAGTATTCTATCGTAAAGATTATAGTTAATTTAGCCACTCACAAGTAAAAGGACATTTGGGTGTTTTTTTTTTTTTTTTTTCTATTTTGGGGAGATTATACATAGAAAATAAAAAGAAAGTACAATTTTTTATGTGAACATATGTTTTAACTTCCCTTAGGTAACTAACTTAGAGGTGAGATTGCTGAATCACATGGCTAGTGTTTATTTAAATATTTAAGAAAATTACAAACTGTTTTCAAATTGTTATATCACTTTGCATTCCCAAGAGCCTATTTCAAGAGTTCTTTTACCCCACATACTCTTCAACACTTTTATTGTTAAAACATTAATTTTAGGTATTCCATTATTTTGAAGTGGTGTCTGGTTTTGATTTTAATTTGCTTTGCCATAATGGTTAATGATGTTGAAAATATTTTTAAAAACAATGTTTAATTTGGTTGAAGTTTGTATAGTTTTCCTGTTCTCCAGATGTTATTTCTGCTTTGATGTTTATTATTTCTTGCCTCCTGCTAACTTTGGGCCTCTTTTGTTTTTTTTTCCTACTACCTAGAAGTGTAAGGCTAGGTTGTTTATTTACGATCTTTCTTCTTTTTTATTTCCATAAACTTTTCTCCTGTTATTGTTTATGCTACATCTCATAAGTCTTGGTTTGTTGTGTTTTGTTGTCTGAAGATATTTTCTAATTCCCCTTTTGAGTTCTTCTTTGAGCCACTGGTTGAAAAAGAGTGTATAATTTCTGCATTTTCCAATGTTTCTTATCTTATTCATTTCCAGTCTCATTCCGCTGTGCTCAGAAAATATATTTCGTATGATTTTATCCTGTTTAAAATGTGTGAAAACTTGTTTAGTGGCCTAATGTGTAATTTATCTTAGGGAATTTTCCATGCACACTTGAAAGAAATGTGTATTCTCCTGCTCTTTGGTCATGAGGGATGATTATGAAAAATTATACTCTAAAAATTGGACAACCTAGAAAACATGAACTAATTCCTAAAAACATTCAACCTACAGACAATGAATAATAAAGAAATAGAAAAATCTGAACAGACAACTAGCAATCAGTAATCAAAATCTTCCAAAGAAGAACAGAAAAGAACCAAGTGGCATTACTGGTGAGTTCTACCAAATATTTAAAGGGGAATTAACACCAATACTTCATTTATCTGATATACCTTATTTGGGAGAGCATGTTAGGTCATAATCTTTTAATACTAAATCTGGTACCATTACAAAGACCTCATTTACTATTGAGATTTCTCAATAGCATGATGATTGCACCCACTTTCAATTTTAATTGATGACACGGCATTCCTGAAGGAGTAATATTATTAAGAAATTCGATGGGAAAATTTTCCTTTTCAGCATCATCTGTGGAATCAATGAAATCATCACTTAAATATGTGTGAAAATCTCCATCGAGAATATCCAACATTTCTTCATTTAATTTTTGAACATGCTCATTTTTTGTACAAAGAATTGCACATGTAGATATATTTTTAATATCATCTAGAGATATAGTATTTCCAAAGGTAGCTTCAATAATAGATCCATTACAAATCATTTCACAGGGGATTTCCATAATATCCATTCCTAAATGAAAGCTGCTATCAAGTGTGCCATCTCCAAGTGTTACTAACTATCCACTATAAGCAGAATCCTCTGATCTCATATTTGTTGTGAGACAACTTTCTGAAACATCCCCAAACATTGCAGTACTTTAAACTCGTTTGCACTATGGCCGATCACATAGCATGTGGTACAATACTGAGACATTGTCGAAAATCCCCTCCAAGAAGGAGAACTTTCCCATGAAATACAACATTCAGACTTATAATTTCTCTTAGTAATTTGTCTATGGCGTTTATAGCATGACTGGATGCCATGGTGCATTCATCAATAATGAGAAGTTGGGCCTTTTTAATAGTTTTAGCAACTTCACTCTTTATATTGAGTCTAGAAATTAAAGTTTCATTTAATGGAATTGGTAATTTATATTGGGAATGAAAGGTGCTTCCACCGAGAAGTAAATTTGCAGCAATTCCTGTAGACGCTATGGGTAAAACAGTACCACCACGACCTCTA
Organism: Myotis myotis; assembly: GCF_014108235.1. Classification (NCBI taxonomy): domain Eukaryota; kingdom Metazoa; phylum Chordata; class Mammalia; order Chiroptera; family Vespertilionidae; genus Myotis; species Myotis myotis. Next base: position 44,722,399 of record NW_023416401.1, read on the forward strand.
ATATAATGTATTTAAATTTTATACAGATATGCAGGTGAATAGGGTTCCTAGCTGGCAGGCCCCTGACAGCAAGCTGGTCACCTGTTGATTCCATGAGGAATGGGGCTCCCTCCTCTCTCCTATCAGGGTCCGGGGTGCAGGTGAATGGGGTTACTGGCTGGCAGGCCACTGACAGCAAGCTATCCAACAGCAGATTCTGTGAGGAATGGGGGCTGCCTCCTCCCTACTGTCAGGGTCTGGTTTGAAGGCCGGCAATGCTCCCTGTTGGGTCAGACCCAGAGTTCTACCCTGCTGTGGCCTCCACCTCAACAACCCAGGACTGACTGCTGCTGGGCACTCCTGGTGCTCCTAGGGTGGGTTCTTCCCTCAGGCCTCACGGGAAACAGCTCGGGGAGGGCTCAGCCCTTGGCAAGGCAACCCAGGACTCAGTACTTCCATGCTCCAAGGTCAGGTTCCTGACTGAAACCTCGCCCTGAGGGAAGGTTCCTGCCTGAAACTTTGCCCTCCGGGTAACAGCTGGGGGAGGGCACAACCGTTCCCAAGACCACCCCTGCAGGACTGACTTCCTTCTGATTGGTCGAGCTTCAGGACGTGATGTTACACCCAGGGTTTTTATATAAGTAGATATGATGGAAAGACAAATGTATATCTATATGGGGGGAAAATGAATCTTTACACCATAAGAAAAAAAATCAATTGTAGAAGATACACAGACCTAAATGTAAAAACTGAAACTCTGACTTACAGGGAAAAATATAGAATATTTTGAAGGTCTTCACTAGTCTGATATTTCTTCGGACACAGAGCCACTAGTAAGAAAATAAGAGGTAGAATTTTATCAAAATTTATATTTAAGATTTTGGCAAAACATGTAAAGAACTTTTACAAATCAGTTTATAACAGACACAAAAAATGTAATTTGTAAAAAGAGCTAGAAATGGAACAGGAATTCCAGATATGAGGCTACCCAACCAGCATTTACATTTGAAAATAGGTTGAAGACCATTAATTATAGGGAAATGTAAATTAGGACATCAAATCCACTGTACCCACCAGAATGGTTAAAGTTTCAAGTGTTGGAGAGAATAAGAAGCAACTGGACCTCTAAGTGACTGTAGGAATTAAAATGGTACACTGGGTTTAGAAAACCACTTAGCACTTGTTAATAATGTTATAGCTACATGCCTCCTCTACGTTTCACCCCTCCTACTTCTAAGTACTATAAACAAGAGAAATTATTTCCAAATGATTGTACACAATAGTCACAGCAGCTAAAAGCTAGAAAAATTCCATAAATAAATATTTTATATATTCATAAAATGGTCTAAAATGTTTTATAGTTAAATTTTAGGAAAGTGCAGATAAATGCATATCTTCGCTATAAAACTGTTGTGAAGTAGTGGATTTGATACAAAGCATGAACAACAGTGTTACAAATGCACTCCTGAGCTATAAAAATGGCAAGATTGTCTATGTGGAAAAGTAGTGCTCATGTACTGTGAGCATTTGTTACGGTTGGTTAGGCAAAAGTAGTACCATTTTGGCTTAGTTGAGAAGATAAAATTCTATATTCTCTGGACAAATACAAAGCATGTGGAAAAAGGATGTAGAGTAACGAGTTTAAGAAAACAAATCTGAGTTAATTATATCCAAAGTTAATGTAAAAGATTAGCAAAGAGTGAGATTAAAGAAAGTCTAGTCTTAAGTGGTTGTGAGAGTGTGGTATTCATTTTAAATAATTTCTATATACTTTTACTTAATTAAATAACTATAATGCCTATATTTTTAAATGTCTACTAAATTTTGAAATGCAAGTCAGCTTTCTCTCTCGCTGATACATAAATGATAGAAAACTGTTGGAATACACCTTAAAGTCTGAAGCAATTTATATGGTAATTAATTACTTCTTAATATCGCAAAGAAAATCACTGTATACGTCCTATTATTACAGGTAGCAACTACAACTTGATCAGTAATTGAGGGCGAGTTTCAATAGTGAATCCACTTTCTTTATTAGCTGGTGAGAGGGATATGGCAGGGCTTTAAGAAAATGTAAAGAAAACTTGCTACTCATGTCCTAAACCATTTACAATGTACTCTTGGCAAAACCCTGACAGAATTGAGCCATGGCTTCACTTTTATTTGCCAGGTATTTAATTCGATTCTATAAGTGCTTCATCTTTGTGTTTTATCTATTCCCAGCCTTCTGGTTTGTTGTTTTGTTTTTGTTTTTTCTTTTTTTTATTGTATTTCTTCAGTTTATCTATCTTATTTTGTTTGTTCATTTTCCCTTGCTGTGTCTCATCTCATTGTCTCATCTTTTCTACATTCATGTTGGAGTTGGTACGATGTTCTCCATAGGTAAATGCTAAAATGAAAAATGAAAAAGTGAGTTGGCTGATTAATGTACATGCACAGTCTTTTTTTAAATCTACAAGAAAAACAAATATTCTTGGAGAATAACGGCCTGTTCAATACTCTTCTTTGCCACAAAGAAGACTGTATGATAAAGGCTGAGTGCCAGCAAGGAGAGGAAAAGAGGGAAGCAGAGCAGCAGCTGGTAGCGTGTGCTCCAGTTTCCTAAGTGACAGTGACTGTGGATTATCAATCACTTTCTGCATCAACAGTAACCCTTTCACTCCATGGAGTACCAAGTCCCTCAAGAGTTAATGACTGTGGAGAAACAATAAATAAATATGCTATCTGGTAGTAAATGTGATGACAGTAAATGCTGTCAAGAAAGGCAAATACAGAGCTGGGGTCAGGGGCTTAGGGACTGTTGTACACTGGTTTCCATTGCAAATTTGAAGAAGTCAGGATAGGTGTCCCTGAGAAGGTGACAAGGGAAGCTACCCTGAAATATTTAAGGAGGAGCAAGCCAGGAAGAGGAAATGTTCTGTGCAAATAGGAAGGATACCGTTATTACTCACTGACAGCCCTGTTTAGTAGCTAAATGGCTATCATTCCGTTAGCATTTATAATACCAGATATCTTATGATGAAGTAGGTGCTTGGAGTAGGTAGAATTCTTAGATGACCCTTCAATTTGCACCCCCTGCTGAATGTTCCTTATATAAACACCTTCTTTGTGAGTAGAAGTCTCTGCTGTAATTGGGTTAGTTATATGGCAAAGGTGAAGGGATATTTTTAGATGTAGGGAGTGTTCTAAATCAGTGGATTTTGAGTTAATCAAAGGGAGATTATCTGAGTGGGCCTGACTTAATTAGGTGAGATATTTAAAACAGAAATTGGGCCCTTTCTGAGTAAAGAGACTTTCTTGTTCTGACCTTGCCATGATGTGAAGTGGGTGACCTGTAGAAGCCGAGGGTCACAAAAGACCAGAATTGTGCCCAAGGAAAGATTTATCTCAGAATTTCCAATAAATGACAACCATTCCATTGTAAGATTTAAATGGCTATATGAATATGTTGACACTAGAAAAACAGGACAGGATGTTAAAGGGACAGAAATGTAGCCTAGAATTGTCCATCCTAATTTTATCAGCCAGTTGTTTGCTTCCTCACTTTTCCATTAACAATCCAGTTTACATCCCCTTATTCAGGCTACCAGGGCTTAAAATCACATGTGCTTCAATAATTTTCATATGTCTACTTATGCTTTGATTTTAAACAATTTATTTGATTGTGATTCTTAGAGTAAAAATCAATCTAATTGTACATTGTTGTGATTTTTTAAACATATTGTTATTGATTTCAGAGAGGAAGGGAGAGGGAGAGATAAAAATATCAATGATGATAAAGAATCATTGATCAGCTGCTTCCTTCACGCCCCCTACTGGCGACCTAGCTCGCAACCAGGGCATGTTCCCTGATCAGGAATCAAACTGTGAACTCCTGGTTTGTAGGTTGATGCTCAACCACTGAGCCACGCTGGCTGGCCGTTTGTTGTAATTTTTTAAAGACTGAAGCACACCATCAGGTCCTGAAATTGCAAAACCTGTGGTCTTAATTAACAGTGCATCTGGGACAGCTTGAATATTAAGTTCAATTAATTGTTCAATAACTGTAAAGAATAAGCAAAACAAATATTTGAGTGCATTGCAGTTTTAGTATGACACACCCACTATTAAATTGCAATTTCTCACTTGCTGATCCTCGATGGGACACTATGCTGTCTCCAAAGATAATGTCCTCCTTAATATTTTAAGCTGCATGATATAATTAATTTATAGTATCTAAGTTAATAAAACCTTTCTGAGATAAAAGCATTGTACTTCACTAGTACACTTTAAATAACTCATGTGGTTGGCTAGTATCACCACAGAAAAATAATTTTTAAAATGCTTTTCCTGATACAGTGTATATGATTATTTAGCATAAAGATTGAAACCCACTTTATTCCATTAGAATAAAATATATTGATTTATTTCTGTGATAGGACAGTAAGAAGCCAGGAAAATTCCTGGGCATGTGGAGTGGAGGAACTAAGACAAGAAAATTAAACAAGGCCAAGCAGTTTGGGCAGCTTACAGCAAGACCTTAGCTTCCCCATCCAAGGATACTTGAGAGCAAATGGTTAATACCTCTCCTCCCTAACCAGAAAGTACATAGCTTAAGTAACCCTTGCCTGGGAAAATAGAGAACAAAGACCCAATTAATGCCATTTGTGCCAGTTAAACCCAAGGACAGATGAAGTCTGGGGGACAAACAAAACCTGAAAAGCTTTTGGATAGTTATCATTTGAGGGGTATTAGGCAGGAAAGATAACTGCTAGGGCAGGGAAGGAGGAAGGGGGATGCAAGGGTAGTTTAACTCACCCACTAAACAAAGAAGTCAGCTGTCTTAGGACTTGCCAAATGACCAGATTTATGTACAAACATTCCAAGATAAGCCACAACAAAGTAGAAGACGTTGAAACCTAGCCTGCTACCCTTGATATCCTGTAGGGATCGACTATAGGGTCAAGCCTCGGATGGACCTGCGGCAGGGCCACAAACAAGTCCCAGCTTGGAGAGAAGAGGCCTCTTAGCATAATTAAGCTTAACCTTATAGCCCTCCCTAGTTCCTTCCTACGTAGTTAATGGGCTGTGGAAAGTGGAACAAGTGCTGCCAAAACAAGGTGAGACACACAAGAACGTTGTAAACATGTTGACTACTTCCCGTGTTTTGCTTTGTGTGTTCTGACTAAAATAAAGCCTCGGCTTGCAGGCTGGGTCTTTCTGTGTCCTCATCCAGGCACAGAAGATCCGTCACGCCCCAGCTGTATCCTCTTGTCTGTCTTCTTTAATCCTTCACCGCCCCTCCTCTGGTTCACCCTTGGCCATGCAGCACAGCACAATATCCAGCATGGGAAGGGAACTTTGAAACCTACAGGGCAGTGGTTCTCAACCTGTGGGTCGCGATCCCTTTGGGGGTCGAACGACCCTTTCACAGTGGTTGCCTAAGACCATCGGAAAACACATATATAATTACATATTGTTTTGTGATTAATCACTATGCTTTAATTATGTTCAATTTGTAACAATGAAATTGGGGGTCACCACAACATGAGGAACTGTATTAAAGGGTCGTGGCATTAGGAAGGTTGAGAACCACTGCTATAGAGGACAGATATAAAACCACTTAAACCTCCTCTGGGTGGGGAGCTCAGACTAGCTGAATTGCACACTTATGTTTATGCCAAGTGTATTGTTAATAAATATGCTTGCTTTGCTTCAACACTGCAGTCTATCACTTCTCTGAATTCTTCTCTGGAGATTGATAAGAGCCAAGGAGAGGGGAGCCATGCCAGCCCCACCCAGGGGCACTCAGGTAATATTTCTAAATTTTATTTTTTAAGAAAATTTGAATTAGTCATGTCATCAGTAATACCATATAGATGTTAGTAGTATAACTTTATAAAAATCCACTAATACTGGATTTTTGTCACTTCAGTAAGATAACTTCAGCAAGATATAAGAAAGAAATGTCTAAGATCTTAGAATTTCACATAACAGTAAGAGGGATGAACCCAATACCGTAAGATAATTTCTGAGTAAAATAATGCCCATAAAGTGCTGGACATAATCTCTGTCACACAGTGAACACAAGAGCATTGCAACTTCCTCACACCATGTTCTCTCCCTTTCCCTTCCCTCCTTCCTTTCCATTGTGTCCAAGTAAGAAGAACAGGATAACCTGGTGGCATAGTTGCAAATATCCACAATAGGTCAAGTTCAGCGCTTTATATTGAAGTCAGAAAAAGGGACAATAGGGGAAATGGTATTGGGAGGGAGGGTTGGCTGGGTGGGAGGAATTAGCAACATCCTGGCCCCTCTCTCCTGCATGAACCAAACTCTTCATCACACTACAGCTTCGCTATGATCCCTGCAATGAGTTTATGTTCCTCCTGCTCATTGGAGAGAGGCTATAGGCAGAGATCAGTCACTGACCATTGGAGGGCACAGGCCAGTCCTCTGCTGTGGTTTCAAACAAGACTAATTTCAACACCTGTTACTATGTTCTTTGTTTAATTTAGTGAAACTTTAAGTAATTGTGTAGAATATCATTATGCTCTTGAATCCTATCTCACTATGATGGGATTTCCCTGGCTTTCCTAAAACTGATTCCTCTACTTCTGCATTTCCCATTTTCTTTCTTTCCTTGGTTGCTTCAAGAGTAAAACCACCAATCTCAGCCTGACCAGCCTGGGTAACTGGAGTCTCCACCTGGAACTATTCAAAATATTATGTTTTTAGTGTTTCAATTTACATAAAAAAGAGAACAAAAAGGAACTGCAAGTGGTAAAATTATGAGGCAAGGAATCAAAGTTACGAGATGAAGCAAAAATGAAAGTAGGCTAATCATGGATATTGTTCATTTCAATTACTAGTAAACAGTATCAAATCATATTAGAAACTAGAATTAAAAAATTAGAAGTAAAAAGACAATTGTGAGAGAATATATCATGGAATTATATAAATTTATTAGTTTAACACTAACGAAAATAAAAACAAAACAAAATGCACACTCTTGCTAAGCACGCTGATCAATTGTACAAAAATCTCATTAATTTATATTATATTAAATTGTTGGCTTTTATTTGATGTGTGATATTTAAAATTAATAATGGCAGAATTATACAGGCTAAAGTCAACATTCTATAGCATTTATTAGAAAATTAAATTGTTTGCTTATATACTTATTATTTGTAATTAATAAATTAATAGAAAAACACATTTTACTACATTCACACTCATTTCCCTCTTATCATCACTTTAAAAATAATGATCCTATATAATAAAGATGTAATATGCAAATTGAACCTAATGCCCTCACAAGATGGCTGCCCATGACCAGGCCAGCGGGGGGTTAATGAGGGGCAACCAAACAACTGAACAAGCAGGCTGCATGGGGTGACCAGGCCAACAGGGGGGTTAGTGAGGGACGACCAAACGACTGAGCAGCAGGCTTCGTGGGGTGACCAGCCCAGCAGGGGTGGACCTGTTGGGGGTGACCAGGCCAGCAAGGAGTACAGTTGGGGGTGATTAGGCTGGCAGGTGGGGCAGGGCGAGGCAACTAGGTCAGTGGGGAGGGGGACAGTTAGGAGCGACCAGGCCAGCAGAGTGGGGCAGTTAGGGGCAACCAGGCTGGCAGAAGAGGGTAGTTGAGGGCAACCAGGCTGGCAGGGAGGGGACAGTTGGGGGCAACCTGGCTGGCAAGGGGGGGCAGTTAGGGGCGACCAGGCAGGCAGGCAGGTGAGTGATTAAGAGCCAGCAGTCCAGGATTGTGAGAGGGATGTCCAACTGCCAGTTTAGGCCCAATCCCCAGGGGGTCTCAGATTGGAGAGGGTGCAGGCTGGGCTGAGGGGAACCCCCCCCCCACCCTGCACAAATTTCGTGCACCGGGCCTCTAGTCAGTAATAAATTCCTATCTTTAGAGTGATCCTATTAGGAACCTCAACAGACCTCCATTAATTGGAGTCCACTGGATGGCAGAAGAAGAAAATAGTTCAAAAGCCACTTGCAAAACAATTGAAACATCAGTTCAACTACCAGTTCAAACTTAACATACTGGGTGTAGCTTAACAAAGTATTATGAGTAGGGAAATTGCAATGGATTCTCACCTCCCCCACCAACAATACAATGTCATGAAAACTACCTAAGTGTAATTGTAACTGTAAGTATATATATATACATACATATATATATATATATATATATATATATATATATATATGTAAATTATTTCTATATGCAAGTAATCTGTATGAGGCGGTGATGGTGAGTAAATAATGGAATGAGCTCAATTGCTTTGCTCAAATAAAATGGCAGGAATGTTTTAGGTGTGTCTCTGACAAATAGATTTTGTCAGAGATTGAGCTGTCTCCCCAGTTTTAAGGGGCAGTGATAGATACTCAGTTTTAGTTAATGCTTTTATTTGTTCATTGCTGTTGTTAACACCCCTTGGAGAAGGAGAAGTTCCACATCCATAGTGGTATGAGGCAGATCCTAGCAGGAGGCTCCCATGTCAGGTGAGATAGGATGACATTAAAAATCAAGGTGAATACAGAAGTCCTAGCAAGAATCATCCTTAGGAACACAAACCTCCTTCAATATGGAGAAATTATGAGGATGTGATTTAGAAATCTTGGATTGAGATACATTTTTGAAGTACTGTAGTGATTATATAAAAGAGATCATTTTTATTGAACTCTTAGTAACACTATTTAAGCATCTTTTTAGTAGTGAATCCACAAAGCACTTACTGAAGTTGCTCTTATGATAAAATCATTTACATTTAATATTTAATCAAAAAACTTGCTTGGCACAATTCCTGAAGGGTACTTTCAGGCCGATCAGTAAAGAATGCTTTTTTAACTGCTCACTGTGGTAGAAAGAATGTTGAGAGCCTTGCTTGTAAACATGTCAGAGGACAATAAAAGGTTAAATATGTCTAAATAAATAATTATTTTTGTACAGCTTACAGTAGAATAAGATATCTTTAACATTTGCACTATACATTGTATATTCCAGAATTGCTTTAAATAATTTTCAAGTTATTCTAAAATATATCCCTACAGTTATATTGTAATTCCAATCACAGTATATTACACTATATTTTTAAACCCCAAACAAATTTTAATTAATGGGAGAATATGTATATAGAATCTAAGAATTTGATTTTGAGATTATTTGTATTATCATTAAATACTCTAGTGATTTCTTGTCTTTTTAAGTTATTTTCGATTTTTTCTCAACTTTTGCTTTTTTATACCAAGATGCAGTTCAATTTCTACAAATCAGATGAGAAGTTAAAGTATTTTATAATCTAAGTATATAATAAATAAAATATTTTATTCCTTTCTATTTTACATCTGTGCATACTTTTTGCTGCTTTATTCATGGTGAGAACTGTTTTCACCATGTGGCAGTGGGGTTCCTTGTTGATAGATGTATTCAGTTATTAAATTTAAATGATCAATTTTACATGTTTGTGCATTGTCTGATAGTTTTAACTGCAAATCACTCAGGTGTTGATTTGTGTATAATCTACAGTGATTTACTATACTATCACTATTCTCTATTGACATTAAGCATACGAATTATATCAGAAAGTATGGAATATAGGAGAGATGGACTTTCAGAACTATTAAATGAATGCAAAGATGTATAATGAGTAATTATAGATGACATTTTGTGTTTTTTTACTCCAAGAAAGTTTTCAGGATATGACCAGAGAGACAAATAAATTTTAAATGAAAAGGAGACTCTTTTTCAATAACCATCAAAGAGACAGTATGTGGAAGCATTGTCAGGTAGTTTCAATAGTTTCTATGAAAGGTCAAACACCAACTTATGTTGCTATTAAAAACATAAAATGTGGTTCAGAGAGGATAATTGATAGAAAAATAGATCATATTAATAGGATGTCTTTATTTTAGAAATAAGCATGGCACAATAGTTTAAAACATTATCTTTTAGAGTGTATAGGCAACTATATTAATTTAATGAATAGCAAATAAATCAACATTTTGATATATAAATATATAAATTTTTTAATATTATGCATTTTACCGTGAAATATGATAAAGGGAGACATTTATTGTCTACTGATTAGAAAGTAATGACTTGGCCATTTATTATGAATTACTGGATTAAAAGACACTATTGCATAGATATTTACATAACTATGGTTGGTCTACCTTATCTCAACTTTTAATAATAGGAATAGCATAATAATCAAATAGCAGTAGTAGACCCCACATTAATATTTCACAGTGCTTCAATGTCTAGTTAAAGCTAAAGGAAAAGGATAAAACACTTTTTCAATCTTGTCAGAAATATTTTTTGTGAGATTTATAAAATGTGAAGAGTTTGATGTTTCTCCCATTAATTTTGGCAAGGGCACAAAATATGTATTTTTTTAATACAAAATATTTCTTGAAAGTAAAATTATCGTCCTAACTGGTTTGGCTCAGTGGATAGAGTGTCGGCCTGCGGACCGAAGGGTCCCAGGTTCGATTCCAGTCAAGGGCATGTACCTTGGTTGTGGGCACATCCCCAGGGGGAGGTGTGCAGGAGGCAGCTGATTGATGTTCCTCTCACATCAATGTTTCTAACTCTCTATTCCTCTCCCTTCCTCTCTGTAAAAAAATCAATAAAATATATTTTTTTTAATTATCTTTTGTTGTAGAAGTGTATACTCAAAAAAGGAAAAGCAATTAGGGGGAGGAAAAAAGTTTTAAAAAATAAATAAATAGTAAATTTTCCAAATATCCTCTCTTCTAGTAACATTACCTGAAAGAACTGAAAGAAGCCACTTTTAAATTTATTCAAAATAGTATTTTAGAAAATACTAAAATATATATATATATATATATATATATATATATATATATATATATATAAATAAATGGAAGGTATGAAGAACAGCATAACAATTTTGAATCCTTTACCTTGCTAAAGAATATAATGTTACCAGACTTTAGTTAGCTGGATAGCATTCTATAATCCCATACTCCTTTGACCCAGAAAGAATCACTATCCCATATTTTGTATTTATTATTCTCTTGCATTTCATAATACATTGAATTTACTGGAGATGTTTATTTCAATGCCTCAGTGGGATGAATTGTCCAAGCACACTCTAGTGAAACATAAATATTACTAAGGAGTCATGGGCAAGATGTCAGGAACAAACAGTAATCCAAGCACCTTCTCCAAAGGGGTACCAATGCATCAGACAGGGCTTCCAAATAATGTCCATTCTCTACGTGCTGGATGCCTTTTGGCTTCTCATGAATGCTTAATGTTGGTTGTAAACTGGTTATAGATAAATCATTTTCAGGGTGTTTTTTTTTGGGGGGGGGCTTCCTTGTTTTATTTTATTCATTTTTATTGAATTTATTGGGGTGACACTGGTTGACAAAATTATACAGGTTCCAGGTGCGCAATTCTACCACACACCATTTATATACTGCATTGTGTATTCACCACCTCAAGTTAATTCTCTGTCCATCACTATTTATTCTCCCTTTACCCTTCTTCACCATTTATACTACATCAATCAGACAGAAAATAAATATGCAACTAAATATCCATTTTTCCATTCAGTGACACTCCTTTTCCAAATCCAATAAATTCTAGTATTTTTTTAACAATAGATAACCTAGTCAGACCAGTATTATATCATAAGAATGATCTTTTTTTCTATTTAGAAACAGTTATCATTAGAAACTGATATTATTCTGCTAGTATCACACTGACATGTTCCCATGTTTATCATTCCTTCAGTGTCCCTCAAGGACCTGATGTGAACTCTCTCCTCTTACATTAGGATTCGGGGTTAGCAAGGTCCTGACATTCATATGCATTGAAAACGGTTTTTCAGGCATTTTGGTAGTGTGTTGTCATTAAAATACGTTTTTATTCTTAGTGTAGTGAGAACTATCAAGCTTTTTATTTTCTTCTCTTTTCTGTTTTGTGAGCCTGTGTAACACACCTAAAATGTTAAAGGTCTACTTCCACCTCTGTTCACCCACCTGTAGCTGTCTTTTTTGTATTCTGGCAGCGAGCACAAGTGTGGGTGCCTAGCAGGTTATCTGAAGCCACAGGAGAAGTGAGGGCATGAAGTGTGTATGTGGCAAGATATAATTGGGTAATTCCACATGGGACTCATAGGACATAGGGACTAGGATGAGTTCAGTTGTGCCAGTTGTCTTGGAGCCAGAGCACCAAGACAGTATGAAATCAGTATGGTGCCCGTATGTCATCTCCTTTCTGGTGCCTGCAAGAATGATTTCCATCTCTTTGGAGGGTCATCAGTGGCAACAAATCATACAAATACCATTAATAAATAGCTGATCTGCTATATATGAGAAGACACATGGAGCCCAAGACTCATTAGAGATTGAGGAACCTGATTTAACATTATGTATATATTAAAATTTGCTCTGTTCCAAATAGCTTTTGTATTTTAACTCAAAAGTCTTAAGCATATTGCTATAGTTAGAGCTGGACTTGATATTCACACAACTGTTGCCACTCCATAATGGAAATTTATGTGTTATTTTAAATAGTGTTTTCTTGTATGACTCAAAGTAATATACTTGAAAAATATGCATAAAGTATTTTGCTTGTTCAGTTAAGGTCCACTCATTACCATGTACAAATGATCAGCATCCTAATTCCTGCCAAATATTTTTGTCTCACTGAGCCTCTCTCCAACTGTGTGGCACAATAATACTTCTTTTATAATTAAGTATTCTCCTAGAAACATCAGCTAAAGGGCATTAATATTTAATCACTGCCTGCCCTATATTCTGTATGTTACAAAAGCACTATATGAGTCCAAGCAGTTATTTTTTCTTTCCCAGTTTCTCACTGGACTTCCAAAGCTTCCTCTTTTCATTGTAGCTTTGACTAGCCAACTTCTTTCTGTTAAAACCTGTTACTTTGACATTTGCTTATAAAGCAGAACTAAATTTCATCTCATAGATAAGCTCTTTACCAAGGTGCAACAAACTGCTTTACTTTTCTCATTTTTTTACATAACAGCTAACCTCATTTATCTTCTCCAAACCAAAGGATTCCCAACCAATTAGTTCAATGACTGGGCCCGTACACAAATCTAGCTTGTTCACATTAAGATAGAGAACTTTCCTTCAGCACCCAGTAATGAGACTGTGCAGCCTACTTTCACCCATGCTGTAATATTTTCACATTCTAATATCCCAGGAAGATATGTCAGACTGCTGCAATTAAATCTGATTAAACGCATAATCACTGGATGCCTACTATGTGTGAAGCATATATCTTTTACGTCTCCGCTCATGCCCACTTCTGGTATTTGTGGCCCCCAGGGGCACATTCAACTGATTGCATCTAATATATATATATATATAGTCCAGAGTGAGGGAGAAGGATGACTCCTGCCAATTCCTCTCAGGTGCTAAGAAGGACATCATTATTAATTTAAGTAATTGTAATGTCAAGAAGGGTAGACCCATTGAATTTCACTTCACAGAGAAAGCTGTAATAATGTTAAAATGGGAAAAAAAATAGAACTGTGTTAGTTAATATAAATTAGAATTATCACCCTAGCCAGTTTGGCTCAGTCAATAGAGCATTGGCCGGTAGACCAGGGCAAGTACCTTGGTTGCAGGTTTCTTCCTGACCCGGGCCCTGGTTGGGGCACATGCAGGATACAACCAATGGATGTATTTCTCTCACATCAATGTTTCTCTCTGTCTCTTTCTCTCTCTTCCACTCTCTCTAAAAAAGATCAATGAAAAAATATCCTTGGGTGAGGATTAATTTAAAAAAACACTAAAAATAAATTAGAATTATCTCCTATTAATTTTTTTATAGTTTGGTATATTTTTCTATTTGTTATTTTTCTGAGGTTCAGTTTAATGGATTTAAAAAATTTTTAAAAATATATTTTGTTATGAAAATATTTTACTTAGCCGAAACCGGTTTGGCTCAGTGGATAGAGCATTGGCCTGCGGACTAAGAGGTCCCAGGTTCGATTCCGGTCAAGGGCATGTACCTGGGTTGCGGGCCTATCCCCAGTAGGGAGTGTGCAGGAGGCAGCTGATCGATGATTCTCTCTCATCGATGTTTCTAACTCTCTATCTCTCTCCCTTCCTCTCTGTAAGAAAAAAAAAAAATCAATAAAATATATTTTAAAAAAAAAGAAAGAAAATATTTTACTTAAAGCTAAAATACTTCAATTACCAATAAATTGTGACACAATTCCACTAGGTGATTTAATTAATTTAAAATATAATTTAGGTTATTTTCACCCACTACATGCTGAATTTACATTGGTTAATAGATATAGAGGTAGAAATATAATTTAGTAGAGAAGTAAGCTATTGGAGTATTGGAATAAAGGGCATAAATTCACTAGGAAATCAACTCCACATAAAAGATAGGAGCAACTTTATTTTAAATAACACTTGTTCATATTAATAACCTTAAATAATTACTTGTGAAAAGCATCATCACAGTCATGGTGACTCAGTCACAGGGAACAGCATCAGCAAGAAAAGATGATCACTGAGCCTCTCAAAATATTCAAAATGCAGGTGAAATACCTCGGCAAAGCCACCAAACTGAAACAATGGTCTTGCTGAGATGGAAAATGTCCCTGGACCTGCATTCAGCACCACCTATGCCATGAACTAGAAGATAATGTACAACTGGTAGATAAAACGTAGTTCTGTATACCATGCGGAAAACTTTCAGAAAATATCAAAGTACCTTAGGGTTCTCATTGTGAGAAATCATGTAGCAGTGGACTTGTCTGGCTGAGATAGATATAAATATAATGACAGACACACACACCCTGTAAGGTGCCGCTTGGTGCTTCACCTTGACCCACAAGAACAACTACTAGCTGAGGGCACAGCTGTGCCTGTCTTGTCTCAGATAAAGACTTCACCTTTTTCCAAAACAAAGAAAAAAAAACAAAATGAATTCATGAAATTATATAGGCTCTGAAAAAAAAAAAAACAAGTGAAAAATTTACTGGAAAACAATAGAAACTGTCACTCAAATTATGCAAAGGACTCAAAGATCTTAGTGAAAGTAGCTACATGTTTGCATCAGAAGTAGAACACTTCTCTAAGACAAGGCAAAGCAGGGGAGGGGGTTTTTGGCTGTAGTGGTAGGAAGGGACTTGGTGGTGTAAAGCGGGGACTACTGGAGACCATTTATAAAAAAACCCACTCATCTCTGGATAGGCCTTCAGAGGATTTCCTTACCTTGATTGCTATGAATAATATTGTAAAATCTCTTCAAGATTCTGATTTATATATACACTAGAGGCCCAGTGCACAAAATTCGTGCACGGGCAGGGGTCCCCTCAGCCCAGCCTGCACCCTCTCCAACCCGGGATCACTTGGGGATGTCCGACTGCTGGTTTAGGCCCGAGATCGATCCTAAACCGGCAGTCGAACATCCTTCTCACAATCCTGGACCGCTGGCTCCTAATTACTCACCTGCCTGCCTGCCTGGTTGCACCTAACTGCACCTGCTGCCAGCCAGATCACCCCCAACTACCCCCTCCCTGCTGGACTGGTCACTCCTAACCACCCCGCCCTGTCCTGGTCACCCTTACTGCCCCCCCTCCAGCCTGGTCGCCCCTAACTGCACCCCCACTGGCCTATTCGCCCCTCACTGCTCCCCCCCACCCCCGCCAGCCTAATCATCCTTCACGGATCCCCTCCTGGCCAGGTTGCCCCATGCAGCCTGCTGTTCAGTTGTTTGGTCATCCCTCACGAACCCCCCTGCCAGCCTAATCGTAGGCGGCCATCTTGTGAGAGTGTGATGGTCAATTTGCATATTACCTCTTTATTATACAGGATACCCAGGCATAGGACTGCTGGATCACATTGTAGTCCTATTTTTAATTTTTTTTATGAAGCTCTATCCTGTTTTCCATAGTGGTTGACCCATTTTTTAAAGTAAGTTTTAATATTTTTATTGATTTCAGAGAGGAAGGGAAAGGAAGAGAGCGATAGAGACATCAATGATGAGAGAGAATCATTTGTTGGCTGCCTCCTTCACACCCCCTACTGGGGATGGAGCCCGCAACCCAGGCATGGGCCCTTGTCCGAAATCAACCCTGGGACCCTTTAGTCCTCAGGCGGGCATTCTATCAACTGAATCAAACCAGCTAAGACTGTGGCTACCCCATTTTACATTCCCACCAACAGTGTATAAAGGCTTCCAAATTTGTCCACATCCTCAATAACAATGATTTTCTCTTTTGTTTATTAATAGTTTTCATTCTAACTGATGTGAGATGATATCTCTTTGTGGTTTTAATCTAATATTAAGTATTCTTACCACATGCACACACACACATATATGCACAAAACAGCTAAAAACAAACAGTATGTTAGGAGCTAGTGCTTCTGCTTTTTATAGTAATTTTTCTCTCTTAACACACCTGAAATATTTACTTATCCTTGGCCTAGTCCTGCATAGATCTTTTAATGGCCAATTGTTTAATATGAAAAACAGTTAACATTTATAATAAGCACAGCTATGATTTGTTAAATATGTAGTCAGTGTAAAGTATTCTCAAAGTGGTCCAGGTGTACTATATAAATTATATAAATTAACAATCATAAAAGTGCTGTAAGACAGACATAATTTCCCCTACTTTAAAACTAAATTCAAGGGACATAATGTCCAAAAAGGCATAGAACCAGTAAGTTGCAGAGACCATATCACTCTCATTTCAGAGCTGCTGGTTTTTTTCCAACCATGCTGTGTTGATGGGTGATGCCTTAACATCAGATCTTAA
The DNA here is from genome assembly GCF_014108235.1 of Myotis myotis. Classification (NCBI taxonomy): domain Eukaryota; kingdom Metazoa; phylum Chordata; class Mammalia; order Chiroptera; family Vespertilionidae; genus Myotis; species Myotis myotis. The sequence goes on from NW_023416401.1 coordinate 44,739,159, forward strand.
CATACATCCCACCAGCAGTGACAGCCTGTGAACAGGGCTAGTCTAAGGGGTTTGCTTGACTTGGAACAACTTCATTACATTTATTACATTACAGATTTTCTTACATTCATTTCTTCAACGTAAATACAACGATATTAAGGCTAATAAAACTCAGAACACAGAGGGGAAAAGCAAATTATTTATCCCTTTTCATCATCTCAAGTTCATCCTCTCAGAGCTCCCAGAGAGAAGATGACGGTGGCACTTATTCTTTTACCTGACCCCAACCCAGGTCTGGGAGTTTACTTCCTTACCTTAACTTGCATTATAGTGTGTGTGTGTGTGTGGGGGGGGGCCTTTAGATCCAGCTTCATTTATATCATATTTATATCATTTTATTCTCTCAGATCTTTTCCTTCATCCCTTTGTCCCAAGACTTTAATGAAACCATTTACTAAAATTGAGTTACTTGCTTACTTTCTCCCAATTCTACACCCATCCTTTTGAAATGCTAGGATTTGGATTCTAGATACTATAATTCTCCTTTTGCAGCTGATGACTTTTCAGAAACAATGCAAGGCAGAGGGATCCTGAAAGACTGGAGGAGGGAATAAGGATCACATTCAAGTGTTTTCCACTTTTCTCTCTATTACTCTTAGCTCTGAAGGAGTAATGGCCCCTTTTCCCTGTCCTATGGGTCCTACTTAATTCCCTCAGTGTAAGGGTCTCCATTTCATCCTCTCACACCCAGTCATGACCAACACCCTAGGCCACCCTCCCCAAAACAGCATAGTCCCTCAGGGGTCAGAATCAAAGTTCTCTATTTCTAGTAGCACAAAACAACTCCTCTCCTATCTAGGAGCTTCTATATGCACTGCCTCTTAAAAAAAAAAACACAACAACTTGATATTTTAGTCCAAGAAGGTTAAAATGATACAATTGGTGGCTGGAAGAGGATCACCATCAAGGAATGTAAGCAGCCTCTGTAAGGTTGAAAATGTAGAGAATCAGATATTCTGGCTGATTACTAGAAATTCCAGATAAAATGCAGCCTGCTGAAACCATGATTCTAGCTCAGTGAAGCCAGTTTGGATTTCTGACCTCCAGAACAGTAAGATAATAAATATATGATTTACAGATATGTTCTCTCATTCTATTGGTTGCCTTTCTCCTTCTTTTTTTTTTTAATTAAATCTTTATTGTTCAGATTATTACATTTGTTCCTCTTTTTTTTCCCCCCATAACTCCCCTCCTCCCAGTTCCTGCCCCACCCTCCGCCCTCACTCCCCACCCACTGTCCTCATCCATAGGTGCACGATTTTTGTCCAGTCTCTTCCCGCATCTCCCACACCCCTTTCCCCCCCAGGAATAGTCAGTCCATTCCCTTTCTATGTCCCTGATTCTATTATAATCAACAGTTCATTCTGTTCATCAGATTATTTATTCACTTGATTCTTAGATTCACTTGTTGATAGATGCATATTTGTTGTTCATAATTTGTATCTTTACCTTTTTCTTCCTCTTCCTCTTCTTAAAGGATACCTTTCAGCATTTCATATAATCCTGGTTTGGTGGTGATGAATTCCTTTAGCTTTTCCTTATCTGTGAAGCTCTTTATCTGACCTTCAATTCTGAATGATAGCTTTGCTGGATAAAGTAATCTTGGTTGTAGGTTCTTGGTATTCATCACTTTGAATATTTCTTGCCACTCCCTTCTGGCCTGCAAAGTTTCTGTTGAGAAATCAGCTGACAGTCGTATGGGTATTCCCTTGTAGGTAACTGAGTTTCTTTCTCTTGCTGTTTTTAAGATTCTCTCTTTATCTTTTGGTCTTGGCATTTTAATTATGATGTGTCTTGGTGTGGTCCTCTTTGGATTCCTTTTGTTTGGGGTTCTCCGCGCTTCTTGGACCTGTAAGTCCATTTCTTTCACCAGGTAGGGGAAGTTTTCTGTCATTATTTCTTCAAATAGGTTTTCAATATCTTGCTCTCTCTCATCTTCTGGCACCCCTATAATTCTGATGTTGGTACACTTGAAGCTGTCCCAGAGGCTCCTTACACTATCCTCGCATTTTTGGATTCTTTTTTCATTTTGCTTTTCCGGTTGGGTGTTTTTTGCTTCCTCGCATTTCAAATCATTGACTTGATTCTTGCGGTCCTCTGGTCTGCTGTCGGGAGTCTGTATAATATTCGTTATTTCAGTCCGTGTATGCTTAATTTCCAGTTGGTTCCCCAATATAAGATCGAGGGTCTTATTAGTTTTCTTGTAGATCTCATTAAGTTTATCGGCGGCTTCTAGACAGTTCTTGAGAGACCTTAAAAGTGTGGTTCTGAACTCTATATCTTCCATTGACAATTTTGTCCTGTTTCTTTGTCTCCGCATTTTGTTATGCTTCCTTGGTGCACCCCCTAGTAGTCTTTGTTCGCAGTCTTATAGTTAAATCTTGATTGTTGTAGCTAATTCCAGGGAGGGTTTGACCTCCAGGCCAAGTGGCTATGAGAATCAGCTGTGTCAGCAGTGAGAGAACTTCTGTCCTTTAGGGAGGTGCTAATCTGGCGTTTGCCTGAGGCTATCCGGCAAATGCCTGTGTGCAGGGCTTGGGCGTGGCGGGTCGCACAGGATCAACAGGGTGGGCTGGAGAGAGCAGTTATGGCGGCTCTCAGTCCTGTCCCCAGGGGCTCTGCCTCTCTGAGTCCCAGCACCCGCTGCAAAGCTCAGAGAGAAAGCTGCACTCGCTCTGACCGAAGCCAGACAGTCCCGCTTCTCCCGTTTGAGTCTGGGTCCCTAAAGACTCGCCCGGATCTGGAGCTCAGAGTCTGCGACTCCCTCCCGATTGAAAACGCCAACCGCGCCCTCCGCCGCCAGCCCGCTCCGCGCACTCCGCACCTCAGAATTTGACTTCAGCACTGTGCCTCCTCTGAGTGTCCATATGCGTTTCTCTTTCCTCCTAGTTGTAGGACTTCCACTCAGCCAGCGTTCCTGTGGTTCTGGGTGATGTCCCTTCCGTTTTTTGGTTTCACTTTTGAAGTAGTTGTTCAAAGCAGCAAACTCCGGCGTTAACCTATGCCGCCATCTTGGTTCCGCCTTTCTCCTTCTTGATGGTGTCTATGAAAAACTAATTTTTTTAACTTTGATAAAATCCTAAGAAACTATTTTTTTAATTGTTGCTTATGCTTTTAGTGTTGTATCTTCCCCAAAAGTATACAGTCTAAATCCTCTAATTGTCATCTAAATCAGCTATGGGTGAGACTCAAGGTAGGATTCATCCTTCGTCAAACTACTCTCCATCTGTGAACCTTAGAAGCAAACAAGCTATATTGCTTTCAAAAGACAGTGGCAGGACAGGTATAGGGATAGATATATCCATTACAAAAGAGAGAAAGAGGGAAGAAGAAAAGGTAGCATGTCCCAAATATGTCTGCATTCAACAGGATAGACAACATTAAAGATTAAAGCTTAAGAATAATTCTCTTTGGTTTGGTGGCAATGCAATGTTCATGGCTCAGTTGGGTGCTGCCCACACTACAGCTATCTGTGGTAGATTTGCATGTCATGGCTCTTGGCCAGAGACCATGGCTCTTGGCCAGGGACCCACAGCCCTGGCTCTCTCGGGCTACCCCATTCTTTGAAACAGGTGGAGGCAGCCATGCCCTCCAGGCCTATGCTCTCTGGACCTGAAGTGGAGTGACAGATCCAATGACCTCTGAATCACCTTCATGGTCAGCTTTTAGGATCTTGAAGACTGGCACATGACTTCTGTTGAGCTGGTTGATCCATGATAATTTCCCTTCAAATGGTCATTTGGCCACATCCTTAGTGTTGTCATTTTTTATTTTATTGTTTTTGTAACATGGATAGGCTGAAATTTTTCCAAATCTTATGTTCTCTTTTTTTTCATTGCTATTCCATATTTAAGTAATTTCTCTCTTCTTACATTTTACTATATGTAATCAGGAGGAGCCAAGCCTCACTTTAAACACTTTTCTAGAATTCTCTTGCACTATAAAAATCCAATTCCATAACTCACAAGTTCTACCTTCCATAAAACATAAGAACATGAAGACAATTCAGCCAAGTTCTTTGACACTTTATAACATAGATTGCCTTATCCCTAGTTGTAATAAGATGTTCCTCATTTCCACCTGAGACCGAATCAGAAAGGCCTTTATTTACCAATATTCTGTTTATAATTACTTAGGTGTTTTTTTAAGAAGAAGGAGACTTATCTAGTGTTCCTCTTTTCTTTCTTATCTCTCATCAGAATCACCCTTTAATAGTATAGTCTGATCATGGCAATTTAAGCTTCTTCTAACAAGTACCTCAAAAGTCATCCTTCCTTTGCCCACTGTCCAGTTCCAAAGCCAATTTAACATTTAGGTATTTGTTACAGAGGCACCTCACTTTTAGTATCAATTTTTGTTACCACTTTTAGTCTATTGGGGCTGCTAAAACAAGCTACCAGAAAATGGAGTCTTAAACAAGAAACATTTATTTCTTACTGTTCTGGAGGTTGGGAAGTCCAAGATCTGATTCGGTGTCTGGTGAAAGCCCATATCCTGATTCATAAACACACTGCCTCACGTGGCAGAGGGATGAGAGAGCTCTCCTGGGCATCTTTTATAAGGTAAGAAGGGCACTAATCCTATCCACGAAGGCTTCATTCTCATGTCTTAATCACCTCCCAAAGGGTCGGCTGCCAAAAGAGCATGCCTTTGGGGGGTTAGAACTTCAGCATGTGAAATGTTGAGGCACAAAATAACTTATTTTATAGTAATACCTTTTATAAGGTTGAGAAAATTCCCCCAAGAAACTAAATCTAAAAAACCTGTGTAGAAATATTCTAAGTTCTTTACTTGGGTACCAAAAGAATGCATTACCTCAAGATGATAACTACAATAAATATGATATTTTAACTACCTTTATCCTAAAACTATTTCACATTTTACTATTGCACTGATTTAGAGATTTGTGCATATCTTAGAATGACCACCCTATGAATCCCTCTCCATTTTTCTCCACTCTCCAGTTTATTCAGTCTTACCCATGATAAAGAAAAGGCTCATAAGTAATATTTTTCTGAATGTTGCATACTGAATAAAAGGCTTCTAAATGTATCATGCCTACAGATAGAGGAAAAAAAGACACTACTGTGAGTTTTTAGTGAGTCCTCTCTTTATGTTAACACTTAAACTATTGAATTGCAAATGAAATTTTAGACAAGATAGGATAACTCCATTTTTATTTAACAAGATTTCTTTAATACTCATGAGATTTATGAGAAATTGGATGCTATTCGAACAGCAAGGATTTGTAATAATGGCACAGGTATTATGAGGATTAGAAGAATTGGAATGAACAATCCCTTAGCTCATAAAGAAAATGATAAAGGATAAAAGGTAGCATTAACAGTTCAGTGATGTGGGGTGTTCACTGTATGCACAGCTGCATCAAATTAAAAGTCGCTCTCTTGATTCCTGAGCTAAGTAAAATAGTTTTTGATTGTGCACCTACCTAAACAATGTACTAAGTCACTTAGGGCCTATGTATTATAATAAAGTTTGTAATGTACTCATAATTATCATTGAAAATGATCATTTAATATATCTTCTGGTTATTGCTCCTATTCAATTTTAAATAATTTTATTTGAAACTTGGATGTTTGTTTATCTGGGACAATGAAATCATATGATCCAGTTTTTACTTACGGGCACATATTTGACAAAACTATGCTCCATTGTACGTGAAAAAAATGAGCAGCTTTGAATAGTTCACCTTCAGAGTCATTAAATGTGTCAACTGTCCTTTTTAGAAAATGCTGTAGGCTGCTGAATGGTAACCTAAGTTACCCATCATTCATGTACTTTAACCAATTGCTAAAATAACCATTCTATTTAACATAACCATGTCTTTTGGTCGTTGGCTCTATTGAAGGATAGTGATGAATTATTTAAAAAAACACTGACCCTTTTACAGGAATCCAGCCTCACATTTGTAAAATTCAAATAAACTCTGTTTCATTAGAGGGATAAGAAAAAAACAAGGTATAGCAGGAATCATCTAAACATGGTCTTTTCATATATATTTTTCAGCTCTATCTTAGGTCTAATAACAGATGTGAAACAAATGTTGAACACTACCCTTAAGTTCCATAATTTCAAATTGTTTAATAATTATTCATGTTGAAAATTCTCATTCATCCATTTCAAATTGTTTGAGGTTTAGGCTAAGTATCATTGGGTTTTTAGAATGCATTCACTATATCTATTTAATTCAAATGCTAGGCTTCTACTTAAAATTCCCAATTTTCAAGGTAATAGAATGAGAGATTAGAAATTCTAATGTACTCTGAAATGTTTTCCAACGCATGAAGATCAAATCTGAAGAGAAATTGTTCTTAATTTATTTTCCAAATCTTTTTTGTGTAGGTAATAAAACCATGAGCTAGTTTGCTAGATATCAGAAGTCTGAAAAAGATGTTGAATGGTAGTATATAATCCCAGTTAAGGTATGAAGAGGATAATAATTAACTATAAAACCACATAGGAAAAACATATTCCCAGAAGTATCAGAGTGTTACAGAGAACTAGAGGCACATTTGGGGCCCTACAGCAGTCATTAGTATATATTAAAAAAAGAAATGTTCTAACCTGTATTCTTCTCAATGTATTCAATGTACAAAACATAAAGATTAAAAACATAGCTAAGTGCACAAAAGCTACATTTTGTCCAAGATTTGCTGAATGTTTCTGTCTGTGAACACCTGAGTGTAATGAATCTGGGGATGAAGAAGCTGTAGTTATAACACAGTAAGCCTGGGTATCAGACAATAACCCAGGGAATTACTGCTAGTTTATCCGGAGTCTCTGGAGAACAGGAAGAAGCAGGCTCCCTTGCTGTTTATCGTTCAGCACAGCTAAAGTATTTCCAAAGACTCTACACTCCTCTCTGTTATGATGGACTGTGCTTACCAGCACTTGAGAGAGGGGCTTTGAAAAGTTATGAGAAAATAATGTAATCAATTTGATTTATCAAATATATTATCTTTACAAGTAAGGTTTTTACACTGATCCAGAGAAAGGCCTTCTAACGTTCAGTCTGAGAGGATTCCAGCTGGTACCATTTCTTCTGAAGGATCTGAACCAATAAAGCAGCTGAAAGAGTACAAATCCTTTAGTAATTTGTGTGGGTTTTTTTTCCTTTTTTAGGATGTTTTTTTCAGCGACACATTGGATAGAGTTTTAAACAAGCTATGAAATGCAACCCACATCTTTTCTAATTTACAATCAAATAAAAATAAACACTGACTTCAGGGTTCAACTAATCTTAAATCACTCTAGACTGCATGGGCAACCATGTTACTAAAAACAGAAAATTGACAATCTTTTTACACATGCCTTACATTCTGAATGCTAAAAAATGTGTGACAAATACATATCAAGCAACTTCAGTTTTTAACTACTACTCAGCTGGTAAGTTCATTGAAATCAACCTTACCCTTCTGAAGAAAGCTCTGAAGTCCTATTTCTCGGGCAATGTGATTGTGACTACTCTGCTTAGGAAAGTGCACCTTAGGGATTCAACATTTACTTAACCTTGTCCAAGAATACTACCCAGGGGCTCTAAGGGAGCATCGCTGGACTCTGGAGGGGTGGGAGTGACAATAGCACAGTTAGATCTCTGTGTGGTGACAGCAAGGTGACATCTGGCACTCTTCACAGCCATCTCAAGAAAGAAAAGCAACATTAATAGTATAAATTAGTCTTTTTGTACAGATATTAAATCTGACTGACATTCATGTAGCAGAAATGTGCAGAAAAAAATGATCCCAGAGCAATTATTTAAGAAAAAAATATTTGTTTCCATTTACATTTTTTTATTGTCTAAATTTTTAATATCTCTCCTTTTCCCCCAATTGACCCCACCCCCAGCCCCAGCCATCCCACCCCAGGCAAGCCCCCACTGCCCAGTGTCTGTGTCCATTGGTTATGCTAATATGCATGTATACAAGTCCTTTAGTTGCTCTCTAACCCCCCACCTCCCCTGACATTTGTCTATGGATAAATTTTTGTTCATCAAATTATGTTGATCATTATATCCCACATATGAGTGAGATCATGTGATATTTATCTTTCTCCAACTGGCTTATTTCACTTAGCATAATGCTCTCCAGTTCCATCCATGCTGTTGCAAATGGTAAAAGTTCCTTCTTTTTTATAGTGGCATAGTATTCCACTGTGTAGATGTACCACAGTTTTTAATCCACTCATCTGCTGATGGGCACTTAGTTTGTTTCCAAATCTTAGCTATTGTAAATTGTGCTGCTATGAACATAGGGGTGCATATATACTTTCTGATTGGTTACTTTTTAAATTATTTAGCATATTTTATCATGGTAACTTATATACTATGAATATAAAATTTACCACTTGACTCATTTTTTAGTGTACAAGTCAATGACATTAATTACATTTCCAATTAAAGTGAATCCAATATGGAATAGATATGAAAAGCTTGTTAAAATATAGTAAATATGAGACAAATGTCAGATAGAAAAAATTGTACATGATATTTCTAGTAAAATAGACACTCAAAAAAGCACTATCCTGGGTTTCAGCACCAAAAAAAGCAAAAAAAAAACAAAAAAACAAAAAAACATAAACACACATGTAATTAACTATAATCAATGCCAAAGACATTCAGAAAAAAAATGTATAGAATGTATTATATGATTCATAATTCTTCATATTTCTATCATTTTTTCACAAAGAAAATTATCAAAATTAAATTAACTTGAGATTTATAAACAAAACTCAATTATATGATAAAATAAGTCAGGGGAAAATAAATATCATGTGACTTCACTTACATGTGGGCTCTAAAGAACAAACAGAAACAGCCTCATAGATACAGAGAACAGACTGACAGTTGCCAGAGGGGAGAGGACTTGAGGGCTGGGTGAAAAAGATGAAGGGATTGAGAAGTACACATTGGCAGTTACAAAACAGTCACAAGACATGTAAATTGCAGCATAGGAAATATAGTTAATAATATTGTAATAACTATGTGTGGGGTCAGGTGAGTATTGGAAACATCAGGTGGACTACTCTGTAAAGTACATGATTGTCTAACCACTATGCCATAAACCTGAAACTAATACAAAATAATATTGAGTGTAAACTGTAATTTAAAAAATAAAATAAAATAAAATAAGACACACCTTCAAAGAAGACAACTCAGTGATACGGTAGATTTATGCCCCCATGATGACTCACTCAAGTGTGAAGTTTAAAGATAGAGAGGACTGTTCCTTCAACAGAACAAAAGTGAAAATTTGCAAGCTCTTCAGAAAAAAATCTCAGTTTTTGAATCTCCAAAATATACACCTTTATACAAACAAAAATTATGTATATACTAGAAGCCCTGTGCACAAAATTCGTGCACTGGGGGCTGTTCCTCAGCCCAGCCTTCACCTTCTCACAGTCTGGGACCCCTCGGGGGGATGTCTGCCTGCCGCTCGGCTTCTGGCTGAGCAGCACTCCCCCTGTGGGAGGGCACTGACCACCAGGGGGCAGCTTCTGCATTGAGAGTCTGCCCCCTGGTGGTCAGTATGTATCATAGTAACCAGTCATAACACTGTTCTGTCTATTTTCATATTAGCCTTTTATTATATAGGATATATAGCCTATCTAATAAAAGAGAAACATGGTAATTAGCCATACGTCCACTACCCTTCCCATTGGCTAATCAGGGCGATATGCAAATTAACTGCCAACTAAGATGGCGGTTAATTTGCATATTTAGGCACAATGCTGGGAGGCGAAAGGGAAAGGATGGAAGAAGCCCTCTGCCACTGACGGTGATCGGAAACCCAGCAGGGAGCTAAGAGCCAGGGGCAGGGCAAAAGCGGCCCCAGGACCTCCTTTGGCCTTCCCCCCAGCCGGGATCAGAGAACCCGGCGCCTTTGCCGCCTGGCCAGTGATAGCCGGAAGCAGGGGTGGAGCCAGCAATGGGAGCTGGGCAGGGGCGGAGCCGGCAGTCTGGGGAGCTAGGGGTCCCTTGCCCAGGCCTAAAGCCTTGGCCAAAGACATTAGGCCTGGGCAGGGGCAGAACCAGCCAGCGCGGGGAGCAGGGGAAGAGTCAGTGATCCTGGGCAGCTGGGGGTCCCCTGCCCAGGCCTAACGCCTTGGCCAGAGGCATTAGGTTTAGGCAGGGGCGGAGCCAGCTATGGGATGGAGATGGGGGTCCCCTGCCCAGGCCTTACACCTCTGGCGGAGGCATCAGGCCTGGGCAAGGGGCCAATCTGGCAATCAGAGGGTGATGGGGGTCGACGCCTCTGGCCAAGGCATCAGGCCTGGGCAAGGGTGGAGCCCGTGATCGGGGGAGATGGGGTTCCCCTGCCCAGGCCTGAAGCCTGGGCCAGAGGCTTCAAGCCTGGGGTGGGGTGTCAAGCCACAGATTGGTGTGAACTTCAGAGGAAGCACCTTTTCTGACCGCTCATTGTTTAAGCTCCCTGTATGCCACTGGTAATATTCTTAGTAACTTGGGTAATAAGAATCCAAAACAGTGATCTAGGGTTTTTCACCACACTCCTGGTGAAAAAAATGAAGGTCTGCTGCTGGAGGGCTAAGAAATGTCATATCCTGCCCTAGACACTTTGGCTCAGTGGATAATGCCTTGGCCTGCCGATGGCAGGGTCTGGGTTCAATTCTGACCAATGGCATGTACCTAAGTTGCAGGCTCCTCCCTGGCTGGGGTCCAGGTCAGGGTTCATGCAGGTGGCAATCAATCAAAGTGTTCCTCTCATTTTGATGTTTCTCTCTGTCTTTCCCTTTCTCTTTCACATTCTCTAAAAAATCAATGGAAACATATCCTCAGGTGAGGATAAAAAATTAATAAAGAAATGATTATTATATGAAAGACACATCTTGAAAAAGCCAAAAAAAGTTGTCATTTTTTCATGGTGACGGGACTGGAGTCTGTGTTGATGAACAAACCTTGCTGGCTGTGGTGACTGGCAATAGCTGCAGCAGCGGGGTTATGGGGCTGGTTCCTTCCACTGATCAGCCCGGTCACCTCCCACAAAGGGAGGCCAGACTGTGGCTTAGGCCCGCTCCCCAAGGGGAGCAGGGAGCTGGCCTAAGCTGTCAATAGGACATCCCTTGAGGGCTTCCAGTATGTGAGAGGGGGCAGGCTGGGCTGAGGGACACTCCCCCCCCCGCCCCAGTGCACGAATTTCGTGCACCGGACCCCTAGTATGTGTGTGTGTGTGTGTGTGTGTGTGTGTGTGTGTGTGTATATATATATTTAAAAATCCTTAGCCTCTGCTTCCAGAGTAATGTCTCTACAGATGAATGTCCCCTGTAAGCATTTCAGCCATCCTGTGAGAGCTCTGTCTGATCAGCTGTGCAGAAAACCATCTACTCCTCAACGCGTTCAACCCGATGCAATTCTCCCACTACTTGACTGAACGTGTTCTTCAGAAAGCAGAGCTGATTAAATACATCATGTTCCCTGACGTTAGAAATGGCATTCTACCCAGTGGACCATGAAGGAGGGGAGAAAAAACCCAACCCTATTTCATATAAAGTCTTGATCTAAATAAGTGTCAAAAATGCAATAAAATCTTCCCCACCAAAAGACATAGGGCTATAAATAGGGATTTCTTTTCATGTTGGGTCGATATTGAAACTGGTGAAAATAAAATATGGTGATTTTTCTCTGCCACAAGAGCTTTGTGGCTTGATGATATTGAAATTGGACATTGCATTTTACTAGTAGGCAGCTACCTTAGAAAATCTATGTGAACTCTACATGTTAAACCATAATTTGCGGAGTGGTGTCTTTTCTTTTTCATTCTCCTTCACAAAAGCAAACATTGCTAAACCAGAAATGCCTGGAAAGTGTCCTTGACCTTCTGCTCCAATTTGTTTCTATATTCTCTTTCTAGGGAGTTGATTCTAACGTCAGACTTTAGTTGTCACTGGAATTGAAATAAATATTAACAATTGTAATTTACCCCATAAATTCATTTTCATCTGGTCAGCCTGGGATGACGCAGAGACAATATTTCAAAGGACAGTGCATGCTCCCACCTCTTAACACTCATTTCTTTTTCCTGACTGCATTTGTGTATACAATATTGTTTTTAATGTTTTGTAATTTCCATTGGAAATATACAAATAGCCTCAAATTCTGCCAACATTGCCTTATATGTAAACAAGAAATTCAAAATAGTTCATTTTTTAAGTGTCTCCTAATTCAAATATATGACTCCTTGGTAACTTCTCTGAAATTACTTCCATCTCTCTCCCTGTCCAGATATTTAGCCAAGGCTGGAATCTTGTCAATTGTTCTGTTCCAAATGCTCTATACCTCCATCCCTACCCACTGATGCATGTATCACCCTGAAATTATAATTTATCCATGTTATACTATAAAAACAATCTTTATATGGCATCACAGAGTTCTATAAGATCACTTTCAAAAATATATTCTGGGTCTCTATTTCCTATTCCCTTATGATGCTCATTTGTAACAATCTGACTCCTCTTTAGAAGCAAGTTGTCTCTTTACATAACTAAAAATCCCAAACTAGTCCCAATTCTTCCTCCTGCTTTCTCTACCCAGAATCTTCTTCCATGTACCTTTCTGTTTCTCATCTTAAAGACAGGTCTTTTGAATTTTATAGCATGAATTATTTGACCCATTATTTTGGTGGTTACTCAGGTATCCTTTCACATAAAATTATTATAGACTCCTTGATATTACAAACTATCTTTTTATAGCTTCAACAGATTCTCAGACTACTGGAGCTATAAGTTTTTAGCATTAACAGTTTGGTAACTGAACATATATTTAACTAGTTGATGTTTGTGTATCTAGTCTACATGGTCAATAGTGACTAAACCCAAACACACCCTGAGAGTATAAATGGCACCCTACTTTTCCCATAAAATGAAATCATTATATGAAAGTGATTGTTAATGCTTAAGGTAGGTTTCCTGGCACATATGGGACATGCTTTTATGGGAAGGCCTTCAGAATTCTAAAAATAACACATTCATAATGTTGCTTCACGAATATTCTTGCAGTCTCAACAGACATTTCCAAGCCTCTTATTGCATTTTGGCACATGAAAGATTCACAAACCAAATGGAAACACACCTGAAAATCTCCTGATATTAATGTTACTTCTCAGTATAGACTTCGATGATATAGTAATAACTGTATTATATTAGTTTTAATGCAATAATAGCAAAATACAATGCTAATACAACTTGATGAATGGACAGGAAATTTCCCTACTGCATTAACAGTGTATGAAGGACACTATAAAACAATAATAATGCAATGTGATGGATGAGATCCACATTGTGACTCACACAAATGTGTATATAAAGGAAGGGCCTTCATGGATTTTATAATGTTGAATATATCACAGGCTGTCACTGAACCAAAATGCACTTGTGATTATTGGGTGGTTTTCCCTCCATATACTCAATACTTAGCAAGAAGTTACTGTAAAGGAACCTGCAATTCCTGCTTATTTTATAGGATAGTATGGCCCTACTGTTTGTCACGAAGATGCCTCTCTCTGGCAGATTTTTGGGAGCACCTTAATCATAGGATTGTTTTCTTCCACTGTTGCGAACTCTTGGTCACTGTAATGTCTGGGCTTAAGTGGTAAGATGGTTCCTTTGTAACCTTGAAGTCTCAAAGTCTGGAACAATAAGTTCTAAGAGAAATCTTTTTTAGTAAATTCTATTTTAGACAAAATAAATGAAAATAAGCACCGTAGAACCATTTATATATCTACATCCAAATCACTATTCCTTCTGATCTCCTATGAAAGTTCACAATATCCTCAGATACTTAAATATCTCATATCACCCTAACCGGATTGGCTCAGAGTAGAGCACCAGCCTATAGAAGGGTCCCGGGTTTGATTCCCATTAAGGGCACATGCCTGGGTTGCCAGCTTGATCCCTAGTAAGAGGTGTGCAGGAGCTAGTTGATCAATAGTTATCTCTCATCATTGATGTTTCTACCTCTCTTTCCCTCCTCCTTCCTTTCTGAAATCAATTAAAATATTTTAAAAACACACCTTATATCAATGTTTTGCTTAGTCCCTTTTCGCTATCCACATACCTAATCCATTGCTATTATCTAGAATCTAATATTTTTGCATTTTCCCTTTTTTATTAAATTTATTGGGGTGACATTGGTTAATATTATCATATAGATTTGGGGTATGGCTTCCTATGTTATAAGATCTGTATATTGCACTGTACCTACCACCCAAAATCAAATCTTGGCAATACTTCTCTCATTTATTTCTTCCTTCTGATCTCATTCCAATCCACTGTACTCATTTTCAGTCCCTTTTCATAGCCTTGAAAATGTATTTCTCACCTCCATTTCATATGTAATCATTCATTCTCTCACCATATTTATATTCTTAAACAGCTTTATTGACGTATAACTGATATAAAAAGAAATGCACATATTGCCAAGATCAAGGTCTGTAATTATTTCCCTTATGTTTTCTTCTAGTTTTATAGTTTCAGTACCCTCAATGGGGAGAAAATGAAACCTTTTCTGTTAGATCAGGAACAAGACAAGGATACTCATTAATATATATATATATATGTAAATACATACATACTAGAGGGTTTCCTAGAGGAGGTGGTATTTCAGTTAATTTTTTTAAATGTGAAGAGGTTAGCTAGATAAGAAAAAGGTGTAGGGGTCCCAAATTGCAGAGGGTGCAGGCGGGACCCCTACACCTTTTTCTTATCTAGCTAACCTCTTCACATTTAAAAATATTAACTGAAATACCACCTACTCTAGGAAATCCTCTTTGAACAAATCTCTTTACAATCTGTATTAAGTATTTTCATAATATATGATTCTTTTTCTTTAACAGCAACTTAGAGTGGATGCAGTGTGCTTCTCACTCTTGCATCTGAATTTTTTCTTCTTGCTCTTGTAATAGCAAAGCTTATCCAATTTACATTTGCCCTTCAAGGGCTTATATTTGGTTCAGTTTCTAGTTGGCTCCCTGCTTTTTTTTTTAAGCAATAAATTTGGGTTGTGATAGTAAGCCTAACTTGTAATCAAGCCTGTAGGTGTCCCTATCTGAATATTTTTATAATACCTATCACTTTAGCATGCCAGAGATTGTGTTCATTTATAGAAAACTAGAGGCCCGGTGCACAAAAATTTGTGCACTCGGGGGGGGGGGGGGGGTCCTCAGCCCGGTCTGTGCCCTCTCGCAGTCTGGGACCCCTCGGGAGATAATGACCTGCTGGCTTAGGCCTGCTCCTGGGTGGCAGAGGGCAGGCCCAATCCCTAGGTGCAGCCCCTGGTTGGGCTCAGAGCAGGGCCGATTGGGGGGTTGGGGCACCACCCCCTGTCACACTCAAGGCAGGGTCAATGGGGAGGTTGCAGGGCCACCCTCTGTTACGCACAGA
This sequence comes from Myotis myotis, assembly GCF_014108235.1. Classification (NCBI taxonomy): domain Eukaryota; kingdom Metazoa; phylum Chordata; class Mammalia; order Chiroptera; family Vespertilionidae; genus Myotis; species Myotis myotis. Next base: position 44,754,609 of record NW_023416401.1, read on the forward strand.
GCAGGGCCAATCCAGGGGTTGGGGCACTGCCCCCTGTCACACACAGAGCAGGGCCCATCGGGGGGGTTGGGACTCCATACCCTGTCACGCACAGAGCAGGGCCCATCAGGGGTTTGGGAGCTCCCCGCTGTCACTCACAGTGTAGGTCCGATAGGGGAGTTGGGGCACCGTCTCCTGTCACACACAGAGCAGCGTGGATCAGTGGGTTGGGGCGCCGCCCTCTATCACCCACAGAGCAGGGCCGATCAGGGGGTTGGGGTGCCGCCACTGTCACACTCAGGGCAGGGCTGATGGGGAGGTTATGGCTCTACCCCGTCACACACAGAGCAGGGCCCGGGGCGGGGGGGGGGGGGGGTGCCACACCCTGTCACACACAGAGCAGGGCCGATCAGGGTGTTTGGGCGCTGCCCCCTGTCATGCTGATCCCGGTGCCGAGAGGCCTCTCAGCTCTGCTGATCCCGGTGCTGGGAGGCATATTACCCTTTTACTATATAGAATAGAGGCCTGGTGCATGGGTGGGGCTGGCTGGTTTGCCCTGAAGGGTGTCCTGGATCAGGGTGGGGGTCCCCACTGGGGTGCCTGGCCAGCCTGGGTGAGGGGATGATGGCTGTTTGCAGCTGGTCACACACCCTTCAGGGTGGGGGTCCCCATTGGGGTGCCTGGCCAGTCTGGGTGAGGGTCTGAGGGCTGTTTTCAGGCTGCGGGTGACTGAACTCCCAAATGCTCCTTTTTTCCTTTTTTTTTTTTTTTTTTTTATTCTGGGCCAGCTTTAGCTCTGAGGCTTGGCTCCAGCTCTTAGGCCTGCCTCTGCACCTGAAAGTAGGTTTCTGGCCTTTGCATATAATGTTGCGAATCTGCTGGCTGAAGTCCGGCGGTATTTGTTACAATGTTTGAAACTGCAGGCTCAGAGGCCTGCAGCCGCAGGCGGGGAACGTTGGTTTCCTCCGTCACTGAGGCAAGCAAGCCTCATGTTACTTTCAAGCTGCCTGGCTGCCAGCCACCATCTTGGCTGACAGTTAATTTGCATATCACGCTGATTAGCCAATGAAAAGGGTAGCGGTCGTATGCCAATTACCATGTTTCTCTTTTATTAGTGTAGATAACAATAAATGTCACCTGATCATTTGCTCTTCTAGTAATATTTTATAGAAAGATGTATTATTCTAGTAATTTAACTATTACAAAACTGAGGCGTGCAGAAATAAATCACATTGAACAATAAAGAATGACTCAAATATCAAAGTATAGTGCCCTTAGGGCCTCCCTTGTCCTGTGCCTCAGATATCATAGCATATTACAAAGTTCACATGGAACTCAGTTTCCTTTAAAATAGGAAGGGATCCCATACTCATGAAGCAGCTACTTCCACACATATTTTTTTTATTTAATTCACAGCACATACTCTTTGTACTAATTGTTGGAAAATCATCCTAACAATTGCCTCTGTTCCTCTCTGTATTGTTGCCTTACATTCTGACGTCATTACTGCGATTTTATCAGTCACTTGCTCTAATAAGATTTTGAATTATTTAAGGGCAGAGATCATGACTTGAGCTTGTGTGTTCCCTCTCATGGTGCTTAGATAAATACTCAAATGCCATCCAGTCCAAATGACTGTGTTGAGAGAGGCCCACCGTTGCTGGAGACCTCTGATTTTTATTTAAGGGGCCTCGCTTGTTCTGCACCTTTACAGAGAGGTGAGTAGTGGTTGAGGGAATTTGAGGAAAACCAGACAGAATTCTCCTCCTAAATGATTTTGCTAATCTGGCGCCTGGGACCACCGGGCATTTGCTCAATTAAAACCTGGACACACAGCAATAACAAAGGCACTGGTCTCCTACTGCTACTGCCTAGGGATCAAACCCCAGCCTGCAGGAACTCACCCCGGCAGTCAGGACCCGGCGCTGGGTGGACCTGGGCTGGTACTCCTAACTCTGGAAAGAGGGAGACTTCCCATGGCTGCAGGCTAGAGGCCTGGACTCCACACCAGCCACCTGAACAGGTCCATAGTGCAGGCTGGTCAGCAGAGTGCCTTCTTTGCCTGGGATCACGGGGAGGCGTGGCCTGTTCTGTTCACCCCACAATCGTTTGTGGGAAGGCCTGTTCTGTTTACCCCGTGATCGATTGCAGGGAGGCCTGTTCTGTTCGCCCCGTGATCAATCACGGGGAGGCCTGTTCTGTTCGCCCTATGATAGATCGCAGGGAGGCCTAGCTTGTTCTGTTTGCCCTGCAAGCAATCGCAGGGAGGCCTGGCCTTTTCACCCCACCAGTGATTGTAGAGAGGCCTGTTCTGTTCACCCCACAATCATCTCGGGGAAGCCTATTCTGTTTGCCTAATGATCGATCTCAGGGAGGCCTGTTCTGTTCGCCCCATGAACAATCTCAGGGAGGCCTGTTCTGTTTGGTACAAGATGGATGCGGGGAGGTCTGGCCTGGCCTGTTCACCCCCATCATGGGTGCTGGGCTGGGGGGCATGGGTCCAGGCTGCTGCTTGGTGCCTGCACACACAGCAAGTGGCCACAGGGCGGGAACATCTGCTTGGCACCTGCACCCATAGGCCCGGAGTGGCCAGGGGCATTCTGGGACACCAGCTGCTCAGGGCCTATGCGTGGGCCTACAGGCTAAGAGTGGCCTGGGTCCTGAGGATGTTCCTGGGACCCAGGCCACTGGCGAGTACGTATGCAAATTAACCGCCATTTTTGTTGGGTTAATTTGCATACTCAACTGATTGGCTGGTTAGCATAGCGAAGGTACGGTCAACTTACATGTTTGTCTATTATTAGGTAAGATATTTCAGAGAGAAAGGGAGAAGGATAGAGAGATAGAAACATCAATTATGAGAGAGAATCATTAATTGGCTGCCTCCTGTAACCTGGGCATGTGCCCTTGACCAGAAATGAACCAGTGTGCAGGCGGATGCTCTATCCACTGAGTTAAACTGGCTATGGCAAGTCACTAATTTTTTGACACTTCTATTCAACATAGTTTCAGAAGCCATAGCTAAAATGATTAGACACTAAAAAAAAAATGAAACACATACAAATGAAGAAGGAAGAAGTGAAATTATCTCTGCAGTAGACATGATCCTAGATGTAGAAAAGTATAACATTCCATACACACAAAAACAATGTTAAAACTAATAAACTTAGAAACGTTGCAGGATACATAAACAACATACAAAATTCAGTTGTATTTCTATATGCCATGTTTATCTTTGAACATGTGTTTGTGATACAATCATATTAATGCTCAAATACTTGGTGAATTCATTGGAATATATATATATATATAAACTTCAGGTCCCAAGATTCAATAGCCTACACAACATCAACTTTTATTGCTCAGGTGATATTTCAAGATTTTGTCTTTTTTGCTCTCTATATGCCTCCTTAACTTCTAAAAATCTGTTTGCATATTTTACCTATTTTTCATGGTATCTGGTATCTCCTGCAATTTCAAAGACCCTAACAATTTTCACTTTTGGGAATTCTACTTGTCCTTTATGCCTCATTCAAATAACTAATTCTAACAATCTCCTTACTCAAAGCAGAGAAAGCAACAGCAACAACTATAACAAAATCTGTATGGGAAGGGAGTCTCTTCTGAGAGTACCAGGTACCTGAAAGAAGGAATGTACCTTAAATGGTTCGGGTGTGGGATTATAACCCTTCCTGAATTGACCCTGGAGTAGGGTAGATGAAGAGATACAAAAATGAGGCCAGGAAGCATTCTAACTCATGATAACACCCATGACAATCAGAACCAACGTATTTCCATTAAACAGTGTTCATGGGAAGTAAGGAGAAATAGCAGAAAAATGCACTAACCAGTTGCATGGAAGGATGGAGGAATACACCTAGCAAAGAAAGTGCATGTCCCTAATGATAAAGACTCACTCAATGTACCCAGCATTTCAGGATCAAGGTAGCTTTTATACTTGACACAAGATTTTGGTCAAAATCAGACTACCTGAAAATATAACTTCATGTTGAACAACATAACGAGTCAAAGGCTCCTTAACTCCTCAATAGGCAGAGTCAGACTTAAAGTGAGGCTCCAGTCTCCTGTGAAAGTCTCAAAGATGCCCAGCTGGTAAGACAGGACCAGTGCAGGGTTTGGTCATCAAGAAGAGCCTTGAAGGTGGTTCAGATAGAGAGCCCTCACAGTAATGACCCTGAAGAGAATGGCTACTCTATGTGCGGGTGATCATCAATATCTCCTGGGATAAATAACAGATCTTTTAAAGACTGATGAGTAATGGAGGCATGCCACAAATATATCAGAAAGGCACTTCAGTGTATTATCGCTCTTCAATAGTACAAAAAGTATGTGATAGAAAGTCCTTCTTTAATTTTAAACCATTATGTGTTGTAGTTTTCTATCTTTTTTTTGGCAATTATCACAGTATGTATTTTTTATGGACATTTCTCTGTTCACTAATTTCCACACTAGACTGTACATTTCCTGAGACTTGAAAATATATTTCCTATGAAACAAAAGGGAACTGCCAGGTCCTTAAAGATCCTTGTTATAAATGTGCCAATTTCCACATCACTTCCTAAGGAAGGAGGGGAATCACATTCAATTTTATATAGAACTTGTTCATAAAAAATAAAAATGAGGGTAAGTAATAGGGTCCAGAGTAATATTTTATTTGATTTTTTCCAGTTTGGAAAAGGCTAAATGTTACAAAAGGGGATTAATTAAAGTATCACCAAAATACTAACAAAAAGGAAAAGCAAAGGACATGACTTGAGAAAACCAGGGTGGCATCGAGCCAGTACAGTGTAATATAAAAATGAAAAATGTAGAGAGCATGGCGCTCCAGGAAAAAGTAGAAATGTCTAAAATCAATAAGTACTTGCCACATTGTAACAAGAATATTGTATTGATTTTTCAAACTTTAGTCTTTGTTCATTTGGAAACTTGCTGTGCCAAATATATCTATCAACCTTTGTTAATAGATATGATCTATAATATTCAACTGTCCAGCTATCCAGCTAAATGATTTGAATGTATAATGATCAGATATATGTCAAACTTGTACTACATGTAACAATGGGTTTTTCTCAGGGAATCGCTACAAAATCTTCATATTATGATGTATTTTGTTACCAACAGAATGCACGTGTGCGCACACACACACACACACACACACATACACACACACAGTAAAAGTACTTCTCAGAATTTTTAAATGATCAAATTTGCTTTCAGAAAAACTGACATGAGCATAGATCTTCATAAAATATTTCAGTTAGGAATTACTCAATACATTATTTGCTGTCCTGACTCTTCACATTTAATAGAGCATTTTGATAATTGAATGTCTCTGTTTATAGCTATCTGTAATCCAATAGCTGTCTAACACTCAGTCACATTTATTTTCCGTTTTAATAGATAACTAATGTGTTTGTACTATAACAATTTGAAAAGCAAATTAGAATAATGCATTAAATAAACTGAACTATTACAACCTAGATATCACACTCTTACTTAAATCAATATGTTTATGGATACTTTTCTAGATATATGCACACATACATAAAATCATATAATGCTATAAAAATACAAATTTTTGGAATCAATTTATCTCTATATCACAAATGATAAAGGAACCTATTAACTGCTAATATATAAACTGAGAAGGGAAACACATTTTGTTTGACCCCCATTCATTACATTACTGCTAAAAGAACAAGAATAACACTAGTTAAAAGAATAGAATAATATTAATAAATTATTTTATATAATTTATTATTGACTTTTCTAAGAATTGTTTACCATTTGCATTATGGCATATTTAAGCTAACAGAACTACTTAAACTAATTTTAAGTATTAATAATTCTTTATCCTTTAAGATTTTATGACTCTCCCTTAATAAATTGCTTATTTTGTCTGTCCTCTCAGAAGTCTAGGCTAAATCTTTAAATAATGTTTTATAACCTTTATTATCTGAGTACATCTGAACTCAGTAAATAATTATATGAACATGCACATATATTTTATTTTGTTCTTTTGAAAGTTACAGAAAAGTATTTTTCATTTTTTCATTCATAGGTATATTTTCTTCCAAATTACACACTTGTAAATGTATTTATTTTTATCCTTGCACCATAATTTTTTGAAAGGCCATGTCTGCATTCTTTTTACTTTTTTGCCTGGTATACTGAAATTCTCTGCAGTTTGTATACCAAAGGGAATTTTTTTTTCCATGTATTTTTTGTCAGTTTTTTTACATGCCAACTGTAGAAGCAGTTATTAGTGGAATTGATCTAATACTGTGACATGCAGAGTTTTCATTTATATTAAGTAGCATGAATTCATACTGACGTCACCATAACTAATCCTACACCGTATGTATTATCCTAACCTTATTCCCTTTAAGTGCCTATAACCTCCTGCAATGACAATGAGGTGCCCCACATTCTCATCTTCTGTCATTCACTTACTGATTTTTCAAATCCAGTAAACATGTGTATGGATTCAGAATTAACACACATTCCTACAGGAAACGTTACCTATTGAGTACTGTGCTTCTGTACAATGTCTTTTGCCTTTAATCTTACAAAATTCACCTGTTTCCAAAGTTATGTAGGGCAACAATTCCCCCCGCCTCCTACAGTAAGGCACTTTAATATATTTGTAGCTCCTAAATAGTTGTATTTGCATACTGTTAGATTTGCGTTTCATGCTGTAAAGTTTTATGCATTTAAATGCATAAAACTTACCTATTGGGAAATAATAACAAAAGTGAATGTGAAATTTTAACTCTATTATCCAAATTATTGCTACATTAGGAACCTAACATCACACAAATTGTTATTTGCCTCAGTGTAACCATTCATGAGGAGATTTTCTTTTATGTATTTCATATCATAAGTATACTAAAATATAACTATAAAAATTAAGTTTTACAAAGTTGTTAAAGTGATATAAAATGTGTATGAATTGAGAAAAATACTAATAAATCTTTGTTGACTGTCTTTATGTTTTCTCTTGAATCTGAAAAATAAAAGATCTTTTAAAAATTGAATCAGTTACACTAGTACTAATTTGGTATGAATTGCCATATTCTAGGTAAGTGAGAAATCCACATTTGAATTGATGTTTCACGGCTGCATCCTGATAATTATTATCTCAAGAGAAGAACCTTGCAGTGGAATAATGTTATGTTTCTCCTAAAATATCACAGATAAAATAAAGTTTTATATTTGTTAAAATAAATGTAACATATTTATATATAAAAGTGATCATTTCATACTACTCTATTTGTTCAAATAACTTTTCAAAAGCAAAATTGATCTTGGCATTTACATTCAAAGTTATTGGCATTATGTCATGGAATAATACTGCCTTAAAAGATGAATCACACACCGTTTTTCTGCCATGCTTATTGATTATCCTTCAGCATATAAAGAGCTTGTAAGGTTAAAAAGCGTTTAAAGATTTATTACCAGTATTGATCTACTTTTTTTGTGGTTTTGAAAGCAAATATAAATCCGGTTCCAGAAAAATAAACAGTAAACACCACTGTTTAAAATAACAGAATTTAGCGATTTAAACAATGTCTTCATGATGTAATAATATGTACTTTTTGCTGCTTGCTACAACAATAGATTCTTATTTCATTATCAAGATTTGTCACTTTTTGGAGTTTTATGAATTATTGATTTAGCAAAACCTAAACAAATCTCACTTTTAGTCCATGGAATACTTCCTTGATTGTGGCTCTGTTATTCTTAAGTCAGCTCAGCTCCCCCAACCATGATCTGGATAACCTTTAAGAATGTGTATAGACATGCTCTCTGTCTCTACCTCATCTGTATCTATATGTGTTTTTTTTTTGTTCTCCCTATTATCTGAATTTCTATCAATATCTATACATGATTATTTAATAAAAATGCAGTATTATATACAAGGCATATTTACCATATTTTATTCCACATATAATTATGTACATATAATCTAATATATGTATTAAATTTAAAAAGTTTTCTGTATAAAAGAGCATTTTGTACACAATCTGCTAAAATGCTATAGATTTTAAGATAGTGTACTAAGTATATCTTTCTATAGTTTATTTTTAAAATGCATTTTATTATTTATTTTTAAAATATATATTTTATTGACTTCAGAAAGAAAGGAAGAGGGAGAGAGAGAGAGAAACATCAATGATGAAAATCATTAATTGGCTGCATGCCACCCACTGGAGATCGAGCCTGCAACCTGGGCCAGAAATTGAACCATGTCCTCCTGGGTTTATAGGTCGATACTCAACCACTGAGCCACGCTAACAGGGCTGCATTTTATTAATTAAAAAAATATTGAATTTATTATGGCGACATTAGTTAATAAAATTATGTAGGTTTCAGGTGTATAGTTCTATAATACATCATCTGTATACTGTATGTTCACCACCCAAAATCAAATCTCTGTCCATCATCATGTATTCCCCCTTTACCCTCTTCCCCCCCCCCCACCCCCACCCTCCTTTCCTTCTGGTCATCACCATACTGTTGTCTGAGTCCATGACTTGTTCTTTCTTTCTTTCATCTTTTTTGTTTTTCTTAATCCCTTCACCTTTTTCACCCACCCCCACAACCTCTCTCCCCTCTAACAGCTGTCAATCTGTTTTCTGTAACTATGAGTTTATTTTAATTTTTTGTTTATTTTATTCATTAGATTCCACATAAAAGTGAAATCATACAGTGCTTGTCTTTCTCTGACTGACATTTCACTTAGCATAATACCCACTAGGTCCATCCATGCTGTCACAAAAGGTAAGATTTCCTTCTTTTTTATGGCCAAGTAGTATTCCATTGTGTAAATGTACCGCAGCATTTTTAGCCACTCATCTACTGATAGGCACTTGCTGCTTCTACAGCTTGGCTATTCTTTTGAATCAGTGTTTCAGGTTTGTTTGTTTTTTCCAAAGTTACTTAGGGCAACGATCCCCTCTCCCATGCCCCATCTCCTACAGTAAGGCACTTTAATATATTTGTAGCACAGTTAGATTATGCTCTCACAGTCTACATTTGCTCCTATGATCCCCCACTCTCCTAGAAGTAGAATCACTGGGTAAAAAGGCAGTTCCATTTTTAATTGTTTTTGGAAACTCTATACTGATTTCCACAGTGGCTATACCCGTTTGCATTCCTACCAACAGGTGAACATTAAATGAGAACACAATCATCGCTTCCAATTAGATGAGCTAAGAGAGCTTAAAGAAGATTGCTCTGTTAACACTTGGTAAAAGGCAAGTGAAAAACTGGCATAATCTGTCTATCACATTAGCACATTGCAGGCATGGGAACTCACCAAGACTTTAGATTTTCTTCTGTTTTGAATATATAGGTGTGCACAAAAGTAGGTTGATGGTTGTAAAACAAATAAATAAAACAATAATTAATAAATAATACAAGAATAAACTGTGATTCATTTACTCACAGCATAAACCCACTTTTGCCCACCCCTATGTAGTTATTACACTACATATATTAAATAGGACAAGCAAAGTGTTTTAATCAGGAGACAAAACATTTTCACTAAATAATTTACAGTTGTTATTGTATCATGCTCTCTAAGAAAATTTATATTATAAGGACAAAATCACTTCTGCACCAACACAATTGGCAACTGTTTCACACACTTGTAATATCTAACCTACTAAGTGTTAACAGCCTTTTATAAAAGAAGTCCATATCTCTATTTAACATGGTAATACAACTATGGATAAATTATGATTATCATGCATTCATATAACTAATATTTAATAAATATAAAGAGCAAAACTGTTCTAAATTACCTAAACTCAATAATAAAAAGGAACCAAGAAAATATTTCCAATTTCTTTTATATAATGGTATTTCCAACAGAAAAACTAGAACTAAAGAAATCAGACTTCCATCTAGTCAGAAAAGAAATACCAGTATCTTACAATTATTTTTTAAAATGCTATACCTTATTAGATCGCTACTTTTTTAACTCTGAAAATAGGCATTCTACCCCTGACATTTTTTATATTACATAAAAGGTCGGATAAATGGCATTTCATATTTCAGATTAAGTGCAGACTACTAGTTCTATGAGTAAGAAGATTTCATCACTTTCCATTTACCCTGCACCCATGCACCTTTAATCCTTCAGGTTCATCAGGATGCATGGTCTGCAGGCTGTTCTGTCATTCCTGTCTGTCCACTCCACTTCCAATCCTTCCACTTCTCTGCCTAGACTGTGTTATGACAAGCAAACCGATGCACTTATCAAATGCATCCCTTGTCATTCTGCCTTATCTGTGTTTGCAGTTGATGACTATGGCAGGTCACCATTTCTACTTTCTTTTTTCCTGCTTTCCCAGATGGAAGAATTTGTGAAAGCATGCCCTCCTTTTCACTACACCCTAATAAATTAGTCTAGCATTAATGAACTTGTACCAACCTATACCTTTTTTTTTATCTCTAATTAAATACCATTCTTTTTTCCAGTGTCCCATTTCCAAACCTTTCCCAAGAGCTGCTTCCAAATCTCTTCAGCTCTGTTAAGTCTTAAGGAGCAGGTTTGCTTTCTTTCCCCTTTACAAGTGCCCTTTCCCCATACTTTCTAGAGAAGACCAAGACCATTCAATGAACTCTCACTCAATTTGAATTTATATATTACATGATGTCCTTCTGATTTCACTATTTCACCTTTCTATTAGATTTGGAGAAAAAGAAAAAGGAGTAGAAGGTTGATGTGGGGGAGGGGATGAGGAAGTATAAAACTTTATATAACATATATCACACATGTGAACACACACACACACAAACACACATAAAATCACTCTTGTTTACAGACTGAAGCTCATCAGCTGAGCATTGCATTTCTTCTCAAATGCTCCCAACTGTGATCATCATTTCTCCTTTCTTTTATAGTTTCACTTCTTCCTCTTTACTGGGTCCATCCTTTGCTAATATGCCTATCTGCCCTTCCACCATTAAAACAATGAAAAAAAATAATATCCTCCAAAACTAATGTTACTCTACTTCACTGCTACCTTTGGCATGACACATTAGAAAAACAGTATTACAGATTGCTTTCATATTAATTCTGTAATTCTCAGTGATAGTCTCCTGTTTACCATGCTAAACTAATGATGTTATCAAGATCAGGATTGCAAATTCAGATGTTTGCTTGCAATACTTTTATTATAAAACTAGAGGCCCACTGCATGAAATTCATGCATGGAGGGGGGTTCCCTCAGCCCAGCTTGCACCCAATCCAGTCAGGGACCCCTCAGGGGATGTCTGACTGCCAGTGGTCGGACACCCCTCTCACAATCTGGGACTCCTGGCTCCTAACTGTTCACCTGTCTGCCTGCCTGATTGCCCTTAACCCTTCTGCCTGCCTGTCTGATAGCCCCTAACCTCTCTGCCTGCCTGCCTGATCACCCCTAACTGCCTCTGCCTGCCTGATCACCCCTAACTACCCTCCCCTGCCAACCTGATCTCGCCCACAAGTGCCCTCCCCTGTCAGTCTGGTTGCCCCCAACTGCCCTCCCCTGCTGGCCTGATCTTGCCCTTAACTGCCCTCCCCTGCCAGCCTGGTTGGCCCCAACTGCCTCTGCCTGCCTGATCACCCCTAACTGCCCTCCCCTGTGGCCTGATCTCACCCCCACTGCCCTCCCCTGCTGGTCTGGTTGCCCTCAACTGCCCTCCCCTGCTGGCCTGATGTCACCCCTAACTGCCCTCCCCTGCCAGCTTGAGCTTGCCCCCAACTGCCCTCCTCTGCTGGCCAATTTGGTTCTGATTGGTCAATTTCTATGCCAGTCAGTGTCAAAAGCTCCACCTCCTAGGCAGCCATTGGCTCCTCACATTCACCTAGATTTGGTTCTGATTGGCCAGTTTCTATGCCAGTCAGCATCTCTGGGCCTATCAACGGGGCCTGATCAGAAAGGCAGGGCTGCCCTAGCTGGTTTGGCTCAGTGGATAGAGCATTGGCCTGCGGACTGAAGGGTCCCAGGTTCGATTCTGGCCAAGGGCACATGCCTGGGTTGTGGGCTCGATCCCCAGTAGGGGACATGCTGTAGGCAGCCGATCAATGATTCTCATCATTGATGTTTCACTCTCTCTCTCCCTCTCCCTTCCTCTCTGAAATCAATAAAGAAATATATTTTAAAAAAAAAAAGAAAAAGAAAAAAGAAAGGCAGGGCTGATCAGTAGCCCCAGTGGAGGCCTGGAGAGAAATGAAGGTGCAGCTGTTGGCCAGGCATGGAGAGAAAGAGAGGCAAGTTCTGATCAACTGCTGCCACAGAGGCTACAGATCAGACCCTGCCTCTCTCTCTACAGGCCTCTCTCTGGGCCTGATACGCAGCCCCCTAAGCAGTCAGTGCTGGGTCGGGGCACCCCTACCTGATGGCTCTGGTCAGCATTGGTCTTTATGACTCTGGCTCTTTGTTATACAGATTTTGACTATTCTGTCCATCAAACATGCTTCTTTCTTAGATTTTGTGATGTTAGACTCTGGTTTTCCTTTATGTATTTTTTAAAGATTATTTTTTCACTAATAATTTTTCCACTTCCTTTCCCACTCTTTCTCTCTAAATGTAATGCATCAAAAGATCCATTTGTCTTTGTTATTCACAAATCTCTGGCAATTTTCTCCTAAGTCCTGCAATCATCTGCTTTGGAATAAGCCAGGGAGTTTGAAGCACCTGTAGATCATCCAGCTGACCCACATCTACCAAATCAGAAGGTATGCAGCCAGTACCCAGACACTCAGTGTCTAACAAGCATTATTTGTAGTAGGAATTACTGCTTTATACATCCATCATCCCTTTGGAAATATCATTTAATTCTATAACTTATTACATCACCTCATGAGGATATCTATCAAATTTTATCCAAAATCCTGACCTTATTTCTAAACTCTTACTCTATATTTCCAGTTTCTTACTAGATACCATCATGTTTAGCGCCTGCCAATAATCCCATAGTTATACATATTTGAATAAATTTCCCCATTGGAGAATACCATACAATACATATAAATCGTATTTATGATCAATGTAAGATATATTTCTAATGTACATGGTCGGGATAGTTTAACAACTAGACAGGAACTACCCAGGTTAATTTTCTGTGATCTTGTCCTTAATATCAATCAAGTTTTTGTTTTTATGATCATAATCTCTTTCCATCTGCTTTAGTAGAACTTACTTTTAATTTTCAAAACATATTGATACTGGACATCTCCAAATTGATTTCACATTCTAAGAATTAATGAAAACTCAGAGAACTCTTGAGTGTCTATGGTATCTGTTTGTGTATATATAAGTGCACATGAGATTTCAATTGGGTTTATTGAACTGAATACTTTATATACCATAAAAACAGTTAAATTTTTTGAAACAGTGACTTATTCAATTAAGGCCTTCATCACTTTAAGAAAAAACTATTTACATGTTGTTGTGTTTAAATTTTCTAAATATAATACTCAAGCAACACAACACATATTGTATAGTAAACAAGCAACTCATCTCAAGATGTACAGTGTAAGGTTCATGTATCCTTGTATACGTTCACTAAATTTGAAGTGAGTTCAACATTTTTATTAACCTTCACTGGTTACAATGAATAGCTTGATAGATAAAAAGTTATTTTAAATGATCATAACTGAAGATGGACATACTTTGAACATTACTATCAAAATTTGATGAAAGGATTTAACATTCAACTGCCCATTGTATTACAAAAAGAAATTTAAATGTAAGGAAAGTTTGCATACTAAAATTATAACGTAAAATGTGTTTGATAAAAAATAACCTTAAAATGTTTTCATATCTAAGATAAATTCTAATGTTCTATTACAAGATCATTACATGGAAAATGTCTGAGAATTCAAAGGACAGTATATACACCTTACTCTTCCAGTGTACCATCCTGATGAAGAAAACTTCAAAATTAATAAGGTGGGAGAGATCTGTATCTCATATACCTGTCCTTCAAGTCATTCAATGACAACTTCTAAAGAATGGGATTTATGCACTATTTCCATGAACAAATTGTGCACAAATAATGGAGCTATTATATCTGCTGCAGCAAAATTACATACAATAAAAATGTGATTGATATGTCACCATGCCCTGGAGGAAAAGTTATATTTGAAATTACATGTTTCTCCAAAGCACATACAGCCATTCTACAGCCCTTGTTACCTAAAGAATTTCTACTCCTACATATGGATTAACTTCAAAGTACACATCCATTTGATTAAATTCTTGCCACAGCCCATTGAAGAACAAAATAACTATTATTACAAAATGCCTATACTACATATTATGCTGTCATGTTAAGTGCAAAGGCTTCATAAATATTAGTATACTTTAATTAATTATGTCATTTTAAACTGAGGCACCTACCAGAGATAATCCAATATATCTGTCTATTTAAGGAGAATATGTGGATAATCTCTCTTCATTTCTGATATACCTAGAGAAATAGATCTGATAAAATTGGCACCTTAATGAAAGTGAGAAAAAGAATCATTTTTTTTTGGGAATTCTTAGAAGAAATTAATTAAAATGAATATTCCATCTAAAATAAAATACTGTTGAGAAGTAATTTCATAAGGTTGCAAATAATCACCTTTTAATGGTTCCTACATTCCCAATCTGATGGGCTTTGAATTCTAGATATAATAGAAAATTCATTTCTTGTGTATATAAAATATAAAAAAATGTAAAGAAATCATGGCAAGACCAGTAATTGATAAATGAATTGACATCTCAACAACATCAAACACAAAGCATACTAAAGCAGTATGTATCTGGTTCTTTTTCTTTTCCTTCAAAAAGAAGCCATGTGCACCAGTGAAAGATGGGGGTAGACTAACCAATGCCTTCCCTGAAAGATATCTATCTAAATTCCTGAAATATGCTACCTTCCCTAGGCAAAGGGACTTTGCCAACATGATAAAGTTTAAGGGTCTTCAGTTTGGGAAATTATCCTGGGTATCTGGTAACCCTAATGTAATCACAGGGGTTGTAAGAGGGAAGATCTATGATTATGAAATCAGAGGTCATAGTCAGAGATATTGATATTTGAAGAAGCTACCTTGTTGCCTTAAAGGGGGAGCAACAAGTTAAGAGTCTAGGAATGCAGGAGGCTTCTAGCCATTGGAAAGAACAAGGAATGGTATTCCTCAAGAGGAACAATTCTGCTGACATTTTGAGGTTAGCTCGGAGATGCCCTGTCAGAATTTTGGCCTCCAGAACTATAAAATACTAGGTTTCTGCTTCTATAGCCACTAAATGTGTGGTAATTCATTACAGAACCCATCATAAACTAATACAAAATTTATCTCAGTAGACCACTGCCTAAAAAGTAAAATTTGGTGTAGAAATAAAAAAAAAAAAAGCTCAACTTTGTTAATTTCATTTATTTATTTATTTAATATATTTTATTGATTTTTTACAGAGAGAAAGGGAGAGGAATAGAGAGTTAGAAACATCGATGAGAGAGAAACATCAATCAGCTGCCTCCTGCACACTCCCTACTGGGTATGTGCCTTCAACCAAGGTACATGCCCTTGACCCTTCACCGGAATTGAACATGGATGGGATTGTGTCCACAGACTGACGCTCTATCCACTGAGTCAAGCCGGTTAAGGTGTTAATTTCATTTATATCAAACATACATTCACTGAAAATCTGGCCAAGTAACTCAGTTGGCCAGAGCATCATCCCACCAGTTTTGTGGGTTAGATATCTGGTCAGGGCACATAGAAGAATCAATGAATGAATGCATAAGTAAATGGAATCAATCTCTCTCTCTCTCTCTCTCTCTCTCTCTCTCTCTCTCTCTCTCTCCCCAAAGTCAATTTGAAAATGAAAGGAAAATATGAGATGACCAAGTCCTAAGGTCTTAATTGAGGGGTAATCATCCCTAAGTTGATAATTCACAATTTCTTCCATCATCAATACTAATTTGTACTCAGAAACACTAGTACTGTCACTCTGCCAACATCCCAGTGACAACAATTTAGGGGAAGAAAGACCAGATTGACAGGCAACTAGAATTATTTTTTTAAATTTCCTTCAATCTTAAATGAAAAGAATAAAAATGTAATTATATTTGATTGTTCTTAAAACATGTACATATATTTAAGACATAGAGACTTTAGAGTTTAGACCCTATTAGTAAGAAATAATATCAAGAAACAGTATTTTCTCTTTTATAAAATTTTGACATTATATTCAAAACATACTTAATGACACGTTTTTATATATTTTAATAATTCTACTATGTTTATGTTAAAAAGTGCTATCAGGTTATGGCAGAAAATTTGTGTGATAAAGAAACAACCTTATATGATCATACCCTCCAAAATTAATTTTTATTGCATATTTATTCCTTTGATTTTTTAATTCAAAATTGATTTATGCACTTGAACTGAAATGTTAACCTATAGAGTGTAATTTATTTTAAAAAGTCACAGCCTATTAGATGAATTTCTATATTTTTAAAGATTTGAAAACATGTATGCATGCATTGTGATTTCTCCAAACAATATAAAAATATTAACATTTAATATTCTCAATATGGCCCATATTCAGTCAAAGAATTGCTACCAAGAACTGTCAATAATATTATAAAATAAATTTTGAAAACCTTATATCCTGAAAGTGATTTATTTATATATATTTATAAATAGGTGGCTTGGGAAGGTATTGAATCAAATGACTTGTCAAGGCACTAGTTATTATTTAGAGAAAAAAATTTTGCTTGGGAAATGCAAATGAATAAAAAAGAAAAACAGGCATTTCCCCCGTGTGAATTATCCCTCCAAACTAAGGGATACTTCTTACAAACCTCCAAGAGGGTTTGATATTTTTCTGTTTTCTCTTAAATAAAAATAGAAAAATTACTATACATAAAGGATGTAGAATAATTATTTCCCTCCTCTAATCACACCACTCAGGTTTCCATGAAACTCAAAGAGAATGAGAAAGTACAATTTTATAGATTATACATTTGACTTTTTTTATTCTTAAAAGAACAAATTTAAAATACCATTTATTGCTCATTAATAATGCTCAGAAGTGACAGATAAAGTGTGCATATATTCTCCAAAAGAATCTTGCCCTTTTGTGATAAAGGTTCTAAAATGAATATTTGTGCACTGAAACTCTACAGGGCATCATATGCTTTGGGAGAAAAGGACACCGTGCTCATGTAGCCATCATTTTTCAAAATGAATCCGGTACTTTTAACATTTTAATAGTGCACAGCATTCTGTATCATGTTATCACAAATGTTTTGTTCTATTACAATAAAAAATCATTCATATCAGACATTTATTCTTGGCATGCTTAGTCGAAGTACAGATGTAAATGTATTTATGATTTCCATGTAAATGTGAACATAGGTAGTGGCTTTTAAAATATATGTAAATGTATATATGAACAATTACAGATGTTGGAGCCCCTTCATTTCCCTTGGACCTCACAATATGTTCCACAGACTTCCAATTGTCAGTCTCCCTGTTTCTATGACCGTCATGAAAACTGCAATGCCCAGGAACACCAAAGGCCCAAATACCAGAGGACTGACACATGTTGGGAACTGTCCTCAAACAATAACTCTACCAGACTCAACAAGAAATAAAGAGAGAGGAAAATCTGGGCGAACAGGACAAATTCCTAGAAATATACAATCTTCCAGAACTGAATCAGGAAGAATCAGAAAACCTGAATAGACCAATATCGACTAATGAAATTGAGGCAGTAATAAAAATAAATAAATAAATAGAAAACCTCCCAGCAAATAAATATCCAAGACTACAAGGTGTCACAGGAGAGTTTTACCAAACATTCAAAGAAGAATTAACACCCATCCTCCTCAAACGATTCCAAAAAAGTCTAGAGGAAGGAACACTTCAAAGCTCATTTTTAAGAGGACAAACAATAGCTCTAACAAGTTGGTGTGTAACAAGTACCTCAGCCTCCTTTCCCCTTGAGTCAAATAGTTCAAACATCTCAGAATTCCCACACAATATTAAATTCCAAGTGTCCACAATGGTAACTGGCTTCATAGACACAATTAACCTGTCATCCCCAATATCACTGCCTGCACCTCTGCCAAGCAAACCCCCAATGGCTCAGCGTCAGCTGCTGGAGACAAAAATTTATTATGCTTCATGAAGAGAAGATACTCCCTAAGTATAGGTAAATAATGATATACATATTGTTTTATACATTTTATTTATATATTATTCACAAGGTATTTTATATCATATTTATATATATTCTCCAGATTTTTAATTAAATGGTATATTTCTCTTGTTTTCTTTTCCATCCCCAAAGATTGCCTCTCTAACTGCCTTTGTTCTTTACTCGTTTTTTATGACCAGAGGAAAAGTTAGTTGTAATACCCCAACATGTGATATTTATTATTTGTTATATATATATATATATATATATATATATATATATATATATACACACACACACACACTAGTGACCTGGTGCACGAAATTTATGCACATTAAAAGGGCCTTATTTAGAGGAAATATTTTAATATTGCTATTTGCCCTTTCTCTATAATAGAAGTGTCAGAGATGAAAGAAAATTAATAAAATGCATATGAAAATCTTCCTCCTGTCAGAGTCTTGGACACGCAACGGGAACCAGAGTCAAGTCCCCGCCCACCCATGTGCACCTCGAAATCAGGCAAGATCCAGACCCGGCCGGCCCCACTCCCATTGAGCCCCACCAGGTGTGGGGTGCAGCCTCAGGTCGCCTGGCCCGGTGCTGGGGTGGAGGGCGTGGCCTGAGGTCCCCCAGCCCAGGCGGGTGGGTATGCCTTGAGGTCCCCCATCAAGCCCTGCCAGGGGGTGGGTCCAGCCTCAGGTCCCACGGCCCAGGGTAGGGTGCGTGGCCTGAGGTCCCCTGGCCTGGGCTGGGGCAGGGGCACGCCTTGAGGTCCCCATCAAGCCCCACCAGGCAGGGGGTGCAGCCTCAGGTCCCCTGCCCCAGCCCAGCGCCATGCAGCCTCAGATCCCTGCTGATTGCTCGTTAAGGCTAGTTACGGGAACTTAGCCTCTGCTGTGGGCACAGCCATCTTGTGTTATAGAATCTCTGCCTCCTCTGTGGGCACAGCCATCTTGACCATTACAGTATGATGGTCAATTTGCATATTCCCGATTTATTAGATAAGATTGCTTGTTTTATGTATATATATACACACACACATAAAATCTACATGAGTTGTAATATATGCAAATGTATGTGTGTATATATCTGTATGTACTAGTATTTATATTTAAGTCGGTGAAAATAATCTATATTCATTATGATGGGTCATAGTATTTTTTTTTTTATCTTGACAATTTTTTTTATATTTTTTATTGATTTCAGAGGGGACGGGAGAGGGAGAGAGAGATAGACACATCAATGATGAGAGAGAATCATTGATTGGCTGCCTCCTGCATGCCCTCTACTGGGGATTTAGACTGAAACCCAGGCATGTGTCCTTGACTGGAATGGAACCTGGGACCCTTCAGTCCACAGGCCGATGCTCTATCTATTGAGCCAAACCAGCTAAGGCTTAGAATTTTTTAATGCTACCTTTAATGTCATTCAAGCCTAAGTAAATGATTGTGAATTTCTTGTTTGAATTTATGTTTGCTGAGGTATACCAGTTACTCACAAAACTTTGGGAAATAAGTTATAAAAACAGAAATTTCACAGCTCATCTGTTTTGAAGGATAAAATAACTAATATTTTATGAAACATCCATAGTTTATAAGTAACTCTATCGTAGTGTTAATTTTAAACATAAGGGAGTCACATTTTTCATCAACAGGGTGGCTGCCTTAATTACAGACACATTCCCTGGCATTGACATATTTTCTGAAAAAAATGCATATTCTTGCCAAAACCGGTTTGGCTCAGTGGATAGAGCGTCGGCCTGCGGACTGAAAGGTCCCAGGTTCGATTCCGGTCAAGGGCATGTACCTGGGTTGCGGGCACATCCCCTGTGGGGGATGTGCAGGAGGCGGCTGATCGATGTTTCTCTCTCATCAATGTTTCTGACTCTCTATCTCTCTCCCTTCCTCTCTGTAAAAAATCAATAAAATAAAAAAAAATGCATATTCTTAGTTCCTTTGATTAATTAATATGGTATAAAACACCTTAACATTTTCTTCAAGTATATGTTTATTTGTAATTTTATAATTAAAATGATTCACTCATATATTTAAATAATTTCATCTTTATTTTCCCAACACTCAAACATGGGCTTCTTTATGGACAAGTTATAAAAAAAAAATAACCTTGAACTCAAAGATGCTAATTGATTATAGCCAAACACTTGTTAGCTCTTTCTCAGGCACATGTTATGTCTATATAGACTTAACATAAGGTATTATTTAAAAAACTGACTTTATTTTTTTCTTCTTTTAAATGTTTAAATGAATTCCCACATAAAAGGCAGAGAGCTTGAAATATTAGGTAATTTATTGTCCCAGAACCTAGCAATTTTTAGATTTTAGGAAGTAGGAAAGAATATTGAGTAAATGTAACAGTTTTTATAAACCGCAAAGAACCTTCATTTATATATCAGGTTTCATCTTTTATGACTACATATTTATACAATGTGCATTTTCTAGAAATGTGGTAATTGACATTCTTTTGTTCAGTACCCATCATAGAACTTTTTAAATTCTCTTGTTCAAAAGCAAATAGAAATACATCAGCCTTAAAATGACCCAGGTTTATGAGGATGTATGACAGACGTGTGAAATAGGCCTGCCAACTGAAGCTCTGTCATTTTTCCCGTTCACCGATGTGGAGAGGATCAAACCTGGAAGAAAATCTCGCTCCATTTTTCAAACACAAAATTGCTTGGGACATTTGGGCTGTGCAGGGATGCCTTGGGGATCATATATCTCCTTCCACAGAATCACATTCTCCTGGCTTAATAGCATTTTACTTTATGCAAAATAATCTGAAAATTTTGAAAAATTGCTGGTTTGAAATGGTTCTTTGCCAGCTTTTTAAGCCCACGGAAGTCCTTATATAAGCAGCTTCCAAATTTTTCAAGTTTCTTGAGATTAAGCACACTGAGTAGAACATTTAGTCTCTGACACACAATAACAGGAAATGCACATTCAAAGAAAATGAATCACTTTTTTTCTATATCTAGAGGAAATAGGCTATTTTGTGTTTCCTAGGGGTTTAAAATGAGTAGTGCCAATCTCAAATTATTTCAGCATGTTATCACCATTGCTGACTTTGTAAAATTATTAGGAAATGAGCTAAGATAGTGATAGTGTGCCATAAAAATTTTTAAACATGCAATACCTGACTATTTAGTCAAGGGCACTGACCTCTTTTCCCTTCAAGTGTCAGATAACAAAAAATGACAACAGCCAAAACAATAGCCATTTGGTATGAATTAATTAAAATTATACCTTTTCTTGTCAGATTGGCAAAATATATATATTTTTGGTGTGCTGTCAAATTTTAGTAGTTGATTTGTGCCCTGAGATAAAAAAGGATGAAAATCGCTGGTGTGAGGCTGTTTATGTTCATTTAGAGATTTGGTGATGATTGGTGAGGTTGGAGAATGTATTCTTCAACAAAAGCAGACTAAAAGTGCTATTCTGCCTATCTCTAGAAAACATGTGGCTTTTAGTCAATGAAAATTGCAAGGGAGTCAACATCAGGAGGAATTAGATTTGTGGATAATCGATCTCTCTCCTACTCTGTTAAGAGTCAGTTCCCACAGTGATTGTTCTACTGAAGGCCTGCTAGTGATCCTTGTTTCCACTGCAGCTCTCCTTGAGTTCCCCAAGGCTTTCTTCTGTTACTAGTCCCTGAGTCTTTAGCTAAACTTTAATGTTTCCCTTGTCCTTATGCAAACTCTTAAAATAATCTCTTTTTAAAACTCTCTTTAATTACTCCTTTAAGAAATTATCCATTCATTTCCTGCCAAGAGCATTGTAATACGTATTATTTTACAGGATTCAATATATGGTGCCATAGAAAATCATGTGAGCATAGAAAATAATGAAAGCCTCTAGGCGAGAAAATAATGAAAGCCTCTAGGCCAGATATATATATCTGGCTGGTGTTGCTCAGTGATTGCATAGACCTATGAACCAGGAGGTCACGATACTCGATTCCTGGTCAGGGCACATGCCTGGGTTGTGGGCTCAGTCCTCAGTGTGGGGTGTGCAGGAGGCAGCCAATCAATGATTCTCTCACCATTGATGTTTCTATGTCTCTCTTCTTCTCCCTTCCTCTCTGAGGTCAATAAACATATTTTAAAAAAATTATACATATATGTGCATATATGTATATAATAAAACTCAAAGTCTCCAATGATGTTAAATACTCAAAGTCAGAATGTGTGTGGACAAAAGCAAAATTCAGTTATTAAACAATGATCCAATACTTTTCTGGTGCAGTGGATAAAAAAAAATGAGATGGGAATAAAAGGATATTTTCTAAAGAATGCATTATTCATTTCTTGTAATATAACTTGAGATTTTGGATTTGGGTGTCTTGATCTTCAGCTACCTGACCAAAGAACTGGTATTTTTATTGCTTCAGCTTTAAGACAAGTGTTATCATTATCTTCCATTTGACATGGTAAGAAATGACTACCAGTCAATGCCTATAACAGATAACAATAAATTATGAATCAGAATTTTACTTTCAAGGCTCATAGTGACTACTGTTAAACTAAAATGTTTAAACATACATTTCATTTATCAGCACCTGTCCCTGGCTACAACAATGCCATTATGACCTGGAAATGGAAATGTAAGACTAAAGTTGAATAAATCTATGCAGTGGATATTATCCACAAAATAACTTACTGAAAACTTAAAAATAATAAATTATATTATAGTTTTTCCTCAGGGTATATATTCTATAGTATTTTGTTCAGTAGAATACAGGTACTAATTGGAATTTCAAGATTATGAGCAATAAAACTGTCTGATTGTTCACGTATTGATTAAACACACATATTTTATTATTGAATTTTCCATCTTAATTGGAATTAAACAGATGATATACAATTTTTATTGAAAACAAAGACTCATGAGTTTCCTCTGAATTTATACCTGAAATGTTTACCTAGAAATTTCAAATACAGTCTCTAATTATTTCATCATGGTTTTGTCATTAAAGACTGTGTATATAATTAAAGATAACTTGATTGTATTAATAAATTAACTAATTTGTTAGAACACATGAAAATTAAATATATCTATTAATAAGTCAAACAAATTATTTGCATTATGTAGAGGCAGTTTAATTTGTCTGGTCCAGGTAATGTATGTGGGGAAACATAAAGATCTTCTGTAGGAATTTAAAGCCCACGCAGGTCAAATGGCTAAAATTATGGTCTGTGTCACTTTGTTTTTTTTTAAAGACAACCTTTTACAGGAGTTTAAAGGTAGTTTAAATACATGTTTTAGAAAATGTTTATAATAATTTATGTTATTTCATTTTGTTAACTATTTTTCCTATCTATAATAATAAAAGGGTAATACGCTAATTAGACTGGACGTCTTTAGGACATCATTCCGGACGTCCTTCCTGACAAAGCCAGGGCCGGAGGGAAGCAACCCAGGTCCCGGGTGCCAGCAGCCAGGGGAAGGAAGGCCTACTCTTGCAAGAATTTCCATGCATTGGGCCTCTAGTATTCCCTATAAGTTAAAATTTCAGATAATATTGAATCAGAAACACTTGAACCTGGTAGACTCAAATGACCATCTAGCGCTATTGTCTTTAGCCTATTTTATTCTCTGAACCTTTAATTTTTGAGAAAATGATGTAAAGCCTCCAATATTTATATTAGCAGCCTAAATATTCCATTAAAATAGTTGACATGATCATATTATATAATTGCTGAATATAATAAATTTTGCCATCCTATATAGTAAGAGCCTAATATGCTAAGTGCCCTACCTTTCCTTCGACCATTCGACCAGTCGCTATGATGTGCACTGATCACCAAGGGGCAGACGCTCTGACCAGTAGGTTAGCTTGCTGCCGGGGTCCTGACGATTGGGACCGGGTGAGATGGGCCAGACAAACCCTGGAACCCTCCCACGGTCCCTCCCTGACCCCAATCATGCACAGGTGGGGTCCCTTGGCTTGGCCTGTGCCCTCTCCCAATCCAGGACCCCTCAGGGAATGTCAGAGAGCTAGTTTTGGCCTGATTACTGCAGGCCAGGCCAAGGGATCCCACCAGTGCATGAATGCGTGCAGCTGGGCATCTAGTATTTAAAGAAAATATTGGAGCATTCCTCTAATTTTATCCAACTGGATTTTTCATATATAATAGTAATTTGATCATTACCACTACCATTCATATAACATATATATATATGTATTATGTATATATATATATATATATATATATATATATATATATATATATACATATACACACACACACCAAATTTAAAACTCAGACTACTACATTAATCCCTCTTCTGTTTTTCTGTTTCAACTTCTATTTGCAATTATTATCCTCCTCCAATATACATTGCAAATTTTAATAATTATAAAACATAAAAATGAAATTTTATTGAAATGTATTTTTCAGTGAGATAGATGTGGGTTTCTGCCTCAATTTGTTTATTACTGTGAGAATGAGACAGATCTTGGCACCAATTATACATTTAGTTTTGTATATTGTTTACAATGTTAAGAAAAAGTATTAACATAAATACGTTTATGTGAATAGAAGTACTATTTTATACCAATATAACTTTACTTTTAAATTATTTTTAGTTTATATGACAAAATTTCCTAGTATTATTGGACTGATGATGAATTATTTAGATACTTCTTCAACATTATTGGAATCAAAGTATATTAAACCATTGTATTTCCAACAAGATTTGCTATGTAGTTTCTGAGAAATATATCCAATAGGTTTTACAAAGAACTATCAAATCATTATTTATTTTACTTAGAAATATGCATTTATGCCAATATACTCAAACCTAGCAAAGACAACAGAAAAAAAGTGTTCACTTTCCATGATTGGTAAAATGTTCATATCCTTTCATGAGCTTTAAATACATTTTCTGTAAAACTTGGAGACTAAAGATTTACCTCATTTAGTTTATGAATTAGTGGCTACGTTGAAGAGAACAGTATTTCTAGTTGTCCTCTGAGTCCCCAGAGGTTTTCAAGCCCTAGGTCAATACACCCTAAAATGAGTCAGGATGCCTCATTTGAAGGATGCTCATGAAATGGGAACTGGGAAAGCAGAACAAGCACCATGCCTGTGAGGACAAATCTATTTCCAGGCAGAATAGCCTTTAGAAATGGTGCTAATGGAAAATGAAAGTTTGTACAGTGATTCTTCAAAGCACACATGCTTATGTACCCTTGTAGAGTATCTGTAGGATATCCAGAGTTATGTATGGCCCAATTTCAACTCTAAAATCCACATTTTTATAAATAAGCAGGAGCTAATTTACCAAATAATCCTAAACCACCATATGCACAGTTGGCATCTATATTACAACATCTAATCCTGCTCTTTCCAGGCCCTGTATCAACTGGACAAGCCAATCACCATTGCCCATCCAAAATTAATGATGAGCAGGTACGCTGCTTGGATCTCTGTCCAAGAGGAGGACTTTCCCTTAGTGCTGGCTTTCAGGATCACCTCTGGAGGAGACTGTATTCCAACAGCAATTGTTGGTGTTTGCTAGCATATTGGGACAACAGCTCTATGAACCATTACTTTGGAACCAATATGAGATGGATGGGTGTACATATCCATTGTGAGATAGACTTAGACAGGGACTCCATTTATTACCTAATACTCATTTGCCCCCAAAAGGCTGTCTTGGGTATTTTGTGTCTCTAGAGATCAATATCATCTCATGTCTTGCATACAACAGCCCTCAAATATGTATTTTACTTTCCCCAGTATAGAGTTATATGCTCAAAAGATCATAGAGCTCATTGGAGGACGACTGGAGTAATCACTCCCTCCCACAAATACTTGCTGTGTTATTGTAAGATGAACTTAAATCTATTTACATCGCTCCATCCTTACTCTACTCACTATCAGATTTTTTCCTAGCTCACTAAATTCCTCCAAGCCTTTGTCCTGGCTCTTCTTAATTCTGTTCCCATATTTCCAATTATGGTATCCTTTCTGCAATAGAAGATTATCTAAAACTGTGAATCATAAAATCTTTAACTGACTTTCCATTATTCTAAAAAAATAATAATAATAATTAAGTTTCCTGCACACATATTAGAACCTCATGACCATCTTTCCAGGAGTTTTGGGCCTGACTCTCAGTTTATCTTCTATTCTCCACACAGATTATATTTCTTCTGAATCCTTGACATATCAAGACCTTGAGTATTGACCCATGCCCTTCTACAGGATTTCTCCTTGTTCACCATTTTTGGTAACTTTACAGTTAGAAAACCTATCCACAGAACACTATACATAATCAAATAGTCTAATTATTTTTCTGTCTCTCATCCTATGCTGCAATTTGTATGAAATCAGAGACTTGTCAATCACCTAAACATTTTGTCACCAGTATATAACAGTGAGTCTATTCAGGACTGACCCCTTGTTTAATTTCAGAGTTGAAGCAGTGAATGTATTAATCAATATAATAATATATATTAATTGTATGGCAGGGGAATTTATCAGGTAGTTTTAGTTTTCACATCCATGTGCAATTTTTCTTCATGAAATTATTTGACATTTCTGTCTTACTTTTCAACTATATAATAATACTGTTTGCAACTGAGAGGAAAACTACTCCAAATTATTTCCTTTAAGCATACCCTAAAGTATTTACAGCTCTAAGCCATTTTAGCAATTTTAGCTCTAGCTTTCTAAGAATGTAGTTTATACTGCTATACTAAGTATTTTCTCTTGAAAAAACAGAAAATGGGAAGTACAAATTGTATGTTTCCTTTGACTATAAACAAAAAAATCATTTTCAGTAAACCTTTTGCCTTCTATTACAATATTTTTCTATATATTTGTCAGGATTCAATATTTTATAGCATCTTTGTACTTGAGAGACTGAATGATAATAAATCAATTTTATGGCTATCAATAAAGGAATGGTTTAATGGACAAAGTACTCAAATAATTTTTAAATATATCTCTATTTCACTCCATTAAATGTCACTAGATGTTAAAATAATTAGCACAACAAAACTATTAAGTATTCTTTGACTCTAATTTAGAATAATAGTCAAACCCTGATCCTAAAAATTGCATCTTGGCAGTAATTACTGCTATTGCTTATTGGTAATTGCTCAGTAGTAAATTGCTATTATTTACAGTAAAATGTATTTCAATTTATCATTTTCAAAGACTTTTAAAGTCTACATGGTGGGTAATTTTGTTTATGTGTAGTCTTACCAATTTTCAGTTAGTAGCTTATACAACATAGGATACAAGTGAATGTTTTTCTACCATATACATGCCCAAAGGTCAGCTAGTTCTTAAGTTTATAAACAACCTTTACTGTGGGCAGATATGACCTTGTTAAGGGGATTATCCAGGTGGGCACAATCAAATTAGAAGGGTCATTGTTAACGAAAGACAAAAGGGTCAGAGCCAAAATTTTATGTGATGATGGAAGAAGAGCTGGAGTGATATAGGTAAGGGACAAGGACACCAGGAATGGAGACAGCCTTTAGAAGCTGAAGGGGGTGATGAAATAGAGTGAATTATTCCATAAGAGCCGTTTTGAACTTCTGACATCCAGAACTCTATGATAAATCTGTGTTGTTGTTTTTAATGTAGTAAGTCCTCACTTAACATTATCAGCAGTTTCTGCAACTTTAAGCAAAACAACATATAGCAAAACCAATTTTACCACAGGCTCATTTATATAAACTGAAGTTAAGTTCCTAGGGCATTTCATCAACATTATAACATAACTAGAGGCCTGGTGCATGAAATTTGTGAACTGGGGTTAGGGGGGACCCCTCAGCCTGGCCTGTCCCTCTCGTAGTCTGGGACCCCTTGCTCCTTACTGCCCGCCTGCTTGCTGCTCCTACTGCTCAGCTTACTGCTCCTTAGTGCTGCCTCAAAAGTTCCTGACACTGCCGCTGCACTCGCCAGCTATGAGCCTGGCTTCTGGCTAAGCAGCACTTCCCCTGTGGAAGTGCACTGACCACCAGGGGACAGCTCCTATGTTGAGCATCTGCGCCCTGGTGGTCAGTTCATAGCGACCAGTCATTCCACCATTTGGTTGATTTGCATATTAGGGTTTTATTATATAGGATAGGATATTGAATGTGAACTATAAATGAAAAATAAAATTTAAAAAAGTACCAAATAAAATTTTAGATCTGAAAAATTTTTAATATATATGTATTTTTAATTCTCACCTGAGGATGTTTTTAAAATTGATTTTTAGAGAGAGAAACATCCATGTGACAGAGAAATACCAGTAGGCAGTCTTTGCACCTGCTGGCCCACCGGGACCTAACCTAAAACTAAGTATGTGCCCTAACCTAGAATCTAACAGGAAATCCTTTGGTGTACAGGTTGAGACTCCAACCAATTGAGCCACCTGGCCTGGGAAGATCTGAAAAAAATTTTAAATGTACCTCCAGGCCCTGGTCAGTGTGAATCAGCAGTTAGAGTGTCCTCCCCACACCAAAGGGTCATGGGTTCAATTCTAGGTGAGGGCACATACACAGGTTGCAGGTTCCATCCCTGTCGGATTGCTTGGGCAACTGATGGATGTTTCTCTTTCTCTTTCCCTCTCCCTTCCTGTCTCTCTAGAATCAATGAAAAAAACATATCCTTAGAGGAGGACTTAAAAAGAAAAAAGTGCTGGTTTGGTTCAGTGGATAGTGCTTCTGCAGGAGAATTGAAGGGTACCAGGTTGGATTCTGATCAAGGGCACATACCTGGGTTGCAGGCTCAATCCCAGGCCCTGGTCAGGGATTCAGCAAGAGGCAACCAATTGATGTCTCTCACATTAGTTTCTTTCTCCCTCCTTTCCACTCTCTGTAAAAAAAAAAAAAAAAAAAATCAATGCAAAAATGTCCTCAGGTGAGGATTAACCAAAACAAACCAACAAACACCCATCCCCAGTGTGATTAGTGAAGGAGCATATGAAGTATTTGTTGAATGAATGGGAAGGGATGGGACTTTACTTTCTGTTTTAGTAACTGCAAGCCAGGGGGTTTATTTTTTATTTTAATTTTTATTGATTGATTATTTTAGAGAGAGGAAGGGAGCGAGAGAAACACCAGTGTGTTGTTCCGCTCATTATGCTCTCTTTGGTTGCTTCTTGTCTGTGCCCTGACCAGGGATCCAACCCGAAACATTGCTGTATCGGAAGGAGGTTCTAACCCACTGCGCTGCACGCTGCCTGTCAGGGCCCCTCAACAAAACCCCTCTGGCTGCCCTGGCCCCTGCTGTGGGCCGGTGCTCCTCTGCCACAGCAAAGGTTTGGGTTCCATTCTGACAGAGCACCTACTTATGTTTCAGGTTTGATCCCCAGTCGGGGATGACTGCTGCTCAGGAAGTGACCAAGGACAGCTGAGGTCCATGTGCTCTAGTCATTCCGCGGGGAGCTGGGGTTCCATTGCCGACCTGGCGACTCCGATCCCCACTACCCCTGGTCCTCCATTGAGGACGACTTCAACTATGGCAGCTGCGCGGCCTCCTCCAGCATACACATCCACATGGGTAGGTCGCCCTCCCCCGGCTCGCCAGGCCTGGGAAGTGGATTTCCGGGTTCCCAGGGAGAGCACCCTCCGCCCGCCCTGCGCCTGACTCCCAGGGAGAGCGGGGTGGGGGGCGGGGAAGCACTTCACTCCGCCTCCCTTCGGGGCTCCCCGGTCAGAGCAGAGCAGAGCTCAGCACCTGTCCTGCTCAGGGCTCCGAGGGGAGAGCCGCCCCAGGGAGGCCTCCTGGCTGGGTGCTGAGAAAATGAAACTGGAGCCCTTCCTCCCTGAACCCTGTCGTCTTCGATGCAGAAAGGAACAAATGAAAGCCTCAGCAGCCTTAAGTGAAGATGCATTGAGTTATCTGCTGGGATGTTTGTGCTTTAGGGCATGTGAATGCATTTTATTTTATTTGACGCAGCCTCACGTCCCTCGGCCTTGTGCGGCATGCAGCCACACCCACCCGTCCTTATGCTCCAGCTGGTCCTTACCATGAGGGCATCACATACAAATCTGCATATTCCTCCATTATATATATAGATGTTATTCAAAGACCTGCTGTATTATAAGCAAAGACCTAGAGCACAATAAATTTGAGGTTTTTTAAAATAAATCTTTATTGTTGAAAGTATTATATATGTCCCTTCCCCCACCCCATTGACCTCTCCAAACCTTCCACCCCCCAAGCCCTCACCACCCTACCAAGGATGAAGTAGTTTGATACATAAGATATAGGAAACTAATACAATGCTCAAAAAGGTTTGTGGAGTTGGTTACTTATTTCTTCCCTTCCATGATGTTTCCCAACTCCTTTCATCTGAGAGTAACTGGGTGTCAGAAGATGGTCCTAAAATGACTGCGTTAGAGTAATTTCAAACAGAAACCCAAACTATAACCCAATAAAGACAAAGTATAGACAGTGTTTCAAAGTGGAATAAGATTCAGAAATCCTTTGGAGGTATAGCCTGGAAATGACCTATGAATCTATAAAAATTCAGCTATCAAAATTCTGAAAAGTTATGAATCCATGACACCTTAATGTTTATTTACTTTGCATCCCCCTCCTCGACCCCTCCCCCAAAAAAGAAAAAACAAGTTCACTAAAGCAAATGATCTGGAAGAAATCAAATGAGTCTCCAAGGAGAGTCAGGAATCCATAGGAGGAAATGTCTATAAAATTTACTATCTATCACTTACCTATCTATGTCTTCTAACCTCTGCAGACCTATTCAATCTCCTGTTACACACATACAATTTCCATAGAACCAGGATGGCAATAAATACTGCTGGTAAATCTCTCTTCTCACCAACTCATTGAGCTCCTTTCTTGATTTATGTTCAACCTGGAGCCCACCCAGGAATGACTATAATAAAAATCTAGTCCGGAGTAATAGAGTTGCTGGGCCAGTTTTCTTAGCACTCCTCTCAGCATGAAAAATATGAGACTTGCCAGGGAAAATCTAGATAGGATTTTTCTTCAAGTCTCCTCATTCCTCTAACTATTGACAATTATGGAACTATTTAGAGGATAACTCTTCCCAGGAGATTTTTTTTCCCCTGGATACCTGATCAGTTAATGATTTGGTGTGTAGTATTTTAAAATGGTAATGTCACAAGCTAATACTCTGCATCATGTTCTGTGGAGTACTTGGCATTTTAGAGCCAAATTTCTGAGCTTCCTTAGTCCTAACATAGTCACAGATAT
The DNA here is from genome assembly GCF_014108235.1 of Myotis myotis. Classification (NCBI taxonomy): domain Eukaryota; kingdom Metazoa; phylum Chordata; class Mammalia; order Chiroptera; family Vespertilionidae; genus Myotis; species Myotis myotis. The sequence continues at coordinate 44,786,010 of NW_023416401.1, forward strand.
CACACATAACTATTATATTTTTATTGAAAAGAGAACAAAATATATCGCTTCAAATACATTCAGACAGGTGTATGCTCCTTTTCATGTGCAAATTCACACTTAAAAATGAATGTTTCTAAATTATTTTCATTGTGCTATTTTATGCTTATTTCTTTTAACCTGGAGTGTATCCAGTCAACTTAATTGCTACAGATTCTGACCTTGTCACCTTCTCCTAGGCCTGCAATTAATGCAAGGAAGGTGTAAAAGACTCTCTCTCTCTCTCTCTCTCTCTCTTTCATACACACACACACTCATAAAATCAGCCTCTATTAATCAAATAGATGAAGGTAAAAGCATATCAATGTTCTCATAAGCTGTGTTTTACAATATCTCTGCACATATATCAAACATTTAATAGTTAATTTTTTTACTATTATTAGTTTTCATCACTAGCTATTCCCAACAGCATTATATTTTGTATCTCACTCTAGGTAAAGAAAAACTTTAATATCATATATATATATGATATTAAATATCATATAATATCATATATATAATATTAAAAGGCTAACATGCAAATAGACCGAATGACGAAACAACCAAACCGAACAACCAGTCACTATGATGCACACTGACCATCAGGAGGTGCACGCAGAACATGGCGGGTGTTGGCCACAGCAGGATGGTGGAGCAGGTGAGCAGGAGTGCCAGACAAAGGCAGGGCGCTGGTAGCTGTCATTGGGGTGAGCCTCTGGTGGTTACTGAAAATTCTTTGCTCCCATGTGCTGCAGTCCCACCTGGCACTCACACCACTGCCGGTGCCTAACACTGGCCCGATCGCCCCTCAGGGCTTCTCCACCTCTCTCTACTCCTGAGGGGTGATTGGGCCAGCAGCCACCTCCACTTGCATCCACTGACGGCGCCGGCCCCACTCGCACCTGCTGCTGTACCTGCTGCTGCCCCTGCTGCTGGCACCTGCCCCAATTGCTCCACACCGTGCAAATGGGGTTGGCACCACGAGCATGTGGGAGCAGAGGTGGCGGGAACGGGGCTGCTGGCAGACAGGGGACCGGGGGCCACAGCAGGAGAGGTCAGGCGGAGGTGCAGAGGATGGGCCGAGACCCACCACTGTGTCCACTGCAGCCTCATGGCCCACAGTTCCTTTCAAGGTTCATGAATTTGTGCACTGGGCCCCTGGATATGTATAAAAGCCTAAGCGAGCCTTACGACCGGTCGACCAAACAATCGGTTGACTGGTTGCTATGACCTGCACTGCCTACCAGGGGGCATACACTCAATGCATGAGCTGCCCCCTGGTGGTCAATGTGCTCCCACAGCAACCTTGGCCAGCCAACCTCCTGTAGTCCTTCCCCGTGACCTGCCAACCTCCTGTGGTCCCTCACCCCAGCCGGCCACCCTGATTGGGGCCAATTGGGACAGCCTGATGGTCCTGATCACCAGCCAGGCCATGGGACCCCAATCGTGCATGAATTCATGCACCGGCACTCTAGTTATATATAAAATAGAACAGTGCTGTAAGCATTAGAAGAAGATGATTTAGAAAACTTTTCATTCTCCATGTATTCTGTGGCATATGGCACTTTACTGTTTGAAAATAGACTTTGATATAAAGATTTTGACACTGAAACACTGGTGTGTGTTCACCTTCTTAACAATAGACTATCTACTACACAAATCCTTTGGAATTCTTCTGCACAGAATATCTACCCATTCTCTCCCATTTATTTATGTGTTCAATCATGTACTTATATCACGTGGACTCATGACTTTATTTCATACTTTGGGTTGTCAACAACCTTTTCTTTGTTGCTCAAATGACTCCAGCTACAGTTGGCCAATAGGAGACCTTTCAATTGGCTCTTATGTTGCTATTTAAAAATGTATCCTATAAAAACTTACAGATACCAAACTTTTTGGCACATATAATTTATAATCATGTAGCTTAATTTTTCTGATAACCTAGTTTTATTAAAATTTTAAAGAGTTTTTCTGATATGTCAATTTGATTGGAATTAAATTCAACATTCAGCCGAAACCGGTTTGGCTCAGTGGATAGAGCGTCGGCCTGTGGACTGAGAGGTCCTGGGTTCGATTCCGGTCAAGGGCATGTACCTGGGTTGCGTGCACATCCCCAGTAGGAGATGTGCAGGAGGCAGCTGATCGGTGTTTCCCTCTCATCGATGTTTCTAACTCTCTATCACTCTCCCTTCCTCTCTGTGAAAAATCAATAAAATATATTAAAAAAAATTCAACATTCAGAATGAGTAAAGATAAGAAAAAGCATAATAAAGAAAAATAAATGCTTTTTATGATAGGAAATTCCCAAATATCTCATTTTATGTCAATATGTCAGTATTGCTGATTTATTCAAAATGTAACCTACCACAATTCAACATGAACCTGTATATTAATGAACTACTATGAATATATTTTAATAAGGAGGAATGAGTGCTTTATAAGAATAATCAAAATTATATATATGCTTCTTATTCCTTTTTAGAATAAGTAAGCACTCAGGATATATAATATAATCTTGTAAACTCAAAGTAAACTGCAAATTACTAAGTAAGGCAACCTCAGTTTTACTGTCTGTCTTATTACAATGATATTTTATTTTTACATTTATAATTTTAATGTACACCTATTTTATATTTTATAAAGTTACCTGTATTCAGAAATTAATTGCACAGAGATTTCATGGTCTAACCACTACAGTGGTAGCTATTAGCTTGTTGGGGAAATTCCATGATTGATTCATTATGTTTTTCCAGAGGAAGGAGCCTCCTGCTGAGCAGGAAGGCATTTGATTGGCTCATCATCCCTGCTGGAAGCTTCTATCTTCTGTTAGCTTTGACTTTCATGACCTCAAAAAAAGTGGTAATATTTTACAACTAATAACACAAGAAGAGAGAAAAACTGAAAATAGAATCTATGACTAAGGGATTCATTTGAAAGTAGGATTTCCTTAATTCATTCAAATCTTTCTAATTGATAGGTCAGTTTGATCAACCACTGGTAATATGTAATTAACAGGAGAGGCTGGGCTTCTGTTATAGGATTATTGAGCTTACATATTATCAATAATATTTTAAAGAAGGAAAGTTCAATGTCAAGGAACCCTTTAAATGGTAACTGTGTCTTTTTGCTTCACACTTTTATGACAGAGAATATACATAGAGTTTTGTTCCTGTGAAACTTAAGATTTTCAGTTATATTACTTATCATCAAGTGAAACATTGGAAAAATAAATTTCTAAAAACTAAGAGAACATATTTATATGTTAGCCAGTGCTTCCTTCAAAGCTATTGGTAAAGTGCTTTGTATTGCAGCAAATGTAGGATGAATTATTTTTAAATTGAAGGAAAAAGATGAAAGACAAGAATATGAAGGGAAGAATGGTTTTCTAGAGACAAAAATATGACACTGATTTGTTCAGTGATGGGGGAAGGTAGGCTATTTAGACTCTTATTTTCTTTCCAATGCCATCTAATTACTCTAAATGACTCAAAGTTATTAGTTTTCTCTTTTTGATTTGTTTAGGGCATGTACTTTTTATTATTGAATGAATTTTAATATAACTACTAAATACTAATGTTTTTTTCTACCTGATAACATTCCAAGTTAATTCAAAAATCACTACTGAGGTTTTATTGGATTTCTGCTAAATTATTTCCTTTTCATAATTGCATTGTTTTGTCTGTCATAACTTGAATTTCCCCTGACTATATAACTTCATATCCTTCTCCTACATTTTGATATTGTCTCATTTTTGGCAGATTATTGATTGACACAGAGCAAGAATAAAGATAGAACTTGAGTCAGACCGAGCAATAATTAGTAGTACATGGATTATCTTCATGTTTAGATTTCTTTAAAAAGGATTTGTAATGTATTTATTTATATAAAATAACAGGCCTTATGGAAAATTCTATTTTATTAAAATATATATTTGGTTTGAGTAGCAGATAAAAGTAAATGCATATTAGCAAAATTCAATAAGTCACATGCAATAATAATAAGCACTGTGAACATTACACATTAATTCTAGTGTTACTTTATCATTGGGGATCATTTGCTTTGTTCCCCATCTGAACCTAGCTTCTAGCACCTCACCTACCACCTGCAACAATAAATAATTGGGCAACCAATGAATGATTCAATTAAACAAGTACTATTTTTATCTTGTTTAGTACATATTTCATAACAAATTTTGTTGAAATATAATAAAAACTCTCTTTTGACGATCAGTCTGAAGAGATACATGCATACAAAAGAAAAATGTAAGACCTGGTATCCGCAATCATGCAAATAACAATTGAAATGGCATATTAGAAAATTAGATCTTCCCTGAGACTTTGTGTGTCAAGGGAGTATTTAAAGGTGATCCAGGACTAAGCTGAAAGGCTCTGGTGGTAGTTCTCACATAGATAAACAGATAAGTCTAGTGAGGATAACTGGTGTGATACCACTAACATATGGATGATATATTTCACAACAATAATGAATGCACCAATATTAATAGGCAAAAAGGTTGATGGAAATATTGAAAACAATATTTGTTCATGTTGAGCTAAGACTGTTGAACTTCAATTTGTGGTTAATAACACAGTCATTTATATTATTGGGTTGTGATGGAATATATGTTCTATGCTAGTCTTAGACATGGATTCTGTCAATATGTAAAGGAAACAAGTAGACCTACTATGGAGTTAATTCAATATCAAAACTTCATATAAACTCTACAAAGGATGGACATATTTCATGTTCTTCCTCATGTATTCAGAAGCAATAAAACTTTATAGTACTAAGTAAACATGTTGAATGAATGCACTGTATGTATAAAGGAATGGAGATTTATTTTTTAGTTGTGCCACGTAATGACATGATCATTGACATGTTATCAATGTGGGTTTTGACTTTTGGGGTAATACACAAAATAGTCATATGGGTAATAAAATGTCACATAAATTTAGTAATCCTGTTTATTATTATTATTATTATTATTATTTCTATACAGGTAAAGACCTGGCTCCCTGACACATCAACTTTGATAATAAAATCAAGCATTTTGGTTGAAATGTCCAGGAAAAGTTACACACATAAGAATATGTAAGATGTGCCAATAAGAATGGAAATGAAGCCGAAACCGGTTTGGCTCAGTGGATAGAGCGTCAGCCTGCGGACTGAAAGGTCCCAGGTTCGATTCCGGTCAAGGGCATGTACCTGGGTTGCGGGCACATCCCCAGTGGGAGATGTGCAGGAGGCAGCTGGTCGATGTTTCTCTCTCATCGATGTTTCTAACTCTCTATCTCTCTCCCTTCCTCTCTGTAAAAAATCAATAAAATATATTTAAAAAAAAAAAAAAAGAATGGAAATGAAGATTGGAAATCATTTTCATAAAGGCAAGTAGAAAATATGGGAGTGATTGACATTTTTATTCTGAGAAGTGTCAGTGATGCCAAGAAAACTGAGCACGGCCTTTTTCTTCGCTATTCCTATGCCTGTTACCAGTTTATGAAGGTAGTTCAGCTTTCCCAACTATGTCTCAACTGAAAACTAATTGTGTTACATTAGTTCCTTGATAATGAATTGTTGGAAAATGATTTCCAGGATATTTGATTAATGAAAAACCTATTTTAAATACCCATAGGCATGATTCAAGTCAGTGGAAGTAAGCACTTTTTGTGAAACACAGAGGTTAGTATATTTTCTTTCTAAAGAGATATTCCTTGATACAGTGAATAAAGAGGAAAAGATAGAATGTGATTTGTTCCTCTTTTAATCTACCCATCTTTGCTCCAATAGAGAACATACTTGTGATCCAAGTTTTCTTCCACCAATAGACTCTGGTTGCTAACCATTGTTCTGTTAATCCTTTTGAATCAAGTGCCTAAATGCTTTGGGTTGATGGATTTGTTTTTATATGATTGAACATTTTGGTTTGAACCGGTACCAGCACATCTCAGCAACTGATACCAGCCCCCTTATAATCTCTATCTCCTGCTCTGCCATCTCATCGTAACTACCTTCTTTTTAGACCTCAACACAAAAGCCTTCAGATTTGAACAGAGACAAGAGGATGCATTATTTTCCTTTTCTTAGCTAATTGTCTTTGTATAGTTGGGTGCTTATCAAAACCAATAGCATCACTGGCTATTACAGAACCATCTTAAAAATTGCATATTATAAGCCAACATATATTAATATTGCCATGGTCTGTGTGTTGCTTTTTCAATAAAAGGAAATAGGGGTGCCATATCTGTATACAGTATAAAAATGACTAAAACATACACTGACTATTGCTATAGTTTTCCTTTAATTCTGAGTCCAAATGATTGATATTGGCAGAATAGTTTCAAATATCCTCTACATGGTTAACATAAGTGTGTTAATATTTTCCTTTAAAACAATATTTATTCCACATACTTGAATTCAATAAATGCATCATGTGAATTACCTATTTGTATGTTTTTCATTGTGTCTATCTCTGTATGTCTGCATGTGTGCTACATCAAGCAGTTTCCTTAAGAGGGTGGTTATATGGGGCATATAGATAGGGGGAGTTGTTCTCCCCTACTTTAGCCATATCCATGGGCAAGAACAAAAAGAACTGGACAAACCAGGGTTTTATGCTCTATCATATAATTTAAATATTTCATATGGTTCTTGTTGATGAACCAAAGTGGTGAAGTACTTTCATTTGATCTCATGGATGATGAAAGACTCTCTGGTTTTCCTGAAACTTGAGGTAAAAATCTAAGAATATTTTCCAAGATGTGCCTAGATATAGCAATATTCATCCATTCACCTATTGGAGAACATTTTGGGTTTTTCCAAGTTTTGGCAATTATGAATAGAGCTGCTACAAATATCAATGTGCAGATTTTTCTGTGGATATAACTTTTCAACTCCTTTGGGTAAATACCAAAGAATATGACTGCTAGATCATTGGAAAGAATATGTTTAGATTTGTAAGAAACTGTCAAACTGCCTTCCAAAGTGGTGGTGCTATTTTACATTCCCACCAGCAATAAATGAGAGTTTTTACTTCTTTACACCTCACCATAATTTAGTGTTGTCAGTGTTCAGATTTCAAGTATTGTGATAAGTGTGTGGTAGTATCTCATTGCTTTTTTAATGAAATTCAATATTGAAATTGAGTGACTTTTTGACTGCTTGTTTTCTGGGCATTTTCATGCACAGTTAGTTTATTTAACCACCACATATGTAAGAGACAGACATGATTACATATATTTCCACAGAGAAATATATTGAGACTCTAGGAGAATAAACAATTCTTCATGGCTATGTACCAAGTGGAAGAATGAGACCATGCTGGATAATAGAACTGAATTTCTTAAAGCTCAGTCTCTGAAAGACTCCTTTTGCAATGCTGTGAATATATGTGGTATATTATGCTGAGGAAGCTGAAATAGTCAAATGAAGTTATTCAATAACTAAGATATATAATTTAATAAATATAATTATATGTCTATTTTTTAAAAATAATTTATTGGTTTTTAGAGAGGGAGGAAGGGAGAACAGAAAAATATTGATATGAGAGTGAACCATTGATCAGCTGCCTCTTGCATGCCCCTACTCCAGGATCAAGCTCACAACCTGGGCATGTGCCCTGACCAAGAATCAACAAGTAACCTCTCACCCTAACTAGTTTGGCTCAGTAGATAGAGTGTTGGCCTGCGGACTGAAGGGTCCCAGGTTTAATTCCAGTCAAGGGCATGTACCTTGCTTGTGGGCACATCCCCAGCTGGAGGTGTGCAGGAGGCAGCTCATCAATGTTTCTCTCTCATCGATGTTTCTAACCCTCTATCCCTCTCCCTTTCTCTCTGTAAAAAAAATCAATAAAATGTATTTAAAAAAGAAACAAACACACAAAAAAACAAGTAACCTCTCAGTGCACAGGATGACATACAACCACATGAGCCACACAAGCCAGGGCTGTGTAAAGGGTTTTGAATTGAAAATTTAACTATACTTTTCCTGAAAGTGTGAAAGGAAAGTTATTAATCATCACTGTTTCAAACTTTATCCTACTGACTCCAGTTAAAACATAATCAATTATACCAAGTGTACTGATTAATCATGTGAATTTTGCAATCAAAGAAAACACGATAATTTCAAGAGAAACATCAAAAGTGCTTTATTCAAAGACATGTCCATCACTAGCTACACATTTCCCCCATCTTTCAGGTAATCTGTGGATTACTATCCTAATAGAACTTTTCTTGTTTTGAGGCAAACCACTTAGAGACTCAATTTTCCACTTCTTCATATGTTTTGAAGTGCTGCTCAGAAAGTGCCTGTGCCATCGATCAGAACAAATAATAATCGGAAGGAGCAAAGTCTGGTGAATACAGCGGGTGGGTTAATACTTCCCAGGCAAGATCTTTTAACGTGTCTTTAACTGGTTTTTCAAGTGTGTGATTGTGCGTCATCATGAAGCAAAATTACTTTGCTGTGTCTTCTCGCACATTCTGCTCATTTCACGATCAAAGTGCAGTTCAAATTATTTGTTGTCAGTAGCGATAAGTATTAACAGTTTCACCTGGTTTTAGAAGCTCATAATACACCACACCTTCCTGATCCCACCAAAGGCAGAGCATTATCTTCTTTCAAAGCGATTTGGCCTTACAGTCAATGCTGATGGTTGACCTGGACCAACCCATGATTTTGTGCGTTTGGGATTCTCAAAATAAATCCACTTTTCATCGCCAATCACAATTCGATGCAAAAAAGACTTTCTTTCATGCCGTTGAAGCAACATTTTACTGATGACTTTTCGGTTTTCCATTTGTCTTTCATTCAGTTGATGTGGCACCCATTTTCCTTCCTTTAAAATCTTTCCCTTTGCTTGTAAACAATCGGACATTGTTTGCTGAGCAACGTTTAATCTTTCTGCAAGTTGTTTTTGAGTTTGACACGCATCTTCATCCAATAATGCTTGTAATTGTTGGTCTTCAAACTTTTTCAGTTGACCTGGATGTTCTTGTCTTTCACATCGAAATCATCACTTTTAAAGCACTTAAACCAGTGTTCACAAGTCTCTTGAGAAGGAGCATGTTCACCATAAGCTTCCCGAAGTATACAATAACTTTTTCTTCCAAATAAAGCAATGAATTAAAACTTCCCACAAATGTTCTTTTTTTGAGGCACGAAATTCGACATTTTTAAGTGTAAAAATATCTATGATGTTAACACCTTCAGCAAATTTGACATATGAAGTTTTGAAGCTTGTTGTCAATACAACAAACTAGCATACATATCAAATCGCATATATATCAACATATGTGTAACTCCATCTATTGAAAAAAATCCACATTATTAAGCAGTACACCTAGTAAAATACAATAGAGATATATGATGAATAAAGTATTATTTTCTAGTTTTCCCTTAATACTCTTTTTACTTCTTAGATTTGCTTTTAATACCCATAGTCTCAACAAATTCAAACCTTGACTGAAAATTGCTTTCTGTTATTTTTATTAGAGTAACTTCCCAAATACAGGAAGTCACAGAAGGAATTTCCAGATAAATTGGGCTAATCTTAATCCAAAATGTTTAGCTCCATGGGACGAACCAGGGAATTTTTCCATTAGACATTAGTAAGGGTGTATACCAATCTCTTTAGTCTCAATATATTATTGTTGGACAGGTTAATGGAGGTCACTGTTTCCCAACTCATAAGAATAGAGATGTGTTATTTTTTATTTCCATAAAATCCAGCAAATGAATTTGAATCATAAAGGAAAACATATTTTGATTTTATTTTTAAACAGAATTTTCTTAATTACATAGATTCAAATTTATTTTCATATTTCCTCAGTACACATGCTCAAAATATCATCCACACCATCTTCCTATTTATAGAACTCTTCACCAATAAAGGAACTAAAATTGCTATAGCAACTATAGATATAGTAATGTTTGCCAAAAATACACATCTTTAAATTAATAAAGAAAAGAAGTCTTGTTATTTTTAAAAATTAATTTGGATAATTTATTTATTTTGTCAAAATCACAGGCACACCTAAATGCACACACAACTTGGGATCAATCCAAATGGAGAACTCTAATGTCAATTTCACACGATTTCTCAGTCTCAGGTTCTTGATATAACTTTAAAGTTTATACCCAAATCATGAGCTTTTCTAAAGCCATTAAGAGTCACAGTTTGCTGCTGTTATTGCAATAGAGATTTTAATATAGAATTTTTTCACCTCCAGTGCACGGCACGAACACCTTAGTCACAGACATCCTGTTGTAAAGATGCTTAATGTCTCAATGAACTATTTAAATGTAGCTGTCTTCCAGTCATTGTTTTATATGAAAATAAGACAAACAGATGCTAGGCCATCAGGAAAATAGTGCATTCTATATATCTAAACATCCTGATTAGAGAATAAGGACAGAGTAAAGTGGATGGTATTAGTTTTAAATTCTTCTCTGAGGCTTAATTGTCTGATAAGGATGGAAAGAATGAGCAGAGTGAACATGGTGACTGCTCACCTAGAAATGTTCTCAATGTAAGAAGGATCAATCAATTTTATGAAATTTATGGAAATGAGAGTCACCGTTGACTTCCATTTCTGGACTGCATATCTGAATAGACTCAGAGAAGAAATTTATTCACTTAATTGTGCATGAAATATGTATTTGTGACTACAGAGGCCATTTACTCTTGATCCTATTATTGTGTTCTGTGATTCCAGTTTTCCAACAGGTTTTTGAGTGTTTTAAAACATGTAGTTTTTCATGCATCAAGACACTTTGAATGTAGAACTGTATATAATAACATCATTTTCTCCTCTTCAATTTAACAAGTGGAGAGAAAAAGTTCTTATTACAAAGTGTAGTAGGCAGAATAATACCCACCACTCCTGCCCAAAGAAGGTCCAATCCTAATCCTAGGAAACAATAAATATATTATATTGCATTATGAAAGGCATTGCAGATGTGATTAAGGTTAAGGATGCTGAGATGAGGACATTAGCCTGAATTATCCTAGTGGGACAAATTTAATTGAATTTAAAGAACCAATCCCTGTTAAGAATAAGTCACAGGGAAATGTCACTATGAAAGAACAGTCAGAAAAATGCAACCTTGCTGCCTCTGAATGAAAGAAGGCACCCTGAGTGAAGGAATGTCATAGTCCTGGAGAAGTTGGAAAAGACAAGGAAACAGACTTTCCCTAGAGATTCCAGAAAGGAACCAGTTCTGCCAACCAGCCCAAGTATAACTTCTAAATGATGAAACTAAGATAATAAATGTGTGCTTTTTAAGTTACTAAGTGTATATTAACTTATTATAGCAGCAATAAAAATTAATATACACAAATTTATTGGTAAATTCAATGAGAATCATGACCTATTAATCCAGAGACCAAGTGGATAAGACTCAAATTCCCTGTCCTTTTCTCCATCTGGGACTTGTTGGCATGTATGTGACTCCAGACAGGTACAGGTGAGGCAGCTTCATCTTTCAGGGTTTTTTCTGTGGCCTGCAGTTCTACTGGGTTTTCCATGGACATCTCAGCTGCTCCAATTTAGCCTGCTCCAAAAACCCACATCAGGGAATCTACAAAGCGTGCAACAACTGCAGGGACAATTGATTTGAGAAAGAGTGTGTGTGTGTGTGTGTGTGTGTGTGTGTGTAAAAGAGAGAGAAAGAGAGAGAGGGAGAGAGAGAGAGAGAGAGAGAGAGAATCATTGATCAGTAGACTCCTATATGTGTCCCAACCGGGGGTGGAACCCACAACCTAGGTATGTGCCCTGACTGAAATAGAACATGAATCCTTTTGGTGTACAGGACAACGCTCTAACCAACTGAGCCACCCAGCCATGCAGAATATGCTCTTTAATGTGTGTCTCCTCTGTCAGAGATCCCACTGTTCTTTATGTATTTTTCTAATATTCCTTTCCTCCTCCATTTTCTCTTTATTTCTCTGCCTTCAGCCACTTGATGATTGCTTGCCAGAGTTTTACAGAGTCAGATTTACTGTGTCTCTGCCTCCCCCTTCCTGTTGCCTTCACTCAGGCTGCATTAAAAAGTCACTACTCGGGCAGGCTAGAAGTGGTCAGTGGAGAAAAAAAAAACGGGAACATATGTAATACTTTCAACAATAAAGATTTTTTTTTAAGTCACCACTCTCCTCGGTAGCTACAGTTACTACTGGCTGGGGTGGTATCACCTCAGGGACACCCATCAGTGTTTGACACTCACCCTCAGCTCACTGACCCCAGGCTCCCCTCCGTCCCTATCAGCTTTCTCTGTTTCTTCAACCAACCATTCTGGATCCTGGAAAGCCAGAAACAGTCCAATAGCTTTTCCTTTCTCACCATGAGTCTATTTGCCTTTGCTTCTCACCTGGTTGCTGGCTGGGCCTTTCTAGGAAGCTCTCTCCAGCATCCAACAGAAGAGCCACACCTGGGACTCCCCCAAGTCACCACCTCCATAAGCAACATCAAGAAATGTGTCTACAGCCCAGCTGGCATTGCTCAGTAGTTGAGCGTCAACTATGAACCAGGAGGTCACAGTTTGATTTCTAGTCAGGGCACATGACTGGGTTGTGGACTCAATCCCCAGTAGGGGGCGTGCAGGAGGCAGACAATTAATGATTCTCTCTCATCATTGATGTTTATCTCTCTCTCTCTTTCTCTCCCTCCCTCTCTGAAATCAATAAAAAGATAGTTTTTAAAAAATAAATGTGTCTGCAGAGTCCCTCCAAAATGGAATCCTCTACCTGTGTTAGTTCAGTTCAATAGTGTGAACCTTCTGACAGCCTGAAGTCCCTTGCATCTTACAATTACACCTGTCATAGTTCTCAGCATCCCAGGACAGATGTGAGGACATAGGCTGCACAGTTAGAAATCTCTGTGCCTAGAGCATTTCTAGCGCTCCAGTTTGGTTGTTTAAGATCACTTTATCAAAGCCTCAGCTCATGCAGTTTACTATAGGAGCTGTGTCACATTTTACAAACGACAGAGGGTACGCACTTCAAGGTAGATGAGTAAGTTCTGAAGATGGAATGCAAAGCACTGTGATCACAGTTAACAATACAACATCACATACTTCTAAGTTGCTAAGAAACTAGATCATAGCCCTAACCAGTTTGGCTCAGTGGATAGAGCGTCGGCCTGCGGACTCAAGGGTCCCAGGTTCGATTCTGGTCAAGGGCATGTACCTTGGTTGTGGGCACATCCCCAGTGGGGAGTGTGCAGGAGGCAGCTGGTCGATGTTTCTCTCTCATCGATGTTTCTAGCTCTCTATCCCTCTCCCTTCCTCTCTGTGGAAAATCAATAAAATATATATTAAAAAAAAAGAAAAGAAAAAAAAGAAACTAGATCATAAATGTACTGACCACAAACGAGAAATGGTAATTATGGGACATGATGGAGGTGGTTGCTGACGTGATGGTGGTAATCATATGGCAATATGCATCAAACCAACACCTTAAACTTACAGTTATATGCCCACTATCTATATATATAAAACCCTAATATGCAAATGGACCGAACAGCAGAACAACCAAACAACCGAATAACTGGTTGCTATGTAGTGCACTGACCACCAGGAGGCATGCGTGGAACATGGTGAGCATTGGCAACAGGCACAGAGCACAGAACATGGTGGGCATCGGCTGCGGTGGAATGGTGGAGGTGAGTGGGGACACCAGACTAAGGTGGGGTGCCAGTCGCTGTCATCAAGGTGAGCCTCTGGTGGTTACTGAAAATTCTTTGCTCCTGTGTGCCGCCATCCCACTGGGTACTTATACCCACTGCCGGTGATGGCCCTGCTTGCTCTGGCTACTGGCTCCTGATGCTGGTCCCAATGGCTGGGTGCCCATCAGCAGGTGCAAGCAGCAGCTGCCAGTCCCAATCGCCCCTGAGGGCTTCTCCACCTCCCCTTGCTCCTGAGGGGCGATCGGGGATGGCAGCCGCCACTCGAACTTGCTTCTGGCACCGGCCCCAATTGCACCGCACCGTCAACGTGTATGAGCAGGGCTGGCGCCATCAGCGCATGGGAGCAGTGTTGCCGCGAGTAGGGCTGCCAGCAGACAGGGGATCAGGGGCCACAGTGGGAGGGGCCAGGCGGGGGCATGGAGGATGAACTGAGACCCGCCCCTGTGCCCACTGCAGCCTCGTGGCCCACAGTTCCTTTCAAGGTGCACAAATTTGTGCACTGGGTCCCTAGTATATCAATAAGAAAATAAAAATAAAAGACACACTTCAAAATGATTGAAAATGTCTAATGGTCTTGATTCTAGACCCTAGAACAGCCGTGGGTAAACTACGGCCCGCGGGCAGGATCCAGCCCGTTTGAAATGAATAAAACTAAAAAAAAAAAAAAAGACCGTACCCTTTTATGTAATGATGTTTACTTTGAATTTATATTAGTTCACACAAACACTCCATCCATGCTTTTGTTCCGGCCCTCCGGTCCAGTTTAAGAACCCATTGTGGCCCTCGAGTCAAAAAGTTTGCCCACCTCTGCCCTAGAAGGACAAGTGTGTAGAATCCAAAACATTAATCTCATTAACAACTGTATTCCATTTTCTTGATGCACTTTCTTTACACTCTCACATGTCAAAATATAACAAGAAACTCCCAATCCCCTGACCCCAATGTTTCAGATGTATTCCTCCCTTTTTCTACTTTGAATATGTAGACAGACCAAGCCTATTTCACCAAGTCCTGGCCCTCTAAGCACCAAGACTTACATGTCCATTCTAAATATCAACATCCCTAAATAATCTGGGGCTTGGAAGAACCGGAGTCCTCTCACACACAGTAAGATGTGTTAGTTGAGTGTGAAATGTGGGGGCCTTGAGTGGAATAATCTGTAGGGAAGACAAACTTTTACCTTTCCCCTCTTAGACTCCTTTTAAACTGGGTCTAAGAATTAAATTGGCATAGGACCAATAAACAAGAGAAAAGCAGTCTCACTTTTTCAATACAAGTTTTATGTGACCCTGGAGTCCCGGAAGGATGGAATGGCCAAAGAAACAGTGAGACCTACTTCCTTTTATGTTAGGTTGAGGAAGGACAGGTGATTGTGAAAAAGTGACTACACTCTATGGGGAGGCTAGAGGAAGATAGAATTGTTTTAATAGGGACTGTGTATACATAATTCTCTCAGTCTCTCAACTTCCTGATAATAACAATGTGACTTTGCTCTGGTGTAGGGAGGACATCTTTAGTGTAGAAATTTCATCTCCAGCTTTTAAGAAAAGAAGGAAGGCCATGGCATTTTTCTTGTATTTGTTGTTTTACAAGTGCCTTTAACTCAACATAGTCAATATGCCAGTGTGCACATTTTAGGTGGCTTGTTCTGAAATCCTTCAAATCATTATAATTTTTGCTTTCTTGGACTGTATAAGCCTGCAGGGAGCCAGAAAAGGAGACCCCAGATACTAATATAAGTCAGGTCACCTTTCCCAGGGCGGCTTCACAAGGTGGTCGCTGAGGCCCCCTGCAGGCCAATTCTGGATCTACCTCCCTCACAATTTCAACTCCCTAACATTCAACATGCCCCAAAGCAAAGGAACAAAAGCAGCCAATGTCTTTGATAGAACTGTTTGTGTTGTCAACCATACAATATCAAATTCATTTGGGGCCTGTGTAATGTTCTATGTGTACTTTTGTGTAGTTTTTGTATCCCATCTTATCATTTTAAAATGTTTTTATTGATGAGAGAGAGAGAGAGAGAGAGAGAGAGAGAGAGAGAGAGAGAGAGAGAGAGAAACATGGATGTTAGAGAGAAACATTGACCAGCTGCCTCCTATAAGCTCCCTACTGGGGATCAAGCTGACAAGCCCAGCATTTGCCCTGACCAGGAATCGAACAGGTGACCTTTTGATGTATGGGACAATGCTCAACCAATCCGCCAGGGAACCCCAACTCCTCATTTTAAAAAATTACTACTACTGCTGCAACTTCATTATAATTACTATTATTTTCATTCTTCTGCTGTTAGTTATTTCTTTCTAAAATCTGTCCACATGTCAAAATACTTAGTGAAATGCTATAACAAGGATAATTCCTTTTTTCCTGCCTCAAAGGATATGACCATCTTCTGTTTTACAGCTGATTAGTATTTCATGGTGCAAATGTACATCAGCATAGATGGACCTGGAGAGTATTATGCTAAGTAAAATAAGCCAATCAGATAAAGACAAATACCATATGATTTCACTTCAATGTGAAATCTAATGAACAAAATAAACTAACAAAGTGGAGTCAGACTCATGGATACAGAGAACAGACTGACAGCTGTCGGAGGGGAGGATGGGTGGAAACTAGGTGAGATGGATGAAGGGATTAAGCAGGGGAAAAAAAAAACAACTTCTGGACACAGACAACAGTATGGTGATTGCCAGAGGGAAGGGAGTGGGGGAAGACAAAGAAGGTAAATGGTGATAGGAGACTTGACTTTGGGTGGTGAACCCATAGTATAATATACAGATGATATATTGTAGAATTGCATACCTGAAACCTGTATAATTTTATTAACCAATGTCAATTGATTAATACAATTTAAAAAATTAAAGACAGGAAAAAAGGGGGGTATAGTCATCTAAACCTGGGACGTGTGCAGGTTCTTGGTGGCAACCTTGCTTTCCTCTGGTACCAAACGTACCTGTTCTTGAAGTAGCAAGAGATGATACAACTAGTACTAGAACTTGACCAAATTGGTAAAGTTTGAGCCTTGAATTTCCTCATTTTTTCCCCTGACACTTCTATTCAGCTGTTTCAGCTTCTTCCCTTAACCAGGGTTCCTGAAGCTCTCCTATTGATGCCAAACTTAAACACCTTTCTTGTTTATTTGGTTTTTCCTTTTGCTTTATTCATGCACTGTCATAACAATTGTCACAGCAATTAGGTATGTATAGTCATAAATTGTTGCTCATATGATTGTAGTTTAGTAAGGTCTTTAGACTCAAATAATACATATATTTTAATAACATTTTCCATCACAAAGCAATGAATTTGAAGAGTGGAAGGAAATGAAGGTGGCATAGTTCAGTACAAAACAGTGGTGATATAAAATCTCCACAAAACAGGGAAATATGAAAACAGTCAGCAGTCAAAAGAATATGATTACCCCTCTTTTTATAAATGGTAGAAATGATAAATGATAAATGATAAATGGTCTTTGGTTATACTGCAAATTCTATTGATTCTGTGATGATCTCATGAAATACAAATAAGGCACTCATTGGCTTTTAAAAAGAGAAGTAGATTATTACATAGGATGTTATTAGGAAATTTAGTTAATTAAATCTATCAGAATACATGGCCAGTGTGCCAAAGCACAGGCAGAAATAATTTACTATAAAATAATCTTAAAATGTTGAGAAATATTTACATTAACACAGAGCTAGCTCCCATATTATTCTTGATTTTTCATATATGTAAACTATATAATATTCACTGATAGGAATTTAGAAAGAATTAATCATACATTTATCTACATCATGTACTCTGTTTAAAGTAATGTTTCAGTGACTGGATAATTTTGAAATGTTTAATAAGGAGGAGAAAAACAACAACCACAGAAGCAAAGACTAATGGCTACCCTCCTTGAGGTTATACCATTCTCATAGGGATGCCCAGGGTATCAGCTCCATTCATCAACTGTGAGTTAAAGAAGACAGCTACCACTGCAGCTGAAGCATCTTTCTTCCATGTCATTGGGGTGCTATTCATCAAAAAAGAACCTTTTGAAGAAAAGTCTACAATCAGCCTCGACGTATGAGGTTTTGAGAAATTCAGGCTCAGTTAAGAATATCTATAATTGTTTATAAGTGAGAAGAAAGTTAAAAGTGAGAAGAAAGTCTACCATGGAACAGTTAATAAGGCTATTTCACTAATGTGTTAAATTTCTATGCCTGGTATGGAAAATTGAAAATGTTATATTGTTGAATTTTTAAAAACTGATTTATATGACAATATGTATTATGGATCTATTTTGATAAAGCATGTGTCTATATTATAAATGTATATATTATAAACCTGAAAAGATATGTGTGTCTATTAATAGGGTTTACCCCTGGAGAGCTGGATTTTGTAATTTTATGTATGTTTTTATTGTTCTAATTTCTTATTATAACAAATGTAAGCCTTTTGTAAAATAAGGAAATGTAAGGTAAGTTAATAAAACATTTTTACTTTTATTTCAAATTTATGTTTATATAACAATAAATTTTATATCCCTCAAAATTTAGGTAAGAGGAGGAATACATGTAGTTTTTATCTATAGATAAATTCCACATCATACTTTCTATAGATGTTGTTTAGACTCCCTGAGAATATAGTAGTTTTTACAGTAATAGTAGGATAATTCTCCAAGAGTAATAATTTTGTCCCGATGAAAAGAATGCAGTCCTTGGAGACAGGAGGATAACATACTCATGATATTGAAAGGAAACTTTAGTTAATTAAATCTATCAGAATATATGGCCAGTGTGCCAAAGCACAGGCAGAAATAATTTACTATAAAATAATCTTAAAATGTTGAGAAATATTTACATTAACACAGAGCTAGCTCCCATATTATGCTGGTGATCAAATTCTACTGCCAAAGTAGGGCAAAGGCAGAGCAAAGAGGAGTCATAAGCCATGGTTGAGTAGAAAAATTAATGTTGAGTTGATAAATAAATGTTGAATTAAATAGAATTTAACTGGCAGTGAACTTTAAATCTGGAAAGGGCTACAGGCCATGATGGTATGAATGGCCATCTGTCATTCACGATGATGCAGCAGGAAGTGGAACCAGGTTGCTTTCTCTTTCTCACACCCATTTTAGAAGTTGCATCTCTGAGAAAGTGTGACCTCGGTGCAATCTCACTTCATGTTCCTCCTGGGTGGTGACAGAAAAGCTTCAGCAAGCATGGTGTGGGGTGTTTATTCCTTAAGTACTGAGTATTGTCAGCATCTCTATATTTACTCCCGAGATAAATCACCACTAGCATGTAGGACAGAAGGTAACGACATGAATGAAAAAGAAGGAACATTTCATAAATTATAATAATCACATGCATCCAATCATAACTGTTAGAGAATGTATTAACATGCAAAATAAAAAAAATTGAGAGTCATATTGAATACAGGATTCTAAAGAAACTACTGCTGAAAGTCTTTTTTTTTTGCCATGTGCTTTGTGATTGAAAAGTTTTATTTAAGATGCTATCTCCCCCACTTAGCTCACAAATATATTTTCTTATAATTACTTCTATTAAACTTATAATTTTGTCCTTCATAGTTTGAACTTAAGCACATGGAGAATCCATCCACCCCCATAGCTGGAAGTAGGCAGGGAATAATTTCCATACTTTGCCCCCTAACATTCTGCCTTTTCTCCATTGATTTATGGTACTAAATGCATTGTATATTATATTTCCAAATATTTATGTTTCCTCTCTGAGTTCTACTCAGTCCATACATCTATCTATTTGTCTGTACTTATGCCAATGCTACACTTATGGCAATGGATTGGTAATACACCTCATCATTTGTAAGAGCAAATTTTCTCCCTTTGATCCTTATTTGTCAAAAGTACTGAAAGATGCATATGGCCCCTGGGGAGAGTGTGCCAACTGGGCAGACAATGTAATTAGAAAGGGGGAGGCTGGATCTTCAGAAAGCATTACCTTATTTCCTAAATGTTTGATCAGTTCTCAAACCAAGGCTATCATTATTATGAATTTCATATTACTCCTCAAAAGGGCCAAAAGTAACTGAAACTATGATTTTCTAGTAGTCTTTAAATGTCATATATATATATATTTTTTTTTAAAAAAAAAGAATAAGTCACTGTTTAGAAAGTAAAAGGTGAGTTTTATGCACCACACACATTCAGTCTTTCACATTATGTATAAAGTTAATGGTACAATTTTCTGCAGGCACTGCTTATTTCATTGAAAAAGTACTCTTCTTTCATAGAGTTTTAATCCAAATTATGTGTTGAGTTTTTCAAATGTCTCTCCTTCATCAATTATGTAACAATGTGATATTTTTTCCCCTTAAGCCTGTTAATATGATCTATTACAGAGATTTACTGTCAAATATTGAACCAGCCTTGCATTCTAATGTTATACCCCAATTAACTCTGATGTATGATTATATTTATACTAGTGACCTGGTGCATGAATTTGTGCACATTGAAAGGAAATTAATTAGAAGGTGGCTGGAGGGACGGGACTGGGTGAGACGGCCAGACACACCCTAGAGCCAACCTCCCATGGTCCCTCCCTGGCCAGCTACACCTGGGGTGGCACCGTGGCTCAGAGAGCATCTACAGAGTGAGCGGGGTCCCTCCAGCAGGTGGGGTCCCTCGACCTGGCCTGCAAGGATTGGGCCAATACAAGCTATCCAACATTACTAAGGGGTCCCAGAGTGCGAGAGGGCACACTGCAAAGTTGCTGTCATATAGGGTGTAGAACGTAAATGTAAATGTGCAGTAAATCAGATCCAGGGCCAACAGTGCCCCAGTAACAACATAACCCACAAAGAAAGGTGGAATTGCATGGCCCGGTGAGGAATTGAGCTTCCCTCCTCTCTGGTTTTGGGATGTGCCACCGAGAACCGCCGCCAAGTCACTGCAGCTAGGCAGCTCCTGTGTTGAGCGTCTTCCCCCCGGCTGGTCTGTGCACATTATAGCAGCCCGTTGGACGGTCGGACACTTAGCATATTAGCCTTTTATATATACAGATATTGCTGAATTTTATTTACAAATATTCTATTAAAGATTTCTGCATTTAATCTCACGAAGGTCATTGGACTGTAGTTTCTTTATTTTTAATGTCCATGCAATGGTATATATTGTACATTTGGTATATTATACAATTATACATTGGACATGTCTCCTCACCTGCTCTTATTTCCTTCTGTCCTCCAGCCCACAGGTCTTGTTGCTATAGGAACAAGCCTTCTCTTTTCTGGCCTTCTTTCCTGGCCTCCTATAACATATTCATCATGTTCTGTCTCTCCTATCTGCTGAGCATGTTTAAAATGTCATCTCTCATACAGATGACTTTTCCTCTAAAGAACCTCTCTAACTAAATAAATTTCAAGAGGAACCTGTATGACTGCAGTCATGGCATCTTAAAATTTTTATTTTTGTCCTAATTTGTATTATTAAGCAGTTTATTTCAAATGGATTAGTAATACGTAGATATGAAAATATTTCAAATACACAGAATGGTGCACAGATGAATAAGAACTCTTTCCTCCCTATGAAACTGGTTTCCCTCCAAAAATTAACTACTACTTTCAAATTATCTTAACCTATAGATCATTACGCAATTTCTATAGATATAGAACCTTGTGCGACAAGTGAGACAATGCTCAACGTTATATTTTGACTAGGATTTATTTCTCTATAGCCACTCTAAGTTCATAAAGGCTAAAACTTTAATACCTGTACTTTTCCTCCAAAATTTTAGTTGCACTGCCCATTATGGCAACTGGCCCTGGGCATATGCACCATGTTTGTTAAATAAAGGACTACAAATTATAAGTCTGTCCATTTGGAGAGAATTCTATAAGTGGGTATTCAAGTATCATTCCATATATTAAGAAGTAGAGTGAATAAAATATGGTTTAACAAAGCTAACAAATTTTAAAACAAACTGTCATTTTTTTCTCCACACATCACTTTGATTTATAAAACTATGGAAATTCCCATGGCCTATTTGTACCATTTATTAACAAATGTGGCTTAGAAAACACTGTGACTGGTTGGTACTATTGCCCTAACAGGAATAGTCCATTAGGGGGTTGTGAACAATAACAGAGAGAAAGAAATCATTGCCCCATTTCTTCTTCCTTCAGGACTGTGCCTGAGCACCCAGAGGCTGCCAGCTCTCTTGTTTTATTTAAAGCACAGAAGCTACACAGACACACAGGTACAGCATGAACTGTGAATTTCCATGACAGAAAATAGTCAAGAATTTCAGAAACTGCAGGGATTAAAAGAGGTGGATAAATATTTATAAATGTGAATGCAAAAAACTGCAGTCAACCGAATTCTCAAGAAGAATTTTCTGCTCAATGTTTTCTTCTCTGTATAGTGAGACTGCTCCTTGAACTTCTAGATCTAAGAATGAAAATTGCTTTCACTCCCACATACTTCCTAGTTTACCTGTGCTTTCTGAAAATAGACATTAAAATATTGCCAAATCGGATTTTCAGTAGGTTTTCTTCTTACTAATGATCGGCTCTTTCTTTCAAGTTCTATTTACACTTAGAAAATAAGTTCAAAGATTAAAAATATATAATGGCTTTCATTTAAGTATTTATAACATCAGTGTATCTTTAATAGAATAGACAATATAATTAACATTTCCTGATTGGAATAATATTGTATTTATTTTAAATAACTTATGCAATGTTCTACATTATACACACATCTCTCATTTCATGCTATTCAGTATTACTAAGCATCATCAATTAAAATTATGGGTTTGTTTTAGACTCCTCATAGACACACCCTGCAAAATTGTTTTTACCAGCTGCCTGGACGTCCCTTAGCCCAGCCAAGTTAACACTGAAGATTAACCATCACTGTAGATAAACTTTGCCACCTTTTCCCAGTGGAATTTCAGATTTGCCCTAGACCAGTGGCTAGTATGTGCCTCCTAGTTTTCAGTTCTCATGCCAAGGGATTACTTAAGTCATCCTATTCCTGTGACTGCTGTATGTTCAATGCATAGTAGACAAGTTCTTTATGTGTTATATGCATATAATTTTAATGCATATATTATAGGGATAATTGTTTGATAGAAAGATTAGCATAAACTTTCAGTATATCTCTGAATGTTTCATTAATGTCATTATGAGCAACTGTCATTTTTACATATAGTACTTTAGACATACCAGGGATGTTAGTGGCATTCTCTATAGGTTGCTTTTTATAAAATAAATTCTCCATGTCAGCTTGAAAGAAAGCATGGTATGTGTGTGTGTGTGTATGTGTATGTATATATTACAATGACCTACAACGTGAGTATAGAATTCAACACTGGTCATCCCATACAAAATCTTTCCAAGAGCTGGTGCAGGAGAATTCCCTTTGCTCTCACTTTATTCCTTCTTTCCAACTCCAGATCTGTGCTGTACAAGGTGTGTTATTGGGTGCACACATGTGGTCATTGCAACCAACAGTCTGTATTCTGTTCTTCCCACACACAGTTGCCACTTGGCCACCCATTAAGCATAGGGAGGGACATGTTGGCGGACAGCAGATCTAAGTTAGGATGGACCAGGGATGGGACATGTGTGCCCTGGAAGCATGCCTATGGCCATTTTTAGAGAGAATACAATGGTCCCATAACTGGAATGGAAGGGAGAACATAGGTTCCAGGCATATGTAAGCCCTGGTCCACATGATATGTCCTCTGAGGAAAGATATTAGAACATGTAGAACATGTTCCTTAAACCAGCAAGTCCAATGTAATGGCCCTTTTGAACACCTCTAAGGGAAGCTCTGATAAGGAGAGTTGTCTTGCTCATTTCAGATTTTTTAAACATCCTCATAATAACAATATAATTTGGATGACAGGATCCTGAAATTTAAGTATTATGTCATCTTTGCATGACATGTTTGGAGAATCTTGGTGATGGATTTCAGTTTATATTGAGTGCAAAACAAGCAAATATGTGTGACAAAGAAGGAAGAATGAAGCTAATTGTATTATTGCCACCAATGATTGATTCCTCTTTAATATAGGATTATACATTATGCCCTGGATCTATCCCATTGTCCTGTAAGAGAAGCTCATTACCTGACTCTGATTTGGGCCTTGGTGATGTGACATTTTTTGGCCATATCCTAAATACAGGACAGCTCCTTCACTCAGCATTCCACAAAAACATTTGGTTCCAAGCACAGCAGAGCCAAGCAGAGCAGCAGTTGCCTCAAAGTCTCTGATAACATGAGCAAGAAATAAATATGTGTTTCTAGAAGCTGTTAGATCATGGGTTTGTGCTTAGCCACTGCTAATTAATATACCATTATAAAAATAAATAAATCAATTGGTCCGAGTAAAAGATTTTTTTCCATGTAAGATCTAAGATCAGAACCTTAATTTCCACTGTGAGTTGTCTTTCCCTCTTACACCCATCTAACTCACTTTTCATTTAAACTCCCATAGATATAATGATCAGGTTTTAAGGAGTCAAACAGCATGCATGGGACATTTTATTTATTTATGTTACGACATAAAGTGGGTCAGTAACGGTGTTAAAACGATCTGCTCTTATCAAGTTGAGAAATATCAATTAGGATTAACTAAAGTAACCTCTCCCCTGGTTTGGTCTGCCTTCTAGAATGATGGCTGTACAAATCACTGGTTTGTTTCCTCAGGAGGTCAATAATTCACAACAACGCTTTTGGCTTCGAGAGCTATAGTTCAATTTCCAAACAGCCTCAGGAAAATTAAACATAGCATGCCTATAATGACCTTAAGGATGGAGGAGGGATACAATCAATGAAACCAAATAATATTTCTGTTTATAAACAACTTTTCTGGCAGAGTAACTGTACATTTGTTAATCGGTTGGTAAAAGCCTGCTTCTACTTGCATTTCTTTTTGTTTGAGTGTCTTTACGTAAGGTCTATATTTAATAACAGACCTTCTTATGACCTTTTTGCATAACAAAGCCCTGATGAAATTATATTATTAACTGTTATTCACTTCCTATAATGCTTTTTATTACAGACACTGGGAAAATCTTTACTCCACTCACATATATATCTGTTCTGATTTCTTCACTATTGAATCTCAGCTATGGAATAGCTAATTAGGCTTTCTGAATGTTTCATGCTCTCTGCAATTTCTTTAAGGCCCTGTTTTCAGGTTTTTACTTCATATTAGAATGTGATAATATTTTCAATCTAATTAAATTCTATCACTTTTACTGGCCCATTGATTTATCTCAGATGTTACAAAAGCAATCACACCAGCAAACCATTAAAACTTCCATTCTCCCACATGTCTAAACAAATAAAATATTTTCTTATATTGTGCAATGAAACAGTTATCTACTTAGGGTTATTGTGATTAAAAAACACCAACTATGCTTTCAGTTTGACAAACTTTCTCAGGGGTCAAATTTTACTAGAATTTTTTGATGAGGAAAATACTAGTCTCAGCACATGAGCACGCTGTGACCTAGATTCTGAAGAGGCTGCTTTCACCGTCAGATACTCAAATTCTGCGGGATACAGTCAGAATCTCTTCCTCATGTGTACACAGACTTTACGATATCACTGGACTGACTTCCCCTTCACCCTCAGATACTCCGAAAGGAAAAAAAAAAGAAGTATTCTTTTGAAAAAATAGTGGAGAATAAATTACATTAAAATATTTAAATTTAATTATTTTATAAAATACTACAGGCATGAAAAATCTTATGAATTAACACATAGAAATCATAAATGACTTAAATATATTGAATGATCATCATATTTCATATAACAAATGAATTCAATTACAGTGGATCCTTGGTACATTCATTACAATTGTATTTTTTTTTGCCAGTATTAAATGGAAAGCACTTTATTAGCAGCATGTAATATGCAAGATTAAATGAGCTTAAATCTCCTCCTCAGGGGGTTAAAGTGCAGTAGAATAATCATATATGTAAATAAACACATCACTTGGAATAAAGAGGTTAGTAAACTGTAACATACACATTTGGCCTAGAAACACAGAGATCATGGTGTTTGCCAAATGTTATATATAGTTATAATTTAAATAACGTTATATGTACAGGATGGGGCAAAAGTAGATTTACAGTTGTTCATATGGAAATACTACAATAACTAGTAAATATTAAAACAAGAATAAACTGTTTCACATACAACTGTAAACCTACTTTTACACCACCCTGTATGTGTGTGTGTGTGTGTGTGTGTGTGCGCACGCGCACACACATAAAAGAATCACAGGTTTCTATTCACATGAGTAAAAACACAACCCCATGCTGTATCAACCTAGCAGTTTTGCTTTGCCAGCACTAACTGTTACAGACAGATTCAGCTTGTCTCCAAGTATATAACCCTGTGGGAAGAGGACTTTTTCTTATTGTCTAAAGTTTTACATTGGAAGAGGACTTTTTGACTGGCATTGGTCTTCATATGTACTGAATACATTTTAACAATTGAAATGATGAATGTAAAGCTCTACAGTTATAAAACACTTGTACTGCTTAAAAATCTAGGAAATAAGTCTAAGCCTGAGCCCATAGTATAGTTATACACATATGAATATACAACCCCAATAAATTCAATAAAATATATATTTATATACTTATAAATGCAATAATCCAATTTGACAAATGTTACTAAGTATATTTAATCTTCACAGATTTCAAAAAAAATTTTTGATATGAATTATCTAATTGGGTTTATAAAGCTGCAACCATCTAGCTAAATAAATACAATGTACGTAATTTTAAAGTATTTCACGTACCACTTTACTAGTTTAAAGAAGATGTTAGACAGAACACCTGTATGCAACATGGAGAAAATGGGTCAGGAGTGTTTCCTGATTCGGTCTCGATGCATCTGTATAACTATTTTCATTTTAACTATTAGTTGTTTTGTTTGGTGTTGTTTTGGGGTTTGGTGTTTGGCTGACTGAGATGTAAGACTCTATGCCCTACAGGAGAACATAGGACTTGTTCTTCTTGATTATATGCACCAACACTTAGGATAGTGCCTGCTGTAGAGAGGAAACTATACCTTTAAGAAATGAAATAGAAGAAAAATAATTATGTCCTAATAACCACTGACATTGTAAATTGCTCTACAGAATAATATTTGCAAAGAAACATTCATTTATCCTCCTGCTTATGAATATAAAGTCAGATTCTCCCTCTTGAAATATATTCTTTCCCTTGAATATCTAAGTATTTAAGAATATCCATGAATTCAAAGAACTGAAGTCACTACCTAACAAGGCATTAGAAAGAACAGGTACCCAGGCCATCCACTGTTGATATTTTCCAGCTCATATTTTCTGGTATAGATCACATGGATTCCTGTTCATATTACAGTGGTTCAAGTTTGTCAACCAGGGCAGCCTACAGTGGTGTTCCAAGAAGGATATGACATCAGTCCCTAGACCAATTCTGAGAGGGTGTTCAAGGATATCCCACATGTGTGCTTTCAGGTTTATAGTGGGGAAAAGTTCACATACCCAGCCACAAACCTGGTTGTCATCTTGGGCCCAGAGTAAGGAATTCAACAGTGTCTGCTAATCTCAACTCAACATCCAAATAAAGAAAGTATTGGTTTCCTCCCATAACTATGAGGAAAAACACCAAGAAATACAGAAAACATATAAGTCACCCTTCAATTCAGGAGGGAGAAGTCTGTCCAGGATCATCCAGATCACAATTAATCAGCAATTAAAATATCAAAGATCTACTCACTATTTGCCATTCCTTGAGTCATGAATTCAGCATGGGAAATTTCCATGTTGCTAACTAAATGCCCAAAAGAATCCTCACTCAGGGATCACATCATGGTGTGGTAAGAGGAGATAAGATCCCCAAGTCTCAACAAACCAAAGAACCACTTCCCTAGGTATTGTTAGGGAAGAACTTGGATGGAAAGATGAAAGGTTCTTAGGGCAACAAGGCAGTAAATGCGTGGATGTCAGTGTTCACTATTAAACATCATAAATATATCAAATAGAAAGTCAAGTGTCTTAAGAATAATTTTGAAAATATATTGTGTGCTAAATTATGTGCTAGATACTGAGGGTCAAAGGGCATTAAACATATCCCTTTCGCTCAAGGAGTCTAACCATTAAGTGATAAGAAGATCAAGCAGAAAACTGGAGCAGAGAATAGTAAATGCTAAATAAAGTTAAACAAGGAAAAGTGGTTGTATGTAATTTTAAAAATAGCAAATAATGTAAAATGGAAACTTTTTCTCAGAAAGTATTAACAGATGCCCCTATAGGAGCAAAAGTCTTCCTATATGAGTTAGACATTTTTATTAACAACCTACCTTTTCAGTTTAATTACTAAGAAAGGGTAATCGCTAATATATGTGCTGTGTTTGAAATTATCTATCCTTTTCTTCATAATTGATACTTTACCTATGTCTATATGTTTGAGATATTTTCCATGCAAGAACAATCATTTTGTGGGAGCCAACTATTTCCTTTCCAATTAAGGTACTATTAACTAACACACACACACACACACACGATGGAACACATAAAGAAAGCAGTGGCAAGTACTAGATAAATTTACATAGCTATAATAGAGATGAATGTATTAAAAGCCATTGCATTTAAATAATGTATTATTTTAAATAATATTTTAATACAGATAACTAGTAAAGAATACAAATTCCTAGGTTATTTTTTTCCTGCAATACATTACTATATTTTTAAATCAACAAACCCATGGTTTAACATATGTTAATATTGTTAAATACCTATACATTTCTATCTTCTTTAATGATTATGGATATTTATTTTCTCTCCTTTCTGATAGCTGGCCAGTATCTATAAGTTTAAGTAGGGTCAGTCTTCAGTTAAAACACATGCATATTCAAATTTGCCTATTCTGTGTGATATACTTTTTATTCATTACAATTCCTCTACCACGATTTTTATTCAACTGCTCTGTGTGCCGCATGATGATAATAGTTACTAATTGCTTACCACTGCACCTCAGCACCAAAACCAGTTCTTGTCATGTAGTGGTGCTCAATAAACTATTCTTTTTTCCCGAGAAATATTTACTGTGCACCTACTATATGTAGGTCATTGTTTTTGTCACATGCTGATAATATTCCTGGAGTTTAGGAGATACTACCAGTTAAAAATTGGATAGTTTTAGGTGAGTAAGTGTTATGCTATACACAAAATGGGTTTATAAGGCATGGTTAAGCGTGTTTTGAGTTGGTCTTTCCCAGGGGATAACCGTTATGCTGAAACCTCAGGGTAACTAGGGGACCCATCATGAAAAGATGGATTGCAAGGAGGAAGGTGCCAGTGAGTGATGAAATGAAAGACAGGTGTCCCTGGAGTGTTCACAAACCAGAGAGACAAGCAATGTGCCTGTCAGTGAGCAGAATGCAGTAGCTGGAGATAAGCCAGGAAGCCATTGCCAGCCAGAGCTGATAGATAGAGGTCTGGCTTCCTCAAGTAGGAGACATCACTGGGAAGTGCTGAAGGGGCTTGCTCTGTATTTTCATGTTTAAAAATGATTTGAGCTCTAGCTGGTATGGCTCAGTCGGTCATGGACTGAAGGGTCCTGAGTTCCATTCTGGTCAAGGGCGCATGCCCAGGTTGAGGCTCATCACCTTTAGGGGGCGTGCAGGAGGCAGGCAATCAATGATTATCTCTCATCATTGATGTTTCTCTCTCTCTCTCTCTCTCTCTCCCCCGCTCCTTTCCTCTCTGAAATCAATTAAATAATTATATGAGAGTGTATCAACTCACAAATACTTTAGGAAGAAAGAAAAAAAAGAAGGGACAGAGGAAAAGGAAGAAAATATCTCAAGAATTAGATGCTCTGATTTATGTTATTATTAATGAACGAGAAAATTGTCAATCTACTTATATGCACTATGACTTTCTATAAGATTTTTAAAATTGTTTAACCGTAACTAAGAAGTACTGAAATCACTTTCATTGTACATTTGTTCCAATAGTGCCTTTAAAGTGGAGTGATATTTTCAGAGTAATCACTGTAATCGTGGGTTTAGAGGCTTCACATTGGGTGACTGTATTCTTATCTGATAAAGAAATGTTATAATTGCACATTCTTTGAAGGTTTCCAGGAGATGGCATTTCTAATATGAAACCAAATCCTTTTATTTGCTATCTTCTCACACAGGTTATTCAAAGCAGCAGGGTTAGAGGAAGCAGAGAACCGGTTTCTCATTTGCAATAAATCACAGAAGCCCCTCAATTAGCCACCTGCATTCCTTCAGCATTTTTTCCAGCATTTGATCAAAAGCACTATTTCCTGTTATGATTAATAAAAATGGCCTGCCAAGTATTTGTTGTTTAAATGGGAAAATAATTAGCAACATTATGAAGGGAAACACTAGAGATATGCATGATCTCTGTGACATTACAATTCATTCTGAGCCTGTGTCACTAAGAAAGGCAAACAATCAGGAAATGGAAATGAAATTCATCAACAAATCCTCTTTCATCTGAAAACTTTGTTTGACCCTAGAGCTAACCTTATTTAAATGGTTACAGATTCACAGACCAGTTATCAACTAACAGTTAAGAAGACTAATTGTTTATTCTACGTGTGAAAGGATTAGCTACATATCAGTCCAGAAGAATTTGTGGGTTATTGTTTTTATTTGTTTGTTTGTGTTTTGTTTTGTTTTTACACCCAATAAGGTATCCCTTCATCTGCTGGCTCTCTCTGTCTTGTCCACTTTCTCTGTGGTAATGTTTGCTTACTAACCAAACCTCTGATTGGTCCCTTGTACCTGATGATTTGAAAACCTCAGCTCCATCTACATGGCCTTCAGAATCTCATATACCATCTTCCTGAGGTGTTCACTACTCTACCCCAAACTTGATTACTGGAAATTTGCATATGTGGTTACTATATACACACACCAGTCAGTCCACATCCAATTCTTTTAGTGATTACTGTCCCTTATGCCTAAAATATCCTCCATGAAAATCTCTATGTGGATCATTATCGTACTTCGGTTTTGTATATGGTGAAATACAGAATATATCTATAAATGTCCAATCAACATGGTCAAATTTGAACTTCTCTAAATATTTTCCACCAGAAGATTTTCCCATGTTCTCAAGTTTCTTCTGTGTTTCTTATACACTATATACATCCTTTAGGAAATCCTGCTAGCACTATTTTCAGAATATAAACCTGGAATTTCACCCCTTTTCCCACTTTTAAAGTAATACATACTGTAAAAATAAATTAAAAAATAAAATTTATGATACATATGATTACATAGAAAGGATATTTCTCATCCAATAAGACTCTTCTTCCAAGACAAAAGATAGTTTCTATAGGAGATGACAGCCTTCCTCTGAGTAAACTGAACTGCAAGTACAGATTTTCCATTTGGGAAATTTATATACCAACTAGTGGCCCGGTACATGAAATTCATGCACATTAAAAGGGAATTAATTAGAGGAAATATTTTAATATTGCTATTTTCCCTTTCTCTATAATAGAAGTATCAGAGATGAAAGAAAATTAGTAAAATGTATATGAAAATCTCCCTCTTGTCAGAGTCTGGGGCATGCTGCGGGACCCAAATTCAAGTCCCCACTCACCCGCACACATTTCAAAATTACAGGAGACCCAGACCCTGCAGGCCCCAACCCCATTGGGCAAGACCCAGACCCGGCTGGCCCCACACCCGTCAAGCCTCTCCAGGGGAGAGGGGGGCGCAGCCTCAGGTCCCCCAGCCCAGCACCAGGTTGGGGGGCACAGCCTCAGGTCCCCCATCAAGCCCTGCCAGATGGGGGGATGCAGACTAAGATCCCCGGGCACAGCCTGAGGTCCCCCGGCCCAACCCCGGGGCGGGAGGTACAGCCTGAGGTCCCCCGCCCTGGCCAGGTGCCAGGCTGCCTCGGGTCCCTGCTGATCAGTCATTATGTGTCATGGCATGATGACCATTTGCATATTAGCCTTTTATTATGATGATTAAAACCTATTTTCATTTATTAAGCTTGAACAGGAGTGCATCATAGTGATTTTCCAAGCATTTGTATTATATATGTCCTCAGGGAAGGATAAACTATTCAAGTTTTTGAACTGTAGCAATCTGTGGGGTCATTAGTCTAACTGCCAAAAGAATTCTGCTGCCCAATTTAAGGTTTTATACACCATTTGATTCATTTATTTCACCTGACTGTAAGGATGAAGTTCCACATAAAATTGGAATTATCAGTTTGAAAGTGAATTTTCAATATATTTTATATCTAAAATGTTATAACAGGTGGGTATTTGATTTGTATAGATATTAAAGTCAGTCAACTATTATATATGTAGGAAAATATATAGTAACACACATATACACACAAAACTCATATCTTTTCCTACCAAAGTTTCAAATGAATGGCCATTTGTTATGATTTACAGTGACTTCTAATCTTGAAAACAACATTTTTACAAATTTCACACCTTATGCATAGACATTTAATTGAGTTAATATCCAGGAATTTAATTTTTTTGTATTGGACACTATACAAAAGAACTAGAAAACATTAAAAGTGAGTAATTTTGATACTGCCTTTGCAATTTTTACAGTGATATATACAGGTATCACAGATAACTCAAAATGCAATATAAGTTATACAAAGGTGTTCCTCTAAATAGGAAATAATATTTTATATAAAAGGGAAATTATAAATAGATGAAATAATATTTTATATAAAAGGGAAATTATCTTGTTTAGGTAAGACATAAAGGATGATGAATATGTAACAACAACAAGGTACCTTTAAATTAAACTTTTAGAGACTCTTTTGTATTAAAACACTAAGAAATGAGCACTCCTTCTGATTTTCCAAATAACAGAAAATTTTTTTTGTGGTGGCTGAATGTCACCCTATATTTAATCTACCTAAAATGCACACATACTAGTACACTCACATTCTTATAGGTAAATGGCTCCTTCTAACTTAGATATCTGGCCAGCATCATTCATTCTATCCAGAAGAAGATTTAAATTCCTGAGTAAGAAATAATTATTTTTCTATTTTTAAAATTACACTATAGTATCACCTATTAAATATGAGGAAAACAATATAATTATCATAAAATTATAGTAGATTAATAAACTAATGAATAATGGGAATTAAATTTTGTATGCATCTAGGCTAATATTTATGCCTATATGAGTGTCTAATGTAAATTTTCAACAAATTAAGAATGAACCTGAATCATTAAGATATTTGTAAATATAACAAAGCTTTTGAAGTTGTCCTGAATCTACCCCTACTGTTTTAATACATCTTGTTTGAAAAACAAAATAAGAACAGAAAAACAACTGGATAATAAGCATTAATAATCAATTCATTATATATCTTTGTTTAGATATGAATTAGACCCAAGTCAAACCTTAAAAACTATTTATGTAAGGTGATTTCCACACTTTACTAGAGTACAAGAATTCCCAAGAATTATTCTCATGCTTCTATGTGTTCTTGAGGCAGTCTAATGAAGAAGTGATAACCTCCTAAAGTTTGTACTAAATGGAACTTAATTATCTAGATTATTGAGTTATTTGGAGTATACTTGATTCTGACCTTCAAATAATGGCTTCTGAAAAAATATGTAAACTGCAATCAGAAAATAGAAATCATACATGTTTTACTTTCTATGATGGTAATTTCTCTTTATATAGACAGCAAAAAAGAATTGTTTAAAAAATATTTACTGATTATCACTAGACTCACAAATCCTCTTTTCAACACTATAACCATCTGTTAGTTTTAACAAGAAAAAGCTAATAATTTCAAAAATACCACTGTGTCATATCAACTAATTTTTAATTTATTTCATTGTTAAATAAAATGCTATATGAAATACAGTCTTGAATATATAAAATACATGTATTAATACATCTTCATTAATATGGTTGCATCTTATATGTTTCATTTTGAGTCATTTTCATTATCTCAGTAAAGGCAATATTTCAAATTAGATTTTGAAGTGTAAATGCTCCTAAATGATAGCTCTTGCAACCCAAACCAGGGCCAATGAAATTTAAGTTGTGATTTTTCTAGAAATATAATTTCCTGATAAATTTTTCTCGCCCCCCCAAAAAAAATTAATAATGCAGATGTCATTTTGCAATTGCAAGTACAATAAAACATTTTTTACTTGAGCTTATAATTTTTGAAAGACTGGTAAATTGATCTTGACATTATTTTCCACTGATTGGGTATAGAAACCTAGACCCAGGATCCACCTTAAAGTATATCTTTAGGTCGTTACATCATCATTTACATACAAGAAGGAATTTGTCCATCCTGAGTGACTGTCCCTCCATTAGCCCATATCTCATAAGAGACAGCATGGCCTTTGTCTCACAAGCCATCTCCATTTATTTTATCTTTCGGTCCACTACAGTCTTTTACCTCTGTGTTTCCTGGCCAAGCTCGCCATGGGGATGTCTACATGAACACACTACCTAGAGCAGTGGTTCCCAATGTGGGGCACATACCCCAGGGGGGGGGGGCAATTTGATTTTTAAGGGGGGCAATTTGAGAATGAGTTATTAACAGTGAATTTTTTGCACTTCTTGTGGTTCTAGGGGCCTCATATACAACATGTAAATATATATTGTGACATATTTATGGACTTAGTTCTCTATTATATATTTAAAACTTCATTTGCTATTTTTTCATATCACTTTATATTATTATTATTTTTAAACAATTTCTTAATGATTTCTTCCTCAGTACTTCAACTGTCCTTTCGTCCTTTTATTTTTCTCTTTCATGGATGCCATGTTCTTTGGAAGCTTGTTTAGAACAAGTTAATGGCCTTTTAGGCTTCCTCAACATGAATAGGAGTTCACTTTTGAATAATAAGAATTATATGTCATAGGGGTGGGGGGGCATCAGAATTTTAGAGATACTTAGGTGGGACATGGCCAAAAAAGGTTGGGAACCACTGATCTAGAGAAGTGTCAAACACACACACACACACAAAACAAATAGACTTCAAAGGAAACATAATCCTAACTTTTTAAGAATACTATGATAAGAGACATAAAATACATTAAGAGCAGCCTACTCTGAAAAGATATGTCAGTTTTTAAGGGAAAGGTTTTCTGGGCATGTATGAGAAAGATGAATTTAAAATATTAGTGTAAATGATCTATTTGATTTTTTAAAAATTGAACTCTACTATTTGTATCTCATTGTCATGTCTTCCAACAGTTATTAGAAATGTATTTGATTATTACTACTATGGAAAAATGCAATATTTTATAAAGTTCAATGTAGAAGTTTTTTCGCATGGTATTCTGATAAAGTGATTAACACATTTGTTACATGAAAGCAAGCTGAGGCCAGAAAACTAAAATATTTTCATGCTACTGAAAGGCAGAGCCAGGCGCCATCTGCATATATCATATGCTACGGCTACTTTCTTACTTCACTTAGAGCTCATCACAGCCCTAATGTAAACTGTATGAACTGACAAATATTAACTGGTACAAACCTTAGCAGAGAATTAAAACTTAGCTGGCTTAGCACATTCTGTGACATTGGTAAGCAATCTGAAAGTTGAGAAGAGAAACTTTGTCTGGGTAAGTGCATATATCTTATTTTAATATTTTTCAGCACCATTTTCCAAATTAAATTGAACAGTGAAGTGGCCATGTTTTTGCTGAATAGAATAAGAAATGGCTCTATTGCATTCAGATTGGGAGAGAAAACATTTCTACTTAAAAAACATTAGAGATGCAATGTGCTGCGTTCTTGAGTTGCATTTTATTAATTTATTTGACTTGGAGTGAGGCGATATATAAATGTTAGTTGTCACTACGCGCCTGGTGAGCAGGTATATCTAGCTTTGCCAGGGGAGAGCTGGTGCTTTTATGAAATCTCTCAGCTGGAGTGACAAAGGAGGCTGGGACAATAAGGGACAAACACCTGCCCCCACTCACTTCATTTTCAAGGGTAATATCTGGAAGGGAAAGAAATTACGTTAATAAAATATCTACCAAATTGGGATGGAGGCATTATATTCTTGCTGTTTGAGTCTATAATCTTTATATTGAAATAATTTGAAATGCATAACATTCAAAATATATTCAGATACATGTGTGTTTAATGAGCTAAAATGTGTTCTGTATAATGTATGATGAACTATAACCTAAAATATATTTTCTTTTTTTTTCACTCTCTCTCCTTTTACTGCTGTGTACTGATGGGAATGCTGTAATGGACTCTCATTCTGTTTCTTAGTACACCTTGGGACAAATGCTATGCTTGCTTAAGAGAACAATGTAAGGTTCCAGAAAAAAAAAAAGAAATGCATTAAAGGCTACATGGTGCCTGGGTGGAGAATCTTGTCATTTCCAATGAGCACCTGAAGTAGTGTTCAATCATGAACACCAAGGAAACAAAACAATAAAGAGAGAGTTCCTTAAAGAGCCGGTAGGGGCGAATTGGTTACTAAAGCAACAGACTACTACATCGGACGAAATATTCAGAAGCCTCCTGGAGTCAGTCACATTGAGATGTGAAGGCTGCCATTAAATTATATCGTGAGAAGAGAAAAAATAATTCTTAAAAAATAGATTTGGGGAGCATATATGAAAAGGCATAAATTAGTCCTGTATTATATGTGGGAAAGGGGGGAAGAGCTTTCCAGTAAAACAAGCCAACAAAATAGTTGACAGTAATGCTTATACAGTGATTTGAAATCATGGAATGGAGATGATTAAGGAAGTCTGAACACTATCTTTTCTCTTCTGCCACACTTATCTCTAACCTTGTCCCCTTTAGCCACAGGACAAACCAAGATGATCAAGGACAGACTGAACTTATAGCCTTGATGACCAACTTCATGAGCACATACATGAACATTTTACTCAGAGACCAATTGGTAGACATGCTTTCCAGAAAAAATAACATCAGAGAAACAACAGGCATATGATTCTGACCTGAAAATACTTCTACCAAATTATAAATGCATCTATTAAAGATATTATAGAAGAAAGCATCAATGCCCACAAGGAGATATTTATTAAATTTCTGTCTTCTATTTCTTCTAAGTCCCTATGTCCCTTCTATAGAATGAGCTTGATCCACTATAGATTTCTTTTTTTCATGTCAAAAAAAGGAATCTCAGGAATGAACAAAACAGCAAAAAGAAAGAGCAAGGGAACAGAATAGCTTTAGGAAAGACAGTAGCATCTATGAACATCAGAAGATTTTGGTGGAGAAGCTATGCATGGAAAAAGTGGTGCTGCAATAAATCGTAACTTCTTAACTGGGCAGGTCATGGTGGGTGGTCATGCCCCAGGCCCATAACCTCTTTGGTGAAAGGCTTTACTAGTAAGCCAGCCCTGCCCATTGTTTCTGTGCATATAGGTTAACACTCTTTTAAAATAACAGAATTAATACCCTTAGAAGGCATGATCACCCTCAAGAGAGCACATTACCTTTTCCGGTAATCCAAGTGCTGCCTTGCTATCTCCCACCTTCATGTAATTTTCTTCAACTTTGCCTCTTAATTTCAAATGTGTAAAAGAAACTGCAAAATTGCTGTTCTTGGGAGCATTGGCGATCTTGTTCCCTAGAGGATGTTGTCAGTTTGGCATAAATAAACTCTTATTGAAATTCTCTATAGGATTGGACATTCCTTACATTACCAAAGCTATAAAACAACAGGCAACTAAACTAGAGGTATAATTATTTGCTTTCTACCAATAATTCCAATGTTATCAGCTGAGCTTTAAGGAAACAATCTCTGGGAATGATTTTGTGTACATTTTTATAAAAAATGGAAAACCTATGCCCAGCTGGTGAGGCTCAGTGGTTGAGAGTTGACCCATGAACCAGAAGGCCATAGTTGGATTCCCTATCAGGGCACATGCCCGTGTTGTGGGCTTGATCTCCAGTAGGGGGCATGCAGTTGGCAACTGACCAATGATTTCCTCTCATCATTGATATTTCTATCTCTCCCTCCCTCTCCCTACCTCTCTCTGAAATCAATAAAAACATATTTTTTAAAAAATGGAAAACCTTTTCCTCACACTTTATCATCAGAAGCAAAACAGAACATAATTTCATCAATGAAGAGATGTAAGCTAAGTGTCTGAAAGAATAGAATTGATCACCATGACCTCCACATTATCAAAAACTAATTTGTCATTTATATTTTTAAATGTAATACTTTATTGATTTCAGAGAGGAAGAGAGAAGGAGAGAGAGATAGAAACATCAATGATGAGAGAGAATCATTGATCAGCTGCCTCCTGCACACCCCCTACTGGTGATCAAGCCTGCAACCCAGGCATGTGCCCTTGGCCGGAATCGAACCTGGGACCCTTCAGTCTGCAGGCTGATGCTCTATCCACTGAGCCAAGCCAGCTAGGGCTGTCATTCATATTTTGAAATAAAGGGGTATAATAAGTAATTATCCTGGAAGTAATAAAATGCAGATATAAAATCCAATTTAAATATTTATTGAAAAAATATTATAAACCAGGCCCTGTTATAGGTGGGTGTGGGGACATAACAGTACATCCTTGTTCAGATGGTGATATTAATAGAAATAATAGCATAAAAAGGAGAAAATAAGGAAAAAAAGTATAAAGTATGAAGCTGCCTCAGAAAAAGGATTATAGAGACTACACTATATCTCATGGGTTGAATATTTGTTTTCTTGACAAATTCACTTTCATGCCACTATCTAGTCAAGAATAGATGTACTGCTAAAAATATGAATAAATTTTTAAAAATGTACTAGAGTAAAATTAAATGTACTAATTCATAATAAAAGGTCAATATATTACCTTACATTCTCTTTTTTGTAGGCAGAGGTTGGACTATATATACATCTTTAACTTAGTCTCTCTTCAAATGTGTATACAATATACACATTGTAGATTCTTACAACAGAACTTAACAACATACATAGAATCAATGTTTCCATTAGTCCTGTCCCAATCTTTATCCTATTATTTTCATTCCATATGTTATAAAACCCATTCTACATTATTATTCTTTTATGAAACACTTAATTGCCTTTAAAATATTAAATAATTAAAGTATGTAATTTCCTATACACATCATTATTTTTGTAAGAAGATTTAGGATTATAGACATAATAAGGTAGCAGAATCTGGGCCAGGGGTGGGCAAACTTTTTGACTCGAGGACCACAATGGGTTCTTAAACTGGGCCGGAGGGCCGGAACAAAAGCATGGATGGAGTTTCTGTGTGAACTAATATAAATTCAAAGTAAATATAATTACATAAAAAGGTACAGTCTTTTTTTTTCAATAGTTTTATTCATTTCAAACGGGCCGGATCTGGCCCGCGGGCCATAGTTTGCCCACGGCTGTCTGGGCCCTCATCATGGTGAGATTATTCTCGGTTATCTGCTGGGGACCAGTATAATAATGACAAGGCCCTTAGAAAAGATGAAGACAGAAAAGAGGGCAAGAGCGATGCAGTGTGAGAACTTGATCACTGTGGCTAACTTTCAAGGTGTCGAACAAGAGGTACAAGCCAAGCATGGGGGAAGCTTCTAGAAGCTGGAAAAGGCAAGAAACAAATACTACTCTAGCCTCCAGGAGAATTGTATTTCAGCTGCCAGCTTGATTAGAGCTCATTAAGACCCACTTTGGCCTTCTAACATTGAACAGTAAGATAATAAATTTGAGCTGTTTTAAGCCATTAATTCTGTGGTGATGTGTTATAGCAGAAACAGTTATCTCTGAAATGCAGAAAACTAATGCACCCTCTACCCTAATAATGGGCCACCCACTGGGACAACCCTAGGGCTGGCCTTCTCTATTTTCTGCATCTCTGGGATAACTGTCCTTTGTTGCCTGATGTGCAGGGTAAATGGTGTTTCTTTTTTTATTTTTATTTCTTTAGGTTGTTCAGGCAGAACAGTAATCCAGTCTCTACTTCTGCATCTCAGCCAGAAGCAAAATTCACCAATATGTTTCTTAATGATAAAAAATATTAGTGCACTGAAAGCTGTTTTCTTTCTAGTAGAACAATTAATTTATGAGATTAATCAAGTTAGGTAATCTCATTTCTTTTTAATTACTCTTCCCCAATGATATTGGCTACAGTCATCTAGATAATTTTAGCTGAATAACTTCTTTAGAAGGAATATTTGTTCCATAAGTATTGCTCAGTCATTACTTCTTGAATGAAGATGAAGAAGAGGTGAGTCATATTCTGTTGCCAGTGATTTCAACAGAGAGAGAGATGAGAAAAAGGGGAGGGTTGTCCCCAGGAGAAGGGATAACCACAGTGAAGCAATTACCTAATTAATTGGCTGGGAGCCACAACCTGGCCTTGTCTCAGAGAGCATAGGATTTGATTGAGTCAGCATCTATATACCTTCGCTCTGGCTCCTAAGGAGAGAGTCACATTAGCCAAGACTCAGAGATTGATGACTAGCCTGAAAACGCCTTTCAATCTGCTACAAAGATAAATAGACCTAACAATAAGCCAGTCATACTTTTTCCAGCACATTCTCTCCATGACATCTACATATGTAGACAAATGATCAGAGCGCTCTTTAGTGACTTTAGACATGTAATGGGGAGAGGAGTCATTCAAATAGTCACAGGCACTAGGCTATATCCAAATATATTTGCCTCCAAGAAAGATAAATTTATCTCTGCAACCAGACAGATCCTGTCTGTATCTGTAAATAGTTCCTCTGAGTAGGGGCATAGTTGGCTGCTGTGAATTTTATTTTTCCTATAATTTATTTTCAGAAAAACTACCTCTTTATTTTTTAATCAGATAAGGTAGTGTTTTCAATTAAATCTCAGTAAATTCTCTGAGCTTATATTATGTTCCGTGAAGTCAGCTTTGAATTGTGAGTGTGTGTGTGTGTGTGTGTGTGTGTGATCGATCTTATTTTTCCCTTTTAGGAATCAGTTTGTTAGCTGATTATGTATCTATCACCAGCTTCATTTCCCCAGTAAGCAGGGTGTGTGTCCATTTTTAGTCATTTTATGTCTAATAGCATGTTATCTGCACAGAGTAAATATTCCTAACAAATTTTTAAATGATGGACTACATAGTAAAACTAAACTGTGTGTACCTCATTCTATTTTAAATTATTCGGTGATAGTGTTTCTTCCATGTGTGTTCTGAAATACAGAGCCTGGGATATGCATGCCACTGACTGATATTTAAATTTACCCTTTTATTCTAGTCCGTCATTTGCTCTTTGAACATATCTTTAAAGGTATCCCTCTTTCTCTTTACGATATAGGAAAATTAAAATTTTATTTCCTATGGAAATTTTTTTTGTATACTGGTATAGGAAACATTTCCCTTATCAAGATATAAATACTTGTAATGACAATAAAATATTGCTAAGCATATGAAAATTTTACTATAGACAAATTTATCATTTCCATAAATCATGTGTTAAGATGAGAGAGTTTGATGTAATAACAACATGTCACCATTGGAGACAAGGAGAAAGATTAAATATGTTTTGGTCTATTGTAGCAGAAACAAAACCCATCTCAAGAGCTTAGTAAACTGTTCATATTAAAGATAAAAATGCCCACATATATTGCTCACAGTATCCCTATTAATATTGCATTCTTCATAATGAACAACATAAACTGATGAACAAAAACAGATCCAGAGACAGAGAAGCATCAATCAGACCATCAAACCTCAGAGGGAAGGTAGGGGAGGATGGGAGTAAGGGGGAGAGATCACCCAAAATCCTTGTATGCATGCATATAAGCCTAATCAATGGACACAGACACCAGGGGGGTGAGGACATGAGTGGGGGTTGGGGGGACACTGGGGGATAAGGACACATATGTAATATCTTAATCAATAAAGAAAAGAAAACTGCATTCCTCTAGCTCTTTACTTAAGTCTCTCCTATTCATCCAACCCCAGGTCAGGTGGGGCTCCCTGCTCCACAGGACACTTTCCTGAGCTGCTCATTATTGTCTCCATATGAAGTGGGGGGGGGTCACATTGTCAGGACTAATTATCTAATGCTGAACACATGCTACCTCATGTCTCTCCATTTCTTTCATGAATATGCCCTATCTCACAAACTTCATTGTGAAATATTTGAGCTTAGAGATTAACACTTATTTTCCTTTGTTGGATACATGGAGTCCGATCTTGAACATGGTAGACAGCATAGGATATAGAAACAAGAGTAAACATTTTGCATGAACCAACCTGGACTTGAATCTCAACTCTGCCACTTTCGTTGTATGAACTTGGAAACATTATGTAATCACCCTGATACGGTGTCTTTCTCTACATGCATCACCTGATAAGAATAGAACAGGTTATAAAATGTGGAAACCCTTGCTCAACAGTTC
This sequence comes from Myotis myotis, assembly GCF_014108235.1. NCBI lineage: Eukaryota > Metazoa > Chordata > Mammalia > Chiroptera > Vespertilionidae > Myotis > Myotis myotis. The sequence goes on from NW_023416401.1 coordinate 44,828,096, forward strand.
CTGATCCATAAATTTATTGTCATCTTTTTTTATAAGTGGAAAGATGTTATAGAACACAAGTAAAACAACTCTTAGAAAGCAGATTTGAACAAGTAGCAAAACCATAATATTTTTCAGGCTCCTGAGTACTATGTTTCATAGCAAAACTTTTCTCACAGAAATCAATAGCCATGAATAAGTTGTATTGGGTTCTGTTGTATGTTCTAGCAATGCCAAAATAAAGTGTTGCATTCATAAAGTTTTTAAAAAAATCAGTATGCAGCAAAAGTAGATTTGTTTCTTACATATATTTGTGTGATTCGCTTTTTTTCTTTAGAGCATCTAATTGTCTGCAAAGAAAATAAGCCTAAGCCTTTTGGATTTTCAGTGTAACCTTTCCTGCTTGAAAATCTCTTGAAAGAGACAGCCTCTCCTGCAGCAGGTGTGGTTTTAATGATGCTTTGATGCCATATGTCAAATCTCATCACTTGCTGTGAGGAGTGACATTTCTCCTGAAAGCCCTTGGCAATGGCAATGTGAGTGGTTAGTGAGCATCTCCCGGGATACACGCAGCTGCTGAGCCAGCCCAGTTCAGCATGTGCAAGGTAGCACAGAGGCAGTGCATTCCCACCACACTGCCTTTGAGAAGGATGGTTTACATGTGCACAGAACGGGAGTGAGATATGTTGTCTTACAGTGCACTTACAATAATTGCTTTCAAACCTGGTCATGTGTTCATTTACTGTTTTTTGTTGTTGTTTTTTGTCTATTCTGCATATGCCTGCAAATTATCGTGCATGTGTTTATAAAATAATAGGACATATAAAACTTAAACCATATTTATGGAATTAAATTTCCTAATTACACCTTGTTCCTGATACCAGAATATACATTTCCCAAACTTGAACTCATAAACACTTTGGAAATCACAGGAAATTAAAGTGAGATTAGTTTAAAATTCTATCTAGTCAAAGCTCCATGTTTCCTGGGTGAGATATGGAGGAAATATTTGAAAAACATATTCTATTTTAAGATCTCTCAGGCAACTCTGCCAAAGCCCCCTGAAGGTTGTTCAAGAATTTGGTACTGTTTCCACTCTTGCTGCCAAACTGGGTGGGACCAGAAAACCAGGAAATTTTTTAGGGATCAGAGCCCCAAGGCAAAGACTTGATTTCCAAAAACCCCAGGAAATTTGTTCAGAATAGGGACTGCTGCGTGATTAAGTTTCTCTTTATACACCGAGTAAAGTTGTTTGGCATTAAGAACTTGCCATACACAAGGGGCCACCATTTAATCTCTAAACTAGTCATGAAGGAACCCATGATCTTCCTAGGTTCTGAGTAGTTAGACAGAATATTGGTAGAGGAGGTTATAGAAAGTCACTCATTTTTATGAGGATTCAATAATGTATGCATGCTGTCTCATGTAGGAAACATATGAGTTAGCATGTCATTTATTCAGTACACTCACTATAAGATTTCCAACATTTAATAATAAAAATTTTCATTTAGCATAATCTTCTTCAGTTCCATCCATGCTGTTGCAAATGGTACGAATTCCTTGTTTTTACAGCAGCATAGTATTCCATTGTGTAGATGTACCACAGTTTTTTAATCTGCTGATGGGGACTTAGGCTGTTTCCAAATCTTAGCTATGGTAAATTGTGCTGCTATGAACATGGGAATGCATTTACAAATTTTGAAATGCAGAACATTTGCAGGAAGTGTACAGTGACTATGAATATAGACACGACCGCTTCTACAACAATCTACTCGTGCCATTCTGTTTATTGCCTACAATGTATTCAATCTTATGTTCATCCACCAATACTTCTTTCTTCTAATATAGCCACACTTGACTGGTTCCTACTTGACCATGTATGTTATAAACTCGAGTCCAATGTATTTTATGCCCAGTTAACAATTCATGAAGTTAGAATTCCTTGGGAAAGTTGAAACTATAATATGTTTAATACATTTACAGTTTATTTAACAGTGATACAAAAATCCTAAAGAGAATAATAGCAAATTAAATGGACATTTTCATTTTCAAAAAATTATACTACTTATTGAATGTAACTTCAGAACAGGTAGGTAAGGATAATATAATATAGAAAAATGAAGGAAGAGGTGATTATCATTGGTTTAGCTTCACAGCAATAGAGATGATCCGTCATTCCTATGCACCTTTGGAAATAAATTAAATATGACTATCTGACAAATTAATGATTTGGGGATATTTTTCCCTTCGGCCTCCTGGCGTCAGAGAAAAGCAAGATCGTGGGCCACTCTATCCCCAATCTCTGACATTGGTACTATGCCTTCCTCTCTTCTCCATGATAGGCCAGGGAAAAATCATGCAAACCAAGTGGGTGAACCTTTGGGAAAATAAAATGTGATAGAGCCTTTCATCCTGTCCCAACCTTTAACCTCCAGAAAGCAAATTAGACCAAAATCTCAGGCCATTTTTCTGCTGGAAACTCTTTTTTTTTTTTTTTTTTTTTTTTAATGAGACTGCATGCCTGTGTATCCCTGCACTGCCTACGCCTTTCCTTACATGGTCTTCACCCAGCATGTAACAGCCCAAGCATAAAGGATACCTCCTTACTTAAAGAGATACACAGATAACAGATAATCATTTCACGCCTCTGCCTGCTTCCCCCCCCCCCCCACCAACCCCATTCTTAGAACATCCATGAGTTCTTCCAATGGCTCCTTAATAAACACCAGTTTTCTTTCCCCAGCCATACTCTAGCCAGCACTCATCCATTGCCAGAGCCCTCCTCAATCACTTTCACTGAGACTTGTGCTCTGTTTGGGCTATTGCTTTGTACAGTAGACAGTCAAGCTTTTAACAATTGCCCTGCAGAAAAAAAGGAGCAAAGGAACAAGGCTGGCATTTCTGGCAGGCAAAGGGCAGCAGGCTAGGCTGTGCCCGAGGCAGAACCCCCAAGAAGGGGGACAGCACCCAGTCAGCCGCTCCACCCCTTGAATGAGGGAGCCTATCAATTATTCAGACTCCTCTATCAGCAACATCTCTTTTGAAAAAACACGTTATCTGTCTTCTTTGAAAACTATTCCTGGCATCCCTCTGAAAGAAAGGCACACACATGCCAACTATATACTCAAAAGCCAGCAAACAGCCCCGGTGAAATGTTGGATAAAAGCGAATGTGTTTTTCATGAACTAGAAAAAAACAATAGAAACATTGAAAAAGTTTCACCTTGCCATTTAAATTAAATCAGAGATAAAACAAGAAAAAACATCTTTGTGGAGACTGAAATACAGAGTTTTTACTACAAAAGCCAGAATAATTTTCACTTTCCTTTTATGTGGGCTTCAAGCCATAAATTGTATGGCTTTATCTATGATTTCAAAAATTCATGATTCAATTTTGAAGAAATTGAATAGTAAGTACCTATAAAATGATACCACTCTTCTAAGATATTTTTATAATATTTTGGTATCAAATCTGAAGTAAAAGTCTTCATCCTTAACTTCATAATTTTGGATGTCTCTGAAAAATTGCTATTTTATTTACCTGTCAAACTCTTACAAAATATATCTAGATGATTCTCAAAGTAGTATGAAAGTTATAAAATGTATACCATAGAGAGTTTGAGTCTAGATAACATAGTAGTATATAAGGGAAGTGGTCAGCATTAGAAAAATAGGAAATGATATCTTAGGTGAAGGCACATCCAACTGACTATCTTCACTGTCAGGGTTATAGGGTGGGATGGTCAGCAAAACACCAACCCCTACCTCACTCCAGCCCCAAGTGTGAGTCTTTTCTGCACTCTCTCCCTTGAGCTGCAAAGATAGCAAATTGCTTGTAATTTCTCATTTGCCATGTGCTTGCTTCCTTCTGTGCTCTTGTTCAAAACTTTTGAGAAGGTATTTACAGAACAGCCAAAGGAAATAGGACTCCGGACACTCTTAGTACAGGAATTGTCAGAAAAGATGCTTTGTTACTATTATTACTAACTAGAGGCCCGATGCACGAAGATTCATGCAAGAATAGGCAGGCCTTCCTCCCCTTGGCTGCCGGTAGCGGTTTCCCTCCGGCACCCAGGGCCTGGGCTGCTTCGCTAGGGCTGCTGCCAGGCATCTGGACCAAGGCTGCTCTGGGACCGGGGCTGCTTCGCTCTGGCTGCTGCCACCACCCACCAAGGGCATGCTCTGAGCCACTGCCGCACGGCTGCTCAGAGCACGCCCCCACCCCTGGTATGTGTGTTGTGACTCAGAGCACGCCTCCACCCCTGGTGTGTGTTTGTCCGCTGGGGTGGGGGCGGCACACAGTCCCCTCCCGGGGACTTGTGCAGCTTCTCCTGAGGGGTCGTGATGCAGCCTCCTCGAGCTGGTCGTGATCCCTGGCTAATTTGCATATTACCTGTTTATATATATAGATTATTGTACTGTTATTGCTGTTGTTATTAGCCTTTTACCTTATACTTCCATTGTCCAGATAAAAATTTCATCCTAGTAGAAGAGGCATAATGTAGGCAAAGAAGGGAAAGGGGGAATCACAGAATTTAGAAACTGCTGGTAGAAAATCTGCAGAAAGACAATACCTGTCCTATATAAATAGAAGGGTTCTACCAGGTACTTCCTCCAGAAATAGGTGGAGTAGTTAACGCCGTGAAACCAAAAGCTGCTATCAATGAGGCTGCACACAGACATGTCTGCACCTAGGAAAAATGTGCACATCCCTCCCCTCTTCAGGTCAGATACATGTTTCCATTCAGAGCCTGCCAGCCTTGCCTTGGATCTAAATTAACCCATCCACCAATGTCTTAGGATTTGACTTTTACTAGGTGTACTGGTTAATAATAGCAGATTTTGTAATCAAAGAAAACATGATAATTTCAAGAGAAACATCAAAAGGGCTTTATTCAAAGGGATGTCCATCGCTAGCTACACATTTTCCCATCTTTCAGGTAATTTGTGGATACCGTCCTAATAGAACTTTTCTTGTTTTGCGGCAACCATTCAGAGACCCAATTTACCACTTCTTCGTATGTTTTGAAGTGCTGCTCAGAAAGCACGTGTGCCATCGATCCGAACAAGTGGTCATCTGAAGGAGCAAGGTCTGGTGAATACAGCGGGTAGGTTCTTACTTTCCAGGCAAGATCTTTTAACGTGTCTTTAACTGGTTTTGAAGTATGTGATGATGTGTTATCATGAAGCAAAATTATGTTGCCATGTCTTCTGGCACATTCTGGTCATCTCAAAATCAAAGCGTGGTTCAAATTGATTATTTGTTGTTGGTAGTTAACAGTATCAATGGTTTCACCTGGTTTCAGAAGCTCATAATACACCACACCTTCCTGATCACACCAAATGCAGAGAATTGTCTTCTTTCCAAAGTGATTTGTCCTTGCAGTCGATATTGATGGTTGTCCTGGATCAACCCATGATTTCGTGCATTTGGGATTCTCAAAATAAATCCACTTTTCATCCCCAGTCACAATTCGATGCAAAAAAGACTTTCATGCCACTGAAGCAACATTTTACTGATGACTTTTCGGTTTTCCATTTGTCTTTCGTTCAGTTGATGTGGCGCCCATTTTCCTTCCTTTAAAAGCTTTCCCTTTGCTTGTAAATGATCGGAAATTGTTTGCTGAGCAACACTTAATCTGTCTGCAAGTTGTTTTTTTAGTTTGACATGCATCCTCATCCAATAATGCTTGTAATTGTTGGTCTTCAAACTTTTTTGGTTGACCTGGACATTCTTTGTCTTTCATACTGAAATCATCACTTTTAAAACATTTAAACCAGTGTTCACAAGTATCTTGAGATGGAGCATGTTCACCATAAGCTTCCCAAAGTATACGATAACTTTCACCAGCAGTTTTCTTCAAAATAAAGTAATGAATTAAAACTTCCCGTAAAAGCTCTTTTTTTTTGGCATGAAATTCAACATTTTTAAGTGTAAAAATATCTATGATGTTAACACCTTCAGCAAATTTGACATATGATGTTTTGAAGTTTGCTGTCAATACAACAAAATAGCATACATATCAAATTGCATATATATGTCAATATATGTGTAACTCCATCTATTGAAAAAAATCCACATTATTAACCGGTACACCTAGTCTCCCTGTGGGTCTTTGGCTCAACATGGCTTATGTGTTTTTCCTGCCAAAAATAGGTCTCAGGTAAGTGACGAAAAACTGTCACATATGCTTCTGCTTGGGAACCGGAAGGGAGTACAGCTCTGACCTCAGTTTATTCTGTTGACTTCAAGAACCCTTCCCTACCTAGTTAAGAGCTTTCTCACCTTTCATTTCTGCAATTATTATCCATTTTCTTTGTCCAACTGCATCTCACAATCTGCACTTCTCACTGCAGTAGAATAAGTCATCCACAATCAAAATACCATTCACCTGTTTGTACAGGTTTCAGTGAACTCATGTCTGCTGTAGGAAAGATTTTAAGATAATTACTGTAGGGAAATCATGCTACTCTGGGCTACTCATGTGCATCCTACTGTACCAGTTTTCACTTTATTTTAATTTATCTGACAATTAATGAGATTGAGCACTTTGCCCATTTGGACATTTCCTTATGAAAGTACTTCTATGAGTCTAATGTTCATTTATTTTTTTGAAAAGCATTTTTTACTTATTTTTAGGGAATATTTACATATTCTGGGCAACAACTTTAGCTCTGTATATGTGTGCCCATATTTTCTCCCAATTAACACCTTGCTTTATCACCCTCTTAATGATCATTTTTAATGAATAAAACTTCTTACTTTAGTATGGTCAAAATTATCAATACGTCTTTTACTAGTAAAAATATACAAAAAAATATACTATAAAAAATACACAGTTTTTTAAAAAGTCCTGTTCTAAGGCAAGAAGTTGCCCTCCTATATCATGTTTATAGGTCTTTTAAAATTTAAATCTACAATGAAATTGAAATTGATGGTATAAAGCACCAAAATTTATGGGCTTTTTTTTTTCTTCATTTAATCAGTACCAATTAATAAGAAAAGTATTGTTTCGTTGCTGTTCCGTGGTGCTACATTCATCAAAATTAAGTCCTATGGATATGTGCCTCCTTCTTCAGTCTCTACTGCTTCCTTAGTTTCTCTCTATCCTTGCATCAATACCACACTTTCTTAATCGCTGCAGGTTGATTGAAGTTTTTCATATCTAGAAAAAAATTGTCTTCCTCTTCTTCTGTAATTGTGTCTTGCCCAATGTTGGTTACTTCATGGCACATAAATGCTGCACTCTGCTTAAGGGGAAATAACCCTGTGGGGTTTACACTGGATAATTGGTATAACACTAAATCTCTAGAGTGCCTTTTCAATAAGAACTGTTTAAAACATGGAGTCTTCTTATCCATGAGTTCAATATACTCGTACATTTGTCTTTTTCTTCCTACACAATTGACTACTTTCCTGTGTAGAAGTTTTATATAAATTTTATGGGTTTATTCCTAGAAATATCATTTCTGATGGTGCTGTAATTAGTACAGTTATATTTTCTCATTATTTAATGATACTATCTAGAACTGTTGCGATCCTACTTGTATCACTCATTATTTCTTTTGGTTTTCAATTACTGTGAATGTGTGTGTGTGTGTAATATACATGGATATATGTCTAATATATCATAAATTGTGTTAGACATAGATATGGAAACATAAAGAGATATAAATTACAAGCAAAAGGTTTAGAAAAAAATTACAGTGATGGATGATACTATTTTTTCTCCATAGAAGATTGACATTCCCTTTGTGGGTTGCTGTGTGCTCTAGAAAATCTATGTTGATTTTCTAATAATAGGGAATGAGGTTACTTTTAGCAGAGATTCCAACATCTGTCCCATATAGATAATTTATAGTTCACACTTGCCCTAAATCATAAGCCTTTGGAGTTTCAATCTAAAGTATAAGGCAATATCAGGTAGATAATTCTAGGAGAGTAAAAATTCTAGGCTCTGCTGAAATTTCTACTCACCTGTCTAGCATTTCCAGCCTCTTCTGAAATAGATACCCATGGTAGAAATGAAGAAACTGTAGAAACCCAAACTCCCAAGCTAAAAGTTCTGGTTTCCCTTTATCCCTTACGTTTTATTTCTGCAATTCCTGCCTTGTTAGCTTGTTAGCTCTTAGGAACTGTGTGTGTGTGTGTGTTGTGTTTTATATATCTATGATAATAAAAGCATAATATGTTAATTAGACCAGGCATCCTTCCAGACGACCATCCGGACAAAGCCGGGGCTGTGAGGGAAGCCTGGGTCCTGGGTGCCAGCGGGAAGCTGGTGCCGGTAGCTGGGGGAAGGAAGGCCTACTCTTGCATGAATTTTGTGCATCAGGCCTCTAGTGTGTGTGTGTGTGTGTATATATATATGACAAGCATCTTTAGTTGTACTTAGTGAGAGCATTGAAATCACAGAATTCTGGAACTATCCTCAAGTTCCCTTACTATTATTAAAGTCAGTATTGGTTGATTGCCCTAAATGATTTCTTGGTAAATTTGAAATAACTTACAAGACACTATGTCCATTGTCTCTGTTAGTTCAGATTTCTTCTATGCATTTTTTGTTCCTTTCTTCCACTGGTCTTTCCCAGACTGCACTTCAAATGCTCGTGCTTCTGTATAGATGCAACTACCATAGTTTCTCATTAAATGCTCTCTGAGAAGCTTGCAAAGGAAATAATGGTTTATTTTTAGTTGTTTGTTTGTTTTCTTTAGGAAAACATTGATTTTTCTCCTGAATGTTCCTGATAGAAGCATGATTCTGCTTTTGTAGATTTCCTTGCTAATATGCTGTACTAGCATCATTGATAATTCCAGGACTGTTATGGAAATTGCTGGCAGCTGCCACAGCAGACAGCAGCAGAGCCTGGTGTAGTCTAAAAGCTGTTTCCTAAAAATGAATCAAAAGGAGCTATGAAAGACAAATGATGATTTTTCATAATAGAAAAATCTCAACTTCCTATCCAAGTGTAACTAAAATATGGTATTATAAGTTGTTTATATCAGTAAAAAGTATCTTGTCACTAAATAAAATCTGTTACATGTTTAAAAGCATTCCTATAATGTTCATCTATCATCTTGTGGTAAGAATTTTAACACAAAATACAAAAACAGCTGTGCATTTTGACTTCCTGGAACTATCCTTAAATGCTCAAATATTTTCTCTACTTCCATCAGCAGTTGGATATAGCAGTACCCACTGTAAAATATTCCAGACAAAAACGGATAATCCCACGAGTGTTACCGTGAACAAGGTCTGGTCTTTGGTAGTTTAACTTTCTGTTGCAATTTTTTAAAAAATATTGACTACTTTAACCTTCCATTTAAAGCTGTATTCACAGGTGTGTGTGTGTGTGTGTGTGTGTGTGTGTGTGTGTGTACTTTTGGCTAATGTGCTGTTGAGAAATTACCTTCAGATCATTAAGGAAAAGTCAACATTCTAAATTCCAGTCACTATTTCATATAAATTAGCTTTATTCCCATTGTTTGAAATATATTTCCCAATAACTCGTTTTTGATTTTTGTTATATATCAGTGTCTGAGAAGTTGCTGAACTTGCAAGTGCTGTAGCTTTTTCTCCTCAAAATCAATTCAGTTCAATTCAATTGGATATTTACTGAGTGCTTACTTTAGAGTCTAAGTCAGCTCATGTCATTTCTCTGTTCAAAACACGTCGATATTTCTCATTTCACTCAGGGTAAAAACCAAAACCACAATATGGGCTGAGACCCTGAGTCATTTGCTGCCCCTCTGTCCCTGCTCACCCCTCACTAACTGTACCCAGGGCCCCTGGAGTCCTTGGTAGCATTCCAACACTCATTCCCCACCTAAAGCCTGCAGTTTCGCTTCCCATGACCTATACTCAAGATCCACCTGACCAACCTTTCACTTGTCTCAAGTAACTTACAAATATCACCTTCTTAGGGAGGCCTTCCTGAGCCTTGTGTTTAACTGTTTCACTATGAAGACCTCCTCCTGGGCATTTACAGCAGATGAAGGAATGAAATAGCTTAGGAACCTGCTATTTTGGAACTGAGATAAGGAGATGGTGATCCAGGTAGACAACAAATGATGGATATTGTAAATAAGAAACTTTTACAGAATTTAGAATGAAAATATGCAATGGAGATGAACTCTAGTAGAAGGAATGAAGGAGGATTTGGGTCTTAGAAACCAGAATAGGGCACAGGATTCCTTCGATTTCTTTTTAATGAGTGATCAGGGAATGGAATCACCTTATCATTTCTTTCACATATGCAAAACTATCACTTGGGAATTTAGTATTGCACAAGTTCTGCCATTCTATTCTGGTGAAGATATGTGTCATAGGTAAATCACAATACTGGAAATGCATTTTTTTTATATTTTATTGATTTTTTACAGAGAGGAAGGGAGAAGGACAGAGAGTTAGAAACATCGATGAGTAAGAAACATCAATCAGCTGCCTCCTGCACACTCCCCACTGGGGATACACCCGCAACCAAGGTACATGCCCTTGACCAGAATCGAACCTAGGACTCTTCAGTCTGCAGGCTGACGCTCTATCCACTGAGCCAAATGGGTCAGGGCTGAAAATGCATTATTAAGTAATGAATCACATGATGTTTACTCTATTAATTTTTTCCTTATTTTAACTATATTTCTCATTTATTTGTTTGGAGAATTCAGTAGTTTGATTTATTTTTTATAGAATTATATTTTGAAGAGAACGTGACATGGCCTAAGGAATAAAGATAACGGGTGAAGGAGCTGAAGAGGTTGTATTAATTAGTTACCAAGAAAAGCACAGGGAATGCTCTGGTTTATTCTTTCCAACAGCAGAGAACCAAACTCACACTGGGTCCCCCTGATCCAGATGGAGCCACTCACATTCAATGTGCAGAGCTGAATCTTTAAATAACGCTGTCGTACTTGGTAGGTTAAATGTAGTTTGAGATAAGTCATATTCTGGACCTATCATATGTTTTTTTATGTTTATTTATGCATGTTAAAATGTTTTAATCTGGTGAACCTACCTCTTCCACAGTACAACTCTGAGATACTCCCCACTCTTTTGAATAAAACAGCATTTACAAACCTCACCTCACCCCAAATCTGCCTGATGGATTAGAAGAGGCAATATTTGTGGAAATAACACAAATGAAAATTACTCCATATGTTTCGGTAAAGTCTTAAACCATAAGGCTTTTATAAGATAAAAGAAAGGTAATCACTTTGTCAAAATATTTATGGAATTATCAACTGTAGTCAAATGCCAAATTCACACAAAGTTTCACTGTTGACAGAGACACAAAGAAAAATGCTGACATGGACATGTATATAATGTGTCTAATTACCACTAATTACCCAGGTTAGTAATATGCACTGAAAGCCAGTAAAATTGTGGATATAATACACTGATACGCTTCACAGAGTATTAAAATAGCTAATTAGAGGTGTTCTGGAATCTCAGAATCGCCAATGATAACTAAGGCAGCCATGAAAACAAAAAGATCAGATGTCAACAGACAATTAAAAATCTAGAATAATTATTCTGTGGGGCACTAGTACCAGATAGGCAAAGTCAAATAGAGGAGAGCCCAGAACCAGGCATATATGTATATAATTATGAGGTACATTACAGAGTAATATGAAAGGTGGTCTTTTCACTAAATGGTGCTTGATTGATTGCATAACCTTGTTCAACATGAGGAGGAGAATGAGTGGAGCTGGAGTGGGAGGGGTGTTGCCAAGGGACCCAGAGAATACCTGTCACTGTTAAATTCCATTTTCCATTGAAGAGGCCTGGGTGATTAAAATCTATGGGTAACCTACCAGATACAGCATTAATATTAAGTTAATGTGGGTTCTGAGATAGGCCCAGGCTGCAGTTAAACTGGCTGATTTGAGAACTATGAAAGCAAGCTCTAATTGTCTTCATCTTCCATATGAAGAATAGAAATACAGAGGAGTTACTCAAAGTGAAGCGTAACAGTCTGGATTTTCACATTTCACCATATATTTGCTTAATGAATGATTTATGCAATTAAATGGACATTCCTAGTAAATTCTTGTGATAAGGTTCATAATGGACATATTAAATATACAAAAGTCACATCAAAGAGCCAAACTGCTTGAATACAATTAATAAGATCAGTGAACCTTCACTGGTCTTCAGAAAAATGGTTTGATAACAACTAATTTACCGTTAAATCATGAAAAAATAAATGAGTGCAGTTTCATATTGTAACTCAAAACAGGAAATATTTAATTAGGGACATTTACCTCAAATAAATATCCAAACAAACAATTGCTTTTTTAATCTATAAATTATTTAGAGATCATTATAATGATCTGATAATTTGCACTACATATTACTTGTAAGCAGTTTGTCATATAGCTTTCATTTAGAAAAGAATATTTAATTTTGACATTTTTACAATAATTTACATTCCTTTACTTATTTTTATATTTTGATTATCATCACTAGATATGTCATTATTTATTCAGCTATTCCCCTAAGATGGGCATTATTTTGATTATATTTGATACTGTACATAATGTTTTGAAAAACAGACCTTTAAATACATATGCTGATATTTATATTACATAGATTTCCCAAAGTGGTATTGCAGGGTTGAAATGAGTACACTTTTAGTTGTAATGTAAAATAAGTACATGCTTATTGAAGAGCTATTTACAATGTGCAACACGTTACATCTTCAAGATAAGGTTTTGAGTGCCACAATGCTGACAGCCCTCTTGGCAATATTTTCTCTTTTAAATTATGTCTAGTCAGGTAAGTGGGTAATAATACCTCATTATTTTAATTTATATATTCCTGGCCACTTGGGAGTTCTAATATTATTCAAGTATTTATTTAAAGATCCAACTCAGGACTCAGTCCTCCCTGCATTTCTGAAGCACCATCAGATTTCCTATCACCCTCCTGAGAATAGGGGTGGGGAACGTCCGGCCCTCGGGTCATATAAGGCCTGCGATTTCATTCTGTCTGGCCCTGCCAAGGCATTAGGGGTGAGTTAATTAAATGTTTAACCAAATATAGGAGGCTAATTTTTAACTTGATAATTTTGTATGGCCTGAGGATGATGCTATAAATATCCAAATGGACATTGACTGAGAAAAGGTTCCCCACCCCTGCCCTAGAATCAAGCCACTCCTGGGATCCTTTACCTTTTCTTCACCACCTCTGTCTCTGGGAAGCATTTCTGATCAGTCTGCAGCCACCATTCCTAGACACAGTCCTCTTATTCAGCCTAACCTTCCAGAAAACATCTAGGAATAGTATTACCAGGTGACTTACGTGACTCTTTGCCTTTGTCCCTCCACCCCGCTATTTTCCCTCCCTTCGTCCTATTGCTTCATGGTAGTCAGTTCATAGTCTGCTGGTGATACCTTTAAAATGCGATATTTGAGAAATACTAAGTTTTCTATGTTTAAATTTTGAAGTTTAATTGGAAAACTGGGGTTAAAGAAACTAAATAGGTATAATTTTCATAAGTGACAGACTTTTTAACTTTTACTATGTTATACACAGGCTAAGCTTCAAAAGGAAAATATTCGTGTGAAATCTGAGACAAGTGTCATTGTTACTGTACCTTTATATCAAAGGCAGAGGTTAGATATTAGATCCAGTCTTTTCCACTTTAGAAATTCTCTATAGTGCACTGTTATAGTGAAAAATATGGTAAATAATAGAATGCCTGCATCTATACTATTGACCATTTGACAACACCAGTGCCTTCACCTGACCTGGCTAAGGAGGAAAGTAGTATCACCCGTTCTTTCTTCCGGGAGGTGCTCTATGGAGATGTCGCTGCTGTTCTTATAACCTCTCTAAATTCTTCAGTGACCAAGAAGCTATGAATTCATTGTTAGAAATAATTAATCCAGATAGGAGGTTATTTAGCTACTTATAGGGGAAAAGGCATTCAAGCAAAGCTCATGATCTGAGTAATTTAGAAAGTTATTTTGGATGAGATATAGCTGGTTGCTCTGATTTCTATCAGCATAGAAAGAGGTTAATTGTAAGTTTAAATTGTTACTGAACTGATTTTGTTGAAGGATTTAATATTGATTTAGCCTGAAGTACCTGCTATTCTGAACAATATTTTATTGAAACAGAATGCTTTCCCTGCCAGACTCAATAATTTTAATAAAAATTCTAGTCTCCCTAATCATATGTGTGTATACACATATATTTGAAGGTTGGCAGTTCTAGCAAATACAACAGAGACAATCATAGGAAATTCCCTCTGGTCAGAATAACATATTTGTAAATAGGAGACATTAAATATTAATAAAAATTATACAAGATGAATTTTTAGAACACAGTTCTTTTTACAACAAATAAGACTTTTTTCAAGTTAAATTAGATGACAGAATATTTTATTCTAAGGATCATATGGAAATAAATGTTTTTCTATGTTACAAATAGAAAAGAATTAAATGGAATTAAGAATTATAGGGAGATATCTAGAAATGAAATATTATGACTTAATGAGCTAGTGGTTCTATATATTATATTATATACCTACATTATAATTGTCAGAGCATTGAAAAATAATAAAACTGAGGAGTGGGGTTTAAATGGTTAAAATTAAAAATATAGGTGCAGGAAGTCCTAAATGAACTGTAGTTTTGAGTTCAAAAAATCCTTTGATTGTTTATTAGTCGTACTTTCTTCCATAAATATTTTTACAAATGATAAATATACCCTCAGGCTAGTTCAATTAACCTACAATTTCATATTTTTTATTGATTGATTGATGAAAGAGAGAAAGATAGAAAGGTGCTTTCTGCATGTGCCCTGACCCAGGATCAAACCCGCACACTTGGCATATTGGGACTATACTCCAATCAATTGAGCTATCCAGCCAGGACCTATAATGTTGTTTTAAATGTGAATTGTATGAGTCATACTTTGACCCTGGATCAGGAGGCATATAAAAGAGTATAGCACAGAGAGGAGGAAGAGCAATATATTGGCTTCCTTTTTCTTTGACTTAACTTTATTTTTCCTCTCTGTTCATGGTGGTGGCCCGAGGTCACATTCTGAAACCTACACCTTTATTGCCTTCGTTATGTAAGTGCCATCCTCAAGAGCGCCTTACAGTGGCATCTCCAGGTTTGCCTCACCTTTCAGCTGGACCCTTCTGTAGAGCTTATGATCACACCCATTGTGACATCAAGGTATCAGCAAGGAGGGGACCAGAGAAACAAATAAAAACAAACGTGCAGCCCAGCCAGGTGTGGCTCAGTGGTTGAGCATTGACCCAGGAACCAGGAGGTCACCAGTTCAATTCCCAGTCAGGGCATATGCCCGGGTTGCGGGCTGGATCCCCAGTGTGGGATGTGCAGGAGGCAACCAATCAATGATTCTCTCTCATCATTGATGTTTCTATCTCTCTCTCCCTTTCCCTTCCTCTTTGAAATCAATAAAAATATATTCTTAAAAAAAAAAGTGTGTCCCACTCACTGAGCACCTGATAAGTATGCCAGGAACTGGGCTCCTGAGTGTAACTTCACAGTAGTCTCAAGTACAGGTAAGGGTATTCTATGTTTTCTGAACCTGTGTTCGAAAGGTTAATAACTTCTTTATGATGAGAGAATGTGGTGCAAACTAAGATCAAACACTTGATGACTCTGACCCCATGCTACTTTAAGTATAAATATCTATCTATATATATAAAAGCCTAAGTGACTGTCACCACGGAACGACTAGAACGATCGGTTGACCAGTTGCTATGATGCGCACTGACCACCAGGGGGTAGACACTCAATGCAGGAGCTGCCCCCTGGTGGTCAGTGCACTCCCACAAGGGGGGCGCCACTCAGCCAGAAGCCTGTCTCACAGCTGGCGAGCACAGCTGCAGCATTGGGAGCCTCTCCCAACTCCATGGCAGCACTACCAAGCGGTGGCAGCAGGTACAGCGGACTGTGATGAGCATGAGAGGCATGGAGCAGAACCCAGGCCCGGTTCTGGATCCTTCCTGGCTGCCTGCTGCTTGGTGCACTGCTACATCCCTCTCACAATCTGGGACCCCCTTGGGGGCCTAAACTGGAAGTCAGACATCCCCTGAGGGGACCCAGATTACGACAGGGTGCAGGCCAGGCTGAGGGACAACACCCCCCACCAGTGCATGAATTTCATGCACTGGGCCTCTTGTATCATTATAAATGTATATAAATAAATACACACACGCGCACAAACACACACACACACACACACACACACATATGTGTGTGTGCGTGTGATCTGTGGTCCCATTTAGCAGAAGCAAAGGAGAGAGAAGACAGAGATAATCATCATTATAGGGCAATTTTAGTCACATCCTGCCTTGTGGAAGCATAAAGTCTCAGGTCTGTGTCCCACATGATTCACAGGAGAAAACTTCTCCATCCCGGTTAGGAAACTCATTATAAAAGTCCAGGTGAGTGGTCTTGTTCAGGTAGCTCCCCTTCCTGGAGCTACTCTCAGCAGAGCCTGACAAAGTGTCTCTTGACTTGTCTCAAACAATAAATGCTGAAACCTGTCACTGTGGTAGGTGGCCTCCATGCACCAGGAAACTTATTGGCACATTTTATTCATGCACCATCAAAGTGCACCAAGTACCAATAAGAGCCCAGGGCACCTTTAGCTAGGACTGTGTTTTCTGTTGAAAGCAGTTTCATTTCCAGAAAATTCCATGGGGGCCATGGATCATGGCATAATATAGAGCTCATAGCTTTTGGATCATGTGCAGTGTGCTCACGCCTCTTCTCCTATACTAGTATATACTATAAAATGGACAGGTTTGTCATTAGGGAACCAGGAGTGTCACTCCATCTCTGCCACTATCCAGCAGTGTCATGGGTTAGACAATTTTCTTCACTTGACATGACTATGAAGCACTTCAGTCCTTGGAGTAAAATAGAGGTGAGAGTCATCTAGAAGAGTTGCAGCAGAAAATCAGTGAATATATTGTTCCGTGAGGAGCTGGTTGATTGGCAGGACTCTGTCGAGCTAGCTTTCTAGGCTGCTGTTCTATTTCCACCACCTCGAATGTGTTCCTGCGAGCCTCTCTCCCCACTTGATTCTGTCAGCTGAGAGAGAGGGCCTGCAATCCACCCTGGAGCAAATAATTCACTGCAGGTGCATCTGGTCCCTGCTTTACTCTCCTCCCTGCAAATTCTCCTCTTCCCTCATGAACTCTTTTTAATTTTCTGTATGTAGGAAAACCAAAAGCAAATATGGTATAATGTGAAAAATCAGTCTCCTGAACTCTAAGACCCTAAATTCCTATCCTAAGATTTTATCTGCCCAGCATTTTTTTTCCATCTATCAGCACATAACATAAGCATTGTTTCATATCTTGATTTTTTCACTTCAGTAATATATCATATCTGTCTCACCTTATCTGACTTGATAAGTTTACCTTATTCTTCTGAATGGTTGTGTTCTATTTCATTTTACTGATTTATTATAATAATCTACCTGCCAAACTACTGCAAGAATTTTACATTGTCTCTGGTATTTTACTATGACCATGCTATCAAGACTTATGTATACATCCATATATACCTCTATTGGAAAAATATCCACAAATAGAATTTTTGGATCAAAATTTAAGTGCATTTCCATTATTCTCTCCAAATTGTGTCAATTATAACCTTGACCAGTTTTCTCAATATGATGAGCTATGTCATGATGGTGATAACCACAGTGACAGTAGTTTAATAAAAGCAGTATAGAATGATTGATTTGGGGTAAAATATTTCAATTCCCTTGCCTTGGTCACCTTCACTTGTTAAATAGATGCTGGTAATAATGCCTGTCTGATAGTATTATTTTAAGTTTTTAATGAGATAATCTTTGCTGAAAATGTTAGGAACTCTATTCTATTATATAATGAGTGCTCAATAAATGTTAACAACTGCCACTATCACCATCATCACCATCATGCCTTCAACATCACCATCACTATCATCATCATCACTATTATCATCATCACACCATAGCCTTCATCAGCATCAGCATCAACATCATCATGTCACTATCACCATCATCATCACTATCATTATCATTACCATCATCATCATCACTGTCACCATCATCAGTATCATCACCATCCACTCCCAGTATTCATCTTACCCGTACTTCAACTGTCTGTGTAACAGCTTCATTTAAGTGATGACAGTTCCCTTACCTTAATAAGTAATTTTTTTTTTCATTTAAAGCCTGCATTTTGAGCAAGCTTTACTTTAAGTTGGATATCCATGGCATGCAAACCATGGGAGCATATGGCTCCTAATTAAACTTGATCATGATGAAGGATGACTGTTTAAGAGGTCAGTTGGCACCCCTCTAGAGGTTATACTCCTTCATAAAGAGAGAAAAACATAACTCCCTAAGACACTGCAATAAGATAAATCTCCAAGTAGTAGGCGCATCACTATTGATAGTATTTAGTGTGCTGGCATTGCCACTTCGCTACAGTTGTAGAATTGCCGCAAAGATTCCATCACTGACAACAGAGTGAAATATTGATACCATAATTAGTTTCTGTACCATATGTTCAGAGTTTTACATATAGTTATTATGCAGATCAGATTCCTGGGCAGATGATTAGGCGAGCAAGAATACCTGCAAGATGTGAAGTTTTTCCTGCAAAGAACCACAACTTTCCCCAATGTGACTCAAGAAGAAGTGAGTTGATTTCCTACTGCACCAGTCATCCTTAATTAGTATAAGGGATATTCAAAGACTACACTGATCTGGCAGGAAAGAAGCAAGTGGGACAACACCTTTTTCTTCTGTTTGCTTTCTCTCTTTCAGCTCTGCCCTTATTCTAAGCCTAGTGGATAGTTGTTTTGTGGTGGCTAATGAAAACCAGTGATCTTCACCAGGGGATTTTCTTTTGTCCTCAGTAGTGATGTGAAAGTGAATCCATAAATCAGTGTTTTATAGCAATGATTCTGGTGTTTATTGATACTAAAAGACATATTTATGCAAAAGATTGTAAGATATCTTAAATTACAAAATTGTTGCTTTTAATATGCCCTTCACCCTGGAGCTCCTGGCTGACCTCAGGCCACTGGGAACTGGACAATTCCCCTCATCAATCCTGAGTCTACAGGATGATAAAGAAACTGGACAAAGGAATCCAATGTCAGTTCATCAGACAGGACATTTAAGGAAAGAAGGGAAAACACTTTTTTTGCTTTCTCAAGAATCCTATATACTAAAAGTTGTTATATAAATCAGCATTAGGAACCCATTTAAAGCTCTATAATTTTTTTGTTGAAAAATAAATGAGAGATTATACTCTCTGAAGGTTGACTCTTTTCTCATTTTCTCTCTGAGAAATGTCAAGTCACAGACATCTCAAAACTGCAATGTCAATGTCATTTAATTTATGACATAAAGCCACCCTTTCAGAGGTCAAGTTCAAAACACAGATCTTAAGTTTATAACTATATATTGGGTTATTGTGCTTTCTAGATATATTTACACTATAAAATATTTATACACTGTCATTATACCAAACATTTGTTCCTAAGCATCTACTGTATCTTTAGAGGAGAGACACGGAGCAGGACCAGCCTCACAGCTTACCACTGAGCTTAGGATCCACTGTGGTACTCAGGTTTTGCCTGTATGTCTTTCCCCAGAGCTAGGACTAGCATTTCTCAGAAGGCACATAACTATGCTCCTTTAAATATTAGGCAATTGCTACACACCACAGTGAATTAAAGAATACACAACATACCTTCCAGAAAGAGCATCTTTCTGTCACTTGAAGGTTGTCAGAGTTAAAAGAAAACAATGATTGTGACACAGTATAAATGCTTTACCCTGGGGTTAGATGGATATGTTTCTCTCTCTCTCTCTCTCTCTCTCTCTCTCTCTCTCTCTCTATATATATATATATATATATATATATATATATATATATATATATATATATATATAATTTCAGAGAGGCAGGGAGAGGGAGAGAGAGATAGAAACATCAATGATGACAGAGAATCATTGATCAGCTGCCTTCTGCATTCCCCACACTGGGGATTGAGCCTGCAATCCGGGCATGTGCCCTGACTGGAAATTGAACTGTGGCTTCCTGGTTCATAGGTTAACCACTCAACCACTGAGCCATGATGCTGGCTGGACTATCTCTCTATTTTTTAAATCAATTTACTCATCGTTTTCTTGGGTCTGCATCTAACATTATGGGGATGGTTTCTTCTGCTGAGAACTGGTATAATGAAAAGTGTTTGGACTTGTTTTCTATTGCTGTGTAAATATCACCCCAAACTGAGCAGCTCAAAACAGCACACATTTCTTTTCTAGAGGTTTCCATCCATGGGTCAGGAATCAGAGCATGGCTTGGCTGAGTCCTCACTAGTTACACCTAGTTGGCATCTGAACTGTGATTTAATAAAAGGTTCAACAGAGAAAGGGTTGGCATCCAAGTCTTTACAGGCTGGAAGCAGAAATCACTTCCATGTAGGGGTAAGACTCATGGTAACTTTCTTCTTTAAAACTAGCCAGGGAAAGAAAATGGGTCTGCTCGTAATAGTCTTACATACATCAGGTCACCTGTACCCTATTCTAGTGACTACAAGGAAATCACAGTTTCCACTACCTGGGGAGGAGAGCAGGGACACCAGGATGCATTCTGAGGGCCGTATGAAAGTCTGTACTCCTACAGAATGTCCCATTGCCTACTGGGACAGTGATGGAGATCTGATAAGATGTTATGTATGAAATGATTGCACAGTATAAAACTATAAAGAGATTATGGGCACAGGTGGAAAAGATGAATTCAATCCTCCCTCTGTTGAGAGAAGACTTAAGTAATGAATGCTACCAATATGTAATTCAGAGTATTTGAAGAAGTAAAATGATTGTATTAGCTGATGTTTGGTCCTGTCCAAAATGCCCATGGAGTCAATTGTTCCAAGTCCAGAGTTCTCGGTCATGAACTATGACCAGCCAGGTTACCAAGGAGAGAAAGGTTGTCATTAACAATACAGCCCCAACACAATTACTGGGCCAATGAAAGATAATAGTGTTTTTATGTATTAATCCTGAAGGCAAAAGTATAAATAAACATTATGAGCTATTTTCTAAGTAGGGATGTTTTGGACAGGACCAAATATCAAGAACCTTTGGTGCAGGCCAAATGTCCTGTTTACACAGGACCCAATGTCCTGCAAGCGACAGACTGACTTAGAAAATGTTAACAGCCTGATATGAACTGAATATTTGTGTCCTGCTTCTCCATTCATACGTTGAATTCTTAACCACTAACATGTGTTATTTGGAGTTGGGTGGGGTCTTTGAGAAGCAGTTAGGTTCAGATGAGGCCATGAGAGTAGGGCCCGTAGGATGGGATTATTGTCCTAGGCAGTGGTTCTCAACCTTCCTAATGCCGCGACCCTTTAATACATTTCCTCATGTTGTGGGGACCCCAAACCATAAAATTATTTTCGTTGCTACTTCATAAGTGTAATTTTGCTACTGTTATGAATCGTAATGTAAATATCTGATATGCTATATGTGTTTTCCGATAGTTGTGACCCACAGGTTGAGAACCGCTGTTTAGAGGAAGAGAGACCAGACCTCTCTGGATATCTGCCATGGGGACACACGGGGACACATTAAGAAGGTTCCTCCTATGAGGCAGAAAGAGAACTCTCAGTAGAAACCTAATCTACCAGCACCTTGATCTCAGACTCCCCAGCCTCCATAACTTTGAGAAACACAGGTCATTTTTTTAAGCCACCTCACCAAGTAGACTAATATACACCCCATGTGTTTTCTTCTGTGATCATCAAATTTGGGGTAAAATCCCTTCACTGATTGGATACACATTGCTGAACTAAATTTTAGCTATTCCATAATATAAAGTGGTAGATTTAAACAATGCATCATTTTCCCTAAAACTTAAAAAAAAAATCTTATGCTTCATAGGACAAATTTCTTTTCAATGTATTTTACTCTGCACATATCAGGAATGTGACTACAAAAGAGTGAAATTCATTCCCCTCCAGAAAACTGAATGGAGTGCAACCTCAAAAAGGCATATGTGTGCTGTGTGTGATGATATCTCCTCTGCCCAGTCATATCAGCTACAGATTTACAGGACAAAGAGAGTGGTCAGCAGTGTGTGAGCTATTGGACTCATGGGAAGAACTGTGGCAATGAAGCCTGAACAAAAGTTTACAGTGCTTCTCAGATAAGCACAAATGGGACAGCTCAGAAAAGGCATTTGTTTTCAGGATACAAAACTCAAGTGGAGTCAATATTTATTTAGGAAAACAACTAGCTTTAAGGGATGGTTTGTGTATTAAAATGTAAAATAACAAGTGATTTATACTGCTACTCAGTAGGCTCAAATCTGTGTGCGTAGCCATTTATTCATTTTCTCTACTTGCATTAAATGAATGCCCACTGCATTCAAGCTATTAACATGTTTGGAAGGGGGGAGGGGTGTGATAATGAATGTGGCTTGGTTTATAGTGTCAATATGCTAAGCCTTGTTATCTGTTCAGACATTCAAAAGCACGTTTATTTTTTACTCAATTTCTAAAGTTAAGTGAGAGAGACTATCTACGACAGACATAGAGGATGAGCATTTGGATATTTCTGGGCATAGACCATCCTTTGGGTCCCAGAGGAGAGAGTCAGAGGAGCCTAGTAAGGAGAACACACACACACACATACATACACACACACATACACATATGCATGTACACATGCTATTATATATACACATATGCACACATATACATATGCACAAACACCCATTCACATGTACACAATTATATACACATGCATGGCTGTACACATATGCACATGCATACACATGCATACTAGTACACATATGCTCATGTACACACAGATGCACACACACTCTTAACACATGATCTTTCTTTGTCCCCTTCTTCTCCAAGTGATACTTTTTCCTTTTATTATATGTAGCACAGACATGCAAACTTGTCTGAAGACGACAGATATTCACTACATCTCAGGAAAATAATATTCCTTCGCAGGAGAAAAATTACCTTTTACCACATCAGAGGCAGTGTGTGAATGGTGAAAGCCCTGCATCAACTCAGATATTGTGCTTTGAAGTCCTGGCTCTGCCTTTTACCAATTAAGGGGCTTTGTTTGGATCATTCTTAATTTTATTGGGTCAGAATGCTTGGAGAATTTGATAAAATTATAGAAATTGTACTCACAAGAGCATAAGTGTACGTAATGGGTCATACTTCTCAGAGTTTACAGATATCCTGAACACCCACCCACAGAATCTCAGAGAATCCCAAAAGTTGAGGTTAAGAATGTAAGTGCCCTCAAATCTGCAGTGCTCCTTTCCCTGATGTGGCCCCAGCTGTATAAGCCCCTGGCCCATGTAAACAGAACAATTTGAAACAAATGGAAAAGGAATACTGACATCCCTGGTCTTAGCCATGGCCTGGCTCTCAAGTGAAAATATTTCTGAAACTGGTGAAATTTAGATAGCCTCATTCCCCAACAGGAGAATTGCCAAGATACACTCCAACCAGGCCAATGTGTAGTTAAAGAAACAGCCAATGAAATGACACTATGACATATTTCTCCCCGGAAACTAAAAGGCATTTTGTTTTTATTTTTTGTTATTCCTTACCTGGGGATATTTTTTCCCATTGATTTTTAGAGAGAGTTAAAGGAAGGGGTAGGAACACAGAAAGAGAAACATTGATGTGAGAGAGACACATCAATTGGTTGCCTCCCACACACTGCCCTGGGATTGAACCTGCAATCAAGGTACTTGCCCTTGACAGGAATCAAACCCGTGACCCTTCAGTCTGCAGTCTGACACTCTAACACTGAGCCAAACCAGCTAGGACCTAAAAGGCATTTTGACAATGAAAGTGTTTCCATGATGTAATGCAGGTTAAAGAAAAAGCTTTAGGCTAAATAAAATTTTCACTGAATAGCAATTTGAATAATAAGTCATTTAACTTTATACTGAAGATATAAATTCTCAGAACTATTAATTATCTAAATGCTTAGAGTCCTACAGGTTTGGTTTAAATTTAGAAAAAACAAATAATGTCTTTTTTTAAAAATCTGGAAAGGCTTTTGGCCAGAGTGTCTTCAAATTTCATTGATCCAAACAAAAATAGTTACCATCCTGAGTGTTTTAATACATCACCCAAAATTGGGTGCAACTTAGAGTGAGAGTATAAGTGAAAAATAATATATACTTTTTAACGGCCACCTTATTTTGTAACTGATAGTTTCCTTAATCAAATAACCTTTTTCTGATAGTTTCCTTAACCAGGTACATTTTCTCTGACATACTTTCAATAAATTTATGTCATTTTCTAAGTATGCAATCATTTCCATATATATAACTCCAAGGAGAAAAATTGATCCCTATAATTTTAATAGGCATTTTAGCAGAAATGAAATCTCTAGATGCCAAATGACATTGGTTGATGCCCAAGCCATCTTTGAAAGTCACATCACTATCACTTAATATTGCAAGACAGCTGTCACTGTTGAGTTAAGCACGAAAGGATCTCAATACTTTCCACACTGAGTCTACTCTGAGTCATACTCTACAGACATATAACACCGGAAGAAACAAAAATGGAAGATTAGAAAACTGGAATCCTCTCAAACCTCAGGCAATTATTAAGTCCCTTAATGCATTAAAGTTTCAGATCTCTTTAATAATGGACCTTCCATTTATACTCATTCCAATCAATTATACTTATATTTTAAAAATATAATTGGCTGGTACATAAACCTAAATCTTGCCAATTTTATGTTACTGAATATAAAATACCAGTTAATGTTGAGATAGTTTTCTAATATAATAAGATTATATTTATAATTATGGAAAAACTCCAGTTCTAAAGTGGATGAGACAATTCAAGGACATTGTATTTTCTCAGTAGACTGTGAACTAGGGATATGGTCAGATATAAATTAACTTACATGTGAATAGACTAGTCTTAGTTCTGGCTAAAGAGAGGCCACCATGCTCCCACCTCTGATAAGAATCTGACAGATGCCGCTAGTTGTCAACAAATGTCCATTCCCCTTTCTTACCAGTAGAATCCTTGCTTGTTTGTGTTTGGGGGCAGCGCCATCCCTAGGGCAAAATGCTTACAGGATCACTTGCTCCTGGAAGTGGATTATTACAGTTCTGGCTGCTAGAAAGTTACTAGAAGTTACTAGAAGAGTTTCTAAAGAAACTTACCAAGTTTTTGTTTGTGGGCCTTTTTCCTTGGATTTTTGTCTTTACCTTCGGCTGTGCAAAACCGTCTAGCCACAAAGGGAGAAAGTCACAAGGAAATTACAGAAGAGAGAAAATATAAATGGGTCCTGGGATAGTGACAACATATCAGGCTGCTTAGACTGACAAGTCGCCCTGTGGGAAAGATAATGTCCTTTTTGGCTGCGCTGCTGTGCATGGGTTTCTGTGACACGCTGTTTCCTAGCAGACGCCACGGTACCGCCAGAGCTTTCACCGACACTGGTTCATTGTCACCACATCGGCTGCTTTGTCATCATCTCCTCAAGCCAGGCAGCCTCAGCCCATCGCTGCTAACGGAGCATCGGGCCAGAACATGAGGACATGGGCAGAATCCCCTGTCACTCAATGCCTCGCTCATCTTCAAGTGTGCCCACAAGACTGCTCACGTCCTAATCACCCAGACAGACTGGTTACCATTTTATTACCCCAGGGAGGTCTTGCCAAGGGTTCGTATTTCCATTTACACTTCCTGTGTTGCTAGGAAAAACAACTGGGCAGAAGTGGGAGCATAACCTCAACTCCCTGTGACCTGTATTCTGACCCAAATGTGTTGTCCGTGTCTGCCCTGCCCCACAACTTTATAACGTATACATTTAAAACATTGGCTCCTTCTGAGTTTAAGAAGTCAGCTAGACCTTAACCACTCCACTGCAGTCTGCATTGGAGTAAGGTGTACCTCTGTCCTCAGGGAACATCTACAAAATTACAGAGACGGAATCCCAAACAAAACCTTTGCAGGCTTGGCTGTATTTGAGAAAACAGACCATGTCTGTAATTCTAGGTGGTATGCTACATTATCTTTTAACCTTCCGTATAAGATTCATCATGTTCTACGAAAAAGAATTCATTTTGCAATTTCATAAAAGATTAATTCAACTGCCAGTAAACTTTTACTCTGCCTTCAGTACAATATTTAAAATTTATAAATGTTTCATTTTATGATTTTTGAAATACCTATAAAGATAATATATTGTTTTACTTTTAAGAACAAAGAGCATATATAATGTAGACAGTATACATATATTTTATATTATTCTGTTTAATTTTCCAGATTGTAAAATGCATGGGTGGCTATAAGGGAAAAGTGTTCTTAGGTAATCCAGATCATGGATCAGAGCCAGGAACATATAACACAAACTGTTAATAAAATAAATTCATAAATTTATTTTCATATTACATACAAATTAATTGTTGCTATGAAAATATAACTGATTAAGTTGAAAATGTGGATCATTTTTCCTGTAGAAGTCAGCTAACTGAATTGTTTCATACATAAGAGTTCTCTATATATTCTCTACCTAATAAAAGAGAGCATAAGTTCCACTTAGGTATGTCATTATGTTACATTTTATTTTCTCAATTTCCCTGAACTTTTTGCCTTTCTTAAAAATAGCTATTTCATTTAATGTAAACAAAGTTAAAGGGGAAATTTTCAAGTTTTACTCTATTTAGTGTTGTGAATATTGCATAATTCTGGAAAGATACACAATACATCAGTGGCATATGTCTTTTCTATTTTTCCCAAAAGTGTCAGAGTCTTTAGAGTAATGCTTATCAAAATACCAATAATAAAGCATATTATGGATTAGGGTTAATAAGAATAAAAGACTCTAAAACCATGGGGTTAAATAATGGGAATACGATTTACCTGTTGAAACCAATGTATGCAGTAGGGAAAAAGAATTAAAAATCTACAGCTTAAATGCCACTCAATGTAAAATACATTTTCTCAGGCAACTGAAGAATGCAGGGCCAAGTAAAGTACTGAGTTTGCAATCCAGGCTTTGTGAGGATGTCTACGTATGTTCAAATAAGTCGGAAAAAGTACCAGTGGGAAGATATTTAAAATAGGCACTGCTTTAAATAGTCTTAAAATAACCTTTCCCCAGTTGCTCTACCATTCTGAAATAAGAAATGGGTATATAAATGCTAATTACATTGGTAAGCAGTGGAGTCCACTATAAAAATGGTGAATGATTAAATGTTGTCTCTGTGGCTTCATCTGTCAACAGCAAAACAGGACTATGTTTATACTTAGATCTAGGGACTGATTCACTTGCTATACACAAAGCACATCGGATTGTCAATCTCCACAAAATAGGCAAGATTAACATCAAGTTTCCATGATCCTTACATATGTTTCCCCAACTGACAGCTTCACAACTTTTCATGTATCACAAAAGTAATCATTCCTATGCAAAATAAACTGCAAACACAAACTTAGATTAAACAAGTATTCTCAAAGTGAAAATTTAATAACACAAAATCTTTATAAAAAATGTATCACTTCTTAAAGAATATATATTCTCTGTATAAATACAAACTTATTCATGGGTGATTCCTCACCTAAATAACAAATTTATATAGATTCTTTGTAGTTAAAATAAGTGTCTATTCAGTTCTGTTTCAAAATCACTCTGTACATAGACAATTACATTACCTATAATTAAACCTCTGTCACTGACACTGGGAATGTAACATATTAGGAAGGTTTTTTGGAAATAAACAAAAGCATTGTCCATATATGTTCTTCGATGTTACTGCAAAACCTGCAGTATGAAATATATCAGTTTTGGGTAAATTAAATGCTGTTTCTGAAATTTTCCTATTGTATTTAATACTAAAATAGAAACAAATTGCAAAGGAGTCTATCAGTGAAATTTTCATGCAATTTATGATGTCAGAATATAGAACCCACAGGCACAATTTAATCTAGAGACAAGGGAATTAGAGACTTGGCATCGATACAAATCATGAGGTTTACATATGCTCACCATGTCACCATTTGGCTCTCCCCACATTCTCCATCAAATCGTATAACATCCCTCACTTTCTCCCCAAAGCAGAAAGGTGCACACACACACACACACACACACACATGCACACATGCACACACACATTCCTTCTCAAATGCACAGGATACTTTTCCCTTTTTTATCATGTAAATCATGTAACTGTTAGTAGTGAACACTACAAGGGTAAATACATTAGTCACGTGTACTGCAGTCTCAAGGGAGTGAATTAACATCTCATAGATAAGGCAGCTTGGTGCTAATGAGTTCATTATACAAGCTGACTACGTTTAAACCAAATATCACAAAGAATAGCATGAATTTATAAGATAAAAAATATAGTCTCTGTGAGAAATTTCCAATAGCATGGTAACTGAAATTCTCTCTTATTTTAAGGGACAGACTAATTTATTAATTTACCCACTTACCCACCTCTGTACTGGACAGTGTGCTATATGCACAAGATAGAAAAATATAATTGGCATAGATCTGGCTCTTAAGACACTGACAGCAAAAACGGGGAGAAAGCGTTAAAGGAGGAATTGCTGTTAATCTGAAAGGTGGACTTTCTGCAAGCTCCTTTGGGAATTTGCAGAGAAGGTAAAAGAGATTAAATGCTCCACACATAGTAATGCCATTACTTACCATGAAAGTTTTCTGGGAAATAGATAGAATAATATATTAGCACGATTCCTGTTACATATTTAGCAATTTAGTATGCCATGGTCTGAATTCCAACTAGGAATGCTCATTTTTTTCCCCCGAAGCTCCCCAGCAGAGATCACTTCCCTGTGCAAGTTAGATTTCCACCTCAGCACCAGCTACACATGTTCCTTTTCACACATTCCCAGAGTTTGTGCCTATTAAATGTTGAGCCCAAACGGTTCCATTGCTAAAGTTAGTTATAGAACAGAGAATGAAATTAAGAATGAGTATATTGTAAACACTAGTAATAAATAGCACCACAGATGATTAGAAATAAAACATGGTTCCCTCTTTAAGTTGTATATATGGAAGAGAATTGTTAAGTAGGTTCCTATAAATACATCAACAAATAAAAGGTAATGTTCATCAAATTGTGATTACTAGGTTATCACAGATGCTGACAAAAGCAAAACAAAACAGACAAGCACAACATTAAAATTAATAGTAATTATTTTCTATTATCAATAATAATACTAGTAATGACCACTAACATAAATACAAAGCTCACATGTGACTAATATGCCTACATGTTTATCATCATAAAACCAATGTGACAGGTTCTATTTAACTTTACATTAAATATGAGAAATGGAGATACAGAGAGGTAAAGCCTAACACTATACATGGAAAGGCCGCAGCATTTTTATCCTGGTGTCCCTGGTTCCAAAACCTCAACTTGATTCTGTTATAAACTGAAACATTAAAAGATTGAGCAAACTGTGAAAGATCAAATGGATAACAAATTGGTGGAATTTGAACTTACAGAAATATAAAAATAAAGTGACTTCAAAGTTATAGTGTTGAGCAGGAAAAGATCATGTGTTAAATGTTTCTGCTCAAAGAATGGTATGTTGTCAGATGTTTCCATTCAAAGAATGATGAAGGTTTACAACCTTTATGATCCAAATTGCATTTCATCAACACAGGTAGATCTAAAAATACTGGAAATATCAAGAGATAATGCATAAATGCAATAGTAATGAGTGAGTGAGTTAATATAAGATGCCCTGTTATAAATGTGCTTACACATGTACGCACACATATTCAAACCGCGTATGCTTCAAAAGGTTTCTGGTGTGTTGTTACTGGTTTTTGTGTTGTTGTTTTTTTCCAGGGAAAGGATATTTCAGCAAAGAAATGACAAAGTTGGGTCCAGACAAGATGGCATGGATAAATCCCTCTCTCCATGTTCAGGCTGCTAAACACAACTACACTCCCTAAAAATAACAGAAGAGGCAACTTAAAGAGGGCTGTGAGAGGCAGTAAGAGGAATGTAAATAGCTTTCAGACCCAGGACTGAGGAGGCAGTACAGTGGCAGGCCTTTTAGCACCCCACCAACAGGAAGAGGAGACCCAGACTGGAAGTGTGTCCAACCTAGTCACAGAAGGCAGCTTATTGCTCCTGGATTAAATGAGAGTTCCTATGACAACCTCAGGGCAGCATGACACTATTGACAACAAGATCAACAGGGAACTCACACCAAGTGGTCACAGGGCCTGAGACTCCTGGCTCCCGCCCTGAGTCCCTGGGTGGGCAGATGCAGCCACAGCAAGCAGCCTGAGAAGATTCCTGCCCAGCAGGACAACAGAAAATGCAGCATGAATATCAAAGTCCTGAATTGTCTATAATATGATATCTGCTCAAGGTACAGTTAAAACATACTTTAACAAACAAATTGGTTATCCATCCTCCCAAGCTCCACACAATTTCATTCATTTTAATTTAATCACATGTGTCATATTTGGGAAATTACAATATTTTAAATTTTTTATTATTTAATATTTGCAAATTATAACAATAAAAATTCTAATATCATGAGACAGATGATCAAACTAGATAGATATATGCTTCTTTATACTAAAGAGAAGAAACAAAGCCCATGTATGGGAATAAAACCAATATATTTTATTTTGGAA
This sequence comes from Myotis myotis, assembly GCF_014108235.1. Classification (NCBI taxonomy): domain Eukaryota; kingdom Metazoa; phylum Chordata; class Mammalia; order Chiroptera; family Vespertilionidae; genus Myotis; species Myotis myotis. The sequence continues at coordinate 44,858,790 of NW_023416401.1, forward strand.
TTATGTAAGTATAACACGTAGATAAATTATCAGCTAAAGAAGGATTTTATGTGTTGAAAATGATTAAGGGTGACTTGAGAAGATGACTTTTAATATAAAACTGTCTTTATAATAACTGAAACACTGAATGATTAAGACCTAATGAAAACTTATTTCAGGTTCATTATTTCAACTTATTTCATGTGACTCAATTGTATAGTCACTACCACAATGAAAAGCAATCTATCTGCCTTGTTTATCTTAGTTCTCTAAGGTGAATTTTTATATCACTATATTCATTGCATAATTATATGACTTAATTTGTAATTAGATTTCTAAGTCTCCAAAACCAAACAGATGTTATTCTATGGTGACTATATATTCTGTATATTTTACTGGTTTTTAGATGTCTCATTGGTCTGAATATATTTGCAACTATTCCTTTATCTAATATCTACCACATTTCTAACTATTCTCCCTGTGTTACATTTATCCTTTGTTACTTTATATTTCCTACCCTCTCCTTCTGGCTTCTTTAGTTTTAACTGAGCATTTTATATATTTTTTTCTGCTTTTCTTAACATATCAATTATACTTTAAAAAATCAGTTTAACCCAGCCGTGGGCAAACTACGGCCCATGGGCCGAATCTGGCCCATTTGAAATGAATAAAACTAAAAAAAAAAAAAAAGACCATACCCTTTTATGTAATGATGTTTACTTTGAATTTATATTAGTTCACACAAACACTCCATCCATGCTTTTGTTCCGGCCCTCCAGTCCAGTTTAAGAACCCATTGTGGCCCTCGAGTCAAAAAGTTTGCCCTCCCCTGGTTTAACCACTAACTTAAATGAGTGATAGGCACATGTAATAAAGGATATTATATAAGTCATTAAAATTATTTCCACTAGTCAATTATTTCCTTTTGGTGTCACAGGATTGAGTGAAGAAAAAAAATAAGGCCTACATATTTCCTTTGAGAGAAATGGTAATTCCCTTGAGCTTTCTGTATGCTGACTATGAAGAATGTTGTGGTTGTATAATTGTGTTTTATCATTTTAACTGAACCTTATACATGTTCAAATATGTCTACAAATGCAAATATTTAAAGTTTATTTTGAATAATGGAAAATGAGTAGTTCAACATATTTACTTAAAAAATTAGAAGAGATAAAATTTGACAGAGACATCACAGCAGGGCAGATGCTCACTATAGGGTAAAGGAAACTTTCAAATATAATTTAAGTAAAGGACAGTAGAATGAACAAAGTTCTTACTTTGAATCTACCTGTTAGCCTTGTGATAAAAAATCATGTTTCTTTATTAAATCCCTTCATTGATGAATATTTTACCTTTATCAAAAGGAAGAAGTACCACCTCATACTATTGTTGAGGCAACTAATTAGAAGATGTATAGAAAGTGCTACATGTAGCTATAATAAATGAGGGCTGGTAAAAGAGCGAAAACATATGTAATCCTAAATAGCTTACTATATTCTGCCATAGTCTCCACTTCAGAGGGTCTTGAGTAAAAGTATATGAATAGAAGACAGTATCAGAAAATGGCAAAATCTGAAATACTGTGAGTTTGGGCACAAAATAACCCTACGGGGTGCCGGGGGGGGGGGGGAGGGGAGGGGTTTCACTGGTTCCTAAAGAGAGATGGGATAAAACAATGAAGCAACATCAGAAGCAACACCAACAACAACAAACATAATAGTTTTTAGATGGAAGCTATAGTCTTTGTATATACACAGATATACTAGTATATGTGAGTGAAGAGATAAGATGGGTCGATGTATTTTTTTCTTATGTTATAAATACAGTGAATTTTAAATTAAAAACAATATTTTAAAGAGTATTCACTATTCATTTATTGTTTATATATTCATATAATTACTATACAATGTTGCTATAAGTTTTCTTGTTTTGGATTATATCATTTTTTAGAACACAGAACAGAGATTTATGCCATAATGAAAATTTCGAAATAAAAAAATGTCTTTAAGTCATCTGGTCTCTTCTTCCCACATGCCCTCCCACCCCCGCCAATGTCCGTGTCATCTTTCTTACCAAACAACTTTATCTGCAAAAAGTATCAAACTGTGAGTCATGCTTTTAATCTTGGATTTTCAAAAAAGCACTTAACTTCCTGTCGTTTCAATCCCAGCCAGGACTTAACAGTGAAAATACTCTACTATCATGGCCAGTACAAAACAGACAAATACCAAAATCTCAAAAATCTCACAAAACAAAAATATCACAAAAACAAAATTTCAAAAGGAAAGCATTTTTAAAGAGCCCCCTAACCAATGAGCATGACCAAGGTATAATTAATTAAAAGGGTTAAAAACACAGAGAAATAATTTTATCATGGAAAGAGGGGATACTGAGCACAAATTATTTTGTAAAAGGATATACAATTATTTCTAGTTGACAGATGACATGGCAAGAACATTAAGCCATTTGTAAGAAATAGCTCAGAATTTTACAATTTGTTAGCATGTGGCACAAGAAGATGCTTTGTGGTCAAATGGATACATGTATGCATCATTGTTCAAGAAAGGAGACAGCCCTTTAAGCATAGATCTTTCTAATATTCGGGAAATTATTTTAAATTTCTATGACCTGTATAGTTATAAACTAATAAACCTGAGCTTTCTTTCACTACTTCTGAGTTAATTTCAAGATTCTTCTTTTTTCCCTACTGTGTGAATCATTGAAAAACTGTAATTCACCTGGTCATACTCATGTTATGCCCAGATTTCAAGATCCCCCAAAGGACATCACCAGGGAGCACCAAGTCTGATGCAAAAGCATAGAGTCTTTATTCAAGACCAGGACTTGGTCCCTCTGCCTCCCCTACCGACGCAACAATAGGGTGCGAGAGAGCCCGAGTTCCAAGAGAACAAAGAATTTATAGGGCTTGGGGTCGGGGGGGTGGGGGCACACTCTGACCACTGATTTGGCCGATTCTGGTTGGTTGAGTGAGGGCCGGGGCTAGTGTCGCAAGGGCAGGTGCAGCTAGGGTCTGGTTACACAAAGACGGGGGTGGCTAGCATACTTTTGGCCTTGGGCTAGTTTCCCCCGCTTTCCCATTGGCCGAGATAAGGGCAGGCTGAGTAACTGATACATTCTGCAGCTTTTTCTTGGAAGAGGGGTTAGGGACACAGTTATCAGTCCTGTTCTGTCCTTTCACTCATTCTCACTATTTCTAGATTGAACCTCCCAATGTTTTAATATATCTCTAAATGTCTACTAATCAACCCCAGGTAAGTGGCATAAACCACAATTTTCACTTCCCATAATTTTCTCACAAATGGCCCAGATTTGCCACATGGCCAAATGATTCAATAATTAATATAAAGTTTTCCTGATTTGGGAAAATTATTTGTGTGAACCTTGGTGTGCTGGTAGCTAGGGCATTCAAATGTGATCTAATCTATAAAAACTGAATATTCACAGGACTTTGTGGATAGAAGATGGTCAGGTCAGCATGATTAGTGATTATTCATGGTGCCATCTGCAGAGTTGAATTCATTGCTAGTATTTATACGAGTTTAACTCTTCTTGGGTCTTGACTTTCAGGCAATGTCTTGTAACTAAAGCTGGCTGACTGTTCTTCCTTCCCCCCCCCTTTTTTTTTGTTGCTGTCTTCCTCCCTTCCTCCCTCCCTCCCTTCCTCTTTCCTGTTGTTAAGCTCAGTTCTCTTGTTACTCATTGATTTTGTAAGCTCACTGATAAGTTTCCAAAATTTCTTTTTCTGTTTAATGAGTGAGAGTGTTATCGGTGGGGAGCTCTCCATATCCCCACCAGGTGCTGCTGGAAGTGGGCTTCTTGCAATGTCATGAGAAAAGGAATTTTCTGAGACTTACACGGGAGAATGAGTGGTATTTATTTTTGTGATATTAAAACCCTGAGCTTCCAAGGTCTCATTTCCCTCTGTCCCGCCAAGGAAAAAGTCCAGCTGTGTCTTCAGCAGAGCTGGGAATAAAGCTGTTGCCCAGAATTTCTGCTCCATATTTGCACAGTCCAGTCCAGCATCTGGCTAGGTTAACTTGTGTTCCAAGCTGTAGTCTATTGTGTGTGGGTTCACAACGCCATGGCCGTGGGCCATGCAGCTTCTAGGGCCACATGGCTATGGAGGGAACATGGGCTGGTGCAAGGAAGCAGGAGCGAAGCAAAGCGAAAGGAACAGGATAGAGAAAATTCCTTTGTCTGGGGATTTTAACCCTTTAAATACATTGTGCACTTGCAGTGACTCTAGCCAATCCATGGTTTCCCAGGCTAGACTTACAGGCAAGTATCTTCCCTGGGTCACCCCAACTTCACTGTCCATGTGTCCACCTTCCCCTTTCCCCAGTGATCTACAGAGAATGGACTGGAGGTTCCCTGGAGACTGGCAATTTCAGCTTCTTGGTGAAGCTGCCCAGATGGTCATGCTAATAATGTCTGGCCTCCTTTGTGCCCCTTTCCTATTATTAATATTAACTAGCTAGTTATGACAGCAATAAGAGTAAGTAACTTTTATTTTTAAGAAAGAATCATGGCTGGTATATAAACTGACTATTTTGAGAACTCATTAAATGAGTTGTATAAACTGTATCAATTTATTGTGCTATATTATATAGAAGACCCATTAAATATTAAAGTGCAAATAAAATATTAAATTGAATTATAGTAGAATCTATAAATATTGCAATATCCAGAGTTTATAAGTTTTACTGTTAAATACAGTAAAATATTTCTTACAAAAAACAATAACTTATTTCTAGCAAAATCATTAATTTGGCTACTAAAAAGTATACTTGGTTAAAACAAAATGGACTTTTAGGAGGAAAACAATATTTAAACAAGAAATATCACATTTCTATTAGTAATAAAAAATCAAACTATTCAATATTTAACTTGTGAAAGCTTACCTAGTGTTCAATTATGCATTGATGTAACAAAATATTTTTAATTTTTTTAAATTTTTTAAAATATAAAACAAGAATTCTAAGTCTTGATTTTTTAAAATACTTTTTGTCATGAATGCAATGTTGTACACCTAGATCCCCAATTTAGGAATTTCATGAAAATGAGAATTGGGTTTTTTTTTATGTTAAATTAGGGAAATAATTTGTTTGCAAACTTATTTGTATGCTAAAGACATTTCAAAGTGTGTTTTCACCTTTGACACAGTTGATGACAGTGCACTGGTAGATTAAAATAAAAAATACAGAACAAAGAATTGTCTTTGGAAATGTCTGTGTGTACATGTTTTTGATTTATGCTCCTTTCAACATATTTTTCTGCTGTGACTAAATATTCCAATAGTGGAGTATACTCTTGAGACAGACCTCAAAACAGAAGTACAAGGATTATGTAGCATTAAATAGATGCTTCAGAGAAGAAAACAAATTGGTTTTCTATTGTGTGAAAGGCAGGTTCCTAGATGCACTGACAAAATCAAACCAATTCCACATTGCCACTTAATTCCTAAAAGAGTATGCAGCAGAGGTAGGGAAAAGAAGCCTGCATTCCAAGATGTGGCCTTAATTCAATGACAAATGTCATGTCCTTGTCTTTATGGGTTGCAGTAATGTTGGTTACTTCATTGGCATTGTTTTAGTCAATAGTCCTTAACATTTGCTGACCTGAATGTTATCATGGTAAATCAATGCTATCGATGATTTTTACCTTTCACAGTGTCCAGTAATGTTTGCTGATGAGAATTGTCAACAAAGCAGCTTTCACTTCAGTACAGGTCCTTTGCCAGGTAAAGTCTTGAATTTGGAATAGACACATCTGGGTTCTATTATCCCACTACTAAAAGGTGCAAATATTTTGAGTAAACCCCCTCATTTCTCACATTGAGCAAGTGAATAGAGTTTTATCTCATTCAAATTTGGAAATATGAATCTCTTTCCATAAATAAAGGTTTTCAAAAACTCTGAAAAAAGTGAGCACATTAGATATATATTATGTGCCACTGAATGTTTGTGATGCTTTACAAATAGCTGAAGAATATAGTTTGACAACTTTCATTTAGAATTACAAGAATGAAAGGAGATATAGTTTATAATAAATTGAGAACCTGTTCATTTAAGTTAATAAAAATTCATGAATTTTAAATCCAAGGAGAGGAATCAGCAATGCTTATCTGTAAAAGATCAATATGGACCCAATTTTGATGCCTTATTGTGTCTTAACATGACCAATAGGATATACCAGTGGTCGGCAAACTCATTAGTCAACAGAGCCTAACATCAACAGTACAACAATTGAAATTTCTTTTGAGAGCCAAATTTTTTAAACTTAAACTATATAGGTAGGTACATTGTTATTAACTTAATTAGGATACACCTAAGCTGGCCTTTGCTAAAAACATCCTCAATCTGATTGAGGTACGTTCACTGACTGAGGTTGACACCTTCCAACTCTCCCATCCACACTCCTCCTGTATACTTGTTTCGTCTATCTCCTTTCATTCATCCTCTCTGTATGTCCAAACCATCTCAACATACCTTTCTCAATCCTCGACACTACATCTTATTTCACTCCACAACGTTCCCTGTACGTGTGCGCCCGCACGTGGTATTTTGTGGAAGAGCCACACTCAAGGGGCCAAAGAGCCGCATGTGGCTCGCGAGCCGCGGTTTGCTGACCACTGGGATATACTATTAAGAGAGAAAACATAACTTCATAAACTATGATGAGAGAAGGGTAACCCCCCCTTTTCTTTCAGATCACTGGTTCTGATGTCAGCTGTCTAAGTGTGAACCCTGGATCTGAAAATTACTAAGTATGCAATTTTGAAAAAAAACTTTTCTAAATCTTAGTGCCTCAGTTTCCCCATCTGTAAAACCAGGGTCAAGTGTTTGTAGATGTTTTATATTATGAGAAACAATATATGCAAGACACAGAGGAGCACAGAAAAAGTACTGCTAATAACCAAATGGCTTTGGGGAACATGGAAAAATTTAACACTTGAACTTGAGGCCATTTACAATTCCCTCCATTTATGCTATTCTATATATTCAAATTAAAAAATAATTATATATTGCTAGTTTTAAAAAAGACTACAAATACATAAGAGAGCCTTTCAACAACATGTGAAAGAATGGAGAATTTATTCTGCTGAACACCGATACAGATAAGGATGCATTGAATATCATATACATGCCTGTAACAATTAAAGAGCAGAGGATGAAAGGAGGCCTGAGTGAACTGGTCTACAGAGAGAGGAAAACTTCCTATGAGACCACACATGTTTTTGAATCAGACACTGGGCCAGCCTGAGGGCTGGCTGAGGAGAAGGCCTACCAATGAATGGAGACCTTGCCCATTGGGGACAGGCAAGCCACAGGATTGACCTGGTGCGCATGGCAGGATGTAGTGGAATCTGAAAGTTCCCTAAAGGCACCTATTATTTACTCAGCCTTACAATGCACCAACCATCATTTCCCCTCAAACACACTCATACATACACAATGTACACAAGAAAGGTGCCATTAACCCATTCAGTCTCAAATTTCATGCATCCTAGAACTTGAACTTGCAGTGTGTCTGAATCCAAATTGGAAAGCAAGGTCCCACCATCTCAAACTCTGATAAAACCAAGAGATAATCCTTGAGTCAGAGATGCACCAGTGCCTGGTCAGTTGGGGGCTGTAAAACTTTGAAAAACTCAACCTTGTAAGAGAAGTGGGCCAGTTCCTGATACACTCAGAACTGGCAGAATATGAATCATCACCTCCTCACCTTTATCGCCAGGTACAGGGACATGAGAAATAAACTCAAGTCACTGGGAGGAAGGAACAAAACAAAGCAACAACATACTACAACTAGAGGCCTGGTGCATGAATTCATGCACAGCCCGGCGGGGGGGGGGGGGGATGTGGGAGGTTTGTGGGTCAGCCCTTCCCCTGATAGGGGGGGCGATCAGGGGTGAGGCCGAACACCCCTGATGGTTGGTGGGCTGGCTCTGTACCCAGGTCAAACTCAGGTTGAGATCCCAGTCAAGGGGACAATTTTCATATTACCCTTTTATTATATAGGATATTGTACACAAAATATTATAAATATTTATATAAATATATACATTTTAATATGCACATGTCATATGCATGCATTATGTATTATATATATATACTAGAGGCCTGGTGCACAAAAATTTGTGCACTCGTGTGGGGGGGGGGTGCCCTCAACCCAGCCGGTGCCCATTCACAGTCCAGGACACCTTGGGGGATGTCTACCTGTTGCCTTAGGCCCTCTCCCTGGGGGATCAGGCCTAAGCTTGCAGTCAGACATCCTTCTGGCAGCCAGGGAGCCCTCGGGGGAATGTCCGACTAAAGGCTTAGGCCCCCAAGGGATCAGGTCTAAACCATTAGTTGGACATTCTTAATGCTGCCATGGAGGTGGGAGAGGCTCCTGCCACCACCACTGTGCTGGCCAGCCATGAGCCAGCTTCTGGCTGAGTGGCACTCCCCATATGGAAGTGCACTGACCAGCAGGGGCAGCTCCTGCATTAAGCGTATGCCCCCTGGTGGCCAGTGCGCATCATAGCAACTGGTCACTCTGCCATTCAGTCAATGTTCATATTAGCCTTTTATTATTATTATATAGGATGTCCCTATTTCCCCCCTTTTGCCCCCTCTACCCAGCTTTGCCCTCCACTTCTCTCTGGCCATCACCATACTGTTGTCTGTGTCCATGGGTTGTGCATATATTTTCTTTGGCTAAACCCTTCTTTAAATTCACTTCTTTAAATTTTTATTTTCAGGTAAGTGCTTATAACTGCACTATTATATATTTTCTATTATATCATTTAGAATTAAGATATTTTTTAATTGAACCCTTGTAAATTTTAGCACAATTTAATAAATTATGCTAGAAGCAATTAGGAAATTTTTCATGTAATGCAGATACATTTCAATTAATATTTTATTAATTTTTAATTTTTTAGTATTTTTAAGATTTGTGCAATAGGCCTTCTTTCCCCTGGCTGCCAGCACCAGTTTTCCTCTGGCACCCAGGACCCAGACCTTCACTCTGGCCACCACCTTCTATCTTTGCTCTGGACCCAGTCTTCACTGCGGCTAGAGACTTCAGTCTTTGCTCCTCCCTCCAGCGGGAGTCTTCAGTCTCTGGCCAGAGCTGCTCCTGTATCTCCTTCCTCCCCCCCACATCCCCCCTCATAGCTTGATCACTGCTTTGCCTGCAGACCTGGCAGAGGGGCTCCTGGGTCCCGGGGTGCCGCCTTCCCTGCAGCCCGGCTTTCCAATCGCAATCAGGATCACGGGCTGCAGGCAAGGTGGCTCCTGGGTCCTGGGGTGCCGCCTTCCCTGCGGCCTGGCTTTCTGATCGCAATCAGGATCACGGGCCACAGACAAGGTGGCTCCTGTGTCCCGAGGTGCTGCCTTGCCTGCAACCTGTCTTTCTGGTGGCTCCTGGGGTTGCACACGGGGGCCTGGATGAAGGATCCCGGTGTCCCGCCCTGCCTGCAGTATGCAAATTAGCTGCCATCTTTGTTGGCGGTTAATTTGCATATTGAGCTGATTAGCCGATGGGAGGTGTAGTGAAGGTATGGTAAATTACCATGTTTGTTTATTATTAGATAGGACTATACATATAGCATAGTATTCTGGTTATCTTTCTACAAATAAAAATATACAAATAGCCAAAACCGGTTTGGCTCAGTGGATGGAGCATTGGCCTGCGGACTCGGGGGTCCCGGGTTCGGTTCTGGTCAAGGGCATGTACCTGGGTTGCGGGCATATCCCTAGTGGGGGATGTGCAGGAGGCAGCTGATCGATGTTTCTCTCTCATCGATGTTTCTGACTCTCTATCTCTCTCCCTTCCTCTCTGTAAAAAATCAATAAAATATATTTAAAAATAATATATATATATATATATATATACAAATAGTGGGACTTAAGAAAATTTGCTAAATTTACTGCCATTTGTTTCAAAATTTCATGCAATTTTTAGCAAAACAAAACTTTTTATAATAGCATAAAAATAGATGATTTCAGAATGAAATTAGCATAGGCTATATAAAACCTTTATGTGAAAAACTACTAAAGATTGCTGAGAGTTATTAGAGAAGATCTAAATAAAGAGAGGTACTATAACCATATATTGAAAGACTCAATATTTTGAAAATACCCATTAATTCCACTTTAAATTATCAATTCAGTGGATTCCAATCAAAATATCAGGATATACCTGAAATGTCATATAGATATTGCCTAAAAGAATAAATGTTATATTAAAATTTTGTACATGAGCTGGACTTACCAGTTTCCTTATGTAAAAGGCTTAATTAAAAGTTTTTATAGATTACCATAGGGCCATTGTATTTTGAAATGACTTTGATTCATAAACACTGGTTGGGAGATAAAATGAGAATACATAGAGAGAGGCCATTCGCTTAAGCATCTGGCCATCTAATTCTAGTCTAGTTGTAGGACTTTTTAATTCCAGTGTAATAATGCAAACTGGAATTTGCATGAACTATCATGATACAAGATTTTCCTGTGTCTGGACAAAAGAATGAATAGACCCTGTACCTGAGATGTGTGAGAATGGCTCACTGTCAGAGATGCGAAATCTTCTACAGAGCTTATTTTTTCTTATTACATTCTGCTGTATCAGGGAAAATATGATCAACCCTACTTAGGATGTGCATTTCTACTAACAACTCCCAGGCCAGAAATATTTTCTAACTTTTAAAAATTGTGGCTCTCATTGAATGAGGGAGCCAATGGGATGGTTTCTGTAATAGAACAGCTCTTTAAAATGTAATTTCATAATTTTTATTCTCTTATTGAGAAATGATGGACTAAGAAAACACTGCTGACAGATTATTGTGTATACATTGTACCTCTGAAATACGACTATTTAGAATTTGATTTGTTCCTTCCTTACTTTTATCTTTTATAAATAATGCATAAGAAAGTGAATAAATATCCCCAAATACATTTGAAAGAACCATGCAACAGCAGGCGTTTTGGAATTAAATCTATTCATACAAAATGGGCAATTGCATAACCTTGATCAAAGAAAAATTGCATTTCTAAAGCATCGTTTACATGCTAGATACTGTAAAAGTAGATTTTATACCTAAAAGGACAAATTTATTTTAATTAATAAGACCATATATTATTTTGATATAATAATACATTGCAGTGGAGTGTATTAATGAGACTAATAAGCTATTTTTCTAAGGAAATATAACTATTTCCTCAGTTTTTAACTTGTAAATAACAGACACTATTCAGGAACCTTCTGTGAAGCCATATGTAAATTTTAAATAAATATTTTTAAATTATAATAAAACAAAACACATACATTTTTGGTCTTTATACTAAATAATAGACCAACTGAAGTCAGTTTATTTAGAATTATCTGTTTGATATTTTTAAAAGTATCTTCATTACATATTTTCTTCGAGAGTTATATACAAGGTCCATGTTTTAATTTTTGAAGTTGACCTCCTACCTATTGCACTGAACAGTGATGTCTGCTTGACCTATACTAGACCAATCAAGTTATTTCTCCAAGTATTTGCAAATTTGATGTTGTCTCTGCTGACTACTTGAATGAAGATCCCTCAGGTGGCTTCCTTGAACCAATTATGTAAATTTGAGGGTCTACCAGTTGGTAGAATTAATTAAGTTGGTTTTCATTATTACTGTTGTTTTAGTGTTTTTTGTTTGTTTTTGTTTTTAAGGAGCAGACATTTCAGGACAATGTAACCTACTTTACCTTAAAGTACACAAAACTAATCATGAGTAGATGTCAAATCAAATCATGAGTAGATGAAACTGGTCCTCAACCCCTCACATTCATGTAAATTAGAATCACCTGGTGATCTTTAAAATACATCTGTTCCCGGGTAGCCGAAGTTCTCAAGTTTAGTCTCTAAAAGAGATGTGCAGATATCAGGAAGTTTTAAAATCTCTTCAGGTGATTTCTATTTAAGTAACAGCCATTGATTCAATAGCCATTGATTCAATAATTATTTGCAGTGTGAATAGTAAATGTGTACCTCCTTTATGCCACTCAGAACTATGTTGTCCTTTCAGAAAAGGTACAAGAAATCATTTCATGCATACAGGTCACAATGAAGGAATGAAGCTATGGAAACTATTGAAAGAAGCTATGAAAACTGAGAAAAATTAGATGGTAAAAGGAGAAACAAAACAAAGCAAACAAATGCAAGATCTGTATCCTAGAATGTAAATGTAAAAAAAGGTTAATTTTACTGTGAGTTAAGAAGAAAGACATTTGAGCAACTTTAAATGCTTATGAAACGATTCAATTAAGTCAAAACAATCTGAGTATGCCGTCAATAACTCCCATGGGTAGTCGGGAAAGAGGACCCCTGCTCTGAGCTCCATGCTTTGAGAAACCCACATATTGCAAATACACATACACATAGGGTCCATGATCCCTGAGCACATCTGTCTCAGAAGGGGGCTGGACTCCAGCATGGACGAGGCCTCAGGTAGGATTGCAATGCATTCATCCATTGTAATGGAGAAGGCAGAATATATGGGTATATATGCAGATGGGTTAACAGATTTGGTACTTAAAAACCCTCGAAGTTATTTTCTGAAAGTTTCCTGCTTTTTTTCAAATGAAATAGTAAACAAATTACTAAATAATAAAATATTGATTTTTAGAGCTTTCTTGACAAATGAAAATTTGCTTCAAATGTTCACTTTGTGTTGTTATTACAGTCACTTAAGAATAGGAAAGAATGCTGCCCTGGCTGGTTTGGCTCAGTGAAGAGAGGGTCGGCCTGTGGACTGAAGGGTCCCAAGTTCAATTCCGGTCAAGGGCATGTACCTTGGTTGCAGGCACATCCCCAGAAGGGGGTGTTCAAGAAGCAGCTGATCGATGTTTCTCTGTCATCAATGTTTCTAACTCTCTATCCCTCTCCCTTCCTCTCTGTAAAAAGTCAATAAAATATATGTTTAAAAAAGAATAGGAAAGAATGATTGAAAAGTTGCATATACATCTTGATAAAATGGAATAAAAAAAATATAGGGTTAGACTGCGAAAGTTGTATGACTCGGGAACACCTGTATTCTAACACGTCTCTTCATTTGAAAGGTGAACACTGAAGATAGAATTCTGGAAGGAAGTGACACGCCAAAGTGTAAATTATAATAATACTTAATTATCATTACTACCATCATCATGAGCATTAGGATGGCGGAGGAGGGGATAGAGATGGAGGAGAGGAAAAGGAGGGGGAAAGGCTTAATCATTGAATGACTGCAAGCAAGGCCCCTTTCAACTGTGACATCTGCTTTGCACTGTTATTTGAGAGAACGCACTTATTTTGTGTTTGTGCAGTTGTTGAGACCATTTGCTAGAGCAGTTTTCTCATTGTGACAGTACAACAATAACATTCATTAAATAATTATTTTGTTTTGGGTGCTATGCTAAACCTTAATACACATTATCTCATTCCATTTGCATTTAAAAATTATGTGTTTGGTACCATTAATGCCGTTTTACAGAGGGACATCAGAGAGCTGGACTGTTCTACCAAGGTCACATAGTTGTGGAAACTGAGTCTGGGATAATTAATTCCTTCAGGCCAGGTGGCAGTGGGATTACACCCCATGCTATCTACCCTGACTGGTCCTGAAGCTAACTTACAGAGAGAATTAGAGAACTGAGCTTTATGAAGTAAAAATTCTGAAAAGAACATATGAATCTACAAAATAAGGATGGTTGAATGCTGAAGACAAATGCTTCCTACTTTACACTTTTTTGGGACCAGTGCTTGTACATCATGCTACTCTCTACCAGGTGCTTATTCAAATAGCCACCAGCCTAATCAGAAATGTGTGTGAACAAATAGTGTTAATTATGTTTATTACAATTTACTTACCTGATGAAATCTTCCAGTGCCTAAAGGAGAGCTTCATATAAAATTCAATTGGAAACAATGAAAATGAAATTGACTACTTCACTTACCATATTTCAGTTTAACAAAATAGGCTCTATCAGTAAATATTTTCCTGGTAATATTATTATTATTTATTATTTACCTTCTTTCAAATGCTTGTTTCATTATAATAGTGTATAAAATAGTCAGATATATGAACTGAATTTAAAGATTAGCAGTGAGATGTCTGACCTAGAAAACTATAAGTTATACAATGTTCAAAGTGTATTTTATTTATATAAAAAATGAAGTATTTTTGTTGCTTCTAAAGCCAGTCATTTCTCACATACAATCTTTTTATTCCAAAAAATAATATAAATAATAATGGATGAATATGACATTCTTAATCCTTAATATTCATAGGTATATATTACATATATAACAATTTATAGTAAATCAAATAAATTGCCTTACTCCCTTAACTAGATGACACTAATAGCAAGACATAGATATTAAAGTGAATGCCCTCAGAGAAAAAACATAGTAGAATAGGTAGTGAAAATATTAGGGGAATTTATTTTAATTTACAGGATACACCTTAAATTTATCTTCTCATTTATGTATACAATGGAACTTTTTTGTTGGCTATGAAAATAAATTATTTTATATTAAATAATATTTCATTACCTAGCAAATACAATTTTCTACTTCCAATGTGCAGATATCATAATGTTCAAATACATAATGTAAACAAGAATTAAGCCAAAAATAAGATATTCTAAACCCTTAAAATAGTGTGAAAGTAATTTTAAATGAAATAACATTTAGCAGGGTCATTGTCTTCTTCCTCACATTTATTTTAAGATTCTGCAACATCACACAGCCTATGGCATTATCCCAACAACATTGCATGTACCAGATGAATTTCAACTCCTGTCATAGCTGATCATATCAAGAATGGAATGAGGAGCCATAGAGAGCCCACCAAAGCTAAACCAAAAGCTACAGACACCCATGTGATTAGTTGGTGGTGAGTGTTAGACCTGAAATGACAGTAGGACTTTGGGGCAGTTTTGGTTATTTGTGTTGCAAAATACTTTGGATACTGCATTCCTGCCAAGTATGGCAAATATATGAGTATGTACATAGAAGCTTACAAGGTAAACAACTCAAAATAATAAGCAGAAAAATGATTATCAGAGAGTTACTGCCTAGAAACTCATCAGTTCCTACAAGACACCTCTCATCATCGCCTTTGTTTTAGACACAGGCACTCAGGGTAGGTTTCTATTATTCCAACAAACTTTTCACAGTGTAAGAAATTATTCTTTATAGACAAAAACAAAAACAAAAGCAATAAATTAAATTTCATAGCAGTCAATATGAACAAACTCTACAAAAGTCATGTAATAAATTTTATGACATAGCATTGAAAATTTTAGAGCAGTTGTAGCTAAGCTACCAGAAGCATCAGTAATTTAATATAAAATTTCTATATTCCAGCTCCAGAAGACTAGGCTAAGTCAATAATATATTTTATAGTCACTTAAAAATGGTGTGATTTTATATATATATATATATATATAATATATATATATATATAATTTGAAAATGGTATATTGGAAATAGAAAAGTAAATATATATCTATACTAATAAAAGAGTAATATGCTAATTAGACCAAACATTTCTGGACAATTTCTAGACTTCCTTCTGGAAAAAGCCACGGTGGTGGGGGCCAAGGCAGAGGTGGTTATGGATGATCAGGCTGGCAGGGGAGAGATGTTAAGGGGCAATCAGCCCTGCAGGGGAGGGCAATTAGGGGCGACCAGGCCAGCAGTGGAAGGCAGTTAGGGGGTGATCAGACTGGCAGGGGAGGGCAGTTTGAGCTGATCAGGCTAAGAGCGGAGGGAAGTTAGGTGTGATCAGGCTGGCAGGGGAGCAGTTCTGGGGTGATCAAGCTGGCAGAGGAGGGCAGTGAGGTGCAACCAGGCCAGCAGGGGAGGACAGATAGGGGCGACCTGGCCAGCAGGGGAGGGCAGTAGGGGGCGATTAGACTGGCAGGGGAGGGCACTTAGGGGAATCAGGCCGGCAGGCAGAGGTGGTTAAGGATGATCAGGCAGGCATGCAGGCAAGCGGTTAGGAGTCAGCAGTCCCGGATTGTGAGAGGGATGTCAGACTGCTGGTTGAGGACAACTGGCAGTCGGACATCCCTTGAGGGGTCCCAGATTGGAGAGGGTGCAGACCAGACTGAGGGGCACCCCCTCCCTGGGCATTGATTTCATGTACTTGGCCTATAGTGTGTGTATTTATCAATAGTAAGAGATACAAAGACATATAATAAATAAATAAAGCATAAAATAAGAAATAATAATATAACATTATTAATAATATGGACAATGTATTTGTAAATATAATCTGATGATTATCAAATTAATTTTTAAAACAGAATGCACATATTTTTCAAGAACATATGTCACTTTTTCCACAATTGGCAATAAGTTGATTTATCAAACAAGCCTCAAAAAATTACAAAGGATTAATATCATTCAATGTATGCTTTCCAACATTTGTGAAAGAAGAGACGCACCAATTTTTAAAAAGCTGGGGTAAGAGGGACATCAACAACTTGGAAATGAAGCAAGTAATTTATAAATAACCAATAAATCAAAATTTAAAAAGTCTCAAATGAAATTAGAAAATAGTTTAACCTGAATGTTAATGAAAACATGCAATTTTAAAACTCACATTTTGCAGCTAAAGAGTTGCTGAGAAGGAAACTTATAGCCTTAACATTAGAATGCTTTAAAGCAATAACCTAACATTTCATTTCAGGAAGCTCAAAAAAGAATAGGACAGCAACATCCAAGCAATAAAGCCAAATAATAAAGAACAGAAACCAATAACATTAAAATCATGAAACAGATAACTAAAATCTAATCAAGAATAATTTTTGTAAATATGAATTAATTTCATAAACCCGAATAATACTGTTCAAATATAAAATAGAAAGAAAACCAAAGACATTCAACAAGCTCAGTCAAAAAAGTATGAGACTCTTAAAATAGGAAAACCGATCTCCAAAATACAGCATCACTACAGATACTAAAAAAGTATTATAGTCAATTTTGATTAACAGCTTTAAAAGTAAAAATGAAATAAATGCCTTGAAAACCATAATTTGACAAAAGAATATAGAAAAATTTAAATAATTTAGTATATTGATAAAATTAAATTGATTAAAGCTTTCTTAAAGTGAGAACTTCAAATCTGAGCAACTCCTTTAGTGAATTCTGCTTAATATTTTAAAAGCAAAAACATGTCTAATATACATATATTTGAAGACGATAGAAAAAGAAAAACACTTTCCAACTCATTTCATGTAAAAATTTTAACCTTAATATTAAATCCTGACAAAGACACTACAACAATAACAATCCAGACACATCCTTGCTGTAAATGTACACATTAACATCTTGACCAAGATCTAGCAACTCAAATCCAGCAAAGTAGAAAATCAAAATCCACAATGAGAAATTAGAGTGTATGGCAGGAATTAAAATATGTTTAACATCAGAAAACCACCACATATAATCCACCACATAACCAGGAAAGAAGATAAAAAAAAATATTTCCTATTACCTTAATAGAAGTAGTGTTGTTAGTAGTCATTGCAAGGATCTCATTTAATAAACAGGAATCTAAAAAGGAAAATAAAACACAAGGTCAGTGATCATACATAATAAGGATTATTGAAATATTTTTTCCTTAAGGAAAAAATGATTTTACTGGACATCCTGTCCAATAAAATAATGTAAGAAATAATGTAAGAAAAAAGTAAGTAGAAGAATAAACAGAATAAAAGAAACATGTTTTTGAGATCTCTTAACTGATTAGAGAGAAAATTTTAAAAACGATGCCTCAAAATAATAGTCAAAATTAGTAAACTAACAAGATCTTGATATATTAAATATGAATTATAAATGAATTCTCAAAGAGTTTGTATGCAAATCTCATGGTAACCACAAAGAAAAATCTATAGTAAAAAAAAAAGAAGAAAAAACAAGAATCAGAGTATAGCACTACAAAGTCATCAAAGTACATGAAATCTGTTATGGCCTGAATGTGTATTCCCCAAAAATCATATGTTGAAATCTAATGCCCATCTACAAATGAATTAATAAATAAAAGGTGATATATATTAAATAAAGGAGGTCCCTGCCATTTGCAACAACATGAGTGAACCTGGAGGACATCCTGATAAATGAAATAAGCCAGACACAGAAGGACAAATACCACATGATACCATTTATATGAGGACTTCAAAATAGTCAAGCTCATAGAAACAGAATAAGTAGTGGTTGTAGGAGCTGGGGGAGGGGGAAATGTGGAGGTATTGTCAAAGTTCACAAAATTTCAATTAGGAGTCCTAGAATCTACTGTACAGCACAGTGCCTATAGTTAACAACATGTCATATCCCTAAAATTGTGTCAAAAATATATCTTACATTAAGTGCTCTTATGACAATGTAATAATAATAATAATAATAATAATGAGGAAGAGGAGGAGGCAGGAGGAGAAAGAGGAAGACATATAATGAAGAGATGGGAGGAAACTTGGAGTTGTTGGATATTTTCTGGCACAGACTATGATGCTGAGCTCACGGTTGTACAGTTATCTCCAAACTCACCAAGTTGTTTGAATTAAATATGTACAGCATTTTTTTTTTATGTCGATCCCATGTCAATAAAATGTGGGAGTGTGTTTTAAGTATAGTACTGGAAATGGAAGTCATCACCCTGTCAAAAACAGAAATCAGGGGACCCTGGATTTTTTTTGTTTGTTTCCAAAGCCATAATAAGCTCTTTTTAAAAATAAGAGTTCCTAAGAGGAAAACAATTTTGGCAATTTTTATGTGTGAAAGATTTCTTTAAATGATGTAGTTTAACCACTTTGTTTTTATAAATGTTGGAAACCAAGGCCAGAGAGATAAAATGACCTGTGGAGAGTGACACATAACATTATTAGTGAAACTACTCTCAGAATCTCAGCACTTGGCTACTTCCTCATGACGTGCTTTTTGCACTATGCCATGTGCTGAAAGACATTTCTACTGTTTCCTCATCTGAAACCACAATAAAATACCTCTATTAATATTACATTTTCTGTCATTAAAACATGAACACATACATACAAAAAGATATTGTCCTCCTTATAGTCAGAAACTTGCCCAAAACAATATTCTAAAAATCAAAAAGCATATGAAAATAAAAATTATCCTATATAATCAAAGCCTAATATGCTAAGTGTATGGTCATCCAGTCAGGCTGTTCAACCAATCAAAGCATAATATACTAATGATATGCTAAGGCCACTCAACCGCTCGCTATGATGTGCACTGACCACTGGGGGCAGATGCTCTGACCAGTAGGTTAGCTTGCTACTGGGGTCTGGCCGATTGGGACTGAGGGAGATGGGCCGGACACACCCTGGAGTCCTCCTGCAGTCCTTCCCAGCCCCAATCATGCATCGGTGGGGTCCCTCAGCCTGGCCAGTGCCCTCTTGCAATCTGGGATCCCTCAGGGAATGATGTTGGAGAGCCAGTTTCAGTCCGATCCCACAGGCCAGGCCCAGGGACACCATTGGTGCACGAATTCATGCACCAGGCCTCTAGTTTTAAAATAAAAATGATGGAGAGTATTAGACAATTCAGTAACAGAAAGGTAGGTAATCCAATAACAATGGGTAAAATGCATAAGGAGTCAATTCAAAGAAGATATCTATACAGCAGTAAAGGAATGAGCCCACTTTCTTTATCTGCGAATACAAATTAAACTCAACCTTAGATTTCAGCACACACCTATCAGAGTGTTTAAAATAATCCTATACAATAAAGAGGTAATATGCAAATTGATCATCACTCCAACACACAAGATGGTCGCCCCCATGCGGTCAAAGATGGCCACCACAAGATGGCCAGCAGGGGAAGGCAGTTGAGGGCAATCAGGCCTGCAGGGGAGGGCAGTTGGGGGGACCCAGGCCTGCAGGAGAGTGCAGTTGGGGGTGGTCGGGCAGGCAGGGGAGGGCAGCTGGGGGGGACCAGATCTGAAGGGGAGGGCAGTTGGAGGGGAGGGCAGTTAAGGGCAATCGGGCTGGCAGGGGAGCAGTTAGGCGTTGATCAGGCTGGCAGGGAAGTGGTTAGAGGGTGATCCAGGCTGGCAGGAAGAAGCAGTTAAGGGCAATCAGGCAGGCAGGCAGGGGAGTGGTTGGGAACCAGCAGTCCTGGATTGTGACCCAATCCCACTGGGGTCCCAGATTGGAGAGGGTTCAGGCTGGGATGAGGGACACCCCCCACACACACCATTCACAGATTTCGTGTACTGGGCCTCTAGTAATTTATAAGGACTTGTTATCAGGGAAGATGTGCAGCACAGGAAATCTCATATGCCTCTGGTGCACATGGAAGCCAGCTGCACATTCCCCAAAACAGTCTGCTGTGTCTATTAAAGGTGGTCATATACACAGAGGAACACCCAGCATTCCAGGTTATATCCCATAATCTAAATCAAACATAAGCATGAGATGTGTATGGGGAATCTTCATAGCAGAATTATTATTTTTTTTTAAATAGTATTCAAATAACATAAAATTTACTCATTGAAAGTGTCCAGTCTAGTGGTTTTTAGTATATTCACAGAGTTAATCAACCATTACCAAAATGTAATTTTATAACATTTTCAATAGCAAAAAGAGGGGGGAGAGTGGATATAACCCAATATCCATCAAAAGTATAATGATTCATTGGTGGCATATTCTTTAAATGTAATATTATTTACCAATGATAATGCATTAACTGTATTACATGTTAGAGCATGGATGCTTTGCACAAACTTCGAACAAAAAAGACCAGACGTTATGTGATTCCATTTATATAAATTTAAAACTGTAAAATGCATGTTTCATGCCACAAAATCAGGAAAGTTGTTGCCTTCCAGTGATACTTGACTGGAAATGGCAACAACGTTCTGTTTCCTTATTCAACCATTGTTACAGGGATGTATCAATTTTGTATCAAAATTGTGGAGAACTGTTTTGCTGGTATGTACATGATTTATAAATCTTTCTCTTTGTGTGATACATTTTACTAACACATTTACTTCAAATGAAAGAAAAAGGTTTACTATTGGATTCTTATTATTAGCCACTTATAATAATTTTCCGTCTTCCAAAGCAAAAACTTATTTCTGATTTCTGTAATTATACAATTTATTTTGCCTTTTTTTTAAATGCATTTAGAATACCAACCACTGATGTAAGAAAGGGTGTTACTTTTACAATACTAGAGTGCCAGTGCACGAAATTTGTGCACAGGGGTTGGGGGGTCCTCCTCAGCCTGGCCTGCACCCTCTCTAATCCAGGACCCATTGGGGGCTGTCCGACTGCCGGTTTAGGCCCGATCCCAGGGATCGCCCCCTACTGCCCTCCTCTGCCGAACTGATCACCCTCTAACTGCCATCCCCTGCTGGCCTGATTGCCCCGAACTGCATTCACCTGCCAGCCTGATCTCCCCGAATACCCTCCCCTATCATACTGATCACCCCTAACTGTTCTCCCCTGCTGGCCAGATCGCCCCTAACTGCCTCTGCCTTGGCATCTGCCAGTGTGGCTTTGTCCAGAAGATGTCCAGTCTAATTATCATATTACCCTTTTATTAATATAGATTAGCTAAAATAAGAATTTATGACTGTGCATTGCTTTTCCTCATAGATATATACTTCACTCTGATATAGTTTAAGTATAAAACCTCAAGATTGCTAGGTTACCTGGACAACAAAAATAATCAAGATGAAGTACACTGAAGAAAAGCCAGATGAGAATGACATTGCTCATAAAAAGAGTAATTAAATGGCAAAGTTGACATACTTCTCAAGGTACTACAAAATTGGGCTTTTATTCTGTTGCCCAGACAGTATTCTTTTTAGAAAAATCACAGAGGTCATACAATGATATTTGCTTCTATAATATAAATTCAGACAAATGCTAAAATATTGGCCAATTTTATTAAAAATATTCCTTGCCATTTTTTAACAGGCTGTCTCTAGGGTTCAGGTCCCTAGGAGGCATATTGGAGAAGGCAGCACTGTCAGAGCTGGGTTTTAACAAGAACGTTCAGGTGTCCAAAGGATGAGAAGTTAAAACTATTGTTCCAGGTGGCAGATTATTGTGAATGCTTGTTCCTGTTATAAAATACACCTGGCCTCAAGGCTGGAAAGCTAATAAAAATGGCCATATGAACCTTCATAAATCAAAGCACACATTTCTCTTGCTGTTTATTTTTTTAGGACAGGACTACCATAAATGAACCTCATTAAAACCTGGGGCATATTAATATTAGACCACACACTTTGACAACAGTGTATACAACATGTGAAAAAGCCTTTCCACTAATCTGTCTCACACACTTATGAAAACATTTTATTACTGAGAATAACTAAATGTGGACATTTATTGCTGCCAATGTAACAAATGGACTAGAAACTACATTTACAGACAAAACTCACTTAGTTCTCAAACCTAAGACATTTTAGGTCTCAGAAAAAAAAAGAAGCAGCCAACTGCTAATGCTATTGTATCCTTGAAGGAAGAAAGTTTATAGAGGGTGAAATAAGAGTTACTAAATGGTGCAACTCAACTGCTTTTACTGCCTAAACGAAATGCAAAAGAGCTTGATGGGGAACTCAAGAGTAAAAAAGTGTCTGGGCTAAAAGAGGCTTTCAGGAATGCAAAGCAATGATCTCAATAATGTTTACTCAAATAGGTCATGGCAGTCCATAAATCAAAATAAACTGATTCATCACTTTTACCAGTTATTCAAGTGAAAATAAGCATTAAAACAAGATCCTCAACTCTACATATGTAGTACTTACAAAATCATTATGGGATACTTTCTTGCTTTGTTAACTATCTAAATTGAGTATCTTCCAGCTTGCTCATAGAATTTCCTTGATCAACTACTAGAGTTATTTGACCACATTTCTAAAACCAGGGCTATTTATAGAGTTACTAGAGGCCCGGTGCACAAAATTAATGCACGGGTGGGGTCCCTAGGCCTGGCTGGTGATCAGGGCCAATTGGGGCCTTCTGGCTGCAGGCTAGTGTCTTCCTTCATTCTGCGCCATCCCCTGGTGGTCAGTGCACATCATAGTGAGTGATTGAACTACTGGTCTCCCAGTCAAACTCCCAAGAGGACAATTTGCACATTAGGCTTTTATATATACACTAGAGGTCCGGTGCACAAAAATTTGTGCACTCGGGGGGAAGGGGGGAGGCCCCTCAGCAAGGCCTGTGCCCTCTCCCAGTCTGGAACACCTCGGGGGATAATGAGCTGCTGGCTTAGGCCTGCTCCTGGGTGGCAGAGGGCAGGCCCAATCCCTAGGTGCAGTCCCTGGTCAGACTCAGAGCAAGGCCGATTGGGGAGTTGAGGCGCCACCCCCTGTCATGCACAGAGCAGGGTGGATCGGGAGGTTGTGATGCCACCCTCAGTCACGCTCAGGGTAGGGCCGATTGGGGGGTTGGGGAGCTCCCCCCTGTCACGCACAGAGCAGGGTCAATCAGGGGGTTGAGGAGCTCCCACATGTCACCCACAGAGCAGGGCTGATCAGGGGGTTGGGGCGCTGCCACTGTCACACTCAGGGCAGGGCCGATGGGGAGGTTATGGCAATATCCCATCACACACAGAGCAGGGCCCGTGGGGTGGGGGGGTTGGGGCTCCGCACCCTGTCACACACAGAGCAGGGCTGATCAGGGGCTTGGGGCACCGCACCCTGTCACACACAGAGCCGCAGGGCGATCAGGGGGTTGGGGAGCTCTCCCTATCAGGCACAGAGCAGGGCTGATCAGGGGCTTGGGGTGCCTTCCCCTGTCAGGAACAGAGCAGGGCCGATAGGGAGGTTGTGGCCCCACCCCCTGTTACACACAGAGCCGCAGGGCGACCAGGGGGTTTGGGCGCTGCCCCCTGTCACACTGATCCCGGTGCCTGGAGGCCTCTCGGCTCCGGTGATCTCAGTGCCGGGAGGCCTCACTGCTCCTCTGATCCCGGTGGTGGGAGGCATATTACTCTTTTATTATAGAGGATAGAGGCCTGGTGCATGGGTGGGGCTGGCTGGTTTGCCCTGAAGGGTGTCCTGGATCAGGGTGGGGGTCCCCACTGGGGTGTCTGGCCAGTCTGGGTGAGGGGATGATGGCTGTTTGCAGCTGGTCACACACCTTTCAGGGTGGGGGTCCCCACTGGGGTGCCTGGCCAGTTTGGGTGAGGGGCTGAGGGCTGTTTTCAGGCTGGCGGCTGACTGAAGCTCCCAACCGCTTCTTTTTTTCTTTTTTCTTTTTTCTTTTGTTATTCTGGGCCAGCTTTAGCTCTGAGGCTTGGCTCCAGCTCTTAGGTCTTCGCTGCTGAAAGCAGGTATCTGGTTTGTTTAGGTTCTATAATCTAAACTCTGTATCAACTCCAGCTCTGAGATCCCGGCTCACTGAAAGCAGGTTTCTGGGGTTTTGTTTAGCTTCTATATTCATTACAATGTTTCAAACTGCAGGCTCAGAGCCCAGCAAGGCAGGCGAGGAACGTTGGAGTCCTCCGTCACTGAAGCAAGCAAGCCTCACGTTATTTTCAAACTGCCTGGCTGCTGGCCGCCATCTTGGCTGGCAGTTAAATTGCATATTACCCTGATTAGCCAATGGGAAGGGTAGCGGTCGTACGCTAATTACCCTGTTTCTCTTTTATTAGATAGGACTAGAGGCCCAGTGCACAAACATTTGTGCACTTGGTGGGGGCGGGAAGGGGGTGCCCTTCAGCCTGGCCTGTGCCCTCTCACCGTCTGGGACCTCTCGAGGGATGACCACCTGCTGGTTTAGGCCTGCTCCCCGGGGGGGTTGGGCCTAAGCTGGCAATCAGACATCCCTCCGGCAGTCCAGCAGCCCTCGAGGGATGTCCACTTGCCAGCAGGGAGCAGACCTAAGCTGCAGTCGGACATCCTTAGTGCTGCTGAGGAGGCAGGAGAGGCTCCCACCACCACCACTGTGCTGGCAGCCGCCAGCCTTGCTTGTGGCTGAGCAGAGCTTCCCCTGTGGGAGCCCACTGACCACCAGAGGGCAGCTCCTGCATTGAGTGTCTGCCCCCTGGTGGTCAGTGTGTGTCTTATTGCCCAGACATTCCCAGTCTTTCTGTTGTTAGGGACAGTTTGCATATTACCCATTTACTATATAGGATAGAGGCCTGGTGCACAGGTGGGGGCCGGCTGGTTTGCTCTGAAGGGTGTCCCGGATCAGGGTGGGTGTCCCGCTTGGGTGCCTGGCCAGCCTGGGTGAGGAGCTGATGGCTGTTTGCAGCTGGTCACACCCCCTTCAGGGTGGGGGTCCCCACTGGGGTGCCTGGCCAGTCTGGGTGAGGGGCCGAGGGCCGTTTTCAGTCTGGCCAGCGACTGAAGCTCCCAGCCTCTTCTTTCTTTCTTTGTTTCTTTCTTTTTTTTTTTTATTCTGGGATTTATTTACCTTCTATAATTGAAACTTTGTTGCCGTCACTGGAGCTGAGAGCTGGCTCCTACTCGCTCCAGCTCTGAGGCCATGGCCTGCTAAAAGCAGGTATCTGGGGTTTGTTTAGCTTCTATAATTGAAAGTTTGTTGCCGTGACTGGAGCTAAGAGCCGGCTCCAGCTCTGTGGCCACGGCCTGCTGAAAGCAGGTATCTTGGGTTTGTTTAGCTTCTATAATTGAAATTTTGTTGCTTTCGGAGCTCAGAGCCAGGCCAGGGCAGGCAGGGAACCTTGGCTTCCTCCATCACTGGAGCAAGCAAGCCTCCTGCTGGCTTCAGCTGCATAGCTGCCGGCCGCCACCTTGATTGGGTTAATTTGCATATCATGCTGATTAGCCAATGGGAGGCATAGCGAAGGTACAGTCAATTACCATGTTTGTCTATTATTAGATAGGATAGATCAGGAATATTTAAAGTACTACTAAATATATATATTTTCAGGTCTCCCTTTGCTCTGTGATCTTAAGAACTTTACCTACTGGAGTAGTACTGTACTAGATTTGTTGAGCTTCTTCTATCATCTAAGAAGCTCACCTCCCCCCAGATGCACTCCCATTGAGAGCATCATGTCTCCCATGCCAAAGCAGCCCCCAAGATAGGAATTATGCAATATTATCTCAACTCCCTTTACTCACCTTTCTATTATATCCATTTAATTCCAGAAGTAGAACCTGTTTTCCTGTTCTATAGCATAACAATAGATCTTGATTTGGGTACTAACCCACTTTGATTAAAATATTAACTGTAACAGATAAAATTATAATAAAAATTTTGAGCATGAAAATTAAGTAAATTTAATCTATGCATCATAGCATAAAGGGGAAATATTTATCTTGTATTGGTTCCTCATAAAGCCTACACAAATAGGTTAGGGTTTAGAATTAACACTCATTTTATTAAGGTGTAATTTTATTTTCTGGTCTGCCAATTCAGATTTCTTTTAAAAAGTACCTTTTGTGAGGAATAAAGAGTAGTAAGTACAGAGTCTCAGTTTGGAAAGATGGAAAAGTCCTGGAGATGGACTCTGATGTGGCTGCAAAACAGTGTAAGCATACTTAATGTCACTGCACTGTGTGCATAATGATACATAATCTATATATATGAAAGGCTAATATGCAAAGAGTCCCCTCAGGAGTTCCACCAGGAGACCGGGAGTTTGATTGTTTGCTATGACGTGTGCTGACCACGAGGGGGTGGCACAGAATGAAGGAAGGCCCCAGCCACCAGGCAGCCAGAAGGCCTTGATCAGCCCTGATCACCAGCCAGCCCTAGGAACCCTACCTGTGCACGAATTTTGTGCAGCGGGTCTCTAGTATATAACATATATTATCATAATTTTTTAAAAAATGAAAATGTGCACTTTTTTACTAAAAAGAGCATATAGATTTTGGAACAATTTAATTCCACTCCTCTTATCAACTTGTGATAATAAAAGATTATTCTGGCTTTCTTGGCCCCATTTGGTTGTGAAAAAATTATTAAAAAGAGAGTTATTAGGTCAAAGAGCTAATAGGATTGAACTTGAGCATGCACATTTAGAGATGTTTTGAAAAATTCAGATTCAATGGCACATATGGGTGCATAGTCACATTGGAAGATACCGTCTACAGAAAGGCCAACTTTGTCATGAATAAGGTAGAATGATTTGATTTATTTTATGTTCATAAGCAGATAAATGCTGTTTGACTCTGTTTATAAATGAAGTGTACTAAAATAAAATAGATGTGCCTAAAGCAAATCCTGGAATTGCCAGGATAATGTGTTTTCATATTCACTGATTTGTTGACTCATTTATTCAGTCATACAAAATTTACCAGGAATAAACACTAGGTGACGGGGAAACAAAGATAAAATAAGACACAGTTACAAAGGTAACCAATTTTTCTGAATGAATATTCTACTCATATAAGTAGCTTTTTGAACATCAAAGCCTCCTTAATTTAACACTAATGCTATAAAGACCTCTTGTACTGTCTCAAGTTAGCTGTGAAATGGTGATAATAGTTGTATTTCCCTCATAGGGTTATTATGACAATTGAATAAGATAATCCATATAAATGTTGTCTCACTATCAGGCACAAATTTACAGTCCACAAACATTCACCATGATTTTCTATATTAGCAGTATTATTTAATACAGAATAAAATACCTATCAGTTTCCAGAAAGGACAGAATCATTAAACTTAAATATTTCTAGCTGAACTACAAGACAAGAAAAATCAGCAGATACTTTTGTGACATGGAAATTCTCATTTTAGGTAAATATAATCTTCCAACAGTAATCACTGTTTTAGAGTACAAAGATTCAGAAAGAAAATAATAGTTAGAATTAGGAAGGTAGAGTCTCAAAACAAAATAATATGTCTAGGCAAATTAATATGCCAAATCAAAGGTCTAGCACATGAGCAAAGATACTTTCTAGAAAAAATCATTACAGAAAAATAAGAAAATTGAAAGGAAAATAAATTATTTCAGAATACTTTTGTGAATAAGATAGGGATATCTCCGATAAATGGTAATGTGATTAGAGAATGCATATTTAATTATACAGCCATACCCTAAGGATGATGATTAATGAATTAATATTAACCAGAGGAACATTGCCAATGACTTGATTCATTAGTCCATCCTGCTATGTTTTATCAACCCTGCTGTTAGTCACATTCTGCCATGTGATCAATGTTGTTTTAAAATCTGTAGGCTGTTTGATAATGGTTATTAAATGAATTATATACAAAAGAAATGCTGTTTGACTCTGTTTATAAATGAAGTGTACTAAAATAAAATAGATGGTTATTAAATGAATTTTGTATATAATTCATTTAATAAAATATATACAAATGAATTATATACAAAAGAAAACATAGTCAGGAATTGAAAATTAATGACGATTTGCAATTATGGAGCTAATCTAACCTATCAAGATGAAATTATGTGTCCAAATATTCAAATAAGGAAGTTGATGGATCCTGGGAAAGGAAAAGTTTCCTCTCTAACAAGTTGTTTCCATCACTATTCCTGCAACTGGAATCACTTAGAGTACTGTTCATTGAGATCTCAGGTGTATAGAAAATATTAAGGAATCTCCTATTACTAAACAAGTTAAAACCGTGGTTTGTGGCAATAAGTGGATAATTTAAATAAAAAGGGGAAAAAAGCTCATTATTCTTATATACTAACTCTTCCAAATGATGTTTTGGGAAAACTTATCAAGATCCAAATATAAACACCTGTTCTTTTAAAGTTTTACTCATTTGTATATTTGTCAGTTCATTTCAATTAACCTCTAGTGACGTCTGCTGGCTTATGCACATGTGGAGTGGGGGTGGGGGACAGTCACCACTTTCCTTTCCCTTGGCACTCACGTAGATCCATATAGGACATGGCATCTTCTTATTCCCCATAAGTTAGAAATTATTAGGAAAGCAAATTGTGCTTATCCATGGGCTCACTCCTACCGTCCAAAACATACCATGTGAGGAAGAGAGAGCTTAACTAATGTGTATGTTTATTGTTGAAGATAAAGCTCTTTCTGCCCACTTCCATCTCTATTACCTTTGCTTCCATATCAGCTAATAGTATAATATGCTGGGAATATAGATTTCAGTATTTTATTGCCCTATTCAACTTTAAAAGGGAGTCCCAGTGTTTGGGGCTAAAAATGTAGAAGATGAACCAAATCATTATGTCGTGCACATGAAACTAATATAATGTTACTTGTCAATTACACCTCAATTAAAAAATTTGCATCTAGAAGTTGAGATAGCATTATTTGTATTATTTAGATATTTAAAGCTTATAAACAAATACAATTACTTTAAATAATCTGAGTTTTGTACATATGAATGCATATATATATCTATACATTTATGTTAAAAAGCAGGTGTGTTTTCTCTCCAAATCCTCACAGCCATAAAAAAAATGTTGATAAAATTTTCTTCATAACTCGTTACTTTATTCCAGTATTCCATATTTTTAATTATATGTCTGAAATCTTGCATGGCCTAATCTAAAAATTCAAATCTATATTTTCTACTCAAGCACAAGGATTTTGGCAATTCATCCAGAGAGCCTCAAGTACCAGCACTTATTATTTATACTTTGACTTATAATGATGGTGTGCCAGTGCAAGCAGAAATCTTAATATCCTATATAAAGTTTTTAATTCAGGAAAAGACAAAGAATATAATTACATGGTCTGTATTCCAAGAAACTAGATATTTTTAAACATAAGCAGTAAAATTAGCTTAAATAATTATATGTCATGAAACATAGCTTGTTAAAATTTTCGTTTTGTTTTTGGCTTAAGATTTCTCAGTTAGAATGTGATATAATTTCTCTTAAATAAAAAATGCAGTAATGCCACTTGTTGACATCTTTCTCTTTAGACATATCTGCATTTCCTGTGAAATAAATTTATCACAGAAAATGTCACATATATCTCAATTGTTTCAGTTAAATTATTTAGGTACACTTTCTCTTTAATATGCAAAAATGTACTTGTTTCTTTATGATCATAATATTTTAAATGTGTGTACCTTTTTTCTTTACATTCTCTACCAATAAGCTGTTTTTTCTTTTTTTTGTTAATCTTTTTTCTTTTCCTGTTTCTCTTCTTTCTTCACATTCTTCTCCTTTTCTTTCCCTGACCAAATTAAGTTTGTTTATTTGTTTATGTAGTTGCTTTGGTTTGTGTCTTTGATTTGATGTCAGCCACTTCAAACACTACTGAGATAAACATCCTTATTCAAATATACTTACATATACAGGCTATTATTTCTGGATAAGGGAGTCACAAAACTTCAATCACAAGATGAAGCCTTTTAATTTTAAAAGGACTGCAGTGTACTTTTTCCAATGACATTAGTTATGCTCCCTCCTTTCAGAAATATGTGAGAATGTATTTCCCCTAATGCCAGAGCCATTGGATGATATATAATTTTTTTCTTATTGACTAGTTTGAAATTTAAACATATATTCTGATTTGCTTTTGCTGAATTACTAAAATAACATCTATACCTTATCTGGATTGGGTATTAAAAATGTTTGAACAATATTATTTGTCAATTCATGGACTTTGGTGATTATTTTATTACATGTGTCTTTTTCAATCAGTTTAGATATAGCTATACATTATAAATACTAACATTTGTTTATTTTTAGGAAGTAATTTTTTTCTCAATGAATTTGGATAAATGCCAGTCCTCATTGATGACACTTTTGCATATCTACTTTAAAATTGTCCATCTTTAACTTCAGGACTTTTAGGTGTCCTATCCTTACTTAGGTTGTAAACAGCATCAACCACATGATAAACCTGGAGCTTCCTGCGTAAACCCTTCCTGCTACTTACCCCACACCTCCTTCCTCTCTCTCCTACATGCTGAATGAAGCCAAAAGCAGATTTTTTTTAAATCTCTTAGAGAAAAATAAAAGGCATTACCATGTTTGTTAGATATAAATTACTACCCCGAATCATAATAAAGAAATATAGGATAGATTTGTATTCCTTATTATTGGTGTTGAATTATTCAGTGGTTTCCATTAGCAATATGATAAGGTGTTGATTTTATAGACTTCCTTGTAGATGGCATCAGCAGTTCACTTTGAACACCTGACAGGTTGACTGTGCAGTGACTAATTAAAATTAGTAACTAGGATAAAATGATAAAATTTAGTTTTACTTTTCAAAAATCTATGCCTAGGAAATATTCTACCTTAACACTATTGACATATCTGCAGTTTCTTATGTTTTTCCTCTTTCTTTGCCTCCTCCTCTATTTTCCTCTGATTATTTACTATTATAATTACTAGTTTAATCATCACCATCATCATATAAGCAACTGCCAAGAATGGTTTTGAATATGTTTAAGTGCTAAACTATGTCAATGTGTAATTTTTTAATTTTTTTTTACCCAGAATGACCATTTTTCCTGATTAGTTTCAGAGTTTTTTAAAGAATGTATATATTTTTCTTCATACACCCGTGCAGTAATTTATAAACTGTCAAGTGAATCCTTTTGCAATTTTTAAAAAGCTGTTGCTTTTTCTGGTTGTTTTATTGCAAAGGTACCAAATTTAATCTTGCAGGTATGAAATTATTTCCACCTATCTGACAAAAACTAAATTCCCTTCCTAACTTTCACCAGAAGGTTTTCTATAACTTCCTTTGTTCCTATAAACAGAGATTTAAAAAAAACATAAGTGGAAGATGTATACCTTATACTTTAAATGCAGATAATTTTTTAATTTATTCATGGATAATAAAAAGAAATATAGTATACATTTTACACAAGTCTGTGTGTGCAATGTGTCCATATTATGTAAATATGAAATGTGTTCACCATGTTCTCTCGCTGAATGATTGGAATATTAACGATTGTCTGATTATCTCTGGATTGTGAAATAAAGAGTTTTTATTTCTCCATTAAATTTGCTACTGTACTTTTTAACCTTTTGACAATAAATGTGTATTTCTTTTATATTAATAAAATACCATATACTAAACTAGTAATATAATTGTATATTTTATACCTGTTTAATTAAAAATAAAGAATTTTTCTCAAAAGTACCTCTTAAGAAGCACATATTTGCACATAAAGATTATGAAAAATTAAACACACTATTGAGTTTTCATATCACAATATTTAATTTTCATGTTATATTTAATGTATTGTCATTTTTACTTTCAAAAACTGTCATTGAAAAATTAATATTAAAATGTTCATATTACCTACAGTGATCTACAGATTCAGTGATAGCCTCATAAAATTCCCAATGACATTTTTTACATAAGTAGGAAAAACAATTCTAAAATTCACATGGGACCACAAAAGATATGCTTCTCAAAATACTCAATCCTAGGAAATGTGAAGAGTTTTGAATCTCAGATGTGAATCAATGAATTGTGCCACATTCATTCCCCTCACAACAGTGCAATAATCAAGGTGAGCTGAGACCAGTAATCTCAAAGCAATTGAAAACATTGCATAATTAAGACTTGCCTCTGAACTCTATGAAGACTCTCTCATTTGGGTGAATTAAGTCAGACAGAAAAAAAAGAAATGACACAATCTATTTAAGAATACCAAAATAATATGAATTTTGATCCAATTAAATTTCTATAGCCTTGCTATGCTCTCCCTCTTCTGTTTTTATGCATGAGCTTATTCTTTCCATTTCAATGATAAATATGAGTCCAAGTAGGAAATTGAACATCTCTCCTTTATTAGAGCATCATTGTTATTAATAAGTAAAATCAAGTTGGTTCTCATTCAAATCTACTGTGTCTATGAAACAAGGTTCAGTCATGCATTAAATGAAGCTTTCAAATAACATAACACTGGGAATTTGTTACATGTTAAACACCAATAGTTTTCTTTCAATATGTTTATTGGCATAACAGTTAGGCAATACTAAAATGCAATTAAACTTTATAATGTTTCATTCATACCAATAGCTCCCACTGCACAGTTCTTTAAATGGGAGCATAAAATTAATAAAGAGAAGGAATGTGTGGAAGTAGTGCATGAAGGATATGCAGGCGAGAAACAGAAGCAATCAGGTGCACCACATCTGATTCCTTTGGCAAAATTTTAGTACTAGTGTTTTAAATATGGCTGTAAACAACTGAATTTTCAATAACGTGGAACCAGGCATGTGCATGGTGACAAAACCAGTCTGGAGGAGAGAAAACAATGAACAACCTAAACAAAAGACTTGAACTTCCCTTTCACAGAGAAGAGATATAAGTTATTAAATGAGATAATTTAAGGTTTCTCTGTTCAAATGCAAACCTATGTTCAAATTGAAGGGTGTATCCAATAATGAACTTCTATGTGTCTGGAAGGCTTCTGGGAATGTCCAAGATCTCAGAGGGAGACTGAGCAAAACTGATGACACAATCTGCGAAGAAGTATCAATTCACAAAGGGCTGAAAGCAGTCTCTCTAGAATGGCATATATGCACAATGCCTGAAAGAGTAATTGGTAAAAGTCTCAACACGGAGAGAAGAGAAGAGAAATGAGAGCAGTTAGTCAAAGAGAAACGTCACAGTTATACTTGACTCTAGACCTTTAGAATAACATCAGATGTAGCTATAATTACAAATGACAGTCATATTGTGAAAAGCTTAAAGCATATTCTCTTTTTAAATAGTTATCTCGGTGGACTGTAACTGACTTTTTTGCACAATTAACAGACTTCATGGTTGTGCTGCTACAGTGTACCCCCCGGTCTGTGCTGGAGAAATACTAGAACCCTACCACTGGTTATTTGCAAACCTTCTATTTTCAAATTTCTAGGAGGAATCTGGCTTTTCAAATGCTTGAGTATTTTCAATTGCTAATAGGAAGTCTCAAATTCAATAATACTGTGGGAGAGATGTTATATTTACTAAATTCCAGGAGCATCAGAATTCTCACACAGAGACTCCCTGTTTCTCCTTTTGAACTTGTTTATCTGGTGTAGAGGTTACGGCAGTTCAGTTGAAAAGAATAAAAGAACAGTTACCGTAAAACATCCCAATGCTCCCCAGAGTCGGCACAGAAAAAAAAAGAAACACAATTTGCTAAACTGATCATAGAATGATTTACCAGTCAATTAAAGAACACTTTACTGCCAAGCAAGGGGATTTCAAACACAGATGAATTACACCAAGATTGCTTCTTTTATTTGCATTGCAAAAAAACAGGCAGATCACAGTTTTATATAAAGAGCTTCATAATTTTGTAATTTTCTACAGCCTGAACTTTTATTTCGACACAAGGGCCATGTTCATCTGAAGACATCCACTCAGGCACTTTCCAAGTGTGCCACTGAGAAATTGAAATGAGGAATAATATATTGCCAGATGCTGCAATCGAAAGAGTTTTGTAAAGCAGTACTCAAGCGTCACTTTGAGGAACACCTGTTAGACATCGCATTGGAAATGAAATACTATTTGAACCTTTTAACTCTGTATGCATAGCTTTTGATATAATTCACAACTATTTCACATAGGAACTTGTCATAGTAAACTCAAGACATGTCACTTTTTGACACCCGCTGAGTGGACAGAGTGACTCATGATGGTTGCTGGTAACATTGCATGGGTGTGAAAACAGGTCCTGAGTCAACCCCTCATGTTGCGTTACTGCTCCAGAATTGTGATGCATGAGAATTTGGAAAGAAATCATAATCTTTTTAAAAATACTTTAATATAGGAACATCCTAGTGTTTTAATCTGAAATCTTGAAAGGAGCAAAGACATAGGGATCTACTACCAGTAATGTGCCTTGTCACTTATATGGGGGAAATGTAGCTTGAGAAAATTTTGCAAAATCATAATGGCATCATATGTTCTTACCTAAACTGAACTACATAACTGTGTTATAAAATTAGGTAATGCTAATTTTAGTATAAAAATTCATTTTTTACTAGGTCAGTTTTTGAGGTTAAACATGAAAGAAATTTAAATCCCTTGATTGGCAATTGCCTTTCCTGGGTATAAGAGAGGGGTTTTTGTTTTTGTATTTTCAGTGCTATCTTAACCTAGCTTCTGGGGTCCTGGCTTGAGACTGGCCAGTTCCTCTTCCTGAGCAGCTGATTAAGTCCACAATCCAACCACCTGGCTCTTGGGCTTTCACCTTCTGGGTCCACTATGCACTAGCCCCTCACTCTGGCTCCAGGTAACAAACAACTAGGGTTAGCCCTATCCCCTTAAGGTACTCAAAATTACCAAAGTTATTGATTCCTGGGTAGCTCAACAAAACTAGCCAACTCCACCTAGCTCATTATACTCAAGCAGCTTCCTACAGCTCCGATGTGCTCTTATCTTGTCCCCATGCCACCCCAGGGGCCCCTCATCAATCCACTAGAGTTGATTTCATCAAAGTCAACATGACCTAAATTGTAAATATAGTATTATGTCTTAGGTCTTTGCCGGGAGCCGGTCCATCCTTGCTGTTTCAAAGGACCTGGCATATATGGCATACTGTTCTTAATATGTTTGCTCACCTTCTTGGCACTATGTGTTTTAACCAAGGTCTCTGAGAAAGGTTGTTTCCCCAGGTAGGGATTTTCCCCTGAAGTCAGGGAGGGGATAAAACTCCTTAACTAAGTGCCAGGTGGGTAGTTAATCACTTTAACTACAAACAATCATGCTTAAGCTACATAATCTTTACTCCCTGGAATGGAGATAAGAAACGCCCTAACCTTTGTAATAGAGATTGATAGGATTGAATCAACTGGTATAAATACAGTTGTAACAAGACAGCAAGAGACAGAACTTAGAACACAGAACTTAGGAGACAGAACTTAGGACACAGAACTTAGAATACGGAATCAGGAGAGACGGAACCTAGGCACAGAACCTACACAGAACATTCTCTAGAGACAGAAGAACTTCGCTGGAGAGAACATGGCAAAAGTTCCTGGACAGAAACTAGCCTCAGAACCTAGAGACAGAACCTAGCGAGAGAACATGGCAAAAGATCCTGGACTGAACCTGACTACAGAAATTGGCAAGAGAACCTGACTAGAACCTGGCTACAGAACCTGGCTGGAGAACCTGGACTGAACCTGGCTGGAGAACTTGAACAGAACCTGGCAGGAGATCCTAAGCAGAACTTCGCTGGAGATCCAGACCAGAACTTGGCTGGAGATCCTGGCTGGAGATCCTGGCTAGGCTGCTGATCAACTGAACACTGTCTCCGTGTCCTTCCTTCTTCGCCGACTCCATCCACACCTTTGGGGACCCCTGGACCTGCTGGGGTTGGACTCCGGCAGGTCTTTGTTTCATTATATATTATGTCTTAGGTCTTTGTTTCATTATATCCACACCAAAATTTGAACCAATTAACCAATTGCGTGTGTGTGTTTCTAAAAATACTTTTTTCACTCTCGAGTTAACAGATTTTTCTCTTCTGTTCTCTTTATGGTTTTTATTTTTATTTTTTTTCCTCGGCTTCCTTTGGTGTTCTTAGCTCATCTTGGAAACTTCGAAAGTTAGATAAGCAGGTGAGTCATGCTCATCTTATTTAATTGCTATACACTCATTCCCTTGGTGAGCTCATCTAATACCATCAGCTTAAAGATGCTAAAGGTTTCAAATTAGTAGGTCCAGCTTGGACCTACTCCGTATTTTATATTTACTCTCTCCTCAGATATTTCAAACTTACCAAATTCCCCATCAACTTGCAAATTTTTGTTCTTTTTTTAAAATTATTATTCTCTATTTCAATCTATGGTAACTCCACCTTTTTAATTGCTGAGATAAAAAAAATCTATAGAGTTTTTTAGAATCCTTTCTATCCATTACAATCTATATGAAGTTCGATGTTCATAATATATGCAGAACTTCACCATTTTACACCATTATTATACAACTGATATTTTCTACCTGGATCATTGTAATTGCCTCTTAAATGGACTCCTTGCTTCTGCCTGCATCTTCTCCCCACCCTCCCTCTCAAGCTGATTTGATCAACCCAAGGGATTCTTTAGAAACAAGGTGATAACAACGCTTCTTTTTATAAACATTTCAATATCTTCTTGCTTCATGTAAATAAAATATCAGCCTCTTACGGTGCTCTTCCAAAGGCTTCCCAAATCTCTTCTCCGGCTTCCTCCTCACTCACCCTGTCCCAGACACATTGGATTCTGCTGTAACCTTGACTATATCATGCATGTTCCCACCTCAAGGCTTTTAAACTTCCCCCTGGGTGGCTGCATGGTTGTTTCCCTCATCTCCTTTGAGTTTCTGCTCAGACATAACATGTGCAACAACACCTTTCCCAATGCCTAACTCACCTTTAAATAAACACCCCCTCACCACTAGACTCAAACATCCCCATTTTCATTTCCTGATGTATTACTAATGTAGCATCTTATTCTAAGAAGCATATATGTTCTTTCAGTTATTTTCTTTCAATCTGTCTTCCTCCCTTCCCCTCACCTCTAGTGAATGGCTCCTGCTAAAGGGACTTTGGTCCTTTGAGTTAACAGTGATTAGAAGAATGTAAGGCACTCAATACACATTTGACAACTATTTCAGTTCAGGACTTCTGTGACACAACTCTAATTTGGTTTCCCACCTTTATCTCCTATTGTTCTTCTAGATAGGTTTAAATTTCAGCCTGTTTTAATATTGTCTGAATAGTAGATGTTTTTGCTTCTAAATTTTCCTTTCGCCTAGAAGAAACACTAAACCTTTTTCTCTCTTGGTTCATTTTTAGTTGATACATTTCTTCCTACCTTTCAAATGTTATCTGTGTCATAAATACTTCAAATAAATTTACTTTTTTAAATTTTCCACATTTTAAAACATATTCTGCAGCATTTTAGTGGCTATTTACATAGAAAAATTCCTTGTTTATCTTTTTTTCTACCTTTCCTACGTGACTATTTAGTACAATGTATTTGTTGCAAGCTATTGTTATACATTTTAATGTATATGAATTGATTGAAAAACATATACACAGGCACTTCTTTAGGTTATGAAACAACCATATCAGGCACTGATGAATGCATGACATAGAAAAGACAAATAGTATATAACTTTCTCTCTCAAAGGCACATCTATTCATTCAAACTGACATGCAGAGCAATAAATCATTTTCTTTATTTCATGTCACAGAGAAGGTGGTAAATATTCTCCTTTGTGTTCTCTCATCTATTCTTATGATTATTTAAAAAGAATGATTATGCATGAATTGTAAACACTTTTCATCTTTCACTTACAATAGCTCTGAACTGTTAATCCCAACCAAATTTTAAAACAAATAAAAATCATCATCAATAAACATAATATTGCTAATAAATTTATGCACAGAATTATAGATATACCCTTGTCTAATAGTAGCAGAAAATGCATATTGTTAGTAAATATTTTAATAGCAAGCTATTGTACTCTGTTTAGTATTTTAGAAAACAAAGAAATATCTCCAACTTGAATAAAAGTTTATATCTATTTTTAAAGTATTTTCAGCATTGTATAACTTTTTCTCACCCATAGGTAACATTAAGATGAAATGAATGATGGCTAAATGTCTCTATGATATATTAATATACTAAAAGCCTAGGCGTATGTTTTGTTTTAAAATTTGGGTACTGGATTTCATATGCAAACCCTTTGCTAAATTTTCTTAACAACTGTAATAAAAAAGGAAAAAAATTATATTTTCTAACATGGATCTACTATGAACATTTTTAAGAGGCAAATAGTCTTTGAAGAAGCATCAAATATAAATCCAAAGAAAAACATGATTTTTTTCTATTTATTCACTTTACAGCTTAGAAGCCTCTTTTCATATCTATCATTCATTGTCTCAGTCTACAAAATACAAAAGCAATATCAAATTGAGATTTCTTGTGATGACTAAATGAAAAAATGGAATAAAGTTTGTCTCAACAGATTTTTTACATGTGTGGGCCATTTTCACATGGATTCTCGTGAAACAGAACAGGTGGGTCACAGGATGGCTTCCAGATCCACAACTTCACAGACTTCTCTTTGGCCTTGGCTACCGGTTTGTGTCAGAGATTATAGAAACCCACCATGTCCTCCTCAACACCCTTATTCTCCAAGAAGGATCACTATGTGACTAGATGTGTTCAACAAAATGTGAAGGAGAAATCTTTGGCCTTTTTCTAATGAGGCAGCCAAGAGCTCCCAAGGCCATTTTGTTCATCCAGGGCTAATCTAAGTATTATAACTTAAGAATCCACAAGACTGAAGCAATTTCTTTCCTTAAAGTCCTGCTTCAGAGCAGAGACTTCCCCTCTACATTGACTTCAACTGAATAATAAACAAGTCTTTGTTTTGCTATCTCACTGAGGTTTTGTTTTTGTTACAGAAATCAGCAGTAAGTACTCTGGTTAATATAGTATTTAAGCTGTTCATTCATGTAGACCTAACATGAGATGAATTTTGCAGGGCAGAAATAACTCATTTCATTCTAATGCCCATAATTGAGGTTCTTCTTTGGAAAATATAGTTATGCTCTTAGATGCTGAGATTCAAGAAACTCCATAGCTAATTGTAACTGTTGTGAGAATTAAAATAAAAGTTATAACCACAAAGTAACCAAGGTCAAGTAATGAAAAGCTAAACTGGGAAAAGGATACTTCTAATGAAGGTATTATTTGAATAAATTGGCTTTTTCAAAGTAAAAAATAAAAGCTTAAAATATAAATGTGTTGACACACATTTGGCTAAAAATCCAAAATATCAGATTGTGGGAAGCAAACAAACTTACCCACAAATTGAAAATATGCAGAGAGAAGACACTAATTGCAGTGAGAACTCCTTAAACAACATGTGGAAACATATCCATGGATAAGCTGTCAAAGAAGTTGCATTTAAGACTTTTCACAAAAACAAAACAGAAAAAGAAAAGCTCTTCTTCTAAGGAAGAGGTTGACTCTGTCTAATTATTTTCAGTGTCCTGGCAGTTTATGGAAAGAAATGTGTTTATTTATCTAGGGAACAGGTTAGATTTGAACTACTTCAATGCTCACAGTTTGGCTTTTTAACTCTATAATGTCACACAAAGAGCAATTTAAAGAAGAGAATGACTACAGTTTTAGCTTCAAACAAAGACCCCTGCAACTCTAGGGAACACATACAGCTCTTTCAAAGTCTCCCCACTGCCTAGCGCATGATTTTTCCATTTCAGAGACATCCTGGCAGGCATGGGTGAAACACAGACTACAAGTAATTGACACTTGCATAAAATAACAGTGACTAAAAGTATCATTCGATGCAGAGATTTTTAAGAATGGTGAGGGAGTTACAAATGGGAAATGCCTTACAATTACATAATGGTTATCTAATTAAGAATATGTGATACAACATAGAAAAATTGCTAGACACTGATAAGCCTGCATCTTTCAGACCTTGATTCTAGAGCAGAGATGGCGAACCTATGACACGCATGTCAGAGGTGACACGAGAACTCATTTTTTGGTTGATTTTTCTTTGTTAAATGGCATTTAAATATATAAAATAAATATCAAAAATATAAATATTTGTTTTACTATGGTTGCAAAGATCAAAAAATTTCTATATGTGACAAAGCACCAGAGTTGTTAGGGTTTTTCAAAATGCTGACACGCCGAGCTCAAAAGGTTCGCCATCACTGTTCTAGAGAGGAAACAACATACAGCCCTTTTGATGAAGGTATAGAAACCACAGGAGGTGGTTCAACTGGGAGAATGGAGTTTGATCGCTCGCTATGACGTGCGCTGACCATCATGGGGCAGTGCGGAACATGGCGGGTGACCAGCAGGGGCAGTGGGATGCTGAGGGAGTGAGGGAAGGAGAAGGCAGGGACGCAGGGAACCTGATGGGCCCTGATGGCCGGCCAGGCCTAGGGACCCTACTCGTGCAAGCATTTCATGCACTAGGGCTCTAGTCCTATCTAATAAAAGAGAAACACGGTAATTAGCCATACATCCGCTACCCTTCCCATTGGCTAATCAGGGCGATATGCAAATTAACTGCCAGCCAAGGTGGCGGCGGGCAGCCAGGCAGCTTGAAGTGAACATGAGGCTTGCTTGCTTCAGTGATGGAGGAAACCAACATTCTCTGCCTGCCTTGCCGGCCTCTGACTTGCAGTTTGAAAAATTGTTACAAATATAGAAGCTAAACAAAACCCCAGAAACCTGCTTTCAGCCAGTTAGGATCTCAGAGCTGGAGTTGATACAGTGTTTTGATTATAGAACCCAAACAAACCAGATACCTGCTTTCAGCAGCTGAGGCCTCAGAGCTGGAGTCAGAGCTAAAGCTGGCCCAGAATAAAAAAAGAAAAAAAGAAAAAAAGGAGTGGTTGGGAGCTTTAGTAACCCGCCAGCCTGAAAACAGCCCTCAGCCCCTCACCCAAACTGGCCAGGCACCCCAGTGGGGAACCCCACCCTGATCCAGGACACCCTTCAGGGCAAACCAGTCGGCCCCCACCCATGCACCAGGCCTCTATCCTATATAGTAAAAGGGTAATATGCCTCCCAGCACCGGGATCAGCGGAGCCGCAAATCCTCCTGGCACCGGGATCAGCGTGACTGGGGGCAGCTCCCAAACCCCCTGATCGCCCTGCGGCTCTGTGTGTGACAGGGGGCGGGGCCACAACCTCCCTATCCGCCCTGCTATGTTCGTGATAGGGGAAGGCACCCCAACCCCCTGATCAGCCCTGCTCTGTGCCTGATAGGGGGGAGCTCGCCAACCCCCTGATCGCCCTGCAGCTCTGTGTGTGACAGGGTGCAGCGCCCCAAGCCCCTGATCGGCCCTGCTCTGTGTGTGACAGGGGGCGGTGCCCCAACCCCCCAATCGGCCCTACCCTGAGTGTGACTGAGGGTGGCATTGCAACCTCCCAATCTGCCCTGCTCTGTGCATGACAGGGGGCTGCGCCCCAACTCCCCAATCAGCCCTGCTCTGAGCCCGATCAGGGGCTGCACCTAGGGATTGGGCCTGCCCTCTGCCACCTGGGAGCAGGCCTAAGCCAGCAGGTCGTTATCTCCCGAGGGGTCCCAGACTGGGAGAGGGCACAGACCGGGCTGAGGTACCCACCCCCTTCCCCCCGAGTGCACAAATTTTTGTGCACCGAGCCTCTAGTAAATTAGAATTAATCAATATTGAGTTTTTAAATAAAAATACTTAAATAAATATATTTAATACAATGATCTTAACTACTCTTCAAAATAATTCCATATTTTAACCACATATATGAGGAGTTTTTGCTATTTATATATAACAGCTTATCTCAGTTTCTTGCAAGTTAATAACATCATCACCATAGTTTTTTAATCTTGAAAACCACAATCATGTACACATCTGTAATATTGATATGGGTCTCTCTATTACCATTTACAATACCCTGTGTTCTTAAACAGCCAGTTATTATTAGTTTGTATCTTTTTTCATCCCCTAAAATCTAACTTTCTGGAACCTTTTATTCACTCTCTGTGAAGGAATGTAAAACTATAAATAAAATTATGAAGAATAGGTTGTAAAAGTAGAAGGAGATGAAGCATAAAAAAAAAAAATAACCTCTTTTATGCGTATACTAGAGGCCTGATGCATGAAATTCGTGCAAGGGGCTCAGCCCCCACCGCCACTGCCATGGCTGCCTCTGCCTCGAACCCCACCCCCCTACCCCCACCATGGCAGCCGCCTCTGCCTTGGCCCCCAGAATGTCATCCAGAAAGACATCGGGAAGGACATCCAGTCTAATTAGCATATTAGACTTTTGTTATTATAGATTCCTTGTTTTCCAAAGCTCAAACATCTGAATGAGAAATCAATCTAAAATAACAAAAATGGGTATTTTAAAATATTCAAAGCATTAATAAGTTATTTGCTATTTTTTCTTCCTTATTTTGCCTGTTTACCAGCCAATTAGATGTTGAATATATAGTAGTTTGTAACTTTGACAAGTAATTGTATAATTTTTACTGAGGATAGATTGGTTTCATTCCTCTATTATTAATGCCATTGACCATAACACAGAGTGGGATAAAAGTAGATTTACAGTTTTTCTTACTGAAAATAATATAATAATTAATAAAGAATGCAAGAATAAACTTTGTTCCATATACTCACAGCTGTAAGCCTACTTTTGCCCCACCCTGTATATTCAGACCAATTGCATAAGCACCAAAGAATCTAAAAACTATAAAATAAGGGGTAAAAATGGTTGGGTGATTATTATTGACGCTAAATATTCATAACAGTTATTCAAACTGTGCATCTAGAGCATCATAAAAATATTAATAATCCCCATGTGAAATTAAAACCAGAAATTATTTTAAAATTTTTAAACCATATCATATCTTTGTG
The DNA here is from genome assembly GCF_014108235.1 of Myotis myotis. NCBI lineage: Eukaryota > Metazoa > Chordata > Mammalia > Chiroptera > Vespertilionidae > Myotis > Myotis myotis. Next base: position 44,902,058 of record NW_023416401.1, read on the forward strand.
GCTACTATTCACAGAGTTTCGTACTCTAAATTGAATTGTTAAGTTCATTTACTAATTATAGAGAAAATTTTACCTGAAGAAAGTTATTAAACACTAGAAGCCCAATGCATGAAATTCGTGCAAGAGAAGGCCTTCTTTCCCCCGGCTGCCTGCACCAGCTTCCCTCTGGCACCCAGGACCCGGGCTTCCCATGCAGCCCCAGCTTTGTCCAGAAGGACATCTGGTCTAATTAGCATATTACACAATTATTAGTATAGATGGGTGTAAAGATAACTGTCACAGGAATTTTTGAGCAAATGGTTAACATCAGTCATCCCTCACCCATCCAACAAGCCCCACGAAAAGCAAGCAGATTAATGGTGCTCCTTAAAGTTTTTAAGACTAACACAAACACTTTCTAGATCACTGGCTTAACCTAAACTTTGATATCTTCAAAAGTTTTTATGTCTAAATTCTTATATTAGGTATTAAGAGACAGAAAAACTATTTTGCTTCAGTTCAAGGAGGAAAAAAAATCACAAACCAAAAAAGTTATTATTTTTGTTAGTGGGAAAAGTGTGCATATTTGATGTATTTTCATTTAATAATGAATTTTCATCATAAATAAAAGATTAAGTATAAATTGATAAGCTTGAGCAAAAGCATTTTGATTTTTAAATAAATTAAAACGAAATACTTTTTGGTATAATCTCTAGTATTTGAAGGCATTTCTTTACCAGAAGACATGAAAAATTGTTAGATAAATTAAAGGATCGTCTTCACTTTAGCACTTAAAAATCCATGACTTATTAGCATGTATAAAATGAATTGTGGGATAACTAGCTAATTATTAAAGCTTTTGTGGAATCTATTAAGGGCATATACATTGCCTTATATGCTACAAGAACTCCTAAATGCCACATCATGTTCTTGCAGAGTGCAGGGCCAGACTTTTAATAGCCTGGTGGTGACAATGCATATGCGTCTAAGGGCAAAGCACATGCAGAAGAAGCTAATTAACATCAAACACTAATTAATCCCCCAGTATTTAGCAATGAAGTATCAGCAGCTGTCTTAGATGCCATATGCTAATTAGCATTAATAAACTTCAGAAATAATTGTCTCCATTGTTCTGTGTCATAATACTCCCTCTAATTGTGCTTTGGAGAGCATTGCCTATAAATGGTAGCAAGCATTCCATAGCATTGCTTGAAGTTTAATGAGCAATTTACTGTGACTTGTGGCATTAGAAGAGAATACATACAGGAAAGAGAAGAGAGTAATGCCAATTTTCAAAATCCGTAATTAAGTTGTTGGCTGGAACTTGTGTCTCCAGCTACTCAAATATTCAGACAGGGGAGGCTGGTGCTTTGGCTCCAGCTTGTCTTCAGGGAGATAAAATGTGAAGTTTAATAGAGATGAGCCTACTCCCTGCTTCAGCCAGCACACCACCTCGGTTTCCAATGTCTACTTCAGCCTTTCACTGCAATTTGTTTGTGCCACCATATTTGAGAAGCTTGAAATGCCAGGAGGGAGAAAGAGCATCTTTCTCTGGAAAGGAAACAACTCCCATTTGACTAATGTCAACAAAAGTCCATAGGAGTTATCTTTGAAAGTACAAACTGAAGTAAATACAGGAGATGGCCATTAATTGTCATGGAAAATGTTTAGCATTCCTAAAATGTTCACTAGTTATTGTTCCCTGACAGAGACAGCAAAATAGAGTGGTGTGGGTGCCTACAAATACATTGATACCAAAGCCTGGTATAGGATTCTTGACCTTAGAAAGTCTGCAGGGCAATTAGAGTCATTTACAGATGTGCTACACAATTGGTCAATATAAAAGAATGCAGTGTGTACACTGTAAAAACTACATATACCTGGACCATTTTTAATAATTAAGAAAACAATATAGTGTTATTGGTGGGGTGCCCTCTGTGTCCCCATTTGTTACTGGTCAAAGTGGAGTTCTTGTGATGTGGCAAGGAAAAGAATTTTCTGAGACTCTCACAGGAGGATGAGCGATCCTTATTTCTGTGGAATTAAACACCTAGGTTTGCAATGTCCCATTTCCCTCCATTCAAAAATGGAAAAAGTACAATCTTGTCTTCAGCAGGACTAGAATTAAGGCCACTGCCCAGAATTTGTACTTCCTATTAAAGTCCAGTCGAGTCCAGCATCTGTCTAACTTAGCTAGTGTTCCCGGAGGCAATTCATTGTGTGTGGAGTCCACATGGCCACAAATTTACTCAAGGCTGTGCAAATAGCATAAGCGTGGGCTCCAGATGAACTTAGAGAGTAGATTCATTAATCTTACTTACAAACAACTTTATATAACCTCTTTATTTGTCTCTTTTACTCTAATATTTTCAGATAACTATACACAGTGTATAAAATCCAGCCAGTCTGCAATCTCTGTTTATAATCTATTCATTTTATCCTTCTATTACTCTGACTTTATTCAAGCACTAGCAAAAGTTAATTTTAGTTTCATGTAATTAGTAGGAATTTTTAAATTAAGAAAAACTATATATATATATATATGTTTTCACATAAGTAATACATAGCAGGCTGTATCAGTCTTCATCAGTAGTTGTTCCACATGGTTAGCAGTTACTGTTAGGAAAGTTATTGATATTTCTGCCCAACAGTACTTTATACTATTTTCTACAAAGTCATTCAAGTGTATATATAAATGTATGTTAATTAATGAGTATGAATAGCATCCTGAGTCCCCTAGTTGGCCAAGTCTGAAAGAATGCAAACAAGTAGAAGTAACAGCTGCATGTCTCTATGAACTGTAAAATAGCTTTCACCAATTAAGATTGGTTTTCCTCAAAATTAGTGAAGTTTGACGGCATGATTATATCTTCCTTTTCATAAAAGAAAGACTGCTGATTCAGAAATGTGGAGTAAAATGTCCTCAGATCTTTCTGGATAAATAGTGCTTATGACAGTAGATTAATATTACATATCAGTTTATCTCTATCCTACCCCACTGCCTTCACTATCTGCAGGCTCCTCAGGGGCAGGAGCTGGGTGAGTTCAATCATTTTGCAGCTCAGGGCTCAGCAGTCACCATCTCAGGGAACTTACAATATGATTGGGCCCTGGACTGAAAAGTGCCAAATAGTAGAAAACACATAGTACATTTTACTTTAAAAATACTGACTTCCTTGAGAGAATATGCTGAAATTCTTAAACACCAAGAAGTGAAATGACTACCAAAGCATGGTGAGTAGTTTATTGGTAGAAATAACTTCTCATTGTTGAGATACTTAATCTCATATAAATAATGTAGGTCCTTTGAGTTTTATATGAATGTGGTCAAAAGGATTTTGGACTACAAGCTACTTGTTTTCTTAGAAATAATGATTTAAATCACATAAAAATGAAGCAGTCAAGGGATTTTTTTTTCTTTACAAGAAAAATATATTGTGTTTAATAAGGGGAAAATAACATTTTATTATACCTCACATGAAAGTAAAAAGTACAAATCATTTTCCCAAAATACATTACCTATTCTCTCCAAAAACCCTATTCTTCTAGCATCTAAATAAGAGCAGAGGTTTCCCAGATTATTTATGCAGTTATTACTTATTTTATTTAAGAAAATGAAATAAAAAATGGATTTGCTTCTAACTGCTACCATATATTGAGAAGTTTACAGTAGATCACTTAGATGCCAATAATACATTTTTACATTATTTAACTGGGCCGTTTTTCTTGTTTGTATATGTATGGATTTTAATTATATTATCAATCATGTGATGCTTTGCTTGAGTTGAAACAAATAAAATTGAAGAAAATAAAGCTATTTGTACATTTTCTGAATGATCATCATATTAAATGAAATAAAAACCAACCATCAACAGGGCTGTTCTTTTTCAAAATACCAGATCCACTTTTATTATTTTCAGTTTTTCCTTTTCCTGATATTAATAACTAGAGGGCCCGGTGCATGAAAGTCATGCACTCAGGGGGATCTCCAGCCTGGCCTGTGCTCTGTCATAGTGCAGGAGCCCCAGGATCAATTGCCCCAAAGTGGTAGGCCCCGCCCACCTTTTGGGGCTCCTCAATGATTGCCCCAAAGAGGTAGGCCAGAGGCGGGGGTCCTGCCTCCATGCCACGGTGACAGGAGGCAGGACCCCCAGGACCCAGGACACCAGGATCCCCAGGCAGGCATTGCGAGCGGAGCCGGGAGCAGGTGGGACCCCCAGGCAGGCCTTACCACATGGAGGCGGGACCCCTAGGCAGGCCTCCCAGTGCAAAGCTGCGGGGAGGTGGGACTCCCAAGTAGGCTCCCTGCCGTGCATGAAGTATCAAGCCCAGACCCTCCCACCTGGGCACACCTGCAGCACGCACAGCCATCTTGTGATGGCGTGAGGACATCATGGCATGACGATCACTTAGACTTTTATTAGTAAGGATTAGAATTAACTCAGCGTCCAAATATAAATATTTCATAGCAAAATAAACAGCTTCCAGTTTTTTGGATTTCATAGAGACTTTCTGAATCACATTGTCATATTTATAACTATAAGTTCACTATTTTTACAGCATATCTGTTTTTTTTTTTAATTAAATCTTTATTGTTCAGATTATTACATTTGTTCCTCTTTTTTTCCCCCCCATAACTCCCCTCCTCCCAGTTCCCACCCCACCCTCCGCCCTCACTCTCCACCCACTGTCCTCATCCATAGGTGCACGATTTTTGTCCAGTCTCTTCCCGCATCTCCGACACCCCTTTCCCCCCCAAGAATGGTCAGTCCATTCCCTTTCTATGTCCTTGATTCTATTATAATCACCAGTTCATTCTGTTCATCAGATTATTTATTCACTTGATTCTTAGATTCACTTGTTGATAGATGCATATTTGTTGTTCATAATTTGTATCTTTACCTTTTTCTTCTTCTTCCTCTTCTTAAAAGATACCTTTCAGCATTTCATACAATACTGGTTTGGTGGTGATGAACTCCTTTAGCTTTTCCTTATCTGTGAAGCTCTTTATCTGACCTTCAATTCTGAATGATAGCTTTGCTGGATAAAGTAATCTTGGTTGTAGGTTCTTGGTATTCATCACTTTGAATATTTCTTGCCACTCCCTTCTGGCCTGCAAAGTTTCTGTTGAGAAATCAGCTGACAGTCGTATGGGTATTCCCTTGTAGGTAACTGAGTTTCTTTCTCTTGCTGTTTTTAAGATTCTCTCTTTATCTTTTGCTCTTGGCATTTTAATTATGATGTGTCTTGGTGTGGTCCTCTTTGGATTCCTTTTGTTTGGGGTTCTCCGCGCTTCTTGGACCTGTAAGTCCATTTCTTTCACCAGGTGGGGGAAGTTTTCTGTCATTATTTCTTCAAATAGGTTTTCAATATCTTGCTCTCTCTCATCTTCTGGCACCCCTATAATTCTGGTGTTGGTACGCTTGAAGCTGTCCCAGAGGCTCCTTACACTATCCTCACATTTTTGGATTCTTTTTTCATTTTGCTTTTCCGGTTGGGTGTTTTTTGCTTCCTCGAATTTCAAATCATTGACTTGATTCTTGCACTCCTCTGGTCTGCTGTCGGGAGTCTGTATAATATTCGTTATTTCAGTCCGTATATGCTTAATTTCTAGTTGGTTCCCCAATATAACATCGAGGGTCTCATTAGTTTTCTTGTAGATCTCATTAAGTTTATCGGCGGCTTCTAAACAGTTCTTGAGAGACCTTAAAAGTGTGGTTCTGAACTCTATATCTTCCATTGACAATTTTGTCCTGTTTCTTTGTCTCCGCATTTTGTTATGCTTCCTTGGTGCACCCCCTAGTGGTCTTTGTGCGCAGTCTTATAGTTAAACCTTGATTGTTGTAGCTAATACCAGGGAGGGTTTGACCTCCAGGCCAAGTGGCTATGAGAATCAGCTGTGTCAGCAGTGAGAGAACTTCTGTCCTCTAGGGAGGTGCTAATCTAGCCTTTGCCTGAGGCTATCTGGCAAATGCCTCTGTGCAGGGCTTGGGCGGGGCGGGTCGCACAGGATCAACAGGGTGGGCTGGAGAGAGCAGTTATGGCAGCTCTCAGTCCTGTCCCCAGGGGCTCTGCCTCTCTGAGTCCCAGCACCCACTGCAAACCTCGGAGAGAAAGCTGCACTCACTTTGACCGAAGCCAGACAGTCCCGCTTCTCCCGTTTGAGTCTGGGTCCCTAAAGACTCGCCTGTATCTGGAACTCAGAGTCTGCGACTCCCTCCCGATTGAAAATGCCAACCGCGCCCTCCGCCGCCAGCCCGCTCCGCGCACTCCGCACCTCAGAATTTGACTTCAGCACTGCGCCTCCTCTGAGTGTCCGTTTGCGTTTCTCTTTCCTCCTAGTTGTAGGACTTCCACTCAGCCAGCGTTCCTGTGGTTCTGGGTGATGTCCATTCCGTTTTTTAGTTTCACTTTTGAAGTAGTTGTTCAAGGCAGCAAACTCCGGCGTTAGTCTATGCCGCCATCTTGGTTCTCCTCTCCAGAGAGATCCAGCATATCTGTTTTAAGTTCACAGAATGACCATGATTATTATCAATGGTTAACATAATTATTTATACAAGATTGAGTTTCCCTTCATCATCTACACCCCTGGTGTGTTCTTCTCTAAATCAGGCTTCACGTGATCTATAAATAATATTTCATTAGACTGACTCCTTCTTCCATCTTCTTTCTTTGTTTTCTGCTTTATTTAGCACTCAAGTGGCAGCAACAAGAGTGGTTTGGAGTAAATAGAGGCCATTCCAAAATTTCTTGGGAAAAGAGGCTACATGGAGTGGAATTCTTTAGTCACAGTGTTAGAGACTATACTGTGACCCCCTCCCCCCCATATTTATATGGTACAAGCCCAAAATATGATAGTATTTGGAGAGTATCTTTAACGAGATAAATTCAAATTAGGTCATTTGGATGGTCTCTAATCCAGTATAGCTATGATTGCAGAAGAGGAGGAAATTAGGGCACAGACAAGTACAGAGGGAAGACCATGTAAAGCAGTGGTTCTCAACCTTCCTAATGCCACAACCCTTTAATACAGTTCCTCATGTTGTGGTTACATCCAACCATAAAATTATTTTCGTTGCTGCCCTAACTGGTTTGGCTCAGCGGATAGAGCGTCGGCCTGCGGACTGAAGGGTCCCAGGTTCGATTCCAGTCAAGGGCATGTACCCAGGTTGCGGGCACATCCCCAGTTGGGGGTTGTGCAAGAGGCAGCTGAATCGATGTTCCTCTCTCATCGATGTTTCTAACTATCTCTCTCCCTCTCCCTTCCTCTCTGTAAAAAATCAATAAAATATATATTAAAAAAATTATTTTCGTTGCTACTTCATAACTGTAATTTTGCTACTGTTATGAATTGTAATGTAAATATCTAATATGCAGGATGTATTTAGGCGACCCCTGTGAAAGGGTCGTTCGACCCCCAAAGGGGTCGCGACCCACAGATTGAGAACCACTGATGTAAAGGCAGGAAGAAGACCACTATCTACATATAAGCCAAGGAGAGAGGCCTCACAAGGAACCAACCATGCCAAAGCTCAGTGTCAGACTTCCCAACCTAAACAATTGTGAGACAATAAACTTCTGTTGTTTAAGCCACTCAGTCTGTGGTACTTTGTTACGGCAACCAGAGCAAACTAGTACACACAGACACATTGCTTAATATTAGCATTGTATCTTATCACAACCTGAACCAGCTTTTGATCGGTGACTGAAGTTGTCTCAATCAGCCAATCAGATGCAAGAATTTCAGCCTTATGTTACACCTGTGGCCACCCAATGGACCAATGTCAAAACTGGCGAGGCATCTTGGTCCCAGCCAGCTGTGTCTTTGTTCATGCATTTGTATCAAGATGCAGACTAGAAAATATAAATCATTAGGGCAAGAGCAGCAGATAAAGTCCCTGCCTAAAAACGGCCAATCTGACTCAGTAATAAAAAGAAATAAAAGTTTTCAGGGGTGTCTTCCATTATGAACTATAACTTGGAATTTTACAGAAGATAAACTGTTCCTCACACTTTCATGGAGTCACAGGTGTTGAGGATTTCGGCAAGTAAATGTTGGATTTAATTTTGAACAACACCAGACTCAGAAACCATAGGTGTTTCATTAGAAATCTGGCTTACAATGTAGGAATTAAGATGTAAGGGACCATTTGGAAAGGAAAAAAAATAGTAAACGTTAATATTCTGACACTGGTGATCATTTCCACTGCCCTCCTGAGAGGTGTTATTACTTATATTCTTAATTAAAAGCTGCTTCTCTGGCGACATTCAGATTCTCATGAGAAATCAAATGCTGTTTCACTGAAAAGGCACCGAAGCATTTTACTTGCATGCCTTGGATTTGGAGAAGCAAACATCGCGATCCTTTCTGAATCCCTCCTGATGGTCTTCGGGACGGACCCCTAGTCTCAAGGGAAACTTGTATACTTAAAAGATGTGGTAGATTTTCCCTTCATTTTACTTTGTCTGCTCCTTGCTCCAAAGGTTAGAAGCCTGAACCCCAAGGATAAGTCAAAGTTTGATTTATCAACCAACAAGACCCTGGACATGCAGTCTCCCTAGATTCCCTAGACTGTTGTTTTTCTGATGAAGAAGTCAAAAGAGAAGCCTTGATTTCCAGAAAGGTAGTGAACTGTGTGTGACTTTATATCATGGAGCATAATAAACTATTTTCAAAATAATACTGGCTTTTTAATTGTTTGACGTAAATAAACTTGTTCCCAAAAGCCTCACACTCAATTTTTGAGAACCAGGACTATTAAGACATTTTCTAGCCCTTTAAAATGTCTGTCTAAATCAGTGATGGTGAACCTTTTGAGCTTGGCGTGTCAGCATTTTGAAAAACCCTAACTTAACTCTGGTGCCGGGTCACATATAGAAATTTTTTGATATTTGCAACCATAGTAAAACAAAGATGTATATTTTTGATATTTATTTTATATATTTAAATGCCATTTAACTAAGAAAAATCAACCAAAAAAATGAGTTTGTGTGTCACCTCTGACGTGCGTGTCATAGGTTCGCCATCACTGGTCTAAATACATGCAAAAACATGAAACTAGACCACCAACTTACACTATACACAAAAATAAACTCAAAATGGATAAAGAACTTAAACAAAAGATGGGAAACCATAAAAATATTAGAGTAATCCACAGGCAGCAAAATCTTAGACATATGCCGAAGCAATATCTTCACCAATTTGCTCCTAGGGCAATGGAAACGAAAGAGAAAATAAATAAATGGGACTACATCAAAATAAAAAGCTTCTGTAAAGCAAAAGAAACCATCAACAAAACAACAAGAAAGCCCACTGCATGGGAGAACATATTTGCCAATGTTATCTCCAATAAGGGTTTAATCTCCAACATTTATAGGGCACTCATATGACTTAACAAAAGGAATATCAACAACCCAATCAAAAAATGGGCAATCGACCTAAATAGATACTTTTCGAAGGAGGACATAAGGAAGGCCAAGAGACATAGGAAAACATGCTCAAAGTCACTAATCATCCGAGAGATGCAAATCAAAACAACAATGAGGTACCATCTCACACCTGTCAGAATGGCTATCATCAACAAATCAACAAACGACAAATGCTGGAGAGGATGCAGAGAAAAAGGAACCCTCCTGCACTGCTGGTGGGAATGCAGACTTGTGCAGCCACTGTGGAGAACAGTATAGAGTTTCCTCAAAAACTAAAAATGGAACTCGCCTTTGACCCAGTGATCCCACTTCTAGGAATATTTCCCAAGAAACTATAAACATCAGTTAGAAAGGATATATGCACCCCTATGTTCATAGCAGCACAATTTACCATAGCTAAGATTTGGAAACAGCCTAAGTGCCCATCAGCAGATGAGTGGATTAAAAAACTGTGGTACATCTACACTATGGAACGCTATGATGCAGTAAAAAAGAAGGAATTCTTACCATTTGCAACAGCACAGATGGACCTGGACAGCATTATGCTAAGTGGAATAAGCCAGTCAGAGAAATATAAATATCACATGATCTCACTCATTTATGGAATGTAATGAACAACGTAAACTGATGAACAAAAACAGATCCAGAGACAGAGAAGCATCAATCAGGTCAAAACTCAGAGGGAAGGTAGGGGAGGGTGGGGGTAAGGGGGAGAGATCAACCAAAGGACTTGTATTCATGCATAAAAGCCTAGCCAGTGTACACAGACACCAGGGGGGTGAGGGCATGAGCGGGGGGGTAGGGAGGACAATGGGGGAATAAGGACACATATGTAATACCTTAATCAATAAAGAGAGAAAAAAAATGTCTTTCTACCTTCAGCCTCATTGTCTGGCATGGTTAAGTACCTGAAGATAATACAGCACATATGGTCAAATTATACAAACTCTCTAAATTAGAAAGAACAAAATCGAAAGGACTGTGTCTTTTTTCACATACCTTATTTTTGTAATATCATTAAATGGCAGAATTATTATGTGGAATATATGAAAGAAAAAGCTGGTGGGAGTAGCACTTTTACTCTAAATGCCAATCTAATTAGATTTAAAATACAATTTAACCCACCTTACCAAGGCTTTAGATTATTTTTAAGAGTTTACAAGGATGGGATATGGGTGTGACAGTTCAACTTATCTCCTGCGTTGTTCTCAACAGACATCTTTCTCAGACAACTAATTTGGAAAGTATTGCTGCTATATGCTGCCCAGCTATCCCAAACACAGCTGTTGCTTTAATGGTCACTAATCTCAGCTCTTGTATCTATGGGAGCACCTGTCCAAGCCAACCGAGAAAGAGATCTTTTCAAAATGACCCGAAAAACTGCAACACACAAAATTTTGAAAAAAGGTAAATGAATGTAAGATAAAAAAAGAAAAAAACTTACTACATTTATGGTCTCACATTCATTTCCCAGAGATGGTTTTAATATCTTCCACACCCTGGTATAAACAGAGGTCTTACTCATCAATTATATGCATTTCAGAATATTGTTATGAATTGCACCTTTAGGAGATGCAACAGTTACAATATGAGTAGCAAAATGGCAGGTACTTTCTAAAAATATTGGAACATAATTTTGCATAAAAATTAAAAATAAAAAACTCTTTTTATAGCTCATAGTTTACATTTCAATTAAAGTCTCAGCAGGGGAGCAGTTAGGCAGCGATCAAGCTGGTAAGAGGGCAAGTGGTTAGAAGTCAGAGGTCCCAGATTGCAAGTGGGATGTCCCCTGAGGGGTCCTGGATTGGAGAGGGTGCAGGCTGGGCTGAGGGACCCACCCCCCCATGCACAAATTTCATGCACCGGACCTCTAGTATTAGTATAAGTAAATATAGTGGCATTAAGAGGCAATATGGGTTTAACCATAGGCTAACAAATATTAGTTTCAATTACTGACATTTTGAATATCAAATGTTGTATGATAAAATGCAACCTGTTTGATCCTCAGGGTTGACAAACCCATTCAGCTTCCATCTTTAAATGGATAGAAGTATTTTTACATAAATGTGGTCGTCATTTTTCAATTAATGGAACACGTTAAGTTCAATTTAAGGAGAAAAGCCAAACATGTAATAACTGTGGTAAAAATAACTAAATATTAAAAATAAACAAAAATAAATCAGTAAAAAAATAACTATCTTTAAATTTGGGTTGAGATATTTCATGTATGTTTTTTTATGCTTGTAGTACTTATAATACTTTGCAGGCCTACCATATGCAAACAATTGAATATTTTAGTAGGGAGACTAGAGTTACCAAAACTAAAGCAAGGTTCATTTGCAGTATGTTGAGAAAGCAAAACAACTTAGTGCTCAGAGGCAAAGTGATCTACAAATCAAGTCATATTCCAGAATTTGGTTGCCTTGCCTACTGCGGCATTTCTTCAAGAAATGAAATTTGATTAAATTATTTTCTTAAAAAATAAAGAGCCAACTCAATATAAAGGATTTGAAGATTAATAACTACACACACACACACCTATCAAATACCCTTTTAACTAGAAGGATAATCTTACATAATCATGTTTCATATGTGTAATTTTTTTCTATGAGTGGGTTTTGGAATAGAGTGTTGTTCTTGGTCTCAGATTGAATTTTGAAATTAAACAGCATTCTGCCTTGATTCCAGAATCCTAATTCAATCAAGATAAGTAACAAATGATGAGTTAATTGCTATATGAATATAACTGATTAGCTTACTTTCTGGTTGTAGGAATTTAGAGATATTTTCAGTGACTGCTGACTCAATACATGAGATCTAACTTAAAGTAAAAACTAGGAAAAATTGTGTTTGTTTGCTCTTTTCAAAAGATGTGCATGACTTGAAAATTTGAAACTAGTCATTTCACTCTATGAATTGATTGTAATTTGTCATTTCCCTGAGGTACAAAATATGAAGAAATGAGTGGTAGGGAAGAATTTTAGTCCACAGGCAATGATAAACAGTACCAATCTGGTTACCTACCCAGATTAACTGATGTGTTTTGCATGTGTTACCTGAATTAATCTTCACAAGTAACTTCACAATATTTATCTTTATCTCTGATTTAAAAATAACTCACCGAGGTTCCCATGCTTACTGGCCTAGGACTTAATAATAAGTAGAGAGTCCAAAAGTGATAGGCTTTTCAATGAACATTCTATTTCTGCCTAACATTTCTAGCACATCCTGTGAAATACCCTTCCATGGCTCTAGCCAGACAATTCTACTCTACATCACACGTTCTGACATGATTCTTCACCAACAAGTATTTTTCCTGAACTAGTTGTCATTCATGGAGCTACTCAAGCCTCCCATAAAATTTACCTATTTTTTAACTTTTATTTATTTATTTTTATAGCCTAATGGATGCTGGCAAGGTTTCTGTCACTTATTGTCAAACCATTTGTCTCTTTTGGAACCTAACTGCAATGTCTTTCAACCATTATTTGGGTAACTTACTATTTTATAAGAGATTATATATATATACACTATTTTTTCAATAAAAGAAATATTTGCATTTCATATATTTTGTCCACATGGTACAGAGAAAGACACTGAAATCGAAAGATTCGATTCCCACTTTCATTGCATATGTTACAAAGAGATAGGTAGGCAGATAGTTATTGTTGAGAGTGGATATTACTCAATGGATTAATTGCACGAGGACAGGGAGAATGGCATCATATTCTCTACTATGTGTCCAGCAACTAATACTCATAATGGTTATTCGATGTCATATTGGTTTTAAGGGCTGCCATAATGAAGCTCTAGAAATAGGATGGCTTGTTACAACAGAAATGGAGTCATTCATAGTGTGGAGGCCAAGAGCCTGAAATCAAACTGTCAGTAGGGCCACCTCCTTCTGAAACCTGTAAGAAACAACCCTTCCTTGCCTGTTCCTAGATCCTGATGGTTGTCAGCAATCCTTGGAGTACCTTCACTTGCAGCTGACCTGCTCATCCCACCCCCTACCTGCTCCAATCTCTGCCTCTGTTGTCATGTGGTTTCATCTCTGGTGGGTCTATGTATTTCCTCTTCTTATAAGGACACCAATCCTATTGAATGAAGAGCCCAGCCTAGTCAAGTATGACCTCATCTCAATTTCACAAATTACATCTGCAAGGACCCAATTGCCCAATAAGATCACATTCTGAGCTTCTGGGGGTTCAGACTTGAATATTAGCTTTTTGGAGGATGCAATTAAACCCATAACAGATACTTAAATAATTAATAGTTGGATAAATGATGCAGTACTATGTAAGGGCCTATTTAAAATATTTAGTACAACAATACATGTAGACACAAAAAGTTTGCCATCTCCATTTTGAACTATTAAAAGGCAGATCTAGCCTGTGCTATTTTTCAGGAAGAGTGGACCTTTAAAAAGGAAAGACACACAATGCAGAGACAGTGGGGGGTGTCACATTAAAAAGTAAAGAGCTGAGATGTGTTGCTCCCTAGACCTCCTCTGCTCTTTAGATGATATTTTAGAGAGAAGAACATCCTCAGCCCCAGTCTCTGAGAGCAATCAGCTCGCCGATGACAATAGCCAATCCCTGACTCTCCTTGGTGCTCCAAGGCCAGCCAGTTGCTGACTTCGCCATCCCTTCCTCGCTTGCTAATAAGTGAGGAGCAATTATATACAGAGGCAGGTTTCCTGGAAGTTAATGAAGATTAAGCTTCGGGGCCTTCCAAATTGCATGGGCTCCTTCCAGGGCCTTGTACCTAATTTAGTTTTAGTAATTTGTGTGCATTTTTAAGAGATCATGCCCAGATTGTATAAGCTTCAGGCCTCACACCGCCTGGATCTGCCTGTGAACAAATTCTAGAGATAGCCAATTAATTATCTCGCATCTCGATTAGCAGGCATTTATTTCTCCAGAAATGGTAAAAAAAAAAAAAAAAAAAAAGGAATGAAAGAAAGATAAAAAAACTGTTCAACAGAAATGGTAACATGAAAAGAACATATTTTGAGCTGGCATAATCAGAGTGCTTTGTTCTGGATGGCACCCCACCAGCAAAACGCTAGCCTGTTCATTTTTTGTCCTTTTATGTTGTTGGTATGTAGTGAAGATTGTTACTTTCAGTGAAAAGATAAAGAGGAAATGTGAACCTCTTTATGAAGGGCAGAGTGCAAGGTAAACTGAGAGACATGGACTGTGAGCAACTCCATCCCACAGAGCAGGTCATGAGCAGCTGAAAGTTACCCTTGGGCCCACAATGGACACATATTGTTAAATGTTGAATGAGGGAGTACAGATGGGGGCACAGCTAATTATTTAGCCTGGGAATCTATTTTTTAAAAAAACACTAAGTCCTTTAGAAACTAAAACATTAAATGGTAAAGTGCCAATCTGATGCTTAGGGAAAAGGCATCTTGATAGGAGTTTGGGATGGGTGCTCCTTCCACCATAACACAAAAGGGTCAGCAGCCCGACCACATTTGCTTTTGAAGGTTTGCTTCATATCATCCAATCATTAATCTCTACATATTTTAGCGCCCCACTCCCCATTTGTTTCTTTTCCACATTCTCTCTTCCCTTGACTAAATAGTGACCCTGATCATTTATTTCTGGTTTGGTATTGTTTGAAATTCCACTGGCATTCATCCTTACCTTTATAAGGCCTTCCTTCCAAATACAACTACTTGTTGCGGTTACTATGGCCATATTCTTTAATGCAGCTAATTTCTACTCCTGAAAATCCCCTCTTCTCTGTTTATTACCAAACTTTCTAACCCACTGGGATACAAAGAGATCAAGGGACTTGTTTAGCAACACATGAAAAAATAAAGCAAAAAATAGAACTAATTTACTTATCTGCCCTGTTTTTCTTTCAAACTTTAATGCCTTATGTAGAATCTTTATTTTATGTGTTAAATAACTGCCATAAATCTTTTATGTTTTTCCAGAGGATAGCCATTTCATGAGAGATCCAGAGTAGAAACTGCTTATTCCAATAGGGACCAATATTCGCAGTGCTGCTTAATTCAGCTCCCACGGAATGCAAAATTATATTCTGCAATAAAATATGCTCATTAGTAAGTACATGAATTAAACTACCCGCCTAGCATCAATATTATCACCTAGGAAACACAATTTTTATCCTCACCTCTTTTCAGATAGCATCAACTATTAAATGTGCCCCTTAATTTTCACTCTACTACATCTATTTTTTGGACTTCAGTAATACTCATTTGGATTCACTTCATTATTCACACCATATGTCCATATTTATATTGAGTAATAAAGTTTTAAAAACAAATTGCTGGTTTGTAGTTGAATACTTCTAAAATATATTTATAACTGAAATGATTTCCTAAACTGTGCTTTTAATTTTGAACTCTCAATTGAATAAAGTAGATTTATTCATTTTTCTCTCATTAGGTACCAACAATACTAATAATGTGTCTTCCATTATGATTATGTGACATTTTGGCCTCTGTTTTAGCAATACCAGGAGCATTACCCTGCCAGATATATGCAATCTTATTTTCAATATGGCATTTTAAGTGTTTGGAAAATCATGAGTGATGACTACAGGGAAAATCTACATTTCTTCCTAAAATTACAACTTGAGTATTTCCATTTCCTGAGCTTCATGGGGAAAAGAATGTTTACATGTTTTTTTTCCTAGATTCCAGCACAATGGGTGTTACGTGGTAGGTGCTCAATAAATTTGCTGAATGATTAAAAATAAAAAACAACACCAAACAATTAGTGATATAAATGTTTCCAGAGAGACTGTTTTTAATTCCATCCTCAAAGGATCTGATCTGCCCAAGAACCTACTATTAATATGCAGTAGCAATATTCTCATACCACGTGTTCACCACATGTCATTATTATACCACCTGCCAATACTGTACATCTTTGCACTTTTACAGATCAGCAGTGAACCACTTTCTGAAGGAAATTCTTCATAAGCTTCAGGAAAATAGGTCAATGTTCTGCTTACTAGAGTCTAAGTCATTAATACTAAGGGATTGGCGCCAAATCCAAACATTTTCATTGGCTCCTATAGGGGATGGCACACCTCCAAGAAATAAAGTCTTGGGGTATTCCACCACAAAAAAAAATGCACTAATATTAACAATACAATTAATTTAAAGTCTAGAATATCTGTGGCACTGAGTACCCACGTGGCAGTGAAGTTATTTTCTAGAAAATCAGTAGTACCTCAAAGGGCAGAAAGCTATGGGATTATATGGAGCTGCTAAACCCCAAAGTTAGAATCAATTAGAGATTTCATTTCCAATGAAAACACTTGCTTTCTAATCTACACAAAAGAGATTCTCCATGAGCACAAAATTTCCCATCTGGGTGAGTAAACTGATTATTATCTACTCAAGATGGCAGGACAAGTTGTGACTGTTCTTGCCCAGACAGCCGATTGACTTTCCAAACATCGGACAAAACCCGGGGCTGCAAGGGTAGAGGCAAGCCGCCTCAGCTGCAATGGCCGAGCTTCTTGTACGAATTTTGTGCATCGGGCCTCTAGTTATTACAATAATAGAGTAAGGCTAAGGTGTAGAAGCAAAGCTGGAATGAAATTATTAATTCTATCTCATGAGGATCACTGAAGACATTCTGAAAAACTTACACTGAAGGTAACTTTTTGGCAATGAAGTGGAAGGGCATTTAGACCAAACTGGCAGAGTATGCTTTGGGTTGAATGAAGCAGATGACATGTACTGGACATGATCTTGTGGAAGAGCATCCTGCATCCAATGAACTGCCGAGTCAGGTTTGACAAAGCAGTGTGAGATAGTTCTCAAGACATGTATAGCCGAGGATGTGATAATAGAAGCAACATGTCACAGAGTGTCATATGGCATGCTAATGGAATGGCATTTTATTCAATGGGACAGCTCTGTAACTCTGCTCTTGACACATGAACACAGCTATGCATAATGTGTAAGTGAATGTGGGAAACTGTATCCCAATAAAACTATTTACTGAAACAAGCAGTGGGATAGAAATCACCAAATTAATGAAATAATCAGACTTGATGTGTGAAAGAATGCCTTAGTAATTTTATAGTAGAGGGACAGAAAGATACCAAAATGAGGTAGAGAAGTCATTTTTCAAGTAATATACTTACATTTTTTTATAACTCAATGTATTACAATAACAAGTGAGTAGAAAGAATGGGTTATAACAGTTTTTAAGAAGTATAATCAATATAACTTGCTGTTTAGTTTTTATAGAGGATACAGTGTGCTGAAAGCATGGGATGATTAATAAAAAGTGAATTAAAATGGAAGCACAAATTTGAAATAAAAAGCAGATGAGAAACTCAGGAGCACACCCTGTAGAGATTAGAGTAACAGATGAGTTTGTGTTGTATATAATGGCTGGGATCTCAGCAGAAAAATCTTGCTGTATTGATTGAGTTAGAGGCCATTAGCCTGACATTGATAGTTAAAATATTAAGGATGATATTACTTCAGAAGAGGGTATAGAAATTGAAAAAGCCTATAGTAACATCCATTCACAGCAAACATTATCTATAGTTTTCTCATTAAATAGTAAACATCAATTTCCTATCAGAAATCTATTCTCCTACACTCTGAGCCCATAACATGAGGCCAAATAGATCCCACCCCATTCAGAGATGGGTTCTGATTGGTCTAAACCAGAAGCTCTCCATTCCGAGTGCACTCCTAATGATCCATTGCAGATAATTAGAAATTCATGGGGCTATTTGGAGGAGGGGATGCTACTGGTATTTCTTTCCTAGGTTAGGGATGCCAAGCACCATGCAGTGCCTAGACATTACTGCACAAAGCATTGTCCTACTCAAAAAGTCCATTGCCATAACTCGCTAAGATGAAGGCTGCAGGATGATTGATTCAACCTGCTGTTGAGCCGGCAGGGAAAGCTGAGGCTGCAAAAATGGTACCTGGCCACATCAGACAAGGAGAGAAAAAAGATGGTTTGGAAGCTCATGCAGGTTGTCCTGGCTCGCAAGCCCAAGATGCACAGCTTCCTGAAGTAGAGAGACCTCAAAGTTGTCTATAAGAGATACGCCAACCTCTACTTCTGCTGCACCATCGAGGGGCAAGACAATGAGCTCATCACCCTGGAACTGATCCACAGATATGTGGAGCTCCTGGACAAATCCTTTGGTAATGTGTGTAAGCTGGACATCATCTTTAATTTTGAGTAGGGTTACTTCATCTTGGATGAGTTCTTGATGGGAGGTGATGTCAAGAAGAGTGTGCTAAGGGCTTCTGAGCAGGCTGACCTGCTGCAGGAGGAGGATGAGTCACCATGCAGTGTGTTGGAGGAGATGGGTCTGGCATAGCCCCCTGCCTAAGCCACATGGAGATATGGGGAGCTGGTGGAGAGGCAGGGGACAAGTGGCCCTTTTCTGGGTGGGACTCTGCTGTCTCACCTTCCTTTGGAGTGAGTTGTAGGCTCAAGACCCTCAAATAGTCTCTTCTTCTACCCTCTACCTCCTGTTTCCCCTTTTCCTACTGAAGGTTTTTGGAGCTAGGAGGAAGGGAAATATGACCAAGACCCAAGATGAGGGTGATATTTGGCTTTTATTCTCTGCCTTTAAAGAACTATTACTCCAAATTTCCTAACCCCCTTATAATTGTAAATATATAAATATATCAGGTTAAAGGGAAATAGTTTTCAGGGCTTTTCTCATCTCCCTGCCCCATAACCTACCTCCACCCCCTCCCATCCCCCTGCAGCCAGCCAGGGCAGCTTCTCTGCCTGGGAAGGGGGCATCTGTGTAGTGACTGGGTCATCCTTTCCCCTCATCTGCACCCTGCCTTCTTTTTGGCTGCAGTAGGGCCTCTGTCCAGTGCTGGGAGAGGAACAACATAGTTAATTTTTTTCTGACCTTGCCACTTTGAGGGAGGGAGGGTTGGGGGAAGGGAAGGCTTCCTAGGAGACTGGGCCCTAGCCTTCCTTCACTCCATATTCTGGGTGAGGCAGAAACTAAGGGGGTGGTGGGGTAGGCAAGTATCTGATTCTATTTCCTTTTCTCTGAAATAAAAGGAAAAGCATTTCTTGGGGGAAAATGTCTATTGCTAGACACTGACCTACGCTAGTCAACATACTCCACTCATTGTCATGCTCTTCTGGATAAAAATCTGAACCATGAGAGCCAACATGTCACTAAGGATTTACACTGAGCCTTCACAGATAGTGATAGGTAAGTTTTCCCTTAGGTTTGCATTTGGAAGCTCACAGTTTGACTCTGTTCCTACCTTTTTGCTAGAAGATTTTTATAAAATCAAATCCTACACATGGAGGAAGAGAATAGAGTTGAACTTGGAGAGAAAGCATAACTGGACCTTGGTGACATATTTTGAGTCTCACAGTGAGCCTATACCTGTTACTTGAGCCAATACATTTTCTTTGTGCATAATCCAACTGAAAAGCTATTTTCAACTGAAAGAAAATCTATTGGAAATAGAACCATGAATAAAGAATACTGGGAAATATAAAAATATAAAGTAGAATCAGAATAATAAGACAGAGAGGGAGAAAGAATGAGCTATAACCAGTAAGATAGAACAACCAGGATGGAATTATTTTACAAAATTCAATGGAGAAACATTTTAAAAGAGAAATGGTCAATGGTGTCATCTGCTGCAGGATAATGAGACTTGATGAAAAGTTTTATGTATGGCAATAGAGAAACCCATGTCCAGATCTGCCAGCTCAATTTCAGGTGCAGGCACCAGATGGTAACTTTACTACAACTGCTTTCTGAGCCCATCCAGTTAGCACCTATTTTATAAAGACGTGATGAGGTTTTTCACACAGTGCATTACAAGGACATAGAGAGGATGGAGAATTACTGATATGTTTCAGATTGAAATGTATAGAGTTCACAAAAACAATGAATCATAAATCCATATACACATGAATATATGCATGATAAACATAAACTATACTAACTACTATTCACAATATAGTTAACTTGAGGGTTAATGCCAAACTATCCTTATTAGGAAATTAAAGTAACACTAAGTACAGTCAACCTGGGAAAGACCTTTATCTGGCTGCATAGAGAGTTTCCCTTTTCCCACTGTCAAACGCAGTATCACATACTGCTCCCCCAGTGGTATTTCAACTCAACTATGAGGCATGGTGACCAATGGCCAAGTTGTCACTTTCTTAAATAACCTCATAGTAAAGAAAGACGAGCTGGTTATATATTCTGAAAGGTGCAAAAAGAAACAATTCTAGGAACTAGTTGGAAAAAAACGTTTCCACAGGAGACTGGAAGAATACTTTGCTTGTATTCAAGGGAGAATGTATGACACATGGGGGTGGGGAGGAAAGAGTTCAGGAAAACAAGATGAAGAAGGGTCTGACTGCAAGTGATAAGAAATATATTTTCTTCCCCTAGTGATTGATCTGTGGGTGAACCACAAGTTTCTGAGTAAGCAAGTCTTGCCAACTAATTGCTGAGACAGTCAATGCCTGGTGTTCTGGGATAAGTGAGAAATCTCCAGGAGACCACAGCGGGAGCATAGGAAAGTTAGAAGGGAAATGAGGAAGCAAAAATGGCATAATTCTTCAACACTAAGCAACTGCAAACTAGGTCAAACCCACACAAAGTCAAGAACATTGTAATAACAGGGGAGAAATATGCCAAATCCTCATACTAACTAGGGAGCTAATGATGAATTATGTTAATTAAACTTATTAATATAATCCTGGGGTGTCCTCTTCAAAATTCAATACCTGGAAAAAGTCATGCAAGAATGCACAATTATTACTCAAATCCAACCTGATGTTCTAACATTCTAGCAACACTTACATATTGCTCCATATGCATTTATTCAAACTTTAGATTCTTAAATTAGTTCCTCATCAACAATAGGCTCAGAGTTAGCATCCTTTTTGTGAAAATGGTTGAAAATGGAGAATGCTACTTTCCACTGTCTAATCTGAAAAATGTTCTTATTGCAACGGCTCGTGAATATTCTGGACTGGTTTATTATTTCTACTTTGTGTTATGCTGGAAAGTGTTGTGTATAATCCCCAGGCTTTTACTGACAAAGAATAACTTCTGACAAGTTTATTACTTTTAAAAAAATCAACAGAACACAAAATCGCTATAATCTGATTATTTCTTGTGTTGCTCTATTTTCACTGGTCTCCCCACCGACACCCATGGCTGAAAGATCTGTGTTATGCAGTTTACGTGTATTAGACCCACAGGCTATTTCCCTGCCCAGGCTTCTCCCCAGCTACAACCTAAAATATGTTACCATTCCTCCCAAGCTCCTTTTCATAACAGACATTTTTTTGTTATAAAATATATGATATAAATGTTTATAGAACCTTTCATTTGAACTACACACACTCACATACACAGACACACAAACATGGATCACATTTTTAATTGATAAAGTCTGCTAAATTGGTACATTAACAATTAAAATAAGTATTTATGGAGGTTAAAGGTGATTTGTCTTCCTTTCTAATTGTTATCTAAATATCCAGAAACACTCCTTACCTGTAATACTTACTACCCTGTTCCTGGAATGGACATATTGCCTCTATCACTAAGAGATTACTCTCCTAAACTTCTAGGGAAGGTGCATGATCTAGACCTATTGCCTGAATTCCATTGGTCACTTTTTGAACCAGGAACACATGAACCAAACTGATCTGAATTCAGTTATGCTCAGGGCTCCCCACCTTCATCTTTAAATCATGTTCAATGGCCAATGGCCATTTCGTTGATCTATAATAACGGGGACTTCCTGTTGACCCAAACTTGGCACTCAGTTGAGTCATTCCATGCATCTCTGTTACCTGACAGTCTGAATTCCTCACTGAGACTTCAATACTGAGTTCTGTCCCTTCTATTGTCATGGCCCATTTCTCTTTTTGGATTTGCTCCTTTCTATCAGATGCAGCTCTTGCAAAATCACCTGCATGTTATAAAATACTTCTCTGATTTCCGGTTCTCTCAGAGGCAGATACCCAGTCAAGAATTCAAGTGTAAGTGATTTATTAAGAAAGTGTTCCTAGTGAATGGGAGGCCGGAGAGGGAAGAAAGAGAAGCCGGACCTGCCTCATGCTGTGCAGTGCTCTGGACTGTAAATCACATCTTTGCGTTTGATCTGCTCTAAGACAAAGGAGCAGGGTGTGTGCACTGAAAGTAACCCTCAGCTACAGGCTTCCTTCTGCAGGTAGCAGAGGTGACATAAAATCCTAATCATATCTAACCCCCAATACATGTGAGGGGGCTGTGATGGCCTATTACACCCACCCCCTCAAAGAAGACTGTAGGTGCAAATAGTTGTTAAAACACACGAGCTTGGTGGGGACTATGGCACACAGAGCTGGTAAAAGGATCAAAGTCAACCTGGTGAGGTAGGGCTTGTGGAATGTGGTGCGGAAGCCCAGGAAACCTCTCCCCATGGAGAACCTCATATTTAACTGGTCAAAATTAGTAAAGTCAGTCATTCAGAGTCTTTGTAGAGTGATCAAAGGGCTTAGTTCTAACACACTCAGAGGCATTTGTTCAACAAAATCTATAGAACTAAAATAAGAAATGTGGACAGCCCTAGAACTTGAGCTGGGTGTTCCACCCCAGCCCCCAAACAGGTCCATGTTGAAGGGCTATTTCAGTAGGCTCAGCAGCCAAGGGGTGGTCCTCTATCCCTGGGCTTCAGGTTGGGTAGAGCTACTCCAGGTGGATTTGATGGCTAACTGATCACTGGCATATCCTACCAGGCTCTGGGCTGCAGATCTAGATTGTGGTAACTAGAGCATGATAGCTAGAGGGGAGGCACTGAACTCTGCAATATCTTGGCCTACTAATTGTAAGGACTACGGAACTGGGTGGTGGTTGTGGAGAGTGTCATAGATCCCTTATAAAAAGTAGATGAGAGCCCTAACTGGTTTGGCTCAGTGGATAGAGCGTTGGCCTGCAGACTCAAGGGTCCCAGGTTCGATTACGATCAAGGGCATGTACCTTCATTGAGGGCACATCCCCAGTAGGGAGTGTGCAGGAGGCAGCTGGTCGATGTTTCTCTCATCGATGTTTCTAACTCTCTATCCCTCTCCCTTCCTCTCTGTAAGAAATCAATAAAATATATTTTTTAAAAAAGTAGATGAGAGTTTCAGGACAGCTCACTATACCTTGAAAGAAGCTGCAGAAGGTGGATGGTTTCGTGACTGCATTTTAAGAGATTCTCATCACCCACAGCTGAAGAACGGATTCAGCAGATACAGGGCTCAGGACACAATGGAACAAGGCGTCAAATTTGAGAAATGGCAACAATTTCAGGCTCAGCAAACTTCCCATGACAAAGTCAGGGCCTGACAGAGAAGGAGTTATCTTGATGCTTGAAATGAGCGTATCTGAGCATGCCTGGATGGAATTCTAAATGTCTTGATTCCTCTGGACTTTCTAAGCTTATCTAAGAAATATGCTTGTAAGGAGCGATTGGCATTATAGATTAACTCAATAGATTGACATTTTCTACATGTTTTGGATTACAGTAGGAAATGATGCAACAAAATTGATCTATTTTCAGTAGGATTACTAGATCCTAGAAGAGTAGAGGTCAGATGACAGCATTTAACTGTGTGTGTGTGTGTGTGTGTGTGTGTGTGGTGGGGGGAAGGGGTGTAATTCCCCTATATGGTGAAAAATTTGGAATGGAAACCAGGATGGAATAATCAGGGCCTTACAGAGATATATAGCAAAGGCTTATACGCTATCGTGCTCTTCAGTGCAATATAGGTAGACAACCCAGCCTGACCAGTGATTAATGCATATAAAGAAAGGGACATGAAGCAGGCCAAGCCAAAATAGCCCAGTTGGGTGAGCATTAGACTGAAGAAAGGACATGAAGAAAGAAATAATAGAAAACTTAGTAGACTCCAATGTAAAGTCATGCAACATTTACATGTATATTTTTGAACATTAATTCTGCAGTCTTCATTGAACCATGATGCAATGCTATCACAATAGACAAAATCTATGAATTTATGCTACATATCCTCACCTGAATATCTCTATTTTGCCTGTTTTGGAGAGGAAAGATAGAGAGACAGGCATACAGATCATTGCACTAGAACTTTTCCTAAAAATGTCATCATCATACTATATCAAGGGCAAATATATAATGCAAAGAATGCTCTTTCTCAGTAAGCTCTCAGATCTTATCTCCCTGTGTCCGATCAATCCCCTTTGGAAACTTAAAATATTGTAAGAGTTAAGAGTGGTTTATGAGATTGGGAAAAGTGTTTGAGTGTCTTTAACCTTGACCTGTCTAAACTGCAAACAATGAATTGTATTATAGTAACCCAAAAATGCTACATGTTGAATGAATAAATTCAATCTTTATTTCCTCTCTAAAAAGATTACACTCCTCCACAAACAATAATGAGTGATGGGCATCTGAGAGTGGCATGTTGTAGTGACAATAACTTCAGTATCTATTTGGACGATTGCTCCTTATGTCTTCACAAAATGCTTTGCTCAAAATCTTAATAAGCAGTCTTTCAGAAATAAAAATCATTTTCTCTCTCTAGTATCACTGGCAGCCACTTTGATATGAATGGCATGACAGAATCATCCTGATAATTTTAATTGTAAAAACAAATTTTAATCTCTTTTATCTTCAGTGTATTTTTATCAATGACATGTTCATGTCATTTTGTCTATGTCCTAATATATTTATAAATGATTCAAATTATGTATATTAAAATGGTAAGTGGCTTGTATATGAAAACCTTCTATAATTCATTGTCTAAAAGAGCCCATTCTCCTAGTGAAAAAGGAATAGATTGGCAAACATTTTTGAGGATTATTTTGATAAATTTCACTACCAGTCATGTCAGTAAAGGTAATATGATATTTATCTACTTCCATACAATTCTTATTCATCTATAAAGAATAATAATGTTCTTCTATAAAATAGCACTCAGTATTTTATGAGAAGTCATGTTAAAGTTATCTGAAGTAATTCAGAATAAATGTTATGGTTTATATGTAGCTAAATTTAAGTCAAGTACAATTATGAGAAAATTATTTTATATCATTACAGTTTTTTTACATGGCTCTCTTATGTGTTACTTTTAGTTCAGCTTTCTCTTCAGTTTACTGTGCCAATAATCTTATATAAAATAACAATCCTTTGCTAAAATATAAAATATCTAGTAATGTCACAACTCAATGGAAGCAAAGAAATAATGGAAGTTAAGATAAAAATAATTAACCTTGCAAATAAGATTTACTAATTTGAAGATTTATGCTAGTTGCGTGAACAAATATTGACTTGTGATTTTATGTAAAGAAAGTATTCCACTGAGCATATATAAAATGCTAGGAAATTGTGCAAGGTCTCTGGGTTTTAAATTTCTTATCTTCCAAGTCTAAAATTCTACAATCTGAGTTACAATCACATAAGTAAGGGTATTTTCTGAGTCAAATATTTACTATTCAGATCAAAATGTGTACCATGTCTGAGAAACTTGGGAATATCTGATACAAGATTTTATAATAGTCACATTAACACTATTATCAATAATCAAATAATATTTGGCCCAAATCTAAGCAATTTAAAAATTAATAGAAATATGCCCAGCTGGCATGGCTCAGTGGTTGAGTGACAACCTATGAACCAGGAGGTAATGGTTCAATTCTCGTTCAGGGCACATGCCCAGGTTGCAAGCTTGATCTTGGAGTATGCAGGAGGCAGCGTATCAATGATTCTCTCTCATCACTGATGTTTCTATGTCTCTCTCCCTCTCCCTTCCTCTTTGAAATGAATAAAAATAATTCTATGCAAATTAACTGCCAACCAAGATGGCGGCCGGCAGCCAGGCAGCTGAAGAGAACAGGAAGCTTGCTACAGTGAAGGAGGAAGCCAAGGTTCCCCGCCTGCCACTGCTGGGCTCTGAGCTTGCACTCTAAGAAACAATGTTGCAATTATAGAAGCTAAACAAACCCCATGCTTTCAGCCAGCCGGCGGAGCTGGAGTTGCAACAGAGTTTCAATTATAGAAGCCAAACAAACCCAGATACCTGCTTTCAGCAGCCAAGGTCTCAAAGCTGGAGCCGAGCCTCAGAGCTAAAGCTGGCTCTCAGTTCCAGTGAAAGCCATAAAAGGTAAATAAATCCCAGAATAAAAAAGAAAAAGAAAAAAAAAAGGAGAGGTTGGGAGCTTCAGTCACCCGCCAGCCTGAAAACGGCCCTCAGCCACTCATCCAGGCTTGCCAGGCACCCCAGTGGGGACCCCCACCCTGAAGGGGATGTGACCAGCTGCAAACAGCCATCATCCCCTCATCCAGACTGGCCAGGCACCCAAGCGAGACCCCGACCCTGATCCAGGACACCCTTCAGGGCAAACCAGCAGGCCCCCACCCATGCACCAGGCCTCTATCCCAGGGTTGGGCAAACTTTTTGACTCAAGGGCCACAATGAGTTCTTAAACTGGACCGGAGGGCCGGAACAAAAGCATGGATGGAGTGTTTGTGTGAGCTAAAATAAATTCAAAGTAAACATCATTACATAAAATGGTACAGTCTTTTTTTTTTAGTTTTATTCATTTCAAATGGGCTGGATCCGGCCCGCGGGCCATAGTTTGCCCACAGCTGCTCTATCCTATATAGTAAAAGGGTAATATGCCTCCCAGCACTGGGATCAGTGGAGCCTCGAGGCCTCACACCCCGGGATCAGCAGAGCCGCGAGGCCTCCTGGCACTGGGATCAGCAGAGCAGCGAGGCCTCCCAGCACCGGGATCAGCAGAGCAGGGAGGCCTCCTGGATCCTGGAGCAGCGTGACAGGGGGCAGCGCCCAAACCCCCTGATTGCCCTGCAGCTCTGTGTGTGACAGGGGGTGGGGCCACAACCTCCCTATCCACCCTGCTCTGTTTGTGACAGGGGAAGGCACCCCAACCCCCTGATCGGCCCTGCTCTGTGTGTGACAGGGTGCAGCGCCCCAACCCCTCCATGGGCCCTGCTCTATGTGTGACGGAGTGGAGCCACAACCTCCCCATAGGCCAGGGGTGGGCAAACTTTTTGACTCGAGGGCCACAATGGGTTCTTAAACTGGACCGGAGGGCCGGAACAAAAGCATGGATGGAGTGTTTGTGTGAACTAATATAAATTCAAAGTAAACATTATTACATAAAAGGGTACGGTCTTTTTTGTTTGTTTGTTTTATTCATTTCAAACAGGCCGGATCCGGCCCGTGGGCCATAGTTTGCCCACAGCTGCCATAGGCCCTGCCCTGAGTGTGACAGGGGGGAGTGCCCCAACGCCCTGATCCGCCCTGCTCTGTGTGTGACAAGGTGGGGTGCCCCAACTCCCCAATCAGCCCTGCTCTGAGCTTGACCAGGAGCTGCACCTAGGGATTGGGCCTGCCCTCTGCCACCCGGGAGTGGGCCTAAGCCAGCAGGTCATTATCTCTTGAGGGGTCCCAGACTGTGAGAGGGCACAAGTGGGGCTGAGGGACACACACCCCACCCTGACAGTGCACAAATTTTTGTGCATCGGGCCTCTAGTATACTAATGATAGACCACCCGGAAATAAGTCAATCCTATTAACTTGTAGGAGAGCCCTTGCTATAGGAACTTTTAATAGGAGGTACCTAGTTTGTATTGATTGCTTATAGTAATGAAGTCTGGTAATTATGGATTTATTGGTGATGGCTCTCTGAAAAATATTAGGTAAGCTATATAACTACCTAGGTCTAAAATGATGTTGACTTATAATGAAATATTTTCCTTCTGTGTAAATGAAGTTACTACATAAATTACCTGCAGCCTTGAAATGTGAAAACACTTATAAACCACATATGTTATGTGCAGGCCCAGGATTTGAGAAAGGAGTAGCTGGGGTAGGGATGGGGCACAATGCTGTTGGATCTTGGATTCATCCTGCTTTGGTGGGCCCATTGTGAATACCTGTGTATATGAAATTATCAGAAAAGCCTAATACTCGGTAAGTTATGTGACCACTATGAGCCTGATTTGACAACCTGGTCTTTTAATACCAACATAAAAGGAGTTTTGTTTTTTTTAATCTAAAATGACTCATACATTTTCTAAATTATATTTATTCCTGCAAGGTATCAACAAAGACTATTCTGTTTCTTTTAGACATAAAACTAGTTTGAAAATATATATGGATATGTTTGTAAAATGTTTTTCCTAATTATTAGTTCTATTAATGGCAATAGTTCAAATATTTCATAATTTATAGTTATTTATTTAAAAGCTAATCTAATGTAAGCTTGAACACAGAAAAATAGAATTTCAGATAAGTTTGTCCTCCATACTAAACATTTGAACTACAAAGTGTGTATATGTTTTCAGAATGATGCGGTGATATTGACCCCATAATCATGCAAATTCCAGTGATCTTTTTCTTCTGGTACCATTTTACTGTCACTGTTATTTGGACAATGAGATCCTCAGCAATTTAAATGCTTCTTAAAAGGATACAGGCAATGTTTTTTTTTATTTATAACAATTACATATTAAATAGTTGCTAATAATATAATCAATTTAGCAGGAAGTGATATTGTGGAGAGAGAATTAACGGGAGCAAAGCACTCTCTGTTCTCTAGTTGACACCACCCAGAACAGACTTGAACAAGTTAATTAACACAGCCTAGCTCAAGAACGAAATGTGAAATGATGTGCTAAGAATGCCACAAGGAGGACTTCAGGTGAAGTTTCAGGCACATCAAAAAAATGCAAATATTATTTCTGGAACTCTATTATTTCAGACATTCAGGGATAGGAAAAATTCAAATTTGTATGATAATGAGCTAATCACAATGTTTTATTTTATATATACCTATGCTCGTACATATAACCCATAAAAATTAGTTCTACTTTCTTTAACTCTTTAAAGATAGTTTCTTTTAACTATTTAAAGGTAGTCCTTTTAATTGTGAGGGTATTTATGATTTTTAAAGTATCACATGATCCTAATTATATGTAGAATCTAATAAACAAAATAAACTGATGAACTAAATAGATCCAGAGACATAGAAGAATGGAACAGTCTAAGGAATCTCAGAGTGAGGGGGGGAGAGATTAACCAAAGAACTTATATGCATATATGCATAGCCCATGAACTCAGACAATAGTGCCATGAAGGCCCAGGGGATAGGGTGGGATAGAGGGAGTCAATGAGGGGGTTGGGAGAGGACATCTGTAATACTTTCAACAATAAAGATAAATTTTAAAAAATAAAAATATATGACATTCTTGCAAATCTAATCAAAGTACATTTTTACTCAGTATCAGCATCAGTCACTATGTATAATATAGGCTGCCTTGTATTCTATATCTGACAAGTCATGTTCTGAATAATGCTCATCAAGACAAAAATATATATTCATCTCGCTAGAGTCTTATTTTGGAACCTTGAAAAACAACATGTGATATGAACTCAAAGTTACAGGTGTTTTATAAATTATTATTTTATCCAGGTACATTTCTCTGAAAAGTTATAGAAGAGAAGGTCCTAAAACATTTACTTTTATATATATAATATATATTAGCATATATGTTATAGCATGTCATATATTTATATATTAGTTATATATTTTATATATATATATATATATATATATATATATATATATATATATATATACTAGAGGCCCAATGCACAAAATTCGGGCAAGAGTAGGCCTTCCTACCCCCCGGCTGCTGGCACTGGCGTCCCTCTGGCACCTGGGACCTAGGCTTCCCTTGCAGTCTGGTCTAATTAGCATATTATGCTTTTATTATTATAGATATGTATATACATTTTATAAATTATCTACTCATTTGTTTCCATGAAAGGGAAAAAAATCCATTTCTCAGTTCAGTGATCACTTTGTTCTCATGCCATCATAGTCAAAGTCATCTCTTATTAATAATAAAAAAAACTAAAAAATATTTCCTATTATTTTTCACTATTGTCCTCTATGCCCCTTGACTTTCAAGTCAGTTCAACACACTGAAGGAGTAACATGATAATGAAGCCAAAAGCAAACCAAATAGAAACAACTAGTCTAAGAAAACTTGGTCTGGTTTCCTCAGAGTGTCAGCAATTCTCAAGAACTCTTTTATACTCTTAAAAAAATATTGAAAATCCCATGGGCATTTTCTTTTGTGGTTTATATGTGTCAATATTTACTGTGTCAAAATAAGAATGGATATTTTAAAACATTAACTTATTAATGAACCTGAAATAATAATAAAAAGCCAGTGTGTTAACCTAAGTAATATTTTTATGAAAAACAGCTATATTTTCCAAAAATACATATTGAAGATTGTGTCACTATTTCACATTTCAGTGTATCCCTTTAATATCAGTTATATACCCACATCAGCTTCTGCATTTGATTTGTTGCAATATCTCTTCTCATGTACTTTCTGCAAAATTTAATTATATACTCATAAAAGAGATTGAAAAGCCAAATGTTTTATTATTGTTATATTGAAAATAGTTTTGACTTCTGCGATACCTGAAAAGGATCTCAGGGACCCCAGTGCTCTCCAAATTTTACTTTGAGAATCGCTTCTATATTCTCATTGAACATTAGCCAGATTCATGACCACTGGGAAATAGTTATTTCAAAGCGTCATCAATTTAATATCAGGTATGTTCCTTTAATGTCCCATTATCAGGGATGGAGAATGATGCATCTTCATAAGCCTGATTCAGATAGAGCATCCAGTGGATCACTGGATGCAGACAAGTTCAGTGCCTTAGCAGGGCAGGTTTGCAGGCTGAGGGGTGAACCAGGGAACTGCGCTCAGATTAGACGTTTATGTGAGAAGCAAGATTTCTGTAAGATAATTGGTTATATGTTCACAGACGCACATGCACACATACACACCTACCTGTGTGTATGTGTGCATTATGTTCTCTTGTTGCTGTTAACCTCCCTGAAGCATGCTGAACCCACCCTAAGTGGCTGCACTAGAAAATATTTCAATTTTCCTAGCCTTACTTGGCTGGACCAACTGAAAATCCCTCAGAACACTGGCTTCATGCTTCCACCATTGTCCCCCACTCTCTGCC
This sequence comes from Myotis myotis, assembly GCF_014108235.1. NCBI lineage: Eukaryota > Metazoa > Chordata > Mammalia > Chiroptera > Vespertilionidae > Myotis > Myotis myotis. The sequence goes on from NW_023416401.1 coordinate 44,933,542, forward strand.
ATGGGATTACAGGACCCTAAAGCATGGACATCAGTGAGACCATCTGGTGTCAGTACGGGATGGGGTGTGGCCAGGAGAAGCCCCTCCTTTTTCAGGAGATCCCAGAGACAGGGCTTATAAATAGCTGTCACTGCTGAAAGCTGACCACCTTCAGTTTGAGGTCTCCCTGTGTGTGACCAGTGTGTTTCTTCTAGATAAAATATTCATATCAAATAGAGTTCTCTGGACTTTCTCCGGACAGAAACAGTAGCCATAGTAAGCTGATGGTATTCCTTAAAATACTAGCAAGAAACTCTGCAACCTTGATTTGAAGGGATATAGTCAATATCCCTTGCAGATGAGATAAATAATGCACAGAAAAGAGACACAATGTGGTCCTGGGCACAGGTGCTTGGTAACGAGTCAGGTAGCCTGACTCCTAATCTCATACTCCAGGCATCAGATCAGCTGCCTGCTGGCAATCAGACCATCTCCTGTAGTGCCCAAATGTATCGAAAAAGGCCTTAAACATGATAAGTAAAAATTATGCTGACATCTTTATTTAATCATTAACAAAAAGATGGAGAGAATTTTCCACTCCTTCTCTGAATATTATCAAGTTAGGACATAAAATACTGCACAGAAATAGTTGGTGGTGTGAGTGGAGGAGGGAGAGACAGAAGGCACGAGGGAGAACAAGAGTGAAAGCGAGACAGAGAAGTCAACTGGAAAATACTTGGTAAATAAATAAACTTCAAAATCATTCATATAAAACAAAGCAAGTACTTCTGAGTTGCTTACATTAGATAATATACCAAAAATTGATTAAGGATAGTATCTCTTATTTCTTCAGACACTTAAAACATGTGTTCATGTAAGCGAAAAATAACACATAAAGCATAAATGTTAGGGAAAAACATTTAAAATATAAGAAAAAAATCTTACATTGTGAGGATATCAGCAAGTTTGTTAATATTAGCCATAAGTTCCTGCATTACTACAGAATACCTTGATTTAGAAGGTGAATCATGGAAATTAATTATTCATAAAAACATATTTTAGGCTATATCTAAGACTAAATACACAAGGTCCAGAATCTCTTACTGCAATAAGATGAAGCTCCCAACATTGCAACTAACACAGACTTTCAGAGTGAAGCTTATTTCCTATTATCTAAAGTTTTTAATTCCATAGGCTATGTTAGAAGACAATATGCATCTCTTTAGAGAATAGAATGATAGCATTGTTACAAAAAAATCACATTTAAAGATATAATTTTATTGGATATGTAAATAAAAACTACAGTACATTAACCAAAAGAAAAATTACCTGTAGGAATAACTCTATAGTATGTTAGTAGACAATCTGCCTCATTTGTCAATAGAAAAACTCAGAATTATAATTATACTTAATTTTGCTAAACTCATTGATTACATTAGTGGTAGAGCCACATATGAAATTCCAACCTCCCAAGAGCCAGTCAAACTCAATTATATTTTGTAATGCCATCATTTGTTGGTTCCTGCATTTCACCCTCGAGATTTTCTAAATATATGTTTAATGATAATGCAAAAATTTCCAAAATTTATATATTCCATATATTACAAATATATAATTTTCAAAATCTAATTTCTATGCTAAAGTTGATTCTGCATTTCACAGGACTATGATTTAATGTAAAGCAGAAACACCACAAACACCTAAGCACATATAAAAACCGTGAATGTAACTTTCCCTTTCAAAAAGTAGAACTCATTCTTCATTAAGGTTCCTTGCAAACTTATCATTTTTCAAGGGCTGAGCATTTTGTCACAATGCATTTACAAACAACTATATGGGTAAAAAATAGTGAAGTTGTCAAAATAAAATAAGGGATAATTTTTGATGCTCACAGTGTGTTCACTTGAGACAATGTGACAACTCAGTCCTCCCCAGCTTTCTCCACCGACAAGGAATATGTTCCAGAAAAAGAAAGCTGTTCCATAAGTATCCCAGGAAAGTATTTTATTGCTAGTGGCAGTATAGTTGAAAGTTTTGAAACTCTGCTCATTATGTGAGGCAAGATCTTAAGAAGCCTGCATGAAATACTGTATCTCCTCTAACTAGCTCCTCTTTCTGGATTTACCAAGTTTAATGAATCATTTAATAAAAACAGTCTAACTACCCAGGCATGTAAAAGTCAGATTCATTCATCACCAGAACGCCTTGACCAAAGGGATGATGCAGGAATGTCTTACAAATTGGAATGAGAATTTAACCATTTCTTGCAAGCAGAATCTCCCATGGTCCAAGTAGTGTTAAGGGTTACATAATAAATGTCCCCCCTGTCTTTTCGTATTTAACCATTTTTCCTTCAGTCTTCATTTTATTTCAGAATAAAATATTTCATTTGGTAGTATATCTTCCTGAAAATTTGGTGCTATGTGACTAATTCTTAGCTGAGCTGGGAATTTTGGTGTGTACCTAGCAGTTCCACAAACTCATTTGAATGCATGGGTAAAAAATAGGGAGGTGTTAAATGAAATGGGAATTGATTTCAAAGATTCACAATACCAGGTAATACCATTTATGAAACCATGCTCCTTTTGTGACCAGCGTCCTTTTCCAAGATGTGTTGCTATTGTAAGTTGAACTCTTCAGAGTGGAAAGCTTGAGAACAAATCTTTTTACTGAAGGCATTTAGAACTATAATTGTCATGGGACTAAAACCCGACCTAGAAGGACCCTGTGCATTAAGGCGAAAGGACAGGCCAGGTCAGAGAGACCAGGCTTTCTCATACCTATGCTTGCCTCATAAAAAGTGAAACAGAACTAGCCTTCCTTTCACTAACGTAAGGCATCAGAAACGTTGAATTGTCATCTTATTCTGCCCATTGCTTCCAGGTAACCCAAGAAAAGGCAGTGAATCTCTGCGGGCTTCAGTTCCTTTGTCTCTAAAATTGGGATATTAATTCTGACATCTGAAGGGTTGTTTGAAAATGAAATTTTATTTCTGAAATTGACTTGAAAACACTTAAGTGCTACACAAATCTAAGTTATTAAACTTTTTTAAGAAAGGAGATGAGTTGAATCTGACAGGGGAAGGAGGTGGAAATGGGTATTGAATGTTTATGTTAAAGCCAAGAATTTCTACAGCCGGAAGTGCAACTCAGAATTGTTGAAAAATATGTTCATATGTGAAGTTCTGAGATTGTTCATGATGATATGTCTGCCTGACAACTACAGGGAACTCGGCCAGTGACTCTCCAGGAAATGGCTTAACTGGTTTACTTCTAGAAAGTGACTAAAGAATTGAGGATGAAATGACAGAAACACAGGCAATGATTTTTTTCCCTTCTGTTTATCTTCTTGCCTCAAATATCAGGGGTCTGTGTCCATCATGTAATTTAGTAATTTCTCCCTTCAAGTTCATGGACAGTGACTGCATTTTGACAAAATCATAGTATTTCCCAACCTCCAATTCATGCCTCTTCATCCATATCCTCCCCACTAACAAACACTCTATTTCTACACAAAGACAAGTACTTAAAAAAAAAAGCTTGGGGAGAAATAATTAGGATGGAAGAACAGGAATTTTGAGCTTAGTGGAAACATAATAAATTCAGTGCTCAGTATCCATAAGTAATAAAATAAACCTCGGGGAAGAAACAAACTGAACTCTGGGAGCAGACACACAGGTGAGTGATTTATTAAATGCACAACATGAATAGAGACCTTCTATTCTTCCTTATTTTCTTCCTGCTCCTCCTTCCTACTCCCCCTCCTTTCTTTGCTCCGCCTTTCACTCTTGCCTTCCCATGTAAGATGCCAGAGTGATCATGTTAGGGTCCATTTCCAAGATACCATGGTAACTACATGAAATTATTAGTGATATGTTATATAAATTCATGATATAGAGAAGTTAGAGACCATCAGGTGATGAGACAGTGTAACAGATAACTGGAGTTTGAAAAATAAGTGGAGGAAGATAAATGATGACACTAGTTGGAGGAAATATATCCCAGAGAACTCACAGACAGGACTAAAAATCTGAGAAGCTGAAGAATCCGAAAATACTGGGTATCAAGTTTATATACCTGAGAGAGAAATAAAAAAATTATCTAAGAAATAGTATACACCACTTTCTTCAAAAAAGACATAGAGACTAGACAAGAACTGGAAATTTCTTTTTACAAGAAATAAGGCTAAGGGGAAAATAGGCAGATATTGTATACATGGGTAAACACTAATAAATAGACCATTCTTCAAATTTTCCCCCACAAGGAAAGACCATTAATCAGTAAGCCTGACCAGTATACTTAACTCACAGTCAACCCCACATTACAGCCTTCTTAAATATAAATGGGCAAAGAAGGATCTTGGGCCAGTTGAGGAAAGCCTATAGCATGAAAGAAACATATCCTTTTTTACCTCCAAAAACAAGATTAAAAATTCAAAGGAAACACTGATGTTAATGATTTAAAGAAAACAAGTTTAATAAAAAAACTAAAACAAACCAAAATATCTAATTAGTATCTCAGAAGAACTTAATGTATTATATCATGAGACAAGAGGCTGTGAAAAGAAGCTCTTGGATATTAAAATTATAATTGCCATCATAAATTAAGAAGACAGAGTTCTTGGAAACTAAAAATATGACAGCTAAATAAATAAGTTTTAAGAGTTGGAAAAATGAAATCATGACAGTATCTCAGAGTGAATAGAAAGGAATGGGGGAAAATGAAACTAATAACTCCAAGAGGAAAAACAACTGTGCATGAAGGGAAAGGTTACTATCATGTAGTATGTGGATGTGCAATAAAGTGTATGCACCAGTAAGGTTCACCTTCTTCATTGATTGTCAATGTTTAAAACCAAATACAGAGTAGACAAGATTTATGACATTGGCATACAAACATTAAAATAAATAAACTTAACAATATAAAAATATATGAAAAGCCAAAGTAAGACAAGAACTACCTAGAAAGAAGATATAGATATATAGATATAAATAAATTGATAATAATCTATATTATAAAATAAACAAGGCAAAGAAAGTTCATTAGGAAAAAGCATCTAAAAAATTTGACCAAGTATATCACAGATGAGAAATTCCAAAGAATTATAACATATGGAAATTTCTCAACTGTACTGTAAGAGATTGTAAGAGAAGACAGAGAATGTCTGTATGCCTATTAGGTGACTGGCTCCTCCCAATTGGAAAGACCCAGGAAAGGAAGGTCAAGGCATCAGGAAGGCAGCCGGAGGAGTGAATTATGTGAAAGTGTGTTTCTTCTTTCTGTCCATCGTGACAGCATCCATCCCTGCTGATTTTAGAAAAGCCATCCCAAATGTGCTAACAGTTAAAATAGACCAATTTTAACAGGAAAAACTATGCATGGAAATTAAGTTCAAATAGTACCATATCTAGGTTCCCACAAAGTCCTAATGAATATAATTTGGAAAATGGAATGACATGCTCATTTGCGTAACCTAATGATGTAGTGTCATGAACACAATTAAAGAAAACTTCCTAGTCTCAATGAAGCTTCATGAAGGCACTGACTTAATGCACAGAAAATATGATGAAGCAGGTGCTCACTCAGATCATTTGAGGAAGTCACAGAAATGGTTCATTTGCACTTTCCCAAAGAGTTTCTAAATACCTAGTAGCTACAAACTGGTGTTCTTTGACGTTTGCTCAGTTGTACAATAGGTGGCTATATAATCATTTTGCAATATGGTTTAGTTTTATAAAAACAAGATATTGTTGAATCCTGAATTCTTAATTATTTATAAGTCAGATAATCTTTTGTACATTAATTAAATCCTCTGAACATCAGTTTTCTTCTCTGTAAAATGCGATCTACTTATTTGGTTGTTTGTATGTTTTTCTACTGTGAATTAGCATTTATATTTAAGTGTCTGGGGTATATTCTCAATCATTATTATTATACTGGGTCCCTGCTTGCTAAAGATAAATTCAAGAGTTTATCTTTAGCAAACAGGGACCCAGTATAATAATAATGATTGAGAATATTGTTTCATTCTAGACATTCAAGTATTAATTCAGAAAACAGTAAGATAGGAATGTTTGAGGTTTAAAGAAAAACAATATGCTGGATCTCAATGAGCAAAATCTTAAATTAGTAATTGTTGAAGTTAGAGAAGTATCCAGATCATGTATTAACTTAGAAGCAAAGGTAAGGTAATGAATTTAATGTGATGACAAAGCACTATGGGATTATGAACAAGAAACAACATAAACTAACCCACATTTTAACATAATGGAGAGGTGGATTTGAAGATAAAGATAGGTATCTGAATTTTAAGAGTATACTTGACAAAATTTGCTCATGTATTGGAATTAGGTGGCAAAAGAACCAACAAAATCAGATATCATGTTGAGATAATTGTTGGATACAATTGAAACATTGGATTCCCGTTGTCATGGTGGGGAAATCTGAGGAAAATACCTCGAAGTGGAAAGTCAACAGAGACGGAGAGGCATTGATTGGACTGTCGGGACTTGGAGGGAAGGTAGGGGAGGGTGGGGGTAAGGGGGAAAGATCAACCAAAGGACTTATATGCAAGCATATAGGCCTAATCAATGGACATGGACAACGGGGGGGTGAGGGCATGAGCGGGGGGGGGGGGGTAGAGGGTAACGTGGGGACAAGGACACATATGTAATATCTTAATCAATAAAAAATATATTAAAAAAAAGAGTTCATTTTGAGACATGCGCCTTTGAAAGATGCTTATAGAGAGAAAAAAAACTTCACTGAGCCATTATATATTTTTCTCAACTCTATCTCCCATTGATTTTACTGAATTCAGTTGACCAACCATGGCTCTCAGCGATGTCCCCCAGTCTTCCTGGCCCTGGATCCTGTCCCATGACTAACAAATGCAGTTTCTCAAACCTTTCAAGAACTCAAACACAGAGCAGCTCTCAGAATAAAACTGAACTTGGCTCTTTCTCACTCTAGGATATAAGACCTGTAAGCTTCTTGCACCCCTATTCTCTTATTAAAGTTTGAGCTATGGGCTTCAGTTGTTCTTTTTCCTTCCTGGGTAATTCGGTTTAGACCCAGAGTCCCCACTGCCCAGAATGGGACACTTCAATGAGAACAGAGCCTGGAAGCAATACCATTAATTTCCCTCTTAGGGACCCACATGGTTAGACAATCAGGAGAGTTCTGTTTCTCTTTGGAAATCTGACCTTTTGTGCTAGAGTGCCTCTTACAACTTTATATTATGATTACTGTCACTGATAGTGACTTTTATGTGTGAGATAAAGATGCATCATTGGTTGTATTTTGGGGTTGGTGGTACTTGCGTTGTTTATTTTCACCACTAAAATGGCTATAGACAACAAAGCCAGTGGTGACTTGACTGCCTACCATTTGTATTTGTGTTAACAGCACTAACTATTGTAATCGGATGAATCTCACTGTATTCGTCTTCTGGGAATACCATAACGAAATTCCACAGACTGGGTTGCTTATACAACAAAAATGCTTTTTCTCACAGATCAGGAGGCTGGAAAACCCAAGATCAAGATGACAACAGGTTAGGTTTCATGATGCAGCCTCTTCTCTTGGCTTATAGGCGGCCCCTCTCTGAGTGTGCTCCCTGAGGTTCTTAATGATGCACTGGTTTGGAAAGATCTCTGTTATCTCTTCATATAAAAATACTAATTCTATGGATTAGGAACCCATTCTTAGGACCTCATTTAACCTTAAATACTTCCTTGGAGGTCCCATGTCCAAATATTGTCTTAATGGGTTTAATGCTTCAACATAAGAATTATGGAAGAGCACAGACATGCAGTCCATAGCACTTCCCAAGACAATTAAGAATTACAATGATTAAAGAACTTTTAACAAAAAAAAAATATTGTTCACTTAGAGGCATACAAGATAAAAGCCCATACAAAGGTTTTCTTTCCTGTCTAAAAGAGATAGAGCATGTAAAAGAGAGATTACCTTATTTCACCAGCTCTAACAAATCTCATCAGCCCCATGTTTGTCTGAGTGTGTATGTTTGTAGGTGTGAAAATAGGTTTCCTGTATCTGATCTTTATCTCCTCCCTGCAGAGGGAATATAATAAGATTTTTCCAATGATAATTTAATATTTGCCTGGTGTTGGCTCCCACTTACTTCTTCTGTTACTTTCTGTTTTCCTCCATCTCCTACTCTTTTCCACTCTTGGGAAATTCTGGAGACCTCCTGATCAAATTTGTGTTTTCTGTCATTATGTTTACACTCAAAGAACATCAAGCTCAGATAAGCAATCACAGTTTCAAGAAAGAAAGAAAGAAAAGAAACATGAACTGAATTTATTTTGTTTAAAACATAGGAGCTATGTAAAAAACAAACAAAACACAAACTGCAACAGAGAAATGCGATCTAGTTATAACCTTGCTCACTGCTTACAAGAAGTTCTCTAAATCAAATAAATAGGAAAAAACTTCTGAAGATAAATTTAAGTCATTAAAATTTATTTTGTGAATTCATAGGTTTACAAATTGTATTATAATATCATGTGAGTTCAGGTAATATTCCTTGAAAAATGCATGAGAATGAGAAAATAAAACTATAAACTATCCTTGGATTTCCATCAAATAATATAATGATTTGCCCCTTTTCCTTCAAAATGGAAGGATAATAAAAATAATTCGTTGGCATTCTCCAATATTTATTTATTTATTTGTTTATTTGTAATCCTCACTTATAGACATGTTTTTATTGATTTTTAGAGAGAGAGAGAAACACTTACAGAAACACCGATCTGTTACCTCCCGTAGGTACCCTGACTAGAGATCAAACCTGAAACCTAGGTATGTGGCTGACTGGGAATAGAACCCAGAACCATTTTGGTGCATGGGATGACATTCTAACAAACTGAGGCACCCGGCCAGAGCTCTCCAATTTTTCACTAACTCATAACCATTGTGATAATTCTTTGTATATCAAGCTTAACTCACATTGGGAAAAAACATCCTGAAGAATCAAGAGAAATTTTGGTTGTCATAGTTTCACTACAAATAAATAAAATGTATTTGTATAAATGACTTCAGCAATTGCTTCTATAAGCTATCCCTCAGCTTAATGAAAAATACTCATGTTCAAGCACAAAGGCAGGTACACAACTATACCTATTAATATTTGTTCCTAGATTTTAATGTGCATCTCCATCAGTAGCAAACACGGAGTACTTCATGATAGAAATCCAAAGGCCATGGAAATTTATAAGTGGTCTCACTGTTTACAAGATATTTTTATTCCTAATCATGAAAGACAACCTCATCAATCAATTCTGTGCCTCTACCCCATAGGGGAGATTTTACTCTCTTCCATTTTGCTAATGCTGGTACCTTATTTCATTGGTAGGAATGTTCAGAGAAAAGCTGGCTGCAAGCTGACATCAACATCAGCAATTTTACTCAAAATTTTTGAGGATGCTTCTGGCATATATTTTACCTGCCAAACTAATAACCCTAGCAAAACTGTAAAAGGTAAAAGATAGACAGGACTAAAATCCTCAATGTACTCTGAACACTTGTAGGTGAATTTTATATAGTGGTCACATTGAAATAGCCATAAATATCTTCTCACTATTTGTTTTCTGGATGGCTAGTAACTCCTCCTTGTTGAAAACCAACTGCTTTACTGCCTTGCCACTATCTTACTTTTTTAAGACTATGTATTTCCAACTTGGGACATAATTATAGAAACTATAATTAAAGAATTTTGCAAGACACTGCTTATCATCCTCTATCCATCAATGGAAATTGAAAGAACAAAATTTACCCCAGAATTAAAGTTTGCATGATTAGCTGATAGTTTTGCATTATTTAGTGTAGAAGTTTTATGCAGTGTACTCAAGTCTATAATCAACAGCAGAGGTCAGCTTCTGCCCAGATGACTGATTTGATGAAACTAACACCAAGAATGCTTTTAGATTCCATCAAAACAGACTATATCAGGCACTCTTTTTTTTTTCCAACTTTATTTTTCAATCACAGTTGACATTAAATATTATTTTATATTAGCTCAGGTGTACAGCATAATGGTTAGACAATTATATAATTTACAAAGCGATTTCCCCAATATTTTAAGTAGCAACATAGGTTAATCATGAATATAATCATAAAAACTTCCAGGAATTGATCTTCATGTCATGTCTCAGTTAAAAGACATTATCTTTCCATTTCTTATACCTCCATACTATTGGGTGATAGAAAATGGAATATATCAGAAGTTTTTAGAAGCAGGCAAATCAGAAATGTGACAGTTTTCCAAAGAATTGTGATACAGCAACATGTGGAAAGCTTCTGCCCCATAGTCCTGGCCTAAGACTTTTAAATGCCTCTCACTACCACACTCCCCTGTCTCACTCTCTTTTTTCTCTTTCTAGTTCTTTTATTCTTTCCATTTATATTATTGAAAATCTAGATTATTATTTGGTAAGGATTAAAACCATTAAAAAATGTCCTTTTAATTCCAATGTTTTCATTTCTCAGGGGCAATCTTTTCTATTTTGAAAATACCTCAATGATACAGAATGAGACACAAGAAATGAACCTTGACAACCTGGACCTTCCAGCACTGTCTGAGTCATCTGAATCGGGGGATCCAGATGGAGGCTGGAATGTATTTCTATGACTAGAACCAAATAAAATAGTGGGACCAACTGACAGCCCGTCCAAGCCAATGGGTGATTCTATTTCTTGTGTTACAAGGCTTCACACCCTACATTGTCTGTGCTCAGAGTCTTAAATGCTGCCTCACAGCCATCTTCCGGAAAGATGATTACAGTGGTCAAAGAAATCCTAAATCATATGAAGAGCTGATAAAGGCACTCCAGATCCAGCAAACTCCACAGGTCATGGATGGCACTAACGGAAATCTCAGACAGAGGTGATAATCTGGACTTTGACAATTGGCCTGAGCACATTATCCCATAAGCTAATGCTGGCCAAAAGGAAGAACTAAATAATTTTAAAATGTTGTACTGACCCTTGAAATACCTTAGTTCCTTTCCACTCCTTTTGCTAAATCCAAATGGACCAATCAATAGCTGCTTAGCGAGGGCCCATATTTGCTGTCTCTGCAGCTTCTCCCTCAAATAGCACAACTCCTGTTTCTTCATAGTTTCCATGAATTTGAACAGTGAATGATTCTGGAAATAAAACTAAAACATGGCTAACTTTCCTCAATCCTATTTTTTTAATATATTTTTTATTGATTAAGATATTACATATGTGTCCTTATCCCCACGTTACCCTCTACCCGCCCGCGCCCCCCCCTCATGCCCTCACCCCCCCGCCCCCGTTGTCCGTGTCCATTGGTTAGGCCTATATGCTTGCATATAAGTCCTTTGGTTGATCTTTCCCCCTTACCCCTACCTTCCCTCCAAGGCCCGACAGTCCAATCAATGCCTCTCCATCTCTGGATCAGTCCTTGTTCATCAGTTTATGTTGTTCATTATATTTCACAAATGAGTGAGATCATGTGGTATTTATCTGCTCTCCAATTCCATCCATGCTGTGGCAAATGGTAAGAGGTCCTTTTTCTTCTTCCTCTTCTTAAAGAATACCTTTCAGCATTTCATATAATCCTGGTTTGGTGGTGATGAACTCCTTTAGCTTTTTCTTATCTGTGAAGCTCTTTATCTGACCTTCTATTCTGAATGATAGCTTTGCTGGATAAAGTAATCTTGGTTGTAGGTTCTTGCTATTCATCACTTTGAATATTTCTTGCCACTCTCTTCTGGCTTGCATGGTTTCTGTTGAGAAATCAGCTGACAGTCGTATGGGTACGCCCTTGTAGGTAACTGACTGTCTTTCTCTTGCTGCTTTTAAGATTCTCTCTTTGTCTTTTGCTCTTGGCATTTTAATTATGATGTGTCTTGGTGTGGTCCTCTTTGGGTTCCTTTGGTTTGGGGTTCTCTGCACTTCCTGAACTTGTAAGTCTATTTCTTTGACAAGGTAGGGGAAGTTTTCCATCATTATTTCTTCAAATAGGTTTTCAATATCTTGCCCTCTCTCTCCTTCTGGTACCCCTATAATTCTGATGTTGGTACGCTTGAAGTTGTCCCAAAGGCTCCTTACACTATCTTCATATTTTTGGAATCTTTTTTCTTTTTTTCTTTTTCGGTTGGGTATTTTTTGTTTCTTCGTATTTCAAATCTTTGACTTGATTCTTGGGATCCTCTTGTCTGCTGTTGAATCTCTGTATATTATTCTTTATTTCAGTCAGTGTATGCTTAATTTCTAGTTGGTCTTTTTTCATATCCTCCAGGGTCTCACTAAATTTATCGGCAGTTTCCATAAAATTCTTGAAAAAACTTATAAACGTGGCCTTGAACTCTATATCCAGTCGTTTGCTTTCCTCCATTTCTGTCATTTGTGACCTGTTTCTTTGTCTCCGCATTTTTTATGCTTCCCTGTGTTGGTAGAGTGGTTTTGTGTGCTAGGTGTCCTGTAGGGCCCAGTGGCTCAGCCTCCCCAGTTACCTGAAGTGGACACTATTGGTGTACCCCCTTGTGGGCTTTGTGCACAGTCTTGTTGTAGTTATGACTTGATTGTTGTAGGATCACTGGGAGGAATTGACCTCCAGGCCAAATGGCAGTGAGAATCAGCTGTGTCTGCAGTGGGAGAACTTCTGTGCTGAAGACACCCTTCTGGGGCAAGACTTGCTTCAGTGGGGCTTTGGTGCTCACTGAGTCTGCCCCCTGAGTGTGTCCTTTATGGATCTGAGGAGTTGTAATCTGGATGGTCCCCCTCTGACCACTGGGTACACTGGCTCTTGGATCTAAGGAGGTGCTAATTTAGCCTCTGCCTGAGGTTACACAGCAGGAGCTACAAAGAGAACTGCACATTCACCTTCCTTTTTTGGAGTTTGGAGGTGTCCTGATGAGGCCCAGCTGTGAAGCAATGCAAGCCGCTGTGGGGCCTTGGGCCTTCTCTTGGAAGTTCTGGGTCTGTCTGGCCCAGCTGCAGTTTGTTAGGTAATTTTCAGGTTGCAAAGGGCCAGGGCAGTAATATGCAAAAGCCTCTGCCGCAGCCTGGGTTTGGCAGGGTCTCAAGGAATCACAGGGCGGAGCAAGCAGCTATGGCTGCTCCTCAGCCCTGCCCTAAGGGGCCGTGAGTCTCAGTGTCCGGATAATTGCTGCAAGCACTTCTGAGGGAAAGCTGCCCTCAAGTTCAGAGTTCTGCCTGCTGCCAGACAGTCCAGTTTCTCCCCATATGAGTCCTGGGTCCCCAGAGACTTCCCGGAACCGGAGTTCAGAGCCCTCGGGAGCTTGTGACTCCCTCCCGATTCAAAAAGACAGCCACGTCCTCAGGTGCCAGCCCCTTTCCGCGCATGCAAGCCTCCGTACCTCTGCACTTTATTTCCGCAGCTCCTCTGGCTCTCAGTATGCTTTTCTTTCCTTCTAGTTGTAGAATTTCCACTCAGCCAGCCTTCCTGTAGTTCTGGATGATGTCCGTTTTGTCTTTTTGTTGTATTTTTGAAGTTGTTGTGGGAGGCAGCAATTTCCCGGTGTTTACCTATGCCGCCATCTTAGTTTCTCCCTCAATCCTATTTTATAAATCATTTAATCTACTTGCTCCCTAAAAAAACAAACAAACAATGACTTTACCTGTTCTCATGTGAGGTAATGGCTTTTGCTTGATCTTTCTCCTTCTACATTTAATTAGTGATAACTGTCTATTAAGTATTTCCTAGTTGAAGGAATATATGAGATTCAAAAATTAGTTTTCAGCTGTCCCTAAGATAGTGAACAATTCAAGAATTGCAGTGCCACAGTGTAAGACCTTAAACTACATGTTCAATGAAGACTCAGACAAAAGTTTCCAGGTAAGCCCAGGGACAAAGAAACCACAACTTCAACTTCAGGGCACGATCTGGTGAACCACAGAGTCCCCTTCAGAACTCAGAACCTCACTTTCCTATTAGGCAGCAACCCTGGCTCTGACCTCTTACCTTTCTGCCACCTCTTGGGGAACTGATGTTGGTCAACGGGAGCAGTTAACCAAAGTTATGCTGACTCCTTGATGTTGCCCATGTCAACAACATGATGATGGGTTACAATGGACTGACACCAGTCCTTTGTGCCTTTGGTTCTTGTACTTCATTAGTGATCTTGGTTATTATTATCTGTAAAATTCATAAAAATGTCTGAGATCTATACCATGACTTTGGTAATGGAGTCAATTCCAAATAGCTTCTCTAGGTATTGATGGTTTGGGGGAGAGTTGGACACAGCTCTTGCTTCATGCCACATCTCTGACATCCCCCCCACTCATATCAATATATACTGAACTATAAAAATAATAAATAAATAAATACTGAACTACAATGATGGGTTTTAAGCAATTAGTACTTAGAGAGGTTTTGAAACCATGCCAATCTTGTAAAAGAAAATCAGTGCACCTAATTGGCCTTATAATTTACCAGTCTCTGTGATAGTTAGTTATCACAAAGATCTAATCATCAATATAAATTTACAATGATAATATGAACAGCACTGTTGACTGCAGAGAGCCTTCCTAATTATGTAGCAGTAGAATCCTGAGAAAAACTATAAAAAGCAAGGCCATCAGGACTTGTCTCAATTTTTAATGTTTACAGAGAAAAAAACAAGATTTAACTGAAACCATATTTTGAATTCACTAAGATAAATAACCCAATTTTTTTCCCAAATCAAATTAGGCAAAGTTGCAACATCTGTCATATGTTTATATTTTGCATATCATACTGTGAAAATAAAGAGGCATTGGAAGATGCTGGTATTGAAGGGGATGGGCCAACAATAAAAACTGAGGCCTATAAAAATAAAAGATGCATAAATTTCAACAGGCAAATAAAAATAATACAGAAAAAAAGGTAAAGTGATGTCTCTATGATGACAATTTCCACTTAGTGCTTGAATAACTGAGGAGAACAATTCAAGTTCATGAACATAAGGCGTCTGGATATGGAACCAAAAATATTAACGTAAGTTACAAAGAACATACATATCAGAAAACTAAATAAATAAATGTTACTTTTTAAGGAGGCAAGAGGACTAATACAATAAGAGTGGCTGAGGGCAGCATTTATATTTGCTATTGGTCTTAGACAATAGAAATAGAAGCATAAAATGGAAAAGTAAGAATTGAATGGTGAGGGCAACAGTCTAAATTACTGTCAATGGATAGCCTATTTTTTTTCAACATTAGTGATGTAAGAGTAATGACAATCCTAAGAATAAGACTCAGAGAAGAGAATTATATCAATGTTTGCTATCAGTAGTAAGGCCTTTTGGATGGCAAAGTCCCCTTAATAAATAATGTATTCTTTCTTTTTAAAATTCTAACAAGACTCAATAAATTGTAGTAATATCAAAGACAGAAATAAAATTGACATTATTTAGGTTATTCACCACTTGTCCAAATATTATTTATACAGTGGGGCCTTGACTTACGAGTGTCCCAACTAACGAGTTTTTTGAGATACCAGCTGTCTCTCTCGGCCGATTTTTTGCATTGAGTTGATAGAGTATTTGAGTTAATGAGCTCCTTAATGAGCTCTAACGAGCTCGGTCTCAGAACGAATTAAACTCATAAGTCAAGGCCCCAATGTAGTGTGGAAATGTATACAGTCATGTTTCATTAAATCATACTTAATATGAATGTGAAATGCCAAATGCTTTGACATGTGGGATACCAAATTTAAAACCAAATTTGAGGATTGACTCAGAAAATGAATTATCAGTGCTTTCCTACAAAATAAAAAACTCCCTAATAACTTAAATATGACTTACTAAGTATATATTTATTTCCAGGTTATCTTTTCAAGTTAAGGTAGAAACAAACAAAAAAATTTCACAGTCATATATTAGTGACTTAAATGCTTTACTGATGTATAATTAACATATAATAAAGTGCACAAATTTAAATTATGTACATAAATTTTGATATATTTATAAAAACATAAATTCATTGATGCAATCAAGATAAGAGAGATATAAAAATTACTTCCAAGATTTCCTTTTTAAGCTTTTTGGTATCCCTCTTTCTGATCTTTTCTATAATTTTATGTAAATGGAATAAAGTATATGTTCATTTTTACATACCTTTTCACTCAGCATAATTATTTTGAGATTGATCTATGTTGTAACATTCATCAATTGTTCATTCTACTTTATGGCTGAGTCATGTTCTATTATAGGGCTATAACAGAATTTGTTTATTAATTCACCTGCTAATGGACATTGGGTTGTTTCCAGCATTTGTCTATTTCCTGTTAAGCTTCTGTGAACATCTATGCACTGTACTTCATATACAAACAGACATTGATTATGGTGGGTGTGGTGTCTGAAAATCTCTATTTGCAGTATCCCTGATCCTGCAAACCCAGGACAGCACAAATTTTAAGACTGGTATTTGGCAACCATTGACCTATAACACACGGTGAATATGAATGAAGGGGTTTAATAAATATTTGTTGAATTATTAAGGAGAATTGCTCAAAAATTGGAAGAGAAAAATATAATATCCATTTATAATTAAAACAAAAAACTAAGGCAGAAAAGACCAATAATACAACTTCTATTGTGAGATGGTTATTGTATTTTTATATTGCCTAAATCAAGCTACTAATTTAGAGCCCTCTTCATCCTCCCCCTCAAAGTAGTAAAGATTGATATTAATCAAAAGAGCTTTGTGAAGAACAAGTTGACCAAACTGCAGTGTGGAAGCAGAAGTAAGTAGTGCAAATATATTCCTGTGAAACTGCATGTTGGTTGAGACAGGAGACAGATTTGTTCAGATATTTGAATGTGACTTTTCTTAAAATATGTTTTCATTGATTTTTAGAGAGACTGAGAAAGGGAGAAGAATAGAGAAATGGAAACATGGATGAGGGAGAAACATCATAGATTGGCTGCCTCCTAAATGTCTCCTACTGGGGATCAAGCTCGCAACCCAGGCACATGCCCTGACCAGGAATTGAACTAGTGACTTCTTGGTTCCTGGGTCGACACTCAACCGCTGAGCAACACTGGGCTTGAATGTGACTTTTGATTCCACAGAAAATCGCTCATTTTTCTTAGACAGGAATCCACAGACCAAATCATTTTAATTATATAAGGCTGGATAATATTTTATCTCCAAATTAAAATGTAAAGTCAAATTTCAAATAATGCACAATGAGGCAAATCATCTGACAAGGAACAACCTTTTCTCAGTTCACTGAGTTAAATTCTTATATCTCATGAAGGCAAACCTATATAGGATATCTTAAGTTAGTATTTAACAGAGTTATAAACCTGTTATTAATATTTATGGAATTTATCACTATGAGAGGTTAGAAAAAAGATATGACAAAAGTTGTAGCCTAAAAAAAAGTGCAGCCTCTAGGGAATAGACAATGTGTGGATAGGACATTATAGGTCTTGACACATAGTAGGTATTTAATAAATATTTTATGAATAAAGGACTGGGTGTAGTGGATAAAAAAATACATTAAATACTGGTAATACCATTCTACTTGTTGAAATTATAAATTATGACTCTGCATTTATAGGACATTTATCTCATTATTGCTAAGAGTTTTAAGCAGAAGTATAAATTATTCTTTCATAAAGTTAAATTTAATTTCTGTTTCTAAATTGAATTTTGACTCCTACAGTCAGAAGGATTAAATGCCAGAGTAAGTTACCAGGGGAGGTGATAGGATCTGCAAATCTAGAACAGCAAATGCTGCCCCAGGACCTTCCAGGTGAGGGGTAGGCCTGTCCTGAGGTGGGAAGCTGGTCTCCGGGCACTCTGGTCTCCAGCGTTGTATTTGTTTGCAGGTGGAGAGCATTGCCAGAGTCGAGTTAACGTTCCTGCATCACAACTCTCATTTTATTAGTCCATGGTTTGTCTGTCATGTGGGTGTGTAATGATAAACATTTGTTTTAATTAGGAAAAGATTACACATTGCCACAAGATTAAAAGAGAAAGTTTCCTTCCTATTCTTACTCAACTCTCCCCTCTCCCCTTCTACATAGAAATAAAAGTCCAGAAAACATATATATTGCTAAATAAACATAATATTACTGGTCCTGTGTCTCTGGAGAACCCTGACTCATAGAGATGATGTCTTAATTTATTTTTAATCCTGACCTAGGATATGTTTTTATAGATTTTAGAGATAGGGGGAGGGAGGAGAGAGAGAAGCATCAACGTGAGCGAAAAGCATCAATCAGTTGCCTCCTATATGTGACCCAACCAGGGACTGAACCTGCTACCTAGATTTGTGTCCCAGAATTGAACCCAGATCCCTTTGGTGCAGGGGATGCCACTGCAACCAACTGAACCACCCAGCCAGGGCCAGATGATGTTTTAAATATAGCAATATAAAACCATTTTCATGAAAGTTCTCAAAAGATTAGGAGAAATGGTTCTAATGATTTTGCAAACTTCTTGAATTAAAGGCCTGTTTTATGATCTTTTAAAAAAAAAATCCACAGCAGCTATATTGTTAAACACAATGAGATATTTTAAGGCTTAGCAAATATTAGTATAAGTTTGAATATTTTAACAGAAGTTAAGAAGTATTTTATGGAAGAAACCATACATTCGTCATTTAAAAATGGTTAATGCAACCATTCTAAGTCAGTTATCAATCGCAACTTAAACCATTAAATTCATGTTTTTTACATAGTTTCTTTTTGTGACAAATGTGTTTTTTCTGTGTAATTCACTCTACCTCGACTCATACTAAAATGAAATACACTTTGCTTATGTAGGCAACATATTTCATGTAATTTTATGCTACCCTGACTCAATCTTATAAATTTTATCAATTTATAAATTGATAAAATGAAGACACTAATCTACGTATATAAAACCCTAATATTCAAATAGACCGAACAGCGGAACGGCGGAACAACCAAACAACTGAACAAACGGTCACTATGATGTGTGCTGACCACCAGGAGACACGTGCAGAACATGGCAGGCGTCAGCCGCAGCAGGATGGTGGAGCAGGAGAGCGGGGGTGCCAGACCAAGGCTGGGTGCCGGTTGCTGTCATTGGGACGAGCCTCTGGTGGTTACTGAAAATTCTTTGCTCCTGCGTGCCATGGTCCCACCCAGTGCTCTCACCTGCTGCTGGTGCCGCCCCGCTTGCACCTGCAACAGGCACTGGAGCCACTGCTCACTTGGCACTGTCAGTGGGTGCGAGCAGTGGCTGCTGGCCCCAATTGCCCCTCAGGGCTTCTCCACCTCCCACTGCTCGTGAGGGGCGATCAGGGTTGGCACAACTGGGCCAATTTAAATTAAAAAATGCATCCTATTGTACTATATAAGAGTATCAATCTCAGAAAACACCTTGTTAAACCTGGAATTTGTAAGTGCATGTGATTGTAAAATCACTCTTTCAACTTAATCTTATGAAACAAATGGACTCTGTGAATAGATTTTTCTTCCTTCTTTTAGTCACCTAGAAATGTTATAATTAAGCTCATTCAATATTTAACTAGTAGTCTTTAACCTAAAGTTCCAGGGGGAAATGTATTTTAAGTCAAAAGATTTAACTATATTCAAGCTCTGCCAATAACTTTATATACCCATGTAAAGAAGTTGCTGAATTTCCCTGGACCTGGGCTTCCTCACATGTAATAGGAGATACTCTTATGGTTTGTCAAAGTAACATTCCCACTTTAAAAATCCATGACTCTTTGTAGGATAGAACTTCTAGTACAGTAAAATTCCAGGATACTGGCTAATAATCCCATTTTCAAATAAAGGATGATGCTAGATAGGTGAGTAATAGGAAAGTAGAGAGATAGGGGGGGTAGATAGGAAAAAAAGACAAACCCAGCCAGCATGGCTCAGTTGGCTGAGCATCGATCTATGAACCAGGAGGTCATAGTTTGATTCTTGGTCATGGCACATACCAGAGTTGTGGGCTCAATCCCCAGTGTGTGGCATGCAGGAGGCAGCCAATCAATGATTCTTTCTCATCATTTATGTTTCTATCTCTCTTTCTCTACCATCCTCCCTGAAATCAATAAAATATATATTTTAAAAAAAGAAAATAAGAAAAAAGGCAAATGAATGGATAGATGGATGGATTACAGGCAATTGGATGGATAGAGAAATGAATTAGCAATAGAGGGAGAGAGAGAAATACAGAGAGACCACAATGTATTAAGATCACATTTTAGAATAGGTAGTCTTAGTTTTCAATTCTTACTTTCAATGTGATGCAGATTTATTCTTTTTCCTCCGTGAGTCTTAATTTTCTATCCTATGAAATGGAGATAATATATCCCAAAGAGTTAGTTTAAAAATTAAAGGTAATATATCTAAAGCAACCAACATAATTCTCAGCAGCCTATTTGTTTTACTTTTACATAAATCAAACCTTCTCTACTTTTCAGCTATCCCTTCTTTTCCTCATTGGCATCAAAATAAAAATTCAGAATGAATTATAATTTCAGGCAAATATTTAAAAGCCAATTAATGCTTGATGCAATATATTCTTGAGCTACATGAAATTAAATGCTACATGAAATAAAGCAGCAAATGTTGAGCTGTTGGAACTGAGTTCTCCTTTGCACAGCAGCCGCAGCTGGAATTCTGCAGTAAGAACTCCAGCTCCACTTCAATTAGCTGACATAAATTATCTATGCCAGCAGGATGGAGTTTATGAAATGTATGTTCTAATGAAGCACATAGCCCCTTCATAGAAAGCATATCAGAATTATTCATACTTAAAGATTATGCTATTAATTTTTTAAACAAGAAAACACTTGTCTTGAGCTTCATGAAGTCATGTTTTTCTTGGTTTTACCTTATTTTATTGTTTCATTTATTTTATTGTTTATCAGTCTGTTACCTGTGCGCCACCTGCCTCAGAATCTTTTAGGGCTTGAGTTAAAAATGCTTTTTCATGGCCCGCATCTAGACTGAGTCAGACTTTCACAGAAGTATGCTCCAAGAATTTGGAATTTTAGACAAACTCTCAAAGGGAATTTCATTCATAACCATGTTAAGAAGTACGTACTTTATAGATTTAGTAAGAAATAGAGGGAAGAATACTAGACCAATAGTTAGAGACCCAAATTACATTTGCAATTCTATACATTATGAATTCATAAACACCATCAGGCCTTTGTTGAGCAAGAGGAGCACTTTGTGCCATGCCAACCAGGCCCTTTAAATGGGAAAAAATTAAGCTACTTCAAAAGCAACAAACAGAAACTCTTCCAAGTAAACCAAAACCTATGATTGTTAAATTTGGATCTATTTTCTCATCTATAAAGGCAGCCTCAATGAATTCCAAGGTCATTTTCTGTACTGATATTTAATAGTTCTAGCACATGGATATAGTTAACTCATTAAGATTCACTGCCTTTCTACGACTAAAACAATTCAAATTACTGATAGCCAAGAGAACCAGCTGAGACTTTGATCCAAAATCATTAATCTCAACATCCAAAAGTTTTAGGCATGCTGAATCCATTCTGGGGCATGCCTACGCACCTACTTGGATTTAAAGCAGAAACCCATCATTATGAACCATTAGCACATTGTGCAACATGATTGTCTGGAATAAACAGAGAAAGACTGAAAGGAAAGAAAAATTACGCCCTGTTAGAAGCTGAAGGTATTTTACTTTAAAACAAACATTCATTCCTTCACTCTTTCTTTCTTCAAAAATATACTTAGTTCCTGCTATAAGCCAGATATAGCTCTCTAGGTGTTTTCTACTGGTAAGGTTGTCTGGTTGCCCATAAATGTCCACACTACTCACTTGTCTTCTTATCATTCAGAGCACCAATATTATATATACTACTAGAGGCCCGGTGCACAAAAATTTGTGCACTCAGGGGGGAGGGCGGGTCCCTCAGCCAGGCCTGTGCCCTCTTGCAGTCTGGGACGCCTCAGAGGATGACCACCTGCTGGCTTAGGCCCGCTCCCTGGGGGATTGGGCCTAAGATGGCAATCAGACATCCCTCTGGCAGCCCGGCAGCCCTCGGGGGATGTCCACTTGCCAGCGGGGAGCAGGCCTAAACTGCAGTCGGACATCCTTAGTGCTGCTGAGGAGGCGGGAGAGGCTCCCACCACCACCACTGTACTGGCAGCCATCAGCCTGGCTTGTGGCTGAGCAGAGCTCCTCCCATATGAGAGTGCCCTGACCAGCAGAGGGCAGCTCCTGCATTGAGCATCTGCCCCCTGGTGGTCAGTGTGTGTCATAGTGACCAGTCATTCCCAGTCCTTCTGCTGTTAGGGTCAGTTAGCATATTACCCTTTTACTATATAGGATAGAGGCCTGGTGCACGGGTGGAGGCCGGCTGGTTTGCCCTGAAGTGTATCCCGGATCAGGGTGGGGGTCCAGCTTGGGTGCCTGGCCAGCCTGGATGAGGAGATGATGGCTGTTTGCAGCTGTCACACCCCCTTCAGGGTGGGGGTCCCCAATGGGGTGCCTGGCCAGTCTGGGTGAGGGGCTGAGGGCCATTTTCAGGCTGGCGGGTGACTGAAACTCCCAACCTCTCCCTTTTTTCTTATTTCTTTTTTTATTCTGGGATTTATTTACCTTCTATGGCTGTCACTGGAGCTGAGAGCCGGCTTTAGCTCTGAGGCTCAGCTCCAGCTCTGAGACCTTGGCTGCTGAAAGCAGGTATCTGGACTTTGTTTAGCTTCTATAATTGAAACACTGTTGCAACTCAAGCTCTGCGGCCTGGCTGGCTGAAAGCAGGTTTCTGGGGATTGTTTAGCTTCTATAATTGCAACATAGTTGCTTAGACTGCAGCTCAGAGGCCGGCAGCAGCAGGCGGGGAACCTTGGCTTCCTCCATCACTGGAGCAAGCAAGCCTCCTGTTTGCTTCAGCTGCCTGGCTGCCGGCTGCTATCTTGGTTGGCAGTTAATTTGCATGTTGCCCTGATTAGCCAATGGTAAGCGTGTCAGAGGTATGGTTAATTACCATGTTTGTCTATTATAGGATAAGTGATCTAAATGTGTCTGTGTGTGTGTGTATGCAGATGTGTGTAGCTAGATAAGTGGCCATCAGCAGATGAGTGGTTTAGAAAACTGTGGTACATCTATACGATGGAATACTCTGCTGCTATAAAAAAAGAAGGAATTCTTACCATTTGAAACAGCATGGATGGAACTGGAGAGCATTATGCTAAGCAAAATAAACCAGTCAGCAAAAGATAAATATCACATGATCGCACTCATTTGTGGAATATAATGAACAACATAACTGATGAGCAAAAATAGAACCAGAGTCATAGTAGCATCAAAAAGACTGTCTAACCTATAAGGGACGGCGGGGAATGAGGGGGACGAGATCAACCAAAGGACTTATATGCATGCATATGAGCATAAACAATGGACACAGACAGTAGGGTGGTGAGGGCATGTGCTGGGGGTTGGGATGGTCAGGGAGAGGTCAATGGGGGATAAAGGAGACTTAGCTAATACTTTAAACAATAAAGAATTTTAAAAAGAGAGGGGGGATGGTAACTTGTGTTACAGTGAGTGAAACCCATAGGAACATGATCTGCCATAAATAAGATGCCTAGCAATGCCCTTGGTGGTTATGGGATCAGGTTGCCCTTTTTAGGTGACCATGCTCTGCTGACTGCATTTTTGCTTTGACAATCTCCTATCCAGAACACAACTGAGATGCTGGAATTGGAGCATCAGAGAGCAACCATTTGGTTGCTGTGCAGAAAGACAAAAGTATCTAGGACAGACTGCTTTTAGACTTGCCATCATTTATGAAAATTTATTACAGGCCTGACTATCAAATTTCAAATTTGTAAAATGACCAAGACCTTTATAAAACAGATCTACCAACAACAGCTATGCATGTACACAAAAGAAATCCAGGAATTTTATATAAATGGCACTGGGATCTTTAAAATAGAGAGGCGTTCTTTGGGTATCTGTATACTTTACAAGAAATGTGGGACTAAGATGATTGACACATATCTGAAGTGGTTGGAGATGCTGTATGTTCACCCAATGTTTTAAGTCACTTTGATTCAGAATTCACTATTTAGACTAAAATATAGCTTCAAAAATAAAATACTCTGCCTAACAGCATTAAAATATATTTTAGAAATTCATATTTATTCTATGTAAACTAAACTTTGTATATTTACTGAACTGTTTCCCTTTATAAGTGAAAATAACAATTGTGTATTGATAGGCTTTAATGATTCCCAACCAAGTAGATTATTCCATATTGTTTAAGTATTCATTACTTTATTACAAAAATTCTCTATGAGACTAGCATCTAAAAATTTAAGATTCCTTCCAGGCTAGTGTGACTCGGTGGTTGAGCATCAACCTATGTACCAGGAGGTCATAGTTTGATTCCAGGTCAGGGCACAAGTCCATGTTGCTGGCTCAACCCTCAGTAGGGAATGTGCAGAAGTCAGCCAATCAATGATTCCTTCTCATCACTGATGTTTCTATCTCTCTTTCCATTTCCCTTCTTCTCTGAAATCAATAAAAATATATTTTAAAAAAATTAAGATTCCAAAGAGAACAGAGTTTTGTATTGCTGAAGTCTGTAAAAGGAAATAGGATACTCAGTGTTGTCCAGAAACAGGTTAAGGTATGTAATCTAAGCCCACTTATAAAGAGGTAAGTTTGATAACTATAATTAAAGTTATACTATTCAGCATTTATAAATTCTAAATTATCATTATTCATATTCATTTTCCAATAGGACCCCTGGCATATCTAAATAAATATTCAATATGTAAATATGTTATATTCCCTGATGTGTTATGATTGGGCATATATTCCACATGCACTTCATACATCAAAAGTAATCATTGACCAGATGAAAACCAACAACTCTTCATTACCTATTCCTCTAAATAGCTACATATTTCTTAGTTTTAAAGAAATATACTTTAAAATATAGTCAAAGTAGGACAGACTATAAATAACCAAACCCTACAATCTCTGTCTTAGAACAACAAATTGCTTCATCTCACTCACACATTATCTCCAGTAGGTAGGGTGACTTTTCTGGGTGGAAGCTCAATGATCTATATGGATTTAGTCATAAAGTTGTGTAACCTCAACAGAAGGCTTCCACGTTTACAATGATGGAGAAAGAGAAAAGTTGGACAGGACCTTTACTGGTCCATCTGCATGTAACAGTTGTCACCTCCTTCACAATCCATTGGCCAGGACAATCCATTGACCCTGCCTAACTTCAAAGGAACTATAGAATGTTATTTTCTGCCCAAATACATGGTTAATAGTAATTTCTATTCTCCCAAAAAAAATGTGTTTTTTTTTCCTTTGTTTCTAAATGTGCCCCAAAATTGATGTAATAGGACCAGACTCATTAGGTGAAATGTAGAAGTCCTGACACTAAACTTGGCCTAGGAGCCACAGCCATCTGATTTCTAGGCTTAGTTCTTACTCTAGCAAATGCAGAGCAAATCATTTCATGTTGATAAATATCAATTTTTCAACCATCAAATGAGAGTTTGAGGCAAAAAATTCCTACCTTTCCTTCAAGTGCTGAAATTCTTTGGGGATAGAAAGCAGGTGTTGGCTGAGCATCTTGCCATATTGAATATGTATGGACAGACAGTACTGAGGACCCATTTACTGTTGACAACAATCACACAGGCTTAAGTCCTTGGAAGAAGACACACTTTGGTATTCAGCATGGCTGAAATGTATTATAATATTTATCCTCTTGGAGAAATTTATTCTGTTCAAGGCTTCGGATGTTATTTCTAACAATATAACCCCTCTTCTTTATTTCAGCTAGATGAAGAGTAGCACCAATCTTTTGGAAGGTGCTTCATGGTGCCTTTGTATTACAACATCCTATAGAATGCTGGGCCCTGCAATCTATCAGGATATCTGAGAATAGAAGCTGGATTATATGTTGACTGAATATTGGCCTCTTGGAAAGTGGAATGATTCTATGAAAAAAAAATGAAGAGGATGTTTTAAAAGAAACTATTACAGGAGAAACTTAGATGTGATATATCAGAGATGTAAAACAGAATAAACATACAAACCAGATTTTTTTTTTCTGTGACAGCTCATTTCATTGCCACTGATCTGCTCGCTCACCTGTTGGTATGGGCAGCACCTGGAGCCATAGTGCCTCCAACTCTCACTCTACCTCACCACTGAAATTCTGAGTCTTGGACTGGGTATGATACAGTTCTGTGGATGTTGACCCCATATCAGTTAGCAAATGGAAGTAAAATATTTGGGATCCAGCTCTAGAACATCCTAAAGGCACAAGTAAGTTGCATGAGTAAATGGTTCAAATTCCCATGCCTCTTTCTACAATCTGAAGGTGAATACTCTATGAAGAGTTTACAGAAGAAGAAAAGCATGCCTATTTTATAGAAGATTCTACATGCTATGCTGACAGTAGTTGGAAGTGGACATTTTCTACAGCCCAACTCTACTCAATGCTCACGACAAGGTGTAAATAAAACACTTTCCAATGGGCAGAATTTTGAGCAGTGCACTGGATTCTTTATAAGCGAGTAAGAGGCACGGTCAAAGGGACAATCTGTATGATCTAGTGTGGAATGGCTAATAGCTTCATAATGGATGGAAAGAGAAGAAGATTTATTAGAGAATGCATGGCAAGAAACCCCAGGGAAGAGGGATGGGAATAGAACTCTCTGAATTGAAATAGAACATGAATAAAGTGGTGCCCCAAGTACATGCTCACTAAAGAGAAACCTTAGCAGAGAAGCAGCATAATAATCAAATGGGTGAGTTGACCCATGTCATTTTTTTCCCTAGCCACCCCTATCTTTACCTAATAGGATGATGATAAAAGTAGACATTATAATAGGTGTAGAGGTTATGCATGGACTCAGCAAAAATGACTTCCACTCAACGCAGCCAGTCTAGTTTCAGTCACTGTTGAGAGCCTAACTCACTGATAACAGTGACCAATTTTTGAGGCCTTTTAAAACAATATTTCCCTGGGGTCAGCCATCCCATGGGAGCAGATGGATTATATTGGACCATTTCCATCATGAAAGGAACAGGTCTTGGTTCTCATTAGCATAGACAACTTTTCTGGAGGTAGATTTGCCCACTCTGTTCATCATGCTTCTGCCAAAACCAATATCTTCAGAATTACAGCAGTCTCTACCTTGATATTCCATATAGCATTGCTTCTGACTAAGAAAGTAATTTAACCAGCAAACAGAGTGAAACAATGTGCCTTTGCTCATGGACTTCATTGATTTTATGTTTCCAATTAAATAACACCAAAGCAAATGACTTGACCTACCAGTGGAATGGACTTGCTTACTTTAGTACCTAGGCCAGTGGTCGGCAAACTGCGGGCCCTTGAGTGTGGCTCTTCCACAAAATACCATGTGCGGGCTCGCACGTACAGTGTGATTGAAACTTCATGGCCACACTCAAGGGGCCAAAGAGCCGCATGTGGCTCGCGACCCGCAGTTTGACGACCACTGACCTAGGGCAACATTCTGTGAGCCAGAAATAATGTTCTCAGGATAAAGTATACATTCCAAACCAGCAAGGAAATATAAGATGCTGTTCCTCCCACAGCCGAGATCCATGGATCCAGGAATGAAGAGGTAGAAACAGCAAGGGATCTTTCTATTATTTCTAGTGGTCCATTAGCAAAAAAGTTTTGCTCTGGACTCTGCTGGTCAAGCAGTCTTAGTTCCCAATGGAGGAATGCTTTCTCCAGTAAATAGGAAAGACAGTAATAGCTCTATGGAAGCAGATGCTGGGACTACCACCTGGAATCCTCATGTCAGTGAGTCAGCAGGCAAAGGAAAGAGAACTCATTGGCCGGAGTTATTCCCACTGACTCTCAAAGGGAAATGTGGTTGCAACTACACAATGAGAAGTATAAATAGAAGGCAAGAAATATCTTCAGGTGACTCTTAGTATACCTATGTCCCATGATAAAAGTCAACAGAGACAACATCCCAATATAGGCAGGACTCTGAATGAACAGAGTCCTCAGCTATGAAGGTGTAGGTTACTAAGAGCAAAGGTAATTGGAATGCATTGTGGAAAAAGATAGTTATAAATACCAGTTAGAACTGCAGACACAATGAGATGCAGAAATGAGAACTATGATGAATACTTCATCCTTATTTTGATATACATATTTTTATATACAGAATGCCCAATTATTTTCTTCCTCTCTTCTATTCACAACCTTGAAATTCAAAATGCACTAATAATATTTATCCTTATATCTTAACATTGAAGATATACTAAGTTATCAAAGGGAGAGTACGAGGCAGCTAGCAGAGGAATGATCATCACTCAAGGTGGATAAAGGAATCTTTTAATCTCTTTGGGGAAGATAATTACCATGTTTTCCAGCTCTATGAGGGACAGTGGCAAGACCTTAGGTAAAAGCATGATTTTGTGTGTGTGTTTATTTGGAAATTAAACAAGGATAAAAGAGGTGTACAGGGTGCCAAGTTGACAAAGATTGTTTTGTCCCAGACAATTTTGCAAAGCTGGAACTACATTCACCAGAATCTCCTCCTTGTGCAATTTCGGGCTAGGGTTGGTTATAAGACAAGTATGTGTGTTATTTTTAAGTCAAACAGAAGAAACAGCCCTTTTCCCCACCAAATTCAGTGTGACAGCCCTGACACAATTTTGCTGATCTGCTAGTTCACCTTGCTTGTTGGTATGTTACCTCGGCTTGCAGCTCTTCCATCCCCCACAAAGTATTTTTGCACTTAATGTCCTGAGCAGGCATGTGTCCTGAGTTTCTCTGGCAGATCACCCACATCATCAATGTTAGAGAGGGTGAGAAGCAAATATAGGTTCCAGTTTGTCTATATTGGTTCCAGTTTGTACTTTTTCACCGCCACTGCATCTCCCAGCTGCTGACCTGGCTTATTGCAAGCAACTCCAGGCCACACATGGGATGCAAAATCAAGAGGTTTGTGTAGATATGTTAACCAGCCCACAATTGCTAGAGATCTAATTCCTATGATAAATTGCTTATTGTGTATTATTCATGAAAGAATACTTCCCTGAGTCTAATAAAGTTTATAAACATATTTATTTTGCTAAATATTAAGGAGCTAGAAATATATTCATTTACTTCTCTAAATCAAATGAATTCTGATTTCAAGGCCCATTTTGTGCAACCTTGAACATGTTTGAGCCCTAAATCCACCCAAAATCTAAGGAAAGGGGTCAATGTGGCTCAAACATTGGAGGGAGGAGGGACTTCCACTCTTCAGCACATCCTGGTCTCTGTACAAGGTGCCCGTCATCTGCCCAATGTGGACCCATACATGGAGGCTCCTAGGGATTCCTTGGGCATGACACCCAGGGCCGTGGCTGCTAAGACCAAGACAATGGAAAAGTTCAACTTCTACTCTATAACTATAACAAAATTGTTTTAACTAAGAGTATAAACAAGTCATTTGAACTTTTCAAGGAAGGTGAACTATTCTATACAGCTACACATGCTAGTGACAAACCAGTTGAATGAATCAAGAACTTAAGAGAGCAGAAACTAAGATGGCGGCATAGGTAAACACCGGGAAATTGTCGCCTCCCACAACAATTGATAATTACCGCAAAGGACCGAGCAAACATCATCCAGATCAACAGAAAGGCTGGCTGAGTGTAAATTC
The DNA here is from genome assembly GCF_014108235.1 of Myotis myotis. Lineage (NCBI taxonomy): Eukaryota > Metazoa > Chordata > Mammalia > Chiroptera > Vespertilionidae > Myotis > Myotis myotis. Next base: position 44,963,168 of record NW_023416401.1, read on the forward strand.
TACAACTAGAAGGAAAGAAAAGCACGCTGAGAGCCAGAGGCGCTGCGGAGGTGAAGTGCAGAGGTACGGCGGCTCGCGCGCGCGAGGAAAGGGGTTGGCGCCTGAGGACGCGGCTGTCTTTTTGAATCACAAACTCCCGACTGCTCTGAACTCCGGTTCCGGGAAGTCTCTGGGGACCCAGGTCTCATACGGGGAGAAGCTGGTCTGTCCGGCAGCGGGCGAACTTGAAGGCGGCTTTCCCTCAGAGGTGCTTGCAGCAATTAGTGGGTCACTGAGACCCGTGACTCCGGGCGGAGAATCAGCCATAGCTCCCTGATCCGCCCTTTGATTCCCTGAGACCCCGCCCCACCCAGGCTGCGGCAGAGGCTTTTGCATGTGAATGTACCTAACTGCAGCCCAGCCAGGCAGACCCGGAACTTCCAAGAGAAGGCCCAAGGCCCCGCAGCGGCTTGCATTGCTTCACAGCTGAGCCTCTTCGTGGCTCCTGCTGTGTGGCCTCAGGCAGAGGCTGAATTAGCACCTCCTTAGATCCAGGAGCCACTGTACCCAGTGGTCAGAGGGTACCAGACTGCAACTCCTCAGATCCATAAGGGACACACTCAGGGAGCAGACTCAGTGAGCACCAAAGCCCCACTGAAGCAAGTCTTGCCCCAGAAGGGTGTCTTCAGCACAGAAGTTCTCCCACTTTAGACACAGCTGATTCTCACAGCCAATTGGCCTGGAGGTCAATTCCTCCCAGTGATTCTACAACAACCAAGGCACCAAGAGTGCACCAAGAGTGTCCACCCCAGGTAATTGGGGAGGCTGAGCTACTGGGCCCTACAGGACACCTGGCGCGCAGGCCCACTCTATCAACACAGGGAAGCTGCCAAAATGCGGAGACAAAGAAACAGGTCACAAATGGCAGAAATGGAGGAAAGCAAACGATTGGATATAGAGTTCAAGGCCACGTTTATAAGGTTTTTCAAGAATTTTATGGAAACCGCCGATAAATTTAATGAATCCCTCAATAAGTATAGTGAGACCATGGAGGACATGAAAAAGGACCAACTAGAAATTAAGCATACACTGACTGAAATAAAGAATAATTTACAGAGATCCAGCAGCAGACAAGAGGATCCCAAGAATCAAGTCAAAGATTTGAAATACGAAGAAACAAAAAATACCCAACCGAAAAAGAAAAAAGAAAAGAGATTCCAAAAATATGAAGATAGTGTAAGGAACCTCTGGGACAACTTCAAGCGTACCAACATCAGAATTATAGGGGTACCAGAAGGAGAGAGAGGGCAAGATATTGAAAACCTTTTTGAAGAAATAATGACAGAAAACTTCCCCTACCTGGTAAAAGAAATGGACTTACAAGTCCAGGAAGCGCAGAGAACACCAAACAAAAGGAATCCAAAGAGGACCACACCAAGACACATCATAATTAAAATGCCAAGAGCAAAAGATAAAGAGAGAATCTTAAAAGCAGCAAGAGAAAGACAGTCAGTTACCTACAAGGGAGTACCCATACGACTGTCAGCTGATTTCTCAACAGAAACCATGCAGGCCAGAAGAGAGTGGCAAGAAATATTCAAAGTGATGAATAGCAAGAACCTGCAACCAAGATTACTTTATCCAGCAAAGCTATCATTCAGAATAGAAGGTCAGATAAAGAGCTTCACGGATAAGAAAAAGCTAAAGGAGTTCATCACCACCAAACCAGCATTATATGAAATGCTGAAAGGTATTCTTTAAGAAGAGGAAGAAGAAAAAGGAACTCTTACCATTTGCCACAGCATGGATGGAACTGGAGAGTGGATAAATACCACATGATCTCACTCATTTGTGGAATATAATGAACAACATAAGCTGATGAACAAGGACTGATCCAGAGACGGAGAGGCATTGATTGGACTGTCGGGACTTGGAGGGAAGGTAGGGGAGGGTGGGGGTAAGGGGGAAAGATCAACCAAAGGACTTATATGCAAGCATATAGGCCTAATCAATGGACATGGACAACAGGGGGGAGAGGGCATGAGCGGGGGGGGGGGGGGGTAGAGGGTAACGTGGGGACAAGGACACATATGTAATATCTTAATCAATAAAAAATATATTAAAAAAAAAGAACTTAAGAGAGCATACTCAAAAATGTCGATTGCAATACTCCTAAATGTAAAGTGTGTTTCAATCTCTGACTATAAACCTACGTATAAATTTTACTCTTCTCAGTTGCACAGCTCTTGGGTGTATTGGATTCAGAAAACCAACACTTAAAATGTATTTTTTAAATTGCCACCACCTTCTTATTTCATAAATATGCAGCTATTCCCATGATGCTGAAGTTCTCATTATCTGTTTACTACTCTATCATTAATAAGACAAACCAAAACAAACAGCAAACAACTAAAAAACCCCACAATCTGCTTCTTGAATTGCCCTGGCAGTATCAGCATCTCGTAAATCAGACAGAACCCCTCCTTCCTTGTACCCACCAAGCGTGGCTGATGCCTGGCACCATACCTGGAATGCAAGTCCAAAATAAGATTAACACGAGAACATTTGTGGGAGCAATCTTTCTTTTTCTATGATAATTGGGTTTCATAGTAATAACAAAGCTCAGTAAATTTCATATGTCCAATGAAATATATTATCCACATGTGTGGAGGGTGGAGAGAAATCCCAAAATAAGTTAAAACAAGAAAGAAGTGTTTTATTTTGTTCTGCTGTTAACACAGGTGTAACATAAGGTTCTTTGTGGGCTGATTACCTAGAGGTGGACACAGATGACTGTCTCAGAGCAGAAATGAAGCAGTAATGTGACAGAGAGAGACCCAGGCTGGTCCTATCTGCTCTCAGACATAAGGTGTGGGGTGGAAGAACATAAAAACAAGTTATTTTCAGATACAATCTAGAAAACAACAATGGCAGCAAGATGTTCAAAGTAAGGTTTTGTCATTATCTCTCATAATCAATGTACATAACTGACTTAAAAGAAACACCTTATTTTTATCAAAAGAATGAAAAATCAATTAAATTTATTTCAGCTGATCACTGGCTTTCTTCATAGATAGCATATTTTGCAGATTTTTAAAAGTACAGATTTTAAAAAAAACTATCTTTAAAAAATAACAGAACTCAGAATATCTACCTCTCTGATTTGCAGAAATAATTCCTGCTCTCAAGTTTCCTTAAGAGCAAAAGTCATAATAACATGCTTAAATGGGTAGTCATTTCAACCTCTCCAGTGATCCAATATCTAAAATTCAAATTCAAATTTAAATACCATAATGTTATTATCAGTCACATTCAAGGATAAGCTCTGAACACAAGATTTGATGATGTCTTATGATTAAGCCTTTTGTTATTACTAGTTGGACTTTCAGTTTGGAATGATGAAATAGTCCTTTTCATCATTCACAAAACTGGTCCATTTAGTCAAATAATTTAATTCAAAGACAGAAAAAATAATGAGTCTCTTTAAGGGAAAAAATGGTACTTTCATTTATTTTGATTTATTCTGCTTATTATTCTGGAGAAGATTTCAGATACAATACTAAAGTTTGTAAGCTCTGATAGGTAATGTAAGTTAAAAGTGTGATTAATATAAAAAACAGTCAGAATGCAGAATTAGAACTATGTCTATAAATCCTTGCCATATTGATCTATGCCTCTAACACAAGCATGCAACCATTTGGTGTCTTAGTTACTTGGCAGCCAATGTAAAAGTTCATAATATAATAATAAGTGGATAACCTGCACCTAGATTCAATTAAACTTTCTCCGGGATGCATGAGGGCAATGTGGAGTGTTCTCAAGGTTCACAGTGGAGGGTTTCTCATATAATCAGACAATGAGAGAGGTGGTCAAAGGAGATAAGATGGCTGGCAGCAGGGTTACCCTTCCACTCTACAGAAGACAAGAGGAATTATGTACAACTAGAGGCCAGTGCACAAAATTCATGCACTGGTAGGGTCCCTAGCAGCTGCCAACTGCTGGCCGGGGCCTCCTTCCCTTCCCCCAGCCACCTGCCACCACCAGCCAGGGCCTCCCTCCCTTCTGCCAGCTGGCCCGCCCCCCTGGTCGAACTCCCAGAAGAACTCCAGTTGAGGGGACAATTTACATATTATGCTTTTATTATATAGAATAAGAAATGAGTTGTATGAAAATTAATTTTCAAAAGTGGAACTCCTTATTCCTACAACCAGAGAGGTATTCTCCCTTAGCAGAATATCTGTAAATAATAAACTCAAAAAATAAAGTCTCTGCTCCCAACAATTTCACCTCAGTGTATAGAGTTGAATCCAATTAGCTTCCAGGACATTTCATTTCCCAGCACTCTATGTTGCTGCTCTCCAGAAAAGGATGATCCAGAGATCATGACCAGAAAATAAGTAGGTGCTCTCTATCCTTCCTTCTCTCCCTGCAAGTACACAATGGTGGTTCTTTTATATGACACATGATATGTCTATTTCAGGTATTCACTTGGTGTCTCTTCAAAAGTCTTCTTGGGGGAAGTACAACTCGGTCACCCATCATCCTAATCCATGTCCCTGATGCTGGCACCTTGATCAGATTAGAGATATCTTGGAGTGATGATCCAAGCAGAAAAGGCAAGCAGAATGAGGACTACTCATTAATGGCTAACTTGCAAAAATAAGACTCTATATCACTCCCACAAAGAATTAATGAGTGCTGTGCAAATTAAAGAAGAAACCAATGAAAATGAGCATTGTGATATTTCTAGGACAATTCAGAGAAATGTTTCAAATTAGTTTATGTTATTTGCTGTCTCACTGGTTTTTAATGTGCCCCATAAAGAAAAGAGTGGCAAGATAATATTCAGTATCTTTGTCATTTTTTTTTCTGGATTCCAGACTCTTCATATCTGCTATGCCTGTTTATGAATAACTAAAAAAAAATCACTTGCCTGTCCTACCCACCATGCAATCTCTCAAGGTCCCAGACCTCTTCTCCCTTGTACCGATGGCTTCCATGCAAGTCCACAGATATTGATGGTCTGCAAATAATAATGCTATACTCTGCTCTGGCAGAAAACACAAGCTTCAGAAGAAATGAGGATTAGTATTCCCCTCCCTTCCCATCGAGGTGGGGAGGGAGAAATGAATAAGATAGTATTATTTTTCAAATACTTTCTCCAATCTCTATCTCCATATGAACTGTTCTTTCTAGGTCCTTCTTATTCTTTCCATGTGGCAAAGCCTATCTAACCGTTTGGGTATTTTGCCTATTACAATATTTTTCTTTAGGAAATACTAGTTATCTATCTATATAAAAGGCTATTATGCTAAGTGTCCAACCTCCTGACCGGTCACTATCACGCACACTAACCACCAGGGGGCAGACACTCAATGCAGGAGCTGCCGTGACACACACTGAGAAACGGCACTGCAGACCTGGCCCCCACAAAGCAACACTCAGCTTCCCCCAAGTGGGACAAAGGCCCCACCACCACCCCAAAGCAACAGTCCACCAAATCACAGCCAATGCTGCCAAGTCCCCATGGCACAAAATGTGGCCCACAGCCCAGCCCAGCCTGGAAATGGTTGCTGTGGGCTCCTGGTAATGACATCACATAGCAACTTCCGGCTTCCTCTCCCTAGCAACAACTAGCCTCCTTGCATTTTCTTCAGCCCAGGAACATGACTTGCTTTATACCCAGGTGCAAACATTTTACACTTTAACCAAATGTCTGTGAAGTGTTTTCCTATACCTCATCTCATTTGATCCTCACAGAAGTCCTGGAGTAGGTAGATAAGAGACACAGTGGAATCCTATTTTCTTTTCCTTAGCTAGAAAACGGAGATTTAGAAAGTTTAAAAACTTGACTTGACTGAAAAGAAGAAATGGTGGGCCTTGAAAATGACTTCAGGTTTCCTCACTGCACAGAATAAAGTCAAACACTGCTGCAGTTAAATATTTTACCCTTTGTTCCCCCTGCATGATCTATAATAATAATTTGCTTCATGTTGATATTTACTGCTGTGTTGCTGACAATTACCTGAAAGAGAAGTTGGGGTGCCTCAGTGGGCTGGAAAAAGTTTAGCTATATCAGAAAGCAGGTCTAATTAATCAAGTGTGTTATATATGTATATATGGGCTAAGTTGACTCACGCGTGTGCAATACATATAAAGCTCTTGCTGGTGCCAACCTGCCAACCACACGCGTGTGTTTCAATCTGTCATTGTCGATAATGAATTTGGTTGACACTTATATTATAAAGAAAGGGTGAATAGCAATATTAAAATATTTCTTCTAATTAATTTCTTTTCAATGTGCACATGTGCACAAAGCCAGGCACTGGGCAACTAGTGTGCATGTATGTGTGTGTGTGTGTGTGTGTGTGTGTGTGTGTGTGTGTCTGTGTGTATATATAGTATATGTATATATTTTTTTTAAAAAAACAGAAGGCTGTAACACAACAAAATTACCCAAAATGTGAAGAGTACATTTTTTTTCTTAAAAATCATCTTCTTCTGAAACAAGGAGAAAATACTGCTTCTTTGTGGGGTAAAGTGAAGGGACCACATATCACTGTAAGATTTTTCCTTCTTCCAGATCTGCCCCTGGTGGAGAATCCTGTTAGTGTGATACCAACCACTGTACCAAGCTGGCACCTCAGTAATGGCCACAGAAGCAGTTTCCAAAAACATCCTCAGATCACAACACCTCATCCAGCATCTATGTTTCTGTCTTTTATAAAAAGCACAAAGGAATTGGTCTTTCACTTATCAACAAGATGCCATCACAGAGGGGCATGCAAGGTACTGTCGTGCAAACATAGAAAAGCTATCTACATAGGAGGCCATTTGTGCCACTAAAGAGAGAAATAAGAGATTCTGAAATAGAATCATGGTAATGGCAATATAAAGATGTTTACAAAGTGGAATAAATAAGGCTTAAAGACCATTGTATATGGGTAGATAGAGAGGAAGTTATTAAAGATGATTCTAAGATTCCTGGATTTTTTTTAATTTTTAATTTTTATTTTTTTGCATGTGGATATATGAGACACAGACCAAGACCAATAAGCGTGCACTGGGTAGAAGTTTGAAGAGACTGGGAAATGATGAGTTTATTTGTGGATATCCTGAGTCTGTGGCCCCTGTGACATATGAGGGCGAATGCACAGTTTTAAATACAGGGGTTCTCCTGATAGGGCTGACACAGAGCTCATGGGACACAGCTGGACTCGTCTTTGAGATGATTGAGAAAGAGTACAGAGTGGAAGGACTTTCCACCAGAAAGCCAACATTTCAGGCAAGAGGGGAGAGGAAATGTGAAATTGGTCTTGCTTAACATGATTTAATTAATAATTAATTTTTGTATAAATATTTAATACATTTATAACCCTATTGCTTGAATTATTAAAAAACACAAGTAAAATAAGTGTAAAAATTTACACATTTCAGAAGTGGCAATGTTAAGCAGTAAAATGCTGGGCTATGATATAATGAAGTAGCCTGCAACCATTAAGCACCATGGAGAAAGAAAAATCAAGCAGAATGAGGACTACTCATTAATGGCTAACTTGCAAAAATAAGGCTGTACACCACTCCCACAAAGAATTAGTGAGTGATGTGCAAATTAAAGAATAAACCAATGAAAATGAGCATTGTGATATTTCTAGGACAATTCAGAGAAATGTTTCAAATTAGTTTATGTTATTTGCTGTCTCACTGGTTTTTAATGTGCCCCATAAAGAAAAGAGTGGCAAGATTATATTCAGTATCTTTGTATATGTCTCTTGATGATACTGGTAGAAAATCTTTGATTAAAAACAGTAATAAAAGCAGATGTTTTAGGTCATTGGACTTAACTTAATAGGGCCACATTAATCTTTTTACTGGTCAAATTGTTTATATAAACTCTTTCAAAGATGCATATAGAAATAATACACCTAGCATTTTAACATACTATGAAGAACCATAAATAATTAAAAATTAACTACACTTAAAACTATAAGCATGCATTTTAGAAAAATACATTATTTTTAACCATTATAATCTCACAGTATGTGAAAAACTTTAGTCTGCAATAGTATTTCAAGAAATATGTTCTTGTAGTTAAAGATCTCAACTTTTTATATAGCTTCTTTAGGTCCACATTTACCTCCATGATGAGTAAAGAATTAAATTAGTAACTATACATTAAGTGCCTTATAATTTGCTTGAAACACATCTTATGAACTATTATCACATAACACTAATGGAAACATTTCTTTAAGTTTCCAGGCCTGGTAAAACTTCACATTATTTTAGTTTGTTATTTCCTTTCAGCATTTTTTCCATCAGGAATCTGGCAAAGGTGAAAACATATGTCATTAGCTTTTTACTACCATAATGATGAATCATTCATGATGCACTTAAATATCAAGCTTTAAGAATCTCCCTCAAATATATTAAAGTAACATACTTTTAGAACCTTAAGCTTTTACAAAAAAAGGACTAGCTTTTTTGCTTTTTATGGCCCTAAAATAAATTTACACTGCAAAATGTCATTCATTGTGCTGCCAAGAAGAAATTTCATACATAACTGTGAGATACCACAATTTTCACATGCCCAAAATTCTCTCTGAAAGAAAGATCTAATGAAATAGACTACAGGGTTTTTAAAAAGAGAGACTCTATTGCCATGAATGAAATTGATGTTTCTTAGAAAAAGAGTGGTAGGCACATTAAAGTACTGTTCATTAAGTATTTTAATCCTTCAACCACAGGAGAGGAATGTGTTCCAGATTCCCAATGTTTCCCCTCATGGAAGAACTGTCCACTCCAGGATTGTCTACTTCTGGCCTCTCTCACACTCCATCACAGGAAACAGGAAATGGCCTTTTCAGATGATGAGTTTGAGTGAAGGAACTGGGCATGCTCACGGAAATCCTTATTGCTTTTTCTTTTCAAGGAGCTGGCTGCCCACGTGAGGCACTCACGCTGCTTATGTCGTTTTCAGCAATGTCAGTGACTGAGAGGCTGAGTTTGTTATTGTTGCTGCACACCAAAAAAAAGCCACCAAAATGTAAGGCCACCAACTTATCAATAATCCAGTTGACATTTTGATAATTCTTTATTGAATATGTGCTTATGTATGAACAAAACAGTATATCATTTATTTAATAATTAATAAATATGTTCCTCGAACTCTCGTAAGGTGTTTTTAGAATGCTCATATCAGAAACAAATCTTTGTAATTGTAGTTACATAAAAGAAAACTATTAAAAGTAATATCATTATTAATGGGGCTATTTTTTCCCTTAAGGTCTAGTAAAATCTTGACTATATAAACTCTGTAGAGGAGCGTGGATTCACATAATTAAAATGTGTTATTACTTAAAATATAGGTATACAAAAATAAAATGTTATAATAATTAGATTGTGTCCCTTTCCTTCTGTGTATGCAGTTTAGAAAGGGAGTATGCATCTTTTGAATCTTCTTTTATTTTTAATAGCAAGCTATCAAGCAAGTGCTAGAGATTAATATTGGTTAAACACATAATTACATTTTAGCTGAAACACTATATAGCAATAATGCTGCTCGGCATTTTAAAAGTTACCTTTTATCTATTTAGTTGTTTAAACCATTATTGAAAGTACCTATTACACCATAAGATGAAAATTAAAATATTCCAAAGCTAGTAAATATGAGCAATATGTTAATTAGAATTTACTTTTAAATATTCTACCTGAAACTACAAATCTAAATTTGAGCCAGTAACTATAGCCAGCCATATAGCCAGAAGGATAAAATAGTTAGACAGAGGATAATTTTAAGCCCTATAGATATCTGGTATTTATTACTATATTTAAAAAATTTCAGGTAAAAAATAGAGAGCACTTTACACAGAGAGATGTATGACAAGGTGTACATTGGCTATTTCAGAGCAAATTAGGGCATATAAACAAGAGAATGGTTTGGTTTCTTTACATTTCTGTAAAGAATTTTGAGAAAAATCAATTGACCCATTTCTAGCTGTAATAGTGAATTCACCTACATTACAAGTCTGCCTTGTAAATACAGTAGATATATCTATAGACTGCATTAGTATTGAGCATCACCATGTGTCATTCACCACAGTAAACTCTACATTTCAAAGTTTCACTACCTTCACAAGTGAACTAAATTCAACATCCTGCTCCAATAACTCTTTTCTTAATGTCCTTCAGCATCACTGTTTTCTTTAAAGAGTTTTCATTGATTTTAGAAAGAGAGAGAGAGAGAGAGAGAGAGAGAGAGAGAGAAACATCAATGTGAGAAACATTGATCTACTGTCCCCTGCACATCCACCTCCCCCCCTCACCCCCCCACTGGGAATGGGGCCTCAACCCGGGCATGTGCCCTAACCTGGAATGGAACCAGCAAGGGACAACACCCAACCAAGTGAGCATCACTGGGCAGGACCAACACCACTGCTTTTTAATTCATCCAAGCTAGGATAAACAGAGAGGATTTGACATAGCCCTCCATAAAGTAGTCCCCTGACCCAGGTATATTCCCTTTTTCCATTATACAGTATCATGTAGGTTTTTGTAGCAGTCCCATCATCTTTCTTACCCTGTTTATGTACTACCTAAACAATTCTACTCAGCAACCATTCCTTATATTTTGGGGTCTCCTCTTTGTGAAGAGCTCAGAGATTTTGCTCATCATAAAAGTTTATATATGGCAGTTTTAAATGTAAGTAGGTTACAGTTTATGGCTTTTTGTCCTCCAAACAGAAAGCCGAATGAAGCTGGCAAACACGGAGGATTTCTTGTAGCAGGAGGTCTGCATGTTTAGAATCAGAGGCTTATCATATGGGGTTACTCATTCATGAGCATCAGATGACCTATCTAAATTGTTTCAGTAGAGTGTGGGTATTCTATTTTTGGGAGGGGAGTCACATGTGCAATTTTTCTGCATACTCACACTCCACACCCTTGATCCGCCCACACCTTCACCCATTCCAAAGGGGCAGTTAAGAAAACAGCACCCTCATGAGGATAAAGTGGTACTCCTTAACAGTCCTTCAATTCAGCTGTGGCTACCAAGTTTTATCCCCTTTGTCATTCCATGGGAGAATCAGAGGGAGTAAAGTTTCATTGGGCAGTTGTAATATTTCATCACCAAAATGGCCCATATCTTTAATTTTATAGTCTCCACTTTCCATAATCGCTTGCCAGCTACAATTGATCTCCTCAGCAACATCACAAGTGAACACAAAATCTTTGGAATGCTATTTGACATATTTTATATGTTGAAAGACAATCACTAACAGCAATAAAGTTCTTGTTGATTGACTCTCCTCTCCTCACGCAGAGAACTAATTTTCAACAGTCTACCTTATGCCCATAATTGGGAAAGAACACCGAATTTTCAAGGATCTTTCAACATAATTCTTTTGGAAGCACACCAGCTAGAGGGCATAGGGAATAGAAACTTTCTTTTCTTTAACATCCCTAAGCAAATTAATTGAAATGTGGTTATTGTATTATAACTCTTCAACTTTCTAAGTTACCTGAAATCCTCTAATTGTTAGTTTTTTAAATGTTCTTAATTTAAATTACTCTAATGCATTTTCTTTCAAAATTACCCTATAAAAATGATGAGATGAATTATATTTACAAAATTATCTTCTGAAATAATAAACAATATTTAGAAGACTTTTCTAATTTTCCATGAGAGATCTTCCTTCCTCAAAAGCCTGCCTAAAACCTATTTTTCTGCAGATGATTAAGAAAAAGTAGAATGCATAATGGCAGGGTAATAGAGTTGAATTATAGCTTTAGAAAACTGTGTTCCTTTTATGCAACATAGATTTGAAAGGTTTAGTAGAGTAAAATGTTTTGACTTAAAGAAAGACATGTTGTACTATACACAATAAAATATCTCTGAGTCAGAAGTCAACTGATTGGTTTTTATACTCCTCATACTAAAAATATAAAAAAATTAGCAAGTGACAAAACTTATCATTATAATTTTATAATTTTTGTCATATTTTCAATATCAAAAAATATTCTGTCATAACTTGGAGCATGCTGAAATAACTCAAAGCAAAGTAACAATAACATTGAAATAGTAAATAAACTGGTTTTTGTAATATTATTATTTCAGAATGTGGTTAAACTAAACCAAAGAACTGATGAGGGCAAACCAGTGAGCAAGGGAAAAAAAACTCACAGGATGATTTTAGTTTAGTTTGAGCATTGAGGCAGAACCAAGGAGGAGCTAATGAGACAGTATCTGAAGATCAAATATAATTTTATGGCTTTGAACTCTGTCCCTCTCTACAGTAGAAAGGCAGTTTTGTTTTTGTTTTGAAACTAAATTATTTGAAATAAAGGGTGAAAACAGACTAGTGTTCTAACTGCAAAAGAGATGATCAATTTAGACTTTGAGTACATTTGGACTACATAGACATACTGGAGGAAATATAAGAGATATGAAGCTAAAGAAATATAAAGAGAGATTAGCTTCTTTTCCAGATTGATTCCATAGTCTGATCATGGAATACGTATAACATACAAAAATAATAATAAGAGAAGGGAAGGAAAAGGAGAAAAATAAAAGAATGTATTTTTGTTGATCAGATTTATTCATGAGGCAAGTGGTGTACTGAGTGCCCTTAGACTATTTCTGATCGTCTGTTTCTGGGAAGGTGATTCACGGGGCCCAACAGATTCTCATCCCTACTTCTGTCCCCTATTTGGTACACTGCTTCTCTTCCTTGGAAACTGACCCTTTTTTTCTGACTCCTGAGCACCATGCAAGCAACCCCATGGTTTAACTGTTTCTCGCCCCCCACCAAAAAAAAGCCACAAAAAAACATATTTTTGAGTCTTTAATATATACTTTGCAATTAGAATATAAAAATTATAATTACCTTACAGTAAATCAATATTGACTTAGATGTCAGACACTGGGTATTTGTGGGAAAAGAGTTAAACAAATATGTTCATGTATTAGAAAAATTTGCCCAGCTGGTGTGGCTCAGTGATTGAGCGTCAACCTATGAACCAGGAGATCATGGTTCTATTCCCAGTCAGGGCTCATGCCTGGGTTGAGGGCTCTATCCCCAGTGTGGGATGTTCAGGAGGCAGTCAATCAATGACTCTCTCTCATCATTGCTATTTCTCTCTCTCTCCCTCTCCCTTCTTCTCTGAAAGCAATAACAATATATTTTTAAAAAAGAAAAATTTATTCCATTGACATTTGCCTTAATTTATTTTTTATTAAATAGGTGATCATTTTCTGCAAAGTTAAAACACTTTTATGTCATTATGTTAATCTGATTTTAAAATATATAGGGGCCTAAATCTTATTCTTCAATAGAGATAGCTATGACTTCTAAATGAAATGATGTAAGTGAAAATACTTGAGCAACTATACAGGCATTTGTGAAAACTGCTTATTATTTATTTCTCTAAAATCAAACCCTTACTCTCTTGACACAATATTTCTAAGACGGCACACTCATTTTTCTAATAACCCATGCACAAAATCTCAGAATGTTTGTTTCTTCTTTAAATTCAGATAATTAGAAATTCTCATTTATTCTTCATTCAGAACCTTCCTACATAATATATCACAACCTCTTCTTTTTAATCCCCAAAAGAAGGAACTGCCTTTGTCTTGCACACGACTTTGAAATTCTTGTAAAAATGTATTATGTTACCAGTCTTCTCGCAACACTCATTCATTTCCCTACTCAATTAAACTTCCTAAAACAGACCTTTGTCCACTTTCTCCTACTCGAGTTTTCAGTAATTCCCATAACTTTTTAGGATAAAATTTTTAAATCATGCCTTTGAATTTTAAGATTCACCACAACTTTCCCAAATTACTATTATGGTTTAATTTCCTAATAATGAGTTATTTCAAAGAATCCAGGTCATCTACTAACTGTTCCAAAAATAAGCATTACATTTCTAACCTCTATAAAAAAAATACCTATCACCACTTATAATACCCTTAGAAATTTCTATCAATTCAATTCTTAAAATGAAAAATATGGGAACATAAATATTAACTAAAACAGGAAACATTAGAATGTAAACCTACAATAGAGATTAGCTCATAGTTTTAGCTTTATATATTTTTTTGTTAAATGAAGAAATCTGTAAAATATACATATAAAACATAATGCATCAACACTTGCTAACTGATTTTGAATATAAAATTATGATAGAACTAGAGGCCCGGTGCATGAAATTCCATGCACTGGGGGTGGGGGGGAGTCCCTTAGCCCAGCCTGCGCCCTCTTGCAGTCTGGGACCCCTCGCTCCTTACTGTTGGCCTGCAGCAGAGGCTGGAGAGACTCCCGCCACCCAGGCACCATTAAGGAGCAGCAAGTTCCCGGCTTCTGGCTGAGCAGTGCTCCCACTGTGGGAGCACACTGACCACCAGGGGCAGCTCCTGCGTTGAGTGTCTGTCCTCTGGAGGTCAATGCACATCATAGCGACTGGTCGTTCCACCACAGGGTCAATTTGCATATATAGGATTAAGGATATTGTGCCTTTAACTTTTCTAATTCATTTTCTGTGCTCTGTCTTATTTAGAAATGGAGAGAATGTAAACATGAGGATGATTTTTGGTATCAGAAGAGAAAAATGTGTGGGATATCTTCAAACAATAGAAAGTTCTGAAAATTAGCTCCATTCTTGATGATACATTTTGATAATTATTTCAGTTTTAATGGTGATCATCAGAATATGGAATTATTATGTATTATTTGACTCATTCAGTTCTGAAAATGTTACTTCCAACAAATTATATTGTAGAATATGAAAATCTACAAAATAGATACAAACACCAAACTAGTAATTCAAGCTGCCTAATTTCCTTCAGTGTGGCTGTATAAAAGGAAATATACACACATAATAAAAAATATGCATAATATTATATACACATACTATGGAAGATACAGGATTGAACTTGGAGCAATGATTCACAGGAAAGTAAGTTTCTAATAATTTTCAGTAGGAATTATAAAGAAAGGAGAAAAATAAGTTGCTTCATCTTTTAAATAACAGCATATAGAGGGATACTAACACAAGAAATGTCTTGCATTTTTCCAATAGAACTTTATGGAAAGTATGTATAATGGAATTTTTAAAATAAAAGGACAAAAAATGAAATAAAAATTTAATTTAAAAATTGAATAAAAAGGGAGATGAAGCTGACTTCACAAGTTAAAAAGATATAAATCAATATAGAAATACATGACAGAGTAAAGAGTATAAATAAGTCCAAATAAGTAAGTGAAAATATATAATTCTTAGATAATATCTCAAAAGATCCCTTAGGGCCCTAGCTGGTTTGGCTCAGTGGATAGAGCATTGGCCTGTGGACTGAAGGGTCCCAGGTTCGATTCCAGTCAGGGGCACATTGCCCGGGTTCCGGGTTCAATCCCCAGTAGGGGGCATGCGGGAGGCAGCCAATCAATGATTCTCTCTCATCACTGATGTTTCTTTCTCTCTCTCCCTCTCCCTTCATCTCTGAAATCAATAAAAATATTTTTTAAAAAGTTCTCTTAGGGATACTATTCCTGGAAAGTAATACTAGAAAATATGTCCAATAATGTTGGTTCCTAATATTAACATTGTGTCTCTTAACAACAGTCTCTGTTTTAACCTAAATGCTCAACCTTGTTTCTACTCTCAAGAGTCACGTGAGAGACTTGGCTGAGAGAAGTCAAGAATGGCTCTGCACCTTGGCTCCATCACAGGGGATGATGCTTTAAAATGCGACATCAGGTGGGAAATACAGAATTAGAGGGGTTTGGGAGAGGGCTGAGGTTTCATGCCCCTTCTGATACTGAGGTTCTTCTCCTCTGACATTATCTCATCTTTTGTCTTATCCCTCCTTTTTTATTTGCTAACTTTAGCTTCAGTATGGGACAGAAAATTTGGCCACTGTCATTTCACAAGATGCACAAGAATTGACTCTGATGGCTCATGGATTGATGGTCTACGGAGACTGATCCTCTCTTAAGAAAATTATATGCTATCACCTTGTTCTAAGAGTGCAGCTTAAATGGAAGATTTTTACATCCTCTACAGTGTAAGGAATGACTCAAAATTAAGATAGCATACTATGACACTATGACATCTTTCTGCTCCTAAAACCCCAACTTCCAGTCCACTCGTGATCTAAGTTCCAAAAAACAGCAAGGGATGGCTTAATTAGCTACCTTACTGCCCATAACAAGGACTGATAGCAACCTAGCTGGGAGTGAAGTAGCCTCACCTAACCTCAGGGATGTCAATATTTTGTTGTCTATCACTTGCTTTATACGATATCCTGTTACCAGTGTCTATAGCAGTATTTCAACTAACAGACACCCAGGTAAATAAACATAAGCAAAGTGTTTAAATTGACTATCATCCATGTCTGGGGACCCCAGGGATACTTGTGTCTTCTGAGATTATATCACATAATGAGAACTTTCATACATTCTTATGCACATCTCTCTGTGGGGTGGTACAACAGTCATCACATCCAGACTGACATCTCCACAGTGAGCAGTTAAGCTCGACTCTTCCCCTCATTTCCCAAATAATTAGGAAAGGGTTCTGATTGGAGAAGTCTGCAAAATGAATTATGTTCAAGTGTCCAGGTCATGAAAGATAAGGGAAGACAGAGGAATGGTTCTGTTCTGGAGAAGTCAAGAGAGAAATAATGATATGCAATAGGGCATCTTCCCTGGAATTGTCAGATATAAAGAACATAATTGGAAAACATCAGTGAAATTAGAATGAAATCATAGTATAATTAATGAAAATGTACCAATGGTAAGGTTCTTTTCTTGATAATTGTACTATGGTTATGTAAAACAATATCAATGAGGTAGTAAGATAAAGGATATAAGGCAACTTTCCATATTGTTTTTGTAACTTTTCCATAATTCTAACATTAGCTTGACTAAAGTTTCTTTTTAATTATATGTGTATAATACACATGTGCATTCATGTCAATAATTTGCTTTTTTAAAAAAATTATTTGAGAGCAAGAAAGAGAGAAACATTGCTTTTTATCATTCCACTTATTTATACTTACATTGTTTCTTGTATGTGCCCTGACCAGGGATCTAACCCACAACTCTGGCATATCAGAAAGATGCTCTACCCAACTGAGCTACCCAGCCAGGGCCTCAGTCATTTGCTTTTTCTGCCCTATGTTCTCTAGACATGGCTTGAATGTTCCTGCAGTTGGGAAGGCCTTCTGGCCTCTATTTCCTGCATTATAACTACCACCCATGACAACCTCATATTATGCCTAATTACATAAAATTACAGTATCATTTCAGCAGTCTAATAAAAATACATATCACCTAGCACAGTGGGACAAATACCTTACGGCCACAAATAAACAGCTTTTCTCCTTGATTCAGGAGCACCACCACTAACCAGTGCTGGCTGAAAAAAGCCTCCCCGGGCCACAGCTTCTTTGGTCACTGACACATTTCTGAAAAACTCGAAGTCTCTCAATTTCTATCTAGAAAGCTTACCAAGAAGAGAGCATATCGGCCACAAGCAAGTATTTAAAAAATACTTTAAACTGTATTTTGTTATAGTAATATGTTGATACAAGCATGATCGAGTAGATGCTGGTAAGAGACTAAACAGCAGCCTCTAAGTAACAATTAGAAGAAGAGAGGCATTTTTTAGAATCTAATTGGGTGAAATTTGGGATTCCTAGCCCAGAAAACTGCCCCTCTCCCCATCTACGGAACATTTTATGGGGGCTTCACGTTCCTGGGTTTAGAGTGAGCTGTGTTATTTAGTCCTGAAAACAGCAGCCATCCCATGCAGAGGACCATGAGCCAATACCATATTCTATGACCCGAGTTATGCTGATGGGAGCATTTTATGTGACTATTTTTATTCAACTACAAACCCACCACGGTAAATTAAATCAGGAATCAAACTGCATATTTAATCAAATTGACTGATTATTTTACTGTCTTAAAATATTGATCTCATCAAATCAATTATGCACTAATAGACCTTTTCAAAAACACATTTTAATATTATTTGTGGTATTAGAGAAGTAAATCCTCCCCCAATGCATTCAGAGTCCCCAAAACTCGGTTCTTATAAGTGTCATTAGACATCCTCATGATTAAGGCCATAATTTAGCTTTAAGGGTGAAATGACACTGTGGTTTTTTTTAAAACACTCTATGAGAAGAAAAGGTAGGGAGAACAGATGCTGATCATTGTTCAATGTGGGTGATCTCTCAACTCTGCTCTCCCCCTTCCCCTAGGTTTATCTCATCCTACTCCTTGTCTTACACTAACCTCACCAAAAAGCTTCAGGTACAGATTAGTTTTCATGCTTTGTAGAGGCTGGTGCCTCTGTTAGTAATTTTTTTTGTTTTGTTTTGTTTTGTTATCCCACTCAATTCAGTCCATGCTGCTCTTCCCTGACTGACTACATTTATTTGTTGGTTTTAATCTTTATTGTTGAAAGTATTACAGATGTCCTTCTTTTTTCCCCTGTTGATCCCCTCCACTCCACTCCAGCCCCTTCCCAGGCCTTCCCAGCACTACTGCCTATGTCCATGGGCTATGCCTATATGTATATATGCATACAAGCTCTTTGGTTAATCTCTACCTCCCCCCTTCCCTCTGAAATAAGCTGACTGACTACTTTTATACCTTTGGACTCAGCTCAGGTATCACTCCTATGTGTCTCCAGAGCAGATCACACCTACAAGACCAACCACATTGCATGCGAATTATATGTCAGAATGCTAGCTCCGCACAGACAGGGTCAGCGTGCACCTATGTGTCAGCTTTCCTATGAACAGTCAAAGGTAGAATCTCAGAGGCCTTTGTTCCCATGCTCACCTGCATTTAGATGGAGCGCCTGTCTCCGGGGTTGTGGATTAGCAGTAGGCTGGAGCAGCTCCGCTGGATGGGTCTCATTTGGTGGCCCTCGCTACAGAAGTGATTCCTACCTGAATATCGCGCTCTTTTAGGCAGAAATTAGAAGCTTCCAAAAATAGGCGTGGACATTCAGGTGCCCATTAAGTCATTTCTGTGCAATCACAAGGCCAAGCTCAAAAACCAACAGAGATGATAAACACATCCCTTCCATGAAGGTGAGGGGTGGGGATGGGAGTGAACATTTGCTTACAATGTATCATCTTTCACAGTCAAAGGCCAGGGATAGCCTCTGGCTCATAGTTGGTGTTTAATGCATTTCTTTGTGCTTAATTGTTCTTAACAAAAGATTTCAATGGTTTCACATTTTTTTTAAATCCCCAAGAGCAAACAGGTTAAAAGCAGAGTGAACTACAGCTCAGTCATTAAACTTCCATCACATCACCTGTGCGGTCTCTGCCTCTTTATCTGTCTGTCTCCTTCATGCTCCTGTGATCTCCATGATGTCCTGCCTCATTAGTGTCCTCACCCCTCCATAACTGGCTTGACTTCTGGGAAGTGAGCACTCAATGCTCATTGAATAAAGAATAAAGGAAGGCAAGTTAGAAAGAACAAGGAGGCAGAAAGAGATCAAGGCAAAGCTGAGACTAAACAAAGCAAGTTGCCGACCTGCCAAGAGCAGCTCTTCCCTCCCAGAGCTCTAATTGGTGCTGGAGCATTTACTGAAATATTTATTCTTTCGTTTGAAGGGATAGTCAAAAACTTCTGCTTTAATCGGTTGTTATTATAAATATAATTTATCATAAGGCCAGCCTCTAATTGGCTTTTGCTGGCTAATTTACAAGTCGTATAGGATATATGTTAAGAATGCAAAAGAGCAAGTTTAATTTAGGTCTAAAGTTCCTAGAACCACAGGATAAAGAATCATAAGCTATTTACAGTTCAGTGAGCTCTGGACATAATCTGATCTTGCTAGTGGAATTAGGACACACAAAAGCCAATTGAAAATAATATTAATAGGCTGGGAGTTGATGCTCTAATTGTCCATCATCATGTACCGGTGAAGGTGCGGAGTCAGAAAGGTAATCTAGTTTTTCTGTCTTGTTTCAGTATTCTTTGCATTTCTCTCTGACTCCCTGATATTCTCCATTAACCTTACTAGAAATACATTATGAATATTAATATATTCCTATAATACAAAAAGATCTATCTCTTTTACATGCATATCACAACAAGGACATCATACACAGGAGGAGATTTACGCAAATCATGGATAGACCTCACAAACTTAATATTGAGCAAAAGAAGACAAAAAGAAAAACAACACTTAGTGCATGACTGCATTTATATAAGGTTGAAAAGCAGGGTCAGACGTCCAGGAGTGGTTTCTTCTGCTGAAGAAAGTGACTGGGGAAGGGCAGAGGTAGAAGGGTTTGGGGAGAGCCAGGGGAGATGCTGCTCATTTACTCTAATTGGTTTTCACCTGCCACTATCTTCTGTCTATATTTCGTTTTGTTACACGCTTGGCACTACTCTTCCTCACTGAACATTCCCGAGTGTACTTACAGATATTACGAAGTTGGTCTTCCATAAATCTTTTGGCATTGTTCTTCACTTTGTTTTTCCTGAAAATCCTAGTTCCCTAATTCGCCATGCATCTGTCTCGGGGTCTTTTCTCAGGACACCAGTGCCTCAGTCACAGATTTCCTGGGAGACACCATTTGCTCTGCCATCCTTTTAAAAGATGACGATGCCAAGGATGGCGTGCCCATTCGCTTATGTTCCTAAAGCACTCTTCCTGGACATTTCCATGAGGCATAATGCTGCAGTGATAAACATCTTATCATAATGCCCTTTTCTACACAACAAAGATAATAAAAGCATTATAAAAAATCAAATAGTCATTTAAAAAGAAAATTTCTGTCTTTCTCTCCTTCTCCCTCTAGGCATACCCATATACAGAAATGCACAGAGACCAAAGGAAGATACACAAAGGCAGAAAAGAAAACCAGTAGACACACACGTCCATATGCACACACATAGAAAACAGGACAGGCAGTGGGGATTTCTTCTTACAAAGTAAGAAATTTTGTTTTGGGGACATAAACTATATAATTTATCAAATTTGTTTTCATGTTATAAATACATATGACTTGAGCACATTTCTAGAACTAAATCATAATAATATATGTATTCCACTCATATACTTAGATTATTTTTAATTTTTAATACACACAATTTAAGTAAACCCTCTTATTTTTCTATATTTGTATAAGAAGGATTCCTGGAGAGTGAAATTGCTAAATTGACGAAAATGAACATTAACAAATGCTCTCCTGAGATGTAACAATTTACCTTCCCAGAACAGATGCATACAATTGCTAATTATGTCCACTTACCTGAGGGGAGATAGTGTTAGGCATCATACATATATATGAGGGAAGTTTCTGGGGGTTTTTTGTTTGTTTGTTTTGATATTGTTTTATGGGTATGTTGAAAAAATATTTTCTTACGGACAAACATTTTTCTTAAAATATATTTTATTGATCTTTTACAGAGAGGGAGAGAGATAGTTAGAAACATCGATGAGAGAGAAACATCGATCAGCTGCCTCCTGCACACTCTCTACTGGAGATGTGCCCGCAACCAAGGTACATGCCCTTCACCAGAATCGAACCTGGGACTTTTCAGTCCACAGGCCAACGCTCTATCCACTGAGCCAAACCGGTTATGGCCAGACAAACATTTTTTTTTTATTTGATTGACAATTAAGGCAAACAATATCTATTCATGTTTTCATTTCTAATAAGTATGTATATTAGTTTCTTATTGCTGCTTTGACAAATGACCATATGATTAATGGCTTAACAGAGTACAAATGTATATCGTACAGGTCTGGAAGTCAAAATACCAAAATGGGTCTCATTGGCCTAAAATGAAGGTGTCAGTAGGGCTGTGTTGCTTCCAGGGAGTCTAGAGGGGCATCCTTTCCCTTACTTCTTCCAGCTTCTAGAGCTTTCCCACATTCTCTGACTGATGGCCCCATCCTCCATGTTCACTGCCAACAGTATGTCTTCAAATCTCTCTCAATCAGGCCTTCTCTTCTGCCTCCCTTTCCCAATCATTATGAGATTTGATTAAGCCGAGCTGACTAGCAATTTTATTTCCGTCTACAATCTTAATTCCCCTTATCATATAAATTAACATATTCACAGTCTTGGGACTTCAGACCTGGGCATTTCTGGAGGCCATTATTCAGCCTACCATCCATCTTAATGTCTAAATCTTAGATATGTACACCGATAAAAGGAAAATAGATGGCCGATAGGGTGGAAGGAAGGAAAGGAGAGGAGAAATAGTAATTAATAGATCATTTCAGGAGACAGTCTTTGTAGTATTTTTTTGCCAAAAGTGATGAGTGCTATCCCCTGTAAAGTTTCTTGTTGTGTTTTTAAGACTTGTCCTAAGAACAAAGCCTTCTCATACCAACTTTTGTTGGTTCCTGGAGAATGTTACCATCCAGGACAATGCACTCTTGTAAGATTCAGAAGAGAACTATTCTTTTATAAAGCAGGATAAATTAGGTTAAGAAAGGAGGTGAAAGGGAAAACTAGGAGACCTCAGGGACATTCATGGCAGATTTTAAGAAATGGTATACATGGAAGTCAAGGATAGAGAAATTAATTCCCCTAATGATTTCCTGTATTGCCAGTTTGAAGCCCATTCCTCTAAGAAATTGTATGGTTCCTATAAGCCCTTCAGTATAAATTTAGGATAAAAAAGAAAGAAACCCTAAATTTATTGTATTTTGTCTTTAATGCATTAGAGCTTTACTTGCCTCTGATGGGTAGAGACAGAATTAGAACAAGGAGCATCAGCAACAGGAAATGCACCTTTATGAGAAAAGCAGTTTGTTTGCAGCAGGTAAGTTAGGTAGATAGTGTCTCCCTCTTCCCTGGGAGCTAGCAGTGCCTGCAGTAATCACTAACCCATAAATAGATAAATAGTACTTCCACATCTACTTGTTGAGGACATTTCTAAGCCATATATATCCATATATTTATATTGATCTTTCTACCCCTCCAAAAAACATGAAATAAGAATTTACTCTCATCCCCATTCTAAAAAGGGCCAGAAAAAGAGAGAAATAAATGAAAGTACATCAAAGTTAACAGTCTGATTATACCTAAGTTACAAGGCAGAAATTTGTGAAAATGTACTTGATCCAGGGCCTTCAGGTTCCCACGCTCGAGATAAGGTTTTACAGAATGTTTTATCTCATTCTGAACTTAGCATCAGGCTGCCCATTCCTCCATCTGAGTTATTTCACTATGTCTTGAAGGCACTAGTACCTTCTGAGCTTGACCTGATTAAATATGTGGGGCTGAGTTCTAGGAATTGAAAAAGAAATTCCGCACCTTTAATATTTAATTTTCATTAATCATTTAAACAAAAGGTAGTGTTCTTATTGGCTATTCAACTTATATAAATCAGAAACTGAACTATTGCCTAAAATTATAAGAATGTCGAAAGCACATAGCCTGTATGTACTTAATGAGCTTTAAATAGCTGCACTTGTTAATGTATTTCCCAAGTGTTTATTGGGAATATATCATGTGCCCAAACTGCTAGATTTTGAGGAGATATTCAAAGGTATTTAAGACCTCTTGGGATGCCTAAAGGTGTTGTCCCTCAGCTATCTCAGCAGAAGAGATAACCTCAAAGAGATTTGGGGTGTACAACTTCTATCTAATGCAGTAAAATCCACAGTGTTCTTTTTTTTTTTTTAATCCTCACTCAAGGATATGTTTTTGGTTTGGTTTAGTTTTCATTGATTTTTAGAGAAAGAGGAAGAAAGAGGGAGAGAAAAACTTGGATGTGAGAGTGAAATATTGCTTGGTTGCCTTCCGCATGCACCCCAACCGGGGATAAAACCTGCAATCTGGGTATGTTCCCTGACCGGGAATCAAACCCTCAACCTTTTGGTGTATGAGATGATGCTCCAACCAACCAAGTCAGGGCAGTTCTTGAGAAAATAGTTTTAGGAAAAGCATCACCTTCTTGGACTGAAAGAAACAGAGAGTAAAAACTCAAAGGAGATGTCGGAATCCTTGGTTCAACTGCAGAAAGCAGGCTGAGAAAAGTGTTCAACTGCACACACGTGTTACCTCACATAAAAGGGAAAAGAGGACCCAGAGGATAAAACCAAGAATCAGATCCTCTAGGGAGAGGAGCAGCCTATGTAACAGATAATGCCTGTAATTACCTAATTATAGAGATTAACACCTGGCAGAGAGACATATAAATACTTTTGAAACCTCCTCATGAGATTCTAAGAAATACTAATAGTACACGTGGGAAGAGGCAAGGACACTAAATTTACTTTCTAATCAGCTGGGGCTGGAGCCAGGATGCATCAGTCAGCTATTTCCATGAAACCACTTCATAGCCAGCCCTCACAGTACTCTGGGGTTTAGAACCAAATAAGTGTTTACTCTCACTCAGTCATGTGTGGGTGAGCTGGAGACTGGCTGAGCTCACCAGGCCATGCTGGGCAACTCTCCTTCAAGTTAAAGGTCAGCTAGACTTGGTCCTTCTACGCAGGTGTACTTAGGTCTGCTCCTGCTTTTATTATTCTTATCAAAATTACTAGAGGGAAGGCGGGGGTGTGGGTGGAAGTGGGAAGAGATTAACCAAAGAATTTATATGCGTATATGCATAACCTATGGACACAGATAATTGTGTGATGAAAGCCTGTGTGGGGGAGGATCAGAGGGGTTGTAGGAGGTCAATGGTGGGGGGGGGGGGGGGGAGGGGACATCTGTAATACTTAAAACTGTAAAGATAATTTCTTTTAAAATTAGAAAAAAATATCCAAATGTATTCCATGATAGTCATACTCCTCTAAGTTTTTCTAAAAGAATACCCAAGAAATGCACTAATGATAGCAGCTATTTTTATCTAATTGCAAATATAATTACATACATACATGGATACAATGATTATGCTCATTAGATAATTGTAGATATCGGTTCTTATGCTTATTAGATAATTACAGATAGTGATCCATACTTTTACATCATCCACACATAATTGCATTTTTGTCCTCTTTCTTAAGTAAAATCTAGCCAGGACAGTACCTCCCATTTTATTGTTTTAATTTTTACTGGAGTCTCCCCAGGGCTATTATTCATAGTTCTGGGATCTGCATTGTTTAGTCTAGCCACCCTCCCCTCCATACTAGGAAGAAGCTCTTTTCACTGCATAGTAGAATCACAAAAGCACAAGCCTACCTGCAAAGACATTTCAGGCCTCTGCTTGCATTATATCTGCTAACATCCTATGGGCCAATGCAAGTCTCATGGCCAGAGTCAACATGAATGGAGTAGCAGGTCAGGCAAGGGAGAAAATTGGCCTAGTGTATTATGATCTACCAAACAGGATAATTTGACTGAGAGTATTGCCAGTTATCTTATGGACTAGAATTTTCACATATGCCTAGCATGGAGTGGGCCTGAAAAAAAAAGGCTCTGATGAATAGAACGTATTTAGCCAAAGGGCTAAGAGACAGTCATTGACCTCTATCTCCAATCTTACAATGTTACATGATTTGATACACTTAGAAGCAAACAAATCTTAAAAGTTAGCAAGAAGAGCCCAAAGCTATGTGTAAACCATGCAGATGATAGAACTATGAAAGATAACCCTGGGGAATATCCATTAAAAATTTAGGTCGTAAAATAGAGGGTACTTACCCAAGCTAGATTTTACTTAAGAAGGACAAAATATGTAGTAATGTGTGGATGATGTACAAGTATGGATCACTATCTGTAACTACCTAATAAACATAATCATTGTATCCATGCGTACATATAATTATATTTTCAAGAAATAAAAAGTTCATATCATAAGTGCATTTCTTGAGTACACTTCTGGAAAAACTTTAGTGGAAAGGGAGATAAAAGTGAAATAAGAAATGGAGGAGGGGCTTAGATAAAATATTCTTAGTAGTTTAATTGACAGTAACTATTATTGAAACTATTTGAACACTTTCGTAGGAACAATAAAAAATCTTTAATTGCTGAAAAAATAAGAAGGGAACTTTTTAATAGGATGTTTTCATTACACAGCAGCTTATATTTGCAAAAAAAGAGTCCTATTTTCTACACTCCTTTGATGAAAGCATTACAAATGTTGTCAAACTACTTACATTTTCTGGTATGTAACATGCTTTACATCCAGAGAATGTTTAATTAATTTACTGATTAATTTTTTAATGCTATTGCTATTTAGCAGCTGTTTAGAGGTAACTATCTTGCTCATTATAGAAATTCTACTTGTGAAAAGAAGTCAACCGTGGCAAATAGACTTATTGAATTATCCACCTCACCAATTATATAGTATAAAATTATTCATCCTCATATAATTTGATCAGGAAAAATCATTTATATTTAGCAACTGTGTAAAATTAGATATTATGCTGGAGAAGAGATGCAATTTAAAAGTGTCTGTAGTTAAAAAACTTTAAAAATGTATTTGAACGCTGAATTAGTGCCTATTTTCACATACTACTTTACTTAAAAAAAAAAAAAAAAAAAGTTAGAATCTAAGTAATTGCTCCTCTGAGTCCACTTCTCTCACCATTTAAAAAGCATCACTTAGTTGTTGAAATGCAAAATGTCTGTCGGTCGGTTATTATTATTGGCTGGGCAATTTACTGGAGACCTCATTCATATTATATTTCAATGTGTATAAATTAATGAATTCAGAATCAATTCATTTCCTAATAAAACCAACATAATTTAATTGGGAACTCTTGTGTGATACCATCATCATGGCTATATGTGAGAAGCACTGTGGCTAAGCATTTGTAAAGGTTGAGCTGACACTTAACATTTGTTATTCATAGTGCTATGCTCAGCATTAATATTGCTTTCCAAGCTATGTATAGGTCTTTGTATCTTATCTTATTTAAAGACCAGGGTTGGTGAATCTGAAGATTACTTTTCTGCAACAGCTAACCAAGTGGATCTAAATAGGCTTATCAACTAAAATGAATATTCCAATGAACTAGAAATAAGCACATCAGCTATCATTTCAGGCTATATAGATTTTTTTTTTTCTATTTGGTCTTTCTAGATATCTTCCAAATAATATGTTACTCAGCTAAAAGTCAAGAAGTGTATATAGCTTTACCTAGAATAATTCTATCTACATTTTTCTGTTTTTGTATCAGTTGATATATTTATATTACCCATAATATATCTATACACAATTTAGAGGCAAATATATTAATATATATATATATATATATATATATATATATATACATATGCTGCCTACAATTTGTGGGGGGAAATCTAAAAAAATGTCAAAATAGCAAATAAAAAATTACTCAAATAATAACAAATTGATTATGTCACCATAAAGGAAATATATATACACTTCATATGATGTATTTAGATTTAATTATTTTCTATAAGTTAGGAGTTATATAAATGGCTCTTCTTTTTCCCATAAGAATCACCAATGTATTTTGCTAAAAATGGTCAAATTGTTGAACTCATCTAATATAAAAGATGTGTTTATGTTATATAAGATATACAAAAATTATCTCAATAAAATACTTTGCTGTTTAACAACCCACTCATCCCAAGAATTCTATAAAAATCTTTGTAAAAAATCATGCATGTTTAATCAACTAGTGATTCCAATATTATTTCAGTACTCTCATGAATATTTGGTTACTTATTAAAAGCTTCTTTAAAAATCATTGCATTTTGGCTATGAAATATATTGTTAAATCATTATAGGTATAACTGAAAGAATCAATAATTTTCATGACATTATTATATAATAATTATCTCATTATTCTCTTTGTAAGTTCATATCAAACAGTAAAAACACCTTGAATTTTAAAAACATACACAAAATTGACTAAATATGTTACAACTTTTATAAAAACATACAAATTTGCTTCAAGATTATTATATTCCATATAACAAATAAGGTATCAGATAAAAATGAGATAAAAATGTATTTAAAGCCGAAACCGGTTTGGCTCAGAGGATAGAGCGTCGGCCTGCGGACTGAAAGGTCCCGGGTTCGATTCCGGTCAAGGGCATGTACCTGGGTTGCGGGCACATCCCCAGTGGGAGGTGTGCAGGAGGCAGCTGATCGATGTTTCTCTCTCATTGATGTTTCTAACTCTATATCTCTCTCCCTTCCTCTCTGTAAAAAATCAATAAAATATATTAAAAAAAATAATAAAATAAAAATCATTTTTAAAAAATGTATTTAAAAAATTTGGTTATTGTCCCTTAAATTCATTATATATTAGAATCATGTTTTAAATATGATATATTAATTTACTATTGAAATATTGCTCTTCTAGAAACATATTTTATAAAATAAAGTCTATATTATTTCTGTTTCAGGATAGCATAAAAGAAGCAAATGATTTTATGTTCATAGCTGTGGTAAGCACAGCTTATGAGACCTTTTAAAATTTTATTGCAATGTGATCATTGGTGTGCCTTTTCTTTAACAAATAAGCAGTAAGCAACTTCCATTTCAATTTATGAGTGTATGGCAGAATTGATACCTTCCCCCCCACACACACACACAAAAAAAATCTTTCTATAGCCAAGATAGCTTGATCAAGTGTAATAAGATGAACTCAGGAAAATCAGGAAAAATACAAAGGGACAAGAACAACAAAGAAGGTCAATGGAATACCGTAAGTCTGAACTGATGCTGGAGCACCCTGGCTGGGTGATGGTGGGACGGGGATTCAATAAACTCAGACCATGGGTTTTAAAAGCCTCATGAATGGGAGAGAGCACCTTGAGTTATCATCTGGCCAGGTGTTGGAACTGAAGTTCCTACATAAAGTACAACACTAAACACCGGCCTTCAGTTTAGTTACAATAAAACACACAAATTAACAAGAAGTTACATAAACGCGGTCACCTTGTATAACCCTTGATTCACCACAGGAACAATAGTACACCTGCATTTTGGGATGTGCCAAAGATTCCCTCAGGTAAGGTCGTAGCCATTACAAGCATAAGCACCAAAGTTGGAAGGAACATGGTAAAAATCAACAAAAGTTAGAACAGGGAAACAATCCAATTCCCCCCAAAATAAAAGAACCCATGTGTTATAAATACATCTCTAGGATATGACAGTATAAAAGCACACACAGGAATGAAAAATATCAAATATAAGTTAATGTTTAGCTATAAGGATACATTTAGGAGAAGACTAAGATTGAAGGTGAGTAGAAAAGGGACTTTAACTGTAATGTTTCATTTCCTAAGTTAGGTAAAGTTACCTGAGGGTTGATAACTGGTATTAATTATACATTTTTGCACCTCTAAAACAATAAATATTAAAATAAAAAGAATAGTGTTACATTTTGAAGCCATTATAGTGTGCTGCTGTGTAAATATATGATTTGGAAAAGCTTTTGCCAACTTTTACATGTTTCAGCTTAAACAGAAGAAGATTTTACATACAACCCCTAGGAGAACACAGAAGACATAGTTCACCATCAAAGATTGGGCTGTCCCAGATATGTCTAGATCAGTGGTTCTCAACCTTCCTAATGCCGCGACCCTTTAATACAGTTCCTCAAGTTGTGGTGACCCCCAATTTCATTGTTACAAATTGAACATAATTAAAGAATAGTGATTAATCACAAGAACAATATGTAATTATATATGTGTTTTCTAATGGTCTTAGGCGACCCGTGTGAAAGGGTCATTCGACCACCAAAGGGGTCGCGACCCACAGGTTGAGAACCGCTGGTCTAGATGCTTGGGGATCAACATCTCAGCACAAGTTGCTACCCAGACACCCTCCTCTGTTGGAAAGAAATCTCAGCTCCATTAATCTGGCCACCTTAACAGTTCCTACAAGAGCCCCGTCACCACATCAGACACCTGATGTTTGCACTGTAGACTTAGGTATCCGATAGTAAATGCATCCAGGATGCAGGTGACCTTGTGGACATACAGTGACCAAACTCACCAAAACTATAGGGGAAAGTCAACACACCAATCAGCTTATTAATTTGTAGATAAAAAGCTATTTAACATTATACAAATAGGCCTTCTCATTCGTGCAATCTCTGCCCGTGAGAAAATGAAGAAACAAAATTAGAATGAATTTTCTAAGCACAAAAGCATGCTGGGTTGTTTGAAAAACTCCGTTGTTAAAAACATTTACTCTGACTGACTGACAGTCACAGTCAGAACACAGACTTTGTTCATCTCTGTGAGAAAACTCTTTGCTTTCAGTGCCAAGAAGATTCTCTTCAGATTGAATGAAATTCTCTCAGAGCAAGAACCTGTGGGCTGACTCTTCCTTTGGCTCCAAGTTCTAAAGGGCGCACTACTCAGCTTTCAAGTAAGGAAGCGCTGATGTCTCTCCTTCCAAAAGTGACAAGGTTTGCTTCCATTTTAATCTAAGAAAGCAAGTGCTTTGTTGATAATTTCCTGATATCAACTCTACATCCTGAAGAATAATAGGTTTAATATAACTAACTGGGTTTATACATCAGTTAAATAGGTAATCCATACTAACAACTACAGATTTGTTTACTACACTTAACAACACAGCTGTAGTTTGCTTTATTCAATATTCCCAGCTATGAATGTTACATCAAATCTCACAATTAAATTATTTGTTATACACTCTTATTCTAAAGCAGATCTAGTTTTCAAGAATAATATTCAATTTTACTTCTTGAATCATTAAGAAAATTTAAATGCTACATATACCCTCATCAAATGGCATTATACTTATACAACCACAATTATGTTTCATGCAATATTCAGCAGTTTCTTATAAAGATCAATTACTACAATGATTATCCAGACACTTTTTATTTCTACCTACGGCTAGAAAAAGCCATGTAATATGATTATGCATTCTTTAAACTTTAAGTTAAAATAATGAACTTCTAGTAAGTGATAGTAAAGTGCAAAATAAATACTTTGCAGGACTCAAGTATCATAACAATATGTCACGCTATTTGGCACCCATTTAATTTCACTGTATCAGTGGCATTTCCTTTCCAACATCACTTAGTGAATAGATGGCTAACTACTGTGGCATTTGACATTTGGCCAACATTGAATATCAAGAGCAATTGCTCCAAGTGTAAGTAATTCAACATAAAAAAATGATCTGGACTCAAGTTTGGGATGCCAGGCATGAGCAATGGTGTAGATTATATACTAACTCTCTCTCTTCAATTTTGATGTATTTTTTAAATTGATCTTCAGTTTTGAAAGTATTATGGATGTCCTCTTCCTTCCCCCCCCCCCACTGACCCGTTTCCCCACCACCTCAGGCCTTCACCATACTAGTGTCCATGGGTAATGCATATACGCATACAAGTTCTTTGGTTAATATCTCCCAATCACCCAAACCTACATTCCCTCTGAAATTTATCAGTCTGCTACATGAATAGTTAAAATTTAGCAAAATATTGATATTTGATACAGCTGTGTGACAGGTACATGATAGGTACATCATATTCTCTCTAATTTTGCACATGTTTGAAAATTTTCATAATCAGAGGTTAAAAAAAGGTATGATGACTGTGATTGTGCTCATGGTTTTGAGTATTTGTGGGTATTTGGGATAAATTCCTAGAAATTAGACTGTGGGTTAAAAGAAAAATATTTCTTAAGTTTATTAGATTTATTTTGCAATTAATCGGTTACACATAGAAATGCCTATATTCCTTGTTAAAGGGTTATCAGTTTTCACTGAACTCTGGGTAAAATATAGCATAGCACTACTACTTTAACTTATATTTCTTTACTTACTAGTGGGATTTACTTTGCAAAAATATATTCTTATTGGCTTTTTAAATCTTATGAAAATCAATTGGCTGTTAAATTTCTTATCTATGACTCTTTAATAATCTTTACTTATAAAATTACTTCATTTATTAAGGATATTAATATTTTGCATGCCCTTTAAATTAGCATTTAGACTTTATATGTTCTACCATGCAGATATTAGAAATATGTATGCAGTAATGTTTATCCTCTCCATGTTAGCACCTGCCATTAGGGTCACACGTTAAAAGTGAGAAAGAGGAAGGCTTACCTGATATTCAGGACCTTGTCTGGTACCATCAGCGAGACCTTGGTAGTCTGTGTTCCTACTACAACCAAAGGCTCTAGCACTGATGATATAAAGGTAAGGCTTAATTGTCTTTGAATCTTAACAAAGGAGAAATGTTGAATGAATCTGCACCAGCTGACCAGATTCCTTTCTAAATGTTGGAATGAGGCCTTTTTACAGGGTACAGAACAACAAATGTGTGGCCGCAGGCTTTTTCCAGAAGTAGGGAGAGTTCAGTAACTAAGCAGATGTGCATGCAGAGGGAAGGGGGATCCTGTGGAGCTGGGATTCGCCCAGGAAAGCCTGCCTTTCTCCTCGCAGGTGCACAATGAGCAAGGCTGTGCCCTGAGGCTGGAGTCTAAGACTTCTCCACTGTGTCTCACTGACCTCCATAAATATTGCTGAACTTGTCAATAAATGACCTTTAAGCTCTGACTGGGGTGCCTGGCCTATAACCTTCCTCCTTGGAAGTTTTTTCTCAGTGAAGAATCTCTTTTTCATCTCCTGACTTGCCTTAGGGCTCCTGCCAGCAGCTTTTGTTGCTGCTTTAGCCTTGAGTGAGAACTTTTTTTCACTGGTGGAATTATTTTATAATTTTATTGTATTGTAGCTATAATATTTTATTTTTATTTTATTTTAACATACATCAAGGAGCATTTCACTGGCAATCCAAAATACAAACAAATATGCATCAATAATACTTTTGTGTGGGTGTGGTTAGCTCTGAAAAAATCCCACATCTCATCTCAGGGTCTTCTCTTGACATAAATGTCTATACTCTAAGGAAGGTTCATAAGCATGCAACTTTTAACACTGCAGCTTCTAGAAAGACACATCCACATATTAGTAAATGGAACTACCATTCATCATGTTGCTGAAACTAAAAAATTCTGGAATTTTTCTCAGTTGTTTGCTTTCTCAAGTATCCTGTCCTGACCCAATTCCACTATCAGAAGTTAAAGACACAACCTTCAAACACTATCTGAGAAGTCTCCACCAGCTCCACCTTGTTCCGAGCCATTTGGACCACAGAGAGAACCTTATAACTCCTCTACCTGTGGCTACTCATGTGTACACACCATGCATTTTCCAAACAACTCCCAGAGTGATTTTGTAAAACTGAGTCAGGTCAAGCCCCATGTTTCCCATGAGAACCTTCAAGACCATCCCATTAATAAAAGCCAAACTTGTCACATGCCTATGCAATGCCCTCTATGATTTGGACCCAGCCCACTCCTCCAATTTCATCCACAGTATTCTTCAAGATCCATAGTTTTCTTTTTCTTATTATATTACCCTGTAAAGTGGGACCTGTCTTAGGATTTTAAGACTCATCATTTCTTCAGCTCTAAGGGTTTGTGCCTAATTAAGGTCTCAGCTCCAAGGTCACCTGCAATGGGGATTTCCCTGTCAACCCAATTTTAATCAGCCATATACTCTGGCTCATCTTTTTTCACACACCCCATTATTCCTTCCCATCTGTTTATTTTCACCTAATGTTTTCTTGTTTACTTGTTTCCTGTCCATTTCTCCACATTAAAGTGGAACTGGGTGGTGGGGAGCAGAGGGTCAATGGGGCAAAAAAGGGGACATCTGTAACTAGAGTTACAATTAAGCCAACTTTAAATAACACAAATGAATTTCCAGAAAAATGCGGTTTTTATCATGAATTGGAAAAGTCAATTCTTGAATGTGGAATTCTAAACAAATTTTTCCATATGTCTCATAGCATAGATTGAGAATTGTGTATCATGTTTAGGGAGTACATTACTCCAATATTAATTGTCAAAGTATAGATTTGGAGAAATTGTATGGACTCTAAACTATGAATATTTCTTTTACACAATCCTATGATTAGAGTAAATTGATCCATTTACTATTATAAAAGGTAATGCCAGAGCTAATTACAGTTAGCTTTTGTCATGAAAGCCAAGGAGAATGTATCAATTTCCTAGAGTTGCTGAAGTAAATTACCACAAGCTGGGTGTTTTAAAACAACATTAAAAGGTAATGGAGTGCCTTTTAGTAAAACAATGAAACTTTAAAAAATATTAGACATTGAAAATGACAACAAAATGCTTATTAAAAGAACAAGTAACATGTAAAAGAGACTGTAGGATTCTACTTCATTGCATAATTTTACCTTATTTTTTTTAATTCACCTAAGGATATTTTTCCATTGATTTTTAGAGAGAGTAGAAGTGAAGGAGGAGGGGGAGAGAGAAAAACATTAATGTATCTCTGATGTGAGAGACACATCGACTGACAGGTTACTTCCCACAGGTGCAGGGGATGGGTTTGCACCCAGAATTGAACCTGAGACCCTTCAGTAGGCAGGCTAAGTCTCTAACCACTGAGAAATCGGCCAGTGCTAATTTTATCTTCTTAACACAACTTAAGAGACTTGTCAGTAAGAACTAAAGACCTAAAGTGCCCTTTACTTGCTATGAATCCAAGAATGTAATTGTTGTAGAAACGAGAAATGTAAGCATTAATGCTGAAGGCAGGGATACGCGTGCACAAAGTAAAGTGGGCTTTAGAAACGTGTCTCACCATGAACTGAAATATCACATTATCTCACTCATTTGTGGAATATAATGAACATAGGATGAACTAAAATAGATCCAGAGACATAGAAGCATCGAACAGACTGTCCAACATCAGAGGGAAGTCTGGGGAGTAGGGGTGAGAGGGGAGATCAACCAAAGGACTTGTATGCATGCATATAAGCATAACCCATGGACACAGGCAGTAGCGGGGTGAGGGCATGTGCTGGGGGGCAGGGGGGTGGGAACGTCTGGGGAGAGGTCAATGGGGGAAAAGGGAGACATATGGAATACTTTAAACAATAAAAAATTTTAAAAGTAAAAAAATAAAAAATAGATTTCACTTGTTAATGCTTTATGTTCTCGAGGAGGTGTGTTTGGGTGAGGAATTCAGGTACAGACATCCAGAAAGTAACCGGGAAGATAAGCAGAGATAGACTTCATCTCATGAAAGTACAGTACAGGAAGCAGGACTGCCACATAGAAAAGGTAAACCTGACTCTCATAGCCAGTTAGCCTGGAGGTCAAATCACCCCTAGTATTGCCGACAACAATCAAGGCTTAACTACAACAAGACTGCACACAAAGACCACTAGGGGGTGCACCAAGAAAAGATAAAAAAATGCGGAGACAAAGAAACAGGACGCAAATGTCAGAAATGGAAGATATAGAGTTCAAAACCACACTTTTAAGGTCTCTCAAGAACTGTCTAGAAGCTGCCGATAAACTTAGTAAGGCCCTCGAAAAGACTGATGAGACCGCCGATAAATGTAGTGAGATCCTCAAGAAATCTAATGAGACCCTCGATGTTGTGATAAAGAACCAACTAGAAATTAAGAATACACTGACTGAAATAAAGAATATTATACAGACACCCAACAGCAGACCAGAGGAGCTCAAGAATCAAGTCAAAGATTCGAAATGCGAAGAAGCAAAAAACACCCAACCAAAAAAGCAAAATGAAAAAAGAATCCGAAAATACGAAGATAGTGTAAGGAGCCTCTGGGACAGCTTCAAGCGTACCAACATCAGAATTATAGGGGTGCCAGAAGATGAGAGAGAGCAAGATATTGAAAACCTATTTGAAGAAATAATGACAGAAAACTTCCCCCACCTGGTGAAAGAAATAGACTTACAGGTCCAGGAAGCGCAGAGAACCCCAAACAAAAGGAATCCAAAGAGGACCACACCAAGACACATCATAATTAAAATGCCAAGAGCAAAAGACAACGAGAGAATCTTAAAAGCAGCAAGAGAAAGAAACCCAGTTACCTACAAGGGAGTACCCATACGACTGTCAGCTGATTTCTCAACAGAAACTTTGCAGGCCAGGAGGGAGTGGCAAGAAATATTCAAAGTGATGAATACCAAGAACCTACAACCAAGATTACTTTATCCAGCAAAGCTATCATTCAGAACTGAAGGTCAGATAAAGAGCTTCACAGATAAGGAAAAGCTAAAGGAGTTCATCACCACCAAACCAGTATTGTATGAAATGCTGAAAGGTATCCTTTAAGAAGAGGAAGAAGAAGAAAAAGGTAAAGATACAAATTATGAACAACAAATATGCATCTATCAACAAGTGAATCTAAGAATCAAGTGAATAAATAATCTGGTGATCATAATAGAATCAGGGACATAGAAAGGGAATGGACTGACTATTCTTGGGGGGGAAAGGGGTGTGGGAGATGTGGGAAGAGACTGGACAAAAATCGTGCACCTATGGATGAGGACAGTGGGTGGGGCGGGAACTGGGAGGAGGGGAGTTATGGGGGGAAAAAAGAGGAACAAATGTAATAATCTGAACAATAAAGATTTAATTAAAAAAAGAAAAGAAAAGGTAAACCTACACAAATGCCTCTTAGCATATCATTTTATTTAAATGGGCTATTTTATGTATTTTTTTGTAATCACAAACACCTTTATTTTACTTTACTCATCTGCTACTGTTCTTATCTCTTCCAGATGTATATCCTTGCATAACTTACTTTCAGCTTATATAATTGTACTGGTATGTTCTTTCTCAGAGATACACACATACATTTTGTCATGTTTTATACAAATAGAATCATAGCATGTTTATAGTTATGAATCTGCTTTTCTCAACTATTAGTATATAAGAGAAATTCCTCCAAAATAAGATTATAGTTCTAATGAATTCACTTTATTCTCTTCATAATATTCCATTGTATGATGCTAGGACAGATTGAGGCATAAGAATTTGGCTTTTGACAAAAGGAAAGGATGACTCCTTCCCAGTTTCAATACTAGCATTCCATGATTACAGTCTGTATTCTCATAAAGAGTTGGTAAATAGTTAGAATTTTTAATATCCCTGTATAATTAGTTCCATCTAGGGATGAATCAGTAACATTTTTCAGTCCTAGAAATCAAGGCAACAATTCACCTCTGTCACAAAACCAGCTGTTGCCAGAAGAGAAGTTTGGCTACCATTATTCCTAAGATAACTATGAGTGCCAGAAAACCTCAGAGAGCCCCAAGTTCAAAGATTCTGCCCTGTTGCTATCAAAAGCACATTTGCACTTTTCAGAAAATGAACTCTGATACTCAATTCAGAAAGTATGTGCATTGATTCTAAAATCACTTTAAGTTTTTCTCTAGCATTAAGATAATGATCAAAGTACAGTGGGGCCTTGACTTACAAGTGTCCCGACTAATGAGTTTTTTGAGATACCAGCTGTCTCTCGGCTGATTTTTTGCATTGAGTTGACAGAGTAATTTGAGTTAACGAGCTCCTTAACAAGCTCGGTCTCGGAACGAATTAAACTCGGTAAATCAAAGCCCCACTGTACTCAATCCCAGTTACTTGAGAATCTGTTTATTATGAATCTGACCCATGCTGGTGAGCTTGCAAAGCCATGCTATGGTTCTCTTGTGGTGAAGACTCGCATCAGGCTACATCATACTTCAATATACACTCCAGTCAAAATAATATTATTTATGATATTTGATGCAGATTTCTGAGTCATCACATAAGTGCTCATTTAAGAGCTGATAATAGATTGAAAGCACTTTTTTACTTGCTCATCAGAGACACTACAGTTCTTTCCTCTGCCCAAGTAAGATGTCCCACAATCTCAATGATAAGACAATTTAGGCTTCCAAAATTTTCAGACAGACTTTGGTATTGGTCACTAAATAGGTGAATATAAGGCCTATTAAATTCATATTTTTATATAGTTCCCTTTATAAAAACTTGTTTAAAATTATATATGTGCTCCATTTAGGAAACCTAAATGGGAAATGCATTGAATATCACATTCCATCAGTAGAATTTTGATTACTTAAAATTACCTACCTAGGTAGAATAAATAAATTACACCATTCTTAATTAGAAGGAAGTCAGGCAAGAGTTCCAAGCATTTTGATTATAGATAGTTATATGACTCAAGAATATCTAAGTCCAAACTTGCTAATCATCCCTTCCTACCAAGTTGGTGACTGCCCAACTGGCCAGGAAGACAGACATCCCCAGGGGCTAAAGGAGGTCTGGCATGCCATGCCCACGAATGCCTCATGGTCCAAAGTGTTCAGCAAGAAGGCAGGAGCTAGAGCTAGAGGCTCGGGTAGACAAAGACTGAGATTCTGCTTGAGATATTATTCTTCACTAAACCATCACTCTGTTTACTTCACTGTAACCTATTTATCAATAAAGTTTTCTTTTCCCTAAAGACACATACAAAAGAAACTCAAGTCAACTGCAACACTGAACCAATTCAACTCAGTCAATATTGTCTGTGTCTAGGATTCTGATTCCTCTAAAGAAAATCATGCAACATTGCTGAATGAAGCCAGTAAGAAGCAGAAACTCCAATTTCAACTGTTTTGGAACACGTCCCTATAATCTCTGCTTCCCAAATTAGTTATTTTTCCCTTTAAAGGATGACTGGCTGCTTTGCTGAAACAAACTGGAATAAAGAGTGGACAACAAAAATCTGAATAGGGATGAGGGCTAAGAAACTATTGCAATAATCAGGGAAAGGGGTGACGTTGGTTCTGAACAGTGACAACAAAGGGTGTTAATCAGAAAAGGTCTGGGTCTTGACATTTTGAATGAAGACTCAAATGTTGCCTAGACAGACTGGATTATGGGGTGTAGATAAAACAGAAACCAGGAATGTCTCCTTTGAGGGTTTTCTTTTTTGTTTTATTAAATTCATTGGGGTTACATTGATTAATAAAACTATACAGGTTCAAGTATACAATTCTATGACATATCATCTGCATATTTTATTGTGTGTCTGCCACCCAAAGTCAAATCTCCTTCTATCACCATATATTTCACATGGGGGCTTACTTATTATGGGTCGCTTCGGTTGTTGCTACCTTACTAGTCCTACACAGTCTTCATGGATTTTTTTGCTTTCAGTAGTTTGTGCAGGAAGTGGATGAAAAAAAACACCCTTCCATGAACGGAAACAGACTAGAGCCCCTCTCTCTGCAGATTCCCAATAGACAATATACTAGTAACATCTCAAAGTAGATTTTCAAGCACTACTTGGAATCTGGGTCTCAGCCAAATATGTAACAGGGCAAATATCAATTTAATAGTACTCATTTGATTAATTCTGTGTCTTTGTTATTGTGTGTATGTGTACATATGTTTATGTGTGTACGGCCACACAAACATATACGTATGTTTTGAAACATACATATGCATATGTATGTTTTGAGCTTTGAAATATCCCATGTTCAAAGGCTGTTAAATTGCGTTGTTTAACCATATCTTCAGAAAAAAATCACTTCTACTGTCATGGTAAACAACCTGCTTCCCTATTTATAATGGTCTGGCCCTCTAGCAACTTCAGCGCGAAATTATAGCTAATTTGCCTACAAACGTCAGGTGGTCATAATAATCTGGCCACTCAGTGTATATGTGTATTGATGTGTGTAAACACACACATAAATGCACATACACTTTTGTGTATGCATACATATACAAACATGCACACATGTATACATGCCTATTTTAAACTGGTTACGTAAATGCAAGTTCCTCAGAAATTCCATTATATCAATTTTGGGGTTTTTTTAAAAAAATTCTATATAACGTATCTGCTCTCTTTCTAAAAACTGATCATTGAAATAAAATAATAGATCAATTCTTATATAAAAACTTATAATTTTAATTACTCCTGTAATTTTAGCAAAAATTAGCAATGTAAAATAATATATTTTTATGTATTAAAAATGGGATTTATAATAATAGTTAAGCCATATGTTTTGTAAAGATAGGAATGTTTTCTAAGAGAATGTATCTTCAAGTTTTGATAGACAGGATAAAACCCATTTACACTGGACTATTCCATTGTTTCTTCGCTGGGAGGCTCATTGATCTATTTTGGCAAGGAGACATATAATGATATCCAGAAAGACTCACAGAACTCAGAGCTTTGAAGCATGTGCAGCTGCATATTAATGATCGCATCTGTTATGTTCTGCCTAGAGTTTCCTATCTTAGAAAGTCATATAACCACTGTTGAGAGATTTAAAAGGCTTTCCTTAATTTGCAACAGCAGCAATTAGCAGAGATGATGCTAAGCCTTGCTAGATTTCAAGCTGTCAGGGTCTGGTCATTTATATGTGTGTTTTTGTTTTTGTTTGGTTTGGTTTTTCTTTGTAAACTAACACTATCATTTGATTAAATACATTTATATATGTGAAAAAAAGCTTTTTTTGGTAAACACTTTTGAGATATCTAAGAATATTTATGAATGATATTTGGAACTCCATGTGGTATATAATGATTTTATAAAGGCAGGAAGAGAAGGTCAAATCACACCTTAGAAATATTTAAGAGATAGAAAATACAGTACAATCAACATCACTGAGTCCATGATGTAGGAAGCCGCTGTGCTAGAAAAATCTCGCAATGACATCATATTGTGAACAGGAAGGAAGCAAAGTCGAAGTTGTCAGGAGATCAGGGTTGGAACCATTGCTTGATTAGAAAATACTTTACGAAGCAAATCCAATTTCCTATGGTCATCTGGTTTTTATCTCTCACATTTTTATGTGGAATTAAAAATACTTTCAGGTAAGAGTGATGCCTGCCATCTAATACAGTAAGAAATCCTGGGCCCTCCTTACCCCCAAAACACATGAATTCCCCCCAAATTCAAAGAAAAAAATATCTCTGTGAGAAATCCAGAAACTATTTGAAAAACTTCTGCATCCTAGAAGTACACAAAATAGACTCACTGAGGCTG
This sequence comes from Myotis myotis, assembly GCF_014108235.1. Classification (NCBI taxonomy): domain Eukaryota; kingdom Metazoa; phylum Chordata; class Mammalia; order Chiroptera; family Vespertilionidae; genus Myotis; species Myotis myotis. The sequence continues at coordinate 45,003,959 of NW_023416401.1, forward strand.
GTGGGAGATTCAGGACAACCTCTCCCTAGAGTCCCCGCCCCCAGCGAAGGAAGAGATTCTATGGTTGTCAGGACTATCCAGGGGGAAGGACTTAATCTGCACACTCAGCACCAGACTTCTCTCAAAGATGAGCTTGTGTCTCACCAGTCCTGGCCATCTGACAGGTCTGGCACAGTCCAACCACTCAGGAGGAAACAGCACAGTGGCTCCATTTAGAAGATACCACAGGTCCTCCCCCGTGCTCAGCACACAGCAAGTAGATTAAAAAATCACAAAAATCTTTACATATGTTTTCCCTACCTGCCACTCTTCAATACTGAGAAAGGGTATTCAGAATACAGGGTGTCAGAATAGCAGCAGAAAGAGGTGCAAATAACTAAAGGGCTAACACAGAATAAGTAAAACACACAGAAGTCTATCTTTTCATGGAACAAGAAGCCTGGCGATGGCTTGTCCCTGATGTCAGTTCAGTCTCTGAAGAATAGGAATGTCTAAGAAAGAGTCTGGGTCTTGTTAATTCTCCCACAGCAGCATCCATCAAGAAGAAATAAATAAAAAGAGGATGCTTGCACCAGGAAAGCAAGGGCTTTCCCAGTAACCTCCAGAACTGTATCTCAGTCATTCAAATTACAATGAAAATATTACTCTTTAAGACTTCAATTATTAATAGTATAACCTGGCAAATGAGGAGGGGTTAAAACTGCTTCAATGAGCTGTTTGTATCTGCCACAATGGAGAGTCTACGTCTGGCTGGTAGAGAAGAAAATTAATTCCCTGGAAGCATAGTGATATGTTCCAGTTCTGAAAGTACTATATAGTCAGCCCATATGTCTCATATTTTTGTCTCCCTCATTTTTCCTCCCTGTATGTTTAAATAAACCCACATTATTTGATAAAATTAAAGAAAAACTCTTACTTGAGACCATCCTATCTAATAATAGAGAAACATGGTAATTAACCATAACTTCACTACCCTTCCCATTGGCTAATCAGCAAGATATGCAAATTAACTGCCAACCAAGATGGCGAATGGCAGCCAGGCAGCTGAAGCGAATGGGAGGCTTGCTTGTTCCAGTGAAGGAGGAAGCCAAGGTTCCCTGCCTGCCGCTGCCAGCCTCTGAGCTGCAGTCTAAGAAACAATGTTGCAAATATAGAAGCTAAACAAACCCTATGCTTTCAGCCAGCCAGCTGAGCTGGAGTTGCAACAGTTTTTCTTTCTTTTTTTTTTTTTTTTCAAATATATTTCATTGATTTTTTACAGAGAGGAAGGGAGAGAGACAGAGAGTTAGAAACATCGATGAGAGAGAAACATCGATCAGCTGCCTCCTGCACACCTCCCACTGGGGATGTGCCCGCAACCCAGGTGCATGCCCTTGACCGGAATCGAACCCAGGACCCTTCAGTCCACAGGCCGACGCTCTATCCACTGAGCCAAACCGGTTTCGGCACAACAGTTTTTCAATTATAGAACCCAAACAAACCAGATACCTGCTTTCAGCAGCCGAGGTCTCAGAGCTGCAGCCGGGCCTCAGAGCTAAAGCCGGCTCTCAGTTCCAGTGACAGCCATAGAAGGTAAATAAATCCCAGAATAAAAAAAAAAAAAAGAAAAAAAAGGAGAGGTTGGGAGCTTCAGTCACCCACCAGCCTGAAAACGGCCCTCAGCCCCTCACCCAGACTGGCCTGGCACCCCAGTGGGGACCCCACCATAAAGGGAGTGTGACTAGCTGGAAAAAGCAATCATCCCCTCATCCAGGCTGGCCAGGCACCCCAGTGGGGACCCCCACCCTGAAGGGGCTGTGACCAGCTGAAAACAGCCATCATCCCCTCACCCAGACTGGCCAGGCACCCAAGCAGGATCCCCACCCTGATCTGGGACACCCTTCATGGCAAACCAGCTGGCCCCCACCCGTGCACCAGGCCTCTATCCTATATAGTAAAAAGGTAATATGCAAACTGACCCTAACAGCAGAAGGACTGGGAATGACTGGTCACTATGACACACACTGACCACCAGGAGGCAGATCCTCAATGCAGGAGCTGCCCTCTGGTGGTCAGTGCACTCCCACAGGGGGAGCTCTGCTCAGCCACAAGCCAGGCTGTCAGCTGCCAGTACAGTGGTGGTGGTGGGAGCCTCTCCTGCCTCCTCAGCAGCACTAAGGATGTCCGACTGCAGTTTAGGCCTTCTCCCCACTGGCAAGTGGACATCCCCCGAGGGCTGCCGGGCTGCCAGAGGGATGTCTGATTGCCAGCTTAGGCCCAATCCCCTGGGGAGCGGGCCTAAGCCAGCAGGTGGTCATCCCCTGAGAGGTCCCAGACTGTGAGAGGGCACAGGCCAGGCTGAGGAACCCCCCTCCCCCCCCAAGTGCACAAATTTTTGTGCACTGGACCTCTAGTATAACCTTACTTGTCAATGTGGAGGCTGAAGCTCCAAGTTTAACTGTTTTGTTCCAGAGGAAGTCACAGGTGGAATCAACATTAATGGAGATTTCATTGACTCCAAAGAGTTTGTTCCCCTCCCAGTTCTCCAGTTTCCTTCCATTGCCTGTCCCCTCATAACAGAATGTAAACTCCATGAGGAGAGAGATTTCATTTGATTTGTTTGCCCCTAAATTTACAGCGCCTAGAATAACGGTACTTGGCAAGTGTGTGGTGCTCAAGCAATAATTTTTGAATGGATGAACAATAAGCCTCAACCAATGTTAGCTTATGTTATCATCATTACTACTTACTCGAACTAAATAAGCAACTAGTGGTTTCTCTGAATATCCTTTTTTTTTGGTATCGTATTTCATGCCATGTCAGATCTATAAGATACCAACCTGCCTGCTCACAATGGTTACACAAGTGTGGGCAGTGAAATCTTCTCTGAAAGTACCTGGGCTTTCATCAGAGAAAAAAGCCACCATCAGGGCTTTTCTGAGACAATCACATACGAAGCAACTCTGCATCAAAAGCATTTATGCTCTGGCATCTGTGGGAAAAGGTGACAAACAGAAGCAGAGAGAAGACAGACGACAAGCCACAGTCCTAGGGGCACAACCTTCTGAAGTCTCCACAGCCCCACAGAACAAGGATTAACGCTTACAGTGATAGGCCAGAGCCCAGACTCATTTTCAAGTTAAGCTCTAAGTCCCTTTGAGAGACTTTGAGAAGCTGTTACTCAATTAAAAATAAAGTTCAGATCAAGCATAATTAGAATAAGATACTTTTTGAAATAATGGCTCTGTTACTGGGAATATCCACTTTCATATATCAAGTTACTGCTTCTTTCCATCGTTGATCAGTTCATGGCACACATGCAAAGCTTTAGTTTCAGGAAGCTGCTCTCTACCCGAAACTCAAGCTGGCATGGACTGTTACTGGATAAGAAGTGAACTGTTATAATATAAATTTTGTTGACATCCAAACAGAAAATTGATCATGGCATCAAAGTATTTGTTCAGTTGGTTGCACATATGGAAAATCTGATTGTAGAGCTCTTGGACAAAAATATGTCTTCACAGCAATGGTAATCAAGAGTTGATTTTATCTACTAAGATTACGTAGAGCATCTGTTATTCAGTATTCAATGGATGCTTCCCACAGGCACAGATGGAAAAACAAAGGCCTTTTTAAAAGTTGCATCATTATACTGAAGTGTATTTAATATAGTATGGCACTTTTTAAAAATTGTGAGAAGATTCATACTGCAAGAGCACTTGGTCAACTTTTCTAAGTGCTCTATCCAGGTACTCTGTATTTTTTAAAATATGAAAATGATTAATATTAGTAAATTATAGTTTCCTCCCAACATTATCAGAGGAGCTATCCACATTTCCATAAGCATATTCCTTTCCCTCACTGTCCCCACTGCACTTCCATCTCTCCTCCTAAGTAGCCATATTCAGGAGACATGTACCTACACACAGGGAATATATTTGAGTTTTATGTCAAAAACTGATTAAACACAATGGGTTCTTGCTATTTATTCATGAAATAGCCCTGCAGACAGGAGAATACTATTGTAGATTAATATTTTATTCTTCACAAACATAATCATTCTCTTCCATCTTTCCTACCTCTTAATGTATTTGTAAATGGGTACCAACTAGACAGAAAGCATACTAATACCTGCTTTGTTTATTGCTCTTGTTTATTTTACATTCACGGGTTAAATTTCCTCTTACTTTCCATTAAATTACTATTTTGATAATTATGATACCTTGATAAAGACTGTTTCACCAACAGGAATTTTTCTGTGCAATTTTCCTCTGTAATAATGATTCATATCTACAGTGAAATAGAAAATTAAATCTATATGTTCTTCATCGAAAGTTTATGTATTGTAAGACCACCAATGTTTAAGAGTATTTTCTTTTTTTTTTTTAATATATTTTACTGATTTTTTACAGAGAGAAAGGGAGAGAGATAGAGAGCCAGAAACATCGATGAGAGAGAAACATCGATCAGCCGCCTCCTGCACATCTCCCACTGGGGATGTGCGCGCAACCCAGGTACATGCCCCTGACCGGAATAGAACCTGGGACCCTCCAGTCCTCAGGCCGACGCTCTATCCACTAAGCCAAACCGGTCCCGGCAAGAGTATTTTCTTAATTTTTATGTATTTTTCCATTTTATTACTTCTCTACAAATGTAGGAATATCTGCTCTGTATTACTAATCACCAAAACCTCCAAGACCATTAAAAATTTCACAAATTTGTATTGTTTTCAATAAACTAAAACAGTAACCAAGATAAAAAAAAAAAACATATACAGTTTTTCCTTAAGGATACTGAAAGTGAAAAACATCTAGAAATATCACGTATGCTTCACTTATAATTTGAGAGCAGTTATATATGTATACTACATGTGTATAGATATATGATTGTTAGATATATATAGATGATAAAACATTGTTTAAAGAAAAATAAAGTCACAATAAATAATTTCAATCATGTTATAGATATAAAAAAAAAAGTCAAAGAAAAATATCTAACTTGTACTCATTCAGGGATTGATTATTCATTTGTTAGATAGACTTCCTAGGCCTTTGTGAGTTTTTTTTTCTATTTTTATTGAATAAAGTACATATTTTGCATATCTAAGATCCGATAGATAAATCTTCAATATGTAACTGTAAACTGGTATATTTTTCAACTTAGTCAATCTTTGACTTATGATGCTATCTTTGGTCTCATTTTGTTTATTCGCCACTCCATTAAACTAAAAACAAAATTGTGACATAATAAAGAGTTTCTCATAATTAATATATTTCCCTTCTCTTTTTATATATATTTTTATTGATTTCAGAAAGAAAGGGAGAGGGAAAGAGAGACAGAAACATCAATAATGAGAGAGAATCATCATCATTATCAATTGACTGCCTCCTGCACAACCCCCACTGGGGATCAAGCCCGAAACCCAGGCATGTGCCCTGATCGGAAATCAAACCCTGACCTCCTGGTTCACAGGTCGACACTCAACCAGTGAGCCACACCAGCAGGGATACCTTCTTTTTCAAACCATAAAAAACAGAATAAAATGCCTGATTTATCAATTAATTCCATAAATATTTAGAATCTTGCTGTGATTTGCCTGCCTTTAATGACACAAGATAGAATAAACATCACTACTTCCCTAACACAGCTTACAATGTAGTTGGAGGAGAAAGGCCAGAATATGATGTATATGACATGATACATACAAGTAAATATAAGTATTATGGGTATGTTCCTCTTTCTTTGCTACTGAAATATATCTTGTAACCTAGAAAAGGACCAAAAGAATTTTCCGGTTCACTCAATTTTTAAATCACTGAGCCTCTGTTGTGTGCCAAGCATATGTGAGAATATAAAATTGGATGCTGACTTAACAGTGTCTTCATAAAGCTGACAGTCTAGCAAGAAAATAATTTGACCTCTACTACAAAAAGAGTCTTTTTAATAATTGAATGACTTGCTGAGGTCATATCATAATGATTCTTGTGTTAAAAATAAAAAATATAACACATATGTAATATCTTAATCAATAAAGAAATTTAAATAAATAAAAATAATAATAATAAAAAGGAAAAAAGAAAAAATATATTTTTTACTTAGGTCAAACATATCCTTCAAAAATATATATAACTAGGGGCCCAGTGCACAAAATTGCATGAGACCCAGACCCAGCATGCCATGGGACGCAGCATCAAGGCACCTCCTGGTGACTTGTCTTTAGTCGTCATGGCGTTATGATCACTGGGTTTTTATTATATAGATACTTTGCAATGGTTGTACTTATTCTTGATAAATTGTTAATAAGTCAACATTGTTTTGTTGCAGAAAGAAAGTCACTCCTTGGCAGATTCCTCTTCCCTGGTCTCCTTTGCCCCTGTATATAGCCTGCTTTTCAAGAGCCCAGTGATGGGCTGCTGACTATTGACCAGTACCCCCATTAGAGCACTCTACTCAGGAACTGTCCCTATTTTTCTTTAAACTCCCATTTCCTATCTCTATTCAGCAAAATACACCTGCCTAGGGCTCCATTCTCACAGAATCATGAGGTGACAACATAATTAATCAGAGTCAATAAAGGGATGCTTGGAAGACACATCACCATGGCAACAATCCCAACACTTCAATCATAAAGGACTATATTAAAATTCTAGTTCTCACATATTAACAATCAAAAATGTACTGAGTCTAAAGACACACATTTATACCATAAATATGACACCATCAGCAACACAGAATTATGGATTAAGAAAAGATAAAGAAATATTTAGTACAATGACTTACACATGATGAATTAATGAGTTAATATATTTAGATACCAGAATGCAGTTTAGCCAATGATTTCACTTACTAAAGCTTGAGAAAATAGTAAATAGCCTTGGTACCTGGGTAACTATGAGGTCATTTCCAAGTGTACTTGTCAGTTATAAAAATTATTCCTTATATAACATTTACTCTGATCCTTACCTCTAAGCCTTTAAGGTAAAAAGTGGATCATTTGCTAAGGCAGTGTGGGTAAACACTATAGCTGACTTGTCACACAGCAAATGGCCAGTAACATGACTTGTCATTATAACTAGAAAATGAAGCCTTAAGTGGGTTTATGGATTACATTTAATTGTGTTTAGTTTTAATTGAAAAAATGCAACCGATCATATGTGAATTTTCCCTCAGAGCCTACAAGATTAAAAAAAAATAAATGTGGCCTCAATATGATTTATGCCCCAAAGACTACTTTGCCTAAAAATCTCAATTAAGCTTCCTCTATGGCTAGCAATTTTGAAAAAAAAGAAAAAAAAAAGTATTGTCATCTTCCCTTGCTGCCTGTACTAGAAATAGTTCTAAAGTTAACTATCACTTTTTCTTTGTAGCACTATATAGGAATACAGAAGGGCCAAAATCTTGAGATGTGTCAAATTACTTTGGGAAATAATGACTTGTTGCCATGACAACCCAGAACCTAAAGAGTCTATCATAAGATCTCAGTCCAGGTATGAAATGAGCTGCACCAGAGGGTTTTAAAATAGTGACTCAGTTGACTGAATCAGAAATGAGTTTCCTCTTCCCTCTTCCCTCAAGTGTCAGGTAGAAGAGTGTCATCTAGTAAATGAGCCCTTAAGCGGGACATGATTATTTAATACCCCCCCAAAAAAAAAAATTGTTCAGAGCTCCTATGTATAGAACTGATTTTAAAATGGGATGTTTGTAGTGCCTTCTAGGTAATCTCTATACACATGTCCTTTTTTATTGTATTACTTCTGACATCTGACACATTAGTAATTTATTGCTTTTATACAATAAAGTGCAGTCATTTTAGCATGGTGTCGTTTTTAATTTTTCTTAGATCGAGTTATGAACATTAATCAGGAGACAGAACAGAGAGTTGGTTGGGTAGAGTGATATGTTGTTACATTTAGACACTGGCACTGGGTTCTATCCTACTGGCTAGGGGAAATGATTGATGACACTTGTGTCTGTTGCTTTATACGATAGACTCTCTGGATAAATCAAGTTATTGGCAGATTCTGCTCAAGAAAGCCACAGAGGTTGGAAAAAAGATATGTTCCCATTGAGGTACACTGATAGTGATGCCTTCTGCTGCTGCCTACCCAGGACCTGACTCAGGTATGATATTTCTTCTCCTCTTTTTTATTTTAATCTTTATTATTGAAAATATTACATATGTCCCCTTTTTTCTCAACCCCCCAGACCTTCACCACCCTATTGTCTGTGTCTATGGGTTATGCATATAGGCATATGAGTTCATTGGTTGATCTCTTCTCCCCCCATACCCTACCCCTGCCTTCCCTCTGAGTCTTGATAGTCTGTTCAATGTTTCTATGTCTCTGGGACTATTTTTGTTCATCAGTTTATGTTTTTCTTTAGATTCCACATATGAGTGACATCATCTAATTGGCTTATTTCGCTTAGCATAATGCTCTCTAGGTCCATCCATGATGTTGCAAATAGTAAATGTTCTTTTTTATAGCTGCATAGTATTCCATTGTATAGATGTACCACAGTTTTTGGAAGCAATTGCAATGTGAAATTCAGGCCTTCCTATTCTAGAACATGCCTTTGACATCTTATCATCAAATAAAACCCAGCCTAAGAAAGAATCTCTATAGATTCTCAACTATCACTTTGGCAGTAAACACTGAAAAGCACAGTTAACTCATGTGCACGTGGACAGTATTTACTGTCTGACTTTAAGGGACTAAAAAGGAAAAAGAACATTTTGGTTTTTATGTTCACACAGACCCTTAGGGACAGGGCATTGTTTTCTCTCTCTCCAATACCTAGAAACTGACAAGCAATAAGTACTCAGGGAGTAAATATGTCAATTTCTACTTACACTGCTTTTTCAATTAGACTATTAAAAGCACATCTATGATACAAGTGAGATTTTGAGAAACATTCTCCCTAGAGTAGTAGCAATCTTGTCCAATGCATAGGATGGTGCTCAGCTTTATGGGGAAATCACAGTGAGTACAAACTACACCTAACTGACTTGAAGTGAATATGCTTTCTTTACTACCAATCTCAGCATTCACATCTATATCATGTCATGTGCTTTAGATCGTTACATGAGTCTCTGCATCTCCCTTAATCATGCCCAAACAAAGCAGATGTTATTCACCATTATATATACTGATTTCAGAGAGGAAGGGAGAGCGAGAGAGAAACATCAATGATGAGAATCATCAATCAGCTGCCTTCTGCATGGGATCGAGCCAGCAACCCACGCATGTGCCTCAACCAGGAATCAAACTGTGACCTCCTGGTTCATAGGTTGATGTTCAACCAATAAACCACACCAACCAGACAACCATTTCTTTATTAATCAATAATATTCCTCATATTTGACAAACACAACTGAGTCATTTAATATTCATTGTTCACTAAATGACCTAATGCAATGATATCCCTATTAGTGACAAAGGGATATGAAATAAAGAGAAATTAAAATATATTTCAGAGAGTCAACTTAAATAAGTTGCAGTAATGAAAGTTAATTTTAGCTTTTGGTTGATATGTTGTTGATCTGTAGCACACTGCATCTTGGGGTGGGGTGGCGATAATGGCTTTGTAACTGGGGATACTATTTTTTTAAATGCATTAAATTCATTAGAATGGGACTCTAAAAACCCACATAATTTACACTGTATATGTTAATGCCATGGCCATGACATTGTTCTTCCCATACATGCATTCCCCAAAGCTCTCCATGAACTAGTCACATTTGAGAACCCTGATTGAAATGGGGACTGTCAGAGTTAGCACAGATCATTATTAATTGAATTTATTGGGGTGAGATTGCTTGATAAAACCACACAGGTTCCAAATGCACAGTTCTATAATACATCATCTGCACACTGCACCGCACGCTCACCACCCTAAGTCATGTCTCTTTCTATCCCCATTTATCGAGACATCTGGCAAAGTGCAATTTCCCTGAAAAGTAAGGCGCCTGTTTCCTGTTTATTTTAGCTAGAGCACATTTGTTTTTTTCTTTGACAGTTAAATAGTTATACTTAAAAATAAAACATTCAGACAGGTTTTCATGTAAAGAGAAAAACAATGCTATGTGAGGTGAAAAATATTTTTACTAATTTAATACTTACTCTCAAAACAGAGGGCCGTGAATGTTGGATTTTTTATTTATCATTCTCACTTTCAAAATGCTGACAATATAAGTGAAAGAAAATTCTTGGCCACAGTCTCTATTTTTAAAAAATATTCATGTTTAGATATTTATTTTCCCTACCATTTTTTCTCTCTGCGTATGATCCAACATATACTTCTGCTTCCCACCTTATACCTTTCTAATTATATTTTTCCTACTAGATCTTCATATTGAGTTATTTGAGTTGGGGTCACTTAAAAAGAAACCCTGGCAATTATTTTAATTAGGTAAGTATGCTGTTTGCCTAGGAGCACAGAGGGTAGTGTTCATGGGTATATTAATGGGCTTCAGCTCCCCGGTAACAGCACTTCCAGCTTACCTTTGTGCAAAATTTTAAAGGGTATCTATTTCTCAAAACACTTATTTTTCTCTCATAACATTGTCACAATATGAGGGCTCTGCTGTAACAAGATATATTGCTGTCATTTGCCAGAATATGTGATAAATATACAAATCTGTGAGTGTGAACGGACCTCTCCAGGTTGTGCATTTTATGTGGCTTCTTCAGTGCTGTTTTCCAATTTGCTAGTCTGTAATTCCATTTCCTAAATGACTTTAATTCAATCACTGAAGTTTCAATTATGCCAGTGTCTATTTTTTCCCCAAGTCTATAAATTTAAGTAAATTTTAACATCTGTTTTTTACAGTTTTGAATCTTGTCTTTATTTCTGTTTCCTTTTCTTTTAACAAGTTGAGCATTCTTATCTTATTGTCTCTTGCATTTATTACTTTTATGTTACAGATGCTTATATCTCAAGTATAACACGCTGGGCACTGTGTCGAATGTTTACGAATAACTCGGTGTCGGTGCTGAACCTTACCTGGCTGCTCTGCTGCAGCAGAGTAAGTCTCTGAGAGCAGGCTGACACTTAAGCCTGGGCCATCATAGGAGGTGGCTGAGAGAGAGCCATACAAAGTCCCAAAAGGATCAGCCTCATCGCCTGTCCCAACATCTCTCCAGTTTTATTCTCTACATCTCAGCCTTCCACACTGAAAACAGGGATTAACCTTCTAACACAAAGTTCAGATTTATATTGGAAAAACAACCTTTCTTCTACAAATTCTATTATGTAACACTAGAGGCCCGTTGCATGACATTCGTGCACTGGGAGCAGCGGGGGAGTCTGGCCTGCACCCTCTTGCAGTCTGGGACCCCCTTGGGGGTTGTCTGACTGCTGGCTTAGACCTGCTCCCTGCAGTCAGACATCCCCCAAGGGTTCCTTAGTGCTGTTGTGGAAGCAGGAGAGGCTCCTGCCACCACCGCTGCACTCACCAGCCATGAGCCCGACTTCTGGCTGAGGGGCACTCCCCCTGTGGGAGTGCACTGACCACCAGGGGCAGCTCCTGTTTTGAGCATCAACCCCCTGGTGGTCAGTGCATGTCATAGCAACTGGTCGATCCACCATTAGGATCAATTTGCATATCACTCTTTTATTATATAGGATTCTGACTGTTGACTTGGGGGATACAAATTATATAAGAAATCGTTTCTTCCCACAAAGAACTCAAGGTTTTTCTTCTATAGTAAACATTCTATGTTCCACAAAATAGTAATTTTATTACAATTTGAAAAGATAAATACAGCTTTTAAAATATTGCCTATACATTTATTTTGCAGAGGCATAGACTGCCAATCCTAAAACTATTTTGTTGTGTATCCTGAGATTAAGCAATTATATATATATATATATATATATATATATATATATATATATAATTGATACTGGGAGCAAGTTTCCTCCTCACTATTGGAAAGGGAGTTATAAATATGGATATGTGGCATTCTGCACTTAATTAGTGACTTAATTTACCTAATGGGCAAGGGGCTGTCACTTGAAGTAGAGGGAATGGAAGCTTCTTCCTTAAAAACCAACTAATAACTAGAGAAATACTATAACTAGAAAACCACAATCTGTCAATCATCCCAATAATAATTAAAGCAAGAATCCTCAATAGATGGTAAAAAGACAGAGGAAAGTTGGAGGAGTGAAATTTTATATTAAATCACCCACAATTGCCGAAACCAGTTTGGCTCAGTGGATAGAGCGTCGGCCTGCGGACTGAAGGGTCCCTGGTTCGATTCCGGTCAAGGGCATGTACCTGGGTCGCGGGCACATCCCCAGTAGGAGATGTGCAGGAGGCGGCTGATTGATGTTTCTCTCCCATCGATGTTTCTAATTTTCTATCTCTCTCTCCCTTCCTCTCTGTAAAAAATCAATAAAATATATTTAAAAAAATAAAAAATAAATCACCCACAACTTATGATTTACAAAGAGAAAATGTTACTTGTCAATGGACACACCTGACCTTCAGCACCTTGGTCAAAGCTGACATCACCAGCATGATGGAGCAAGTTGACCTCAGACCTCATGAAATAATACACTGAAAAGAACATGCTATCCCTTCTGCATATTCTTGCCCCCCCCCAAAAATCAACTAAACTGAAAGGTTTTCTATAAATAGATGGCCACTATTCATAATATTTAAAATGACAGAGAAACTGTTTCTGATTTAGCAAGACTAGAAGGAACTGACACTGAATGCCAGAATGATCTGGAGCTTTGCTAGGAAGGACCCTCTCAGGACAAGTGGTAAAATCTGTGTATGGTCTGCAGATCAGCTCAGAGTGTTATATCCACTTTCCTGATTTGATGAGCATGCAATGGCTTTGCTAAGAGAATATCCTCATTTGCAGGAACACTCAAATCTGTAAGGGGAACACCTCCTCACAAATTCTGTAAGGCTTCCCCCCCCCACAAAAAAAATATATTCTATTCACACAGACTCATGTGTATGTGCATATTCTGTGTGTGTGTACATGTCCATGAAAATATCTTCTTGGCTATACTCTAAATATTAACACATCATATTCATGCTTTCCTTTTAATCTGTTTTTTGTTTTGTGTGAACAGGTTGTAATTTCAAAATCAGGAAAAACAAGAGTGTTGTTTATATTGAAAAAAAATGTACTATGACCAATACTTAACCCCACCCCTTTATCTTAACCTCATTTCCCATGTTTACTGCCCAGCGGAACTGGAGGCCACACACAGCCCATCAGTACAACTGCCAGGAGCCAGGGTACAGCCCCTGATGACAGCACCCTTCAGTCACCCACCTTGCAGGTTTTTCTCATTCTGGCAAAGTAATTGATTTGTTTTAAGCAGGTACTGAATGTAATTAATCTTTAAAGATTTCCATTTGACTATTTGGCCTTTGCATGAGAGGATTTCAGTATATTAATAATGCTCCCACTTCAGTTTTTTAAAAATTAAATATGTTGTATGCTGTTGGTACATACTAGAAAAAAAAAATGACTTCAAGAAGTTAGGTAGAATAATTCCTTAAGCCAAAGGAGTAATGCAGTATTTAATGCAAGTTGTATTTTATGGAGAAACAAATATTAAATAGAAAACTCTATCCTGTGTATAAAATGACATTGATGGTAAGGTACACCATTATTTTATGTCCTCCAGAAACAAAACAAAACAAAACAAAAACCCACAAAAGTGACTTCTTGTCACATTTATTGTAATATACATCCTGATATTAAATACAAAAATAAATAAATAAATAAACCTACTCAGTGTTAGAAGAATGAATCGCCAAATTTCCATAGAGGCTATGTTTCTTAACACTGTATTAAGGAAGTTACTACATCAACTCCCATGAGATGCATTGAAATAAGGTTTTCTTCTCATTTTAATTATTGGCTATCAACACAAGTTGCATAAAATTGAATCAGTGTATGTGATGAAAAAGGTTAAACCTCTAAGCAAAGTATATTCCAGTGAGCCCTATCCATAATTAAAACGTGAAGAGCTAATAAAAAGTTGAAGCACAGTGGTGTGTTGTTGTTTTCCTTCCTGGTTGAAGGCTAATAAAACAATAATCTCTGCACAAATATTTTTCTTCCCCATCCAACATAAACCAGTGCTTAATGGAGAGTCAATACCCTTATTATGGAAATTGATCTAAATCGATAGCATGCAGACAGTGGTTAATGGTGCCAGGCAGTTGCTCAGATGCATTTACCGACAGATCACCTCCCTGCGGCCAGGAGTTATCGGGAGCGCATCCTGGTGAGTGCGCCGTGACACAGAGGAGCGTGCTCCAGTCTCGATTTAATCACCTCCTGCTTGTGACCATTTGGCAGCTTCGGGAAAGTTCTCTCCCGGACCCACTCTCTGAAGCCGGAGCTATTAGAGTGCTAATTAAAGCAAGTGCATGGAAGACATGAACATGGGAGTCGGGGGTAATTGGCTACAGAAAAGACGAGGCTGACACACGTCACTTGCTCTGCTTCTCCTGATTAGCCTCTAATTCGAATACCAATATTTCACTGCACGCCAAGGTGCTCTGGGAGAGGCGGCTGCGTCTCTCTCGGTTGAATGGATGGCTCTTGTGTGAAAAGGGAAAAATAGCAATTTTATTTTATACTTAATCCTCTGACACCCTCGGGATCCACAGGGAAGTCCACAGAAACTTTCCTGTGCATCTTGACAGGATTTATGAAAGATGAGGAGGAAAGGGGAAGGGGAAATATCACCTAATGAAACAAATAAGTCGCTCTGTGCATTAGAAGTTGCCAAGCAAGCCCATCGGGAAGCGTGGTAATTACATGTGAGGAGGGCTTGTGCAAACGCCACATGTCTAGGTCTCATCTGCTTCTAGCTCTCTTCAAAAATGCCACACACTGGACTGGGGACAAAGTAGGGGAGGGAAGAGAGGGGGGGAAAGGTGTTTGCAAAACTTCTGAAACATATACCATGCTTTCCACACTTCCCTGAGCAGAAAACATGTGTCCTCTTATTTCATCCAATCAATAACCCAGTGAAGCTGATGTTTAGTCCTTGATTGTTGAAGAATTGGAGATAAATTAGGTGATGAATCCACCTAGGATTTTTAAATATGGGGGAATCAAGAAGAAAAGGACGCATTTTTACTCAGAGCACATACACAGCAGTCAATTTTGGAGCCAAAATGAGCCCAGACTCTCACTGCAGAGTATCTATAAACTGCTACACACTAAACATGATATTGGTGGTTGCAAAGGCAATAGTACTTTTAAGACAGGGGTGGGGAACCTCCTTTCTACTAAGGGCCATTTGGATAGTTACAACATCATTCCCGGGCCATACAAAATCATCTACTTAAAAATTAGCCTGCCATATTTGGCCAAACATTTAATTAACTCACTCCTAATGCAGGGCCAGACCAAATGATTTTGAGGGCCTTATATGACCTGCTGGCTGGACGCTCCCCACCCCTGTTTTTAAGTCATTGATCATGAAATTTGAACTTTAATATCTATAAAATATAAGTAAATATGATACTATTAAATAGAGCATATTCAATTCTTTCTAATGATTATTCTGTTTCCCCCTCATATTTCAGTCACTACAAAAACAGCCCAAAGTCCATGTTCCAGGGATGTTGAAAGGATGACATCATCTTCATACAGAACATATTTACTCAACCAATTCCACCCTGCAACCTTTTAAATACTAGCAAGCTCATGTATCCGTCCTTGGAAGAAAACTGATTACTAAAGTTAATATTCAAAGCTTATTGCGGCCAAAGGTAAACTGAGTGGGGGGTGAAAGGATTAAGGAAAGACAGATAAGAGAATGAAAGCTGGGTCTCGGTGGGACGCTGCTCCCTGATGAGGAGACAGCGCCAGCGCCCACAAGCCGTGTCTTTATTTTATAGCAGATGCCACGTGGCAAAGTAGGGGTGTGATCACGTTGTTTACAGCATTCTCGTGAGTTCCAACCTCACTCAACTATATGCACCTGAACTCTAGCACAAGGCACATGGGGCTACGTGTTTGGACCATAGGTTCAAGGTTACAACCACAGCCGTTGGCTATGATTGTGCTGGGAGGGCCCTGACCTCCAGCTGGGACTTGCACGTGGCAATGAGAGGACCTTGTCCTTTCATTAGTCCGAGGTTTGAACCTGGCCAAAACACTGTAGCCGCGCCCCATAAAAGCTGAAAAAGTACCTAGTAGTTCTTTTCTTGAAAAATATTTCCAGGGATACAGAACTTGGTGTTCATGGAGCAGTAAGGAACAGGACATGAAGGAGCAGATACATATTTGATATCCTCACACCTAGCATACTGTAAATTACTTGGAGGCAAGTATATGTACACTTTTTCTCTTTTCAGCATTTAGTACAGTAGTATGCCCTTGATATGTGGGTTTCTTATGTGGATCAATGACATTCATCCAACTTTATTAAGAAATGAAGCACCTGACCTGGTTTTGAAATTGTTCAATAGATAGCGCATAACAGGCCATACATAGAGCAGAAAGCTCTACTCAAAAATTGCAAATCATGGCTGCTGCGGGGGCCCCAGGATTCCCAACAAGCCACTAGCTGGGGCTGTAGAAGCAAACTGTGGCTGCATGGAGTTGGTGTGTGCCTCTTAGTCTTTCTCCTGAAAAATGGTGGGAGGGGAGCAGAATAACATAGTGAGGAATGGGGCATATAGGAGGTGAGGTAGAAACCTGGAACATGGGAGGATACTAGGTAAACCAGAAAATGTAGGTGGGACTGGACTTAAATATGCAAAACATCCATTAAAGAGCGCAAAACAAGGTGTACCTGACAAGAGAGAAGCAGGAGTGGGTGGATTTTGATGTAGTCATCCAGGGCTCTGAATGACCTGTTTTATATTCCTCTAAGATCAGTGGTCCTGCCCTACTGATCCCAAAACTGATATCATTACTCTTTCTAAGATTTCTGTTGTTGTTTCAGTTTTTGTTTTGTTCCCTTTTTAAGTGAGGTAACATTGATTGATATCATTATATAAGTTTCAGGTGTATAAGATTATAATTCAATATCTATATATACTAAAGTATGCTCACCATCCAAGTCTAGTTACCATCATCACCATATATTTGACCCCATTTGTTATCATTGCATCACCTACATGATATATCTAAGACCGTGGGATAGAGCAGATAAAGATCCTTAAACATTAACATTGATACCGTCTCTGGAAGTCAGAATATGCTATAGCTTAACCAAATGCTAACAGATGAGCAATGCATTAAAATGCAACACATACTTTACCAACAAGAATAAAAGTACATAGACTTTAGAGAAACATGAAGAAGTATATTTGAAAACAATTTTATTAGATTAAGACTATTTTCAGAAAAAAACGATGCAAAAGTGAAGTTATGAAAATAGTTTAACTAAAAAGAGATGCAAGGTTAACAATGAGTGTGATTTAGCCCACCACTTCAGCACTGACTCAATCCATCCTAGAGTTTGTGCAATACAATCAGCATCAGACATGTTGACCATGAAGAAAGAATCCAAGGAAACTCAGTGTGATTCAACTCAATTGTGTTTATGAAGATACTAGAGGCCTCGTGCATGAAATTCATGCACAGGTAGGGTCCCTAGGCCTGGCTGGAGATCAGTGCCAATCAGGTTCCCCACCTCCTCCTTCCCTCACCACCCACGTTGCCCCTGCGCAGTTCCCCGCCTCCCAGCCTCTCTGCCTCCTACTCCCCTCACTCCCTCAGCACCCTGCCACTTCCGCTGGTCGCCCACCATGTTCCACGCCACCCCCTGGTGGTCAGCACACATCACATAGCAAGCAATTGAACTCCCGGTCTCTAGGTTGAACTCCTGAGGGGACAATTTGCATATCAGCCTTTTATTATATAGGATTCTGGACACTTCCCTGTTAGAAACACCAAGACCTTTACTGGTTGCTTCTAAGATGCTCTTTTCCTGTTTTGTTACTGATGCTTTTTATATGTCTATGCAGAATCTTCACCTCAGCTGCAGAAATCCTTGAAGTGGTAAATATGCAAATATAAAACCACTCTATTTTCTAAGGAAAAGCAAAAACACTATTTTTGCAATTAAATGAGTCCAATTTATGTCAGGGATGATATGTAAAGGGGCATGAGGTCATCTTTATTAGCTTAAGGGACTCAGTCTGAATAGAAGCAATAATTAGCTGTTTGTGCCATAAAAGAAAGCTCATGGAAGAATTATTCCAAAGAATTCATTCCTTGTGTGCATATGTGTCTCTATCTTAAAATCATCATCTGAAACCCTAGAAATAATTGGGCAAAACATGTCATCATACATTTACCTACATCTCTGTAATTTTTAAAGCTGAAAAACTTATTTCTAGTGGAAAGTTGAAGGAAAGCGTAGCTGCAATGAAAATAGTGATAAAATGCTTTAAATGCTGCTACTGCATACAGAGTATTCTTATTCCCAAACAACCCTCAAATAATAATGCAGTATCTTGCTTTCTAAATGCTAAGCCCAGATATTATAAAATCCTAATAAGTATATAGTAGGGCCAAATCTATATAACCACAAATAAAGGATATGCTCTAATTATGTCAGTGAAACACCATTTCTTATGTATTTTTTAGATTTAAGAACAACTGAATGTCTCATACATTTACTAGGAAACATCCAAAAAGAATCTGTATTTTCACCTTTTTCTTAACACTGAAAAATTCAGTATAACATGGCTTAGTTATTATTTCAGTTGAGGGATAAATGGGAGGGGAATAGTGACTACATCTGAGAAACTACCAGGGTACTTGAAATATTTTTTCTTTTTAAATATATTTTTTTATTATTGATAGTAATACATATATCTCCCATGTTCCCCTCTTTACCCCCCCTCCTCCAAGCCCCTACCTACCTCTTCAGGTATTCACTACCCTATTGCCCATATTCATGGACTACTCATATAAGCATATACGTTCTTTAGTTTATCTCTTCTCATCCCCCCAACCCCACATCAAGGTACGTCAGTCTGTTCCATGACTCCATGCTTTGGGTCTTATTTTGTTGATGAATTCATTTTGTTCATTAGATATTCACCTGTCATGGGAGATACCAGGATCATGAAGGTATTTGCTATTATATCATTAGATATTTTCCTCTCTCTCTACTTAAAATAAAATAAATTTGCTCCAAAAAACCAACTACTATTACTTATCATTTACTAAACCAAGTCTTTACTTTGTTTTTCTATAATTTAACCTTGCTCTAGGTCACAGTAAGGAAAGATCATCTACTTCCATGTCTTTTACCCAGAGCTTCAAAACCACAGGTGGTGGTGTTTTGCCCTAATGTGTGCCAACAGCCTCACCTCTCCCACTACATCACCTGTTAAGATAAAATCTGGAGAAGTGGAGAACAGGTGGTAATCTCCAGGATTAGAGGTAGAGATGCTCTGAAGGACTAGATAGAAACATGTTTTGGAAAAATTGAATATTGTTTGAGATCTTTGGTCCTTGATATAAAGAAATCACTGCAAACATTTTTGATGAATGGAATCATCAAAGATCATGATGCATCTTTTATTACTGGAGACAACACTGGGATTTCTTTGCCCATCATTGACAAATAACCCTCCTAAATTTCACTAGTCCTGTGTTCTTATTTAGGAGGCCTTATCTATGCTTCCATGAAAATTCCTGAAAAATAATTTAGAACTTGTTTGGCATTATCTCTGAAAAGTAGACAAAGGCCCTTCTCAATTATTATGATACCTACTGCACTCACTAAGGTGTTCTTTTAAACCAGGCATACAAATCACACTCTACTAAACAGAATTTCATTCAACAAAGACATTTTTTTCATTATTAATAGAAGGTGAATTTCATGCCAAACTCATGATATTAACTGCAGATACCTTGTTCTCTATCAATGATCAGTTTCAGTACAGTGAGTTTAGGACACCATTGAACTTTTCAAGCTTCTCATATTCTTGAAATTCTTTCATGTATACTTCCCAGAAGAGGACAGGAAGGCATATAAAAGTGTGCTGTCAGTTATGTTAATGACTTGGAAAAAACATACTACATATGAACATGGTACGATTTAATATATTGAGTCAGAAATTGGGAGTAAGCCAAGATTCATTTTAAATATGAGCCACAATTTGAAAAATATGAAGTTCCTAAGATGCTTACAGATTATTATAATACTGAAACTCTGAATCAAAATAAAAATTATGGATGAACCCATCCATCCAAAAGGCATCTTACTTTTCTTAGAAAACTCCTAGAAGAACTTTGTATTCAAGTGGATATACTAGTAAAAGCTGCTCTTGATAGCATGTCTAACAAGTTCATTTGTCAATTTTCTTCATCCAAATGCCCTTTAAATAATGAGTATCTTTATTCAAAGAATGTTCGCATCAGTATTGGATTGGATTTTTTTATGCAATTCAAGATTTGAGCAAATTAAATATGGTCACATTTTTTTCCCTTCCCAAAACATAGTTTAAATTGATGGGTCATATATTTTTTAATATAAAAAAGTGAGAAAAATATTTTAAAAAGTGGGACTTAATATTTATTTTTAAGTTTCCATGTATTTATGTACTAAATAATAAATGTATGCAAATAAACGCATATAGTGATTTGAATTTGCATTTAAAGTGGTTTCATATACTAAAACTATAAGGCTATCCAATCAAGTGATAACAACTTATATTAAAAATAACAAAAGAATTTATATTTGTAACCTTTTGTGTATGATTGCTTAAAAGACTTTTAGGTTTTAATTAAAAACTGAATTGGTAGAAATCAGTGATATTTTCATAATATAGTTCACTATGATCATTTGAAAAGAGGAGAAAAAAATTATTACTAATTCATTTTAAAGCTATTTTTATTGGTGCCTTTATTTACAACCCCCTTTAGCTAAGAATTCAGAAATTATATTTTTTTCTAAGTTAGAGAAGAATTGGACAGAAAATAAACAACTGATTTCATTTTTCTTAATAAAACTTATCTTCCCCAATTCAAATAACTGTATTATTTTAGGGAAACAGAAAATATATTCCTAACTTACTAGATGTCTAAATGTTCATTTTCTTAGAATTTATCTAATCTTTGGATTTTAGTTCATCAATATCATGGCATATTCCCCAGAAAAACCCATAAATCATAAATTATAGGACTCAATAAACCTCTATTACTATTTTTGTGGTATAAGCCATTTAAAAATTATTAAAACATCACTTAATATCGATGTTTAGAGCAATTTCAGTGAAGTAACATCATTCCTCATGATAATTAAAGTAAAAATTATATATAAATTAAAAATATATATTCCCAATGATAAAGGTTCTTATTTTTAGAGTAGATAAGTAAAATGCATGTGTTTCAAAATATACAACATGAAAGTCCCAAGGGAACTATATTTTTAGTTCTGAAAACTTAAGTATAAGTTTTATACTTTGGCAATTAAATAGACATCTATTTCATTACAGTGAACAATTTTAAATACCCAAAGTAAGAATCCCACCTAATAAAGAGGTAATATGCAAACTGACCATCACTCCAACAGACAAGATGGCCACCCCCATGTGGACACAAGATGGCCACGAGGGGAGGGCAGTTAGGGGTGACTGGGCTGGCAGGGGAGGGCATTTAGGGGCAACCAGGCCTGGCAAGGAGGGCAGTTGGGGGAGACCAGGCCAGCAAGGGAGGACAATTAGGGGCGACCAGGCTGGCAGGGGAGGACAGTTAGGGGCAATTGGGCTGGCAGGGGAGCAGTTAGGCATCAATCAAGCTGGCAAGGGAGTGGTTAGGGGGTGATCAGGCTGGCAGGCATAAGCGGTTAGGGGCAATCAGACAGGCAGGTGAGCAGTTGGGAGCCAGCAGTCCTGGATTGGAGAGGGTGCAGGCTGGGCTGAGGGACACGCCCCCCCCTTAGTGCATGAATTTCATGCACCAGGCCTCTAGTATATAAATAAATTTTCTAGAAAGAAAGATTATTTTCCAATAGACCTGATAAACAAAAAGCTGTAATTCAGTAACATGTAAACTGAAAGTCAAATTAAGTTGGTGATAAAGTTACATAAGTTACATTTTAAAAATATGTTTGCACATACACTTAAGCCATATATACATATATACATTTAAATTAGAGGTTTAAGGAAACTCCATACTGTCTTCCATAGTGGCTGCACCAGTCTGCATTCCCACCAGCAGTGCACAAGTGTTCCTTTTTCTCCACATCCTCTCCAGCACTTGTCGTTTGTTGATTTGTTGATGATAGCCAGTCTGACAGGTGTGAGATGGTACCTCATTGTTGTTTTGATTTGCATCTCTCGGATGATTAGTGACTTTGAGCATGTTTTCATATGTCTCTTGGCTTTCTGAATGTCCTCTTTTGAAAGGTGTCTATTTAGGTCCTTTGCCCATTTTTTGATTGGATTGTTTATCTTCCTTTTGTTAAGTTGTATGAGTTCCCTATAAATTTTGGAGATTAGGCCCTTATCAGATATGACATTGGCAAATATGTTTTCCCACACAGTGGGTTTTCTCGTTGTTTTGTTGATGGTTTCTTTTGCTGTGCAGAAGCTTTTTATTTTGATGTAGTCCCATTTGTTCATTTTCTCTTTCGTTTCAAGTGCCCTAGGAGCTGTATCAGTGAAGAAATTGCTTCAGCATATGTCTGAGATTTTGTTGCCTTTGGATTCTTCTAGAATTTTTATGGTTTCCTGTCGTACATTTAAGTCCTTTATCCATTTTGAGTTTATTTTTGTGTATGGTGTAAGTTGGTGGTCTAGTTTCATTTTATTGCATATATCTGTCCAATTTTCCCAACACCATTTATTGAAGAGACTATCTTGGCTCCATTGTATGTTCTTGCCTCTTTTGTCAAATATTAATTGAGCATATTGGTTCAGGCCGATTTCTGGGCTCTCTATTCTATTCCATTGATCTATATGCCTATTCTTGTGCCAGTACCAGGCAGTTTTGAGAACAGTGGCTTTGTAATACATCTTGATATCTGGTATTGAGATCCCACCTACTTTGGTCTTTTTCAGGATTGCTGCAGCTATTCGAGGTCTTTTTTTATTCCAGATGAATTTTTGGAGAGTTCGTTCTAGATCTCTGAAGTATGCCGTTGGTATTTTAATGGGAAGTGCGTTGAATTTATAGATTGCTTTGGGTAGTATGGACATTTTAATTTTAATAATCCCATTTGACCCTGTGATCCCACTTCTAGGAATATATCCCAAGAAACCAGAAACACCAATCAGAAAGGATATATGCACCCCTATGTTCATAGCAGCACAATTCACCATAGCTAAGATCTGGAAACAGCCTAAGTGCCCATCAGTAGATGAATGGATTAGAAAACTGTGGCACATCTACACGATGGAATACTATGCTGCTCTAAAAAGGAAGGAACTCTTACCATTTGCAACGTCATGGATGGAACTGGAGAGCATTATGCTAAGTGAAATAAGCCAGTCAATGAAGGAAAAATACCACATGATCTCACTCATTCATGGATAATAGAGACCATTATAAACTTTTGAACAATAATAGATACAGAGGCAGAGCTGCCTCAAACAGATTGTCAAACTGCAGCAAGAAGGCCGGGGAGGGTTGCGGGGCAGGAGGTAGGGGGGTAAGAGATCAACTAAAGGACTTGTATGCATGCATATAAGCATAACCAGTGGACATAAGACATTGGGGGATAGGGGAGACTAGGGGACTGTCCAGGGCGGGGGGATAAAATGGACACATATGTAATACCCTTTGTAATACTTTAAGCAATAAATAAATAAATAAATAAATAAATAAATAAATAAATAAAAATAAATTAGAGGTTTAATTAAGTTACAAATGAAGACAAAACACAGTAGGAAGTGATAAAACTATATCAATGACCAGTGTTAAAAAAAAAACACTATTATTTTAAAACAAGTGCAGTATTTAGTTAATGAGGCATTTTTTATGTTGGAAGCTCTATGAATATGTACATTCAAATGTTTTGTCTACAGATAGGACCCCAATACATTGTACATTAAAGAGAGTCACTTCCTTTTTATGTTCTGTTTTGTGATTGTTATTATGCAAACCACATAAAGCAAATCTGACTAACTTGAATAATAGAAAGTATATCTTGAAGAGGCTAAAAGAATTTAGGGAAAGCAGAGAAGCCTCACATCAGAAAAGAATGGAATCAGAGCTCTGTAAGGATCTATGAACCAGAAACTCGAGTTCAGTTTATTCTCAGCACTCCTAACTGATGTGTCATGATGTCAAGATTTATAGTCAGGGAGAAAGCAGAATGGATTTCGTGAGATGAGGAGCATAAGTTGCCCAACAAAGATCTGCTTCTCAAGCTCCTGACTGCAGCTCTCAGCTATCTCTACCCACCGCACATGGCCAGCTGACAAGATTCTCCTCAAGTGTGAGTGATGTGGACCTTCCCCAGCCTGTTTTGATGCCTCAGTGCCTCCTGCTCCTGCCACCCTCTCTTTCACTGTAACACAAGTGTGTCTGAAACTCAGCTTTTTCCAACAGACAAGGTTAAGGCCCTAGTTCATGGAGGGTAAACAAGAGGCAAATGCCCTAGGTCTCTGAATGACCTTGCAAAGCAGGCCAGCTTGCATTATTATGTTGGAGAGAAACAGATCTTTATGGTATTTTTTGTTTGTTTGTTTAAAATATATTTTATTGATTTTTTTACAGAGAGAAAGGGAGAGGGATAGAGAGTTAGAAACATTGATGGGAGAGAAACATTGATCAGCTGCCTCCTGCACACCTCCTACTGGGGATGTGCCCGCAACCAAGGTACATGCCCTTGACCGGAATCGAACCTGGGACCTTTCAGTTCGCAGGCTGACATTCTATCCACTGAGCCAAACCAGTTAGGGCAAACCTTTATGTTTTTTAAACAACCGAATCATTGTAGGTCTAGCCTTAGCTAGCTTGGATTATATGCTTGCAGCTTGTAATATAAAATGAAATGCATTTATATTGGCTACCCTATCAGGACTGCACAAAATGATGGACAGAAATGCCCTTGGGTGAAAATGAGAGGTGCTGGGCAGACAAGATGGCAGCTGCCATGATAATTAGTCAAGGGGGGTGAGCTCCTAGCTAAAGGAGGAGGCCCCTTGTGCTCTGGACTCTTCCACATAATCAAGAATTCAGTATTGAAATGGGCCATTCCCTTAGGCATACAACATGTTTAAAACAACAACAACCCTCTGTGGCTTTTTACTCTATCTCATTTCTAAGTTCCTCCCCTTGGAGCAAACCTTCTTCAAGTGTTGTCTCCTACAAGCTACTATCTCCAGGACTATATAAAGTGATTAAGTATGTCACACCTAAAGCATAGAAGATAATGTAAACACACACACACACACACACACACACACACACACACACACACACACACCAGGAAAAGAATGAGAACATTAAAAACACTGTGATTTTATTTATTTGATTATTTCAGTAAACATGAACCCCCATACACCACACACTAGGTTAGAACTGGTGATGAATTTGGCATTTGTCCTTCTTTTCAATGTGTTTACGCTGCTACTTCATGTGTATGATCCCAAAACAAGACAATAGGATATTATAATTTTGAAAATTCTCATAGTGTCCTCCTTTTCATAGTGTCTGAATTTGCTCTTTTTGTTTCATTAATATTTTGCACTTTAGCTGTATTGATACATGCAATCACATAGCTCCTATAAATCCAGTATCAATCCATTTCTCTCTAGTATGTTCACTTTATGAACATAACACATGTAATTTGCCATTTTCTTTTGAAGGGCATTTAATATATATACATGAATACACATATGTACACATATATACATTAATGTATATGTGTATGTTTAATGTACATAAAATTACAGCAATGTGCATTTTGGCATCTTGTGCATAATTTTGTATACAGTTTTGAGCATTTCATTTGTGGAGTGTTTAAAAATCAAGTACAACTCATGCCTTTCATTACTCTTAAAATTTTTCACATATTATCTATTTGAATCATACTTCCCTTTCTGCAACACTCTTAAATTTTTACTCATCTTTTTTTAAATATATTTTATTGATTTTTTAAAGAGAGGAAGAGAGAAGGATAGAGAATTAGAAACATTGTTGAGAGAGAAACATTGATCAGCTGCCTCCTGCACACCCTCTACTGGGGATGTACCCACAGCCAAGGTACATGCCCTTGACCAGAATCGAACCTGTGACCCTTCAGTCTGCAGGCCGATGCTCTATCCACTGAGCCAAACTGGGTTAAGGCTGTACTCATCTTTTAATCTTACTTTTCTATTTATCATGTCTTTGTCTGTCTTCCAGTTTACCAATTCACTTTTCAGCTGTGTACTATCTAATTTGCTGGTTACTTTAGCCACTGCATTGGAAAGAGTACATCTTTCAAAGAATGTAAATATACATAAATAATAATTATACAATTATAGAAGTATTCATATCTATATAATAAAAGCCTAAGCAACCGTTATGGCGAAATGACCAGAATAACTGGTTTCTATTATGTGCATTGACCACCAGGGGGCAGATGCTAAATGCAGGAGCTGCCCCCTGGTGGTCAGTGTGTTCCTACAAGGGGGAGCGCTGCTCAGCCAGAAGCCGAGTTCATGGCTGGCAAGCACAGCAGTGGTGGCAAGAGCCTCTCCTGCCTCTGCTGCAGGTGGGTGAGAAGGACCAAAGGGTTCCGGACTGTGAGAGCCCTGGACTGCGAGAGGGATGTCTGACTGCCAGGGGGATAGGGCCTAAGCTGGCAGGTGAACATCCCCCAAAGGGTCTCGGCCTATGAGACCCTCTTGGACTACAAGAGGGCTGAGGGACACCCCCCAACACACACACACATACACACCAGTGCTTGAATTTTGTGCACCAGGCCTCTAGTATAATTAAAATGATACTAGAGTAGCGGTTCTCAACCTGTGGGTCGCAACCCCTTTGGCAGTCGAACAACCCTTTCACAGGGGTCACCTAAGACCATCCTGCATATCAGATATTTACATTATGATTCATAACAGCAGCAACATTACAGTTATGAAGTAGCAACGAAAATAATTTTATGGTTGGGTCACCACATGAGGAACTGTATTTAAAGGGCCAGAAGGTTGAGAACCACTGTACTAGAGGCTCAATGCATGAAATTCATGCAAGGTGCTCAGCCCTTGCAGCTGTGGCAACTTGCCTCTGGCCTCACAGCCCTGGCTTCATCCTGTAGATCATTTAGCTGTCCACTCTAGTTAGCATATTACACTTTTATTATTATAGATAATTAGTAACTTATATAATTATATTACATATTTATTTCTTTTTATAAATACTTTTTCTGCCTTGTCTATTTTTGATCTAGTCTATTTCTATCTGCTCAGTTCAATTTTGGTATCTTTGATAATTTAAATATATGAACTAACATCTAGAGGTGCTGATTCAACAACTGAGAACTTGAGTTGTTTTTGCCATTTGTTGTTTTGCTGGCCCCTAAACCTGGAGGCTTTCTTCTCATGGGATCTGAATTAGCCTGAGAAAGCAGTGGGTTTCTCTACATAATTTTACATTTATTTTGCCAGGGGTCCCAAGGTTATTTTAACCCAGCATCGCTCATATTAAATTTTTAGCTTGAAGTTTCCTGCAACAGAGAAACTGTATATTTCAACATTAAATTGAAAGCAGACCTGTTGTTACCAATTCTTAGGTGTGATTTTTATCCTATTCAACAGTTAGGTGAAGTCAGAAAAGATTTCATACTATATGTCTTTGACAGTGACCAGAATAATTTTCAAGTTAGCTTTTTGTTTTCGTTTTTGTTGTTTGTTTGTTTCTTTTTCACTGAAGTTATAGCCCTTCAGTAAGACTGGCTGTGTGAGAGAATTTCAGTCAAACCTTGATTCTTTGCACAAGTTCAAAGCCTGTCTCCTGCCTGCCCCTCTTTACCCTCCCCCCCTCCCCTATCATATGACAATGGCAGCCTCTTTGATGCTGAGCCTGGCGGTGCCTAAGGATAGCTGAAGTCATAGAGATTTCTTCCTATTCTGGTTTTCCAGCTAGCTCATCTCCACTGCTGGCCGTGGAGAATTTCTCTTGCCTTTTTTGCTAATTCATTTATATCTTTCAAATAATGTTTACCTTATGTTATCCATTGCTTTTTATGAGTTTTATAGATGAGTTTTCCCCTGGTAACATTATAAGGGCTTTCTACTTTGAAATGTAATTGAACACATGAGGATGAGAACACAATATTCATTAAAATATATTCAATTTTTATACCATCATATACTAATTTTTTAAACTTTTTAAAACAAATACATAGCATGTACTAGTATTTTAAAAAGCATTTTAGTTGTGAGTTGCAGTGATTGAAATAATCACATGGCAGTGAAAATTAAAGAAAAATTAAATTTTTTACAATACTGAAAACATTTACAAAATATTACTGACATTCTTAGCAATTAAATGAATACATAAAGAAAAGAATTTTGATTTAATGGGGATATGGGAGTAAGGTAATAAGAGTCTATGCAAATAAAGAAAACTTTCAAAGAGTTTCTGAAAAACATATGAAAAACAAATCATTACCCAAAGCTAAATACTCTTTAATAAAGAGTACTGCTCCAAAATGCTATAGCCGGAAGAACAGAAAAGAAATGGTAGAATGATGAAGCATGGAAAAGCCAAATAATAAAAACAAAGAAAAACTTGGTTGCAATGACTTTATCACCAAGTTGTAAATAAACCTAGAGAAAATTACTAAATCATTTTGATAATCAGATTCCTTAACTGTCAAATCCCATGGTCCCATTTAAGATGCAAGGGCAATATGTTATATTATTTTCCTATGATAGCAAAGAAAGAGAAATTGTCATGAATTATACCTATGCACCAGGGGAAGAATAGCAATTCCACCGGAAGTAATGAGGTTATCACCCCATATAAACATAGGGGTGATGTTTACATAGTAAACAATCTATAATAATAAAAGGGAAATAGGCTAATTAGACCAGACAGCCAAACGACCTTCCAGACATCCTTCTGGACGACCTTCCGGATGAAGCCTGGGCTGCGAGGGATCAAGGCAGCCAGCAGGCACCAGGGCTGTGAAGGCCTACTCTTGCATGAATTTTGTGCATCGGGCCTCTAGTATTTTTAAAACAGCACATGATTCTGTATTAATTTGTAACTGCTACTACTTATAGTAATTTAGCATTATTGATTTTCAAAGACATGCAAGTCAACATATTCTTAAATGATTAAGGTTACATCTTCACTTATTTTTATAAAAGTTATGGCTCAGATTTTTTCTAAAACCCTAATACATCATCTCAAATTTGCCAAAGGTTGTGATGTACATTGGATTATGCTTCACTAGGTACTTTGAACATAGCATTTACCTCCATTAAATGCTTTGTCCTCTTGCAGGGTAGATCAGTAACTGATAGCCACAGAAATGCCCCCCAACCAAAAATAATCATACAACCATTTGACACTCAGCAATAACTGTTTGTTGCTTCCTGGCCAGAGGTGAATTAATGGATGCTAGACAGTGCTGTTCTCATTGTCTGGACTTGGTAAGTGGAACAACTCAGCTCTGTTCCAAATGTTTCTCAGTTACTTGGTATGTTTATAGCAAAGACACAGGCACCAATATAAGCAAAACCAGTTATATAATCAAATAATTTTTGAGAATGCTCTAGAAAAGTTGAAGACTTGAGGTGATGGATCTGAGAGTCCAGAGAGATCAAGATGGCTAGAGATTGCAGAACACGTTTCCAGAGAGATAAAACAGAGAGAATTCTAAGGATCAATTGAGACTTTCTTCAAGTATTTAGCAAAGTAATGGTCAGTGCATATATGAGAAGAAAATACATGAGATCAGAGAAAGAACCAAAGGAGAGAATTAGGGATGACAGTGCCCAGTGCTCACACAGAGACTGCAATAATGCTGTTCCCACCAACCTTGTAGAAAATTGTTAAGTCACAAAACATTTGGTACAATACTGGAATAAGATAAGTCTTGCTTCAAGACTGGGGAAAAATTGGTCCTAGACTAAACACATCTTAAAAACCATACCCTCCCAACAACCAAAATTGTTTGTAAGGAATTTAACTTTGTCCCAGAACAAATCTCAAAATCTCTGTATAAATACAGTTTCAAGCATTCAATGGTATAAAATTCACATTGTTTGCAATTCTGGCAAATATTACCAGACATGCAAAGAATCAAGAAAATATGATTCATGGTGAGCAGGGAAATCGATCAATGAAAACAGACCAAGAATGACACAGATCCTAGAATTAGCAAGTAAGGATGCTAAAATAGTAACTGTATTTCAGATTCTTAACAAATTAGGGAGTCATGAAAGATATAAAATGACCCAAAATGGACTTCCAGAGGTGGAAAACTATAATATGTGAGCTAAAAACTAAAATATGTGAGATGAAAAGCACACTTAATGGGTTTAATAACAAATTAGGCATATAGAAGAAAAAATATTATTGAACTTGAAGATATAGCAAAAGAAATACAATTTAAACATAAAAATAGTTAAATGCTTTATAAAATGTTCTCTATAATCTGTGGTAAGTGTGCTAAATAATAAATTCATAATAATTATTATATACAATCACTGTTTGTCTTATACCTTTGCTGTCTATTTTAATATGCTTTGCCTTTAATGACATCTTAAAGAATAATAACAATAAAACAACTGTCAGCACTTTCTGTTCTTGGGAACACAGATATAATAAAAGACTTCCCAAAAGTCACATAGCTAGTTAGGGGAAAAGCTAAAAAAGATGTTCAGCCTTTCTAATTCAGATGAAATGGAATTGAGGTCTACATGTACGTTTGACATCTACTAGCAAGTTGATTTAAGAATGTATTCCCTGAAAACAACCCTAATTCACGTATTCTTTGGAAATTTTTCAATCTACCCTTAGAGCTATAAGCACCTCAAATTAAAAAAATATATTTT
The DNA here is from genome assembly GCF_014108235.1 of Myotis myotis. NCBI lineage: Eukaryota > Metazoa > Chordata > Mammalia > Chiroptera > Vespertilionidae > Myotis > Myotis myotis. The sequence continues at coordinate 45,034,911 of NW_023416401.1, forward strand.
ATAAAATTTTTCAGTATCCTAAAACAACAATATCCAATATACAGAGAATTTCCAAGTATGGAGAAATTCAATTGATCGACAGCAGAGGATAATATTCTGTTTCACAGGTTGCACTATTCTAGCAGTCCTATATCTTCACATCCCCTAGAGGCGTCAATACTAGTACCTCTTACTCAAATATTCAATTAAGTTTGTATGAATTCTTGTGCAACATATTTACTAGCAGATAGGGGGTAAATATTCAAAAGAAGTTTGGAGAAAAGTCATCAATCTTTTGTGTGTTTGTTTTTCTCAAGGTCAAAATCCAGCATGTGAAAATGATATTGCATTAGTTCTCTTCAAGGTCATGATTAGAACATAAAAGTCTGCAGAGAAACAGCAACATTTGCATTCATATGAAGTGTGACTGATGACAGGTGCCTCTGTTGCATGGCTCATAAGACTAGCAAGGACTGCTGAAGAGTTATGACCCATTTGATAAAAAAAAAAAAGAAATATTTACTGAAATGGAATCTACAGTGATCCTATCTCATCTTGCCAAGCCATAAGTAAATAAAGTATAAGTAAATAAACCAGAGAAAACACATCATTTTAAGACAGTTAATGGGGTGACATAATTCCAAAAAAATCTGAAGTCATGTTATAGATAAGGACCCTGGTGACCATATCTCATTCTGGGGATGATGCTATTTGTGTGGGTGATCTCAGGCCACTTCCCAAAGTCACACAGCTAGTTAGGGGCACAGCTCTAAAAAGATGCTCATCCTTGGAATTCTAATTCACTATTCTTCCCACATGGCTAATATATGTTAGAAACTTGATTTTGAGGATGAAATTTAAAAACAAAACAAGAATAAAAACCTCTCCCTCATGGGCTTTGAGGTGAAATCCTTAGTTGAATCCAAAGGGGAGGGGGCTGAGGGGGCAGGATCATTAGCCTGAGTTGGAAAAGGATAACCCTCTTCCTGCTAACATTTCTTCACATTTTGCTTTTGATCAGTGCTAACAGCCCTCATTTGTACTGTTTCCTTTAATGTTCCTCCGCCTCATCCCATCTCTCCTTTAACGAAGGAAGATTTTCAGGTTTGAAAATCAAACCTTGAGCTAGTGAGGGCTGAGGAGATTGATAACCAAGCAGGAGGCCTTATTAGCACAGACTGAAAACATGAAAAAAGCCCACAACATTCCAGCAAAGATTTTCAGTGTTCATTTCTTCTGCTAGTTATAAAGTTACTTCTTACTTTGTGGCCAAAATTGCTCTCTTGCCAGCTGAAGGATCTGCTCATTAGCATGAAGCTATAAAATATTAACAGAGGAATTATTCTTTCTTTGGAACGAGACACCTTGAACAATTTGCTCAATATATTTCCAATTTATACTTCCTGGTTCATTGAAGAAACTGTCTATCCAAATAGCACTAGAAAGAAGGTAGAGAATCAGCCATGGCAACATAAAATAGCCCATAATCTATTGAAGAATAGACTGTATTTCATCTTGACAGATATTTTACTGATACTCTTCATTATAAACTAACATGGGCACAATTATTCCTGAAACATTTGAAAGACATGCTGAAATATTTACAAGGGTTACGCAACATTAACAAGTCCTGACAGATATTTATTTTTTTCTTCTATTGAATTATCCAAATATGCATTTACATGTATAAATTATCACAAGTATTATGGGAATAAATAATATATATCACATCATTTGAAAGTATAACATTTTTATCTACCAAAAATGTCAAATTTATGAGGAAATATTTTATATATAATTGGACATGGGTTTTCCCCCAAAATTTTTTGCAGCTCCTGACTTAAACATAGCAGAGATGCAATGTTGGTCTCAGAGAATATGAAATGTACAAAATAGAATTTTAAATCAAGATCAAAATTCACTGAAATATTCATTTGAATGTTCAAGCTCATCAGATTTCTAAAATGTTAACCAAATGTTCTGCTAAGGGGGCATCAATTATGGATAAATAGACGTTTAACCTTGCATTTTTAACATAAAACCAAAGTCTGTTAGGCCATGTATACAAAAGGCCCAGAAATGCAGCCTCCTATGGGAGGATGGTATATACACTAAGGAGATTATCAAGTTGATTTTGGCAACAGATTGTATTTGAGGCTCCACTATAATAAATCAGGTTAGAAATTTTAATGAACATTAGCAGAAATTCCAAGTCTTTCATTTTGTTTTAAATGTTTACTGCATTGCTATCAGACAATGTTAACCAGGTTCATCAACAAAGTTGGAGATGATCCATCTTGAAAACCAAGTTTCACTTTCCTATGAAAAGTTAGGCACATAAACTTGTGAGAATATTTCACATTCTCCATTCTCATGACTTACACATCTATCCTGGTGATGAAAATGCACCCATTATTTTATGGGGGAGGTTAAATCCTCTCAATGTCAAGAAGATCACAACAGCTGTCACAGACTAATCAGGAGAATCACTGCTAGGCTTGAAACAGCCACAAGAAGGCAGCTAATGAAATAGCCACTGTGCACGAAGACCAGAATCATGACTAACAACCTGTGTTTCCTTCAACCCCAACAGACCAAGACTTCAAACAAATACTTCCAAGTACATTCATTGTGATTAAATTTAAGCAAGGAATTATAACATCTACAGGCTTCAATGAATTCTTTTCTTAAAGAACAAGTGTAGTAGGTATGAAATAAATCATAGACGTTATCTGACTTACCACCTTACTGTTCAGGGTGACACTTGCCCATAGAGAGTCATTGAGTGCAGTCGAGAAGGCACAATTCCAAAACAAAACTTTTAATCTACAAGAGAAAAAAAAAGTTCAAAGCATTTACAATGACTATTATATATATATATATATATATATATATATATATATATATATATGTCAGGAATTACTCTACAAATAATGGAAACAGAATGTAATGTAGTAATTGAAAATGTTTATTAAATGTCTTTGGATTTTCTTATACTATCTCAGTTGCCATAAAAATTTAAAATTTATCTTATCTAAAAAAAGAAATTGTTATTTGAAAAACACTATTTAGGAATTTTGAAAACTACATATGAGGGTATTCCCAAAATAAAAAAAATAAGAAAAATAATACTGTTTAATGCTGTCTTCATGAGTAAGCATAGAGCTGCTCCCAGGACACTGCTTTCCAGGATGGTAATGAAATTTATAGACCAAGTCATGACTTAGCATAATGGGGAGCCTCTCTCAGTCCATGTTCAATACTTATGCATCATCCTAACAAAGGGGAGGGGCCAAATAAACCATAATTTTATGTCTAGTCAAGAGAGCTCTCAAATGGGTAGAGAATACACACACACACACACCAGAAAGAAAACGAAAAATTGGGGTAGAGAGAGCTGAAAGTAGAGGAATAGGCACATTTTCCCATGTTTAAGCAGGAAAGCAAGCCGTCAGCATTTCAGACAGGAGTCAAGTCCAATGTAAAGTGAGCTTAGAGCAGTTACACCAACTGAGAACTCAATGATAAGAGAATGCAAGTGAAAAATCATCCAATCCCAGCCTAGACCTCCACAGGACAAATAACAGAGAATTGGCAGACTTGAGCTAATTCTCAAAGCTGAAGGCTTCTGACTTAAACTAAGAGATTCAACCACTGACAAAAGATTAGCCCCATTTCTCAGAAGTGGACATAGAAAGCTGATGACTGATGACAGTTAAGTCTATATTAATGTCAAACTAAACTTTGAAAAAAAAATATGCATTTCAGTGAGTTCAATTCTGTAAATAATTTTATCCTTAGAATTTGAGTTTTAAAATACCTTTCTCTCTCCCACTTCCATCCAATATATCCATGGCCACATACCAATTATTCCAGCCTAGATTTTGTTGCTTACAATGTCCAAAGAAAATAAGGATTTATTCCATGGAATGTATATCTTCTGGATGTAACACCCACCTAGGTAAATTGCTACACATTACATTAGGAAATCTAATATCAAAGCCAAAGTAGGTTATTGGGGTGGCACCTTCTTGAAAGTGGGTGGTAAGGCTCAACCCACACTTTGGGAGTGCTGGCAGGAGATGCTTGACTGTGTAGGCTATCCCTCCCCAAGAAGTAGCACAGCAGCTGCCACAGAGGATCTCATCTGCCTCCTCTAATAGAGAATAATCCCATTCTGCAAAAAATACTTTTTATATTAGAGGTATTGAATATCTTTGTAGCAAGAGAGATGCCATCAATACCATTGAATTTTAAATGAGAAATCATTCCACTTCTCTCTGCCTAGCCTGATGCCCTTGATCTTTTGTCTTAAGCACAGAGATTAAGAGCAAGGCCATGGAGTCAGCCTTCTTCATACCCTCCACCAGCAACTATCTGGAAGCCTTGGTCCTTTATTTCAACTCTACAAACCTGTACATTTTTTCCCTCAACCAAGCCCAGATTCTTACCTCACAGATTCATTGGGAAATTTAAATGGAAAATCTGCACACTTAAGTGTACATCCTTTCCTCAGTAAAGGGGGGCTATTATTCCTCAAGCAACCACAGTAACCTGTGTGTCTATAATTCTTCAACTTACTGCAAATTATGCAAACTTCCATAGCCCGGAAAAGCTCCACCCAGATGTGCAAATGCAACTAAAGATGCTGGGAGAATCCAGCACTTGTGTGTCCCCAGGAAGACATCAGAAGCCACAGTGGGGATCCCTGACTCAGCTCTGCTCTTTGGTCCTGTATGCATTCAGTGACTTCAGCAGAGCCCTGCTTTAGTTCTAAGAGTGTAGTCACAGCACAAGGATAACCTGTCCTCACCTCAAAGATGAAGAAATATTGAACAGATTTTAAGAAGCATCTCAGGTCATTTGAAACTGAATTATTTTCTCCATTTGCTTAATAAATGTACTCTCTTTTTAAATAAATCCATTGTCCTAGACAGTTTTACAATTTGAGGAAAAATCTCCAAGATAAATATTATAGTAGTGTGTATATCCTGTATATCAAGAAAGATTATCTCCCTCTGAGACTGTGGAGATGAATGGCATTGTATTCTTTTTAGGCACACTTTTTTGCATTTATTAATGCTTAATAAAATATTAATCACAAGAAAAATAGAGGTTTGGGTCAGAAGTTTTTTGCACCATACTGAGCAGACTGGGCTAATAATGCCAACAATTTGACATCACAATAATGAAGGCACTATTTGTGAGTTGAATTCTTGTTTCACTGAACTAAGTCAGGGCTTAGTTCCGAAGAAATTTTTACTCCGGCAAGCCTATTTAAGCCCAGGGAAATCAGTTTCCATTAATGTTAGTAACGTCTTTCAAAGTGTACACTATTGTCAATAATATTTACCCTTTAGCTTAAAGCTAGAATTTTAAGAATAAGTCCAATAGCAATACCTCTTCTTAGTCATTAAGCCTGTTCAGATAGTTGACATAAGGTAGTGCTTTTCAATGTTGTAGTTAGACTTTGCAAAATGTGGATAATTGACACAGTTCATTTAGTGTTTTCATTTGTATTTTCAATGTAGCTAGAGACATCTGCCTTAATCCCATCCCTTGCTCTTCAACATATTAGTTATGTGACCTACCACAAGATGTTTATCAGTTTTTTACATTGATTTCTTTAGCTATTGATAAGGATGATAATAGATTAGTACATAATTCTACTTTGAGCCTAACTATATGTTAAGTACATAAAACAGAACCTAGTACACAATAACTACTATGTTAATGTTGTTATTAATATTCAGAATATTTATTGAGGGCCTTCTTTCTGCCAGGAATTTTTCCAGGTTGTATAAAGCATTAAATAAAATATACATACATTCCTGTCCCTGTAGATTTTATATTTTAATAGGGCAGGTAAACAACAAACACTGAAAATAAGGAAAATATATAGTTGTTCCACTGAAGGGAACAACAAAACAGGCTGAGAAATGTTGGAATGTCCTGAAGTTTTAGAAAAGATGGCTGTGTCAAGTATTAAGCTTCATGTCTCAGTTTCCACCTTGCCCACAGGCAGGGCACGAGGTCATGCTGGGGCTGCACTTGGCAAACCACACCTCTGTTTAACAGATCCTCACAAGACCCGGCCAATAGGGAGCGCTAGGAGGAAACTAAGGTAGGAGGAGGAAGAAGGGACTTCTACTCTGCCAGCTTCCTGGTTCCATCAGTGGCCTTCAGCTTCAGCAGAAGTGCAGCATTCCAGTTGAACCTGGTTTTTATTTTTTCCCAGCACTTGGGGACCCAGTCTTATCATATCCACAGAGAAGTACTTGCACCACGAGCTGCTGACTCCTCCTCAGAGATGCCCTCACCCTCACCCTCACTCCATGGACCCCTTCTTCCAAGCTCACAGACACCACCAGTTAAATAGCAATTCTCTTAACCAGCTGGGACCACGCTCCATAAGGCTCACCCTCCAAGTTTCTGCAGTTTGATAACCCCATCCCAGGGGTGACAGGCACTGCTTGCAGTAGTCACCTCTATGATACCTCGCACCTTTCTCAGTTACCTAGTTAACAAATCTTTATACATAAACATTTTTCAATTAAATTTTCTGTTTAAAAATCTGACATGAGTTCCCTCTCCCGAATAGTGTGACCACAATGGACAACAAAGACTTCACTGAGTAAAGACCTGAGAGAAGTGAGGGATGAGCCATGCTAGCATAGAGGGAATAGCATGCTGGACAGGGTAAACTGCAAGTGCAAAGGCCCTGAGGTGGAGTTGGTCCTGATATTGGTGAGAAATAGCAAGACAGCCTGCACTTCTGAAAAAGAATAAGCAAGGGCCGAGTAGTGGAGGCCAAGATCTGAGAGAGAACAGGGTCAGATTATAAAATGCTCATACATGGGGGGATGTAAGGACTACTACCAACAATTATGCTGAAATAACAGGCATTAACCGGGAATGCACAGACATATTGATTTGAATGGCCTTTCCATATGTAAGTAATTACCGGGACTGATTTTTACTTAAAATGAGGTACAAAGCTATTTGAAGGTACTGTGTAGAGAGATGACTTGTTTAACTTACATTTTAACTGCTCCCAACAGGAGAATAGATACGCATTTTCTATAAAATACAATGTTTCTTAATTCAATATGAATTATTTAACTATAATCCTATATAATAAAAGCCTAATATGCTAAGTGTCCAGTTGACTGGTCAGCCAATCAATCAATCAAAGCGTAATATGCTAATGATATGCTAAGGCTGCTCAACTGCTCACTATGACGTGCGCTGACCACGAGGGGGCAGTCAACCAGTCAACCAGTCGCTATGATGTGCACTGACCACCAGTGGGAAGGCGCTCCAACCAGTAGGTTAGCTTGCTGCTGGGGTCCGGCTGATCGGGACTGAGCAAGACAGGCCAGACACATCCTGGAGCCCTCCTGTGATCCCTTCCTGGCTAGCAAACCTCCCACATCTCTCCCTGGCATGGGTGCGGTCCTCAGCCTGGCCTGTACCCTCTCACAATCCAGGACTCTTTGGGGGATGTTGGAGAGCCAATTTCAGCCCAATCCCGCAGGCCAGGCAGAGGGAACCCACTGGTGCATGAATTTGTGCACCAGGCCTCTAGTCTATAATAAATGTGGTAAAACATACATGTTTTTTTAGTAAATCTGATAGTAATAAAAATACACAGGCATATCAGTATTTACTAAGAAATACAGCTATTAACAATAAATATTTAAGTACACATTAGCTTTCTTTCCTATTTTAAGGAAAATCCTTAAGATATTTGAAACTCTGAAGTGTAATAAGTTAGGCCTTAAATTGTTCCAAAATTTCCTTCTGTATTCTGGTTTTTTTTTGTTTTTATTTATAAAAACAGAACAGCCAGTTTTTTAAAAATATATTTTTATTGATTTCAGAGAGGAAGGGAGAGGGATAGAGATAGAAACATCACTGATGAGAGAGAATCATTGATTGGCTGCCTCCTGCACTCCCCACATTGGGGATCAAGCCCACAACCCAGGCACAGCCCTGACCCGAGTCAAACCTAGACCTCCTGGTTCATAGGTCAACGCTCAACCATTGAGCCACGCTTTACTGTCATCACCAATTGCCATGCCAATGCAAGGTGTTTTCCTTCAGTTTTTGAAACAGTGTAAAGAATTAGTTAGCCTATCTTTACTTCAGGCTAATATTCAACACAGGGAAAAATAAAAGTTACAGGGAAAATCATAGCTAAGAATTAACAGACAGGGATTTGAGTCTGCAAAGCCAGTGCTTGATGTGTTTTGCCACGCTATGTGTATGAAACATCCTTTTCTGTCTAATTAATTCTATTTTAATTCTATTTTAAATGTTAAATATAAAACACAAAGAAAGGTGCATGCTGTTTTAAATTAAGAAAAAATTCCTTGGAAAGTGAAATTTTAATTATCTTAATTCTTTAACTCTGCCCAAGATTGCCTATTTGTACTCAATACCACATTTCTTTTGTCTAACACTCCTGTATGTGGAAGACTAGCAACTGTTACTAGACTCTACAGCCCTGGGTTCCAGTTTAGAATCCACCCACGAGATGCACTTTCACAAATGGTTCGCTGCACATGAATGTCAGTTCTGTGCCTTCTAAAGAAATATTCATCCATTATCTGGGTCATTCTCAAGCTTGAAAGAACTTCAATTCTGTAATGTCCTCTATATCATATGTATTGGGTAAAAGAGAGTTTTAACCTATCTACAGTAATAAAACAGAGATAGTTAACTCCTGCCTTGTTTCATTCTTGGTAACAGTAAGAAATCAGTCTCAAAGAAAAAAAATGTGCATCAAGTTCAGTCTAGGTTTTAAACAGTGGCCTTGAGTATCTCCCCAGAAACAAGGCTGGGGACAATAATACTGGAATAAAAAATAACCAAGGTAATGAAGACTAAAAATAAAAATCACCAGCTAGAATTCGGCTTCTGTGATGATATAGTCTACTGAGAGGTAGTTTAGGAATTAAATATCATTTCTGTTTTCTAAATTATATATTATTTATTTTGTAAAAGCCAGCTATTTATTATATGGAATATTTATGCTCATGGAAAGAGCAAAACAATAGTTGAATTTGGGGGGAAGGACTATGCTCTTTTTTTCCTTTTCATTGAATTTGTTGGGCTATTTTCTTATTTTGAGGCAAGTTTTTAATAGTGATGTCATGTGTGTTTTTCCTAAAATCTATATAGAATTCAATAAAAACTATCTGGAAGATGGGGGATTGATATCTGTATTGATTGTAGGTTCAATGAGCAAATCAGGATCAGGCTCTAATTGTCATCCTCTCATGTTGAAAATGTTGGCTGTCTCTCCACAAAACCCCAACATTGCATGCAATCACGAAGAATCTCCCACCACGTGACCCAAACTTCTCACCATCTCTCACTGCTCATCAACCAAAACACTTCTCTTTAACCAGAGTGGACTTTTTGCTATTATCTGAAGAGGTCCTCACACTGTACACGTTTTATCACTGATTTTTCCATGGAGAATGTGGCTCATTCTCTTGTCTTCTGGGACTATTGACAGGAGCTCAGCTCTATCAGTGACCAGAAACATGAGGAGATACTCCTCAAACAGAAAGTTACTCTGCCCTTGAAGGGCCTGGCTTTGCTTCAGAGCCTAGCAGTTTGAGGAATGTCACAGATATCTCCAGCATTATCAGACCTCTCCAATAACATCTTTCCTCAGAGCACCTGGAACCTGCTATGTTGTTCTCTCTCTCTCTCTCTCTCTCTCTCTCTCTCTCTCTCTCTCTCTCTCTCTCTCTCTCCCACTAAAACTTGAAGGTACCTGCTAGTCCAATAAATGAATCACAGATGCTTCTTTTTTAGCAAAGAAAGAGACTTTATATTAGCAAGCATTAATAGTGAAGTCAGTTTTTCCTAAAACCTATATAGAATCATACACTACACGTGAACCAATACTTTGTGTATACAACCCAAACCAAACTGTAGACAAATAAATTAGCAGAGTGAAATCTATTATTGTACACAAGGAAGAAATGGGATCACCCTGAACTTCAAACAGAAGACTAAAAATCACTTTATAAAAACAGTAAGTAAAATCAGCACTTATTTTTGAGTGTCAGCTGTTCAGTAGCAGAACGTCAAGAATATCAAAGGATATGTCCAATTAAGCTTTGTAATGCCTCAATGTTTAACTGTTCATTTCCTGACCTATCCTATTTTTTTAAAATGTGATTTAAGAGTTTCAGATTTCTACCTTTTGTTTAAGATTTTCTCTATTATTTTTAATTTCTTAAACATGTCAGCCTAACACATAGCCAATCTTCATCAGTTCTAAGTGGTAAGACCAAAAACTTTCCCTTCCTGGGGTTCAAATCTGAGTCAGGGGTGTTAAATGATCATGAAGCCAATGCCCATTTAGAAAAGCACTCTCACCATCCCTGAGAGCTCTGCTCTGTCAAGGTTAACATTTTAAGCAGTTAGCAAAATATTTCACCTAGTTAGCAAAGTGAACGGTGTCACTCTGATAGTTCCTCTCGGGCACAGTGACTCTCTCAAAATGAACTTCACATTTGATAAGGCCGAATTGAAAGATGGTTTGCCATAAAAGCTCCCTCCTGCTCAAGACCTGGGTAGGCTCAGGAAAATAAATATGATCCCTGGAACTGCTGTGAAATGGAAAATAGATTGGGGCTCAGGGAAGAGGCCTGGGAAGAGCTGCAGATGCAGGAAGTGAAAATGCCAGGAAGGGACGGGTGGGGAACACAGCCAGGTGTGAAGAGAACACTAGCTGGGAAAGTCTCTCTCCAAAATCCACAGATGCCAACCATTGGTAGGAGTCCCAAGATGCAGAACATTTGTCTTTACCTTAGAAGGGGATGTCCCAGCAAGACTGAATTACTATGAATTTTATGGTCAGGGCATTCTCCAGAAAGCTCATGAATTTCATCTCCTACTTCCGGGTACACATGTGTTTGATGGAACATTTAGGCTACTTGCAAGGTCCTGATTACCAGGTCTAAGTAGCAGGTTGTCACCAATGGAGTGGACCAGCATGATGTTCTTTAGAATGTCAAGATTAGTGAGGTTCCTTTGTGTTATCATGAAAGACAGCAGGGGTTACACAACCCTGAGGCAAAATGGTGGCTATGCTGCTCTCACCCTTCAGAGGCCAAATGTTCTTACTCCTCCCTGCTGAGGGTTGTAGAGAAGAAAGCAGTTGCCAGATAAAAAGCCACATACAAAGTGCCAGAGGCTGTGTTGATATGATCTGTTAAAAAGATTACATCTGACACAGCATCTGGGAGGGAGCTACCACTATATTGAGAGGGGCAACCTGCCATTGGACCCAAGTGTCCCTGCTTCTCCTTGCTGGGTGTGCCAAGAAGGCAAGGTCCTGACCACTCTCTATCTGAGCCATTTCTCAGGGCTGCGATTTCAGTGAGCAACCTTGAGCCAGGAGGTACTGCCACCCTCTGGGCATTATGTTCCCTCATCTCTGAGTTTCTCGGCTATGATGCAAATTCACTGCCAGAGAGCATAGTCAAGTAAGGCCTCCTTTGGCTGCTGTTAATATCTCCACTGTAATTTAAATAACAGCTTGAGTTCCCTTATCCTTTCTTTAATACCATGTGAAGGAAGCTCTGGCATTTTTACTTTGTTTACTAAAGGCTTAATTGTATCCAAATTTCAGGGGCTATCCCAGAACACCATTTAGGATGGGATCCAAGCATCCTTGCAAAAGAGTGAATCTAAATCATGGATTAGTATTCCCATGTTAATCATTCTCTCCTATTGTGGTAAGACAGATAATGGTTCTCCACAGATTCCCTTGAAGTGTGCGATGGGGAGCTTAGTCAGGTGGGCCCAATGTTATCAGAGGGTCCTTTAAAAGGGACACAGGAAGGTCAAATTCAGAACAAGAGAGGATGGTACACTAATACCAGGTAAGAACTGCAAACACAGCAAAGTGGGCACCTTCTAGCTGGAAAGGCGAGTAAATGGATTCTTCCCTATAGGCTCTGGGATGAACAGAATCTGTTGAGCCACGGTAGCCTTCTGGACTACAGAGTAGTAAGATAAGTTTGTGAAGGCACTTTATTGTGGTTATTTGTTAGAGCAGCAATAGTAAACTAACACAGCTATTTAGCCTATATTTATCTTTCCCCTTCCTGGGTCCAAATCCCCCAAGATCCACTCCCTCATGTGTTCCCCCAGTTCCTGCCAGTAAATGTCACCCAGATCTGCATGCTCTCTCTGTAGGCCTAGGACTTCCCTGACACCTGGAGGTAGTGAGGAGAGGTGAGGCGGTCCTGGAGGAAAACAAGTGTCATCTTGTAGACACTGCTTCAGGTGGGCTCACTACCCGGCTCCAGGTCAGGGCTAGGAGCTACGTCTGCCATCAGGAAGACCTTGAAAGTATTTGGGGGTGAATAGTTTTGGTTTTATTTACCTGAATATTTCAATCCTAAATCTTGGAGTCCCATTTCCCTTTCGTGAAAACAAAGGCGTTTGACACAGGAAACATGGAAAGTTTCAAATGGACCCCTTTTAGGACTAGACCGCCAATGCAATATGATCCAGATTTGTTTTTTTACCAAGAGAAATAAGAGTGTCCTTTGAAGTTGCCATAGAAGTTCCTGGCTTTCAAATATGTCTGAAGCTGTCAGTTATCTGCTCTGAACTTATATACCTGATATATTGTCACAATATAGTTTTTTGTTTGTTTGTTTGTTTTTTTTTATTATTATTTTTTTTTATTGCTTAAAGTATTACAAAGGGTATTACATATGTGTCCATTTTATCCCCCCGCCCTAGACAGTCCCCTAGCCTCCCATATCCCCCAGTGTCTTATGTCCATTGGTTATGCTTATATGCATGCATACAAGTCCTTTAGTTGATCTCTTACCCCCCTACCTCCTGCCCCGCAACCCTCCCCGGCCTTCCTGCTGCAGTTTGACAATCTGTTCGAGGCAGCTCTGCCTCTGTATCTATTATTGTTCAAAAGTTTATAATGGTCTCTATTATCCATGAATGAGTGAGATCATGTGGTATTTTTCCTTCATTGACTGGCTTATTTCACTTAGCATAATGCACTCCAGTTCCATCCATGACGTTGCAAATGGTAAGAGTTCCTTCCTTTTTAGAGCAGCATAGTATTCCATCGTGTAGATGTACCACAGTTTTCTAATCCATTCATCTACTGATGGGCACTTAGGCTGTTTCCAGATCTTAGCTATGGTGAATTGTGCTGCTATGAACATAGGGGTGCATATATCCTTTCTGATGGGTGTTTCTGGTTTCTTGGGATATATTCCTAGAAGTGGGATCACAGGGTCAAATGGGAGTTCCATTTTCAGTTTTTTAAGGAAACTCCATACTGTCTTCCATAGTGGCTGCACCAGTCTGCATTCCCACCAGCAGTGCACAAGTGTTCCTTTTTCTCCACATCCTCTCCAGCACTTGTCGTTTGTTGATTTGTTGATGATAGCCAGTCTGACAGGTGTGAGATGGTACCTCATTGTTGTTTTGATTTGCATCTCTCGGATGATTAGTGACTTTGAGCATGTTTTCATATGTCTCTTGGCTTTCTGAATGTCCTCTTTTGAAAGGTGTCTATTTAGGTCCTTTGCCCATTTTTTGATTGGATTGTTTATCTTCCTTTTGTTGAGTTGTATGAGTTCCCTATAAATTTTGGAGATTAGGCCCTTATCAGATATGACATTGGCAAATATGTTTTCCCACACAGTGGGTTTTCTCGTTGTTTTGTTGATGGTTTCTTTTGCTGTGCAGAAGCTTTTTATTTTGATGTAGTCCCATTTGTTCATTTTCTCTTTAGTTTCAAGTGCCCTAGGAGCTGTATCAGTGAAGAAATTGCTTCGGCATATGTCTGAGATTTTGTTGCCTTTGTATTCTTCTAGAATTTTTATGGTTTCCTGTCGTACATTTAAGTCCTTTATCCATTTTGAGTTTATTTTTGTGTATGGTGTAAGTTGGTGGTCTAGTTTCATTTTCTTGCATATATCTGTCCAATTTTCCCAGCACCATTTATTGAAGAGACTATCTTGGCTCCATTGTATGTTCTTGCCTCCTTTGTCAAATATTAATTGAGCATATTGGTTCGGGCCGATTTCTGGGCTCTCTATTCTATTCCATTGATCTATATGCCTATTCTTGTGCCAGTACCAGGCAGTTTTGAGAACAGTGGCTTTGTAATACATCTTGATATCTGGTATTGAGATCCCACCTACTTTGGTCTTTTTCAGGATTGCTGCAGCTATTCGAGGTCTTTTTTTATTCCAGATGAATTTTTGGAGAGTTCGTTCTAGATCTCTGAAGTATGCCGTTGGTATTTTAATGGGAAGTGCGTTGAATTTATAGATTGCTTTGGGTAGTATGGACATTTTAATGATGTTGATTCTACCAATCCATGAACACGGTATGTTCTTCCATCTGTTTATGTCTTCCTCTATATCTTTTTTCAACGTCCTGTAGTTTTCTGAGTAGAGGTCTTTTACCTCTTTAGTTAAGTTTATTCCTAGGTAGCTTAATTTTTTTGGTGCGATGGTAAACGGGATTGTTTTTATAATCTCTCTTTCTGAAAGTTCACTATTGGTGTATAGAAATGCCTCGGATTTCTTGGGGTTAATTTTGTATCCTGCTACATTGCCAAATTCATGTATTAAGTCCAGTAGCTTTTTGATGGAGTCTCTAGAGTTTTGTATGTATAATATCATGTCGTCTGCAAATAAGGACAGTTTTACTTCCTCTTTTCCAATTTGGATGCCTTTTATTTCTTCTTCTTGCCGAATTGCAATGGCTAACACTTCCAGTACTATGTTGAACAGGAGTGGTGAGAGGGGGCATCCCTGTCTTGTTCCTGTTCTTAGGGGAAATGGTGTTAGTTTTTGTCCATTGAGTATGATGTTGGCTGTGGGCCTGTCATATATGGCTTTTATTATGTTGAGGTATGATCCTTCTACTCCCACCTTGCTGAGAGCTTTTATCAAAAATGGGTGTTGAATTTTGTCGAATGCTTTTTCTGCATCAATTGATATGACCATGTGGTTTTTTTCTTTCAATTTGTTTATGTGATGTATCACGTTTATTGATTTGCGGATATTGTACCATCCTTGCATCCCTGGGATAAATCCTACTTGGTCATGGTGTATGATCTTTCTGATGTACTGCTGGATCCGATTTGATAAGATTTTGTTGAGGATTTTGGCATCTATGTTCATGAGGGATATTGGCCTGTAATTCTCTTTCATTGTGTTGTCTTTACCTGGTTTTGGTATTAGGGTGATGCTGGCTTCATAGAATGAGCTTGGAAGTGTTCCTTCCTCTTGAATTTTTTGTAGTAGTCTGAGGAGGATAGGTTTTAGTTCTTCCTTGAATGTTTGGTAAAACTCCCCTGTGAAGCCGTCTGGTCCTGGGCTTTTGTTTGCTGGAAGCTTTTTGATGACTGCTTCAATTTCTTCCATAGTTATTGGCCTGTTGAGATTTTTAGATTCTTCCTGATTGAGTTTTGGAATGTTGTATTTTTCTAGGAATTTGTCCATTTCCTCCAGGTTGTCTAGTTTGTTGGAGTAGAGCTGTCCATAGTATTTTTTAACAATCATTTGTATTTCTGTGGGGTCTGTTGTTATTTCGCCTCTATCGTTTCTGATTTTGTTTATTTGGGTCCTCTCTCTTTGCTTCTTGGTGAGTCTGGCTAGAGGTTTGTCAATCTTGTTTATCCTTTCAAAGAACCAGCTCTTGGTTTCATTGATTTTCTGTATTGTTTTTTTGGTCTCTATGTCATTTATTTCTGCTCTAATCTTTATTATCTCCTTCCTTCTGCTCACTCTGGGGTTTTCTTGTTGCTCTCTTTCTAATTCTTTGAGTTGTAGAGTTAGATGATTTACTACCATTTTTTCTTGTTTTTTGAGATAGGCCTGTAGAGCTATAAACTTCCCTCTCAGGACTGCTTTCATTGTGTCCCATAGGTTTTGGATTGTTGTGTTTTCATTGTCATTAGTTTCCAGGATGTTTCGAATTTCTTCTTTGATTTCATTGGTAACCCAATCAATATTTAATAGCATGCTATTCAGCTTCCAGGTGTTTGAGTATTTTGGGTTGTTTTTATTGTAGTTTATTTCTAATATTATGCCATCGTGGTCTGCAAAGACGCTTTTTATGATTTCAATTTTCTTGAATTTGGGGATACTTTGCTTGTGACCCAATATATGGTCTATTTTTGAATATGTCCTATGAGCATTTGAGTAGAATGTATATTCCCTGGCTTTGGGGTGAAGTGTTCTGAAGATGTCTATTAAGTCCATCTGATCTAGTGAGTCATTTAGGATTGCTGTATCTTTGCTGATTATTTGTCTAGAGGACTTATCCAGTGCTGTCAGTGGTGCATTAAAGTCCCCTACTATGATTGTATTGTTGTCGATGTCTCCTTTGATATCTTCCAGGAGTTTTTTTATGAATTTGGGTGCTCCTGCATTGGGTGCATATATGTTTACCAGGATTATATCTTCTTGTTGTATTGATCCCTTTAGTATTATGAAGTGGCCTTCCTTATCTCTTGTTATGGCCTTCACTTTGAGGTCTATTTTGTCCGATATAAGTATTGCTACCCCAGCTTTCTTTTCCTTTCCATTTGCCTGAAAGATATTTTTCCATCCTTTCACTTTCAGTCTGTGTGAGTCCCTTCTAATGAGGTGGGTTTCTTGTAGACAGCAGATGTATGGGTCATGTTTTTTTATCCATTCAGCCACTCGATGTCTTTTGTTTGGAGCATTTAGTCCGTTTACGTTTAAAGTTATTATTGAAAGGTACTTGTTTGTAGGCATTTCTGTTTTTGTGTGGCTGTTTTCTTTCTGAGCTGTTTATTTCTTATTTTTATACCAGTCCCTTTAGCATTCCTTGCATTGCTGGCTTGGTGGTGATAAACTCCCTTAGCCTTTTTTTGTCTGTGAAGCTTCTTATTTCCCCTTCAAGTTTGAATGATAGCCTTGCTGGATAGAGTATTCTTGGATTCAGTCCTTTGCTTTGCATCACTTTGTAAATTTCCGTCCATTCTTTTCTGGCCTGATGTGTTTCTGTTGAGAAATCATTTGACAATCTAATGGGAGATCCCTTGTATGTAACTTTTCGTCTCTCTCTTGCAGCCTGTAAGATTCTCTCTTTGTCCTGAACATTTGCCATGGTAATTATGATGTGTCTTGGTGTGGGTCTTTTTGGGTTCACCTTGTTTGGGACTCTCTGGGCTTGTGTGACTTTTTTCTTCCCCACCTCAGGGAAGTTTTCTGATATTATTTCTTCTAATAGGTTTTCTAATCCTTGTTCATCCTTCTGTTGTTCTGGTACCCCTATTATTCGTATGTTGTTTCGTTTCATGTTGTCCCAAAGCTCCCTTAGGCTCTCCTCCTGTCTTTTCATTTTTTTCTCCAATTGCAGTACGTTTTGGGTGTGTTTTGCTTCCTTGTCTTCTAAATCACTAATTCGGTCCTCCGCTTCTCCTAGTCTACTGTTGATACTTTCAATGGAGTTTTTCATTGCAGCTATATCACTCTTCATTTCTACTTGGGTCTTACTTAAGTTGTTGATTTTTTCATCTGTTTCTTCTAGTTTCTTGCTGAGGTTGTCGATTTTTTCCTCCATCCAGTTTATGCACTCTAGAACCCTTATTCTGAATTCTTTTTCTGTCATGTTGCATGCCTCTGTATTACTTAGCTGCTTTTCTGGAGAGTCCTCCTTCTCTTTCCTTTGGGGGTTTCTTTGTCTACCCATGTTTGATCTCACTGACATACCTAGACGTTGAGTCGTTCAGTGGCTGCTCCCTTGGTGGCAGTGACTCCTTGGTCTGCGGTTGCTCTTCGGGCAGTTGCGGTAGCAGCTGCTCTTCAGTTGGCAGCAACTCCTCTGGTGGGTGCTGTTCACAGCTATGGTGGCTCTTCTGGCTGGTGGGGCGAGGTTTCACGTACAGCTGCTGTTCCTCAGCAGAGGGTGTGGTGCTCAGGAGGTTGCTGTTGCTTGGATCTGCTGTGTTGATTTAAAGGCACAAAATACAACACAACAAGGCACCACGTACCAGGCACTATACACAAATATATTCACGATATTAATAACCCCAAATAAAGGTGACCACCTGAATTAAGAGAATTAGGGGATAAGGAAGAAGGAAGAGAAAAAGAGAAAAGAGAAAAAAGAAAAGAAAATTAGGGACCAAAAAAAGGAGTGCAAAAATGAAATTGGGAAAAAGGAGGGGGGAAAGTAAAAGCGAGAAAAGAAAGGAAAAGAAAAAAAAGAGCGAGAAGAGAGAATGAAGTGGAAGAGGGGAAGAGACTTTTTTATATGAGGAGAATACTCCTATAGAACAGCCATTAATCCCAACAAATTCCAGCAACAGCTCCCTGGAGATGAATGCAAACTAGAGACAACCAATAATATAACGATGAAAATAGAATGGAGAACACTAATCCCAAAATAAAATAAAGAGAAAATAAAATGGCACTTTAAAAAAAAATGGTAAAATGGTAGCAGTAATAATACTGGTTAAAAATAAGAAGGTAGTAATTAAAAGGGTAAAATCAGGTGATGGAAAAAAGAAGAAAAAAAAAAGAAGAAGAGGAAAAGAAAAAAAAAAAAAAAGAAAAAAAATTGGTTTCTTAGTTAAAAGGTGAAAAAAGAAAAAAAAAATATTGCAGTAGTGAAGGTCCTTCGGTTCTTCTATTCTTCAGTGTGGCTCGCCTTAGACCTGCCAGGTATTCAGGAGAGTGTTGAGTTTCCCTGCGATACACTGTTCCTCTGTGTTGTAAACCACAGTCCTTATTTTAAAGCAAGCCGCATTTGTTTCCCAGACTGCCTTATTTTGTGTTTAGCAAAGAGTCAGTTTGTGGGTCAGCCTCTGGGTGGCAGTGTTCTGGGGTTGGCCTCTGAGGCTACAGGGCCTCTCTGTCCAGTGGAAGTTCACTGCCCAGAGCTGGCTGCGTAAGAGTTACCAGTGCTGTGTTGTTGCTGGGATTGAAAATCCCTCTATAGGCCAGACCCTGTTAACTCCCAGGGACTGATCAGGTTATTTTAATCCTTGATCTCCTACAGGGTGGAATCTGGGTGTGGCTGTGCTCCTTGCCTGGGGGCTGGGGGGAGGAGTCTCACTCTCCGGAGAGAATGGCTGCCTCAGCCCTGGGCTCAGGGGTGTCTCAGTACTCAACTCGCTGCCACCTCTCCAGGCCCCCCCTCTCTCCTCAGTCTCTCCCCAGATTCCACTCCTCCGCACACTCTCCCTCTCTTCAGCACAGGTGAGTGTCTGTATCCGACATGTCCCATGAACAGGGTTCAGTGAAAACAAACAAACAAACGCCGGCCGCGGAAACGGGGAAGGCTTGGTTTCTGTAAGCTTCTTCTCTTACCGGGACTGCATGGTCTGGTCAGCTCTTCAGGCTGCCCCCTTTAGGCTCAGTCCTCTGTGATCACAGACCGAGCTCTCAATTCCCCCGGCAGCGCCAGGAATCCCGCGGTTCTCCTTTCCCCTGTTAGGGGCTGTGCCTGTCCCAAGGGACGCGGCTGTCTGCCACACGGTCTCCCTCCGACTCTCTGGGTTCAGAGGTCTGGCAAACTTTCCTGCCCAAATCCCTGGTTTTTTTACCTTTCCAGGGGAGTTCTGCTCTTCCCGGCTGCAAACCGTCTCGCCAGCTGAGGAATTTCGCCAATTCGGGGTGGATGTTACTAGTTTCAGCTGCTCACTCCATTTGCTCAGGGACACGACCTGGGACGCGTCTGCCTATACCGCCGCCATCTTTCTTCTCCTTTCAGTGGCAGACAAGTCATGGCTCAAATCCAAAGCAAAGAGAAGTCTTTCTAACAGTCCTCACATGAAGTGTTTCCCCATCCTCTTTGCCTAATCTGCTTGAGGTTTTTTCATTACTTTGCCGACTTCCTCCAACTCTAGTATCTCAGTGTGACATCAAGTGCTATTGAGTTTTGATCTCTATCTTCTTTCCAAGCCCCTCAATTTGGCTTCTTTTCATGTCTTAAGATGAGGCCTGAAATCTTTTTTTCAAAATATAATCTTCCAGAGTAGCTGTACCAGACGGAGTCTTGGCCACGTGTCACAATATAGTTTTTATTTCAATGTCTGATCTTTATGCTATAATCCCTACCACTGCTAATTAAATCAAAGTTATACTTTGATTGTCAATTAAAATGATAATATATTATAGGTGAAGGTCAAAAAGGAGCTGTGGATTCTGTATGCCAAGCAACACTTCTCACAGAGCTGAGTATTGATCAGGTATCCAATCACTAGAGGGCACCCAAGAAAGGCAAACATTGGCTGATAAAGGGACTTTTTGTTCGGTTGTCCCTTCCTCAGATACTCCAGAGAGTCTTTTGATTAAATCCATTAATTTCATGGTTTTGTGTAACTGGAATATTATCAATTAATTTGTCCTAAATTTCTCATTTTTTTAAATATATTTTATTGATTTTTTACAGAGAGGAAGGGAGAGAGATAGAGAGTTAGAAACATCAATGAGAGAGAAACATCGATCAGCTGCCTCTTGCACATCTCCCACTGGGGATGTGCCCACAACCCAGGTACATGCCCTTGACCGGAATCGAACCTGGGACCTTTCAGTCCGCAGGCCGACGCTCTATCCACTGAGCCAAACCGGTTTCGGCCTAAATTTCTCATTTTTCACTTCAAATATATGCTATAATCTTTCTTCTGATGACTAGCAACAAAGAAGGGTATAGTGATGAAGCTTAGGGTGATAGCAACAAAGGTATATTTTCTAGAATCTTCTTTATTATTAGTGCTAGATTTTTTTCAGGGCCATTCAGAAGGTTGATTGTCAGGTAAGCTAGGAAGCCAGAATGTTTTCTTGGGAAAGAAAGTTTCATGACTGGGGTAGACATCACAGGCTACTAAGTCATCTGATATCCTCAAGGTTGCCAGGTGCTCAAATGGCACATTTGTAAAAATTAATACCTCCCACATACTTTACTTCCATTTATAGGAAAACTTTCAGAATGTATTGATCTCTTTATGACACTTTATTGCTATGTTCCAGAAAAAAATGTGATAAGGAATATACACATCTATGTGCACAATGTGAATGACTCACAGAGAACTCCACATGAGGGTCAGAGATTTCACTTCTTCACAGAGTAGTAATTCTTGGCCATATGTATTCTCTTATAAAATCTCATCTTCACACTGGTCTTCAGGGTTATGCTTTCAATGATATAAGACCATGCTGATGAGTAGTAAGATTTAATATAAAAGTTCACTCAGTTTTCAGCTATTGAAATGTAAGAGGTAATCCCAAGGATCAGCAAAATCCCTCTTCTTTTACGTCAATATCTGGCAATATTCATAGTGGGGAAGTGATTGATGAATCACTAACAGAAATGGGAGATAATCAATAATGTCCTCACTGGCTTTCACCTCTCCTCTATAAATGTCTGTTCCCAGCCCCTGGGGTTGGAGTGCTCTAACCACTACCAGGCTGTCTTTAACCAATTCAAATGGACTTTTGCTCAAATAAGCTAAACATTTCTAATATGCCTCCATTTATCTTTTTATATATATTTTAAATATTTTAATTTAAATTAATAGGCATAAAATAAATAATTTTAAAACACAGTCAATTCTTAAAGTGGATAAATTTACTATCCTTCCCCTACAAGTTATAGCAATTTCATTTGAGCATCTGCTTTTATAGCTGTAAACACTATACATACACACCACATCTAACAATATTCACAATAACCAAGGCTTTATTTAGAAAACTTCCAGCAAAGAGTGTGAATACTGGGGAGCATAACTTTCCCCTAGCAACTACAGTTAATGGTCCCCTGGTATTAATTAACAGCATTAAGGGATGAGCAGGGAATTTTAAAAAAGTAAAATAAACGTGATCACTGAATAATGGGGCCATAAGAAGCACCAAAAATAGAACAAGTCAACAAAGACTGACAAGAGGAGATTCAGACAGTGATCTGAATTGCACGTGTGTCAGGTTTGCTCATATCGCTAAGTCTTTGATTATACAGTAGGTAGTCAGGTATCCAGTGGAATTTATTACACTTCTTTATATCTGGGAGCAATTCATGTATTTACCATGTTGAAGTTTCACCCCCACACACTAATTAAGTTAGAAAGGCTTGCATCATCTCAGAAAACTGGTCAGAGGCCTGCCACTTTAATCCCATTGCTGAGAAAGAACAAAATAAATGAAGGCAAGTAATTGGTATAAAAATGTCTAAAGAGACCCATGCTTTGGAAGTATTTTGAGAGGTACAAGTAGAATAGGGAGCTATGGAGTGTTCCCTGGAAAGATGCTACAGAGACAGAAATGTCACCTGTCTTTCTGATGCTATGCCTCCAACACTCAGAGTGGTGGCTGAACCCAGCAGACATGTAAGCAACATTCTTAATGAATGAGTGAAAAATATGATTCCCTTAAAACAGATAATGCCTTTTTTAAAAAAACACACACACATTTGAAACAGGGAAGAAAAGCAGTTTAGCCCAAGCCACCTTCTCTAGCCATCATCCCATGAATCACATCCGTCAAAGGAAGCCCCTTGCTGTCAGAGCTAGGTCATGAGGTTCTGGATACCACTGGTTAGCTGAAGGTTAGGCTTCTGACCAGGAAGATGCCCATCCATTCTCAAGAAGACATTTATAGTTTGTTTCTAGATTAGCTTGACTTGAAGTCCCAAGAGTCCAGTTAGATGGTGAAGGGAGAGGTGAGGAGTGGGGAACCTAGTCTAAAAGCTCTTTCTGATCCAGCGCTGGAGCCTCCATGAGCAGACAATGGTTATGCACAGAAAGTGGAGCTCCGGACCTGAACAGGGCACCATCAGGACAGGGAGTAAAGTGGGGTCAATGTGTTTTCCTAACGTCCCATTCTAGTGCAACCCCGCTGGGTTTTCTACACTTCACTAGCATTAAAAGATAAACTGAGCCATAGTTAAAAATTGTAAGAGTTTGAGAAAAAAGCCATTCAAATTGGGCAGCACCAAACAGGATATGGGTCAGAGCACTCCATCCACGGGAGCTCAGAAGAGACAGAGAAAAAGCAGAAGCAAAGCAAGGATACTGATTGGCTAGAGCTTAATGCCTCATCGTGATTGGTTGTCTCCAGGTTTTAATTTCATAACCTTGAGACATGTACAGGCACAGATTTTGGTTTGTTCAACAGGCCGCCAGAGCTAGAACTACTGGATGCTAACATCTTCTTTTAGTGATTTTAACACTATTATGATAGAACTTTTTATGCTTTCAGTTTATTCATTTTACACATAAATATTGAGCCCTGACTTCATGTCATGTGCTATTCTATATGCTAGAAAAAAGCAATGAACAAAAATGTAGCTCAGGGCTTATATTCGAATATGGAAGAGAGGGGAGACAGATTAACAAATGAACTATAAAATGTATCTAGTAAATGGCAGGAAGTGAGTGGAACTACAAGAATAGAGAGAACTAGCAATTGGATTTGATTGCAGTTTTATCAAGAGTGATCAGAGAAAGAGACACCACTAAAGTGAGGAGTTGAGAAGCCATTAGGAGAGGTATTTAAGAGATGGGATGAGATAACCCAAGGAGTCATGTGCATCGATAAGAAACGTTTTTAATATTCTTCTTTTTACCCTTACTTCAAAGGGTTTTGCTCCTTGCAACCACACAAGGTTGTATTAAAGGTGAAATTATTACTGGAAGTAGCTAAAAATCCCTGATGCCCTTTGTCCCAAGGTCTGGATTTTTAAATGCCCAGCTATGTTCTGCCTCTCTCCTTTCAATAACTTTACATGAATTATGTGAATTAGCTTGATTGAGTTCATATTGCTTTCAACCAAACACACTTTATGAAAGAAACTTAATAATAAACTTGGCTTCCCACTCAAAACTCTACTTTGTTGGTCTTCTTAAGAACTCTGTTCCCCAGGCACAATCAGAGCCACATTCTGCCATTTGGCGAGGCCCCTAAAACTAGTTTTGAGATCATTTAATTTTAATCTCCTTTAAAAATGATTAAGGTGCGAATGACAATAAATCACTCATTATAAATCAATTATTTCCTTAAGAAGTAAAATACATGATGTCTACTTTCCGTCTGTATAAAAATAATGTTAACGCAATCAGGGAATCTACCATACTTGCAACCAGCTTCGGCGCTGGCTGACTGGGGTTCTCTCTCTCTCTCTCTCTCTCTCTCTCTCTCTCTCTCTCTCTCTCTCTCTCTCTCTCTCTCTCTCTCTCTTCCAGTCTGTGAAATATATGAAAGAAATGGCACTTAAAACCCACTGCCTGCTTTAGCTGAAGGCTTCCGATATATTTCTCCAGTACTTTATAGAATCAGAAAACTTTCTGTGTCAATCCAAAGGTTATTTTCTTCATTAAAAATATTAGTTCTGTTTTATGATGGAAACTCACAAACACTCCTTACTTTACTGAACCTGGATCACGAGTAAAAACAAACTGGAATATGCTTTCTCTGATCTTTTTCTCACCTATTACATACTTTTAATTTGTTCCACATAAAAATTTTGGTTATTTTTACTCAGTCAAAATCTGCTGAATTTCAGGTTTTAATAATCAATATGTATGTTCTATTGACTTGCCACTTCAAAGAGATCACTATTCTAGAGGAGGGGGGACTAACAGGGCAGAGATTGTGCCCCAGGTAAGTTCAAATCTAATACGTACTCATGAAACTACTAGATTGAAGTACCAGGGTTTTATAATGTTGACAATGAGAGTGCAGGACAGGGAGAGAGCCCTGTGGCCTGAAGAATTCATGGAAAGCTTCTTAAAGGAGAAAAGACTGATACAGGCTTTTTCAGATATTATTAAAATAGCACTGCTCTGGTTATCTTTAATGCTGCATTTAACAAAATTTTTTAGTATCTACTCTGCAGAAAGCATTTTGCAATGTCACAGGAGGAAGGCACAAGCTTCATAAAGGTAAGACATCATCTCTGGCCTCAGGCAATAGCAAAACTCCTGTGAGCAGGAACCATTGCTTCCACAAAGAATTAGAACCAATGAGCAACGGACGAGGGCCTTGATATCTAAGGTAATTAGCCTCAGGTTTCCCTCCTAAAACATTTTTATTACGGAATACTCCTTTAAAAGCTGGCCTAGTGAAGCTGTTGATGAGAAAACTCTCTGAAATTTAAAGAAGGCCAACAGGAGGGGCCAAGTTTTACACTTGTTTTTTCCTCAAAATTGGAAAAAGACTCAGTAGCCAAATATAGAGAAATTTTAAGTCAATTATAATGCAGACATACAATGGAATATCAATGCTCTCCTTTTTTATTGTACTACTAGTGGCCTGGTGCACGAAAGTCATGAACGGGGTGGGGGGGTGGGGTATCCCTTAGCCCAGCCTGCACCCTGTCCAATCTGGGATATCCCTCTCACAATCCGGGACTGCTGGCTCCGAACCACTCTGCCTGCCAGCCTGCTTGCCCCCAACTGCCCCCCGCACTGGCCTAATTGCCCCCAACTTCCCTCCCCTGCCAGCCTGATCACCCCCAACTGTCCCCCCTGCTGACCTGATTGCCCCCAACTGCCCCCCTATTGGCTTTATTGCCCCCAACTGCCCCCCACTGCTGGCCTGCTTGCCCCCACCTGTCCCCCCTGCTGGTCTGATCACCCCCAACTGCCCCACCCTGCCAGCCTGCTTGCCCACAACTCCCCCCGCCACGCTGACCTGATTGCCCCCAACTGCCCCCCACTGCTGGCCTGCTTGCCCCCAACTTCCCCCCCCCTGCCAGCCTGCTCGCCCCCAACTGTCCTCCCCTCCTGGACTGATCGCCCCTAACCACCCCTGCCTCAGCCCTGCCACCACAGCTTTGTCTGGAAGGATGTCCGGAATGTCTCCCGGAAGGTCTCCCAGTCTAATTAGCATATTACCCTTTTATTAGTATAGTATAGTATAGATAGAGGCGTGGTGCACAGGTGGGGGCCGGCTGGTCTGCCCTGAAGGGTGTCCCAGGTCAGGGTGGGGGTCCCCTTGAGGGGCAGGGCCAGCCTGGGCAAGCGGCTGGGGCAGTTTTCAGGCTGGCCATGCCCCCATCCAGGTGAGGGTCCCTGCTGGGGGCGATGTGGGCCTGGGCAAGATGGGGCTGATGGCCGTTTGCAGGTTGGCCATGCCCCCTTCAGGGTGGGGGTTTCCTCTGGGGGGCATGGCCAGCCTGGGCGAGGGGCTGATGGCCATTTTCAGGCTGGCCATGCCCCCATCAGGGTGAAGGTCCCTGCTGGGGGGTGCGGGGTCTAGGCGAGGGGCTGAGGGCCTTTTGCAGGCTGGCCACGCCTCCATCTGGGTTAGGGTCCCCACTGGGGGGGGGGGGGAGGCGTAGCTAGCCTGGGCAAGGGGCTGAGGGCAGTTTGGGGGTGGTTTGCAGGCCGGCCAAGGTCCCCGGCTTTGTCTAGAAGGATGTCTGGAAGGTCTCTGGAAGGTCTCCTGGTCTAATTAGAATATTACTCTTTTATTAGTATAGATGCCTATGCTACAACAATGTTAAAATATCACGTGGTATCAAGGATGGGATCTTGTGACAGAAAAAGAACATTAGGTAAAAACTAAGGCAATCAGAATAAATTACAGAGTGTTGTGAATAATATATCAATATTGGTTCATGAATTACAATTAATGTACCATATTAACATAAAATGTTAACAATAGGAAAATCTGGGTGTGAAGTACATGGAAACCTCTGCACTATCTTCTCAACTTTTCTATTGCATTTAAATGTTTTATAAATGAATAGAAAGTATATAGGCTTATTGATTTACATGAAAAATATATATAGTGTAAAAACCTAGATGCAGTGGGGTTATAGAACTATAGGGAATATTTTTAACATGTGTTTTTGCAATTTTGCTAACAAAAAGGAATGAAATAGTTCCCAATGAGACATCATAGGGCTAAGAGAGCTATATAATTTGTTACAAGTCCTTTTCCTAATCTCTTGGTTCTCATTTTCATAACTTCTCTAGACTTTTTTTTAGAAATTAAGGAAACAAAATATTGGGAGAATTCTGCCAACTTTGCGTTTACTTTTAGAGACTCTTGATCATTGACATGAAATTTGTTTGTTTCTAATGATCTGATAAAACTGTCCGTAAGGACACCTTTCCAAAAGCAAGTTCATACTTCAGGTCATTATGGTAACTAAAAAGCAATTTGGCCTGTTATAACTGTACATCTAATTTAAATGATATGAGATAAAAATTAAAATATAAAATACACAACTGGACCATCACAACCCCCATTACAACACTCAGCAGTTTCAGCTCCATGTTTAGGCTTCAGTTCTATGTTTAGATAAAAGAAGATAAAAAGATGAACTATATCCGATACCTTGCTTACACTGACATGTGTTTCTAAGAAACATCCAAAACATTTATAACTGCTCAAATGGTTCTGTGTAAACTTTTATTTGATATTCTACTAATGACAAATATTTTTCTACAGTCTCAGGTTTATATAATCCATCCTTTAACTTTCTGTTTAATCAATTTTCTAAGGTTTTAAGTCTAGTGGGCAGGTTCGACTATATTTAACTCCCAATGTAAAAGGAAATTTACTAGCTTGAAAGTGTTTTCAAAGCTTGTTTCAAAGCTGGAAATCAAATGTAATTTAATCATTTATTTTCAGATTGATTAGTAGTCACTTGGAACCGTTAACAAAAGATGGCTGATTGTGGAAGATTGAGATAGAATGGGTGCTATTCACACATAAATAGTGTTTCCAAATCTGGAAATCCAGGGAAAATCACAGGGTTCAGGAGAGAGGATTGAGCAGAGCTGAGTCAAGTCTACCCCCTTCACTTTGAAAGTTTACATTACGATTTTTTTAAAGTGTCGTCTCTCTGCTGGAACAGGTATGAGGACCTGGGTGAACTCTCCCAGCATGGTGATTATTTGATTTGATTCACCCTCCTGGAGGGTGAGAGGCAGAGACTTGAATGAACCCTGTTTGGGGTCATTCAAGAGAATTTGGATTTCAGGATGATCCTGGGCGAATCCAAAGGAAGAATTTAAGAGATAAAGTCTGATATGAAAAAAGAAATTGAGCAAGAAGGCCAGGGGCCTGTGGGCCAGGGACTGTGATTGAAGGGGCTCAACCCTCCATGTGGGAAGAGGCTGGACCTAGACAGAAGGCAGAATGTGCATGAAGGAAAGCTCTAGTTCCCTAGGTGCTGAGACTCCCTGGGTCTTGAGAAACCCTGCGGCAACACTCCTTGCCATCTGCTGTAATGGTCAGCAATGTTTTCTGTTGACTTTGACGTAGCAGAACACAGAGCTGTAGTGCTGGCACTACAACCAAAACACCACAACCCCATTGCAACGCACAGCAGTTTCAGCTCCATCAGGAATCACATTGTGAACCATGCAAAGAGTGGAGTTCCACCTGCCTGTGAGCAACTCAGAGCATCTGTCAGTGAGTGACAGGACCACGGAACTCTGGCTTGCCTACCTTGCTGCTGAGGGACAGAAATGTGCCTGGTGACACTGTCCATTGCCTGGAATTGAATTGACATCCTTGTGGGAGCTCCTAGCCCATTTCTTTCCAAACAAGTGTGTCACAAAATGTTTTTAATTATCAAAGCAGTGACATAGATATTGAGTTGTCCTGTTGCAGTTTCACTGGCTTAGGGACATTTGTCACCTCATCATAACCCCTATTTCTAACAAATTATAGGATCCGAAGCATCAGCTGGTCCAGATTGTCTTCAAGGTATAATAAAATGCAAAATCATACATAGAAATTTTATGAAAAGTGGTGAAACTGGACAACTCTCCATGTTGTGTTGGTTTGCTTGTTGATTCTTGTCATCTGTGCACATATAGCTTCCCGTATAGATTTACACCAGAGATTCATAAGGCCTTTGTGTATATGAGTTGTTCTATATAATACTCCAATGGGACTGTCAGTGACCCTGACAATGTCTACAATGTCGCTCTTCAGCACTTGAAATGTGGATAGTGAGGTTAAAGAAGGAAATTTTTAGTCTATTTAACATAAACTTAAATAGCCACATGTGGCTATCGGCTACTGCTTTAGATAACACAGGTCTACCAGATGGTAGAAAACAATTATCATTTTATTTAAACTAGAGGCCTGGTGCACAAAAATTTGTGCACTCGGGGGGGAGAGGGGGTACCTCAGCCCGGCCTGTGCCCTCTCCCAGTCTGGGACCCCTCGGGAGATAATGACCTGCTGGCTTAGGCCTGCTCCCGGGTGGCAGAGGGCAGGCCCAATCCCTAGGTGCAGCCCCTGGTCGGGCTCAGAGCAGGGCCGATTGGAGAGTTGGGGCGCCGCCCCGTCATGCACAGAGCAGGGTGGATTGGGAGGTTGCGATGCCACACTCGGTCACGCTCAGGGTAGGGCCGATTGGGGGGTTGGGGACCCCCCCCCCCCATCACACTCAAGGCAGGGTTGATGGGGAGGTTGTGGTGCCACCCCCTGTCACGCACAGAGCAGGGTGGATAGGGAGGTTGTGGCCCTGCCCCCTGTCACACACAGAGCCGCAGGGCAATCAGGGGGTTTGGGCGCTGCCCCCTGTCACGCTGATCCAGGTGCTGGGAGGCATATTACCCTTTTACTATATAGAGTAGAGGCCTGGTGCATGGGTGGGGGCCAGCTGGTTTGCCCTGAAGGGTGTCCTGTATCAGGGTGGGGGTCCCCACTGGGGTTCCTGGACAGCCTGGATGAGGAGATGATGGCTGTTTGCAGCTGGTCACACACCCTTCAGGGTGGGGCTCCCCACTGGGGTGCCTGGCCAGTCTGGGTGAGGGGCTGAGGGCTGTTTTCAGGCTGGGACTGAAGCTCCCAACTGTTCCTTTTTTTCTTTTTCTTTTTTTTTTATTCTGGGTCAGCTTTAGCTCTGAGGCTTGGCTCCAGCTCTGAGGCCTCAGCTGCTGAAAACAGGTATCTGGTTTGTTTCGGTTCTATAATCGAAACTCTGTATCAACTCCAGCTCTGAGATCCCAGCTCTCTAAAAGCTGGTTTCGGGGGTTTTGTTTAGCTTCTATATTTGTTACAATGTTTTTTAAACTGCAATCTCAGAGGCCGGCAAGGCAGGCGGGGAACGTTGCAGTCCTCTGTCACTGAAGCAAGCAAGCCTCATGTTCAGTTTAAGCTGCCTGGCTGCCGGCCGCCATCTTGGCTGGCAGTTAATTTGCATATCGCCCTGATTAGCCAATGGGAAGGGTAGCGGTCATACGCCAATTACCATGTTTCTCTTTTATTAGATAGGATATGTAACTTAAGAATCTCATTTTTGTTAGCAGTATAAAATGTCTTCTCCACTCAGCTACCAGTGAGAGGCTAGCTTATACCTACAGCAACTTTACTTTCATTTTACTATTATTACATGGATGAGTCTCTACTCAGTGCTGGGATTGTCTCCCTTTGCTTCTCTTCTCCTACTGAGCAACTGATGGAAAGGAGAAATAAATGGACCAAAATGCAGGCAGAAAAGAAACAAGTGACTATCAGCAATTATATCTAGAAAACATCAGCTTCTCAATTGTTGTAAATTGGCTACGTCACAATCTAAGGTTCCCCCCAAAATAAGCAAGGTTACTTTAGCCCTTTGGAAGCAATGCACTGAATATCCACTAGGGGAAATATTTTATCAGATACTAGAAAGGATGGGGAGAGATAGATGACAATGGATTTTGTTTTGTTCTTTTCCTGATCTTTGACTTTTGTTCACATGGCTTATCTATCACTATTTGCCTCTTTTTTTCTGTTCTCCATTAAATGCTGAGAAACACAGATATATCAATAATACCATTATTCTATTGATAAGCAATGTTCTTCTCCATGACAGCTAATGATGACCACTTTAGAATTATGACCCTACATTTTAAATTTATGTTTGCATTGCTCTTTGAAGAGTTCAAAATACAATATCTGCCTTTAGCATCGAGACCCATTCTGATGGACATAAATGGTGGCTAACAGAATGTGACTCAGAAGGCAAGAAGGACAGTCTACGTCAGACTCCTGATTTATGGCATATTTCCTCTCCTGAGTCAACAAGAAGAAAAAGAAAACACTTAAGATATTAGTGATGACAACTTGCAATTTATGCTTCGGATAAATATAGTGTGTGAATGGATTCATGCCTGAGTCATACTTTGATTATCACATATTCCTGGCCTCCTCTTGGTAGGCATATGAAAAAAATTATAATACATCTCAAGATCTGTTAAACTTTAGTTGATAAAGAACAGATTGCAAGAGAATAAGACTAACTTTAAAAAATACTAGTATGACTTATCCAAACTTCATCCTGTATTGCTTGATTTAGAAAAAAATATTCTGAACTATGTCATCAAGAGTGCACAAGAATTACTAGACTCCTGCATATAAAATGCTAAAGAGAGTTCTCCCTCTCTATGTAGTAAAAATTGTATTGATTAAAAATCCAGGATAAACCACATTGACTTTCCTTTTACCTTCTACACTTCTCATATTTGTAATAGGTTGTATTAACATTAAAACTTTTTTCAAAAGACCTTGGATGATGTCTGAATGAAATCATCTATGATGTCCATCTTTACATATGCCAGTCCCAAACAGCCTATTTAGTTGCACTTAAGCCTATATCTTGCAGTTATTAAAAAATACACATATTGTTAAATGCTGATATTTTCTACTGATATAAAATAGAAATAACTTTTCTGAGAGTATAGTTCCAATATGTGCATATTTAGAAATAATATTTATGGGCATTAAAATTAAGATTATCATATCTGTTATCCTATTCAATGGTAATTTATGGCTGTGATAGTGGATATTTTCAAAAGCATGCTCACATTTCTAGAAACTCTACTATGTGAGGACAATATCTTCCCCATTGCTATATACTGAATTGTGTCTCTCAAAATTCATATGTTGAACTCCTATCCCCCAATATGACTATATTTGGAGATAGGACTTTTAGGATGTCATTAACGTTAAAAGAGGTCATAAGGAGGGGGCCCTTTTCCAAAGAGAACTGGTATCCTTAGAAGACCAAAAAAAAAGAGAGAGCACAGGCCATCTACAAGCTACGAAGGTGCCTTCCCAGAGCCAACCATGCTGGCACCCTGATCTCAGATTTCCACTCTCCAGAACTCTATAAACCAGTACACTATATTGTAAAATAAAGCTACACATTCCTTATCAGACTAAGATAAAAACACTTATTTCCTTAGTATGCATGTATATGAATGAAGTCATATATATATATATATATATATATGGTTATATAGCACATAGTATTAATGGAAAGCTCAGATGAGGTTACCCTTCTTCAACCAGATTGGCAAAATGCAAAATAGTTTCTGGAATCATAAACTGAACAAATTGAGTACATATAACACCATCTAATAGAGTACAAAAACTGGTACTCATATCTAGCTATCATTTTTGTACATCTAGCTATAATTTTTGTATATCCAAACATCAAGAAAACTCAAAACATTCATTTGGCAAAGAATAGGACCTAAGTGTTTTTATTTCAGCTTATTTCACCTGGAAAT
This sequence comes from Myotis myotis, assembly GCF_014108235.1. Lineage (NCBI taxonomy): Eukaryota > Metazoa > Chordata > Mammalia > Chiroptera > Vespertilionidae > Myotis > Myotis myotis. The sequence goes on from NW_023416401.1 coordinate 45,067,411, forward strand.
TTAATACCACCATCACTTACTTGGAAGATAAATATAAACAAATGATTTTTAACCTTCATATTTAATAACAAAATTCTGATTACAAAATGAAAACTATTGATTTTAAATAAATTCCCTTTGCTGGCATCCATGTAGTATTATTTATCAGTAGAGTTCATATTATAAATTGTATCCTCAATCACTATATCAAACAGATAAGATTAAGCAGGTAAGATTATGAAAAAATCTATGTTATCTAAGGAAGGTCATATTCTAGATTTAGAGCCTTGCTGACACAGGGCCCCATGAGCAGGCTCCTCTCCCCAACTCTGCTCTGGTGGCTAATAATAAGATCTTCTGAGATTTATACACCTACTGTGTTATATCACAGCGAAATTATTCTATACTATGAAAATCATCTTCCATTTAATACTGTCTACAATCCAAGAATTGTGCTGGCATAAAGCTAATTATTAAATATTAATAGTTTTGTGGTTTACCATTTTTTAAACCTCATGTGAGGTAAGCAATTGGTAAATAAAGACTTCTCTAATTTAAAAATATAATATTGTAAATGTCAAAGGCTACTTAGCATAGCTAGATCTAATTATTTATATTTATCAGACTTTCAATAAACAGTTTCATAGTTAACTGATTTACAAAGCTTTATGACCAGATGAGCACATAGGGTATAGGGAATAATTGTAACAAATACTTGCATTTTGAAAGAGATATCATGAATTATGACATATTTAATTAATGATTTACATATCTCTGTGACTAGGTTTTTATGAGTAAGTATAATTTACTAAATATAATTCTCATGAATGCTTTCTTTCAAGGCTGCTATTTTTATAATTTCCCATGTATAAACAAATCTATGTTGCTGTATAATATCAATGCCTCCAGAAAAGAATCAGCAAGCTTTTTAAATATTGTGCTTATGAAAGGTTAAGGATATGGATGTTCATAAACATGCTAAAATTTGGAATTTTTCTCTTATATTTTAATTTTGCTTATATATTTTGACATTACTAGTATGTTAACAGAAAAAAGAACTCACTATATCTTCAAAATGAAACAGATTTTTGCCTTAGACAAAAATGACTCATATATAAAGTTGTTGAGTGAATTATGATATACATTCAAAATATAAAAATGTTTCCTTGTATTCATCCATTCTAATGAGAGTGTGGGAGTCATACTTTGCTGTCTGTTTCTCATCATACTGTTTCAAGTGGAGAAGACAGCAATTGACTACATCAATCTGTGTTTGATTGAATAATTGCTCATTTTTTTTTCTTAATTAGTTCTTAGAAGAAATAGCCATTTGTGGCACTAGATGGCACTTCATGAAGAAAGCCAGGGGACTGCATCACCTCAGGGAAACAATGGTTTCTGTTGACCAGTTAGAGAGCCAAGGAAAGTTCACTGTGTCAGCTACATTAAAGAGTAACTTAGCTTCTTCCCTAATGACAAATCACTCCATAGGAAAGTTATGGGATCTGCCTCCAAATGTTCCCCACCCCCCACCCCCCCCACACACACAAATTATACTACTAACTCAAGTAAAGTTTCTCATGGTCCTCGCTTGAAAAGGGTAAAGAAAACATACTTCGTGATAGCGGAGGATTCAGAACTCTGAATGATACCTTCACTGGATACCAAAAGCTTGAGGTTTACTTTTACACAAATACATTGGATAAGTCTCACTCTCCCCAAATCTGTTTTTCGCTGTAGGCATCACTAAAGTAATGTCTTATGTTATGGTCTGTATCTGTATCTATATCTGTATCTGTATGTGTATATCTCCATCTAAATATAGCAAGTGGTCATCCCCCGAGGGGTCCCAGACTGCGAGAGGGCACAGGCCAGGCTGAGGGACCCCCCTACCCCCGAGTGCACAAATTTTTGTGCACTGGGACTCTAGTCTACATATATATATATGTATATTTATTTGAAAATATGTAAATATATGATTTGAATACATATATAATAAATTTAATAAATCTGGTCAAAAGCTTCTCATGGAGAATAGTTTATAAAATATCAGTTTATTATTATAAAGGTTTGTAAAATAAAGCTTTTAAAAATATTATGAAGTCTTCTTCAGTATACATGCATAATTTAATAGCGGACATTAACACTCCATACAGTTAGAAATCAGAATCTCTCCAAAGGCCACACTGGAAAATAGCCATAAAGAAACAGTGTTTACTTAATAGCAGCTGTGGCTGAATAGCACAACTAAAATAACATTACAATACAGTGCTAATACTGTCAAAATTAGAACAGACCAATAAGAGGACAGGAACTCATGGAAATGGAAAGGAGTTACCCTGCAATCCAATTCAAACCACTTAGGCATATTTAGAGAGTCAATCTGCTGGTAAATTAGCAGTTAAATTACTCATTTTACAGCATTCTGCCGCTTTATTCTCTGAATTACCCTCTGAAGATAACACCCACTTGACAACGTCTTCTACATTTAGTTTGGTCTTCTGATTTGGGAATTTTGTGCATTTTTTTTTCAGTTGTTTCCTAAGGAATGTTCCTTTCATTAGGGTCAGAGAACATGTAACAAATTAATTTTTTGAAGCAGCATTCATTATTAGGCATTTATCATTAGCTGATATCAACACAAAGATATTTCAAGGAAGATTTTCAAAGGGGTTCAAGAGGGACTTCTCTGTGCTCTTTGCTTTCTCTTTCAACTTTTCAAAGCAGGTCACCAAACAACAGACAGCACTGGGTTGTGTCACATCATCTCATGAACTTAAGCCCAGCTCTGAGAGAGTTTGACACCAAAAATATACTTTGGCTTAGTGTAAATTCATTCATCAACCCTTGTAAAGGCCCATCCATATAAAATAATGGTCTCCCTGGCTGATGTGTATTGGGAGCTATCTTATCAGCACATTATCTTCCTATGAAGGAATCCATAAAGAGAACGCTGCCACTACAATTAAGAGCACATAACATCAGTGAAATCAATTTTTGGTTTTGACAAAGCAACCTGTTTAAATTTTTCAACACCTAATTAACACACTTGATCAATGTCATTTTAATATATTAATTCATCCTTCTGCAAATGTTAATGGTATATTAAATGTGTTTTGATTGATATTAAAGCAGTGGATTGTAATATATTTCAGCTAATAGTGAAGGGTACTATTCTAAGTCTTTACTGCTCTGTACCCACTGATTCAGTGTTCTTTACTAGATACCCCACCTGTCTTTCCCAAACACTACATCAAAGAATTTACTCTACAAAGAAGAAAACTGCATTATGTCATCAAAATACATAGGTAAACAATGCCAATACTTTTACCCTTAAAAGACAATATTATAAATACAAAGAAAACAGAGTATCTAAAGAGGTGTGCCCTGTGACTTCAGAGTACTTTGTCTTTTTAAGGGAGAAGATAATGACATTCAAGGAGGAACATCACTGAAGGGTGGGCATGTCTATTTGAATAAGAAATCTCAGGCCCAAGGGATGGGGAAGTTTTAAATCCCTTATTTCTGAGATTCAAAGCCAGTGAAATTTTTCAGAATAGACCTGGTAGCACTAAGGACCTGTGGCTAAGAAACAGAGTTGGCATAACATTCCACTCAGAGAAGTGATAGGCCCAAAGAATGTGTCTACTCTGTAAAAAATGGGAATCTCTGAGGCAGCAAACCTGTGTCTACTCTGGGACACAATGCCAGGCTTGTGGCACCACGTCGTCACGTCATAGCCTGAAGCATGGTTGGTTGTTAACAGGTCTAGCGGACTGTTGATGAGAAACTTCAGTTCTTTGTCACATAAGCTATCCATGTGGCTACTCAGAGCATAGCAGATTTCTCCCCTAGAGAGGAGGGAGAGACAGAGACAGGCAATAGAAGACAGAGTCTTGTTGTAGCCTAATTCCACAATTTGGCTATGCAAACCTACCATGAAGCTTATGGAACTATATTAGTTAGAAGCAATTCACTATGTGTAGGCCACAGAGGAGAGTATACAAGGCATGAATTCCAAGAGGTAAAGATCATAGGGAGCCATTTTGGAGGCTGCCGCTCACAGAAGGGACAAGAGTAACAAACCCAACATCTATATGACTTCCCCACATTTAGATTTGCTATAAGTTCCTTCTTTGGCAGGTGGGGAACTCAGCAGTAACAGCAGGCAGACTGGCTTAAATAAAATTGAGAAATTTAGCACTGTTTAACCCATGCAGTTCCATCATTGACACCCTGGCCATTTTGTGTAAGGGCCCACTGACAGATGACCATGGGAAGAGTTCATTGACATGCATGATGGGTTATCTTCTCTAACTAATATGTAAGATCCTTTTTGTTGTCAGTATCCTCCGGTAGAAATATTTGTGGGATGCAAATGTTTTTAAACTCTGGTCCCCTTTCAAGATATATACCTTTCTCTTAGATGTCTTTGTCATTAAGTTTTCAGTTTTAGTCTTTCCAAGTCTTTGTCCAGCCAGTGAAACAATTAATCATTGTTCATAGCATAGATCCATGTAAATACTTTCCTGAGGTCTAATCCTAACCCTAACCCTAATTCCACACAAAATGAACCAAAGTTCTACCCATTGGGATTCTCTTCATCAATGTCTTACAGGACCAAGCTGAGACTGTAATTCAATAACATCTCAATTTGAACTGGTAGCAACTTACCATGCAAATACTTTAGTTAACTATTATTAGGTTATAGGAACTTCAATAAAGGTTCATATGTGTGGACCAAGGGAGGGGAAGTGAAAGAGGATGAGTAAGTACCCTGAACATCTTAGCCCCCTGCTCCTAAATTTTACACGTGCCTTTTGGACCTGCTAGGAGACGGTATCATACACATCATTTCCAATTTATACTGGAATGTGTATGTTTTGATAAATCAAAGAATCCCCAGTCACAAAAAGAAGTTTGGGTGGTGTGGCAGCCATGGAGGTGTGCCCCTCAGATCTCTCTCTCTCTGAGAGAGATGATAAATATGAGGCATGCCACAGCCTGTCACACCATGCCTTTGGGACACAGTATAGCGTGTATGCCAAGGCCATGCCCTCTCAGGGCTGCTCCCAACAGATGACTGGACACAGCATGAGTTCTAAAGTAAAGCTGTTTCTGCCCAATGCTGGACTCCTCTAATGGTGAATCTTTGCCCTGGGCCTTCCAGCAGTCTGAGCATCACTTTCTCAAAGCTGTGCTGTAGTCTGGGGCTAGTCCTACCCAATCTCCTGCTTCCCTGTCTCGTTTCACTTATCACACATTTATTGTGGTCAGAAAGGTGTTAATCCTGCTTCTTCTGTCCTCAGTCCATTACATATGTTTGCCCCAATGAATCTTATGCATTTCTAATTACCTTGGCATCTGATTCTCAGAGGACCTGAACTGAGGTAGGTGGCCTAGTTACTTGGTATCTCATCATCACTGCTCAATCTCCAACAGTGCTTGGGGGCAAGCCAGAGACACTTCAAATAGACAGGATGGCATGGCCTTCATGTAAAAACCCTAAGGTCTGTACCTATTTTCCATATATTGAAAAAATTGGGGGTTTTCTGATGTTTTTATGTATTGCTTCTCCATCATGGTCACATCCTATAGCATAGGCTAGGTTGTGTCATCTCCCACAAGTGTCAGGACAGCAAACACACCAGTCTGTGGAGTTCTTTCCTACTCAACCTATGGGGTTATCTAGTAAATGGGTCACGTTAGGTGTGAATGAACAGCAATTTGTCTCTTGCTTTAGAGAGATAGATTGACATTCCCCAAACTTCTAGAAACTCCACTAATGAGGCAAGACCCTGAAACTTCTCAGGATTCATTTTGCACTTTCTGGCATGTATTTATCTTTTTAAGGCATCCATGGCAATTTATACTTCCTGCTCACTGGGTCCAATTAGCTTAATGTTATACAAAATAACATAATGTTCAGCGGGATTTCAAAATAATCAAGCTATCTCTGGAGAGGATGGTGACTGGGAGCAGAAGGGTCGACACAGCTCTGAGGCTGTTCAGTGAAGCTATAGCCTTGTCCCTTCAGAAGCAAACTACTCCTTCTTCCTTTCCTGAAAACAGTGGAAGAAAAGTATATGCAAGATCAAGAGCTGAACACCAGGTGCCAGAGGCTGTGTAGATTTGCTGGAATACAGATAGCACACCCAGACAACCAGCTACAATTGATAATACCATCTGATTAAGTGTGCAATAATTGCCTGTCAATCTCCCTGGCCCATCTGGCTTTTGCTGTGACCAGACAACAGATTTCAAATTGGGAAGTGGTAGGAAGTGCCACCTGCATCTTTGAAGGCTTTAACAATGGCACCAATCTCTTCCTTTTCCTCAGGGAGCTGGTATTATTACGTCTGGCTTATTGTCGGTGGAACAAGAAAACATATTCAAGGGCAATTTCTTGTCCTTCTCTGTCATAATTGCTTATATTCCAGGGGTCAGAGAACCAATGTGGGTTTCTCTGAGTTTCTAAATATCTTTACTAGACAGTGCAGAATCATGTGGCAATACGTGTTGGTGATATTTCTGGTTGTCCAGGTGTTCTTTTCTTGGGACAGGCCTTTACTAACTGCCTGTGATTCATTTGTTTGGATATAATTCTAGTTATGGACCCAGAAGCTATAAACTAGTGGAATTTGTAATATAGACCCCCCCCCAAATTGAAAGACCATTTACCTAAGTTCATATTACCCAATACAAAATGTCCAGCTTTCAAAAAATTATTTTCCCACTTTGGAATTTAAACTTCACGAGGGTAGGGATTTGCTTTATTTAATTTATTGTTGTATTTAACACTAAAATCTTGTTTTGTTTTTCTTTTTATGGCATAAAAAGGCAAATGTTCTACCTGAAGCTATATTATGCAATTGTGCTATAGGGGATTTAAAATATCACAATCAGATTTGCACACCTATGAAATATGTGACCAAGACTAGAGAGAATATAGAACATACCCCATATACCTACAAAATCATTTCCTCGTTTGTACTTGAACTTTTTTTAGTAGGAAAGAAAATCTTTTTATAATGTGAGAATTCTTACAAAGAAAATTCATGTGAATGAGATAGCACATTGTCAAATTGCCACTGATGAATTTTATGCCTTTTTAAGAGCAGATTCTGACACTGAATTTAGAGTAGAATGAATGTGGAAAATGAAAGCCATGGTGCCAAAGATGAGAACCTAATGCAGGTTGCTAGTATGACTGCAAGGAGAATTAATTCCAGCATGAAGAATCACCACCTCTGAATTTACTCCTTAGTCCTAATTTTCTACTGTAATTAGAATACAGGGTAGGGCAAAAGTAGGTTTATACCTATTCATATGGCAACAATAGAGTAGCAGGAGATAAGATCATGGTCATAGTAAAAGGGGGAACCATTGAGGGTTTTGCCTAGAGCATCACTCTGGATGCCAGGTGGAGCGGGTGTTGCTGGGCACATGAACAAGCCTGGAAGACCAGTCAGGAGCCTAACAGAATAGTGGAGGCAATGGGCGCTGGAGGCTGGACCAGCCTGTAAGAGGAAGGCATGCTCAGCTCACTGGTACTGATGCTAAAGAAAGTTGCAAGAATCTTTAAAGGATTTCATATGAAGATTTTCATAGAAACTCTGCTTGCAAGAGAATACACATGAATTTGAATATTAAAAGTCCAGTTAGGAAGTTAGGACATATATTTTGACATTTTCTGTTTTCCTTTTTAAACAAAGTTCTCAAGTAGAATGAAAATCTATTCGTATTCATGACAGGGGCTACACAGGTGCACATGCTGGGGTAGGGGGAAATGGCAAAAGGATCTGGCCATACCATTTGAAGAACTGACAAAGAGTGATGGTGACTCTGAATCCATGGGGTGTTATAACAAAATATCTACTGTGCTATACTGCAGAGCCCACAAACATTAAGAATATTTTTACCCTACCCAGTTTTGCTCAGTGGATAGAGCAGTGGTTCTCAACCTTCCTAATGCCACGACCCTTTAATACAGTTCCTCATGTTGTGGTGACCCCCAACCATAAAATTATTTTTGTTGCTACTTCATAACTGTAATTTTGCTACTGTTATGAGTTGTAATGTAAATATCTGATATGCAGGATGTATTTTCATTGTTACAAATTGAACATAATTAAGCATAGTGATTAATCACAAAAACAATATGTAATTATATATGTGTTTTCCGATGGTCTTAGGCGACCCCTGTGAAAGGGTTGTTCGACCCCCAAAGAAGTTGTGACTCAGAGGTTGAGAACCGCTGGGATAGAACATCAGCATGCGAACTGAAGGGTCCCGGGTTTGATTCCAGTCAAGGGCACATACATCAGTTGCAAGTTGCTCCCCTGCCCCAGCCCTGATCCAGGCTCTTGCAGGAGGGAACCAATTGATGTCTTTCCCAATCTCTTCCACTCTCTCTAAAAATCAATGGAAAAACAGCCTCGGGTGAGGATTTAAAAACAATTAAAAATCAAATTACTTTAATGTAAAAATTATATTTATAGATTTTTTAAAAACACAAATCAGCTTTATCATTTCTTTCTAATGTATGAATTCCAAGTGTGTTGAAATTACTTGCTGAAATCCCAAGTCATGCTTTTGTTAACCCCTTACAGTCAGGAAGCTCTATCCACTATCATTATTTATAATTCCTGCCTTAGTTATTTCAAAGACTGGACTTTGCTAATTAGATCGCGGGAGCTCTGATTTCTGCTTCCTCTCTATCCAGGCTTCCGATAGCTTGCTTTTTATTTGTACTGACCTTTGACATTTCAATTTTCTGTTTGCTCTTTAAACCTGAGGTAATAAGAGGATTTCGAATTCTTCATGAAAAAGAAGTGCTTGCAAAGAGCATGTAATTAGAATATCTGATGACAGGGCCCCGGATTTTAGTGCCTCGAGGTTATGAGATCATTCCTCCAGGCCACATTTTCCTGCAGAATGCTTTGTGTTTCAGCAATTAACCTCCTGTTCGGGACATGGCCGACTATTCATCTCCTAACATCGCGAGTTGATATTATTTCAAAGTCTGCCCTTTTCTTGCATTTTATCAGATGAGGTAAACCCTCAGGTCAAAGTGAAAGGCCCAGAGAGAAAGTGTGATGTGCTGCAGAAATGGTCCCAGTGCCTGTGATTAGAAATGTGTCATTGAAGGACTGTAAATTGCCTTTGCCCTACATAAAACCACCACACTTACATTTCATGATGTTACAGGCTTTTCCTCAGTAAATTACAGTCCTCACTGCATGCACACTCATGTGTGTGCACAAATATACATGCTTATGCAAGCTTCCTATGGAGTCACAGAACTCTGTGGAATGAGAATTAATATCTGAGAATTAATATCTAGAACAGAAAGGATGAAGTCTTTAGTGCCACAAAATTGTAACGGTGTTTCCATCCTTCCTTCATTCCATGTATACTTAACAAGGGCCTACTCTGTAATAGGCACTGTCATTTGTGTTGTGGTTACAAATATGGTAAAGCACGAGCTGTCCCTGCCTTCAAGGAACAGAGAACAGATGAGAAAGATACTGAGGTGTTGGAACTGTCAGAAGTGTGTTACCTAAGTGGTTGTGCATAAAGGCTTAATGGTAACAGAGAAGGAACATCTAGATTGGCTTAAAGACTCAGGGAAGAGTTCCAAGAAGAGAAAACACTGGCCTGAGGTTTGGTGAATCTCTGGGCAGAGCAGTGTGTAGGAGTGAAGGTGTGTATGCTGGGGTGACAATGGTAGGGAGAGGGAATTCCAAATATGTGGAAAGACAGAGCCCAGAGGAGCACGTTCTTAGCCCAACTATATTCCATGTGGTCCGACTCACAGGCGATAAGAACAGTGAAGGAAGATGAAAATGGTCATCTGGGTAGTTAATGAGTCAAACATATATGGCTTCTTCTCTAAGGCTATAATAAACTTTCAAAAGCCTTGGTACAGGTGCCAAAAAGGGCACTTCAAATGTGTTCCTATGGACTGGATGAAGGTACCAGATTGGAGGAACAGACTAAGAGCAAGTAACAGAAGGTAGACTTAGTAGAGTAGACTAAAATTAAGGAACAGATCTCCAGCCTGAGTGGCTCCTGAGAGGAGGTTATCCAACCTTGTTTCAACCTGCATTCTCACATCCATGTGTGTTTCTATTATAATGCACATTACTTGTAATGCATGTGCTAGTTTTACAAGTCCATCTTCCATTTTTAAAAAATGATAATCTTCTGTGTCAGTTATTTATTGATCATAACAAATCATCCCCCAACATAGTACCTAAAAACAAAAAACATTTGCTCCCATGTGCAAATGTGTGCCCTGCTTTAGGCTGGGCTCAGCTGAGCTGGTCTGTGAGTATATGCTAGTATATATGTGAGTGTTTACATATTTGCACATAAGATCTACCCTCTCGGCAAATTTCAGCAAGTATACAATAGTTTTGTTAACTATATTTACATTATATACAATAAATCTCCAGAACTTACTAATCTTGAACAAATGAAACTCTACACCCTTTGACCACCGTGTCCTCTACCTTTCCAGCCATGGCAACCACCATTTTACTGTCTGGCTCTGAGTTTGATTTCCTTAGATTCCACATATAAATGAGGTCATGTAGTATATATCTTCCTGGATCTGGCTTATTTCCCTTAGCTTAACATCCTCCAGGTTCATCCTGTTGTTACAAATGTCTTCTTTTTTTAGGCTGAATAATATTCCATTGTATGTATGCTTCAGTCATGTAGCCATTTGACGGGGATTTGAGGACTCAGGTAGCTTAATTTATATTGCTGGTAATTGAGGCCGGTTGTAATACCAGCCATATGTCTTCAAAAAACACCCACCACCTTCTTCACATGGCAGTCTCTGATTCCACTCTTGTGAGAATGGAAGCTAAAGGCCCCTGAGGCCCTGACTCAGAACTCCAGCACTATGTTCGCTATCTTCTGTTGGTCAAAGCACCTTACAGGGCAGAGTTGAAGGGGTTGGGAAAGAGAACCCACCTTCTCTTGAGAGAAGCTGTATAAATTCTTTTCAATCTACCACAAGTCCTTAGGACAAAAATCACATGGTTTTGGTTGGGTACTTCCAATTCCTGATACACTATTTTTCTAAAAGCTATATTGAATGAAGGCATGTTTCTATGGCTCAGTGGGGTATATCTCCTTAACAAACAACTGAGGTTAAGAGTTTAAAAGAAAAACAAAACAACAACTTCTGCAATAAAATAAAATAAGATTTACTAAGATTGGCAACAAAAAGTGAATCTCTATGGAGGAATGAAGCCGTACCTCAAAACCATGACTTTTCTCTTGATTTTTACCATCCCCCTGAGAGCTTAGCTTTTATTGTTTGCAATACCATCTACTTGCTGCCTTTAAAACTATGACCCAGGGGCCCTTCCTTGACACTCCACATTATCTTAGATGAAACAACTCTGAAACCTTAAACAAGACTTTACTACGGCAATAAAGGTCAAGAGTGACATAAATCTAAAGATGCCATGCTCCCACAGGTTTTAGACCCCATTCCACTATCTTATTGATCCTTCAACCTTGACTCCATAAGAGCCATCCTTGCTATTTCAACATCTATCCTCCTCACCATCCAAACTCAGGAAAGAGAGTCTTAAAACCCTTCTTCCATCTCCTTCAGAAGTTTGCTCTCCTGCCAGAGTAGCTGGCTCTCTTTCAGGTCCTGACTCAAGGATTGTCATTATTCCATTCCCTCAGCCTGTCGGCATTACTAGAATCATACCGGGAGAAAACTAATCACATCAGCCATGAGCCACGTAGCACCAGGAGTACACTGGGTACAGGGAGGGTGCTCTTTCATGCAGGACTTCATATTAGGAAATGTGAAAGGTAAAATGACCCATCACCTTTTTCATTTTTCATTCACACAAAGAGAATTTTTCTGATGTGTCAGAGCAAGAAAGACAAGGTCCTTTATGTTAATTAACATATATTCACTGAAGCTAGTGATTTCTTGACATCTGGATGTTCTATAATAGTACTTAATTTTGCAATCATAATTTTCACAGCATTAAGGTTACTTCAGGTTTCACTGGATCAAGGTTAGGGAAGATGCAAAGTGTTAGACAAATGATCAATTAGTCTCTAGATATCCCTAAGGCCATTTCATTAACAAAGAATAGCAATAGTAAATAAACGTGACTATACCATATAGTTCTTCAGATGCATTAATCTGAAATATATCCCACAATTTTCTCCTGAGTTTGTCAGTACTAACCATAGTGTCACATTTGTCTTCAGTTGTAAAATTTTTCATTGCATCCTCAAAGGTAGAGAGGATTTGCATAATATAAAAGCAAATGATGAATACAGGACATATAGCTGCATACAGAAATAGATTTTCCTTTAATCTCCTACAGGAACCAAGGATCTTCAAGTAGAAGCACTGGAATTTAAGGGAATTCTATATTTCAAAATGAATGCCCCAAGGGAAAAAATAGAGGTACATTTAATTTTTTTTGGTTTTTATTTTTTCATTTTTGTAGAGTAGGAGGTAAATGAATAGAGCAATGCTTTCTATCAAATCATCTTCCCAAGCTTGTGTATCAGTGTCCAAAGTTTTATTAACAGAATAGGGAAGCTGCCCTGAACTGAACTCAACACATTGAAAGAATTTTTTTAGTGAGCAAATAAGACATGTAATAAATTAAAACTTTCATATAGAAAGCAACAAAGCATAACTGTGGTAATAGTGGTCAAATAGGTATTTACCTAGAATATTTCAAATGGTTGATTCTCTGTTAATAGAAATAACTGAATTAATGTTTTAATCAACTTTTCAAATTTTGCAGATTGAAGATGTGGGTCCCTCCATGTTAGACCTGCTTAGTGGGAGCTCAGTCATGTGGTTAGTCACAGCCAACTGCATATCTCTTTCACATAACAATACAGTTAGGTGCTGGCAGATCCTTCATCCAGATGAGGATAAAGGCGATTACTTCAAGCTCTAACGTTCACGCTAGATATTAGGTTCAATAAATCTTTGTAAGAGGCCACCTCATAGTAAATGTTTCTTAGATAAATCGAGTATAAAAATCTAAGACATTTCTTTACATTGGATACAAGGTATTGCAGCAGGAAGAGTTAATGCCAGAAGGAACCTAAAACCCATAGATGCACAGATGCTGGCAATAAAAACTTCAGAGAATGGTAAGCTAACACGATCATGATGGATATCAAAGACCCATCGTTACAGCATCTGTTCCCGCGGGCCCAATTGCAAATGTTTGGGCTGCTGCTGAGGTCACCCTTCAGCATTAGTTCTGAATAAACTCTGGGCAAAATAGTGAAACAGGGCTCCTTGTTTTCCATATACTCACTTCCTTCTTGTTGCCAATGCCTCTAGATTCCAGTCTAAGTGTCTCATTCCCTAGGAGGGCAGTCCACTTTCATGGCTCCTGGGTCACAATCATGCCAAATAGACTGAACCTTCCCACATGGCCATAACCCCGATGTTTTCTCCTTTCCACCATCATCAAAATGTACATTTCACCTCAGGGGCCTGTTAGCTCATCAGATTAGGTGACTCAAACAAAGCATTCACATTTATTTAAGATCAGTTTTTCGTCGATGCCAGTTACCACATTCATGGTCACTAGGGATGTATCGGCTGAACCCAGTGAATGAGCAACGTGAGGCTTTCGAGGACTGGAGGATATCCCCGGAGAAGACAACGAGGGAAGCACTTAGGACTCTCATTCCTATTAAACTCACACTGAAGTTGTGCCCACCTCGCCTGGATAGGTTTACGAAAAGTCCAGAACGGATAGGACTTGCTGTAAGAGCTACACATGCCTGGCATGAGTGGCATCCTCAGGCGGACAGGGTTTTATTGCTTGGCTTGTGTCTTCAACTTGAAATTTAGCAGAGAAGGAGCCATACGCCCATAGGTTTCTTTAATGTCTTGATGGGTCTTACTGAGTTGTAGGCCAGGAGAAAGCAATTGAAATGTAAATTATAAGTAAAAATTGTAATACAAAGAAAAGGTTTATTTTCGATTTTGTAACAACCCAATGTGCAGTTATGAATTTTCAGGGGAAAGCAGATGCTGCCTATATTACCTACTGCTCCTGGAGGGTGGACCAAGAGCAAATGATTGTTTTATCATCACCCTCCTAGGAATTCATCAGATGCTAGAAGACAACTGGGCAGGAAAATTGTGCACTTGGATTATTGTCACAAAATTAATAGGAGCAGCAAGTAAAGAGACTAACAAGAAATGACTTCAACATTCCTCAGGACAGTAAAATTTAGCCTTCCATCACCTTCACCTGTTTTATTCCCTTTGTACATCCATCAGGTATTTCAATTTCTTTTTTTAATCTTCACCCGAGGATATTGTCCCATTGATTTTTAGAGAGAGTAGAAGAGAGAGGGAGACAGAGAGAAATGACGATGTGAGAGAAATACATTGATTGGTTGCCTCCTGTACACACCCTGACCAGGGCCCAGGCCGGGGAGGCACCTGCAACCAAGGTACGTGCCCTTGACCAGAATCAAACCAGGGACCCTAGGGTCTGCAGGCCTACATTCTAATCACTGAGCAAAACTGGCTAGAGCAATTTCAAGTTTTTTAATACAAAAAGTACTTTTTCCTGACCCTGATCTTTTCATTTATCATATGAATGACATCTCTAGTAGGCATTTATTTTTTGCTATTAAAAAGTCAGTGAACTTTTATGTAAAAGCAAGTAACAAATCTTTTAGTTTCTATGGGGCTACACGGTCTTTGTCACAATTACTCAGGTCTGTCCTTTAGTGTTCAAGTGGCACAGACAACATGTACATGAGTGAGCATGGATGTGTTTCAATTAAAATTTTATTTACAAAAATAGGCAGCAAGCTGCATTTGGCCCTAAACCACCGTTTGCTGACCCCTCTCTTTTTTATATAATGTTTTGATGCATTTTTTTCCACTCACTAGGTCCTGTATTATTCTGCATATGGGTACTACTCAATATTTGTTGTATATTGGATGACTAAATGAAAGACCTTTAAAACATAAAGTTATTAATAACTGTTAATTTCTGCAAAGTCTTATTAGGAAAATAGTTTCATAACCACTTTTTCTTTTCCCTTATGAGTAAATACCAAAATGTCCTTCCTGAAACAATCCCTTAAAAATAACTTCATTTTCAGGAGAACACCACATAGAACAGTAAAAGCTTCCACTCATGAGCTACTCAAAAACTGATTTATACTACTAGATCCTTGGAAAGGCCTTAAATATTTTGCTATGGTCTTTTTCATAGAAAATTATAAAACAAAGTCATATAAAGAAAGGAATTTTAAAAATATAAGAATATTGGGAAAAAATTTTCTAAATTTAAAAATAATACTAGTCATTTATCACAAATAATGAAATCTTGCTTAGTAATTAATGTAAAATGCTTTTTAATGGAATGATAATTTAGTGATTTTTATTCTTTTAGCCTAAGAGTAATATTTTTTATGCATGTTTGGCTCATACTTTTGCTTAATATATGGACATACAACTATATTCATGACATATTTTATGACATAGCAATTCTAATGATAAAGAAAGTTATCTACATCTTTGATACAGCGTACATGAGAGACTTAAGACTAAAATGTGTGTAGGGTTCAAGGAGACATGAGACCAGATCAAATTGGTGTGAAAAGGAAAAGAGTCCAATTTTTCAGGTAAGGCGTGTGGATTTTACATAATAATTTGGACTTGGACAATTTCTCAGATAATTTCTCATTTCTACCCCATTACATAAAGGTCCTGTCCTTTTATGTGTTTATATTTCCTCATATGGTTTCCAGTAAGGAATACCGGTCTTACACTTGGCCATCCTGATACCCTCCAAGGACTACTTCACATATCTAGTCATGAAGTCTTATTACCTTTGGCTTCTCCCACACCGCACAGAATTTCTCTTTATTCAAAGCTGAAAAACACTTTCTTCAATTCCTGAAAAAGTATTGATCACATTTGCAATGATTTTACCTATATTGGTGTGTCAAGATTGTGAAGTGTCTGAGACGTTACCTAGGTAACAAGTTAGCCTATCAGTCTCATGGATGCTGAGAGAAGCCACAGCTGCCTGTGTCAGAGAAAAAGAACTTTATTACTCACAGCAATAGGAGGACCCAGAGTGACAGCATCTGTGAGATACACCAAGCCCAACTTCCTCAGGAAATGTGAAGAGAATTAGGTGGTCTGTGCCTGCCACACAAAAGGCTGCATTATAGGAAATAACCTTGAGTTCAGCGACCTGAATCTTTCCCTATGCACAGTGAGCATACCTGATCTTTGTCTCAGAGAGAGTTGACCTTTCTTATTCTGGACTCTGCTCCAGAGCGAGAGGCTACCCCTACATTCCCAAAGGCCCACTATACACATACAAAGTCCAGAACAAAAGCAGAGTTCCTACTCCCAAGACTTGCTAAAATGTAAGAGGAGCATGGAGGATTGTCCCCAACAGTGATTTCCCTACTTCCACTCTTCTCTCTACAGAGCAGTCATGGTCTCTGCTCCCCTAAGAAAGATGCTGAGATAAGGATTCTAGTGAAAATAGTTTGGGGAGGAGCTAGAAAACATCAGCACAGGAGTGGGAAAGTGAGAAAAGGAAAGCAATGAAGAATAACTTATCAAACTCTGAGAATTCAGGGAGACCCTGTAGAATAATGCATCCTCTGAATAATTGAACTTCTGAATTATCCTCCTCAAGGAGAGCATGTTGAAGTATGTCTTCACCCACTAACTGTAGCTGTTGTGTAATAATATACCTGATGGCCCCAAGGGTGTGGTAATATCTCTGGTGGCCCTACCTGTGGTGTTCAGAGAAAGAATAAGCTCAGATTATAAAAAACAAGAAAATAAAAAACTCTGGCCAAAGGAAATAGGGCCATTGCACATGGAGCTCCCAAATGGTAAGAACCATAGTGATACAGGCAAGGCACGGTCAGTATTTGTTGCAAGGGCAGAAATTGTGCTATTCTTTTCAATTGAGTGTATTGTTGACACTCAACAATTTTTTTATTAAGTAGAAGAGAAACAATTTGAAATAGGTCTTGATAAAAGGATATGCATAGACATTAATGAAGGAAACAGATTTGATTTCTTTGACAAAATTTACTTTAACAAGTATGTCATATCTAATATCTTATGGAATTAGACATAACTGAAATATTTAATTCTGCTAATTCACTTCTGGCCACAGAGGGGAAAATGGTCCTACCATTCATGAGGTCATAAGGTCAGTTTGATAAATACCACTGAAAACTGGCTCTTCTTTTAAGACTTAGTCATCTTTATTGTAAAATGAGGAAAAGCTCCAAGAGGCATGCTAAAGATAAGGCTTCATTCACTTGTAAGCAACTTTAACATCAAAGCCTTTTTTCCTTATCTAAATTCTTTTTGTAAAATGGCACAGGTGGAAATACATTTTTCTTAAAGAAATAAAAATCTTAGTACTATTATGTATTCTAAATAAAAGAATTACATTCTAAATTTGTGTTTTTCCATAGATTCGGCTCTGAAGCTTTCATGGGGATTGAAACTGTTAGCATAGGCAGCTAGTTAGTTATTGATAAAGAAAGGGAACAAATGGAGCCAGCCATCTAATTAAGCTGGATTAGATAGGAAGCTATAACTTCCAGACACTTGCCTGGTCAAGTGGATTAACATCCCTGTTTGTCCCAGAGGACTGGAAGAGCTGGCTTTCCAATCCTCCCAGAGGACAATCACTCCATTCCCCCACATTACAGAAGAGGAAAAACCAGTAAAAGAGAAATTCCTCTGCTGGGTGCATGTGCAGTAGAAGCCAGATGAAGAGGCAAAACTTTGGGGCATGCACAGAAGGAGCAAAATGGATACTATAAGGGGGAGGAGTCTAGTCTGTGTAAATGGGGGGATAGGATAGGATTGGATAAGGGCATGAAAACTCAGAAGGTCCAGGAAAGGGATTGGATAGGGGAAGGGCCCAGCAAAAGCCCCAGCAGAGTCAGGAAAGAGATTGATTATTTTGAAAGAAAGCCTGCTTTTTCCCAAGCCTGAAAGCAAATATTCAAGCTTAACAAAGGCCCAGGGTTCTTCCACTTGTTCATTCATTTACTTGTTCACCTGTTCATTTGAACACATTTTTTTCTGGTAGCAGCAGCAAGGGCCCAAGTGAGGGCCTGGGTATGGCAGCACAGCTACCCACTGGAGTGCAGCTGGAAACAGAGGCTGAGCAGGACTACTGAAGCTTTGGCATGGACTGAACTGATCTACGGAAGCTTCAGGTGCCCTGCCCATGCCAGGCTGATGGCACAGCATCTGTGGGCCCTGGCCCTTCTTCTGGGCCTGGTGAGGGCAAGTGTGGGTCTTAAGACCAGAAGCTAGACTTCTTCGACAGAGACATGGAGCTGAGCCACCTGGTCGACACAAGAGCCAAAGGCATGTTTATAGATATGTCAACTGAACTATTAAATATTCATTGTTACTCCCTTCTTCACATAATACAATTACATATCAATAAACAACCAGTGCTTCTGACCAGTATTAAGTACTAGTGATAGAAAATCTAATGTCAATGCATATATTATATCATCAATAATGTCTTTAACTTTAAAATTCATAATTAAAATCCAAAAATATTTTAAAGATGAAAAAGACAAAAAAGGATAAGCTATCAAATGATCAAAATTATTTGTTTTCAAAGGAAAATAAATAAGAAGCAGCATGTGGTAAAAGACATCTTTGTGCACCTCCTTCCATAGATATATGGAACTTTAAAATTTCCCGCCACAGCTGTGGAATCTAGTGTCTTCATCTAATGGGTAAAACAAACACCAAATGTAAAAACAAGCCTTAAGTATTCAAGGAGTCATGATACAAAAGAAGGAAGACAATATTTCTAAAACCTCATATTATCTCTTTATTTTTTATAGACAATGACCACATCAATGAGATCTAAGTACTCACCAATAAAATGTAAGTACTAAGTAAATAAGAAACTGTTCACCTGCTTTCCAGTTCCTTTGGGGCGGAAAACCAACCTCAACTATGCCCTAAAGATGGCCGAACAAGAATAAATTGGCTTCTTGAGTAAATTCATGAGACAGAAACACCTGTTTCTGTCTATCTGGGCCACACACTTCTAGCCTGTTACCTTATTTGTTTTCTTTATTTTTTAATTTATTTTTAAAATCTTTATTGTGAAAGTATTATGTGTCCCCCTTTCACCTTATTTTAGCCATCATGTGTCTTTGCTATGTTACACCAACAAAAACTTTACCCTTCCTTATTCACCAAGTATCCTGAGTTCTGAACTTTCAATCACTTATTTTTCCTTCATTGGCTGTTGTTCAATTTCCTATTATTATTGTCATAGTTAACATTGGTGCTTTTAAAATCTAATCTTAATGTCTTTGGTCCAAAGCCTCTTCTAGGTGTCCATGTATTATTGGAAATGAAAAAATACAAGAGCATTTTAACTTCTTAAAATACTTTAGCTGCTTCTTCCTTTCACATTTCACAAAAGAACACATCACACTTGATGTATGTTCTTTGTGTATGAATTTATGGCACATTTTTCAAGGCATTCACTGTCAATTCAGCTGCATGTCTATTGTGGACTCTTTTATAATGTCCATTTTCCTCAGTCTGATACTTCAGTGGATCCTAACACATACTGTTCACTGGGGAAGTCTAAATGCTCAGGAAATACAAGGTCATCAATCAAGCAGCAAACACTTACTGAGCATCTACTAGAGGCAAGTTTTCTGCTGGATAAAAATGATTGAGAGAAGGGTAAAACATGGTCCCTGGTATCAATGAGCCTGTGATCTTGTTAGGAAGACAGAAACATACACCATGTCAACCAAATTGCTAGGACATACTTGATAAATGCACTACATTCCAACAAAGGGTTAGAGGAAAATATTTCAGGTAAAATTGATGCAAAACTTTAAAGCTGACTAAATATGCTTTCAGCATTCTTGATACATATCAGTATTCTTCCTCATTCAGTTTATGACCCTATTCCAGATACGTGCACCTAGTTCCTCAAATCTACCCTCAAGTCATGGATTGCCCCCCAGAAGGGTTAAAGACAGCAAAGCCTTTTGCCTTGGGCTTTCTATATTTTCCTTCCATAGTTCTTTTCTCTGCCCTATATATATTTTAGATAAAATAATATCATGATCTAAAGTTTATTAAACAGAGAGAAACCAAGATGGCGGCATAGGTTAACGCCGGAGATTGCTGCCTCGAACAACCACTTCAGAGATATAACTAAAGGACAGAACGGACATCATCCAGAACCACAGGAAGGCTGGCTGAGTGGAAATTCTACAACTAGGAGGAAAGAGAATATCATACCCAGACTCAGAGGAGGCGCAGTATGAAGTGAAATACTCAGGTGCAGAGTGCGCGCACGGAGTGGGCTGGCGGCAGAGGGCGCGGTTGTTGTTTTCAATCGGGAGGGAGTTTCAGACTCTGAGCTCCAGATCCGGGCGAGTCTCTGGGGACCCAGACTCAAACGGGACAAGCGGGACTGTCTGGCTTCGGTCGGAACTCGAAGGCAGCTTTCTCTCCGAGTTTTGCAGTGGTTGCTGGGACTCTGAGAGGCAGAGCCCCTAGGGACGGAACTGAGAGCCGCCATAACTGCTTGCTCCGCCCCGCCCAAGCCCTGCGCAGAGCCATTTGCCGGATAGCCTCAGGCAAAGGCTAGATTAGCACCGCCCTAGAGATCCAGCACAGAAGCTCTCCCACTGCAGACACAGCTGACTCTCATAGCCAGTTAGCCTGGAGGTCAAATCACCCCTGGTATTACCGAAAACAATCAAGGCTTAACTACAAGACTGCACACAAAGACCACTAGGGAGTGCACCAAGAAAAGATATAAAAATGCGAAGACAAAGAAACAGGACGCAAATGTCAGAAATGGAAGATATAAAGCTCAAAACCACACTTTTAAGGTCTCTCAAGAACTGTCTAGAAGCTGCCGATAAACTTAGTAAGGCCCTCGAAAAGACTGGTGAGACCGCCGGTAAATGTAGTGAGATCCTCAAGAAATCTAATGAGACCCTCGATATTGTGGTAAAGAACCAACTAGAAATTAAGCATACACTGACTGAAATAAAGAATATTATATAGACACCCAACAGCAGACCAGAGGAGTGCAAGAATCAAGTCAAAGATTCGAAACGCGAAGAAGCAAAAAACACCCAACTGGAAAAGCAAAATGAAAAAAGAATCCGAAAATACGAAGATAGTGTAAGGAGCCTCTGGGACAGCTTCAAGCGTACCAACATCAGAATTATAGGGGTGCCAGAAGATGAGAGAGAGCAAGATATTGAAAACCTATTTAAAGAAATAATGACAGAAAACTTCCCCCACCTGGTGAAAGAAATAGACTTACAGGTCCAGGAAGCGCAGAGAACCCCAAACAAAAGGAATCCAAAGAGGACCACACCAAGACACATCATAATTAAAATGCCAAGAGCAAAAGACAAAGAGAGAATCTTAAAAGCAGCAAGAGAAAGAAACCCAGTTACCTACAAGGGAATACCCATACGACTGTCAGCTGATTTCTCAACAGAAACTTTACAGGCCAGAAGGGAATGGCAAGAAATATTCAAAGTGATGAATACCAAGAACCTACAACCAAGATTACTTTATCCAGCAAAGCTATCATTCAGAACGGAAGGTCAGATAAAGAGCTTCACAGATAAGGAAAAGCTAAAGGAGTTCATCACCACCAAACCAGTATTATATGAAATGCTGAAAGGTATTCTTTAAGAAGAGGAAGAAGAAGAAAAAGGTAATGATACAAATTATGAACAACAAATATGCATCTATCAACAAGTGAATCTAAGAATCAAGTGAATAAATAATCTGGTGATCATAATAGAATCAGGGACATAGAAAGGGAATGGACTGACTATTCTTGGGGGGGAAAGGGGTGTGGGAGATGCGGAAAGAGACTGGACAAAAATCGTGCACCTATGGAAGAGGACAGTGGGTGGGGAGTGAGGGCGGAGGGTAGGGCGGGAACTGGGAGGAGGGGAGTTATGGGGGGGGAAAAAGAGGAACAAATGTAATAATCTGAACAATAAAGATTTAATTAAAAATAAAAAATAAAAATAAATAAAAAAATAAAGTTTATTAAACAAACTTATATGTGCTCTCATAGCTAAGGTAAAAGGTGTCCAGGAAGTCTAGGAGTGTGACAAAGAGGAGAAATGATAGCTTAGATGGTGTAGACAACTTAGCCTTGCTCCCAAATCCATCTAAGGTACTCTCTTCATTACAAGGGTAGCAAATACATTTTTAAGATATCATTTACCTATATGACACTTCACTAGAGTTGGCCAATAAGAAGCAATTATATGAGAATGGAAAGCAGAAAGATTATCCATTCTTTTAAAAATATTTTTATATTACTTTCAGAGAAGAAGGGAGAGGGAGAGATAGAAACATCAATGATGAGTATCATTGATCGGCTGCCTCCTGCATGCCCCATGTTGGGGATCGAGCCCACAACCAGGGCATATACCCTGACCAGGAATTAAACTGTGACCTCCTGGGTCATAGGTTGATGCTCAATCACTGAGCCATGCCAGCTGGACAATGAGCCATTATTCTTCAGAGGGAGTTGCAGCCAGATGTGTGGACAGACATGAGATGTCCCCATGGATTCCCAGGGAGCTCTTGAGAAACTTGCTTTGTGGTTGCAGACTGAGATTGTTAGTGGTAATTTTCCTGACATTCTTTATAGCTGCCACCATGTCTCAGGAAGCACTAAGGGCCACCTGCTTCAGAGCTTGTGGCTAAGGCATGTGCCCTTCAATGTCAGCTCTCTTAACCTTTCCTCTTCCAGTTCTTCCTACATTTATGTAAGCCCCGATTCCTTTACTAAGCCCTTCATCCCTGGAGCACATTAAGTGTCATGTGTTTACCTGGATGAAGCCTGAAAGTCCCAGGTGGGTAGTGCTGGCCCTTTCAGGCATCCTTTTACTACAAAAATTACTCTGCAATGCATGGGGAGGGTGGGAAAGGTACATATAATTCTAAATTTTATAACTCACTTAAAGAGAGTGAAATAGGAAGGTGCACCTGTACCAGGAATAAACATAAGCAGGGGCTTAACAGAGCCAGGAGGGATGCCTGAGAGAAGGCAAAGCAGAGAGGAGCTTACCTGGGATGTTACAGACATAAACAGAACCAAGAAAAGTGTGTGTGGGGGGAGAGCGGGGGGTGATTGGGGGTGGTGTGATTGGGGGTGGTATGGGGGAGGGAATCAAGGACAAAATGGGAGTTAAGAAAATCATTTTGCTTTTCAAAAATCAGAGTGAAAGTAGTTTCAGTTTGAAATAGCTCCAACCATCTTGATAGGATCTGAAAATCGTCATACATGAGGAACTGCAGTATCTTTTTCTCCCATCCTAAAGTGTCTTGACTCCTGTGTGCTTCATTAATGTCTGGATGTCAACATCTCTATTTTGTGTTTTAAGTCCTCTTCTTTTATTCTTACTTCCATGCATCCTAATATATATATAAAACCAGGTGCCACCACGACCAGATGGACGACCAAACAGCAGGCTAGGGAGCTGAGGGAGTAGGAGCTGTGGGTCCCCAGCCGCCCAGGGTGCAGAAGGTCGGCGGAGGAGCAGGGCCGGGGCTGTGAGTATGGAGCTTTGCAGAGCATTGAAGGAGCATTGCGGCTGAGGCCGAGGAGCTTCGCGGGGTGGGGGTGGCCAGCGTGGAGCATCACAGGATGTTGGAGGCGGGGCAGGGGCTGTAAGCGTGGAGCTTCGTGGGGCTGCTGAGGCAGAAGAGCATCGCAGGGCATGAGCAGCAGTGAGGCCGAGGAGCCTCGCGGGGCGGGGGCTGTTAGCATGGAGGTTCACGGGGAAGGGGCCACGGAGGTGGAGAAGCGATGTTGGGCGGTGGACATGGCCCTGATTGGAGCTAGGGCTAGGGATCCTAACTGCGCATGATTTAATTGCGTGCTGGGCCTCTAGTAATTTTATAAAACATCAAAACCTAAGTTGTACTGATTTCTGCTTTCTCTAAGCATGGCAGAGAATTGGACTTTAGAACAGCTTCAGTGAAGGTGAGAAGAGCCCACCTTAGTCATTTCATCTGATGAAACACAGGTAACGAAGGTCTCCCAGACCTGTCTGAACTATACTGTCCTCCCCAAAGCCTAGTCGGTTAAAATACATGTGGTATGTACATTTTTTGGCAAATGTTTCAGATTTGTTTTGAATAATATAAAAATCCTATTCAAAACAAATACGAAGACAAACAGGTATGTAGTACAAAGGGTAAAATTTGAGAAATATTTATGATGTTTGCATGATGTAATATTTAGTTTGGTATCCTACCTAATAAAGAAGGAATATGCAAATTGACTATAAATTCCCGACAAAGATTGCAGGGCCCACAGCCAATAAGAAGGGAATATGCAAATTAATGTGACAAAGATGGTGGTGGAGGAGCTGGGATGCTTGTGTCATCACCATGGTGACAAGGCAGGCATTCTGCCCTGCCCCACCACTCCAGACCTCTGGGCAGCACACGAAGGCAGAAGGTGACTCCAGGCCAGAGTGAAGGTGGAAAGGCAGCTCCAGGCTGGAGTGAAGGCGGTGCTGGCAGCCAGGGGAAGGAAGGCCCATTCTTTCATGAATCTTCATGCGTTGGGCCTCTAGTACTCAATAAAGGAAAAGAGAGATCTTGGACCAAGTTAACATGGTATAGAAAGCAAGCAGGGTAGCAGGAACACACTACCCAAATCCCAGGTCACCCAATGTTCATATGTAGAGATGCTCTGCTCTTTGTGCCATATCAGCCTTCTCTGTGATGGTGTGGTTGTGAAATCCAGAGTTGACATTTGCTCGAGGGGGATTAATGAATAGAAATGTATAAAACCAAGACATGGTTGCTCTATTGGAGAGTGCAGGTCACAGCTGTAACTTGAAGAGGAGCTGTGGATTTTACATGAGCTTCTTGGTCAAAATACAGTTGTAGTCAGGAGAGCATCATAATGGTTGTTACCAATAGGTGGCAAGTTTAAGATCTTATTAATACTGAAAGCTTCATGTGCATCCTGTATATTTTTATATCTTGAATATTAGCTCCCTATGGGCCATCTGTATTCAGCATATAGACTCATTTCTTATCTAACAGGTATCACAGATAACTAATTTGCTTATCAACGTAGCTCATCTTATAAATTATGTTTATATCATAGATGCTACTTGCATATTCAGTATAAATCTGACACAGCCTATGTGTTTCAGCTATGATTATAATTGATTCATCATCCATGATTAACATAATGAGATTTTAGTAGTTTCATTCGTACCATGTATTTTCTCATTTATAGTATAATTTTGGAATCTTAATTAAGACAACAAAAACACATTACAACTGAATACTAGTGAAATTTTCAGACATATGACAAGCCATTGAAAGAGATATTTTGATTAAAAAATGAAAACTTTAATTTTCCATGAAATCGCATTTCATAGACAATGGCTTTCTATATGAAGACTTAAGTACTAGTAGTCAAATCTTTTTTTAATATGTTTTTATCAATTTCTTTTTAAAGAGAGAAAAGAGGAAGGGGGAGAAATAGAAACATTGATGAGAAACACTGAGCAGCTGCTTCCTGCACAACCCCTACCGGGGATCAAGCCTTCAACCTGGGCATGTGCCTTGACCATGGTACAAGACTCAATCCACTGAGCTACACCTGCCAGATCCAAACATTCTGATACAATGTCTCTCAAAGATATTGCTTAGATACACAATGTCAAAAATACCCATAGACGCTAGTAGCTTTTGCAATTAAAAGTATATTGTCAGGTAGTTACTCCATAAAACTTGTAAAAAATATAAAGAATGAGTAAAACTGGAGAATGTTTACTTATTTACTAGAATGGTAATTCAAAAAATCATTTCTGTTGCTATGAGAATAAGTTTCTTAATTCAGAAATGTTGAAATAATAAAGATGTTTCTAGAAATTCTTATTCTAAATAAAAATAATCACCCATTGCAGTTGTGTGTAAAAGTCTACTTAGTGACATGAGTTTGCTTTGCAAAGAACTTATTTTCTTGTGAAATAAAAACACATCTTGAAATCTTACAATTTTAAGAATGTATTAATTTCTTTGGTATTAAAAATGCTGAAATAGTAATAGTCTAAAGTAATTTTTTAGAATCAAAGGATGTTGCCTCAGTAGAGGAAGAAATGTACAAATGTAGTAAGAATAATATAAACTGTTCATGGTGTTCACATTGATACCATTTACTGTGTCAGGTTTTTTTGCTAGTTAATATTTCTAGATATCAATTTAAAATACAGAGTATCCTAACATACTCAAAATATATTTAGTGGAATTAGCAAGTAATTATTTTTAATATTATTTTGTTGATTACAATTCAAGAATTTTTGCCTATGTTTTTCAACAAGCATTTCATTAAAGTGAAAGAAATAGAAGGCCATGCAACTAAAACTATTAGGAGACAGCAATAAGGAAAAGGCTTTTTTTAAAAAAAATGGATTATGCTTTATTAAAGTAATAAGTTCACACAACCTAAATAAAGCATGACAAACCAATTTTGTGACCATTTGTAAAATTACAAAATTACTTAAGAGGTGTATCTCTACTTGTGATTTAGTGATCTCATAGGTGGGCTTTGTTTTTCAAAATAGAGGCTAATTGTTTAGCAACAATGGATGTACAATTATTTTATGCACTTTGGGATGAATTGTCTATACTTTTTCACATATTCCTGATCACTATTTTGTTCCAACCACATCAACTTATGCTCATCACTTCTATCTATGACTTCTATTAAATACATCAGGATTTTAATGAGCTGATATCATATTTTCCATAGAATATTTGGAAAAATAGTTAATATTCATAGTTTTCTTATGATTTCCATTAATGCAATAAAAGATGCTCTTCATGGTGACATGCAACAAAGCTCTAAGTCAACCACAAACAATATCTTTTTTTAGATTTCTTAATTCATTGTGAATTAGAATGTCCTCAATCTTTAATGGAAATGCAGATATGAGTGAAACCCACCTTAGAGACAAGACTCACAGATCTTTAAGGCAGCAAGAATCAACCTCATGATTTCACATACAGTAGGAAGAAAAATACAGTAACATAATATGAGAGTGGAATCATATTAATATTTCCTTCTCAAAATATCTCAAATACTATCAATATAAAGTAGGATACATTCTAAGTGTTTATACATATCTAAACATACATCCCCTTGATATTGTAAAACACACTTACAAATCATTATCTAGTTTTTTAAACTTTGGATAATTCTCTATAGTAAGTATTCTGATTTAAAGTAATACCTGAAAACTATTATTAATGTTCAACTGTGAATTCTCTATTTAAAAATTCATTTTCAATTACATACTTTGCTAAGTTTTTTACATCCTTAATGTTACTTACAGACATAATTGAGCTTTTGTGAAGTATATATTTTGGACAAAAGTCTTTCATTCTTTACTATGAACATATAATTCTGCCCCCATGTGCATTCCCTGATAGACAATGAGAGTGTAGGTCCAGCTATATGGTTTTCTACAGTCTTTCTTTTTAAGGTTTATCTCTACTATGAATTCTCACATGTAAAATAAGCTGTAAATGCTGAAAGAAGGGTTTTCCACATTCTTTACATTTGTATTTTTTTCTCTTTAGAATGTATTCTGATTTTGAGTAAGGTTTGCATACTTGGTAGAGCTTTGCAACATTTTTTATATTTGTTAGGCTTCTCTCCAATATGAACTATCAGATGCTGAGTAAGGTAAAATAAGGATTAAAGACTTAGACACATTTTTTACTTAAAGCTACTCTTCAGTATAAATTCTCAAATGTTGAGTGAGGCTTGAATAATGATTAACGGTTTGCCCAAATTCTTCACAATTTAACTATTTCTTTCCAGCATGAATTCTCCAATATTGAGTAAGTTTTGAGCACAGCTTAAAGTCTCTGCAACATTCTCTACATTTGTACCATTTCTCTCAAGTATAAATTCTCTCATGTTGGCTAAGACACCATTGCTAATTAAAGGCTTGGCGCATACACTACATTTATAAGGTTCATCTCCAGAATGAATGCTTCTTTCATGTACAGTAAGACGAATGGTGTTCAAAGGATTTATGACATTGTCCACACTCATAAGGCCACTACAGTGTGGATTCTGTGATGTTAAGTTCTGAGTGCTCATAAAAGGCTTTGCTACACCCTCCCCAGTATGAATTATTCTCTCATGAACAGTAAGACATGAATGCCATTTAAATACTTTGCCACATGCTCTACACATATAAGGCTTCTCTCCACTATGATTTGTCTCATGTTTCATAATACACCAATAATAAAAGTTTTACCACATTCTTCACAATTGTAAGGCTTCTCTCACGATTGAGATAATTGGTGCTTAGGAAGGCAAGAATACCAAGAAAATACTTTTCCAAAATTTTTACACCTGTAAGGTTTCTCTCCACTATAAATAATCTGATGACAAGTAAGCTTTAAGGAGTGATGATGGGCTTTTCCACATTCTCTACATTTGTAACATTTGCTTCTGGTGTGAATTTTCTGATATTCAGTAATTTCTGAGTGGCAAAAAAGGCTTTGCCATATTTTCCACATTTATAAGGTTTCTCTTGAAAATGAATTATCTGATGACTAGTACAATTACAGAGCCAGTAAAAGGCTTTACCACACTTTTTACATCGGTCAAGTATCTCTCTAGTATGAATTTTCTCATGTACAGTAAGACATGAATGATGTTTGGAGAATTTGCTTTATCTTTTACATTCCTAAGGTTTCTCTCTAGTATGGATTCCTTGATGTTAAGTTTTGAGTGTTGATACAAAATTTTACATCTCTAAGACTTATCTCCAGTATGAATCTTCTGAATTCCAATAAAGTTTTAACACTGGTTAAAGGCTTTGTGACATTTTGTACATTCATAATGCTCCTCTCTAGTATAAATCCTCTGATGTTTAGTAAGGGCTGAGGACTGGCTAAAGGTTTTACCACATCCTCTACATTTATAAGGCTTCTCTCCAGTATGAATTCTATGATGTTTAGTAAGGCCTGAGGAATGGCAAAAGGCTTTGACACATTCTGTACATTTATAAGGCTTTTCTCCAGTATGAATTCTATAATGTTTAGTCAAGTTTGAGGGATGGCTAAAGGCTTTCCCACATTCTGTACATTTATAAGGCTACTCTCCAGTATGAATTCTCTGATGTTCAGTAAGGTTTGAGGAAATGCTAAAGGCTTTCCCACATTCTGTACATTTATAAAGCTCCCCTTCAGTATGAATTCTCTGATGCCTAGTAAGGACTGAGGAATCACTAAAGGCTTTGCCACATTTTGTACATTTATAAGGCTTCTCTCCAGTATGAATTCTATGATGTTTAGTAAGGTCTGAAGATTGGCAAAAGGCTTTGCCACATTCTGCACATTTATAAGGTTTCTCTCCAGTATGAATTCTATGATGTTTAGTAAGGTCTGAGGAATGGCAAAAGGCTTTGCCACATTCTGCACATTTATAAGGCTTCTCTCCAGTATGAATTCTATAATGTCTAGTCAAATTTGAGGGATGGCTAAAGGCTTTCCTACATTCTGTACATTTATAAGGCTTCTCTCCAGTATGAATTCTATGATGTTTAGTAAGATTTGAGGACTGGCTAAAGGCTTTGCCACATTCTCTACATTTGTAAAAGTTCTCCCCAGTATGAATTACCTGATGCACCCTGAGATTTGAAGGCCAATTAAATGACTTATCACATTCTTTACATTTGTAAGGTTTTCCTCCAGTACATATTTCCTTATGTTTATTTCGATTGAACATATGACTGAAGACTCTCCCAAGTAGATTATGCTTGTAACCTTTCTCTGCAGTGTACATATTCTCTTGTTCAATATGATTTGAAGATCGCTTAAATGATCTGACACATTTACTTTGTTTGTTTGTCTCCTCCACAATTTGAATAACTTGATTTTTACTGTGATTTGACATTTGGTCAAATACTTTTCCACCTTCATAATGGTTCACTGGAATCTGAGTTCTCTGATGTTTATAAGGATTTGAATCTTGGTTTAAGTTTTTCCAATGTTCATTGCATTGATAACTTCTGTTTCCATTATATGCACTCAGTATTATTTTAGAGTACAAATCTTCTATTCCTGGCTTTTGCAATAAGGCCCGGTTGTCTTCAGATGGCATAGCTGGGTGGGTGAATACCGTCATTTTTCCCTTCACATCCCAATTTTTCATCATTTTTTCAAAAACGGTGTCCAGATCTGTCTCAGAGACAGCAAGACGCACGGATACCAGGTTTTCATAGTTATCCAACATCACATCTACATACAATTTTCGCTGAGATGGATCCAGGCATTCCCACTCCTCCTGAGAAAAATCTACAGCCACATCTCTGAAGGTTAATGGTCCCTGAGCATCAGCCATGTCCTCCTGTTCCTGGTCCTGCTCTTCGTTGTTTTCTCAGGTGACCTGATATTAAGGAGTTATGTCTGCATCATAGGAATGTACCTCAAAAGTATCAGCACAGTTCTTTTGTTTGTTTCCACCACACTCAGTCAGAAGGACCCTGAAATGCTGAAAGTGTTGTCCTTTGTCACAGAAGAGTCAAGAACAATGAGTTCCTGGCAGTGCAGGTATGGAGATTTAAATGCTAGCAGTGACCCTAAGGCTTCCCTGTGGAGCAATGTGGTCTGCGATGCTCAGAATTAAACCAGAAAGACTCAAACCAGGGAGGCCAGCATGACCTTCAATGCTCCATAGCCACTTCCATGTCTCAGAAAAAAACTTCTTGACACCAGTCTTGGCAAGGATTTTTTTTATATTTGACACCAAGAGCATAGGCGACTAAGCACAAGTAGACAGGTGGAACTACATTAAACTAAAAAGCTTCTTCACAGCAAAGGAAGTAACCAATAAAATGAAGCAACCTATGGAATAGGAGAGAAATATTTGTAAATCTTATATCTGATAAGGGGTTAATATCCAAAATATATAAGGAACATAAACAAATCAATAGCAAAAACAAAAGTCAAGTAGTCCCATTAAAAAATAGATAAAGGACATAAATAGATATTTTGCAAAAGACAACACATAATTGACCAAAAAATGCTCAACATCATTTACCACCAGGGAAATGCAAAGCAAAACCACAATGAGATGATCATTTCATACGTGTTAGAATTGCTATTATATATAAAAGAAAAAGTATTGACACCAATGTGGTGAAAATGGAAACCATGTGCACTGTTGGAAATGAAAACTAACACAGCCACTATGGAACACAGTATGACAGTTCTGCAGAAAAAAAAATTAAAAATAGAACTACTTTATGATCCAGCAATCTCACTTATGGGCATATATCCCAAAGAAATGAAATCAGTATCTGAAAGAGATATCTGCACTCCCACATTCACTGCAATATAATCCACAATAGCCAAGATATGAAAGCAATTTATGTTTTGTTCAATAAACGAATACAGAAAATATGATATACATATATATCACAAGAATTATTCAGTCATAATAAAGAAAAATCTTCAACTTGCAACAATCTGCTGGATATTATACTAAGTGAAATAAAGCAGACACAGAAGGACAAATGCTGCATCCCACTTTTATACATGGAATCTAAAAAGTGAAGTATATAGAAGAAAAGAATACCAAAGTGGCTGCCAGGGGCTGGGTATGCTGGTGGAGAAAATGGGGAGGTGGTTAAAGAGTACAAAGTTTCAGTTATGCAGGATGAATAATCCTATATAATAAAAGCCTAAAATACAAATCAATCAAAGGCAGAATGGCCAGTCACTATGACATGCACTGACCACCAGGGGGAAGACACTCAATGCAGGAGCTGCCCCCAGCCCGCAGGCCCCAGGCCAACCAAGGCAGGTGCCAACGCCACCACACCCCCCGATTGTCCCACTGGTCACCGCACAGATTGGCCTTGATCACCGGCCAGGCCTAGGGACCCTACCTATGCATGAATTTCTTGTACCAGTCCTCTAGTATCTGGATATCTAGTGTACAGTGTCATGATTATAGTTAATAATAGTGTATTGTGTGCCCGAAATTTGTATAGAGGGTAAAACTTAAATGTATTCATCACAACAAAAAAAGAAGAAGAAATTGGTAAAGATGTAAGGTAATAAATATGTAAATTAGCTTGATTATGGTGATCATTTCACAATAAGTACATATATCTCAACATCTAGGAGTATACCTTAAATATATGCAATTTTTACTTGTTAATTATATCTAAATAAAACTAATTTTAGAAAAAGAAAAAGATATTTGATATACATTAAGTAGAAGAAGCAACTTCTAGCCAAAATCTACCATTTTGGGTTAAAATAAAAACTAAATGTCCCATTTAATGTGTTTATCAATTTAAAAAAAAAAAACTATACAATAAAAAGAACACATTTTACTAGATTTAAGAAAATGAATTTTTTAAATTATGTGACATCCCAAAAGTACATTCTACAAACTTTTTTAAAAATAATATTTAACAAAAATGAATAAGGTGGGGGGAGCATTTACTTTAAGTGATTTTGTCTCTCCCAGAGATGAACATAGTATTCATAATGATTTATTTTGGGGTCAGAGATGATTTACAGTATGAAGAAATCTGAAAGTGTGCTCAAGGAGAAAGCCCAGAGGCACCCAACTGATATCAATGAGGCATGGCAACTCTAGATTGTGGATTTGTCATCATAAAATCAAAATGACAAGGGAACATAAGTAATAAATATAAAATGACAGCCATGCCATCACAGAGCCATGTAGACATCACATCCACATAGGACGGAGCGGGGTGTTCAAAGGTCACTCACCATCATCAACCTTATAAGTCAGTCATTAATCCTAGACCTAAGAAAGTATAGAAACCCAAATTTAGGCAAAATGAGTGGGGAATCAACCCTGCCAAGGTGACATATAACACATAAGAGATAGATGAAACTATCACGCCTTCTGCTGTAGAGTCTATTTTTTATATTGTATATACTTAATAAACTAATGGTGGGATGAATTTCCTTTAAAATTCACTATCTAACTTAGAAGTGCAAAATAAAGCATTAAAGTACCCAATTTTCCTGCTCACATTTCAAATTTTATGTCTCAAAGCCGCCAGCAAAGTGTGATTTTATCAGATAACCTCAAAGTGTTGAAGACAGAAAAACTACACACACACACACACACACACACACACACACACACACACACACACACACACGGCTATTTCAATTTACCTAAAGAACATATTCAGAGTGCATGTCCTGCTACCAAAGGAGGGCTGGGCATAGGTGAATGCAAAAATAAGCACAGCCCTCGGGGTTCTTACAATCCCATGGACAAGTGAAAATGTCCATGAACAGCACAAGGAAATGAGAGAACACAAGACTGGATGTGGCTTTATTATGACAGTTCTCAGCCTCCTCTTTCCAAAAATGAGTACTTAGAGCCTCATCCTAATGGTCAGAGCTACCACATATCCTAGGAAGAATGTGAATAATAAGCTAAAGTTTGTGAGTAAAAAATAAAGTTTGTTTCAACTAAATGCTTGGCTTTAGAGATTTCTTAGTCTAGCAGGGATATAAGCAAAATAGTGGGATAGACAGTGCCTATTCAGGAATCTAAAAAGATATCAGGAAAAAACCATGGAGTGTCTTGAATATAGTTTCTACTAAAAAATTAAAAGAATTTTCTAACATGCTACAGACTCAAGAACAAACACTGTGTATAACTGAAGTAATTGGTACTATTTTTAACAGACAAAAAAGAAAAAGAAAAAAACCCACAATGAACCTAATGCCAAATATGTACTACAGAATAAAACGCACCAAGAACAGGTTAGAGTTAACAAGGAATGTTGGGAGCCCCATGGAATGATTTCCTTATAACATTACCATCTCATATAATTTGAATCAATTAATAGCAAAAGTAGAAATTGGAGTCTTTCTGGCCAGCAGGGAAACGTGGGAAAATGTCTTATTGATCCAACCAATGCTTCTCATCCAGTGAGATTAATTCATTGATACTCCACAGAGAGAAGGATATTGTGTCTTGTTTTGATTTGGTTTTCAGCCCTATCTCATTGATAAGACCAAAGTGTAAAAGCATGTTGGCGGTAGTAGTGATTAACTGTCTGTCCTCTCTGCTTTAGCTTGTCTCTTCCTCAGATGCAAGCAAAAGCAGAGATGAAAAGAGAAACATTAATAAGTAGCAAAATGTGTACAACTAACCTAACGACCACATACACAACAGGAAGAATCTACCTCTGACATACTGAGTCTTAGGTTTCAATTTTTTTCAAAAACAGGTTAAGAATACAGGGGTTGGTCACCAAATTAAAAGATGCCTGTTTCAGTAAATGGTCTAAGTTTCCTTAAGAAAAAAATCAAGGCGTAGATAAGGAAAACAGTATTGAAAGCCATTTCCATTTCATACAAGAACAAAATACCTCCTTTTCCACTTTTTCACTTGAAGAGAATTTCTTCTGAAGTAATGATGGAGTGGTTGGACTTCAATCTTTCATGCTGCAGAATACCAAATTGTCCATCTACCAGCTACTGGGAATGATGTCCCATTTAATGCAACTTGCATTATCAGGTTGAGAGGTTCACAAGCTTCCTCGTCAAATGGTATCAAAACCTAATACAAGAAACAGTTTTCTGGAGAGAAAGTCAAGTAGCAACCATACAAGAATTGATTTCTCACATCATAAAGCCATGCAAACACAAGAGAGGATATACATCCAACTAGCTGCACATAGAGACCTTCTAATATGATTTTAGTGAGGGTGAAAAGCTCTATATCAAATGCTATCTTTAAGTAATTACATCTGTTATGTAATTTGTTTTGCCTTTTATCTCATGTAGAAAAATCAGTAATAATCTATTTTACAAACATTTGGAATTTTTATCATTTTTAAAAGAATTTTAGCATTATATGTAAATAGACATTAAATTCAAAGACTAAAGGTGAAAAAAATTTTCATTAACAGTAGGAAAAAACAGGGGTATGTTCCTATGGAATCTTTTAGTTCAGAAAGAAAATCAAATTAATATCATTTAATATGCGTATGTATGGATATGCAATACAGTCCATAATAATTTAGACTTGAGAAATATATAGATCATATCAAATTCTATCTTAAAATTACTATAGCTTCTTGTGATGGAAATTCTCTAATATCCTATGAATCACTGGGATGGTGACCCCAATCCTTGATGGGAAGGCAACTATCTTAACCTTTCACATATTAGCCCTGCTTTATCAGGTTTATTCCTTAAGTCAATTAAGTACACCAATAGGGGTTCAAAACTGAGCCTCAGAACCTCATTGGAACTTGTAGTTAGTACTGGCCTTTGAAATCTGTCCTAATGTCTTATTCCCTGTCTGGGACTGAGAGGACACAAAAAGTGACTGATTCTGCCTCTATCCCTGGAAACTTGGCCCAGAGTGAAGCTCTGAGGAGACTAGAGAGCCCTGAAGCTCCCCTTGCCTTCAGACTAAAGTGGGAAAGATAAAGATTGGGAAAGATAAAGTGGAGTAAGAAATCTAGAGACAGCGAAGTGAGTATGTACCAAACACACCCATGATAGTATAACTGTTTCCTGTGAGAAAAATATTTCACAATAAGAAGTATCAATATACCAGCAAGAGCCATTGCATTGTATTTTAAATTTATGATTTATCATTATCCGGATCAAGATTTTAGTCACATGCCTTTCTTTGCATATTATTTAAACACAGAGCCTTCCACATGAACCCCGTCCACACGAGGAAGGCAAGATTTCATTAGTGAAATATGTGTAAGTTTCATTGAGGTTCTCTTAGGTTAGGTGTTGCGTAATATTAAAGTCAGAATGTTGAAGTTATTAGATCTTGGCAAATAGCATAATTAGCTATCTATGTTTAAATAGGAGACACGTGAGGATTTATATACTAATATAAAATATGCACTATGCAATTAAGGGAAGTCACATTCTTTCTGTAAACAAAAGCAAGCAGCTTTTTTCCACAGCTGTTTGCTTTTGTTTTGATGTCATTTTGAAAGTACTATGCTTCTCAGGGGCTGTCAATAAAGGCACTACATCCATCTTTGTCAATTTCTTAGAGGAGTCATTAGTGAAATGTCACCTTCTGAGTCCTTCACACCTTGAGTTCAGTAAGCTTTTGCTTTTTAAAGCGGCAAAACAATAAAAACAATGCCTGGGGATGACATCGTGCACTAAAATTGTGCAACTGGAAACACTGTGCAATTAGAAAAGCATCTCAACTGACCATGAGATCCATATTGTTGTTGTAATTATCATTAATCTGTTGTGATTTTTTTACATGAGTTTTATTACAACATGAATTGATTATTTTCCAATTTGGAGGTCATAAATTTGAAGTCCGTTTCACCGGGCTAGATCAAAGTGCCATCTGGCTGGTTCTTTCTGGAATGTCTCCCCGCCCTTTCAGCTTTAGAAGCTGCCCCTCCTCCATCCTGAAAGCTAGCGGAAGAAAAAAATATCTCCTCTGTGCCCTCTGATTCCATCCTTTACATGTTCTCTGAATCTGACCCTCGTACCTTCCCTTTAGAAAGATCCTTTGGTTACACTGTACTGATCCAAAACCTGGAATAATGTCCCATCTCAAGATCGTTAATCACACCTGCAAAATCCCCCTTTCCTTGTCCAGTAATAGACTCTCAGATTTCAGGGGTTAGGACCCAGACATGTGGTAGAGGGGCTACATTATTCAGCCCACCACAGACACTATGGACAACTTCTTGCATGTATTGAAATTTATGCAGAGTTTCAATAATATTTTGTAATTTTACTAAGTCATCTTTTTTATATGTCAGTCCTGTGGCTTTTCTATAATCTGGAGATTTGTGCTAATTAAGTATGGATGCAAAAGTTTGGGAAATAAAAAAAATGGATTGTACTATTGATATATATTAATATATGTAATGGTCTGTACTATTGATGACTGCTCAATTTGGGCTTAAATGGCCAATATTAGCTCTTCAAATTATACCAATGAATTAGCTGATTCTCCTGTTCCTATACTCATTTTGGTTTTGAAACACAATTGCAAATTATTTGAGTTCTAATTTTTTAAACCTGTTTATGTGTGTGTGTGTATGCACACTCATATGTATCCTATATAATAAAAGGGTAATGTACAAATTGACTCTAACAGCAGAACGACTGGGAATGACTGGTCACTATGACATACACTGACCACCAGGGGGCAGACGCTCAATGCAGGAGCTGCCCCCTGATGGTCAGTGCGCTCCCACAGGGGGAGCTCTGCTCAGCCACAAGCCAGGCTGACAGCTACCAGTACAGTGGTGGTGGTGGGAGTCTCTCCTGCCTCCTCAGCAGCGCTAAGGATGTCCAACTACAGCTTAGGGCTGCTCCCTACTGGCAAGTGGACATCCCCCGAGGGCTCCCAGGCTGCCAGAGGGATGTCTGACTGCCAGCTTAGGCCCAGTCCCCCAGGGAGTGGGCCTAAGCCAGCAGGTGGTCATACCCCGAGGGGTCCCAGACTGCAAGAGGGCACAGGGCGGGCTGAGGGACCTCCCCAAGTGCACAAAAATTTGTATTTATATATTTGTATATAAAATATTTGTATTTTATATACAAATATATAAAAATACAAAAAAGTTTGCCTCTAGTATTTATATATTCTTTCCAAAGATATCTAGTGTTGAAATTTAATAGAAATACATAAATGTATTTCTATCCCACATTCAAAGGCTGTTAAATCATGTTTACCCATATCTTCAGAAAAAAATCAATTCTACTGTCGTGGTAAACAACCTGCTTCCCTATTTATAATGGTCTGGCCCTCTAGCAACTTCAGTGCAAAATTATAGCTAATTTGTCACAAATGTCAGGTGGTCATAATAATCTGGCCACTATATATATATAAATTTATACTAGGGTTGAAATGTTTAGTGTTTAGCTAGTTTACAGGAACTCTTAATTACTATACTGATAAGATTTAGGGTTCTGAGTTTACTATTGCTTGCAACTTCCTTTATTCCTTTATGGTTGAGGTTGAGTATTAGAATTCTGTTGCCAGTACACATTGATGACATTCTGTAGAGCTCTCATTGATGGCTCTCAGATTTCCTCATAAGCAATTATTGCTATCTGTTAGTGGAGGCTTATACACTTTGGGAGTCCCATAGCATCTTCACATCTTGAGAGAGATGTTCTGAAATAATTTTCAAGTTGCATGTCCAATTTTATGAGTCTAAGGTAGAATGGAAAGAGAGATTGGGAAGCAAATTCCAATCCCTGTCTTACTTTTAGCAGGAATCTCAATTTAAAAAAAAAAAAAGGATCAGTAGGGCACATCATTTTTATCCCCCACTGAATGCCGGCTTATGTCACTTGAGCATCTTCTTTTATCAGAGAAAAAAAACAAGGAAGCTCCCTTATGACTACTGGCTGATTTATCAACAAAAACTCTGAAGACAAGAAAGGACTGGCAAGAAATATTCAAAGTAATGAAAATCAACCAAGATTACTCTACCCATCAAAGTTATCATTTAGAATCAAATGACAGATAAAGAGCTTCCCAGTCAAGAAAAAGTCGATCACCACCAAACCAGTATTATAAGGAATGTTAAATGGTCTTCTTTAAGAAGAAGAAAAAAAGATTTAAAAATGAATAAAATGGCAATAAATACTTATCAACAACTACTTTAGATGAAATTAATTAAATGCTCCAATCAAAAGACATATGGGGGTTGAAAAAATAACAAAACAAGACCCTTAAATATGCTGTTTACAAGAGACACACTTAAGATTGAAAGACACACAAACTTCCCAGCCAGTGTGGCTCAGTTGTTGAGCATTGACCTATGGTTCAATTCCCTGTCATGGCACATGCCCGGGTTATAGGGCTTGATCCCCAGTGTGGGGCATGTAGGAAATGTAGGAAGCAGTCAATTAATGATTCTCTCTCAATCTTGATGTTTCTCTTTCTCTCTCTCTCTCTCTCTCTCTCTCTCTCTCTCTCTCTCTCTCTCTCTCCCTGAAATCAATAAAATTGATAAAAATATATTAGAAAGACACACAAACGGAAAGGAAAGGGATGGG
Organism: Myotis myotis; assembly: GCF_014108235.1. Taxonomy (NCBI): domain Eukaryota; kingdom Metazoa; phylum Chordata; class Mammalia; order Chiroptera; family Vespertilionidae; genus Myotis; species Myotis myotis. The sequence continues at coordinate 45,106,571 of NW_023416401.1, forward strand.
AAAAGATATTTCATGAAAATGGAAATGAACAATCAAAAAGCGAATGTAGCAATACATATACCACACAAAATAGACTTTAAAACAAAGGCTAGATAACAAGAGACAAAGAAGGATCCAGAAATTCCACTTCTGAGTATTTACCCAAAGAAACCCAAAACACTAAATAAAAAATACATATACATCCATATATGCATTGCATCATTATTTACAATAGCCAAGATATGGAAGCAACGTAAGTGCTAATTGACAGATGAAAGGATAAAGAAGTGGTGCACATATACAATGGAATATGACTCAGCCATTAATAAACCAACAAAAACAGTAAAATCTTGCCTTCTGCAACAACATGGATGAACCTAGAGGGTATTGTGCTGAGTGAAATAAGTCAGATACAGTAAGACAAATGTCATATGATTTCACTTATATGTAGAATCTGAAAAAACAACAACAACAAAGTAAACAAACAAGCAGAACAGAAACAGACTTATGGATACAGAAATTTTGATGGATCCCAGATGGGAGAGATATTAGTGAGATGGATGCAAAAGGTGAAGGGATTAAGAATTACAAATTGGTGATCACAGAATAGTCACAGGGATGTAAAGTACAGCATAGAGAATAGAGTCAGTAATATTTTAATTATTGACTCTGTATGATGCCAGGTGGGTACTAGGCTTATGGGGGCAAGTACTTAGTAAGTTATATAATGTCTAATCACTGGGCTGTACAACTGAAACTAACATACTATTGTATATCAACTACAATTAAAGTTAAAAAAAATAAAAAGAAAACAAATTAACATATGTCTTCTTCCTACTACTGCCAGGCACTGAATTAGTCATTTTATACTTTCATTTAGTCATTCAATAAACATTAATTAAGTTCATATGTGAAAAATTATATGCAAGTTTGTAAGAATACAGAATAAAATAAACATTCTACCTTAGATTGGAGAAACTCAGGTTAGTGAAAACGAACAAGTCACTACAGTACAAAATAAGTAATGTTGCAATAGAGATCAAAAGAAAGTATTGTAGGCACATCCAAATACAGTATCTAAATCCAATTAGAATAAGGAAACCTTTCATGGGGAATTGATTTTGAAGGACAAGCAGGATTAGCTAAATGAGAAAACAAGTAAAAGCCATTAGTCTAGGAAGAGGGAACAGCAGAGATACTGCATGGCTGGTAAAAAGGTACGACATGACCTGGCACCTTGAGGTATCAAGACTAGTGCCATAAGGTGGGAGAAAAGGGAACGTTAGGGAGAAAGTTCATGGCTAAGCAATAAATGATCTTAGCGATCGAAATGAAGACTTTTGAATTTTCTCCTGTGAGCTATGGGAAGTCCCAGGAAGAGTGGAAGCACACTACGTCCATGGTCTGATTTACATATGTGAAGAGCATATCTGAGACCAGCATAGAGGAAGTGTTATTTGACCATTAGGTGGGCTCTGATCTTCTCCAAATAGCAGATATCCCTGAAAGGCGACAGGTAGGGACTACATCAAACAGCTCTGGTGTCCCGTACCAGGCGGCTTCCACCAGTGGGAAGCCCACACAGAAGAAGAGAGGGAAGACATTAAGGTTAGCATACTTATTCCTCTGACTCCTTGCCTGATTTGTCTCAGGTTAGATGTGTCCCTCAACTAAAGTTAGGGCTCCAGAAGGAAGCTCTGTCCAGGTGGTACAGCTTCTCTTTACTGGCGCTGGGATATTCGCTACCCCAAGTGGTTTTCATGCACTCTGCCTGCAGCTGTTTAAATGGTTCCCTAATCAAATGCCATTGTCATTCTCTAATATGAATGGCCCGCCATTTATTTCTGCCAAACCCTCATTGATACCGTATTTATCTTCATGATACAGTGAGATCACAAGCATTTCACATTTCACATATTTCACTAGTAAAGATATTTAAATTCTGGAACCCAGGAATAAATGCCCCTCTCTGGCTCGAAATCCAGCTCCTCCTACCTCCACCCCCACCCAGGGCACTGGCATCATCTCCTTCACGCCCAGGGGAAAGCTGGCAGATCCTTGGGGTTGAGTCTGAAAGATCATGGCCCAATATTTTTTGCATTTTCACCCTTTACCATGGAATCATGGTGCATTTGAAGAAAATAGGATGTGACTTTTCATGCATTATTTTTCTTCCTCCAAAAAAATACTGTGAGCCATCACCTCTTTATCTTTGGAATGAGTGGTGCCTTGTCCAAACAAGGGGTCTGTGACAACCCTTCCAATTTTCCAAGACTAATATTATATATACTATACTTTATGTTAAATTATATTACTATAGTTTGGAATATACTATGTATATTTCTTCTCTAGTATTATTTCTCCAAAGAAATAAACTCCATTGAAGAAAAAAAAACTAACATTTTTCTCTCAATTTTATATAAATTTCAAGCAGTATCCAATGTGCATGTCTTCTCATAGAAGGTATTTAACAAATGCTAAACAACCCCAATGACTTGGTTTTCAAGCAAAATTCAGAGGGTGAGAGTTTTTCTTTTAACCAAGGAGTTTAAAATAACTTCACTCCTCTACATAATGATTTTTCATATTATATCATCATATGGAATGGGGCAATGATATCTTACTAAAGGAACAGAATCTAATTTACTCTCTCTTGTTATATCAGAGTTCCTTCCTCTCCTACACTTGTCTTCTATTCTGAACTCTTGATATCACTGATAAAGTCTTTAAAAATATGATGATGTGTGAAAGTCACTGGCATGCTAAAAACCTTATGAACAGATATGATGACACCTAGTGGTCCAGAGAAAATGCATTTGCTTCCAGCTAAGTAGATTCAATGAATGTGCATAGAAAATAACTGAAAAAATGGGAGGATTTCAAGCTTACACATTGAAGCACACGTGTTTGTTCTCTCAGTAAACATGTCCATCATTTACCTGACTTCATATTCCAGAGAGGACAATCTGGAATAGGTTCAATCAATGCCATCGTGATTTGTCTTCTTACAAACCCTTTGTATGCTGACTGAATATTTTTGAACTTTCCATACAAAACGTAGATGAGGCATTCTATAAAAGATTTATCTAACTTTAATTAACCAATGAAATATTGTTTAGTAGGTCACCCAGTGTTCATGTGTAACCCCAGAAAACTTGCAGGGGTTCTTCCTGTTTTTCTAATTTTCAAATTTATAGCTAACAGAACTGAATGAAGTGCTGTACAACCATTCACAAATAAACAAATACCCATCTTTCCCAATTCCCTGGAGAATTTTAAATGACAACAGATTTGAAATGCCAAAGACTTCAGGATAATAATCTAGATGGTGTCTGTTATTTAAATGATCAGAGTGCCATCATTAAAAGGACTTTGTGTTTAATGTCCGCCTGCCACATGAAAATGTCAAACTATATTATAACAGCTATTAAGAATGACCCACAGATATGATTCTGCCTGCTTTCCCAAAAGCAGTTTGGTTCAAGGTCTGTGCAGTATCCAGAGACAATAAACATAATATTAACTCAATTTGATCACATAGTCAGTATATCAAATGGAGAAGATGCCTGGCCTTTTGCTGTAACATACCACTAGAATAATAAAATAAAATAAAATATGATTTAAACTCGAAACATATTTTCATAATGTAAGCATGTAAGCTCCGGTATGAAGAATGAAGACCTGAGCGTCAGGGGCTGGATCTAGTCCCCACTGCATTTCCCACCTGTGTGACTCAGGTAACTTCCTCACTCATCTGAGCTTCTGATTCCTCCCCAGAAAAACCCTGGTGAACTTCTCTAGAGAGAGTGGCTAGATGATATTGCGAGTTGCTTCTGCTACCATGATGAGTAACTGCTGAAGCTGCCAAATTCACCACTAACAAAAGAGTATTCACCTGATTAGCTCCATAATGATGAAGTTTCAGAAAGTCATTTTCTTTCAACTTTGTAGGACTACTGTGTTCATTAATCCCATTTTCTTCCCCAGATACGTAAACTCACCCAGAATAAAAATCCTACTTATAATTTCCAGAAAACACTAAAACAAATTGAGCAAATTTAAATATGTTACTTTAAGACAATGAAACTGAGTTCTGTAAAACTCTCCATAGAGAAAAACATACTTTACTCCTAAATTATTTTCTTTAATGACATCACATTACAGTTAATTATGCCATAGAAAACTGTATTGCCCATCATTGACATATTTAGGGGGAGTAGGGAAAGGCACAGCAAACCTTCACTCCATTTGAATTCATGTAAGAATGAGCTGTGAACCCCACTGCATTACATTTTTGGAGTCTGATTAATAATATACTTCTATTAAGTTTCTGGCCTCTGGTGGGAATTATAAGATGTTAAGCATGGCCTAACTTCTTGTTCCTACATTATTATTAATTAAGAGCATCTTGAAAAACAACTATTTTTGCCGTCTGACACATGCCCTGTAGGAAAAGGGCATGAACACATCCTTCAGGAAGAGCAATCAATTCTTTATCTAATAAAGGCAGAAGTTCTTGCTTGAGTTCATTTCATTCCTACTCTCAATCAACAGCAATATCACGGAACCTGGACCAAAATATGTGTCTCTCACATTTTAGAGCAGAAAAGCCCAGGAAGAAATTATGAGAATCTACATATTTTCCTCATAACGTGATACCCTTAGATCAAGAGTTTGCATTTTATTTTTCATAAGCTCACATCTCAGTATAAGTAATATAAGCAACCATCCATATTTCACTATAATTCAAATATAAATATTTAGAAGAATGAAAGTCGATTGTTTTCTCAAATATTATATTAAATCCCAAAGAATAAATCAAGACAGTCTATGCATATTCATTGGTTTCAAACAATGCATCTCTCAGCTTCAATTTAGTGAACATTAATATCTGCTTAAATGTATGAGCATAAAACATACAAATATGTATGAATTTCAATGCATGATATTAAAAGGCTCTATTTCATTGGGCTGTTAATGACAATATAAATAAAATGAACAAGGCTAGAGTATATTATACTTTCACTAAAATGCCAAAATGCAAATAAATCTTTCTAATAAGTTAAAATGGGAATCAGTTTATTACTTTTAATAAAGTTGCTGACAAAGCTATTTACCCTACAGTAATGTTAATGAATAATCCGTGAGGGTATATATCTCCATTCCAGTACTTTTTTCTAGCTCTTCCTATGTACTTCCGCTTTTTTCTTTGAAGCAAATATCTGGCCACAGTATCATTATGCCCACTTTACAGATGACTCAAACAATACTACGATGTATTAATCAGAAATGAAATAGTTCTGAGAATAATCATGTCTTCATATTTTATTTAACTAAAAGTAAATGCCATTACATTTATCCAATATATTTGATTCATCTATACACAACTAGAACTTTTCTGTTCCAATCTACATAGACTTCTTGTTGTAAACTACTGCTAGGAATTTGGGTTCATTGAGTAAGCTACAAAATGTCTATGATATTGAAACTATTCGAGGAAAGTGGGAAAATAAAAATATAAAGAAAAAAGTATGGCCCAGCCAGTGTGGCTCAATGGTTGAGTGTCAACCCATGAAACAAGAGGCCACTGGTTCAATTCCTGGTCAGGGCACATGAACACATTTCAGCTCAAACCCCAGTATGGGGTGTGCAGGAAGCAGCTGTTCAATGTTTCTCTCTCATCAATGTTTCTATCTCTCTAAAAGCAATAAAAATTTATTTTAAGAAAAGCAGAAACTATAGTTAACTTCAAGTGCTTCAAGACTAATTTTAGTTGTAAAAAAAAAGAAAAAACTATAGAAGGATAAGAAATTATATTTTGTGGGTATTTTGAACACAACTTTTAAGAATTTTAAAGTTACATGAAGGAACCACTTATTTTAAAATCACCTAATTATTTGATGTTAACACAACTGTAACGCAATCATTGGTGGCTTTGTGACCAAAACAAACAGGTGGATACAGATGCTGTAACTTTCATTTCCCAAAATGACTTTTAAAACCAGCCAACAGTAAATTAATCTCAACCGCAAAGTATTGTGGTTACAAATATCCCCTGTTCTGCCCAGGCAACTTGTCCAAGAACCCTATCGTGATTCTCCCACTGACCTGCTATTGGGTTAAGGCAGGAATCTTTCAGGGATTGTTTTGTCTACAGAGTGAGAATAATGTCACACAGAATGATTTAGAAGAGTGCCTGCCTATTAATTCATGGCTACAAAGCACTTTTAAGCTATTTTCTATTCTTCCAAGGGAAGGCAGCCAGAGGCAATTTTACCTTTTCACATAATCTTACATAAAGCCTTAAAGATTCTGAACCTAGTATTTTCCTAACAGTTTTATCCCTTCCAACCATCTGTAATGACTGGTTGTTTTACATTTCTGAAACATTAAATATTATATCATTAAAACCTTTCTCCTGGCTTCGTAAGGGGAGAATTTTTCCAGAAATTGAGGTTGCTAAAATCAGGTGAGATAATTTTTAGTTAAATATTGAGAGCTAACTTAATATGAAACTAAAATAACACTGTCTTGTGCAAGTTTGACGGCACTATTTTGGTATCTGCCTCTCTGTTGTATGCTTCCTTATTATAATTATAACTTACTCTGTTGAAAACTTCTGGAGAGTAGAGTGCTAGAGCAAAAGTCAAGTTGAAGTGTATGGTCTTTGACACGTGGGGCTTGGATATCACATATTCTGAAGTTAGTAAATTTTAAGCAATGATATTATTTTTTTCATTAGCAGTGTGCCTCAGATTTACCTACTTCAAAGCTTTTTTGTAAGTCAATCTGAAGTAGAAAGATAATAATGGGAAAAAATAAATAACCTTGCACAGATCGTTCACTAAGGCTTTCTCTATTTCATTTAAAAAAATGAGAACATTCATCACTTGACAATAACAGAGGTGAAATTGGGGCAAAATATTGAAAAATCGCTGAATATATCTGTAGAATATGTGTATTATGCAACATATTTGGCTTTATAATAAGTTGCATACTGGTATATGGATATGGGGCTAAGATTATTAAAATTCAGACAAGATATTTAAAATGTAAAAGGGAGACTGGGGGTTGCAAGGCCAGGTTCTGCAGGCAGAGATGGCCCTTTTCTCTTTTCTGCTTCTATCAAGGCCTTTTCTATCATTGGTAGACTCGAAGTGGTTAGAGAAGATCAGAGTATCAAGTTGATAGTTTTGCTTTGTTTCTAAGTTTTTAGACATTAGTTACTTTTGCTTTAAAGGGATAATGCCATTTCCCACGTGTCAAATGGGAAAAGGGGAGGGAAAAAATTAATATCTGTTGCAGATATGCTCCATATCGGACTGTTGAAGGTACTTTAATTCACATGATCACATATTGTATTCCCTCATTTCTATGCCCTCCTGGTGACTGAGGCCTTTATCCCTCAGGTGGATGGATTCTCAGAACGCTTCTTCAAATCTGCAGAATATTCTATTGCTCTAAGAAATTGCTTCAGCAAATCATCCCTTGTTTTTAGTCTCAATACTGCAGGCTACATTGTAGAATAAAAATAAGCAGAGAAGGAGATAATGTCAAAAACCATTCTGTACCTTAAGCAATCAAGACCTCAAAATGTTGAAGAGTTAAGATGCAGGAATTTATCTAGTCTCCCACTTTCAGATCAGCAAGACTGAGGTTCTCACTGCCAGCCTGGGGTAAAACTGCCATTTGGGCAAGATGTGATGGATGTGGGGTGGGGGAGCCTCAAGCAGACTCTCTGACCTTTTAAGTAAGAAACACTTCTCAATGTATAGTTTGCCATTCATTGACTTTTAAAGAGTGGGGAAGGTTGTTTTCACAATTTTACCCAGTTTAATACTTATTTTGGTGGAGTGAAGATTCACCTACTTCTTCATTTCATCATAACCAGAGGCCCATCCACTTTTCTCTTTATCTCCTATGTTTACTTTCAGAAAAGAGTATTTCTAGCAAAATTTTGGATTTGGGATCTTTCATTCCATGGTTTCCCCAAATAAAACAAAAAAAAGTATAATTTTATGTAGTAATGATTATAATATTATTGTAATTATTATAGTCATGTATTAACTATAAAACATTACAATTTTATGTACTTCATCAAAACTAAATATCATAAAAAGTAACTATTAAAAATTAAATTTTTATTAGAATATCTAAATTAAGGGCTGAGGCTTTTTAAATTGTTTTGTTTGCTATATTTCTTCAAAGAGTTCAGAACTCCACTAGTGAACATTATTTATAGCTAAATTCAGACACATTCCAACATTAATTCCACTCTAATACCTATGTAATTCTACTCTGATACCTATGTTTATAGATGTAAGTATTAAGAAACCATATTTATAGAAATTAGATATCTAAAGATTTTTATTACAAGAAAAAATAGTCAATGCTTTCAATTCCTTCTGAGTTAAATGTCAACTATTACATGGCAATTCATTATCAAACAATTTTCCATTGTGATCTAGTAGTAGACAGTTCTGGTAAATCTTGTAAAATTGTGTTGAAAGTATGTATTTCTTAGGACTAACCTGTGAAGTATTAGTCCTTAGCCATTAAACTCATTCTCCTCTATATTGAGAACCAGTTTCCACTGCATTTCCTCAGTGCTGTTAGGCTCAGGCACCATGGGGAGTTTCAGGATATGCTATATAGAAGCTTTCTTTGTACACAGGATGAAGAAAAAGTGCAAAATAAAAATGGAAAATTAAAACCACCGATGACTAAGCAATTCAGTTTCAGGAAGATCAGTTGAGAGAATGAATATATTATATATATATATGGAATTTGATACTTTTTAAAAATATTTTTTTATTGATTTCAGAGAGGAAGGGAGAGAGAGAATCATTGATCAGATGCCTCCTACATGCCCCATCCCACAACCCAGACATGTGCCCTGACCAGGAATCGAACCGTGCCTCCTGGTTCATAGGTCAATGCTGAACCACTGAGCAACACCAGCCAAGCTGGAGTTTAATATTTTTGAAACTGATTCTTGTAACAGCCAATTCTAAGGTAACAGTGCCATGTACACTCAGTGGTAAGTTTAACTCAGTGATAAGACATTAATCTACATCAAGCTTTAACTAGCCTAAGTAAACTAATTATGCATGTCTAACCTGAAACTACATGGGAAGGATGGATGTGGTCTGCTTAGAAACTGTATGGTTAATTCATTAGCATAAAGAACACTTAAACATGTTTTCACATAAAAATCAAATGATTTGCAAACAAACTTATTTGCTCAGTCTCAATTCATGCTAAATCATGAAAGATGACCAACTGAGATGCTTTGAGATTCCTCTTCCTCTCAGATCCTAAAGAATGGACTTTACTGCAAATCATTTCTTCTTTAGGACTAAAAAGGAACACAACTCAGAGCAAGGATCCGTTCTTTTCATATGTTAAACAATGCAGAACAAGCAGAAATAGCTAGGCTACTTGTTTCAGGAAATACTTTCTTCTAGTTTTTACAGTGGTTCTCAACCTTCCTAATGCCGTGACCCTTTAATACAGTTCCTCATGTTGTGGTGACCCCCCAATCATAAAATTATTTTCGTTGCTACCTCATAACTGTAATTTTGCTACTGTTATGAATCATAATGTAAATATCTGATATGCAGGATGTGTTTTCATTGTTACAAATTGAACATAATTAAAACATGGTGATTAATCAAAAACAATATGTAATTATATATGTGTTTTCTGATGGTCTTAGGTGACCCCTGTGAAAGGGTCGTTCGACCCCCAAAGGGGTTGCGACCCACAGGTTGAGGACCGCTGTTCTAGTAAAAGAAACAATGAACCAATTAAAATAGCTCACTTATCAAGATTAGCAACTTTTTTTATTTTTTTAACCAGTACTTACATCAAAAACTTTGGCTTAGATAAATCAGATGGAGAAAGACAAATGCTGTATAACATCACTTATCTATAGAATTAAAAAATAAATAAAAAGCCAAACTCCTAAAAACAGAGTAAAAGGGTGATTACCAGGGGTATGGGGGTCGGGGAACAGAAGAAATGTTAAGGGTACAAACTCACTTCCAGTAGATAAATAAGTCGTGGAGATCTAATGCAGAGTACAGTGAACATAGACAATAAAAATGTTATAAGCATCAAACTTCCCAAGAGACTAGATCTTAATTATGCCCCCCCCCCAAAATAATTATGTGATGAGACAGAGGTTCTATCACTACAATGACACTCATATATAATATACAAATGCATCAATTTAACATGTACACCTTAGCTATATACAATGTTATATGTCAAATACGTTTCAATTTTAAAAATAAAATACATTTTTAAAAAGGTTTGGTTCATACTAGTCATGAGCCTTGATGAAAGGGCCCAGTTGGGGAGCTGCTGAAACTAGTACAACATTAATCTAGTAACTTTTAGATACACAGCTCTCAAAGAGACATAAGCCATCCTTGAGTGACTAGAAAAAAATGTCCACATTGGGAACCTGAAACTGAGAATTTTAGGATTTCTCCAGAAACAACCGTGAGGGAGGAAACAGCTTCTAAACTGCACCTTAGATCAAGACAAGGAATGCATGAAGTAGACATCTTCCATCTAAGACCCACAGAAGGAGATCCAGAAAACAGAAACCTCTGCTTAACTGCATTTGAATCTTAAAGTTTTCATTTTTATCTGCCCAACTATTTTCATTCATCCTGGCAGGTTTAATAGCCTGCATTGTCTCAGATACGTGAAACTATCAAATTACTGACTTTATTTAGTACTTTGCAGTTTTCTTTCTATCTCTGGTTCTGAGAGCTCTAGGGAACTGTTAAGGGATCTATCAGGTCATAAGGCATAGTAACCTCCATCTTGGGTAAAAACTGCTGTTTAAAATTTAACCCTGCTATTCTAGCTTCGGTAAACATTTGCTTGCTTAAATAATAGGGAAAAATAAGACTACTCCCCATTCCCGAGAGGCCATAAACTATGCCCCAGACAGAGTTCTCAGTGCTGGCGCCAGGCCAGGCCTTAAGGTATGGCCTCACGGCCCTGTCCCAGCAAACAGGACTTTTTCTCAGAAGGTCCGGAAGTCTCATTCCAAATTTGGGAGACAAAGCTGAAAAATGTATAAATAAGGGAGGCTTCCACCATATTGGGTCCCAGAATTTGAGAAGCAAGAGTTCTTCTGGGCCCGCTAGCACTAGCACAAATGAAAAGGACTCTAAATAAATTTGGCTTATTGATTAAGGCATCTTCTGAGTTACAATATAACAGTCAGTATTTTTAATTTGGGCACTTGGGGCTCCTGATGTAATGGTAGATAAAACTGTGATCAAAACCTTCCCGTTATTCATGTTGCAAAGTGGAAATGTATGATATGACCATAGAGTCTTATATACTACCCAGCAGCCACAGTACCATCACCCCTCCATGTTTAGAAAAGAAGAAAATATGACACTTGTAAAACTGGAAGTGTGATAAAAAAAATTCTGTATGCTAGCCTGACACACTGAGTGGTGATAAATATCTGGACTGATCAAATCCTCTAACAATAATATTCCATCTTCTGGGGGAGGTTGAAGAACGCAAGAATGAGGGCCAAAAACTAAAACCAACAAATGTTCTTGTTCTCTTGTTAAATAATATGATGATCATATCAACTTTTCATCTCTAAATAAAGCAGTTGAGAATGAGTAGAAATAATTTGACTGTTTAGTCCAGGTAGTGCGTTCTGTTGAAAAATCACACTATTAGCAAAATAGCTTAGTTGTGGACATTAACTCTTTGCTCATCTATATTTGCTTCAAAACCTTGCCTCACTGTGCCCACCAATTCTATGTGAAATTCTCCCCAATTCAAACCTTCCCACTTGCCTTGAAAGATTTGCCTTACAATCACTCCTTTTAGGCCTTAAAACTGTATTAATATCCTCCCATGTCTCCTCCTGGTAAGATACTACAAAAACTCTGCCAACATTCATCCTCCCTGTATAAAATCTAACAGATTTCATTTTGATTTTTCAAAACAATAAAAGTCATGCCTGACCGGTGTGGCTCAGTTGGTTGAGCATAGTCCTGTGCACCAAAAGGTTGCAGGTTTGATTCCTGGTCAGCACACATGCCCAGGTTGCAGGTTTGATCCCCAGTTGGGGTTCATGCAGGAAGCAACCAATTAATGTTTCTCTCTCACATAGATGTTTCTCGCTCTCTCTGCCTCTCCCTTCCTCTCTCTCAAAAATCAATAAAAATATACTTTAAAAATATAAAAGTTGCTTTTTAAAGTCAGCAGTTGGCAATATGTACCAATACCTTTTATAATTATGTAGAGAAATGTAATTTACTTTTATATTGTTATTCAACTATTCATATGTTTAGTTTCTCTTTCCCAAATCAGATTTTGAGTATTATTGGCAGGAACTATGCCTTAGTTGGCTGTTTATGGTTCCTCATAGCATTATATCTTAGCTATTTAGTATTCTGAGCAAATATTTAGTCAATAAATACATAGGAAGATATTATTAAGGATTTTTAATGATAGCTATGAAATTCACTAAATCCCATGGTGTGTATGTCCAACTGTGCATACACACACAGAAATACATGTATGTGTGTATAGTTTTTAGTAGACATCAATTCCAAGTATAAACTAGTAAATATATATAATATACATGATTCATAACACTGAAATATACTTTCCATGTTTGCATATGATTGTGGATACACACATGCGTATGTGTGTATCATACACATGAGGCTACATATGCATTATTTGTGAGACAAAATATATTATCTAGATGATACTTTGTTGTTTCTATCATTGTAGATGTAACATACAAAAGAATATTCATTCTAAATATTCATTCTAAATAAACATCTTAAAAAATAGGAATCTTTCATAATCTCACAAGCCATCATTTTAGTACTCAACCAATTAATAAAAAGTAATTTCATCATGCATAAAATAGGGAGATGGCAAAGTCATAATTCGGCCCAGCTGGTATGGCTCAGGGGTCGAGCATCAACTATGGTTCAATTCTCAGAGCACTTCCCAGGTTGTGAGCTCAATCCCCATTAGGGGCAGTGCAAGGGCAGCCAATCAATGATTCTCTCTCATCATTGATGTTTCTATTATTCTCTGAAATCAATAAAAATATATTTTTAAAAAAGTCATAATTCATGCCATATTAGCCATTGTTAGTGAAAATGCTGCATAGCTTTTCTGATTTCCCAAAATAAAACCTAAGATTGCACACACTCATAATCATCTTTCAAATATCAACATGATTTCTTTTCCCTATTTGCCCCATGCTCAGAGCTCTAAGTCATTATTTCCTTTAAGCTTCTCTCGAGGCTCTATGCTCTGAGACTGTTAGAACAAGCCAGTGACTCACATTTGAATGCTCAGATTTGAGCAGGGATTTTGTTTATTGTTCTGCATCTGTGAGTTTCAAGCCAGTTAACTTTTGGCCCTGAAGAAAATAAAATATTCAATTTAATATATTTGTTGGAGGGGGGAAGAAAAAATCAGTTGAAGCCACAAGAAATTCCTCTGAGAATTCTAAATATTCCTGGAGCATATTTCATAGTCTCTAAGCCATGAACACATATTAAGATACAGCAGGTTGGTAGAGGCAAGATGCAACCCTTATTCACATCTGTCAGCTAATGGAAGACTCAAATACTACCGCTGCCCGGGTAAATATTAATCACTCAAAAAAGGAAAATTGTATTAATCTCTTGTGCATGCTATGTTTGTATATGAGTGCTATTTGTGTACCATATGCTATGCTTTTTGCTTAAAATAACCCTGCTCTTGATAAGTGATAGGGAAGTTCTGTGATTGGAAACAAATCATTTATTGTGAGTTAAAGCATCAGTATATATTAGTTATTTTTTAAAAGACCAGCTGTATTATCAAATTCAGGGAATCACAAATGCAATTGAAACTCAAAACTGTGTTTTTCCTGCCAGGCCAGCATGGCTCAGTGGTTGAGCATCGACCTATGAACCAGGAGGTCACAGTTCAATTCCTAGTCAGGGCACAAGCCCTGGTTGCAGTCTCCACCCCCATTAGAGGGCGTGCAGGAGGCTGGTGTCTCTCTCTTTCTCTCTCTCTCTCTCTCTCACTTCATCTCTGAAACAATAAAAATATATTTTTAGAAAAACCAAACTATGCCTTTCCTTAAGCAGGATAGTGTGAAGGTACAAATATAAAATTTAGTTTTCTCAAATAACCTTTATTTTTCACTACAAACCATATAAAGTCAATTTTTTGGTATTGCAGTGAATTTCTTAAAAATTAAAAAAAGCAAGTATTGGGAACTAAGACCTTTCATATATTGGGGGTACACACCTTATCCAGTAATAGCACAAATGATATTGTACACTTCCCTATATACACCTTTCACTCCAGATGCTCAGCAGGTGATGCAATCAGTTTACCAATCTAATATTCAGAGAAACTGAAATAGAAACAATTAGAACAAAGAAAGTTAAAAACCCCACAGTCACAAAGAGCATCTCATAGGACATTATCTGTCATACCTCTGCATTTTATAAGAAAAATGTGCCTCGCAAAAATATTGCTTCTTCAGGAAAACATATTGAAGTTGAAACATAAAAATAAAGAGGATCCCATATCAGACATTATTGCAGGAAATTCAAAATCTACCTCACACATAAATATCGAAGAAAACAACTGACTTTACCAAAATTACACATCCTGTAAAGTTTAGACGATATAAGCATAAAGAATGCGCCACATCTCTTGACAAGGTAATACATGGCTACTGGAAATAATACAGTAGAGAAATGCAGATTTGCATAAACCCATTTTCACTTATCTATGCAAAGTCGAATTCTAATCATCTTAATTCTAATACTCACCTGGAATCTAATAAGTAACTGTTAAATTCATTAATACCCTTGTTTTCAACAGTGGATGGCATGTCTAATTGATGTGTGTTTAGAGACTTAGTGGTTAAACCAAGAACAATAAGGTTTGAATGTTTAGCTAATAGTCTGTGTGCTTCTTTCTTCCTCAGGAGCTCTGTAAATACAAGAAAAGCCAGGCCTGGAGCACTGGCGAAGGACAACAGTACTTTGTATTGCTGTAAGGCTTAAAATGAAGGCTCAATATAATGTGCTACCTAGTCATCTGAAAAAATTGAGAAGCTTCAAATGGCCTCCCCACAAATTCCCCTCCTGACTCTGCTCCCAGGGATAAGGCCCCTGAGCCCAACAAGCCTCCTCCTTAAACAGACTGGGCAGAGTGCCTGCTTCTCCCTATTGAGTGGGCTTTAGTTCCGACAGCCGGCAGTTATTCACACAGCCCATCCCATGTCATCACGTCATGTCCTCCCACGAGAACCTGGGGGCACCTCACCTCTTAATACTACAAAGTCTGCCTCCCACTGTCCCTGGCTACTGGCTCCATCCTAAATGTAACCCCTGTGCCATCCTGAGGGCACATGATGTCCTCCTCCCCAAGGCTGTGAATACACACGTGACTACTGAATTTGCGATTGATCTCATCTGTCCCATGTGTGAGTCCACTGTGACATGTGTTCGGCCACCACATAACCCCAGGACAGGAATGGCTCCCTCACCAATGGCAGAAAGAGTGGAACCACGCAGAAGCAGAAATTTCATCTCTTTAATATGACCTTTTCTCCTTCTTTCCTTTTGATTCAAACTGGCCTCATCCAGCACCCTGACTCAGCCACTTCCTTCTCCCTTGCAGACCACTCCCTTAATCCTTAAGCCCTCAGGACAATAAGGTTCTGATCAGCATCAAATAATCTTAGGAGCAAAGCCTCAGATCTCTTTATCAGGGAAAGGTAGTTTCCATCAAACTAGAGATAACATCTAGATTTCAGTTGCATTTCAGCTCCAGACCCAGAAATGGACCAACCCCACCAATTACACCCTGGAAAAACCAGACAGAGTTGACATCGGGACCCGATGCAGTGATCAACTAACTACCCCCTATCTTAGCACTGACCAATCAGTAGAACCAAGATGCCAACTCCTTTAGCCACCAGAATTAGTGATTTTTTCCCTATTGAACCCATCCCTTCAAAGCCATCAAAGAGCCAGGTGGTGAACCAACAGTTCACCTGTGCCTCCAGGTTTGGTGTCACTTCCTTAAATAAACCTTTACTTTCTTTGCTGCAAGTTCCTGTTCTGATTTGATTGGGCTTTGATGCACATAGGTGAACAATCCCCTTTAACAAGATGAGACAGTTAAAATATATATTTAGTTATATGACTACGTAATCCAGAAATTCCCAAAGTCTAGCAGCAGCCCCATAAGTGATTAGCATTTGACTGAACAGTGTGCTAGATGAGAAACAGTTGCCTGTGTGGAACCATCTTCTTATAAGCCATGTACTGTACCAGGATATAAATATCACTTTATCACCTGATGGGCAAAAAAGAAGCTAAATGGTCCACCTGTTTATAGTTGTTTGGAAATAAAGAGTGTTGTGGTCGGAGAGACTGAGTTGATTAAAGTATGGATTAAAACCTAGAAGGGGATAAAGAAAGGGATCCATTGGTTTGAGCCAAAGTTGTCATATTTACTTGTCCATAAACCAATTTTTTTGAGGAAAAGCTAGTTAACATTTTTGCAGAACACATGTTAGGAACACTATTTACACCTCCACAGCATCCACCTAGCAAACAGAGTCACCTACCTAAAATGCTAATATGGCCATGGCATGCCCTGCTTGAATTCCTTCAGTGGCTTTCCATCCCTTAAAAAAAACATATAAATGACTAAATATCACCCACCAGGCTGTGAGTGACCTGACTCCCAGTCCCTGTCTTCAGTCTTACCTCTCATTACTAACTGTGGCTTTTTCTTTTTAGGCAAAAAAAAAAAAAAAAAAAAAGGACAAAAGAAGAACTGAGCATGTGCACAGCCTGAGGGGACCTGCTGCATGGAGAGGACAGTTAAATATGTATGAGAGAGGGGATGAATAATTGAGTGATATTCTGGAGTTGGTGGGAGGGGGACTCAAGATTTGGTGGGAGGTGGACATAGCTCCTATTCTGATCTTGACATGATGGAGATAATACAGGGGCTGGCAGAAATAAAAGTAAATGTAGGGAGCAGAAAAGAAGCAAGATTACTGAAAGCCCCAATATTCTCACTGAAGTAAGAAGAAAGTTCACCTGCCGCCGAAACCGGTTTGGCTCAGTGGATAGAGCGTCGGCCTGCGGACTGAGGGGTCCCAGGTTCGATTCCGGTCAAGGGCATGTACCTGGGTTGCGGGCACATCCCCAGTAGGAGATGTGCAGGAGGCAGCTGATCGATGTTTCTCTCTCATCGATGTTTCTAACTCTCTATCTCTCTCCCTTCCTCTCTGTAAAAAATCAATAAAATATATTTAAAAAAAAAATTAAAAAAAAAAAAGAAGAAAGTTCACCTGCTGAGGCTGAAGGGAACAGGGACTGAATGAGGGTTTTGAAGATCAAGGTGAACATTTGGGATAGGTATTCATGCAAATAGGAGGTAGCTCCCACCAGGGGCTCATGCAGGGCCAACCTGAGGCAAGGCTCTCATTTGTAGGGTTGTGTGTGTTAGGTTGTGTGTTTCAGCCAAACTGAACTCAATCACCCAGTAGCTGAACTATAAGAGCAGAGAACATAAATTACTTTATTTCTCTAAAGTTGTAGTTTAACTGGACTATTCAGTAAAATGTGGTTTCCAAGACAATTTATAAAAACAGTTCAGGTCACGGAAGAAATAGAGTCTTGGATGTGTATGGGTGAGCCAAAGGAAAGAGGAGATGATGACTTGGAGATAATGATAGACTCAAAGGAGGAGAGAGCTCTCTGAGGTCAAATTATCACTTAGAGGCTTGAAATGTAGGGAAGGTTGTGCAAATATAAAAGACGTTTAGTGCATACCATTTCTGAATGATTGGAGCACTTCAAAGATAAAAAGTTCCAGTCAATAGCTCTTAAAATCCCCTACAGTTATAACAATAGGTGGCATAAAGGGAAAGATTATGAAACTGTCCTCAATCTTCAATGAATGATGGGGGTCAGTATATCATTCATAAGGTTTTAATTTTAAGTGATTAAATAAATCTACAAAACCTGAATAATTTATTGGCTCTTATATCTATAATTTTTTGTGATAGTGCTGGTTTCTTGGATTAAGGGCTCACATGACATTATAAAGATTAGATTTTGCTACATCATTGAGTTCTGCTTTGCTATTCTTTTTATGTTGACTTTAGGTCAGTTTCCATGTCATAGCAAGAAGTCAGTGGCATCTCTAACTTCCTGTTGTATTATATGCTAGCTCGGTAGGAATAGTGCCTCGAAGGAAAACTCTAGAATAGCTCTAATTGAACTCAACCCTGAACCAACACTGTTCCCAGAAACATAAGGCACTAATTTTTCTAGAGCAGGACCACATGCTCACTCCTGGGACATGATGAAACCTCTCTCAAGTCAGAAGGCTTGAGACTGGGGAAGGCCTAGATTCCCAAATGGAAATTAGAGTCTGTTGAAAGAACTAGGATGAATGGATGGCAAAAAAATAAAAGTCCTCAAGCCACATTCACCTCATCTCTAAAAAACATATGGCATGACTCTCAAAATATGATAAGGAACAACTTAACCAGCTATGTCCTCTAGAATAAGAATTTTCAACTTCCTAACCCTCACATAACCTCACATCAGCCAAGTTCTTGTTTTACAGTCTGTTACTCTCAACATCCCACCGCAGCACCAACTTCTGTTTCACTTAAAATTAGTTGCAAGCAAGAGAAATCAACACTACATACTTTAAGCTAACCAAAAATATATATTAGTAATCAATTTTTGAAGCCTCAGGAATCAGTCTAAAAAAATAAGACACAAAGACAATTCTGAATATTAGCTACCAAAAACTCATCTTCACATTCATGTATTTTGTGCAACTCCACTCAAGATTTAAATTCCAGGGATGAAGTATTTGACTGGCCTAGCTTGGGTGATGCAAATCTTAGCTAGAAGAGAGGTAGACATAGACACATTAATTAAAAATCATGTTATATAATGACTGAATGATTAAAAAGAAGATGTTATATATACCAGGATACCAAAAAAGAAACAAAAAACCTCAGCCACTATAGGAAGTAATACAAAATTCTGTTGATGAGAATAAGAAAGCATAGAGTATAGTGGTAATCATTTCACCATATTAAAGTATATCAAATCAATATGTTGTATACTTTATATAGTTCAATAAAAAATAAATGAGTAAAAATAAACACTCGTTATGAAAAAATAAATTCACAGGGTGGGGAAAGGAAGAGTGGTAAAACCAGAGCATATAAGCTTCAAAGGAGAATGGGTCCAACCATCTATATATATAAAAGCCTAAGCAACCGAACAACCCAGCAACCTGGTTGCTATGACGTGCACTCACCACCAGGGGGGAGACACTCAATGCAGGAGCTGCCCACTGGTGGTCTGTGCGCTCCCACAGCCAACCTCCTGCGACCCCTCCCCCAGGCTGGCCAAGCTCCCGCGGCCCCGATTGCTGACCAGGCAGAGGGACCCCACCCATGCACGAATTCGTGCACTGGGCCTCTAATAAAGAATAATAAAAAAATATAACCATTCATCATTCCATAAAGTACTGGTGAAGAACCTGAAGCATGCCAAGAGAAGTCAGAGGGCAATGGCATCTGTGTGGTAAAGCTATGGTGTAGCTAGGAAAAGAGCATGGAAAGAGAATCCTTTGGACCAATAAATATGATCAAAACCTCAGATAACAGGCCAATCTGGTTTTGCGGAAGCCTAGGCAAGCTCCTGCGAAAAGGAGAAATTTTTAAAGACATCATTCAACCAAAAGTGTCCTGACATATATCATGATGTTCTTGTGGTAGGCCAGTGGTACATTTAAAAGAACTATGAGATACAGTCCCCAATTTCAGGTCTAAATGCTCTGGCATCTCATCACTGGTAATAGAACTTTCTGCTCAGGTGGAAACATTCTATAATCTGTACTGTCCAAGACGGTAGCCATTAACCACATGTGGCTATTGAGCACTTGAAATATGGTTCCTGTGGTGAAAGAACTGAATTTTGAATTGTATTTTATCACAATTAATTGATTTAAATTTAAATAGAAATAGCCACCTGTGATTGGTGGCTACAATATGAGACAGTACAGCCCTAGATCATCGTATCCTATGAAATGAATGAGGTAACTTACAAGAAAAAATAGAATTAAATTGCACAGTGAAAAAGCAGCCAAATTTTACAAATGGAGATTGAAATCAGGCTTTGGATTTATACTTGTATGAATATGAATCAGAAATGATTGTTAAAATCATTAAAACTGCCAGAGATGGCTTGAGAAAAAGGTGAACATAAGTAATTTTCTCATAATACTATTCCAATTTAGAATGCAACCAGCTCAGGAGTGGTAGCAGGCTGTTCATAGCAGAGAATCAGTGTCCAGACAACCAATGAGAGAAAAAAAACCAAATTAGGGGCATTCACAACTTTGAAGATGACAGGTGATGCTCATCCAAACATGAGGCTATTCCAGCGATACCACCGAGAAACTAGTTATCATGGGTTTTTCCTCCAAGTCTGAACACTTCTCCACTATAAAAGTACCTGAGGATTTCAGTACTCTTTTAATTCCCTGTCAGGTACTATTCTTACTGACTTAGTAAGTGGTGCAATCAGACAAATATGAAATTGCACACCTACTGACTTAGATCATTTGGATAAAATTGCTTCATAGATGATTAACTTTCTCACTAAAGCCAGTCCTATACAGGTCACTGGGTGAATTGAACAACTGTACTAGGCTGTAAAGAAAGAGTTTCTTTTTCATATCTCATTTCCCCCTTTAACCAGTTGGAAGTCAGTTATTTTTTAATTAAGAAATTTTCCAATATACCAACCTTTTTATTAAACAATCCATATTCATAAACTCACATCATCATCAAGGCAACGGTGTGAGCAAGGCACTATTATTATGCTCCCTTTAGAGAAGACCTAGCTAGCTAGTGCACTGAGTGGTGAAGTCACATATTCAAGGTCAAGAACGTGATGTGTTGCAACCAGGACTCAAACAGGGAAGTGTGGTTCTAGAACTCTGCTTTTCATCTCACCATACTGCTCTCTAAGCTCACACACATGTATACACATACCACCACCACCAACAACAACAACAACCAAAAGAGCATCTATACCTGATTTTGAAGAATGAAGACACATGTGCCATCAATATATTTATGCTTACTCACCTGGAGTATGCACTCTTCTCTGTCCTATTGGTACATAGTAGGAACCATTAGGATAGCTTAGGGGAAGGTATTCTTAGTCACAAATAATCCATAAATTTAAAACAATACACAGTTCATAGAGAAAGACAAATTACTCATGTAGGTAAAGTGTTTTGCTATTTATAACAAACCTTCTGGAGGGGGAGGAGATTCAAGGGGCTCTAAATACTAAATGATCCTAGTAAAACAGAAAAATATCAACTAAGACCTCAGCCCTGCAGAAGCAGCCACTGCAAGGCCATTACAGCCTGTATTTCACAATAACAGCTTAAAAGGAGAGTTAGTTATCCTTAAAGAAATGCCACAGGCATTGACAATGAAAGAACACAGTAAGTGTCCTCCTTGCCAATTACAATGTCAAATGGAAGCTAAGAAACTGGAAACAGGAGTTGAGTATTTAACCAGGACACTTACTTTAGTGGGGTTTTATGGAATAAGGAGTAAACAACTTAATAACACTTCATTTTTCTAGCCGCCTCCCTTAAATCTGAAGCCAGTCGGTTTTACGTTGCTGATGCTGAACTACTTTTCTAGAACAAGGTGCATAAAGAAGCCACTTTGAATAGAGCACATACTTCCAGCTGCCATAGGAACAAATTCTTCATTGTGAAGAAAATGTCGCTGGTCCTGCCTCCCTTACAAATGGCAGTTAACTCTAATGTGTGCTTCCAGGCTGTTTTGCATGGACTGTCACAACTGTTAGAGAGACATGCTGTTATTGGTTCATTTGGTACCATGTCCGATTATGCAAAAGCTATTGTAATATCATGTAAGGGCCATGAAAAATCTCTAACACACCTTCACTTGCAGAAGTCAAGTGCTATATTCTGTCTGCTTGTCATACATCCCCATTGTACTCTCTGTGGCAGTCATTGTTACATGTGTAATTCTTTTTCATCTAGACTTAAATTCCATAAGTGCATCAGCCATGACTTTCAATTACCTCTCTATTCCCAATGTCTAGTGCAGTGCTTAAAATAACACAAGGTTGAATCCACAAGGTCCTGCCCCTGGACCTGTTCTTTACCCCTTCTACATTCCTTCCCCTTGCAATTCATTTATTCTAGTTTTAATTCTCACTTCTATGTAAATGACTCCCAGTTCTCATTCAACAACTGAAACTCTCTATGGAGTTCCAGACTCACATCTAATTATTCACTGAATACTCAATCTGCAGATACCTTAAACTCAGTACTTCAATCCTTTCCATGGCTGTTCACCTCCTTTGCCCACACCCGAACCAACACACACACACACACAAACACACACACACACACACACACACACACACACACACACACACACACACCACTCTATTTATATTCTTTAGGGAACAAGGGGACTAATGCCATTACTGAGAGATACATTACTAAAGACGAACTGAGAGCAATCTTTCAAATATTCTTCCTTCATTCCATTTCACCAACTTTGTCCCCTCAATGTTGATGTCCCCACTTATCTCAAACTTGGCCACTAAAATATCATTTAACTAATATTCTAAACATGTGTTTCACTTTTTCCATACTACACAATATTGTGAGATTAATCTTCCTGAAGTATAATTGTAATAGAATTGCTCAAATGCTGTAACATTTTTATTTCTGCCTAATGAATGAAAGCTAAACATCTACCCTGGCATTCAGAGCCATCTGTAAGGCATGTCTAATCCAACACTCCAGCATTTCCTTTCTCTGTAATTAACACTGCACTCAAAAACATCTAGTCATTCCACCATGGCCAGGTGGCTCAGCTGGTTGGAGCACTGTCTCCTATACAAAAAGGTCACAGGTTCAATTCCCAGTAAGGGCACATACCTAGGTCACGGGTTTGGTCCTGATTGGAGCACATACAAGAGGCAGCTGATCGATCTCTCTCTCTCTCTCTCTCTCTCTCTCATAGATGTTTCTCTCTAAAATCAATGAACATGTCCTCAGGTAAGGATTAAGAAAAAAAGGCAATAAACAAAAAAACATCTAATCATTCTATCTTGAATGTGTTCCTTCCATAGTCTACTTTCACCCATTTTTCTGCCTTGTAAGGCCCAACACAAATAATACTTGTTTCATGAAACCCAACTGGTTTCTGGGCTTCTTCCTCTGGACTATACAATACTAGTCACACTTCTCCCAGGGCCCTTCTCATATTTTACTTTAGAGGGCAGTAACAGGAAAACATAAAATAAAATCTGTAGAATAATTTTCTTAATAGTACAAAAAAACAAACATACACACACACCTATGAACTCTGCTACTTATTTTTAGGAACAGGAGAAATGATTCTGTGCAAGGCTTCTGATGTCCAGGTTTACAGAGCCACAAAGAAAGGAAACTAATTACAGTGAAGCAAAATGTTAGGGCATTTTTAATTCTTGACAATTATACTTTTTGTGATTAAGAAATGATTCATTGGGCCAAAGATTGGGTCTAAATACATATAATCTAAGATCTGACAGAAGAGCATGTGATTGCTAATCTGTCTCCATTTAGAGAGGTCCTCTGGGAGAAGATGCTACTCAGCTAAGGAAATCCTCTGCCTGATGCTTCCATCTGGAACATTGTCCTGGCTTGCTCTGGACCAAAGCCACGGCTACTGGACTGAGAGGAAGGCTAGAGACAGAATCGTCCTTTAAACAGTATGGAGTTTCCTAAAAAAACTAAAAATGGAACTCCCATTTGACCCAGTGATCCCACTTCTAGGAATTTATCCCAAGAAACTAGAAACACAAATCAGAAAGGATATATGCACCCCTATGTTCATAGCATCACAATTTACCATAGCTAAGATATGGAAACAGCCAAAGTGGCCATGAGATGAGTGGATTAAAAAACTGGTACATCTACACAATGGAATACTACACTGCAGTAAAAAAGAAGGAATTCTTACCATCTGCAACAGCATGGATGAACCTGGAGAGCATTATGCTAAGTGAAATAAGCCAGTCAGGAAAACATAAATATCACATAATCTCACTAATTTGTGGAATATAATGAACAACATAAACTGATGAACAAAAACAGGTCCAGAGACGGAGAAGCATCTATCAGACTGTCAAACTTCAGAGGGAAGGCAGGGAAGAGTGGGGGTAAGGAGGAGAGGTCAACCAAAGCACTTGTATGCATGCATATAAGCCTAACCAATGGACACAGACACCAGGGGGGTGAGGACATGAGTGTGGGGGGAGCAATGGTGCCATAAGGACACATATATAATAACTTAATAAAGAAAAAAATATCTTCTCAGAAATTTGGATGGCAAAAAAAAAAAGGAATCATCCTTTATAAGTTATTTTATATTTTTCTTACCCCATCTGTGAAACAGTGCAATGTTGGAGAAAAGAGGATCACAGGCATATTACTCCAATTTATACAATCTTACCCAAAGTAGGTGATTTATAAAGCTTCATTGAAATCATGTTGAAATTTCTCATTTTGAAAAATAGAAATGTGATTAATTCACTTCTAAAAGCTCTAATTGGCGCATCCAAAATAATGTCTTTTTGGCACGATTCCTCCTCATCACTCTTCAAAAAGTTGTGATGAAGCATTTACAATCTCTTGCATCCAAAACATCCTCAATGTGTTTGTACAGTTGCAACATAATGTATCTGTTTGTGTTTAGGCAAGATGGAATTGAGTGACAAAAGAAGAGAATTTGTATTAAAAATAAGCTGCTGAAATATCTCTTCACCATATTTAATATGATCAGCAAAAGAAGTTTTTTGGCTATTTTTTCTTTTTGTGTTTCTCTGAAATGGCTATGTAGGATTAAGGAGAACAGTTAGAAATTGCACAGGACATAATCTCTCAAGAAGAGTCTGAAACTGACATGATGGACTAAATGGAGTTTGAAACAAGGTACAAAGAGAGTAGGAACAGAAACATGAGTATGAAGTTGTATGGTAGCCAGGACCCCAATGAGATACTGTGTCTAGGAAAATTCAATTACTATCCACACCACATGACTCTAGATTCAAAAAATAAAAAAGGTTTATCTTTTTTGGTTGTTACTATTGGGCACCTCCCTTATCAACCAACAGCCACATTTTAATTCTAGAATCTGGGTTTCACTTTCTCTGTCTTTAGATTTTCTGTCTCTCTGTATGATGATGATCAAGTTTGTTATTCTTGGTGCCTTTATTCCCAGCTCTACCTCCTCAGCACCACATGTGGTGGCCACCAGGAGGAGACCTGATCATATTTCTGGGGTGAGGAAATAATTGGCAAATTTGTATTTATGTCTTACTAACACTTGATCCTTTAAAAACGTCCACTTTATTATAGCTTCCATTATCACTGTACAAATAGAGTAGAATCAGTATGTAATGTAAGAAACTGAAATGTTGGAGAAATGGGAGGATTACAGGTATTATTATTGGAGCATGCCATCAATAACAGTGGCCCCACAGTTCTCATAAGCCAGCTATAACAGACCTTGATAGAGAAGAGAAAACCCACAGTGTCCATCAATGCTGTCAGGACAGCTCCCTGAAAGTAGTTGAACAGTATATGTTAGTTTAAAGCAGCGGTTCTCAACCTGTGGGTCCCGACCCCTTTGGCAGTCGAACTACCCTTTCACAGGGGTCGCCTAATACTATCCTGCATTTCAGATATTTACATTACGATTCATAACAGTAGCAACATTATAGTTATGAAGTAGCAACGAAAATAATTTTATGGTTGGGGGGTCACCACAACAGGAGGAACTGTATTTAAAGGGCCAGAAGGTTGAGAACCACTGATTTAAAGGTTTATAGGACACAAGATATCAGTAACGTCATTTCTTACCAACACTGGGAGACTGCAGTGACCCTCAGCAAGCAGGTGCCACTTGCTTTTAAAATTGACAGCTCTGCCCAAATAAAATGAGCTTCTACAACCCCAGTTTATCCTCCTCTGTTCCAGCTCCACCAAACTGACCACCATGGCCCATCTCCAAGCTCAGATTTCACCAGTTTCCCATCAATTCCAGGATGGTGGAGTTGAACAAGCCATCTAGCTCTAAGAACAATTTCTGGTGGTCCCAGAACTATCCCTGTGCACAGCCAGGCATGTCCCAGATGAGACTCTCTCACCTGCTCTCTGATCGCCACTCAGCCTCAGCTCTCTAACTCTCAGTCCTGTTTCCCTCCAAGGGCTGGAGCCCTGTCCCAACCTTCACTGCCCTGATGATGCACCCAGCCTTTATCAGGATCCTTAAATTGGTTAAAGCATATTTCCTCAATCCTCTCATTGCAGACACCATGCTCTACATGAACATGGCCACCACACGGACTATGCATATGGCAACTGCCTAGACATTTCTGCTCCCATTCCCTACCTACATGCCCTGAACATCAGCACACTCCAAATATACATATATGCATGCATACACCAGCACTTACATAATAACTTACAGTATATCAATATAATATACTGCATAAATGAGTATATTCTATACATTGCTCAGGAATCTGTACTGTTTACTTCAATATCACATTTAAATTTCATATCAACAAATACAGATTTCCTCTATTCTTTCTCAAAAATTGTGTAATAGTCCATATAGGGAGAACACTGGCTGGTCCACTTAAGGATCTATTGTGCAACTGAATCAGTTCTGCTTGTTCTAAATTCTTTGTCTTCTTTCCCACCAGGTTCACCAAGTCTTGAGTAAGCTTCAAAGTCATGGCCACAGACACTGCCAAGCACATACAAACATATATACACATAAAAGTACTTTTTGAGTCAGTGAGGCAGGTAGGATATTAAAAACCAGGGCAAAAAGAATTCTCAAAAAACAAATAGCTCATTAAGTTGATGAATTTTAGGACAATTTCAATAGTAATTTTATAAAATTAAACAATTTAAATGCCACATTAATGTCATTTTATTGTTAATGCACTTTTTATTTTAAAGAAGGTAATATAAGATAGATTTCAAACTTAGGTTGTGTTTGGCGGGCCTATAAAACTTTGAGGTAAAGACAGCATTTGGTTAGCAGTGCATTTGAGAGTTGCTGGAGGCTTTCTTCAATCTAAATAAAGCACTTAGCAATGCAACTTGGGGTAAGATCATCAGTTATTTTATGAGAAAATGGATTTCTGTGGGTAACATACTTTGAGAATAGCACACAATGAGCTCAGCATCCATGAACTCAGAGAGTATAACCTGGTAACATAGTGGATGCTCATGAGGGAAGCAGGAAGTTCTGATCTTGGTAAGCAACTGATCTATGGCCTTTCAGTGGCCAAGAAGCACTCTCTTGGGAGAGGAAAAAAAAGGACACATGAACAAATTATTTTCAAAATAACTTTCTTCAAACTTAAGAGGTAGCATTTTTTCTGTATTATAAAATATATTTAAGTTATGATAAGGAGTCATCATTTTATAGTAGCTAAAGACCTGGGTTTGGACTCAGATGTCATTCCTATGGTTTTTGGCTGGGTCCCTGAACATATTATATTGTTTTTATCTCTAAAATGGGGATATATTTGGTATATTCTTAAATTTATTCATAAAAGGTACATGGGGTAGTCAAATATAGTTTTATAGTTGTATGGTAATCTTCTTTTGAGTTAAGAAAGTTATTATAATAATAATAACCTGCCTTTTTCCATATGAATAACTATAACCCTACTTTTGCCTATCCCTGCAGAAGTATTTTTCACTATGTAAAATAAAGCACAGAAAATAACTAAAATGTCCAAAAACTGAGGAAGTAAGAGCAAAAGAAGGCTGGGTAACGTGTGCAGAGCATGAATGAGTGTTCTGTTCTCTTTCCTGCAATGGAAAGTTGAAATGAAATTGGTGGCAGCACCATCAGGAACAGGAAATTGGCATTGATGCCCACTGTGCTCACTGATTGGGTGAGCGTGGAGAGCTCCTGGCGCATGATGAAAGACGCAGAAGTGAAACATGCCAGGTAATCTTCCTGTTAGCTTTATTCCAAAGAAATGGGGACTGATGATTTCCTTGGCAATTTCCTCCAAATTTCACATGGGTATTTTATACATGAAGAATAAGCACTAGTATAAAGAGTATTTTGCTTCACAGTCAACTTTTGGTTGAGATCTGAGTCAGAGGTTTTCCATAAGTGGAGGGTCAGAAGATGGAAAGAGTCAATTTTGAAGTTTGCAATAAAGATTTTATCAAAATAATGATTTTTCTGATAGGTGGAATGATTGTGACCAAAAGATCTTCACATATACACATCAGAGATTTGCAAAAAGTATTTTTCTCTCTATCCAATTACTATCTATTCATACCCGAACACCTTCTTAACAACCAATACCATATAGGGAATGTAGGATCCTCAGGCTAAGAAGCACATACCTGTAGGATTCTGAGACTAAGCAACTTAGTCCCTATTCACAGGATTTGACTACATCCTAGTAGACAGAGTCCTCCAGTTGTGCTTACCTAGTCTCAGGTCTGAAAGCCATGCCTGTGCTCTCCAAAGCCTGATGTCTGTCTCTCTTTAAATTCTTAATAAACATGTCTCCCAGGTATCTTTAGTGACATGTGTTTCCAGGGTAGACATGCCCTGACATCATTATGAAGGACACTAAATTTCTAGCTTTCTAAACATTTATGTATTTCCAATGACTATTTCTGTATGATTTGTTCTTAGAATCAGTGAGAAAAGACAATGAATACTCTTCAACTCCTGACCCCATATAGTTTAGTCCAAAAGTATTTATAAGATACAAACATCAAGTATATTTATTTTGAAAGTCACAAGGAAATTCAAGGGCCTGGTGTCTGATATTTACATATATTAACATTTAGTCATATCCTACTGCTTTGTAATTAGAGTTGACTCCCAAGAGGTAGAACATAATTGCTCATTTTGTAGATGTGGCACTTCTGGATCAAAATGTGATTAAAATATTTATACTGCACAGCTTGTTCAATTCACTTATATTATCAGATTAATTTAACTTGATTCTCTGTGCATCAATATTTTTGCTATTTTTTTTCTCTCTCTCTCTAATGGCACTTGAAGGGAAATAACTTTTCATCCTTGTCTTAATAATACCTGGTTGTACATTTCAAATAAATAAAATGATGATAGATTAATATATTGTAAATATATTTCCTATGTCCAAGATGTAAAATACAAAAGGGAGTAATAGAGGGGAAGGGGGAAGCTAAGTGAAAAAGGTAAAGGGATTAAACAAACAAAAAACCTTATAGACAACAGAATGGTGATTACCAGAGGGCAAAGAGGGTGGGGGGAGGTAGGAGATGGTAAAGGGGAGGTAAGTGGTAAAAGTGGTGATGGAAGGAAACTTGATTTCGAGTGGTGAACATGTAATACAATATATAGATGAGGTATCATATAAATTTACTCCTGAAACCTAAATAATTTTATTAACCAACTAGAGGCCCAGTGCACAAAATTCATGTGTGTGGGGGGGGTGTATCCCTCAGCCCAGCCTGCACCCTCTCTAATCTGGGACCCCTCAAGGGATGTCCGACTGGCCTTTTAGGCCCAATCTTGGTGGGATCAGGCCTAAAGGGGCAGTCAGACATCCCTCTCACAATCCAGGACTGCCTGCCTGGTTGCCCCTAACCACTCCCCTGTCAGCCTGATCAATGCCTAACTGCTCCCCTGTGGCCCAATTGCCCCTAACTGCCCTCCCCTGAAGACCTGGTCACCCCCAACTGCCCTCCCCTGCTGGCCTGGTCACCCCTAACTTCCCTCTCTTGCCAGCCCGGTCACCCCTAACTGCCCTCCCCTGCTGGCCTGGTCATCCCTAACTTCCCTCCCTTGCCAGCCCAGTCACCCCTAACTGCCTTCCCATGCAGTCCTGGTTGCCCCCAACTTCCCTCCCCTGCAGGGCTGGTCCCCCCCAACTGCCCTCTCCTGCAGGCCTGGGTCCCCTCCCCCAACTGCCCTCCCCTGCAGGGCTGGTCCCCCCCCAACTGTCCTCCCTTTCAGGCCTGGTCCCCCCCCAACTGTCCTCCCTTGCTGGCCTGATTGCCCACAACTGCCCTCTCCTGCTGGTCATCTTGTGGGGATGGCCATCTTTGACCATATGGGGGCGGCCATCTTGTGTGTTGGAGTGATGGTCAATTTGCTTATCACTCTTTTATTAGATAGGAAGGATGTCACCCAAACAAATTCAATTTTTAAAAAAGTTTAAAAGGGACCAATGCTTAAAATCATTTTGAGTAGGACTCCCCTAAGAGATAATTTGCTGGTGATAACAATTTTGAAATTTGTCTCTGTTAGAAAAACTGATTTTCCATGTTTAAAATATCTCTAATTATGAAGAAAATTAACAAATATTATGATGAACACTTCTATTGTCTTACTTTCTAGTAATCTAATAAATATTGTTCCATTTCCTTACATGTACTTACCCTGGGGAATTTAAAATTCAAAGTGGAATTTGTATGAATTCCACTTTGTTTGGGGGAATACTTTTGTTATCAGATCACTGAAAGGTTTAATGGAGCCACCCCCAAAAATCACACTCAGGAAAGGTCTCTATCTAAAAACTGGTTTTCAGGGGACTACATTTCAAAGTATATGTACAAGGTCAAATTGTATGTTACAAAGTCAAACTATTTAGAGAAATAATTACCTGGGATTAAGAATGCACAGCCATTCTCTAGTCCACAACTGAGTAATTTAGCTTTGGGCACTTCTAACTTCAGCTAAAATAAAGAAGTGACTATGAGAGGTTTAATTAAGTGACCAAAACACAAGTCCTCTTTTAGTAATTTGTGTGAAACTATATAACTGAAAGTCAAATCTGTCACAATCAATTTTAATACCGTTTTTGAACTATGTTAAGGAAATACAGATGTCAGCCTAGGGCCACAGGAGGCAGTGAGTTTCTATCTTTGAGCCTTGCTGCCCGGAGGAGACATTCAAAGATGAAGAGTTGTCAGAACTCGGGTGCTCCCATTATGGTTAAACATTCCCTGCCCGCAGTCTGACAACATGAAAGGAAAGAAAACAGAAGCTTGTCCAGTTAGATTCTAATATCTCCTAGATGACATTGTTAGAGTCCCTTAAGCAAAACAAGAATTAAGTTAGGAAAAGAGACATGCCAAAATAGGAATGCATAGACTCTCTCTAGCCAGCAAAAGACCGCTGTGGTCAACATTATTGATTTCACCTGGAGGCAAAACTTTCCTTGCTGTAGCAAACTAACCCAAAGAATAATTTCCAAACAGAGAGAAAAAGACTAATAAAAGATGGGGAGGGCAGCATCTGGAAAGAAGTAGGTAAATGGAGTGGGAATCCAGTGAACAACTTTGAAAATCATCAATGAAAACTGAAGTGTAATGATGTTATGCTACATTTCTTCTCATTTTAAGATGTAATCTGGCATCATAAAAAGGTGAAATAAAGTTAAATGTCACTGAAAATTTCAGATGAGTGCTGAGGCAAACATTAAGGAAATTCTAGGGCAAATGCTAGGGTTTCTCTGAGTCCCTAAAGCAGTGGTTCTCAACCTGTGGGTCGCGACCCCTTTGGGGGGTCGAACGACCCTTTCACAGGGGTTGCCTAAGACTATCGGAAAATACATATATAATTACATATTGTTTTTGTGATTAATCACTATGCTTTAATTATGTTCAATTTGTAACAATGAAAACACATCCTGCATATCAGATATTTACATTACCATTCATAACAGTAGCAAAATTACAGTTATGAAGTAGCAACGAAAATAATTTTATGGTTCGGGGTCACCACCACATGAGGAATGTATTAAAGGGTTGTGGCATTAGGAAGGTTGAGAACCACTGCCCTAAAGCATGTCTTCAAGCTGATGAAGAAAAGGCACCAGAAAACCTTTCCAAATTTGTGAAGACATCCAGAGAACACAGCAGTGCCTTCAGGGATAATCCATACCAGCACCAGTTTTCAAGGGTGATAGCAGTGAGATGCAGGGAACCCTTATCCCCACCTCCATGGTACAGAGAGTCACTCTTTTGCCCTCATTCGCTTCTTTTGTTTGACAAAACATTCCACCCAAAAGTCAAATTTTAACAAAATAGTGAATGTCAGCTAAAATTAACTCATTTGTCATTTTACATACATACATTTCTATAATTTTATCAACATGGATAAATGTCAAGTTATAAATAATCCTGGAGAAGCTGACACCAGAGTTTTTCTGCTAAAACCAACTTTGGAGAGGAAATTAAAAGTCTTGATTTTTAACACTTTCCGATTTCTGTGGTGTAAATTCTTCCACCAGCAATGATTTCAGTGTATGAACAGTTGAACAACTGGTTCACAAAACCCCAGAGTATTTAACAGTGGCTTTTTGTCCAGCTGGTGGGGCTCTGTGGTTCAGCGTGGACTCATGCACCAAAGGAGGCAGCCAATCGATGTTGATGCTTCTCTCTCACTGATGTTTCTATTGCTTTCTCCCTCTCCCTTTCTCTCTAAAATCAATAAAAATATATTTTAAAAAGCTGCAGTGGCTTTTATGAGCTGGGAGTAGAAGGCTCCAGCACAGCCCTGGACTTTGCAAAAATTTATACCTACTGCTCTGGACTCTGCTCTAAAACCTGCATCTTAAAGTGTAGCCCCTGGACTAATGGCACTGTCAAAATCCGGGACAGGTGTTGGCAGTCTTCATTGTCCCTGATCTGTCATCTTTTTTATAAATAAAACTTGACTGAAACAAACCACATTCGCTCATTCACATATGGGCTGTGGCTGTTTCTCACTACAATAGCAGAGATGAGCAGTGGTGAACAGAGACCTCATGGTCACAGAACCTGAAGTATTTCCTATTTGGCATTTTATCAAAGAAGTGTACCTATCTCCAATCTAGGAGACTGTGGAGATGCAGATATCAGGCCTCACCCCAGGTTACTACACAGAATTTGTATTTTACAAGATCTTCAGGTGATTTTTAAGCAAATGAAAGTTGAAGAAGCTCTTCTCCCTAACCTACTTGGATGAGAGGGACACAGTGGGGACCTACAAGATCAGAAGGTGGCCTGTGTATCAGGCAGGCCCAGGAGAGAAACAGCCAGGAGGAGGTATACTTTATAAAGATAAAGATGGTAAGGAACTGGCTTACAAGATGATGGGGCCAGCAGGGCAAATTCAACACTAGAGGGCAGGCCATCAAAAAGGGCAAGCAGGAAGTCTCAGGCAGGAGGCAGAGCTCACCCAAAAGAGGAATGTCTTCCTCCTCAGGGAATTCCAGGTCCTACTATTAAATCCTGTCTACTGATTAAGTGAGACCCACTCTGATTATCTAGGAAAACCTCCCTTATTTAAAGTCAACTGATTATGAACTGTAATCACATCTCTACCACACCTTCACATCAAAACCTAGATTAGCATTTGACAGAATACCTGGGGACCATTACCTAGGCAAGCTGACATGCAAACCTGGGCTTCACAACAGAGTAGGAAATGGCCAAGTGACAGGAAGGAATACAAGCAGGATACAGCAGAGAATAAATGTGACAGAGATAACAGTTAAATATCTCCTAATTCATAATAGTATAGAGAACAGATATGGCCCTAAAGGCTTCAAACAGTAAATGCAATTATCACAATTTTAATATCACAAATGATTTGGGATGTAGTTTTTATAAATTATAATAAACCTTGGTAAAATAATATTTTCAAGAAATATCTATGGCCCTAATCGGTTTGGCTCAGTGGATAGAGCGTCGGTCTGTGGACTGAAAGGTCCCAGGTTTGATTCCGGTCAGGGGCATGTACCTTGGTTGCGGGCACATCCCAGTAGGGAGTGTGCAGGAGGCAGCTGGTTGATGTTTCTCTCTCATTGATGTTTCTAACTCTCTATCCCTCTCCCTTCCTTTCTGTAAAAAAATCAATAAAATATATTTTAAAAAAAGAAATATCTATGGTCTCCAAAAGAGTAATTTTTTAATGAATGATATTAGCTATCTCTTCTTTTGGATTACACTATATAGTTTATTCAAAGGCAACACTGGTGCTTCTCAACATCAAGGGATTAATCAAGATCACACAAAAAAATGTTGAAATTTCCAAAGGCAAAAAAAAAAATCATACAACAACAACAAATCTCTTCTGGTGAGTTAAAATGATAAAGGTTTCCACTTCTAATGAGATGCTGGTTGAAGCAACTCTTTAGATCTCTCCTGGGATTTTTACAGACATAATATTGTCTCATTATTAGCTGTTCGGCAGAAAGGCATCCAGATAGCATGTTCTTTTCCATCTCACTGAAGAAAGGACATTTTGAACCAGTAATTTAGAGCATCCAAGTGAAGGAAAGATGGCTACAGCACGCACAAGGATGCATAATATCTTCCTGGAAGAGATGGGCTGTGGATGCTTCTGTGGATTTTGCTCCATGCTCTCCTAAGGGATCTGATTTAGGTAGAGTGGCTATGAGCAGAACAGCTATTGACAAGCACAGACACCTCATTTCTCTCTCATGTCTCAGAGTGCTCAAAGGACATTTGTGTGACCACCAAAAGGAGCTATTACATGGGCCAAGTACTGGCATACTTAGATTTCAGTCATCTAGCTGCATATATGTATATAATAATCTCTCTATATTTTATTTTCATATAAAAGTCTATCTAGTTTGAAAGACACCAACTATTTTTTTTAATCTTCACCAGAAGATATGTTTTTGATTTTTTTTTTGGGGGGGGGTGATAGAGAGGAAGGGAGAGAGAAACATCTATCAGTTACCTCCCATATGTGCCCCTACCAGTGATCAAACCTGCAATCATTTGGTGTAGAGGATGATGTTCCACCTAACTGAGCCACCCTGCCAGAGTAAAACACCAATTTTTTAAATATAGAAGTCTAACCTGTGGAAATATTCCACATTTAGCTGAAGACCTAAGTGCTGACCATGTGTCAAGCTCCCTGAAAGAAACTGGAGGAGGCAGAACCTGAGTTCACAGCTGGGCCTCACAGTGAAGTCTGCCTTATAAATAGGAACACCTTTGCTGTCACATCCACTCATTCCCTGGGTGTGAAGTGGGGTTCAGTGGACTGAGCAGCTCTCCAGGGGACTAAGGGGTGGTAAGGGTAAGAAAGTACCAGGAAACAGCCTGAGAAGTGTGGAATTTCTACTTTTACTGTATGGTTGTTGCTTTTCAAAGATAGTAACAGAAATCCAGACTGCCTGTTCGTTAAGTACTAAACGTGCACCATTTTCAGTAGAGAAGCTGGGATTTCAGAGGTGTGGTTGACGGTGACTGAAGGCAGACCTCATCCCAAACCCTGCTCAGTGTTCGGCCACAGCTGCTCTGCTTCTCATCTCTGACTCTCCCACACAAGGCCACTCCTCCCCGCACTGCCTGCCCTGCTCCACCCTGCTTTCTACTCCGTAAACTAGATGGCTCTTTCAAAAATGTGAAGATGACCACAGATCACAGCCCGCTAACATCAAATTCTGCAATGGCTCTTACTGCTCTTCAAAGACCAGCAGAGTCCACCAGCTCTACCACTTTTCTTGATAGAGCCCGAGCTCACTGTCCACCTCACCTTGCCCCCAGCCACAGAAACCTTCTTTCCAGTTCTCAAATTCAGCCACACTCCTTCCTGTCCCTGGGTCTTCAAAAATGATAGCTCCTAACTACAGCCTCTTTGTGCACTGAACTTTGCTTAGCTCCCTGATCTAGTGTACCTGACTGTGGAGTCTTCACTCAACCTCTTTGTTGTACTGCCCCTTTGCACCAATCAAAATTGCCTAAGTACAAATGTACATTTCTCCCGCTGCATTTTAAATCTCATGAGTGCAGTGGGCATGGTCCTTTTGACCTAGTTTCCACTCAGCACACAGGGCCACGCCCACAGTAGATGTGTTGGATGGATGAAAAGCCCTCATGAGTGTCATGTGATCATACCAGAGAGTGTTCAGTGGGTGTGGAAACCCAGGTGTTGCTTCCAGCATAATTTCTTAACACAATGTCATATGTTCTACCTATGGAACATGAAAATCTCATTACAAATATGAGTATATTGAATCTATACACCAATTAATAAAGATTCATATTCTGGGCTACTGACAAAAATAAATGGCACAGATATTAGACACTTTTACTTATAATGGTTATTTGTTAAATATTCTTGGAAAAATCTATAGAGGCAAACAGAAAATCACAAGTAAAGATAAGCTTTCAAATGTAAGAGAAGTTAAAAATGTACCTCAAGTTTCAAATGTAAGAGAAGTTAAAAAAACAAATTGTCTAGAATTACTATGATTTAAAATCAGAGCAAGGAGTTGAGGTATAAAAAAAAGGGGGAAGGGTTTCACCAAGTTAAAAAAATATTCTGTTTGCTCTGGGTTATTCCCTTTCCTAGCATTGAATCTTAAATATTGACACCATTGTCTCAAGGGGCTTAGACTTTCATTCCACATTGTTGTTTTACTTTCATTTGGGTAAAACCTAGTCATTTTTTGCCATAACTTAAGACTAACAGCAGTCAAATGATGTAAGTATTGTTAACATTTAATGGTAGTATAATAAATAAAAATGAAGAGTTGTAACAACCACATGTAACAACCTCTCCTTTTCAGAAAAATTTACTGAACCCTGAGCCTATCTGGCCTTAATGACTTTTATGAGTCTTACTTTCGTTGTGTTGGGCTATAAGGTTCTGTGCTTGATATAACAACAGAAGAGAGACCTAACTGGTGGACATGATGTTGATGAACCTCTACAGAGGCTGGCTAAAGATCAGGGCAATCTATATATATAAAAGGCTAAGTGTCTGTCTGACTGGTAGTTATGATGTGCACTGACCACCAGGGGGCAGATGCTCAAGGCAGGAGTTGCCATGACGTGCACTGGCAGCCTATCTAATAAAAGAGGAACATACAAATTAACTGTCACTCCTCACTCCGTCAGTCTGTCACAAAGATGGCTGTGACCATGGAACTGGAGCAAGCAGGAGGCTTGTGTTGCCCCTGGCAATGGAGGAAGCCAAGCTTCCCGCCTGCCCTGGCCAGCCCTGAGCTCCACCCAAGGGTACAAAGTTTCAATTATAGAAGATAAATAAATCACAGATACCTGCTTCCAGTTGGCATGGCCTCTGCTCAAGGAGGGGCTGGCAGCATCCGTAGCAAGGGGCAACCCAACCTGGGCTCCGCTTAAGGCTACAAAGTTTCAATTATACAAGTTAAATAAATCCCAGATACCTGCTTCCAGCCCGCAGGTGTGACCAGCCTGAAAACAACCATCAGCCCCTCACCCAGGTGGGCCAGGCACCCCAGTAGGATCCCCCCACACCCTGAAGGGGCTGTGGCCAGCCTGAAAACGGCCATCAGCCCCTCACCCAGGCTAGCCAGACACCCCAGCGGGACCCCCACCCCACCCAGAAGGGGCTGTGGCCAGCCTGCAAACAGCCATCAGCCCCTCACCCAGACTGGCCAGGCACCCCAGCGGGACCCCCCCCCACACCCTGAAGGGGGTGAGACCAGCTTGAAACAGCCATCAGCCCCTCACCCAGGGTGGCCAGGCACCCCAGTGGAGACCCCCACCCTGAAGGGGGTGTGACCAGCCTGCTAACAGCCATTAGCCCCTCACCCAGGCTGGCCACACCCCCATGGGGTGAGGGTCCCCACTGGGGAGCTTGACCAGCCTGCAAATGACCCTCAGCCCTTCACCCAGGCTGGCCAGGCACCCCAGTGGAGACCCCCACCCTGATCTGGGACACCCTTCAGGGCAAACCAGCCAGCCCCCACCCATGCACCAGGCCTCTATCCTATATAATAAAAGGGTAATATGCAAATTGACCCTAACAGTAGAATGACCGGGAATGACTGGTCACTATGATACACACTGACCACCAGGGGGCAGATGCTCAATGCAGGAGATGTCCCCTGGTGGTCAGTGCGCTCCCACAGGAAGAGCTCTGCTCAGCCACAAGGCAGGCTGCCAGCTGCCAGCACAGCGGTGGTGGTGGGAGCCTCTCCCACCTCCTCAGCAGCACTAAGGGTGTCCGACTGCAGCTTAGGTCTGCTCCCCGCTGGTAAGTGGACATCCCCCGAGGGCTTCCAGGCTGCCAGAGGGATTTCTGACTGCCAGCTTAGGTCCGTTCCCCTGGGGAGCGGGCCTAAGGCAGCAGGTAGACATCCCCCAAGGGGTCCCACACTGCAAGAGGGCACAGGTTGGGCTGAGGGACCCCCCCAACCCCGAGTGCACAAATTTTTGTGCACCGGGCCTCTAGTTTAAAAATAAATGCACTATGGACCTGGTGCTGACAAACCAACACTCAGCTTCTCCCAAGTGGGACACAGGCGCCACCACCAACCCAGAGCAACACCCCAACAAATGGCAGCCAATCCTGCCAAGACCCCATGGTGCAAAATGCGGCCCACAGCCCAGCCCAGCCTGGAAATGGTCGCTGTGGGTGCCAGGTAATGACATCTCATGGCAACGCCCAGCTTCCTCTCCCTAGCGACTAACCTCCTGCAGTTTCTTCAGCCCAGGAATACAACTTGCTTTATAGCCAGGTGCAAACATTTTATAGTTTAACCAAATGTTTGTGAACCGTTTTCACATGCCTCATCTCATTTGATCCTCACAGAAGTGCTGAAGGTAGATAGGAGACTCGGTAGAATCCTATTTTCTTTACATTAGCTGGAAAACAGAGATTTAGAAAGTTTAGAAACTTGACCTGACTGAAAAGAAATAAGAAATGGTGGAACTTGAAAATGACTTCAGGTTTTCTCACTGCACAGAATATAATCAAACACTGCTGCAGTTAAATACTTTACCCTTTGTTCTCCCTGTGTGATCTACAATAATAACCTGCTTTTTGTTGATATTTACTGTTGTGTTGCTGACAATTAACTGAAAGAGAAGTTGGGGTGCTTCACTGGGCTGGAAAAAGTTTAGCTAAGTCAGAAAGCTGGTCTAATTAGGCAAGTTTATTCTGCCGGAGTCCAACCCCAGCAGGTCCAGGGGTTCCCAAAGGCATAGACGGAGTCGGCGAAGAAGGAATGACACGGAGACAGCGTTCAGTTGATCAGCAGCCTAGCCAGGATCTCTAGCCAGGATCTCCAGCCAAGTTCTGGTCTGGATCTCCAGAGAGGTTCTGCTGTTTATTGTTTTGTTACATCCGTATTTATACCAGTTGATTTTAATCTTGTCAATTTCTATTACAAAGGTTAGGGCGTTTCTTATCTCCATTCCAGGGAGTAAAGATTATGTAGCTTAAGCATGATTGTTTGTAGTGATTAACTACCCGCCTGGCACTTAGTTAAGGAGTTTTATCCCCTCCCTGACTTCAGGGAAAAATTCCTACCTGGGGAAACAACCTTTCTAGGAGAGGCATCCCCTCCCTGACTTCAGGGAAAAATTCCTACCTGGGGAAACAACCTTTCTCGGAGAGGTGACCTTGGTTAAAACACACAGCGCTAAGGGGAGCAAACATATTAAGAACAGTATGCTATATACGCCAGGTCCCTTGAAACATATGCTGTGCAGA
Source organism: Myotis myotis (assembly GCF_014108235.1). Classification (NCBI taxonomy): domain Eukaryota; kingdom Metazoa; phylum Chordata; class Mammalia; order Chiroptera; family Vespertilionidae; genus Myotis; species Myotis myotis. The sequence goes on from NW_023416401.1 coordinate 45,146,244, forward strand.
TGTTTCTTTCCTGCAGCGACTGTGTCAAGCAGCAAGGATGGACCGGCTTCCGGCATTATTCTATGTATATTAAAGACTAAGTTGATCCACACATGCGTGATACATAGAATGCTCTCGCTGATGCCAACTGGATGCATATGTTTCGAGCTGTCATTGTCGATCGTGAATTTGGTTGACACTTCATAGAGAAAGGGCAAATAGCGATATTAAAATATTTCTTCTAATTAATTTCCTTTCAGTGTGCATGAATCCGTGCACCAGGACACTAGTGTCTTATAAAAGCAGAAAATTTCTAAGGTAGAAAATGAGTCCATTTATGCTGAAAAGGTGATGGCTATTCCTATACAAGTGGAGCAAGGAGCCAGAGAGCACTTCCAGTAATGTGTCAGCATTCCGATAAAGCTGCCTTGCATGTCTCCAGCGTATCCTTGTTTTTATGATCCCCATAATAGCTAATGGCCCTCACTAAATGCTGTGGGTTGTCTCAGATGCATCATTTTAGAGAGCAGCCTTTTCCCCTCAGTTGCCTAGGCATCAATGGAAGAAAAGATGCTGGAAAAGGCAAGCTCCTCTGGTATTGCCTACCTAGTCAACTTGTGTTCGCAGTTATATTTGTGGAGTAAAGGAATCAATTGGCCTATCAGTTTGAATGGAAACTTTGTTTAGGCAGAACTACTTGTTGAAGAATATTGGTTTTGGTTTGTGGAGAAAAATATTACACTGTAGATGTTGTGCAATTAAAAAAAATCAATAGTCAGTGACTCCCAAAATACATTACTCAATGTCAAGGTTTTTTTAACCAACAACAATCATAAATGTATATGTGCATATTCACACATAATCGTATGAATACATTAAATATGAGTTGTATAAAAGGTTATTTTGTGTGTGTTTTCCCATTTGGTGGTGTGAGGAGGATGTATTGTCTAATTGATTATTGATATGTTTTAAAGTACAGCAAATTTAGGTCATGTCCAAAGGGCATAGGAGCCTACTTAAAAGGGCTGCCTGAGGTAAAATATGGGCCAATTTGGACAAACATGATAGTAATAAATTATATCCCATATAACAGAATGTGAAAACATCCGAGCATACTATTATAAACAAGTTAATAAACAAAGGGAAGAGAAAGAAGCTCTTTCTTGTAGGATAATTCCAACTAACAAATGTATAAGAAATTATAAAAACAGAAAATTCGCCATTTGACAACTGCCACAGAAATCACTGTTTCAGACAGGATCATCAGTAAATGCTAAAATGAGGATGCTAATGTAAGATGAGGAATAGGGTTATTTACAAGGTCCCAAAAAACATCCCCATAAGATACTCAGTGATTATAAAGAGAAAAGACAAACTTGCAGCAGAAAAGCCTAGCAGACAACACCTCAACTAAGTAATTAAAACTAACATCCCCATTGATTGAACAAAGAAATCAACATTGTGTCTCCCTATATGATCCACAGAGAAGGACATGTTATTGTTTCATGGTATATTTGCCAAAAATGTACAACAGGAACTTAATACTAAGGAACCATCAAACAAGCCAAATGCAGGGCATAGTCTATCAAATAACTGGACCAGTACTCTCCATAACTCTCAAGGACTAACAAGACCAAGACTGAGGGACTATCATAGATTCAAGGACAGTAGAAGACATGAAAGCTAAATGCAACACATGATACTATGTTTGATCCTGGACCACAGAAAGAATAATCTGACAACTGGAGAAATGTGAATGAGTCCTACAGCTTAGTTAATGAAATTTTATCAAATTATGTTATTACAAGATGTTAGCCTTGCTATACCTAGACAAAATTTACATGGTAATTCTCTGTACTATTATTTTTTATAATTTTGTGTAAAATCTGAAATAATTTCAAAATCAAAAGTTAAATATATATATACATATATCCTATATAATAAAGAGTTAATATGCTAATTAGACTGGACTGTGGAACAACCTTCTCGAACAACCTTCCAGGACGATCAGTGGGTGGGAGGCGGGGCTGCTGCGAGGGCCAAGCTCCTTGCACAAATTTGTGCATCAGGCCTCTAGTATCCTATCTAATAAAGGGGTAATATGCTAATTGACCCTCACACATCACAAAGATGGCGGTGCCCACAGCCAAAAAGGAGGGAACATGCTAATTGACTGTCCCACCCTCAAAGATGGCGGCACACACAGTCACAAGATGGTGGCACCCAGTCCCCTCAGCCCCCCAGCTGCCCAGGGCCGGCCTGAGGTGCAGGCAAGCCTTGGGTGGCAGCTGCCCAGCCACCCAGGGCTGCCCGAGGCTCCGGTAAGCAGGGCCAGCCGAGGCTTGCACTGCTGACAATGCCAGCAGCAGAGGTGTGATGGGGCATCACCTTCTCCTGATCTCCGGGTCACCTCCTGCCCCTGAGGGATCCTGGACTGTGAGAGGGGGCAGACTGGGCTGAGGGACCCCCCTCCAGTGCATGAATTTTCATGCACCAGGCCTCTAGTGTACACACACACACACACACACACACACACACACACATTTTAAAAGGTACAACACTAATAAGAAAATAAACAATCTTCTTTAAAAATGGGCAGAAGATAATTCCCCCACTCATTCCAATGATACTATGTGATAATGTAAATTGTTATCTGTTCTTTCATATATGTCCCGTCTTTCCAACTAGTTTGTAAAGCTATGATTATTGTAAAATTTTTTGCATCTTTGTGAATACTTAACCCTATTCAATAAATGTCTGATAATCATTTAATGAATGTATGCTAGGTCTTGAATGGAATCTAAATGTTATCGAATGACAATGCCTCACATTACAGAGATGAGAAAATGTAGGCCATTGAATTATTTATAACATCATAGTATGAAAAGTAAATAATGTAAAATGTGTAAGAGTTTAATACTGAGATAAGGCATTAACAAGGTACAAAATGATGGTCCAATTGCCCTTAATTATGTCATGCGATCTAAGGCTTAGAAGAGAAGGAAAAACTTGAATCATGAGATAAACATTAGATGGAAAAATCTGAAAGGAGACAAGTACAAGTGACCACTTCTTCTGTAACAGTTTCACTCAAACCCCATTACACTTTAAATGCTCTGTATCTAAAAGATGTTGTAAAGATGTGGTTACATTTTACATTTGAAAGGTATAGTGGAAAATTCTCCAACTTAGTTTAAATTAAATCAAGACAATTTTATCCATTTAAATCTAAGTATTAGATAATGCATTGCATTAACCTTCAAAATGTACAACAGTATCAATTTTATAAATGCTTATTATCAAAGATAAAGGACAGCCCTCCACCAAATAAACTGTACCCACCAATGGTGGGATGTAAAAAAATAAAGGGAAAAACATGATTTTTAATCAAGTATATATCATATCAAATTACTCAAGAAAAAGGCAAAAAAAGAAGGGTGGGGACACAGTCACTTTCATTTACCATATGTACAAAGTGATGATCAACATATAAGGAGACAAAAATGTGAAATACTTTCTGAATGCAGAAGGAATCATTGGAGCTCATATTGAATTCTTCTGAAGGTGAAGAGGATATAGATTTATATTTTACTTCTATTAAATGACTGACCTAGGGCCTTACTTATGAAAGATGCTGCTTGCTGAGCTCATGTTTCCAGTTTCGTGATGTGCTAAAGAGAGATACAAATTAAAGTGAAGCTTGAAAACCTCCGAGTGAAAACACCTACAAAACCTGCCTTTGGAAAAATAGAGAAATGGTCAGGTGATAGTTTGCATCGCATTTTCAGTTGAAATTAAAGGCAAGGAATATACCAGTAATGCTCCCTGAGAAACAGCAAATGGGAAACTGAATCTGAGACATAACTTGATTTTTAATATCTTTAACCAAAAGCATTCTTTCTAAATTTTGCATGTGCTTTGATCTTCAAAGCATGCAAAAGAATCGATGTGCTAAAATATAACTAGTCAAGGTAAAAGAGGCAACTCAGAGGCTTCCTCCTTCACCTGCACTACGGGTATTTAAATAAAAGCCAGCTGAATGAGTCTTTGCAAAAAGTAATTTTTTTTTAACTATAAAAAGGGAATGAGTAGCATGACAAGTTAAGAGTCACTCCCCTTCTAAACATGGTGTTTATTACTGTCTGGCACCTGCTGCAGCAGTCTGGATGCTAGCTATTCTCCAATCTACCGAGTTATGAGGAATGCTACCCTGAGACATAATTCTGCAAGACAAGCAGGCCTTTACTAACTACTTATTAACAATCAAGCACAAAAGGTGGTCATACAGACTGCCTGTAAACTGGATAAATCCTTGTAACTGCTCTAGTCACCAATTTGCATTAATTATCCATTTAGGGCAGTCTTCGAAATCCAGAGGCAAGATTCCTTCAAACTAAGGCTAGGATCAGGGATTCAGAATCCCATAGATTACCTGATTAGACATTGAACCATTGAGGGATTTAGCCTAGAGCAACATTCCTTCAGGTTGAAGATAGAAGCCTTAGTCTAACCCTCCACCCCCGACCCAAGAATAGGTGGGAATGTCTCTAAAATACTTTTAACATATTTTTATTGATTTTAGAGAGGGAGAGGAAAGAGAGATAGAAACATCAGTGATGAGAGAGAATCATCAATTGGTTGCCTCCTGCACGCCTCCCACTTGGGATCAAGCCCAAAACCTGGGCATGTGCCCTGACCGGGAATCGAACTGTGATTTTCTGATTCATAGGTTGACACTCAACCAATGACCCACTCCGGCCGGGCTCTAAAAATTTTTAATCAATCCATGTATTTAAGAATTTTCTTAATGTCACCAAGAAGAGCTCATCTCTAAAATTCATAGTGCTAAGGTCATCATTTTCAACAATAGCTCATTTCTGTTCATCAGTAAACCAAATAGCAAGGTGGCCTAGTTGATGAAGATACATGGACTAAAAGTGCTCAGAGTGGCCACTTCTTAAGTATTCATAAACAGAATCACCCCAAACTTTGACTTTCTGATAAGAGCCGAGGTAACAAACACAATTTCACACCATGTATGCTGACGCATTTAAAGGACACTGTAGCCATCATCACAGCACCTTTTCTTGTTCTAAAAGTAATTAATCAAGTTATAGAAAAACTTTGAAGAGGGTGACAAAAGGAAACACAGGAGTGAGATCTAGTAAACCCTTTAGGGCAGTGGTTCTCAACCTTCTTAATGCCGCAACCGTTTAATACAGTTCCTCATGTTGTGGTGACCCCCAATTTCATTGTTACAAATTGAACATAATTAAAGCATAGTGATTAATCACAAAAACAATATGTAATTATATATGTGTTTTCCAATGGTCGCGACCCACAGGTTGAGAACCGTTACTTTCGGGAGTCATGTAAATCGCCCAAAAGAGAGTAAAGATAAAATAAGAAGTCCACGTCTAAATCTTGGGGACCTCCAATGTTTAAAGTCAGAAAGATGAGAAGGAGCAGCCTGAGAGCTGAGAGGAAAATCAGGAGAATGTGGTTGCCCTCTCCCATAGAAGCCTTTCCATTAATTCCCAGGGCACAGCTGAGATCAGGTTTTAATGTGCTATAGGCAATATACTACAATCTCAATGATAACAGAATCCAGTCATACACAAGGGATTAAACAGAAAAAACTACACTACCTGATGGACCAATGTGACTCCCGGTGCAAAGACAACCTGATGGGGTTCTATGGGTTCAAGGTCACCAGGACCTGGAAGGCAGCTCTCCTGTATGCAGGAGAATGCTCTTTTCTGCTTTGGGAGAAACCTGGAACATGTCCAGACTCCCTGAAAATAAGACCAAAGAGAAGACACAACCAGAGGGAGAAATGAAGCGCATCACCTCATCACTCTAAGCTTAATTTCTAAGACCTCCTTTCTTAAAAGTCAGGGTGTCTCTCTCCACACAGATTAACAGCGGGGTCCAGTCTCCCTTTACCCACATCCATGGACTTTCCTTTATGACCTACTTTTAGGATGTGTGTCCAGAACACAATAAACATTTATATCATTAGTATAAACTAGAGGCCTGGTGCACAAAAATTTGTGTTTGCAGCTGGTCACACCCACTTCAGGGTGGGGTTCCCCACTGGGGTGCCTGGCCAGTCTGGGTGAAGGGCTGAGGGCCGTTTTCAGGCTTGCCACACCCCCCATAGGGTGGGGGTCCCGCTGGGGTGTCTGGCCAGCCTGGGTGAGGGGATGATGGCTGTTTGCAGCTGGTCACACCCCGTTCAGGGTGGGGGTCCTGACTGGGGTACCTGGCCAGTCTGGGTGAAGGGCTGAGGGCCGTTTTCAGCCTGGCCAAGCCTCCCCAGTGACAGAAGCTCCCAGCCTCTCCTTTTGTTCTTTTTTTTTTCTGGGATTTATTTACCTTCTATAATTGAACTTTGTAGCTTGGGGCCAGGGCTTGGCTTCCTCCATCGCCAGGGGCAACCCAAGTCTCCAGCTCCGTGGCCACTGCTGGCTGAAAGCAGGTATCTGGGGTTTGTTTAGCTTCTATAATTGCAACATTGTTGCTTAGACTGGAGCTCAGAGCTGGGCCGCAACAGGCGGGGAACCTTGTCTTCCTCCATCACTGGAGCAAGCAAACCTCCTGCTCACTTCAGCTGCATGTCTGCTTGCCGCCATCTTGGTTGGGTTAATTTGCATATCCTGCTGATTAGCCAATGGGAAGCCTAGCGGAGGTATGGTCAATTACCACGTTTGTCTATTATTAGGTAAGATGATAAACCTAGGGTAAGGGTATACTGTGTTGTCTTCTTCTATTTCCACATTCTAAATTAGAAAATACAGTGGGGCCTTGACTTATGAGTGACCTGACTAACAAGTTTTTCGAGATACGAGCTGTCTCTCAGCCGATTTTTTGCTTTGAGTTGCGAGCTAAAATTCGGGTTACGAGCCAGCTTCAGATACCCCACCGCTAGTTGGCGCAGCAAACGTCACAGTGAACGCCACAACATCAGCCCAGCATCACGTGTCTCACTCATTCACTTTTTGATTTGACATACGAGTAATTTGAGTTACAAGCTCCGTCACGGAATGAATTAAACTCGTAAGTCAAGGCCCCACTGTAAAGAGAATGCTTTTGAGCCTTGTGTTGCTCCAAAGCCTCTTCAATGTCACCACTCATCCAGCCTTATGCGAAGATGATGACTTAATTTCTGTCTTGCAGTCTTATGGACCTCAGCGACTCATCCCCAGTAAGACGGGTCACCTCCATTCTCACAGAAATAAGGCAAACTCTGCAGCCACAAACTCCTACTTAGGAGAGACACAGTTCTCTGCTGGGATCAGTCTTCAGAGGTGCATTTGTCTATCCCTGAAAGGATCACTGCTTTGAGAGGCCCTTAGTAAAATTCCCTTTTATAGGGTTAAGCCTTCTTAATATCCATCACATGCTCAATGTTTTATCCTCCCTCTTCCATTGGGAAAAAGAAAAGATGAGATGACAAGCTGGAACTGTTAACTATCATTCTAAGTCAAATAAGGCTTTTGTACTCCTTTGTAAAGAGGAAAAAATTGCCTATTGCACTAAGTGAGCATATAATGCTAGGAAGGTTGCTATTAGAAATCTCTTTTCAAACGGTTGCCAGCTTACTGTTAATATTACCTCTGAAGTGCACCCATCCATTCATTAACTTATGCCAGGGCCAGCTCTGAGCACTGGGGATAATGCAGTGAACAAAACAGACAAAACCCTGTTCTCCTCTAAATGATATCCTAGCAGAGGGAGGGAAGTGCTTGGGAATCCATCTCCAATGACGTCATAGTTGTCTGAAGGGAACTCACAACAGGCAATCGCTTATGCCTAAAAACAGAAGAAGTTCCTGGCCCTCAGTTTGATAAGGAGGAAGGGAATGGTGGGCAGCACGCTGTCAGCCTCCAAGGTGGTAGTCATAGCCCAGGCAGAAAACCTGCCAGCTGCCGCCCTGACAGTGGGTCTGCTTTCATGAGACTCCACTTCTGTCTCCCACCAACGGGACCTCAGGGGGCAGGAAGGAAGAGGTACCTGCCCAAGGTGCTCAGCTGTCCGACAGAGGGGCAAACAAGCAGGGGACTCTGGACAGAATCTTTTTCTAGAAGAGGGCAAATGAATGCACATAGGCCAGCAGGAGAACTTCACCTGCGACGCTAGGCGCGTGACAATAACGCACCTGTGGTGAACTGAAGGCTGTGTGAAGATCGCAAAGTGACTTTGTCACCCACAAAACTCCAACCAAGAAAGTAATGAGGAAGACTCTAACAAGAGCTCAGAAGGGGACTGGAACCTGCAAGATAGAAAACAGTGAGGAACTGTACCAGGTTACATCAACAGGGATGATGATGATAGCCTGTTTGGGAGTTACTATTATGCTAAAATAAGGATTCCCGCCATTTTTTAAAGACACATTACAAGTATATTCTTATAATATTTTGAAGTAATGAAATAAAATATCAGAGCAAAACTCAGATCTTGGGACAGGGAGAAAGGAAGGAAGGAAAAGTGTTTCAAAGTGTTTACAGGATGACGGAAAGGAGTCAAGGAAATTGCCTTATTGCAAGGATATCTCCTTTCCACACTAAGAGGAAAGAGTGAAAATCATCCTGAAATTAGTTATTTCCTTCCTTCATTACAGTAAAGAAACCCATGTATGATTACAAACACTGGAAAAGGGAAGGTAAACAGTAAGTTGAAAGACCACGGAACACCATCCCAGCAGGAACACTTTTGAGAGTAAAGGGCTCCATTGATGATGGCTCAGGGTGATGGGCACCAAAGGGACTGCTGAGGGCTACCTGTGAAACATGGATAACCAATCAAAGAGGAAGAAAATCATGCAGCAAATTGAATTTATCAGTCAACGTGATTTAACCAGTTTTTTTAAAAAACAGGGATGGGGACACTCAAAATAACAGCATTTTAAAACTATTTTAACAATGTGGAAAAGCATAGTCAAACACTTATTGAATGCAATAAGTGTTTTGCACTTATTTTGATCCAGACACTGTATCAAGTGCATTATTTGTATTAATCTTCACAACAATCTATTAGCCATATTTGACAGGTAAATAATATGAGTGGTTGAAGAGTTACCCAAAGCCACGTGGTGTTAGTACCAGGATTGAAACTCGGACATGCTCTAGTGGGCATGAGCCCACAGTTACATCAACAGACAAGGAGAGTTTATAAATGCAAGAGTGACTCAAACAATTTTGTAGAAATCTATAAACAGAATTTGTTGTGAAACTATTTATACTAGCTCATAACTATGATAATGTTGGAATAAAATTCTACTGTGGCAGGCAGAAAGTAAGTGTCTGGTTAACCTCCATCACACATGTAAACCATTCTTAGGGCTTCACTGTTCCAACTCCTAGTATGATATATAAGGCATGCCTTACAGCTTTTCTAGTCAGTCTTCAATGATATAAGCTTCCTCAGTATATCTTATCAACAGGCTCAGGCCAGTCACTAAAACATCCAGCCTAGTTTGCAGTGCTTCTTTAGGATAGGAGAGGTCAGAGCGAAAGTCCAGGACCCGGTGCCTCTCCATCACCACTCCTTGGTTTATCCTGAGTAATATCCTTGGAAATATTTGCTTACTAATACTCTCAAGTTTTGGTCTAATCTATCCTTTAGTCCCTCCTATATGTTTTAAATTATTTCATTCTTTATTTCTTAAAGTTCTTTTTATTTATTTTCCAATTTTGCCTGGTCATTTTCGGGAAACCTTTGTTTCTTGCATGTATTCAATTCCTTCCTTTATTTCTTCATCCATTTACATGGATGATGTACTTTCTCCCGTGTAATATCTGTAGCCCTTGTAAATCTGTTTGTTGTTTCTGCTGACTCTCACTTGTAATAACTTGATTATTTTGTTTTGGGTGATTCTTTACTGCTAATTCATATTTGATTGAATTCATCCTTAGAAATCTGTGAAACAAAGATGGGTTGTTTTCCTCCAGAAAAAAAATAAAAATTGGGTTTGCTTCTGAGAAGTCCCTGGCTATCTACTGACCTGGCACTGTATTAATCAGCATTTCATAAATTATATTGAGTGAATATTGGTTCTTTGAGAAGTCAACCCAACTTTGCTGTGGGCCTGAAGTTCAAGGCTTTAATCCCAGTGGTAAAGTTGATAAATGCCTCAAAGGTAACCTTCACTCTAGCATCTACTTAACCACTGTCCACTCTTACAGTTTACTTCTATTGTTTTTGCCGAGACACTTTCTCTACTTCTTTTTGAAACTTGATATGCTGTGAAGAGTATTTGGGGCAGTTTATCAGGTCTGACTGTACTTCAATGGGAGTCTTCAGAATATTTACTCAGGAATACTTCCAGGAGTTTTCGTCCCTTGAAAGCTTAGAAGTTGGATGTGCACCTAACTTCCACTTTCTGATGTGGGTGCTATTCACAGAATGGCCCAGTTTCTCCCATATATTCCAGGAGCACTGTAGTGACTTTTAATCTTTTGTAATCACTATCATTCAGATAAGAATGAGTGAACCCCTCTCTGGAAAAATACACATGAGTATATATGATTGGTGAAAGGGCCTTTAGCGTGATTAAATGCGTTTTACGTTGGTTATGTTTGGAAATACTTGCCAATGTAAGATAGTATATTGGAATGTAAGTGAATTAGGGAGGATGCTATTTTAGAGACAGTCTTGAATTGAAGTCTTGAATTCACTCTAATTTTCATGGACAATAAATCACTTACTAGCGATAGCACTTTATTAGCAATTACAGATTCTTTGCAACACACCTGTAATTTGCAATTCTGCAGGTGAGAACTGATATTCTCACCAAAGTGATGAGGCCATCACTTTGATGACTGAGCCAATTATGGTGTTTGGTCTCACAGGGGCCCTTCTAGATGCTGCAATACCACTCTGTCATTAAATTTTGCATATAATTTCACAGAGGTTGCAGATACTCAAAGCCCATCGATGGACCCTTTCTGAATCCAGGTTAAGAAACTCTGAATGGGTCAACTAATAAGTCTATAAAATTATCATAAATGATAGAGTTATGAGGAGATGCAGAGAAGTGCAGGAGGAAATAATAAACCTGTACTGCAGGTCCCTTCAGTGTCTCTCTAGTATATGAGGCAAAACAGAGTTCAACAATGCTGACTTTACACATATTAAATAATATGGTTAAATGGGCTTTTCTCTTTATAATCATGAATTTAGTAGGCAAGAGCAATTTTATTTCTCATGTAGTTGCACCATTAACAGTTAAAATCATTCATATACTAAGCCAGATTTTAGATCTGGGATTCAAAGCTATAATCTTAACACTTAGGGGACAGATTTCAGGGGTAAATCTGAAAGGAAGAAAATACGAAGATAGTTTGCTTAATTTGCTAACAGGACAGCCTTCTATTTGGCCACAACCTTAGTGCTATCATCGGGAGGCTCACAGACATTTCCTCTCCAAGACCTTCCATAATGGAGACAGCAGGAAACAGGTTGATTTTTGATGGCACAGGCAGGAGAAATTAATGAGACAACTCTCAGTTATGAGTGGCCACACATAAGTATCAGAAAAGTTAAATCAGGAAAACAGAGTGGATGTCAGAGTGGTGTCACAGCATCTAGAAGGGTCCCTGTGAGACCCAGCACCATAATTGGCTTAGTCATCAAAGAGATGGCCACAAATATCAGTTCTCACCTGCAGAATTGGAAAGTGCAGGTGCGTTGCAAAGAATCTGTAATGATTAATAAAGTGCTATCGCTAATAAGTGATTTATTGTTCAAGTAAATTGAAGTGAATTAAAGCCTTCAATTCAAGACCATCTCTAAAATAGCATTCGCCCCCTAATTCACTTGCATTCCACTATACTACCTTAAGTTGGCAAGCATTTCCAAATATAACCTAAAACACACTTAATAACACTAAAGGCCTTTCACCTAGTTAAGAGCACAGGCCTCTCCTTCACTTAGCTGCCTGACTCACCAGGATAAACATTTCAGTCCTCCCGTTTTTCTCATCAGGGAAATCATGGTAATTATAGGACTTAGCTCAAGGTTTCTGAAAAAATTTAAAAGGGTAATTATGTAAAGCACTTAACATAGTATCTGGCTTGCAGAAAACATGCAATAAATGTATTCTATTAAGTTTTTATTATCAGTATCAGTATTGATTTTACCAAACAATATTAACTCAACAAATGCAGTGCAAATGTCTATATGAGATATGGATGACTTTGGTGGTCTGCCCAGATTCCACCACGGGGTCTTCCTAGGAATCTGGATGTATCTACAGGAGTCTGTGATCCCCATGGCCACTGTCCACATGGGATAAGGCAGGAACAAAAAGGAGATAATTCCCCTCTTAAAGAATCAGGTAAACTGAACCCTGCAGGTGCTCAAATAAAGGGCAATAGAGAATCCAGCTGAGGCAGAGCCCGGGAGAGAAACTGAGCTCAGCTTCAGGTCACAAATGGCATACATGTGCCAAGCGCTTGGAGCAGGTAGTAAAGTGCAGCACCACCTACCACAGATGTATTTATAGTGATGTGAGCAAATTTTCTTTATTCTCATAATCAGTGAGCTTTACCTAGTCAATGATACAAATCTTATGAAGGTACACTTATGAATATAAGCAGGAAGAACTCCTGGGAATTTTCATGAAATGCTCAGAACTCATTCATCTTAAACTGAATTTTCTCACAAAAATAGACTCCATCAGATTCTCTTATTACAGATGATCAAAAAACTGGTAGGATTAGGCACTGCCAATATTTATATCCCACTTATAAGGCTATGATAAAGGGCTAATTATACAGTATTGTTACTAAGTCATTGTAAGTAAATAGTTTTGCCTTTCATCAATAGCAAATCATCTCAAAACACAGACCAGCCACAGAATTTACAGATGAGTGACACCTTAACTGAATAAAACAAGCAAAACCCTTAGTTTAGTTAACACTTTGGGCAACTGAAATATCCCTTCATTTAACAGAACTAAAGAGGGACAATGAGGCATTCCGGAGCACAGGATGGAGAGTTGTGGAAAGACTGTATTCACATTTAAGGATTCAAGTTATTTTTAAAGAAAGTTTGGCGGTTTATCTGCCTGACGAAGCTAGAAGAGCAAGAAACATTCTCTGCACAGTGTGAGGTTCCTCTGTCATTCATATTTCTAATTCCAGGCAGCAGGCTGTTTGTTCTAAAGAGCAAAACAAGCAAATGCCAAGTTTTAACCAGAGTGGTAGGGGCTGCATGGGACTCTGGAATCCTTTGGCCAGCCTAACAATGTCATGCAGATCTCATCAGAATATCAGTGCCTGGACCTTGCAAAACACCAAAGATGAGCAGCAATTCTGGGTTAACGTAACATCCTTTTCCTATGTCCAGGAAAAAAGAGTAGCAATCTCAATCTAATTTAATTCTACAATGAAACTAGAAATTAGAATCCCTGTAGTGTTCAGCTAACCTTTCCAGAGATTTTTCTTTCTTTTCTTTAACTGTATCTTAGTAACACAGATGACCCAAGGCCATCTGAGAAATAGGAAAAACTATTAACAAGAGAAAGTTTAAATTCTCTTGAACCTTAAAAAGCTGCCTTTTAACAAGAATCTTTGTTTTTGAAAATGCTCTAGCCCTAATTATGTGCAACCACAAAGTTTTGATCATTTTATTCTGTAGCTATTCTTTGTGAAGTTAAAGAGACAAGTCCACTGCTTTATATTAAGACTTAAAACTTCTGGTTCTCTGCAGCACTTAATTTTGAATTCTAGTGCTACGGAGCTGTTTTTAATTTGGGGTGGTTTTTTTTTGGGGGGGGGTGTATTATGTCTCCTAAGACTATAGTTTTTGACTCACAGTGCAATAATTTGAGTTTCTATCAGGATGGGATTTAAATAGTATTTTTCCTATTGTCAAAGAAAAATTACATTGGACAAGTTAAACAGGCAATGAAGATTTAATTCAAGACTAGGGCAATAGGGGAGAGAGACTGAACTCAACTCTGCTCAAGCAAAATGGAGGAGGGTTAAGTGCTAGGAAAGTGGGAAGGTGGTGGGAGGTTGCTCATGTAATTAGACCAGAATTAAAAGTAAACAGCAGGAGAGGGAGCCAGATTTGTCACTGTTGGAATGGGGGTTTATAGAAATGCAAGGGGCAGACAATCCTGGTGGTAATATATCAGAGTGGAGACATCAACATGAAATTGCATTTAGCTTAATACAGATACAAATCATCTATAGAAATATTTATAGAAGTGTATACATCTATGGGTTAGTATATACAAACATAGACTTCCTTGCTCTGCCAGATGAGAGGACCTAGAAGCAACAACATCACTACCAACGACCACACCCAACACCCAGTATATGATTTCTAACACCATTCTCCAGTGAAAGGAACCAGAGCTCCAGAGAGAAACTGCCCCAGGCCTGGGGCAGAAAATTCCTTTATGGCTATGTGCACACACAAAGGTTAGCATACACATATGTATTTCTGTGTTCTGTCAGCTGAGAGGTCCTAAAAAGGAATGACAGTATAGTAGTAACAAGCACAGCTCGTCTTCTATAAGAATCAAGTATTTCTAGAGAAATGGTTGAGTCACAACTGTGGCAGAAAATATACAAGAAGGCCATGGAGTATCTTGTAAGCATTCAAAAATAAACAAAACTCTACATTGATGGCGATCATAGCAAAGGGATGTAAGAATCAACTGAAAGAACTTGCAATGGCCAAAGCTGGAATAATAATTTGAGTAAGAAAATAAACTAGTGCTGGATTATAACACATGGTAATATAAAAAAAATCCATGAGTCCATCATAATGATATAAACCCCTGAATAAACAGGGGGCAGAGGAAAATGTCCCTTGCAGAAGAATTTCTAATATTTTATGTAGACCTTGCACCCTTAAAGAGGCTAGAACATAAATCTCTACTTCTTAAGTGTGGGCTGTGTTTAATGACTTCCTTCCAAGGGGGACAGCATGGGTGAGAGCTGGAGGAGGGAGGGAGAAGTATCATTACAGTGGAGAAAACTGGCAAACATCACCTCGGCCAGGCGATCAAGGTGAACATCAGTTTAGATAAACCATGTTGATAACATGCATCCTAGATATGAAGTAGTAAAAAATGGCACTTTCCCTCTGAAGTATTGCCCCCTAAAACTCATAACCCTAGTCTAATCATGAGGGGAGTGGGGAAATCAGACAAGTCCCAATATTGGAGCATCCTATAGAATCCATGCCCAGTACTCCTCAACACTGTAATGTCATCACAAAACAAACAAAGTCTGAGAAACCATCAAAGCTAAGAGGAGTCCATGGAGACATGACAACCACGTGTAATATAATACCCTGGATAGGATCATGGAAAAGAGAAAGACATTAAGTAGAACTAAGAAAATCTGAATAAACTATAAACTTTAATTTTAATCAATGTACCATCCTATATAATAAGAGAGGAATATGCTAATTAGCCATTACACCCTGAGGTGTTAATGACCAAGTGTGTCACAAATAGATCACGGATCAGCAGGAGGGTGGGCCAGTGAGGTCCAAGCAGGCTGTGGAGAGCTACAGGAGGGGGCAGGGCAGCAAGCTATGAGGGGGGAAAGGGGTGGGGGAAGCTACAGGAGGGCGGGGCAGTGGGCAGAGAGCTACAGGAGGGTGGGGCAGCAGGCGGAGAGCTACAGCGGGGGTGGCAGCGACCTACTGGTGCACGGATTCATGTGCAGGGCTACGAGTATGCTTATACAAGGGGTTAGTCCTAGGAAAAATTGAATGGCAGGTATACAGAATCTCTCTGTACTATCTTTTCAATTTTTCTGTAAATCTAAAGCTGTTCTAAAGTCTATTAAAAAATAAATAAATACAATGGTCAATGCAAAACTTTAAAACAACAAAAAAATAATAGGCCAGGGCTTTGCCCCTCCATGCTGCCTTTTTTTCTTAGTGCTTGGTACTGACAATAGGCTGTTTAGCATCTCAGTGGGTGCCATATTGGTTGCCAGTGGTGTTGGACCATGGCCTCAGCTGGTTTAGGGATATAATTAATAGGTGTTGCTCTGGAGTTCTAGCTTTTGGCGAGGGTGCAAAATGATTCATTCCCAAGTAGAAAAGTAAAGATTTTCATATCTTAACTTTTAAGTATGAACTAGAATTTTACCTTTAGAAAGTTGTGTCAAATATTTTTATAAAAGTTATAGCTTAACTATTGATTTTTTCATATGCATTTTTATTTAAGGGAATATTAGAGTGAAAGTACTTCTCATCCACATTGCTTACATGACTACTTATTTTTAAGTGAATTTTTCACCCTCTTCTTCATCTTGTTTACCACTCACCATTCACATAAACTTTTATGGTTTCTGCACGTAAGTTATTAAGTATGATTCCAGATATTTGTTCATTTGTAATTAAGTCAAATTCTCACATTAAAGTATCCATGCTTATGTTAAAATGTGTAAAAGGATTATTCAATACAGAAAAAGAAACTGCCAATTAAAAAATGTCAAGAGGCAAAGCTATCCTTCAGGGCAAAAATTTAATTATGTTGCTTAGGTACAAAACATCCCCTACTTATTATTTTCCCTTACTAACAGTATCTTCATCTACTAAAACAGGCATCTCTTATTCAACAGTTTCCATTTCTTTCTTGATGATATCATTATAATAATTTTATTTAACTTTATGTTCTAGTTGTCTCAGGCCAATAATTAGAATACAGAAAATGAAAATAGGTATGTCTTGAGTGTGCATAATTTTTTTTTCTTTGATCAGGGTGGAGTGGGAGGGGGGGAAGGGAAAGGGAGGGACATGCTCCCAGGAGGAAAAGTGCACTGGTGAGTGTGCATAATTTTTTAATTCAAGATTGCTTGAGTTCAATCTCACAGTGCATTTAAGGAGAGGGAGAGATGCCTTGGAAAGCCCTCAGAAATAAATGTTCCACTGTCTGTTAAGTACACCAAAAGTTTAGGGATATTACAAAATAACCTCCTCCATATTTTGTTTTCTGACAGGCATCCAATCACATATAACTGACACGAATTCATAACCTCTTCAAGGCATTTCTGAAAACATATTTAACAATGTTTAAAAAGAAAATTAATGAACATGCACAAATATATATAACAGAACAATTAGAAAAGGGATACATGAGATGAAAAAAGAAAGTAATTGTTTTAAGGGTATTGTTAACTCAGGCCTCATCCAGTACTTTTAAATTCCTGTATTCTGGGAAAACTATGCTGACAAGGCTTGTGCACACTGCTGAGCCTGGGAGGAGCCAAGCAAAGCAGGAAGAGTTAGGCAGAGATGGGACACCCCAGTGAAGGGTGCTCAAGGTCGAGATGACAATGGGGAGGCCCACCGTTCCAGAGCTTTGGAATGAGAGTAAGTCAGAGACAGTAACAAGCAAAATTCAGCCCTCAGAACTGAGTTTGAAGTAAAACTGTGCAATACATCTACACTTGGAGTACTGATTTCAGAAACACAGAGGTCCTGGAAGTCAAGGTAAAGCTGTCATCATCCCACTTGAGGAACAGAAAACAGGGATGCTAGAAGAGCAGGGAAAACAAGACAGGGTTTCACAGGATCTGAAATGGTCGAAAAATACAGAGGAAGGGAGAACAAAGGATCAACTTGGCAAACAAGAATTTGACTTCCATTTTCTGCCTTGTAAGACCTGATCCTACCCTTACCCCTTAAGAATCTGGGCCTCAGAGGGGAAACAGAAAGTCCACGCCCAACCTGAGTGGAGGAAATACATTTCAAAACTTTCCCTAAGTGTTACCCCAGAAAGTGTCCTTCCCTCCCCACCTCACACAGCAGGTTAAGGGGCTCTCCCAGGTCCTCAGAGTAGCCCACCTCAAATGGGAGTTTAATTCTCCAGGCCCCTTTTTCCTCATATGAGTAAAAACCTTCCTAAAACTAAGTTCCTGGAAGAAGAAAGGCAATTTGGTTAGCATGCGTGCTCACTATATAATTTGTTTAATGCATAAACAAAATAAATTGAAATTATTTTTTGACAAGAGTAACTCATACCAGACTACTGAAACCATTCACATTGTCCAGAACGACACTGAAAATAATGACTCATAGGGTGTTCTCTGTACCAGGGCAAGTGTTTCATTTTTTTTTTTAAGATAAAAATTCATTAGAAATTGAAAATTTTAAGATGGAACAAAGACACTGCTTGCCCTCCACAAAGATATTTTCTTTGTCTACCATGTTCTGTGGAATAAGCTTGTCAATGAGGGGTTACTGTGGGCCTTTAATTTCAGCAGGTTCCTGTGGTCAGGAGGCTTGAAGAAGCCAAGCCCCCTACCCAGCTCACCTTGATTCCCAACATGGCGTCCAGGCACATCATTCACTTAATCTTTAATTTGTTCCCATATGTCAAAAACAGTATAAAATCATCTGCATTCCATTATAGAGATTTAAAAGCCTGGTTTTCCATCTCAGTGAAGACAAGTTTCCAGAAATTTACGGAAAAGAGCTTTCCATCAAGCACACCTGCCTCCTCCTGGGACTCACACAGGACTCCGTGGATCTCTGGGGCTTTGTTCCACCTTCTTATAATCAGTTTGGAATCAGTTTATTATTTCAATGCACATTTATTGGCTGTCTGCTCTACCAGGCACTATACCAACAACTGTACCCCAGAGATAGTCCGAGTTTGGAGGAGAAAAATGTGAGTTAGTAGACAACAGCAATACAAAGTTATAAATGTTTTCAAAACAGTATCCTAAGAGAGGGGATCCTGGGAGCTCAAACTTTTGGGGATTCCCAGAAAGCTTTTTGGAGAGAGTGATATCTAAGCTGAGGTTTCAAAGTGCTACACAGATGGAAATGATCAAAGGCATTCTGAGTCAGCTAAAGCTTTCTGTAGTTCAGTCCAGCTAGAACACAGAATTCAACACAAAGAATCTGAGATGATGGTAAAGAAAGCAGGGAGGGGGATAACAAGAAACCAATTGGCTAAGAGCAAAATTAAATGAACAGGCAGAGAAAGAGTTACCCCCACACACATATCTCTATATATAAAAATCCAGTGTCCATGACGACCAGGAAGACCAAAGGACTGGTCACCAGGAGGTGCACTGAGCACCTCTCGGTCCCTCCCCCCCGGACCGCGAGCAGCAGCTTGCAACGATGGGGTGGCGTGTGGCAGCTCTCATGGCACAGTGGGGCAGGGTGGTTCTCAATGCATGGCGGGGCAACTGTGAGGCCCAGGGCTCAGGCAGCAGTGAGCCCAGGCAGCTATGAGGCCCGGGGATCAGGCAGCTGTGAGCCCCTGTGGAAGCCCCCAAGTGCACGAATTTTCATGCACCGGGCCTCCAGTAAGAATATAAAAAGGATCAGAAGTAATCCCAGGAGGGTTATGGTATCGTAGACATTAAGGAAAAGTGTGTTTCAAGAATGGAAGAAATAGTGCACAGCAGGTATGAGAGCCTGAACAGACAATCCTATCTAAAAAAAAAAAAAAAAAAAAAAAAAAAAAAAAAAAAAAAAAAAAAAAAAAAAAGGCAATATGCAATTAACCATCACTCCATCACAAAGATGGCGGCACCCAGTCCTCTCAGCCCTGCTGGAGTCCCCCAGTCCCATGGGGGGGGGGGGGGGGGGGGGTGGCTGGTGAGAGCAGGCAGCATGGTGGAATGCTTGCTTCGTCGCCACAGCAACAAGGCAAGCTTTCCACGCCCAGCCATGGATGGGCCGGCCTCTGGGCAGCAGGTCGGGGTACAAAACACTTGCATAAGAAGAGAAAGAACCAGCTAGCTGAGCAGAGTCTAGTGGCCCCCCGGCTCCTGGGCAAGGTCAAGTCTGGGTGGCCAGAGGGTGAAGGGAGTGGAGGATAGTGTGACAGGAGGGGCTGGTGGTGGAGGCACAGGGGTGAAAGCAGGCCGAGAAAGAGGAAGGAAGCCCTTTATTGGAGTTCCTGAGAACAGGGAGGGAAGTCGTTTGCATTTCTCAGCCGCGGATGGGCCTCTGGGCCGTGGAGAGCCTCTGGGCCGTGGAGAGCCTCTGGGCAGCGGGCTCAGAGTGGCCAGGCCCTGAAGAGAGCTACTGGCGCACGGATTCATGCGCAGGGCTACTATTAAGGCCATAAATGAAAACAGAACTCTGGTACTGCAGCTACCAGTCCTGGAAGCCAAACCACACCCTCTGCAGCAAGAAGCCCCAGATGGCCAAGACCTGACCAATAACCTGATCAATAACAGCCTCCCTCATTTTTGCTGGAGCTTCCAATTTAGAACCAACCAGGGAAGACCAAGCACACTCCCCTAAGCAAGCACAAAGGATACCCTGCTTCCAGTTAGGCCCCCTCCAGCTTCCCTGTCTCCAATCACACCTGAATTCAGGGCACACCTCGACTGAGGAGATAATATCCATCTACCGATGATCAGAGAAACTGAAGTCATCAGGCAGGGATCCTTGCGCTGGCTGCTGCTGCTGCGGCCGCCACCGCTGCCACCACCACCACCACCACTGATCTCTGATTCTGTCCTCAACTGCTTTGCCTAAGTGGTCCTTCATTCCTAAACTGAGCTCCACAACTTTGCCTGATTAACTCTTCCCAACATTTCAGTGTCCACTGAAATGCCACTTTCACCAACAAGACTTGCCCCTCATGTTTTGCTTAATGGGACTTAACACAACTGCAGTGAAACTATTGTGCAATTTCTATTTGATGCCAGTCTCTTCTACTAGACTGGTGGTCCTATGAGAACAGCATCTAGTCTGGACTGGCTGTGTGTTAAAGGCTTATGGTATAACTATGGAAAGGCTGTGGAGAAGAAAGATATAGAGGTACAATGGCAGATTATGGAACAATATTAAGGGTCTGCTTTAGGTTTAGGGCCTAATTTAGAATGTCATCTGTATGTCTTAGCAGTTGAGACTAGAGAGAAGGAGGGATTCTGTTGAGGAAGTATATTGGAACAACAACAGCAAGGTAGTTAAAAGTCTGTCAAAGTCATTTAAATTGATGGTTATTTAAGAAGGAAGAATAGCTAAGATAATTTGCCTCTGGTCTCATGCATATTTGACTTGTATGTATAGATTTATACATATAATGTAGAAATTCTAAACCTGATTTAACTTAGACCAGAAAAAATGGTTGAAGAAAATAATTTCTTGGTTTTGAGACTGTTTTAAGCATCTATCGAATCATGATACAAACAATTACAGTAAAATCATTTAGGAATAAAAATTACCAGCAAAGAAATGGATAATGATAATTAGATTGCCTGTTTACCTGCATAAAAGACCAAATCAATTAATATAGCTCATTATTAAAATTGTAGGTACAGGCATTGTTAATTTTCTTCCTCTCAAATAGTATTTTTTAAAGAAATGGGCATAAATAGTATAATTCCCTTTCAGGTTGTCATTTCCAAAAAGAGATGCATAAATAATTCACAAGACCACTCTGATTGATGTTAAATTAAAATTATATTAATTGCCATTACCAATAATATGTTAGTATCAAAATATTTTAAAAATTTAAACTAAGAAAATGTTGAATTGGTTGTCAAATTATCCTGGGCACTGATGGTTAGGAAGATAATTTTACTGGAACAGCTGATAAGACATTTTGTATTCATTCAATAGAAAGCCACGGGACAGGTAAACAACTCTGCCAGATGCTATGTGTCAGAGCCACGGGGCTTTGTTTTAGCTGAGCCCAGCACCTCTTCACGAGGCATCCTGGGAGATGGCTCCTGTGCAGGGCAACATATGAAATCAGGTGTTGAGCACAGAGAGTACCATTTACTGTGAGCAGTTTTCACAGTCTCAGCAGAATTTGTTTCATGAAAGAAAAAAAAAAACAACTTCAATCTACTGCTCTTTGCAATAGAGGGTTTTAATATCAAGATAAATGTCTGCCTGTCTGAAGGCTTTATGCCATTTTTGCACAGGCTTTCAGTGGTTTATAAATGGTATTTTAAAACAATTTTCTGCATCTTTGATGTGAATGACCCTTAAGTCCCCCTCAAAGAATCCCAGACTAAGGGTGTGGTGGCTGGATAGGGAGGATAGCAATGAACATGGCCAGTACATATGACTTAAATACTCAAACAGTGTGTGAATAGTCAAGGAAATAATTTTGTCGACTTTCCTTTCCCAGCCCCTTTTATTTCTACAGTGGTGCTCCTCTACTGTTCAGTACTTCAATTTTAGGAGAACCCCAGAAAGCTAAAATGTACCCACTAGAAGATTGGAAACTCAGTCAAATGAGCAAGAAAGTTTTTAAAACTGCATTTTGAGTTAGCGATGATAATTGTATCTGTATATCAATACATCTTTCCTCCAAATAACCATTCTTCATAGTCTAAATGAAAAGGAATTTTAAATTGATTCAGGAAAAGTGAGGACACTGTTACATGTTTAAATTTGTATTTTACTCCAAGATAATATTTTATAAATTCTTAAAGGAAAAATAATCAGAAAAGCAGGAACAGAACAGTGGAATCCTTTATCTGTGTAGCACAGAGGAAAGGCAAAAATTCACAGGCCTGATTTGTGTATAGGAGGCTTATTGGGGAAGGTTATGGATAGAGTTGTGTTCCCTTAAGAGATATGTTGAAGTCCTAACCCCCTATACCTGTGAAAGTGACCTATTTGGAAAAAGGGTGTTTGAGGATATAATCAAGTTAAGATGAGGTCATTAGGAAGGGCCCTAATCCAAAAAAGAGAGAGAAGAGACACAGAGACAGGCTTATACAGAGGGAAGATGATGTGAAGCCACGTGACAATCAACACAGAGACCCAAGTGGCACATCTGCAAACCAGAATTCCAAGGGTCAATGGCAACACCTGAACCTAAGAGAAAGGCTCGTGGGCTGAGTCTCCCCTGGAGCCTTCAGAAGGAGCATGGCCCTTCTAGGTCCAGGACTGAGAGAGAATAAGTCACTGTTGCTGTAAGCCACCCCATGTGTGGCACTTTGTTATGGCAACCTTCAGAAACTAACATGGGATTAACACACACAGAGGTCATGGCAGCAGAACTGGGCAGAGGGAGAGGACACAGTGATGCAGGTGCCATGGGACCTCCACTGATCTCACAAGGAACCCTGGGGCTGCAATGGTCCTTTCAAGTTGCTCCCACCTGAGGCCATGGGCTGGTCTTTGTCCTCATGCACAGACCAGGTATTGGAGGTGGGCCATCCAAGGATGGAACCTTCCAGACAAAGATGATGAGATGACCAGAGACAGACTCAGTTCTCAGCCCTCCACAGCCCACACCACCAGCAAGGGTCTGGATGGGCCACCAGAACATCCACTAAGTACATCCTTGCACACACATGGATATTTCCATAAAAAAGATTCCAAAATTCCTGCATTTACATTTACTGGATATTATGTTATTATTGTTTCCTTTCCCTTTTTCTCACTATACATATCTTTTTAAATTCATTTTATTATTCTCAGTATTTCAGCAATTAAATGTCAGATTTCTATTTTTCCAATGACCTTTCTTATATGAAAACATTTCAACTTATATTTTTCTGTGGTTTACTCTAATATCAAAGTCAGATAAAGACACAAGAAAAGAACATTACAAACCAATAATCCTTATGAATATAGATATAAAAATTATCCACAAAATATTTGCTAATATATCCAACTACATAGTAAAAGAATTACATACATTAGATAAAGTAGGTACAATGTATTGGTGTTGCTTTTATTTGTCCTAATTTTACTTTTTAAATCTTCTATTTTGAAGGTTTGCCTCAATTTAAATATTTTAAAGGATAAACTGGAGCAATATGGAATATAAAAGATATTTATAATTTTATTTAGGCAATAAATATTTATTGAACTATAATACCCAAAAAATGAGAATGAACAAATATGCAAATGTCTATTTCCCTTTGAAGACCTCATTATGAACCAGCATACAGAGAGAGAGAAGATAGATAACTGTGACCAATTATTTTATTAGGATGTGTGTTTAAAGAAAAAAAAAGTGTATGAATAATATTAAAGTAAGCAGTAATGTGACTACAATTCAGCCCTACACTTATAAAGCTGAATTTATTCCTAATGCAATGCACTTGTAAATGAATGGGAAGCAGTTCTCCCTGGCTGGCAAGCATGGATGGATACTGGCCAAGCATGAGTTCTTTTCCGTTATAACTTGCCAGTTACACAAATAATTTTAAACCACTTAGAAAATATACAAGTAAATATTAGACTTCACAAAACTGACTTCTTTCCCCATGGATATGTAATTATATAGTAAACAAAACTCGGTTCCATTATTGGTTACATTTGGAAAATGAAATGACACGGAAATATTTTGAAATGTTAAAACTAAGAAATTCTGAGTCAAAGGAAAGGAGTGACTGCGTGGGACTCTCAAGCTGCCTGTCATAATCTGCAGGATGACCATCCTCTGTAACACCATTCTGTGTAACATGGCAACTGTAGCTACCCCACTTATTTCCTGTTTCCACTACTATGTTTTAGTTATCACCTCAAAGTTCATCACAGCTGACATAACATACATGGCAGCCTCTTAACCACTATCATTTTGATGCACTTGGTTTTTTTAGTCTAAGGGAAATGAGAAGCACTGGGCTTAAGCAGCAATCTGAGTTACATTATAAAAGGAGTCATTGGAGGCTCTGTGGAAAATAGACAACAGTAGGGCAAAGGCAGAAGCAAAAAGACCAAGCAAAAAAAAAAAAAAAAAGAATTGGGGGGCAGACAGTGGACTTCCATCTCGAACTTCAGAAGTGAAGACAGCCTTACAGGGACTGCTCAGCCACCTCTCACAGTTACATAAACTCAGATTCCTGTGAGTTTATGTTGGTCAGCGCTATGATGTGCATTGACCAACATGGGGTGGCGCAGAACGAAGGGAGGCCCTGGCCAGCAGCTGGGGAGGGAGGCCTCAGCCGGCAGCCAGAAGGCCCCAATTGGCCCTAATCACCAGCCAGGCCTAGGGACCCTACCCATGCACGAATTTTGTGCACTGGGCCTTTAGTAATACAATAATATATAATGTGTGTGTGTATGCTAGTGGTTCTACTACTCTGATTGGACTCTGTAAGATTAAGCAAAATGTATGAAGTGAAATAGTAATAATCCAGCAGTGGTTGATGGGAGTGGGAAGGTCTCAAGGAGATGGAAGAATTAAGCATGACTGGGAAAATGGTGGTGGCTTCAATTGAGAATGATGATGTGAGAGAGGCAGCCAGTTTACAGTAGAAAGCCCAGTCCCCATTGGAAGCCAAGGTCTTGTATTGCAGTATATTTAGTCAATATCTATTATAAAGTGTTAGAGAATCAAAGGGAGAGTTAGAAAATGAGCAACTAAGAGCTAAGAAGAGAACTGGGAAGAGATGGCATCCAGGGGTGTAGAATTTGAAGATAAAAGAAGCAGAGAACTCTGACAATTGGCAGCCGAGGGTCCAAGGAAGAAACTGGTACAGTCCTTCTCTATGTGTCACAGTTAGGAAGCTATCAATGACCTCAACTGGAGCAGGTCACATTGACATTTCTTTTATTAGCAGTCAGTAATGAACAGCAGTCTCCAAAATGGGTATACATGTGTCCTGTTTTATTTTTTAGTTTATGTGCATTACTTTCCTTCTCAGCTAGATTCAATGCACATTAAAGGGGGGAAATGTGGCTGATAGTTCTGCATTTACCCTGGAGAGCAGCATAATGCAAAACACCTCAGGTGCTCAATAAATACTTGTGACTTGGCATTGTTTTGCCATCCTTGGCACTCTCTTCCCAACTTGGCAATGCTTTTGTTCTCACCTTATTGCATCTCATTCACCATCTCCTGGCCTATGACTTTCTCTCTCTGTACTTGTAGGCTCTTCCCCAATTTTTAAACAATTTATTTAATCACTAAATATTCCAATACAACTAGCTCTTCAAGACATTACTGAGAACTTTGACAATTTTATTTCTACAAGCAATTGTTTATTTTGTCCTTCAGAGTCATTGTACTCTACAAGTTTCAGTGTTCACTCACCCCCCCCTCCCAAGTGTTGAAACCCACCCCCATGGAATATTATGAGACAGATATAGACTTTTAAAGAATATATTAATGGTAAATTTTGAGATTCTTATAAAATTGAGAGGAAATATAACAATATTTAAAAATGGTGAATTTAATATTTTAAGCATGCATAACTTGTACTAAAAAGTGTTGCAAATATTTTATATATATTATCTCATTTGTTCTTAACAACTCCATGAGAATATCCTTCCAAATTATAGATTAGCAAACCAAAAAACAGAAAGGTTAAATATATTTCCCAAATTCACATATCTAGTAACAGTTGAAAAAAATAAATAAGTAAAATCTTTCTGACTCCAGGACCCAAGATAATATATAGATATGTATCAATGTGTATATCAAATAATAGCTAACCATCTTAGAATTCATGCAAATGCTCTAAGTCACTTAAGAGCAGGACAAATGGCATCAGTGACATTTTTGTTCCAGAAAATGTTGGCATTATATTTTCACTAGAAAAACACATTTTGAGATAAGGTTTGATCACAGTCCTTGGTACTCTCACTTTAAAAAAAAAAAAAAATAGTCATTTTAGACAGTTAAATTTGAACAGTATCCAAAAATTTCCTGGTTATAAAATATCTCTCTCAAATTACTTACAAAATTTTTGAAATTCCCAAGATAATAGACTTGCATTAGTAGATCAAAATTTATCATGCATGACAAAATGGTGTTTGAGTATGAAGAGAACAGAGAGGCAGGGGACTCAGAGGAAAGGCAGAGTATGTATTCAGGAGAAAATCTGGTTAGAAAAATAACAGGAAGATAGAATGGCCTCCTTGAAAGCAAAGGAAAATACATGGGAAGTCTCCCCCTGGGAAACTTGGAGAGGACAGACAGTTCTTGCTAACAAGTTTCAGAGAAAGCAGAAAACCCAAACACAACTGCCTTGGCTGCTAGCCACAGATGCAGCCCAAGACCCAGAAATAACTGGGGCTCAGGACCATGACACAGGTGGTTCTTAATGAGACTGACCTCAATGTTGCACCCATGGGGAACACCCCCAGAGTGATGCCCAAACTCACAGAAGCACATGAAAATCTATAACTCACTGGGCACACCAAGGGACCCACAACCAGGACGAGGGTCCAGAGACAATCACCTGATGAAAAGTCTAGAGATGTGGTCCTTTTGGGTTAATCTGCTGACAACTTATAAAATGAGCAGGAACACACATTAAACTAACACCTTGCTGTCAGTTATTGTTTCAGTCAAATGCTTCTCTCCATATTGCTGGAGGTATGAGCTTTTTGAAGGAGAAAGTGAAGTAGGCTTTATGTTTGAGAACTGAACAATGAATGCCATGGAGGGTGGAGAAGAAACACTAATGTCATGTCACAGGCTGCCATGACCAAGAAGGACCATCCACGCCTTGCTGAAGGGAAAAAGCATTGGGATAATGTGTTTCTATAAAAAGGGTTTGAGTTGGTAGACATTTCTAAATCAAAACTTGGCTCAAAGGAAAGAAAAATGTCTAGTAGTACAGGAAATACCATTGAGTTAGATTTGACCACAATGGACTCCTTTCTGTCTAAAGTGAAACCAGCAAGCAGTCGGTGCAGAGAATATGCCCATGACTCCCTGTGAGAGGTCAGCTCCCCTGTGTCTCCCCAACTCCATAGGGAGGTGGGTCCAAATTTCATTGATAAACACAGTCCTTTGTATGAAGGAGCAGGGAAGGGAAGACCAAAGCTGGGCTCCCTGCAATTTATGCCACTAGCCATAGAAGGAGATATGTCATCCCTCAAGCATCTTCCCTGATATCCATATAAGGAAATTTTCGCTATGCCATA
This sequence comes from Myotis myotis, assembly GCF_014108235.1. Classification (NCBI taxonomy): domain Eukaryota; kingdom Metazoa; phylum Chordata; class Mammalia; order Chiroptera; family Vespertilionidae; genus Myotis; species Myotis myotis. The sequence continues at coordinate 45,174,027 of NW_023416401.1, forward strand.
TTTCATATTTCCACATTCATCTTCTTTCTGGAGCAAAGGTCTTATGGAATGCCCCACCCATGGCATAGCACAACCTGTAACTACCTTGATTCATACAATACTGCTGTGGTCAGCTCATGTCCAGCAAAAGTATACATCTGTCTTTCATATAAAATGACACTGAGAAGTAGTTTCCCAGCCAGAGACTAGATTTAGCCACTAGGTATGACCATAGAAGTGATATGAGCCACTTTCTGGTCTTTCCCAAGAAGTGCCCCATGCAGTCCAGCTCTATGCTTTTCGCTCTCTGGTTAGAATACACTCCCAAGATTACCTAAGAAACCATGCATAGAAGACATTGGAGCCCCACACTCCAGTGACAGGATGCCCTGCTGAGCTAGTCAACCTCCCAATATTTTAAGCAGACAAGAAATAAATTCTATTGTGTTTGAGCCACTCAGAGATCAATGTTTTATTGGATTTAGCCCCCAACTAATAGAAACACCTAGAATAACATGACATCCTAATGCATGTGGACTGCCTCTGTGCTCAGGTGCAAACAGGGAGACTGCCACTCCACTGTGGCTTCGTTTCCTTTGTGATGAGTCCTCACCTGCTCAGTCACCAGCACAAGCAGAGATAATACACAGAAGTTTAGAAATGCTCCGAGGGTGATATCAGAAAGATTAAAATAGCCTAACAGATGAGCAGGCATCCGGCTCCTCTCCCACCATAAAGGACAGTCATTAAAGCCAATGCTTATCATGGAGGACAGGTCTCTGACCCATGGGAGTTGGGAAAAATTGTCTGGGCTCCACTTATAACCATTTGGGCTCCCTACACCTCAGTGACTTTTCAGAATAACCAATTAGCTCTGTAGGAGATAAAGATAGAAGTGTGACAAAAAAAAAAAAATGAGAGCTGTCTTTCATTTCTATCAAGTGCAATGTCCCTTTCTGTTCAATGTCCCTTTCTGAAGCAATAGTTTCAGTCTCAAAGGGAGGGAGACGAGGTCCCTAAAAATGTGCTTGGCCACAGGCACAGTGATATAGAACCGCACGGACAATGGCTTGTCTCTGTCATCCCCAGCATGCCCCTGTGTCCCTCTTCGCCCCTTTCAGTGTTTAATTGGCTTGTCAGACAATCGCTCTCACCTTGCCTATAAATGAAAAAGTAAAAAAGCTCTTGGCGACATCATCCCTCGATGGACAGCAGAGGTCTTAACCTAGGTGTGCTGCACCCCCTTCCCCAAATTCCCAGCTGCTGCGGCTGCTGCTCATCATGAACTTTCTAATCACAAGATCTGCTTTCCATGATCTCACTTAGGTCATCAAAAGGCTCAATCTGCTTTGAAATGTTCAGCATCGCCCCCCGCCCCCCCACAAAGAACTTTACCTTAGGCCACTTTGTCACAAGTCTCAGCCGCTTCAAAGACTAACAACTTACTCATGAGGGTTTTCTGCTCCATGAAACCATGTCTGCCTCAAAGCACAGGCTACGTGGTTCTCTTCCCCTTGTTCTGTGCTGATAGAGCTGCGCCAACATGGACTTTAGAGTCAGAATTTTGGAGCTTAAAGGGGTCTTATAAATCATAGAGTACAACTCCCTGGGGTCTGGAGGTTAAGTGACTTGCTTGAGGTCTCCAGACTAAGCAGTGGAAAATCAGGTACAGTAACCCGAGGCTGCTGGTCCCCAGGCTCACTGTTTCCCCATGCTGTGTTTGGAGTACTGGTGTCATGAAACCCTGCACAGTCTCAGAGAGACTAGGTCAAAGGTCAGCTCTGTGCCTGGGCTGCCCTAGTGGCAAGACTAATTAGGGAGCTCCTCATGTAACTCACTCAGTGATGCTCCAGAGCTTATTTCATGTGGTTGGATTGGCAGATTTCTCTCGAATTGGGCTTCTTGCTGGAAATGCAGGAGACTCCACACTGGATATTCCAATGTGTCAGTCACATCAATTTACCACCATACAAGCATATGACCAATCATGAGTCAGGAGGAAATGTATGGGAAAGAGATTTTTTTAAATGTAAACATCGGTACTTATTTAAATGGCTAAAATCCAAAATACTAACACCACCCAATGCTGGAGAGAACATTGAGCAATGGGGACTGCTGGTAGGAATGCAAAACAGTGTAGCCACTTTGGATGAGAGTTGGGCACTTTCTTACAAAACTAAACATACTCCTCTCCTACAAACCAGCAAGCATGCTCTTTGGTGTTTACCCAAAGGAGTTGAAAGCTTATGTCCACATATGATTATATACAAAAGCTTTATTCATAATTACCAAAACTTGGAAGCAACCAGGTTGTCCTTCAGTAGGTGATTGAATAAGTAAAGGTGGAGGAAGTTACAGGGGTAATAAATCGATGGAAAGAGACTTGACTTGGGGTAGTGAACACATAATAAAGTGTCCAGGTGATGTATTGTGGAATTGTGCACCTGAAGCCTGTATAATTTTGTTAAGCAGTGTCGCCCCAATAGATTCAATAAAAAGAAAAAAAAAGTGGTCCACTCAGATAATGGAACATTATTCAGTGTTGAAAAGAACTACCAAATCATTGAAAAAAATGTGGGTGGACCTTAAATATACATTGTTAAGTGAAAGAAGCCAGTCTGGAGGAACTACATACTGTATGATTCTAACTATATGAAATTCTGGAAAAGGCAAAATTACAAAATGTAAATAGATTAGTAGTTGCCATGGGTTTAGAACGAGGTTAGGAGGATTGAATAGATGGAACAAAGGTCATCATTAGATGGTGAAATTACTCCATATGATACTGTGATGTTAGATTCATGATATGGATCTGTGGAAACCCATATAATAGTACAACACCAACAATGAACCCTCATGTAAACTATGGACTTTAGATAATAATGATGTATTGATATTGGTTCACCCATTATAACAAATATACCACACTCAGGCAAGATGCTAATAATACAGGAAACCATGTTGGAGAGAAGGGGTAAGTGGATTTCTTTCTGCTCGATTTCTCTATGAACACAAAAGTGCTCTAAAAAATAAAGGCCATTTTTTTAAAAAAAGTAAACACTGCATATTTAACAAGAAAAGCATTACTATGTTGATGTAGTTCTTGCTGACATAATTTTTCAGCTGCAAATTTTCTCATAATTCAATCCAAGTTAGTGAGGCCAGTTCCAAGGCTCCTGACTCACTTATCCAATGATTCAACAAATACTATTAAAGCTTAAGTCCATGCTTTCATGGATAATGTATTCTCGTGACAACAGTATCACACATTTGTATTTTCCTGACATAATTGCCAGATATTGTTCCGAATTCTTTACATGCATTCATTCATTCAGCACAAAGAAACTTCAAAGAATGGGATTACTCATATCTTCCATATACAGATGTGAAAACTCAGGCTCCATGAGGCTGTCGCCTGCCCATAATTACACAGACAGAAAGGTGTGGAAAGAACAGAGTTCTGGCTCCAGGCCATTTGGTTCCAAAGTGCCTGCCCATAACCTCTGCACCACAGCAGGTAAGTTAAGGTAAAATTTAGGAATCTGACAAGTGATTACAAATCTTCTAAGAAAGCCCAAAACTCGGTGGCAAATGCTAAGGAAACAAAAATGAACAGAATAAAATTTAGACACCTTAGGAATTCACTATCAATTAGCAATAGACTCTGTAGTAGAGAGCTTAGAACAGCAAGAGGGAAACCTAAATGAGACCCTGAGAGGTGAGACTTCCCAAGAAGTCTTCAGCTAAAAGATTTTTAAAGGCAGAACAAGGAGCAGAGGCAATTTGGAAACTGCAAATGGTTTGATAAACCCACCCGAGTATGAGGAAGTGCTCCAAGGTTAGCCTGTCCTCGGTCAGATCAGAGACAACATTCTATGCCAGAGTTCTCCATGTGAGGACCCTGGACCAGCAGCAGAACTTGGGAACTTTTAACTGGGCACATTTTCAGGCCTCATTTCAAATGTGCTGAATCAGAAACCAAGGGTGGAGCCTAGCACGCTGTACTTTAAAGCCCTCCAGCTGATTCTGATGCCTGCTAAATCTTGAGGACTCTGGGTCTAAGCCAGTGGTTCTCAACCTTGGCTGCACATTAGAATCATCTGGGAATCTTTTTAAAATCCTGATTTCTGGGCCTCATCCTCTGGAAATTCTGTTTCTTTGTTGTGGGGTGGGGTAATCTTTTTTTAAAAAAAAGATTACCAGGTGATTCTAATGTGCAGCCAAGGTTGAGAACCACTGACCTAAAAAGAGTGTGAGTAAAATTTTTAAAGAACAAAATTGGTTCATGATAAAATATGAAGACATGGAAATGAGATGATGATTCCACGAAAAATGGAGTTGAAAATCCTAAGATAGTGCCATCCTTTTGTGGGCAACTGCAAGATCTGTGGAGGGAAATTAGGCACCAACACCTGGGGAAAATAAGTGAGCAAAATTCTGAGCAAACTATTGTGATCCCCATCAGAAATCTGTTCCCCTCTGGGCTGTTCTGGTTTAGCCAATGTTTTAGGAAGTAACTGGAGACTTCCAGTTTGAGATGATTATATATTAGGTGAGTAGCTTCCTTATATGGTTTATCCCACTTATTTAGGGCTTTTCAATTTATATGCCTAAAGGATTACAGAGAAATGAAAGCATTTATTTACCATAAACTCAAATAAACCCATCATTTCATCTTAGGTGATTTCGAGGGCTACTAGAACTAAATCTGCTGGCTTCCTAAGTACCTTGAGCTTGAATTTTCCACCTGCACATATGGCTACAGCTGTCTACCACACATTACACTCCATGCCCATGAGGGTCATTGTTAAAAGTCAATTATTCAAAGTTCAGTAAACTTTAGGACAGATATTAATAATATTTGGTCCCCTTGCCTCCGGCCTGCCTACTAAAGAACCATCCATCCCACTTTCTCCTTTCCTGCATAGGGTTTTAGAAAACTATCTTCACATTTTACTGGTTTTCTAACTTTAATAATTTATTCCCCATGTGAATAGCAAATAAAATAATCTACCACCAACATATATGAGGTGAGTGATCTACAACAGTGACTACTTTTAGTCAACCATAAAATAGACTTGATATAGTATGACAAAGCAAATGTATCATTTTCTCTGGGAATATAAATTTTAGAACACTTCCTTTAAATCAAAACTAAATAAAATGTCCATTATTAGGATGTCTCATAAAAGCAGTTTATAAATATCTTTAATCAAATTACATTTGAGAAACAATGAATCAATTATATGGAAATACCTACCTTTAGGGCATATTAACAACTCAAGAAACACAATCAATCTCTTCCCCAAACACTATTTTGTTTTTTCTTTTTTCTGGTTATACAAAATTCAAAATTAATGCCAATATCTCTTAGATTACTTTATTTTTAATAACAGCACAATAAAAGTTTGTGATTCTGTCAATTTTAGAGATTTAGAGACAAATATATTAATTATATTATTGATAAAATTTTAAAGAACAGTATTATTATTTTTATTACCTTCACTGATTCAATTATCATTATTGTTCCATACAGGCAGGAAATTCTGGACATGCAATGAACTAACTTCTGAGTTATACTGAATATACTTGAAGGAAAGTTATAGCATCACAGAGCAGCACAGTTATAAAAATTACTACATTTACCAAATTCAACCTCTCATCAGAAACTCCACAGAATTTCCAATAAAGTTCTGACTATACCTTTTATATTTAGTCTGATTTGTTAGAAAATTCTTCCACATTGACTTCAGGTCACTTAAATTTCAACCTGGGTAGCTTCCATTTCTATCCCTTGAGACTGAAAAATATATGTATTATTATTTTTTAAATATCATGTGTTTTTTTTCCCCTAAGCCAACTAATTAATGATTTTTTAAAAATTAATCCTCACCCAAGAATATTTTTTCCATTGATTCTCAGAGAGAATGGAAGGAAGGAGAGACAAAGAGAGAAACATCGATGTCTGCAACAAGGGTATGTGTGCCCTTGACCAGAATGGAACCCAGGACCCTTCAATCTGTGGGCCAACGCTCTATCCACTGAGCCAAACTGGCTAAGGCCAACTAATGATTTTTAGCAGTTCTTAATGAGCAGAAGTTTTAAGCCCTTTTGCACCCATGCCATTCATGGGTGCAAAAAAGAAATCATATTTTTAGGACTAGAACGATACCATTGAGAACAGAGGTACCTAATTTCCTCTTTACACATTGAGTAAACATTAATAAACCATTCACTGAGCTTGATGGTTTGGGTACAACTTAAACTAAGGACTCAAACTACGAGGAAAAAAATCCAATTTTTATTAGCAGCTCAAGATCACATTATCTTTCTGCCAGCATTTATGTACCATTCCTCGTACTATATGTACCTTTCCTCATATTAGGCTTGGAATTAAGAATAAAGTGTGGGTGTTTTTTGTCTTCTTAATGTTAGTAGTTGCCAACCCTCACTTCCCACCTTCTGACTCTTTCAGACAGGCTAACAGTAAGAGTCAGCTCATTAAAAGTGGTTTCTGAAGTTAAATAATGACAAGGAGACAACAACTAAAACAGGGTTTGCTATGAGATTGAGGTCGATTGGAAAAAAACGTTTGAAAACCAATTTGTTGACATGTAATAGGAAACATAAAAGTGTTTAAACCTCTTAATTTTTGAACGAAAATTTCCATTTTTGGAAATTTTTCTTTAGGAAATATTGAAAGCAAATGAAGAAAGATGTGTGCAGCAACAATATTTGCAATATTTTTTGTGTGAACATGTAACCTAAAAAATTTATGCCCTAACTGGTTTGGCTCAGTGGATAGAGCATCAGCCTGCAGACTCAAGGGTCCTAGGTTCAATTCTGGTCAAGGGCATGTACCTTGGTTGCGGGCACATCCTCAGTAGAAAGTGTGCAGGAGGCAGCTGATCGATGTTTCTAACTCTCTATCCCTCTCCCTTCCTCTCTGTAAAAAAAAAAAAAAAAAAATTATAATGGGTATCCGCTGTATTTACAACTTTTGAAATCAAACACAAAAGGGACCAGCCTCTAAAATTCCTTAAGCAGACAATACCACTTTAGCTTATCCTGACAGACAAACAAGACTAAATTAACTTATCCTGTGAGAAAAACACTTAACTTGAGTCACTTCTTGTTAATGCTTCTGAAAATGATAAACAAAACTTAAATTTTCCCTAAAATTGATAAGAAGTAACCACTAACCAATTCCCTATTATCAAGAAAATGCTAATATTATAACCAACCGCTGAAAGAATCAACACTGCCTCCTCATTCTATAAGCTGCTTTGTAACAATATACAACTGAGCCGCACTCATGTTTGGTGTGAGTGCTCTCTGTTCACAAACTGTCTTTTTGGTGTGTGCCCAATACACTTTTCCTTATTACTATTTTGGTGGCTCCGTGGTCTTAAGTCTCCTATTTCTAAATTTGATGTAGTCAACAGAATTCTGGGTAGAAAAACAATGACAAACATGCATATTCTTATTACAGTATCTTGGATTTTTAGGGCATTTTAAAAAACTATTTTTAAGTCATCCAATATCTGGTAATGCTTTACTGCACTTATTATTATAAACTTTTGCCTTTGGAGTCATGAGACTTTGGGTCAACCCTGGCTCTTTCATTCACTAGTTGAGGCCAAGGAATTAAACCATTTTAAGCTTTAGTTTCTTCATCTCTAAAGCTGGCATAATAACATGTATTTTACAATGTTTCAGTAGTTAAGTATTTTCATTTCTCTAAAGTGCTATATCAGAATTTTCCAAGACAGTATCAACATGACTAATGAGATTTTTCTCTTATTTTCGTTTTGTTTTATTCCTCTAAAGAAACAACTACATAAAAACATCACACTACAAAGGCAGTTGGTATGTCTATTAACCTTCACATAGCTCTAAAGGTCCCACAGGAAGGGCAAAAGTAAAATATAAAGGGAAGCAGAAAAACATAACAAGGCTAGAAAACAACATTCCAGGACAAGAGAAAAAATAAAAATCAGGAGAAACACATGAAAAAAAATAAACCCTTACGGGGAAATGAAAACCAGAAGAAACACTCACCCAAAGCAGCCAAGGAAAGAATGAGTCTTCCCCCAACGAGCTCGGAACAAACTATAGCACAGAAGCAACAAATATATAGAGCAGGTGTGGACCTCGGGACCACGGAGAGGGTAATTACCATAAAGCTTTACTCCTGACAGCTGGCCTGGTGGTGTGACCTCGCCCCTCTGGACAACGGACAAATTACTAAAAAGCTTTATTCATGATGGCTGACCAGGTAGGCGCTGCCTCTCTTGGTTCCCAGGTAATGTGGAGAATAGAGAGAAATTTCAACTTCTTGGAAATAACTTGAGATCCACTCTCAAGAAAAAGTGGATTTTAGGTAGCAAACTAATACAGTTGTCAAGCTCAAGATAAAAGAGCAAACCCTGAGGAAAACTCTGGACTTTTTATCCAGTCCTGGGGTGTGGGGAGGAGGGAGGGGAGCAGTCCTCTGAGAGAAATGGACTCAGGAAAGCAGATACACAGGTGCAAAGAAGCCACAGGAGCCAGCTATACTCATCAACTGAGTCTATCATGGTAATAAATTTTAAGGGCGATCACCAAGTTGCTGAGGAAAATTAACCACACATGTTAAAAACAAGACAACTGGCCCAATATGGAGATGCTTACATTAAGCTCCACATCACTAACCCAAGATTTAAATAGAGCTTCAGCTCTCCCAAAAATCTTCAGCCAGTCAATCAGGAATTACCTGATCAACACTAGCTAGGTCCTCAGCCCAATAGGCCCCTGCGGCCCCCTCAAGGAAAGTGACCTCGAAATAACCCAATCCCAGTCGAACGACCTTGTTTCTGTTTCCTCCATAGAAGTCTATCATCTTGCACAGCTTCTCCTTGCACAGCTCCTATCTGCTACACTAGATGCCACCTAATTCAAATCTATATGTGCTCAAATAAACTGTTAATTTTTAATGTGCTCAGTTTATCTTCTAACAATTCTATGTCAGAAGAAGGAACCCCAGGAAACACCCTCACCCTTACAACCCCCAGGAGAAAGGAGTAACCAAGCGTAAGTGCTTGTCGGGCCCCTGAACTGGCTGCTTTCTCATAACTTCTGGGGGTCAAGGGTAAGTTCTTCCAGGATCCTGGATCCCAGCTCTGCAGGTTTTGTGTTATAGCTTTTAGACTTTATTTGAGCATTTATATTTCCAGTCTGGGTCCAGAAATGTGCAGGAAAGTCTGAGTGAGAAACTGGACCAGGTCCAAGGTCAGACTGGTTCTGGCTTAGATAACAGACTAGGTCCAGTGTGAGACATCCAGGTGAATAAAATTTTTTTTTAAGGCAGAACAAGCAGGTGAGCCTTACAAAAGATAAGCTTGAAGTACAGTGGGCACAATGGAGAAGTTTCAACCTAGATAAGCTCATCCATTTATAAGGTGCCCTAGCGAAGTAGGGGCCTCAGCCAGGCACTCACCATAAAAGGTAGAAGAGAATTATTTTTTTCTCCTCCACAGTTTCTGGCAAGGATCATACCCATGGGACACGCCCTTTCCTGAGTACAAGGGCCATGCAGGTGGCATCTTGGGAAAATTGGCAGAAGCCAATGGGGGTTGACAATTTTCACCAAAGTAATCTCATCTATCTCCCTGTGGGGTCTGGATGAGAGAAGAATGCAGAATTTCATGTTTTCCCCTCTTTTCCAAATTTAGATTGGCCAGAAAAACATTTGTAAGAATTCTGTCTTTGAACTGTGACTTACGAATTTGCTTTCAGGTACCCATTGGTTGTCCTTTCTCTCCCAAAGACAGATATTACCTTCTTGTCTGTATGGTTTGTGTGCTGGGAACTTGGCCTGGCAACCATCTGGTTGGGGGCCCCAAAAATATGGGCAAACAGCAATGTGGGTTGCACCCCATTTGCGGATAGGATCCTACAGTCTGGGTCAGCTCTCAGGAATCATCTGAATCCTTCTTTTAGTTACCTTGGGGGGCTCTGGATCTCGTTTGCTCACACAGGAATTAGCAGGAAGCATTCGTGATTCAGAAGTAGCTTCCTTGATCAGATCCCTACTGCCCTGGCTAAGTGCAAGTGAGAGAATGATCAGGAATCTCTCCTTTCCTTAACTCTTGAAGACACAACAAAATCTGCTGTGAAAGTAATGACCACCCAACAAAAATCCCTGAACTCTCTGGCCAACGATGCTCATGGTAATAGGAAAGCCCTTGATTACCTTTTAGCTGAGCAAGGAGAGGTCTGTGCTGTGGCCAACAATGTGATGTACTTGGATTGACACTTCGGGGAAAGTTAAGACTCAGCTACATCAGATCACTGAGCAAGCCAGTTGACTTAGGAAAGTGACTGCTTCAATGGGGTCTGTCTTTGACTTATTTTATACAGATTGGTTTAATTCGTGAGAACAGTGGCTCCAAATTGCACTCCAGACATTATCCTGCTTAAAATAATTGTAGTAGTCCCCCTGCTGTGTTGTATTTGTGTGAGTAAAAATAACCTAGAATATAGATATAGAATAGCAGTTAAAGAGGTCAAACCCTATCCTTTCATTATAAACCCGAATAGCAAGACCTTCCTCTTCTGATCTTTATAAAACTAAAGAGATAAACAAGTAGGTGAATACATTTGGGTTGTTAGCATTTTGGCCTCAGCTCATTCAGAACACAGCTTTTTATGCCCTGCAATTCTGGGCCAGCATCTTCTGTTCACTCGCAAATCAAGGATCCCACAACCTTTTCTCAATCTGGTGCAAATCCTTTCAGCAATCTTGGCTTGGAGAGCTACTGCACACTGGCATCTTCAGAAACCACACCCTGTTCACCATGTGGAAGTTAAATAATTGCACACTGAGATGCATTTCAAGAGAAGTTCAACCCTCTTGATCTGTTTCTTTTCCAGAAACGTGTGCTTTGAAATAAAGCTGACATTTTACTTATGCAGCTTTTGATACCTGCTATCACACAGAGCAAAGAAGTATGGTTATTCTCAATTTCTCCTTCCTTGACTCTAATATGGCCTTGGATAAAATAGTCACGTTTCCTTAAGTTCCCTCACCAACTTCTGTTAGACTGCATTCAGACAATCAGTTCAGTCCATTGTTTCCTATGTCTTTGCAGTCCTCAGACTTCATGTGTATTTAAATATCACCAAGGTTGACCTAGGACACCTGGCTTTAAAGATCAGAAACTTGGCTGTCACATGAAGAATTCATTGAATTTTTGGAAGGCCCAAGAATCTGAACTATAAAGTATGTACTGTAAGATTATGGTGTGAGTGTTGCATATTCACCTTTTGAGAAATAATGTTCTACCTTGTAAAAAATAACATTTTCAAGAAGATATGTCAGAATTTTCCTGAATTTTCTGCAGTTAGCCAAAGAAGTGATCCAGCTAATGCCTAGAAAGGGGATGCTCTGAGAGCTTGCCCTGCATCAATTCTGCACATTATCAGTTTATTCACCTAGCCATGTAGTTCAGTCATTTTTCTACAATAACACTTATTTTATTATCTCTTTGGCCTTCCTGATATGTTCATGATATCTCTAATTTTCTGTAGAATGAATATTTTTGACATATAAGATCACTCTGCCTTCTCCATCACAGTTCTTCTTTGTACAATGTGTACACTTTTACTGTCGTTGAATTTAGGAGTTTAGGACATACCCTGGCAAATACTGGTTCCATAATTTGAGTGGTGAATCAGCATCCTTAATCCTAAATTCCATCTATATAACTTCATTGATTCCATTGAGATAATACCTGTTGTCCTGACTCAAAATCTTAAAGTCTTTCTTCAACTCACATTTTACATGTTTTTAATTGGGTAGCAACGTATGTATAATATAGGGTTGTTGCTATGAAATAGGCTAGAGCCAAAACTAGCAGAAACATGCATGAGTGACTGTTTTCATAGTAACTATGTCCCACTGTTCAAGAGCCAACTCTATGGATTAGGACTTGCTTTGGTGCTGACCAAGTTTGCCCCTTGAGTGTGTCACTCATGGAGATGGTAGGGTTGTAATTGGCATGGCTGAAGTTGACCACCCAGGTGAACTGGCTCTGGGGCCTCCCAGGATGTGCAATGGCTGCTACTTGTGTTGAGCTTGGAGGTGCCCAGGAGAGGCCAAGCTGTGAACCAGGGTGGGCTGCCACTAGTGGTACAGGGCACACTGAGGCCAGCTGCTGTTAGTTTGAAGATTTTAGGATAAAGTCCAAAGCATGAGACAAGAGAGGCCACTGGAAATGGCTTGGATGAGCCTGCAAGTAGGGAGGGGCAGAGTCTCAGGGAATCACCAGGGCAGGGAGAAAAATGTGAGCCAGGTTGATGGAGATTCAGATATGGTGCAACAGTCAGCTCTATGGTAGAGAGGGCTCAGCAAAGGAACACTGGCTTCTGTCAGTACTTCTGTCTGGGAGAAAGCTGGCCCTCCAGTTCTTGCCCTGATTCCAGACAAGTTAGTTCCTCCCCAAATGTCCCAGGTTCCCTTCAAGCTGCTGCCCCAGTGCTGGAACTCAAAGGGAGTGAGTCCAAGTAAAGGTATCTATATATATAAAAGGCAAATATGCTAAGTGTCCCAGGATCTGGGTAATGATGTCACATAGCAACCCCCAGCTACCTCTCCCTAGTGACTAGCCTCCTTGCATGTTTCTTCGGCCCAGGAACATGACTTGCTTCATAGTCAAGTGGGAACATTTTACACTGTAACCAAATGCCTGTGAAGCATGCGCCTCATCTCATTTGATCCTCATAGAAGTCCTGGAGTATGTAGATAGGAGACTTGGTAGAATCCTATTTTCTTTTCAGTAACCGGAAAACAGAGATTTAGAAAGCTTAGAAACTTGACCGAACTAAAAAGAAGTAAGAAATGGTGGACCTTGAAAATGACTTAGGTTTTCTCACTGCACAGAATATAGTCAAACACTGCTGCAGTTAAACATTGTTTTCCCTGAGTGATCTACAATAATAATCTGCTTCACGTTATTTACCGCTGTGTTGCTGAAAATTATCTGAAAGAGAAGTTGGGGTGCTTTAGTGGGCTGGAAAAAGTTTAGCTAAATCAGAAAGCAGGTCTCATTAAGCAAGTTTATTCTATAGCTATAAAAGGCTAAGTTGACTTGTGCATGCGCAATACATATAAAGCTCTTGCTGGCGCCAATCACACTTTTGTGTGTTTCGATCTGTCATTGTTGATCGTGAATTTGGTTGACACTTCTATTATAGAGAAAGGGCAAATAGCTAAATTAAAATATTTCTTCTAATTAATTTCCTTTCATTCAATGTGCACAAATTCGTGCACTGGACCACTAGTCATTTAGAATTGTAGGTCAGATAAAGAGCTTCCCAGACAAGGAAAAGCTAAAGGAGTTCATCACTACAAAACCAGTATTACATGAAATGTTTAAGGATCTTCTTTAAGAAGAAGAAGAAATAAAAGATCAAAACTATGAACAATAAAATGGTAATAAATGCATACCTACGAATAATTGAATCTAAAAATCAAAATAAATGAACAAAATAAACTGATGGTTAAAATAGAACCAGAGGTATGGCAACATGGAATGAACTGAAGAATTTCAAAGGGAAGGGGTTGAGAAGAGATTAAACAAAAAACTTATATGCATATATGTATTACCTATGGACACAGACAATGAGATAATGAAGGCCTGGGAAGGGGCAGGAACCGGATTGAGGGGGGCAATAGGGAGGAAAATGGGGGACATCTGTAATACTATCAACAATAAAGGTTTACAAAATTTATTGGTCTGATAAAAATTAGAACAAAAAATGTACATCAAGAAAACTATTTAGCATTTTCAATATGCTTCTCTCTAAATATACATTGTGGAATACTAGCTAATAGTAATTTACATGAAACTTAAGTATCAAGAACATGAAAACACATCTTCTCGATTTTTCTGCAAATGGTAAATACCGTACCTCCCAAAATTTCACTGAGCTTAATAGAAAATGCTGAGAAGCCTTTTTTTGAGGCTTCTTGCTTAAAATAAAAGACAAAACCCACAAATCTGGGAACCACCTGCTCTTTTGGATGCATTAAAAGTGACTGAACTAATACATGAAAGAAGTATAACAGCAGAATAAAATCCATTCTTCTGTCAACAAATACTGCTAGAAGTCATGGAAAAACATTGCTGAAAAATTGAAAACACAATGTTACAAAAATATGTAGTGTGGGGAAACTGTTCCACAGTTGGCTGAAAATACAGATGTTGCTTATGCATCAAGCTTCAGTATTTTGGTGTATTATAGATTCTCTTTCAATAATGAAACACACTGACAAGCTACTTTTTGTGAGCCAATAAAAGAAATACCAGAAAAGATGTAGTTGAAATACTAAATTATTTCTTAATTAAAAATCAATGTTTTGTGGGGGGGGGAAATGTGTAAACAATCATTGATAGCACAGCTGCTCTGGCTGGAATAAAGGGAGGATGGATTCCAGAGTCAGTCTATGAGCCAGCAGCAACGGTGACTTATCTTCACTGCATTATTCATGAGCAAGAAAACAACATGTTACAGAACATCATGGAAGTGGCTAATTTTATACAAATAGCACAGAGAAAATTCAGCCTTATTGCTAAATAATGTTGTACATAATCCTGCCCTTTCCTGATCATTGTTCAACTATTCTAAGAGACCCACGGGGCTTCAGGAACCAACATTGAATCTATCCTGTCGTCAATTTTCAAACTATCCTTCTACTGTTCAGAGTCGTGGGCTCCAGGGGAAGGTGTTGCTGAGACTGTCCATAGCCCTCTTTGGTCCAGCTCTTTCTCTAACTCTCTTCTCACCCACATTTCTCTACATTAACCACATCTTCCTCTGAAATTATTTCTCCTTGTCTCCCAGTAGGTTTCATAATTAGCACTAGGCACATTCCTGGCAGCTAATAGAAACTTCCAGAGAAAACATTTTATTGTTGATAGGTAGATGGATGGATAGAAAAGTAGATAGATAAACTTTTGAGATACACTTTTCTTGTGTGGAAGATGTCTGGTGACCATAAGGAAAATGATAAAAAGAGAGAACATTTTATCGAGGAAGTATCCTGCAAGTTATTAAGCCAAATGGGGGAAATGAATGCTATGTTCCATTCGGAGATCACAAAATTGCCATGAGGTGGAGACTTAGTATTTTGCTCAAGGCTTTTAACTGGGGCAATCTGAAAAAGGAGCAATTCCACTTCACAGAAGCTAAGAACAGGAGAGATATGGTCAGGGCTCTTGTGGGCTCTCCCGCCCTTCTTCCCCACCCTTAGAATCCTCTTATTGCTTGTCATTCACTTCCAAGGCTTTGAAGGTATCCTCATAATGGTCTTCTCAACAATATTACCATTAGAGTTTATTCAAAGAAGTCACATTGGCAGAAACTCTCCAAGAATGGGAACATAATCGCACCCATCATAAGCACTATAGGAAAAGATCTGCAGTGTCTAACAAGCCATTAAAGCTCCTAAAACAGACTGTGCACCTACTCATCCTCGTTAAGAGATGGGAAAGTACAGGTTGAATTACCTTACAGCAGATTAGATGGGAAAGTAGAGAATATAATCATATAATAAAAGACCTCATTAACTCCTCCTATTTGTCAAAGAACACCACAAATTGTCATTCTCGCTTCCAGAATAGAATAAAGATGCTCCAGAGTCAACGTGGAGGATAATTGCAGAATTAGAAACCAGATTTTCTTCTCAAATCAACCCTATCTTCCTCAACAAAAGTCCAGCTTACAGCATCCAGAATGAGGTGCAAGCAGCTCACCACACTTGGATTTTATACTCCATGAAATAGTCATGGATATTATGAGGTGTCTCTGCCCATTGGAGAGTCTTCCCTATTTTCTTACCCTGGGAATCTCCTGTCTAGATGCTCCATGTTCAGTGTTTGACAGGAGTTGAAGAGAAAACATTATTTTTCTATTCAAGATACCTGAAAAACTAAACTGAAATATATAAACTTCACTGTCGATTAACATATATCACAATAAAGTACAATATAATTTATTAGTATTTTAAAGTTTAATAATCCTGCATAATCTTTTTGCTAGTGGGATGTGATTTATTTGCATAGTCCAATTTTAAAGTCACTGTCCACTCTTGAGGGCTACATTTTAAAACCTTTTTTTATTAAATCTTAAAGAATATATTAATATTGATATTTTACACTAACCCTATGATCAAAAGGGTATGTAAGACATGTACTTGGAGAAAGACTTCCTGTAATCTGTTAATTCACAGGTTCTTCCATATTCTTTGTTAGGATCTCAAAGGCATCTGTGGCTCTGAGCTATGGAATGAACACTTCCTTCCTCGAGAGTGTCTTTATTTCTCAGTCAGCCCAGGTTTTAGCCACTCAAGCTGTTGTTGCTGCATTTTTCTATCGTTCCGTTGTTCTACAGTTCAGGTCTGAACAGAAATTACATGGCAAACTTTATAAAGCAAAGAGCATGTTATCAGAATGGGTTTCCACCTGTGCAGAAAAGACTGGAGCTGAGGGCTTTGTATCACGTGTTAGCTGAGAGAACTCAGCTCTTCAAATGTCGCTCTCTGATGGATGTTTTTGGGTTCACTTCCTTACCTCAAAATCTGAAAGTGCAAGGATGTATAAAAAATAAATTCATTAGAATCAATCATCAATCAAACAGTCAAATGAAATCCATTACAAAGCCAACTAATTTTTATAATTTAAAACTTAAATAGAAAGAATGAATTACAAGTAGGGTCAGTTAATACATGGAGGGAAAAAAAAAAAAACCTTAAAGAGACCTTTAGGGTTTTTTGTTTGTTTTTATTTAAATTCTTTATTGTTTAATGTATTACATAAGTCTCTTTTTTCCCCCATTGACCTCTCCCTGGCTGCCCCATGCCCTCCTCCCCCGTCACTGTCTGTGTCCATTGGTTATGCTCATATGAATGCATACAAGTCATTTGGTTGATCTTTTACCCCTCACCCCCCGTCTTCCCTCATAGGATGGACAGTCTGTTCAATGCTTCTATGACTGGCTCTATTTTTTGTTCATCAGTTTATGTTGTTCATCATTTTCCACAAGTGAGTGAGAGCACGTGACATTTATCTTTCTCAGACTGGCTTATTTCGCTTAGCATAATGTTTTCCAGTTCCATCCATGCTGTTGAAAATGGTAAGAATTCCTTCCTTTTTACAGCAATGTAGTATTCCATTGTGAAGATGTGCCACAGTTACATTTCCCACTTTTCATGAAATGGTGTCTGGAACTACACAAATGGCAATGTTGGTGTTATTTGACCAATCCAAATGGAATAGGATATAAAATGAGAGTTAATTGTTTCATTTTCACCTGGAGTCCAAGGGCTTAGATCAAAGCAACAAATGATAATACTTTCACCTTCCAAATGACGATGTAGACCATCTAAGTAAGGTGTGCTTGTGAGGGAGTAGAAGAGAATCATACAATTCTTAGATGAACCCATTCTCCACCTATGAAAAAAGTCAGATTTTTTTTATAAAAAGGGGTGTTTGTTAAGAATTATCAGTGTGCAGCTAATCCCATCCCATGTGCCATAGATGTTCAATACCCATTTTTCCCATGACCCAGGTGTTGGCCTGGGGAACCAACTAAGGGGAGAGGCAAGACCTCAGGGGTCAAGCAAAAACTTCAGAGTGAGCCAGAGGAGAGGCATTTTGTAGGACCCAGGGCATTTCTGGTGAGAGGTCTGCAACATCAGGAGCAGACAGCTGGGATCTCTGAAGGAAAAAAAAAGCCATAAGCATCATAATAAATATCTGACTTAACTACCTTCTCGGTCCCTTCCTCTCTTCTCCAACACCAAATACCCCCTCTATTTTGGGTCCCAAAGGAGTCAGAGAGCATGAAGAGCTACCTAGGGAGAAGACAAATAAATGAAAGAGAATGAAGAAGAAATTGATCACACCCCCGTTTCTGACTCCTGGCTTCCTTCTGGAGCTGGCCCAATCTGGGAGTTTCCCTGGGAAGACAGATAATATAGTCTCCTTTTCAAATTCCATAAGAAAATGAAGTGCCCTCCAGATTAAAGAAAAGAGTCAATTAAGATCCAGGGTTTAATTAACACAGAGCAGAAGCAGGTCGCTGGATGCCTTGTTGAGCCCTAATTCACTGCTGTCCCCATAGAGTACATGTGAGCCCCTCACCCAAAGTGATGTAATATAGGAATATGTGGAGTTGTAACTTAAGGATGAAATGACCTTAAGTTACTGAGGAATTGTAGATAGTATTTCTTTAAAGTAACATAAGCATGTTCCATAAAAAGATCATGCCAAAATATCCAAAGAATGTTCACAGAGCAATAACTACAATTTATTCAGCTCCTACAATGGAGATAAAATTAACTTCACTTGGTGAGTGATATAATACATGCTCACATATTTACTCATTTTCCATCCTTCAGCTATCTGGGAAAGTGCTATTAACCCCATTTTACAGATGAGAAAAATAATATTCAAAGAAGTTAAGTCACTTTTCCTTGCTCACTCAACAAGAATGATGTTTCAGTAGAATTCAACTCAGGACTGATCTCTAAGCCTGCACTCTTGTCAGTACACTCCAGGGAAGAAAAATAGGATGGAGGAGAAGGAAGGAGGGGGAGTGACAGATAAAGGAAGAGAGGAGTGATGGAGAAGAAATATTAACAGTCATGAACTGCTAGAAAAAGGGTACATGTGCAGCTATAAAATACTTTCTATGCCAGAGACAGTCATTATTATTTTAAAGTGTACCTGGTACATACTCCAGAGAAAAATAACCCTTCCCCCAACTTAAAAATTAGGGAAAGGAAATGGAAATCTTAGGGATAGTCTAGGTAAGTTTATGTCACTCTGCTTTCCAATGGAGTTGATTACAAAAAGGGGATCTTATTGTGCTATTGAGGGGGGGTATCACCAAATACAATTCAGAAAATTTGCGGACACCTTCCTCTTTCATGAGCCCACCAGAAATCAGACATTGGTGAAAATTAACCCCCAAAGTGTTTAAGTTGTTGCCATGAAAACAATAAAAGCAGTTTTGCTTGGGGTTTATGCCCCAGTCTGTTTTGTCTAGGCATAATCATTTATTTAATGTTCAAACACTAAAAACAACAAATGCTATTACATGACAATGCATAGAGTGGCATGCCGTTAACAGGTAAATTGAGCAGTATGACTAATAAATCTCTTTCATATAGTACATAAATTTGAAAATACCTCTAAAATTCAGTATACCATTAAGCTGTCTCTAGGAGCCCTGCCTCAGAGCTCTTCATTGTCCACCCTATATCGCCACCTACAGTCAAGAATCCCAAACAACAGGCAAAGCCTCCCTGAGGACAAATTCTCTGAATTGCTAAGGCAGGCACATACAAACACAATCCAAATGAATAAATTCTATAATCAAAAACAGTCACTCTTAATTTACAGACAGCTAAATATCAATTTAGTATTCCAGGCATCATATGGGTTTCCTTTTTTGAATGTTTACTGTCCAACAAAGGCAATGTCCTACCATTTGGAAGCTGTCTTCAGGTACTGTGACAAGCTGTGTCAGTAATTTGGTAAATGTGGTCCTGGCATGCTATTTGAAAGCAGAGAGCTAAAAGAGCCCTATAGCACACTTCAACTCCTGCACTCTGCGTCACAGCAAAGCGCTGGAAACAAACATGAGATCCTATCAAGGAGTTGGCACCATTATTTGAAAATAAACAGCAAGATTCAATCACCCCCCCCATGCCAATAACTGCATTATTTTGATAAATAGTGATTGTTGTGCTGACAGAATCACAGACAAGATGCTCTTTGATTTCACTACCATAAAACAACTTGCCTAATTTTGACTCCTGAAGCAATTAATCTTTAAATTACCCTGTGATAAGCTGCAAAGATGTTTAGCCCAGCAGGAGAGAAATATTACTAGCATAAGGTCAAGATTAAAAAGCGCAGCCCATCTGCATTTCTGAAAGTTGAGGTCTTCAGGTTTAATTACATACGTGATTTTGTTCTAATCTGTGTAGAAGATGCCTTTTACTTAAAACGTGATGACAGCTAATGAAAACTAACATAGGGCTGCTTAATGCCAATACCAGAATCTGACTGTGTAAAAAGCAAAGGACATTACCAACTTGGTATCTTTTAATTTGTGTTATTTAATTGGAGTCTTAATTCATGAAATTTTCATAGTTCTTCATTTGTGTCATTTTCTAATACACAGAACACTTAAACAAATACTGTTGTCACTAAGAATCAAAAGGTGAGCAAAGTATTTAAACAAATATGCAAAAGCATGTAAAATAAAATATTAAAATCTATAAAATAAAAATAGGTAAAATATTTATAAGTATATAAAATACATAGTAATATGTTGCTGGGTTTTGTTTTTAAAGTAAAATATATCCTTAAATTGTCATTTATCATATTTTATGTTTATAAAGCTTATTTAATAAAAAAATAAGAACTAGGACAAATAAAATAAACCATCTAAAGCCCTGATGCCTAGTGATAACCTGGACAAATACCCAGAGTTCAATATTGAATCACATTGCACATTGTCTATTATAATCTACTTTGTTCTCCTAAAATACTGTCTTCTAATTTATGATTACTCTAAAATATAAGCATTAATTAAGAAAACTATTATAAAAGAATAATATGTCTTTGTGAGTGCAAGGAATTTAAATCAGGGGTTAGTGGGGTTGGGGGAACACTAGAAAATGCTGATTGCTTTATTCATCATTCTATTTGATCTCTCAGTTCTATTTATGAACCTCACTGAGCCAAATAAAGCACGAATGGCGTGAATGGAAGTGCAGAAATCTATGTAAAAGTTACTGAGGACGGAGAAGTGACTGATTGGGTGGATCTATGAAGGACAGGTCTTTTCTTTCTGCACAGAACTGAGTTTCAGTCTCCACCTAACGTGTGTGCTTTTTCTTAAGTCGGGCTGCGCCAGAGAATGGAATGGAGAGCCTCTAAAATGTGCCAAAACCTGGCCCTCATCACAATCCACTCAACTCAACTGGTCCCTGACAGTCTTTACAGAAGCTCCCTGGGTTGAGAAGTAGTGAGAGTGAACATGCAGTAATGAACATGGTGTACATGATGTTCAATCAGGTTGTCATCAAGATATTGATTGTAGATAGGAAAGAGAAGAGACCTCGACAGGGAGCCCCGGCGTCTTCCAGCAGGTAGGGAAGTCAGAGAGATAAGGAAACTGCCACAGATACAGGATGGAAGTCCAGGAGACCAAGAGAAGATGGGGTCCAAGTAACCAAATTAAAAGTGCTGCAAGGAGGAGACGGTGGTTCCCTAGGACAAATGTTAGGAATTGTAAGGATTGAGAACTGACCTTTAAATTTAGCAAAAGAGAGGGTGCCGATAACCTTAACTAAAGCAGTTTTGGGTGACCGATGGGGACAACATTTGATTAGAGTTTATTTAAGCAAAAATGTGGAAAAATGAACATTTAAAAAATCAAGGATTCTTGATAAATGGGATGGAAACTAAGGAGATACAGTGGCAGGGGAAAGATATTTTTAGAGGGGAAATGACAGCAAGCCTGAATGCTGATAAGAATGATCCACAAAAGAGGAAAGAATGGTGATGTTATAGATTACGGGACTGGCATTGTTGGAATAATGTCCTTCAGCATATGTATGTGGCTTCGGATGGGTCGGTGACAGCTCATGCATAGGAGGAAGGTTGGAAGAGTGTACCATATTGATGCTGGGTGGTCAGAGACTAGAGCTTTTAGTTGGGAAAGTGTTAGACTGCTTCAAAAGAAACAAAGTCATCAGCTTAGAGTGAGGGTGACTCTGGTGCTGATGAAGGTTTGAGATGTGAAAGAGGCCCCTAACAGTGACCAACATTGAAACACTTAGCTACGTAGAAAATCCCCTTCCAATTTTATCATAATAGTTTGCACATAGTAGACACTCAATAAATATTTAGGAAATGAATTTGTTGCTCCAATGCAAACTAAGAATAAAACAAAACAAACAGAAATCTTTGCTAATCTAGGTTTTATCTTTGTGTCCACAAAAATCATCAGAAAGATGCCCATTTAAGCTATGCTCCCCTGCTGTTCCAGAATGGCAATGTATTATTATATCCTTGATTTTTATGGAAAGGCAATAAAAGCAGCAGCCCCTTCTTCAGTAGAGGGTTTATTTTTTCTGTTCGGAGGACATTATCCCTTAGTTGCTTACCATCTCTTCCATGAAGGCTCCAAATTTTCATTTTGGAGATGTCAGAAAAAGCTATTCAAATACCATATTCAAACAAGCTCAGTGTGGCTTATTAAACAATAAGGTCTGTAGAAACAAATTCCTCCCTTTTTTTTTTTTAGGTCTGCAAGCAGCTCAGAACCAAATTTATGCCTCAACTATGAGCATCATTAGGTGTGTGTGTCACAATTGGGATCCAATTTGCCCCTGAAATCTACTTCCTCTTCTCATTTACATTTTTCCAAATTGTAATTTTATTCAAATTTACATTTTATCATTTTCTTCTAAAACTACCCACAATTTATTGATGATATAAAAGTGTTTAAAACAAAAGTAAAATGGTATAAAAAACATTATTTGTCTGCAAAATATTATTGCATCGCTATATTTACATAGTGTTTGATACTTTTATATGGATGATCCCACTCTGATGCTCCCCTTAATCCTTGAATTACACAAAACACAACTAAGATGGCCTGAGTTTCCAGCCAAGGAACAAAGCTTCCTGAGGAACTGCCGACCGGTGCAGCCGACCGGTGCAGCCCGTGTGTGCTGAAACGTTCACAAAGACAAGATAGTCACACCGAGTTCTCCACATGGTACTTGGTTCTCTAGGTCCCCACAAGAGGAATGTGGTTTCCAAAAGATTTCATACTTCAGTTTTCTTCTTTTGACAATAAAGTAATGAACAGCAGCTATCTCCCAACAGCAGCTGGCACTGACCCATCAGTACGTTCTTTGTATTTCTGTCTTTATATGAACTAGCTCTTCCTGACTTGTATTTTAAATGCCTTTGTATCTCTGGCATTCTATTTGTTTCTGGTATTTGCATCAACATTATACACGTAGATCTGCAAGCATGCTCCTTATACTCCAAAACCACTGGTTTATTTTTACAGAAATATCTGGAGGAAGAATGAGAGGGCTTAGAAAAGAAAATGTCCCCCATGCACAGGTACATGTAAATAAATACCAATGGAAAATGACAGTGTTCTTTCATTTTGTTGACATTTAAAGGACTGTCTTTCTTTTGGTGACCCCTAAAGGCTTCCAACCCACAGTTTCATGGACTTTAATCAAAAGATGCTATCTTGTTGTGTCGACTGACAAAAGTAGCAGTATCACATATAAAATCAGGCTGCACAGAACTCGCTTAGCCTCAGAAGCACAATAAATCCAGAGCATTTTTAATATTTCAAATTCTAACACAACATTTTCATTCTAGGCTTTAAGCATCTAATTTTATAGTTACTGGTTTAGCATGTCTTTTTACAGCTCACACAAACAGTGCTGTCTTTGTAAATTCCCAAAGGGATCATTGAGACAGTATGTCAACACTGCAATGGCTGTTAATTCTTAATGTCTTCAGGGTGAGTTCTTAGGGTTGACCATGGAAAATGGTTAAGGAAAGAAGTGGGAAATGGGGGAGGAGGGGTGCAGGGGAGGCCAGAGAGAAAACCAAGCACGCACAAATATTAGTATCAGAAACATAAGAGCTGTAAGGAGGTTAAATCCCTTCATTAGTCAGTTGCATAAAGTGAGACCCACGACGGTTTCCAAGACTGCTCCAAAGTCACAGGGCATGCTTTGTAATTCCCAGCCAAGCACATCACAGCTCATGATCATAACAGAAAGAGTTAACTCACCGAAGAAAAAATTCAAGTGTTACCATCATTATGATAATTGAAGTTTCATGGTGTAATTAACATTTTATCCAAAATGCTGTTGTTGAGTGATAAGTCATTATAAGACTGCATTAAACCGAGTACATTTTTAAATGAAGAGAATTTTTATTCCCAAAGAGAAAGGTCTCCATAATGAACAGCAATTGAAAACTACACCATAAATATCTCTGGGTAAAGCAAGGACCCAACATAAAACACTAAATACCAGCCAAGGAAATACCATGAAAATCAGAAATTCAAAAGTAAGAAAGCAATTCCTAAGGTAGAAAAAATGATAATGAAGGTGCATGAGAATTAAGAGGCTCTGCCATGTGTAATGTTTCGATTTCGACATTGTGAACTTTGGTTCATTCTCATACTAATTTTTCTCCATATGTGAAAGTTAGTTTATGTGTCATATTCTCATCATCGCTAATGAAATATCATACAGTAAAGAAAGGAAAGCAGAAGTGCCCTTTCTTGTTGTGACAAAATAGTTTCCAAAATAAGAATCAAATCCCATATGCCCATATTGCAATGGGATGATGTGTAATATTTCTGTGAACTTGCAAAAGGTTAGAATATAAGACATCTTTAGTCACAAGAGGCTCTCTTTAGGCTCCTTCACTTTACAATGTGCATGACAACAGAAGCTCAAAGGATGAAAATTACATAATAAATGAACTGTGCTTCATGGTGGACAACATTATTACCCATGGAAATGAAAATTTGTACTGAAAATCCAATATTACACTGAGTTTAATAAAGATAGCAATCACCCCAGTTTAACAATAAAGAAATCTCAGAAGATGATGACTTGACAATATATAATAGTTTGGGGCTACTTACACACAAGAAAAGCTTTTGGGAAGGTAAGATATTTATATGCCTTGATATTATTTGTGTTGCAAACAGTTATTGAGTGCTCACTGAGTACACGACGATAAACATGTAACGATGGGTGTAATTTGGCCCCTGCCTATCTTTGGCATAGAGAAAGCACTAGACAAATGGTAACTGTTAGGCTTTTCTCATCACCTTTACTGGGGCTAGCAGGACTTCCTATTCATTACAGGAATGAGAGTGAATAAATTTATACCATCTTTGTACATTACATAAATTGCCGCCTGTGGAAATTGGATAATATCATCACATTATACTAATATGCTGATTCTCCAAGTAATCCAGGAAGATAATCTTCCTCTGTATTCTTAAATAGAAGAAGCACAAGTTTATCTTGTTTAACTACATAGTCCTGAAAAATCTAGTGATAAACAGACATTTGTGCTCAATAAATATTATAAATTAAGCTGACAGTGCTCTGCCCTTTTTATTCTTTCTTTCTCATCTACTCCTCTACTTTTAACTGCAAGCTACTTGCAGACGATGCCTGCACGTTTGCTCCAAACCTTGTCCCTGAGCTTCCCCAGGTTCTTAGGATATACCCACTTCGGGATATATCAGCCTCGACAGCACCTCAAGCTTTATTTGTTTAAAACAGAACTCATCATGTGGCCTCCTAAGTCTGTTTCTTCTTCATGCCCTCATTCAAATCACAGCATCACTGTCTAAGCTGCCGTGAAAGTTAAACACCTTGGACTCTAGTCTCTGCTTCAGCTCCATATGCAATCCACCAGCAAGTCCTAAATGCTTTTCCTCCTAAAAGCAGCTCTGCTGCATCCCTAGAACCATCATCCTGGTCACACCCTGGACATCTGAGCTACTCCAAGGGCTTCTTACTGTCTCACTGCTTCCCCTCAGAAGAGCATCTAAGTGTCTTCACCTTGTTCTCACTACAACTCTGGATATGGCTCAGCTGTAAAAACTTAACAGTGCTTCCTCTTACCACAGCCACAGCCCTCAGCATGGCCCATGCATTTCATAATCTGTCCATGTCCTGTTTTAAGAACTTTGTCTCTCATCTCTTGTCCCTCCCAAGGACACTACCCATCACAGACTTCATTCTTTCTTTTTTTTTTTTTCA
This sequence comes from Myotis myotis, assembly GCF_014108235.1. Lineage (NCBI taxonomy): Eukaryota > Metazoa > Chordata > Mammalia > Chiroptera > Vespertilionidae > Myotis > Myotis myotis. The sequence continues at coordinate 45,199,900 of NW_023416401.1, forward strand.
CCTTGCCCATGCTCCTTTTATCTATCACTTGATGAATCAACCTGTGCTCAGCATTTGGACTCAGATCTCCCAAAAAGCCTTTTCTGAAACCAGACTAACGGAGATGCCTGAACAAACAAACACACAGGATCAAACTGTCATGTCAGACTCAAATGAACGAAAGGGTTGATCTGTTAGATGTTTTACTAATTATTTCAAAGACATCTTCAATTAAGAGGCTCAAAGTAAAGATGAATATGTCCAGGGATTGATGATGGTTTTTAAGTCTGTCCTTCCAGGTACAGACAAGTGTTCTAGGGACAATGTTTACTGTATGAAACACATACATTTTATACCCAGCCACATGACCATATTTTAGGGAACTTACTTACTATAGGCAATCTTTAAACTGAGACATTCCACAGATAAGTACATTATAACAAACATCATTAATCTAGTTACTGAGAAGTCCAGTTGTCATATTGACAGTTATCAAGGCCACCTGTCTTTTCTTCTTTCCCCCAAGGTGTATACACAGACACCCATTCCCACGGTAGAAAAATTGTGAATAAAGATACCAGCATCCTATCCCACACTTTCATCCAGTATCGCTCAATAATTATATTTCTAGATGGAATACGCTTAAAGAAGAGGAAGGAGTCTGGGCTAAAATGATCAGAGATGTCTGTTGTACCCACTGCCACTCACAATTTTTTAAAAAGTCATCAAAAAAATATCAAACAAGTAAGGTTAAATTTTTTATTTGGACATAGCATTTCCTTGTTGTTATCTTTAACAAACTTGTATTGAAATTTTCTGATAATGTGTATTCATAGTTAACCTATACGTTTCTGAATTTCAGATAGTTCCAAAAATCCTAAACTTCTTCAATGGCATTTGCCTCTAACCCTTTTCCTTAATCAAAATAGAAATTTCCTCTATTCTCAAATTTAACATTTTGTGTCCCTTCAACTTATCATAGAAGTCCCCTAAACTTTTAGACACTCCCTCTCTTTTCATTTGTAGATTACTTACATACAGAATTATTCAAACTTTCTTCTTTTGTCATTTTACATAACACATTCTTCTTGTGCTATCCCATTTTACCTAAATTAAGCATTTGTTGTCATAAGGTTGTTCATGATTTCCTCTTATATTATTTGTAATTTCTGTATGATTTGTAGTAATGTCCTTTTAAAGTTCCAAATATTTGTACTGTCAACTTTTTTTTATTATTTTCTGGCTATGAGTTAACCAATTTTATTAGCCTATTTAAAAACCCCAATTCTGTTTGTTTGGGTTTTTATGTTTTTCTCTATTGCAATGTTGTTCTCAATTTCATTATATATTTATCTCTTTTTTTCTATATACATGCTTTGAAATTTTTTTTTTTTGTTCTTTTTCTAACTTCTTGGGACAGATACATAGATCATAAATTTTCAACTTTCTTCTAGTCTAATATAATTAATTAAATAAATTCCTGTCCAAGTGCAGTTTTAGCTAGATATCACAAGCTTTGAGATGTCATGATTTCTATGATATTTTAGTTCTATATATTTTCTGTCATTGCATTTTCTTGAGTTATTTAGGTGTTTACTGTTTAATTTAGAAACATTTGAGTATTTCCTACTCAACATTTGTAATTATGTGTACCTTATTTCATTGTAATCATACTCTGTAAGATTTAAATTGTTTAAAATCTATTTAATTGTTTAAAATCTATTGACTTGCTTTATGGTCCTAAATATAGTCGATTTGGTTAATAATCTATGAGAATCTGAAAGGAGCAGACATTCTAATTACTGAGTGTTTTATAATATCACTTTATATAACAATCATGTTGTTAAAGAAGACATTGAGTTCTTTTATATCCTTTTCAGTATTTTATCTACTTGTGTTACCACTTTCTGAGACAAGTGTGGGTTTGTATATTTTTCCTTTTATTTTGGTCAATTAGGGTTTTTACATATTTATGTCTACATCTTTATGTTTTTTGAGCTGCAAAATTAGGTTTATTTTCGAAGTTCGATGTACTATCCATTGTGCTACAGAGTAATTAGTTTTATTTTAATCAAGAATTGTTAAATCTTCCTGGTTGTTTTATCCTTTAATCATGATGAAATGTCAATCTTTATCTCTAGTAAGGCTTGTTGACTTAATGCTCACTTAATCTAATATTGGCATATCCATGCCAGCTAATTTAATTAGGCTTCCCTGAATATACTTCTCTGTCCTTTCATTTTTTTCCTTTCTGGTTTCTTCTAATTAAGACATGCCTCTAGTAAACAGCATATAGTTGGACTTCACCCCACGTAACAGTTTTTGAATCTGTTTATACATAAAGCAATTCATCATATACTGGTAATTGGGTTTAAATCTGCATCATATAACTAACTATGCTTAAATACTGTTTGTTTTCTATTTGTATCAATTCCTCACCCATTTAGTAGCTGGACCATCTGGGACATATGACCTTCCTGGTCGATGCTCAGGGGAAAAATGGCATGGAGTATTATAAATTGACTCTTAAAGTCTTCCACCTGGAAGTGACATGTCACTTCTCATTACATGTCATTGGGCAAAGGCAGTCATGTGGCCATGCTGAAATTGAAGGCATCCAGAGCAAGTAATTTTCTGTTTTCCCAGGAGGAGAACTGAGCCAGATACATCGGGGGACACTAGTAATATCTTGCTCACTCTCCATAAATTTTTAAAACTTCTATATGTCAGAGAGCACTGTAAACAGTATTAAAAGTCAAGTGAGAACTGGGTAGAAACTATTTCAAACATGTGTTATAAAAAATTACTATCCAGAATATACCATAAAATATTTTTCATTTCAAATAGATTCAACTACTTAAATAGATATAAAATTATTCAGACTTTCTTCTTGTGTCAGTTTTGGTGATCTGCATAGATTTCAGACATTTGAGTACTCAGAACATTTATCCCCTCCCCCCATGCCTTTGCTCAGAAAGTTATGTAAGTACTCCAGCAAAATTAGAGGTAAATCAAATGAATCAAGAAATTTATATTAGCCCGGCAGGGCATGACTCAGTGGTTGAGCATCAATCTGTGAACCAGAAGGTCACAGTTAAATTCCTGGTCAGGATACATACCCAGGTTGCGGGCTAGATCCCCAGTGGGGGCCATGCAGGAGGCAGCCGATCAATGATTCTCTCTCATCATTGATGTTTCTATCTCTCTATCCCTCTCCCTTCCTCTCTGAAATCAATACAAATATATTTTAAAAAGAAATTTATATTAAACAGTAATATATAATATCCTATATAATAAAAGGGTAATATGCAAATCCACCGAATGGCAGAACGAGCAGTCGGCAGGGGGTGGGGCTGGCGAGCAGGCGGCGCTAGGCCAGCCAAGGCATGTGCCAGTGGGCAGAGGGAGGGAATGGCGATGGGGGGGCGGTGACCAGCTGCGGCGGAGGGGCAATGGCAGGGGCCGGCACCGTCACCTGATTGGCCCGTCTGGTTGCCTCCTGCAGGGGGAGGCCAGACTGCAGCTTAGGGCCCGGGGAGCAGACCTAAGCTATCAATAAGACATCCCCTGAGGAATTCTAGACTGTGAGAGGGCACAGGCTGGGCTGAGGGAGCCCTCGCTCCAGTGCATGAAATTTCGTGCACTGGGCCTCTAGTATTGATATATTATTATAATATATTAATTGCTCTCCTTGTATGTGAAAATTTAAGGAATCAGGCATTATCATATACTCCATGAGAGTGTAAAGTTTAAAATGCATATATGTTTTCATCCAGAAATTCTGCTCTTAGATTTGAAAAAAAAGAAGAGAGCATGAGGAGAAATGGAATATGAGAAGAAATTGACCATGACTCTATGCACATCAAATAAACATCTCTCTGAAACATATTACTAGGTTAAACAGAAGTTGCATGGTAATATTCAGAGAGGTCTACTTATGTTAAAATTATGCACACAAATAAAACAAAATCATACAAACTGCTCTGTGTACATATTTGGGTAACATAAGTGTATAGAATATGGTCTCATAAGACCAGCCACAGAATATTATCGTAGTGATGAACTGAATTGAATGTGGATTAAGAAAAACTTTCACTTTATCGATATTGTTTCAATATTTTACAAATATTCGTAATTTTTGTACGTGTGTAATAATATGCTAAATAATAACACTAAATATGATTGCATTTTAAATAATAACCAGATTATCTTCATGTTTATAGAATTATTCATGCTCTATGTGTTTTCAAATGATTGTTCATGTCTTGTCAAAATAATACATACACATAGCAATAAATCTAATGGTAGAGAAGGGCCCATAAGGAAAAGCAGTAGTCCTTTCTCCATCTTTTCCCAAATCTCACCGTCCCACCATTCATCAGAGATACACTCTGTTCTTTCTGCTTAAAATTTCACATAGTTATTATGAAAGTTTAAGGAATAATGTGTACCTTAATTCCCAATTTTACATTTTTGATATCTCACTATAAAAGTAAAAATATTGCTCATTTTACTGACTCATACAATATCTTCTTTTTATAAAATTGTATAGTTTTAATTGCATCAACTTTTCTATTAATTACCTGAGTAGCTTTGAATAATACATTTAAACTAGAGGTCCAGTGCATGAAATTCATGCACTCAGGTGAGGAGAAATCCCTCAGCCCAACCTGTGCCCTCTAGCAGTCTGGGAGCCCTCAGGGGATGTCCAACTGATGGCTTAGGCCAGTGATGACGAACCTATGACACACGTGTCAGAGGTGACACACGAACTCATTTTTTTGGTTGATTTTTCTTTGTTAAATGGCATTTAAATATATAAAATAAATATAAAAAATATAAGTCTTTGTTTTATTATGGTTGCAAATATCAAAAAATTTCTATATGTGACACGGCACCAGAGTTAAGTTAGGGTTTTTCAAAATGCTGACACACCGAGCTCAAAAGGTTCGCCATCACTGGCTTAGGCCCACTCCCCATGGGCCTAAGCTGTCAGTCGGACATCCTTAGTGCTGCTGTGGAGGTTGGAGAGGCTCCCACCACAGCTGCTGTGCTCACCAGTCATGAGTCCGGTTTCTGGCTGAGTAGCGCTCCCCCTGTGGGAGTGCACTGACCACCAGGGGGCAGCTCCTGCATTGAGCGTCTACCCCCTGGTGGTCAGTGCATGTCATAGCGACTGGTCATTCCACCATTTGGTCAATTTGCATATTTGCCTTTTATTATATAGGACTAGAAGCCCAGTGCACAAAACCGAGTGTGAGCCGCCGCCAAGAGCCATCCCACCCCGCTGCTGGGAGCAGCCCACTGGGAGCCGGGAGCCACCCCACCCCGCTGCTGGGAGCCACGAGTCACCTGACTTTTTGCAGCAGAACCTCCAGTCAGCACTGAGGACATAGGGAAAGCTGGAGGAGAAACACATGGCAATTATTCTAGTGAGAGACACTGCCTAGCCTGGACCACTTCTCCAGCTCCACATTGTGTCACAAAAGCAGTTACTTTAAAATCTGATCCATTGCCTCAGTCCTACCTTCTTAGTTTGAATTTTCTGCATCGGGAGCCGCGAGCCGCCCCTCTCCACCACTCCACCAGGAGCTGTGAGCTGCCCTGCCCTGCCGCCGGGAGCCACTGCCCTCAAGTGGGGGGTTGGGGGGTGAAGGGGTAAGGGGGAGAAGGGACCAAGAGGTGCTCAATGCAACTCAAGGTGACTGGTTATTTGGTCGTTGCGGTCAATAGGTACAATGGCTTTTTATATATATAGATAGTTCCCATTCCATCAATTTTAGACACTATCAGTCATTTTTCACTCTGTAAGCTGAGAATGTTATCATCCTCACTGTTCTTTCTACCTTCCATGCTTCCCTCCTCACATCTGCTCTCTGCACAACTGGATTTTCATGCTTTCAGAGTTAAACACATAGATTTTTGGTTCTGCAATCACAATCAAACCTTCTATGCTTTGTTTATAGGTTATTACTAAAAGTTAAAAGACCAATAAGCAGAATTATATTATTGTGACTGTATAAATATTCACTATTCAGGTTACTTAGCCTCTAGGAATTGCATTTTGTTTTCTACATTCCAGTGTCATGACCCAGGAACACTTACTAGTAAATGACAAAGTTCCTAGTACAAATGCCTAATGAATTCTTCTTTAGTTGTCCTTCATCAGTGACTTATTACATTAATTGTAATCTTTCCTTACATCTCTCTGGATCTACTAATGAAAGCAGTGTTTTCAGTTTGTGCTATTTTAGTTCCCTTGAGCTCTCTGCATTCATTCTGTCTCCCCCGTGCCAACTTAGTTGCTCATTTGTCTTCGTTTTCCTCCGTCATGCTCTTGGTTCCCCTATGTCTGAGGATCCCTCAGAGTCACCATGGATTTCCTCTGCTGATGTGTAAACAGGCCTGTTTCCACCATGCTCTTTCTCGGGAAAGAGGATTCTGATGGGAGCTCTGATAGGAATCCATACAGCTAGCTGTTGAGCTGCAGATTGCATAGAACTTTTGCTTAAGGATAAGGAGATTAGCAGCAACATAGGAGATGGTCCTAATAATAAACCAAGATACATACTCATGTCATGACTGGCTGGCCATGCATGGCCCAGAGGCACCCATGGACAAGGTGATCACATTTAAGGGTAAGCAGGGCTGAGACTATTCTGCCAGCAGAACTATCCACACTGGGGGATGCTACTCTGGTGGGGAGTGGGGAAGGTGTTATTCTTACAAAGGCACCAGGCTCTGGACCTGTAGGTTAAGTCTAACCAGAGGGAGAGCCTGTTCTAATTTAATCAAAATGTTTTATAGACCAGCTGTGGACCTGCATGCTTGCTGGGGTCTTAGGCAATAGATGACTGAGATGGGAATTAAAAGGACTCAAATCCCAAAGGTAGCTGAAAGATAAAGTGAGTTCTAATGAGAGTAAGTAAAATTATACCAACTATTTCTTGTCTTTATTTTGCATATGAATATTCTTCTTTCTTTCCCATGGAAAATGCATTTTAAGTGATGCTTTTGCAGAACCCGAGGAATTGTAGTGATTCTTCTTTAGACCACCTTAGTTTCCGAGAGCACCAGAACATGCAAATCCATTCTTCAGTCTCCTCTCCAGCACTAAAATGATGAGGCTTCCAGAGTGATTATTTTTCTGTGAAACTGTCCATTTTAAATCTTCATTTTTAAAAAGAAAGACCTTTTCAGCCAAAGCACAGATTTTTTTTGAAAATTACAAACTGAAATCTGAAAAGTAAATGGGAAGTTTAATTAGCCACTATATTTTTCTCTTCATAACAATCTTAAAAACCTATTTGCTGAGCATGCATTACTAATCTCCAAATAATGAATTAATTCTCCCATCAGTGGGATAGCCACAAAACCTCCTTTATATAACTCCAAAATATTAATTTACCAGCGGATGGCAAGACAGAGGGAGTCCCCTCCTTCCTGCTCAGCAGCCTCCTGGCCTGACTTCTGGGCTGTTCATCAGTGCAGTGCAGCCAGGAGCTGAGAAGTGATTACATGCAATAGGTTTCTCTCTGTGCAGGTGCCTCCTGACCCAGAGGCTGGGACTGGAGGGCACGTTCCCACCGCTCCCAAAGACCAGTCTTTAGCTTGACAAAAAAGTTAAATTCATCACTTTGAGAGCTAAGCAAACATGCTTTCAGTTATGGAGTCAGAAACAGTTATACAGAAATGAACTCTTTTTTTAGAAAAATATGCCATTTATCTGCAATAATTTAGACACAACTTGAGATTTAAAAAATAATCAGGAGCAGATAAGTTTAAAGAATTGTGTTGAATCATTTCTCCCAAAAGGCAAAGTACTGGAAACAGATGTCACTAAGGAATACTTTCTTACACTGAGATCCTGGGCCACGTGTGCCCATCTACACATGTGCATACACATTGAGAGAGCTTCACTAGCATTCTATGGTACCAAGCAGGTGAGCAGTAAACCCACTTCCTGGCATGAGAGATATTCCATGTGCTTCAAAAGATGCATGCCAGGCTTATGGGGGAAGACATCAGGGCATTGAGGAAATGTCAAAGGTCATCTCTATATGTGTGGGTTAGTGACTTGAAAATACTAGTAACAGCCAATGTGATAGAGAGAGAAGAGGAAGTACAGGCAATTACTGGCTTAGAATACAAAGCAATAATATAAATGTTAGAAGTATTTACAAACCAATGTGAAGAAAAAACACGGGACAGGTGAATTAAGAAAAAGCAATCTTTGAAAAGCCTCTAAATAAATAAGTAAAACAAAACAAAAAATACTATTTATGTTGAAAAGAAATATAGCTCTCTCCCTATGTATCATTTCATTTCCTATAGAGAATTAAATGCTACCTAAAATTAGTGGATTGGCCTTTCTATTTAAATATAGTCCTTTTGAAAACATGAGACTAACCCTACAAGGCAGTTCTGTTTTTTATTTCTTAACTATATTTGACCAACACAAAAATCTTGTACTGTCCTCAATTTACTTTGAAACTTCAAAAAAAATAATGCTTTTTATCTATAACTAGAGGCCTGGTACACGAAATTCATGCACAGGGAGGGGTCCCTTCAGCCCAGCCTGCACCCTCTCCAATCCGGGACCCCTTGGGGGGATGTCCGACTGCAGGTTTAGGCCCGATCTCAGGGATCGGGCCTAAACCTGCAGTCGGACATCCCTCTCACAATCCTGGATCACTGGCTCCTAATTGCACACTTGCCTGACTGCCTGGTCACCCCCAACTGCCCCCCCTACTGGCCTGGTTGTCCCCAAATGCCCCCCCCCCCCCGCCAGCCTGGTTGCCCCTCACAGCCCCACCCCCCCGCTGGCCTGGTAGCCCCACGCAGCCTGCTGTTCAGTCGTTTGGTCATCCCTCACTAACCCCCTTACCGGCCTGGCCATAGGCAGCCACCTTGTGAGGGCATGAGGGTTAATTTGCATATTATCTCTTTATTATATAGGATGATAATAGAAGATAAAAATCTCATTTAGAATTTGAAAAACACTTGGTTGTTACTTCAAATGACATTATTTCCAAGGATTCCTGAGGCTTCTGGATTTTCTGACTTGGGTGATGTGTAAGGGGATTCTATTCTCCCACTTTAAAACTTAATGCTTATTTTATGGCTTTGTGTTCATTAGATAGATAGATAGCTAGGTAAATGATAGGTAGATATGAATATACCAAATAACCCAAATAATTTCTTATTTTAAAGTTCATAACCTTAACTGCATCTTCAAAGCCCCTTTTCCACGTGACACAGCATGTTCATAGGTCTGCCATCAGCATGTGGAGGTCTTTGGATGCCACTCTGCCTACCATACCTATATTTATTAGAGCAAGTTGATAAGTGATTTTGAAAAGTTATGCATTTGTTTTCTAGGGCTGCCATAATAAAACACCACAAACTGGGAGGCTCAACCAAAAGAAACTTATTGCCTCACAGTTCTGAAGGCCAGCAGTCCAGGATCAAGGTGTTGGCAGGGTGGGTTCCTGCTGAGATGTACGGGAAGGATGTGTCCCAGGCCTGTCTCCTTGGCTCCCTTGGGGCCGTCCTCATGTTGGTGATACGGCGTTCTCCCTGTATGTGACCTGTGTCTAAGCTTCTCTCTCTCAGGGAGATTTCAGTCACACTGCATTGAGGGCTCACCCTACTCCAGTATGACCTCATCTTAATTAATTCCACTTGCAATGACCCTATATCTAAATAAGGTCACATTATGAGGTACTGAGGGCTAGAGCCTCCATGTATGAACTTTGAGGGGGACACAAATCAGCCTCTAACAACTTCATAAGAAGTATTTCTCTCAAATTTTAAGAATTAAGTATGAAACATTGTCACAATGTAACTCTTCAGATACATATTATCTTAAGCATTCTGCGTCATGAGAAAGAACCAGAAATAAAGAATATAGAAGATATTTTTTATATAACCATCTTAGGGAGCCTCTCCTTTATTCCTCAAAAAATAACCGCTCTGGTAAAATTAACAAGTCAAATTTCCCAGTTAGTTATTCCTGGAATGTGAGAACTCTGGCCTCACTCACATCTTTCCAAAAATAAATATCTATTTCTTTACTATCAGGAAAACTGAAGATGATGCAAATGTCCCCAAATTAAGTCATTCCTAGGCAAAGCAATGCACTTCGTGTCCTTGCTTCCTCTTCAGCTGGAAGGATTCTTCAGTTTTTCTAATCTCGCTCTGGTTCTCTCAGGGTAAACCTTAGGAGTCAGAGGCCCAATCAGTGAGCACAAACCTTAGGAGTCAGTGAGCACAATCCCAGCGCCAGTTTCCTGAGTGGTGGCGAGTCACTGAACCGCTTCACAGCCTGATGGTTGCCCTGAGAGCCACTGTTCCGTCCGCTTTAGGATAAACCCAACACTTCAGAGGTCTCTGGCTTTTTTGTAGAGCAAGAGCAGAGGCAGGTCTCTAGAGACAAGAAACTCAGGATGGTCTTTCTCTGGTGATACACAGATGCCATCTTCTGAGCTACATGACCTATTATATATGGTGTGCCCAGCCCAGGGCAAGGCTAGTGCAAATGGATGGAGAAAATTTTACACAGAAATCGGACTTTAGCACTCGGTGACATAGCCCCCAAAATTTGCGGTAAGATGACTGCTCATGTCATTATTCATTCATTCCACAAACCTTAATGGGATTCAAAGTCCCACATCAGGAGGGTTTGGAAACTGAGGCATGTGATCTGACCCTAAAGTTAGCATTGTCCAGCCAGGGGATGGCAGGGACGTCTGGCAAAGGAATCGTTCTCTTCTCCACAACTCCTTTGAAATTAAAGGGACTGATTCAGAAAAGCAATGATCCTTTCTGTCGACAGCCTGCCTCCTTTCCACTGGCACTGAACAAAATGTCCAGGGCAGACCTGGTGCAGCAGTAATAAGAACACAGGCCTCGGCAGGTGCTAAATGAACGGAGGCATGACCGCTTACCCACAGCTTCCAATTTTCCAGGCTGGGTTTTTCTGCCTGGTTAGGCAAGAAAGTAAAGGCAAAGGATGGAAAGACACGTTCCGCCAGGTTTAAAATGGTCTCAGAACACATTTCTGAAGAATTTTTCTTCAAGATTTTCAACAGAGTTCAAAGCATTCCGTTTCTGGGTGTTTTTTTTCTACTGAGAAAATGGAACATCATAGAAAATCTACCCCAGAAACAAAAAGAGATGTGGATAAGTGGCTTCCATAAAATATTTTATATATTAACTCATTTAATCAGACACTAAATCTTAAAATGCTAAGAATATTATGTGTTTAGTTAATCAAAGAGGCCATTAGACAGAGGTGGCTCTGATGCTGTATAGCAACCCAAAATCTAAGCCTGTAAATGACACAAGGTTACAAAATCAAAACACCAAGGGCAACCAATCACAAACCGTCACTAGGTTTTACACGAGGTTTTAGGCTAGAGCCAATGAATTAATTTCCTTTCTTTGGTTCCATACTTTCATCTCTGTCTTTTCCTTGCCTCCTGTCCACTTTGGAACTACCTTATCCATATTAATTTTTGCTCAAAAATTTTTCAAAGTTTTAATATGTAGTGGCTTAACACAACACCCGGATTTATCACATAGTTTCTGTTATCAGAAGTCCAAGTTCAGTGTGACTTAGCTCCCTCCTCTGCTGGTCTCACAAGGTCAAAATCAAGGTGTGGGCAGGGCCTGAGTATTTCTCTGGAGGCTCTGGGGAAGATACTCCTTCCAACCTCATTCATGGCTAGAAATGGAATCCAGTTTCTAGTAGACTGTACCATTAGCCTTATTTTTGAAGTTGATAGTGGTTAAGTGGCTTATCACCCATCACTCATCAATGACATCCATGCCTTGGCTATGTGATAGATTAGTTCATATTGACTAATGTGAAAATGTACTCGTCATTTTTCTTGGTAATCTAAGACAAGAAATGTTAAAAGCTTCCATTCATTAAAGGTTGTCCACATGAAAACAGTGGGTGGTAGCAATGTTGTGGCTAGATTTCACTCTACAGGTTGAGTATTCATTAAAGACAAGTGAGAGGACATTCTCTGTCTCCATTTTTGTTTTGCCACCTCTGGGCATAGTGTGCCATGCTCTAATGACCCTACTTCCAGACCTCTGAGACTCCAGGAATGACATAGCCAAGTAATATGTGACAAGATCTTACTTCACTGTAGAAAGTGTGGTATTGGCAGTAAATTGCCAGCACCCCCTGGTTACAAGCCTACATGCTTGAGGGTGTTGCTTCAGGCCATAAAAATAGGCTTAAATCTATTTTCCCATTGTCAGAAAATTCATTAACCTTTTAGTCTTCAGACAGAACTGTGAGAAGTATTCCCACATACTGGAAACCATGGGAACAAATATAAATTGGACCACTTGGATATTTAGGTATCTAGTTTCTTGTCATATTGAAAAATAAATATCACCACAGGAATTCCAATATCCACCTCTCTCCACTTGATGCAGAGGCATTTTGATCCATAATTAAATCAGTGCTCTTTCTTGCTAAGAGAATTGAAATATCCTACAGTGTTTCATAAGAAGTTTTGACATTATCATTCCATTTAGCGCCATGTTACCACAGCTCCTAATTTTCCTTCTGAAAGGGCATGAAAAACACATCATACACAAATTGATGCCCTGCCTGAACAGGCAAAAATCAGGTCTCTTTTGGCCAAACTGTAGTTTGTGGTAACTCTAGATGCATAAATGAACTAAGCTTAATTATCTCTTAAAATAATACAGTAAGAAACTATATTTCATTCTACTATGAACATTTCTCATTGTGAAAGTTGCTCCTTCCTCCCCTCCTCCTCCTCCTCCTCCTCCCCTCCTCCTCCTCCTCCCCTCCTCCTCCTCCTCTCTCTCTCTCTCTCTCTCTCTCTCTCTCTCTCTCTCTCTCTCTCTCTCTCTCTCTCTTTCTCTCTCTCTTTCTTCTCTTCTTCTCCTCTTTCGTCACCAAAGTAGTCTGAGCTGTCAGGTCAACAAGATCCAATGGATGTCTGATTATATGCCTCCCTATGGGAGAGAAATTAAATGCCCTAAATTCCACCAGTTATAAAACAAAATCCAGTATCATGGCATCTCTGAAGACTTTGTGTCGTGGAGACAGTTGGATTTGACGTCTTAGTGGATTCTGACTCTGTATCCAGTTTGATAGTGTCTTGGCTCAGTTCTCAAACAAGATTCATTCACAAGTATTTCACAATGTAGGCTGTCTAGGGAGGTTTCAAAGGAGTCAGATGAGAGCAAGGAAAACTCCCAAAGAAGTTCATAGCAGTCAATAATGTTTCTCTCTCCTCCAGGTTAGGAAGAAGAATGGAAGGTTTTAGGGTATTCCAGGAATGGATAGAAATGTGTACAGGTAAGAGCTAAAGGATTTCAAAGGAAGTCAGTATAGAAACAGAAAAGGATTCTGTGTTTTCCATCAAATGTAAGGTCTGAATGGTAAGAGGGACCATGGGGGTAAGCGGAGATCCTAAGACTAATTCAGCAAAGCCTCTGTTGACCTTGACCTGCTGCCTCTGAGTACAAACAGGAGGGCAGGCTTTTGCTGTGAAATCAATGTGAAGATATAATAAGCAACAAGTCTCTGATGTCCATTTTCTTGTTAAGTTCAACTCTGCAAAACTTGTCTCAATGTACAAATGGAAAGAAAGATTTATGATCACTGGAGAGTCCTTTAAGTTATAAAAACCATTCTCTGGTGAGTCTATGTAATGCAAGGGCTCGGGAGTGTCAGCTTTCATGAGCTTAGAGCAAGCAGCAGCTGGTCCAGTAAAGTTAGCAATCCAATGTGTACAGTATCCTATGGGACGGAGAAACTCTCTAAGATGTCTTTAGGTAATTGGCCAGGAGAGACATGAGTAGCTTCCAATCTTTAAGGGAAAGGAGACACTTCATTTTTGTTTGATGTCGTGACCAAGAAAATGCACTTGGGTCTCATAAAATTTGAGTTTATCCTTAGAGACTCTGTCCTGACACATTAATGTCAGCAATTGGAAGAAATCAATTCTGCCAGACCCTCTATCTGGGGAACAAGCAGATCACCCACATATCGTATACAGGTGGAGTCCTTAGGAAACTGGATAACTCTAACGTCTCAGGTGCAGTTGAGTATTTCAAAAAAAAAAGAAGATGCTCCTGTAAACCCTTGAGGACAACTGTCCACATGTATTGTTCATTTATCTAATGAATGCATATAGATACTTTGCTCTGTGCCTTCTATCTCTGATATCATCAGACTCCCAGTCATCCCAAAATTGTGCTCAGAAGTAGCAAGCATTTTACACATCATGTGAACTACAGTACTAGGAAGTGTCAAGGTATTCACCCCTCTTTGTTTTCATGCGTTCAATGCCTCTATCATCGTCTTCTAGGGGCCCAGAAAGCTGATAGCCTATAATTATTAAAAACACAGAATGAGCAACTGCTTGCCTGGGTCTTTTACTCAGGCACAGTTTATTGCCCATAAGACTAGATCCTTCACAAACTATGTAAGCACATCAGACACATTCAGAAGGAAACAATTTCCAGCAGGTTTTCCCACAAAGAATACATTTGTATATCTTTCCTTGGGAAAGATTTTCTAATCCACTTACTGAGTCAACTTTGGATGCAGTCACAGCATATTACATACCAAGAAGAGGAGGTTTCATAGCAGAATAACCTCAGGGCAAGGAAAAAGCTAAAAACTATTTCTGAAATTATTTAATGGATATTCATAGAAACTAGCTACAATTAAAGTATTTCACTTCCAACCAGGCCACGTGGAAAATCACAGAACACAGGCACCATATTAGTACAACAGACCTGCAAGCTAGATGGCGTTTTGACATTAATTGAAAAGAACGTTGTGTTTGCTAGAGTTGAAATTTCTGAGACTGTCAATGCACTTACCAAAAATTCATTTGAGAATTCCCTTCTGATGTCTGTTTAACCTGAGTTTCAAACCCCCAGGAAAACTGTGATCTCTTCATCTATATCTTATACAGCAGGAGGCAAGACATTTAATAAACTGAACAAGATTTCAGGAAGATGAAGTCTTAAATTTGAATTCAACCCATGGCTTTCTTGCTACAGTCACTCTTTCTCCTGGAGAAACCTCAGGCTGTTACAAATGAGAAGCAGAGGTGGTAGCCTCCCCTATCGCTTACTAAATGTTTCCTAGCTGTTGGGGGGCTGTGGTGATTGATGTTTCTCCTAAGGCAGACCAGGATCAGTGTCTCTCCAGAGAAGTGGTGACAGGTCAGAATGATGACAACAAAGGAGACAACAGTACCAATCAGAAGAAGAACCAACTGATAGAAAAGAAATAAGTGATTTCAGATAGCTTTAATTTTGTAAAAATTTGCTAACATTTTCAGGGGAGGGATTTTGTTTTTAATTGAGGGATCACCAAACAAATCCATGAGATAAGGTTTTCTCTAACTCATGATCATTACTCAGACCTTCCCTCACACTTCTGTTAATATACATGAGTTGGTTCATGTATTCATTCATTCATACATACATTGTTTTGGAAGTATAATTTATGAAGGCTGGCATTCTTGAATGGCTGCCACTTTTTAATGCTGAAAAGGCGATGGCTTTGCAGTTGTCCTTCAAATATGAGAATATAGGCACATGCTGAAATAAGTCTTTGAAACAATGGTACCAAAATCAGTCTATTCTTCTTGCCACCGTTCTATTGACAAAATCAATCTATGCTATGATTTCATTTAGGCTTTACGGAATAACAATAGATTGGAAATGCTCACCGAATTTTTATTGAGTCAGTGGTCTACAAATAACCCAGAAAATTTGGTCCCTGTAAACACTGCATGAACATCAACAATTTAACACCAAAACTCTGCTATGCAAAGACTGTAAAACTGTCCTTCATTCTGTATTGTCAAGGTCAAAAGAATAAATGGAACCAAATTAAATTTTTTCTAAAATCCATATGCCCAAGAAATTCTAAAAATCCCTGGGGTAAAAAGAGCTCTTTCTAGTCTGGCTTTGTAGTTCCTCTCTGTTCCTGACTGTTCCGAAACACACCCAAGTGATTCAATATATCATCACAGGCTGCTCACCTCCACATTTCCAGCTTTCAAATAGTTTATACCATGAAATCACAAAGGCGCTGATTGTTACTCTCAAAAGACAGAATCACTCTACTATCACATCAAAGGCATCTGAATAGTTCCTCTAGTTATGGAGAAGGTTAAAGCTAAAATGTTGAAACTGGTGCATTATTTTGAAATGAATAGCAAACCACATCCGAAAGCTCAACAGGCATAGAACTGTGCATGCTTGGAAAACTAAAGGCTGATGCTTAGACTATGCTCAGTAGCTCTTGTATTTGATTTGTGTTTATTTTCCAAATGCAGGTCTCCATATGCTCTACTTTTCCATTAAGAAACAATAGGGGAGTCCTTCCCAAGCTAATGTGACACCTATGAATTCCCATGGGCTGCAACCAGAGGTAGTAATCTGCTTGATTATGGGACTGCCTTAAATTACAAAGGTACTAAATTCAGCTTCTGTGCTGGGACTCTATTTCCACGAGTTCCTTTTTAATTTTAGTGATTGACGCAGAGGGAGAGAATTACAGTGGCAAACAGATGCACACTTTTTAATTTGCTGAGAATAGAACTCAGCTCTGACATCAGGGTGCCATTTAGAAATTCATACATCACCACCACCAGTTTGGGATAACCAAGCAACTTTGGTTAAAGATAAAATGATCTTGGACCATAAGGTTTCCTTCACACCTTGGGCCCCTTGTCCACATGGATTATACATAAAATACAGCTGGCTCCCTTTCCTGGATTTATCTTCCAGCTAAGTAAAAGATGGACCGTTTTCCTCAAACTTTTAACAGATTCCAACAACAGGCTTCTAGAATAAAGTCCCACATAAGGCAGGCCACTGGGAGTCTCTCTTTCTGAAAGGACAGATCTCCTTGTGGGGATCATGAAAGTGTACCAGTTTTTCTCTAAGCCATGCAGCACGGAGCCAGGCTGTGTTGGCTGCTGCGGACTAGCAGCCTCTCAAAGAATGTACACAATTGCAATAGAGTGCTGATGTTTCCAACAGTACAGTTCTTCTGAGGGAACGCTCACTGGTTTAGTATTCCTTTATGAAATGAGATTGAAAGAATAATGATTTGTCTGAGGGGGGTTAAACCATTGATTCTTGGCCTTTTGAACCCACCAACCCTCTTGCAAACCAAATCATTAACCCATCTCTGGCTTTTCCTTTAATTCAAATTTGGAATTAAATGCAAGCTTTGTGATGTGAGCATGTGTATTTTTCACCCTGCACACACATCTTTACCATGCTGCCTGATACTCTTACTCCCTTTGTAAACCATTTTCCCAGAAAATGAAGTCACAGGCATTATTAGAAGAGTGACTTTAACCCATCATCAGAACTAGAGAGAAATCTGCAAGCTGCAACCTAATGAATGTACTCGTATTATCAACATAATAGAAGCTAACAATGTAGGTCCCCAAAATGATCACTATAACCATAACATGTAGACTCAACAGAAAGTATTAAAGGTCATTAAGACAGGGTACACTTCTGATATTTTAGGGTATGGAAGCCACATGAAACTAATCTCAGAACATTTGTTCCTCAGCTCTTCACAAGACACATTTCTTCCCTTCCTCCAGCTCCTTGTGCAAATGTCACATCCTCAGAGTGATCCCCAGGAATATCAAAATAACGCCTCCCCCAAACACTTCCCTCACTGTGCCCAGGGTTTTCACCCTGCCCTGATTATTATCTACCTTTCTATTGCATATTTACTTGCTTCCTTTCCCACTAGAATGCAAGCTCCAGGAAGGTTTAGTTTGTTTTACCCATCTCTATTCCCCAGGGTGTGCAACAGTGGTACTTGGTAGGAACTCACTAAATATATATTAAGGGAGTGAATGGATACATGTGTCCTGAATTCCAACTATAAAAGCACTCACACATAATTAGTGCAATCATCAAAAGGGGGGAAACAAATTAGGATGAAAAGTCCTAACACAGTACTTTAAAAATATATATTATCACAAGGATTATGCCTCAAAATCTAAAGAAGTAAATAAAATTGAACTTTGCAGCTTCCAAAACATAGATACATGTAGGTATACTGTCATATTTATACTTGCCTACAACCATAGAAATCCATAGTTTCAAAACCACCAACATCATTTTATATAGCATAACTATGTTAGAAACAATACTTAAAACATATGCTCGGCTGACGGCAACAATGAAGTTCTCAAGAGCTGGAAGTCTCTAGCTGATAGTGTGCATCTGGGCCTGTTTGGTCACAGTGCTGTGCTGATTTTAGGCCTCTCAGAAGGGAAAATGGGAGTCTGGGATGATGCCTACTTAGGCCAGGGACCAAGGTGAACGATCCCACGTTTCCCATGCACACAAAGGCATCTGAGCCTTTATCTATAGCACACTTGCTTAAAATCAGAGCTCCCTGGCAGAGAAGTATGAGTTCTGATGATTAATGCCCCTCAGCTCATTAGAATCTTCCCATCAGAAGATATGCCTTCACTTTCAGGGTCCCCGGGTAGCATCACCCAGAGACTCCTATGCCAGCGCACAGGGCTCTTCGGGGAATTTCTGTTGACTGTACCATCCTTCCCATTTCACGGCTTCTTCCTGAGCATTTCCAGCTGTTCTTGTTGAGTGGAAACACAGTTTAGACAGACACAGACAAAAATGTTGGGCCCTTGTATTTATGATCTCCTACAAGAAAAGGTGAAAGTCCAGCAGACTTTGCATATGCCTTCTGCAGAGTCTCAGTATCTTCGAGTAAGTAAAGCCATTATGAGCAATTATAAATTACTTCAGTCTCTGACTTGATGCATGTTAAAATAGTTACCTTTCTATAGTGTTATTAAAATATGCTAAAGGTGCTTCCTGATGCAGCCCTTATGAATACATCCCTCCTCCCAGTTTATGACTTTCCCTAAAAACTCCATTTGAACCCAATCGTCTCCTTGCTCTGTCATGTGGTTACTCCCATCCCAGTTTTTCTTCATCTGTCAGGCAGGTTAACCTTTACTAGGAGTCTTACCTTGTCTGGATCACCCTCCCCTCATCCCCCAAGTGCTGTCTTCTTAATATTCCCACTTTTATCAACAGAATCCACCTGCCCACAACCTGGCAGATCATCACTTTGATGCCATCTCTCACACTGGGCCTCAGAGCAGAGCAGCCTTGCCCCCGCTGGAAATAGCCTCAGGCCTCAAACAGACTAGAACTTCCACGCATCCCTTCAGATCCTGGGTGTGGGCATCCATGGGATGAGATGCGTGGACCCTTCACCCTTCGCTGCTAAAATCTAAGCAGACGCGATCTTCCATTTCCGAAAGCCAATTCCTGAGAAAATGAGTCACTGACTAATCTTTTATGGGGAGGTGGAGGGTAGTGAGAAGTGTGGATAATAAAACTGAAGGCAGTTTCACCTCGGGATAACCTGTTTGCATTGTTTAATTAAACATATACATTTTTACAGGTTTTTAAAAAATGATATGGGTATACGGGCAGAATAGAATCTTCATTAGAAGGTTCTAATTACAGTGTAGAATTATCAGAAATTTCTAAGGGCAAAATGAGTGCTTTCTTATCTTTTCGATGCCATAAAAGCAAAAACTGGCTTCTTGCTTAAAAACTTCCCTTCACAGTCTTTGCTACCTTAGCAGTGAAAGCCAGACACACTCGCTGTATCGACAAACATCTGTGTTTCTAAGTCTCTTGTCTTGCAGTGAATGAGAGCATTGTTCCAAAATAAAAATATAACACCATTAACACACAAAAAAAATGCAAAAGAAGAACAGGCATGTGGCAAACCACTCCCGACAAACAGATAATTAATGACTGACTACCAACAAGGTGTAATTGTCTGGAGCCGTGTAATGATTACGAATCATGCTGGTGAGAGGGTTTTTCTCTTTCTTTCTTGACCCCTGAGCAAGTACACAAAAAGGTGCATGAGAAAAAAGCAGGTGATTCTCTTCCATCTGCCCATCACCGCGTTTCCTCTTGTCACGCCTCGTGGGTCCTCAGGGGAGCAGCCTCCAGGAAGCGAGGCGAGGTTTCTAAATAATACATCAAAACTGGGCTCATCATTTACCTTCATCATTATTTTTCTGTGTCACCAAGTCGGAATTCTATTTTCACGTTCATTTCAAATTTCCATAGTCGTCCAGAGTTGCAGGGTGGGGGCAGAATAAAGAGCCTGTGAGACAGTGAGGATGTCATCCGGAAAGAATTGTTTGGATTAACAGACAAACAAAGAACTGCAGTGAAAATTGCAGGTGGGAAGAAAGATGCTCATTACCCCCGGACACAAGAATGGATGTCTCTCCTGTCTGTGCACCAGCATGGTCCACGGGGATTTGGGGGCCATCCGCTGAGTGTGACACTGCGTTCTGTCACAGCTGCAGAGAAGTGGCTGTAATACAGGGACACATGGGGAATGGCCTCTGATGGATGGAAATGAAAGGCCCTATGAAATAACATGTGGAAAGCCAAGCCCATCCATGATGGTTTTGGGTGTAATTTCCATTCCTAACCCAGTATTAGTCAGTATTTTCCAACAGTGTTTTTAACTATGTCATGAAGTATTTGCATGACAAAAAAAATCACTTGACTATCTCTGGAACAAAAGTCTTGATAAATCTTTGAAATCACACTATTCTTCACATGGTGTTTTCTGAAGACTAAAGATAGTAGTAGGAAATTGAATGTAATGAAATGCTCAAAATAATAATTTTCGCTCCTTTTAACATAGTAAATATTTTCTTTTTAAAATGTTTTTATTTTAGAGAGAGGACTGAAGAGATAGAAAGATAGAAAAATTGATCCTCAGCCTCCTGCACACCCCGCTACTAGGGATGGGGATCGAGCCCACCCTCAGGGCACTTGCCCTGAACGGGAATTGAACTGGTGGCCTCTTGGTTCATGCTCAACCACTGAGCCACACCAGCCAGGCAGCATAGTAAATATTTTCAATAAATTATGTTCCCATCAGGAAATCTGGAGTATAACCAAAATAATTATTTATTTTCCAAAAAAAATATTTACTTTAGCACTACTTAATGACAAACCTAGTTTTTGCTAAATGAGTTTAATCCTCACTAGGGTGTAGGGAAGAGAAAATGAAAAAAATCTGCAATTTGGCAAACCTAATATTTTTATAATATGCATTTCTTTTTAGCTTTTCTTAGAAAACATCACATGCTCTGGCTTAGGAGGTTGCACATTTTAACAACTTTATTAACTGAAAAGGATACAAAACCCCTTGAGAAAATTATAAGAAGAATGAGGCAGTGATCAGTTGAGAATTTCAACATTTTAAAGTTGTCTCTCCATGGTAATGGCCCTTTCGTCTCACTTTATAATATCTAAATGAGAGGCACTACCCTAGAACACTTTGATAAAAGTAAAGGAAGTGTGCTAAGCCTAAGGAAATTTCTGTTATTGTCCCTCTCACCCTCTTACTCATTCAAGGGCTTGGTGTTCCAGGTGCCTACTGTCCCCCAGAGTATAAATACACTGGCCGTGATCAACCGAAAATACCATCACTTATGTTCTTCCACAGCCACCTTCACTATCCTCTTCATAACTAAGAATCCACAGAGGCTACCCAAATTTAAGTTACAGACCCCTCAATTTGAATTAACTATTTCAAGTTAAATTGTTATTGGTCTGTAATTACTTTCTGTGATGATCAGGTATTTTAATGTTATTATTATGCACTGAACTATAAGCCTCCCGCCCCCCCGCCCCCATCCCAGCCCCTGCGGAGATCATGTCTTGAGATCTTCTAAAGAACATGTATTATTTTACTAATACAAAACTACATTGTTTTGTCATATTGTAAAGTCTTTAAGAACCTTAAAGGTAAATCTATGTGTTACAATTCTCTTCTATTTCTCCCCTATATCTGGGGGCATAATGGGAATTTACAGAATCTTGAGGAAAACCTGTCATCAATATGCATTTGCTGAATTGCGTTATGGTTAGTTCTCTAGTGGGTCAAAGGTGGAGTTAGAAAGCCTGGGTTTAAAAGCTGGTTCCACTGGCTACTCTGGGTGTGGTCTTGGAAACTTTTCTACCCCTCTGAACCTCAAGTACCAAGTACCACCTCTAGCAAATATGCCCAATATCAGAGTTTGGCTTGTTTAGTTGGTGGGGTGCTCAATGCCATCGTGTGTAAACTGTGCTGAAAGTAAAGGCTGGTCAATGAATGTGGTTATCATTTTTATACTATACACTGATTTTTATTTTAACAGGATATTATTATATTTAGCTTTCAATATGCTGCATAATTTGACTTCAAGGTAATCTTATTCTGACATTTTCCTTTAAAAATAAGAATCTCTCTGCCCGATAAAGACATACTACATCACGAAGAAAAATAAGTAGCAGACATTTTTAATAGGCTTCAAATGTCATCACTATAATAATTAAATAGTATTTGAAGTACTACTAGGCAGGCATAAATTTCCCCACCTGAGGATAGGCTTTCATTGATTTTCAAGATACAGGAGGGAAGACAGGGAGAGAGAAACATTGATTAATTGCCCTCCGTACACACCCTGACCAGGAATCGAACCTGCAACCTGGGTATGTGCCCTGACCAGGAATTGTACCCATAAACTTTTGGTTCATGGGACAACACTCCAACCAACTGAACCACCGGTGAGTAGTTACCAAGTTTTTTATGAGACACTGCATCATTCTAGAAAAATAACTGGACGAACATACATTGTGTTTTTATTATTTATTGAGCAGACCGAGGCACAGTCGGATTTGCATTGCCTTAAGGCCTCAGAGCTAGTAGTTCTAGATCCAGTATGAAAACCTGAGCAGTGTGGCCCAGCTGTCCCACTGTTAATCAGGGTCCTTCTCAGTTACTTATTTGCCACAGTGGCTGGGGTGCGGCCATGCTAAGATCTCTTGCTATAAATGAACTAAAATCCACCTGTTCCCACTCACTGCAAAGAACACTAGACAACCTGCAGACATTAGATAAGGAAGAAACATCATTTCCAGGAAAAAAAAATCCAACTTTTCTGATAAGAATCACATTAAAATCCTGAAAAGTTTTCAATTACCCAATCTTTTTGGACAATTTTAAACACAAAAGTAAATGTATACATACAGCAACACAGACATATCATTATAACTTAACTTTAAGAAACACCTTGAGGAAGAAAGCAGTTACTGATATCAGAGAAAATATCAAATTCAAAACCTACTACCATCACAGAGTTCTAATGATTGCATTATGAAATATTCCATTTCCAGTTCTCTAAAGGAATAATGCAAGTGTGGGAAAGCCGGCTAGCTTTGGTTTGGGGAAAATCTTTTTAGCCATGGAAATACAAAGTCACCATGTCAGTGGCCCCACACATGGAGGATTTTCATCTCTTGAATTGGTCCTCTGTTAATCTGAGGCAGCTATATCAACTCATCTTACTGTCATATTAAAATTAAAATTTTAAACTCAGACAGAGGAAAAGGCTCAAAATTACGCTCCCCTTAGAAATATGAATTTAGGCCTCTTCACACACACAGCTTTCCAAGTGAGCCCAGATTTCTCGGCAGTGCTGGAATGACTCCGATGTGATATAACACCTATTATAGAGAGAGAAGGGCACAGAGAACACTAGGATCCTATATTTTTCAATTGTTATTTTTACTTCAAAGTAAACTCTGTTTTCTAACGACATCGCTGTGAAATACAGAGGGAAATAAAGTGCTAGAGCTTGGTTTGACGCCCACTCTAGGGGACATTTTGAGCACACACTGGGTATATCTCCTTTACATATTGCCTGTCAGCATCTATGAACATAGGAAATAATATTGTGTATCAAAATTCCATGAAAAGACTAAAGACTGGCTGGAGCATTGATTGTATAAGACCGTGGTATTTTAGTAGGTTTATTATCACTGAGATATGGCCAGGCCATTAGATTGGTAGGTAACTGACATTGCAAAGAACATTTAGGAGTGATGTCAGCAAGACGGCCGATAGGAGACACCAGCTTTCATCCACCCACAGAAACAAATGAAAATAGCCCTGAAAGGGTTCAAGAGTCCAATTAAGAACCTGTAGCAACAGAGTAGAGCAAAAAATAAAGAGTAAGTGCACAGAAAGGGTTGTTGGGAATGTGATGTCTGGAGACAGAGTAGGGTGGGACATCCGTATCAGTATCTGCTATGCCCACATGGTCTCCAGTGGCCTGTTCTGCAAAGGAAGCCAGACAGACGAAGACTCCCCACAGCTTTCAGGGGAGATGGCCTGTTAGCATGGACCCCTGGGGTGGCAGCTTTCACCCCAGAGGCAGTCCAAAGCCATGGCTGCTGTGAGCCCACAACAGAGGGAGCTGCTGCTGCACCATCCAGGACAGGGCCTCCGCGCTCCCTGACCTCAGCACTTTGGCCTCCGCACTCCCCCGACTTCTGCACATGGGCCTCCACACTCCCCTGACCTGTGTGTAATTTTTATTTTTCAATTGTACCTCAAAAAAAATGAAAAAGTTTATTCTCCCAAGAGAGAGGTTCTGTCACACCAGGAGGGGCCCCAGGGAATCACAGTCAGGGGACTGTGGGGACTGTTGTTTCCACAGGAAGGAATGGGTGAGGCAGGGTGAATAGGTTTAGGATTGGCTGGTTCGAATAATTTCAGTGGGCTCTGGGGCTGTCCTTACTCGACTAAGAAAGGCCCAGAGTCATTAGGCTTGGAGTGTGAGAGCCATAGGGAGGTGGTTGGGGTGGATGTCTAGGAAAGGGAGCGCACAGCTTCTATCCAGGGCCTCAAAACTGGATCAGGACAGCATTTAAAAAAAAACACTATTCCACACACGCTCTAATGAATTCAGGAATAGGCAGTGTGGGTCCTTGTGATCCATGACAACACTATAAATTCTTTTCTAGAATGGGGGGAAAGGTTTGTTAGCATCCAGCTTACAGAGTCCCTGTCCTAAACAACTCACACCAAATGTGGCAAAGTACATTCTCATCTTTTCCCAAAACGCACATGATCTGATAAGCTGTGAATGCCGTTGAATTTGTTTTATCTTTTGCTCAAGGTTTCACTTGACACAGAAGATAAACACTTATCATAATTGTGCAATGAACATTTTGCAATATAAGAAAAATTGCTCATCCTAGTAGGAAGATGCTGTTAAGACATTAGTTACTGTGTGTTTATTGCCTTCCATGGGTCAAATGCTGTGCTGGGCACCCTATGAACATGGAGTCGAATGTTGTTATTGTCTTACTTTACAGATAGATGAGAAACTAGTGCTCAGAGAGATCAGGCAGCACACTCACTGCTCCTCAGCTACTGTGAATCAGAACTGCTATTCAGAACTGGGTGTATCTGTTCCAACGTGCACACGCTTAATGTAGCTGCTCCAGCCTGGCTCAGTGCTCAGGTGAATGAATGGCACCTGAGTGTGTCTATACAGAAAGGGTGGTTTGTTTTTGTTTTCACAATTACAGCAGTTTTCTCCCTTGGAGATTTTAGAGCAATTAGTCATAAATATACAGATACGTCAGTTTAATCCTAAAGAGATAATAGAGATACAGTCACTCTCCATACTAATAAATCAGTTCAGCACAAAATTTTAATCACTCTTTTCCCTTCGTGTAAATATGTCTTGAATTTGTGTCAGAGGCTCAGGACATGATCCAGACCAACAAGAAGGCTGCTCTGGTGGACAGATAACTACCAGGTGATTCAACCTCCTCACTCCCAGGAGTCGGGGCCCCAGGAGCCAAGCCCTCTGCCCTTAGTGTCCATGCACAGAAACAGAAGCAGGCCTCCCTCAGTGCAGAGCCCACAGACTTTCCATGAAGCTTGCATGCTTTCAGCAAAATGAAATTCTTCCTAATACCAGCAATGCCAAGTTATTCTAAATTTGAGTTTCAACTAGGTATAACTGTAGATTAAGAAATGTAATGTGCGACTCAGATCCCCTTCTGGAGTGTGAGTGTGTAAATAAAATGTTCTCCAGGACAAAGGAAGATGCCCACCCCCACTCTGTTCCTCTGAGGTCATTCAAAGTCACCAGGCCATGCCCCTGAGCCAAGCTGTCCATCATCATCACCACAGAGTGAAGAGGCCAATGGAATAGCTACACACCCAACAGCCTCCACCAACAGTGCCCCTCCCAGGCACCTTTTGTGTGAGGGTTCCAACATACCCTCAAGATGAGCTAAGTGTAGGCAGCCAAGAAATCAAGAAGAGCTAGAGTAGAAGGACAGCATTGTAGAGAGCAGAAATGAGAAGAATAGAAACAGAATCCTGCCTTATGTTTTCCATACTTCTCAAAGAGAAGGCAGCACAAATGCTTTCATAACAGCATATCAGGGTCGGGGTGCCATTTTCTGTTCACATTTATAAATATCAGCATACATACATTTTAACTGAAAGTACTTTCCATCTAAATTTATCCTTGCTTAGAAGTAGACCTTAAACTATCCATGGGATTATTTTATCAGTATTTATAGAGCCAACGATTAAAATACTTAATTCATACAAATTATTATTTGACAAAGGAAGATGACTGTCAGTTTTAATGGATGTGTAGAAAGAACACTGAGAAAGTAAAAACTGAAACACCAATAACTTAGAAATTGTTCTCTGCAAGTATCATATTTTAAAGATTAGAGCCAACTGTCAGGTTGTTAAATACCGTATTTAGTGGGTAACTATGAAACTAACTATGGCTATTTATCATAAAACATCTGGCCAGCCCAGTAAAAAGGGAAATTTAATCATATCTTTCCAAGCAGTATATGGATACGGACAAGTAAACCTCTTATGAAAGATGCAGTATTGCAGGCATAAGTGAGATATGGTCTAGCATTTATTTAGTGATATTATTAGATCCCTTGAAATCACAATATTGAAAACTAGAATTTTACTTAAGAGAAAGCTCCTACATCCCCCCCCCCCCCGCCTTTTTCTATTTTGGACCAGCATGGGTGTGCCTTCTTATTATAATCCTCATCTCTATTGAAGACATGATTTGGTTATGCTGTTCTTTAGCATCCTGACAAGTTTTTCATAAACCAGAGACTGCCTTGCACCCTCAAGGATCACCCAGGGCTCATCACCTGTGTCCATAAAAGGCTTCTCTTGCTCCTAGTTCCCATTTCTGGATCTTTAAAAACTCCATCTTACAAAAAAGCTTTCTCTGGAACTCTCCTTTTTTCCCTCCAGTCCTTACCTTTTTATCTGCTCTTCTGACACTTAGAACAACCCTGTCCCCTGGCAGTGTGAGGACAGGAACAGAGCTTCTCTTTGGTCTTCACTTTGAAGTCCTGTCAAGTCAGGACAACCTCCATCTCCCACCCTGAAACTGGACTTCACACAGAGCTGCTCTCACTGCTCTCCTGGGACTCGCATTCAACTGCAAGTGAAAGACAGGACTGATCATCTGGGAGAAAAACTACGATTTAAATTTGTATGGATAAGCTAATTAAAGTTAACACTACTTGGATATTACAGTGAAACAGAATACAATTTCCCTTTGGAAAAGGGGTCTGGAATCTTGACTCCATGGTAACAGTCATTCATGTATTCATTCACACATTCATTCAATCGACCAGGATTTTTTGAGTTCCTACTATGTGCTATGCATTGTGCTAAACTTTGAGGACACAGTGATAAGCAAGTAATGGTCACCTCTGCTCTTCTGGAAGTGACATTTTACTTGTGCAGATACCTTAGAGTCTAAAATAAGGAATTTGGATGGGAATTCCTTAGAGAAGTTTAAATAAGAATTTTCCCATAAAAGAATGACTCTTGTTATTGTGCCAAGATTAGATTGGCAGTGGCTTCTGGAAGGGTATGAGGGTAGAATCAGGGAGGCCAGTTAGAAGGTATATTCATTAGAGGATGGTGTTTATGAGAGTATGGTAGCTGTGAGAGGGTAGAAGTAGTTGAATTCAGAATTCATTATAAGATAGAGTCTTTGGTATTAGCTGATGGACTGGGTGTGACATTTGAGAAAACAAGAAAGTCCAAAGATAAAGGATTACAGATGTAAGCTATGATATTCAAGAATTCTGTTTGGCATGTGCTAATAGTCATAGCTCAGAAGAAAGCCAGGATGATGACCCAGAAAAAAACTCAGGAGAAGGAATCTGACATTGTCCAGTCGCTGCCAGTCTCTTGAGGAGGCTGGCTGAGAGTATTGTTTTTGAGGAAGCCTGAGAGGAAATTTAACATGGCTCAAGGTATTAAATTTACGAGCCAAAACGTAGCTATAGATCAAGGCTAAAGTTATTTCTCAAATTTGAACTTGAAGTTTAAATATCATAATTTTTAAAAAAATAGATTCCTGACTTCTCAGGAAAGACCAACGTGTTGATTATAAAGCAAAATGCATATGCTTTGCATTCATCGTAGAATTCTCTCCATGATGTTAATTCACTGCAGCCCAATACTGGATCTTCTTCCATTTAAAAGGTCTGTTCTTTTGTCTATTTCATCTACCCTTTTGTAAATTTCACCTTGGATATTAGAAAGATTGACTTATAACTGAAAAAATATATACTAAAATATTTTAAAAGGTGGACATGGGACTAGCCTCAGAAATTATCTACCCATCTATCTTTCTGCCGATCTAGTTCTCAAAGAGTGTCAAGGGAATAAATTAAGGCAGAATGTAGGAATCTTTTTTAAAAATCTACATTTGTATATACTGATGCATAGCTTAGGATAGCAGAGCAATATAGAAATAAGAAGAAAGCATGCTAATGGTACTTGTACCTGGGCTTGTTCTCACAGATGGTGTTTACTGACCTCTTCCCAGTGTTCTTCTGACTACATTGGGTCCCACATCCTAAAGATACTCTTTTACAGATGCCTAGGCAAGCTTTAGTTAAGCACAGAACTCGTCAGGAGGCATTTGGGGCATATGGACCCTGACCTGCACAGGCACTAACGTGTAAATCTGGTCCCTGGGGCAGGTTGAACAAGAAGCAGAACCTGGTGGCCTTTTTTAAAAATATATATATATATATTTCTATTGACTTTAGAGAAAGGAAGGGAAAGGGATAGAGAGATAGAAATATCCGTTAGAGAGAAACATTGATTGGCCTCTTCCTGCATGCCCCCCTCCCGCCCCTATTGGGAATCAAGCCTGCAACCTGGGCATGTGCCCTGACCAGGAATCAAACGGATGACCTCTTGGTTCATGGGTCGATGCTCAACCACTGAGCCCCACCAGCCAGGCCCTGATGACCTTTTTAATGCTGTCAGTATAAGAGAGCAAGACCTAAAACATAGAAATCACTGCAATACTCAAAAGATGCTAAATGCACTTAATGAAAAGAGGTAAATTATTCTTATTAACGTTTTCACAGTATAAAAATTAACATGGATGGGATGTCAGTCCTTTTGTGTGTGTGCAATGGCTTCATTTTATGTTTTTTTCTTAGTCTTTCTTAATAGATCGATAAAGTATCTGAATGTTAACTTGATCACTTGTTTTTTATGATAAATTGTTTTTTTAAAAATAACACTGAGAACCAGGCCTTTGGAACACTCTGGTCAACAACTTTCTCCTGAAAAGACAAAAGATATGCATATTTCTATACCAAAAACACAGTAGAAAATTTAGCCCACAGCATAAAAGGGCTGCTTTGTGGATGTCTTCTGACCCCCAGGGAGGTGCTAATAAATTCACATCTGAAAAATACTATGTTTTATTCTCCTTCTCTCAAGTCTCCTTCAGTGCAGTCTGCCCCAGGGGAAAATGTGACAAGTTATATAAAAATTTGAAATATTATCATTCTCACCTGCTAGTTCACTTCAACTTCTATGGAAACATTCATACTTCCTTAAAGACAAGAAAGTTGTTTGAAGGTGTTGCTGAAAATAATGCCTAGGTAAATGAGTGCTCTTAATAATTCAGGTGATGCAAAAACTTTTCAAGGAGCTTCACGCTCTAGCCTGGTTTTCCAATAGACCAATATCACAATGACTGCACACATGTGGCAAATACTGACATTAGTGGATAAATGACAACATACCATGAATCAGTTCTGGCATCAAAGTTTAGGAGTCAACAGAGCAGGGATCTAGTTCTGCCACCATTAACTTTAAAAGCTCTAAAACTGGATGTTTCTGTAGGTATTAGACTCTTTGCTCCTTTCTACCAGTTACCATTCCAGCGCTGATGCCCCTGATCTCCTACCCGTCCTACCACAGGTTGACAGAAGAACTGTGGTCTCATCTCCCAATTTAACCCCTCTCCACCCTACCATATTGTGCCACTCCCTGCAGGAAACTCTTCAATGGACTGCCATTGCTATTCAGATAAAATCCAACCTAAGACCCTGGGTTTACTGTATGGCCTGTGCCTCCAGATTCGTCTTTGGATACTCTAACACTTTCATTCTCAGAATGCACTGAAATTCTCACTTCCTCCATCTCAATAAACAGATCAAGTTCTTTACCAATGATCTTTCTGCCAAGAACGTTGTTCTTCTAGCTCATTCCATCTCTCCTCCAGGTCTCCATGTAAGCACCAATTTCTCAGGGAGAACATCTCTAGCCAGTTGGTTAGCATAGACACCTTGCATGCCTGCATGCCACCCCTATGCATCCCCACTAATGACACATACCCTAGTCTATTATGATCATGTCTTCAGCATTCATTCCTTTACTCTAACAACTTCCCTGAGAAAAGGGATTATGGCTATCTTTCCACCCAAGACCCATCTCCTGTCTGACACAAAGAAGGTATTCCAAACATAGTTAATACACGATTCAATAAATATGACACACTAGTGGCCTGCTGCATGACATTTGTGCACTGGGGGAGAGGGGTGGTCCCTCAGCCCGTCCTGCTCCCTCTCACAGTCCAGGACCCCTCAGGAGATGTCTGCCTTCCAGTGGGCTTAAGCTGGCAGGCAGACATCCCCCAAGGGGTCCTTAATGCTGCCTTGGAGGTGGGAGAGGCTCCGCCACCGCTGTTGCGCTCACCAGCCATGAACCCCACTTCTGGCTGAGCAGTGCTCCCTCTGTGGGAGTGCACTGACCACCAGGGGCAGCTCCTGCATTGAGTGTTGGCCTCCTGGTGGGCAGTGTGCATCATAGCGACCAGTTGTTCAGTGGTTTGGTCAATTTGCACATTAGGGTTTTATTATGTAGGATGGCATATCCTAAGGCTGTCATTCTCTTTATTCATTCAGCAAAGCACAGACTAGACCTGTGTAATCAATGAATGATACTGAAGGGATGTATACAAATAAATCACCTAGTATGTTACCTAAGATTCTGAATTGTTATGGGGACAAGGGTAGGGGAGACTGAAATACAGACCCTGCCCTTCTTTGTCATCAGCATGAGAATTTGATGTTTATTTGCTTTTCTGGTGTCTTTACTTGTCCTTATTGGCTGTTGCAATATTTAACTAGCCATCAGTGATCACTTTGAAAGTCTTTGGAAATCAGAGCTGGGCTTATGTACAAATGCTTTTTGTTTAAATTGTTTCCAGGTTATCATGCTAAAAAACAACCTATTTTAAGGAGAATCACGTATGAGTAATGTGAGAATTAAAGTTAGGAAATGGAGACTTAAGCTAAAGAGAGAGGCAGGGATTTAGAAGGAAATTAAGGTAAGATGCATTAGTCTAGAACAAGAGCTGTTGGTTTTTTTCCTAGAGAATTTAAAGGCAGCCTGATAAACATTTTAAATGGCTGTAAGTACATCACTGAAGATAGTAGTGCTATTTATCCCACACTGTCTGAGCAGTTTCCCAAATAGGGAAGCTCTAATGGATTTAAATAGATGTACCTGAAACTTAGATTTACAATTTCTGGTCCTATGTTCATACCCCTTTATATTACACTGTCTTTCTCCACAATAAAGTTATTGATTGCTCATTTCCTCCTGATTTCTCTGTGGTTTCATGCTTCCTCCATAGTGTCACCTGCCTTTTTGTGTATGTCTATATCTTTAATAGCCCTATTCACCCTTGTGACCTTATAGAATAACTAGAGGCCCAGTGCACGAAATTCGTGCATGGGGGAGGGGGGGTTCCCTGAGCCCCATCTTCACCCTCTCACAATCCAGGACCACTGGCTCCTAACCACTTGCTTGCCTGCCTGCCTGATCTCCCCTAACCACTCTGCATGCCTGCCTGATCATCCCTAACTGCCTCTGCCTGCCTGCCTGACCACCCCTAACCACTAACCTGCCTACCTGATTGCCCCTAACCCCTCTGCCTGCCTGCCTCATCACCCCTAACTGCTCACCTGCCTGCCTGATCGCCCCTAACCACTCACCTGCCTATCTGATTGCCCCTAACCCCTCTGCCTGCCTGCCTCATCACCCCTAACTGCTCACCTGCCTGCCTGATCACCCCTAACCACCTCTGCCTCAGCCCACGCCATGGCGGCTTTGTCCAGAAGGACATCTAGAATGATGTCCAGAAGGTCATTTGACTGTCCAGCCTAATTAGCATATTATGCTTTCATTATTATAGATTCATGAGGCTTAAGAGAATCAATGTCCCATTATTGCCCATAATTGAAGCTCCCTGAACACCATACTGTCCCCTTCCATTACATTCGGACCCATTCTATATGGTCATGCCTATAAGCCTCTTTGTAAGTCCTTAAACAGAACTGTAACTAAGTAATTGTTCTTACAATGTCATTCTTTCCCATCAGACTGAGAGCTCTAGGATTAAAAGGACCATTGTAAATGCTAGTCAAGCAACCTTAGTTCTAAAGACTACATATCCATTATTGTGTAAAATAATTAGGCAAAGCCTGGGTCATGCAAGGAAGCAGTTCAAATTAATTGCTTCTGCCTTTTAATTTTTATTCATAAAACAAAAGAAAATCCTCAAGATTTAAATTTGTGTCACTGGAAAATAAGAGTTATCTTCCTTACTAGAAGAGCCATTTCTACTTTCTTCCTAACATTCTTCATCTTAGTAACACACATAAAACTATTTCTGGACCTTCTTATTTGGACTTCTTGAAATAGCTCATTTTATTGCTATTCAGATAAAATCCAATAGCCAAAGGCAGCAGGAAGCTAATAGTATATATAAATATATATTTTTCCAAACTTATAAAATCAAAAAATTTATCCAGATGTTAAAGGTATTCCACACTCTGCCTCAACACTATTATCCAACCTTGCTTTGAACTGCTCTTAAAATCTCTCTGCTTTGCTCATATTGATTTGTTCATTTCCCCTCCAAACCCCTTGCACAAAACATTCTTGAAATTTTATATATCTTGGTATATATATCTTGACTATCTACCTCTGTTTCAACCAATTCAAATCCTACGTACACCATCTTTTAGGATCCAGTTAAAATCCACATCTTCCAAAAAGTGAACCTTAGAATATCCAGCCTAAAATAAACTCTTACTTTCTTAGTTTTAATTAGTATTGGCACTGTCTTAATCAGGTAACCTTCCAGCCAGAACAATGTCAATGTCTTAAACTGGAAAGTTTACTTCTTGTTCACGGAACAGTACTGAGCAGGTGACAAACAGGACACCTCAATGCTGTCATTTAGTGACCAGAGAGACAAAGATCTTCAGCACATTGTTTTCAAGGTGACCTTGGTGGCGGTCTCCATTTCAACCCAAAGAAGGAGCCTGATGGTAGAGATGCACTAATAGGAGATAAAGCCAGAATGTGAGATAGGGGACATATTTACTCATGCTTCTATTGGCTAGAACTCAATGACGAGACATCCTTAACTTCATGGGAAAACTATACACTACAGTCTATGTGGAAGAAGCTAGGTTCTGAGAAGCTAGGTTTCTCTGCCACAGAAATGGTGTAAATGCTGCTTCTTTAGATATGGATAATGTTTCTCCTTTAATTACCATTTAGAACATTTTTACTACTTAATATTTTACATATCCATTGCTTATTTACGTAAATACACAGTTCCCTGCAATTATTAGAAATCTTAGGTGATATTTTGCCAGACCCTGGCTGAATTCACTAATAGGGGTTTCTAAGTGCTAAAGAGCCAGAACTAACCTTTTATGCTCTAGCTGTAAGCAGACAGAGTTGCCATGACATTGTGAAAGTTAAAGAGAGGGCACTGTGTTCACAGCCAAACAGAAGGCTTTCCCACTCTAGCAGAGAGGTAAAATTTAATGGAAGAGGTGAGCAGACTTACACTGGTTCTTTTAAAAGACTCGAGCGCTCTCTCTCTCTCTCTCTCTCTCTCTCTCTCTCTCTCTCTCTCTCTCTCTCTCTCTCTCTCTCACTCTCTTTCTTTCATGCATAGAGAAAATAACACTCAATACTCCCCCAAAAGCACCCCATTTTAAGTCTCATACTGATACATGTTTTTATACCAGTACATGTCAGCAGCTCTGAATAAATGCATGAATTGAGGCAACTTGATGGGGGAATTCATTTAGATTGGTAGGAATATAATTTATGATCAGTTACAGCAAGGATTAATTTAGATTAGAGATGCAAGATCATAAAGAGTCAGACAAAGAAGCAAGAACCACTAGAGATGAACAGAAGAATAAATTAAGCAGGAAGCAATTAGGAGATGTTTAAAAGAGCAAGTGAAACATAACTAAATCTAATGAACATGATAGGTGGAGATCCAAGTATACATGGTAGTTGACTTCAAGAGGGATCTGGAAATCAATAGAAAAATCTCCCAAATGGATTTGTGTTTATAGGAAAATGTCATTCCCCCAAAGAATCTTGGAAAAGGCAGTGATAAGAATCAGTGGAGTAGCAAACATGGTCCCAAGGTAGCAAAAAGGGCAATTATTACTAGTAGGAAATTAATCAAAATAATTCCTCTCTCCATAACCAATCAATTTTGTACTGTAGATTCAATCTCTAGAATTGGGGTACACCTTTGTAACAATCCTAGTCTAATAACTAACATCTTCCGTGGATTTATATATTTTCCTTATTGGTTTCTCTACATTCTTTCACAACCCCCTCCAATCGACCTTCCATGTTGCAACCAAAATTATTTTAAAAAATTCTGTGGTAGTATAGATTGCTCAAACAATAGACCCTCAAATAAGGACTTAGGTGAAGGTAAGTTGTCTGGGAGGTGATCACAGAAGCATGGGTAAGGGAGTGGGGGGAAAGAGAGAGAAAATGGTAATAGCCCCAAGCAGGATACTGTAGTGGGCAATGTTGCACAATCCTGGTGGGCACTTCTGAGCAACCAGGCATAATTTTTCCAGTGATATATGGGAGAGCCATCATTTGTTGAGGGGTACCCAGTGGACATTAAATCCCAGCAATTTCCAAGTCTATCCATGGGTTTGGTAAACTCCTGCGGCACTGAAGGCAGCTGAAAGGCAGACATACAGAGACATGAGGATGCTAGAGATTAGAAGCTATCAGCAAGACCAGTGAAATAGTCACTGCACTACAGATGAACTGAGATATGGGGGGTTTGGGGAAGGACATCAATATCATTGGCCCTAGTTCACTCCTTAGATGACTCAAAACCATTCGTGCCCTATTTAAATACAACAATCAGTGAATGTCTCAATGTTTCTGATAACCCACTCACTACATGATCCCTCACTCTTCCAGTGAAAGGTGTACCTTCTAAGTAGTCCCAGAAAATACAGTCAGATGGCAGGTTTGGTTATATATATATATATGGCTAATATGCTAAGAGTCTGACCATCTGACCAGTTGCTATGATGCAAACTGACCACCAGGGGGCAGACGCTCAATACAGGAGCTGCCAAGCTGCAGTGACTTGGCAGTGGGGTTTTTGGATATGCACCGCAAAACCAGAGAGGAGAGAGCCTGATTCCTCACGGGGCCGTGTGATTCCACCTTCAGCCATGGATTATGTTGTTGCCAGGGCACTGTCGGCCCCGAATCTGGTTTACTGCACACTTGCATTTGCGTTCCACACCCTGCATGATAGCAACTTTGCAGAATGCCCTCTCCCACTCCAGGACTCCTCAGGGGATGTCAGAGAGCTGGTTTCAGCCTGATCTGCAGGCCAGGCCAAGGGACCCCACCTGCCTGAGGGACTCCGCTCACTCCGCAGACACTGGGGAGGGACCACGAGAGGTGTGTCCAGCCCTCTTGCCCAGTCCCGCCCCGCTGGCCACCTTCTAATTAATTTCCATTCAATGTGCACAAATCCGTGCACCAGGTCATTAGTGTAATATATCCAACAAACCTACTTCTCTGGGCCTTCCAACCCATTCTGCAATAATCTTCCATGACATTTCTGTAATTGTGGACCATCACTGTATAAAAGCTTTAAAGGACCACCCAGTAGTGTTTTAGGAGTTGGTCCATAGGTCCTTGCCATGGTATCCAACTTTGGGAAGCTCCTCTTGTTTACTAAGTGTTAGGGAGCCACTTCTGCCAGCCTAAAAGGTTCCAGAGAAATTGAGGTTTCAAAGTTATCTTGAGTACACCCAAAGTCCCCATCCCATATCTCTGAGACCTATTACTTTATTATTAGGAACCCTGACATTTGCATAAGAGACCCACCAGGCTGTGTATTCTATCCCCTTTCTAAAAATATATTTTATTGATATCAGAGAGAAAAGGAAGGGGAGAGAGAGATAGAAACATCAATGATGAGAGAGAATCACTGATCAGTTGCCTACTGCAAGCCCCACACTCTGGACCAAGCCCACAACCCTGGCATATGTCCTGACCTGGAATTGAACCATGATCTCCTGGTTCATAGGTCATTGCTCAACCACTGAGCCATGCCAGCTGGGCTCTATCCCCTTTTGACTATCAGCTTTTGTCAGATTTTTCATACAATCTTTCCAGTTTTTGAAATGTGCCTGAATGATAGTTGTTGATCTGAACTGTTTCTTTCTTTAGGCTTTTAGGAAAGTTCACAAACTTTCACAGTTCTACAACCTGTGTAATCATCATTGCCCCTATCCTGTGTTCAACTACAAAATTCATTGCATGAGTTAATGGTTCCGCTTTAATCTGCACCTCCACTCAGTCCACAGAGGGAGACTGAATAATTAAAAAGCTATAACACTCTACAAATTAGCTCTACCTCACTAGCCACCATTAGCAATAGTTCTTGATGCCATGTGACCAAGGGATGGTACAGTTTCTACAATGCTATTCTTACAGAGTTGGATTTTTATTATAATCCTAATTCTACCCCTTTTAGCTTGAGTTCCTTAAATAGAAACCTTGAGCTAAGTGCTTCCTTGCAGGCAGTCTACTTAGGATGTGATCCTGGAAACATAGTTGAAGCAGTAGAGAAAGTGCCAGAGGAAGCAGGGAGCTAATAAACAGGTGATTCTGAGGAGCAACAGGAGCCCAGTCCCTCTAGGGCAGTGGTTCTCAACCATCTGGCCCTTTAAATACAGTTCCTCATGTTGTGACCCAACCATAAAATTATTTGCGTTGCTACTTCATAACTGTAATGTTGCTACTGTTATGAATCGTAATGTAAATATCTGATATGCAGGATGGTCTTAGGCGACCCCTGTGAAAGGGTTGTTCGACCGCCAAAGGGGTCGCGACCCACAAGTTGAGAACCGCTTCTCTAGGGCTTTACAGAGGGTCCTTCAGTGATCCTCAGAACTTCACCTGTAAAGGATGAAAAACTCCACCATCTTCTTTGTCGAGGACTGATTGTGATGACATGAAATGCCCAATTCTTGGTGGCTCACATGCCATTTAGACAAGATACTATGGGACCAAAGAAGTTCCTAGGCAGAAAAGCTGATAAATGAGAGTACTGGAGATGGGCAGGCACCAGTAAGCTGGGAACCATCCATCACAGCTACGTGTGGTCTTAGAGCAGAGCAATGGGACAGTGCCTGCCTCACTGATCATGATTTTTTTCTCTCATTAAAAACACTAAGTGACTGCCCATTGCCAAATCAAAATCCTTGTTCTGAGTTATAAATCCTGTGGCCCCTTTTTCTCTGTCCTTCAATTATCTGGTCTTCTTTCTGCTCCTCAAGCCCTCTAACACAGGGCCTCCATGCACTGTTCTAGTCAAAGCACTCTCACCCTTCTCTTTACTTAGCTATTTCCTATCCTTCAGATTCTTTGAATGCATCACCCTCAGGATTGCTTCTCTAAAACCTCAGGTATGGCAAGCTGCTATTGTGATTGACCTCCATAGCATGCTGCATGTCCACTTCTGTAAAACTTGTCATCCTTATCACTATGTATTTGGTGTCTGACTTCCCCCACTCAAGTGGAAGCTCCATGAGAAGAGGAACTGTTATGTGTTTTGTGTCTCCAGCATTTGACAAAAAGGGTCACAATGTAATCTTAAAAAGTATGTGTTGATTGAATTTAAAAAAGAGCCATGGCCATTGTGGCTCAGTTGGTTAGAGCATCATCCTGTATAGGAAAAGGTATTGGGATCGATTCCTGGTCAGGGCATATAACCTGGTTGAAGGTTGTGGTTTGACCCCAGATCAGTGCATGTACAGGAGACAACTGATCGATATTACTCTCTCAGATCATTCTCTCTCACTCTCTTTCTCCCTCTCCCCTTCCTCTCTCAAATCAATAAAAAAAATTGAGAGCTGAGGTTTAAGGTTAGAGGAGGATTAATGGCAGAGCCATTCTGATATGAAATACTGAGCTAATGGCTAGAGATTGATTTCTAAACCACATGTGACACTGGGCAGCAGGAAAGTCAGAGGGCCAGATATGGAGATGGAAGACATGAGATCCGGACAGACACTCTAGCAACCATCGGCCAACACATGCAACTGTCCATGTCATTCCTCTTTAGAAGGAAAAATATTAACATGTCATTAACATAAAGGAGCACATATGACCTTATTTCCCCACTCACTATAATATTAATTCAACATATGGTCACTGAGGGCCTGTCTAGGAGGCAAAAGATTCACAGTCCTCAAAGAGTTGATAATCTCATAACAAAGAACACACCCATTTTCTTACACAATTTGAATATCAATTAAAGAGGCAGTACATGACATAATAACCTTTGTAATAATTCAACCTAATTATGGTATCTGCTATTTTTCCATTTCCCTCTTTTAGCAATAGAATTGTGATAAATGCATCAAAGAATTATTAATAGACTGAGATGTATATTTGAATTTGCTCATAGGCATTTACAAACTGTACATTTAAAGGCTTATGTAATTTTGATGAATGAGACAAACACAAAATGCTGCTCCTAATTATTTTAACAATAAGAATGGGGTACAAATGAAATCCTCAGCAGAGCAGCTGCTTTGGGAACTTCGCGCCTCATCGACCATTCAAGACTCCAGGCTAGTAAGAAAGATTTTGACTGCCTCCCCCTTTTACAAACCTCCTTTTAACATCAAATTCTTATGGCTTAAGTATTTTAAAGCCAAAAATATGGCTATTTAGAAGAACTGAGACTTATGGAATTACAGAAAGGTTATAATCTGTTTACTAGCTATTCAGTTAAGCAGGCAAATACATAGAAAAGGTCCTTTCCATTCTTCCTCCTTGATGAGTGCACAGCTAAGCCTGGTTGCTGCAGAGACTGCTGTCTATGGTCCTTGGCTGAATCCTTTTCTGTTGTTTTTCTGACTCAGAGTCTCTGACCCCACAAGTTGATAGGTGCAGATCCTATATCAATGCTGACATGACAATTATTGACAGTTCTGATGGATTTCTGTTGCCACCAGATACATACCTGCTATTCTAGTATTTCTACTTCTGGTTGTGTGATTTTACCAAATCAAGAGATAGTGATACAAAGAAGGTTTAGAAGATACCATATGCTTTGGCCAAACATTGGTCAGGACCCCAATCTTTGACCAGACACTAATTTTCTCAGTAAACTCTCTGAACTCTCTGAATTTAATTTCCTGGATGGTTGGAAAGAACATATGGAAACCTCCTCATGTACACATACTGGCTACTCTGCATATCCCAGCATCTTCACCAGTCATGCAGGACTACCAACAGGACACTAGTGTTACTGCTGAGAATGCTTGCAAACATTGGGGAAGGTCTTCTGATTCATATCAAAAAATTGGGAAAACCCAACTTTATTTTTATATGTAGAAAGAAGAAATATATCTAATATGGGGAGAAACTAAAACAGGATAGAACATCTATTGATCCTTTCCTAGTAGAAAATATATCTACAGTGATAATTGGGCCAAATGGTATAGATGAGATTTAGGAACATCATTCAGAATGGAATCTCAACAATTTTCATTACACACATCTTTCCAGTTTTGTGTGTTTCTGAATCCACAGAACAGTGAATGGAGAAAATGAATCACAGCTGAGACCTGGCCCACACGTGTTCAACCATACATCTCTCCTCCCTTAGAGCACATTCTGCAGAGAACTGAGCAAGACATCTGCCCAACGAGGGGACAGGAGGTGGGACCCAGCTCAACTCTGCTGTTACCTAATTATAATGGGTTGAATGTGGACCCCAAAAAGTATTCTACCTAGAATGTGACCTGATTTGGGAAAAGGGTCACTTGCTACAGATGCAATTAAGTGAAGGATCTTGTAATGAGATCATCCTGGATTTAGAGTGGGTCTTAAATCCAATGGCATGTGTCGTTATAAGAGACAGAAGAGGCAAAAAAAACAAAAACAAAAAACAGACCATGTAGTGATAGAGGCAGAGATTGGAGTGATGATGCCATAAGCCAATGAAAGCTGGGAGCTGGGAGAAACTGGAAGAGGCATGAAAATATTCTCCCCTAGAATCTTAGGAGGGAGCTTGGCCCCACAGATATACTATATTGCTCTCAGGCTTCTGACCCCCAGAACTAAGAGAACACATTTCTGTGCCTGTAAGCTATCCGGTTTGTGATCATTTGTTATGGCAGCCCTAGGAAACCAATAAGTAGGTTTTGTGGGACTCGGTGTCCTCACATGCAAAATAATGGTGTTGGAACAGATTATTCCTAAAGGGACTTCCAACTTTGATTCAATAACTGATATTAGCTGCACACATGCCAACTACAAAAAAAACAAAACAAAACAAAAAAAAACACCTGAAGCTACAGGAAGGTTATTAAGGAATTTGAGAGAGTCTCATCCTTTTTCAACTCCTATTTCCATATAATTTCACCACTCTGGTGTATGTAAAGTCCAATTCAGTAGCAAAACAAGTTTAAAGGTGAAAAAAATTGATGTTGTCATGATTCAGGATGAACACCTATAAGGTATTTATACAAACACTGTTTCATAGCTGAGAAAATTTATTCTGAGGCCTTCCACTTAATACTGTATAGTTGCAGTGAAAATTAGTTGAATCTGTTATTTTCCCTTTGGTTAAGTGGTCATTTGAAATTTATTCAATTGTTGAAATAGCATTTACTGAACATTGGCCCTGACATGACATGGTGAGAAGTGCCAGAGGCAGAGAAATAAACCAGAGAGTCCTGCCCTGTCTTAGAATTTAGTGGGAGCAACAGGCAAGTAAAGCAAAAGGTACATTAACAGTAATAAGTGTGAAGACTTTCCACTTAGAGGTGGTCTCAGGGAGACATGGAACATGGGAGATGAGCATTTAACTGTGGACAGGAATCAGGGAAATGTCTTAGATGAGAAAACACTGAACTGTCCCAAAAGATGAATAAAAGTCATTAGAACAATAAAGGGGAAACATATTACAGTTAAATGCATAGTTATAAGAAATGATGCTCAGAAAACTGGGCCTTAGTGAGCTCAGCTGGGGCATAGTTTGCATGTCACTGTGTGGTGGGAAACAGATCTACAGAGATAGGCAGATATCATCACAGAAGGACCAGATGTGTCTCAACCGAGTTAAATCAATAAAGATTGACAGATAGTAGAGTTAACAGAGCTTAATAACCAGTTCTTGTTGGAGTTAAAAAAAAATAGGTAATATATATTGCTGATATGGTGACCAGGAGGAAAATAGCATCAATTTTTGTTTGGTTTCATTGTTTTGTTTTAGGAGAAACTACCAACCCTTATTTACACTTGGGTTCAAGTTCAGAACCATCTTAAAAAGCACAGCGAAGTGGAATTAAGCACACATCCTGAGACTAAGGACAAGCATATTAACTGTGTGTCTAGAGGCAAATGTTACCCGCAGTTTCTTCAGTAAACTAGGGAGAGCATTACCCCAACATCCAGCAGGTGTTACAGATGTCTCTGCCCCAGCCCCTCCTTAGGCACTCTACCTCAAAAGCAACTCAGCTGAAAGAACAACTGGGCTGGGGAGGTCTTAGCTCTGCAGGTTAGGAGTACTCAGTGAATTACTGAGCCTCTGAGGCAATCCCTAACCCCAAGTAGGACAACATTAGTGATTTTAGTTTAGCAGTTAACAGCCAAATAAACTTAAAACAAAAATTGCCACAATTGGCCCTAACTGGTTTGGCTCAGTGGATAGAGCGTTGGCCTGCAGACTGAAAAAGGTCCCAGGTTCAATTCCGGCCAAGGGCATGTACCTTGCTTGCGGGCACATATCCAGTAGGAGGTGTGCAAGAGGCAGCTGATTGATGTCTCTAACTCTCTGTCCCTCTCTCTTCCTCTCTGTAAAAAATCAATAAAATATATTTTTAAAAAAAAAAGAAATGAAGGAGCAACATTCCCAGGAAGTGTGCTGACTTGAGAGCCACTAGAGGAAGTGCTTCAAGAAAGAGGAGAGTCCTATGGGGGGGGAACGAGGACACATTTGTAATACCTTAACTAATAAAATAAATAATAAATAAATAAAATAAAATAAAGAGGAGAGTCCAGCACCATCAGGTGCTCTGAAAGGTGAAATAAGAAAGAAAGCTGTCCATTCCATAAGATCATTTGAAGATGATTGGCAAATTTAGGATGAGTAATTTAGTGAAAGAAAAAAAAAAAACACCATATTACAAAGTGATTTAGTTAGAAATGAACCCAAGAAGCACAAAGCACATTTGGCAGAAACTCATCTCTAAAGTGAGATATATACAGACATCGAGAAAAGACATAAGAGAGGGGACAATGTCCTTGAATATCGCAGAGGAGTTGAGATACAGAACACAGGTGGAAGAATTAATTCGACACAGGAAAAGGGACATTATCCAATAAGACAGCTTTATTGGTGTGTAATTGGTATACAAAACACTGCACATAATTAATTTATACAATTTGATGAGTTTGGACATATCACCACAATCAAGGTAATAACCTGAGGGAATGATGGCCAGAGATGATGGTCTATGTATAATGGTGGTGGTAATGCACGCTATAAGATTTCTGAGGTTTCCTTTCCTTCTTTGTAAAAAGAAATACAAATAGTAACAATACCAATGGTTTATAGTGAAAATTAGAGATTACATGTAATACAGTAAAATTGTGCTTACACATATTAAGTGAGCTCTCAAATGATGATTAGCATCGTTATTGCTATTATTTTTTAATTTCATTTAGTCTAATTTTTCCATCATTTATCCCCTCTATGCCCTCTTCCAACTTTCTCATCCCCTCCTCGCTCCCAAAATCACTATACTGTTGCCCATGTTCACGAGTTCTCTCTTTTTTTTTCTTTTTTGCTCAATCCCTCCACACACACCCAACACCATCCCCCCACCAGAGCTCTCTGCCTGCTATTATTATTTTCTTATTAGTAAGAGCAGGACTATGCATACTCATATTTTTTGAGAGTGTCGTGTTTGGGGGGAAAGCAGCAGCCTGAGAGAATAATGAAATCTTGAAACAGCAGTTACGTAAATGAGAGACAGCTGTCTTCGAGAAACACTAAAAGACCAACTAAGCCTGGCATCTGGTTGGGGACCGGAGGCCATAAATTTGTGGCTGATTGTCTAAATTGGAGAAAAGTAGGAGCATGGAAGGAAATGGGTTGGGATGACCTTGAGCTGGAATCAGGCAGCATGGATACGAAGGAAAGACCAAAAGAAAGAACTCAGAGGCTGGCAAAAGGGTTTGCAGTTTATGAACTGTGAGGCTCCAGACAGTAAACTGAGCTCCAGGTAAGTCTGGGTTAACGTTGCATTTATGGGATTTAAAACGTATATCC
Organism: Myotis myotis; assembly: GCF_014108235.1. Classification (NCBI taxonomy): domain Eukaryota; kingdom Metazoa; phylum Chordata; class Mammalia; order Chiroptera; family Vespertilionidae; genus Myotis; species Myotis myotis. Next base: position 45,243,864 of record NW_023416401.1, read on the forward strand.
ATTAGAAAAGCAGATTATACATAACATATATTTTCTAATAATTATTAATATACTAGAGGCCCAATGCATGAAATTCGTGCAAGAGTAGGCTTTCCTTCCCCCAGCTGCTGGCAACGGCTTCCCTCTGGCTCCCAGGACCTGGGATTCCCTAACAGCCTCCTCCCCCGCTTCGTCTGGAAGGACATCCAGTCTAATTAGCATATTACACTTTTATTATTATAGATAATATATACTTACACATATAGTATACTAGAGGCCCGGTGCCCGAAATTCTTTCACGGGTAGGGTCCCTATGCCTGGTCAGTGATCAGGGCAGATCAGATTCCCCACCTCCTCCTTTCCTCACTTCCTCAGGGCCCCACTGCCGCTGGTCGCCTGCCATGTTCTGTGCCGCCCTCTGGTGGTCAGTGCACATCATACCAAGCAATCAAACTCCTGGTCTCCTGGTCGAACTCCCAAGGGGACAATTTGCATATTAGCCTTTTATTATAGAGGCGGATTCTATACATTTATAAGTAGTTGTATGTGTATTACAGATGCAGTCTCAGTAAATGAGCAGTAAAGATGTGCCAAAAATACAATGGTTAATTCATAGAATTGGCATAATTTCAATGGATATTTTAGATACGGTTATTTATATCTAAGAGCAAGATTTCTTTTTCAATGAAAACTTCAAAACCATTCTTTAAAACTGATGAAGAAAACCAGAACCAGAACAGATGAATATGAATAATAATATTGGCCTATGTGACAAAGAATATAAGTGTGCTTTTCCTGGTATTTCTGACCCTGGTAGTTCCTATTTTTTATCATCATACCCCTCACTCAGAGTCCAAATATATTGTCTTTCATGAACTTTGGCTTATCTCTATTTTCAAAGAAATAATTGTTCATGACACATCAAAACCAGCAATGTATTCAGGTTGAGTAATAGGAGACAGTTCTGATTAAGTATCAAGAACTGTATGTAAGAACAGTCCCACAGCCATGCATCTGTCCCTAGTTGTCATAATAAACTATCTCATTGTCTGAACCAGGCAATTTGATATACTGGATTTGACTTCACTGGAGGTTGAAAAATAGGAAATGATCTCCTCATAGTTCAGTTCGATCTTACATAAAATAAGTCAACTTGGCGTTTCATCATTCAGAGACTTTCTATAGGCTGAAATAACCCTCTAATATCTAAAATAAAGCAGTGTATCAGAAGATCACAATTTTTCTTGGTAATGAGGCTAATTGTGTCATTAATTACAATGATATTATTTGACTATGGTGATTCCAAGTCAATAATTCAGTCCTTCACATGGAAATAAGACAAATGATGAAACACATTAGTGAAATTTGCTTTGTCTCCCTGACATCCAGCCACCTACTGACTCAACCATTATGCTGCCTGAGTGAGTGGGTTAAATATACACACTGAAATGGATGATTTTTCTTTAATTTCAGAATCATTAGAACTGGCTCTCTGAGTAAATACTAGGGCTGAATTAAACATTTATTAAAGTAATCTACTAGTCATCATCACTCAATGTACTTCAACTTAGAAACCCATGTTTACATTTTCTTATCTCTTCCAAGGAACAATCTTTCACCTAATTCAAGGATGTTTAATGCAGTCTTACAAATAACATAATAAATGATAATGCTAACCAACATTTTCACACGCTTGAGAATTGCCACATGGATGCTTACTTTCAAGTCTGTTTCTGCATGATAGTCATCCAGCAGTCTCACATACAGACACATTTATTAATTTATTCAATAAAGATTTATCCAATTAATTACATCCTAGGCACACTGCTGAGCATTAAAAAAATAACATTAAACAAGATACACATGCCGCACATCCTCCAGGAGCTTACACTCACAAACCTGCTGGTGTTAGAAGCTTTCTCAGCAGCAGCACTAATTTGCTGAACTCACCAATTTACTGATTTGCCAAGAATAAATAGAAGTATATTCCACATTTAGTAAATAACTCCAACACTCTTATTAACAGATTGTTGTTAAAATATTGTTATTAAGTTGATAACAATCCTCTCAGAACTATTAAAATTAACCTTTTGTGAAATCAAAAAATATTGTAAATTGGGTGATTTTGGCCATTTGGCAAGTTTTGGAAAGTCAGGTGTTCCTGATCCTCCCACCTTTGCTGATGTCCAAATCCTAAGACCAGCTCACCAGTGCATCTCATTGAATCTCCCCCAAACTGTGCAGTGTTATTGCAGAAGAACCTTAGACCTGCTGTGTAGATGATGACATCGAGGCTCAAGTGTCAGACAAAGGTCATAAAGTTAGTATCAAGCATGGCTGAGTACTAACTATTCCTCTCAACTCAGCATCTAGTTCATTTTAACCAAAGGAATCTGCTGTGCCTTTAGTGCTCACATACTGGGACCTGCTTTTTTGACATGTGTGGATTAATCATGTTGGGAATATCTACCAGGAGCAATCAGTCCACCCCAGGGAGATCCCACACCCAGCCCACATGGATGGAAACTCAGAACTGAAACCTGATGTTGTTCAGGTACCAAGACCACGTTGAGATTCACAAATCAGCAAACCCAGTAAAAAGGGCAGGTTCTTTGGTGTGTGTGCGTATGTGTGAATGAATTTTATTTGTTTTTAATTTACTGTTTAATTACAGTTGACATACAATATTGTTTCAGGAGTAAAGTCTAGTGATTAGACATTTTATGCCTTATGATGTGATCAGCACAATAATTCTAGTAGACATCTGATACCCTACATAGTTATTATGATATGGACTGGATTCCCTATGCTGTACTTTACATCTCTGTGAGTCATTCTATAACTGGAAGTTTGTACTTCTTAGTCCCTTCACCTTCTATGCCCATCCCTCAACCCCCTCCCATCTGACAACCATCAGTTTTTTTCTCTATACAGTGGGGCCTTGACTTACAAGTGTCCCGACTAACGAGTTTTTTGAGATACCAGCTGTCTCTCGGCCGATTTTTTGCATTGAGTTGATAGAGTAATTCGAGTTAATGAGCTCCTTAACGAGCTCCTTAACGAGCTCGGTCTCAGAATGAATTCAACTTGTAAGTCAAGGCCCCACTGTATCTATGAGTTTGTTTCTATTTTGTTTGTCCATTGGTTTTGGTTTTTAGATTCCACATGTAATCTAAAAATATCATATGGTAGTTGTCTTTCTCTGCCTGACTTATTTCACACAGCATAATACCCTCTAGGTCCACTCATGTTATTACAAATGGCAAGATCTCATTCTTTTTTTAGGACTGAGTAGTATACCATTGTATATATGTACCCTATCTTCTTTATCCATTCATCTATTGATAGACACTTAGGTTGCTTCCATAGTTTGACTATTGTAAATAATGCTACATTGAACATATGGGGTGCGTATATCTTTTCCAGTTAGTGTTTTATGGCAAAATCAGGTGTAAAGTTTACACAGGTGCAATGTTTATGGACTTTATATAAAGTTGTGAAGGCGAAAATGCTATCAGACAACATATCTGGCTAAGATTTCTCATTTATCCATCAAATATTTTAGCTACACAGTTTAATCATTAAAGTCTAATAGGGACAGTCTCTCCCTTCAAATTTTCAACTCTAACAAAGAAGGAATGTGATACGACCCTAAGCAAGTTTTAAAAGTTTATGCCTCAGTTTCCTCAATGACACGTTGCAAATTACAGTGATAATTATCCCATCCGGTAGCGATGAAGATAAAATGAGATAATGAAGATTAAGTGCTTAGGAGGTCCTCAGATCTGATACCTGGGTTGGGTGAAGAACAGGAAAAGGGTGAGCAGCTACTGCACATGTCACAGAGATACAGCCAAGGAGCTCCCAGAGGTTGATACAGGAGGAGACTGGATGGTTCAGTAAGATTGAATCAAAGGCCTTCCTGATGCCAACAGCCCTAAAATTTATGCTCTTACTTTGAAGAGATACTTGGTGGATTTAAGCTGAGAAGTGTCCTAATGAGATGTACATTTGAAACAGACTGTCAAAACCCAGAAATAGCACAGTTAAAGTCATTAGATCAATAAAACAGTAATTACTAAGAGCTATTGGCACATAAGGACATCACGTACCAACAGAAAGTACTGAAACTGCCATGAGACTCAAATCTAAGGGAGGAAGTTATTCAAGAAAGATGAAGGGCCATGAGTGGAAGAGGTTGTTTTGCCACCGCCATGAAGTCCTCAGGAGCCACCCATAGAATCAGCAGCAGCTAAGGTCAGTGTGACCACCATGAAGATGTTTCTGTCCAGTTGGTCTCCCCACATTCATATCTGTGAGCAGCATTGGCTTTAAAATAAAGGTCAACAGGCCCTGACCAGGTAACTCAGTTGCTTAGAATGTTGTCTTAATATACTAAGGTTGTGGGTTTGATTTCTAGTCAGGATACATACAAGAAGTAACCAATGAATGCATAAATAAGTGGAACAACAAATCAATGCTTCTCTCTCTCTCTCTCTCTCTCTCTCTCTCTCTCTGTCAATCAATAAAAAATAATGAAACTAAACAGTTCAACAGTTTTACACATTTTACAGTTCTGTCTTCTCTGAGTAATCAAAATATGTTTACTAAGAGATAGATTGATGATCCTTCATTTTCCCTTACTCTAAAGAAACAGCATCTGTGTCCTGAATATTCTGCATTTAAAGGCATTAAATAAGAAATATTCTAAACCCATAGTGATAAAGTTTCTTAAATTAAGACAAACTATGTTCAAATGAGAAGAGCAGTTGATGACTATTTTATTTAAGAAGTTAACATTTTCCCCTTTGAATTCAAAATACTTGGAAAACAAAACCAGCATGCTGCCCATAACAGAATCAGATCATCCTGGTACCATTAAGAACTTCTGAGAGTAGATTATTACTATGTTTTGGAACCTTAATTCAAAGCATGTCTAAATGCTTTGAGGCTTCCAGGCAGATTCTTATGGTTATGTGGAGAACTGCATATGAGAGATAGGAAATGTGAAATAAACATAACCACCTCTGTGGGTGAAGCGCAATACGCAAAAACCAAGTCAGTGAAAATAGAGGATGACAGATAAATGGCCTGAAGTCTAGTAGAAAAGAAAAATGGCTTTAATTTCCCCTGCTATGCAACTCTCCATTCCATTTTAGTTACTAGTCATTAAAGTCATTTAGAATTTAGTTTAAATTTTAAAAATACATTTGTTAACTTTATCTCTTTAATGTGTTTCCTGAACATTTTTGCATATATCATCATTGTACTATACTGAAAGTTGAGAGGGGACATTTATAATAAAATCAATTCTATAGCCTATTAGGGATTGCTTTTTTTTTTTTTTTTTTTTTTTTTTTTTTTGCTTTCTATTTTCAAAGCTACGTTCTTACATACCATTGATTTCTCTACCTAAACTCTCTATTCCTAAACACACACCTACACAAATACACACATATACAAACACGCACGATATTTTATGATTTGGTAATAGGTCCTGACTGAATTAAATCTGATAAAAATATAATTTGAGTCCCACTAAGAGTACTATTGATTCTAGTCCACATATTTTTGCCCTGCATAATTCAGTAACATTAGAAATATACCTTTAAATGATAAGGAGGTTTGGGGCATAAAAAAAATGTGGAGCAAGACAAGTATACATTTGTTCTTTAGGTCTTGTAACCTGATCCATTCTCTTAGATCAGTGGTTCTCAACCTTCTGGCGCTTTAAATACAGTTTCTCATGTTGTGACCCAACCATAAAATTATTTGCGTTGCTACTTCGTAACTGTAATGTTGCTACTGTTAGGAATCGTAATGTAATATCTGATATGCAGGATGGTCTTAGGCGACCCCTGTGAAAGGGTCGTTTGACCGCCAAAGGGGTCGCGACCCACAGGTTGAGAACCGCTGTCTTAGATGGTATAGTTAGCACAATAAAATTTTAAAAATTAAAATTTTAAGGTCCAAATTAAACTTTTAAGGTCCTAACAGGTCACATCCGGAATGCCATTTGATGGCAATATACTTATGCTGAGGATTGGCACAAACACTGCTATGTGTCGCATGATATGTTACTATATATATATTAAAGTAGTAAAACTGTGTACACAAAATGTACAAAAAGACATTGAATGTGAACATTTTTGGGAGCAGTTATGAGCACAGTGTCCAGAGTCATATTGTTGAGATGTGAAAACCTATTCCTCCACTACCTAGCTGATGTTGGGCAAGGTAAGTGACCTGTCTGTGTCACAGTTTCCTCCTCTGTAAAACAGAACTAATACTATCCATCTCGTATGATGCTTTTGAAGATTAAATAAGCTAATTTATATACATATATATATGTGTATATATATATACATATATATAATATAAAGAACAATGTCTAATAAATATCTAGCACTATGTGTTTGTTATTATTAGCAAGAAATAAAAGGCTTGCTGAGTATGAAGACAAAACCCAACATATGCTCTCAGAGGAGTTTCAATTACAAATAAGACAGAAAAGAAATATGGAATTTACTACCACGCTATGAAACAATAATTATGAAATTGCAGGGAGTTTCTGAATTGGTCAAATTTCATGTCATCATATACCAAGGCTCAACTTTTATGATGGTGCCCAGAGCACCCATCACATGAAATGTAAGGTATATGAGGACATGTTTGGTTCATTGCTGAATCCCAGCACTCAACCAACATTTGTTGAACAAATGAATGAAGAAATGTGAGTCCCAATGGGAATCATGGATGCATGAGAAACATTCAACATAAATTCAGGCAATAAACTAGGCCAGTCAGGATTTCAGGGAAGCACACCAGGCATCTGGACAAAACTAAGAGAGGGAATGTTACAGACTTCCCCTTTGTTAAGTCTGGATTAATAGCATTAACGAGAGTCCCAAACTTCACATGCTGGCTAAACTAATCTAAGAAGATCATGTTAATGCTGTGAGTTCACCTACATAGAACTACCCAGAGGCAACAATAAAAGACGAGGTGAGAAGTCTAGTCAAAGGCAATAATTAACCACTGACTCCAACAGTATAGGCAAGACAGCTGTTACATATACTAGTATACCTTACACTTGTTCTACAGTTGAAGCCTTTTCTTTTTGAAATACCATATGGTTCATCTCTGAATAAAATAAAGTCCTCCAAAATAAGAGAATCCCAGCTTGAAAAGCTATCAGCCAACAAGCCAGACCTGTGTTGGAAGCTCTATAGAAAAACTGCTTTGCTCTATTAAGAACCCGCTCTTTCATTGTTGCAAATCAATCTTTGCCTTGCAGCCATGTCTGGCATGCATAGGGTTTTGTCACAGTGTGACTTTAATGTATAAATAACTAAAATTTCAAAATCCACAGGTGCTTTAGCATGCCATTAAAGTCTCCAATAGTCTTTTAAAGTTCCATTTCTAGAGTAGTTAAGTGACAGAAAGTTTAGTAAATATTTACTGCCTATTCTTCTGGCTATTTCTAAGTTTTTAAAAGATCTACTTTCTCAAAATGTTAATATCTCCAAGTTTTCTAATGTTAATGCATTTTTAAATTTGCCAAATAACATGATAAATGGCTATAAAATTGTTTACTGTGTCAAGAAAATTGCTTGATTCCTTTAAAGAGACACAAGTTTGAGCAGGTAAGTGAGGAATAACTGGGAGTTGAGAAGTAAAGATAGTAAAGATAAAGATTATACATATATATAGCATTTAAAATTATAGATTATTAATAAAAGGTAGATTTCTCATACTTATGGGCTACCCAATGGATCTGAGTTTCTAATAATAGAGTTCTAGAAAATACATTTTGAAGAATCTCCTCAATTAGCCTTGATATGCAGTTGGGTTTATGGAACATTCGTGTAGACAACAGTCTGAAAGTGTATTAAAGAAGGAAAGATCTCAGCAGGCTTAAATGCTTTTTGGAAAGAGCAAGTTGATGGGGAGATGATGAGGAAAATAAATAAAGGGGTAATTACTGCAAACAAGTTCTCTGTGGGTCAGGATGAGATAGGATGAGATTAGGGACAGTGACTACAGTGAGATGGGAGAAGGAAGCCATTTCTGTGTTGCAGTAGAAGTCATGAAGGAAAGAGTGGAGATGAAACTCAGTCCATTGACTGAGTGGCAGAAAGTAGATATTTTCAGATTTTTCTCAAAGGCAAGTTATCTCCTGAGAGTGAGGGAAGTTGCCATGAAGTCAGCTATTCAATGCAAGTGCAGGGAGCTTGAAGTAGCTGATTGCTTTGTAAACTAAGATATTATGTGTTCTTTGTCCTGGAGAGTAAATGAAGAGAGATTCACTAGAAACCTCTCATTAGTATTTATGTGCCTTAAACTATTATAACTACTATCAATTCAAATATGAATTCTAGGATTGATAAATTGTCAGGGCCATGAGAACAAGTGAAAAGCTATACTAAAAGAATTCAACTTTCACCAAGACACAGTTGATTGTGACAGTATTTGTTAGTTGTGTCATATCTATGATTATCATCATCTATAATGTCCACATCACAGTGTATTTTTAAAACATTCATTCTTTGGGAAAGAAGATAAAAGATTTTTGTCTCTCTATAAAGAACATATATCTGTTGAATCAATGCGGTTTTTCTTTGCCAGGTAAATTTTGGTAGGAAGAAGACTAAGATCCCCAATGAAGAATGTCAAAAGAGTTAAAGGGAGAAATGGAGGGAAGGAGGAGAGAGGGAGAGAGGGTGATGCGGGGGACGGAGACACACAGAGAGAGAGACTCATCACTGCCCCCAATTTTTATGTGGTGTGCTTACTGTTTATTTTGGCTGAAATAAATATCTATAAACCACTGTAAATCACATACTAAAATCTAACCACCACCAAAATAAAAATACAGCACTTCCTTAGACCCCAAGAAAACACTGATCTGCTCTTTGTCCTCATTTGTCTTCTGAGACTTCTATACAGTGTAGTCACACAGGGTGTACTCTTTTGCATCAATCTCCTTTAGCATAGTTTTGGGGATTCATCCATATTGCATTGTGCAGTTTGTTCCTTTTTATTGTGATGTAGTGTTTCAGTTTATGGATGTACCAAAATTTGTTTATCCATTTAGTGGCTTATGAACATTGGATGGTTTAAAATTCCAAACAACAACAAATGAGAGTTCCATTTGCTTCGCATCCTCACCAACAACTTGGATTTTCATTGAAAAATCTGAGCTATCCAAGTGAGTAAATAGTAATCTCAGATTGTTTTTATTTTCATTTCCCCGATGACCAAATGATAGTATTTTTTCATGTACTTACTGGCTACCTATGCATCTTACTTTGTGAATTGTCTGTTCAAGTCCTTTGTTCATTTTCAGTTGTACTCTTTCTCATATTATTATCAAACTAGAGGCCTGGTACACGAATTTGTGCACAGGTGTGGTTCCTCTGCCTGGCCAGCAATCAGGGCGATCTCACCCAGTCCCAATAGGGACTGATAGGGGCCAGCTGGCCAGGGAGGGACCACTGGAGGGCTCCAGGGCATGTCCAGCCCTCTCACCCAGTCCCCATGGGCCGAACCCTAGCAGCAAGCTAACCTTCCTGTCAGAGCATCTGTCCCCTGGTGGTCAGTGCGCATCATAGCGACTGGTTAATCAGTCGGACATTTAGCATGTTACTCTTTTATTATCTAGGATTGTAAAATGGACATAGATACAGATAGATAGATAGTAGAGATATAGTCTAGAATCCAAGATTATCTCCCCCATCTCCAAGTTATTAGCATAATCACATCTCAAACTGTCCCTTTGCTATGTAAACTAACATATTTAGAGGTTCTGGAGATTAAGATATGGACAACTTTGGGTGGGGGTGCTATTCTGTCCACCACACTTACATATCATTTATTTTCTTTTATGGTTAAGTACTTTTAATGTGCTTTCTAAGAAATCACTACCTAATCCAAGTTTGCAAAGATTTTATCTTCTCTTTTCTAGTAGACACTTTATAGTTTTAGCTTTTATGTTTAGATCTATAATTATTTCAAATTAAATCTTGTTTATGGTATGAGGTAAGGGATGATGTTTGCCTCGTGTATAATTAGTTGTTGCAACACCCTTTGTAGAAATTATTATTTCCTACTTGAATTACTTTGGCAACTTTGTCAAAAACTTATTGACTATATTTGAGTGTATTTTTGGATTCTCTATCCTGTTCTATTAATTTATATGTCTACTCTTACTTTGATTGCTGCAACTTTTTAGTAAGTCTTGAAATCCCGGGAGCTTTCTCTGGAATCATGATATGAATATTATAATCTTTTTTGTGAATTAAAAATTAATGCCAGAATTGATTGGGTAATGATAATAGAGAATTGCTGCAAATTTGGCACTTTATCTCCATTTCTATAAAAACCATGCTTCTTTATTTCAGGATTCAGCTGAAAACATATTCCTAGCTGTGATCATGGATAACAACTGTTCCTCATCAGATATCACAGCATCATTTTAATTTAATGGCCCCTGCAAAGACTCTGTTTCTAAATAAGGTCACATTCTGAGGTACTGGCAGTTAGGACTTCAACATATTTTTATAGGAGGAAACACAATTCATAACATAGGCCTTGCTAAGATCCACGCAACATGGTATTTATGATATTTTATTGATTTGTATAGGAAAGAAGCTTAATTTAGAGTGACTAGTATTTAATAGTTCCAACATGCTTCAGAATGGTCATCTTTTTTCTAGGAAGTTGACAGAAATCCTATGTTTAATACTATGCTTAGGATCATATTTACATCTCTATGATTAATATTATTCATATTTTACTCATTGGTGGAGGAACATCTGACAGCTTCCCAAGACAGTGTCTTTTAATTCCTCATTGCCACTTACTGACAGGTAATAATCTTTCTAAATTATACCTTGAATGCCTCATGGTGCCTGATTTTTATACAATAGTTTTAACCTCTTTTCATTTCTGTTCAAAATTCCATTTCAAGTTCTCTTGATAGAGAATATTCCTCTTCCTCCTGAAACTAGTGTTTGAAATTGTTAAGAGTTCTTATGTTTCTAAAAATCAAATAGAATAAATGGTGTTTTTAAAACATAGTAAATGGGCTTCTTCACCCTAAAACACTTCAGTCTTCTGTATACTGATGTGTACTGAAAAGTTTGAATAGAGGATATAATATGTAATGTCTGCCATACACATTAGCCCATGGAAGCCTTTTGATATATACTATCACACAGGAAACACACTTTCGGGATTATTGCTCAAAGCCATATAACTGGTATATATACATTCTTTTAAATTATATTCTTTAAAATCATCTCTGTAATCAGATACTCAGTTTTCAAGTTGCCCTTTGCCTTCAGTGTTATGACCTTTGATCCATAAGAAGAAATGAAAATATTATGTTTCCTGTTCATCTAATCTACTTAGTAAGAAACTCACCACGGTTTCCCTTTCCTTTCTCCTGAGTAGTCACCTAAACTTTGTGTATGGCATGTGTGTGTGTGTGTCCACCTAGAATTGCTTCCTTTGGGAAATCACCTTTCTTTCACTTGAAAATATACTGCTCAGCCAATGAGGTTGGGTTGGAAACAACCTGGCCCAGGAGTGAGCAAGATGAAAGTATTCCACCTTCCCCAGATCAGGGTTGTATACAGGAGTAAGGCCAGACAGGCAGATTCATCCCTGAAATTTGCAGTCAGAAAAAAACAAGGAGAGGTGGGGGAGGGGATGGAAGAAAAGGGAAGAACAATACTCCTGTTTTGTTTGAAAACTTCAAGCTGTAAAAATAATGTACTTTACTTCCAGCAACCATCAGGCTCACATCCTTTTTGCCTAGGAAAGCCTGAGTTAATTTTCTATCTCAGACAACTGAATACATCACAATACTAGTACATGCAACTGAGTGATTAGTGAGGCATCAATGCTTCCTGTGTTCACACTTACCCAAAGGATACTCAATACAATTGAATAGATCTCCATTGAGAAGAGGTCCAAACTCACACAGAAGGCACAATGACTGACTTTCCTGTCCAGTTCCATTTCTGTTTCTTGGAAGAACTGCCTTTGCAAGTACAAGGCTCTTTCTTCAGAGAGTAAGTCGCTTAAGATCTGAGGCAATAGGCTGCCTTATTTGGACTGTTCATAAATCTTAGCAGATTGTTCAATAAGTATTTGTTAAATCAAATTATTTCTCTGATATCTTAGTAGATAATGCATCATAGACTTGGTTGATTATAAGTAATTGCTCCATCTCCAATTAAAATTCACTCACTGTAACTCAAACAGCATACCCATCATCAGATATTTTACATAAATTGTGCTCCAAATGAAATATCCTGCTGAGGGATTTCCTCTGCCCTCGCCTGGCAGCCTGTTTTCCCTTCCTTTGAAATATTAGTCTCCAAAGACCAGTTTCCTTTGAGCAGATGATCAAGATTAACAATCACTCTGCTCTTTCTGTTCCACAAGGGAAGCTTTTGACTCAACTTCTCTGGGGAAACAAATGCAGTCTGTACTCTTTCGGATTTGTTGAGTTAGTGTGTTTCCTGTTGCTGCTGCTGCTGCTGCTATTGTTTTAATGTTCGATTTTTGGAGTTAAGTTATCTGAATAAAATGGAGAACATCCCAACAAAGCTTTGCTTTTTCTTGCAATACTGGCACCTGTATTCCTGCAGGACCTGTGGGAGCAGAATAGCCTTTGTTCCCTATGCATCTCCACTCTACGGGAATATTAACATCTTCTTAATTCACTGAATGGAAGCTCAGCAAACATGAGTGAGCACCGACTTTCTACCGGGTTCTGCCTTCGGCATGGTGGAAACACGGCTGAAAAACACAACTTGCTTTCTTTCACCAAATGCTTTTTTTTTTTCTTCCTGAACATCAACTGTGAACATCAAACACATGATGTTTCCGCTATTTTTTTTTTCTTAGATTTTTTGGAACTTTTTGTGTTGGTTAACATATCGATTTGGCTGCTGCAACAGAGAACTAAAATAACAGCAGCTTATATGGGGTTGAATCTTTTTTCTCATTCACCTAATATTCTGGGTGGAAGAATCCACAGCCTATACAGAGGCTCCACGTTTTCAGGGACACAGGCGCATTCTTTGGTCTTGTTGGCCTGTCATCCATAGAGGGTTGCTTTATCCCCATGATCCAAGAAGACACCCTCACATCTGCATTTAAGAAAGAAAAGGGGCCCCATTGCTTCCACTCAAACCCACGTGGCCACAATATGGCTGCATTTCTTTACAAGAGAGTATAAAATATATCATTTTCACTCTTCTCTGCTAAGAACCAGAGGTTCTATAATTATAGGGAACATGAGAAATGTTTATTAGGGAGGTATATGCATCCCCAAACAATTCACCGGGTGCATGCATGTTAAAAAGACCCCCTTGAAATTATAAGGTACTCCACTGTAACAGAAGTTTATTAGTCAGTAAGAACCATAAATTAAGGTAAGGTTTGGCAGTTAAAATTCCTTTAATTGCTTCTATTAGACAACTTCTATTAAAGCTGAACTCTTTGCTACACTTAGCCAACTGCTCAGGCATTTCCAGGTGTGAATTTTAGGCATTTTTCTCATTAACTGAGCAGATCATCATGTGTTTAGTTGTCCTAGTCTTTGGAATCCACAAGTTATAACAGACACCTGTAGCTTCCATAGAAGTTTTAGCTCTTTCACTCCCACAAAAGAATGATATATGCCAAAGGGAAAACAGAAGTGATGTGATCACAATATGATCACAGCACAATTCATTTCAATACTGCCCTTATTATTAATGTTCTCTCATTACTTCTCATTTAACACATCAGAATAAAGGAAAGTAAATTAGTGTGGAATACAGTTGAGATTTTTTTCATGTGCTCATGCAAAGGTGATACCATATAGTAGTTCAGAAGATGTTCCCATCAACTTTAGGGAAAAAGGGCGGAATAATTACCAGAAGCTGAGAAAGAGGAAAGCTAGGAATTGTTTAATGCTCATAGGCCATCCCAAAGAGCAATGAAAAGTCAGGATGTAAAAACTAGTTTTGCATAGTAAATGTGTTTTATGGTACAAAGGCATTGCTTTGAAATGAAGGTACAAGGTACATCAACTCTAAGTGCCCCATTCATCATGGGCAAGGCTTCCGCGGTCGGTGGCATTAATTCTCCAGGTTTGTATTGCGAGTCAGGCCACCGGATACATATTATTTTACAAGGAAATATTGGAAAGGGTTGGAGGTGGTTGCAAACACCTACGAGAGGTGGAATAATGATGCATAGCGCTTTTACTACGCACACAGAATTTAGATAAGTGGAAAGAGCATCCTTGCTCAGCTTCAAGAAGCAGCCCACCAGTCTCTGTGTGAGGCTTACCCACTGGTTCAACACTATCACACTATGTAGGAGGAAGATGAGCACCACACAATTAATTTAGAACCTTGAGGAGCCTAAGTATCTCGTTAATGGCCTATAAACAGCAAGGCCTCTCTCACCATGGCAACCAGAAAGAGCTGTCAGAGTCTTCATAGTTCCGGCTTCTGTCATTGCTCCAGGGAATCCCAAGAATGCCTTCATTTTCTCTGCTTCTAGACATGTTTTCTGGAGGTTATGGCACTTTTTTGAGGGTCATGTTTAAGGATCCCTTTTAGCATCGAAAATAAAAATCAAATAAATCGGACCTAACTGAAAACTCTGTGCAGCACATTACAACTTCCTAAACAGGGTTGGATGCTGCATGCTGTAACTCCAGTGAAATGTGAGGGGGAGAAACAGCCTGGTGCCTCGGAAGGCAAGAATGGGCCGGACTCTGTGGGTGCAGGGGGACCTTAGGATGCCCAGAGCTGGACTTGCTATATGGGCATCATTTTCATTGTGTGGGTGAAGAGATGTATAAGAATTGAAAGTGCTTTAGGATTCTAATAAGGAAGCCCTTTCACAAAGAAATGTATAAGTTTTCAATTGCAGCCAAAATGGATAATAGATAATCACAGACTGTCCATTAAAGAGAGGTTAGGCCATGGATGTGTATGGCATGTATGATGACAGGAGTGAAAGAACAAGATGATTATTCATGTGATCTTTTCATAAGTAAAATGTATCCTCAAAATGAGCTGCTCTCCTTCACACTCCATTTTTTGCCATCTGAAAACAACCCTGGTGCACTGATTCTTTGTGTTTATCTTCTCAGGTACTGATCCTTGAGCCTTACATGGTATGTACATGTGTTTTGCTTGGGCAATTGGTATTTTCAAATGTCTATCACGTCTGCCCTATCAACTTTCGATGGCAGTCGCCGTGCCTACCATGGTGACCATGGGTGGGGCCGATCGCACACCCCCCGTGGCGGCGATGACCCATTCGAATGTCTGCCCTATCAAATGTCTATCACTGTGATCATTGGACTCAGTGGTCTTGTATCAAAAGGGCCCACAGTAATATCTTGTAGATTCAAATGAGAGATGGTTCCTGGTTCCCATGTGGGAAAGACCTCCCTGAGGACCCAGTTATTTCAGAATCCTGTCTTTACTATCTTTATGACAACTAAACTTAGAGGTTCAAGATTTGAACAAATGATATTATAGATGCACTGTGTCTTGATTACAAAAAAAAAAGACTGCTAAAAATGTCTTTGGGAATGTACTGATTAATACACACTAGAAAACAGTATCATTAAATATACACATAGCTGGGTATATAGCCCACCATAAGTATTTTGGTCAATGAGTTGATGCAGAAATCTTTTAAAAGAGATAAATTATTTCTAAAATATTTCAGGGTTCTACTCTTGGCTTTTTCTACTGAATAGAGAGATATAAAGGTTACTTTTTTCTGGAATCGGAATGTAACAGATTTCAGAGGAGTAGCTAATTTATCCGGTGATGTAATTATCATTCAATATTATCATTCTAATCTAGAATAACAGCTTGAAATTTCTAACATTCAGCTACTAAAATAGAAGGTGATATAAATTTGACATCGATCCATATGAAAAAGACCAACATAAGTCAACAAAGGGATATGCTATCAAGTCAGTAAAAGTGAAATAAGGCTAGCTTAATGGACACAGAGCCCTCAAATCAAGAAAAATGATTCATTCACTCAAATTCAAAAAGTATTTTAAATACCTGTGCACTTTAAGAGGATGGGATTTAAAGTGTGACAGAGGCCTACACATCTGAGAACGTTCAGTATGACAACTGTGGTCAGGGAGATAGATTCATAAACATAAATGTCAGAGAGCAAGATACACAGAGCTGACATTCAACAGTGCTGCCCAGCAGCATACAGGCTTGTGTGAGTTCTGCCTACTGATGGACACCCACGTCTCACACCTGGTGATAAGCTTCTGTCACACTGCTGGACCTAACAAGGCAGAAACCAGGAAACATCACTGAAGACTAAGGGAGCATCATGAACATGGCTAGAGATGTAAAAATGATGGACTAACAATTGATGGGTATGACTGGTCCATGGAAGGATGTGATGGAAGATAGCCCTAGGGACTGGGGGAGGGAAGGGAGTGAGCCAAGGCATACACATTCAGGAAGCATTCACATGGGCACAAGACCAAGGACAATCTCCAAGGAAAACAATGCAAATAGGAGAGGGCAGAAGACCCTCTCAGATCAAAATAACATTTATATTCAAAGAAACGTAGTTGAAAAAAATCAATGAAGATCAGTAATGTAGAAGAAACTGTTTTCTTAGAAAGTAGAGAATCAAAAGCCCAGACTGCACAGTTCCACCTTTGTCCTACACCCCATGTCTAGGAACACGCCTCTGAAGGCTACTGTAGAGTCAAATAGAACAGAACAGAAAGTAGGAGGGGCTAATATTATTTGTCTTACTAAGGTTGTCCACTTCTGTTTACATGACCCCAAATATTCCACTGAAAAAATTAAAACTGGTTTGCTGGTGACTTGTCAGTATATCACAAGTTAGCCAAATTTATTCCCTGGAGGGGTTCTCTGGGCTTAGGAAAGACGATCTGAACATGTGGGTTTTCTCACTCTGGTTTTACCAACCTGCTAATCCCACAATCTTCCTCTATAACAAAGACAATGTCTGAAGCACCCAGAATTATAAACTTTGATTTTCACGGGCATTCACCACAGTCATTGATTGGTACCCTGTGCTTGGAAAAGGAAAAGGGTTGTTTTGGCTGTCTCTCCTGTGGTCCTGCACTCACTCGTGTCCTATGCTTGGGCTCCATAGCACTTGGCCACCTAATTCAAGGTCACGCCCGTGAGAGACAGGGTCCACCTTCCATTGACAGAACATCAGCAATTGAGAACCACAGCTCTGGTGGGAGATCACAGCCGTGCAGGTGAGTGGTTATTGCTGAAGATGAGGACCAGAGGCTCAGCAGTGACCTTCACCCTTGACAGACAGCCTTCTGAACCAGAGTTTCCTTTCATAGCTTCGCTTTTAAAAATGCATAAACTTATGAAATCACCCTTATGAAGTTCAGCACCATCTTCATTCAATGTGTTCTGTTCAGCTGGCCTTTGAATAACATTTCATTCAATGTCCTTTCATTAGAATGTCAATGACACCACAGGAACTTGACTCTCATTTACATCAAGTAGCCTAAGGTAGCACTGGTTTTCCTACTCATCCTTCCCCTTCAAGTTGCAGAACCTATGATGACATCAGGTGAGGGCTTCCTATAGGTACTGCTATATACAGTGATACAGTAGCAGATGCTGAAAATATCCTGAAATCAGAATCAGTGAGGCCAGCTGAGTTTTTTTAAGGAGAAATGTTTCCCAAGAATAATCCATTCTGCCAAACCAGCTGTTGGAGCAGACACGCTGCCCTTCCTGCCGTTACTGTGTGCCGACAGCATCGACTGCAAGCCCAGGGAGGAGTTACCACCCCTCCTACTCGTGGGTGACAACAGAGCCACTGGGGTTGAGCTGCCGTGCCCCTTGCTCATGTCTTCAGGTTCACGGGCAGTGCAGGTGTGGGCTGCACAGGAGTTGGGCTTTTGCTGGTGGCATGTAAGAGGAGGCCCTGTCATATATGTATGACATCCCACAGGTTGAAAATGCAGACCTGGCTATTTGCACAGGGTTATTCTAAACCAGTGATGGCGAACCTATGACACGCGTGTCAGAGGTGACACACAAACTCATTTTTTTGGTTGATTTTTCTTTGTTAAATGGCATTTAAATATATAAAATAAATATCAAAAATATAAGTCTTTGTTTTACTACGGTGGCAAATATCAAAAAATTTCTATATGTGACACCGCACAAGAGTTAAGTTAGGGTTTTTTCAAAATGCTGACATGCCAAGCTCAAAAGGTTCGCCATCACTGTTCTAAATGGATCCTGCCTCTTCTAAAGGTCCTGTTCTGGCATTACATAAAGTCAGATAGATCCCCTTCGACTCTGGGGCACAGAAGCCTGAGGCCACAGAGTCACTGAAACCTCATCGCAAACAGTCCCCAAGTCTCACTTTATCAAAGAGATCCCTTGTGTACAGATTTTGACAGTTATTTAATGAATTCATGGTAGGTAAACCTAAAGTTCTACATTTCCTTCCTAGCGGTTCCTCACACACTCTACACTAGACGTTTTTATAGCCAATGTTGTTGCTGATGGACTGAGAAGGGTAAAGTTATAAAACATCAGACAAAAACATACTCCATGTAAAGAAATGAGTGAATAGTTCATTATTTTTTGTTTATATTTTTATTGAGCCCACTGATTTTTTTCTTTTCAAAACCTCATTGTCTTTTTCTGGCTCCCTATTTGCCTGGAACATTAAAGATTTCTTTAAGATTTCAAAAAATAAGTCAGATTCATTCTCATGGATATTCTTCCCATGATATTCTTTCTGTGTTGACTCTAATCTGAGAAAAGGCATAAGTGAAACATTAGCTCTCCTTTCTCTCATACATCAAGTCCTTTAAATTGGAGCAACAACACAACGGGGAATACCACAGTGTGAAATTTGTTTATTTATATTTTTTCCACTTTCCATTACCTGCCAGGAAGAACGATAAAGGGTGTGATTCATGGGCAAATTTTGGAAGCATCGATTCTTCCAGATCACTATTTTAAATTAAGGATTTTAAACTCTCTCCTTTACATATGACTTTAGAGCTAAGCAATGAATAGGGAAGGTATGACCTCACTGAAAAAGGACATCCTAGATGAAAATATTAGAAAGTACTCTGGGAATTTCTCTATGAGCTTGGTACAGGGTCTGAATGAAACACCTGAGAGTTCGACACCAGGAGAGAGTCCGTGATATGGTGGATCCAGCCATCACCTGGGCTGAATCCCAAAGCAGTCAGACCAAGAGAAGGGAGTCATTTAACTATGTGAACCATCCTGTTTACTTTTAAATAAAAGAATGACACCTGGTAATACAAATGGTCTCTGGAAGACTGAGGTTGTCAGTGCAGCTGAGGCCCCAGCTGGCTCCTGCGAGGCTGAGTTTCAGATGGAGACTAAATTCTCCTGGATTCAACTGAGCAGCCATGGGCACCAGCATGGTTTACCAGAAAGGTGCTGAAAGCATCTACAACTTTAAGGATCTGCTGTCATTCCAATTCTGCCCTTCTAGAACATGTCCAGAGAGAGGCGCTCTACTTAATACAAGAAGTACCGAGTTGAAGGCAACTTTTCCATGACCTAAAAATTCCCTCAATAGAACAGGCTCTGTGTGTGGCATTGATGACTTAGCAGTAGTCTTGATCTTGTTTGTTCTCCATCTTCATAAACAATACCGTGAACTCCACATCGTAAGTTGAGCAGAGATAGTGCTCTCTGTAGCCATGGTTCCAATGAGGCCATTATTTCCATCCTTTCTTTTTCACAGCAATAAAGACAAGACAACAGAGACGACATAGCCTCACTTTCTGGGCATTTGTCAGGAGTAGTTAATGGAACAGGGACACTTGAGTGCATGGCCACTTGGGGATAAAAAACTGAGCATTTGTTAAAGTTGCATCAATGAACGTATTCATGGTCTCAGATTGATATCTAGCAGATGGGTAACTGCAGACTTGAGGGATTATACACGAAGGCATCCTACGTGCCAGGCCCCATGCCAAGCATGTTACTGACACAATTTTATTTATTTAATTCTTAAAATGTATCTTGGGATAAGCAAATCTATAAAAGGGCAACTAATTTCCCCCAAGTCACAAACCTAGTAAAAGACAGACTTAACAACTCTAACACGAATCTGTCTCACTTAAAACCTCATGATCTTTTCACCATACTACTGCTTCGAAATATGTATTTTGTTAAATTCTGAAAACTACTAAACTTGCAAGAGATTCATGTGTTCTTACATCTGTTTGGAAACCTGTACAGAAAAGTTTTAATAGAAGTAGTAGAAAATGATTATGAGAAAATATTTTGGAGAAAAATGGGCTAGAATATTGATGATGTTTAAAGAAGTGCCATCAACCCTATGAGAACAGACTTTCTGTGGTTACGGTGAGCTAGTCGGAGACCATCCTGCTCTTTATTTCTTTCTTTCTTTCCTTTTTTTCCCCTGCTCCTTATTTCAATGAACCTGGGCTCCATCAGAAAGATAGGACATGGTCACAGGCAACTCAGGAGAGTCCCACAAAGAGAGAGTTTGTAAAGCAGAGAGACCCAGCAATCAAGAATGGGTTGCCTGTCCCCAGGAGGAGGCCTGCTTGTAAGGGAGGAAGCCCTATGTTCCTTACTTAAGGAAAACACATGAAATTAACTGCTCATGATGAGGTCATAGGATTCCTTTATGCAGGAATAATATTTTAATATCTGACTATTGCCTAATAAGTATTATGCATACACTAGAGGCCCAGTGCATGAAATTCATGCACTGGAGGGGGTGGGATCCCTCAGCCCAGCCTGCCCCTTCTCACAGTCCAGGAGCCTTCAGGGGATGTCCTGCTGACAGCTTAGGCCTGCTCCAAAGGGAGCAGGCCTAAGCCACAGTCTGGCCTCCTTCTGCGGGAGGTGACCGGCCAATAAGGGGAAGGCACTGCCCCCATCACCCCCTCGTTGCTGCTGCCTCTGGCCTCCTTCTGTGGGAGGCGACCCTGCGATGAGGGGAAGGAGACACCCCCATCACACTTCTGCTGCTGCCACTGCAGGCCATGAAGTTGCCTGAGCCTCAGCCCTCGCAGTGGTCAGCCCTGGGCAAGCAGCAGCAGCCTTCGGCCACGAGCTTCCCCGTGCTTAACCAATAGGGTGCGTTCATCCAGTGGTGGGCAGGCCACATCTTCCAGGGTTCTCCTGGCTGCAGGGGAGAATGCAGGTCTCCCTCCGGCCCTGGGTGACTGGGTCTGGCTGCTAGAGGAAATTCCCTACATTGGCTGCCTGGACACCTGGAGGCCTCCACCAATTCCCGACCCTCACCCGAGGGGCATTGAAGGGTGATGGAGGCGGCCTGGGAGTTTGAGGAGCTGCAGGAAGGAGCTGCCTTTCTAAGAACCCCTGACCCATGGTGCCGGCGGCCAAGGTGGGGAGTGACCAGGCCGGGAGCTCTTAGCTGTGGAGCTCAGACTTTCCCTCACCTGCCTTCGCTGCTGGGCTATCCCTCGCTCACCTGCCTTCACTGCCAGTGCAGAGGTTTACCGGCAGAGCAGCTCTGCTGCCATTTGGCTGAAGGAACCTGTGGTCCTTTTGGGCAAGCAGCAGTGGCCATCAGGAGTGCTCACAGCTGCCGCCATGTGGGGAGTCCAGGCCGCCCTCCTCTGGGCCTGCCTTCCCCACCCCATCCCTGCTGCCACCTTCCTAGGGCCGGCCCTGGCCAAGCAGCAGAGGCCATCAGGAGCACTCACAGCTGCCACCGCCCCAATGTGGGGAGTACAGGCCGCCCTCCACTGGGCCCACCTCCCCAGACCCCCGTCCCCGCTGCCGCTTGCCTAGGGCTGGCCCTGGGCAAGCAGCAGCCACCATCACGTCCCCAACACTGCAAGTCCCCACCTCCATCCCCGATGCTGCAAGTTCCTGCCCACCCGCACTGGTCGTTACTGTGATGGCGTCCCGACCAATTTGCATATTACCCTTTTATTAGTATAGATGTTGTATCCATCATCTGTGATGAGGCCATAAAATCTTAATTAGGAAAACTCTTTGGAAGGAAAATGAATATAATTGGTATTTGCTAGTAATTTGGTTGGAAGCATCAATAGGGAAACTTCTTTCTACTCTAACTTATTGGGAAGGTCACCTACTGAATTCCAGTACATTTAGGCAGTTTGCCTACGGATTACACACCTTAAGAATCTTTTTGTCATTATCTAATCTGAAATATTGATCTGATCCTATGAAGTCTTCCCATAGTCATGAAGGAGCAACATAGATACATAATACTTAGTAGGCAATAGACATATATTAAAAAACTATGTCGCTGGTCCCCTGAGGAAGAGCTGTGGCCAGGAGCTCAGGCACTGGACCCATCTGTTCCTGCATAAAGGAATCCTCACCCTCCTGTTCTCAGCACCTGCCAACACCTCCCACTGGCCAAGCCCAACCAGAAGCCAGAAGGCAACAGCATCCCCTTGAAGGTCAAATTCTGCCGGGACAGCACAGGACAAAGAAGGGTGAAGAGCATGTAGATCTGGAGGAGCAAGTGTAGAATACCCAAGTCAACTCCCAGTAAACGCCCCTGACCATCAGAGACCCTTCCCCCAACAGGTTTGAAAGGAGTGAGAAGAACAAAAACACAGCCAAGAATGACCACCACATGAACATGGGCACAAGACGGGCTACTCTGCCTAACTTTACATTAACAACATGCTTTATAGTCTACAGAGGAATTATGATCCCAATTTTACAGAGGAAAAGACTGAGGTCCAGAAAAGTTAAATAAATGGCCAAAATTCATATGACTGGCAAGTGGCAGAACTGTGACTTGAAATAAGGTTGTCTGATTTCAGATCAGCTGCTTTTCTGTAGGGAACCCACCCCCAGCAAAATATGAGGGGCTGTTTGATTCTCACTGGCCTGAGATGCAGCCCTACTAAGGAAAACTAGATTTTAATCAATCCTGTTGTATCTAGACTAGAAACGGCAGACGGTCCGTCAGACTTCAGTATACATGAAATCAATTAAGTAACGGGGCATCTGAACTAGTCACCAAGTTTGTTTTTCCTTTGTCTTCTCATCTGTTAGAGACACACATTGATAGAAAATGTGCCACCCAGGCATTTTTTCTCTTTGCCAGAGGCATTTCTGCCACTTGAGAGAAGAGACTGTCATTTATATAAACTGGAGTGGTTAATATTTATGCACAGTTGTCTGCCCCAGGACAACTTGAACTAATTTTTACAGTATAACTAGCAATGTGCTTTATAAAAATAAGATAAAAAATATATATCACCAAGCTGTTTTTATTTGGCCTCAATAAACTTCTCTTCCATGAACCTCCTTTAATTGCCTAACAGTCCTCAAGAGGAAAGATTATTTTATGTTCCTTATCTTAAGGAAAACACACACATGAAATAGACTTCTCTATCACTTTGTGGTGGGTCCGTACACTCTTAATTAGAAACTCTTTTAAAGGAAAATGAATAGAGGAAGGTCACCTGCTGAAATTCCAGTGTATTTATGCTACTTGCCTAAGGATTACACACACTAAATATCTTGTTGGTCAGTACCCAATCTTCAGCTTTGCTCTCATTCTACCAAGTCTTCCTATAATCTTGAAGAAGCAATGCAGATACATAATACTAATTAGGCAACAGACATATATTAAAATGATAACTATGAAATGGTCACTGGGCACTGTTGAGAGGAGCAAACAAAGAAGGTACAAGGACAACAAAAAACACACATATGAACATGTACACACATATACACATACATGTACACATACACACAGATCATCTTTGAACCAAGGGACTTCCCTGTCTGATGAGATGAATGAAAACCTCTTACAAGTTAATAGATGAGACAGAGATGCAAAGAAATAATTAATTTGCAGAATGCATGCACTGCTGTGCCATTTTCTTGGTAACTCACACAAAGACAATCCAGTTTTATATAAGGACATATATATGCATAATGTATAAATAGAAATGGCCAGATATAATATTCTCCCACGCTGAGATGAGTGGTTATATCCAAGGAGTGTGGAAAGAAAGAATTGAGGGTAATGGTCAAAGAGATTTTATACTCATCTATAATACTTCAACTTTTATAAGATGAATCTATTTTTGTAAATGTTGTGTATGTTTCAAAACCTTTACAATAACACAAACACTCTAATAGTGATGTATATAATGTTCTATTAGTACAGATAAAGAGACCACTAAATGTGTTTGTGCAATCATGGAAGCCCTCTTAGAGGAGGTTTCATTTTAATTTATTCTTAAAGATAAATAGAAATTCTCTGATTAGAAATATGAGGGTGGGGGTATATTAAGGGAAAGAATATGCAAAGACAAAAAATTGAACAAAATATTGTGTGTTTGTATTGTGATATGGTTACAGGTAGAATGTATGTGCAGAGAAGAGAAAATGATGGAAGAAATGAGTTATATTAGCATAACCAATGGACACAGACACTGGGGTGGTGAGGGCTTGCCCAGGGTGGGAATGGCTGGGGGTTGGGGGGGGGGCGGCAATTGGGGGAAAAGGAGACATAAGTAAAACTTTAGACAATAAAAAAATGAGTTATTGTGTTTCTAAGTTGCTTGCCAGCAAGACAAAAGAGTTTAGAATTAGGACTATCAACTTTCAACTCATGACTCCTTAGATAAGCAGAAACATTCCCTACTTTCCTTTCATTTTAATTGAACTTTCAAAAATAAATTAATGAAACAAATGAGCATAGCTTTAAAATTACATACATACAATTGAATCATGTGATCTGCTTACTGGTATAGTTTTCTATTCTATGAATCATGAAAGACAGAAACGCAGCTCAAGTTCATTATGGGCCCATTTATACTGCCTTATTCCCATAGCCAACAATAGGCATAGAGCAGCCTGACTACATACAGATGAAAAAAAAAAAAACAATATATTAGTCAAAGCCTCACAATCAAATTCTAAAATATACTTTCCAGAAATTAATGATGGCAAAATAATCAAATATTAATTTTTTAAATTTAAATTTTTCTCTGGACATTTGACAAAAGCTGAACCTTTCTGAGCTGGGTTTTGCAAAGCCTCCCTCCCTCTCAGCCAAAGCATCGGAGACTGCAGCCTCACGTCCGGATCTGTTCCTCCCAGATGAGATGTGCTTTCCTCCCTCCATCACTGTCAACACCAGGGCCCTCTGAGACCTTCATTAAGGACCAGGCATTTGCGGCTGCATGTTTTTAAATCTATGGCTGGAACTTACATACAAATGCTGTAGGATTTTTCCACTCAGTTTCAGATCAACATATTCAAAGCTCAAATATATTTGCCAAATATGCTAAGTTCTTTGGAAAATTACCATTTTTTGAGGTTTAAAGCACTTGGTATTTTCCCCTGATGTTCCAAAACCAGAGCCACTTCAGGTCCTAAGTCTGGGCAAGCATACTTCCCTTTGACGAGACTGGCATGTTTTCCACGGGCTCACTTCAATAATTTACAAGCAGCCTCTTCCAGGTCTCTTGAGTCCACCTTCATAGTCCACCAAATTATACATTTTTAAACTTTTTTAAAATATATTTTTATTGATTTCAGAGAGGAATATATAGAAACATCAATGATGAGACTCATTGATTGGCTGCCTCCTGCATGCACCTTACTGGGAATAGAGCCTGCAACCCAAGCATGTGCCCTTGACCAGAATCGAACCCAGGACCCCTCAGTCCGCAGACCAATGCTCTATCTACTGAGCCAACCCAGCTAGGGCATTTTTAAATTTTTTTAACACTGAATGTTTACCCCCAAGAAAAGCCAGTTCATTGGGTGGATGGACAAAAAGGAAAGGTTTTAGAATGGCATCTATCACCTGCTCCCCCATCATCCATCTAGGATAGGGGTGCTCACAAGCCTGGATGGACATACTTCTGGAAGAATCTGTGATAATGGCTCCTCCTGGAACAGGTATCGCCTGGGCACACATCCCCCTCCCACCAGCTAGCCTGGGGGCTGGGCAATGTGTCTCAGTGCATCATGCTGATGAGAGATTGTGATATCAAGCACAGTAGATGTGGTAGGGCTATAATTTTTTTAATAGTGCCTGTCCTTCCTGCCTGTCCAAGAGAGTAAACCAGTTTCTGAACAAGCTATTAAAGTAGACAGCAAAGGGGAATAAATTGCATCAGTGATTTTCTTCAATGACTCTGGCAGAGTACAGAGGATCTAAGTATCATTGGACCAACTTTTATCTTATTTAGAGAGAAAGGTGGAATAACTCAGAATATTTTAAGTGTTTTGATTTATACCACATTAGGACAAAATACATTCATTACATCAATTGTAAAAATGAGTAAGCCCTTGGCTAGATTGTTTTTCCTCCCTAAAATAAAGTGTCTTCTGAAGAAATTCCCAGACACAGAGGCGAAACAGCTTCTTTTTTAAAATTTCAAGTCCAAAGGGAAGATAACCATAACCTGAATTTTAAAAATTCTGGTAGATGTTAAAGGATGTCATTATGGAAAATAAGTAAAGTCGAAACAGAATGATAAACATCATTTAGAATCTTCCCACTACAACTTGAGCATG
The DNA here is from genome assembly GCF_014108235.1 of Myotis myotis. Taxonomy (NCBI): domain Eukaryota; kingdom Metazoa; phylum Chordata; class Mammalia; order Chiroptera; family Vespertilionidae; genus Myotis; species Myotis myotis. Next base: position 45,270,449 of record NW_023416401.1, read on the forward strand.
TTACTACTCCACATCAGTTTGTAATTAAGCTCGTAGATGGCAAGAGTGAACTCTTCACTTGGATCCATAGACAGAGTTTTCAAAGTTAATATTTGGTAGTGACCAATCTAATGTGTTCCAGAAAGAAGAGCTGTGTATTTCCTTTGACTTTCCACCAAAAATCCCTATTACAAAGCTAGCAAAGCTTGCATTTCATCAGTTAAAATGACAAACATCATTTTCTTAAATTAATTCAAAGCATCAAAGGATTTTATTCAACTGCAAGGCTATCACCAGCTTTTATTGTGATCTTCAGGGCTTGACACACATACAGATTTTTCCCTCAGCTTGTATTTTAGCCATCTATGCATAAAGTAGAGCTGGGAAAAATTTGCTTTTTTCTGTAAAATTCATCACAATGAATAGCATAAAGTAATGATGTCATTCTTGGCATATGTTATAGTTTAATACACTAAATTATTAATTCCGTGCTTGACTACTGTGATAGTTTTAAGCATCAACTTGGCTGGACCATGGTACCCAGATATTTGTCAAATGTCATCCTAGATGTTTCTGTGAAGGTACTTTTTAGATGACATTAACATTTAAATCAGTAGATTCTGAGTAAAGCAGATTGCCCTCCATAATGTGAGTGGGCCTCATCCAATCAGCCGACAGCTAGTTTTTGTCAGTGATTAGTGGAAGTCTTCCAAGCATATGTTCTATACTGAGTAATGAAAAGGGAACTTTGTGTTTATTTTCAGTATATATCTCTATCTACAGTCTACTATCAGTCAGCAACTGGTTATTCCCACAATAAGTATAATTTTTTTACACTGATAATCTTCTGATACTTAGCTAGCAAAGCCAGGATGAAAACTACAGAAGAAAGCTGGCACATTTCTCAGCATTTGTAGTTGCTTTTCATGTACAAATTAGAGTAGAAAACTTAAATTTTATTTTTACATAAATAGCCAAAAACGATCAATAGTGACCGTGCAGAAGAATATTATTTGTTAAAAATAAGCCAGTTGCTAGGTAGTAACTGAGTTGACTTAATGGTTCAGGAGGCCCCCAAGCTGAGGCTCCTTCAACACCCTTCAGGGCATCGGGTTTGTCCTCACTCAGGCTTGTCACTTTATTGTCATAAGACAGCTGCCTTGACTCCAGGCATTATTCCCAACACAGGAAGCAAGGGGTTTATCAGAAAAAAAAATTCTTCTCATTACAAGTCTCTTTCTTCTCAAGAAGCAAGATTTTCCTAAAAAGCTCATCAGACACAAAATTGCTATGATTCTGAGACCAACTATGATTTGTCCACCCAAAGCTAAAGACTTTGACATGTGAACAAAACTGGAGTTTTGTTGGTAAGAAAGAATAGAGGCATGAACATTGGCTGAGTGGCCCATCAGCCAACCATATCTACCCGCATAAGTCAGTAGACATTTATCATATCACATATTCACAAGAACATTATCTGTAATTCATAAAAATGCACACTCTTTGTAACAATAGGATTTATATCAAATTCTCATTTGATAGTCAGCATATTTCCAGTTGCTATGAAAATTTTGCTAAGGGTTACTTCTTTTGTCTTTATTTAGTGTTCATTATTTTAATTCACATTACAAAATCTTATAGGAGTTTACATGTATCCAATATGAATTTATCCAATTGTGTGAAATTTCTCAAACCACCCCAGACCTTTATTCAGACATGTTTTCTCTCCACCAGGCAAAGATTCAGTCTAATAGAATGTTGCCTAAGGTTGGTAAGTGGAAAATGGCAAACACGAATGACAGAATGTAGGGGAAACTAGAAGCCAGTTAGAATGTGGGGAAGACACTCCACCAAGAGAGAGATTTGAGAAAGGATACAGCTGTGTCACTGTCCGCACCACTTTCATTCCTAAAAGCATTTAAAGCAAGACACCAAAAGCTACCCAGTAAGGAGGCTAAAAATGATTGCCAGGTCAGTAATAACTACCCAAGTTCTGCTGATCTGAAGATTCTAAACACTTAAAGAATATGCTAATAATGCTTAGCTGTGGGTGTTGACTTCAGCTCATTTACTTTCTGGGATATTAAGTGGTGTTCATTACGGCAGCATGGAGCCTAAGACAAAAGTTATCAAGAATGAAGCTTTACATTAGATGCATAATAACATGCCTGGTTATGCTAGGCCACACTCTGCTTTCCGGGCAAGATTTTGTTTTATCAAGAAAAAAAATCTGAATTGCTTGGAAAAGAAAGGTATTCGGGAATGATTTGCCAAGTCTCAGAGAATTTCTTCTAACTACAATGAAAATACCACTTCCATCTTCAACATAATCACTGACCTATATCCAATTTGTTCTCAGAATGGCCATCTTCTTAGCAGTTGGTGTAACTAACCTAGCTCAGAAACAACACATCTGTAACCTACAGGAAAAGAGTTGGCCGCACCCATCCCCTTTGCCCATGACCACATGCCACCCTCTTAACCACAGTGTGGGTGCTGTTTTCTGACATCCACTTTTGTGCCATCCACTTTTCTAAATCTGTCTTGTGACTGCAACCTTTCAAAGACAGCAATACAGAAATGCAGGATACTGAGCTTTGTGTGTGGATTTTGTTATAAATCAGTGTGATCAAAGACAGAGGCACCCAGCCCTGGTTGATTGGAGTTTTAGCGGGAAAACTACAGCTCATCTCCAATTATTCAAAAACTAAAACATCCCACTGAAAATCAGAGAAGAGTGGATCCCAGCCCAAAAGGCCTGCACTGAACAAACCCATTCTAGACATGATTAGGGATAAATGTGGTCATTAGTGTACAATTCAGCTTCAGGTTGAGAGGGGTTCCTCCATGATATGGATGTGCTGAACAAAAGCCTAAACTCAACCCAACTCTCAGTCATTTGAACACATGAAATTCCGAGGGGCAAAGCCAGCACCTTTCCTCACCATCCGATCTCTCGCCCAGCTTCAGTCAGCAGTGAGACCAGGTGCCTCACAAATGTCTGCCCTGCAGCACTGGCTGCCCCACCTGTAAATTTCAAATGAGGTCTTCGTTTGGTTGTAGTACAGAGAGAGTGAGAAGATGCACATGAGAGCTGACTGAGAAGCCCTGGTGCCACATTGCCTGTCTCCGTGCTGCAATGTGGGGAAACTTCCTCATGTCACTTTCCATCTCAGTGACTGTGTCCTCTTCAAATGGACCCTTTTGTCTAAAACTTCTCCCTAACTAACTTTATTTGACACTGAAGTAGTAAATAATAGATGTGAAACTTTTCTTAGGTGTGCTAAAAAAAATGTTACAAAATAAAGTTGTATAGTGCCTCCAGCTATCATTATAATTGAACAGCAGAGAATATTTCAAAGTATTTTGAAAAATGATTGTTATGAAACATCCGCATGTCAACAGTGATTTTTCTTGTAGAGTTTTGACTTTTTGGTGCTTTCCCAAGTGTCTCCCATCAGCATACATGTCTTGTCTTTCAAGAAACATATATTCTTCCAATATTTTGAATAAAATGATATATCAACTTGCGGTACATTTTTAAAGGGTGGTGTGCAATGTTCATAGTACTAGGTGACTGGCATTCCCATACAAATGGCAAATATATTCAGTCTACCTGGAAAGCAATTGGCATGTCCACATGTAAATCATTCCACTCATTGTTGCAGTACCAACCTTATACTTCCACATCTCTCCCAAAGAAAAAATGTTAAATGTGGATGAAATTTCATGCACAAAGCAATGTTGGGCAAACAATGTTGATTGTTAGACCATATATGATCATGAAAAAAAAACCCTAAAATCATATATGATCATTTAAAATGCCCCAAAACAGTAAATGACTAAATAAATTGAAATGTGCCCATACTGTGAAATCAAAAACATTTATATTTCTAAAAAACTTAATTTTTTTCATGGAAATGTTTAAATATGCACAAAGTACAGATCATGGTATCTGAATTCCTGAATTCCCATCAGTTATCAGCATATTACCTGGTTTACATCATTTACATTCCCATTTACTTCACCCTCCTCCAACAAATTCTTCTTTCTTTTTTTAAAATTTAAATATAGTTGGTATATCATCTTATGTTGGTCATATTATTTTGAGTGTACAATATAATGACTGAACATTTTTATAACTTGTACTGTGATCGCTCCACTAATTCCAGTAATCATCATGTCACAAGCACATTTTTCATATCAAATCATTTCATGCATAAATTCTTCAGTATGTGTGTGCTTCCAAGACAAGAGCTTTTACAACGGTATCACAACATCATTACCAGACTTAAAAAATTGATAACTTCTTAACATATTCAAATATCCAGTCAATGTTATGAAGAATTTTAATTCTTTTCATGACATGGGAAACTCATATATTCAAATGCATAAAAACAAGTAAGAAATTATAGGAATATGAGTGCATTCTTAAATTTAATATGCATCATTTTGGCTCTCCACAGACCCCTAAGAAGAACCCCAACTTGTCACATTTCTGGTGCCATACCTGGAACCTACCTATGGGGGCTCTGTGGGTATGTGAACATGGGGGGTGAGCCCAGCCCACTCCCAGCCATACCTCCCAAATGAGCTGTGCTGTTCTCTGCAGACCACTGTGTTTAGCTATACTTGATGGAAAGACTATACTGTATGGGAAGATACAGATGCACATTTGGGGATTTCCAAAATCCTTGTGAAGTTTTCTCTCCAAATCTCATAGATATAGCACAGCAAAATGTTTAATACATTTTCTTTCTATTGGGGAGATCATGCATTCATATGTGTTTATTGAATCTTTTTCTTCTTCCATTTAAAAACATAGGGTAAACCTATCACCTGGCACTCCAGGTTGCTGTGAGAAGTAAATGAGCAAAGCTTGCCAGGCTTTTACCACTTGGCACCTAGAGCCTGGTGAGTCCTTATAAATGGAGGTAATCATGAGGCCACACACTGTGTCTAACTTGAGGATAAAAATATAAACAGCACTGGTCTTTCATATTGTTTTGATTTAACCCCCTGAAATCCCATCTTCTTTAAGTTCTTAAAGACCATTATTTCACTGTTCTATTTAACATCCAAGGAAGAAACATCATATACAAAGTATCATCAAAATAGAATGAAAAGGCAGTAGGTCTACAGCAAATTTTAAATAAGTGATTAGAATCCTTTTGAAGCCACCATCCAGGTCTCTCCAACATAGCCTGAGTGGTAGACATGTTGCTTGCTGATAATTATTTTTGATGAAGATATTCTAGGGATTTACAGTTACATGCAACTAGCTATAATAGACTGTATTAAGGAGTATAAAATGGAGAAACATAAAAGATTTTGAGTTTGAATCTTTGAAAAATCCACAAATATAACAGAAGTAGGAAGTCAAAGGTTGTGTCCCAGCTGTTTTTTGACTGGTATGAGACAGCACTTCCCCTGAGCACTTCTTCCCCCCAGGGCCTGTGATTCAATAGTGATTGTGTAAGACAGGGCTGCCTATTAAATAGACTATATTTGGATCATGAAGCAGGTGGTGTAGCCTGTCAGACACAATTCAGAAAATGCTGGTGGTTTGTAAATATGACTCTATAAAATAGTGCAAAATAAGTATATCCTTGACATTTCTTGTAAAGAGAAGGAAAAAACTCATTTCTAGCCTGCTGTCCTTAGAAAGTGTAATAGTAACAGGTGACTTAATAAGAAAACAGCCCCAAAGAAACAGGTGCCTGGATGTGCATTGAAACATTTTGAGAAGCAAGATTCAGTTTTGTGGATTCTTCTTGAAAGAAGAAATGCATACTTCCTCTAGCCTCTCTATTGCCACGCTAATTATGCCCACTTACCTGATACATAAGACAGAGAAAGCTTTAAGTAAACCAAATTAAAATTCCCATGCTTGTCTAAGGAAGGAAATTCAGTGTACCTGCAGGACTGTCTCCCAGCTATTTCCCCATGGACAGTTCTCTCTCCGAATCTCATGTCAAAGCCAGCAGATGGGATCATCCTTCTTTCTCTCAAGGCTGTGTATGTGTGCATGTGCATGTGGGTGTGCATGTGTAGGGTATGCATGTCTGTGCACGTGTGTGCATGCATATGCATGCATGTGCAGTGTGTGCATGTGTGAGGGGGAGGTGCATGTGTGTTTTACTCTACAATCTATCTCCTTCCTTTTCTTATTCCTAATTTTATTTTATAATCATTATGAATATCTCACACTAGATTTCATACTAGAAGTCAGAAAGTGTTAAGCTCTTTAAAAGACACGAGCAAGTCTGTTCAGGGATTCAAAGAAAATGAAAATATTTCTCAAAGGGGGGAAAAATAAGAAAAGTTATTATGGTATGTAGAGTATGCAGGGATATTCAATTGATCTTGCATTTATTCTCCATGACAGTTATTTTAAGAATTCTGGAACTGACTTCTCCTCTATTGCTTTTAGGCTCATCAGGAAGCCCAGAAAAGAAAAGCCAAAAAAAGAAAAAGAAACCCTTCCACTCACTTGAAAAAAGGTCTAAACATTCAGTACCATTCATCTCCATAAAATGCACTTAATGAAAGACTTCAATGAAAAAGAGCAATAATTACACGATTAGAAAATAATAAGCAGAGATGGCATGCACATTCTTTTCCAGCTCCCTCCTCCACATCCCAGGGCTACACTGAACCAATGCCTAAACCCCACTGATTTTTCCTGGAGATGAAAAACAATGGCATGGCATGAACCCAGGGCACAGAGCATCACACAGAAATCATTGCCCCTGAAGGTTTCAGGTGCACAGAGACCAGCCACAGATGGTAAATTCAGAAAAACACTAGAGCATCATGAGCCCTGAGTCAACCATCCTCTCTACAGAAAATGGGACCCTTGCAAAAGCATTGATTAGTTTCTATGCAGAATTGCATTTCATCAGTAGCTGATGGACTTATGCAAATACCCTTTAGCTCAGTCAGTATTGAACACACCACACAAGACCTATAGAAACAACCAATCATTCTTCTCTAAATAATAACATTTTAACAATTAAAAACAAGTCCAAACCCAATGTGGTTAAGGAAAATAAATATATTTTTTTATAAGTTAGCAACACTTACTTAATAATTCCATTTGAAAATTTTCCATAACCAAAAGTAGGTGAAATTCACATTTCTCCCAAACTGCTGATGCACAGGTGTAGCTGCAGCCCGAGGGAGAAGGCATCTTGCTGACGCAGCCAGCTCCCCTGGAGGGTCACACTCCACTCCATGCCAGGTAATTCTTCCACACCAGTCCCAGAAATCCTCAGCTGCCCTTGCAATAAGATCTTTTCAAAGAAAATAGGAGCCAAGCAATTAAAATTTAAAAAGAGTGAATTTCTCTTCATTTTATTGCAATGTGAGTGTAAATTATCATGTATATCCTATCTAATAAAAAAGAAACATGGTAATTAGCATACGACCGCTACCCTTCCCATTGGCTAATCAGGGCGATATGCAAATTAACTGCCAGCCAAGATGGCGGCCGGCAGCGAGGCAGCTTGAAACTAACATGAGGCTTGCTTGCTTCAGTGACGGAGGAAACCAACGTTCCCCGCCTGCCTTGCCGGCCTCTGAGCCTGCAGTTTGAAACATTGTAACAAATATAGAAGCTAAACAAAACCCCAGAAACCTGCTTTCAGCCCGCTGGGATCTCAGAGCTGGAGTTATACATTGTTTCGATTATAGAACCCAAACAAACCAGATACTTGCTTTCAGCAGCAGAGGACTCAGAGCTGGAGCCAGAGCTAAAGCTGGCCCAGAATAAAAAAAAAGAAAAAAAGGAGCAGTTGGGAACTTCAATCACCCACCAGCCTGAAAACAGCCGGGATCAGCGTGACAGGGGGCAGCACCCAAACCCCCTGATCACCCTGCGGCTCTGTGTGTGACAGGGGGCGGGGCCACAACCTCCCTATCCGCCCTGCTCTGTTCGTGACAGGGGAAGGCGCCCCAACCCCCTGATTGGCCCTGCTCTGTGTGTGACAGGGTGTGGCGCCTCAACCCCCACACCCCACGGGCCCTGCTCTGTGACAGGGTAGAGCCATAACCTCCCCATCAGCCCTGCCCTGAGTGTGAGAGTGGTGGCGCCCCAACCCCCTGATCGGCCCTGCTCTGTGGGTGATAGAGGGTGGCGCCCCAACCCCGCCCCCCACGGGCCCTGCTCTGTGTGTGATGGGGTAGAGCCATAACCTCCCCATCGGCCCTGCCCTGAGTGTGACAGTGGCGGCGCCCCAACCCCCTGTGGGTGATAGAGGACGGCGCCTCAACCCCCTGATCCGCCCTGCTCTGTGTGTGACAGGGGGTGGTGCCCCAACTCCCCTATCAGCCCTACTCTGTGAGTGACAGGAGGGAGCTCCTCAACCCCCTGATGGGCCCTGCTCTGTGCATGACAGGGGGGAGCTCCCCAACCCCCCTGCTCTGTGCGTGACGGGGGGAGCTCCCAACCCCCTGATTGACCCTGCTCTGTGCATGATGGGGTAAGGAGCCCCAACCCCCCTGATGGGCCCTGCTCTGTGCGTGACAGGGGGCAGCACCCCAACACCCTGATTGGCCCTGCTCTGTGCATGACAGGGGGTGGCACCGCAACCTCCCCATCCACCCTGCCTTGAGTGTGACCAGGGGCGGTGCCCCAACCCCCCAATCGGCACTACCCTGAGCGTGACTGAGGGTGGCATCACAACCTCCCAATCTGCCCTGCTCTGTGCATGACAGGGGGCGGTGCCCCAACCCCCCAATCGGCACTACCCTGAGCGTGACTGAGGGTGGCATCACAACCTCCCAATCTGCCCTGCTCTGTGCATGACAGGGGGCGGTGCCCCAACTCCCCAATCGGCCCTGTTCTGAGCCCGACCAGGGGCTGCACCTAGGGATTGGGCCTGCCCTCTGCCACCTGGGAGCAGGCCTAAGCCAGCAGGGCATTATCTCCCGAGGGGTCCCAGACTGCGAGAGGGCACAGGCCAGGCTGAGGGACCCCCCTTTCCCCCCCCAAGTGCACAAATTTTTGTGCACCGGGCCTCTAGTATATATATAAAGCGCTAAATGACCAACCGTCCATCCGTCCATCCGACCAGCTCGCAGACCGACCAACCGGCTGGTACATATGACGCGCACTGGCGATTTAAAAATAAACGTTGAGCCGAAACCGGTTTGGCTCAGTGGATAGAGCGTCGGCCTGCGGACTGAAAGGTCCCAGGTTCGATTCCGGTCAAGGGCATGTACCTGGGTTGTGGGCATATCCCCAGTAGGAGATGTGCAGGAGGCAGCTGATCGATGTTTCTCTCTCATCGATGTTTCTAACTCTCTATCTCTCTCCCTTTCTCTCTGTAAAAAATCAATAAAATATATTAAAAAAAAATTTTTTAAAAAAATAAACGTTGACTTGCACATGTGTGATACATACAAAGCTCTCGCACGTTCATAAATTAAATGAAGACATTTTGGATATACCCAGTGGAGATTTTCACACCTACTTGAGTGATGATTCCATCAATTCAATGGATGATGCCGAAAAGGAAAATTTTCCCATCAAATTTCTTAATAGCATTACTCCTTCGGGAATGCCATGTCATAAATTAAAATTGAAAGTGGGTGAAATCATTGCACTACTGAGAAATCTTAACAGTAAATGGGGTCTTTGTAATGGTACTAGATTTATTACCAAAAGATTTCAACCTAACATAATCGAAGCTGAAGTTTTGACAGGATCTGTGGAAGGAGAGGTTGTTCTGATTCCAAGAAATGATTTGTCCCTGTCTGACACTGGCCTCCCATTTAAATTAATTCGAAGACAGTTTCCCGTGATGCCTGCATTTGCAATGACTATTAATAAATCACAAGGACAAATCTAGACAGAGTAGGAATATTCCTACCTGAACCCATTTTCAGACATGGTCAGTTATATGTTGCTTTCTCTCGAGTTCAAAGAGCATGTGACATTAAAGTTAAAGTTGTAAATACTTCATCACAAAGGAAATTAGTCAAGCACTCTGAAAGTGTTTTTACTCTTAATATGGTATACAGGGAGATATTAGGATAAGTTTAATCAATTTATCAGTCATTGTTTTTATCAATGTTGTTTTTATATCATGATTTTGTTGTTTTTATATATCTTTGTTGTTATATCATGTTGTTATTTATTTATTAATCAATTTATATATTATTTTCATATACATTTTACTAATTTTTTTCATCTCTGACACTTCAATAAAGAGAATAGCAATATTAAAATACTTCTTCTAATTAATTTTCTTTCAATGTGCATGTATCCATGCACTGGGCCACCAGTATTGTCTATAACAGTGATGGCGAACCTTTTGAGCTTGGCGTGTCAGCATTTTGAAAAACCCTAATTTAACTCTGGTGCCATGTCACATATAGAAACTTTTTGATATTTGCAACCATAGTAAAACAAAGACTTATATTTTTGATATTTTATAAATTTAAATTCCATTTAACAAAGAAAAATCAACCAAAAAAATGAGTTCGCGTGTCACCTCTGACACGCGTCATAGGTTCGCCATCACTGGTCTATAAAGTCATCATGTTTGCATCCCTATTTCATCATCATTGATTTTATTATCATCATTAATATAATGCTCACAGGACTGCACCAGAATATATCCAAAAAGCATAAGAGCCATGGCCGGATGGCTCAGTTTGTTGGAACATCGTCCCGTACACCAAAAGTTTGTGGGTTCAATTCCCGGTCAGGGCACATACCTAAGTTGCAAGTTCAATCCCTGGTCAGGGGATATATGTGGGCAGCCAATTGATATTTCCCTCTCACATTGGTGTTTCTCTCTCTCTCTCTCTCTCTCTCTCTCTCTCTCTCTCTCTCTCTCTCTCTCTCTCCACCCCTTTTCCTCTCTCTCTAAAAATATCATTAAAAACATATCCTCAATTGAGGATTAAAAAAAAAGAAAGTTTAAGGTTAAGTATGTATATCCTCTAAAATTTAAACCTCACGTAAATTATCAACAGCACAAATACTTCCTCTTGTAAATTAAGATTACATATGAATTAAATGCTAAGTAGGACAATTTTCAATCATAATTGGATTAGTACAACTCAGTTCACAGCCCCATTTCACTGTGTCCAGTCAGGACAACCCATCACCCTGGGGGTCCGCATGAGAGGAGAAAGGAAGGAGAGAGGAAGGAGAAGTCTGAGTGGCTTCCGTTACAGAAGGTGAAGAATCACCACTTGCCACTTGGTGTTCTTGCTCCTCTGGTTCACTGTTCCTATTCATTCGCACGTGTGTGTGTGTGTGTGTGTGTGTGTGTGTGTGTGTGTGTGTGTGTGTCTGTCTGTCTGCATATATGTTTGAATATACCAAAACTTCCATTTTCTCTATATAATCAATATGCCACAGAGGATTTGAAGTAGGTGCCATTCCCACACTACTGTATGTAAGTCACCCCCACACCCTAAGAACTTTCTAAACACAAAAACGTAGCGAGTTGCAGAAGTCACAAAGGTGCACTATGAATGGCCAGACTTAAGAATAACAGTAGCTCAGACAAGAGAGCTTATTTCTAGCTTATTTTAGGTTCAAAGGCTTACCAGAGAGAAGGAATCTGAGTGAGCCTCGAAGTATTAGGATAGGTGATAAAAGGTGTGGAAAGAACTCAAAACACGAAGATTTGGAAGATAAAGATAAAAAACACTTTGGTGTGATTACCATTATTTTCACTACTTATAATACTATCAGCACTGCTGTGACTATTATTATGACTATGCATGTTGGGAAAGTGTATTGGAAAAAGTTAAAAGCAAAATCGTAAAGCTGAAACTTAAAAACCTAGCATGATGGCAGCAACTGGATTGTGAAAAGGAAGACCAACAGAAAACATGTGGCAACTGGAGATCAAATATGGAGTGTGGAGGCTTAGAAATTAAAAAATAAACCTGACATGTTTAGATTCTAACCTATAGATAACAAAAGTCAGTGGGGTTTTATGCTGTGACTCATATGATGAAAAAGATGTTCCAAAAATATTTAATTGGTAGTGATGTTTGGATAAATCAGGGAGGGAACAGGACAAAACCTCAGTCAAATAAATGAGGTGTCTTCACTCTTAACACAAGACAAGTAAAATGTTATGAAAGTCTCCACTTCGGTTTTGAAAAAGACAAAGTAACGTTGATGAATCAAGGCACAGAGGAAAGGCTGTGGCATCAGGGTCAGATGTATGTGTGGCATTTCTCTTCATCAAAAGCTTCAGAGACAGGTCCCTTTTCAATCATTAAACCTTTGTTCTCAATGTGTCATCACTCCATGGTGTCATTCTGGAATATCCAAGATGTAGGCAGGTCATGTGATTTCCATTAGAAGAATTTTTATCAATGAAGTATGGAGTCAGTGCTGTGAGCACAGCAGGGCCAGGGTGCTTGGAACGGAGACAGATGGGTTGCAAACTTCTACAGATCAGGATGCCGAGTCCACGTGTTGTGGAAAATACAGGTAATTTACACTATGCCAGAGGCAGCATGGCCAAGGAACACCTCTGGTGCCCCTGACTCAGATATACAACCAGGCAGAGGCAGAGCTGAAATTTCCATGGAGTACACTATTCCATCCTGTTGAGTGTCTCTCCAAGAGCCTCATTCTTACCCAGCTTTGCCTAACACCTCCTGTATCCAAAGTGACTTGCCAATGCTCCTGTGTGATGATATTCCTCAAGTATTAGAGTGAAAACATCCATTCATTTTTAATAAATTACTAAAAATAATCATTTAGCTATTTATACCATCCTCTCCTTGTGTAAGGGGCTGAGCCAGTGCTCTGACATTTATATGAGAAAACAGGATGATAAGTTGGGAATTTAAAGCAAAGAGAAATGAAGAGGGGAAAGAAAAGGACAGGAATAAAGGTCATAAAAAAGATGCATGCTGTAAGATGAGTCTGTGATGACGACCAGGTGTGTAGGGCTCATTCCAAGGGCTGGAGTATTAAAGCTACAGAAATGAGAAAACAGTAGGTGAATTGATAAGTCTGTGTATCTGCCTTCACTATGGATCTTTAGAAGACTGAACTGAAAGTAAAGCCTAAGTCAGTTAAAAACCTAGTATTTAAAGAGATAAAGTAGTTAAAATAAATAAGAAAATAAGGCTGCTGAGAAAGGGGAAGCAGAGTTCTGGGTGATTGTGGGGTCAGGGAGGTCAACAAGAACAGGCCCACAGTTCTCAAGGTGAATGGGACAAAGTGGGATCTGAAGCTTTACCAAGATGTCCAAGGCCACCTTGTCCAGTTAAGAGCTGGGGGGATTTCAGTTTAAACTTTTGCAAATTTCATCCTAAACCTCTTGGCAATCAAACCAAAGTAGAGAAGAAAGTCATATTCCACAACTGGTCCCTGCTTAATGCTGTTCTGCTGGATAATAATTGAAATGTCACACACACACACACACACACACACACACACACACACACACACACACACACACTGGGACATTTGGGATTGAAACCAAGCTAACATTTGCTTCTTAACTGCAGAGCTGTACACGGCCATCAGCGTGCTGACCACTACTGAGAGGAAGCTCCAGTGAGGCACAGAAGCTTCCTTCACGCACCACCTACAGGCCTGGCTCTGAAAAGGGTTCTGCATTAATAGTCTGAGATATAATGACTTAAAGGACTAATTACAATGGTGAAGAGGAAAAAATGTTCAGGAAAAGTCAGTTTCTCTCTGGTACCAAGTCCTGAAGGATTTCTGCGCTGCCTGTGAAGTTCGAGCTGCCTACATGGAGGTCAGCATCTCCCACATCAGCCAGTCTGAACAGCATTCCTCTGACCACATCCCTTGATGTGGGCATGAGCATAAAAGCAAGGAAAATTGTAAATATAAATGTATTTTTTTAAAAGGCCAAAGCTATTGCCTGATTGTCTAAATGTGTGTTCTCTGGTGGTCTGACTTGATCCAAGAGGAAAATTTAGAACAGATTATTGCATATATTTCCAGGAATCTTGTAGAATGTTCTAGATTGATATCTAGACTGAGTTCCTATACCTTACAAGTTAAAAGCTCTTTGGAAAAATATTGCAGATAATCTATGCTGCCAATTAATAGATTGATTGATTTTGAGCATAAACGATGAAAAAAGAGTAGGATTTTAATCCTAATGCTTGAGTAGAAAATTCTGCAACTTACATATAGAGACGGGCAAAGGGGAGCTTGGCAGATATGGTCAAGTTTTCTCGGCAAACAAGACACAGGTCCACTCGAGCAGTAGGTCTCAAAGTTCTGCACTATACAGCTTATAAATAACTATTCTATCCTGGAGAATTTTTTAAAGCAGGTGTGCAAATTACCTATTTAAACCACTTAAAATTTTTTCAGTATTGCTCCTAAAGGACCTCTAATTATAAGGAAGATAACTTCTTGGTGTACCTCCAAAATAAATTGGGTAAAAAATTAAATCCCAAGTAACTAAATGAGTTCAATAGGATTTTTGCTACAAGGCAATTACATTTGGAGAATGTCTGCCAAAAGTAATGAGTAGGTGTTCTCAGTGATTGATCTTCAGCCATTCTTGCTAAGAGGAGACTGCTCACCAACTACGGAGGCCACGCCCAGTTTTTTAAAGTCATGCCTTATATTCCTTTTTATTCTCAAGAGCAGCGGGGCATTCAGTGTCCAGAGCAGTCATGTGCCATCAAGAAGTAAGACAAAAAAAGAAGGGAGGGCAATTATCTATCACCTATGAAGAACAGTCCCACCCGTCTAAGGACAGATGCCCTCACTCTGTGTGCTGTGATATTGGTGCCTACCTAACATGGAGCCCAAGTTAAGAAGAGTTGGGATCCACATAGGCTTCCCACGTACCTCTCCCTGAGCTTATCATAAAACTGGGTCCATGCTTCCTAGCATCAGGCAAGGTAAAAACGCAAGCTCTGCTCCTTCTGTGTGAACAGGACTGATTCTTGCATCTGCTACAACGCCAGAGTCCTTTGGCCTCTGTCACTGTCACATATCAAGAATCAAAGGTGACAAGATAAATAACCTAAAATCTATGTCATTGGAGGGTATGTGTTTTGTTATTTTTACAAAAGAAAAATAAACTTCTGTAGCCAAAGCAGCAGACAATAACACTGGCCTTCAGAAATGTTATTTTATAAGTTGACACCTGAAATGTGCTCTGAGGCTTTTTCTGAAAAAGATCTCTACTGGTTTCTGGCCATAAACATAGCCCATGGAGCACCACCCTGGGATTCTTGGAGCTCTGGAAGCTGGTGAGGACTAGACACTGTTGTGCTGAGTTTCTGGGGAGTGACTCTGCTGTCCCTAACACACTATCTTCCTATTACTGCCAAGGCACGAGGGCATGAAAAAGCAAATTACATTGTCTTAGTATTGTCTGAAAAACTTAGAATAAAAGAGATACATTCTAAGCAAAAGTTAGTCCCATCAAGGACATTCAGGAAAGGTGCTGCTGATCCTAATATCATCTACTATTTTCAAGGTCTGCATTATTTGGACTTTGGTTAGAAGGGGTAAGACAATGAGAAGAAGAAGACTACCCATTTAAATATGAAATTAAATAATGCAACCATTGTGCATTCCTTTCATTGCTGGGACCCCACACAGTCACTTCAGTGCTGCAGTCATCTAAAAAAAAAAAAGTCCTTTCTAAGGGAAGATCAGTATGTGGCTTGCAAGGGGCCGATTATACAGTAGTTTTCTAATATAAAAAATTCAAACATCACCAGTATATAGCATGGAACACAGAAGGCAAGGCAACTAAAAGAGATCCCTTAATGAGTCTAATTTTATCCTCAATTTTTCTTTTTCTAAATATGTAACTTAAATTTCTAATTCTTCTTCTAAAAACTCTTGGTCATACATCAATAGTTTCCAGTCAATACTTTGCCCTCTTAAACTCAAATTTATCAAACTTTAAATGGATCTTCAAAACTTTTCTCCATCAAATAAATGTTCTTTGAGCTCTTTTTCTGACCAATTAACTTTTTTACTTTCAAATAGTTCCTACAGGAGCAGCCCTTCTTACATGTTTAACCATCCTTGTGATGAGCAGAGTGAAGAAATAAAATGGAGTCACCATAGTCAAGCTGCTAAATTACTAAAATTATGTAGGTTAAAGTATGAGGAAACCATTCTATTCTTGTTTTAAGGAGCCTGAGAACTTAAACTTTTGAACTTTTCAGTCCTGCCTCAATGCCTGGATATCCATCAAACCTGCAGATAACCCCCTGGCTATCCCAAAGGATTAAAACAAGAATGTTCATGTATCCAGATAGCCTGACATTCATTATCCAGACCACCAGTCATTTAGAGGACCACCACCTCAGACAAACCCACAGGCTAAAAATGCAGTACTGAGTCTTTTCAAGAATATACTTTTTAGTATAAGAACTCTTAGCTTTTCTTCCTTCTTCAGAACACTCTGGATCTTGACTCATGTTTCGGGTTTGCAAACCCTAAGGCCCTTGAATAAATCTTTACCATTTATTTCTAGCAAAGCCTCCAGAGCCTTTTTTAGTTCATTCAATACTTGTCATCATAAATTCCCATTTCCTAAGTTGAAAGACAATGAATATTCCTTCCTACAAATAACTTACAATTCAATTCAAGAGATATTCATATATACATAGTATATAGAAAAATAATAAAATCAGAAATCACTCATTCAGCAAAGACCTTCTAAGGCAGCAGTTCTCAACCTGTGGGTCGCAACCCCTTTAGGGGTTGAAAGACCCTTTCACAGGGGTTGCCTAAGACCATCAGAAAACACATATATAATTACATATTGTTTTTGTGATTAATCACTATGCTTTAATTATATTCAATTTGTAACAAGGAAATTGGGGGTCACCGCAACATGAGGAACTGTATTAAAGGGTCGCGGCATTAGGAAGGTTGAGAACCACTGTCTAAGGACAGTGTCTACTGTATAACTGAGGTAACCAAGGAAGTTTCTTTTTATAAAAAGTGGCACTTAATTGGGGTCTAAAATAAAGAGAAGACTGTTGTAAAACGGAAGAGAAGACAACAGCCATAAGCAATGGCTATTTTTGACAGGGTTCTAAGAAGCCATACTCTTTCTAAGTTTCAGAAATAGAAATGACATCTGTTACAGTTTAGAAAACAGTGAGTCATCTAATTTGACTAGAGGAAAAGGTTTTCTAAACTTTCTTAATCATTGAGTTTTTACTAACCTTTTTTCTAGAATGTTCAGGACAGGAAATCTCTTCCCTCCAGTGATTTAACTACACTCATTTGAGGAAATTTATTAGACCAAAAGGAATTACTCATTTCTAAACAGTATTTCTATACTTCAGGTTCTACAAAATCCAGGTGAGAAGCACAGGGAAGACTTTACCAACTTAGAACTTTGCTCCTTGTGTGGGTGCCAATGAGGAGAAATGAACCAGGGTAGAGAAACATCACTACCCTCTCTATTGTCAGTGGTATTATGAAATGATTAATTAAAACAACCACCTGTATGCAGTGCTCTCTAGTTATACAGCTATCTCCCATGCCTGTTCATTCATCCTCACAATCACCACATGTTAGTATCATTATTTAGACCTAGGTAAGGCGCATGTTAGTATCCCTACTAATGACAACATCTGAGGTTAACTGCCATCTTTGGTCACCCTGTTGTAAATGACAGAGGCCAAGTTTTTATATCCAGCACTTGGACACTACAAATGCTCTTCCTCCAGGTTCATGGTCATCAGTGAAGAAACCAGGCCTGTTTGGCACAAGTCAATGAGGCCACATTGCTCTTTCCTGCTGGTCCTTCCCTAACTGACATCTCCTATGATTCAAACGCAGAGCTGAGTTAATCATCCTAATCTCCTGCACAGCCAATTAAGTCACAGTATTAGAATACCATGCTTGACTGTTATACACTCCACAGTCACTATGCCCTTCTCCTTGATCAATTACATGGCACATTCATAACATTATTCACAAGAGGCTGACTCACTATAATTCTTCACTATTGCAAAGAAATACAAATTTCCCTGGCTTATAATCTGTAGAATTTTTAAATACCTGAAAATGTAAATGCAAGTTTATATCCACTAACCATCCATTCAATTATGATCTCATGCACATACAAAAGATATCATTTTGTTGTAGGTGCAACAGTCCACAAAAACAGTGGTTAGAGAACCACTCAAGTTGCTACTAATTTCTAAAATAATTAAATAACTTCAAATTACAGAAGGATTCACCCAGCATACATGAGATCTCCTCTTATCTGAGTTTTGACCTTTTATGGTCCACATAGCAAGGTCAACTCTCCACATGAAATTAGAGAATTGAAATGCACCTGTCTCAGTTCTGTATCCACCACTGGCTTATAAATATCTACAGACTCTCTACTGCAAACTCAACAGCTCAGGTATGTCAGGGTGTTTTTCCCCTTGAAAGATCTAAACAACAACTCAAGAGTGAGAAAGAGAGAAAGAATTGAAGTTTGAATGGTTTCCTAAATTTCTTAAAGACTAATATAGCATAACAGAGTCTAATTATCCAAAGGGATCATTAATTTTCCTTAATTTGAAACTATATCTCAAAGTATATTTTATTCGTATTCAGAACAGGATAAGTGGAAAATCAAACAGCAATAACGTAGACCTCATCAGTGCCTGGCCCCTGAGGGAACCATTATGCTACATTCTTTATGTTAGTTGACCTTTTCCTTTCACTAGTCATTAAAACATAAAAATAATCACAAGGAACTGATTTCAGGGACATATATCCTTTGTTTCCTACCTTAAACATGAAACTCAAGCTCACTTATATGACAAAGGAATTCACTTTCGTTCTATCTTTGGTGAGAACAACTTTACAAGTAAATGAGAATCGCAAGGAAGTATCCCATTTCAATGTCTTCCCTGCCTTGTTATTCATCTTCGCCTGTCCACACGGGCTCTTTCTCCTTCAAAGCAAGCTCAGGGGCTATGGAGGAAAAGTGCAATGAACAGGAACCACTTCACTTGCTAGCCAAGAGGATAGTTAAGGGGCTGAAAATTAAAAGTTAATACAATGTACAATTCAGCCTTGGCAAATCACCTTTGAGTTTAACATCTGAGAAGGTCCTATCAAACAATGATGCCCTGTGCTTAATGGCATGTTTATCCTCGCAGCATTCACGAGTTTCGTGCCGACTGAGAAAAACCATACGTTACAATGCAAGATAGAAGCATCGCTATTTATTCTCACTTAGTAAGACAGACAGATAAGCGATAACTTGCTCAAAGGAAGGCAAGGCACAATCAAATATCATGGGTTCAAAATAAGCCAGCAGGCTCTGTCAACCAGGCCAGGCAGGCTACCAACTTACAATTCAAATGTTGCCGTGTTTATCAACTTCCTGGAGCAAACATTTACTGTTTTGCCAGTCATATGAGCTAAAATGCTATTATATTCCACTTAGGGGTCACAAAAAAAGAAAAGGCTAAGCAACTTGTCTTATATAAACTCTCCATTTCTCCACAAAGGGTTTCCCAGTGTGGCAAACACTGGAAAATAAATGTAATGTGCTATGATTTGGAGTCTTGTTTATTTATAAGATTTAGGTTTTTTCCCATGGCTAAGAGGCCTGAGATCCTTGGACTAAAATAATTCCTTTAACATAGGCATAATTTTCTAGAATGGGTATATGTGTGACCTGGGAGGATTCCGCAGGACCATATTAAAAGGTATTGACCTGCCATCACTAGCAAAGCAGGATCTGAACAGATATTTGTGTACAGGAGACAGCTTGTCTGTCAGCCTTCAGAAGTCAGGATGCAACAGTGAAAAGCACAGATCAGTGGGGACAATGGGTTCTGGTGAGGTTCATGGCTCGGAAGGACATACATTTATTGGGGGCAAGGAGAGACTGTAGCAGACGATTACAAAAACATTAAAAATGTTCTCATTTTTGGCCTACTTTTGAATTTTGTCCCACTCTATAATAATCACAGAACTCAAACTGCCATAGAATTGACTCACTGCAAGATAAAGAGAGAATGACCAAGCATCACAGTGAAAAGACCAACCCCAGGAGGGAAATCAGGAGACCAAAAGAAAACAGCACGTCTGGCAATTTCAAATAAAACCCAGGAAATTCAATATGCACCGTTAATTTTCACATGAATCCCTTACATTGTTCCCTTTTTTGTCTGCAGCCAACTGTGCTTTTTCATAGGACAATTATTTGCTATTCAGAATTGCTAATCCAATTATTTCTTTAATAATAATTCTATGGGATTATCTAGTTTCTCCTTTCAAGAAAATTTCTCTTCGCTTTTTATTGTCTCGTGTGACATCCACCGAGGTGATTTTGATTATGTAGAATTAAAGTATTCATTATTAATAACAACCATACCATTTTAAGGGGCAAAAATGTAAAGTGCTTATAGCTTTAATTCACGTACAAGGAAAGCCAAATGCATTTAATATAAATTGGGAACTGGATGACGTGGGTAAGGCCCACAGGATAAGCAATCCCCAGCAATACTGGTATAAACACAGAAGAATGATTCACGTCTGAATACCCAGGTCAGTCACAGTGAGGAGCAGCCCACACCACCTCCGTGACAATGAGTTTATTAAATTTTAGCAAGGCCCCCAGCTGCTCATTAACTGTGAACACTCGGGAACACGCGACCTGCTTTTATTACTTTAAAGAAGCAAAAATATGCTTTTTTAATGTGATGTGGACTGAAAACATTTATTTATTAAAAGATATTTCAAAATTCAAACTCCTTTGGGGACAAAGCACTCTGAGGTATGTGTGTGTGAGAGAGAGAGAGTGTGTCTGTTTTGATGGCAAAATTCTCCCCTAGGTTGCCTGGCCTCTTCTATTTGCAAGTACAATCAGTGTATAAATATCCTTGGTGTGTGTGGTCTATCTCCAAAATTAAAACTAGTGCCACCATATTTGTATCCAATCTTCTTCTTCTAGTGGGACTGTTTATATAAGTATAAAAAATGACTTTCTTAAGTTAATTCATTTCGCCCCTTCTTTAGACGAGAAAAGCATTGAATCCCTAATATGAAAGCACAGGGCTACTTTGCTGATTACAACATGCTTATGTACTTCACTGTTCATTGCAGACCAAAAACAAATCATATGTCTTCTATTTTTAGAAGTGGCCTGGAAAAGTCAGGTTAAATCATAGCTGCCCTCCGTGCTTACCTGGAGAGCAGAGGGAGCAACTGGACCACCACCATGCCCTGGGAACTGAGAAAGGACCTCCTTCTGCCCAAATCAAATAATGTTTCTTCCATCCTCAGTCTCCTTGACATTTTTGACACATTACACTCTTTACCTTGCAGAACTGCTTCCTTTGGCTTACTAGTCTTCCTGCCGCTAAGACAATCCCAGCTGCTTCCTCCCCCAACAGGTACACATCGACTTCCCTCCTGCTCTCAGACCTGTCCATGCACATCCCCCAAATGCAATCAGCCATCCACCACTCCTCTGTCATGACTCTAAGAAAATCCATCCTTGATTTAGCCTGTTACCACCTCTGTGCATCTGAAAATCAAATCTTTCTTGACAACTCATTCTTCATCCAATTCTAAGACTGTATCTTTATCATTCTATCACAGAGATTTTCTAGAAAAAAAGAATGAGGTTGTCATTTTTAACAGAGCTCCGTACTCAAATTATTAGCTTCCCAAATGTGTTATTTTGCTAGGGCCCTCCAGGAAAATAGTAATGACTAGAAGATTAGTCAAAAACTAAAGCAATGAAATGCCAGTTTTTATAAGTGATTAGACTATATTTTTCTTAGCATTCACTAGGTCTGTTTTTTAATCAAAATCATTAAGGTTATTGCCTTAATGATTTTTAATCAAAATCATTAACGTCAGTGGTTGAGCACTGACCTATGAACCAGGAGGTCATGGTTCGATTCCCGGTCAGGGCACATGCTCAGGTTGTGGGCTCAACCCCTGGTGGGAGGAGGGCATGCAAGAGGCACCCAATCAATGATTCTCTCTCATCGTTGATGCTCCAATCTCTCTCTTCCTCTCCCTTCCTCTCTGAAATCAATAAAAACATATTTTTTAAAAATCACTAAGGTTCCTTAGTGGCAGACATATTCCAGTTTCTATGAAATTTCATAGATGGGCCATAGGCCCTAAACTCCCTATCTCCTCTCCTGACATTGAAATCAAGAATTATCTCAAAACATTGACTTTGACAGGGGAAACTGAGGACAAGGACTTTACTATGTTTATCTGTGCATCCTCGGCACATTTTTAATGTTTGGTTCTTAGTACTGAATGAATGTGAAGAGCGCCAACTGTAGCCAAAACAGAGAAGCCTCCTGGGGAATGACTTCCATTTCCTACCTGTTAATACAACCAGCAGAGGTTGGTGCTCTGGTCCAAGCCCTCAGATTGGGAAGTGCTGGGAGATCCAGGCCCCCCACAAGGCTAACAGCTGAGTCAGCCTGGCCTGCCTCTCACTTGAACACACATATTCCTGCCATAACTGTCCATTTGGCAAACAATTTTGATACATATATTTAATATGTCAATTAGTGTTCTTCCATTTTAAAGGCAAGGTTTACATTTTCAGAAGGCCCCAAAGGGCAGGATTATTTTAGTGGTGTTGAAAAGATTTTATGAAACTTTCTTCAGATGCAGAACTAGTGTTTCACCTTAAGAATCTAATAAATATTTCAGAATGGCATTTCATGTGTTTTACACTGACATTTGAAATTAGAATGAAAGAGCTAGAAAAAGAAATATAAAAAGGTTCCCTTCACTGCCCGCCCGATCCCTCCTATTTAGAGACCCACTGGTTTATCATGACCGTAAGAATCCCTGAAATCACTCCGACCAGTGTGGGATCTGAACCAGTGGCGCAGAGGTGAAGTCCTCTGTTTGCCTCCTAAATACACAAACCTGCAGCTGATGCTCAATGGGTTTCAGGTTTACTTACTTAACATGTGCTGTGGAATCATCTCTCAGTCTAGGCTACTCATTATGATCACATGAGCAGCTGCTGGGAGATGTACCATTTCACATATGAATAAGAAATCAATGATACAGAAAAATGATAGAATTTTTAATTAAATCATATATTTAAGAGCCATTTGCTTTAGGTCCTTGAATGTTCGAGATACTCAACCTAAGGTCAGTGTTGGCATAACAGTCCTCACAGAGCAGAAGCAGGGGGAGAGCGGAGGTCAGCAGGACCCCGGGAGGAAGCTGGACAGGATTTCCGGGCCGTGGTCCTCCTTCTGATATGTACTAGTATGATTCGGATGGGTGCCCCCATACCATTTTGCCCAGAATGTGTGTGTGTGTGTGTGTGTGTGTGTGTGTGTGTGTGTGTGTGAAAGGACGATGAGGAGTGGGGGGAAACAGGGAGTATCCTGGGCAGCACGCTAATCCAGACACCAGTTGGTACCTGTCTCAAGTTGGTGAGGACCCAATAAAGTTAAGGCCCAAGAAGAGCTGCAAAGGAACATTTTAATCATGGTCCCTTTTGCAGAGGTAGTTAGAGAAAGATATAGAAGAAAAAGCTGCATCTTCCTGAGGGAGATACTCAAGTTCCCCCCACACTACTCTAAACCAGCACCTTACACCTTTCTGTCTGACATGGTACAGTGGTTACAAGCAAACCACTGGGATGTCCTACCCCCTAAGAGCTGAGTGCTCTCTCTGGACCTCAATGCCCTCATCCAAAAATCAAGACTACTTCCCTCCACCGGGCCTGGACAGCAGCATACCCTGATTGTTACGATGGGTCTTCCGGTGGGTACAAAAGCAAAGATCCCCCTCAAACAATCAGATTGGAAAGGCTCCACATTTCAACCCATCGCCTGTGTCTAACCCTGCGTGAACACAATACAGTAAATCGTTGGAGATGCAGATGGGACGGCCTATATCAGTCCTGCCTACTGGGTGATGGACTAGAACATTCTCAACCCAAGCCCACGGCTTAGACGGGACTTTCGTGACCACCTGAAAACATGAAGTCAAATGTGCCAAACAGACGGATATACACACCCGACCTTGTACACCACACCAGACAGAGACTGAATCCTCTATTTATTTTTCTTTCACGCACAGCCACTGTTCATGCGCTTTATTCCCATGAGATAGCCAAGGTCACCCTTCATTCTGTCTCACAACAAAGGTCCCTTTCTTGGGAAATTTCCTACCCAGAAAAGAAAAACAGCCCTTTAAAAATGACTAACAAACTTTTATCCAACTGCTTCCCAAATACTCCTTTATATTTCTCTCATTTCTACCCTTAGGAATTCTTCAATGACATTGGGAGGAAGTTTTCCTGACTCTCCACCTAGTTAGGTAGTTATGATGACCCATTTCCTTTTTACCTAAACAGATTGAAAGTGTCTCTGGGCACAAAGGTATTAACAGAACATTCGTTTTCAAAATGCGGTCATACAGTAATGCTTCATATCATGCTGAAATAATGTTCTTAAAGATTAAATAAATGTGGTTTTACAAAAGTGTATGACCTAGTTCAGCTGCATTCCCAGGAAATTCTGAAATCTTATCTACATAATAATCTTTAAATATTCAGAGAGCTCATTTGAAAGTATGGCTGCTCTTTACTTGTGTTTGAGGAAATAGTCCAATGAAGATCTGCCCACAGCCCTTAATGAACACTCAAGTGACCTCGGATGAATGCCAGTCAGAGCTCTTTCCTCTTCCATCAAACACTGCCGTGTAGGCCTGAGTGGGGAAAGGGAGGTCGAGGTTCTCGGTAACCTTCTCAGCACTGGGCTAGCTTTCATCAGACAGCTCATTAGTGCAAACAGGCCGATTGACAAGGTTACCCTGAACTGAGAAGAGGAGGCAAACACATCATTTGCATTTTATATTAAAGACATTCAGAGTGCCATTAGGGGTTCCTAGAGGTATAGAAGTAGAACAAACTATAATTTTCACAATCAGTTGCTTAAAGGAAACTGCAGATTCTTGTAACACTTAGGATGGTTAAGAAATTTCTAGTTAGTGCAGAATAGGGGGAAAGCTATGTAAGTGTGGTCAACTCTTCAAGGTGCTAAGAATAGAGGTGGAAAGCACCAATGACAGTAACAATCAATTGTGCAGTGTCCTCCTCGGCAGATCAATGTGGCTGCAGACAAGAGCGCTGGAATAGAACTGACCCCATTCCTTGAGCCCAAATTCTGGCAGCATCCACAGCTGGGCCTACTGAAACCACAGAAATGTATTCTCTCATGGTTCTAGAAGCCTGAAATCTAAAGCCAAGATATGGGTAGGGCCTCACTCACTTGGAAGGCTCTAGGAAAGAATCCTTCCTTGTGTCTTCCGGATGTGGTGATTGCTTAAATCTTTGGTACTCCTAGGCTTGTAGATGCCAATCTCCGCCTCTGTTTTCACAGAGCTGACTTCCCCCCGTGCTCCGCTGTGTCATCACATGTCCTTCTTAAGAGGACAGGAGTCGCTGGATTTAGGACATGCCCTTATTGTGTATGATACCATCTTAACTAATTATATCTGTGAAGACCCTATTTCCAAACAAGATCACATTGTGAGGTTCTAAGTGGATAAGAATTTGAGGTAAACACTCTCCAACCAATCCCCAGGTCACTGCCATTTTGCTGGTGTCCCAGATTTGCTTGGCCACCCACTCTGCTAATAGGCTCCTTGTCTCATTTCTTTGGATGCTAATTTCTAGTCTGGTTTCTTTAGACAAATTTGGTCTAAGTCTCTGAGAAACTAAAGCATAACTCCTGGACCTCAGTATTTGGGACCAAGAGCAGGTGCTGATCACTCCCTCTGATTCTGACCAGCCTTCTGAGTTTGATGTTTGATGTCATGGTCTCCAGGCATGTGATCTTCTTGTGCAATAGAGCTCCCTGGGGATTGCTAGCATTCTTGGCATCAACTGCCTGCCCATCAGACTTTTTCATGTTGCCTGATGCTGAGTTCAGCTCCATCATGACATCTGCAAACCTGGAGACCATGCAAGTGGATGGTTGGGTATCAACATTGTCCTTTCCATATATTCTCTACATAAAGGTCTTTTGTCTTAAAATTTAATTATGAAATATTTCAAACATCCAGAAAAGTACAGAATGGTAATAACCCCCAAATCTCAGAGGTTTTATTTCTTGCAGAAGCTGCACATCCTTCTCTGTGTCTCTGTGGACACCACCATCTGGGACATCATTGGTCCTGGATGGTTCCTCACCTACTGCAGTTAAATGACCACTTTTGCTCATACTTCATTGGACCAAATTAACCACATGCTCTCCTTCCACCACAAGGACCGGAAACTACAATTCTACCATGTTGTCCAGATGCTGGAGAGCCTGAGGATATTAAGCGACCTGAATTCAAGCCACACACTGGACTGGTGGGCAAGCTCAGAATTAGGTAAATCACTAGATCACTAAAGAAAAGATGAACCACTCAACCAACCAGATCATTGGAAAAACGGGTATCAAAATCAAGGTGTAGGCAGGGTTGCATAGATTTCTGGAGGCTCTAGGGAAGAATGCATTTCCAAGATCATCAGTTTGTTGGCAGAACTCAGCCCCTTGCAGTTGTAGGGCCGAGGTGCCTGTTTTCTTGTTGGCTGTCAGGTGAGGGTAGTCTCTGTTCCTAGAGCCTGCCCACATTCTCCATGCAGTCCCCATCCAGCAAGAGCAGGTCAGGCCCGTCTCACGATTCAAACCACTCTGACTTCTCCTTCTACTCATCTCTTTGACTCCAGTTGGAAAAATTTTTCCACCTTTAAGGGCTCAAGTGATTAGACTGGACCCACCCAGATAATCCAGAATCATCTCACTACCTTAAAGTCTATCATCTTAATTATATCTGCAAAGTCTCGGTTGCTATGTATGGTATATTCCAGTGTTTAGGGCATGGACACTTTGGGGGTTTGGGGGACCATGCAGGCTACCACACTCATTGATACTGTATCTGCACTTTCTGTGAATATCTATTCTTATAGTTATTTTCTTCCTATTTTTTTCCATTAAGTAGACAGGTTTTAAACATTCAATATGTACTTGAAAATAGTCTATGTATCCATATATTCTAACATTATGCTTCCACACATGTTTACATTATTATCTATACAGAAAAAGGAAATATTTATTTGGTACACTGGGGTAAATAAGGCAGTCAGGGACATTCATATGGTGCTCAGTGGAAGAAAAAAAACTTTACTTTTTTTAACATTACAAAGTTATAACAGGAAAAATAAGTATTGGGAAATACTAGGATAGATGTTACATATTAAAAATGCATAAAATTTCCAAATATTATTCAAATAGATAAATGAGAATCTTGAGGCTACTTTAGATATATATTTCACTTTCAATATCAGGATAAATGCTTGAAATATCTGTGTGCAATTCCTGAACAAGACCTTTTAACGTCTCTTCAAATTTTTGATAATCACCTTTGATAATTTTGATAGCAGCTTTGGTAAAACCTAAAGTGATTTTTCCAACATCTCAAAAATGTACAGTAGTTGAAATTACTTTTAAAAAATTTAACAACATTTCCATTTATTTCTTTGAGAAATGTCATATTGAAATTTCTTGAGATATAAAACAATTTTAAATCTAACTGAACTCTTCCACATCAAATATTTCAAAATAATGACAAAGCCCTCATCTTCAGGATCCTCATCATTTATCAGAGCAGTTACTCAATGGCTAACATAGATACCAATATTAAAGGTACTTCCACCATAAACAAGAGGAGAAACTGATATTGGTGAAAAGAGAGGTTCAGAGATGTGTCTAGAAGTTGTAGTGACTCAAATCTCCTCCCCTCCAGCCTGTGCCTCCCTATTGCTCCCAACCAGGTGCAACCTGGGCTGGATCCACACCACACAGGCCACTGGACACCAACCTCTGCGGTAGCACCTGGGGAAGAACTGCACCACTGGACAGCAGTAATTTCTACAACTGATTCAGGGGTGGTTGGACTTGTGGGGACCACAGAGTTCCCAGTGGTTCCCCCTCCACACTCTAAGGAACCCAAGGAGAGGTCTGTCGTTGCTACATTCCATTCATTCCCCATAGGTTTCATCTCTTTTGCAATGTTCCTCAGTCAAAGTAGTTTATTAGGAATTGTTCTGAAATATTTCTGAGAAGTGTCTCTACCTGCCCTCACTTTGAATCATAGTTATTCAGGAAATAAAATTCTAGAGTGATTGTTGTTTTCTCTGCTGTTATTCTAATCATTTTTCCTTATAGGCTATCTGTTTCTTCTCTTATTTATTTTAATATTTTTCTGTCTTTAACATTCTATGATTTTCCTAGCATGAATCCATGTTTAATATATGCTGCTCTGGGTTCAGAAAACAATTTGTTATTTTATTTTTGTACTTGTAACAAAATGTACAGACCTCAGGAAGTTTGCTGAGTTCTGGCACATGGAAGACCCGCCGTCTACTCATGATAAAGAACAAATCTGTCACCATAGAAAGTTCCACTGTGCTCCCCTCCAGTCAAACTGTCCCCTACCCAGCCACTGTGATGCCAGTCACCACAGATGAGTACTGCCTGCCCTAAAATGTTTATAAAGGGAATCATGCAGTTTATACACCTTTGTGACTGGCTTTTTTTGCTCAAAATAATTTTTGGACATGCATCCCTGTTTTATGTTTATCAGTGGCCCACTGCTTTTTATTGCTGAATACTCATCCATAATATAAATATGCCATCATTTGTGTATCCATGTTGATGGGCTTTTGAGTTGTTTCCATTTGTTGGCTCTTATAAATGCAGCTGCTTAAGCATTCTTATTCAATTCTTTCTATATGAACATATGTTCTAGTTTTCCTTGTGTAAATATCCAGAAATGAAATGGCTGGATTGTAGGATAGAGAAATGTTTAATTTTATAAGAAACTGTCAAACAGTATTCTAAAAAAGTTACACACCTTGTACCATGGCCTGCAAAGCAAGAGAGTTATAGTTGTTTCACATTCTTGCCAGCATTGGCTCTTGTCAGTCAATTTTAGCCATTTTAATTTTAGCCATTTCTGGTGGGAATATAAAGATACATTGTGGTTTGAATTTGCATTTAATGATGATTAATGATTTGAGTATTGTTTTATGTATTCATTGACCATTTGTATAACTTCCTTTGTAAACTGTTTAAATTTTTCTGGTTTTTAATTAGGTTCCTATTTTTATCAGTAGAGGTTCTTTGTACATGTTTGACATGATTACTTATACATTGCAAAACTTTTCCCCTAGCTTGTATTCTTATATCCACTCTCTTAATTATAATTTTTAATGAGCAGAAACTTGCAGTTTTGATGAAGTATAATTTAGCAATTTTTCTTCCCTTAGTTTTCCTAGTTTTTGATCATTTTGTTTCTTCTGATTCTTTTGCATTTCCTTATATATTTCAGAATCATTTTCTGCCCCAAAAACAAAAGCCTGTTGCCAAGGTCACAGACATATTTTATTAGAATTACTCTTCAGTATCTTTGGGGTTGTTGTTTTTTTTTTTTTTAATTATAATGTAACTAGTATGTTTTAATTTCCTTCTTTAGATACAGAAAAATTATTTTTCAAATTTCACTTTTATTCTAACCTTATTTAATTCACTTGATAGCTCTATGAGACTTTTAACAATTTCTTTGGATTTCTTATGGGCACAATCATGTCATCAGCAAATAAAAATATTTTTACCTTCTCCTTTCTGATATGAATGCCTTTTTATTTCTTCTTTCTTAATTTCACTGGCTAGGATCTCCAGGACAATGTTAAACACAAGAGATGAAAGTAAACATCCATGCCTCGTATCTTAGTGGAAAGTGATCAATATTGCAACATTAATTATGATGTTAGCTGTAGTTTTTTTATAGCTGCTTTTAATCCAAATGAATTTCCTTCTTATCCCACTTTACTAATTATTTTTTTATCATATCGAAGTATAGATTTCATCAAATGCCTTTTATGAATTCATTTTAAAATCACCTGATTTTTCTCATTTATCTATATAATAGAGCCCAGTGCATGAAATTTGTGCACGGACGGGTCCCCTCAGCCCAGCCTGCACCCTCTCTAATCCAGGACCCCTTGGGGGATGTCTGACTGCCGGTTTAGGCCCGATCCCGGGATTGGGCCTAAACCGGCAGTCAGACATCCCTTTCACAATCCAGGACCGCTGGCTCCTAAATGCTTACCTGCCTGCCTGCCTTATCGGCCCTAACTGCACCCCCTGCTGGCCTGGTCACCCCCAACTGCCCCCCCTGCCGGCCTGGCCACCCCCAACTAGTCCCCCAGCCAGCCTGGTCACCCCTTACTGTCCTCCCTGCCAGCCTGGTCACCCCCAACGCCCCCCCCCCCCGGCCTGGTGACCCCACGCAGCCTGCTGCTCAGTCGTTTGGCTGTCCCTCACTAACCCCGCCGCTGGCCTTGTCACCCCACGCAATCTGCTGTTCAGTTGTTACTGTTACTGTGATGGTGTCCTGGACAATTTGCATATTCCTCTATTATTAGTATAGATATAAAAGCCTAAGTGACCCTTACGACCAAACGACTAGAATGACCAGAATGACCAGTCGACCAGTCACTATGACGCACACTAACCACCAGGGGGCAGATGCTCAATGCAGGAGATACCCCCTGGTGGTCAGTGTGCTCCCACAGCCAATCTCCCAAAGCCCCTCCCCCGCAGCCAGCCAACCTCCGACAGTCCCTCCCCTGGCCAGCCAGCCCCCCAATAGGACTTGATCGCTAGCCAGGCCGAGGGACCCCACCCATGCACTAATTCATGCACCAAGCTTCTAGTCCCGTTAATGAAGAGTAAGCTGTCATTCACCCCTGCATGGCTCTTCCGAAATTCAGGTTTTTATTTAGGGGAGGTTATTTTTTTCTGTTTGTTTTTCAGTATAGCTACTTACTTATTTTTTTAATCAGTTATGTGTAGGTGTATGTGTATGTATATGTATATATAGTCTGGTATTTATGTGCTATTAGAGATGAGTTTTATATTACCTTAGTCCACAATACTACAGAGCTTGATTTGTCTTTAGAAGTTTGCAATGTGGGACGCATATATTCCCTGGGAATAATAAGGCTTCTGTGAACTGCTTTGACTGTTTTAATAGGTTGTTCCATAGGGAAGCACAACCATAGAAAGATTCCATGGGGGCCAGAGCTGTAGTTCAGAAGCTCAGTGGGCAATGAAATTTCCTAGTCTCATGAAGTCTGATGGGTGTGACTCTACTGAGATCAGAAGAGTCAAGAAGAAGACAAACAACTCTAATTCTTCCTTTCTTCAGAGGTCAAAATCATTTAAAAGCCACATTCCACTAATGGGGAGGTATTTTTCCATTTCCCATTAATTAAATTTTATTACTTAGGAGTCAGCTGAACAGTAACATTTATGAAGCACTCAGTAAATACGAAGGGAACCTTGGGTCCTTATGGCTATAATTCACATCTTTCAGGACTTCACGTCTTACATAGAAAGGCAGGGTTGATACAGAAAATACAAATACATGAATTAGCACAAAAGGCACATTTTAAATTGGATTTGAAATAATGAGGAACTGCCCTAACTGGTTTGGCTCAGTGGCTAGAGTGTCGGCCTGCGGACTGAAGGTCCCAGGTTTGATTCTGGTCAAGGGCATGTACCTTGGTTGCAGGCACATCGCCAGTAGGAGGTGTGCAGGAGGCAGCTGATGGATGTTTCCCTCTCATTGATGTTTCTAACTCTCTATCCCTCTCTCTTCTTCTCTGTAAAAAATCAATAAAATATATATTTTTAAAAAATAATGAAGAACTAAAATGTTTCTCTCCTCTCAGAGCAGAGGAAACAGTACTGGGAAAGGTATGCTGTTGTATATTTAAGATAAATAAATAGCCCTAACCGGTTTGGCTCAGTGGATGGAGTGTCAGCCTGCGGACTGAAGGGTCCCAGGTTCAATTCCAGTCAAGGGCATGTATCTTGGTTGTGGGCACATCCCCAGTGGTGGGTGTGCAGGAGGCAGCTGATTGATGTTTCTTTCCCATTGATGTTTCTAACTATCCCTCTCGAGTTGTAGACTTAGAAGCACCGTACTTGCACTTCTGCTTCATTCTATTACCCAAAGCCAGGCACATGGTCAAGTCCAGAGACAGAGGCAGAGGACACTTCAAAGTTAAATGCCCAAGGGGGTGGATGCAGAGAGGGTAAAAGATCATTCAACCCATCAGCAAGACCTATGAATTCTACCTTAGAAATACGTTCCACACCTGTCCAATACTCCTTCTATCTTATTGCTGCCACCACTTCAGTTCACCATGATCTCTCTTACCTATCACCACCTGACTGCTCTGTCCAAATCTTTCTTGTCCATTCCTTCTCAGACCATTCTCAATGCAGCAACAAGAATAAATTTAAAAAGAAAACCTGCTCTGACCACTCATTTAATTAAGTCTGCCAAATGGTTTCCTATTGTTGTCAGGATAAAGGTGAAAATCCTGACTAAGGCCTGAATTGTTTTCAATTTTCAATTGAGGGGTTATTTTAAAGCAAAAAGGTGAACCTGGTGAGAGGGAGAGAGTGAAGAGGGAGTGTGGGAAAGAGAGGCTTTGTAATGACTTCCATGTGAGGACAGCCTGGGACCCCTGTCTCCAACCTCATCTCCTTCCATCCTTTCTTTCACTTTATGGTTGGAAAACATCATAATTCCCCAACTTGTACACTGTTTTAAGCCTCTGGGGTCTTACTTGGACTGCTGTGTGTCCAAGTAGAGAAGTAGAGTTCTTTATTCCTCCGTTTGGTACGGCTTTAAAACCCTCTACTTTATGCCCTAAAAAAAAAGAGAGGAGGAGAGCACAGATTGGTTTAACTCAGTGGATAGAGCGTTGGCCTACGGACTGAAAGGTCTCAGGTTCAGTTGAGAGAGAGAGAAAGAGAGAGAGAGAGAGAGAGAAAGAGAGAGAGAGAGAGAGAGAGAGAGAGAGAGAGAGAGAGAGAGAGAGAGAGAGAGAGTTGCAGGAGCAGGCTTTTAGAGCAGGAGCAGGATTTTGGAGCAGGAGCAGGAGCAGGAAGAAAGGTGTAAGGCTACAGGAGATGAGATCTTCCACTTCATCCGAGCCCATATCATGTAAGACCTTCTATGCTAAAGTAAGGACTATGACTTTTATTATGTGTGATGATAACCCACTGAAGGATTTTGAACAGGTAAGGGAAGTGATCTAATTTCTAGATTCAAAAGAGCATTGTGGCTTTTGTATGAAGAATGAACTACAGAGCAACTGTGAAGAAGCATGGGACTTGGTTGGAAAGTCTGTAAGGAGGATTCTTCAAAAGGTTGAGGGCCTCTAGGGGGACCTTGCCGAAGACAGCAACCCTTGCCTTGACTTTTCCAAACAAGTCCGAGCCCTCGTGTGTTTTACTGGAATCTCTATGTTTAGTGTTTAGACCCAACCTTGTAGAAGCATGTGCTTTCTCAAGGATGCTTACCCTGCTGATTGAATCTAGAGGTTGATTTTAGTTCAAGCTGTTGTTACAATAAAAGCCTAAGGAGGCAGGTGAATGGAGCTGTTTAGTTCCTATAGCCAAGCAGCCCCTTATCCCTCTCTTTCACAGAAACATGTGCCAGGGTAATCCATTCATACATCGCTAAGGGTCTGCAACCACATGAAAGCAAGGAGATAAGGTAAAATTCTACTGAAGTAATCCACAGAAGAAGGGATGATAGCCCAGCAAGGGTGGTGGACCTGAAGGCCATGAGTAGTCATATTTTGACTACATTTTTTAAAATAGAGCCACAGAGCTTCATGATAGATTGGAGGTGAAATGTAAGGAAACGAGAATAGTCAAGGAAGACTTCTAGGATTTTCACCTGAGAACCAAGTAGATGCTGATGTCCTTCAATAAAAAAGGAAGAACTAGGGGAAAGCAGGGCTGCAGGAAGTAAAGAAAGAGCTCCATTTTGGTCAAATTAAGTTTGAAAAGCCTATTAGATACCTGTGAAGGCTTTAGGTAGAATGTCAAATACATGAGCCTGATGCTTGGGAAGGGGATCAGGGCTGGGGATATGCATATGGAATTCATGTCTGAATCAGATTTAATAGCATGGAAGTGAATGAGATCACCTAGGGAGTGCATGTAGATAGGGAAGAAAAATCAGTCTGGAACTAATCCCTGGGGAGATGAGGAGTGGCCAGCCAAGGAGAGGGAGAAGAAGAAATGGAAAGCCAGAAGAGCATAATATTCAGAAGTCAAGTGACATAAGGACTTCCAAAAGGATGGAATGCTCTACTGCACCAATTCTTCTGTGAGGGCAGGAAAGATGAGAACTGAATGTTGACTATAGAATTTGCCATAATCAGAAGGTCACTGGTAAACTGACAATGGCCATTTATTTCAGTGGAGTGGAGGAAATGAAACATTTATTGAACAAAAATAAGTTAGAAAAGTAGGAGATGAGGAAGTGGAGAAAGTTAATGTAAGAGTTTCAAAGAGTTTTGGAAGGAATGTTAGCAAAGAACTGGAACACTCTTTGGAGAGTTAGTGGGCTTATGGATCGTGTTTTCTTTTAAGATAAAAGGAAAGAGAGCATGTTTGAATGCTGATTATAATGATGGTATAGAAGGAAGTTATGACACAAAAATTAATAGCAATAACTTCAGAGATAAGTCCTTAAGTAAGCTGAGAGATATGGGCACCAGTAGCCTCAGCCAGGCACTGCCTCGGTCTAGCCCTGGAGATATGAGGTGTGTACAGGTGCAGCTATACTCAGAGACCATAGATGAGGAAACATACCACATGTCTGTTTGGGTGGTCTGCCTACTGCCATGATTCTCAACCAGTAGATCCTGAGCACCAAAGCTAGTATTCTCTTGCCCAGAGCCTTCCCTTCCCACCCTGGAGGTTTCAGGCACATCAGATACCCCAGGACTCTAGAGAAGTGGTTCTCAAAGGAGGGTCCCCAGAGCAAATGCAAAAATGTCACATGGATACATATTAGAAAACCAATTTCTCAGACCCTGTACCAGAGTAACTGAATCAGAACTGGGGATGGGGCCTAGTAAGCCATGTATTAACATGCCTTCCAGGTATTCTAGTGTATGCTGATGTTTAAAAGTTGCTGTTCTAGAGGATGGGAGAAATGTTATGCAGGACGCTTCTAAAACACCCCCAGTTCTGAGTCACCCCCCCCCCCAGACACAGGCTCCTGTCCACAGACTTCCTGTGTACATGCCTACCAGCGCTCAATCCACCTCCCCTCTGACCATCTTCAAGAGCAACCTTGAAGCCTCAAAAAATAAAAACTTAGCCTTCCCAGTCTATATTCTTGCAGTGACCAAATCCATTCATGTAAATACCATTTTATACTAAAAAGCAAAGTTTCTCATTGCTATAAACAAAAAAATATATACTTGAGCACAGAGCTATTTTGCAGATGGCTTATTTTTTTGTTAGCAAGTCAATTCTGGTCATTAATAGACTGCATATATCAGAAAGATAAAATGCATTTATGTTTCTGAATATTAACTGCTTCTGAATATTATAAATATCTATGTCTAAAACAGTCCTACAAGACCAGGGGAATTTTCCTGCTACTGCTACTGGAGAAGGGCACATTGATGTGGATTCTTTGGGTAAGTAATGGAACACTAAAGAACCTTCTCAGGATATGGGGTAGGCAATCTGCATCTCGTTTTCCCAGCCAGTAAATTCTTCTGGAGGCTACAAATCTGTATGAAGAGGTGAGGATGGTACCTATCCGAAATATAATAGGCTGGTGCTATCAGAATACAATTTAAATTGTATTCTGGTTATCACTGGAATTGATCAAATTTTTAATGTAAAGAATAGCCTTTATCTCATGTTAAATGTGAAACTCATCTCAGTGGGAAGTATTATCAACTGTTTAATGTGCTCCCTTTACAACACGAGCCTCACCTTGCTCATATTAAAACCCCTTCCCTTTTAGTAAGATAAAATTAAAAAGAACTCCAGCCGAATATAATTAAAAACTGGGGCTATATGTCTTCCAAAGAACCGAGTGGTTTCTGCGTGGTAGGGAGCCCTGTGCGCTCTCCCACTGTGGCTAGGTTCATAAGTGCAGTGGAGAGAATCTGTGCTGATTATAATTACCTTCTAAATTAGCCAATATTAGCACTGCACCAAATCATTCACATGGCATTGTTTCCATGTTAGGCAATCAATTACAGTTCAGATGAATCCATGTAAAATCCATAATTTTTACTTAGGATCACAATTTTTGTAATTTAACATATTATTACAGCAGAGCATTCAAAAGATCAGGCAAAACAATGGAGAGCGATTTCCAGTTAGTAACTCTTCCTTCATTGTCACAAAAGGGTGAGAAAGCTGACTATATCCATGTGCTTTGTAGGCCCAGAATTTTAATTTATTTTGACACTCGCCTTACAGA
This sequence comes from Myotis myotis, assembly GCF_014108235.1. Taxonomy (NCBI): domain Eukaryota; kingdom Metazoa; phylum Chordata; class Mammalia; order Chiroptera; family Vespertilionidae; genus Myotis; species Myotis myotis. The sequence goes on from NW_023416401.1 coordinate 45,306,786, forward strand.
ATACTTTAAAATAGAGGACAATCCCCTCTGTATTCAGACAGGTGTACCAGGATGACAGGTGTCCCTTGTTAGAGGCTCCCGGGTTCACCTATCCATTGGGAGATTGCAGAGGTAGAGAAGGAACATCCCGGGCAACCACACCAGGTAACTGAGTACCTGCCCGAGGCCCAGTGAAGAATGGTTTTATATATTATCAAGTTTGAGATTTTAGCAGCACCCTGCTGCCCCCAGGAGTCCTACCTGTGGCACAGCATGATGGACTCATTCCATAGGTTCTATGGTCTGTCTCCTCCAAACCCATGTTTCAGGCCTGGAGAAACATCTTGTACTTTTCTTTCAATATACAAATAATATTCCCAGTGCCAAACCAACAGGTTAAATTTAGTCCCTAAATTCCTCAAATACAGTGAAAAGAAAAGCAAACTTCTGTTTTCAAACATAAAGGTTAGGATCTTATTTATTATCACATAATAGTCATGTCAACACATTTCCTCTAAACTTTTAGAATTAACCATCATCAGAATCTTCATGTTATTCACGCACCTGAAAATGTACACCACCAGAACTGTTTGTGTGTCTACAGCCAAGAAGACACAAGATGATAAATTCTGATGATAAGAGAATTAATTGGAAACTGAGCCTTAATATTGATAGTCAGGTCAAGATGGTTTGACATCAGCAAGCAGCATACACACCACTGTCCTGGCCCCAGACCTTAACTTTAATCACCAGACCTCCTCCTGGAGAGGCAGGCACCTCTGGAAAAGGCCCTGTGAGGACACCTGCTTCCTGGAGGGAAGAGAATCATAAATACCCCCTAACACCAAGGCGAAAAGGAGAGGGGTGGAGAAGGGAATGATCAAGACCAGGAAGCCCACATTGAGAAGGATGAGCTGAGGGAGCACTGCACTGGAGGCGTGGCTCGCACAGAGGCGGTGGGCATTGCCAGACAGCAGGGAGCCAGGTGGTGTCCCTTTGAAGGCCACCTGTTGTAGAGGTCCCGAGCCTGGATGCCAGGGCCAGGCTGCCCAGTTCAAATGCCACCTCCGCCGCTTACTAGATGCGGGAACAACAGCAAACTTCTCAACCTCTCTGTGCCTCTGTTTTCCTCTCTGTTAAAAGGGCATTCTAAAGGCACCCCTACAAACACACACAGTGTTGTCATGACTATCAAAAGTGTAAAAGCCTTAGATCTAGACTGGGCATGTGGGAGCAACATAGAAGTAAGGGTCTGCTCTTTTTCTCATTATTATCAAAAGCTGTCTCCATCTTAAAATTATAGGCACCCTTCCTGAACCTCCTGTAGAGGAGAGGAAGTAAGAAGACGCTGCTCTGGGGTTTTTTGCTGCTGCTTTTGTTTGTTTACACAGAATCTGCTCTGTTGTTAATAACTCCAGCACTCTGGTGGCACCCTGGGGAGAGAAGCGAGCCAGGTGGAAGGTAGTTGGGGTTGAGTTTACTTGAGTAACCTAGATAAATGCCTCTGTTCTCACTTTCCCTGGACGCGCCCTGCTGTACTGAAGAGAAGCAGCCAGGCGCTCGCGGGGACCGTGTCAGTCCATCAGCACCAGGCTCTGGCAGGGAGTCATTTGGATTCCGAAGCACAAGGCTCACTAATTGCTCAGGATTACTAACTAAGCTCTTTTTGACTCCTGGCTTCTCTTCTGTTTGTGTTGTGTCTTTATTGTTGTTGCTTCTTAGGGGATTTATATTTTGCAGAAAAGAAAAACTGTCTAAAATGCTTAGTAATTATTTCAAGAAAACACAACCTCTTTAGGATATAAACGTGTCCTAAATAATAAACATATGAGCCCAGCCAGTATGGCTTGGTGGTTGAATGTTGACCTATGAACCCAGAGGTCATGGTTGGATTCCCAGTTGGGATACATGCCTGGGTTTCCGGCTTGGGGTGTGGGAGAGGCAGTAGATCAATGATTCCCTCTCATCATTGATGTTTTTATCTCTCCCTCTCCCTTCCTCTCTGAAATCAATAAAAACATATTTAATAATAATAAACATATGGAACAAATAATATGTAATCAATATGCAGGTCTGTCCCTTTATTTTACTTAATGAGCTTATGATTCTGTCTTTTAAGAACCAGTGGAGAAGGACCAAGTTATTCATAACTCTGAAACAAAACAGAGAACATAAAATACACCAAATACGCAAATGGCAAGAGTGGTTTTTCTCTAATGTGTGATTCGCTGACTGACGCCTCCTGTGTGCTGGATAGTGTTACAGGTGCCTGTGAGAGTCGCGGGTGTGTAGCTGCATGGGTGTTGAGGGAGGTTGCAATAAAAGAAGCAAAATAAATAAGATACCTAACATGAGAGATTATGATCATGGCTATGGATTAAAATTAAGCAGGCAAAGGGAAAAGAACCAGGCATGTAATATATAGAGTTGGGGGAGGTCCCAATCCTATATAATAAAAGCCAGGTGGTGGCTGTTAAGCGTGGAGGCCTGGAGGAGTGTGCTTGCCTCTGCGGCATGGGATCTTCGCGGGGATGTCGGTATCGTCAGGAGCGCCAGGGCCCAGCTGAGAAGGCAGCGGCCCACAGCAAGCCGGCCCGGCAGAAAAGCACCTCGAGGTGAACACGGCAGCGCGGTGCTGTGCGGGGAGTGGAGGAATCGCGAGCCCCATGCCGCCCCCGCGCTGCTCTCTGCAGAACTTGCCAGTGGAGCTGCTGGTGGAGATCTTCGCCTCACTCCCCGGCACCGACCTGCCCAGCCTGACCCTGGCTTGCACCAAATTCTACCACATCCTGCCCATCGACAGCATCTGGAGACGGCGCTGCCGGGCAGAGTATGGCGTTCGTGAAACCTTGCCGAACCTAGAGATGATCGGTATGTCTTATCGAGAAGTCTATACGAAGCTGTTCCACCCATACAGACACATTTTGGGTTTGTGGCAGCTAGATCAGGGCTATAGAAGCTGCTGAATGTCGTGGTGGATGGCTTAGGCATTACTGGTTGGACGTGCAGGCCTTCCCTTAACCCCCATGGGGATGGCCCAATGCAATCCGAGCCCTCGTTCAGAATTCTCCTGATGGAGCGGAAATCAGCCGGTGGAGTGCAAGGCAGGCCGCCACCGCAGGCCCCACAACCTCCACATGCAGATTCAGAAGGACAGGTTCAACATCAAGACAGGCCACCGCAAGGATTCCCCAACGCGGCCTTGGGACGCATGGGGGCGGGTGCTGGTGCAGGAGGTCAGACAGCCATGTGACTGCCTGACCTACCGCCGCCTCTACCTCCCGCCGAGCCACCCAGACGACCTCATCAGACCAGGCCTCTTCCAAGGCAAATACGATGAATTCGGCCTAACGACTGCCATGCTCAGCTTCCATGGGAAGCATGCCAGGGTCACGAACATCACGGGATTCTCCATCAGGATGTTAGAGTTCCACCTCAGGCACCGCATCCAGCTGACAGATGGCGGGTTCTTCCGCAACTTCAACGAGCTCTCCCACGTGGTCCAGGAGATTGACCAGCAGGTGATCCGGGAGCAGCAGCAGCAGCAAGAAGACGGGACTGAGGAAAGCGAGGGCCATGGCTGGCAGAGCCCTGCCCAGCCCAGCGTCCGGGAGTCCGGGGCTGCAGCTTCGGAGGAGCAGCCTGTCCTGTTTGTTCTGCCTGTGGGCGTGCGCTCAGGAGACCAGAACTATCCCCGGACTTGTAGGATGTGTTTCTATGGTGAGGACATTGGTACCTTTGATGGCTTCGACCACCCCAGGCCCTTCCCTGGAGTCTTCATCCTGTTCGATGAGAACCACTTGGGGTTCATCTGTCTGTATATGAACTACTTCATCCTGTACAGCAGAGTCCAGAACACCTTCCAGAATGTGGAGGCACCATCCCCGCAGGCCTTCCTGGAGATGCTCAAGAACATTCAGCCCAAGACCCCCTGGGAGGTAGAACTAAACCTTAGACCAGTGGTCTCAACCTTCCTAATGCTGTGACCCTTTAATACAGTTCCTCAAGTTGTGGTGACCCCCAATTTCATTGTTATAAATTGAACATAATTAAAGCATAGAGATTAATCACACACAAAAAATAAAGACATCTTAGTTAATAAGAAAAAAATTAACAACAAAAAAATAAAATAAATAAAAAAATAAAAGCCTAATATGCTAAATGTCCAGTCATCCAGCCGTCGGTTCAACCAATCAAAGCATAATATGCTAATGATATGCTAAGCTGCGATTCTTAACCTGTGGGACGCGACCCGTTTGGCGGTAGAATGACCCTTTCACAGGGGTCGCCTAAGACCATCCTGCATATCAGATATTTACATTATGATTCATAACAGTAGCTGCCGGGGTCCAACCCCAGCAGGTCCAGGGGTCCCCAAAGGTGTGGACGGAGTCAGCGAAGAAGGAATGACATGGAGACAGCGTTCAGTTGATCAGCAGCCTAGCCAGGATCTCTAGCCAGGATCTCCAGCCAAGTTCTGGTCTGGATCTCCAGCGAAGTTCTGGTTAGGATCTCCAGCCAGGTTCTGTGTCCATGTTCTCTTGCTAGGTTCTCCAGGTTCTCCAGCCAGGTTCTGTAGCCATGTTCCCTCGCTAGGTTCTCCAGCCAGGTTCTGTGTCCATGTTCTCTTGCTAGGTTCTCCAACCAGGTTCTCCAGGTTCTCCATCCAGGTTCTGTAGCCATGTTCCCTCGCTAGGTTCTCCAGCCAGGTTCTGTCCAGGTTCTCCAGCCAGGTTCAGTCACCAGGTTCTAGTGAGGTTCTCTTGCCAATTTCTGTAGTCAGGTTCAGTCCAGGATCTTTTGCCATGTTCTCTCCAGCGAAGTTCTTCTGCTCTAGTTTCTGTGTAGGTTCTGTCTCTAGGTTCTGTGTCTAGGTTCTGTGTGTAGGTTCTGTGCGCCAGATGCCGGGGTCCAACCCCAGCAGGTCCAGGGGTTCCCAAAGGTGTAGACAGAGTCGGCGAAGAAGGAAGGACACGGAGACAGTGTTCAGTTGATCAGCAGCCTAGCCAGGATCTCCAGCCAGGATCTCCAGCCAAGTTCTGGTCTGGATCTCCAGCGAAGTTCTGGTTAGGATCTCCAGCCAGGTTCTGTGTCCAAGTTCTCTTGCTAGGTTCTCCAGCCAGGTTCAGTCACCAGGTTCTAGTCAGGTTCTCTTGCCATGTTCTATCCAGGTTCTGTAGCCAGGTTCTGTCTCTAGGTTCTTCAGCCAGGTTCTCTCGCTAGGTTCTGTCTCTAGGTTCTGTTGCCAGTTTCTGTCCAGGATCTTTTGCATGTTCTCTCCAGCGAAGTTCTTCTGTCTCTAGGTTCTGTGTAGGTTCTGTCTTCTAAGTTCTGTGTTGTTACATCTGTATTTATACCAGTTGATTCCAATCCTATCAATCTCTATTTCAAAGGTTAGGGCGTTTCTTATCTCCATTCCAGGGAGTAAAGATTATGTAGCTTAAGCATGATTGTTCGTAGTTAAAGTGATTAATTACCTGCCTGGCACTTAGTTAAGAGGTTTTATTCCCTCCCTAACTTCAGGGGAAAATCCCTACCTGGGGAAATAACCTTTCTCAGAGACCTTGGTTAAAACACATAGTGCCAAGAAGGTGAACAAACATATTAAGAACAGTATGCCATATATGCCAGGTCCCTTGAAACAGCAAGGATGGACCGGCTCCCGGCAAGTAGCAACATTACAGTTATGAAGTAGCAATGAAAATAATTTTATGGTTGGGTCACAACATGAGGAACTGTATTTAAAAGGCCAGAAGGTTGAGAACCACTGTGCTAAGGCCTCTCAACCACTCGCTATGACATTCATTGACCACCAGAAGGCAGACAGTTGACTGGCTGACCAGTCGCTATGACATGCACTGACCACCAGGGGGCAGACGCTCTGACTGGTAGATTAGCTTGCTGCTGGGGTTCAGCCGGTTGGGACTGAGCGAGACAGGCCGGACATGCCCTAAAGCCCTCCTGCGGTCCCTCCCTGGCTGGCCAACCTCTCACATGCCTCCCTGGACCCAATCGTGCACCAGTTGGGTCCCTTGGACCAGCCTGCACCCTCTTGCAATCCGGGACCTCTCAGGGGATGTCAGAGAGCCGGTTTTGGCCCGATCCTGCAGGCCAGGCTGAGGGACACCACTGGGTGCACGAATTTGTGCACCGGGCCTCTAGTTATAAATAAGGAGATATGAAATTGGCATTAAGTGAGAAGGGGGCATTTGAGCAAAAGTTGACAGAGCTGGAGACATGAGGGGCAGAGGGCTGAAAATATCTAGGGAATAGTCATTGAGGTAGAGAGTGCTGCAAATGCCTTCATGTGTTCCATACACAAGCAAGGGATGGTGTCACTGGTGCAGAGGGCACCAGAGTCACAAAATACCGGGGGCATGTGGGGTGGCACCTGAAATGCCACTGTGAGGTCTCTGGTTTTGCTGTGAGGGAGGGGAGGAGCCACTGAAGGGAAGGAGAGAAGGGGACTTGCTAGACTGATGTCCTCGAGCGGAGAGAGGGGTCTAGTGTGCACGGTTATGGGGGGGGGGGGGGTGGCTGCACATGCCAAGCTATGGAAACTCTCTTCAGATCACCTTCATTTTCCCAGTAACATAGTTGGCAAGGTCACCCACAGAAACTAAGATTTACACATAAAAATACCCAATCACTTACACATTTGCATAGATATTCTAGGACCTCCTATATATGTTACAGAAAATATGAACATCAAGGTTCAATGTCAGAAATACAACATAATGAAGTTAACCTCCTCAACAACCCAACCAGTGGAAAGGGCAGATGTTCTTAGAAATGTGCCCACAGTGACGAGTGTGACTGTCACTTGTGATTGCGATGGCACACACCCAGGCCTCCACTGACAGTCCTGATGTGTGCTGAGTTAGCTCATTCCTGAGTGTGGGGCGCGGCTATAGTGTTTTGGCCAGGTTCAAGCCTCGGACTAATGAAAGGACAGGGTCCTCTCATTGCCATGTGCAAGTCCCAGCTGGAGGGCAGGGCCCTCCCAGCACAATCATAGCCAACAGCTATAGTTGTAAGCTTGAATCTATGGTCTGAACACGTGGCCCCACGTGCCTTGTGATGGAGTTCAGGTGCATGTAGTTAAGTGAGGTTGAAACTCATGAGAATGCTGTAAACAACTTGATCACGCCCCTACTTTGCCTTGTGGCATCTGCTATAAAATAAAGACACGGCTTGTGGGCGCTGGTGCTGTCTCCTCATCAGGGAGCAGCGTCCCACCGAGACCCAGCTTTCATTCTCTTGTCTGTCTTTTCTCAATCCTTTCACCACCCCCACTCAGGATCATCTTTGGCCGTAACAAGTGGCGCCCGAGCAGGCCCCTTTGGCCGTAACACCTGAGGTCTCTACCATGGCCCAGAACAGGACACTGGCTTTAGCTACACAAGATATGAAACAGTGGAGTCTACACTCCCTAATTTCCACCAAACAAAAACAATTAAATGCTAAACTGTGACTGGTTCCTCTTTATATAGTAATCTTGGAGGAATTCTATAAAAATTATTCAAAACATGAGGAGTCTACCCTGTTCTCTTGATCATGCCTTTTCCTGTGCACATGTCCAGAGCACCCACCACTGCACAGCCACACCTCACACCCCATACCTGCAGGCACAGAGCCACACCCCACACCTGCAGGCACAGAGCCACACCCCACACCTGCAGGCACAGAGCCACACCCCACACCTGCAGGCACAGAGCCACACCCCACACCTGCAAGTACATCTATCCAGCTCCCTTTGCCACATTAACTCACTTCAGCTCAGGTTTTTATGAAGAGCCATTTCCAATCTTCACATCTGTTTAAATAGTGTGAGTATGATTTTGTTATCCTCCTCATTTGTTTTCCTTATTTCTTACAAAGAAGATAAAAAGGACAAGCCTGATATTTCTCCCAAAGACCCTCTGTGCATGTATTAGTTACACGTCTCTTCAGAAATCACTTTCTTGTCGGTGTGTAACTAAGACTCACTAACCATCTACCAAACCTTCTCAGGAGCCGCTTCTTCCCCAGCTCTCACACTGTACTCTGCAGGAGCTGCCCTAACCGTTCCTATTTTTAGCATCTTTAAATGCAGCAACAGTGTTTGCAAGTATTACCAAGGGTCTCCAAATATAATTGCATAGTATAATTGATATTTCAAGCTATGTTTTCCATGTATATTCTAACACAATCCTTGAATGTTTGCCTCAAATTTTTATCAGGCCATTGTAAGAAAGGCTACAGAAATAGTGATTAGTTCTCTAAAAGCAGCACTTACCATCCCCTTGCCACATACTGGTGATTTATATTTACATCACAGAACAACAGAACTTTTGAAAGTAACTTCATACTTTAGTTGTGTTTTATCAACTGCCCCATCTCTGCCACCATCAAATATAATCAACTGCACCATATCCAGCCTTCATAATTTCATTTATGATCCATCAAGAGATAAAATTCTTCAAGGGTTTTCTGCTGAGGCCCAAGAAAAACAGGATTTGAAAATAGATAATTAAGTAACCAACTAACCCACGGTGATTAATGAGACTAGAAATAATCGCATCCCTGCCTTTGTCCACATCATTAGAAACTTTGCCAGGCTAAAGTAAAATCACCCCCACAACATTTGGGTCCGTTAGGGACAGAACTTAAGCCTTTTGGGGTGAGAATCAATAAACACATAAAGATAGGCATCTGGTCAAAGGCTTGCTGAGGCTGTTTTTGTCCGTCCTGTAGAGACGACATATTTTAGAACACCAGACTCACATCTGGGCCGGCAGAGGTTTTTAATTAGCGTTCCAGCCTAACAGCAATAATGGAGAGAGCAGAACTCAGGTCACCACTTAGTGTGTTTTGGATCCTTTGAAAATGGACTTTTGTTCTCTTTTGAGCTGTGTCATTGAACGCCCTGGCATCCCTCCGCAGGAGTTTCGAAGGATGGCCAATCAGCTGTGTCACGAACAGTTTCTCATTAGCGATAGCAGGATATTGACTGGGGTGGCAATGGCTTGACAGAGGTCAAGGGAAAGTTTTGGGGCCATGAGCTTTCCATTCCATTCTCAAGCGATTAGTCTCTCAACATTTTAGTTTGATCATTATCTTTCTACCACAGATATTGGAAAAACCCCTTTTGAAAACTTTGTTGCAGCTTCTCCAGAGGAAATGGATGAAAGATCACTGATCAATGATCATTTCTACCAGGAATCAGCTCTTTCGCTTCCAGCTGAAGCTCAGAAAATGCATCAATTACAAAACTCTTGGATTGCCGGCAACTGGACGACTTTAAACCCGAAGTTGTTTTTCTACAAGGAGCATCATATTCTGAATTCCTCTTCACAGACTCTTTCTTACCCTTTCTGACATAACTCTTTCTTTAATAGTGAAATGCTGTCCCTGAAAATAATAGCTGAAAAAGTCTCCCGCTCCCCCAAATAGCTAGATCGCTCCAGGCCCCTCAGCACCAGCTACCCTAAATAAAGAATCCTCAAGTAATTTCACAAACCCCAACAAGAGGGTCAGTCTGACTTCTCAAATCCCCTCTGCTGAATATTTTTACACATCCATACCAGAAATAGTTGATTCCTGCTTTTTTTTACATAGTATTTTAAATCAGGAGAAGCCATAAGTGCTATGTTTCCAAATTTAAGAAGAAAGATCAGTGTATCCTAAAATGTTGTAGAAATAACTTTTACTCCAGAAACACCAAGCAGAAGAGCAGCTTTCTAACTGCATTTCAGGAAACCCTCAGATTCTTCTGAATTAGCTGGAACAACAATCTCCAGGAGGAAACAGGTAAGAGGAAGCTGGGAGATGGAGCTTCAGGACCCTCCCTCTCTCGCTCTACCCAAGAACTCCATGGGTGATGGACAAAACATTTACAATTGGGTCCCCTAGGTGCTCCCAATCAGCACACACACCATATCTATAGGTGTTCAGCCTGCCATCAGCCCTAAGCAAACCCGCCTCATTGATGATATGTACTGGAGATGAGGTTCTAAGTAAAGTTAGTTCTTAAACCGTGTTCGTTGTTAAAAGAAAATGTTTATAAACCATTTGTGTACAAGAAGAAATGTCCCCATTTTAACCTATCACAATTGAGCTGCTCAGCACCTGTAGAAGCTCAGTACTTGTCACATGGCATACAATCAATTTCCTCCACTAATTGATAAAGTGATGGTTCCAGAAGCAGAAAGGGATTTTTTTGTAATCCAACTAACTCAATGGCTCCTATGATACTTGACGACCCTCCTCCACATCCCCATCAGGTAGCAACTAAGTCTACAGTCAGCTTCTGAGACGGAGACATTCTATGGATAAGAAATAATGAAGAAAAGCTCCGAAGGTAGAAACTTATCACCCAAAGAAGGTTATCTGGTGACTTCATTTTTAGGCTACATCTCAGACTCCTCAAAAATCCATGCCAATTTTATGAAAATTGATATATGCATAAATTGTCTCATGCTTATGTTCACAAACACACACACACACACACTATATTTGACCTTCATCCTTGCTGCAGTACTGAAAAAACCAATATGCTTGAATAATATGCTCTTGAAAATTGGTTTTATCGAAAGTATAAAATAAAATGTAAGAAATCAATACTTAAACAGATTGCAAGACTCAGTGGCAAGGTATCTCTTGTCATATGCATGCATAAATTTAGAGAAAAGCCAGTTATCCTGTTAGAACTCCTAATAGTACTTGGATCTTACAATAGAATCTTTTAACTCATTTTACCTTCTAAACCTTTAATTTGACAAGACAGAGAATTAGAAACAGCTGAAAGTACTGTAGTGTAGTCATATTACAATTTTGAAATTGTCAAAAAACAGAAGCACACAATTTTACTCTTTTTAAGGCAATTATGAAAAAAAAAAAAGAAGAAGCAGCCCTAACCAGTTTGGGTCAGTGGATAGAGCATCGGCCTGTGGACTCTAGAGTCCCAGGTTCGATTCCAGTCAAGGGCATGTGCCTTGGTTGCAAGCACATCCCCAGTGGGGAGTGTGCAGGAGGCAGCTGATCAATGTTTCTCTCTCATCGATGTTTCTAACTCTCTATCCCTCTCCCTTCCTCTCTGTAAAAAATCAATAAAATATATTTTTTAAAAAAGAAGCAGTTATTGTAATTCACTCTTCGCTCTGCATGATAATTATCAAGAGAATAAAACATCAGATGGGAACTTCTCTGGTAGTTATCAAAACAATTTTGTAAGTTCTAGTATATTTAATTTTGATTATTTTTCCTACCATTTATCTCATTTTTTTATCCTCACCTGAGGATATTCTTTTAATTTATTTGAGAGAGAGAGAGAGAGAGAGAAACATTGATATGAGAGAGAAACAGCAATTGTTTGGCTCCCATGTATGCCCCAACAGTGGATTGAATACATAACCTGACCAGAAATCAAACCCCCAACCTTTTGATGTATGGGACGATGCGCCAACCAACTGAGCCACCCAACAAGGGCTATCTAATTTCTTAAAATAGCTTTTCAACAAACCTAAAGATTATACTCTACATTTCTTTAGAGACATTCTTAAATTTTAAAAATAACTTCAGTGAAACTTTTTTAAAACAATAATTTTATCATCCATTTTACTCCTCCAATGTAAATATACAGTTTCTGTATCTTAGCATCTTGGAAAACTGATCATTTTCAAGGTTTTATAGGTTTATAATCAATAGGATTCCAGAGGAGAAACAAATCTATAAGGTTTTCTAGTGGGTCGGCCTGTAAAAGTCTTTTTAAGTATAAAACCTCCTCAATTTATTTGTAGGCTTTCACCCTAAGACAGGGGGAAGTACTGGATGACCAGTAAAGGCTTTTCTTCCCCCTAGATCTATGTAACAGCTAAGAACTAAAATGAGAAGACTTCCCCAAGAACAGAAATTTGCAACTGGTATTTGCATTCTGGAACTGCCCGTTGGAAGCCCGGTCCCTCTTGTTCAAAGACTGAAAGTAAAACATATTGTTAATACCACTGCCAATTTGAGCACTCTGGAATTTTATTAAGTAGCTCTATAATAAAGAAATAGTGTTTAAAACATTATCCAAATGTGCTCAGGTATCTACATATTCGAGAATAATTTAAATATTGAGACAAATTATGACCAGTCTTCAGGAAACTCTATCAAGACTCTTGGAGACAGATATTTATCAAAAGAGCCCATGATTCCTGGGCAGTGTAGCTCAGTTGAGCATCGACCTGTGAACCAGGAGGTCATAGTTCGATTGCCGGTCAGAACATATTCCCAGATTTCAGGCTCAATCCCCAGTAGGGGGCATGCAGGAGGCAGCCGACCAATGATTCTCTCTCATCATTGATGATTTTGTTTGTTTGTCTTTTTTTTTAATCCTCGCCCCGAGAATATTTTTCCCTTGATTTTAGGGAGAGTGGAAGAGAGTGAAAGACAGAGTGAAACATCGATGTGAGAGAAACACATAGATTGGTTGTCTCTTGCAAGAGTCCTGACAAGGGCCCGGGCCAGGGAGGAGCCTGCAACCAAGGTACATGCCCTTGATTGGAATCAAACCTGGGACCCTTTGGTCCACAGGTGGATGCTCTATCGACTGAACCAAACCAGCTGGGTTCATCATTGATGTTTATATCTCTCCCTCTCCCTTCCTCTCTGAAATCAATAAAAATATTTTTTTCAAAAAAGCCCAGGGTCTGAGTGCTTGACCAAAAGTAGAATAACCAATGACTGTTTTCCTGCAAATTCCCCTAATAGTGGGTCATGGGGTGGGAACAGATGGGCATTCATCTAAAACCCTGAACATGCAAAATAAAATTTTTGGTGTTGTTACAAGTAGTTCTCTGGGTTTCCTTTCCTGTGGGTCAAGAACTATCCCCATCCTACAAATAATCGTTGAGAGACTGATTCTGGAAACTCTACCAGATGTAAAACAAAACCATGGTTGGCCTTGACACTTGTCATTTTGTCCTTCAGTTTACATGTGATAGACCAAGTTCACCCATCTTAAAATAGATTGTCTGACAGCTTAAATTAGGAGAGTTTGGCTGAACAAACTCCTAAACAAACACATCATATTGGAGCAGATATCAGCTACTGACCATGCAACCCTGGCTGCTCACCCAACCCCAAAAGTCCTCTACATGTCTGTAGGAATAATAATGTACTGTCTCACAGCATCACTGGGCAAAGATTTAATGTACCTGAAACCCACTTGTTTTTATATTTTAAATATTATATTATTAAATGGGTGGAACTCTACAGCAACATTTTATTGAATATCTCACAGCATAGTGGCCTCATCTTCTGTTTTGTAATTAAAAATAAAATGGTTATATGGCCATTATAAAGAGGCAACTACAACCCTATTGAAGCGGCTGCGGTGTGTGAGATGGTTTGAATGGCTGGAGCTCACCCAGGTGGTTCAGCCGGCTGAGGAGAAAGTTCGTGGAGAGGGACAAGGTGGGATGTGCCAGCTCTGATTTTAAACAAGTTGCCTTCCTATCTGTCCTTGATGTTATACCCTTTCTTACTTAAAAATAAAATGTTGGAGTCAAGTCAATGCCGTTAGAATAAGCTGATAATTCTCTGTGTTCGTATTTTTCAAAGCTTCTTTCAAGAGCCTTATGAAAAGCACCCTTGATTTTCCATTAAAATTCAATTTGTTGATTTATGTATTTCAAGATGGGACTTCAGAGATCATTTTAAGAAATCAAAAGCTCTATTTTTTTGAGACATGGTTCTCTGAAAAGCCTGATCTATTGGGTACATACTGATTTTCAAATTTGGTTGCTGTTTCCCTTAAAATATATAAATTCCCTAAGATTAAGAAAAAAGTATTCCTGCATGGGTTCACTTTGAAGACAGACCTTTTCAATATTATAGTCTTAAAATGGCAAATTCATCTTTTAGCTGATCTAAAGAATTCAAAGGATGTTAACATATGCTTTTTTCAAGATCATAAATGTTTCCTTTTTCACACAAGGATCAGAAGAAAATCTTGATTGCCAAAAATACTTTTTAAATTCTACTATATATGTATAGATTGTGGGAGAAGAAAAGGTCATGAAATTTTTGACAAGATAAAACAGATGAAAGAACACACTTCAGATTCAAGGTAGTTGTGGCCACTCTGTGAACATTAAGTGCCCCAATTAAATGTCATCATCCTCTTGGGTCACTGTTCACATTGGAGAGTTTCATTTCTTTTGTAGGATCCATAAAAGAAAATGGGTGCCTCAAAAGGTTCCTTGGCCTGAATGAGTCTTCAGAGGAAGATGCCTATGAGGAAGATTATGTGCTCAAGAAAGAAAACCAAATCATGAAGGTAAGGCAGGAACATCAAATGTAGTTGTAGAAATGGATTTCTAGGCTCCTAAAGACATATTCTTTCCTGAGAGTTATAGTTATAAAAAAGGGGGGGGGGGCTCCCCTAGAGGTGAACTTGTTTAGTCCTGATTCCAACAAACAACCTCTAAAAAAAAAAAAAAAAAACAAAAAAAAAAAACCATGTATAAGGCAATTGGGGAAAATCTGAATACTGATTGGTTGTTTCCTGACATTAAGGAATAGTTGCAACATTTTAGGTGTGATCATAGTATAGTATTTTTTTGTTTAAAAAAAACTTTACTTTTACGCACCAAAAATATTAAGATACCTAGGAATAAGCTTAACTTATTAAGGAGTAAAAGACCTATACATGGAAAACTATAAGACACTGAAAAAAGAGATAGAGGAAGACATAAACAGATGGAAGAACATACCGTGTTCATGGATTGGTAGAATCAACATCATTAAAATGTCCATACTACCCAAAGCAATCTATAGATTCAATGCATTCCCCATTAAAATACCAAGGGCATATTTCACAGACCTAGAACAAACCTTCCAAAAATTCATCTGGAATAAAAAAAGAAGCTGAATAGCTGCAGCAATCCTGAGAAAGAAGAACAAAGAAGGTGGGATCTCAATACCAGATATCAAGCTGTATTACAAAGCCACGGTTCTCAAAACAGCCTGGTACTGGCACAAGAACAAACATACAGACCAATGGAATAGAATAGAGAACCAAGAAATCAACCCAACCCACTATGCTCAATTAATATTTGACAAAGGAAGCATGAACATACAATGGAGTCAAGACAGTCTCTTCAATAAATGGTGTTGGGAAAATTGGACAGATACTTGCAAAAAAATGAAACTAGACCACCAACTTACACCATACACAAAAATAAACTCAAAATTGACAAAGGACTTAAACATAAGACGGGAAACCACAAAAATACTAGAGGAATCCACAGGCAGCAAAATCTCAGACATATGCCGAAGCAATTTCTTCACCGATACCACTCCGAGAGCAATGGAAACTAAAGAGAAAATAAACAAATGGGACTACATCAAAATAAAAAGCTTTTGCACAGCAAAAGAAACCATCAACAAAACAACAAGAGAACCCACTGCATGGGAGAACATATTTGCCAATGTTATCACTGATAAGGGTTTAATCTCCAACATTTATAGGGAACTCATACAACTTAACAAAAAGAAGATAAACAACCCAATCAAAAAATGGGCAACAGACCTAAATAGATTCTTTTCGAAAAAAGACAGAAGGAAGGCCAAGAGACATATGAAAACATACTCAAAGTCACTAATTATCCGAGAGATGCAAATCAAAATGACAATGAGGTACCACCTCACACCTGTCAGAATGGCTATCATCAACAAGTCAACAAACGACAAGTGCTGGCAAGGATGCAGAGAAAAAGGAACCCTTGTGCACTGCTGGTGGGAATGCAGACTGGTGCAGCCACTGTGGAGAACAGTATGGAGTTTCCTCAAAAAACTAAAAATGGAACTCCCATTTGACCCAGTGATCCCACTTCTAGAAATATATCCCAAGAAACTAGAAACACCCATCAGAAAGGATATATATACCCCTATGTTCATAGAGGCACAATTCACCATAGCTAAGATTTGGAAACGGCCTAAGTGCCCATCAGCAGATGAGTGGATTAAAAAACAGTGGTACATCTACACAATGGAATACTATGCTGAGGTAAAAAAGAAGGAATTCTTACCATTTGCAACAGCATGGATGGAACTGGAGACCATTATACTAAGCGAAATAAGCCAGTCAGAGAAAAATAAATATCACATGATCTCACTCATTTGTGGAATTTAATGAACAACATAAACTGAAAACAAAAACAGATCCAGAGACAGAGAAGTATTAATCAGACCATCAAACCTCAGAGGTAAGGTAGAGGAGGGTGGGGGTAAGGGGAGAGATCAACCAAAGGACTTGTATGCATGCATATGAGCCTAATCAATGGACACAGACACCAGGGGGATGAGGGCATGATTGGGGGGGGGGGACAATGGGGGGATAAGGACACATATGTAATACCTTAATCAATTAAGAATTTTTTAAAAAAAACTTTGATTTTAGGGATACCTACTGAAGCATTTAAGAAGGAAATGCTATGATGTCTGAGATTTGCCACAAAATAATCCCCTGAAGGAGGAAAGCAGGAAGGATGTGTTTGGGGATTTAGATGAATCAAGATTAGTCATATGCTCATAATCGCTGAAGCTGAGTGATGGGACTTAGGGAGTCAAATATTACCTCTAATTATATAGATGTTTGCAAGTTTTATTAATAAAAGTTTTTTTATAAATATTATCTCTTCTCTAGCATGGTCCCCTATGATAAATATTACATTTCAATTTGAAACACCTTAAATGTGTTTGTAATTTCAAGCCTTTAAATTTTGGACTGGGATAATATTATATAAATCTCCTCCGTATGGCAGCCTACCATTCCTAGCAGGTCAATCGCAAAAGAGTGTTCACATTGCTTTCACCCTAAAAATTAGCATGGCTTCCCATTATCTATTGTATGGTGTACTTGCAAGTATATAGTACAGTATGTGATTCATATATTACAACTCGCAAATGATTTTATTAAAATCTATTTGTATATGAATACAGATGGATGTTATGATCTGTAAAAATATATAAAGATATTCCTATCTCAAGAAATGCAAGGAGACAAACACCATTTAGATGGATTTGGGACACAATTCATTGAAAGCCCATGAACCATAAACTCTCTCTCCTGAATGCCTCTTCACCTTCTTGCTTCATCATCCATTAAAGTGAAGCTTTTAAAAGAGACAACAGCACTACCAAGAACTGTCTGCTCAGGTTTTATTTTATGTTCTGATTCAACTTTGAGAGTACCTTTGGCACTGAAGAAAAGTCACCAACACGGTGCTGAGGTGGCTGCACCTTCCTTCAGGTTTAACTCTTGTGAGAAGGTGACAAGTTAAGATAAGGCGTGGTCACTGGGGAATGTGATGGAAATACCAGCTCACAGGACAGAGTGGGCTGGAAGAACTTGATAGGAAAGTTGTTTCAGTGGCTTTCAGACTGTTAACTCTCCCTCCTGTTCACGTTTTCATTTGCATCCAGTCATCCTGATTCTGTGTTTCTCTCTCTCTCTCTCTCTTTTTTTTCAGTTGATTTTTCTATTTAAGAATAGCTCCAGTAGGTATATAATCTTACATTGGTTACCCGTATATTCGTTTCAAGTGCATAATACAGTGATTCGACATTTTTATACCTTACAATGTGATCCTTCTTAACCAGTTTCTTATTTGGGGGTAAGTATATTCAAAATTAAAGCTTGATGTTCAGCAATAAAGAAAATAAAAGATGTGGACTTCAGAGTAACTAAAATTTAATTTAAATCTGTATAGCGCCCATCTACATAAAAAGTGAAATCATAAATGCCATCAAATCATTTCAAAGTGTGCAACTTCCCCCTATTTTTCCCTGACTTGCTTAAGGTTCCCGTATTTTATATACTTTAATGCTGCCATTAGAAAAGAAATCCTAGTGGATGCCACCGCATGTTGAGATTTTAGATGAGAACCAAATAAAGGGGCCAGTCTTAAAATGGAACTGAAAACCTGAGTATTTTCAATAATTGTGTGCTATAGTTATACCTCCTGATTTCAAACAGACTAATTCTCGAGGCAACTCTCACAGTTATGAATGGGAGAAGGAAGCTCGTCATGCTCCATTTTGCATGCAATGGAGCCTAGGAAACGGATGTGTTGTTTTCACTTCTCCCCATGTTGCAAGTAACTGCAGGAAACAAACTGTTGGGATGCGTCAGGTAATCAATAACTTGTACATTAAAACCTCAGTATCTCTCTATGTAGCCGCAACACATTTCATCACTGCCACCAGCCCTGTGTAATTCTAGAGAGCACAGTGCACTCCTCAATGAATATTTTATGCTTCTTTAGAGGTTTATTTCTATTACCTCTAAAATACCTGGGAAGTAGTCTCTTTATTGTTCTTCCCGTTGTAAACCATGGCAGTAGCCATTAGTATGGTGCTTATCTCCTTCCTCAGAATAAATGTGATTTTTGTGAAACTTGGTTTAACATATAAATAGAGGTGAATTTTTATTTAGCCCTGATACCTGTTTCCCAAGGGCTCCTTAGTGGTTTTTGTCTTGTGGAAATGGTTTGAATTCTCAAGAGCGCCTCGGAGGAGTTCCCGTAATGGCATTGTTGGTGAAGAGTGTCTTGTCACATTCATTTGTAAAGGTTTAGTGATGAATATGGAAAGAGTGAGTCTGGTCCTTTTGCCAAGGTTTTCCTAAATGCCTGTCACATTCAAGCAAAGGAACAAACCCGAAACCACACAAAGTAAAATAAGATTAAGCCTAACTTGCCCTTTGATTTCAAATAATGCAATCAAAATAGAAACAGATAACTTTTTTTTTTTTTTTCACTAGAAGACCTACTCTATTTGCTCAGACCAGAGCTCTCTGGCGGGTCTCGCACGAAACTAACAATGACTGCTGCATTGCAAAGCCACTTCTGGCTATTTATCATTCATTTGGAATTTTTATTTATGATAATAAAAAACAAACTATTTGGCCTTTATGTCTTGATTTTTTTAAAATTCCACATAATTATTTTACTTGACAAATATTTGATGGCAAGTAAACTAAAATGACTGGGGTCCCCAATGCTATTCCTCTTTTTATGCGTGCATTCACGCTACAAAACATAGCTGGAGGAGGCACACAGCTCTCATTCATTAAGCTGGAAGCATATTGTCCGGGCAGCAGGATGGGGTGGTAATTTACTATTCACAGCCAGGAAAGACACTCTTTACCACACAGATTTGCAGCTTTTAACCTGAAGACTTAATAGCAAAGGCAATCTGCTTTATTTGTTTCCCTTCAAACCCACAAGAAAGCAATATCTACCTTGTTACAAAACGGAGCAGGCCATATTTTATATTGCCAGCGTCAATTATGGGAGGCTGTGTGACCTTTTCCAGCTATTATAGTCTTCGCATCCTTCTGTGCTAATGTTGCCAACAAAATACACAAGCAGCCTCAAAGCATCTCTGCAGCGTTAGAAAGAGAAGACAGCTGGCGGTGCTCAGAGACTGCGCGGAGAGGAGCAGGCTTCTCATTTAGAAAACTGGGACAGCCCACGTCAGCAGGGCATCGCGGGGGTTGTGAAGGTGTATCGCCAGCTAGTTCCTTTGTCAGGTAAAGACTTGTTTACTGAAAAAATACTCTAAAAAGGTTTTGTTGAGAGAAGCAGGGGGAAAAAAACCCTTCAATGAAAAAGAATGCTACAAAAATAAATATTCACATTCAAAACAAAGTTGTGCTCCAACATATGGGTTTGAGAGACTTCTACCAGCAAGGTAGATGGAGAGACCTATGGGTTCATCACACTCACCTCCAAAACCCACTGGACCGTGGATATAGCAAAACACTCACACAGGAAGGAAGGGACACAACTGTACTAACCATGGACCTCCAACTGTTAGCAGCTACCAACAACCTCTTGGGGGAGGGGCTGTTGCTGTTGTTGTTTTAACAATTAGGCTCTATCTGATGGGTCTTGTGAACTATGACTGTCACACCAGAACCCTAACCTCTGAAAGGTAGGTCTTAGATTAGAATCATTTAGGCTAAAGTTTGTAAAGTCCCCGCACCAGTCTGGGGATGAGGGTGTGGCCTACTATGAGCCACTGAGACAACATATTCAGTTTACCAAAAAAAACAATTCACATGACTTTCCAGATTCTCATCAACTCTTCACTCATTTTGTGGGCCACAGTTTTCAAACACAGTCTCGTCTAATATCTTCAATTTTCACACCTTGGGACAATGTTGAGGAAATGTTAGTTTGCCCATTTCAGGAAAAAGGGAAATTTGGATTCAGAAAAGTTGTTGGCTTGTCTTGAAGAAAAAACAGAGGAATTGGGCCCAGAATTCTGCTCTTCCTAACCCTTAGATGGGTGCATTGTCTTCTAATTTCTTGCAAATAGACAACAAAGATTAGGATTACCTACCCATCTACAATTCTATAGGGTTTATATTTCACATTTTCACAGGGAAAAGAGAGAGCAATGCTGCTAAGGTGTGTATGAATTAGACAGAATGGAGCTTTTCACAGGATGATTTTGAGCTGCTTAAACCATATTGCTTTGTTCTTGCAGACACATTACTTACATCTTATATAACCACTCCCTAGGTCTTCAGCAAGAGGGAGATATAAAATATCCATTATGAATCCTACTAAAAGCTCTGTTTTTTTCATGAACATGCCTAATGTGGTTGTGTTTAAACTCTGCAATATATTAGCATTCAGAGGCCTAACTGAGGAAATAATTCTGAAGCATAAAATAGATTCACAATGGGGGGGCCAAAAGAGATAAAAAATTTAGCCCTCAATATTAAATTTTTCAGAGATATAATGAAATAGCCAAAGAAGAAATCATCCATGAATGTGAGAATAACTGGCACCAAGCCCCTTCCTAAATATGCATGTCATCCCATTTTATAAGCTAACCTGCTAGAATAAAATTCATCTGACTATAGCATCTGATGACCTAGGCTAGTTCTGCTCATCTGCCTCCTCAGATACCCACGGACTTCCCCCTGAACTTGAGCTCCGAACTCCACATGAATATATCTCTCAGCACTCGTGGCATTCATCTGTTTAAATCAGAACTTGCTGATATACATGTGTGAGGGGTTCTGGAGCATCCACAAATTCAACACTATTGTCACAGGTGTGACTGTCAGGCTATAAAGTAGGCTGTGAACATTTCCACTTACTTTACAATTGAACTTGGACGCTCCCTTGAAGTCCCAGGGTAATGAACTGATTTAAGGGGATTAACTGGGTGACATCATCAGAGAGAACTGTCAGATACTTGATGCCCTGCCCTTCCAATAGCCACAATTTATCCTATCTCACTAGACTTCTTATATCCACATCGTGATTAGTCTCCTTTTCTTCACTAAACACTCCACATATTTCTAAGCAGAAATTATGACAACATTAGTGCCTGCACCAGCCAGTTTACCCTCCTGTATATGGCCATGGAAGACTGAGGACTCTTTCTTCATCCCTATGTTTCTACACATAAAATGCCTCAACTTCTATCCTTCTGCTGAGACACAATGCTGAAATGATTCAGGAACAGAATTCTTGAGCCATACTTGCATTTCTGGCACCATCTAGCATAATTCTGAGGTACAACCAAGAGAATCCTAAATGCATCATGAAAGGTTGAGCCCTTCATATTTAAATCTTATGATCTCAATCTCTCCTGACACTCTGTCTCCCTCTCCCGGGTCGGAGATGTTTTAAACCCCTCATGTGCAGAAATCTGAGGAGCCCAGGGTACTGCTTGTCACATATGCAAATTCAAGTACATTTTCTCTTTTCTGTTTAGATTTAATTGACATATAACATTATATTAGTTTCAGGTACACAACGTAATGATTCAATATTTGTATATATTGTGAGATGATCACCACAGTAAGTTACCACACCTAGTTAGAACTTCTTTCTTGTGATGAGAACTTTTAAGACCTTTTCTCTCAGCAACTGTGAAATATACAATATTGTTCACTATAGTCATCATGCTGTATACTACATCCCCAGGACATATGCATTTCTAGATGGTAGTTTGTACTTTCTAACCCTTTTCACCCATTTTGTCCACCACCACCCCACCACCTCGACCTCTGACAACCACCAATCTACTGTCTGTATCCATAAAAAGTACAACTTTTCAACAAGGGGGAGCGGACCGAAAAATTCCTTTGTTTGCCTTGGAATGCATTTTACCATCCCCACTCCCCTCAAAGTAAACCCTGATCAACACAGCCTTGGTGGAATGGATACCTCAGCCAAAACCCAGATTCAGTCTTGAGTTCTGAGCTTTCTGACTGATGTTCATTCCTTGGAATGTAAGGGTGTCCAAGTACTATCTTTCTCAGACCTGATTTTCCCCTTAATGTGTAACACTGAGTAGACTGCAACTGTATTTTATTCTCCGAAACCTCTCTCCCTCCCTCTCAGGTCTCAAAGTGTTTTCTCAAGGCTATTACTTCTGCTATGGACTACCAGTTCTATTCTGAAACTCAAAAGCTAAGAATTTCTTTCCCTTTACATTTCTGTGGCACCACTATTCAGTAGGCAGTAAATAAATATAGAATGAATTCATGGCAGCCTGAATGGAGAAAGATAAAGAGGGAGGAAATACCGATTTTTAAAAATAGGCTAAGAGTTGATAATATTACCACATACCCTGACTTGAAATACTCTTTGCTGCACAATCACAGTCTATGAAACTAGAAAGTCGTATTTTTTTTAAATATATTTTATTGATTTTTGACAGAGAGGAAGGGAGAGAGACAGAGAGTCAGAAACATTGATGAGAGACAAACATCGATCAGCTGCCTCCTGCACATCTCCCACTGGGGATATGCCCGCAACCCAGGCACATGCCCCTGACCGGAATTGAACCTGGGACCCTTCAGTCTGCAGGCCGACGCTCTATCCACTGAGCCAAACCGGTTTCGGCTAGAAAGTCGTATTTTACTAAGAAAGTTTAATGGATGAGTTTCGTCCTCTCTCTCCTCTCTCCTCTCTCCCTCTCTTCTTCTTTCTCTTTGCCTCTCCAAACAAATAAGTCCCCACTGCCTAACAGGAACTCCCATCATCCTCACAGGACCGCCCCTCCTCTCACACAAACTGCCTGAGATCCAGCCCTCCAGGTCTCAGTCCTGTGTGCCAGCACCAATATAGGGATCTGGTCCCCAGTGATCTGAATGCTGCCAGTATTCCCTCTGCCCCACAGAGTGGCTGCCATGAGTGATCCTATCCCATCTGATGGAAGATGCTTTTCCACTGGTGCCAGGATGCCCTCCAGAAAGGACAAGATCCAGGACAAGCCACGTGGAAGTTTGACTTCACACTCTCACATTCGGCTAGTGTTCCTCACAGCTCAATCACTGTGCTGAGGTTGCTGAATTGAGACAACCTGCCTACATCTATTGTATCTGAACCATTTTACTCCTTGAACTCTTAGATCCACGCCCCGAGTCTGGGTCACAAGCTTAGACTCCTACTTTTCTCAAGGAAATTATATTTCAAGAGATTTCATTCCCTTCCCTGGCACCAAACCCCAACCAATGCTACCATAAACCACATGGCTAGCTCTCCCGGCTGGGCTAGGGAGAATGTTGGTATCTTACCTTCCTAAAGATTGTGGGGTTCCTAATGTAAATTGATCCACTTCCTCCACCCCCACCCCCCAAATATCAGCTTCACACATTCAAGGTCCCAACAAATAACAGTCCGATAGAGTACTGAGAAACACTGGTTGTACCAAATCCCAGAAAAAATGGCCACTACCCGGCCAACTTTTGCATAACCTAGAGAAGTGCCTAGCAACACCACCAAGTATAATGGCCCTCCTTTTCCTGATTATGTAGTTACAGAGTGAAGAAAGAAAGAATTTGGACACATTACAAGGCTAAAAAAAAAAAAACTGTGAAAAAGATAATGAGCTTACTACCCGCAATATGTACAGTCATGTAAATAGCAGGCATAAACTTTCCCAGAGAGAATAATAACATATGCCAATTGAGTACCTAAGAATTCTGCTCCCTTATTTTGCTATCTGGAAACTCTCTATTTCTAAAATGAGGTCTAGTCTCACACCCACAGCCGCAGAGCATTTGTCTACTTTGTCCACCCGCAGCTGTTTGTGACTTTTAGTTTAGAAGTAGCCACATGCACACACGCGTTGAAGCTCCTTGTTCCTCATGAACACCCCAGTGCACAGTCCTGTGAGCTGGGCAGGTGCACAGCCATGACCAGGAGCACACCATCTGTCTAGGTAGCAAGTCTCCATGTCGAGGGGCTGACAGTTCTCAGGACAGGTGACACACTAAACACTTACCTGATGTGGCCACGAAATTCCGAGGCTCTCTGCAAAGACAAAGAGACTGCTTTTCCGATGCTCCTCCTCCATCCCAGGGTGAGAACAGACCCACAGAGAACCAGGTCAGCAAGGCTCCAAAGAGCCATTCCATCGTGGGGCTGCAGGAAAGCTTGAGGCGACATCCTAAAGGAATAATACAAGACAAGGTGACTTTGGAGGGTCACAGGAGACAAATACTTGAAGTCTAGACCTGTAGGAAGAGGATTCATCTTACATCTATTAAAGAAGCCATCTGTCGCCCTGGCCAGGTGACTCTGTTTTTTGGAGCATCGTCCCATGCACCAAAAAGTTCCAGGTTTGATTCTGATCAGGGCACATTCCTAGGCTTCAGGTTCCATCCCTGGTTAAGGTGTGTACGGGAGGTAACCCATCGATGTTTTTCTCTCACATCAATGTTTTTTCTCTTTTGTGTCTGTCTCTCTCTCTCTCTCTCTCTCTCTCTCTCTCTCTCTCTCTCTCTCTCTCCTTCCTCTCCTTCTAAAGTCAATAAAAACATATCCTCATTTCCTCATAGTTCTGGAGGCAGGAAGTACTCCAGAAAAAAAAGAAACCATCTGTCATTTGCACATGGACCACCTTCAGCACAATAAGCATCCACAGGGACGCACTCCCTGGATCCCTGCGATACCAAGGACATACCAGTGTGAAGAAATAGCCTGCATGCCGTCACATCTGACCTCTGTCACACATGATGCCATTTAGCCACAAACATACCTTTTGTTAGAAAATGAAAGGTCTATACAGAACATATTATTGGGGGAAAAAAGCAATGGACAAAAATAGCTGCCAAACCCTGCAGCCTTGGAGGAAAATATTGTTCGGGCCTCTTAGCATTTCCACAACATTCATCTCAGGAAGCAGCACGACTAACTGTCTGGTTAGTTACCACCACACCCACCTCTCTTGGGCCTACGGGCCTTTGAGTGGTTTGCCTCTCATTTTGCCACAGGCCAAGAAAGGAAAAGGTATAATCTGTATTACACAATTTTAGTAATCTAGATGCAATCTTATGTATTAAATATATTAAATGGTCTCTGAAAAGAGGAGACAGTAAATTGCATTCTACTTTTTACTTCACAGAAGACATGCAAACCCCGTCAGTCAATGTCATGTATGCTTTAGCCGCACACTTAGAACACGGGTCAAGTCCCTCATCATTCATCATGCACCAAATGGGGCTGCCCTGAGAAGTCATTTTAAAAGTTTTCATAGCAAGTAAACTCAAAAGTTTCTCTTATCGGTATGAAGAAGGAAAAGTAAGAATATATCCAATTTCTGCACCTGTGCTATTTATGGCATCATTTATATGATCCCAGCATACAATTTCTATATCAGATTATGTGGGTCTTCCCACGCTATGCTGCACTGCAGAGAAAGATTAAGTTCCCTGAAGAGGAATTGTTATAGACTGATTTATGTCCCCACAATATTCCTGGGGTGAAGCCCTAACCCCCAATGTGACTGCATGTGGAGATGGAGCCTTTCAAGATGTAATTAAGGTTAAATGAGGTCACAAGGTGGGCCCCTAATCCAATAGAACCGGGGTCCTTATAAGAAGAGGAAGAGACACCCGCCATCTCAGCATGCACAGGGGAACGGCACCTGACATTATAGGGAGGAGATGGCCTTATGCAAGCCAGGAAGAGAAGGGGGGTGCTCATCAGAAACCGACTGACCCTGCTGGACCTTGAACCTGGACTTCCTGCCTCCAGAACTGTGAGAAAAGAAGTGTCTGCTGTTGCCCCCAGCCTGTGGCATTCTGCAATGGCAGCCTGGGCAGACGTATCCAGGCGCCAACACGGCCAGCCGCGGGGACAGAGGGAAAGCCTTGAACTTTCCTGTGAGAAGCAGAACTGTGCTCTTTGCGGCTCTGTTTGCACATAAAGCAGAAACACCCTAGATGTAACCCAGGAGCAAGACACGGGCTCACCTCTAGACTTGGCTACCTTGTTCATGTGAAGAGGAAGACATTTGAAGAGTGGGCTCAGTTATACAGATCACTGACTTTCACACTTGCTGAAAAAGCAGAAAAATCACACGACGAGGGTGAAAACTCACAGTTGTACACAGACAAGGCCAGAATCCAAGTCATTTTAGACATGAAATCCATTACTGGGAGAGATAAGAATATTGAAAAGTACCAGAATGTCTCATTCAGCCTAAGTATAAAGCTTCTCTTATCAATTATTTTATGTTATTTACTTGTTCTGAGATAAACAAGGTTATTTTTTCATGGGTTTAAGAAGAAATGTTTGACATTTTCTGTTGTTTTTACTGTTGAAATTAGATGAAATAGTGGTAAAAGAAATTGAACACCACATCACAAATCAAGGCACTGAGGCTAAGAGAAAAACTCCTCATCCCAAAGTGGGTAACACTCTTTCTTAACACTTGGCAGCTGTCCCTTCAGCCTATGGCCCAGATAGTCTTGGGTATACATAGCATTTTTTATGTTTAGCTTTGCTTGGGTCTTATTTAGCATTTAAACAATTGGGTGACTTCACAAAACCTAAGTGGGCATTTTTAAATGATTATGTTTTGTGTATTTCACCACAATAGAAAAAAAAGGACTCAAGCATGCACTTTTTTTTCATGAACTAAGAGTGCAAAGTTAAAAGGGGAAAATAAGCAAGAGGCGCTATTGAGAACAGCCAACAGGAAGAAAGGTGAATAGAATAAGGGAGAACTGTAGATTAATTTCAAAATGGAAAAGAACATTGAAATTGACACTGGAGATAGTATACAGCTAAACGGCTGCTACAGAAAATTGCATCTGAATGACAAACATAAAATGAACCCATAATGTACAGAAAGCAGTGTCCCTGGCATATAGCAGGTACTCTAAAAGAGGTAGTAGCCAGGCTTGTGTTTGGGGAAAGAAGGTGTAAGATCTTTATGATGCGGAGAAAAGTATAAATAAATGCAGTGGGAACATGTGAAGGGCACACAGCCCAGGCTTCCCGGGCACTATTCACGAAGAGTCGCCACACACCAGGCAAGGTCAATCCAAACAAAGCAGATGGGCCACAGGTTTTAATGGCAAGAATTTCTTTTTAAAACCACAGCATCTGGCCTGGTAGCTCAGTTGGTTAGAGCATTGTTCCAATACGCCAAGGCTGTGGGTTCCATGCCCGGTCAGGGCACATGGAAGAATCAATCAATGAATGCATAAATAAGAGGAACAACAACTCTCTCTCTTCCTCTCTCCCTCTCTCTCTCTCATAATGAGAAGTACTCAATCTTCAAACTACCAGACTCAACCTGTACTTCCTACAAAGCATGTATCATTGTAGCATTCTCCTCGATAGAGTATCTGTTTAGGATTTGCCTCAGATTTCAAGCTATTTTCTTGTTCCACACTTTTTAATCTGATCACTGAGGGTCTTGTAATCATTCTTCAGGCAGCCAGGATTTCCACTGGGCTCCTGTAATTCCACTTCGCGATGGCACGCCTGATCTGGGAGGCATTCATTCCTTTTGCAGGAACCTCTGGGCGCCTGCACTTATCCCAACTTTTCTTTCCGGAATGTTTTCTCCCCCCTCACCTCCCCCTCTCCATTTCTCTCCAGAACAATTTATCAGCATTGTTGTCCTAAGGAATCGCATTTGTTCTAATTGCAAAGAAAATAAATTGGGCTCTGCCACTGTCACTTTGGAAAATTATCTCTCAGTTGAACATGTCTAATTATGGCCTAGAGAGTTCCTAAAAATTAAGGTCAGAATCACTCTATTTTGAAAGTGTTTCAGAGCACTGTGAGCAGGAAAATCTTCATTGTATAGAGAGAAATGTGTGCCTGAGTTTACTCATAATGTGAAGGCTTTTCTGTACATTTTCAAACATTTTGATTCTCATCACTGCTCTCAGAGTCTCAAAACTCTGAGACAAGGGCAAGACCAAAGGTCAAACTTGAACTCTGACCCACATTTTGCAGCAACAAGTCCAGGAACCCAACCCATTGCCTTCAGTAACCAGCCCAGGAAACTAACCTACTATGTGCAAAGTCAGACCACTGTCTCTAGCAACCAGTCCAGAGAGCCAAACAATTGGCCCTAAGCAGCCAGGATGTGAATAATAACTAATAACTAGTTTATGTCCCCACATCCAACTTAGGATCACCAGGAGGAAGCCAACAGGCCCCTCGAACCAATCAAAAAGGATGCCCCGCTCCTAGTCAGCCCACCTGCAGCTTACCCACACCTGCAGCAGGCACACCTGGAGCCTCCCTTTTGTCCTGATACAGCTTCCCACTCTCCTGCCTGCCTCTGAGTCTCTGCCAAACCCATGTGATGGTGGCCCACCCACTTGCTAGAGGAAGCTCTGCAGAAATAGCCTTGTTCTTTCTTAGGGCATCTGTGTTTATAATAGCCAACTTAACTTTCAAAAACCCTGGTAAAATGTAACCTTTATGTAGGATGCCAAACCTAAAATGTTCACTTTATTTTCTATTTTATTATTCCTAACAGCATAAGGCTTCAACTTCTAAGTTTTGCTATCTATGTTCTGTTCAAATCACACTTAGAGGGGCTTTGTCCTTAACATAAAATAATTACTGCCTTTTTATCCGAGGGCTGGCTGTGTGCGAGGCACTGGGAGAACACAGATAAGCCGTGACACCAACAGAGGTCCTGACAGTCCGGTACAGAGAGGACACCCCCAGGATGGTATAATCCCATCATCTGCTTCAGTGAGCATCGCCGCTGGCTCTCACATGGTACACTCAGTACAAGGCAGCAGGGGTATTTTATGTCTAATAGGGACAGCGTGGGTTCTTCCTCAGGTTCCCGCAGCTCCCACGGGGACATGTGGGTGAGGAAAATCAAAGGAGTGTGGCATTGCCACTGAGGACCGATCAGAGCCGTTCTGGTCTCCGGGAAAAGCAGTCACAGGGCTGAGCGGAAGACGCGGCTAGTCAGGTCTGTGATGGAAACCCAGAGCTCTGTGTCCCTCACGGGCAGTTTCCTTTTGATCCCAGAGAAGCACGGGGCTCTCCTCTAGGCTGTAACAAAACCTCCACAGCAGGGCCCTGGCAAAGCTCGGCATGGCTTAAAGCAGCAGGAGGGAGGCCCCCTGCATCTGGAACGTCTCCCTGACTGATGGACAAGCGCTGGCTGTCCCCTTTCTTTCCTCTGCCGACTCGGAAGTCAGTGAGAGCCTGCGGGGACTGTCCCTGTCGGGGACGTGGATCCCGGTGTTTCCACACCTGCTTGAATGCACGGAGATGGAGAGTTTCCAGTGTAGGACCTGTTCTCCTTCCTGCACGCCCGCCTTGGTTACGCCACCCACTGGGGACTGTGTCCGCATCCCCATGTCTCCACCTCTCCTTGAGGTCCCCGCTGGAGCAGCCCCCAGGCAGGGCTAGCAGAGAACAAGCCCAATGCCACTGTGGTCGAACCCATCTTCAAACAAACACGCTGTGACTGTTAAGAGGAAGAGTTACTCGGCACAGGCGCATGGAACTCAGTGCAGGGGTCTGCGGACACAGGGGTTCTGACCCAAGGCTGGTTTCCATCTACCCTGACTGGGATGCAAACGTCCTTGTGTGGTGTGGCAGCTGAAGAAAACTGTTAGGCCTTCTCATCATGTGCCCTGTAGGATCCCCCCTCCCTCCCCCCGCCCAAAAGTAAACTTCCAGGGGCATATACTTCTGGCTGCCTCGTGAAAAGGGAATGCTTGTAAATCTTGGTTACGAGGCCCAGCATGAGCATTCGAGAATATGCAAATTTCAGGCCCGAGCTCCTGAGTGCCTGTCAGGCAAGGACATAAAATTCACACCAGAATCAGATTCTAAAATGAAAATATTATGCAAAATACTTTGATTACCCACAGCCCCCACAACTGCTTTGGGGATATATCTATAGAGATTGCCTAAGTGACGGTTCCCTAATCATTAGCATAGGGTTGGGAGACGTAATCAGGAGATTTTTATTTCATTTTCCTCTTTCTGGACCAATGACAACCTCCCCTATTTTTCAAGACTTCGGGGAAGGACACGACAGGTTCCCTCTGGGATGCTTCTTCTGGCCCTTAGACTAACCCACTCCCAGGGGTCTTGCTATGAGTTTATGCTCATACTAAGGAAAGAGCTTCCAAACTATAAAAATTCGGGCACGAACCTTGTTTAAGATGATACATTTACATATGCACATGCATCATAAGTTGAAGGATTTAATTATATATTCCTCCCGCCCGTTAACCGAAATGAGACAGTCATAATCCCCACAACGAAAAAATAAAGAGGCTGCATCACCTACAGTTGTGTGTAAGGTGTGATTTCTGACCCCACCGTTTTAGAGCCGAGGACTTGGTGCAACTTCCCCTCCACTGAGCCTGCAAGGAAGCATTTTAGACTCTCCCAGATTCGTTACAGGTTTGGACTTTTAATTAATCCTCCCAGTGTAATATGAAGCTGAGCTAACACCCAGGCTCCTGCAGTGGTGGCTGAGCAGGTGACGTGGGCCAACAGATTGGCTCCCAGAACCTGACTGGGGTGTGGGGCTGAGGGCAGGGTGAGGAGAGGGGCCACGGAGGTCAGACAGGCACCCACGCAGCCGCTGTATTTCCAGGGAAAGCAGGCTTCACTGAATAGGGTAACAATGGCCGAGAAATGTTATGGCCTGCGTATTCCACAATGTAAACATTATTAAATGAAGGAAACAGGATCCCGAATTCGGTTCCAGGGTGAATATCAATAACAGTAATGGGCAGTAGCGCGCACCACGGCTGACCTCCTGGGCCCCAGGCTCATAAGCGTTGTCTGCTTATGATGACAAATGCCCCAGGGTACATTCCACCTGGGAAACCGCCAGTGAAACCGCATGCGGAACTGAACAACTTCCAAGCCAGGACTCTTGGTCATTCTGTGCCGGGTGATCAGAAGGCTGCCTTCTCCAAATTTTGCTTGCATTTCAAATTCTTTCCAGAGAAGTGACTATCTACCCTGGGGAATAATTAGCTCTTATCACTGATGGATGAAGCAAAGACTGGAAAAGGCAGATTCTTCTGAAAGCACGTGTTCTTTATAAATATTTTTAGAATTATAATGACCAGCTAATGTCATAGTTAACATGCTAAAATAACACCAGCTTTATGTATATAGGAGTGGGTACTAGATGGACTGTTTACTGACACTCATGATTGCATCACTAAATTGTTTGTGTAAAGAGAATAATTCTGAAATCTGATCATGGTCACCATGCAGTTTATAATTTGGAAAGAAAACAAACCATTTATGAAACAACAAAGATCGCGTGGAATAGCTTAATTGTGTCAGGGGACTGAACGCCTTTTTGGAGAGAAGGGAAAGGAGTTTTCAGGAAGACTTTTAGGAGGGAAGCTAGGGTTTCAGCTGACCCTGGAAGGAGAAGTGAGAGAGAGACAGAGAAGAGGCAGGGAAGCATTTAGGCTCTGAAGGAGAATAACATGAGTAAGACAGAAACCACAAAAAATAATTGAGTACAAAATGAACAGAGAAAAAAAATCAATAACTTGCCCCTATACTTACACTAAACAAGTGAACAATACAACAAAAAAGTTCCATTCATAAGAGCCATACAATTTTTAAAACTATAGAACTTACGAGTAACTCCCTCAAAAAATGTGCCCCACTGGGAGAGGATGTTAAAACTGAATGCAACACCTGTGTCCCCACACCCTGAAGAGACGTGCTCAGATGGGCACTTACTAGAGGTCATTCACCCGCACCCACTGGAACGTGTGTGACATATGTTCCCACCGTGGCACTAGGCGGGGGGGGGGCTTTGTCGGCGCTCTCATGGGGATGACGGCTCTATTTACCATGTCCAAAGGTATCTCAGCCAAGAGCAAAACGTCTTCATAGCAGGCTGAGTCCTCTGTGAATATACCTGTCAGGACACCAGCTTCCCACACAAGTCCCAGCGACTCTGGAGAGAGACTGTGAAGACCTTCTGCACCCCTCAGGGCTGCATCTGACAGCACTGCGGACGTCCCTCCTACTCCCGGGCTCAGCAAGTGACAACCCAGGGCCCCAGCGGGCCACCGCCAGCTCTCAGGCAGCATTCAAGCGGAGAACGGATTTTACATTTTTAAAGGGTTGAAAAAAATAAAAAGAAAAAATATTTCTGATGTGTGAAACAGTATGAAATTTAAATTCCAGTGTCCATAAATAAAGCTTTATTGGAACAGAGCCACGCTCATGCATTTTCCTCCTGCCCGAGGCAGCCTTCACACTACGAAGACAGTGATGAGTGGCTGCAAAAGCTTGAAATATTTGTTATCTTTCCTGTTCCAGACTGAATTGTATTCCCCAAAAAGTCATATGTTGAAGCCTAACCCCCAGGACTTCAGAATGTGACTGTCTTTGGAGAAAGGCCATTATACAGGGGTGATTAAGTTAAACAAGGCTGTTAGGATAGGCTCTGACCCAACATCACCGTGTTCTTATAAGAGGAGATTTGGACACACAGAGACACAAGGGACACGCATGGGCACATGAGAAAGCCCTGGAGAGGTGAGGACACGGCGAGAAGGTGGCGTCTGCAAGCCCAGGAGAGAAGCCTCATGGGAACTGAACCGGTGGGCACCCTGATCTTGAACTTCCAGCCTCCAGAACTGGGGAGAAACAAATGGTGTTCAAGTCCCCTAGTCCAGCGGTCGCCAACCGGTGGTCCATGGACCACTGGTGGTCCGTGAGGTCCGAAAGGTTGGCGATCGCTGCCCTAGTCTGCAGAATTTTGTTAAGGCAGCCTTAGAAAATGAACACATATCTCGGTTCAGAAAAGTGTGCTGTCCCTGTCCTATAGCAACACCTGCCAAAAATTCACCTATGTATCCAAGAGTCCAGTGTGTCCTCAGGGGTCCAGAGAGGTTTGGGCCTGGTCCACCCCATCTCCTTCCAAGATGATGGCAAGGGGGCATCATGCAGTCGTTATCTTTTGTGGATCATGACGTGCAGTGATCCAGGACAGGCCTACAGATGCCCCATCAGGCCAGAGAAGGAAGAGTCTGTGCTGCCCTGAGATGGGCTGAGGTGGAGGCACAATGTCTGACAGCTGTCCCTCCCTCCAGCAGGCCCCTGTCATAAAGCTCTGTCTACAGACTCCAAGCTGTTCCATTCACTTGGCCTCAGCAGCCCAGGCTCTACTGGACAGTGCTGACCTAGACAATCTCCCATGTAAAACAGTCTCTCAGAGTGACAGACATAAAATAAGTCAGAGACCCACTGACTGACAGGGCTTAGAAACATGTCCTCGGGCCATGACATGTAACCCTCCCACAGCATTTATCATGATGATCCAAGGCTCTGGGTCTTCCTTTCCTTCCTCTCCCTGGAAAGACAGGTAACTCCCTGGCTGTTCCACTATTGGATTGGTCTCTGCGTGAGTCATGGTAAAGAAAACACTCCATGGTTCTCCTCTCTCCTGCTCTGACAAAGAGGACGGTTTATCCACAAGTGCTCTCTCGGCTGACATGCGCTTCACAGACATGCGAACCCCTGGTGCGGGGATGATACCATCCTGCCACGCTCTGAAACTGCAGCCGCCTCTCAGGCCAATGCCATACTTGCCAAGCACAGCCTCACTCAGACACAAAATACACTTTGAGTGTTCTAACTCCAAGCCAGACAAAGTGTATAGACCAAGGAAGCTGTCTTGATAAAAGCTCAATCTTTTTTGGTAAATACATAGATGGAGATTAATATAATGTATCAGTTATGAATTTCTGGTATTTATCCACATTTTGATTGATTGATTGATTGATTGATTGATTGATTTTAGAGAGAGGAGGGGTGAGAGAGAGGCATTAATTTGTTGTTCCATTTATTTATGCATTCATTAGTTAATTCTGGTATGTTCCCTGACCCGGGATCTAACCCACAACCTTAGTATATCGGAATGATGCTCTAACCAACTGAGTTACCTGGCCAGGTATTTTATCCATATTTTTATTGGCTCCAAGTGTATATTAAAAACAAGAAAGGTAAGTCCTTTTCCTCAACCTCTCATAATTAAGAGAATAGCACCACAAACACACTTGGATATTAAACACCTACATCCTAGGCCATTAGCACCATATTAGCAATTAATATAAAAAATGAGTCAGTCAAATGACTACACTCCTCAGGTGTGATGCTAGGGTCTAAAGATAAATAGGATATGATGTTGCATTGCCTTCAAGGAACTTGTGGTATTATGGAGAAGGCATGTGAACCTTATACGGAGGTGCAAGGTGGGTATGGGCAGTGTGAGCAGCGTGCCCACCACACAGCAGAGCGGGAGGCTCTTCCAGGCCAAGGGAGGGTGAGCCTCGCATGGGACCACCAGGCAGGAACCAACGACACCTCCTGGAGTACATGTACCTGGGGTGAAGCTCAAAGAATAGAGAAATTGTCTAAGTAACAAAGAGGACGATGGAAAGGGCAAGTGTGTCATCTAGGTAGAAGGAAAGCGTCACATATCAGAAAGCTTCTGAAACATATCAGAAGTTGATTAAAATTCTAAATAAATGCATATACAGCATCAGAAGCATGACAATATTTACTTCTCTGATGTTCCTTAACACCACATCCACACAAAATACACCAGCAAAACAATTTACAATAGCTAAGATCCGGAAACAGCCCAAGTGCCCAACAGTAAATGAGTGGATAAAGAAGCTGTGGTACATCTACACCATGGAATACTATGCAGCAGTAAAAAAAAAAAAAAAATAATAAGGCTCTCGTACCCTTTGAGACAGCATGGAAGGACCTGGAGAGTATTATGCTCAGTGAAATAAGCCAGTTAAAGAAAGACAAGTATCGCATGATCTTACTCATATGTGGAATCTAATGAACAAAATAAAATGTTAAACAAAACAGATCCAGATACATAGAAGCATGGAATAGACCCGTGGTCGGGAAACTGCGGCTCGTGAGCCACATGCGGCTTTTTGGCCCCTTGAGTGTGGCTCTTCCACAGAATACACGTGCAGGCGCGCACGTACAGTGTGATTGAAACTTCATGGCACATGTGCAGAAGTCGTTTTTCGGCCTGGGCGAGTCTATTTTGAAGAAGTACTGTTAATATTTGGCTCTGTTGACTAATGAGTTTGCCAAACACTGGAATAGACTCGAATCTCAGAGGGAAGGCGAGGGTGGGTGGGTGGGAAGAGCTCAAACAAAGAACTTGTATACATATATGCATAATCCATGGACACAGACAATAGGATGGCGAAGGCCTAGGGTGAGGGGGGCAGCACAGGTGGGCTATAAGGGTTCAGTGGGAGAAAAAGGGGACATATGTAATATTTTCAACAATAAAGATTTTAAAAAATAAACCAGCAAAAAAACCATTAACCAAAACAGACTAAATTTCTCCGTCACAAATGTTATTTGTGAATAACATTTTCACAAATCAAATTGAACATATTTAATCACAGACTTTTTAATCCAGTGATCCCATTCCACTAGATACATTTTGGATCCAGTTCTAAAGTAAAGAAAACCTTTAAGTTAGAAAAGTTCTCAGAACTTGGGATAAAAGCTATTTGTGCATAAAATAGTTTAGAACTAAGAGGCAGAATTGAAAGAACTAAAAGCAAAACTAAAAGGAGAAAAAGGAAAGAACAGATGACAAGGATGACTGACTGTGATTCAAGTTCAAATTAAAGAAGAAAGCAGTTATGAAATGAAAGGAATACAGAAAAAAGTGGGGGGGAGAGAGAGAGAGAGAGAGAGGTCTAGGTGCCACTAAAGATCCCTGACAGCAGAACCATAAAATGAAATGGACCTGGAGAAAATGGGAATTTGAAAACCATCATTATATTTGATTTATGTAATCCAGGTTAGCTACCTGTTAGAAAAACATTTGGTTTACATCCATTGGCAATTTTTTTTAGCTGTTCTCATTTTAGAAGATTTATTTGCAACAAAGCTATCTGGTTGAAATTTCGTAACAAGGGTGAATGCAAGTGTGTGTATTTCTGTAGCTTCAAGTTCTGAAAATTCCTCTTTCTCCTCTTTTGGAAGAGCAGAAAGTTCTGAGATATCCTATCTAATAAAAGAGAAACATGGTAATTAGCGTACGACCACTACCCTTCCCATTGGCTAATCAGGGAAATATGCAAATTAACTGCCAGCCAAGATGGCGGCCGGCAGCCAGGCAGCTTAAAGTGAACATGAGGCTTGCTTGCTTCAGTGACGGAGGACTCCAACGTTCCCTGCCTGCCGCTGCAGGCCTCTGAGCTGCAACTCTAAGCAACTATGTTACAAATATAGAAGCTAAACAAAACCCCAGAAACCTGCTTTAGTCTGTCGGGCTTCAGCCAGCAGGATCGCAACATTGTTTCAAATACAGAAGGTAAACAAAGGCCAGAAACCTGCTTTCAGCAGCGGAGGCCTAAGAGCTGGAGACAAGCCTCAAAGCTAAAGCTGGCCCAGAATAAAAAAAAGAAAAAAAGGAGCGGTTGGGAGCTTCAGTCACTTGCCAGCCTGAAAACAGCCCTCAGCCCCTCACTCAGACTGGCCAGGTACCCCAGTGGGGACCCCCACCCTGAAGGGTGTGTGACCAGCTGCAAACAGCCATCATCCCCTCACCCACACTGCCAGGCACCCCAGTGGGGACCCCGACCCTGATCCAGGACACCCTTCAGGGAAAACCAGCCGGCCCCAACCCGTGCACCAGGCCTCTATCCTATATAGTAAAAGGGTAATATGCCTCCCAGCACCGGGATCAGCGGAGCCGAGAGGCCTCCCGGCACCCAGATCAGTTTGACAGGGGAAGGCGCCCCAACCCCCTGATCAGCCCTGCTCTGTGCCTGATAGGGGGAGCTCCCCAACCCCATGATTGCCCTGCGGCTCTGTGTGTGACAGGGTGCAGCGCCCCAACCCCCTGATCGGCCCTGCTCTGTGTGTGACAGGGGGCAGCGCCCCAACCCCCTTATCGGCCCTGCTCTGTGGGTGATAGAAGGCGGCGCCCCAACCCCAACCCCACGGGCCCTGCTCTGTGTGTGATGGGGTAGAGCCATAACCTCCCCATTGACCCTGCCCTGAGTGTGACAGTGGCGGCGCCCCAACCCCCTGATCTGCCCTGCTCTGTGTGTGACAGGGGGCGGTGCCCCAACTCCCCTATCGGCCCTACTCTGTGAGTGACAGGGGGGAGCTCCTCAACCCCCTGATCGGCCCTGCTCTGTGCGTGACAGGGGGGAGCTCCCCATCCCCCTAATGGGCCCTGCTCTGTGCGTGACAGGGTACAGAGCCCCAACTCCCCTGATGGGCCCTACTCTGCGCGTGACAGGGGGCAGCGCCCCAACCCCCTGATTGGCCCTGCTCTGTGCGTGACACGGGGTGGCGCCGCAAACTCCCCATCCACCCTGCCTTCAGTGTGACAGGGGGCAGTGCCCCAACCCCCCAATCGGCCCTACCCTGAGCGTGACTGAGGGTGGCATCGCAACCTCCCAATCCGCCCTGCTCTGTGCATGACAGGGGGGCGGCGCCCCAACTCCCCAATCAGCCCTGCTCTGAGTCCGACCAGGGGCTGCACCTAGGGATTGGGCCTGCCCTCTGCCACCCAGGAGCAAGCCTAAGCCAGCAGGTCGTTATCTCCCGAGGGGTCCCTGACTGCGAGAGGGCACAGGCCGGGCTGAGGGACCACTCCCCTCCCCACCCCCCCACCCCCCAGTGCACAAATTTTTGTGCACCAGGCCTCTAGTTTTTTTATAATAAAAATTAAAGATGAAAGGTGTATTAAAATAAATCAAATTAAATCCACCTCATCTTCATGGCAGCCTATGGCATATTAAATACCATTTTTAAATTATTCCCTTTCAGGTCTTAAAGGAACACAATATAAAAATTAAGATATATGTGTTCATAGGAGTACAAGTCACTACATAATGTACTTTCAATTTTGTTGATAAAATAAGATCATGAAGCATTAAGAAGCAGTCTCTTCTAACCTATGTTTAGGGTTAGACACCTCCGTGGCTTCTTTCTGGCATAGCCGATTCTTTCCTGGCATTAATGCAATGCCAAGTTCTGTGATCATTATTACTACTGAAATGTCAATTCAGCATCCACATTCATTACCACTGAAAAGCCTTAAAATAAAAGCAGACATTTATAATTAAATTATAGGCAAACTTTACATAAAATTGAAATTGCCTTTGATCCGTTCATTAAAATTATTGGTAAGTCATCCATTTCCCCTCTAACCACCTTATAGAGAAGGACATTTATTCACTCGTGTTGATCCAATAACAAGTCCCTGTACCTGACACACAGTAGGACTCCAACCAATGGCTGTTGTACCAAATTGAATCCAGGTCCATAACAGTGTTTTCCTAGTCTTTCTGTATTGTATCTATGTGTTGCTATGAAATGGATATTTGTGGCCCCCCCCCCCTAAAAAAAACAACAACAACTCATATGTTAAAACCTAGTCCTCAGTGTGATGGTATTGGGAGATGGGGCCTTTGGGAAGTGACTGAGCCATTTATTTATTAAAATAAATCAAATTAAGTCCACCTCAAATCTTCCATGGCAGCCCCCAGCATATTAAATGCCATTTTCAAATTATTCCCTTTCAGGTCTTGAAGGAATACAATATAAAAATTAAGATATATGTGTTCATAGAAGTGCGAGTCACTACATAAGGTACATCCATATTCATTACCATGGAGAGCTCTCTCTTGCTCCTTCCCCCAGGTAAGGTCATGGCAAGAAGACAGCCAGGAACCAGGAGGCAAATCCTCACCAGACATAGAATCTGCAGGTGCCTGGATCTTGGGTTTCCAGCCTCCAGAGCTGTGAGAAGTACAAGTCTATTGTTTAAGTCCCGCAGGCCGTGGCATTTTTCTTACAGCAGACAGACAGACTTCATGAATAAGATCCACTTGATTTTATGTGATCCTCAGGTGTTTGATCATCAGCATGCATGATCATTGACACACTGGGAACACACTTATATGAAAACAACACTATTTCTACAAAACTCAACGGACTCTTGCCATAGCATCCCATTATTGATACTTAACCAAAGCAGTTAGAAACAGGACCACACAAAACCTGCACATGGAGGCTTAGAGCAGCTTTGTTCATACCGGTCAGAACTTGAAGAACCGAGATTCCCTTCTGCAGGTGAGCAGGTAAATAAACTGTGGTGTATTCAAACAATGGAATATTATTCAATCATGAAAAGAAATGAGCTATCAAGCCAGGAAAAGACATTAAAGAACTTTACTTGCACATTGCTAAGTGAAAGCAGCCAATCTGAAAAGGCTACATACCATAAGATTCCAACTATATGACATTCTGGAAAAGGCAAAACTATGGAGACAATAAAAAGATCAATGGTAGCCAGGGGTTGATTTGGGGGAAGACAAATAGGAAGAGTTAAGACAGTGAAATACACTGGATGATCCCAAAATTTTGGATCCACGTTGTTGTACATTTGTCAAAACTCACAGAATGTGCAACACCAAGAGTGAACCTTCAAGTAAACTATGAATTTGGGGTGATAATGAAGTCAATGTAGGCTCATTGATTATGAAAAATGCACATCTCTCTCTGTGGGGGATGGTACTAATGGGGAGGCTGTGCATGAGTGAGGGCAGGGCCTGTGGAAAATCTCTATACTTTCTGCTTCATTTTTCTGTGAACCTACAACTGCTCTTTAGAAAAATTAGTCTATTAAAAGTGAAAAAAATTATTGTTGGTGATCTGAAATTCAATTATAACAGGTGTCCTGTATTTTCACCTGCTCAATCTAGCAATCCTATTAGGAGAGCAGAGAGATTTCAAATTACAAAAACCCTAATGAATATTTTAATGTGTTGGGCATATTTTGAGCCTCCATCTCTACCCCCAGCAGGTGCTCCCCCATTATCTATCCAGCTGAGACACACAGGTAATTGGAAGACAAGGTTGCAACGGGCTGGATACCCCAGTGCTGGATTCATTTGCCGAAGTTTGGCTCCCTCTAGAGAACCCCAGGATTTAAAATAGAACCTGTAGGAGCAACCAAGATGGCAGCATAGTTAAACACCTGAACTTGCTGCCTCGCACAACTACATCAAAACTATAACTAAAAGACAAAATGGATATCATCCAGAACCACAGGAAGGCTGACTGAGTGGAAGTTCGACAACTAGAAGGAAAGAGAAAAGCACATTGAGACTGGTAGGAGGTGTGGAAGAACGGAGGTACAGAGGCACTCGAAATGGGCTGGCAACTGGGTACACTGTGGTCTCCTTCAATCAGGAGGGAGATACAAGCTCCCAACTGCTCTGAACTCCAGTTCCAGGTGAAACTCTGGGGACCCAGACTCATACGGGGAGAAACTGGACCGTCTGGCATGGGGCCAGAACACGAGGACGGCTTTCTCTCAGAGGTGCTTGCAGCGATCATTGTTCCTGCACTGGGCTGCGGGACACAGAGACCCAGGGGCCTCATCAGGGAAGGGCTGATGGGCAGCCATTGCTGTTTGCTCTGCCCTGGTGATTCCCAGAGACTCCGCCCCACCCAATTTACAACCCTACCCAAGTTGTTCGCAGAGGCTTTTGCATATGAATGGCCTGGCCTTTTGCAATCTAAAACCTAACAAACTGCAGCTGGATCAGAGAGCCCCAGACCTTCCAAAAGAAGGCCCAAGGCTCAACAGCAGTCTGCATTGCTTTACAGCTGGGCCTCATCTGGGCACTTCCAAACCCCAAAGAAAGAGGAGGAATCTACATATCTCTCTGTAGCTCCTACTGGGTGGCCTCAGGCAGTAGCTGACTTTGCACCTCCTTGGAGACCCAAGAGACAGTGTACCCAGTGGTCAGAGTAAGACCATACCAGATTACAACTCTTCATATCCATAAGAGACACACTCAGGGAGCAGACTCAGTGAGCACCAAAGCCCCACTGAAGCAAATCCTGGCCCATAAGGGTGTCTCCAGCACAGCAGACACAACTGGTACTCACAGCCAATTGGTCTGGAAGTCAATTCCTCCCAGTGATACCAATTGCAATCAAGGCTTAACTACAACAAGACTGTGCACACAGTCCACAAAGGGGTGTGCCAAGAGTGTCCACCTCAGGTAATTAGGGAGGCTGAGCCACTGGACACTATAGGACATCTAGCACACAAAGCCACTCTATCAACACAAGGAAGCAGCCAAAATGTGGAGACAAAGAAACATGTCAAAAACAAAAGAAATGAAGGAAAGCAAACTACTGGATATAGAGTTCAAAACCACGGTTATAAGGTTACTCAAGAATCTTCTAGAAACCTCTGAGAAAGTTAGTGAGACCCTCAAGGATATGAAAAAGGAACAATTAGAAATTAAGCATACACTGACTGAAATAAAGAAAAATATACAGAGATCCAACAGCAGACAAGAGGATCCCAAGAATCAAGTCAAAGATTTGAAGTACGAAGAAGCAAAAAACACCCAACCAGAAAAGCAAAAGGAAAAAAAGTATACAAAAATATGAAGATTGTGTAAGGAGCCTCTGGAACAATTTCAAGCATACCAACATCTGAATTATGGGGGTGCCAGAAGAAGAGAGAGAGCAAGATACTGAAAACCTATTTGAAGAAATAATGACAGAAAACTTCCCCTACCTGGTGAAAGAAATAGACATACAAGTCCAGGAAGCACACAAAAGGAATCCAAAGAGGACCACACCAAGACACATAATTAAAATGCCAAGGGCAAAAAGACAAAGGGAGAATCTTTTTTTTTTCCCCCCCAAAGGGAGAATCTTAAAAATAGCAAGAGAAAAACAGTTAGTTACCTACAAGGGAGTACTCATACGACTGTCAGCTGATTTCTCAACAGAAACTATACAGGAGGCCAGAAAGGAGTGGCAAGAAATATTCAAAGTGATGAATAGCAAGAACCTACAACCAAGATTACTCTACCCAGCAAAGCTATCATTCAGAATTGAAGGTCAGACAAAGAGCTTCACAGATAAGAACAAGCTAAAGGAGTTCATCACCGCCAAACCAGTATTATATGAAATGCTGAAAGGTATCCTTTAAGAAGAGGAAGAAGAAGA
Source organism: Myotis myotis (assembly GCF_014108235.1). Lineage (NCBI taxonomy): Eukaryota > Metazoa > Chordata > Mammalia > Chiroptera > Vespertilionidae > Myotis > Myotis myotis. The sequence continues at coordinate 45,349,100 of NW_023416401.1, forward strand.
AAAAGGTAAAGATACAAATTATGAACAACAGAGTGACAACAAATACATATCTATCAAGAAGTGAATCTAAAAATCAAGTGAATAAAAAAATCTGATGAACAAAATAAACTGGTGAATATAATAGAATCAGGGCATAGAAAGGGAGTGGACTGACTATTCATAGGGGGAAGGGAGTGTTGGGGGTGTGGGAAGAGACTGGACAAAAATCAAACACCTATGGACGAGGAACAATGAGGGGGTGGGAGGTAAGGGCATGGGGTGGGGTGGGAACCGGGTAGAGGGGAGCTATGGGGAGGAAAAGAGGAACAACTGTAATAATCTGAACAATAAAGATTTGTTAAATAAATAAATAAATAAAATAGTATAGAATCTGTACATTGATTTCTAATTTCCTAAACTAACACTCTTTGTTTACATAAGGTTTATTTTACATGGGCCACATGCGTCTTTGTTCACATGTGTTATTTCAGTAATTTCGTTAAAGCCTGTGAAATCAGAAAGTGGGGTTTCAATTATTGCACGCTCCCCAGTAACCTAATGCAACACCCAAAAAAGGCTCTCAATAAATTCTTGTCAAATGATTCTCCTCTTGCCTCAGCTATTTTCAAAGTAACACAGCTGATCTTTAATGTGGCACGCTTTCTCTCCGTTAGCAGGGCTATTTCTTAGAAGCCCACTCACGTGGTACCAGTATAAATATAGTATTTAATTTATTCAAGCGGCAATCGCCACCAAACATTGCAGAGCCAGGATTGGAATATCCCTGTTTCTGAAGTCACCTGCCGATGCAACAGTGGCTGAATAATTACAGTTAGCAATCTATAGCCTTAGGCAATCCCAGTTGCAACTGCTCTGCTGAGGCTGAGATCTCAGGCACCATCACATCACCAAGATAACAATAAAGCTCATAAAACTGAGCCAATTATCTGCCAAGCACATCTCTGGATACTCACATCTGGAGAAAAGTCTATTATGGAGATACTGACGCACATCGCAGCTCCGCCATCCAACTACACACTTACAGTATTATTACTGACAGCAAGCACCAATAACGCTTGTCATCAGCCACCCTCGGCTGATCTGCCTGGGACAGATTTCATTTCCTGACATAAAACATTCTCATTTTCTGCTCTCCCAGGTGAGACACGTGCCTGAGAGGTCACCTGGAGGAATAGCTCCCTCCCCAGGGGCTGACTGTGGGTCGCTGATTACTGCTGGACATTGGAAATTCTTTGCTACAGCAAAACTATTATGAATATGAAGGGACTTTCGAGCTATTCATAGACTTTCTTAGATGCTTTCACTCAGAGGCTTTTCCCAAATCCACAGCCAAGATAAAACAGCTCAGCATGGCACTCGTTTTTAATGACTCTCGAGCTAGAATAAATCCCTGTTCAGTGCATTAACTCTCATCAGGACTCTAACAATTGGCCACGGTCTTGCCTTTGCCCATACTGGGCTAAAACCCTCACCCTCACCGTGATGCCAAGGCAGGCCTGGGCAGAGCCACAAAATTCCTAACAGCAGCCTGGACCCTGGGGAAGCACCTGCGAATCCCACATAGGGGAGCTGGCCTCTCCTTCCCTGTGACCCCTGCACCAGACCTCCCCACGCACAACACCCGCCCCCCAGCAAAGACAGAAACAAGCGAGGGGCTTTACTATTTATTCTCAGTGAACAGAGAAGCCCTCAGTGGGGTCAAACATTAGGAACAAGTACCCCAGTTTGGGAGCCAGAGCTATATTCTTAGTGCTTCTGTAAAGAAAAATCTAGAAAGTAACACCCTTTAGCAAAACATGAGAACTCAGACCCAGCATTGCCACCCATATCTCTTTAGGTGTATCTGTGAAATAATACAGCAATGCCGAAGAATAAACATTAAAGTTGACATCAAGATGTACAGGTTGAAAAAAAAAAAGATGTAGAGGTTGGCGACCCCATGCTAATCTAAACCGCACTCGCACGATAAATGTCACTTCCAATCAACAGTGCCCGCCCTTCAACCTGACAGAGCAAATCAGCCACCCGATGTCCAATGAATGACATAACCAACCCTCTCTACCTGCCAATGACATGTAAACCTTGTGCTGTGTGTATGCCTTTAAAGGATATCTGTTAGTATATGGAAAATCCCACCAAAAGACAAAACGTTATTAAAAATAAAGGACAATCCCACGTCTGCAGGCAGAAGCTACTCTGTGCTTCGTTGGCCAGGCGCACGCACCTGCTTTCACATGTGGGTGTTCAGCACCCCTGTATAAAACTGAACTTTGATTTCACATCCAGTCCAAATGGTCAGCTCAGGAATCATCCTCAACAGGTGTTTGGCATCTCTTTGGTACTTCTCTCTTCATTTGCTCTAGTACATGAGGCTTGTGCCTTTTATGAATTCTCTGTATGACACTCAGAGAAAGTGATTCAGAGAACAGGATGGAGCCAAATCTGAAACATGAGTGACCATGTGTAAAGGGGAAATGGTAAGCTTGTTAGACTAGCTGGCGATTTAATTATTTTAATTAAATGTCACAGGCCTGCCACTCTCCCTTTATCACTTCTAACCAACACACATGTGGCAGAAGAAATAAAATTAAGACTCAGGGCCCTGGCAGGTGTGGCCCAGTTGTTGAGTGTTGTCCCGTGCACCAAGAGGTCACAGGTTTGATTCTGGATCTGGGAGCATGCCTGAGTTGCAGGTTCAATCCTCATGGAGGGCATACAGGAGACAGCTGATCAATGTTTCTACCTCTCTCTCTCTCCCTCTCCCTTCCTTTCTCTCTAAAATCAATAAAAAACATTTTTTAAAAGACTCAGTAATAGCATGAAGATGGCAGCATGAGTAAATGCCTTTACTCACCGCCTCCCACAACCACATCAAAATTACAACTAGGGAGAACCAAGATGGCGGCATAGGTTAACACCGGAGTTTGCTGCCTTGAACAACTACTTCAAAAGTGAAACTAAAAGACGGAACGGACATCACCCAGAACCACAGGAACGCTGGCTGAGTGGAAGTCCTACAACTAGGAGGAAAGAGAAACGCAAACGGACACTCAGAGGAGGCGCAGTGCTGAAGTCAAATTCTGAGGTGCGGAGTGCGTGGAGCGGGCTGGCGGCGGAGGGCGCGGTTGGCGTTTTCAATCGGGAGGGAGTCGCAGACTCTGAGCTCCAGATCCGGGCGAGTCTTTAGCGACCCAGACTCAAACGGGAGAAGCGGGACTGTCTGGCTTCGGTCAGAGCGAGTGCAGCTTTCTCTCCAAGGTTTGCAGTGGGTGCTGGGACTCAGAGAGGCAGAGCCCCTGGGGACAGGACTGAGAGCCGCCATAACTGCTCTCTCCAGCCCACCCTGTTGATCCTGTGCGACCCGCCCTGCCCAAGCCCTGCACAGAGGCATTTGCCGGATAGCCTCAGGCAAAGGCTAGATTAGCACCTCCCTAGAGGACAGAAGTTCTTTCACTGCAGACACAGCTGATTCTCATAGCCACTTGGCCTGGAGGTCAAACCCTCCCTGGTATTAGCTACAACAAGGTTTAACTATAAGACTGCGCACAAAGACCACTAGGGGGTGCACCAAGGAAGCATAACAAAATGCGGAGACAAAGAAACAGGACAAAATTGTCAATGGAAGATATAGAGTTCAGAACCACACTTTTAAGGTCTCTCAAGAACTGTTTAGAAGCCGCCGATAAACTTAATGAGATCTACAAGAAAACTAATGAGACCCTCGATGTTATATTGGGGAACCAACTAGAAATTAAGCATACATGGACTGAAATAACGAATATTATACAGACTCCCGACAGCAGACCAGAGGAGCGCAAGAATCAAGTCAATGATTTGAAATGCGAGGAAGCAAAAAACACCCAACCGGAAAAGCAAAATGAAAAAAGAATCCAAAAATGCGAGGATAGTGTAAGGAGCCTCTGGGACAGCTTCAAGCGTACCAACATCAGAATTATAGGGGTGCCAGAAGATGAGAGAGAGCAAGATATTGAAAACCTATTTGAAGAAATAATGACAGAAAACTTCCCCCACCTGGTGAAAGAATGGACTTACAGGTCCAAGAAGCACGGAGAACCCCAAACAAAAGGAATCCAAAGAGGACCACACCAAGACACATCATAATTAAAATGCCAAGAGCAAAAGATAAAGAGAGAATCTTAAAAACAGCAAGAGAAAGAAACTCAGTTACCTACAAGGGAATACCCATACGACTGTCAGCTGATTTCTCAACAGAAACTTTGCAGGCCAGAAGGGAGTGGCAAGAAATATTCAAAGTGATGAATACCAAGAACCTACAACCAAGATTACTTTATCCAGCAAAGCTATCATTCAGAATTGAAGGTCAGATAAAGAGCTTCACAGATAAGGAAAAGCTAAAGGAGTTCATCACCACCAAACCAGGATTATATGAAATGCTGAAAGATATCCTTTAAGAAGAGGAAGAGGAAGAAAAAGGTAAAGATACAAATTATGAACAACAAATATGCATCTATCAACAAGTGAATCTAAGAATCAAGTGAATAAATAATCTGATGAACAGAATGAACTGGTGATTATAATAGAATCAGGGACATAGAAAGGGAATGGACTGACCATTCTTGGGGGGAAAAAGGGGTGTCGGAGATGTGGGAAGAGACTGGACAAAAATCGTGCACCTATGGATGAGGACAGTGGGTGGGGAGTGAGGGCGGAGGGTGGGGCGGGAACTGGGAGGAGGGGAGTTATGGGGGGGAAAAAAGAGGAACAAATGTAATAATCTGAACAATAAAGATTTAATTAAAAAAAAAATTACAACTAAAATACAGAACACCAACATCCAGAACCACTGGAAAGCAGGCTGATGGAAGTCCTACAATTAGAGAAGTAAAGACGAAAGCACAGAGTAGGAGGTGCTGAGGCGCAGAACAGGCTGGTCCAGCACCTACATGTGCTGCTTTTTTACTCGGGAGGGAGATCGTCTCTGTGGAGGCCATCCAGAGGAGCAAGGAGTCCAAGCCCCACACTAGATCCCTAGCCCAGGGTCCAAGAGCTGGGAAAAGAAGTCCCCATGGGCAGTAAGAACTACAGGCTATAAAAACCAGTGCAGATTGGGACTCAGTGACACAGAGGCTGCTGGAGACCCAGCTGTTCCTCTTAAAAGGCTGGCACCACGAATTGAACTTACAAGGTCCTGCTTCCTCTGAGCTCCAGCACCAGGGAGAGGCTTTGGGGAACACGGACACATACATGGATTATCTGGCACTGGCGCAGGAACTCGGGAGCAGCTTTCTCCCAGATGGAGGTGCTCACAGGGATCATTGTTCCTATGCTGGGACCTCCTCAGTTGCAGGGCTGGCAGCCATTTGTTTGCTCCGCCCTGGTGATTCCCTAAGACCCGCCTCATCCAATTTACAACCCCACCCAAGCTGTGTGCAGCGGCTTTTGCATATGGCCTGTCCTTTCCCAAGCTAAAAACCTGTCAAATAAGCTGCAGCTGGGTCAGGAAGCCCCAAATCTATCAATAAAAGGCCCAAGACCTAGCACTGGCACCAGCCTGCCTTGCTTCACAGCTTGGGTCTCATCTGGGCACTTTCAAACCCAATTCAAAGAGGAGGAAACTGCAGATCTCTCTGTGGCTCCTGCTGGGTAATTCTAGGCTGTGGCTGACTTTACACCTCCCTGGAGACCTAAGAGCCAGTGTACCCAGTGGTCAGTGTGAGACCATACCAGATTACAACTCTTCACATCCATAAGCAACACACTCAAGGGGCAGACTCAGTGAGCACCAAAGCCCCACTGAAGCAGTCCTGCTCCATAGGGGTGTCTCTTGCACAGCAGTTCTCCCACTGTAGTCGCAGCTGATCCTCATAGTCAATTGGCCTGGAGGGCAATTCCTCCTGGTGACACCAACAGCAATCAAGTCTCAACTACAACAAGACTATGCTCACAGCCTACAAAGGGGTGCACCTAGAGCTCACAGTTCAGGTGACTGGGGAGGATGAGCCACTGGGCTCTATAGGACGCCTACTACATAAGGCCACTCTACCAACTCAAGGAGACATAGCAGCTCTACCCAATACATAGAAACAAACATAGGGAAGCAGCCAAAATGCAGGGAAAAAGAAATAAGTCACAAATGAAAGAAATGGAAGAAAGCAAACTACTGGATATAAAGTTCAAAACCACAGTTATAAGGTTACTCAAGAATCTTCTGCAAACCTCCAAAAAAATGGAAGAGGACCAGTCAGAAATTAAGCATACACTAACTGAAATAAAAAAATAATACATAGGAATATGAGAAAGCAAAAAACACCCAACCAGAAGAGCAAAAAGAAAAAAGAATCCAAAAATATGAAGACAGTGTAAGGAGCCTGGGAACAACTTCAAGCATACCAACATTTGCATTATGGGGGTGCCAGAAGAAGAGAGAGAGCAAGATATTGAAAACCTATTTGAAGAAATAATGACAGAAAACTTCCCCTACCTGGTAAAAGAAATAGACTTACAACTCCAGGAAGCACAGAGGACCCCAAACAAGAGGAACCCAAAGAGGACCACACCAAGACACATCATAATTAAAATGCTAAGGGCAAAGAGACAAAGAGAGAATCTTAAAAGCAGCAAGAGAAAAGCAGTTAGTTACCTTCAAGGGAATGCCCATATGACTGTCAGCTGATTTCTCAACAGAAACTATGCAGGCCAGAAGGGAGTGGCAAAAAATATTCAAAGTGATGAATAGCAAGGATCTATAACCAAGATTACTTTACTCAGCAAAGCTATCATTTAAAATTGAAGGTCAGATAAAGACTTCACAGACAAGAAAAAGCTAAAGGAGTTCATCACCACCAAACCAGTATTATATGAAATGTTGAAGGATATTCTTTAAGAAGAGGAAGAAGAAAAAGATAAAAAATATGAACAACAAAATGGCAACAAATACATACCTATCAATAATTGAATCTAAAAATCAAAATAAATAAGAAATCTGAATAACAGAATAAACTGGTGAATGGAACAGGATCAGAGGCATGGAAATGGAACAGACTGACAATTCTCAGAGGGAAGGGGGATGGGGAGGACAGGAAGAGATTAAACAAAGATCTTATGTGTGTATATGTGCCGTAAACCAATTCTAGCATGTCATAATTTCAAGAGTTTCATCAAAAGGTTGATGAGACTTGGGGACTCAACAGGGTTGAGTCACACATGTAGTCACCTGTTGGGAATGGCTAAAGGCATTTCCCCAAGCCCGAAAAGGGATTATTGCTTGCTGCCAGACAGCTAAAAGGCATCTTAATCTACATGTTATTGCCTCTTATTGGCCAAACACCTAAACAGCCGTAGGCTAATTCCCCCATTCTGACAATGGACTCTGTACCAAACCCTGACCCTTTGAAGTGTGTATCTCTGCCTTGCCTCAGGACAAATTGTGTTAATAAAAAGCACAGGGTCCTGGGGACAGAGAGAACCTAAGACCTTACTTAGACTTAAGATCTTGGATCTTAGCTCCTTTAGCTAAGCTCCTCTGACCCCTAATGCCTTTCAAAATTATATTTCATCTCCGGATTCTTTATCAGTCTCTGGATTCCTATGTCTTCTATGCACAGCCCCTTCTCCAGATTCCTGAACCCTTCTTGATGCTGGGACAAGAACCCCGGCATAGATGCATTATCTATGGGCACAGACAATAGGGTGGTGAAGGCCTAGGGCGAGGCAGGAACCGGGTGAAGGGAGGCAATGAGGGGAAAAAAGAGGGACACCTGTAATAGTCTTTACAATAAAGATTTTAAAAAAAGACTCAGTATTATGTGCTGGCTTGACATCCAGTGAAACCAAGAGTCTAACCTCAACTTCCTATCTCTACTCTGCCCCAAAAGAAAAGAACCCCTTGCAAATGTCCCTTACATGGACCAGGTACAGCCGCTGCTTATTCCACCTGTGTTTCCATTTCTAGCCAGTCTGTGACATTGTTCAAACAAGCCAATCACATTCCTCCCATGGAAACCAGGGACCACCTCCCCTCGTGTTACTACAAAGCCTGCCTTCTACATCCCACGGGTACCCTCCCCCCACCAGCTCACCGCCCCTGAGTGCACCCCAGGTGGCCTGGCAGCATGCATGTCTCCTCTGGGCAATGACTAGTAAGCCTCTGTCCATACCATCTGTCCACAGCCCAGTGCTGTGCATTCAGCCATCCCCACTCCCTAGGGAGGGACTCTGTCCCTCACCAACAGGGGAACAAGGAGGTGATTAAAATAACACATTTCATAATTGATAATAAGAATGAGTATATATCTATACTCATCTACTCTTCCTTTCTCTTATTTCATGCGCATAATGTTGATGTTAATAGCAACTTCCCACCTACAACATAAATTATGTCTTCCTTACCTTAACTATGAACATTCTAAAACTTCTGCCACAGCCATTAAATAATGAATGCTTTAGCGCGACACTTTTAGCCTAGACACTCCAGGGTTTAGAGATGTATTTATAAGGATACCCAGGGAACTATAATTTATCACATCACATGCCAGTTTGTCTCCATAATCCCCAACCACACTCAATCTTCTCTGAGCAGAGGTGTGACAATCACCACCAAGCCATCTTCCAGGGAGGTCAGGGGTCCTCCCAACACTGGAAACATCTGGAAATATGTCCAGCTGACCTGGGGTCCGTGCAGACTCAACAGTTCCCACGACCACCAAACCCTCTGGGTTCCCAAGAAGAAAACAAGTGAATGACTAAAATCCATTCACAGCAGCACCTACCACAGTGAATCCTACCAAAGCTGACTTAAGAGCCCTTTCTTTCTACTCCTCGTATTTAAACAAACATGTATTGCAGACCTGCTATTTAGCAAGCACTGTCCCAGATCCCAAGGCTACCGTGTTGTGTGGTACTGTTCTTCTTTGGCTCATAGTCGTGGGCGACACAGCAAAAGAAGCAGTTAAGATTCTACAGGAAACAGGAGATGGATGGATAAACAGTGTGAAACAGCCACACAATGGAATATTATCTATATACTAGAGGCCCAGTGCATGAAATTCATGCATGGGTAGGGTCCCTAGGCCTGGCCTGCAATCAGGGCCAATTGGGGCCTTCCGGCTGCTGGCTGGGGCCTCCCTTCCCCGGCTGCCGGCTGCCAGCTGGGGCCTTCCTTCATTCCACGCTGCCCCCTGGTGGTCAGTGCACATCATAGCGAGTGACAGAACTCGGTCTCCTGGTCAAACTCCTGGAGGGACACTTTGTATATTAGACTTTTATACATATAGAAGATATAAAAGCCTAAGCGACTGAACGACCGAACCACCAGTCAACTGGTCACTATAATGTGCACTGACCACCAGGGGGCAGAAGCTCAACGCAGGAGCTGCCCCCTGCGGGTCAATGCACTCCCACAGCGGGAGTGCTGCTCAGCTGACCAACGGAAGCCAGATGCCAGGCTCACGGCTGGCAAGCGCAACTGCGGTGTCACAAGCCTCTCCCACCTCCACGGCAGTGCTACCAAGCAGCAGCGGCAGGCGCAGTGGGGCCAGGATGAGTGGGAGCGGTGCAGCGCCAGGCTCGGGCTCCTCCCCAGCCACCTGCCGCTTCGCGCACTACAACATCCCCTGAGGGGTCCTGGATTGCGAGAGAGTACAGGCCAGGCTGAGGGACCCCACCAGTGCACAAATCCAGGCCTCTAGTTCACAAATAAAAAGAAAGGAGCTGTAGGGCCACAGAATGGCATGGAGGACCCTTAAATACAAATTACTCAGTGAAAGGAGCCCGTCTGAAAAGGCTGCATCCGCTATGATTCCAACTACTTGACATTCTGGAAAAGGTGAAAAGGGCAGAACTACGGAGATTGTAAAAAGATCAGTGGTTACCTGGGGTTGGGGGAGGGAGGGGTGAAGATGTGGAGCACAGAGGATGTTTATGGCCCTGAAACTCTTCTGTATGATGCTATAACGGTGGATACATGACACTATGCGTTCATCAAAACTCACAGAATGTACAACAGCCAGGGTGAACCTTAAGGTAAACCACAGACCAGGGGTCCTCAAACTTTTTAAACAAGGGGCCAGTTCACTGTCCCTTTGACCGTTGGAGGGCCGGACTATAGTATAAAAAAACTATGAACAAATTCCTATGCACACTGCACATATCTTATTTTGAAGTAAAAAAACAAAATGGGAACAAATACAATATTTGTATTTGCATGTGGCCCACGGGCCGTAGTTTGAGGACCCCTGCCATAGACTTTAGTTCATGATAACGTATCAATATTGGCTCATCCGATGTAACAAATGGGCCATCCCAGTGGGAGATGTTTGTTGATGATAGGAGAACTATGTGTAATGTAAAAGAGTATCTGGGAAATATATGTACTATTTGTTCAATTTTTCTGTAAACCTAAAACTGTTCTAAAAAAGAATATTAATTTAAATTTTTTTAAGTATATAGGAAAGTCCAGTTTGAGCACCAATTCTGATGTTAACAATTAACCAATAATGACTGCTCAATGTTTTACATACATACTGGCACTTAATCCTCACAGCAGCCTGTCACTACGCCCATTTTACAGATAGTGAAACTGAGGTGGTGAAGTTAAATTGTTTGCCTAAATCTATAAAGTTTGTTATTGGTAGGCCAGGGTCTTTTTTATTCCAGAACCTAGGTCCTCGCAACACTCTAAGCATCTTTTCCCTAGGGAATGCCACATAAATGCTATCAAAGGAGGAAAGACTCACCCTGCTTTGGGAAGGGTGGAATCCTTGAATTCTTGCTGTGTTAGGGGCACTAATGTTATTTAGACAAAGAGGACTGGACGCCTAGCCCAGTGGTCGGCAAACTGCAGCTCGCGAGCCACATGCAGCTCTTTGGCCCCTTGATTGTGGCCACGAAGTTTCAATCACACTGTACGTGCGCGCCCGCACGTGGTATTTTGTGGAAGAACCACACTCAAGGGGCCGCAGTTTGCCGACCACTGGCCTAGCCAGACAGCTAGAGCCCACAGTATTCACTCCCCAGGATAAAATAGATCAGGCCTGAGCTGAACATTTACAGGTAATTACAAAGCAATGACCCACTATACCGAATCCATTACCAGTCATTGTTGATCTGGACAAAGAGAGAAAAGGTTTTCTTAAGATAACAATAATTTACAAGCAATGATCACTTTAAATAAAGGATTGTACAAATTCAATGACTCAAAGCTAATCTTCAGACCCTCTGCTATAACACCCCCAAGGCTGTCATTACTCTTCCCAGTGGAGCCTGTACCAATATCTGACCTCTACATAATGAAGCAGCCCCAAGTAATTCTATTCCAGTAGCCTCACCAATCCAAAATGAACTTAAGATGCCAACCACCTAGCAGTACGGAAGGCTTATGTCTACACAAAGATGCATACCAAAGATTGCCACAGGTACCCCAGCAGCCGTTCAGGGCAAAGGGGCTAAATCCAGTGACTCAAAGCTAATCTTCAGACCTCTTGCTATAATACCTCTGAGGCTGTCATTTGCTTCCAATTTAAGACAAATCATGATTTGGTCTAAAGTAGTAGTTTAATTTTTATCAAAATCTCAACACACACTGCAAAACTGCTACTTAGCATTATTCCAAATTAGAAGTATTTCCCTTAAAAGGTTCCCCAGTAATATTTAATGGTCTGAGTTTGGCAATATCTTTTTTTATTGGGGGGGGGGGGGAGGATGGTAAAGCATAAAATATTTATCTGGTTAAAACTTCTGTTGTGCCAAGCCATAAACCTAAGTAAAATAAGTAATGACACTGAGTGTGGATTAAAGCATCAGAAGGGTTTTGATTCCACACAACAGCTATCAGAGTAGGAACTTGCTACAAACTGTCATTAAACATATCTTGATAAATTAGTAAGAAATCATCAGACCATAGAGCTTACGTCTTTGGAAATATGAATACTCTCCTAAGATGAGAAATTTGAAGTAGGTTCTCGACAGTGTTTATGACTCAGGCCTTGGTGCCTGGAGGCTGTCTTCAGTCTGCACAGGTGATGAAATCCGTATTTACATCAAATGGACGAGCTTCAGCAAATCAGGGCAGTGGCATTCATGGGGCCAGTTCAACTTGCAATTTAAATGAAAAACTCAAATGCGTGCATTGACTTAAAGTGCCAGCCTTGCTAGCAAAGGGCTTTCCAGGTTGCCAAGTGCCACCAAGTGCAAAAACATGATGCCTTTAAAACGTTTTCAGCAGAAGATGGAGGGAAGGAAATTATACTCTTAAAAATGTTTTAGAATCCACAGATTCATAGGGGGGGAACAAATTAAAATATATTTGCAAACAGATAAAAGAATTTTTTGCAGAGCCACAATATTTTCTTACTATTCAAACAATATGCTACTACTCAAGCAATAACCACCTCAATGTTTATAATATAATATACTAGAGGCCCGGTGCATGGGATTCATGCACTGGTAGGGGGCGTGGCCTGCAGGGATCGGCCCACTGTAGGAGCTCCACTCATCCCAGTCAGCCGAGCAGCTGTGGACATGCCCTCTGAGCAGCTGCTCCCACTGTGGGAGCACACTGACTGGGAGCAGCTGCTCACCCCAGTCAGCAGAGCCGCACTCACACTGTGGGAGCACACTGACTGGGAGCAGCTGCTCACCCCAGTCAGCAGAGCCGCACTCACACTGTGGGAGCACACTGACTGGGAGCAGCTGCGCACCCCAGTTAGCAGAGCCGCACTCACACTGTGGGAGCACACTGACTGGGAGCAGCTGCTCACCCCAGTCAGCAGAGCCGCACTCACACTGTGGGAGCACACTGACCACCAGGAAGCAGCTCCTGCATTGAGCATCTGTCCCCTGGTGGTCAGTGCACATCATAGCGACTGGTTGACCGGTTGTTCTGGTCATTGTGCCATTCAATCACTGGGCTTTTATTATATAGGATTAGGAACTGGTCTTTTATCTTTAGTGTAAGATTGAGAATTAAATCACATAACGGAATAAAAACCATTGTCAAGTGAATTTAGAAGCAGTGCTATTTATCAGAAAATTAATGATTCATTTCACCTTCTCTAAACATATAGGTACATTCATAATCATATACGTGGATGCACAGACATACATTTTTTTCTCTTTGTTCACAAATAAGAAAAAATTATACGATTTATCTGGTTCCTTCTTGCACAGTCCTTTTAATTTCTGGCATGTATTTTCATCTGAAACAGTAGCAAAGCCCTTGCAAACACACCTGAAATGCTGTGATACCTTGAGCAGCCTGTGTGGAGGCACTGTCAGTGGGCAGCGCCCTCTGCTGGCCAATTTATTAAACACTGCATTGAAGTCCCAGAGTGTTCAAGTTAGTCTAAAGACGAAACCCACTAAGATTTTTTTGGTATTAGAGTTATAATTCCAGAAAGTCTCTCTTCATTGCTGCAATTCCTTTACTACACAAAGGTTTGCCTTTACTCAACAAAACAGGCCTCGTGCACAAAGAAATATCCACTGCAAAAAAAAATTGGACATATTTATAGAATTCGACTTCATATGTCCACTTCAGGTCAAAGTCACATCACCTGCACCCTCCTTCTCAGTGTACTTCCTCCGTGTTCTCATAGCCTCTCCGCGGTGGTACAAACCACTTGTACTGCAATCTCTCAGCTTGTATCTTCTCCGTTGGAACTGTGAGCTCACCCACGGCATGGGCTCAAGTGGCCAATCTTTGAAAACTCGAATATTATAAACATTCAGTAAATGCCTACTTTTTCAAAAGCTGCAGAATAAACCATAGGGCCAGAATGCAGTGCTGCACTAAGCTTCCTGGCGATGACTATAGAAAGTTGTCCTGAGTCAAGAGGCATGTGCTCTTTAATCATAAGAGGTGACAAAGCACACAGTATGTGCAGCACACTAGCCTCTGGTTGTGTATTCAATAATTTCAGGAAAGAAAATAAGCATAACACTGTGCTAGACTTAACAGGTTCCTGCCTGAGAATCCCAGGTGAGGGCCAGGCCAGATTCTTTGGTCCAGAGGCCAGTAAGGAGGCTGAAGGAAGGAGGACAAGGCGCTCTTCTGGGGCAAGACAGGGCAGAGCCCTGAAGGAGGTGGAGGCAGACCTCTGGGAAACAGGAGGGGGAGGCAGGCTTCTGGGACAAGGGAGAGAGCATTCTGGACTTGATTTTATCTGGAGTAAAACAAAAGAAGTCACTTTCACAAATCCTGGATTCACTCCCATATTCACTGCAGCATTGTTCACAGTAGCCAAGCTATGGAAATAACCCAAGTGTCCATGACAGACAAATGAATAAAGAAAATATTATATATATATATATATATACATATATATATATATATATATGAATATTATGCAACCATGAAAAGAAGAAATCTTGCTATTTGTGACAATAAGGAGGGCATTATGCTACATGAAATAAATCAGAAACAGAAGACAAATACTGTATGCAGTGAACAGTTTGCTAGAGGCAGGACTGGGTGAAATGGTGAAGGGGGCAAACAGTATAAGCTTTCAGTTGTAAAACAAATAAGTCATGGGGATGTAATGTACAGCATAGTGACTGTAGTTAATAATACTGTATTATAGCATATATTTGAAAGTTGCTAAGAGAATAGATCTTAAAAGATCATCACAAGAAAAAAAATATTGTAACTGTGTGGTGATGGGTGTTAATGACACATTATGGTGATCATTTTGCAATAACTATAGATATAAAAGGCTAAGTGACCGACCATACATCCATTCGACCATCCAACCAACCAGTACATATGACGCACACTGGCAATTTAAAAATAAACGTTGACTCGCACAAGTATGATACATATAAAGCTCTTGCTGGCGCCAATTGCATGCATGTTTCCATCTGTCACTGTGGATCGTGAATTTGGTTGACACTTCTATTATAGAGAAAGGGTGAATAGTGATATTAAAATATTTCTTCTAATTAATTTCCTTTCAATGTGCATGAATCCGTGCACCGGGCCACTAGTATAAACATATCGAATCATTATGTTGTATTCCTGAAACTAGTATTATATGTCGATATCTTGAAAAATAAATTTTAAAAAACTAAAAAAAAATGTGAACAAAATTCGCAAATTAAGAAACTGTTCGTTTAGGAAAAGAGATGATTTTTGGGAGAGAACAAAAAAGTAAATGTTAATTAAAAATAGAGAAATAAATTCTTGAGATTCACACCCTGTGAGCTGCAACAGGAGGATCAGGAAGACAGAAAAATTCACCAAATCTTTGCTGATGGCTATTTAAACAACATACCAGGAGGTCTGTTGAGTATAAAACAAAAGTTATAAATCATAAAGATAAAATTGTGTGATTTGACTACATAACATAACAAGTATTCACTGTGCGAAACACTATTACCCAAATGTCAAAACACTAGTGACAAACTGGGAAAGTTCTTGCAACATATATGAAAAGGCTAAAGTCCTTACGAATTAAAAAGTGCTGCTGCAAATCAGAAAGAAAAATTCCAGCCACCAAATGAGACACACATGAGCAATTTTCAGAGAAAGGAAATGCAGATTGTCTTTAAACATTTGTAAATGTGCTCCACCTCACTAACAATTAATGATATGCAAATAAGATACACTGTTAATCTAACAACTATCCAATTGATAAAAATAAAAACATTTTGTAATCCTGTGTATTAAAGCAGATATGGGCAAATGACCTCTCTAAGTACACAGTTGGGAAAAAATAAATTTCTATAACTTGGCCATTTTTATTATAATCAACCTTACAAATATGCCCACATATAACTAGGCATTTATGATTCACACTGATACAAGGATAGTCATGGCATCATAAGATATAATAGAAAAAAAAAAAAAAAAACTGGAAACAACCCAAATGTCCACCAGAAGAGGCCAAAATGAAAATCTTGGTACATATATACATTAGAATTCTTTATTGACATTTGGAATGGGGGTAGAATTAAGACACACCAATATGAAAAGGTTTCTGAGACACTGTTCATTGGGAAAATATGCAGAATAAAGAATATCATTTTGTGTTTAAAAAACACATGTACATGATTGTTTAGAACAGCATCTCTCTGGAAGTATCTGGAATAACCCTGGGAAGTTGGGCTGGGGAGGAGAGACCTGGGAGAGCTAGAATTTTCTTGATCTGGTACTGTCTGGCCTTTTTAATTTTTAAGTTTTTTATTTATTTTTTTCATCCTCACCCAAGGACATGCTTAGGGAGATGAAGAGAGAGAGAGAGAGAGGCATCGATGTGAGAGAGAAACTTCAATGTGTTGCCTTCCATATGTGCCCCAAATGGGGATTGAACCAGCAACCCAGGTATGTGCTCTGACTAGGAATTGAACTGGCAACCTTTCAATTGCAGGCGGATGCTCTATCCACTGAGCCGAACCAGCTAGGGCCCATTCATCTTTAGAGTCCATCTTAAACTTTAATAATTTCTGTTTGTGTCAGTTTAATAATGTGCATAATATCAAGTACAGGGATAAGTATGTATACTTATGTGAATATATGTAGAGTGCAGAAACATACTCAATTTGTTGCATAAGACGATGCTCCAACTCTGGCTAAGCCTGTCTGTCATTTTTGACCTTTTTCTCAAATTATTCTTTCTTTAAAATAAAATTTTTAAAAACATGTTTAAAAATAAAAAAACTATCTCCAGCAATTCTGCTTTTACATACTGCATATGCACAGTGACAGTGAAGTCATTCTGTCATAGCTTCTCCTTTGTGACACTCGGCACACAGGGAGCAAGGACAGTGAGACTGAGAAGATAGACACACAGTGTCCTGGGAAGAGGTGAGAATGAGAACAGGAGGTAGGAACTGAGGCCGGCTGCTCAGTCCCCCACAATCCCTGTTACTCAGAGTGGAGAGTTGCATGGTATTCTGCAGAGTAGGTTTGTCTACTTCTAATCAACAGAACATCCATGGTCTTTTGCAAGCGCTGGCCTGAGGCTTTGGGCTCCCGTGGTGCTGAGGGGCCTTTGACTGTAGTAGACAAAACTGCTCTGGGGCAGCCATCTTCAACTCAAAAAAATTCCCTGGTTCTATGGAGAATGAGGCCCGTGGAGCTCCAGCACAGCTCGAGGACAGGCACAGGAGGCTGAGGTGGCCTGCACAGACCCTCAGAGGCTGGGGAGCAGCCTCCTGCTGGTGGGCACCTTTGACCATTAGTGTGTGAGTTCTCTCTATGGTCATTGCCATCCGGGCAAAACACAAGTTTCATGGTTTGCAAAGTTGATGTGATTTAGATACTTTTAAATGACTTAAAAGACGCGAACAATTCTGACAATATGTATATGAATGATTCCTAATGAGTCTGTCAACTATTTTCAAACTTTTTGATTGAGGGTCCCTATCCATTAAAAAAAATTGAGTATGTTTCTGCACTCTACATATATTCACATAAGTATATATACTTATCACTGTACTTGATATTATGCACATTATTAAACCAACACAAACAGAAATTATTAAAGTTTAAGATGGACTCTAAAGATGAATGGGCCCTGGCTGGTTCGGCTCAATGGATAGAGCATCCGCCGACAGACTGAAGGGTCCCGGGTTCGATTCCAGTCAAGGGCACATGCCCGGTTTGCCAGCTCGATCCCCAGTAGGGGGCGTGCAAAAGGCAGCCGATCAATGATTCTCTCTCATCATTAATGTTTCTATCTCTCTCTCTCTCCCTCTCCCTTCCTCTCTGAAATCAATAAAAAAATATACATTTTTTTAAAAAAAGATGAATGGCAGTTTTGCTATTTTCATGTTCACCATTTGGAAACCAGGTAGAGAATCTACACGATGCTTCTCAAATGCTGGCATCCACATACCATTAATGGGTTTGGGGTACAGAGGGGGGCCACTGACTTTAGTAAAATTTCTTTAAGTCATAACAATTTTTAAAAAATAAAATCAGCAATAAATGTGAAGTGATTCCTCTTTCCTGTCAAAGGATGACACCTTGCTCAATAGGTTGCCTGATGCACAGGATAATAGGTTCATCTACTTCTAACAAACACAACATCCATGATCTTCTGCCAAGACAGCCAGTGTTTAGGATTGCCAGCTGGTTCTATACCTCAGGCTTGCTCATGGCTTCAGGAATTATGAAAAAGTTCTGATTACAAATCACTTACAGGACTGGAGAGAGACTACGTCGAAGGTCTTTCCTACTCAAGAGCCAGAAGTTTGAATTACATAAATTTAGGACATTGCAGCAAATAGATTCCTAATCCTCTCTTTGATTGATTTAGCTCCAGAAAGTATTTCGTCATGTTCTGTGGCAGCATTAGGACGTGCCTTATAAATATTCCCAATAAGCCCTCATTGATTTCTTTCTCTGAGTAGAGGAGAAAATCGTCAAGGACTGGGAAAGCGTCAAGCTCTCAGAACCTGTTATTTGTGTAGTGGAGTCTGGGATCTGGAATAAATCCTAATATTATATTCTCTACAATGAAAATGGTGATCATTCAGTTGAAGATGACAGATTCAGGATAGCCCAGAAATTATTCCCTTAAACCACTTGATATCAGAGAATCATCTGTACTGTCTTTATCAATAACATGAATAAGGTTTTACCTCTGTGAAAATTTATGTGGATAACTTTCCCATCAGCTGACAATGTATTTTGATGTTAATAAAATGTAGTTTCAAAGCCTGTTTCTTCAAACTATTGTTAAAACACACACACACACACACACACACACACACACACACACACACACTCCATGGCAATGATTACATCTCATTGACAATTTCCTTCAAGAGTAGGTAAAAATGGAGAGCCCTGCTGTTGACCACTACTTTTCTCTTTGAATAAAGGCTTCCCTGTGGGTGTCCTCTCCTCACGTTTACATCTTGTTCACTGGACGCATTTCTACTCCCTTAAAAATTGAAGTTAGTCTCCATGATGCTGCCCCAGGTTCATCAGAGCTCACAAAGTAGTTGTGAATGCAATGAACAAAAACTCTCATAGCCTGTGTTACATATGTGTGCAAATACCCGTAATACTTGCTCACCTGCTGAAAACAGCTGCGTGACTTCCCATTTCACTGGAAGTCAACTCCTACTCCTCCCCATGGCTCGGGGCCTGGACGACAGACTGGAATAAGTCCTCCTCTTCCATCTTGGCCTGCCCCTCCCGGCACATGGGCCACACCCACACACAGGTATGTGAGCAGGGGCACTTCTGACCCCTCACGTGCTCCCACCTCTTTGGAAAGCTGGCTGTCTCCTCCTTCAGCCCAGTCAGGAGAGGCCCCCTGACCGCTCAAGTAGGGTGTGTTCCCTTCTGTTCCGGCATCACTGTATCTACCTCTTTTCCTCAGTGGTATTTGCGACAGGTTATAATTTTTTCTTGTGAACTAGTTCACAGTTTGTGTCCCCTACCAAGTTATACATCCCAGAGCACAAGACCACATCAGTTAGTGCACTGCCTCGTGCTTCTGCCCAAGGCTGGGTACAACGCACAGTCTACGGTGCACTGTTGACTTCATGAGCTCAAATGCATGTTGCATGATAATGACTGATTCAGCCGCTGACTACATGGGGGAAGCTGGAGATCGCACAGTTCAGAGCCGAATGGTCTTCGGGGTAATGGACTTCTATGTATAGTTAGTCTCCCTCCCCCTAAAGGGCCAGGAGACTGGCACTTTTACTGTCCCCATTGTAAGGATGAGGAAACTGAGGCTTAGTGACATCTCACAGCCAATGCACAGCAGCAACAGAATTTAAATCAAGTCGGTCTGGTTCCAAGGTTCAGAATCTTCAGCATGAATTTATATTGCCAGTGGCCCCCCATGACTCCATTCAGAAGTGCTGTCTTCAGTTTGCCCCACAAATGTGTTCCCTCCCCCTTCCTGCCAAATCATTATCGACTACAGAGTTCAAGGTTCAGGATCCTGAACTTCTGCAGGTAGAATCTTTGTCAAGAAAGGTCCCTAAATTAATACCATTAATTCATCCAGAGGCTTATTCATCCAAAGGTTTGTTCCAAAAATAGTAGAGATATTGGACAAGGGCATTCTCTTTTCCTTCTGTCTCTATAGATATTAACATCTTAAATACCAATGATGATTGCACATCAAGATGGAAAAGACACACAAAGTGGTCTGAAACTTCTGCCTACAGTGAGATGCGTCAGCCGATGATTAGTAAATAAAAAGGCCACATTAAAGAAAATAGGCTTAATAAAATGTTGATGAGCTCCCTTTCTTCAAAGGTTAATAACCAGGAACAGTTCCAAGCTGGTATTTCACTGGTATCACTAAGCTGTAAACATGAAACTCACTTCCCAAGCTCTGATACTAACTCATCAACCACAATTCAGCACTCCTAAAATTAGCAACGCCCAGTTGCCATTAATGGCAATAAAATAAAATAAAACAGTATGTGCATTAATCATGAACATAAACTGATCAGGGATGAATTTCTTCTAAATCATCTTGCTCACAAAAGAGGATTGCCTAAGGAGAATCATAATTCTATAGAATCATTAGCCGTATTTTTTCTTAAAGAGAGCATCAATTTCTCCTTCAGGACATTTGTGTTTTGGGTATTGAAGAAATAGATTAATCCTATATTAATCCTGAAAGCGATAATCCTGTTTTTATTTTCAAATCCATATCAGTGCGTGTGAGCTGCATCTAAACAGCCAGCCCGTCTCCTACCTGCCAATGTTTTACATGCCAAAGAGATTTTTCCCAAGGATGCCTACCATCTTAAGGTCACACCGGGATCCCTGGAGTCTCCTGAATCAGTCCAAAAAGAGCAAGACTGGGGTTTCACAGTGGCTCCGGCCCCACTCATCATAAGTTACTGCCAGGTAACCTCCAGCACTGTGCCGTAGCTTTGAAGCCGCTCCTGCCAACGCGGGTCTCAGCAGAAGCCTGTGCTCCGTCCAGAGCAGGAAACTCCCACTCCGTGTATCAGCCATGAAGTGCCCACAGGCCTCTGCTGGAGGTGGGGAATCTCAAAGGGCAGTCAGAGAAGGGCACCTGGCAGGGGGCTCGGCTCCGTAACTGAATCTGAGCAGCAGGGAGTTCGCGGTGTTGACTCTGGACTGCAGGCAAGCTTGACCCTCTCCTTCCTTCAGGTCTGCCATCGAATCAAGTCTTGTAATTACACCTGGAGTCAGGCCAAACGCCATCTGCATCTCACAACCGGACCTTTAGGGAAGTGGATTCTTTTTCACGTGCAGGATCTCTCACTAAACTGACCAGTCCTTCATTGTTGCTAAGTTTGATGATAGTATAATTGTCATCACAGAAAACCTATCCTATGAAAGGTGGTCGACCCAGGCTAAGCACACCTTCTATGACACCCAGGGGGAGTCGCAGCCAGGTGTACACCCATGGGCACCTCCACAAGAACCCACTGGACAGAAAAGGGAAATAATGTTTTTATTCCACGTCATTTAGACAAAATTTCCATGCAGATTCTTAAGGAACAAGAGAAAATGGCTCAATCTGTAAAATAGATTTTAAGCAAAGTATCCACCCCACATAGTAATGCACGTGGATGTATGCACACAAGATCTGAGTTTTGAATCTCCATCGTGTTACTTTATCCTGACTCTTTTAAAGAACAAAGAGTCCTTCTTTTTATAACTACTAAGGAATGATTAAAGATGGCATCTTTCTGCCCAGTTGGAGAGCTCTGGGGAAGAGGGTCTTGTCCCCAAAGTGCCCAACAGCAAATTTCGGCGAGCAGTGGCCCTCTATGGGCACTGTATTCAGAAGAAACACACTACCTTCTCTGTGCAAACTCCAAATAGTTCACTGTAAATGTACGACTAGATGCTTGATCCTTTGCAAGAAAGTTCTACCTCTTACCTGCTCTGGGCATACCCCAGTCTCTTTAAACGTTTTGGCTAATTGTACAATTAATTGCATCTGTACTGCACCTGAGGCCATCAGACTGGGAACCACCTGAGGCCCTCAGAGAGCTGCCCTATCTGAGGACCTGGGAGTTTCTTCGTCCCCTACCCATCCCCAATGTCAAACCTGAGGGAGTCATTCCTCAGAGTCCCCATCACCTTGGAGCTTGTGTGCCAGGCAGTCGCTCAGATCCTAACTGGGGGGAGGAGGGTGGCGGGCTGGACCCTCACGCAGCCCACTTGAGCATAGGCCTCCACGAGATCTTGGCTTGGAAGCTGGAACTGGCATCATGTCTCTGGTTCCCCCGGATTCATCACAGCCCTAACTTTCCTTTCCTGTTCCTGATCTACACCCTTTGACATCTGACCTTCACAGAGGGGTCACTCCCTGCCTTCTCTGGGATCCTCCCTCACCTTCCCTTTAGGCCTTGGAATGGGGACAGAGACACACATGTCCTGACAGCCCAGACAAGCAGAAAAGGCACAGGTGTGGTGTCAGACCTGCAGGTGAAGTCCCGCTCGTTCCCAACCTACGTGACACCTTCGGAAGGACTACTACTGAGCTGAGGAGCAGCGTGTTTCCTTCTGGCTGGTGGTTTTCTTGCTTTGTGTTCTGAGAAAACCTCATGCTAATAATGTGAGTCCTGTGAACATCAAAAGTCTTTAAGAAAAGGAGTCATTCTCTAAGGGGCTTCCCCTAATTATATTCTGCATTTTAACATTGATGAACCTTAAATTTGTTTAGAAGAGTGGTTCTCAATCTTGGGATCACCTGGGGCGCATTGAACACACCCTATGGCCTGGCCACATGCCAGGCATTCATAATTATCAAAACTCCCGGGTGAGTCCTTATGTGCAGCCACAGTCACGGCCACCAGTTTAGAAGAACCTTCCTTAACTAGTTTTTAACCCTTTGATTTTAGCAACTTATATATACCACAATACATTTCTTCATGTAAACACTTAAATAATGATAATAAGGAATAGCCTTTATTAAGAGTTTACTCTGCCGGAGCCATTAGATATACAAAAATTAAGGATGACTATTTCAATTAAATGAAGTAAAATACAGGGTGGGGCAAAAGTAGGTCTACAGTTGTTTGTATGGAAAATAATGCAGTAATTAATAAAAAATACTACAAGAACAAACTGTTTCGCATATTCACAATTGTAAACCTACTTTTGTCTCACCCTTAATATGCACTAGGAAAACCAATAGGGCTTCATGCTTGTAAATATCTATTAACTGACATATTTCAATATGCATAGAATATGTTTTGAAGAATAAACATCAAACTTCTAAAGATGATCCCATTTGGGGTGCAGAGTAAGATAAGAAAGAATGGACTTTATTTATTTATTTTAGTATTCTTCATCTTTAAAGTTATCAGGAAGATGTATTATTGAAATTGAAAAATACAAAATCAATGAGGAGAATTTCTTTCCAATTTGGGACTTTAAGTTTGGTGTTAGGACTTGGGGTTTGTAAACTAAGGCTTACCCAGTGAGCAAATATGGATCATCAGGATGGAAAAAGAAATCACCACCTCATCTTGGAAGAGCAAGATTTAAACAGGTTAAGAAGCCTAAGAGGAAAATCACTTTTTAAAAGCAGCCAAGTCTACCGATTGAGAGCAGGCGAGTGATTATTTATGGTTATGCAGGACTCATTGAAGGTAAGGGTCAGAAAATGAAGCTTGTAGAAGATTTTGACTCAGGCAGGAAGGTGACAGGGAGGGAGAGAAAATAACAGAGACTCTTATCCAGAGATGCAGCCCAAGGACCAGGACAGTCTGTCACAATCCTGGAAACTGTGAGGAAGGTGACAAGACAGAGATTCTCACCTCCAGTTAACAGTCATCAGGTGGGACAGATGGGGGGAGGGTCAAGACGGGGAAGGGTCAAGAGTCTCTTTCCAGTGGACACTCAGGAGTCAAGGAATGTGGTCCTGGGCAGCAGGACCCCTGATGGGGACAAAAGTGGATGCTCAGAGAGGAAAATAAAGTCTCCCTTCTTTCTCACAAGAGTAATGCAAGATTAAAACACAAAAAACAAAACAAAAAAACAAACACCATAGTTTTCATGCCTCTTCTCAATCTAGGAAATATTTCATTCTTCCTTTCTATATTGCCTCAGGCAAAATCCCCTCTACAACACCTGTGTCACCTTCCATATCATATCACAGACATCACACGGACAAGAAACTTCCATTTCAGTAATGAACCACTTACTTATATTAGGAAAAAATCTAATTTGTAGTTCAAGTATTCTTCTGAATATGTAAATTAAATATCTTCGTCCTAAGCATTTGAGAAAAAATTCTATATATGACACTACAGAAATGTTAGAAATTAGTTATTCAAATATGCATACACTGGAGCTAGTGAGATGTATGGGAATTATAAGTTAATAATGGAGATGTTGGAAATACACACTTTCCCCCACATAGATCTGAAGATGTGGGGTCAAGAAGAGATTCACGGGGAATGGGAACTCATTAACAGCTCTGACTTGGCTTACTGGGGACTGTGTGGGGGCCCGATTGGGCTCCAGAGTGCCCAGATATTTGGCCACACATGACTCTGGGAGGGTTTCCCTGGATGAAACTGGCATTTGAATCTGTGGACTTAGGAGAGCAGATCACCTCCCAGCGTGAGTAGCCTCATCCAGCCCATCCAGGGCCTGAACAGAACAAAAGGCCGGGGAAGGGGAAGCCTCTCTCTCCAGCTGTGTTTGACCTGGGACGTTGGTCCTCTCCTGTCTCGGGTCTCAAATAGCCTGGAATGTAAACCACCCGGTCCCTAGGTTCCCAGGCCTGTGGGCTCAGACAGCAGCTGCCCACCTGCTGGCCTCACTCTCCAGCTTGCATTACAATAAACACATTGTAATCAATAGACAATAAATAATAGTATATTATAATACCAAGTTACTTGTTATAGAAGTTAGTATAATACACTAGTGGCCTAGTGCATGAAATTTGTGCACAGGGGGCAGGGGGTGTTCCTCAGCCTGGCCTGCACCCTCTCCAATATGGAACACCTTGGGGGATGTCCAATTGCTGGTTTAGGCCCGACCCAGCCTGCTCGCCCCCAACTACCCCCCTTGCTGGCCTGCTTCCCTCCAACTGCCCCCCCCCTTTGATGGCCTGCTTGCCCTCAACTGCCCCCCCTTGCTGGCCTGCTTGCCCTCAACTTCCCTCCCCACCCCACCCCCTGCCTCTGGCCTGATCAACCCCAACTGCCCTCCCCTCCTGGCCTGATTGCCCCTAACCACCTCTGCCTCGGCCCGGCCACCATGGCTTTGTCTGGAGGGATGTCCAGAAGGTCTCCTGGAAGGTCTTCCGGTCTAATTAGTGTACTACCCTTTTATTAGTATAGATATTATATGTGTACATATATGTATTTGAGGAAAAAAATTCTATATATGACACTGCAGAAATGTCATATATATTGGTCTGTTTCTCTGGAGAACCCTGACTAATTGATGAGCCCACATCCTAATTTGTAAAATGAGGAAACTGCATCAATTGTTCATCTGGCTCCTTTCATTTACACACTCAATGGGATCTGAATACTGACTTCTCCTGTGACCCAAACTTCTTTGGAAAACCCACTGAACTAGAAGTTCAATGTCAGAGTAATGGTGTGCCTTGGAGGAAATTAGCAGCTGTCTCTGGTGCTTAGTTTACCAGTAAAATGAATCTATTATTAACAAACCTGCTTGGATTGCTGAGAGCTCGCCAGAAACAACCCCTTTTGGTGTGTAGACCTACTCTGCATTTGCCACTTTTTTTACATTACTTAAATTAGACAAAGCTTATGGGTTTTAATATAGATCCAGCAAACTGAACTTCCTTTTAATGCAGTGGTTTGAAAACAAGGACAAACAGTATGTTTTATATTAGCATGGTGATGGAGTTTTCACAATATGCGTATTTTAAAAGGAGGGTGGATTACTTCTGCTTGGATCCCCCTCCTTCATCCTTCAAAGTCTGCATGCTCTTAAAAACAAAACAAAAACAAAAAAAAACTCGGGACTGCTCACCAACTTACAGAGCTGCACAGGACTTGTTCCAAGTCTGCACTGTTGCAGCTGAACAACTAAGACATACTGTTTGGAAAGATGTTCTCTCTGGACCAATGCAGGAAAGACAATTTTAGCAGAGATCTGTGGACTGTTAAAAGAACTCTCAATTCCTCTATAAGTTATAACTCTTCACTTCTCTATTTGGCTAAGAATCCTCCTTTTCTTCCCCCATTAGGTCTTGATTCATTCACTCAGTGATGTATTGAGTGCCATGTGCCAGGCACTGCCTGAGATACATTGGTGAATAAAACAAAGCAAGACTCCTGCCCCCTACATTCTAGCAAAAAAGAGATAGGCAGACATAATAAATAAGTAAATTAAACCACATACTAGAAGGTGATACATGCTATGGAAGAAGCAAAAAGTAGAATAAGAACAGGAGGGGTTGGGAGTGCAGGAAAGGGCTGGTTGGGTGGAGGGAAAGGATGGGAATTTCCATGGGGTGACCTTGTCTTCCAGGTGGTCCCATCAGCAAGTGGCCAGCCTGGTCCCCCCAAACTAGTTATACAGATGTTTATGTTAGCATGTTTTTAAACTCTGAAACATTATAAAAACAAAAGGACCTATTATAACCATCATTACCTAATAAAAATATGAGCTAAGAATTGAAGAATCTCAATTTCTCTCTCTCTCTCTCTCTCTCTCTCTCTCTCTCTCTCTCTCTCTCACACACACACACACACACACACACACACACACACACACGTCCATTCCCATTACCAGACTTCATTACCCACACTCTTACTTGATGTCCCACATCACCTTTGAAGAAGCAATTCTGGGAGTTTTGTGTTTCCTCTATTTAACAGGCCTGGGACTCTCACCTTCTCCCTGCCCCTCTTAGCCGCCATCTCTGCATTGAGTTGGCCCCGGATCAAAAATACAAAATCCCGTTCAGGTTATGCCACACTAGCATAATGAGGAGGTTTCTATGGCCCTCCACGGCCAAGTGATGTTCTCTTTTATGGCCCGCTCTTTCATATAAGCTTCAATAAGACTTCTGCTCAATTTGGACAGGCAGTTGGGAATTGAGAATATTGAGGATGCTTTGTGGTGTTTTTCATAACATGCAGGGAAAATGATGGATGATTTTCCATCCTTAGACTAATGAGAATTTCTGCCTTCAGCACATGCTTCTTTTCAGTGATTTGGTGCTTTACTCAATAATGTTTCCCTTACCTGCCAGGGCGGCTGTGGCATTATGTCCTGGAATATTTGATTGCTTGGCTCACATTTCAGACATGCTTCCACCAAACTGCCTGAGTGCTCAGACCCCAGGTTCTCTCAGCTCCTTTCCTCTTTGGTGCATTTTAAACTTCAGAGACTTGGAAATTTCCTCTCCTTCTGAAGTGGCCATAACCCGTTCTGTGTAACAGCACCAGGTGAAAAAGGAGCCCAGAGGCTGGCAAAGTCCCATCGTTGGGAAACCCCCACTGATAAGGCTGCCAGCAGGTCAGAGCTGTAACAGACAGCAACGGCCTCTCTGCACCCCTTGCACAGCGGGACCCGGCTGCTTTTGTGACTGGCAGAAAACAATTCCCATTCATGAAGCAATAAAAATCGAATTGAGTGTGAATTCTCTCAAGGTCACTGCCTCTGACCTTGTAACATCAGCAGTGAGGGCTGCAAATCCCACCGTGTAGCACATGGTCCAGAAGAAACCAGAGAGTGACTGCTCGGCTGGGGGTTCGGTGGGGCGCTGCCTCCCACGGAGCATAGCTCTGTGTCAGGAAACAGCGGGAAGATGCTGCCTGCCTGCCGCCTAGTAATAGGCATGTGTCTGTGCCATCTCTAGAGTTCTTTTGGCTACCTACACTCTTTGTCGCATGAGGAGTGACTGCTTGCCCATCAGGGTGATTGCCAACCTCCAGGACTGCCCCAGCCACTCATTCCCCCATAGGGCACCTCTGGACCTGCCAGGGACAACTCAGAAGATGCTCAGTGACAAATGGACAGCCACAAGCCTCCCCACTGTAAAGACCCATCCTCTCTTATACAAATACTAGACCCACGCACGAAATCGTGTGCAGGTAGGGTCCTTAGAGCAGTGATGGGGAACCTATGACACACGTGTCAGAGGTGACACATGAACTCATTTTTTTGGTTGATTTTTCTTTGTTCAATGGCATTTAAATATATAAAATAAATATCAAAAATATAAGTCTTTGTTTTACTACGGTTGCAAATATCAAAAAATTTCTACATGTGACATGCACCAGAGTTAAGTTAGGGTTTTTCAAAATGCTGACACGCCGAGCTCAAAAGGTTAGCCATCACTGCCCTAGACCTAGCCTGCGATCAGGGCCATCTTCTGCCCGCTCGCCAGTCCCCAGTCCTGCCCCGCCGCCACCCCCTGGTTCGCGTGGTTCCCCAATCACAGCGTGGCTCCGGTTCCCTGGAGCCTGCAGCCCGGGGGGAGAGACCAAGAGGTCCGCCATTCCACCCACTCGCCAGTCCCGCCCCACCACCACTCACTTCAGTTTGCTGTGGGGGAGGGAGGGACCCTGAGGTGGTCAGTGCACCTCACTGGTCGAGCAGTCGTTCCAGTCGTTACGCTTATGGTTGCTGGCCTTTTATTATACAGGATGTGTGTCATGGGGGAAACACTGAGTGGATTCTATGATGAAAAGGGAAACTGAAAGGTAATCTAGCCCAACTCCCTTCTTCCCATCAGAAATAGTCCCAAAACTATCCCAGGTAAGAGTATCAGAATTATAAAAACATGTGAAAGTGCTCTGACACAATAAATAAGCAAACTTAATGAGACCCCTATCAAAATCAAAGCAGGCTTTGTTGTAGAAACTCATAAGCTGATTCTAAAAGGTATGTGTTTATAATGAAAAGGACCAAAATCTGCCAAAAACGATTTTATAAAATAAGAACACAGTAGGAGTGCTTACATTACCCATCCCACAATGACTACAGTCACAGTAAGCAAGACAGGGTGGCAATGGCATAAGGACAGGCACATGGATTGGTGGAACAGAATTGAAAGTCCCCACATAAACCTTTACATTAATGGGCAGTTGATTTTTGACAAAGGTGCTAAGACATTTCAACAAATAGTGCTGGGATGCTTGAATAGCCACATGCAAAAAAGAAAAAAAGAAAAAGAAAAAGAACAAAAAAGTAAAGAAACCTTTATCACCCCACCATACACAGAATTTCTATATGGATAAACACAATACGAGAAACACAATCCATAAAATAACATAAAAATAATACATTTTACTTCATTGAAATTAAAAAATTTTGTACTTCAAGAGATGGCACTAAGAAAATGAAAAGCCAAGCAGCAAACTGGTAAAGAAATAACTTCCAAATCGCATATCTGATACAGGGATCGCATCCAGAATAAAGAGCTCATAATTCAATAGTGAGAAGATGATTCAAAGTTTCAAATGGGCAAGAGATGTGAACAGACATTTCACTACAGAGGCTACGCGAATGGTTAATGAGCACATGGAAAGCTGCTCCATGTCATTAAAACCCCAGTGAGAACCACTGTCCACTGGAATGGCCATATCAAAACAATAGAAAGTTTATGGTTCAAAGTGGAAAAGCATCACCATAATGTAATGGAGAGGAAGCTGAACCAGGATCATAAAAACCTTGATGCAAATTCTGCATTTCCACGTCCTGAGCACATGCCCTGGATCAAATCATGAGGCTTTTCCATCTGAATTCCTTTCTCTGTGAAAAGGCATAAATGCTCTCAGTCCCAAACATATGTTGTCCTTAGGGTTAAGTGATATAATGTACAGGGTGGGCAAAAGTAGGTTTATAGTTGTGAGTACGTGAGACACAGTTTATTCTTGTATCATTATTTATTCATTATTGTGCTATTTTCCATATGAACACCTGTAAGTCTACTTTTGACCCACCATGTAACACAAACATGGGTTACTAAAAGGTGCCCCACAGAGGTGTAACATGTTATTTTGAGTGTTTTTTTCACAGGAATTCTCCAAAAGAACAAAAAGAAGAAATATCTTGAACTCATCTTTGCTGCATCTCTTCAATGCCTCACCTAGTATTAATAGATCTAATGATGATTTCTTAATGCTGATGAAGATTTAATGTGAAATTTTCAAATTACACTTTTGAAAACGGCGGCATTTTCATAAAGAAGCTGGCAGCATTTGCATGCTAATAATAGACACTGAACTGTGTGCACTCATTAAAATAAAATGTTCCAAGACAACAAGCTGAGAGTTCTTTATCCATTTGTAAGTTCTCGGTGCCATTAGGTTACTGTCTGAAAATTCATTAGGACGAAGTTCAAGTGTTACTATGTGTGGGATCGCCTCATTTGTTAACTAGTAATAATATGCTGAAAACAAGCCACCCTAATCCTTCCGTTTATTAAATGGGTATTTCACACTACCATGGTAAGGAGTCATGATTTTAAATTAATGGGAGATTGAAAATACTGCAATCAATCTGCCTCCATCAGTCACATTTTTAACTTCGCCAAAAACAAAAAAAATAACTATCCCTGCCTTTTTCCACCGTGAGAAATTCTGACACTTTAAACATGACTTGTCACTTAAATCAATAATGTAAGGCCTGTGTATGGTGAAAATTATGAATTGCAGCTTTTGTTCTTTTGCATTCCCAAATCTTTTCCATTGTTCTTCCCTTTGTTCATGTCTAGCCACTACTTCTAGTATTTTCTAGCTGTCGTGGTCTCAGCAACTCATTGATACAGACCCTCTGAAAATGCTTTGGGCAGCCCAGGCACTGCATTGCACAGAAGGGGCATAGCACAGTGGGTGATGACAGGAATTTCCGTCGTGAGCAGGAGAGGATTATTGGTATATGTCAGGGTTCTGCAGGGAAATAGAACCAACAGATCTATACAGATCTATGTAAGAGGACCGCTGTTTCAGGGATAGGCTTGGGAAGTTTGGGAGGCTAAAAAGTCCCATTTCTGGCCACCTGCAAGCTGAAGACCCAGGGAAGCTGGTGGTGTAATCCCTGCCTGAACTCAAGGCCCGAGAACCAGAAGCATAGATGGACAGATGTCCTGGCTCAAGCAGGGGGGTGCGCCATTCTACTGCCTTTCTGCTCTATCCAGGTCCCCCAGGACTGCACGAAGGCCACATGCTAATCTCTTCTGGAGATACCCTTCAGACACACCCAGAAATAATGTTTTGCCAACTATCCATCCTTCAGCCCAGTCAAGGGGACACATAAAATTAACCTGCAGTCAGGTGCAGGGAGGAGTCACAATGCTCAGGTGGCAACAACTCCATGTAGCCACCTGTCTGAGGTCACTCTAAATGGCCACGAACCAACTCGGCAATGGTGTGTAAAGCCCTCTGGGTCTTAGATTATTAGAGTTTATTCATCTATAAAACCATGCGGGGGAGAAAATTGACAACTGGATGCAATTATGGGATTTTATTATTTTACAAAGAATTAAAAGCAAAACCAAAGCAAAATTTCAGCTCATGTTTATGAGTTCTTCCACATCGAGGAAATCCGCACTTGGTCTATCAAATTTGTGTCAAATCCTTTCCCAATTTTTTGTTTCATTTTTCAATCCTCTGGTATATTACTCATATTTTTTATTCCCTTTCTAATTCAAAGTATCCTTGAATTTATGAAAAACAGATGAATTTTGGATAAAAAATTGGTGAGACTGTGTAATATTCTTCCAGATTTCCTTCCATGAGGAATAGCTCTCTAACTGACACTTTATCCTACAGCATTCTGAACTGGCAACAGAATGACTGGCATTCATTTCTCACCATGTCATTGTGTGTGATGATGAAGGGTTCCAGGGAACAACTGGGGAGAAGGGTATATAATTTTTCATTCCAAAACTAAATAGCCCCAACCCTGTAAGAAAACGTCTGAACGATCAGAAGTCTGCTGGCAAAGTTTTGGTTTTGTGGGGTATTTTTAAGATGTAAGTTTGACCTCTTCAGGAAAGGCTAGAATCTTTTCCTTTTATTTTTGCTGCCAAAACCAAAGCCAAGTCTCTAATAGAGGGCTGCTTCTCTTTTCCTCAAAGGAATGAAATAGTTCGTGGACTTTAACTTTGTACTTTTATACTAGCAAAGAATCAAGAGCTATGGTGAACCCTTGGCCCAGCAAGCCTGGGCCACTCCCCAGAACCCTGGAGGGCAGCGTGCCCTGGAGCTCTCCCTCCCGCACACCACCCACCTCCCAAATCAGAAGGCACACACACCTGCGCACGTACACACACCTGCACGTGCGCGCGCGCGCACTTATACACACACACCTGCGCACGTACACACACCTGCACGTGCGCGCACGCACTTATACACACACACCTGCGCGCGCACACACCTGCACGTGCGCATCCACATATACACACACACCTGCGCACACACACACCTGCGCACGCACACACACCTGCACGTGCGCACACATATATACACACACACCTGCGCACGCACACACACCTGCACGTGCGCACACACACCTGCACGTGCGCATCCACGTGCAGATGCCTACCTTAGAAAAGAGCAGGAATCTTCCGAGAGAGGTCAAGGAGAGCTCCGCCGACCACGTCCTGGGCTTAGGGTTCACCTTCATAAAGAGAAAACTTTGCCAAAAAAGTCTTACGATTGTCAAATTTCTCAAATGCTGGTAAAAATCACACGTTGTGTGGGCGTGCGCAGCCAGCGTCCCTCCAGCTGACCCTGAAGGAGGTGCTGTGCGCAGGCTGGACTTCCGGCCGCAGGTGGGCACTGGGCCTGGTTCCCGCCGCCGACACGCAGGAGGTCACCGAGCGGACGCTGGTGACTGTGCAGGACGCGGCCCACGGGAGCCTCATCTCACTGTCCAGCAAGAGTGGCGCTCCAGGCTGTGGCCTGGGGAGGCGCCTGTTGAAGTTCAACGTGGACTCCTTCCAGGGGATCCCGCTGCTCCTTGGCCGGAGCTGGTCCACCAGGGTCTCGGGCCTTCCGCCCAAAGGCAGCCCCCGGGTTCCTGGGCGGGACTTCCCAGGGTCCGGGAGCACCTGCGCACCTCAGTCACCGCCCCTCCTCCTGCCCCGCCCCAGCGCCCTCCCCCCACTCCCTGCCGCGCACTCCTTGTTTCCCCCCCCCCCCTCCCCCTCCGCATCCAATAGCGCAACCTGGAAGCAAAGGCGCCTTGGATCTCATGAGCTACTTGGGCAAGGCATGGCCGCACTGGCACTCCAGAGCCCGACAGGGTCGTGCCTGCCGCTGTATTACGTGACCCCAAGCAAGGCCAGTGGGCTTAAGGCCACATGAGGGTTCTTGGTGTATGGCTCCTTCTGATCCTGCATCTGGCTTTTGGGCCAGCATGACTGTGGGGTACAGGGGCTGTTCATATTGTGGCCAATTGCCTTCAGGAGACAAAGCATGCTTGGATGGTGGCATCGATGCCCATTATCTTGGGTTGATTTCTGGCCTCGAAAGGATTTTTATTTGTTTGTTTTTTGGTGAGGCTGCCCGCAAGGATTGGGTCAGGCTCCAAGGGCCTGCAGCCATGCATTGGCTAAAATGTGGTATGTATGGGAGCTATTCACGCTGGGTCAGGGACCTGTGGGCCAACATGGCTCACCGCTGGGAGGAGAGAAACTGAGGCATGAGGCAGATACCAGCGGTCTAGCCCAGGGCCCTTGTTACAGAATTTACCAAGCGACCGAAAAATATGCAGGCATACCTGAGGCACAGGAAAAACCCATTTATTTTCAGGTGTTTCACATGTACTCGTACAGGACTCAGGGGAGACTGTTCCTCTCCAAATCCTGAGCAAGCCAACATGGAGGAAGCTTTCCCTTTATACCCTTTGGTTTCTTTGTCCCCCAAATATGGGATGGGACTTCCGGACCTTCCGCAGGCTGCCTGGCGTGGTGCTAGCACTGATAACCCTGTCTGGGGGTTGTGTATTGTTCATGGTTTATAGCCTCTCTAAAATGGGAGTAGTACTCAGCTAAACAGGTCTTGCAGGACCAGATAATTAAAGAAGGGGCAGTAACTAGACTATAGGCTAACAAGACTGTGCATTAGGTTACTGGCACAGATTCAGGTTGCTAGGCCCCCCAAAATGTCTCATTTTCCCCATCACCCTAACAACATACCCTAAGCTGTGGAGGTGTGCTGTGGCAGAAAGTCAGCGGTGGGAGGGAAGGTAAGTCACACCAGTAACTTCCACGAGCAGTGGGTGTGGGAACAGGAAGAGGTGGAGAGTTGGGAGTGCAGGTAAAGGTGATAAGAACATGAGAAGCAGACCGGCTTTTACTGATTTACGAA
The DNA here is from genome assembly GCF_014108235.1 of Myotis myotis. Classification (NCBI taxonomy): domain Eukaryota; kingdom Metazoa; phylum Chordata; class Mammalia; order Chiroptera; family Vespertilionidae; genus Myotis; species Myotis myotis. Next base: position 45,383,303 of record NW_023416401.1, read on the forward strand.
CTAGAATTATTGAATAAACGCACAGAGTGACATGAAAAACAGGCTGCTAGGTATTGCTAATTTAAAAAGAAGAGTGAATTACTTCATTCAAAAAAGTGGCTTTAAATATAGAAAGAACTCCAGCAAAATGAATAGAGCTTTTTTTCCTCCTCATTGTGAAAGGTCACAGTGGCCCTAAATCCAATGTCCAATTACCAGGTATCACCAGCACAGCAGAAACAACTCAATTTCAATCTTGGGCATTTGCCTCACCTTTACTAGCTTTGGTATGACACCCTGCAATTTTCTCATCAAAAAGCTAATTTTAGGAGTGAAATGTCAAAAGATGAAAAAGAAGAGCCTGGTTTTGCAGAGGCTGGGATTTTTTAATTTGAGCTGCTCTTGTAAGCTTACCTGTCAAATCAGTCACCACAGATGCCTCTGTGATGTTTTTGCTGTGCTGTGAGGACTTTAAAACAAAACAGAAAGACAAACCTATTTGTCCCCTCCCTTAATCTCAAATGTCGGGTGGCATTCTGTTGCAGATGGTCCCTAAATTTTGAACCAACCTGATGATTAAAAAAATAATAATTCTATTTGCATGAGCCCTTGGCATAATGAAGACGATGTATAGTGGCTCCTAATCTGGGTGCAATTGTCCTGTAAGAAAAGGAATGACATCTAGTATATAAGGAGGGAAAATAATTTTCCTTTTCTAGGCTATTTCAGTTCTTCACTACAGAGAGGAATGATCTGTTTAGTTTCAGGAGTAACCAGCACTTTCTATAGTCAGCGCATGTGTAGAGGTCTCCAGCACAGGTGATCTGCCTAAGCATCTGGGACATGTTCTGTCCGTCCTATGGAAATTCCTCCAATTCTGGGAAAGCCTGTCTTATGGAATCAACATGAAAACCATAGAAGAGTTTTTCAATTACCTTCTGTATTCTTGGAAAGTCAGACTTCTGATCTAGAAGTCACAGTTCTTGTTCATTCGCTGAGAACTATTGACAGTGTTTTCTTCTAAGCCTTTGACCATATTTGCTCTCTGGTTTGATCCTATGTTTAAAGGCTGCCCTTGTCTGTGAACTGCTATCACAGTTATCTTTTTGCCAGATTATCTCAAGATTATTTTTATTTATTACTAATCTATTCTAAGGAAGTACCACAGGATGGCAATTGAAAAGAAATCTAAACTCTTGATTCCCGCCTCCCTCCACTAGTGTAGACAATCTTCATTGGTAAGTTTTAAGAGTGAAAAATAATAACAGATCTGTTGGAGGGATAGGAAATGTGGGGGCATGGCTCCTCTCCCCTAAGTGAGGGCCCTCACCAGGCAGTGAGGTGGGGCACTGACTTGATTGTGATCACTCTGGAGCCAGCCCCTTTGAAGAACAACTTCCCAGGCAGAGGGCTCCTTACAACTGCCGGGTTGGGGTGGGGGGTGGGGTGGGGGGGTGGGGGGGACATGGACTGTGTTCTACTCCTGGACTGTGTTCTACCCCTGGCCTTGGCTCCTGCCCACAGCTCACCTCCACAGCTTAGGGTATTTTCAATGATCCCTGAATGACCTCCTAATCTAAATTATTCCAACAAGACCAAAACTGGATGGACAGAGGGAAAAGCAGTTACAGCAATAAAAAAAACTGTAACAACCACAAAACAAACAAACAACAACAAAAAGTTGTCAAGGGGCATGGAAACAGACTGACAAATGTCAAAAGGGATGGGTGGGGGAGGGCTGAATGAATGAAGGTGAAGAGATTAGCCAAATAACACATATGCATAACCCATGGACACAGACAACAGTGTGGTGAAGGCCAGAGAGAGGAGTGGGGGCTGGGTAGAGGTGGCAGAGTGCAGGCCAGGTTGGGGGGGGGGGGGGCGGCAGGGGGACTGGGGGACATCTGTAATAGAGTCAACAACAATAAAAGAAGCAATTTTAACATTGGTTTTAACTCTAGAATTAGAGCAAAGCTCATAGCAAGATATTCAGCTCATGTGAAATGCATTAATTCTGAGTTTTAATCCTATAATTTGAATCATGGAGACTTTTTCTTTTAAAAAGTTAAAGTCTATGTTAGCCCTAATTTGCTGAGTCTATACCTCTCACATATGAAATTTTTATTCAATTTCCAAATAATTTCACACAGAATTTGAATATGAGCTTATAAGGTGTTGCACAAGATATATATTTTAGTAGTTAATGAAAAAGTTTTGAGAATTTATATCCTAAATTCAAATAAAGATAAAAGGAATATGATACCATGAAATAACAATAACAAAAAAAACTTTAATCTTGAGAAAAGTATATTTTAAAATTAAAGTATTCAAGTGTTAAAAAACAAGTCAAGAGCAAGAATCTAACAGGGCTTTTTGTCACTGACTTATTGGTCACTGTGATCAAAATGTCTTCACTTAGGCTCACTCCTAAATTTAATATCAGTAGACCAGTTACCCATGCCATAAGAACGAATTTTAGGCTGAACTAACATATACAGCAAGAGAAAAGAAAAATTAACAGCCTGAAAAAATAAAATAATGTTTATAAATCAAATTTAGCCTCTCCTTGTCCTTGACATTTTCCCCACTATTTAGAATTAAGAAATGCGTATAAATGCCACAAGGGGGCGCTGCTGATAAACCAACCAGAGCCCTTCCTTAACCACAGGGATAAAACACAACTAAATAATTTCCCTATTTCCACCCTACTGGAAGATGGAGATAAACTCGAACAATTCACAAAAGAAGGGGAGAGGTTTTAAAATAGGAATGTATTCAAAAACATATATCCAGAAATAGAGCGACAAACATAAAAACCGGTATCGAAAGGCAAACACAAGGGAGTAGCAGGCCCTTACTTCCCTTATCTTATTTCCTAGTGACAGTCTTTGCTTCTTTTCAACAGAGCATTAAACTGGAGATATATTTACAATTCATTCTCTTTGGGAAACAACCTGCTTATAAAACATCTCAAAGCTGAGTACCCTTAGGTGGGCGGAGGGGCGGGGAGTCTTTTATGCTTCCCACCACCACCTGCCATCTAGCCTCCCAACTACTCTTCCTATCATTCCAGTTCAAAGTGCTGTCTTTTACATTGCATTCTCAAGGGCCAAGTGAACAACAAAAGCAAACAAACAAAAAAGCCCTAACTCCTGAGTGTCTAAAATTGAGTCCTGAAATTCAGAGTTAGGCTCTGCTGGGCTCAGAATGAATGCCACAATCTTGGAAGAAAAACTGAAACTTGACGCCTGACTATTACCAGCAGTTTTATTATTTTGCTGCAAAACTTTCCCATGAGTGACAGCATAGCTTCTCTCCCAGGGCTAGTCCTGTGTCTTTTTAATAAAAGCATGTATTTGATTAGTAAAATCTGTGACATTTTAGATTATGTTTCAAGAATCATTTTCAGAACATGCCACAAAAATTGTTTCATTTGATCTTGTTAACCTAACGTACTATCCCCAAATCAACTGAAATTCAGCTTTTTTAGATACTTCATTTCCCCCTCCCCACTGCTGTTCTGAACTTCAGTGGACAAAGCATCAATTAAATAAAATTAAAGGGGTGGCAGTGAGCATGGGGTTAGAAAGCTAAATAATTATTCATTCCCTCCGGGTACTTCTACCATGGCTCCGTTTTTTGTCAGTGGGAACACCCTTCCCATTGCTTACACGCAAAAATGGCTTTGTCTATAGCTGTCAACCAACTTCCTCTGTGCTGTGATGTAGAGTGCTAGGAGTTCTCCCATCCAAGCCTGTCTCATCCTGCTAATACCTGCGGCTTCCTTTTTGTACTGGTAACAATACCCTATTGTGTGCTGGAAAGTTGCTGACAGAGTAGATCTTCAGATTTCTCAACACAAGAATAAAAATTCCATAACTATGTAGTGATGCATCTTAACTAGATTTATTGTGGTGATCATTTCACAATATATTCAAATACTGAATCAATATGTTGTACACCTGCAACTGATGTAATGTCATATGTCAATCATACCTCAATTTAAAAAAAGAGAGGAGTGAAACCAGAGAAGACACCTGGGAATACTGTCATCTTCAAAGAAGCTGAAGATAATGGTGGTGAATGGGGAAGAGAATGGGACACAGTTATGTTGGAAAGTAAATTGATGTGAGAAGAATAAGGAGGTATCAGTAAATAAGGAATAGCTGACTCCAAGGCCTCCCTGAGACTCAGTTAATAAAATGGATTCATTGACAGAAATGAAAGGAAAAGGGGAAGTGCAATAAATGCAGGAAAGAGCCACAGACTCAGAGGCCCAGAGGGCAAATGTGGCACCTCCTGCTCTGTGAGGCTCCCACACGCCCCGAGGGTTACCACACATTCAGCAAGGAGCAGAGGGCTCTTTCTTACATGTGGCCTTGGTGACAGAGAGTTACAGGTTAACTATATCCACGTCGTTAAGTAAAAGTAAATTTTGTGGACTGAAAATAACCATTTGTATGACAGATAAATTATTAGAAAGAAAACTCTTTAGTAAAAAGGAAAAGAATAATTTTTTGAGACTCTCTGGCCACAGGAGGTCAGTGTTGCCTCAAAGCAAGATTACCCTAAATCCCTTTGGGGATATAAAGGTCCTAAAGAAATTTCATTTTTTTCTTTAAAAAAAAGTTAGTTTTGATATATCTGATTTTTAGACCTAGTGACAGATGGTTACAGCACACCATAAAATACCAACTTGTTAAAAATATATATTTCATGCAAAAATGAATTTGGATCTTCCTCATTCAAAAGCAGTTAGAGAAACTGAGGAGGGGGTGGAATATATATATATTACATGCTTCCTCCCTGACATACATGTGTGTGCATGCACGTGTGTGTGTGTGTGTGTGTGTGTGTGTTCAATTCAGTGCCAACAGGAGGGAAAAAACATGTCTTTAATTACTCTGTAACTGAAGAGGTCAGACACACACTCATGACACCTCTTGGTGAAAAATACAAAAATAAAAAATACATGCTCTGCTATAGACAATGAAGGGGGAGATGAGTATTGGCAGAATCATAGAGGTAACATTTCTACAAAATTCCTAATTTGTAGAAAATGTGTCACCATTAAAAATGCAAGCAACATGGTTGGGGGTTGGAGGGGATGGTTGGAGGTGGAAGAGAGCATAGAGAGGATAAATGGTGATGGAAAAAATAAAACAATTGTTAAAAGCTAAACAAAATGCAAACAAAACCATTAAAGAATTCAGCAATAGCTTTGGAATAAACAAACAAGGACCTTGTACAGAATTTAATATAAAATAAAAGTGAGGCCAAAAAAGTAGTAGCATAAATGACAAGATGCAAAGAAATAAATATTTTAAAATATGGGCAAGGTCTTTATGGAGAAGATGATGAACATCATTGAAGGACACAAAAACATTTTGAATAGATGGAAAGATTCATAAATATATTGAAATTTACCTTAAAAAGGAAATTCCATTTAAAAATCAACAGGGGTTTTTCTTATAAGTAGACACATATAGTCTCAGATTCATATAGAAGCCAATAATAGCAGAGGCACTTCTGAAGAAGACAAGCTGAGAGGAGAATGAGAACTCGCCTGTCCAGTAATTCCTATTACAAGACCATAGTCAATTAGAGGAATGGATCTGGTTGCAAGATTAGGGAAGCAGACCAGTGCCCCGGAGAGCCCAGAGGCACCCTGGTCTTTTCAATACATATGAGACGATTGGTCATCAACATGGAAAATATTATATTCCTCACTTTCATCATATACAGGAATAACCCAAAGTCTATTAAAAACCTAGGAATGGCCAAAACCGGTTTGACTCAGTGGATAGAGCGTCAGTCTGTGGACTGAAGGGTCCCAGGTTCGATTCCGGCCAAGGGCATGTACCTGGGTTGCGGGCACATCCCCAGTAGGAGATGTGCAGGAGGCAGCTGATCGATGTTTCTCTCTCATCGATGTTTCTAACTCTGTATCTCTCTCCCTTCCTCTCTGTAAAAAATCGATAAAATATATTTTTTTAAAAATTAAAAAAAAATAAAAATAAAAACCTAGGCATAAAAATCAAATCCATTAAACATTTAAGAGAAATATAAAAACAAGATTGTACCACTTTAGGTTAGGAAAGGTTTTCCTAAACAAGAGTCATTTAAAAGAACATATCATAAAGAAAAAGATAGGTATATTTGACTACTTGACATTTTTAAGTTTTATTAAACAAAAGACACCATAAACAAAGTGAAGAGATAAGACACAAACTGGTAAACAATACTTGCAATACTTCATACAAAGAAAGTGCAAGCATCCAGCATCCACAGAAAGTGATAAATACATTTTCAAAAAGGTAAACTACCTGATAGAAAGAGAGACAGAGGACATGAACATGCAGTTCACAGAAGCAGCAGAAATAGTCAGCAAACATGTCACAAGATGCTCAATCTTACTAGTAATCTGAAAAGTAACAAGTAAACAAAAAGTAAATCATTGAATGAAATTAAACAATTTCACAAGCAAAAATTTTACACTCTGATAATAACAAGAGTTGACAAAGACATGGAAAAACGAGTTCATTTATAGCTGGTGGGAAGCTAAATTGTTACAAATACTCTAAAGGAGAATTGGGCAAGATCCAGAAAAATGAAAGGTGTGCCTACCCAAGACTCAACAATTCCATGTCTAGGTATGGACCACTGAGAAACTCTTCCACCTGTGAACCAAGAGCCACGTACAGGAATAGTCAAAGCCCCTTCGTTGAGAACAATGACAAAGTTGAATTGTCCTACAAGTCCTTCAGCAATTGAACGAATAAATGTATTCTTTAATTAACATGTGAGCAATTCCTATGTTTACAAGGTATTCTACTGGAAAGACTTTACAAATATGACCACATTTATTTCTCAAAACAACCCCATGAAGTAGGTAGGCTTTTCTGATTTTTGGTAACTCCACTCTTTATGGTGACAACTTTTTTCCATTTTCTAGGTGAGGGGATTGAGACACAGGAGAAGTCAGGCCAATATCACACAGCTAGATAGTAAGTCATACAGTGGAACTCTACAGAGCAAAGAAAATGAATAAAATTAAAATGCGCATAGCATCCTGAATAGATGTCAAACAGGGAGAAAAAGCGGATTGTAGGATGTTTTGTACACCAAGTTACTATCATAGAAGCTTGAAAGATGCAAAACAACACTGTATCAGTTTCCTGGGGCTGCCATAACAAATCAGCACACACTGGGTGGCTTACAACAAACACTCTCTCACAGTCCTGGAGGCCAGAAGTCTGAAATCAAGGTGCTCTCTCCAAAGGCTCTAGGGAACAACCCTTCTTGGCTCCTTCCAGCTTCTGGTGGCTCCAGCAGTTCCTTGGCTTGTAACTGCATCACTTCAATATCTGACTCCATCTGCACATAGCCGCTCTTGTCCCTCTTAAGACACTTGCCATGAAATTTGGGACCTGCTGGATAAACCCAGAATCATCTCAGCTAGAGCTGCAACGTAATTATATCCACAAAGACCCTTTTCCCAAGTAAGGTCGCATTCACAGGTCTGGGAGTTAGGAGGTAGACATCTCTTTGGGGTCCACCATTCAACCTTATCAGATATTATCAGTAATTCAGAGATAAGTGCCAAAGTGGGAACGTGACTTTAAAAAAAAAAAAAAAATCATGCCTGGGAATGATGAAAGCCACACCCTTCTCTGGAATGGAGTGGGGGGGGGGGGGGATGCAGGAGAGGAAGACCTCACAGAGGGGGATCAAATATATCTGCAAGGCATCCTCATGTTAATCCATCTGCAGCAAATATCGCCAGAGGATGAGCTATGAGAGAGATGAGTGGTAAGTGCACATGTCGGTGGTGTTTTTCTCTGTAATTTTCTATAATTGTGACATATTTTATAATTCTTAAAAATTGAGCAACACAAAGATGTTCTCTCCCTTGGCTCTGTCGCAGTACTTGACAAGTCCTCGCCCGGCCTTGCCCACAAGCTGCTATTAAATATCTTTCATATAACTCATTACCATGTTCAGCCTTCTTCAAGACAGCAGTCAGCTCTTCCTCGCCTACCTAACTCACCCCCTGAAATGTACAGCCTTTCCTTCCTGCCATGTGTTCACATTAGATGTTTTTTTCTTATTAACAACGCTACTGCTCCAATAAAGACGACATGCTCTCCAAATACCAAAGGCGAATGAAAGTACAGGTTACAAAGCTAGACGTTTTTCACGTGAATGTTGTTTTGATTTCTTATTGTTGCTGAAACAAATTAGCATACATTTGATGACTTCAAACAGCACAAATGTATTATGTTAGCAGTTCTGGAGGTCAAAAGTCAGAAATGGATCTCACTGGCCTGACATCGCTCAGTATGTCATGTTCCTCTCTGGAAGCTCTAGGAGAAAATCCATTTTCTTGCCTTTTCCAGCTTCTGGAAGCTGCTACACCCCCTTGGATCTTGACCGCCCTTCCATCTTCAACACCAGCAATGGTCACCCGAGTCTTTCTTATATCGCATCACCACATTTGGACTCTCCTGCCTCTCTCTTTCGTGCATAAGAACCTGTGATTCCATTGGTTCCATTCAGATAGCCAGGATAATCTCCCATCTCATGGTCAACTCACTAGCAACCTCAGTTCCACCTTTAACCTTAATTCCCCCTTTACCATGCAACAGAACATATTCACAGTTTCCAGGAACAGATGTGGACACCTTTCGGGGAGGGAACACTATCCTGCCTTCCATAAATATATTCCAAGTATCCTTCTAGTCCTTAAATATTCTTTTTGTGCGTTCCTTTTTAATTGATACAGTGTATTTTATTATATGGATATGCCATAAATCATTGTACCATTTTCCTACCATGAAGATATTTAAGTTGCTATCATTTGTAGTTCCTGAACAATGAAATATATTTTTATATTAATACTAGAGGCCCGGTGCACAAAATTCATGCACAGGTGGGGTTCCTTGGCCTGGCTGGTGATCAGGGCAGATCGGGTTCCCTGCTTCCTCCTTCCCTAGCCACCCGCATGCCACCACTGCCCGGTTCCCTGCCTCTCCACCTCCACCCCTCCTCCTTCCCTTGCTGCCCACGTCCACCGAGACCTACCCCCAGTTCCCCTCCCAGCCCAGAGGCCCGGCCTCAATTGGGCAATCGGGGCCTACCAGCCATGGGGGAAGGACCGGGAGGTTGGCTGACAGGCTCCATCGGCGATTGGGGCCTGCGGGCTGGGGGCAGCTCCTGCATTGAATGCCTGCCCCCTGGTGGTCAGTGCACATCATAGCAACCGGTCATTCTGGTTGTTCTGTTGTAACAGTCGCTTAGGCTTATATATATATATATAGATTTCTGAAAAAGCAATGAATGAGTTTCATAGCAGTGTACATTTCCTCCACGTGGGTTTGAGCCAACATTTCCTGATGCCCTCACAGACAGCGACCATTGTCTTTCTTTTATCATCTCTGCCAAATGGAAAATTCCTTTCCATTTTCATTTGCCAGTCTTTGGTTTCTATCAAGGGCGAACATGTTTTTATACTATTGTCAGCCACCCATGTGCAAGCATGTCTATGATTAGTGGACTCTTGTTGAATATGCAATGATGTCAGCAACCTTGACAATGAGACTCTGTGGGAGAAACCTTCACTCTTAGGGAAATCTCTGAACTTGACTCTTCTTCAGTCTCATAGTCACGGCATTATTAAAGGCCTACACTGCCCCTGCATGGGGCATTCTGAGAAAGCTGCCGTGAGATCATTTGATAGCAGGTGGTGAGACTGCTGATTGGTTTTGAGTGATGGACATTCTTAAGATGATTCTTCCTCTTGCATTAGGTGTCCTTTGCATCTTTAGATCTACTCGGGTGTTGCTGTGGGACCCTCCTCAACAAAGAGAGCTGGCAGGACTGCATTTCTAAATTGATAAAGAATTCTTGTGGCCTGATATCTGGATTTGCCAGAACTCTCACCCAACATAGTATTCCCCAACCCTTATTTTAGAAGCTGTTCTTATATTTATATTCATCACTATTATTTAACACCCTTGGTTTACTGTTTTTCAAGACAAAAAAAAAATTGCTATGCAGGGTCTGCACTGTGAGAACATGACAGAGACCCATGAGAACACAGGAGGGACTCTCTGGGTGCCCAGTTTGTTAACTTGGGCATCATTAATACATCCACGCTTTTTTCTAGATTTCATAGTCTCTCATCTCTTTATTCCACATTTATTCATCTAAATAGTGTTGGGTGACAGAAATGCAAATAAAAAAAGCGAAAACAAAAACACACTGAGCCTTCTCATTTGGAACACAACCCAGTGTTAAAACAAATAAAAGAGTATTGTGGTATCTGGCTGAATTTGAACAAATATCAAAAGACTCCAAAATGCTTGCATCCCAACTAGAGGCAAGCATTTCACTGTAAGTCAAGGGAGGGAGAAAGTTAGGCTGCAGCCGGGGATCTGGGACAGCCTGGGTCCCCAACCCTCAGTATCATCGAGGTTCATTTGTCCCCAAAGTGAAGCAAATCCCACTTCTCTGGTTTTAGAGGTTTGTTTCAGAAGCCACTCCACATTTTGAAATGTAGGTAGGTTTCAAAAGCTGAAGTAAGACCAGCATGCCCCAATTCTGTGCTTGTGGATGATATCCTGTCAATATCCGAATGTTATCTAACACTGACTTCCTTCCATAATTTCCCTGAAAGAACATATTTAGATACGACAGATGTGGACTCTAACCAGGGGCCCTAATGTGAATCCCAGGCTGCAGAGCTCAGCAGTGAAGTGTAGATACAGGGTCGATTACCTGGGCACTCTGGCTTGGTCACTCAGGAGGTGTGTGATCAACCGCCCTCGCGCGCTTCCACTTCCTTATCTTAAAATGAGAGAATGACAATAACTTCTTCACAGTGTTTCAAGAATGAAATAAGTCAATACAGGTGCCGTGCTAAGAGAAGTGAGCAGTAAATATTAGTTTAGCCAATGACGTGAACACATGCACAGTTGATACTAGATAAGGCTTATTGAGTATTTAAGCTGTCAGGGCTGTTTTAAGCATCAATAAAAAAAAAAATAACAGTTTCTCTTACAATTTAGGAACTAAATGGCCACAGGCAAGAGAGTTTCACTTTGACATTTGGACATCAGCCACATACCTGCAGTCCTGTTCAAGATAAAGGTGCTGAGGAAGGCAAAATATCTCCTCTATCTGCCCAACTCTGACCATAGCGCATATATGAAACCCCCTGAATGGAACCGGTCTACGTATGTGAACTCAACCTTATTTGTATGAGTATTGATTTGAATAAATTGTTGAGATGACTTAACACATTGATTGTTCAGATTGGAATTAAACAGAGTAGCTTTGATTGATTCAACCTCACAATTATTCCTCATGGCACCTTCCCTCAACTCTTTTCTCAACATTTACTCAATACTGAATCCCCATTCTTAGTCCTACCTACTAGACCAGTGGTTCTCAACCTTCTGGCCCTTTAAATACAGTTCCTCATGTTGTGACCCAACCATAAAATTATTTTCGTTGCTACTTCATAACTGTAATGTTGCTACTGTTATGAATCATAATTTAAATATCTGATATGCAAGATGGTCTTAGGCGACCCCTGTGAAAGGGTCGTTCAACCACCAAAGGGGTCGCTACCCACAGGTTGAGAACCACTGTACTAGACTGAGATTTTCATTAGCCTAAGTAACACCCTTTAAAGGAAAAGCAGGGGTATATATTCTCCCAATATATAAACCATTCTGCTGTAATGGTACCAAAGTCCATACAATCCCACTCGCCAAAAGAGAAGTGGCTTCCTCTTACTAGTATAACATAGATATTATTCCGAGGTACATGGACCACATCAGAATTCTTTCATGGAAGTTAGAAATGTCCCACATTATTGGACATTTCACCTGAGACAACCACTTCTGAATTCTTGTTCCTATTAGTTTTGGGTCCTAAGAAACTATCTATCCCTTTGGGCCACCTATGAAACCTTCAGAACATCCATTAATTCGCTTATGGAACCAGCATCTGCTGAGCACCTGTTACGTCCTGAGCTCTCTTCCAGGAAGGGAGATGCACATGGGGCAAGACCTGTCCCCTCGGAGGACTCCACAGTCGCACAGGTGAGGCACACAGGTGAGCTGGGGGAAAGGTCACAGACAAAGTACGTGTGCACCGACATCACGCTGAAATGGGAGTTCTTCACTGATACTTCCTAACATAAGACATAATTTTCCTGTGGGTGGGACAATGGCAGGCAGTCGCTACCAGATGGCCATGGCCAGCGTGTAAAGAAAACATCCTCCCCGCCGCTCGCCACTCCTCCTCCCCACGCCTCACAGCAGCTCAGGCCCCTCTGCAAGGAGGTTACCCTGGTGACACCTTTGTCTCGGGTTTACAGGCAGCAACTGTCAGCTCTTCCCCAGGAGACAGTTTACTGTCCTCTTGTCAAAGCAAATGAAGAAAATATCGATGCTGGCAAATGAATTTGTTTTCCTGTCACTGCCAGGAGCACCAGAGAGAAAGAATTAAAGAAGAAAATCAGAGATTTTCCCAAGCACCTCACCTCGCTGGTGTTGGAGCCCTTCGGGCAAAACAAGTGAGTATAGTGACCATATGTGTCCAGAGACCAGCAGATGAGGGCCTGGGCATCAGGACACCTCATCACGGATTCCGGAGCGGAAGCTGGGCAAACCTCTTCCCTCCTCTGGGTGTCTTCCTCCACAATTAGGATAAGAAAACACACTTGTTGGCATCCGAGGGCAGCCGCCTAGAAAACTGGCTTCTAGCCCCGAAAGGTCTTGGAGCACACTCGGTGTTCATGAGCAGTGTGACCGCCTCGCCTCTAGTTGAAGGCTCCTCCCTGTGAAAGGCCATCCACTGGCCTGGCAGCAAAGTCACAGGGAATTGTGGAAAGCCAGCCTGGCAGACGGCCCTGGAAAGGTGGTGATGGAAAACAGGTCTTTGAAAATGATCATTTCACAAGATAACAAATCCCGATGTTGTCCATTTAAAATGAGCACAGTGTTGCCGGCTGGTGTGGCTCAGTGCTTGAGTGGTGACCTAGGAACCAGGAGGTGACCGTGTGATTCCCAGTCAGGTCAGGGCACATGCCCGGGTTGTGGGCTCCATCCCCAGTTGGGGGCGTGCAGGAAGCAGCCAATCAATGATTCTCTCTCAGCATTGATGTTTCTGTCTCTCTCCCCTTCTCCCTTCCTCTCTGAAATCAATAAAAATATCCTATCTAGTAATAGACAAACATGGTAATTAACCATACCTCCGCTACACTTCCCATTGGCTAATCAGGGTGATATGCAAATTAACTGCCAACAAAGATGGCGGCCGGCAGCCAGGCAGCTGAAGCGAACATGAGGCTTGCTTGCTCTAATGATGGAGGAAGCCAAGGTTCTGCGCCTGCCGTGGCCCAGCTCTGAGCTGCACTCTAAGCAACAATGTTGCAATCATAGAAGCTAAACAAACCCCAGATACCTGCTTTCAGCCAGCCGGCCTTGGAACTGGAGCCGCAACAAAGTTTCAATTACAGAAGCTAAATAAATCCCAGAATAAGAAAAAAAGGAGAGACTGGGAGCTTCAGTTGCAGGCTTGGCACCCCAGTGGGGACCCCCACCCTGAAGGGGGTGAGGGCAGCCTGAAAACAGCCATCAGCCCCTCATCCAGGCTGGCCAGGCACCCCAGTGGGAACACCCACTCTGAAGGGGGTGCGGGCAGCCTGAAAACAGCCATCAGCCCCTCATCCAGGCTGGCCAGGCACCCCAGTGGGGACCCCCACCCTAAAGGGGGTGTGGGCAGCCTGAAAACAGCCATCAGCCCCTCACCCAGGCTGGCTAGGCACCCAAGCAGGACCACCACCCTAATCTAGGACACCATTCAGGGTAAACCAGCCGGCCCCCACCCGTGCACCAGGCCTCTATCCTATATAGTAAAAGGGTAATACGCAAACTGACCCTAACAGCAGAAAGACTGGGAATGACTAGTCACTATGACACACACTGACCACCAGGGGGTAGACGCTCAATGCAGGAGCTGCCCTCTGGTGGTCAGTGAGCTCCCACATGGAGGAGCTCTGCTCAGCCACAAGTCAGGCTGATGGCTGCCAGTACAGCAGTGGTGGTGGGAGCCTCTCCTGCCTCCTCAGCAGGGCTAAGGATGTCCGACTGCAGCTTAGGTCTGCTTCCCGCTGGCAAGTGGACATCCCCTGAGGGCTGCCAGGCTGCCAGAGGTATGTCTGATTACCAGCTTAGGCTCAATGCCCCGAGGAGCAGGCCTCAGCCAGCAGATGGTCATCCCCCGAGGGGTCCCAGACTGTGAGAGGGCACAGGCTGGGCTGAGGGACCCTCCCCCCACCCCCCAGTGCACAAATTTTTGTGCACTGGGCCTCTAGTATTTAAAATAAATAAATAAAAATAAAATGAACACAATGCTATATCTCAATAAAACTGGAATAAAGCCGAAACCAGTTTGGCTCAGTGGATAGAGCATCGGCCTGCGGACTGAAAGGTCCCGGGTTCAATTCCGGTCAAGGGCATGTACCTGGGTTGCGGGCATATCCCCAGTAGGGGATGTGCAGGAGGCAGCTGATCAATGTTTCTCTCTCATCGATGTTTCTAACTCTCTATCTCTCTCCCTTCCTCTCTGTAAAAAATCAATAAAATATATTTTTTAAAAAAAAAACTGGAATAAAATTTTAAAATAAAAGGAGCCCTAGCTGGTTCAGCTCAGTAGATAGAGCATCAGCCTGAGGACTGAAGGGTCCCTGGTTCCAGTCAAGGGCACATGCCTGGGTTGTGCGCTCAATCCCCAATAGGGGGCATGTAGGAGGCAGCCTATCAATGATTCTCTCTTATCATTGATGTTTCTCTCTCTCTCTCTCCCTCTCCCTTCCTCTCTGAAATCAATAAAAATATATTTTAAAAATAAATAGATAAATAATAAAATAAATTAAATTTAAAAAAGAAAAGGATAAAATTGGGGGTCTGGAACCAAGTGATAAATGCCAACTTTTTCATTCTTCTAAATGTGACACCAGAACTTCCAGATGGCTCCTGCAGGGTACCTGTCACTCGGGGGCATGTTCTCAGCCAAAGGAAATTAACCAGAGGGCAATAACAGTGTCAGCAACTACGAGAGTATATTGCTTATTGTGAGCCAGACACTGGTCAGTAAATCCTCCAATGAGCTTAGGAGGTCAGTACTATAACCATGCTTTTTCAGAAAAGGTGGCTGAGGCTCATGGTTAATAGAAGCTATCAACACACACACCAGGACCACAAAGGGAGAAAGAGGCAAGTGTAAACAGGAAGGGATCAGAAGACGACAGAGAAGCAAGGAAATACCAATGTATGGTGTCACATGGTTTCAGACCAATTGAAGGAAAGCCCATTGAAATGATTAAAACATGTATTAAATGGAATATTTCTAAACAAATAACATTTTTCTTTTTATATACAAATAGAAACATAAGAGATTAATAACATGATGATTAGTAAATGTTCTTGTTATAGTTCTAGTTCTTGTGTGAACTTGGTGGGGCTACAGCCCCAGGGTTCAATCACACACTCATCTGGGTGATGCTATGAAGGTAATTCGTACATGGGGAATCAAGTCCACGATCAGTTGAGTTTAGTTGGGGGAGGTGATCCTGCTCACTCTGGGTGAGTCTGGTTCAGTCTGTTGAAAGATGTTAGGAGCAGAACTGAGGCCTCCCTGAAGATAAATTCTGGCCGGGGACAGGAGCTTCAGCCCGTTCCAGAGTCCCAGGCCACCCCAGGGACTTCAGATTCGATTAGACAATTTCTTGCAATAAATCCCTTAATATTTATCTCCTGCTGTTTCCACTTTCCTGGCTGAACCCTGACTGACACAGTTCTGAAAATGCTCTTTGTAATTAATGTGTAAGAATGAATTAACTGTAGTATATTGTGCATATATAGAAGCTAGTGCTACAAAGTGTACGACAAAGTGCTTTAAAATTTTCCCTGCATTCTTGTTTACTGGTAAATGTGTACTCTCTCTCAGAGGAAGAACCTAACAGACACCATGCTAAGCCAAAGTAAACTTTAAAATTCCATTTGAATTATTCTGAACGAATTTTGAATGTGTAGAGTCTTAATAAAGTTCTAGAATGTTGGGAGAAAAGAGAGAGAGAGAGAGAAATTCCCTCTGATTTAAAGCACATATTAACACCATCTATCTGTTAGAAGGTACCTACCGGACTCCCATTTCATATTTTCAAATAGCATTAATTGGCAATGATAACTGGGACGTCTTTTAGCTTCATGGCCTTGGACAAGTCACTCAGCACCTTTGCATCTCAAGTCCCTCATCTATAAAATAGGGATGCAAACAGAGCTTGCCTGTAGGACTGTTGTGATGCTATGACATGCTTAGAAGAGTGTCCAACACATGGTAGGAAGCATGGGAGGGAGGCTGGCGAGGACTTCCCAGAAGAGGTGGTGTGGGAATGACTTGGATTGGGTACAAAGCACGGGACACAGTTCTGGACAGGGGGAAACCCAGTTCGGGCATAGCTTAGAGGCAGGCATGGGGAAAGCTGCTATGTTGGCCCAAATTAAGCCAGCCTGCCTGCCTGGTTCTTACAAGCAAACTAGGACAGGGTCTGAGCTCCAGATTGCTCTCAAAGCAAAGTCTAGATTCTATGTCTAAAATCTCACATTTGGGATATCTTTATTTTTTTTAATATATTTTTACTGATTTCAGAGAGGAATAGAGAAGGACAGATAGAAGCATCAATGATGAGAGAGAATCACCGATCGATTGGCTGCCTCCTGCATGCCCCACACTGGGAATCGAGCCCACAACTCAGGCCTGTGCCCTGACCGGGAATCCAACCGTGATCTCTTGGTTCATAGGTTGATGCTCAGGCTGGGACATCTTTCAAACTGCATCGTATGTTTTTCAAAGGGTTTTATGGTTAAACCAGCTTGCAGAACAGTGTTCAGTAATGACTAATGGGTTTCTTTACAGCAGCATTCCCCCTGAGAGTCATGCTTACTCTATGGTCTGCCAATGAGGTGCCATGCACAGCGGCCCCCAGGATGGGCGACAGGACCCTCATCTCCCAGGAAAACTGTCTGGAGTGCTCCCTTCTGCAAATGCCAAGTGCATGAACTGCATTGTCTGAATTCTTGATGCCCTGGCATCAGGGGCCTTACTGACCTCCAGGGCTGGCCGATTCTGAAACACAGCAGCAGACTGTCCACCTTTCCTACACAAATGACCCCAGCCAGAGGCCATACCCCAGGAGGCAACAAGGTATTTCCAGGCCCTAATCATCCAGGGTCGGCACCAGACAACAAGAGGCAGCCTCTGCCCCCCAGAGACCCCTGAATGTATTAAAACAAGCTAGTTCTGAGCCCGCTCGCCCGGCCTGGCCTTGCTTTTCCGGAGGAAACCACAGGAAAGGTTATTGCCCTGGCTCCCGGGGTTCCTGACCCACCCGGGCTGCTGATGTGGCCCTGCGTGGAGTGCCCCCTCTTCTGGGAACTGTGAGTAACACAACAGCTTTTCAATGGCAATTGCTGCTGATCACCAGGCCTGAATAATAATGAAACCTACATTGTAAAACTTCGGTGTTAGCAATGAAGGCATTTAAAGATTTCTAAGCAGAGGAGTAACGTATTAATGTGTAGAAGTATTCATCCTAACCATCACTTTCCATGTTCCAAACTCTCAGAGTGGCTCCAGAGCCCTGGGAAGCCTACGACCAACCTGAACATTTGAGAGACACAGAGGTCTAGGGAGTCTGAACCCCCACCCACCCAGAAGTCCTGACAACCCCAATGGGCCTCAGAGCATAGAGTATCTCGGAGGGACGCTCTCTAACCCAGACTGGATGCCCTGGGAACCTGGGTCAAACCTTGGTCACAGGAGAGGTGATGCGAACTTCTTGATTGGAGGTACACAAGAAGTTGGAAACTGGTCCTGTTTCTGAACACTGTGGCCCTTCCCCTCCCCCCCACCCCCATCAGCACTATAAGGGGGTTGAATCAGCTACTTTGTAAAGTACCCCCCCCCACACTCTGAATCCCTATAATTCTAAATTACTCTATGGAGCTACTCATTCCAGAAAATTGTATAAGCCTATAAAATGGTTCTAAGTCACAAGGGGACTGATGTAAAAATTTCCCACCACTCGGTACTTTTTCTTCGTTTTTAGACAAGGCCAGTTCTCCAAAGTGCACTTCCCTTTTTGTTAGTTACTATTACCCCTACTATTTATTTGTGAGCCAATGAAAATAAATATTTTACTTTGGAAAAGGAAATGTACTTTTTTTCCGAGAGCAGTGCCAACCTTCATCCCATACCTTGCCCCATAACTGAATCGACTGTGGGTTTTATCTGCGCTTGGAAAAGACATTAGGGAACTAATGACTCATGGTCCCACCAGAGCCCTTTTAGGTCAAGAGGACACAGGCTGCACCCCTCCCCCAAGGGGAGCACTTGGCAGAACTCTGAACGGGGAGCTGTCTGACCTTTGCTTGAAAGTAAGGAAATGAATCATAGGGCTTGACCAAGACTTGCTAGGTCTGTCTCCAAATGAAGAAACAATGATAAAACTGATGGTTGCCTGATAAGCAAATTGGAGTAAAGAGTGGAAGACGGAAATACACCCACTTGATTATCTTACGAAGGGAGAACTTTGCACCTGGAGAGAAGGTGCTTTGCTGGCCTGCACTGCAGATTGGTTGTCTGTCCTTTCATCTCAGGTCAACTCTCGGGTTCCTCATGTAGTAAAATGTCATATTTGGAACAGGTGATATTTAAAATAAATATCTTCTTTGGTCATTAAATATGGAGCTCAAAACTAAATGTTTGGCCTGACAGGCGTGGCTCAGTGGTTGAGCGTTGACCTATGAACCAGAAGGTCATGGTTCGATTCCCGGTCAGGGCACAGGCCCAGTGTGGGGTGTGCAGGAAGCAGTCGATTCGTGATTCCCCCTTATCATGGATATTTCTATCTCTCTCTCCCTTTCTCTTCCTCTCTGAAATCAATAATATATTATATATTATATATTATATATTATATATTATATATATTAATGAATGCTTTGACCATGCTGTTCTTCCAAGGACAGCCAACACCCAGGTGTTGTTACTAAAGTGTAACAAAGCTACAAAGAAGTGTGATCCTTGCTCAAAGAAGCATTTGTACAAAGTGGGGGAGGGAATGACCTACAGTCAGGGTGTTAATTGTGCCTAAGCAAGCCAGCACTGGAGCGCTAGATGGTACAATTAGAAGGTGAAGAAAAAGAACAAAAACAAAGGCAACTGACATATATCTTGGCCAGTGGATTGTTAGTCCTGAGAAAGGTAAGAACGGTAATAAAGTAGAAAAGATTGGCTCCATGACTCAGCAGAGGCAGGTGGAAATGAAGGCAGCCAACCTGAGAGGATGTGGGCCATGTTTTTCCTAATTTCCAGAGGCTCTAGCACTGTAAAGAGTCCCCTGTGGAAGGGTCCAGTGTTGTCGTCAAACAATGTAATTATCCTCACATTCCAGTATGGACTGCTATGTAAGTTCATTCAATATATATGAACTGAATATCTACTTATACCTCACTGAACTAACTTCGTTTCTATACAGATCAATAATTGTTGCTTTTAAGAAGTTTGCTATCAAGTGAAGGAAATGGCTAATGACAATTCACTATAATTAAAGCAAAGCTTGCATTTTAAAAAGTATAAGTAAAAAAGAACAATGGGGAAAATATTCTTACCAAAGACCTTACACCAAATCTGAGATTTAAATTCAGCTATAAAGAATGGATTAACATTTAGACAGGCAAATTCAGAGGGAAAGCATTCTGGGAAGATGGAACAGAGAGAGCAAAGGCATTTCTTACGATGGTTTACAAAATTCTTCCAAATATGATCTCTGCTTAAATGTCCCGCCCATAATTATTTACATGACATCTTCAGAGGAGGAAAGTCCCTGAACACACCATGGCGTCCTTACATCCTTTTTGTCCAGCTCCATGGAGGAGGGAACCTGCTGCCTCTCCCGATAAGTGTGTCACCACTTAGAGTCAGCCTCGCTAGCCATCTCTCAGACCTTCAGAAAACAAGATGCCACCACATCGAGTGTGTGCTTTATGGGTCAATGGCAATTAGTGCCTCAATTTCAAGCTTGAAGATCTTGAGAGAGTTGTGTTTCAGAAGATATATTGTACTGTGTGGCGTTACCTGAATGACAATCACAAAGATGAGTGATTCAGACATAGGCTCCATGGACACAGCTCAGACAAGCAGACTCCATGAGGATCCATGCCTGCTCCCTCTGAGGCTGCTATCTATACAAGTCTCATCTGTGAATTAACCAATAACATCCTTCTAGCAAAATAGATCATGTCTATGACATATTACAATAGAATTGGGGAAGGGTTTGGAGATAGTTTTGTTTAACTGGGAGATCAATACTTTCATGTCCTCTGAATTTTTAATGTTCTCTTAGGTTTTTCAGAAACTCCTAACTATATTAAGGAGATTTTTTAAAGATATAGCCTGTTAACTGTGGCTACATCTGAAGGGAGGGATTATGGGGTAGTTCCACTTTGCTATTTTCTATATTTTTAATTGTCTGAATTCCTTACAGAGTAAATATACTTTTTGAGGTATATATATATTTTTCACAATCAGGAAGAGTAACCTTCACAGATTGAAAACTTGCTCATTTTTGTTCTATAGAAAGTGAGCTCTTTGACAATCTCTCAGTGAATGTATATTATATATATACATTTTCTGCCTAAACCTGATATCATGCACTAATAAAATTTTGATTGAAGAAAAGAATCAGGAAGTAAGTAACATCTGTCTCTCAGCACCAGGAACACTGTAGAAAGGCCTGCCCATCACTGTGTTGTCATGGTTACACACAGAGCCCCCTCCTCCCTGCTGCCTTTGTCCACTTCAGCAGCAGCATTTGCTCTTTTCTCATCTCCCTGAGGGCATTTGGTGCCCTAGCAACCCTGACCATAGACACCTTACACCCTAAGTCCACTGCCATGAGCAGTGCAGTGTGGTCAGGTCTGGAGTGAATTGGAGCACATCTCAAGTGACTCGCTACCACCACATTTTGCCCGCTGCCACCCCTGGAGGTGCCCTGCCCCCTGGGGAGACATTAAAGAGCTCACCTCCTGAGCCTGGTTGATTGCTTCGTTAAAGAGTTGGCTGAGCCCTAGCAAGTGAGCTATTTTTATTCAAAACTTGGGATCACAAATAAGCTAAACCTGATTGGGAAATTGTGTCCAGAGAAGGGGGGAAAGAGCTGAATTTGTTTTCTGGTGACTGAGATGAAAAGCTCTTGCAGCCCTGAAGAGGTCTGGGAGGGCAACGCCGCATGATTCCATCAGTGGCACCCGATTAGTATCCCTGGGGGGGAAATCAGCCAGGGGAGGCTAGGCAGCAGCCACCCCACCCACACCGTTACATCCACACCTTGCCATCCGAGCTGCGCTCAAGGCTGGGGGCCATCCAGCTGGACTGAAGATAACCCAAAGCAGAGTCGAGGGGAGACACTCGGTGTCCTGGGCTCTAGAACGTTCCTTGGCTCCCCCATCTCTAAATCATCTAATGCTGAACAACCACAGCCCGTGGTGATGAACTCCAGCCCCTGATGGCTTTGGGTATAAAAAACCAGAAACACCCCTAAGCGCCTAGAGCTCTGAGAAAGAATAATAATTAACTCCTTACCCAACAACATTTAGAGTGCCCACAGATCCCCTCACCCACCTTGCGTTGACAAACTCCCATGGCCTAGCCCAGGGGTCCTCAAACTTTTTAAACAGGGGGCCAGTTCACTGTTTAAAGGGCCGGACTATAGTTTAAAAAAAACAAACTATGAACAAA
The DNA here is from genome assembly GCF_014108235.1 of Myotis myotis. Taxonomy (NCBI): domain Eukaryota; kingdom Metazoa; phylum Chordata; class Mammalia; order Chiroptera; family Vespertilionidae; genus Myotis; species Myotis myotis. Next base: position 45,405,155 of record NW_023416401.1, read on the forward strand.
TTCCTATGCACACTGCACATATCTTATTTTGAAGTAAAAAAAACAAAACGGGAACAAATACAATATTTGTATTTGCATGTGGCCCACGGGCCGTAGTTTGAGGACCCCTGGCCTAGCCTGTCCACCAAAGCATGAATGATGTAGCAACTATCAGGGTTTGTATCCTTTTAGGTAATGGTTTAGGAGTATTGTTTTGTTTTCCATTACAGTGGACATTCACTATTACATAGTTTCAGGTGTACAGCACGGTGGTCAGATATTTATATAACTTAGGAAGTGAGCTCCCCATAATTCTAGTCCCCACACCCGGACACCAAACATAGTCATGACAACATTATCTGGTCCAACAGACAGCCTGGAGCTGTCTTGGAGGTTAGGGGGGCTGAAGGTGGAAGCGAGCATGGTCTCGACACACCAACTGGGAACCCACACTGCTGTCCATCTGGACTGCGTGTCTGGAAAAACCACCGACCAAATCTGGGAGAAGGTGAAGAATGAATGAAACATGGCCACTTAGTTTTAATTCCCCCACCTCGTTACTGCAGTACTTGCTAAGGTCATAATTGACCAAAACGCACGGGAAATGATTATTATGCCATTTTTATTTCATTGTGCTCTGATGAACTTAAGTGTATGGGCTGGGACAGAATCCTGAAGCAGGGGCCCTATGTCCTGACATTCACCTCCACCCACTGTTCTCCACTTTCTGTTCCCTTTTCTATTTAATTAGCATCATCTCCTTCATCTTCACCCAGTGACTTCCCATTTTCTCAACCCCTTTCTGGGGAGACATATTTTGTGTTCATGAATGAAACTTATTGGTAAGTTTGCCTCTAAGTTATAAAATTATAAGCCAGATACTGTTAAAGAAAGGTTATTGCTGATATTTTCTTAGGCTCAAAACTGAAGGTAAATCCATGTGTTTTAGGTAATCAAGACTACCCAGAACTCACAAGACCTCCCCCTACCACAAACGCTGAGCCCATTGTCTCAGGAAGCCTATGTCAGAGCAGGTGGCCCATGAATGGGGGGCTTCTTGCCCAGATGTCCACACCACACAATGAATGCCTTCCTTCACCTTCTCCATTAGCCTACCCTCATTCCCTCTTCATTCTTGGAAATCCCAAGACTTCCAGGTGCTGGACACCCAAGAGTCCTTATTCTCTCTTGTCCTCACCCATCTCTCACCCACTCTCTTCCCTTCAAGTCCAGTGATGAAGATGCTGGGCTCCAGGTGAAACACAACCCCACCTGGGTGTTCTAGGAAGAAGAGAAGAAAGTGGGAGGTGCTGGATTAGTGATTCTCATGGCAATGTGAGTGCCTTAGCTCAGGCCACCATAACAGAAGACCACAGACTGTGGATCTAAATAGCAGATTTATTTTCTCACAGTTCCAAGGGCTACAAGTCCCAGATCAAGGTGCCAGGGTTGCTTACTGGTGAGGCTTGTAAACAGCTGCCTTCTCACTGGTCCTCATGTGGCCTCTCCCCTGGGTTCACATGGAGAGCGAGCTCTGGGGTGTCTTTTTCTTCTTATCAGTCATATCAGATTAGGGCCCACCCTTATGACCTCAGTTAACCTTAATCACCTTCCTCAAGGCCTTAACTCCAAATACAGTCATGGGGGTTAAGGCTTCAACATATATGACTTGGGGAAGTGGGGCACACTTCAGTTCATAATGGTGAGTGAAGGGTCAGCGTGGTGAGGGTTCAAGAGTTACATGATGGCTGACTAATAAAAAGGATGATGACGATGATGGCTATGGTGAAAGGCATGGGTGTGGTGAAAATTTATGGGTATTAGATAAGCAACAAAATTAGGAGAAAAACATATCTGAGATCTAGCCATGTGAGACTGAGACCAGTATTCATTATAATCATTTACTGAAAATTAGAGAGCAATTTGAAAATGAAGAGTACAAAGTGCCCTTAGGGTGTAAACCACACTAACACTACTGTTTACTTTACTTGTTAAGTCCCAGAATATCACTTGATGACTAAATGAAATAGTGAAAGAATTAATTCCCTGGAAGAGGAGATTGTTAGTAAAAAAAACTAGAAACAAAAGAGAAAGTCCGATGTGGTAGTGTTTATCTAAATACTACCTAACGGAGAGAGAATTATAGCTAATGAAAGTCTTCTATTTAACTCATTCCATTCATTCATTCACTCATTCATTCCATAATATTGATGGACTGCTGGTGATGGATGAATTCAACAAATGAAATCAGGTTGGCTTTTAGCACAGTGACTGATTGCCCTGTAGGAAAAGGGTGGGATCGGGGAAAGACTGGGCAGGAAGAAGAGCCAGAGGCAGCTGCAGTAACCCTGGTCAGAAATACTGAGGGTCTGGACCACCTGCTGGTTCAGATACAGGCAAACTCAAGGGATAGATATCTGAGAAGCACAGTGGGTTCCTTTGTAAAGATAATTCTTATAACCATGAAGAGAAACTCAAACTGTTTGTACATCAAGGAAATACTTCTTAAGATCAAGGTTATAAAAATGGCAGTTAAAATTGATGAGTACTTAGCATACGCCTTTACACTTGGCATCTTTGTAGCAAGGCGAGGAGAGTCAGCATTAAGCACTCAAATCTAAGCACTCCTTCACTAGATGTGTGACCTCAGGAAAGTTCTTAACATCTCTGTGCCTCAGTTTCCTTGACCTCATCACTTTTGTTTCTAGCACATTCTTTCTTTGACCTTAAGTTCAGAAAGCAGATATGCCCAACTATCGATACTAACTTATGCTGTAACTGTTCATTTTTAATCTGTGTCATCCCCAGGGCATAGGTCAGATCCTGGCACATTCTAAGACATGAAATGTGATGTAGTTTAAAGTCAGGTGATGACTTCTCCCAACCACACCTCAGCATTGCACGTACCTGCCACTCAGATACCTCCCATCATTTATGCGAGCTGTTTCTCATGTATGCCTGATAACCACTCCTGATGGGCAATTTAGAATGTTACTACATGAACATCAGTTTACAATTTTAAAGCTTATTTGATTACATGATGTTATTTGCTTAGTATTTATATTTTTGTTTCAGGTTTTTCTCCATCACAATTAATAATTTAAAGCATAATTAATTACATTTGATTTTTAGTATATTTTAAATGATCATGAAACCTGATCTGTCCTATTGATTTTTTTTAATTCAATGATACAGATAAATTGTTTTGGATTTCTTTCTCACTCAGATTTTCAGCCTCTTCCTTATAAATGAGGACCTTTATGAGCCTAGGCTGGGACCTCTCCCCCAACCCCTCATGCTGTTAGGGGTCAGTAAGTCACAGTCCTGTCATTCTTCTCTGTCATCTTGCTCAAAGGGACTTGGTAACTGAATCTACTGGTAGTTTTTTACTAATAGCTATTATTACTTTATGGAGAACTGGTGTTCACAATTTTTTTCCAATTACAGTTGACATTTTTATTTTGCATTAGTTTCAAGTTTACAGCATAGTGGTTAGACAATCACATACTTTACAATTTTACTGAAGCACAGTATGTGATTGCTCTGATGAACTTAAGTGTATGGGCTGGGACAGAATCCTGAAGCAGGGGCCCTATGTCCTGACATTCACCTCCACCCACTGTTCTCCACATACAAAGACATATGTGCTCCCCTGATATTTCTTCCCAACTTTTTAATTGCAATTTTCTCCAAGGACTAAAAGTCCAAGATAATATGGAGAGAAATATCAAAATGCTAACATAACTAGGACCAAAGTCTATTTTGGATTGAATAATTAAATAGGTCTAACTTAGGTAAACATTAACTAAGTAGGGTAGACATCTGCAGTAGACAGCATAAATACTTAAAGGATGAAGTCATCCAGGGTAGAGGAATTATAAATATAGATCACCAGAAACAAAGCAAAATTGAGATTCAAATATAGACCAATATGATATTATTAAAGTTGCTAGAATTAACAACTAACTGAAGATGTGGATGAAATGTAATTTTTCAAAAAAGGGTAAAGACAGGATTCAGGAGGGGGTCTATCATGGTGTAGACCATCAGTGTTTCCTGATAATATTTCATATATTTTTCAAAAATATATCATCAGAAGGGACTCCCTGCTAAACTCTACCAAAAAAAATTGAATATCTAGGTAGAAGGGTTGACTTTCCAAAAATAATAAATGTAAATTATCAAAATGTAAATACAAATTACCAAACTGGATCTCAGAAGAGACACAAAATTGAAATAGAACAACTGCTAACCTATTATCCCCCCAAAATCCTACCAGATCTGGACATTTTCAAAGGAAATGTTTACCAAACCTGTAAGGAAAAGATAACTCCAATGTTATTTAAGCTGTAAACAACTTTAAACACAAAGAAAAGTCAAAAGTTCTTTTCAGGAAGACTAAATTCTTGATTCCAATGATCTGACAAAAACAAAACTCATATGTACATGTTACAGATAAACTTCTATTGAGTGCAAAAACCTAAATAATTAGTGAACAGAATCCAGCAACACATTGAAAGAATAATATATCTGGATGAACTAAAATTCATAGTTCAATGAGGAAATGGTTTACTATTAGGATATTAATACAATTTGCCATATTAAGAGAAAAATCATATAACCATCTCTGTAGATGCTATTATGCATTTGGTAATATTCAACATTCTTACCTTTTTATTTTTCAATTTATCTTCATTGTTAAAAGTATTACAGATGACCCCCTTTCCCCCCCATTGACCCCCTCCACCCTGCTCCCACCTACTCCCCAGGCCTTCACCACACTATTGTCCGTGTCCATGGGTTAACATTCCTACATTTTAAAAATCTCAAAGATATGTAAGTGTACACATATTAGTAAAAAAAATACTAGATGCATTCCTTTGAAAAAAATGAGTTTATTGACTTTTTAGAGAGAAAGGAAGGGAAAGTGATGGAGTGATAGAAACATGGATGAGAAATATCCATTGGCTGCCTCCTGCATACCCCTTACGGGTGATTGAGTCCACAACCTGAGTATGTGCCTTGACCTGGAATCAAACCAGCAACCCCTTAGTTCATGGGTTGATACTCAACCACTGAGCCATACCAGCTGGGCTAGATATATTCCTTTTAAATGAAAAATAAGGATAGCAGCATCACAATTATTATTAAAATTATTCTGGATCCCGGCCAGTGTGGTTGTGGTTGAGCATCTACTCATGAACCAAGAGGTCACTGGATTGATTCCCGTCAGGGCACATGCGGGCTTGGTCCCCAGTAGTAGGAGGCAGCCGATCGATGTTTCTATCCTTCTACCTTCCTCTCTCTCTAAAATCAATAAAAACATTTAAAAACAAAGAAAAAAATAATTGTACTGGCAGTATTAGCCAATGAAATAAGGCAGGCCAAGGGGGGAAAGATACAAAATTATAAAATAACAAATAATATTTGGAATCAATGTCTGATGATGGACTTGTATACAGAGAAAACAGAACAGAATTGATGAAAAATTACTAGAAGCAATAAAAAATACATGGAACTAATAAACAAAAATCAATCACCAAGTCAGAGAATATGATGGATAAGAAGACCCATTTCTGTAATTCCAAAATGATGAAACAACTGGTGATAAACATAACAAGAGATGTACAAGGGCTGTTCTTTTTTGAAATGTAAATGCTATCATAACCAAGACTGTTACTTGTTCCTTATTTCCCACTTCTTCCTCAGAAATGCAGCCCTCAGATATTAACTGGGTGCACAGCCATCCAGAATAAAAACTCTGTTTTGCGACCTTTCTTACAGTAAGCATGACCCTTTGGCTAAGTGTCAGCTAGCCCAGGGGTGTGAGCATAAGTGGGCTGTGCTGGTTCTGGGAGAGAAAAGGTGGTCTTTCCGGCTCTGTCCTTCCCAAGCATCTGCAGCTGGAGCTGGAGCCCCCGTATATCCACAAACAGAAGCTGTGGGGATGGTGAGTAACAAACAACACGAGGCTGGGTCTCCGATGATGGCACGGAGCCTCCATAGAGCCCTGGATGAACCTGTCTGTGTCCACGGGAAAGTGTTCTCGTTCAAGGAATTGCTATGTTGTGCTTGCTGTCAGTGACAGCTGAACTCAGTCTTGACAGAGCTATCCAAAAGAAGACTCAGCATGAAGACAGGCTGTAGCAGTGGCTCTTCCAAAAGACCCCCTTTCCCTAAGTCTAAGGACATCTCTAATTCAGCATGGCAGTGTAAAAAGAGCCCCTTTTTGGGTATCTGACAAAACTGCGTCAAAACCCAAATCAGCTCTTAATGAAAAGTTTAATCTTCATTTACTGATGCCGACGTAACACTTACATCGACCTGGAGGCAGGCACCTTTATTCTCAGCCCATGGTCAGGAGACTGAGGTTTGGAGAAGTAAGCAACTTGCTCCAAATCACACAAATGGTGAGCAGGCACTGGAACCCAGAGCCAGTGCGTGTGATGTCAATCAGTCACCACCACTCTGCCTCCTGAATGCCATGCCCTCAAATATGCTGATCCCTCTCAACTGCAATAAGTCCCCCTTAATCATTCTGTGAGCGAGACCCCTCACTCTTTCCTGTGTTCAGGCAGCATTCTACTTTGACTCACTGTCCTCGGTGCTGGGTGCTGACGCAGGTGAGGGACAGAAAACTGTTCAATGAATATGCTAAAAAGGAAGAAAGCTGTGAGTTACATTTTACAACAGCCACTGTGTGTAACAGCTGGACAATAGCCAGTAGTGGTACAGAGAACACAAGACACATATCTGTACCCCTAGAACTATAGTCAATGCCATGAGTGGCCATGGACAGAAAGAATAAACAAATATATATATATGAAATTTGCAAGGCTAATTATTGTCTAAGATTTATAATGTAAGTCTACATCCTCATTTTTACCCAGAAAGATGCTCAGGCCCATGCTTTGCAGAACCTCCAGCTCTCACTCAGGTGGTCCATGTTGACAATACCCAGGGCAAGCTGCCCAAGCAGCTGTCACATTTCAATCATGTCACCGGCCTGGCAGAAGCATGAGCTCCACCAGATCCACACCATGCAGCAAAGCCCCACAGCTGACAGATTTGTCCGAGCGGCTCCACCAGGGGTATGCGTGAGAGACATGCACACCAATAAATAAACTTCAGGCTCAATGTCCTATTTTTATACAGAACCAACAACTGGTTCTTTCCTTTTAGCCCTTGGACAGTCTTGGTGCCACTCCACCTGGGCATTGCATTGTCGGGCCATTGAGTTGTTGTTACAGCCCTGGCCAAGTAGCTCAGTTGGTTACAGTGTCATTCGGATACGCCAAGGTTGTGGGTTCAATTCCCAGTCAGGGCACATACAAAAAGCAGCCAATAAATGCATAAATAAGTGGAACAACAAATCAATTTCCTCTCTCTCTCTCTCTCTCAAATCAATCAACAAATAAATTATCTAAAATAAAGAGTTGCTGTTCCCTTTCTACTGGACCTCACTGGCCCTAGGTGCTGTTAAGCTGACTTGTCTGTTTCCTCCCTGTCCTTGTACTTTGGTCCTACTTCCTGGCAGGGGTTGTTTTTCTTTGCTTATGTCTACTTTTTGCTAAAGCACTCTTACAATTGGGCAAGCTTTTATTAGTTTATTTTCCTCCCCGCTATAAGTAGCAGAACCTAGATAAGAATTCAAGTTTTTTACTGATTACACACTTGTTCTATTTTATTACAGAGTTCCATGATACATTACACAGACTTGGTAAGGAATATAATCCGCAAATATTTACTGAGCATGGGCTCAAGGATCTTTCACTCTAGGGGGTAAAGTAGACACCAGGCAGGAGATCACAATAGCATGTGTAAAATCACATGTTGGGAAAAGCACAGAATGTTATAGGAACACCCAGGGTGCGTTCCTAACTGATCATGAGAAAGAGGAAGAGTTAGCCCAAGATACCTTCCACCAGAGGGGACATTATGGATAAAGAGAGGGGAGTGAGCGCCCAATGCGCTCAGGGAAGCTGGGATGTCCACTTTGATGGTGTTGAGGTGCTAAGCAGAGTGAAGACAGGAGTTTATGCCGATGACAATGGGGACCAGAGGGAGGAATTCAGAGATTTGAAAACAGACTCAAAGACTTATTCTGCAGAAGGAGATGGGTGTATTAAAATGATGAGGACATAGTCCCTGGCTCCGAGGAACTCATCACCTCCTGGGGGAGGCAGATATCCAAGCAAGTCATCACAGAACAATGTGTTTAGTTCTAAATATAGCACACACAAAGGCCTGGGGGACTCAGAGGAGGAAGCCATTGGCACTGCCCTCGAGTAGAAAGAAAGGCTTTGTGTAGGTGACAATTGAGCAAGATGACAGATGAGAGGGTGGCAACCAGTCCAACCAGAGGGGGTGGACCCTTGGGTGGGACCAGGAAAGGCCCCTCCAATTCATTACCTAATATTAAATTAACCGAACACTTGCCACTGTCTTCAAGTCCCAGCCTCAGGAATGTGTGTTAGAGATAAAGAGCGTTATGTTGGAACTTCCAGCTCCTTCCTCAAGGACATGGGCTGTTTGCTGATAGAGAACATCCTATCTGGTGCATTCTGGACACAAAGGGAGCTGTTCAGAAGGATTTGCAGGACGGGGGAGCTCTGCTCATTTCTGGAGGCCATCATCACAGAGCTAGAAGCAAGTAGGGCTAGTGTGGGTGGACCTGGATCTGCACCCGCCTGGTCCGCCCGACACGTTGATTCAGAATGAAGTTTCTGTGTCACATGATCAGACAGAATCTTCTTTCTCTTTAGCAGCACCAAGCATTGCAAAGGATTCAGCTGGAAAGAATACACACTTACTGAGTTCTTCTATAGCCTGACACGTAAGTGCATCACTGAAGCACAGAAAATCGTGGGATTCGGGAGCCTCAGTGTTTTCCATCGTGCGAGGCTGAAAGTTTCCCTCTGTGCTGACGGTACAACCCCCTGCTTGCCCTGGAGCAAGTACGGTCAAGGGGGAGTCAGGAACCAGATCAGCACAATTCTAAGTTCTGTGTGGTGGGAGCTGTGGAAATGTTGAAATGGGAACTATATACATGGGTTGACAATAAAGGGATGGGCAGTAATTTATCAGGTAAATAAGAGGAAAAACATGTAGGAATAGCAATATTAATAAAAGTTAATAGGACATTTAATACAAAAGATTATTTTGTAGTAATAATAAAAAACTGACAAAGATAATAAATAACATAGCAGTAAATATATATGATTAAAGCTCACATATATAGGTAAATGTAATTTTCTCATATGTGTAAAACTCTTATCCTCATGTTTAAGCTAGTTTTTTTAATATTACTGTTAATTTTCATAAATTGCCAAAGAAGCTAAAATAAAATGTATCTTATCCTGTCATTCCACATGACAGCAATGTTTCAAGGTTATTATTTGAAATTGGGTTTGCTGTTGACCTTTTTTGTCCAATAACCCTAGGCTGTTCTTTATTTGAAAATCTGCATCCTAAGATAAAAGCCGGTATCCATTAGGAACTGCTGTAATACACCAGTATCAATCACACAATTAAATGACTGGGACAAACAACAAGGATAAAATGCCGACCCTGTCAACTCAGATTTTAAGAGTTTCCCGACAACAGACGGCAGTGAAGGTCACGCATCCCTGCACCTAAAAAATGAACCTGCATAAATCCAAGGGATGAAAATGCAGGATGTGCAAAAGAAATGTATACACATTTTAATAGCTAATAGCTCAATTTTGAAAAGAAATGTATTTTAAAAAGCACTGCCTTTACAATTATTCAAAGTGTGTGTATACATTTGGGGGAGGGGGGCATCCTATATATTAAAACAAACCAAATAATTCTCTCAGAAGGGTTCCAGTCAGTAAGCTGCATGGTGCAGGACACCGTGAGCTACTTCTTCTCGAGATTTCCATGAATATGTAATTAGGTTTGTTCCAAAAATTGGCTGAGGTTTTTCTCTTGTGTGTGGTTCCTCTTTTTAAAAACTATTCCTTTATTAATATGGCTCATATCAAATTGCAAACATAAATTCAACAAACAGCCACAGTGGTTTTAAAAAGGAGTGGGAGGTATGGCATCCTTGCTTGCTTCACTAAATAAACTTAAAATGTTATTATTTTATTTATTTTTGGATCCTTGCCTCTGACCCTGGAGGATTCCATTGTAAATTGTTACCTTCACAACAAACATTAACCTCCTTTTACTTTATCTGTCTCCAGCAGAAAAGGAGAAAAAAAAAAAAAAAGTAAAAACCAACTTCTTCTCTCAGTCTGCAGGCCGACGCTCTATCCACTGAGCCAAACCGGCTTCGGCGAAAAACCAACTTCTTATGTTTGTTGGTTTGGTATAAGAATACTGAATAAGCAAAATTATAGAATTTTTATAAATGTTTAAGAAAAATTATCCTCATAGCTGAGCAATTAACAATTGTTTTTATTTTGTATATCTTTCCATCTTCTTGTCTACAGATAGACATATGGCGCTGATTAGCCAATGGAAAGCGTAGCGAAGGTACAGTCAATTAACCTTTTTGTCTGTTATTAGATAGGACTAAGAGAAATTCCAGCTGTAAGTGCTGATTGTGGGGGTGGGGGGCTGAAAATTGCTCCTTTTGGTGGATCATGTTTTAAATTTCTGTGCTAGAGTGCAGGTAAGGTTTTCTATGAGATCTCAGGGAAGATACGCAAGGTTAGGACTCTGCAATTATGAATATTTTTGGAAACAACAGTAAGCACTTACTGTTTGAAACCAATCGGGATCCAACCTTGGATGTTGGGTGAGGTCAATCCCAACAACGTGGCTTTTCTATGGGAAAGGAGAATGAATGAAGAGTTGGTGGTTGAGTAGGTAACTGATCTCTCTGAATTCATTCACTGAATGACTGAGAAAGACAATAAAAACAGCCTCTGACAGTAGCTGGAGGAAGACAAATAGGCAAAGATTGCGTGGGAAGCCCTACAACTCTTGGAAAAGGTCTTCTAGGCAAGAAACAACTAAGAAACATGCCCATTTTACCTTAATAATTTACCCATTAATATTCCCACCCTCCTTTTTCATGTAAAGATCTGCAACTTAAAAAAAAAAAAACAATGATTGAAATGCTGTCAAGCAGTGAGATAATTCTTTATTTGCTCCCCAGGACAAGGAGAAGTTCATTTTCACAGGAAGGAGTCTTTGCATTGCCAACAGCATAGAAAACCCAAAAGCCAAGACTTTCTCAAGGAAAACCTTCCAGAGAAAATCCAAACCACTGAAGTTTCATCATCAAAAGGGACACAGAATACCAGCATTTTCTGTTTCCTCATTCTACAAGAGCCATCTTACTTCCTGTTTCCAAAAGTTAAAACTGATTGCTTAATTATTGATTTTTTTTAAAGCATGTGGACAAACACACTAAGAGTTAAGAAGAGTGTTCTTGTACTGTAAGAGGTCATTCAACAAACTTCAGAATACACATTTCAAAGTCAAAAAGAACAAATCCTGTCTCTGCAGCTCATTGGCTGTGTGACCCAGAGCAAACTGCCTGACCTCTCTGTCCTGTTCCCTTAAAAAGATGGTGAGAATATCCTCCCAATAGGATTCCATTGAAGACCAATTGAAATAATAATTATAAACCACATAGAATCACTCAATACTTTGGCTATACTGTAATTATGACAACACCTTGACCACCTGCCTCTCAGTGCGGATGCTGAAAAAGCAAAGTGCACCCTTGTCCTGTCACCTTGCAGCTCAAAGAAGCCATGACACCCCCTCCTACCCCAACAGATGACAGGTGTGGGGGGGGGGGGCTTCTGAGAAAGATTTTTGTTCCTAGGTGAAAGTGAAAGGCATGTTCTTTTCTCTTGCCATCTTGGCAGACCTTTACCTCTACACTCATACGAGGCCAAGTAAGACTTGCTATCTGAAGATGTGGCCATCATTTGGTGACCACAAAGCAGTAAAACTAAAGACAAGACCTAAACATGCTACTGATGTTGGAGAGGAAGGAAAGGAAGAGCAAGGGACCCCCACAACATTGTCACCAACCAATCTGGAAACACCTACCTCTAAACATCTTACCAAGTTCACACTCTGTGTCCTTTCTGAGCAGGTAGATTGTTTCTCCCGGTTTAGTATTCTGCATATGACTAACGGACATGTTCTGACTCAGATTAAGCATTGGGACCTACAATATTACAGGGGTTCCAAAGATATAAGATAAAGGTAACTCAAGAACAATGCAGCATAACTGCCAAATCTGTGAATAACCAGCCTAAAACAACTTGTTAATTCATAGAAATATTTACCTGCAGAGCAAGAACCAGCTGGGATAATTCCAGGCTTCCTCAGCCTCCAAATGAATTTAAAATAAATGCCAGACTTCTCTGGAAGGAATTTCAAAACACCTCATTCATTGAGAAATTACTTACTTACCTACCCTCCAGGCACAGCTATGAAGACCACAGAGTTCATGAGAGTCAGGGTTGTGTTGTTTTGTTTTGGTTTTGTATTTACAGAGCAAACATCTCTGGAGAGACTGATAATTTCATTTTGTTTTCATAATAATTCATCTTCGTAATATCCTAGTGGGGAGGAGAGATGAAAGATCATTGCTACCATTTTAGAGAGGAAAAGATACAAAGAACATGAAATTAAGAGATTACCTTTAAACCATAGTCAAAATGTAGCCCCACAATAAAGACAGCCAGCGGAGGTTAGATTCCAGATATCTTAAATCCCTGTCAGGCGCTCTCCTGATGACGCAACAATAATCCAACTGAATGACTCAGGTCCTTGCACCTCCCAGAAACTATGCTCAGATGAAGAGAGAACACAGTTCAAAAAGGTGAATCAAGACAGCTTGTTCAAACCATTGTCGTGAAGGCATCCTGGCCATATTTTGACTTCTAAAATTTGGAATAATAAGCATAAAATAAAATAAACAGAAAAGGGGAAAAATATAAGGCAATCAGCAACACAAAAGAATATAAAAGCTTAGTTAAAAGTCAGAGGGATTTTCAAAGAATGGCTACAAAGAAAACAAAAATGGAGTAACCAGGAGTAGCAGAGAAGGAAAAAGTATTTTAGGAATATAAATATTATTTGAGTTAACTAAGGTTAAGCCAGCCTTTTATTTTCATTTGTTAAGGCACACTACAACACTTTCAAAATAATGTGAGGTTTCTTGAGATAAAGTCTACATAAACCATAGAGCCTTTAAAACAGAAATAAAATTGCTTGAGTGCAAACCTTGCTCTGCCACATACTGGCCACGTGACTCACCCTCTCACTGCCTCAAGCTCACCAATCAAGCTTACGTGGGAGCGAGCAATAATAGCACCAGCCTCAAAGGGCTTTTACCTCATTTAACATTAATTTTTCTGAGGAATCTTACAGAGCATCAAGCAGGATAAATGCAAAAAATAAAATTAAAAGTCTACACCACGGCATGTCATTTTCAAAGTACAGAAAATCATTGCAGATACACTCCTGCAAGCAGCCAAGGGGGTAAAAAAACACCTTACTTATAGAGGAACAAAGATAATAATTACATCTGACTTCTCAGAAACCATGAAGTAAGAAGAGAGTGAAAAGGCAATTTCTAAACTGTTGAGAGCAAAAGAAAACCACCAAACTAGAATTCTCTACCCTGCGAAATTATCCTTCAAAAGTGAAAGGGAAATAAAGAGGTTCTCAGACAAACAAATACTGAAGAAATGTGTTGTTGACAAACCAGCTTTGCAAGGAATATGAAAAGAAGTTCTACAGACAGAAGGAAAATAATCTAAGTCAGAAACTCAGACCTACGTAAAGAAAGAGCATCAAAGAAAGAATAAGTGTAGATAAAATAAAAAAGTTTTTTTCCCTTTTTCTTAATTGAGTTAACATATAACAGTTTGTTCAAAACAGTAATAGCAACAATGTATTTACATATGCTTATGTATATTCCTATGCCTATGTATGTTTACATATAAATGAAATAAATAACAAATGATATAAGGAACTAGAGTGGGGAATTAGGATTATTTTGTTATTACAAGGTACTCACACAACCGGTGAAATGTATTGGTATTAAAAAGTGAACTTGCCGAAACCGGTTTGGCTCAGTGGATAGAGCGTCGGCCTGCAGACTGAAGGGTCCCAGGTTCGATTCCGGTCAAGGGCATGTACCTGGGTTGCGGGCACATCCCCAATAGGAGATGTGCAGGAGGCAGCTGATCGATGTTTCTCTCTCATCAATGTTTCTAACTCTCTCTATCTCTCTCCCTTCCTCTCTGTAAAAAATCAATAAAATATTTAAAAAAAAAAAAAAGTGAACTTGGGCCTGGCCGATGTAGCTCAGTGGTTGATGTTGACCTATGAGCCAGGAGGTCACGGTTCAATTCCTGTTTGGGGCACATGCTCAGTTTACGGGCTCAGTCCTCAGTGTGGGGTGTGCAGGAGGCAGCCAATCAATGATTCTCTCTCATCATTGATGTTTCTCTCTCTCTCTCTCCTCCCTTCTTCTCTGAAGTCAATAAAAATATATTTTTTAAAAAGTGAACTTGGGGTTAATGGTAAGTATATATTGCAAACCTAAGGCAATCATTTTTAGAGAAAAGTATTTGATAGGCTAAGGAGAGAAAATGGAATCATATAAAATGTTCAATTAAAACTGCAAAGAGCAGATAAGGTGTGGAAAACAAAAATAGGAACAAAAACAAGGAAACAAATGGAAAACAGTAACAAATATGTTAGATACTAATTCAAGTACATCAATAATCACTTTGAGCATCAGTGGTCTAAATGGGCCAATTAAGATAGATCATTGGAGTGGATCAAAAAACAAGACCCAACTATATATTGTCTATAAGAAACTCACTTTAAATATAAAGGTACATATAGATTAAAAGTAAACGGGGGTGGGGGGTTGATTGGTTATTGATGGTTGTTTCTCCTGCCATGGGCATGTGAGAAATGTCCTCTTTTCTTTTTAAGCAAGATAGTCTTAAGGTCCTTGAGTTCTGAATTTCCTTGCCTAGAGAAGAGCTAACTCATTTTGTGAGACACATTGGGGAAGTGAGTTTTGTTTTAAGAGTAAGAGAAGAATGTGGCCCTTCCTGGGGAGCTCGTAGCAGTCTTCTGTAGGCGGAGGACCTTGGATGCAGGCTGGCACCATGGCCCCAGTAAAGCCCTGAGCACCCTGGGTTTTGGAGTTTGAGCCAAGATCCACAAGGCCAAATTTGATGTTGAGGGTGTGGGAGCCACCCTTGGAAGCTGCCTTCTAATAAAATATTGTTATAGTCATGTCTTGTTACATAAAAAATATACCAAACTTCAAGTTGTTGTTAACTTAAGACAAAAAACATTTTGTTGGTGATTTGGAGGGTCTGGAATTTGGGTGGGGATTAGCCGGTGATTCTTCTATTCCATGAAGGGCTGACAAAGATGACGCTAGTCTTCAGCTGGCAGATCGGCTGCCCTGCAGAATCCCAGGCTAGCTTCATGCACAAGAAGCCTTCGTGCACATGTGCCTGGGCAAGGACGACTGAAGAACTGGTGTAGCAGGTCTGTGATCTCCCTGTATGGCGATGGCAGAGTAGCCAGACACTGTAGCCTGTGGCTCAGGACTCCAGGAGCGAATGAGGCAGAAGCAACTTGATCTTTTATAATCCAGCCCCAGATGTTACCTTGTGTCATTTCTACTATGCACTGGTAGAAGCAGTCACAAGCCAGCCCAAATAAAAGGGACGGGCACATGATCCCTACCTTTGGGTGGTGGGCGTGCCAAAAACTTCGCAGCCATGACTTTAAGCAGCCACAACTGGATAGACTGGATGTAGACCTCTGGGAATGTCCTCAAAGGACTGGAACTTGGGGGCCCTTCCCAGATTTCATGGCCTGCCTGAGCCATCAGAATTCATACCATGCCTAAGGGAAAGGCAGCCAGAAAGAGGCTGACCTAAAGAGGGTTAGATGTTTTTAATCATATAATCAAGTCCTACACACTGGATATTATAGCAATGTCATAATTTTCTTTCCAGTTTTCAACATCTCTTTGTGGAGACCACACAGCTCTAGAGTGAACAATTAAGCAGTCTATGATTAACTGCTAAAATGAGAGCTGTAAACAGACAATAATTCATCCAGTATCCTGAAAGACCTAGACAATTACAGAGTTTCCTCCAGAACTTTATCCTATAGTCTATTTAGATGCAAATAAAATTTACTAAGCTGTAAGTTTTTAAGATATACAATTGAAATATTCATGCTAAAATGCAAACAGATTACCTTAATATATATTCACCCCTGGGCCCAAGCATATTCATTTCTACCACAAGTTCTGAAAACCAACTTTATGATATTAAAAGTGAATTTTTATCTTAAGCCTAACATGGAAATAGAATCTGGAAAAAAATAAGTACCTGTATTTCTTTTACTCTGAGCTTTACTTAAGAGTTTTTAGTGATTTGAACACTTAAACTTGTATTTTAACTTCCTCTGAAAACAATATAAATATATTCCCATTCTGTTAAGCCTTATCACTCAGCTCCTATAGAGAAATCATTTCAACTGAAACAGTTTAGCAGCAAGGTTAAAATCCAATATTCTATCACTCGATGAAGTTTAGCATTTAGTAGTTGATAGATGTTACCTAGTCAGTGTACTTAAACTCTTTCATGCCCTTGAGCTAATGAATAACTCAAACTAAATAAATTATTAATTTTGTTAAATGAGAAATTTATATTTAATCTTCTTTTCACATGGCAAACATAGATGGCTTAAAAAGTTACAAATGAGTAGAAACAATATAAATGTGTAGTTACCTATATAACAAAAGCCTAATATGCGAAGTGCCTGACTGTTTGTTTGACCAGTCGCTATGATGAGCACTGACCACCAGGGGGCAGACACTTCAACTGGTGGGTTCGCTTGCTGCTGGGGTCCAGCCTATGGGGACTGGGCAAGATGGGCTGGACACGGCCTGGAGCTCTCTTGCAGTCCCTATCCCTCTCCATCCCCAATCGTGCACCCATGAGGTCCCTCGGCCTGGCCTGAGGGGATCAGGCCAAACCAGCTCTCTGACATCCCCTGAGAGGTCCCAGATTATGAGAGGACACAGGCCAGGCCGAGAGACCCCACTGGTGCACCAATCTGTGCACTGGGCCTCTAGTTTTATATAAAGCAGAACCGGGGCGGGGGAGGGGGGAGGGGAGGGGAGGGGAATCAGTGTCTTGTACAAATTGCTCTAAAAACTCAAGTTCAGATTTCCCTTTCTAGTTGGCATTGGCTGAATTTCTGGATTCCACCAATTGTCTTCAAATTCTAAACAGTGAAAAACCACTTCCTTAGAAATAGAGAGAAAAAAACACCTAAGTCACTTTTTAAAGCAATCAAAGCCAAACATCAGCCATCACTGCTGGGGAAATAAGGAGTCAAGATTTGAGTGAAGCCTCAAAGACAAAAATATAAACTTCTACACATCACACCTTAGCTGTACTTTCCAACTAAAGGCTCCCAAGATGATGTGGTTTCTAAGTGAATTACATTCATATTTTTCCCGTAATCAAAGGATATAGATTAAAGTTTGATTTCCTAATGTTGCGCCTGCAAGAGGCATTCTCACATAAAAATGAGGCTATTGCCTGGGTAAATGGAGACAGCAGCTCAGAAAGTGATCAAAATCATGAAAAAGTCATTTTGCAAATTATTTGGGGACATGCGAGCACATTTCATTGAGAGCCCCAAGGTCACTGTGGGAGAAAAAGTTTTGATTTATGTGTTTGCCTTGTGCTTTGCCATATTATTTTTCATTAAAATGGCTTCACATGGAGATCCATAAAGAAAAGCAAGGCTGTACCAAAGAAGGGAAAATAAGTTGTCAATTTTAACCTTCAATGGAATAGTTTCAGCCACTTAAAATTCCTTTTACCTTTAATTTATTCATATGTGAAGACCAAATGAAATATCTTGGAACTGAATCTCTACCCAAAAAAAATCAATTCGTGTTTTTGAGAAGGGAGTTTTGTTAGACACTGTGTAACACCATGCACATGTGCCATACAGAATTACAAAAATGCTGTTTCTGGAAAGATAAAGAGGCTGGGTTAGCGTTATGTTAAAAGACTCCTGGGATGGGGTGGCAAAGAGCAGAATAAAAGCAAATTAATTACAGGATGTTTTCCATCCAGAATAGATTCATCTGACAATAAAAGGGGGAAAAGTTCTCTTGATTATGGATTATCTAGAATTTTTAAACAACCAAAACATCATTATGTACTATGAGAATTATCCTTACAACTAAACATTTAACTCAATGGGGGAAAATGTAAATTTTGCACATTAGGCATACATACTAAGTTCTTAACTTATAATAAAAGTTGTCTCTTTAAATAATTCAGTAAGACAAAGTCTTTTATTTCCATACATTCAGTATCTGATCCTGTTCAATAAAATACATGTTCTGGGCACAGCGCAATCTTTACACCACTACAATTTTTTTCAGGGTAAAAAACAAAAATGGGAAATGGAGATGATAGAGGAAATTTTATGCCAAGGGAATGTTGTATCTATTCTGCAATTCATATATCTGAAAATTATTAGCTATTGAAATATTATTATAAATCAGAGTGATTCTTAATTGATACTTTTGAATTTTAAAAAATATTTTAGTTCAAGCAATATTTATTAAAATTAAAATAGTCAAACCAGTAGTCAAATTCAGATAAACCTCCTCTCTCTCTGCTCTTCACCCCAATGTTGCTTAAAAATCTTCTAAAATTAAGAATTCCAAATATTGTGTTCCTTGTTCTTCTCACTTTATATAATCCCTTGTCCCAAAAAATTGGGAGAGGCTTTATT
Organism: Myotis myotis; assembly: GCF_014108235.1. Lineage (NCBI taxonomy): Eukaryota > Metazoa > Chordata > Mammalia > Chiroptera > Vespertilionidae > Myotis > Myotis myotis. The sequence goes on from NW_023416401.1 coordinate 45,423,950, forward strand.
CTGACGTGATTTTTACATTTCCTTTTATCTCTATCAAAACTCGATGTGCATCGATCAACATAATCAACAGATTTACAAGGTTAATAAATGGTAGTTGGAGAAAACTACAACATAACAATTCTGACTAGAGGTGGGTTCTCGCAGTGAGCAAACAGAGGAAACCTTTCAATCAATGATTTTATCAGCCATTAATGGATCAATAAGCTGAGGGTCTTTAAAAAATCACATGGCACTTAAAAGATTTCAAATGTTTTCACATGATTTTCCAAGAAATGGTCAATATTGGTTTACTGTCCCACATCTGCACACCAGATACTCTATTACCTGCTAGGGATGAGTTGGCCAGATAATTGCACTATTCTATGAAAAAAATCCAAATATACACACAACTACTTTTGCCCCACCCTGTATTTAGGCATAACCTAAATATAAGTCACCTTAGTCAATTACCTCAGAAGAATGTGAAAGGTCTACCACAATATTTACATATGCTTCATATAAATGGATCATATTTAATACAAAATTCTCCGTGGGAAAGCGCCCACATTTTCATACATATTTCAAATCTTTTCTTTCATTAGCACATTTCCTTTATGTATGAACACTTCCCCCTTGAATGGAGCATTCAGATACCACCTTCCCCACTGGGAGTAAGGAGGGAGAAAGTCTTGTTGGAACCGGCTCCTGTTTCTTGACCACAGGAGCCCTAAGGCTCAGCTCCACCCATCTGACAAGTCCATGATTCTGGCCACCACAGTGATTGGGGTAGAAAATGAACATGTGATGCAGTTGAAGCAATTTGGAGTCTTAGCTAGAACCTTAGAGAAAAGAAACTCCCTTTCCTTGCTGATTACAAAACTCTAACAATGTGACCACAGGGCTGCCAGTCGCTAGATCCCTCACCTACGCATGTAGAGACCACCACATGGGAAAGCTAGAGAATAAAGGTGACGTCCAGAGACTTTAGGTGAAAAGAGAGGGTGGGAACAGCAAGGAAATCCTGGCTGGAGTCCCTGAGTCCCACCCACCAAGCCATCATATTTTAATGGTTTGGGGAACCAAAAGCATTCCCCCTTTGAAGATGGAATGAACTACATTCTATTCCCTACTCACCACCCCTCCCCTCAAGATCAGGTCTTGCTGAACCCTGTCCTTCCTTGCTACTCATGTCACTGAAATTACTTTCACAGTCCTGGGCATCCTAGGAGCTCAATACTTCCTTTCTGAGTGAATGAAATGATGAACGAATTCATTAACACTGGACCATACCATACAGTTAATGGTGAATTTGTAATAGGAACACAGTCATTCAGATTTGACATTGAGAGATATCTTCTAAGGGTTCTGTGAGCATATCTTCTTTACTGGGCACTATATGAACTTAAGTATACAACATCTAAAGAAAGTGTGGCAAAATAAAAGGGGGGGGAGAAGGAAAGAAAGTGTGGGTCCCAGGGAGAGAGGAGTCTAAGGCTATACAAACAGGCAAGAGACTTTGGGTATAAAATCCAGCTGTCTAGTTTGAGCTGTTGATTCCAATAACTAGATCCCAGGAGAGCCTATTTGTTGTGGAGCAATGGATTCTCCTGTGTGTACAGATACATAATCTACTGGTTTTCTAGGCAACTGTCACATCCCATGGCCACTATCAGGCTGATAAATCTCTGGGCCAAATGCTGCTCACCACCTGCCAGCCACAAGAAAGCCAGGTTGCCAAGGACTGCAGTGAGGAGAGAAGGGCTGTGGCAAAGGCGTCAGGTGAGCAGGAGCCTCAGCACGCCAGTTCGCCATGGAGAGGGCTGGAGATACTGTTGCAGGGGAGGGGCTAGAGAACACATTATTTACACGAGGAACACAGGGGCTGTTCTTACTGGGATTCCAGGATGAAATGCCATACATTTAAAGAACGCTGTATAAATTCACATGTGACCTAGGCTAGTGTAACCAAATCCTCATGTCTATTAGGTTCACAAAGCCAAGTTAGAGGTCAGAAACAGCCTTGTATAGAGACCTGTGCTTCCTAGAACTCTCCTGGTGTGGAGAAATCCAGGTCACACCATCAAAGAGTTTCCTTTTCAATTTAAGATTTACCCTAATTTGCAAGCCAGTTACCAAGGACAGGATTTGCTGGTCCCAAATGACCTCTAGGCAAGGCAACTTGTGCTGTTCACGACCCCTATCAAATAACCCACAGGCTGGCAAGCCTCGCCTCCGCTTTTACCATCTGAGGGAGCCTGTTCTGGGGGGGACCCCATTCTTCCAGAAGAGCTGGTGAGGTGGCCTGGTATTAAGTAGGGAAAACGCAGCTTAAGCAACAATAACTTCAGGAGTCTGCCTAACCAACCCTACTACTCCACAGGGCCGGGACGCCTTCGAGGAGGTGTTGGGGGAGAATAGAGGGAACAAAGCTGCTGGCCAGAAACACCCATTCATTAGCAAGACAAGTCATGTACAAAGTAGGAACACAAGAGTCAAATTTTTGAAAAAGTTTCAGGTCAGGAAACCCTTACAACTGGAAATTGGGATATGAAAAAATTGAAAGAATCAAATAATTTTTAATAATAAAATTTAAATAAAGCTAAATATTTAAAAAACATATTTATAAAAACCTAGACTGGAGGTTAAAATAGCAGACAGTAAGGACTAAATTCAAGTGAAATAAAAGTTAAAATATTTTGGTTCAGAAAGTTAAAAGCCTAGTGAAAGGGTAAGTAAAACCTGTGAGGTAAGTTAAAGGTGGGGTGGCAGGGAATAAAAGAAATTGGCTATGGTCAGCATGATGAAAAAGTATGAAGTCCAGAGGTTGACTCCAGATTCTCAACAAGTCATTTACTGTGGCAAAGGGTCTTTTATCTTTGTGGAGAGCATGAACACATGTGTGTGTGTGTGTGCGCGCACTTGCGCTTCTCCGGGCTGAGCTTTTTGAAAGCACAAGCACCCAGTCACTCCCAATTGCTCTATCTGTTGAAGGACTTCAAGAAGGGGCAGATGAGAATAAAACTGTTTTCCTGGCATGGTGTAAGTTTGTAAAGTCTAGCCTCTTACACTTGAGGCCAGCCCATTCTCTTCCCATCATTTTGTATTTCAGCACCACCACCAGCAGATTAATACGACCTTAAAATTAAAGTCAGTGCTGTTGCCCGAGACCAGCTCTGAGCATCAGAATGCCATGTTATTTGGATTCTAAGGAAGTCAAAATCTGTGATATTTCCAAACAAGGTTATTTTACAATTTATCTTTGAATTAACTAGGATTTTAAAAGTACTTATTAAAAATAGAAGAAATTTTAAAGTGAACCTTTAATCCAATATGGAGTTTAAGAACTTTAAAAGCATGTCATTAAATTAAGTGATATGAGAAATCATTCTTGTCTGTGAATATCTAACTTCTATACAATGTACTTGGATAACCTGGTTCTAGTTCCATGAAATACTATTAAGTAATAAGAGACATACTTTTTTAAATGTCACAATCCAATTTTCTTGTTAATTTTAATGATTCTTTGTTTAAATGTTCTGCCTATTCTCTCCAGCCTTTGTCGAAGGCTTAAAGACATTAGCAACATTGGCTGACTCCTAATTTGATGTTCCCTTGAATGACACTATTTCACTTTCCCCTTTTTACTAAAATTTGCTGGTCCCTACCCTCCAGTCTCAGCCCCATTTATGGGACATCTAAAAATTATCTACTTAACCCTCCATGAATTAAAATCTGCACCTGGTTATTAAATACACTACAAGGCAGATCTTGGGAACGAAATTTTTATTTACATACTGTATCTAGAAGCAGATACATAAATTCTTATACAATTAATTTCCAAAAATGTGCAAGAAATTACTATAATTCGTGTACAAACCAAAACACGTATTAAAATCAATGGACTTTGGATAATTCATTGTGTGGTGTTCTCGTACAAATGATACACACCTGATTGGAAACATACAGAAAAGTGTAAACTACAGCAATCTGGATTGCAAGGATTAATTCCATGGCACTCCAACGACTACAAAATTCCTTTAACCCAACGTGTATACCTATTACAAAATTCTGTAAGAATTTCTCATCACCTCTGGATGGACTGTTTGGATCACTTTTCAGAAACAGCAGCTATGCATCTGCCATGTTGTGACTAATTAATACAAAGGATGTTTATAAAAAACCATCTTTGCAGGATTAAAAAAGTATTTGAAGAAACCAAATTTGTGATTACTAGCATACTCATACTTTAGAATTTTTAAGTTATTTACGGAACTGGCAATTGTTCCTTATTAGTTTTCAACAAAACTGTCTAATGCTGGTAGAGATTTCAATTTCAAAATCAGACTGCATATTTGATGAAAACCCACTAAGATTTGAAAATATGTTATCGGAATCACTCATAAAGCAAATCTCTCGTATACAATGTGAAATGTACAATGATTAAGACTGGCGTTTCTGAAAGCACTGTTAAGAAAGATACTTAGACTTCAGCACAAGCAGAGACATGGCATATAATCTCTATTTAAGATGTTAGTAACTTTTGTCCTGTTTCAATAATACTGGCTCAGAAATGAAAATGTATACTTGATTGTATTTCCTGTGTGCCAATGAGTTAGCCTTTGGCACACGATTTTCTTCATAGCAAGAAGTTTGCCCTGTGCAGCTGACTTCCTTAAAAACTATTTTTAGTTCTGTGATCATTTCCTGTGATATGATACTTTTGACTTTGAAATCTTCAGGTTATTGCACCAAGTAGAAAGATAATGGTTTTCTTTAGAAGAGAAAGAGTGAGATATTTTTCAAGTACTCTCTATGCTTTCTTTTTATAAAAATGCGTAATAGTGTCCTAGTAAGCCTGGAAATAGCTCTGGCCTCCATCATGGTTTTTGATGAAATATTTGATAAAAACAGCGGATTCATTTTATCATGGCAAAAGGATACAGCTTTGTTTTCTTTCATGCCTTGAGTTCAGACTTTTAGAATCACATTTAAAAATCACTCCTGCTTGTGTCCATGTCATCTAAGCCATCATTCAATATAATCCAGAAATTTATCCAAATTGTAGCTAGACCAAACTACAGGATGAACATTTATCTCTTTTCCCCTTCCCATTTTTAACCAGACTGTTTTAGGATCCTATAAAGCCAATCTTTCCTATTATATTGCATTGCCTACTCCAAATGGTTCTCTCTAGGCAAAAGCAGAAAATACTGCAATACTTCTCTCTTTGTGTGTAAATAATTTCTTGGCAAATACTTTTATTTTTATCAACACAGTACCAGACCCTAGGAATTTCAAATTCAATTAGAATAGGGCATTTTAAAGAATTTGATATACGAATATACAAAAGCACGTAAGAACTGACTTTCTAAATTAGAAGAGTATCAACACTTGCCCTCCATAAAAACACAAAATACAATTTTAAAAACATTCAGATGAAAATCAGAGTAATCTTAACTTGAAACTAAATGGCTAGATCTTAAACACATTCCCATGAGGAAAATGTAAGGAACAGGCTACGCCCGCATGCTGAGATGGGGTTCTGGGCAGTCCAAAGACCTCTGTGCACCGTGATCTCACAAAGGGTACATACATGTAAAAGCTTCTAGAAACATGGAGAAGCCATCTCAACATCTATTATTAATACACAGTGACTCTGTGACAATACCTGCCATCTAATATAGATGCACAGGGACTTTTAACTCACCCTAGATAGACTTTAGATTGTTTAAAAATAAATAGTTTTGCAAAAAAATAGTTTAAATGTCTTGCATTAATTTGATAAGTTTACAACTCTGTAATAGTTCTTAATCCAAATAGCTTATAGCGAACACTTAAATTATATTATTACAGTATACTCAACACTCCCATCTTCTTAGGTGAAAACATCAGAAAATGAGGCTTTGTAACAAGGTACGATCAACATTCCACCAAAATTAAGTACCTTTCCCCCTTTAAGTTAAAATACCATAACACACGATGTTATGGCATTGTGCCTTTTCTTCTTAATTCTCAGTTGTGACCCTAAAAAACAAATAGAGAAAAAAAGGGATACTACTATGTCTGAATGACAAAGCCATTAAGCTTGACCTAAGACCTTTACGCTTGTTCTTAAACCGGGGGGGTGGGGGGGGCGAGCTAGGAAAACTGAGTGACAAAGGTAGAACAGTCTTAAATTACATGTTGCATCTGAAATGAAAACATTTTCTGGATGAGGCAATCCCAAAATACTACACTAAAGAATCATGAAGTGAGTAAACCCTACATTTCAAAATAACTATAAAGTACTGGGGATATCACCCCCCTCCAAAAAAACAAAACAAAAAAACAAACAAAAAAAACCTGAATCTAAAAGTTAAAATAACTAACAATGCCAATTTACCTAAGACTTAAAAAAAAACACCAAAAAACAATAAAAACCTGTTTTTAAGTGGCAGTATATATGGAAGGCAACAAGACTACCATATATCTGATACAGTTTTTCTTACATGGTGTTCGCAATTTCTACAACTTCTCAACTAAAGTCACTGGGTTTGTTGTTTGTTTTCTTGGTGGGATGAATGAAGGGTCAAATCTAGCACATCGTAATAGTGACTACACATAAGAAAACATAAATCCAACTTTAAAAGAATGTTTTCTTTCTATTCAAATCAGTTTAAATTTTATAGAAACTTGAATGTTCCAACAGAATCTAGTCCATTTATAAAAATCAATTCTATATATCAAGTTCACCCAAGAAAATGTTGACTAAGCAAAAGAAATCACAAAAAACATTTTAGCAAAGGAAAATAAAGATAACACAAAAAACTGCTATCACAGAAAACTATGACCATCTAGTACTTCTTTAATATCTCTAGTTCCATAGAGCTTTGTTATGCCAATTTGTACCAGAGCTTAAGGACAGAAAAGGCAACAATTTCTAAACTGGTGATATGCATTTCTTTATGATTTTTTAATGTAAGGCCATTTATTAAAATAGACAAATCACAAGATGAAAATGAAGGCAACAGAAAAATTCAAACTTTCACAATACAAAACAAAAAAACAGCACAGCCTTTAAAATAATTTAGAAATGAGTGTTATAAAAGATAAGTTGCAGGTCCACATTCCAGTACCCAAGATTACATCAATTCATAATTCTAAATTAATCTTTCTCAAGTATGAGATTAAAAAATCATCTTCAGTGTACGTGTAAATTCTGTGTTCTATGACAAGGGTATGATTACTCAACACTATCTTTGAAAATGGGTCATTTAAAGAGACATGACAATTTTCATTCTGTAAGTTTCATTCAACTTTACTTAGGGTTGAATACACATGAAATGTGCTTTTAATGCATAAAAATCACAGTGGCTAGCAGCAAAGGACGGGGGGTGGGGGAAAGGAGAATTTGATAATTCACATTGTGATTATTCTGCACATTGATGAAAGAGAACTCACACTTGTTAAGCCTCAAGATTCCCTTTTTAAAGAACCAAAATAAAACCAAGACACCTTGCCCACACTTCCCACCTGAAAACAAATTGATTACTCTTTTACATATAAAACTGAAATAGTATGGCAGCAAAGATTCTGATAGCAATGAACATCTGTAAACTGTATTTCAATCTCTTATCCTTCCTCCCAAAGTGCAGGACGCGGGGCTCCCCTAATTTCAGTAGTGCTTCTCCTGTAAATAGTCCTTCATTTTGTTAGGCAAAGGCAGTTTCTGAATTAGGTCTATCCTGGTATACTGACGTATGACAAAGCGACACAGGTATTGCAAAGAGCGAACCTGCATGAACCGGGACACTGGATTGGTCAGTCTGACGGGGTAAGTTGCAGACCCAGGTAACCGAGACCTGGAATAGCAGAAAGCTCCATTTTCAGAGTCCCTGATTGAATGCTCGATTAGATCAACTATAGACGTATGTCCTTCCACATCTGGCTGCTCATAAAAACTAAACCTACCATTTGAGTGTTCGATTCTAGTGTGAAGTGTTTTGCCATGGGAGCGGAAGCTCAAGCTTAAAAGGTAACGGTCATCAGAACTATCCCGAACAAGGAAAGAGCCATCGGGCACATTGGCTAGCTTCCCTTCTGCCTCCCAGCGTGTGATCGGTCCCCAGTACCATCCTTGTTTTGCAAGTTTTTTCAGCTCCTCCGTAAGGCTTGTCACAACCATGGGCCCACTACTCTGCACTGAGTCATAAACTCTGGCAACCCCAGGGGCAGAGTTAGGATCGAAGTTCAAATGACAGCGCATACTCTCCGCCACGTGGGCGTCTGCGCCGGTGATCCCGCTGAAGTTCCTTTGGATCGGATTCGTCTGCATTGGAGGTAGCAACGGTGAGAGTGGAGGGGCATCGTCGTGACTTGCTCTGGGGCTCTGCAGCATGACCCCCGTGGTGCCGATCAACAGGCCGTTCACCGACTGATCCACAAAGATCTCTGGGGCCACCACAAGCTCCTGGTCGACCTGATTCTCATCTTCGGGGAAGGAGCTCCCTCCCCCGGGGGGAGGGACCGCAGAGACTTCCATGGGAGAAGACCCATCCAGACAATAGCTGCGGGGTCCTTCCAGAGGGTACATCCCCTCCTCTAAAGGCACAGTATACTGAATGTAGTCCTGAGGCATAAGTCCGATAACGACAGGCACATGCTCATCAAGGTGAAGGTGCAGGTCTCCGTTCTGAGACTCTGAGCTCTTCAGGGAACTGTTCTGTTCCTGGCACACCGAGTCCGACTGAAGGTCATGAAAGTCCTTGCGAACCCCGTTCAGGGCTGGGCTCGGACTGGAAGAGTGGACCAAGGCCTTGACTCTCATCTCCATCTTGATACATGTCTCCTCGGAGTTTGTGGGTCGCAGAGGCCATGGTGTAGGGCTGTAGTGATGGTTGCGGAGGGACGTGGACCGGATGGGCCTTTGAGCTCTCACATCTTTAAAGACTAGGGGTGCTGAGGAGGAGGAGAAGGTGTCCTCGTCAGCAGAGCTCCCGGAGGGGCCGCTGCCCTTGCCCTTCTGCTTCTGCTTGGCAGAAAGCCGTCTTTTTAACGTACCCATGAGGCTCTCACTTTTGGATCTGTTTTTGGCCCCTTTGTCATCTTCACCGTTGATGTCGCAGCTGGCCATGTCCTTCCCATAACAGCTACCGAACAAGGAATCTTCTTTTCCAAAATCACTGGCTAGTGAGGGCTGTTGCACTACCATGAAATCCGCTTCTTCTTTACTTTTAGTCAAGTTGAAAGATTTCCGGAAGGTTTTAAGACTGATTTTCTTCATTATGACTGATGACCGAATCCAAGGGAATCAATTTCTCTCTGGAGTACTGTCCTTGAGCACCAGGACAAGCCATATGCAACGCTGCATCTGCATATTTTTCCAGCTTCATTTACCCTTTGGAGCCATTTTCTAAAATAAAAAAAATAAACATTATTAAAAGGTCACATTAAAAAATTTTTCACAAAACTTTTATCTTACTCAGTTTCAATCCTTTAGCTTTTGAACAAAGATACCCAGGTATGTTCATAAGAAAGTCAGGTCCATTAGAACAGGGTTCCCCGCCCGCCCCCATGTCACCCAGCAAAATAGATCAGTGCCTCCTATGTAATCAGCATTTGACAAATAATGCTTAAAGAACAAACCCTAATCTACCTGTTTCTTTTTAGACCTTGCTTTTTGTTGTCTCCTGAATTATGGGTCAGAGTTTTGGTCTTTCCTAATGCTCACCTTCAGCACTAATTCACACAGGGCCCAGTCACCAGTGTGTGTCCCACAAACAGCAAACACTTAGAGGAGGAGGAGGAACTATGAAAACTTAGAGAATATCAAGCCTAGTGGATTCCTCAACAACTTATACATGTTTTTAAAAATATAAACATCTGTAAAAATGAAGAGATAAAAGTATCCCACAATCTGTGATACGCTCTCTAGGAAAGTTCAGCAATGCTGCTCTCTCCCTTCCAGGCCCACTCACCTTCTTCCCCCCACGCCCCCTACCCCCGGCCCGGTGCCCCACCTTTGGCACTCCCGTACAATTGGGTATGGTCAGTGGAGATCTACTAGGAAGAAGATCATGAAGCATAGTTCCAGAATTATCATGTCTTCCTCTTCTTATTTTTGCAATGTCCAATGGCAAATTTTTACTTCTGTATCCAGAAACATAATTTCTAAACTTTTTTGTACACTGTTCCATCATTGAAATGACAGGATTTCAATTCTGTAGAGACTTTCTGAAAGTCATTTCGGAGGAAAAAAATGTGGCTTCCTAACTCATATTAGCTGATCACAGAAATCATTCTGTTTACTTCGCATGGTTTATTTCCTCTGTGGCCATGTCCTACAGTTTGTGCAACCATGAAAGTATAATGTAACAAGCTTGAACTTGAGCAAAATGCTAAAAAAATTAAGATTCTGACCTCCCCTAACCTTGATGGCATTCGTTAATTCATTGTGCATTTACAAAGCCCTACTATATACCCAGCACTGTGTGGTAAAGTGTAGATTAATAAAGGGTTTATGGCCTCATAATCCAGTAGGAGATTGATCAATGGATAAATTATAATACAAATTCATTAGTGATATAGTGATGATAACACAGTAGCAGTTGAAAGGAGGTGTCTTACAAATGTTTAGTTATAGATGGAACTTGCTTACTGTGTAGACAGAATCTACGTGAAATCATTTATAGTAAAAACAATCAGATCAGACAACTTATTGGGGGGATCAGCAACATTATCTCTATAAAGAAGCAATTTTAAAAAGTCTTATTGTCATGTCCTATGTTTTTGAGCATGTTGCAAAAAATAAAATACATATAAATATTTGGAACACCAGTTACTTTTTAACATTATTGTATATCAGGAACTCAGTATCCAAGTACCACTACCTTCTATCAAAGCATAAACATGTAACATTTATTAACATATATTATTTGTTTGACAAAAATACAGACATTCATAAAAATTAGATAATATAATGACAATGTACTTCAGCTGGCAAGTCACTCCTTTTACGTAGACAGTATAGGTTTTGTACTCAAAGTAAGACATATCACAATACCTAATCTCTTTTGACAAGAATAAGAAGCCTATTGGAGGGAACAGAATTTAGATATTTTGTTTATATATAATTAAGATGAATTACTATCTGCCATTAGAAAGTAGCTTATGTGCCCTGGCTGATTTGGCTCAGTGTACAGAGCACCGGCCTGTGGACTGAAGGGTCCCGGGTTCGATTCCAGTCAAGGGCACATGCCTGGGTTGTGGGCTCGATCCCCAGTAGGGGGCGTGCAGAAGGCAGCTGATCAATGATTCTCATCATTGATGTTTCTATCTCTCCCTTCCTCTCTGAAATCAATAAAAAAAATTTTTTTTAAATAAAATAAAAAAGAAAGTAGCACACATAGTCATGTTAAATTATAAAAATAAAAAATAAAAACAAGAAAAATATCAACAGAAATAGTAAGAGACAAGGAAATAAATAGTAAGCAAAAATGAACAAATTGGCTTTCTGGTAAAAAGATGTATAATGTGTTTGCATCACGTTAGTCGGATTTATTATGTCCTTTGTCTTTCTCCACCTCTTTATATTGAAGAATGTAAGCTTTACAAAAGCAGGGATTTTAACCCTATTTTACCCACTGATGTCTTCCAAGAGCCTAGGACCAGACCAAGGGTGTAGGAGATGCTCAGTAATTATGAGTAAATGAATTTTAGACATGCAATTCTAATCAGGTATGTTAATGATACCCTGACCACCTTCACTCTCTCGTTCCTCACGTGAAAGGACAATTTTATCATTATTTAGAATAAAGTAATAAACCTCCATAATGTGGCCCATGAGATCCTACATGGTATGTCCATTCTTGACTTGATTTCTGCTCCACTCACACTGAAAGCATCCATATTCATCACAGTCTAAGTATAGAACTTTTAAGCTACTGGCCCTTTGATTTGAAATGTGTTGTGTGTGGGGTTTTTTTCACTCTCCTCTTCTTAATTTGTTCAAACTTCAGCTCATCTCTCAATTCCTAAAGAAACACATCCTTCTCTTCCTATGTGAAATCCCCCAATCCCAGGCTCTCAGAAGGCTGTATCCCTCTCCTGCCTAGAATTCCCATCTAGTATGTATGCTTAGACTTGTTTGTATAATTATCTGACTAATGTCTATCATCCTAACAGAGACTGTGTCAATCTTCTTCTCAACATTTTATCCCTAGCACCGAGCTTACACCTGGCCCAAAGAAAGTACTCAATAAGTATGTGTTGAACGAACAGTGGAGTGAACTAATAAGAACACTGCTCTACAATGATAGGCACCTTGAGGCTCATGTGTTACATAATTGCTCCCAGGTGACAAGTATTCACATATAAATTAACCCCACTAAATTTGGGGTCACATGGTTCTGTTTCCCACTACTACATCCATTTCATAGAAAGCAAGAGACTTATCACCACAGTAAAAGGACTTGGCAATTATCTACTTGATCGATTATTTCTTTTTCAACTACTAATCCATATACAACTCAATACTAACACTAAGTAAGATTCAATTTTAGACATGAGAAACTATAAAAAGTTCTATTAGGCTAGTAGATGGTCTTTCATCGCATCCCATTTTCTAGGCAAAGATTACTCTGGAATTTTTAAGAGTATCTGTTTTTCTGTTTGCACTTCTAAAAATATAGGCCATCTCTTTATAGGATTACCATCTGTCTCATGATGCCTAAGTATACGTTCTGAATTAGTTTTACTGCTTTCCTAATTGTAAAAACGTAAGTTTACATGTATACTTGAAAATGTGTATGAAGTCACAAGTGAAAAGATTTTAGACATGAATATTTTATACATATGGGCAGAACATCTTTAAGTAATTTCACAATCTCTTTTTAAAAAATGATTGGACATAGTCATACCTGTCATTGTAACACCTAATAAATTACAAGGCAGCATCAAACTACTTAACCTTTAACAACTAAAACAGCTTTTTCATTGCCATTTTTACAAGTGAGAAAACCAGGTCTCAAGAAGAAAAATTTACCCAATGGAGTTAAAAATAATTTGTCCCTAGGAAATCGCATATCTGGAATTTGAACCTGGCTGCTGACGCCAAAGCTCACCACTTCCCCTACAACAAACTGCCCTGCTGGTCAGTAGCTCAACTTAGTGGTTCCCAAATTTTCTGGACTCAGCACCCCTTTATCTTCTTAAAATTGAATGTGAACCACAAGAAGCTTTGTCTATGTGGGTCATGCTACTGAAAGTTACTCTTTTAGAAATTAAAACTGAGAAGATTTAAAAACAATTCATTATTAATTCATTTTTAAATGACAATATATGCATTAATGTTAACATAAATAATATTTTCATGAAAAATAAATACAATTTCCAAACAATAAAAACTTAATGAGAGAAGTAGCACTGCTTTAGATTACTGGCTGACTTAAGACAGTGGACTCTCACGTCTGCGTCTGTATCTGGTCTGCTACAGTATGTTGTTTTAGTTCAAGTGTAAGAAGAAAATCCAGCCTCCTACAGACACAGAGGTGGAAGAGGGAGGAGCGCTTCATACAATAACCTTTCCATATAACTGGATATTCTGTGATACTACACCAAAAATCAACAAGTGATTAAGTTAGTTGCACTGCGAAATCTGAAACCACATCAACAATTTTACTCAGAGGATCATCCTTGTTCTACAGATATACAGAAAGACACACCTTACGCTCACCCGAGGATATTTTTCCATTGATTTTTAGAGAGTGGGAGGGGAGGAAAGAGAGAAAGAGAAAGAGAGAAAAAAGCATTGATATGAGAGAGACACATTGATTGATTGCCTCCCACATGGACCTCGACAGGAGATGGGGAACGAGTCTGCAACCCAGGAATGTGCCCTTGACCAAAATCAAACCCGAGACCCTACTGTCCATGGGCCAACTCTCTACCACTGAGTCACACCAGCCAGGGCAGACAGACTTTGCTCTTAAATAAGACAATTCACTCCTGTTAAAACATTAACTCAAGATCCAAGAAATCATCAACAATGAATTTGTAAGAAACCTGACAAAATTATAATGAAGCTAACTTTGGCTTATAAACAATGAAAGAAGTAAAAAACTCAAAGGACAAATGAGGGAGAATGAGATGCACAAGATATTAAAATACACTGTAATGGCTTAAAATTAAAGGGGAAACAAAGACTACAAAGTCAAGAAATAGACCAAGACATAAATCAAGAATATGTGACTAAAAGGACATGCTAAAATGATGGGGGGGGGGGGGGATATTACAATAAAAACTTTGCACTGCAGGAAGCCCTTCAATGCATTACACAAAACCTTAAATCCATAAAAGAGATGGAAAAATCTAATAAAGCATAATTTATAAATTTTTAGATTGCCAAAAAATGGCAGAAAAAGAAGATAAGCTGGAGAAAAACTGCAAACACATATGACAAAAGATAAATTTCTGTAATACAGACTGTGCTCTCAGAAATCAGTAAGAGAAAAACACGCAATTCTGTCAGCAAATGGGCAAAATGTCCAAATGAACAGTTCACACAAAAAGAATGATAGAAGGAAAGGAAGGAAGACAGGCAAGAAAGCAAACAAAACTAAAGCAAGCAAGAGACAGGTAAACTAATTTAAGTGACCGATCAGCACCCTAAAACAGTGGTCAGCAAACTGCGGCTCTTTGGCCCCTTGAGTGTGGCTCTTCCTAAGCCTTAGGAGTACCCTAATTAAGTTAATAACAATGTACCTACCTATATAGTTTAAGTTTAAAAAATTTGGCTCTCAAAAGAAATTTCAATTGTTGTACTGTTGATATTTGGCTCTGTTGACTAATGAGTTTGCTGACCACTGCTCTAGAAGATTCTCAGTTTATTAATCAAAAAGAAGCCAAACAAATTTGGGGTGATGGAGCTGTCCTAAATCTTGGGTGTGGTGGTGGTGACATGACTGAATGCACTTGTATAAACAGCAGACAGTACATTACAGAGTGAGTCTCACTGTATGCAAACTGTATCTCAACTCTAAAAATTCACTGAAAAGGAAATTCAAAACAAAACAAGATAATATCTTTCACCTATGAGTCTGAAAAGTTCAATCACTAACAATGTTGGCAAGGGTACGGGAAACTGGGCACTCATAACTTACTGTTGAAGTGTAAATGGTACAATCTGTGGAGGATTATTTGAAATACTTACCAAAATTTTAAATTCACATGTGCTTTAACCAAGTGATTATTTTATTAGGAATTTGTCTTTTTGGTATATACTCATACCAAAACAAGGACATATGGAAAACAATGTTCTACAGAATTGATTTTTTTTCCAAACGCTAATACTACTTGATCATGTACCTAGTACTGGCCTATTGTTGGTAAAAATAGGCCACATATTGGCCTATTAGATGTTAGGCCTTAGTTTAGGCCATCAGAATATGTTGTGTCCCATTTAATTCTTATAACCCTGTAAATTCGGTAGTATGCACGCAGAAGTATAACACAGTAGGAGTGCTTGTCTGGAATCAGAATGCATAAATTCACATATACATTGGCTCCACCATTTAACAGCTGTGTGATCTTAGAAATAACAGTATTGATCACTCGAGTTAGTTGTGTGGTTTAAATACGTTCAGATATGTGATGCCCTTTAAAAAGTATCTAGCACGTATGAGGCTATTTGGGTGCTTGCAGCTAATAGTAGCAATAACAATAGTAATGTTCCCATTGCATAGATGGGGAAACTGAGGCAGAGATTAAGGCTCTTGCCTAAAATCACACAACTGATTCTATAGAATGAGCCCACTTAATTACTACACAGACTTCTGCCTAATTCACTTTGGTAAAAATGCAGACTTAAATATCTTCCAAGGAGAAACAACAATAATAATACACATCAAAAACCAGTGGATTAGTATAATAAATTATAATCTATCAATACAATGAAATACTATACAGGTAAAGAAAGAGGTCCAAGACACATTGTTGGAAAAAGGCAAGCTACAAAACAAAATGCAAGAATGACCTCATTTGTGTATACATCTAGATGCCTAAATATGTAGAGTAAATGTCTAAAAGGTGATTATCTCTAGAACAGGAAAAGGGATCCGGAGGCCCCCGGTAGTCCATATTTTCTACATTAGATCTTTTTGTAACCATTGGGCAGGTTTTATTTTACTATAAAAAAAACCACCCTATCCATACTTACAAAAGAAAAGAGGCAGTGCATGTAGAATGTTTGTTTCAGCCACCTGGAATCATGAGAAGCAGGTCTCTGATGCCCTTGAGGTCAAAGGTCTCAACAGCTTTCTTGAATCCTTACTGCTAAAAGTTCCCAACTGTACCTGGTTCTTCCTACCTAACCTGTGACACAGTCTTCCCCTCCACACCTGCCTCCCTCCATGGACCTCACACTCACATTTCAGTCTTCGTCTTCCCTCTTCACAACTTGGATAGACTCTTCAGGTAGCTCTGCACCTATGGACACCAGGAATGACCACCTTACCCAGCCCAACACACAACATCTAACAACCCTGGCACCTGAGTTCACCCCATACAGCAAGCAGTTCTCATCAGCCACTACGATTCTGTAACTTTCCCAAACAAAAGCCGACCTCTTTGCCTCCCTTGCCTGCCTTATTTCATCACTCCAGGTCACATCCTGTTCCTAATAAAACGCCGCACTCCCTTGAAAGGTATTAAGGAGAAAGCTGCAAACCACAGGATGAAAAAGCAAGTTCTATACCAGTGATGGCAAACCTTTTGAGCTTGGCGTGTCAGCATTTTGAAAAACCCTAACTTAATTCTGGTGCCGTGTCAGATATAGAATTTTTTTAAAAAAATATATATATATATTTCATTGATTTTTTACAGAGAGGAAGGGAGAGGGATAGAGAGTTAGAAATATCGATGAGAGAGAAACATCGATCAGCCGCCTCCTGCACACCTCCCACTGGGGATGTGCCCACAACCAAGGTACATGCCCTTGACCAGAATCGAACCTGGGACCCCTCAGTTCCCAGGCCGACACTCTATCCACTGAGCCAGACCGGTCAGGGCTATAGAAATTTTTTGATATTTGCAACTATAGTAAAACAAAGACTTATATTTTTGATATTTATTTTATACTAGAGACCCGGTGCACAAAAATTTGTGCACTCGGGGGTAGGGGGTCCTTCAGCCCAGCCTGTGCCCTTTCACAGTCTGGGACCCCTCGGGGGTGACCACTTGCTGGCTTAGGCCTGCTCCCCAGGGGATTGGGCCTAAGAAGGCAATCAGACATCCCTCTGGCAGCCTGACAGCCCTCAGGGGATGTCCACTTGCCAGCGGGGAGCAGACCTAAGCTGCAGTCAGATGTCCTTAGCGCTGCTGAGGAGGCAGGAGAGGCTCCCACCACCACTGCTGTACTGGCAGCCATCAGCCTGGCTTGTGGCTGAGCAGAACTCCCCCCTGTGAGAGTGCACTGACCACCAGAGGGCAGCTCGTGCATTGAGCGTCTGCCCCCTGGTGGTCAGTGTATGTCATAGTGACCAGTCATTCCCAGTCTTTCTGCTGTTAGGGTCAGTTTGCATATTACCCTTTTACTATATAGGATAGAGGCCTGGTGCACAGGTGGGGGCCGGCTGGTTTGCCCTGAAGGGTGTCCCGGATCAGGGTGGGGGTCCCGCTTGGGTGCCTGGCCAGCCTGGGTGAGGGGCTGATGGCTGTGTGCAGCTGGTCACACTCCCTTCAGGGTGGCGGTCCCCACTGGGGTGCCTGGCCAGCCTGGATGAGGGGCTGAGGGCCGTTTTCAGGCTGGCGGGCGACTGAAGCTCCCAGCCTCTTTGTTTTTCTTTTTATCTTTTTTTTATTCTGGGATTTATTTACCTTCTATAGCTGTCACTGGAACTGAGAGCCGGCTCCAGCTCTGAGGCCGTGGCTGGCGGAAAGCAGGTATCTGGGTTTGTTTAGCTTCTATAATTGAAACTCTGTTGCCATCACTGGCGCTCTAAGCTCTGAGCCCACTGCTGGCTGAAAGCAGGTATCTGGGTTTGTTTAGCTTCTATAATTGCAACATTGTTGCATCCAGAGCTCAGAGCTGGGCTGCGGCAGGTGGGGAACCTTGGCTTCCTCCATCACTGGAGCAAGCAAGCCTCATGTTCATTTCAGCTGCATGGCTTCCGGCCGCCATCTTTGTTGGCAGTCAATTTGCATATCCTGCTGATTAGCCAATGGGAAGCGTAGCAGAGGTATGGTTAATTACCATGTTTGTCTATTATTAGATAGGATATTTAAATGCCATGTAACAAAGAAAAATCAACCAAAAAAATGAGTTCACATGTCACCTCTGACACACGTGTCATAGGTTCACCATCACTGCTCTATACCCTCAAGATCCTTAGGTGCCAGTTCTCACTATAAGCAAACATTGACAGAGGACTATGAGAAAGGCTGTAAAATAAATATCTAGGATGCTACCATCATTGAAAGAGATGCCCAACTCACACCAGAAGGAGGGGAGGTTCCTGTCACCCTGCTACTACTTCTGTTACTAACAACACTGCCACCACCACCAAGTCAAAGGTTACTATGTGCATACTAAGAAACATACATGAATCTTCTGGAATCTTCCCAAGAACTCTATTTGGAACATACTATCTTTAATCTCCATTTTAGAGACGAGCAAACGAAACCTTAGGAGGTTCAGACACTATAGTGCTGACCCCACAGAACATGATCAGTAACCACCACTTTAACTGAGTGTATGAACACAGCATGGGGCACAGGGACAATTACAGTGATCCTGAACACAGTTCTGCAGCCCCATGGCCTGAGCTCAGACCACAGCCACTAATGCCTAAGGACCTGGGGCATCCATGCCTCAGTTTCCTCATCTGAAATGGGCATAAGAAAAGTACACACCCAGGGGATCCATGTCTGGCATGATGGAAGAGGTTGATACATCCTCTCTGCAAAACGCAGCTCTGAAGCGGGGCCAAAGTACTGAAGTAACCACTTCAGTACTTTGGAGACAAACAGCACCAACTGAGAAACTTACTCCCAAAAACCACTCAACTTTGGACTTCATTAAAAGTCCAAACTCTTGTGCTCCAAAATTCATTGCTGAGAGAAAGACCAGCCACAGATGGGAGAAAATATTTGCATATCACATATCTGATAAAAAATTTGTATCCAGAATATATATATTAGAAGCCTGGTGCATGAATTTGTGCACCAGTGGGATCCCTTGGCCTGGCCTGCAGGATTGGGCCGAAACCGGCTCTCCAACATCCCGAGGGGTCCTGGATTGCGAGAGGGCACAGGCCTGGCTGAGGGACCCCACCAGTGCACTATTGTGGCCGTGGAGAGACGTGGGAGGTTGGCCAGCTGGGGAGGGACCGTGGGAGGGGCCTAGGGTGTGTCCATCCCATCTCACTTGGCCCCAGTCAGCCGGACCCCAGCAGCAAGCTAACCTACCTACCCATCGGAGTGTCTGCCCCCTGGTGGTCAGTGCATGTCATAGGGACTGGTTGTCTGCCCCCTGGTGGTCAGTGCATGTCATAGCAAGCAGTTGAGTGGCCTTAGCATATCATTAGCATATTACACTTTGATTGGTTGAATGGCCCACCAGTCGACTATACACTTAGCATATTGGGCTTTTATTATACAGGATATATATAATTACATATATCTATAAGCAAGACAAATAACACGATTTTTAAAATCGGCAAATGACTGGAATAGATCTTTTACCAAAGAAGACATGCAAATGACTAATAACCACAGGAAAAGGAGCTTACAATGCTGGTCACTGAGAAACTGTAACTAAAAGCCACAATGTGATACTACTACACACCCACTAGAATGCTGAGCTCTAGTGTTTGCATGAATGTAGAAAAACTGGACCCCTAGTACACTGCTGGTAGGAATGTAAAATGGGTTGGCTTTTAAACGTTTTTCTTTCTTTTTTTTATTACTGTGGGAAAAATTATTCAAATGCATGGCTAAATATATAGAACAAAAAGATTTATGACATGGCAGGTATATTCAAGACACCCAGAAATCACTCCACGTCAGTTCCACAGATCATCTTTCTTTTTTCTGCAGCTGTATAGTGTATACGACTTGTATCCTGACTTTCTTTTCTTTCTTTTTTTGTGGTACCTTGAACAGAAATTTCTCATCTTACTTTAGTCAAGTTTGTCAGTCTTCTTTTATTGTTTGCCTTTCTATTATCTTAAGAAACCCCCTGACACTTGACGGCTTTAAATTCTCCTGTATTTCCTATAAACGTACCAAAGTGGTACTTTTCAAATGTAAGTCCTTGATTAATCTAGTATTGATATGTGTGAGGCAGGGAATAATGTGCATTTTTCCACAAAAGTAACCAGCTGGCTCAACACATTCCCAGAAAAATACCAACCCTCATAAGAATCAAATTAAAATAGTAATGATTTTACACAAGTCAAATCAGCAAAGATTTATCTAAATCAGGGGTCCTCAAACTTTTTAAACAGGGGGCCAGTTCACTGTCCCTCAGACCGTTGGAGGGCCGGACTATAGTTTAAAAAAAAACTGTGAACAAATTCCTATGCACACTGCACATATCTTATTTTGAAGTAAAAAAAAAACAAAACGGAAACAAATACAATATTTGTATTTGCATGTGGCCTGCGGGCTGTAGTTTGAGGACCCCTGATCTAAATAATGATATGCTTTACATAAAAATGTCTTAGTATAGTTGTGAAAATATAACTTGGATATATGCAAATCTTAAAAATACTCATACTCTGTGACCCAATAATGCTATTTTTATAAATCTTAAAGAAATAATATAAAACCAAAGCATAATGTCACCTGCATTAGTATATATAATAAAGAAATAAATTTAAGTCTTAAATATCAGAGGCATTCTAAGTTCCAATAGTATGAGAACTGTAAATAAAATCTGCACATCTACACAATGGGACTTGACGGAACCATTAAAATTGATATTTATACAGAGTTATAAATAACATGGGGAAAAGTTCATATTATTGTTCATTTGTTACGTGCAAAAACACAGGAAACAAAATCGTATGTAAAGTGTGGTCTCGATTATGTAGAAAGAATGGGGAGGAAAACCAGACCAGTAAGAAATACAGCAAAACCGTCAACTGGACCGCAGAAGGCTTTGTAAATATTATTTCCAGTACTTTATTTTCAAAATGTTCTCTAATAAATATGAGGCACTTTTATAAAAATAAAGTATGTGAACTTGTTTGTTCCTTTTTTAAAGGGAATGGCTGAACAAATCCATCAGGTTAAAATCAAAATGTAAGGCCTTTTCTTGGCTTCCAGTTACACTGTGAATGGAAACCATACAAGAATATAAATCAGTAGATAAGAATAGTGTATTATCTTTGTTTTATTAGAACCTAGGCAGCCTCCTCCTTCTCCTCACCCCACCCAAAATAATGTTTTGCAAATCTAACATTTTGTTTGGTGCATATACACTGAGTGGCCAGATTATTATGACCGGCCAGATTATTATGACCACCCCATCTGTACTTCGTTCAAAGTCTAAAAGACAAAAGTATTGAAACAACATGGAGGGACCTGGAGAGTATTATGCCAACAAAATAAGCCAGTCAGAGAAAGACAAATAGCACATGATCTCACTTTTATGTGGAATCTAATGAACAAAAGAAACTGACAAACAAAATAAATCCAGAGATATGGAAGCATGCAACAGACTGATGATTTTCAGAGAGAAGGGGTGGGAGTTGGGAGTGGAGGGAGAAGAGATTAACCAAAGAACTTATATACCTACTAGAGACCTGGTGCACAAATTCGTGCATGGGTGGGGTCCGGCCAGCCGCCCCAAACAGGGTGATTGGGCCGGGTTGGCCAGGGGGAGGGGCCGCAGGCAGTTGGCCCGCCGGCCCCACCCCCTGGTTGAACTCCCAGTGGAGGGGACAATTTGCATATTAGCCTTTTATTATATAGCATATGCATAACCCATGGACACAGACAATAGTGCAATGAAGGCCTGGGGAAAGGGTGGGAGTAGGGAGGAGGGGGTCAATGAGGGGGGAAGGGGACAGTGTAATATTTTCAACAATAAAGATAAATTTAAAAAAATAAGAAACATAAAAAATAAATGAAGACAAGAGTCATAGGCTCAACTTTTCAGTGTCCCTTTCCCCTCCTTATCCACTATTTCCATGATTACCCCTAGTCATTCCCCAGCACAGACCTAACCCTAATCCTCCCCCATTCTCACTCTGAAAAACACTATTGGCAAAACCACAACATTGGTTAAATCCAACACCACCTGGGCCACACCTGTGCCCTTGCAGGGGAATGTGGCCACACAAACCCATAAGCATTGACTGACCTCACTTTATGGTCATGACCTGAACTTCAGACGGAGCCTCCATGTGCCTGGAAATCAAACTACATTCCATTCACTCACACTTGTGGGCATTTCACAGCTTTCCTCACTCCTATAATACTTACTCCCCCCACCTTCCATCCCAGCTGATAGGCCAGCTTCCTGTTTCACTGAGAAAATTAAAAACATCACAACCAAATTTCAAACGCCAACACTTCAATTCACGTCTACCGACCTGGGGGCACAGGTTTGCACATCTATCCTGTCACTGTGCAGGTGCACACATCTTTCTAAAGGCACCCTCCACTTGGCACACGTGATCTCCTTCATTACCCAACTATTTCCCCATTCTACAGGATCACTCCTAAAAATGTCATTTCTCACATGTATAAACAAACTTGTCTTGGCCCCACTTTCCCCACCAGCTATGGGTGGAGAAAGAGGTTCAATTTCTTAATCCCCTCTGCAACAGAGCACCTTGGGAAAATCATGCATACCTGAGACCTACCATTCCCTGTCTCCCAATTTTCTCTCAAACCACACCAGACACCTACTCTACCACTACACAGAAGTTGCTCTTGTCAAAGTCACTTATGATGTCCACACTGCAAATCCAGCATCAATTCTCAGTCCTTATCTTAGGTGCTCTCTCAGCAGCATTTGATACAGCTGATCACGTCTCAGACTGCCTCCAATCTCTTAATTTTGGAGCTCCCCAGCACTCTGCTTTGGTCATTTCTTCTTCATTTACACTCATGTCCTTAGCGACTTCACTCGTTCTCATGTTCTAAATAATATTGATGTGTCATCTACTCTCGAATTTCCTTTTAAACATGTTTTTAATTAATTTTTAGAGAGCGAGGAAGGGATAGGGAAAGATAGAAACATCGATGAGGGAGAAACCTCAACATCTATCGGCTGCCTTCTGCACACCCCCTGCTGAGGATCAAACCTGCTACCTGGGCATGTGCCCTGACCAGGAATTGAACCAGTGACCTCTAGGTGCACAGGTCGAAGCTCAACCACTGAGCTTCACCAGCCGGGCCTGAATTTCTATCTCTTTAGCCAGTGATCAATCAACTCCCTTCTTCTTCTTTTTTAAATATATTTTTATTGATTTCAGAGAGGAAGGGAGACGAAGAGATAGAAACATCAATGATGAGAATCATTGATCAGCTGCCTCCTGCACACCCCCTACTGAAGATCAAACCCACAACCCAGGCATGTGCCCTTGACTGGAATCGAATCCAGAACTTTCAGTCCACAGGCCGACACTCTATCCACTGAGCCAAATCAGCTAGGGCTCAACTCCCTTCTTGACGTGGCCACTCTGCTATCTTAGCGATGCCTGAGACTTAACGAGTTCATAATGAAGCTCTGGATCTTTCCCATCCCATCCCCACCCTGCTCTCCTTGCAGCCTTTTCCACTTTCACTTGTGTTTACTCCATTCTCCCAACAGCTCAGAACAAAGGGTTTGGATCATCCATGGCTCCTCTCTTTCTCTCACACCCCACATCCCAATCTCAGCTGTTATCTTCAAAATACATGCAGAATCCAATCACTTTCCACCATCTTGTTGGTTCAAGCTACTGTCCTATCTTACGGGCATTATTGCAGAGTGGCATTCTAGGTATTTTTCTTGCTTTCTCCTTTGGTCCCCTACATTCTTTTCTCAACAAGGTACTGGTGCTCAGGGAGGTGGCACAAAGGCTGATACCCTGGCTAAGTAATGATGGTATCCTGAAGGAAGTCCTTTATCTCGGGCCCAGGCATCTCATGTCTCCTGGCAGCAATCACGTAACTGTGTCAAGCTATCTTGTTAATTTGCACATAGCGTTAAAATCTCTGGCTCTTCACATTCTTGAGAACTACATGCAAATAAAAGTAACTGAAACAGAGTAAATGTAATATAATTGCTTTGCCTTCTTTTAGGGCCTCTAGATCTTACCACAACAAGCTTCGTTTTAAAAAGCAACAGGAATACTTGTATGGCTACAAAGGTGGATAAAGAAATTTAAAGATAACCAAATTAAGAAAAGTAGACTTGTCATGGTGTGGGTCAGCTGGTTGGAGCATTGTCCCATACACCAAAAGGTCACAAATTCGCTTCCCAGTCGGGGCACATACCCAGGTTTCGGGCTCAATCCCCATTTGGGGTTCATACGAGAGGAAACCGATCAACGTTTCCCTCTCACATCGATGTTTCTCTCTTTCTCCCTCTCCCTAAAATCAATAAAAACATATCCTCTGGTGAGGATTAAAAAAAAAAAGTGGACTTAAAGTTGTCCACTTTTAATTGAAAATTTAATAAATTAAGAATGAATTTATAATTACAGCAAAAGTTCTAATAAATGTTCAAGTGATTCACTCCCACTTTGTAGACCACTTACATAAAAACATAAAGTAGCACCAAGTTCCTGTGACACTGGGTGAATCTTCCGAGTCTCAGTTTCCCATATAACACATTGATCTCTAAAACCTACCCAGCTCCAAGAGTATCTGATTGAATGAAAATAAAAATATGCAGATACTCAGACATTAAACCTGCAGAGAACTTTTACGTGATCATTTCTAAGCATTTTTTCCTGTAACTGTGTTCAATGCATTGCTAGTCAACTAAATATGAAACAATAGTCCATAGATTCAATCATTTAAAATATTAATGGAGCTGGCTTATAAGAATTAGTTAATGAAATAAACTCATTCCTTAATTTTCTAATTCATATTTAAACATGTTGGATTTAAAAAGTAGTATACTTAGGTAACAAATCCTCAGTCTTTATATATGTGCATATTAAATTTTAATGTACATATTTTTATACCTTTCTAAGCACTCACCAATGGTTTAGCTAAAAACGTAGCAAATACCCTAAGCAATCTCAGCATGTTGACTGCCTGTGAGAAAGAATGGCCTCACTGTTTAAACTACTGAGCAGGTAACACCCTTTCAGAATGTATGACAAATAGTTATAATTAGGTAGGGCCCAAAGATCTGTCTGCTGTTTTTGTTTTCATTCTGTGGCAGAGGTACTATACCAAACAGTGCAATAATTAAGTTCTTTAATTACTTTTCATTCTTCAAAATTTAAAGTTATATTCATTTACAAACAAAATCTTTTAAATATACTGAACTACTAAAGCAAAAACTTTTAACTCCTAAAGGCAACGTGCACATAAAAATAACTGTAACGTGCCTTGGCCAGTGTGGCTCAGTTGGTTGAGCATCATCCCATGCACCCAAAGGTTGCTGGTTCAATTCCCGGTCAGGTGACATGCCTAGGTCTTGGGCTTGATTCCCAATAGAGGGCATGCAGGAGGCAGTTTATCAGTGTTTAGCTCTCACATGGATGTTTCTCTCTCTCTCCCTCCCTCGCTAAAAAAAAAAAAATCAATTAAAAAAATTTTTTTTAAGTATTTAAAAATATAAGTAACTGAAAAGTGACACAACTGTTTCGAATGCTCTCAGCCTTTAGATCTCAACACAAAGTCTCCAATTTAAAAAACAATTTATCAACTACTCAAATGCTTCTGCATAGAATATATGAGTTTTTCATTCAGCGTGCTTTAGAGAATATTAACTTTCAGTTAATATCATCTTTCCTCATTTTCTATAAGTACAATGAAATTGAGAATAGCAGATTTGGGATACAAAAAGTAATCCACATAAGACTTACTAAATATATATATTAAGAGCATACATAAACCTCACTTCTGATTTTTAGAGATAAAGGGGATCCTGGGGAGCAATAATTATTCAAATTAATAATATAGCCCTATTAAGCAAATAATCTTACAAAATGGAAAACATTATGTGCATTGTAAGCTGATAATTATCTAATATAACCATTTATTGTAGGATGCCGCACATGTGATCTCTTGATATTAAAATGATCCAACTTAAGCCTAGCCGGTGTGGTTCAATGGTTGAGTGTCAACCCATAAACCAGGAGTTCATGGTTCGATTCCCTGTCAGGGCACATGGCCAGGGTTGCGAGCTTGATCCCCAGTAGGGGGCATGCTGGAGGCACCCAATTGGTAATATTTCTCTCTCATTGATGTTTCTATCTCTCCCTCTCCTTTCCTCTCTCTGAAATCAATAAAAACATATTTTAAAAAAAGATTCAACTTAAAATAATTTGCATTGCCCACTGTAGGAGAGCAGGCATTTCGTATTTAAGTTACATGGAGCTCAGTGACAGAGATGTGCCTCCATGATGACACTAGCTGAACACACAGTGAAAATCTATTTAAAGAGAAATTAGATGTGAGTCCCCCCCCCCAAAGGTAAAAGGCTTTAATATTCACTGATGCTAGAAAAACAAACACAAACTATTAAAAAGAACAAAAAACTTTGCATGAGCTTATGAAACATAAACTTCTTTATCTTTATTATCCCTCTTCCTCACCCCCCAAAAACACAAGGTCAGTGAGGAATGGAAAGCAGACAACAACAGTGTTAACTGGCTTACAGAAACTGGAGAAAGCTGCAATTGAAGCCTACTGGAAGGGAAGGCAACAAAAAACACATCTAAGAAAAGTTATCGCAAATCTGAAACAAGAATCATTTACTGTTTATTTTCAAAAGTGGGGAAGAGAACAGTTAAAAAACAAGAATTCCTGAAGCCAAAATTATAATTCAAAAGGAGAAAAATGGAGAATATTCACACCCCAAAAAAGAACCAAAAAAAAGCTGATTCTTAAAAATTGAGGGGAAAAAAATTAATACATAAATTCAAGAGGCCCAACATCCAACAAAGAGCTTCAGTCAGGCGGGGGAAAAATTCAAGGGGAAGAAGTTATAAAAGAAATTTTAAACATTTTGCCAGAACCCAAGAACCCAAGTGTAGAGTCTAAGGATCCATGGACTGCTCAGTCTATCCAAAAAGAAAAAATAACAATCAGGCACATTACAGCAACATTTTAGAGTTTAGGAGATAATACAAAGGTACTATAAAGCATCCAGAAAGAGAAAAAAATTACATACAAATGGCTGGGGTGTGTAATGCTGCTGACTAAGAGATAGCACTGGAAGCTGGCAGAGCAATGCCTTAAAAATTCCCAGGGAAACTGACTTTCAACATGGCATACAGTCGGTCCATCACTTCAGTGTGCTTCCACATCTCTTGGCATCCCAGCAGGGACATGGCTGGCTCTGGACAACGGACTATGGAGCAAATGTGACATGTGTCACTTCTGAGCCAAGTATTTCAGTGCCAGCCTGTGGCCTGTCTGCTCTCCCTGTCTCTGCTGTGGTAGCCTGAGCCTTGGGTGATGGGAGGGGAACGCAGGTGACAGTAGGCTGGATCTCAAGGAAGATGCTAGGGGAACCCCAGGCCCACAGCAGATGTGGTGAAAGTGAGAAACACACCTTTATTTGTTGCTCAGATTTCAGAGTTAGGCTGCCACTGACTCAAATAGTAACCTAGAAATCTATACCCAGCTGGACCATACATCAAATATTTAGAACACAGACATTTTCTGACATGCCAGGTGTCAAACACACAATGACCCCATGCCCCATCACCTGTCTAGGAAGTCACTAGGAGGATGAGCTCCATCAAATCAGGGAAGTAAACATACAGCTCTGGTTTGATTCAGCCTGTTTGAGATAATGTCCCTGTCATCTATAGCTCTTCCCAATCAAACGCAGGTCACCCTCCAAGGGCCAGCTCAACTGTGGCACATCCTCCATGAAGGGTTTCCTCCACAAACCCAAATTCCCTTGCTCCCCGGAGAAAATAAAACATCTTACATCAATGGCAAGAAGAGGTGTCTATACCAGACTCCACTATGAAATCTGTAATGTGGTATGTGACTTTGGGAAGACTATGTAATCACTTTTAGTCTCAATTTCCTCATCATCTAGGTAAGAAAGAAGCTGGTTAATGATCAGGAAGTTCATTCTATTTCTACAATGAAATAATTTTGCAAATGTGCCAAACCACTAAAATCCTAATGCAATTCTATTTTGATACATGCTTACATAATCTGAGTCTGTTATAACTGGTAGTACTGTTATTCAGTGTGTGTGTGTCGTGTATGTGTTCACTTTAAAAGCAATGTCAAAAGACAAAAATAGCTATTGCCAAAAAATATTTACTTTAAAGCTGAAATTAAGCTTGAATAGCAAACACCTTCATTATTATAAACATCAAACCAAAATTCATAAAAGGAAAATCATACAAAGTAACAAACCTACCAGTAAGACTTCCTCCTTTAAAAGTGTGTTACTGTACTGCTGCTTCAACCATCCAGCATGTTTCTGGTGTGGCCAGAACAACAGCTACCACTACAAGTTCAACCATAAGCAGCAACCTAAAAGAGGCTATCTAGAGCACTTGGTGAACACACCTTGTCTACACAGTTCTAAAGAATAACATTAAACTCTTATTATCATTTTTGATGAAAATTTTATCCAATATGAACCATATATTCCTCTGCCTTCAGAATAAAAGCTTTAAACACAAATGTATACGCTGAATACACAGTAATCTCAGACTGCCATCAAACTGCTGTAGATGGGTGCCTCTTCAGATAACCAAATTTACCTGCTGCTGCCGAAACCGGTTTGGCTCGGTGGATAGAGCGTCGGCCTGCGGACTGGGGGGTCCCGGGTTCGATTCCGGTCGGGGGCATGTGCCTGGGTTGCGGGCATATCCCCAGTGGGAGATGTGCAGGAGGCAGCTGATCGATGTTTCTCTCTCATCGATGTTTCTGACTCTCTATCTCTCTCCCTTCCTCTCTGTAAAAAAAATCAATAAAATATATTAAAAAAAAAAAAAAAAATTTACCTGCTGGCAAATTTCAGGATGGCACGGTGACACCTTCAGGGTTCAGTGATGTTCAGATAACTGCTTGTCATCTAGGGCTTCAGAGACTGGATCTTGTCGTCTTTCTTCTCCTCTTTCTTTCTTTATTCAATGGTCTGCTCCCAGGGACAAGGGGATAGCCACTGCTCCCCAAACATAGTCTCCAAGTGGATGCCCTTTTAATAATTTCAAGAAACAAGTTTAGTATGATAGCTGCTAAGAGTGATAACGCAATATTAAAACAGCATGAATCGAGCACAGGGCCTTGCAGAGGGCCATGCATTTTACCTTTTTTGTTCTCGATCCTCCACCACTGACGGCCATGACCCAGGGCCAAGGAACCCAATGGTGGCTGACACTGTAAGCATCTGCCACCCTCACTCTTCTAGTAGCTGGCACCATTAGTACTTATGTGGACTCCACTCTCTCTTCTCTTATTGACATTTTTCTTGTCCCTTTGGACCCTCACCCTTTCCCACACAGGACTTCCTTAACAAGAAAAACCAAGTCTTACATAGACATTGCTGATAAACCAGAATACTCCTTTTGACCAATCACAGTGTAATCTAATTATTACTATTAGTACTTGTTATAGGCCAGGCACTGAACTCACACATCTACATGCATTGTCTCTTCAATGTTCACACCAATGCTGAGAAAGGCAGTTGTACAGATAAAGCAAATGAGATTTCCTGTTTATTTTTAAAAACCTACACTTATAAAGAACTTATAAAACACCAAAAAAAACAAACAATCCAATTTAAAAAATGGGCAAAGAACCTCAATAGACATTTCTCCAAAGAGGACATACAGATGACCAATAGACATATGAAAAGAGGCTCAAAGTCACTAATCATCACAGCAATGCAAATTAAAACTACAATGAGGTATCACCTCACACCTGCCAGAATGTCTACCATCAGTAAAGTAACACAAACAGTGTTGGCGAGGATGTGGAGAAAAGGGAACCCTTGTCCTTTGTTGGTAGTAATGCAGATTGGTGCAGCCATTGTGGAAAACAGCATGGAGATACCTCAAAAAAATTAAAAATGGAACTATCTCATGATCCAGTGGTTCTACTTCTGGGAATATAACCAAAGAAACCCAAAACACTGATTCAAAAAAATATACACACCCCTATGTCCATTGCAGTATTATTTACTAGTACAATAGCTAAGATCTGAAAACACCCCAGGGTCCACCAGTAGATAAGTGGATAAAAAAGCTGTGGTACATTTACACAATGGAATAGTACCAAGCCATAAAAAAGAAGGAAATTTTACCCTTCGACAACATGGATGGACCTGGAAAGCATTTTGCTAAGTGAAATAACCAGAGAAAGACAAGTACCATATGATTTCACTTATATGTGGAAACTAATGAACAAAATAAACTAACAAACAAAATAGAAACAGACTTTAGAAAACAGACCTATAGCTGTCAGAGGGGACTGGGGTTGTGGAGCTGAGTGAAAAGGTGAAGGGATTAAGCAAAAAAAAAAAAAAACCTCATAGACACAGACAACAGTATGGTGATTATCAGAGGGAAGTGGGGGAGGGATGTAGGAAAGGGTAAAGGAGATAAATGGTGATGGAAGGAGCCTTGATTTGGGTGGTTAACACATAATACAATATACAAATGATTTAGTATAGAATTGTACACCCAAAACCTATATAATTTTATTAACCAATGTCACCCCAATAAAATCAATTAAAAATAAATACCTACCCTGTGAATTCTGCAGAACCAGACAGAAATATTCTAACCCATGACAGAGCTTGGATTTTACTTTAAACAAATAATGTTCACAGTAAGTGTCAAATGGATGACTATCTCCAGATTAGCCCCATATGAGGAATAGACTGGGAGGGAACCTAAGATGTGTTCAAGGTCACAAAGCTAGTAAGGTATACTCTTTCCTGAAGATCTAACACATCCAAAATGTCCTTTAGGTGCAATTTGAGAACTGAAATCTTAAATGACTTTACCTAGTATGTCTATCTTAAAAGCATCAAGAAGACCAACAGCCCCCTAAAAACAACTGTTCCAACTAAGTAAAATTTGATGTTGGTGTGAATCATCAAAGAAGACCCAAGTTTAAAGTAAAATGTACACTCAGTCCTAAAGTTTTCACTACTTGTAAGCATAATAAAATAACCATAAAATATTAATGCCAATTTCACTATTGGTCCAACATAAGTCATGTCCCACTACTGTTCCCAGTTTACTACCTGGACAACTCTTTTGGTCAATCTTGTCACACACAAAAAGTTTGCTCTTTCTGTGACATACATTAGTATTATGAATTCCTCCCTTGTAAAGGGAATTTTACAAAAGTACACAGGGACCGCAAATGCACCCTTGCCAAAACTGGAGGAGGTGAGGGATGAGGTCAGAGGACTGAAACAGACAACCTTCACTTCCCATAACAGGCGCAACAAACAGAACAGCAAAAAGTGATCCTAGTTCTGGGTCATTTACCTGTCTACCCTTCTTAAATATTAAAATGGATGTATATACACCCACTAGTTATACTGGATTATAAATAAAGATCAAATTCAACATAGTTGTGTACCAACCCATTTCATATGGCTGTGTATTTTTGAGAGAAAACAGTAACTATCACAAACTCAGAAATAGACATAACATTTCCTTTTTTTTTCAGAGTATAGTAAGACTTTTCAATAAGATCGCACAATGACTTCCATGAGCAAAATAAAAGACACATACTATTAGTAACACGAAAGTTTCCTGACAACTGACCACAATGGAGAAAACTACCAGTTATCTGTGAGGAGTGAAGTTACATAACAAGACAGTCTGAAGATACTTGCTTCCGTTCCCTATAAAGAGTGCCACTGAAAGGAATGAGTAGGAATCCAGTCCCTACAGCCAGCTTTTCCTCCCAGGTCATAGCACAGCCCAGGTGGGCTGCAGCCCAGGTCAATGGTGCCCAAACCCCTGTCACTCCCTGCAAGGTGCAGCCTTGGGAGTGTGCCAGGTGACACCCAGAGGTGTGTCCCTGGACCCTGTGGCAGTCATGTGTAAGGCCTTCCCATTAAAAGATGGGGAAAGTTGCCCTGACAGGTTTGGCTCACTGGATAGAGCGTAGCCCTGTGGACTGAAGGGTCCCAGGTTCGATTCCGGCCAAGGGCATATCCCCAGTAGGGGGTGTGCAAGAGGCAGCTGATAGATGTTTCTCTCTCATTGATGTTTCTAACTCTCTATCCCTCTCCCTTCCTCTCTGTAAAAATTCAATGAAATAGCCAAAACCGGTTTGGCTCAGTGGATAGAGCGTCAGCCTGCGGACTGAAGGGTCCCAGGTTCGATTCCGGTCAAGGGCATGTACCTGGGTTGCGGGCACATCCCCAGTAGGAGATGTGCAGGAGGCGGCTGATCGATGTTTCTCTCTCATCGATGTTTCTAACTCTCTATCTCTCTCCCTTCCTCTCTGTAAAAAATCAATAAAATATATTTTAAAAAAAAATCAATGAAATATATTTTTTAAAAAAAGATGGGGAAAGGGCCCAGCCAGTGTGGCTCAGATGGTTGAGCATCAATCAACCCATGCACCAGAAGGTCACTGGTTCGATTCCAGATCAGGACACGAGCTTGGCTGCAGCTCCATCCCCATCCCCGGTGGGGGCTGTTGCAGGAGGCAGCCAATTGATGTTGAAGTTTCTCTCTCATCAATGTTTCTATCTCTCTCCCCCTCTCCCTCCTTCCATCTCAAAGCAAAAAAAAATCAATAAAAATTTAAAAAAAAAAAAAAAAGAAGGGGAAAGGGACAGTATACTTCCCACCAACTCAGACGATGTCTAAGGACCATAATAAAGAGGGGAAAATGTTTCAAAGAGATGGGGAAGGGAGTCCTAAAAGGACAATAACGTTCGGGTGAATAACATGGTGGATCCTCAACCAGACCAAACAGTAGCAAGCACTGACCAAACACCAGAGTCACTTCTTTGGAGAATTCTTATCACGTCACCCATCAGAGAGCAGCTTCCCCAAGGGCAATGAGAGAACACCAGGGACTGTGCTGGAACCCACGTGCTGCGGCCACACATTCCATCAGAGCCGGTGAAATTCTGAACCGCACCACCTGCGCGCCAGGTGAGCCACCGAGGAGAAATCAGGAGCCCGGGGAAAGCTGTATCAGGGGCTACGTTTTGGGGTTTTACCTGTGCAACTTGGCCAACCGTGCCATTCATGTTTTCAAATAACGCTTGACTCTCTCTAGCACTAAATAAGCCACTTAACATTCATTCATTCAAGTAAGTGAAGCGCGTTTCATGTGGTGGTATCTGCTGGGTTAAGAAAAAAACGTCGAGAAACGCATGCCTCCTGTGGGTGAGAACACCCCCGTGATTTCATCTAAAAGGAGAAAACAGTTTACTTTTGATGACAAATACGTCTTTATTCAGGGCACACGGCCCATTAGAAACGTGTTTTGGAGCCCTTCTGTCTCATTCACATGACTGCTGGGATGCGCGCTGCCTGGTCCAGGAACATGGGTGGCACTCAATTCAAAGGTAAGGACTTCCTTCCCGGAAGCCCGAGTTCTGCCGCGTGTTCCCACCTGGCCCCAAGTTCCAGAGCGGGGCGGAACCCCGAATTCCACAGGCCGACTGCGCGCGACGCTGGCACCCAGGGACCCGCACACATTCCAAGTTCTGTGCCAGGACGCACACTGAGAGATGTCAACAGTCCTGCTCCACACGGAGCCACCAGGGTCCCTGAAGTTGCCAACTCCCGAAGCAAACGAAATCGCGGCCTGCTCCGGGTCCCGGGGAGCTGCTGGAACCCCACCATCCGCACAGTCCGGGGGCTGAATCACCCAGCAGCACCCCCGCGGAGGGGCCCCACCCCCGACGGGGCCCCGCCGCCCCCGGCCCCCGGCCCCGAGCCGAGGGGTCCAGCGGGCCGAGCGGGTGTGGAGCGCGGTAGAGAGCGCGCAGGCCCGCGCCGCCCAGGCCTCGCCGAGCCCGGCCTCCCGGCGGCTGCGGGCCACAAAGGCGGCGGCCGGCCCGGCGCGCGGCGGCCCGGGAGGCCGAGGGTCGGGCGGCGGCGGCGGAAGCAGGCCTCGGCCCTCCCGCCGGCTCCTGGACGCTGCTCCCCGCCCGCCGGCCCGCCGAGGCGGCGCAGGGCCTCGTGCCGCCGGGACCCCGGCACGGTCGCCTCCCCGGCTCCGGCCCCGGCCCCGCCGCCCCAGGAAGCAGCGCCCCGCGGCCGGCGGCCGGGTCGCCCAGGAGGCAGCAGACGCACCGCCGGCCACGACCCCCGCAGACGCTCACCCGGAGGCGGCCGCTCCGCTTCCTCGCCCAGCGCCGGCGCGACTGCCCCGCGGCCCTCCTCCCCGCGGCTCCTCCTCCCAACGCCTTCCTCCTCCTCTTCCTCCGCCCCCTCCTCCTCCTCCCGGCGGCCGCCCGCGCCCACTACTCGGCCCGGGGCGCTGGCGGGCGTCCGGCGCGGGGGGCGGGGGCGCGCGGGGCGGGGACGCGAGGGCGCGCGGGGCGGGGCGAGCCAGGGCTGGGGAGCGCGGGGCGGGGACGCGTGGGGACCGGGACCCGGGGACCCGGACGCGCGGGGGCCGGGGAGGCC
This sequence comes from Myotis myotis, assembly GCF_014108235.1. NCBI lineage: Eukaryota > Metazoa > Chordata > Mammalia > Chiroptera > Vespertilionidae > Myotis > Myotis myotis. The sequence goes on from NW_023416401.1 coordinate 45,458,680, forward strand.
GGGGCCGTCCTGCGCTTCAGTGGGGTCCGAGCCGCGGCTGCCCCGCGCCCCCCCTGGAGGCAGCTCCTGCGGTCGCCGTCCTCCCCGTCTGCTCCCCGCCGGGGGGACCGGGCCCAGGCGGGCCGGACAGTCCTCTCCGCCCTCCAGCGCCTGCCCCGCGAGGTTGGCTCACCTGGCGCGGGGACCCCAGCCTGTCCCCGCGGGGAGGGAGAGGCCGGGACTGCAGGGCCGCCGTGGGAAAGCCCTTGCCACACCTCCGCTGCCTTACTCGGGAAATGTGCTTGCTCAGAGAGAACTTAGTCCTGGGTTCCAGCCAGCGACGTTTCCATTTAGTCCTTTTCAGTGGGGTTTTCTACAAGGAAGGTTTGTGCCGCTGAACTCAGAGGTACTGTGGAGCCGGTAACTTGACTCATTTCTTTGGAAACTGGCTGAATGTACTACTAGGTAATGTATATTTTGTGGGCCAGGCTTTGCATTAAGCTCTTTTGTATATATCATCTCCTTTAATTTGGACAATAATCTATAAGGTCAGTCTGATCATCCCTACATGACTGATGAGGAAGCAGGCCCCTTGTATGTAAGTATAAGCAATAAATAACTTCCCCAAAGTCACCACTACCCTGGGGCAGAGCTGGAATTCAGACTTAGGTCTCTCTGACTCCAGAATATGAGCTCTTAACCACTAACTTAAAGTAAGAGTGATAACAGTCTAGTAATACAACGTTAGAGATACTAGTGGCTAAATATACTATTAAAATCTTCATCCTTGGCTGAATTCCAAATACAGTACTGTACTTACTGGCTATAGACATGTTCTCTTGGCTGTCCACCATCCAACCCTTCCTTTTATCAGCAACTCAATCTCCCTTTGGGGAAATCTTATCTTTTCTCTGCCCACACCCAACACAGGGGAGACTCTCACCCAGGGAGCTGACCCTTGAGTAAGAAAGATCACAAACTTGGAGAGTTCATGGGATATGAGGGGGACCAGGTTCATCCTAGTGGGGTACCTGGACCAGGTTGTTCTTGGTGCCAACCCCCAACTGCCTTGTGATAAATCCCTGTTGTGTTCAAGATAATCGATTTCTGGCCCAGGAGGGCCATTTCTGTCGACCTATGAGCCAGGAGGTCACTGTTCAATTCCTAGTCAGGGCACATGTCTGGGTTGCGGGCTTGATCCCTAGTTGGGGCATGCAGGAGGCAGCTGATCAATGATTCTCTCTCATCATTGATGTTTCTCTCTCTCTCTCCCTTCCTCTCTGAAATCAATGATTCTCTCTCATCATTGATGTCTCTCTCTCTCTCCCTTCCTCTCTGAAATCAATAAAATTATATTTTAAAAAAGATAATCAATTTCTATTGTTTGCAACCACAAATATTGTCTGATGGATATATGGGGGCGGGGGATGGGGATGATGAAGGGTCCTATTGAAAGTATCCTAACAGGGGCAGCGAAGCATAGTTCACCTTCTTCCTCCTAAAGTCATAGCTTCTAGAGCCAGAAGGATCCTTATGGATCATCCTCCGACATCCTCATTTTATAGAGGAAACAGACTCAGAAGTCACAGGACTGACCAAAGTTGAAAGTAGCTGAGTCATCATGACTTGAACTGCTATCACCCAATTTCAAGTCTGGTTTGATTCCTAGTATTAATCGTCTCCCCTTCTTCCAGCAGAGGAAAACAGAATAGAGAAGCGTAGACTTGAGAAAATTGGGTGGACACAGGATGGAATACAGTGGGCAGCCTTCCAACCTCGCCCTGACATTCCAAGTGCACTCTCAGAGCTAAAGCACCTCCTGGGCCCCTGGGGGAAGCTGCCCACGGAAGCACAGTTCCAAGCTCTGGACTTCCCTGTCCCTGTCCCCTTGCCCTCCTGCCTGAGTGTCAGGAGCATCTTCACCCAGTCCAACTTCCCTGTTTGATACTAGTACTGGGTTGAGGAGGGTCCCCCAGAACCTCCGAATGTGACCTTGCTTGGAAATGGGGTCCTTGCCTATGTAGTTCAGTTAGTATGAGGGCATACTAGAGTAGGACGAATCCTTAATCCAATATGATGGGTGTCTCAGACAAGAGACACAGAGACAGCATGTAGCCGAAGACCACACCAGGAAATGCCACGAAGGCAGACACTGGTGATTTGTCCACAAGCCAAGGATTTCTACCCACACCAGATGCTAGGAAGAGGCCAGGAAGGATCCTCCCTGAGAGCCTTGAGAGAAAGCACAGCCCCGCCAACATCTTGACCTTGTACTGCTAGCCTCCAGAACCATGAGAGAATATACAGTATTTCTATTATGTTAAGCACCTGGTTTGTGGTACTTTGTGGCAGCCACGGGGAACTAATATAGTACTCCTAGGCCTGCCCGCCCCTCCCTACCTTTCTCCCCATCCCCACCCCTGTTCTCTGTAATGAAGTCACTGCAGTCTCCTCCCAATCAAAGCTTCTCCTGCAGCCCTGATCAGCATGACTCAGTGGTTAGAGTGTCCGCCTGCGCACTGGAGGGTCACAGGTTAGATTCCTGGTCATGGGCATGTACCTGGGTTGCAGGTTTGATCCCCACCCCAGGCAGGAGGCAACTGATCAATGTGTCTCTCTCACATCAATGTTTCCTCTCCCTTTCTCTCTCTCTCTCTCTCTCTCTCTCTCTCTCTCTCTCTCTCTCTCTCTCTCTCTCTCTCTTTCTTTTTCCCCTTGCCCCTCCCTTCCACTTCCACTCTCGAAAATCAATGGGAAAAATATCCTCATTCCTTGGGTAAGTATTAAAAAAGAAAAAGCTGCTCTTGCAATTTTGTGATTACTAGTGTCACAATAGGTCCCAGTTTGTCCAGGACAGAACCAGTTTATAATAAATTCTGTCTTCACTCTGCCTTTCACCTGAAGTGTAAAATAGTGACTCAATTACCTGGCATTCCTCCGTTTCCTTAAATGACATTTTGCCAGGCAGCTGGGTAACTCCGCCTCCAACTCATGCTTTTCTCCCTGCCTAGAATGTTCTTCCATCTCATATTGAAAATCTTGCCCATCATCAGTCAAGGATCAGATCTGCCCTATTAGAAACCCCACCTAGATCAAGCCCTTAGAGCACACTTCATACTCCACCGTGATTACAACAATAATTCTCCTCTCTTTTCTCTGAATGCAGGTGTTTTGTTAATTCATCTTTGTATTATGCATAGCAGTGCCTTGAAAAAAGACTTTTCACACAATAGGGACTCAAGAAATGTTTGATGAATAAAGATGAATATTCCATTCCTCTCTCCATCTATTTGAGACTAGCCTGGAGATAAATGGGCTTTCAAAATGCTTTAAAATATTCATTTTTTAAGATAGAGGAGTGGCTGGTTTGTCCTTTAGGAAGTGAAAAATACCTTCTTTCCAGAGTACAATTATTAAGGGGAAATGTCTGTGTTCTTTCCAGCGAGCTAGGTTCTGCTCGCTGGAACCTACTGAGGACAAAGGAGTGATGCCTACGTCCCAGAACAAGGGGCTCTGAGGATTTTTAAGACCTGGCAGGTGTGTACCTCTTTATTTCCTCAGAAAGGTATCACTTGGGCAAATATTATTCCTACACGACAAGAGTCTCTGGTACATCGAGCCCAAATCTGTTTCAGATCAAAGATTTTAATTAGTAGATAATTAAAAGAAATACTCACTCCTGTCTGCCTTTCTTACTTCCACAATCCAGGCCCCTCTGACTGCTGAGGAGTCTTTCACTTTGTCAGGTAACTGTTGATTTAGTGCAAAGCAATCCAGCAAATACCCATTTTATTATGAGGAGTTAATGGTATGTGTTTGCCTCTTCTGGAAACTTAGGAGGAGGTGTGTCCTACAGCAGAGAATAACATCACATAACATTCCCCCATTCGTCCAACAATAGAAGAAAGTACTGGAAATCTTCCCTCCAATAGGCAGAAAGCCAGAGCTCCTCTGGCTGGCTCAGGGTGGCCTCAAACTGCTATCTCTTGCCAGCGAGACTGCTACCTGGATAGAATCCCATTTCTTCAAGTCCCCTCCTTTATGGCAAGATGGAGTGAGTTGTTAGTATACTGAATTCAAAAGCTGGAACTCCATAGCAGGGTCAGCATTTACAGATAAAACAAATTTCCACCCATGTTTGGGATTCTAAAGCAGCAGGAAGGCCTGGCAATCAGAAAAAAAGAAGAAAGACTGTATCTCCTATGGCAGTGGTCGGCAAACTGCGGCTCACGAGCCACGTGCGGCTCTTTGGCCCCTTGAGTGTGGCTCTTCCACAAAATACCATGTGTGGCGTGCAGGTACAGTGCGATTGAAACTTCGTGGCCCATGCGCAGAAGTCGGTATTTTGTACCATGTGTGGCGTGCATGTACAGTGCGATTGAAACTTTGTGGCCCATGCGCAGAAGTCGGTATTTTGTGGAGGAGCCACGCTCAAGGGGCCAAAGAGCCACATGTGGCTCGCGAGCCGCAGTTTGCCGACCACTGTTATGGCATTGAGTAAAACTGATTGGATCTGTGTTCCCTGAGATTTGGAGTTACTGAAGTACAAATACCTCCCTCGAAGCAATAGCACTTGTAAATGTCATCAATTGTTTATTACCCTGTCATCCTATGTTACGATCATATTTGTTATTTGATTCTCGCATCATCTTTAACTTTCTTATATCTAAGTGTTCCCCGATTTACTTATGCAATTCCATTCCAACAGTTTATTTGTAATTTAGGTTATCAATTCAATCTACAATGTTTCTAAGGACAAGTGCAGTATTAAAAATGGTCATTAGATTCCCAGATTAGTTCCTCTACCCCATAAAAAAAGCCTATGATACAATTAAATTATACAATTACAATGGATATTAGGTCTTCCTAGTGATCCAATGCAGTACATGTCATGTGAAAGCTATTCTGGTGCATTAGTGGTCGGCTCCTGAGGAATGAGTAGCAATTGGCAACCAGGGAGCTCAACCAGAGCTATTAACATACCAGGTTTTCACTCCCAAGAGGAAGAGCTTGGAGGATTAGAGGTTATCAGAGCTTCAGGTAAGCGAACAGCCTAGGGCTGGCATCCAATCTAAGCAGAGAATTTCAGGTAGGGCTCATGGAAAAGTCAGTTGAAAGGAATTTATTTTTTGTAGCCTCTAGTCTCGATACTGCATTAGGTATTGTTGTGGGTTGAATGTATCACCCAAAAGATAAGTTGAAGTCCTAACCCCTCATGCTGTGAATGAATTTATTTGGAAATAGGCTCTTTGCAGATGTAAACTATATAATATGATGTCATACTGGATTGGATTGGGCCACATTCACTGACTGGTTCCTTATGAGAGGAGCATTTACCAAAGACCCACAGGAAGAATGCCCTGCAAGGGTGCAGGCAGAGATGGGGGAGTGCTGCCGCTACAAGCAAAGGCATGCCAAGGTCGCTGGCCACCACTGGAAGCTGGAAGAGGCAGGAAGGATTCTCCCCTGGAGCTTTAGGAGGGAGCATGGCCCTGCCAACACCTTGGTTTCAGGCTTCTCGCCTCCAGAACTCTGTCTGTTGTTTTAAGCCTTTCGGTTAGTAGTACCTTGTTAAGGCAACTCTAGGAAACAAACACAGGTAACTTACAAGATTATCTCATTCACGTAGAAAGGAGGCAATCATGAAGACTGCTGAGATGCATGGAGCAAAGCTGTAGCTTTCATTCCTTCAATATTCAACACGTATTTATTGAGCATCGCCTATGTTCCAAGCATTGTTCTAGGTGCAGGGGATAAGGGAATGAATAGGACAGGACAGACATCTGACTTAAAAGATTAATGTAATGGGAGCAGGGGAAGAGAGGAGAGGGAAGAGTCAATACCAAATTATTAAGCAATTGAACAAAAAATTACAGCTACTCCATGAAGGAAATAAACAGGGTGATGGGGTAAATAGTAACTAGAAAAGGGGTCGGTGGCACTTACGTGAGTTGGTACAGGAAGGCCTCCTTGAGCAAGTGACTTGCAGGATGAAACAACATAGCAAAGGGGTATTCTAGGAAAATCTGAGCTGTGACAGAACTTGGCATATTTGGGGAAGGAAAAAGACGGATCTGGCTGGAATGTGGTGAAAAGTTTTACATGACACAGTAGTTTTCATAAGAGAAATAAGACCCGAGGAGAGGTTTAAACCTGAGTGTTTTCATCAGAGATTTGATGAAGAGTGGAAAGATGCAGAAAGATATGCTAGGACAAAGAGTTTGAGTTAAGGGTAGGAAGTTGGGGAAGCTTAGCAAGGTGTTTGTTCAGATTTCTCTGTGTCCATCTGTCTTTGGAGATAAGGATGCTCCTTTTCCCCAGATAAGAAAGAAGAGCATATCTGGCCTGCATCAGAGCCAGGTTAGAAAGTCTTTCCTTAGTTTTATGACCTGCTTCGAGGAAGGTCAGACACTACACAAACTTCAAATGTCTTCAGCCTGAAATATTCAATATATTGAGGTGCTATATTTTGGGGTAACATGTTCTGAAACCGGTCAATAAAAGCCTAATTCATTACCAAATGTTTTAGTTTTTTACTTTTTCAGAGGATAGTAACCCAAAGTGTGCAAGAGGAAAAATTTCTCACCTCTTAATTTCTGTTACTAGGGCATGCAAATGAAACAAGAGACCGAATAACAGAAGAAAAGGCATATCAATTTTTTAAATTGATGTTAATATTTTCATGTGCACAGGGGCTTCACAGAAAAGAAGTGAAAACTCAAAGAAGCAGTTAGGCTTGAGGGCTTATATAGAATTTTAAGAGCAGGAGGTAAATTATAGAAAGGTGACCAGACAAAGGAAAGGGTGTTTGGGTTCTAGGGGCAGAAACTTGCAGAAAAGTGACTAAGAAATGGATGGTAATGAAGCGCTGTTTAATAAGGTTTGTTATGCAGACTCATCTCTCATGTCATCTCAGTTTTCCTGGAGAGGGGAACACCCTTGTAAGTGGAAATTTATGTCACCTTTATGCCCTGCTTTTAAGGAGGAGGGCAGAGAGCTCTTCCTTTGTCTGCTGTTGTTTTTCAATTACCTTCAGCTCAAAATAACCAATATGCCAACCTGGCATATTTTGGGCTGGCATGTACAGATACCCTTCAAAAATTAAAAACTGCTGGATTGGCAACAATTACTTTAGGGTAGCTGTCTTTGAGTTTACTGTTCAGATACATTCTTGAGAATGAAGCCAGTCACAGATTACAGAATACTTTAATTGTGCTGAAAGTCAGATTTATCTCCTTAATTAAAGGGGCAGATTTTGGAGCTGTCAGGGTGTAGTGTTATATCACTCAGTGAGCCACCCAAGATGAATATGAAGAATGTAAGGCCACCAATCAGTGAGTATGAAAGCATTTAGATTGAGTATAATTATATAGAACTAATTTTACTCTTTTCAATGAACAGCAGATATATTTGGAAACGCGAGATTTGTGCTGGAGCAAGAAAAACATATTAGTCGTTCAAACATCTTGTGGCATAGCAATAACGAACACACCTTTGGCATTGGTGTGAATAGACTTCCTATCCAAGTCACGTGTCAGCTGTGGCTGGCTGAAGGCCTGGAGATCAAAGGCACCCGCTGTGCAAGAAGTACAGTGAGGTGTTTTCAGTGACTGGCTTCCCCTCCAGGATCCACGTTAATGTCACCTTGGCTCAGAGTTTTGGCTGGAGGTTGGGGAACAATAGGTGTTGAGCACCTTACACTAAGGGCTAAAGTAGGCCAGATTTGCAAAAGGAGTGGCTCCAAACCTGTTTCACCAGAATTAGCCAACTTACCTAGCTTCAGGGAACAAAAGAGATGTGTTCTCTCCTCCAATGAGAGAAAGAAGGGGTTGTTGCCTCCCTATGTTAAGCCAAAGGATGAGACACTTCAAGAAAACCAGGGGTCTGCCCTGTGCCCTGTGCCCTTGGTACTTGAGTTGTGGCGGGCCTGGTGTCAGACTCACACATGAAAATGCTACAGGATATAGACTGACTGGAGCTGCCCTCCCCCAGCCGCTGAATGAAGAGACCGGTTGCACCTGGGCGTGATTGGGCGTGAGGCAGGCCAAGGGGAGGGAGCCACCCAAGGACTCTGTGAACCTGCAGACCTGACCTGGGACTGGGTAACTGACAGCACTGTGCTCTAAAGGGAATTAGAGAGAATATTTTCTGACACTTTATGTAACCGTGAGGAGGACTTTATTGTGATAGGTTTGAAGACGATTGCAACGGGAGAGAGAGCAGGCTTACTTCTGAATACAGTAAAGACAGCTGGGGATTCATAGCCAACAAGCAGGCTGAAAGCAAGTTAATGAATGGAAAATTACTAAGAAATTTCTCTTAGTAATTCCTCTTAGGGGTATTATTGCTAAACCATCACTATTTTTCGAGGAGACTCAAGCCCCAGTAGGCAAGAACTGAGGCCTCCTGCCAATAACAAGCACCACATGAGTGAGCCATCTGGAATCCCAAGCCCCAGACAAGCCTTTGGATGACAGCAGCCCAGTCCACACCTTGACTGTAACTTCACAAGGGACCTCAAACCAGAACTATCCAACTAAGTTGTTTCTGAATTTTGCCCCAAAGATACCATGAAATACTATGTGTTTATTATTTAACCCCCCCCCCACTACATTTTGGGGTGATTTGTTTTGCTGTAGTAGATAACTAACATCCCCCATAGCACCCTCCCGCTTAAAAGAAGTGAGGAGTGATTTATAAGTGGCTAATTTTTACATGAATATGCCCAATTTTAGTATTTTATTTTATACTGTTCAGAATTTTAAAGACTTTATCTAGTTTCACAGCAACATTGAGCAGAAAGTACTGATAATTATTTTATAACCATCAAGCCTTTGCACATATTTGAACTTATTCAAAACCTGATATTAATTGATATAATAATGATTTTTCTGTGTTCTTTTTATTAAAAAGAAATTTGTGTGTGTGGAGGGAAAATATTTATTTACCCTGATTTACCTCCCTTCTCCATTAATATGAACCTGAATTATAAAATTTAATTTGTCACAGACTATATATATTTCATCTTAGTAACTTAGTGAAGAGTAATGTTTTAAGAAAATGACATTCAACATCTACTGGTGAGGGTTCCAAATATACAAACTGCTTAATTTTAACCCCATGTCCTCATCAACGGAACACTGAGCATGTTCTTTACGTGTTTTTTCTTCACTGTTGACACTGAAACAATCCCTCGCCGTATCCATGGTAACCAGATTTTAGGGAAGAAATGATGGCACAATCACATGGCAAAGGTGGGGAGTGAACCAGTTTTTAATTCCATTTCATTCCTAAATTTTTGATGGAGAGAAATTGGAAATAACTGAAATGTAGAGTTTATAGTTCACTGTATATTAATAATTATTACAAGATATATGCTAAGTCAGCCACCTATGTACCTCTTTCTCTCTCCCTTTATTATCCCTATGTTGTCATCATGAAAAAGTATGACTTTAAGCGAGACCCTGAAGAAGAGGCTGTGTACCAACTTAGGAAAACCACTTGGCAAAAAACAACGCTTCATTAGGTAGGAGATTAATGAATGCCTGTCAATAAATACCTCGTTCAGTATTACATTTTCATTGGCATACAGTGCATACTTCAAGCTAACATCTATTAAAAACAGTCAATGAGTAATTTTGACGGAGATCTTCTAGAATAGTTTTCTAACAGAATCTCTTTTTAAAATATTGCTGAGTGTGCATGTAAACTCAGGAAAGATCTGGCGATTCCAGGATTTAACTTGAGAAGAGAAAGCAACAAAAGACCTAGGGTGCTCTTGAGAAAACATTGGTGTGATTCCCGTTTCCTCCTATCATTGACTATTTCAGGTTTAGTTTTGTTTGAAAACAATCCTGCAGAAATATTGGCACAAACAATAGCAGTGCAAGCACTTAGCTCTCCTTTGCAGAGGACCTGCTGGACCCCTGGTGGGTCACCTCATCACCACTGGAAATAGAGAATCTCTCAACTGAGTCGCTGCTAAGAATTGAGGGGCAGTGGGATAAACATTTATTCACGACAAATGGCTGGAGTGTATTTAAGTCTTTATTTCCAACTGGTGCAGAGAAATGGTCTTAACTTTTAGACAGGTGGAGGATAGGCCTACTGAGTGCCCACATAAAAGCTGGAGATCAACCCTGCCAATTTTCTTAGTGGTTAGAGCTGACTAAAGGGTCCTGGATTTGAGTCCAGTCAAGAGCAGGTACCTCAGTTGTGGGCTCAATTCCTGGTCCCACTGCTACCAATTGATGTGTCTCACATTCTAGTTTCCTTCTCTTTGTCTCTTCCCCCTCCCTTCCACTCTCTCTACAAATCAATGGAAAAAATATACTTAGGTGAGGATTAACAACAACAACAAAAGGCTAGAGAACAGATTAGAATCCATCTAAATAGAAGATTCTTCCTATCTTGACCCAAGGGTTGTCCCAGGGCCTTCCTGAGGGCAAGGCCAAAATACCCTGCAACAGGTGTACTTGTGCTGTCATACTGACAAGGAACAAAAATCCCCAGTTTCAAAACCATTCTTTCACATAGCAAAAACTTTTACCCTAAAACAATTGTGAAGCAGTTGTAAAGCAACACAAAACTCAGACCTTTTCTGAGCGATAAAATGAAATCTCTTTATATTTTCTAGAACGTTATTTAATATTTTGTGTCTATTATACACGTTGACGTACCTTCTTACTTGGAAAAAGGTGAAGATCCATATAGTAAAAATTAAGAAATACAACTGCAGGTTTAAATAGCAGCTGACTTTCAGAAATACTATGATTAAATTTGCTGCTCATTTAGAAGGACCCATTGCCTCAAAACATGCAGGTTTGATTTTTATTTTATTTTAAATCAGGGAATAGAAGTATCCAAGAGTTATTTTCTTCCTTAACCTTATGTTTATGCTGTTTAATCTCTACATCAGAGGCTTTTAAATCAATTACCTGATACATATTTTTAAGAATTGCATCTTATAATTCAGGACTACTACAAGAATGAAGTATTTCTTAGGTAATTACTCCAAGCGAGGAAAGAAAAAGTGCAAATTATTATTATTATTATTTTAATCTTTATTGTTGAGATTATTACAGATGTCCCTCCTTTTTCCCCCCATAGCTCCCCTTCACCCAGTTCCCACCCCACCCCAGGCCCTTGCCACCCTATTGTCTATGTCCATAGGTACTACATACATGCATATAAGATCTTTGTCTAATCTCTTCCCGCACCCTCCCCCCCCACACTCCATTCCCTCTGAGAATCATAAGTCTGTTCCATTTCCATGTCCTTGATTCTATTCCATTCACCAGTTTATTCTGTTCATCAGATTTTTTATTCATTTGATTTTTAGATTCTCTTGTTGATAGATATACATTTGTTGTCACTTTGTTGTTCATAATTTTTTATCTTTACCTTTTTCTTCTTCTTCCTCTTCTTAAAGAATACCCTTCAGCATTTCATTCAATACTGGTTTGGTGATGATGAACTCCTTTAGCTTTTTCTTGTCTGTGACGCTCTTTCATCTGACCTTTAATTCTAAATGATAGCATTGCTGGGTAGAGTAATCTTGGTTGTAGGTTCTTGCTATTCACCACTTTGAATATTTCCTGCCACTCTCTTCTGGTCTGCATAGTTTTGCTGGAAGCCGGTCCATTCTTGCTGCTTGACATAGTCACTGCAGGGAAGAAACTTCTGCACAGCATATGTTTCAAGGGACCTGGGGTATATGGCATACTGTTCTTAATATGTTTGCTCCCCTTCTTGGCGCTATGTGTTTTAACCAAGGTCACCCGGCTTCCAGCATAGTTTCTGTTGATAAATCAGCAGACAGTTGTACGGTACTGCCTTATAGGTAACTGACTGTTTTTTTCTTGCTGCTTTTAAGATTCTCTCTTTGTCTTTTGCCCTTGGCAATTTAATTATGATGTGTCTTGGTGTGGATTCCTCTTGTTTGGGGTTCTCTGTGTTCCTGGACTTGTAATTTTATTTCTGTCACCAGGTAGGGGAAGTTTTCTGTCATTTTTCTTCAAATAGGATTTCAATATCTTGCTCTCTTTCTTCTTCTGGCACCCCCATAATTTGGATGTTGGTATGCTTGAAGTTGTTGTACTAAAGGCTCCTTACACTATCTTCATATTTTGGGATTCTTTTTTCTTTTGGTTCTTCTGGTTGGGTGTTTTTTGCTTCCTCATATTTTGAATCATTGACTTGATTCTTAGGATCCTCTAATCTACTGTTGAATCCCTGTCTATTATTCTTTATTTCAGTCAGTGTATGCTTAATTTCTGACTGGTCCTTTTCCATTTTTTGGCATTCTCACTAAGACCCTTAAAGGTCTCACTAAGTCCCTTGGATGTTTCTAGAAGATTCTTGAGTAACCTTATAACTGAGATTTTGAACTCTATATCCAGTAGTTTGCTTTCTTCCATTTCTTTCATTTGTGACATGTTTGTCTCCGCATTTTGGCTGCTTCCCTGTTTTGGTTTCTATGTATTGGGTAGCTACTAAGTCTCCTTGAGTTGATAGAGTGGCCTTGTGTAGTAGGTGTCCTATAGGGCCCAGTGGCTCAGCCTCCCCAGTCACCTGAGGTGGACACTCTTGATGCACCCCTTTGTGGGCTGTGTGCACAGACTTGTAGTTGAGCCTTGATTGCTGTTGGTGTCACTGGAAGGAATTGATCTCCAGGCCAATTGGCTGTGGGGACCAGCTGCAACTATAGTGGGAGAGCTGCTGAGCAGGAGACACCCTTATGGAGCAGGACTTGCTTCAGTGGGGCTTTGGTGCTCACTGAGTCTGCCCCATGAGTGTGTCACTTATGGATGTGAAGAGTTGTAATCTGGTATAGTCTCACACTGACCACTGGGTACACTGGCTCTTGGATCTCCAAGGAGGAGCAAAGTCAGCCACTGCCTGAGGCCGCCCAGCAGGAACTCCAGAGAGATCTGCAGATTCCTCCTTTTTGTATTGGGTTTGGAAGTGCCCAGAGGAGGCCCAGCTGTGAAGCAAGGCACACTGGTGCTGGTGTTGGCCTTGGGCCTTTTATTGATAGCTTTGGGGCTCCCTGACACAGCTGCAGCTTGTTTGGCAGGTTTTAGGCAGTGGTTCTCAACCTTGGCTGCACATTAGAATCACCTGGAAATCTTTTTAAAATCCTGATTTCTGGGCCTCATCCTCCGGAAATTCTGCTTCTTTGTTATGGGGCGGGGCCACAACATTAGTAACAAAGAAACAGAATTTCCGGAGGATGAGGCCCAGAAATCAGGATTTTAAAAAGATTCTCAGGTGATTCTAATGTGCAGCCAAGGTTGAGAACCACTGTTTTAGGCTGAGAAAGAACAGGCCATTCATATGCAAAAGCTGCTGTGCACAGTTTGGGTGGGGTTGTAAATTGGGTGGGGCAGGGTCCCAAGGCAGAGTGAACAGAAATGTCTGCCAGTCAGCCCTGCACCCAGGAGGTCCAAGCATGGGAACAAGGACCACTGTGAGCACCTCTGTCTGGAAGAAAGCTGCCACCGCCTTCTTGCCCCGATGCCAGACAGTCCAGTTTCTCCCCTATCTGTCTGGGTCCCCCAGAGCCTCACCCGGCACTGGAGCTCAGAGGAAGTGGGAGCTTGTAAATTTAGTTCGTGGTGCTGGCCTTTTAAGAGGAGCAGCTGGGTCTCTAGCAGCCTATGTGTCACTCAGCCCCAATCTGCACTTGTTTTTACAGTCTGTAGTTCTTACTGTCCATAGGGACTTATTTCCCCAGTTCTGGAACCCTTGGCTGGGGGTCTGGTGTGGGGCTGGGACTCCTTGCTCCTCCAGGAGGCCTCCAAAGAGGCGATCTCCCTCCTGATTAAAAAAGTGGCACACCTGGGTGCCGGACCAGCCCGTTCCGCGCCTCCGCACCTCCTACCAGTCTCAATGCACTTTTTTCTTTACCTTTCTAGTTGTAGTACTTCCACCCAGCCAGCTTTCCCGCGATTCTAGATGATAGTTGTTCTGTATTTTAGTTGTAATTTTGATGTGGTTGTGGTAGGCAGCAAGTACAGGTGTTTACCTATGCCGCCATCTTGGTTCCTCACAAATTATTTTATGCTTATAAATAATTCATATTTAAAAGGCAAGATCAGAGCTTTCCTGTTAATTTTTTTATATAACTAAAATAATAAAAGTAGTAGGCAAATTTTTATAGTTCCTTTTAGTGTATCAAATCAGTGGGAATCCAGGGGTGAGCAAACTTTTTGACTCGAGGGCCACAATGGGTTCTTAAACTGGACCGGAGGGCCGGAACAAAAGCATGGATGGAGTGTTTGTGTGAACTAATATAAATTCAAAGTAAACATCATTACATAAAAGGGTACGGTCTTTTTTTTGTTTAGTTTTATTCATTTCAAACGGTCCGGATCCGGCCTGCGGGCCGTAGTTTGCCCACGGCTGGAATAGACACACTGAAATTGACATTCAGTTCTAATGAAATGAATTGATACCAATAGCTCTGCTATGAGAAACTCAAGTGGGCTGTGGAAATGCTTACATGGGATCTTCTATTTTTATTTTACTTTATTTTATTTTACTTTTTAACGTTTTTATTGACTTGAGAGAGAGAGAGAGAGAGAGAGAGAGAGAGAGAGGGAGAGAAACATCAATTGGTTGCTTCCCTCACCCCTAACCAGGGACTGAACCTGCAATCAGTGCTTGTGCCCTTGTGCCCTGACCGGGAATTGAACTGGCAACTTTTCAGTACACATTACAATACTCAACCAACTGAGCTGCACCAGCCAGGGTAGAATCTTCTAGTTTTAGTGTTTCTTTTAAAAAGAGTCAAATGCCATCGCTAGTTTTGCTCAGTGGATAGAGCATTGGCCTTCAGACTGAAGGATCCCAGGTTCACTTCTGGCCAAGGGCACATGCCCGGGTTGCAGGCTCGATCCCCAGTAGGGGGCATGCAGGAGGTGGCGATCAATGATTCTCTCTCATCATTAATGTTTCTATCTCTCCCTTCCTCTCCGAAATCAATAAAGAAATATATTTTAAAAAATTTTAAAAAGAGTCAAATATTGTCCAAAAGTAGCAATAATTCACTTTATCAGTGTCAGAATAAAACTTCAAAACCTTAATATCTGGAAAGAAGTAAAATAGTTGTTTTTTAGAGTCAGAATCAGAACTGGAGCCTTGTAAAATATCTTCCAACTGCCACCTGAGTTCAGAGAAATCCCAAATGTCTTTCAAAACAAAATCCTTCTCATCTTAGATCAGTATTAAACATTTCTTGTTATTGGAAATGCAGCCAGATTATAGGAACATCATTTAATGACTACTTAATAAATAGAAAAACCCGTCGCTAAATTAGAAAACAAAAACCAAATCTTTATCTCAAGGTCCAGACATTCAATAATTCAGTCTCATTTCATGAATATCTGCAAGATGTTCCAGACACAGGAAATTGACTGCGTGGTTAAAATCCCTGAGAGAATTTCTAGGAAAAAAAAAAAAAAAAAGTACTCTGAAGCCCTACCCAGGGCTGGCTCTATGGGCTTGGGATCAGCACAGTTGCCCAGGGTCCCACAGTCAGACGGGTCTCACAATTGTGGGTTAATCTCTGTCCTGGAATTGTGAACAGCTTTCTCTTCAAATTTGAATTTTGTAAAATCCCGTGGGACAATGGAACATGCCCTGGGGGCTTGGAGCCTCAGCTCACACAGTCCAGCTTCCACCAGTCAGGTTCTAAGTCACCTGTTCCAGGCCCCTGGTCCCTCCTGGCCCCTTCCTGGCTTC
Source organism: Myotis myotis (assembly GCF_014108235.1). Classification (NCBI taxonomy): domain Eukaryota; kingdom Metazoa; phylum Chordata; class Mammalia; order Chiroptera; family Vespertilionidae; genus Myotis; species Myotis myotis. Next base: position 45,474,406 of record NW_023416401.1, read on the forward strand.
CTAGGGTCTACCTGGGCGCTGATGTGGGCAAGGGACCACAATGTTTTGGCCTGAGCGTGGCGGAAGCTGTCCCCACCTTGGGCTGGCAGTAGTGTGACTCATCCAAGGTGACTGACAGGGCCAGGCTCCTGCCCTCCCTTGTTCCAAGTGCCTAGTGGGTCCCCCAGCGGAAGCTGCCATACCTTAGGCAAGGCAGCAGGCCTGTGGGCAGGGGAGATGCCTCCTCTTCCTTGCCCCTCAGCTCAGGCTAAGGCGTGCTGGTTTGATGCTGGGATGCAGTGGGATGAGGAGAGCTGGGGAGGAAGCGGGACCCAAGGTAACCAGGTAGGGGGCAGGAGGCACCTGTGAGGGTCTGCCCTTACTCTGCAGGTGTCCTGGTACCTGAGGCAGCATAACATCAAAGAGCAAATAAAAACCACCTGAATGGGGAGAGAGAGACAGACCTTTAGGAACAATGACTTTGTAAGTAACTTAGCATTTCCCAGAAATGGGATATCCTTAGTAATGCACACGGTTCTGTAATTGACTGACAACCTCTTCAGTAGGATCAGCAAATGGCATTTAAAACAAAATTCTGCTTATGAAAGGAACACTTTGCTTTAGATTGATCACCTATGCTGCTTAGCCTCTGCTTTCCACTCAAATCCATTCCCCACCCTTCTCTGCTCTGCACCTCATTATGGGGGGCTGCCCTCTATGGCGACATCACCTGGGCCTCTTACCCACTGGTGTCCAAGCAGGCCCAGCGCTGTTAGGGAATCGTATGTGAGTGGGGCCCCAGAGCAGAGAGAATTCGGGGTGCTTGTTTCCCTCCCAACCCTCACCCACCCCCATCCTTCTTGCTGAGCTGCAGTTTGGACAGAGGCTGCCTTGCCTTCCTTGGCTTCAGATCCTGCAGCTGTGCCTCTCAGCCACCCTCCCTCTCTCACTACTGCTGTCCCTCCTCTTGCCAAATCAGGTCACTCTGGGGGCTTCGCACTGTTGCCCGTTCCTGGGTGTCATTGTCCCTAGTTATCCTGAACTCTGCTCACCACTCTGCACTGTCCCTGCCCCAGCTGTCTGCAGTTTCTCCTTCGGGTCTGCCTCTGTTTCTGCTCACACTCTGATGGCTAGAAAGCCTCTTCTCCCCTGGCAGGCGAATGGATGGAATGCAGGTTTGCAGCTTGGGGGAGTTTCACTGGAGCAGAAACTACAGCAGAACTACGCTGTCGTTTTTATTTTCCGGGTAATCCCTAAGCACACGCTGGTGGCCTGGCAATGTGCTAACTTGGCGAGGCTGGACGACAGTTCTGGGAATCCTTGTCTTTATATATTTCTAGTTAGGGCAAGCCACAGTGACATTTGAGGGGGGCAGTGAAGTAGCAGTCCTGTTGCTCTTATGTTCAGGAGATCTGTGGAGAGGCACAGGTATGGTGGCAGCTCAGACGTGTGGTTATTTCCCTGCTGCCCCCCTCCTCTGGGTGAGCAGTACCTGGCTGGGCAGCTGCTTCACCACCCCACATCCTCCTTTCCCTTCTCTGATGCCTGGGCCAGGTGTGTTTAGGTCTAAGATGAAAAGTGCCAGCTTCCCCTACAGGATGCAGCATCACCAAGTTGCAAGTGATGAGAGACTCACCAGGCTCCAGTCTGCCTTTGGGGACTGCTGCTCATGCTCAGGCATCCCAGATCCCTCTTCACTGTCTTTTCTTCCTGCCTGTGGCCCTGCAGACCAAAGACCAAACATCAGAGGTGGCCTAACCAGTTCCCATGGTTGTGTAGGGTCAACCCTTATACTACTACTTGTATAATAAGCAATGTGTATTGTAGTCTATGTGTCTAGTAAAGCCCTCAGGTAGTTATGCCACCATTCTTTTATCTTCCCACTAGAGGCCTGGTGCACAAAATTCCTGCATGGGAGGGGGGTCTGGCCTGCACCCTCTTGCAATCCGGGACCCCTTGGGGGTATCTGACTGCTGGGATTGGGCCTATACTGGCAGTCAGACATCCTTCTCGCAACCCAGACTGCTAGCTCCTAACCACTGGCCTGACTGCCTGCCTGCCTGCCTGCCTGATCACCCCTAACCCCTCTGCCTGCCTGATCACCCCTAACCACTCGCCTGCCTGCCTGATCGCCCCTAACTGCTTGCCTGCCTGCCTGATTGCCCCTAACCATTTGCCTGCCTGTCTGATCGCCCCTAACTGCTCACCTGCCTGCCTGATCATCCCTAACCACCTCTGTCTTGGCCCCCGTTGCTGCAGCTTCATCTGGAAGGATGTCTAGAAGGTCGTTCAGCTGTCCAGTCTAATGAGCATACACTTTTATTATTATAGATATGTACATGTGAAAATGTTTTGTCTTTCTTCTTTACTAATGCTGTTTCAACTATAATTCCAGAGCCTCTTTAGCTTCTAAAATATCTTACAGATAACACTGAAATCCTATTCTCTTTGAAAACATAATTAACTAATTAACATCAATCTGGATGCCTGCTTTGAGGCCATTATCATCCTCACAGAGGCTAAGATTCAGAAGTTAAACTAAAATTTGAATGAGCTACTTTTGTTATTTCTCAAACTATTGTATGATAGTTATTAGGTTTTTTAAAAATATCCTAAAAGTCATTAACTTATAAATTTTAAATGACCTGTGAATTTCATTTATCCATATTAATCCCTTTCTATTCCTTTTCTCTTAGGCTTATAGATGTCTAAACTGGTCAGAAAATGTATTTATTTATTTTGTTAAACTACTTGGAGCAAGCAATCTGTTTCATCCCAGTGTTTTATCAATGGAAGGTAAAGACCTTCTGTCATTGGCCCAATAAAAATCCCTCCATACAAGCTCATTTGTGATTGTGACATCTGAACTCTTTATGTCACCCATGTTCTCTATGTGAAACAAAGGCCTTAATTAATCTTTTTTTTTTTTCTTTTTTAAGTCTGGAAGTGGCTACATTCTTATTTTCTTTCTTATTTTGGAATTTTTTGTTCAAAGTTAAGACTCTAATGCATAAGTATATTGATTGTCTGATATCCATATCTGATAGAAAACATGACATGACATTAGGTAATAACTTTCAGAACTAATTATGTCAGGACTTTCTTTTTTATGAGCGCTTTCACTTTTATGGATTGTATAATATTGTGGATTGTATTGAATATTTTTATATTAGAAAAGGGAAAAAGTTTATTCTTGTAAGGATAAGGGTCATAAACATGACCAGCATGTCTAAGAATCACAAGACCTTTTATTTCAAAAGGAACAGAAGGGAAGGAAAGTAGCATCTTAATTTGTCAGTTTGTTAAATTAACACAATATTGAGTTATTGAATATAACACAGTAACTATTTAGAAGACACTTATACTTCAAAAATCCTTTTACATTCACCAGCCTGAAAAATATTATTTAATGTAATTAGTAAAATGAGACTTTCTCTACTATGTGAACTCCCTCTTATGGGATAAATAAGAACATGCATGTTAATAAGAATGTGCACTGTTTTATTTAATTAAATGACATTCCCAATGGAACACATCAATCTGAAGAGAATAATGGATTTGGGTAATGTCACAGCTTTATAGAAACTAAGCCAAGACTTTCTTCTAATTTTAAGAACTATTTTCTAAATCTCAAATACATATATTGGTAGATGTTCATTTTAGTTTAAAAATGTTTATTTTAAAAGTAATTGGCCCAGAGCCTGGACAATATTCTATCCCACTAATTTTATAGTCCTGGGGAGCTCACTACACATAGATGAAAAGCATGGCCAGTCATTTCCTGAGCCCAGGCTTAATTTGTAATTAACATGGTTTGTTTAGATCGGGTAAAGGAAGGGAAGAGAAACAAATTCATAGGACAGTCATGTGAAATCAACATTAAACTTTCTACAGTAAAACATATTGTATATAATTACTACTAACAAATTAATTTCATTTGTATGATATATATATACTCTATAATTTTCCAAAACATAGGCTATCATGATAAACAATAATACCCAAACCATAGTAATTACCTAGATTTTAAAAATTTACTGAAAAAGAAGCAATATCCGTTCTGTTTTTAATGAGGAGAGAAGGGAAGAGAGCATTTGGCCTTATAACTTTTATTCCTTGCTTAATGTGACAACTATTGGACATTTTGGGGAAAAAAGATAACTCAACAGCAGTTGAAAATTACCAAGTAATACTTAGACCCAGAATTCCTAGTGGAATTCCCATCAAGAAAGGTAAACTGCTCGTTTTCTTTTCAGGAAAACAAATTAATGAAATTATCCTCATTTAAATAGGTTTTAAAAAATTAATTTTGAATTTGATGTTATTTGACTTCAATATTTTCTATTTTGTAACAATGAAATGATCTTTTCACATATTGTAACAATATTAAGCATGTTATTTCTCTTGGATTAGATGCCTAGCGTTTGAGTCCATATCAACTTTTTATATATTCATGAATTCCCTAAACTTTAAGCATAGATGCTAGCTCTTTAACTGTTGTAATACCTTCAACTAAGCAGAACAAACATTTATGTGCATCAGTCCGAGTATATTTATATGTCTTTACAATGTCGACTACGTACCTCACCCTGTTGATTTTCAGCAGCACCAATTCACAGAGAAATTTCGCATGTTCCACTGCTGACTGATTTCCTACATGAATTCAAAGACAAAGATTGTGCTGTTTTAGACCTACGAAACTTTATCGCCAGAAACACGTCTTCAGCATTATAAGACTATGCAAAAAATAGTCACTGAACTTTTCCTCACTCGTATTTTTAATTTTTGAAGTAATGTGATGTCAACTCCACAGCATGAATTTTCATTCCAGAATATAACTTGCAAGGCTAAATTTTTAACACAGATGAATCTATTTTTCGGATTGCTTGCCATGAAATTACCATATTCCTTTGTTTGGACCCTCTAATTCATTCCTCCTCACTCTGTTTAGATAGCTTTATAGACCTATCAGACATATAAAGCCGATGTTCTAGAAATGTTACTTAATGGGTTGCACTGCAGTTTTGCACACTAATAAACGTTAAACTTTTGAAAGCAGTTTTGGGGACTAGGACTGACTCCAACATTGTTTTCCTTTAGGAAACTGCAAACCCTTAAAGACAATGAAAACGTGTTAAAAATATATAACCATAAAATGTAAAACAGTGCATCAAAAACATAAATGAAAGGCTTTCTTTTGAAATTAACATTCTTATTGCCATTTATTATCTTTTCATGCTTCTGCAATATTCATTCATCATTAGAGCAATATAGAAATTCAGAAAAATTTTTATGAAGCAAGCGTTACAACATATTGTTTTATCTGAGGTTTAAGATAATGCTCCCTGCATGAATTTCATGCTTACTTTTAAAAAAGATCTCTTGTTATAACAGTGAATGAATTGTTTGATATGCAGCAGTTTGTGAACCCCTTGGAGAGGAAACGAGGATCATAAGACTATGGCATGGTTTCACTAAAAACAAGTGATGTCACACTAACCTTATTTCTTTTTTAGGCAGTGTGACCAAAGGGGTAATTAGGGGGCATGCTGTAGATCCAGAGTATTTCGACTTAAGAGCTCTCATATGATATCTTTGAGGATTCGGTAGAGAAATGTTAGCTAGAGGCAAGAACTGTTTGATAGATTAAACTCAGGGTGAGTGGTCATAATGAAAAAATGTCAAATGATCATAATCACGGGCAAGCTTTGTCCTTGGCCCTTTGCTCATCAAATTTATCAATGAGTTGGATAAAAAAATAGAGAGCCCCTTAGATTTCTAGCTAGTATAAAAAACTGAATAGAAAGAGCTGGACAACTGGATTGAATCGACCAAGATGGAGTTTAACACAATAAATTCTTGATACTTGGTCTTAACACATTGAACCATATGGCTGAAGGAAATTTAGCTCAGCAATTTCAGTGAAAATATGCATCAACAGTAAGATGTGATCTTAGCAAAACTATGCTGACCTTGGGCTGCTTTACTAGGACTATAATGTCTAGAGTGAAGAAGGCAATTGTCTCAATCCACTCAATAGGACCCACTTGGAATTTTTTTAAAATTAATCTTTATTGTTGAGATTATTTGCCCCCATAGCTCCCCCTCCACCAGGTTTCCACCCTGCCCCAGGCCCTGCCACCCTATTGTCTGTGTCCATAGGTAATGTATACCTATATATAAGATCTTTGTCTAATCTCTTCCTGCACCCTGCATACCCCCTTCCCTCTGAAAATCATCAGTCTGTTCCATTTCCATGTCCCTGATTCTATTCCATTCACAGTTTATTCTGTTCATCAGATTTTTTTATTTGCTTGATTTTTATTTTTTTAAAATATATTTTATTGATTTTTTACAGAGAGGAAGGGAGAGGGATAGAGTGCCAGAAACATCAATGAGAGAGAAACATTGATCAGCTGCCTCCTGCACGCCCCCCATTGGGGATGTACCCGCAACCAAGGTACATGCCCCCGGCTGGAATCGGACCCGGGACCCTTGAGTCTGCAGGCCGACACTCTATCCACTGAGCCAAACCGGTTCTGGCTCGCTTGATTTTTATATTCAATTATTGATAGATATTATTTGTTGCCACTTTGTTGTTCATATTTTTTATCTTTACCTTTTTCTTCTTTTTCCTCTTCTTTGTCTCTGCATTTTGGCTGCTTCCCTGTTTTGGTTTCTATGTATTGGGTAGCTACTATGTCTCCTTGAGTTGATAGAGTGGCCTTGTGTGCTAGGTGTCCTATAGGGCCCAGTGGCTCGGCCTCCCTAATCCCCTGAGGTGGACACTCTTAGTGCACCCCTTTGTGGGATGTGTGCATAGACTTGTAGTTGACCCTTGATTGCTGTTGGTGTCACTGGAAGGAATTGATCTCCAGGCCAATTGGCTGTGGGGACCAACTGCAACTATAGTGGGAGAGCTGCTGAGCAGGAGACACCCTTATGGAGCAGGACTTGCTTCAGTGGGGCTTTGGTGCTCACTGAGTCTGCCCCATGAGTGTGTCACTTATGGATGTGAAGAGTTGTAATCTGGTATAGTCTCACACTGACCACTGGGTACACTGGCTCTTGGATCTCCAAGGAGGTGCAAAGTCAGCCACTGCCTGGGGCCGATCAGCAGGAACTCCAGAGAGATCTGCAGATTTCTCCTTTTTGTATTGGGTTTGGAAGTGCCCAGCTGTGAAGCAAGGCATGCTGGTGCTGGTGCCAGGTCTTGGGCCTTTTATTGATAGGTTTGGGGCTCCCTGACCCAGCTGCAGCTTATTTGACAGGTTTTAGGTTGAGAAAGGACAGGCAATTCATATGCAAAAGTTGCTGTGCACAGCTTGGGTGGGGTTGTAAATTGGGTGGAGCCCGGTCTCAGGGAATCACCAGGGCGGATCAAACAGAAATGGCTGCCAGTCAGCCCTGCAACTGTCGAGGTCCCAGCACAGGAACAATGACTGCTGTGAGCTCCTCCATCTAGAAGAAAGCCACTCCCAAGTTCCTGCCCCAATGCCAGACAATCCAGTTTCTCCTCATATCTGTCTGGGTCCCCTAGAGCCTCACCGGCACTGGAGCTCAGAGAAAGTGGTTGCTTGTAAATTCAGTTCGTGATGTTGGCCTTTTAAGAGGAGCGACTGGGTCTCCAGCAGCCTGTGTCACTCAGTCCCAATCCACACTGGTTTTTACAGCTGTAGTTCTTATTGCCCATAGTTCGTACTGCCCTTAGGGACTTCTTTTCCCAGCTCTGGGATCCTGGGCTGGTCATCTGGGGTGGGGCTGGAGCCCCTCGATCCTCCAGGTAGCCTCTGCAGAGGTGATCTCCCTCCCAATTAAAAAAGTGGCCCATGTGGGTGCCAGACCAGCCTGTTCCGTGCCTTTGTACTTCCTACCAGTCTCAGTATGCTTTCTTCTTTACTTCTCTAGTTGTAGGGCTTCCATTCAGCCAGTTTTCCAACAGTTCTAAATGATTGTGGTTCTGTATTTTAGTTGTAATTTTTGATGTGGTTGTGGGAGGCAGTGAGTACAGGCATTTGCCTATGCTGCCATGTTGGTTCTCATCTCCACTTGGAAATTATATTTTCTGGGTGCAAATTGGAGCGCATTTGAAAGACAGTGACCAGAATGTTGGATCTGAGAAGCAGCTAAAGAAATGGGAATGTTGAATTGGGAGACAAGAATAATGAGGGGATCTAAAATCATGGCTTTAAAACATTGAAAGGGTAGCCAGAACAGAAGAATTAGACTTTGCATATTCCAAACCGGTAACACAGATCATTCTCTGCAGAGAAGAGATTAATCAATGTTCGCTTATAAATTGCAAGGAAGGATTGATGGAATTTGAAAGTTATCACTTTGCAACTGCCATTGCAACCAATGGCTCAGGCAGGGATGATCAATAGATGCTAAAACCGGGAAGAGAAAGGTTGGTGAGGAACAGGGCATTTGTATGGTTCCAACGTATCAACCTACAGATGACAGTGTGCTATGCTTGCTTTAAAACCATACCAGTTCCAATGTGATCAATATACTAGGGAACAGCATGAGCATAATACAAATTTCACAATTGTTAATGTAGGTTTTCATCCTCTAGAGTCATCCTCCTGGCACTCACAGGCTAACTTTGGCTCTTTTCAGGAGGAAATGCTAGATTTATATAGTGCTTATCTATTTCTAAAACACTTAGCATGTATAAAACCATGCTACTATTTGTATCGGATTTCTTTTTCCCAGTGGTTTTTCAAGGTGTACCACTAATGAATTTTTTTTGTAACTTGTACTTCTAACCTCATTTTCTTCATAAATTCTGTGCTTTTTATTTCATAATTTTGCAGAGCTGATGATTTCTAGGAGCACAGTTGCTGAGTCATAAATGATCCACTCTTGATCACAAAGTTTAAAAGTACCTGCAATTGAGTGATTGTATGGACAGTCTCTGCCTTATAGGAAATGGTTCTGCCTCACAGAACCATCACGGGAAATGTCTTCTGATAATCTGACATCATGTGCTTCTTGATGTGACCTAAGCAAAACTATGCTAAGGACATAAAATGGCAGGACATAAGTAAATGTATCTAATCAAGCCTTTATACCTAAAGAAAATGGAATATATAAAGAAAATATTTATATATTCACGTCCACAGAATTTTCAATTAGCACAAATATTACATTTCATTTACAAACAAAAACTAAAATAAAAGTAGCTATAAAAAGCATTTGCAGAAAATTGGGGAGATTTGAAAATAGCCTGGGTATTGGGGAAATCTTGTTAATTTTTAAAAAATATATTTTTATTAATTTCAGAGAGGAAGGGAGAGAGAGAGATAGAAACATCAATGATGAGAGAGGATCACTGATAGCCTGCCTCCTACACACCCACTACTGGAGATCAAGCCCACAACCCAGGCATGTGCCCTTGACCAGAATCGAACCTAGGACCCTTCATAAGCAGGCCAATGATCTATCCACTGAGCCAAATCAGCTAGGGCTTTTTTTTTTACTAATATATGAGAACTGTTTTGTAATTATACAGGAGAATATGTTTTTTTAGGAAATTCATGTTGAAATTGAGATAAAATGTCATAATGTGTAGTGTGGTGGTTCATCATAGTATTCCTTCCAATGTATGTTTTAAAATTTTGACAACAGTTGAAAAAATTAATAAAACAACATGAAAAGTGAATAAAGGGATTGGAAACAGGCTACTATTGTTATTGGCATTTCAGGCTAAATATAGTTTTTGTGGTCAATTCCTACTTGAATTTTCCATGTAAATATTAATTGTACATCCAATTTTGCTTACGGGGGGGGGGAACTAGACTAATTACTGTCAAGTCAATATTAAAGTGCCTGTTATTAAAAATTATAACTCCCCTTCATTGAGTAATGGGTTTCAGAAAGTTATATTGGAAGGCAATAAGTAAATGATTTGTTCATGTGAAACCTAGGATAAAATGATAAAGGCTGAGAAGGGTATTCTGAGGAACTATACATTGTTGTAAAAATGAGCAGATGCTGTTAGAAACAATTTGTTTAAGTAAAGCAAACCCAAAATCTATGAATAGGTTTGTACGAAATATTAGTTCTAAGAGCAGTATTGAGAAGTCTTTGCCTGCTGGTCTTCTCTTGGGCGGTAATACATTAGTCTTGCCTCCAATTGCTTTGCTTCTCATCACCTTCCCCTCAAATGAGATTATGTCAGAGAAACTACTGTCCTATAAGTTTATCTTAAGTAAAAAAAAAAAAAAATTCAAGTTTTTAATAAGATGGAATCTTTTTGAACTAGCAAAAAAAGACAATGCCATTCAGGGAAAATAACAGTTATGTGGCTTATACCATATAAATCTGATTTTACTCTTGCTTTAGCTTTAGCACCAAGTGTGATAAACTATAATCACACCATGGTCACTCATGATTTCATTACAGCTCTTACCTACTTGTCGGGCTTTGTTTTTTCTTTACTTTGGTTTCTCTTCAAATTGTTAATTTTTACCTTTCCTCTAACGGTAGGAAGAAAGTAGATTCCATTTACATAAATCTAAGAACATTTAAATATAAGGTCTCCCAAACTTGAAAATTGATGACCAATATATCAAAACTACAAGACAAATTGTTACGTTCTAATTTTTACTCAGAACCAAGCTTTCATTTACTTCACTTGACCTCTGTCTCATAGGCCAGACGCAGGGGTCCTCAAACTACAGCCCGCGGGCCACATGCAAATACAAATATTGTATTTGTTCCCGTTTTGTTTTTTTACTTCAAAATAAGATATGTGCCGTGTGCATAGGAATTTGTTCATAGTTTTTTTTTTAAACTGTAGTCCGGCCCTCCAACAGTCTGAGGGAGTGAACTGGCCCCCCTGTTTAAAAAGTTTGAGGACCCCTGGGCCAGAACAAAATGAAGTCTTATGGAGAAGAATAGTGAAAAAATGGGAATGAGGGCCTGCTCTAGGTTCTCAGTACTGTTGGTGGTGAATTAGAAGGAAGGTGTGGGCAGTGTCTGGATTCGGCCATGACTCAGGGAGCAAGCAGTTAAGTGCTACCCGGTTCTGACTCTGCCTGAGGCCAGGGTGTTGGAGGGAAAGGGGAGACGTGAGACACATCGAAATCCATGAGAAAAGTGCATTTCATGAACTGATCTGCCTGACAAATGGGAACATCTTGGGGATGATTCTTTTGCACACTGTTGACAGTCAAGATATATATATATCTCGCCCTGGCTGGCTTGGCTCAGTGGATAGAGAGTCAGCCTGCGCACTCAGGGTCCCAGGTTCGATTCTGGTCAAGGGCATGTACCTTGGTTGCGGGCACATCCCCAGTAGGAGGTGTGCAGGAGGCAGCTGATCGATGTTTCTCTCTCATCGATGTTTCTGACTCTCTATCCCTCTCCCTTCCTCTCTGTAAAAAATCAATAAAATATATGTTTTTAAAAAAGAAAGATATATATATCTCTTGCCCTAGCTCAGCGGTTCTCAACCTATGGGTCGCGACCCCTTCAGGGGTTGAACGACCCTTTCACAGGGGTCGCCTAAGACCATCGGAAAACACATATATAATTACATATTGTTTTTGTGATTAATCACTATGCTTTAATTATGTTCAATTTGTAACAATGAAATTGGGGGTCACCACAACATGAGGAACTGTATTAAAGGGTCGCAGCATTAGGAAGGTTGAGAACCACTGCTAGCTGGTCTGGCTAAGTGGATAGAGTATCAGCCTGTGGACTGAAGGGTCCCGGGTTCGATTCCTGTCAAGGGCCCAGGCCCAGGTTGCAGGCTTGATCCCCAGTAGGGGGTGTGCAGAAGGCAGCCTTTCAATGATTCTCTATCATCACTGATGTTTCTATCTCCCTCTCCCTTCCTCTCTGAAATCAATAAAAATATATTTTTAAAAAAGATATATCTCTTATTTTTAAGTAACAAATGACTTATCACTTGCTCTCTAGAATCTATACCTCCTAGAACGCTGGCATCTGTTGTAAATGATAGCTGACCATATTCTATAGTTTCCTGACCATCGATGGCATCAGTCCTTTGTCTCAGAGGGGCCCATTGTTGGAGAAGCGCAGGAGAAAATGAAGAGGTTGATTCCATTTCCCCCATCTCCTCTCCCCATTGGTTATTGCAAAACTGATTGGTACATACACTCTCTCTTCACTCTCCCCCCATTTCTGAAGCAAAAGAAGAAACAAACCCTCCACCTTTTTGTGGCCTTTCTTTTCCCTCAAGGGAGCCTTTGAAATTTATTTAACTAGATTCCAGCTGGACAAAAATTGATGGTTAGGAAGAGAAGGAAGCCTATAATAAGATTATGTGTTCCCCAATACTTCCTAGAAATTGCCCTGTGTACCACATTCCCCTAAGGGATGTCTTGCTGTGGTATCGTCCATAGAGCATCTTATAATTATACAGCCATTTATTCCCTTTCCTGCTTCCAATTCCACTGATTGACTTATCTAACAGTGCCATTAAAACCCACATGCCATTTTTCACCATTAATCAGTTATTCATGAGTTTTATCCATCTCTGAAGTCTGTTCATCAGGAAAAATAGCCTCCATTTGCATTTTAATTGACCAATGTACAGTGGAATCTGATAATACAAATGGTGATCTCTGGCTAAGTAGAAACTTATGTTTAATAAGATTAAAATCATCCTCATTTTACAGTTCTCTGATGAGATTTTCATAAATGCACTAAAGTAAAAAGTAGGGATTGCTTGTATGTAAAGCTGGTTTTACTGATAGCCATACAATTGGGGTTGCCAGATAAAATATAGGAGGCCCACTGAATTTGACTTTCAGGAAAACAGCAAATAATTTTTTACATAAGTATGCATATGATATTTGGGGCATACTTATCCTAAAAATGTTCATTGTTTATCAGCTCCTCATATAGTGCTGATGATCAGTTAAACTTGGAATCACCGGCCACTCTACTTTCTGTGTTCTCCTCTCATCAGAATATTGGAACATTGATTATGATAGAAATTATAGGAATGACTTTGTGGCCAAACAAGACTCTTCTGCAGAAGTCTTCCTGTATGACATTATGGGAAGGTGGGTGTTGCAAAAAGAAATGGCATGTGCTTTTATTTTTCAGTTAGTGCATGTTTGCATTAAAGTTCTGAGTACTTTGTTTTATAGGTGGACATAAGTAGATATTTATAATTATATCAATTGTCTACTTGTGATCCTAAGTGATGCAATACAGCTGATGATACCATGCAGCTTTTTAAGTTAAATAAGTGATTCTGCTTTAAATGTACCCCCATACTTAAAATATATGTATGGAACACCAGTGATATAAACTGGTTGTTTTTCATGTCTGTCTACCTACCTATCATCTATCTGTCTGTCTGTCTATGTATCTATCTATGTATCTATCTGTATCTATAGCATAATGTTAGTAAAAACAAAGAAAAGCACAGATCACCAGACCTCATTAACGTAATCACTATGTTCAAAATATTGCTTTACATTAGAGTTTTTATTCCATCATCCATGTGAATAAAGTCTCAAGTTTTTGTCTAATTTTTATGATTCTGAAAAGGAGCAATACATTTCATTTTTCTGTACATTGATTTTTTTTCTATAGATAAACTACAATATGTTTGAAAAGTATTTTCCATTAAATACAAAAAAGTGCTGTGTTTCTGAGTGTGTGTTGTTACTGTTTCCACCCACTAAAACAACATTCCATTGCTACTCAAAAAATGTCACACTTTTTCCTCCAAAACATTGTCAGAAATTTTCTTTAAAAAAAAAAAAAATTCTTTGGTGGGATATAAGGGAGTGAATACTATGCTGTAGACTTTTGTCTTATGTACCACTGCAATTAAGTTTTGAGAAAAATAATTTTGAATAAAAGAGATAAAAGAACCAGGTATTTTATTTGTAACCACAGTTAAATCATGTGCGATCCTTTGCCTCTGGATATGGGAACGTTTAAGTAGGGCAGCTCCTCTCACAGTAGGAGGCAGATCCCATTAAGTTTTCGTGCCCAGGTGGGTGAACTATGTTGTTTATTGAAACTCACCCTACATAAGTGGTTTTCACACAGATTCAAGCTATTATGTGTTATTTGGAATTCCTTCAATTGACTCGTATTTTGCTTTGTACTGTAATGCCCTACAAATTGTGTAAAGAGATGTATTACTGGTAAACAGAATTTAAAAAAAAAAGACTTTAAAAATTACTTCAAAATGTTCAATAAGACTATTTTTTGTTTGTTCCTGGCTCCAATCTGAACATCCCAGTAAGCCGTGCACCAGTTGGTGAGTTTTCCATTGTCTGTGAATGAGGTGTCCCCTAACGCTGTTGTTTGGATAAGCCTGCAACTTCCCACTGTGGCCTCTACCACACCCTGGTTAGTTTTTCCTAACAGAGACACACCTTTGAAAAGTATGCAGGATGTACCGCCTCTTTTTCCTTGTTAGAAAAACTCACCATTGCCCGGGTTGTTAAAGCCAGTAAGTAAATCTGTAATGGATAGAGAAATGATTCTTTTTGAAAAAGCAGTAGTTGAAAAAGGCTGCAAATGTTCAAATAGGAATTGGACTTCCCCCTAATACCTTCATTCAGTTATGGAACATGCCCTTCAAAGAGAATTTATCTCAGATTCAATTTTGTTTCCCAACAAGTTGGAGTTAAGATGGCCAAGAGCAATGGGTTACCAAGTGAATTTCCAGAGTTGTACTCTTTCTTTTCAGATTTTGTGAAAGGAACTACTCAACTGTGCCTCCAGCCCAGAGAAGGCAGGTTGGATGCATGCTGTGCCCACCGGGAGGTACTTCCATGATGGAGTTGGTTCCCCAAACCAGAACAACACCCTTCATCCTACTCCCCGCTCCTCCACTGTGTTACTAATTCCTCCCAGCAGGTACACACACAACAGAAGAGAGAGAAAGAAAAAAATTAAGCAGCAGTGATATGCACTCAAATATTATCAGGATACTTATTGGCCAGGCACTTTGGTCCCAGAGTAAATACGGACAGGCCATTAAAATAGACAGTGATGAAGTCTTATTACACATCAGACTGTGGGGGCTTAGAGCCAGTCACCCCAAGATGTGCCTCTGTGGTGAGAAGATTGTTTGGAGCTAAAGGCAAGTTAGTCTCAGGCTCAAAAGAAACTTCCGCTCCTCCCTTAACTGTCTAGAAGAACTTGAAATAGGGGCCTTGGCCATGATAAGTGATTGTCAGAGATAACCTCTTTTGACCTGTCTATGGGACAGGTCAGACTCATATTCACTAAGCATCTGCTTGTCTCACCATCCTGCAGTGACTCTTAGAAGCCCCCAAGGCACCTCACCTCACCCCCAGCTCAGGATGTCTTATGTCCCCTGTTCTTTTTCTGTCGCTGAACCTCTGGTGCTTTTGGGGTCTGTGGCTCTCCCATGTACTAGTATGCGAGGTTCCGTATGTATGTATGTATGCATGTATGTATGTATGTATGTATTAAATTTGGCTATTTGCTAATCTGTCCAGGTCTATTTGATTATTAGACCAGCCAGAAGAACTTTGGGGGTACAGCAAAGTGTGTTTCTCCCCCACAATGCAAAACCTGGTTGCTCCATGTTTTTATTTTTCCCAAGTGTTACCCAATTTAGCTGGCTTGGGAAAAAGGCTAACAGTTTCCAAGGGAAGCATGTCCTTTTTTTGCAATAAAATAAGCCCCCTAGCACACCAGGATTTCCTGCGGAACTGATCAATACTTCTAAGTGGAAAACCTAGTTTGGTAAAACAAGACCTTAACAAGGAAGATCTTTATCCTTCCTCAGCTACTTAATAGCCATTGAATTCAACACTGTCTTGAGAGACCGCTTTTCCATTGGGAACAACACTTGTTCATTGCCTATTACTCTGTGTGAAGAAAGGTGACTACATGCCCTGAAAAGATTGTCTGAAAATAGCCACAGAATTCTGTGACTGTGATTGGGAAATAGGATTTCGGGTCCTCAGTGTAAAGTGACACTGAGTACACTGTAGAGGTGGCTACAAAGGAACTTATACATTATTCAGTACACTTTTAAAGAAATGTTTTTATTGATTTTTAGAGAGGAGAAGGGTGGAGAGAGGAGAGAGACATCAATGAAACATGGATCAGCTGCTCCTTGCACGCCCCCTAGTGGAATCAGGCCTGAAATCTGGGCATGTGCCCTGACCTAGAATTGAACTGGTGACCTCATGCGTGGGCCAACACTCAACCAATTGAGCCATACCAGCCAGGGTGCATGTTTATTCTTATGATGCTAAAAATAAAATTGCTTCATTTGCTGTCAAATGGACACCAGTTACTCACATAAGATATTTTTGCAATTTCTAATGCTAAGCAGCTCATGTAACAATTATCTATATGATGTTTTGATACAAATTGTATCTACGTACTACATATTGGTTTTAATTTTTTTTGCCATAATGAGTTTTAGTTTCTTTTTTATTCCCCATTAAAATATATTCATGTTAAATATTATTGTAGAATATCCTGAGGTAATCAGTATATATGGTTTCTTAAAATATATAAACAGAACCCTGTACATTTGACATCACAGGAAAATAATGTTTACTCTTCACAGAGTAAATAATTCAAATTCTGGCAGCAGCATACAGGTCATTGTCAGGACAGTCTCACTAATATGCCTCAGACCTCCTCACTGTTCATTTTGTGGATCCAAAAAAGCAAGCCCACATCCCTTGTAGTTGCTGTCCACATCGGCTGAAAGAGGCAGATTCATAGTCGCAGACCGGAAAGTGACTTGTTGCTGGGATCTTCCGCATCCGTCACCGTGTCCCTCACCATGCCAGTCCGGTGAGCTGATGCCCGAGAGCCGCTGCACACGCAGCGGTGCTGAGCTCACCCCTTCTCGTCCCAGGAAGGACACTGCTCCCATTGGAATTGGCTCTCGCTGACTACCGCTTGGTGCTGGAGAAAATATGTCCCACAATATAATTAGATGATAATTCTAATCTACTCATTTAACTAACACTTCTTTTGAGCATTGTGCCATTTGGCACATTTCTGAGACTTATTGGAAAAGGGCACCATTTCTGGGCATCCAGCCGTCACTTACTGGACCACTCTGGCACCTTCATTATTGGATTTCAGTATTCTGTTCTTCGGTGTTGTGAGGTTTTCAGCCAAACCTACTGATGTGTGTTCATTAAGACGAATGGTCTGCAAAGCACCTGCCTTCCTGAGAAAGGATCTTATTACTAACACAGCTAGTTCTCGCCAAGAAGAGGGCTTACAGTTCTTCGGCTGGCTGGGCGCGTTATCAGCGGTCTGTTTGGTCTTTGTGGTCACTGTGCTGAACCCAGGTTTCTTCCTTCTCCTTTTGTTCTGGGAAGGCCCTGCCGCAGAGCGCTCTCCATCCTCTCCCCTGGAAGCCGGACCGCTGTGCCCAGCACTGCATCTAGATTGTGCTCTGATATGGGAACCATTGTTCCAGTTCCTGCCTCCATCTCAGGGGAGTCATTTAGGCCAAAGGACATCCAAAGAGTTACAGTCGGCACCTCCCCCGCCCTGTCGCTGTCAGCAAACACTGTGCCCTTTCTCTGCTTCTATTCTGGTTGCCCTCCTCCCTCCCTCATTAAAGGACTCCCACCGGACTCCGTGAAGGCAGGACCTGCAAAGTCAGGGGTTGCGCCACAATCCCTTCCTTTGTTCCAAGGACGGCTAGTTCCAGCAGTGCCCTTAAAAAATGGAAAGGCTCCCCCAGGGAAAGTCGAGCGAAACTCAGGATACCTTAGTGGGAAAGAGAAGCGGAATCTCCTCGAGCCAACTCTGTGACTTTGACCTCAGTTTCCACATCTGACAAAGGCGAGAGTGGACGAGATCCCTCTCTTTCTTTATCTGCAGGTTGATATACTAGTAATGCTTGGGCAGTCTGGTGAAAGCCACAGAAAAATAGTGCACTTGTACAGATAAAAAAAATTATAAACAAGCTAGGCACTGACTGACACTCTGGAGGCCCATGGCCACTGGTTTAAAATAAACAAGTAAACAAACGAAACTACGACCACAATCTCTAAATTCATTTGGAAGTTTACATTCTGTGATTCTAACCCAGCCGTGGGCAAACTATGGCCCGCGGGCCGGATCCGGCCTGCGGAGCCGAAAGAGCGGAGGGTTCTCTTGCTCTCCCCTCCGCTCCTTCACCAGCAGCAGTGTTAACATGGCAACGTCGGGAAACACGGCCGCAGCTCCTTCTTCTGAGTCCAGTTTAAGAACCCACTGTGGCCCTCGAGTCAAAAAGTTTGCCCACCCCTGTTAACCTCTTCATACAGGTTAGAATCAAATGTCCTCAAATACTACAAGTGGGATCATATAGTAATTGTCCTTATGTGTCTGGCCTGACTTATCATAATATATTCAGGCTCATCCATGTTGTGGCATGTACTATAATTTCATTCTTTTTATTATTTTTTTTAAAATTTATTGATTTGAGAGAGAGAGAGAGAAATATTGATTTGCTGTCCCATTTATTATGCATTCATAGGTTGATTCTCATATGTGCCCTGACCAGGGATTGAACCTGAAACCTTGGCATAGGGGGATGATGCTTTTTTAAAAAAATAAATCTTATTGATTTTTCACAGAAAGGGAGAGGAATAGAGAGTTAGAAACATCGATGAGAGAGAAACATTGATCAGCTGCCCCCGCAAACCCCCCACTGGGGATGTGCCTGCAACCAAGGTACATGCCCTTGACCGGAATTGAACCCGGGACCCTCCAGTCCGCAAGCCGACGCTCCATCCACTGAGCCAAACCAGTCAGGGCGGAGGGATGATGCTTTAACCAACTGAGCTAACTGGCAGGACCTATAATTTCATTCCTTTTAAAGAATATGTCCTGTATAAATGAGCCACGTTTTGTTTATCTATTCCTCCATTGATGGATACTTGGGTTGTCTCTACATGTTGGCTCTTATGACTAATGCTGCTATAAACATTCATGTACTAGTTTTTGTGAGTACACATGCTTTTATTTGGGGGTGAAGGGTATATACCTAGAAGTGAAATTGCTGCATCATACAGTAACTCTACATTTAACTTTTTGAGGAACTGTTGACTATTTTCCAAAACTGTTGCAACATTTTACATTTCAGTGCATAAGGGTTGCAATTTTCTCCATATACTTGCCAAAAGTTATTATTCTGAGACTTTTTAAAAAAAAGTTCCACTTATTTTTTTTTTAATTGAGGGGAAATTCACATAACACAAAATAAAAAAAATTTAAGTGTACAATTCGGTGGAAATAAAATGAGATATCTGTACATCCTGTAAGAATATATCTTTTGCAAGACCTGGCCCTTAATGTGGCATCTGCAGCTTTCCAATTGGCTGTGGGATTTCTTTATTAATAAAACTGTCTTTTGCCCTAACCGGTTTGGCTCAGTGGATAGAGCATCGGCCTGCGGACTGAAAGGTCCCAGGTTCAATTCCGGTCAAGGGCATGTATCTTGGTTGCGGGCACATCCCCAGTAGGGGGTGTGCAGGAGGGACTGAATTGCCCCTCCCCCAAACCCCCAATTCATAGGTTGAAGCCCTAACTCCCAATGGGACTTTATTTGGAGGGAGTTCCTTTAGGGAAGTAATTAAGGATAAATGAGGTTAGAAAGGCAAGGCCCCAATCAGATAGAATTGATGTCCCTATAGGACAGTGATGGTGAACCTATGACACTCATTTTTTTGGTTGATTTTTCTTTGTTAAATGGCATTTAAATATATAAAATAAATATCAAAAATATAAATCTTTGTTTTACTACGGTTGCAACTACCAAAAAATTTCTACATGTGCCATGGCACCAGAGTTAAGTTAGGGTTTTTCAAAATGCTGGCACGCCGAGCTCAAAAGGTTCGCCATCACTGCTATAGGATGAGGAAGAGGCAACAGAGAGCTTCTCTCTCCCTCCTGCACACAGAGAGGAGAGGCCCTGTGAGGTCACAGCGAGAGGCAGCTCTCTTCAAGCCAGGAAGAGGGCTCTCACCAGAAACCAAATTTTCCCAGCACCTTGATCTTGGACTCCTTGCCTCCATAGAACCGTGCAAAAATAAATTTCTGTCGTTTAATCCATCCAGCCTGTGGCATTTTGTTATGGTAGCCTGAACAGTCTAATACACAGATACATGGAATCATACAATACGTGGCCTTTTGTGACTTGCTTCTTTTACTTAATGTAATGTCTTCAAAGTTTATGCATGTTGCAGCAGGTATCAAATTCTCACTCTGCCATCTGCATGATGCAACTGGAAACGTGATTCATCGGACCACATGACTTTTTTCCAATGCTCGACTGTCCAATCCTTGTGTTCCTGTGCGAATTGGAGACGTTTTATCTCAGTAACTGCAGGCAGCAAAGGTGTTCGAACAGACCTTCGGCTTCCATATCCCATACGATGCAGTCAGTGTACGGCTAATTTGCCTACAAACGTCAGGTGGTCATAATAATCTGGCCACTCAGTGTAAATATATATCCCGTGTTCAAAGGCTGTTAAATCGTGTTGTTTACCCATATCTTCAGAAAAAAATCACTTCTACTGTCGTGGTAAACAACCTGTTTCCCTATTTATAATGGTCTGGCCCTCTAGCAACTTCAGCGTGAAATTATAATTTGCCTACAAACGTCAGGTGGTCATAACAATCTGGCCATTCAGTGTGTACATATATTGATTTCAGAGAGGAAGGGGGGGGGGGGAGAGAGAGAGAGAGAGAGAGAGAGAGAGACCAATGATGAGAGAGAACCATTGATAGGCTGCCTCCTTCACATCCCCTACCAGGGACCAAGCCTGCAACCTCGGCATGTGCCCTGACCAGGAATTGAACCATTATCCCCTGTGTCATAAGGTCGACCCTCGAACACTGAGGCACATCAACAGGGCTCATGGTTGGCTATTGTAAATAGTGCTGCAATGTATGAGATTTCCAATTTTCTCCACAAAGTTATTTACCCTATTTTTGATTATAGTCATCCTAGTGGTATCTCATTCTGATTTTTTTGATTTGCATTTCCTTGATGAATAATGATGTTTATAATCTTGTTGTGTTTATTGGCTATACATCTTCTTATTCAGATCCTTTGTACATTTTTAAATTCAATTTACTTGTTGTTGAGTTGTAAAAGTTCTTTACATATTCTAGATAATAGACTTATTAGGTATTTAATTCACAAATATCTTCTCCCATTCTCAGGTTGTCTTTTTACTTTTTAAGAATGTCCTTAGACGATGGAATACTATGCTGCGGTAAAAAAGAAGGAATTTTTTTTAAAAAATATATTTTATTGATTTTTTACAGAGAGAACAGGAGAGGTATAGAGAGTTAGAAACATTGATGAGAGAGAAGCATCGATCAGCTGCCTCCTACACACCCTCACTGGGGATGTGCCCACAAACAAGGTACATGCCCTTGACCAGAATCAAACCTGGGACCCTTCAGTCTGCAGGCAGATGCTCTATCCACTGAGCCAAACCGGTTAAGGCAAAGAAGGAATTCTTAACATTTGCAACAGCATGGATGGAACTAGAGAGCATTATGCTAAGTGAAATAAGCCAGTCAGAGAAAGATAAATATCACATGATCTCACTCATTTATGGAATATAATGAATAACATAAACTGAGGAACAAAAACAGATCCAGATACAGAGAAGCATCGATCAGACTGTCAAACCTCAGAGGGAAGGTAGGGGAGGATGGGGGTAAGGGGGAGAGATCAACCAAAGGACTTGAATGCATGCATATAAGCTTAACCAATGGACACAGATACCAGGGGGGGTGAGGGCATGAGTGTGTGTGTGTGGGGGGTGAGGGAGCAATGGGGGGATAAGGACACATATGTAATACCTTAATCAATAAATAAATTAAAAAAAAGAATGTCCTTAGAAGCACAAAAGTAATCAATTTATATGATGTACAATTTATCTTTTTGTTGTTGTTAACCCTCATCTCAAGATATTTTTCCCATTGATTTTTAGAGAGAGTGGAAGGGAGGAGGAGAGACAGAGAAAGAAACATCGATGTGAGAGAAACACGTTGATTGGTTGCCTCCTGCATGCCCCCCCCCCTGCCCCCCAGGACTCTATCCACTGAGCCAAACCAGCTAGGGCTAATTTATCTTTTTTTTTTTTGGGGGGGGGGGGCTATGCTTTCATGTCTATGGTAAGAAACCATTCCTTAATTCATGCTTATGAAGAGTCAGGCCTATGTTCTATTCTGAGAGTTTTACAGTTATAACTCTTCCATTTATGTCTTTGATCCATTTTGAGGTGTGTGTGTTTTTTTTTTTTTTAATATGGTGTGAGGTATGGATCCACATTCATTCTTTTGCATATGACTATCCAGTTGTCCCATTTGTTGAAAAGACTGTTCTTTTCTCATTGAATTGTCTTGGTACACTGGTTGATAATTAATTGGCCATAAATATCAGTGACTATTTCTGGACTTTCAATTCTGTTCCATTGATATATATGTCTGCCCTTATTACAGTATCAGACAGTTTTGAATATTGAAGCTTTGTAATAGGTTTTGAAATTGGGAAGTGTAAATCTTTCAACGTTGTTTTCAAGATTGTTTTGGACAGTCTCCATATGAATATAAGCCAATAATGTTTATATTATTCCCAGATGGATAAGCTTGTCGATGTCTCCTAGAAAGGCAGCTGAAAGGGATTATGTTGAATCTGTAATTCAGTTTGGGAGTATTGCCATCTTAATAATACTAAATCCTCAAATCCAGACACAGGATGGTGCGGGGGCTCTTGTTCCAGCATCTAGGAGGGTTCAGCAATCTGGAGAAGGGCTGTGTGTAACTTAATAAAGAGTCCAGAGACGAAGCATAATTTTGAAAGGCATTATAGGGAGTCAGAGGTGCCTAGCTAAAGAAACTAAGATCTCCTCGGCTCAGGACCCCTTGCTATTTATTAACACAAATTGTCCTAAGGCAAGGTGGAGACATACACTTCAAAGGTGAGGTACAGAATCCATTGTCAGATTTGAGGAAATGCCTCCGGCTGTTCAGGTGTTTGGCCAGTAGGAGGCAATAACAAGTAGATGAAGATGCCCTGAGCTGTCTGGCAGCAAGCAATCATCCCTTTTCAGGTTTGGGGAAATGCCCTTCAGCCGCTCCAGATGATTCAGCCCTTGCTGACATGCTGGAACTGGCTTCCGGCAGGACGGATTTATTTAGGTCTTTAATTCTGTTCAATAATATTTTTAGTTTTCGGTGCAGAAGTATTAAATCTGTTGTGTTAAATTTACTCCTACGTATTTTATTCTTTAGGAAGTTATTATAAATGAAATTATTTTTCTTAATTTTTGGATTGTTCATTGCTAGTGTATAGAAATAGAACTGATTTTGTATATTGACTTTGTATTTTGCAACCTTGCTAAAGTCTTTTCTTTGCTCTAATAATTTCTTTGTGGATTCCTTAGGATTTTCTATATATAAGGTCATCTCAGCTGCAAATAGAAATAGCTTTACTCTTCCTTTTTAACCTGGATGCCTTTTATTTCTTTTTTCTTGCCTAGTTACTCTGAATAAAAGTTCCTATACAATATTGAGCAGAGATGGTGGTGGTAGACATTCTTTTCTGCTTCCCTGCATCTGTAATTAAGACCCCTATTTATTAAACTGTGCAGAGAAAGCAGAGTTCAAATCCATGTTGCTCTGCTATTGGAAATGGAACATGAATATACCTTGTTTCAATCCTCCCACTTTTAAATGCTATGAAATATTTATTAGCTTTCTATTTTGGCATTGGGAAGATAAGTTAGAATTCGACAGTCCCCTAAAAATTAAATATTAT
Organism: Myotis myotis; assembly: GCF_014108235.1. Taxonomy (NCBI): domain Eukaryota; kingdom Metazoa; phylum Chordata; class Mammalia; order Chiroptera; family Vespertilionidae; genus Myotis; species Myotis myotis. Next base: position 45,498,173 of record NW_023416401.1, read on the forward strand.
GTAAATTTATAGGACAAAGTTATGGGTATGATTAGGAAAATCCCTAAGTGTGGCATGAAACATCAGGTCCTAACCATTTTTCCTGGTTAGAGGTCAGAATTATTAATAAGTCCTGATCTTTATTTTTAAATGAAACAGGCTGGTGTCCAGGCGACTTTCCTGGAAGACACACTGAATGCTTGCCTGCCCTGAGGAACCAGAGAGAAACATCCATTGGTTGCCTTCCACATGCACCTTGGACACCCTGACCAGGGACTGAACTCAAAACCTGAATATGTGCCCTGACTGGAATCGAACCTGCCACCTATTGGTACATGGGATGACGCTTCAACTAACTGAGCAACACGGGCCAGGGCCCCAGTATTTTATCATTGAAGATTGTTCATCTTAGAAAGATTAATGAAAAGTTATTTCCATTATTCCTCTATCCTGTCACGTGTAGACCTTGACACCTCAAATCCATATCTAAAACCTCGATGCCTGGGTAACTACGGAAACCTCTCAGCTGGTGGAGCTGCCTCCACGATTTCTACTTTTGGTCCATTTGGCCCCCTGTCCACCAGGAGCTGTCACCTAGGGTGGAAGAAGGCAGCCACTGTTACAATCTTGGCCAGGCAGGCTTAGGTATGGGCTAGTGGGGTCTCAATTAAATATCCACACCTCTCTTTCCTCCCACTCTCTGATTTCCACAGCAACCGGAGCCAAGGGCCTGGAAGGCTGGAGGGTACAGATTACTTACTGCAGAGGTTGGCTGAGGGGGGAGGGGGAGTGGGGAGCAACTCAAGAATAACCAACAGGCTAGCAGCCCCCTCCCCCTCCCTCTCCTCCCCGCAGAGTTAATTTCCTCACCTATAATTTCTCATTCCCCTTCTTTTGACAGACTGCCTCTGAATCCTTGCCTTTTTGCATGTAGTGTTTTCTCTGGCGGGAATCCCTTTACTCCATTCCTTTGCCTGGCAAATAAACTCCTACTTATCTTTCGCGATTTGTTCAAAGGTCACTCTCTACACATGCAAAGGAAGCAAGGCCCTAAGAATATTTATTACAAAGAAAATTAAGGTCAGATGCTTAATTCCCCACTTACTATTTGATGCGACCTTGGCTGAGGCACTTCTTTGATTTTAAACCGCCTCCACTCCCCCCTCCTCCCCACCTTTTTTTTTTTGCAAAATAGGAATGGGAATAGCTGCCTAGACATCCCTTTCCCAGGAAACCGAAAAGGTCAGTGAGATAAAATGTTCTCTAAAATGCAAACCATTTTACAAATTCAATTTTGTCCTTGCTTTCCCATTGCTTAGAATGTTTCCCCTCTTTGTTCACGTCTGTCAGTGCAAAGGTCAACTTTGGTGCATTCAAATACGAATCCAAACCTTTACTCGGCCCCCCTTTGCCCAATTTTACTTCTGCCTGCAGCTCCCTTTTTCTGCTCTCTTATCTCCTTGTCCCCATTTCTCCCCTCTTGTGACTTGCTTGTTTTTAATAAACTTATCCGACACACTGCTTGACTTTGGAGGAACATTACATAGTTAAAAAAAGGTAAGTTACTTAGTAACGCGGAGTAAGGGAATCAAAACAAAACAAAACTCTGCATTCTAAACTGTAAAGTTCTGGGCCCCGAGAACCCAGATTGGCAGGGTCATAAGCGAATCCCCGCAGAGCGAGGGTGCATGGCTGGGCTGGGGTTCTGCCAGGAGCCCGCGCCCAGACGCGGGAACCCAGGCAGGCGGGCGCGGTGGCAGGCCCGGAATTCCTGGACCGGAGCACGACTGGGCCTAGAACTACAAGTCCCGACGTGCCCAGCGGCCAAAGCCGGTTCCACCTCTGCTTGCCTCCTCATTCTTTCCGGTCCCTACCTGCGAGACGGCTGTCTGTAAACTGCGTGGTAGTCATTAAAGAAAAACCCGCAAGCTCCTCTTGGGACGCAGGGCCGGGAGCAGCTCGCGGAATGGCTCTCACTGGTCGGGTGGTTCGCCCCGGAGTAGCGGAACCCGCTGTCCCACGGCCCGAGTTTCCGGGGGGACAGTCATCGTGACCGGACGCTGTGGCGCGGCGGTTTAATTCTCCGGCGGCGGCTGGTGGAGCGGGACGCGATGGTTTTGACGGGGCTCATCAGGAAACTCGGTAACAGTCAGAGCCGCCCTCGCTGGATTCGTCCTCCTGTCATTGCCACTGGCTGAGAATGGCCGTGTCACGTTTCCTTTCTGGTCCCGGCTTGGCTAGAGCAGTCCCCGGGGACCCCTGTCGGACTTGGTGTCAACGCCGCAGTGCGTGGCCCGAGAGCACCAGCGGCCCAGCTGGTGGAAGCATTGGTTTCTTTCTGTCCTCCTGACCCCGCCGACCCCGCGCTCTGACCCTGCGCCCCCCTTCCCCTCGCCCCCGGTCCTGCGTAACCACGGAGTCGGGGCAGGTTGCGGGTGGGCGGCTGGGGGCTGGGGGGAGTGGACCGGCTGCGAGCGGCGTGTCCCCGGCAGGTCACCAGCTGGCGGAGATCCGCGAGCGCGCCCTGCGGACCGTGCTCTGCAAGGTGGAGCTCAACCTGGTCGGCGCCGCCGACCTGGCCCAGGACCGGCTGCTGTTCGTGCACCTGCTGCAGTGGTTCAACTTCCCGTCCGTCCCCATGAAAGCAGAGGTGCTCAGCCTTCTGAACCGGCTGGTGAAGGTACGAGCATCTTGACACAAGGAATCGGAGGAGCGAGTGTTTTAGTCGTTGCACTGGAGCATTTGTTGGAAAGTTCATGTAAAAGGTTTTTGAAAAACAACCGGGGGCGGTGCATTTTCACTCATTTGGTTATATGGCCACGTCTTCTTTTTCTTTGATTTGTGATGTTAAATCTCACCTTGTGGCCACTGTGCTCTGAAGTGACACCGATCTTCTGAGTTCTGGTGGATTCTGGGTTTTGGAATCATCGGGGGAGGTTAATAGCTGTCATTCTGTTTTTCCTTGTGTTCTGTTATTTGCATGTTAAAAATTGGGTCCCTATGACAAAGGACTCGTTTAGAGATAATGTTACAGACCACGATTAATCTCACAAGGGTGTTAAATTCCTTTCCTATGTTTGTTTTTCAGATCTATGTTCCTCAGCGTATCTTGAGAATAGTTAGTTGCCAGAGTCAGATGTCAAATTGCAAGTTTAACCGTTCAAAACTGTCAATCGCTGTGCAGTCTTGGGTGATTTTTTTAAATGTGTGTTTTTATTGATTTCAGAGAGGAAGGGAGAGGGAGAGAGAAACATCATGAAGAGAGGGAATCATTGATTGGCTGCCTCCTGCCGCCCCACACTGGGGATGACCCCGAACCTGGGCATGTGCCCTTGACTGGAATCGAACCCAGGACCCTTCAGTCCACAGGCCAACACTCTACCCACAGAGCCAAACTGGCTAGGGCGAGGGTGATTCTTACTACTTTGCATCCTTTGGAGGTAGGAGAGATAGGGTGAATGTCAGTGGACAGAAATAATAAGTAGGAATTAAAGTGTTCAGTGTCTGGGTTTTTCTCTCGTAGGTGTTATTAAGTGTTTTATGTCTCTGTACACCTATGTCCTATTCATCGAAGTTCTTTACTTTTGGGTATTTCAGTGCAAGATTTAGTTTTTAAAAAAGGAGCATCTGGTATACCCAAAGTGCTGGAAGGTGAAGTCTAGAGACTTTGACATATACTGTTGTTCACAAGACACTCTTCTCATGCTTTCAGTACTCCCCAGCAGTCCAGCATTTGGTTGATCTTGGTGCAGTCGAATTCTTATCTAAACTTCGTGCTAACGTGGAACCGAATCTACAGGCTGAAATCGATGGCATTCTGGATGGACTTTTTATTCTTCCTTCAGAAGTCCCTGCACTGTGCTCTGCATCTTACCAGACCGATCAGATTGGTAACTCTTTGGAATCATTCTGATGCATTCGGTTAAACTATAAATATATTGGTACTAGTGTTTAATTCTAAGGAAAGGGACCTTAGATTAAAAAAAAAAAAAATCCCCCTCCAACTTATTTTTCTTGTGTTAACTTACATGAGCTTGACCTTTTTTCTCTCCTCTACTGTCACTCAGAGGAGGATACATTTGTATTTATTGTGTTTTTTAAAATATGTTTTTATTGATTTCAGAGAGAGGAAGGGAGAGGGAGAGAGAGAAACATCAATGATGAGAGAAAATAATCTATTCACTGCCTCCTGCCCTGCCTCCTACTGGGGATTGAGCCTGAGCCTGAAACCCGATTTGTGCCCTGATCAGAATTGAACTGTGACCTGGTTCATGAGTCCATGCTCAACTACCAAGCCACACCGGCTGGGCTGTATTTATTGCTTTTTGGGGGAAGGGGCCTAAAAGATTTTCTTTTTGCAAGACCAGTTTGACACATTTCTTTAACAATAACAGAATTTTTTTTGAGCACTCGTTATCATGAGCTAGAGATTTTCCTCAGTGTTTTACACTTGCATTTTTTGACTGTTTTTCATGTAGGGGTATGTTAATATCACGATTTTTTTTATGGGGTCCAATCAAAATGAGCTGCACATGGTATAAAATCAGAGTCAAAGAAACATGGATTTCAGTCCCAGTTCTGCCATTAATTTTGTCACCTTGGCTAAGGTTCTTAACAGCTTCAGCCTTTAGTTTCCTCATCCCAAAATTGGGACAGTGAGAAAGAACATCTTATAATATTATTGTGAGGATTAAATGAGACAGTGCCTGAAAAGAGCTCAGCATGAGGCCCGACATCTATTAGCCGTAGAGCTGTTGGTGGCTCTATTTGTGTTCTTGCTATTTTATGCCCAATAGAGTGCCTTAAATATGGAAGGCATTTGAATTGATTCAAAGAAAAAAAAGGGCCCATAAAATTTATGTAATGGAGTGGTAAAAGTATAAAAAGTGTTTCTGCTACCATATTTTTCTCTGTATCAGTGCTGTACTGCTATTGCTGTGACTGTTGGTATCACTGTTAACAAGAACAGTGGTAAATGCCGTTTATTGGCTTTTTGCATGATTGTGATTTTTTTTTTTTTATGATTGTGATTTTTAACAACAGATTTTACAATTTCTGTCTAAGCCATAACAAATAAAGTAGAATCTTAAATTGTGAATTTTCAAGGGTAGTTCCTTACAAATTAGGTTAGAAGTATGGTCTAAGGCAAATTTTCAATATCTGTATTAATATTAAGAACTACTGTTGTGAAAACATCAAACAGAAAATTAGAAAATTTAGTTTTAGCCTTTTTCTCATTCTCATTGTCATTGCATCTGCACCGCTGAATATGTAATCATGTGATAGAATCATGAAAGGCATTGAAAGATAGTGCTTGACCTCTTTGACATTGACAACTTTTAAAAAAGATACTAATGCCGAACCGGTTTGGCTCAGTGGATAGAGCGTCGGCCTGCGGACTGAGGGGTCCCGGGTTCGATTCCGGTCAAGGGCATGTACCTTGGTTGCAGGCACATCCCCAGTAGGGGGCGTGCAGGAGGCAGCTGATCGATCTCTCTCATCGATGTTTCTAACTCTCTATCCCTCTCCCTTCTGCTCTGTAAAAAATCAATAAAATATATTTAAAAAAAAAAAAAAAAAAGATACTAATGAAAATTGTAGTGACCAGGAACTATGTAATTGGAGCACAAGAGAAGAAGGAGATGGACTTAGAAGCAGAGATGAACAGTTCTTGAATAAACACTTTGTAACAGATTCTTCCTGTACATTGTAGATATTTTCATTCTAACAAATAATTATATTAATGGTAAAAGAAAAAGGGAGAAAAAAACCCCTCAATTTGAAATTGGCTCAACATTCGCATTTTTTACCTCTTTAGGAAGAGAGACTATTCAGAGAAAAAAAAAAAAACTGGATTATCTTCCTAGTCAGAGAAAACAATAATTGAAATGAGTACCTTTCACTTGTAGCAAATAATGAATCAGAAATAATAATACATGCAGTAATATCTATTTTCTTTTCAGAATTGCCACAGCCACCTGAAATCTTAACAGGATATTTTCCTCAAGACAGAAGTCATTTCCAGCAGATGGAAGTGCCTCCAGCACCCGTGGGTGAGTACATGTAGGGAAGTAGATCCTGCTGACCTGGTACAGCAGAAATTAATGTACTTTTACGTATTGTTGTGAAGACACATTGTGTTCACACTCGAATGTTTCAGCACCAAGCTGAGTGTTTCAGTTTCCTCAAACTAGTTTAGGATGTAGAGTCTAAATGGTAACATTTTATGTTATTTAACTGCATTTGAGCAGCTGCTTAGGTGGGTGGTAATGGTGGCAGTAGTTACCTGCATTGCTTGTTGGACACAAACCCTTCATCAGGGACTGTGCTGTGCACTATGCACTCCTCATCTCATTCTCCAGCTCACTCAGTGTACCGTCTGTCCATTCACTCAAGCCAACACTCAGCGTCTTCTTCATTTCTTTATTTATCTTTATCCCAGCATCCACTGATTCTAGAGTTCTGTTTAGAGATCTCTTCTGGGTCTTTTTGTGTCTGGCTGTGTCCTTCTCTGTTCACATGCCTCCTCCTTAAAGAGACCTTCTTGAGGACTCTAACCAGTGAACACTTTCTGTTTAGTTTTCTTCCTAACACATATCATGATCTGAAGTTATATGTTTATTTCCTTCTTGTTTCTGTCACAATAAGCTTAGTGATAGCTGCAAACACTGCTTTATCCCCCTGTGCAGAACGATGCCAACAATGTATTAGGCAGCTCAGTGTATACTCTGCATAAGTGAATCCTCATGAGGACCCAATAACATTATTATCAGTGTCCCCATTTTACTGATGAGGACACTGAGGCTTAGAAAAGATGAAACCTTTATCCTAGGTGCCCCTGGCGGTTAGGAATGGTTAAGTAATCAAGTGCTTCACATTTTATTGCCTGTGTGGTTGGAAAAAATGTGTGTTCTAGGGGATATCTGCTGACATGGGGATTCAGTTGAACTTAGTTTGGATGCTTGTTATTCAAAAGGTTCCTTAGAGATTCTCAAGTTGAATAATAGCATAAGATAGAACAGAAAACTTGTTCAGCTGTTAAAATACTTCATCTTCCCTTTCTGGAAAAAATTTGTTAGGCTTATAGGGAGCTTTGGACTTGAGATGGTAGTTCTTTGTGTGTGTGGCTGAGAGGCTTAAGTGAGTGGCAGTGAGAGGTGTCTGAAGGGAGCAGAGCGTAGCACTTGGGTGAAGCTGCTGAAAACAATAAGGACACTTGTGGTGGGAATGCTTTTGCAGGTGAGTTGCAGCCTGTGGATTAGTGGTCTGTCTTGTTTTGGACACATTTTTATGTGCAGTGTAAGCCTATCCTTCCCTCTACCCACCTCTTGCTTTTCCCTGAGAAAGCAAACCCTGCTTTTATTTTAGCACTTTTAAAAAACGCAGTTGTGCTTTATTTGTGAAATTAATAATTACCTGAATTTAAAGATTCCATGCTCTTTTCAAAGCATTAGGAAGAAGAACTGTTTATTATCTGGAAGGGCTTTTGTATATACTACTTCTCAGTGTTGCTACCTTAACTTGTATTATATAAAATCTGCTAAAAAATGTTAAGAGAATAGATCTTTAATGTTCTCACCACAAGAAATGATTGGTAATTATGTGAGAGGTTGGAGAGGTAAACTAACTCTACTGTGATAATCATTTTGCAGTGTATGTGTATTAAGTCATCGTGTTGTACACCTTAAACTTATACAGTTTTAGATGTCAATTATATCTCAATAAACCTGGGGAAATAAGCCTATTAAAAAATAGTTTGAACAGTGGTAGTTTAAAATTGTGTTGGTTTCTAGTATTTCTTTTAATCTTCTTTGAGGTTGAAGATATTTGATTTTCAACCTTTTAGTTTTGAACTCATCTTCAAAGAGGTTTAAACATCTAACACCATTTAGGATATTTAAACATGACTAATTAGATATAGTATGTGATTGTTTTATCATTTTAAATTTCTGTAATTAAAGGACTCCAAATATCAGTTCTTTTTATGTTAAATTTGTGCTCTGTGTTCTGGTCAAGAGTAAAATAGAAAATATAATTGAAACTAAATGTCATGGAAGCAGCCGGGGAGAGGTCAATGGGGGAAAAGGGAGACTCATGTAATACTTTAAACCAGTGGTCGGCAAACTGCGGCTCGCGAGCCACAGGCGGCTCTTTGGCCCCTTGAGTGTGGCTCTCCCACAAAACACCGACTTCTGCGCAGGGGCCACGAAGTTTCAGTTGTACACGCGCGCCCGCACGTGTGTTTTGTGGGAGAGCCACACTCAAGGGGCCAAAGAGCCGCCTGTGGCTCGCGAGCCGCAGTTTGCCGACCACTGGTTTAAACAATAAATTTAAATTTTAAAAAAAGAAACTAAATGTCATTCAGTATGGGTTTGTGTTTAGTGCTCTTCTAATTATAACCTATGAGTTCTGTTTAAAATATGAAAAGTGTGCTCTGTTATTTATCTTGAGGGCGAATACATTTGCAGCTGGCCTTGTTTGGTGCATTGTAGGTTCCTGTACATGTAACTTCAGTTGGGGACTTAGTTTAAAGGTGAGTCTGTCAACATTGTCTTCTTTGATGGTGTAAGTTGTGCTCTTCCCTTACCAGCGACTCAGACTACGAGGTGTTTGAAGTTTTCTACATTTCCTTGGCTACCCCTGACCACAACTGACAGACACGTCCTCTCCTCTAATGAAAGGTACAGTGCCCGATGTGGTTCAGCTATTGTTGCTTCACTTCTAGCCTTGCACCTGGTAGTTATTACTATACAAGTTCAGCAGGAAGAAAGATACAAGTGGCTGTGAATGGAGTAATGGGACGATATGAATGATTTTCAGTATTTTAGAATGTAAGCCAGAAAATTCCTGTTTGCCTCTAATCAGGCTGCACATTGTAGCTGAAGTCTCGTGTGCTCATTAGTCATCTCTGATTTACCAGTCTCCCATTGACCATTGCTGTGTCTTTGCTTAATGAAAATGGAGAAATTAAGCATAAATGCAGTCTTTTTAGTAGACAATATATTTATTTCAAATTGGGCTTAGGGATAGGTTAGGGACCACTGATCTTATGCAGTGGATGTTAATTGGTCATTACCCCCAACCCCAACATAGGCAGTTGATATATAGAAATTGGGAGAGTATATTAATGTCTAGTTTCTTTTTTCTTTTTTTCTGAAACTTTAATTTCTGTGAATACTACAACAAATGAGTAGTGTTTGTGTGTGTGTGTGTGTGTGTGTGTGTGTGTTTGTGTGTTTGCGTGTTTGTGCGCGCGCGCGCACACACACACATCTGGAAAATAAAGACCAACTTGCTAGCATTAGGGCCAGAGACAGGAAGATGCTGTGAAATGATTTTTGCTGATGGCACTTCTGAGACCTCAGTGAACTCTCTTGGAACAACATATTGAAGAGGTAGCTGCACATGGGAAAGGGGCAGGACGAACATGATCTGGCAGTTCTGAGTCAGTCCCTAAGGGGGAGATGCTGTCCAGTGCACACCTATGGGTGGGGGATGGTGGATGGTGGACTGGAGCTGAGCTGAGAGAGGAGGGTTAATATCTTGGGGGTTGGTTTCTTGGGGTGGACGGTGAACCACTGCTACATCCCTAGGAGGGAGAATATTGTCTGAGAACTTGAGAGATATCCTCTGTACAGGATAAGAGGGGCCTTCCAGCTTGAGTCACCTAGAATAGAGAAGAGCAGCAAAGAGCCTAATTCCTATAATTAAACTCTATAGTTGCTGTTATTTTTTTCTGTCTTATTTCTTAATTCACATAACAGATGTCATTGAATTCTGTGCCCTTTGACCTCCTTAATGTCATTTAGTAGCATTGTGATAGGCTCTGGCCATGCCATCTTTAGGAGGGTCTAGTGGGGGTAACAAAGCACGAAGTTGACATAGCAGCAGATACAGCCGTGGTTCTCAACCTTGGCTGCACATTAGAATCACCTGGAATCTTTTTAAAATCCTGATTTCTGGGTCTCATCCTCCGGTAATTCTTTTCCTTTGTTACTAATGTTGTGGTCCCACCCCATAACAAAGAAACAGAATGTCCAGAGGATGAGGCCGAGAAATCAGGATTTTAAAAAGATTCCCAGGTGATTCTAATGTGCAGCCAAGGTTGAGAACCACTGAGATACAGTATAGGGCTGTGGAAGAAGCACCTGCCCACAGTTGTTTATTGTTTAGGGAACAGATCAAGGAAGGCTTCCCAGGGGAAGTGATGTCTTGGCTGAGACCTGGAGGATGTGAGTAGAGTCATTTGCTACTCAGTGACTTACAATTAGGATAGGTAAACTCTTTTTAAAAATGAATAATGCTCTTTTGTAGCTCTCTAAGAAGTAGTAACCACACTTTGATCTGGAACACCTGTGAACTATTGAAGGATGTTATCATGCAAGATTTTCCTGCTGAGATTTTCCTTCAAAGGCCGAACATTGTTCAGGTGTGTATCCTCTTTAATTGTTTTAGGTTTTGAAATAGAGAACTTTTGGGAGGAAACAAAATTTGCAACATAGCAGTCCTTAGGAAAGACTTGTGCACTACCATATTTAAAGGATAAAGTGTTTAAACCACTTGTTTTCTGATTTATTTGGATAGTGATAGTTCTTCTGATAGGAGGTAGTCTCATTTGACACATGTAGTCCAATTTGGCCACTCTGAATTTACCACTTCTGGGTCACCTAAAGGGTGAATACTAGTAGACTTTGGAAGTTGAGGTTAGGCAGCAGGAACCCTCCGAACATTAAGAATAGCTTGTCTCTCTGATTATCTGGTATGTGTTAGGCACAGTGCTGGATGCTGAGGAAATGTGATAGCGAGCAATGAAGATGGGTTCTTTGCAGTCTGGTCTGTTGCTTCTTCAGCAGAGGCCTTGGGACCCAGACTTGCACAGTAGAGACATTGGGATCTAGGGCTGGGATTGGGGCATATCTGCAGCTTCACAATCACAGGGCTAAAAATCATGCCAGTGAATAATGGCAGCTATTAGTCCATACTATGGCCGCTGTCAGATGATAGCAGAGGAAAAGCTATTAATTACCAAAACGTAGTAAACTGACTTAGCTGTTTGAGATGTGGAAACCTTGATGTGTTTTTTAAAAAGTACTGTGAAACTTCATGTCCTGAATGGGGAGTAATACTTAATACCTGTGTTCTCTCAGAATAGGTGCTTACCTAACAGGTTTTAGATGTAAGCAACACTGACCATTCTATTCACATTTAATTTTATTTTGACCCTTATTCTTGCATTATGCCAAATGACTTTTGCCCATTTCTGTTTCTTGTCTTACAAATATTTGGCAGCTTATTTCCTTTGATTATTCATTTACCCTTCCTTCAGCTTCACATCCTCCTTTGAAGTTGAGCACTTGGTTTCCGTGATCATTTTGATGGTTCTTCTTCATTTCAGAGCCTGTTCTCTCTGCTGAAGCTGGCCTTCGGAGGCGAGGGGACACCTCGCTTGGCACTGCAGTCGGTGTCCTGCTTGCAGCAGCTGTGCATGTGTTTACGACATAGACTTCACTTCTACCGAGATCCAGGCTTTTTCTCTTGCAAACAAGGTGTTTATGTTTATTTATCCATTAGTCATGGGTGGTCTTTGCAGATTCTTCTGAGAAAGAATCCCATTATACATACTGTTAGGGATTACTGTATGTACATTGTCACAAGCTAAACTCCCATTCCTCATTCCTCAGCTAATGATCACCTTGGTGGGGGTGGGGTTGGGGGAGGGACGACGACAATGGGGCGATAAGGACACATAGGTAATACCTTAATCCAGCGGTTCTCAACCTGTGGGTCATGACCCCTTTGGGGGTCGAACAACCCTTTCACAGGGGTTGCCTAAGACCATCGGAAAACACATATATAATTACATATTGTTTTTGTGATTAATCACTATGCTTTAATTATGTTAATTTATAACAATGATATTGGGGATCACCACAACATGAGGAACTGTATTAAAGGGTCGCTGCATTAGGAAGGTTGAGAACCACTGCCTTAATCAATAAAGAAAAAAAAAAAAAGAAAGAAAAGTGTTGTTGGAAGCCAGAGATTAGGATTCTGAGCCCAGCTGTTTGGGTATTTTAGTAAATTATGTTGTGTTAATAAATTGTTTGGGTTGAAAATACTGATTTTTATATTATGATAACTATTTTTATGCGACTTTTGATGTTGTCAGAGTTTTATATCATCATAGTGCCTGACTTTTCATGGAAAAAGCACCACCTAATGGACAAATATAGTACTAGGCTGGCCTTCTCAAAACTGTTTACAAATTACTGGTAGTATTTCAGTGCACTTATACCATATGCTTTGAAAGTTGAATACTAACTTAGAGTGATTGGTGATCATGCTTCATCGTTAATCCCTCCTGCAGCCCCTGGTAACCTCTAGTCCAGTGATTTTTGCCAATCTGACAAAAAAAAGGGGTATAATTTTGATTCATTCACATAGGATGGCTGTTATTGTGTTGGCTGTTGTCATTTTTTTATTTGACAGTCTAAGGGAAAAGAGGTTAGTGCCCCTAACTAAGTAGTCGGGTAGTACATGTTTTAAAATTTTTTGTGGCACACTCTTTGAAAATCACTGCTCTAGTCTACTGAATTTGTGTATTCTAAGTACAAGTGTAATCCATACAATTGGAACCTGGCTTATTTTACTTAGCAAAATATCTTCAAGGTTCATCCACATTGTAGCATATTCCAGGACTTCCTTTTTATGACTAAACAATTTTCCATTCTATGTATATACCACATTTTGTTTATTCACTCATGTGCTGATGGACTCTTATGTTCTTACCTTTTGTTATTGTGAATAAAGCTTCAGTGAACATTGGCATATCTGTTCAAGCCCCGTTTTCAATTCATTTGGGTGAGAGTGGAATTGTTGGGTCATATGTTAATTCTATTTTTCACTTTCTTAGGAACCGCCACACTATTTTCCACAGTGGCTGCACCATTTTACATTCCCACCAACAATTTATGAAGTTTTCAGTGTCTCCATATCTTACCAACACTTGTTATTTCCCTTTTTTTAATCATAGTCATCCTAGTAGGTGTGAAATGGTACCTCATTGTGGTTTTGATTTGCATTTCCCTCCTGACTATTGATTAATGACTAGTGATTCCTTGGTGACTCTTCTTATGCTTATTGGCCTTTCATATATCTTACTAGAGGCCCAGTGCACAAATTCGTGCATGGGTGGGGTCCCTTGGCCTGGCCGGCAATCGGGGCCATAGGAGGTTGGCTGGCCAACCCTTAGGGGGCCGATTGGGTCCAGCCGGCTGCGAGGAGGGGCCATGGAAGGTTGGCTGTGGGAGCACACTGACCACCAGGGGCAGCTCCTGCATTGAGTGTCTGCCCCCTGGTGGTCAGTGTGCATCATAGCGACTGGTCATTTGGTCGCTTAGTCTTTTATATATATAGATTTGGAGAAATGTTTGTTGAAGTCCATTGCCTAACTTTAAATTAGTTTTTTGTTGTTGAGTTTTAGTTTTTAATATATCTTGGCTATTAAATCCTTATTAGATATAAAATTTGCAAATACTTTCTCCCATTCTGTAGGTTGTCACTTTTTTCGTAATGTCCTTTGTTTGACTTATGGGACTATTAATTGTGAGGAAGTCCAGTTTATGTTTTCTTTGGTTGTTTGTGCTTTTGGTGTCATTTAAGAATCCATTGCCAAATCCAAGGTTATGAAGATTTATTTATCCCTATATTTCTCTTTTAGCTTTAGGATTTTAACTCTCATATTTAGGTTGCTGATTCATTTTGAGTTAATTTTTGCCTGTGGTTTGAGATGAGTTTCTTGGGGAGTTTTCAGCAGGGAGTGTGTGATCTGATGTTCTGCCTTGGCAGTCTTATGTCAGAAGTGAATATTGTTGGCCAGAAGGCTTCATATAATTAGGCTAGATAGAAACCTAGATGTGCTGAGTGAATACTTGCAGAAAAGATTGACCTTTGTTTTTTTTGTTTTTTTTTTACCCCTACAGAAGCATTCCTACTACCTTAAATTTGTTAGAAATATTACGTAATCAGTAATCTGTCTCTACTAAGGGGTAATTTTCTTCTTTTTTTCTCTCCTGCAGATACAGTTTCCCAAAATTCCTCTTTGTCTTATTGCTATGAAGTAAGAGTTACTCATCATTCTCAGAACCCTTCTCCAGGAAGCAGCAGCCCCCGGCCTTCTGTGGTTGGACGCACAGGCCAGCGCCCTAGAGGAGATGGCCAGGATTGGGATGCAGTGTCATCCAGGTGATTGTGGGAAAGCCTGGTTAGCTTGTTTGTGTGTGTTTTAATTTCACAGGGAGATCATTATTTTTCTCTGTCTTCTCCTTTGTAACATTAGCTCAGGTATTGCCTTGGGTTCAACCAGTGGCTTTCATACCTTTTTTATAACGACCCACAGAAAGACATAAATATTATATTGCAACTCTGTACTCAGCACACAGGCATACACTCCGCTTGTAGATTTTCACTCCTGAGTGTCAGCTTCCTCATGAGACCTTTCAGAGCTTGAGAGAACTTGGCTTATTTCCATATTTTTGGAATGTTTGGGATATGGAAATTGAAGAAGTGACAGAACGTGTTAAATTTGGGGAATTCTGTCAGGTTCACTTGTGGATGACATTAAAAGTCAAAAATTTTAGGGTCTTTGCAAATGTAGGTTCAGGCCTACTATTCATATTTATCCCTACCCTACCACTTTATACCCAAAGTAAGGATCTTTTTATAAAGAAAGCCAACAGAGATGGGATGTTTCATCTTTTGGTGTATTTTCAAAAACATTATGTGATGTTGAATGTACTAATTGAAGTAGTCTATTTCTCATGTTTTTCTGGCATTTTCTAGTATTCTTCAGTTGTTAACATTGGCTTACTAAGAATATTTGGTGGAAATCACAGAAAATCTAGTCAACTATATGAAGTATCTAGTTTTGCCTTTTTTTTTTTTTTTAATATATTTTATTGATTTTTTACAGAGAGGAAGGGGGAGAGATAGAGAGTTAGAAACATCGATGAGAGAGAAACATCGATCAGCTGCCTCCTGCACATCCCCTACTGAGGATGTGCCCGCAACCCAGGTATATGCCCTTGACCGGAATCGAACCTGGGATCTTTTAGTCCACAGGCCGACGCTCTATCCACTGAGCCAAACCGGTTTTGGCTCTAGTTTTGACTTTATGAGTTGATTTCAGAAGAACTTTGCAATGAATTTTTGAATTTTCCAGTTTTCCTTAAATGAATGGGCTATCTTTGCTAATGTTGATTGCTACTGTAAGAATGTTGATACATTTCTAGAACATCAGTTTGAAAAGTCAAATAGAAGGCATTTTTGGTTTCATTTGCAATTTTGAGCCATGTTGATGGAATTTAATGTCATGACTTCGTCAGGGTTTCTCCAAATCCGACCAGAACTGTTGTTACATGAAGCATTAGACTCATATCCAATCTGAGGCTCCCAGTGCACCCATCGCAGAAGTGCAGTCTATCTGTGTGTGGGCCGTCTCCTTATTCAGGGATTGTCCTGTTTGTTTCACAGCGGGAGTAGCAGTCATGCGCTCGTGAACTCCAGGATTTCTGTCCCCTCACCTCTGGATGTGGCACACATCGACCTGCCCGAGCTGGAATCGGAAGACATGCTGCAGCTGCAGTTCCAGCAGCTCAGCCTTCCCCAGTTCTGTGTCTGCCTCCTGGAGTCCACAGTGCCTCTCTTGAGAACAGGTCTGTTGTTTGTGAAATCATAGTTCTTCTTATGTAACCTGTGATTGTTTTGACTGTTTTCTGGTATTCTTATTTTTCTTTTTTTCATTTTCTGTCTATGCTGGGACCTTTAGAATCTGCATTTATTGGGGAACAAATTCCTAAGAAAATATGGCCTTTATTATTTCTCAATGAAATGTGGTGCCATGGAGTATCACCTTCCATCTGTGGCTGTTTGTGCACAGGCTTCACTCTGTGTGGCTGCTTTAAATGTGATCGCTGAGAAATCCATGCATCTGCAGTCATTTAGAGAGGGTTAGCCGTACGAATAGGCCAGTGCCGGGAGCCGGTCCATGCTTGCTGTTTCAAGGGACCTGGCATATATGGCATACTGTTCTTAATATGTTTGCTCACCTTCTTGGCACTATGTGTTTTAACCAAGGTCTCTGAGAAAGGTTGTTTCCCAGGTAGGGATTTTCCCCTGAAGTTAGGGAGGGAATAAAACCTCTTAACTAAGTGCCAGGCGGGTAATTAATCACTTTAACTATGAACAATCATGCTTAAGCTACATAATCTTTACTCCCTGGAATGGAGATAAGAAACGCCCTAACCTTTGGAATAGAGATTGATAGGATTGGAATCAACTGGTATAAATACAGATGTAACAACACAGAACTTAGAAGACAGAACCAAGAGAGACGGAACTTAGGCACAGAACCTACACAAAACGTTCTCTAGAGACAGAAGAACTTCGCTGGAGAGAACATGGCAAAAGATCCTGGACTGAACCTGACTATAGAACATGGCAAGAGAACCTGACTAGAACTTGGTGACTGAACCTGGCTGGAGAACCTAGCGAGGGAACATGGCTACAGAACCTGGCTGGAGAACCTGGAGAACCTAGCAAGAGAACATGGACACAGAACCTGGCTGGAGATCCGAACCAGAACTTTGCTGGAGATCCAGACCAGAACTTGGCTGGAGATCCTGGCTAGAGATCCTGGCTAGGCTGCTGATCAACTGAACGCTGTCTCCGTGTCATTCCTTCTTCGCCGATTCCATCCACACCTTTGGGGACCCCTGGACCCGCTGGGGTTGGACCCCAGCATCCCAGAATAAAAAAATCTCTGTCTCTTGCTTCCTAGGAACTTTTTGATTTGCTCTCAGTTCATTCTTTTTACTCGGTGGTTACTTCAGCTATGAGCATGTTAGAAACACACCTACAACAGGATTCTTACCTTTGCAATAATTTTTCCCAAAATAAAAAACCCAGACAAATAACAAAACTAAAAAAACCCCAAACATTTAATATTTTCTTTCCAAGGTACTAGGTAAAGTTGCAAAGGTTATTGTAATATATACTGGAATGCAGTTGTAATGTTAGTGACGAGTGATAGAAAGATACCAAAGTGGTGAGTGGCGGATAGCCTAGCAATCAAACAACAGTTACTGCGAGTTGAGCTGCTTGGTTTCATGTGCATTATTTCATGCTCTCCTCAAATCAGCCTACTTTATTCTTCCATTGTGGTAGTTACTGCTTCTATCCCCATGTTACAAATCAGGAGTCATTCAGAAACTTATCCGAGGTCAAACAGCTAAGAACAGACTTGATCCAAGGTTCTTTTGAAAGCAAAGTCCACTCTCTGAAGCACTTTGCATTTTGAAGGTAAAGAAAGATTTGGAAGCAACAATGATTTTTATTCTCTAAATCTATACATTTTCAGTAATTGATAAACTTGTTGAGATATCAATAGAAGATTAATAAGTTTTGCCTTTTTTTCATTTATACTGGCTGAGTAAAGGACGTATCACATGCTAATGGTTCTTTAAGTCCTGTGGCTACTTTTTGCCTACTTGAGTGTGATGGGGAGCAAAGTGGGAGGTAGGTATTGTTTGGAAAGCATTAACATTTTTATTTTATCCTGAGGAAAACTGTACACCTAATTTCTGATGGAGTGACTTTGCTTCCGGGAGTTAAGATACATAGTAATTCAGGTACCAATAATGTGGTGAAGGAAAATCTGAACTTGGCATTATAAAGTATATATGTTTGTCTTCATGGTGTACTGAGAAGAACAGTTTTAGATTTAATGATTTTGCATTTAACCTTTCCTTAATTTGCTGTAAAAAGTCAGATTGATAATTATAAAGCTGTATCTTGGTACATAAAATTTTCTAAATGTTCTTTTGCCCTTTTGTGGTAAATTATTGCATAATTTATAATTGTTCAATATCATAAGAGATTTCTAAAAGAACTTTCTCAAGCTGTTCTGATGAAACGATTAATCTAGACCCTAATGATCTGGTAGTTTACTTTTATTCATTAGAAATTGACCTTTGGTATGTGGACAGGAAGGCTGAGGAATGTCCGCCTCACTTAGAATTGTGGATTGTGGCATTCCTTTGTTATTATGGCTGTATGGAGAAGGACATTACGCTGGTGGGTGTGGCTCCAATGGCACAGTTCCTTTGGGAATATTTTTAGAGTTTACTAGTAATGTGAGCATAGGCTTGAGAACCTATTTTAGATAGAACTTCTTCAAGTTTCTTCAGCTAATGCCAGCATGGACATTTATACTTCAGTTACTCCCGTCCAAGCTTAGCTTCCCAGGCACCTTCTGTGCAGGAAATACAGTTTTATGACGAGGCTTAAGCCTTCTGGTACTAATCCTTAGAAAATCCTTAGAAGGTGTTTTCTAAACTGTCCTGGTGCTTTGTCACATGTTCCATGTGACATGGATGGTCTCTGAATTTGAAAAATTAGTTGAATCTGTCTCACAATACTTGTAGTTAAATTACTGCTATGCTCTTCTTGAGTATCTTTCCCACTATGAGCACATTTGATTCGTTGTAGTTAAATAGCATATGATTAGAAGAGAAGTCTTTAATGGTGGTTGTCGATTGTGGCTTCCCTGTTTATCTCTTTCAACAGTTCTAAAAGCATATAAGATATTAAAGAGAAACAGGAATTTGGGGGCATGACTAGAAGATTGAGCAATACGGCATTCAGCTATTGATTTGAAAGTTAACTTTTTTCTTCCCTTTCTCCTGGCTGTTTTTCTAGGTAGCAGACAGATGATAATAAGAGTTTTGGAATTGCTTGCGGAGGATTTGATACTTATTGGTGAAGCAATTTCAGTAGATATCTGGGACGACAACAGTCTTTTTGCTATAGATATGGTGAGAATCAATTATTTCTTTGGGATTTGGGTAGTAGCATTTTATTTTATTTTAGTCCTTTAAAGCTGGCATCATTGTCTCATTAGGCTTTGAATTTCTTTCTTTTAGACACAGCAGTCCAGGCTTATTTTGTGCATAGTCTGGAACAGGCCATTTATCCAGAGATTCTGGTTTCTTTTAATGGAGGAGTATATATCAAGACCAAAACAAGACATTAGGGCTGCTTTTTGCACATTTTTTATCATTTTTTTCATGAGGGTGTGTGAATATATTTATGTGGGTCTTAACAGCTTTAATAAAGTATAATTAACATAGAATAAGCTGCACATGTTTCTTAAAGTTTGTTGCTGCATTTTGACATATGGATACACCCATGATATTGATTAGCTTGCATTTTTTAGAATTTTATATGAATGTATTCTTTATATGAATTTATATGAATGTTTGTATGCTTTTTTTTAGTCTCTTTTTCCCCCCTTTGGTTTGATTACTTTGAGTTATAGCCATATTGTTGCATTTATTAATTAATTTTATTGTTGGGTGCTTTGTTTTTTGCTATTTGTATTTTAGTAGGGAAAATATTTTTGGAAAATATGGCATTACGTTTTATTTTCTTTGAAAGAAATCTGTTGAATAAGTAATATTTTGCATGAGCAGTCAATACATATACAAGAGCCTTAAAAATGTTATATTGTAATATAATGTTTAAGACATCTATGAACTACCAGAGTGTTTCCATGTAATTATAAATTATATCCTTTTTTACATTTCAATGTCATTAATCATCTGTCATTTTATATTATTTACTAAAGGCCCAGTGCACAAAATTCGTGCACGGTGTGTGTGTGTGTGTGTGTGTGTGTGTGTGTGTGTGTGTGCGCGCGCGCGCGTGCACGCGTGCCTTAGCCCAGTCTGCACCCTCTCCAATCTGGAACCCCTCGAGAGATGTCCTACTGCCCTCTCACAATACAGGACTGCTGGCTCCAAACCACTCTGCCTGCCAGCCTGATTGATGCCTAAGTGCTCCCCTGCCGGTCCAATTGCCCCTAACTGTTCTCCCCTGTAGGCCTGGTCGCCCCCAACTGCCCTCCCCTGCAGGCCTGGTTCCCCCCAAGGAATCCCCCCGCAGGCCTGGTCACCCCAACTGCTCTCCCCTGTAGGCCTGGTTGTCCCCAACTGCCCTGCCCTGCAGGCCTGGTTCCCCCCTGCCACCAACTGCCCTCCCCTGCAGGCCTGGTCCCCCGCCAACTGCCCTCCCCTGCAGGCCTGGTCCCCTCCAGCTGCCCTCCCCTGTTGGCCTGGTCCCCCCCAACTGCCCTCCCCTGAAGGCCTGGTTACCCCCAACTGCCCTCCCCTGCAGGCCATCTTGTGTCCACATGGGGGTGGCCATCTTGTGTGTTGGAGTGATGGTCAATTTGCATATTACTCTTATTAGATAGGATTTTGCTGTTATCAGATAATCTTGTTTATCTTGAAGAACTATGTTCTGTATTTTAATGTAAATTGTAACAGCCTTTTTTATTGCATTGTCAGAGAAGTGGAAGCAAAATTTATTATAAAAATATATATTGATTCATAGTTATGAAAGTTTTTTTTCTTTATGTTGTTTTGACTTAGGTCTGTGTTTTATTAAACTTTACTATGTGCTGCCTGAAATCCTTGTGAATAGAGGTTAGAACATGAAAAAACAACAACAAAATACTGATGTTTACTTAATATCAATACCCATTTGTAAAACTCCAAAACCTTTTAAAAACAAAAATTTATTGAAAAGAGAAACAAATATTTTACAATTGGTATAATATACTGTTCAAATCCTTCAATTACTTTATTTATGAAATAGGGATGATAGTTCTTAATCTTAGTTTTTCTTTAGTACTTAAGGTTACCATACTACTTTGTAGTACTTTTAGAAGATTTTCACAGATTGAAGGATTTCAACAAGTGAGTTTTTCCTTAGATGTGTGAAGACTGCTTTATCAGTTGCTTCTTAAATTAACTTAAATTTTGTTGGCCAGAACATTTATCTGTAAAAGTTAGTCATTCACTTTTAACTTTTGGCTGCTAGTCTTTTATGATTCAGTGAATTATTTTTACTTTAAAGGTTAAATCTGTTATATAAGTGCCAGTTGGTATGTTAGAAATGTTCAATAAAACAGTATTGTTTGAAATCATATTTGATCTACTTGTTTAAAAGAATAAATGCCTCAGGAAAAATCTCAGTACCTTGGCTATCTATAACAATAAAAGTGTAATATGCTAATTAGACTAGACAGCTGAACCACCTTCTGGAAGTCCTTCCGGACGAAGCCAGGGCTGCGAGGGCCGAGCCCCTTGCGCGAATTTCGTGCATCGGGCCTCTGGTATATTAATAAAAATAAACAATTAAGTAGAATTACTTAATGTTCTACTTTTGCCAAGTTTAAAAAGAAAGATAGAAGAAGTGTTTTTGTTGACTCATTAAAGGAACAAAATAATAGATGTGTTGTTACCAATTCAGAAATTAAATACCTGAGGAATTAAATCTCTAGATCTTTCCCAATAGTGTTAATAGCAGTCATGTCTAGAACTCCCATTACTCAGGTTGTATGCATAGCAAAAAAAAATCTCCACAGTTGAATATTTTTTAGTTCACTTGAAGTAAATAAAGAAAAACTATTTTTATTGAAATTATTATATTTTGTTAAATAAAAAATTCATTGATAAGCACAGTAAAAGTTAGGTTGACCTGAAGTGTGCCGTCTCTTTGCTTCCCTGTGAAGCCAAGTCTGTTTCCTTATTCACACGGTAAGTTAGGTCCAGGGAGAAAGGAGCTTCACTTCCTGCCACATAACCCCAGATGGCGGGTTCTGTTCATTTTTGCCTTCTCTGTCATCCCAATTCCACTGAAAACAGTCTTTTCTCTTTCTCTACGATTCATTGCTTCTAAATTTCTACCAGACCTGCTGTGAGCTGGTAACTTAGATGCCTGGGCTTGTGGGAAGACTTGATGATTGGAGGTCAATTGGGCTGAAAGGGTTGAGAGCGAGCTTCATACCCAGTGAGGACTCACTGCAGGGGAATGGATGAGACTGGATTTGTAACTGGGTTAGTGGGATCTCTAGCTTGCATTCACCTTCCCTGCTGTTGCCCTGGTGAGAGACAGTTATTGTAGTTCACCAGACATTTCTGATTGCCTGTCATAGGCTAGGCACTGCAGTACAAGATGAATGAGTGGCAGCTTTCACTCTGGTAGGACGTAGATACATTTATTGTGACACTAGTAAAATGGAAGGAAGCATAGATGAACAATAGCTAAATAAAGATCCATTAGGCATACTGCTTACTAGATGATATTTAACCACACTGTGTTTATGAGGCCATTTAATCATCATGGCCCTATAAGGTAGATATCCATTTATAGATGAGAAAATGGAGGCACAGTTTCTTTTTCAAGGTCAGTTCTATGTTTTATTGCCAAGGGTGCTTTGAAAACACTGCCATCCTGGGATCTCAGGAAGGGTTTCTTGTAAATTGTGACTGAACTGAGTCTTGAGCACAATTATGACTTGGCTAAGCAAATGAAGGTAGGCTGTTTTACCTGGTGAGGGAAGAGAATGGCTGTTTGGCGGTAAAGGGTGGGGCTAGAGGGGCAATGCAAGTTACTATGGGAGGTGGAAATGGCACAAGAGGCTGGGGGCCTGCTGAGGCTCTGCTTTCTGCTGGTGCTGCTTGGAGTGGCAGTCATTCTGAAGGCAGGTGAGCTGCCCTTCAGAGGGGAAGTGCCTGGTGAGGGCTGCACTTTCTATAGTGATCGGCTGCAGTGTGGGAGGGAGAGGGGTGTGAGGCTGGAAGCATATGGGGGACATCCTGTGCCAGTCCCCATTTCAGATGCTTTACGGAGTTCACAATCTGTTTCATGATGTGCAGAGACTGAGAAATCTTGTTTGCACTATAAATTCTGTTTCATTGGGAATATTTAGAATATTATGCTAATCGGATATTTTAATTCTGTACCTTCTTTTGTAAAAGCTGTGAATATCTTCTGAAAACTGCCCACCCCCCATCAACTACTTCACAGGTTTTTAAACATTGTTTTAGCCCAACAAATTAAAACTGGACCAGTTACTATTTTTCAATCCTCTTTTCTTAAAAAAGCTAAAAAGAAACCACTTTTATTTGGCTTAGAAAAAATGCTGGAAATTGTGAAAATCCAAGACTGATTCATAGTACTTCCTTTTTGTACTATTTTGGGCAGCACTCAATTCATCATTAGAATAAGGAAAGTTATTTGGAACAATTTCACAAATAAATAGACTTCTGATAAAAGCCCTCCGATACTGAGATATTAAATATGTTCATTGATTTACTAGTAAATTATAAATTACCAAAGTTAATCTTGAATAACAGAGATATGTTGTAGGAATATACAAGTATTATTTTAATAGAGAAGTGTGTGAAAGAATTGCCGGCTAATGTGATAAGACTGTCACTATGTTTCTGAGTTGTTTTCTCTAGACCAGTAGTTATTAATATAATGGCTCCTCCTTTATTTTTTTAAAATTTATTTTATTGCTTAAAGTATTACAAATAGGCTCTTACATTTTTTGTTTTGTTTTGTTTTGTAAGCTTTGCCCTCATTTTGGTTTAAATTTTACTTTCAGTTTTATTTCTTTGGAATCAGAGAATATAGCCTTAAATATACATATATTGAAGTTTTCTTTGTGATTAAATAAATGGTTAGTCTTTGTCAATGTCCTTTGGAAGCTTGAGGAATTGTATTCTTTGCGATGTTCAAAGTTTATATCTACTTATTTTATTAATTAGGCTCAAAAAGACTGAGTGAAAACCTGTAAAATCCATCTTCATGTCAGTAACAGATTGTACTTGATATTATATGTTATTCAGACTCATTCATATTGGGTCTTTACTATTAATTTTGCATTTCATCAACAGGCAACGACCCCTTTACCCAACCCTTTTTTGTCCTGAATTATTAAATTATTAATTACTTATATTTTATATATTTTGCTAATTTTTCATTACACATTTAATTTTTTTTTTTTAACAGACTTATAGTGACAAAGCCACACACCACCAGCTCAGGCTATATGCCAGAACCTTCTCCCCACCACAATTGGGGTTTTTTTTTTTTTTTAAATATATTTTATTGATTTTTCACAGAGAGGAAGGGAGAGGGATAGAGAGTTAGAAACATCGATGAGAGAGAAACATCGATCAGCTGCCTCCTGCATGCTCCCCACTGGGGATGTGCCCACAACCAAGGTACATGCCCTTGACAGGAATCGAACCTGGGACCCTTTAGTCCACAGGCTGACGCTCTATCCACTGAGCCAAACCAGTCAGGGCCACATTTAATTTTTAACTTTTTGTTAGAAGTCATCAAAGTAAATGCTAACAAAAAAAAACAAAAAACAACCCCCCCCCCCAAAAAAAAAACCAAAGTAAATGCTTAAAAAATAGTTTTTTAAAAATGTAGGTGTGTTTATCATTCTTTGTTAGCAGGTATTGGCTCTTATCGAGAGGAATAATTGCTTTTTGTTCATTTTTGTTATTTAATGATAATGTTTTAAATTGTCCTCTGACATTTGCATACTGACCCCCAAGTTGGTTATTTTCCCGTTTTGTGTTTAAATGTTTGTAGAAAGAGAAGC
This sequence comes from Myotis myotis, assembly GCF_014108235.1. NCBI lineage: Eukaryota > Metazoa > Chordata > Mammalia > Chiroptera > Vespertilionidae > Myotis > Myotis myotis. The sequence goes on from NW_023416401.1 coordinate 45,522,678, forward strand.
TGCTCGCAGTGCTGGGGTCCCTGGGAGAAACCATGTGCTACCATCAAAGTAGCATCGGTGTGGAGCACACAGAGGCAGTTCGCAGGCTCCACAGAATGGCCTTTGTCAGCATCTCACTGTTTGCAGCTCGGCTGCTGCAGATGCTACTCCCTGTTGAAAAGGTAAGGCAGGGAGTGGTGCTCCCCTGTACTTTACTGACTATTACATACACACATCATAAATCCCTTCTGATCATTCCACGGTGTACAAAGTGGAAATGTGGGAACAGATGAATGGCTAACATTTTTGACAAATCATTTGATAGAAAAAAACATTCATTCTGTAAAGTTTCTTTTTTTCTTTTTTTTAAGAACTTTAAAAAATGATGGTGTAACATGTTTAGACATGTACACAGTTCAATGTATTTTTACTTAGTGAATGTATCGGTGTTTAAAAAGTGACACCCCCTAGAATGTGAAAAGAACATTACTGGAGCTTCAGAGGTCCCTTCCCATCCATTACTTCTCCTTCTTCCCCAAGGCTAAACTCCTTCTTTTTGATTTCTGTCACCATAGATCAGTTTGTCTGTTTTTAAACATTATACTAATGAGATTATAAAGTTTGTACTCAATATTTTCTTTTATTCATCAGTGTTACTGCATGTAGCAGTTGCTTGTTAATTTTTATTGCAAAATATAACTGTTATGTTAAAGGTGATTTTAATAGTTGTACATATTTTAAAAATTATTTATTGTCTGTAATTTTAATTGGAGGTTATATCTGAATTTGAATGTTAGTGGTAAAAATCTCAAATGACTCATGCACAAGTGTTTAGCAGTATACTTACTAAAAAAGAAGGGTGCATCCTACTTAAATGAAGGTGCAAGAGAAATTGCTGCAGCTAAAGAACTGTTTCCTGTACCTTCTGTTTCCCTTGTTATAACCATTTGCCCTTTTGTCCCTTAGAATTCTGCAGAGTATATAGTCCAGACTCCATTTTTTAATACATTACATATGCAACATTGTCAGGTAGTCCTGGAAAACAAGAATAAACATTAAATTATAGACATAATATTTTGTTTGGGGAAAATAACACCATTTCTGTTAATTTTAATTCATTAATCATGTTTCTGAAGAATTTTTTGCTTTTAATGAGTGATAATTTTTCAAGGCATAAGCATTATAAATTGAAGAGTTCTAGTTATATGAGACTGGAATTGTATTTAAAACATGTGTGTCACTTTACATAATAATCTATATATATAAAAGCCTAAGTGACTGTTACGACCAGACGACCGACCGCCGACTGGCCGGTAGCTATGACGTGCACTGACCACCAGGGGGCAGACACTCAACACAGGAGCTTCCCCCGGTGGTCGGTTCCCTCCCACAGCCAACCTCCCCCTGGCCGGCCAACCTCCTGTGGTTCCTCCCCTGGCGGGCTGGCCCCGATCGGCCCCAATTGCCGGCCAGATTGAGTGACCCCACCCATGTACAAATTCGTGTACCGGGCCTCTAGTATGATACAACTGAGAAATTAGTAGTGCAACAATAACTTGCTATTTTTTTTTTTTAAATCTGATGATCTATTCTTTGTGATTTCTTCTATTCTAAATTTACATCATATTTAATTTTATAGCCTTATTTTTTAATATCTTAATATGTGGCTCTGTATTTCATTTAGAATTTTTTTTTAATTGTTTAAAGTATTACATATGTCTCCTTTTTCCCCAATTGACCTTCTCTCTGGCCACGCCCACCTTCCAGGACAAGCCTCCACCACCCCAGTGTTCATGTCCATTGGTTATGCTAATATGCATGCATACAAGTCCTGTGGTTGATCTTGCCCCCCCTGCCCCCCCTCTCATCTGAGGTTGGACAGTCTGTTCGGTGTTTCTTTATCTCTGGATCTATTTTTATTCATCAGTTTGTGTTGTTCATTATATCCCACATATGAGTGAGATCATGTGATATTTATCTTTCTCCGACTGGCTTATTTCGCTTAGCATAATGCTCTCCAGTTCCATCCATGCTGTTGCAAATGGTAAAAGTTCCTTCTTTTTTATAGCAGCATAGTATTCCATTGTGTAGCTGTACCATAGTTTTCTAATCCACTCATCTGCTGATGGACACTTAGGCTATTTCCAAATCTTAGTTATTGTAAATTGTGCTGCTATGAACATAAGGGTGCATATATCCTTTCTGATTGGTGTTTCTGGTTTCTTGGGATATACTAGTATTCCTAGAAGTGGGATTACTGGGTCAAATGGGAGTTCCATTTTTAACTTTTTGAGGAAACTGCATACTGTCTTCCACAGTGGCTGCACCAGTCTCCATTCCCACGAGCAGTGCACGAGGGTTCCTTTTTCTCCACATCTCCTCCAGTACTTGTTGTTTGTTGATTTGTTCATGATAGCCATTCTGACAGGTGTGAAATGGTACTTCATTGTCGTTTTGATTTGCATCTCTCGGATAATTAGTTACTTTGAGCAGGTTTTCATATGTCTCTTGGCCTTCTGTATATCCTCTTTCATAAAGTGTCTATTTAGGTCCTTAATAACTTGTTATTAAGTATTACAAATGATCAATATATCCATAGGTCGAAGTATTGATGGAAAAACTAATTATCAGTTGTATTATATAGGTTATTTATTGCTTTTTTATTATACTTTTTTCATCTGTGTGCTTATTTGGGCAGGATTCAGTTAATACAGAAATCAATAATTTGTTTTATTTTGACTTACTTTAGTGTTAGAAAAATGAAAAGCCAATTCTCCGGTCTTTTTGAAGATAGTTCTTTTTTATTTATTTGGTTTTGTTTTTAAAAATATATTTTATTGATTTTTTACAGAGAGAAAGGGAAAGAGATAGAGAGTTAGAAACATCGATCAGCTGCCTCCTGCACATCTCCTACTGGGGATGTGCCTGCAACCCAGGTACATGCCCTTGACCGGAATCGAACCTGGGACCTTTCAGTCCGCAGGCCGACGCTCTATCCACTGAGCCAAACCGGTTTTGGCTGGTTTTGTTTTTAAAGGCAAATTAATACCTGTAATCTTTGATAGCTCTTCTAAATATATTTAAAACTTGGAAGTTCATTAAAATAGTTAATATGGTCACTGAAGAGATTATAACCAAAGTATTGATTTATAGATGTTTGTAATTGCTTTGATTGAGATCTAAACAAAAATGCTATTTCAGCCGAAACTGGTTTGGCTCAGTGGATAGAGCATCGGCCTGCGGACTGAAAGGTCCCAGGTTTGATTCCGGTCAAGGGCATGTACCTGGGTTGCGGGCGTATCCCCAGTAGGAGATGTGCAGGAGGCAGCTGATCGATGTTTCTCTCTCATCGATGTTTCTAACTATCTCTCTCCCTTCTTCTCTGTAAAAAATCAATAAAATATATATTTAAAAAAAAAAATGCTACTTCAGTGCTATTAAATTTCTCCTTCAGTTTATTTAAAGACAAGGTTATGCTGCCCTCTGCCTGTTGCTAGCCCACCAAAAATGGAAGTAGAATTTGGACTCTGAAACTTTCTATCTCATGAAGTTACCAGCTCACTCTTTGCTTTCTTCTCCTCTGATTATTAGCTTCATGAGGGCAGAGGTTCTGTTCTATGTCCTATAGTGTTTCCAGACTGCAGTGGTGTCTGCCATGCAGCAGGGGCACAGAAGTATTTGCGGAGTGAGGGAGTAGTAGGTGATTAGGTAATTTAGTGGCTTTCTCTTTTTCCCCCACTAGGACAGTTCTTCACAGAATAATGAAATTTTGCTTGACTTCCCAATAGCTGTTGTCTTAATAGTCTGGTTTTATTTTTATGCTTAGTAACCTAAACATTCAATCCCTATTGTTTCTGATATTTAGTTGATAACTTTGATTTAAAGGCATTGTTTAGCTGATTCAGCTCTTAATTTTAGACTTTCAGGCGGATAATGATTATCTTTAAAATAGGTTACCTATGAAATAAATCACGTCCAAACTTTCTTTAATAAAGACAGCATTTCAGCCGTAACAGTAAACTCTGCCCAATATTGAATTTTTAACTCTTTTTATTTTCTTAATTGATGCATAAAATCCTATCATGAAGTTAGAATTATTAAAAAAAAAACAAGACTTTCAGTTTAAATAATTGATTTAAGCTTATAAAACACATTGATATTCCATTTGGGGCCTGTTGACTTTGTACTAGTTAAGGATCAGTTTTCTGTGAGTGTTCTAGAACTGTTTTAAATATTTTGTTGAATTTTCCCTCCCCCCTCAATACAAACAAAACCAAGTAAAAACCAGTTTCTGTTTAAGGCAGTCTTTAGTTATACTTGGTTTAGTGTTATTCAAAGCAGCATGTACTTACTGAGCCCTGGGGTATGTGCTCAGGTATGGTGGTAAAGTGTTCTTGTTTTCAGGAGTTTATTGCATTTTTTTTTTGTGTGTGTGATTTGTGTGCACATTTACAAAATACTTAGAGGAAGGGGCCTCATGCCTTAAGTTCAGTAGCAAAGGTAGACACAAGATGCTGGGCCCAGGGGAGCATAATTCTGAGTGTTGGGGTGGGGAAGAAAGAGGTATCCTGTATCCCAGGCTTGGGAAAGAGTTGAAAATTGGACTTGAGATATTCTGGGCATAGGAAAATTGTATTGAATAAAGCCATACAGAGAGATGGTGTTTTGGGGAATAGAGGTTTCTTTAGAAAAGCAGAGACTTTGAGATAGAGAATACTTAGAAAGTTGAACTACATTTATATTTTGCTATGTTTATCTAAAATTGTTTTTTTAATTAACATTTTTTTTTTCCATTTATCAAGGCAAGCCACTTTTTACCAGAGTCTATGTCAGCAGCATTGTTTCTAGTTTCATTGGACATGCCTATTTCTTTGGAATACCCAAACATTCACGAAGCTGCTGTGGCCTATTTGGAACAGCTGAATTCTGAAAACTACAGCATTTATAAACGAGCTGCAGAGGCCGTTTATTCCATTGAGTGTGCCTGTAACTTCCTGTCTGATGTTGGGAAGGAGGTAAAAAGCTTTATTAATATCTCTTTTAAATTCCTTTGATAAAATATGTAGAAAGTGTAACCTATACTTTTCAAATAGATGGACATATAATAGTTGAATTGTTAGACATAGGATACATTGTTAGTGAATGGGTCAGTTATCAGAATAAAGTAAGGATATGGCTTGTATAAAAGTAAGATGAAGACTTTAGATTAATGAATGGTGTATATAATGAAACCAGTAGTATGAAGAAAATGAGTAATTATTCTCATTTATCTCTGAGCAGGCTTAAACTTATAAGTGCCTCTTTGAAGTGGCATAGTGTGTATGAAGAGTAACACAACATAAACAGAATTATAAGGACCATTTTAGTGCTTACTTGGAGACACATTTTTTCTTTAATATTTATAGACCCTTATTTATTCACACAAAGAGCCTGATATTGTTATTAAATAAAGTCATGAACTAGATTGTAAGGCATAGGCTGCCTTTAGGTACGATGTTGTAGCAATAATTATGTATTGTTCCTTATTCCTTTTAGAGATACTATTAGGATATTCTTTAGAATGTGATCAGTGAAAGGGTTGAATCTTAGGGTAAACATTGACTACAATAATTGTTTATTGTCTGAAAATATCAAATTGGGTCCTGAAGATCTTAAAAAATTGGGACAGAAACTTTTATTTTTGCCCTTACAGTGGAGTCTGTCTGAAGGTTATATTTCTAATTTTCCTTTATTTATCCATTATCGTTTTTTTTTTTAAAATATTTTATTGATTTCTTACAGAGAGGAAGGGAGAGGGACAGAGACTTAGAAACATCAATGAGAGAGAAACATTGATCAGCTGCCTCCTGCACCCCCCCCCACTGGGGACGTGCCCGCAGCCAAGGTACATGCCCTTGATCGGAATCGAACCTGGGACCCTTCCGTCCGCAGGCCGACGCTTTATCCACTGAGCCAAACTGGTCAGGGCTATCCATTATCGTTTTTTACCCTCTTCTTTTTGCCATATCTTGATTCCTCTGGTTTCTTGTTTCTTCCATGATAGAAGTTTGAATTGTCTTTAAGTTGAATTATTTCTGTAGCTTTTTGCATTGTCAAGTTAACCACACATGTATTGACTGCTCTCATGTTTTCAGAACTGGTCAGGATTCTAGAAGGGGGAGGTGGATTATAAGAACATGAGCCCTGCCTTGAGCTACAGTTAGCAGGGACATAGGACTACAAACAAGTAGTCAGAGGACCAGGCCACTCAATTACAAGTTTAAGCCTGCTCAGAGATAAATAATACACAGTCTCATGTGGCAAGTGTAGGGATTCTCCCACATTTTTCTTCCTGGACTGACATTTTAGATGGTTGTTGAGAAAATGGACGTAAGTAAATGTAAGGAATCTCAGGGTCTCTGAATAATCTAATTTCTTAAAGCTGCTTAGATAGCTGTGGAGAATTTTGTATATGAATTTGACATTGTTTTTTTTTGTTTTTTTCAGGGAGAGAAGAATCTTTTAGAATTAGTGGAGATGGCAGACCATGCCTTGCATAGCTTTTCCTATCATTATCATTTACCTCTAATAGAGGAAATCATCAACCTTTGTTCAAAGATGTAATATTTTCTTTCTTAATATGATTATATTATAGGACATTGTGTGTGTATGTGTGCATGTGCATGGTGTGTGCATGCATATGTGTGAAGTTAGGAGCAGTGAAAATGAAATTGGTCTTAAATATTGTTATTTTTTAGTTTAAATTGCTTTTACATGTGTCTGAACTTTGAACTGTATATGAACTGTATTAAGACAGTTTACTGTTTTATTCAAGAGTAAACTTTAAAATGCCATGCTACAACCTAAGTGAATTATCCTTGGATTTTACACTTTTTAAAAAAATAATTTTCATTTTTCCATTGATTTTTAGAGAGAGTGGAGAGGAGAGACACAGAGAGAGAAACTTAGATTGGTTGCCTCAACCGAGGTACATACCCTTGACCAGAATCGAACCCAGGACCCTTCAGTCCATGGTCCAAGGTTCTATCCACTGAGCAAAACCAGCTGGGGCTATACATTTCTTTTGGTATCCATTCAAACCAGGTATTTCATTTGGCATCAGGTCCTTTGGGTTTATCCATGTGACAAATGGAAGGATTTCCTTTTTCTTTTAAGGCTGAGTAATATTTTATTGTATATATACAGCTATTTTCTTTATTCATTCATTGATGGATGGACACTGGAGTTATTTCCAAAAATTGACTATTGTGAATAGTGTTGGAATGAACATGAGAGTACAGATATCTTTTCAAGATATTGATTTAATTTTCTTTAAATATATATACCTAGAAGTGGGATTGCTAGATCATATGGTAGTTCTATTTTTAATTTTTTGAGCAACCTCCATGTTTTCCATATGGTTGCACCAATTGATATAACAAGTATAGTTTTTTTAAAGACATTGTTAGTGTTTTTTATACTCTTTTTTTAAAAAAATGTTTTTATTAATTTTAGAGAGAGGAACAGTGAGGGAGAGAGAGATAGAAACATCAATGAGAGGGAAAGATTGATTGGCCTCTTCCTGCACACCTCCTACTGGGATCAAGCCTGCAACTTGGGCCAGGAATCAAACTGTGACCTCCTGGTTCATGGGTTGACACTCAACCATTGAACCACACCAGCTGGGTTGTTTTCTGTACTCTTTGAGAGAGTATTCCCTACCATGAAACAAGTGTGTACTTAGGTAAATACTAATATTGGATTAGTTAAATATGATCCCAGTTAAAAGAATTGGAATAGGAAGAAACTCCTTCAACTATGCTTTTCAACTTCCTTTGTTTGGTAATTTCCTTGCCTTAGATGTGGATATTTTATCTTTTTGCTAGCTGGAAATCAGCACAGGCCAGTCCATTACTACAAGGGGAAAGTCAAAAAGTGTTTCTGCGTATGTTGTCTCACCCATTGCTACAAGTGAAAGTTGAAACTTATCACTGCTGTCTGGAAATTGTTAAGGTGGGTTTTCTGTTTTGTGAACTAACATTGGATTTTCTTCTTATAACTTCAGAATTAAACTTCCCCAGTCCCCTCAGCACCCCAGACGCCCGGGGCTGGCCCGAAGCACAGGCAAGCCTCGGATGGTGGCTGCCCAGCCGCCCAGGGCCGCCCAAAGCTCAGGTAACCAGGGCCGGCCGAGGCTTGCGCTGCCGGCAGTGGCAACAGCAGAGGTGTAATGGGGGCGTCGCCTTCTCCTGATAGCTGGGTCGCCTCTTGCCCCTGAGGGCTCCCGGACTGTGAGAGGGGGCAGGCCGGGCTGAGGGAACCCCCACTCCAGTGCATGAATTTTCATGCACTGGGCCTCTAGTCTATATATAACAAATGTTTACATTTTGCCATTTTTATTTCCGATCCTTTTTTATTCAGAGAAATAAAAATATTACACTTATAGTGGAAGCTTCTTTCTTTTCTTTTCCTTCTTCCACCAAGATAACCTTGCTTATAAAGTTGGCATTTACCCTTCCCAACCGTTGTTTATATATATCTTTATTATATACGCATGTCTTTATAAATACTACGTATTACTCTTTTATACTATACATATGTTTTTGCTGCCTATTCTTTTCATCTAATAGTAGGGTTTGAGATCTACCTGGTCCATTCATCTTAACTGCTCTTTAGTTAGAATATTCTTTCTTTTCTTTATTGATAAATATTTAGGTTCAGTCTACATTTTACTGAAATAAGTTTTTCTATATTTTCAATGACATTCTGTGACTAATGGTACATATGTTTAAAAATATCTTGGCTTTACCTTACTCTTGAATGATAGCTTAGCTGGGCATATAATTACTAAAGGCCCAATTAATGAAATTCATGCAAGAGTAGGCCTTCCTTCCCCTGGCTGCTGGCACTTGGTTCCCTCTGGCACCCGGGACCCGGGTTTCCCTCCGGCCACTGGCACCTGGGACCCAGACCTCCCTTTAGCTGTTGTCAGGCACCTGGGACCCAGGCTTCCCTCATAGCCCCAGCTTCGTCCAGAAGGTCATCTGGAAGGACGTCCGGTCTAGTTAGCATATTACACTTTTATTATTATAGATTATTATAGATAGATTGCTGTTTTTCCTTTGCACTTTGTGATACTGCTTTGTCCTTGTTTCATTGTTGAGAAGTCTACTATTAATATAACTGATTTGCATTTTATTCCTAGTTCCTTTTAAGATCTTTTTCTTGTCTCATTACAATGTGTCTTTTATACATTTTTAAAATTTATGTACCTTGTTCAGCACTCTTCAATCTGAAAACTCATGTCTGCCTGCATTCTCAGTCATTATCTCTCTTAACTTTGCTATTCTCTCCAGATGGAGCACTCATGAGATCTGTTAGACTTTATTCCACCCTTTGTGTTCTTCAGGACCTGCTATATTTTTGTATCTCTTTCTGTTTTGTTTTGATGAAATTCCTCAGTGCTGTCATTCAGTATGCTATTTCTTTTTTTAGCTCTGTCTAATTTGCGTTTTAAAAATTGTGGCAAAATATACATGACATAAAATTTACCATTTAAATCATTTTTAAGTGTACAGTTAAGTGGTAGTAAGTACATTCATGTTTTTGTGCAACCATCAACATTATTCATTTCCTGAACTTTTTCCTTTTCCCAAATTGGAGCTCTGTACCCATTAAACAATAACTTCTCATTTCCCTTCCCCTCAGGTCCTAACAATCACCATTCTACTTCTATCTGAATTTGACTATTCAAGGTATCTCATATTAGTGGAATCATATATTTTATGTATGTGTCTGGTTTATTTCAGTTAACATAGTATCTTCAAGGTTCATCCATGTTATAACAGATCAGAATTGCATTCCTTTTTAAGGCTAAATATGCTGTTTGTATGTACCACATTTTGTTTATCCATTCCTCTGTTGATAGACATTTGGATTAGTTTTATCTCTTAGCTATTGTAACCAATGCTTTTATGAGCACAGGTATACAAATATCTATTTGAGTTCCTGCTTTAATTCTTTTGGGTATATCATTTACTATGTTATTTATTTCTTTTATGTCTATCATTATGAACAACTTAAGAGATTTGGTTTTCTCAATAGTTTGGTTATTCAGTTTATCAAGACTCTGCTTGTTGGCAGAAAGTAACATAATACATATCTCATGCAGACTAAAAAACTGTTGGACAAGAGAATCTTTTTCATCCTCTCGAGGTAAAAGAAAAGTTTCAATGAAGTGAAAAGTAAAATTGGAATTGAATTTTAAACAGAGAAAGATGCATCCTTTTGAAAAATCAGTCACTAATTTTAAAAAACGTTTTGTGTTATTTTACAGGAATGTTTAGGTGTCCATAATGTCACTAAACCTGTGTCTTCACTCTGTAGTGGAATTCATTTTCTACTTCACCCAAAAGTCTTGTATGAAATCTCTGCATTTGGCATTCAAGATCCCAAAAATGAGGTATGGTGTGTTATAAGTAAGTGCAAAAAACTGTAAGTCTTTAGACACTCAGCTAAATCAAGGTAATATCCTAATATAACTAGAGAGTATGATAAGAAACAGAAAATAAACTTGTCTTTAATGTTGGGTTCATACATGTTGTTTGTTTAAATAAAAAGAAATGTTATGGAAAATGTGAGAATCAAAATACAGGACAGATGAAACATTTTACTTACGTTTTTTATCTAAGATGTAGAGAACCAAACAGTCCTTATAGTAAGCAGGCTATTTCACTGAGGCACATTTTTGTTTAGTGGAAGAATATACCCTAACTAGAGGCCCAGTGCACGAAATTTATACCCATGGGGAGGGGGAGAGGGGGCGTCCCTCAGCCAGCTTGCGCTCTCTCACAGTCTGGGACCCCTTGGGGGATGTCTGCCTGCCGGCTTAGGCCCTCTCCCCGTGGGGAGAGGGCCTAAGCCGGCAGGCAGACATCCCTCTCACAGTCTGGGACCCCTCGCTCCTTACCACTTGGCTTGCTGCTCCTTAGCGCTGCCACGGAGGCGGAGAGGTTCCTGCTGTGCTCGCCAGCTGTGAGCCCGGCTTCTGGCTGAGTGGCACTCCCCCCGTGGGAGCGCACTGACCACCAGGGAGCAGCTCCTGTCTTGAGTGTCTGCCCCCTGGTGGTCAGTGCACATCATTGCGACCGGTCGTTCTGGTTGTCGTTGTAAGGTTCGGTTAGGCTTTTATTATATAGATGGTAAAAGGATATCATTAGGGGAAGACTGGTTGGGAGCAGAGCGTAAGATGATGTTTCAGAAATAGGAACATTTGAAGGATGAGATGTTACTTATTGTACCTTTCTAGATTTTATCATGTGTTCCAGGTGTGTCCGGCAACTCAGGGACCACCTCATTTTTTTTTTTTTTTTTTTTGTAGCTGATCGATGTTTCTCTCTCATTGATTATTTCTTTTTTTTTTTTTTTATTGCTTAAAGTATTACAAAGAGTATTACATATGTGTCCTCCCCCCCCCCCCCCCGCCCTTGACAATCCCCTGGCTTCCCCTACCCCCCAGTGTCTTATGTCCATTGGTTATGCTTATATGCATGCATACAAGTCCTTCGGGGGACCACCTCATTTTGCTGGATGTCTTGTCTGTGTTATTGGGCAGGTGAATGCTGCAGCAAAGGCCATCCTGCTGTACCTGCTGCAGGGACAATTGATGATGACAGCGCTGACCTGGAACAGGTTTATCGAGTCTCTGTGTCCTGTCATCCCAGTGCTGCAGGTATGACATGTAGCCTCCCTTTCTGATCCGTGGAAGCATGAATAGGAAGGGGTTTCTGGCAGAGGTGTTTATCTGTGCATGTGGACGGGAGGTTCAGAGTGAGGTGCAGGCACTTAGCAGGACGTGAGGGATAGAATCAGCCTTATGTGAAGGCTTTTCTGCCAAGCTAACAGTGCCTTTAAGTAGACTTTCCATAACTAAACTTGCTTCATGAATGATTTCTATGCATACACTAGTATGTAACTAGAGTTTTCCTTTGGTTAATGAACTCTTGGAAACAGCATTTTTAGCAGTCCTTGTGGGCGTTAAAGGAGTGAGGGAAGTCCAGGTCCCTGACCCTCTCAGAGAAGGTAGAGGTGGGCAGTGCCCTCATAGGAACTAGCTTGTAGAGCAGGAGCTGTGAGGCTCATGTGGTTCGGTTCCACGCAGGTGTGTCTGCCATACTCCACCTCTGTCCTGTGGGGACAGGTCTGAAGACCCGGGGGCCTCATCTACTAGAGTCCCAGAAAACAGGAAAGCTGGCAGGTGTCCTGAGGATTGGCATATTTTCCTGAAGTTCTTCAGTACTATTTTTAAATAGTTGTAGGTAGGCTTCTTACCGCTTGTAGGTTATTTTGAAAAGTGACTTTGTAGCTAAATTAGGAGATATTTTTGAGTTGCCTGGCAGGTCAATGTAGTTCTTATTTTTAAGTTAAAAAATTAAGCAATATATATAAAATCAAACAATAATTTCTTTTTTACTGAAACCTGTTAGGGCTATGCTGACCCGGAAGACCCTCTGGGGAACTGTATCCTCCTCCTAAGCAAGGCGAGTTCTGAGGGAGGCGAGGAGGTCCTCCCCTGCACCACCCGGCTCAAGTCCATTCTGCGGCTCTTGCTCGTGAAGAAGCCGTCGTAAGTGCATCGGAGGCTTTTGAGTGTGAAAGATGAATGGGGACATTCTAAGAAAGTATAGTGCAGTCATTACATCAGTCTGGGACAGAATAGAATGCGGAAGGTAAAGGAAAGTGGTTCTTTTATTAGACAGAGGGAACCAATGGGTGAAGCTATAAGCAGATGCAGGTGTTTTGGGTGCTTTCCTGAAACATACCATCCATTCCCAGTGCAGTGGTTGGACCTGCATCTGGTGTAGCTGCTGCCCTCGGTGCTGTTCATAGTGCTGTGCGTAGGTAGGAGCCATGCAAATCAATAGATTGCAGAAGGTACAGAGCATCTCATCTGCCCTCTTTAGAAACGGTTAGCCTAGAGCAGCCGTGGGCAAACTACGGCCCATGGGCCGGATCCGGCCCGTTTGAAATGAATAAAACTAAAAAAAAAAAAAAGACCGTACCCTTTTATGTAATGATGTTTACTTTGAATTTACTTTGAATTTATATTAGTTCACACAAACACTCCAATGCTTTTGTTCCGGCCCTTCGGTCCAGTTTAAGAACCCATTGTGGCCCTCGAGTCAAAAAGTTTGCTCACCCCTGGCCTTGAGTGATCCTTTTCTAAACATTTGTTCTGAAAATTAAGGGTTTCACAAAGATGTAGTAGACCAGCTGCCTTATGTACTAGAGTGTGCAGGTGGTTTAACCCTTTGCGGTCGTTTGTCTACTCTCAGCCACCAAAGCTTTTTTACCGTTCCGGTTGTATGTCTGCTCTCAGCCACCACAGCAAGGAATCGTACGAATCTTAACTCTATTCATTCATGTATCAGTTCATAATTTCTCTGAAAGCTCTTAAGTGTCTAAGCGACCTTGTCACGAACCAAAACATTGCCCCGACAAATCGGAGATATCGAAACTCAATATAAACAAACGTGGTTGTTCCACACTTGCCATGCAAAACACCGTGGCGAGCCAGTCGCCTTTTGAGAGTGAAGAAATCGACAAGCTTTGGAGATACTTCGCAGAATTTCAAATAAAGCTTTACAAATTATGTTTAACTGTAATTAGGCATTCTCGCTTGTTAAGATATTTCAAAATAATACTCCAAAATGGCAAAAAGAAAGTTACCAAAAAAAGTGTACTGTGAATCTGAAAGTAACGATGAAGAGTTTTATTTTGGCACCTTGAATACTGACTCTGACGTAGAAAGTGATAACGTTTGTAGTGATTCTACTAATAGTGACGTAGTTCCAAAAAAGAATTAATAAATCTTGTTTATCCTTCATAATCTTGCATGTTATGTATCACTGCTCTTTCAATGGAAATTAATTCCGACCAGTACGACACCCATGTCCAAATTTAATACGACCGCAAAGGGTTAATCTTGCCTGGCTTGTCCTCTGACATCAGTGTCAGTATTCTTTTAACTCAAAGAAAAGCAGAAGTGTGTGGTTGCTCCCTCTCTGTCAATGCAACATGTGTGTTCTCTGGTGCTCTCTTAGGTAACTGGTTAGATTTTTCGTCATTGAGAAGAGACAGAAGTGTAGTCAGAGGGATAAGCAGTGATGAGGAAAAAGAGTGGATTGAAAAGCTGGGAGGAGCAAACATGTTCTTTTGACAGTGGACAATTCTGTTCTCCCCAACCTCACACCACAATAAAACAGCCGCTTATTTATAAGCAGATGACCAGACTGAAAATAAGAAAGTAGGTGGAAATAAAATATGAAGAAAATGGAAGGAGGAAAATTAAAAGGAGAGATTATAAAAATCTCAGTGTAGTGTAGAGAGTAAAGTCAGGGGTGATGCTGCGCAGATGGAGTTAAAGTGTCCGTGCTCCTTGGGGTGGGGATTGGCTTCCACATGTTCATTCATGTGCTGGTGTAGCATGATCCCTCCGCCGAAACGGTCACTGCACACAAGAAGTTTATTTCCTGTTCACCCTTGGGGGCCCAACGTCTCCTGGTAAACAGACACTCAGCAGGCAGGGCACTCCAGGGACCTAGAGATCCCCTCCCAGGAGTGGAGGGCAAGGCCGGACCTCTCTTTGGGTAAGGTCCTACTACACAGAACTTAAGGCAGTTTGGGTTCCATATTTGCTTTCATTATTTGATTCATTTTACCACAACCCACCAAACCATAAATTCCATTAGGCAGGAACCCTGTACATTGGCTAATCTTTACACCATCAGCACTTCATGGAGTACCTGGAACATAAATGTGCTCTAAATCAGTGGTTCTCAACCTTCTGGCCCTTTAAATACAGTTCCTCATGTTGTGACCCAACCATAAAATTATTTTCGTTGCTACTTCATAATTCAGTAATGTTGCTACTGTTATGAATCATATGTAAATATATGATATGCAGGATGGTCTTAGGCAACCCCTGTGAAAGGGTCATTCGACCGCCAAAGGGGTCGCAACCCACAGGTTGAGAACCGCTGCTCTAAATGTATTCATTGAAAGAAAAAGTGTAGAGGAATGAATAACTGGATTCTGGTGTCCCAGGCTAAACCCCAAACGATGCTACTTTTGTAGACCAGAGGAGGAGTTGCATAAATACATGCTTCACACACCCCACTCTCACTTTCTTACTGTGGTGGTGACTGTCCATAACTGACAGCACTGGACTGGAATGAAAGGAGCAGGGGAAAAGCATTACGTAGGTGTCTTGCTGTTCTTAGCTTTCAGGAGGTTACAGCAAATGGAAGAGGGAGAGTTTGCCTGATTCCCACACCAACTTGGAGTAAATATTAGTCTCTAGAGATGATTTTTATGATTTTAAATTCCTGGATAGAATTGGGAAGCACTTACTGAGCATCACCCATGTGGCTGGGAACTGAGGTTGGCTGTCGGAACCCAGCAGTACACAACACAGACAGGCAGGCCCTTTCTGAAGTGGGCATGGAATTGAGAAGAGAGGTCTGATCAATTATACTTTATTAATTGTAAAAACTCTAGACCAGTGTTATGATAGGGCACTTCAGGGTGTCAGGACACAGCAAGGTGACACAGCCCATGGCTGTGGTAAGGAGGCCTCTCTGAGTATGCAGGTTTTAATTGTCTTATAAGTAGTACTTGGATTATTGCTTAAAATGTGCCCAGTTCCCATGTAGTTCAACAGCCTGTCAGGTGTGATAGTTAACTGGTTGTCAAACTCTCCCAACTCCATGCCCTTTGCCATGTGATGGTTTTCTGTTTTTCCATTCCACTGTCCAGTAGCATGCAGTATGTAATCTTTTCTTAAAATCTCAATGGACTCAACAGACGTTATTCCTAATCCATTCCAGATAAAACAGAATTATGAAGGGACTCAAAGTATGTTCATATTTGAGGGGAATCTGTTTGATCCCTAATATAAGATTTTTATACATTGCTGTGATACTAGGTATTAGTGTGATACCCCCCTGGAGGTCCGATCTAACATTAATTCTGCTCATGGATCATTTTGGAGATTGAGAACGATCACTGGACTTGGAGTCAGAATTTAGATTTAATTTGACTTAGTGAAGTTGAATGTGATGTTGACTGAAGTACACAGTCTTAGTGAGTCTGTTTCTCCATTTGTAATTACTGATTATTCTTTAATGCTGATGTTTATTAATAAAAGTAAAATTGAAAGAATGATTGTAGTTATACACTAAATATTTTAATAGAAAAAGTAAAATGTTATTAGTAATAGCACTATAAGCATGGCTAATTACTGTGTTGATATATAATAATGCGTTGTGACTGTAGACCTCTGTACTTTGTATACATCTGCATGTTACAGAAGGTTTGCAGATTGCAGAAGGTTGCCTCATATACTGTGTTTCCACAGGGTCCGTTCACTAGCATTGAAGCTGTTAGTCTGTCATCTTACCAGGGAGGAAGGGGCTGAGAGAAAGCGCCCTGCAATGGATGCCAGAGTTCTCGCCAGAGCTACTAACTTATTTATCGTGAAAAAACCTATTGAACTCAAATTGGATGACAGGAAAGAGCTGATTATTAAGGTGACTTTTGAGTTTATTACTATGTGGTTGTTTGATATGGAACAGATTAATTTCTTGAGTGTCTACCAAATGCCAGGTACTATGTCCCTTTTCATTTAGTACATACACCACAAATGCAGTGAATTTGAATAGTGTCTTAAGTACAACATAAGGCTAATTTAGTGGAAAGAAATTTTGTGATGACTCTTAAGACCATATGTCACTGACATAAAGCTATTTAGAATTCTTGTTCTCATGTTGGAAATTGTCTACAATAGCTTAGAAGGAAAACGTTCCTATGATAAAATTTTAAGCCTCTTCAGTGTAAGAGGAAAAAATAATATAGAGGTAAAGGCAGTTTCTCTTTTCAGTGTAGAGCAGCCCCCTAAGCCTGTGGTAGTACTGTAGATCCACGTGGAATAGAATTGAGGCAGGATAGTAAGAAGCTAGGAAAATTCCTTGGCAAGTGAAATGGGGAAACAGACAGACAGCTGATTCAAATTGGCCCCCCCAGCACCCTGACTTACCCACCTCCTCCCTCCCCTGCCCCCCCCTCCCCCCCCCCCCCCCCCACACACACACACAGTCACTTCCTCAAGCATTAAGACCTCAGGACAATGAGTTTCTGATTGGCATCAAATAATCTTAGGAACAAAGCCCTGGGTCTGTTAACCACAGAGACAGTCTTAAAATGGGAAACACGTTCATTGTTCTTTCAACTTGAGTGTTTGGATTCGTATGACAGCCATGGCAAGAGGATTGGAGAAACTTCCCTGGCCATGCACCAGGTCCTGTTGGGGACTCCCTGAGTCCTAAGCACTGATGGTCCCTCCTGTGTCCTCAGTGTGGTGGGGAGGAAGGCCAGGAGTGGCCATTCTAGAACTGTCTTGTGAGTACTTAGGGCCAGCAGATAGTGGGTGGGAGAAAAGAGGAGTGTTGTCTTTGTTCTTCTCTTCTGTTCTCCTTCTGAGTTTTGTGAGCTCAGACCCTGTCTTAGCATGAATGTCAGTCACGGTCTGGTATTGGGGTGGCTTTGTTGGAGTTCTGGGCAGCAAGTCCCATAGGGCTGCCTTCTTTGTGGTCTCTAAGTGGGAGGAAAGGGACAGGGCCAAGGGAATTGCAGCTGTGGGCTTCTGGAGCAACAGAAGTCCTGAGTCACGAGTCTGGACTGCTCATCTCAGGGTTGCCTCCTCCTACCTGCAGGGATGTTTTTCCTGAAATTCTTTAGGCAGCCAGTGGTCAGGAACGACTTCCTAGCAAAAATATACATTAAGTGGCTCATTGACAGGATGGCTCTTTGTTTGAGGTCCTAAGTTCCTCCCTGACCTAGCACATTATTGTTGCATATTGACATGTAAATATGCCATTTATTTAAGTAACTTGACTTTTTGAGCTTTTGTTCTTATGGTATGAACTATAAAATTTTCTTGGAGAATTGGAAGTAGATAAAAAAGATTTTTGTTTCTTTTGGTTTGCAGTTGGAGACTGTTGAAAAGGTATATGAAATCTTTATTTCAGATGACATTGACCTTGTTTTGAGAAAGTCAGCTGCAGAACAGCTTGCTGTGATCATGCAAGGTAATACCTTTGGTTGCTGTGTTGGGTTGGCAGATATTGGTTGCTGCTGGGCCTGGTCTGTTCTTTTTATAGCCCTTGAGTTAAGAATGGTTTTTACATATTTAAAGAGTTGTTTAAAAAAAAAGTGTAGGACACACTATATGTGGCCAGAAAAGCTTCACTTATTACCATCTAGCTCTTTATAAATGTAGTTTGTTGACTCTGCTCTGCATTATCTTTATTTTACCTGTAGAATGTCACTTGATGGAATTACCTTCTAAGATACTGATCTAATTCCAACAGTAAATTGCATGTTTCTTTCTCAGTTTACCTAGTATATGGTAATTTTATTTTGTTCCATCTTTCTTAGAGAAATCAATCATATAGTACTTTGTGGGAGGGTAAAATAATAATGTCCCGTAGCTGTATTTTCTTTAAAGGCTTATTAAAAAAAAAAAAAAACTTGTAAAATATACAGTTAACTTTATAGTGTTGTTAGTCTATTCTTTGGATTCGTTTTTTTTCTTTTTCCCAATATGTGACATCTGTAACTTATCTTTCATAGTTGAGAGAAATGATAACTTTGTACTTACATGAAAAGGTTTTTACTGAGTGGGAAGATGGGGCATGGTTAATATTTCTATCCTGGCACTAGTGGGAACTGGGTGAGAGGAATTTGAAAAAGCATACACAGCCTGTCTGTGGCTTTAATAGCGGTAACACAGACTCTAGAAAATAAGTCCCTATAAATGTGGGGAACCTGGACAAAAACGATTCAAAAACTTTTAGGAAGTGTTCTTTTAGTATTATTAACATTTCAAAAATATAATTTTGGTATGTGCTGTGTTGGGGGGGCAGTGGAAACTACTTTTTCAAAAAGTGGCAGCTAAAGGTCGTTGGAGTGAAAGCTACTAGTCCAGTATGAATATGTGTATTTGTTTCTCAGTGTATGTACTCATTGAAACTATAGGGGAACAAATTAAAAAAAATTTGCAAATCGTTAAATACTTGTAACTAATCTATAAGCAAGTAGATTTTTGGAGCCAGTAATATCTCGTGTGTGTCTGTGTGTGTGTTTGTGTCTGTGTGTGTGTCTTAGTCTGTTCAGGCTGCTATACTAGGATACCATAGACCAGATGACTAATAAACAACAGACATTTGATTCTCACAGTAGTTCTGGAGTCTGGGAGTCCAAGGGCAAGGAGCCAGCAGATCTGTGTTGGGTGAGGGCATGCTCCCTGGTTCATAGACAGCCTTCTCCCGTGAACTCACCTGCAGAAGGGGTGAGGGAGCTCTCTGAGGTCTCTTTTCTCAGGGCACTACTCCCACTCTTGAGGGCTCCACCTTCACGACCTAATCTCCCAAAGGCCCCACCTCTTAATACCATCACATTGGAGATTAAGTTTCTACATATGAATTTTTGGGGGACATAAATATTGAGTCCATAGTAGTGCACACATGTATATACTTATTAAAAAGTAGTTCATATTCTTTGGAAATGTATAGTGTATGTTATAATCCCTTTTATATTTGCTATTAACAATTTGAGGTTAGAGATCTTATTAATAGAAAAGTGATCATGTTGTAAGCCATATTTATACCTTAACTTGTGAAGAATTCTAAACATTTTGAGTTAATGGACTTAGAGAAGGGAAGATTTGTCAATTCAACAATATAAAGACAATAATTTGTCATGTGCAAATACAAGGATTCATTTGTATGCATAAAATTCTAGTACTTTTCAGAGTCTGAACTAGTTAATTTAATTATTCTTTTCTAACAGGTTTATTTTTTACAGTTCAGGAGTCAGATCTGCTTGTTACTTAATAGTTTTAAAATTGTTCAGAGGTATATTAAATAAAAAACTTAAAGTTTTATCTTCTAATTTTAATATCAGATGTCAATATTTTTAATAGTTTGCAAGTTATGTGGATATCTGTTCTGTGTTATTAAAACTACAGAAAATGTTCTTTAACTTTTAGTACTTTTTTTGTCTACAGATATTAAAATGCATGCTGTGGTGAAAAAGTTGTGCTTAATTGACAAGATAATTGAGTATTTAAACGAATGTGTGGGTGAGGATGGTGAGGTAAGACTACTGCACATGTAGACATATTTTTATAGATTGGTATTTTTATTAATCAGATCTTAAAGTGAATTCAGCTGAATTTGCATAAGTCCTTGGAGTTTAAGTCCTAACACCCATTACCTTGTTCATTTGTTTATGTCTAAGAGTGGGACCTCTGTAAAGAAAAACTAGTCTTAAAATTTCTATATGATGTATAAGCTTGAGTATATACAAAGCTTATTTTCAGTGGAAAATAATTCTTAATATTTGTTTGCATTTTTGTTTCACACAATTTTGATAAAGCATACAATTTAGAACGAGATAATAATAAGACTATAATAAGATAATACTAGAGTCTGTTTTAGCTCACCTTAGAATTAATGCACATAGAGTAACTATGTGTTTCCTTCTGGCCAGTTGATAGAATGTCTGATCCAGCCCAGCCTCACACTCCTGAGGAAGGTTCTCTGTGCGGACCCAGGCGCCCGTGTTTCCCTCGCACAGCAGGCTTCTCTGCTGACTCTGCTGTTCAGAGGTAAATGGGACACATTCTGCTAATGGTGAAATCAGTGTTAAGCTTTAAGTGATATTGTTTAACTGTAGGAAGCATTTACTTTCCATTTAACTTACAGAATAGCAAACTTTTTAAATCACTAAAACCCATTGCAATAGAAAGTGTTCAGTACTTTTGTGGAAGCTTCCTGGTAACCCTGTTACTGTGTAGACCTTGGAGCTGGGAGAGGTTGACGCCTTCAGTTGTTCTGTGCCCGTTGGTGGAGCTGTCCTTTGGAGCTCAGACAGTACTTGTTGTCTGTAAAGAGAGAGCTGTGGCTGCAGTCACTACTGCCTTCTTTCCAGCATCTGCTTCCTTAGCCTTGTTTGTTTATGCCTTTACATCCTGAACCTTTGGTGTGATATCTCATTATGTCCTTCAATTGGCATTAAGGGTGGCTTGTAATGGTCAAGACATACATATTAAAACAAAACTAGCACAAATACAACATTTTAAAGTCAAAAGTCCAAGTTCTATGATTATATGTTTATAGGAAAGGGCAGATATTGAGATCTTTCAATGAGCAACTTTAGCCAAACCTTTAGACTTGGCAAACCTTCATAGACCCTGGATCAGTTTGCTTCCGATGAACTGAAAGTGGCCTTGGCAGTGAGGGGGTATGGTTCCTGCACCAGCAGTGTCTGTGTCCTCTGGGAGTTACAGGCTCCTCCCACACCTACCAAGCAGACACTGTTGTCACAGCCTCTTCAGTGGTTCTCAACCTTCTGGCCCTTTAAATACAGTTCCTCATGTTGTGACCCAACCATAAAATTATTTTCGTTGCTACTTCATAACTGTAATGTTGCTACTGTTATGAATCGCAATGTAGATATCTGATATGCAGGATGGTCTTAGGCGACTCCTGTGAAAGGGTCATTCGACTGCCAAAGGGGTCGCGACCCACAGGTTGAGAACCGCTGACACATATTAGAGGGTCACTGTGTTAGTAATGTCAGCTAATCTGTCAGCATTGCCTTTCTCTGAGAATGGCATCTCTTTCCTTCCGGTTAAGATATTTTAAATTTGAAGTTCATCCTTTCTAATATTTTATAACATTATGCTTCTTTTATTTCTCAGTTTCCTTGATATTTCATGAAGATTATACTGTGGTGACTGAAGTTGGAGCATTATTTTGTCTCCTATTATTTGATGAAGTATCAAGAATGGATATGTGGTGAGTGCTAAGACTTAGAAAGTTTTTTTACTCACAATTATTTATCTAAGGTTTCTGATGCAATCTTATAGCAACACATAGACATTTCTAACTTATGAAGCTTATGCTATCCATGGTAGGTATACCTCAGATGATTTTGGGTTTGAGTAAACAGTATTAAAAAACCCATTGGTTCAAAAAGTCACCCTGAATTTTTATTTTTGAACATTATGAACTACAAAATTTTAAATTACTGCAGTAATTTTTGTTAGTGATACATTTTTTAGTGCTCTGAATTTTGCATGTTTTTCTTTAATATTTTATTGTTTTAAAACCTTTGGGAAGATGTTTAGGATGATAATATCTGTTTACAACTGAGCTTGAGCAGGGTCAGCAGGAGAGGGTACCAGACCCATCTGCCAGTCCAGCACCTGCATGGTATGAATCATTTGTCATATGGACTTCTAAAGAAAAGCAGAATTTACTCTTCCTAAGCAAATCCAGGAAAGTAGCAAATTTGTTAAAACTACACTAAATGATAGAACCAGTTGCACCTAGTGAGTTAAGTTTCAGGGCAGTGAGACAAGCTGTATTGTTTGGCAAAGCTGTGGTCCACTCATCTGTTTCCTTCTTGTGTTTTCTTTACAAACCAGGTCTGTTATTCCTCCCAGTCAACCTGCTTCGCCATCAGTCTTCAGTTTGCCGGTTTCCATTTTTAGAAGGTGACGTATTTCTTTCTTTGTTGTTCTTGAAGGAGAACTGTTGTTACAGAAATGGACATCAGAATCTGTCAGTCTGTCACAGTTTTCACCTCGCATTTAAACCATGTGACTTACAGTGTTTGAATGTTCCCTATGCTGTGTGCTTGGAGAGGTCAGTGAATGTATCTCTGCAGATGTTTCTACAAAAAAGTTGGAAGAATTAGACAGTGAACACTGGCATAACTTCCAGCCTAGATTTAGCAGTTGTTAACTCATGGGCCTCTTCTCTCTTACTCTCTCTCATATATTTATTTATATGTAATTTTTTTCCTCCTAACCCAGGGGTGGGCAAACTTTTTGACTCGAGGGCCACAATGGGTTCTTAAACTGGACTGGAGGGCCGGAACAAAAGCATGGATGGAATGTTTGTGTGAACTAATATAAATTCAAAGTAAACATCATTACATAAAAGGGTACGGTCTTTTTTTTTTTTAGTTTTATTCATTTCAAACAGGCCGGATCCGGCCCGCGGGCCGTAGTTTGCCCACGGCTGTCCTAACCCATTTGAAAATAATCTTCAGACATACTTTTATTTACCTCCTAATTATTCTAGCATGTACCTCCTTAAATCTTAAATTAAGGACATTTTCCTACATAACCACAAGTGTATAAATTATGAGTATTGTTGATAATTTTTTCCAAATACGCCATGTAACTACCATGCAGATAAGATAAGGAACATTGCCAGCAATCTAGGAAACCCCTATATGCTCCTTCATTACTTTCCACCACCCACACAGGTAATTCTATCTTAATTTCTGTTACTATATGTTATTTTTGCTGGTTTTGCACTTTATAAATAGGGTATATTCTTGTGTTCAGGTTCTTTTGCTCCACGTGGAAAGATTTGTCTGTCGGTCATTTCCATTGCTCTGTAGGGTTCAGTGTAAGAATGTGCAGCAATGAACTTGTAATTCTGTCACCAATGGGCATGTGCTTTGAGCACACATGGGTCAGAGGGTATTTATGTTTAGTAGATGCTTTCAGACAGTATTCCATGTGGCTGTAGTCGTTTCCGTTCTCAGCTGCAGTGTGAGTGCCAGCTGCTCCACACTGTCACCAGCTTTGGTATTTGCATCACCTACTCTTTTTTTCTTTGTGTAAGAATGTTCATAACAACCCTAGTCAGTTTGGCTCAGTGGGTAGGGCACTGGCCTATAGACTGAAGAGTTCCAGGCTTGATTCTGGTCAGGGCACATGCCCAGGTTGCGGGCTCGATCCACAGTAGGGCGGGTGCAGGAGGCAGCCCATCAATGATTCTCTCTCATCATTGATATTTCTCTCTCCCTCTCTTTCCTCTCTGAAATCAATAAAAATATATTTAAAAAAAGACTGTTCATAACAGCTTTGCTGATAGTAGCCAAAAGCAAGAAACATTCCACATATCTAACAATAGGAAGAATTGATAAGTGACTGTGCTACATTCATACAATTGTACACAATCTGTGGAAACTATTCTTCACACAACAACGTGAGTCTCATAGACCTAATGTTGAGTGAAAGAAACCACAAAAGGGCATATATTATAGATTCCATTTACTTAAAGTTCTTCAACAGGTAAAGTTGACCTATGGTGAGAGAAGTCAGAACAGTAGTTACCTCTTGGAAGAGGGTAAGGAGAGTAGTTAATTTACAAGAAAAGGAGAAAAATAAACTTTTTGAGATGATGGATATGTTCTGTATTTATTCTGGGTGGTCGTTACACATGAATACATATAAAAAAATCCATCGGGCTGTATACTTAAAATTGTGTATTTTAGAGGTAAGTAAATTGTATCTTAACAAAGCTTATTAATTTAAAAATACCATTTCATTGCTTGGTAGATATATTACATGTAGTCTAATTTTCACTGTCGTATAATATTCTGTTGTTAGACTCTAGTACAGTTTGTTCCTTTTCCTGTCAGAGAGTATTTGGGTTGATCCTGTGTTTTTGCTGCAGTATACACTCCTCTAAACAGTATTGTATATGTCTCCTGATATATTTGTGCAAGAATTCCTTTTGGATACATTCTTAGTAGTAAAATGTCTTGATTGTATACATCACCCATTCTTCATGGTCTTCAGGTTTGGCTAAATAATAAAATACACAACTACAGTAGGTCATACTTAGAATGAGATGACATGTGTGGTGCTGGGAGCTGTCTTGGCATAGAAGCCCCGTGTCCCACTAGAAAAGATGATGTCTGGTCAGTGTGCCCAGGCCTGCTCTCCAGGTCCCCACAGCATGTCACTGAGCTACAGCACTCGGGTGCTCAGAACTGTGGCTTCCCGCTATCCCACATCTTCCAGTACCGATGCAGGGAGTCATCCTCACTCTCTGCAGAGCAACTTAGTAAGATTGTTGACATTCTACATCTTTTTGGTTGTCTGCTTGTCAGGAGCCAGAGAGTTTGCTTAAGACCATATTTGTCCACAGGGAAAAAAAAGGGCTTTGTTATTCCTTTACTCATAGTAACGTTATTTTTAAAATCATTGCCCATCTGGTAGATGTGTAGTGGTTTCTAAAACTGGTCATGATGTAGTACCCTTTGCTTTTTATCATTTTCTTCCTCCTACCTTCCTTAGGTTTAATTTGCAGTTCATGTTCTAACTATTAAAGGATTGTCCTTTGATTGACAGCCTCACCTCTTTTCCTTTAGTACCAGTCCTATCAAGTAGACTCCTGTTCTGGGTCCTTTCCACTTAGCCCCATGAGTCTTTATTACTTTCTTCTTTCTGGCACAAAGAGATGTCCCAGGTTCACCTTCGATTTCCCTGTCTCAGTCCTAGCATTAGCCATTTCTCTAAGGAGCCCTGGTTACTTTTGTGGAAAATTCCAATTTTTAAAAAGCATTATTTCTATTTAAATTATCAATCTTATTTCTATATAGAGAACTCTACCTTAGCCTCTTTTATTGAGATGCATGAAATGAAAAAGCACACAAAATTTCCCTGTAGAAATCTTACCTGATTGTATTTATCTAACATTAGTCATAAATACATGAATTAGGGATTTGGGATATGTTTTATTAGCAAAATTATTCTTTAACATTTGAACGTGCTAGGCATTGCTGTCCTGTTAAACATGGTCAGTTAACATTGATTGGTTTAAGAGATGTATATGGCTGTGAATCTGTTTTTAGATCTAAAAATATTTCTGGGTTCTCTTGGTGACACACAATGATTAAGTGTATTGGTGTTGCAATTATGTTCGCAAGTGAAAACATAATTCTGTCAGGCTGTGATTCTGTCCCTTAGTGGTCATGGTGATCATTTTAAATATCTGTAAAATGGGTATTACATCGCCATGGCACATAACTGAATAAATGGTAGATACTATACAGTGTTTTACATAAAGTAGGCATTCATGTTTAGCTGAACACCTGTTATGTATGGCTCGCTGTAGCCATAGGGCTTAGTTTCAAGGGGCATTAGTTATATCTGCAAACAAGGCTGATACAATATGGAATATGGTAAGTCCACAGGAAAGAGTTTAATATAATGGCTTTGGGAGGTTAGAAGAGGTAAAAGAATAATTGGAAACTGATCTCTGGGTTGCTGTAGAATGGGAGGCACAGAACTAGCCCTTGTTTGTGGCTCATTCTTTTGAGAGGCATTAGAGCTTAAAATATTTTAATTATTTGTATACATTTTTTTTAGGTATCACCTACCAGTACATGTACTTGGCCACCATGCTGTGAGTCCTTACTCCATAGTGTTGCCGTTATCTGCTGATTGTTTGGCCCTGAAGCCAGTCTCAGATATGCTTCGAATAGCTTGGAACCTCTCCTGGTATCATGGGACTGAGAATCTGTTGAAGCAAATGAACTCTGAAACGAAAATCCAAGAGTAAGCTGTTACATTTAGTTGAAAAATATTTACATTTACCTAACTAGTTAGGTTTTATTTTTCCTTTCGATTAAGTAGGTGTTGTTTTTTTTGAACTTACTGTCATCTGCTCCTGCTTTTGCACTGAAGATTATAATTTTTACTGTATTTTAAAGATTACATTACATTGTTTATTACTTTTTAAAAACTATCACACAAGGGAAAAGAAAGAGCACCTATGCTGTTTTAGAGATTATGCAGAATTTGTTTTAGTTAATTGATGTAAATCACTAGGAAAAGTGCTCCGGATCAAAGTAAAAGGTCAGTAAGTATATGTAAGAGTGTTGTCATGACTGTGATGATGATGATAATTGCTTCTGAATATATTACTGTTCTAATCTGTCAGTTCTTTCTTATTTGAGTGAAAATTACTTTATGGTTGTGTAAGCAGGAAAACGTCAATGTAAATACTGTACTTAGGATACTAGTATAAAAGCCTAATATTGGCAGATACACACCATATTTTCTTTGGGCTGTGAGTCAACCTTTAATTAAAAGAAAATGAAAAGAAAACAATTTTTTGGTAAGAGTTTATAATAAAAGTGAGCTTTTATTTCAATAGCTTTATGTCACTCTTTCTTTTTTCAATTTGTATAGATTCTTAGACACACTGAACTTATCCTCAGAGGACACCCTTACTCTGAAGGTGACAAACACAGCCAGTGGCCTGCAGGACTGTCTCCATGCTGTTGTTCAGGCTGCCGCCCATAGAGAAGTGAGGGCTGCTGTCACCAGCATGAGTTTTTACTTTCTGAATGACAGATTGTCTTTCAAGGGGGGCACTAGCCCATGTGGGGCTGCCTTGAAGTTCTTGGCTTGGCATACCGCACTAAACAGGTCAGTGTAACCTCAAGTCGACCCGGTGCAGAGACCTGGACTGAATTGTGTTTGGGTCCATCTCCATACCTTTGAAGATAAGAGCATGTATTATGAGAGAAATGCTTTTATAGAAAGAAAAACCTCAGGATTTTTGTCATCTGCAATAAGTATCTAATAAGAGCAAAAGAGAAAAAAAAATATAACTGAATCACTGAATTTTAGAAGGAATTACTAATAAACTTACAACAATTTTAAAAATATCCTTATCATGGGCAATTTTGTTATCTTATAAAAGTAAGTGACTAGGCTAAGACATGAATGAACAAACAGAATGTTTATTCCTGCCCATATTATAAATAACTCAAGGACATCAGTGGATTGGTGAATAGGTTTGGTACTCTTGTAGCAGGCTGTTTTATTTTGTTTTGCCCTTTCTTCCCCCCACCCATAAGTATATGATCTAATTTTTCTTTTTATTGTGAATATCATGAAGTTGATTGCCCAATGTGCAAGTCCATTAGTAGCTATGGGAAAGGCTCTAGCTCAGGGGTGGGCAAACTTTTTGACTCAAGGGCCACAATGGGTTCTTAAACTGGACCGGAGGGCCGGAACAAAAGCATGGATGGAGTGTTTGTGTGAACTAATATAAATTCAAAGTAAACATCATTACGGGTACGGTCTTTTTTTTTTTTAGTTTTATTCATTTCAAACAGGCCGGATCCGGCCCGCGGGCCGTAGTTTGCCCACGGGTGCTAGCTTGTCAATATAGCATGTTTAACTGGCAGCAGATGGTTGCAACAAGACTGAGAAGCAGTGATTGGCAGCAGTTTTACATTTTAGCCCATGTGACTCTAGTACAGTGGTTCTCAACCTTGACTGCACATTAGAATCACCTGGGAATCTTTAAAATCCTGATTTCTGCGCCTCATCCTCCGGAAATTCTGTTTCTTTGTTACTAATGTTGTGGCCCCTCCCCATAACAAAGAAACAGAATTTCCGGAGGATGAGGCCCAGAAATCAGGATTTTAAAAAGATTCCCAGGTGATTCTAATATGCAGCCAAGGTTGAGAACCACTGCTCAAGTAGAACATGGGTAACTTTCTCATTAAACATGAAGTTTGCTAACTCCTTTATTTAGATTAGCTGTCACGATTTAGTTTGCTTTTCTGGTGGCATGCTGGAGCCAGCCAGCACTGCCTTGTGAGAGCCGATGCTTACATTGTCTGGAGTCTTGCAAGTTAGTTGGTTTAAAGAGAGCCCCTCTTTAACATAAATTATGTAAACTTAGAATTAAATATGTTAATGAAAATAAAGGTAATGATTATACAAAAGTTATTACTTCCCAAGTGTTATTTTATAACACTTCACTACTATTATCTCTGCTCGAGTTTATTTGTACCTATTACATCTATGATAGAGAAAGGCTGCTGTGCATGTCTCCACAGATCTGTGTCACACTGTGGCTTGCAGTTGGCCATGGGGGTATTTACACTATGGAAATGGGCAAACACAACAAATCAGCATGCCACTTCTCAGCTGGATTGCTAAATATTTATCAACACCACTTTAAGAGCTAGAAACCATAATTATTGTCTTCTTTGTTATAGGTTTTTACAAGTGCTTCCTGCTTGCATTGAAGATGAGAAACTGCTAATAGATATCATACATTTTTTAAATAAGTTATTGAAGGAGCAAAGAAAAAATTCATCAGTGGAACTTCTAAACTGGCTTCTAGAATTACTTCTTAGACCTGTAAGTGTTGTTAAGGAATTTGGGTTTTAGGTGCGACAAGTGATTTATTTGAAAATCATTAATACTATATTATGGAAAAGTAAAATATTTATAGAGCCTTGCTAAGTGAAGTGCTACTCATGTTGTATTAGAGGGCTCATAGAAACATGGCCTTCTTGATGTGGTTGTGACCAGTTGTATTAAATTAGAAGTCTACATTAGATGAATGGGACTTTTAAGTCTTGCTGTTTATAAAACCTATTCTCTTGGAGTTTTCTGCTGCAGCTGTATTTTCAAGTGGGGATCTTGGGGTTGGGGGAGTGCAAATAGGGATGTGAGAGACAGGGAGCCAAGCCAGATAGAGGCAGTGAGGGTATGTGAAGGAGAGAAGGTGGGGAGAGTGAGTGCAAAGGTGCTCAGGCTTTAATGTAAACTTGCCAAGAAGCTAGCTCACTATGTACTGTTGGTTTATGTGTGTTTTTTTTTCCCCCAACACCATATGAATTTACTTAACCCTGCAAAAATAAACCTTTTTGCAAGTAATCACACAAGTAAACCCCCACATAAAAATTAGAAAAGAGGGCCTAAACTGATAAAGAGGATAGTAGACATTATAAGACACATATATTTTAGAGTGGCAGGGAGAGGGAAAGACAGAGAGAGTGAAACATTGATGTGAGAGAGACACATCGATTGGTTGCCTCCTGCACATGCTGTGACCAGGGCTGGGGATCAAGTATGCAACCGAGGTATGTACCTTTGACTGAAATCGAACCTAGTAGGTACCCTTCAAGTCCACGGGCCAATGCTCTATCTACTGAGCCAAACTGGTGAGGGCTATTACAAACATTTTCATTCTAAGGCACTTTAGGAATTTGTTGCTCCACTAATCTATATTTTCATATAATGATACTTTGTTAATATATAAAAGAGCCTAGAAGTGGTGAGTTTGAACACCTTTCTTGACAGAACGAGTTTTTGGTGGAAGTTTGTAAAAGTGGGACCATAATTTATTTGGGGGTGGCTATTCAGAACTACACTGTGTATGTCTCTCTTTTGGCCACTTTCACAGGCACATGTGCATTCAGAGTTCATGGGGGCATTGCACATTCTACTGTTGTAGTTTGCTGATGGGTGGAAAATTGGATATGATGGATGGAAACTGTGTGCTTAAAGAAAATGAACCATCATTACAGAAATTGTTACCTTTTGGAGCTTAGCAGTGACACAACAATGACCCAAGTAGTTGGTTTAAAATTAGGATTGACTACTAATGTCTAATGACAAAACCTTCAGGTAGGATTAAGCACTTGAGGTTACTAGGTAGAAACATCTATTCTGCTCTCTTTTGTGCTTGAGGAGTAGTAATTCACCCTATATTTTACAAGTGATGCTGCTGAGGTTCACTGAATCTCAAAGTTAACATGTGAATCCAAGATAGGTTATAAAGGGGAAAAGTATCAGCAGTTTACTAGTAAAAACAAGTTATAAGTAGAATGAGATTCTTTGGAGGAATTTTAATTTTAGGTTATACATACTGTATCAGTATAGTCATATAAGGTTATATTTTACCAAGATGGATTTTGCATTAAAATAACTCCTTCATTTTGTCAGTGTGTATGGGAGTTGGAGGCACTGTGGGTCTAAGTCTGCCTTTGGCTATGTGGGGCTAAGAATACTATAGAATATATATTTATTTTTATGATTTTATCGAATGCAAATCTTGATTGTTTTATTCATATACTAGAGACCAGGTGCAAGAAATTTGTGCACTCTGGCCGGGGGTGGGGGTGTGGGGGGGGTCGGTCCCTCAGCCCCATCTGTGCCCTCTCACAGTCTGGGAACCCTGCGATTAATCGCCCCAAAGAGGTAAGCCCTGCTCACCCGACCAGGGCTCCACCATGGATCACCCCCCCGCCCCCCCTGCAGAGGGAAGCCCCGCCCACCTGCTGCAGCCCACCAGTCTGTGTCCTGGGCCTCCCTCTTTGGGGTGATCATGGAGCTCCCCTATTGATCAATCGCTCTGCCAGCTGGTGGCCTGGGCCTCCCTCTGCAGGGCGCTCATAGGGCGATGGTGGCCCCCCCACCCCCCCGCCAACCAATTGCATTGCACCCGTCTTGGCTGGCCTGGCACCAGTGCGTGTCATAGCATGGTGGTCTGGAAGGTCGTATGGATGGTCATTCTGCTGTTTGGTCATTCAGTCAATTTGCATATTATGCTCTTATTATTATAGATGAAACATGAAGTTATAGTTATGTTTCATGTACTTTTACTGGATCCAAATGAGGCAGTTCTTGCTCAAGATGAAAGGAACAAGTGGTAGAAAAAACTGCTTAGGTGTGAAACAGTAAATTAAAAGCAAAACGTCTCTGCCCAGTTCTTTCCAAAGGCTCTCAGTTATATTATTTGCTATTGTGTGTACCTGATTGAAGTATACTCTACACCAGTGATGGCGAACCTATGACACGCGTGTTGGAGGTGACACGTGAACTCATTTTTTTGGTTGATTTTTCTTCGTTAAACGGCATTTAAATATATAAAATAAATATCAAAAATATAAATCTTTCTTTTACTACGGTTGCAAATATCAAAAAATTTCTATATGTGACACAGCACCAGAGGTAAGTTAGGGTTTTTCAAAATGCTGACATGCCGAGCTCAAAAGTTTCGCCATCACTGCTCTACACGCTACATATGTAAACAACTTAGAATTTTCTTCATTTCTTATTCCTGAAGAGAATGTGGTTATTTTTGAATTGAGTTCTTTAAGTGAAGGATTTTAGAACAGCAGTAATTACATTTTGACTTTATCTCTCTTTGTACGTTGTATATGCACTGTTGATTGACATAATGCTGGGAACAAAATATTAACTACCTTTGCAGTAAAAAGGTTCTGAGATTAAATTCTTGTTCTGCTAATTCTTATCACTTTGGACAGATTACTTGACCTCTTTATAAACCTCTGTTTGCCCATGTGTAAAAGAAGAAAATGCAAGTTTTCTACTTTAATCAAAAAGTTAAATGAATCTTGTTTTATTTCTTTTTAGTACACTGCTTGTGACATTATAGATGTTTGATAAATACTCTGTATATCAGTTAATGCTGGGGGTCAATATAATATTTTCCATTCTCTTGATATCATTAGAAGTCCTATTATATTTCTTTAGTTACTTTTAAAAAAAATGGAAAACAGGAAAATGTTTAAATAGCATTAATTTTATTTGTGTATTAGCCTAGGAAGTTGGCAAAGATTACAACAGTAGTGATATCAGCACTGGCTGGGATGCTGTGCCTTCTCACACCATGGGGGTTGTGTGTATCAGTACACTTGCTGTAGGGACAGTTTGGCAATGTTCATCAAAAGCATTAAGCTATTATAATCTTCGGATTCAGTTATTTCATTGCTTAGAGTTTGTAGATAGGACACGATTAGAATTGAGCCCACGATACCACCCAGTGAAATTATCAGTCACTTAACTGTTCGGTGACCAGTGTAGTAAATCATCGTGGTTGAAAAATGCCAGATATTAAAATGTTTTTGAAGAAATAATAGTAACGAAGTAAGGAAATGGTTAAATAGTGAATTTTTTTCACTTGACCTCAGTTTTGTTAAAAATACAGATTTATACAGGCTAGGATAAATGAATGGGTAGAAAAATCTGACTCTACTCACTTATCTCCCAGCCTACAAAAAAAAATAAAAATACAGATTTACAATTTTATTTATACTCACACACGCAAAAAGAGGAGTGTGTACCAGGATGCTAAAAGCTGCTTTCCCAGTGAGATATGATTGTGGGTGGTGTTTGTTTCTCTCATTATGCTTCTCTGTATTTTCCTCAGTTTTCTGGAATAGATATGCTTTCCTTTTGTTGAGATGACATATGAAGCATCCTTTGAGTGTAGACCATCTACAGGAGGTCTAGAGACCCACACCTGCTGGTTAGGTAACACAATTCTTAATTAACCCAGAACATGATGAGCAACAAAAACCTTCATAGGAAACAACACAGCTCAGCTAGAGAGTAACTATATTCTTTACCAATTTCATTTTTCAGAGTCCAAACCCTTTGTTAGACCTGCTGGTTCTGACAGAGTCACAGGCCCGAGAAGAGACAGATGACTTCCGGACGGCTGTCAGGCAACAGCTCCAGAAGGAACTGATGGCTCTTTACAACACCCTGCTGCTCAGTTTCGGGGCAGTTACTGACAGGTACTTTTGTGTCATTGAAGGTTAGAGGACGTGGATAGAGAACTGAATTCTCTTTTGATTTCCAAAGAGTTGGTTTTTCATTTGCTTCAAGTTAAGAGAAGGAAAGACTTCAGTAATCATTGTGGTGGTCTGTTTTCATTTCAGCTGAATCTCTTTTACAGCCTGATTGCAGTTTTGGAGAGTGTTTTGTTCTCTACGTTTTAGTTCTTGGTCCTCTTTTAATTCTTGACACATCAACCTGAGTGGTCATATCCATTTGCATGACTTTATGAATATTTTTGCATTAACGATTTTCAAATGTCTGTCTCTGGTTCTGACTTCCTTTTTTTATTTTTAAAATTAGGTAAATTTTACTATTTATTATGATCATTTAAATGTATACAGTTAATGGCTTTTGGTATATTCACAATGTTGTGAACTATCACTATAGTTAATTCCAGAACATTTTATTACCCCCCCCCCCCCCAAAGAAGCCCTGTACACATTAAGCAGCCCCTTCCCAATCATGCCTTACCCAAGACCATGGCAACGATTAATGTTCTTTTGTATATGGATTTGACTGCTCTGGACATTTTATACAAATGGAATCAAACAGCATGTGGCCTTTTGTGTCTGACTTCTTCCACTTAACATCGTATTTTCAAGGACCATCCATTTTATAGCACATGTCAGTGTTTATTTCTCCCTATGACTGAATAATAGTCCATGTATAGACATACCATTATGGTTATCCATTTATCTGTTGGTAAACAAATGAGTTGTTTCCACCTTGAGGATTTTAGGTAGTGCTGCTATGAAATTCATATACAAGTTTGTGTGCAAACATGTTTTGATTCTCAAGAGTATATCTAGGACTGCTATTTGTGATAAATCTATGTTTACCTTTTTGGGGAAGAGCCAAGCTATTTACCACAGCAGTTCATCCACTTTGCATTCCCTCCAGCAGTGCATGAGTGTTGTCATTTTTCTACATCCTTACCAACACTTGTTACTGTTTTATCTTTGGAGAAGCATCTATTCAAGTCCTTTTTCTGTTTTTGAATTGTTTTGTTGTTGAGTTGTCTTTATATATTCTGGACATTAATCCCTTATCAAATATATGTTGCAAATTTTTCTCCAATTCTGTGGGTCGTCTTTTCACTCTCTTGATAATGTCCTTTGATGCATACAGAAGATTTTACTTTGATGAGGTCTTCCTGTGCTTAAATCCCAAGGCTCTGCTGGAGGGAAAGGCCTGATCCCACACACATGACATTTTATACAAACTAAGGTGTTAAAGCAGCCCTGATTCAACTTAACACCTGGTTAGATCCAAAAGATCAGCCCCTAACTCATTTTATTATTATTATAGACTTAATGGTAGTAAGTCTTGTGATCAAAGGGCAGGCCATTACTATGAGAAATTATTATGTACTTCACTTTTACTAGCTCTTTTATACAAATGTTTGATATATAATCACAAATGAAGTGAATTGTGATGGCACAGAAAAATGTCTCCCATAATTAGGAGAAAAAAGTCATTAGAAACACATCTATAGATGTCAAAAATGAGAACTTTAAAGCTACCATTATAACTAATATTATTTTAAATAAGCATAATAATTATTAGAGGAACATCTGGGCAAGATTAATAAAAATATGGAGAGATGGAGACTAAAAAAACCAAATACAAATTCTACAACCAAGAATTACAATTTCTAAAATAATGACTTCACTGAATGGGTTTAACAGTAGACTAGACATAGTAAAAGAGAAGATTAATGAATTAAAACACAAGTCAATACAAATTTTACTAGAGAGGGACATCTGGGGCCTTCTGAGGTATTGAGAATGTTTCATATCTTTTTAGTATTTTTAAAAAAATCCTTACCCGAGGATACTTTTCCATTGATTTTCAGAGAGTTGAAAGGAAGGGTGGAGGGGAGAAAGGGAGAGAGAGAGTATGTGAGACAGACAGACATCTCTCAAATTGATTGGTTGTCTCCTGCACATGTCCCGACCGAGTCCAGTGATGGAGCCTGCAACCCAGGTATGTGCCCTTGACTAGAAATGAAACCCGAGACCCTTCAGTCCATGGGCTAACGCTCTAACCAATGAGTCAAACTGGCCAGGGCTAAAAACATTTTTTCTTTTTATCCTCACCTGAGGATATTTTTCCATTGATATTTAGAGAGAGTGGAAGAGAGAGGGAAAGACAGAGAGAAATATTGATGAGAGAAGCACATCAATTGGTTGCCTGCTGCACAAGCCCTGACCAGGGCCCAGGCCAGGGAGGAGCCTGTAGCCAAGGTACGTGCCCTTGACTGATATCAAACCCAGGACCCTTTGGAATATAGGTGGACGTTCTATCCACTGAGCAAAACCAGCAAGGGCAAACCTTTCTTATATTTTATTTTTTAAAATATATTTTTATTGATTTCAGAGAGGAAGGGAGAGGGAGACCGAGAAATAGAAACATCAATGATGCGAGAGAATCATTGATTGGCTGCCCCCTGCATGCCCCCTACTGGGGATTGAGCCCACAACCCGGGCATGTGCCCCTGACTAGAGTCCAACCCAGGACCCTTGAGTCCACAGGCCAGTGCTCTATCAACTGAGCAAAACTGGCTAGGGCTCCTTTTTTAAAAACTTTAGTTTTCTGTGAAAAAAATACATTTTAGTCAATTAAAAATTCAATTTTTTAATGATAGTGAATGATTAAAAGTATAGGTTTAGAATATGTCAATTAAACTCACTTAAAATATGCATTTAATTTTCATTCCAAGTTTTCATTTTTTTTGGTGTGACAATACCATTATCCATTTATGTATTTTTCAATTATTGCTGGTATTTTACATTTTATACCCGAGATGATATTTTTAACTATACTTTTTTAAACTCTTCTTTTGAGAGGAAATATTTTCTGCCTTTTGTCTTAATTCATACTTTTCTGATATAGTATTTGTTAGGAATCCTCTACCACCAGTAAGACAATTACCTGTTAAGCCCATCACACTAGTCCTGTGGCTGACTTTTTTCTTCCTTTATGTTCCCAGGAAATGCTTGGAACTTTTTTACGTTTTCCAAACACAGCTGGCTCTGAAACTGCTCCAGTGCCTGAGAGTTACGGATGCTCCTCACTTCTATGGCCTGCCTTCCCTCGAGAGGACCTTACGAGGGATGGCTCATCTCACAGCACTGCCCGGGTGGAGCTCACATTCTCCTCTTGCAAAGCCGCTCGAAATTTGTGGGAAGTACTTAGCAGGTCTCCTGGAAGTAAGTAAAAATAACCAATGACTGTAACAGCAATAACAACTCTCAAGTAATAGTTGTTTACTGTTTATTCATCACCTGTGTGTGCCAGGCACAAGTAAGTTTTAAAGATTTTTATTAACAAATATGTAGGAACATTTGTTTTAATTGTGGTACAATTTACCATCTTAACCATTTTCAGATCTGTAAATGGAGATACTGCGTACACTTTACGTGGTTAGGATTCAATTTAGATATGTCAGTAGCAAGTGATATATTTGGCCTTATTTACCATTCAGAGTAACGCTGCTATGAACTTGCTTACATTTGTTTTTCAGGTCATCACTTCCTTTTATGTGGAACGTGGAGGAAATGCTATGTCCTTCATGGGAAAGGGGGTGACAAAGAGCACGATTCTTTGCTTGCTTCACTTATCTCATGAGATGATGGCCGAGGCCCAGAGCTCGGTGAGAGCATTGCGAGCTGCCCATCTTCTGAGCAGTTGTTAGAAAAGGAATGTGCGATGTCTAATACATTTTGAGCCTATATGTTTACTATATGAAAATGTTCCTTTTGACTTTTCTTCTTGGAGACAAAAATGGCTTTTGACTAAGATGTTTCTTAGTTGCATATTACAAAAATCTGAATTTTTTTATTTGAAATCTGTTTTGGTTGAAATCTGCATTGTAAGATACATTGTTTCTAAATCACGGGGAAAATAGCTGTTCTGAAGGAAGAAAATGGTATATTTAGCTTTTTAAGGTGAAGCTAATATTTTTGTTTGCCTTGTTTTGGCTAAATTAATGAATTAAAATGAAGTCTTAAGTGTATTTTTACTTTGTTTTGATTTTTTAAAATTAAGAGTTATTTAAACTCACTATATTTTATTTTTAGAAACTTCCCTAATGTGTTTCTATTTCTTTTTCATTTTTTACATTTTAGGAGTGGATGCCACTTTGGTTCTTGCCTTTGGGGGGTCATGGTGAGGAGCACACTCCTATACAGCAAGGATTGGCTTGGCTGATTCCGTTGTGGGTGGATCGCGACCCAGAGGTCAGTCAGTGTGAAGAAAAGTTGAGTTCGTTATGGGTAGATAAAAAACAGAGGACATAAAGCATATGCATATATACATTCCTGCTTTCCAAAATGAGACCATTGTAGTGACTATAGTATAGTGATGGCGAACCTATGACACGCATGTCAGAGGTGACATGTGAACTCATTTTTTTGGTTGATTTTTCTTTGTTAAATGGCATTTAAATATATAAAATAAGTATCATAAATACAAATCTTTGTTTTACTATGGTTGCAAATATCAAAAAATTTCTATATGTGACACGGCACCAGAGTTAATTAGGGTTTTTCAAAATGCTGACACGCCAAGCTCAAAAGGTTTGCTATCACTGGACTATACCTTAAACTTTATTTAATCCCATCTTCGCTTGGGCTGTCATAACAAAATACCATAGAGTTGGGGGAGGGAAGGACTTGAAGAACAAAACCTTATTTTCTCACAGTTATAGAGGCTGGGAATATTAGGTGAGGGCTCTGTGTCTTGCCTTCAGGTGGCCACCACCTCATCAGATCAGGACCCACCCTTACGACCTCATTGAACTTTCATAACCTGCTGAAAGGCCTGTCCTCAAATACAGTCACATCAGGAGTTAAGGCTTCAACATATAAATTTTGGGGGGATATGTTTCAGTACATAACACCCCCTCTTCATCAGATTCATTAGGACACAGATTAAAAACAGAAAAAAAGATAGAACGGTGAAAAGTACTAGAAAATCCCAGCTATTTTCAACCAATTTAGAAGGATAGCTGCCAAGTGACATTTGAGTGTCATTTAATAGAATAGTCCCATAGTGCAAAGTTTTATATTAGTAACAAATTTTCTATATGGTTGTCATACAGAAAACTGTACCTATTTAACATCCACAACTTCATGTGTTTGGAGAAACTATCACATCAATGCCATAAACATATCCTTCACCTCTAACAGTTTCCTCCTGCCTTCTCTTTGTTTGTTTGTTGAATTTTGTGATTAGCAAATGTTTAAGTCTGTAATACAGTACTGTTAACTATGCACATTGTCCATTAATTTCAAGCAAGAAATGATTATATCCTATTATACTAAAAACTTTGATTTATAGAGCTATTTGATCTGAACCTAGAGGTTACATTTTTTTAGACACATTGAACTTGGACTTCCTGCAAGTTTCTCCCATGAACTTGTTGCTGGACTATATCATGACTACATTTTTTTTGTTGTTGTTGCTTTATAGTTATCAGTACAATCCTATTTTGGGGATCAGAAGTCAGAAATTCACTAAAATGCATAACTTGAGCAGCTGTGGTACTAGGGGAAACCTAGTACACCACATCAATCTTATTTGAAACATTTAAAAAAATTATTTTGGGTAGAATACTAAATGTCTTATAAAAATAATTTCATTACTTCTTTTTGAAAAGAAGGTTCAAAAAAGTTAAAACCATTTATTTGAAAGAGACACTAAGGAAGGTAGAACAAAATAATTGGTAGTCTCTTTAAAAATGAGGAAGAGACAGGAATTGGTTCATTAAAGATATGTGAGTGCTCTATGCTTTCCCTAGAAAAAAGTCTTGTGAGTTAATATTTTTTTTTCTAATTTATACCTGGTTTTGATTTTTTTGTGACATTTGCTTTTATGTAACTTTCCCCCCGCCCCCATATTATTGCTTTCTTGAATCGTGGAATAGGATTTTATTCATTCATAAGCTTATATAGGGCACTGTTTTCTACCAGTGTCTTTTATAATTTAGGATTGTCAAGACAATGTCATAAAAGTATGATATCTTATGTACCAGAAAAATTAAGAATTTATATTAGGGAATCAGATTCTTTGATTTGACAATCTTTTCTTTTAATTTTTAATTTTTATTTTTTTATCTTTATTGTTGAAAGTATTATAGATGTCCTCCTTTCCCCTGTCTCCCTCATTGAACCCCTCTACCTGGCCCCGACCCCCTCCCCAGGCCTTCACCACACTGTGGTCTGTCCATGGGTTGTGCACATATACATATAAGCTCATTGGTTAATCTCCTCCTGCCTCCCCACTTCCTTATCTTGAACAGGTGAGGTTCACTTCTCTGGGATTAGGATCTGCACTGACCACCCTAGAAACTGGCTGTGTGGCCTTGGCCAACAGCTGTCAGAACATTTCTGGTGGGCTCTGGGGAACTGTGGTGAACATTCTTCTGGACCAGTCAGAATGCAGCATGGTGCGCCGGGAGGTAGGCCTGTCTGTCTAGCACCTCCTCCCCTTTCCCTCAGAAATGCATGTGTGGTCCTGTGATCATACCAACTCCCTATTGAACACGGTGGACTGACCCCTGACCATCATCTCTTATGCCTGCAAAAATCCAAATAAAATGGTACTAGAGAATGAAAAAAGTATTAATTCACAGTAAATATTGGAGTCCTTTAATCTGATAAGGTCAAGGCAGAATTTGGTATGTTTTTTTTTTTTATTTATTTTTTTTATTTTTATTTTTTTTATTTTATTTTATTTTATTATTTATTTTTTTTATTGCTTAAAGTATTACAAAGGGTATTACATATGTGTCCATTTTATCCCCCCGCCCTAGACAGTCCCCTAGCCTCCCCTATCCCCCAATGTCTTATGTCCACTGGTTATGCTTCTATGCATGCATACAAGTCCTTTAGTTGATCTCTTACCCCCCTACCTCCTGCCCCGCAACCCTCCCCGTGGTATGTTTTAATAAACTCTTTTATTTTATTATACGTTGGAAAGGTTTATAGGAAAAAATACTTTTATGTCACCTAAGTGTTTATGGGTCGCTAATGTTTGTAAGCTTTAGTTAAGGAGCCATCTAAATACTAGGTAGTATTTATCATAACGTGTAAGAGGAAAAGTAAACTTTATTTTAATTCTTCCAAATAGTTTGTGGATTTTTTCCTTTCTCCTATTATTAAAATGATGATTGATGCAAATAGTTTAAAAACAGTAATCAACTCCTGCTTAGGGCAGATAAAAAAAACAGCAGCTCCTGGGTTCACCCTTACGTGGCCTGTTCCTAGTTACAAATCCAAAGGCTGCTTGCTCTTTAATGGAATGTTAAAAACGGTAGTGTCCTCTTGATTGACCAACTTTAAAGATTATCTCTTGCCTTCCAGTTAAGATGGTTGAAAATTTCATTCTTTGGATCCCCTCTGTTACTCATAAGTTAGCAAATTTTATTGAGAGGATCTCCTATGAGAGAGGGGAAAAGACAGGGTGAGAGGTGTGTGTATGTGTGTGTGTGTGTACATAGGTGCATTTAGTCTGTAGGGGATAATAGAAACATGAACATATATTTCCTAAATGCTACCGCAACAGTTTATATTTTACAGATTACTTTTTTGAAAAAATAAAATTCTGAGATGGAGGAAAATATGTTTCCCAATGAAATCATTTCATCCACTGTTAGGTCATCATCTAACAGGAATGCAGTTTGATGTTTCTCATAATGTTTGTGTGTATGACCTGTTGACATGTGCAGTTGACTCATGATATGTGTTTTTGTTACTAAATTTCGATATGTTGGTTATTTCAGAGGTGGCAACAAGATGGCAGTATTGACTTCTTTTTTTTTTAATTTCAGGCTGCCTTTATTCTTCAGAATCTCCTTGTAATTCCAATGCCATCAGTAATTGTAAAGGATTATACTTGGCAGGTGGGTGACTTTAAACAATGGTCTACCTAGTAGATAGTTGAGATTAATTGATGTTAGTTTCAGCATATATATATTTCATTACTGGTGAATTTTCATACAAGGCAACAGGATCTCTTAAAAGAAAATGTAGAAATTTTCCTAATGCTTGGTCAGATTTATAAATTCTGCTCTGTAGTGGTAATTTTATTATTATTATTTTTTCATCCTCACCCGAGGATATGTTTTTACTGACTTGACAGGGGGGCGGGGGGTGAGGGTGAGGGAGGGAGGGAGGGAGGGAGAGGGGGAGGGAGGGAGGAAGAGAGAGAAAGAGAGAGAGAGAAATCAATTGATCAGTTGCCTCGTGTATGTGCTCTGACAGGGAATTGAACCTGCAACCTTTTGGTGACACTTCAACCAGCTGAACCATCCACTAGGGCTGCAGTGGTAAAGTAATTTTAAACAGAAATAAGAGCTCACATGGTGTTTATTATGCACGTGTTACACAAGTCGTCATGTCTATTTGGCTTCTTTATCTAAAATAGTTGCTGAATGTTTAGCATTTGTGACCTAAGCATTTTTGAGGAGTGCAGCCTACTTAGTTGCTGTGATACTCTTTAAATAGGTGTGCCTATTCTCTCATGATTAGATTCAGGTTCCGTAGTTTTACAGAGAAGCCATGGAAGTACGTGTTCTCAGTGCAGTGTATCAGGAGACCTGCTTTCTCTGACCCATTACTGGGCATGCTCACTTTACTCACTTGGTTGAGGTAAAGTCCCCTGTGTTATTCATTGTGGAGTTATGGGAGATACTTTGAGACTGTATAAATGTTTATTTCTCATCAATTTTTCATTAGTTTTAACTTTTTTCCACTCGAGATTCTTGTCTAAAGCAGTTGTTACAGAATGATTGCCAAATGGTGATTTTCTAATTCCATCATTTCTTCTACGTTTATTACATTTTACTCTAAGGAAGAGCTTTCCTTTGTTCCCCATTTATGTTTTTATACACTTTTTTTTAAATTTATACCAGTCCGAACTTCAGGAAACTTAGTTTGTTCCATGGGTTATAATCTGTTTTTGTCATTATTTATTTAGATATTTAAATTGTTCCAGATTTGTCCAAAAGGAGCCCCTTCACGAAGAGTCTTGTGTCCTTTTCACATGTCTTCAGTAGTCTTCCTCACTTTCTGGTACAGCAAGATGTTCTAGACTTTCCCAGCCCCAGCGTGGAATTAGACATCTGCTCAAAAAGCCTTGATTTCTGTTGATAGAGATGTGGGTTCTAGATAAGCTCATTGTTGGGGGGAGGGGGTGGATGTCATTATTTCCGT
Source organism: Myotis myotis (assembly GCF_014108235.1). Taxonomy (NCBI): domain Eukaryota; kingdom Metazoa; phylum Chordata; class Mammalia; order Chiroptera; family Vespertilionidae; genus Myotis; species Myotis myotis. The sequence continues at coordinate 45,565,191 of NW_023416401.1, forward strand.
GCATTCTTAGTGGGCACAGCTGTAAACTGTCTGCATACGTGTTTGTGTGTGTTTTAGATAGTGGTGATTTATAGTCATATAAGTATAGATTATTTTCATATTCAATGTGATAATTATCAGTGCACATTTTTCATTCTTTAATGTATTCATCACAAGTCATGAGTATTGATTTAACAAAACAATAAGTACTTAGAGAAGCAATATCATCTTAACTATATTCATAATTTATATGTAGTTAAGGTTTTTTTATGTAATTAGGATCATTTTTCCAATTTCTTGATTGCATTATAGCATTTAAAATTTTTCTTATATATCAAAATATTTTTTTTTCTCCTGGAAAATATTAATTCTCTGTTCACAAATGTAATGTTTATTTTGTTCCCATTTCCTTCTGAATCATAGCTAATGGATATATTAGAACTCTGATGCTGGGAGTAAAATATTTTTTAATATTAATATTATAGCTTATTACATCCTTGAAAATAATATTTTCAAATTAGATATTCTATGACATAATTAATTTTTTTCTTCACAAATTCATTTGTAATGGCACCTAGTGATTTGAAGGGTTTTCTTGCTTTACGTACTGTCCTTCTCCGCTTCCCTGGCAATTCTGCAGATGATCTGGCAGCCCCAGCTCTCACCTGAGGGCAGGGCTGGTAAGAATATAGACATCCTGAGTCAGAGCAATTGGACTGAGCTGATCTCCCCAGTGCGTGGGATGACAGCCCCATCAATTATTGGTGGACCTGTGGAGCGAAGCCTGGCCTGTGCATGAAAGGCTCCATTGTTCTGGCCCTTGTAGCATTAGTCATCGGGAAAGCCTGAGTCAGGCCATCTTTGTGCGTATTCTGGGCTTGGCTTCACAGCCTGAGTAAAGCTCTGTTGTTAATATGCTATTGCCACTAGGAAGCTTGGGCCTGTGGAGATTCAGGCTTAATGTTTAGTTAAACTAAATCAAATGAAAAATGAATAATGGTTGGGTAATATGTATATATTTCAGATCATTTGGTTTTCTTTGAGAAGTTAAAAGTATTTTGAATGAATTTACAATGAAATTCACTATCTCTCTCCATTCACAGAGACAGCTTTGTCTCCTACTGATTTTAATTCTTCAGCATGTTTGCAATAATGTTTGTTCCTGTGCTGTGTCGACACATAGAATTTAGCTCATTTAAACAATCTCCTCCAATATAGTTCTATTACCTTCTTACTTTCTCCACTGGTCGCCTGCTGTTTCTGGTCCTGTTATCTATGGATCCCGTCTCTTAGCTCCACTTAGAAGGCAAGAGGATGTGGCTAAGATGTTCCTATCCTTTTATTAGTAGCTTCTCCCCATTTCTGCTAATCTTTGCCAGTTTTATCTTTACTTTTACTTTGTGAAGGCTGGTTGCATTTACATTCTCTTCTGCAGCCTCCTTTTATCTATGTAGGTTGATTCTAAAAAGTGAAAACCAGTAATTCGCTACAGATCCACTTAATTGGGCTGTGGTTACACTTTCTAATCTCTGCTTCCAGGACCATGACCACTCTGGCCTGTGTGTGTGTGATTAAAAATATTTATTTGGGTGATTTTTTCCAAACCTTAACATTTTTATTTATTTATTTCTTGCACTGTGAGTTTATATCATATCTCAAGTTTTTCTAAGCTGTTAATCATCCTTTTTCTTTAGTTATAATTTCCTGGTGGGAAGTGTGCATCGGTGCCTGTGGCTGTTCCCCTTGGCAGGGTTAGTTCAGCGGAAAGGAAAGTGGCAGACAGCTTTCACTGTGAATATTGAGGGGCCATGTATTTTATCTAGCTTATTCATAGGTATGAAGACTAATTGTGAATGTAATTACTTGGACCACGTTATTTCTGATATTTTAATACTTACTGTTTTGTGTAGGTTGTAAAGTAGCTTTTTGAGTTTATGGCTCAAGTACATAATTACTTGATTAAAGTTGCACCATTTTATAGAAGAATTTTAAATAAAATGGCCCCTCAAGAGATGGAGTGGAGCCTCTGCCTTCAGTGGATCATTAGGCCGCAAAGACCTAGAGTGCTGGGAAGTAATGCCCTCAGTCTGCTGCACAGGACAGGCAGGGGAGAGGCCAGTTCGCACCTGGGGAGTGTAGGGAGACAGTGAGTCTTTTTGATGAAATCATGTGATAATTCACTGTCTCTCTTTCTCTCCCTCTTTTCCTCCAGGGCCCCTGTGTCCATGATGAGGACTCTGGTCTGTCGCTGGTAGGAAAGCCTGCGCTGCAGGCTCTCTTGTATCACTGCCATTTCTATGAACATTTGCATCAGATGGTGAAACATTGTTACCTGGGACTGTATACCTTTTATTCGAGTTGTTCTGCTCCTAATGGAACTTCAGAAAGCAGTGATTTAAACGGTAGGTACATTATATTTAAACTAGTGGCCCAGTGCACAAAATTTGTGCATAGCTGGGGGTTGGAGTGTCCCTCAGCCCAGCCTGCACCCTCTACAATCTGGGACCCCTCGGGGGATGTCTGACAGCCCTTTCACAATCTGGGACCACTGGCTCCTAACCGCTCACCTGCCTGCCTGCCTGATTGCCCCTAACCACTCTGCCTGCCGGCCTAATCACCCCCAATTGCTGCCCCCCCCCCCCCGCCTGCTTGCCCCCAACTGCCCTACCCCACCAGCCTGATCGCCCACAACTGCCTCCCCCCGCCAGCCTGCTCACCCCCAACTGCCCTCCCCTGCTGGCCTGCTCTCCCCTAACTGCCCTCACCTACAGGCCTGGTTGCCCCTAACTGCCCTCCCCTGCTGGCCTGGTCCCCCCCAACTGTCCTTTCCTGCAGGCCTGGTCCCCCCAACTGCCCTCCCCTGCAGGCCTTGTCACCCACAACTGCCCTCCCCTGCAGGCCATCTTGTGGTGGCCATCTTTGACCACATGGGAGCAGCCACCTTCTGCGAGGGCATGATGGTCAATTTGCATATTACCTCTTTATTATATAGGATTTTTATAAAATGTAACACCTTTTAAACTGTTAAAGACCAGTGTATTATAAGATGTTTGAAAAATAATGCCAAGTACACAGGAAAAATTGTTCTTTTCCTCTGGTCCCACTATCCAGATATTTCCTTTGTTGCGTTAGAGTGTATTTTCCTCCAGGCATCTTCCTCTCTATAGCTTTTGTTTGTTTTATATAATTGTATTCATATCTTATGTACATTTTTGTATCCCCTTCTTTCACTAAACATTGCCTAAGCATTTTTCTACATTATAAATACTTAATAGAAACCATTTCTGAAATTATATAAATGTTTCATAAGTTTTCATACCCTTCAGCAAAGTTTTATACTTTCCTCTACTATTCTCTTGAACTTTGGAAAAGTTCTTCCTAGGCAATCAAGAGTAAGACCTACTAAGTTCTCTAATTTGTTTTGCTAATATAGCAAAAGTTATTTATATTTGGCATGTTACTCATTTATCAAAATATCTTGCTGAAACTTTTTCATTTCTGTTTGTAGATTCTCTTGGAGCATAAGACCTTAGCACGTAGATAATAATTATGTCTTATATTAATTTCTAATGATTTAAAAATAAAAATAAATTTTAAAATTAATTTTAAAGTAATTTTTAAAAAATCTTGACATAATTTCACACTTACAGAAAAGGTACAAGAATTCCCAAATGTTAACATTTTATTATATTTGCCCTCATGCCACGTGTATGAATAAAATTTACTCATATGCGTACGTATGTATGTATTTTTTTTCTGAGACATTTAAGAGTAAATTGGAGACATGAAGTTTCTTTATCATGAAATATTTAAAAGTAAATTTCTAATTCACTTTTCTGCTCATTTCTTGGAAAAATTAAGAGGAAAATTATATTTGATGACATTTTGGACATTCTAAATAAATGTCCATCTCTATTAGGAAAGTGACCCATTTAATTGTTTGGATGTCTTTGGATCTGTGTTACTCAGAGGTTGGCCCTGGAGCCATGCAAATGTAGGGTCCCTCCCTGATTTGGGGAATGGACAAATGTTCTGGAATTGGACCCAGGAACTGCTGTAACAAGCTCTGTGTGATTCTTATGCACATTACATTTGCAATTTATCAAGACCTGGTGCTCTTGATAAATTGTGTTAGATTAAACTAAAGCACAGTCAGCTAATTGCATTAAATTTTCTGTTAAACAAGCTTTACATATAAATTAATTAGGCAAATAAAAATTAGGCCAACCTCATATCTTAGTTCTTCACTGGTTTCATGTGATGACTGTTTTTCTGTTAATTGTTACAGAACCCAGGAGACTATTCGTGTTGACTGTTTTCCTGTTGTCACAGGTTTGGATGACTCACTCAAGTTTTGGAGGGCTCCATCTAGAATGTCCCATCAAGACCGAGACCCTAGTTCTCTCTCCACTTCGGAAACAATGGTACTTTCAAAGAATTCATAAGTGCTTCCTTTTGAATCTGTGAAACAATTTGAATTTACATAGTGGAGAGAGAAGCCTGATAGGAATTCTAAGGTTTGTTTGGTTATAACAGCTGCAATTTACTTGGAATTCTGGCTGAGCAAATCAAGGGGCTGCCTTGCTCATGTCCCTACACTGACTATCCTTTTAGATGAGTTTTCTTCCTCTCCTATCTTTTCTGATTCAACCAAAACTTTAAATTTTTATAATAGTTGTAGAAGAGGTGAACAGATCTTAACTGATTAATAATGCTTGATTACCTTGAAATTTTGCTTAAGACCAAAGCAGTTTGGAGACACCTGACCCAATTCAAAGATTCCAGGTGGCACTAATGAACACATTTCCACACACATGCATCAGACAGAAGCTCCTCTTGATTATATGAAACTAGAGGCCCAGTGCACGAAAATTTGTGCACTTAGGAGTCCCTCAGCCCGGCCTGTGCCCTCTCGCAGTCCGGGACCCCTTGGGGGATGTTCACCTGCCAGCTTAGGCCCGCTCCCTGGGGAGGGGGCCCAAGCTGCAGTTGGACATCCTTAGTGCTGCCAAGGAGGCAGAAGAGGCTCCCGTCACCGCCGCTGCGCTTGCAGCAGTCAGTCCAGCTTGTGGCTGAGCAGAGCTCACCCTGTGGGAGCGCATTGACCACCAGGGGGCAGATCCTGCATTGAGCATCTGCCCCCTGGTGGTCAGTGGGTGTCATAGTGACAGGTCATTCCCAGCTGTTCTGCTGTTAGGGTCAATTTGCATATTGCCCTTTTATTATATAGGATACCTGGAATTTATGTATACCTGCCCTTTTTTTCCCATTCATACATTGCTATATTCTAAAAAGTTTGACACACTAAATATTTATAAATAATAAATGATACTGGTTTTCATTTGTTTTACAAGCACACAGAATCACTTATTCTCCACTGGAACACAGTATGTTTTATTGTAAAGTGTTTTTGGAACAATTACTGTGTTAGTAGACCCTAGGACAGAAAAGCTTGTCACCTGTGCTTCTAGGAGCACAACAGTATGAGAATAATAGCTATTATACAGGCATTAATAGGAGTCACTTACCACACAGTTTCTCAAGAGACTGGTACTTCTTCCTACAATTTTAATAGTTTTTTATTTTTTTCTAGACTCAAAAGAGAATAGTTGGTTTTCAGTGCTAAATTGAACCTTTATTTGGAAAAGTAGAATAATTCCCTGGTTCCACTAGATGTCATGCTTTCCTTTCCAAGCTAGAAATAGTATCTATCTTTGTCTCAATAAGAGAAATAATATGATTAAATGCAAAAAGGAGTTTATTTAGTTCACAGATGGGCAGCATTAATATGTGCTTAAAAGTAATTCTTCTTAGGTTACCCTGTTTGTTTAAAGGGCTATTGACCTAAAAAATCTGTACATTTTTCAGTTCTTTGCTCATTGTAGGTGTACAGTGAAAAGTAATTGCTCTATTTAATGTTGGGCTATCTTAGTTATTTTTGTAAATATCAAGTTGTATTTATCCTATACAAAAAGACTTAAGTACAAAAAGTGAAAGCAAATCAAACTCTTGTATTTCTCAGTTTTATAATAACATAAATCTTACAGATTAGTATACTGGATTTTCTGAGAAAAACTTTTGAAATATATTATTTGTTGTAATCAAATAGAAGCACCTCTTTTAATGTGAAAGCCTTTAACTTGTTTGTGTTAGGATGCAACATACGTTTTGAGAAATATGTAGCAATAGAATCTGTTTTTTAAAAGAAATTTTATATATAGTCCTATGTTAGATTTATTTATTGATGTTTCTTAAAAGACTGGTATTATCCATTAGAATTTTTACAGTCAACTCTTTTCTTTCTTTTTTGACTTCCAAACAGAAGAGTTTGGGCATCAGTGGCTTTTTACCAAATTAGGGATTTTTATTCACCGAAGTAGTTTAATTACCCTAATTTTGCTCATCTTACCATGCCCGACATATTCTCTCTCTCTGTCCCAACAGGAGAAAAATCTGGAGAATTTATTTATTATACCAGTATTACTTTAAACATAAGCTCTCAGTACCTAGACCAACTAAACCTTTCTCAGGTATAAGAAAATTTTAAATTTACAAATTGAAGTATCAGTTGCATGATGGAAATCTTGCCAATAAGCTTATGTGGTTATTTATATAACTGTTTAGTGTATCTCACAGTTTTAACAAAGGATGCAGTTTATTGATTGGTGTTTTGTTTTTCCATTTTGTCTTTCTAAGGAAAGCTCTATGATTGATTTGGGTCAGATCCTTAGATTATGCCATAGGGACTTGATGGTGTAATCTAACAGATATTAGTTCAGTTGCTTGGCTCTGGAAGGATTGGAGTTTTGTAAATTACACATAGAGTAAGGGGTGTCACTGTCACCTCGGGGGTATTGCCCTAGTAAATAAGCCGGTTCAGAGATGGCTACTGTCTAGCTCAGTGTCCCCATCCCCATGTAGTAGTTGTTTTTCTTCCTGAGTCACTTTTCTAGTTCTCAGAAGTATCCAAACTAGATAGGTGTTTTTACCTAGTACATACCAGTGTGCTATAACAGCTTTATGACCAAATTTAGTCTTTAAAAAAAACAAGAGAGAATAACGGAAGAACATGAGGATTGTACTATGAGAAAAGATAGGGTACAAGTCTATTCACATTTTCCCCCTTTTAAAAAATTAAATTTATTGGAATGACATTGGTCAACATGAACATATAGGTTTCAGGGGTGGGTTTCTATGTTACAAGATCTGTATATATTGCACTGTGTGCCCACCACCCAAAGTCAACTCTTCTCCTGTCATATTAGGATCTCCTCCCCTGGCGTCCTCCCCTCTCTAGGCAGAGCCAAGAGCTTCCAGCTACAGGACTGCATCTGTGGGCCAGCCGAGCTTTCCTCCCTTCCCACCTCTACGTTTATTCCCCACCTTCAATGTGCAGGTCTCTCAGGTGTGCCTCTATATTGAGCAGGGAATTCTTTGTTGAATTATATTTAGTTAACTTGTTGAAATTTCAGGGGGAGAGGCCAGGGAATCTCTTATGCTGCCATTCTCTGACCTAAAGCACCCACTCACAATTTTTAAACACAGGAAAATAGAAGGTATGAGAAGTTTCTAAGGGATTTTAGATAAGGGTTAGCCAAGAGAGCTGAGTCTGTTTTTGGCTATGAAGAGATAATATGTAATAGCTGTGAAGATACAGATAGAAAGATATTTCAGCAGAGTAAAATGGCATGAAACATTAAAATTGGCATTAGAGAATTATGGCTTGACTTTTGTTTGATGGTAATTGAAAGTTATTTCATAGACTGGAGAGCAGGCCAAGGACAATTACCTCATTTTTGCCATGTTTTAAAAATGTGAGCAGTTTTGTACCCTATCTTTTTTCATACCACAAATCTTCATTTTCTACCTTTGTTATCTTTTAAATTTTTTAAAAATAAACTGTTTAGGCACCAATGCTGCTTTTGATGAAAGAGGATGAAAGGTATTATGAATTCATTTTGACAAATAAAATATGCAACTCCTAAATGAACTTTGAAAAATTTTTAAAGTATCCAGTGAGCTCCTTTGTTTCTGTAAGGCAGAATACCAAGAAACAGTTTTTGAACATTTGATACAATTTCTTCATAAGACAAGAAATTGTTTTTAAACTCAAATTCTACTTTGATATGGTAAATGGCTTTGTGTTTCTTGCTATTTCAGAAAGATTCTCTTACAATTGTAACTGTTTATTTTACAATGAAACATGATTTAGAAATCTCCTATTTATAAGCACATTGATGAAAGATTTTTTTTTTAGTGTTTATAAGCAAAATGTGAGTCTTTTAGCTCTGTAGTTTAAGTAGCATCAGTTTCTCTGCACTGATAGGCTTTCATTGCCTCTGTAATACCAGTGTGGTGATAAGGCTACAAGTATATAGACTCAGTTCAAGTAAAACACAGTTTCATTTGTCTTATTATATGGAGGTAAATGCGAAATCTCAGGATGTGTCATGTGGCAGATGTGAAAGTGAGAGAAAGTCTAGATTGTGGTTTTGCATGTAGGCCATTTTAATGACTCAAGTCTAATGAGTTTGCGTGTGTACAAATGCACACACACAGGGTATCTGCTAAGACCCAAACTAAGAGGATTAAGTAGAGATGACTGACTATTGCTCCCTCTGGGATCTACTGGGACCCACAAAGTCTCAGTGTTCTTAACTTTTTTATTTCGGTGCTAATCTAAAAAATGTTAATGTGACTACACTGAATGTAAAATAAAACAACACATACCTGTTTATGAGTTATTTACTTAGACTGAAATTTTTCTAGGTTTATTTTTTAGATAACTTTATGTGTGTAGCTTACATTCTTGGCTACTGGTTCCTATCACTTATTTTTGTTTTTGTAAAATGTCAAACTTCAAGTGATGAGAGACGATTAAGGTCTTCAAGTTGAATGAGGGAACTTTAAAAACTGTATATTAATTTCTTCTACCATTTTCTTCCAATTTATGTTTTTTGTATTATCAGAAATTGTGAATGAATATAACCTTGGTTTTTGCTTTCATTCTATTTTATATATCAAGTCTAAGATACCCTACTTAAAGTGTTAGGATAAATACGCTATCAGTATGTGGGGAGGGTTATAGTATTTGAGTGTGTGAGGCAGGATTGACTCCTAAGTTCACTTGACAGCTCAGGCCTTCTGTGTACACCGACATGGACCTAAGGTATTTTTCACATAAGAGGTGCCAAACTCATCAGTTTGGGCTTCTTCAAATTGAGGAAGGCCACACAATCTTTTCATCTTATAAAACTGTAGTGAAATTGTGTTTTCCTACTACAGAATTTGTTATATTTAATGTTTTAAAAAAAGTTGTATTCTGAAACATAGTGTTGGCATATTGCCTAAGTTTTTAAAGAGTTTTTTTTACAATATGGGGAGAGATAAGAAAATATTTTAGTACTTATGGTAATTTTTTCATAGGCACTATTAAAATTTGTGTGTGCCATTTGAAACTTTACAAAGCTCTTTTGAGTTAAGAAATCAATAAATTAATCCAAAGAAAATGGAAACATTCACTCAAAGAGATATACCAGTATGCATCCCATGTTCATTGCAGCATTTTTTTTTTTTTTTTTCACAATAAGCAGTATATGGTGACAACCTAACTATCCTTCAGTGGGTGAACGGATAAAGAAATTATGGTGTGCCCTGGTCGGTTTGGCTCAGCGGATAGAGCGTTGGCCTGCAGACTGAAGGGTCCCAGGTTCGATTCCGGTCAAGGGCATGTACCTTGGTTGCGGGCACATCCCCGGTAGTGGGTGTGCAGAAGGCGGCTGGTCGATGTTTCTCTCTCATCGATGTTTCTGGCTCTCTATCCCTCTCCCTTCATCCCTGTAAAAAATCAATAAAATATATTTTAAAAAAAAGAAATTATAGTGTTAAGTATGCAATGAAATATTATTCAGCCATAAAAAAGAATGAAATCTTGCCATTTGCAACAACAAGGGAGGACCTCAAGGGTATTATGCTAAATGCAATAATTCAGACAGAGAAAAACAAATACCATGTGAATTCTCTTATATGTGGAGTCTAAAAATAAATAAATAGAAAGATAAGGTAATAAAAAACAAAAAATGCAAAATATCTCAAGGACACAGTGAATTTATAGGTAAAGTTGTATAGTTCAGCCTTTTAACATTTAGGTAATAAGAGAAAATAGGTCTTATTGGGACCTTAATAATCTTAATGGGCTTCAAATCAAAACCTCACTCCTGTCAGTTACTAATTTACAAAAACTGTAACAGGTCCTATAAGAAAAAGTAGAAAATGCCACTCAAGCCCTGGCTGGTGTCACTGGATTGGTTGGAGTATCATACCAAACACCAAAAGGTGGTAGGTTCAGTCCCGTCAAAGCACATACCTGGTCAGGGCGTGTGTGGGAGGCAGCAGATCAGTGTTTCTCACATTACTGTTTTTCTCTCTCTCTCCCTTTTGTCCTTTCTCTAAAATCAATTTAAAAAAGAAAAGAAAGGCCATTCAAAAACTGTGATGACTCTCAAAATATGGAACGTTTTCTAGTTCGACTAGCAAATGTAGTTTTGCCATAAACCTTCTGTTTAAGGATGTCTGTCTTGTGTATATACTGCTTGTGCTTCATTTTCCGTGTGTAACAATTTTCTTGCTGGTCCATAGGTGGCATCTTCATCGGGGAGTGTGGGACTATCATCACCGGTGACCTCAGCTGCGTCTCTCCCGGAAGCCTCACACGACCAGTTTGTGGCTCCAGGTACCCTTTAGAAAGACATTCCACTTTCAGAAAGAAAAGTGACAAGTTGGTCCAGACAGATATTTTGAAAGTAAATGTCTAGATAAGACCAAAATTAAATAAGTCCCAGAACAAAATGTCTAGATAAGAAAAAAACGAAATGTCACAGAACATGATGGAATAAATTAGAATCCATATATCAGAGAGTAACAAAACAAATACTTTTAACTAATAAATGGGAATTTGCCTTCCCAAAAATAGTCTGGCTGCCATATGGTTCCTTCTTAGTTAAACATAGATAACTGGGGAACTATGAATATAGTTAACTTCATTTTTTCCCCTCCTTTGAAAAAACACTTTAATTTATCACAGTGATTGTGAAAGTGAAGAGATTCTTATCCTGAGTGTTTTTCAAAGATTGTGCTTCCATTGTAAAGCACACAGAATCCATGGAATCTTTATTTCAAATGAGTAATGAGTAGCCTCGGACTTATTTTTGTTAATGGCAATATGTAAACTTTATACTTTGTGTTAGGGACTGCTTCCAACTCTATTATGCTTCCAAATGTATATACATGTACATGTACATATATAATTATACTTGAAGGTTATAATTTAGCATTAAATTCCTAGCCTGCAGGGAATATACTATCTAAAGAGAAGGTAATTTTAAACACTGAAGTATAAGCGTCTGCGCAGAAAATGCTTTCTAAAACTTCAGAAATACCTGCTTAAGATATTAGTCTGAATTTTTATTTCAATATTTGTTCGATAACTTCCTAAACAATTTCCCATTTTGGTTTTTGGCAGTTTATATTGACAATATACGAAAGTGTTTAATTGTAGGAAATACTTATTTGATTTTCTTGAGCTCAAAAGGAGCAAACTCAGGTTGTTCAAATAGCTGATACAGAATACAAAATAAAATTTGATAACGAATTTCATGAATATTTATCTCTAAGACTATGTTATATTACTCTTTTTTAAACAACTTTATTGAAATATAATTCAATGCCATGCAGTCCACCCATTTTAAGGGTACAATTCATTGGTTTTAATATATTCACAGAGTTGTGCAGCTGTCACCACAATCTGTTTTAGAATATTTTCATCACTCCCAAAAGAAACCATGTATCCATTAGCAGTCACTGCCCCTCTCCCGCATCCTCCCCAGCCCTACACAGTCATTAATATACTTTCCCTCTTTATAGATTTGCCCGTTTTTGGACATTTCATATACATGGAATCATACAACATGTGGCCTTTTGTGTCTGATATCTTTCACTTAGCAGGATGTTTTCAAGGTTCATCCATGTAATAGCATGTGTCAATACTTAATTCCTTTTTATTTCCAAATAATATTCTACTGCTTCAATATACCATCTGTTATTTACCCATTCATCAGTTGATGGTCATTTGTATTTGTTTCGCTTGGCTATTTTGAATAATAATGCTATGAACATTTATGTACAGTTTTTTGTGTGGACATATGTACACTTGTGTGGGTTTTTTTGTTTCATTACTCTTGATTTGGACTATTTTCTTTTCAAGGACTGTGCTTAGAATGTATATTCATGCACAGTTTTGCCTATCACCAATCTCTTCAGTGTATGTATTTGACAGAAAAAATGTTCTCACCTTTTTGTGGAGTCTTCACAGTCCTTGGATGGTGCTGGAGAGCACTGTACTTAAGTTGTCAGTGAGCCTCAACACCAGAGCAGTGTGTGGTGCTTAGATGTCTTTAAATAGTATTAAGATACAACTTCTTATAAGTGATAATGAGATTTTAGTTCCCTCAGTTGGAACGTCTGGCAGGATTTTCCAGTGCAGCTGGTTAGTCCTTTTATTTCTTATTCTGTTCTTCTTGATTAGCTTGGGGATTATCATGTCCCAGTGTGACTTAGAACAGGATAACAAGTATTTTTTCTGGCATATACATTAGGGCCCCTTTAGACATCCAGCTTTGCATTTTTAAATTTAGTTTCTAACTTTTCTAAAAGAAAATTATTTTATGTTATAAGAAAACCATTAACAGGGTCGCATGGTCTTTAAGCCTACATTTGATTTATAAAGTTCAATTACTACAAAATAAGAATGTTAGTCTATTTGAGTATTACACATATAGATAACTGGGATAATTCTGTCCAGATAAAATATAAAAATTATATTGAAAATATTGAGTGAGTTTGAGTTTCCTCAATTATGTGCTCCTCCTGTTTTGCTCATGTTCTTCTCTGCTGCATGCTTGCCCTAGACAGACATGTAACACATAGTTTGTGAATAGTATTTAAAAATTTCCCTTAAAGCCATTTGAACTATTTCTGTGGAAGTACCTAAATTTAATTTTCCCAGTTTTATTTGATTCAAAAAATAATATCTTTCTTTATAATATATAGTCCCAAAGTGCCTCCCTGAAAGAATTAATTATGGAGGGAAAAATTATAACTTTATAGTGGAGAAACATAATACACCCCACCTTGATCAAAAGGTCCAAAGTTCACACCACCAATAATGGGACAAGGAGGAATCATGATTCTCCTGATGTGGCGTGCTGAAGGTCTCCTCAGGAGGAAACTCCCAGCATCTGACCTACCACATAACCAGTGTCAGGTCCTGAAAGACCAAGCAAGACAGAGCAGCTCCTCCAGGTGAGGACTTGAGTATGATCCCAACCTGGATCCAAACAAGGAAAAGTACTTTTTCCTTTGCTGTAGCGCAGTGGTCACCAAACTTTCGGATCTTATGGACCACCAGTGTTCCGCAGACCACCAGTTGGCGACTGCTGCTATAGAGGACATTCATTGGATAATATGTGTGATTTGGAAAAGGTAGATTAGATAGCACTGCTGCTTCATTGTTAATTTCCTGGTTTTGATAATTGTCCTGTGATTATAAAAAACAAAATCCCTGTTTAGGAAATTAAAGGGGATTTTGTCTGCAACTTACAAATCCTATATAATAAAAGCCTAATATGCAAATTGCCCCCTTGGGCAGTTGTTGGACCGGGAGACTGGGAGTTCGACCACTTGCTATGATGTGCACTGACCACCAGGGGGTGGCGCGGAACATGGTGGGCATTGGTGATGCAGCGCTGGCAGCAGGTGGCAGTGGAGGCACTGCCAGCCCCGATAGGCCCTGATGAGAGTAGGACTGCAGAGGGATGATGGAGCAGGTAAGCGGGAGGTGCCAGGCCAAGGTGGGTGTGAGTGGGGACCCAGTCACCCCGCTGGTTGCCCCGCAGATGTTGACCAGTGGCGGTGGGGCCAGGGCCACTGCCCAGCTCCCAGGTGCTGAGGGAGCCGGGCTGGGGATTGGCCCCAATAGATTGTCCTGCAAGCAGGATGGTAGAGCAGGTGAGGAGGTGGCGCCAGGTTAAGGTGGGGTACTAGGCAGGGCTGTGAGGCTGGGAGTGCGAGCTGGGGCCCGATCTCTGCAGGCCACGCAGAGGGACCCCACCCGTGCATGAATTCGTGCATTGGGCCTCTAGTAGTACATAAGAAGATAGGTAGGTAAATAGCTAAAATGTGATGCAGTGTTCATATTTAGGGATCTCGCTGAAGGTATATGGAATTCTTTGTACTTTTTGTTAAACTGAATTTATTTAAAATATAATATTTCTTTAAAAAAGAAGTAAGGAGTGAGGGTCATGAAAGAGAATCTTGAGGCAGATCAGCTTTCTTTTTAGCTATTCCCTGCCGAGTCTTCTAGGGAAGCTCCAGTCTCATGTTGTCAGTTCTAAAACCCAGAGTCTCTGAACACTGAATGTTTTCTGACTCACTCGTGAGAACCCTCGCTCTTACCTGAGTGCATGTGGCTGCAGCACCTGCCCTCTAGTCCTTTGCTACTGTGGTTGTGCACATGCTACGTGTAGAGGTGTTGTTATGCTGTTGCCAAGATCCTGCTGGAGGTGTCAATTAACATGTGGTATTTGTAGTTACTATCTTTCTAAAATCTAACACTATTTTGAGTTTGAAACACTCTGGTCCCGAATCTCAGAAAAAGGGTTGTGGACCATGTATTTGTTCCTCTGTTTCTGAGTGCTTGGGACACAACACCATGCTCTGCCTTTCTTATTGGGCCCTTGCACTTTCATCCAAGGCACACACACACGTGTACATGTACATGCACACAGAGACACCCATGTGTACATGTTTATGCACACACTTGTGTATTGTGTGCATGGATATGCAGACACATTCACAAGTGTTCATGTATGTATGTGCGCACACAGTAGAGGTGGATGTCTAACTCCCCATCCTAAGGGTTGAGATGCATCAAGGACTCAGGGAATTCCATCTCTCTTGGGCACGTTCAGGAACTTTCCTCTGATCATCAGAGTTTGAGACTATTGCACATAACCGCAAAGTAAACCAAATAGTGACATTTTTATGCTTGTTTTCAATCCTAGGTCAGCCTGAAACAGTGTCCCCACGGCTCCCTCATGACTCTTCCCTTTCTGCTCTCCTGCCCA
Source organism: Myotis myotis (assembly GCF_014108235.1). Lineage (NCBI taxonomy): Eukaryota > Metazoa > Chordata > Mammalia > Chiroptera > Vespertilionidae > Myotis > Myotis myotis. The sequence goes on from NW_023416401.1 coordinate 45,580,352, forward strand.
GACCATGCATCCTGGTCACCCCACCCCTGCTGTCAGCTATTTGCAGCCTCTCAGACAGCCTCCTGGTGATTGCTCCACAAGACACAGCATCTGCCTTCCGACAGGCTCGGCTCATAGAGCTGCTCTGTGGGTAAGGGAGAAGTGCTCCCAGGGAGCCATGGTGGTGGAGGTGAATCCCACAGGCTGTATTCATGACTCACTGTATGGCTTCATGTTCTGGATATTTCTTCATCATTTGAAGGCTCATTAGACTGCAGGTTTTTGCTTTTGCCAGAATTGTACTGACAACTTTTATTTTAGATCCATTAAACCACTCGTATTGGTTTGTTATATTGACTATTAAGCCCACCCCCTCAAAAAAAATCCTGATTTCGTAAAATTCAGAGGCTCTAAGCCCTACTTATCTTCCACCACACTCAAGGAATAGTCAGTCCCCTTGGTCATTCTAACTGGAAGGAAGGAGTTTGGGGATTTAGCTCCCTCGTGATCATAGAAGAATAATGTCCATGGGTTGAAAGATCATAAAATTCATTTGGAGTTATTTAGTTATGGAGACTGAAAGTATTCTCATAGAATTTAGGGAAATTATGATTTGGTTCATTCATTTATCTAATATTAATAAGCCTCTGACATAACTTTTTCTGATTTTCTTATTGGTTATATGGTATAGTAAGAAAGGCCTTAGATATGTAATTCAGTCCAACTTATGGTCTACTTAGAGGTCATTTACTCACTTGTGTTGCAGCCTTGGGAAAGTTACTATTTGGAGTGTCATTGATGACACCTGCTCAGTGGGGTTAATATGAGGATTAGAAGTAATGTTTTAATAAGATTTCGTTAGATATTTTTCTTCAGAATTCTTTGCTTCCCACATTTATCTGATAAGATCTTTTCCTGTGTTGCACAATAGCTTTTTGTAAACATTGACTATCTTTATAAAAATCCTTTCTCTTGAATTCTATTCAAGGTTACATTCAGATTTCAAATTCTGACTAATTAATCTTTAGTTAGAAGCCTACTAATCATCTGAAGGGTTTTCTTTTTCTGTCCTAAACAGTATTGCAGATGCCACCCTCCTAGAGACATGTGTCCAGGAACTCAAGGCCCCGCTGCCTTCGTCACCCCCGGTGGAACACACGGGGGCTCAGGTGAGTGTGTGTCTGTTTGCTTTACGTGCCTTCTCAAGGACATGGTGTATACCAGCATCTTCCCTACGTGAATAAAACAAAGATCAAGAACAAATCCATATAGGCCTGATGATGTCATTGGTGGACATCTAAGAAGAAAGTCTAAAGCAGGGGAAGGGACGTGATGTCATAGTTGGGAGGGTAGAGTTTTTCCACATAAGGTGGTCGGAGGCCTTTCAGACAGTGACATGTGACTTGAAGTAAGTGAGGAAGCTAGTCCTGTGGGACAGAGCAGGGGTATGTTTGGCCAAAAAGCAGCAAGGCCAGAGGGGCTGGTGCAGAACATGAGGACAGATGAAGTCAGAGGTTATGAAGAGCTCCACAAAGGCAGGGCCTTACCTGATTTGTGTGTACCATTGGGTCCTCAGTGTCAACACAGCACCTGTCCCATGGCAGGTGTTCATTCAGTACTCATAGGATGAGTGAGTAATTATAGTACTAAACATATATGAGGAGCTTATTTCTATCATTTATGTAATCCTCACAACAGTCACATGAAGTTAATGGCCTCAGAATGAGGTGGGAGGAAAACGTGTGTATGTGTGTACGCACCTGTACAGAGAGGTGCTTCCGAATATCTCTCTAAAGTTGAATTGTGTGGACTATCTCATTTATTGGGGATAATGGATAAATGAGACATCACAGATTATTCTTTAATTTTTGCCTATCCAGAGAATTATTTTTTTTAAAAAAAGTACTTTTGTCAGTTAATCCTATCTAATGAAGAGGGAATATGCTAATTGACTGCCCCCCCTCAAAGATGGTGGTGCCCACAGCCACAAGATGGCTGGCAGGGGAGGGCAGTTGTGGGTGATCAGGCCAGCAGGGGAGGGCAGTTGGGGGCGACCAGGCCAGCAGGGGAGGGCAGTTGGGAGCGATCGGGCCAGAAGGGAGGGCAGTTGGGGGCGATCGGGCCGGCAGGGGAGCAGTTAGGGGGTGATCAGGCTGTTAGGCAGAAGCGATTAGGGGCAATCAGGCAGGCAGGCAGGTGAGTGGTTAGGAGCCAGCAGTCCCAGATTTTGAGAGGGATGTCCAACTGCTGGTTTAGGCCCGATTCCACAGGGTGCACCACACCTCTAGTACTTTTTATAATATTACAAGCAACATTCCAGAGATGGTTTTATTGGTAATATTGGGGAAGATTGAATTTTACCTTTATAATTAAGAGTAGTAATTTTATGCTGAAGGATAGTTGAGAGCAAACTTCAAATGATTTGCATTTTATTTGTAGTAATAATTAAGCATTTGGCTACCTCCCCCAAACCCCAGTTGTGTACCTTGAAGAGTATTTTGTCATTTTTCTTTATTTCTTTGCAAAATTATAGGCTTTATGGCTTTGGAATGCCCTTTTCTGCTTCATTCAGAATATTGATTTTACAATTTAGCTACTTGAAAAATTATATTTATAAACCTTTCTAAGGGTTTTTTTTTTTTTTTTCTAAATGGAATTCAATTGTTGACTTTATAAATATTGTCTGGTTTGATGTTATTATAGTTGATGGTGGTTAATGTGGTCATTAACGATATGCTTATGAGAAAAATAATGCTTTGCTATGTGTTCCATTTAAGATCTTCGAAAATTATGATTACTATTTTTTTAGCGTTTTATTAACTTATTTACAAGGAAGTGACTTACAATGCATAGAAGGGTAAAATACATGATCACGGAGATGGGCTTTTCCTCTGATATGTTTGTTTCACTTATCTCCTTTTGCCAATAGGTGTCCTTTCTCCTTGAGTACCTGGCATCCTTGTCCAGGCTTTTGCAGTCATGTTTATTGGTTGATCCTGACCTTGTGATTCAGGATGAGCTTCTGAAACCTCTTATTACAAACATCATCCGAGTTCTTACCATATGCACCAAAGATCTGTTTGGTAAGCTTTATTTTTTTAATTTAGCATGGAAGTAAATAATATTGAGGGAAAAAATCTTATTCTGCATCACATATTCACTTCAAGGTTACATTTTAGGTTGCTTTTTGCCAGTGTTTTGGGAGGTTTTATAATGTGTTTTATAGTTTGGATGTGGTAAGTGGTGCCAGGAGACCACCTGAGGGAAGTCTGTGGTGTAATAAAGGACCATCCCTGTGTTGTCAGTATAAATGGGGGTAAAGTTCTTTATGGAGTGTGAGGAAGTACTATGAACTGTATTAAAGTTTCTTATAAACTCTGCTAAGGCCAGGTGACCTAATAACTCATTTGCAATAAGAATTATAAGCAAGTCTAGCATATAATATCAAATTTTTCTTAAGGTCTGAAAAGATTGAAAAATATACTGATTAAAAGTTGAATATGCTACTTAGTAGTAGAGACGATTAAAAAAAAAAGTAGGGCCTGGCCAGTATGGCTCAGTGGTTGAGTATCAACCTATGAACCAGGATATCACGATTCGATAACCAGTCAGAGCACATGCCTGGGTTGTGGACTTGATCTCCAGTAGGGGGTGTGCAGGAGGCAGCCAATCAATGATTCTCTCTCATCATTGATGCTTCTCCCTCTCCCTCTCCCTTGCTCTCTGAAATCAATAAAAATATTTTTTTTAAAAAATAGGATTGTTATCAAAATTAATATGTAATACCTGTCTAAAATAGTTTATAATGAAGTAATTGACCATTTTGCAATTCTCTGCATATTCATTCTTTCCTATCTAGTCCTTTGAATTTTATGGATTGGCTTGGTTTTAGGTCTGGTATGTGAATGTTTTATGATTCTCAGCTAAGCCAGTCCTCTGTGTCTCATCAGTGTTAGAATTACCCCAATGCTAGAGGCACAATAACTTCCTACCTGAAAATCACCCCCTCGGCCCCCCACAAAGGAGCAAAAATTGATTATTGGGTGAAAGGGATGGGAGAACAATTCTAGCTATTACAGTGGTTTGTGGCCCTCCAAAGCTCAACTCTACCCAATAAAATCTCATTCCCTAGTATTTAATTCTCTTACTGGGTTTTCTCGGGTATCATTTGAGAAGCATCAAATTGAGCTCATGGAAGATATACAAGGGAGATGCAAGATCAGTGCTAAAAAACTGATGGCTGCTACTGGAGGACTTGATTCAATGCTTGATCCCAACATCACAGGGCGAGAAGTGGCTTGTGCATCTTGGTTGCCACTGACTGCCTTGTGGATGTTCTCATTGATTTTGCTGCTTTTATGTGTGACTTGGGCTGTGAGAATTAAATAAAAATAGTATCTATATTATTATTTAATTACTTATATGAAATGCTGAAAAGAAAATGTCTATAATATCTGAATGCATATATAGTAAGTGGTTATGTTAAAAGTTACTTTCTCCTATTTAGCAAAAGTTAAAAGTTCGCTAAAATATTTTTTTTTCTCTAAAATATTTTTTAAGAAATTAAAAATTTTTTCTGGAAAAATAAAAGTTTTGAATACTATTAAAATTGGTTATATTTAGTATATACTTATAGAATTTGCAATTTTCATATATAATTTGACACATTTTAATATATGAATAAATTACCCTAAAAGGTGTTCAGTTATGAAGTTAAATGTTTATAGCCTTTTTATTTTTAATTTAACTTCCAACTTAAATATTTTATTTGCCCCCATAAGCCTATATTGAATAAAATCAGTAAGCTTTACACTTACTCTTTTTATGTGTAAAGTCTGGATATACAGATAGTAAGTACATCAATAGATATATTATCTGTGAAATATTTAATGGGGATGGTGATGAGAAACCATATGTCTAAACACTCTTATAGAGCTGATAATAACAAAAAGGTAGAGAAATACCAAACTGCCTGGACGGTGCTATTTCCAGATGCCGGGTGGGTGCTGAAGAACACCGAGAAGGAAGTCCTCGGTTTGCATGTTGATGGAGTTAGCAGTGGGCAGTGGGCAGAGACTGCTGGTGGTGCGGGCATAGAAGACAGTCCTACAATACTGGCTGCCCTCCAGCTCCCATGTGCCCAGCAGAGAGAAGGGACTAGCTGTTCTTACCCTAGAACCAAGGCTCCCAACCTTTTTTGGCCATGCCTCACGTAGGCATCTCTAAAATCCTGACTCCCCCTGTGACATATAATTCTTATTATTAAAAAAGCGAACTCCTATTCATGTGGAGGAAGCCTAAAAGGCCATTAACTTCGTCTAAACAAGCTTTCAAAGAACATGGCATCCATGAAAGAGAAAAATAAAAGAACAAAAGGACAGTTGAAGTACTGAGGAAGAAATCACTAAGAAATAGTTTAAAAAAATAATATAAAGTGATATGAAAAAATAGCAAAGTTTCAAAACATAGAGAACTGAAATGCATAAATATGTTATAATATATATTTATATACTATATATGTGGCCCCTAGAAACATAAGAAATGCAAAAAATCCACTGTTAGTAACTCATTCTTGAATTGTCCCCCTGTGGGGCGTGTGCCCTACATTGGGAACCACTGCCCTAGAAGGTTCATTAGGCCATTGTCAGCCATAGGCAAAGCTGCAAATCCTCTGCTGTGTCATAGCTTTCTTTACGGCAGCACTCTTCTGGTTCTTCAAAGAAATTCTCTTCTTTGCTATGACCTTGGTATACACAAAGGGGAAGAGAAAACAGGAGAACCTTCACTTTTATAGAAGTAACACAAACAACGACATGTTTTTACAATGTGCCCAATAAGAACTTCTGAAGTTATGGCTCAATATTTAGTTTGTCATACTTCCTGATTGTTGTTGAATGTGCTTTAATAAGAGGAGATGTGCCAGTGGGTGTTTATTTGTCTATAGCAATGTGGAAGAGAGAGATATTTAAGAAGCAATACATAATTGAAGTAAATTCATGCTGAATTATGTTTGTTTCCATTTGACAAGTACATCCCTCTTATTTTAAATGTAATGAAGTGGCTTGTGAGTTTTGTGTTTTAAAAGGTTCTTTTGCTTTGCGTTAATAACTTGATATGTCTTGATTAACTTGATAGATGCAGAGTTAGCATTGGCATTTTATCAGACGTGGACACATTTATTTAACCTCCTGGCCACCCTCCTGAGGAAAGCAGGAACTGCCTCGCTGCCACCCATCACGACGGGTCTGGCCAAGCACTGGGCGGCAGTGGTTGGTAAGGAGCTGCTGTCACTGGTTTGGGGTCTTCTGCTCATAACAAATGAAGATAATCGTTAATTATGATTTTATATAATAATGTATTCTCTAAAATTAAGTAATTATGGCATGGCCCATGAGAGGGAAACCCTGGTGCTTGCTTCAAGACATTCGTAGTGCTCTTGAGCCCCCAAAGTGCATTTTAGAAAAATTGAAACACATTTCAGGGTACCAAAACACAGGTAAGAAAAGCCTGTGGCATTATGAAGATACAATATGACATGATTATAAAACAATGAGATAGATTTTGTTGGGTTGGCATGAAAACTGGGCTCTTGTCTCACATGTGTGCATTTAGTGTGAGTAAATCTGCACATAGCATCCCGTGTACACAGCCACATGGAGACTTCTAGTAAAAGTGTGTAATCTCAAGTCACAGGGCTTTTCTTACAACACAGAAATGTAGTGTAGTTATTTTTATGTTTTCCATATAATGGTTACTGACTAGAGTAAATAAATGATTATTTTTAAACAAATGATTATTTTAAAAATAACTACTGTCTTTAATTTTTCATAAAGTCTCATCTAAATTTTTGCATAGCAGGAGCCTTTTTTTACATAACTGTTTATAAGTAACATATGTGTTACTTTAAAATAAATAACCAGTTTAAAAGTGTTCATAATCAAATTTAAGTTTCCAAGTTATCACTAATTCAGTTGACTTGTTTCCACAATTTATTTTATCATTTGGTCATTCTGTAAAATTAAATGGATGATATATATTTTAACCAGAGTGTAGTTCTGAAGTAAGATTTATAGGGAAATACATGTGCAATAAGAAATGGAGTTGTTAGATTCCTCGATGTAGGAGTTCTGAGTTTACTCTAAGGGGAATAGCATCCATTTAGAGATCATTATTTTGTTAAAAGAGATAAATATTGGAAGAGATTGATTGAGTGAATGAGACTGAGATTTTCCTTATGCATCCACAGGGTTTATTTACCACCTGAGTCACTAATACTGTAAAGCAAGGTGTTTTATGGGGCTCATGGGGCACCTCAGCCAGCTGGTCCGCATGGTCCATCACCTGTTTTGTAAATATACTTTTACTGGAACATGGCTGCACTGAACTCATTCCCTCACTGCCTAGGCTGCTCTCCTGCCTTGGTGGTGGTGTCGAGCAGTTGTGACAAAGGCCCATGACCCACAGAGCTTACAATATTCATTCACTCTCTGGATCTTGGCAGAAAAAGTTTGTTGACCCTGATCTAAGCCTGTTGACCTGACATTCTTTCTCTAGTGATAAAATAAAGTCATATTAAATTCAAAGTCTTTCTGCAAAACACACAGAGAGTTTTAGATAATGGTGCTAATCAAAAGTAACATACTACATGAACAGTTAGCTTTGATAATAGTGATGTTAATGAAATCATAACTAATAAAAATTATTGATATTCCTTGCCATGGAGTTATTAGTTTTTGTTTGCTTTTTTTCTCTATTTCATGTACACATATACATTTAAAATACCCTTTGGTCACTCAATAACTTACGTTGTCTATAATAATCTTTGCTAGAACTTGACTAATGTATAGGACATTATGTACATGAACAAAATTCTCATGAAACCCCACTGCTGATTAAATTATTTTCCTTATGTTACTTAAGAACATAAAAATTTCTGTAGCCTAAATCTAGGTAGAAATTTTCATGGTTACAACTCTTACACAAGTATGAATCCAAAATAATATAAAAGTAAGACAATAAAATTATAAACCAGGGCTATTAAATTCATAAAATTAATGTAATGAAGCAAATGTTCTTTTGATTAAATTAATCAGTGCTCACAACAGGAAATGAATAATGACTGATTCAGTGTAGGTTCTTCTGAGTTGGTTTGCCTATTCTTTCCACTCTGTTGTTTGCAGATGGGTTCATCTCACTCTGTTCTTTCAGAGCTACTGTGAAACCATGGTTCCTGCATTGGTCCAACACTGCATACTAAGTCTTGCTTTAAGTTGGTTGGCATCAACTTGTTTGAAAGTGGAAACACAGTCACACTTATAAGGTGGTAATCTAGATACTTTAGAGTATAGTTACATTAACTTTTTTTTTTAAATTTCAGAGAGAAAAGGAGAGGGAAAGAGAATCATTGATTAGCTGCCTCCTTGATGCCCCCTACTGGGAATTGAGCCTGCAAACTGGCCACGTGCCCTTGATCGGAATCGAACCTGGGACCCTTCAGTCTGCAGGCCGATGCTCTATTCACTGAGCCAAATCAGCTAGGGCTACATTAACATTTTTTAGATTAACACTGAAATAAAAATTAAAAAGTTAACTTTAGAGCTCAGATAAAACGGATAAAACAAAAATTAAGGAGATTCCTTGATTCAGTATGTTGGTTTAGTACTATTCACATTAATTTTAAATAGTGGAGTTATTCTTGTGATGCTTGAACTACTGATCACTTTACTTAATTAAAAGTTAATCAGATCAGCCAAAACCGGTTTGGCTCAGTGGATAGAGCGTCGGTCTGTGGACTGAAAGGTCCCAGGTTCGATTCCGGTCAAGGGCATGTACCTGGGTTGCAGGCATATCCCCAGTAGGAGATGTGCAGGAGGCAGCTGATCGATGTTTCTCTCTCATCGATGTTTCTAACTCTCTATCTCTCTCCCTTCCTCTCTGTAAAAAATCAATAAAATATATTAAAAAAAAAAAAAAGGTTAATCAGATCAGTCTGATTCACTTTTTTTTTGGAGGAAATTTTTAAATATTTACATATGGAATTATCCTCTTTACTAGATATGTTCTGCAAATGTGTGGGTTTGTCTACTACCAGCCCCTCTCTCTGCACTGCCAGCCTGCAGTTCCTTTCTATTCTCTTGACTGAAGAAGCAAAGAGGCGTCTTCGGGATAAGGATAAAACAGATTCATGCCCCAGTTCAACAATGGCTTCACTTCTTGATAAAACTCAGGAAAACCAGAAGTCTCTAGAACGACTTACTGAAGCCATTATTCAGGTACGTGATTTTTTGACTTTTTTAAAGCTTTACTCTCACTCTCAGACCTGGTCAGGTGGCTCAGCTGGTTGGAGCCTCATCCTGTACATCAAAAGGTTGTGGGTTTGATCTCCACTCAGGGCACGTGCCTAGGATGTGGCTTCGATCTCCTGTCAGGGTCCATACAGGAGGCAACCGATTGTTTCTCTCTCTCTTTCCTTTCCTCTAAATCAATAAACATATCCTTGGGTGAGAATAAAAAAACAAAACAAAAATAAAACACTTTACTTTCAGTCTTGGTCTTTTTTTTTTTTTTTTTTAAATATATTTTATTGATTTTTTACAGAGAGGAAGAGAGAGAGAGATAGAGAGTTAGAAACATCGATGAGAGAGAAACATCGATCAGCTGCCTCCTGCACATCCCCCACTGGGGAAGTGCCCACAACCCAGGTACATGCCCTTGACCGGAATCGAACCCAGGACCTTTCAGTCCGCAGGCCGATGCTCTATCCACTGAGCCAAACCGGTTTCGGCGAGTCTTGGTCTTATAAAAATATTTTTAATCATTTGATTTAAAAAGTAATTAGTACTCATGAACATTGAAATAAGAGAAGAGTATATAAAGTTAAATTATTTCCAGTGCAGTTCCTACCTCTAATGTTGACCAGGATATGATGTAAAAATTCAGAATGAAGTATTAGTGATCTAAGCACAGCAGTTCAGCACAATAGTCTGTCATAAGGCCACTGGATATACTTTGGGGATGAAGGTTTAACTCACAATTTATTGCTATGTTAATATCTTTGAAAATATGTTCACCTAAGTGACATTTGATTTATATAAATGAACTAGGGGCCCGGTGCACGAAATTCATGCACTATGGGGAGGCGGGCGGGGTGGGGGGAGCGGTCCCCCCTGGCCTGTGCTTTCTCACAGTGTGGGAGCCCCGCGATCGATCGCACCAAAGAGGTAGGCCCTGCCCACCCATCCGGGGCTCCTCAATGGATTGCCCCAAAGAGGTAGGCCGGAGCCGCGGGACCCGCCTCTGCACCGCGCATGCAGCGTCAAGTCCCCGCCCACCCGCGTGCGCCTGCTGCACACCCAGCCTCCTGGTGATCGCTCATTATGGCGTGAGGATGTCACAACCACATAGGCTTTTATTAATGGGATTGCATGTGTTTAAGGGGGTTATGTTTATAGAAGTAGGCAGACCTGATTGTCACGTGTGAGAAAATGCCCCCCTTCCAAGCTTTGATTCCTGTTTTATCTTTAAAATATTTTTTTGTAATCCTAAAATATGAACCAAGATTTTTGTTTCATCAAAAACCAAAAATCACTGTAAAGTATTGTTATTTTATAAATAGATTAATCATGAAAACAAGCGTTTCCTAAGTGGCACAATAGTGTTTTCAGGTAGAAGTTATTACCATACTTTGCAATTTTAAGAATCCTCCTTTGCAGTAACCATGTGGCGTCCTGCTTTTGTCTTCTCACTGAGAGGTGGAACTGTAGTCCACTCTCACGTTGAAGTATTGCTTCCATTTCCAAGGGAGCAGAAGGTGCTTCCTATCCGCTGACTTGCTACCATCCCTTTGCTGTTCAGGATTTGGCCACTTTTGCCCTTTTCTGCCTGAGAGCATCCTGCAGATACAGAGGACTCCCTGTGCACAGCAGACTTGAGCAAGCTAGAATGCAGACAGGCAGACAGAGGCAGGGCAGCTGCCCGGCCAGCTCAGACCTGCCTGGGAGGGGTCACAGGACTCCTCACAGGAGCTGGTCTCTTGCCCAACAGACTATGGTTGCCTCTGAGCGCTGATAAGGAGCCTAATAAGGGGTCCCTTGATGTTTTCTCTTCTGTCTCTCTCCAGCAGCTCCTTCAGAAACTGGATCTCTAGGGAAAAAAAGACCTCAAAACATTTCTCAATGTCACTTCTCAGGAGGCCACAGCTTTCCTGTAGCAATGACCCTACTCATTCCACTCAATTTTTCTTCATTTAAAACCAAAACTGGACACTGTTCCACTGATCTCATTCTCCATCAGAACAAGAGGTTTTATGCCCAATGATTAATTGAGCCCGATTTTGTACCTGAAAGAATATAGTAACAGGAAACTCAAGTCCACACTTTGACAAAAGTCCTCCCCCAGCTCCTATCCAAAGCATTATTAATTTTGGAAATTTAGCTCTGATGGAGCACTTTTTTCTGGGGAGGGGGTCCTGGTTCTCACTGACACGCTCTTCTTCAGGGAGTTTGATGACTCATGGAGCCAACATGGATTTCTTTCCTTTGATGAGGATGGGGTGCTGACCCCACCCCTGTTCATGCCAGCATGCCAGCAACTCTGGGAGCCTTGACCACAGCCGTGGCTGGTCCCTCCAGCCAGTCCTGACTAGGTGAATTCAGAGACTTGCAGGCTGGCTGTTTTATTCCCCAGCTACTTTCTCTTGCTTGTTAGTGGTACTGTGTTTCAAGGAACTATAATTGGACTTGTGATAAACATGGATCCACGTAGGGATGACGAATCAAGTTAAAACAGTGCACGTAGAAGAAACGTGTAGGAATTTGTTCAGTTTACCATGCCCTTATTTTTCTCTCATTTTTAAAATAATATTATAAAAATTATTGTTTATAATCTTTTTTTTTAAAAAAAAATATATTTTATTGATTTTTTACAGAGAGGAAGGGAGAGGGATAGAGAGTTAGAAACATCGATGAGAGAGAAGCATCGATCAGCTGCCTCCTGCACATCTCCTACTGAGGATGTGACCGCAACCCAGGTACATGCCCTTGACCGGAATCGAACCTGGGACCCTTCAGTCCGCAGGCCAACGCTCTATCCACTGAGCCAAACCGGTGCTGGCTGTTTATAATCTTTTGCTGTTACCTTCTTGGTCAAGGAAAATGAGCCACAGGGTACCTCAATGATTTTCCTAATGACTGGCTAATTTTCCCCTCCATTTCTTCCAAATTACAAAATATATAAAGTATTCTGTGTGGATATGGATACATTAACCAATTATTTAAACTGTGTTTCCTAATAATTCATATTCTTTTTGTGCATGTAAACTGTAGGACATGAATATGTAATATTTGTTAAAGGGCCCAGGCCAATTTAAGACAAAGTAAAAAAAGGAATTGTATCTTCATTCTACAGTTAGTTGATAAGTAGTACTTTTCAGTGAGATCAGTTTGGTTTTTCTCAAATTACTGACGTGCAGTTTCAATAAGTATGTGTAGAGAAGAACAGTTTTCATATTATTAGTGAAGATTGAGTTTATAGACAAATTAGGATTCTCATGGTTGACTATAGGATTTACTCCAAATTATTTCATCATCCTATAATACTTCCTGCCTCTCGCCCCTTCTTCGTGGTTACACTCAGCATGATCTTTATCAAGCACCCCAGGCATCTAACATCTAACCCACTGGCCAGGTTGAGACCTGCCTGTGGGGGCAGCAGCCTGAGATGTCTAAAGTGGAATCACTGTCCCCTCTCTGCAGGTGCCTCCGGTCACATTGGCAAGTACAAGCTCCAGGTGAAAGTGGAGTTGCGTCTAGTAATTATGCTGTTGTATATTTTATGTCAAGTTATCATTTAAGCTCAATTTTAATCATGACATCCTAAAGCTGGATCATTTTGAAAATTACTTGTAGAAGGGAAAGTTATGAAATTTGAATTACCTAATATTTAGAAATCAAATTGTGAACTTCTTGATTCAGATGCTGGAATTGATGAACCCCTTAAAATTGTAGTAAAATGTGTACATATACCCACATGAGAATAGTATCACAAAAGATTTCACCTGAATTGAGTCAGGTCTTTAGAGCTAGCACACCAGTAAATGGGAAGCACAGAAGAGCGAACACGAGAAAATCTTCACAGGGCAACAGACAGACACATCCAGAATGTGGGCATTCTGTAGTATGACCGATCACGTTTACTCGATGATAGGAGGGTAGCAGCACCGATGAAAAACCCTGGTGGGGAGGTGTGGGGACCAGGGAGAAAGGCAGGTGGCCTAGATTTAGGGGCCATAACGTGCAGGTATTCTGTTATCTTCACAGTGCTACGAAGGGAAACCCTCCAAAGATGTCTTGAAGAGAGTGGCTGCGAATGTGCTGTTGTCGCTGCTGGCTGTCAGTAGGAGGGCTCAGAAGCTCGCTTTAAAAGGTGGGCTGCCTGACCACCGTGTGTTTTTATGCCATATGTCAATTCAGGTTTACTGCTTTTTGTTTTAATTTTTTATGGACTCTAAATTTAAAAAAACTTATACTATCAGGGCTGCTAAAAAATAGTTAAATGTGCGTTACTTTTAAAATAAAAAGATTATACGTGTAGAGTATTTTTTTGTGTGCAATGATTCCTACTCTAAAGAATATCTAAATATTACAGAGGCTCAATAAGTAACACCACTCAATTTTATAATAATGTTAGTGACCACAAGCACATGTTACATACCTGAAAATAAAAAGCACACCAGATAGTTCTGATGGTGACAACAATAGCACTAGATGAACCTGTATTTTAATATGAATTTCCCCCTAGACAATTGCAGTTTCTCATCTGGAAGGAGAGAACACTGGCCTTAGAGTTGGAGGACAGTAACAGCACCATCAAGTCCACTAATTTCACTTGTGATTTGCTACTGAAACAAACTATGCATTCCTCAGAAAGTAACTGGATTTGGGGAGTATTATAATAATTTGAAAACAAGTAGGCTTTAGCATATTATCCTTCTGACTCATTATTCTCTCACTGGAAATGCTGACATGGAGCTGGTCAGGAGTAAAGTGTAATTGCTGAGAATTTGACTGGTACATGTGGTGTTGGCTTACTGGGAAATGGCATATCCTTTCGCTAGTTCTGGTTCTTGTCTTTCAGCCGATCTCATCGACAACTGCATTGAACAGATGAAGCACGTCAGTGCCCAGCTGAGCCTCGATTCCCTGAGGCCAGGGAAAGCCGCGCTCAGGAAAAAGGTGGCAGATTCTAGAACTCTGCACGCGTAGGGAATCCTCTCGCCAATGTCCTTGTGCTTAGAAATGACACCAGCATTTGGTTGAAATGAGTGTCTGATTTAGAAGGAAGGCACAGATAAATTAATGTGATTTCTATATTAGCAGGTTGTGTGTGTGTGTGTGTGTACATTTAAGTGAAATGTATATATTATATAGTTGTAAACATTTTGGAGTGTGCATGATAAATTTTATATACAACTGAAAGAAGATTTTTCACAGTGAGCACAGGCACACTAGGAATGAGCTGTAACTCACTGTGCCAGGCACTGTTCTAACATCTTCCTGTTTACTACCCCGTGTCCACTCATGACAACACTGTCATATAACTAGTAATTGATAAAGCCAGTATTTGCCCGGATCCAGGTGGTTGGAGAGCTGACATTCCTAACCTCTGATTATTGCTTTCTGTGATGTCTGAGTGTCTCTTTCTAGCGTTGAGTCGGCTGGACTCAAATGGCATGTCCATATAAACTCAAAATAGCCATTGCTGCCACATAAAAACTGTTAATAATAATAACTCTGGTTAAAAAGATCTGCCATATAGGTTCCTTGAGAAAATGGACGTGTGTGTATTTATGAACACAAATATACATGTGTCTATATAGCCAAGGCCAGTAGAGCATGCTTTATGCAATAACTAGTTTCTGCTGCATTTGATTAGACACTGAGAGAAAGCCATGTGTAATAGTTGTATTGACGCAGGGTGTTAGGTGTGCGCAGTTTCTTTTCCTGCCTCCTCTCTTCTCTGGGCAGAGGCCTTTACTTCATCATGGAGAGAGTCAGCCAGCACTGATATGATTGAAAACCAATCAGTACCTGCTTCATTTTATTGAGAGGGAGCATGGAGTTTATTATATATCTCAGTTCCTCCATGCTCGATAGAACAGAAATGGCTTTTTCATGGTGGATGCACTTCTTGAGATACGGTCACCTTTCAGAGATCATTACCTTGTCAGTGCCTGCAAAGTGATGGTGGTCAGGGCAGCGAGCTCATGGCTGCATGGCAATGGGACCAAAGGGAAGGGATGCTGTACATAAAGGTGGAACATGCCCTGTGCTCACATCCTTCAACTGCTTCTCTTTGAACAGGAGGATGGCTTTGTTAAAGAGTTAAGCACTGCCATGCAGCTTCTGAGAAACTGTCTCTATCGGAATGAAGAAGGTAAAGTAAGTAGTGCTACTTCTCAGATTTTTATAGCAGTTTCATTTCTCTGTGAGATGATGTAGATGGGAAAATAGAAAACTTTAGTGTTAGATGCATTGTTGATTGTTCTTGGAACTCCGTGTTCTCAGAATCTTATTCTTCAGCACTGATGACAGTTCTTGCTTACGGCAGCATTTTAGCTTTGTCACTGAAACTTGGACTTTGGATGAGGGTTTGGTAACTGCTCAGACAGACTTGAGCCTCTTTCTGCCCTGTTATGCATCTCACTGGCTTTTTTCTGAGATGGAATGAATGGTTGTGCCTATCTTCTGAGGCAGGACTTTTTCAGACAGCTTTCCAAGGGAGTAAGTGGAGGTGTCTGTTCACAAGGAAGGTGAGAGTGTCTCCCGCTTCTGAGCAGAACATGCTGCCCGCTGTTGCCAAGCGTGGCCCTGTCCCCCTTGTCCATCTCGGGAGGCTCTTCCCTCCAGCTCCAGGGCTCCCCCTGCACATTGACTTGGCCCCACCTGGGGACCTCTGAGATGCTGCACTCTGTCTAAGCGCCCATGCCGCCCCTGAAAGCCCGTAGGTGCACTGCACAGGACTCAGTGTCTCCATACCCTGGTCATAGTGATCCAGCCCTCTGAAGCACTGGCTTTCTCACAGAAAATGAGTAAGACAAAGACATTTCAAGAACTTCCTTTAAAAATAATGTCTCACCCTCTTTTGCTTTTACTTGGGATAAAACTAGAAAGCACACAGTATTTGGAAAATGAACACCTTGAACACCTAATCCTTAAGCCGTCTTAAATGATTGCCCAAGACACATGACTGATAATTTTTACTTCCAAAGTTTGATGGGATTTAAGTACTTATATATTTCATTAAAATCCCCTGCATATGAACTTTTTACTCAGAATAGAGGTGACCTTTATTAACCTTCAGATCCCTTGTGCAGCTATTATTCCTCCGTGACTCAGGGAAGGCCTGGGTCAGACCTGCTTCTCTGGATTTGGAAGATGCTAGCTTGGGCACTGGCACAAATATCGTGTTCACACTTGTAACACGTTAGCCAACTATAAAAAGGCAAACCATTTCTTCATATTTAAGTTGTCGATAAGGAATAAATCCAAAAGAGAATATTTAGATTACTCTTGAGTATAAATAAAGTCTGATGAGGCAAAGATTCTTAATTTCTTTTCTACTCCAACTTACACTCCCATTACTAACTGTTGGCCACTCTCATGGAATTTCACTGATTGATCCACCCTTACCCTACCCCAGAGTCTGTATACTTGTAACATTAAGGAGTTTTCATACTGGGATGGTCACAGTGACTGGGAAGTAAATGAGTTAAACAGTGGACAAGGTTAGAGGTAGGGGCAGTGGTAGTCCAGGCAAGAGATGACGAGGCAGGTAGAAGAGGGAAGCAGGGTGGAGAGTAAATCTGAGAAGGAGGAGAAAGGCAGAGTGACTTCCAGGCTCTAGATCAAGCATGTCAAACTTGCGGCCCGCAGGCTGCATGCAGCCCACAATGAGTATTTTTGTGGCCCAGCCAATGTAACGATATATAAGAAACATTTTAATAAAAGCTTTTAACAATTTTTATAATATCCTGTTATATATAATTAATAATAATGAACTACAACATTCGCTAGTGACTGATTACTATAATTGTGTTGCATTCATTTCCCTTACGCGCCTTACGCACAGGTGCACCATTTCTCTCCCTAATACTAGCAGCGAATATTTTAGCAGCCGAATGTCACGTCATTAGTCTTGGACTGACTTGTTTGGTGTGCGCAACAGGAAGTATTTTGCTTTTGGAGAATAAGAAAAATAGGTTTATTTGCGTTACGCTTATTGATTTGTGCAGTTATTCAGTGTCTGGTAAGTTAATGTTCAAGAAAAAATATTAATTTTTATTTAAATAGTCTATTATTTTATGTTAATGATTACTCATTTCAGCCCTTTGTATTCAGCATGTCTCTATCGAAATAAACTTACATTTCTATGAAAATGGGAGCTTTTGTTCTTTTGCGGCCCACATAAACTTAAACCTTGTTTATTTGGCCGTGTTAGCCTTTGAGCTGGACATGCTTGCTCTAGGTTGTGCATTCTAGAAGAGCATAGGTGTGAGAGAGCCTCACATTCAGTCTGACACTTTAGCACAGTGTCTGTGGGATGCTCGGGTAGAACATGGCTGGTCATCAGTAGATACATAGTTCTGGGCTCCGAGGGATGAAACAGGCTGGGATGTTAGGGGTTATCAGTACATAGGTGCTGTGTGTAGCTGTGACTGTTGTTGAAATTTCCCAGGAGAGTGTAGAGTGGAAGTCCGGGTCATCATATCCTTGGAAAATATAATGAAGAAAAGAACGGAGAAGGGAATGCTGGAGAGAGTTAGGAGATAATCCAGGCTAGAGAGGATCCAAGGAGGTAAAGGAAAAAAGACCTATAATAGATGAGGGTTTGGTAACTGCAAAGATGGGCGTGGCCTTCTTAGTACCATACGACCGAAAATATGCCAAAGTAAGCTGAAGATTAAGTAAGAGGTGGGCAGTGACAGCAACGAGGGCATTCTTTCTAGAAGCTTGGTCTAGAAGCAGCATTCTAATTTAGGACACATAGCATTAACGGAAGTTGGTCTGTGTGTTTGTTTTTCTATAAACTGTTTGAATATGAACAAGAATCAAACTAGGGACTAGTTATTAAAGAGACAGGGAGAAAAGAACTAATTGATGGATCAAGCGCCCTGATAGGCAGGTGGGCTGTGTTCCAGAACACAGATAGACATGTCAGTCTCCAGCACAGGAGCTGCCATTCCTCACTGCCAGTCAGGATGGCTGAGTGGGCAGAACACAGGTGAACTGTGAGGACAGAATGCGGAGTAGAGAAGGAGCTTACACCTGCTCATTTCTGTCTCGACTGAAACAGAAGCAAGGTCACCTGCCGCAGTCATAGGGCTGTGTTCAGGCCCAACCTCAAGAGGAGTGGGGAGCACGGGAATGGCTGGGAGTAACTTCCCACTCTCTTCTGCCATTGATGTTGCATGAAATTCTGTAGGTTGTGTGTATTGATATGAGCTCCCACTTGTGTGCCCACAGGCCTGCAAATTGCCTACTGATTCCAGTTCATTTAAAATGGCTGTTTGCTGCAAATAGTATTTTCCCAATGGTAACTGATCTTTGTAATAAAAACTATGGGTTACTTAAGAATTTATTGATTTAGCATGCTATTTTAACTGAATTTTACTATACTCAGATGACTTAAAAGCAGTAATCAACCCCTGATCCATCTGTTTCTATCTGTCCACATATACCAGATCTGGGTACACACACATTCACACAGAGGGGGAGGAAGAACTCGTCTATCAAATGTTTAACAGAAAATTCCATTTCTTAACCATATCAGAGCATTTACAGTTATTCAGTGTGTGAGATGGCACCCTCCTGCTTACCTGGCGTGTTCAAAGCTGTTTTTATGCATTTCTTTTTTTAAATGTGTTTTTATTGATTTTTATCGAGAGAGGAAGGGAGAGGGACAGAGAGATAAAAACATCGATGAAAGAGAAACATCATTAACTGGCTGCCCCCTGCATACCTCTCACTGGGGATCAAGCCTGCAAGCATGTGCCCTGACTGGGAATCAAACCTGTGACTTCTTGGTTCCTGGGTCAATACTCAACTGCTGAGCCACTCTGGCTGGGCTGTTTTTCTGCATTTCTCACCAAAGGTGTATATCCTGGCCACCTCAGGGTGGAAGGGACCTCTTCATGCTGCCAGGCTCACAGGCAGTCTGGGGACAAGGGCTTTGAAGCCAGCTCGCGCCATCAGAGCAAAGATAAATTCGGTTGTTGTCTCCTTACGTTGGTGACGATGGTTTTGGACCTGGTTTAATTTTATATTTTGCTATATTCAACTAATGCTGTCCTTATTTCCTTTCTGTTACAGGAAGCAGCTCTTGAAGCTCATCTTGTCCCTGTCTTGCACTCTCTCTGGCCCTGGCTTTTGATGGATGATTCATTGATGCAAATCGCCCTGCAGCTACTTTGTGTCTATACAGCAAATTTTCCAAATGGTAAATAGACCCAATACTACCTTCCAGTAATAAAATATACTAAAATGCTAATTTTATGTAATGTTGTGAAAGTAGACTGGGAAAATGAGTACATAGTTTGGAGTGTTTCTCCTTCTTATTGAAGGTATGCTGGTTAAAGGCATACTTTGTAGGTATCATGAGAACAGACAGAAATGTTAGTACAGCGGTTCTCAACCTATGGGTCGCTACCCCTTTGGCGGTCGAACGACCCTTTTACAGAGGTCGCCTAAAACCATCCTGCATATCATATATTTACATTAAGATTCATAACAGTAGCAACATTACAGTTATGAAGTAGCAATGAAAATAATTTTATGGTTGGGTCACAACATGAGGAACTGTATTTAAAGGGCCGGAAGGTTGAGAACCACTGTGTTAGTATGTCTGTTGAGATAGGAAGTCATCACACAGCTCAGGGAATAGAGAGGGAGAAACTGGCTTGATTATATCAGTGGGAAATTGAATTTAATAGGAAAATTGAGAGGGAAAATTATGCTGTAAGACCTTAAAAATCAGGTAAAAGTGAAAACTCTTACATATGTGAGAGTAGGACACTGGTATGATGAAAGGGAGTTCTAGATTCTGTTGGTTTGGTAGTAGTTGGGGTACCTCTTTCATTCATTCCTTTCACAGACATTTTATTGAGTGCCTCCTATGGGCCGTGCATTTTTAGAGGCTGAGGGAGATTGGGTAGAAGGTGAGAAGTGGCTGTTTGAGTGGAGGGAAGGAGAGCCTGTTAGGGAGGTGAAGTGGGATTGCTGGTGGTGTGAATTTTCCATTGGGAAGTTAGGGTCATAAATGTCAGGTTTAACTGGCTGGCAAGTTTGTGCACTTTATTCTATCAACATTCAGCAGCTCAGCAGCTGGGTTCTCCAAATAGCAAAACATAATCAGAGAAAGAACTGGAACTCAGAACAGTCCTGAGCCCGTGTAGTCACCACCCAGTGTGAAGGTTATCTGACTCCTTGATGGTCTGACTGGCCTCGGCCGCCTCTCTGGAGCTGCAGTCCACTCAGCTTGTCAATGGCCGACACAGACTGACCTAAACAGACCATTAGGTTGCTGAACTGTCATTCTGGTGTGTGGAGTGTTATGTCTCCATATCACCTTCTCTACCCTACCCTTCCTCTTTAACTTAGGGTTAAGGGAAGAAAAGAGAGAAAAAAAGAATCAGTTGCTAAATATTGAGCAAAAACATTTACTTTAATATCAATCGTTTAAAGCTATTATCTGCATTACTTTTATACTTAAAATTGATGTAACTATTAGAATGTGATTAGTTAACTAAATTGAGGAAGAAACTTTCTATTTTCCTGTTTGATTTGCTTCCAAGCAAAATCGCATCATTGGTGACTGTTTTATGTAACAGTTAATGGAAACATTGGTGTTGGATACTGCTGTAAAGTGTGCACACAAGAAAGATCAATGTACTTATTTGGGTTTGTTGGCCTTACGTGAGTTTATCTTACAGAAGGAGTTTGACTCTGGTCTAGTTATACTTAAGCTGGCCTTCACAAGTTAACTAACTTTTGGTTCATGTTGCAATATAGTCAGATGTATTTCTGATTTCTTCGTGATGATCTTTTCCCCTTGATAAGCTCCACATGGTTGTATAATTACTGAGAAGACATGAGACTCTGGAAAACCAGTTGAATGCCACTGCCAGCTCTTGCTCTTGTGGGCTGTGTGACTTTGAGCAGGTCACTGACTTCTCCAAGCCTGTGCCTTCATCTAGCATCTAAGGCTGTAGCATTTGTCCTGCCACCCCACCACAGAATTATTGTGCTTCTTTTTTTCTGTTCTGTAAAACAAATGCTTTAGACCAAGTTACCTCCCATTTCTAATATTCCGTTCCTATTTAATTAGATGTCTTATTTGGGAACTATTTAAAAAACCTATCATGCTTATTTTATTCTTTATAAAAAAAATAAATGTAATGTATGGTGGGGTTTTTGTTGTTTGTTTGTTTGTTAATCCTCACCCAAGGATATTTTTCTCATTGATTTTTTTTTTTTTAAAGAGAAAGTGGAAGGGAGGGGGTGGGTTAGTGCGGGAGTTAGAGAGAGAGAGAAACATCGATGTGAGAGAGACACATCGATTGGCTGCCTCCTGCCTGAGCGAAGCTGAGGAGCGAACCTACAACCCAGGTACATGCCCTTGACCAGGAATCAAACCCATAACTGTTGGTCTGAGGGCTGATGCACTACCACTGAGCAACACTGGCCAGGGCTACCCCTAGTGTTTTTAAATGCTCAATTGTGATCCTGGGCCCTTAGTGAGAACAGTAGCCCACTAGGCTGGCCATGGACAACACCAGCCTCGGTGCTGATGTGCAGTCTGCAGGTTCATGTCACTCGATAGACTGATGTGTTTTACAACTGAGGTTGTTCTGAACTGAACAGTGAAACTGAGAAGATGTTGTGACGAGCTGTTGTTTTTAAGGTTGCAGTTCTCTTTGCTGGTCAAGTTCTGTACAGTATCCCGTTCTAGCTGTGTACAGAGGAGCCCCCGGCAACTCTTTGATGCTGTGTATCCTGAAGTTGGCTTCCCAGGTGCCTCTTGAGAACCCCACAGTTCAGCAGATGGTCTTCATGTTCCTTTCCAACCTGGCATTGTCTCATGACTGTAAAGGAGTAATTCAGAGAGTAAGTACTTAAACTCCTTCCCATCATAGAAAAGGTAGTAAAATATTCCTGCCCATCAAGAATATGTGTGAGAAGTCTAGAACTCAGTGTCTAGGGTTAATTTATTCTGCTTTCAGGGCATTTTATTTTAAAGGATTGTGAAAGGATTAAGAGGGTCACTTTGCTTAAAGCCAGTCGATTGTTGATACATGAAAAGTAACAGAAGCTAGAATATGATGAAACCATTTCCTTCTAGTTTGTCTTCTTAGCTTTGGATTATATTTTATCACTCTCAAAAATGAGGGTTTTAGAAAGGCAGTTGTCTTACATTTATTTGAAATCATAAAGTATTTAAACAAGACCAAATTGAGCAGTAAATTTCAGTTCAATTTCTGTAGTCAAAATGGTTTATGAAATCATGGTTCCTTTTTCTCCCAAGTTAGACCTAAGTTCTTTATGACCAAAGAGGTGATTTTATCAGTCCTCTGGGATCCAGTGCCTAAACTTGACTCTGGTCACCGATTTAACTTAGAGTCCTTAAAAGGGATTGAATGGTGGGAATAAATTCTAGCACAGCTATTCAGTTAGACTGTATTCCGGTACATGTCAACAGAGTCCCTAAAATGTGAATTGGATGTTACTTAATAGTACATGCTGATTATTTGAGTACTTCTCTTTCTTTTACATGAAGGCCAAAATAAATTGCAAATGTTCACAGCATTCATAAGAATTGAGTCTCCTTTTCCTCTACTGTGTCATCTCTCCTTTACTCCCCACTAATCTCCAATTTGAATGCAATCTCCAAATAGCAGTCTTAAGTAAGGAAGGAGCTTTTCAGTGATGTGTTGGAGCTAACTCATGTTGACGTAGGAGTGTCCTCTTTAATTTTCAGGAATTTGCAAGCTAGTTGACTCTGGATGATATCTTGAAACCAGCCATAGTGGTGGTATTCACACCAGATAGATTGGCAGAAGGTGCAAATCAGGAACCCACTGCTCTCATTGGAGCCAGCTTTTACTTCCAGTTCATGGCTGGATATTTTCTTTATATATATATGTATGTGTATATGTGTGTGTGTGTGTGTGTGTGTGTGTGTATGAGTGTGTGAGTGGCAATGAGTGTGGGTGACTTTGAGTGTGAGTGTGTGTGCGTCTGTGGGTGCATGGAGTCATTTTGAACTGGATGCATGATTACTGTCTTTCCTTATATGCAAGAGCACAAACTGGGCACAGTGCTTTCTCCATCTCCTTGCAGAACATACAGGTAGGAAGCAAAGTAGGAATACCCAGGTGCAGTATGGGTACCAACCTCAGGTCTGAAGTGTGACTTTTAAGACTTACTTAAAAGGAGACTTTCTCCTTTTAACATATTCAGTTTCTTCATTTTTAAAATTATTAGGTTAAACAAAATTATACCTAAGGCATCTTCTGCTCTCACTCTCTGATTAAGCATATTTCGATATTGGTGTGATCAGACTGTGAGGTGTAGGTCACCCACCTTGTTTTCCGTCAGCTGCAGTAGCTGATAATGAGCCCTGGACACCTAATGCTGTGGTACAACTCAGATTCTCAAGTGTCTGCTTTCTCTCTATCATGACATGTTTCAGCATGTTTCACCTGATGTGGGGAACTTAAAAAGCATCGGCGGACCCAGCAAAGTAGAAGGAATGCCCACAGCATATTTCCTTTGAAGCACTGCCATTTAGTTTATCACTGTCATCAGCCCCAGATCTCCACTGTCATGGCAGAATCTAGCTGCATGGGGGACTCACGGGATGAATGTAGAAAAACGCTAATTTGGGCCAACAGATGAGAAGTAGGTGCGAGTGAGGGCACGTGCAGTGCAAGTGGGCATGGGGTTCTCCAGCCTGCTTGGTGCTTGTGCGATATCGCTAATATCTTTGTAGCTAACTCCATCCACACATTCAGTTATTTTACATGAAAGTTAAATTTATTTCATAGATTCAAGCCATCATTGTGATTTAGCTGCAGGAGGATCCAGGAAATAAGCCAGAGTAGGTTATGAAACGGGGAGAGAGATGAGATGATGAGACCTTGGGGGCAGTTATGAAAGTTAAGTGATCACATTCCTGCTCCTAGGTCACTTGTGCACCTGGCCGTGGTTCCCATGCTCTCCTGGGCTGCTTCCTATATGGTACTTTCATTCATTCTTTCTTTGCATGTAGATTATTCTAGACGATAAGTTACTGTCTTTTACATAGTTAAGGGTGTGCTGCGATTTTGTGGAAGGGTTTTGGGAGGTTGAAATGACTCTTATATTTGAAGTGATGGAGCTTTCTGGTTTCTAGGTTTACTAGAGTGACATGAAAAATCTGTAAAGAGAAACAGCTGGGGTAAACAGAACACAAGTGGTACCCACAGGTTATTTTTAGCTCTCATGTAGCGGTAAAGATTCAGGTATCCTCAGTTCTACCAGGGTTGTTACCTGGTGTCCGGGACTGCTTTGGGTTTTCTTTCTTTTTTTCTTTAATTTTTAAACGTTTTATTTATTTTTATTTTTTTATTAAAGTATAGTTGATATACAGTGTTATGTTAGTTTCAAGTGTACAATGTAGTAATTTAACATTTATACCCTACGATGCGATCGCCATAGTAAGTGTAGTCCCCATCTGTCACATACATGGTTATTACGATATTATTGATTATTTTCCCTGTGCTGTATCTTATACCCCAGGGCTTATTTATTTTATAACTGGAAGCTTGTAGCTCTTATTCCCTTTCACCCTTTTCACCCATTCCCCTCCCCTCACTCCTCTGGCAACCATCAATGGGTTTTGGTTTTTTTTCCTCCCCATAGGATACTTTTTAATGAGTAGCAAAATTGCCAGAAGGCAGACCGAAAGACAAAACTCCAGAGGCCTAAAATAATCACCAAACTGAATTATCAATCCAAAGTAATTGAGTCGACCGTAACTGCTTTATCCATCACCAGAAAAGAATTACTAAGAATTAAAATTTGAAAGCTATTTTGTTCTCAATCTTTTTACTTATATCTGGAAAAAATATAGATGGAGTATATGGGAAGTATTGAAGGAATGAAACATTGAAGGTGGGAAAAAGAGAGTAGAATGTTGGTTAATTGGTCTCCAAGGGACTAGGAATGCAAAGACTCCAGAAAAAAATAATGTTCTTTCTGTTTATCCGCAGACTAACTTCTTGCAGAACTTCCTGTCTCTCACATTGCCAAAAGGAGAAAATAAACATCTTAGCAATCTGACCATTCTCTGGTTGAAGTTGCTCCTGAACATATCGTATGGAGAAGATGGGCAGCAGATGATCCTGCGGCTTGATGGCGGCTTAGACTTGCTGACAGAGATGAGCAAGTTCAAGCACAAGCGCAGCCCTTGTCTGCCTCTCCTTATTTTTCATAACATTTGCTTCAGTCCTGCCAATAAGCCCAAGATCCTGGCCAGTGGTGCGTATCCACTTTATACACCTCACATAGACACACACATCCCTTTATACATATGGTGGTTCTTAGCATATTCCATTCAGATTGAAACACAAAATAGTTTTATAAATAATTTTCCAGGTGGTTATGAAACCCTCACTGTGTTCAAGGCACCGAGGGAGGCAGAGGCTGTGAGAATGAGGCAGGCATGAGTCAGGTGTGGCTCCAGGCCTTAAGGAATTACCTCGAGTCTCCGGGGTTGACAGGTCATATCGCTGGGGGACACACTGGGTACAGGAGGTAGCACAGAGGAGGAGGAGGGTGAGCAGGGGGCTCTGGCTTCATCTGTCCTCCCTTCATTCCTCTAGGCCAGGGGTCCTCAAACTTTTTAAACAGGGGGCCAGTTCACTGTCCCTCAGACTGTTGGAGGGCCGGACTATAGTTTTAAAAAAAACTATGAACAAATTCCTATGCACACTGCACATATCTTATTTTGAAGTAAAAAAAGAAACCAAAATGGGAACAAATACAATATTTGTATTTGCATGTGGCCCCGCGGGCCGTAGTTTGAGGATCCCTGCTCTAGGCTTTGAGCAAATTCTGGATGCCGGTGAAGCCAGCCCTCATGCTGCCTCCCTGCCTCCTTTCCCCGCTCACTCTTGTCTCCTTTCCTCGTTTTATTTTTCTCCGCAGCGTGACCACAGGCTGAGACACTTTGTGTTTTAGGGATATGTCTATTTATGCCACCTCTGCCCGCAGTAGAACACACACTCTTAAGAGTCGTGAGGTCATTGTCTGATTTCTTCATGTTCATGTATAGCACTTAGAATCGCGTCTGTGCTCACAGCTGTCAGTGGATATGGATGATGGAGATCCTCGGCAGGCAGGAGTGTGCAGGACCCAGGCACTGGTGAAAGTAGCCTCACAGAGACTTCCTTCTCTGAGATGTAGAGCAGGTGGAGGCGAGGACTGGGGAGCGATCAGAAAAATTTTGAAGCAGAAAGAAAAATGGCAAGATCTGTTTCTGTAACCATATGCTGTTTCTGTGAGGGCTGTGTGACTTTCATAGGGAGGGATTTTATAAGGAGACACTGTGTTATTGGGGAAAAAAGGAGAAGAGCTGTGGGTGATAGACCCTGCAACCACTCGTGATCACTCCAGCATCACTGGGCAGCTTCTCTGGCCCCATTTCCTCATCTGTACAGTGATCCCTCCTTCCTTGGTTTTCGTAGAAATTAGTTTTATAATAGCAAGTGCCTACACTGTTTATGGTTCATGGTAGATGCTCAAAATACATGAATTCTTGTTCCCTTTCATGTTTTCCACTTCATTTTTCCTTGGAGGGGTTTCTCTGTGAAACGGAGTTTTCCAAGTGAATGGAAACGATTCTGCTCACATTCTTCATGGGTGCAGCTATGATTCTGTTTTCCTTAGGATAGTTATTGAATGTGGAAATGCATGGGAAGCTTTCAAAAGTTTGGTCAGTCAGCTTTGAATTGGTTTGTAGCATTTGCTGGTTTTCATGGTGTCAATATTCTTATAGTTGATTTCAGGCTACCAACATGACATCCCTAAACTTAAAATTAACTCAGTATCACTGAGAAGAAAGGTAAATATTCAAAACCCTTCACTTCTTAATTACTTAACTATATTTTACTGTTACCTCATCTCTTGACATTATTTCCATATGAATGTGGTAATTCATTTCATACCTTACAGATAGACTTGCGAATGTTTTATGTGTTTTTAAAAAATTATAGTTGATATACAATATTAGTTTCAGGTTTATGTGTATTTTGTATGCATGTTATGTTTCACAGTAAAATGTGTGTTTGGTTTTTTTGAATATATTTTATTTTTTATGAGAGGAAGGGAGAGGGATAGAGAGTCGGACACATCAATGAGAGAGGAACATTGATTAGCTGCCTCCTGCACACCCCCCACTGGGGATGTGCCCACAACCAAGGTACATGCCCTTGACCGGAATCGAACCTGGGACCTTTCAGTCTGCAGGCCAATGCTCTGAGCCAAACCAGTTAGGGCTAAAATGTGTTTTTTAAAAAACTGATCCACTTGCATTATCACAACGGGCAGCATATTATTGACCTGTATGTGTGTGTACTTTATTGAAGCATTTTAAGAGATAGTACATGGTAAAAGGAGTAATGATAAATCTGTGTAGATCGTGAGTGTTAGTACCATGTGTAGCAACATCACTGGGTGATATCAGATGGACACACCATTCAATGATGTCCCCAAGAATATGAGCTGCCACCTGTCACCTGCCATAATG
The DNA here is from genome assembly GCF_014108235.1 of Myotis myotis. Classification (NCBI taxonomy): domain Eukaryota; kingdom Metazoa; phylum Chordata; class Mammalia; order Chiroptera; family Vespertilionidae; genus Myotis; species Myotis myotis. Next base: position 45,608,174 of record NW_023416401.1, read on the forward strand.
GCTGTGATGGGACAGCTATTGATACAGGCTAGTTGTGTATTGTGATAGAGGAGAAGCAGGGGACCACAGAAAGCGGGTGAGGGTAGGCAGTGGTGTGTGGACAGGAAACAGCACCCCACCCACCTCCACCCACACGCCCCACTGCTCAGAGCTCACTTTATGGAGCAGATGCTTTTTTCTTTTTTTTTCCTCTGTAAAGACTTTAAATTCCTTCAAATTCCTTTTAAGAACCCTAAATAGAATCACTGAAACAGCATCCATTTGCTTTAATTATGGAATCTTTCATCCAACTAGTATTTCTTGAGCCCCTGAAGTAGAGCGGCACTGTGGCTGGAATGTGCAGCAGTGAGCGGACCGACGCCGCTGCCAGGCCGCTCTGTAAGGAGATGCTCCTGCAGGTGGGGTGTGACCGTGCACAGCGTCCCCATAACATGTCTCAGGATTTTAAATCTCGTGCTGTAGAGGAAATGAGTCAATGTAATGACAGGTAAAAGTAAGGAATAAAGCAGCTTCATGTAATGTCTGAAACACCCTGGCATCTCCTGGCACCGACTTCTCTGCATCTTCACCTAAAACCAGTAGCTGCTGAGGATAATTTCCAAGTCTTGATTTCATGCTCTGGTTGGCTGTGCGAAAAGGGGCCTATCTTGTGAGTTGCTCTTCCTTTAAATCGCTTTTCCTCTGACACACACATCCACACAAACATTTCTCCAATGTGTCCAGTTCTTTTGTAAAAGGCTTACCTCATATGGTATTCCTTTACTATTATTTTGTAGAAGCCCGTGCTATTGATATGTTCATGTAACAGTCTTTAAAAGTTACCACAAGAGCAGACCCGTTTTCCTGTACACCAGCATGTGAGCTATAACTGAAGAGCTCATTAATATAACTCATTGTGTAATGACTTCTCCACTATTGTCTTGACATGAATGTGCCATTGTTGAATTAGGGCCGAAAACCATGAGGCCTTGGCTGCTCTGTGTCTGTTGTGAAAACTTGACAGGTTGTCCTCCCTCTGCCACATGCTATGAAGGTAGTTTTTGCCATAGTGATACCAACTTTGTGTGTATCTGATGGGAGAACAGGGCAACTGACTGGTTTAATATATACCAGATACTGTCTGGGACTGAACTTTTTTTTTAATGTCTCTCTTATTAGAAAAAGTGCTGAGTGTGCTGGCTGCCTCTCTGGAAAGTGAGAGTCCCAGTGCTCGGAGGATCGGCGCAGCCGCACTTTGGGCTCTGATTCACAATTACCAGAAGGTGAGTTCTTACAATCTTGGTCGTGAGTCGGGGGTGAACACCAACCTCTTGGGCAGCCAGGGACCTCAGAGGAGTGTCAGCTAGAGAAGACTGAGCTCGGAGCCTGTGGCCTGTGCATCCTTCGTACAATTAGTAAACCGTCACTCAGGTCTTCCTCATCTAATCATTTTAGCGGGCTTTCCCATCTCAGAAAAGTCTCTTTTTTGAGTGAATTTTCCGTTAGTATAAGTTGATTTGCTATATTGGTGCAATGTTAATCTAGATGATTTCTGCTAAAAGAAGGGTCAAGGAAAAATGCATCTTGAAATAAAACCAAATAGCAAAGCTTTATCCAGTGTGGGACCTCCCTATCTCAGGTACCTGTAGTCACTGAGTTTTGAAGGAGCTCAGTCCTCAGGCTGCAGCGCAGGTCCCGGGGGGCAGGCAGGGGGGGACTGGTGCCTGTTCTCTGAGTACAGACAGATCTCACTCCTGAGGGAAATGCCCACGTGTGTCTAGCAATTAAATAGTGGCCAGGTGACAGGGTGAGCATAGACACCCATCCCCAGGGGCTTCTCAGCTGCTGCCCCTTGTCTGCATGCTCTTCCCGCTGGGTGGTGTCCACGCACACGGACAGAGGCGGCTGCTGTCCCTCTCACCCGTGTGTCTTCTCACAGGATGTGACACTCTGTCGTCACTGTGGATATTTGTTGACTGGTAATGTGGTATGCTTGATCTGAAACCTGAGGTTTGAGGGAATGTGAAATAACTAAAACTAAGATGAAGTAGTTTAAAATAGTGCATTGAGATTAGGGAGAAGGGGAAAGGGAAGGGAAGCAAGAACAAGGGGCAGGAGAGAAGAATCGAGTTAGCGAGGGAAGGGTGTGCTGACACTGTGATGGTGTGTGCTAATATCTAATTCTGTAGCTTCGTTACTACATTTTATAATATCCTGCTTACTACTGTGGGCAGAAAGGCAGAGTGAGGATTGTATCGTGATCCCTACACATGGAAACGAGTCTAATTCATGGCTTGTTCCATGTTATTTCCAGGCAAAAACGACTTTGAAAAATTCATCAATAAAAAGAAGAGTGGATGAAGCATATTCCTTAGCAAAGAAAAGTAAGTTTCATTATGAGAGATTGCAGTTCAACTTGGAAGCTATTAAGCGAATAATGAATGAAATATTTGGGCAGTTCACAGCAAAAAAGAAGTTTTTTCTACACTGATGTTTTACAATAATGTTTGAGGAACTTTTTGGTTGATGCATTGATCAGTATGTCGGTATTTGGTCCGTGCTTTTCCTTGTAACATTTTTTTTTTGTTCTTTTTTTAAATTTTATTTTATTGCTTAAAGTATTACAAAGGGTATTACATATGTGTCCATTTTTTTTTCCCCCCCGCCCTAGACAGTCCCCTAGCCTCCCCTATCCCCCAGTGTCTTATGTCCATTGGTTATGCTTATATGCATGCATACAAGTCCTTTGGTTGATCTCTTACCACCCTACCTCCTGCCCCCCAACCCTCCCCGGCCTTCCCACTGCAGTTTGACAATCTGTTTGAGGCAGCTCTGCCTCTGTATCTATTATTGTTCAAAAGTTTATAATGGTCTCTATTATCCATGAATGAGTGAGATCATGTGGTATTTTTCCTTCATTGACTGGCTTATTTCACTTAGCATAATGCTCTCCAGTTCCATCCATGCCGTTGCAAATGGTAAGAGTTCCTTCCTTTTTAGAGCAGCATAGTATTCCATTGTGTAGATGTACCACAGTTTTCTAATCCGTTCATCTACTGATGGGCACTTAGGCTGTTTCCAGATCTTAGCTATGGTGAATTGTGCTGCTATGAACATAGAGGTGCATATATCCTTTCTGATTGGTGTTTCTGGTTTCTTGGGATATATTCCTAGAAGTGGGATCACAGGGTCAAATGGGAGTTCCATTTTCAGTTTCTTGAGGAAACTCCATACTGTCTTCCATAGTGGCTGCACCAGTCTGCATTCCCACCAGCAGTGCACAAGTGTTCCTTTTTCTCCACATCCTCTCCAGCACTTGTCGTTTGTTGATTTGTTGATGATAGCCAGTCTGACAGGTGTGAGATGGTACCTCATTGTTGTTTTGATTTGCATCTCTCGGATGATTAGTGACTTTGAGCATGTTTTCATATGTCTCTTGGCTTTCTGAATGTCCTCTTTTGAAAGGTGTCTATTTAGGTCCTTTGCCCATTTTTTGATTGGATTGTTTATCTTCCTTTTGTTAAGTTGTATGAGTTCCCTATAAATTTTGGAGATTAGGCCCTTATCAGATATGACATTGGCAAATATATTTTCCCACACAGTGGGTTTTCTCGTTGTTTTGTTGATGGTTTCTTTTGCTGTGCAGAAGCTTTTTATTTTGATGTAGTCCCATTTGTTCATTTTCTCTTTAGTTTCAAGTGCCCTAGGAGCTGTATCAGTGAAGAAATTGCTTCGGCATATGTCTGAGATTTTGTTGCCTTTGGATTCTTCTAGAATTTTTATGGTTTCCTGTCGTACATTTAAGTCCTTTATCCATTTTGAGTTTATTTTGGTGTATGGTGTAAGTTGGTGGTCTAGTTTCATTTTCTTGCATATATCCGTCCAATTTTCCCAACACCATTTATTGAAGAGACTATCTTGGCTCTATTGTATGTTCTTGCCTCCTTTATCAAATATTAATTGAGCATATTGGTTCGGGCCGATTTCTGGGCTCTCTATTCTATTCCATTGATCTATATGCCTATTCTTGTGCCAGTACCAGGCAGTTTTGAGAACAGTGGCTTTGTAATACATCTTGATATCTGGTATTGAGATCCCACCTACTTTGTTCTTTTTCAGGATTGCTGCAGCTATTCGGGGTCTTTTTTTATTCCAGATGAATTTTTGGAGAGTTCGTTCTAGATCTATGAAGTATGCCGTTGGTATTTTAATGGGAAGTGCGTTGAATTTATAGATTGCTTTGGGTAGTATGGACATTTTAATGATGTTGATTCTACCAATCCATGAACACGGTATGTTCTTCCATCTGTTTATGTCTTCCTCTATATCTTTTTTCAACGTCCTGTAGTTTTCTGAGTAGAGGTCTTTTACCTCTTTAGTTAAGTTTATTCCTAGGTAGCTTAATTTTTTTGGTGCGATGGTAAACGGGATTGTTTTTATAATCTCTCTTTCTGAAAGTTCACTATTGGTGTATAGAAATGCCTCAGATTTCTTGGGGTTAATTTTGTATCCTGCTACATTGCCAAATTCATGTAGTAAGTCTAGTAGCTTTTTGATGGAGTCTCTAGGGTTTTGTATGTATAATATCATGTCATCTGCAAATAAGGACAGTTTTACTTCCTCTTTTCCAATTTGGATGCCTTTTATTTCTTCTTCTTGCCGAATTGCAATGGCTAACACTTCCAGTACTATGTTGAACAGGAGTGGTGAGAGGGGGCATCCCTGTCTTGTTCCTGTTCTTAGGGGAAATGGTGTTAGTTGTTGTCCATTGAGTATGATGCTGGCTGTGGGCCTGTCATATATGGCTTTTATTATGTTGAGGTATGATCCTTCTACTCCCGCCTTACTGAGAGTTTTTATCAAAAATGGGTGTTGAATTTTGTCAAATTCTTTCTCTGCATCAATTGATATGACCATGTGGTTTTTTTCTTTCAATTTGTTTATGTGATGTATCACGTTTATTGATTTGCGGATATTGTACCATCCTTGCATCCCTGGGATAAATCCTACTTGGTCATGGTGTATGATCTTTCTGATGTACTGCTGGATCCGATTTGCTAAGATTTTGTTGAGGATTTTGGCATCTATGTTCATGAGGGATATTGGCCTGTAATTCTCTTTCATTGTGTTGTCTTTACCTGGTTTTGGTATTAGGGTGATGCTGGCTTCATAGAATGAGCTTGGAAGTGTTCCTTCCTCTTGGATTTTTTGTAGTAGTCTGAGGAGGATAGGTTTTAGTTCTTCCTTGAATGTTTGGTAAATCTCCCCTGTAAAGCCGTCTGGTCCTGGGCTTTTGTTTGATGGAAGCTTTTTGATGACTGCTTCAGTTTCTTCCATAGTTATTGGCCTGTTGAGATTTTTAGATTCTTCCTGATTGAGTTTTGGAATGTTGTATTTTTCTAGGAATTTGTCCATTTCCTCCAGGTTGTCTAGTTTGTTGGAGTAGAGCTGTCCATAGTATTTTTTAACAATCATTTGTATTTCTGTGGGGTCTGTTGTTATTTCGCCTCTATCGTTTCTGATTTTGTTTATTTGGGTCCTCTCTCTTTGCTTCTTGGTGAGTCTGGCTAGAGGTTTGTCCATCTTGTTTATCCTTTCAAAGAACCAGCTCTTGGTTTCATTGATTTTCTGTATTGTTTTTTTGGTCTCTATGTCATTTATTTCTGCTCTAATCTTTATTATCTCCTTCCTTCTGCTCACTCTGGGGTTTTCTTGTTGCTCTCTTTCTAATTCTTTGAGTTGTAGAGTTAGATGATTTACTACCATTTTTTCTTGTTTTTTGAGATAGGCCTGTAGAGCTATAAACTTCCCTCTCAGGACTGCTTTCATTGTGTCCCATAGGTTTTGGATTGTTGTATTTTCATTGTCATTAGTTTCCAGGATGTTTTTAATTTCTTCTTTGATCTCATTGGTAACCCAATCAATATTTAATAGCATGCTATTCAGCTTCCAGGTGTTTGAGTATTTTGGATTGTTTTTATTGTAGTTTATTTCTAATATTATGCCATCGTGGTCTGCGAAGATGCTTTTTATGATTTCAATCTTCTTGAATTTGGGAATACTTTGCTTGTGACCCAATATATGGTCTATTTTTGAATATGTCTTATGAGCATTTGAGTAGAATGTATATTCCCTGGCTTTGGGGTGAAGTGTTCTGAAGATGTCTATTAAGTCCATCTGATCTAGTGAGTCATTTAGGATTGCTGTATCTTTGCTGATTGTTTGTCTAGAGGGCTTATCCAGTGCTGTCAGTGGTGTATGCATAGTCCCCTACTATGATTGTATTGTTGTCGATCTCTCCTTTGATATCTTCCAGGAGTTTTTTTATGAATTTGGGTGCCCCTGCATTGGGTGCATATATGTTTACCAGGGTTATATCTTCTTGTTGTATTGATCCCTTTAGTATTATGAAGTGGCCTTCCTTATCTCTTGTTATGGCCTTCACTTTGAGGTCTATTTTGTCCAATATAAGTATTGCTACCCCAGCTTTCTTTTCCTTTCCATTTGCCTGAAAGATATTTTTCCATCCTTTCACTTTCAGTCTGTGTGAGTCCCTTCTAATGAGGTGGGTTTCTTGTAGACAGCAGTTGTATGGGTCATGTTTTTTTATCCATTCAGCCACTCGATGTCTTTTGTTTGGACCATTTAGTCTGTTTACGTTTAAAGTTATTATTGAAAGGTACTTGTTTGTAGCCATTTCTTTTTTTGTGTGGCTGTTTTCTTTCTGAGCTTTTTATTTCTTCTTTTTATACCAGTCCCTTTAGCATTCCTTGCATTGCTGGCTTGGTGGTGATAAACTCCCTTAGCCTTTTTTTGTCTGTGAAGCTTCTTATTTCCCCTTCAAGTCTGAATGATAGCCTTGCTGGATAGAGTATTCTTGGATTCAGTCCTTTGCTTTGCATCACTTTGTAAATTTCCGTCCATTCTTTTCTGGCCTTATGTGTTTCTGTTGAGAAATCATTTGATAATCTAATGGGAGATCCCTTGTATGTAACTTTCCGTCTCGCTCTTGCAGCCTGTAAGATTCTCTCTTTGTCCTGAACATTTGCCATGGTAATTATGATGTGTCTTGGTGTGGGTCTTTTCGGGTTCACCTTGTTTGGGACTCTCTGGGCTTGTGTGACTTTTTTCTTCCCCACCTCAGGGAAGTTTTCTGATATTATTTCTTCGAATAGGTTTTCTAATCCTTGTTCATCTTTCTGTTGTTCTGGTACCCCTATTATTCGTATGTTGTTTCGTTTCATGTTGTCCCAAAGCTCCCTTAGGCTCTCCTTCTGTCTTTTAATTTTTTTCTCCAATTGCAGTACATTTTGGGTGTGTTTTGCTTCCCTGTCTTCTAATTCACTAATTCGGTCCTCCGCTTCTCCTAGTCTACTATTGATACTTTCAATGGAGTTTTTCATTGCAGCTATATCACTCTTCATTTCTTCTTGGGTCTTACTTAAGTTGTTGATTTTTTCCTCTGTTTCTTCTAGCTTCTTCCATATGTTATTGATTTTTTCATCTGTTTCTTCTTGCTTCTTGCAGAGGTTGTCAATTTTTTCCTCCATCCGGTTTATGCACTCTAGGACCCTTATTCTGAATTCTTTTTCTGTCATGTTGCATGCCTCTGTATTACTTAGCTGCTTTTCTGGAGAGTCCTCCTTCTCTTTCCTTTGGGGGTTTCTTTGTCTACCCATGTTTCATCTCACTGACATATCTAGACGTTGAGTCGTTCAGTGGCTGCTCCCTGGGTGGCAGTGACTCCTTGGTCTGTGGTTGCTCTTTGGGCGGTTGCGGTAGCAGCTGCTCTTCAGTTGGCAGCAGCTCCTCTGGTGGGTGCTGTTCACAGCTGTGGTGGCTCTTCTGGCTGGTGGGGGGAGGTTTCACGTACAGCTGCTGTTCCTCAGCAGAGGGTGTGGTGCTCATGAGGCTGCTGTTGCTTGGATCTTTCCAGGGGAGTTCTGCCCTTCTCGGCTGCAAACCGTCTCACCAGCTGAGCAATTTCGCCAATTTGGGGTGGGTGGTATTAGTTTCAGCTGCTCACTCCATTTGCTCCGGGACACGACCTGGGACGCGTCTGCCTATATCGCCGCCATCTTCTCCTCCTGTTTTAATCTTGGAACATGAAAATGTCACGTGGATGTATTTAGACTATAAGTGGTTAATGATTGTAACATTTTTTAAATAATAAAAATAATGGTTTCTTACAACATGTCTGTGATCTTTCTCCAGGACATTTTTTCCTTGTACAAAACGTTGCCAGTGCCTACCACTATACTAAAGTGTGTTCTTAGGTGATAAGAACTGGACCCAATTAGAATTGACCTTGAACAGAAAACTGACCTGACTTCAGGAGTTGAGCTAGTCTTCCAGAAACAGACCCATTGCCCATATCCGCTGGGCCTTGTGATTGCCATGGGACAGGAGGCGGGCTTTCCTTTCAAGTGCATTTTTATTTTAAGTGATTCAAGTTTTCAATGAGTATTGTTCTTTGACTACTTTTATGGTCAGACACTGAACTGTGTCTTTCCCACGTTGTTATAGTCTGAGTTTTTATAAGTGGCTTTTAGATTTTTTTGTTTCTGGCTGTGACCGTGAGCTTCTGGAGGTCGTGGGTAACTGAATTACTGTCAGTGTTTAGTGTTAGGAGGGATGGTACATGGAAAGAACAAGGCAAGGCATTCATTTGGGCTTATGGATAATGGATCCGTTATGGAGGTGCACTGTTTTCAGTTTACATTCTTTGGTTAAACCATTAATTAAAAGTAAATAAATTCTGTAAGTTCATTTTTTTTTACAATGTGAAATATCCTAATGCCAAGTACATCAAGGAATTAAGTAGAAATCATACTTAAGTCTGTGTGTGTGTGTGTGTGTGTGTGTGTGTGTGTTCACTCTCAGGTGTAGTGCTAAGTTTATCAGCTTGTTCCTTCATACTCTTATTTTTCTCTCAGCTTTTTCAGACTCAGAAGAAAACCCCCTGAATGCCTATTATTTGAAATGTCTTGAAAACCTCCTGCAGCAGCTGACCTGTCCCTGAGGACCCAGGCGCTCTGCTCTGCAGCCATAGCCTCTGGACAGGTGGACAGCCGTGAAGCCAGCTGTATGCACAGCTATTGCCCGAGGACAGGCAAGCCCTCTGCCCGGGGTGACACCTTCTTTCCTGACCGACATTGAGTGATGCCCATCTCTGTCCCTTCACCTCCCACCAGCTCTGTAGTTAAGAGCAGCAGCCGACCAGAAGATGACGGAAAAAGCATAGAAAGTGCTGGGGACATAAAAATTTTTACCTTTTCTATGCAATTTGCTTTGTAAAAATCCTATTTAACAATTATTTAATAAAATGTTTCTAGAAACTGAAAATTGACTAATAATTGCTGCCTACAAACTCAATCAGTCTCATGAATATACATTTTAGGAATGGAAAGAAGACATTGCATTCTGATTTCCTTTATTTTTAATTTTTACATGAAATTTAGCTTTTGTCAATATAAACCCTTATCTTTCAAACCTTTATATTGTCCAGAACATTCACACTGGTGATGGAATATTTGTATGTAAGTGTGTGTAATTGTGAGTAGCTTTTTTCTGCCATGTTTAGTGATACTAATTCCTTCCCCTGTGATTTATAAATACGTTATATATATTTTTTTTACCTTTCAACGTGTGAAATACTGTGTAATCATGAAGGAAGAAATAGAGTTAATGGTCACGTAGGCCTGTGTGCAAATTCCAGCTCAGCCCAAAACACTATGAAGAGCAAGACTGAAAATCTCTCAGGAACAAGTCCTGTCAAGCACATGGTGACAGAGGTTTGTGAACTCAGGGGTTTGTGAACTCAGAACTTAAATCCATGTCAGTTCAAGTATTAATGACTTTCAGCAGGTTCTTAACACATTTGAAAGAAAGAAGAAAGAAAAATGGTGTCTAAGAAATGAAAAACAAAGCTGGTGTGTGTGTGTGTGTGTGTGTGTGTGTGTGTGTGTGTGTGTGTGTACACGTACGTACATACGTGTACCTGTATACACACAATATACACATTCATTTAGGAGAAAGTTTTCTAATTGAGTTATGGTTAACAAGAAAAAGTAATACATTTTTTCTTACTAAGTACTGTAGCAGATTGCTGTCATCAATAAAATAAGCCAGGTGATGCTATTTAAGCTGGAAGAATGAGGACAAAGTATATGTTAAATGATGAAATAGAAGCAGGTAAATTTGTAGTGTTTAAACATTATCGATTTGAGATAGGACAGATTAATTTCAGAAGTTCAGAAGTTTCTGTGCAGCACAACATAATTTGGAGCAAATTTCAACAGCTTGTAAGTGACTCCTTGGTACCAATTCTTTGAAAAGAATTCAGCTTAGTTCTTATAGAAATAATTATTTTTCATCTCATTTTTGTCATTAATATTTAACCAAGTTTTATAATTCTGGTCACGAGGCTGAGTGTCACAAATGGTTTAGGAGCTGGTACACCCCAAGTCTTGCTCCGCATGACCCTAGCCTCCTGGAATCCAGAGGGACCTCTGCTGGAGGGAGGCCCGCCTGCCCTGCTCATGGATCGGCGTCCACTATTTTCCATTCTCCATTATTGGGAGAAGGGAGAAAAGTGTTAAATCTTAGCAAATCCATCCTGCGGTGTCTAGTTAAGAAAGGTTACATCACACTGAGCTTTTAAGGTTTCTTGAAACTTAACTTGTTCTGGTTTGTCTTTGTGGTTAACCCTTGCCTGGCTCCCTATTAGGAACAAAGGTTGCAGAGGATGCATGTACTTGCTGGGACGTTACTCTTAACTCACCTTTTCCTTCTCACACCCCCCAGCTTGCTTATCCAGGCCCTTTCTCTCCTCCTCTGTGAATTAAGTGTTGAACTTTCCCCCACCCACCTTCACATTTCCATTTCTGCATATTTTCAAAGGCCAGCTTCAAATGTCACCTTTCCCAGGAGGCTGTGTCAACTTGCCCAGCTGGGAGGAAATTCTTTTTTCTTTGAGTTTCCATGGCAGTTTTAGTTTGGTTTAGGTCTTTTTTAAGTTTTTCTATCACTTACTCCTTTTCCCCTTGTATTATGCTGATTTGCATTTAGTCATTGTTCCCACCATCTGCTTGACATGACTTCTGTCATTAATATTTAACTTGTACCTCCCTGCCTCTCACAATGTTACACAAAGCAGATACTCAATTTATGTTTTTGTTAATGAATGGATGGATGAATGAATCAATATGGAAAATACCTCATTAGTAAAAGCTACAGAATTTCATAGTGTAAATTAGACTAACAGCTATGTTGACTTTGCAAAAGATACACGACCGTAAGTATTTGTTTTATGAGAATAGATTTTTGTTCTAAAAATGAAGGATGAAAGCCAAAAGCGCTGCTTAAAAACACTTTAAAATTCTTAGAATATTTTTTAGTTCAGTAGAGAAAAAAATAAGTATGATTTGAAGATGAAACAAAGATATACTAATATAAACTTTTCAAGAACCATTTCTTTCTAGGAATCTAACCTGAGATATCCTGTTTGGGAAGTAGAGTATAGGTATCAGTTTTTTGAAATTAGAACCATAAATTGTGAAAATCAGATAAGCTGCAAGTCCGGCAGTGTGGAAGAAGCCATTCCCATTAGCCATACTGTGTGAAAAGCACAAAACAACGGATAAACTGCCCGCCTCCTTCCGGCCCCTGTTTCTTGGTGCCCACATTCAGCCGCAGCAGGCACTGGAAGACTCAGACTTCAACTCCAAAACGTGACACTGCAAAGAATGAAAGGAGGTGGCTGAGGTAGAGGCCGAAAGCAAACTTAAGAATTTGATTTCATGAAAATTGGGGAAAATGCTCATTCTATTGGTGCCACTGCAGTAGGAACGAAGTCTGCCATTGTATCACTTTGCATCTTTCATACACTTTTCTTATCCAGAGCTGAAAAAACTCACTATAATGATAAAAGATTCAACTCACCAAGATGATGTGGCAATTTAAAACATAACATGCATCTAATCAAATAACCTCAAAATGTATGAAGCCAAAAGTGGCAAAACTCCAAGGATGAGCTGATAAATCTAAAATCACAGGAGTAGCTTTCAACACATACTCTTGATTTTTGATAGGTCAAGCAGGCAGTAACTAAAAAAAAAAAAAAAAAAAAAAAGATAGAAAATATGAATAACACAATAACCCTGGTCTAATGAATATATACAGAATTTTGCAAATGTGCATCAGAGAAATCACCTTTCCCCCTCAATTCACACGAAATATTTACAATTGATCCAAGTATTAGGCAGTTTAGAAAGCTCCAATACATTTCAAAGACTAGGTCCATATACACCAATAATTTGTACCACATTATAATTAAGTTAAAGTTTAATCAAAAAAAGATAGGCAAAGTATTTTTGCATATTTGGAAATTAAAAGACATCCTTCTCAAGAACTCACAAGTTAAAACAGTAACCACAGTGGAAATTTACTGAATGATAATGAAAACTCAATGCATAGAGGCCTGTGGAATGCAGCAAAAGTGAAAGTTCTTTCACAATTTTTTATCCTCAAGAGACATTTTTGCTTTAAATCTGTTTAAAAGAAGAAGGCCTCAAAATTAAGAGATAAGTGTTTATCTTAAGAAGTTAAAAAAAATGACAGAATATACCCAAATTAAGTTGAAGGGATAATAAAAAAGAGAAGTTGATGAAATGCAATCAAAGGTATTAAGATAGAAAATCAACAAAGCAAAAATTGGTTCTTTGGGGGAAAATAGCAATAGACAAATTTCTACCAAAAATGATCAACTGGAAAAGCAAAAGGACACAAACATTGTAATCAATGTGAGGAGGGCACATAAGAACAGATAAAGTGAGAGACACTGCTACAGTATTTCAGCAATGCTGTACCTGCAAATTTGAAAGCATAAATGCAGTGGGCACATTCTTGGAAAAATACCATTTACTGGAATTGGCCTCAAAAGTAATAAACTTTAGCCGAAACCGGCTTGGCTCAGTGGATAGAGCGTCGGCTTGAGGACTGAAAGGTCCCAGGTTCGATTCCGGTCAAGGGCATGTACCTGGGTTGCGGGCACATCCCCAGTGGAGGGTGTGCAGGAGGCAGCTGATCGATGTTTCTCTCTCATTGATGTTTCTAACTCTCTATCTCTCTCCCTTCATCTCTGTAAAAAATCAATAAAATATATTTAAAACAAAAAAAAAAAAACCAAAAACAAAAAGTAATAAACTTTAATAGTCCTATAGTTATTAAAGGAATTGAAGTAGTGATTATAATCTCTCCACGAAGAAAACACAAGACATGATTTTATAGGCAACTTCTAACATTCCAAGGACATTCCCAATTTTATTCAAACTCTTTGAAGTTATAGGAAAAGGAGGAAGAGTGCAATTCATTCCATGAGGCCAGTATAACTGTGACACCAAACCAAACCAAGACATTATGAGAAGGGAAAAGTGTAGGCCCATTTCTCTCATGAATAGAGGCAAAAATCCTAAACATTAACAAGCAAATGGACAATGTCTAGAAAAATTTTATATGCTTATCTTATACTAGTGGCCAGGTGCATGGAGTCATGCATATTGAAAGGAAATTAATTAGAAGAAATATTTTAATATCACTATTTGCCCTTTCTCTATAATAGATGTGTCCGAGATGAAAGAAAATCAGTAAAATGTATATGAAAATGATATATAAGTTAACAAACAATAACAACGTAATATAACAACAACAAAGACATGACATAAAAACAACAAAAACAAAAACAACGTTGATAAAAACAATGACTGATAAAGTGATTAAACTTATTCTAATATCTCCCTGTATACCACATTAAGAGTAAAAATACTTTCAGAGTGCTTGACTAATTTCCCTTGTGATGAAGCATTTACAACTTTGACTTCAATGTCACACGCTGTTCAAACTTGAGAGAAAGCAACATATAACTGACCATGTCCAAAAATGGGTTTAGGTAGGAATATTCCTACTCTGTCTAGAGTTTGTCCTTGTGATTTATTAATAGTCATTGCAAATGCTGGCACCACAGAAAACTGTCTTCAAATTAATTTAAATGGGAGGCCAGTGTCAGACAGGGACAAATCAATTCTTGGAATCAGAACAACCTCTCCTTCTGCAGATCCTGTTAGTACTTCAGCTTTAAGAAACATACGTGCACAATTGGCACCAGCAAGAACTTTATACGTATCACGTATGCACAAGTCAATGTTTATTTTTAAATTGCCAGTGCGCGTCTATATGTACAGGTCGGTTGGACGTACATATGGTCAACCATATATATATATGGCTTATATGTAGATGCAGAAATAGTACTTGACTATAATGAGTTATTTTTTTTTACATATATTTTTATTGATTTCAGAGAAGAAGGGAGAGGGCTAGAAACATCAATGATGAGAGAGAATCATTGATTGGCTGCCTCCTGCACACACCACACTGGGGATTGAGCCGGCAACCTGGGCATATGCCCTGACCGGGAATCGAACCATGACCTCCTAATTCATAGGTCGACGCTCAACCACTGAACCATGCTGGCTGGGCTATAATGAGTTATTAAATCTCTTGGTGAATTAGAAGTAGATGGAATTGCTTAACCAGTTGGGGGGCTATGTATAAAAACATAGAGCAATATCATTCTAAATAGGGAAACAGAAGTTGTTCATTCCCTTACAACTAAAGAATGCCACAAAGAGGCCTGCTATTACCACTTATATTTAGATTTTTCAGTGAAGTGAGATAAAAAAAAATAGACTAGAATAATTAAAATTAGAAAGGAAAAATAAAAGTATTATTTACAGATAATAATTATATTAAAAAGTCAAAACAATTTAAAATAAATTATTTTTAAAAGTCAGAGTTTAATAAGGTGGCTGGATTCAAAAACAATTGCATTTCTGCACATCACAAGCAACTAAAAAAGATGTCACTGACAATAGAATGGAGAATGTAACATATTCGGTAGTAAATCTAAATATGCCCTATCTCTACAGGGAATTTTAGAAATGTTTAAGACATATTTTAAGAGACTTGAAAAGGTAGAGTGATAGCAGGTGAGTACACAGCAAGACTCATGTGACAAGTTGTGTTTTCCAGAGATGGCCACAACAATATCACCTCTCCCACCTACTGTCTTCTAAGTGACTTGGATACTTCTTCCCTCCAGAAAGAGGTTCTTTGTAATTTTAAGGTGAGACCATAAAAGCTAATACAACTTCCAGTTCTTTAGGAACCAAGTTCCTGTTGTGTGAGAAAGTCAAGCAGTCACATAGGCCACGAATGGTGTTGTGGTGACAGCCAGCTTCAACCGCCGGCCATGTGTATGCATGAGCCTTCAGATGAATCCAGCTCCCAGCTGCTAGTCACCCCAGCCTTTACATCGTCCCAGCAGAGGCCCCAGATGTCACAGTAGAGTGAAGGCCCATCTATGTACGCTGAACTCTCGGCATCCTGATGCATCTCTGAACACCCAAAGGGTTATTGTTTTACAGTATTAACTGCCAGTTCTTTCCAAAATGATGGGCAGATTTAATGCATTTCCAGTCAAAATTTTAATAGGGTATTCCCTGTAGAATTTAATGAGATTTTTCTGAAGTTTACACGAAAGAATAAACATCTGAGGTGTCCAGAATATTTTTGATGAGGAATAGCAGGAAGAGGGCATTTACCTTACCAGGCTTTAGAACTTACTATGAAATTGTGGTAATTAAAACTGTCTGCAGGGATAAGCAAAACATTTATGGAAGTTGATAGATGACTGAAGTGGCATGACATAATAGCAATAATTTGACTAATAAGAAATAATGTAAGTCATAAGAAAGGATGAAGTTGGATTCCTTCACAACATGATACATTCCAAATGATTTAAGGACTGATATGTCAAAGACAAAACATTAACACTCTTAATAGACAATATTACTATATTTTAGACTTTGGCTAGAAAAGATTTTTTCAACAAGATAAAAATAAACATTGAATATAATAGACAAGATCATAAAATAACTTTGTTATTTAAAAAGCCATAAAGAAATGGAAAAGGTAAGTGATAAACTGTGGGAAATATTTGTACTATATGCTATTGATAGTGGATTAATATCAATAACATGTAAAGAACTTATACAAATCAATAAGTAGAACATAAGCAATTTAATGAAAAAATAGGCAAGAATTATGAGCAGGCACTTCAAAGGAAAGGAAATTCATGTGGCCAATACCCATATAGAAAGGTCTTCAAAATTGTTTTCATTTAAGGAAATAGGAATTAAGGCTGCAATCAGACTAACAAAAGTAAGAAGTCTGACAACAAGTGTTGGAGGGGATATAGTTCCACAGGAGCTTTTTAAATATTGCTGAAGGAAGTGTAATTGCAACCACGTTGCAAAGACAATTTGGTATTACTTCCTAGAGTTGCACATTAACAAATAATAACCCAGCAGTTCTACTCTCAGGTACATACCCCCAAACTACTCTTGAGTATGAGCATCAAGAGATATGTATAATGTGTTAATGGCAGTGCCCTGTACAATAATGAAGATTTAGAAACATTCCAGTATCCATCAGTGGGAAAGTCAATGGGTAAGCAGTTCACACAATGGAATATTATACAGCAATCAAAATGAATGAATGATAACAGTATCCAGCATTCTGAAACTGATAGTAGTAGAACTGTTTTTGTGTGTGTGAGTGCTATAAAAACATACAATATAAAATTTACCCTACTAACAAATTTGTTAGTGTAAAATAGGCTTGCCCTCTGCAGGTGCCCTTACTTGGACCCTGTCACCTTATGCTGGGCCATGATGCCTACTCCTGTTTGAATTCGACAACTGGCTCCACAAGTAAGGCATTTCTGATTATACAGTGATCTTAAACTGATTTTACAGTCAGATGCCAAACATTTGATCACCACCTTTACTTTCTGAAAAAGCTGAATGTGTGTTATTATTCTACAGCCTGATGAAAGTTAAAGGTCTGTCTCCCCTTTGTTCATTGCTGATAAGAGCACAGGTCAAGTTATTACAGTTACTAAGATAAAAAGGAAATGACTTCTGATCTAGTTCTATTCCATAATCAGAGAAGTAGGTCCCAAGCACTCAGAAAACTGATTTCCTTCCTTCTGCTTGATTTATTAGGTGAGACGTTTCAGATATTTGAAATCTGTGTGTGTGTGTGTGTGTGTGTGTGTGTGTGTGTGTGTGTGTGTCCTGTGGAACCCTAATAGCATTTCATGGCGCCTAAATTTTTATTATTAGTCTCCAAATCTTATCTAGCATACCTTGTTGGTTCTCTGTTATATAGAAGACAAATATTATTATTTATTGTCCATCATTGAATGGTTGCTATCTTGAAAACATTTGTGACAAGGGCTTATGTTTCACTTTTACTTCCACACAGCTATGAACTAGTTAGTTCTCATTTCTGAGAACTTGAACCCACCCTAAGATCTGTCTTCTGAACTTTGAAGGACCCTTTTCAAATGTGGTGTTATTTTCGGTTTAGTTTTACTGTCAACATTCTTCAGCTTTTTTTCCTCTATGTACTTTCCCCAAATGTCATATCACCACCTCCTCTGACGTCAGTGATGGCCTCTCCTTGGAAGACCCCAGGTCTCCTTGCAGACGATTGTCTCATTCCTACTGCTCCTTCCACTGTCTGCCTCCCTTTCTCATGTCCTTGAAGATCTAAGGGATGCCCTCTCCCAGAGGAATTCAGATTTCCTTCACATTCCTTCACTACAATCTTTTCCCTTTAACTCCAGTTGCTTAAGATGATGGGCAGTGATCATACAACCTCAGTGATTGACAAACAGTCACAGCTGGATGTATGGGGATTGCAGAAGCCCCAAAAACTTGGGAGAATTTTTTGGGTCTTCTTGTCCATAGATTTTTATGGAGGTTTATGTGAATTAAGAACTAATGAAGAGATAAGTGATTGACGTTGAAGGAGTTCATGTTCATCAGCTCTTCTAAAATGTTTTCAAATCTTCAGTGGGCAAAAATTTTGCCCTCACACCAGCGGACCTTGTCAAAATTGCAGCCTAGCTGAGTGCACTTCATGATGGCCAGCACTAGAGCACACTCAGTAATGGTCCTTCTTCATTCTCTGCCTCCACCTCCTCTCCAAGGGCCTCAGATCTTCGGACTCAGAGAAGTAACCCAACTTCATTCTGTGGTTGCTAAAGTAAAAGAAGTCTCTGTGTCCATCATGTGATCAAATATAGAATGCTGTTGATGTATTTTGAACACTCCAAAATTAAGGTAACACTGTCTACAGAGCCACATAAAAGTGGTGCAGGCTCTTTTCTCCCATCTATTGGTAATACAAGGAGGGAATTCATGTCTTATCTAGTGCCAGATTTACTTAAACAGTGAGGGTCCCGAACCCAGCTCCTCTTTAGTGGACCCGCCTAACAAAGACGCATGGTTGAGATGAACAGTACAAGTAGACTCAAGTTCAGGGATGTGTCAGGCCCTTGTCCAGACATACTGTGGCTGAGCTGCGTGGATTCCGGGGTGATTCCTCATCCTCAGCAGAGCTCATGCCCTTTCAGCTGTGGTTCTTGCTGCAAAACCACGCTGGGATATTTGCAGGGGGGTTCAAGAGCCTGGTGTTCATGGTGTGGACACCGTGGCCAGAGAATGTCCCATGTTTAAGAAGAGGCGGGACGGCACGTGGCAATAAAACAAAAACAAAACAAAAATACCCTGTTCAAGAAAGGGATGAACAGCCATGGCAAGTGTTCTCCGTGGTTAGAGCATTGGCCTGGGCACCAAGGGTTTGATTCCCAGTCAAGCTCAATTACCTGGGTTGCAGGTTTGATTCCTGGCCCTGGTCATAGTGGGTGTGGGAGGCAACCAACTGATATGTCTCTCTCATATCAATGTTTCTCTCCCCCTTCTGCCTTTCCATTCTCTCTAAAAAAAAAATCAATGGAAAAATATCTTTGGGTGAGAATTAACAACAACAACAAAAAAGGAGTGATCAGCATTTACATATCATGATGATGTCACCAATAATGTCAACTTTAAAAAGCCATGAGGGTGGGAGGAGGAAGTAACGTGGACGTGCGTGAAAGAAAACACCTCATCTACTATGGACTGTGAACAAGGCTCCATCCCCAGAGTGTCCGATGAGGGTCACACAGCTCAGGAGAAGGTGCACCTGCATTTCTGAACAATCGCGCCATCACCGTTTGCCTGGTCTGAGTTTGAACAGACCTTCCTTTCACATATACAAGAGACACTATACTAAAAGAGGGCAAAGGATAATGTGCAAAGTAGAGAAACCAATAAGGAATGGAACAGGCTTGTTATTTAAGAATGTGGCATAAGAAAGAACAGAGATTTGAGAACGAGGGACCAGCAGAGCGAGGTGGAAGGCACCAGGTGGAATGTATTCTGAAAGGCCATCTGCTGTATGAATCTCAGAAGAGGCTCCAGAAGCGTGGTCCAGGACCATCATCATCAAAAAGTGTTTCAGAGCATAAACTTACACATGGTTTATCTCATGTGTATGTGTGCTGGAGGGGTCCTGGGATGGAGGTGTTGATCCCTCATTCAAGACCAGAAACACAGCCAGGAGTACAACAAAGCTGGGTGTTTTGACACTTGCTGCCCACCCACGATGGTAAAGCGCAGGGCACTGCTGTCGGAGCTGTTAGTTGTAGACTTTCACTTGGTGAGGAGCTGGGGAGGGGTGTTGAGGAAGGAGAGTCTGCTCCGAATTGGGTGCAGTGTCTTCATGATGGGAGGTGGGGGGTGCAGAGAGGCCGAGGCTGCAGTTGGTGCAGAAGCAGCCGACACCTGCTGAGCTGCAGAGGGGGCGGCTCTCTGTGTGCTTTGCACAGGGACTTTTTACTTTGGGCCCAGACAGAGTTAGAGAGGGGTCCTGCATTTTCCTTGTCCCAGCCACAGTCAGCGGTTTCTCAAGGAGCCCGGGTTCTTTGCTAGAGGATGTGGTCTAGAAACTAAGCCGGGGTGGGCGGTGGGTGGGTGTGTGCGTGCCTACTGGGCTGTCACTGCTCTGGGCCCATCAAAAGTGCGCAGAGCTAGGATACACATTTCTAGCCCCCACAAGTTCACCCTGATAATGTCAGTATTAGCCCAGGAACACAGAGTTCCTCTTCTCCTGTCCACACTCCGTATTTGTGTATCTTCCTCACAGTGAGACTCCTGGTTCTCTATGACACCAGAGTAAACATATCTACTCATTTCCTCTGTCCTACAACTCCCACAGAATAGTTTTAGAATCACTAGATGAGTGACGAGGGCCACAACCAACAAGCTGGTCCTACTTTACTACTAAGTAAAGTCCAAGATTGCTTCTTTTTTTTGGCATATTGTTTTATTTTTGCAATTATTTTGGTGTTTAGAATATGGCCTTAGCACTAAAGTTTACAGAGATCTGAGTTCCAAATTGGCTGGGATTCTTTTTCCCCCCCGTGTGGTTATATCCTTGGTGTATAGTTAATGTTTTTGTTTGTAGTAAATTTTAGTTTGATTTTTTTCATCCTTTTATTTATGTTGTCTTTTGACTATATAAAACACGTACATAACTCACAAGTCAAAATCACGTAAAGAGGTGCGCTCAGAAAAGTTCCATTCCTATCTGTACACCCCACCCACTTCCCACCAACCCCACATGCAAATATTGTCATTGGTTTATGATTTATTTCTTCTAGATCACTTCTTACAAAAATAAGGAAATAGATACAGTTATACTTCTTTTTTCTTAAAGTATCTTTTTCTTATAGAAAGGGCAGCAGGCTGTACACACTCTTCTGTACTTTTTAAAATATATAATTTTAAAATAAATTCAAAATATATCCCAGAAGTCACTCTCTGAGTTCAGAGGGCTCTTCCTCCCTCTTTTTAGTAACCCATTACATGGATATACCTCAGTTTATTCAGCCAGCTTCTCATGGGTGAGTATTAAGCTGCTCCCCATGTTTTGCTGTTATAAATAGTGCCACAGTTATTCAAAACCTGTTCCTATGTTGAGTTGTACTTGTGGAAATCCATGTTCACAGACAACTCCTAGGAGTAGAATTGCTGGGTCCAAGGGCACATGCATATGTAGTTTTGTTAGCTCCTTCCAATTTCCTTCGCTGGGGCACTGCCTGGCACTCCGCCCCGCCCACCTTGGTTTGAGAAACCGTGGGTTCACCTAAGTTCAATTGGCTTCTTTGCTGCTGTGAGTTGTTGAGGTGAAAGTGTAGGCTCTACCATCAAACATCTGGGTTCAAATCCTGATTTTGCTACAAAATGTTGTGGGGACATTGGGCAAATTGCTTAACTACTCAGTTTCCTCAAACCACACCCACCCCTCTGCAGCTCAGCAGGGTGATGGCTGCTTCTGCACCAACTGCAGCCTGAGCCTCTCTCCATTCCCACCTCCCCTCATGAAGACAACCCCCAAGCGGGAGCAGACCCTCCTTCCTCGGCACCCCTCCCCATGTCCTCAAATGTGAGAACAGTAGCCATCCCTATTGTCTAAGGTTTTCTAAAAGTTAATGAATGAAACATGTAAAGCAGGGGTCCTCAAACTTTTTGAACAGGCGGCCAGTTCACTGTCCCTCAGACCGTTGGAGGGCCGGACTATAGTTTAAAAAAAACTATGAACAAATTCCTATGCACACTGCACATATCTTATTTTGAAGTAAAAAAACAAAATGGGAACAAATACAATATTGGTATTTGCATGTGGCCCGCGGGCCGTAGTTTGAGGACCCCTGATGTAAAGCATCAGAGAAGTGTCAGGCACGTAGTAGGATCCAGTAGTCACTCCCTGTGATGTTTATGTCGAAGGACGGAGTGAGGTGACCGGAAAAGCACCTGCCAACGTCGTCACTCAGAAAGTCATTCTTAGGAAAGTGCACCCAAGGGCAGGTGCGGGGGAGCCAGGAGGTGCCTCTCTGGACCCACATGGGTGCTTTGGGGACCAGGATGGGGAGCATGCAGGTGGAGAGGCTGCTTTTAAAAACAGTTTCTTGCACGTTTCAGTATTTAGTGAGTGAATATGAGGGGTTAAAAAAGGTGACTCAGAGATGACGTCAAGGGTGGGCTTCAGCAGGAGGGAAATGGATTTTGTAGCCTCCATGAATGAAATGCAACCTGGATGGTAATCTGTGAGCCAGAGGATCTTAGCATTCCAGTTAAAAGATAACAGATATTTTAATTTCTGGTTTTCATAAGTGCAGGAAGATAAAGAGTTCCAGTTTGTTTATGCAGACATCTAAAATCTGATCGATGTTGGTAAAGGAACGTCTGTTTACGTAGTCGTGCCCATGGTCGTGCAACTTTGAACTTGGAGGACATCTCAGCTTTCTGTTCAGGGCACTGAAGTGGTGAAATGGTTCCCCTGGGAGGAGATGAAGGGAGAGAATGGCGAGCTGGTGCTCAGGAGGGAGAGAAACATTACAGGAAGGGAGACTTGAAAAGGTCCCTAGAGACCAGGGAGTGTGACTTCAGGAGTGGGAGGAGAGGAAAACGTGGCTGCAGAGATGTAAGCAAATGGGAAACTTAGTAAAGTGGCTTCAATGAGCCAAATGTGTCAGATTTCACACTCCGCATGCCCAGTCGTAGGCTTGACTTTGCGTCAGGAGAGAGCCCGAGTTTGTTTTCAGCTTACTTCTCATTCTCCTGAGAAAGGTCCCTGCTGAGTCCTACCAAGGGTGGGGCACACTTGGCAGGGGGACCCCAGGGTGGGGTCTGCCTACCTGGGTGCCCACCCTGGCTCTGTAGGGTCTGTGCTGCCATGAAAGTGCTGCGACTGGAGGCCCCACAACGAGTCAATGTGGGCTGGATTTGAACTCAAGTCTCTGCAAAGCCCACATTCTTTTGCTTACAATGGAGGCGGGGCTCTCTCCTCACTAACTAACCACAATGCAGAGGGAAAAGCATCAAAGTCACGTGAGTTCTAGAGGAGAAAGGAATGAGCTGTCAGCGGATGGCTGGGGGGAAGAGATAGCAGTCATCATCACGTCCCTGTTCCTCCTCCATGCCTGTCTGCTGTTTCCTGGTGTCACTGAGAACAAATTTCTAAAGAACTTCCTACTCCTCAGGCTTGATACTCGAGGTCAGGAGTCCTGAAAATGTTCCTGCAAGTATTTCTGTCCTTGAAGCCTTGAGACCATCAGCCAGGGGAGGCTGTAAACAGGAGGAAGAAGAGGATGCCCCCAAGGGAGCCTGCCACAGCCACCTGAGCCTGCAATGCTACCTCCAGGTGAGAGGCTGGGCGTGGGCTCCTGGCCAGGTAGGAGCACACTGTCCAGGTGCTTCGTGCGTTGTCTTATTTTGATGGCACTGAAAAAGGTGCTTCACATCATATATCACAGACTCTCGCGTGCCTAAATGTGGACCTGCACACCCACTGAAGGGCGGGGACATTCCGTTCTCTGCATTTACCACAGCGAATTGAACTCATCCTACGAGATACGAATAAAGACTGTTTCCAATTCCTGTTACTAAAAATAACGCTGTAGTAAACACTTGCACATTTTTAGACACACATCTTTGCTAAATTTATTCTTGCTTCAGACACACATCTTGAGTCGGCCTTGCTGGGTCAGAGGACGTAACCTGCCGAGTGTTTCATATGCGTCGCTGACTCTCCTTTTGTGATCAGGGGCTGAGCGCCCAGTGCCTGTTTTTCTATTTGTGGTTATTTGTCATTGATACTTAAATGTTTTACATTTAGAAAATATTATACTCCTGTCTCAAACATTTCATAGATTGCTCTCCCAATTCTCCTGCCTTCTTTCTGCTTTGTTCGTGTGTGAAATTGGCTATGATAGAGTTTTAGTTTTTATGTAGACAAAGCTACCACATTTTCCATTGTTTTGCTATTTACCATATATATCATAATATATGTAGTTAATATATATTATTTTAATATATTGTATCTTTATATATGTATCTTATATATTATCTTCTTATGTCTTAATGTATGTTATTTTGATATTACCTATCTATAGTTATATAGATACAGATATAGATAGTTATAGATATAGATATACATACATATGTATATGCACACACATATATCTGACTTCCCGGGTAAGCTGAGCTTCTGCCGTAGGTCTGGTTACTTCTTTCACTGACTCACTTTTCAGCAAGAGAGAACTCTGATGAAGTTACGTTGTCCAGAGAATCAGTCAGCATTCTATTGGGCTGTGCATCTATGAAGAAGCCTTTTGCTTTAGCATATTCCTGTAATTCAGAAACAAGCTCCCCTGTGGAGGAGAATGTGTTCTTTCAGATCTTGGCTCCCCAGGGGTTGATGGGATTACCGGTCTAGTCACTGTCTCCTGGGCTCCCGGGCTGCTGGGGGATGAGGTCAGGAATGTCCTTTTCTCATCAGGCTGCTTGCAAACCTCTACCCCTGAAAACCTGTCACTCTGAGTCTGCCTCTGAACTCTCCATTCCTACAGAAGAAAGCACTTTGACCTTGTGGCTTCATGCTCCGTTTTGGTATCTGGTAGTGCCAGAGGCCCCTCTACATCTTTCTTCCCATTAAAATGCTCTTTGCTATTACCATTTACATAGAGCTCTTGCTAACTCAGACAGTGGTATTCTGTGAACATGAGCGCGTGCGCGCGCGCGCACACACACACACACACACACACACACACACACACACACACACCATGCTACTGCTGAGGGCAAGCACCTTCAACTCTTCCCTGCTTGCCCCCTCAGGCTCTCCGCCCCACCCCCACCCGCCGACCCCCACCCCCATCCCCACCCACCCACCCCAGGGCCTCTGCCAGCTCCTATAGAGTGTGGTGAACAGGAGGCCTGACAGGACTGTAGTTCATGGCCCAGCCTGCTCAAAACATAAGCGATTATAAAATTCCAGGGAAATTAAATTTTTTTTTATTGTTTTCTCCAAATTGGGTCTTGCCAAAGGGGAACATAGCACGTTAACTCCATCTATTCAAGACATTTACTTTACCTTTATGGAATTTACAGATTTTGTATAATTCTTGAAAATTCTTGAGGCACATTCCTACATATTAATACACACATATGTATATGCATATATATACATAATATTATATATTTTCTGGTTTTAAAATATGACATAAAATAAAGCCAGTCTTATAGTTATTTTGCTAGCTACCTTATCTGTTCTTTTATTAGTTTTTTTATTTGATTCCTTTGTGTTCTCCAGGTTGATCATCTACAAATAATAATAAACTCAAAATAATTATTCAACATTTACAGTTCCTATTTTTTTAAGCCTATAGTATCAGTTAAAACTCCCAGAGCAATGTTAGATATTTGTGGTAATAGTGGTCTTCTTGTGTTACTTACAAATTTAATTGAAATTCTTCCAGTGTCTTACCATCAAGTTTGCCATTAGTTTTTAATCAGTTTTCTTTATTATGCCTATTCAATTCCAAAATTGTTATGTGTTTTTTATTAGACAAGAGTATTCAGAACTATCAAGTGCCTTTTGGACATTTAGAGGATTAGGTGACATTCTCTTATGTGAATTATTACTACCCTTTGTACACGCGAACCCGCAACCTTTGTTCTGCAACCTCCCTTGCTTTATGTGTTCTGTCATTGCCTCCCCTTGGTGCCCTTGAACTCATGCTTCTATTCCCTGCATTTCTTGTACACCACTAGCTCCTTCCAGAGGCTGAACTGGCTTGGGCTTCCATGATTTTGCTAAGAGTTCTTCCCAGGTGGTGCTGTTCTCTTCCTCCTGAGTTACCTCCTACCATTTACAGCGGTTATGGTTGATCAGAGGGCTCAAGTAGTGTCAGTCAGCAGTATCTTCCATGACACAGTTCCCTGATAACCTGTCATCTACCGGCTTTAGCATCTACAAACAATGGTTTCAGTCTATACTTTTAATAGGAGTTGCAAAATAATGATTTAAAAATATCTAATATTATTTTCTCTACTGAGTAGCTGAATTTTTCTTTTCTGTAAAGAGAAAGTTAGGTCATGCCGAAATGCAGTTTGTCAAGAAAGGCAGGCTAAATGCACCTCCCCCCCACCCTGAGGTGGTGCCCTGGGACCCTCAAGGAAAAGGGGGGGAGGAAACCAGTCGCGCTGCATTTTCTATGTCTGTCAACAAGTGGTGATGCTAAAGAGTATTTTCACTTTTAAACTGTTGAAAAGGCCCTTAATGAGGGTCACAAACATGAGAGGGAGAGGCGTGGTCCATCTCTTTGAGTGGTAGATAATATTCCTTCTGCCCCACTAACTTTCCTTGTCTTGCCCTCCGTTTGTCTCCTGGTTGGAACACTTCGGGTGACTTTTTTCTATGGGCATCAGGCAGTTTTATTTGTCTCAGGAAGTTTTTATTGTTTGTTTGGAATTCATTATTGATCATGTAACTTTTTAAAACATTTCTGCTATGTGTTGAGTAAGATTATGTAGCTTCCTGTTGGGGAGAACAATGTTGCATTCTAAGGCCAAGACACTGGGGTGCCTGTAGCACTGTGGGGATGGGTAAAAGCTAATTGTGGGGTTCTTTGCAATTAGCAAGACTGTGAGATTTCAAGAGCCCCCAAGAAGAAGCTAAAGAAATCAGAAGGGATGGTCCTTACAGAGAAACAGCAAAAACAGTGTCCATTTTTCTTTCCTTCATAATAGCAGTAACTTGATCATGGAATGTGAGTGATAATGAGGGTGGTGACGGTGTGCATGTATGTGTGTGTTTGCATGTGGACACTGACTTAGGAAGTGATTATAAAAGAGTAATCTGGGAGAAATATCTATATAAACGTGAATTTTGTGAGTCAGGAAGCAGGCAGCGCAAACTCCTATAGATGGGAACAGCGCCTGCCATTGCAATGGCTGTGACGTTCATGTGGTGTGTCGTCTGGGTGGACAGTGATTGTTTCAGCCAGTGTTTGTGGCCAAGTCAGGGCCCACTGAGTCATCTTGAGAAAGAGTTGGCCAGAAACAGAAAAGCTTGTCTCTGGGTTTGTTCTGCAAAACCCACGTGAATTTGGGATCAATATTTCTTTCTGGTTTATTTGTTGGAGAAACAGAGATGGAGCACACAACCAAGAACACAGCACACATTGGAAACCAGATGGAACTGGATGGTAATTAGCTCATGGCAACGCCTCACAAATATAAGCCATGGGTTTACCTGATTTTAGCAAATACTGACCTGACACCAGGCCTGAGCCCGCTCTGGGCAGAGCAGGGGAGGGTCCTCTATCTGTGCACTGAAGGGGTTTGTGAGGCTCTAATAAGAAATGCCGCAAAGACATGGGATGTTACAAAGGAAGCGATACCTGTTTCAGTAAAGATCTATCCAGGGTCTCAGGAAACTCAGAGGAGGACTACTGACCCCAGTCTTGGGGACTCGGGAAGCGTGTCCTGTGAGGGACATCTGGGCTGGGACCTCCTGAGGGGACAGGAATAGAAGACATGAAGCCCCACGTGCAAAGTCCTGCGCTGCGGAGTATGTTTCCCGCTTGTAAACATCAGGAGGGTCTGGAGTGGTAGGTGGAGAGATGGACTAAGACACAGACTGGAAAGGCCGGCCTGGTGAGTCCTAGGAAGTTTGACATTCTTCTGAGGGTGGCCAGGTGTTGAAGGGAGTGGCCCGAGGCAGGTAAGAGTTTTAGAAAACTACCTGTGACCCACAGTAAGTGCTCAGACTCCATTTGTGTCATGAAAGAACATTTCATTGTCTCCTCTCATGCTTCCAGGCACGAGTGGCCTCCAGAAAGTGCCTTCTCCTCTATCCCATGTGGTCCTGGTCCTTGCTTCCCAGGGTTTCTAAATTGCACAGACTCGGCCTCAGCCATAGTCCTTCTTGGTGGTTCAGCACCTAGGGAACCTCCATGAGCTAGCCCATCTAAAGGACACGTGCCACCAGCGCTGCTGTCCTCGGAGCAGCGGAGAGAAGATCGTGTGTCTGAGACACAGAAGCTGCTGAACCTGCTGGGATAGTTCACAGGCAACACCAGCTTGGGCACATGTTATGTCAGAAAGTGGGAGACTGAAAACAAAACCAGAAGGAGTCTCTGGAAAGTGGGTTTGAAACCTGCTTAGATATCGGCAGAGATGAGAGTTCCCGTATCTCAGGGGCTTGTGAATACGAAGTGCTTTGATTGCCAGGAAGACAAATGGGGAAGGAAAGACAAAGTAACCAACTTCAGGCTTTTTGGGTGTGGTTCCAATTTAGAAGTAAGACATGAGCTCAGAAGTCCATCCCTTGTAACTGTAAAATCGTCAGAGGGGAAAGAGAGCTGTATCTGGTAGGGAGTGGGTCTGAGGAGCTAAAGGGATAAAGGTGTTTCCAGAAGCAGGCCCACTGCTTGGCTGGTTTCAAGCCTTCAAACATCAGGGCTTCATGACATGTTAATGCTTTACTGCAGCTCCAGTCTGAGGGAGCTCAGGTGGAGAGAAGGGCTCACAAGCACAGGCCAAGTCACGCCCTGGGATGACGTCCCCTAAGGAATGAGGAAGCAGGGAGCTGGCTATTGACCCAGTGGGACTGAGGCGAAGGGGCCACCATAAAGAGGAAGCCCTTCACCAAGACACACATCGGGAAAGAAGAGTTCGAGTGAGCAGAACTCTCCCGTCTCAAGGTTAGTAACCTTCCAGAAAAAAAAGATTGATCGTGGCCGAAGTCACACTTTTAAAATTAATAGTGTGTGCAAAGAGGGGGCCTGCTAATCAAATGGTGTAAGTAGATATAGTAGGAAAAGAGCTTTGGGAAATAGCTGTAATTAGCCGAATGGTTGATCTCGATAAACCAGTAAGTTTAATGACAGTTGTAAGTAGTAAATGGATGTCATGTAAGTCATCCTTCTTAGTCTGTTTCTAGAAGAATTATACTTGTAGTAGGTCTGAGGGTGCGGTTCTTCAGAATAATACAATGGAGCTAATTTTACCAGTGTCTGGACTATCAGGGTGAGCCTCCCTTCTCTCCAGAAAGACTGAGCAAGATGAACTTATATGATAAATGTTCACTATCAACATCCTATCCTATGCAAGGGTTGGCCATCTTTTCCTGTAATGCATCAGAAAGTGATTATTTTCAGCTTTGTAGGTCATTTGGTCTCTGTCACAACTACTGGTCAGAGAACAAAAGCAGCCATTGACAATATGCCAACAAACAGGCCTGGCTGCGTTCCAACTACATGGACAAAGGAGGCCCCCGGGCCATAGTTTGCAGACCCTTGTCCTAGAAGATGCCCCACGGAACCCAAACTGAAGTCTCTGCTTTGAATGCAAGTGCATTTTTACTGGTCCCTCAGAGGGGACTTGGCAAAGGTCTAGGGCAGTGGTCGGCAAACTGCGGCACATAAGCCACATGTGGCTCTTTGTCCCCTTGAGTGTGGCTCTTCCACAAAATACCACGTGCGGGTGTGCATGTACAGTGTGATTGAAACTTCGTGGCCCATACGCAGAAGTCGGTATTTTGTGGAAGAGCCATACTCAAGGGGCCAAAGAGCCGCATGTGGCTCGTGAGCTGCAGTTTGCCGACCACTGGTAGGGTATCATGGGTTAGGGGAAACCACATGTACCCTCATTGGAAACATTCTTTTAAGGGACACTTTGAGGCAGGGAGCAGAAACCAAGACTGTAAGGTTCCAGTTGAAGGATGAGCCTCTTCACAGATAAGAAGGACATGGTCTTCCAAGCCCCAGTCATTGGTTCTCAAAGGTTAGCACAGGCTTTCTGTTGTCCCGCATGGCAGTAGTTGTCTAAAGAAGTGAGGGCTGCAATCAGGTTTCAGCAGGTGCTGGGGCAGATGGGCTCAGGTCATGGAATAGACACTAGAATCCTCCCAATGTTCAGAAAGGGTAGAGACATCTGGGAAGGCAGGAGATACCAGAGAAAGCAGAAGTGGTGACACTGGGAGATAGAGAAGTGTCTGTGTGGACAGCGTAAGAGAAAGAAAACAGTGTACCTGGAGACTGTTACCAGCCCAGGTCCCCTAGGAGCCTGCAGTCCCAGGTGAGCTTGTGGATGAATTCACACTTACGTGGTTCACTGAGACGTGTTCAGCAGTAGAGAATTCCAATAATATTTTGATTAATGACTTCCTTGAGGATGAAGCTCTCTTATACAGACAGCTCTATTAGAAAAAAAACCTCAAGCCAAAATCCCTTCATAAATCATAGAAAAAATGGCTGCCTACACAACAAAAATAGCTCAAGCGTACTCTCTATTTGTCTTTGGTTAGATGGTGATAAATCGGGCTCATCCTTCGCAAAGTTGTAACAGCTGAACTTTATTTCCAGCCACATGTCTCCCTGCACCTTTCATGGGGATCTGTGCCCTCCCTTGATTTTAGTCACTTGTCCCATCTTCATCTCTTAGCTCAGGTGGCTTTGGATGCCTTGGAATGAAGGGTTTACTACAAGTTATTACCAATTAGTGCCCCCTTTTCAGTAATTCACCCACATACCTGAATCCTTACTCCAGAAAGGGAGGGTTCAGTGAGGAGCTGGGTGTAGGAGCCGCTGAAAGTGTGGATGGTGCTGTTACATCTCATTTCTTTTAGGATCCATTGCCCCGTGTGCTGCACTTGTCTGCTCTGTCCCTTTGTCCATCCTTCCTCTCCCCTGCACCTCTGCCATGTTTTACCTGATCCTTATGCTCTCTCTTTTACTGGTGACACACACACACTCATACACACTCCAGATAGATAGATTGGTAGATAGACATATTGATTTATTGATATATGTTTTGGCATTTGTTTAATAAGCATTTAATGATTATTTATATCATGAATCATTGACAACTTGGACTATGATCTTCTGCATTATTTATTTCCAACCTGTAACTTGGAATGTCACTTTTTTTCTTTTCTAAGGCCCCTTTGTAATTCTATATGAATCTGGGACCAGCTTTTTGAATTTTTTATAAGGATTTCATTGAGCCTGTAGATTGCTTTTCCCCTTGCAATTTAGACATCTTTCATTTCTTTTTCTTGCCTAATTGCTCAGGCTGAGACTTCCAATACAATGTGAATAGTGGTGGTGCAAGTGGGCCTCTTTGCCTTGCTCCTGCTCTTAGAGGGAAGTTTCACCACTGAGTCTGACATCAGCTGTGAGTTCTCCATAGATGCCCTTCACTAGCAGTCATTCAGGTTCTCTGAGCATCAGTTTTCTCATCTGCCATTTCCCCTTTTCTCTGACAGATCTATTCCTTGACCTTTTCTAACATCTCTGGAAGCATTTTATTTCCTCCTTGGCTCCAGTTTCAAACAGGAGCCTCCATAATGAGCAGCGTGGCTCCTCCCAGGACTTCTAACCAGCACTGTGGGAATGGATTCCTCCTTATGCTCCTCTGAGTTGCCTCCCTGCCTGTTTGGCTCCTTTTCCTCTCCCATTATTCTTTCTAGTAATTTTTCTTGTGAAATGCCCTCTATTGAACCAGTGGCCATGGGCTCTATTTTCTTAACTGGACCCTGACTGGGGCCCATGGAGTCAAGGACACACATAATTATTATGTCCCTGTGTGATAGATAGTGGATAATGTCTGGCAGTCAGTCTATTGCTCTTCATCTCCATGGAAATCTTTGAGAACAAGCCTTCCGCCCGCCTTACTCAGATCACAGTGACAGTGTCCTAAGTTTGGTACCCTTTTCTGCTTCCTTCCAATCCAGTCTTCATGCAGCAACCAGAACAATTGTAGGAGTTCCGAGGTATGTGGGTGTAGGAAACAGAAACTGCTTTTCTCACAGGCTTGTAAAGTATAGGAATTTATAGCCTTCCACAATGTGCTCAGACTCTAGAATCCTGAATTCAGTACCTCAATGATGCCATCTGAGATCCAAATTCATTCCCGTCTCTCTCTGCCACACTCTTTGTCCTCGGGTTGCTTGTGGTAACTGGGGCAACATTTTTTCTTATTCAAATATAATAATAATACAATAAGATTTGAGAGAGAGAGAGAGAGAGAGAGAGAGAGAGAGAGAGAGAGAGAGATGTGTCTTTGACATCAAATGTAAAGAATTTCCCTTACTTTGAATGCATCAATTCAGTCCATGATTGGCTTCTCCACCCCTGCCCCCAAATAGGTCCTAGTTGTCTGTATCATGGCTTAGATTTGTTCTACTATCCCTATGGTGCGGGAGAAGGAGTGGATCCTAAACAAAGCCAGCTTCCTGTTAGGAGTGAGGGAAGTTGTCTGATAATTCAAATCAGATCGTATCATTCTGGTACCTAAAAGCCTCCAATTGCTTCCGCTTGCACATATAACCCTATCAGAAAATCCGTAAGGGCAAACATTGTCTCACCCAATCCATCTTCAGTCAGTCTCCTGGCAATTCCTGTCCACATCTCATCTCAATGGTTCCCGCTACAACGCTGAAGGCGTTCCCTCAGAGCTATGTTTGTGCCTTAGATGTACGTTCCAGGAATGGTTCCTGGTGCTGAGTCACAGATGCAGCAGGATGCCCTGGTCCCTGACGAGCCACTGTGAAGTGCTTCATGTATGTCGTTCAACACCCTTTCAATCCGGCCCCAAGTTCATTTTTGTCTCGTCCCCACCCACTACACTGTAGTCACGTTGTTTCCTGGTAGTGTCCCATGTTGTCACTCCATTGATCTTTCTCCCACTTTTTTACTTGGAAATTTGTATTGTGGTTGGAAGTCCCAGAGTCTGGTGTACTCTTCCTATGACACCCTGCCCAAATCTATTGGAACGAATTTTCTCTCTCGGATGTTATAGAACTTGATCAAATGACTTGTATAGAAATGACCAAGTTTTATTATAACAAATTCCTTCTTTAATCTGCCCGACCCAACATTTTATGGGTGATTTGGGGGTAGAGATCATGTCTATCTTGTGCTGGTATTGTCAGCAAATGGTTTCAATGAATTACTTACAAAATAGAGATCACAGATATGTCAATTAACTACTACAAAGCTGTTACAAATGATATCATCAATGTGAAAGCTTTTGGAAAATAGAATGCTATGTAAACCTAAGCTGGCACCATACATTATTATAGGTACACATCATAATGTTCTATTACCATGAGATTGTTGATTTCACATTTGATATTGAACTATAATCATATAAGATGTAACAGTTAGGGATACTGGGTGGAGGTACATGGGAGCTCTGTATTATCTTGGAAAGTTCCTGTGACTCTATAATTATTTAGAAATAAAAAGTTTTTAAAAAATCAACCATAACAGTAGATTTGGGGGGCCTTTGGTGACTCCTTCATCACCCCAAACCAATTCTGAGCTCAGCAAAGGAAGGCCCTGCCCAATGGGGCTGCCAGATCCCTAGTCATAGACTCCTCCCCTCACCCTTCAGTCTCTGCTCCAACCTCAGGTCCTCAGTAAAGACTTCTGGGCCTTTCTATCAAAGGGAAATGCTAGAGCCTCTCCCCTGATCCATGCCCCTGCTGTGTTTTCCCTCTTGCACTTACCATCTATAACTGACTCTACTTTTTACTGTTTTGTTTTCCTTTCTGTCTCCTCCCACTAGAACATAAGTTCGATGATGGCAAGAATTTTAAAGAATAAATTGACTGTTGTATCCTCATTACCTAGAGAAAATGCACTCAGAAAATGTTTGTTCAGTGAATGAATCTTTGTAGAAATGAAAGCTTGAAAATAAGTTGTTTCCCCGAGAGAAGTAGTTCAAATCTGCCCATCCTTGTACGAGAGCAAAGCTGACTTTGAAGCTCAGACCTTTTTCCTGTGTTCGCACTTCAGAAAGAGGAGAGACCACTGATAGTATCTGAGAGGAAGGAAGCAGTGCCTTGCACTGGGTCTCTGCAAGTAACATTATAAAACTTGTCTTTTTTCCAGACCTGCCTCCCAGGCGCTTTCCAGAGATGGATTATTTTACTTTCCTCGTGGCTCTTCTTCATGTACACAAAGGTAAAGATAATGTCTTCAGTCCTTTTTTTGGTCTTATAGTGTGACATGTTCTGAAATTATAATGCTCTATAGTTGGCTTAGATAATTTTCCACTTGTTCAGAAAAAGGAAAAGTTCCAAGTGCCTATTCCCAGCAGTGGAAACCTTTTTAGACTAAGGTAGAAGTTGTTAGTCTCTACCATGGTCTCAATTTACTATCTTGCTAGGTCTTAGAAAGCTTAGAACAGCTTAAGGTATCTATTTGGTGTTTTAAGCATAATGTCTAATTGAATGAATATGATGTCTATTTCAGCTCTAGGTGAAGAGATATTTTGGAACACAAGAGTCAAACTTGCAGAGACTCTGACTCTCGAGTGTCAGTATCCATTGGGCACCTTAGTCCAGATGGAGTGGTTCAAGATCAACGCAACGGAGAAAGAGTCCATAGCCATTTTTCACCCTACCTTTGGTTCGGAAATAAGGGAGCCCTATGTTGGTAGGGTTTACTTCTTGAAGTCAACCTCGGGTCCCAACGATATGATGCTGGCCTTTCACAATGCCTCTGAGGCTGACGTCGGTTCCTACTCCTGCCTTCTTGAAATATTCCCATATGGATCTTGGGAAAAGGTGATACAGGTGGTTCCATCAGGTAAGTGCAAATTTCATTTCCCTTTTTACCCATTGGCAGCATTTGATTTTATAAAGCCCAAGTAGAAGCAATGACGTGCTTTATCATATTTTGTGATGCTTTCCAATTCCATTTCTAGATTCTATGAATGTTATTTCAAAGAAATAAAACTGAGTTAACCTTGTTTTTTTTAATGTGCTATCATTTTTGAGTAGAAGAAGCATCTAACAAATTTGAATGTACTGGAAGAAAGCACAGGTCTTATATTGTCTTCATGATAAGTTGACCCTACATTTGCTGGCAGTGTTTGGTCCAGGAACCCAATACATTCCGCAAGCCTCCAGCAGAGTTGAAGAGCAAATTGGATGCTTTATTCTAGATAAATGGTACCATTAATGCAAAATTATGTTAGAATGTGTATCAACTTTAGAACAGGTGCCTCTCTGTTAGTAACTGATTTAGAGAATTTAAGGGTAAGAATGGCTGCATTTATTTATTGTTTCTAGAAAGACATGCTGAGGTGACTTGGGAGATAACATCTCAAGGCCCACAGAATTTGTGGTAGAAGTGGAGTTGTGGAGAGATTTACTATAACCCATGTGTCTCTGGCCTGACTAGTCAGTTAAAGCAAACGTTATACTGTGTGTGTATTAAGTAAGCAAGTGTCAGCTCATGTAATACTTGTGAAGCACCATGGGGGAGGCCAGATGTTCGCATTATACAGATGAAGAAACTGAGATCTGGGGTCATTAACTAACTCAAGTTTGGGAACTTCCAAGTCACAGCACCAGAGTGAAACCAAGGGATGCGCCTGAAAGTGCCAGTAATGATCTCAAGGGGAGCTCGACTCCAACAGAGCAGATCACAAAGGCTCAAGGGAGGGACAAGTCATGTTGGACCTTGTAGATGGGGAAGGAATTTTTTAAGGTAGAGAGACTGGGGTGAGGGAAAGAGAAAATGGAGAGAAAAGGACATCTTTGGCAACCCTGATGGCATTGGGTGGGTGTTTAAAACTCATGCAGGACACAGAACAGGATCCATCTGACTAGAGTCCAGAACTGAGCAGGATGAGGTTCTTACCCTGGGCTCTGAGACCTTCCCTGTCACTAGAGGTGCCCTGAGAGGTAACCTCAAGGGTGAGAAAGAAACTGTGAGTATGGGACCCTCTCCCTGCCTGCACCAGCAAAAGGGCTCAACATACGAGATGTTGGGGTCCCAGGTAAGCTTTTATATCATAGATGACATATTAGAAAATAATTTGAACCCCATTGGGCAGCAGAATGTCAGAGAGGAGCCCAGGAGTCTAGGATGGCTCAATCTCACTGTGCCTAATAGAGTTTGAGCCTCACTCTGTAGCATAGACCCTTGAAGTCACTGAATAATTTTCAGAGGGGACACAAAATAAGCCCATCTTTTTCACCACCTAGAAGATGAAACTAGTCACCACCCTATAGGAAGGGAAGAGTTTAAGGGCAGGTGGACCAATTGTATTTTGTGTATTGGAACACTTATTATCCACTGCTGGTCAGAGTATAAATTGGTGCATATATCATATTATTGGTGTTGGTAATATTCAGGGCTCTCTGGAGAGGCGGAACCAGTAAGACATGCATGTACATAGAAAGAAATTTATTGCAAGGAGTTGGCTCATGTGATTATGGAGACTGGCAAGTACAACGGTATATTGTGGGCTGGGAGGTACACACACACATACACACACACACATACATGCAAAGAGGGTTCTGTAAGATGTTACATTTCAGCAGTTTTTTATTTAAGAAAGAGAAAAGATATTAAATAGTGCCTATAAGAAATAGTCAACTGATGAAACAGAAACATTTTAAAGGCTTACAAATCTCCCTCCTTAATGAAATAAAATAACATATAGAGAAGGCAGATGATAAAGAACATTCTAAGACTCATGGAAAGCCAGACTGTGGTTCCTGCCCTTCTCAAGGGTGAAATGAATGGGAATCCGAGCCATGGCTGTTTCTGTTGACTTGCCGTTCATTTGAGAAGACAGGGAGGAGCAAGCTGGAGAGCTCACATCTCTTTGAGAGTCAAATCTCAGGCTTTGGGGTAAAGCTCTGTAATCAGAAGTCAAACAGAGAGAAATAAAGAAACCACCTCCAAAACAAGGCAATCGTGGATTTATATACATGATTATATCCAGTTAATGGATGGTGAAGACAGTGTAATATACAAGCACAAGTACATGGTTGGGTTTTATGAGGGTCCTGTCCTCTGTTTGTCCAGTCAGCACCCAGGACTCTCTGCTACTGCATTTCTTCATGAGGCCCCATCTGTCACCCTCATTGCCATATAACATCCAGAAGAGGACTTTTACTTCACACTTGTTGCTTGACCCACTCAGGCAGTCCAGAGCTGGATGAAATTGGCTGTGATCTTTGCATGGAGCCATTTCGCTTATCTACCCCAAACCCTCCCCTTCTTTGTAGATGTTTTGATGTCCCAGATGGCCTTAGGGGAGGCGTGCATTTGGCTGAAAGGCTAGAGAGCGTTTCCTAGGGCTCTTTAAGATGGTCTTAGTGCAGCTGGAGAGGGGGAGTCCCTGAATTTTCTTCCTCTAGCTTTCCAGGACCAGGCAGTTTATACCTCTAGTGTCATCTTTACCACAGCTGCTCTCTCCCCAGCCCTGCATGACTGCCACCCGCAGTATGTGAGCGCTGCACGGTTCCTCTACAGAGTGGGTGCTGCTGGTGTGTGGGTGCTAGTATATGGTGGGGAGTGCGGCTCCATTTGTCACAGCCCCTCCAGATAACTGGGAGAGCTCAGCCCACAGCTGAGCTGCCTTTCCAGACCTTCTGGGTCTGTCTTCTTATCTATAGTTCCGCTCATCACAGGTGGAGAGCTGCAGACACTAAGTACTGTTGTCCAGCTTCCTCTCAAAACTTCCATGGGATTAGGGGGTGGGTGTCAGTGGCCTTCGGAGACCTTACAGGAATTTGCCCATCGACAGATCACATTAACTGAGAATATCATTACATGTGTGCATGTTGTAAGATAAAAATGCTGGGTTTGGGCCCTGGCCAGTTTGGCTCAGGGGATAGTGTTGGCCTGTGGACTGAAGGGTCCCAGGTTAGATTCTGGTCAAGGGCCTATACCTTAGTTGCAGGCTTGATCCCTGGCCCTGGTCGGGGGGGGGGGGGGGGGCGGGCGGCGGATGGGGGCCACATGCAGGAGGCAACCAGTCTATGTGGTCAATGTTTCTCTCTCTGTGCCTCTCCTCTTCCCTTCCACTTTTTCTAAAAATCAATGGAAAAATATCGTTGGGTGAGGAATAACAACAACAAAAAATGCTGGGTTTGGGATGTTGAAAACCAAAGGGACAAAAAGGGAAATAAACAACTGGAGAAAGGAGGGAAAAGCAAGCCCTCGGCTGACCTGAGGCCTGGGGCCAGCATCCGTGTTCTCTCTGAGCCAATGCGCCCTGCCGCTTAGCTAGCACCGATAAAGGGCTGCTGAGCTGTGCTTTCTGTTGGTGGGTTTGTTTTTGTTTGGTTTTATACGGAGTGGCAATTGTAAGCAGGGTGGCTTTCCCTCTCATTCGAAAGTTTCTGAAGACACTGAAGATTTGGAAACTGTTGAGAATTGTAAGACTATCAAGTCGGTCATTTAGGGATCAACACAAAATTATTCCCGCAGGCGGCCTCTCTTCCACTCACTCCACAGTCTTTTTAAGTAAATAACCCAGTTGATGGGGCATCTGGTGCTTCCCTTGAGAGACTGTTCACAATCCAATAAATCTCAATGTGAGAAAATTTCCCCTGACTTCACCTGTTTAACCAACTTACGTTTTTTTGGTGTGTTTTTTGTGTGTGTGTGTGTTGTTTTTTTTTAAGTCCTCTTCTGAAGCCCAGAGAGAAAGGCCCACATTCCATAGAAGACTGATACACAAAGCTTTCTAAGGATAAAGAGATATGAAATATTCACATTTAATAGGGCTGTAAATAGCCTACATGGGTCATACCTGCTGCTGTTAGTGGGGTGATGATTGTGGCTGAAAAGAGTGATGTCTGGGCATGAATTCTGTGAGCATTTAGGTTCACCATTTAACTAGCAGGGTATTTAAGAAACACATTCTCATTTTAGCAGACCAGCTCTTACGGACATATATGTCTCATTTCTTTTTCTTCTTTAAAAAATTTAAAAATATGTTTTTATTGTTTTCAGAGAGAGAAAGGGAGAGGGAGATAGAAACATCAATGATGAGAGAGAATCATCGATTGGCTGCCTCCTTCATGCCCCACACCAGGGACCGAGCCCGCGATCTGGGCATATGCCTGAACAGGAATTGAACCGTGACCTCCTGGTTCATAGGTTGATGCTCATCCACTTAGCCACACAGGCCAGGCATATGTCTCATTTCTTGGCAGGCTACAATTCTATATGCCTCCCAACACTGACAATTCTGGATTAGTTTAGTGAAGGGGTGTGTGTGTATTTTCTGCATATGCAGGATAGTTTCCATCTTGACATAGAAATAACCCGAAACTTCAGAAAGTTTCAGGTCATCCATTAAATTTGTTCCCCTAATGGATAGAGTTATTTTTCTTTACAACCTGGATGCTACAATCAGAAGTGCAGCAATTCCCCATATCCATGATTTCCCTTTCCCTGGTTTTAGTTACCTGCAGTTAATGTTGTCTGAAAATATTAACTGGAAATTTCCAGAAATACCCAACTTATAAGTGTAATATTGCACACCATCCTGATAGTGTGACAAAATCTTTCTCACCATCTAGCTCTGACATGAGTCATCCCTTTGTTCACATCTTCAGAAGGTATACACTACCCATCCACTCATTAGTTACTTAGTAGCTGTCTTGGTTGTCAGACCGACTGTCGTGGTATCATAATGCTGGTGTTCAAGTAAAGCTTATGGTAACTAATGTTAGGTCTCAATGCTTATGTCATTCTCCTCACTCCATCCCATCATGTTGGCACTGCATCATCTCACATCACCACAAGCAGGGTGAGTACAGTGCAATCAGATATTCTGAGGGAGAGACCACATTCACATCACTTGAATAATTATAATATGTAATTATAGACTATTCTTATAATTATTCCATTTTATTAGTTGTTTTGTTAATCTCTTACTGTGCCTAATTTATAAATCAAACTTTATCATAGGTACGTATGTGTAGAAAAAAATATATATACTAGAGGCCCGGTGCACAAAATTTGTGCAGGGGTGGGGGGGGGTGGGTCCCCTCAGGCCAGCCTGCACCCTCTCCAATCCAGGACCCCTTGGGGGATGTCTGACTGCTAGTTTAGGCCCAATCCCGGGGATCTAAACCGGCAGTCGGACATCCTTCTCACAATCCTGGACTGCCGGCTCTTAATCGCTCACCTGCCTGCCTGCCTGGTTGCCCGACCTGCCCCCCCCCCCCCCCCCCGCACCAGCCTGATTACCCCTCACTGCCTCTGCCTGCCGGCCTGATCGCCCCTAAATGTGCCCCCTGCTGGCCTGGTAGCCCCCAACTACCCCCCTGCGGGCCTGATTGCCCCAAGCAGCTTGCTGTTCAGTCATGTGGTCGTCCCTCACTAACCCCCCTGCTGGCCTGGTTGCCCCACACAGCCTGCTTGTTCAGTCGTTTGATCATCCCTCACTAACCCCCTTGCCGACCTGGTTGTAGGTAGCCATCTTGTGAAGGTTAATTTGCATATTACCTCTTTCTTATATAGGATATATATATATATATATATATATCCTATATAAGATGTATATATATCTTATATATATCTATATATGATATATATAGGTTTCCATACATCTGCAGTTTCAGGCATCCACTGGAGGTCTCAGACTGTATCCCCCTTAGATAAGGAGATAACTATACATCATTTTTCATCTGAGACAGCAGGGGATTCAATTATTGTCTCTGAGACATAGCTCAGTAACAGTGCATGAGACAAATGAGACTTTTTTAGCTTGTCCTTGTAGCTTATGACATCATATTTCTCAAAATATATCTTGCTTATTTTTTAGGAAGCATAGTCACTCATTGAATAAGTATAAAAAAAGAAGCTTTATTTAATGTAGTTAAATATTGTGTCACTTCTTCCTTTCATTTTTCTTCAATCCTAGAAATGGTTGCTAAAAGAATGGACATTTAATAAGTTAGAAACATTTCCAATGACTGGCATCGTGTTTTGTGGAGCAGTTTTATACTTAACACACTCTGACTCATATGTTTTCAGTGAAAAGAGCAGACTTAAGCCAAAGAGCAAATTATTCAACATTGCTGCTCAAATGACACTTTGAGGCATTAAAGTCTACTTTTGATTGGATGAATGTTGATAAATAATAGTGATTTTAAAAATTGTGTAAACCTGCTCTAAATCCATTGTCTAGACATTTGCCTTTTGATGTGAAGAAAAGAAGAAGAAATGAGCGAGGTTTTTGTTTTTTAGAAGTTTCTAGTTATGTAAACATGTGGACCAAGTCCCCACAGTGCAGGGCAGAACTTGTTATGTAGCCTGGAAGAGCATTTGGAACTTAAGAGGTAAAGAGATTACTTACAGTCTGAGGAAACCATGGGAGGTGTCTGCCCCAGCTTGGAAGTCTGAGTATGATTCTAGAAGGAAGATGCATCATGAAAAACATCATGTATAAGGGAAATGCTCTTTATATTTGGGACATATGAAAAATACATTTGGTCACAGTTTGAGGGGAAGGTCAGTGGGTGAGAGGTCTGGATTCTGGACGTCATTAGGTGGTTAGTCAATTCTCCAATAGTGGAAGCTACATGTCGGTCAGGATTGCAAACACTGTTTGGAGCCATTCCTGCAGTGTTGCTCATTTCAGGAACAGGGCAAGGTTTCTTAGCTGCCTCTGAAGGGTGCGTCGCATATGGAGTGAAAGAGAATTTAAGGGACAGAAAAGGCATGAGCAAAGACAGCATCACTCTCCCTGTGATCCCAACAGTATTGGGCACAGTGCTTGCACTTGGGGGATGTCACTGGGAGTTTGCTCCTTAGGAGTTTGCTCAATAAAACAGCAAAAGGATGGGGGTACAGGGTGGGAAGTGATGCTTCCATAGAAAATCTGTACATAGGAAAGGTATTAATTCCAAACATGATTAAGGGGAACAGAGCGACCTCTGATGAGTGCCTTCCAGGAAGTATGAAGTATTTTCCCTCAAGTAACATTTATAGCCCATAATATGTAAAACATAGTTTCAAGTATTTTTTTGTGTGTATTTGTAATACTTATTTCCCTAAATAATTATTTATCCTAACTTCATCATAAAAAAAATAAGGAAAAGAGATCCCCCCTCCCTAAATATATTCTCTCCATGGGGAGTTGATTGAAATGTATCTACCATTTTCTACATATCTCATAGTTTACTGAGATATCTTGGTCATTTATCCCACCAGTTTATTTACCACCCAGAATAGTTTATTGTCATTTACAAGGTTTTGCCATCATAATTTATTAACAAATTACATGCAAATATATTAAGTTTAGTACATCATATTCATAGAAGAGTTATTCATAACAGCCAAAAGGTGGAAGCAACCCAGGTTTTCATCAAGGGATGAATGGATAAACAAGTTGTATATACATACAATGGCTTACAATTCAGCCTTAAAGAGGAAGAACATTCCAACACATGGATGAACCTTGAGGACATTGTTCTAAGTGAAATAAGCCAGTCACATAGGACAGATAACTGCATGATTCTCTAATAGGACATACCTACAGTAATTAAATTCATAGGAACAGAAAGTAGAATGGTGGTTGTCAGGGGGTAGGGATGGGTAGTGGGGAATTGTTAAATAGGTTTAGAGTTTCAATTTTGCAAGATAAAAGGAGTTTTGGAGATTAATTGCACAATATGTGAATGTGAATAACAATACTGAACTAGGATAAGATAGTAAATTTATGTTAAGTATATTTACCACAATTTAAAATATTTTACATATACATTTGATGTTGAGTTCAGTTATAGGACTAATTTATGGGAGACTTCACTATTAACAGTGATCAATTTAGAGAAACTCCAGCTATTGTTTTGCTTTTTGTCTTCATGACCGTAAGAACAAAGATGGAATTCTTCTAACTAGTCCTGTGACA
The DNA here is from genome assembly GCF_014108235.1 of Myotis myotis. NCBI lineage: Eukaryota > Metazoa > Chordata > Mammalia > Chiroptera > Vespertilionidae > Myotis > Myotis myotis. The sequence goes on from NW_023416401.1 coordinate 45,650,695, forward strand.
TTTGGAAAGTCCCTTCATTCTTTTTTTGAGCTTTGGTTTATTAATCTATAGAATGGGAATAATAATATGCATTTTATGGGCAGGCTTGAGAATTAATGAGATGATGTGTGTGCCTAGCACATAGCAGGGGCTCAATGCACGGCCATTCCATTGAGTTCTCTCTTCAGGTTCTTAAGGAATGAGACATCCAGTCCAGAGTGAAAGTTCAAGAGTATTTCCACAAACACACAAACACACTTGCCAGGGGGGTGGGGGGAGGTAGAAGAGGATAAAGGGGAGATAAATGGTGCCAGAAGGGGATTTAACTTTGGGTGGCGGACCCACAGTGCAATATACAGACGATGTATTATAGAGTTGTACATCTTAAACCTCTATAATAAATTATGATTAATAAACTATAATCTATTATAATGTCACCCCAATAAATTCAATAAAACTTATAAAAGACCCAGTACGTATAAATTTAAGGAGTCCACCAGATTTTAAGTAATATATATTTTTTAGTTTTATAGTATTGGCTTGGAGGTCTATAGAACAACCAAGTGTCCACCTTATAAAAACATGCAGTTTCTGTAGCAGCTGTCAATTCAGATGATGTCTGTGTATGCCGTCCTTTATAAACATTACTGTATCTTTCCTCTATAAACATTTTTTCTTTGGCAGTCTGAGGGCACAATACTCCATTGATGTTTATTGACTGACCTCTTTCCACCCTGAATCATATGTGTTGCTTCTCTCAAGCTTGTCACTTTTTTGCAAGTTTCCCATTAATCTACTTAATTTTTTTTTAGTCCTCCAGGACTTGTGGAGATAAATTTATGGATTTTTATTGAGGGGGATAGAGACCTCACTGGGGAACAGCAAATTTTTAAAAAGGCCAGAGCTGATGGGTAAGGAGGTATAAAAGAGAACCTATTAGCAGTTGCTGCTAAGAGATTTGAAAAATCTCAGTGGGGTTCTCATCAGTCACACTGTAGCCCTGGATCTGCCAGCCTCACTGTGTCTCCCTGACCCTCCACCCCCCAGCACTGTGCTTCTCCCGGAGCACCCCAGCACTGTGCTGTCTCCCTGAGCCCCCCAGCACTGTGCTGTCTCCCTGAGCCCCCAGCACTGTGCTGTCTCCCGTGACCCCCAGCACTGTGCTGTCTCTCTGAGCCCCCCCCCAGCACTGTGCTGTCTCCCTGAGCACACCCCCCCCAGCACTGTGCTGTCTCCCTGAGCACACCCCCCCCAGCACTGTGCTGTCTCCCTGAGCCCCCCCCAGCACTGTGCTGTCTCCCTGAGCCCCCCAGCACTGTGCTGTCTCCCGGAGCCCCCCAGCACTGTGCTGTCTCCCGGAGCCTCCCCAGCACTGTGCTGTCTCCCTGAGCCCCCCAACACTGTGCTGTCTCCCTGAGCCCCCCCCAGCACTGTGCTGTCTCCCGGAGACCCCCAGCACTGTGCTGTCTCCCGTGACCCCCAGCACTGTGCTGTCTCCCGGAGACCCCCAGCACTGTGCTGTCTCTCTGAGCCCCCCAGCACTGTGCTGTCTCCCGTGACCCCCAGCACTGTGCTGTCTCCCTGAGGCCCCCCCCCAGCACTGTGCTGTCTCTCTGAGGCCCCCCCCAACACTGTGCTGTCTCTCTGAGCCCCCCAGCACTGTGCTGTCTCCCTGAGGCCCCCCCCAAGCACTGTGCTGTCTCTCTGAGCCCCCCAGCACTGTGCTGTCTCTCTGACAGTGTGGGGAGCTAACCCCACAGATATCTGTGCTGTCTTTGCTCCCAGTGTCTCTAACTCCTACCAGTCCTCACCATTTCAAGCTGCTTTGGGGTAGAATTTCCAGGCACCTGCTTTCAGCACTGTGTGTCCTCAGAATGGCCCGGTCTAAGTTTCCTGACTTCATGGGATTAGTGGAGACATGCATCTGAAATGCTATTGAAATGCAGCATTTCTAAATGAGGCCTTGGGACCTTCAATGTGAATCATTCCTTTTACCCATGTCTGTGTCTAGTGAAAAATTTGTATAGTCTCAGCAAGGCCGTCCTCTTGATGATGAAATGATTTCTCATGCCTATTAGACCCATATTAATATTTGAAAAAGTAATATTTATTCTTCTCATTATAATAAATTTAAAGTTTTGTAATATATTTGCCATACCTTCAATGCTGTTATAAAAACCTTCTGAATGCTTATTTTTCCACGTTTGCATCTATGTTAATGCTCCGCTTGGTAATGATGACTGGTCATTTATCATGGGGAATTTCTTATGTCAATGTCACTGATCATAAGGGCTATCAGAAAGAGTGAGGATTCTTGGTACTCTCTTAAGTGTAATTATCCAAAGGCAGAAATGCGATCTACTTTTTTTATTTCTACACACACACACACACACACACACACACACACACACCACACCACCCAAACCAAACCATGGTAATAAAAATAAAGAATATCATGAGGCAAATGATACCAAACAGGATTGGATAAAATTTGGAGTGTGTAGGCCACATAATATTTGAGTCCTTAGCTTTTATTTGCAGTTACTTAGGTTGACTAATGAACAGAAAGGCCACATCAGGTCACATTCACAGGATAAAGTAAGGGAGGAGCACTGTGAGTCTCCCCACTGGGCACATGTCATATTTGATACGAACACATGGCTTAGCCTGAAGGGAGGGTGGCTGGCTTATTAATGAAACTGGGTTGGGGAGGTAGTAAGGAGATTGGTGCCTCTTTTATGATTAAGAAGCCACTACTGCCTGGGGATGTTCACCATCCAATGGCACATGAGATGTGTTCATGTCTAACAGATGTCGGAGTGAAGTAACGATAGTATGATGCCCGTTGTGACGAAGTTGGAGGAAGCTTCACCAAAGATCTCATTCTAGGAGGTTTTCAGGGTGAATACAAGTCTTGGGGGTTTCAGCAGACCAAATAGCACAAAGACATGGAGTGGGGATATATGAGGGCCACGAATGGTCTGGTGGGGACAGAGATTACAGGCCATGGATGGATATGGTGACGAGGTGATGGGGACAGGGTTTGTGCTTCAATGAGGCTCCTGGGAACTGGAGGTGTTGAGGCTGTAGGTGTGCAAGAGAGTGGCCACAATCAGCTTTATACGTGGGAAGGACTGCCTGGCAGAGAAAGGTGGGTAGAAATGCCCACAGCTCAGTGTGCAAAAAAAATGCATTTTAAGACAGCAGTGACTGCTTGTATCTAGATGGGAACAGAGGAGGTACATACAGATGACTTACAGAGCACACATGAGGTTATATGTTTAGTTAAAGGGCTTCACATCTAGTAGTTTTACTTGTCTTTCCACGTAGGAGCCACAATGAGCTATGTGATATGAGTACTATTCTGGCATGTAATTTGCTTCTTTCTATTAAGAAATTGAATCACATTTCTGGGTCCAAATACTGACTCTACCTTCACTAGCCATGACTTTTGTCAACATATCTTTAAAGTGATAATTATAATTGTTCCCCAAATGTAGGGACAAACATTCCCTGGAAAGTGTTTGTCACTTTCCTCATGTCAAATTACAAGTAACTAGTATATAGTAAATATTATGATTATAATTTAAGAATGCACCAAAGTTGTTTTCTTTTGAAGAATTATGAGTAGTCCTGTGTCAAGAGAGAAGCATAGAGGACATATCTTTCATGAAAGCAAAAAGAAAAAAAGTCAAGATTTTTCAAATATTATAGAATTGAAGAAAGGAATGCCTTAGTGAGACAGTAAGTGGTTATCTATACTAATAAAAGGGTAATATGCTAATTAGAGCAGACATCTTCCAGACGTCCATCTGGATGTCCATCTGGATAAAGCCACAACAGCTGCGAGGGCCTAGGGCTGGTGCTGCGCTGGAGGGGCGGGTGGCACTGCATGGGAGGGGCAGGCTGAAGCTCAGGCAGCCATGTGGGAGGGGTGGGCCGTGGCTCAGGTAGCCATGGTGGCTGGCAGTGGCAGCAGCAGCAGCAGGGTGATGGGGCAGTGCCTTCCTCTGATTGGCCAGGTCACCTCCTTGAGGGAGGCTAGACTGTGGCTTAGGCCGGGGGTGAGGCAGAGGCAGTTAGGGGCAATCAGGCCAGCAGGGGTGCAAGTTAGGGATGATCAGGCATGCAGACAGAGGGGTTAGGTGCGATCAGGCAGGCAGGCAAGGGGATAGAAGCCAGCAGGCCCAGATTGCGAGAAGGTGCAGGCTGGGCTGAGGGAACACCCCCATGCATGAATTTCATGCACTGGGCCTCTAGTTCTATATAATAAAAGGCTAATATGCAAATAGACTGAACAGCAGAACGACCAGTCGTTATGACCCACACAGACCACTAGGGGGCAGACGCTCAATGCAGGAGCTGCCCCCTGATGGTCAGTGCGCTCTCACAGGGGGAACGCTGCTCAGCCAGAAGCCCTGAGTTGGGCCCATGTCTGGCAAGCACAGTGGCAGTGGTGGGAGCCTCTCCCACCTTCATGGCAGCACTAAGGATGAGCAGGCCTAAGCTGTGAGTTGGACATCCCCGAGGGCTCCTGGACTGTGAGAGGGTGCAGGCCGGGCTGAGGGTTCCCCTTGAGTGCACGAACTTTATGCACCCTGCCTCTAGTATGTTATAAACTCCACGGGGCATTCATTTATCTTGTATCTGAGTAGACTGTTGAAGGTAACAGGGTGTGTTTTCTGTGGACAATTTCTGAGTTTTAAAACTCATGAAGTGAAGCTTCATAAAAGTGAAGGAAAAAAAAGACACAGGCTACCTTCTATAAGACCGATGGAGGGAGAGTTCATTTGTAAGCTCTTTCTAAGATCAGAAAAGCAGCTCAGATCACCTGTAGTTTTACCCATTTCCTGTTTCGGATTTGAGCTTATATGTAAAGAGTGAAAACAAAGTAGTATGAAGGCAGGGGATCGTTTACATTCCTGAAGGTGACTAATTGACACTTTTTTTTTAAAGAACTTAATTTTTTAAATCCTTGTGCAGCATTGGGTCCTATTCAGCAAACTCCGCATCTTGTTACTGGTATTAAGGCATCGGTCATGATAAACAATTCCCTTGTTTGGCCTGACCCTGCATGTTCCGCAAGAAAAGATGAAAATGTACTTTGCCGAGTGTCATTTATTTCACACAGAGATAATATGCTTTGTCTCTTCAGTGTTTATTTATTCTTAAAACGTAGATAATCTTCTTGTCTTCGGTTCTTTTGAAAAGTGGAGTCATTAGCTTTCTTTTGTTGCCAGACGTTGTTTGAAAGGTTTTATCTGCCTCCCAGACGATCCTTTAAATATTTTGGTGAAAATGAAATCTTTTGTCTTATGTAATAACATTCCCTGGCTCAAGGCTTCGTTGGCATGATTTTAGATATTCTCTTTAGCCATATAAAAGGTCATTTTTTTCTCCTATGTTTGAAAAATCTCCCTGACAGCCTTTCTGGTGTGTTTGAATTGCTCGAGCTTCTCCAATATTCTTCCTCACCTTGAGCATAATGGAAACAGAGAGGCCGCAGCCAGTTTTTGGTTATCCTTGAGAAATGAAGCAGCAAATTAGCTGAGATAACATCCAATTCTCATTCGATGCAGCGGTTGAAGCCTCTACTGTCAAAACATTTACTGTTGGAAGTTTTAACCTTTTTCGATGGTTGACATTTCTCTTCCTTTTCCTCCTTTTCTCTTGTTCCGGTTGCCGAGCCTCCAGCGGTGACAGGAATTCTCAAACGCTCCTCATCATTCAGTTTCTAGGCTTCGATTACTTCTTTCATCCACACCGAGGACAGCCGCCTGCTCAGTCTCCCTGAAGTCTCACTATCCAGCCCCAGACAGTCACGCTACAACACTAAGCATAAGCATATTGACCAACATTCCAAACCTTCTCCTCTCCACCTGTATTTCCTATGATTCCCCACGTGCATCGGTGTGTCCTTGGTGGTTGCCTACCTCTGTGGCTTTGCTCCAAGTCCAGCCAAGATTTGCTTCTGTGCCTGGGCTGTACCTCCTCTCCACTGCTTCCCTCTCCACTACTTCCCTCTCCTGGCCCCCACTGTGTGGACTGTGACAATCTGTTTAGATCTGTTGAATCGTATGGCTTCCTTACTACTTTATTGGCTCTGGGAGGATAGGGACCATGTCTGTCTTATTTTTCACTGCATCCCTAATCTCTTCTCCAGTCCCATACATATATTAGGCCCTTACTAAAGATTTTTAAACTGGATTCATGATTAAAGCAAGTGACTCTTTTGTAAGCTACCCAGGGTGGGGATAGGTCTGGCTCACATAGATAGCCCATAAATACGGCCTCACCCATCTTTTTACCACAGACTCTTAAGGGCTGGTTTGCTTAATTGGGGTTAGCTCCCCACACTGCCAAAAGCTGTAAGAGCTGTGTGATGTGGGGCTGTGGTGAGTGTGCCCTGCTTGAGATTGAGCTGGTGTCTGCCATGCCTGGGACGTCAGGTTTAGAGAGGAGGCTCTGACTCACGTTCAAGGTTCGAATACAGGGACTCTTGGCCACGATAAAGCTCTTTGCTTCTTTCGAAGAGCTTCCAAACTACTCCTCATTTCCTTCCCAAAACCTTCCCCCTGCTACTTCAAAGCATAGTGGTCAGCGGATTAATTGTTAGATGGGAGCCTTCATCTTTGATCCTTTTCAGTTACCTTTTCTCCTAACATGTTATCTGAGGAATTAAAGATATGCTTATCCACATACGTCAGGGCATACCCGACACTCTAGATGATGAAAGAGAGAAAAGTAACAATTTGGGGGAATCTCAAGAGGTTTGGTGCAATGACCTGGTTGTGTGTCTTCCCACCAGCTCACACTGTGCCTTACTTGTCTTTGTGTCAACGCACAGTAATCTCTGTTGAATGAATGAATGAACGAATGAATGATAAAAAAGGCAGTTTTGTTTGTAATCTGTCTTAGTCTAAATCCCCCACCCGGCAATTGCAGGCCCTCATTCTCCTCTAAACTTTGGTCCTAGGGAAGACAGTAACATGTGACCCGTGACCTGTGACCTGTGACAAGGCAGGCTCTTGACTCTTTCCTTTGCTGCAGCCAGTCTGTTCCGAAAAATCGGCTTCCTTTCCTTCTACCTGGAAAGCAATCTAATGGACAATTTTTCATGTGACCTGTGACCTGTGACCTGTGACAAGGCAGGCTCCTGACTCTTTCCTTTGCTGCAGCCGGTCTGTTCTGAAAAATTGGCTTCCTTTCCTTCTACCTGGAAAGCAATCTAATGGATAATTTTTCATGGATGTGTTTGTTGGTGTTGCTGGGAGCTGAGGTTGTTATGTGCATTTTAACAAGGACAAGCAAAGAAATTGATTTCTAATTATAGGATTTGAGGCATCATAAAATAAGATATTTAGGAACAGGAGCTTCCTTGGGAGCTTCCTTCCTCTGTGAAACGCAGCCCCGTTCCCACTCGGAGTGTCCTGTGTGCCCCTTCACAGGGTAGGGATGACAGTCCTGGCCCAGGGGCTCAAGCCTCCTGCCTCGTGGGACTCCCTTCTCCACCCCCTGCCAGCTGGACCTGCCTCCGGGCTGTCGGGAGGACTCAGGGTGTTAGTACATGTAATGCATTTAATGCTGGCACATAGTGAGGGCAATTCCAGGCCTGTTAGTTTGCTTTTGAAATATGTTGAAAATGTTAAATATAATTAGACAAAATGCTTACCATCGTCTCCAGTGATAGTCACCGACACAGTCTGTTTTCTAGTCGGGGAGGATTAGGGTCAGTGTTCATCTTTTGATTCTTTTTCTGTGAAACTCGGCCATGCAGAAAGTCTACCAGAAATTTCCAAGTCTGCGAGGCCAACTGCTGACACTTTCGTGGAAAACAAGCCAGTCCCCTGGCTTTTGTCATCATCTGGGTTTGCAAGCCTTCAGAGCTATACTATTTAAAATTCTCACCTCCCATGAGACACTTATGTTTCTGGTTGGAGAAAGTACAGCGTTGCTCATGTACTACAGCAAACCTTGTGGTGCTGACTTAAATAGGAAGCATTGTTCTCCCTCATTGTACTGGAACGAAGAGACTGGAGTTCACTTTTTAACAATTAAAACCTGTGAGCTAAAGTTACAGCATGAGGATCCATGGCCCCTTGAGACAAACACCCTACAGATTTGGGGGCTCCGTGAAGCGGCCAGGAGGCAGCCTGGGCTCTGGGGACTCACCTGAGGCCACAGCAGTTGAATCACAGGATGTTTAAATCACAAGTGGTCCCAGGCCTGGGCCAGAACCCTTTTGCTCATTGGTGTTCATAGGGGCACTGCATTTTGGACAAACCGAACACCTTCTCTTAGTGTGTGTTTTCTGGGCCGTGCCTCTGCCCTGCCATCTAGGACATGCTCGCCTTCCTGCATTTAAACAGATGGCCGAGCTCGCAGCCTCCAGACGCTTTGTCAGGTTGTGTTTTTATCTCTTCCAGCAGCTCTTGTTCCTCCCACTTATCTGTGCTGTTCAGTCAGGCAGTCCTTTAACTTATTTTTATCTTGTTTGGCTCCTTCCCCTTGTATCTGCACTTTAAGTGAAGGACAGAGAACGGTCACGCGTGTGGAGGGGCATGGAGAAGATGGCTGATCCCCCAGTGGGTGGCCTTGCTGCTGCTTATCGGTGCGGAGGGATCCAGGTGGGATCTGAAATGCTGCACCGATGAAGTCCTTACCCCGTGTTAGTTTGCTTGGGCACTAAAATATTTTTCCAAATTGATCTATCATCATGCTAGAAAAATCACATACAAAGTACAGAGGAATCCATCATGTTATTCTACATACACACCATGTGAGAACAACACAGACAAACTGTTCGCATGGCCAAATCCAGAGCCCTGATGGCACCCGGTGCTGGCGAGGGTGTGGGGCAGCAGGAAGGCGCCTTCACTGCGGGTGGGGATGGATGCAAAACGGGGCAGCCACTTTGTAAGGCAGGTTGGCAGTTTCTTACAAAACCAAACACACTCATCCTACAAACGAAGCACGCATGCTCTTTGATGTTTGCCCAAAGGAACTGAAAACTCATGTTTACACAAAAGCCTGCCCATGGCTGCTGTATACAACACTTTTTTCATAATTAGCAAAACTTGGAAGCCATCAAGATTCCCTTCAGGCCATAGCCGGTTTGGCTCAGTGGATGGAGCGCCGGCCTGCGGGCTGAAGGGTCCCGAGTTTGATTCCGGTCAGGGGCATGTACCTTGGTTGTGGGCACATCCCTGGTGGGGGGTGTGAAGGAGGCAGCTGATCGATGTTTCTCTCTCGTCGATGTTTCTGACTCTCTATTCCTCTCCCTTCCTCTCTGTAAAAAAATCAATAAAATATATTTTAAAAAAAAGATGCCCTTCAGCAGGTGAATAGATAAACTGTGGTACATCCAGATAATGGCATAGTATTCAGTGCTAAAAAGAAATGAACTATCAAACCATAAAAAGGCATGGCGAAAGCTTAAACACATGTGACCACGTGAAAGAAGCTACGTTGAAAAGGTTGCATACTGCATGAGTCCAACTCTATGACATTCTGGAAAAGGCAGATCTATGGAGACACTCTTTTGAGTTGCCAGGGGTTGAGAGGAGGCAGGGGCGAATAGACAGAGCACATCCGATTTTTAGGGTAGTGAAAATACTCTGATATTGTGATGATGAATACATGCCATTATACATTTGTCCAAACCCACAGAATGTACAGCATGAAGAGTGAACGCTAAGGTGAACTATGGACTTTGTGGGATTATGATGTGTCCATGTAGGTTCATCCTTGGTAAAAAAATGCGGCAGTCTGGTGAGAGATGTAGGTAATGGGAGGCTGTGCGTAGGTAATAGGAAATCTCTGTATCTCCCTCTCAATTTTGCTGTAAACACATAACTGCTCTAAAAATAAAGTTTTTAATTATTTTTAAAATTCTCACCCGAGAGTGTTTTTATTGAGTTGAGAAAAAGAGAGAAGAAGGGAGAGAGAGAGAAACATTGACGTGAGAGAAAGAGCTATTCGTTGCCTCCTGCAAATGACCAGACCCAGGATTGAACCCCAAACCTAGACTGTGTCTTGACCAGGAATTGAACTCAAAACTCTCAGTGTATAAGAGGAGGCTCCAACCAACTGAGCCATTCGGCCCGGGCTAAAAAGAAAGTTTTTAAAAGCAAACAAACATTCCCCCCACAATCTATTCTATGTTTATGCTAAGAATTAATACATAACTAGTTAGAAATGTAAAATTAACTGGCTTTTATTATTTTTGTTTCTGTTTTTAGGATTCAATTGTAATCAAACCTTTCTTTCCTATTAACAATGACAATTTGATTGCCATTTTAAGTAGATTCGCTTTCCAAATCAGGGTGCCAGGGTCCTGGTGCATGTGGGGTCCTCCTGGTTTTCGGGTTGTTTTGGTCGCTCTCCATGTGCTGAGCAGGACGATCGGGTGTTCCGAGCAGCAGCCGGCCCGACGTGAGGGAGGCCGGTTGTGCAGGCCTCGCCTAGATTTCCACCTGACTCCAGCCAGCTCTTCGGTTCATCAGGAGAGGTTAAGGGAGTCCACTCTGTGCTTCCAAACCACCTGCCTCTGGGGCGGGCCTGCTTCTGTCGGTTCTAGCCTGGGTCCTGATATAGAGCGCCCCTTCCCCTGAGACCCCCAGGCCCAGCCTCCCTCCTGGGTCTGTCCTTTGTGCAAATACAGACACTTTACACCCAGTCACACTCCATAGTGTTGCTTCCTGGTAGCAGGGTGGGTTAGATTGGCAGGTAAAGCAAGTTTCTGAGATTGGAGGACAGCTGTCGCCACAAAGGAAAAAAAGCAGGTATGTGAGCTCTGAAGACCAGCATCAATGCTGCCGCCAGGCCAGCCTGTGTCTCATTTCCGAGGCTTCGGCGCGGTGTAAAAACGGGTTTCTCTTTCTTTTTGTCATTTCTTTTATGTTCTTTCATTTTCTCAACACAGTGTGCTGTGATCTGATTTAGCCTCTTATTGATATTGTCTCTGGCTTCTTATTTTCTCATGCCTCCTCTTTCCCTGTCTTATTCTAATTGCTCACTTATTTCCTTTAAGCTTTTATATTCTTTGTTTTTTCATTTCTTATGGATTTTCTCTCTTTCCTTCTATTTCCCCCCTGTTCTTGTGCTGGCTGGTAACCCAGAGATGAAATGTTTCCTGTGTGCTTGTCATGTGGGTAGAGTGTTAGCTTTGGTAAATGGTTGCACAGCTACCGGGTGAGAAGCGGGAGTGCTGTGGTTTTCTCTTTCCAAAAACTTTCTGACACATGGAACCACTTGCTGAAGAGAAGAAGCTGGTTTGGTGGGGACGAAACTCTCACAGACAGTCTTCTAGTTGAACACAGACAGCGAATCTTGTTGTATTTTAGACTTTATTTTGCACTCTCTCTCAAGTGAGGATCTTCTTCTCTCCTCTCTTCTTTTTCATTGGACATCAAGAAAGTGGCTCTCCGGCCAGCCTGAGTGAGTTAGTGACACAGAGAGGCTGGGATTAATGGTCTCTCAGTTCCGCATTATTGTCCAGGGCTCTGTGACACCATGACTGCCCTTTCTATTTGGACAGTAGGTTGAAATTCCTTGTCAGCCATAGCAGAACTATCAGATTAAATAGACTGACATAACCTACCCCCCTCCCTACTCCTCCCCACTAACCTAATTCTTGAAGGTTATTCTCTGGATCAGGTTCTTCAATTGTTTGGTCTCAGGATCCCTTTATACTCTTTTTTAAAAAGTATTTTATTTGTATGCTGCTGCCAGTGTATATAAAATAATCATTCTTGTGAAATCTTAATTCATGAAAATTCAGAGAGGTAGGTGTTAAGGACTGACAAAAGCAGAAGTTTGTAGAGTATGGCACGTTATAGGGTAAGCTTTTTGTATAGACTTCAGATTTAACTCTCTTTGAATATTCTCCAGTTCGAGAAAAGTGGTTTAGAACACCTTCAAAATTCATTTTACTACAAAAAGGAACAAACTTTCTGGGGTCTGAAGGGATTGGTACTCTAAGATACTCCAGTCAACAGGGGGTCATGTTGAGCATTCTGCAGACAGAATTGTTTCAGATCTGCCGCTGCCTGGGAAACCTTCACGGGGTTGAGCCTGGCCTCCAGCCGAAGCTGTTGAATTACTTTCTCCATAGCGGTGACGCTGGAGGAACCAGACATGGAGCAGGTAAGTGCCGGGCAGATTGGTCGGTAGCGGGTCTCGGGTCCGCCGGGGCCAGACAGCCGGGCAGCGATGCGAGGGGCGGAGCTCGGAACTTTTCCCTTTATACTCTTTTTGAGAGAAGATTTTATTATGCTAAGAACATATAACATGAAGTCTAAAGTCTTAACAGATTTTTAAGTATACAAATAATGTTGCTAACTACAGGCATTATGTTGTACAGCAAGCATATCTCTAGAACCTATTTATCTAGTAGAACTGAAACTCTACACCCACTGAGACACAACTCCCCACATCTCCCCTGCCCAGCCCCTGGCAGCCACCATTTTATTCTTCACATCTATGAGTCTGACTATTTGAGATTCCTTACAGAAGTGGAATCATGCAGCACTCTCCATTGTGCATTCTTGGCACTCTTGTTAAAAATCAACTGACCATATACATGGGATTTATTTCTGTGTCTGATTTATTTCATTTGGCATACTGTCTTCCAGGTTTATCTGCATTGTCTCATAATGCCAGATTTCCTTCTTTTTAAAGGCTGAATAACATCCCATTGTAATATATACCACACTTTAAAAATCTATTTATCCATCAATGGACATGTTTTCATTTGTGAATAGTGCTGCAATAGAGGCTGTGCCATTTTACATTTCTATCTGGAAAAGGGTTCCAATTTCTTCATATCCTTGCCTTGTCTTTCTCTTTTTCTTTAATTTTGTAATAGTCATCCTAACAGATCTGAGGTGATATCTCATTGTGATTTCGATTTGTGTTTCCCTAATGATTAGTGGCATTGAACGTCTTTTCATAAATCAGTTAGCCATTTGTACATCTTCTTTAGAGAAATGTCTATTCAAGTCTTTATCCCATTTTTCAAATTAAATAAGTAGTTATTGGGTGTTTTTTTTTTTAATTTTGCTATTGAGTTGTAGGAATGCCTTACATATTTTGGAAATTAATCCTTCCAGGTATATGGTTTGCAAATGTTTTTTCCCATTGTGTAGGTTGCCTTTTCACTATGTTCACTGTTTCCTTTGCTGTGAGGAAATACTTTAGTTTGATGTAGTCTCACTTGTCTATTTTTCCTTTTGTTGCCTATGCTTTTGGTGTCATATTCAAGAATCATTGCCAAGGTCAATGTCATGAAACTTTCTCCTATGTTTTCTTCTGGGAGTGTTAAACAGTTTCAGAACTTACATTTAAGTCTTTATCCATTTTGAGTAGGTTTTTGTGCATGGTATAAGAGAAAGGTCCAATTTTGTCCTTTTATAATGTGTATTGCCTGTTTTTCCAAGAACATGTGTTGAAGAGACTATCCTTTCTCCATTGTGCATTCTTGGCACTCTGGTTGAAGATCTGCTGACCATGTATATATGGATTTATTTCTGGGCTTTCCATTCTCTTCTATATTTTTGTCTTTTTGCCAGTACCAGGTTGTTTTAATTATTGTGGCTTTGTAGTTTAGTTTGAAATCAGGAAGTGTGACACCTCCAGCTTTGTTCTTTTTCAAGCTTGTTTTGTCTATTGTGGCCTTTTGTGGTTCCATATGAATTTTAGAATTGTTTTTCCTCATTTATTCTTTTAGAAATGATTGAAGACCCCAAAGAGTTTTGTTCTATAAATATTTATTGTAATCGAAATGAAAACCAAACAAAATTTAAAAGACCAGAATTTATAAGCATATAAGCACACATCCCAGTGGCCATCAGAGACTCTGAAAATCTCTACTATATATTCTTACAGGATAAGAGTGAATTTATAATATACATATTCTTATAGAATAAGAGTTAAAAAAGTAAATTACATTTTAATATGGCTATTAAAATCGGTGTGATCTTTCAGTTCTCAGAGAGTGATACAGGAACCCTTTGGGATATCAGGCCACACTATAAAAACTGCTGATCGAGGTATCTAGTGATTATGTACTAAGTGCTATGTGCTGGGTATTCCAGCTATGGTGGTAGGAAGGTGGGAAAACATTGGAGGACTCTGTAGTTACCCAGGAAATCACAAAACACAGGGTTCTTACTTTATGCATAACCCATATATCTGAAAATGAATTTATGTATATATTCAATGAAGATGATTTGGTATCTCTTTTATGAATAATAAAATCTTAGTTGGCATTATTATAATCTAGACTAGAGGCCTGGTGCACAAAATTTGTGCACTGGTGGTGGTGGTGGTGGGGTGTCCCTCAGCCCAGCCTGTGCCCTCTCGTAGCCTGGCTTCTGGCTGAGTGGCACTCCCACTAGGAGCGCACTGACCATGAGGGGACAGCTCCTGCATTGAGCATCTTCCCCCTGGTGGTCAGTGCATGTCATAGCGACTGATCGTTCTGCCGTTTGATTGATTAGTGTATTAGCCCTTTCTTATTTAGGATATTTGATACTCAGAGTCAGTGTGTGAATCAGCAACCCATTCAACCACTTGATATGATCACTTGTGACATTCACCCTCTTGAAACGATCACTACCAAGAAAACCACCAGAGGTTTTGATGATGTTTCTTGTTATATGGTTAACCAAGTAAAAGTTAAAAAAATAAGTGTGAGCACATTCTTTCAAAAGCCTTCTTCTTACAAAAATTTGGTATAAAGCTGTTTGCAACCCCTGAAACCATGTTACATGACATCACCAATCTTTTTGATGGAATTTTCTGAGTAGCTTCTACCTTCCCATTTAAAAGTTTGAGGACCTAAGTGTAATCAATGTCTTCTTCTTTTCAGATAGCTTTGAGATAGCTGTGCCATTGAATAGCCATGTGGTCTCAGAACCTGGAGAAAACATCACATTCATGTACGAACCTCAAATGAAGGGTCCCCTGCAACAAGTCACATGGGAAAAGGTCCAGTCCCATCAGATCGACCTCCTAATCAGCTGCAACTTATCCCAAGGGAGAAGCTTCCCCTCAAGGTTTAGGAGGCAAATCCTGAGCAACTGTAGCCAGGGGATGAGAAGGAGCTTTATCCTCATGCCCCACGTCGTGGCCTCTGACTCTGGACTTTACCGTTGTTGCTTCAAGGCCAGCACAGGAGAAAATGAAACCTTCGTGGTAAGGTTGACCGTAACTGATGGTGAGTACATGACAGAAGCCTTCTCATGTCAAAAATGGAAAAAGCCAACCACTGTGGGTTGGTTTCTGTTGTCTCTTCTATAACTCTATTGTGCAAAATATTTTTTAAAAATTTATTGATTTGAGAGAGAGGGAGAGAGGAAGAAATATGGATGTGTTGTTCCAATTATTTATGCATTCATTGTTTGATTCTTGCATGTGCCCTGACCGGGGATTGAATCCACAACCTTGGTGTATTGGAATGATGCTCTAACCAACTGAGCTACCCGGCCAGGGTCAAAATATTTTTTAATGATTGGATTTAGGTAAGTTGTCAGTTATTGAATGACAGTCTTTAGTATGTCTTTATCTTGCTAATCCTTCAATCACAGATTTAATAATAATAAATCTTTCCCGTTTTCTTGATCTGTCCCATATTCCTGAAATGAAACAAAAAATTCAGGGAGTCTGAAAAAATACATGGTCTCACCAGCCTGTAAGTTCCAGCTGTATAACCTCCTATTTTTCAGTTACATTAAAACTTTTGAGGGTGGTGGCTAGGTTTCATAATCCTCATACAACCTCAGCAATAACAAGAAGCTTCTGGATTAGTGTTTGCTGAGTCAGTGTTGTGTTGAGTGGAAATTTAATAAATGTTTGATAATAGAGTTGCTTCTTTGACACATTGGAGCTTTGAATCCCTCAGCTCTTTCAGATCTGGGAGCAGAAGCAGACTGGCCTTGACAAGGTTGAAGCTGAAATCCAGGGCCTCTTAGCTGAGCAGGTTCCTTCCAAGGCTGGGTACTCACATTGTATTAGTAATTTGTCTCCTGGGTCATAACGATGCCCTTACCTGTGTGAGCTTTAGGCCTCACAAAAGCCATGGAACAGTAAGAAAAAATGATTTTTTTGCTTGCTGAAGTGCAAACACAGAGAGACTGGCCTCTCTAGAGGTCTGTGTAGAGGCCTGGGTTACAACTGAGTGTGAGAAAGGCCATCCCAGGCTTTCCTGATTCATCCTCTGGGCACATTTTCTCACTGCAGAGGGACATGTTAGAGAGAGTAATTTATTTTTATTGGTGACAGAAATTCCACTTTAATTCCCCCTCCCTCCCTCCCTCCCTCCCTCCCTCCCTCCCTCCCTCCCTCCCTCCTTATCTCCCTCCCTCCCTCCCTTCCTCCCTCCCTCCCTCCCTCCCTTCCTCCCTCCCTCCCTCCCTTCCTCCCTCCCTTCTTTCCTTTTTTCCTTCCAGCCAGCCATCTTTCTTTCTTCTTTGCTGTCATCTGCTTCCAGGAAGCCCATGTGCCTTGCTTGTGTGTAGACTTTTAAAGCCATGGCTTCTTAGGTTTTGGCTGTCCCTTTATGGACAGTTTATGCTGCAACCTGCTGTTTCTTCCTGCCCTGCGAAGGAAGATGAAAGGCTTTGTGTACACAAAGGCCTGTGTGTGCCAAGCAGGACATTTCTCAGAGGACAGCCCTCTGTCTACAGCAGGGGTGGGGAACGTCTGGCCTGTGGGCTGTGTATAAGGCTCGCGAAATCATTTGGTCTGGCCCTGCCAAGGCATTAGGGGTGAGTTAATTAAATGTTTGACCAAATATAGCAGGCTAATTTTTGAGTTGATGATTTTGTATGGTCTGTGAGCAATGTTATAAATATTCAAATGGCCCTTGGCAGAAAAAAGGTTCCCCACCCCTGGTCTACAGAGTCACCTTGGATCACATCAAGCTGCCTTTGCTCCTCTAAATGACAGGGGTGGAGGTAGGGTGGGGAGTTGTGGGATGCACATTCTTTTCAGAACTTGGTGCAAAACAAGGTTGATGAACCAATTTGGAAGAGAAAATTAACTGAGATTCTTCACTTTAAATGTTGACTCCATTCCTTTAGACACATATAGACACTATTTCTTACCTAAAAATAACCTTGCATTACAGAATTGTTTTTTAAACCTGGCCACATAGAAGAAAGACTAAGCATAGTCACTAATCTTTTTTCAGGACCAAGGCAAGAAAATGGTCTATTCAGAAAAATGTCATAAAGAACCATTTTCAAACACCTATGAAATAAGATCTTGTCCATTATATGTGAAAAAGTGATTTTAAACATCTTAAATCATAGAGAAAATGGAGGTAATAGATTTTTAAGAGGTATAGTTATTTAACGCTTACTAATTTTAAAAAAGATCTTTCTTTTGTCAAAACATGACTAAGTTTCTTGCACAAAATGATTTATTTTATTTGTACAGAAGCTGTAAGCACTGTTGAATATTAAAGCAACTGAATGTAATGGGCAGCATTGTTAGTGTCCATTTGTTTTGAAAACCCACAGAGTGGCTTTCTGAGATTCAAGGGCAGGTTGAAAGAATGTCAATGGGACCCATTAGTCAACAGTTATCATTGACAGAAGATGATAGCTGTTGACTGTATGCTTTGGTCTAATTCTCTTTAAAAATGATCATAAGTATGTATTGAATATTAAAAATCAGATGGAAAGCAAAACTAGAGCGCATGTATTTTCTCTGGTGCAATTTGATTATTTCAAAGCTTGAGGCTGTTTAGTCAAAAATCAATGTAGAGCTAAAAGCAGAGAGACAGGTGTAAGATGTAGAGCAGATTTAATTTATCTCAACTGTCAAGGGAAAGGTGATTGTGACACAATTTTTAATAAACTGCTCTGCATCCTTTGTTACCTCCACCCACTTCTTTATAGCAGGACTCATATTCCACACACACACGAGGCTCTTCCTTGACATCTGTCTGCCTGTGTTCATATTCTGACAAGTACCGGGTACTCATAGGTCACCCAAAAGATGACGCAATGTCAACCTAAATGTTATATAGCCAGGCCTTGATTTGTTTTGAAGAAAGAGAAAGTGGCAGAAGCATGAGTTATACCAGAATTTACTATGGACTTTCTTTGTTAAATTAAAAGAAATACTTGTCTCCTGTTCTTGGCTCCTAGGACCTGAGAAGTAGGAAATAGTTTCAGACCGACTATTCTGCATTTGAAATTTGTCTAGACCACGGGGTCAAGGATCAGGGGGAAAATGTGTGCACACAACAGTGACCAAAATTATTCTTGGTCCTTAGTATTCATTGGAATTTCATTAGTTATGAGAAAAGTATTTTAGTTTCCACCAAAAGAAATTTTGAAGTCTTTTAATATTAGCTAAATGATGTTCAAACTACTATTGTTTTAACTGCACTTATTGATTGTGAAAAGGAGGAGGATCAAAGATGCCGGGAGCCGGTCCATCCTTGCTGTTTCAAGGGACCTGGCATATATGGCATACTGTTCTTAATATGTTTGCTCACCTTCTTGGCACTATGTATTTTAACCAAGCTCTCTGAGAAAGGTTGTTTCCCCAGGTAGGGATTTTCCCCTGAAGTTAGGGAGGGAATAAAACCCCTCAACTAAGTGCCAGGTGGGTAATTAATCACTTTAACTATGAACAATCATGCTTAAGCTACATAATCTTTACTCCCTGGAATGGAGATAAGAAACGCCCTAACCTTTGTAATAGAGATTGATAGGATTGAATCAACTGGTATAAATACAGTTGTAACAAGACAGCAAGACTCAGAACTTAGAACACAGAACCGAGAAGACAGAACCAGGAGGCACAGAACCTACACAGAACGTTCTCTAGAGACAGAAGAACTTCGCTGGAGAGAACATGACAAAAGATCCTGGACAGAAACTGGCCTCAGAACCTAGAGACAGAACCTAGCGAGAGAACATGGCAAAAGATCCTGGACTGAACCTGACTACAGAAATTGGCAAGAGAACCTGACTAGAACCTGGTGACTGAACCTGGCTGGAGAACTTGGACAGAACCTGGCTGGAGAACCTAGCGAGAGAACATGGCTACTGAACTTGGCTGGAGAACCTGGACAGAACCTGGCTGGAGAACCTAGCAAGAGAACATGGACACAGAACCTGGCTGAGAATCCTAAGCAGAACTTCGCTGGAGATCCAGACCAGAACTTGGCTGGAGATCCTGGCTAGAGATCCTGGCTAGGCTGCTGATCAACTGAACGCTGTCTCCGTGCCATTCCTTCTTCGCCGACTCTGTCCACACCTTTGGGGACCCCTGGACCTGCTGGGGTTGGACCCCAGCACAAAGAAATGAAATCAGCTCTCTCAGGAAGTTTCTGGAGGAGATTAGTTTGAATAAACTTCCATTGGCCACTGCTGAGTAGTATAGTTCCTCAGGTCCTCTACTCTAATATCCCACCAACAAGGCCACTCAGCTGAACCATCGGGTTTCAAGTGAGGCATTGATGATCAGAGCAAAGAAAAGAGACAAAACAGGGGACAGGGAGTAACAGGGAGTAAGCATGAGAGGATGAGGAAGTTGTATGTGGGTGACTGGCTCGGTGGGTACAGAGATTCTGAGTTATGGGTTAACATAGAAGGTGGTAGGCACAATTAAGTGATAACTTGTTGAAATTCTGGATCTTTTTATGAGCAACGAAAGCCACTATCAATTCTTTTTTGTTTGTTTTTTGCCACTATCAATTCTTGACCAAAGATGGCAAAAATAATATTCAAGGAAGTGTAAGTCAAATAGTTACTGTGTATAGAATTTAAAAAGTGAACTTCAAGGCAGAGGAAATGAGCTAAGAGTTCAATAGCACATGAATGATGGTGCTCTCAAACTAGGCTACAAAGGAGCCCACTCGGGTAGACAAATTTCCAATGACACCTCCTCCAGGCAGACAAGTTAAGAAAAGGTGCCCCTTTCTGGGCTGATGCAGACTCAAGCTTTGGCCAGGTTTGCTGGTGGGCCACGGGCATCCTACCCACCTTGGGTGGGCACAGCGGGGAGAGAGAAGTTGGTCTGATAGAAATGTCAGCTGTGCTTGCCACCACCTGGACAGTCACTCACACTCTTCTATTTTTTCCTTTTCTTCACCAGCCTATGAACTTTTGCTACATTTATCTCCTTTCCTTTCGTGTTTCCATCAGATCTCACCACCTTCAAGATTTTCCGCACTGGCCCACACTGCTCCCCAGTCATTGCACCATTACACATCTTGAATGTCTCAAACACTTATAACTTGGAAATGTATATGCTTGAGTCACTGCATCTATTTGCCGCAGTCCAGATTCTTATACTAGAAATTATTTGAGGTATCAGATTTTGGCATCTCTGCTTAAAGCTGTCAGATCTTTCCAGAATTTGTGTTAATGCATGTTCTTGGCTGATTCCTTCTATGTTAATATTTGTATGTGTTCTAGTAGGGACTGTGTCCATTTTGTGTTCAAGTTGTCTAGCTAGATTAGGTCTAGATTTTCTTCATCAATATTGGACATTTGCTGTTTAGTGATTACTGATCAAAGATACCTGAACTCTTAGGTTAATTGCATTGCTTGAGAAGAAATTTTCATGAACTTTGTTTACATTTATATCTTTCAAAAAAGTCTATTTCATTTTTAAATTTTATTTTTCTTCTTTACCATATTTTCTGTAAATGGTGCTTAATTGCTGGTCTCCTCGGTTTGGAGGATGAGGTTTGTAAAGGAAGGTGGCAGAAGTGTTCAGTAGAAAAACATGGGGCCAGAGCCAAGAGAGCCTTCCCATAGATTGCTTCCATGAGGCCTAGAGTTCATTAATCCAGAATGTTCTGTCCCACTCCTGGGAATTTATAGTAGATGTGAACACTGTAGGCATGGGGGTTGCTGAGCTGGTGCACATAGGGCTGACAGATGTGCCCGTTGCCCTGGCACAGTGTGATGGACCTCGGCCTCTCATTATCTTCACATACATAGAACATAATGTGCATGACGGTTAGTTCATATGACAGAACCTCAGACCAGAGTCCCAGAGCAGGGCTTGCACTTCCCACCAGTTCAGACAGCCTCCCATGAAACAGATCAACCACGATTGCCAATGTAGTTATGTTTTTAAGTTTCCAGGCAACAAC
The DNA here is from genome assembly GCF_014108235.1 of Myotis myotis. Classification (NCBI taxonomy): domain Eukaryota; kingdom Metazoa; phylum Chordata; class Mammalia; order Chiroptera; family Vespertilionidae; genus Myotis; species Myotis myotis. The sequence goes on from NW_023416401.1 coordinate 45,671,801, forward strand.
TGGGTATCCAGATGAAACAGACAGTTTCCATCATCACAAGCGAGCTGATTACTCAATCATGGCCTATTATGTCGTTGGCTCTGCTCAAATCTGTTCTTTCAGGAGACACTGCCCTGCATATTGATTTACTCATCTCTCCTGCTCCCGCAGTCATTTCTTTATGCATACTGTGCTTGTGTATATAAAGAAGATATTGAATTGAGTAATAGAAAATTAATGTCAGAGAGAGAGAAATGTTGAAAGAGGTCATGTTGAGTGGGCGATGCTGTTGCAGAAGGAACGTTGCTGAGTGTGTTGGTGTGTCAGGTGCCTACAGCAGATTCGCAGGGAACATCACGATAGAGTGTTAAGTGGGTGGTATTAGAAAGCAGCTAATCCTGGGAAAGGATTTTCTTTAAGTGGGTCTTTATCCACAGCGTCAATTTCAAACAATTTTCATGAAGTTTTCTTCTCCTTAGGAGCTTAGAGCACAGGTAGACATTCAAATTCAGATCCATGCACTGACTTTCTTCCCACTGAAAATCCATGGCCAGACTTATTCAGAGACTTGCCTAATGACTCCAGCCACAAAACAGCCATTTAGACTGTCGTGGGTGGATTTCTCATTTTAAAGCATCTGGAAACTGTTAACAGCTTGCGGTTGTCTCTCAGAGTCTTATTAAGAACTGAGCATAGAGGATGGTGTGAAATTTTCCCCAAGGCAAGTAGGAAACAAGTTACAATTTAAAAAATTTTGCTCTTCATATAAGATTAATGATGTTCCATTCTCCATGGCAATTCTAATTTTCAGTATCACAGTTCAATTAGTCAACGACTTCCAATTTCAACTGAAGTATTTCTATCATGTACTGACCTGACTCCTGCAGAATATTCAAGGGTGACCTAGTAGATTTGCAGAGGGCTGTTCTGAAAAGAACAGGAAATGAATAGTAAACATTTATCATTTGTAGAGATATATCTTTGGACCCTACTAGTAAATTGTATCATAAAGTAATTTACATTGAATTGATTCAGGGATTCTTAAAGGGCATTAATTAAACTGAGAAATATTTTTAGATAGCTTTTATAAAATAAATATTTTGCAGTCCTCTTTGGCCACAATAAAGTTCATTTCCAGAATTAATTCAATATATTTTACTTTTGCTGGAACTCAGTGTCACTGTGATGTTTATAGTTGTTTGAATAGAAGAGTGGCGTTTTATTGGATGAACCCACAGGAAGAGATTCCTCCTTTCACAGATATAGATTGACATGGTGATGGCTCTTGATCCTACTGGTGGGGTGTGAAGAACCGCTTTAGCTAGGGTGAATAGTGAGTGAAATGAGAATCCTTATCATCACAATGATGGACATGGGCAAATGAAGAATGTATACTGCAATGAGAAGATTGCACTAACAAAGGCTGGGATATTGTCTGTCTTCAAAGAAACTCAAGGACACAATGGATGTGCAAACGACCCCTAAATCAAGGCCACAAGGAGACACATTTGCAAATATAGAAATATAGGTTTGCAGGGTATGATTATTGTCCTGATGTTAACATGCTTGGGTTTTTGTCTTATATAGAGCACTGAGATAAATGCTTCACTCCTTTAAGTTGTGTGAATTCAGATGTCTGTTACATTTGCTAGGAGGGGCAGGGAGCATATTAGTCAATTGGCCATGTGTAAGCATTCCTCCACTCACAGGGACAAGAGAAAACAAAAATTTATTTTCCATGTTAAAGTATTCAGAACAGTTATATTCTCTCACATTTATGGGCCTTTGCAACTAAATACATACATGTTTAAATGACATGGTATGCCTACTGTATTTTGTTGCATAGGGAAGATGTTTATCCTGATTTCAGTAGAGCATTTGAAAAATTTCCCATTATAGCCTTGTGCATAAACGTAACGCAGACACTGTAATGGAGAATCATGCCTGGTAAGACAACAGTAAGGGCAACAATGTGCTAGGGAGTTATAATTAGAACCCAAATCTCCTCCCTACCCAGAAAATAGCTCCACAGAGGTAGAAAAGAAAGAAAAAAAAAATTCATTATTGAATAAGCACTCAACCAGAATTGAGGAGTGCATCACAGGCAATCTGCTAAGAAACTGTAAAGACAGAAAGAATCTCCCCTTTTGTAGAGCCCAGCAGCTACAACCCATGACACCCACGTTCTCAAGGTCCTCAAGTAAGGACTTGATGGCCCCATTTGTCACCGAGGTCATCCTAAAATGAGCTGCTTAGTCTTTCCTCCAGGAGGTGGTTTTGCCCCTTGGAGCAAGGCTCCAGTCCTCCCGCAGAATTGGGAGAGGGGGCCTCTCTTCCTATGACGACATTCCAGAAGGATGGCTTTGATCTGTTACAGCAGAGAAACAAAGCAAATCAGGAGAGGGGAAAGGCACATGGGGCCAAGTCAGAAGGACTGATAGATCTCCAGGCAGCAAGCAGGTGTTTTCCTTAACAGTTAGGGAAAGGTGGGATGCCCCCAAATCCCAGTTCTCACCCACTAGTCCAGGGCCAGTCTCAGGTCTGCCACACTCACTCTCACTGAGAAGGTGAACAGTGTGCATGCAGTCTTGACATTCTGACTTATGATGCATGAATACAGTCTCCTTTAAATAATAGGTGTTTATAAAAATTGAGGTACATGCTCAAGAAATACAGCCAGACAGAAATATTCGGGGGGAAAAGGTGAAGTGTCTAATATGGTGGAGTCAATCTTGAAAACTTTCTCGACAGGTGTACCAAGTCAAAGAATGTCACCGTCCACATATGCTGACTTAGGTAACCCTTGCCATCCACTCACCAGTCACTGTAGAGAACCTTGGCCCATAGTAGGGCATCACGCAGGTAATGACACCAGAAAATGTAGCTAGATCGAGTAGGTAAACGTTACAGCCAATCTTAGACTATGTTTCCCAAATGATATAACATTTGTAAGTGCGTAAGTCATTTACCATCGGGAGAGGCAAACCCACTGTAGCAAAATCTGTACATGGGGTTACAGCCGTGGGCAAGCTACGGCCCGTGAATAAAACTATTGAAAAAAAAGACTGTACCCTTTTATGTAATGATGTTTACTTTGAATTTATATTAGTTCACACAAACACTCCATCCATGCTTTTGTTCCGGCCCTCCGGTCCAGTTTAAGAACCCATTGTGGCCCTCGAGTCAAAAAGTTTGCCCACTCCTGGTAGAAGCTCGCTTCCCTCATTGGCTTGCTGCAGGACAATCGTTAAGACTCTCAGTGTCTATGTTTCTCAGCTAAAATCCGACAGTACTTTTATTTTGAGGGCGGGTAGTTGCTGTTCACACAGAAGAAGGATTACAGGTAGATGTCATGGTCCTTTAATTGTCTGAAAATAATTTATCTCCTAGGACCTTCTTGCTATACAACAGGAAAGATTTCTGAAATACAGAGTATAAAATCGACTGGTACAAAGAAAGTTGACCTTTAAAATAATATTACCACACCAATATCCACTTGCTAAATAGTTCAGGCATACAGGAAAGTTCAGCCGGCTTCCGGCTACTGTTCTTTCCAGTGGTCCTCCACACTTACACCTGTTTCACAAGTTTTTACCAACACACCCTCTGCTCTTCCCCATGAAGGTGGGCATGCCCTCAGGAGCAAGATTCCTCTGTCACTCATGACTGGTTGTTCAACATGGAATTCCAACACAAAAAGAATAGAAATGAGTTATTTACCCCTAACTTCGAATGTATAGATACAAAATGTAAGTAGGCTTATTCATAATTTACATATCAGTTGTTGCTTAAATATATAAAGCTCCTCTATCTGTTTTACCTAAGCCCCATTTCCACTTTTGGGGTTGACTTAATCACCACTTTGCAATTGAAAAAAAAAAAAAAAGCATTTGGGAGGACAAGGGATATTCCAAGGGAAGAAAATTAGAATTAGAAGACAGGTCTGGGCCCCAGGACATCTCTCCTCAATCTCTGTGTTTTCATCAAAATGATGTCGAAGGTGGCCGGAGGTTGGATATTTGCATTATATGTGTAGTAAGTAAAAACTTGCAGTAGACCGGGTAATCCTGAGGCTGTCTGCTCACACATCCTTACCCTGTGGGAAGTCACACATTGCATATTCCATCTGTACCCGGAAATAAATCCAGTTTTTCTGCTTCTTTTTTAACGAGGCAAAAATGTAAGAATAACTCTAACTGATAACCCCTATGACCCACCCAGGCTACCTAGAGGGTTAGGCTCTGTGAGTTTTTCCCAGCATGCTTCTCAGTTCAGATATTTAGGCCCTGAGTGACTTCACTCGCTAACCTGACCCCACTGTTTTCTCACTCACTAACCCACCCCAAACTCTAATTCAGGAGAAGCAATAACTTTACTGCCCACTGCTGTCCACCTGGCCCTGAGGGGAGACCTGGCAGCATTCCTATCATGGGCCTTGTAAGGGTTTATGACTCAGCCATAAATACTTATCATGAGGGCTGCAGCCCTGGAGTGAATTGTTCATTTATATATCTCACTGACAATTTATTTTAACTGTATTTATCCTCTTTGATGGGAGGGAAAATAATGGCGGTATGGTTCACGACACTTTTGGCCTCCTATGAATCAACACACCATTGGGAAGAATGTGGGTGGGTGGGGGAAGTCAGTAAAATAGTGGCTGCTGAGAATAGACAAGCATTCTTCTTTCTTTAAGAGGGAGATTTCCAGGCTGATGTTTCTTAACCAAAGATCTGTTAGCGGAAGTTAAGAAATAGTGAATGTTAGGACTGTCAATTAACTCCCTAAAGCATCCAGTGCTGTTTGCTTTTCTTTTGTACATTTGTGTTTTTAGCCATACGTGCTCAGCGAGCTGCGTGGTTGCACCACGGGGTTCTAAGTCCTGATGGCTCACATGAAGGCAGAGGAAGGGCGGGAAATGGGGAAAGGCAGGACTGGCTGGAGGCTGGGATGCTCTCCATGGCCCAGTCTCCTGCAGTGTTACTGAATCCTACCTGCCCCCCACGCTGTTCCCATTATTTCTTATGGGAAAAGGCTTGTTCCATGGGTGTTTTTAAATCAGCCAGGACCTTTCAAAACAATGTGAGCTCCTGCAATAAGGAAATAGCTGTTGGGTCTCTTGCTTCTTTCACAGAGTGCCTAAACACTTGCCATTTTCTGTGGAATGGAGGAGGGGGACTGCAAGGAGCCTCTTTTGCTATAATAGTTGGTCTTAGTCCCCAGTTCCTGACACAAGGGCTTCGGAGACCCTTGGTCTCGAGAATGTAGTGACTTTTTATGTTAATGAGGGACTGGTGGCTGAAGGCCCCTAGGTAGCTGCAGGATAGGGCTAGTTGCCTGAAGAGGGATCCTCTGGTTAGAGGTTTGGAACTTTGAGCCCCGTCCCCTGAGGGGAGAGGGGCTGGGATGAACTAATCACCAATGGCAAATGATTTAATCAATTGTGACTGTTCTGATTACAGAAAGCATATTCTAACCTGCCTGTGAGTTGTATGCCCTGGGACATGGGAGCTATCCATCCGAATGCAGTCCATCCTCCTTTCCCCGAGAACTGCCTATCATTAAAGATTTACAACCTGTGGCTGAAGCAGTCTAGTCCTGGAGGCACCCACACTTTGCAACCCCTAGCCCCTATTATCTGTAATCTGGTCCCAGAGGTGCCCAGAGGCACCCGCCCTCTGCGACCCCCTCAGCATGCATTGCTTCTAACCTGTGACCATTATTCTTTGCCTACTTTCTCTTGCCTGTAATTCTTAATTTCATGTAATTGTTGTCCTTCTAACTATGGGGGGGGGGGAGGGGGCGGTGAGGAGGGGAGGGAGCAATAGAGCAGATTTTTTGTGGATGACCTACTGGCATTATTGGAATAAATGCTCATATATATGTCTCTACTTAATTGTCTCAAGTAGTGACAGGCAGCCCAGGTCCATTGGTTGTCCAGTCAAGGTGCCAGTTGGGATACTGGGAATATCAGGGGAACACCATGTAAAATATATGATTGTCTAACCACCAAGCTATACACTTGAAACCAATACAAAATAAAACTGAAAGTCAGTAAGTAAGTAAATAAATAAATAAGAGAGTTATATCTCAGACCTAATAACAAAAAACAAAACAAAACAAAAACTTCACTTAAGACATAAACCCATGGATTTGAAATTCTGATGAACCAAAACACATGCCTTGAAATATTATGTATTAAAAGACGAATGAGTGAACAGATCTGACTCTAGCAGGTCAAGCATTACCAGAAGAGGTGGAAAGCGGTAACATATTTTACAATACAGAATGCATTGGAAACTTGTATCTATAATTGGACATTGTGAAATAAGTGGCCATCCTTTTGAGCGGTTTCTACTTCAGGCATCTAATTTAGAGTTTAATAAAAACAATGCCAACTTAATTCTTACGGGTTCTGTGGTCCTTTCTACAAAGTAGCTCTCTACAGCCTGCACTTTAAATATAACCATTAAATGTTGGCAGATTATTCTGTTTTAAGCATGCAGGCCTTTAAATTTTTGAGCTATTTACCCGCCTCCCCCCGATTAATAAAAGCAATATATCATTTAGACAGTTTGGAAAATACCAAAAAGTCTAAAGAAACAATTGCTTTTAATTCTATTCCCTGAAGACCATCACTTTAAAATGTTGGCATGCTGTTGCCTTGCAGGCTGTTTTTTCCTGAGTAAGTTCCATACTTGATTGAGAACTGTGCGATTGTGAATTCTGGTTTTGAAATTTTACTTCACTTTCTATCTATAGTCAGCAGTTTTTCATTTCCTTGGGATTCTTTACATCATTCCATTGCCCATAGCCATGAGATGCAGGGTGGCCCCTAGACCAGCATCTTAGACTTTACAGGAGAGCTGTGAATTCTGGGAGCCACCCAGGCCTAAAGGGTCAGACACTCTGAGGGTGGGGCTCAGCCATCAGGTAATTCAGATGCAAATGAAGTTTGACAACCCCAGCTGCAGAGTCTGGCTGGTTTGTCTACTCTTGGGAAATGAGGATTTTCTTTTTGTTGTTAGAAATGTTATACAGTTTTGAATTTTTCTTTGGAATAAAGCAATTAATCAAACATTAAAGGGTGTGACACAGAGAACAATTTCTTTTTTGTTGCAGGTTGCAGCAGTTTTTGCTTCTCAAAGAACTTGTGATGGGCAATCTCACCACAGGCTTCCTTTTATAGCAACTTACTCTTTAAGAGCTTTTCGTTAATAAGTTATAGCTCTCATTGTCTTATGTACCTTTTTCTCAATAGCAAGGATATGATAAAACAACCTACCAATATTATGTTTATCTTTACATCTCATTTGTAATAATTTGACCTACAGTTATTTTTCATTTTGACTGGCTCAAGCCTGTATATTTATTTATTTTTATAAATGGGAAAGTCATTTCTCATTCAGAGCTTTATTTATATTTTATTCTAGTATTTCCATAAAAATTCAGATCTCTACTTCACCGAGATTTTTTACTGTAATAACGATCTAAATAGCATTTTAAAAATGTAGTTAAACAATTCTCCCAGAATACTGTCAATGAACTTATTGATAATAACTCTTATTTTCTTGCTATGATTGCCTGTTTGATTTAACCTTAGCATATATTATATTCAAATTATTTCAGTATAGCAAGTCCTTTTATAGTCCTGGGTTATAATGCAAAATAATTTCAGGTATTTTGTTTATTTTCATAATGTGCCAAGAGCTTCAAAATGTTAATTTCTTATTTAATGGGGAGAAAGTTTAATTGTTCCTTTTGTAGTTGGAATAACTTATTTTTGCTCTGAGTAAGTTACTCTTCCCATCAAATTTGGACAAGTTTATATACTTTTATTCGCCTAATAGTTTAAATGAATTTAAAGTATAAAAGTATTGTTCATTATTTAACTTAGGTTCTCTTCGCAGTAATACTTGCAAAAGAATGAGTGGGTGTAGACTTTGAACTCTTAGCATGAACAAAATAGTAGCTAAATAGTGAATTAGGAAGGGAGAAATAATCTGTCAGATTGTTAAAAATCCAGTGAGAAGTGTGATTTCTCCAGTTACTGTGGGATTCTAGAGAGCCAGGAATCACAGGACCAGCATTGGGGCTCTAATTTCCAGAGCCGGAAAGTTGTGCTGTTTCTGCCTTGGCTTATACCCATCTTGCATGTTTGCTCTCCCCAAAAAAGGTGGCAATAAAGACAGGCGCTGGGTTCCAGTTCCATCCCATTCCCAGCAACAGCACAAATGGGTGGCGTTCTTCTCTTGGGAGGGAGCTCTGTGGGTGGCAGTGGGTGAGGTGTGCTGTGGGCAGGAGGACAGTTTACAGATGAAATGCGCTCTGAGCTCACCGGGGTCATACTACAGAGGTGATTGATGTCTCTCTAGTAGTTTGTTACTCTTGGATATTGTCGCCATAATTCTGTGATTTAATCAGAAGTGTCGTCATTGTCATCAGTGGACAGAGGAAGAAAGGCATGCAGAGAAGGTTAAGGTTTTGCTGGAGGTCAAAAAACATAATAGTGAGCCTGGCTGGTGTGGCTCAGCGTTTAAGCATCAATCTTTGAACCAGGAGGTCACAGTTCAATTCTGGTCAAGGGCACATGCCTGGGTTGCAGGCTCAATCCCCAGTGGGGGGCATGCAGGAAGCAGCCGCTCAATGATTCTCTCTCATTAATGCTCCTCTCTCTCTCTCTCTCTCTCTCTCTCTCTCTCTCTCTCTCTCTCTCTCTCTCTCCCCCTTCCCTCTAGTTTGTTTGTATATTTTAAACTAGATAGTGAAAGAACCAGGGTGGGAATTTCAAATTCCTGGACTGTGGTTCTTTCCATGGAAGCACTGAGTTGGAATAACACATTTTTTTTTGCTGATTATTTTTTTTACCATTAATCCCAACTGCGTAGAAAATAGTTTTTAAACAAAATTCTACTTATAAACAACAAAGTTACATACTGTTGTGTGTTGAATGTACTTAATACATCGTATTTAAGTAATCTTTATTTGTATACTATTTAAAAAATTTTTATTGATTAAGCTATTACATATGTGTCCTTATCCCCACGTTACCCCCTATCCCCCCCACTCATGCCCTCACTCCTTGTATACTATTTTGATGGTTTTTTTTTTTCTTAAAAGATTTTACATTTGCAATCAGGAGCTCATTAGAATGAAGGGATATCTGTCTCAGGCATACACTCTTTCTATTCTTATTCTTAAGGTGTCAAATCAAATCTTAGAGATCGAAGAACCAGCAAAAATCTGTCAGGAGTCCGAAATACTTAGTAGACTGAACGGAAAATTATATTTTTCCCTTATCTCATCCTGTGTTTTTTTTCTCTCTTGGATTGGTTGTTTGTTTTCAGTTGTGCCTCTACGATGATGGATGTATCTTTTCTCATTTTTCTGTCTTCCTTTTGGCTGGCTTTGGCTGAATTCCTAATTTCTACTATAATTTTTTTCTCTTAGGTAAAAACGACAACCAATATGTCCTCTGGATGGTTGTAGGGGCAGTTTTATCGTTGCTGTTTGTTATCCTAATTGCCGCTGTCATTGTCATTCTGTATAACAGGTGAGCATTGCGCCTCCTTCTGAATCTTGTTTACCCTGAGCGATTCCGATGTTCGAGGATCTCTACAATTAATCACCCAGCATTGGCCAAGCTGTCTTAGCACTCACATATGTTTTTTTGAGTGCTTTTCTTACACAAAGGAGAGGAAAGAATTGTGGTAATAGTGGAGGAAAAGGGGAGAGTCATTCACTTAATAATTAGTAGGAGCTGGCCGTCTGCCCCATATTAACAAAGCTTTCATATGCCTATTGCCTCCTCTCTGTCTCCTACTCCATTGATCTTCCTTCTCCTTTAGGAAAAAAAAGCTGTTGGGTGAGGAGTGGTGTGTGTGTGTGTGTGTGTGTGTGTGAGAGAGAGAGAGAGAGAGAGAGAGAGAGAGAGAGAGAGAGAGAGAGAGAGAGAGAGAGAGAGAGGAGGACTGGATCCAACAGTAATAAAGCCTTCACTTATTCATCAGCTATTTCTTTTGGCAGTGGTGAACGAGATATGATGAAGCACATATTCTAATAAGCAAACAACATTATTTAAATGGCTGTCTATTCTCTGAAACAAACAATTTAGATGTTCTTATTAAAAATTATCAAGGAAGAAAGAGGTTGGGAGGGGCGATCTTAGAGAGAGCAGGTGGCCACTGGCCTCTTAGTGTCCTACCTTTCATGTCCATGGCACACTTGGAAGTTTCTAGGATATTCTTGGTGAACCCTTTCTTCCCTTCCTAGCTCTCCATAGTCACTCACTCACATGCCTAAGTGTCTGTTGCAGTCTTAGCTGTGATCACACAGGGGTGGATATACTGTGTTCCAACTAAGGTTACCTTCCTAAGGGAGGAGGAGACCAAGCATTTGATGTCTACATTTGGCGTGTCTAGCACAGCATTGAAAGACACTTTATACATGTTTATTGGATGGATGAATCCATCCATTCCCCATTCTTCTCTCCCCAGAATATTGCCACAGATGCATGGTAATATTACACACACATGCATGGCTTATTGATTGGATTTCCAGAGGATTTCTCTGTCTCATCTCCATCTCCCCCCCCCCCGCCCCCACCTTTTTGAAAGCTCTTATCATCACTCCCCTGATTTTATTCACACTCTGCAATCTACTCACAACATCTCCTCTCTTTCTAATGCCCCTGGGTTTTCCTGGTTCCTTTCCTGAAAGTTAAGGCTGGCCATGTCAACATCCTGTTTAAAACCTCCTGTTACCGATCCCCTGTCACTAGAATAAAGGCAAAACGCAATGAGCCCTGTCGTTCTGACCCCAGTCTAATTTCCATTCATATTTTCTCCTTTTCTTATTCCGCTCAGTATTGACAAATTTTGTTAAAACTGCAACTTTTCTGTGAGCACACTTGGCTCTCTTTCCATTGTTTCACGCCACCAAAGTGCTGTTTCCTCTATGTTTAGCCTTAATCCTGTGGACCATTCAAGGTGTGGGCCACCTGTCCCTGTTGGAGGTCTGTCCTGCCTCTCTCCCTCTCTGCCCAGAGACATGGCCTCACTCTCCGGAATCCCTCGTGCTTCTCATCTGCTATACCTTGCAGCCTGCTTGCTAATTTAATCACATTCACACTTGTCTTTCCTTCTATTCATGATGGCAGTGGTTATGTTTTATTCATTTTTTAGTTTGATAGCATTTAGTGCTAATCTTTCCAAATAATGGATGGTCAATAAGCATTTGTCTAATTAAATTGAAACGCCGAACTGTCATTTTTCCTTTCTCTCTGTCACCCGGATGCCCTCAAAGCTTCCTCTGGTCAGAAATCAGCCACTTGGGGTAAGGAGCCTGGGATGGGATGTTAGTGACATTGAGGATTCTCTACTGCTCCACCTTGGTGGATAAGAAATGCACCGAGGGGAACTGTGGCCGCAGAAACACTCGGGGGCCCAGACAGAATGAGTGACAGCAGGTCTCTGGAGGGTCCTAGATGCTGGACATGAAGGATTGAGTTTCATGAAAATGCATCACTTTTACAGGAATAGCTAAATTGAACCGTAGACTATATTGTCCCCCCCCTTGGTTCAAAGTGATAAAAAGATTCCTGGGCTGGGTTCATCATTGGGCAAATGCAAGGGAAAAGCACTTGTTTTCCCACCTTGTCACTATATCAGCATGTGGACATGTTTGGAAAAATGACACCAGGGCTAAACAGTGACCATCTGAACTCTGTCCTCACGACTGTTTAAAACACCCTTGTCGCTTCAAATGTATTGACTTGGATAGAAGGCAGAGTAAGTCACAGTGTGCCTGGAGGAAACTGGTTCTTCCTGCACACCCAGCCCCTAGGGACGGGGTGGAGAGGCTCTCCAAGCACTTTCTCTGCTCCCAGTTAGATCAGAATAGTAACACTGTCAAGCGATCATGGCTGGCAGAAGGGCCTAGCCCCGGTAAGCAAGCGTGACAGTCTACATGTGGACACCAGTGTTCATAAGAAGAATTTTAATATTTAATGAGCAAAGGGTTAGACACTTATTTTTACATTTATTGTCAACGTTGATGTTCACTACAAGTAGGGTGTCTGGTCTGCCTGGGATTCTCCAGGTTTCAGCGCTAAAATCCCTCACCTCTGGGAAACTTTAGAATCCACAAACCAGAATGGCTGGTCAACCTAGAATACACCACAATGTATTTACTGTCTTTATTTTGCAGATGAGAGGACTGAACTTTGGAGATGCAAATAACTAGTAAATTGCAAAGCACAAGTCAACACAGATCATCTGACTCTAAGCTTCATGTTGTCTTCTCTTCATTACATTGTATATTCTAGTTTTATGTAAAAAATGTATATATATTTGGCCCTATTTGGGACATTTAACTCTATATTATGATATACAAGCCTTGCAAACCATGACTTAACAAAAGATCAAAAGTCATAGATCAGTGTCTCAGTTTCCTCATTTGTAAAAAGCAGATAGTAACACCTACAGCATAGATTTTTTTGAGCAGTAAATAATTTACATAAAATACCTAGAAATATGCTTGCATGTAGTACACTTACATGTAAAATAAGTAAATAAATTGTTTCAATAATATGTAAACAAATAAATAAAAGCACATAGAATAGGTAAGTTTGTGATTAGGTTGAGATGGTGGAGGATTTCATAGTAACTAGAAGATACCATCAAGGTCAACATCCACCACCTGAACACCTTTCCCGGGAGAGAAACTATCTTGCCTGATTTTCACAATTTCCATGAAGGAATTCTAAGCTCATCTTTAAAAAACAACTCTACACTTTTGTCCCTTCTTTGTTGTTCAATAAGAATCTCCTTTAGGAAGATGAAAAGGATCCCCATCTCCCCGTGAAACCATTCTTCACACTTGTATGTAGTTATCTGAGCTAATGTATTCAATCACAGTAGTTTCTTTTCTTCTTTTCCTGTATTTTCTTTTCAAAGACTTCTCTTGAAGTTAGGTTTTTATAGTTTTAATTGGAACCTGGAGAAATTATTCAAAAGCATAGCTCCAGACTGCCCCGTCGACTGCAACCCATGGCCCTAGAGTAGGAGAACATAGTAGTTAAGAGGGAGGGCTGTGGACTCCAATCTGATGCTACCACTAACCAACCATGTGATGTGGGGCAAGTTACTCTTGTCTTTGCCTCAGTCCCCCAACCTGGTAAATAAGAGAGGTTTCTTTTGTAAAAAAATGAAATTAAAAAAAATGTAACCTATACGGCTGGTTTAGTAAACACCTAGATGATTTTATAAAGCTTAATTATATTATCATTGGCACCCAAGAAGTTATTCCAATAGCATTTAAAAGGAAGTTTTAATTGTGGGAAATCAAGTCTGAAATAATTTGGAGAGGGCCATAAGCTATTTATGTAATAACCCACTATGAACCATTCTTTACTAAGCTCACTGGGATTAATGACTAGTGTCCACTGGGTGGATATTACTTTAGTTGCTTCTACCATCTGGAAACACATTGGAGAAGGTGGGGAAATAAAGAACAGTTGGGTAAGTATGTATACTAGTAAAGTAACTGTGGGTAGCTACTTCAACGTATTTAGTAAGGGCATGTGAGCTAGGGCACAGGTGAGGCATATACAGGATTTGAAATAACATTAGTCTGGAGTGTAATTTTTAATACCTCTATTGAATATGTATTTCCAGGAAGAGAAGGAGACAGAAAAGTGTCCAAGGTAAAGAGCCCCAGGCCACACAGAATAAGGTAAGTTTTCTCAGAGTTGTCATTCCCCCCCTCTTTCCTTGTACATCATAAGTTTTGTAAACTCAGGTCATTTGGCAATTAGCAATCTTCTTTTTTATTCTCCTTTCAACAAACTGGCCGTGCAATTGCCTGTAATTTAAGTGTCAGCTATTTGATGAAATAGTTATTTTCTGAACTATTCTCCTATTATTAATACCCTTCAAAACTGTTTTTACATTAATATAAAGAAAAGAGCAATCATACCAACATAATAATCAGCACTGCACAATACCAAAATCTGTATTGGTTTCCTAGGCTGCCACACCAAATACCCACAAAGTGGGTGATTTAGAACAACAAAAATCCATTCTCTTGCAGTTCTGGAGGGTTGAAGTCTAAAATCAAGGTCTCAATAGAATCAGTTCCTCCTTGGGGTGAGAATCTGTTCCATGCTTCTCTCCGAGTTTCTGCTGGCTTCTGGCACTCCTTGACATTCCGTGGCTTGTGGCCTCATCACTCCAGACTCTGCCTCTGTCTTCACATGGCATTCTTCCCTGTGTGAGTGTGTGTGTGTGTGTTTATAATAAACCTATTTTCACATAGGGTCACATCATGAAGGTCTTGGAAGAACATAAATTTGGGGAACACTATCTGACCCAATACAGGGCATAATTATGTTTTTATGCCATAAAGTTATTGTGAGGACTAAATTAAACTACATAAATGGTCTGACCTTTTGCTTAATTGATTAATTAATGGGTGTTCAGATTATAAAGCTAAAGAGCCTTCCAAGGGGCTGCAGATGTCTCATGAAGTGTAACCATTTCATCCTCATTTGCACATGCCCACTTTTGTTTACTGGAAAGAGAAAATTTCATCTGTGTTTGTAGATAAGAGGGATGCTCATGTCTTCACAATGGGTCAAATATTCCCTTTAACACATATTATTCTGTTTAGGGAATTTTACAATAAAACATTTCCCCAAGTGTTATCTACAATTACATCCATTTCTCTTCGACTTAATTACTTATCATTAAACTCTACCCAGTCAAAAAGCCAAGTACTAAAATGTTTCTGACAATTTAATATGTGTGCTTCAGACTTCTCAATAATCTATCAGTTTAAATTTTTCTTCTATTAAGTAGGTACTCTTTGCAAAAATATTTCTTTTTTCTGAATAATTCATGGCTTACTTTTTTGGCACCAACCACAACGACTCAAGAAGTCCTGCCACTCCTGCACCAGCTAATCAGTGGTCTGTTTTATACAACTTTGGGATTTGTTCTTTGTCCTTAGCTATTGCCCACTCAAGCCAAAACAAAGCCACAGTTGTTGCTGTGAACTTCAGAGGCAGGAAGGAGCTTTGCAACTTCCTACATTATGTATTCAACTTTTTTCAGGCTTTTATAAAATAATGGTATTTTGAATGATGATTATAAAGTTAGATTTTAAGCTGATATTAAGATGAAGTTAGACTTACTTGATCTTTTTTTTTTTTTTTATCAACAGGCTATATAAGTAACAATGACACTTGAACTTTCTTTCTCTTTGAAAACACCAAAGCCACTCTAATGATAACATTATCTTGAAAGGCACTATCAGTTTATTTTGTTAATTTATTGTGTTCAGTTGCTTATTTTTAATAGAAGACACCATGTACTGTTCTTTAAAACATGGAAGCATGGAACAGACTGATGAATCTGAGGGAAAGGGGTAGGGAGGCACGGGAAGGATTACCCAAAGAACCTATATGCATATGTATATGCATAACCCATAGACACAGACAATAGTGTGGTGAAGGCCTGGGTGGGGGCAGGATTAGGGTGAAGGAGATCAATAGGGAGAATAAGGGGACATCTGTAATACTTTCAACAATAAAGACAAATTTAAAAAATAAAAATAAAATAAAAAAGTATGGCCTCTGATGACATTTATTCAACAGAAATTAATTAATGAGGCCCACAATGGGAAAATACTATAGGAGACTTTCCATATAAAAATGAGAATTGCTCTAATCAAAACCCCTGACATTGGGAAAGGGAGTTTTGCATCTAAACAGGTGTTTTATAAACCCAGTGTAGCAAGAGATGATGTAGACCAGGCCTCTGTTGCATCTTACTCGGGGCCTTGCAAGTCAAGAATGTGATGTCTCACAGAAGTTCAATATAATAAAGAGGATGTTTTATGAAATTAATTGTAATAGAAATTTGACCTCTATTGTAGCTGAATGGAGAAGATATTTGTTTTTGGTGTCTTTGTTCGCTGCTTATTGACATGTAGTTGAATGGAGAAGATATTTGTTTTCAGTGTCTTTGTTAGCTGCTTATTGACACCTTAGTGAATAATTGACACCTTAGTGAATTATTGACACCTTCTCTGCCTATCTTTCTAGGCATCTAACAACTACAGAACTTCCTTCTCCATCAGTCAACCATCAGATGGTGCAGGAGAAGACATTTATGTCAACTACCCAACCTTCTCCCGGAGACCGAAGACTAGAGCCTAAGCTTTTTTCTTGATCTGAGCAAATTTATGACTGTTAAATCCATGGATCTTTATACAATTTCTTCCCACTATTCAGTGTCTACCCTGGATGCCAGTAGACTGAATATATTTTACTTTTTTTCAATCCAAACAGCACCCTATTTAATTCCCCAACAAAACGATGGAAAAAAGATTCTCTACTACATTTACATATGAAATCTCCGCCTAATAAGTAATAGAAGCCTATGTGCCAATTTCTAAAAACAGTTATAAGATACATACACAATTTTGGGTACATTAACAAAACAGAATATGACAAAATGTTAAAGACAATCTCCTGTCTATGGGTCTCATCACCTCTGACCGGAAGGGGCAGCTGTGATGGCCTGGAAGACATCAGAGACTCTTCTGCTTCCTCATCCCAGGACTGTGCTCAGGGCATAGAGGTGCCTGTCTGTCTTGCCCCTGAGCTACAGTGCAAGCCCTGCTGCTGGCCTGGACATGAAACCACCGGATCCACCTGCCTTGTTCTTTCTGGTGTTGGTGACCTACATCATCTAGAGAACATTCTTAACAGAAATGTTTCAGGCAACCCGACTCTAATTAGCTTAGACATGAAAGGCAACTTACTGACTCATGTAATGGAGCCATCCGGGGAGGTCAAGCTTCAGGCAAAGGTTATTGACCAGGACTTAAATGTCATGTCTGAAATCAAGTGTGGGCACAAACCAGCTTCTGGACCCCTTTCCATGGCATTGCATACACTTCACTGGTGTTGGTCTAACTCCGTGGTCGGCAAACTGCGGCTCGTGAGCCACATGCGGCTCTTTGGCCCCTTGAGTGTGGCTCTTCCTAAGCCTTAGGAGCACCCTAATTAAGTTAATAACAATGTACCTACCCATATAGTTTAAGTTTAAAAAATTTGGCTCTCAAAAGAAATTTCAATCGTACTATTGATATCTGGCTCTGTTGACTAATGAGTTTTCCGACCACTGGTGTAACTCATTCGAACTTCCCTCTTGTGCTTCCAAGATGGCTGTCCACAACTCTTGGAAAATTCATAATCTTTGTTTCTGTTTGGTAGAGAGTTTACTTATATGATACAGTTCAGGATTTTTTTCAGGGATTTTGAGCCCTCCTCCGTGGAAATTTCTCTGACCTCCCTACTATTCCTATTCCACGCTCAGCTGTTAACTGGTGAAATTCTGTTCATTCCTTTTTTTCTCCTCTGAACATCTTAACAAAGCACTTTCATTGTATTTTCGTTAATATTATACATAGTTTGCTAGAGTTTTAAAATACTGCCATATGTTATACACACACACATATATGTACATATATATATTGTGTGAGTGTACAAACACACACACACACACACACACACACACACAGAATTTGTTGTACCTGCTATTCTGGTTGTTAATAAGGAAAGAGATAAAAACAGATCCACTGAATAAAAGGTCAGAATTGAATTAAATTATATTTTAAATCTTTTTTTGCAAGGTGCTACTTAGGAAGCAAGATGCTTCCTAAGATTCTTCTTTACATATATAATTTATATTGATATATAATACATTAAATAAAAATCTATTTCCTTTGAATGCCACTATTTTAATATTTACATTAAAGTAACCAATTAAAGAAAATTGCTGTTTGATGAGAGGTTTATTAAATGTCGTTATAGAATGCATAGTTTTGTCAGGGAAGGGATGCATCTAATTAACCTACCATGATTAGGTGTTGATTATATTATCATCAGAGTGACCGTGAAACATCATTGAAAGGCCTCTATGGGTGCTGAGCAAATGGCACAGAAATGTCCTTAACTTGTCATCATGCTTATGGGTGGGAGACAGGCGGATGGGGCTCTCATTTGTAGTTAGTAACTATTCAGATTCATAGAATGTTTTTAAAAAATATATATTTCTTTATTGATTTCAGAGAGGAAGGGAGAAGGAGAGATAGAAACATCAATGATGAGAGGGGATCATTGGTTGGCTGCCTCCTGCACACCCGCTACTGGGGATTGAGCCTGAAACCCAGGCAGGTGCCCTTGGCCAGAATCGAACCTGGGACCCTTCAGTCCGCAGGCCAACGCTCTATCCACTGAGCCAAACCGGCTAGGGCTCATAGAATGTTTTAAGTAATTCAGTTTATTACTAAAAAAATATACATTTAAAATATGTCAACTTACAAGATAGAGTAAACTAAAAATAGTTTTAGCAGGTTTAGTTATTATGTTGGTTTATCTAGCACTGTATTAAAGAAAAACCTACAGCTGCATTGCAGTAATATTCCAAATGCGTAGAGTCCACATTGTAATTAGGAAGCCCTGTAATCAGCATATGTCTCCTGATTTATCACAACGTGCTGTGTTCTTATTTTTTAAAATATGTTTTTATTGATTTCAGAGAGAAAGGGAGAGAGAGTTAGAAACAACAATGATGAGAGAGAATCATTGATTGACTGCCTCCTTTACACCCCACACTGAGGATGGAGCTCACAATCCTGGGCATGTGCCCTGACTGGGAATCGAACCCTGACTTCCTGGCTCATAGGTTGACCCTCAACTATTGAGCCACACTGGCTGGGCACAATGTGCTATATTCTTTACTGCTTGATCCAAGATATTGTAGAATTAAGATGCTTATAAAGTATAGGTGGAGATGTTAAATTGTGAACATCAAGTTTAGCTTCTTTCCATGAAAGTGATAAGAAAATATCTTTGAAAAATATAAAATGACATAAACATGTAACACCATTATTTTATTATCATCATTAGTTTGGCCATTATTAGAATGTAGTGTCTAGAAAGTGTTGACCTTTACATTCATAAATTAGTATATTTTTTTCATTGGTTTGTTCATTGGATTATTCTAAGCTAAGTCTCTATCTAGGCTTTCATACATTTATCTGAAAAATAAGACGTTTAAAAACAACAACTCACTTTTCTATTGCTAGTGATAGGTAGTCACAGGCAGACCTGGAATTTCTAGAATAACTGCAGTGCTTGCTCAGGAAATTTTATAAGTGTTCAAGGTTGGTTTACATATTATGTTTTTCCCAGTTTAAAGTACTAACGCTGTTGTAAGGTGTAAGAAAAGATCTAAATTGGAGGTATGGGTGATACATGTCTGCAATATTCCCCACTTATTGCCTATTTTCCCTGTTTGAATGATGTTATATAGTTACCTTCTTTTAGAACATTTTTCCAGGTTTATGGGTAATTTCAGACTTTGGGGTTTTGCATGCAAATACTCACCTTGACATACTATACTGTTTTCTCTGTTTGAATGAATAACATGCAGTGCCCCACGATCATTAGTTTCATTTGCCACCAAAGAATATTAGGCAAGATTTTCTACAGAATAACATTTACAGGGAATGTTACATGCAGAGCAATGCAAACCACTGGCACTTTGTAGCTTCTCGATGCAGCACTCAGTGCATTTTGTAAGTGGGTGCAGTTCAGGGTCAGAGTGCTGTGTGGGGTTTTCTACAAAAAATCGTTCCCTGCCCTTCCCATTTCCCTCCGTCAAGACGACACATCTCACTTCTTCTGATTGTTTAATTTCTCTCTATTTCTCTGAATAGCACGCTTATATTACTACCAGATTTTTTTTTCAATTTTAGGGTATTTATTGATTTGTTGATGTCTTATTCCCATAAACTCATGGCATGTGAATGAATACCTTTCTCATATGACCATCTTTCAAAAATATTTGTCTTAAAGTTTGATTGTTTCCATATTTGTTTTTTTAGTTTTTTTATGACTTTGTTAATACTCTTCTCAGTTGAATCACATGGTAAAAATAACCGCCTTCTCTCCTACAGAACTTTGTTCCCCACCCAGAGTGATTAATTGTTTCTTTTCAGCTGACTATTCTTGTATTTACCATAAGCTTATGTCAGACTCTTCAACAATCGTCTACATCAAGCATGTCAAACTCGCGGCCCGCAGGCCACATGCCTCATTTATTTGACCCGTGTTAGCCTTTGAGTTTGACATGCTTGGTCTACATGATCTTTGGAGCTTCCGGTGCAACAGATATTCCAACACTCACCTTCCCAGAAAAGTTACTCAAGATCTTTGACTTGGGCCCAGAAGCTGTGGTTCTTTCCACAGAGCTGTCATCTTGATGTCTCCCTTTATCCAGAAAAACGAAGAGAGGGAAACATAAGACCTGGAATCAATTCTAGAAAACATCCAGGTATAAAAGGACACAAAGTCCCAGACTGCAAGTGTGTAACCAGTGCCCAGAGTGGTGGAGCGGACAAGCACAAGCCTGTTATATTTGGGTTTGTGGCTGTATAAGTTGGCAGTAATGGTTTTAAGCACTGGAGGCTGACACAGTGTTATGAAATAAGCAGTTAATTTATTTGAACAATGTGAGTTGTTTGGAAGCAAGTCCAGGTGAGGGATAGAAGAAGCTTGGCAAATAAGGAGACGTGGGAGGAAAGCACAGCTACAACTCTGACTAACTGGCTGGACCGGTGCCCATCAATCTGAATGACATCCTCCACAGCACATATTGGGCTACCTTAGAACGAAAGTTTGCAAATATTCAGTGGAGTATAAGATATGTAGAACAGGTACATATTTTGCACTCTGTGACTCAAGTGCATATTTTGTCTTATGCGGTTTGTGTCAAGAGAGGAAGAGGAAATTTTTTAAAAAGAGGTTTTAAAAAAATATATCATACAAATAGCAAGAGATAATTTTGGAATTATGTTAGATTATGTTGTATAATAATTTCTTATGATAAAAAAGCAGTGTCTAATGAGAGAGAGAGAGAGAGAGAGAGAATAAGATTGGAGGAGGAGAAGGAGGAGGAGAAGGGAAGAAATTCAGAACAGTTTTGAGAAAGGACTGGAAGCTGGGAGGTGGTCTCTCTTGCCTTCCGTTACCTCCTTACGTCTAGCTGTCTAGCCATCTCCATGTCCTCTCCTAGGGAAGGCCCCATACCCATGTGCTGTCAGCTGCTCCCGCCCCCACCCTCCTCTTCCGTGAAGCATAGCAAAAGGAATGAAAAGGCAGCAAGAACCAAGTGCCGGAGGGAGATGTGGCATGTTTTTTGCTCAGTGTAGTAGGTAGTCAGCACTCAATAAGTGTTTAGTGATTGGCCTTTGAGAGCCTATAATTTAGCAGCTTGATTTCCTAAAACACCCTGATTAATAGGATAACTCATATTTCCTTGAATGTTTAGCTATTTTATCCAGTTCTTACTTAAACCTTTATTTTAATAATTCACCATATCTATACAAAAATTCAGTAACTTTGTTTAATATAGTTCTTGACTAGTTTGGAAAAAAAGATGGAAGTTTTGCCATTTTGGGGAATTATTTGGTTTCATTTTCTTTGTTTGTACATTACAAAAATAACAGCATCACTACTATTGGGCTGTGTCTTGTGACGTTCAATATCTCTAATGCCAGCTCTCGCGTTCACTTTGATTTCTCTCATATTATGGAAGCTCTCTATAAAGGCATAACTCTCTGAAAGAAAAAACAATACTACTAATACATTAATCTAGCAAACCATAAAGAACAGCCCAGATAAGATTTAAAGATTAACCTTGAGAAATGGATTCTGTAAGTGTATTTCCTGAGCGATCTAAATGCCAGTGACCAAGGCCAAGGGATGGAAATATGTAACAAGGAAGTCACTGGTAGCTAGTGTGGTCAGAACTGCATCCTTTTCACTCTTGCTGTGAAATGTTTTTCTAGCAAATGTTCACCTTCAATAATTTCCTTTGTAATTAAAGGGTGAGCCTAGTGCTGGAGAAAAACTGTTTTCCAGTTGTGTGCTGTTGTGAAAGCCATTTAATAAAACTGGATATCACTTCACTGGAAATAAAAGTGCTGGTCGCCATTGTCATTTTCTATATTAACATTCCATGATTCCACCAAACCAGAGTCAACCAAGTAAAAATGATGTCCTATCATAACACAGGGTTAGGAAAGCACCAGAAATACATAATGAATTCTCAGCAATCTTCCATTTAATAAAGGGCCTCTTTTATTTTATTTTGAAAATAGCAAGCCAATAAATAAAGGAATAAGTGACATTTTAAAGGTTCGAAGAATATGATTGTCAGAATTCTGTTTAATTACAGTTACAGTTCATCACATGAAAATAAAAATGTAAGGAGATCATATAATATTACAATGCTAACAATAGTAACTCTTGGGTAAAACCCAGCAATTTTGATGTTCAAATCTCAATCATGCAAACTTGTGGTAGAAAGCAGTATTTTTGGACTGCTTTAGCTTTTTTTAGGTTATGGAGGAAATTTTAATATTGCACAACTATAACCTATTCTCCTGGTAGCAATCTCATTTGTGAATTTCTTATGGTTGTAAGACATTAATAACAATAGTTTATCTACTGAGGACTGTAATATAGAAACTAGAAATTTAGAAGAGGGTAATTCTTGAACTATGTACTATTTTTACCAAGGGGAAAAGTCACACAGAAAGATTTAAAAATAATTTAATTATTGCCTCATTATAATAATATTTTCTGTCCTGCCAAAAAATTTACATTTAGTTTCCAGGGACAGCATTCCTTTGCATTCCATTGCAAAAGGTGGCTCAGCTAGTATTTAAGTACAGATGTCCCCAAACTATTATCTGGAATCAATTATTATTGAAAAGGAAGTATATCAAATCATATATTTTGGAAAAGAAGCAAATTTGTAATGGGTATTTTGCTTCTTGACAAAGGTGTAATGTCCACAGTTATTTTTATCAAAATGATCATAAACATTCTATTTAATGAAGGACAAATGATATCCCTCTATAAAATACAGTATAGGACTTCACAAAGTATATATAAAATGATTTAAAAGAATTTACAGAAAAACAAACATACAACACATAATTTAATACATTTTGAAGATTCATATGGATAAGGATTTTGCAAGATGGGATATTTCTGTGTGGATCCCAAAAGATAAGTATAGGGGCATATACAGAGTAGGTCAAAGTAAAAAATGTGTCTGTGTGCATGAGTGTGCTAGGGTTTGTGTAAAGATGGTGCTAGGTGAGGTATTCTGTCGTCTGCAGCCAAGATGATATTGGCTTTCAACGCATTCGTTGTGAGGGTGTAGACTTATGTGTTGCTGTGATTTATACACTGCTGGCTATCACTACAATAACACGGTGTCTTAGAACTTGAAAGAATCTCTATTCTCCATTTCAGGTCTTCATAAAAATTGGGAGCTTCTTTTTCTCCACTCCACTCACTGACATATATTTTTCGATAAAGATAGGCATTGTGCCTTGAATTATGCAATAGACATGTAAATCTGAATTCCATTAATCAAATGATTTCATATGAACCCATATCATGTTCATTTCTGATTTATATTGAATAACAAGATACTACAATCATTTCATTCTCCATCTTTCCCTGCTTTTCAACCCCTCTGTCAAGGAGTTAATGATATTTGAAAACAACATAAAAACCCTTTCACAAGGTTTTCTTTGAGAGAAAACCTTTTAAAAATTAAGCCATTATCTCAACCTTCTTTTCCTGAATTTGGGGCTTTACATTTTGGATTCCTTAATTTGGGTGAATAAGGACAGCAATCAGATTCTGAGGTGAGCACAGCTGCAGGGTCAGGGTGGAGACCTTGCTTCATTTGGGGCACAATTCTGTGTCTACAAAATGGGTTAATTTAATGTTCTCTTTAAGTTTAAAATTGTAAAATAAAAACAGAGATCAGATTGAGGAAGTTAATTGTATCAACTAATAAAATAAGTTCAGAAATGAACTTATGGACTAAGTATGGAATATGGACTAAGGCAGCAGGCATAGAAAGTGAAGCAAAATAAAAACGAATTAAATGGAATTATTAGAAGGAAGTTGACATATTCCTATTATAAGTATATTTTTCCCTTCTTTAAAATGTTTACAAGATATTAAAATTTTAAACTAAGAAGAGTGTATGAAAATCTCACATAAAAAGTGGCTTTCATATTATTTAGTAATTTTAACTTATTTCTAATTTATCTAAAATTTAATTAATTTAAATAATTGCCTATGTAAGGGTTTGAGGAAAAGCTTGATGTGTAAGGTATTTTAAAGAAAAAAACCCCATAAAAAACAATTCTCCAAATTTCAATTGAAAATGGAAGCTTTTTGAAACTCGCATGAAAATATGTAGCCCTGATATTATCAATTCTTTAACAAAGTTGTGACAAATGCCATAAATAATTAAATCAAAGTGCTACAGAGTAATAAAAATCCCCAAAATAATAATCACAGCGACAATGCAATGAATTAGTAGGAATACAAAACATAGACACTTAATTTTTCCTTTTTTTTTTTTTTTTTTTTTTAGTTTGACCATCACTTTAGAAAAAGTAAGTCTAAATTTCCAACAAAGAACTGGATGACAGTATAAGAATAGTAATACTTATACCAATCATCCATGACCTACAGGTCTAATAATTGCCCCATAATTGATATTGTTGGTGATGAGTCCAGGAAGAGTTAGAAACATCTGACAAATTTGGGAAAACACATGTACAAGGGCCTGTTCACTTATAGGCCATGTGGCATTTCTCAGCTCCTACTACGCATCCCTGGGAGTTGAGATGTAGCCAAGGAAACATTCCTAGGAGCCTGCTAGGTGACCCTATTCCTGACTGTTTCTTGCCTGTGAATAAATTACAACATTTATGGGTTTTGGTTTTCTCCTGAGGGGAACATAAAAACAGGAGTTTTATTCTTCACGCTCATCTCCAGAGCTAACTAGCATTCCACCTAT
Organism: Myotis myotis; assembly: GCF_014108235.1. Classification (NCBI taxonomy): domain Eukaryota; kingdom Metazoa; phylum Chordata; class Mammalia; order Chiroptera; family Vespertilionidae; genus Myotis; species Myotis myotis. The sequence continues at coordinate 45,696,754 of NW_023416401.1, forward strand.
CTAGAAAATGTGCCCCAAATCTCATGATACTTCCATGAGAGTCTATAAACTATAATGCCGTATCTAGTTGTAATAAATTATAAAACTTGATCCACAAAGATTCACATGCTTCAACAAGAAAGGAAGGATTTGTAGTAGAACATGTGGGTTAAGCTTTCAGGTACATTTATAGAGAACGCACACACGGGCTGTGCATCTTTTCTGACCTGTTCAGCCCCCAGCCTGTCTCACTGATAGCGTATCTTCACATTGACATGCAAATGAGGTTGACTCTACAGGAATGACTCTCAAGTTACTGAAGAGACATTGGACTAAGGGGATCCTGTTACATGTTCTTTGGTGTTAAACAATTTTCACTCTCCTAAAGGAAGCACACTTGTTGGTAATAGGCTGTCTTCGTGTGGTAATGTCAATACTGATACGACTGATGTCTTGCATACTTAGTACTCAGAGAAACTAGTAAAGAAGGCCGTGTCTGGGACATGGCACCGAGGTTAGAATGTTAAGAAAGTAAATCTGAGTGTTACACTAGAGTCTAATGACTAGACAGTTCACTGGAGTCTTTGTAATCTTATCTAAATTGTTGCCCTGACTAGTTCCCATTTTCCTTCTCAACTCTCTCCATTGGAAATTGCACTCCATAAATTTCATGGGCTAGAAATTCATTTGTGTGGCATATCACCTATTATTGTAATTATTAATGCATGTCCAGTAGGCAGATTTTTATCTATTTTGAGAAGACCAAGGTTTGGGGATTGTAAAGTATAGTTAATTATTGGTATAGTAATTTGAAATTGCAAGATATGGACAGACATAATATGCTAATAGAATTGGAGAAAAATGCATACTTTTCACTTTGAGCAGTTTATAGCATAATATTTGTTATAACATGATATGTTAAAGGTCTTTAGGCTCAGCCCCATTGAATGTGTATTGCCTATTTATTGGGCTGTGTTATAATAATCAAAACTGGCCTACAATATTTTCATAAGAATATAATTGGCTTAGCTTGTTTTCACTGTATCACTAATGGTCCATTTTAGGAAGTGGCTCAAATAATCTAGAGAATAGGATACTCATGCTCTTTTACAAAGTTTTCTGAGATATTGGCCAAAGAATGAGGGGCAGACATCAATTTTCAGGATGTGTTTTAATATTTACTACAAAGATAGCACATGCAATAAATTGGATCCATAGAAACTGCTAACAGTGTGAAGTTATTTATCAGTTCACTGTTTCTATATTGGACAGAAAGTATAACTGGTTGACAATTTTATAGGTGATAAATAATTTTGAAACATAATTGCCCAATGAAGACAGAGAAAAATTGTACAAGATGTTAGGACTAGTACTCTAGTTACTACTTGGTGAAAAGGGGGAGGTTTACTTTTAATAAATACATTTCACTTTATTTCACATGCTCTATCAAACAGTATCTTCCCTAATAAATAAGTAAATATATATTTCTTATTTCATTAAGTTCAAATTGTGGCAGTGGCCAGAACCTATTGAGTTATAAATATTTGCAACCTGCATAAATAAATCAGTTCTGAGAGCCTACTATTCATTCAAGGAATAAAAAAAAAAATTGTGTTTTCTTTTGCCCCCATCAGAATAGTGAGCTATTGGGTTAAAGTTATTTTGTACTTTTATGCATTTTAAATATAATGTCACGTGTACAACAATTAATATTATCGGAAGAAAAAACTGGGGACATAAAAAATGAATCCCCTCACATAATCTGTGAAATGTGTATGTCCCCCAGGCTTTCTCTGCTCTCAGACGAACCTTTAGGACTTATGTGGGGTTCTGTCATCATCACTCTCTTCCCACCCGATATGGAAACTGTGCCCCTCTTCACTCACCTTCCCCATCTGGAGAAGTCCCAGCGGAGTCACTTTTGGAAGGGGCCAAAAGATGTCTTTGGTTCATAGCAAGTCACTCCCTCACAATGAAAAAGTCACATGTATGTTAAAGATATAATACAATTTCTGGAGGGAGAAAAAATGACTTGTGAAGTGTAGAGGCATCTTCAGTCAAAACCTATAAGCTCAAGTGAGTTGAATACATGCCTATGACCACTCTAGTTGCTCCAGTGGAATTGATTTCATGAAGTTCCAGAAGACGGGTTCAGTAACTCTTCATCTTTGGTTTTTGTAGAAGATTTATCAGCTTGTCATTTTTATTGCAATGCGCACTGCCTTATGTCAAGTATGGTAGGTTAATATAAATTCTCCTATCTGTTCATTTAGTCGTTTTGACTTAGCTACAATTGGAAGCATAGTTAGAGGAGAGAATACATCTCCAAAAATGTCCCAGGAGATATTTTATGGCCTTATTCTCATTGCGATGAGATTGGATAAAGACATGGGAAGGAAATTTCTATCTCACAGACTCTTTTTATAACATGATTTGCAGAATGAACTGGCCCAAGGTTTTGCCTGATCTCTGGTACCCTGTCAGTTATGCTCACTGGGAATGATCACAAGAAAACAGTGTTTTTGAGTAACTTCATGCAGGTATTATGTCTCCCACCCAATAGACACGAGAGCAACTCATCTAATTAGCAGATTCCACCTCCCTGGACTCGGTGTCTGTGCTCCGGGCACATTAATAAAACTGAGACATGAACCAGGACCTTTGGGGGCTTTCCCCCATTAAGTCCCTTGTGGTCTCTAAGCAACAGCTCGACTGAGTGAGTCTTGCTCCGAGTGGGACCCCACTAGGAGCTGTGCTCAAATGGTCTCAGCTGGGAGTTGCTCTGGTGCGTTCAGCTAATGGCATTTCAAAAGCAAATGCCCTGTGCTGAAGGAATTTAGAGGTGCCTAACTCTGAAAGCTGGAACTTCAGGAAAGGCTCTGTCATTGTCAGGAACCAGTCATCTGCTCTTCTGATGTGTCAGCAAAATTCACAGTGCAGAGCATTTGAGCAATTTTCTTTTTATTCCTGAAAGCTTAGGATAATTATTTTTCACAGCCACATTAACTCTTATGATTAGCATCTTGATGGGGTTTTCACATTTATCTGAGGGTTGCGGAGAGTCTAGGTGGTTGCTATAAATGTGAATTGATCAAGGAGGGACCCAGAACCATTTAATGTTGCAGTAATCCTCTGAAAGGAATGGATAGGGATGAAGAATAAACCTTATCTCTAATCAGCAAAACAGGCACCCTTTCAACAGACTAACTTTGATAGTTTAAAATATTTTGCTATTAACAAAGAAAAATCTGGTGTTCATCTTACATGGTCTGGGCTCCCTGCTATTTCTATTCCTCTTAGGGGATTTGTGAGCTGACCATCTTAAGCACGTGGCATCAGATAATCAGGCAGGTTCATCTTTATTTTCATTCAACTGAATGCCAAAATCGAGAGCAAAACTATCTATGTTGACCTGAATTAGCCAAATTTCCTCAGTCCACATGGAAATCACCAGCTCCTTTTAAACCTTCATCATTAGTGTGAAGGATGAACAAAATTATATTTACTCCATTTTCTCATAGTCCCAGCCAACCCTGACCCAGCAAAAGGAAAGGCAAGCCCAGCAAGTCCTGGTCATACAGTAAAAGGCGAATCCCTGATGGCTGCTGAGAAGAGTGTGTGAGGTTTCAAACATCTACCATCCTGTGCCTGTTGGTCTCCTGACTGCAAAATAGATCAGTTCTTTTTACAGGTATTTTAATCACTTTCTTAAACAGGTTCTCATTTAGAGTTCTTTTTCTTGAAATGAGATGGAAGCCGGCTGGTGATCATACCCAAAGGGAGAAAGACACTGTCACCAACAAGGGAATGCTAACCAGAAAGACAGCACAGTGACGTGAGGCGTAGGACAGCTAGACTGGTTCTTTTGCTTCCAAAGCATTCCTCCTTCTCACACTCTCAGACTTGTCATAGGAGCAGACTTGACTATATAAATACTTTTGCTAATAAGAAGCATTTTTTTTTACAGCACTGTCTTAAAAATAGCTATTCAACATAACAATCTTTAACTTTAATGACACCAAATGACAGTTCTCTACTATTTAAGTGAGCATGACCTGTCACCCTCAGCACACATTTGATAATACTTGTTAAATATAGATGGATGTAGCAAAATCCATATCTCTATTTATCTACACACACACACACACACACACACACACACACACACACACGCACGCAGAGCTACAAGGCCTTGCTTAATCGTGTGTTCTAAATTTCCTGTTCCCTCAATTGTCACTGGGCTTATTTATATGGCAAGTTATGATGCCATTTGTGGAGCTTATTGGATTTGTCCCTGTCAAAACCTTCCAAGCCACACAGCTTGTGGTGGGTGACCTTTATGTCTAAAGACCAGCCCTGTCATCAGACGGGAGGACTAAGCCATGAGGACACCAACCAGGTACAACCCTGTTGGGCAATGCTCATGGTGCCCGGGCTGCTGCTACTGTCAGACCCAAAGAATTGTATTTAAATGACTGTTCATATGATTTGGATTCTATCTTTGTTAAACACAGATATCCCGCCCCCGTCCCCCCCCCCCCCCCAAGAAATTCAATAAATAAAGGACTTAGCCACGGAATCAAGGAAGCGGAACTCCAGTTTTGAACCTTCCTCTGGGATGGGGGCTAGACCCAACCCATTTCAATTTCTACTGCAATTGGTCTTCCAGGAGGCAGAGGGCACAATGACCCCATAAGCAGGTCTGGGACAGACTGTCTCTCTGGTCAGCAGTGGTTCTCTGTGTGTCATTGGATGAGGCTTGAGCTGTAGCTGAATCCATAGCTGCTGGACCGGGACAAGGACTGCTGAGTCTCTTCGCTCTGCTCTGGGGCATAGCTGGGAAAGGTCTGTGCACGTGACATCTTTGAGGAACCAAACCCATGACCTGGAGAGAAAGAAAGGAGAGCTGTACTAAGAAACAGGTTAAGCAAAACACAGATATATTGATAAAACAAACAAATTAGAGCCCTCTTAGCCTCTGTATTGAGCTCCAGGTAAGCAGGTAAAAATGGAGATAACCTGGTGTTTTGTTCCTCAAAGAGCTAAAAATGTCACCTGCAGGGCTCAATATTTCCCTCCAGTGTGTCTTGCCAACAATTCCGGATGCCAAAGAGCTAGGTAAATTTTCTAAGGATCTCAAACTTCTACTATCCTTCAACTTTTGAAACAAAAGCAGACAAGCTTTTCCAAAAGCAACGCCATTTTTGATGGAGAGTCTATAAGCTGCTTGCTTTTCTTTTATAATCACTTCCAGCATATGAAAGCAAATGGCACACTTCCTTCAAAACCTTTCTGAGTAGGCAGTAGCCTATGCTGAGCAATGACCATCCACTATCAAGAAAAAGCTTTCACAGTGAGAGTGTTCGAGGCCCTGGCTTATCCTAGTGGGGTCTGTGAGTAACTGAACCCATTTCATGCTACAGTTAACCCAAAGGATCAGTCTGTATGGCTACGGAAATAGCTGCCCCAAAATGAAACCTTACAGAAGATATATTTCCAGAAAATTCTACTGATGCCTTTTGTAGTTCAGATAACCCCTGCGATGAGGAATGGGGCTAACACAAAAAACAGAAGTGATTACTGAAAAACTTGTCAGAATGTTCAACACGTAGGGAGAATGTGCCTGCTCCAAGGCCTCACTAAACGTTCTCCCCATCCTTCGTGTTAACCAGTGATTAACAATTCTTCCTGGTTGAGAATGATAATTAACTAATGGATGCGCTTAGTGGGAGAGCAGACAGGCAGACCCAGCGTGCTCTGCCCTTCACAGTGTGCATTCCATCCAAAGGAGGAGAGTGCTTGAACTTGATTTGCATTGTTTCTGGTCTCGTGGTGAGGCCTCTAGGGAACACAATCTGTTAACAGAAACATGGAACATCTGGCCAGGTTCTCAGGTGGTGCTGTCCTTTGCAAGGTCATGCACTTAAAGCCATTTCATGGTCAGGTGTGTTTTCCTTGAAGAGTCTGGAGCTTGGGATCCAGGGAGGAAATGCAAATGAATTGGGTAATCAAAAGGTAATTAAACTGGTTGGACCTCTTAATGTGAAAATATTGTGAGAGCAAAATCTTGCTTTCTACATAAAAATCATTTTAGATTCACCATTGGCCTGATTCTCTTGTGAAGACTCCACAAGCAGGTCGGGGAAAAGAGAGGCGTGAACCCTCTTCCCACTTTACCTTAGCATTGATGTGTTAGATGATAATTTATAGCTCCTTTAAGTGGAGATATTGGCATTTATAAGCATAAATCAGGAGGAAATTCTATTAAGACTATTCTCCTGGTCTTTGTTTTATCCTGATATATTTTTATTTTTGTTTTTTAAAGGAGAGCTATCTGAAAGAGAGCAATGCTGGAGCTTACCTTTAAAGCGTGTTATCTGTGGGCTACCAGCTAAGGCTTAAGTTGCAAATTCAGAAGCCTCTGCCTGTGCACACGTAGCTTTTTATCCTAGAATCTTGGGTGCAAAAGGTCAATCATGTAGCTGATATTTGCCAAACATCTGTTAAAACAATTCAAAATGCCACAGTGGAGACAAAGTAATGGGAAGTATGTTACCTGACTTTACAGGGTTCATGAGCTGCTTTGGGAATGGTCATCAGGCAAGGAGAGTCAAAACCAACAAGGAATGTGAGCTGAAGGGAACACACAGCCTGTGCTCTGCAGGACCAGAGCAGGCCACCAGCGGAGCTTCTGAGCACTGTCTATAGAACCACACAGGCCAGGCCAAGTCACCGTGCCCTTCACTCCACAGGGTGTGCAAACACCATCACCGCCATGGACCAAAACACACACGGAACCGAGTCCTGCCAGCCCCATGACTCCTTTTAGTACCTCATTTGCCTACATGGAGAGAATATCTTTATCAAGGTGTTTTGAGGATTAAATAAAACACGTAGGAAGTTAGCTGCAACTGTAGGTTCCCCATAGATGTCAGTGTTTCTCCCTTCTTTCTACAAGGAATGGAACTGTATTCTTGTCATATTTTTTTTTCAAACTCTGTGCTACCCACCATCTCGGTGTGCTGTCCCTCATTACGACAGGTTTTGAACATCATTCTCCTTCAAGGTCACCACTGCTTTCTTCATTTCCTCTTTGAACAGTTTCTAGTCTAACTGGAAATTAAATGATAATTTTCCTTACCTCACCCATTTCTTCACAGACTATTCACAAATGATGCCACTTAATACTTATCACAAAAATAACACATCTCGGTCAGAACTGTACTGCTATGAAGGCCGAACATATGAGATTTGATTTGGGCAACAGCAAGTATGAGAACAAAGGAGAGAAATAATTAAGCATTTTCTCAACATTCATTTCAGTTATGCCCTTAGCCTCTGTTGATGAAAACAAAACAACAAAAGGAAATGAACTTTGTGGCTTAAATAATAAACTTGCTGGAACAGACCTGTTTTCTCCACTAACGGGAAACTCTATTTAAATGATTCCTGAACTTTCCCTTTAGCTCACACTGGAGGGCGGGTAAGGTGAATGAATATGCACCCTAAGGACCTGGGGGATGCTATAATTAAAAAGCTGTGAACAGCTATTAGTGTATCTTAAAAGTCCTTGTGAATTTTGGTTCCTACTTCATGGCCTATTCATATACATTTTTTTTAATTAAATCTTTATTGTTCAGATTATTACATTTGTTCCTCTTTTTTCCCCCCCATAACTCCCCTCCTCCCAGTTCCCGCCCCACCCTCCGCCCTCACTCCCCACGCACTGTCCTCATCCATAGGTGCACAATTTTTGTCCAGTCTCTTCCCACATCTCCCACACCCCTTTCCTGCCCAAGAATAGTCAGTCCATTCCCTTTCTATGTCCCTGATTCTATTATAATCACCAGTTCATTCTGTTCATCAGATTATTTATTCATATTTGTTTTAACAGAAAATAATACTTTGTACCCATCTATTCAGGTGACACTGGCTCTCTGGGAAAACAAACACATCTCATTTACCTGGCGGTTTGAAGTATACTCTGAAATGTCATTTCCTACCATCCTCCACCCTCTTCTCCCCTGGTGTATATACAAGACTGAGAAATATAGTTCTGTTCCATAAAGAAGTAAATATATTGGATATAGAGATGTTTCAAACATTTGCATTATTCTAATAAAAATGTGACCACTCCCAATTCCAGAAACTTAAGCATCCACATATAAGAAAGGTGAAAACACCCTACCATAAAGGTAAGTCTTCAAAGGTTCAAACCAGTTATAAACCAGAAGGAGGACAAAAGCAGTAGAAAATAAATCAGAATGCAAGACCAGAGACCCATATCACACCTCAAAGAACAGCACCTTCCGAATACCCTCTCTTTCCGGGGGTGGGGTGGGATTAAGTGTGTAGCTGCCTGCATGGAGTCCCTACTGCTCACCCCTCTGGTTTTCTACACTTACACTGACTGCGCTCTTTGCATAAAATAGCATGCAAAGGAGTTTGTTTCTGTAGGAAATCAGGAAGATCCCAACGCCCAAAACTTGTGGTTATTAATTGGTGAGAAACAATGGTCTTAGTAAGGATCTGGGGCAGAGGAAAGGGTGCTGTCTTAAAAAAAAAAAGCCGAAAAAAACACCAAATAAAATAGTTGCTTCATGAGGAAGGGTGCAGCCCGCAGTGAAGGTTCAACAACGATGAGGTGCAAGTAGAGGAGATGCCGTCTTACTCTTTGTCTTCCTTGACAAGGGCTTTCTAGCCACTGGGGAAAAGGAAATGGCTGAGGGCGATCAGACCTGATGCTGAAGGACAAGTGGACGAACACCTGGGGTGTAAACAGAAGCCCCAGGACTCTGACTGCAGTGATTCGGGGGTAAGAGGTTTCTATGAGGTAGAAGTGTCCTGGGAATGTCTAATGTCTTAGCAATAACCTCCCACCTGTTAGTTGTGCTGAGAAATGCCAAGGTTCCCTTGTCAACATCTCCTCTGTAAGCTGTGTTTGATTTTACTCAGCTCATTGTAATTACAGCTCAAGCCAGACTGTGTGGGGTTGATCTCTGTGCTCTCCTAGGGTGAAGCTTCTGAAATTCCTGTGGAGATTCCTGGACCTAATAGTTCCATGCCCCTTGAATGGATTTGTTTCAGGTATCAAGGCTCAGATTCAGCACATCTGAACCAACAGGGAATATAAAGGCCATGGGTTTCAACTCATAAAGGAGTGATTTGGAAAAGTCATGATGTATGTTCCTTAAGCACCTGTTCATGCCAACCTTATGCTAAGTCCCTTAAGACATCACTGTTAAAATCCTCATATCAGTTCTGTAAGGTGAGGTTGCATACCCTCATTGCACTTGTGCAAAAACAAAACTGAAGCCTACAGGTGTTTAATGAGTAGCCAAGCTCCTAAGTGGTAGAGCAGGTCAGATCTAGGTCTGCTGGAAATGAACTCAAAAAGCATTGCCCTGCATACTGCCACATGTCCCCTTAGAACACTTTAAACCGGTCTTACTAGGAATCATAAAGTACATGTGTATTTATATAGACATAGCTTCTGAGAAGAAATAGCAGTTCTCACAACCCAGTTCCTGAAGGCTAGATTCAAGTGCCTGTAAGATGGTGACCATATTGTCAAAGAACAAAAAGCCATTCAAGCAGGTAAAACATTCTCTTGGTTTGCTCAAGTGCCATAACCAAGCACCACAGGCTGGGGGGCTTTGGCAACAGACAATGATTTTCTCAGAGTTCCAGTAGCGGCGAGTCTGAGGTGAAGGCCAGTGAGTTCGTTTCTGGTGAGAGCTCTTGTGGCTTGTAAATTGCTGCCTTTTCCCTTCATTGTTAACAGCGGCCTTCTCCCAAACATCACGTGGGCCCTTCTCTTCTTTGTGTGCTTGCCTGGGGTCTCTAGCTCTTCTTGTAAGGACGTTAATCCTACGGGATCCAGGTCCCACCCAACATGACCTCATTTAACCTTGATGACCCCCTTAAAGGCCCTGTCTCCTAAGATAGTCACCTTGGGATGGGGGCATAGGGCTCCAACATACGCATTTGGGAGGGGGCGGGGCACAATTCAGTTCATGGCAAGCTAAAAAAAAAAAATTGAATAGGAGATGTTAAGATAGTGTATGTGACACTTTTTCTCTTGATAGTGACTATTTTTTTTCACCTTTTTTCTGAGGGGTACTTGTTAGTGAAATTATGGAATTTGGTTTAGGATTACACAAGATGATTAAATGACATAATTTTTTAATCCTTCAAATTGTCAAAAGAGAATTTAAGAATTTAATGATTGTTTTATACCACTAAGTTTCTGATATACACTGTCAATTTTCATTGAACCCATTCACATTCCCACCCACAGGGTTTTAAAGTAATTTCTTTCCTAATGTTAGATAGATCTGGATATTATCAGATTAAAATCTTCTTTCCAAGTAGAAGGATGAAAAATTGCATCTAGTTTAGTTCATTTTCTTTTGCTACATAAAAGTACTTAATTTTTTTTGTAGTCAAGTCTTTGTGTTTTCTGGGTTTTGTGTTTTGATAATGTCTTGCCTCATCACAAGATTATTAAAATACTTTCTTATCTAAGTGAAATAAGCCAGTCAGAGAAAGACAAGTATCACATGATCTCAACTCATATGTGGAATCTAATGAACAAAATAAACTGATGAACAAATAGATCCAGAGACACAGAAGCATGGATTACTATTGAATTTCAGAGGGAAGGCAGACCTTTGGAGGGTGGGTGGGTGGGAAGAGATCAATCAAAGAACTTGTATGCATATATGCATAGCCCATTGACACAGATAGTGGGAATGGGGGCGAGCTAGAAGAAGTCAAATGAGGGTGGGGGGAAAGCAGACATATATAATACTTTCAACAATAAAGATGTAAAAAATAAAATAAAATACTTATAAGTTCTTTTTATATTTTCATAAATATCCTAGGTTATCTTTAGCTCTTCAAGTCACTGGGACTCTATCCTGGTTGATGCAAAATGGTTAGCGCCCTATGCTGGGTAAAGGCTAATAGTATTAGCTCTGAAGGAAGGTTGCTAGGGTTTGAGTTCCAGCTCCACCATTTACAGCTGGTTGACACCTGGAAAGTTATGCAATTGCTCTGTCCCTCAGGTTCTTGTGCATAAGGACAATCATAGTAGTTTCTACTAATAGAATCATGTATTAAATAAGTTTAGTCATAGCAGCATAGTGTAATAATACATTACATTAGTGTTGTAATGTAATGTTACACATTACATTACATTACATATACTAACACTAAGAGCAAGGGTACTATATTGTAACACACACACACTCTTTATTAGCTCACTTAATCTTCACAAGTGCTACTGAGGTAGAGACAAAAGTTTTGCAGTAGTGCTTGGGACTGATTTTTGTCACCTGGTTATGAGCTGCATGATGAATTGTCTTGGTGTATTATTTTCAAAGTCTTTATTGTTAGGTCGAAGAGAGCCCAGAATCGGACACATGCAGATGCATGATGAGATAATGGACTCCCCCTGGCATTTCTAACAGATCAGCGTGCCAGACACAGACACTGGCTTCTTCCTGAATACCCCTGCTGACCCCCTGCAGCGGAAACTTCCTCAGCTCATGTCCCTGCCCCTCACCCAACCGCAGTATAAAAAAAACTCCCCCCTCCCTGTTGGCGCGCGGATCCACGTGCCCTGTCTTTGGGGTCCCTGGGTCGCCCGGGGACGCAGAATAAAACCTCTCCTTCCTTTTTCTTTCTGATCGACTCTCTTTATTTCCTACACCACCTCCTGAGCCACCTAACCTAACACGAGTTTTTTTTTCAATCAAGGAACTAAGATGTCTCATTTCTTGGAAATATTATAATTTTTTGTTAATTATTTCCATGTCACTCCTCTCTCTCTCTCTCTCTCTCTCTCTCTCTCTCTCTCTCTCTCTCTCTCTTCTCCTCTCCTCTCCTCGGGGGAAGCTTCAGTTCCTTATGTACAAGCACAGGCTCAGGCTCCTCTCTCTCCCCCCACCCCCCATCTCTCTTCTCTTTTTCTAGAGCATTTATTATATATTGGGGTGGGGAACCTTCTTTCTGCCAAGGGCCATTTGGATATTTAAAACATCATTCGAGGGCCAAACAAAATTATCAACTTAAAAATTAGCCTGCTATATTTGGTCAAATATTTAATTAACTTACCCCTAATGCCTTGGCAGGGCCAGACCAAATGATTTTGTGAGCCTTATATGGGCTGGGCGTTCCACACCCCTGATTTATATGTTCTAGTGCTGCACCATTCTTACAATTTCCCACCTCTTCTATTTTCACTCTCTTTTTGCTGCTTTACTTTGTGGGGAGATTTGAGATTTGTTTAACCTTATCTCCCACGCCTACTAAATTATAAAAAATTTCTGTGACTCTAATTTTAGTTTGCAAAAGCGTTTCCTCTGTCTTTTCCATGCCCTCCCCTGCTCTCCTTTTCTTAATATATAGTCACACATTTATTGTTATTAATACTGGCACTTTCACTCCCCAAACTATGAACCTTTTTCCTTACTTTATAAGTGGACATCTAAATGTTCTTTATTCATATTTTCAAAAATTAGTAAGTCTTGAATGGACAAATGCATATTATTAATTTGTATGTAGTACACAGACTACAGTTGTAAAGATACTGGTAGGTTAGCAATAACATTCTAACACTGAAAAATATCTGATGTTGTTTAAAATACTTTAATTTGCTTTAAAGATGGTTCGATTTGATTCACACAGAATTACACTTTTTAATACGTATTTCATAAATTCTTTAGAATAAAAATAGTCTTATATTTATTATTCTGGTTGATGTAGCATTCATTTATTCCTGTTGCTTGCATTTAATTTATCTTGTATTCTAATTAACTACTGGGATATTAATTTTCTACAACTGTGATCTCTTTGTAAAACTTGGCGGAACTCTTCACTGTTAGCAGAATTCATTTGAATAATTGTGGCATTCATAAGCAATCTGTATCAGCTAATAAAATGAAATAATCTAAGCTGAAACATAATATGAGGAGTAGAGAATACATGAAATAAAAGTTCATTAATGCTGATCAACCATTATATACTATGGGAAAATAGTATATGATGAAAAATTCAGATACTTAGTTTGTGAACTATAAATAGTACATTGCTATTTTCAAGGGTTCAGTTATAAAATTTTGAAAACAATGTTAATATAATTAAAAAATCATATATTGATATATCTTTGTTTCCATTTTTGAACACATTACTTGTAGTTTTAGCAATCAAGGAACTATTTTAAGATTATGAAGTAGAGTACTCCCATTTCAGATAGATATCGCCAGAACTATAATTGAGCAGTGATTAAAAAAATTTACTGAAAAGTCACATTAATCTCCCACAAATCAATAAGAATACATATAAGCTGACTGTCCTTAAGACATTGAGAAAATGGGAAGTTTTATTTGCCATAGTTATTTTCTAAAATATTTAAAATAATGTAATGATATTTCCCTACATAATACAGTATTTCCCCCTCAATGTATACACACTTTGAATAATTGTTAGTTCCAATGGGTTAAATCTGAAAGAAAGAAACAGCAATTGAGCTACCAGCTATAAAGGCCTGTTACAGTGTGTACATACTTTTTGGGATACCTTACATATACTTAGAGATTTGAATTATAACAGAAATATTATAGCAAAAATTACTCAATGTTACATAAGTTTACACAGAAGGAACTTTGCAAAAAAAACCAAAACAAACGTAGACTAAATATGAGGGACATTAATAAAATTGTTTAAAATTTACTATCTGGTTTTCATATAATGCAACACAATGTTATTCTGCAGTAGACACAAGGTTAAGCCTGCATTTAGTTTGAGGATTTCTGAAATAAGTTGGAGGATATGTGTCAAAAATTTGCTTAGTCCTTGATAAAGATCTGGATTTTCATCTCATTCTCAGTAGAATTTTGCCTAGAGTTTTTTGCCTACAGGTTAGGTTGATTTTTCAGAGACCTGGAAAACATTCTGTTAATCCCAGACAGAAGTTCATTCTCATTGAGAAAAATCTACAGGTATTTCTTGGTATAAACAAATTTAACATTCTAAGTTCTGAATTATATAATCAAGAAGCAATGCAGTAATTTCAGAACCTGGAAATTTGAAACCTCTTCCTGGAGAGTAGATATTGCAATATGTCTCTATTAGTATTGAAAACATTCCGATAAACAAAGAATAAGAGATCTGAGGTTCAGGAAAATGGAGTCAAAGCATATAGGACAAAGGAGGGATTCTCTTAACATTTACATTTTATGAGAAACTGCTGCAAAATCCCAAATTCCTTTTCTAGGCAGATTGAGAAATCCTTATTAGGCAATGTATTATGATTACTAGTATACCCAGTAGGCAGCAATAAAAGTCATAATCTTAACCCCTTGTTAGCTTTTTTTTCCCCTCAAATTTTATTTCTTGATTTTAGAGAGGGAGACAGACAGACAGATAGATAGATAGATAGAGATTTGTTGTTCCACTTATTTATACATTCATTGGCTGCTTTTTGTATGTGCCCTGACCTGAGATCAAACCTACAACCTTTGCATATCAGGACAATACAATAATCAACTGAACTACCTGGCTAGGGCCAACCCCTTGTTAGTATTTATTTTTTAATCAATTATTTTTATTTTACTCTCACTGTATGGGAGATTGAACTGGGTTTTTATCAGTTATTTTTCATATTTAAAAATGAAATGGGAAAATGACAATCCTTTTTAAAATGAAAATTTAAATAAGGCTACATGTGATTGTCTAAGGTATGCTATAGGTAAGGCTAAAAAATGTCTGTTTAGAATACAAATTGCAATTTTTGCAAAGTAGCAGAGAGCCTGCTTATGATGATACTCCTCGTTAAAATTTATAGAGCACTACAGTGTACCAGGAAGTGTCAGACGTTTCACTTACGTTATAAGAAGTTAGACAGACATGAGCAGAGGAAGGGCGATGAGTCAGGTATGGGTCAGGTAGAGGTCACCAGGGCAGAAAGTCCTGGGGCCTTGCAATGGGAAAAACTGGGAAAATAAGGACCTCACCCCAGGATAACCTTTCTTCCCCTAGCGTACAGATGGTAACGATGGTCACAGAGTTTAGATCTCCTGACCTTTCCCTCCCTAAAGGTAACATCTAAGCCTCAATTGTATTTCAGTTCCAGGCCCAGAAGAGCAGAAAAAGCAAAGTGACTCCATGGCTGCTTCAGGACCAGCTGAATAGACTAATGACCCCCTGCCCTGGCCCTAAGCAACCAGTGAAGACCAGGATCCTGAAAGAGCACACCCGGAAAGCTGATAAATATTCTATTGAGACCCTCCCCGGAGACCTCCCCTAAGATTCCCACCTGAGAGAGATAAATACCCCAACACAGCCAGAAGCAGTATTTCAAAACTGAGCTCATCTTCCTTCCCCACCCAATTTCCTGAATGGCACCCATCAGCCTAACAGCCCAGGTCAAAGTGCTGGTTCCATATGGTCTCCTGGCTTTTCCATCATCAACCCTCCAGCTGTCAGTCATCGAGTCCTGTAGATCTACCTCTTTAAAACCTTTTGAATCCTTCTATTTTCTTCATGGTCACTACCTCTACCTTGAATTTCTCATCATGTTTATGACTCTAGCCACCAAACAAGTTTTCCTAACAACAGTGTCCACTTTCCTGTAATATGTTCTTTGCCAAAGTGATTATGAGCTGCTGGTGACCTCTCCCCGTTGTACCTTTCCAGGATATAGGTAAACTCCCTAGCTTAGGAGTTCAAGCTCTCAATAGCGAGTTTGGAATTCTTTAGTTACCCCCATGTATAAAATCCATCACTTGTACTCCTCTCCCTTAAAAAAAATCTATGTAAGAACATTGCTTACAAATATGGTTTCAAGATGAATGCTCCAGAGCTCCCTTCTAACCAGACTGCTACCTGTAAACTCTTTCCTATCTATAGATGTAGAGTGTATTGGAGTTTCCTCTAAGGACGCTGTTATTTAAACTGTTCTCACTTCTCCATTCTCTTTTCCAGTTTCTACCTCACATCCTCTGTTCTAAGACTCCCATTCTCCACCACGTGCAGGTAACAGAGAAGGCGGATTCTCTGAACCACGGCACAGGCCTCTTCCTCTGTGTGGAATGCCCACACAAATGTTCATTTGCATTTCAACTCTTATCAGGCTGATTCCTATTTTTTTTTAAATTTCATCTAGGAAGCCTTACCCAAACCTCCACTATCCCACCCAGCCTGAGTCAGGAGCTACTGTCTTTTCTCTTATCTTTTTACCTTGCATCTTGTCTGGGACCTTATACTGAACTAGAGGAGAGGAAGTTTGTTTACTTTTGCATCTTTGGAGCCTTATAAAATGCCAGATTCTCAGCAGGCACTGAGTAAATATTAATGAATAAAATGATGAAAATGCATGCAGCAGCTCACTCCTCTGCACAGTTAGAGCAAAATATAGAGAAAAATGCATCTCTCTTGCGATTACCTTGCATGTCTTTGAAAGCCAATAATTACCTGTTGAATCAAAGTAATTTAATTATGTGGCCTGGTCTTGGTGAATGAGAAAATGACAATCCTTTTTAAAACGAAAATTTAAATAAGACAAGGCTCCATGTGATTGTCTAATGTACGCTAGAGGTAAAAATATGAGACTAAGGAGATGTGTTTTTTCTAAGCATCATTACAACACACTGACCCCAATGAATGTATCAATTTAAAAATCTAAACAGATGTGGGCGTGGTGAGAAAACGAGGAAGAGAGACCTCAGTGGTGAAAAGTTTGTTGTAGACAATCCTCCATGAGACTCTTGCATTTCTGCATGTTTTGTGAGCAGTGGCACTGGTGCCCTTTTTTCTGGGTTATCTTTTCAAGGACATTTGTAGAACAAACAGCATTGGAAGATAGAGATGGTATCTTCCCTGGAGCATAAGGGAAGATTTGTTTGTGTCCAAAACAATAAAGACAATGGCTCCCTCTGGGACAAATGCCCACTATAAAATATTGGGGTTCCCTAAACTTGTGTTTCCTCTCCCGTAACAAAACCTACTTCGTGTGCATCTTTATGTTGGTTTCCTGACTCTTTTTGCATCTCTATTGGGGCAGAAATGTTGGTACTCTGGATAATGTTATTGCTGTGAATCTCTGACCCAGAAATCTCATGTCTCTTTGGCCAGAATCCACTAAACTGTGTATGGCAAGCTAATTTGCTAGCTTGTACATAGGGTGAAATCTTAAATCCTTAACAGTTACTAATGATATTTAATTATTCCCATGCTAAGGGTAGTGCCTTCCAATTTTTGTTGGATTTTTACATTTACTCATTATTTTGTAAGAGTCAGTGAAATCCTTCCTTGTCTGAAATATATATCACATCTTAATGGAATAATTTACATGGTAACTGACCAACAGGACAGTTTCATGAAGCCAGCTGGTATACAAAAAGAAAGAATGAATGTAGACAATGTTTTCACTAGAGAATAGAAAAATAGGTAACTGGCCCTCTTACTACTCAGACATGAGACTGAAATAATTATTAATCAAAAACCAAAATTAATTTCCAGTAATGACAGTCCATCATTTCTGAGAAGAAATGATTTATTATAAGGCAGATTTTGTTGCTGTTATTGTTTTCATGGGGAAAGTCTTTTCTTCAGATGATTTTTAAAAAGAGTAGCATGCTATCCACAGAAAGATGAAATGAGAGGGAAAAATCAGAGCTCATTTGATTTTCACAGGGAAGAAAGAAACATTTATTTTAGGCCAAACACAAAGCAGGGAAAATGAATGATTCCTGTGGTTTTAGAATGAAGCTTTTATCCTGTCAGAGGCTTTGTTAAAAACAGTGAAGCATGTTTTAATTCTGAATATGGAAAATTGTTCTCAAAGCTTTGCTGCCCCTTAAAATTACTCTAAGAGACGATTGCTTCACTACAATGGGGTACTTTAAAGACAGAAAATAGAGATTACAGGCTAAATCGCTTGCATGCTGCGCTGGTTAACGTTCAGGAGTTGATTCAGTGGCGAATGTATCTCTTATCAGAGTTCTTTCGTTAAGATCATTTCTTTTGGTCCCCCTGGCAGACAGTTGAACTGAATTGAGAAGTTGTAGTCATCGTGTGTTTTAGAATATCCTGTTACTGGCTGTTAGACCGTGTGATGGAAAGCAGAGAAACTGGCCCACGCAGGAAGTGTGGTGCAGAGGTTTTGAAAAGCAAGTGGAGAACAAGGCATTCTCGGTTTTATTGATAACTTTCAATTACTGACCTGTCTCATGATTCCAGACCATTTTAACTATGGGCAATTTTCACAGGATGATTGACACTGGATTCTACTGACAAAAATGCGGCAATGCAATAAATGAACGGCCAAGGGTTATGTTACTTTAATATTTAGAAGTTATTTAGCTTTTTAATTTAATAATAATAAGTTCTGGTGTGTTTACATATTGTAACTGTACATATTTAAATTTACAAGTTTGTACCACTTTAAGTCTTTGAGTGGAAAGAGATATACAAAAGTAAATTTAAGGTTAAATGTCCCTCCTTCTCTTCATTCTTTATGCTAATCTATGCACCTTATGGAGCGAATCCATGCACAAAGGCAGCTTGATTCTTGTTTGGCTTGCACTGAAGTGTGTATTATTGGAAAAAATTCATCAATGATGTGCATAATTATGCATGGTATTCTGCCTTTTACTTTCTACTGACAATCACTATTTTAGAAAGTTTCATTAAGTCTGCCCATATGTATATATTAAAAATTTTGTATGTATTTTTCTTTGTAGCAGAAACTACAAAGCACAATAATTTTTGTTCATTCGGGTCCTGGAGATTTGGGATGCTAGTGTGGGAACGGTGGTTAAGATCATTGCCCGAAATCCCATTCAGCCTCTGGGAATAGATGTGCTGAAATGGATCTGGGATAAACTGCAGTGGGTTCCTGGGGAAGACACAGTCCACATATTCTCACAGCTGCTGCTAGTTTGATGAGCAGCCGAATTTCAGATGCTTTGAAAATCTGCATCAATGAAATATTTTTGTCTAGTCTGTTTTTTTCCATTTCCTTCACACTTTACCCATTGAGAAGAATACATGCTAAAATCAATGGCTATTATCCTAAGACTAAGATAATGACATGGATTAACTGAGTGACACATTAAAATCAAGAAACACATGGAACTCAACAAAAGTAGCTAAGATCCAAGAGTTTACTCCTAGTGAAATGATACCACCTGCCTAATGCCCATGTACCTATTAGAATATTCCTTGCTTACAGAGTAACAGACAGACATTCTCTGATACAAACATTAACAATCTATAATAATAAAAGCATAATATGCATATTAGACCAGACATCCTTCTGGATGTCCTTCTGGACAATCTTCCAGATGAAGCTGGGGCTGGGAGGGAAGCCCGGGTCCCAGTTGCCAGAGTGAAGTTGGTGCTGGCAGCCCAAGAAAGACCTACTCTTGCACGAATTTCGTGCATTGGGCCTCTAGTAGAAAAATGAAAAACGCCTTTATTCTATGTGTGTTAAGTTTTGTTTTCAGTGTATTTTTTATACACATTGCTTTACTGAACTCTTCCAATAGCCTTGTGAGGGGAGGCCTGAGGAGGATTATCTCTCAGATTTCATTGGTAACAATTGGAAGCTTGAGTGACCGCCAGGGTTAGGAATCTCTTTTGTCAAAGTCCTACTGGTAGACTCTGCTGGAAGTGTTGCTAAAATACCATTCTGCAATTCTTGCTGATGGACTTTGTTCCTCTTCTCCTCCAGATCCTATTAGCTGAGCATTCAGTGGTCAGAAAGAGTTCCAATTCCAATATTGTAATCGATCCTCTTAAGGTCATCAAGCTCTAGCCAGCGGTTCTCAACCTGTGGGTCGCGACCCCTTTGGCGGTTGAACGACCCTTTCACAGGGGTTTCCTAAGACCATCCTGCATATCAGATATTTACATTATGATCATAACAGTAGCAACATTACAGTTATGAAGTAGCAACGAAAATAATTTTATGGTTGGGTCACAACATGAGGAACTATATTTAAAGGGCCAGAAGGTTGAGAACCACTGCTGTAGGCTATGGTCTCTGTGTTCCTTTCTCCCTGGAGGTGCCCCCAACCCTCCTCTAGCTCCTGGTGTCCTACCCCAGCATCTGCTACCCTAGGCCCTCCCTTCTGTGTTACACCCTCTTGGTCAAGGGCACATGTTAAGTTGAGTTACCCAAGATAAAAACTGTGAGGAAAAATATATTATTCTGGAACCACAAACACAAAATTACCTGCACAGAGTGGGTCTCTTGGACCACTCTAAAATTGTACTCTCTGTAACTTTCTCTTTACTCCCCTTGATTTTTCTTATTAGCATTGTCACCCTTTGACAGTCTATAATCTATATAGTGCATGCTTATTTTCCCCCGTTTGCCTCCTCTTCTAGATAGTAATGCGCCACGAAGTCAGAAACTTCATTGTGTATCACAATGTAGAGAAATATTTATTTTATCTTGATGCATGGCAATAGGATATTCTTAGGGAAGTCAGATCTGAGGTTCCTTTTGACCTTTTCTGTCCAGTAATTGTGTTTCTTGCCACTCACACAATTGGACAATGTGAGGTGTAGTTGTGTGGAATTTGAGCATTCATTAGCCACCCAAAGGTTTTTTTGAACACAGATTCCTGGGCTCCATCCCTAGAACTACCAATTCAGCAGGCTGGGGGTGAGGCCTGAGAACTTGCTTTTCTAACAACTTCCCTGGTGATACTGATGCTGCTAATTTAAGAACTACTGGTCAACATAATTTTAAATTCCCTTAAATTTCAACCATTTGTGAGTGGGAGTAAACAGATAGGGGTCACTGTCAATAAAACTATGTAGCTTGGCACTTTTGATAATGAGCAACTAATAACGGAGTATGCTCACAATATACCTGCCGGCATCTCCTGAGCAGGTCTGCCTAAAGCCTGATGGGAATCCAATATTGGTTTTACTTTCCATTTGAATATATGATGAACTTGAATGGCTAGTGTTTACATCAGAGACATTTGTAGAGACATAAAAGCCAATTTGCATGCAATCTGATTCCCGAATGAGCTTGTCATTTAACATAATAATGTTATATAATAGCCTGCCCAGTGATGTGAGTCTCCAATTACCTAGCTTGCCTTGTAAAATATTGATTCTTAAGGTTGATGATAATGAGACTACAGTGATTGATAAGTGGGATTTATACTGTAATTCTGGATCTCAGAAAATTAAACCCAAAAGGAATTTATTTGAGCTGCATAGCTTTTTTCTAGTCAAGGCAGCAGCTGCAAAATTTATGTCTCTTATCTATTATTCTGCTAGGTTCATGGGTTCTGAGGGAAATAATCCTATTTTCCAGCTTAATAAATACAGGGTGAGCTCATTAATTACTCTGAGAGTAATGTGGCATTTAGTGCAGACACTAACTGCATTGCATCGAGTATTTGACCTTTTACAGCATTAAAAGTTGGAATGGGCTAAAACAACATATAGCACAAGCCCAAAAATAGAATTAGCATGCTTCTGTAATTTTTATATTTTATTCTGCTGCTTTCCAATAAGAATTTATAGGCAGCAAAACCATCTAAAAACAAAATTAAAATTTTAAATTTGTAATGGTGCCATTAAATATGCCATCTATTATCTATAATAATAAAAAGGTAATATGTTAATTAGACCAACCGTCATTCTGGACGTCCTTCTGGACAAAGCTGGGGCTGGAGGGAAGCCTCCTGGGTCCCGGGTGCCAGAGGGAAGCCAGTGCCGGCAGCTGGTAGAAGGAAGGCCTACTCTTGCACAAATTTTCGTGCATTGGGCCTCTAGTAGTAATTATAATAGAACAAGTAATTCTCTTTGGCTGGGGTTCTACCTTGTTGGAGGACTAAAAAGAGTCCAGATACAAAAGCCATTTAAATGGGTATAAAGCAAATTTCAGTTTATTTTAAAACTTTGAAACACACCCAAGAAATCTTGAAGGAAAAATAAACAGTAAACCATATGAGCCTATTATTTTTCTTTTTAGCACACACACACACACACACACCCACACTCCATTAATCCATTTTCAAAAATCAAATAATTAATAATGAAGGGAACTAATTATGCTGTCCCTCCTCTCAATAATAAAACAAAAACTTGTTAGAAAGGACAGATGCAATTCAAATGACTTTTCTTAATATTTATTCACATATTTGCACCCTAAGAAGTTTCCATGAAGCCTGCAAGCCTTTAGTTGCAGCTTCCGGAAAACGTGTGCTGCTTGTTAATCGAGAAGGCTCAACCATTATCATAGACAGGACTTATATCAGATCAGAGCTTATTTGGGGAAACTATGGCCTATTTGCATGTGGTCATGTGTATTTAAAAAAGGACTCCACCGATTTTATTTTTTCATGGATTAGTCCATCAACATCCTCATCTCTTGGATCATTACTTCTCATTACTCGCTTCTTTTATGCAAAGCTCCCCATGACCTTGAAGAGCGCTTCATGTCCCTGTCCTCCCAAATCCATCCTCCATAAAAGGACAGCGCAGGTGCAATAAAACCACCCTCAAAAGTGCTCCTGAACTTCCGTCCTCTGAGATGAAAACGCTGTTCTCGGTGATGAGTTTAATGTCTCACCAGTCCGTGTGCCTCCGTTAGGTCATAAACTGTAAGTGCAGGAACTGTGTCTCTTTATGTGCTGTACAAGCTCTGACTTATTGATAGCTCTTCATCCTAATAATCATTAAACAGGTGGGTTTCAACTCGCTCCAGCAAAGCCTCCACTTACACCGTGAAAGGACATCAAATGGAGCTCCCACAGGGCAAGGACTCACCTTTGTTTCTCAGCAGACATTTTTTCTGGCCCTTATTCTTTCCCCAGGGCTCAACTTTTGCATTCTTTTTAAAAATATTATTTTTCAATTAAAGTTTACATTTAAATTATTCTGTATTTGTTTCAGGTGTGCAGCATAGTGGTTAGATCAGTGGTTGGCAAACTGTGGCTCGTGAGCCACATGAGGCTCTCTGGCCCCTTGAGTGTGGCCACGAAGTTTCAATCGCACTGTACATGTGCACCCGCACGTGGTATTTTGTGGAAGAGCCACACTCAAGGGGCCGCAGTTTGCCGACCACTGGGTTAGACAATCATGTACTTTTCAGAGTGGTCCCCCTGATATTTGCAGAACCCAATTGGCACCCCACATAGTTATTAAAATATTGTTACTATATTCCCTATGCTTTACCTACATCCTACTGACTATTCTGGTAATTACCAATTTTTTACTTTTATCCAACTCTGCAGATACCATTTGGTAGATACCCCTCATCAAAGTCCAATTTAGAGACTTTGCTGTTCTGTGTGAATCTAATGTATGCTTCACACAGAACAGCAATACCAGTTGGTGGTTTGTGTTAACCTTTGAGATGACAGAACCAGCATATATGTGAATATGAAAAAGTCTTGGCTTAAGATTTCCCGAGGAAGCTTAAGTAGAAGTTTCACTTCCAGTTCTGAGGTAAATGAGTCTTGGGGATGTAATGCACAGCTTGGTGACTGAATAAGGTACTGGAAAGTTGCTAAGAGATTAGAGCTTAAAAGTTCTCATCACGAGAAAAAAATTTTTGGTGTTTAATAGCAAAGCAAGCAAGCAAACAAACAAACAAAAAAGAGGAAACATCTGATGTTTGACAATGAGAATTGGTTATATCAATGATGCTACACACCCACTGCCTGGAATGTTATGCAGCCATTCCAAATGGTGTTGTTCAAGGATATTAACTGTGTGGGCAAATGGCTGTGACATATTGCTAAGGAAAAGGCAGCTTCAAAAGGTAGTATGCAAAGTAAGATTCACTGCTTCATGTTTCCAGACTGAATGTGATGGCTGTATTCAGTCATCTTGTGAGCATGAGTTCCAAGCATGAAGATGGGAAGGAAACATGCAAAGCACAGAACAGAGGCATAGAACCCCCCGGGATTCCCAATGACATTACAGAGAAGCTAAACCAACAGCAGCAAATTGATGAGGCTTTTTTACATGATAAAGAAACCAATTCCTATTGGTGTAGACACTGTCAGTTGGTTTTTAATTTACTTGCAGACAAAAACATTCTAATAATTCAATGAGGTCCATGAGCAAAATTAGACAGTGAGATTGTAACTATCATTTAAAAAATACTCTGAGTCCCACCTTATAAATCATTTTTAAAACTGTGTTTAAAAAGAGATACAATTTTATGTAATGTATTTGCTATGATGCAGGCTGGAGTAAGTTCTGTTTCCTAATAATGGTTCCTAAAATGTGGTTTTCCTTGCAATCAATCAAACTTGGGGCGACCTAATCTTGCAAAGGGACCAGATGACAGGTTAAATACTGGACACGTGACCACGAGTAACCGGAAAAAAGAAAAAGCGTGCTGCGTGTTTTACCGAGGCTGTTTTCAGAAATAAATTGTAAAAGTCTAGAATCCTGAAACTGCACTGAAACCAAAATAGAAAAAGTCTGGAGAAGAGAAAATATCCACATGAAACTTTCCCTCCTTAAAATGGTCAATTCTGACACAATAAAGTAACAAAGTTTTTTTGTGTGTAAAAGCAAGCCTATTAGCCATGTATATGGATAAAGCACATTTGGATGAATCATGTTTAATAAGAGCACTTAATATCTTTCCCAGAAACATAATGGGCAATTTCTGGGCATAAGTGATTTCTGAAAAGAGGAACTAAACAGAGGCAAAATGAATGTAGATATGATTTAGCTCCTTTGTTATAAGCCGTTTGAAAATATAATGGGGAAGAGCAGAAACTAATTGTAATATAGAATATTTTAAAACCCCATTTAACGAGAAGCCATTTGGTAAGTGGGGTACCAGAAGAAAAATGTTAAAATACTTTGAAATTAGGGAAATTTATCGGTTAATGACCTCAGATTTCATTTACTGTTTCAATGCAATAAAAAAGGAAGCCAAATTGAATGGCTCCCATTTTCATGTTTTTATAGCACATCCAGAAATAAAGAAAAACTAAAAATAGTAAAAACAACTCCATAGAAATAAGCTGAACTGCATGTTTCTTTCCTGTGGATTTCAGTTTGTTGCCTCAAAATTGTGTATGCTGGGAAGCAACTCCTACCCCTTGAAAGACAGCTATTATAATTACTTTTATTTGCTTTTATATTAAAGTCAATGGCTTGGAGAAGTTTGAGGGCTTCCCAGCCAATGGCATCCGGCTGGAACCACTGACGTGTGAGTAACTGGAACAGAAGGCCGGGTCGTTAAGGGGCAGTGAAGTGTCTGACTCTCAGGACTGAGCCACACCTCGGTTTTATGATGCTGCTTCTTCCTCAAATGACTGAAGCAGTCTGACTGCTCAGGACATTGGTTCTGCATGAACAGCCATGATATTTAAATCTCATGGAAAAATCTTGTTAACAGTGGTCTCATTCATAGAGCTTACTGACATGTTAGGGACACTTCTGAGCAGGAAATATCAGAGGTGTTCGAGCAATGCTAAAACGTATATGCATCTGCCCTGGCTGGTATGGCTTAGTTGGTTGGGCATTGTCCAGTGCATGGGTCAGGGCACATGCCTGCGTTTCAGGCTTGATCCTGGTGGGCAGCGTACAGGAGGCACTAATTGATGATTCCTTCTCACGTCGATTTTTTTCTCTCTCTCCTTCTCCCCCGTCTCCCTCTAAAAGTCAATAAAAAATATTTTTAAAGTATAGGCATCTTTCTTTTTATATATCTGTTGATGAAGAAACACTTCATATCTTTCCCCCCTTTTTTTCCAGACTGGACAATGTTAGTGGTTTCAGAATGAAAAGTACTCCCCAGAGCCTGTGCATTGCCTTTGGGGTCAAGGGCAAGTGAGAGCTAACGACTTAATTTAGTTATAAAACAAGGTTAGGTATTCCCATACTTAAAATATCTAATCTTTCTCAGCTAGGTTTCAGCATATTGCTGCTGATAAAAAACTTCTTAAAAATGTAAGAACTTCTAGTTTTGTGACATCTTAATGGAAAACCAAGACAAAAGTGTTTAAAATACCAAGCAAAGAAGTGTGTCAGCTCAATTTCTTCTTTGCAGATCAGTATATTAGTGATAATTATTAAGGATAATAGAAAAATGATTCATAGCCTAGTAATTTACTATGTAGTAGGATACAGGTTGTTTTTTATAGTCACATCAAATTCTGTTTGCAAGCCTGTGACTTGCCAAAAAACATAATTAGTCCTATTTTTCACATTAGGAAGCAGACAATATGGTAGTTAAGTTTTCTGCACACAATTGCACAGCTAGTACCCAGCAAAGCTGGTCTGGCCTCCATGCTCTTGTTTCCTCTGCCATGAAGCATAGCAGCAGGAAAGAACTGAAGCTAAATTACATACCATAAAGTGAAAATGCTGTCTCCATAACCTAAACACTTAGCAATGGCAATAAACAGATTTTTTCCTAAATTTTATAATAATAATATTAATAAAATAAAGCATATTATTGTTTTAATTTATTTGAGAAACTCTAAAAGTTTACAAAGCAGAAAACTAAAAGTATCCTCTCTCCTAAGATTAATTCCTGGCATTTTAGATAACCTAAATTTTCAGAGATTTAAAAACAATATTAAGGTGCAAATGCTATATAATTAATACAGCAATTTTTTAAAAATTAAGACAATTTTTTAGAGAAGTTTTAGTTTTACAGCAAATTTTAGAATGAACAGAGATTTGCCATCTATCCCCTGCCCTCACACATGCACGATCTCCCCACACCATTAATGTCACCCACAATTTTACATTTGTTACAATTGATTGACTTACTAGGTCACAAAGTCCATAGTTTACATTATGGTTCACTCTTGGTGTTGTTCATTCTATGGGTTTTGAAAAGAGTATAAAGATATCTATCCATTGTTAAAGTAGGAGTCAAGTATTTTTACTGCCTCAAAATTCTCCCATTTATCCCTACCCGAAAAACACCCCTAGCAACTAATGATCTTTTTACTGTCTCCATAGTTTTATCATTTCCAGAATGTCATATGGTTGGAATCATTTTCAGTGTGGTTTCTTTCACATAGTAACATGGATTTGAGGTTCTTCCATTTATTTTCATGGCTTGATAAGTCATTTCTTTTTAGCATTGAATCATATTCCATTGTCTGGATGTACCATGGGTTTATTTCTCCATTCACTCACTGAAAGACATATTACTTTTGACTATGTGGAGTATTACTTTCTATCCCTCATTTGTAGTTTTGTCGTTGTTTTTTTTTTTTTTTTTTTTTTTTTTTTTTTTTTACAAATAAGTATACATTTGTTACTCATAACTAGTCATTATTCAATGTCTGTTCTGGTCATTTGGTTGTCTAAATCTTGTCCTCTAGTAGGCTCCTTAGTAAGGGCTTATAGGAGCAGTATTTCCCTTCCCGCCCCCCGCGTGGTCTGTGGTCTGCGCTATTTATAGTTGAATGCCAATTTTGCTGGATATAAAAACTTGGTTTATAATATACTACTTTGAGTATCTTAAAAATGCTAATTTATTTTCTATTGTCAGCTTTAAGAAATATTTGATGAAAGAATGATTAATAATAAGAAATTAATATCAGATAGTGATAGGCACTATAAAGAAGTAAAAAGATACTTTACCATAATTACTGGGGAGAATAAACTCTGCATAATATTATTTGTAACACAAACTAGAAAATGGTATCATATCAGAAAAGAAATAAATATTATGGCTGATCACAAAAGGAAGACTTTACATATAGTTGGGGGAGCAAGTGATAAAGCCTTAATGGAAGTAGAAGATAGCCAATTTACAGAAATTTGCATTAGCAATGACTTATATCAGATTTATTTTTATATTCTTTACAAAATTGATATATTAACAAGTTTGAACTATTTTTTTTTCCATAGCCTAACAAAATAGAAGATTCCGGTCTCTTTTTCCTTTACATTCTGCCTTGCCGTATAAGGGTATTGCCTGAGGCAACATTCTGACAACTTTATAGATTTCCTAAATGAAAATAAAAAAGCTACTTTTAAGAGGCAACTCAGTAAATCTAGTTTTCAGGTAAATGGAACAAAAGCATAACAAATGAAAGTAAAGCAAAAACAATGAGACATCTTTTCTTAGTTGTCTCTTTTCTTTTTTTAACATCAATGTGCACTCCGTAGGTACCATCTGACTATAGTGATGGTGGCATTTCATTCCCATAAAAAGGACGCCACTCTTTCCTCAAAGAATCATGGAATAATTAGACCAGAGCAATGCCAACAAGTCATTAATTTTTAAATCATTTGTCTTTTTTCTTTCAATTGGTAAGAAGATGGGACACTTGGGGTAGAATTGGTGTAAGTCTAAATCACTGGTTTCTACTTCTTTTATGATAAATACAGGCAATTATGTCTTTCAGGAAGTAAGTGAAGAATTGGAAATAATAGACTAATCTCTATAAAATTAAAGAACAAGCAGGTGCAATTTCCAGCAAGAGTAATCACCCTAGCCCAGCAGAGTTGGGATATCAGACAAGTGTATTTTCAAGAATCTTATTCAAAAAAATATTCACACAAGACTTATTATGCTTTTAATTCCAACTGTGCTCTCTGCTCAGGACACCACCCTCAGGACTCATGCAACACCCAGCAGCTCCCATACTGTAGGCCAGTGGTCGTCAAACTGCGGCTCGCGAGCCACATGTGGCTCTTTGGCCCCTTGAGTGTGGCTCTTCCACAAAATACCACATGCGGGCGCGCACGTACAGTGCGATTAAAACTTCACTTCGTGGCCCATGCGCAGAAGTCGGTATTTTGTGGAAGAGCCACACTCAAGGTGCCAAAGAGCTGCATGTGGCTCGCGAGCCGCAGTTTGCCGACCACTGCTCTAGGCTATGAGGATGACAAGCCATAGCTACCAGCATTTTCTAACAGGCTGGACAGCAAGAGGTTCTGACTGTGACTCCTTTCTCTTGGAAGAGTGTTTAGTCCCTAATTCGACACAGACACTTTTAAGTCCATTCATTAGGGAATTTCAACAAGTTGCCAGTGACTGTAATCGTTCTATAAATGTCATTTCAGGAGCAAGATTGCTCTCTTCTGAAGTTGATCGGTGCCATGTGTGGTGCACAGCACACTCTACTTTTAAGGATCTGTGTGTTCATATCTGTCAGACCCTCCTGACAGACATAGTTCCCTCAAAGACGGGGCAGTCTTGTGTCCTCAGAAGGTTGGCATTCGAGAAAAAGCCAACAAGCAGAAATTGCTGTTATTTCTGCCAGATCCATGTGGTTAGACTTACAAACATTAAAATAAATGAATTTGAACTGAGGGGAAGGACAAGGAGGGCTCTCTGAAAATATTATCACAGACAAATTCCCAGCAACCATTTTCCATATTGCCAATAGCAGAATTTGGATGAAAGAAACCACGTATGTGTGTCCCAAACATGCCTACAAAACCAGCCGCACTCATGTGTGTTTCCAGGACCTTTCTCTGAGATTCTAGCCACACTTCCTGTGATAGTGTTACTAGGTTCACCTCAAAGTGACAGAGGGCACCAGGACCCATCTCTGTCTAAGCCAGTAATTGGGACTCGACCTCCCTCACACTGTCCCCTGCCCAGATCATCGCTGTGACATTTCATTTCTCTTCTCTCTGAAAGAAGCGCTCAGGCAGAAAGCTCATTCTAGAAAGCGTTCCAGGCCCTCGGTTAGAGGATGATTATGCCACACAGTTCTCAGCGTCCCCCATGGTCCACAGTTTCATTTCTCAGAGGAAAAACAAGCCTGGGTGGATACACAGGGCTGTTTCTTCTTTCACACCTTTTATGAGGTGGTTAAGAGCAGATAAAGCTTCATAAGAAAGCTCCTGACTTGGTGCATAAGATAGTCTATCTACCGTGTGTAGCAAATAGTTAAATTCCCAAATGTGCCTTTGGCGAGTGAATTGTTTGATAATGAACTCACTTCGTTATGCAGAAGGTCTGGCCCTTTGCCTAGCATGCAGTAGGTATTAGGTAAACATCTGCTAAGTCAATGCAAGCAACAGAGAGTGGGACCCTTGTTCTCACATTAAGCAAAGCTGTGCCAAAGTTTTCGACTTTATTTCTGCTTTCTCTGGTGATCGCCTCATGCTATCTTTGACTATATCACTCTTAAACTTCACAAGATGTTTGTGCACAGTCTCACAGTTTGAAATAAATAAATTCTAAGCTCTATAGAAACATCCTCTACCCTTCATGTTTTAAGAGACTGAAGGATTTCCACCACCTCTGTAAAACATCCCGAATTAGGGAAATTGAAGGGCTAAGCATTTATAAGCTTAAGTGATGTTGGCAGTCCTCTGGAGAAATCTACAGTCCAGAGAGGCAACTTGTTCAAGGTTGTGCAAGAGGTTAATGACAGGTTTGAGATGACAACCCAAGGATCCCAACACCCATAGTAATGTATTTTCCACCCGATCTGTCAACAGGATTCTATAAATGTGGTGATGAAGAGTGAAATGGTATTCAGGTTATTTGGCATATCTGTTCTGAAATCCCAGAGTGTAAATCTCAGTCTGTAAATTATGATGTGTGGTCACTACTTTCACTGCCAATAATCTGAAGTCAAAATACCACTGCATTTAAAGAAATAACACTGGATTTTAGGGCTGAAATATCATAATGATGGAAAAAGACCATCTTTTGGTGAACTTAAAAATAGGTGTTCATTTTCCAGGTGATTACCTTCTCCTTTGCCTAATGACATTAACACATCCCTACACTAGAGAGATAGTGCTTACCTCAGAACACCACGAAAACAGATACTTTGTGCATAAACCAGACTCTAATGCATGTGGATATTTGACAGAAGTATTTACAATAGTACTGGCCACTGTTGGTAGGCTAGATATGAAGATGGGACCCAAATGCTATGAAAAGTGGGCAGGATCCAAGTGATCATGAGACAAGTAAGTCTCTTCTTGGTTTTAATAGACCATACTAATTTTCAACAGAGACTGTTATTTCTTGTTTTTCTAAAATTTGCATGATTTTAAAAATAATTTCCTAAAGGATTATTTAGCAAAATGATCAAGGACAACAAAACCTGGAAGAACATGGAATGTGTTATAATTATAAGGCTCAAAGGAGTGCCTGTTGTCATTCTTTGGTGGGTGAGATTCTCTTGCATACCAACATGTGCCTCATAATTAGATTTGGAAAAACTGGGTTTAATATATTTAATATGGTTGAATGTGACTAGTAAATTGATTTAAAAAATTGTCAAAAGAAATATCACAGTGTGTTTGTGTAGAGTTGTCTTACTATGATATTTTTGGCTCTGAGATTCTGTGTATTCAGTTGCTTACTATCCCCACTACCACAATACAAAACAGGTGTAGAGTTGAACATTCAGTTATAAAGGAATACGTTTTGGGGATCATTAGAAACCTATGGTACAGCATGGTAACTGTAGTTAAGAATAGCGTGTTACATAACTTGGAAGCTACTCAGAGAATAGATCTTAAATGTTCTCACCACACACAAAAAAAGGATAATTATGTGAAGTGATAACGGTGTTAGCTAACGCCACATGGTAATCATTCTCAATATTCAGGTGTATCAAACAACACACACAGCTCAGAGTTACACAAGGCTGTATCTCAATAAACCTTTAGAAGTAAAATATAATGAAAATAGGTATACAGTTAAAATGGGTGATTTTCTATTTAGTGTTGGTTTATTACAAGAAATAGAGATAACTGAGTTTTTCTTTGTTTTTGATTCTATTTCTATTTAGGGAGTTGTACCAACATCATGTAAGCATTTTTTTTAGGATGGAAAGAGCAAAAGGAAACAAAAGAAAACTAAAAGATGAGCCCAGCTGGGTGTGCCTCAGCGGTTGAGCGTCAACCCAGGAACCAAGAGGTCACCGGTTCGATTTCCGGTCAGGGCATATACCCGGGATGCGGGCTCGATCCCCAGTGTGGGGCTTGCAGGAGGCAGCCAATCAATGATTCTCTCTCATCTCTCTCTCCCTCTCCCTTTCTCTCCGAAATCAATAAAAAATATATATATATTTTTAAAAAAGATGGGACCTATAAGATACATGGGTTACTGATAAACCAGATTTCACATATATATGCTGTGTATTTGACAAAGATTTAACAATTTACATAAAACCTATGGATAAGTACTAATCAAATAGTGAAAGAAGAGATTCAGAAACAGAGGGGTGAAAACTATAATACCTTCATTTCCCACAACTCATATACACTTGAACTTTTATGATCATGTTTGCAAACCAAATATATGATCTTGGTGCTTATTTGACAGACTTTAAAAATAAATAGCAAAACATTATCTTTAAAGAACTGCAGTAGAGAGTGGTACTTTCCCATTTTAGGGAAACGTTTACTGGGGGTGCTGGCCTAGTGAAAATGAGTTGAAGTGACCTGCTCCATTGTGTTATAATGACCTACATGATTTCTGCAGTCCAGTTACCCATAGGCAAACATTCCCATTATTTCATGAGACAGCCTTGCTAAAAGTAAGAACACAGGGAAGTGAAACCAATTTTTCGCCTTCCTAATTTACAAACTGGGACATATTCGAAGGGTAAATGAGAGCGCTTTCTGATCAGGTAGTCCGCTTTCATTACCTGGCGGTGATGCTGATAGTGGCATGGGTGCATTTAAGAGGCGTCGTCACCACAGCTGGCATTCTGATTGCTCTGCTACACACTGTTTTATGCCAAACACTTTGCCAGTGCTCCAAATGATTGGTTAGGGCCCCTTGGATAGCTCCACTCACTGTTTTGTGCCAAGTTTAGATGGATCATATGCTTAGCATGGCTTTAATGATGGAATCTCCACCTACTCCTTAATTTTTATTTGTTCCCTAACAGTGGAAACTTCCATTTACCCCTCTATTCCTCTACACAATGTAAATGAAACTGAACCCTCTAGTGTCTTCTCATTACAAGGAGCTCATTTGTGCATATAAATTGTGATGTGTGTTGCGGAAAATTGGTCATTACTATGCTATTGTGAACTGTCCAATGGTTTGGGCGAGTGAGGGAGGGGTTTAGGAGATTTCTAGATTCCTACGGATATTGGCACACACTGATCTTGTGTGGCTCTGCCACCATGTTGGGGGCTTAGCCTGCTTTGTGGAGAGGATGTTGGGCACTCAGTTCAATCCTGGTGAGACCCAGATTATCCCATTTATTCTAAAAGCTTGATAGCACTTTGAAGTGGAAAAATAGAAGTGGCAGACAAAATATGGATTTTTTTGAGACTTCAGGGTTGCAAGCTTAAGCCATGTTTCTTCAGTGGCTCCAGGAAGGCTGTGGTGCCATTGGAGGATTTCAAAATATTTTACAGTTGGCTGGTGACTCAGCAACTTCTTCAGAAATACTCTTATGAGTGCTAAGCATTAATAAATAAACTAGAACAAGAGTACAACTACCCTCAGAAGTCAGTTTAGCATTGAGGTTGAATGTATTTTAGTCTAAAATGCATGCAATGGGACGTGGAGAAGAACAGAGATTAATTAAAATTTTTAAAGCTATCCACATACAGAAGACAGACCCTCCTCTTACACCACACATAAAGATCAACTTGAAATGGATTAAAAAATTAAATGTAGGATATCAAATCATAAAACTTCTAGAAGAAAATATAGGAAAAAACCTTCTACACATTGGATATGCACCCAAAACACAGGTAAAAAGCAAATAGAGACAAATGGGACTATAGAAAACTAAAATGTTTTTGCACAGCAAAAGAAATAAACAACAAAGTGAAAAGGCAAAGTATAGAATGGGAGAAAATATTTGCTAAATATATATATATATATATATATATATATATATATATATATATATATATATCTGATAAGAGGTTAATTTCTATATATATAAAAGCCTAAGTGACTGAACTACCAGTTGACAAGTCGCTATGATGTGCTCTGATCACCAGGGGACAGACGCTCAATGCAGGAGCTGCCCCCTGGTGGTCAGTGCACTCCCACAGCCAACCTCCCATGGCTGGCCAACCTTCCATGGTCCCTCCCCCTGGGCCAGCCGATCTTGATAGATTGGGACTGGGTGAGATGGCGCCACTAGGCCCCAATTGCCAGCCAGGCTGAGAGAGCCCACCCATGCACAAATTCATGCACCCGGCCTCTAGTTAAAAAATAAAAGGAACTCATACAACTTTATAGCAATAAAAACCAAACAAACCTGATTTAAAAATGGGGAAAAGACCTGAACAGACATTTCTCCAAAGATATTCGAATAGCCAAAGGTATTTTAAAAGATGCTCAC
Source organism: Myotis myotis (assembly GCF_014108235.1). Taxonomy (NCBI): domain Eukaryota; kingdom Metazoa; phylum Chordata; class Mammalia; order Chiroptera; family Vespertilionidae; genus Myotis; species Myotis myotis. The sequence continues at coordinate 45,731,007 of NW_023416401.1, forward strand.
TATTATAATCATCAGAGAAATACAAAGCAAAACCACAAATATCACTTCACCTGTTATAAGGATGATTATCAGAAAAACACAAACTGATGTTTTTGAAGATGTGGAAAGGAAACCCTTGTACACTGTTAGTGGGAATGTAAATTTGTACACTCACTATGGAAAACAGTTTAGAGGTTCCTCAAAAAATTAAAAATAGCCCTAGCTGGTTTTTCTCAGTGGATAGAGCATAGGCGTGCAGACTGAAGGGTCCCAGATTCAATTCCAGTCAAGGGCACATGCCCAGGTGGCGGGCTTGATCCCCAGTGGGGGGAGTGCAGGAGGCAGCCAATCAATGATTCTCTCTCATCATTGATGTTTCTATCTCTTCTCCCTCCCTGTGTTATTATTCACAATAACACAGACATGGAAGCACTTAAATGTTCAATAGATAAAGAATATGTGCTATGTATAAATATGTGATAGAATATTATTAATCCTTAAATTAGATGAATGATCTTGGAAGATATTATGTGAAAAGTAAAATAAGCCAGACACAAAAGAAAAAATACTAGTTCTAAAAAAGGCAACATATATAATACTTTCAATAATAAAGAATTATTTTTCAAAAAACACAAAAAACAAATACTAGTCCTGCTGGTGTGGCTCAGTTGGTTAGAGCATCATCCTGTGCATTGACGGGTTACGGGTTCAATTCCTGATGAGAAACCCATTGTGGGTTCTATCCCTGTTGGGGAGCATATGGGAGGCAACAGATATATGTTTTTTTCTCACATCAACATTTCTCTCTATCCCTTCCTCTCTCTCTAGAATCAATGAAAAACATATCCCCAGATGAGGATTCAAAAAACAAAAAACAAGCAAACAAATACTACAGGATCAAACTTATGTCAGGAATCTAAACTATTCAAATTCATAGTAAGTCAGGGTAGAATGGTAATTACTAAGGGCTGGGGAGAGGGAGAACAGGAAGTGTTAATGAGAGGTAAATAGTTTTACTTAGGTAAATTGAATAAGTCCTAGTGCATGTAGTTAACAATATCAAATTGTATACTTTATATTTAAGTGGGGAGGTCTTATGTAAATATTCTTATAATAAAAAAGGGAAGAAAACTTCTAGAGAAGTGATAATTAAATTTATGACAGTTTCATGGGTATATATTTTTCTTTTTCATTAAGGTGTATACAGTTTTTTTTTGTATGTCAACTATACCTCATTAAAATTAATTTTAAAAAGGAAAAGTACAATGAAATGTAGTTTATGCCAATTATTCCTCTATATTCATATTAGATTAGATGATCTCCAACCTCCATAAAACTATGGTTCACACTCAGAGGATTTTATCTCCACATTTAAAGAAGAATTCATAAAGTTAAAGCCATTTTATGTTTTAGTACAAACACTTAAAATTTGAATTGAGGGGAGGGAGAAGAGGAGGTGTTAATGAGAAATACATAATTTCCTATGTCCTACCAGCACTTAAACTTTTGCATTCTGGGAAAATTTTTACAATTATCACAGATATAAAAACATTTAAAAAATATTAAAGTAGTCAGAGACAATCCCATTTACTATTTTTTTTCTATTCCCATTTGTAAGGGAAATCATGGACCTAAAAAGTATTAACATTTGTAATTCTATTATGTTATCCTGAAGATATTTTAATTTGCATTTAGACTAGTTGAGTATGCAACTTACTTTGCGAGTTTAATTCTGAAAGAATACTACCCCTCTAACTAAGAGAGCAAAATGAATGTTCTAATCACATTTTATTAACATTCATATTAATCACTGTATACCCAGCCTCTTTCTGCAAAGTATTTGAGGTAATTTATGACTTAAATCAATGACAGAGCAAGCAAATAAAATATACCAATTAGTGAAGCCCCAGTGTGGACACTCCTGGAATTGGGGCCCTATCCATTTCTTCCAGCGTTCATGGGGTGCATGGCACATGGGTGGCTAGTGTGACCAAAATCTGGGGACCCACAGGAAGGGGAAATAGGACAGGTCAACCTCAGGAAGAAACAGTGGCAATGAATAGCAAGCTTGTATTGGATTCATTGACATTTTTTAAATGAGGAATGATTGAATGAAATACAACTTGTTCTCATGCTTGTGCAGCTCACCCCTAAGATCATTTCTTCAAAGTGGTGCATGAAGCTTTAGAACAGTGATTCTCAACCTTCCTAATGCTGCGACCCCTTAATATAGTTCCTCATGTTGTGGTGACCCCCAATTTCATTGTTACAAATTGAACATAATTAAAGCATAGTGATTAATCACAAAAACAATATGTAATTATATATGTGTTTTCCAATGGTCTTAGGCGACCCCTGTGAAAGGGTCGTTTGACCCCCAAAGGGGTCGTGACCCACAGGTTGAGAACCACTGCTTTAGAAGATCTCAGAACAAGTGAAATTTCAGACAGCTCTAGATTTTTAAAATTCTCCAGCCATTGACAGAAAAAGAGGAGCTCACTTCTCTAAAATGTCCCCTCTTTCTGTAGTCTCTATGTGCATTTATTCTCTATGTGATATTTCCACTTTTTTCATAGTAATTAAAATGCTTCTGTGGATTCTGACCCTGGTGTGGCGTGGATGATTGGGTGTTGTCCTGTGCATTGGAAGGTTGAAAGGTTGAAAGGTTGCTGGTTCAATTCCTGGTCAGGGCACATGAGGAGGTTGGGCTGGATCTCCAGTAGGGAGCATTCAGGAGGCAATGGATTGATGTTTCTCTCTTACCCTCTCTCTTCCTCTCTCTCTAAATATCAATAAGAATATTATTTAAAAGGTTAATAGTATATGGTTAAATTAGTAGTGATTTTTGCCTACATATTCTCTCTCCATATCTCGAGTTTCTTCAATGTGGGTTTATTTGTTTTGCAATTAAATTTCTATTTTATTTTATTAATTTCAGTTAAATTTCAAGTACTCATTCCTTGGAATTTTGGCAGGTTTTCAGAAATACTACTACCTTAAGTTTAAAAAAAATCACTTTTCAATGGAAGAAGTAAAATTGTTCCTTAAGAGTAATACAGCTGGATTAGAAGGCATTTCCACTTTGTAATGGAAGCCCAGGGGACGAAAAACAGGCAGGCAGCCCTGCATGTTTGCATTAACACGTAAAGAAAAAAGAGAAAATATTCAGGAGGGAGGAAAGTGCATGAAATAAAAGGGATCTGCCACAGAAAGTGATTTTGAAATCTCCCAAATAAGACACTTCTAAAGAAATGGAACAGAGGGAGACACATTGCAACTTGCCATAAAACTTGGTTAAAAAGCTTGAAAAGTCATAATGAAAAGTAATAGCCACTCTCAAGAGTTAAACCAACTAATTGACATATACAATGTGCTTTAAATTGTTCCAGAAAAGGAGCAAAACTGCTCTATGACATTTTGAAAGGCAGTGCCCAAGCCATAGAGAACTCGCCTTTGAATGCTAGGGGTTTCCCACAAATTGCTTAGATGGCTTCCATCTGGATCGTCTCATTTAAAGCACATTTCAGAAGAGCTGCTGCTTGCTTTTTTTCAGAGGAATCATTCTTTCAAATCTTTTTTATTTATTTATTCATTCATTTATTGTTATTTTTAATCCTCATCAGTGGAGGATTTTTTTTCCATTGCTTTTCAGAGAGAGTGGAAGGAAGGGAGAGAGAGAGAGAGAGAGAGAGAGAGAGAGAGAGAGGGAGAGAGAGAGAAACACTGATGTGAGAGAAACACATCAATTGGCTGCCTCCTGCATGTGCCTGGCCAGGGGTGTTTGGGAGCAAACTCGCAATCAAGGTACATGCCATGGAATGGGAATCAAACCCAAGACCCTTCGGTGCACAGATCAATACTCTAACCACTGATCCATACCGGCCAGGGCCATTCTTGCAAATCTTGATTGTGATTTAGGAGAATGAACCTGGGCAGGAGGGTAGAGGGTATGACTGTGTTTCCCATTTTGCATTAAACACCGTCACCCCAGGGCAGTCCCATAACTTCCTTATTGGACTAGAAAATGAAGACGACATGGGTGTCCCTAAGCCCACTCCACTTGTTGAGTACATACAGAATGCTAAAATGGATATCCTACAGCCTCAGACTGCTCATCCTCAAGGTACACCAGAGATGCAACCTCCCAAATTCATGTGGTGAAATGGCATTTTCTGAGAAGTACTAAGTCTGTCCTAGAGTTGTGCTGCCAGTAAGAAACTGTTGTTCTAATGTCACATCTTTATCTTGAACATATATATAAAGGACACAACATCACTTAAGTTTGGCAGTCAATTTCTTTCTTGTATTATGAGAACAAAACAAAAATTAAACAAAGGTTATAAGTGCCTTTCCAAACCTGTATGATGTAGCCATAACAACCAAACATTTCTTAGACCATGCCCACACTGGACCATTTTTCCTGTGTTAAATACGGGCATTAAAACATAGGCACACTGCATCAATTCTTACCAGATTTCTCTCAAACAAACTTATATTACCAGGCTCCTGAGTTTTAAAACACTGGATGTTTGAAGTTTGAAGCAGTGAGCTTGCAATTAGCATCTGTTATTTTTAGAGCAATGGCCTAAGTGCCAGAACCCCACTGAAGGTCACATCCTGGCTAAACTCACTCTGCAGTATATTCTCTGGCAGGTGGAATTTTAATGTTGCTTATTTCCTAACATTTCTTATCTTTTTTATTTTCCGGTCATTATTGAATCTCCATTTGGCAGATGAAGGGAAATAAAGAGGGAAATATATAAAATACAATTTTTAAGCCTATAACCAGTTAGCCAGAGATAGGGTATATTGAGTTGAATGGAGAGAGAGAGAGAGAGAGAGAGAGAGAGAGAGAGAGAGAGAGAGAGAGAGAGATGAGGTTAAAAAAAGCAGAACAGGAAACAGAAGTCAGGAGAAAATATAATTGAACAGTTTTTTCCCTCCCTGAAGGTTCTTTTATGTGGTTTATAATTTGTGAAATGTAGTCTAATAGGTACATTTTTGAGGGAAGCAATAGATGGTAAGATAGCAATGAGCTAAATGGTTCTTTGTGTGTGTGAGTGTTTATGTACGCACTAGTGGCCCAGTGCACGGATTCATGAACATTGAAAAGAAATAGAAGGTGGCCAGGCGGGACTGGGCAAGAGGGGCCAGACACGCCCGGAGCCAACCTTTCAAGGTCCCTTCCCGGCTGGCCACACCTTCTCTGCGCTGAGTTGACAAAGTCCTTCCAAGAGTTTTCCAACTCCCCTGCATAAAAAATGGCCTAGTTTCCCTCTCTCAACAGGGTTATCTGGCTGAGTGGTACAAGGCTTGGGGAAATTCATATGTTTAGGAGATAATGTCTTGTTTACATTCACAGGTGGGAGGAAAAAAATAACTGAATATTTAAGTCTGATGTTTTGCCTGACATATTTTTTTTTTTTTTTTGAGAATTAGCTTTAGGTTTTCTGGAACTTTAGAAGCTAGAGACCATTTCTTAAGGCTAGATTTGTATCAAGTTCTTGGAACAAAACCAATTTCCTCATATGTTGTAGAAACTCTACAAGAGTTAATTAAGTAAATAAATACTAGAATAGTAAATACAAGTATAGATTGGAGTAGGTGTAATACTTCCCTGTATCAGAGAAGAAAGCTGATGAGTAGAAATTTAATTGACTTCCGTCTGGTGACAGTGGTTAATAATTATTGACTACTAGAGGCCTGATGCACAAAATTCATGCAAGAGTAGGCCTTCCTTCCCCCTGCTGCCGACACAGGCTTCCCTCTGGCACCCGGGACCCAGGCTTCCTTCGCAGCCCCGGCTACGTCTGGTCTAATTAGCATATTATGCTTTTATTATTATAGATTTTTACCTTATGTGGGTGACCTCATTGAAGTGCTGTAGGCAGTTAGACTGACATGAACAGAGTAAGAACGATGGGCCAGATACAGAAGGTCACCAGGATGGAAAGCCCCAGGTGCCCAGCAACAGACAATTGTAAGGTGGGACCTCACCCCCAGGGTGACTTTTCCTCCCCTAGCATATTGTTGGTCATTCAGTTTGGATCCCTGACCTTTCCTCCCTAGAGATAACATCTAGGCCTCAGTTGTATTTCAGCTCTAGGCCCAGCCACTGCTAATGTCAGGATCAGCTGCATGGAATAATGACCCCTGACCTGGTGCCAGCCAATCAATCAGTGGAGACCACAACCCTGGAAGGACACACCTGAAAACTGTTGAATATTCTATTAAGATCTTTCCCTGAGATCTACCCTAAAATCTCTGCCCTTAAAATCCCTAGGATGGAGGATCCAGTGTGTACTGCCTCTGTAATTTACCCAATAAATGTTCTCTTAGAGTTTTGGGTCTTGCTCTGAATTATTTCCTAGCCAGAACCCAGCTTTCGTCTGATCCCAATGGGTCAGACACCTGTTGCCGTTCCTGTTGCCTATCAGCGGTTCTCAACCTGTGGGTCGCTACCCCTTTGGCGGTTGAATGACCCTTTCACAGGGGTCGCCTAAGACCATGCTGCATATCAAATATTTACATTACGATTCATAACAGTAGCAACATTACAGTTATGAAGTAGCAACGAAAATAATTTTATGGTTGGGTCACAACATGAGGAACTGTATTTAAAGGGCCAGAAGGTTGAGAACCACTGCAACAGAAGCACCCTCATTTTAGAGATGAAAAAAAGTGAGGCTTAGCAAGGTAAGTAAATTGCCCAAAGTTATACAAATCAGCAATGGTAAAGTTAATATGCAAGCTCAGGTTGGTTTAACTCCAAGGTTCAAGATTTTAACCTCCAGGGATAGTGCCTCCTCCAAATAGTGGGGCTGAGCCGGGGGTGGGGGAGTGGGGGGATGGGAACATTCCAAGTTGCTACCTCACAAGCTACTGGAAGCAGCAGGTTTGTAAATAAATACATCCATATAGTAAAGTTATACAGAAACATCTGGGGGCACTGAAGAGGATGTTGATTATGACTATAGGGTGTGAGCATTTTTATGGTGTCATTTGGGGAGCAATGCATTAATCTATCTTTGAAAACGGATATCCAGGGAGGCATTTTCTGCCTTTGACTTATCCTTCCTAAGGTAAGGATATGCAATAAATGTTCAGAAAATGCTTAACAGACAGGAAGTGTTCATTCTAGAAAATGGTGCATGTTTTTAAGGGTTGTTGCCAAACTGCCACCCACAGGCCTGGGCCGTATTGAGAATGTAATGTACTTGGTTGCTGCCCAAGGTCACAGCTGATTTGTCCTGACAATGAATAGATCGAATACAGGGAAGATGGTAGTTTGGACATATACAATTTCCTTTTTACTACTGGAGCAATTCTTCTTATTTTTACTTGCTTTTACTAACTTTGCAATTTGGAAAACATCATATAATAAACATTTAAACAGAAGATCTCAATGGAAGCTGTTTACCTACCATCTTGAAACTGGGCAGTAAAAATGAACGGAAGCCAGAGATGAGCAAAGAGAAGTAAATCCCTTGATTTACCTCCTTAATCCATGTTGGAACTCTACCGTTTCTGAAGGTTATCTCTAATTCTAATTGCCTGTTCGCTTCCTGGCTCTCTGAGAATTTAGAGCCACAGATGCCCTTTCTGTGAACATAAAATACCTTCTGTGTAATCAGGTCTGCCGCTGTGCTGACACCGGGGTCTGTAGCTTAATTACTGATGATAGGAGGCAGAGGGAGGGGGACAATTCTGAGCTGGCATTTGAATATCAATCAGTGTTAATGAAAGCGGAACTCCATCTTTGTAAAGGGCACCTCAGTCATCCTTGACTCAAAGAGTGAAGTTGTTCAGGCTGCTCACAAATGAGTCATCATAGTTTGATATAATTCCATTCATTTATTTTTGCCTTTGAGGTCAAATTCATAAAAATCTTCTCTAAGACCAAGGTCCATAAGTTTAGTACCTACATTTTCTTCTATGTAATTTATTGTTTCAGGTCTTATATTTGGTTCTTTGATCCACCTTGGGTGGATTTTGAGAATATCATGCTAAGTGAAATATGGTGTCAGAAGGATATCTGACTTTGGGACGTGGACACACAATGCAATATACAGATGATGGAGTACAGAATTGTACACTTGAAAGCTATATACTTTTATTAACTAACTAGAGGCCCGATGCACAAAATTTGTGCAAGAGTAGGCCTTCCTTCCCCTGGCTGCCAGCACCAGCTTTCCTCTGGCACCCGGGACCCAGGACCCCGGCTTCCCTTGCAGCCCAGGCTTCATCCAGAAGGTTGTCCAGAAGGATGTTCGGTCTAATTAGCATATTATGCTTTTATTATTATAGATTTTACCCCAATAAATTAAATTTAAAAATAAAATAAAAAATGAGTCACTATAAAATCCATATAATTTTGTGTAAAAATTACTTATTACATGTACCAGGGACGGTTTAGTATAGAGAGGACATGGTCCTAGGGCCCCTGGAGACCATTTTCAGCTCATACTCTTGGCTCCCTTTCATCACGGGAGCTGGTGGAAGAACTGATCCCAGAGAAGCAGCTGCAGGTGGAGAGAGACAGCAACCCATCCTCTCCCAGTTCTAACAATAGTAAAACTAAATGCTATGTTTTAAGCATTCACTTTGGGTTTAGAGTCTGAAATCTGGTTTCCTTCCCTTTTAATAGGTCCCTTCAGTCTAGAGATAACATCTCCAGAATGTGTTGTGACATAAATATTTTTCAAAAATTCAGAAGAAGTTGGAGAAATAAACATAGAAAATTACCTTCAAATACAAAGCGATCCTTAGTATCTGGCAAAATCAAAAAAAAAGGAAAAGTCCTTATTTTACCCCTTTTGCAGGAAGAGGCAACAAACCCATCACAAGCCATTTAGAGGAAGCAATTTGAAACAATAGCTCCCTGGTACTTAGCAAACATTTACTTGTTAAAGCTAATTATTCTTTGTCTCTGTCTTTTGACTGCAGAGAGCTAGAGTACACTAGGGAAACCATAACAACCTATACTTTCCCAGCACCCTTCTGGGAGTAGCATGGAGACCTTCTTTTCTGAGCATTAAAGTAAATGCCCTATTGCTATACCAGTCCTTTAGAGTGCATCTTGCTTCTGTAGTTACAAAACAATGACAGAAATAGAGATAGTAAAACTGAGCAAAATGCAGTTTTGAGGGTGGCAGGCAATCAGAGTGATAGGTGAGTCTTAACACAATGTATCTGTTGACACACCATGAACTTTCTAGTTCTAGTTCATGTGTGGTTTAATAATGAACCCCAATCTGTTAAACCTTAACTACAAAAACGTTTCCCCCTTCATCTTCTGAATGAAAGCCCCCCGAACTTACTCATGTTGATCCCCTCTTCACTGTTAGAATATAAAACATATGATGAAAAACTTTGAAAGATATATTTTTGTTCCTCAATGCTACCCGTGGTTTACTTGATATGACACCTGCCTTTGCCCATAATTTCCTTCAACTTTGGAAGGTCAATGATGACAGCTGCCCTACTATGCTCTCCTCTTTGCAAAGGAAAGGTGAAGTCACTTCAAGGAGCACAACCGAGGAAATGAGACACAAAATAACCACACCATTAAGTATAACTTGGTGAAAATGTAGGTGTGCAAAGAAGGGGTGCTGAGGTTCAATGTTCTTATTGTTATTTCTTTTTTTGTTTCAGTAGTTTTATTCTGTCCTGATTCCACCAGGATGTAGTCAGAATAGGTTACACCCCCATAAAAAAACAAAACAAAAAACCCCCAAATTATGGTCAAAAGCTCTTGTCTTCTGCTTAACTTGACTGCCTCAATAGAACAAAAGAGAATAAAAATAAATCACCACTCTCAAAAATCACTAACATGTTTAGATCTATATCTATCTGTATATTACCTATCTATCTACCTATATGAATATTTCTCTCTCGATAATATAACCATAAAATGAGGGGTATATAAAATAGTAAAATGTATTGCTCTAAGAAGTATACAATATAAAAATAAACTTACAGTGAAATTTAATTTACATGGAATATATTCTATATTTATCTGATTTATAGTAGTTACCGTAATCAATGCATTCTTATTATGTAAAAACTACAAATAACCCAAAATGTGATATTGAGACCATATAAGTAAATTGCTCATCATAACTGATAGTTTAAGCCCTCAACTTTGCTTGAAATTAATATTAATGAGATAAATCATAGGGTTTTCTAATTAGTTATAGACTGTATTTTATTGTGTAAATCAACATTGTCTTCCAATGAGTTTCTGGCAATGTTTTAAGAAATTGTAATGTATTCTGGTGGCTCTTTTGGATGCATATAAAATTATTTCTGCAATTGTATGTCAGTCTAAATCCAAGCTCTCCCTTCAGAGAGGTTTTCCTTACCGTCCATGAAAACATCAGTCTTTTATTGCTGGAATTACAGACCAAATTCTTGCTTGCCAGTAGATAGGGATACAGTGCAAGGTTTTGTTTTCTCTGACCTTTACTTTTGCCTCCTGGGTCATGGAGCGGGGGTGATCATACAGAAAACTGATGACTGGGTGACAGGGTGGTGGGTACCCACTGTGTCCAACTCTCGGGACACCACCACAATGGTGGCGGGTAGGCGTGCACCCACGCTACTTCAGCCTCTTTTACTTTCTGCTGAGCCAAAAGCCTGGGGGGGGGGGCGGTGAGCACCCTAACTCCCCCACCACCTGGGGTTGAGGCAGGCACCAACCTGTGTCTGAGAACACCATCCCTTCCCTGTGCTTCCCTCCATCCCGCCCACCCTCCAAGTTCCAATACGTCCACCTGCTGAACTGATGTGTGGATCTCTCAGGTCAGTCTGTGCTGAGCAGAGGAAACTTGTTGGGTGATAGATGTCCCACTTGTAACTTTACAGGGGGCTACAAAGGGTTCTTATCACTCCACCATGATGCCGACTTCAATCCCTAGAATATATCTTTAACCATTAATTCCCATTGATCAAATTCTTAGTCTAGGTTTGAAACTACGGCAAGAAAATATTGCTTTAAAAATATACTATTTGTTTCTTTGTAACAGATTTCTTTTGGTCAAAATACTTAGTGTTGTTAATACGAGCAAAAGCTAAAGTACAAAAGGAAAAAAATACCCTAATTGCATTACCCTTAGGCATTAACTACTTCAAAAGTCATAATGGCCATTCATTCACCAGATATTTACTGGGTCTCTATTATGTTTACGTCTATTGTGCTCAACAAATGCTTGTCTGATGGATGAGTGTTTTCAACTGTTTTCTTAGCTCCTGCTTCCTCCAATGTTGGTCAGCGGTGAGTCAACTGCCTGCAGCTGAGTGCTTTTCTAAACGCTAAACGCTAATCTTCTAAACGCTAAGATTATTCATTTAAGGACAAAGGGAAGGAAGAGGAAATGAACCAACAAAGCCGAGGTTTCTGCTGTTGATGAAATACCTGCTCTTTATTAATTTGATTAATCCATCAAGCCATCCCCATGCTATTTAACCATTTAGCTGTAGGAAAATCACACAAGCAAAGCATTTACACTTGTCTCTTTCTGTCCCCCAACTCCTCAAATAGTTTCTATGTCAGGGCTTTGGCTAAACCTTAACATTGCTGTGAGTGGGTTTCTGTAGCATTTTATTATAGAGCCTCAAGTCAGCCTCCAAACTTATAAGCAATCCTGTTATGGAAAAATAGATGCTAAGAGAAAAATCCTTTGTAAAAGACAGCATAAAACAGACCCTGCTATGATCTACATTTAGTTCCTGATAATGTGTTGGGTAAGGTTTGAGTGGAGCTTCTATGCCATCTCGGATACTCAGCCCTGGGTGATTTTTGAAATAACTTTTATCATGAGTCTGAAATGACAGAGCCACTGTCAATCTCAGAGCTCCCTCTGTGGCCAGTGAGGGCTGATAAATGGAAATGGAGGAAAAGCCAGCAATGCAAATACCAAGGATTTGCATGACTCCCGGTCCACTTGGGGAAGCTGTGGCAGTGCTGCTGGTTACTTTACTTGCCTTGCAAACTGTAGATCTCACCAACGCTGTTCTGACGGGTGATGTGATGCCAGTACGCACTACGAGGAAGAGATATTGATTTGGATAACGTCATTGGTTCAGTCAAGCTTGTCTGAAGCTGAAAGAAAAAGAAAATAGGTCTTAGGCTTTCTTTAAAAGATTAAATTGAAATCTGCATTTTTCAAAGTCGAGAGTGAAATGTGGGCGACAGAGAATAGAATCTGCTCTAGGCTCCTGCACCATCTGCTGTTGAAGGATAACGTTTGTTAAAAGGTGAAATCATGACTGGACCACTATGAAATAAACATCTGTAAGCAATTTAATCCCAGTCATTCATTAAGAAGGGAACAAAAGGATGGTACCACTGATTCCAAGTTGTTTCCAAAGGACATATCCCCAATTAGGAATGCTGGTCACAGGAATAACCAACTGTATTCCTCAGGGAGAATGTACTGCATTTCTATGACAAAGAATTGCTTGCATTACCATCAGCATTCTACAGTTAACTGAAGTTTAAAGTAGCTAAAAAAATAGAGATGGAAGTCCCTTTTGAAACAGATACCCAAGATGCCGTCAACACAGGATCCCATTTCTGTTTTACCCATTTCCCTGTCTGACAGTCTTTCCTGACACCTCCTCCCATCCTTACTCGATGGCTCTTTCCTCGAATAGATCTTTCCCCTGGTCCTGCGATATGCTTTCGTGTATTTAAAAATTGTTTTTCCTGAGAAGCTCTGTGATAAAACAGTGGCACGTTTTCTTATTTGAAACATAAAATTCAGGTGAGCAGGAGAGGTCCACACATCACATCAGGGGCTCAGGCATATGAATAGTTCAAAGAGTACAATACTTCACATTGCATTTTCAAGAAGAAACTTTATTTATTTTTTAAATGTATTTTATTGATTTCTTACAGAGAGGAAGGGAGAGGGATAGAGAGTTAGAAACATCGATGAGAGAGAAACATCGATCAGCTGCCTCCTGCACACCCCCCACTGGGGATGTGCCCGCAACCAAGGTACGTGCCCTTGACTGGAATCGAACCTGGGACCCTTCAGTCCGCAGGCCGACGCTCTATCCACTGAGCCAAGCCGGCTAGGGCAAGAAACTTTATTTTTATGGACTCACACCAGGTTTTAAAACACGCACCCAGAAACGATTTTATTTGGTCTCAGTACACATTTTTCACAGACAATGGGCAATCCTCTAATTAATAAAATCTCCAATTTCCTCTTACTAAATAACTGGCTCTTGGCAAAACTGGAAGCTGTAATGATCAGTTCTGTCAAGCGCAGCCTTAGAGGCCTGTTTGCTGGCTGTGTGTGTGTGCGCTTTCCTACTGAGGTCTCCTCCCCCCCAGTACTTCCACACTTTCCATCAGGTGTTAGTTATACCCTTCCTAGAAGATGCTATAAGGAAAGTACCTGAGAGAATATAACAGGACCTTTAATGCCATGTAAAACTACGAGGTACTTCCATTTTAATAGACTCTGAAGGCCAAGGACATGAACATACCCTTTTTATTTTATTTTATTTTTTTTAGCAGTGGGACACATTTCCAGGCTGCTATGTCTTGCGACAAAAGTGCCCCATTCAGTGTATTTAAAAGTCTGGCCCTGTTGAACACACTTTTTTTTTTTTTTTTTAAAGATGGCTCCAAATATCAACATTGCAATCAATTTTTATATTTTCAGAATTTGCTGTATTTCAAAGTTTTCCTCCTTATTATGAAAATAGGTGTACTAATGGCACCCACATCCCATGTTTGGTAGGTAGGGAGTGAGAGGGAGAAGCCAAATTTCTGGGTTACAACAGGGCAGTGCTTTTCAGTGCCTTTGGGATGTTATTTCCATGCACATGTCTACTTTTACCCTACATCTCTCAGTTGGACAAACTTGTGCGTGGAGCTATGCATGTTAAGATACAACAATCAAACACATAGAAGCCATCATACCACTATGATAAGGGATGGAGGTAAGGCTCATTTTATGAAATTGTCACCTCCATCTGTTAGCCCGACTCTTCCAAATACATGGGTCAATATTTGCCTCTACTTTTCTAGAAGCTCTGGGATTCTTTCTCAAGAAATGGTGATGTGCATCGTCCATTAATCTCTTCTTTGTTTCATCTGCACTTGGTTTAGTAGAATTCCTTACGAGGCATTTACAACATGTGTATAGAAAACGTATTTTCCTTATTTTCAGCTGAATTCAAATATCCTGTGTTTTTATCTTCTTTTGGTCATTTTACCTGGCATTTGGTCCAGATATCATTTGCATTATCTAGTCTAATCCTCATAAAATTCCTGGGAGATGGGAAAGGGATGAAGAATACCTTTTTAAAATGAGAGGAGACTGAGGCTTTGAGATAGTAATCAACTTTTCTAAGGCCATATATCCCCTGGAACAATCACAAATAGAATCATGTTTCTCTTCTGAACGTCTATTTTTTTGGACAATGAAGAGATTCTGTGTGATGTATTTCAAATGAAGTTGCATCATAAATAGTATTAAATATTGCATTATTTTTATGGAAGAATAAAGATGGCTGCAGATTCTTGAAAAGCCTGAATTCAGCAACGGGGTGTCTAGGTACCAAGCTCCCAAATCTGGGCTATCTGGCGATTGCTTTGATCAATAACATGTTGTCACCATGACATCCTGTCTGCTGTGGGCATGTCCTTTAAGAGGGTCAAAGCAGTTTCTTCCCTCCTCTTGTTCTGAGTCATTGTGTGAGTTTGACTACCCTGAGGCTGCCATGGTTGGAGGAAGCACAAGCTAACCTTGTGCTCTAGCCATGTAATTCCAGGTTACAGTCCTTCTTGGAGAATCTAGCAGTTCCCAACTTTTCAATGGAACATCAAAATCCAGAAAAATTCAGGAACTTGCTCAAGGTAAAACCCTAACTGCAGAGCCTCTAGTAGAAAACAGTTCTTTTGACTTGAGCCCATTGCTCTTTAGACTTTGATGCTATTGGGAAAAATGAGCTTCCTCCCCAACATAGTATAATATGTGACAATAGAGCCTTGTACTTGAGAGGATCCCTACTGTTCAGAAACAGCAGGCAGGGCCTGAAGACTGCTGTGATTTTTGTGAAGGGACTGCCTACCAGCACCTCTTTCTGCTTTCACCAAAAACATTATCCACTAGAGCTTATTGCCTTTGCAATTTCCCTGTGCTGTTTTGAGATTCTGCCTCCCCCTGTGATAAACATTAATGCTAATTTGTGTTTACCCACATAAAATTCATCTGTATAAAAATGTTATCAAATTAATTCTCCGTTTTCTCTGTATCTCCATAATTATTGCTTCGAAAATGAAAAATCCTATTACCACTTGAGACCCAAATCGGTACTATTGGGAGAGGGAAAACTCAGTATTTATAAATTAGCATTGGTGAGTCATTCTCTGTGCCCAGCAATGTGCAAACTGGTGTCATCCATCACTGCATTTAATACTCCCATGAATTGTCAACAAATATGCCACCTGAGCTCCACAGACAAGGAAAATGAGGCTCAGAGAGATCATAGTCACAGTTTCTTCTGTATGATGAAGTAAGAAATGCCCTATCTTGGGTGGAATGTGTCCACATGTTCCTTGGTATGTCTGAGACAAGAGGGACTGGGCAGGAATATATGCTGTAAATTAGAAACACCACGGAAATACAAGTGGTTAGGAAACAGGCTATGTGACGTGTTAAATGTATGTCAGTATAAGAACAAAATGTGGAGCTGCTTAGTGAGGAAATGCTGAATAAAGGTCAAGAACATGTAATTTTCTCTGTTCTTGGAAAAAAGCTCATGAAACCTGAAAACTGTATAGAATAGAACCCCCCAGAGACCTTTAGCCAGCCGAGCTTGGCACTGTTTGGATTCATGCAAACCGTCCTCTGAAGTTTGAGGGTTTATGGGCAATTGGTTTCTCACAGACTGGACTTAATTTTCAATAGGAGACATCTCACATTTAATCTTTCATTTTATTTGAAATAAATGGAAATGAATTAGAAGACACTTTGCTGAGTGTGCACCAGACTAACAAATGAAATACAGTTTATACAATAATTTAATGGAAGCTGTTAGGTGTTATTTAAAACTAGACTGTGCACTATTATTTTCCTCTGACTTGAAAAAAAAATGAATGTTATCATTGTTTATTTTAAACCATGCATTGGTCAAGCTTAAGGAACAAGAGCATGATATAAAGAAAATCCTTACTATTATATTATGTTGCAGCATCACCTATTAGAAAACTTACACCCTGCCCTCTGACTATTTCCCTCTCAGTTGTGTATTTATGCAAAAATGGGTATTTTTCTTTGTATTTGTTTGGAATACATTTTTTTTAGTATTCTGAAAGGGGAGCAATAGTAAGTGAACTGATTCATTAGGAACACAGACACACTTTAATTATTGACTATAATAATTTGTTCAAATTGAGCCTGTGTTGGTTTATTATAATCAGTGTCTATCGATCAGTAAAATGAAATTTCACAATTATGTGATTGGCATTTCCCAGCAGGGAACTGGTCATTGTCAATAATAATGAAGGCTCCTGTCTTATGATTAATAATTGATAATGTTGAGTAATAGATTCGTGAATAGAATCTTGAAGAATGAATTAGCAGCTATTCCAACTTGTTAGATATTACATACCACTTGCAATCACAAATCACACATTTAAACTTTTCCTAGAATTTCTTAAATGTCTATGAACAATGCCTAGAGGAGAGATTGTATAATGTGGTACAATTTTTCCGTGCACTCTCATTGGACTGTTATGCTTCCAGACTCTTCACAGTGTTAGTGTAGGACACTTTTTTTTTTTCCATAAGTGATAGAGATTCCTGTAAAATGTGGGTGTGAAGAATGCTTCCACTGTTGGGGAAATCAAACTTCCCAGGACAGAGTCTGTTCTGGAAGGCTATCTCACTTCCTCAAAATTTAAAAATGGGCATGTGGTGCTTATGGTCATGATAGATATACCTGAAAGGAACTGAAAGATATTATTTAGCTATAGTTGGGAATAATAATTTCATGTCTTCAGAATACATTTTATAACAAGTATTATGCAGTTAAAGATGCCATCAATGGAAAGACATTATCTGAGGTAGCAACAGGAAAGAACAGTGCGACTAATTAAACTGTAACTTACATTAACATGAGAGATGTTCAAATATGAAAAAATGTGCATTTTTGAATTGATGCAATATAATAGTATTTCCCCGTTCATGCAACCATTTAGACAGAAAGTATATCATGTACTGGTAGTTTTCAACACTTGGGTAAGTTTTATTGTCAAGTATAAAATCTTCTTGGGTCAGTTAATATAAATTAATTCTTTCAATATCTTTGTCAGTGAAGAAAACCAAAATATACACTTTTAAAAGCCTTACCAACTAAGTGATTCTTTTTAAAAATATTTTTATTGATTTCAGAGAGAAAGGAAGAGGGAGAGAGAGACAGAAATATCAATGATGAGAGAGAATCATTGAGCGGCTACCTTCTGCATGCCCACACTGGGGATTGAGCCTGCAACCCAGGCATGTGCCCTGACCAGGAATTGAACCATGAATTCCTGGTTCATAGGTTGACGCTCAACCACTGAGCCACGCTGGGTTCAGTGATTCTTTTTATTCAATACTCTGCAGTGCAAATGTACTGTTTATTCACACTGCTTTCCTAGATATTAGATTCTTCAACCAAGAATAGAAATAATGCCTAATTTAGATTACAGTGATATATCAAAACATGTTTATTCATGTGTCCTTCCAGAAGGGAGATAATAAACAAAAAGAAAACAAGGTTTTACATATGATATGAAAAGATTATATTAAATTTTTTCTCTTATAGTTAAGAAATGGTTATTGAAACATTATTTCTCATTCAAGTTTATAAAGCCAGTAACACTCCCGAATCACTTTTAAAAAGGATGCAAATAAATGCTTCATTCAATTGCCTGAACAAGTATGTTTGGGGCATTCATTGCTTATATAGCTCATTGATAATTTAATCTTGTAAAATCTGTTTAATCATATTAAAATATATAAACATCTTTGATCTGATCTATATTAATCTTCCATGTCCTGGTTTTAAAAACTGGAAGGCCAATGAACAGTGTCATTTTCTTATTTTGCAATAGATACATAATAAATGAAATGCAACATTTTGATATGCTAGATAGGTTTTTTGGTGCTTTTCCAATTCCCGAGTTATACTTTTATCTAATTTATAACACAGACCTTCATTTTATTTTAAATAAGCAAATGATGAGTTATTGCTTCATGAATATGAAGAGGGTATTTAATTGCTATTTCATTCTTGTTAGAATTTGTGTTTAGAAGAGAGTTGTGCTTGTAAAAAAATTTTCTTGAAAGAAAAACTTCTGTCTTGGAGACCTGGAAACCTTCGCTTAATGGTCCTAGAATTTGGGGAATTGGGGTAGTTTTCAAGTTGTATAACTTGCCCTCCAAAAAGCATCATTAATTCAACTTACTCTGAAAAATGGACCAGCTCTGGAGTAACTTTATTAATATGAACCTTCAGAGAAAAGCATCATTTTGTGCAATCATTTTTGAATGCTCCAATTCCATGTATGTACCAAGAAGATAAAGTCTATGAATCTGTGATTTCTAGAAAGATTTGGATTCTTTGTTGATTCATACCAAGGCTGCTATTTTGACACCTTCCCCACTTCCCCTCCACCTTCAAGCACCTGTATCCATGGCGTTTCTCTCCAGCTTTAGACCGCCCAAGACCTTAGCGAGTGGCCCACCGTCTCTGACCCCTCAGCAGCAATTGCTTGGCTCCACTCCCCAGACTTGCTCTCAGTGTCACACAATATTGTAAATCTTATAATTATTCAAAATCACTCCTCCTACAGATGGGTTGCCATCATAATAATGAATGTTTTATGGTACATTCTATGTGCCAAGACTATTCTTAGAAGTTCATACACACCACACACACACACACACACACACGGTGGGGCAAAAGTAGGCTTACACTTGTGAGTACGTGAAACAGAGTTTATTAATTAATTATTGTACTATTTGCCATACGAACAACTGGAACCTACTTTTGGCCCACCCTGTATACATGTTGATATATATGCACAGATACCTCATAACAACCAAAAAAGTAGACCATTATATCCCCATTTTACAGATAAAGGAAAATGAAACATTTAGAGGTTAAATAGCTTGCCCAGATCACACAGTAAGTGGTGGGATTGGGGACCCAGGACACTAACTAAGTGGTCTCCTTATGGCAGATAATTATGGTGGCATGAAAAAGCTCTTGGAATTTCCTTCATGAACATTTAATTTAAATGCCTTGACTTAGGAGCATTTTGCCTGCTCAAAACAAGTGTAAGTAAAGAAGAACTATAACTGTTAACTAATAGAAAGTGACATCACAATTGCTAATTTTGGTTGCCAATAAGCACCAGTGAATTACAAATATAGGCTGATAAGGAATGTGCAAGATTCTGAAACAATTTAAAAATTGTCAGTTACATTTATAATATATTTAAGCCACTAGAAAAATGTCATATTAATTAGAAAATTGTTACAATGATTTAAATTTAACCTAAATCTAGAAGACTAAGCCATACTAATCTCCTATTAATGCATATTCAATTAATTCCATAGTCATATTAATAATCCTACTAATGTTCAAGCTACTCATTCTCCCCATGGAGGTCAAATGTCTGGATAAGCCTGACTGGCCGTTGTCACCCTTGGGTGTTAGGAAAACTATTTACACCGTATTCTAGGTAGAGAGATGAAATTATGTATGCAGTATTGAGAAAATTAAAAATGCATTAAGAATAGCATGAGATTATTTGTTAAATGACTTCTTTGTTTTTTATATTGAAAAGTTTGTTATACTTTAAAATGTTAAGTAATTGAGACATTTTAAAATCAAAACTACTGTAATACTAGCCCTTGCCGGTTTGGATCAGTGGATAGAGCATCGGCCTGTGGACTTAAGGGTCCCGGGTTAGATTCTGGCCAAGGGCATGTATCTTGGTTGCAGGCTCCCAGCCCTGGTCGGGGGCATGAGTCAGGCAACCAACTGTATCTTTCTCACATCCATGTTTCTCTCTGTCTCTCCCTCTCCTTTCCACTCTAAAAATCAATGGAAAAAAATATTCTCAGGTGAGGATTAAAAAAAATTTAAAAAAAGAACATGAAAAAAGCAAGAAAAATCCTACTGTAATACCAGATAGAGAAGTCAGTAGTCTTAAATTGGCATGGAATCATTGTTTTTTTAATGCCAGACTCCCCCCACCCCCATGTCCCAAAAGTCCTCCTGTCCTCTCACAGGTAAAATCTCATGCATCCCCATAAATCCTGAAGACATAGACAATATTCACCTCTTAGGCTTGTAGCAAACAATCATTCCATTGTTTGCTTTTAAACGACAGTAATAAAGCTTATAAATTTTTTTCCAGCTATGTGTAAAATTTACTCTTTCAGATTTTGGACTAAACCATTTCTTAGCTTGACCCTGAAACTGTAGATAGCAGGGTTTCAGGCCAGATAACAGGCAAATCATTCATTCGATAAACAAGAGGAGCTCCTTCTGCAAACATGTTATTATTGACTCTGAGATACATGTGGAGGACAGAAAAGTTTCAGAAATGCTAGGACAAAGATAAAGACAAAAAGAAAAGTAGAATCCTTTCTGGTAGTTATTTAATTTTCCTGGGCCTATGTCTGAATTTCTGATTGTCCAGTAGTATATGGAGATATGCAGAGGACATTGCTTCTTATGTCATTCTCTGTACACTCCACCCCTTTTTTGGGTAACCATGGCAACAGGTCACACACAGGTAAATATACAGAATGTAGGGCTCCCTGTTAGTGGCCTCAAATAACTTCTCTTCTCATAAGCTGAAGAGAAAATTAGATGAGATTCAGCAACTGGAGTGAGCTCTTGGCGCCGGGGTGGGGTGGACACTGGAGTGGAGAGATGGACGGACACACATATACACGATGTGCATCTGACCTCAGTGACATTCATTTCCAAGCTGTTCAGGTACCAAGAAAGGAGGCTTACCCGGGCCTTCTGCTCCATTTCTAGCATTAATCTTTCATGTTGCTCAGCTATGGCCAGTGTCGCAGAATGCACCTTCTGATAGATCATTTCTCCTTCCCTTGTTTGAAAAGTGAATAGTCCTTCCCCCGTGTCACACATTCTGTGAGAACAGAGACAGGGAAAGAGATGGGTCTTCAACTGTTCAAGTGTATAACAGTTCTCCATGTGAAAGACACCCTTGCCCTGTGTCATATTAATTCCATAGTCATATTAATAATTCTACTAATGTTCTCCCTTGACTTTCACAGGAGACAGTGAAGCAGGTTCATCCTCAACCAAACCAACCAGCCAACCCACCAACACATCTTTCCAGAACAGAGTTCTGGGCAAAAATCCATGTATGTTTGGATTTTTAGATGAAGTGTTCACAACAGTGTAAAGGAACAAATAAAAGTGATTTGGGTTATTGTAATGCATAAAGAATAAAACAAATAGTTATTTTTAGAGTATTTTCACATTTGTGATATCATAACTCTACCTCCTATGACTTGATAGCTCTTGAAATGGAAAGAACTTAAGAAAAAGCTGCAATTGCATATTCAATGCAGTGGAACCAATGAGAAGACTATAAAATTTTAGTTTATGAATTTGCATACATAGGCTGAGGCTTTTATTTAGACGGGGTTATCCTTATGAAAATCTTGGGATAGCCTAGGAAACGAGTTGGCATAAAGGAGGCTCTATTATATTTGGTTTGAATTTTAGCTCTGCCACTTACCAGGGTGACCTTGGGCAAGGTGAATGACTTGCCGGTACATCCTTTCCACACATCTAACATAAGGAAAACAATAGTTCCCGTCTCATAAGATTCTTATGACAGTTAAAAGACTTGATATGCAAAATATTAAGTGCTCAAAAATGTTAGCTATTACTATTTTCATCATAAAGTATGGGACTAATCTCACTATCCACTATAGAGAAATGGTTGGCTTAATTATACTATTTTTATCTGATAGACCATTAGGCAGCTATTTCTATGTCAGTTCTAAGAGCATATAATACATTAGAAATTCTTATTACATAAATTTAAGAGGAAAATCAGAATAAAATTTATTTTTAAATTATAACTAACTTTTTAAAACATAATTTTTATTGTAATAAAGCCAGTGACAATTTGTTAGGCAACAGGGCTATAGGTAAATATAATTAAAAAAGAGTAATTATAAAATGGAAAATATTTTGTTGCTATTTTAGGCCAGCTTTTAAAAATAATTGAAGGCCTTGAGAAAAACTATCAGTATGATGTTACCACTCAGATGTTGGACATTAACTGGATTGCTGTGCCGCTGGTTTTCAGTTTATAACAACTTTGCACAAAATGTTCATGAGGCCAAACTATGTCTTCCAGCATCAAAAGATTTCAGGTTCTTTGCAATGATTCTCCAAGGAGTTTTCAGTAGAAAAGAAAGGTCTCAAGAGGCTTCAGACATTCCAGAGGCTGTGACTACCATCCCTTCCGGCCCCATAGAGCCAGCTCTTACCTTCTGCGAAAGAGATCTTAATAAAATTCACACAGCGTGAAATGGAAAGTCTGGGGGGAAAATGAAGAGTTTTCACAAAGTGAGACTAATGAGCTTTCTTTGTTGATTCAGGGAGTAAAGCAATCCAACAGCAAGGGCAGGAAAACCAGTGATAGGTAGTGAGCACGTTTTGTTTGAGGTTGAGTTTCGTTCACTGTGATCTGAAAAACACTGAGATGCAAAAGTCTAGCACAGTGGTTCTTAACCTTCCTAATGCCGCGACCCTTTAATACAGTTCCTCATGTGGTGACGCCCAATTTCATTGTTACAAATTGAACATAATTAAAGCATAGTGATTAATCACAAAAACAATATGTAATTATATATGTGTTTTCCGATGGTCTTAGGTGACCCCTGTGAAAGGGTCGTTTGACCCCCAAAGGGGTCGCGACCCACAGGTTGAGAACCGCTGGTCTAGCACATATCTACTTCTGGGGACTTCATTCTGCCCAGTGAGAGAGTTTGAAAGCTTACAGAAGGGTTTTTTTCCAGCCTCTGAAATAAAAATGACTGTAAACTTCATCCTTTGATCAAGAATAAGGAGCTCAAACATGCTGGCATTATAAAGCAAACACATTTTAGGTGGAAGTGCTCACTCTTCAATGTAGGTACCTAAAGCCAAGCTGAAGTCAAAATCCTCCAGAAAATAATATTGAATATAAACTATAATTGAAAAAAATTAAAAATTAAAAAAAGTTAAAAAAAAATTCTTCAGTAAAATTGGCTCATATTTATGACTTTTGTCAGCAGTGTCACTCATTGACCTCTTATCTATAAAATGGGGCAACGGAACTTTGTCACAGATGGTTCTTTTATGGTGTAATGTGTGTAACAGTGGAATGGGAAGGACTAGTTCAGCAGGCCTAGGTTGTTCAAACCCTGCACACGTTCGGGTGGTTCCTCGGCTGACTTCTAGACTGTAACCTCTGAGCCTCTGGAATATTTGGCCTGATGAGAGCATTTTGTGTGCTGGAGGCCTTGGCCCAGGCTGCACCAGTGTGACCAAATAAGTTTATCCTAATAATGTGACTTCCAGGGAAGGCCTGTTTTGCTCTGGGGGAGTCTGAGTAGCTGAGGCCCATCTTGAGGACACTGCTTGCCTATAAGACTGACCCTCAGTAGAACGTTGGACACCAAGGCTTGATTGACAACCTTTTCCATGTGTTTTCACACATCATTGCTGGGAGAATTAAGTGTCCCCATGTGACTGCACTGGGAGGGGACACTGGAAACTTGATCTGGTCTTTCCTGGTCCATATCCCTTTGCCTTTTCCCTGTGCTAATTTTACTCTCCATCTTTCACTATCATCAATCACAACTGGGAGTGTAATCACATTTCCTGAATCTTTCTAGAGAATCATTGAGCCTGAGGGTGGTCTTGGGGAGCCCAGCACCTAATACAGCCAGCATGTGGTAGATGGTCAATATATTTTTTATATGAGTCTAAAAAATGTCCTAGTTTTCTCCAAAATAGCTCTTTTTCAAATTCCATTCCTCTTGGGATGTAAGAGGGTAACCTCTCTTTATTTTTCCCTACTACTCACTTCCAGAATCACTTGAAATAATAATATTGTCTGTCTTGTCTCTATTATGTTCTAATAAATAAGGAGCAGTAGAGTTCATGTGAATGTATGTATTCACAGGAAGCTGAACTGCACACGGTTCTCATAGTTGTCCTGGGGATGATGTCACTGCACAAGACCCCCAACCGTGTACCAGCTACCCTACTGCCCTCCTCTGTGGACTGTGCCTCAACTCCAACTTTGCGCTTTAGGAAGGTGTGGCTTCAGAATTCCAGTTTTTCTTCCAAATGACAGAAGAAATTTACCAAGTCAAAAGTTAAAGAAACACTTTAATTTTAAAATGTAAATGTGGATACTTTAAAATCATTCTCTGAGGGTCTTTAGATAAACTCTGGCTATAGATGAATTTGAAGATCTTTGGCGATTTTGTCCATCTTCACAGCTGTTTAGATTCATTCTCATTGAATGTTAGGCAAATATATATCCAAATATTGATCCCCATGCACACAGACATTTTAAACTCTTAGCAATGGAGTGGAACAGGAGCGCTTTCCTGAAAACCGAGTGGTGTGGCTATTCAGTATTTAAAATTTAATGTTTAATTATAGAAAGTAATGAAATTCTTAAAAGCACAGTTTTTATGCAGAGCAGTTAAAACCAATTAGCTCTTTTATTCTGTTAACAGTTTAATCTTTATCGTCATTTAACGATGCTAGCAGTTTACTATTTTTTAAAGCAGCTATGAAAAGGCTGAAGTTTCTCAGAAGAGCTCTGGTGAGTCAGACTCTGATCCATGGCAACCAACTGAAAGCAAAATGTGCAGTTGCAAAGAACCTTCGCTTCTTTAATCTGACCTTTTCTCCTTCTTTCCTTTTGATTCCAACTAGCCTCACCCAGCACCCTGACTCACCCACTTCCTTCTCCCTTGCACGACCTTAATCATTAGGCCCTCAGGACAATGAGGTCTGACCCGAATCAGATAACGTTAGGAACAAAGTTTTGGGTCTGTTGACCCCAGACAGTTTCGGTCAAGCTAGAGACAACACCTAGGCCTCAGCTGTGTTTCAGCTTCAGGCCCAGAAAAGTGGCAAAACCAGACGAAACCAGGCCATGGCTGGCATCAGGACCAGATGCAATGATTGACTACTTCCTTTCCTATAGCCAACCAATCAGAGAACATGTCCCTAACCTTGACCCTAACTCCCTTAGTCATCATGAAAATGATCCTCCTCCTCAACCCCCCCCCCCCCCCCAACATCCACCCCCACTATAACTCATCCCCTGGAAGCCATGGGAGCCAAGGTTTTGAGCATTACCTCACCTGTTTCCAGGTGTGGGCCACTTCCTAAAAATAAATCTTTATTTTCTTTGTTGCAAATGCCTGTTTATGTGAATTACTTCACTGAGCCTCTCAGTGCCCTGGAAGGCTCTCACTGCTTCCCATTTTCCAGAAACAGTGTCATCTTAAGGAGGTTAAGGAATTTGCCCAAGGTCATTAACATTTAAGTGGCTGAGCTGTGATCTGAACCTACCCACATACCCACATAATTTTGGAGGATAAGGTTATTATCACTAAGCTAAAGCATGCATTATTCTTTAATTATGAAATTTTTTTATAGTGGAGAGAGCGAGAGAGCGAGAGAGAGTGCACTCTGGACAGGGCTTTGGATAAAACATTTTGAAGCCTGTCTCCCTCTTTGCCTGGGTTTCTTTCCTGGCAAATCAGGTTTCTAAGACATACATCAATGGATGCACTAGTAAAATGCATAGCAAGTTAATCAATCAACCAATCAATCAATCAATCAATCAAACTGTAGAATTGGAAGCAAACCCTCTCTGTGCTCCCAAACTCATGTTATGCGCTTTGTAAGGAGGAAGGTGTAGAACATCTGCCACCCTCTGCCTCCTGACTGTATGGCCCCAAACATTTAATGCAGATGGTGACTGTCCTTGCTTGATTTCACTGTTGGTGCCTTAGGGCTACAATGCTTTCCCTCAGACAAGACGAGAAACCTGAGCCAAGCCAGAGATCTTGATTTTATTCCAGGCTCTGATGCAAATTAACTTGTGAAATGCCATTTTTGATCCTCTATAAAATGAATTTTTTGACAAAAGAGTTGACCTAAATCATCTGTAAGGTAGAAATGTGTTTTACATTTTTACAATTCCTCCACTGTGCACTCAAGGATGGCCAGATCACAATCACATTAATTAAAATAGCTCCATCTTTTCAGATATTTTCAAAGTTTTTATTTTATTCTATTCCACTTACATTTTCTTACTTTCAAATTTTCTTTTTCAACTCCATGAAGAAGCCTATTGTGTCTCCCTGAAACAGTCTGAAGTTTTGGCTTTTGTGAATCTTTGAAAAGATATACATATAAGAAGCTCTCCATATATCTTCCTTTCTGCCTCAAAATTTGAAAATTTAAAAATCCACCATGTGAAGATGAAAGTTAAGTCATATACTTTAGTTGCTATTTAATTACCTCAATACATGATCAGAAATTATTACCACTATTATTATTATTCTGTTACAATATATGTTTATGAAGGTTTAGTGAAAAAATTTTAAAGGTTTATAGCTAATTTTATATTCCTCTTGTATACATTTCTTCCAGTAGGTTATTGTAAAAATATTAGCTACTCCTTAAGAATTAGGGGTTTAATATCCTTAACCCCCAAGTGTCAATCACGAAAAGCATGCAATGCATTCCATGTCTGTTCATTGAAATGACTTGAAATTTATCAATATAATCAATACCTACTTGATAGGTATTGATTTTGTAATTCCTGATAGCAAAAAAGAAAGTAAAATGCAATGTAAAAGAGAGAAACATTTTTTTAAAGTATGATCCCATGGTGTTAATGTATGCTTCTAAATAGAGTGCACCAAACAATCAAAAGGAAAACAGAACTGATGCATTCTTTTGTTCTCAGCTGATGTACCCTTGTTCCATTCTAAAACTGTGTGAGAGAGGCACACTATGTCTGTCATATGAAACAGTTGCCAATATGCACTCAAACCTCTTTTTCTGGGGGAAAATGAATAACAAGCAAGTCAAGCAAAAATTTAATTTCTATCGTTTAGAAATTAGACTTTGCTTTTAAAGTGAATTTGACTGCCAAGTATGGTTGGACAATTTTTACAGCTTAATATGCATGTTACTGATATTTAGTCACTGAATTAGAAGAGTTATGCTTCTCTTCACCATTTTGAGAAAACCTAAAAATGAGATCATTATATTCCCTCAGAGCAAAAGAGCATGTAATCAGGGTTTAAAAATTACATTTTCATTCTCTTTTTGCATTCAATATAGTTAATTAAGGTAATTTTTAATTATGTAAAAGATACTTTCAGTGCCTAAGTAACCATGAAGAAAGTATTTAAATTATAGCCAAAAAGGAAAGAAACTTAAGACTGTACTTGATTTTGCCTTAATTAAGACTTGCCTTTTCTTCTTAAGTTGTATTCATTATTTAACTTTTTTGGGGGCACCTACCACATGTCAGGCACTGTATTAGCCTCTAAAGAACTTTTTTATTTTTAAATCCTCACCCAAAGATATTTTTCCATTGATTTTTAGAAAGAGTGGAAGAGAGAGGGAAAGACAGAGATATATCGATGTGAGAAAAACACATTGATTGGTTGCCTCATGCATGAGCCTCGACCAGGGCCGGGGCCAGGGCCCGAGCCAGGGAGGAGTTTGTAACTGAGGTACATGCCCTTGACTAAAATCGAACCTGAGACCCTTTGGTCTGTAGGCTGACACTCTATCCACTGAGCCAAACTGGCCTGGGCTAAAGAAAATTTTTTAATAATAATATTTAAAATATAGGAAATAAACATTAATTTATGAATTGCATATGCTCTTATTTTATATATATACTAGAGGCTTGGTGCACAGACTTGTGCACCGGTGGAGTCCCTTGGCCTGGCCTGTGGGGATCAGGCCAAAACCAGCTCTCTGACATCTCCTGGGGGGTCCCAGATTGCAAGAGGGTACAAGCCAGGACGAGGGGCCCCACCGGTGCATGATTGGAGCCTGGGAGGGCATGTCTGGCCTGTCTCGCCCAGTCCCAATTGGCCAGATCCCAGCAGTAAGCTTAGCATATTAGGCTTTTATTACATAGGATTCTCATTTTAAAATTCACTAAATGAGCCCTGGCTGGGTACCTCAGTTGGTTAGAGTGTTGTCCCAATACCCTCTCTAAAAATCAATCAATAAATGAAAATTCATTAAATGAGTAGATGGTTATATAAAATATATAACAAAATTTTACACTTTAGATATTAAGAACTATTGAATTGGTTACCCTCATTGTGTTAAAATTTTCTGTAGAGGTTCTTAGTTGATAGGTCACTCAGGATACAACTTTTAGTCTTTTGTTGCCATTGTCAAAACAGGCCACCCTGTAAAATGGTACAACACAAATCAGTCTAAGATACTGAGGGCAAACACTGATTTGTATTAGAAAAGATGTGAGCATGTGTTTAAGTTATAGCTTCTTCATTTGTTTGAAACAGAAATTAAAACAGTGCCATGATGAAAAAAATAAATCTACTTAAATTTTAGAAATTAAAGAATCTCAAATTCAATTACCTAGATTTTTTAATATCATCAAGTCATCGTTCCAGATTAGTAAATTTAAACCTTAATTTTAAAACTTCATTTAACATTTTAAATTGTATCCTTTAAAATAATATAAAATGAAACTATGGCAAACAATTCCTTTGAATCACCTTAAAGTAGAAGCTAAGAAATGGAATCAGTACTTCCCCATCATAAATAAAAGTATCAATTATTTTATATCATCCCTTGATATCTGACATTCTTAGCTCATCAAGGTCCATACTGATGTATTCTAACTTAAAATTAACCAATCATTTCCGTTTCCCCTGGTGAATACGGTATAGACATGTATGATAGCACTTCAAGCATCTCATCACCTTATTTTTGCATAACTTCTTCCCAGTCAGGCTCTTATCCCCTGAAAGCAGAGGTGGGTGGGGATGAAAAGAAAAATTAGAATAACCTGTAGAGGTTAGACTGCTCAGTCCACCAAGGGGGATGCTGCTATTTGAGACTGAAGGGGGGATTTCCATCCAGGATCCTGCAAAAGTCACAGTAGACCACCAGATAGCTGGGGGGCATTATATACTGAAAAGCTTAAAAGAATAAGTATGGGAAATTGGGAGACTAAGCCACTAAGATACTTTGCTTACTAGGAGTTGTGTAGTTAATCCTCCCTCCTTCATGACTCCTCCTACAAAGATGGTCATTAATGATATATGATGGTTTTTAAGGCATTTTAGAATTGAATTTATATTTCTTATGGGAATTCTGCTTCCAGGAAGGCTAAGTTTCTCCTGGAATTTCTCTGTCACGGATGACAACTACAAATTATATCAACCAACTAACCAACCAACTAAACTCTTCCTCTCCACATCTTTCCAATTCCTCCACCATATCATCCCTGGACTCAACAATCCCTTAAGGGTAAGGAATGAACTGAATGAATTCTATTTTGAATGGTATGATTATTAAAGGGCCTCTTGTCATTGTCAGGAAACCACAGAGAGAGCCAAAACCAAAAATGTATTCTTAGATGTTGAGCATAGAGGATGGCAGGTACCAGAACAAGCTCCAATGACCTAGATTTCAGCCATTTCAGAGGAGTCCCATTGAAGAAAGGGGCACAGGGCAGGCATATTTGAGCACCAGAATCTTATGTGCTGTGACCATTCACAATGAGAATTAGGAGAGTCTGAGTCAATACATTCAGAATGATTGCTCGGATGGGGTTAATGCTTGGTAAGGAACTGGAGAAACATGGTGAGAGAGAGCAGCAGCAAATAAAGAGAAATTTAAAAAAAAGGTGCTTGGGAAAGGTCAGGGAGTCAAATGGTGATAAAAATCAACACAGATTGAGTTGAGAAAATGATTATTCAAACAGGAGAATCTCTCAGTGAACAAGTTGGCTATACCTGAGGACAGAAAAAGTTCCAGGAGCCAGAAGGAGGGAGCAATGGTCAGACAAGCAGAGGAAACAATCAACTTTAGAAACTAAAAATTGTTTTCAGAGTTCCATCATCAGAGAATAGTATAGATGTTATCTCCTTGCTCATGCTGTCCACAGCCCTGGCTGAGTGCACAGAGAGCATTTCCCTGATAACTTAGGCTTCTGGTTGGTGAGACAATCAAATTCTTCCTGATCAATGATGGAAGCTATGAGTCACAGTGTGTGTGTGTGTGTGTGTGTGTGTGTGTGTGTGTGTGTTAGACATCAGTTGTGAAAGGAGAGATGCAGAAAGGTGCACAGATCTTGGCAGGGGTGTGTAGCCTCTTCCTGAATTTTTAGCTCTCTGTTCCATTTTGTCTGAGGCCAGGTATACTTTGTTTCATATAGTTTGATTCCATAAGATTGCAGATAATGGAGACTGATCCCATATCTCTCTATATAAAACCCTAATATGCAAATAGACCGAACAAATAGGCAGAATAACCAAATAATTGAACAACCAAACAACCAGTCGCTATGATGTATGCTGACCACCGGGGGTGCGCACAGAACATGGTGAGCATTGGCAGCAGGCGGCAGAGTGTGGAACATGGCGGGCATCGGCCACAGTGGGATGGTGGAGCAGGTGAGCGGGAGTGCCAGACCACTGCGGGGCGCTAGTTGCTGTCATCAGTGAGAGCCTCTGGTGGTTACTGAAAATTCTTTGCTCCCACATGCCATGGTCCCGCCAGCGCTCACACCCACTGCTGGTGCCTGGTGCTGGCCCAGTTGCTCAGCACTGTCAGCAGGTGCGAGTAGCAGTTGCCAGCCCTGATCAACCCTCAGGGCTTCTCCACCTCCGCCTGCTCCTCAGGGGTGATCAGGGCCAGCAACCACTTCTTGCACCAGCTGCTGGCAATGGCCCCACTTGCACCCGCTGCCAGCTCCAGCCACGCATGCACCCACAGCTGGCAACCAGCGCTGGTCCTGATCCATTGGCTTTGTCAGCAGGTGTGAGTGATGGCTGCTAGCCCCGAACACCCCTGAGGGCTTTTTCATCTCCCCCTGCTCCTGAGGGGCGATTGGGGCAGTAGCCACCACTCGCACCCACTGACAGTGCCAGCCCCGCTCATACCCACTGCTGGCTCTGGCCCCGAGTTGTCAGCTTGTGGGAGCGGGACTGCCGGCAGACAGGGGACCAGGGGACAGGGTGTAAGAGGCTGAGCAGGGGCGTGGAGGATATGCCAAGACCCACCCCTGTGCCCACTGCAGCCTCGCATCCCACAGTTCCTTTCAAGGTGCACAAATTTGTGCACTGGGCCCCTAGTGTTAAATCAACATTCTAGGTGACCCTTCTGCATGTCTAAGTTGGAAACAAGTACTTTTAGAGCAAGCCTGGGATGGTTTCCTTCTCTATTGAATGTAGAGAGAACTAAGGACCACAGCGAGCCTCTGCACAGGACCAGATTTTCATTAGCTTGTTTACTCATTCAACAAACACTTATCTTTCATTCACTGTAGGCAGGCACTTTGCGTGCCCTGTACATGGCTGCATACATTTCCAACCTGTACGTGGCTGTGATAGATGTGGTTCAGAAAAGCTACCTGAGTGAGTAAGGTTCAAGAGCTTCTCCTGAGTGGTTTATACGCTCTCTACGACCTCCTTCGATTCACCACATCTCTATACCTGGACCCAAATAAATTCTTTCATATTTCCAGTTAATTAAACACCTTCAAGAGAGAGAAGGGGCTGGTGGTAGGAGTGGATTAGTGCCTTATGTCACTGAGAAGTATTTATAGAAATAGAGTTTTGCTTTTCAGGGGAGGACCATTCCATGTTTTTAGATGTGAAAAGCATTACAGTGTTGGTTAGGTTTGCAGTCAGGGGGCTGCCGGAAGCTACGGGTTTTGTGGTGGGTCAGGAGGAGGAAAGGAGCACACACAGAAACTCCTAAGTAACAGACGATGCCAACTTGACTTCCCTTATACTTTTGACAAGGCCTGGTTAAGGCGCTTCAAGTGCTAATTTAACAACTGGACTCATCTGGGCTCCCAGATTCCTCCCGGAGTGGCCAGGCAGAGATGGGGACCATAGGTGCGCTGGCTGCCCGGCAGCCTCTCCTGGTCTCAAGGCGAAATGTTGTGGGCACAGAAAGAGGTGGGACTTTCCCACTGTTCTCAGCCCAGCACCAACTGCTGTAAAGAATGAAATAAAAATGCCAAAGGAAAGTAGTTGAGAGAAATTTATGCTTTTACCCTTGAGACCTAATGGAAATTCAAGTGGTATACATTTTATTTTCTTTTTCTTAATGGTCAAAGCCCTTGGCTACATATTGTAAATACCTATCATGGATAGAAGCAATCTCAGTGAGAAACGCTCCTTTCAGCACGTTACTTGTTCAAGCTGTACGAGGTGCTCATTTTAAATGTTATCGTCCCAGGAATAAACGATCATTTGCTGCTAAATAATATCTCCATGATGTCATTCTTCTTATCGCACAGAAGGATGTTAGAGAATCTCAATTATATAAGGTTTTGAATTGCTTTGTGGTCCACAATTCTAAATGCTTGAGCTGTAAAGTTATCTTATGTTTATATAATTCATCCTATTTTTTCACCCAGGGAATGAATCCTCATTTCAA
Source organism: Myotis myotis (assembly GCF_014108235.1). Lineage (NCBI taxonomy): Eukaryota > Metazoa > Chordata > Mammalia > Chiroptera > Vespertilionidae > Myotis > Myotis myotis. The sequence goes on from NW_023416401.1 coordinate 45,763,758, forward strand.
TTCCCCACGATTTTTCTCTTGCTATTTCCATTAGATTTTCCTACAGATTGAAGGGAAGAAGATAGAAAACAAGAGAAAACTGAAAAGCAGATCTCGTTGCAAAAAAGGATCGATGCCGACGGAAGTGGTAAAGGTTTTGAGACCAGGTGAAGGGACTGCACGGATCTGTGGGACACAGGCTGCAGTTGGAAAAGCAGAAGGATTTAGATGATGCCCTGGAAAGGCACGGAGCATCCTGGGAGAACATAGTGACGGGGAACAAAAGGCGTGGGCTCAGCTTGGAGGCCTTGGAAAAGTCACCCGACCGCCAAGTCTCGGCCACTTAGCTGCACACCCATTTGCTGTACACACCTGAGAGGGTTGCCATGAGGCTCAATGTAAAAGCATTTTGAAAACTGTCAAGCACAGTGACAAGATATTACTCTCCAGAGCACTACTGCTGTGTCTGCAGAGCTAAAACATCCTCCTTGGCAAAGGTCTTCTGGCTGCACTTTTGAATCTCAGCGGTCTCTGTGACAACCCCCGATGATGTGGCATTTTCTAAGTTTGGAGATGGCAATTCCTGTTCTCAAACTGTGACCCCCAAGGTTTCTGGCGGGCCCAGTCACACCCTGGCATGTGCTCTGTCACACGCAATTGTCCCTGTTCGAGAATCTGCCTGTGAAAAACTGCGTCCCCTGCTAAAGCGGCAGCTTTCCATGGGGGACAACCAGCTGCCCCTGCCTCCACCAGCACAGAGAGTATTTGCAAAGGGAGCAGAACACACTTTGCTATTTCACCAGCTCACGTAAAGGTCATTTCCAACCTGCTTCTTCTGCAGTGGGAGGTTTTGATTGTACAGTTCTAGTCTTGGTGCCTCTTTGGAAATTCGTTTATGCTTTCAGGGGCCGGGCTGTGTTCCCTCTTCCCGACTTTCATTACATTTAGTGCAGCCGAGCACGGAGATAATGTAGTTAGAATGGCAGGCAAAATAACCCATCATTAGAGCTATTGTCAGCTTTCTGCATACTTAATAGAAATGCTGTATGCAAACATATTTATGGATGGTCAGGATTAGAATAAATGGAAAGGCTTACTTTCTGATTGTGGATTTGGGTGACTTGATGTATTTTTCTCGGGGATTCTATTTAAAACATGGCAATTTACTTTGGACCATAAGAGCAAGAAAATTTCTAAATTTCTTTTAGTGAGAATTTCTTCTATCTTTAGGGTTTCTATGTAATTGTGGGGTTCATGTTGGATCAGTTTTACTAGTAAACAGAGTGATGATATACATTTCCTCAGAATACCATGTTGTCATTTTAGACTTGGGTGTGAAATATTGGTTATTAATATTTTAAATTGACATAAATGTGAATGAATTGAACTTTAGAGGTTAAGATGTATGTGGCTGTTAATGTAAACCCATGTTGAAGAAAATACTTGAATAGTTTACCACTTAAATCTTTTAGTGGGAAAAAAGAGCCTGGATTTAGGCTCTATGGAGAGAAGTCCTTTGCCAGATGTGTTACTAATGACTTATGGGGACTTTGAATGTATCAATTGCTTTCTGTACCCTGGTGATTCTCTGTCCTTTTCTGTCTTGTCTGTTTGGCATTGTGCTTCTGTCTGTCTAGCATTCTGCGTGGGAAACTGACTTCTGCAGGCTCAGGCTTGCTTGCCTTCCAGTTTGGCCAGAGCGGGGCACTAACAGCAGACAGGGGAGCTGGAGGAAGCAGAGGAGGTATTTTCCCACCCTGTCCTTCAGGGCTCAGCATTCTGGTATTTATTGGCAGTCTTTATTCTTCCAAGGATCCAATGTTCTCTGGGTTCTGGTTCCTTGTTCCCTCAGGCCAGGAGTGGGTAAAAGTTTCTCTCTGTTGTTAGTCTCAGGGTACTTCATCACCCCACAATTCTTCCTTAATCATGCCAGCACATCTTTAAATAGTTCCTATACTGAATTCTCCACAGATTCTTTGAATAAGTCATTTCTTTATTGCTGATCCTAAACTTAATTTACAACGTTATTTAATCTCTCTGTGTATCACTTTTCTCATTGATAAAAAAAATCTGTCTAGTATATCTCAGAAGGTTGCTATGATGAGCAATAGTATGATGGTGCTAATAGTATAATAATGACAATAATACTTGGCACGTATTATGTACCTACGTCAAAACTCACCCTCTATTCATGATGGAATAATGGAAGGCAAAAATGGTCACAAACTCTTTCTCATCCTGCATTCATACCCTTGTAATCGTGCCTTTGGTGCTCCTCCAATCAAAGGTGGCAAATTTTCTCCATCTTTTGATTCTGTGCCAGCCTTGATACTTGCTTTGGCCACAGGGAAATAATGAATGAGTCTTAATCAGCAATTTACAAAGTGCCTGTGCACTTGGGCTCCCTGCCACCGTGTGAGCAAACCCAGGTAGTCTGCAGGATGACAAGACACATGTCCCAGTCATGCTCAACTTGTCACTGAGCCAGCCACTGCACCAGTAGGAGACACCTTATCAGATCACCAATCTCTGGCCAAGATTAGTGGAAACTTGCCTAGTTGAGCAGAACTGATGACCTAAGATGAATAGAAATGGTTACTAGAGCCAATAAAGTTTGGGTGACTTGTTAAAACAGCAAGAGATAGCCTGATGGAACCATTCTTTGCAAATATAAAAACATAACAATTATTTTTAAATATTATACATTATTGTATCACACATTATTAGTATCTATATGCTATGATGGAAGAAAAAGGTGCTCCTGGAAGGTCTCAGAAAGACATGCTTTCTGTTGTGTACAGAGCAGCCAGAGCAATTTTCCTCAGAGCACAATGCCTGAGCATTGGAAGTGAAGTAGGGGAACGTTTTTTTTAACATGTGTGTTTCCATAGGCATGTTGGCCATATATGTCAGCAGATGAATTTGGGTGTTGCATATTAGTTAAAATCACAAGTGGAAAAGATTACGTAATAAGAACAAAAAAAGAGGAATTAGAAGGTTGAGAGAAATAAGTTTTATGGGTTATAGTCTTAAGAGAGATAGCTCAGAATTCAAACACATCAAGACCTTGACTTAGAAGATTCCCTAACTAGGTCAAAGAGTATATCTAGATGGAAGCTAATGCCATATATTCTTGTATTTGGCACAGGAAGGTTAGCCAATGGCTAAAACAAACAGAATATGACAATAAGTGTTATTCAACTTTTCTATCCTGAGCCATGACTACATAGGGAGAATGAGCTTACAGTATGTAGTCCTTAAGGGTTTCTCCAGAAAATTGTAATAATGACTAGGCTGAAAAATTGAAAAGCTGCATTTTTTAAGTTGGATGTTTGGTACATTTGAGATATCATGCTGGTGCAGTCCATATTAAATCACTGAGAGAGGTGCCAAGGAGATGGGCTTTTGTGGGAGAAAACATGGTGGCTGTCTCTAAAGCTTGGTTGCTAATATTCTCCTATCTTTAGATCAAAGAAAAAGTGTGTCCAGGCTGAGACAGCGGGTGTGTGTCCCATGCTGATGTCTACATCAATGAGAAGTTGCTAGGCTGTTGGAAGGCACTCATTAGGAGATAAAAATAATAACTTAGTTGGAAAATACCCTCTTTTATTGGAAAAAAGTTCTGAGGTGTAAATAGTATAAAGTATAATTTTCTTCCCTGAAGAACATACTAAGAATACCAAAACTCAGTTATTCAACTGACACATAGACCATAAAATGTAATTTTATTTCATAACATAGAATTAAGATCTTCATTGAAAAGAGGGATGAAACAATGCCATATCTTTTAGAGAGCTTTTGACTCCTCCAAATTTATCATGATATTCCAAATTCACAAGCACCCTTGAACGGACCCTTTGTAGTTTAAAAATTCCCTCATAATTGAGCCTCTTTGTTTAAAGACGTCAAACAGGTTTTACTCAGTATATCCATAGTTGTCACTAAAGAGAATAAGCTTATAATGATTCTTTAACTTCATTCATGTTAAGAAAAAGGTGTTTACTTTTTATTTATTCATACATTTTTAGTTTTGTCTTTTGTAGCTGTAAGAAAAATAATTCTTTAATGGTTATATTCTCTGTTTTTGTTCTCATCAATAAATGTATGAAATACATACTTTAAATAATTTCATAACAATGCTTCCACTGCATTTTAAAAATTCCTTCCAAGGGAGCTGGCTCGGGAAAGAACTAATATAATTAGCATTTTTTGATGGATGATGAGTGTCAAGGTAGAGAGATGAAGATGCTTGTTGCAGTTGGAGAATACACCTGAGTGTGTGCCTCACGCAGCTGCCCAATGTGACTGGAGAAAGTAAATTAGACTTATTCTTTTAGATAAGCAAAGCATTATTTTCATAGTCTTAGAATTTATATTGTCATAAACGTATTTTTATGAAAAACTTTATGATTATGTTTATTTTCAGTCTAGCCCGATGTATAGGTAGCTACCTTGGAACTTCAGGTGAGTATGTCATCAAGGTCCTCCCATTAGAAGAGGAGATAAGCCAGAAAATAAATCACACTCTCTGAGTGAATAATTGGCTTAAGCTATGAACATCTTGAAATAATTAAGCAGATATGTTTTGTGTGCCTGCATGTGCCAGAAGTGGATCTGCTTGTTGGAGAAAAGACCTTTCAGAGAAGGACTTTAGGTAATATTCTCTATCACTTATTGAAGAGATCTGTCAAGAACACAGGAGAGAACATTTTAATCTAGGAATTTGTATTATATCCTAAGTACGTGAGTATAGGCTCTTCTTATTTATGACCTGATGAAGGCAAGCTTTGGAATTTATGTACAGTCTTTATGCTAGTGAACACTAGCAGCATTAAGGACAAAAATGATAAGGAAGTCAAGGTTGAATCTACAAATACATTTATGAGCAAGCTGTAAGGGCATTTCTAAGAACTACAGAAAAATCCCTCCTTTCTGCTTGTATTTAGTTCTTAATATAGGAATTTACTTATTCTACCTCTTTAGATTTTTGAAGTATGCTCATTTGATTAAAATAATCACTGTCGATGAACTGCCTTTCAATAAATCTTCTGATTTTAAGAAAGAGTCTTTTAAGGGAACATGGTCATATAATCACCATGCTATCTATCATTCAAAAGCCAGAACCCAACAACTGTGAAATGACTATATGAAAAAATAAATGAATGAGTTAAATATTATGTCCATGTAAATTATGCTGAAAGATAGATGAAAGACTTTCAACCGTGTGAACTCTCACTTGACTATCCTTCAGGAAATCAATTTTGATATTCTAGGCCAATAGTAACTTAGGTTAGAGAATCTGAACTTTGTATTCAGATTTTCTATTTTCAGCTTAGTGACTCTTTGTTCATTGTCCTAAACAAACACATTTAACATTAGAATTAACATAGAACCAAAAGGGAAATGCAAACATTGAACCATTTCTGACTTAACCACTTGTCCTAATCTTATTACCTAGTAAGTTTCCTTTCAGTTAGGAAATTAGGAGATACAGGCAAAGAGTTGAAAGTTGACCCAATATTATCACAGTAAAATATTTTAACAGACACAAACTAGAATTATCATGCTTTTCAGTGTGCTCTACCTTTCAGCATCCTAAAATAGGATTCAGAACATCTTAATGTCTAAAAATAGTAAATTTTGGGGTTGTATCAAGTTATTCTGTATTCCCTAGGGTTATCCAGTTGACTTACATCATTTACTAAAAATGGTGTAAGTCAACTGGCTATTCCTCAAGGTTCTAGAGTACCAACTTAGCTGTAAAACAAACAGCTATGTAAGAGCTTCTTTCTATGTTTCTTCTAATGGCCAAAGATCTATTCTTGTGCTAAATCTACCCTGGAAGGGGATGTCCTCTCAGCTTATTCTTCAAGAATGAACTGGCTAAATTATAGGAGTTTTTCTAATTCACTTCCATATAACTGTCAGAATCAGCTTTTTAAGTTTCAGATATTCACTCTTTTCATCTTTATTCTGGGAACAGTTTTCTTTTGCATGAAATATATATTTTAGTATACCTATATTTCCTTTCTTGAAGGTCTTCTATCTGCTTTGGTTTGTAAAACATTTCTATTATAAAACATTTTTATTTTGCATTTATTCTTGAAGATATTTTTACTAAGAATAGAATTTTTAGTAGACAGTTATTTTCCTTTAGTATCTCATAGGTTTTATTCCATTTTTTTCCTGGCTTTCATAACCTGTAAAGCTATTAGCTATGTTACATTGTAGTTTTTGAAAATAAAATGTTTCTTTGTAAGTTCATTTTTTATTTAGCCATCTTATATTTAGTAGAAATTCTTCACTCTATGGTATGATGTCTTTTATTATTTTTGAAAATTCTCAGCCATTATATCTTATTGGCTCATTGTTCATTTTTCACTCTTCTCTTCTAGCACTCCAATTATACATAAGAACTCTCCGTATTTCTCATGTTCTCCTTCAGACTTTTGTGTATTATTTTTTTCCTGGATATTTCCTCCTGAGATTTTTTTCCAATTAATCAACTATTTCTTCAGCTATGTCTAATTTGTAATTTAATTTATTCATAATGTTTGGTGTTTTATGTTGTTTGAACCTGCAATTTTTTGACATTATTTCTATCAAAAAAAAGGAGTCTTACTCCACTTCCATTGAATCTGGGCTTGTCTTAGTGATTTACTTCTAGTGAACAGGATGGAACACAAGTGATATGTATGACCTCCAGTTTTAGCTCAAAAAGCTGGCTTCTACTTGACTCCATCTTTGTTGAGATATTTGCTCTTGGAAGTCAATCATCATGCCTTAGGAAGCATAGGCCTTAAGGAGGCTACGTCTAAGTGTCCAGCTTACTACCCAGTGGAGACCTAGATCTGAATGAAGTCAGCTTCCAGACATGTGAGCAAGGAAGTCTCTGAAATGTTCCATCCCAGGCTCCATCTGCCTTGCAAACACATGAGAGAAATGAATGAGCAAGAACCCAATGAACTCTGAGAATTGCCAGAGATGGTAATGATGATCATAATATCAATAATACTACTAATATAACAATAATTTTTGCTGTTTTACACTACTATTTGATATTATCATCTGCTATGTTTTCAAAATAGTTTTCAGTATTTAGGCAAAATTCTAAACCTTGTTGGTTATCTCTTTAATTGTTGTAGGCACATTTATCTCAAAGTCTGCAGATGATAATTCCAGGGCTTATTATTATTGTCCATTGTTTCATCTAATTGTTCTTCATGCTGTCTCATCTTGCTGTGTTTTGATTATTTTTTATTATGTGATAAACTTTTTATTGAAATAATGTGATCCCTAAAATGCATATTATCTTCTTCCTGAGACAATTTATGTTTGCCTTCTCCAAGATCCTGACACTGTAAATTCTGTACTTTGAATTAGAATGCTGACAGAATGACTCAGAGATGAAGGGCATCTTAGTGAATTATAGCATTGAAACTTTATCTTTAGCCTAAAATAAAGACAGTCATATATCTTTTGAGAAATAAATGTAATATAAGTTAAGATTTATTTCTTTGTAATTAAAATATCATAGAACTTTGAAAATCCATTAATTCTAGAATTAACTTATATGTACATACACTGAAGATACAGAGAGCAATAAATAATAGTAGCAGCATTCCAGGGCTTCATCAGTAGGCTGGCAACAATGAAATAAGAAACTATAAAAATAATCTAAGAAAATAAGTGCTGTGATAGAAGTGGTATGATTCATAAAAAGAGTGTTGGGGAGGGCTGGGCCACAAGACTGGGTAGATCATGGAAGAAGTTATCTGCAAAAGGTGTGGGTAGGGGAAAAACAAAGAATTAAATATGAAAGATCACAAAGAGCAAGGAAGTGTCATTAAAGATTAAGGTTAAGATCATCAGTCTCCTATTGCTATGCTTGGATACTAAAGTCAGACAGTGAAGAAGTCTGACAGTAAAAAAAATCAATTCACTTGGAATGTGGAGTTGGAGGGAAGCTCTATGGGTACTCTGGATTGCTAGAAGGATGAACACGAGGGTCCTGGAGAAAATTAAGCCTGAAACATCACTGGAAGCAAAATGACAAAACTGAAGCTGTCTTACTTTGGACACATCATGAGAAGACAGGATTTTTTTGGAAGAGATAACAATGCTAGAAAAAATCAAAAGTAGTAAAAAAGAGGAAGACCAAATATGAGATGGATTGACTCCATAAAGGAAGCCACAGGCATCTGTCTACAGGAGCTGATCAGAGCTGCTGAGGACAGGCCATTGGGGACATCACTCATTTGTAGGGTGGCCAGGAGTCAAAGCTAACTCAATAGCATGCAACAACAAATATTTATATTTTATACATACATTTATGTGTGTGTATCTATCTATCTATCTATCTATCTATATATATATATATATATAGAGAGAGAGAGAGAGAGAGAGAGACAGACAGATAGATCATTCACAAGTATAATTATACACTATAACAGCATGGGAAGCCAGTAGCTATTATTATGCTTAATAATGTAAATCAGGTTATAAAAAATATATAAACACATCAATGCAAGTCTGTGCTTCCTTAATCATAGTTCCATGCTTAATCTTTAAAACATGTTCTTTTGGTGAGAACTAATGCTCATGCAAACTACTGGTCAACCACATGGGGCCGAGGTCTTGAGGTGTCAATCATCTTTTGCTTTCAACAATTTAATTACATCCTTCCCTCTCCTAGGATTATAGAATAATTTAGGTCTAGCACATACTAAACCATTATTTTGTATTCTCGATGTCTTAGCTGTTTAGATTCTGAGCTGACTGAAGTTTTCCTTTTTGTAGAGTCTAGTATATTCATACCAATGGTCATCCTCATTCTCACTGCCAGTGACACACCCAGGTCAATGCTATCTTTGGTCACATTACAGTGAGAGGCAAATAGAGAACCAGCAGATGGAGTGTTCATAGTGTATGTTACCGGGCTTATCTGAAGGGGAGAATTCATGACTCATATGAAAATACCAGGCCCATTCCCTTTCATTTATGAGGTAAAGCTATTGGCACAATAGAAAGTGGTCACTCTTTGATGAGTGTGGCACAAAATAGGCTTCCTTTTAAAAAAACTAAATAGGGGCTTCATCATGATAGTAGAGAAACATTTTCTCTAACAATCTTATCACCTTGTTATTTCCAAACTCTGCCTCATAGTTCCTTTCTTGATGAAATGTGCTCTATTGTTACTTCCAACTCACCTAAGAGTTTCTGCTTTCTGCTTAGAGAATTAAGCAACTCAACCCTTCTTGCTGTGTGGGAATTGCCTGTTTCCCTCAGCTTTCAGTCAGCTGTTGTGTGCTTCACTCCACTGTTTCTTTCCTCCTCCCAATCACTTCAAAAGCAGGAAGAGGCAAATCTACTCCTCAGTGTCTCCAGGACTGACCGACACCACAGATCCCTCTGCTCTTGTTCCCGTCAACTGTAGCAACTTCTGACTGATTTTAAAGAGCATTGAAAGAGTTACATTTTTTAGAAGAATATATACTTAGAAAACACATTACTGTACTATGTCTTTTCTCTTCTGAATTCTGATCTTTGACATCAAGGACCTTGCTGTCTCAAGAGGGGCTGCTCCTCTCCCCCCTCCCCCCGCCCCCGCCCCAAACAATTTCTAGAGACTATAAATAACTCACCTGCAAGCATGCTTTTCAAGTGCAGAGCCCCAATCTCTAGCTACCTACTTCACTAGGCCCTCCCACTCTGGGTCACTATCCAGCTGCCCTAATCACTCTGGGGCCAGGTAACCAACAACTGGGGGCAAAGCTGCCCCTATGCCAGCTGAAATTATTCAAACCAGCCAATCCTAAACCTGTTTACCCTGCCTCATCAGTTCCACAATAAAGGCCCTTGTCTCCCACTGACCAACCCTGATGCTTCCCCACGTGCCCCACTTCCCTCCCCCAAGCCATTGCATGCCTTCCTTCTCTTGGGAACTGTAAGTAACAAACTGTCTTTTCAATGGGAAAAATCTCCTAATCTGCTGACCTCATCAAACTTAAATAATGATAAAACTTATTAAAACAATTACCGATGTATTCTAACTTTTTTTGTTTATAAATTCTTATTAGGTGCAACATGAAATATATTACCCATATTTTCTATTGCTTTCATAAAATATTTATTTCTTGAAGTTTATGTTTTACTCACAGAGAAATATATCTTAAAATGAGACAATGAATACTTTTACATATTAATATTTGGATTATAAAAGCTTTTTGTAAAGAAATATTACATTGTATAGCGATTAATATTCAGAAATAAATCTACATTCGATGCAGAAATTTATGGGCTAAATTGAGTCAATTTCTCTGGGGTACAAAAAAAAGTGAAATTGCCCTAACCGGTTTGGCTCAGTGGATAGAGCATCAGCCTGCGGACTGAAGGGTCCCAGATTCGATTCCGGTCAAGGGCATGTACCTTCATTGCGGGCACATCCCCAGTGGGGGTGTGTGCAGGAGGCAGCTGATTGATGTTTCTCTCTCATCGATGCTTCTAACTCTCTATCCCTCTTTCTTCCTCTCTGTAAAAAATCAATAAAATATATTTTTAAAAAAGTGAAATAGAATTTTCCTTAAAACCAGAACTCAAGAGTTTATGTAAAGTAAGAAACTAAAATATGTTTAAAATTCTTAACTGGTGAGTGGGTAAAGAATTTGTAGTACATTCATAACACAATAAAAAGAAATGAACTCTTCTATATGAGACACTATGGAAAAATCTAAAAGGCATTATGCTAATTGAAAGTAGCCAGACATGCATTTAAATAACATTCTGGAAAAAAAACAAAACCATAGGGATAGAAAATCAGATCAATGTTCCCCAGGAGTTTTGCTCACTTGGTATCCATTTGGAAATTAGAAAGAATTCACAAGTTATTCTTAGCAAAACCAGCAGAATTTAAGACACCATTCTAGGACAAGTCCTAAGTAACCAGAGGAAGACTTTTTTTTTTTTAAATATATTTTATTGATTCTTCCACAGAGAGGAAGGGAGAGAGACAGAGAGCTAGAAACATCGATGAGAGAAACATCGATCAGCTGCCTCCTGCACATCTGCCACCGGGGATGTGCCCGCAACCCAGGTACATGCCCTTGACCGGAATCGAACCTGGGACCCTTCAGTCCGCAGGCCGACGCTCCATCCACTGAGCCAAACCGGTTTCAGCGAGGAAGACATTTTTGTCAATGTTGCAGAGAGTCTTATCTAAAGCAACTTTGAGTAACTGAAGGCATAATCTGAGAATCTTCTTTAAATGAAACAACACAGGGGCATTCCAAGGTAGATTAGTATCGGAAAAGAACATGTGGCTAGAGTAGAGAATCAGTGGAACCTGCATAACGACACAAAACAAAATATAACCCTAGCTATTTTGGGTTATGGCTTTCACCATTTATTTCCATGGTGAAAACAGAAACACCATATTAGAACCTCATGTGATACATTTATAGTTTGTCACTTATAATGAAGGTAGCTGTGTACTAAATTGTCCACACGCCCTGGCCAGTTTGGCTCAGTGGACAGTGTCGGCCTGAGGACTGAAGGGTCCCAGGTCAGATCCTGGTCAAGGGCACACTGGGTTTTGGGCTCGGTCCCCAGTGGGGGGCGTTCAGGAGGCAGTCGATCAATGATTCTCTCTCATCATTGATGTTTCTGTCTCTCTCCCCGTCTCCCTTCCTCTCTGAAATCAATAAAATATATTAAAAAAATAAAATAAATTGCCCACTCATTATAGGGTGCCATTCTCAGCTAAAGTTTGCCAATTTACTCCTTAAGGTGGAGATTTACAGAATAATAAGGACTAAGTGGGCTTTGCACAACCAATTCCCCAGTAATGTGGAAGGGAGGAAAGAATCCTTCCTCAAGGAGGCACAAATTTCCTCTGGGGGAGGGTCCATGTTGCACTCTGATCTCCCCAGGAGAGAGGAATTAGTTTTGAGCCTGCTAAGCAAGGTTGGAGGAAATACAAATGAATCCATTTGAATAGAGTTGGGATTTGGCTGCTGAAATGCTATTGCTAAAGCATGCCTTTTCCTTTTGATTAGACTTTATATTGCAAATAAATTAGTTAATTCCAGCACAGTTACTAACGGGTTGGCTGTCCAGCTCTCTGCTGAATGATCCAGTTCCTGCCAATTGCCTTAATAGTAATACAACGAATGCAAACATAGTAGCCTCAGAAATCCCAGACACTAGCAGAGTGGGTTCAAAGTGGTAATAGGAAAGCAAATAGAAAGTCAGTGGGGCACGTTCTATGCCTGCATGACCCTGATTTGACTTGTTTCAAATACAATCCTTTTACAGAGCAATGGAGCGTGAGTCTTTCAAATGGAACTCCAGGGAGAATCCTTTATTTCAAAGACTGAAAGGTTGGAAGAATTCATTGCATCTGCAAAGCCAAATGTCAAAAGTTGTGTTTCTCATTCCTCAGGCCTGTGGTTAACTAAGCACTTGATTGACATTCTGCCACACAGAACAGGATGTGAGAGGTAGGGGCACTGAGGCCTTCAGCTTGAAAAGCTGTCAGCATATACTACCTTGTTTATTATCACGTGTGACCTGATTTGTAGTTTCTCTTTTAAAATAGAAAACTCAGGTATCCTCTAAACTCAGATGCTGCCTCAAATTAAAACAAAAGACAACAATGGGTCTAATTCATAGTAGCTGTGGCTCCTATTTGCTGCGCGCTTGCCGCATGCCAGGCACTGTGATCATTTCCTTATGCGCCTATCATCTCATTTAATTCTAAAACAACCCCATGCACTAGGAAAAATTAATCTCCAGTTTTCAGATGAGGAAATTGATGATCACAGGAGTTAAGTATCTCCCACAAGGAAACCTTGACCCAGAGCGCATTGTCTGCGATTTCATATTTTAGTTTAAAACCACCTCGTTACATTACCTTAATGTGAGAAATGTACAATGTCAAAATGCCAAATGTGGTCAGCTATAAAGATTTTTTCATTCTAGTACTTTTCCCTAAGGAATGGGTTTTCTAAATTATATTGATTACAACCAAAATAGCAAATAAAAGTAAATATACAAAATGAGTTCCTGTGGCATAGTTAGATTTATGCACACACATTGTACACATGAATTCCTTTTTGATTCATGTACTCTTGGAGTCATTCTGTGGGCCAATGAAAGCATAATTCAACATGCCTAAGTTCTTTATGTTTTGACAAATGCACTAATCACATTTGGGAGAATGTCATCGTATACATATTTATCATATAAAAATATTGCTAAGCCAGTCGGCATGGCTCAGTGGTTGAGTGCCAACCTATGAATCAGGAGGTCACGTTTCAATTCTTGATCAGGGCACATGCCCAGGTTGCGGACTTGATCCCAAGTGTGGGTTGTGCAGGAGGCAGCTGATTTTTCTCTGATCATTGATGTTTCTATCTCTCTCTCCCTCTCCCTTCCTCTCTGAAATCAATAAAAAATATATTTAAAAATATTGCTAGATATTCAATGATTGAGATGAATTTCCTTGCAAAATCTCCTCAGCTCTTTGTTCCAACTAGGTGTATATTGGTGTTAATAAAAGCTAATTGAAACATCTATTTTATTATTTTTTTTCATCAGACCCAGATATATTGCTAAAAAACTTATGTTAAAGGATTACTCATTTATAAGGAATATTAATGGATCATATTTTCTGTTCTGAATTTTACTGATTCTCTGGAAACCATTTTTGAGCATTTTGGGGGTGAGTCAGGCCAAAGGGTCAGTTTGTCAAGAGATTTTACAAGTATCACATTTTACCACAATCAAGAGGCACAACAAGGCAGGAAGAGGTGTGGGCCACCAGCTCCTGGCGCTGGATATTCGCTATCTCCACAGATGCATGAGGTCGCTTTGTCAAGAACATGGCTGGGACACCCAGCAGAGTTCTGAATTAGGAAATGCCTTTATTTTATATCCCAGATATTTAGCTTAAGTGGCACCCTCTAGGGAGCTCCGTCTCATAAATCCAAAGTTGAAGTCTGTTCGCCACAGGAATCCCAAGCAAGGAGCATCCTGCTAAGTTGTATCCATGGATGCGGAATCCCCTTCCAGCAATATCATTAGAAAACATTCCAGGAGGTCACCAATATCTGTACAAGATGAGATGGCACCCCTTACTTTCTTTCTGTAGCCCTGGAGGTCCCTTTAGTGTTGCTCGGGGGAGAGGTGGATCACAGACTAGGGGTGTGAACTCCCTTCTCCACAGTGGGGTGCACTGTTGAGTTTCTAACTAGTTTTTATCACTTTGCTCAGAGCACTGATTAAATTTACGGCCATGATCAGCAGTTTAATTTCCATGTGATCCAGGCATCAATGTTTCATGGTGAGGTACCACGACTCCAGTGCAGGCCACCATTTTGGGAGTGAGTTTTTTTAAAAATTCCATTTGGAAAGGAAAGAGTGAGGAATAGGTAGATATGCTTATACAAATCCAGGACCCACATTGGGAAAATACTTTAACAGATACAAGAGTGAGCAGGAACAGATCCAGGTTTTTGAAGGGCCCAGAGTTTATACAGTTTTGGAGGCTTTCACTTTAATAAGAAGAGTAGAAAAATATTTCACTTGTGCACAATGACAAAAATATTGATCACACATGTTCAATATTGAGATTGTAAGGGCCCCTTTTATTAGAGAGGGGTCCTGAAGCTGGTAGCTCATTAGCATCTCAGTAAATCTGTAGGTGAATATGATACTTGTGCCAAAATAATTGCATCCAATAGCTCTGGAGCTCTGGAAAACACATAAAATAAGTAGACGAAATGAGTGTGCCTTAAAAGATATTGAGGTAGAAGAAAAACAGAAATAAAAATATACAAAAAAAATGTAGAGAATAAAGCTAAAACACTTGCACAGGGTCTACTGTGGCTACTATTTCTTTCTGAATCCTCATCTGAGGATTTGTTTATTGATTTGAGAGAGGAGGAGGAGGAGGAGGAGGAGAGAGAGAGAGAGAGAGAGAGAGAGAGAGAGAGAGAGAGAAACATCAAGGTGAAAGAGGAACAGTAATCGGTTGCCTCCTGTATGCACCCTGACTGGGGTTGTAACCTGCAACCTAAGTATGAGCCCTGACAGGGAATTGAACCCAAAACTTTTGATGTATGGGATGACACTCCAACTGAGCTACTCGGCCAGGACAACTATGGGCTACTATTTACTAAGCACATTATCCTGTGTCTGGAGCTTTCATAATAACACAAAAGTACATATTACGCCCTCTATCTTAAAGACAAATACCAAAGTAAAGAGTAGTCCCCCCTTATCTATGGAGGATATGTTCCAAGATCCCCAGTGGATGCCTAAAACCACAGATAGTACTGAATCCTACAAATACTTTTTTCCCATACACATATTCCTATGTAAAGGAATCGAACACAGTTAGAGAGTAACAGCAATAACTAAGAATGAAATAGAACAATTAGAACAATAGACTGTATTAAAAATATATGAATGACTACTCCTGATTTTCAACCTAATCTTTCATCCCTTCAGTCTTCTATGTTACAGTAAATGGCAACTATGTTGTTCTGGTTGCTTGGACTAATTCTTGAAGTCATATATGATTAATATAGTTTTCTCACTTTCCGCATCTATTCAGACTCGAACTTTAAACCTGGCACCTTCCCCTCTTCTTCCCTGCTACACCTTTGGTCTAACATCTCTTGCCTAGATTATTGTTATAGGATCCTAACTGTTCTTGCTTTCATCCTTACCTTCTACAGTCTGGTTTCCATACAACACCCAGAGTGAACTCTTCTATAACACAGGTGAGATTGCATCAGCTTGACTATGTGCCCCATTGGCTTCCCATCCCATTGAGAGTGAAATCCCAAATCCTTCAGCTGACCCCACAGATGCTACTTAGCCTGGCTCATAGCCCTTGTCTGATGTCATCTCCTAAAACCCCCTTACTTGTTCTGCTCTGGCCACACTGTCTGTTCCTTAAATATGCAAGTGCTACACTGTTCCTGGTCAAGCTCTTAGACCTGACACTCCCTTGGCCAGTAATGATATTTCTCAAGTACATGCCTACAGACCTTCTTCCTCAACCTTTATGTGTCTATAGGAATATTTCCATAGATAAGAGGCTTCTTTGACCACCTTATCAAATAGCACCCTCCCATAGCACAAGCATTCCTTTAATATGCCTCTTCTTCCATAATACTCATCAACATGTAACATATTATACATGTTTATACTAATTTGTTTATCGTATTACTTTCCTGCCTAAATAGCTTATAAGCATCATGAAGTTATCCCAACCACCCTGCACATGCCTGGCATGTATTAATAAACTCCATAACTGTCATATTCTGCCAAATATAAAGTACCGGCTGCGCTAGGAGCTGCGCACCGCGACCCTGCGCGCCCTGGGGCGCTCTGGCGGGGGCTGCATCAGCGAGGGGCGCTCCTACGGCACTGACGCGGGGCCTGTGTTTGGAGGGCTCAGTCAGGTTTGGAGAGTTGGAGAACAGGTGGCAGATTTGCACCTTTACAACCAGAAGCTCGGGGACAAGTTGAGGGAGGAGGCGAACACAGTGGGTGAATGAGTGGCAGGACGACTGGTCGACCTTCTTCACCCGGCACCGGCTCCCAGCGCAGCTGGACCTCATTGAGAAGGACTATGCTGATCAGAGGCACGAGAGCTCTGGTCGCAGCTACAGGTGAAGATCCCGGATCTGTTTCGTGGCCTAGAGATTGTCCCCGCACTTCTTCTCGGGGGTCTCTGGTCAGGAAACGTGGCCGAGGACGACTCGGGACCCCTTATTTACGACCCAGCGTCCTTCTATGGCCATTCTCAGTTTGAACTGGCAATTGCCTTGATGTTCGGCGGCTTCCCCAGGTCCTTCCTCACCGCCTACCACCGGAAGATCCCTAAGGCTCCAGGGTTCGACAAGCGGCAGCTGCTCTACCAGCTCTTTATCTACCTGAACCACTGGAACCACTTTGGTAGGGAGTACAGGAGCCCGACCCTGGGCACCATGAGGAAGCTTCTCAAGTAGCAGCCCACCTGTGTCCCTGCCCACCTGCCCGCCCGCTTAGCAAATACCAGAGGCAGCAACAGCAGAGGTGGCTGCAGTGGCTAATAAAGCCCG
Organism: Myotis myotis; assembly: GCF_014108235.1. Classification (NCBI taxonomy): domain Eukaryota; kingdom Metazoa; phylum Chordata; class Mammalia; order Chiroptera; family Vespertilionidae; genus Myotis; species Myotis myotis. The sequence goes on from NW_023416401.1 coordinate 45,780,851, forward strand.
TGGGGGCTTCGGGGATGGAAAAAAAATATAAAGCACTAAAGATTATAAGACCCATCTTCATTTTATATATCACTATAGGAAAAATGTGCCAATTATATTATCATACAATTTTTTTTATCACTTATAATTTTTGTATGTGTTGAAAGACTCAGGCTCACTTTTCATGGATGATAGTACATTACTCTTAATCATGCAGAAAAATATAAATAAAATAAGTTAAGGAAGGAATGGCTAAAGCTTTCACTCATACAGAGTCCAACTCTTGTGAATCAACCTAGAGTTATCAATGCCCTTTGCTTCCCTTTTTTCCACAAAAGATCATTTCACTTGCCACTGGGAGAATTAGTGCTACAGATTTCTTCCTTAAAGAGCACACTGATTTCGACTTTCAGATTTTCTTCTAAAGCACTGACATATCTTCTCTAAGTTCTATGCTGGTTGGCGCACATGTTATCTACCAGAAGGTGTTTATAGTGAGGTTTTAGACAGCACCCAGGATTCATATTCCTTTTTCAAATGGTTCTAAAAGATTCCTTGACCAAGACATTGACGAGTTATAATCAAACTGAAGTATAATTAAACTCAAGAAGGGAAGCACAAACATTCCACTAACATCAATGGAAATGAGAAAAACACAAGCATCTATGACCAAGGCCGGGTGCACGCAGGCAATGATGACTAATCCCTATCACCTCCTGGCAGCAACCAGTGAACGATGCCGTTCAGGAGAAGGTCTTCAGAAATGTGAAAATATGTGTATCGTTTGAATGAATCACGAGTTAATAAATGAATGGTTCAACTGTTCTACTAAAGCCATATAAGAGTAGCCTCCTGTGAGCTGTCTCATTGGTGTAGGTGGCAACCTGCCACCACTCCAAGGAGGAGATCAAACCAGACCTTCACATCTTTCTCCATTGATTTTTATCTCTTTGATTCTGGCAATCATTCCTTGATTTAATGACTATTACTAAAGTTTAGAAACTTTCTGAAGGAGAATAAAAAAACCTAAAAGGAAGGCCAAACTGTCATTGGGATCCCTAGAGACCAATTAATGAAAAGCAATTCACACTAAAGTATGTGTGGGTTCAATAAAAATGTATTGAACTTTAAAGTTAATGGAGCAAAAATTAAGATCAGAGTCTCCGTTTCTTGATAAGAACAGTTTCCTAAGTCATTTAATTAATGTTTTATCCTAGGGGAAAAAATTAGTCCCAGTATTAGAGTAGCAAGAGATTTACCAAATTAGACACAGGAAAAAAAAAAGGTATGAAGGTCCTAAAAGACTTTGTCTTAGCATTACTCTTTTGGAATTACAGAAAAAATGTATTTTGATATATCCAATTTTTTTTTTAACTTCCTAGACCTAAGGCATGCAGTACATATGAATAAATGGCTAAAAATTGCTACCAAATCTTATACCTGTGCAAAGAGCTTTGCGTCTATAAATCAAATATGGACAAACCCTACTGCTCTTGGCTCCCTTTAACCAGAGTGAGATAGTCTGGAATTTATAAAATAGATGCACAAAAATTGGTCAATATCCCAATTATTAATGGGAAAAGAACACCCAAAATTCAGTGATGGAAAAAAATACAAGTGAACAATACACACAAGGACACGCCTCTAATCATAAAGAGAACAAACAAGAATAAAAAATAACACAATATCAAATTCCTCTATCAAAACAGAAATATCTTAAATCAACATTTTAATACTTGGGGCTACGGGGTCAAGAAGAGCACTGTCTTTGCACCAGTAGGGGGCGTATGAATTGACATCAGTTTCCTTGAAAGCAATTTGCTATATTGTGAAGAACCTTGAAAATGTTCACTTCCTTTTACCCAGTGATTCTTCATTAAAAAGGCTCGGCTAAGAAAATAATCAGAGATTTGTACATCTTTACAGTTGGTCAGTGTGGCTTTATCTATGATAATTAATTCTGGAAACACCTTAATGTCAGTATGTTCAGATACCATACAGCTTTAGAAACTTGATTTTAAAGGGCTCAGAGATTACTTTTCAATGTAATATTAAGTGAAATTATAGTATATCTTTATTTACATTGATTTTAAAATATATTGGAAAGGGTACACCAACATATTAAAAGTAGTTATCTTGAGATGGAGAAATGATAATTTTAAGCTTTTCTTTACCATTTCTCTCTCAAAAGCTTAAGTTTTTAATCAGACAAGAATAAGGTATTAAAAACATCTCAATCCTAACAAAAAAAGAGATTTACAAAGAAAAATTTTAAAGTTCGAAACCTGCCCAGGTTATGGAACCAGATTTCTGACCTGGGGATAAAGGCCTGGTTGTATCCCATAGCTTCAAAACCCTCTATCCACAGAATGCTCATGGCTCTCCTTCCCCCAGAGGAAGTGTTTTATTATAAAAATAACAAATTGTTATTGCCAACCGTACAGACAGTGTAAATAAATATATCATAAGAGGAGTAAACCCTCTTATTCCCCAGAGTTTACTTTCAAAACATTGGAGTATGATTTCCAGATAATAATACCAGTATTTAGTAAACAGTTCCATGTTTTTTGACACATGTCAGGATACATGGCATTTTCCATTATCCCCAAATTTCACAAACGTCCCTTTGCAGGGCATTCTCTTCCAACCCCCCAAAGTAGGCAACCACTGATTTGCTTGCTGTCACTAGAAGTTAGTTTTGCTGTTATGTAATTTTCTGCAAATGGAATCATACTTATTGTTTAGAATAATATGTCTGAGATGCACCCATGTTGTGTGTATTTTATAGGTAGTATTCTGTTGCATAACTATATATTAATCTGTCTCCTCACGCATTGATAACCATTTGGATTGTTTCCAGTTTCTGACTGTTATGAGCAAAGCCGCTTTGACCCGCAGGTATAAGTATTTATGTATTTTTGGGGTGGTTGGTAGGTAAATATTTAGCAGTAAAATTGCTCTGTCATATAGTACACATAAGAAAAAATCAAACTATTAGTTGAAATGGTGTTCAATTTTCCATTCACATCAGGGATGAGAAAGGGTCAGGGTTGTCCCATTTCTACTTGACATCCTCAGGTGTTTTCGTTGTTGTTGTTTTGAAGGTGAGAGGCCGTACTGGTGTCTCTTGGTGGTTTTGATCTATATAACTGTGGACTCTCTTCTTGGCTGGTAGATGACCACCTTCCTCTGTGTCCTCATGTGTCAGGAGAAAAAGAAAACAAGCTTTCTGGTGTCTCTTCTTATAAGGGCATTAATCCCATTATGAGGGTCCTACCCTCATGACCTCATTTATTGAATTATTTTCCAAGAGCTCCATCACCAAGTACCATCATATTGGAGGTGAGAGTGTCAACGTATGAATTTTAGGGGCAGACATAATTTAGTACCTAGCAGTGAGATAGGACCTAAAGTTTATTTTTCTACTTTGTGGGTATCCAGTCATTTCAGCACCATTGTTTCTTTTCCACATTGAATATTCTCAGCATATTGTTGAAAAATAAAAGGCTATTATGCAGGTGTCTATTTTTGAACTCTTCATAGATTACATATACAATAAAATTGATTTTTGTATATTGATATTATATGCTGAAACCTTGCTAAATTCACTTCTAAATTTTAGTAGCTTTTTGTTAAGATTCCTTTAGATTTTTTTCCCTTACTATTTTATGGGTAAAGAAGTTTGACTTCTTCACAGATAATAATATTGGAATGTAAATTCATTCCAAAGACTTAAGCATGGTCAATTATAGAGTTCTTGTGTATCTGCTGCTTATCAATGAAACAGGCACCTAGTAATCCATAAATTTTGCTCAGGCACTCATTCTTCCCTTTGTCTGTACTGCCATGTCTTGTTGCACCTTGTCCCATTTTCTCTTGGCCTCAAATTCCTGACTCAAGACGGGTAACATGAACTTCCCATTCTAGACATTGAGTTTATAATGATCACTCCAGCATTTGAATGAATGCAAGCTTCTCCCAAGCTTTTTCCTTGGTTTCTTGTGTTTTTGGCTAAGGATATATCTTAGCAGTGTTCTTTAGGAAGAGAGCTCTTTAGACCTAAGCAGAAGCTTCATTCAGAAACTAGAAAAGGCCAAATTATGTAATTACTGATAAAGAGTAGGAGTAATCAAGTCCAGCCTGTGTAGCTCAGTGGTTGAGAGTCGACCTATGAACCAGGAGGTCATAGTTCCATTCCTGGTCAGGGCACATGCCTGGGTTGCAGTCTTGACCCCCGAGTAAGGGGCATGCAGAAGGCAGCTGATCAATGCTTCTCTCTCATCACTGATGTTTCTATTTCTCTCTCTCCCTATCTCTTCCTCTCTGAAATCAATAAAAACATGTTTTTTTTAAAGAGTAGGAGTAATCAAGATTCTCCAGTGCCCACTATGTGACAACACTGTGATGTATGCTTCTTTATATTCACTAAGTCACTCACTCTTTCCACACATATATATGAAGTAGAGATTATAATTCTCCTCTGCAAGACGAACAGTGAAGGCCAGAGAGGTCAAACGGAGCAAGCTAAGTTATTAATAGTGACAGAGCTGTGACCTAAATCTAGTTTTCCCTGATTCCTAGGGCACATAGGAGTGTAGGTGTCAACATACTTAATAGACATTAAGATATTTATTCTTAAAGTTTTTCTGGCATGCAACAACAAAAACAACAAAAATTACTGCTAAACCAAAAAACAAACAAAAATGAAAACCAAACCAAACAAAGAAAGCTTGAGGATTATGGGCCTTATCTATTTTGATATATTTATGTCTTTTCATGTACATTAAAAATTATCAACGTCATAGAAAACCAATTAATACTGAATGTTAGATAAGCCAAATTGCACATCAAATAATTTGATGTTTTGGTTGAGAACATCAATTTTAAACCTGTGGTGAACCAATATATCCCCCTTAGAGACTTTGAAGAAACAAAGTAAAACTAATACAGACAGGTGCAAATGCAGTGAAAACACAGGGTAACCACTATAAAAGCAAAAATAACTACTTGTTTTTTAAAAATCCTGAGACACCTACTGAAATGAGGAAACAAACAAAATATTTCAATTGCTCCACATAAAAAAAGGAAAATAGGAGTACCCAGGAGAAAGATGCAGGCAAGAGTACCCTGGAGGTATATTTTTAAATGATGAAAAATAAACCAATCTCTTTTTATATGTACATCCACTAACATTTGAGGCCAGCAAAAAAATGTATCACAAATTTTATGTCAATCTCTAACATGTAATCCCTTTTTCATAACTATATGATTTAAAAAAAAATAGTGTACATGTAGAATAATATTCATTTTCTTATAAGAATTTCTTTTACTAATAAGTATCTAGAATGTGATTATGGTTACACTGCCAGTATCTAGGCAGACAGTTGAGTGAACTCACAGCCACTAAGTAAACGCAAGATTGGAGGCTTTTCAAGAAATCAATGTGCTCCCGACTTTAATAATACCTTCGTGCAAAAGGTGCAAAAGGTGCAAAAGGGCTTCAGACTCATAAAATTACTTCTGCTCAGTTTTTCTCCCCTTGAAAAATTTAAAAGACATCTGGCCTACCCTAGATGGATATTAGTAGAATCTGACCTTGAATAAGTACTTAACAGTTTTGTAAGAAGAAACTTATGTAATTAAAATTGCTATATCAAGTGCAACAAAACTTCACTGTAATTACCTATAATACCATAAATTCATTTTCAGAATGTGATGAACCATATCTCCAGGGTGAGGCCTGGTACATTAAACTTCTCTCAGATACAGACCAAAACCTAGGTCTTGTCTTAGATGCATGATAACAATATCACAAAGGGGTCATAGCATAAACACATTGATTTAGTTGGTTGAAACTCATCTCTAAATCTTGTTTGTGGATAAATGATTGGGAAATAAGCATTCACTTCTGACATTTATGGATTCCAACTATATGCCTTGACATACTAAGTTTAAAATCTGAGTTATCCATTCCATGAATTATAGATTTGTCAACATGTGTTCAGTAATTCTGAATTAATATTTATACTTAACTAATGTTATTAACATAAACACCTTGATAAATATTCATTAGCTTATTTTAAACCTACAAATAATATTTAAACAATTTTATATAAAACTTCTTTCAAAATCATTTGCAAGCACTCAGAAAATAATGCCAGCAAGGATATGCTGAATTTTATGTGAATTCTATTGTACTAAAAATATAGTAGGATACAATATGTTATTGTAATATTACAAACTATATTGTATTATTAATACAATTATGCAACTAGTTTGATGCCAACCTAAGAGACTGAAATAATTTTGAGTAGGGTAATTAACCTGACCATAAAATTAACACAATTTTATCCTATCTAATAAAAGAGAAACATGGTAATTAGTGTACAACCGCTACCCTTCCCATTGGCTAATCAGGGCGATATGCAAATTAACTGCCAGCCAAGATGGCGGCCGGCAGCCAGGCAGCTCGAAACTAACCTGAGGCTTGATGGAGGACTCCAACATTCCCCGCCTGCCTTGACGGCCTCTGAGCTTGCAGTTTAAGAAACATTGTAACAAATATAGAAGCTAAACAAAACCCCAGAAACCTGCTTTCAGCCAGCCGGGATCTCAGAGCTGGAGTTGAAACAGTGTTTCAATTATAGAACCGAAACAAACCAGATACCTGCTTTCAGGAGCGGAGGCCTAAGAGCTGGAGCCTCAGAGTTAAAGCTGGCCCAGAATAAAAAAAAAAAGAAAAAAAGGAGCGGTTGGGAGCTTCCGTCACCCGCCAGCCTGAAAACAGCCCTCAGCCCCTCCCCCAGACTGGCCAGGCATCCCAGTGGGGACCCCCACAATGAAGGGTGTGTGACCAGCTGCAAACAGTCATCATCCCCTCATCCAGGCTGGCCAGGCACCCCAGTGGGGACCCCCACCCTGAAGGGTGTGAGACCAGCTGCAAACAGCCATCATCCCCTCACCCAGGCTGGCCAGACACCCCAGTGGGGACCCCCACCCTAATCCAGGACACCCTTCAGGGCAAACCAGCCAGCCCCACCCATGCACCAGGCCTCTATCCTATATAGTAAAAGGGTAATATGCCTCCCAGCACCGGGATCAGTGGAGCCGCGAGGCCTCCCAGCACCGGGATCAGCGTGACAGGGGGCAGCGCCCAAACCCCCTGATAGCCCTGAGGCTCTGTGTGTGACGGGGCGGGGCCACAACCTCCCTATCCACCCTGCTCTGTTTGTGACAGGGGAAGGCGCCCCAACCTCCTGATCAGCCCTGCTCTGTGCCTGATACGGGGGAGCTCCCCAACCCCCTGATTGCCCTGCGGCTCTGTGTGTGACAGGGTGCAGCGCCCCCCCCCCCCCACAGGCCCTGCTCTGTGTGTGATGGGGTAGAGCCATAACCTCCCCATCGGCCATGCCCTGAGTGTGGGAGTGGCGGCGCCCCAACCCCCTGATCGGCCCTGCTCTGTGGGTGATAGAGGGTGGCACCCCAACCCCCTGATCCACCCTGCTCTGTGTGTGACAGGGGGCGGTGCCCCAACTCCCCTATCGGCCCTACTTTGTGAGTGACAGGGGGAGCTCCCCAACCCCCTGATGGGCCCTGCTCTGTGTGTGACAAGGGGCGGTGCCCCAACTCCCCTATCGGCCCTACTTTGTGAGTGACAGGGGAGCTCCCCAACCCCCTGATGGGCCCTGCTCTGTGTGTGACAGGGGGCGGTGCCCCAACTCCCCTATCGGCCCTACTTTGTGAGTGACAGGGGGAGCTCCCCAACCCCCTGATGGGCCCTGCTCTGTGTGTGACGGAGGGGAGCTCCCCAACACCCTGATCGGCCCTGCTCTGTGCGTGACAGGGGGTGGTGCCACAACCTCCCCATGGACCCTACCTTGAGTGTGACAGGGGGCGGTGCCCCAACCCCCCAATCGGCTCTACCCTGAGCGTGACTGAGGGTGGCATCGCAACCTCCCAATCTGCCCTGCTCTGTGCATGACAGGGGGCGGCGCCCCAACTCCCCAATCAGCCCTGCTCTGAGCCCGACCAGGGGCTGCACCTAGGGATTGGGCCTGCCCTCTGCCACCCGGGAGCAGGCCTAAGCCAGCAGGGCGTTATCTCCCGAGGGGTCCCAGACTGTGAGAGGGCACAGGCCAGGCTGAGGGACGCCCCCCCTCCCCCTCAAGTACATAAATTTATGTGCACCGGGCCTCTAGTTCTATTATAAACAAGAATCTGGAGAAATTATGTGTTTGGTGAATTCTAACCTTTATAAAAACAGTGGTCAGTCTGGGAACTGTTAGATTGCACCTTTCCTTCAGGAAAAGGTTTACCTGTCACCTCCTATGCTTGGTTGTTGCCCTTAGAGCTTACCTTCCTGACTCAAAGGTGAACCACGTGGAGTCCCGCCCGTATCTCCTCAAGGAGCTGAGAGGCCACATCACCAGTTTGACCTTGGCATTGTGGATATCCCAGAGATAGATATTCTCATGAGTGATCTGCATTGTGCATTCGCCGTAAATATCCAGATTTGGTGTAGGCATCAGATACACATTGAATCGCTCTGCAAAGAAACAAAGAATGGAGAAGAGGGCATGACTGTAGCTGCACTGGATTGATTGTCTACCTGCCTACAGCCCTCAGAAAGTGGTCTCGTGTCCCTGGGGGATATCCATATACACTTCAAGACATCACTGTCTTCCAAATGGTGTATGAAAAAAGGACTTCAAGTATTCTTAATCATTAATTAACTCACTCATCCTACAACTTTTGTTGCATGCATTCTCTATGGTGGGGATTAAATGGTTAAATTGTATGGTGGAGAAATGAGGGTAAAAAGCTAAGTGGATTTCAGCCCAATTGGTGCTTCCTGTCTGCTTCTTCACACACTTTAAGTGGATATCATACAATTCCTGAGAGGAATGTCATTTAATTTAAGCAAAAATGTACTCATTTTTACCTTTGTGGCATGAAGTACTCAATGCACACTCAGATTGACTGTCAAAACACATTGTATTCACTGTCAGTTTCAGCCCATGATAATTGCAGGTATTCATTACTGCCTTCTGCAGGACTTCATAATGTGGTTTTTGGTACGCAAAAATAAAAATACACAACTGTTTTCATTCCTGGATATTTTATACTCGAAAATCTGATTATTAGGTAATAATTCCAAATCTAGTTTTATAACTTTTTGTGTATCCTAAAGGCTACCACAAAATTATGCAGCCTCTAATCTCCAGTTAAATGCATTATATGCATTTAATTTTGGAAAATAAGGTTAGTTTCTAAGTTCCAGGAAGTAAAGACCTTAGGATGACCTGTAAAGTGTCCTATAAAATATCCCTAGTTCCTAGTCTTAGTTTAAAGTAAGTGATAAATAAATATTGGTTAACTATGAATAAAATAAATATTGCCATAATAAATATGGTTTGCAAGAATTGAGGAATTACAAACAAATAATGAGTCATGATAACAAAAATTGTAAGAATTACTGGTAGATAAATCCTTGTGAGTTTATAAATTTAATTATGAATAGTACATTAAAGGCAGTGCTGTTGAATTAATTATTTTGAAAGGGATAATGGTGCAGTTGCAGTTGGAAGAGGATTGATATGTTTAGGAATGTGCTATCATTCATCAGAATGCCTCAATTTAAACACTGACGGCTTGTACCGAGCTGGCATTGTCTGTATAATAGAAAGAATCTTTTCTGTGGCAGGTATTTTGCAGAATAACGATTTATTGATGCAAAAAAAAAAAAACACCACAGTAAAATCGGATTCTAAATAGGTTAAATTTAATTTAAGCATGACAGCTTGAAATTTAGTAACCATATGAACAATAGTTATAATCAAGTGTCTAGATATTTTTGATTAAAATAATCTAATGATTCAATTTTTTACTAAGATTATTGACCTATAAAACTAATATGTATATGATTTCACATTCATTTCCTAAAGACAAATTAAGATAAATTCTATAGATGATAAATGAAGAAAGAACATTGCCCTATTAATTATCTGCAATAAAAAGCACACGCGCACACACACACACACACACATATATATTTATGAAATATATATTCTAAATTCAAAAATTCTTGTGTAAACCAAGTAAGGTATGAACATTTAGCATTAAAAATATCACTCACATTTCTACCACAATTCCCACACCAACGGGGTTGACAAGTAGTATACCAAAGGGGCATGATCTCATATAAGAATATAAATGAAACTTGGACCAAACAGAGTGACTCAGGAATATAGAGAATGCCTGAACAGCAGTCTTTTTTTCTTTGGTCAAGACCCTTTGGATGAAGTTCAGCTTTTCCACTTGGAACTAATGATACGTCAGTGGCATTTATTGTGGATAGGGAAAATATTTTTACAAAAGTAGAAAGTAAAACATTCCTCTAAATTCCTTTCTTTCCATCAGTTCCAGAGTCTGAGGATAGCAACCGAAGAATCACTGCCCAAAAGTCAAGAAATAACACTTCTTTCAAAATACTGAAATAAATGAACATCATTAACCAATTTTACTATTGCTTAGGGCCACATTGACCCTTGATATTCACACCCACAGTTTGATATTTTTAAAAAAAGATGTAAAAAAAATAATCGTGACATTGAGTGCCCTTCAGGTAGATGGAACACGAAACATCAGAGGACTCAGGAGAACCATATTTTCCCTGAAATGTCTTTGTGCTCTGTTAGCAGATAAATCCTAGAGATGATGAAGACAGAGTCCAGTCATCACAGTGGACATGGGGAAAAGCTGGAGAATAATAAATAAGTGAATTTAATAAGCTTCACATACTATAGAGCTCTAGATCTTTATAAGTAAACACAAAGTGATTGAGTAACTTGCCCCAAGGAGTCCTTCCAGAGCCAGCTCCAGGCAACATAGTGCAGGTGAAAGGTACCTGTGGTGGCCCTTCCCCCTTGCCTGCCTTCAAATTTCTCAGCCTTCACACACTTTGTTACCTAGCAACTCAAGTTAACCCCTTCTTAATATGATTCAGAATACTCCAGTCTCCCTTTTAATGCTATTTCTTGCATCTTATGAAAAATTTATCCTATTTTATTTCCAATTTTTAAATATTCAAATCCACCCTCCCCTAATTTCCAAGGATTAGAGATTCAATTAAAAACTAGACTAATGTAATCCAGCAGAAAACTGGGCACATAAAGATGAGAGCAGTGCATCAATTATCTAGTAAATTATACTTTTTCCTATTCCATTATAATGGAAGGAAGGTTTCTGCACTTGCTATGAATAATTTACTTCATGCCCTTACTAATATAAAACAGGCTGTTGCTCAAATTCATTATGGTTTCCATTGGAAAGACCATTTCAATATGACAAAGTTAAAATTGGCTCCACTAAAAGGACTTTAAAAAAAATTCTTTATTGTTGAAAGTATTACATATATCTCCTTTTCCCCCCATTGACCTCTCCCTGGCTGCTCCCTCCACCCCCAGCACATGTCCCAACCCCCCTACTGTCTGTGTACTTTGGTTATGCTTATCTGTGTGCATACAAGTCCTTTGGTTGGTCTCTTACCTCTGATGCTCAAAGGTCTGTTTGATGCTTCTATGTCTCTGGATCTATTTTTGTTCATCAGTTTATGCTGTTCATTATAATTCACAAATGAGTGAGATCATGTGATATTTATCTTTCTCTGACTGGCTTATTTCACTTAGCCTAATGTTCTCCAGGTCCAACCATGCAGTTACAAATGGTAAAAGTTCCTTCTTTTTTATAGCAGCATAGTATTTCATTGTGTAGATGTACCACAGTTTTTTAATCTACTCATCTGCTGATGGGCACTTAGGCTATTTCCAAATCTTAGCTATGGTAAATTGTGCTGTTATGAACATAGGGGTGCATATATCTTTTCTGATTGGTGTTTCTGGTTTCTCGGGATATATTCCTAGAAGTGGGATCACTAGGTCAAATGGGAGTTCCATTTTTAATTTTTTGAGGAAACTCCATACTGTTCTCCACAGTGGCTGCACCAGTCTGCATTCCCACCAACAGTGCCAGAAGGTTCCTTTTTCTCCACATCCTCGCCAGCACATGTCATTTGTTGATTTGTTGATGATAGCCATTCTGACAGGTGTGAGGGGGTACCTCATTGTTGTTTTGATTTGCATCTCTCAGATGATTAGTGACTTTGAGCATGTTTTCATATATCTCTTGGCCTTCTGTATGTCCACTTTCAAAAAGTGTCTATTTAGGTCTTTTGCCCATTTTTTGATTGGACTGTTTATCTTCCTTTTGTTAAGTTGTATGAGTTCCCTATACATTTTGGAGATTAAACCCTTATCAGATGTCACATTGGTAAATATGTTCTCCCATTCAGTAGGTTTTCTTGTTGTTTTGTTGATGGTTTCTTTTGTTGTACAGAGCCTTTTATTTTGATGTAGTCCCATTTGTTTATTTTCTCCTTAGTTTCCATTGTCCTAAGAGATATATCAGTAAAGATATTGCTATGACATATGTCTGATATTTTGCTGCCTATGGATTCTTATAATATTTTTATGGTTTTCCTAAAATGACTTTTTAAAATGTTTATCTTTATAAAATAATTTTACCAGGCAGGTGTTTTAAACATCTCTCTAATCATGTCACTTTCATATTTATGAACCTACATTTGGTTTTTACTGCCTAGAGCACTGGTTTTCAGGCTTTTGTGGGCATCAAAATGACCTAAAGGGCCTGTTTAAACTCAGATCGCTGGGAGTCCTTATTGGAAAATATAATTTTATTTTAAATGGCCAAAACCAATAAAAGGTAAGATATTTATTAAACTAATGTCCCACAAAGAATGTAGCTGAATTTACAGTTAGATCTGCAAGGGCATTTTTACACCAGGGCTGGGTTGAGAGGTCCAATGGAACAGACTGAACCTCAAAAGGCAGGCACATAGGGTTACATTCACAACTCCAAGAACAGTCTCAAGGGAGTTACCAAACAAGGTTTAGTTAAATCGAATTGGACAAGGTCTGGTGAGAAAGGGCCATTGCGCTCAGGAGAAATGGTCCAGGAAAAGGAACAGTAAAACCCCAGACTATGTGTGTATGAGACCGAATGGGTCATCAGCCCTGAGAAGGACCAAACCTTCCTTTCTCCGCCACCAGCATTTTAAATAGACCAAGTTTTGGGCAGGAACTGATCCATGTATAGCGATGAGCTTGCCTGGCAGATGGAGGTAAGTGGGACGAGTCCTTCCTGCTGCAGCGGGAAGTAGAGGATCAGGGACGGGGTTTCTGACATGAAGCAAAACCACCTCCAGTGAGTAGAAATAAACAGAAGACAAAGGGACGATGAGCTCTTCGGCCAGTTTCTTGATATTCAAGTCACAGTTTCTTATCAGTATTGAATGTTGCAATCACCAACCTGGTTTACTGCTTCATTTATTTAGATCTCTTCTAATTTCTCTCAGTAATATTGAGTTTTCAGTGTAGAGACAAGGTTATATACTTTGCCAAGTTTATCTTTGAGTATGTGATTTTGGATGATTTTATAAATGATATTTTTTATATTTCATTTTGCAAATGTTTATTGTTTATTGCTAGTATGTGTGTAAATAGTATATGGATTACAATGTATCACATATTATATTAAATTTTTACATATTAACTTTTTATTCTGCAACATCCCTGAATTTACTTAGTCTTAGTTGCTTCCTTAAAAATTCCTTTGGGTATTCCAGGTACACAACCCTAGCTTATTATTATTATTTTAAACTAATTTTTATGATTTTATTTTCTTGTAATATTACACAAATTAGGACCTTAAGTAGAATACTGAATACAGGTGATAGAAGAGGATGTCTTTGTTTATTTATAATCATATGAAGGTAGCAGTCAGTATTTTACCTTCAAGAATGATAATTTTTGAAGGTTTTTCATTGATGTCCTTCATCAGTTTGAGAAAGTTTTCTTCTATTCCTAGGTTTAGAAAGTTATTTTCATAAATTCATATTGTATTTTAAAAACTGGGTTGCTTAAAACAACAGAAATTAATGTCTGGTGGTTCTAGAGACAAAGTTTGACCTCGAAGTGTCAGCAAGGCTGTGCTCTCTACGAGGCTCAAGAGGGAGAATCCTTCTTGGTCCCTTCTAGCTTCCGTGTTTGCCAGCAACCCACATCCTGTAGATGCCTCACTCCCTTCACACGGCTGTGTTCTCTTCATGTGTCTTCAGATCACCTTTCCTCTGTGCATGTCTGTTTCTGTCTCCAAATTTCTCCTCTTTATAAGGACATAGTGAAGGTCATATTGGATTAGGGCTCATTCTAATGGCCACATTTAAATTTGATTATCTCTGTAAAGACCGTATTCCCAACCAGGTCACATTCTGAGGTCACTGTAGGCTATCTTAAGTACTATTAAAAGATGTGAAGATCCTGGAAGTTGTACAAATTTAAAGTTTAAAATGTGTACTTAATATACACTTTCTTGTGGCAGTGTTATCCAACGTCTAAGAATAAGTCTGTGTGTGTGCTTGTGTTTGCTTACTTTTCCCTGTACCATGTGAGATTCAGAGTCAATACAAAAGCAGCTGGAAGCATTAGATAAAGATGATTTTAGCAAAGATTTTAACCGATAACTTTTATCTCAGCAACACAAATTACACCTTTAAAAATTATTTGCACAAAGCTTCATTCTTAGCTAGTCTCAGAATAAATAAGATCAAGCTGTCTGAAGAGTTGGAAAAACAGTAGAGGAAAGTAGCAATTTTGAATGTCCAAAACATGTGGTGATCAAGGCTGCGCAGTAAGTGTTTCCTTGACGATAGGACACCACACAATCACCACAAGCCACAATAATGTAGTTTACTATTTCAGTTCTGCACACATGTGCACCTCACTACTCAAGAGAAACTGTAAATGAAATCCAAGCACATCCTATATAATAAAAGCCTAATATGCTAAGTGTCTGGTAGTCTGTTCAATCAATCAAAGTGTAATATGCTAATGATATGCTAAGGCTGTTCAACTGCTTGCTATGATGTGGATTAACCACCAGGGGGGCAGACAGTCGACTGGCTGACCAGTCGCTATGACGTGCACTGACCACCAGGGGGCAGACGCTCTGACTGATAGGTTAGCTTGCTGGGAGCCTTCTTGAGGTCCCTCCCTACCAGGGGGCAGACGCAATGAGCTGAGCGGTAAGGAGCAGTGAGCAGGCAGGCGGTAAGGATTGAGGTGTTCTGGACTGCAAGAGGGTGCAGACCGTGCTGAGGAACCCCTCTCCCGCAGTGCACAAATTTCGTGCACTGGGCCTTTAGTCATTAATAAAATAGTAAAATAATATTTCTGATGAAGGTTAAATTGTGTAATTTAATACTAAAATCCCTTAAGGAAAGAAGACCAAATCTGTAATGATAAATATTTCAAAAAGGATTTATTCTAATTTGTACATATTAATGACTTCAAACATGTCTTAAGAAGTTAAGGATTTTGTTTATGTCTAGAGGTTTTATGCTTGAAGATGCTGGAATAGTGACTGGAAGGCATAAAGAAGAGCTTTATGACTTCAGGTCTTCTCACATATATTCAGGCATTATTTTTTGATTTTTTTGTTTGTTTTTACTTATGCTTAAAAACACTTGTGATTTTTTAAATTGAGCTAAGCAGGAGAGTTGGTCTTTATTTGATACGACCTCACTTCACCATCATGACAGCCCCATGAGCAAATATTAGTTCATCTTTACACTGAAATTAGGAAACTGAAATTAGAAGCGAGTTACTTGTCTGTGGGAATAGCCTGCATTTATACTGTGGCCTGGAGATTACTCAGCAGGCTACAACTGCCTATGCTTTTTATAAATAGCTCTGGCACTGAATTCTGTGCTTGACCTAGCTAAAAAAAAAACCATATTAAAAATTTCCCTTTATATGCTAGGCAAGTTACTTTGACATTATTATCAAGTTAGATTTAAAAATTACACTAAACCAAAGGAGCACGTTACCCATTTGGATGGAAACCATCTACAAACCCAGTATTCAAATAAAAGCATACAATTCACACTGAACAAATGCACAATAATTCTTCCTCTCTCCTAGGCCTGACTTAGCGGCTTTCTTCGTATTTCTTTCATGTCGTACTTGACAAATGTTAACAGCCAGAGTTTTTTTTCTTTTTCTGTTTTTTTTCTTTCTTAAACTGAGCAGCATACATTGGACAGTGTGATTATGGTCTTTCTGCACTTAGCACGGTTCTCAGAAAATAGACCAGAGAGCTGAACTCCAAGAGAGTGGAAGGGAAACTGCGATATAAAGGCAGCTAGAAAAGGAGCCCCAGGAATGCCTTCGTGAACTTCCAAAAACTATCAACACAGGCAGTGTTTTGAGTCCATATGTGTTCATGATCAATCAGTGGGGAAAACATGGTTTTCATTTTAGCACAAACAGAAAATAATGCTTTTTAATGAACTACAAGACAGTGATGGTTGTTAGAACATTATCAGTCATAACAAGACGATATTAAGTGTTATCATGGTGCACGTCTACCTGTTCTGTCTAATCTATAAACCATGCATAATTCTAAGAAGTCTTTTTAATAATTAGTGTCAAGCTTTGCCAACATTAGTCACCCTTTTCAAACCCTGGCCATCAAAAATTAGCAACACTGAAACGTTTCTATTTTCATACCACTAGATCATCTGGTGGTGATGGTAATGATTTTTTAAAGATGAAGAAAAAGGAGCTCATTACATCATTCTGATTTCAGTATTTAGAGGTGCTCGGCAAGAATCTGCAGCATAAATTTTCGAGAGATGTCAGCAAGGCCCATTAAATTTACAGAACAGTGTAGGAAGTAAACTTAGAAGTAAACTGTGTGTCACATAAATCTCAATTTTCTTATACCCTGAGATTTCATCCACTGTACTTTCCTACTTATAGTTTCTATGGGATGAATTGTATCTCTCCAACCCCAACCTAAATTCATATATTGAAGCTCTAGTCCTCCAAAATTAATAGTATTTAAAGATGGAATCTTTGGGGATAAATTTAGATGAGGTACTGAGAGTGGGGCCCTCATTATGGGATTAGTGCCCTTATATGAAGAAACTCAAGAGAGGGCTCTCTCTCTCTCTCTCTCAGGATCACAGCAAGAAGGCAGTTGTCAGCAAGCCAGAAAAAGGGTCCCTACCAGGCACCAACCCTGCTGAAATGTTAACTTTGGACTTCCAGCCTCCAGAACTGTGAGAAATTAATTCCTGTTGTTCAAACCACCCAGTCTATGGCATTTTGTTATGGTATTCTAAGCTAAGACATTGTATTAGCCAAATTCCCTGAAATCAATTGATAAATAACACAATAAGTCAAATTTGTTTATATAGACTCTAAAGTATAGTAACTCTCAAAGAAGAAAATTTAAGAATGTTGTCCAGTCAAAACCTTATACACAGTGATTTTACTTATTAGTTATTTATTTAGGTAAATGGCAATGTCACAAAGAAAGATGTCGGGAGACCCAGGTTTTATGTTAACATTATCTCAGTTGCTGTGCAATCTTGAGAGTCTCTTAAACAGCTCAGGTCGATCAGTTTACTTTCCTTGAAAAAATGATTGGTCTGAAACATTTCTGGGCTCCTTTTAAGTTTCAAAGTTCTATGACGGTTAGTGTACTTGACAATGAGGGAAGGCAACTCCCACTTACCATTCTGTTCTCGTTGCACTCCTGCTGCCAGAAGGTCAGGTTCCCCAAGGCTGATGTCATTCAGCCTGGTCCCCAGACACTCCATACAGAGATGCTTGCACCACTCCTCGGCCTCCAGCTCTGAAAATGACCACACACCGTCAGAGTCAAGCAATGCTGCACAGGAATGATGGGGGAGCACTGCTTCCCGGACCATTTCTGCAGGGAATTAGGAAATGTTAAAATCTACCCTAAGCACACAAAGACGCTGTACTCAATGAGTGGGGAAAAAATCCCCACAATTATTTCCCACCGCTTGACATTATATTTTAAGGTGATTTAAAATTATTTTAAAGCACTTTAACTCATTTACATAAAGTATTTGTTTACTATTCTGTATATTTTAGATTGATTTGAGTTTTGAGTGGAAATTCCTTAGAAAAATTAGTTAAATATAAAGTGAAAATAAATACATGAGTAGTTGACAATGTCAGACTAGATTAAGCAAGTAAAAGTTTTGCTCAATGTGACAGATTTGTGTGGATTGCACGTCTGATCCCCAAGTCAATCTGAATTGCAATGGATCGTAGATCAGCACAAGTATGTGACAGTTTTGGTGTGTGTTTGTTTCTAACATCAGAAGTGGGATCTCCTTACTTTAAAAAATTTGGGATGGACTACTAAACGTATTAACCCTCTTTAGCAAATGCCAATTATCTGAGATGCCAATTAGATACCCACTCTTTTTACTTCTATTACTTCTCAATTTGTTTATTTTCTCAACTTTTTTCTTTGCTTGAAATATCACAATATCTGACTGAGTCTTGTTGTATCTAACACTTTCACAAACATATATAAATTTGATTCGAGCATAAGCCTTGTGTAGGTGAGGTGGCTAAAGGGTTAAATTTGTACCTGGGTCCCATAGCATATCATTTATCATTGGTCAGCACCAAGACCAAATTGGAACCCAGGTCTTCCAGTTGTCTTTAATGTGCAGAGATCTGAAAAAGAGTATGAGGTCCAAAATTTTGGGCCAAACTCCCAAAAACCCCTCCATAGAAATTGGTTAAGAACTCTCCTTTGACACCTGCCCAGAGAGAGACATTTCTGACTTTTCCAAGTAGAACAAATCTATACCAGAAGAGTTTAATATCAATTTCCTTCACATCTGTTCTTGCTCTTTGTGGATGACATTCCAACCTTGTCTTGGCATTTTAAACTCCCCATGAAAAGGTATCTGTGACAGGTCTTCTTGACTCCATGGATTTAAATACCAACTGCTCTGCTCCATGGTCAACACCATCTAGCCTGGGGAATGTTTTCTTCCTGTGCTAGTCACACTGCCTTAGCATCAAAAATAAGTTTGACCAGTGAGATGTCAAGGCAAATTTGTCATTCACTTTTAGTTTTAAAAAATTTAAAAATAAACTTAAAAATTTTGTATTGAATTTTAGACAGGGGAATGGAGAGAGAGAGAGAGAGAGAGAGAGAGAGAATATGTGTGTGTGTGAGAGAGAGAGAGAGAGAGAGAGAGAGAGAGAGAGAGAGAGAGGATATCCTTGTAATTCAGATGTTGTCAATGGTTCATTTCATTTTTAGGCATTCAACGTGAATTCACTGAAGTCTGGAAATGTGCTAGGAGGAGGTTGTATGAAAATGACATTTTTTCCTGTTCTCAATGATCTTCAAGTCTAGGTGGGTAGCAGGTGAGTTTGGTATATGGTACTCTGGAGGGCTTAGCCAGGTAGGAAATGGGCAGCGATGCCAAGGGTCAGTAGCAAGGAAGGAATCTGTTCAGGGACCTGCAGGATAAGCAGGGAGAAAGTGTGGATGTGTGTCTGTGTGTGGTGGGTATCAGTGTATGTGAGTAAGAGGGTATTTGTGAGCATGTGACAGTGTATATGAGTGTGCATGTTAGTGTGGGAGGTATTTGTGAGAGAGAGTGTGTGTATGTGTGTGTGTGTGTGAGAGAGAGAGAGAGAGAGAGAGAGAGAGAGAGAGAGAGAGAGAGAGAGAGAGAGAGAGAGAAGTACTGGAGGAATCAGGCTGAACTGAAGAGGGTGGCCAGGGGCTGAGTTGGGAAGGCATGTCCAGGGCAGTGAGAGTGACCACCTGTGAACAGCTAGGGAAGGTCCTGAGTTCACATAGTAAAATCAGTCAGCACTCTACCCATTCTCTGCATGATTTTATCATATTTAGTTCAATTAGATCAGCCCAAACCTTCATCTCAAAACTATTAACCTTCGTAATCTGCATACTTGATCTTACAAGTTGAATTTTTTAGGTATTATAAAAGTTTGTTTTTAAATCTGTTTTTCATAGTCACCTTTCAAACAATGATAGCTTTACCCTATATTTGTTCTTTCTTAGGCAAACTCTATGTATTAAAGTCCTTTAATATTTTATTGTGTGTTAATTTATTTTGTTTCATCATTATTTAGCCATTGATTTTTTCTAAATTATCTTCTATCTTTCAGCTTTCCATGTTATTTTTCTTACAGAAATGAGATTAAATACAAATGGGATAAGATGAACCCATTGCATTATAACTATTTGTTTTTCCATAGAATTAAGTGCTTTTTGTTTTTTTGTTTAATCTTTCCAACTTCCATTTTGGTCTACACATCCTATATAATAAAAGGCCAGGGACCATAAGCATAATGACTGGAACGACCGCTCAACCAGTCACCATGAGGTGCATTGACCACCTCTCAGTTCCTCTCCCCCACCCCTCCCGCCCACAAGTGTCGGTGGGCGGTGTGGCGAGCTATGAGCAGTGGTTGGGGAGGCAGCAAGCAGCGGTGAGCTACTCGCGCACTATTTTGTGCGCTGGGCCTCTAGTAGTGTATAAATAATTAAACTTCTTTATGGAGGAATAAAGGCCTAAAACATTCTACAACTTTTACTATGATTTTCTCTCCCTGAGGGAAGTGCTTTTGCCATTAAGCTTTTTTTTTCTGAAGAACTTACAGCTATGTTCAAATTATTAATTCAGATAAATGACTTTTCTCTAGGAAAGAAACCCATGTAATATTTTCATTATGCGTCGGATTAGTTAAATGAAGAAATTCAATAACTTCCAAAAGAAAAATGGAAAGATAGTTGGAAATAACAAGACAAATGGAGAAGAGAGACCAAAACTAAATGAGTGAATTATAAGCCAAATGGATTTACTGATTGTAGGGAAAATGATGATCAGAAATGGGGCAAAATAGAAATAGACTCAACAGTGAATGGCTCCTTCTTGAGTTTCCTTTCATCCCTTCTTCACAGAATTCTGGGGAGAGTATAGCTGTATCCCTTTGAATCAGAAGAACCCTTTACACAGCAGACCCTTAATAGATGCCTATCTATATATATAAAAGCCTAATATGCAAATTGTCCCTGTGGGAGTTTGACCAGGAGACCGATTGCTCACTATGACATGTACTGACCACCGGGGGGCAGCGCAGAATGAAGGAAGGCCCCAGCCGGCAGCCAGAAGGTCCCGATAGGCCCTTATCGCTGGCCATGTCTAGGGATCCTACCTGTGCACAAATTTTGTGCACCGGGCCTTCAGTTAATGAATAAATTACATTCAAGATGTGTTACTTTCACTAAATGTAGACCATGCTAACAACATGAAAGTTAAATGACCCAAGCTGGGCTACATTTGAAAACAGTGAACGATTTTCATCACTTTTACAGAAAACAGGCTGTCAGAATCATATAGCAGAATTAAAAATAGCATCAAGTCACTTCTGTGCTAATTTAATGTAAGATCAGGCGAGACTCGTTTTGTGCACAGATAAGAAATTATTATATCTACTCCTCACTGGATTTAGCATTTATTAGTAATCTTGGGAAAATGTAGGTAAAAATCATCTTGTTTTGTCTTCAGCAAACCCAGCAATTCTAAAGCACATCAAATTTTTCTATTATTGGGTGATAAATATTCTTTCTATATTTATTAAACTCTTCTTAAATGCATGCTTTCCTAGAAAGTGAAGAAAAATATCTCCCCATGTGTACTATTCCTTAATAAATACAGGGATCTTGCTATTGTCATTCAAAAATTTGCAGTTATGAAAATATACACACTAATTAGATGATGCTTTTGATACTTGAAAGTTGGTACCTACTTGTTAATTCACTAGCCTAAGTTGATATTTTATGACTTTTCTTTTTCTCTCACTTTTTCTTTTGGGAGACAGGAAACCAGGTAAAACCTAAATTCTTGCTTCAGCGAAGATGGAAAGACTGTGTCTTTGTTTAGCAGGAAACAGAGAAAGCGCCTTTTCCAATGAAGTCAAATTGGTAAGATTGATCAGTTTTGAGAGGGGGGAGCTTTTAGTGTTTTTCCCAAGTAGAAAACATGTTTTTTTCCTCTCCCTGAAGTGCCCTCTTTTGCTCCCTCTCACTTCCCCTCACACTTAATAATCCTTTAAAACTGGTTTCAAGTATGACCAGCTCAATTTAACTCCTTCAGTCCCATGTTTAGGTTTGACACTTTCCCCCGTGTTTCCACAGCACTTTGGACATACTCTTATCATGGCCCCTCTGTATCACTGAGTTATTTGTCTGCCCTTCTCAACCAATATACTTACTAGTAAGACACTGGAGTGTGGGAAACCTACTCCATTTAGGTTCTCAACCTAGACCAGTGGTTCTCAACCTTCCTAATGCCGTGACCCTTTAATACAGTTCCTCATGTTGTAGTGACCCCCAATTTCAGTGTTACAAATTGAACATAATTAAAGCATAGTGATTAATCACAAAACAATATGTAAGTATATATGTGTTTTCCGATGGTCTTAGGTGACCCCTGTGAAAGGGTCGTTTGACCCCCAAAGGGGTCGTGACTCACAGGTTGAGAACCGCTGCTCTAGACCCTAGCTCAGCACCTACATATGGAAACTAATAATGTGGAATGAGTAAGTGGGACAGGAAGTTAAAGATGAATTCTAGGTCCAAGTGCAGATAAGTTAGTCACTTGCTGGATGTTTTGAGGTTTCTATTTATCCCTATTTAAGTGGATATTGTAACTTTTGCTATTCACAGTTGTTCATCTAGATAAAAAAGGGCCGTCTGCTACCTCACTACATTATACCAGGTTTCTTTGGTTCACGTTTTTCTAATATATTTTTCTGTATCAACCAACTTTAGCTTAGATTATGCTGTGATAAGAAACAGCCCTGCAATCTCAGAGGATTTCTATGACAAAAATGTTTATTTCTTGCTCCTGCCCTTGTTGGATGCAGGTCAGCTTCAGCTATGCGCCAGGTTTCCTTCTGTAGGACCAGGCTGGAGGGGCAGCCTTTAACCCAGTCTCAAGGTAAAGAGGGTCAAAACATAGAACCAGGCAGGGCCATTAACGTCAGATGTGGGACATGTCAATGCCTCCACATTCCACCGACAAAAACACGTTCGTGGAAAAGAAGGTTCAATATTAGCCCAGAGCAAGGGAGGTGGTCATTGGGAACAGTACCAGGTTACCACATGGGACTCATCTTTCCCCATCCCCTTTACTTTCCATCACTCTGGGTCCTTACTCTCATGTGCATGTATCTCATAAGAAGTACTTCCTTTCTGTTTTTTATTTCCTTCTTCCTAAAGAATATATTTTTAGCACTTCTGTGATGGCATAGATTAATAAATTTCCTTATTTTTTTTTTTACTTCTGAAAATGTCTTTTCTACCTTCACTCTTAAATGACAATTTATTTTAATTGCTATTTTTCTCCAGAATTTTGAAAACATTTTTCTAGTGTTTTCTATTTATTGTTGCCAATATTGAGTCATCTGTTCATCTGTCATTTCTTTCTAAAAGTTTCTGTTTTCTTTGTGGCTGCTTTAATATGTAATTTTGCTTATTCACATATGTGTCTACATGTTGGCTTGATGTAACCCTTGAAGACAATGTATTTTCTTCATTTCTAGGATATTTTTCATATGTTAATATTTTAATCTCTTCATATCTCGTGCTGCATTCTTGATAGTTTCAGACTTATTTTCTAATAACTAGTGATCTCCTTAAAAATCTAATTTTATTCAACCCTTTGCATTTCAATGGCTTTTAAAATATTTAGAGGTTCTAGTGGTGTATTTTGCATATAATTTTTTAATATTAATATGTCCTTCCAAAATATGTCTAGTTCTTTCTTATATTTATTTATTTCAAATATAATTACTTTATATTCTTTTAAAACTTTTCTTATTTTTTGCCATTCTGGGATGCTAGTTTTCCTTTTTAAAAAGCAGATGACTTTCTCTCATTGTGGTTTGTACAGTTTTTAAAAACAAATATATTTTTATTGATTTTATAGAGAGAGAAAGGGAGAGGGCGAGAGAAATATCGATGTGAAAACATTGATTGGCTTCCTCCTGCACATGCTTTCCTGGGGATCAAGCTGGCAACCCTGGCATATGCCCTGACCAAGAGTCGAACCAGTGACCTTTCGATTCATGGTACCACACTCAACCAACTGAGCCATTCCAGCCAGACTGTACAGTTTTATTGTAAGGTTATCATCAGAAAGACTTTCTCTCCTCTGGAAACCTCAAAAGCCTGTGACCCTTAAAACTTCTCAACAAAACCATTCATAGTTTGCCACCTTCAAAGTCTTACAGAAGTGAGCAATTCTGGAAGAATTTTTAAATTTAATATCAGGTTGGATTCTTTCCTCATGCAAATAGTTTATATCAGTAAATTGCATTCATGTGTGTGGTGAGCTTTCATTTGGATAACTGTTCTCCACCTACCTCTGAGACTGATGTCAGCCCTGCTCAGTGCTTGCTCAGGGCATCAAGTGGAGTTGTGCTATTACTTTCTCCGGGAAGGAGAGAGCACTTGCAGCCAGATTTTATGCAAATAATTCAAGTCCACAGCCTCCACTTCATGTTGACACAATATTATATTTCCTACCCTAGTGATGTTTATTAACCAAAGTTATTTTAATTCCTGTGTTGGTATATTGTGTAATTACAATATTGAATAAGTCAAAGTCCTTCTATTGGCTACTTTCTCTCTTGGCTCCTTTTCTGGGTATGATTTTTGATATTTGATTGAATTCTGGGAAGTAATATGAAACATTATAAAGATAACTTGAGGATCTTAATGATGTTAGCTTTGTCTAGAGAGGGTTTAGTTCAGCTTTTTGCTAGTAGCTAGAGACTTATCAACTTTATTCAGCCTGGGACTCAGATGATTCAAATTTGGGTTTCTGTCTTTGACAGTACTGGTTCATATTTAATTTTTATTTATCTCTGGGGTACAGCAATTCAGGATCCCACCAGAATCTGGGATGTTTACAAGGTTTCTTTGACACTGAATTCCAAATTTGACTCCCAGTATCATGGGGCTATTGAACACTCTCTTAGCCACCACTTTCAGTTTGGCTTCTCAGCACCTAGTGGTTACTTAGCCAACAGTAAGTAGCTCATGAAGTAAAGTAGAATCATATGTCAAGTTCACTTCTTTGTGCTTCCTTCTCTCCAAGATCTTGTTTCAAGTTCTGGTTGCTGTGGCAACTATCTAAATTTGATTTTTTTTCCCCTCCCTAATCCTACAAGTCTGCCTGAAACTTTCTCAGCTATCTGTTCATGGCCTCTTCTTTCTACCTGGGTCTCAGCCATTGGGATCTACTTATAACTTGGCAACCCAGTGCCAGGCTTCGTGTAGGGGACTCTCCAAAGGAATGTTCATGAGCAATCTATTGTAGAATTAGTGGCCAAGTCTCATTTTTTAAGAAGTCTAATTATTGGAATTACATTGCACAAACATGAATATAGGAAGATTTGACATCTTTTATATTCTATAAAGATTTATGTATTTATGTGGGTCTTGCACATTTCTCAGATTGTCTAGTCCTAAGAATTTTATGGGACTTTTTGTCACTGGAAATAAAGTCATTTGTTTTCATTACCTTACCTAGATATGTACTGCTTTTTGTAAGTCATTAATTTCTGCATATGGATCTTCTATCAAGCCACTTTACTGAACTCATTAATTCAAATTCATTTTCAATTGTTTTTTTTTAGCATTTTCTAATTAGATAATCATAGAGTTTGTCATGACTCAACTATTTTAAAAAAAAAGCAGTTATGCAGAAAAATTCCCTCACAGCAATATAAATGAATTGCCAAGCTCTGAGAATATCTGTTGTGGCTGATAACTTAAGTTTCTTCATCCTAACAGAAGTGGGCAAACTCCTGGCATGAGAGGGCATGTCTCAAACTAACAGACCCTTTTCTCATTATTACTACAGGTTTGTGAAAACCAGGCTATACAATGAAAGGCATCATTTTTCAGACATCTGACAAGGGGACTTGGTTAATGTAGTCATGAATTATTTCTCTTAGATAGAAATTTTTCATTGTAGAAAGAAGCTTTGAGAAAAGAAAGCCTTGATGTAACTATTTTTTAAATGAATATGGATTTACTATCTTCCTTTTCTATAATTAGATGAACCTTTTACACTTTATGAGTGATAGCTGTTGAAAATATATTAACGTCCCTCTCATGCCTAGGGTTTGCAGGTGTCCTTCCTTGGAGGGGACATCATCACAACTCCTCAAATGGGAAGCTGTGTGGATAGTCGGAGAGGTCAGGAAAATTTTTTCTCCAGAAAATGATTGGGACTCAAGAACATGCTATCTGGATACTACGCTCTAATAATATCCTATCCACTGGGATTATGTGCTTGATAGTACAAACCATGTCTCTCTTTTTTGTGTGTGTAGTTAAGCTCATGTTCTGTTTCTTAATTTATAGATTTCTTTTTGTAATGTACATCTCAAACTGGCTAGGGATTTGACCTTCTGAATAGGAATCAATAAATAAAAAGGAATTTACTGCCGTTCCTAATTGCATGGACAGTTATTTGGCTGCGCATGGCAATAGGGGGCTTCTCTGATTATTTTCTATAAACTCCATGGAGGCACAAGCAGACCATGTTTTGGCTCTCAGCCAAAGTCAGGGTGAGCCACTCAGGACTGTGTAAATCTCAGGCCTTGAAGTTCACACACCACTTAGTAGGGGACCTCCAGTGCAGACAATTTCATGCCCTCACCTCTTCTAATTCTAGTCTTTATTCTAGAGATATTAATAAGAATTTTATTGTGATTTTTTAAGTTTCCTGGTAAAAGGTCATTTATATAAACTCTCAACAATGGATGCTGAAGACATTCTTTCCATTCTTCAATGGAAAAGAGAAGGGAAATGGACCTTTTATTTTTTTGTTTTGTTTTGTCAGAAACAATGTATTTGTTTGCACCTAACTTACAAATATTCAGAAATTCAGCACAATAGCATCTGAATATGTTTCTTTTTAATAGTCATCTTAACTATGATAGTAAATAACTGTGGGGAGCTAAGATGTTAAGGAAGCATGAGTGCGACTACAGTTACCCTTTCTAGGTGTGTGGAGTAAAGGTTAAAGGTAAATTTTGAAAGCACATTTTAATAACAAAAAAGAGATGCTAAGCTTCACGGTGATTCTATACCTAAGCAAGTATTTGATAAATCTGTGGACAGTTGGCATGTTATTATTGCTACTGTTCAAATATAAAGTAAATGCAATTAAAATCTCCCATTACATATTAGCAATCAGTCTGGTCAATGATTAAGTGGAAATTGGTTGTGGAATAGCA
Source organism: Myotis myotis (assembly GCF_014108235.1). Lineage (NCBI taxonomy): Eukaryota > Metazoa > Chordata > Mammalia > Chiroptera > Vespertilionidae > Myotis > Myotis myotis. Next base: position 45,808,099 of record NW_023416401.1, read on the forward strand.
TTAGCATGACTTCCTATTTATTGTCAGTAAGGCTGAGTTCAGATTTTTAGGAAAATAAGCAGAAAAAAAAACATTTATATTGTAAAGAACACTAGAGCATACAATTATACTAATTTGCTACTGGGATGCTGGCATTGTTTAAAAACAGGTGCATCCACTGTTTAAGAGAGAATAATGAAAAACATTCTAAAAGAGATGCCTGATAGCTAAATGGTTATATTTCTTTATACTTTTTTGGAATAAAAAATATTTTGGTGTCTGTTAGCAAAAACATCAACTAAAGATACTCTGCCATTTTCTTTAATAAAGTTTAAATGTCATGATTCTTCAAAACCAGTAACCTTTCTATGATCCAACCGCCCTTCCTTCCCTCATTCCCTGTGGTTCCTGTATCTCTCTGTTCCTATGACTTGGTATGAGTGCTTCTGTCACTCAGCAAACAGGTGGTTAAGCTTCTGCTAGGAGCAGGGCAGCTTTTCAGTTGCTGCCAGCCATGCACAGATAAACTGCTCACAGAAATGTGCGGATTTGGAACTAACTTTGACATGGCTAGGCCACTAGTCCAACGGCCTTGAGTTGAAGGTAGGGAACAGCCCATACTTTTCGGACTCCAAAGTGCTCTTCTCCTAAAATTGTGCCTCTCCCGAGACAAGAATGAGATAAAAATGGCTTCAAAGGAAAACACAAACTGATAAGGAAGCTTAAGGACAGTGAGATTATCTTTGAGATAGAGTTTGAGAGCCCACTTTGAAAAAATAGAGAATTGATAAGGAAGAGTGGAATACCAGACTGAGGCCATGTTTGGGGCATGTTTGGGAACAGCAATTTGTCAGTCAGTTGGCACTTAGAGAATAGCAACGTGTCTAGCTGGCATGTGGAGGGCGTGAGGGCCCGCCAAGTATTCAGGTTTTATTAGGCAAGATGGAGACATCAGAGCACTTTGGTTACTAGAACTCCACTGCAAATTGATCTGGCATTGGTATAGGCCAGTGGTCGGCAAACTCATTAGTCAACAGAGCCAAATATCAACAGTACAACGATTGAAATTTCTTTTGAGAGCCAAATGTTTTAAACTTAAACTATATAGGCAGGTACACTGTTATTAACTTAATTAGGTTACTCCTAAGGCTTAGGAAGAGCCACACTCAAGGGGCCAAAGAGCCGCATGTGGCTCGCGAGCCGCAGTTTGCCAACCATGGGTATAGGCAACAGATTGTGCAGACAGGCTGGAATCAGGGAAACCAGTTAAAATGGTCACTAAGAAAAAGACCTTTGGCTCAAGGTGCATATGGTTACCTGGGAAACAGGCCATAGTCTCTCATCATCAATTATCAGGGCCATCATCTTCAACAAGGCCATGATCCAGTTGAAAATATCAGAAGATGGCAAGGGACTCTGGGGAAGATAATTCTACTCTGGATTAGCTTGAGAACAGGAAAGAAATCCTATATAATAAAAGCCCAGTGACTGAAACAGTGGAACGACCAGAGACCAGAATAACTGCAGCCCCTCACCCTGACTGGCCCCACCTCCCAGTGGGGACCCCCACCCAATTGGGAGCATGGCCGGCCTGCAAACTGCTTGTAGCCCCTCACCTCGGCCAGCCCCACCCTCCAGCGGGGAGCCCCACCCTGATCGGGATGTGGCCAGCCAGCAAAACACTCATGGCCCCTTGCCCTAGCCAGCCCCGCCCCCTAGTGGAGATGCCCACCAAGATCTGGGGCCCTCATCAGGGCAGGCTGGCTGGCCCCCACCCACGCAGTGGGCCTCTATCCTATGTAATAAAAGGGTAATATGCAAATTGACCCTAATGGTGAAACAACCAGAACGATCACTCAACCAGTCACTATGAGGTACACTGACCACCTCTCGGTCCCTTTCCCCAGCCAGCAGGCTCTGATAACCTGATGGTGAATGGGGAACCAGGGTGTGTAGCAGGGGACGTGGGTGGTGCCAGGCCAAGGCCCCTGACCTGCCAGTCACCCCACACACAGAGGGAAACCTGCAGTGGGGGTGGGGCCGGCGAGCAGGCAGGAATGGCTGCCTTCCCTCCAGCCGGCAGGCTCTGATCATCAAATAGCAAACTGGGAACCAGGGATGGGTGGTGGTGGGAAGTGGGGCCGGCCGCAGGCAGCCGGGGAAGATGGCCCTGATTGCAGGCCAGGCCTAGGGACCGTACCCACGCATAAATTTGTTGAGCCAGGCCTCTCATAGAAATATAATGGGTAGAGATACTCAATTAGCTATTCTAGCTGTGTGAGTTGAGCCTCAGTAATGCTAATATTTCCCTTGTGTGCTATTGACATTCACCATTTTTCTTTCTGTCTCTCCTCCCCCACACCTCCTTCTCTTTCTCCCTTCTTTCTTGCATTAATTCAGTCACTTCTATACATTAGATGCTGTGCTTTAGTTATTCCCTAATTGCTAGGGAATAAAACAGTAAATAAGGCATCTCACTAGAATCCCACAGCATCAAAGGAGAGGGCAGTAAATAAAGGTGTTGCAAGAAAAAATGAGCACAAGGACTCATAGGAGAGAAAGCAGATCAGGTTGTCAGAAAGCTATGAACGAGCAGCTGGGAAGGACTTTATAGAGAAGGCAAGTGACGAGCCAGCTCTCTTGAGTTTACAGAAATTCCTTTCTTCCTAACTGGCCAAGTTCTCCTCTCTCCCCAATCTCCATCAAGTGTGGGCTCTTGACCTTGGTTTCTAAAGCTGCAGGAAGGGTACGCACTGCTGCAAAGAGTTTGCACTAAGACAATCATAAAATTGGAAGACATTTAGTGATATTTTGGCAAACTTTGTTTCTTAATTTCCCAGGACCCTGGCAAAATGGCTCTTAAGAGTCTTGGGTTTCCTTTTAGTCACATAGTATTGGAGAAATGGACACCGTGATTAAAGTTTTTTCTTGGTGCATGTTTTTTTTATAGCTTCTGTTTTTCTTCTTTTACTCCTACCACCCCCATGGTAGGAGAAAGGGCACAGAATTTGAAATTTAAAGTCTTGAGAGTTGATGTCCCAATTCTATTTATCAGCTGTGTGGGTTGAGCCTCAGTCTCTTCAGCTACAAAATGAGGAGGAAAAATTTCTCTTCCAAGATTGTAAATATGAAATGACAATAACGTACCTTGTAAATTGTGCAATCTCTCTCTAATGTTGATTATTTTTAGTTGCTTTACAAAACCCTATTTCTAACTAGTCATCATCTTTTTTGATATAGTATGATCTCTATCATACATATATGTGTATGCATATTTTACATACTTTATATTAAGCAAGCCTCAGGTCCTTTAGAGGATGGTGCAGGTTCCTTCTTTGAATTATTCTGATCAAAGAACCACATAAGAACCAGTAATAAATCACACAAGAGTTCATACATAAACCAAGAATATAAACTAAACCACAAATAGATGATCTGAATCAAATCAATGTGCTAAACAAAACTGAAGCCAAACATTAAGTTTCCTCTGACTCACCCTTGACCTGATAGAAGTTGGAAAAGTTATTAATTAGTTAAAAGTAGAAATAAACATTTGTGGCTTTCTAATATTATAATATAGAATAACTGTACCCTAGATCAATGTTTGCCAAACTTGTCCCATGGGCAAAAAAAATCACTTGATATGTTTGAGAAGAATACAGATTCCTGGGTCTCCTCCTGAAACAGAATTATAAGAGACATTAGAATCGGTAGTTCACCTCAAAGGTCAGGTAATTCCTATAACTAGGCAAGGGTATTATAGAATGTTTCTTAGCAGGAGTTGGCAAATCACACCTCCAGGGTCAAATCCAGCTTGCCATCTGCTTTTGTAAATAAAGCTTTATTGGAACACTGCCATATTCATTCATTTATTCGTTGTCAATGACTACTTTCACACTGCAAGAACAAAGGCAAGTAGTTTCAACAGACACTGCATGACCAAAACTACTTACTACCTGGCTTTTTATAAAAAAAAAAAAAAAAAAAAAAAAAAAAAAGATTGCCAACCCTTACTCTAGAGCAGCGGTTCTCAACCTGTGGGTCGCAACCCCTTTGGGGGTCGAACAACCCTTTCACAGGGGTCACCTAAGACCATCAGAAAGCACATATATAATTACATATTGTTTTTGTGATTAATCACTATGCTTTAATTATGTTCAGTTTGTAACAATGAAATTGGGGGTCACCACAACATGAGGAACTGTATTAAAGGGTCACGGCATTAGGAAGGTTGAGAACCACTGCTCTAGAGGAACATCAAAGGCAATAGGAAGATTACTGAGCAAAGAATTAGAAGCTCTGAGTGATGGTCTGCTAAACATCATGGGCCTTGGGTAAGACAATCAACTTTTCTGAAACCAAAGCATGCCCTCCATAATGATTGGACACCAGCAAAATGTAGTTCTCCCAGGTCATGGAAATAAGATTTCTTTTCCTAAAAACTTAAAAGTCTGCCAACTAAAACATCAAGATCCCTTTGATATTTTGCTGAAAGTATTATTAACCTACCAAAGTAAATATGTAACTCACATTAATCAAAGGCTTTGGAATAGAAGGTGAAAGAAAAATCATCATTTACCACGTGATAATGATTAGAACACTTTTTTCAAAACTTGTATATGGGGCTCTGGCTGGTTGGTTGGGCATTGTCCCCTGCATCAAAAGGTTGTTGGTTCAATTCCTGGTCAGGGCACATGCCCGGGTTGCAGTCATGATCCCTAGTAGAGGGTGTGGAGGCAGCTGATCAATGTTTCGGTCTACATTGATGTTTTTCTCTCTCTTTCTCTCTCTATCTCTCTCTCTCCCCCTCCCCCTTGCCCTTGCCTTCTCACTCCCCCTCTTCCCCTTCTTCTTTCTTTAAAAATCAATAAAAAACCCAAAATGTGTATATGAGGAGATGTGAGGTAGAATGGTTTTTCTAGTGGTTTGTGAACCACCACTTTAGATATTACCTTGGGTCCCTTTGAGTTCTAAAATTCCATGAACACAAATGGATATTTCAAAGTTATTATGATCACTTCTCCCTCTCTCTCTCTTTTCTCCCTGAATGATGAGAGGGCAGTGAAACATTTGGGGGAGTAGAAGTGGTTAAAGTAGAGATAAAATGGGGTTATAAAGTCCTATAAGTTTGGTAATTGCTGAATTGAATAAGGGATTAAAATGTCTTTTTATTGCTTTTTTACTCTTTTTAAAACCTTTAATATGTAAATGTAACTGATGAATTTTCAAAAGGGGAGACATATTACATTGTATTTCCCAAATTCATGTAAGCATAAAATTCATTTTCCTGAACATCTCTTGCGACCTCTTTTCTACAGAAGATACTATTTAAATAATGTCAATCAGTGGGCTATTAGGTAGATTTATGACAGAATAAAAGTGAGTGGCAAGAGTAATTTGGTGATCAGAGAAATCAGGAGCCTACCTAGAGGGGGCAGTGTTTGCGTGTTCTCTCCTGAAAGCTCCAGGTAAGGACTCCAGGTACCAGACAGGGATTCAGAGGTGAGGAGGGGCACTCTGCCATTTAGGACTAAATGTATAGTTTTTAAGGCACATGCATGCATACACACATACACACAGACACTCCTCTGGGAACTGTAACTACTACACCAAAGTTAAGCCACTTCACCTACTTAAACACTCACTTCCCAGGCTGTGTTTTCACCTTTTTTGGCGAAGTAGACTTCATTTGCATACATGCATGTGTTATGCAATACTAGAACACAAAGTGTAATTTAGAAGCAGTAGCTTCTCTGGCAGCCCTGATCATGGGTTTAGGAAAATACTGACAGGTGATGCAAAGAGTGATGAAGAACTTTAAGATGTGGCAGTCAGTAATAGGAACAGCAGAGAGATCAAATCTTCAAGGGTGGAAGGGAAGTATCTTCGCCTGTGTTACCCAGAAAGCAGAGCCTGAGGCAAACAGCCTTGGCCACCTGGAGGACTTTTCTTTACCTTGTCCTTCAGGAACACTCTGAGTGAATTGTCATGCAGCAGGCGTACCCCTTTGGCCAGCACAGATGTATCTTGTTAACTAACTTGTGATCCATACTTGAATTGTGTCCTTCTTTTAGTTCACCATAGGGAATCTTCCATGAGGACACAGGTAGGGATGAAAGAAGATGCCAGGATAAGAAAGACACATGATGTTGGGTCTGTGACATCCGTTCTTGATCTTGTGTCATCTGTACCTGTTAGGACTTGATCCTGAATATTTGTAAAGTTCATTGCTACTGTGACCACCTGACTTTAAGATCCAGCAAGTTTACAGATATCCAGTTCATAAAAGGTGCCTCCTGTCACATGGGCACTCGGTGCCCTGAGGTCCAATGCTTATTTCCTACTAAGGCCAGGGTCAGGCTGGGGGCAATTTTAAGATGGAGAGAAATTCTCCATAAAAGGGCCCGAACTTGTTCCAGACCACCAGGTCTCTGCCCTGCAGAAATCCTACCTGGACTTGCCAGAGACTCAATCAGCATTGTTACCACGACACCAGCAGCACTATCAGATCTACTGGTCACGTAAGTAGGGACAGGATTGCCTGCGAGATAGCCTGGACATGCTGAAGAGTCCTTTCTTGTTCTGGACTCCACTGAAATCTGGCGAGCTATCTAGTAAGCCAAGAAATGGGTTGAAAAAAATATTCTGAAACATTATGTATATTGCTTTCCAAATCCAAAGCAGCCCCCAAACACAGAATATCTGTTTTAGTGGTTGGTGGTGATCAATGTGACTTGTATCCTCTGTTGAGTGGGTGGTCCAGACATAGCACCACCATGATGCCTCTACTTCCACTTTCACCTGGTCCCAGTTAATACCAAGTGGAAGTCTTGGTAACGGTTTTGCTACTATATACAAAGAATAATTGTTATGAGTTTAAAATCAGAAATCTGGTTCTCATTGCTATTCCACAGGGAAGTAGCCCAACTGCCCAACCTCTCTTGAGGGCATGCTGTCTCAAGCCAGTCCTGGTTCCTGGGAAGCATGAATAGTTGGCAAAGGCTGAGTGTATGTGGCTTTACTTTTTCAGAAAGTACAATTACTGGTGGAGCAATAAGGGAAAAAAGAAAACAGGACACACCTATATAAAGGGGCACTATGGAGGTGGCCACCTCAATGTGCAAATACATTCTCCATCTAGCAGAGCTGTCTTCTGAAATGCCGTAACATCTGTGTCTCAAGCCGACCCACAAGGAGAGAAAAGGAACACCAGGTTTAATCCCTGACTCCCACCTCCCGTTGGTGAAGGATTTACACTATGGTCTTGGTGCACCCGTACTCATTCTAGTTGCCCCCGTCTGAGTGCTAATCAAGATCCCATAGTACTTGAAGCCTTGATGTCAACAGGAAACCCATGGAGCAGAATGAGAGCCACACAGTGTGTGTACTGTGAGTCTGCACCTGAGTAATGTCAGTTGGAGCCACCTATAGCCATAGAAACATGAACACAGTAAAAGGTCAGAGGATTCATGGATTCTCTGAAGTTCATACATGGACCGCATATAAAGAAGAATCTCTGGTGTAGAGCAATAAACTTAATAACTATTGTTGAATGAAGGACAGACATGGCCAAAATCCATGACAACCATGATGCTCTCAGAACTTCTGAACTGGGGACTTGGTGGTGGCCACAGAGATTAGTATCTAACCAGAACAATTTCTACAGTTATGTCTTATAAGTAGTATTAGAAGAAACAAATGCTAGCCTCCTGCACGCCCCACACTGAGGATTGAGCCTGCAACCTGGGCCTGTGCCCTGACCGGCAATTGAACCATGACCTCCTGGTTCATGGGTCAACGCTCAACCACTGAGCCACGCCAGCCGGGCTATTGTTGTGGTTGTTTTTAATTAACTGGATTCTAATGCTTATTTTGTTTTGCACCAAATGGTGCTTCTTTTTGTATTTATTGTGTGGAAATTTGTAGAATGTATGTGGCTATATATTTATCAACAAATGTTTTTAAATAAAATACTGAAATTTACACATGTCTAAATACTGAGAAATGTTTCTAGGGAGATCTTACTTTTGAATACCTGGCTTACCAGGTAAGAGGATGACACCTACTGGTAAAACCATTTTAATTGTCGGAGGCCACCAGGTGGCTATAATATTTAAAATTTATACCTATGAGAGGATATGGCTCCAGGTTTCATCCTATATACAGGATTCTAATACAAACAATTTTAACAAAGTCAATAGACTATCCTAATCCTAGAATTAGAAGATTATTTAGGTAATATTTTAAAGAAAAAAATTTGAATGCAGGGCTTTTAGAAATTTTAATCACTTTTATAGGTCTCAAATGGGAATTTCAGAACACAAGGATAGAGATACATACGTTAAGAGATTAGAGAATACTCAAAAGTTTTCTTACCCCCACACACCAAGTATTGACTACTTTATTGCTTACACTCAGTTTCCCATTGTCAAAGGTTCTACATCTATTAGCTGGGACAATATGTTATCCTAAGACAAATAAATCAAATCCGTTCTTTAGTGATAATGTGTGCACAAGTTAGACAGTTGTAAGGCAGAAGCATTCTTTTTTTCTGGGGGTGCAGTCATAGAATCAAACATCTAGTATAGTGAAGTGCATCTGAGTAATGTGTAATGCATTCTAGCTACACTGAGTTCTTCATCCAGTTCTTCACCCAGTGATGGTTAGTGAGCCTGCTGGTGGGGTGGGGTGATGGGCAGGGTGGTCAGAGTGGTTAGTCTGTGTGCAAGACAATGCAGTGCTTGCATGACCCAAGCGGCCAAATTGAGACTGCACAGTGACAGAGATTATAAAAGCTGGTGTTCCAAGCTAGGTGCAGTAAATTACCGTGTTACTCGTGGAAGCTCTCTTAGGCTCAGCCAGTCATACATTATGCGTTAAGGCCTCAAATTCTACTTACAAATTATCATGAGGAATTTGTTGGCTGGCGATTCTCTAGGAAATCCAGAAGTCTCAGAAGACATTGGGTTTATAGATGAACACTTTTATCTTTTTCAAACCTCTGGTGATCAAACTTCCTCATCCAAAGGATCAATTAGCAAACATGTTTTCTCAGCTAGTCTTTGTTTTGTGCATATTTCCTTAGTTGGTGCTTGATTCAGGAGGGACACTTGAGAAGTGCTTAAATGCAAAGATGTGAGCTGTTGTTTCCAAAGTTGACTTAGCTAGAGATATTTTATTAGAACAGGAAGAGCTTCTTGGCAAAGAAATACTGCCTAATTCAATGACTATGATATCCTGATTGTCACCATGAAACAATTTGAGCTAACTCCTTCAGGTTGCCATGCTACCCTTCAGTCATTTACATTTCTAAACATTGAAAATTACTTGGAGGTATCTACTTTTTACAACCTTGGGAACTATCTTAAGAAAAAGCCAATACATTTAGATTTTTCCGAATAACATGGAAAGTGTTTAGCAATATTCAAAGCATTTTACAAAAACATTTCATTGGAATTCAATAAAGATTTGTAATGTACAATGCAATACATGCAGTCAGAACATAATTTCACCATTCAACCGAGAACAAGGAAACCCAAAATAATGCCTGGATCTGTGAAAACAGAAATGAATATAATGATAAATGTTTTGTGAAACTTGGGGGCATTTCCTTGGGAAGAGCTATATATCTACCCCCCATTATTATGTTTCAATTTTTTATAACACTTTATGGTGCTATAAAAGCCTCTTAGTCTAAATTCAGCCCTCTGGCTAGATTCTGACAGTCTATTTGTGTTCTGATTTCATGAATAATAAATGACTCAATGTGAAGAAATACACAGCTTTCTTTACACATGCAGGAAGTTTTAAAGTAAAATACATTTAAACATAAATGTTACTAAATGTTTTTTTAAAAATTAAAGGAATTAAAATTTGACAAGGTGGGCAATCCCCCCACCCCCTTGTTTCCCCATTCCAAAGAAGCATAGCATGAAGAAAGCAATGTAGTCAAGAAACCCAGGATCCCTTTTCCAGTTGGTTTTGGAAGCATCACCTTTAACATGATCAGGGTTTGGTCTTTTAGGTCTTCCTTGAAAACTGGCTGTTTGCATAATGTGCAAGGTACACTTGCATCACCTAATAGGATTTCATTAGGAATGAAGAAATTGTTAAACATAACTATCAAATGCAACGTCAACTGTGTATCACTGTTTTCACCTGAAAGTTGCTGAAGAGCTGAAGGTAGATTGAAGACTGATGCTGAAGGAGGTTGTGAGTAGAGATGCAGAGACCTGAGGACCTGCATCCTGGATTGGTTCCTCAAGATGGAAATGATGGGTGCCAACCCCTAACTCTAAAGGACAGGATATCCACAACCTCCTTTTATTTTATTTTATTTTATTTTTTAAGAAAATATTTTTATTGATTTCAGAGAGGAAAGGAGAGGGAGAGAGAGATAGAAACATCAGTGATGAGAGACAATCATTGATTAGCTGCCTCCTGCTTGCCCCACACTGAGGAGAACCTGCAACCCAGGCATGTGACCTGACCAGAAATCAAACTGTGACTTCCTGGTTCCTAAGTCCACTCTCAACCACTGTGCCACGCCAACTGGGCCACAAACTCCTTTTAGATGTACCACTTTCTCCTCTTACTGATATGTTGACATGATGTATCGAGCAATTCTTAATTCCAGTGGCCCAGGTTATGGGAAGAATACTGTTACCACTGGGCATCAAAACTGTAAACTTGCATAGGACAAGGGGTCTGTTGTGGTTGGCAATATGAAAGAACAATATTAACTACGTCCTCAATTGCAAGTCCTGAAGGTTTTTTTAAAAAATATATTTTATTGATTTTTTCACAGAGGGGAAGGGAGAGGGATAGAGAGTTAGAAACATCGATGAGAGAGAAACATGGATCAGCTGCTTCCTGCACACCTCCTCCTGGGGATGTGCCCACAACCAAGGTACATGCCCTTAGCTGGAATGGAACCTGGGACCTTTCAGTCTGCAGGCCGACACTCTATCCACTGAGCCAAACCAGTTAGGGCAGTCCTGAAGGTTTTTATTCCACTTTGAAATAAATTACCAGTAACTTTAAAATAAATTTATATGGCAAATTTCTCTTTCAACAAGAAGGACAGATGCAGGAAGCAAGAAGGATGTGGGAAGAGGGCCTACCATACAGCCACTCTTTTAATTAAGTACAGTATGTGGGATGTGAAATATGTCATAACAAGTGTAATATATGGCCATCTAGAATGATCAAAAAACATAAACAACAATTAAGTTTAAGATCTTATTCTAAAGTTGAGCAAACTTCCCTCTGACCTCTTGCACACTGAGCAAATGACAGAAATATTGCCCCTTGCTGTGTCCCTGAAGACCACCACAGTCTTCTGTATCGCTCCAGGGGAGCCAGGCTATAAAGACATAAAAATGAAGCTACTGCGATTTGGAGCTGCCTGAATACTCTCAGAACAGCTGCCGGGTTAATTTGGCAGGGACCATGAAGCTCAAACTGGCAGAGCCCCAACATTCTCTCTGATTGAAAACATTTCAGCCTTTGTGAGGAAACTGGAGGAGTTTTTACTACTTTGGGATCATCCCTCCAGCCAGGGGCGAGGTGCCCTCTGGTATGTGGTTAAGCCTTTAACCTCCATATCTGTGCTTGCATATTGCCCCAAGCAGGCCTCAGTTAACTCTTTGGTGCCCATTACTCCTGCTCCAATCCCTCTAAGAAACTTTTCTCCATAAAGGTTGGAATTACTCTCATACTTAGACCAATGTCTAAGCCATTCTCAAACCAATAAACACAATAATGGTTTTTATATTTCTTTATAGAACTCCAGAGATATAGTCAGAAGTTTTAAAAAGGGGGTCCATAGTCAAATATATGTTTAAAAAATACGCCTTCTCTTAGAGAGGCATAACTTACTATAACGTAATAAATGTGCTGTGTATTTCTATAATAAATAAAATGGTTCACCTCCACTTACTCCAGAATTTCTCAAACATTTGATCACTCAACCAACCTCTCCTCACTGAATATCTAATAAAGTTACAAAAAAAATGGTCTACAGAAGACAATTTGGAGAAACACCAATTTCAAATAAGTTTCTTTGTTAGGTGCAGTAAATTATCATGTTACTCATTGACTGTCAAAGTTAAAATTGATTCTATAGGAAATTATTTTAGGAAACAAAATTTTTTGTACATTATGTATAAAGTTCACTTAAAGGGCAACATGTTCATCTTAGATTTTTCTATTTTATGCAGTTTTATGAAGTGACAGCTCTATATTTTACATACAAATGAAAGCTGTGGATAATTATACTGAAGAGCGCTTTCCCAAGCATAGACTCCATTAGGTTACTGGGATTACTACTTTTGTTCCATCTCTTCATCTTCATACTTGATTGATCTGACATCTATGATATTTATGCTTGAAGTTCATTGAAGAGTTTAGGAAGTTTAATTACTTAAAATTATCACAAACTCTCACTAACGCATCATCCATATTGCCCTGACTACTGGGTTAAGTGTGTTTGCATTTTTTAGTGTCTCTGTCTGATCCTTTGGGCTGTCATCAGAGACTGCACCCACTGTATTTGTTGGCACGTCGTAAACTGAGGTTTACCCCTTCTCTGCCAACACTACCACAGCTTTTCCCTGGTCTTATTTCAATTTGTCTCACCCCCTTCTTCTCTGTCTCCCTTTTTGCTCATGAGCTCTGCTTTTCTTAGTTGTTGAAAAGTGAATTAGATCACGATATGCCAGGGCTCCATGCCCTCCAATGCCTGCCGATGTCGCCAATCCGGAGTCTATGCGTAGGTCTACATATAAGGCGACCAAGCGTCTTACTGTTTCCCTCAGCTTGAATCTGGGTCTCTCACCTATACTCACCCTTGCCTTCATCACCTAACATAGATGGCCTACTCATAGAGGTCCCTCCTCTCCCTTTTCTTAGAGCATTTATCTGCACCTTTGAGATATGAATCTTTTCAACAGACCTATTGCCAGTTTTACCACCAAGAATTACCTGGGAGCCCACCCTCTGGGATGTCATCATCAAGGAAGATGGCACTCCATTTCCCCGGCTCTGTGGGAGGGAAGGAACCCACCTTGCATGGATGCCTTTTTCCATCAGGACCAGATGAGCAAATTCACTCTTCATGTGGGTAAGATCCATTTTTCCTGCTCTGCTGATGTTCTGGGTGGCACTTACCACCAAGTTAGTAAACATTTTACTCACTTGTGCATATTTTCAGTCTCCTTCCATTTGATTAAAAGCTTTTTGCAGACACAGATTTTTCTATGTTTGTTCATAGCTGTATCCTTAATGCCTCAAACAGAGCCTTTACACAGTTGACAATTAAGAAACATTTTTGAATTGATGAATAAAAAAGGAAATGCGGGAAGGTGAATATATTCTTTCCTCGGTAATCATTATCAACAAAAGTAAATGGATGGACTGAGTAAGGGTTTAAAGTGATAAGAGGAGAGGGAAAAGGGTACCGGTGACATTAGTATGTCTTGCTGCTTAGGAGCAAGCAGTGGAAGCAGTTGTTATCTTAATATAAGGTTGATCTTTGATGTGAATCTTAATATAAGGTTGATCCTCACTTTGTCCAGAAATATAGATATGGTGTCACATTTCCCTACTCTATATCTCAGAATTCACTTAATTCTACCCACGAAAACAGACTTATCAACTGTCTCTTTGTGATTTTAATTTCATAGAGATAATATTTATAAATTAAAGTTCTGAAACAAAAAAATTAAACGTATTTCAAAATAACTGAGCCTTAGCCTGTGAACACTTTTTACCGAGTTCAAATATTTTATGTGAATATGAGTCCTGGGCTTGGTCCAAAACCATATAGAATCAATGGTAATAATGGTGCTGCTGACATAGGAAACAGTCTAGTGACTTCATCTCTTCCAAAGCAATTAAGATGCCTGTTTTAAAAAAAAAAAACTGAAGAAGCCTTGAACATTTTTTCCTGTCTTAAGGATCTAAACTTATACATGTGAGCATGCCCCTTTGACCTTATGCATATGGAACAAAGATAAATATGATCAATAACAGACATAATGAGTCTGACTATAGGGTTGCCTGGGAATAGGCAGGCCCTCATTATGTGTATGAGCTACTGTAAAATTTATTCTTCAAAGCAGAAGTATCAACCAAGACAATTGAAGGTGACTCACCCTTCGGAGATACAGTAGTCTGAGAACTTGATCAAACCATATAGGTTTTATTTCCCTGACAAACTATAAAGCAAACTTACTCTATGGCCATAAAACATGCACCTCTTAAGATTTTGACTCATGAAAATGTAATAAAACAACTTCAACTTGTGACCTTAAAGTGAATTCTAATTTGGTCCTGACACTAATAAAGAGCTCAATGCATTTTTGGGTCTACTGCGCTGCATGACAGTCTTTTAAATGGTATTTGGGGCATTTACCTATGTGATAAGGACATGGAAAATGATAAAAGAAATGGAAGAAAACCAGTTTTCAGATCTTCTCTAGAGTTACCTCATCAAGCTGTTCTAGCATATTAGCTTTTAGTATATTTTAATAATTACTTAGAAAGCAGCACTTAAAAAAAATAAAAATGTGTACATGATACCAGTAGAGAGGGATGTATAGGACCTTAAAGTAAAAATTAACCTTCAAAAATGCTCAGAAACACAGATGGGGAAAAGAAAGGGCTAATTTAAGAAGATTAGCTATAATCCCTGCAGCAGAAAGTAAAAGAATGTACGAAAACACTATTTTATACATGTCATTTGGGAAGGGACTTCTTCTAGTCAGTAGGACAAAGTGATTCAAAAGCCAAGATTCATTTTAAAATTTTTTAAAAATATATTTTATTGATTTTTTTACAGAGAGGAAGGGAGAGGGATAGAGAGTTAGAAACATCGATGAGAGAGAAACATCGATCAGCTGCCTCCTGTACACCCCAAACTGGGGACGTGCCTGCAACCAAGGTACATGCCCTTGACTAGAATCGAACCTGGGACCTTTCAATCCGCAGGCCGATGCTCTATCCACTGAGCTAAACTGGTTAGGGCCATTCTAAATTTAATGACAAATGAAAATAGCATTGTTAAGGGGAAAAACACACACCTAGGAAACAGTTAATTAAATTGAAGATATGGCCCCTAAAACGAATCATATGGACCTAAAGGGTATTATGCTAAGTGAAATAAGTCAGTTAGAGAAAGAAAATACCATATGATTTCACTTGTATGTGGAATCTGGAGAACAATATAAATGAACAAATAAAACAGAAACAGACTCATAGATACAGAGAACAGACTGGTGATTGCCAGAGGGAAGGGTGGGTGGGGAACTGGATGAAAAAAGTGAAGGGATCGAGAAGCACAGATTGGTAGATATAAAATAGTCATGGGGATGTAACGTACAGCACAGGGACTATAGTCAATAATATGCTAATAACTATGTATGGTGCCAGGGGGGCACCGGAAATATCAGGGGGAACTTTCTTGTAAAGTATATGATTGTTTAATCATTATGTTGTACACCTTAAACTAATACAGAATAATACTGAATGTAAAATATAATTGAAAAAAAGAATCAAAAAGTAATTCTCTCATGAAATTTGCCCCTGGCTAAGCTTTTGTTGGGTTAATTGCATGTGATTTAGGGATTGTATCGATGGTCCACTGGTTAAAGAGAGAGCTGCCATATTCATGAACAGTGACAACAAACAAGTTTTTGCAAAAAGATATGATTACTCTGGACACTTCCTCTAATTACAGAAAAGCCTGCATTTCTAATTCCAGATTACAAATGAATACAACTCAAAAGAAAGGTCTTGTTTCTTTACTGCTAGCATATGTTATAAAAGTGGCTGCAAAAACCTGCTATATTTTAAAAATACATTAGGCAGCTGTGTTTCTCTACTGATTGGAAGTAGAAATAAAAATTAGGATAAATTACTAAATCTTTTGGCACTATGAGAGAAAAAAATGATTGCTGGTGGTCATGATAGAATATCTTTAACTCTTTAACTGAGGATAGTTTCAGGAAAGGAAAAAAAAATTCAGGGGTCTATAAATAAAACAAATTCATTTTGGAACTATTTTCAGGTTTATTGAACATTAGGACTCCAAAAGTATTGAAATGGCTTTGATCCTTATTCCGCATCAATAATTGATGAAAGAGATGGCCATCTGAGCCGAAAAGTGGCGGCAGTTACCATTTCACTATGGGTTTGCTCGATGCCCAGAGCTTTCTATGTACCATGTCTAACTGTTAACAGCACTATACATTGTTTTCATTTGTAGATGAAAACATGAACTAGGAGTGGAGGTTCTGTGTTCATATCCTGGTTCTAGCACTTACTAATTATGGGCATCACAGCCTTTCTGTTTCTTTATCTTCATTTCATCACCTCTAAAATGGGAATCCTAATCTTCTATAAGCTTTGTGAGAATTATTATGAGATTTAAATGAGTTCCTGGTACAGAGCACAGTGCAGAAAACACAATAATATTTGATAAATAGTAGTACCCATCCTCAGAGGGATTTAGTATTTTGCCTACGCTCCCAGAGTGACAAGCGGCTGACCTGGATTCACCTATTTCCACAGGTTTACTTTCTTAGAAGACGAAGAATTTTTCTTTGCACTTTATGAGTCAGTATCAAATAGACAACACAGATGTTCAATAAATTATTTAGACCTACATTGAATATTACTCTCTTAGTCATGTGTTAGGTAGATTTTACCACCTTTTCCATTTGCAAGAAAACTTCCCTGAATGTAATGTATTAAGTGTCCACAATAATTATGACAATGTTTAAGCCCATGGTCGGCAAACTGCGGCTCGCGAGCCACATGTGGCTCTTTGGCCCCTTGAGTGTGGCTCTTCCTAAGCCTTAGGAGTACCCTAATTAAGTTAATAACAATGTACCTACCTATATAGTTTAAGTTTTAAAAATTTGGCTCTCAAAAGAAATTTCAATCGTTGTACTGTTGATATTTGGCTCTGTTGACTAATGAGTTTGCTGACCACTGGTTTAAGCAGAGTATTGTGGGAATAGGGAAATGGTGATTCCAACTCAAATGTGTTTATTTCGCTTTCATGTGATTGAGGAGAGGTGGAGTGGACAAGAGCAGTTACTTTTTCTCTTCCCAGTCAGGTATACTAGCATAAATTCTTATATTCCTCACATTCTAGTCTCAAGGCCAATATTATTTTTTAAAGTTTTTACGTTTGTATCCCTTAACTCATAATCATACTTTTTTATGTCTACCAGTTGCTCAAATCTCTAAATCACAATTTTCTTGGTGTCATTCTACAATTTCCATTCAATGCCTGCAAGCTCTATTATCTAAGGAGGCCGAGGTGACCTGCATTCAATCTAATTTGCTGCTGACATCTGCCTCACTATTTAAAAACAAATTCAGTTCAATTTAGTGAACCATGGCTATATTGTTAGAAGTCCTGCATTTAAAGTCAGGAAAATATGGCTTAAAGCAAGTGGCAACAGGGCACTTAAACACAAAACCCTAGTGCTTATTTCACAGCATTTCAGTGACACACTGAAGGAAAATGCTTTAGGCTGCAGACTAAGAGACAGCTTTGTGATTTATTCTGCCTAAGAAATTATAGTTATCGAAACAAATAAATCCTGCAGATGTCACTGTGATGGGCTTCTATAATACAAAGCTCGAATTCGCAGGAGACAGAAGTTATCAAACTGTGGACTTAAATATAATTCTCTAGCCTCTGTTTTCTCTCCTTAGAGCTGGAGAAAGTCATAAAAATAAGGCAATGGGGCTTATAAGCTAATAAGAAGGTGCATGCCTGGGAAACACAACCAGAAAGGACTGCATTTGAAAAGGAAATGGGGCTTTCTATGTGGACTTTCTTAGGATGGTATCGGGAGCGGTGGGTAACGTGTGTCTCTAAATCTTCTGAAACAGAAAACCTCAAAAGGGAAATTAATGCCTAATCTGTTACTGTTCTTGAGTATTTACAAATTCTAAAATTAGATTACTGTATTTCTTTGTAAAAACTACATCCTCTCAAGAAGCCAGCACACGAAGTAGATTAGGATGAACTTTCAGTCATATTATTTTAAATATACATTAAGGTCATCCTTTCTCTTTCAACACACGTGATCAGTAACCGTTGTTTTGTGTGTGAATCTACTGTGTGCAAGGCGCCATCTTTTTTATGGAAGAATTAACTATTTCCCATAAGAAAACTTTTCAAATAATCAAAGTTAACATCTTTCATTAAAACTATTTTCCCACATTCTAATCTCAGCCCAGCACCTCTTGTCTTTCCAGTTTACTCCATTATCTTAATTCCAATACTCTTTGAACTCCATCAAGACCACCAATCCATTACCATATATGATTCTACCATATATTCAAACTTAATCACCCCTTGATGTCCTCACTCCTGTCCTTATCCAGTTTAAACTACTGTCAACCATTAAAACCACTTCCAGGCACGCCACATAAATCCTGGACTTGCTCCCCACTTCCTCATAGTCACTTGCCAGTATCCTCCATAAAACAAGACTGGAAAATATATACATTCCTAAACACTCTAAACAGTTTTTAAAAAAAAAAAGAAAGAAAAAGAAGAAGAAGAAGATAGATCAGTACAAAATTTTAGAAATGAGAATGTGTATACAGATGAAAGGAATAAGCGCTGGTCACTGTGTAAGTGGTGACAAATTTTAGTACTTTCTCTAATGACCCTTTGAAAGATGTCAAGACCAAAGTTTTTGCAAGGAAGGTCACCTGCTCCCAAATACACCACTAAAAAGTGGGGAGCCAGCCTTTGAACCCAGGCAGTCCCTGCCTGTTCAGGAGGAGAGGAATCTGAAAGTCAGGATGAAGTGGACTGTGCTCCAGGAAAGGGAAATGACCAGAATGCATTCAGGTAGACTTAGAATGCCTATGTGGCCATAAAGCTTGCAGAGTGCTCCTTGGAAATGTCTGCTGCTACAAATGGTTTCAAAAGCAACGTGAAACTAGGATTTCATTGTTTTTTAACTGTTCTAGAGCTTAAAATCAGGAACACTTGGACATTTTTTTTTTTGTATGAACACTGACAATATCCTCAAGCCAGAGCCTTTCTAGGAAAGTATAAAAAATTCACAGACCTGTCTTGACTGTGAATACAGTTGTGGAAATCCTACATATGACAGAAAAATGAATTTAAAAGTCTATTCAGGATAATGCTGCCATGTGCCCAACTGGAGTTAACTCGAAATAAAAATGGTGATAATACAGGGCGAGGCAAAAGTAGGTTTATAGTTGTGGATATGCATAACAATTATTCTTTTCTTATTTATTAATTACTAATAATTACTTTCCATATGAACAACTGTAAACCTACTTTTGCCCCACCCTCTATTAACTGTCATTTGTCAAATATGTAATATATGCTGGGTTTTGTTCCTTTGATATTACATTTTTATTATAAACTCATGCAGTGAAATTGTTTTTGGCCCTGTTTACAGAGGAGGAAACCCTGAGGACTTGAACTCAGACATCTGGCTCCAGAGCATATGTCTGACCATGACTTTGCAGGAAATATGTTAAAACAGTTCATTCTATTAATTGTTTATGGGAAAAGAACATGCAATTGGATACTCATGGATGCCAACTTTGAGCGAGTAAACATGCGTTAAGAATACTGTATAACCTATTGCCCTGGCCATTGTGGCCCAGTTGGTCGGGTGTCGTCTCATGCACCGAAACGTTGCCCATTAATTCCAGGTCAGGACACATGCCCAGGCTGCAGGTTCTAGGCCCCATAGGGAATGTGCAGGCAGCCAATCAATGTTTCATTCTCCCATCAATGTTTCTCTCTCTCTGCCCCTCCCTTTTCTTTTAAAAAGAATATAACAGCTATCAGAAATACAGCATGGTATAACCCTGTAACAACATAAAGTGAATGAACTAGCACCATATTTATCAAAGTAGAAGTTTACAAATATGACAACAAGGAAAAATGGTGACTTGCCAAAGAATGGGGTATGGAATATATTTATGTAAATTTCAATATTACATAAAACACCCCCTATAATTTTCAGAAATAAATATGAATCACAAATGTTTACTACATACAAAGATGCAAAGCATTACAATGTAATGCTAGGGACTGATATAATTGTAGCAAAAGTACCTGTCTCATATTTTTCTGTATTTGATTTACTTATTTCTTAAAGTGACTGGTAGTTCACAGGGTGTTTGTAATACTATTATTTAGATGGTTATCTATGTATGATATTTTAATATGACATAAAATAATAAAACAATGCATGCTAATTAAGTAACTTTTAGAGTATGAAGAAATAAAGGGGATTTCATTGATATTTGCTCACAAAGGTAAAGTCCCTGATATAAATTTTCAGTGTGTTGTGTTTATGACACAGAAATACTTGTGTGTGTGTGCATATATGTGTGTGTATGCGTGCATATTCAAAATACTGGGCTTTTATGGTATATTTTGTGAACAGCATTTTTTCACTTAATCTGCATCTTTTCAAGTCGATAAACACAATTTCGGTCATCAGTTTTAACTACCGAAGAGTATTTAGTTTTTTTTAATCAATGACAAGCCAATGTATAATTTAGCTCATTAATTTTTCTAGTGTACAGAAGGCACTACAACAATCATCCTTGTATGTAATTGGTCTATTTTATCACTTTCACCCTTGGTGCTTGTTTGCTTATGACTTTGGTCATCTCTGCCGACAAACCCCTATTTCAGAAGGTACGCATGGGCATTCTGAGGCTGGTGCTGCTGAAGGAGGATTGCCATTTCTGTATCAGTTTAGAGAAATCCCTGGGCTTGTGGTATCTGGGATCATGCAGATAATTAATGGCTCAGAATGTCAGTGGGCAGGTGTGGGATTGAGGTTGTCCCAGAAGCCTTGCATACAAGAGAAAGTTCTCTAGTCATTCTTCTTTGCTAGCACATGAATATTTTTCTTTAATAACTAGAGGCCGGGTTCAGGGGGGTTGTCCCTCAGCCCAGCCTGCACCCTCTCCAATCTGGGATCCCTCAAGGGATGTCTGACTGCCCGTTTAGGCCTAATCCCACCAGGACTCTCACAATCCAGGACTGCTGGCTCCCAACTGCTTGCCTGCCTGCTTGCCTGTCTGCTTGCCTGCCTGATTGCCCCTAACCACTTCTGCCTGCCACCCTGATCACCCCCTAACACTCCCTTGCCAGCCTGATTGACACTTAACTGCTCCCCTGCCAGCCTGATTGCCCCTAACTGCCCTCCCCTGCTGGCCTGGTCCCCCCCAACTACACTCCCTGCAGGCCTGGTTGCTCCCACCTGCCCTCCCCTGCTGGCCATCTTGTGGTGGCCATATTTGACCACATGGGGGCAGCCATCTTGTGTGTTGGAGTGATGGTCAATTTGCATATTACCCTTTTATTATATAGGATTTCTTACTGACATCTCGTAGTTCTCTTTCCCCAACTTGTGGAAGCCACAGCATTGTCTCCTGCCTGGCAGTCACAGCTATGAAGACGCACCCATATTCCACGTTCATTACAGAGATGAGCCCAGGCTCCAGCTCCATTCACTTGAGCTCCAGTTCATTCCTCTTGAAAACTTTTAGCTTTCTGTGGCACCTCCTTTCTTTCTTGTAAGCTAAACTATGCATTAAAATGTTGCAGTTTACTTAGTACTTATTTCTAAGTACTTTCAGGACATAAAGTCAGTCTTATTATTAGAGTCAGAAAGAACATGTAATTTAAAAAGAAAGAACTTGAACTCACCCCATGTGTGTTCATAACAAAGTCCAAACTCCTGAACCCCTGTCTCAGCTATTTTCATTTTTTCCCCTACTCCCCAACTACTTTAAAAACAAGGAATTTCATAATTTCTGATTTGCATTTACATATGGAATTCCTTTTTCTCTCCACCTTTCTGTTGAAACTCATTGAAAGCTTTCCACAAATGATATCTTATATAATAAAAAGGTAATATGCAAATTGACCCTAACAGCAGAACAACTGGGAATGACTGGTCACTATGACACACACTGACCACTAGGGGGCAGATGCTCAATACAGGAGCTGCCCTCTGGTGGTCAGTGCACTCCCACAGGGGGAGCTCTGCTCAGCCACAAGCCAGGCTGATGGCTGCCAGCACAGTGGTGATGGCGTGAGCCTCTCCTGCCTCCTCAGCAGCGCTAAGGATGTCCGACTGCAGCTTAGGCCTGCTCCCTGCTATTAAGTGGACATCCCCTGAGGGCTCTCGGGCTGCCAGAGGGATGTCTGACTGCCAGCTTAGGCTGGATCCCCCGGGGAGCAGGCCTAAGCCAGCAGGTGGACATCCCTCGAGGGGTCCCAGACTGCGAGAGGGCACAGGCCAGGCTGAAGGACCCCCCCGAGTGCACAAATTTTTGTGCACTGGGCCTCTAGTATTTTAAATAAAAACTAATTTGGAAGAGCCCTGTATTAGTAGTGAGACTGTCATAATAAGTTATCATAAACTGGGTGGTTTAAAACAGCAAAAATGATTCCCTTACAGCTCTGTGGGCAGGGAGATGGAAATCAAGGTGCTAGCAGTCCCTGAGCCAGAACTGCCCAGGCCTCTCCTGGTTTCTGAGGAGGTCAGCAGTCCTGGGCTTCTTTGATCGTAGTTCCATCTCTCTAGTCTCTGCCTCTGTCTTCACAGAGCTTTCTTCTGTTTCCTTCATGCCTCTGTTCAAAATTTTCCTTTCCTTTCTCTTTAATTAGGGAGACCCTAATTAACCATGACTCCATCTTGACTTGATTGCAACTCTAAACATCCTATTTCCAAATAAAGTAACAAAGGTTGGGTGGTAAATTCTTTTGGGAGAGGGGCACAATTCAATACACTACAATCTCTTTTTATTGCAAAACCTTGTTTTGTGCTACCGCAGGACTTGTCACTATAACCTCTTCTTACTCTGTTTATAGTGAACCTTTTACAAATACATGGACACATAACGGACAAGTTGGCAAAAAAATAAATCTAGTCTTGAGGCCTATTGCACTATTGGATAGTAACTGTCTAAAACATTTTTAGAAAGTTTAAATTAAAAAAACCTTTTTTTAGTTTACTGAGATGAGTTGCCACTTAAGAAACATACTCAAATTTTAAGTTTTCCTTCAACACTTCAAATAAAAGTTTTATTTCCCCATAAAAATATTCAAACTCTATTTCTGCATTAGGATTTCAAAAAGCTTGGCACCCAATTATACACTGTTTGATTTCTTACAACAGTTCTGTATAATGGAATAGCATATGGTATAATTTTAGAGTGACACATCAAAGGTAATTTCTTTATGGAAATTCTGAAAGTAAAGCAAAAGTATATTTTCTTAATATACAGGAATTAGGAATGACAAGGACGCCTCCCTATCAAACCATTTTCCATCTGACATCCATGGATGTTAATTGTTCATAAAACTTGAAAAACACTTTGTAAATTCTTGCACATCTAGTAGTTCTTTCTAAAAGTACTTTCTGGAGCTTGATTGATTTGGGGGGATCTAGTTGGTTGGCTCAGAGGAAGGGCATGAGAGTTAGCCAATGCTTTATTGTATGACATGATGGGCAGAGAAGGCAGAGGCAGCCCAGCCAGAAGGGCAGCATACTGGAGGTGAGAATGGGTGATGGGAAGACAGAGTGCTGACACAGGCCATGAACTAGACTTTATTCTCAAGCCATCAATTTCTAGAGTTTATTTGTCTTTCATGAGTGATCAAACCAGGATACATCAGTATTATACATGTCTCACTTAATTGTACATACTTAATTTAATTGTTAATCATGTTATACATTTTCCTCTAATGGTGAAAATATATAACCTGATTGGAACCTTTGTTTCCAATATCCCAAATCAAAGAAGCTCTTTTAGGGATGATGCACAGTCACATTCAACGTAAGTGGAATCAACTCACCTCAGCCACAATTTGGGTGCCTGATCAGGAACTGAATCTCCCAGACCATCTCACTCACCTCCAAGGCACTTTAGCGCCTAGACACCGCAAGGTAATCAAGTCTTATCAAATTTTGCTCCTCTCAGTTCTGTCTCTGATTTGTTTATCATGGCAACCTGACAATCGTGCCCAGATTTCACCAAATTAATTTAATCTTTAATCTTTTCATGAGAGGGTGCACCTAAAGGTTTGGTATTTTTATTCAATGAGTGTCTTCGAAGAGCATTGAAAATTTAAAATCTCATTACACTGTCACTGCCATATAGTGTTTCACTTCCTCTGAAGAAATAACTTCAAAATCCCAACACATTTCAGATCACATAAGGCCACTAGATTCTGTTTTTGTTTTTTTGTTTTTTTAATGATTTCTTCCAAATCTCTTAGCAGGATAGCTAAGAACCAGATGGTCATAAACCAGCAACTATTCCACAGTGACTGAGTCAGCTGGAAAGACAAGTTGTTCCAACTTAATTCGAGTTGTCTTTTGTACTGAACAATCAGTAAACAGAAATGTCTCCCATTATCCCCAAAGCAAATTGACTGCTCACGAAACTGCTGGACTGACATCACTCGAAGCTGAAGCATGATGTTTATCTGCAGACCATGTGACTCTGAGCAGCAGTGAATATTTTACCTAATGTCACACCCTAATTTAACTTCTTAAGAACAGTACAGTGGATTTCCTCCTTTGTACTGGATGTAAACTAGTTGTTATTTGGGTTACAAAAACTATTTTTTAACAATCTGAGTCATATTTGATTATAGAAGTAAACAATCTCTCAAATCTATCAGTTGTTTTACTGGCCCACTTCTATCAAATTAGCTGTATTACCACAAACAGAAAAGTTCTATAATCTGGGGTGAGTACCTGAAGTATAGAACCTTTAAATTAGGGACCCTTCCTTCATTATTAGGCATAAATTGAGTCCTTTCAAAATTAAATAATCCACATGGTTTATAGGATTTACTAATCAGGGAATAGGGATTTTTTTTAAGGCAAATAAAAAGCACTTTGGGTGAAACAATACACACACATTAATTTGAGATTGAACATACTTAAAAAATACCAAAAAAAACCCCCAAACTCAAAACCCAAAAATCCAAACAAAAGTCCAGGACTCTCTTTTGAAAGAATAGCCAAAAATGCAGAACTTCTCACTTGTATTCAACTATGTTTTATTTTTTTAATTTTTAGTTATTGATTTTTCAGGGGAGAGAGAGAGAGAGAGAGAGAGAGAGAGAGAGAGAGAGAGAGAGAGAGAGAATTTGCTGCTCCACTTATTTATGCATTCATAGGTTCATAATTGCATATGCCCTGACCAGGGAATATATTATTGTATATGCAACCTTGGTATCTGAATGATGCCCTAACCAACTGAACTACCCAGCCAGGGCTTCAACTATGTTGTACTCATAGAATCATTCTAACAGACTTGGTGGGCAATGGCAATTTATGGTTGCATGCACACTTACAAAATCACACACACGCACATGCCTTCACACATGCACACGCAGCACTTGTCATTTGCTCTCACCCCTCACCATCACAAACACAGAATAATCTATTATTTGGAAATTTTAAAAAATTTTCTCATGGTGCTACCCAATTAGTCTCTAAAATTTGTTTTGGAAAAACAGCAACTATTTCTTTGTAAAAAGAGAATGATAAATATATAACTATAACAAAACTTAAATATAAATTTTACTAATTCATGAATTCATCAAGCCAACAAGTTATTAGCACTGTGGTGCTGGGAACTCCAGGGTCATGTCTTTATTGCGCTTAATATCTGACAGAGTAGAGAGATTTTGAACAGGGGACATGAAGTCCTACTTTAGGATGTAATGGGAGCATAGAGCTGAAGTACTCAGATGAGGGGCAGGAAGCATGAGGAGCCTCCCCTGAAAATGGGAGGAAAGGAGATGGTTGGGTGAGGTTCATGTGCTGCGTAGATCAATAGTTTGTTCCTTCTGATTGCTGAGGAGTTCTTCATGGTATGAGTGCACCCCAGTTAGTTGAAGGACATAAGGGTTCTTTCCAGTTTGACATTATTATGAGAAAAGCTACTGTGAACATTTTTGTACAATGTAGGTGTGTGTGTGTGTGTGTGTGTGTGTGTGTGTGTGTATACATAAGTTTTATTTTTTTTCTGAGATAAATGTCCAAGAGTGCAATTGTTGGATTCTGTGATAATTACATGTTTAATTTTATAAGAAGCTGCCAACCATTTTCCAGAATGGCTATAGCATTTTACATCCCCACCTTCAAAATATGAGTGATCCAGTTTCTCCAAAACCTCACAAGCATTTGGTGGTGTTACTATTTTTTTTTTAAAATGTTAGCCATTCTGATAGGTGCATACTAACATCTCATTGTCATTTTAATTACCTTTTCACTGATGACTAACTAAAAATATTGGATACATTCATATGCACATTCATGTCTGCACAGTCTCATGTAAATAGGATAGTTTATATGCTGGGTATTTTCTTCTGTTCATTGTATTTTTTTTTACTTCTCCCACTTTGCTTGTCTTTTCCCCCATCTTCATTTTCCATCCATCTCATTATCATCTTCCCTTACCTTGTAATGCTTGTTAAAACACTCCCATTCTCTCTCTCATTTATTTTACAAAATGTGATTATTCAGTATATACATTGCTAGTTGTTTTGTTTGAAGAACTCAACTTCATAGAAATGTCTTCATGTTAATTGGTTTAATTAGAATTCTTTTTAGTGATTGCATATTATTTTAGGATAAGAATATATCATAGTTTGTTCAACTATTTCCTTTATAAATACTCACTGGTTTCGAATTTTGTTGTTGTTACACATAACGTGCGTAAACCTACACCCTGATGTGCTGGTACAATTTTCTATATGGGATATGCTCCAAAGAGGTTCACTGGGTCAAGGATATGCATATTAATTTCATAATAGTTGCCAGTTTTCTTGGCAAAAATAATTGAAACAACTCCCATTCCCACGAACGATTAGGAGGCTACACTTTTACCTGTGTTTGCATTAGAAATAAATGCCAGAACTCCATCTAATCTGGGCTTGAATCTTCTTGCTATTTTGACATCCCTGACTGCTTTATAGTCTGAGTTTTATAATTTGCAAGAAAAAGATTTTCAAATTCCTTTTTGTGTTCTAAGTCCTTTCTTCTATTCTATTGGCAAGTGCCATGAAGACTTTTTTAAAAATCATGCCATTGTTTCTTAAACATAATTTGTCACTAGCTTCAAGCACACTGTTATAGCTGCACATAAAGTGTGGTTTTAACCAAAGAAATAATACTTTCACGTAAATCATAATTTAAACCAGCATTCTTCTGTATTTATATTCGGATCTGGCTTTAGCCTCACTCTTCAGAAATTCTTATCTTGGAAATTAAGGCCATTCTCTTTGAACAAAGAGCCCTTCATTTCTCAAAAAGTCTTACATGAACCATGAAACTCCCTCTGCTGCCAAAAAATAAAATAAATGAATTTTAAAAAGGTTTCAACTTCAGACTTGCGGGTTACAACTCAGCCTGTATTTCTGGATTATGTCAGGCCATAATTCAATATCGTTCTTATCTGAAATAATCTACTCCAGTGTTGCCTATGTCTCCACAACAGGGCTCAGTACCATTTCAAAAATGGAAAACAGTACTGAAACTTGAAGCTTGAGACATATCACCAGTGGTGAAAATTACTCTATATCTTTTTTGGAAAACCAGTTTTCTGATTGTCATTGGTTTTAGTATGAGACATGATTTCAGAACTCAGAAAAAGTGAGGTGGTTATAGAGAGTTTGAAGATGGTTTTTAAGGAGGCACAAATACATGTGGATATTAAGATATGATCTTGGCAAGGTCGGGACAGGTTCTAGTACAGAATGGGGATTCCTATGACCAGTTAGCAGACTTCTGTGCAACTCCAAAAAGTCTATTTTAAATTATGAAATGAAGTCAGATGACGAGTGAAGAAAAGTATAGTGGAAGGAATAAGCATTCAATGAAAGAGGAACACTTTGATAAATGCTAATGGTTCAGTAAAATTGAAATACATGTAGGTGAGGAGGTGTGAGCAATTTGATCTAGGCAAAGTGACATTATTGGTTTTAGAATAACATAACCTGGTATTATTTATTCCTATAAACTTTAACTATACATAAAAAAGTTTATTTTTTATTTATTTTACATTTTTAAAATATATTTTTATTGATTTCAGAGAGGAAGGGAGAGGGACTGAGAAAGACAGAAACATCAATGATGAGAATCAGTGATTGGCTGCCTCCTGCATGCCCTCTACTGGGGATTGAGCCCACAACCTGGGCACGTGCTTTTGACAGGAATCAAACCTGGGACCCTTCAGTCTGCAGGCTACGCTCTATCCACTGAGCCAAATTGGCTAGGGCAGGGTTTATTTTTTTAAAGTACTCAATAAAGTTTCTCCTAAACACTTAGCTATTATTTTAAATTTATATTTTTCAAAGTCTGACTGCTTTTTGCTCTTATCCATTATAAAATGAATGCACCATTTCGTTATGCAAAATCTTTAAAAAATGATAACAAGACAACTAATAAATTACATAGCACAGGAATTGCAAAATGAAAAATACTGCAAGTTGAAAGTAGAAACTCCCTGTGTCTCGATACTTTATGAATTGGGATGCTCAAATTCAACCTGAAAGATATTTACTTGTACAGTGGGAATCCATGAAAGCAACCAATTGCTCGAAGTCCTACCTTGAAGGGCTGGGACAGGCCGAGCCACGCCACACTTTCTGCAAGGCAGCATGATTATGGCCAGACCAAATGCCTTCAGCTGCCACCGGCAAGAACCAGAATACAAGTCATAACCTTGACCTAACGATATCTCCCAGGCAATGTTTACTTAATTCTCCAGGCTTGGATGGAAACCTTAAGAGTACTCCGACCACCTCGGAGCAAAATCCAGACACAGACAGATAACAAAGAAGCACCAAAACGCCTGTAAGAATCACTACGCCGAGCTTCTTACTAAAATCTTCTGGGATGCATTCTCATCACAATGAGCCACCCTATTCATCGATGTATCTTAATCCATCTGGGCCTCAGAAGCAGCTCAGCTTCCTCAAGCCGCAGACGAGGCTGTAATTGCTTACCTGACTCGCAGGCAAATGTCTTGGAGGTTTCATCATGAAAGATAATTGCCACCGCATGCTTCTTTGTCTCTCGAGGCAGTCTGGTTATATTTTTGATGTTGTGCAGTTCCGTTACCTTGAAAGAGAAATATTTTTAACTTAGGGTACAGTATAGGCTGTATACCAGCGTGCTTAAACAAAATGATCTCTTACCCCCCTTTCCTGTGGATATCTGTACTCTTTTCTAATTAACTGCAGCCAAAAACAATACAGAACAGAGCAAAACGTCTTCTATTATGTCCTCAATTTTGGCCATTGTTAGATGAATTTTGATACAGCCTAAAATTATATAGACGAATAGCTCCGTGAAAGCTAGGACTCTGTGCTTTTATTAAAATTGTATCCGCTGCAGTGTGGTGATTGTTGGGGGGAGGTGGGCAAGTGGAGGTGGAAGAGGGTATAAGGGGGGGGGGCGTAAATGGTGATGAAAAAAATTAAATTAAAATATGGTATCTTCTGCAAACAATAGCAGTTGTGGCACAAGGAGACTCACAATAATTTTTGTTAAATATTGATTGGATTTAATATCTCACCTCTCTCCCACCCATCATGCAAGTTGCTGGTAGGACTATTGTCAGAAGGCAACTGACACCTGTTGATTGGCAGACAAAATCATTAAAATTTTGGTGTCAACATAAGCAATGGATGTAATTCTGAGAAAAATGCACATTGTGTTTGATTTTACCTTCACTTTTTTTATGCTTTTCCTTTGTTTATATAGGTCTGATAGTTTAACCTGCATTTTTTTCCTCCTAACAAAAAAGCGCTCTTTTAACATTTCTTGCAAGCCAAGTGTATTGGCAACAAATTCTCTCACTTTTACTTGTCTGGTAAAGTCTTAAATTTGCTTCCCTGTTGAATGATAATTTTGTAAGGTACAGAATTTTAGGTTGGAGGGTTTTCTTTTCTCATAATATTAAATATTTCTCTCAACTTTCTTCTTTCTTTTTTTTTTAATTTAATTTTATTTTTTTATTATTAGTTAAGGCATTAGAAATGTGTCCTCATCCTCCCCATTAACCCCTAACCTCCCCCTCCCCCCCCCGCCCCCCCCCCGCCCCGCACACTCATGCTCCCATCCCCCTGTTGTCCATGTCCATTGGTTTGGCTTATATACTTGTATACAAGTCCTTCGGTTGATCCCTTCCCCTTACCCTCGCCCTCCCCTACTTTCCTTCTGGGGATTGATAGCCTGATCACTGTTTCTCAGTCTTTGGGTCTGTCCCTTTTCATCAGTCTATGTTGTTCTCTATAATCCACAAATGAGTGACATCATGTGGTATTTATCTTTCTCTGACTGGCTTATTTCACTTAGCATAATGCTCTCCAGTTCCATCCATGCTGTTGCAAAAGGCAAGAGTTCCTTTTTTTTTTTTACTGCAGCATAGTATTCCATTGTGTATATGTACCACAGTTTTCTAATCCATTCATCTGCTGATGGGCACTTAGGCTGTTTCCAAATCTTAGCTATGGTGAATTGTGCTGCTATGAACATAGGGGTGCATATATCCTTTCTGATTGGCGTTTCTGGTTTCTTGGGATATATTCCTAGTAGTGGGATCACTGGGTCAAATGGGAGTTCCATTTTTATTTTTTTGAGGTAGCTCCATACTGTTCTCCACAGTGGCTGCACCAGTCTGCATTCCCACCAGCAGTGCAGAAGAGTTCCTTTTTCTCCACAGCCTCTCCAACACTTGTTGTTTGTTG
The DNA here is from genome assembly GCF_014108235.1 of Myotis myotis. Lineage (NCBI taxonomy): Eukaryota > Metazoa > Chordata > Mammalia > Chiroptera > Vespertilionidae > Myotis > Myotis myotis. Next base: position 45,838,898 of record NW_023416401.1, read on the forward strand.
ATTTGTTGATATAGCCATTCTGACAGGTGTGAGATGATACTGCATTGTTGTTTTGATTTGCATCTCTCATATAATTAGTGACTTTGAGCAGGTTTTCATATGTCTTTCGGCCTTCTGTATGTCCTCTTTCGAAAAGTGTCTATCTAGGTCCGTTGCCCATTTTTTTTTATTGGATTGTTTATCTTCCTTTTGTTAAGTTTCATGAGATCCCTGTAAATGTTGGAAATTAAACACTTATCGGTGGTATCATTGGCAAATATGTTCTCCCATATAGTGGGTCTTCTTGTTGTTTTGTTGATGGTTTCCTTTGCTGTGCAAAAGCTTTTTATTTTGATGTAGTCCCATTTGTTTATTTTCTCTTTAGTTTCCATTGCCCTAGGAGCATTATCAGAGAAGAAATTCCTTTGGCATATGTTTGCGATTTCGCTGCCTGTGGATTCCTCTAGTATTTTTATGGTTTCCCGTCTTACGTTTAAGTCTTTTATCCATTTTGAGTTTATTTTTGTGTATGGTGTGAGTTGGTGGTCTAGTTTCATCTTTTTGCATGTATCTGTCCAATTTTCCCAACACCATTTATTGAAGAGACTGTCTTGACTCCATTGTATGCTCTTGCCTCCTTTGTCGAATATTAATTGGGCATAGTGGTTTGGGTCGATTTCTGGGGTCTCTATTCTATTCCATTGATCTATATGTCTGTTCTTGTGCCAGTACCAAGCTGTTTTAAGAACAGTGGCTTTGTAATACAGTTTGATATCTGGTATTGAGATCCCACCTACTTTGTTCTTTCTCAGGATTGCTGCAGCTATTCGGGGTCTTTTTTTATTCCAGATGAATTTTTGGAACTTTCATTCTAGATTTGTGAAATATGCCGTTGGTAATTTAATGGGGATTGCATTGAATCTATAAATTGCTTTGGGTAGTATGGACATTTTGATGATGTTGATTCTACCAATCCATGAACACGGTATATTCTTCCATCTGTTTATGCCTTCCTCTCTCTCTTTTTTCAGTGTCCTGTAGTTTTTGGCATATAAGTCTTTTACCTCCTTAGTTAAGTTTATTCGTAGGTATTTTAATTCTTTTGGTGCAATGGTAAATGGGATTGCTTCTGTAGTTTCACTTTCTGTAAGTTCACTATTGGTGTAAAGAAATTCCATGGATTTCTTAGCATTAATTTTGTATCCTGCTACATTGCCGAATTCATTTATTAAGTCTAATAATTTTTTGATGGAGTCTTTAGGGTTCTGTATGTACAGTATCATGTCATCTGCAAATAAGGACAGTTTTACTTCTTCTTTTCCAATCTGGATGCCTTTTATTTCTTCTTCTTGTCTGATTGCAATGGCTAGTACTTCCAGTACTATGTTGAACAGGAGTGGTGAGAGGGGTCATCCCTGTTTTGTTCTTGTTTTTAGGGGGAATGGTTTTAGTTTTTGCCCATTGAGTATGATGTTGGCTGTGGGTTTGTCATATATGGCTTTTATTATCTTGAGGTATGATCCCTCAATTCCTATCTTGCTGAGAGTTTTTATCAAGAAAGGGTGTTGGATTTTGTCAAATGCTTTCTCCGCATCAATTGATATGACTACGTGGGTTTTTTTCTCTCAATTTGTTTATGTGATGTATCACGTTTATTGATTTGCGGATATTGTACCATCCTTGCATCCCTGGAATAAATCCTACTTGGTCATGATGTATGATCTTTTTGATGTACTACTGGATCCGATTTGCTAGGATTTTGTTGAGGATTTTGGCATCTATGTTCATGAGGGATATTGGCCTATAATTCTCTTTCATTGTATTGTCTTTATCTGGTTTTGGGATTAGGGTGATGTTGGCTTCATAGAATGAGCTGGGAAGTGTTCCTTCCTCTTGGATCTTTTGACAAAGTCTGAAGAGGATAGGTTTTAGGTCTTCCTTGAATGTTTGGTAAAACTCCCCTGTGAAGCCATCTGGCCCCGGGCATTTGTTTGCTGGAAGCTTTTTGATGACTGCTTTGATTTCCTCCATAGTTATTGGCCTATTGAGATTTTTAGATTCTTCCTGGTTAAGTTTTGGAAGGTTGTATTTTTCTAGGAATATGACCATTTCCTCCAGGTTGTCTAGTGTGTTGGAGTAGTTGTTCATAGTATTTTCTAACAATCCTTTGTATTTCTATGGGGTCTGTTGTTATTTCTCCTCTTTCATTTCTGATTTTGTTTATTTGGGTCCTCTCTCTTTGTTTCTTGGTGAGCCTGGCTAGAGGTGTATCAATCTTGTTTATCCTTTCAAAGAACCAGCTCTTGGTTTTGTTGATCTTTTGTATTTTTTTTTTGGTCTCTATGTCGTTTATCTCTGCTCTGATCTTTGTTATTTCCTTCCTTCTGCTTACAGTGGGCTTTTTTTCGTTGCTCTCTTTCTAACTCTTCGAGTTGTAGAGTTAGGTCATTTATTCTCATTGTTTCTTGTTTCTTGCAGTAGGCTTGTAGAGCTATGAACTTCCCTCTCAAGACTGCTTTTGCTGTGTCCCATAGGTTTTGGATTGTTGTGTTTTCATTGTCATTTGTTGCCATGATGCTTTTTATTTCTTCTTTGATCTCACTGGTAACCCAGTCGTTGTTTAATAGCATGCTATTTAGTCTCCATGTGTTTGATTTTTCTGGATTGTTTTTGTTGTAGTTGATTTCCAGTTTTATGCCTTTGTGGTCTGAGAAGATGCTTAATATGATTTCAATTTTCTTGAATTTGAAGAGACTTTGTCTGTGACCCAATATATGGTCTATCTTTGAAGATGACAAATGTGCACTTGAGGAGAATGTATATTCTGTGGCTTTGGGGCGAAATGCTCTGAAGATGTCAATTAATTCCATCTGATCTAGTGAGTCATTTAGGATTGATGTTTCTTTGCTGAGTTTCTGTTTAGAGGATTTGTCCAGTGGTGATAATGGGGTGTTAAGGTCCCCTACTATGATTGTATTGGTGTCAATCTCTCCCTTGATCTTCTCCAGAAGATTTCTTACATATTTGGGTGCTCCTATATTGGGTGCATATATATTTACCAGAGTTATTTCTTCTTGTTGGACTGCTCCCTTTAGTATTATGAAGTGGCCTTCTTGATCTCTTTTTATGTCCTTCACTTTGAGATCTAATTTGTATTGCTACCCCGGCTTTTCTTTTAACTTCCATTGGCCTGAAAAACCTTTTTCCATCCCTTCACCATCAGTCTGTGTGCGTCTTTTTTTCTGAGGTGGGTTTCCTGTAGACAGCAGATATATGGGTCATGTTTTCTTATCCACTCATTTACCCTATGCCTTTTGACTGGGGAATTTAATCCATTTACATTTAAAGTTATTATTGATAGAAACTTGTTAGTCGCCATTTTTGTTCTTTACTGCTGCGTTCCTTCTTTGTTTCCTATTTTTTCTATTTACAGCAGACCCTTTAGCATTTCTTGCATTGCTGGCTTGGTTGTAATAAACTCCCGTAGACCGTTTTTGTCTGTGAAGCTCCTGATTTGACCCTCAATTTTGATTGATAGCCTCGCTGGGTACAGTATTCTTGGATTCAGACCCTTCCTTTGCATGACTTTGTATATTTCATTCCATTCCCTTCTTGCCTGATGTGTTTCCGTTGAGAAATCGATTGCTAGTCTGATGGGGGATCCTTTGTAGGTAACTTTCTGTCTCTCTCTGGCTGCTTTTAAGATTCTTGCTTTGTCGTTGGTGTTTGCCAATTTAATTATTATGTGCCTTGGCGTCAGTCTTTTCGGGTTCATTTTGTTTGGGACTCTGTGAGCTTCTTGGGTTTCTGTGAGTTTTTTCTTCCCTATATCAGGGAAATTTTCTGTTACTATTTTTTCAAACAGGTTTTCTATTCCTTGCTCAGTTTCCTCTCTTTCTGGCACCTCTATTATTCGGATGTTGTTTCGTTTAGCGTTGTCCCAGAGTTCTCTTAGGCTCTCCTCCTGCTTTTTAATTTTTTTTCTAGAAGCTGTTCTGTTTGGGTATTTTTTCCTACCTTGTCTTCTAGCTCACTGATGCGGTCCTCTGCTTCTTCTAGTCTACTGTTGATGCTTTCTATTGAGTTCTTTATAGCAGTGATGTCATTTTTCATTTCTTCTTGGTTTCTCTTCATTTCCTCTTGGTTCTTCTTCACTTCCTCTTGGTTCCTACATATATTGTTGAAATTGTCTTCCATTTTTTTCATCCACCTTATGGCCATTTCTCTGAATTCTTTCTCTGACAGGTTGCTTGCCTCCATTGCCTCCATTGCCTCCATTTCGTTTACTTCCTTTTCTGATGATGCCTGTTTTTCTTTCATATGTGGGTTGGTTCTTTGTTTCCCCATGATCTCTCTTCTCCAGGTGTTTGGTTATGTAGTTCTCTCTCTCTGCTGCGTTGATTTAAAGGCACAAAATACAACACAACAAGGCACAACGTACAAGGCACTGAACTAAATGTATTCACGATATTAATAACCCCAAATAAAGGTGACCACCCGAGCGAAGAGAATTAGGGGATAAAGAAGAAAAAAGAGAAAAAGATTAAAGAGAAAAGGAGAAAACAAAAAGGAGTGCCAAAATGAGATTGGGAAAAGGGAGAGAAGAAAAAAAACAAACAGAAAAGAAAAAAACATAACAAAAAAAAACAAACAAAAACAAACAAAAAAAAAGTAAGAGGGAGAATGAAATAGAGGTGGGGAAGAGGCTATTTGTATGGGGAGAAAACTCTAAGAGAACCGCAACTAATCTCAATAAATTCCATCAGCAGATCCCTGTAGATTAATGCAAACTACAACCACTAATATTAAGCAAGGCAAGGGAAAACAGAAACACAAAAATAACCAGAGAAAGAAAAAATAAGAAAGACAGAAAAATGAAAATGAAAAACAAAACAATCTCCTAAACAAGCATAAAAAAACCTAATATACTCAAAATCAAGCAAACACTAGCAAAACGACAGAGAGAGAGAGAAAGAAAAAGAAAAAAAAATGGATAGTGAAGAAAGATAAGAGAGAGGTGTATATGGATTTAGAGCAAGGGATTGGAAATTAGATATATCAGTAGGGTGAAATTTAGACAGTGGGTAAAAAGAAGGAATAGGGAAAATCTAAAGCAGGAATAGGGTAAGAGAAACAGGACAGCAAAAGGGGAAAAGTGAGGAAGAGAGTTTTGGCTTAAGGGTAAATGTGAGATAGAGAGAAATGATGCTAAGGGAACAATGAAAATAGAGTGTAGAACACTAATCCCAAAATAAAATAAAGAAAAATAAAAAATAAAAAATAAAATGACACTTGAAAAAATGGTAAAATGATAGCAATAATATTGGTTAAAAAAATGTGGTAATTAAAAAGGTAAAATCAAGTGATGAAAAAAAATAAAAAAATAATAAAATAGGTTCTTAATGAAATGGTGAAAAAAGAATTAAAAAAAATATAAAAATATGCAGTAGTGAAGGTGCTTCAGATCTTCTACTCTTCTTTTTGGCATGCCTTAGTCCTGCCAGGCATTCAGGAGAGTGTTGAATTTCCCTGCGATACACTGTCCCTCCGTGCCGTAAACCACAGTGCTGATTTTAAGGCAGGTTGTATTTGTTTACCAGACTACCTTTATTTGTGATCACAGAAGAGACAGTTCGTGGCTCTGCCTCTGGGTGGCAGTGTGTCTGGATTGACCTCCGAGGTTATAAGTCCTCTCTATCAGTAGGGTTTTTTTTTTTCTCTATGGTACTTGAAACTGATTTGGGAAAGTCCACTGCCCAGAGCAGTTTCTTCAATGGTTACCGCCCGCTCTGTTTCCCAGGCTCCCCAAAAAGAACTTTCCCCTACAGGCTCTGCGAATGACCCCAACTGGGGAATCCCATGCGCTGGGTTTAATAATCAAATGCACAGATCTAAGGGGAACTGTAACAAGAGCCTGATACTCTGTGTGAATTCGCAAGCCTCCACCTTCCAGGTCTGCGCCCAGTCTCTGCGCGCCCACTCGCCCCTAGCACCAAGCAGCCGGGACACTGGCAAAGTCCAAGGCTGCTTTTTTACATCCAGTCCAGCTATGGGCTTATTTTTAGCATTCCCTTCTGCTAGCAGCCTTGTGGAGCCCCTTCCCCACTCATGGGTCACGCTGGTCCCAACGGCCACGGACTCTGTGGGGCGCAGATTTTGCCCCGCGCGCACGAGCTCGGTCCTCTCTCCAACCCTAACTGCAAACTGCACCTTTAGGGGATGTCCAACCTTTCCGTGAGAAGAAGCAGTGCTCGTCTGAGTTCAGGCAGTCACGCTGCTTGAGATCCCTGGGTTTCCAGGTTAGAAGCTGATCTCTGGACGCCAGCAACAGCTACCCAAGATGTCGCAGTCTCCGCTGCTGAGCTGGTGCACCGAGAGAGGTTTCAGCCGCAGTCTCCAACTGTCCTTTTTTTTCTGGGAGTTCTCGGTCCTTCCCAGCTTTAGACAGTCTCTCAGCTGAAAATCTTCTGCCTATTCGGGCTGTATGTTACCCGTTTCAGCTGCTCACCCTTATCTGCTCCAGGACAAGGCACAGGACACGTCCATTTATGCCTCCGCCATTTTCAACTTTATTCTTTCTTGAATGACTCCTGAGGGGACAATGGATGTAATTTCTTTGTTCCTCTATAGGTAAGATATTTTTTCCTCTCTGGCTTCTTTCAGGAATTTTTTTCTTTATTTTCTATAGCTATAAAATAATATGCCTAGGTATAGTAGTTGTTGTTATTGTTGTTGTTGTTGTTGTTGTTGTTATTATTATTATTATTATTATTATTATTATTATTGACATTTATCCTGCTTGGTGTTCATTGGGCTTCCTGAATCTGTAATTTTGTGTCTGACATTAATTTGGGGGAAACTATCAATCATTATTATTTCAAATATTTCTTCTTTACCTTTTCTCCTTCTGGATTTCCCATTAGGCATGGATCACACCTCTTATAGTTGTCCCATAATCCTTGGATATTCTGTTTGTTTGTTTTTTGTCTTTAGTTTTGGAGATTGCTATTGAGATGTCTTCAAGCTCATAGATTCTTTCTTCAACCATGTCTGGTGTACTTACAAGTTCATAAAAGGCATTCTTCATTTTTGATACATTGTTTTTTATCTTTTTTTCTTTTTGTTGTGATTTTCATCTCTCTTCTAAAACTGCCCACCTGCTCTTATGTGCTATTTTATCTGTTGGAGCCCTTAGCATATTAATCATAGTTGCTCTAAATTCCTGGTCTGATAATTCCAATATCCCGGCCATGTCTAGTTCTGAGGCTTGTTCTGTTCCTTCAAAATGTGTTTTTCGTCTTTTGGTATGCCTTGTCATTTTTTTCTTGAGAGCCAAATATGATGTACTTGGTAAAAGAAATTGCTGCAAGTAGGCCTTTTGTAATGTGGTGGTGAGGTGTGTGGGGAAGGAGGAGCATTCTATAGTCTTATGATTAGCTGTCAGTGTTTAGTGAGCCTGTGACTCTGGAATGTGGACTTAACAAGTGTTCCTCAGTCATCCCAAACCTTAGGAGGGAGAGAATAGCTAGAGTGGGCAGGCCTGGGTATTCCCTTTGTCTTTGAAATACCTGATCACTGCTCAGTGTTTTTACCTTTTCACACAGTCTTAACTTTCCTAGGAAGGATTTTGTTGAAGGGAAAAGACTTACTTCCACTCATGACTCACAATGCCATCCTAGAAGCACTATCAATCACTAACTAGTGTTCAGAATGCACAAAAATGTACAGATATATTTCATATTTTAAAAATGTTGGTCCTCCATAATTGAAGATGATGCCTCCAATGTTGATTAGAACATGGTAGTATACAAAAAATTAAGATTATCAATACATGGCCAAAAATTGGAACCATGTCATGTAAAATAATATCTGTAAAATATAACTATGTTGCTACATTTTCAAGAGCTTGATATTGTCAGATTTCCTTCTAAGATCTGTAATGACCTAGACTTCTATCCTCATAAAATAATAAACCCATTACTCAGGGTTGCTGTGTAGGCTGTCTGGAGGAGTTCTTTTCTCTCTCAAAATGAATTTACAGTTTTGTCACATTGCTATATAGTTAAATTCAATATATCCTTTGTTCACATTTGTTTTTCTCTCTACTTGTAATTATCTCATCATATGAACATGCAAAATTAAATGGCAAGATGAATGCTTTAATATACATATGTATATATAAAACACATATATATATACATATGCACATTATACATATACTATGTGTATTTACATACATATACTATGTATATTTACATACATATAATATATATATTTCCTATCTATCTATCTATCTATTAGAAAGTGCTCACTTCCTCTTACAGGAAAGAAAATTTAGACACCAATATCTGAGGATTAATACCCTGGAGAGAAAGATGAGAATGCTTTTTTGGAACAATGACTCACATACAGTATTATATTTAAAGTACATTAAAGCATGTTCTCAAATAAAGTTAAACTCCTGAATTTTTAAATGATTTGATAATTGACTCAAGTAACATTTAAGCCAAATTTTGTTCTAACATAGTAAATTGAAGCTATATTTGAAAAATATATTATTTTCAAGCACTATTAATTTTAATTAAACAAAGGATCTTAAGTAGAGTCTAAAAGCAGTGAAGATTTTGTGTTCCTTAAGAATTTATGTCAGGAGAGTATAAAAGTGATCCACTGCTATATAAGATACATTGTATGTCATATCTAGTTGTACAAAAGAATATAAAAACATTTATTCTGCTCGAGGACCTTTTTCAAGCATCTTTATTTACAATATAAAAAATATTAGAACATATATTATGGATTCCATCTTTTTGTTTTCTCCTACTAAAAACCAAGAAAACAAACTAATAGGTAGCTTATCCATATGCAGCCAGCACTAGAGCTTCTCTAACTTCTGAGCCTTGGGCAATCTGACAGATGATGTAGTTCAAACAAAGTGTTTGCTCTTCTGTAAAATTTACATTTAGAAATGCAGACAACCTCTTCAAGCACACATTGTTACACTGGTTTCCAGAACAGTGCTAAGCTTTCTGCTGATGATCATTAGTGTGATGCCATCCACTTCAATGTGCCCTAAGACATGTTAAAGAGATGTCAGGAAATCATGCTCATAAGAAGCATAAAATTCTACTTCTCACCTGTCTTGGTTAGGAAGTTCAAGTGTTATACTAGATTACAAAATGTTTTAAAATCATACCAGAAGGTTCTCTAAGGACTTTATATATCTTTGGAACTGTCCCTCTTCAATTCAATATATATTTAAAAAAACATTTTGAATCATACCAATCGAGGTCAAAATCTTATATATTTTGATCTCCCATCCTCACCTTTTACTCTCAGTACTATATGGATTTACCATCCAGAAGAAAACTATTTTCATAGATGAGGACAACTTTTAAAATGATGTTTCTTTATGTTTTCAAATAAAAATGTTATTAGTCTAAAACCAGTCAATGTGACATAAAAATCATTACCAATATTTACGAAGACTATGAAACCTATAGTATTTCAATATATACGTCAATTAGTGTATTATTTAATAATGTAATATGTACTTTTGAAATGTTGATTTTTCACATGGTTATAAAGGCACAAAATATTAATTAAGGTTTATTAAAAGCATTAAAATAAATACTTTAAATAAATATAAAATTAACAGAATTTAAATGAAGGAAACATTAGTTGAAAATGATTCAGGTTGTTTATATCTAAGTCAAGAAATACCATAATTGACAATTACTGAGGTCTATTGAGTTGATACAATTAAAACCAAAATGTAAATATACCTAGGTAATGACTTTGCTAACTGGTGCAATTTAAATTTTTTTTCAAGGAGCAATCTCTAAGGAATTCGTGGTGTGAAAGTCAAATTGTTCAAAGATGAAAACACATAAACCCATAACCTTTTTTCCATAGGATTTCATAATGTATAAATCATGGTGATAAACCCTATGATAGAGCTAAAAACAGAGCCAAAGAAGCATAGAGGGAGAAGACCTGTTGAGACATTCTTTGGAGATACTTCAGGTTCCATTTCAGATCACCACAATAATGAGACTATCTCCATAAGGGGAGTCACACATTTTTCTGTTCAAGTTATGTTTACCCTAAAGAGATGTATGCAATATTATGCCTTAAATATGCACAGACTTTAATTAAAATACTTTATTGCTAAAAAATACTAACCATCATCTGAACCTTCTGTGAGTCATTATCTTTCTGCTGGTGCAGTGGTTCTCAACCTTCTGGCCCTTTAAATACAGTTCCTCATGTTGTGACCTCCAACCATAAAATTATTTTCGTTGCTACTTCATAACTGTAATTTTGCTACTGTTATGAATTGTAATGTAAATATCTGATATGCAGGATGGTCTTAGGTGACCCCTGTGAAAGGGTCATTCGACCCCCAAAGGGGTCATGACCCACAGGGTGAATGGTTTTGCCTTGATGTTGATTGTTGCTGACTGAGCAAGGTGGTGGTTGCTAAAGGTTGGGGTGCCATCGTTATTTTAAGATAACAATGGCATTTGCTGCATGGATCAACTTCTTTTTTTACCCACTTTGTTCAAAATTTGGAGTAAATCCTCTCAAACCTTCTTTCTGCTTTATCAGCTAAATTTATGAAATATTCTAAATCCTTTGTTGTCATCTTTACCAGGAGTAGATGCCATTTCAAGAAGCCACTTTCTTTTTCATTCATTAGAAGCAACTTCTCATCCATTAGTTTTATTTTTGTCACATCTTTAGGCTCCTCTTTCAATTCTAGTTCTCTTGCTATTCCCACCACACCTGCAGTTATTTCCTCCACCGAAGTCTTGAACCCTTCTAAGTCATCCATGAAGATTGGAATCCACTTTTTCCAAACCCTGTTAATGTTGATATTTTTACCTCTTCCATGAATGGTGAATTCTAGAATGGTGAATTCACCATCTAGAATGGTGAATTCTTTTCAGAAAGTTTTCAATTTACTTTGCCTAGATCCATGGGTTGCAGAAAGGATGTTGTGTTATCAGGCATAAAATCAACATTAATCTTATACATCTCCAGCAGGGCTCTTGGGTGACCAGGTGCATTGTAAATGAGCAGTAATATTTTGAAAGGATTTTTTTTTTCTTTTTCTGAGCAGTAGGTCTCAGCAGTGGGCTTAAAATATTCAGTAAACCATGTTGTAAACAGATGTATTGTCATCTAGGCTTTGTTGTTCCATTTATAGAGCACAAGCAGAGTAGATTTAGCATAATTCATAGGCCTTAGGATTCTTGCAATGGCAAATGAACACTGGCTTCATCTTTAAAGTCACCAGGTGTCTTTTGAGGCTTTGAAGCCAGGCATTGCCTTCTCTCTAGCTGTGAAAGCCCTAGATGGTGTTTTTCCAATATAAGGCTGTTTCGCCTACATTGAAAATCTGTTGTTTAGTGTAGCCACCTTCATTAACTATCTTAGCTAGAGCCTCTGGATAATGCTTCACCATGCACTTTTATGTTACAGAGATGATGTCTCACCTTAAACCTCACGAACCAACCTCTGCTAACTTCAAACATTTCTTCTGCAGCTTCCTCAACGCTCTCTCTGCCTTTATAGAACGGAAGAGAGTTAGGGCCTTGCTCTGGATGAGGCTTTAACTTAAGCAAATGTTGTGGCTGGTTTGATCTAGCCAGACCACTAAATTGTTTTCTATATCAGCTATAAAGCTGTTTGGCTTTCTTATCATCTGTGTGTTCATTGGAGTAGCATTTTTAATTTTCTTCAAGAAATTTTCCTTTGCATCCACAACTTGGTTAACTGGCTCAAGAGGTTTAGTACAAGAGATTTAGAGGACTGTCTTGGCTTCTACCATGCCTTCCTCTCTAGCTTAATCAGTCCTAGATTTCATTAAAATAAGAGACATGTGACTCTTCCTTTCACTTGGACACATAGAGGCCATTGTAGGGTTATTAATTGGACTAATTTCAATATTGTCCTGTCTTAGGGATTAGAGAGACCAGAGGAGAGGAAGAGAGATGGGGGAATGGCTGGTTAATAAAGTCAGAACACATAATATTTATGGATTAAGTCACCATTTTTATGGACACAGTTTGTGGTGCCCCAAAATAACTACAACAGAAACATCAAAGATCACTGATCATAGTCCTGGCCAGGTAGTTCAGTTGGTTACAGCATTGTCTCAATATGCCAAGGTTGTGGGTTCAATCCCCAGTCAGGGCACATATAAGAATCAACCAATGAATACATAAATAAGTGGAACAACAAATCAGTGCTTTTCTCTCTCTTTCCTTTCCTCTCTCCCTTCCTCTCTCTAAAATCAATCATTTAAAAAGGGCAATAAGCAAAGAAATCTTTAAAAAAGATCACTGATCACCATAAAAAATAGAATAACAAACTTTAAAATATTGAGAATTATTAAAATGTGACACAGAGACATGAAGTGGACAAATGATGTTGGAAAAATGGCACCAATAGACTTGCTGGATGCAGGGTTGCCATAAACTTTCAATTTTTAAAGTACACAATATCTGTGAAGCACAATAAAGTGAAGTAAAATGACATATGTCTATATTTCTGCAGCCGCTTTGTGAACATGGCCCCGGACTTTAAAACATAATTAAAAATGTATATATAAACAGCTTCCAAGCCTTACTCTCCTGCTGCACTTTGTGGATTATATATTTTAGTGGTGATCACCATAAGAAATATTATAACTTATATATTATTCAATATTTATTTAGCTATGTGCTTAAAATTTAATAAACTCATTTTATAACATAAATGACATTTTAAAATAAAAATTTCCCAAATAGGTGAAAAGTGGCAATATTTTTACAGTTTTGCAAAATTCTTAATGTCTGGCTTAAAAAAGTCAGTTTGATACTTATATCTTCTTCTGAATTCAATCTGTTATGACATATAGTTTTAAATACATACAGAAAATAAGGCCTCATACAGACACCAAGTTGTAAAAGATAAGAATAATTAAAAAGCATTTTCAGTTAACTATGGTTATTCCTTGGTTCTATCTCCAAATTTGACAAATGTTTTCTTAAAGGTCATTGCCTTGGGGAGTCTGGCATCACATCAGACAATTTTTATACTCTGTTACATTAAAATCCATGAGTCTATTTTCAACTTTGTTGGGATAATATTGGTTTACTAATTTATAAAGATCTTACAAATGTTGACATATTTCACTATCAATATAAAAATATACATTAATATCCCCTTTTGGTTTCCATAGAAAAATCTGTAGCTATTGAGAAGTAGTAAAGCTCAAGAATGCAGACACAAGTTTCCTGTATTTTAATTTTCACTTGAAAATTTAAAATTTACTTTGTTAATAAATACTGTGTTTTCCCCCTTGAAGACAGGCTCGTTTAGTTCATATATGAGAGGATATCTGACAAATACCAAAGTATGAATAACCATAGTTTGTCAAACACCCTCTTATTAAAGCAGGTGTTCTTTGAAAAAAATTAGCTATTTTGCTTGTAACTTCAGCAATCACACAAGTGTCCCTTCTGGAGATAGCCACTGCCTGTTAGTATGTAGCAGAAGAGTTTTAGGTGTTCCTACCATGGTTTTCCAATAGCATATTAAAAAGATGTACTTAAGAATTTAGATTTAATAAAATTAAAAATTTTTATTGCTTCATCAAAGTCATTCTTAAGTAAAATGAAAATAAAATCAGCATATATATATATATACATATATACATATATATGTATATATATATATATATATATATATATATATATATATATATTTCCTTATTTATTTACTTATTTGGGTGTGTGCATAATGGCATAAATACAATGACCTTAGTATCACTTATTTTTCTTTTTGTTCCCTGAGCTTTGGTATCATTGTCCAGATCAATGTCAAGGAGCCTTTCCCTATGTTTTCTTCCAGGATTTTTATGGTTTCTGGCTTACAATTAAGCCTTTAATTCATTTGGACTTGATTTGTGTGTGGTGTAAGAGCAAAAATTCAATTTCATTATTTTGCATGTGCACATCCAGTTTTCCCAACATTTATTGTAGAGACTATCCTTTCCCCATTGTATATTTTTGAAACTCTAGTTGAAAATCAGTGGACCATACATGTTTGGATTTATTACTGGTTCTCTATTCTGTTCCACTGGCAAATGTGTCTGTTTCTATGTTATCATCAGACTGATTTGATTACTATAATGAGGAGAAGGCATCTCCCTCACTTTTGCCAGCCTAAAAATTCCCTTCCCAAATGAAAGATAAAACGAAATGTAAATGGCATGCCACTAGAGTTAGAGCACAACTCAGAGTCATTCCAGGTGCACGTGACCTGGTCACAGGAGCTTATTCAAAGCAGAGCATATTCTCCAGCTGGTCACACAAGAGAAAGTCAGAGCTTGGGAAGGATTTGATGTGCCATTAATGTCCCAGAGAGGGACAAAATCAAATATGTCAAGGACAGAGGGCAGCCCCTTCTTGACAGCCAGCAGGAACACAGGGGCCTCAGTGCAATGTCTGGGCAGGACCGAATGAGCCAGCTCCAGCCGAGCTTGGAAGCAGAGTTTTCTCCAGAGCCACCAAATAACAATTCAGTCTTACTGACACATTGACCTTGGGCTCTTGAAACTCAGCAGAGAATACAGACAAGCTTGACCTTCTGACTTACAGATCTACAGGTTCAGAAATGAGTGTTTTTTTGAGCCTCTGAGTTGTGGTCATTTGTTACCGAAAAAGAGAAAAATGACAATAGTACTCCAATTATTGTTAGTGACTTAACTGCATGAAAGATCCAACCTTTGGGGATAATGATGGGTCTGACCACCTCAGTTTACTTGCAAGATGAAAGTGGAAGAACAGGTAGGGAAGTTGATTTTGGCCCAGCTCTAAGAGAAGGAGAATATCATGGTAGCCCAAATTTAGGAGGACAATGTTCTCTATACTAACACAAATATTTTAGAAAAATAAAAGGATTAGAGGAGAAATCCAGGCTACCGAAAATCAGGCTAAATTTAATTTTATGCATTGGATATATAAATATGATTAACTTGATTCAAAGATACAGAAAAAGAGAACTACATGAAAATAGTTGCATTTTAGAGCAAACACTGTAAACCTCTCTTTCTGTTTCTAAGTAGATGAAAGGAAAAAAAGACCACCTTATTTCCCTGAATTTCCTACCTTAGTAGAAGAAATGTAATAGTTACCATCAAAAGAAGTAATTTAATTGAATCTCAAAATTCATGGTTCCCAAATTAAAAACCTGTTCTCTAATCAATAAAATCAGTTTAAGTAGCTGTTATTGGTTTATAACCTAGGCTTGTTAATGGTTAATTAGAATGTCAACTTTGTTTTTTATAGAAGTATTAGATGTAAAAAGGCTTTAAATGTTAAAATATTATATAAACTTGAACTAATATGAAACAGCATTGTTAATTAAAAAATAAAAGTTGCTAAATAGATATTTAGAGTGAGGCACAAAGTATTAATTCATGAATGAATTCTCACTGAAGTAATTTTCAAATTGTATGTTGAACATAAATATGCATTTAATACTTGAGGTATCCTATATAATAAAAGCCTAATATGCTAAGTGTCTGGTTGACTGGTTGGCCATTCAACCAATCAAAGCGTAATATGCTAATGATATGCTAAGGCCACTCAACCGCTCACTACGACATGCACTGATCACCAGGGGGCAGATGCTCCAACCAGAGGTTAGCTTGCTGCTGGGGTCTGGCCAATCAGAACTGAGCAAGATGAGCCGAACACACCCTGGAGCCCTCCTGTGGTCCCTCCCTGGCTGGCCAACCTCTCGCATCCTTTCCTGGCCCTGATCATGCACTCATGGGGTCCCTCGGCCTGGTCTGCACCCTCTTGCAATCTGGGACCCCTCAGGGGATGTCGGAGAGCTGGTTTTGGCCCGATCCCACAGGCCAGGCAAAGGGACCCCACTGGTGCACGAATTCGTGCACTGGGTCTCTAGTAATATATAATTTTCCATTAAAGGCAGAAAAACAATTTATCCTCAGTGAAGCATTACAGAATAAGCTTTCCTCCTATCTCATTTGTCAGAATTTGCACAATTAGCCAGATTTGTTAATGAGCAGAAAAAGAGATTTTTAAAAATCAAAAATGTACTGATGATATTCTGCAATAACAATTAAGAACATTGTGTATCAATCCACTAAATAAATGTAAAAATACTTCAGAAAGAATGGAAATGATGTCATAACAGACATTATTGAATATTATTTCCCAAATTACTATCTGATTTGTCATGTAAAATGACTTGTTTGAAATTACAAGTTACTTTATCATGCAAATTGGTTTCAATATTTTTCTAAAGTTGGTATGAATTATTTCCCTGGTTTCAAAGATGCAAAATAGAAGGCAGTAATGACTTGTACAACCATAGTCATTTTACATTTTACATATTCTCTAACATGAAATTATCATCTTACTTTGTGAGCTATAATATTATTTACAATTTACAGAGAGGAAAATTAGAGCAAGATAGTGTTTAAATCATACCATGTTTTCCTCTGATGTAGTACCATTATGGATGACTACCTCACACACACACAAATGGATAGTTTTAAGAAGTATAATAATGATTAATTTTACCAACATAAATCATACTTCTATATTCTTTAGGTCAAGCCCAGACCAAATCCTATTTTCTAAGCCTGACTCCTTATTTCTCAGTGAACAGATAGATATCTGTTGTGGAGGAATAGGTTATAAACTAAAATCCTGATTGCTGAGTGCTCTATTTTCTGTAGCACCCTTAAGCAGCACAGAGTCAATCTTAATGGAAGTTATCTTAGATGCTGTAAAGTTCTAATTGACCTTGATTTAAATATTGCAAAGATCACTTTAATTCTGGGAGTTTCCTCTGAGTTTGAGATCACAACTTTGCTGATCCCCTCCACCTGAAGGTCTTAACTTCTGTTCATTCCTACTCATCATTGGCTTTAGAGTTGTCTATTCACAACACACTCACCACTGTTGGAGGCTCTACACAGAAGCTCACCATGCCATGGGCATTTCCCCATCCTTTTCATGATATAAAAGACCAACTTTTCATATTCCAGTTCTTTGAGTCTTCCCTGAGTGACTAGCATGTGATCAGATAATATGAGTAAAACAATCAAGAATGGATTAACACGTGACTGTCCCAGGAACCAATGTGTGTGTGTCAATAGGAGCTTTGTTCAGGAAACTGAGACTTTTTCAAGATAAGGGATTACAAAAGGATGAAGGAATGAATGGATGAATGAATAAATGAATGAATGAATAAGATGCCTTCATCTGAATAAGTGACTATCACTCTGGGAACTTCCAGAAGGTATTTGAAGAGACACCAAGCCTTAGAACACCCTTCACATCACACCAAGTGCATGCCTGTCTAAGCACATAGCCATTGGAATAAAAATGAAAATATTCAATATAACACAGTGTACACATGTGCTGTTTTCACACTTCCCAATTATTTTGCTTCTATTGTGAAGGATAAGCTATATTTGCAGGTGGCTGTTCTTCATAAGGATGCCTTAATCTTTTCCCCAACTTTCTCAGACATTTGCTTTACATAAAGATAAATACTGACAACTCCAAATAAGAGTAAAGCAGATGACATAAAATGATGCTTTTGATGTCAGAATACGGGGATTTAGAAGTAAGGCTGGTACCTGTAATACAGGCATCATTTTTCTGGCGTCAATAGTTTTCAGCACTGGAATGTCACATAGTTTTGTCTTCATTCATCCTTTTATGGAACTTTATATTTTCCTCCCTACAGATAGCCCTCATTTTTATTTTATTAAAATAAATATAAACGGTTTCTTTTTTCTTTTGCTCAGAAAATTAGGGAAAATTTATTAGCTGATTCTATGTAAATTGCTTTAGTTCAATTTTTATTGAGGATAAATTTGTTTTGAATATCTCTGACAATTATATACAGCTAAACTTTCAAACCTAATACATTTTTAATAACTTCCTTCAGCAGCTAGTGATTTGAATTTCAAATTCCTTTCTAGCAAGAAGTAAAAAAAAGTATATACCATTTTACAGCAGTTTTATATAAGAACTGATTTATGCAGCAAGCTCTGTCTCACAGTAAACATATCAAATGTCTAAATGAGACCATTAATACTCAGAAGTTTTATAATAGGTATGCTTCAGATAGAGCATAGCACAAAGTTAAAGTTGGCAAAGAAAGAATTGTGTCATTAGCTTCTTTTTCAGAAGTCCCTTATTTAGGCTGGAAACATTTCACTCATTTGATTGATTATTGTAATTTATTGTGAAGGAGTGCTATAGCAGATTTTAGGGCATATCCAAATAACTGACTAATCAAAACTTTAAAATATTTAACATTAGCAAATAGAACAATTTGGGAAATTCATATTAGTCCATTTCTTCAAGCCATCTTAAAAATGAAGAGACCCTCCTTCCTCCCAATTCTGGACTGACCATTAATTGCCCAAGAGAAAACAAAGACTGAAGTATGCCAGCCTTGTTCATAAAGAGATCTTCCTTTATCTACCTGTCAGAGGGAACTAGATATACATTCTAAGGGGAAAAAAAGAAGAAAAAAACCAGTGTCCCAGAGCTAGTGAAGATTGTAGAAAGAAGAAAAGTAGTGATATTAATACAAATATTTTGGTTAGAATGGTTAATAGACATTTCAAATTGAATATACACAGAGTGAAATCTTTCGCTTATTTACACAAAGTCTATAATAAAACAGCCAGTTAGAAGGATTAGGAAAAACTTGCTAAAATAAAATGAAAATAAGAAAAGAGACCATGTACATAATTTTCCTGAAAACAACCCTTAAGATTTATTATTATTGTCATATCAGAATAGGTCTAACTTCACCATTTTAGTTCACAATCTTTCAAAAAAAAATCATGAAAGAAAATTTATATTACTAGAAAAAGGAATTAGCTTCCCAAAATGCTATAAAGAATAAGTTATAATAATAAAAACTTCAATCTTCACATAAGAAAGGTAAATTTTAGTTGTCACATATACTGAATCTAATTATTAAAATGCTCTTGGGAGCTTCAAGTTACAGTCAATGACATCTGCTTCACTATTTATTAAAAAATTAACAATTTCTATTCTTACTGCACTCACCTAGGTCTTATGATGCTTAATTTTCACAGTGTGGAGAGAGAAAGCTCACACATATAAAGTGTGCATGTGTTTGGAGTATTAGTCGTAGTGTTAATTTTATCCAACCTATTTAGATCTGCACTCATTCTATTCCTTTCTTTTTGTTAGACTCATCTCTGGTTCTGTGAAAGACCAAACCCTGTAACTACACAGAAAATTTCTAATCATCACATTTTTGGTCTCCTAGACCATTAGTGTTGGCATACAGGTATATAACAATGTATATCATATTTAAAAATCATATCTTCTACCTATCTTGGCTCAATTTCACAGTAAAACTTCTTGAAATAAATTGTTTGAGTAGCTGTCCCTTCCTCACTTCTCATTCTCCTCTAAGTCTCTTCAAGTGAAATTAGTCCCCATATTTCACTGAAATAGCGCTTGGCAAAGCCACCCACAGCCTTCATGTTTTAAGTCTAATGGTTCCTTCTCAGTCAAATTTCTCAGTCTCTCAAACTAGACATAGATGACCACTTGCTCAATTCTTTAGCACAGTTTTCTCTTGCTTTCCAGTGATTTACTCTAATGTAATTCTTCTCCTCTTACTTCCTGCTTTTCTCAGATTTCTATTCCAGTGTCTCTGCCTCAGCTAATCCTCTAAATGTTGGGAGTGTTAATTATCTCCTCTTTCTTCATTCTCTCCCAAGGATGTTTTATCTAATGCTACAGAATAAAGTACTACCAAGATGCCAATGACAGAAATGAATAACTCTATCAATGACATTTCCCCCATCCAAGCCCTCATTTGTTTGTCTAATTAGCTACTTGACATTTTAATATGAATGTGTAATATATCTTTCAAATTTAACATGTACAACGTGAAAGCTTGTGAATTTTACTCAATGTCTGCTCTTCTAGTCTTCCCCCTCTTTTATAAATCGCACCACCTGCATCTCTGCTGCTGAAGCCCAAACTCATGAGTTGCCCATGAGTCCTACCTACACCCAACATCTAACTAACCCCTTACTATACCCAACATTTGTCCTCTGACCTCCAACATCAATACTCATATTTTCACTCAAGTCACCATTACATCTTTGCTACAACTTACCAGATGCCAAGTAAAGTTATATGCTTAGCTATAAAATTCCATTTATCTAGTTATATTTAATCTCATTAAGTCTATAGTATCATTTATTCCTTACAATAACTCTCTTTATAATCTTAATCTGTCAGAGGAAAAACTGTAGGTGCATAGAGATTAAATAGCTTATGCAAGTTCACACAGATGTTGAATTTGGGAATAGGAATCGTTACTGATTAATCAGACATCCTACCAACTGTTTCACAATTCTGAGTTCTTATCACAAATCCTCCTCAGTACTATCAAATACTTAACTTTGTTGTAATATTGTCACCAAAGATAACTTTAGGCAGCATATTTAGCATCATTCTAGGGTTATTTCTTACATACTCATAATTCTGTTTTCTTATGTATTGAGTAGAGGTCCGGTGCATGAAATTAGTGCATGGCAGGGGTGGGGGTCCCTCAGCCGGGCCTGCACTCTCTCGCAATCCGGGACCCCTCGGGAGATGTTGACTGCCAGATCTCTGTGGGATTGGGCCTAAACTGGCAGTCAGACATCCCTCTCACAATCCGGGATTGCTGGCTCCTAACTGCTCGCCTGCCTGCCTGACTGATCACCTCAAACCATTCTTCCTGCCTGCCTCATTACCCCTAACCCCTCTGCCTGCCTGCTTGATCACTCCTAACCACTTGCCTGCCTGCCTGATTGTCCCTAACCACTCGCCTGCCTGCCTGATAGACCCTAACTGCCTCTGCCTGCCTGCCTGATAGCCTCTAACCACTCACCTGCCTGTCTGATTGCCCCTAACTGCCCCTGCCTCAGCCCCTTCCTCCACATCTGGAATGACATCTGGAAGGTCGTTCAATGTCCAATCTAATTAGCATATTACACTTTTATTATTTTAGATGTAAGAGAGAGAAAGGGGGAGAGAGAAACATTGATTTGTTGCTCCATTTATTTATGCATTCATTGGCTTCACAGAGGATCAAGCATGTAACCTTGGGGTATCCAGACCATGCTCTAACTAACTGAGGTACTTGGTGAAGGCTCATTCCTAAGAAATTGACATTTCATTCACAGAATTTCTGCCACATCTCTACACATCAGCATATTTAATGATCTCTGACTTGGTAAGGCTATAAACAGCAAATGCTGTATCCATTAAAAGGGTCTTTAGCATTAACTCAAGCCCTAAAAGTTTTATCTCCTAAATATCACTGATAGTTTAAATCAAAGTAACAAATGCACAACTAACCTGAACAGAGGGAAAATGCTTACTCAGCACCTTGGGAAATGATCTGGCTGAGTTATGAGTCATCTCATTTTGCAAAGCAGCAATAAAAATGAGTCTTTCATTTTGCAGAGGTACCTCTGGCATTTACAGCAGATGATTAAAATAAAAGAGAAGAATAACTTTTGCATTTTATTGGAACAGAGACATTTTACCCTGGCCATGCATTTTTCCCTTGCAGATTTCATTTATCAAAAGAAATGTCTCCGCAAGCTGTTGCCAAGGGTCTAGTTATTCCCCAGCAACTCCCAAGACTGAGACTTACTTTATGGAAGTTTCTAAAATACGCTGCCTTTTCGTCTGGAAATTTTTCTAGCCTTCTGGGTCCTTTACTGGAAGCCTTTTTGAAAACCAACCAGCATCGTCTGAAAATCTGAAAGGAAATAAAGAAATCTTATTACCCATTGCTTTACATGAGTTTAATAGCATCAGCAATTTATCTATTCAATTAATACATTGGGAATAATTTTTTTAAATGCACTTAAAAAGGAACAGTGTAGTACAATACAAAACAGAGAAAAAGCTCTTGGCAACAGATGTTCAGCATATCCATAACCATTATGGACATTTGCATATGTGGTAAAAATCATTGCTTGCACCAATATATTTTAAAGGTTTCAAATAATTCCGATAATTTTGAGAATTATTTTACATACCACTAGACAAAACTGTTGAAATAAGCCATTGAATACAAATGAGTTCCCGCTAATTTCACAATGGTTTGGATATTGTTAATCAATACAAGCTATTTATACATCTCAATACACAGCTGCCAAAATTTATTTTATTTTACTTTTTACATTTTTTGAAGGATCATTTTACTTTTGAGAGAAAACAAATAATTATCTGACCATCATGCTGATTATTTCATGCAATCAAAGCAGGTTCTAAAATATTCTTTAATTGGTCCACTCATCTGGTAACCAGTTTACTGCATGAATTCAACTTTTTAATTTTTCTAATAGATTATTATTTTATACAAAACTAGAGGCCTGGTGCACAAAAATTTGTGCACTGGCGGTGGGGGGGGGGGAGGTGTCCCTCAGCCCCACTTGTGCCCTCTCACAGTCGGGGACCCTTCAGGAGATAACGACCTGCTGGCTTAGGCCGCACAGAGCAGGGCAGATCGGGAGGTTGCGATGCCACCCCAGTCATGCTCAGGGTAGAGCCGATTGGGGGGTTGGGGCGCTGCTCCCTTCACACTCAAGGCAGGGTCGATGGGGAGGTTGCGGCGCCACCCCCTGTCACGCACAGAGCAGGGCGGATCAGGGTGTTGTGGCGCCACCCCTGTCACATACAGAGCCGGCCGATCAGGGGGATTGGGGCTCCGTACCTTGTCACACACAGAGCAGGGCCCATCAGGGGGGTTGGGGTTCCATACCCTGTCACACACAGAGCAGGACCGATCAGGGGGTTGGGGAGCTCCCCCTCGTCACGCACAGAGTAGGGCCGATAGGGGGAGTTGAGGCACCGCCCCCTGTTACACACAGAGCAGGGCCGATCAGGGGCACGGGGAGCTCCCCCCTATCAGGCACAGAGCAGGGCGATTAAGGAGGTTGTGGCCCCACCCCCTGTCACACACAGAGCCACAGGGAGATCAGGGGGTTTGGGCACTGCCCTCTGTCACTCTGCTCCAGGGGCCAGGAGGCCTTGTGGCTCCGCTGATCCCGGTGCTGGGAAGCCTCGCGGCTCCGCTGATCCCAGTGCCAGGAGGCCTCGTAGCTCCACTGATCCTGGTGCTAGGAGGCATATTACCCTTTCACTATATAGGATAGAGGCCTGGTGCACGGTTGGGGGCCGGCTGGTTTGCCCTGAAGGCTGTCCCAGATCAGGGTGGGGGTCTCGCTTGGGTGCCTGGCCAGCCTGGATGAGGGGATGATGGCTGTTTGCAGCTGGTCACACCCCCTTCAGGGTGGGGGTCCCCACTGGGGTGCCAGGCCAGTCTGGGTGAGGGGCTGAGGGCCATTTTCAGTCTGGCGGGTAACTGAAACTCCCAACCTCTCCTTTTTTTCTTTTTCTTTTTTTATTATTCTGGGATTTATTTACCTTCTATGGCTGTCACTGGAACTGAGAGCTGGTTTTAGCTCTGAGGCTCGGCTCTAGCTCTGAGACCTCGGCTGCTGAAAGCAAGTATCTGAGCTTTGTTTAGCTTCTATAATTGAAACTCTCTTGCAACTCTAGCTCTGAGGCTCGTCTGGCTGAAAGCAGGTTTCTGGGGATTGTTTAGCTTCTATAATTACAACATAGTTGCTTAGAGTGCAGCTCAGAGGCCGGCAGCGGCAGGTGGGGAACCTTGGCTTCCTCCATCACTGGAGCAAGCAAACCTCCTGTTCACTTCAGCTGCCTGGCTGCTGGCCACCATCTTGGTTGGCAGTTAATTTGCATATTGCCCTGATTGGCCAATGGGAAGCGTGTCAGAGGTACGGTTAATTACCATGTTTGTCTATTATTAGATAGGACTAGAGGCCCGGTGCACAAAAATTTGTGCACTGGGGGGGGGGGGAGGGGAGCCCCTCAGCCCGGCCTGTGCCCTCTCGCAGTCTGGGACTCCTCAGGGGATGACCACCTGCTGGCTTAGGCCCGCTACCGGGGGGATTGGGCCTAAGATGGCAATCAGACATCCCTCTGGCAGCCGTGCAGCCCTCGGGGGATGTCCACTTGCCAGCGGGGAGCTGGCCTAAATTGCAGTCAGACATCCTTAGCGCTGCTGAGGAGGCAGGAGAGGCTCCCACCACCACCGCTGTACTGGCAGCCAGCAGCCTGGCTTGTGGCTGAGCAGAGCTCCTCCCATGTGAGAGCGCACTGACCACCAGAGGGCAGCTCCTGCATTGAGTGTCTGCCCCCTGGTGGTCAGTGTGTGCCATAGTGACCAGTCATTCCCAGTCTTTCTGCTGTTAGGGTCAGTTTTCATATTACCTTTTTACTATATAGAATAGAGGCCTGGTGCACAGGTGGGGGCCGGCTGGTTTGCCCTGAAGGGTATCCTGGATCAGGTTGGGGGTCCCGCTTGGGTGACTGGCCAGCCTGGATGAGGGGATGATTGCTGTTTGCAGCTGGCCACACACCCTTCAGGGTGCGGGTCCCCACTGAGGTGCCAGGCCAGTCTGGGTGAGGGGCTGAGGGCTGTTTTCAGGCTGGCGGGTGACTGAAGCTCCCAACCTCTCCTTTTTCTCTTTTTTCTTTTTTCTTTTATTCTTGGATTTATTTACCTTCTATGGCTGTCACTGGAACTGAGAGCCGGCTTTAGCTCTGAGGCTCGGCTCCAGCTCTGAGACCTCGGCTGCTGAAAGCAGGTATCTGGGTTTATTTGGGTTCTGTAATTTTAACACTGTTGCGGTCCTGCTTGCTCCAGCTCTGACGGCTGATAGCAGGTTTCTGGAGTTTGTTTAGCTTCTATAATTGCAACATTGTTTCTTAGAGTGCAAGCTCAGAGGCCGGCAGCAGCAGGCGAGGAACCTTGGCTTCCTCCATCACTGGAGCAAGCAAGCCTCCTGTTCGCTTCAGCTGCCTGGCTGCCGGCCGCCATCTTGGTTGGCAGTTAATTTGCATATCTTGCTGATTAGTCAATGGGGAGGGTAGCAAAGTTATGGTTAATTACCATGTTTCTCTATTATTAGATAGGATTAGTTAATCAAATTTGTAACCAGTGTGGTTACCATATTTATTATTGTGACCTCTAATAAAGAGTACCTTCTTCTTATGGATATTCTCTTCCCCCTATGTGTGAAGATATATATAAAATTCACTCTTTCTAAAATTCCTCTCTCTATATTATAACATGAAGTAATTTTTGCACAGAATAAATAATTTCACTCAGTCTTTAATATAAATCTCACGTGCTTATATTAGGATTTAGGGTCTTATATGGTAATGCTTAAGGATAATTTTAAATCAGAACAATTTTATTTTCAGTGCAGGTTCTGCTGTTCATTAAATGCCTTGTCTTGCAGAAGTTATTTTTCTTCTCTAAAATCTAATTTCCTCATCTATAAATTACAGTCCATGTACCTCAGGAGGTTGCTATTGAGGATTTAATAAGACAGCCTGCAGACAGCATGTAACATGGGCTTGAAATGTAGTGCACACATTCATCTGAAATTCTTGAGTTTTAGAGACTGCTATGGACTGACTTATGTGCCCCTCAAATTTGTATGTTGAATTCCTTACCCCCAAGGGATGGTATTTGGAGCTGGGGGCTTTGGAAAATAATTAGAATCAGATGAGGTCATAATGGTGAGGCCCCCAGGATAGGATCATTGACCATCAGAGAACTTTCTCTCTCTCCAAGATTTTGCAAAATAAGAGGACACCATGAGAGGGCAGCTGTCTACAAACCAGGAAGAGAACTTTCCCCAGAACTTGGCCATGCTGGCACCTTGACCTCAGACTTTGAACCCTCAAAACGTAGAATATAAATATCTGCTGTTCAAGCCCCCACTATATGGTATTTTGTGATGGAAGTGGTGAAGGTAGTGGAGGCCGCTGAAGTAGTAGCAATATTGTGAAAGTGAAACACAGTTCAAGGAAGCTGCATAGAAATTTGAGAGATCGAAAGCAGATAAATAAAAATATCATTGCAAAGTGGGATATAGATAGATAATCAACATTTATCTCCTGGTTATTTATTAGTAGACTAGAGGCCCGATGCATGAAATTCATGGATGGGTAGGGTCCCTAGACCTGGCTGGCGACCAGGGCTGATCTGTGGGGTGACCAGCGGGGCAATCAAGGCCTCCTCTGGCACCCACCTTGGCTGACTTGGGATCTGCAGGCTGGGGGCAGCTCCTGCATTGAGCATCTGCCCCCTGGTGGTCAGTGCATGTTATAGCGACTAGTCATTCCACTGGTCCTTCTGCCGTTCAGTCGATTTGCATATTGGGCTTTTATTATATAGGATTTTGAATCCTAGCCAAGGTAGGAAGGCTCTCATTGGATGGAATTGGGACCCACGCCAATTGGGACCTAGGGTTTCTGTTCTTCCTACAGAGGAATGCTTTCCCTGGACCCTATGTGCTTATTGTTCATAACTCAGGAACCACAGTGATGTCAAATAAAGCCTTACAGTATTCATGGAAATACACAAACACACATGTTCACTGACTCCAATGCTCCATCTCGTGTGTCTAATTATTTTCTACTAAAGAGCAAGTTAAAAATGAGTCACAAAGCATAAGTGTGCTATTCAGGTATTCAATATTGCTACAGAAAAAAACATAACAGATAATAAGAAAAAAATAGATTTAGTATTTTTAATACTATCTCATCTTTTTGCTGTTACATTAACAGAAACAAACACATACAGATAAAACTGTCAAAGACTTGATGTAATAGACTGTTTACCAAGACAAAGCCCTTAAGTTATTATTTTCTTATTTTGGAATGATTTTAGGTTTATAAAATATTTGCAAATATGGTGCAGAGAGCTCCTGTAAAAACTTTACTTATTTCCCTCTGATGTTAAACCCAAAATAATCATGGTGCAGTTTTCAAAACTAAGAATTAACATTGGTAAAAGACTGTTAACTAAACTATAGATTATATTTAAAAATCACCAGTTTTATCCACTAGGGTCCTGTTTTGTTTTGGGATCCAGTCGAAGATACCCAATTTCATTAAGTTGTCCTGTCTCCTTAGCTTCCTCTGATCTTTGATAGTTTCTTTTTGTGTTTTTGTTGTTGTTGTTTGTTTGCTTGTTTTTGCTTTTCATGACCTTGACAATTTTGAAGATTATTTTGTACAATATTCTTCAATTTCTGTTTGTCTCAATTAAGTTATTTTTGATATTTCAAAAGTCTAAGGACAATCTCACAATAAAGGGACTCAAACAAATAATTTATTGGGAAGAATAATATGAATTTATCATGACTATGGGATAGTCATTTTGATCAGTTGGATACTTGAATTTTTAACCTTAAAGTAGTAAAAGAATAATTTAATAAATGCAGATGTTTTGTTGTGTGTTTTGGATTTTTTGGTTCTTTTCTTGGACCTAGTTTTAAAAAATGTTTTGCTGGTAATGGGTGTGAAATAATGAAAAGCCCTGGTGCAAAAGATGTGGCAGTGCCCCGTCAGTGTGAAGTCAGATTCAGCAGGAGTGGGCACTCTGAAAGCAGCCTCCATTCCAGAAGCAGGAAATCAGTGGAAGCATGAAGCGAGCAGCTCTCTGCTACTCCTCTTCAAACAGGGTTTTAATAGCATACTACATTCTGCTTTAGGCCCTACAACCGATCCCTTCTACGAGTAGGTTGGAGAAATTACAGAGATGAGCAATAAAAACGCCTGCTTGAGACCAGGAAATCAGTCCTCTGAGGAAAACACAAAGGAATAGGTTTTATTTTGCTTATACATGAAAGATACAAATTCTTCAAGAATATGGAAGAGAACCACATAATTAAAATCAGGTACTATTTTCATTCTCCCTCCCCCCCAATGAGACGAAATAAAAATGTCCTTCAGAGTGGGAGGAGGTGGTGTGTTGTCCAGATACTGCTCTTCAAGGGCAGCTAAGGATGCTGGCTAGCAGGAGAGTTATGATTTAGATTCACTCTCTCCCACTGTCTGTCTTGTAGCGATGACACTCCTGCCTGCCCCATCCACTGTGGAGATGCTGTTTCATCTCTCCTGAGGAAATCACTGATTTCACCTTCTTGTTCAGAGTTAGCTCCTAAACATACCAGTTGTCTCACCAAATAGGCTCCTGGGTACCCTTTAGGATTTCCTTCTAGAAAATTCCATGTTGTTGCCAAGACTCCAAAAATCCTCAGGATCCCCAGCTGCTCTCTGGCCTCTGCTTTCCACTGCATTAGCCCGCAGGTCAGCTTGCCTTAATTAAATACCTTCTTAATTCCTTTCAATTTTCCTTCAGAGCAATCCCTTTTCCATAGTGCTTTCTCCTTTTCAAGGTGATTTTACTCAAAGGGCATCCTTTGTCCATTTAAGACTCACTGTGAAGTAGATGGCAGATTTCTTGGCTTTAGCTCATAGCCATAATTAGATTATTTAGCTAGGACCCATTCACAAGTTTTAACTTAACCGGAGGTCAGATTTAATGGACCTGTTCTATCACAAGATGTTAACCTAAAGAACCCTGTACTTCAAATAGGATTTTGGTTAAGGACATGGAAGAATTTCTGATCATAGGAGTCCTTTAGTAAAGGGAGTCACGGAAACTACCTCTCTAGAGATGTTAAAGACTATAGAAGAAAGTGACGTATCTGGGTTGGCTAATACTTGTGCTCCCTTCTGAAAGCACGGTACTATGTAAATGATAACTTGGGGTTTAGAATTCAATTATTTATTTACAATGGTGTAACAGATGAACATATAAAGACAACAAATAAATAAATAACAAAGCCCATGCAGGCATAGTTATTGCAGGCTTATGCTCTGAGTAACATTTTTCCTTCTTCATTGCTACTTTATGTATTTATGTATTTTTTAAACTTACTTTTACTGTTGAAAGTATTACAGAGGTCTCAGTAATTTCAATTACTTAAGTCCTAGGCCTTGGTTCTCTCACAAAATGTTTATGTACTATTGAAAGATAAACTTTTTTAAAAAGTAGTTAATGCATTCATATAAGCATAACCAATGGACACAGACACTAGGGAGTAAGGGCACAAGTTGAGGGGGGGGCGTAACGGGGGAATAAGGACACATGTAATACCTTAATAAAAAAAGAAAAATATAATAATAAAAAAAGAAAAAGAGAGATATGCATTGCCAGTAAAAAAAAAAATAGTTAATATACATAAAGATATGTCCCAATTGCTATATAAATAAACAGCTACCTACTTAAATATAAATTAAAGGACCAAATAATTAAAAACTTCTTTCACTGGAGTATAATTTAAAGTTCATGGTTATAAGAAATTTCTTGTCAACTTTGGAACTCAAAATAGTAAAAGTAAAGCCAGATATAAAGCCACTGACACTGAAAAAAAATGCTTAAAGAGCAATATATCTATCTCAATTTTTCTCATTCCATGTAGTTGGAAAGCCCAAAATAAATGTTAGTGTTTTCTGATTATACTAGAGGCCTAGTGCACAAAAATTTGTTCACTCAGGGGCATCCCTCAACCTGGCCTGTGCCCTCTCACAGTCTGGGACCCCTAGGGGGATGTCCACCTGCTGGCTTAGGCTTGCTCCCTGGGGGA
The DNA here is from genome assembly GCF_014108235.1 of Myotis myotis. Lineage (NCBI taxonomy): Eukaryota > Metazoa > Chordata > Mammalia > Chiroptera > Vespertilionidae > Myotis > Myotis myotis. The sequence goes on from NW_023416401.1 coordinate 45,868,518, forward strand.
TTGGGCCTAAGCTGGCAGTCAGACATCCCTCTGGCAGCCCGGGAGCCCTTGGGGGATGTCTACTTGCCAGAGGGGAGTAGGCCTAAGCTGCAGTCAGACATCCTTAGCACTGCTGAGGAGGTGGGAGAGGCTCCCACCACCACCGCTGTACTGGCAGCAGTCAGCCTGGCTTGTGGCTGAGCAGAGCTCCCCCTGTGGGAGTGCACTGACCACCAGGGGGAAGCTCCTGCATTGAGTGTCTGCCCCCTGGTGGTCAGTGTGTGTCATAGTGACCAGTCATTCCCAGTCGTTCTGCTGTTAGGGTCAATTTACATATTACCCTTTTATTGTAAAGGATTGTTTTGCTTTATCTTATTCAGAAAAATAATTTTGAAATACATAAAGAATAAATGATGATTCCAAAATTGACATGAATGGCAGTTTTTGAGGAGGCCATGTGTTTGTTTTTTTTCACCTGAACATATATAGTACTCTCTACTGCATCTGTCTCCCATGAGATCAATAAAATACAGGGAGAGAACACACATGTGATTTAGAGTCACAGACAGAAATGAGATACCTCACAGCAGCAGTGAGTTTTCAGTGAGAGTGTGAAACTGTTGTCATTATCATGAGAATAAAACCTAGATGTAGAGTAGACCCCCTGAGCAGAATCCCAAGAGGTGACTTACTAGTAAGGCTCTTCCACCTCCCTCCTTTCTGGGAGTCCCACACTGACATGAGAGGAAACAAAAAGTCCTTTCTCTCTGCTCAGGATGTCTAAGAAAGAAGCATGCCTTTTGGGTTTTAGTTTCTCAAAAATCAGAATGTTATTTGGCTCTATATCAACATATGCTGTTTGAAATTCAGGGTGTTTTATTTTCATCAGTTGATTGTGGAGGTGAAACTTGACAATCAGTGCAAACTATTCCTACATACAACCAGCTTGTTTTTATTTTATGGACCTGGTGAGTATAGGGTTTGAGCATGCCAACACCCCTTTCCTGAAATTTCAACTGACATTTTGAGCAGTAAGTAAAATGTCTACATCAAAGCTCAAAACATTTTCTCTTTAGTTTACTTCTCCTCCTGGATTTATTTCCTTTATTTGATAAAAAATATTTAGGCACACAGTGTCAAATCTTGGTGTCAGCATTTACTTTTTTTTTTTTTAAATATATTTTATTGATTTTTTACAGAGAGGAAGAGAGAGAGATAGAGAGTCAGAAACATTGATGAGAGAGAAACATCAATCAGCTGCCTCCTGCACATCTCCCACCGGGGATGTGCCCGCAACCAAGGTACATGCCCTTGACCGGAATCGAACCTGGGACCCTTCAGTCCGCAGGCCGATGCTCTATCCACTGAGCCAAACCGGTTTTGGCAACTTTTTTCTTCTTTTACTGAAACCATCCTAAAAATCCAAAAGGGAGATGCCACTGTGACAGTGAGAATGGCTTGACTGGAGGAAAAGAGTACATCTAGGAAAGAAACAAAGCATAAAAATAAAAATAGTAGAGAACTTTCAAAATCAAAGAGACTTTTCAGTTGATACAGCAGGAAATGGGAATCAATAATTAGTTATATTAAAGGAGTAATATTATAAAAATGTCATTAGGTAATTAGAGCATTCATACCAGAAGGAGATTACAACTCAACCAGTGTTGAAGACAGTGAACAGAGAGAAGGTGAACCCATGATGAAAATTATTATGAAAAATTTAGAACTTTACAACACACTCAATATGAGTTAAAGAGAGAGATAAAGATATATCTAAGTTTTTACATCTACATAGCTACGTGAATGATGCCATTTATGTCATTGTCGGATAACCAAAAAAATGAGAAGTTTAAGATTAGGTATATAGAGTTTGATACAACATTTAAACATTTGCATTACCAAAACTGCTCTTGAGAAAGTTATAAAGTGTACCCTTCCTATAAAATGGATGCTTTCCAGTCTACATCTTAGAATAATTTCTTACTCTTAAATATATCCTCCTTAAAACAACAAGAAAGCCCACTGCATGGGAGAACATATTTGCCAATGTTATTTCAGATAAGGGTTTAATCTCCAAAATTCACGGGGAACTCATACAATTTAACAAAAGGAAGATAACAATCCAATAAAAAAAAATGGGCAAAGGATCCAGATAGACACTTTTTGAAAGAGGACATACAGAAGGCCAAGAGACATATGAAAACATGCAAATCAAAATGACAACGAGGTACCATCTCACACCGTCAGAATGGCTATCATCAACAAATCAACAAACGACAAGTGCTGAAAAGGATGTGGAGAAAAAAGAACCCTCATGTGCTGCTGGTGAGAATGCAGACTGGTGCAGCCACTGTGGAAAACAGTATGGAGTTTCCTCAAAAAATTAAAAATGGAATTCCCATTTTACCCAGTAATCCCACTTCTAGGAATATATCCCAAGAAATCAGAAACACCGATAAGAAAGAAATATGCACCCTTATATCATAGCAGCACAATTTACAATAGCCAAGATTTGGAAAGAGCCTAAGAGCCCATCAGCAGAGGAGTGGATTAGAAAACTGTGGTACATCTACACAATGGAATACTATGCTGCTGTAAAAAAGAAAGAACTCTTACCATTTGCAACAGCATGGATGGACCTGGAGAGCATTATGCTAAGTGAAATAAGCCAGTCAGAGAAAGGTAAATATCACATGATCTCACTCATTTGTGGAATATAATGAACAACATAAACTGATGAACAAAAATAGATCCAGAGTCATAGAAGCATTGAACAGACTGTCCAACCTAAGAGGGAAGGCAGGGGAGGGTGGGAGGTAAGAGATCAACCGAAGGATTTGTATGCATGCATATGAGCATAACCAATGGACACAGACAGTAGGAGGGTGAGGGCATGTGCTGGGGGGGTAGGAGTAGCTGGGGAGAGGTCAATGGGGGAAAAAGAAGACTTATGTAATACTTTAAATAATAAATAATTATATATATATATATATATATATATATATATATATATATATATTCCTCTTTGTGAAAGTATTATCTTACTTTAGTTTCTTGATTAAATTTGCATACTCATCCAATGTTGATTCTTCCCTCCTACTCAACACTTGGTGTTTTTTGCTGCTTCTTTAAAACTATAAAGTTTAATATGTTTAAAATCAGCAAACATGCTTCCATTACTCTGTTTCAAGTTAATATACAGGTGTCTCCTCAAAATGTATACACACTTTAACAGCTGATAGCTCAATTTTGAAAATGAAATATACTTTTAATAAACACTGCCTTTATAATTATTCAAAGTGTGTGTAAACATTTTTTGAGATACCCTATATATATATCAAGTTGGCTTAAGTCTACATACTTTCTGAATTGTCTTGAATGAAATCTTTAAACCTAAAATAGAACCATTTTATGCCTCTAATAATTCATTGCTCTTTAAGTAATGACAATACTCAGTTGTTGGTTTTATCTAAGGGACTTATACTATGGTTTCAAATGATGTGAATTTTCTGGCAATAACTTTGATCATAACTGAAGTTACTGCTTTTACTTCAATGGGCCATAAACAGTGGCCAGATTTGTTAATGAATTGAAGAAATTATCAAAATGTTGATTGTGAGTGAAATTTTGCAGTTATTTAAAAGAAATTCCAGAGCTTGTAGGAGCAGTAGTCACTAATAATTAAACTCTCCCTTGTATATGTACTACATAACACACATTATCTTAAAGATGGTGTGCACATCCTTTCAAAGACTTTATAATATACTGGAGGCCCGATGCACAAAATTCGTGCAAGGGCCTTGGCCCCAGCCCCAGCCCCAGCCCCCGCCCACCACTGCCATGGCCCCCGCCCACCATGGCCGGGGCCTCTGCTGCCTCGCTGCGGCCTCCGCCTGCTGCAGCTTTTTCTGGAAGGAAGGACATCCGGAAGGATGTCTGGTCTAATTAGCATATTATGCTTTTATTAGTAGAGATTCATTATATTTTCATATCTTTATAAGCAATATTTATTATTGCTTATTTTTTCATATTTAAATTTTGTATTAATAGTATAAAATGTCATGTATAAAACATTATACAACCTAATTTTCATATCCAATTATATGATTGAGATTTATTCACGTTGATATATGTTATACTTATTTCTTTTTCTTTTTGCTTGTTGATTTGCAGGAATTTTAAAATATATTTTAATTTTAAATCCTTTATCAGGTGGATGTGTTGGAAATACCTTCTATATTCTAGCTTGACTTTTCACTTCTTTGTAATTTAATTTTTCAGGCAGAACTTTTTAATTTTAGATTAGTCAAATTTGTCAATTAGTTCCTTTGTGGCTATACATTTATGACTTCTGATTATTAATAGAAATGCATAATCCATTTACATTTATGTGTTTACTGACATAATTGAACTTTTCATCGCCTAATTTTTGTTTTATTTTCTTTTTAATATACTTATTTTAGTCTTTTTTTCTAATTTGTGATGGATTAATAAATTTCTTAGATTGCCTTCCTTCTCCCTCTCAACAGCCTTTGAAACCTTTTCATCCCACTCCATAAAAAATATTCACTGAGTTGGCAAAAATACTGAATCACCTACAGATAACACCTCTCTCTTTCTTTTCCTTTTCCTACTAAAATCTAATGGAATTTCACTTTAAGAAATACCTCTCTAGTGACCTTTCTGCTGATCTCCTGACTTCACGTGTGTTTTACTCCAATCCTACTTAACTGTTGCCACATGAAATGTCCCCACACACAGTTCTGGTCAGGTATCTCATTCCACCAAATAACAAATGAACAAAGAGCAACAATAAACATTCCAATGCTTCATCATCGCCCATTGCTTCTAAAAGAAATTTCAAATGCTGAAGCTAGTCATTCAAGAACTTCCATGAACTAATCCTGAAGTCTTGTAAAACATCCATTTGTCACTTCTCCCATTAAGTCCTTTCCTAGAATTGCATTGTTCTTTCTTCACTCAATTCCTACCCTTTCTCATATGTTCTCAGTTCACCTAAATCACAGAGAAATGTATCCTAAACATCTAGAAGGGACTCCTTGTTCTCAAGAATTGGAAACCAACCAGTGAAGGGGAATTACCAATTTATTCTGATACACTGAAAACTTCAGCACAGTTGTAACATGTCATGTCTGAAAACTCAAGTGACAGGAGAGAGAGAAAAAAAGATGACAGAAAGCAGTGAACAGAGAAAGGGTTTTACTTTAGTCTTTCTAAAACCTAAGGCCAAGACTAGGTTCGTTTGTGATTAACCCAATGAAGAACTCGTTAGTTATAAATAAATTCTTGCCTCCAGACAGACTGTTTTAAAAATACCCCTTTAAACAAGCTTTGCATTTTTTCCAAGGACACAAATATTGTGCAGTAATAAGTGATTTCTTTAAAAAATCAAGGATAAAAGAAAATGTCAAGTTCACTCCATAAAGAAACAATGGAACTACAAAAATGGTTTCCACTACAGTATTTAGGGGTAGGGCCTACCAAGATGAGGCTAGGAGAGAAGTCTCTCAGTTTATCAGTTACAGGCCAGTAATATTTCTTACCTGTCCCTGTCTGATAGGAAATATTAAAATATGATCAACAAGTGTTTAATGTTTCACAGAGACATTTTGGATTTTAAATTTAAGACAATGTAAGGTGCAAAGAAGCTTGATGAGGAAAAGCCTGAGGCAGGCCATTCCATAGCTGGCTTCATTTCTAATAATGGCTGATACATTTAAACATTTTGAAATGTCAAGCACTATCTCACTTAATCTTCACACCAAAAGGTGGGATAGCTACTCCTATTATTTCCTTTCTATAGATTAAGCAACTGAAGCTCACAGAAATTGTCTGTTGGCCTCAGAGAACCAAGACAGCATGTTGCATGGGGGAGGGGAAGAAGGAAACAAAGGGCAGGTTGACATTTAAAGGGACCTGGAGGGAGGGGTTCTGAGGAGGACAATCAGAAAGGGAACAGGAGTCACTAGAGAGCAAAATATCCCAGGGAGCAAAGTATACCTACTCTCTTAAGAGTAGGTAGGAATACAAAGAATGGCATAGTAAAAGGTAAATAAATGAATCATGTAAGGTGCTTATTTTAACTATTCTTATGGGGGGGGGGTGTGCAGGGAAAGGCAATGTGTAGTTCACTTAAAAGAAATAATAATAAAAATTAGACACTAGGTCCATGGTGTAATCTAAAAGCTACAGGATTTGCTCTAAGGCTTATCTTTCTTCTCATGCTTTTCATATTTATCTTCCAGGTAGGTTCTCATATATCAAAATAACAGTTCTATTTGCAAAATGCATTTTTCCGACCAAGAAGATCCATGGGAATGGAGCCTATTTACCCAGTATTTCAATAAAATAATGATAGCCCTGTAACTTTACGGTATTTTTCATATATCATGATCATAAAACATCAAATTGAACACGACAGTTTTATTTGAAAATCTCTGCTTAGATACAAGTCCTGTTTTAAAACCCTTCAATCATTTCTCCAGAAAAAATAACAATACGAAAAGCTGCCGAGGGAGCTTATTGCTACCAGAAGCCATATCTCTGGTACATCGTGGACATGGTGGGCTCTGCTGTCAATACATTTTTGAGACGCAGTGTGATAAAATCACATAAAAGCAGAGAGAGTTCCCTCTGTAAAAGAGATTTTATTGGGATCATGGCCAGGTAATATTGATGATATCTTTGAAATGTGGTTGCCAGATAAAGGTCATAAATTATTCCTTGTGCAAAACACATAAGATCAGAACCACAGTAGAATTTTGCATATCTATGTCAAATACACAGCTCTTCTAGACTTGAAGATGTGATCCAGCTCTTATCAATATGTCTGATTCATGGTAAGTGCCCCATAATTAACTATGTAGATTTCTAAATGTAATTCAATCAGTTCAACAAATAGTCATAGAGCACTTCGTAATATAAGGCACTGTGTTAGGCACTGGGGAATGTGCTCATTAGTGAGTCCTGACTTGGAGGAAGATGCAGTTCATTGGGGGCAGACCAATACACAAAAATAATTTCAAATCACTAAAGAAAGCGTCTTGACAGTCATATGCTCAAGGTGGGCTGAAACAAAGCTGGGACCCTGGCACAGCCTGGGGAGGAAAGGCTCAATAAAGGAAAGGTGATTAGGGTAAGATTCAGTTAACCAGGCAATACCACAGGCAGAGAGCAAAAGTCCGACATTACGAAGTCATTTATAAAATCAAAGGGAATCATCTCTTTAAATCTCTTTATCCGTCATTACTTGAATAGGATTTAAATGCTTCATTCTTGTATGTCAATGTGTATATTCTTTTGTCTGCATAATTTTGATTAAATATTTTAATATTTGTTAAATTTATCCCTCATTCATTCAATCACTAGCCAGCTAAGATACTGGACAGCCTTCTGAGCCACTTAGAATGTCTTATTCTCTCCTGTAAAATAAGTGAGTGTAATTAAATCACTGTTAAGAGTCCTCTTAAAACAGAAATATTGTGATATATTGTGTATATATTTATATACAAATTTATGTGTTTTATTGTTCAAATTTTAGAATAAATAAAAATAATGAGGATTTTTATGGAGATGATGACAGCTATACTAATTATAAAAATTTCAACCGCTATAAAATTGTAAAGACAGAAAGGCTTTCACTAAATAGAAATAACTATAACTGTTAAACTAGCCATTATTCTATATAGATTCTTTATTAATGTACATGAATAAATGGATAGTTAGAGCTGATTTTATAAAAAACATGAGCTATGTTTAATAAGACTATATTTAATAAAAAACATTCAATTTACTTTTTAATTTTAACTATATATCTACTTATCAGTTTGAATTCCTTAGTCTTATTTTTACATATCAAATTCTGATATTTACTTTGTGTTCTACTCATAATTGACTAAATTATCTTAAGATCAACAGATTCGATGCTTTGCAAATCCTTTTCCCATAGATTCTCTATTCCAGCAGTTATTACACCCACAAATATTGCAATGGACCTGATTTTATTGCTAAGTCACCTGTTCAAAGAAGGGTTTGTAGCTATATTCCTTGTGTTCTTACATTGTTGAATATGGCCATGTGTCTTCTTTATTTTTTTTCTTCTATTTGCTTTTCACATTTTTGCTATATTTCTATTCCCTTTATCAACAATCTGGTCCAGGACCTTATTGATTTATACCATGAAAAATGTCAAATCTGATCTCCCTATCAGTTATCACTGGCTCCAACTCTTCCCTGCCTTAACTTTTATAACTGCTGGAGGACTAATATGTCTGAAATATTCCTTTTCTTACATTGAGCCCTGTTCAATGGCTTTCAAAAGATTCCTGCATCTTCTTCTTGACTTTATAAATATCCTCTCCCCACACTTCCTCACTCACTCTATGCAGAAGTCTGAACAGGGACTGAATCCCTGGCATTTTGTGCTCAAACTTTGAGCAATCTCTCTATATAAAGGCCTAAGCGACTGTCCAACCGGCCGACCAGTAACTATGATGCTCACTGACCACCAGGGGCAGATGCTCAACGCAGGAGCTGCCAAGCTGCAGTGACTTGGCAGCTGCGGTTCTCAGGTGATGCACCTGGAACCAGAGAGGCGGGAGCCCGATTTTGGAGTGCATCACCCAAGAACTGCCCTCTTGCAATCCAGGACCCCCTGGGGGATGTTGGAGAGCTGGTTTCAGCCCGATCCCCTCAGGCCAGGCCAAGGGACCCCACTGGTGCATGAACTCCTGCACTGGGCCTCTCGTGTTTAATAAAGGGATTACTTAATCAGCTGTGGGAAGAGTTTAAGAGCAACCACAAGTGAGAGTTCAGAATCCCAGGGCGGGTAACAGTAGATGCTAAAAGCACATAGACCAGGAGGGGTGAGAGGATGGAGCAGTTACCACAAACTAGATACTAAGAAGGCTCTGTGGAGAGGGCTGCCTGACAGGAACTGAGCTGAAGTTGAAGGAGAGCAGTAGCCCTTGAAGACTTTGCAAGTTGGGGCTAAGGGAAGGTGATAAATTTTCTCACTTCATTCCATCCTCCACCCTCCTTCTGATATTCTGCTCCCCATTGGCTGGCCTTACCCAGAAGTCAGAGGCTATGTGTCTTCTTTATATTCATTGACTATTTGGCTGAATTAAATTTCTTTGTAAACACTCGATTCTGTGAGACCTTATGCTACTTATGTAGATACTAAGTCTGGCACTGGTCCTTTCCCTATGCCATCTCCATTTATTTTTTGGCAGGGTTTTCTATTTCATTATTATTTTTCAAGAATTCTTTGAAAAAGATGTTATATATTTTTTAACATCTTTCATGTTTTGGAGTGTGTCTCTTGCATTGACATTTGGATCATAATTTGGCCAAGTAGTAGATTTTTTGGATAAGACATCCTATCACTCAGAACTTTGTAGGTATTGCTATATTATTTTCTGGAAACAAAAGTTTCATAAGGAAATTTGAGGCTTATTAGAATGATCCTAGCCTAAGTCATTTTGACATCCCCTGAGGGACTGCGAGAGGGTGCATGCTGAGGGGAGTCTGCCCCTCCCCCCCCCCACACACACAAATGTTGTGCACCGGGCCGCTAGTATATAATCAAAGTGAGTTATTTTGAGTAGACTTGTATATAAGTGGCATCAAAATTAAAAATAATTTAGTCTGGTTCTTATTTATTAGATTGAAAGTAAGGATCATATATTTGTCTGCAAACATCATATATCTAATGAGATCATCTTCATCTAAATGATTCTAGTTTTAATTTCATGAATGAGAAAATAGAGACTATGTAATTTCCCTAAAGTTACTAGCACTTCTTAATTAAATATTTAGGATTAGAATTCAGTTTGATAATTCTGACCTAGTTTTTTCCCCATTTTCCCATACTTCTTCCCATTAAAAAATGAGACAGTTATATAATGATTAATACAAGGTCTAGTTTTGAGTGGTCAATTTGACTTTTATTATAAATTTTTCTCTCTTGCACAATTACAATTAAATATTCACTTTATTTAATAGCAATTGTGCAAGAGAAAAAAATGATCTCCCTTACCTTACATCTAAACAAGGCTGACCTGATTGGATGGGTGATACTATTAAATCTCTTGCTATTTGAACACACACACACACACACACACACACACACACACACACACACAGGGATTTCTGGCAGTGTTTCCCCTCCCCCATCTTCCAGGCTCCAAGCATCTGCTGCATAATCGAACATTTCTATCTACACTAATAAAAGAGAAAAATGGAAATTGGTGTATGGCGATACCGTTTTCATTGGCTAATCAGGGCTATATGCAAATTAACTGCCAACTAAGATTGGCAGTTAACTGCCAACAAGATGGCGGCTAATTTGCATATGTAGGCACAATGCAGGGAGGCAAAAGGGAAAGCAGGAAGAAGCCCCCTGCCACTGACAGTGATCGGAAACCCAGGGGGGAGCTAAGAGCTGGGGGGCAGGGCAAAGGCAGCCCTGGGGCCGCCTTTGCCCTGCCCCCCAGCCATGATCGGAGAATCAGGCGCCTTTGCCGCCCTGGCCAGTGATAGCAGGAAGTAGGGGTGGAGCCAGCGATGGGAGCTGGGCAAGGTCGAAGCTGGCAGTCCCAGGAGCTAGGGGTCCCTTGCCTGGGCCTAAAGCGAAGCCCACGATCGCGGCGCCCCCCGCTGCCACTGCAGGTCCCCGCTGCCTGGGCCGGATGCCTAGGCCAGAGGCGTTAGGCCTGGGCAGGGGCGGAGCCTGCAACCACGGGGAGCTGGGGGTCCCCTGCCCAGGCCTGACACCTCTGGCGGAGGCCTCAGGCCTGGTCAAGGGGCCGATCCGGTGATTGGTGATCGGAGGGTGATGAGGGTCAACTCCTCTGGCTGAGGCATCAGGCCTGGGTGGGGGGCGGAGCCGGAAGTGGGGGGATATGATGGTCCCCTTGCCCAGGCCTGAAGCCTGGGTCAGAGGCGTCAGGCTTGGGCGGGGGATGGAGCAAGCGATCAGAGGAAGATGGGGGTCCCCTGCCCAGGCATGATTCCTGGGCCAGAGGCCTCAGGCCTGGGTGGGGGCCAGAGCCAGTGATCTGGGGGAGATGGGGATCCCCTGTCCAAGCCTGACACCTCTGGCGGAGGCATCAGGCCTGGGCAAGGGGCCAATCAGGCGATCGGTGGGTGATGGGGGTCAACGCCTGAGGGCTCCCAGTATGTGAGAGGGGGCAGGCTGGGCTGAGGGACATTTCCCCCCCGCCCACACCCAGTGCACGAATTTCGTGCACCGGGCCCCTAGTCAAAGTATAAAAACCAATAACTTAGGAATTATAAAAAGCAAGCTAATTTCCTTGATAAGGATCTAAACTTATATAATATAGAACTCATTATATTATCCCTTAAATTTAAGTACTTAATTTTGCTATTGGGTGCTGAAAACAAAAATAATGATTTTGTCCATATGGAACGCACTTGAACATGCACCTCTCCTATTAGTCATTGAAATAAAACAATTACTAAAGTTCCTTTTCCCTACAGTTGCCAGGTTGATGATTATATTTGCATAATATGAATTGATTCCATTTTTATACTTTTCTGTAACATAATGACTAGTATCTTATTTTTATTCAATTTGACTGAATAGAAAAAACTCTTGTCATAATGTTAGACGTGACTTATTCTGCAGGATAGTAGACATAAAAAGCCACACTAAAAATAATTTTTTAGACAATAATAAGAACACAATTGAAATGGTTGAAAATGAAGGAAATTTTTCAGAACAAATTTTGAGTTAATATTGGAATGATGCTAGTAATGTGTATGTGCAAGTTCATTTAAACAAACAGTGCACAATCCTATATAATAAAAGCCTAATATGTGCAGTGTCCGGTCACCGGTTATTCATTCAACCAATCAAAGTGTAATATTCTAATGATATGCTAAGGCCACTCAACTGCTCTCTATGACATGCACTGACCACCAGGGGGCAGACGCTCCCATCAGACTGGTAGGTTAGCTTGTTGCTGGGGTCCAGCCGATCGAGGACTGAATAGGACAGCCCTGGAGCCCTCCTGCAGTCCCTCCCTGGCTGGCCAACCTCCTGCATTCCTCCCTGTGAGGTCTGTGCACTGGTGAGGTCCCTCAGTCTGGCCCCCCACTCACAATCCGGGACCCCTAGGGGGATGTCAGAGAGCTGGTTTTGGCCCAATCCCACAGGCCAGGCCAAGGGACCCCACTGGTACATGAATTCGTGCACCAGACCTCAAGTTTTATATAAATCTGAAGCAGAGGATTAAGTGTTTTGTTTCAGTAAATAATCATTTTTGTCAGGAGGATGAAATATTTAGTTAATATAAACATGTGATATCTTTTTTTAAAGAACATATTCATACTGTTATTTCTTCCTACTTATTTTACAGTATCATAGCACTCACCACCTTGTCTGTTTGGGTTTGGTCCCAAAAGAAGAGACTTTGAAATTGATGGTTTTCATAAGGCCACTGGCTGAAACAACACACACATTTATGAATATTTAACTACCACTGACATTTGGTTTTACAGCAATTTTATTTCCATAAATATCTTAAAGCTATTGACAGTGGATACTCATTTAAAGAAAAATATTACCTATTTGTTAAGAAACCTATTACCTAACCTATTCCATCAGACTTTTTCCCCTCAAATATATTTTATTGATTTTTTACAGAGAGGAGGGGAGAGGGATAGAGAGCCAGAAACATCAATGAGAGAGAAACATCGATCAGCTGCCTCCTGCACACCCCCCACTGGGGATGCGCCCACAACCAAGGTACATGCCCTTGACCAAAATCGAACCTGGGACCCTTGAGTCCGCAGGCCGACACTCTATCCACTGAGCCAAACCAGTTAGGCTCCATCAAACTTTTGAAAGGTTAAATAAGTTCTGACCAGAATCAACAGGAAAAACTTTAATTTTCACCTTTTTATAAAATGAGAAAATGCCCTTTCTTTGCTTAACACATATCGTTTTCATGCAGAATCTTAAACGCATTTCTATGTAGATAAAAATGATAGTAATAATTCTACCAGTACATATCTCTGACAGGTGCTCTCTGAGATCCCTCCCAATAAAGTGAGCTGGTGAAACAGCCCTCAGGACACCCACCTGTGAGGACAGCAGTTCCCAGAGTATAGCTCACAGCAGGGGTCCTCAAACTTTTTAAACAGGGGCCAGTTCACTGTCCCTCAGACCGTTGGAGGGCCGGACTAGAGTTTTAAAAAAAAACAAAACTATGAACAAATTCCTATTCACACTGCACATATCTTATTTTGAAGTAAAAAAACAAAACAGGAACAAATACAATATTTGTATTTGCATGTGGCCCGCGGGCCGTAGTTTGAGGACCCCTGGCTCACAGCTTAGTGGTCTCAGCATCACTTGGGAATAAGCTAGAAATCAGAATCCCTGGGGGTGGGCCCAGCAGCATATCTCTTAACTACTTTTCCAGGTGATTCTGATACTTTGGACCAGGATGATTTCTGGGAATGTGGCCATGCCATTGCTCCCAGCTTGACTAACTCCAGACAGTGTTCTCACTAATTCCAGGCCCCTGACTTCCATTTACTCTAGAACTCCTTTCCTGCCTTAGTTAGTCTCCCAACCTTGGGACAGCTTTGCAAACAGAAAAGTCTTTCTGAAGTCCCTGGGAGCAATCCCCTTGAAATGTAATCATTGAGGAGAGGGCCCCTGTCTCCCAGTCTCTGCAGGGGGGAGGGAGCCTAACTTTTTAAGTGCCAGTTAGCAAACACAGATGGCTTAGTCACAAGGACACATCACTTCTCCAATGCCCTAGTATTTTTCTTCTATCCCACCCTAGTGCTTAAAAACTCTCCTGTCTTTTAAAGAAGTTGAGTTTAATTGCTGTTCCCTACTGCAATAATCTTGAACGAAGTCTTCCTTATCTGTTTAACTCCGGACCTTTTCTTCTTTAATACTCCTCACCCTGCTTAGTTCTCTAACCTTTGGTGATGTACTTAAAGCAGCATCTGCCTGAACCTCATGTTACCTGTTTAAAGCCTAAGCTCAGCTTCAAATTCAGGTAGACTTGGATGCCGGGGCTCGAGGTGCAATCTGGAACAGATGAAGCATGAGGACCACACTAAGGTGTTTGTCCTGAAGATGCAGCCACTGTCTGTCCAGTACTTACAGTATAAAATATAAGCCTTCAGTCATGAGGGTAAATAAAAACGTGGCATATACAATATCACATGATACACAGAGGCAGAGGGCTCTGAAATCAGAGACCTGAGTTCTGTTGTTTGTGAAGGGTGTGATCCTGTTCTGTTTCCTGCACTGGTGGGGCATCAATTCAGTAGTCCATAAAATGGTAATCACACTAGTCATAACAATAATAATTGCCTTTCAGATGATCACATGCATAAACTCATTTTATCTTCAAAATAACATTATGGGATACCATCATAATTCTAATTTGATAGATTTAGAGTTGGTTAACAGACTAGCCCAAAGCTTCTCAGCTAGAAAGTACCAGATACAAGACACAGACTAAGCCTTCCTAATTCTAATTCCATATTTGGTATACTGGAGTTGCAAAATGCTATAATGTATATTAAATGCCTCACGTATTATTATAGCAACATTTTAGAGATTTGTGGAACTGTGAAATACAGTTGCACCAAACTAAACAATACTAAAGTTTTAAGAATAAGAGTTTCATTTACACAATGGAATACTATGCAGCTGTAAAAAAAAAAAAAAGAAATCTTATTCTTTGGGACAGCATAGATGGACCTGGAGATCACTACGTTAAGTGAAATAAGGCAGAAAGAGTAAGATGATACCAGATGATCTTACTTATATGTGAAATCTAATGAACAAAGTAAACTAACAAAATAGAACTAGAGGCATGGATACATGAAACAGACTGACAGCTGTCAGAAGGGAGCGTAGGGGCTTGGATGAAATAAGGTAAAGAGATTAGCAAAGCACATATATGCATAGGCCTTGGACACAGACAACCATGTAGTGATGGCCAGAGTGAGAGAGGATGGGGGCTAGGTGGAGGTGGGTAAAGGGGAGTCAGTGGGGACATCTGTAATAGAGTCAATGATTAAAAAAAAAGTAAAAACAAAGAAGAGTTTCATTCCCATTTGGATTGTCACTGGCAACCCTATGAAATAGAGGAACATTAAGACTAAATCTGAAAGAATGAATATGTTGAATTTTCATAAACTAAGTAGAAAAAGTCTTTCCTGCTTAAGAAGAATAGGGAACAAAGATTTAAAGAAAAACAATCAATACAAGGGGTATTTGTGGCAAAGGGTGTACTTATTCTGTGGTGGAGCACTCATTATTGCATCTCACAATCATTGTTTTATGTGGCAGGGGCTGAACTCAGCAAAGACTTGAAGTCCTTCCCAAGTTGATGTCACAGCGCCATAAATAATGTTAGTTACAGAAATAAATGAGGACTACAGAGACTGCAGACAGGGAACCTGCTTTGGAGAACACAGTTTGGAGTCCACTGAGCAATGACACCAGTGTCTAAGATGAAGGTACAAAATACTGCTGACTGGGGGAAATTAAAAGAAGTAGCCAGTAGGAAAAGTCATAATGCCATTGAAGAATGATTGGTTATTTGGAGAGGGGCATGAAGGAGAAAGAAATCAAAGAGGAATTCCAATTATTAAACAAAGACTAGAATGGAATTTATGGAGCATTCAATAATACATGGTGCATAACAATGACTGAGTTGAGGCAGTAAATAATCTAATTTACTATGTAATTACCTTTTATTGCAGATAGTGAGGAGGATGTGCACATGTGTGTGAGTGGAGAGAGAGAGAGAGAGAGAGAGAGAGAGAGAGAGAGAGAGAGAAGAAAGGGGGAGAGGGGAAATAAGAGTACCAAACCAACACACCACACTCACTGCAAGATCTTGATACAAAAGAGTCAACAACCCCAAAATGTAGATGTTCTTTGGACTTTTCAGGTCAACAAAAATTCACTTGTGCTTTTTTTCCTTTCCTGGCAAGAGAATGAGAGTGAATAACATAATGTAAGCACTGCTGACTGCCTAATGAGGTGCTGTTTTAGTAGTTTCCAACCAAGAGAGTGTTGAGTAATGTTACAGACATCATGATCGTGTGGAAGATTAAATAATGAGGTCTAGGGAGAATGCCAGAAAATGATGGATACTAAGATTATGGAGATCCAGTTTTATTAAAGCCTACACTTAAATAGAAAGTCTAAACAAATAAATGCTGGCCTATTTAGAGTTCCTTACCACTGGGAAGCTGGCAAGATTCGAGCTTTCCTTGGGAGAAGTGCTCTTACCAGCACTGAGAGTCTGGCTAAACTTCAGGGAATCTCCTGGACAAAAGCCCAACACAGAAGTCAAAGTTCTCCCTGTTCTAATGCACTTGTTGCAGAAGTCTAAGGTGCCATGCAAACCTATTCAGGGGTGATGCCTTTGTTTATTTCAAAGTTACTTTCCATCTCATATTAATTCTAGGTACCTTAGTAAATTTAAAATTCTGAAAGGAATATGATTAGAGATTAGAGTTATGTTTAGGATAATAATTTTATCTGAAAGAATAAAGGAAAGACTGGTGAAAAGAACACTTGTCCTACAGTAGTAGCCTGAATGCTAGTCTGGTGCTATCATTACTTGTGATGTAAATAATGCACTGCCTGTATCTCAGTCTTAGTTTATGTGTTTGTGTGATGAAGCACATGTTCTGGAAGATGGCTTTTACAATTATGCTTGTAGCCACATTTAAAGTTAATTAATGGGTATGTAAGACAGAATCACTGGTTTGTATAAGTATGAAGTCACATTAACCAAAGCTCAGCATTTGCCATTTTAAAGCAGGCTCTCTGTAAAATCCATAGGTAGACTTTCAGTGGAAAGCATGGATATCCAAGGTGGCATGTAGAATGTGACTAGATCGTCCGGCTGGATTAAAAACATGAAGCCGCGCCCTAACCAGTTTGGCTCAGTGGATAGAGCGTCGGCCTTCAGACTGAAAGGTCCCAGGTTTGATTCCGGTCAAGAGCATGTATCGTGGTTGCGGGCACATTCCCAGTGGCGGGGAGGGGTGCAGGAGGCAGCTGATGGATGTTTCTCATCGATGTTTCTGACTCTCTGTCCCTCTCCCTTCCTCTCTGTAAAAAATCAATAAAATTTAAAAGCATGAAGCCGCCTCACTGAAGTAGGTGAGGGGATAGGTGATGAATTAAGTGATTGGAAATGAGTGGAGAATGTAAAACTAATGGCAAAAATAACCATCCATGTGCACTAACTGATAAAGCTGTTTCCAACAAGAGTACTGTTACTAATCGGAAAGCACTATTCACGGGTACCAGGATTAAACAACTATGCAGTAGATGATGGAGGGTGGGAGCCAGGTTTCTTGTTGTGGGAGTGGAAGGTTACAGATAAGCAAGAGGGCTAGAATGATCCATGTGATACTGCGTGTGATATAAAGACAGATAAATGGTTACATATAGAAATATTTATCCATATGGATATACACATGAATTAGTATACAGACATATATTTTTCCTTTTTATTTTCTTTATTGATTAAGGTATTACATATGTGTCCTTATCCCCCATTACCCCCCTACACCCCCTCCCATTCACGCCCTCACCCCCTGGTGTCTGGGTCCATTGGTTAGGCTTATATGCATGCATACAAGTCCTTTGGCTGATCCCATCCCTTTACCCCCGCCCTCCCCTACCTTCCCTCTGAGGTTTTACGGTCTGATCAATGTTTCTCTGTCTCTGGATCTGTTTTTATTCATCAGTTTATGTTGTTCATTATATTCCACAAATGAGTGAGATCATGTGATATTTATCTTTCTCTGACTGGCTTATTTCACTTAGCATAATGCTCTCCAGTTCTATCCATGCTGTTGCAAATGGTAAGAATTCCTTCTTTTTTACTGAAGCGTAGTATTGCATTGTGTACTAGTAGATGTACCACAGTTTTTTAATCTACTCATCTGCTGATGGGTACTTAGGCTGTTTCCAAATCTTAGCTATGATAAATTGTGCTCCTATGAACATAGGGGTGCATATATCCTTTATGATTGGTGTTTCTAGTTTCTTGGGATATATTCCTAGAAGTGGGATAACTGGGTCAAATGGGAATTCCATTTTTAGTTTTTTGAGGAAACTCCATACAGTTTTCCACAGTGGCTTCACCAGTCTGCATTGCCACCAGCAGTGGACGAGGGTTACTTTTTCTCTGCATCCTCTCCAGCACTTGTCGTTTGTTGATTTGTTGATGATAGCCAGTCTGACAGGTGTGAGATGGTACCGCATTGTTGTTTTGATTTGCATCTCTCAGATGATTAGTGACTTTGAGCATGTTTTCATATGACTCTTGGCCTTCCTTATGTCCTCTTTCGAAAAGTATCTATTTAGGTCCATTGCCCATTTTTGGGTTTTTATCTTTCTTTTGTTAAGTTGTATGAGTTCCCTGTAAATGTTGGAGATTAAACTCTTATCGGTGGTAACATTGGCCACTATGTTCTCCTATGGAGTTGGCTTTCTTGTTGTTTTGTTGATAGTTTCTTTTGCTGTACAGAAGCTTTTTATTTTGATGTAGTCCCATTTGTTTATTTTCTCTTTAGTTTCCATTGCCGTAGGAGCTGTATCAGTGAAGATATTGCTTCAGCATATGCCTGAGATTTTGCTGCCTGTGGATTCCTCTACTACAGTGGTTCTCAACCTTCCTAATGCTGCAACCCTTTAATACAGTTCTTCATGTTGTGGTGTGACCCCCAACCATAAAATTATTTTTGTTGCTACTTCATAACTGTAATTTTGCTACTGTTAAGAATCGTAATGTAAATATCTGATATGCTATATGTGTTTTCCGATGGTCTTAGGTGACCCCTGTGAAAGGGTCGTTCGACCCCCAAAGGGGTCGCGACCCACAGGTTGAGAACTGCTGCTCTAATATTTTTATGGTTTCCTGCCTTATGTTTAAGTCCTTTATCCATTTTGAGTTTATTTTTGTGTATGGTGTAAGTTGATGATCTAGTTTCATTTTTTGGCACGTTTCTGTCCAATTTTCCCAACACCATTTATTAAAGAGACTGTCTTGACTCCATCGTATGTTCTTGCCTCCTTTGTCAAATATTAATTGAGCATAGTGGTTTGGGTCAATTTCTGGGTTCTCTTTTCTATTCCATTGGTCTATATGTCTGTTCTTGTTCCAGTACCAGGCAGTTTTGAGAACAGTGGCTTTGTAATACAGCTTGATATCTGATATTGAGATCCCGCCTACTTTGTCCCCCCCCCCCCCCCCAGGATTGCTGCAGCTATTCGAAGTCTTGTTTAAAAATCACATAGTCATATCAATTGATGTAGAAAAAGCATTTGACAAAATCCAACACCCTTTCTTGATAAAAACCCTCAGTAAAATGGGAATGGAGGGATCATACCTCAACATAATAAAAGCCTTATATGACAAACCTACAGCCAACATCATACTCAATGGGCAAAAACAGAAACCATTTCACTTAAAAACAGTAACGAGACAGGGATGCCCACTTTTATCACTCCTGTTTGACATAGTTCTGGAAGTGCTAGCCATAGCAATTAGACAAGAAGAAGAAATTAAAGGTATCCAAATTGGAAAAGAAGATGTAAAGATGTCGTTATTCGCAGATGACATGATACTGTACATAGAAAACCCTAAAGATTCCATCAAAAAATGATTTGACTTAATAAATGAATTTGGCAATGTAGCAGGATACAAAATTAACGCCAAGAAATCTATGGCATTTTTATACACCAATGGTGAACTTACAGAAAGAAAGTTTAAAAAAACAATCCCATTTACCATTGCACCAAAAAAATTAAGATACCTAGGAATAAACTTAACTAAGGAGGTAAAAGACCTGTACTCGGAAAACTACAGGACACTGAAAAAAGAGAAAGAGGAAGACATAAACAAATGGAAGAACGTGTTCATGGGTTGGTAGAATCAACATCATTAAAATGTCCATACTACCCAAAGCAATCTATAGATTCAGTGCACTCCCCATTAAAATACCAATGGCATATTTCACAGACCTAGAACGAACTCTCCAAAAATTAATCTGGAACAGACATATATTTTCTTGCTCTCTCAGCAACGTAATGTATATAATACACATTCTTCTCAAGTGCATATGGAACATTTTCTAGGATAGACCATATGCTGAGCCATAAAACAAACTTCAACATGTTTAAATAAATTGAAATCACAGGAAGTATGTTCTAAGATTACACTAGAATGAAATTAGAAATCACTACCAAAAGAAAGTTTGCAAATTTTATATGACTCAGCAATTCCACCTTAGGGATTGATCTAAGAGAAATGAAAAATATGCCCATACAAAAACTTGTACATAAATGTTGATAGTAGCATTATTCATTATAGCCAAAAAAGTAGAACCAACCCAAAAGTAGAACCAACCTGATGAATCGATAATTCAAGGTAGGATTTCCATATAATAGAATATTATTCAGCAATGTGGAGGAATGGAGTACAGATACTTTCTACAACATTGGTAAACCTTGAAAACATAATTTCAAGTGAAAGAAGTCAATCACAAAAAACTATGTATTGTATGATTCTTTTATGTGAAATATCCATAATATGTAATTCAATATAATCACGAATCAGTAGTTGCCTAGGGTTGGGTTGGGGGATTGGAAGAAAATGGTGAGTGACTGTTTATAGTTATGTGATTTCTTTTTATGGTGATGAAAATGTTCTAAAGTTGGTTGTGGTGATGGTTGCAAAATTCTGTGAATATCTAAAAACCATTGAATTGTACACATTAAATGGGTAAATTGCATGTGAGTTATATCTCAGTAAAGGTGATATAAAAAGGAAGTAGGAGTATGTATACATTTATTATAAAGTGATTTATTTCTATAAATATATCAATGAATAAATTTTAAATTATGCAGATAAGTGCTTTTCAAATTTCATTGTGTATGTACTGTAGCCCATACAAAAAACAAACAAATAGCCCGGATGGCATGGCTTGACCTATGAACCATGTCATGGTCAGGGCACATGTCCAGATTGTGAGCTTGATCCCCAGTAGGGGATATACAGGGGACAGTCAATCAATTATTCTCTCTTATTATTGACTAGAAGCCCAGTGCATGGATTCGTGCACCAGTGAGGTCCCTTGGCCTGGCCTGCACTCTCTTGCAATCCAGGACTCCTCAGGGAATGTCGGAGGTCTGGTGCACAAATTCAGCCCAATTCCCCAAGCCAGGCCGAGTGACCCCACCTGTGCATGAATCTGTGCACTGGGCCTCTAATATGCATATAAGATCTTTGGTTAATCTCTTCCCGCCTTTCCCCCTTCCCTCTGAGATTCATCAGTCTGTTCCATGTTTCCATGCCTGTGCGTTGAGCATCTGCCCTCTGGTGGTCAGTGCACTTCATAGCTACCAGGCTAATGGTCGAACAATCGAATGGTTACTTAGGCTTTTATATATATGTTTCTATTTCTCTCTCTCTCCCTTCCCCTCTGAAATCAATAAAAATACATTAAAACAAACAAACAGGACACAGGTTAGATTTATGTATGACTTAAAAACTAGAAATGCTTTTTACATTTTTAAATAGAAAAATAACAAAAAGAATATTTCATGACAGGGAAAAATTATATGAAATTCAAATTTCAGTGTCCATAAGTAAAGTTTCATTGGAACCCAGCCATGCTCATTCATTTATACAGCATCTATGTTTGTACTACCATGGCTGAGTTGATTAGCTGTGACAAAGGCTTTATGGCCCATAAAGCCTAAAATATTTACTATGGGGCCTTTTGCAGGAAAAACATTGCTAAATTTCCCAATCATGGCAAGTAGCCCAGAGCAGGGAAATACATAGCCAAGTATAGTTGTGGATGTCTGAACTAAAGCAAATGCAGTGAAGATGAAAAGGAGATATCAGATTCAAGTTAAATAGAACAATAGGATAATTACTCATTGATTTTTATTCACTCATTGTAAAGTCACTGACTAATCTGAACATCTCTGACCTTGAAGATTTTGCTAGTACACTATGATTACAGTTGTCCACACTAAACAACATTTAGAATCTGTTTAGGTAACTAGAATGTCTTCTAGTCCACATTTCTAGTGTGGACTACAGTTGAAGTCACTACACATTACACTCAACTTAGGGAAAGTGTGCACAATGAGAGCGATACCCTAGTTTCCCAACAGATCAGCAGACGTGCTATTAACAAGCCTTTAAAAGTTACATAAAATATCACATGAAAGTAGGACAATGTTTAATAAAATAAACTTTCTGCTAAGGGGTGATAATACCCAAAACATTTGAAAATATTGTTCATTTCTTTTTTTGTTTGTTTGTTTAGGTTGCTTCATCTAATACAATTTTCAAGTGCTTAATTTTCAATAACTAACTCATTCCATAACTTTAGTTCTTATGCAGAATTGTCCAGCCTGATTAAACTAGTAACAAAATCACAAAATTAATGTGTTTCTCAAACACAAATTGACACAAAACATCTCATACATTCCAGGATAAGAAAGACACTTCATAAGGCCAACAGGTGTGGATGAAATTTCTTGTAATATTATTAAACTTCTATAGCTGTGCATTTGTGAAATCATCTCAACTGCTGAAAAACTGAGATGGAAGTTAGAGAGACATTTAAGACTAAATTTTTGAATGGGTAATAGTGTTAGATCAAAATTCCAAGTCAATATTTAGTTCTTAGACCATGTATACCTAATGCATTTGCAGACTATGTTCATCCATTTTCTGTAGGCCACATGACTATAACCATCACTGTAAGGAAAAGAGTTTCTTGGAGTCAGCATTGATGCTGACAAAGCACTTTTTTCTTGGCTCAGTTACAAAAACACAGAGGCAAAACAAACAAAACCAGTGAGATGGAAAAAAATCACGTGGTAGCAAAAAAGTTTCTTTGGTGGCAGATCAATATTTATAGTGTCTGGAAAAAAAATTAAAGTGAAAAATATTTTTAACCACTAAATAAAGCATTTGTTCTGAAATCAAAATAGAAAAGCTTGGATAAACCCAATAGATCATTTCTATGACATGTATTACACTAAACCAATTTTAGAGTTTAAATTTAGACTTGTTTATTTGAATGATAAACTAGGCAATACATTATTTTTCAAGTCAAATGTATATTATATGCCTGTTGTTTTATTTTCTAAAAAATAATTGTTTCGGAACCACTCATGGACCATAAATGTGAATATAAATATTCCAATCAAATACTTCAATTTATCATATCTTTGTCTCATTCCTTATCCACATTTCATAAAATAATTCTTCCAGACGGAGACAGTGGATCCCTGTGTACTGCTTCTATTGTTCACCCTGTGTCATTCATGGAGGAAATAGAATTTCATTGAATTAATACTCAGGGTTTTTATGTGCACCTGTTTTATAACACTAATTCTTTATATAATAGTGACGTGCTTGTTTCTGCCATTGTCAATAGACCAGGCTTTATTACAAATTCAGAAAAAGTGACATCTGAATCCACAGCATGTTGTATAATGCCTAGAATAGAAAATTTTCTGGGATGACATGAACTTTGTAAAACCTTATGGGCACACTGAGACGTATAAGATGTAGTCCCTGCTCTCAGTCCATACATTTGCAAGTCTCTTGTAAACTCTGGGATAGAAGTCTAAATCATGCTGGGAATTCCAAAGCTACAGAACAGTAAGAATTGAGTTCTGGTGAAAATCTGTGGCCTAAAGAGTTTAGAAATGCATACATCTGTTTGAGAACTTTATAACTCAGGTTAGCATGTCTGAAAACTCTGAGAAGCTCTATAATGAAGAAACACTCCTTCAACTGTAAGACTTCCCCAAAGTTATTTGACATAGTTTGAGAGACAGACAGATGGGGAGGGAAGGGGTATTGATGGGGAGACTATTATTATTCTAGGATACTAGTCTTACACAAGACATTTGTTGTTGTTTTTCCTCCTGAAAACTGCTGACATAAAGTTAGTCAGGCTAAGTAAGAGTGAAAAGATTCATCTCCAAATATTTTTCACTTTTAAGTTATTTCTTCATGGGCTTCTCTTAGTTTTCTCCCTTTTTCTCTTTTTAGACATGCGTTTATTTTTTTCAATGCCATTCTATTTTTGTTCCATCTGAGCTGTAGCAGCAACAAAGAGTATTAAAAATAGCTTTTATCTTTTGCAGCTCATGCCTGGATACCTCATTTATTCCACATGTCACTGGCTTTGTGGTAATGACATCCTTAGATGACTCAAAAACAAAGAGAAACAAGACAAATAATTGACCAACCAATGACAAGAAAGGAGGTTATCTAGTGACTATCAGAAAACATTGAAGCTGACAGCTGCTGGATTTATTATTAGGTTCACCTTAGATTCAGAAAGCAAAAAAACAACAACAATCACATTTCTCACTCCTTTCATATGCATTAAAACATTTATCTGACCACAGAGATATGAACATTTCTGTTTAGATAAACATATTTACACAGCAACCGTCCTTTGCATCCATGCTTCTATGGTCTAAAAGAAGTCTGGGAAATGACAGACACAATACATGATTAACCATGCTGGATAAGATCATTTTGATGTAAAAATATTTGTCTTATCTTCTGTGTGTTAATGTTATAGTGAAAACTGGTAAGCACTCGGGAAAGAAAAAAAAAAAGGAACACTAACATCCTCTTAACCTTAACAAGAGCTTCTCTCATGTGTGAAAAGACAATCGGAAGTTATTAAAGAGTCGCCATCAATCACTTTAATAATTTCCTACCGTGTCATCCTGTTAACTGAGCAGAGCTTCTAATTAGTCTGAGATTATGGACAGAAGACAAAGATGAGTGTTGGGCTGAATGGCCTTGCCTACTAAGCTCAAAGGCTCACATTGATGACCTGTGTCTTCCACAAAAATGGGGACTTCCCCTTCACAGATGGGGAGAGAACACACCACACAAGTATGGGGGCTTTGTCTTTCCTGCCAGCACCGTCTATGACCTGATTTAGAAATAAAAATCTCTCCCCAAAAATTACCTTAATATTTGGGATTAAAAATGTAGGATAAATTTAAAATAATAAAATCTTAAGAGCTTATTCCTCTTTCTTTTAGACAAAACCAAAAATATTTTCTGCTATGATTTTTTCAGTACAAATAAATGAACAGAAATGAGTACATGTATTGTTCAAGTATAAAACATTTAAACTAAAATAGGCATCAAATGTAGTGAGGAGCTTCATTGTTGTATTTTAATTATAGTTATAAACATAAAAATAGATTTCAGAGTTAAATTCAATATTAATGTACTATTTTACCTTATATATTTAATAAAGTCAGATATTTGTTATGTATAATGAAAATAAGGTTGAAATTTACCTAGCATTTACCTCCAGTAATACAGATTCATATGAGAACATAATATGTACGATAAAAGACACCAAATATGACACACAGCTAAAGGAATTTGGATGGCTGGGATCCATACACCAGGCTTGTTTTCTTTTAAGATACAACCATTTGCAAGGGATAATAATCATAGAAACCATTGGCTTAGACAAAATTCTCAGTTTCCTAGATGGGGGCTTAGTGACAGAGAGACTGGGGACTTATCAAATATGATATCCCTTGTTAATAGTATAGGAAGACTTCAGTTTCATACCCATCATATTACAGTTTTCCTTTTCCCCAACTATCCAAATAAGCTCTTCCTTGTTGGTTTAAGGAGCAAAGTCCAAGGAGGAGACTATAGCAGTCTTGGCTTGGACTAAATGCCCACACTAGAATAAAACAGTATTCCCAAGAATGGGACACCCTGATTGGCAAGGCTCCAGTACCAGGTCTGTGCCTCTGTTCATGGGGGTGATGTTGGGGGAATTTCCAATAAAGAGGTAATGTTTGTGGTTTGCTTTTTGAAGTTTTGAATGCCATTTTTATTATGAGAATGGTGATGGCTTGACTTACAAGTCATTCCTTTTCTTTTTTAAAATATATTTTATGGATTTTTTTTACAGAGAGGAAGGGAGAGGGATAGAGAGTTGATCAGCTGCCTCCTGCACACCACCTACTGGGGATGTGCCTGCAACCAAGGTACATGCCCTTGACCGGAATCGAACCTGGGACCCTTCAGTCCACAGGCTGACACTCTATCCACTGAGCCAAACCGGTTAGGACTACAAGTTATTTCTTATTGTCTGCCCAGAGTTTCTTAGCAGAGCCAGAACCTATCCTGGTGTTGCAATCACTGGAAATAACAGAGATAATGCTTTTTAAATTAAAAATAAATACACCTGAAAGAGAGAGAGAGAGGGGGAGAGAGAGAGAGAGAGAGGGAGAGAGAGAGAGAGAGAGAGAGAGAGAGAGAGAAGGATGGGTGAATGAGGTGGGTGGGAGGCAGGACTATATAAACAGAAAGAAAAACATCTAATATCTATAATAATAAAAGCATAATATGCTAATTACATTGGATGAAGCCAGGGCTGGAGGGAAGCCTGGGTCCTGGGTGCCAGAGGGAAGCCGGTGCCGGCAGTTGGGGGAAGGAAGGCCTACTCTTGCATGAATTTTGTGCATTGGGCCTCTAGTCCATTATAAGCAGCATTACTGTTATCATCAGGCTTAAATCAAATATCTGCCCCAGCATACCCAACTAATATCCCATTCTACACCCAACCATAGCAGCCCAGAATATTTCTCAGGCTTACCTAACATTCTGGTGTGTGTTATTACAGGTACAGTATTTTAGTCTCCTGGATGCTTAATTGGAATGAAAGTTAAACCATATTTGAGAAGAACTTTAGTCAAAGAGCTATGGATTCATTGGTGTATTAAGGCACTTACATTGTACAATTAACAAGTCAGGGTGTTTAATATTTTGTAGGATATACTACTAATTATAATATTAAATGTAGGATGAGATTGTCCTGTGGGAACCATTAATGGTATCAATAAATGAAAAACCTTTAATATATTAATGGTACCATGTGCCTTACCCACCAATGTTTGAACTTACTGTGCTATAAAATAATAATAAATTGGAAAAATGACAATCCCTTAGTGAGTTTCTGCATAAAGAAAATAAAGTTGAAGCAAGGTTTTGTGGACTTTGGAGATCTTTTGCTCCTTGTATTAACTGAGTCCTTCAATATTTACCCTTAGTTCCTGGGCAAGTAGTTTCTTACACCTTTACTCCCAAATGAAATTAAGGTTGAGAGAAAAAGAATTGCAAAGAAACAGTCACACAATCACAATATTATAGGTCTGTACCTTGATCCTGATTTAATATAATGCATTTCAATTAAAAAAGACTGTCATCGTGTGTGAGAGCAATATGCTAACATTTAAACAGCAGATGATACGGGAGAATGATGGTTCGATGTCATGAAGAGTTGTACAATTGGAAATAGATAATGTTATAATAACAGGATGGGGAAGTTATGGAGGAAGTAATTTTAATATAAAGGAGTAACACATATGGAGCCATCTGTTTGCTCAAAATCATCTCTTCAAAATCCATTTCCTCTGCAAACAAGTTTTGTTTTTGTCTTACTTTTTTTTTGTAAATAAGATAATGTCACCAGAATTACTCGTATTCTTCCTAATCTCGTCCACTTAACTGCACCTGCACCTATGATTTAGTAACTTTTATAACTGTGTTCAAATACTAAATAAAGAGGAGGAGAAAAACAAATTAAAACTAAAATAATTTTTAATCACTAAAATACCTCAAGTTAGAATTAGTTTTTAAATATGATCTCCTAAAATGACTGACCAAGTTGATTACTTCAAATCTGATCCTTTCTCTTTTGCACCAATTTAGAATCATAACACTTTTTGTTTGTTGCATTAAACATACCTTCAAACATGTTAGTGCCTTATATTTTGGCCAGTTTACAGTTCTAAAGATAGTTTTGGATAGAATACAAATTAGTGACATTTATCTTAACAATTTTTATTCAGAAAACCATAAAAATTTTTAAAAATAATTGGCTCAGTGTTTGGTATTTAAATGTAATGAACTAAACCGCAAAACTCCAACTAATTTCCTTCATTAAAAAATATAGTTGGCATTTTTGCTTTAGAAGCAATTATTAAAGAAGTTAATGTAAAAACAGTAGTTGTATTCACAAAAGCAAAATTAATGGTATTATCAGTGAGAGGTAAGGTATCCTGTCAACTGATTGAAGGTGTTTTCATAATTTAATGGTTGCTTTTACCTAACAGCAATAGTGTACAATTCTAATAGCACCAAAAAGAAATATACAAGTAATAAAGAATTAAACAGACAATACCCAGCAGCTCCAATTCAGTGTAATAAATTTACATTTTATTGCTTTCTGTGCTTAATAAGAATTCTAGGATTCATTTGTTTCAAAGAATTATCAAATTTTAGCCAAAATGATTCTAAAATAATAATAAGCTCATGAAACACAAATTAGAATATTAATCTCCTATGAGGGTAATCACAGAGGGAAATTCACACTGAATCACCATTCTTCCATTAGACTTGTGTGCTGCAACACTGATTTAATAAAATTACCATTCAGATAGAGACATTCAATCAAGTTGCACATTACTAGCAAAAAATCTGCGTCTGCTGCTGCTGCGGGGGCTATTTCTGTTCTGAAGACTGGAAATAATGACCGCATTTTCCATCCATTGGCGATGGCATAAATACACAGCACCCTGAGATTCTCAACAACGGCATAATTGCAATTTGGTTGTGTGCACTCAAGAAGAAAATCCTGTGGGGACTGTTTTATTTAAATATAAGCATTCATATTTTATTTAAATATGAGTTTACATATTAAGTGAACAATTTGTTGGGGAATGTGTTGTTGGAGGGAAGGAGAATTAAAACATGCCTTAACCAAGCATTTCTATGTGAAAATGTAAAACCATTTAGTTTTGGTCTCTATTATGTAATGTCCTATTCAAAGTCTTCAACTTTTTATTGTAATATAATCGAAATCATGGTGGAAAATTAGGAAAAAACATTTAAATAGTTCTCTTGTGGAACCTCAAAAGCCCTAGATCACAAGATTTATAAACAATCTTGAAAATTTCTCTTGGTGACTCTTGTATTTTTTTTTTTTAAATGTTTTTATGGCTTTCCAAGAGAGGAAGGGAAAGGAAGACATAGAAACATCACTGATGAGAGAGAATCACTGATTAGATGCTTCCTGTACGTCCCCTTATGGGGATCAAGCCCACAACCCAGGCATGTGTCCTGACTAGGAATTGAACTATGACCTCCTGGTTCATGGGTCAACACTCAACCATTGAGCCACACTGTCCGGGCAACTCTTGTGTCTTGATGGCTTATTAGGTTTAACCCATCCAAATATATTTCATATATTAAACATATGTAAAAAAAAAGATGTTATCTCTATTTAAGAAAGAAGAAAATATATTGCTTCTTGAATGAACTGAAAAAATATGCACTTTCAACTATATAAATACATTTTAAACTTGAACAGTATTCATTATATGCTCTTTCAGTTTTGATATTCATTGAATGCAAAATGCTTACTAGTGGGTCTAATGAAATTCCTTGCTCAAGGTATAGAAATATAATAGCAAACATTAAAATAAGCAGAAACCAGAGACTAGAGTCAGATGAATATGAGTCACATGTTCAGATATTAAACTACTTGTATACTATTTATCCCCTCTTTGTGTTAATTTCATGAAAAGTTATATTAGTGGGGAAAGAGTTGGTGTATTTGTTTTAAACAATTGTGGTTTCATCCACTTGTTTATGGTTTTTTAGATAGAATGGGTTAGTTTAAACAGTTCCAAATAAGACTTAGAGATTTAAATTTAATATATCTTTTTGACATCACATATTTTAAAAAGACTATTTTGGAGGTGTGCCTACTCATCTAGCTACCTAGATGAAATGAGAGTCCTCTGTAGGAAACGTACCCCACATAGACTGGTGACTATCACCTAGATTGGTAACTAGCTTAATATTTGACATAGAAACCTACTGTATTATAATTTTCCATTGTGAACCCACATAGAGGATATGATTAAAGATGCTATAATCAGCACCAACAAAGAATACTAAAGGATAATATAAAATGTGCCGACTACTCCCATTTTTCAGCTACATTAATTTTTGTTGTTTGTGTTTGTATGCTGCAAGCTGAAACATAAATTCCCTAGCTTCAGATACATTCAAATATCTCACAATTTCCTAGCAATGTGTTTCTCACTTTAGAGTCCATTAGACATAAGTATCACCTCTATTCATACTGAGATGCATATATGAATATTTTACCCTTTGTTTGCTAATCATAATTTAAAACCTATTTCTAGAATGTCTGTATTTCCAATAACAAGCACACATTTCTTGAGGCACAAGTAACAGTGAAAAACGTAAATGGTAGTTATTCAAGTTTCATTAAATAGCATTCAGTCACATCTTTGCTTCTCAAAAGATTATTAGTTGACATTATGTAGAATGTCCGTTTCTAAAATACCAGTTTTTCAGGTTAAGAACTGTGGCAGATATTATTTTACAAAGTCTGCCATAGTAACGTTCTCCCATCCCATATATTCTGCAATGTGACCTTGCCTTCCCCTCTCCCATTAAGGGGAGGAGCTGATGTCTCCACCTCCTGGAAACTGGGCAGACCCTCTGGCTGCTCTGACCAACAGCATATGAGGGAATGAAGGGGTCCCAGTCCCTATCACAACCATTAACTGGACTGAGAACTTCTGCTCCACTTTTTTTAAAGCCAACTGGCACCTGTAAGTGTGACTGGGCTAGAAAAACCAAGCGGTAAGGAGGCTCAGCCACGGAGGTTGAGCCTGAATGAAGAGAGGGCAAGGGATCCAGGAGTCATGAGGAACCAGACCTGTGAGTGAAGAAACCAGCATGTGGAAACCTCCAACCTCAGTCACTCCTGGTGGTGTCCCGCAGATCAGGGACAAGCTACCCAACAAGCCCATTCAACCTTGGCAGCATTTTAATAAAATAATGTCATTGTCATGCATGAAACTCATGAACAGGTTCATGTGGGTTAATTTTCCAAGGCACATGGCCTAGCAGCTATATGTCTCTTTTCTAGTTGCCAAAAAGGTTGTCCTACCCTAGGCTTAAAGGAGTTTGTTAGGGTAAGAAAGGGTATTGGCAATTGCTTATTAGCCAATATGCAGGGGGGAAAAAGCATGAAAAAATGTTTAAAAATATGAATCATTATCTGATAGCCTAAATGATTAATTCTACCTTCTTATACATAATCTCTCTCTATAGCCATATACTTGGAGTTCATTTCTAAACATTTTTGTGGTTCAAAATATTAAATGCTCAGAGAAAAATAAGAGAATTCTAATAGATCCTGAATATAAAAGTATTTTCCCCAAAGGCCACAGGCAGTTTTATTTTTTATCAGTTAATTCTCATCTATCTTTAGACTTTTAATCTGCAGTGTATCTTAAATATTAAACAATGGAAACAAATGTGTTTCACAAGGGAAATAGATGTCAAGGCTCAAGCAACACTACAGTAATTTCCATCAATGATTTAGACTTCACTGTCAAATATTTACATAGCATACTTCAAATTAAAGTAAAAAACATGGATTTAGTATGAATGAAGTGGCATTTTTCCAAAGGGTAATTCTCTTTCAGGGCTTGTTCAAAACTTATTACAGATGCTTTAATAAGATTTCATTATTTCAACTCTTTTGATCCATGCTCCTGTAAGGCATTTCTACATTTTTACAAATCCTTTACTAACTAATGTTTTATATATAATTTTACATTTTCTGTATTCACTATGATAACATATTACCACAATAAAATTAATAAACAATCATAGTTTATGCTTTAAGTAACTGACTTTTGTCACCATTGATTTCTTCATGAACAATCCAAATCTCCAATACCCTATCTAATAATAGACAAACATGGTAATTAACCGTACCTCAGACATGCTTCCCATTGGCTAATCAGGGCGATATGCAAATTAACTGCCAACCAAGATGGCGGCCGGCAGACAGGCAGCTGAAGCGAATAGGAGGCTTGCTTGCTCCAGTGATGGAGGAAGTCAAGGTTCCCCACCTGCCACTGCCGGCCTCTGAGCTGCACTCTAAGAAACAATGTTGCAATTATAGAAGCTAAACAAACCCCAGAAACCTGCTTTCAGACAGCCGGCCTCGGAGCTGGAGCTGCAACAGTGTTTCAATTATAGAAGCCAAACAAACCCAGATACCTGCTTTCAGCAGCCGAGGCCTCAGAGCTGGAGCTGAGCCTCAGAGCTAAAGCTGGCTCTCAGTTCCAGTGACAGCCATAGAAGGTAAATAAATCCAAGAATAAAAAATTTAAAAAAAGGAAAAAAGGAGAGGTTGGGAGCTTCAGTCGCCCGCCAGCCTGAAAACAGCCCTCAGCCCCTAACCCAGGCTGGCCAGGCACCCCAGTGGGGACCCCAACCTGAAGGGGGTGTGACCAGCTGCAAACAGCCATCATCCCCTCATCCAGGCTGGCCAGGCACCCAAGCAGGACCCCCACCCTGATCTGGGATACCCTCAGGGCAAACCAGTCGGCCCCCACCCATGCACCAGGCCTCAATCCTATATAGTAAAAGGGTAATATGCAAACTGACCCTAACAGCAGAAGGACTGAGAATGACTGGTCACTATGACACACACTGACCACCAGGGGGCAGATGCTCAATACAGGAGCTGCCCACTAGTTGTCAGGAAGCTCTCACATGGGAGGAGCTCTGCTCAGCCACAAGCCAGGCTGATGGCTGCCAGTACAGTGGTGGTGGTGGGAGCCTCTCCTGCCTACTCAGCAGCGCTAAGGATGTCTGACTGCAGTTTAGGCCTGATCCCTGGTGGCAAGTGGACATCTCCAGAGGGCTGCTGGGCTGCCAGAGGGATGCCTGATTGCCATCTTAGGCCCAACCCCCTGGGAAGTGGGCCTAAGCCAGCAGGTGGTCATCTCCTGAGGGGTCCCAGACTGCGAGATGGCGCAGGCCGGGCTGAGGGACCCCCCTCTCCCCCCCGAGTGCACAAATTTTTGTGCACCAGGCCTCTAGTATATTATAAATTAGCAAATTCATTTCAAGATTAGAATTAGATGATTTAAATACTTAAACATCAAGGAAATTAAAATACATTTATCACAAATGGGGTCAATTGCTAAGAATAACCCTCAAATATATGTCCTTTTATTCTGTTCAAATGTCAAAGAGGCTGGTAAACAAGAACCTAAAATTCTATAATTTTTTGTACTATAGATCTTGATATCAACTTAGTGATGGGCATTAAGTGATTTTTCTGTAAAATATCATTGGATTTCAAATGGTTCTTCAGCAGCAGAAACTTTTTCCTTTTTTTCTAACAAAACCATCCTCATCATTGCAATGAATGAAACAGATGAAGATATCTTTTATTTAGGAAATTGAGGCTTGATATTGGCCATATTCCTGTGCACATGATCTTTCCCCTTCCTGCAGAGATCATGCCTGAAACACTTCTGTAGGTGTGCAGTGTTCCAGCACACTGTTAGAATACCATGTAC
This sequence comes from Myotis myotis, assembly GCF_014108235.1. Lineage (NCBI taxonomy): Eukaryota > Metazoa > Chordata > Mammalia > Chiroptera > Vespertilionidae > Myotis > Myotis myotis. Next base: position 45,902,071 of record NW_023416401.1, read on the forward strand.
TAGATCAGTTAGTGTCACTTGACGATAATCCATGTATTTTTATGGAGTGAATAATGGGCTCAAACAAAAAGGCATCCATACCTATCCACCACCTGCAAGCAAGCTACAGGCACACACTGACCTAAGTACTGGATGAAAAACATTTCCATGTTATAAACAGCATCTAAGCCCCATCACCACTCTTTTGACATCGAACAGACACTTCTTTAAGCGTTCCAGCCGCTCTCCATATTCCCTGGCCCCTGGCACTTAGAGGGGCCACATTGTGACTAACCTGTAACAGCAACTTATGGCACAGTCAGCTCAGTTAGTAAAAAGACTCATCCTGCAGTGTCTTAATCTGAGATGGCAACCGAGGAGACCACCTGTCTCAAATGGTACCTGCACACATGGTGGCCCCTTCAGAAGCTGACTCCCAGATGAACATATGGAGCTGGGCCCCTAACCAAGATGCTTATGTCACATGTTTGCTTCAACTCTTCAACTAGAGGAGCAATGCTCTCTCCCAATTACATTCTCCTAATCCTTAACTGATTTCTGACAATGTGGCACATAGATTGATAATGTCATCTATCTAGAAGAACTTTTCAAGTGTGTTTGATCTAATCATTCATTGAGTAATTTTTTTCTTTCCAAGTGCTGCACAGATTCTCTATTTTCCAATATTTATATATTTTTCTCTTGACTACAGTCCTTCATAGATACTAATTTTTTCAATTTTAAAAGTAGCTTTAAAGAAACATTGATTAACAAATCATTCAGCAATAAGGATTGAACAATTCCTAAAACATGGAAGGTGGTCATTAAATGCTTGTAAGTAAATGAGTGATAGTGCTTGTGAGATGAACTTGGGTTTGTGAATAATTATGAAATTAATTATACATGCATTAATTATATATTGTCAATATATAATAGTTAATTTATTATAAATGTATGTATATGTAATATAAATATACATATAAATTATATGTATTATATATACATATATACATTTATTATGTATACATGTATTATGTATATATACATATGTATACATTTATATACATTTCTAATAATTTTTATAATTAATAATTTATTATAGATGTTTACACAACACATATATATTTACATGTATATTTATATATTTACTACATATACTTATAATAAAATTTATGATAAATATATATATAGAGAAATTTTGTAATTATTTCACTCTGAGGTAAAGAAGTAAATCTGAGGCCATTCTTGGGAATCTTTCAAAAAATTAAGTTATTAGAATTATTTTTCTTTTGTGGTAGAAGAGAAAAATATAATGGATGTCACCCTATGTTTAGGGCATGATACACAGAATGTCTACATTTAAAATTTTTAGTAGAGTCAGAGAATATTTTGTCTGGTCACTGAAACCAAACCAGAAAAACATTTTTATTCCTAAAGCACTACCAGATCCCTCTTCCTCAGGATAAACAGACGAGTCAGCAGTCCACCAGGCCTTCCCTCACTCCTCAGATGACTCTTAGTGCAGAATAATGCCAACAAGGTTATGTCCTCACTTCTCAGGCACAGACTTGGGATGAGGGATACCTGAGGATGGACAATGAGGAACTTGATACAGGGTATCTGCTGCCTTATTTGCTCTATGTTCTGGACCCATAGGGACAGTTAAATGACCACCCAAAGCCATGCCTCTCCAACTGTCTATGGAAAACGATCAGTTTTTTTCTTATTTTTTTTAAACTTCCTACCCATTAAGAAACTTTAAAGTACATTAAAAACAAATTTTAAACAATAAACTTATCTAACATAAAAGCCATTTAAAAAATATAACTAGACTCAATAGATCTCAAATCAAACTGCTCCAAAGCCTTTGGACTCAGTTTTAGCCCTGGCTCATCTGAACTGCAAATCCACTGGGCCACCATGTGCTGAACCTGGGATTCAAAGAATCCCAACTCAAATCTCAACAAAAGGACGTAAACTAAAGGATACACCGTGGAACACAGTTGATCCTCTTTATGTGTGAATTATATTCTTGCAAAGTCATCTACTCTTGTATTTTTTTGTAACCGCAAGACCCATTGGAATCAACCAACACCCACATGTTTCCAGCTGAGGCCCAATAAAGCGATGCTCCGCGGTTTTGTTTCAGCTCTCTTACTGCACACAAGTGCCTTTTTTCAAGGTATCCTTAGCCATATTTTTTACATTTGTGTGCTTTGTGTTGGTGGCTTCACTGTTTGAAATCGCCCCAAGCATCATTCTGAGGTGCTATCTGGTGTTTTTAAGCACAGACAGGTTCTGATGTGCCTTAGGAGGAAAATACATATTCTAGATCAGTAATTCCCAAAGTGGGCGCTACCGCCCCCTGGTGGGCGCTGCAGCGATCCAGGGGGGCGGTGATGGCCACAGGTGCATTTGTTTTAACTTTTTTTGTATTACCTTTCTATTCTGAGTTCAATAAATAGTTTCATAATTTCAAACTTCAATGTTTCTAATTTACACCTTTCTTTACAATATTTTATGAAAAAGGTAGAAACATTAATACATATATCTTTCTGTTTAATTGCTATTAAAATTTTAAAAAAAATTAATTTCCAGGGGGCGCTGAGTAATATTTTTTTCTGGAAAGGGGGCGGTAGGCCAAATAAGTTTGGGAACCACTGTCTAGATAAACTCCATGTAGGCATGAGTTATAGGCCCGTTTCCAGGAGTTCAATGTTAATAAATAAAAAAATACATGTTAAATAATAGATATATACTTATGAATTGGTTAAAGAAAATGTTGTGACCAGGATGACTGGACCCAACTCTGTACTTCTCCTATGAGAAATGGGTTAGTCTTAGCTCATTGAATGTTCTCGGAGACTATATGGAACATAACTGTCACAAATGATAAAAATTTATTGTATATACAACTCTTTCCTCACATGAGTATGGTAGAGTCATTTTTTTTCAAGTAACTCTAGAAAATCTTTTAAATTTATTTTAAAAATACACTTCTTATATGTTTAGTTTTTCATGGGTCAGTAAGACACACAACTACTTTAAATATATTACCTAATGATAGACAAAGCTTAAAATACATCCAGATTTTTCTGTATTGATTCTTGAATTCATTGAAAAAAATGCAAAGTGCAAAAACAGAAAATGTCTGGAAGTATTTTTGGTCTGTGCTGTAAAAGAAAGATAGCTTCTAAATTTAGGCTTTGTTCCCATCACCAAAAATAAATCAGCTGAGTATCTGTATGCATACTTATGAAGCTGACATATTTATTTGAATTCCTTCTATAAAACAAATATTTCAGTTGCTTATATTATAGTGACTGGCTGTTCAAAAAAAAAATACAACTATTACATAGAATCGGTTTATCAAAGTGTTTTATGACAATAATATTTCAGCCAGCCTTGGTTTTGAGAGACCTATTGGACACTTATTTTAACTTTAGTGGTAAGACTCAAGCCTTAGGATTTAGAAATTACCCAAATGATTCAAAATATATTAAGGTCACAGATGTCAGCAAAGCCCTCAACCTCTTGGTTTCTGATAGCATATATAAAACATTAGGATTAATTTTGAAGTAGTAAACATGCTTGTTTATTTGAAAAAATTAAAATGATTGAAATAATCAAACGAGTGAACCGAATTTGGCATGCAGGTTATTGGACAAAAAAAATTATTTTAATCATTAAAGGAAAGCAATTGACTTTTAAAAAGGAGGCTCTACAAGTATGAAAGAAACATAAAGACCCGTGTCTTCCTAAGGTCTTTCTTTTCTAAGTTTTGTAAAGTTAAGTATGATTTAGGCCCACAATCCTGCTAAGGCCTCGTATCCACTAAGCAACTCTTTCCTGCAGAATTTGTTATCACAATCTGGAGGGAAGAGTTTCTTGAGGTTTGAATGCCACCTGTAGTTACCTAGGACAAAGGAGTTGCAAGGGCTCCCCTGTGACAAAGATTCAGAAGACAAGAAGCCAACAGAGGAAAGAGTGGGGGTAAAAAACCCAGCAGGAAAGTGATGACTCCATAGTCGGTTAAAACTCTATGGAAGGATGGAGGGCCCATTCCATCCAAGCAGCCTGAGATCCTCCCAAGCTAGAGGTCTTCTAAGATTCCACTTTGTAAACAGGATGAGTCTCCTAAGACAGAGGGGTCTCAGGACTATTGGACAGCATGGCTTCTTTAAAGCATGGAAACTAGGCAATAGATATTTGGAGGTTCTTTTATGTTCGTCATATTTCTTATATAATTCTTTGATTTTTTTTTCTTTTTTATAAAGTTCCGTATCTTCTAGAATAATATTTTAAACAGAACAATGCCAGAGGGGGGAGATACGTATATGCTAAGCAAACTGAAACTTTTAAAATGGATTTTTTTCTTCCTCCATAAAATATTAATCTGTTTTGTCATTGTTTAAATATGTTTTTATTGATTTCAGAGAGAGAAAAGGAGAGATAGAAACATCAATGATCAGAATCATTGATTGACTGCCTCCGGCACATCCCCTACTGGGGATTAAACCCACAACCTAGGCAGTGCCCTGATGGGGAATCGAACCATGACCTCCTGGTTCATGGGTTAATGCTCAACTGCTGGGCCATGCCGGCCAGGCTGTTTTGTCATTTTTATTTTTAGTGTATACACCCTTTTTGGCAACAGGGAGTCCACTTCAGCAGCAGCTGAAGCCCAAGTCTGAAATGATTCCTTCATCATATACATAATGAGAGTGTTGAATGCTCTAAATTCCATTGCATACAAACATAAATAAATTTCATTTTTTCCTCAGTCTCTTCCCCCAAATGTGCTATATGAAATTTTCCTGCCCCATTTCACTTATAACACTTGGGTGGATCTTCTGATTTGGAACAATTTTCTGCTGTGAAAAGCTGTGTCCAGCAGAGTTTAAAATCCCCATATCATGTTTGATCGCTGCCTTACCCTTTTGGTGCTGAATATTAGGAGGCGAATGTAGGGGAAGAAGAATGAATATCTCTTCCCTTTCCTTCCCACTTTGGAAGTAAAGAATTTTTACTTCCCTAGCTGAGGATGACTAGTCTTCAACTATCTCTGGCCCACCTGTGAGTTCTTCAGAGAGTCGTGTAAAGTCTTCCCCTTACACAGTTCCCTGTAGTGGGGCAGCCTCTGACCAATGCAACAACCTGAAAATGAAAAACCCGTCCTGTCCTGTATCACATACCTGGACTATTATTGTCCTTTTGTCTATGGTCCTGTGCTTATTTAAAAATCCTCACACTATACCATGACCTCAGTTTCATCAATGTCATATTGTCTTCCATATCTGTGTTTCATGTGTAAGACATTTCTTACCATAACTACATGCTTTCCAATGGTACAACACAAAGGTACTATCCAGTCCACACCAAACTGCTCTGTTTAGGGAAAATGTCAAAAAGAAATAAATACCAACATTTATTTATCTATGAAGTTGTTTAGTCAGCTCTACATTGAACTTGACGTCTGTTTATTTACAAGCACCAATATTTTACATCCCAGACTTTAACTTCTTTGAAGTTAAAGTTCATACCTATTTACCTGATATAAGTCATGCATTTGCAAATAAAATTGATAAATATCCTATCTAATAAAAGAGAAACATGGTAATTAGTGTACGACCGCTACCCTTCCCATTGGCTAATCAGGGCGATATGCAAATTAACTGCCAGCCAAGATGGCGGCCGGCAGCCAGGCAGCTTGAAACTAACATGAGGCTTGCTTGCTTCAGTGACGGAGGAAACCAATGTTCCCCACCTGCCTTGCCGGCCTCTGAGCCTGTAGTTTGAAACATTGTAACAAATATAGAAGCTAAACAAAACCCCAGAAACCTGCTTTCAGCGAGCTGGGATCTCAGAGCTGGAGTTATACATTGTTTCGATTATAGAACACAAACAAACCAGATACCTGCTTTCAGCAGCAGAAGCCTCAGAGCTGGAGCCAGAGCTAAAGCTGGCCCAGAATAAAAAGAAAAGAAAAAAAGGAGCAGTTGGGAGCTTCAGCCCTCAGCCCCTCACCCAGACTGGCCAGGCACCCCAGTGGGGACCCCCACAATGAAGGGTGTGTGACCAGCTGCAAACAGCCATCATCCCCTCACCCAGGCTGGCCAGGCACCCCAGTGGGGACCCCTACCCTGATCCAGGACACCCTTCAGGGAAAACCAGCCGGCCCCACCCATGCACCAGGCCTCTATCCTATATAGTAAAAGGGTAATATGCCTCCCAGCACCGGGACCAGCGGAGCCGAGAGGCCTCCTGGCACCAGGATCAGCATGACATGGGGCAGCGCCCAAACCCCCTCATCGCCCTGCGGCTCTGTGTGTGACAGGGGGCGGGGCCACAACCTCCCTATCAGCCCTGCTCTGTTTGTGACAGGGGAAGGCGCCCCAACCCCCTGATCAGCCCTGCTCTGTGTGTGACAGGGTAGAGCCATAACCTCCCCATCGGTCCTGCCCTGAGTGTGAGAGTGGCGGCGCCCCAACCCCCTGATCGGCCCTGCTCTGTGGGTGATAGAGGGCAGCACCCCAACCCCCTAATTGGCCCTGCTCTGTGAGTGACAGGGGGCGGTGCCCCAACTCCCCTGTCGGCCCTACTCTGTGAGTGACAGGGGGGAGCTCCTCAACCCCCTGATCGGCCCCGCTCTGTGCATGACAGGGGGGAGCTCCCCAACCCCCTGATGGGCCCTGCTCTGTGAGTGACAGGGTAAGGAGCCCAACCCCCTGATGGGCCCTGCTCTGTGCATGACAGGGGGCAGCGCCCCAACCCCCAGATTGGCCCTGCTCTGTGTGTGACAGGGGGTGGCGCCACAACCTGCCCATCGACCCTGCCTTGAGTGTGACAGGGGGTGGTGCCCCAACCCCCCAATCGGCCCTACCCTGAGCGTGACTGAGGGTGGCATCGCAACCTCCCAATACGCCCTGCTCTGTGAATGACAGGGGGCGGCGCCCCAACTCCCCAATCGGCCCTGCTCTGAGCCAGACCAGGGGCTGCACCTAGGGATTGGGCCTGCCCTCTGCCACCCGGGAGCAGGCCTAAGCCAGCAGGGCATTATCTCCCGAGGGGTCCCAGACTGTGAAAGGGCACAGGCCAGGCTGAGGGACCCCCTCCGCCCCCCTCGAGTGCACAAATTTATGTGCACTGGGCCTCTAGTCCTATATAATAAAAGACTGATATGCTAAGTGTCCAGTCACCCAGTGGGCCGTTCAACCAATCAAAGCATAATATGCTAATGATATGCTAAGGCTGCTCAACTGCTCGCTATAACGTGCACTGATCACCAGGGGGCAGACAGTTGACCAGTCGCTATGATGCTCACTGACACCAGGGGGCAGACGCTCCACTGGTAGGTTAGCTTGCTGCTGGGGTCTGGCCGATAAGGACTGAACGAGACAGGCCGGGCAACCTCTTGTGTCTCTCCTGGGCCCTGATTGTGCACTGGTGCACTGGCGGGGTCTCTCAGACTGGCCTGTGCCCTCTCATAATCCATGACCCCTCCGGGGATGTCAAAAAGCCACTTTCAGCCCAATCCTGCAGGCCAGGATGAGGGACCCCACTGGTGCATGAATTCATGCACCGGGCCTCTAATATCTTAATAAACAGATTAGATATATTAGTAGCTTTAGTTTGATGATATAAACTCAGAGAATCATATTATAGAGGAGGCTACAGAAATATTTTAGATGATCTATCTCATTTCCATAACATCATTTAATCAAGGATGAATAACTAACAATGAAAAATGTGTTAGGTTCTTGTCACTATGGTAGTCTATTGATATTCATATCTTTGACACTCATTTTGCCATCTCAAAAGTTAGATAAAATTTGGAGGAAAAAAGTTTCCCAAGTGTATTATTTATTAGCACATCAAAAAGCATATCTAAAATGATAATAAAGTCCATAAGCCATTATTTAAAAATGAAACTTTATAATTCATTTTTAAATTAGTTAAAATTATTTTGAGGTAAGTTATCAGTACTGTTAAGATGTATTTATTTTACCATTTCAAGTGTTCCACATTTGATTAATAGCAATGCATTCAGCTATATTAATATGCCAACAAATAGGATGTAACATCTCATTAGTTTAGATGCTGAAGAATTAAATGAGTTTTGAGTGTGCCAATTTCTAAATAACTCTTGGAATTGACCTGTTCCCTCTTGATTTATGTCTAAATTTATTAGTGGTTTTGATAATCAAATTAAAATCAGGTCACTACCACATACTCACAAGAGACTGAACAGATGCAAAGGAAATGTTCAATCACATTAGTGTCATCCTTCATTCAAAATACGTTATTATAAGTATTTACTTAAATTATTTTCATAGTTCTACTTAACAGTGTTAAATACTATTTTCTCCTTATGGGAATAAATTATAATTCCCTTGTAACTGTAACCATTAGTGACAAAGGCTATTTTCCTTTTTGTAAAATTGTGCTGAAGTTAATGAATAAATTACCTGGAGAAAAATGCTTTAATTTACATGTATCAATTTGTATTAATGGACTGTTTTCACTCCAAAAAGCTCACAATTAAATCTCTAAAAATGTATTATGGTGACCATATTATATAAGATATATCTCCAGCAAAGTATAAATGGAAAAAAAGATTGTACTCTTTTAGTCCCAGAACCCTTCAAAACTTGCCTCTGTATTTACTGTTACCTATCAACAGGCTCAATACTCCTTATATATTGAGGGCAAGGTGGGTGAGTCACATTCCCTCATACTCAGCTCATCCAAGAACACTTTATTAAATTTAATTCTCACATTTTTTACTTTTAACTGGAACCAAAGTGGTCCTTTTAAAAGGAAGATAAACATAAAATTTTAGATCTTGAAGAAACTTTTGGACAATGAAGTCCCTTGCATTTTTCAGACATCAGCTCTGTGGTGCTCCACTCCTTTGTAACAGTTCTAGGATCCTCCAAAAAAGGAAAGTTCCAAATTTTCTTTTAAACTTTAAATTTATATTTCAAACAGCATTGTCACATAGTCATCACCCTACCAAACCCATCTTTACACATAGCACCATCCCCATGCTACAAGTCTCTTCATGAAGCCTGCTATGCAAATAAATCCAGTGATGGGGTCATTAGTGGAACTCACATACAACCTCAACCGATCAACCCAAGTAGTCTCTTATTGTGTTCATAAAAATGGAAGATATGGCCCAGTTGGCATGACTCAGTGGTTGAGCATCAACCTATGAACCGGAAGGTCATGGTTCGATTCCCAGTCAGGGCACAAGCCTGTGTTAAGGGCTTCATCCCATGTGGGGCATGCAGGAGGTAACCAATCGATGAATCGATGATTCTCTCTCATCATTGGCGTTTCTATCTCTCTCTCCCTCTCTAAAATCAATAAAAAATATATTTAAAAAATGGAAGTTATGTCCTAAGTGCCACTGGCCCCTGCAGAAGCCCCTCATCTGACTGTCCTACTCTGCATTCCCAGGCTAACCTATATGAACTGCAGAGCCAACCCTTGTGCTTTGAGATGATTCCAATGGGATTCTGATAAAGGGAAGCTCCAAGTTGCCGTGGGAGGGAGAGCGCAGTGGGATTCTATTGCTTTCCCTCACTCCCTCTCTTGGGTTCTACAGACACTGCTCCTCTCCTCAAGGCCAACTCCATGGTGGCTCTGCCATCACCTTGGGCTCCAGTGCTGGTCACGATCCCTTGGCTTGTCCTTCAGGCCTAGGGCTGGTGGCAGCTGACGCTTGTCTCCTCCTGTCTGTTATTGTTTTCCCTGAACCCGTCCATTCACTGCCTTTCCACAGCACAATTTCCTTAATGACTCCTTTTGAGAGGGCCATCTGTTTCCTCCAAAAAACATGACTGAAGAAGTGACAATTACATGTGTCTCTCAAGAATCTCTATTGTTGACCCACTCTTCAGAAAATAAAAAACCTAAGTTCTCTTTTTTTTATCAGAGGATCATAGGAAATCGTTTTGAGACAAAGAGTTTTAGGAATATCTAAAAAGTCTCTTGCTCTTATATATTCTTTTTTTTTTTTTAAATATATTTTATTGATTTTTTACAGAGAGGAAGGGAGAGAGATAGTTAGAAACATCGATGGGAGAGAAACATCGATCAGCCGCCTCCTGCACATCTCCCACTGGGGATGTGCCCGCAACCCAGGTACATGCCCTTGACCGGAATCGAACCCGGGACCCCTCAGTCTGCAGGCTGACGCTCTATCCACTGAGCCAAACCGGTTTTGGCATATTCTTTATATAGAAAAAAAATTCACGTATTTTAAAATTCCTACATACTAAAAATGATTCAAAATACGCTAACTCTCTTTTAAAATTTGCAAATAGATCAAATCAATAAAACAAAAATCACACAAAAAAGTGCCCATGGAGAACTGCATTTATGATGTTAGGTACCTATGAAAAGTAGCTCAGATTACTTAATGCTTGTTTTATAGAACTAAAATATCAACCTATCTAATAAAGAGGAATATGCAAATTAACCTTCATGCCATCACAAAGATGGCGGCGCCCAGTCCCTTGAGCCCCACCAGAGTCCCCCAGTTTTTTCAGCCCCGCGGAGAGGGTAGGAGGGGTGGCACACAGTACGGCTGGACCCACCCAGGGCCAGCCCGAGGCGAGGTGCAGGAAAGCCTCAGATGTCAGCTGCCCAGCCGCCCAGGGCAGGCCTGAGGCACAGGCAAGCCTTGGATGGTGGCTGCCCAGCCACCCAGGGCCGGCTGAGGCTCAGGTGACCAGGGCTGGCCTAGGCTTGCGCTGCCGGCAGTGGCAGCAGCAGAGGTGTGATGGGGGCATCTCCTTCCCCTGATTGCCAAGTCGCCTCCCACCCCTGAGGGCTCCCGGACTGTGAGAGGGAGAAGGCCAGGCTGAAGGACCCCCCCACCCCCTCTAGTGCATGAATTTTCATGCACCAGGCCTCTAGCATTTATAAAATAGAACAGACAAAAATAAAGCTTTGCAAGTGGAAAGTAAGATAAGAATAGCTGCTACATATTTGCTAGAAGAGCTGATATGTCTAAAGGAAGACAATTAATTTTCAAGCAGATATATAGCTCCATATGATGCCAATAAAAATCAAGCTTCCTTCTTTCAGGAAGACAATTCCAGGTCAAGCTGAGACAGAGACAAGGTACATGAGGGCTCACTCAGAAAAGTCAAAGGCAATGCTCAACAGCACAGAAAACAATTTCTCTCACCAAAATATTTGCCCATCTGGGATCAGTGTTTCCTGTTTTCATCTTTGTTTTATACTTTTAATTTCAAAGTACTTTATTTTTTGCTATCCTAGTAATGGGAAAATTACAAAATATTAGGCAAGTATTTGTAATCAATATAGTGAGTCTCTAGAGCAGGGTTCTCAACCTGTGGGTTGCGACCCCTTTGTGGGTCAAATGACCCTTTCACAGGGGTCACTAAGACCATCGGAAAACACATATATAATTATATATTGTTTTTGTGATTAATCACTATGCTTTAATTATGTTCAATTTGTAACAATGAAAATACATCCTGCATATCAGATATTTACATTATGATTCATAACAGTAGCAAAATTACAGTTATGAAGTAGCAACAAAAATAATTTTATAGTTGGGGGTCACCACAACATGAGGAACTGTATTAAAGTGTTGCGGCATTAGAAAGGTTGAGAACCACTGCTTTAGAGGGTCTGATCTTAATGCTGAGTTTTACTTTATGCTGTGTAAACTACTTACTCTTGTTAAAAACAATACCTTTGTTTCCCTAATTTTCTAGGGGAAATAACACTCCAATATTTTCTTCTACTTAACCACAGTTTCTTTCTTTTTTCTGAAGTGGTTTAATATGTGACACAAATAATATTTTCCTATTGTAATGAAGTAGGTTAAAATACTGAGGATAAAATTGGTATTTATTTAATTATATATTTCTTCGGTAATGATTTATTAACTTTTCCTTAACATGCTAAAACAAATAAAAGTATGTCCATTTGAAATTAAAAAGTGAATTTCAAGTTTTATTTGGTACTTATATATTTAAATTTTACCCAAGATAAAAAAATTTTTTGGCCCTGGCAGGGTAGCTCAGTTGATTAGATCTTTGCCCTGATACACCAAGGTTGTGGGTTTGATCCTTGGTCAGGGCGCATATGAGAATCAACCAATGAATGTATAAATAAGTGGAATAACAAATTGATGTTTCTCTCTCTTTTTTTCTCTCTCTCTCACTATCAATAAATTAAATTCTTTTTTTAATTTAAAATATCTGGAACAAATACATTGTTGTTTAATAAAGCATTACATTGTGTTATGCCTTTTGATTTGGTTCAAGTTTTTACTTATAGATAATTAATATCATTGGCTATAGTATTTATGAAAAGGTTATTTTAGTTTCTGCTTTTGGTAAAAATTACCCTACCTCTGAATATACACTATCCAACACTGCATCAGGAAACCTTTGGAACTATTTTAGTTAAGTTATGACTGAAGATTTTCTTACCAAAGAAGGCACAGGCAGTTCCCAGGGAGCTGTATATAAGTTAGTTTGAAAATGAAAAATTGCTTTTAGAATTTTGACACACTTTCAAATGAATAGGTTCTTGGAATATATTAAACCTTATAGAAATCATATCAAGAGTCAAATTCAAATTACTTGTAGGTAAAAATTTTATTTTAAAGATCTAACCACTTATTTGCTGAATGAGTTCAAATATAAAATGAATGTTTCATAGTCATATTGAATAAAGCAGCCTAGAATTTTGTCTTATACCTCAAAATTCAGCATCAGAATTGCTCAACCTTTCAAATGATTTCCTGCTTCTCTAATATTTAGAGGACCATGTTGCTTTTACAATTATGCACACAGAATTATATGGTTTTAAACCTAGAAAGGGGGAAGAAGAGAGAGAGAGAGAGAGAGAGAGAGAGAGAGAGAGAGAGAGAGAGAGAGAGAGAGAGAGAGGACCCCCCCCCACACACACACACACAAAAGTTGTATCATGGGAGATATAAAAATTATTTTGCAATATATTTTCAGTTCCTGAAAACCTTATTGTAATGAAGCTTTTCCCATGGTTTCCACCCCTTTCACAGGAAGGATAATACTACCTGATATAAAGGAGTCATTGAGTCTGAAAGCTGGATTTCTGAAATCTTTCTTGAGTCTTAAAAGCTTGAATATGTGGAGAAAGAAAATATTCCTAACTTTTACAAGCCCACTTTACACTCAAGAACAAGTGTTCAGCCAGTGTTAGAGGACAGGGAGACTAAACTATAAACTACTGACAGGAAGCTGCCCTCTGCTGGGTGGGGTGAGGGTGAGGGAAGGTGGGGCGGGGGAGGAAGACAGAGAATGCAGGGATTAAAATCAGGCTGGAATTACAGATAGATGTAGCCCTTTATCCCTCCAACCCTCCATTAGGTGTGAACTTCTGGGGTGGTGGTGATAGAAACACCCAGAAAGGGTGAATAGGAAGCCAAAAGCAAGAAAGGGGCATTTAATATACTGTTTGAGTTTATATTTCTAGAAATCAGTACCCCACCCCATTCCCAACCCCCAGAAGCCTCTACAGCAAGCCAGGTGGCCAAAGTGGCCAAAACAATTTGAAATTGTTCCAACAAGTAGTTAATCTTGAGTCTCTTTCCTTCAGCAAGCTTGTGACATGGAAGGGACCCCAACTCTCTCAGATTATCCAGCAAGGACATGGGAAGATCTGCCACTGTGGTAAGGGTCCCCACTGACCCCGGAGCAGAGACACACAGTAGGGACACAGAGGTCAGATGCAAAAGTGATATGTTGGGGGGAGGCCTTCCATGGTGACAAGAGCATAGGTGAGTCTGTGTTAACAGGGACACCAGGCCGTGACCGCGACAGGAAATATCCTACCTACTAGTACCATATCAGGGAACATTTCATTATTAGAATTATGTAGACTAATTTGAGACACTTTAATACCTTTTTGTTATTTGGCCTTTTAACTAACAATACTTTTATAATTAGGGCTATAATTAGGGTTGCTGGATTTAGCCAATAAAAATGCAAATATTGTATGGAACTTACATTAAAAGTTATTCATTGTTTATCTGAAATTCTATTTTAACTGTGTATCCAGTATTCTACCTGACAGGCCTCATTTTAATTAAGTGAAAGTTTTAACTTCTTCTCAAATGTGGGAAGCACAATTATATTAGTTACTTAAAATAGTATTGACTTTTTTCCCACCTAAATTGTACTTGTGAAATTGTACTATATGAGGGAAACACAAAATGTGCTTTTCCCTCTAGCTCATATTAATACTGATTTGAAAGAAGCAAATTCCAGACAGCCATTGACTTTGAAGAGGTTTCAAATAGTATGAGCTTCTTCAACACAGGCAAGAACAGGGCAGAGAACAACATGATATGAATAACCTATGATTGACATTCTTTGTTTCTTACAAAGGCGTTCTTGAATTGAATAATCTGAATTGGATAGTTTGCGTGCCTCCAGGCCAGGCTTTGTGCTGGAGGACAAATGGAAAAGAAAAAGAAAATGTTTCTTTGAGGAAATAATGGGATCGGACATGTATTTTTCACCTCAGTTTTTCTCTTGATGCAGAAATGGGAATGAAGATAAAGATGAAAAGGTATTAGAAGTAATAAAAGAGCCTATCCCCTGGGGAGTCCTAGGATCATCATTTCCAGAAACTGGGAGGAGGGCACAGGACCCGGCACCAACATTAAGGAAATACAAATCCCAAGGCAATGCAGCGAAGGTCCCAGACCTCTCCCCAGAAACCTCAGACCAAAGGCAGAATGTCATCCAGCACCATTTCTTCTAAGGACTCCAAGTCCCTGGGGGTATCTCACTGCAGGGACACTCAGGAGAGCCAGCGCCATAAGGGAATGAGCCAGCAGCATCCTGTGAGCTGCGGCTCCCTGGGCTGAGTGTCAAACACAGAATCTGGCCTGTGGTCTTTGGGAGGTTCCACCTGTATTTACTGAGTCTCCTTAGTCCGGTGAAGGAGCATTCCAAGTGGTTGTCTGATATTGAGTTCTTGCTTTTCCTAAATAGAAACTAGAGGGATCTTAGGTGAGTTTACACCTCAGAGTCCTTATCAGTAAAATGGGGATATTTAGGTGACCTAATTCATAGAGTTGTCTGGATAAATTTGTATGAGATACTACATGCAAAATAATGATCACAGTGCCTGCTCAATAAATAAATAAAACTACTAAATAACAGCAACAACAATAATATGATTATTATTCCATAATCAGCTAAGTATTGTGATAAAATGGAGGACACATGAAGAAACCAGGTGGCATTAAACCTGCTGTGAAAAAAATGGGGAAAACATCAGCAAGAGCACAGGCAAGTTTCATCAGGTGCTTGGAAAGTTTCTCTACGTTTCCTGCCCGACCAAGAACTCATCGCTGATATACGAGAAGCAAAAGGCCATGCATTTGTTTACTCAGAATTTACTGATTAGCATTTTATTCCAGATGTGATAATATCGCAACAGCATCTTAAATGATCTCCCTGGTTCCTTTCTCTGCTGTCTCCTCAGTCCCGCATCCACTTTTAACACAGAAGCCAGAGTGATCCTTCAAAAATAGAAATCAGATAAGGACAAATCTCTGCTTATAACTGTGCCCTGTCTTTCAGAGATAAAATCCAAAAGGCACCCCAAGCCCTGCTTGGTTAATGTCCCATGAGTCTCTGCAAATTGTTTCTCAAATACACCAAGTCTGCTCCCTAAGTTGGAATGTCCTTCCTGCGTCCCCTAGGGTACCACACTTTAAAAAAATTCTTAGATAGCACTTATCCTCATCTATGTCTTTGTTTTCTTCTTCAGTATTTATTGGCTGTCTCCGCCTTCTAAAAGTTCCATGAGAACAAAACTCCCATGTTCTAGCCCCAGCACCTAATCAAACTCATCAACTACTTACAGAATGAGTGAGAAGTTCCTTATACTTTGCTTTCTACTCCTTCACTAACATCTTTTCCATGTTAACTTTCTGGAATGGTTCATAAGTTATCTATCTATCTATCTATATCTATATCTATAGATATCTATCTATAGATATAGATCTATATATAGATATACATAAATATATATATATTTAAATTAGAATAGATTAAAATCTCTCCTAATTTCCTAATTATTTTCCCTGTTACACAAATTTAAGTGATTTGAATTTAAAATACCATATTATTATTTAAGCTCTGGATAAGGAGACAGTGCTTTATTGTTTAAACTTGTATGAAACTAAAAATAAGTGAATTAATAAGACATCAAATCAAGTAAAATCCAATTGCTTAATTTTTTATTTTAAATTATTTTAATATATTTTTATTGATTTCAAAGAGACAGGGAAAGGGAGAGAGAGATAGAGACATGAATAATAAGAGAGAATCATTGATCGACTGCATCCTGCACACCCCACACTGGGAATCTAGCCTGCAACCTGGGCATTTGCCCTTTCAGGGAATCAAACCATGAGCTCCTGGTTCATAGGTTGACACAACCACTGAGACATGCCAGTTGGGCACCACTTGCTTTATGAAATGACCCATTATCAGCAGACACTGAAGATTTAGAAATCTGCCCGCAGAATGGGGACCATTCCATAGTGCTTTCCCTTTCCAGTGACGTTGGCATTAGTAATAGCAAACACATGCAGTTTCTACACAAACCATACTTTCTGCAGCAGCCATAAAAGGGGCTGTCTTCAGAAAGAACTCCTCCCACACGTTGGCCCCAAATATCCAAGGAGTTATAAAACCTTAAATAGCTTGCTCTGAAGTATGCTATGCTTCTTCCTCTGCTTTGGTTTCAAAATACCACTCCCAGATGTGAGTTTCTCTTATCGCAGTCAAGCTGGTTTCTTTAATCCCATTTCTTTCTAGATGGTCATTCATAAATGAATTACTCTAGAAAGTGCTTGTCTGTCTTGTATGCAGTAGCAATGAACTTATGCAAACCTAGGACCAGTATCCTACTATCATCTGAGTTTGAAACCTACAACGGACCCAGATCTTACTAAAATTAAACACAAACCATTTGATGTCTTTGGCTTCTCTTTCTCTCTCCAGCCTCATCTCTGCTTCTCAGAAAACAGATGACATACAAATGGATAGGAATACGTGGGTGTTTTATGAGATGGGCAGTCTGGTACAGAACAGAGGATACAAAGGACATGCTCAGGAAAACAAGGTTTATTTTACCGACAGGTACTGGAGGCAGAGACAGGTACACAAAGAGCCACATAGGAAAGATGCCAGGTGGTTAGGAGACAGGAGGGGAAGTGCCAGGCCAGAGCCTTCACTGGGGTTTCAGCAGCAAAAGCAAGGCCTGTCGGGTAAATAATTTAGGATTGGCTAGCTTGAATAATTTCATAGGGTTTGGGGCTATAGGGAAGGTCCCTAGTTGCCTGCCACCTGGCCCTGGGATGATTAAGACAGGGAAATATTGCCTTCAGGGGTGTTTGGGCAAGAAAGAGGATATAAGGCATACTATGGGCTGGGTCCTTTGATGTCTCTAAAAATTGGTTAGCGGGGGTCGGGCAGCCTCTCCCAACCAGAAAGGTTTTTTAGGATGTCAAAACAACATAGTATACAAAATAATATATACATATATAACATCTACATAAATGAATACCCACTGTAAATATACACAACACAGTAGAAGCCCCAGGTATCAAGCCATCCATACACTCTTCAAGTGTATATAGACACTGCCCATCACCACTGAGAGGACCTGGTGCATACCAGGCAATGAAATTTATTGGGTGTGTTATTAATGTGTTGAGTTTAACTGAGTTTGAAATTCTAAGTGTACCAGCATTTAATGGAAGAATCTGCTCAGTGACATGTTTCTTTGTTAAATAAGTATTCATAATTCGCTTCCTGAAATGCAGAAGCTTCCTTTGCTGCATACGAGGAAAGTAATTCTGTTATAATGAAAAATATCAAATTGCCACTGTTATGTAATGGCAACTGTGTCTACAATATAAGCCAGGGAATAACACATAAATCATGATAATCACCTAAGGAAAATAAATTATGAATTAATAATGAGGCACACAGTAAAAAATAAAAGGAATTTTCATTTCATTTGAAAATGTAATAAAATAACAAATTAAATCACTGCCCATACCATGGAATATTGCTTTTTGAAACTGTAAGCCATTTTTCTGTCCTGTAACTCCTAGTACAAATAGGGAGCTATCATCCTCTCTTTGATCCTTTGGGTAATCAGTTATGTCACCCATCACTTCAAATACAGACATCACAATAATTAATAATAATAATTGTAAATACCAAAACCAAGAGTTAATGTGTGCCTCATAAAAATAATTCACACAAATGTTACAGGGAACTGCGTATTTACATACTTTTTGGGTAATTCCGGCATAGTAAGTGTTTATCTGGTGGCTTATAGAAGGCTACTAGTATATTTTTTTAAAGCATCAATGTTTTCATTATATGAGATATAAGAAAGTAAATGATTTGATAATATTTTGATAGCTTTATAGAAAACACATGCTAAATTACTAACTTATACAATAATATGAGTCAGATAGAGACTCACTGACTATAGACAAGGAAAGAAAAGTGCATTTCCTTGTAAAACTATGATACGGTGTTTGGAAACACTTGTGTTTTAATGTATGGAACAGAATCATTCCACATTCCTGATTTAGACCAAAGTCTTACTTGGTTCATTGCCAACTTTTTATTTATGTTAAATACTTGCTTTTAAAAAAATTACAGTCATACTTGCCACATGATCTTATGTGTGAATTATCAATAACTAGGAATCATTGTGTTTGCCACATGACCTCTTGGCAGCT
The DNA here is from genome assembly GCF_014108235.1 of Myotis myotis. Classification (NCBI taxonomy): domain Eukaryota; kingdom Metazoa; phylum Chordata; class Mammalia; order Chiroptera; family Vespertilionidae; genus Myotis; species Myotis myotis. The sequence continues at coordinate 45,920,873 of NW_023416401.1, forward strand.
GTAACAGAATATGGTATATTTTCATCATTCTTTGAAACACTTATTAATCCTGTCCTCCTCTTAATAACATTATTAAATAAGATAATGAGCTAATATTTTGCCTATATTATACCATGCAGACAGGATGGATTAGTCCTTTCCCAGACTCCTATGCCCAACCCCCTGGGAAAAAATACTAAGATTAAAACTAGTGGTGTTTCTGATGTCATTGCCTATCCTGGACAATGTGTGTCTTCGTAGTCTTTTCTCCATCCTATTTAAGAAAAGGAAAGGAAAGAAAATCTTAATTTTCCCCAGTATCAATATGAAAGTAACTTGGAAAAACACCTTATTAATCAGAAAATAATACTGCATTGTAAACAGAAAAAAGGTCCTTCCTTCCTTCTTTCCTTACTTCCTTTTTTCCTTTTCATCCTTTTCCTATATCTATCTATATCTATATCATCTATCTAACTTTGGGATCTTTGTCCACAGGAAATTATTTGTATTACATGTGTGATTAATGAGTAAATACATTGAAGATTCTTTTTTCATTCTTTCTTTTTCCTTTGTTTGGAAAACCTTTCAAAGGCAGGAAAATACAATTATATATTAAATTTAAATTTAAGAGACAATAGTACAATCTTATTAGAAATTTTGCTTATTCTTTTACAATTACATCAAAAAATACAAAAAGTAAATTCAATGTTTTTCTGTCCTAAATGAAGACACAAAATTCATCAAAATCTGCTTTCCATTAAAAATATTATTAGAAAACTAAAGGTCCTCCAATCAGGATAGAAATCAATATCCCATGCAATAAAATATGCAAATTGTTTTCTATTTGTGTGTGTGTGTGTGTGTGTGTGTGTGTGTGTGTGTGTTTATAATGTTTTATCCTATATTTGGGTTCAACACACTATAGATTTTCATAGCATGGAGCCAGAGAATGAAGTAAAGTTTCACTTCTTTTCTGAACAAATCATTTAATAGCCAATTAAGTTATATAAAGATGCTACAGAAGGTTAAATAATTTTAAATATAAGTTCATTTGAAGAGCATTTACTTTATAACAAGTGTGATCTGAAATTTTTAAATGAGGTAATCTTCGGTTTTTTTGTTCTTGGAGGCAGATTGTTCAGGCTCTAATGAACTTCATATAAAAATATTACACACATGTTTAAAGGCGTTTTGTAGTTTACATTGTTAATTAATTAATTCAGCCTGGCTCTGCTCACCATGAACCCAAATTGCAAAAATTCTGTTGGCAAATGTTAAGACATCACAGTGTTTAAGCTACAGAATTTTATAAATTATGTATCTGCATTCTCTTTTAGTTCATTTTCCTTCATTAATTTTTTTGATTGATGAGAGAGAGAGAGAGAGATATCAATGTAAGAGAGAAACATAGATTGGCTGCCGTCTGCATGTGCCTAACTGAGGATCGAACTGGCCGGCCACCTTCTGGTATACTAGACAACGCTCCAACCAACTGAGCTACACCAGCCAGGGCCTCCTTCATTAATTTTTTATAGCAAAATTCTTTACTGAACATCTGTGTCTTAGACTGGAGATGATGAAATAAAAATGTCACTAGGTATTAGCTTTTGGTTCGCATAATCTATTATAAAGTACCATTTTTAAATATCAAATGTCATCAAACTGTCAGCATATCTGAAGATAAAGATGTAGACAACTCAGGGAATAGGTTCCACCTTAAAGAATATGAAAACAGGTCATAATAACTAAAATTTAAGCAACAAAAATAAACATATGCTTCCCACCATGATGCACATCTTATGTACAATCTTCTGAGACAAGACTTCAATGAAAGAGGTTTTTGGAAAACCTCAGTCCCACATCAGGATTGTGACAAATTACTAGAATTCACATTGATTAGATTATTTCTTTTCAAATATGAGTCTATCATTATGCAAGCATGTTTACGAAAACAATGTGCATGCTGTTTGTGTATTATACTCATTAAGTGTGCTACAATTTACAATTACATTGAAAGCCCAGGACTCACTGTGCACTTTAAAAATTGCCAAAAATTTAGACGGCCAAGATCTTTATGCTTTTAGGTCCAGAGTTCAGAATACTATTAATACAGGAGGAAGTGATTTAAGTAACAAATATTGACAAAAGCCTATAGTAAAGATTATTTTCAAACAACAGTAGCAGTAACTACAGTGATTATAGTTGAAGCTGTATTGGGTGTCAGTAGGATGCTAACGCACTATCTTGATGGTACAGACATAGTAGTATGAAATCTAAATAAGAGAAAGAGAACAATTAAGGTTAAAACACACACACATACATACACATGAGACAGGGAAAAGCATATTCCTTGTAGCCTATAGAACTGGAAAGTGCTCTGTGGACTTGTTTATCAAGTGTCCTAACTTATTTAGGAATAAGTTAGTTAAATGTGTCAGTTTGATGACAAAACTTTAAAGTTTCAGTAACTGAACACACTCCTATATGTAAGGCCAACAATAAGTAGCCATCCCATAAATACTAAAGTCCATCTCCAAATGCTCAGTACTAGGGAAATCTTAGGAGAAGGAAAACAGAGTGAGTGGGCGTGGCGACAGGGATTTCGTAACACTAGCCATAGACTAACCTCCAAGTAACAGGATGGAAAAAAAAAAATCACAGATGAAGGTAATGAAAAACAGACTTGCAAGCCATGCCTCCTGGCTCAGAGAATTTAAAAGGCAGGACAATCCTTAATGGCTCAAGTTACTTGGCCATAGAGTTAAAATAATTGCTCAAGCTCCCAAGAGAAACCACCTCTCCAATGCTTAAATCCTATTAATCTGGATTTGTTGAATTCTGCACCGATTTGAGGGTTTTTGTAATCTTCTAGCAGAAGGATTAATCGGTTAATACCCTGCACGAATGCTTTATAAAAACATTTCTTTAAGCCAAAGCAATTCACTGAAGCTTTTAATAAAAATAAAGACTAAAAATCTAGCACAAATCAGACAGGGTCTTTCTATCATTTATAAGAATGTGTTGAATAAATATACCTTTAGATACCCATGACATTTAGAATTTTTAATACCAAAATGGAAAGAAGCAATAATGTAATCAAAATATTCATGGGAAGCTGATGTTTGAGGATATACATTTTGTAAATATTCTTAACCATCACAGTCCAAGGGGAGGTTTAAGGACACACACACACACACATACACACACACACACACACACATACACACACACACACACACATGCACCTCTATGCAAGAAGACTAACATTTTATTTTCTAAATGGTTTGGAATAACCTCTATCTGTCAAGATCTGGGCTAGATCTTGAGAACACACAGTTAAAAAAAAAAGCACATGATGCTTGCTTTCATAAACCTTATGGTTAGTAGAAAATAACAACAAATAAATACACAGTTATACACACAAATAAGACAAGTTAAAAGGACTCTATGAGAAGCAGAAGGTGCTGCTGCTTTGGGAATTCCAAGGTGAGCATGACCTGGCTTGAGAGGAAATCCCAAGAAAGACATAAGTGGGCTTTTAAAATAATGCTTATGGCCAAAACCGGTTTGGCTCAGTGGATAGAGCGTCGGCCTGCGGACTGAAAGGTCCCAGGTTCGATTCCGGTCAAGGGCATGTACCTGGGTTGCGGGCACATCCCCAGTGGGAGATGTGCAGGAGGCAGCTGAGCGATGTTTCTCTCTCATCGATGTTTCTGGCTCTCTATCTCTCTCCTTTCCTCTCTGTGAAAAATCAATAAAATATATTAAAAAAAATAATGCTTATGAATTATGGAAAGAAGAAAACACACTTTTTTTTATAGGATAGATGCCACTATTTTACCAGTTCTGTACAAGTTAAAAAAAAGTGATAGATTCAGAAGTTTAGTTGGAAAGTAATAAATCCACAAAAGTGCCAGTTAATATAAACTTCTCAGACCAATGAGCTTGCTATATGACTTCTTCACTGTCTGTGAATCCGATTCAACTTCTTTACTGCCCATGAAAAGGTGTGAATGAATTCATATTTAACTGCTGTTTCATGATATGTGGTGTGTATGTAGAAACATTAATATAATATATTTAGGTGCAAACACATTGGTCAAGCCCATCCAGTAGCTTTATATAAAGCATAAAGGCATGGTTTTACTTGCATTAAAAAACTTATTGGTATCTTTCAAATTATTGTGTATATATTAGTATACTATGTCAATATATTTATTGTAATTAAAATATTATTGATATGTTACATTATGATTGATATGTATACCTCCTTGCTTTGCATCATTGCAAAGGAATATAGTTACCTCACTGGGCCCATTCTTGGTGATAAGTTTTATCACTGAAGTTGTGAATATTCACTTTGCTATTTTCACTCAATAATCAATGATGTCGGAGTGATCCAGTGTTTACTTTCGTGATTGTAAAACATTTCTTCTATTTCTAGCAATCATTTAGCATTTTTATTGCTCATTCTTTGGTAAAGAAGAGTTTCTTCCTCTCCCAACACTCCATATATACAGTAGGTAATCGGGTTACGTCGGAGATCCGTTCCTACCACGCGTCGATTTTCGCTCTCAGTCAAAACCCACCTCCATAAGCACCTCCATCACTCACATGGAGCACACACACAGCAGTAATTAAGTGAAACAGTAAAAATATTTAAAAGAAAGATAACAATTCCTGACCTTTACTTGTGGTAAATAAATAATAAAAACATAAAGCACATAGGTACATACGTCGAAATGACGGAACTTTTTTTGTTTATAAGTAAATGGGAGATGGCGATGTAACCACGAAACGACTTATGTCGAGTCCGACGTAACCTGAGGTCTGCCTGTATTGTGCCAGAAAGTAAGTGCTGAAAAGCTGATAGGGGTCTGAAGAGAACACACAGAAACTAGCTTGGAGAGGGTCTCACTGGCCACTTTGGAGACACTTTAAATATCAATATGAATAATGAGAGAATAATGATTACAAAAATGATATACACAAATGATATTAAAGAAATATGAAACACAAATAACACATGAATAGGAAAGTAGATTCTTTACTTAATGGCCTTTATGCATAGATACAATATAAAATATATTACATCCTTTTATAAAAATGTCTGAAGTGTATATATCAATTACAAATATTTAAGCCAAATAACAGATGTAATGAATATACTGCTTTCATGGTTCCTGTTGAGATTTTTTTCCTGAATGGAAATTGTGCAATCATATTAATTGAACTCAGTGACAGGAGAGTTCTAACTACAGTGGCAGGAGCTTAGTCATGGAGAATTAAATATAGACACAGAAGATAATCACCGCCAAAAGCAGTAAGTGGAATGTTCTGAGTACAGGTTCGGGAGACGGACTACTGGGCTTTAATCTTGTTTTAGAATTTTCTAGTCACAGATACCTAACTTTCCTCAAATATAGGAAGAGGTAGCTATAAAATTATTTAAAAAGTAACATGCTGAGAACATGGACACATGTTAAGGAAGGCATCAATAAAGGTTAGCCATTAGTTATCATTGGTGTTATCAACTCAACATGAGGACCAACAAGGAGGGTAAGAAGAAAATTGGAGAGTAGATTTAAAATGAGAAAAGTTCCAATCATTCAAAAAAACTGATGAGCCCTAGAATATATAAAAAGCAAATTTTAGTTGTCACTAAAGTGTACTTCATTGAGGTTAGATTATAATAAAATAAAGAATTAGAAAATAATTTAGTTTTAAAATGTATTCCTGAATAAAAACAAAGTTTCTGCATAATTCTAATATAACACACATTTTGATGTTGTAGATATGGTCCTTGACTGTAATGCTTGAATGATAATTTTTTACATGGTAGAAACAAATTTGAGATGTGTGTTTCTTCTACTTAAAACAAATTTGGAGTCTTTAATCTCTCCTTTAAATTCTGGAATTTAATCTGGATGCACTGTAGTCATGGAAATCTCCAGGAGAATTGGCATTTCAAACTAGTTGTTCATTCTTGTGGAGGAAAAAAAAGATTAATGTTGTCATTATTTGCATTGAATTTTAAAAAGATAAATGAGTTCAAATTGCCCATAATTCAGCTTTTTGGATATAAATGACAAGTCCTTTGCCAATACAGCTGCAGGTAATTTTACTGAGAAAGAAGCATTGCCAATATTTTACATTTCATCCTGTGGCATTTACCTCTAAAATGCTCTATGCTTCTCATCTGCTGTCAGTTAACATCCTGAGTCTCTATGGATATTTCATATCTCTATGATCAGATATCTCCCAACATACAATTGTGACTCTACATGATTTTAACAAATATGCCCCATATACCAAAAAAGGGAAAGCACTTGGGGGGAAAAAAGCCTCATTGAGATATTTTATAGTATGAATTCTTCATATTCACACAAATAACATATGAATATACAAAATACATCAATAATCATATATATTATGTGGATATATACTTCTATTAAAATAGTTTAAGGTATGTTCACTTTATGTAGTAAAATAAAGACATACAAAATTAATTTATAGACACTAGATGTAGCAAAGGTTTTTTGCTGACTTAAGAGATAAAAGAGACCAAGTGACTTTTTTCCCAGCCAGAACAGAATTCCAGAATCTGCTGGAATCCTGTGATTATTGTTAGAAGCTTACCTACTACTTTCCACAACACCGTTTGTTGAAAAGACTATTGTTTTTGCTCATCATGCATTCCTGGAATCCTTGTTGAAGATGAACTGAACACATATGTATGGATTTATTTCTGGACTGTCTATTCTGTTCCACTTGTCAACATGATGGCTTTTGCCAGTACCATACTTTTCTTATTACTGTAGCTTTATAATATATTTTAAAATCAGAAAGTGTTATGCCTCCAGCTTTGTTATTCTTTCTCAGGACTGATGTAGTGATTGTATCTATGGTCTTTTGTGATTTCATATGAATTACAGAATTGCTTATCCATTCCTGTAAAAAATGTTTCTGGGATTTCAATAGAGATTGAATCTATAGATTGCTTGGGGAAGCCTGTACATTTAAACAATCCATGAACACATGATGTCTGGATATTCCCATGTAAAAGATGAAATGGAACCCTATCTTACAGCATACACAAAAATTAACTAAAAAAAGACTTAAGACTAAAAATAAACAAGTTCGTAATCGCTCATTACTGCATATTAAATTAAATTTTTACAACAGTGATGCAAAGGTTTCCATTGTAATATGTTCCATAAATTTAATTATTTCTAAATGAGAATCGGAAATACTGTTCATAAATGTATTACACTTAAAGCTGTTTATCCTGTGCCCAACTCTTTAGCAACAAGCTCCTTGCACAACTATAGGAGAATATAAAAAACTAGGAATTACAAACCATAAGGGACTAGACCAGCCATGGGCAAACTACGGCCCGCGGGCCGGATCTGGCCCGTTTGAAATGAATAAAACTAAAAAAAAAAAAAAAAAAAAAAGACTGTACCCTTTTATGTAATGATGTTTACTTTGAATTTATATTAGTTCACACAAACACTCCATCCATGCTTTTGTTCCGGCCCTCCGGTCCAGTTTAAGAACCCATGGTGGCCCTCGAGTCAAAAAGTTTGCCCACCCCTGGACTAGACCATAGGTCAAGTTTATCTATCACTGGAGAGTAAGACAGGACTAGAGTGGTCATACATATTGGGTAGTCGACACAGTCCGGGTACAACTGAATCCCGAGTTCCAGACTGCTGGGCTCTTCTTTTCACTTTCAAAGCACCCAGATTGGTGAAAAATTATTTGATCACCCTAATCTATAGTTTGTATTTTGCTATTTTCTACTTTTTAAAATGTGGTAATTTATATAAAAGCCATTTAATAAATATTTGCTGAACATATTAAATATGTCACTTCTCATTGTCTCTAATATTTGATGTAAGAGATAGGACTTGGTCTTGCTATCCAGTCCTCAAAAATACATCTAATGATCTCCCATAAAGAATCAAGCGCAGTGTCATCAATCAACTATTGAGAACCAATATGGAGTGACATCACCAAAATGGTAGTGTGTGTGTGTGGGGGGGCCCTCTGAGGCTCCATCTTTGCACAAAAGCCACTGAAAACCAGCAGTCACTGTCAGAGTTAACTTCTGCAGAGCTCTGGAGTGGAGCCCAAAACAGAACCACCAGGGAAAGCTTTTTGAGGAAAGATGCTATTGCATTGCCCTGAGAGACAGCTGTGGCATTTTAATTGCCTGCAGGACATCTCCCAGTCTCCTGATCAGTGGTGTCCCAGAAAAAACAGCAGACCAGACTCCTGGCTCAGGCTGCCAGTGCCAGAGGGGACACATGGGCGTCATTCTCAAAGACTTGTGGTGTGTTTTTTGACCTGTATAAAAGCTCCCTGAATGACCAGCATGAGGGCTTATGGTTAATTCATCTGAATCAGAGCATTCCCAGGGCTAAGGTAGCATTTTCTGAAAAATCCCTGCCACATGATCATCTCATGCATTTTTTTTTATTCCTTGCTCAGTCAGTTCTGGTAGTCTGTGTTTCTAGGAGTTTGTCTATTTTATATAGGAGTTACACACTATGACTAAGTGGGATTTATCTCAGGCATGTAAGTGTGGTTCAACATATGAAAATTGATCAAAGTCATATACCATCATAGATTGAAGAAGAAAAAATCCCTGTCACATAGTCATCCCAAGCAGACAAAGCACTTGACAAATCCAAAACCCTTTTTATAATAAAAGCACTCCATAAACTAGAAATGGAAGGAAATGTCCTTTCTAATAAAGGGCATCTGTGAAAAACCCACAGCTAACATTATACTCAATAGTGAAAGACTGAAAGCTTTCAGTCTAAGATCAGGAGCAAGACAAGAATGAGCACTTTGGCTGCTAGTATTCTACACTGTACTAGGAGGGCTAGCCAGAAATATTAGATAATAAAAATATCAAAGGCATCCAAAAATTTTCTAATGAAGCAAAAGTATCTATATTTGCAGAAAGCGTGAGCTTTTATATAGAAAAATCCTTAAAAAATACACGCACACACAGCCAAATACCTGCTAGCACTGATAAACACATTCAGCAAAGTGGCAGAATACAAGATCAACATGAAAAACTCAGCTGGATTTCTATATACTAGCAAGGAATAATCTGAAAATGAAATTAAGAAAGCAATTCTATTTATAATAGTATCAAAAATGTAGTACTTAGAAATAAATGCAACCAAAGAGGTGGAAGACTTTTACACTTAAACTACAAAACATTGCCAAAATTAATTAAAGAAGACCAAAATAAATGGAAAGACATCCCACGTTCATCAATCAGAACACGTAGTGGTTAAAATGGAAATACCCCACCCAGCAATAGATCTACTTAGTAAGTGCAATTCCTATCAAAATCCCATTGGCCTTTTGGAAAACTTTCCGTGATTCAAAACTCAATATGGAATTTTAAGTAACCCCAAATAGCCAAAACAATAGGGATAAAGAACAAAGTTGGAGGACTCAATTCCCAATTTTAAAATTCACTACAAAGCTCTACCCTGGACTTGAGAATTTAAATTGGCAAATGTAGTAGGAAGACTGTTGCAGGTCTATGTGTAGGGAGCAATATGAGCAACTCCTGACACAAGATAGAATCAGAAGCAGGTAATTCTACGTGTCTAGAGCATGTGGTACAAGGGAGATAAAAAGTAGCACAGGGAACTGCTGGAAAGGCAAAGGGCAGATCCTGAATGGTCTTGGAAGTCATGCTGAGCTGAGGGTTTATCTACAGCACCATCAAGTCAGCTAATAGAATTCGAAACAAATGGAACACATATGGTACTCCATCAGTTATTCTCTTACAGGTAGAGATATCCAAAAAGCAGATATGGATTCAGATCTCTCCAGCTTTCAAAGAGTAACTTCTGTCCTAAGCAGCAGTGGTCAGAAGAGTGAGGTCCCCTGGCGCCAATCATAACCTAATAATTACACACTCCTTTATAGCACTTTACTTGCATCACTTTTCTAAATGAGTTAACACATCTAGTCTTCATCCCAACACCCTTTGCAAGGGAGAAAAGTGAAGAACAAAGAGGAGATCAATTTCCACAAGTCACATTACCAGTGAGTACAGGAGCAGAGTTTTAACCCTAAACAGTGTTGCTGTAGAATCTATGCACTTGACCACTAAGCTTTGGTATTCTCACAAGGCCTCCAAGGGTTCTATCTCTAGCTGCCTGCTGAGAGGGGAGCTATGAATTGAGCGCATAGTCAATGTTCACATTCAGACACTAAAATCTATCAACATAGAAAATTTTAAAAAAATAACAATACGTAAAAATCATGTTCAGAACGCTAGAACTTCCAAATTTTTAATTCAGACCATGAATCTACTAATGCATTCATTGAAAGGTAGACTACCCTCTATGTACCCTCTTTATATCAAATGAAAAAATCTGAGTTATCATCATTATTTTTATATAAAATCATTGTGAACTCCACATATTTGTGTATTAACTCAACAAGTATGTATAGAACACCTTCCAAGGGTCAGCCTGTCTTATAAGAATGTAGTGAGAAAATGCAGATGGTCCCTAACCTTAGTGGGCTTGGTTAGTGGGAGAAAGAAACGCTAATAAATTTATATTTTTTTACATAATATATATAACATATATATATTATGTATAATTACAAGACTACAATATTTGTTATGAGGGGAAAATATAAGTATTTGTTAAGACAGTAATCAACATGTAAAAAAGTATCAAGCAGAAATTAAATTCCTATTGCTGAAAAAATAATTTGCCAAGCATATTAAGAATCTTTAAAAATAGCTAAAACTTAAAAGCACATAGGGATAATTCCAGCTAATTTTGTAACCATTCATAAGATGAGAAAATTTACTTTATTTTAAGGAAAGAGAATAAAGTCAAAAATAACATTCATGGTGAAATTTAAAAAATAATAAACACAAGGTAAATGAAAGACTGATTAATTATGCAGAGTTTGTACACAATTTAGGATTATCCAAATCCTCTGAATCCTTTACTTTGTTCTCTTACCCCATCTCTGCATATCCCAGGATAACCATATTTTAATCCCTGGCTTAAATGTTATTGCCTTTTTAAAGTATTTTTCTGAACTCTGCCCTCCTTCCAGCAAGAACAATTTGTCCTTTTCTCTCAATATTGGAAAAACTTTATTGTGTCTTTCTTAAAGCACTCAAAATACTCAGTGCTGCATTATGCATGGTAGTGTTTCACTTCTACCTGAGTAATCTCTTTATATCACAGAACACCTGGGGTGCTTTTCACATGCAACAGCTGTTGAGTGAACAATTACTGTGTACATCCCCTGGCAGTTGATATTTTTATTATAAAAAAGAAAACAGATTTGTACCTACATTGACTGCTACATTGTCCCATGCATGTTCTGCGGGCCGAAGAATGGAATCCTCTGATTCAGAAATAACTTGTAAGTTTACGTTGCCTATGCTACTCATGCTTGAATGAGCCATTGGGAGTAAAGCTTTAAAAAGGTTTCTTTAAAATAAAATTTTAAAAAAGGTTTCTTTATAAGAACTATAGTTCAAAATCATTCCTATTAATTTGTACATCAATAGATGTTATGTACAGAGATGACTCATTAAATGTATTTTCTCTTGTCTTCCAATGTCTTCAAAATCCTATCACAAGATGGTAAGATGGACACAAAAGGAACTATAATTATTGAATTTCAAGAAGTAAGCTCTGTTATAGTAGAATATTTGTCATACTTTTATACTATTTTTGATAGTAACACAGTACTATAATAATAGCTGCCATGCAATGTTACTTTAATATCATTGGGCATTGATATAAGGGTGATTTTTTGGTGTGGCTATTAGGACTGATTTAATATGAATTTAAAAAACACAAAATTTAACAGGAATAGGTATATATATATACTATATATATTATACTATATATAATATATATATATTATATATATATTATATTATATATATATATATAATTTTCAAAGCTTAGTTTTAGTGCTTTTATGTCTTCTATTATAATTTCAAAAGCTTAAAACAGTCAGCTAATGTTTAAATTAGCCTGCCTAATGGGACTCCCATAGTGGGGTCTGAAGTATGGTAAGATCTGCTGAGATTCAGCCCGCATGCAGATCTCCATGCACACGCATATGTGTGCACATGCTATCTCCTTGCTTTTATATGAGCCTCTTCACCTTCACAAAGGGAAGGGTTATTTTCCTCATTTTTCCCATGAGGAGCTTAAAGTGCAATGCATTGAAGTAATTTGCCCAAGATCACATGGGAGCGCCTGGCAGAAACATGAACGCCACAACCGCCAGGAGGGCCAGAAGTCAACAGGTATTTGTGGAAAGAATGAAAAACTGGAAGCAAGTTTCAAACTCAGCTTTGCCTGGCTATGAACCTTGTCCCCACCTTTCCATCAGGGTTTCCAGATCCTTCTAGACTTCCCCACCAAGCCAAATGCAATCTCACATACGTACACTCAGAAAAGAAGAACAAAAGCCAATTAGAAATAGTTAAAAGGCACAATAAAATGGGAAACGGATTATCTCCGGTGGGAAAAAGCATGTGTAAATAAAAAATCTTGCTGTATTTGCAGCTATAGTGAGTGCACACAGAATTCTTCTGACGTTCACCATGCTTTGGCAAGACTTTACAGAATACAGAACACCTGAGGGTTAAAATAATACATAGGAAAATATAGAACAAAATCCCAAATAGGAAATTCCTGCTGTTCATGCCATCTTTGTGCTCTCTCTAGTTACGTTAGTGTCATATAAGTGACTATATATGTAAATAGCTCCTAAGAAGAAACACTCCACCTTTCTTTGCAAACTAGCTATACCCAGGTCTTTGAAAAGGAAAGAATATCTGTGTGTCTTCTTCTCTGCTGTGCATACATAAGCCACAGAGCAGAGTCCCTCAAAACCACATGTACACTGAGCCTTGCTGGGGCCTGCACAGCGGCCAGCAGGGGGACATCTCCCAGCAAATGTGGCTCAATTCCAGCGGGGGGCCTGCACGGATATGTGATTTAGCTTTATCTGTGGTCGTTTTTGCTGCTATTTTAGTTTTAAAATATTGCTATTACATTATAATTAATTTATAGAATTTGATGACATAAAAAAATATTGCTCACTTAAAAGTCACCTCGAACAGCCCCTGCCAGTTCTACTGGGTGTCAGAGGAGAGGTTTCTGCAAAATATCTGAGAGAAAGCTTCCCAAAAGTCAAAACTATTGTTTTTGAAATTCAATTAAGTAATACATTTTAAAAAATATTTCTGAGTCTCAAAACAACAACAACAACCACACACACACACACACACACACACACACACACACACACACCAAACATTCAGGAAGGAAGATTGAAGCCTGCTTTCTAAGAGTGTATGATTACCCATTCTCCAAGCATCCAAGCAGGAGTGTTCAACGAGCATTAATAAATACAGTGCTAATAGATCCCCTAGAAACCCTGAATGTGCTCTGCTTCAATTTAAAAATAAATTCAGGTTTTATTAATATTGACAAAGTAGATTCAAATTAGAAGACTCAGAATCAAGCTATTTAAATAAAACTGAGTAGCAGACAGTGTCTATAATCTTACTTACACCACAGTTGCACAAGCTGCCACTTCCATGACTTCACAATAATCAAAACCATTAAAACAAGCAAATCCCTGGGTTCTGAGGTCAAGCAGACACGTCCACTGCCTTTAAGCCTTGATTGAATAATGCTTATTTGGCCAGGAAATATAATGCACATTCACTTTATCTTTAATTATTAAATCCTAGGGAACTGCTCTTTAACTTCATTCATTTTATATGTTTCAAGCATGACACAAATAAGTGTTTTCCAATGAACATTTTTAAATTGTATTAATATATGCTGTTGGAAGCTACCCATTGTCTTCACTATCAGAGAAGTGTAAACAAGGACCCTGGAACGCTGGTGAACCTTGAGCCCTGGCAAGGGCCAGAGCTATGCGTTGGGCTTCCTGCCTGGCCCCCAATATTTCCAAATTATTTCTTGTCTCGTCTCTGTCATTTGCACACAGCCCTTCTCCAGATCCCGAACCCTGAACCATGTGGGACGTGGCTTGCACAATATGCTTTAAATAAAATTATATTTTCTTCCATAAATAACTTTTCTTTTTCTTAGAGGGAGAGTTTAAGTGTATAACTCTGAACTCTAATTTGTAGGCATTGACACCAACAAATGTATTACTGCTGCCTGTAGTCACTATTTAATTAGCTAAACTGTAAATAAGATTAATTTTACATATTGAAACCATGTTCAAATACAGAAACATGCATATCTGTTCCCTATCTTTTCTCAAAATAGTAGATGTATAAATAATCAGCTTAAAGGAATTTTCACTCTACTCAGTTTATCTATAGGTTTGGTATCTTTTAACCCATTTTAGAATTTCAGTGATGAACTGTTTAGTTTGGTAATTTTTAGAGAAAAGTTTCACTAAAATTAAACTTTATTATGGAACATTTCAGTGTTTAATTGTAATATATTTTCAAGTTCTCTCACCTACCACAGCTGGGGATGGAACCCACAATCTAGGTATGTGCCCTGACAGGGTATCGAACCATTGATCATTCTGTGTACCTTGTATGGGGGACAATACTTCTACCAACTGAGCCACAATGTCCAGAATTCAAGTTCTCTTTTTTGTTTCCCTTCCTTTTGTTATTATTACTTATGTAGATTTCCAGATTTGAATGGCTGTGGCTTTAAAGAAACAGTGTTTAATTGCAGGACACTAACTATTTTTAATATGTGTAGTAAAACAAAACACAATTAAGATAATCCATGACCCCTTCACCCTGCCCAAGTTACTTCATTTACTGCCCAATCCTTTTAATGGAGCTCTACCTCTTCCATCAGAACTAACTGAAATGCCTCCATGTTTCTGAAGCCTTCTTGGTTCTCCATTGCAGAACTGCCTTCTATTTTTCTCACCATTTCTCCTTACAAAAGACAGGTACACATTCAACTGTTTATTTTCTTAACCCCTTATTATATGTGCTCCTAGAAGTTAAGATTCATGTTCTCTGTTTTGATGTATCCTGGGCACCTGCATAGTGACTACACAGAGCAAGACCTCAATATATTCAATATTCAGTTAGTGAATCATTGTTAGAAACTAGATCTGAAAAGACAACAGCTTTCCTTTAAACCAGCAACAACCAATGAGAATATCTCATTTAAAATAAGAAATAATCATTCAAAACAACAACAAAAACATTAAGTACATAAGAGTTAATTCAACAAAATATTGGAAGTACAAATTCAAAAACAAAAAGTAGGACTTGTTTTAATAAGCTCATGGATAAGAATATTTATTTATTTTTTTTCCTTTTTATTGCTTAATGTATTACAAAGGGTATTACATATGTGTCCTTTTTTTTTTTTTTCCGCCCTTGACAATCCCCTGGCCTCCCCTACCCCCCAGTGTCTTATGTCCATTGGTTATGCTTATATGCATGCATACAAGTCCTTCGGTTGATCTCTTACCAGCCTCCCTCCTGCCCCCCAACCCACCCCGGCCTTCCTGCTGCAGTTTGACAATCTGTTTGAGGCAGCTCTGCCTCTGTATCTATTATTGTTCAAAAGTTTATAATGGTCTCTATTTCATGGATAAGAATATTTAATAAAGGAGGTGAAAAACTGGCTATCCATATGGGGACAAATAGATTCCAAACTTAAATCTAAAAATGAGGATTAATTACAGGTTGATTAAAAATCTAAGTGTATAGAGTTTTACATGAAAATAATAGAAAATAGCAATTTTATGTTTCAGTAAGGAATGACTCCTTAAATAAGACTCAAAAAGTACAAGCCACAAAGAAAGCAGAAAAATTGATTTCACTAAAATGTAAAGTATCAGCAAGACACAGGAAACTATAAGAAAATTAAAGGCAATCCATACATGGAAGTAGATAGTTTGTAACTGCAAAAGAATAGTATTCCAAATATAGATAAAACTCTTAGATACTGATATCACATAGAAAGATGGGCTGTGGAACTGAAGAAATAATTCACAAACGAGGAAAATTTGTAGGTCAATAACTATGAAAGCATGTTCAAAGTGCAGAGAAGCACAACTTTTACCCATTTACCCAAAAGAGGAAAAAGTCTCACCCCACCAGGTTTGGTGAGGAAGCAGAGGAAAGGGGCCGCAGTGGGGATGCATTTGGAGATGCCTCTGGGAGACAACTGGCAATACCTACTAAGTATGTACCAATCTATGCCCAGCAAATCCTGAAGAAACTCTTGCACATTTGCATTAGGAAATACAAACTGGAGAATATTTACACAAAAAAGAGTAGGATTAAATGAGTAAACTGGAACTCAATATCAAAATGATTAAATCTCAAAAACATAACCTTGAGCAAAAACAAATGTTTAATGAAGTCAGACTGTATGATTCCAATTACTAGTAAAGAAGTTGAAACTATACAAAGCAACAGTATATATTATTAAAGAAATACAAAATATAACCAATATAGAAAAACTATGCATAGAGTTAGAAACATAAATTTACTTCCTTGGTTACTGTGTTGGGGTATACAAGGACTTCAACTTTATCCATTTTATTTCTTTTTTAAAAGCTGAAAAAAATACAGCAAAATGTTATTTTTAATAAAGTTTTATGTTCTCTGTATGCCTGAAATATTTCATACTTTAAAGAAATATGCCAGTATCACTTATTATTGAGGATATGATTAAAGAAGTTCTCTCATTTCATTTCTCTGGGCTTATAAATTAGAACAATTGTGAGCAATCTGAAAACATCTGGTAAAGTGAAAATGTACATGTTTTTAAAACCAGCTACTCTACTTTTATCCACATCGCATACCCTGGGGGACCTTGGATACCTGTGATCAGAGAGAATTATATAGCTGTATTTGGAGAAGCACAAACAGCAAAATCTTAAAAATGTCTATTATTAACAGAGGGAGTGTAGTTTATTCATACAATTCAATATTGAAATGAACAAACTCGATCTATATAGTAATAGATAAATACTGAATCCAATTGTGGGGTGTGTTAATTGGCAAGTGATTCAAATGGATTTTCAATTCTCAGCATTTTTCTATCCTAAACAAATTAAATCAGAAGAAAGTACTGTATATTGGTAAAATATGGGTAGTTTGTAATATGATTCTGTGTAATTTCCAGTATGCTTAAAATATTTCATAATTTAAAAATCCCTAAGTCAAACAATGGTAGGTATTGTGGATAGCTCTGAATTACAAGTTTAAGTTTAATTATTGCTCTAGGTAATGAGAAACCATGGGAAAACCTAAAAGGGGGAATTATATGTTTCAAGCTGAAATTCAGGAAAATTACTCTGGCAAAACTACAAGAATAATCAGGCAGGAAGCAAGCAAAAAGAACCACTGGAAAGTCCCATCACCACTTGAACCTAAAGTTATAGAAGCAGAAGTTCACGGGAAAGAGACCACAGATCACATTCCCAGGTAGCACCAATAAGATGTGGACTTTGGTTGTTTGTAGTGCCTCAGAGAAAGGCAAGACCCAGTATTGCCTCTGAGATCTGATACTGAATCATTTTTAAATGAGCAGCAGTGCTAATAGAAACATCTACTTGCATATGTTCCTATGGGACAAAGTGGCTAGTTTGGGAAGAAGAATAGGGTGTACTATTTGGACTCATTCATTGGCTTAGAGTTCACTAAGGGTACAAGCAGGAAATGTTTCCTACAAAGTTGGGCATGTACGTTGGGAGAATCGAAGTGAGATGAAAGTTTAAAATATCTACTTTATAGAAATCTTTTGAGAAGTATGAATAAAACTGCAGGGCTTAGGAATAAATAAGGATTGTAAGGGAGAGAGAATATGATTTTAAGAAATAGCCCATTGGGAGAACTCTGGCAATGGTGGGTGGGTATTGGGAGAGCAGGAGGAGGAGGGAAGTCAGTGAAAGACATAGTGGGAACGGAGAGCGAGGCACAGTGAAGGTATCCTTGCCCCCCTCCTACGTACATGTATGTGACAGCTGATATTAGAAGCACATGGTTTATTTAGGGCTGGAAATTGGTAAGATAGATGATGATAGATAGATAGATAGATAGATAGATAGATAGATAGATAGATAGATAGATATACCAGAGGTGCTTCTGGTATCGGACACAAATTAAAATGACATTTAAAAAAACTGGCAGAGAAGAGCTAGTCTGGCACAGATGAGGAGGTCAACACCCCAGGTGAGGAAGCGTGGTGGCCTGGTGCCTCCAAGCAGGTGCCACCACGGCAGGATCACCCTGGCAACCTCTACTCTGGTTCCCCTGGCTTCAGGCACATCAACCCATGCATGTCATTGTGTCAGGCTAATAAGTCTAGAACACCTTTAATCAAGCAACTGTTCTGGATTAAAATCTTACTATACATTCCTCCTTTGACTGTATAAAATACAAAACTAGCAAAGTATTTTGTCCAAAGCAAAGAGAAGTGCTGCTCCAAAGAGGTGACATTAAATATAAAATACTCCAAAATGATAATGTTCCTTCATTGTGGCAAGCCAGGTCAGTGTCTGACGTTTAGAATACCAGTTTTAACAGGTAAAAGGGTGGTGGGGGGTCTACCATGACTTGGGCATGTTGCATACAGGGTAGGACGAAAGTAGATTTACAGTTGTCTGTGTGGAAAATAATACAATAATTAATACATTGTAATACAGGAATAAACTGTTTTGTGTATGCACAACTGTAAACCTACTTTTGCCCCACCCTATATTTCATAGAAACAGTGATAGGTTGTAATGCAAAATTAATACACAAGGTAAAGAAATGACTACAAGAGTTATGTCATGATACTCAATGATTTGATACCTTTAAAAATTTAATGATTTAATAAACATTTTTAAAGGACAAGAACACTAGAATTATTTTCTTAAATGAAGAAAAGCTGATTAATGAGTTAAGACAAATTTCAAAGCAAACAGTCAAAAAAAAAAAAAGGTTTAACACTTACTGCTTTGCTCAAAGAGTCAGCTCAGGAACTATGCTCAACAGGTCACACTAGAATCTCTAAGAAGATACATGGCAAGGGCCCCTTCAACCCTAAAATCTGGAGGCACCTGGGTCAGGGTTGGCCCACTACCTTGAGGACAAGAATGTTTGTCTGCCCTCATTCAGCCTAACACTAAGCACTAGTTTGTGAGCAGTAAGGGGTACATTAGAACATTACATCTCAAAATATGTTTTCATGTCACAATAATCTCTGATACAACTGGCCTCAATTCTGGCTTTGCTTCCCCATTAGAATATTATAAAATTAGGATTGAAAGCATGAATTCTGTCCATAAGTAATCAAGTATCAGTACACAAATAGAATTATTTTTATTTTGAAATTTACTTTTGAACATGAACTATATAAAACAATCATTATGAACCTTTTGAGTTAAAAATAGTTTATTTGGGAACATTCACAGTTCTAAGTCCATAAAATTAGCAATATGTATTATTAATCATAAAAATGAAATATGTTTATATAATTTCTTTTTCTATCATTTTGGGCATGACTAAATTGGACATTTTCATTTTTAAGGCATGCAATATTTGCTTAGAATTTTATTATCTCCTGGGATGTACTTAACTTATTAAGCCACACAGAATTCACCCTTGTGAACACTAGAATATTCTGAATAGAATCACCTCTAAAGTTATTTTTTAAATAAATAACATCCTCCTAATGAGTCAAGGTTAATTTAGTTTAATATTTGACGATTAAAACTACAACACAAACTGTTTCAACACTGACCTCTGTGAAGTTCACATTTCTCAAGTACAAATGGAGCACAAAAGCAATTCATCTGTGTATAAAAACACTTTTATTGTGTTCCCGGAAGGCTGTCCTTTACAAAGACATAGCTCTAAACAGTGCTTATGGAACGAGCAGCTTTGAAAATGTAAATACCCTACAATGGCACACTATTTTTAGGGGAAAATGGAATTCTAAAAGGGCATTTCAAAGGCTGGTTATACCATAGTTACTTAAGAAGCATTCAATGTTCTCTCCTTGGAGTCTTTCTTTTAATTGGGTTGCCCACTCAGTTCTTTTGTGTGTAATCCTGGAAAGCTCGCGTGGGGGAGGAATCCTATACACCCCACGGCCAAGTGCGCGCGAGGAGGAGAGTTCTCACTGTTGTATTCCTTGGTCTCATTTTCACGGACACGGTGACTCCGCGGAAGCACACGCACACATATCCCAGGGGACTTAAATCATTCATGAGCTTATAACATTTGAGATGTCAGACACAATTGAAATTCCAAGAACAGGGAAGAGCAAGAATGATGAATAGGCACCACGTGGGCAAGGGAAGGGCTGCAAAGGTCAAGTTCCTGAAATGGTTCTCCCCCCCTAGCTCTAGCTCTGCACCTCCTTTCTTGGCTGATGGCTGCGCAGATGACAGATGGGAGCACCGTGTCCGGGCTGCCAGAAGCCAGGGGCCTCCTTCTGGACGACTGCAGCTTTTCACGTGGCTTCTTCCTTATCTCCTGGGAAAGAATGAGGCGCATTCTTCTACCCTAGAGTAGCTCCTGAAACCCTGCTGAGGGTTGCACCCCCATCCTCCGGCGCCAGGCTGGGGGAGGGGCTTTGTGGTCACCCAGTTTTGCACGCCCCTCTTTTCCAGATCTGAAGTTCAAGAATGGGTCCCTTGTGCCCTTGGGGGGCAATCACCACGTTGAACATTGAAATCCAGTCCAGGCAGCACAAAAAGACAAGTTGGCTTTCCTCTGCTTCCAACACCCCAACTCCTCCCGACAAAGGGACTTCTGGGTGCCTGATGATCCTTCCTCTTCCAGGGACCTCAGTTCAGGTTAATGAAGCTACGATTGTCTCCCTTTTTCTTAGTGATAAAATTAACGAGGTGCGCCCTCCTTTTCCCCTCTCCAGGTTTAGTATTCCTCCATTCCGAAGTGAACTCAAGGAATGTTCTCATCCAAGGCCGCTTCGCCCCAGGATTCCGGAGTTTTCCCAACAGGAACTTCGAGAACAGTGAGGTAGACAGACATCTCAGCAACCCCCAAAACGGACACTTTTCACCCCCAACTGGCGTTTCCCTTCTCGTTCCACCAGCGGCTCGGGTCAGGCTCCGGTGCCCACCTCCACCTCCGGGACTTCATGCAAGTCACCCGGACCCCCAGGTCTGGGCAGCTCTCTTCCCAGGTGCCGCCCCTCCTCTCCTGCCTCCTCCTGGCCACACCCCAGGTCCTCCTGCACCCCTCGACCATCCACGCGTCCTTCTTACCCCCTAGTCTGGTCAAGAGAAGTTCTGAACCACTTGGGTCTACATTGTTTCAGTCCTGAGTCAGGCAGGGCATTTAAAACACACACACACACACACACACACACACACACACACACCCTATGAAAAGGTCTCTGGAAACTTTGCTGTCTCAAATGCTCCGGTGCCGGCTGCCGCGAGCACACACCTGCCTGCGCCGGGTGCAGGAGCGGTGTCCTGGTGCACACAGGACCAGGGAGCCAGACAGCGGGCAACTGCGCAGGGACAGTCAACTCGCTGGCCGTCACCGGCGGGGACTCGCGGTGCTGCTTGGGCATTAAGGCAATTTTGAAATGGGCTTGGGAAGCGGGGGCTAGAAAATGGTGATTCTAAACACACACACCGGTGGGTCTGTCCACCTCCTGCCACTGAGCAGTGCTACCCGACAGGCTACACTTTGGAGAGCAGGGTAGTTGCACGGTGTATATATAAACTGTCCTCCGAGGCACATTCATCTCGGACCTGACAGTCCCTGTCGTCTACACGACTTCTCAGTCTGGATCCAAACCAGCCCCACGTACAGAGCGAAGGGGACCAAGGCGCTCCTGGAGCCCTCAGCCCCCCACTCCTCACCCCCCACCCCCCGGCACACACACACCCATGCAGCCCCCGAGGCAGGTGCGGCCCCCGGATCTCCGAGCAACAAGCGCGCCGTCTTCGGGAGGCCCGGCCCCTCGCTGCCCCGTCCCCGCGTGGGTCACCTCTCCCCGCCCCCCACTCAGCCAGCTGCGCCTGGCGGGCGCAGGGGAAGGAGAAAGCCCAGCTAGCCACTCACCCCCAGCTTCCTGCTGCGGATTTTCACGTAGCCCTGCTTGACTATGTCGTTAAAGTTGGAGGCCATGCCAGCGCGCTCGGCTTCCGCGAGTCCAGAGCCGCCGTCCGCAGCCAAGTCCGCGCAGGTCCCGCATCCAGCCAGCCGCCTCCAGCAGCGCGCCTCCACCCGGTGCCCCCAGCTCCCGCAGGAGGCGACGCGGGGCGGGTGGCAGGGCGGCCGCGGGCTGGGACAGGGCCTGGCGCCTTGAGCAGCGAGCAGCGCCCGCCCTCTGCGCGCGGGTCCCCACCTTCGCCCCCGCCACCCCTGCAGCTCCCACGGGCGGGCGCCTCACTCGGTGGCGCACCGCTGGCCGCAGCGCACCATCGAGGCTCCTGGGCTCAGGGGGAGGGGAGGGGCGGGGGGCGGGCTGATTCGCCCGCGTGGCTCCCTCCCCCCAGCCTGCGGGGTGGCTGGGCTCCGAGAGGCTGGCCAGACGCCCTCCACCACTCCCGCCCCCTGCGCCCCGGGCGCTCCCACTCAGCCCCCCGGCCCACAGCACTCCCAGATTCCTGAGGACAAGCGCCTCATTCCGGGCTCTGGATCTCCACTCCCAAGTGGACCCCAGGAAAGGGCGGCAGGGATGCTTCCAAGGAAAAAGGCAAGTGGGAGCGAGGAAATTGTGTATTGCAAAGGCCGTGTTTACAGTGCATTTTTATTCCTGGGCACAGGCTCGCTGGCCAGGTCTTTGCCCCGTTAGGAAGTGTGGATCCAAGCCAAGCCCTTCCCGGTGCACACAAAGAGACCAGTCGTGCGCATGTGTCTAATCCCTCTGCTACTGGAGACGTGAAGCACTCTGGCGAGGCAGCCGGCTGCCCGCCTCCTTCCCATCCAGCAGCCAGGGTCTGAGTGCATGGATTGATGCACGCGTTTTGGTTAACTATGACCGAAAGTGGATCCTGGCTTTTCATCTTTTAGGGGAAACGGGGCCATAGCTGTTACCTGGAAGCAAGTGATTTATTGAAACGATCAACTTGTAAAAACAAGGAAGAACTTTCTCCCCTTAATGTAGGAACACATTACGTTTTAAAATAGACTATTCTCTATGGTTTAGAAATTGTAACTTAAAATGTTACCATTTTTATAAGATTCAAGGAAAAAATAGGAAGTATTGAATTTTGGCTAGGGGTAATATATGGATTTTTGCTATGGGAATATAAGAATATAAGAATAGT
This sequence comes from Myotis myotis, assembly GCF_014108235.1. NCBI lineage: Eukaryota > Metazoa > Chordata > Mammalia > Chiroptera > Vespertilionidae > Myotis > Myotis myotis. The sequence continues at coordinate 45,944,165 of NW_023416401.1, forward strand.
TAGTGTCTTGGTAGTTTAGGATTTTTCTAATTAAGAAAAAATGTAAAAGATTTAAAATTTTATAACTGACTCCTTTTTTTATAGAATCCATATTTAGTAAAAGTTCAAAAGATCATGTTTATTTCTGCTCATTATCAGGATCAGCATTTTTCCATGTTTTCCAGTTAAAATTTCTTAGCCCTATTGGGAACACAATAATATTAAGAGAGAAAGGAAATTATTTCATTGAGGAGGAAAAAAAAAAAACAAAATATGAAAGCTAAAATAACAAAATAGGATGCCCCTGACCCCAACCACACTGACACCTCAGGGGTGATTTTTGTCCCATCATTATTAAGAGGCTCCATCTAGAGCCCACATAACCTAACAGGAACTCTAACTTGCCTTATCAGCATACTATTCCTTTTCATTCATTTATGCAGCAGACATTTGTTTGGTCTGTCAAGCATGCAGAGCACCAGATGCTGATGCTGGGGCATATACTTAAAATCACATGGCAAGATTCCTTAGGCTGTCCCTCTGGAAGGAGCTCAAACTCTGACCTTCCCAGAAAACCTGCATAAACTCCATTTAACTCAATGGGATTCCTTCTTCTAAATACCTGGGCATGTTCCACTCATTTGTTACTATTACATGCACCACGTGGCTATTATTCTTTTGTTTATATGGAGACTTTTATATTTTCAGATGCTTTAAATACATTATTTCATTCAGTCTGCTTTGAAATCCCATGTGTTACGCAAAATTTACTTGCCATGTGTAATAGATGAGGAAACAGTCTCAGAGCCCTCAATTGCAGAGCCATTATTTCAAGATTGGTTTGGGGTCTACAATAATTTCCAATTCCACCATTATTAATACAAATCAATTGTAAAATATTTGAAGTCAGGGATTAATTTTGTCTCAATAGCAATCTTAGTACTTACTTAAGGGTGAAGTATGGCTTGTAAGTCTGGTTTTTAATAAATACATAATGGTTATGCCTTTGCACGTGTGCTTGTGTAGGTCTTTTAACCCCCTAATATGATTTAAATATGATGCTTAAATTTCTGATATAGCAATTTGTGTGTGTGTGTCTATAATAAGTACCCTCTCCCTCTTATTCTGTTTGTTTGCCACTTTAACACGAGGTTATTTGTCATATAAATTAGTGTGAAATGTCAGATGCGAAGCCACAACCAGCACAGCTAGGGTTCAAGGTCTGGAGAAGGGGCCGCACACAAACGGATATACTAGACAAGAAATATAAATTTAGAAGGCATGGGGGAGCCAGGCGGAGACCTTACTCTCTAGCAGAGAGGCTCCCTGAAAGCCTGGACCCAATGGCTTACTATTTACTAGAACACACATTTGTCCTTTAGCAAAGCAAACAGACATATCAATAGTAAAGTTTGGTAAACAATAAAGGATTATCAGGTTAGGGGATTGCCTTCAGCCATTCATCCAGCAGCAGGGTAATACAATGCTGATTTTCAGCCCTAGCTGAATATCAAAGTCCATTAGCCCTCTAACGGATTTCTCACATAATTATGCTAACTACTTGTTGGTCATAGCCTCTGGCAAATTAGGTTGATTGTATCCTCATTATACCATTTACTGTGATCAACTAAGCCTCCAACTTTCTGCTAACTAGAAATGTGACTTAGAAATTTAAGTATATTCTTTTTTCTTTCCAAGAATAATTTTATAAGAAAAAAACCTGTGACAAAATCAAGCACCCATTTATGATAAAAACTCTCAGCAAAGTAGAAATAGAGGGAGCATAGCTCTACATAATAAAGGCCAGTTATGACAAACCCAAGCTAACATTATACTCAACAGTGAAAAGTTAAAAGCATTTTCCTTAAGATCTCAAACAAGACAAGAATGTCCACTTTCACCATTACTATTCAGCATGGTATTGGAAGTCTTAGTGACAGCAATCAGACAAGAAAAAGAAAGAAAAGGCATCCAAATTGGAAAGAAAGAAATAAAACCGTTGTCATTTGCAGATGACATGATGTTCTATATAGACAAGCCTAAAAAATTCACCTAATAGTATTAAATTTGAGAAATTCATTTAGAAAAGTAGCAGAATACAAAATTAATATTCAGAAATTGGTTGCATTTTTACACCAATAACAAACTATCAGAGAAATTAAGAAAACAATCCAATTTATAATGAATAAAAGAATACCTAAGAATAAATTTAACAAAGGAAGTACAAAACTCAGAAAATTATAAAACATTGAAGAAAGGTAAGAAGATACAGATAAATGGAAGCATAAACCATGCTCATGGATAGGAAAATTAACATTGTTAAAATGTTCATACTACCCCAAACAATCTATACATTCAATGCAATCCCTGTCAAAATACCAATGACATTTTTCATAAAAATAGAACAATCTTAAAATTTGTATGGAACCACAAAAAACAACAATATCCAAATAGTTAAAGCAATCTTGAGAAAGAAGGATATGAAACCATACTACAAGGCCATAGTAATCAAAACAACATGGTACTGGCATAAGAACACACACAGATCAATGGAACGATATAGATGGTCCAAAAATAAACCCATGACTATGTGATCAATTAATTTGACAAATGAGGCAAGAATATACAATGGGGTAAAAACAGTCTTTTGAATGAATGGTGGTAGGAAAATTGAACAGATGCATGTAAAAACAAACAAACAAACAAACACATGAAACAAGACCACTTTCTTACACTAGATATAGGAATAACCTCAAAATGAATCAAAGAGTTAAATGTCAGAGCTGAAACCATAAAAATCCTAGAAGAAAACATGGTAGTAAACTATTTGACATTGTTCTTAATTATATATATATGTGTATATATATATATATATATATATATATATATACACATATAATAAAGATATTTGAATATATCTTTTAAGGCAAGGGAAACAATAGAAACAAAATTAACAAATGGGACTACATCAAATGAAAGTAATCAACAAAACAAAATGATAACCTACTATATGGGAATATATTTGCCAATGATACATCTGATACGGGGTTAACATCCAAAATACTTAAAGAATTCATACAATTTAACACACACACACACACACACACACACACACCCCACAGATAATCTGATTTAAAAATGGGTAGAGGACCTGAATAGACATTTCTCCAAAGAGGACATACAGATGGCCAATAGACATTGGAAAAATACTCAATGTAACTAGTCATCAGAAAAATGCAAATTAAATCACAATGAGATACTACCTCACACCTGTCAGAATGGCTATCTATATATTTAAAAGCCTAAGTGACCGTCCGACCATTCTACTGTCTAACCAGTAGCTATGACATGCAATGATCACCAAGAGGCAGACATTCCAACTACCAGCTATGATGTGCACTGACCACCAGGGGGCAGACGCTCAACACAGGAGCTGCTGAGCTGCGGTGACTTGGCAGCTGCGGTTCTCAGGTGATGCACCCGGAACCAGAGAGTAAGGAGCCTGATTCCAGGTGCATCACCCGAGAACCGCCCTCTTGCAATCCGGGACCCTTGGGAGATGTCAAAAAGCTTGTTTAGGCCTGATCCCCTCAGGCCAGGATGAGGGTCCCTACCAGTGCATGAATCTGTGCATCAGGCCTCTAGTCACTAATAAATCACCAAACAACAAGTGTTGGCGAGGATGTGGAGAAAAGGGAACCCTCATGCACTGTTGGTGGAAATGCAGATTGGTGCAGCCACTGTGGAAAGCAGTATGGAGTCACCTCAAAAAATAAATATGGAACTACTATAGGATGCAGCAATCCCACTTCTGGGTATTTATCTGAAAAAAATCCAAAACATTAATTCAAAAATATATATGCACCCCTATGTTCATCACAGCATTATTTACAATAACCAAGATATAGAAGCAACCCAAGTGTCCATTGATAGATGACTGGATAAAGAAAAAGTGGTACATATATGCAATGGAATATTATTCCACCTAAAAAAATGAAATCTTACCATTTGTGACAACATGAATGGATCTAGAGCAGTGGTTCTCAACCTTCTGGCCCTTTAAATACAGTTCCTCATGTTGTGACCCAACCATAAAATTATTTTCATTGCTACTTCATAACTGTAATGTTGCTACTGTTATGAATCATAATGTAAATATCTGATATGCAGGATGGTCTTAGGCGACCCCTGTGAAAGGGTCGTTTGACCGCCAAAAGGGTCTCGACCCACAGGTTGAGAACCGCTGATCTAGAGGATACTATGGTAAGTGAAATAAATGAGATAGAGAAAGACAAATACCATATGATTTCACTTATATATGGAATCTAAAAAGACAAAATAAATGAACAAAACAGAAACAAACTCACAGATACAGAGAACAAACTAATAGTTTCCAGAAGGGAAGAGGCTGGGTGAAAAAGGTGAAGGGATTAAGATGTACTAATTAGTAGTTACAAAATAGTCATAGGTATGTAAAGTATAGCATAGGGAATATAGTCAATAATATTATAATAACTATGTGGGGTCCCAGGTGGGTACTAGACTTATCAGGGGAATCACTTGATAAGTTATGTTGTACCCTTGAAATTAATATAATATTGAATGTCAATTGTAATTAAAAAATAGAGATTAATTCATAAGAAGTGCTCTGTGTATCCAACTGAATCACATCAAAAGGAACAAAATGCCCAATTGTCCCACTGATTAGAGAGTTCAAATATTGTCAGCCTGATCCATACATTGTAAAATTCTCCACCAACCTTCCACCTAATGGTTTTTTGCAGCTACTGGTGATGGTTGTTTTGATATATTATTTCTTTAGGGATTGCAAATTGTGATTTTCTAATTGGAGTTTATTCCTGAATTCATGAGCTATTTTCTTTCCTTTGCAAACTAAAGGATTGCCCTGAAATAGAGTCCTTAAAAGGAAGGTAAGGAATATTCTTGATTCTTAACCTTTATCAACCATTTTTTTCATAAATATTAAATTGGTTCTAGCAAATACAAAAGGAAACCCTGCTCCCTTTGGAATGCCATCCAGAAATGGAGTTTTTATTTCAATCCATCACTGCCATTACTTTTCTCAGTGTTTGAATTACCCCTTCCTTGACCAGTGGAGCTGCCTCCATTGACATTTTCCATTTGTTTGTTTTCATCAGGTACCCAAGGACCTTAATAGCTTTGTTGTGATCAATCACAAGATATCCCAGGCTCATCTTGTCCATTTCCAACTCCAGACCTGGAATCCATTATTTCTCCTAGGAACCTTTGTTCATTTTAATGGAAATTGAAATTCAGTTCTCATGATCTGGTTACTATAGTGTATTTGCTTTTAGTTGAGTTTTGTTTTGTTTTGTTGTGATACTGATCATAAGCTTTTTAGTTACAAAGAAATGAAATTCTTTTAGAAAAAAATTATCAGTTTTTACAGAAATTTCCACTTCAAATGAATGCTGACAGATTTCATATTTAAGGATTGCTTCTTCTCCTAAGAGGGTTTCATTATGTGAAATATCTACAAGTTTCCGAAGTCAAATCTACCAAACAAATAAAAATCTACCTCTCTTTCTAAGAAACTATTTTTATTAGCTTTGGGTTTATTCTCCCACTGCTTTTTTTTTTTTTTTTTCCCAGTACTTGGACGTTTTAATGAACTCCCCTCCATGTAGCTTCAGGCTACCAGGACACAGGCCCCACCAACACCCTAAATCTTCTCCTCGGCTCTTCTGCTGAAGAACTTGGCCTTCACAATGACAGGCTGCTTTGGGAGCTTTCCCTTCCCCAGAACTTTGTAGTAGCCCGATCGCACCACATCAGTGATGGGAGCAACTCCAGTCTTGCTTTTGGCAGCATTCACCCGTGTCTGCTCACTGACCAGGGTCCACAGTTTATCAAGGCTGACAGCTGGGCAGAAGCTCTGGTTCACTTCAAGTGGTAATGCCTCATACCCACTTTCCCAAAGTAACCTGGGTGATATTTGTCGAAGTTGATCCTGTGATGATGCAGGCCGCCAGCATTCCCGCGCCCCCCCCCCCCCGCCCAACCCCCTGTGCTTCCTGTGCTTGCCGATGCGGCCGTGGCCGTGGCTCACGTGGCCCCGAAGTTTGTGGGTCTTCCTCAGTCTGGATGGCATGCTGGCGGCCGAGTTGCAAGCCCACTGCTGCTTTTTGATAGTATAAGAAAAGACATATATGTGCCCCTATTACTGTTTTTCTTACACACCTTAAATTGCATACTATTCACACTTTTATCACTATAATAAACAGCCTCTAAATTGGGCCCCAGAGATCCTCACCTCTTGGTATGAAGTCCCATGTAATTCCTCCTTTTGAGTGTGAGCTGGACTTTTTGATTGACATCTAGTGAAGAGAATGGCAGAGGTGATGGAGTGTCCCTCCTAGATTAGGTTACGCTGCATATCTAAAAGCTTATTTGTTGTAGAACAAGTATGATCATCAGAGCAAGAGACAATATAACTTCCATGAGCTTTAGTTTTGCATAATTAACAAAGGTAAATATCAATAATTTAGATATGTCTATCAATATCAGGTAGTGTCCATCACATAGTTGATATAAAATGTGTCCATTGTCTTCTTCTGTTTTAAAGAATTGCTTTGGTATAAGGGTTTGTCTTCTCCATATTTCTAGAAACATTAAATCTTGAATTTCAATCAGTGTCATCTACATGTATTCCTGCTATCATTATTTTTAAACTCAGAGAAACAATAAATTGTTATATTTAAGAACTCATTTACTTCAATATAATGACCAATCCAAATATATATATTATTGAATAAACAAGGTGTATTACTAATTATGATTAAAATGGTTTTTCTAGCTGATTCACAGATATTGTACACCCAGGTCTTTTAATATTGTGTATATAGTATTTACCAACATTTGTATAATAACTAAAACACTTAAAATTGTATTGTACAGCTACCTTATTTTCAAAATGACAGTGTATCTAACAGAGAGGCAACTTGAAAGTCAATAAAGACTATGGGATTCTGTAAGGTATAATTGAGGGAATTTTTGATATTAAGTTTCTTTGGTAAGATTAAAGTGGGTAATCAATACAAACAAAATGTTCCAAATCTATATATATAAAAGCCTAATATGCAAATTGTCCCCACAGGAGTTCGAATGGGAGACCCATTGCTCACTATGATGTGTGCTGAACACCAGAGGGCAGCGTGGACTGAAGGAAGGCCCCAGCTGGCAGCCGGCAGCTCGGGAAGGGAGGCTCCGGCCTGCAGCCAGAAGGCCCCGATCGGCCCTGATCGCTGGCCAGGCCTAGGGACCCTACCCGTGCACTAATTACGTGCACTCGGCCTCTAGTTGGTATGATAATCAGGTGACAATTGAATGAATGAAAAAAGTATAACCTTAACACACATTATGAATGTAAATCACATTATCTATAACTTTAATTATTACAAACCATTTGAAAACTATTTAGAAGATAGAAGAAAAAGAACTTTTACTTCACCAAAGACTGCACTTAACTCTCTAATAGCAGACTTAGACAAATATGGATATCTTCTTGTTCATGGTGAAGAAAATATTCAACATATCCAGTATGAGTCTCTGAACATAGCTTGCTCACTAAATAAATAGAAACCATTACTAAATTAAAGTATGAAAAGCAATTTGTGGAGGACACTTACAACACATTTTTTTAAATAAAGAGAATATTGATTCTAAATAAAAAGAAGACATTATATAGTAGAGTTGGATGAATTAAGGAAGGAATGAAATAAAAAGATGGAAGCTTAGAGCTTCCATCAGAAAAGAAAAAGTCAGTATATCAAAAAACCAAACCAAAACAAAACCCAAATCATTGAGAAGTTTATACTTAAAGAGCATTCAAAGAGTGAGTAGGAAAATACAATGATAGGAATTTTTTCCCCTTTAAGTATGTATCCTAACACACACTGAGGCTGAATGACAGGCTATCTGGCTTAATGAGTCATAGGAGATCTTATAGACCACAGCATGGGGACCAGACAAGGCTCTGGGTCAGTCATGACTCACAGAGGTAATTTCTCATCAAGGTTTCACAAACCCCACTGAGTCATTGGTGTCTTCCTTCTCCAGTCCCTTTATTACAATAGTAATTCGTGTAGCTCCAAGAGTCAGAAAAGATGTCAGAGCTTATCTTGCTCCTATTCCCTGAACTTTAAATATCAGTTGGAGCCGGTTTCTTTCGGAACACAAGTAAGCATCAGGTGCATTCCATGACATTTAATTTAGGAAACAGAAATAAAAAACGTCTGTGGAACTGTCTGACTATTCAAAATATTCTGAATTTATACCATAATATCAGATTCATGGCAGATAATTAGAGAAAGAACAAATTCAGTTTTCTGCTTTCTTGAGTTCACTTCAGTGCTGTTTGAATAGTAGATTCCCTTATGATGAGCTTTAGGTCTTAATCATATCAGTTCTCTGAAAATGATAGGAGGTTAAAAATAGTCTATATAGAAAGATGAAAGATAAAATAAAAGGCAAGGAATGGCAAAAAGGGGAATCATTTTAAAGATAAAAAGAACTAATGCCAAAAATGATGGCTTTAAAAGTAAAAATTTGAACTGTTTCACTAAATATGTCATATTTTATATCTTATAAGCCCACAATATGTCCATGAGACATTTATAACACAAATATGATTATATTCTAGGTAATGTCTCAATTTAAAAAAATTATAACATTATATGGCATGAAACTATCAAGTTTCAATAAACCTGCAAACATCAGACAAAAATAAACAGCATTTTACAAAAGCCAGTGACAAAAGTATACATTAATAGTAAAATACATAACAAATTCAAACCACTTATTTTTTTGATAGCTACACTAATAAAAGACTGTTTGGATCAAATAAGTAATTGAGTTTCAATAGATTATTTTAAATATATAATGAAGGGACACTATATAAAAATATTATGGGCCATATATTCAAAGCTTTACTGAGATGTAAATCCATGGTTGTAAATTACATCATTATTAAAAAATAATATTATATGGCCCAGGTTATGTGGCTCAGTTGGTTGGAGCATTAGTCCATAGACTAAAAGTGTTGCAGGTTCTATGCCTGGTCCGGGCATATATCTAAGTTTCTGGTTCAATTCCTGAAACCTATGTTGGTGTGGGTACAAGAGGCAACTGATAGATGTTTCTCTGTCATATCAATGTTTCTCTCTTTCCCTTCCTCTCTCTCTCTAAAATCAATAAACATATCCTTGGGTGAGGATTTTAACAAAATTAACAAAAAATAATAATATGACATGTAACATATAGTGTTTATTTTGTGTCAGAAATTCTTCTGAGCATTTTATATACATTAACTCATTTAATCCTTACAGAAGCCCTGCAAGGTATTGTCTCCTTTCTGTTGGAGAATCTAAGGTGTGGAATTAAGAAACTGGCTCCAAATACAGCTCTTATTTAATTCAGCTGTCTGACTTTTGAGCTTGTAATTTTTAATGTTGTAATTTTCTTTCTCAAAAATAGAAATAAAGAAACTAATTACTCAACTAGAATACATTTTAAGTTAAGGAAAATAGAAGGATTATTATACCAAATTAAAGAAAGGTACTTGTAAAACATATAACTAAATAGCAAAGTTGATAAATCCAAGAAAATGCTGATCTAATCATCAAAAGAAGGTAAATTATAAATAAAATTAGACATAACCAAATACATAAATAAAAAGAAAATAGGAGTGTATAGAACGTTATGCTGGACAATTTAATAAATGGAAAACATTTCCTTAAAGATTATTCATTCATTCAAGTTGTTAATTAATACAGCAATTATACCCTGGTGCTACCTAGGAACCAGGACTACAGCTCTGAATAAGACAGACCACACTGAGATATCACCTTACCCCTGTTAAAATAGCTACTGACTAAAATAGCTAATAGCTAAAGGTAAGAAACAAGTATTGGTGAGGATATGGAGAAAAGGAATGCTTTTGCACTGTTGGTGGGAATGTAAATTGGTGTGTCACTATGGAAAACAGTATGGAGGTTTCTCAAAAATAGAAGGTGGAACTGATATCTGCACCTCCATGTTCACTGCAGCATTATTTACAATAGCCAAGATATGGAAACAAACTATCCTCCATGTTAATTGCCGCATTACTTACAACTAGAGGCCTGGTGCACAAAATTCATGCATGGGTAGGGTCCCTAGGCTTGGCTGGTGATCAGGGCCTATCGGAGCCTTCTGGCTGCCGGCTGGGGCCTCCCTTCATTTCATGCCACACCCTGGTGGTCAGTGCGTGTCATAGCGAGTGATCGGTTTCCCAGTCAAACTCCCATGGGACAATTTGTATATTAGGCTTTTATATACTACTATATAGATAGCCAAGATATGGAAACAACCTATCCACAACAACTGATGGATAAGTGAGTAAAGAAGATGATATATATATATTTCAGCCAGAAAAAGGATGCAATCTTGTCATTTGCAACAGCATGCCTCAAGTGTATAACGATCACTAAAATTTCATAGTACAAGTGCCTATGATCCTAAATCAAACAGAGCCCAGGGCTCCTGGATTGCAGAGACCGATGTTGGCCTTCAGGACTACACTTTTCAGTTTAGCTGCAGTCCAACTATTATGTGATAATTATTTGACTGATATAACGAACCACTTAATGGATACCTCATTCCGCATAGTGTCCATACTAACCTTTTTAATGTATTTTCCTAGTCCTGCTGGGCCACACCGTCTCCCCTGTTTATTTTTCCTTCAGTTATTCATTTATTCATTCAGCAAATCCTTAGGGAGTACTTGTAGCAGAGCAGGCTGTTCTAGACACTGGAGAAACTATAGGGATGAGACAGACAAGAATTTCTGCCTTTAAGGAACTGATATCTTAGTGAGAAAAAAAGTAGTTAAGATGTGTAATGTTTTCAATAGTGAAAAGCCCAAATTTAACTCTAAACAGAAAGAGGCAGAGCTTTCAAAACATTTCTTCCAATATCTGTAGAGGGTGGCTAGACAGCTCTTGCTGGAGACATGAAGTAGGTTCTATTACTCTGCGACAGGCAGGAAGTTAGACTTGGAGAGATTAAATAGCTGAGGGTAGAATACATGGATTCTGACTCTTGTGAAGACTTTAAAAAAGACATATTTTCTTGAGTTTTATTGATTTCATGCCAAAGAATTTAAGCTTAAAAGGATAGGGAGAAAGGGGTCTGATGTATCTGTAATACTAGTAGAAGGCAGGAAAATCTTGTCTGTCAAGGAATAAAGAAAATCAATAGGAGAAAGTCTCAGCAGTTCCTGGGAGAAATTATTGTAAAATGCATCAGAAATCCTGTTCATGGCTTGGGATGGCACAACGTATGGACCAGAGACAACACAAATTTGAGATTAAAATCTAAATTGACAAACACAATCACGTAGGTATCCATGAGTCCTGAGACCTTAACTATGGGCCTGTAGAAATGTGCTTTGTTCAAAAGGAACATGCCCGGCAGGAAAATGTGCCAGTTATTGATGGCCATGTAGAGGAATGTGTCTGACTATGCAGACATTCATGTGCCTAAGAATAGAAGCATGGTTGACTGTGTGTGCATGAAGAGAGATGTGAAGAAACAAAGAAATGGGGAGTTGGAAAGAGTTAGGGATAGAAAGAGAGGGAGAGAGAGGAAAAGATGGAGAGATTACTGGAGAGAGTAAAGGAGGGAGAAACAGAGGAAGAGAAAGTTTGAGAAGAGGAGATGGGAAGGGAGAGAGGGAAAGGAGAAAAAGAAGAAGGCAGGGAAGAGAAAAGAGGAAAAGGGGAAGAGAGGAGCGGATAGACAGACAATGAGAGAGGAAAGAATAGATGATGATGTAAACAGATGATGTATTTCCAATAACAAACTGTGATATGGAAGGGTATACAGTATATATTTTTAAATTTATCTTTATTGCTGAGAATATTACAGAAACTCCTCATCACCCCTCCCCCCAAAAGGAAGGCTATATTTTAAAGATTTGTTTGGATGAATTCCTTTACTAAAGGAAGAATTATAATGATCCTCAAGTGAGTATTAGAGTGGATGTTTGAAAAAGAGATTGGAGTTTTCTGGGTTTAAAGGATAAAACTGAGAGAGAGAGAAATGGGAAGGTACAAGAAGGGATTGCCCACTCAATTTACTATAGTCATTTACAGTTTGCGCTATTCAGAAACAGCCTTTAATATCTCCTGAGACAGCATTTTTCTACCACTAGAAGATTCAAGAAGGAACCGACTCTCCTGACTGTTAATGGAGAAATGCACACATTTAACAGGTGGTTGTTTGAGATGCTTCTAAAATCACCTACAGCCATGGGTTTATGAAACCTCTTATAAAATCAAAGACATTTCACATGGATTTCTCGAATCTCTCTGATTATTTTGTATCTTCATTCATCTTACTTGGCAGGTGTTCCCTTGTGCAAAGGTCCCTTCTGCTTTGCTGAGCTTTCTTCTCCATCTGTGCTCCCCATTTATCCTCTTCATTCTCCCCATCATTTCTCAACCTATCCCTATGAATTCATCTTATTCAACCAAAAATGTACTGGCTTCCACTGCCTTTTTAAAAAAATATATTTTTATTGATTTCATAAAGGAAGGGAAAGGGAGAGAGAGAGATAGAAACATCAATGATGAGAGAGAATCATTGATTGACTGCCTCCTGCACACACCCTACTGGGGATCGAGCCTGCAACCCAGGCATGTGCCCTTGACTGGAACTGAACCCAGGACCCCTCAGACCACAGGCCGATGTTCTCACCCCTGAGCCAAACCAGCTAGGCCTGGCTTCCATTGCCTTTTAAAGCATTCTCTGAGACAGGCCACTATCTTGAGGGAGGAAGAGAAGAACTTGGATTTGGGTATTGTAGGGGAGAGTTTTTAAAAAGAGCCATAAAAAACTAGCTTGCTAGGATGAAAGGGGAATGAATGGAGAGCAGGAAAAATTGGCAAATATCTACTTCAGAAGTGAGCCACAATTGACATTTGTTACTACTGCTGTATTATGTAGTAGGTAGTAGAAGGTAATACTGCCCATGTCTGTGTGCTTGGGCTCTGTCCTCCCTACACTGATACTCACATGATGTCTTTATTAATATCAGGTTGTCACATCCCTGACCCAGTGCCAGGTTTTGCCACAGCCGTAGGGTATGACTGTCACTTAATTCTTAGCTGATGGCACACACTTCTAATCCACAGCATGTTGCCTTGTTATTGTCACACTAACTGCTCCTCAGCATTTTAGCTCGTACCCGCAGCTGGAGGCCCAGATCTCTAACCAACAACCTTTACTGTCGCCTCAAGCTCTTTCTCCCTGTCTCAGTGTTCTTAGTCCACTTCTTCCTTTCATTAGTTTTGCTGCCAGCTCTGTCCACTTCCATAGAGCAAGGAATGGACCTAACATCACTTCCTGGAGGAGATGAGGTAGAAAAGTCATCTTTTGCTCTGCGATTGCTGGGATGAGCCACTGAGATAACTGAACCTACCTGACCCCCTGGTGCACATGTGAATGGTACATCTGTACACCTTCAGGGGTGAGGGAAATATTCAAATCCATGGTTGTGCTTTCCTAGACCACTTATTTTTTTGTGATGTCATGAAGTTCATTGCCCTCTACAAAATTCTCCAGTAGTTGTTTCAAAATAACTTTTAAATATAAAAGCAATATAAGTGTGTGGCATGGATGTTTGAAACCAGCCAAAAGAAAGTTCATTAGCTCTTGCACATCTGGGAAAACTTCAGAGAAGTGCATGTGACATGAATTGTGACACAGGCACCAACTTCTGGGGTCAAGGTTGTATGGTCAGAGCAGAGGCTTGAAATTGAAGATGTCAGCGCAAACTATTAACGAGCTAGGACAATAAAAGTGGAAAGTTTGGTGGTGGTGATGGTGGGGGGAGTTATGTACCTTCTTCCTATTATATTTTTCAATGTCTTTAAATTTTTAATATTTATAAATGAATTCTTTGCATTTTAATTAGCACCTTGACTGTTCTATCACATAATAGGGATTCCATAAACATTTACTTAATTGAATCTTTTTTTCAGTGACTACTATAGAGGCATTCAACATTTAAGCACTTGTGTGAGGATAATTCTTATGCTAGAGGCATTAAATTAGAGTGGAAAAAAACAGTAGTGCTTTAATGTCGCTAAATAATTAAGTGTGCTCTGAAGGTTGTTTCTGAAAGCCATTACTGCTTTCTTTAAGAGAGCAGTAAATTGTGAATACATTTAGCCTTGTTGTTCTTCCAAATAAAAATATGATAAAAAGGAGTAAGGCATTTTGTCTTTTAGTTTATAATAGTGAAAATTTGTCCTTTGATTAGAGTCAATATGGAAAAATAAATTCTAAATGACACCTTTAAAAAAAAAAAGAAAGAAAAATTGTCTCCACAATATACTTTCTATGTAAGTCTTGCTCTACAGAAATGGAAGAGTCACATTTATTAAGATAAAGTACATTAGAACATGCGTGAGGAGGTGGCAGGGGAGAGAAGGTGGGGTTATTAAACTGAGAGTTCAGGAGAATTCCTGAAATAAAGGCAGATGCTCTCAGATTGGAGAAAAAAATTGTCAAGTGTTTATACTCACATCAGTACTCAAATGTTGGGCCATTTCAATTCACTGTCCCTGAGTTGGTACTCTCCCAATCTATCTAAAGCCTCTAAAATCAGGATCCACTTCCCCAAAGGCAGAGTGACAAAGTCAAGATATTTATCATGGCAAAAATATTTGGATGTAGGAAATTTCTCATAATAGCCTTCAAATCATGTGTTTGACCATATTGGATGACAAACATTATTCCTGTAAACATTAATGTACTCATCTTTATTTACCATAAATGCATAATAAAAGTATTTTCATACAGTGGGGGCATATATGTTGAATAAAAGTTCTGGGGCCAAGATTTAAGAAGAAAAATGAACTAGCTTTGTTTCATATCTCTGTGAGCCTGTGAAAAGTGCTGTGTGCAGAAAGCAATAGAAAGACATACTATCAAGCAAATAATGCACTTTTTAGGATAAGCTATATTGATTATTCTCTGAAGAATAAAGGAGGAAATTATGTGCCCAAATGAAGAAAATCTGGAGATATTTTGAATGGAAAATACATGCAAAGAAACTATAACTCTAAATTCACTGAACAAATAATGAAAAGAAGGGAAGTTATTATAACATTATTCTAATAGGGAACATCTAGAGTTATGTAAAGACCAAGTTATTAAGACTAAGACAAGGAAACCAATGAATATAAGACTTGAGGGATTCTAGAGGAAGAGATCAGGTGTTAGAAATGGAAGAATGAGAACGAGTCATGGTCTGTGGTCATTGTCAGCACTGCTTCCTTGGGTAGTCTCTCTGGCTTCCTCTCCTCCCTTTGCTCTCTGTGAATAAAGGCTTGTGTGTTGTCTTTCTTAGACTCTGGAAGCTTCTTCCTTATCTGTGATCCTCAGCGATCTCATTTGAAGTCCAGGATATAGAGATACCTCATGGGGGCTGTTAAGGGTATGGGACAGAGGATAACTTTAAGAATCAAACCATTGCAGTCTTTGCAAAGTTTAGAATTTCTGTGCTAATACAAGTTTAGGCAGGCTTTGTGTCTATTTTCTTTCAATAAGCTCTACATGAAGTTAACTATGGATGTAGCTCTGGAATCTGATGGCCCTCCCCTTTTATTTACTGGGGCATGTGTTTGCTCATCTCTGTCTCAATTTAATGGCAATGGCCTTGAGACCATGTGAAATCATAGTGTTTGGAGAAAAAGACACCCTTAATTATATTGGTACAATTGGGCTGGCTCTTAGAAAATCATATTTTATTTCTTGGCTTACACATATACAGTTAGTTGATTTTACAATCCTGTAAAACTGCAAATTACTGGACTCTGAGTCATTTTAAATGGCAGTCCATAGCAGAGATAACTTCCTTTAGTAAAATTATATTCCCTTTGATTTTTTCAGTATCTGTCAATCTCACCTCAGCATATCTCATATCTTGTTAAAAGCATCTAGAAGCAGCCAAGACATTTCAATATTGCAAACTTTTCCAACCTGCTAGCTGCAGACTTCTTAAGCAAAATTTCTACTCCCAAATTTTCTATGTAACTCTACTTATCAGAAATTCACTTGAACTCTTCTCTCACCAATAAATTCAATCATCATGTACCACGTCCAACATATTTTAATTTCTAATTACTTCTCAAATGCAATAATAATTTCCTATCTCTACATAACCATTTGGACAAGCTTTGCAGAAGAATGCTGCCTGGAGGCAGAAGTCATTTAGAAAATAAATTATGTTTTTGATAGGCAAACTATATTTGAATAATAAGCAATGACAATGTGTGATAAATATGTTGTCATTTTAAAATACATCTGCATTAGTAATTTCCCAAGGCTGATATTCAATGGCATGCAATAGAAGAATGATACATACATTTATATAAAATATATTCCTAAATTGATAGATTCTGTAATTTCTTTTATTTATATCCTAAAAATATGTCTACTAATGTTTTCCTGTATGAGCTATGGAAGTAAAAATAAATATGTTTTTCCCTTTGGTCTTTAAGATATAAATATTGATTTGTTAATTTACCAAATATTTAGTTTTGTGTACTGTTTGTCTTGCACACTCACTGTGCTACATCATGAGAATACATTAGGAAAGACCAGAGTCTGATGAAAAGATGGACTCTAAATTGATACAAACACAAGTGAATATACAGTTAAAACATCAGAGAAGTGTTAGGATAAAAAATAGGATGCTTGACATGAAAGAGCATAAAAGAAAAAAGATTTATTTAACACTGGGTTATCAGAGCAGACGTCTTCAAGAAAGTGCTGTTTAATGCATCTGATTTATTTATTTTAACTTAATATTCTTATATTTTATGGGCATGTATCTTGGAACCCACTTGCTAAAAACAAACATAGGATATATTCTACACAGGTTACCAGAAGTTTTAGTGTAATTGCTTCAAATAAAAAAAAAAATCAGAGGACTCTGTAATGTTATGAACTCATTTCAAAATATTTTCATATTCCAAATAATTGAAAAAATTATTTTTCATTACATTTTTCTCCCTGCTTCTAATCTTGCCTTAACAAAACTGTTTCTCACAAGTCAAATCTGAGTTGGAGTTTTTTGTAATATATATTTTAAAATATATTTTTATTGATTTCAGAGAGGAAGGGAGAGGGAGAGAGAGATAGAAACATCAATGATGAGAGAGAATCATTGATCAACTGCCTCCTGCATGCCCCCTACTGGGAATTGAGCCCGACACCCAACCTGGGCATGTGCCCTCACCAGGAATTGAACTATGACCTCTTGGTTCATAAGTCAACACTCAAACACTGAGCCACACCAGCTGGGCCTTTTTTGTAATATTTTAAAAGTCATGTGACTCTTCTGCTTAAAACCCTTTAACACTTTATTTTGAGGTCCAACCCCAGCAGGTCCAGGGGTTCCCAAAGGCGTAGACGGAGTCGGCGAAGAAGGAAGGACACGGAGACAGTGTTCAGTTGATCAGCAGCCTAGCCAGGATCTCCAGCCAGGATCACCAGCCAAGTTCTGGTCTGGATCTCCAGAGAGGTTCTGGTTAGGATCTCCAGCCAGGTTCTGTGTCCATGTTCTCTTGCTAGGTTCTCCAGGTTCTCCAGCCAGGTTTTCCAGCCAGGTTCAGTCACCAGGTTCTAGTCAGGTTCTCTTGCTAATTTCTGTAGTCAGGTTCAGTCCAGGATCTTTTGCCATGTTCTCTCGCTAGGTTCTGTCTCTAGGTTCTGTTGCCAGTTTCTGTCCAGGATCTTTTGCCATGTTCTCTCCAGCGAAGTTCTTCTGTCTCTAGGTTCTGTGTAGGTTCTGTCTTCTAAGTTCTGTCTTGTTACATCTGTATTTATACCAGTTGATTCCAACCCTATCAATCTCTATTCCAAAGGTTAGGGCATTTCTTATCTCCATTCCAGGGAGTAAAGATTATGTAGCTTAAGCATGATTGTTCGTAGGTAAAGTGATTAATTACCCACCTGGCACTTAGTTAAGAGGTTTTATTCCCTCCCTAACTTCAGGGGAAAATCCCTACCTGGGGAAACAACCTTTCTCGGAGACCTTGGTTAAAACACATAGTGCCAAGAAGGTGAGCAAACATATTAAGAACAGTATGCCATATATGCCAGGTCCCTTGAAACAGCAAGCATGGACCGGCTCCCGGCACTTTGTATAAACCCAAATTTCTCCTTTGGGGCTACAAAATCTCCTGTATGATTCATGCCAATCCCCCTCCAATCATACCTCCCCATTTTCTCTCCTCCACTGCCAGAGAAAATGTGATTAGCTCACACTTTTCATAAGCATTGGAGAAAGCAAACTTGCTTCATATGTTAAAATTAAAATTACAAAACCCACCATTATTTCTACAGGTGTAGAAATGCAGAAATAATGAAACTGATAATAAAGGCTATGTACATGGATAGTTAATGCCAAAGTTCTTTGTTCCAGTGAAAATCAATTAACAAACTAAAGGAAACCCTGAAAACAATCTTAATGTTCATCAGATGGTGAAAGTTGTTTTAAGGAAGGCATTGCTGGCAACTATTAAAACATATTGGATGTTGACTGGAGGATGCATTTTAACAAGTTTCCGAAAATGAACCGGTCAGGGAAAAGATCTGGAGATGAGAACACATCTCTCTGGCTGACCCATATCAACTAGAAACATGAATTTCCTCCACCATTGCCTAAGCGTTTCCTGCTCACCAAGCTGAGTGTGAGCTAGAGCAGAGGGTGGTGTTCATCAAGCTTCGGGAACTATAAATGGGGTAGATTGTGCGCAGGTATATAATTAGCTCAGATATTAACTATATATATGACTAGTAAACTTGCTCTTTTATCCATAAATTTGAATATGTGCTACTAAGTTTTCTTTGAGCCCTCAGTTAACTGTTCTGGCAGAAGCTCTATGGCTTCAAATTTGGTAATTTGTATAATGACAAACAGCATAGTGAGATTAAAATGGCTAAAATTGCCATAGCAAGGGCAGGTGCATGAACAAGACTTATTTTTTGTGGGTGTTTAGAAAGTTAGGTCCAGGTCAGTGTTGAGAATTGTGGCTCAGGCTGATTTCTGCGTTAGAGTTATCTGTCTGCTTTGTTTGGAGTCTACAGGAGGCTTCTGACAATATTTGTTCCGACAATTTTCCAAGGTTTCAACTGAGTTTTAGCCTGGAAAAGTTCACTCTCTCTAGAGCTTTCAAACGTCAGCCATGCCTATGCTTACAGATCTGCCTCTGTACTCCACGACTGAATTCTCAATGCTGTTATTAAGAAACAACCACTCTACTCATGGCTGTTTTTTTTTTTCATAATTTCAATATAAAGAATGACAAGCCTATTTGTACTGGTAGTTAGAAATATTATTGAAGCTTTCCTTCAGATTCAACAATTGCACAGTACCAAAAATAATAGTTTGCAGAATGATTGCTTCCAAATATTTGCAAGCTCAAAGGACATAGAAAAGGGGTGCTTGTCATTCTGGCCAGGATAACTCCATGATGGTTATCTCTGCAGACCCTCCGGGTTGGTTTCTGCTATGGGTTTTGGTACCACTATATAATGAGTTCTGGGAATATAATTTTCCCTGGTATCACTGTTATGAGGGCAAATAATTGTCTTGTTTTCCAAATTTGATGGGGATGGAGACAGCAAATTGAAATTCAGTGTTTTATGAACCCTTTTAAACCAATAAAAGTGAAACAGTTGAAAGGTTTATTACATTCTTAATTTTTCAGATCCTGAAGGAACCACATCCATTAGACTAAGACACGGCCCAAGCTGTCAGGAGCTGCTGTAAGAAACACATTTCTAGACGGTCGTCAGGCATGCCTCTAAATGAGATGAAATTGAGAACAAAATTTAGGAGGAGGATTTTTTCCCCCCTTAAATTTAACATACGAATTTTGGATTTTATATTTTTAACTCAGAAGAAAATAATTGATTTTTAATATTTTTTTGAAAAGGTATATTTTTATTGATTTCAGAGAGAAGAAGGGAAAGGGAGAGAGAGATAGAAACATCAGTGATGGGAGAAAGAATCATTGATCGGCTGCCTCCTGCATACCCCTTACTGGGGAGCAAGGCTGCAACTCAGACTTGTGCCCTGATGGGTATCAAACTGTGACCTCCTTGTTCATAGGTTGATGCTCAACCACTGAGCCACACTAGCCAGACAAAATAACTGATTTTAATTGCTTTGTACTTTTAGCTTTGGATTTTAATTTAATAAAGGGTTTACATATTTGACCTTTACTGTCTTCCTGGGAATTTTATAATGCATAGGATTAAAATCAGGGGCATATATCCAGTGACATTTGTCATTGGAATTCATGCATTGTGTGTTATGCACTTCATAGTATGTTTGGCTTCTAAATACACAGTACTTAAGGCTGAACATGAATTTGGATAAGAAAAGAAAGAATGGGAACGGAATGACTGAGGAGCTGATTTAAAACATGTATTTCTCACCCAGGATAAAGATCTGAGAGTGACTGAGTCTAACCTGCCCACAGGAAGAACAGCTTCCTGAAGGCAGAGGCAGGGCTGCCTTGATAGACAGCTCACCTCTAACTGCGGGGGAGCCACCTCCCTCTGTACAGCAGGAAAAATGACAAGGCACAAAGAAGTCTCAGAACAAAACCCATCTCAGATGGATGCAAACCTCAGTGTGACAGGGATGACACCTTTTCCTGCTTTCTCTTGCTTCTACAAAGAGAGATTTTCAGTAGACAACTGAAGGCCACTGCACCTTTCTTCTCTTTACCCATAGACAGGTGCCCAAACCTAGCTGATTAGTACACTTGGGGTAAATATCTAGGTGCACATACTTCCACTCTGCCCTCATATTTTTTTTTTTTTTTTGCGGGGGTGGGGAGGGGTGGGTGGAGGTCAGTTGTTCACAATGAGGACAACTTTTGTTTTGTTGTGAAATGGGTGGTGTCTGTTCATAATTCTGAGGTTTAGTTGACATCTGTCTTTTGCCAAGCTGCACACTTTAACATGCCTTCAGTAACAGGTACATGTTTTGACTTACATAGTTGTAATTCATTCTCAGACTGTTTGGGATCTGTTGAAAAGTGTGCCCTTCCTATGTGATCTTCCCTGGGGGACTGAGCAGTAAGTTCTATTATTTATATTTTTAAAAAGGAGCAGAAGTCCTGGGTTTAACTTAAGGTGTGTGGCTCACCCAGATAAGTAGATAAACTGTGACTTGAGTCCATATAATCCTGCTCTTGAGACTACATTCTTAACAACTCTATTATCTTGCCTTGCATTATTCCTGAAAATGTTGCAAAAAAAACAAAAACAAAACATGATAAAATACCAAGGGGCTCAGGAGAGGCATTATGAGACTCTGTTGGCCTGATTTTTCAATCTCTCTCAAATTCTGGGCTAGATTTGGCCAAGTCTTAAGGGTTGATGATGTTAGTGATGCTTTGGGCTTCGTCCTAGAGTAATGTGGAGAGAACTGGTGTTGGGCTTTTGTCCCTGAAGACTAATAGTGGGTAATAGAGGAAGAGGAAGTTATGGATATTGGCAAGACGTTAAGCAGCAGAGATCTGCGTGTGCAATAAAGGAAGGTCAAAGGCAATCCATTGTGTGTGACTGACTGGCTGGTTCCCAGACACTCAGAAGGAGCTTATGGGAGCTGAGCCTGGGAACAGTGATGCTTCAAAAATAACATAGTTAGCTTGCTTTCTGATAACTCCTAGCAGAGATACCTTGCCCAAATCCTGTGTGGCCTCTGGCACTGAGGAAATGCTACCCCTTCCAGTTCACTCCAGACTTCAGCCTTATTGGGTCCACAGAGAAATACAAATTCCCAGAGGTATCCTGAATGCAGAACTCAAGGAAATCTGTTGGGAGCTGTAATTTCAGAAAAATAATTAAACAGAATGAGGTTTAAATGGAGGCCATGTATACACAACTACTCATAAAATAATTTGGGAAAAAGAAGAAATGATCTTCCAACTAAAAATTTTGGTTGATGAGCTCAAGTATGGTCACTGTTTTTCTTTCTGAAGTATGTACTTGGTAAATAAATGAGAACGTTATTTTAAAGCACAGAGCAAAAATATTGAAGAAATTTATAAACCCACAAATACGAATATATACACACACAGATATATAGATATATATGTGTATATAAATGCAGATATACATATATATTCAGAAGGACAAAAACACACACAGAAAAAAGTAATGTAATCTAGTACTTTTGTTCTGGTAGAAAATAAAGTGTTTTAGCTCCACACAATTAATTATTCCAGGCTTTGAGGATTTTCTTACCTTAGGTCCTCTAAACACTGACCTGAATAAAAAACACTAGGATAGGCAGTTTGCTTGGGAGGTGATCCCAGAAAACACAGGTGTGAGAGGAGGGAACATGAGATGATGAGAAGAGGGTGAGGGGTGTGGGAACCAACAGGATGTGTTAATGAGGCAGTTTCTTTTTAGAAGCTTTATGGGCAATTTGGGATTAGTGCCGGGGAATTCTCTGAAGAATCATGTAGAGTATGCCTCGGGATTATTACTCTCAGGGCCAAGGAAACTGGGGCAGATGGTTACTCCCAAGGGGACAACATTTCCCTGAAGTTCAGAGACACCCTGTGTGGGGGCCTATAAAGCAGAAAGAACTTGTGATTGAAGTGGGACCTGGTGAGTTCAACAAAATTGTCAGCAACATCTGTGGGATGACATCAACGTTATCTGGAGAATACTGATGGTAACAATGAAGGTGCTTAAACTCAAAGTTGAGATAAAGATTATTATCTTTTTACATGGGATGGGTGCAAAATGATAATGATGACCACAGTGATGATGCCAATCATGGTGAGGAGATACTTACATGGCAGTTTTGCTGCACCAGGAGCTCTTCTAAGCACTTTACACATACACTCATGGAATGCTCTCAGCAATCCTCTGAGAAGGAACTTGTATTATCCTCATTTTACAGATGAGGACATTGGGGACAAAGGAGGGTAAGTATGTGTAAATTGCCCAACAGGATGAAAAAATGGGGAGAATGTGA
Source organism: Myotis myotis (assembly GCF_014108235.1). Taxonomy (NCBI): domain Eukaryota; kingdom Metazoa; phylum Chordata; class Mammalia; order Chiroptera; family Vespertilionidae; genus Myotis; species Myotis myotis. The sequence continues at coordinate 45,967,248 of NW_023416401.1, forward strand.
TCAGGAGCCTGGGTCTGCTTCCAGAGTCCACACTGCCACAGTACTCAATCAGCTGAAGTCTTACAAGGACTTGCCTCAACCTGATTAATCAGTTGTATGTGTGTGTGTGTGACAATCTTATTTTTGGCTCCAGACAGCTTATTTACATAAAGTCAGATCTGGCAATTTTATTGAATTAAATAATAACTAATACACAAGTATATATGACTAAGAATGGTTGCATCAGATTTGTTCAAAATGGTCTTTAAGAAGAAACCAAGTAAATATCCATCAACCATGGAATGTTTGAATGAATTAGAATACATTAAAGAGTATCTGAAGCATAAAAATATTTAAAGCTAAACTAGCCAATAAAAGAGATTTCCAGGTAGTACTGAGTGAGAGAAGTGAAATGCAAAGATGTTTTATTAATACGATTTAGTACGAGAAATAAAGAGATAGAATTATTAGTGAACTGGTGTTTAATATATGCATATGTATGTAATTTTTGTGTATACACATATATGTGTATATACAGTATATAATACATTAATATATATGTATATAATTTATATAGGTAGAGCTGTTTTGATTATATGAGCTTGGGTAAAGACATTAAAATATGTAAGAATACATAATGAGAGGATAGCTTGGCTGACCTGGAATTGGACACTGTTTTCTATGTATGCAGGGGTTAAATTCAAAGCATTGAGTGTCTGTCCCCTGGTAGTCAGTGCGCATCATAGCGACCGGTCGAGCAGTCATTCAGTCCACCAGTAGTAACGGTCGCTTAGGCTTATATATATTAATTTAAAATAATTTTTAAAAATGCTTTATGGCATACTGGGCCCATAATGAGTACTTAATAAATTTCAATATTGTACTAGGTTCATTTATAATAAATAGCTATAAAAATCTTTATTTTGAGAAATGGAAGAAAAATACCAGTTTAAGTTGAAAACAGCATAGGGAGGGTTGAAAGGAGAAGACAGGATAAAGGAGGTGTGTCCTTTGCAGAGTCATCCTGCTGATTTAGCCTCACCTTACAAGATTTTCTTGGCTCCTCAAGGGCTGAGGGCTGAGCTCTTCATAGCCTCACACCAGCCTCCCTGGGGGAGCAATGGCAGGTCTAGGGACCAGATTGTCTATAACTGGACTCAGGAGGCTCTGATTTGCCAGAGGGGTGTGAGACTGCAGGCCTGGAGTGCACCCCCCCCCCCCCCCCGCTCCCCCCGCACTCCTCCTCCGCTCCTGTGCAGTTGAGTGTTTTGGTCCACATCATTAAGCAACTAGCTTGTTTCTTGTGAGGGTGCGGCTGGTTCTGGAACACACATGTATACTATTTTCTCTCTTATGCCCTGCTTCACTTCCTTTTTTTCTTACTGTGCTTGAATAGGTTTTTTACTCGTCCACAAAAGGGTTAGCATATTATATTTTGCCCCAAGGCATCCAAGCTAAGACAGGAAGAGAACGAAGAAGGGCTTTATTGAAATTAGAAAATAAATCTATATAAAATGGATTTAGAGGAAAATGATTTAGTTGAATAAAGCGTATCTAATAGAAAAATACAGAAAAACCATAATTGTTAACCATTAGAATAGTTTTCTGAAACAGAAAATAAAAAGAAGCTTGTTAATACCCACCACCATTCAACTTTGTATTAAAAGGGTAGGGGGGAAAAGAAGAGTTGTAACTTCTGGAAAAGGAGGGACAGGCTTTAGTTCTCCACAAAATATCCTGGTGCTTCTATTCTCGGCACATGGTTGAATGTGCGTCCTATTTCCTGCAGAGTTTGGCTTGGCCTTGTGGCTTGCTTTGTCTGGTTGTCTTAGTAAGGCTTCCCCCAGAAGCTGACCTGAGGACAGGTATTTCATTGTAAGCAGTTTCGTTGGAGGTACAGAGGAGTAGGAAAGCAAGAGGGTAGGAGGAGAAGAAGAAAATAAGGGGATAATTACCAAGCATGTCAGCACCGCAGGCAACTAGGGCTGAATTCCACTGGGACTCAGTGCAGAAAGAGCATGCGTCTCAGAGTGATGCTGATGGACATGGAAGACAACTAGCTTACTTACTGTTATTTACTGTTGTCTCTAATCCAGGATGACTGGTGTCCTTATAAGAAGAAGGGAGAGACAAACAGGAGAGAACAGATTGAGAAGATTGGGAGGGAGATTGAAGTGAGGCATGTCCAAGCAAGGGAACACTAAGGATTGCCTGCCAGTGAACATCAGAACCTAGAAAAGTCAGGAAAAAGGGATTCTCCTCTGCAGGTTTCAGTGAGAACATGGCCCTGGAGTTTAGACTTCCAGCCACCATAACTTTGACAGCAGTTTTCCCCAGATGACTGCTGTTGGACAAGTAGTATAAGAAATAAGTCGTTGTTGTGTTAAGCCTGTGCAACTGACATGGAACTTGATAAACCTGAAGTCGTATATAACTATTTAAAGTTATGTAAAATATAACTTTGTAAAATAAAACTATTTAAAATATATAGACTTTACTGAAGGGAGGGAGGTGGCAGCAGGTGATGGCTAACAGGTATCAGAAGCAAGAACACAAACAGTGTGTGATCAAACTTAGGCACCATCCATAATGTTAAATGCTCTAGGTCTCACCAAATTCTGTAGCCCCAATTTAGGTGCCTGTCAAAAACATTTCAGCTAATCATAAAACTTGGTTGCATATTTTTTTTAAAAAAGTCTATTTATAATATTCCTTATGCTAAAAAAGCAAGTCAGTACTTTGTCCAATGAAAATACATTTTTTATATTTACCAAGTACTTGTGTCCCACCATTGAGTTAGACAGATATTTTTCTTTCCTTTCCTTTTTTTTTCCCCTGATGCAGAGAATCCTGCTTTCTAAATGTCATTGTGCTTCCTTTGAGTAAACCACTTTCAAAATGTTCAATTCCCTTTATTCAATTAAGGCCCGTAAATATTTTCTGAGCACCCATTATGTTCTAGGGACATCGAATAATAGGAAATAGTCATAAGCCTATTCACCATCTTATGAAGTTTAAGAGTCTGTTAGGGGACACTAGTATTAAACAACACAAATAAATGTATAAAAATTATTGCAAATGTAACAGGAGTGTTATTTTCAAACCATAGTAACTGGCCAATTCAGCATTTCCCCAGGGTGGCATGTAGGTCCCAGGTGCCTTATATAACCTTCTGTTGTTGGGGGGAGCATCTGGGTTTCAGCTGGCAACTGCCCAAGCTGTTAGCAGCTAAGATGTACATGATACATTATCCCTGTTGGGGTTTCGTTTTCAAAGTTACTCCATGCTGGAATCCCCTACCATGTCTGGATGAAAAATGAGCTGGTGGGAACGTGTGTACATAGAAATGGAGGATAGATTGAGGTAGGATGTGTCAGGGTTACACAATAACTTAATGTCCAAAACTGTTCCTCAATATTCAACACATATGTTTCCTATTCTTACTAGAAAAACAGAGTGTCAGAAGGAAAATACCAATGTTCTGAGACCAAAAGATACAGAATCAAACATTCGATGACTATCTAAATAGGCATCTAGTGGTGAGGGGAAATGACTTGTTCATAAATGCATGGCCAAGAAATTTACCATCAGGCGCTATTTCTGGAAAAAAGTGACAGAGGATGTAGTTCACTAACATGCAAACTAAATCCAAGAAAGGAAGCTATGGGATGTATAAAAATTTGGAAAATCATATCATTAAGTCTAAATTATTTCTGGAATATAGCTTTTTAACTCAATGCAAATAAAAAATATGTTTTAAATAAGAAATAAGAAAAGTAATTATCTTACAATTAAATTAGGAATCACAACTATGCAAGCATTTCAGGGGGAGGGGCAGTGGTTGGACAAAAACATATTTGTTTTGTTTAAAAATGCAAAAGAGAAAAGTTAATGTTTAACTCTATACTGTTCAAGGTGACATAGTACATCTATCTCTTTATCAATTTATCCATTATTGGATATTTAATGTGTTTAGAAAAGTTAATATATTAACTTTATATGTAAGTTGATATATAAAGTTAATATATAAGTTAATATATAAGTACATATTTTACTAATATTCATAAAACATTGAAAACAATTGACCATCTATTAGCCACAAAAAAAGAAAGCACAATAAAGTCTAAATAGGTAAAATCATATAGATCTTTTCTCTGACTATAAAATAAAATATATCAAAAAAATTAATAATGCAAGTTACTCTCCAATTGTTAAATTTGGGAGTTAAAATAAAAACAATAGTTTGAGTTACATTTTAAAAATTCAAATTAAATGTCATTACAAATAAATATGAATGAAAGCTTTAGATATTACAACTATGAAGCTTAAAACTACAGAGGCTAATTAAAAACCTAAATACAGCAATCCACCTTATCTGTGGTTTCACTTTCCACAGTTTCAGTTACCCACAGTCAACCGCAGTTTTAAATACTAAATGAAAAATACCAGAAATAAACAATTCATAAGTTTCAAACTGCTTACCCTCTAAACAGTGGAATGAAATCTCTCACTATGCCTCCTGGGATGTGACCCATCCCTTTATCCCTCGTCTCCACCCTGTAGACCCTCCTCACCTTTAGCCTCAGAGCAGCCATCCTGTCATCAGGTGTCACAGCACTTGTGTTTAATTTACCCTCCTTTTATTGAGTAATGGCCCCGAAGGTAGTGATGCTGGCAATTAAGACAGGCCAAAGAGAAGCCATAAAGTGTTTCCTTTAAGTGAAAAGGTGGAAGTTCTTGACTTAATAAGGAAAAGGTGGAAGTTCTTGACTTAGTAAGGAAAAAACTGTATGCTGAGGTTGTTAGGATCTATGGTAAGAAGGAATCTTCTACCTGTGAAATTATGAAAAAGGAAACAGATATTCATGCTAGTATTGATCCTCCTTCTGCCATATTCTCAGCAGGTCAATAGTAGCCTAACAGTCAATAGTAGCCTAACATTAGGTCTCAATGCCTACGTCATTCTCACTCCATCTCATCACATCTGCACTGTATCATCTCACATCATCAGAAGAAGGGTGAGTATAGCACAATCAGAGAATAAGAGAGAGACCACATTTACGTCACTTTTATTATAGTATATTGTCATAATTGTCCCATGTTATTAGTTATTTTGTTAATCACTTACTGTGCCTACTTTATAAATCAAATTTTTAAACATATTTTTATTGATTTTAGAGAGACAAAGGGAGAGAAATAGAGAGATGGAAATATCGATGAGAGAAACATCTATCAGCTGCCTCCTGCATGCCTCTTACTAGGAATTGAGCCCTCAATCCAGGCATTTTCCCTGACTGGGAATCAAATTGTGACCTCCTGGTTCATGGGCCAATGTTCAGCCACTGAACCACACTGGCTGGCCATAAATCAAATTTCACTAAAGTTATGTATGTATAGGAAAAAAACATACAATATATAGGGTTTGGTACTATTTGCAGTTTCAAGCATCCACTAAGGGGGTCTTAGAATGTATTCCCTGCAGATAAAGAAGGATAACTGTATCATAGATAAAAAAATATACTGAAGATAAATAAAAACACATTTAAATTGAAGACTTAGGAGAAGGATAAGATAATTTAAAAATAGTCAATAGAAAGAAATTAATTTAAAATAGAAATTTAAAAATAAAATAAGTCTACTTGTTATTCAGTTTATACATAGCCAGCCAAAACAAACAAACAAACAAACAAACAAACAAACAAAAAAAACAATGACAAAAAAATGTACTAGTATATTTGTGCTCCGAGACATAAGCCTGTGTGATGTTTCACAACAAAGGATAATCAAAAGAGAGAATTGGCTAACAAAGATAAGAGTGCAGCAAAGAAATGAAAAGTGGTCAGGCTGGAGGTGAAATTCAAATGGACTATGAATTGAATCATGGCAGAAATAGCTGATTGTGGGGTGTTAATGCTGCTGTTATTTAAGGAACCCTAGATTTACAGCCAGAGGAATTTAGTGAAAGGTAATTTATTGATGTAACGAGAAAAATGTTTTTGACAAATAGGATCAAGATGTCCTGTAGGAAGTAATGTCAGCTACTTCGATCTGTTTGTTTCATTCTTACCTAGAATGGTTCTAAATAAATATTATGACTTTAATCAAAATTTTATTACTCTGCCACTGACAAGAAGAATATAATTCCTCTTATTTATTTCCCGAATATGGTCATTCAGAGGAAACTCATTTCCATACATCAAATCAGATGTGCAAGTTTTGGTGTGAACTATGATGGTTTTTACATGCATGAAATAATCTTCCTACCACTAAAACAATCTTTCCATAACTCTCCAAGTGGAATCAGCTACCTTTTCTCCTTTATGGTTATTTTAGTAAATGCCATTTTACATCCATAATTCTTTGTTGTAATGACAGCTTATCAATCAGTTGTTAGATTCTTTTAGTTAATACATCTTTATTAGTCAGGGGCTCTGACTTGTCATTATGAGATTGTCTGATTTACTTATTTTCTGAATAACTGTTGTGCGAAATGCATTGTTTCCTGTATTTTACAGTTATGTTTTGGTTTGTTAATTTTACTTAGAATTAAGAATTACTGGAAGGGTTTGTTTGTGTGCTTCATTAGTACTAGAAGCATAAAAGGGGGAAAAATGGGTTATTTCTTCTTTTCCAGAATCTTCTGAAGGAAAAATTTATGTAATATTTTTAAGGAGACTTGTATTTACATAGCGTAAATGTAAATACATATTTTAATTAATAGATACCCAAATTACAAATTGTCATAGTCAGAAGACACATTTTTGAAGTATTTTTTTGTAAGCTAAAACTTATGGTTTTTTTATGTTTTTAGACAGGGAATTGATTTTTATTTGTTATATTTTTATGTAAAATTTGCATTTTTAGGTTATATCATCCTATTGAATATTTTTTGGTGTCCAGGAATATTTATATTTAAAATGATTCTAGAGGGAATGGGGAACCAACTAGAGAGTATGGAAAATTACCTCTAAGGGCTTTTAATGAAACCTTAGTAAGAGATTATTGAACATATTAGCAATATCCTATCTAATAAAGAGGGAATATGCTAATTGACCCTCACGCCATCACGATTGTGGTGCCCACAACCAATAAGGAGGGAATATGCTAATTGACTGCCCCACCTTCAAAGATGGTGGTGCTCACAGCCACAAGATGGTGGCGCCCAGTCCCCTCAGCCCTGCTGGGGTGCCTGCCTCTGGAGTCCCCCAGTCCCCTCAGGCCCCCCCCCCTCCCCCCCAGCTACCCAGGGCCAGCCCGAGGTTCAGGTAACTAGGCCGGCTGAGGCTTGCGCTGCCAGCAGTGGCAGCAGCAGAGGTGTGATGGGGCGTCACCTTCCCCTGATTGCCAGGTCGCCTCCCAGACTGTGAGAGGGGGCAGTCTGGGCTGAGTGACCCCCCCTTCAGTGCATGAATTTTCATGCACCAGGTCTCTAAAAATATTTCAGATGATTTAGTTTAATCAACCATAAGAAAAGCCAAATCATAAATTTTAAAAAAGAAATAGTAGAGACCTAGATAAAAAACAACAACAATAGAATAAAACTAAATTTTAAAAATTAGTTTTAAGATGTTAATTTTCTTTAAAGAATATTATTTTGGCTTTTAATTTTAATAGACTTTCTTTAAAAAGTTTTAAAGGAAATTAACTGAATGATCTTATGTAAGTTAATTTTTCTGCTCTTTAATATGTACAAATTTATTTCTTTTTTTGAGGAAAATAGATTTAATTTTTATCTAATTTAAATCTAATTGCTTTTAATTGTTTAAAAAATAAATAAAACTGTCAGCTTTTATTAAAGGAAAAAATAAAAAGTAAAGCCAAATCATATGACAACAATAGGGAATGCCGTATGTAACAACAAGGTATGAAGTAAAAACAACAATTTCCAGTGTGCTCACTTTGTAGATTAATGACTAAAAAATAGCAAAATTTTTCAATATTGCTTTATTTAGCTTATTCTGTTTACCATGCTAGGTGTAAAGTGCATTGGATTCTGTTCTCAATGAGTGTTTTGATTATATATGGTGCAAGACGTAAAGTAGTATGCTTTTTGAAAGGAATATTAATGAAATAGTATGGAAAACTGAAAAATTTAAGTAAAGTCTTATGGTGAGTAAGGAAGACTTCAAAGAGAAGATGTTTGAATTTCTTCAGAATGGTTCAGGAAGCACACTAACATGTAGAAACCTAATCTAAGACCAATGTGAAAACTGGGAAATCAGAAAATAAACCAAGGTATATGTAGGTACCAGATAATAGATATCATTGTATTTATGTAGCATGGATGTAAATACATATTTTAATTAAAAGATATCCAAATTATAAATTAAGTCATAGTCAGAAGACACATCCTATATAATAAAAGGGTAATATGCAAATTGACCCTAATGGTAGAATGACCGCTGGACCAGTCACTATGAGGCACACTGACCACCTTTTGTTCTCTTTTCCCAGCCAGCAGGCTCTGATCACCCAATGGCAAATGGAGAACCCTGGGTGGGTGGCTGTGGGGGGCATGGGGGGGATGGGGGGAGGTGGGGGGGGGGGGAAGCGGCTGCAGGCAGCTGGGGAAAATGGCCCTGATCTCAAGCCAGGCCTAGGGACTATACCTGCATACAAATTTCGTGTGCTGGGCCTCTAGTTTTTTATAAATACAAATTTTGCCTGGACCAAAAAATATATTAAAGAGAATATAAAATATAACTTTGAACATTTAGGTAGGGCCCATATTGTGGGAAGACTTGATCTTCTAAATTTCCTAGGGGATTAGACCTCATTCAAGAAGAGATCAATCAACAGGCTTTTGAGCTGAGAAGTGCTATGATCAGAACTGTGCTTTAAAAAACTGAGGCCAAACAGTTGTGTAGGATATAATGTAAAATGATTACAGGATAGACTAATGTCATACATCTATGTTGCCTTTACACTCCTAGTCTAATGTTTTTTCTTATCTTAATTGGTTCAAACTCCATTAGAATACAAGTTGGCAGTTCATAATTAAACTGCTGGGTCTTTTCTTAATTACTTATTTGATTAAAGAAAACTAATGAAATCTAGAGCTATAGTAAATCACATGCAAGAGATCAAAGAAGTTCCAAGAGATTTTCCCTCCCCACACCACTCTGGCCATTGAACACAAAACTCTATACTAACAGCTTCCAGTTCTTTAAGAACATTATATGGCAGGAGAAGAAATAGCAAAGAATATGAGCCCCCATAATCATAGCAGACACATTTCAAGTCCATTCCAGTAACCTGGGATACTTTTGTCCAGTTCCAGCTGGCCAGAAGACCATTCTTGCTGTCAAGATGATAAATGAACCTGGATGTCCCACATATTTATCATATCTAGACTCAGACATTATAATGTGCTTTATCTGAACATTAACACAGCAGGCAAATAAACTGTAGTAAGCATAAAATACATGGCTCACCCACTGGTAGGTGCAAATCCCTCAAAATATAAAGGCACCCATCCACCATCACCGTGACCATCTCATATAAGAGTCTGATATATTCAAAGGGTCCAGATGATTCTTTAGAGAGTGAGCTGTGCCCCCAAGTTCATAATCTTTCCTCTTATAATGAGTCAGGTTTTTACCAAGAGCAGAATCATCTGCCCCAACTCCATTCTAAATTAGACGGTGATGAAAAGGAATGATGATAATATTGGAAAAGAAAACAAGCAATTTTAACCTTAAAGAAATTGATACTTGGCAAGTTAAATGAAGTTAAATAAATATCTGACAGTACTTTACCCATTCTTTTATAGAATTCTCAGTCTCCATTATTTCTATTTTATTATTTGCACCATTTAAAAGACTTCTTTTAGAACTGAGCAGTATTTCTTCTTCATTATAAATCAATCAAATTTAGGAGTCAAATGTATCTGTGAATAGCACCATTTGCCAACCTGTATTTCAAAAAAGTTTTTTGGGGGGGCAGGGGCGGGCGGGGGGTGTGGGGTGGTGAATTTATACTGAACTGCACAGATTAGAAATCAGGATTCACCAAAGTCTTCAATGGGTATATGCCTAACTTTTAAGACTATACTCTAACTTTTGAAAAAACTCATTCTCTGGCTGATAAGAGACCAGGTTATCATACTTCTCATGTTTTTATGGTGCTTGTCCATTATTTAGCAAGCTGGGTGGGAGTGACGATATATGGAGGCTATGGCTAAAAGACATATCTGATCTTGTATAAAACACAGCCCATCCCCACATTGCAAATTACCTGAGAGATATGAGGAAATGTTTCTATTTTATATATTTATATTTATTTTATCATGCAATTCTAGATAAGTATGAGTATGAATTAATATCTAGTGAAATTTGAGTATGGAATCAATCTTGAGTGAGATTATTTTTCTTAATAATGAAAATAATCCAGTGTTTCATTAAGTATTATATTAACAAACATGTTATTATACATATATCTCTTAGTATACAGTAAATATTTTTAAATATGAGTTAGGACTTTGTGGAATATCTTTATATGAAAATACCCTCCAGTTATTGATTTTGATAAAATATTTATGCCCTTTAGACCATTTCATAGTACAAGTATTTTCCATTAGAATGTATAAATTATTCATATTTTAATTATACTACAAAACACAGACAAATAAAAAAGGCTTTCACAAATGTCTCACTGAATGTTAACCACAGAGTAAGAATATATTTCCTGACTTAAAATAAAATATTCGTATGATTTGCCATATATTTCTTAAATGGGAAATACCTGGTGCATTTACTAGTATAAGTAGCCTATTCAATGTTCAGAATATTTGATTGAAGTTATGTAAAGTTTGTGAAGTGTTATTCCTCATTATCCCACAATAGTTTTTGGCAAAAATTAATTTTACTCCAATACTGGCCTTGTTGGAGAGACGTGATTATCCCACCACAAGCAACTAGCACTGAATGTCATAAGTTAAACAGCTCCCCCGCTACCCCCCAGACATTGGAGAGCAAGGTGTTCAGGATTGTAATCACTGAGAAGTGGGAAATTAAATAGGATCAATTTATTATCTTATTATTACCTTGGTGTTCTGCCTGAAGGCAGTGACTTTAACACACACACATATACTTACTGTATTTATATTTATTTATCTATTCATTTTACAATGGAAATATTTTTAAAATTTATATTGTTTCATTTAATTTATAGAAAAACTATTTGTCAAATACTATCTTATACAAAACCCTGGTATCTAAAAGAACATTTTAAAAACTGCTTTGATTGGATAGGGAAAGGAGACTGTTTCTGTTTTCACCCTCAACACATTCTCTGTGGTGGCTGGAAACAGAACTCTAGTACACACAGCTGGAAAATCAGAAGAGTGTACATTTGTCCCAATATATTCAGCCAGGTTATAAAGTCTTGGTAACATGCATTGTTTATATATTCTTTCTATAGGACATTCCAAATTGTAAAATTTGATTATGAAGTATCAAATTGAAACACATCCATGCATGTGATAGGATCTAGGCCAGGGGTGGGCAACCCCTGGCACGCGTGCCAAACATGGCATGCCAGTAACTTTTGCTGGCACGCGAAACCCTCTCTTATAATCTTCCATTTACATTTTTTTCTTAATATCGACTTTTTTATTTTTCAGATAAATTCAGTGTAGGTACATCTTAGATAAATAAATAATTTTACATAACAAGTTATCTTAAAGACCATAGACATGGATTGATGAGAGAGGGGAAGAGCAATTTCTATGCCTCTGCCTTAACTCTCCCTGCCTTCCTAGATCCGACCAGTGTTTTGGTTTCATCCACATACGCTGTGAATCTTTGTTCTCAGTGATGTATTTTGTTAAGTGTCGTAATAGGTGTAGCCTGATGGATGAAAATAGTAGCTCATGCATATCTCTGAAGGTCACAAAATATAAGCCTGATGTAAAATCTCTGTCATCAGTGATGCAGCAGCAAAAGTCCCACTGATAATATCAAACAGAGTCATAAAGTTTTCTGTCGGACTATCAGTGTACATGTATACATTAAAAAATAAATGTATTTTTCATCATCATATACTGTGTTTTTGTCCCTCGAATGAATTTTATTATTTCTTCAAGGTTCTTCACATAGGTACACCTTAAGAGATATCAAGTAGGTGTAACATGTTCTCAAAAAATTAGGGTTGGCACACAGAAGAATTTTGAGTCAGAGATTTTGCTGGTTTTGGCACGCACTCACAAAAAGGTTGCCCACCCCTGCTCTAGCCTCTTCCATGTTACCATGGAGATGTGAGTCTTCGCATTTTACTGACGTTGGTCAATCTGTTTGAACAAAGTTAGCCCAATTGTTGGAGCAGTATGACTTATCTTTTGACTATATGTGCTTTGCATTGAATGTGGTTATTACTGTTAAACTAGGTTTACCATTTTGGGGGGAAGGGTAGTTTCTGCACCTAATTTGTGTTGTCCTGCAAATACATTGTTTATGTTTAGTCTGAATTATCAAAATGAATTATGATTACTTGAGCATTCAGTTTAAAGAGATGATTAATGTAGAATCTATTTAAGATGATGGATTAGGGTGCTCCATAATGATTGTCTTTCATCACCATGATTTATCATGTCTCTCTGCTAATATAGCCAACCTTCTAAAATGTATAACTTTGGGAAAAAATTGTATGGTTTTTATCATTTTAAAATGAGAAAAGCATCATTTTAAAATTAAGTACACAGTTTAGGCTGTGATAAACAACAATGGCCTGCCTTGAATAGAATTGTCATTCATTGATTTGGTCAATTGTTTGCCTTTTAATATTCTTACTTATCTTGAGATTTCAGTAAGAAATGGAAGTCTATGATTAATTTTATTGTACATACTAGAGGCCCAGTGTACAAAATTCTTGCACGGGTGTGGTCCCTAGGCCTGGCCGGTGATCAAAGCATGAGTGTCTGGCGTGGAAGGGCAGGTCCCAGGTGACCTCTGGGCCCTGGGCAGTACCTGGGCCCCCGGCCCTCGGCCCCCGGGTCCCCCCTCTGCCTGAGTCACAGTACCCAAGTCCCCATGCAGAGATGTGATGAGCACGCAGCAATGGCCTCTGGGTCGCCTAGGAATGCCACATGGAAGCCGGGCGGGCAGCAGTCTCTCCCGGCAGGCTTTGCAGACTGGCTCCTGTGGTCCTGGTGGCTGTGGCCCAGCTCACCAAGAAGAGGCCATGTGGGTGCAAGGCTTGCGGGCACCTGGCACCTGAGCACAGGGGCTTCCCCAGCATGCAAGCCCTGGTGACCTGGGTGAGGGCAGCAGGAGGAGTGAGAGCAAGTTCGGTGGAGACCCTGCATTCACACTGCACCTCCATCCATCCCCGTCATCACCCGCCCTTAGGTAGCTGGTGAGAGGTCACTGCCCCCTGCCCAGGCACTGTGGGAGGTTGGTTGTCGCCACCCACTCCCAGTTCCCCATCCTAGCCCCTGCTGGTCCCAATCAGATGATCAGGGCCTGTCAGCCACTGGTCACTGTCTGTGGGACAATCAATCTGGGCCCGCCCCCCTGACCCCCTGCTGCCACTGCTGGTCGCTATCTGCAGGGCAATTGGCAGGGCAATCAGGGCCCTGCTCACACCTGCCTTGGCCTGGCACCACCCACTCACCTGCTCCACCATCCTGTTGTAGTCCTGCTCTCTTGTTGGGGCCCATTGGGGCCAGCAGTGCCCCACTGCCATCCACTGCCAGTGCTGCATTGCTTACACCCACCATGTTCCACGCTGCCCCCTGATGGTCAGCACACATCATAGCGAGTGGTTGAACTCCCGGATCAACTCCCGGTCGAGGGGGCAATTTTCATATTAGCCTTTTATTATGTAGGATTCTCTTTGGAAAAAAGGGAAAAACTTAAATTTGAAAATAGTTTGAGTTGTGTTCACTCTATAACCCACACCCCTTCTGAATTTTAATTCTATTTATTGGAAAGTATGTCACGTTTTCTTGGGATATTTTGTGTATGATATACACTGAACGGTCAGATTATTATGACCACCTGACGTTTATAGGCAAATTAGCTATAATTTCACGCTGAAGTTGCTAGAGGGCCAGATCATTATAAATGTCTGAATAGCACAACATACCTAAGTATCGTAGCTGATCAGGTTCCTCCTGTCATGTTGATGGTGTATCCCAACAAGACAACGCGCCATGACACTGTGTTCGTATTGTTCAGGAGAAGTTTCAAGAACATGAGGGAGACTTTACCTTGCTTAGGTGGCCCCCACAATCACCAGATCTCAATCCAATTGAGCATTTGTGGGACGAAGTTAAAAGAGCCATCAGGCAGCTGGTTCCACAACCATCAAATCTCACTGAACTGGACAGTGCTATTCATCAGGCATGGTGTCAGATTCCTTGCATCACCTTTCAACATCTCGTGGAGTCAATGCCAAGAGGAATCACCACAGTATTGAAGGCAAAAGGTGGCCCAACAAAGTACTGATGGGGTGGTCATAATAATCTGGCCACTCAGTGTATACAGAAAAACAAATCTGTCTCTTCTTACATAATTTATATTTTCAGTTTTAATAAGGTGGATCTCCACTCATAGAGTGCTCATGTGTTTTTCAAAATTTTTTTCACAATATTTTATTTAGTTCTCTTTAGAGAGTTAAGTCTTTAAACTATCCGGAATACATTTTTAATAATATGTGAGAGATTGGTCCAAATTACACAAAACCAGATAGATATCTAATTGTGTCAACACATTTTATTAAGTGTATCATACTTTCCACATTTGCAATATCACATTTGTCAAACAATAAATTTTCATATATATTGAGTGTTATTTCTGGATTCTACATTATGATGCATTAGTCTATTTGTTAGCATACCAGAATAATGTTTGGTTTATTGTATTATGTTTTTCCAATAAGTTCTGATATCTAGTTTGGCAAAAATGTCCCCTCAACATTTTTGAATCATGTTTTTTTTTAGATATTTCCTAATTTTCATATTTCTAAATGCAATACACAATTATCTACTTGCTGGATTGATTTAAAAAAAACATAAAACCATCTCTGACTTCTCTCTTTGACTTACAGCAATATACATTCCATAAACTATACCTGCTGGATTTACCCTCAAAATATTCCTCAATCATATTAGTTTTCTCTGCTTCTATCACAGCACTTGGAACCAGCCACAATCATCTCTCTTGAAATGCTCAGGGTCATCTCATTGTTCCTCTGCTTCTACCTTCTCCCTCCTGCTCTCATCCCCACACAGTTGCTAGACCTTTGAGATGTATATCAGACCAGGTCAGTTCCATGCCCTCCACCCTCCCACTCTTCTCGACCGCAGGTGAAATTTAAAAGCCAAGTATCACTTCATACAAGAACTGAAAAGACCTGGCATCTATCGAGCCATATTTTGGACTCCAATTCCTGCCATTGTCCCCCTGGCTCCTGCATGAGCCACGATGGCTTCCTAGCGGCTCTTAAAAACACATATTTTTTTTTACTTCGGGTACTGGCACTAACTACTTAATATTTCTTTTTCTCCATGTATTTACAAAGCTTAATCACTCAACACATTTCACTCACATCTTGATTTAGTTGTCACTTCCGCAGGGAGATGTTTCCAGACTACTGTGCAGAAATAAAATCTCTCTAAAATTTTTAGCACCCTTTCATATTTTTTCCTCATAGCACTATCCTTATCTGACATTATGTTACAATATGAAGTTCTCCTCTCCAGGATGATAAAGAGCATGAGGGCAGAGACTGTGTGTGTTTTGTTGCCTATGGGTGCTTAATGAATGACATGGTGTGTACCTTCAACAGAAACTGTGGAGCAAACTAACACTTCTTTTCCTATTCAGAAAATCACTGACAGGGTTCTAACTGAGTGTATAGAATTTAACTATTGAGTTTTGGAATAATTTACATTAAATGATTTTAATTTTCACATCCGTGGAATGTTTCTCCATTTGTTCACATCTTGTTTTTCATAGTAATTTTTGCTTTTATAAAGGTCTAGGACTCTGTAAATGTGTTTCTGAGTATATTATAATTTATGTTTTCAGTGTGATACAGTAGTTTTTCAATCCTAGTTTATATCGAGCCATTTTCACAAAATGCTTAAGTCTAACTATCTTGTGGATTTTGAAGTATAAAATCATGTTAGAAAAAAATAATTTATTATCTAGTTAATGTTTATAATTGTTATTTTTTTTTAAATCTTACTCCTTTGGCTATAATATCCCAGGTAATATGTAACAATGATGGTAATCAGGCCTTGCTTATCTATTTCCAGTTAGTTTTTTTTGTTTTTGTTTATTTTATTTCTTCTTCTATTTCATCTGTACATATTTTTCAATGGCTTGAGACATACTTTTTCACTCAATACTCTAAGCTTATTTTTGAGAATTTACAGATACCCTCCTATACTCCAAAATACCTAATGGACTCTTAAATTGTGTGATTTTAAGAATTATAAATAAATTATTTTGTTTCCGTTGCTATTTCCATCCCCCTTCAGCTCTGTCTTCCAGGGACCTGATTTAAGTGTTTAGCTTGTCTTTTCTTGTGATGGGTCTGCAATGAATTATTTTTCTCTGCTTGCTCCTTGAACTTTTCCTGCTGGGACAACTTATGTAGCATCAGGCCCATGAGTGCGGCCGGGAGGTGATCTTCCCTGTGTGCTGGTAGTTTTGGGGATAGCAGGTTGGAGCAACATGAGGATGCCCTGAAGGGCAGGAATAATTGACAGGCAGGACTTTGACTCCCCGCAACACCCAGTAGACAGAGGCCATGAAGAACAGGCAAGGTCAGATTTCTGCTGGTAGCTGTGGAGGTCAAGGCATCTATTATAGGTCTCTGGGAGCCAGTATCACCAAGCTACTAATCTCATTTCTTTCCCCAACTGCCCTTTCAAAGGTAGCTAGAGTTTTATTTGTCTAGTGCTGTTTGCCTAGTAGCTCCACCAAGAGCCTGATCTGAGAATGGATGGATCTATTGTTGGGTCCCAGATTCTCTTAAAGGTATCTCTATTATTATTTTTAAATATATGAGATTGTATAAAACTGTTCAGCTTGCATAAAATTAAAAATAAGACATCTAATTTTAAGTTTATTTATAATTATATTATTTGAGAGAAAATAATACTGTAATATGCCAAATGCCCTTATTTGTACCTTTTAAGTTTAATTTCCTTTTAAGTTTAAACTCAATAAGGATTTAATAAATGTTAAGTGCAATGCTTACAGTATTTGATATCAAGAAAACCAGCTAAATTATTCTTTTGTATATGAACAACTGATTTATAGTTTAATTTTTAAAGATGAAAAAACTATATTTATATTCCTAAGATATCAAATTATCAGAATACTGAATAAAAACTTCAAAAATCAGGCAGTCGCCAATAAGTTTTAAGATGCAACTGTAACTAAGCTACCAGATGGCATGATTACAAGAAGTAATCAAAATTTTATGAGCATGTAGTTGGAACTTTAGGAGCTGTTCTACTGCTATAATGGGGCTGGAAATTTTACTGAACTGTTAATCATGGTTTTGGAAATAATTTAATTTTAGAGAATCATGGAATTTATCCCTGAGGGTTAGAGCTTAATCCCATAGTAGAGTGCAACTTTAAATATCATTCTGTATGATATCAATAACGTCTTTATTTAAGAAAAAGGAATAATGTAAAGGATTTAATGCTTCGATATGAACTAAGAGATCATCTCTCTTTGCAATGGTGCTCAGGTCCCCAGATGCTGTTGTATCATGATATATGATGGTCTCTCTGTTAATTAGTAAGGCATTAAAGGATATGGGTTTAGAGACATGAGTCATGTCTTATGTGAGGACGCTTTGTCCCCGGGCTGTCCTTTCCTCCCCAGGAGCCCCATTATTTTACCCAGTTCTACGCACGGCCTCAGGCACTTTGGCAGATGTTGTGCTTATTGTCAAGGTTAAACGCCTTCACTTGTGCCCCTCAATTGCTGTCAGCTGACATGAGCAACCCCATTAGCTAATTTTGCACTTTAGTGCCTCGTTTTGGAATAAACTTCTTACATATGATTTAATTATAACAAAACCTTCTCTGTCTTCAACACATTAGTAAATCAACTGGTCACCTCATATCCACATAACGACTCGTTGGACTAGTATAATTTTGTTTTAGTATATTCGCTAGAAGTTTCATCTTTCATAATTCCTATCACTGTTCTTGCTGCAAAATATCTCAAGATTAACCTAGGAAATCACTGGGAACAAAAAGCTAAAGACTGCTTTTCAAGTGTAATAGGTATTAACGACTCAATTTTGAGAATACTTCAAACTTTGTGTTAAAACTTCTTGTTCCTAGAAATTTTAAAATACTATGACAAAATGAAATAAGGAAAGAAAAAGAGAGTGCATACATATAAATGAATAAACACAAACATAGAAATGACAACATAAGCCCAGCTTCTTGGTTTCTTTATTTCCCCATTTCTGACCATGCTAGTATTTTCTCTACCCAGCTCTACCCACCTGCTCCCAAGGCCATAACTGTGCCTTTACCTTCAATGTTAATTAAACAATTTCCACTTTATTATTTAAATTGTCCCATCACCTGACCCCTTCTTTACTTGTCACTGATTCTAGAATTGACACATGATAGCTAATATTATGTATCAACTTGAGCAGGCCACTGGGTATCTAAACAACTAGATCTGGGTATGTCTTGCCTAAATGATGCATTTGCTCTTAAGATTTTTCCTATTTTGTTTTAAACTATCAACTCATTTATCTAACAATCAAGATACAGGTAAAGCTACATCATGCTGTATATCATACTATAACTATTTTTTTTAAAGAGGAGAAAATAAAAAGTGAGTAAGTCTCATTGCCCAACCCCTTTCCCATCACCACTGCCACAAAATTTTCTTTTTTTTTAAGTAACAAAACTCACTATAATGTTGTATACTTGATACATTACTCCCACATCTCACATTCTTCTCTCAAACTACTCTTTGCCAATTTGCACTGAAACTATCCTTGTAAAAGTCATCAAACCTCCATACAGTAAAAACCACATTCTTTTGGTCCTCATATTTCTTGACTTCTCAGCAGCATTTAATTCAGTTGAACTCTTTTTCGTTATACTGATCTGACCTCCCTAAGTGCTCCTTCTTCATCTGTTTTCTTTGCTCTCTTCTTCCTGAACTTGAAAAGATGGACTGAATGAAGCAAGGACCAAGCCTTGTTAACGGTTCTCTTCTCTACTTACACCTAATTTCCTGAAGTATTTCATCCAATTCCATGATTTCAAATATAGCTTTGGTGCTGGTGAACCCCACATAAATATCCCAGCTCCTATTTTCCCCCATGAAGATGCCATACAATATTTGACCCACACTGAGACATTGAGATATATTCAGGCCAGAGTATTACCATCCAGTTTTAGGTGAAAAGAGAAAAGGTAAGAGATCAGTCACAGACATATGTGAAATGTCCAATAAATGAAATAGTTCCAAAGCACAGGTCTTGTGACTGTTGTTTGATGACATTATACCATCTTTTTTGTTCACATTTTAGTACTACTTAAATAAATTTTTTAAAAAAATTTATAAGTACCACTGAATATTATATACTGAATTACTTCTTGTGAAATTTTTTAATGCATATAATTACTTTCTTCCTTCTGTATTTAGTGAAATTCAGAGAATGAAGATAGTATTTATAAAAGTAAGCAAGATTTCTAATAGTTTAAAGAAATGAAGGCCATCCATTTTCAAGAAATTGTCTAAGTTTCTGTGCTGTGCTCTCTACGTTTACAGTCAGGGCACTGGAATGAGTCACAGAGGCTGCTGGGCAGAATACTAAGATAACCTTTGCTAAAGTGTCACAGATAAGGCGATCACTGTGCACTCCTCCTGACTTCTCTCCGCTTATCCAGGTTAGCTTACTGAAGTGCATTTGCTATCTTCTGGTTTTGATGTATATCCTTCCTCAGGGCTGCTCTCACAACTTCCTGGAAAACATGAGGCAATTACTCAAACGGTGTCAGTTTGTCAGGAAGGAAGCCAATGGACGATGTGTTTTCCTTGACAGGGGCAGATGTGATTCTGAGAATACACCTATTGATAAAAGTGGTAGGAAAATGAAGAGATGATAGCTAAGGTTACTCTCACACACTCTTCAAAAATTATGAAATCCAAGCAATTTCAGACAAACTGAAGAAAAATGTTAGGAAGGGAGAGATTTCAGACACATTCCCCTGTAAATGTCAAAGAATAAGCGTCTCTTAAAAACTAATCTGTCTCTAGAGGGAAGATTGCTGCTCTATCGAAAGGGCTGTGATTTTAAAAATAATTAAACTTTTAACTTTAGAATAGCTTTAGATTTCCAGAAAGTTTTCAACGATATTACAGGGAGTCCCTGTAACCCCACCACCCAGGGTCCCTTACTGTTAATGCATTGTTACTGTGAAACATTTCTCACAACTAAGAAGCTGGCAATGGAACATTACTATTAACTATGCTCCATACTCTATTCAGGTTTCCTTAAATTGTACCAACACCATTTTTCCCTGCTCCAGGATCCCATCCAAGACAGCACATTTCATTTACTTGTCATGTCTTCTTAAGCGTCCCCTGGTCTGTGACAGCCTCTTGGATTTTTTTCTTGGTTTTGATGGCCTTGGCAATATTGAGGAGTGCTCACAACCAGCTTGTACAATATCCTTCAGTTTTGTTTTGTCTGATGTCTTTCTCATGACCAGACAGGGGCTATATGGATTTGGGAGGGAGACCACAGAGGTAAAATGCTATTCCCATCATATCATAGTGAGGGCTCATCCTTATACTATCAACATGATGTATCACGGTCGATGTTCCCCTAATTCACCGGCCAAGGCGGTATTTGTCAGTCGCCGTGCATTTCCTTTTTCCTACTCTCCTACTTTTTGGAAGCAGAGAGACTATTTTTTGCTATTTTTGATACGTTGATTAAAGACATAAAGTATCACAGGATACAAGGGGCACTCACATAAACAGAGCAGACTAGTGTTCCAGTGTCTGCATGGACCTAAGGCGGCGTCCCTGGAGTACCTGTTATGCAGTTCAGCTCGAAGATGTGCAACATAAATACAAAAAATCTGAGCAATTTTTATATCATTTATTTCCAACTCTATAGTTGAAATGCACACATTGTTTTTCTCTCCACATCCGGCCATTCACTGCATTTAAAAAAATAGACTTTAAAAAAAAATAGACTATTTTTTTAGAGCCGCATTTGGTTCACAGCCAAATTCAACAGAAAGTACAGAATTCCCATATAGCCTTGTCTCTACCCCCACACACTGCCTTCTCCACTATTAACATCTCCCACCAGCATGGTATGTTTGTTACAGCTGACAAGCTTACATTGTCATGTTACTATAACAAAATATCCATAGTTTACATTGTCCTTCATTCTTGGTGTTGTACATTCTATGTGGTTTTTTTTTAAAACAAATGTGTAATGTCATATATCCGCCTAATTATAGCATCATACAGAATAGTTTTGCTGCCTAAAAATCCTCTGTGCTTTGTCTATTCATCCCTCTCTCCCCCTCAACCTACGAAAACCACTAGTTTCTTTTACTTTCTCCACAGAGTTGCCTTTTTAAAAATGTCATAAACTTAAAATCATAAATATGCATCTCTTTCAGAATGGCTTCTTTCACTTACTAATATGCATTTAAATTTCCTACATTCTTTTAATGGCTGGAGAGTTTATTTCTTTTTAGCTCTGAATAATATTCTATTGTATGAATATACTATAGTTTATTTACTCACATACTGAAGGAAATCTTGATTGCTTCCAAGTTTTGACAATTACAAATAAAGCCGCTATAAATATTCATTTTCTGGTTTTTTTTATAGATGTAAATTTTCACCTCACTTGAGTACATACCAAAGAGTGTAATTGTTGAATTGTATGGTCAGGGAATGTTTAGTTTTATTAGAATCTGCCAAACTGTCTTCAAGTGGCTGTACCATTTTGCATCCCCACCAGCAAGGAGTGAGAGGACCTGTTGTTTCACATCTTCACCAGCATTTGGTTTGTCAGTGTTTTGGATTTTGGACATTCTAATAGCAGTTGGTGCTATCTTGTTTCAATTTGCATTTCCCTAATGACATGAAATGTTGAGCTTCTTTTCATATGCTTATTTGCCATCTGTGTATCTTCTTTGGTAAGATGTTTATTCAAATCTTTTGTCTATTTTTTGATCAGGTGGTCAGTTTCTTTATTGTTAAGTTTTAAGAATTCTTTTTATATTTTGGATAACAGTTCTTTATCAGATATGTCTTAGATAAAAATTATTCTCCCAGATTGTGCCTTGTTTTCTAAATCTCTTGATACTGTATTTTGCAAGCAAAATTTATAATTTTAATGAAGCCCAGCTGAAACAACATAGTTATTTAGTTACCTATTCTTGCAAAGAGCTAAATAGCTTCTTCATTTGTTTTGTCATTCTGAAAATATTAACTATTACACATTTTCCATAGTAACTTATCTGGAATAACTTTTGTCCAAATTTTCTTAACTGCATCTTTTTTTTTTCTTTTTTCTTTTTTAAATATATTTTATTGATTTTTTACAGAGAGGAAGGGAGAGAGATAGAGAGTTAGAAACATCGATCAGCCGCCTACTGGGGATGTGCCCACAACACAGGTACATGCCCTTGACCAGAATCGAACCTGGGACCTTTCAGTCCGCCGGCCGATGCTCTATCCACTGAGCCAAACCGGTTTCGGCTTATCTACATCTTTATAGCAATAGTAGTCATGTATGATTTGCAAGAATATGATAAACAGATGGAGTTATGGTCTTGATTTTATGATTTTTCACTGAAATAAATTAAAGTTTTACTAATTAAGAAATAAGCATACACAGTTAACAGTGATACTTTGTACTTGGTTCACATTAATTCTTTCTGAATTAATAATAAATGCTCTTTATAAATTTTTTTTTCTCTTTGGTCTACCAATGGTAAAGTAAATATTCATGACCTTCTGTGTTATAAAAATACTATTCAGGTTTTTGCTCCATTGATTTTGGCTTTAATAAAGCTTTCAAATCTTTCAATTAAATATGGAACAAATATTATTAATTAATTTCATTTCCTTAGTATTTCAGCTCAGAGATTTCAGCATATTACATTTCCAAGTTGAAAAAGCTAAAATAATTGATCACAAAAACTAATATTAAACTTTCTTTTCATTCTCTTTCCTTAAGAAAAAATTCTTTCCTCTCAAGAAATTTTTAAAAATCTTATGATTTTGATTATATGTCTGGTATGCTTAAATATCTTAACTTCAGCTGTTGCTGAAAACTCAGTTCTATAAACATAACAAAGATTTAACTTGCAAAGCATTGTTTTGAGGAATAGGAAGAATAAAGAACTTATTTCAGAGTACTCAACTGGCTTTGTGGAGGCATTGAGTGATAATTGGGGCTGATTAGTTATTTAGAGTCTGATGCTCAGTTTATATCATTTGTAAAATGGAGATGTGAATTTATAATTATTGATAATTGACCCTTGAAATGACAACTGAGAAAGAAAATTGTAGAGAAAATTAGTGCAGTGGCTAGCAATAGCAGTTGCTCAAAACATTTATTGTACTTGTAACAGTGGCCGTATGTGTCCGATGTTGGTAGTTATTTTGACTGTGGTGTTGGAAATCCCTTGTGTTTGGTGTTCAGGACACTTTGGTTGGCATTTGAGGGGTTGTTCTACCAGATGTGTGCTTTCGGACGATTCCACTAAATGATCGAGTGGAAATGTCTACTTATCAATGCACATTTTAGCAATTAGGTTATGTCCCCATTTCCCTCATTAAATCATTAATTTGGCTGTAATACTGAGAAATGAATTGAATTTCTTTTATGCCAGCTATCCCTAAAATGAAAAACATTTGAAATATTCATGAAGTTCAAGAAGAGAAGTCACAGCTACCTTCTTTCTGCCTTCAGTTCATTACATTCATATTGGTTTTGACATATCTGAACCTCATGGAAAAAACAAGGTTATAAAATCCAGGGATTGTATATTATTTGCCTTCATTTTCATAACATCTAACAGGGGCTTGGCACATGCAGACTAGTAGTACAATCAGCAGTTTTAAATTGAATAATTATCTCTATGGTGTCTGGATATTATAAAGGTGAAAATCAGGAGGAAAAATTCCACATGTACATTTATATAGTAATATCAATGTTATGTGAGTGGGACAGCACATCCAAACAAAAGTTAAGATGTAGTAAATGACTACTGCAGCTAATGCATAAACTATAGAGCGGATATTTCAAGAACTTAAATATTACAAGGAGAACCTATTGGGGATGAGGGAAGTGAGAGCACAGAGAAAGACAGCCACAATCTACTCTGGTTCTTCAACTGTCAAATCTAATTCCAAACAAGACTTTTATTAACTTGGAATTATGTTTTTCTAGATGTGTTTTAGGAGCTGAATTTCATTACTCTGAAGTAATCTCTGATAAGTGTGAAAACTCACGCACATAAAAGCCCCTTGAAGTAAGGCAAATATTTTATTTCACATCTCTTCAAATAATGAGGACTTCATGAGACTAAATAATTTGCATTCACTTAATGTTGCTGCTGGATTTTGAATTGGGGTATTACTATGTAAGATTTTCAGCAGCCCCTCCCCCCCATTTTTATTGAATTCTGAACAAAGAATGTTCCTTGTAATGGTTTCCTTAAAAATGTTTTAAGTGACAGGAAACCCCAAATGCTTTGATGTTAATGTGAATTCCTAAATCATTTGATCTAAATGATTAATCCTTTGTGCTCTACTGGAAATGCACTTACTGAGCATGTTTGTCAAATTTTGTGCTCTATGAAGATATGTGTGTCATAATTGTTTCTTCTTTATAGAGCTCATAATCTATTAATTCATATCTATAAACAAAGGAAGTACCATATGTCCTCTGAAGAGATATGAATAAAGAATTCATTATATTTTAAACATCATTGAAAAGATTTTAATGAGGAAAAAAAAATTTTATTTTTTGAAAATGGTCCACTCTGCTATTAAAAATTGACAAGTTATTGACTGAAAGATTTATAGTCACAGAATTCTGCTAATTATTAAGTTCCTTTGCCCATATTTATTGAGAATGTAAAATTACTATTGTCACAGATCCTTCATAGTCTTGAAGAACTTTATAATTTTAAATGGGAAAAATAAAGATCCTCAATGAGTAAAAGGGAAAAATAAAGTTTAATTAGATTAACTTAGAGAAGAAAGATTCAAGGAAACCTGAAGAGTAGAAAATGGTTCCTATTCAAAATATTGGTGAACCTTTATTTATGAGGTCAAAGCACAAAGAAACAAGCTTAAGTTCTGACATGAGAATTGAGATTAAAATCCTACATAATAAACAGCTAATATGCAAATTGTCCCCTTGGGAGTTTGACCGACTGGGAGTTTGAATGCTTGCTATGATGTGCGCTAACCACCAGGGGGAAGCGCAGAATGAAGGAAGGCCCCGGCCGGCCCTGATTGCCAGCCAGGCCTACGTACCCTACCCATGCACGGATTTCATGCACTGGGCCTCTAGTATTATAACTGTGGTCTACTAATGTGATAAAGGCAAAAGAAAAAGTAATCATATCCATACAGAAATTATTATCCTGAAGTAGGGTGTCCTTGAAATTTCCAGCCCTCAAGTACTGCCCTGTAGTCCACTCATAATCTTCATGTAGTTGGGATTTGGAACTGGGAAGGAAATAACACAGATTACACACTTCAAATGACTTTGTCATTCACATATATTCCTACGCCATTTCACATTGCCAGTTACCAAGTTAGGTTTGAGAACAAAATTTTTTAAATGTTTCCATCAAATATATGATCCCTAAATATAGAAAAATGGGGTAAATGAATATTCTATAATAGTTTGATAAGTGTTGCAATAGTAATAAGGACAGAATGGGTATCATGGCAGAGAAGATTTCAGTGGCTTTAGGAAACACTGCACAGAAAAAGTGCCTACTTAATTAAATTTAGAATCAGGGTCAGAGACATAGGTGTCGAACAGGGCAAGAGGTCTTTGGAAGAACAGGTAGGAATGGAGACAGATATATAGAAAAGCTCGTCACACTCTAGAAACATCAAACTGTTCTGGAACAGTGTAAGGCAGTGGTTCTCAACTTTCCTAATGCCGCGACCCTTTAATACAGTTCCTCATGTTGTGGTGACCCCCAATTTCATTGTTATAAATTGAATATAATTAAAGTACAGTGATTAATCACAAAAACAATATGTAATTATATACGTGTTTTCTGATGGTCTTAGACAACCCCTGTGAAAGGGTCATTTGACCCCCAAAGGGGTCTTGACCCACAGGTTGAGAACCGCTGCTGTTATGGGGTGAGTGCTGTTTCTAGAAGGGCCTTCATATGCTAAGCAGTTTTAATTTTATTATGAACACATGCCCACGGTCCCTCTCCCTGGCCAGCCCTGCCCTTGATTGCCCCCCACACCAATAGGGGGGTGGGACCAGCCGGCCAACCACCTATAGCCCCTCCCCCAGCCGACCCCTAAAAGAAAATTTTATTAACCTCCCCCAATGGGCCCCCACCACCCCAATCTGCCCAAGACCCCTCCCCACAGTGAGATCCGCCCACAATCACCCCCCACCAATCAGGGGTGGGGATTGCCAGCCAATCACCCTCGGCCCCTCCCCTCAGATGGCCCAGCCCTGATCACCCCAATCAGGGTGGGCCAGCCCACCAACCTCCCACCATCTCCTTTTCTCAACAGGCTCGGCCCTGATGCACCCCAATTGGGGCCAGGCCAGCTGGACCCCACCCGTGCACAAATTCATGCACTGGGTCTCTAGTATGTAATAAAACTATGGGGCTAAGAAGCCTCTGATGAAATAACAGATGCTGGAGTCACTTTGGGGCTACATTAGGGCACCTGACCTGATTCTATAGTGTCCGGGAGAGGACCCAAATAGTAGAGGTGGTTAGGTGTCAGTACCTGTTGTTCCTGGCAGGTCACTGGCACCTTATGAGGGACTGTCATGAGAGGTGACATGCCTATTGGGTCAGCAGTAAAAAAGGATGAAAATAAGTAGGAGACTTGGTGGTCCAGTGACAGTAGCAGTAGCTGTGTATAGGTTAGTGACCACCCACGGGGTTCCCATGAATACATGGTGAATGGGTGTATACTTTTGTGGGGGTGGCAAGGCAGAGATGTGTGTGTGTGCAAATGTACAGGGGCTGCAAATTTGAGTTGGTGAGGTCTATGCACCAGAAACTGGTTAGCCTGGAAAAATCAGTCTTATTTCTATAGTAAGAAAAGAATTCTCTTTGTTGTTTTAGTTTTATCTTTATTATGTTTTTTAAAGATCACACCGTATCTACTCTTTAGTTCAGAAGTCATGCAATGGCTTTGTCCAATGCCAATAACATTCTTACTTGCCTAAGAATTATTAAATATTGGAATGTGTCTCTGAGCAAGCTTTTTTGAAAGAGACCCTTTAACTTTCTCTGGTTAGTCTGACAAAATCAAGTCAGCATCATTTGAAAGTAAGAGAATGGGCTAAATGTCCTCGTCAGTTTACTCTTCAACTTATTTAAATTAAAATTGCAAAATGTCAACCTGCCTTAAATTTCATGAAAATAAATAACTCATTTTAATCAGTCTTCTCAACTATTGGATTTGACCTTGACTCAGACTGTTACAAGAGTCAAGATTTGGGCAGTCAGATACACATTGTTGTATTGTCAGTGACTTTCTATTGACCTTCATTGCCGTTGTGATGGCCAATCATTTGCAAAGGGACAGACAGCAAGTACAGATGTGCCAATTCATCAAACTGCTGCTGGGGATGTACAAGGTAGATTTTTTCAGCCCTCAATTTGCTTGTGTTTTTAATAAGTCAATCTTTAAAATTCCATATTGCTTGAACAAGGATATGACTAAGAAAAAGCAATTTAATCTTATACCTTTTAAAATGTTGGGCTTGCAGTTGTGAAAGAGATATGAGTACTACAGAAATGAAGCCCATTTCATATACTTGGAGGTTACACAAGGTCAGTGTCCTGGTTTCATGAATTTGAAGGTGAATATTAAATCTGTTGAAATGTCAATATGAAATACTCATCATGGGATGAGCCTACTTGTAGAATTTCTATGTCGTCTAAAGTTGGAGAAAAGGTTTGAAATCAACTTACCAGATGGAAACTGGCTGAAGTAATTAAGCATTGAGAATGCAATCCCTTGTCACACAGCTGCACAGAATGTCAAATTAGACATTTGACCGATGAAATCAAGCAAAGAGAGAAATGCATTTCCACTCACATTAATCTATATATTTAATATATTCAAAGTACTCCAGAACTAGGATGTGGACCCTGGATATTACTTTAGTAAGAGTAATTTTATTTTATACCATTTGAATCTTGCAAAATATGCCTGTGGGGAATTTTGAGTACTAAAAGACAGTATTCTGCTATTATTGTTCTCAGCATCTTGTATTTTAGTTCAAATATAAAGAATGCTTCTCTAGTTAGATCCATTTTGTCAATTCAACCATCAAATAATAAAGGACATAGAAAGAAATAGGCTTGTTATTATTTCAATGATATAAATATTCTATCTATGCTATTGCTTGGGAAATGCATTTCTTCTGTTACTTTAAAATAGTAAATTTGGCCGGAACCGGTTTGGCTCAGTGGATAGAGCATCGGCCTGCGGACTGAAGGGTCCCAGGTTCGATTCCGGTCAAGGGCATGTACCTGGGTTGCGGGCACAATCCCCAGTGGGGGATGTGCAGGAGGCAGCTGATTGATGTTTCTCTCTCATCAATGTTTCTAACTCTCTATCTCTCTCCCTTCCTCTCTGCAAAAAATCAATAAAATATATTAAAAAAATAAAAAATAAAAAAAAAATAAAATAGTAAATTTGTAATCATAAATACCATAATTATGGTTAAGGGTGGATTTACATACCCAGAATATCTAGTCTGATTTGTTGTATTAAAATAAGTATATATGACATTTGATTATAACAGATGTTATTCCCTTTGTACCGCATTATTACTGATAACTAAAACAATTTAAATAGTATTATCTTCTAAACAATTTATTTGAGCATTTATAACATAAAATAGAGTAGTATTAGAGTCTAACCCAAAGTATAAAAGTATGTATCCATTACTGATACATAAATAAATGGGGAAGAGGGTACAAATCTCCCATACAAAAAAATTTCAGATAATTTATCTAGATGCCCTGCCCATGAGGAGAGGGAACATAACTCTTTACTTCTTACACGTGGGCTGCACTTAGTGACTCCCTGCCAGAGAGTCAGTATGGTGGCACAGGAGGAAGACTAACTTCACAGTGAAGAATCTGGCAAATGTGCCCTAGCCGGTTTGAGTCAGTGGATAGAGCACTGGCCTGTGGACTGAAGGGTCCCAGGCAAGTACCTCAGTTGCAGGCTCCGGGCTCTGGTGGGGGAATGCAGGAGGCAACCAATTGATGTGTCTCTCTCACATTGGCATTTCTCTCCCTCTCTCTTTCACTCTCTCTAAAAATCAATGGGAAAAAATATCCTCAGGTGAGAATTAAAAAAAAAGAAAAGAATCTGGCAAATATTTCCTCAGTCAGGTAGCCAATGTCAATATCAACAGTGAGAAGTCATGTTGATAGTATGAATTCTTGAAAGGCATGATGGATTGGCGTTTTGCCTTTCAGTCTTCCTTCCAAAACATATACCCCTGGTCTAATCCTGAGAAAACCATCAGACATATTCCAATAAAAGGGCATACTATGAAACAGCTGATCCAGTCTCCTCAGTACTGTCAAAATCATCATAAACAAGAGAAGTCTGACAAACTGTCATAGAGCCAAAAGGGCCTAAGGCAGTGGTTCTCAACCTTGGCTGCACATTAGAATCACCTGGGAATCTTTAAAATCGTGATTTCTAGGCCTCATCCTCTGGAAATTCTGTTTCTTTGTTACTAATGTTGTGGCCCCACCCCATAACAAAGAAACAGAATTTCTGGAGGATGAGGCCCAGAAATCAGGATTTTAAAAAGATTCCCAGGTGATTCTAATGTGCAGCCAAAGTTGAGAATCACTGGCCTAAGGAAATAGGATGGCTAAATATACTTTGAAATCCTGGATAAGATCCTGGAACAGAAAAAGGACATTAGGTACAAATTAAGGAAGTCTAAATAGCTTATGGATTTTGGATAATAGTAGTGTATCAATATTATTTCATTAATATTGATTTACCAGAGTAATGCAAGATGTAACTAATAGGGAACACTGGGTGCAGTGTTTATATCCTATCCAAAAATTTGCAATTTTTCTGCAAATCTAAAACTTTTCTGAAAAAGACTACTTAAAATAATACTTTAAAACATTACATATAATATATACATATATGTATTTTATATGTAATTTAAAAAATTCATTTGAACACATGACCTTGTATGGCCAATAAGATTTCTACAGAAAAATAATAATTCTCTAACCAAAACTTTTAGTGCCATATGTTTTCCTTCTTTTTCATTTGATAGCTATTGTGAACTTCTTGATTTTGGGGGGGATTAAAATACTAATTCAGATGCATAAATTGCAAAATGAAGAGTTAAATTTTATCTGCTGACAATTTGCTAAGAAACAGCCTCAGATTTTCAAATTTCAGTGTTAGGTGCTTTTTGCTCAATTAAAATGTTTGTTGAAGGCAGAGGAATTTGTCTTCAAATTTTTTTCCTGTTTTCTCATTACTGTGTCATGAGCATTTTCTGCTTTGCACAGCCTTTGAGAGTTGAAGGCGTGTGTATAGCTTTACTCTCAGGAAGGTCTTAT
The DNA here is from genome assembly GCF_014108235.1 of Myotis myotis. NCBI lineage: Eukaryota > Metazoa > Chordata > Mammalia > Chiroptera > Vespertilionidae > Myotis > Myotis myotis. The sequence continues at coordinate 45,998,065 of NW_023416401.1, forward strand.
CAGTTGCAACATACTATTGTTTCATCATATCATCAAGTTAATTTTTTCTTCTTAGAACTCCCACTGCACTTTGTTCCTAATCAAATTTCAACAGTAATCATTGTGAAACTTTTCATAAGCACTTATACCTTCACTTCTTTCTTGGCGCCTGTGATAAACAGAAAACAGCCCCACAAAGATGGTCATGTCTTAATTTCCAGAAGCTAGGAATGTTAAGTTACATGGAAAAGGGGAACTAGGTTGGAAATAGCAGAATAATTCCATCCTATATTATCTGAATAGGTCCAACAGAATCTCAAAAGTCCTTAAAAATAGAAGAGGAAAGCAAAAGAATCAAAGCAAGATATGATTAAGGGAGCAGGTCAGAGATATATGATGGTTTTGAAGATGAGGGAATGGGGTCATGAGCCAAGTGAAAGCCTCTAGAAATTGGAAAATGAAAGGAAATAGATTTTCACCTTGAGCCTACTGCAAAGATACACCCTGCTGGCATCTTGAGACCCATTGGCATCAGTGAGAACATTTTAGATTTCTTAACTACAGAGGTGATCAATAATATTGGTCTTAAGACACAAAGTTTGTAGTAATGTGTGATGGTGGCCATAGTAACTAATATAGTGCCCCAAATATATGCTATGCTGTGCATACATTTAAAATAGCATTTCTTCATAATATAGTGCCTTTATTTATTCATTCATATTTCCTCCAAAGATTGTGAACCTTATCAGGCTAGGAAGTATTATTTGTAATAATGTTACCAATGTTATACTTTTTAAAAATATATATTTTATTGATTTTTTACAGAGAGGAAGGGAGAGGAATAGAGAGTTAGAAACATCAATGAGAGAGAAACATTGATCAGCTGCCTCCTGCACACTCCCTGCTGGGGATGTGCCCACTACCAAGGTACATGCCCTTGACCGGAATCGAACCTGAGGCCCTTCAGTCCACAGGCCAATGCTCTATCCACTGAGCCAAACCAGTTAGGGCAATATTATACTTTTTTACAACATTTTGGTGCTCAGTAAATAATTACTGATCAATTAAATACTGTTCTTACAGCACATAAGTAAAATAACTCAGACTTTAAGACAGAAGAAACTCTTAGCTTTGAGTTTCATCTTATCATAGAAATAAAAATGGTGTCCTTTATCACTATGGACTTGATTATTACTGTGTAATTGAACAGTATGGACTTGTTTACTACTGTGTAATTGAATATTAAACTGAAAGCATTATATAGATCCAAAGGTTTTATAATTATTTAGCTTTACATGATAATTAGTTGTCTGTTTGTCAAAGCCATTCTCCCAGCTCATTTGGCAAATATTAAAAAGTAAAAACCAGTTTTACTTCATTCATTTTCATCTCTTCTACAGGCTGTATCATATAGATTTTTTATTTATTCAAAAAATAGTTACATATTCAAATCAGTTTAATGATTATAGTAAGGATGGGATAGGCAAAGAAGGTGTGATGAATTAAAGAGAGAATGGAAGTTTCATTATTCTCCTAAATGCCACTTCTTTCATTCCTATCTCTAAAATTTTTCTAAGATTGTGTTTCCTTTCTTATCCTTAGTGTCTGCAATATCATTCATAGTACTTTCTAAAGAATGGGTAAGTGCTGGATGGGGACAATGATATAATGATAGAGTTATATGATTTATATAACTTCTACAAGTAAGAAAATATACTTGTGCTTGCATTATCCATGTCTACAATCCCCACTGATAAGCTATATGGTCCAATGGTTCATTTCTATATCATGCTTTAGCCAAGCTGTTATCAAGCATCCTTCAGTCAGGGTTATGGCTATGGGAGGCAAAGCTCCAATGCAAATGTGCAAAGTGTTCAAGATGGGAGCCTTTTATGAGTACCTTGGGGTTTCTGCTTCTGACTTCTTTTCCTGTGTAATGAAAACTCCATCTCCACCCAGGGGTCTAGAATTCTCCTGTTCTCACTGATTTCCTCCAGGGCTGAAATCTGAACCAAGGCAAACATCACTCTTTTACACTCATTCAAATCTACCAGGTTACTTGCAAGTTTAAGATTTTTAATGAACTCTGGGATGAAAAGATTCAGCAGCATTGGAAGGAATTTCAGCCATCATTGAGCAAGTTAGGAAGGCATATTTTGGAAGCAGGGATTTAATTTTCTAAAATCACATCACCTAGGTAGCAGCATATTCTATACCCTTCTGAGATCAGCTCCATTGTTCCTATTCCTCAGAACATCAGCTTCTGGACTTGAAACGACCTTGACCATGGGGAAAAAAAGTCAAGTTCCAAAGTATCATCTCTCTGCAAAAATCAAGTTTGTAATAAAATTCCTTCTTAGAGTATTTCATTATTGCTTTTATTGTGAGGTTTAAGTGCTGTATTTTTAAAGTATATTGAGATCTTTTAAGGATGACAGTTTAGCAATAAAAAAATACTTTCTGTTACCTGTCATCTTCTATTATATCGCACAGTAGAAAAATATACCTTTTTGTATTCAAAGGGTAGAAGTATGTGTGTGTGGTGGGGGTTTGCTAAATGCTTTATGATAGAATAATGCAGATATATGAAATTAATTCATGAACCCAAACAGTTTTACAATGCACGTCATAAAAACTATACTTGATGAACAGCACTTGTTCAGAATTAATGCTCACATTTTCTCAAATTTGTGTCTGTCATTTACATTGAAGTGATTTCACTCTGGATTTGCCAGTTCACTTAACCTCATGATTCTCTCCTGTAATGTTTTGTCATTTTTCAAATTTTCGATCTCTATATTGCTTTTTGGCAACAATGATTCACTACCTAGGAAAAATGCTGGAATATGTTATATTATAAGCAAAATCTTTATATTACTTAAGATTTGCCTAGGTAATTTTGTATTGCTTAGACCTTAATACAAGCTACATATTTTAGACCATTTCTAAATTTAATTAATAAAAGTTGTGCATATTTAATATTAGTTACATCTTCCCATAAATGAAAAACAATAGGCTATTTGAAGTAAATTTTCTGAAATTGATTCTAAAAGCCAAATTAGTTATTTATAGTCTTGAGACTGGAAAAAAAAGAAGAAAACAGCTTTTTGTTTTTTTTAGCTTTTTATGGCTAAATGTTTCACTAATTATAGTGTGAGTCATAATGACCAAACACGCCATCACTTTAGAGCATATAGACAAATAGAAAAATCTTACAATGTTTGACTGTCAGCTACCATGTTTTTCTACTGAGTTTTTATGAAAGAGTCCATTCTTGCCTGATTAGTTGCCATTGTGAGTTCCAATAATCAGTACATACTTTCTTTTAATCCTTTAATCTCAGAGTACAGAGTGCTCAACAAATACATAGCCAGAAGAAAAAACTCCTTAATATGTCCCTTAAACAAATACACGTTTATTTATCTAAACTAGAGGCCCTATGGGGATAGGGTCGAAATTGTCTTTCCGACATCCCCCAAGGGGTCCCAGATTGCAAGAGAGAACAGGCCAGGCCAAGGGATCCCACAGGTGCACAAATCTGTGCACTGGGCCTCTAATATGCATAAAAGATCTTTGGTTAATCTCTTCCTGACCCCCCCCTCTCCGCTTCCCTCTGGGATTCATCAGTCTGTTCCATGTTTCCATCCCTGTGGTTTCCACTCCTGCATTGAGCATCTGCCCCTGGTGGTCAGTGTGCATCATAGCTACTGGCCGATTACTTAGGCTTATAGATGATAGATAGATAGATACATAGATACATAGATACATAGATACATAGATAGATAGTACTAGAGACCCGATGCACAAAATTCATGCAAGAGTAGGCCTTCCTTCCCCCGGCTGCCAGCTCTGGCTTCCCTCTGGCACCCAGGACTCGGACTTCACTCTGACCCCTGGCAGGCACCTGGGACCCAGGCTTCGCTCTGGCCCCGGCTTCATCTGGAAAGATGTCTGGTCTAATTAGCATATTACCCTTTTATTATTATAGATTTTTCAATGAAGCTACTTTTGGTCTTCAGTTTCTGCTGAAAACCAGACATACACACTGTGCATTTCAAATTTATAAAATGCATTATAGACACATTCATATTTAGCTAAATTAAGAGTGTCATGTTCATGCAAATAACAAAATATATGTGAAATCAGTAAAAATTGTAAGTTCAATAGCCAGATGATTCAGGGAAGTCAGTCATATGTTACAAACCCTTTCCATTGGCATTGCCGCTTTCCTTTTGTTTTCTTTCTAGATGTGTTTCTTATGGATTACCATATTTTTGACTCTTCTATTTTTAGTGATCACAGCAGCATACACACTAGGCATGGATTTTTTAATCATTAGTTCAACAATAGCAATCATAATAATTTTAGTAAACATCAAAATTTTAGAAATATATTTCCGTATTCATATACATATCTACCACACACTTCAAATCTGTTAATGTTTTAAAATTACTGGATATTAACATGTATGCCTTGAATTAAAGGATTAAGGTGCAAGTTATGTATGAGAATGAGAAATAAAGGCTAAATTGTTTATAATAGCAGGTGAGAGAATGAGCACCTCAGCCTAATAATTTCATGAAATAACAGAAAAAATGTGCAATATTTAAAAACACATAGACTGTATTTTATTGTTGAGGAACAATAAAAAATAAATCAAACAATAATTAGACAGTAAGTGTGAGACATTCCTAAATACAGAAAACGCAAAGGAACAGATATAGATAAATACAACCAGAATAAAAATTCAACGAACTATATGCAGTAGGAATACGCTGCAGAAACAGGAACAAGGCTAAGACATTCATATAAAAGATGAAAGGGGCTGTAGGCCTTTGTCATTTGTCATTAAATGTTTCTTTGTTATGAGATTTGTAAACTATTTCAGTCATCTATGAAATTTCAATGACACTCCGTTCTGTGAGCAAATTCACTGGGGAGCAGCATCCTCCACTTATGCTGATTAAGCACATCAGTGGTATTTACCCCACCTTTTCCCTCCATTTACTTCTTCAAAGGCAGTGCTGGGGTGACAGGTTAGCGCCTCTGCCCTAGACAGCACTTCATTATCCAGGAGTCATTGCTTCTGGGCACTTCAGCACAGAGCTGGAAATATATGTGTGCATGTGCTAACCTTTGCATACACACCTCTGTCTGTCTACATGTCTATCCACCCAATACCTATCATGAGTTCATGCTGATAACCTCCAATTCCAGAGCTCCTTTAGGTCTTCCCTCTTTACTTATTTAACTTCTTTCTCCCAGAGGTAAACTATGTTTTTCCTATATACATAACATGGATTTACTAACTAGGTGACAGCATTTTTAAGTACAGCTCTTATTTTTAGCCTTACAGTCAAATCACATTGTATAAAAAATTTACTTAGGTCAGTTCTTTTCTTGCCCACCACTTTTAGTATGTTTATGTTATAACTTTATAATAGAGTTGGGTTTACTTGTTGGTATTTATATTCCTTTCTTGGGCTTCCTGCCAAATCCTGCTTCATTTCCATTTATATATTTTTTAAATTAAATGCTCTTTCCCTCTCAGGCTCACATTGTCTCACACACAATGTCTATGTTGGCATTATGAAAAGAGTGCAGCCCAGATTTCATACTTAAGTTAATCACCCAAGCAAACATTGGTCTAGATGTTGCTAATGACCAAAATGATGTGTTTAGCTGTCTGGTTGACCTGCTACATAGAAACTGAATAAGCACCATGGTTGAAAATGTATGTTTAAAATAAAGATGACGGACAGTAGTGATCCTGTTATTAAAAGGTAACCAAGAGAAACTTAATAGCTGAATGGATCAATACTTTATCTTGGCTTGTGACTTTTTCTACATCACGAACACCTGGTTCCTACACAATATCCTATTTTCAGATGATGTTGCTTTCTGTGGAGGACTGCATTTTGTGTCCCCCCTTCAGATTTACATTTTGAAACCAGAACCTCCAATTGGATGGTATTTGGAAGTGGAGCCCCTGGGATGTAAGAACATCATGAAGACGGACCCTCATGATGGGATTTAGTGCCTTAGAAGAAGAGACATTTATTTTGTTCATTAGATTTTACATATGAATGAAATCATATGGTACCTGTCTTTCTCTGACTGGCTTATATTTCACTTAGCATAACGCTCTCTGGTTCATCCATGCTGTCTCAAAGGGTATGATTTCCTTCTTTTTTACAACTGAGTAGATTTGACTTGAGGTGGTAAACACACAATATGGTGTGCATATGATTTGTTGCGTAATTGTGCACCTGAAATCTGTATAATTTTGTTAACCAGTATCACCACAATAAATTCAATAAAAGGAAAATAAAAAGGAGAAGAGACAGGGGAGAGTTTGCTCCCTCTCTCTGCTCTCCACCATGTGACATTATCATGAGAAGTTTGTCGTCTATAAGCCAGGAAGAGGGCACTCACTAAGCACCCAACCACACTGGTGCTCTGATTTCAGACTTCCGAACTCCAGAACTGGGAGAAGTAAGTTTGTTGTATAAAACATTAAGTCTATGGTATTTTTGGTGTAGCAACCAAACTGACTTCAATACTTTCTCATTGCAGCTCATCATTGGAAAGGCCAGTCAGTTAGTCATGCCCTGAAGAAGGGTATGAGATGAGAAACCGCAAAATCAAGGACTTGATTCTGGCCAACCTGCTTCGGAAGACTCAAGAGATATTGTTAGAGAACGGTGGCATACTGTTGTAACGTACCCCACAAATCACAGAAGGACGCCTCAAGAAGTCGAATTAAAGAGTCACGTTTATTGCAATCCGGGACTATGAGGGGCCATTCCCAAATCTCATAGCAATAAGATGGTGGCAAAACCAGACTTATAGAGGCAAAAATCACAAAGGTATTGATTACATCCCAGAATTTGGAATGAGGCACCTGGCTCGCAAAAAAAGCAGATTACAGAAGCAGAATTAAGCATGTTAATTACAGTTTCGGGTCTCGGGGTCACTGAATTGACAGAAATACATTATCTAGAGCCCTTGGGTAACCTGGGTTAAACTTAGGCATCTTATCTAAATTACAGTTTTGGGTCTCTGGATCACTGAGTTGATAGAAACACATTATCTAGAGCCCTCGGGTCTCCCAACCACTGAGTTGTCAGGATAATTTAGAGTAATTGTGCTGTTCTGGTCTCTGGACCACTGAGTCAGCTGGAATGCACCACCTGTGGCCACTAGAACAATTTAGAATAATTGTGCTGTCCTGTTTCCAGGTACAGAAGAATGTGCTAAGACCAGTATGGCCCCAACCCATGGGATATTCACATTACCATCAATAAGGCATTTAATTGAATGGGATGATTTATATAATTCAGAAAATCAAAATAACCTGTCCACTGTTAAACAAAGCAAATAGGTACCATACTTGAATACAAGATACTTGTCATGATATAAAGAGATCAGGTCCATCAGTCAGCAATGAAATAGTAAAGGAGAAAGTGAGAACATAACTTATAGAATATTTTGATTTGGGCCAGTCACAGAAACTTCAGGCTGCATAGAGGTCAAGCTTAACCAGCCTGATGCAAGCTTTTGAAGGTATTACTGTCATGATCAATAAGGAAAATTCAAGTGATGGTATTGTACTTTGCTTTTTCTAAAATGAATCTAATCGTGTTCTACATAAGAGAATTTCATTGCTAAGGTGAGGTGCCACTGGATAGATATGGATAAGAAATGGGTAGAAAACTGGGCTCATAACCTAGTGATAAGAAGTGCAAAAATGGTTTGATGTGTTCTTTACTCTTAGAAAGGATTTGAAGATTTTTGCTGGGAAATAGTAGCTCTAGATTTTTTGTGTATTATTTTTATGTAAATCTTGTTGAGAAAGTTTGTCCAACTGTGATAAAGCTAGAGCAGAAATCCTAACATATGTGACAATGTGAATGAACCTGGAGGACATTATGCTAAGTGAAATAAACCAATTACAAAAGGAAAAATACTGCATAATTCCACTTATATGAGGTACCTAAAAGGGTCAAATCCATAAAAACAGAGAATAGAATGATGATTGCTAGAGATGGGATAAAATGGGGAATTGTAGTTGAAGAGGTAGAAAGTTGCAGTCATGCAAGATGGGTAAGCTCTAGAGATCTGCTATACAACGTTGTGCCTATAGTTAACAATACCGTTATTTGTGCACTTAACATTTTAATAAGAAGGTTAATACTCAAGTTAAGTGTTCTTACCACAATAAAAATAAATAAATGAAACAATATTTTGATTGTTTTTATATTATATGTACTTAGAAAAAAACCATCTCAAATGGGACAAGATTGATCAGTTGTGACTACTTCTATTTACATTAAACTAATCTAAAGGTAACTTTATCTATGTGGGTGAAAAACTCTACAGTTAATCCTGGAAGTGAGTAAGGTATAGCAGGGATCAGGAATTATACAATAAACCAGGCCGCTGTGGCTCAGTGAGTGGTTGAGTATTGACCCATGAACCAGGAGGTCATGGTTCAATTCCCAGTCAGGGCATATGCCCAGGTTGCTGGCTTGATTCTCTGTAGGAGGCAGCCGATCAATGATTCTCCCTCATCACTGATGTTTCTATCTCTCCCTCTCCCTTCCTCTCTGTAATCAAAAATATATTAAAAGAATTATACAATAGGAAAAAACATATTGTATTTTAAAATGTTAATGCCACAGAGCAGTCTAGAAGGTATCAATGAGTGGTAAAGTTTTTTTATATTTAACTTATTACACTTAATTTTTTTAATCCACCTGAAATTTATTTTGTTCAATCAAGTGAAATTAGACAAACTTAATTATGTTTTTCCAGAAGGATAAGCAATTATATCTACACCATTTTTGACTAATTTATTTTTCCCCATTGGTTTCTATGCTTCATTTGATGTATATTAAACTGTATTAACTTGAGAAAAGGAAATATTCCAGTGTTTATAAGGAGAAACTCTTGCTCAGTATTACAGAGACTTCTATAAACATCTCTTAATTCTACTACAACCTATTGCCATAAATTTCATCTGTACAAAATAATAAAGACATTCTAGTAGAGCCATTTGAGGGATTAGGTGGTGATGATATTTTTTTAATTTATCTTATTTTAATATTTTGAAAAGTCATCTTTTCAGAAATGTTGGCTTCCATGTTTTTTAAGGAAGAAAAAGTTTGAATAACTGGAAAATCCTCTGACACTGAACTTAACCCTTACTGAGCAATACTTCCATCTCTTTCTTAAATTCACCTCAATAAACAACAGACTAAAGGCCTGCAAAATGCAAATATAGTAATTTATTTGAAATCCTCATTCGCTTTCCTTGCTTGGTCTTTGATGGATGTCTACAAAGGCCCTGCTTATAGCTGCTCTGAATGTTATATCCTTATTGGAACATAGCCTCCTGGTACTTGGTACAGGGCTATGGATATAGTGAAGCCATTTCTTTCTGCTATTTTTCACTTGAATGACCAAAAGTATTTCATTTTTACCCATAATAACAGCAACATGCTTCTAGGATTCTGCCTCAAGGTCATGTGAAGTTCCTACTCCTGTACTCCAAAGTTGTCAATTGGCAACTTTGGATTTACTCTTTCCTAGGACATTGTCCTTGTCTGTTAAATTTATGACATCAACTCTGAAGTGACAAGTCCTTTACGCATGGAAGAAGCAGAAGGCTAAGCCTTATGAAGATCCATTACATTTCTAAAGTTTCTGTATTTCTTGTGACTTGGGGCATACAGGGACAACCTCAGAAACGTGAAGAGCAAGAAGCTGCAACTTGAACCTCATACCTTAAAAAGGTGGCAGAAGGATCAGTGTAACTTTTAGATTTTAAAGGCACATAACCCCCAATGAGTGGCCTTCTCCAACTCATTTATCATATGATCAGAAAAGCGGTTTACTCCAATAAAGGGAAATATTTACTGGTTCAGCCTTACTTGAAGTGTCTAAAACAGAGGATGCAATTCGCTGCCTCTGACATGACTAATAGGAAAATTGCAAGAAAGATCTTTTGGGGATTTGGAGAAAAGCCAGATTTTCTTTGGATGGATAATTAGCATTTGGAAAAGAGGATTTGGTTTGGGGTGTAGTTTTAGAGTCTAACTACTTGGCCATGAGTTACTAGGCAATTTTCAATCCAAGCTACACATTAAACTGACAGATAAATTACCTGTCTTGCAGCAAAGTTGATTTACTCTAACAAAGCGGTATTCATTATAAGTATTGTTTTTCATTTCCATAGAATGTGTGTATTTTCTAACTCCTTATTCTTTTATGTTTTTCCCATTGAAATATGTCCTACAATACATCATTTTTGACATTGAATTGTTCTGTTTTCTCATTTCTTCTGAACTTGGTCCGTGGCCATTTTGAAAACAATAAGTGAAAGACAATGGAGGAAAAATAATTAATAAATTTATACTTTGAAGCTTATTTTGTATTTAAGCTCAGAGGAAATACTATGCATAACTAGTGAAAATTACAGGAACAATAATTATCAAACTTTCAAACATTCAAACTTTCAGATTATCTTTAGTGTGTTTTTATATTTTACATTGAAAAGTATAAAAAAATCATCACCCCAAATATAGCTATTTGATGGGTCTTCTAAAGTGGTCTAATTTCACGCTGCTTTATAATATCTCTCTTTTAATATGCTTATCTAATATTATATTTCATTTATTCATGTTAACATTAATTAAGCCCCTAGTATGTTCAGGTATTAGTGCTAGAGTACTGGAGACTGTGCATGTAGTTGGCATCAAGATATTTAAAAATAGTGAGGTAGTCAACTATAATAAATAAACTATATTAAATTAAAAAAGAAAAATAGTAGAGGTCCCAAAAGTCCTAGAGGAATTTTTTAAAAAGGATAGATTAGTTCTGGTATGGAATATGAAAATTACAGAAAATGGAATTTTATTTGAGTGCTGTAAGCTTTGGATAATTGAGGATAAGGTAAAAAGTATTCCAAGCATTTAAGGGTGAAGAAATTGTTTAATCTCCAGTATGATTTTGTTGTACCTTGTAGTGAAATTTGTATATCATCTTTCCCACCTGACATGTCTGATTGCTTACACGAATACATTTTATAACACTTTAAAAAAAAGAAATCGTTTAAGCTAAGTTACAGAACATGAAAAGTATATGGTGCATTCCGAATGAAATACAATTGGGTAAGACTAGAATATAAAAGCATATTGATAGGATGAAGAATTGGATGAAAGGTTTCAAGCATAGTTTGGGAGCTTTGTAAAGAATTAGGATTTTACTGTGTTTGCAATGGTGAATAACTAATTTTTAACGATGGACCTACCATTATGCAAGTTGGTTCCATAATCAGTGAAAAGTCCATCACTATCATTACACACATCTGTAGAATGTGGTCCAGATGCCATTCTCTGAGTTATGATATTGCCTTAACATTTCTCTAGTTTCTTCATGGAATATAGTAGTCTTACTGAATTATAGGAATGAGTTTAAGTGGGTCCTCGTAAAAGACCACTGAATCCAGGGGCCCAGGGTTATGATTACCACTCTACTCACTATATTTATATTTACTCACAATCAAATAGTATGTAAGCCATGGGCCACTTCAAAACTCATTTTGAAGGGCACTGCTTCTGTTGTGAGCATTGATGGATTTGGTTGGCTGTGTAAGGGGCAAGGACTTCTGTATCTTTCACTACATAAAGAGTTCTGGGGCAGGAGAGGAGAAGAGACCCAGATATAGGATATTGAGAAATTGCCTGTAGTTGTGGTTCTTTTGCCCTACACAGGGTAAGTCCTGTGAAAATTAGAAGAAGAAACAATATATGAGGCCCCATGAAATTTAGGGGTCTTTTAGGGACTTGAGATGATTAAGTTCTTTCCAGGAGGTGACAGTCACCTTGATTCTCCTGGTAGCCTGTGTTGACAACAAATGGATCCTGTAGATTTTATATGGGTCCCAAGAAAAGAATAGAAATAGTTGAGAAACTGAGCTCAGAGTCCAAGTTGGTTCCTGCCAGACCTGAGAGATCAAAGACCGTTGGACCATACCCAACATAGATCTGAATTAGAATCTAATTACCACAGGTCCAGAAGCAAACAACATGGAAACTGGAGTAGCTAAAGCCAGGGAAGTAAAAAGGGGAAAAGAATGTTTAGAAAATTACACAAAGTTTGGGACCCCATCCCTATTTTCAAATGAGGTTGTTAGCTTTCCTCTTGTAGTAGAACCAATATTGTGGGATTGGAGTAGTCTGTGAGCAGGGGCAAGGACAAGTACGCTGAGAATTTATTAGATGACTCATCTAAAACTTGACTGAAAAATAACCAAGAATTGAATAACCAAGTTACCAGAAAGTATTTCTATGAAGTTAATTGCAAAGAGGCAGACAGAGACTTCATACTTGAAAATAATATCCGTAAAAGAAATACAAACATTGCATTTTTTAAAACCAATTTTATGACTGTTAAAAACCTGTGCATAGGTGTCTCATTAAATTTAAGTTTTTGTGGTTAATGTTCTATGTCATCCTCCCAGAAATAGTAAATAAGGAAAAGGGCTAAATGTGGAAGTCAGAATGGCTCCTAAGAGATGTCCACACTGTAATCACCCAAACCCACAAATATGTTGCCTAGCAAAAGGGACTTTGCAGATCTAATTAAGTAAAGGGATTTAAAATAGGAGGCTAGACTGGATTATTGGGGTAGGCCCATCTAAAAGCAGAGAGCTTCCTTAGGCTTGAGTCAGAAGAGAAAAGCAAGAGACAGATGACAGAAGGGGAACCTCTGGACTTGAAGGTGGAGAAGACCATGGGCCAGGAAACGGGGCAGCCTCTAGCTCAGTGGTTCTCAATCTTCCTAATGCCGCGACCCTTTAATACAGTTTCTCATGTTGTGGTGACCCCCAATTTCATTGTTACAAACTGAACATAATTAAAGCATAGTGATTAATCACAAAAACAATATGTAATTATATATGTATTTTCCGATGGTCTTAGGCGACGCCTGTGAAAGGGTCGTTTGACCCACAGGTTGAGAACCGCTGCTATAGAAGGTGAGAATAATCCTGGCCAAAAGCCACCAAGGAAATAGAGACCTCAATGTGTGGATTTGAATTCCGCCCACCCCATGAATGAGTCTGGGAGCAGATTCTCCATTGAGCTTCCACCAGCAGTCCAGGCTTGCTGACACCATGATTTTGGCCTAGAGAGGCCTGGAGTAGAAAAACCAGCTGAGCCTTCCAGATTTATAACCTCAGATGTGTGAGATCATTTTTATTTCGGTTTTTGAGCCTTCTGAAAGTGTGCAAATGTGTTACAGCAGCAATAGAATATGAATATATTGACCAACAAAATGTAGTTTTGGTAATCCAATTTGAACCTAAGTAAAATTCAGCTGAATCTTAGAGGTAGCTAGCAAAAATAAATGTTCCATAGGTATGTGGTTGCCTGGGACTGACGTAGGGATGGACTAAAGGGATCATGGTTGTGTTTTTTCTTTTTAAGGATAAAAAAAAAAATTGTTCCAAAATTAGATTATGATGATGGTTGCACAACTCTGTGAACATACTAAAACACATGAAATTGCTCACTTTCAAAAGGTGACTTAGTATGTTATTAGAGTTGTATATAAAGACCACCTAACAGAGAAAAAACTTAAATATATCCCACATTTTTCAGTTTGGTAAAGACCAACATGCAAAACTACTGGTTTTACACACACACACACACACACACACACACACACACACACACACACATACACACACACACATACACAGAATTGACTTTCAACCTCCAAATAATTAAAGCCCTTCCAATTGCTATGAAACCCCTTGTCTTATTATTTAAAAACATAAGGAACACATTAATGCCTGTTTTGTGACTATATATATATATATATATATTTGTGTTAACATCTAAAATGGTAGTATTAGGTCCTTGGGTGTTTAATGTTAAATAAATGATTCAAATATTTATGTAACCTTATCTTTTATGTCAAGAAAGAAGCAAAAGGAGTTGAGAAATGACAATGTAATATAATTTGTTTTTATCATTGTTTCTCTTTCAAAAACAATATTAACAAGTTACATTTCTTCTAAAAAGAAATGCAGAGATTACATATTGTTCACTTCCCTGTGGCATTTAACATCTCTTGTTTTTATTTGTTTTGGCTTGTTCTACTTTCTTTTTCTCCATGTCATCTATAATGCAAAGCCTGTCATAATGTTTGCATTTTTTTCAGAACATAAACCCATTTTAGAAATATCTTTATAGCCAAAGATAAAATGAATCAGAAAAAACATGTAAATTGATTTAATATTTTCCCCCAAATAAGAGCATTTTGGAATCCTGAATCTACCATCGTGCATGTTTTAGGCTTAGAGAACTCAAGAAGTCATAGAGAAAATGCCACTGCTCAAATTTACTCCTCACCCCTTGAATATATTTGTGGAAAATTTAATTGTTCCCATTGTGAATAAAGAAACTCAAACAGGAGGATCTTTTTAAAATTAAACATATTTAGACAAAGAGGAAGAGATGAAAAAGAGAAAGGATTTCCCCCAAGTCTTATACTTAGGTATATGTTCATGCTAGGATTAAGTAAAAACAATAATGTATATATGAGATAACTTAAAGATCTGAGAACCTCTCTGAAATTCAGAGTTAGTTCATGATCAAGATAGAGTTGAGATATATTTGCGAGCAGACATTTCCTATTATTTTCAAATGAATTTTGTTATGAAGAGATGACGTAAGTTTTCTTGCTGGAATATGGTGTTATTGAAATTCACATGTGAACTGAATTTTGCTCTAAGGTTAACCCAATTAAGATGTAGTGTGGAATATAATATTTAGATTGCAAGGATGCTACAATTGCATTAGCTTAACTGTGGATCCGCATCAGATCTACATTCATTTGCTCTAATTGAGGCTGGTATTTGCATTGGGACTCAGTTGGCAATGGGATGAACTAAGTGTTTATTAAAACTGAAACTCCAGGTATTGAAAAAAGTCAATTGCAGGGTGTTTATTGTGGGGAAAACAAGTTGAGGACAACTAATATTAATAAATTCTTTTAAAATATCAAATCAAAATTTAGGTCTGTTCTAGCAGGTAATGAAGACGATAATTAGTACGAGTCAAACAGCAATAGAGGAGCCCCAATGCAAATATTAGGAAAGCTTTAACTCATTTAGATGACATTTATTAACTAGCTAGCAGTATTTTGCTAGGCAACTCGAAGAAGAGAATTGATCAAGAGAAATACAGTCCAATTTCTCATGAAGTTTGTTTGTTCAGGAGAAAGAAAGTTGTCATGTGGAACATGGAGCATGAGATGAAAAGTACATACTGTTTACCTCTAAACAGATGGGGGAGCCAGGTCAGCAGCATTTCAGCTGAGGGAGGGGAGTAATTCAGGTGTCCAATGACCGGTAGATGCTAAGAAAAAGTTAGCCTATGAATGTCCAAGCAAAATATGGTCAATTAAATGAGGAAACTATTGATTTAGGATTCTGTTTATGCCTCCTGATGTTGGTGATGCAGGTGGATAATTGTTTTAGAATGTAGAATGTGATTAAATCTATAAGTGTGCATTTAGTGGATTGGAGACAAAGTCTGATATCGGTTGTATAATACAGATGATAAAAACAAAACTTGTATTGGCATGTATACAAACAGTAACAATGAATGAATTAGAAAACCTAGCAAGTATTGATTAAGTATCTTCCATGTGATCAACAATGTGTTAGGTGCTATGGGAACATTTTTTCTAGAGAATGTAAGAAGATAGACATACCAAAAATAACAGTAAAATAGTATAAAACACATTAATAAGTGTTTATTGTGTGTTGCAGACCAAACAGAGATATTCGGGGGAAAAAGGGTCTCTATGGAATAATAGGGAAGGATTTATTGAATACCTAAAGAAATGGCAATAGGAGAGTTTTCTTAAATTCAAAGAATTTTAAGAAATTAAACTTGAAAAAAAAAGTGATGGAGGAAAGGGACCATGTGACCCAAATATGCAAGTAAAGTATTTGAAATATTTGCAGTGAAAGGATATGTAATACCATTAATAATAGTTTAAGGCAATTAGAAGTTAGATTTGGTGTTATATACAATTAAGCAAGGAGTTGAATGAGGGACCTCAGGGCATGGAGGGCCTCAAATGGTGGGATTAAAGGGTCTGGATTTGATTTATAATGAAAAAAGAATGGAATTAAACTAGAGACTTGGAATAAATAAGATATAAGAAAAATTACTCTGAAAGGTAGACCTAAGTTTGGGAAATTTAGATAAAGAAAGAGTTGTTGAATTTTACCTAAAATAAGCAAGATAGATAAGAAAAACAAAACAAAAACCTTCGGAATAAAATTCAAATCAGTGTTTGTTATTATAGTAAAATTAGAGGTAAAGAAGACCTGCCAATAGCATATTTCAAAATGTGTGCTATTACCAATGCAGGAAGTGAACCTGAAAGGACAGAAAACAACTTCCAGTATACATGAGGACCTACAATATGAAGATGATTAAGTAAAAGACTCAACAACAATACATTCTATAATATAGAATATATTACCTCTTCTTTTTTTTTTGTCTGTTTCATTATGAATTTATGTCTTTATAGAGTCAATTTTTTTTCTTTTTTGTTTGTTTTTCTGTTTGATTTTGACAGTATGTATATTAAAGCTGGGGAGAGTGCAACAAAGGAGAGGCTTAGGATAGAAGAGGCAAGATCACAGCAACAGGAGTGAGCCTAGACTAGGCTGCCTAGACTCAGGAAAGGAAGTCATAGCAACAGAAGTGAGCCATGCTGGGCTGCAGGAACTCAGGAAAGCAAGTTACAGAGGCAAAAGGAGAGTCCTTGGAGACAGGTTTAGGGATTGGGAACTCATTCCCCAGTAGGGGGCATATAGGAGGCAGCTGATCTATGTTTCTCAGATCATTGTTTCTCCTCCCTCCTCTCTCTCTAAAATCAATTTTTATAAAGCATATTTTAAAAATGGAAATGTGAAAAAAATCTTACTTCCACAAACTAACTTACAATGTTAGGCATGATAAAGTATACATAAACATTACGTGAAGCTATTTTTTTTCAATGAATTCTGTTTATTGATTCATATTTTCAGAGTATTATCAGTTTTCAAAATTTTGAGTCACTTAAACCCTAAAACATTTCAATGACAATCCTAAATTTCTATTACATTTACATAGGAATTTATGTACTTCAAGTTAATGAAGAAATGCCAATTATTGCAGGAAACTAATGTCCCAAATTTTCTATCTTTTAATTACTGTAACTATGCTCATTTCCATGAAGAAAAACGAAACATTCTTCAAAAATAACTAAGATAAAACATTAAACTTTTCTGTTTTATTATGTAATGCTTTTAAAAATCACTTTTTCAAATTTAAATCAAATTTCATATTTGTCTTCCAAGTGAGAAAATATATTTTTGAAAAACAAGGGACTTCATAAATAATTCTTTAATCAATGGATGGGGTTGGAGGAGGTGTTGATCCCTTTCTAAAATCCGGGCTTTTGAGAAGATTTAAAACTGACTCATGAAAACATAATGGCCTTTTAGCCTTGGAGTAGTTAATCCTTTTACCACCTTCTTGGCTTGCAGCCTGCTCTTATCACACCATTAGTTAAATTTCTTTCCAAAAATATGACTGTGCTTTTAAAAGGAGAGAGCATTTTTAGTTTAAAAGTTCAATTCCTATCATTTTTAGCTTCATAAAAATGAGTCACAGCCATTCTGGGTTTTTTTTTGTTGTTGTTGTTGTTTTAAGCTGGAAACACATACATTTAAGCAAAGAACATAAACACCAGTACTCCTATTTTTACCAACAGAATGTCTTGTTTTCCATTTTTTAAAAACTGTGTTTGGAAGCAGCTGTGCTGGTATCTTCACCTTGTCTCACCTCAGGACACTGACTTATATGAGCCCCATGGACAGGGATCCTCTCACTTCCTATTGGCCAATAGAAACTCCAGCAGATGGTCAGAGGAAGGAAGAGTGAGATGAGGGCTTTATTCTCCTAATTCCTTCAAAGTCACCTCAGACTAGAAGCGTCCCCCAAGACCTTTCCTCAGGGGCTCTCTTCTTCCTTGTTCTGCTAGTTCTGCTTATTGGAGGTTACTGCAAAATCCCTGCGATTCTTCTATATACTCTGATCATAACTTTGTAAATATCACCTTTATTAAACCATCCCTGAAGTAACTAATCTGATTGTAGCACCATCTATCTGGTAGGTTTCTGCCTGTTCCTGGAGTCTTTCCAAAGATTCCTTCCTGAATCCTGAGCTCTCTGAATTAATTCTTTCAAATTCAATCAGCTTATTATGTTTGCATGAATCACAATACTTCTAAGTTCTTTTTGGAGGCAATAAATCCTTAATATGTAAAATAAAAGAGCACTTCAGATATTAAAATATAGTTGCTTATAGATATACATCTTTTAATTTGGTTTTTACTCAGTGCTTTATGATTAAGCTATATTATTTTAAATACAAACAATCCCTTTCCTCTTTCATCTTAATCAATGTAGGCTTCTTTTAAAAGAAAATTTCTCCATTTTTGCTACTTCCAAGTTCTCAGATTTAAGGTTCAGAATCTTAAGGAATTAACTTAAATAAAATAGCCTTCTTTTTGGAGGATTCTACAGCATTTTGTTTGTTTTGTTTCTAATATGGTGCAGTGTTTGGATTATAGAATTCATTTTCTTTGGTGATTTTCAAAGAATTTAAGTATTTTTTCCCCTATGGCATGTCTCCTACTGGCTCTAGAACTTTCATTATAGTGCCTTCAGGGCTTAATCTATTGAGATAACAGGATAAAAGAATTCCTGATATTCAGGAAGTGGGAAACTGAAAGAAGTTATTTTAAATGATCTTGAGGAAGAGAAGGAGTTAGAAATTAGTGCCTTGCCAATGTCCAGGATGAAACATCAGTCAGTCTTGTTTTAAGTTTTCTATTTTTTTTTTTCTTCTACGTAGCTGAGAGAGGAAGGCTAGCTTGGGCTAGTTTGGTATTTCCTTCCTCCCACCTGGAAAGCTCGAGTCAGTTCAAATTGGCCATTTACCTCCATCAGGTGAGTTAGGCTCTGATAATAAACAGGCAGGTGAGGCTCTGGTTAAGTAGTTTCCCCTGAGGGCAGCCTTGTTAAGAACCGAGTGCTCTGGGATATTTCAAACTGGTTCCTTCGCCTGGCTCCCTGCGATCAGCAGGACAGGACTTTCCTCCTGCATTTACTGTGTGACCCTGGTCTGGATCCGGGAGGGAAATCTCACAAAACAGTCCCTCTATGACCGGGTCCCCCCAGGTTCTTACTTCGTAGGGTGGTGCACACTGGGCCCGCAGCAAGTCCTCAGTGCAGTTTGTTCCGCTTTTCCTGTGCTGGTTCCTGTGGTGGTTCCTGCTCCTGACTCTCCACTTGGGTAAGTTATTACGTCTGTACTTGCCTCTGGGTCTTGTCAGTCTTGGAGGCAGCAGTTTGCCAGGCATCTTTACCTCTTTTACAAGCCTAGAGGAGTTGTTGACTTTTCACTCCATTAGGTTTTCACTTGTTGTTAGGGTGGCGTTGGCTTCCAACCTCCTTACCTGTAGAACCAGAAACTGGAAGCTCCTCAGTGTTTGCTTTTAAAGTTTGTTATTATTGCTTTGATTAAATAGCTACCCAATGTGTTTCTCAGTAAACCACTTGGCTCAAAATCTAATCATCCAGAAGATATCCTTTGCAACCAACATGATCTTGAAGGGTCCCTGAATTAGCACATGGATTTGTTCTTTCATCTTGTAAAAAACAACACACAAGTGTTAGAAATAATTTGGACTTGCACAGGAAGTGTCACATCAAAAGGGATGCTAACAATCTTTAGTTAAATTGTTATAGATAAAAATTATCAATATAAATAGTTCAGAAATTGTAGGCTATATGGAAAGATCAAAAGAATTATCAAAGCTCTCACTGTCCATGAGGTTTCTATTTGTCAGGATTCTGGTGCTTTTCTTCTTTAATTTGAATCCAGCATCTTCCAGGCCAATGGTTTTTAATTGGAGGACACAACCCTTACCTATAAAGTTTAATTAATATGCAGATATTTAAGACCTGTTGCAGACTTACAGAATCTTTTTACTTGATTACTTTGATATATCAATAGTATATTCGAGCTATAAGCTAGGTATATTAATGGTGTGTTACTTCAGGATATTACATGTTATGTCTGAATTTTTTTCCTTCATAACAATTTATTTAATTCTATACATTAGTGTAATATCCATTCTTCTTAGGAAATAAGAGGCCAAACAGTACTTGGGTTGACTTTATTTTGTTTTTCACACTTCAGAAATAATCACATTTCCCCTGCCTGTTGCATTATTGTTTCAGTAAACTCACATTAGATCTCTCACTTTTGAGAATTACCAGCAAAAGATAACCCTGGCCATTGTAAGACACTGATTACTAAAAATAGATTTTGCTTTATGCTGATGCTTTGTTGAAAGCTTTGCCATCAGCCACTGGCCTCAATGCTTCATCTTCAGAAAGGACTGTCTCAGAGCCCTGTGGAAAAATACTGAGCCAGATACTTGAGGCATAGGGTTGTGGTGGTGTCATTACCATACATGTGTGCTGAGTCAGGATTTATAGAACTCAAATTGAGAAGCAGATGCATACATAAGACACTAACCCACACTCAAGGGGAGCAAGAATTCATTACAGAGGATTAAATAAAATGATTAGGAATGACTGTAATTGTTGTTTGGACTATTAATGGTCTTTTAATGTTATGATTTCTTATATCTATAACTCATAATATTTTATAGACTGTACTTCTATAAATGAAAGTGAAACATTTGTAAACAAAACTATAATCTCCTTGCTTGTGCTCTGCAGAACTTAGAAGCTCTTATGGAGTATTCTTTATTTAATGAAAATATAATCATTTGAATAAGTTTAATAACACATAATTGGCAAAATTGTATATGCAACCAAGGCTCTCTTGGGAATGCCATATTTGAGACCAATGCTTCTTTAACCCAATAAGACCAGACAGCAAAAGTTGATGTATGGGACTGATACTCACAAAGCCCTATTGAGAAAAATGGTTTACAGGATTCCTGGCCTCACAGATAAGTAAAGGAGGTCATTTAGTAGTTTTGCTTTTATTTTACCTAAAAGGAGACCTGTCCTCTTATAGCCCATGGAGATGGCCTT
This sequence comes from Myotis myotis, assembly GCF_014108235.1. Taxonomy (NCBI): domain Eukaryota; kingdom Metazoa; phylum Chordata; class Mammalia; order Chiroptera; family Vespertilionidae; genus Myotis; species Myotis myotis. The sequence continues at coordinate 46,019,258 of NW_023416401.1, forward strand.
CCTATTTTTAACATGGTTGTTGGGAATTTTTGTTAATATTGCATCTAATGTTCTGTTTGCAATGGAAGAAGGCGAATTCAACATGTGTTCACTATGCCTTTTTGACCAGGAGGTCCATTCTCCTGGATTCTGTGGCTCCAGAAGGCCATTCAGCCAAAATAATTTTTAATACACTATATTACTTATTCTTTGCATGATAGAAAAACTTAAAATTGGGATTTTCTTACTGCTCAATAGTAAGTTTGTATTTTTCTTAAAATTGAGCAAAATTCTTTTGAAATGTTTTCAATGTTTCGGTACCAGTATTACTGTCATAATTTATACTTTCCCTCTGTTTCATTTCTCAAAACTCCCACAGTCCCTCAGTCATGCCAGCTATAAGAAAATCAGTTCAAACATCCATTTTAATACTTCCTTCTCAGTTAAAATAACAACAGTCAAATATTTAATGAAAAGGGGCCAAACTATAACAGGGTAGACTTTCATTATTAGGAAAAAATTTTGTCAATAAATTTTGAGTAATCAGAACTCTGACCAAAAAAAAAAAAAAAGACAAATCTTTCTTTCTTTTGAACAGAGGTTTCTCCCTTCATATAGGAAACGAACCACTCAAAGAATTTGGTCACTGGCATGTGGGTGAACACAAAATACACAATTTTTTTCAGTCATAGACAGGGAGAAATACAGGATTGAAGAGAGACAACCAACCTCAGGAGGTTATTTTAGAAGCTAAAGGATAGAGATGGTAAGACACAAGTCATAAGTGACTCAACTCATAGTTTTTAAAGGAGGCAGATTAACCTTTAATTCCTATTGACACAGAACCTTGAGATGAAAATAGGTTTTCAAAAGTGGTGGAGAGAGCGGAGACTCGAAGGAATTACTGTACTGTGTTCTCAGAACAGGGAATGCATTTTACGTGGTCTCTAATTATTTATACGCCTCCCACCCACAATGTTCTGTGTCCTTTCTTCAGTGCTCATGCCTATCCCTGCCTGGACACCATCTTTAAGGTGAGCTGCTGGTCCCTAAAGCTGAAGGGCTTTCTCAGTCCCTCTGTTGCTGGATCTTACTCTTATTTTGCTTTGTTGTCACGATTGTGTGTGTGTGTGTGATACAATCTTCTCCTTGGCTTCTTTGATATTATCCTTTTCTCTTTGCAATCTTCTCTCATTGTCTTCTTAAATCCTTCCCCTTGTAACTACCACATGATTGCTGAAGCTCATAGAGTACTATTCCCTGATTTTCCCTAGATAATTCTACCCCATACACATCTTCAGTTCTTACCACTGTCTGCTGATAACATCTGTATCTCTAGGTCTAACTGTCTGTTCAGTAATTGGCTGTTCCAGGGCACCTCAAGTTCATGATAACTCAAGGTCTCCTTTATTTACAAATGCACTGTTTTTTTGGGAGCTCTTCTTACTGGAAAGCAGCACCATTTATCCCATTGACCAGAACAGAAAACGGATTCTTCAGTCCCTGGTATATTCTGGGTCAATGTTGTTTGGTCATTTTTGAAATCATGATATGTCTATTTTTAAAAATTTACCTTTATTTTAAAAAGTATTACAGCTGTCCCCTTTCTTCCCCATTTACCTCTCCACCGCACCCCCAGACCTTCACCACCTTATTATCTGTGTCCATGGGTTATGCATACATGCATATAAGTTCTTTGGTTAATCTCTCCTACCCACCCCACCTTCACTCTGAGATTCATCAGTCTGTTCCATATTTCTATGTCTCTGGATATATTCTGTTCAACAGTTTGTTTTGTTCTTTAGATTCCACATATGAGTTAGATCATGTGGTATGTCTACTTTTTAATTCACTAAAACATCATTTCCATTCATAGCCCCACTGTCTCTGTTTACCTGAGCATCTTTTCTATTTTCATCATTGTAAGATTCTTCTAAATTATGTGAAAGCAAAAAATGTACTGAGCAAAGGTTATGCTACTGAAATAGGGAAGAGAGACCAGAAGACAGTCAGAACTCTAGCCAGAGAGCTTTAAAGAGTTTGAGTGTATGGAGGCCTGCAGGCCAAAGTTGGCTGACCCCTTTACAGCAAATACGCTATACTGCCGCTAAAGCTGAAGAAATCTATAATCATTCTCAATTCTTCTCTTTCCTTCATCCCCTATTTCTAATCTAGCAGCAAGGCTACTGGCTTTGCCTTCTAAGTATATCCCATAGGCCTGGCTTTCCAGCAGAAAAGTCAACTTTCCCTCATCTTCATGATAACCTTGAGGAAGGTGTCCAAGCAAATGAGTTTCCTATCCTCCCAGAAAGACTGGGACATAGGAACTCTTTCTTTGTAAATACTGAAATTTCAAATCCGAGAGTCTGGAGAAAGAAAAAGCTGGGTTGTAAAACTGACAAGAGGCTTTTAAAAAGATTCACATCTCGAAGAGGCAGACACTATTTTCTAAAGTAAATGCTCTAAGTAATAAAAACAAATGGCCATGCTTTTATTCCAATAAAACTTTATTTACAAAACAGGATCATAGTTTGCCCAAATCTGCCACAGTTTAAAAAGACTGTTGTTAAGAACTAGGGATTTGGTATTTTTATGCATCAACACATTAACATACTATATGACATATAAGAACTCAATATATTTTCATAATTAATTATTTTTTGTCTACTCTACATTCAAAACAGATATGAAGCATTGATATGTTGACCAATAAATGAAATAATTGTTTTACTTGTTTTTACTCAACTTATTGTCAATTAGAATAACAGAGAAAACCTAGTTTTTGGAGCCAATTTAATTCTCTAGAACTTCAAGTTCAGGCCAGAAGGAGTGAATTGATAAGGTACAATGTGTCACTTGAGCAGCCACCCATCATTTCCCGAGTGTTTACCTTTGGTAATTCATCATTTGGTATCTCCAAAGCTTTCCTGTTTTCAAGCTTCTCTTACAAATGCTTAGCTCTGAAGGAAGCAATAATTTAAAGCAGTTGGAGAGAAGAAAGATCACTGACACTCTTCGAGACCGGGATAGAGTCTGTGAAAGAAGAGAAGACAATTTGATAGGCACCCGAGATTACAAGTTACCTTTCTTACCAAATTCCAGTTTTGCTTGGGTTCTGATAATTTTGCTTGAAAGGGGGATGTTTAAGTGAATTACAAAATCTTATTATCCTGGCATTTGAATTCTGGAAGGGAACTTCAATATGAGCTAGTCCAACCCCTTCATTTTAAAAATGAGGAAGCAGTTCCATAAATTCAAATATATTGCTATTCAATCTGCAGGAAAGGATCTTTCTGTGTTTATTACTGCTTGAGCATAGCCAAAAATGCTCCTTAGAAAGGAAATTTGTGATCCAAGTAGCAACCCAAATTGCTTTTTACTGAGTGGCAATTGGGGAACAGGGTAAAACTGAAAATCTATCTTACAAGTGAAATACCATTTCACTTGTAAGATAGCAGTTTATGATAGTTCAGAGAGACCCAATTTGGTTGGTTCACAGGACGGAAATATTAGCTTTCTATATGCATGTTTGAGGACTTAATTAATCAACTTTCTTAAAAAGAAATAATGCAACATTTTCACTTAGGGATTGAACTTGAGTTTAAAGAGATAAAGGAAAGAACTGTGGGTCTTGTAGTTAAGCAGTATTTTATCCCACGTACTTATTTTATGTTTAAACTCCCAGTTTTCTGCATATTGAGAGAAGTAAGGCTACTGTATCAGAATTTCAAAGGGCCACCAAAGGGTATATCATTAACTGTGGGCAGTCAGGACGACAACAAAGAAATAGAGCATTGGACACAGTTGCCGTTCTCTGACATAAAATTGTAGAAAATCAGCTTGGAGCTCATGAATAGCAGGTGGAAACTGCGAATCCATTAGAAACTATTTTACCTGCAGTTGGGCACTTCTCGATAGCGTTTAGCAATCTGTAAGGAGTGCACTAAAAATAGACAAAATCATAGAGCATCTATACAGATCTAGCAAAACTGCAGAACCTTAAAAAGTTATATAGCTAGAAAATATATGATAAAAATTAACTTGTTATATACATGATTTCAATCACTAAACACTTTTCATAAATATAACAACCTTGCAAAATTTAATAGGGTCAAGCTAACAAACATGTAAATAACAAAGTAAAATCCACTGGATCTATTTCATGGTACCTTTCATTGTCTTTTGTGTCCATTCACCCATAGTTGTTTCTACCTATGCCGCAGTGATACACCCAACATAGCACACTCCTCAGTCAAAGGCAGTAACCAATAACTTCTTGCCTTTATAAAAAGGAAAGCTTGGGTCAGTGTAATACTCTGGGGAATGAGAATTTGGAAAACCTGAGAAACTGAATATTTGGTGGTGGTCAATTGAACTCATAACCATGATGAAGTGAGTGGTGGGTATTGAAAAATAATGGGGTTGATAATGCAGGTTGAAGCAATACTGTCATGGATGATGGGGTTTTTCAGCCTTCTAGAGTGTAGAGTTCTTACCAGATTTCTAATTCATCATTTTAGGTGCATGAAGTGTGGCACTATGGGATTTCTGTTCTTGAATTTCCTTACCTCTGACTCACTTTGCTTAAATACTTGTCCATACTCCCCTTTCCTCCCTATGTTAACTGAATTCATCTCTATGCTTCAAAACTGAAAAGAGCCTCATGTAGTTCAAATGCAAAGGAATCTGTGTGATGAAAGGAGGAAGTCAATTCACAATTTCATGAAATGTAACCGATGCCATTTAATTTTACTAGATGGTTTCAACCTCTAGCACTTTCATTCCATTGTTGACTTTTTTTTTTTTTCAGACAGTTTTCAATTTTTCTGTTTTGTTTCATAGCCATGGAATTTCAACCTGGTACTGGCATCAAGTATGCTTTAGTAGTTAATAAAGTTGTCTTAAGTTATACAATATAGAAAAAGATGGAAATTGCAGTGAACTTCCAAATTAAAAAAAAAAAATCTCTTTAACAGCAGCCTGTTCTCTTTAACATTTTACCAAACTTGCTAAAACACAGATTATAAGTCAAGATAGCTGGTTTTGAGTAGAAAGATCTCTATTGTGTCACCTTCCTAGCTCCATGTCTGGAAATCTTATAGTTTCGTATTACCTAGGAAGATTATTGGGCATTTTGCTTGTGGACAGAATTATTATATATTAAAAGATGCTGAGTTTTGAATTTTTCTCTATTTTCTGTCCCTTGTGGCCTGCATCAAGGGTGACCAGAAAGCAGTGTTAAGGTTTTGTAGGGTCAATCATCTCAAATGTCTTTTTTTTTTCTTCAAACACAAGCTTGATTATTTACACCATCACTGACATGCACTATCCTACCTAGCCTGTTAGTATTGGGTTTGGGCTCCAGTGAAGAAGAGAATTTAATGGGCTATATAGACTAAGCTGTGCAGTTCAACCCAGCTAAACCCAAAGTCTGGATAGTGAGCACCATAACTCAGGATCACCTGAAAGAAAGAGGTTTAGTGGCCCCTTTCACTTCCTTATGAACTGTGCATTGGAGGGTTGGAGAGGTACTGAGTTGAAACCAGATTCAGACATTCCTGAGTTTTCTAGCCAAATACTTCTAACAGTAACTTAGTCCCACCATAATGGTTAACACATGCCCATTGCATTAGTTCGTGTAAAAGCTGTTCACTGGATACAGAGCAGTCACAACTGATGTCAGTTAGATTCCAGAAGGGGTTCATAAAGTGAAGATTGTATAAAGTCAACATTTTCCTTACAAATTTCTCAGAAAATTGCCACACTAGATACTAATGTGTGATTTCTCATTAAGTTTAAAGTGAGTTTTCTCTCCAGTATGAAATAGATCACTGTTCTTTTTTGTTGAGCACCCAATGAATTAGTTGTCTTCCATTCAGGGAACATGCTATAAGGAAACTACATACCATTGAATGCATGGAATCACATTCAAGGCTTGAAATGCTCATAGTGAGAAGCGGACATGGTTGAAGTAGACACTGATTCATATGCCCTTTCTAGTCTGCTCTAAGCTGGTGGTGCTTGTTAACTAGAAGGTGGGCAGAATCTTCATTCTTTAAATCCCCGCTATATTTTCTCTCATGTATATATACATTTACCTAAATTGAAAATACATATGTTATCATTTCTCTGTATAAACAATATGGATGGCACTATTACAAAAATCTGAGAGAGAAAAATAAATATAAGATGTAGTCTTTGGAGCAGCGGTTCTCAACCTGTGGGTCGCGACCCCTTTGGCGGTTGAACAACCCTTTCACAGGGGTCGCCTAAGACCATCCTGCATATCAGATATTTACATTATGACTCATAACAGTGGCAACATTACAGTTATGAAGTAGCAACGAAAATAATTTTATGGTTGGGTCACAACATGAGGAACTGTATTTAAAGGGCCAGAAGGTCGAGAACCACTGCTTTGGAGAGAAAATAGATACAAACATGAAATAAATAAGCAAGTTTGCAAAGGACCTTATAATTAATGTATGCAAAAAATAAATACTAAAGTCAACTGTGCTTCAAAAATAATTGTTGAAGGGTGGTGAGGAAAATCGTGGAAGATATATTGGTAATTTGCTGTTAGAGGGCTAAAAAAATGATGGAGACCATGTTCAGATGATCATTTATGGCACCACTTACCAAGTGTTCTCTGCTAATATCTAGGTCAGTGTGTTTGGCTAATTTTGAGTCATGATCAATTTCCTTAGGCACATGGACTACCCAGTTTAGCATACCCACCTCCTTCCAAACTGTAAGAGTTACATCTGAGTCAGGAGATCGGTTATCTATCACCAGTTTCTTACTTCATCTTCCAGCTCCATCATGAGTTAGCTACTTACCAAATAGAAACAGTTATGACCTTGAGTGACAGGATGGCATAGTTTGGTAAGAGAGTCTGGAGACAGATTCCCAGGGTTTGAATTTAACCATGAACACATATTAGATATGTAATCTAACTTTATTGCCACATTATTTAGGCTTTCTCTTCCTTTGTTACCTTAGCTGTAAGATAAACATAATAATAACATCTACCTCATAGCTATAATGTGAGATTTAATGAGGTAATATTTATAAAACACTATTAAATAATTTGATGCTCATTTTTAAATGTCTACTCTGATTTATGTGATTCTCTAAGCAACTAGAGTATTATTGTGCATTCTCATTAATGAACACTTGAAAATCATAAAAATTTGCTAATGATAGATGGTAACATTCAGAGGTATTTTACATGCTGAAATAATTTAGTTTATTGGCAGATATGTCACTTATTGGTTTCATTAAGCATTCCTTGCTGAAGGGCATGCTTTTATGTTTATCATATTTTCCTCCACTCCTATTTGTTATTATAAATTAGACTATTACTTTCCTCAACTGACACAACCCTCCTCATTCAAAAAGCCTCCCTGACACATTTCAGTCTTGCTAAAGTATTCTATTCTTCTACAGTACTTTCCTGAATACATTTTATCATGACACTTCAACCTGATACTGAAATGGTCTGTTTGGCAGGTTGGTTGTAGGTAGACTGAGAGAATCTCAGATAAGGGTGATTTCATTTTCTCATTTGCATGCTCAACACCATTTGTACTGTTTGGCATGTAAGGGATGCTTAATTAATGCTTGCTGAAATGAACATGACCTTTGTTATGATCGCAACAACTACAAAGAGTATAAAGAGAACTTCCAAGGTTAAGATCTGTGCATACAAAGGCATGTTGCCACAGAGAATTCTTTCTAAAGAAATTGATGAAGAACTTCAGCAAAAGAATAGAGCCAGGCAAAAATAACTTTGTTTTTATTTCTTAGTGCACAATTACATTCCACCTAAAATAAGAGATGGGACACAATTTCTCTAAAATTGCTTGTGGAATATTCAGTCTTCCTTTACAAATTATTCTGCAGTGGACTTAAATCTTTTCAGGAATGGTGGTTTTTATACTTAAAGAAAATTATATATCTTCTTTTTCAGAGTCAACTCTGACATAAAATAACTCCCTCGCACAACCACATCATAAAATATTCAGTCTTCTTGTCCAAGTAATTACTTATGCTAATTGTAGTCATTAGGATTGAAATTAATGAGAAAAAAAAAACACATAAAAGATATCGGGAGATTTTAATGATATGTGCTAAACATTAGATAAAGTTAATAAGAACATTAAAATGTATTTTAATAATGCAATTAGATGACAAGAACATTTTAATTATCTTCAAGAAAGTACAGATCTTTTTTTACAATAGCTTGGAGCACATGTCCAAAGACAGAAAAAGAGGAACAATTTAGCTAAGGCACACTTTGAATGTACTTTAAATAATCAATTAAAAACCATCACCAAGCTTCAAGTGACTACAAAGCTTTGGGTTAGATGGGAAAGCAGGGATGAGATTTACTACATAAATTCTTTCAAAGAAGAAGGACAGTTCAGAGGCAAAATATCCTGCATGGTCACACAAGAATACATTTGTCTAGATTAAAAATTCCAAATCTGATAGAAAGTCTTATGTTGATTTTTATGATTTCTCAAAGATCTCACTGTTCCAGATCAATTAATTTTATTCCATATTCCGTATGTCATAAGAATTCCTTAAAATCCATACGAAAGTGTTAACTTTTATAATAATGCTTGATAGGTAACTATATTTTTCAAAAAATATGATTATAAATACCTTTAATTAAAAAGTTGTCTAGATTTGTTTTATTTAGATTTATACATTTCATGCTCAATTTTCATAAAAGCTTTCCATAATTGGAACATCCCAGTGTTCATAAAATAAAAACAACCAGAGTTACTATAAATTAAGAAATTTTTACATTTTTATTGCTTTCTATTATATATCCTCTTTTGAAGTTAGACTAAATTGCCCTCCATAAAATTTTGGGATTCTGACTGTAAAGTTACATGGGAATATTAGATTCAAAATTTGCTTAGGTTTTAATTATATTTGTTAGTATATTAAATTTCCTCAAGGTAATTTCATTAGACCCAGTTGAATGAATCATACATCCTAGTTGGTGTGTGGTTTTCTGACTCTTCAGAGGGACCAAGACGTTTCTGCGGAATTGTCAACAAGAGGTCCAAGGAGGGCTAGACAGATACTGGGTACATAGTCCAGAGAAGTATTCCATTCTGGAGATTTTGTGTCAGTAGCTAATGCAGGCTCCAATCTGTCCAAAGTTCCAGGGGATTTTGAATAATAAGCCATCAACATAGCCGCCTCCTGGGTTTTGCTGTGAGGACCATTGCTGTCTTGGATGATGCATAGTTCTCCATATGAGAATGACTCACTAAACACTATTGTTGTGAACTGCAATGGCTCAGGGACAAACAGGCTAGGATCCCAAACCCAAAGGGAACATAATTTAGTTTACCTCGTTTAGCTCCACCAACATGGTAGTGTGTCCTGATTCATGTCCTCTGGCGGAGAGTGAGCGTCCATAAAATGCACTAGGGAAATGGCAGCTATACCAGGACCTTTTCCTCTTTCTTGCTACCTAATTTCTCATCTGTTGTGCAGTCATTATGGTCAGCAAAACAGGAGTGGAATGGAGGTTTCTGTGCTGCTGGCCTTCTCTTTGAGGCCAACCTGTCCTTTTCTATCTTCTTTGGTTAAGTTGAAGTGTAGGTGTTACACTGAGTATTTTATACCTTGCTGACTCTGTGAGTGTTTAGAAATCCTAAATGCCTCTAAGACTAAAAAAGTTTTCACATGTAGAGGTGGCAGACATTCCTATCTTCAATGTCCCCACCATAAAGCCTCCTACGTGGCTCTGTCCCAAGGCCAGAGTCTAGGTGCATTGCTTTCAGGAACTCTACTATCCATACACATAATCCTGTGCTTTGAACCAGTATGGGATATATCCTATATAATAAAAGCATAATATGCAAATCGACTGAACGGCCGAGCAGCGGAACGATCATCCCAACAACCATCCTGACGACCACCCAGAACCATGCTATGACACCCACTGGTGCCAGGCCAGCCAAGGCAGGTGCGATGCGATTGGTTGGGGCCCGTCCATCGCCCCATGATCACCCTGCAGAGGGAGGCCCAGGCCACTGACCGGTGGGCTGTGGCAGGTGGACGGGGTCTCCCTCTGCGAGGGAAGCCCAGATCCCGGGTGCTGGTGGGAAGCCGGTGCCAGCAGCTGGGGGAAGGAAGGGCTAAATTGCAAGAATTTTGTGCATTGGGCCTCGAATTTAGACATACAGTGGGGCCTTGACTTACAAGTTTAATTCATTCTGTGACGGAGCTTGTAACTCAAATTACTCGTATGTCAAATCAAAAAGTGAACGAGTGAGACACGTGATGCTGGGCTGATGTTGTGGCGTTCACTGTGACGTTCACTGCGCCAACTAGCAGTGGGGTATCTGAAGCTGGCTCATAACCCAGATTTTAGCTCGCAACTCAAAGCAAAAAATTGGCCGAGAGACGGCTCGGATCTCGAAAAACTCGTTAGTCAGGACACTCGTAAGTCAAGGCCCCACTGTTTACACAAATGATAAATTGCCACTGAGTATAGAAAGATAAGTGTTGGGGCACTCCTGGGAAGGTATACATTCCCTAAGGTAAGGCCTACACTTGACAAGAAACTTTTAACGATGTTTTTAAAATCAAAGTTAAGCAACACACTATCTCTTCTGATGCTTCCTTACATTATGTCCCATTTGGAAGCACACTTTCCGTGGAGCCATCAATCTTGATGCAACTCTGACTTGCTATGGCTGGTTTAACTCTTGTCCATGGCACCTCATTGCCCGTCGCTACAGGTCTAAGGCACCATTCAAGGTATTTCTTGACTTCTCAACTGGGACTCTCCTACATTTCCAACCTCGTTTCCTGACAGTCTAGGTTTCAATAGATACTTTTGTGTCCCTAAACTGCTCATAGTACTCCAGCAACACACACTTAGCTCTCGCCCTCCTCGAGCCTGAGTCCCCTTATGCTGTGTGAAGGCTTCTGCTGGTGGCTTCCCTTGGCTGACCCGGGGACACCAGGTGGAATTTGTTTTTCTCCAAATATGTTAAATCTGCTTTCTGTAAATTTTAGAGTGTCTCTCTCTCCTACTGTGTTAGGGAGGTAGTTGCCATAGTCACTTTGTCACACTGTTCCTACAGTTTCCATTTCACCAACCAGTTGCTTTTCTAATTTAGGCATAGACCCTTTTGTTGAACAAATTAGAACACTTTTGTCTCTGTTGATATCCCCACCATGACAAGGAAGCTTCTCTCAAATAAGCCCAGAAAATAGACTTTATGTGCCTTTCATGTTGTTTTTTTCTGAGGCAGAATCAGCCTTTTCATTTTCTTAGAAATTCTAACATTTTGCAGATAATTTTACATTATTGGTTTAAAAATGCATGTTTTCATGTCCATTATTCCTTCTAGAATATGAGGCTATTCAAGGATAGAGGACTTTTGATTTATTTTTATCCTTCCAGCCTAACTGAGTGAATGTTAGCTGAAATTAAAAATAATAATAATATATGCAAAAATAATACTTTGTACATATAGCCACGTACTTATTGAGGACTTCATTCAAGGAGTCAATGTGACAATGCCACCTATAAGCAAACCCCCTCTGAATCTAGATAAACTGTGAATGCTCATGTTTTCCCCTGAAAACTGCTTTATGTTGAAATCTAGCCTAAAATCTCTGTGCACAAAGCTAAGTTTCTCAAAATGCCACTACCACAAGATAAGTATTCTGTTATCTTTAAACTCTGCTTAAAAATCTCGATGAAAGAATGCTGACTGTTGGCTAAAAAAGTACATAATTAAAGTTCTTCTCAGCAACTAGAAAATCTAATTTAAGAAAAACCACTATCTTTTTTTCTCTCTCCAGAAATCATTCCCTTGGTTAAACAAGTAATTCTTTTCAGTTCTCACTAAAGTAAATGTATTATTGCACTATCTTACAGATTTAACACCAAATAATCACTGCATGCAGAGTAAAGAGCAGGATGTGATTCTTCTAGGAGGTAATTTCCCCTTAGATGCTATGGATTAGAGGGGAAAAAAAAAAGGTAATGTTCTATATGTTTAAGGAGTGTTGCCCTTTATGTTCTTAAAAGGTGAATTGTACAGTTCAATTCCTTATTCTTCCTGCCCAGCATCTGTTCTGCTTCCTTCTGCCCATTCCCATGTCTGCCCATCCCCACTTCTGCCCATAAGTCCAGTTACGCTGAAGGATATACAGATGATATTTGTAAAGTAATGTGGGTATTTTTGGGGGTGCAGAAAGGATATAAGGTTTTCTCAATGTATGCAAATGTCAAATCTTCTCCCTTTGTCTTCCAAGGAGAAGTATAGGTTGTGGTTGAGACAGTGGATTCACTCACCTCTTTTTAACAAAATGTGCAAACCCCCAGGCTGTCACTGGCTGACTGACACCCCTAACCCTCTCCATAAAATCCACCCATCTCTCACAAATACTTCTAATCATACTTTCTCACTGAAACTTTCCTCTGGTTAGAAATTAGGACATTTACCCTGTCTGATAACATTCAGTACTCGTGGAAACTTCTTATCTTATTCTATCACCTAACCTATCTTCTTATTTTATTTCTCCAAGGTTCTTCTGGGGATAGTAGCAATAGATAATTGGGTAAACAGATCTCAGCCAATTTGGTAGAAAATTCATTATCCTTTTCAACTTGAATAATGTCTTCAGCTAGCTAAGGAGCACTTAAGGGCACTAAAAGGGCTAATGATGTGGGGATTTGTGAAAACAAAGCAGGATCTGATAGTTATTTCCAGTCAGGAGGATCTTTTAACCTCCATTACCTTGTACCGTGTTGACTGACAGCGGCTGTCTGTTCCTCTCACAACAGGCCAGGGGAGAAGGAATAGTGAGTCCCTTTAATGATCTCAGAACAAGGTCTGCTCCCAGGTCTGCATGTCAGGGATGACCCAGAGGTTAAATAGTTGCGGACAGAACACTCTAAAGACTTGTGTCTTTAATGGAGTATATTTTCTTCCCTATCATAAATCAGAGAGGTTCCCACTAGGATTTTATAACCATCCATTTCACCCCTGTGTGTGAGAGAAGTTAGGTTCATTAATCCTTTCCTGCCTAAAAGGTCTGATAGATAAGAGAAATACAAGCATCTCGCAAGGGCACCTTATAAATACATGGGGATGGAATTTAGAATCATAGTCTTAGTTTTAATATGAAGATTGGAATCTATTGACACACTGTAGACGTAGCTTGATATTAATACCTTATTCCTAGAAGGAGGAGAGGGGAAATATCTACACCTGTAAGACACTGCCAGGAACTAATATTGAAATGAACAGAGCACCACTCCCTTGTCATGGAGTCGATGTCCTACTCAGTGTAGAATTCTGGAAAATCTCATTAGCTATCCAATGCTTTGAGGGAATTTGTGTGTTTGAAAAGAAGAGATTATGAAAATAACTGAACAGCAGTAATGCCTTTAAAATTACTAAGTGATGAGAAGGAAGAAATGAAAGGCATTAGCTTATGCCTTATGGTAATAGAAAACTCCTATTTATTTAAAAATCTCAAACTAATAAAGTAAGTAAAAAATGAGATTGCATCCCCTACATGGACTTGAAATATTACCAACATTGTAAAAATCACAAAAGCAAAATCATGACTTTTTAAATATCCATAATAAATGTAAACTTCAAGATATTGGGAGCTGAAAATAAGTGGATCCTCAATTCTTCCTGTTGGGAGAGAAAAGGGTGAACAAACCTAAATTTGCAATTTAAAATACATTTTTTTTTCAATTGTTTTGCATCTCCTATTTAGTTGAATTTGTTTTAATTTTTCTAAAACCTCACTGAACTGGTTACCATTATATTGCTTGCTATTTGACTTTTGAATTTGACTTTGTCAAACCTGTTAGACAAGATTCCTATTTAGAAATAGATTTTGTTCCTTTTTTTTTTTTTTTCAGCCCACAGACTTTTCTATATTCTCGCTCTTTCCTGATTTTTAGCAGTGTATGGATTGGCCAAGTAAGCCTTTCATTTTTTTCTGCAAACTGTCAGCATAGTCGATGAGCTTTGCCATCTGCTTAGCTGCAAAAGGTTTTTGTTGAACATATTGGAAGGGCACCTCTCACTTTGATGACTGCAGCTGCCAGGCCAAAGGAAAGGAGAACCCTGTACATCTGTCTGATGTCCGCATCCTGGAAGGTGGAATCAACCCTTAGGTTGCCATTCAGACAGGTAGCAACTAACAGTCCATTCTACTACAGCATATTATGAAGGAAGGAAAAGCTTTAGATCTAAAATAACTTCAACTTCATGTTTTTCATTTTATACAAATGATTTATCTATATGATAAAATCTTAGCAATAAAAATAAAAAGTCCTCCAGATATTCTTGTTCCCACTTTTAAGATGGTATTTATATATTGCACTATACGCCCCCCCCCTTTTTCTCAATAAGGCAGAGACATGCCCAAAGGCAAAAAAAGACCACTTCATTCCAGATAATATTGTCATCCTCTACCCACCTTGGCTTTCTTTATTCTACTTACAACTTTCTAACTTGCTGCATTATTTTCAGGCAACTTCTTAAAACTCTGAGTGTTGAGTCATTGGTCTTCACCTCCCCCAACATCTAACTTAATGTCTTGCACATTAATTAGGAAGTATTTGGTAAACACAAATATCTGACAAATTGATGTAAAATAGTGCAAGTGGTTGGCTATGCTAATAGCATAGAAAATGGAGACTACATGGTATGCACACATTCAGATAAGAGGAAAGATGATTTGAAGAAACAAGCTGTGTATGTTGGGGGTTGCACTCTTTCCTCTGTGAAGATAAATTTGTATATAGAAAATTTGTTTTCAGAATGGCCTTAATTACTTTATTTATAAGTATAAAATATGTTTATATACTTACACACATATACCATAAAACTTTCTTAGAGAGAGATGTTTTGAATATTTATCGAGTGTTGTGACTACATAAATAAGTGCTGATATCACAATAGTTGTACTTTAGATTTATATATTTTCTTATATTAGTTTGGGTAAATAAAAGTAAAGGCAGTATTTCATATTATTGCACTAAATTAAGTTAAATTCTTTCTCACTCTAAATCACAGTTACCCTGGATGAGAAGCTAGAGGAGAAAGGATTTGTGTTCAGATTGCCTTACTATTTTTAGTTGTCTTGTACACTGTCATTTAAATTTCTTTGCTATAGCATCTGGGTGAAAGGCCTGCCATCCCACTAGTACTGATTTAGAACTGTGCTGAGAATGTTTCTACTTCTCTTTGTCTAATTGACAATCTGTGGTCCTTAGGCATCAAGTCTTTTACTGTGTCCTCTACCCAAGATATAGCGTGGAGTGCTACATGCCTCTTCCCTCCTTTGGGTCTTCATGAGAAGCTGTCCACACTTTTAAGATGGTATCTAGAAATTTCTCTATATTTTTTCTCTTTTTCCCAATAAGACAAAGATATGCCCAAAGGTAAGAGTTTAGTGGTTTTCATGTCTATGTACCATTGCCTAACAGAATGTCTGACCTATAACAAATATAAGCATTTGGAGGCTGAACGAAATAATAAATCAGTCATTATCTATAATCCCTGAGTAGTCTATTTTGGTTCATCACTTTTATATAAAATCTCAATATGCTAAATTAGCATAAAGTGCATTTGATTTAGAAGGGTGTAATTACAGAATATACAGTTTGAAATACCATGATGTTGAACACCTCCAGAGATCAAATTGACATACTGATGAATTACAGTTAGTCTGGATATTGGATGAGATAAGGGAAATTATGTAGTAGATAAAAATAGTGTTTCAAATTAATGTATTCATTCTCAAAAGACAATGCAAACAGTATTAATAGTTTCTACTTATTAGGTATTTCTTTTGAAACACACACAGTGCCAAGTGTTTTTATACCTTATTTTTGATCTGGCAACAATCGTGCCAGGTGGTTTTACTTATATTTTCTAAAAAGACTGAGATTCAGATGGTCCATTAAACTTAAGAAGTAGCATTAGAATTTGAAACTATCCATTTTCTCTGTTCCTAAGATTCTCTTCCTAAACCTCTCGGTCATACCCAAATAATGCAAAGATAAAGTGATTTGTATAAAGAAAATAGATATAATGAATATTTGAGTGCCTCTTTTGTTCAGAACACAGTTTCTATGTTGATGGTAGTGAAATCATCATTCTATCCAACTTAAACCTTAGAGAAAAGATAAGTAGAAAATAATAACCAGTATTTTATAGGGCTTTACAGTTTAAAATGGCATTACATATTGTATTCTATTTAAGTTTATTTGAGATTTTGTTTTCCTTTAAGGCATTTCAAGGAGCAATGCTGCTTATATTAAGATTCAGAGAAGAGTGAAACATCTTCCTGCACATTCTGAAATATCACCAAATTAGTTTGATTTTCCTATACAAGCCCATTACTCTCTACATATATCTATATCTTCAGGTATATATCTATATTATCTATATCTATATATCTATATCTATATATCTATCTCTATCTCTATCTCTATCTCTATCTCTATCTCTATCTCTATCTCTATCTCTATCTCTATCTCTATCTCTATCTCTATCTCTATCTATCTATATCTATCTATATATAAAGACCAGGGGCCATCACATCCAAAACAACTGAATGGATGACCGGACAAACTGAGTGGGGCGACCAGGGCCAGCAGAGCGGTTAGTGAGGGACAACCAAATGACTGAACACCAGGCTGCATGGGGTGACCAGGCCAGCGGGGGGGAGGGGGCAGTGAGGGGCGACCAGGCCAGCAGAGGGGGGCAGTGTGGGGCAACCAGGCTGACAGGGGGGACAGTTGGGGGTGACCAGGCCAGTGGGGGGGCAGTTAGGGGCAATTAGGTCAGCAGGCAGAGGCGATTAAGGGAGATCAGGCTGGCAGGGGGGCCAATTAGGGGCAATCAGGCAGGCAGGCAGGCAAGTGAGCAGTTAGGAACCAGCGGTCCTGGATTGTGAGAGGGATGTCCGACTGCTGGTTTAGGCCTGTTCCCGAGGGGACCAGCAGTCGGACATCCCTTGAGGGGTTCCGGATTGGAAAGGGTGCAGGCTGGGCTGAGGGGACCCCCACCCCCATGCATGAATTTTGTGCACCGGGCCTCTAGTATCTATATAATGTCTATATCTATGTACAGATATATATATAGATGTCTGTATCTATAAGTCTACATATTTATAGATACAGACATCTATATACATATATCTATAGGTCCAAATATACAGTATATGTATTATGTACATATATGTTAGTAATATATTATGTCTCAATTTAATAGATAATTTCTTTATAGAATTAATCATCTCTTTTTGAAATTGGTTATGGGGAATAAAGCCAGAAGTTTTCTTAAACAGTTCACTGGGATATAACATGGTTGCCCAGTTTCCTAAGAGACAATCTCCTGAACATTGCATTCATAGGTTACATGGAAAAGAAATCCACATAGGGAAATATACACTTAAGGATAATTGGAACAATAAAGCTATTCACCCACATTTAAGTGATATATGAGTGGCAGGTAAAAGATAGTATTAGACATAGCTCTTGTGTCCTAGGATGTGCAGTCAGGTAAATAACATCTAATTCAAACAATAACAAACAAAAAGTCCCAAATGAGCTACAGAGACCAAATGAACTGGATTCAGCAAAGAGAGATTATTGGATGGGTGGGTGGGGGATAGCATGAAAAATGCTTTATCAAAGAGAAAAGGTTTGCACTAGGTTTAAAGGGATGCAAAATGTTTTGGGTAAAGTAAGAGAGCCTTTCTGGTCTCAAAACAAAACAAAACAAAACAAACAAACAAACAAAAAACACAAGTGCAGAAGGAAATGTGATAAGATTGGTGAGTAGCTCAGTTGGGCCCTAACCGAGGATTGGGAAAGTTGAATTGTAGAGAGATGGTTTAAGAGCCTGTTTTTAAGCCATGAATCTTATCTTCAGTAGCTTACCATGGAACTGTACTTTTAGTAACAGAGGACCATTATGTTTCAAGTATCCAGGCAATGAAAGTAGAGTCAGGACTTTAGATATAGACAGTAAATCCCAAAGGAGTTTCCTATTCAAGTTTCTACAATTGATTCATTAAAAGAGAGAAATCATAAAATCATGAAAATATAAAATAACTTGTTTTATGGTCATCATTTATTTCATTAAAAATGCTTAATCACAGTGCTGAGAGCATTTGCCCTTAAAAAAGTAGGTAAACAATATTTCCATCAAAATGTTAGTTGTCTCTGCAAATACTAGTACCTATTTTCATTTCACTGAACAGAGCACACAGCAAAAGGCTTCTGCCACTCCATTTTTTTTCCAATTTTCTTTTTTGTTATAAACACCATTGCAAATTTAAAAAGCTGTTTAAACAGAGAAAAATATTGTAGTTCTTGATTTTCTGAGTGAACTTAATGCAATCCACACTGCTTCCCACTCTTTCTCTAGATACCAACAGTGGGACTCAAATGAAGGGGTCTTCTGGCAGGTTGGCAGCTGTTGATGTCATCTGTTATTTACTGGGACACTTTCCCCTGTGGACGAGGCTCCAGATGCACTTTCACAGAACCCTTGCAGTCACCTCCGTTCGAAGCCATAGGGCCAGGCGCATGTAGAACTGGGTGGTTTTGGCTGGAGCCGGCGCTGAGAGCTACGATGGCTCCACCTGGGTCCTGTCATGGTCTGGCAGCCTGTCCTACATCACTGGATCTGGATGGCTCCGTGCTCATGCTGCATTTCGGGCTGCAGGTTGGGCTGTAGGGTCTCCGCCGTCTGAGCTGCGGCGGTGTGGTCAGTCACTGGCGCCAGCTGGACGTACTGGACCTGGATATCACTGCCCTGGAGAGGTGACCATCCATGCCTGTGGCAGTGGGGTGTGCGGAGGCCACGGCTAGCAGCTGGGCCCCCTGAAGCACCTGCCCATCCTGTCCCACGTGGTGTATCTGTAGATTGCCCTCTCTGTCCTGCGTGATCTGCACCTGCTTCCCTTGAGGCACATGAACGATGTGGAGGAGACCCTGTGGGATTACTGGGACCTGTCCATCCTCTCCAGTCTGGTGGATCTGGACCTGCTGGGCGCTGGCCAAGGCATAGTGCAGGGCCTGCGGGTGGCAGCGTGCTCACAGGCTCTCTGATGCACTGGAGGAGGAGGACAGCGTTCTCCGAAAGAAGCTCTTGACCGCCAGGCTCTGGCCTCGCTGTTTCCGCCGCCAGGCTGTCCGGCATTTGGAGTCAATGCTCTGTTTGATTCAGTACCAGTCAGATTCCGTGATTCCAAATTTATATAAAAGGTGACACCGATCCCACAGATGGTGAAGGGGTCGAGCTGCTTCTTTCCATGCTTCCCTGGCCCAGAGGTTGGAGGCGGCCTGCACCTCCCGGCGGAAGAGGTAGTCCAGCAGCCTCAGCAGCCTCTTCTCAGCCTTGCGTTAGTTGGTGCTGATGTGCAGCGTGTCGGGGGGATGATGGCACAGCGCACCCACATCTCGGGGTTGTTCTTATCCCCCAGCCAGGTGCCATCGGGGTAGTCCTCTTCTGAGTTCCGGGTGATGAGGGTGATGCTTCCGATGTTCTGACTTCCCGACTATCCCCAGGTGGAAACAGAGTCACTGGCCTCGGACCCGCTCTCCCCATCCTCATTGTGGTTGTCTTCCTGCCCGGGTACCTTCACCACAATGGTGTTCTGCACTTTGTTGCACCTCTGTGTCGCCCCGAGAGGGGAGCCCGCCACCATGGGGACTTAGATGGGACTGTGCTGCTTGTTTGTGACCAGATCCAGCTTTTCTTCTAACGATTTACAAGTAGCCTTGAGAGCTTGCAGCTTGGCTTCAATGCTCTCCAATCGCACGCATATTGTCTGGTTAATGGAATACAGGAATGACTTTACAGAGGGGTCCTGGCAATTGATCTCTAATCCTTGGCGTTTCAAAGCTGGTTCATCTTCGCCTGTCACCACATGATTCTCCAGTACAACTGGGTGATGGGGACTCGGGTCTTCTACTGCAATCTGCACCACATCCATCCGCCAGATCCTATTCTGACAAAATCCAGAAGGAGAGGAGAGGGGCCAGTCAACAAGCAAGAATCAAACTCACGCAGGACTAAGATTCTGTCGCCTCAGTGATATCCAGTAATATTCTCTGAGCCTGGTGCCTGTGCTGAACACTGGGAGCTTCTTCCACCTTCATCCTCAGCAACTGCTCCGGAGAGCCGTGTGGGCTGCGGAATTCTCGTGGTGTTTGTCGGGGTGACGCGATGATGGCCTAAAATAACTTTTTAATAAAGTAAACATTTTCTTGTGCCCATTAAAATACTTTCTACTTATTTTCTAAATGCTGTTTATTATCCTTTTCTCTAGCATAAATGAATTATACATAACTTTAGTATATAAATGCAACTTTCTTCCAATGGTGGGTGTGAAGATATTAAGGTTCCAGGGTTCTTTTAAAAGATAATTTTGTGGAAAAATGAAAATGTATTCAAATATTTAAGAGAATAAAATAAACAAAATCATCCATTTTCCTCATAATCAATACATTTGTCTTCCCTGACCAAAGGTAATTTGTAAAGAAACTCATAAAATCATAGTATATGAGCAGGAAGTGTGGATTTTTACAAATTTTAAGGACTGGCTCGTAATATATTACTGAGGGAATTATAACTAAAAAGAAAGGATTAGATAACAGGTACATCCAGAATACCTTCTTTCATCCAAAATTCAGTTCTGATGAGAGAATAATCATTAACAGGATAAAATTTCGGTTATATGCATGCCATTAATATATGTCACCCTCATTGTCAAATCAGAGTTTTGTTGTTGTTGACTGAATATTATATCTTTAAATTATTGAAATATGGAACTTCCTCTCTTTACTTTATATGTATATGTAGTTTACACTCGATTATTTTGCTTTATCATTTACATAACATCTACACTAATTTATTAGGCAGAATAATATTAGGTGAAGTAAATGGTATTTTAATAAAATAATGATATTAGAAAACAGAAGTAAATGTAAGGATAGGAGTTTTAAAACATGCAAATTCAGTAACTGGGAGCTTAAGGAGAATGAAGATATTTAAAGTAATCTTTGGCAAGCATTGCAATACTTAGCTGAAAATTTTTGTATGTAATTAGATTATGAAATAAAGCCAGCTGGCTTTGTAAAGTTTTAACTATGTGAATGCAAAGGCATATGGTCTTTTGATTGTGTCAGCTGATTTTAGTCTAGGTAGTATACTTACATGTTCCCAATAGTCTCAAGTTATTGAAGAAATTTTCCATAGGCTAAAAATAATTATTAAAATAAATTATATTTTATCTGACCTATGACTATCACTTAGTCACTACTGCATTTGTGCCAGATATGACAAAAATGTCCCCTTGTGTATTTTAGTCATTTATATAAGAAGTTAATAGACAATATTTGTTTTAAGCTTTTTGAATGATTAAGAATAACTTAGCATAATTCTGAAATTAGAATTTGCCAAGAAAGTATTTTTAATTTTGGAAGGTATATTAAAACAAACATGATCTAGCTTCAGATTTAATAAAGATTGGTGCTGTTGGAATCTATTATTTTTTATTGATTTCCATTCTCAAACTTCTCAGATTACTAAGTTTTCAGAAACAAGGATCTTATTAATATTTGTCAAAGCTTTCTCCCTTCAAAATGAACAAATAGGCAAATTAATTGAAACTGAAAGTAAAATATTCTTATTTAATAATAATGGTTTTATATTCAGTTTAGATTATATTCTCTTAAATTGAAGAATTATAATACTACAGTTAATTGAAGCATACTTTTATTCCTTAAATTACTGAAAAATTTTCTGATTTCCCAATATCTTAACTGGAATAAGGTATTTATAGAAAGCATGAAGCTGTTCAGGCTATTCAAATTTATGTGGCTTATTAATTTTGTATTTCAAAAATACAGGTTTGAAGTTTGCTATGTATAAAGAAATGACATTGATTTTTCTAATACTCTTTTTTAAAAATATATTCTAAGAATGCATCCAATATAATAGCTTTCCTTTATTTTTCTTGTTTCCTTCCATATAAAGTATGTAGCTGTACATTCAAAGGAAAATATTTGAAAACTATATAACCATGTATCTTTCAACTCTTACATAGCTATTTCTGAACAGGCCTCCTTTATTCTTTTTCCCCCTCATTTCAACCCATTTTATACTCTACTGTTAGAAGAATACTTTCAGTTGAAATATTCTTCAAGCATCCTCAAAAAACATAAAGCAAAAAACTTTTTAACCTGGTCGTTTAACACTCCATGCTTTCTTTGGAATGTTCAGGTTGCCCACTTCAACTTAATGTTCTATTATTCCTCTTTAAAAGTCATCTATCCTAGCCAAATTGTGCTGTTTGCTATTTCAGGACACTAGCATATTATGCCCCTTTGGGGTTCCTCTCAACGTGGTTCCATAGGCATCTCCTATGTTTTTATACTAATTATTTCCTCATTCAGGTCATTCTACACTGGACTTCCTCTGTTAGCCATCTATGACTTCCAGCTCATACGATGTCTCATTCTCCCCTACCATAGTGCTTCTTATTCATTACTTAACATTCATTTACAGTTTTGTGTGTCCAATGGTATCTGCTGATTGTTTTCTATTGGATTAGAAGTTTCTTGCAAACACTTCCTTTCTCATCCCCTTGGAAATATTTATTATTCAATGCATTTTGATCAGTGATCTTCCCCTGGTCATGCTTCTTAGCTGGACTGTCAGACCTTTTTGGCACTAAAGCCCCAGGAGCCAAGAAAACATAGCTCACGGGATTGAACTGCAGGTTTTGGTAGCATTTGAGAATCATAAATAAGTACCTCATCACTGTTGATATCTATAAATAAGAGAAGTATACATTGACTTTCTAATTCACAGAAAGATTATGATTTAGGGCATAAAAACCAAGTATTTTATCTCTATTCAGTAAAGTACATTTAGTGCTAAACTCTCTAGAGAATGTCTATAACCTTCTAAACTCTTTTTTGCATTTGAGGTTCTGAATCTTGATTTTTCTACTTTCTATTATGTATTGGATATTTGCTTTTATATCAACATGTTTGCATATGAGAGTTCCAGCATTAATTTTCACTTTCATATAGCTATGTTATCTCTTAGTAAAAATTATCTTTCTTATCAGCGGATATTAATATACAGTTGAAGGTGCAAACTAAACATTGTAGCTTCTCTAACACATTATTAAATAGAGAAGTCCCTCAAATTGCTGTTTGTACAAAATCAATAAAATATATGAAGTTGCTATAGAACAATTGCTTTGAGTTGTTTGAGCTATTTCAATGGAGTCTACTTGTTTATTAAAATCAAAAGAAAATCTTTGCAGCCTCTTTGAAAAATGAATGGCACGTGGAAATAAGATAACCTTATTTTAAGAACAGCAATTTACTTTGGAGGACTCTTTTTAACCTTTTTCACACACCAAATATTACCACCATCAGATTTAGTCACACACAGAGCTTCTGGAGGAAATGATTAAAAATAAAATGACAGGTGTGCTTCTTAAATTAATTTAAGAGTGTCAACTAACATCTTCAAACGTAACAACAGAGCATCTGTAATTATAAATATAAGGAAAAGGATAAACAAATGGACATATTTTTATAGATAACAAAAATTCAAGAATAAGCATAAATAAAATTAGTTATTTTCCCCGGCAGGTAATCTTTTCTGCATCGGCTGAGCTTAATGACTTTAATTCTAGACCTTGGAGATATTTACTGTGACCTAATTCTTTGACATATTCAGAGGAGACCGTTATGAAACTCTTCCTGAGATTCCTCAGGCAAAGACATAGTCAGAGAATTGAATATAGGACCTCTCCTCTCTGGTGTCAACATAAGCACAAAGGAAAAGTTTATATAAACTTCTTTGGTATATATATAGACATAGATCTATATCACCTATATCTATATCTGTGTGTGTGTATATATATATGTATATATACACACACACCAAAGAAGTTGAAAGTTGAGTGTGTCTGAACAATTAGAGATAGAATGAATATGTGGAATATTTGGAGGGTACTAAAGTGAAATCCAGGATAAATACTGATAAAAACATTAATTTTATATTATCTTTTTTTAAAAGTTTTTATAAGTATTTGTCAGTGATTCCATGGGCAAAAATTTGTTCTTTTTCTTTAACTCCATAGATATAATGCTCATGTTCAAGATGTCAATAGGAACTTGGAACAATCTAATCCCATAATTAAAATTTTTGGTTTATCCACAATTAAAACCTTTCTGTAATCTCTGTGATATGTTGCCAAAGTAAGTAGATAATAGTGTTCTAGAAATTCTGCTGCCAGAAGAATGGTGATTGCTACCAGATAAGTGTGCTGGGGTTGGGTGTTTGCTGTTTCTTTATTGCTGGGTCTTCAGGGTATGGGATAGGGCAGTGATGGCGAACCTTTGAGCTCGGCGTGTCAGCATTTTGAAAAACCCTAACTTAACTCTGGTGCCGTGTCACATATAGAAATTTTTTGATATTTGCAACCATAGTAAAACAAAGATTTATATTTTTGATATTTATTTTATATATTTAAATGCCATTTAACAAAGAAAAATCAACCAAAAAAATGAGTTCACGTGTCACCTCTGACACGCGTGTCATAGGTTCGCCATCACTGGGATAGGGTATGGCTTCTAGTGTCCTCTGGCCGGAATGAAGGCATGGCAGCACGGAGGCAGAAATGCGGGACTGTGCCATACAAAATACCTGATTTTAGTTTAGTTGTCAATTTAGTGAGGAAATAACATTCTGAGAAGAAAACAAATTTCAGAAACTCTTCCCATCATTAAGTGCAAGAGAAAGCAGCACCAAGCAATAGAGAGAAATGCAACAGAGGCCACAGACATGTTCTGTAAAAAAAAAAAAAAAAAATCCTATTTCTATTTAAAAACCAAGAGTGGACATTAAGCATAATACTTTGGAGAAAAGGAAAGACTTCAGTAGAAAAAAAAGATACAGTATTAATGATTACACTTTGAATAAATCTATTACCAAATATAAAAATATTAGAGGCCCAATGCATGAAATTCATGCAAGAGTAGGCCTTCCTTTCCCCAGCTGCTGGCACTGGCTTCCCTCTGGCTTCCCTCACAGCCCAGGCTTCGTCCAGAAGGATGTCAGTCTAATTAGCATATTATGCTTTTATTATTATAGATTATGTGACTAAGGACATGAAGCAAGAATAAGTATACTAGTGCAAAATATATGAGGTGCTAGGAGACCAGGAAAAATTCAACAGTTGAGCTAGGACCATAAAATAATTATTGTCTTGATCATAATAAATAATATTAAAAACAATAGTTCAGGGAAGGCCTGGAAAGGGGGCAGGAATGGTGTGGAGGAAGTCAATGGGGAATAAATGGGGACATTTGTAATACTTTGAACAATAAAGTTTAAAAAAACAACTCTGTAGGGATGATTAATTGAAAATGTTAATCTGAATTATTCTGTTATAGTATTAATTATAATTCATGCACTTGGTTGGGGGGGGGGGCCTCAGCCCAAGCAGTTCGGGATCCCTCAGGGGATGTACACCTGCTGGCTTAGGCCCGGTCCCCAGGGTATCGGGCCTAAGTTGTCAGTCAGACATCCCTCTGGCAGCCGGGAGCCCTTAGGGGATGTCCCACTGATGGCTTAGGCCCCACAGGGAGCGGGGTATAAGCTGCAGTCGGACACCCTTAGCACTGCCACGGAGGTAGGAGAGGCTCCTGCCACTACCGCTGTGCTCACAGCCATTAGCCCAGCTTGTGGCTGAGCAGAGCTCCCCCTGTGGGAGTGCAGTGACCACCAGGGGGCAGCTCCTCCATTGAGCATCTGCCCCCTGGTGGTCAGTGCATGTCATAGCGACCAGTCGTTCCGCCCTTAGGGTCAATTTGCATGTTGCCCTTTTATTTATTTATTTATTTATTTATTTATTTATTTATTTATTTATTTTTTATTTTATTTTTTTTTAAACATATATTTTATTGATTTTTTACAGAGAGGAAGAGAGAGGGATAGAGAGTTAGAAACATCCATGAGAGAGAAACATCGATCAGAAACATCCCCTACTGGGGATGTGAACGCAACCAAGGTACATGCCCTTGACCGGAATCGAACCCGGGACCCTTGAGTCCTCAGGCTGACGCTCTATCCACTGAGCCAAACCAGTCAGGACGATATTACCCTTTTATTATGTAGGATAATATGTATTTGTATTTAGGCTTAATGTACTATGAATTAAATTGTAGATAGAGCTCTTTCTAAAATTTGGCTTCAATTATTGGAAAATCATTCTATTGTAATCATGATGCAGTGATGGGTTAAATCAGGTGTCCTCAAACTACGGCCGGCCCGCGGGCCACATGCAAATACAAATATTGTATTTGTTCCCGTTTTTTTTTTTTGTTTTTTTTTTACTTCAAAATAAGATATGTGCAGTGTGGATAGGAATTTGTTCATATTTTTTTTTTAAACTATAGTCTGGCCCTCCAACGGTCTGAGGGACAGTGAACTGGCCCCCTGTTTAAAAAGTTTGAGGACCCCTGGATCCTACCTCTAATTTTAAAAATGGGCATGAAGGTAGAGGTTGAATTAATTTAACACAATGGCCAAGTTCCTTAGGTCTAGCATGAAGAAGAACAGGCAAGCAGTACCCTTTATAGAGAATTTTGTTTGATTATAAATACATTCTGGCCAGGTACATTATTTGTTGCTTTTATGATCCAGCCTTTTACTCATTATTCTACTGTGATGAAATACAAATTTAGCCTAATGATTAGCGTCACTTTTTATGTAACTTTAATTTAAATGTTGTGAAATCTTGTTAGCTATCTATACCTAATATTTTTAAGGACTCTTTCAACGAAGATGTAAATGTAAATTCAATTGCCAAGGCATGGACCTCAATACATAAAGCACCCTGAAAGAGCCTATATTGTTATCACTGAGTGAACACAGCTGGGATCTGGGTGCTAACAAAGCAGATGTTTGACCTGCAGATATCTGTCTCCTGTTGTTTTGTGCTGATTGCCTGCCCCAAATCAAGATTTGATTAATATCTACCTGAGAATGCTAATTAGTTCACTAGTAGAGATAAAAAGGAATTGCAAGTAATAATACCATAAAACAACTCTGACCAGGTATAAGTAGGTGTATGTGTGTTTATTTGTTGGTTTGTTTGGAATCATTGCTGAAAATGTGTTGGACTAATGAATGATACTCTTGTTTTCGCAATCACCTAAGGATAAAAATTTAAATGTGGCTGTCTTAGAAATGTAATGGCTCCCAAGTAAATCTTTTAAATTATACTTTCAAGGCACTTTACATTAAATTAGTAAATCTTGCTGTATGAGCCAGAACTTCTCAGTTTAATGGCTTCCTTACACCTGCTGAGTGTTTTCCTTTTTTTGTCATCTCTAAAACCCAAGGAAGTTACTTGTTTTCCAAACATCTTCTTGGCTCACCATTTCTCTTCCAGTGCAGAACTGTTGCCTTAGCTCATCCAAGCATACTATAATTATCCAGGCACCCCCCAAAATGCAGTGCCTCTGTGAGACTGGAAAAACAGAACATTATGAAACAGAAAACAGGTTCCAGAATGAGAAGGCATTCCAAATCATTAGGGAAATGTGGGGGCAATTGGAAAATGATAAATTTAGAATACTGCCTCATACCATATGTTAAAAATAAAAGCAAATAATTTAGGGAGCTGATAAGAAAAACAAAACTTTAAATGACTAAGACAAAAATGTTGGGAATATTTATTTTTAGGCATCCAGGAGTACCCAAAACTGTGGTGTGGGAAATTTGAAGTTGACCTTGATTAACTATTGCAGTCTGATTCAGTATGAATGTGATATATTCCTATTTAACATAGAATGACCAGTAAAGGTGTTCTCAATTGTATATATACTTTAAAATAACCTGGGAAGTTTTAATATATACCTTATTCCTCAACCACACTTATAGAGATACTGATTTAATTGCTCTCAATTGATAAGTCAATCTTTGTTTAAAATTCCCCCATGGTGCCTGGCCAGTGTTGCTCAATGGTTGAGCATCACTCCATGAACCAAGAGGTCACAGTTCTATTCCAGTCAGGGCACAAGCCCCGGTTGCTGGCTCAATCCCTAGTAGCAGTCGTGCAAGAGGCAGCCAATCGATGATTCTCATCATTGATGTTTCTATCTCTCCCATTCCCTTCCTCTCTTTGAAATCAATAAAAAAAATTTAAAAAAATTTCCCCATGTTATTCACATGTAGCTAAGATTAGTAACTACCATGTTAAGACAAAGAAGATTACAAACAGGAGACTTTTCAGCAATAAATCTTTCTCTTTGTCATTCAAAAGTGACTGTTTTAGCAAATAATATCTAGCAAATTAAAATGTATAAAATTTATAGTTGACGAATAGTCATTACTTTGTCCCTATTATAATCATTCTTGTATAATACAAAAAATATATAAAAATTAACCCGACCCATAGAGTGTACAACTTCAAGAGTGAAACAAGCTAAACTATGGACTTTGATGGACAATGATGTGTCATTCATTTTAGGTCCATTAGTGTGACCAGTGTACCACTCTGGTGAGTTCTGGTGATAATGGGGGAGGCTGTGCACGTGTGGGGGCAAGGATGACAACACATAATACTGAACCTACACTTGAGACCTTACACCACAAATACATGACAATGAATGTTTCTATGGAGAGTACAGTTGATGTAAGCTGCTTCCATAGGATGAAGTGTCACTTTTAGCTATAGTATGAGCAATCTTACTTCAATCCTACATCACTTAGTTTTATCCTGAAGCAAGTGAGGAGGTCCAGATAGGGGTTCGCCGAAATGTGTAGGTTACAATAACAAAATGGTAACTTGTTTGCTTCTTCCTTCTTCACTGCTCCACCTCCTTTTTATCCTTGACAAGAGTTTCCGGTTTTATCAGTGTTTTCTGTAAGAATTTTTCTCACCTCATGAAGTACCTGTACTCATGTCATCTGAAGTATGTGAAAATGAGAGCAGGCAGGGAAGGGAAACTATAGTGATTTTGTTCTCTGACCTGCAGAGCAGGTGAAAGGCGCCATTACTACAACACATTTACAAGACAAAACCACAGCCAGGTTTAAGCAAAACACTGAAGGGGATCAAGTTTGATTTTCTCAATTCTTGTTAAATTGATCTCCTCCAATCATTGCCTTGTCCCCACACCAGGGCCTGTTCTCTTTAATACCTTAAGCCTTATACTTGAGGTAATCTGGTTTACCTATGTCCAAGTTGATTAATAAATATGGGAGAGGTGGTTTGAAGTATTGAGCATTGGCTTTTTCAAGATATTTTAATAATTTATAAGGGAGGGCGAGTAAGACAATTGAAATTTCTGTTATTTCAAAAATATGATATTTATTAGAATTCCTGATATTTTTCCTCTTTATTCATGCTTACCAAAAATTAGCTGACCTGGGATTATGAAAATAGAAATTAATATAAATAGAAAACCCCTAGTAAAGGTTACTGATTGTCAGGGGTTTTAGAACATTGAAAATATTTTACTTATTAATTCTTCTGATTCTCTGATTTGTGAACTTTTAACAAAGTGGGTTTACAAAGCTGTGCTTTCCTGTGATTAAAGGTTGAAATGTTTCCAAAGATAACTGATATTTTAACTGACTTCCCTAGTGCAGTCTGATTTAAAGGATGAGCACTCCTTGACCTACAATATTAAAACTCATCAAAGAATTTATCCTTAAATATAGTTTAAAATTATTTTCTGTGTAAACTCTTTTGGTTTAATTCCTTTAACAATCATAACCAGACAGATATTTACTGACTATGTAATTTTCTCAAAGTGGACTAGATCGTTTTTCCCATTTAATGCATGTTTTATATGTTCATTTGGAAAATAATTAGAACAGTAATTAAATATTAATTTTTTAAATGTGAGAGGAGTACTATTGAGGGCTAGAACATGGTTTAACTTTTTAAACGAGGACTATCTTATCTACTCTTGAAACAAAGAATTATTTTTACTACCTATGAAGAAACTGAAATCACTTTGAGTAATTATCATGCACTGTTTATTAATAACATATTCTTTACCACAAATTATCATGGTTGGCAAAGACATGTTCATATATATTGCGGATTATGAGTCTGAAATTGCCATGAATTGGTGCAAAACTCCAGATGAGGTTCATAAAACATGTCACTATTAATTAGGTGGAAAATTCTGGCTGAGTACCTTATAGTAAGCAAAATAAATGGTTTTCATTAACTAGTCATTAACCTAGCTACATTATGAAGGTCAAAAATTAGTCTATGGCGTAAAACACCTTACCCACTGGTTTCAAAAGATAGATTTATTAATCTAAATACTCTCAGGATAGTACAAGTAATGACAGAGGAAGAATCACAGGAAGTCAATGAACAACACGGGAAAATTCCAAATAAAATAAAGTTCTATGCTATATAGAGTCAGAAGAAAATAAACTTGTACTAGTACTCACTGTATATCTTATATAATCATTTATGTCATTAACTTATTTAATTTTCTATAAAAATATAAAATATGATTCTATAATTTCCAAGTTTAATCCAAAGGATTAAAAGTCCAAGGTGTCATTTTTCCTAAGTAACAAATATAAGGAATAGATGGGAAATGATTCCTTTTGGCAGTCTACTAGTGGCCAAATTTGCAATGTCCCAGTAACAGGGAAGAAATAATTTTAAAAAATGAAATAGATGCAAAGACTAGTATATGAGTACATAGATAATAGATTGAGCAATGAATAAATTAGCAAAATAATTAATGTATATATTAATTTCTAAGTAGACAAGCATACTTTTTCATAACCAATTTGACTGATAATTCTCTCTATAAAATTTTATATAGTGGAAATTATAGTGGTGGGAAAAAAGTAGGAACATGGTGGGAAAAGTAGGAAATGCCATAGAATTTCAACTAATATTTAAAAAGTGAACACTTGGACATTGTCTATAAGATTAAATTTTAAAACTGATAACTATAAGTAACCTTAGGGTTTATTTGTTGAGAACATTGGAAACATGAAAATCTATTTGTTTGGAGTAGAATTTTTTTTTTTATATCATTCATCCATATGTTTATTGGGTAGGGTTGTTGCTGGGGTCCAACCCCAGCAGGTCCAGGGGTCCCCAAAGGTGTGGACGGAGTTGGCAAAGAAGGAAAGACTCAGAGGCAGCGTTCAGTTGATCAGCATGGTTGGGTTCTCTTGCCAAGTTCTGGTTAGGATCTCCAGCCAGGTTCTGTGTCCATGTTCTCTTTCTTGGTTCTCCAGCCAGGTTCTCCAGGTTCTCCAGCCAGGTTCTGTAGCCATGTTCCCTTGCTAGGTTCTCCAGCCAGGTTCTGTCCAGGTTCTCCAGCCAGGTTCAGTCACCAGGTTCTAGTCAGGTTCTCTTGCCATGTTCTATCCAGGTTCTGTAGCCAGGTTCTGTCTCTAGGTTCTTCAGCCAGGTTCTGTCTAGTTTCTCCAGCCAAGTTCTTCTGTCTCTAGGTTCTGTGTAGGTTCTGTGTCTAGGTTTCAGGAGTAGAATTTTTTTAATAGCAATTAAAAATACTATTTTCCTTTTTTTGTTAAAAATAATAGTTTATTGATTTTTAGAGAGAGAGAGAGAGATGAATGTGAGAGCACATGGATCAGCTGCCTCCTGTACGCCCCCTACCGGGGATCTAGCAGCATGTGCCCTCGACAGGGATTGAACAAGCAACCTCCAGGTGCATGGGATGGCACGCAACCAACTAAGCTACTCTGGCCAGGGCTATTATTTTCCACTTAAAAAAATTGTTAATTGGAGAAATAAATTTTAATGGAGGGATTAGTTGTTTTCTGCGAGGTTCAGAAGGGTACTGAGTATGTCCACTGTCAAGGAGAGAACTTAAATAACTTCGGTACCGTGATGAACTAG
Organism: Myotis myotis; assembly: GCF_014108235.1. Taxonomy (NCBI): domain Eukaryota; kingdom Metazoa; phylum Chordata; class Mammalia; order Chiroptera; family Vespertilionidae; genus Myotis; species Myotis myotis. The sequence goes on from NW_023416401.1 coordinate 46,051,223, forward strand.
CTGTTTCTCTGTGTGGAAAAGTGATAACATCTTTACGAATTTATGTGTGCGTGTGCCTATGATAGAAGCAGCGGGTGTGGCAGCTGCAGAAATATTAATCTGGACAGAGATTCAACCCATGTTTGGAACATTCCATTTTGGGTGTCATGGTATTGAAGTAATTTAGCATCAACAGGACTAACCTAGCAGGGCATTCATGTTTGGCTTTCTAGCACACAGCAAAAGACCAGGCAGAAACAGGCACCTCCTCCTTTCTGAGAAGAGATGCTACTGTCAAGAGGCAAAAAAAATACTTTTGTTAGATGCAAAATGTACTGGGGGTGTCAATGACTCCAGCAATCATGACAAATAATATTTTAATGCATATTTTTTAAGAATAAAAATCAATGTAATAAATCTAAGATAATCAAAATATCAAAAATGTAAAAGTTTAAGCTAATGAAAATGTTAACAAAGTGAATGAAAATTTCATGAGTAACTGTAGGCTAATATTTTTAAATACTTTAAAAAGCATTTCCTTTCAAAAGAAATAACATTATCCAATCTCTATAATGTACCATTTACAGTGTCAATGGTATAATCTGTGTCGGAGTTCCTCAGAGAAACAGACCTGTAGGATATATGTAGATATTTAAGAGGAGATTTATTATGGGAATTGGCTCATGTTATTATGGAGACTTGAGAAGTTCTACAAAATGCCATGTGTAAGCTGGAGAACTAGAAAAGCTAGGAGTATAATTCAGTCTGAGTCCAAAGGCCTGAGAACCAGTGGAGCCAATGGTAGTCTGAGATTGAAGGCTTGGGAACCAGGGGGTCTGCTGGTTTTAATCCCTAAGTCCAGTGTCCTGAGAACTAGGAGTTCTGATGTCTGAGGGCAGGAGAAGATGGATGCCTAAGATCAAGAAGAGGGAGAAAGAATTCACTCCTTCTCTACCTTATTCTTCTATTCAGGCCCTCAACTGATTAGATGATACCCACCTACCTTATTTACTCAGTCTATTGACTCAACTACTAATATGTTTTGTAAACACCCTCAGGGACACACTCAGAAATAATGTTTCACCAGCTACCTGGGCATCCCAGGTAGCCAGTCAAGTTGACATGTAAAATTAATCCCACTATCCAACATCACCAGTCATATGAACACTAGATGATTTGAAATAGATGATTCCTAATCAAGGGAACAACCAATCAAAGGAGAGAACACACAAGATGAGTTGGGTGTTGGAATTAGTAGACACAGGTTATTATAACAGACTAGAGGCCTGGTGCACTGATTTCTGCACCGGTGGGTACCTTGGCCTGGCCTGCACCCTCTCACAATCCAGGACCCTTCGGGGGATGTCGGAGAGCCAAATTATGCCTGATCCCAGCAGGCCAGGCCTAGGGACCACACTAGTGTACAAATCCATGCACCAGGCCTCTAGTATGCATATAAGACCTTTGGTTAATATCTTCCCGCCCTCCCCCTGCTCCCTTCCCTCTGAGATTCATCAGTCTGCTCCATGTTTCTATGCCTGGTGTCTGCCCCCTGGTGATAATTGCATGTCCGAGCTACCAGCTGGTCAGCCAGTTGGCTGGTCAGCCAGTTGGCCGATCGGTCAGTCGCTTAGGCTTTTATATATATACTAGAGGCCCGGTGCACAAAAATTTGTGCACTCGGGGGGAGGGGGGCCCCTCAGCCCGGCCTGTGCCCTCTCGCAGTCTGGGACCCCTCGGGAGATAACGACCTGCTGGCTTAGGCCTGCTCCCGGGTGGCAGAGGGCAGGCCCAATCCCTAGGTGCAGCCCCTGGTCGGGCTCAGAACAGGGCCGACTGGGGAGTTGGGGCGTCGCCCCTGTCATACACAGAGCAGGGCAGATCAGGAGGTTGTGAACCACCCTCAGTCACGCTCAGGGTAGGGCCGATTGGGGGGTTGGGGCACCATCCCCTGTCACACTCAAGGCAGGGTCGATGGGGAGGTTGCGGTGCCACCCCCTGTCATGCATAGAGCAGGGCCAATCAGGGGGTTGGGGCATTTTCCCCTGTCACTCACAGAGCAGGGCACATCAGGGGGGTTGGGGCTCTGTACCCTGTCACACACAGAGCAGGGCCAATCAGGGGGTTGGGGTGCTGCCACTCTCACTCTCAGGGCAGGGCCAATGGGGAGGTTATGGCTCTACCCCGTCACACACAGAGCAGGACCCGTGGGGGGGGGGTGTTGGGGTGCCGCACCCTGTCACATACAGAGCAGGGCCGAACAGGGGGTTGGGACACCGCACCCTGTCACACACAGAGCCTCAGGGCGATCAGGGGGTTTGGGCTCTGCCCCCTGTCACGCTGATCCCGGTGCCGGGAGGCCTCTCGGCTCCGCTGATGCTGGTGCTGGGAGGCATATTACCCTTTTACTATATAGGATAGAGCCCTGTGCATGGGTGGGTGCCGGCTGGTTTGCCCTGAAGGGTGTCCTGGATCACGGTGGGGGTCCCCACTGGGGTGCCTGGCCAGCCTGGGTGAGGGGATGATGGCTGTTTGCAGCTGGTCACACACCCTTCAGGGTGGGGGTCCCCACTGGGGTGCCTGGCCAGTCTGGGTGAGGAGCTGAGGGCTGTTTTCAGGCTGGGGGTGACTGAAGCTCCCAACTGCTCCTTTTTTTCTTTTTTCTTTTTTTTTATTCTGGACCAGCTTTAGCTTTGAAGCTTGGCTCCAGCTCTTAGGCCTCCGCTGCTGAAGGTAGGTTTCTGGCCTTTGCTTACAATGTTGCGATCCTGCTGGCTGAAGCCTGGCAGGTTTCTGGGGTTTTGTTTAGCTTCTATGTTTGTTACATAGTTGCTTGCAGCTCAGAGGCCTGCAGCAGCAGGCGGGAACGTTGGAGTCCTCCATCACTGAAGCAAGCAAGCCTCATGTTAGTTTCAAGCTGCCTGGCTGCAGGCCGCCATCTTGGCTGACAGTTAATTTGCATATTGCCCTCATTAGCCAATGGGAAGGGTAGCGGTCGTACGCCAATTACCATGTTTCTCTTTTATTAGATAGGATAGATAGATAGATAGAAAGATATAGATATAGATATAGATACTCTTGAAGTATAAAGAAAAGCATGCACAAAATAAAGAAAAAGTAGGGAAACTCAGAAGTAAAATAGAAACTAGGAAGAGAGAGAAAGAGAGAGGCTTAAAGGAGTTGTCTTGGGTGTTAAGGGGTTGGCAAGACCAAATTCTGTAGAAGGAGCAGGCCAACAGTCAGGACATTCAAGGAAGAGTTCATGTTTCAGGCTTAAGTCTGAAATCTTCAGGCTAGAAACTTTGGAAGCATTTCTATGTTGCTGCCTTGTGGCCAATTTGCTTCTTGCCCAGACTTCGCTTTTAAGTCCTTTAACTGATTAGATAAGGCCCACCCACAATTTGGAAGGTAATTTGTTTTGCTTAAAACCTACTGACTTACATGTTAATCAGATCAAAAAGTACCTTCATGACAACATCAAGAATGTGTTTAACCCAATACTGGCACCTTGGCATAGTCAATTTGAAACAGAAAATTAATCATCAAAATTACTATTTATTTATTTTTTTAAAATACAGACATAAGCTGTATGTGTCAATGGAATGTTTAAATAAATAACTGCCTGTGGTGGACACTGCTCTGGTAATTTTTATCAGCGTGCTACTACGTGTTGATAGAGAAAAGTCATGCAAAAAGAATTGGATAACAGTGATACTTTTAATTGATCATGCATTCATTATGTTTTGAAGAATTGAATCTTCAAATACATATAATCTTCAAATCAGTTCTTTATACTTTTAAATTTTATAGCTTAACACACTAGTTGTTGGAGGTGTTAAATACATCTGAGCTCTAGCTCTCATATGTCCACCTTTCTGACCTGTCCTGATGGCAGCCTAAACAGTTTCTCATTGGGGAGAATACTAACCTTAGAGAAACTATCTCCTCCTCTTTGCATGTATTTTTTAATCCCTTACCCATGTAAGATGAGGGGAGTGAAGCAACTGTTTGTTATTTGGTAGAGTCACCTGCCACGAGGAGGCATGAGGAACTTGGCAGTTCTAACAAGCAGTGGGTCCCTGGTTCCATACTGGTCAGGGCACATGCCCTAGTAGTGAGCTTAATCCTCAATGCAGGGCATGCAGGAGGCAGCTGATTCATATTTGTCTCTCTACACTTCCCTTCCTCCCTCTTTCTAAAACCAATAAAAACATATTTAAAAAAGAGAAATTCTCATTTGCTAGACTGAGATTGGCTCCATTACACTTCAAAAAAACCTCACTGCTTTTTATTCACTAATGAGGCAAAACTAAAGGGCATTTACAGGAGAATAACATCTCCTGTAACCACAGAGAGAAATGCTTTACACTTTGCCTCAGAAAAATTTACTTTCTTCTTACTAGTAAGTTATACAGAATTAATTAGTCATGTGGCAATGACACAGAAAATAGTATATTATGAAAATAAAATGTGCATGCCCTGTTTTGTTTATCACACCCATTTAGGAGCTTTAGAAGCAGAAAGTAATGGCCCTGGGATCCAGGAATTCGACAACTAGGGAAAACACACCCATGAGAAATTGTGTTCACCCATTTAAGAACTACATAAAGATCTCCAAGCAACATTGTTTATAGTAGTAAAACTTTGGACACAGTCCCAATATTCATCCGTGTAGAATGGGTCCATCTATCTAAATCAGTAAACTTCAAATATATAATTTTAAGTAAATAAAAACCATGTTGCAATATACAGATGATGTATCATAAAATTGTACATTTGAAACATATATAATCTTATAAACCAATGTCATTCCAATAAATTTAATTACAAAAGATATGCAATAGTTAAAAGCATGTTGCAAAATGATTGACACTGCTATATTACTTATGTAAACATTAGGGACTATATTGCTTATAGACATATATCTGTAAATATACATTGAGTGGCCAGATTATTATGACCACCCCATCAGTACTTTGTTGGGCCACCTTTTGCCTTCAACACTGCAGCGATTCTTCTTGGCATTGGCTCCACAAGATGTTGAAAGGTGATGCGAGGAATCTGACACCATGCCTAATGAATAGCACTGTCCAGTTCTGTGAAATTTGATGGTTATGGAACCAGCTGCCTGATGGCTCTTTTAACTTCATCCCACAAATGCTCAATTGGATTGAGATCTGGTGATTGTGGGGGCCACCTAAGCAAGGTAAAGTCTCCCACATGTTCTTGAAACCACTCCTGCACAATATGAGCACCGTGGCATGGCATGTTGTCTTGTTGAAAGAAGCCATCTCCATTGGGATATGCCATCAACATGATAGGATGAACCTGATCAGCAGTGATACTTAGATATGTTGTGCTATTCAGACATTGTTCCACACAAATTGAAGGGCCCAAATCATGCCAGGAAAATATGCCCCAACCCATAACACTGCCCCCACCAGCTTGAAGGGTTGTACTCATGCGTGTGGGGTGCATGCTTTCATGCTGTTTCCGCCAAATTCTCACTCTGCCATCTGCATGATGCAACTGGAAATGTGATTCATCGGACCACATGACTTTTTTCCAATGTTCGACTATCCAATCCTTGTGTTCCTGTGTTAATTGGAGACATTTTATCTTGGTAACTGCAGACAGCAAAGGTGTTCGAACAGACCTTCGGCTTCCATAACCCATATGATGCAGTCAGTGTACGGCCAATTTGCCTACAAACGTCAGGTGGTCATAATAATCTGGCCACTAAGTGTATATATACTAGAGGTCCAATGCACGAAATTCATGCAAGAGTAGGCCTTCCTTCCCCCAGATGCCAGCACGGGCTTCCCTCCAGCACCCAGGACCCAGGCTTCCCTCGCAGCCCCGGCTTTGTCCAGAAGATAGTCTGGAAGGATGTCTGGTCTAATTAGAAGATTATACTTTCATTATTATAGATATGTATACACACACACCCATATAACCATGATAGAAGAGACACACATTCACTCAGCGTCTTTGGTGAATGATGGCAGGGGATCAGGGTATATGATGGGCGTGGGGATAACATTTCTGTAGCATATCTCTAAAGCTTTTTATAATAGATGGAAAATATATTATATACATTATAGTTGTTAGATCTACATAATCACTATAGGAATTTCTGCTATCTATATTAATCTCTCTATATGTTTCCTTTGCCAATAATCATAATTAAAACAAGATAAAATATGATGAATTAAAATAAGCATAGATAGCAGAAGGCTCTTTGGGGAAGGAGAGGCATAGCTACAAATTAGAGACATTTGCCTCCAATTAAACCTTTCACAAAAGGAATTGCACAGGCAGTTCTGTTTTCTTTTAGTCAACTTTGCCTTCCTCCCTGAAAGAAATGTATTTTGTTATCTATTCAAAGTTCTTATGCTTTCTAACAAGAGCCATGAATGCTACAGAGATTCTTTGAAGATCTTTAAGTCTAGCCAGTATATTTTATGACATACACTGAATATGTTGCACTGAGAAATAATGACAAATTAATGATTGATGTGCATTGTTATTCCATAATACATGAGTTGCATGCTAATATTTAGCCCAATGTCTAATTTTTATTTAAAACTCAAAAAATTGTAAGTATATTAAAAAACAGTACCATGTTATTCTCATAAACAGGGTCCAAAGGAAATGTTTTCAGTGAAGCAGAGGTATTTAGAGCCTTGTGCATATCCATAAGAGAGTGAAATTCTATAAACTGGAAGGAAAAAGCCTACAATAATAATACTAATAAAATCTGCCAGCTTGCCTATATAGAGTTGCCTATAGAGAATGGTATTTAAGCCTTCCTTCTCCTACAAACATATACTTTGAAATGGAATTACTTCAGAGCTTCCTGCTACTTTTATTGGAAAGGCAGTTAGAAATCATATAAGTTCCGCTTCATATTTTATCTCTCATGCCACATTTAATAATATAATTGCAAATAAGGTCCCATAATGAGGCATAATTCTTCTCATAACAAAAAAGTGCCATTTTCAGAAGAAATTCAGAACATGCCAAGTGAGATTGGGCACAAGTATCCATAGCTGGTTTTATGTATTTTTTTAGTCACTGCCATACAGAGTAAGCCAAATTCAAGTTATCATAAAAAAGGTACAATCGTTAGGAAAGAGATGAGGCATTTTCTTTGTAGACAAGAGAAATGACTTAGAAATGTTATTAATGTGGCTATTCTACCAACATAAATTAACTTATTAATCACAATTTATTTGTATATTCTTTGTAAACAAAATAATTCACCAGATGAGAACAATAGGATGTAGAAATGGAAAGAAATAAATGCACAATAAACCAATAATTGGATTTGCTCAGCTGCTTTGACATATTTCTCCAGAGTTTTTGCAGTTAGAGAATACTTAGTGAAAACCCAACAGGAAATTATGCATAAATTCATAATCACACAGAACTTTTATGAAGTACTTACAATATACTCTACCAATTTTCAGGCTAGAATACTACATTTGAATGGGATCTCAAATATATCTGTTCATGTTTTTTATTTATAGTCAAGGAAACTGAGGTCCAAATAAGTCCAACGTGACAGCTGTTTGGAAGTGAAACCAGAAGAAATATCCCAGCCGTGTGTTTGTTCTGGGACACCTGGGCAATTTTTCTTCTTAAGAAACATAAAGGAGAAATAATTCATGGACCAAATGAAGCTCCATTCAAAACCAAATAATTGCTATGTTATTAATGAGGGTAATTGCAATCTAACAAGGGAATAGAAGGTCTTATGTCAAATCATCATCTTAGAAGAGTATTTAAAAAAAGGCTTTGGTGGTCAGAAACAATCACAGAAGAGACTTGAAAAGATCGGTCTTTCATTGCGTTTAATAACAATTTGTCAAAGCTTTAATATGAAAAATGATTTCATGCCAAAGTTGTGTGGGTTATTGAGAATACAAAGATGAATAACACACTCTCCTTTTAAGGCTGACAAACACTTTTGTGGCAGAGTGATATTTAAAATATAAGGACAATGAGGAAAGTGCTATAATTCAATCTGATAGAAATTTTTATGGGAATATTTTACTGTAGGTGGAAATCAAGGAAAACTTCACCAAGAAAGTAAACAGATATTCATAAATTGAAAAACCTTAAAAGTAGTCATAATAGCTAGTATCTATTGATTTTTCTAAGTGTCACTCAATATTGTAATTTTTAAATGTATAAACAGAATTAATTTTCATGAGTGTCATTATATTCCTGGATTTACAGAGTAAAAAACTAAAATAATTTTTCCGTGGCTACATTTACTAAGTGGAAGAGCTGAGATTCAATTTTAGATATTCTTATTTATAAAGGCCATGCACTTCTACTAGACATCTTCAATTTATATATTACAGGTAGTTTCATAAATTATAACATCTATGAAAACAAAACACCCTGTACACTGATTTTGCACTATTTATAGTCAATATAAGAAGCGAGTTGAAAATCTTCTAATTTTGGTGATAGTTTTTAAGACATTAAAAAATTCTTTGATACTACTCTCTTCAAGACATAAAGCTTAATGCCTCCTTCTTTAAGTGTGGACTCTACTTAGTAACTGACTTTTATTAAGTAGAAATAGCAGAAATGATAGTATGCCTCTTCTGAGTTTAGGTTACAAACTAGAGGCCCGGTGCATGAAATTCATGCATGCATAGGGTCCCTAGTAGCTGCTGCCTGCCAGCCGGGGCCTCCCTTCCCCAACTGCTGGCTGCTAGCCGGAGCCTCCCTTCAATCCGCGCCATCCCCTGGTGGTCAGCGCACATCATAGCGAGTTATTGAACTCCTGGTCAGTTGAACTCCCAAGGGAACGCTTTGCATGTTAGGCTTTTATATATATACTAGAGGCCCGTTGCACAAAATTTTGTGCACTCGGGGGAGGGGGGATCCCTCAGCCCGGCCTGTGCCCTCTCGCAGTCTGGGACCCCTCGGGAGATAATGACCTGCTGGCTTAGGCCTGCTCCCGGGTGGCAGAGGGCAGGCCCAATCCCTAGGTGCAGCCCCTGGTCGGGCTCAGAGCAGGGCTGATTGGGGAGTTGGGGTGCCGCCCCCTGTCATGCACAGAGCAGGGCAGATCAGGAGGTTGTGATGCCACCCTCAGTCACACTCAGGGTAGGGCCGATTGGGGGGTTGGGGCACCGCCCCCTGTCACACTTAAGGCAGGGTCGATGGGAGGTTGCAGCACCATCCCCTGTCACGCACAGAGCAGGGCCAATCAGGGGGTTGGGGCGCTTCCCCCTGTCATGCACAGAGCAGGGTCAATCAGGGGGTTGGGGAGCTCCCCCATGTCACACACAGAGTAGGGCTGATAGGGGAGTTGGGGCACCGCCCCCTGTCACACACAGAGCAGGGCGGATCAGGGGGTTGGGGCGCTGCACCCTGTCACACTCAGGGCAGGGCCGATGGGGAGGTTATGGCTCTACCCCGTCACACACAGAGCAGGGCCCATGGGGGCAGGGGGGTTGGGGCACCGCACCCTGTCACACACAGAGCAGGGCCGATCAGGGGTTTGGGGCACTGCACCCTGCCACACACAGAGCCGCAGGGCAATCAGGGGGTTGGGGAGCTCCCCCGTATCAGGCACAGAGCAGGGCTGATCAGGGGGTTGGGGTGCCTTCCCCTGTCAGGAACAGAGCAGGGCGGATAGGGAGATTGTGGCCCCGCCCCCTGCCACACACAGAGCCGCAGGGTGATCAGGGGTTTGGGCACTGCCCCCTGTCACGCTGATCCCAGTGCTGGGAGGCATATTACCCCTTTACTGTATAGGATAGAGGCCTGGTGCACTGGTGGGTGCCGGCTGGTTTGCCCTGAAGGGTGTCCTGGATCAGGGTGGGGGTCCCCACTGGGGTGCCTGGCCAGTCTGGGTGAGGGGCTGAGGGCTGTTTTCAGGCTGGCTGGTGACTGAAGCTCCCAACTGCTCCTTTTTCTCTTTTTTTCTTTTTTTATTCTGGGCCAGCTTTAGCTCTGAGGCTTGGCTCCAGCTCTTAGGCCTCCGTTGCTGAAAGCAGGTATCTGGTTTGTTTGGGTTCTATAATCGAAACACTGTTTCAACTCCAGCTCTGAGAGCCCGGCTAGCTGAAAGCAGGTTTCTGGGGTTTTGTTTAGCTTCTATATTTGTAACAGTGTTTCAAACTGCAAGCTCAGAGGCCAGCAGTGGCAGGCGGGGAACACTGGAGTCCTCCGTCACTGAAGCAAGAAAGCCTCATGTTCACTTCAAGCTGCCTGGCTGCCGGCCGCCATCTTGGCTGGCAGTTAATTTGCATATCACCCTGATTAGCCAATGGGAAGGGTAGCAGAGGTATGGCTAATTACCATGTTTCTCTTTTATTAGATAGGACTAGAGGCCCAGTGCACAAAAATTTGTGCACTCGGGGGCATCCCTCAGCCCAGCCTATGCCCTCTTGCATTCTGGGACCCCTCGGAGGATGTCCACCTGCTGGCTTAGGCCGGCGCCCTGGGGGATCGGGCCCAAGCTGGCAGTCAGACATCTCTCCGGCAGCCCGGCAGCCCTTGGGGGATGTCCACTTGCCAGCGCAGAGCAGACCTAAGCTGCAGTCGGATATCCTTAGTGCTGCTGAGGAGGCAGGAGAGGCTCCCGCCACCACTGCTGTGCTGGCAGCCATCAGCCTGGCTTGTGGCTGAGCAGAGCGCCCCCTGTGGGAGTGCACTTACTACCAGGGGACAGCTCCTGTATTGAGCAACTGCCCCTTGGTGGTCAGTGTGTATCATAGTGTCCAGTCATTCCCAGTCATTCTGCTGTTAGGGTTAATTTGCATATTACCCTTTTATTATATAGGATAGAGGCCTGGTGCATGGGTGGGGGCCGACTGGTTTGCCCTGAAGGGTTTCCTGGATCAGGGTGGGTGTCCCGCTGAGGTGCCTGGCCAGCCTGGTGAGGGGCTGATGGCTGTTTGCAGGCTGGTCAACCCCCCCAGTGGGGACCTTCACCCCACTGGGGTTTGGCCAGCCTGGGTGAGGGGCTGATGGCTGTTTTCAGACTGACCAAGCCCCCTGGCGACTCAAGCTCCCAGCCTTTTTTTTTTTTTTTTTTTTTAATTCGCTCCAGCTCTGTGGCCATGGAGGCTAGAAGCAGGTATCTGGGGTTTATTTACCTTCTATAATTGAAACTTTGTTGCCTTGAGAGGAGGCAACAGCTGGCCAGGAAGCTTGGCTTCCTCCATCATTGGGACAACCAAGCCTTCTGCTTGCTACAACTCCATGGCTGCTGGCTGCCATCTTGGTTAGGTTAATTTGCATATAGTTGCTCTGATTGGCTGGTGGGCATGGCTTGGGGCATAGCAAAGGTATGGTCAATTTGCATGTTTGTCTATTATTAGGTAAGATAGATCGACTGTGGCTTCCATTTTGTATGCCCTCACCCCCTCTTTTAGGATCTCAAATTGTGAGAAATAAATGTCTGATGTTTAAGCTACACAGACTATGGTATTTTGTTTGGAAGCCTGAGCTAAGACACTCTAAGCACAATTATTAACATAGAATAAGTAGGTGATGTTTGTAGTCATATTAACAGTATTAGGAGTAGAATTAGTAGTAATAGCAGTATCATTCTTATTTTTATATATCATTCCTCCATTAATAGAACAAATTCTGGAAGAAAAATATATGTCATATAAGTTATATCCTCTATCTCTCAGTTTTATTCCCCATTACATGACTCTACTGATATACACATTTCCACAACCTCATGCATCCACATGACTTGACCTCTCCGTCCTTTGAGTCTCTGCTTCTACAGTGGGGCCTTGACCTACGAGTTTAATTCATTTTGTGACAGAGCTCATAAGTCAAATTACTCGTATGTCAAATCTTAAAGTGAATGAGTGAGATTTGTGATGCTGGGCTGATGTTGTGGCTTTCACTGTGACGTTTGCTGTGCCAACTAGCAGTGGGGTATCTGAAGCTGGCTCGTAACCCAAATTTTAGCTCTCAACTCAAAGCAAAAAATCAGCCGAGAGACAGCTTGTATCTCGAAAAACTTGTTAGGACACTCGTAAGTCAAGGCCCCACTGTATATAATATTATCAAACAGGCTCAGGAAAGAAATACCTACAGCTGCCCTCAAATCTTCATACCCCCTATATTTCTTGGTTTGTTTTGTTTTTCTCTTTAGAACTGGTTACTATTTGAAATATATTTTATGCATGTATATTTCATGTCGTCTTCACTAATATGTAGGGAATTTTTTGGAGAATTCAAAAAATTTAACTTTTGTTCACTGCTGTTGCCTCAGGGTCTAGAATATGCATATCATCCTTTACCATTTTTTGAATTAATAACATGTCTGGAAGATCTTTAAAGTTCAGAACAATCTAAATCTACTTCATTCATTTTTTAATGGTTGTGCATTTTAAGGACATATGTTCATTTATTTACCTATTTACATTTATAGGTCATTTGTTTTTATTTTTTATTTATTTACATTTTTTTATTTATTGGTTTGAGAGAGACAGAGAGCAACTTTTTTGGTTCCACTTATTTATGCATTGATTGGTTGATTCTTGTATGTGCCCTGTCCTGGGATCAAACCCACAACTTTTGTCCATCAGATGATGCTCTAGCCAACTGAGCTACCTGGCCAGAGCCAGTGATCATTTACTTTTATTCCTAACTTTAATTAAATTTTGAAATGTATTTTAATTCATGTTTTTATATTTCATAGCTGTTCCCACCTTTTAGCCTTCCAACTTTCAGTTCTTACTTTCCAAAAGCAAATATTTTAATTTCTTAAATTTTGCAATTAGTATTTATTTCCACTTTCCTCTGCAGTTGGTTCTCTGGATTTCTGGATTTCTGGATGTGACCAAGCAGAATTCTAGTGCTTTTCTCTTACATCAACATACTAGTATATATTGGCCCTGGCCGGGTAGCTCAGTTGGTTAGAGCATCATCCCAAGACCCCAAGGTTGTGGGTTCAATCCCTGGTCAGGGCACATATAAGAATCAACCAATGAATGCATAAATAAGTGGAACAATAATTTGATGTTTCTCTCTTTCTCTTTCCTCTCTCTCTTTAAAATCAATTTAAAAACATACATTATACATCCACATATAGAAATATTTGGAACTAAACATTTTTCTTCCTTTCCCATTAGCTTTTTGATAAGAGGACAATCAGAAATAAATCCTTCCAAATCTTTTGGTAGAGGGAATATTCAAAATCAACATTATAGCAGGTGTCTCCATTTATAGAACATAAGCTCTACAAATATTACCTATGACTTATATAATGTGTTTTGGAACAGCCCTGAAAATGATTTAAAGAAACAAAAATCAATCTATCTCTCTCTCTCTCTATTGGTCACCCAGTAAGATCCCAAGAAGCCTTATCTCTAAAGACATGAGGTAAAGATGATATGACAAGTCTACTTTACCTACACAGTCAATAAAATGAACATGTCTGTGAAATATAAGGAAAAACCAAGGTGCCTCCTATTTTCACTGTGTATGTGGAGGCCTTGAGTTCATTAGTGTATGGACATGCACATTTTTCTTGTACATGTGTCCTTGATGTAAATATTCATGGAAACTACAAGCACTATTGTCTTCATTTGTCAGCATTTCATCATTAAGAAGGCTCACATGCTACTTACTAGTAAGTAAAGGAGAAAAGACTTCCAAGGATAGCATCTGTCTCCTTGGCAAAGCCTGCCCTGCCTGCGACCATTGGGTTTGGCACTTCTGACATGGACTGACTTGGTAATTTTTTTTTAAATTTAAAGAAATCATTCACTTCCAACTCAGATTCCCATTCTGACAAATGTAATGGTGTTTTGAAAAGGTAATCAGGCCTTCCTTGCCTCCTCTGCATCCCACTATAGTCAAACCCCCTTTTTTTTAATATACAGTAATTTGAACAAGACAGACAACAGTTGCCACATTTTTTTATATAGAAATGTGCTATGTGGGCAGGGTGCCACTCACCCTGCCACCTGGCTTAGCTATCTCTCCAGCTCACATGCTTCCTTTCTTAATTAGAACTCAAACATGCCGACAGTTGTCCTTGCTGTGAAATTGCCTCCTTATTTCTTCTTAGTGTAGGCATCTGAATGTTATTTTATTATGAAATAAAATTCTGGATATTTTACAAAAATGGGGTGATTTTTTATAAGGAAATTGCATGCCTATCAGCAATATATTATCTCATTATTTCAGGTATCTTGATAATAGACCCTTTTGTATAGCTATTAAAAATTGAGAGTTTTTTTTTTCCTAATTACAAAATCCAACCAAAGAAAAAACATTTACATTCATCTTAGGTGATATTCACCTCACCTAAACATAGATTTTATAAACCTGGAGTGAGTTGGATGTTAGGAGGGAAAAACGGCAAGAACAAGTAGCATCAATTTCTTAGAGTTCTTTAATTTATGGAGTTAAAAATAAGAAACACAGAACAATAGTTAAAAACAAAAGTGTATAAGCATATTTTTGCTCATTAGTATAAGTAAGAAATAAAATAATCTGAATTCTAGTTTAATCAAGGAACAATAAGGAAAGTCCTTTTTGTAACCCCAAACTAAATTTAAATAATATAGATGAAAGGCTAGGGTGGGTCTACTCTAAAGGCACCTTTCTCTAGAGTCAATGGCATTGACCACATAAAAATATCAAGTGATAAGTGACATATAAATGTGCATGTGGATCACAGGTTCTTTTGGATGAGTCTTCGTTGGTAAGTATGTCAATATTGGCATATTGGGTTACATGTTTTCTGAAAACCAGAGTATTCATACTTCCACTAAGATAAATATTCAAAAAAAGAGATCCTAAACCTTTGGAAAGCACACCTTTGATTCACTTTTTAATCCAACTCCAACAGAGAGCACATTGTCTTAGTCTATTTTGAGAAGAGATGACTATAATATCAATTGCCACCATCATGAGTTGTTGGGCAGAGAGACATGGAGAGGAAGTCTGATTTTAAGGAATACAGATCAATAAAGTCCAGCTCAATCCAGAAGTATAGGAAGGTATGAAATCCAAACATATCTCCATCAAAGTCTCATGGTGTGCAGGCAAGAGCAGATTTAAGACATGATCTCCATAGCCATGATGACCTAACAATATTGGAATGGAATTCATTGATGGGAGCTTTCAGTCCTAAAGACCTTTTCAAAAAAGAGGAACTGAGGATAGCCCTGCTGAAATGCTAGTCATCAATAAATATTAGAAGAGCTTAATGTATGCAAGCATGTTAAAATATTGTTCCTAATAGGAGAAATACATAAATAATTGTCTTCATTAGGCATGGGAACGGACTAGACAGCAAATTTATCTGCTTGTGCTGATTCTCTAAGGAGAGATTTGGAGGATTCTAAGTTTTCTTTTAAAAGCAAGAGTATCTTTAATGATTCTTTCATGTCATTAAACTGCTAAAATAGGAAAGTTGTGTTTTGGTTTTTTATGTGTGTGCTTTTGGTTGTTGATTTTTATTCAGATTACCCTCCTCATTCCGTATTTTAATTCAGACTTCTGTCGGGTTGGACATTAGTCTACGGAAGTTTGCTTTCAATTAAGTGGCTGGTGACAGCCTGAGAGTCATTGTACTGTGATGCAGAAAATGACCCACTTTTAAATGGGTTAATGATCAAACATAAATGGGAAAACTCATAGAAAGCAAGCCCACTTCTGTTAGTACTATTGACCACACAATAGTCAATTGCCTCTTTCCCACCTTTTAAAATAGAATGCTTCTTTCAACATTGAATTCTAAAATTTCCACCTTCCAGATTATTTTCCATTCCAGTCATAAATAGTCACTCCCCTATATTTTTAACCCAACCTACTTCTGCTCATCCCTGTCAGACACACTCATCTCCCTACTGGAGCTCCCGCTCACCACCATGTTAAACAATCACTCTCTTCACCTAACTCTTTCTAATTTGACTTGTCTCTGCGCTTGCACCTCTGTATCCCTTTAGCATCTTCATCTGTTGGCATAACCTAAGTAGCAGTACCAAATTTTGACTGTTATTCTGTCACTTGGACCCAACCCTTTGGCTGCATACTAAATGCCTGCTGTGATGTGACCAGAGTTGATGGCTCTAACTTAGTTATATTTTTCATCTGCATTAGCAATGTAAACACAAAAATGAAGTTTTATTTTCCAAACTTGCCATATTTTATAGTTTCAAACATGGCATTCTCCCACCCCATTCCCCTTCACCATTTTGCTCAAAAATGAATTTCTTAGAGTAAGGGACAGGGGATAGAAGAACTTGGTTGGGGTGCTGGTGAGTTGTAGGCTCAGTCAGCTGTGTGGAAGCATTTAAGAGGCAGGCACAGGTGGGGCCAAAAATAAAAGCCTTTTTTAAGAGAAAATGGATGGTCTGTTTGATGCTTCTAAGAGGGAAGGCAGGGGAGGGGGGCATAAGAGATCAACCAAAGGATTTGTATGCATGCATATAAGCATAACTCATGGACACAGATAGTAGGGGGATGAGGGCATGTGCTGGGGGGTGGGGACGGCTGGGGAGAGCTCAGTGGGGGGAAAAGAAGACATATGTAACACTTTAAACCATCAGTTCTCAACCTGTGGGTCGCGAACAATGAAAATACATCCTGCATATCAGATATTTACATTACTATTCATAACAGTAGCAAAATTAGTTATGAAGTAGCAACAAAAATAATTTTATGGTTGGGGGTCACCACAACATGAGGAACTGTATTAAAGGGTCGCAGCATTAGGAAAGTTGAGAACCACTGCAACAATAAAGAATTTAAAAAAGAGAGAGAAAATGAACAAAAAAATTTACCCTTCTATGATTCCTTCCAGAAAGATATTTGAAAACACTCTTGTTTACATGTCTTCCTTCGCCAAGAGAATTTCTTATGCTGTGCTGTGCTGAGAAAATCAGTATTCTCAGTGACTCCCTTCCTTTAGCTGCTCAAATTATAGCAATCTGACTTTCAAATGGAGTTACTTTCATTAATAGATTTTAAAATAAAGCCAGCACATATACTTTTCTTTAATTAATGGCACTGTAATGGAAAGTGTCTTAATCTGAGCTGGTGATTTTACCTTTTAAAAAATCATGCAGCCCTAGTCAGTTTGGCTCAGTCGATAGCACATCAGCCTACGGACTGAAGGGTCCCAGGTTCGATTCTGGCCAAGGGCACATGCCTGGGTTGCGGGCTTGATCCCCAGTAGGGGGCATGCAGGAGGCAGCCAATCAATGATTCTCATCATTGATGTTTCTATCTCTCTATCCCTCTCTCTTCCTCTCTGAAATCAATAAAAATATATTTTTAAAAAATCATGCATACGTGACCTCTAACTCACAAGAAATTTTTGTTTTTCTTTTTTTTAAATTTTTGTTAAATTTATTTGGGTTATCTATCCTATATAATAAAGAGCTAATATGCTAATTAGACCAGATGGTAGAACAACCTTCTGGAATGACCTTCTGGAATGACCTTGCGGAACGACCAGTTGGCAGGGCTGCGAGGCAGCCAGGGCGCAAGGGCCAAGGCAGCTGGGACTGTGAGGGCTGAGCCCCTCGCACAAATTTTGTGCATTGGGCCTCTAGTATATATATATATATATATATATATATATATATATATATATATATATATATATATATATATATATAAAAGCCTAATATGCAAAGTGTCCCCTGGGGAGTTCGACCGCCTGGGAGTTTGATCGCTCGCTATGACGTGTGCTGACAACCAGGGGGAAGTGCAGAATGAAGGAAGGCCCCAGCCGGCAGCCAGCAGCCAGGGGAGGCCCTGGCCAGCAGCTGGCAGCCACTAGGGACCATACCCTTGCACAGGTTTCATGCAGTGGACCTCTAGTATTGGTTAATAAATTACATAAGTTTCAAGTGTAAAGTTCTATAATACATCATCTGTATATTGTATTGTGAAACCCCAGCTATTTTTCAATTCTTATTCTGTATTATAGAAAAGATCTGTACTAGATTTTTGGTTATTTGCATCATAGAATATATATTCAAGACTGGCTAAAATATGTTAGTAGATTTAAGTCTTATATTTTCCTGAAAAATTATTTACTTCCTTGGCTATGGGGGTTAGAATAAATAGGCTCAGCTTTGCATTCTTGGTTGTAAATATCTAATCCTTATTTTGGCTATTGTAGCAGATGGAATTTGGCTATTGTAGCAGATGGAATTTATGTTGAAGATATCAAGTTGCTCACAAAATCAGCAGGAAGCTGGGAAATCATGCTCCAAAAATGGGGGGAAATAAATAAGCAAGGGACACTGCTGCAGAACCATATTCAACTCAGGCTTCAGGAAACATCCAAGGGCTACAATGCTGGTATACTGGCTGGGGGGAACCACTGGGGAACATGGTCAATGGGCACCGGGCACATCTGACTGAAGAGTGTAAATTACATGGCTGCAGTAACAAGTGGAAAACTTTCTGTCACTAGTTTGTCTGATATGAAATATCCACATCTATGAAAGTTTACATGATGAAGAGCAAACAAAACAAATTGCAACCAGTGAACATGTACTAAACAATGTATACTCTCTGGGCCTTACCTATCCACCAAACAATAACACAAATTATGTTTCCTGTTTGTTGTATGCCAGATTGAGAGAAGACTTGTCATCACTGTGACCCCTTACAATTTGATTCCCTAAATACTACCTTTAAATGAATATTTGAAAATATTTGCATAATGAATTTATTCACCTTCAAAAAACTCTGACCCTAGAATAAGACATTAAAATGCCTTCTTGCTGTGGTAGGCAGAATAATGAGCCCCAGTCCAAAGATGACTACACACGAAACTGTGTAACTAGTGACTATCGAATCTTACCCACAAAAGGGACTTTGCAGATGAGATTAATGTTAAGGACTTCCATATTGAGACTCTTCTGGATTATATGGACGGGCCAGATCTAATCACATGAATCCTTGAAAAGCAGAGAACTTTTCCAGCTGTGATCAGGAGAAGTGACAAGAGAAATAGGATCACACAGATGCCACTTTACTGGCTTTGAAGATGGAGGTGAACAGCCTCTAGAACAGTGGTTCTCAACCTTGGCTGCACATTAGAATCACCTGGGAATCTTTTTAAAATCCTGATTTCTGGGCCTCATCCTCTGGAAATTCTGTTTCTTTGTTACTAATGTTGTGGCCCCACCCCATAACAATTAAACAGAATTTCCAGAGGATGAGGCCCAGAAATCAGGATTTTAAAAAGATTCCCAGGTGATTCTAATGTGCAGCCAAGGTTGGGAACCACTGCTCTAGAAGTTAGAAAAGGCAAGGAAAAGGATTTTCCCTAGAGTTTCCAGAAAGGAATGTGCTAAGTCCAGTGAGACCCTTTGAATTTCTGACCTCCAGGACTGTGAGATAATACTTTTTTTGGAAGATGCTAAATGTATGGCAATTTGTTATGCAGCAATAGAATATAACACAGTTGTTCTCTTGTGAGTAAACAGGTAGCTAGTCTTCCCTTTGCTGTACATATGCATCAGATGAGAGTAAACACTTAATAGCAAAGTGATATTCAGGTGTTAAACAGCCAACACAACCTAGTTCACCTACTTTCCTGCAACCAGTTTGCAAGGTTAAATAACAATATGCTATACTGCATATACATTATTGTGAAATTATCAGTGTTGAGGATGACATATTACACTTCAATAAAAAGAATTTCAGAAAAATAAAATTTTAAGTTGAGTTACTTATTAAAAATCCAAAATTCCTAAGGGTAAATATTAATGTTAACATTAAGAGAAAGGCATTGTTAATATGCATAGTATGTCTTCTATTTCAATTATAAAACAAATTGGTGCACGAATTCGTGCACAAATGGGTTCCTCAGCCTAGCCAGCGATCGAGGCCTATCAGGGGGCCATCAAGCTAGGGGGAGGGACCACGGGAAGTTGGCCAGCTGGCCCCCCCATTAGGGTCGATCTGGGGGGCTGGCTGAGCTGGGGGCGGAGGGGCCACGTGAGGTTGGCTGTGGGAGCACACTGACCATCAGGGGGCAGCTCCTGTGTTGAGCATCTGCCCCCTGGTGGTCAGTGTGTGTCATAGTAACTGGCCCACTGGTCATTCTGGTCATTCGGTCATAACAGTTGCTTAGCCTTTTATATATATAGATATCACCCAATAAATTTAATTTAAAAAGCTAAAAAACAAAACAAACCATGCAAACAAAAAGGCATGTAATTGAGGCTGATTTTCAATATTTTAGCTATCTAATCACATAAAAATTATATCATCCCTCATGTAAGAATTTTCAAGCATATAAAATTGAGGAGAAATCTCCACCTCAGGGTGAATCCTGAATTGCAAATTACAAGGCCGGCTATCAGAGCAGAAGTAATTCTCTAAAAGCTAAAAAAAGAAATATCAGTGCACACTGCATTTAACAGAGCCTAGAGATAGTTGGTAGGAAGCTTCATGACAATTTGTTATAATACTTTCCCATATTAAATTTATAATAAAAATGGGTGACTTCATTGTTCAAGGGAAATAAAATATGGGCAATTATTCCTTCCTGATTTTCAGTCCTGATAATGTAAAATGTTGTAAGTGGGTCCAACTTAATGTAACCCTAAGTGGTGGCATTGTTAACACTTGAGTCCATCAACATTCAATCTGTTTATGGTAGTTTTATGAATGCACAATAATATACACATTTCTCAAACTCACAGAAAATACATATGAATAATACACCAAAATCATGGACTTTGCCTCATCAAAGATAAGTAAACATATAGATGAAATATCAGTAGGTCAACTCCATCCTTAACAGAAAAATTAGCATTCTAAAAAATCAAATTACATAGAACAAAAGCTCACTTCATTATAAGTGAGAATAAATACATATAAAGTTAGGGAAATATTCCCAAAGTGTATTTTCTCCATGTTTTGCCCACTGTAATGCCTGTACTGTGTGATCTTTCAAACCAACTCCCACAACATTCAACTAAATATTTTTGAACACATAGAGGCCTTCATATGGAAACTACAACTTTGTCCCCTCTGTACTACTTGGCTTAATTATACCATTAGTTTGATTGTCTTGTCTAGTTAATTGATTTAAAAGAATTAAAAAAGAGCTCTTACATATAAATTCTGGAGACCAAACCTATATTCCTCTGAGATAGAGAATGCCAAGAATTTTTTTGGCTTCACATTTTAATAATATTTTCTTAGAAGTATAATAAATATAGACACAAGGGCAGACATCATTGGATATGACTCCAAGAATTGTAACCATAAAAATAGCATCTGGATCAACGGATAGAGTATTTTCAACACCATAGACCACCCCCTATGTCTTCTCCCAACTGTCACTTTCCTCTCCATACAGGTAACCACTATCCTAATTTCTAATCTCAGAGATGAATTTTGCTAACTTTTGAATGTTGTGTATATGTCACACATGTGTCCTTTATCATATAGGCCATCTTAAATGGAAGCTACTTGAGACATCATGTTGTAGCATGTAGCAGAAGTTTGTTTTTGGTTCACTTTTATTGTTACTTTATTTTATGAATACACCAAAATCTCTTTATCCATCCTATCTACATAGGAATTGGTAGATTGTTCTGTTCTTAGCTCTTGCTTTGTAATCTTCTCATTCATATATGTCTTTTGGTATTATAATGTACAGGGTGTCTCAATAAAAAGAACAAACACTCTAACATCTGATAGCTCAATTTTGTAAATGAAATGTATTTTAATAAATATTGCCTTTATAATTATTCAAAGTGTGTGTATACATTTTTGGGGACACCCTATATATATATATTTCTGTACATATACGAGCAGGAATACAATTGCTCCTTATAGGGTATGTGTTCATTTACCTTTAGTAGACATTGCTGAGAGCTTCCTAAAAAGGATCTAGCAATTTCATTTCAATAGTAGTGCCTACGAACTCAGGTTACCCATGCCCTAGTTGACATGTGAATTCTGCTTTTTTAATTTAGTCATTCTTTTGATTCCACAGCAATATTTTATTATTAATTTAATGTACATGATGTCTGAATCTGAACACCTTTCATGTGTTTATTTAAAAGCATTGAGCAAAGAGTCCTGGATTTAAGCAGAGTAGTGGTCCTGGAAGTCTGAAGAAGATATTTCAAGGAAGGCTGTATGTTTGGGCTGGACACAGATAAATAACTGTGACAATTGTCTAGTAGAAAAAATGATATTGCAGTGGAGAGAGGAAGAGGGATTTAGATTTGGTGATTCAGAGTAGTGATAACTGCCATAAAAGAAACACAGGCCTGGAAATATGTTAATATGTAAGGAATACTGATGAGTCTAATGTTTCTAGAGCATAGAATAGATGGAAGGGATGATGAGAGAAAAGATTATGGAAGAAGACTCAGGCTATATTGGGAAAAAGACGTTAATGCCCTTAGTAGGGAGATAGGGCTCTGTTATTTACAAAATAAATTGAAACCTGATATAATTTCAAAATAATAAGGAACACATATTATGTTCCTGAAGTATTAGATTTACTAGCTTATTTTTGCCTTGTGTAACATATTCATCTTGTAGAAATCTGTGCATGCCCATAAGAAGACAGATTTAGATATCATTAATGATTAATATTGTTTCAAAATTGAAATCCATGATTCATTGTTTGTACAGAAGCGAGCTCTAATATCATGAATGAGTAATACAAAATATTGCACAAGGGAATTCATATTCATTCTATGAGTAAAGTGGTAGACAGCTTTTGGATTAGCTGCACAAATTATTTTTCTAAGAAATCAGTCTGTATACAAAAAGGAAAACTGAGTTTAGGGCAATAGATTAAAATTGTGAAAGCAGTGGAGTATTATATTTTAAAAACATCTGGACCAGTCTTTTTTCCAGAACTACATTATTTTGTTTTAATTTGTCATGAATCTATAGTTAGACCATCATGCATTCAGTTCTAAATGGTCATTTGTAGGTCAATTATCTTCAAAAAGTTATTTAAACCATATGAGCCTTATGAGTCCTATCTATAATATGGGATTATCATCATGTTACAGAAATTATTTAAATTTTAAAGAAGGAATAATGGGCACAAAATAATATTATCACATTAGTGGATAGCTCAGTTTTAAATTGCCACTGATCTTTTTCTCATTCTTCAAGCTATCTTCTTTTCATTTTCCAATACTTGGGTATTATTGTCTGCAAGGAAACCAACTGTCACTGCAATGCTTACCATTACACAATGTCAGTGATAGACTATATATATTATTGATTTCAGAGAGGAAGAGAGAGGGAAAGAGAGATAGAAACATCAATGAAGAGAGAGAATTACTGATTGGCTGCCTCCTGCATGCCCCACACTGGGGATGAAGCCTGCAACCTGCACATGTGCCCTTGATCAGAATTGAACCCAGGACCCTTTAGTCCGCAGGCTGACGCTCTATCTACTGAGCCAAACCGGCTAGGGCAGTGACAAACTCTTATGTGCTAAAATGTGAAGGCTTTTTTAAAGTTCTGTAATTGATTTTAAGAGTGCCATGGAAATACTGTAAGTTAAACACATCTGCTGATACTTACTTGAACCTAGAAGATTTATAAAGTTCTATGTAATTAATGTTTTCTCATTTCCTTAAAATTATTGGCTAGTATATAAATAGTTTTCATACACTGACAAAGTGACTTTATAGATTTTCATTTTAAATTGTCAGTAAGAGGGTTTTTTATTTAAAAGAATTCTAATAAAATGTTTTCTTAACTACTGGCTTACATCAGCCTTAGGATCATCTAGGTGTTAATTTTTTTAGACTAACTTAATGTTTCATAAATAAAAGTGACTTCCAGGGACACATGGCAGTTTTTATTGCTTCTTCATCATGGAAACACCTCACCAGGCTGGTTTCTTCTCAATTCTCTGACATTCCTTCGAAGTCGTCTTTCCCTGCCTAGACCTTCTGTATTTGCTTGCTCAGAATTTGTCTTATTCCTTCACACAATCCTATGAAATTTCTCTTTTAGCCACAAATATGCTTACTATCTAAAACAAACGCCTCACAAATACCGCACCTGACACTTCTTTCTCCCGACCCAGCCTTCATCTCTATCTTTTTCACACGCCGATCTAGGCAGAAGAGTTGAGTCAAGTGGACCCCTCTGCTACAGAGTGCATGACCTTGACCTTACTGATGAAGCTCTTTCCTCCACTTGCACAGATTCTGCCCTAATAAAGGACATCAGCGTCCATAATGTAATTCAACATAGAAACCTGTGAGCTACCTTTGTCCACTCTTCTTCCTGACCCTGCCCATCCCCATCCACTCCATTTTCTGAGTTACTAAACCTTGTGTGCCTCCTCGATCCATCCATGTCTCTTAGACCTTGATGCAATTGGCCTAGTGTGAACTATACATACCTCATCAGGACTGTTGCATTGGTATCCTAGACTGTATTTGTATGCACATTTGACTCTCCAGCTATATATTCTCTCAGTCCCCTGAGTGGTGCTTATTACAGGAACAGTCTATTATCCACTCTCATATGTCAAATTTCTACAATAATTTATTTTAAAATTATTATGAAACATAACTAATGTTCAAAAGTTTACAACATGTTAAGTAGAGGTGAAGAGCAACAATAAAATAAACAGCTGTGTACCTACCACCAAGTCAAGGCATAGAACATTCAGTGCAGCCTCCGGATTTACTCCCTAATTTTTTTTCCCTCCTTCCCAAATCAACCACCACCTTGAAAACTATACCCATTACTCCCTATGTCTTGTATTTTCTTCATTTTCCAATTAAACATCCCTGATTAAAACTAAAGTGTTGGGTGTTTGATTGCATTTTTCTTCTCAGACTTATTTCTGCCCTCTATGTTATGTTTCTGAGAGTCCGTGCTATTAAATGCATGAGGTTTGCTTTCATTGCTTTTTTCGATTTTATTGCATATTCCACTATCATTTATATGTTCTAGAGGAGTGGTTCTCAACCTTGGCTGCACATTAGAATCACCTGGGAATCTTTTAAAAATCCTAATTTCTGGGCCTCGTCCTCCAGAAATTTTGTTTCTTGGTTACTAATGTTGTGGCCCCACCCCATAACAAAGAAACAGAATTTCCGGAGGATGAGGCCCAGAAATCAGGATTGTAAAAAGATTCCCAGGTGATTCTAATGTGCAGCCAAGGTTGAGAACCACTGTTTTAGAGCATGTACCTTCTGATTGTCTTCAGTATCTTGCTGTGATGACCATAGTTACTCTTGTCTTTCTTGTAATTGTCCTGGGACACATGTGCAAGAGATTCTTAAAGTTTCCTGCTCTGTGGCGTCAGTCCTGCATTACAGCAAAAGGCATCAATGCGCTGCAGAAACCCGGGGAGCTGCTACCCCAGGTGTCACTGCGTAGCAGTGGAATGAGGCTGGCTACGGTGGAGCCCGGCCTCAGGAGCTTTTAAAGGTCCTCAGGTGATTCCCGTGCACCAGTTGGAAACATTCAGCGAAGGGGCCGGTTCAACTCTCCCTGAGACGCCAGACATGTTTTGCAAAGCAAAGTGGTCGTAATCCATTTTCCATCTCCAGCTGCGGTGGGTGAGTGTTTCTGCTCTTCTATATCTTCACCAAGGTTTTGTATCATCCAATTTTTAAAATTTTTGTCAAGCTGGTTGTTGAGAAATAGCATTTGCATGGGGTTTCAGTTTGTATTTCTCTTGGTTGCTGATGAGGTTGAACATTTGTGTTGACTTGTAAGTGGGCCATTTCTGTGTTTTCAGCTAGGAAAATCCTTTTTGTGTTCCTGCCTGAAATAGTATAGGTTTATTTGTTGGTTGGTAGAAAAAATTCATTTATTGTTTGGTAGAAAATATATTTTGTTGAAAATCCTTAGATAGACATCTTTGGCTGTGAGAGTTCTGCCCTGTACCTATGAATTTTAGCAATTTTGTGGAGACAAGAGCATTTGTTGAGTTGATTGAATGTATTTTTTTTCCTTAATATTCGATGTATTCTGATATTTTTAAATGAAACTATCCATATGTCTTTTGCATAAACCCTCTGTGTTCAAACAGTAGTATTTCATAGTATTTCAATTTGCTAATATTGTAGTTAGATAATTTGCATCTATTATTTTGATGTGATGTGTTTATACTTTTCTATGTTTTTATGTGCAGTGTTGCTTTCGTTTAGAGTTATTTTAAAGAGTATTTAATTATTTTTGACTTCAGACAGGTTTTCTATATTTTAAAGCAAACATTTTTCCATGTGGAGTAGTTTTGTTTTTAAGACAGAGCAGTCAGATAGCTAAGTCTCCATTACAAGAAGCATCCTAGCTTTGGTATGTGCTAGTTGTGTAACCTTCAAGTAGGCTAGCCCGGGGGGGGGGGGGGGTGTTTTCTGATAATGAAACAAGAATAATTAGTTACATTTGTTCCCCCGGAGTTTTTCTCTCTGATTTGTTCATTCTTCAAAGAGTAAGCAAGCCGTAACTTGGCACATTTTCCCAAGTGACTCTGAGGCAATCACATGGCAGAAGTTAGGGTGTCTGGTTTCGAACCCCATTTCCATGACTTTCTGGCTGTGTGATCTTGGGGAGCTCATTATACCTCTGTGCCTCAGTTTCCTTATTTGTAAAATAGGCAAGATGATAGTAGCTGTCTCATTGGTTTGCTTAAATGAGTTCAGATTTGCAAAGTACTTAAAGTACTTCTTTCCCTATAGAAAGTACCATATTCAGGGTTGCTAAAGAATAAAAAAAATGCATGGGTCCCTCTTTGTGTCCTTTGCCTCCCCACCTGCTGATGCCAACACCACCTTCTCCAGTCCTAACTGAACAACAAGGTCAAATGTATGGCCCTTACTACACGTTGAGGTCTATCAGTGTACGCAGAGTACAGAATTTATTTTTTATACCGAGATGAGTTGCTTTCTGACTTTGTTTTCCGTTCGCTGAGTACTTTAGCGGTAAAATAACTTCTTTCTTAAGTGATGCTCTTCTCCTCTTGTCTGCCATTATCTGTTAACGATGCTGTTAGTTCTCTCTGGTTATTATCTCCTCCTCTTAGTTCTCTCTCTGATGGGCCCTATAAAAGTGTTCTGGGTGATCCTTTGACTTGTGTGTTCCCAGTTCATCTTCAGTACTGACGGGCATGGCCGGTTTGCAGAGAGAACTTACATCTTCCCACCGAGGCTTGTGTCTGCCCCCTGCGTTTTGTTTGCTTGATGATAATTATTATTATTATTATTATCATCATCATCCTGTAGCCTGTGCTGCTGGCTTCTGAGGCGTTGGAGACACTGTCTGTTTATCCCAGCAGTTTGATTCTGGTATAAACCTCTGCAAAGCACCTCTCACCACGAATAATGCACAACACTAGTTGAAGATGTGTAAAATATTACTTTTTATATCAGTTTTTCATGTAACATGGCTAGGTCTAATGACACGTGCATGTGGAATTTTTACCTGATCTGTATGGACAAGGGACCTTTACTTCCTCATTACTATCCAACAAGCTTAGTTTAAACTTGAATATGCATAAGGTTGTTGTCAGTCACGATAACAATATTCCTTTTTCTCTGATATCTTACCTCTTAATAGAGAAATGACGTGATGATATGGAATTTCTGCGCCCCCATGTATGTCCCTGAAACTCACACTTTTCCAAACCCATCCTAAGGCATTCAACATGCATTGCATCCCAGGAATAGAAATGTACCACATGAAAAATACATTGCCTGCATTGGGCATTTTCTGAGTAAGGAATAATTATCTCCCGTTGTCTCTTCTGTGAATTAAAAACAGTTTTGGCTTGTCTATAAAACTCCAGAAATTTCCATTTAATGGTAAAGGTGCGTGAAACAACTGAGGCAAAAGTACTTAAAAAAAAAAAAAAAACCTCTTTACATAGGAAAATAATTGAAGATGTCTATGACATGCGAACAGTTGCAGGAAAGAATATATTTTGAAAATAAAAAAAAAAGGTTGGGGCATCGATGGGGAGGGTAAGGGCAATGTGAATGACACAGCAGGTTCAGAGGAGTGGAAAAATGTAATTTATCTGCAAATGTTGTTAATAAATGAGGGAAAGTGTCCACAAAAAAAAAAAAATGGTTGGGGGGAAGATTCATCATTTTAATTCTTACATGATGCATTATATTATTAAGTCTTTTACAAAGTGTTTCATCAAGGTTCATTTTAATCTGTAGTCTACACTTCAGTAGTATTTCCAAAGTTCTTCAATTTGGGTCCCTTTCTTCACTCTGAGCCTTGAAAATGGAGTTGTTAGAACAACAAGGAACAGAGCATCCTTTGACAATAAAATCATGCCTTGGAATCCCCTTGAGTGAACTCTTCCCCTGGACAAGGATGGAGCTTTGGGGGCTCCCCTGCTCTTTGAGATAAGATTGATATTTAGATGTTCATTTGAAAAAAATAGGTGAGTTTCTTTAAGACTCTCTCAGAGTTTAAAACCACTGTTATTTTTTCAGTTGTTGGAGTACAGCATGTATTCTTGCTACAAATACACAATAGCTTTTGTTTTAAGTGCTTCAAAAACTAGACGTAGCCCAGCTGTGGTGGCTCAGTGGATTAAGCATCGTCCCATGGACCAGGAGATCCTGGGTTTGATTCCCAGTCAGGGCACATGCCCAGGTTATGGGCTCAATCCCCAGGAGGGAGTGTGCAGGAGGCAGCCAATCAATGATTCTTTATCATCATTGATGTTTCTATCTCTCTCTCCCTCTCCATTCCTCTCTGGAATCAATAAAAATATTTTTTTTTTAAAAAAAAGAACTAGTCATAACGACATTAATTGGCACCCCCCAGCCTCTTCATTTTAGAAATCGGCAATGTTCTTGATTGGCCTAAATCAGGATTCAATGTTATCATAGAGTTCAACTTCCTCACCACACAGCTACAGAACTCTCCTAGAACAATTATTTCCAGAAACCCCAGACTGGTAACACATAATCAAACTGTGATATAGCCATTTATAGGGATGCTATATAGCAAAATCAATGAAAGAATTACAGCTACGTCCAGCGCTGGATCAACCTCAAAGGAACATATGCAGTTTTATTCATGTTTATATGCAGCTCACAGCATACAAAATGAATGGTTAGGGATACACACTTAAGTGATAAAAATATAAGCACAAACAAGTGAGCCACCTCTAAAGATTTAGGACGGTTAATAGTACTTTAGTAGCTTTATTGAAGAGGGACAAGCTGTAATTTGGAATGGGAACTAAATCTAATGCTTTGCTTGGGTCATGTGATAATGGTGTTCTCTGTACTAATTCATTAAGTTGCACCTTTTGCTTTATTTTCATCTACTTATGGTATTTGCCCAATTAAGTTTTTTAATAGTAACAAAATATTACCTTGGCATAAAAATTCTAATATATGCAGAAGCAAAAAAAGATAAAAGTGTTGATTGAAATATATAGTATTTTGATGAAAAAACCTTAGGTATGAAAAACAGAATGATGATTGTAAGAGGTGGGCAGTGAGGGGAGTAGAAATGGATGAACTTTTTTTAAAAGTTTGAATAAATTGAATACAAATTAAAATCTAGGGCCTGCCCTAGCAAGGCAGGCCAGTAACCTCAAGATGTGTATTCAGGAGCAATATTGTCTATTTAATAGGTTAGTATTTACAGGTTGGCAAATGCCTTGTGCCTCACCCCTACAAATTTAAATAAGATGATGGATGAATGATGGATGATGGATAGTGGATGGATGATGGATGGATGGATAAAATAGCATAGCGATACTGAGATAAAAATTTCAGCTATATTTAATTTAAAAAAACGTAAGAAAAGTAATCTAATGCTCTTCTTTCTCCAACTCTGGCTGACCCTGCAAATGGATTTGAAAAGTTAAATTATAGATAAAGAATTGACAGGAAACAGAATCATTATCATGTATATATGAGATTCGTATACCAGAATGGAATCATTGGGCAACAGTAGAAATGGTTTTTATAAGATAAGCATCTCTTATTATCGTTTAAACCCCAAGTCAAAGAAGCTTAAATTTAGACAAAGTTTGATCAATATTTGTAAAAGTTGGTTGGTTTCACATCATGTTTCTAGGCCCTAAGCTGGAATTCCTCAAGAATTATTTTATATTTGTATTCAAATGCTTTTTTTATAAGTATAACTTTTAGCAGACAATAGCAAGTAGAAAGCCCATGATTGATGAATAAAGAACACTGTAGCAAGCATTCCCAAATGGACACGGACTTTATAGATCAAAGCTACCATGGGAGTTCTTGGTTCATTTGAATTAGGTCTTTTTTTTAAAATTGGAATTAATTAATTAATTTATATATTTATTTTACATAACCTTAATTTATTTGTTTTTTAAATTCATCTTTATTGTTGTATTACGGGTCCCTTTCTTTCCCCACATTGACCCCTCACCCTGCTCCCCCCGTCCAGGCCCACACTGTCTGTGTATTGGATATGTTATGAAATATTATTGATATCAAAACAGAACAACATTTTAAAACGAAAATGTAGAATCAATAGTTTTTGACAATCTAGACATTGAATATTTTTAAAGTTAATGAGTCAATGAGTAGGACACATTTTCCTTGGCCACGTCTGGTTCATGCCATCGCCTTTTGATTGAAAGCCACATGAACTCCTGCAGGATTTGAGAAAGACTGTGAAGTAAACACAGTATTTATACTTAAGCATTTTGGGTTGTTCCTCTAGTCTGTATATTTTACTCATTATTCTCTGAGGTGGGACTTTTGAGTAAGAAGCTAAGGGAATTGAAGACTCTAAATTCAAAATGTTAATTTATTTTGAAGGTATATAATTATATCATTGGTATTGACATAAAAAAATTAATGACTAAAGAAGACAAGTAGGTCTGTTTGGCTATAAGGCCACAACTGTCAGGACAGAAAGGAGCCCTGCAAACATTTTGAGAAAGGTCCATATGAGACACTGGACTTTGCAATTTCCTTCACAAACATAAGAAGCAAGGGATGTTCAGGAATAAGTAATCATGTTTCTCCCTATATCTAAGGAAGATTTTTCAAAAAATGAGAATAGCATTTTTATTGGAAAAAAATTAAGACATTAAAAACCCAGAGGAAGACATTTCACATATCATTTAGACTGCCTAACATAGCAGCAAATCCTAAAAGTGAAATTGTATTAGGGGAGTCAAATCTGAGACTTTCAATGGAGAGGAAAGACTTCCCTTATCTGAGACATGACACTAGAGGACAGAGTCACCTCACCATCTGATCTCCGCCTCCCAGGAGCAGTAAAATCGTTGCTACAAGGGGTGCTTACCTCAGTGAAGAGTGGGTAAGTAGTGATTAACTGAAAAAAAACAACAAACAAAAAATCCAAAACATGAATGGGGTTCCTTATTTTTTTTCCATACTTGCATATTCTGTCAGTTATGAAAACTGTTGTTAATTAGATAATAAATGCATAAAACTTATACCTAAAGAGAAGAAGAGTTTAATACAGCAGAAAGGAGTTGAGATTGTATTCATATTTATCTTATCGATTCTTCAGTAATTTTCTGAAGTCCTGCACTGATGCTCTTAACCCAACATGATTGGTGTCCCTGTAAGAGAAGAAGAGACAGTCTGGCTGTGGCTCAGGGGTTGAGCATTGACCCAGGAACCAAGAGGTCACCTGTTCGATTCCTGGTCAGGGCACATGCCCAGGTTGCGGGCTCAAGCCCCAGTAGGGGGCGTGCAGGAGGCAGCCGATTGATGATGTTTTTCTTTCATCGATGTTTCTATCTCTCTATCCCTCTTCCTTTCTCTTTCTCTAAAAATCAATAAAAACATATTTTTTTAAAAAGTGAGAGAGAAGAGAAGGTGACCATATGAAGACAGAGATAGACATTAGAGTGATGCCTGTATGAACCAGGGAATACTGAGAGTGGCTAGTAATC
This sequence comes from Myotis myotis, assembly GCF_014108235.1. Lineage (NCBI taxonomy): Eukaryota > Metazoa > Chordata > Mammalia > Chiroptera > Vespertilionidae > Myotis > Myotis myotis. The sequence continues at coordinate 46,083,093 of NW_023416401.1, forward strand.
ACCAGAAGCAGGGTGAGGCCGGGAAGGACCCTTAACTTCACCTTCAGAATTGGGAGAGAATACAATTCTGTTGTTTGAAGTCATCCTTGGTTTGATACTTTGACTTTTTCTTCTCATATGTGACATATGAAACCAACCCAGAACTGATGCAGCAGCATATGGGAAGATCATCACATGTGAGTAAAAAGGCCCAACTGTATGGTAGCAGATGAATCCTAGGCCATCAGTGTCTTGATGGGCAGTGATTGCAAAGAGGAAATTGATGACACTTATGATGACAGATTACTATGGTTTGAGCAGGGCTATGGAAATGAGAACATTGTCTGATATGTGCATCTGTTTGTTCTTGTTCTGAGTTTTGGAGGAAAAGAGTGTAAATTTACTATCCATTAACATTACAACACTTAAAATATTTGAAGAGGCATGCCCTAAATGTTTCTAAATTTATGCCCTAAATCTTCTCCTTTTCTCAGAATACTTGAAATATAAAAGATTGTTTATAGTTGCATATTTATGCGTGTAAATCATTACAGGTGTGTGCATGCATACACAGATCTACACACCTATCTGCTTTGTAAAGTAGATTTTTTTGGGAAAAATCCGTTCAGTCTTAATAAGCAATATGGTAAAGTCTGAATGGATAGCGTAAAGAAGTTTAAGTCATAAAATAAACTCTTAAGGGATGTTTTGAGTTACAAGGAGCTGCTGCTGGACTGAGCATCAAGGAGCCAAGTGTGAGATAAGCGTTTGCATGACTCCTGGTGAGTATCATGGCACAAACTGACCAACCTCTGCAGAGACACTGGTTCAGATGGATTTATTGTTTGGTTCACAGTTGGGGGAAAAGGAATGCAAAGTAGCATTTACCCTTTCTTTTGCATAATTATTTGTTAGAATCTATAAAGACTAAAAAATCATTCAAAAATAACTACAACACCCTTAAAAACGCATGGGCACGGAAGTGCCACCAGGGCAAGTCAAAGCCACGCTGCTCTGCACTGTCCTTGGTGCAGCAGCTGGTCCTCCGCTGCACGGTTGTCCAGATGCACAAGCATGAGGCGCGAATGCATCTCTGTGAAATACCAGATGGTGCTCCTTCACATTTCTCTTCCATGTTTTTCTGTTTGAGATTCATGACATGTTCTCTCTTACAGCATTAATCTCTTGTGAAAGATCTTCAACTTAAGAAGAAAGAGAAACTTGTTTGTGTATGGGTTTGGATGGAAGAATGTGTCTGTGTTTATGTAATAAATGTCAGATGGTCTTTGTTACGATCATTTCCCCAGAGGCTTATATTAGGATGGTTTGACTTGTGAGCCACCCCCTGGGTGAATCTGTGGTTTAATGTCACTTGCTCTCATGGTCTGCCCAGGCTTGCCTTCCTACAGTCTTCTACTTCCTTCTTAGGTTATGCATTTTGACACTCCATCTGGTGTGAAAAGCATTCCCAGAGCTCAAGATAGAACAGCTTGTCTTTGGTAGCTGGAAGTTCTGAATAATCTGTCTCCTCTTCTTCAACCATTTGAATATTTGTTCCGCATTCTCACAGTGGCAGTCAGCCCTCAATATCCAGGCAGGAGAAAGGATCCTTCGGGACCCTCACACATCCTATCCGTTTCACTGGTTAACAGCAGTTACCAGCCCACCTTTGAGGGTGCAGAAGCATAAAACCCAGAGGCCTTAAAGGAGGCAGTCAGCTGGTTACCCAGTGCTAGGTTTACTCTGGCATTTCATATCTATGGCAAAATGGAAGTTATTTTTCAAAATGTTATTTGTTATAAAGAATGCATTGGTTTCATAATTTACTTCTAAGCTCAGAATGCAGAGCTCAGTTTAGATTGCTGATACATATGGATGACAAACTGAAGTCTTTGATTTTGTGTGTGTGCCTATTTTATTACTGTATCAAAATATAAGGGATGCTTAATGTATACAATACTCATTTCCTTTAAATCTTTACTTTTAAATTTTAAGACACATTAATCAGCTACTGAATTTCATAATAAGTTGGTTTGTTTTTTATAGTATACATTAAAAATTTTTTTTTTCTCATTACCCTTTTCACCTTTGTCCATGAACTTGATTATTGCATTGAGCCATTATTACAATATTTTTTGATGAGGATCTGGCCTGGGTGGACCCAGGCTAGGCCTGCATGCTCAGCTCTTCTTTGACCAATAAATAATCGAAGAAGAGGATCCACAGGCATGATTTTATAGATGCACTATGAAAATACAAGTAAATGCAAAAGTATAGTGATATGTCCTCATTTTATTACAAACTATATAGTACAATGTAGTTAGCTGGTAGAGATGACATAGTATGAAACATGGAAGTTAAATCTAGACTTTATGGCTTATAAAGGGAGATTGTACACACATGTAAGCTCATTTTGCTGAATTTTTGGGAAGACGCCATTGGGATCACAGGGGTCTAACAAACGCCCCATAGGTAGCTTTCTTTTATCTGTAGGACTTTATGGTGCATAGATAGAATACCACTGACATCAACATCAGCCTTTCTCCTGGGAGTAACTAGGTTTATTTGGTGTCCTCCGTCTTAATGGCATTTGTAGGCATTTGAGCTTATCAGAATGTAGCCTTTGAACATCAAAGTCAAGTATAACTTCTGTAGATTTCTATGGCACATACTTAGTTTTGGCAAGACTTAAATTCAGGAATGCATGGCACTCTTCATTTGAAAACCAAAAACCATCTCTTGAGTTAAGCACTAACAGGCTAATATAGGGAAATGGCCTCCCAATTTTTGGAATGGACACCAGTCAGGGGACCCCCATGTAGCTCAGGATCTTAGGGATTCTTATTACACCATCCAGTGTGGAACAAAGTGTGTATAGGTTATTAAATAGAAGTTCAGTTGGTGCCTTTTAACATGGATGTTTCAATTTAATATCCATAGCAGACATATGGATTTGATTCTTTTTTTTTTCTCCTTTTTTATGAGGAGCCCACAGTCAGTGAGATTGTTACTTGTCCAAACAGCATGCCAGGAATTGAGAGCTAAAACCTAATTCTCTGACTGAATGTTTCATATCACAGATGCTGCTTCTGTAAATGCAGCGTTCATTCATTCATTCACTTGTTTGCTGTATATTTCCTTCTGTATTTGTTGGTGTGTAGTAAGCTCTGCTGGCTTTTCCAGTGCTCCAATTGAATGATCTTTAATGATATGGAGTTTTACTAGGGTAGTAGTGTGGTAATTGGGTTCATTTGGGAAGTGGCAGTCTGTGGATCTCAAGAGGAAGCCCATCTCCAAATATACACATATTGCAGATAGATCATATCTAATTAGAATATGTAGTTGCTTGGTTAAAAGTTTTCAAGTGATCCTTTTGTGAGATTCCATTCATACCTAAGACACCTAGAATAAGTACTTAGGGGGAGATCATGAGGAAGCTTGTCAGAGTTCTTTGGGCACCCAGCTGTTAGCTAATGTGGTGAGAAGACTGGGGAGCTGTCCTTAGAAAGATACTTCTAGAATACATTAAATTGTACACATCCTGAGATGAGTAAAATGTAAACTGTGCAGCAAGGGCTGTGTGGGCGCCTCCTCATCAGGTGCATTCTTAGACTCGAACCAACTCTGCCCTATTTCTACTAGTTCCCTCTGCAACATGGAATGGTGCGGTAGTTAAAATGTGTCTGGTGAAACTTTTGCCAAGGGACTGTATGCACAATGCAGAAGGGATAATACGGAAAAGTATATTTGACAAAAGTGTAGGAACAAAAATTAAACTCAATGTTCAGAAATGGCTCACACAATCTATATGTGGTTTTATTCTCTTCAAATGCTAGAACTCAATTTCCTACACAAGATTAAACGTGCAAAAATTTGAAAAATGATTGGGAATATTTGAAAGGCAGTAACTTTTAAAGTCAGTTTTGGAAGAAACAAATAATTATATTGGTTAATGTCCAATAGTGAAGTAGAGAATAACAATCTTAAGAAAAATAGTGATCTTGGTGTTTTAATGAAATTGGAGGAGCAAATAATATAAAACAAAATGCTAAGGTAAAATTCTTAATCAAGAAAATGTTACCAAACAGACAAAATTATTCCTATGCACAGGTTACTTCAAATTTTTTATGTGTAATATATTTTGTGTTAGGAATAGTCAAAGCCGCAGTTACTGAGGGGCTAATTATCTGCTTCTTTGGTGTTCCAGGCCTTTTTCCTCTTAGATTTTCTTCTTCCAGGCACTTTTTGCTGCTTCCCATACTCTATGTGAGGCGGTGGGAGTCTTATAGAAGCAAATACACAAAAGAAAAAGCAGATAAAACTCAAAGACTTCCCTTTTGATATCTGTTGAGATCTTTTATGAAATGTCTAGTCATGAAGATGATTGACAAGGTGAATTTTAGATATTTTGTGACTATCACTTTGAAATGAATTAAAGAGATAATTCCTTTAAATCAATTTAGAAAAAAATGTTGTTTAATAAAATATGCAAAATATATTTAACATTTTTCATCAGTGGTGCTAAGACTTCAACTCAAATGTTGCTACCTGTGGTTTGTTTCTGCATGTAGGAATCCAAGCTTCTGTTGTTTACAGCCGAGATATTTTTACTCAATATTAACAAAGTTGATACTTCTTAAAAAACAAATTGGTACATGTTGTGAACATTTTACTTTAGACTGCCATATCATTTTTCTACTTCTCAAAGAAAAAAACAACTCAAAATGATTTTCAAAAAAATATTACTTTTTCTTACTGCAAGGAAGCACTTGCCTAGGCAACAAAAACTTTTCATTTTTAGAATTAATTCTAATTAATAAGTAAACAGGTTTGGGCACAAAAGTTCAAAAAGTAATAGTATGGCCCTAGCCAGTTTTGCTCAGTGTTGGCCCACGGACTGAAGGGTTCCGGGTACAATTCCGGTCAACCAACGGCATATACCTTGGTTGCAGGCTCAAACCCTGACCCGGTAGGGATGAGTGCCAGAGGCAACCAATCAATGTGTGCCTCTCACATCGATGTTTCTCTCTCTCTTTCCCTCCCTTCCACTCTCTCTAAAAATCAATGGAAAAATATCCTCAGGTGAGGATTAACAACAACAAAGAGTTTCTGATTGAAAAGTGTTCTTCTTATTGGCTCAACTTTTTCAAGGACCTATTATATGCAAAATATAAAGAGGCATATAGCTAATCCTCTGAAAAGGAGGTATAATTTTAGAGATTTTATATATCCAATGTAACTGCAGGAATAACTAAATTGCAAGAAGTAATTTTTTCTTTAATTACAGTGACAAAGAATTTAAGAGTTGACACATCCTTAGAGGAGGAGGGCACGGAAGGCATGCTGTCATCTGTGTTGCAAACGTAAACTGATTTAGTCTGAGTTTAATGTGTATAGTGAAGACTTACTTTATAAAGCAATTATAGCAGATTGTTTATTAAAATCCTAATTTATACTCACATTCTCCATTTAGAGGGCTCTCTCAATTAAGACATCATTAGGTCCAAACCTGATTCAGAAATCACATACTTCCTTGTTGCTTTTGTATGTATGCTATATCGTCACGGTCATAGATATATTAAAAAGAATATTTAGAGCTTATCCAGAGTAAGCCAATCTCTCTCACTTTGCAAACTGGGAAACTGAGGCTCCAGGATATAACTTAGTAACTGTCTTTTTCCTTAGTAGCCAGCATTTTCCTGGAGCATGGGTTAGAACCCAAACCCTGTCCAGAGATCTTAATAGTGGCCCCTGTCCCCACATACATGCACATATTCATACACTTGGACTATTCTCCTGGGGTATTTTCAATATATTTCATCTTTTTATGTGTATTTTATCTATATCTATAGTTATGGTTACCTATCTAATATAACATGCGTATTCATATATGAATATATTAAATATATCAAATGTATTTACATGCTAGAGGCCTGGTGCAAGAATTTGTGCACCAGTGGGGTGCTTCTGCCTGGCCTGCAGGATCAGGTCAAAACCAGCTGTCTGACATCCCCCAAGGGGTCCTGGATTGTGAGAGGGCTCAGGCCAGGCCAAGGGACCCCACTGGTGTATGATCAAGGCCACGGAGGAAGGCAGGAGTTTTGCCAGTCAGGGTGGGAATGCAGGAGGGCTCCAGGGCATGTCCGGCCCATCTCACTCAGTCCCAATCAGCCAGACCCCAGCAGCAAGCTAACCTACCAGTCGGAGTGTCTGCCCCCTGGTGGTTAGTGCATGTCATAGCAAGCAGTTGAGCTGCCTTAGCATATCATTACCATATCATGTTTTTTTTAAAATATATTTTTTATTGATTAAGATATTACATATGTGTCCTTATCCCCACGTTGCCCCTTACACCACCCCACCCCCGCTCATGCCCTCACCCCCCCATTGTCCGTGTCCATTGGTTAGGCCTATATGCTTGCATATAAGTTCTTTGGTTGATCTTTCCCCCTTACCCCCACCCTCCCCTACCTTCCCTCCAAGGCCCGACAGTCCAATCAATGCCTCTCCATCTCTGGATCAGTCCTTGTTCAGTTTATGTTGTTCATTATATTCCACAAATGAGTGAGATCATGTGGTATTTATCTGCTCTCCAGTTCCATCCATGCTGTGGCAAATGGTAAGAGTTCCTTTTTCTTCTTCCTCTTCTTAAAGAATACCTTTCAGCATTTCATATAATGCTGGTTTGGTGGTGATGAACTCCTTTAGCTTTTTCTTATCTGTGAAGCTCTTTATCTGACCTATTCTGAATGATAGCTTTGCTGGATAAAGTAATCTTGGTTGTAGGTTCTTGCTATTCATCACTTTGAATATTTCTTGCCACTCTCTTCTGGCCTGTATGGTTTCTGTTGAGAAATCAGCTGACAGTCATATGGGTACTCCCTTGTAGGTAACTGACTGTTTTTCTCTTGCTGCTTTTAAGATTCTCTCTTTGTCTTTTGCTCTTGGCATTTTAATGATGATGTGTCTTGGTGTGGTCCTCTTTGGGTTCCTTTTGTTTGGGGTTCTCTGTGCTTCCTGGACTTGTAAGTCTATTTCTTTCACCAGGTAGGGGAAGTTTTCTGTCATTATTTCTTCAAATAGGTTTTCAATATCTTGCCCTCTCTCTTCTTCTGGTACCCCTATAATTCTGATGTTGGTACGCTTGAAGTTGTCCCAGAGGCTCCTTACACTATCTTCATATTTTTGGAATCTTTTCTTTTTTCTTTTTCGGTTGGGTATTTTTTGTTTCTTCATATTTCAAATCTTTGACTTGATTCTTGGGATCCTCTTGTCTGCTGTTGGATCTCTGTATATTATTCTTTATTTCAGTCAGTGTATGCTTAATTTCTAGTTGGTCTTTTTTCATATCCTCCAGGGTCTCACTAAATTTATTGGCGGTTTCCATAAAATTCTTGAAAAACCTTATAAACGTGGTTTTGAACTCTATATCCAGTCATTTGCTTTCCTCCTTTTCTGTCATTTGTGACCTGTTTCTTTGTCTCTGCATTTCTTATGCTTCCCTGTGTTGGTAGAGTGGTTTTGTGTGCTAGGTGTCCTGTAGGGCCCAGTGGCTCAGCCTCCCCAGTTACCTGATGTGGACACTCTTGGTGCACCCCCTTGTGGGCTTTGTGCACAGTCTTGTTGTAGTTATGCCTTGATTGTTGTAGGATCACTGGGAGGAATTGACCTCAAGGCCAATTGGCAGTGAGAATCAGCTGTGTCTGCAGTGGGAGAACTTCTGTGCTGAAGACACCCTTCTGGGGCAAGACTTGCTTGAGAGGGGCTTTGGTGCTCACTGAGTCTGCCCCCTGAGTGTGTCCCTTATGGATCTGAGGAGTTGTAATCTGGATGGTCCCCCTCTGACCACTGGGTACACTGGCTCTTGGATCTAAGGAGGTGCTAATTTAGCCTCTGCCTGAGGTTACCCAGCAGGAGCTACGAAGAGAACTGCAGATTCCCCTTCCATTTTGGAGTTTGGAGGTGCCCTGATGAGGCCCAGCTGTGAAGCAATGCAAGCTGCTGTGGAGTCTTGGGCCTTCTCTTGGAAGTTCTGGGTCTGCCTGGCCCAGCTGCAATTTGTTAGGTAATTTTCAGGTTGCAAAGGGCCAGGGCATTCATATGCAAAAGCCTCTGCTGCAGCCTGGGTGGGGCAGGGTCTCAGGGAATCAAAGGGAGGAGCAAGCAGCTATGGCTGGTTCTCAGCCCTGCCCTAAGGGGCCGCACGTCTCAGTGTCCCGATAATTGCTGCAAGCACCTCTGAGGGAAAGCCGCCCTCAAGTTCAGAGTTCTGCCTGCTGCCAGACAGTCCAGTTTCTCCCCGTATGAGTCCTGGGTCCCCAGAGACTTCCTGGAACCGGAGTTCAGAGCAGTCGGGAGTTTGTGACTCCCTCCTGATTCAAAAAGACAGCCGCATCTTCAGGTACCAGCCCCTTTCTGCGCGCACTCGAGCCTCCGTACCTTTGCACTTTACTTCCGCAGCTCCTCCGAGTCTCAGTGTGCTTTTCTCTTTTCTTCTAGTTGTAGAATTTACACTCAGCCAGCCTTCCTGTAGTTCTGGATGATGTCCGTTTTGTCTTTTCGTTGTATTTTTGAAGTTGTTGTGGGAGGCAGCAATTTCCCGGTGTTTACCTATGCCGCCATCTTAGTTTCTCCGGAAACAATGTATATTGATGTAATATATCGATGGAACTGTGTGAAGGACTGAATCATGTAGAATTAATGCATGTATACTATAGTAGTGTTGATCGTCAATTGTGAGACCTAAAGACATTGCCCCATGTCCTGGAGCAGATTGGCCGCCTGCTGACAATAAGAAAGTTCTTTATCTGGGTCCAGCCCAAAGCGACGGGATGGGCTATTTTCCAGCTGTTCTCGAGTAAAATACTACCGTTTGTTGTTCTTTCTCTCTTCCTCCATAGTGCTCCAACCATAAGGCAGCGGCGAAGGCTGCAAGCACTTCCCAGCGTCACTTAAGCAGCAGCATATCATGTTTTGATTGGTTGAAGAGATGGCCAGACAACCAGACATTTAGCATATTAGACTTTTGTTATATAGGATTTATTTTCTACTTCTAAATATTCACCAGCTTACCTATTTTCTAAATAACATGCTTATTTATGTGCAGTTTTACCACAAGAATACACCTGCAAATACAATTGACATGATAGACCCTTAAGATGAATACATATTAAAAAAACATCATATATAATGTATTTGTACATATGTATATACACATAAACACATGAATGCATTCACAATTATGAATCAGCTATCAACAAGAGGAATAAAGAATGCTTGATTAAGCCCAACAACTCTCTATATCGAAGTACATGTTCTTAAATTTAATTCACATGGATATTTATAGTATCATCTCTTGCTAATACTGTAGCAGCTCTTAGGTTGTACTTGGCTTATTCAGGTTCACCCTTTCTGCTGGACATTACATAGACACTGGGGTGTGTCTTAAGGACACACAATGAGCTCACTGAACTTACGTGCTGGGACTGAAAATGAAACAAGTGAAACCCTGTTTCCTTTTTTCCACTTTGTTCTGTGAAAACAGCACAGCAATGCATAAGACTCTCTGTTCCATGACTATGCTGAGGGCAAAGCTAACAGAACACACTCGAAGGCATTGGGAAATCCATGCTTCACAAGCAGATGGGCATGATTCTTCTAGAATACATTAATTTTCAGAGGAAAGGGCATAAAAATCACAAGCTTTTGAAATGAAACGTGTAGCCTTGACATTTCCCCAAATAGACCACACTCTCTTGGTGAGACACCCACAGAGATGAGGAGACATAGAGAAGCATCTTGGGCCTAGGCTGGCTGGTAGAGAAAGGTGGTCGGTCACAGAGAATGCTGGTGAGAAAGAGAGGGCATTTCCCTTGCTCAGTAGGAAGGCAGGGATGTTATTATTCAAGCGGGGGTGGGGGGGGGCATTGAAATTATTTGGTCATGACAACATGTGAGTTCTTTCTATGTGATTTGGCAAAATTGGGAACAATCTTAAATGTTAATTGTGGTTATTGTATTTTAATTTTAAATAGGCCACAATGGAAACACTTCCTTTTAGGGTTTGATAAAGATTAACACTCTATAGTAAAAAGGGGTACACTTTGAGTTCTCAGAGACTGCCCTTGCCTCTCAACATCCAATTTCACTTTCTTCTTAGTAGTAATATCTGTTTTTATTTCTAGTCGTCCGTAACAAAGACTAGAATTTCCAGGCTACCTTGCTGCTACATGTGGCCCCATGACTAAAATCTGGCCAGAGAGATGTCTGCAATTTTGTCAGTTATTGTCAACATCACTTCCGGGATGTCACTTTTGAAAAGGACAGATTCTTCATGTGCTTCCAATACCCCTCTCTGTGAAAGACACATGACAAACAGCCTAGTGCTTAGTTATCAAAGATTTGAAAGATGAAGGAATTGAGAAGCTTGGGCTCCTGCCAAAAACAGGAAACCAGTTTACCAGGACCAGACTTCGATCTAGAGATTCCTTTTTCATAGTAAAACGAATTTCAGTTCTTTCTTGTTTAAGGAGCTTTATTTCCCTCCTTGTAGACAAACCTATCCTGATTAGGTATTATTGTTTACATGTCAAAAGATAAAATGACATTCATACGATAGTGATTCTCTGACAACTTCATAGAAGCATAAGGGTGATATGATGTTAATATATTTTTATGGAACTTCAAAGTTTTAGAGTTAGGATGTGTGATATCTTCAAATTTTAACTATAGTCACTGTGGGGAATTATTGAATGTGTACATTATGAAAACAAAATTTTACAGACTGTTCCCTTAGCAAAAACTTTTAGAAAGGGAATTCAACTCAAATCTAAATTTGTAGTGTTAAGTGGGTTCAACTCTAGCAGGTAAACCCAAAGTTGTCATAACCAGGAATTCTTGCAAGTGCTAAAAATCCCCAATCTCCATACCATTGAAATACCATTTAATTGCCAGTATAGTGCAAGTTTCTATAGGAAGATAGAATTGTTATTCCCTGTAGATATCGATCTAGTCTTTGGGACATCACAAAATACTATTTATTTACATAAAAGAGATTAACAAAACATGATGAAGCTTGTTACAAATCTTTAGACTCTATGATATTTATGGATACAGTCAGTATAATCATGAAACATATGATATAATGTAAAAAGATAGCGTTGAAACACATAGGCTGGCAGAGGGCTCTGTGTAGTTAAACATGTGATTTGCCTGCTCCTGTTAGAGAAACATTTTGCTTGACATTTGTTTTAGTTCAAAGAAAAAGATAAATGGGAACTTATGTTTGATTAATCTTAAATCTTCTCATGGTACATTAACCCTTATCTTTGAGGTTGTTTTTTAATACCTGGATCAGAAAATTCTACAAAGGAGATCAATATAGATGCTCCTTGATATACAATAAGGTTATGTTTCAATAAGCCCATTGTAAATGGAAAACATTGTACATTGGAAATGCATTTAATACTACACTGTGAAGTATTGTTTGTTTACCCTCATGATCATGTGGCTGACAGGGTGCTATCACACACAGCCACTACTCAGCATCACAGGTGAGTATTGTACCATATATCACTAGCAGGGGAAAGATCAAAATCCAAAATTTGAAGTACAGTTTCTACAGAACGCGTATCACTTTTGCACCATCATAAAATTGAAAAATCGTAAGTCAAACCATTAAGTCGGGGACCACCTGCATTGTGGGTGCATATTACCTTTAAATTGACACTGTGAGATGCAGAAACAGTATCCCCACTATAGTACTCCTTTACTAAAAACTCTTGTCCTCTCCTGTCAATTACGATGGTTCCTGTGCTATTAGGAAAGTGGTGCCATGGATTAATTACAGGCACACCTCAAAGATACTGCAGGTTCGGTTCCAGATGACTGCAATAGAGCGGAAGTGTCAATAAAGAGTCATAATGTTTTCGCAAGACAAAAAGAAAATGCAACACCTGTGAGGCACAGTAAAATGAGGTGTGCCGATAGGTATTAATAAAATATGACTGTCTTAAAATATAATTATTAACTGGAAAATTATGGCTTAGAAGCAAAATATTAGCTTTTTCCTCTTGACATTAATTTCAAAGTTGATTTGTCTCAATAAAAGATGGTTGCATACTTTTCATGTTCTTATGCATTAGCTTCAATTGTAATTTCCATTATAAAATTAGATTAGTTTTTTTATCCCCTTTTAACACCAATTGAAAGGATTTATTTATTTTTCCTTTTTATTGAATTTAGGGTGACACTGGTTAACAAAATTATACAAGTTTCAGGTGCACAATTCTACAACACATCTTCTGTACACTTGCATTGTGTGTTCACCACCTCAAGTCAAATCTCCATCCATCAGTATCCCCACATACCCTCTTCCACCTCCCCCACCCCTCTTCCTCCAGCAATCATCACACCATTGTCAATGTCCATTAAGTTTTTCTCTTTTGTTTGCTAATCCCCCCATCTCCAGACCCCTCCCCCAATTCAAAAATACTTAAAGACAGCTCTGCCAGTTTTGCTAAGTGGTTAGAGCGTGGGCCTGCTGACTGATTCCCAGTCAAGGACATGTACCTTGGGGCATGTACAGAGAGGCAACCAATCAATGTCTCTCTCTCTCACATTGATGTTTCTCCTCTCTCTCTCTCTCTCTTTCTCTCTTTCTCTCTTCCTCCCTCCCTCCCTCCCTCCTATTCTCTCTAAAAGTCAATGGAAAAAGTATCCTCAAGTGAGGATTAAAAAAACAAAGCTACTTAAAGACATACACACATTTAGTCTTCTGTATCTTTATATTACTATATGATTATGTTTACTAGTTGAACTAAAGTAAGCTTTCCAGAAAAACCAATGATGTGCTAATAGGCATAAAATTTGTTCTATGGCTCTTGAAAATAATGTTAATTTTTCCTTTTTTGTCAAGTAAAAATCTCAATTCCTTAACTTTCTAAGATTTATTTCTGATCATTCCAGTGATTACAAATGTATATCTACTCTAGGAGAAAAGCAGTTGTTATATAAAATTAAACACTGATTTTCTAAAACAATGAAGCATGATATTTAAAGAGAAAAAAAATATCCACTGATTGTATATCCAACAAAATTTGTCTGGTTCTTCATTTGTTAAAACAGCTTTATTAAGGTATAATTTACATACCATTAATTTGCCTATTTGAAGAAAAATAATTTAATGATATTTGCACAATCTGGGTTTATTTACCAACCCAAAAAGATAGAAATAATAAGCCCGCAAGGGAACCAGATGGTAGAAAAGTATAAGGCAAAGGATAGCCCTTCATAGAGAGGAAATATTTCTCACAATAAGTCAGCATATCTAAATAATTGGAAGTATTACTTTAGTTAATGATGCCAACTTTTAAAAAGAGTTTTCATTATTTAAAAAATCAGTAAACAAGTCTTATTTAAAGATTAAAATGAAAAATCAAAATGGTGGAGTTTGGCTTCCCATTCCTCATGAGAGGAGCTTGGAAGCCAACACTGTTTTCTAAGGATACAGACTGAAAATTCAACAACTCCTAGGACACAAGTCAAACCATCGCCCCCTAAGACAAGAAACAGTCAGGACTCAGGAGTAGGAACTTCCATAGCAACCAGTGACAGGCAGGAAAACCTGAACTGTGATTGGTGCATTTCTGGAGGCTCTGAGCACACAGGTCACAAACTCCTGGAAATCCCAAGCACAGGAAGGTCCTGACAGTATTGTGAGATTTACCTCCAGGAGCTTGACCAGATTCCCACAACAAATATCGGGGAAGAAAATCCTGTTGGACTTCCAGCCATGAAAGGAATAAGGAAACCAGAAGTACTGGCCTCAGGGGAAGCTAGTTAACCAGAGCCTAAGTGACCTCGGTGAGGACTGGATCTAATGCAGCCCATTCAAGCCACCATCTCCTACCGCAGGGGAGAAGAAACAACTGGAGAAACACAAGGTTCACAGTCCAGAGGCTTAGGGTCAGTAAAGACTGAGACCTAATCTCAGGATTCCAGATACTGCCCTTCCGCATACTTCTCCACATTATCCAAAGGCCTGGTTACAGCTGTTCCTTTTACCAGTAGGTCATTTCTGGCTGTCAAGAAAAAATTACAAAACAGACCAGAAGGTAAAACACAAGTCAAAGAGACAGAACAGGCATCAGAAACAGACAGGGTAGGGAGGTTAGAATTATTAGGCCAGACATTTTAAATTTTCAGGATTAATAGATTGTGAACTCTAATGGGTAAAGTAGCGAGTGTATAAAAACAGGGGGTGATGTGAGCAGAGAGATGAGAATTCGAAGAAAGAACAAAAAATAAATGCTGGAGGTTGAAAAACACACACATCTGTAATAGAAAAAGAAGAATGACTTTGATGAGTTGATTAGTAGACTGGACATCACTGAGGAAAGAATCTGTGAGCTAGAGATTATATCAAATGAATCCCTGAAAACCAAAAAGCAAAGAGAGCAAAGACTAAGAAAAAAAACACACAGAACAGAATACTCAGGTACTGAGGAGTGAGTACAAAATATGTAATTTACAAGTAGTGGGTATACCAGAAGGAGAAGAAAAAGAAACAGAAGACATGTGTGAAATAATAATGATACCAAACCACAGATCCAGGAAGCTCAGAGAACACCAAGCAGGATAAAGTGTGTGTGTGTGGGGGGGGCGGGGGGGAGAAAGAAAAGAAAAACAAAATTTAAAAATGAAATCTAGAAAACTATACCCAAGTCATAAATCATAATGACATAGATAAAAATGGGAAAATACTGATTTTTCTATTGTTTAATATCATATTCCCACTTCATAAGGGTAAATTTAATTTTATATGAGAAAGTTAAACTCCAAATCTTAAAATATTGAATAGAAGCATAATTTAATTAAAACACAGCGCTTTAAACAATCCCATTAAAATGGAGATGAACACGTGTCTATCCTTGTGCAGTTTCTGTTCTGGTTTCTTTTTCCAGTGATACTCCATGGATATGGATAAATTAAATGGCATTCATGTACTTGTAACTGATTATACTTGAGGGGGTTTTGTGCACCTGGTGAAATTCTAAGCAACATCTAAATGACGTGAGTCTTCAAGAATATAAATTGACAAGCAGCTGTCTCTAAATGCTACTTATTAAACAGGGTGATTCACAGAATTCTAACACCTCCTCTCTTGCACAGCTTTTCTGCTTGTCATTTGTTCTCTTCATAATAAAGTAGATAAAATAAATTAATACTTCATCTTCCAAATTTGGATGTATAGACTCTGTCCATGTGTCATATACTATTTAGACTACCTCTATTTTAATGTCTTGCATAAAACATAAACTGAATAGATATATAAGGAATTTAAGTAGCATGTTATGAATAACCTCTTTCTTAATTGTACATGAACAATTTTTGCCATAAATGTTAATTTTCAAACATTATAGATATATCTGTGTTTACTTAAATGTGATTCATAAATGGAATCAAGAGATATTTATGTGGTTAGTTTGAACAGGGACATCTCAAAAAGAATAGAATTCAGTAATTATAAGGGGAAAACACACAAAATAAACTGCTTTGAGATAGGTTGAGTCAAAGAGAAAATCCTGAGAAGCAAGACTGGGTGTAATGAGAAAAATCAATTTCAGACCTAGACTGTATACCTGGAACAAAGATGTCAGGGAATAGGGAGAGGGTGGATAAAGGAAGCTGCTCTGGGCTCGACTAGTTGTCTGAGTACAAAGTTGTGGCAAACAGCAAACACAAAGGACTATACATTCCTAAAAATAGAGGGCAGAATAACTGGGTTGAAAGTCAAAGTGCAGAAAGAATTTCAAAGAAACTATCTTTACCAGCTGAAGGGAGGTAAGCAGGTTTCTCTGACTAAAATGTCTACTGTTTGGTTCACAGTGCAGTTTGTACACCAAGAAAATGGTTTCATAAACTAGAAAAAATTATTGCATGAAACATACAAATAGCATACCTCCTAACTTTGAATTTATAAATTCTGTCAGAGTGTATCATAGATTATTTTGATGCCCCATATTAAACCATGAGCTAAATAAACATATAAAAAGGACTGAGTTGAGGCTTGTATTTAAAGTTTTAGTTTTCTCTGGGTGAGTGTAGAGAGGAGCAACCCTGGTGTTTTCTAACCTAGGGAAACCTTTTTCACCTGGTTGTCTATGAGGCTGACATCATTCCCAGGCTTCCAGCATTTTAACATTTATTAGACAGGTATACAAATGGAAAAAAAATGTAAGTGTATTGCTTGATGACTATTATTGGATGTTCTTATACAACATTTAGTGAAATGATAGAAAAGCAGTTAAATTTCTGAAATGATCTGTTATGACCCCATGAAAGGAACAGATGGCAGGTACTATGCACATTCATACTGATGCTTCTGAAGGTTGACAATGGCTGCTCCTTCTCAGGTTTTCAAGTAAACAGTCTCTAATTACCACAAAAATGCCTGCCCATTACAAGGGGAGGGTGACATGCAATGGGATGGGGCAACTTCATTGGCAGTAACAGCTGCAGATGCTAATCCTACCAAGCAGTGCTAATTAAAAGTGGGAAAGAATAGAACAGTAACAAAACATCAGTCTGTAGAAGGACTACCACTGAAACATGGACTCTATTCCATGAAGAGGTGCCCAGAGATACGTCCTAAGGGAAGAGGGAAGATAATGCTTTTGAAGAAATATCATCCTCTCTAAAGAAAAAATTATACTCATTGCAGAGAAAATTTTGAAGATTGAAAAATAATTAAAACTAATTAAAGCCAGAATTCCATAAACAGTAAAGGATGTCATCAGAGGCTTCATAAGAGTAGTGGACAGAGAGTCTTCAGGAAAATCAGACAAGGAAGTTCGAAGTCTTCAATAAATGTCTCCATTCGTAGATGCTCTGTGCTGTTCAAATCATGGTCTACAGCTTGATTCTGGTCCTTCAATGAGATAAGAAAGTTATGCCAGAATGTAGAGCAACTGCAGATAAAGCAACTAAGTATAGTGTTGACTTCAGCTTTTTAAAATAATTATATATGTGTGTTTATAACAAGGCATTTTAGAAGATCCATTTTTGCAAAAGACAAATTTCAAGCAGGTACCTTAGTAGCACCTTTAGACTTTATTTTGGTTAGTAATAAGAAAGACTAATATAATGCTTGCACTAAAATATAGTCTTTATTTTGAAATAGGCCTATAAATAATTTTGATATTGTAACTTGACACTTTGGAGATTCATTTCAAGAGCCCTGCTATATGTTGTAAACAATCTAGATCAGAAATTAGAAATAACATTTATTGACTGTATATATCTGTTAGGGTCCAGTCAAGAGACAAAAACTACTGAATTTAGAAATTTTAAATTTTCATGCAACATAGAAATAAAAATAACAGTTTTTCAGGCAGTTAAAAAGGAAGAAAATTATAATATCTAATGAATTTAATTTTATAAGAAAAATTTCACCATAAAGTTTCTAACTCCAAAGGTAAGCATCATTGTAAAGTAAGTATTTAATTTTTCAGAGAAAACCAAGGTGACACCATTTTCAGTACAGTTTCCAGGATAAAACCTGGTAAACTTGACTTACAATTTTTCTAAATGTCATACATTGAGCTTCACATATAATAGATGGTATCTCCCAAACTTGCAATTATTCCCCCATGTGTACTTTGCTTTAGTTGGACAGTCCTAATAAGTAAAGTCAATGACAACAGACCAAGCAGATCACGCTAGATCCAACAATATCATTCATTGTATGAACTCAACATCCCATCTAGTCAAAAACAAGCCAACTCAGTCCTTATACTTCTCAATCATCCCAGATTTTCTACTGGAGCAGATAATTTATCCATAAACAGATAACCATCTACATGTTTGTTGTAAAAAAAAAAAAACAAACATCAAGCTATACATGGTGTGTGGGAACCCTAATCAGTATATGCCAGATGTTCAAGGCCAATTGGAGTCTGGGGGCCCTGTCTGGAGTACGCCAGATGTACAAGGCCAGCCTGAGCATGGGAATCCTAATCAAGGTGTTCAAGGCCAAGTTGCCATAGGCAGATGCAAGGACACAGCAGTTTCACTGTATGCACAGTGCAAGTGTGCCCTTCTATAACCCAAGTATTGATGTCACCATTTTGGTAAGAAGCCTCTTTTGTCTAAGTTAGTATAAAGACATGTTACTGACTGGCTGGTGAGAGGCTACCTGGTCGGACTACTTTGTGAAATAGCTTCTGTGTTTACTGAGGCTGCTTTTATGTAGGGCTGCTGTTTGTACAGCGGCTGCTTAGAATGGCTCCTGTGTTTACTACAATATTAATAAGAACTGCCTCTGAAGGCTACTTTGAAGAACTACTTTGTCTAATGGCTACTTAGCAGCAATGGCTATTTGGTCTGCAATAAAGCCTCTCTCCTATATGCCTATGACTTCTCGTATCTCCTCCAGCTAATACCCGGCGTCCATGAAGGTCCAGTTCCTGGCAGAGTAGGACTTATATCCCACATAGTGACAAGATTTTTTTGACATAAATATCCATTATATTTCATTGATTCTCTTAGATTAAATTACCAACTAAACACACATATCAAATAAAGGATAAAACTCTTTAATTATGCAATCTTAATTTTCTTACTACATATAATACCTACTCCTTTACTACTAGTAAGATGTGTATAGATCACTAGACTTTCTTTTAAAATCAGTTACTAAATTAATATACAAATATGTAACTCATTGCATGGTTTCATCCAAACCACACATAAGAATGGCATCCACAGATTCCTAATAAAAATAGGAATAATGGGATAGCTTCCTTGCTCTAATTCACTTGCCCAAGGCTTACTCTTTGTTTAAGCTCCAGTTAAATTATTCATTCTTAATTAATCTTTGTCTGAATACATCTGTCCTTAACCATTTACCATTTCTTCACACTCTTTATAATGTTTTAAAACTTTCTAAAGAAGTTATACATTTTATTGATCAGACTAGATATAAGCTTTTAAAGACTAGGGATAGTGTTTTGTCACATCATCCCCCAAGGACCCGTGCCTGTGTAGTTCATATAACCATTACTTTTATTATTTTTTTTTACATTTTTAATTGGTTCTTAGAGAGGAAGGGAGAAAGGGAGAAACATTGATGTGAGAGCCAAGCATTCATTGGCTGCCTCCTGCATGCCCCCCACTAGAAACCAAGCCACGACCCAGGCATGTGCTCTGACCAGGAATTGAACCAGCAACCCTTTAGTACACAGAATGATGCTCAACCAACTGACCAGGGCCATATAACCATTATTGAGCTGAGCCTTGAACAGACTGCATATTATGTGTATTTTTAATATAAATATATATATATATATATATTCCCAGAATAATGTATATACACCTTAACAACTGATAGCTAAATTTTGAAAATGAACTGCATTTTAATACACAGTCTTTATAATTATTCAATGTGTGTAAATTTTTTGGGACACCCTATATATATATTATGAGATGCTGTTGAGTTAGATATAGTTATTACTTATTGTCTTAGTGCTATCGATTTGTTTATTTTAATCTCTAAGTTAGAATAAATGATTGACCCTAATAAAATTTGAAAGTTCACAAATATTTTTTAAAGAAGAAGATTTTAGGTGTTGACAGAATTTATATATATAAAATTTAGCACCCAGCTTGTGTGGTCCAGTGGTTGAGTATGGGCCCATGAACCAGGAGGTCATGTTTTGATTCCCAGTAGGGGGTGTGTAGGAGGCAGGTGATCGAAGTTTTTCTCTCATTGATGTTTCTAACTATCTATCCTCTCCCTTCCTCTCTCTAAAATCAATAAAAATATATATTTCTAAAATTTAGCTTTATCAATTTGTTTTTTAAAAATCATTTATTCCAGTTGGGAAAATAGACAGTATGTATTTGCAACATTATGAAAAGATAGAAAAAGCACTGGCAGCATTCAAATATTAGGTGATAAACATAAGAAATAGGAATTATACAAGTTTTATTGCATAGGTTCAAAACTTGGATTTCCTATTCATTTTCACCTCCAACATGTCTGCAGCCAAATTATGATTCTGAGCCAAGCAAATACAACAGCAGAAAGGTCATTTTGTAGAAATAATAGTGTTTTAACTTCTTCTCCAGGTGAATTAATGCCATGTTGCTGATGTCTTCCCCATTTAGATAAGAGAAAATAAGGTAAATTGTATTGCAATTTTAATGTTCCCTTTGTCACTCTGAATAAAAGCCATTAATGCAGAGGCTTTTACAAAGTTGCCCTATGTGCACAGGAAATACAGCCAGGTTATTAACCAAATGTAATTGCCTGGTGATAACAGGCCCTTTGAGTCTCTATTTGACACATATTTAACTTCAAAAAAGACTGTCAATTAGGACACCATGTTTAAAGCAAATGGGAAAATTATGTGTGTACAGTTTTAACAAATAAGGTGACACTATTATATACTAGTACATATTCTTTTAGAATACCAAACTCCTATTTTAGTATTGTTTAAAAATGAAAGGACTTAAATACATTTTCATTTGTCCCCTGATGACAAAAGACCAGAGGTACGTTAATGAGCCCAAGCCTCAAATGCTGATACAGGTCCACAGAGTGAGGTTGCCCCAGTCCTCATAAATCTCTCCAATGACTGCAAAACAGTGTGTGTGTGTGTGTGTGTGTGTGTGTGTGTGTGTGCGCGCGCACGCGCGCGTGCACATGTGCTCTCACACACACTAGTGTTCCTAGCAATGAAACATGCTAGTTGCAACATTGAAAGGGGAAGCTATCATTTATTGGCTTCAGAAATTCGATACTTAATTTTGAAGTGCTAAATCCAGAGCATTTTGTGCAGTGAAGTCATCGTATTTGGATTCTAGGTGGGGCTAAGGGTTCAGTCGGAGAGGCAGCATGATTAATTTTGCCCTACCTGGTTTGGTTCAGTGGATAGAGCATCAGCCTGCGGACTGAAGAGTTCGATTCCGGTCGAGGGTACATGCCTGGGTTGCGGGCTTGATCCTCAGTAGGGGGCATGCAGGAGGCAGCCAACTGGTGATTCTATCTCATCATTGATGTTTCTATCTCTCTTTCCCTCTCCCTTCCTCTCTAAAATCAATAAAGATATTAAAAAAAAAAAGAAGAAGAAGAAGAACACGACTTTGACAGAAACCTGAGCCCAGTCTCCTAGCTCTACAGAATGATGTTTTTTAAGATAATAGTTTTGAGGGCTTCCTCTGTGACAGACACCCTTCTGAACACATAATAGAAATTATCTCATGAATTTAGGCAATCATTTCATCTTTCTAAGTATGTGTTCTCTCTTTTATAAATGCATACAAAACAGTACAGTCAGGGGAGAACTTCCGAGTCCTACTCAACATGGTTCTTCCTCTCTGTGGCTCTCTCTCTCGCTCTCTCTCCCTCCCTCCCTCCCTCTCTCTCTCTCTCCATGAAAAAGGAAATGTAACCTGGTCATTATGATGGGCATCTCCATACTCACTAGAGAGGCTATACCTTCAGAGATTAATAGATTATGACTTCTCTCCCATCTGTGCTACGTGTTCC
Organism: Myotis myotis; assembly: GCF_014108235.1. NCBI lineage: Eukaryota > Metazoa > Chordata > Mammalia > Chiroptera > Vespertilionidae > Myotis > Myotis myotis. The sequence continues at coordinate 46,104,625 of NW_023416401.1, forward strand.
ATGTATTATTATTGCTTCTTGTGAGCTGGGCATCATGCTTATCATTGAAAATGTGATAAACAAGATGATGTGGCCTTTGTTCTCATGTGTCTTGGAGTTTCTGTCTCTTTCTTCCTTTTAACAAGGTTAAGTGACTTCTGAATTGTAACTTTGGGACAGATCTGGCACTAATCTTTCTTCTCTCCATCTCATTCAATAACAAAAGCTGAAGGACACTACTTCAAAATTTTTTCTTCTTCATGGGCAGATCATGAAAAACAAATCTGATGATGCTTTTCTTTGGCAGGGTTTAACAAAAATGAAGGAACTTCTTAATAGATGCCGTACACTTGACATTGGTACAGTTTTCTCAAGTCATGAAAATTAAATGGACAACTGTTTCCAAGCACTAATTTGAGATACATTTTATTTCAAAATTATTTTAATTTATGCTTTGGAAATCTAATTTCATATTGGTACAGTCTTTTCATTTCATTCTAAGACAGATAATAGGAGCTGCATTTTTGCAGCTGAACAGCTTTCATTTGAACCAGCAGAAAGGTATCTTCTGGTGATACTTAGAACACCTCGGAAATGTGCAGAATAGCCCCAGATCTGAAAGGAGTTAGTTGCAACTTTTTAATATTTTAGGACTAGGGCAGACCAGACTGGAAACCATTCCAGCTTGCCTTTTTTTTTTTTTTTTTTTTTTTTTTTTTTTTTTTTTTAGGAGGCGACATTCCTTTCCTCTTCATAGAAGCTTCTGAGGGATGCCCAGCCCAAGCTTAAAAGCAGAATGACCTATGACTTCCACTACCTGCCTTCAATTTCTGTCCATCTGAAAGCATGCCCTACTGTTGCCCCAACACCACACTGAAACTGTCTTTTGTCCCTTGTCATGCCTTATGCATTCTCTCCTCATGTCTTTGCTAATGGTCCCATCATTTTCTTTATCCAAAACTTTTTGACATTGAAGTACAAGGCCCAAGCTCACCTCCATGCTATTTTGAACTTCTGGTAACAATAGTCATTCCATGTATTTGACACACAATCATCTATTGCTCTGTGGTGTGTCATTCTCTCTCATGTCAGAGCTGCTGCTCTGTGATTGAAACTTACACATCTGTGTATCTTCTCTCTTATCAAGGAAACTCAAATAAGTGTCTAGAACACAGTGATTCCAGCCAACATATTTCTAGGTCTTTTTGATAGGCTGACTTCATTATTTATGCCATACACAAGAGAGTCGGGCACAAGCTCTCACAGTAAACAGGGACAGGGTCTATGCATATCTGTTAATTATACACTTAGATAATACATTTCTTTCAATATTAACAACTAGAGACCCAGTGCATGAATTTGTGCACAGGTGGGTGCACTGGCTGGCAATTGGGGCTGATTATGGCCGATGGGAGCCAGCCAGGAAGGCACTGTGGGAGGTTGGCTGTCTGGGGAGGGACCACGGGAGGTTGGCCAGCCAGGGATGGACCACAGGAGGGCTCCAGGGCATGTCCTGCCTGTCTCGCCCAGTCCTGATCGGCTGGATCCCAGAAGCAAGATAACCTACCAGTCGGAGCATCTGCCCCATGGTGGTCATTGCACATCATAGCGACTGGTTGAACGGTTGACTGAACAGTGGACTGGTCAGACACTTAGCATAATATATATATATATATATATATATATATATATATATATATATATATATATATATGTAGAGCTAATATTTATTGAAAAGAAATAATGGGCCAAACTAGTCTACATGTTTAGGGTGAGAAATCAGAAGCTTAATAAAGTTTTAGGTTATTTCTCCAAGTCCCATAAGTAAAGGAAGAGTCAGGATTCAAATCCAGGTCAGACTTACTCCAACATATTTGCTTCTTCTTAAAAATTGTTATCTAGGGAATAAATGTGTTGATTGTTAGAGCATAGGGCACCAAGTTTCCTACTGTTACTTCAACCCACTAAATCTGTTTACTGAAAATTATGATATTGTATGAGATTAAAAAGAAAGCACCTGATACAGCATCTAAAATTCAAGATACGTTTTACAGTCTTTGCTTTTATTGACTTGGTGGTAACATTAAAACTGTTATTAACCTAATTCTGTAGATGAAGGAATGTAGGATCAAATAGTTAAAGAATGTCCCTACTGTGATTTCTCAGTGTGAGAGCCTCCTACGAATCTGTACACTCTTCCCAACAAATCGATGTACTTCCTCTCTCTCCAATGCCTTGTACCAACCTTGCTTACCTAGCAACTGTCTCCCCATCTCCAAATCCCCCAACGACTAACAAGACATCATTTTCATTTGTGGTTTTTCCTGACTACTTCCTCTGAAACACACACATTTTATTTATTTTGTGTTGTCAGCATATAATAATTCCATAACATAATAATCTCTTTGGGTTAAAAATTATCCTGTAATGTCAAAAGTGTTTGTTTATTAAAGTTCACATTTCTCTCTTCTTATTTATATTCATTTTTGTGGCAAAATATCTCAGCTTTAAAATTTTGATTAAGACTATCCCTTTAAACATTACTAACATTTTATTCAGGGATATATTCCCTTCTTGAGAAATAGTAAAAATTGGCATAATACCAAGTTGGCTGATTCAGCAAGAATGCACCTGGCAAACAAATGATTTTGTTTTCTACATACTTTTAGGTAGTCTGCTGTGGGAAGCTATAACAGGTCACACAGTGACTGGAGACAAACCTCATGCAAATTTGATTTTAATTTCTTACTGTTTTATATCACCAATATTGATTCTTTCATAGATATAGAAGCCTTACATGTATTTTGGTAATATATGCCATGTAATACTTCTATTTTACTTTACTTACCTCCCTGTGAAAGTTCCTCCATTTGAAGAATTAAAAATTAAACCTGTGCCAGTTTGTTTAGTGATTAGAGCATCAGCCCTAGCACCAAAGGGTTAAGGGTTTGATTCCAGTCAAGGGCATGTACCTGGGTTGCAGTCTCAATCCCTGGCCTGATGGGGGTAAGTGTGGGAGGCAACCAATCTATGTGTCTTTCTCACATGGATGTTTCTCTTTTCCCCTCTCTACCCCTCCCCCAGCTCCCTTCCACTCTATCTAAAAGCAATGGAAAATATCATGGGGTCTGAATTAAAAAAAAATTAAACCTGCTTATATATAAGTCAATATGTTGGCCAGATCATTATAGTTAGTTGTTTTTTTAAAAAAATAGAAACACTGTTTTATAAATATAGACTTGAACTCAGTAAGAGACCATGAATGCTTTAAAGTATAGTTATATAGGTATATTCTAAAAGCCAAGACCTTAAAAACTACCATAACTCCATAAAATGTTTCAAATATTTTTCCCAGCTTTTGGCTGAGATATGAGCGGTATTTGTCCTCAAAATAATTAATACGGAGTAGTAAACTAAATATATTGGATTTCTTCAGTGTCCTAGCAATTATACCAAATTTTGTATATTTTCAACATATTTTACTGTCAAAATAATTTGATGTAGTGGATATGATATCCATGTTATAGAAGCAGAAGTTAAGGTTAACTGTTCAAAATCACACATCTTGTAAGAAATAAACCATGACATTGGGCTCCCAAATCTATACCGCCTTTATGTCCTGTTTACTAGAGAAAATGTGGTACAGTTATGAGACTATTAGAATAACCTTTATTTTTAATTTTTAAAAAATTTATACTTAGTTTTTATTCAATGTGTGTGAGGGTATTGATAACATTAACAGGGGTTTCATGTTGGTATTGAAAATAGCAAGTCACTGATTACCATAGAAAAGAGAGGATTTATATTAGCTAAATGTAAATAGAATATAATTTTGAATTTTTTGCTAAGTTCTATTAAAACCCCATTTACTTAATGTAACTTCCTTTGTTAAAACCCTAAGCTTTTAAACAGATGTCCTATAAAATGGTAAGGAATATAAAATTTTTAAAATACAAACCACCAAAGATAAACAGGGTATATAGGATGATAAAATACACTTGTTAAAATTACTAGTTGTAAAAATGAAGTCTATGTTGTTTATATTGTAATAGTAAAAAATCAGAAGCTAGAAAAATCATTATGAAATATCAGTGTTGACAGACTATGTGAATTTTGTAGATTTAAATATAAAATGTAAATTTTGTAGGTTTAATAGTGAAACATAAACCAAGTCCTAGGTAAGAACCCAAGTCTACTTCTAATTGAGAATAAGTTCTATGACAAGATGTTTGCAATAATTATAAAATATTCTAATTCAAAAGTAGATTTATTTAATTCAGTGTTTACAATGTCATAGGGGCACCTCTCGTGAAAATAAAATTGAGTATCAGACTTCCCCTATTCTCCTTCAAATATGGCAACATCTTTGTATGCGGGCCCAGAGCTGTAGTGTAACTGAGTGGATGTAAATGAGCTATAGGATACAGAAGACATGGGCTTGAGTCAGACCACAATGGTGTACCCATCTGTAACTGGATAAGTTTCAAAATAGGTGTGGACCTTTGTCTATCTTCATGATATCAATGGCAGCCTCATCCATGACTCCCACCAAGTATGGTACACGGCACACAGAAAGAAATAAGGGTGGATTTTTTTTTTTTAATTTATTGGAAAGTGGTATTGTTATGTGATCAGGCCACCTGACTATACAGGTTTATCATACCTATGGCCAGTGTGAAAAGTATATAGAGGGCTAAACATGGTCTCCAGGCAAACTCTTAATAAGAAGCTGTGTTCCTAAGCCTTGCCATATAAACAAAATTTTGTGTGTCTTTCTAGTAGAATATTAAAAGCCTACAGTGAGTTTTATGTTTATATTTGACGTACATAACTGAAGACAATTTCCAGAAACATCTCTGGGCCAACTCAACTCAGCATCACATGATCCAGTGGGAACACAGTGACCTGGAAACTGAATCTCCATTGTATAATTATATATGTCTACACACACACACACACAGAGAGACAAACACATTCTGCTTTCAAAGCAATATAAGAATATGCTTAAAATCATTTAAATAGTTTATAAATGTGACATGCCATATGAAATAGGACACTGAGCAGAAAAAGATGATTGAAATAATTGAATGTGATAGAATCATGGTACTTTACAAAAAATAGGATAGAAAATGCGATCCAATAGTAACAATAAAGTTAATTTTTGAGACACGAATATAAATCATGAGACATACAGATAGGAAAAACTCAATATGTAATTAACCATAACTTCACCAAAATGCTTAGGCTATCTGGAAAGAGGAAAATCTTTGCATAGAAGAATGACATTATTTGACAATCAGGATCTACAAATGGTAAGGCTGGGAAGGTTGCTATTCCATAGGGCAGACAACAACAGCCAGGGTGGCAATCACAAAATGAACAGTATGTAAGCCTTTGTATTTCATTTCTAAACTTCACAGGATGACAGTCTCATTGCCTTAGTCATCATCTAAAATAAGAGAAAGAAAAATGATCATTAGTGCACTTACATAGCCAAGATATTAGTAGTAACGTAGGCGGAGGTATCATTTCTTCCCTTTATGGCCTTTTGAGTCGAGGTAAAACTGAATTTTGCTGTAGCTTTAGCATATATGTGCTCATGGGAACAACTATTATCCCCATCTAGACAATATTTCCTGACTGGTAATCTTGCACAGATAACCTAAGGGATATTGCTGAATATATTAATTCATAATCATATAGTTTGTAGATAAATCTCACTTTGGATTTTTTCTCTCTCTAAAATCACCTGTCAGAACAAAATATGATCTTCCCAGTACATACAAGCAGGCTAATGGAACTGATTTTTCTATCCTAAATACACGGAGTACAACTAGGAGGCCTTGGGCGGGGGCCCTGGCCGGCTGCAGTGGGCTCAGCCGGAATGGTGGAAGAATGCTATGTGTGTGGTCATTGGTGTCAGAACCTACAAAGCTTGGCTCCCACTTTGGACATCTCTGTGTGGGCATCTCAATGATAGTTATATTTAACTTAGATTACATTGCGCAGACTTTCAGATATCTCTCTGTTTAAAACTTGTGCTGCAAGGTAAGAGAGCAGAACAAGGAAGGCCCAGATTTAGGGAGGACCCTGCTGTGACCTCCGTGTGTTCCTAAAAACTCACATGAGAATCCTGGGCCCAATGTGATAGTGTTAGAAGGTGTGACCTTTGGGAGGTGATTAGGTCCTACGGGTGGAACCCCCATGATTAAGATTAGTGCCCTTATAAGAGACCCTACAGAGTTCCCTAGTCCCTTCCACCATGAAAGGACACAAAGAGAAGTCTGCCTTTGAAAGAGGGCCTCACCTGGTCATGCTGGCACCCTGACCTCAGACATCCAGCAACCAGAACTGTGACAAATAAATGGTTTTTGTTGTTGTTTATAAGCTACCCAGTCTGTGGTAATAGAAGTGGGCCTGACTGTATTTTCAAGAATGAAAGACGAAGGAAAATGAAAAGGGGTATAATTCCTGCCTGCTGCTACCCTTCCTGCTGCAGAATAAAAACAAGCAAAATCAAGGAAAAGGAAAAATGATGCATTTTTAATGATACTGTTTTATCATTTTCACCTTTTTCTTTACTAATCTTTAAAGACAAATCTATTCATATTGCCACTAGATTTTTTAACACTCCAAGTAAACAGCACGTTTTGATATAAGAAATGGTAAAATGTTTTAAGTTTTTCTGATGTTAAGGTTATATATTTTAGACCAAGAAAATAAAACTGGAAAAGGGCTCAGTAGTAACACAAGTGATTCTGGAAGGCTGAGTTCATAAACATTAACAATGAGATCCTATGTTCTAATAGGACATCCACGAGCTTGTTTCCTCTGGTTTGAACTGGAAGATTTCTCTAGTGTTCTTTCTCTCTCTCTCTCTCTCTCTCTCTCTCTCTCTCTCTCTCTCTCTCTCTCTCTCCCTCCCTCCCTCCCTCCCTCCCTCCCTGCCTCCCTCCTTCTCTTTCTCCCTCTCCCTCCCTGAAAACAGCTTCTGTAGGCTCAGTTATGACAAAGTAATTTCCTTACAGATAGGGAGCTTGTCTTCTGAAGAAATGAAAAGACCTGAGCAGATTCCCACCCATAATAAAAAGCTGTCAGAATGTCTAACTGCAATAATGTAGTTAAGGACAGAAATAAAACATCTTTATCTTGTCCAGCATAGTATATAAGTGTCTGGAATATTTTCTTGCTTCATTATTCTGAACATAAACACTATATTTTTCTTTACAGAAGAAGAAGCATGTTAAGTAAAAAAAATCACTTTTCAAAAAAAAATTTTGTGATGAACATTTTACTAGTCCTGGAATGAATGTTTTGCTTCTCTTGAATTATGTAACTGCTTTCAGGGGATTTGAAAAATAATTATTTCAGTAAAAGGGCATAGAGCTCCTGCACTTGCATAATTTCCCATAAGCAAAATTAAATCAGAATTATAGAAGTATATCACCACAAGTCCAGGTGGCTCTGAGGCGATGCCTGGAAGAAATCAGGAAGCAGTGAGTCAACAAGAATCAGGTGAGCCTCCAGCTCTATGTGTCCTCAGCAATCTCCCTTCAATGATCACTTGGAGTAGGACATAAACTGCAAATGGCATGGACAAGATTTAACAATGAAAAGCAGTGAAATGTTTTGGCAATAACAGAAGCGCAAAGTAAGGAAACAGAGGGGAAGAAATACACTATATTAAATTTAAGAGAGGTTGAAAACTATGGATGTAATTGGGGCGTGGCCTTCCATTAAGCTAAGGGATTCATGGAGGAAAACAAGATTGGCAGTGAGACAAGGGTGATCTGAGTGAGTGGTCTGCATTTATCAAATTATTTGCATATGAAAACTTCCCCATTTCCAAACCAAGATCCTGGGAAGGGATTTTTTGAAGCTTTTTGGAGCTCTTGAGATGTCTTGGTTAAACTATAGTTTTTAGCCATGATAGTCTATGTATTATTACCAAAAATGTAAACCATAAAGTAGCCCCAAATAGCCCACTATTGTTTATGCAGCATCCTGACATTTCCTGTGGGTTTTTTTCTTTGTTGAGCATTCAAAATGCAATTTTAATAACATTTCCATCTATTTTTACTCCTCTGCCCACCCCCCGACACACACGGAATCACACCCAAGCATCATGAACATGTTTGTCTGTCTAATCTGTTTCCAGCAGAATACAGCATCTGCAACAGAATAGGTGCCAATTACAAATTTGTTTATTTCATGAATGCCATATGATAGAAGTAGGTTAATGCCTTAATAGCAGTGGAAATAAAGGTATCTTTTTATGAGACTACTAGAGGCCTGATGCACGAAATTCATGCACGAGTAGGTTTTTGCAGCTGCAGCAGCTGCCTCGATCCCTTCCTCACAGCTGGGGGAGCTGCCTCGATCCCATGGCTGCAGCCCCGGCTTTGTCCAGAAGGTTATCTGGAAGGACGTCCAGAGGGCCGTTCAGTCTATTTGCATAGTATGCTTTTATTATAATAGATTGATAAAATAGGACACAAATTATTAGCTTCCTCACCTTTCAACTCAGAGTTTCTATTTTATTAGGCGTGTCTCTTAAATTATCAATATTTTCATTTTCTTCAGATAGATACCCAGAAGTAGAATTGTTGGGTCATTTGGTGGTTTCATTTTTAATTTTTTGAGGAATCTCCATACTGTTTACCACAATGACTGTACCAATTAGCAATCCCACAGATAGTGCACAAGGGTTCCCGTTTTCTCCAAATCCTTGCCAACACTTGTTATCATTTTGATAACTTTTTTTTCTTATTAGATGTCAGTGTAATGTCTAAAACACCATTATATCACATTTGGTTTATATTTTTTATTTAGCCAGAATATTGAAAGGATCAGATATGTAATTACAGCACCAAACATTCCATTTTTCTAGATTAATGATGCTCTATATAGGCAGCAGTTTGGAAAATGTAATTTATTGTGCTGAAACAATAATTCATTTAATGGTATGAGTGACCCATAAAATCTAATGCAATTTTAGAAGTGTCTAATATAGTCCCAAAGAATAGCTAAGAGAAAGTGGGTCACTGTGTAAGCAAACATCTACATCCCTAAGAAGAGTGGTGATAATGTTTCAGAAATAGAGACCAAAGAACCACAACAGAATAATGCAACTTTGCAGATTGTTTCATGCATATAAAAGAAAGCACCTGTCTATAAGTGGTGATGCATTTTATTTGAAAAACTGTATACTAGCTCTTTAAAAGTGTTCATGATTACAGTGGGGAGTAGGAGAACATTTCACTTACACATTTCTTAAATGGTTTCAAACATATTTTCTCTTTTGATTACATTATAGTTCTGTGATATAAAATATAGATATGACTCTAAGCCACACACACATACAGCTAACCTGGGTAACTGGATTTTCCATGTTACATATGAATCTTCTCATTCAAAACAGTTACTGCATTTACTCTAATGCATATATACTATATATATATATATATATATATATATATATATATATATACCCAAAGATTTAATTTTTGCTAAGATTAGCTAAAATAGGAGACTTCATATAAATTTGTTTTTTTAATGTGTATTATTTTCACTTGGCTGAAATAAAAATTTCTTATTTGCAGTATATTCAAATATGGGTCATTACCTGTGCACAGGAATAATGAAATCAATCCAATATACAGGGTGGGGCAAAAGTAGGTTTACAGTTGTCTGTATGGAAAATAATATAATAATTAGTAAATAATACAAGAATAAACTCTGTTTTGTGTACTCACAGCTATAAACCTACTTTTGCCCCACCCTGTATAGCTTAAAGAATTCCAGTGATGATACAGCATTTCCAAATGAAATGCCATTCTTTAACATTCAATGAAATGAAGAATAGTTTTCATTTTCAATTGTGACTTTGAGTGGTTTCATTTCAGAAGATATCACAAAAGGAAAGAAGATGTATGTGTAATTGTTTTAGAATTATTTTGGACTAATGAGAGAACTGTTGCTATAAGATTATAAGTAAAACAATTCAATGTAAGAAATAGATTTTTCCATAATAGGAAGTGTCTGAAAATAATAGAATTCCATATGGTATAGTGAACTCCCTAACAGGAATGATTTAAGTGCAGGTAAGGCTATCAGAGGGATTTTACAAGGACGTGATGAGGAGATTGTTAATCTTTATGGCTTCTTCCAGTACTAGTTCTCTAAGATTCTGAAAATTTTGATTCTCTATGAAGCCTTCAAATGCTGATTTTTAAAAATTCCTTTATTCATAAATTTAATAAATATTTGTTTAGGCCCTATTACATTACCACAGACCATGTAGAAGGCATAGAAAAATAAATAAAACAAATATACAAAGACATGATTGCTGTCCTCAAGAGGCTTACATGTGGTAGAAATTTGGATGTTAGACAAAAGCATGTGCCTATATGCATGCAGAAGGTCATATTTCAGTATATGACATGAATAAAAAGATCAGGTACTGTGAGATTTAGGGTGAAGTTCTATGGTATCTGGGAATGCCCACTAAGGAAGTAACATGCAAGCTGTCACCTAAAATAAGAGAAGTCAGGGGGGAAGGATGAGCATGATGTCATGGCCATAAAGATGAATGGTGCCAAAGTAGCGCTATGGGTAGAGCTTTGCAGTTTCAGGAAATTAAAAGCAAATATCAATGCTGCTGAAGCATAAAGAAGGAACAGAGAAGAGCATAGAAACTCATTTAGTAGGCTTACATCATCCCAAATTTTATAGGTCATTGTAAGTAGTCAAATATTTATTATAAAGTTAATGAGAAGCTATTAAAAAGTTTTCACCTGGAGAGTGACATAATATAAATTGTGTTTCTACAACACCTCTTTCACGTAGGCCATGCCCTGGAAGTAACTGGAGATAGGAGTTAAGTAAGAATCCCAGGGGAGAGATAATGGTAATCTAGACCAGAATAGTAGCAGGAAAGAAGGTATAAAGTTAAGAGGATATTAAATTTTCTGATTCATTAGGGAATGGCTGAAATAGAATGTCAAAAATGTAATAGTTTCTCAAATAGACAAGATAGCTAGGTAGAGGACTTATCCAACTGCTTTAAAAATTATCAAAATGGAGTGGAATGTATAAAAACACAGTTGAAAGCACTGGACTATGCTATGAATTTTAAGAGAAGAAAAAGCACATGAACTGAGACCACACTAACCCTGGAGGAATTGTTCAAAATGCTGCAGAGAGAAATAGAGCCAGACAGGCAGCACTGGTCTTTCTGCATGAGAAACAGGGCAATGAAAAGGCAAGATCAGAAATGCAAGTTGTATCGGAAAGAAAACCAGTCATAGCTGAGTACATGACTCAAGTCTGCCTTACTATATAGTCATAGTAATCTAAACCCTCGATATTGAAATAAACAAATTTTTAGTGAAACTGTATTGAGAGGAGGGTGTGATATTCAGGGAAGAAAATGTACATGCCTGGTGAAGAAGAAAAAGTGAATTACCAGCAAATTATCTTCTATAGCAGGAAATCAATAAATAATGTAAACAGTGGAGGTGAAAACCATATCAGTTAGAGCTTGGATGAAAAGAAGCAAGTAATATGCCAATAGTAGGCAATGCTGTTTATGTCAACAAACCTTCTAGGAATAGTTGATTCTATAAAATATGTGCTTATATAGCTTTGATTAAAAATTGGGAAATAAATTTGATAATATTCTTTGTACAGAGAAGAATTTTCAGGAGATACTATTTCACAAATGCCTCTAATGATTGAAAATCCACGGAATGATGGAGGTTTTTAAGAGGGATGCACCAATAATATTAATCCACAAAAGATGGCATATTTCCTTGCAAATCAGAAATTTTAAGGTATTTCTAAACTGGATGATTCATAGTATAACTTACTGAATTTGCTTAAATTTGAATCACTCAAATTTAAATGCAAATTTGGCATTTAAAATTTGTAAACAATGTAAAGTGCTATTAACATGCATAAATTGCTTTTCCACACAATATGTTTCTCTTATTCAGAAAATAGACATTCCAGAAAGTCACTAGTAATGACAAAACAGAACACTGTTATGAGTGATATTTTCCCATATGAGTAATCTGAGAATTGATTTACATACTCAAATTTTAGAGGGTGGGCACTAAAGACAAAGCATAGGAGAACAATGGTGGATATTTTTAACTTGTGACTTGATGTAGAAAATGACCATTTTAAGTGGTCCAAACAAAGCCAAAATTATATATATACTAGAGGCCCGGTGCACAAAAATTTGTGCACTCGTGGGGGTGGGGGGTCCCTCAGCCAGGCCAGGGCCCTCTCACAGTCTGGGACCCCTCAGGGGATGACCACCTGCTGGCTTAGGCCCGCTCCCCAGGGGATTGGGCCTAAGATGGCAATCAGACATCCCTCTGGCAGCCTGGCAGCCCTAAGGGGATGTTCACTTGCCAGCGGGGAGCAGGCCTAAACTGCAGTTGGACATCCTTAGCGCTGCTGAGGAGGCAGGAGAGGCTCCTACCACCACCACTGTACTGGCAGCCATCTGCCTGGCTTGTAGCTGAACAGAGCTCCTCCCACGTGAGAGCGCCCTGAGCATCAGAGGGCAGCTCCTGCATTGAGCGTCTGCCCCCTGGTGGTCAGTGTGTGTCATAGTGACCAGTCATTCCCAGTCCTTCTGCTGTTAGGGTCAGTTTTCATATTACCCTTTTACTATATAGGATAGAGGCCTGGTGCACGGGTGGGGGCCAGCTGGTTTGTCTTGAAGGGTGTCCCGGATCAGGGTGGGGGTCCCGCTTGGGTGCCTGGCCAGCCTGGATGAGGGGATGATGGCTGTTTGCAGCTGGTCACACCCTCTTCAGGGTGAGGGTCCCCACTGGGGTGCCTGGCCAGTCTGGGTGAAGGGCTGAGGGCTGTTTTCAGGCTGGTGGGTGACTAAAGCTCCCAGCCTCTCCTTTTTTTCATTTTTTTTTATTCTGGGATTTATTTACTTTCTATGGCTGTCACTGGAGATGAGAGCCGGCTTTAGCTCTGAGGCCGGCTCCAGCTTGAGTCCTCGGCTGCTGAAAGCAGGTATCTGGAGCTTGTTTAGCTTCTATAATTGCAACATTGTTTCTTAGACTGCAGCTCAGAGGCTGGCAGCGGCTGGCGGGGAACCTTGGCTTCCTCCATCACTGGAGCAAGCAAGCTTCCTGTTTGCTTCAGCTGCCTGGCTGCTGGCCACCATCTTGGTTGGCAGTTAATTTGCATATCGCCCTGATTAGCCAATGGGAAGGGTGTCAGGGTTATGGTCAATTTGCATCTTCCTCTTTTATTAGTGTAGATATATGCCTATGTGACCATGTGACCAGTAGCTATGATGCACAATGACCACCAGGAAGCAGACACTCAACACAGGAGCTGCTGAGCTGTGGTGACTTGGCAGCTGCGGTTCTCAGCTGACACACCCACAACCAGAGAGGAGGGAGCCTGATTCCAGGTGCATCACCCGCGATCCGCCCTCTTGCAATCTGGGATTGCTCCGAGGATGTCAGAAAGCTGGTTTCAGCCCGATCCCCAGAGGCCAGGCCAAGTGACCCCACTGGTGCATGAATCCATGCACTGGGCCTCTAGTAATAATAATAAAGGAACATATATGATGACAGAAGGAGACTAGACTTTGGGTAGTGAGTATACAGTGCAGTATACAGATGGTTCAATATTTGTATATATTGCATAGTGATAACCACAATCTAGTTCACATCTGTCATCATACACAGTTATAAAAATTTATTTTTTTCTTGTGATGAGAACTTTTAAGATTTTTCTCTGTTAGCAACTTTCAGGTATACAACATAGCATTATTAACTATAGTACCATGCTGTACATCACATCCCCAGGACTTATTCCCTTTATAAGTGGAAGTTGGTAATTTTTGATCCCCTTCACCCATTTCATCCACCCTCAACTAACCATCCCCCTCCTCTGGCAACCATGAGCTTGTCTTTTTTTTTTAAAGTCCACATGTAAGTGACATCATATGATATTGGTCTTCTCTGACTTATTCCACATAGCAAAATTCCCTTAAAGTTCATCCATGTCATTACAGAAGGCAAGATTTTATTTTTTTGTGGCTAAATATTTATATTTATCCCATCATCCATCAATATGCATTTAGGTTTTCCCTGTCTTGGCCATCATCAATAATGCTGCCGTGAACATGGGGTGGCAGATATCTTTTCAAATTAGTGTTTTGTTCCTTTGGATAAATACCCAGAAATAAAATTGCTGGATCATATGGTAGTTCTACTGTACTTTAAATTTTTGAGGATTTTTGGTACTCTTTTTCCATAGTGGCTGCACCAATTTACATTCTCACCAATAGTGTGTAAGGGTTCCCCTTTTTTCCACATTCTCACCGAAATTTATTTATTGTCCTCTTGATAATTACCATTCTAAGTAGTGTGAGGTGATAGCTCATTCTGGTTTTGATTTGCATTTTTCCTGAAGATTAGTTATGTTCAGCATCTTTTCATGTGTCTGTTGGCCATCTGTATGTCTTCTTTGGAAAATTGTCTATTCAGATCTTCTGCCCATTTTTAAGTTGGATTATTTAGAATATTTTTGCTATTGAGTTATAGATTCACTTTACATATTTTGGATATTAAAGCCTTATTATATATAAGACTTTCAAATATTTTTCTATTTAGTAGTAGGTTGGCTTTTCTTTTGTTGATGATACTTTTCGCTGTGCAGAAAATTTTTAGTTTGATGTATCCACGCTTCTTTATTTTTGCTATTGTTGCCTTTGCTTTAGAAATCAGATCCTAAATATCATCAAGACCAATGTTTAGGAGTTACTACCTATATTTTCTCCTAGTTTTATGGTTTTAGGAATTATATTCCAACCTTTCAGTCATTTTGAGTTCATTTTAGTGGTCTCTTTTCATTCTTTTGCAGGTCCAGTTTTCCCAACACTATTTATTGAAGAGACATTTTTTCTCATTGCACATTTTTAGTTCCTTTGTTTTAAATTAATTGAACATATATGTGTGGGTTTATTTCTGTTCCATTGATCTGTGTGTCTTTTTTTTTTTTTTTGCCAATACCATACTGTTTTAATTACAATAGCTTTGTAATATAGTTTAAAATCGGGGAGTATGTAATTGCAGATTTGTTGGCTATTCAGAGCCGTCTATGATTACTTAAAATTTTAGGGTTTGTTTTTTCTATTTATGTGAAAAATGCTACTAGAATTTTGACATAAGTTGCATTGAATCTGTAGCTTGCTTCGGGTTATGTGGATATTTTAACAATTATTTTGTCTAATTCATTCACATAGAATATCTTTCCATTTATTTGCTTATCTCATTTTTTATATTTATTGCATATTGATAATATGTTGGACTAAATATACTTTATTATTACAGTTATTTTCATCAATTTATTTTTTTACATGGCTAATATCTGGCTCACATTATATTTCTGTTACCTAGTCATGTTTGAGAATTTAATTTTCAATACTGGAGACTGAGTAGAAGAGAGAGTGGGTCAGCTCATTTTTAGAGAACACTTAATATTCTTAGTGATGCAAATCTGATTATGTAATTGTCTGTAGAAGCCACAAGGAAAGTTATAGGAACAAGCAATTATTTTGCCCACTAAACATATTTTCTGTATTTTTAATAGAATTTATTACAGTGTTTTATTAATCATTCTATATTGGCAATGACTGTCTTATATTCCAAGTGACATTTAAATGACCTAAAACTACTGCAGCACAATTTTAGACCATAAAGAAACATGTTAGCAGTGACCTATCTTTGCATAACTTTATAAATTTGTGGCTAGGTGAGACAAAGTACTGAACTTGGATTACAAAATAGTATAGAAATTGTGGTATAAAGCATACCACTATCGGGCCAAGCAGAAAGCCTTTTTAACACCTAGGTCTAAAGTCGATTATCTTTGCTATATATCCTGAAGTAGTTCATATTCTTTTTCTTCCTTGCCAAGAGTTCCTGTTGGAACAAGAAGGGAGAATTTGGCAGGAAATGATAGAGAGCAAAGGTGGAAAGAGGAAACCATTCATTTAGTGATTTAAGCTGCCAACCAAATGCACACTCCTCTGAAATAAAGGATGAAGAGAAATTAAAGTAGGACAAAATAGGGACATACTAATATGTGGACCAGAACTAGAGAGAAGGAAAACCAAAGACCAGATCATGCTTGAGGTGGGCAGACAGTTCCTGACGCCTCCTGACATAAATGCTATGCTCTCTCCCAACCAAAAAATTACAGCGTATGATTTTCCACTGCTGCTGAAACGTTTTAAGATTTTTCAATGTATAATAGGTATTTTAATAGGAAGGTGTCAGAGCATTTCAAATGTGACTAACTGCCAAATTGCTATGGTTCTCATTGCTTGAAATCAACAGCTGGAACAAATTTTATTCTTATTCCTAGTCCCTATGACTCACCATCTAAATTGTCAAGGTAACTCATTTCTGTTGTAAGTTTGAGCTAGTCGTGTTTGCTCTATTCCATTAGGACCACAAGTTATGAATTCTACAACAGTTTTAGAAAATTAATTTATTAAATGAAGGTAATTTAACCTGAATATATGTCTCTTCATATAAGAAAATTTAAATAAATAAAACAGTTAATGGAAGAAAATGAACAGCAAGGATATTTGATTACAGAAAAATATGATAAAAGGAAAGGAAGTCAGAATAAACATTCCAAGAAAACTTAAATTTTGAAATTGAATGCGTGTTCAATTCCGTTAGGCATCTCCCACAAGGTACAACATGAAATGGCCTTTATGATGGAGGCATGAGGCATTATAGAAGAGATCAAAGAAAGCCCATAAAATAGATTTTTAAAGTCTTGAATCAGAGTACTAGTAGAAATTAAAATTTAACAAACTTGAAAAGCTCTTTCATAATTCAAAGGGGGAAAATACTAAATGTTTAAAATGCTTGGAGAGAATATAAGGCACTGGGGGTGAAGGGGGTGGAATGAGATTTTGCTTGTGGTGATGGGTGCATGACGCAGTGTGCAGATGATGCTTTCAACTGTACACGGGTTTCATTATGGCTTTGCAAAACAGTGTCGCCCCAATACACTCAATAAAAAATTTTTATGGTAAAAAAATACTAATTTGAGTCTAATTCTCACTATATAAATTAATAAATATGAGCTGGGATTATGACCCTCACTAGAAGTTTAAATGTACTCAAGGAACTACCCTCCGCCCTCAATGGTGTCATCCATTTAGGAATTCAATAATATGAAAACTGGAGTGTGGGTTGACCATTTATGACGGTCAAAAATGATTAATCACTGATTGAAATATAAAGCATTGACAATTATCAACAAAGTCAAGATAAAACAAAATTTACTTAAAATTACACATTTTTATCTCCAACTTTTTACTTGTGTATTTCTAGAAGGGCAAGAAGAACAAAGGCAAATATAAAGATGAACAATTCTTCATCTGTGGGATGTTTAAAATGTAATTGTATTCCTAACCTTAATTACAGAGATGCCATTAAGAAATTCAACAATTTAAAAATAACTGAAATGACTCTTAGTAGAAACAAAATCAGTCTTAAGCTCCCAAAGCGAGTTGTAGAGGAGAAACTGGAAGCAGTAAGCCCTGCACAGTGTAAGCCTTAGAGAAGAACAAAGAACAGACAACATCAAACATATGCAGGCAAGGAAGAATAGAAAGCTTACTAATTTTTTATTTATGACACTTTTTTAAATATTTTAAACCCTTTTCTCAAAGACAAAACTCTCAGATTGACTCAAAGTAACACCCATTTATACTCTGTATAAAAGAGGCCCAGGAGTGAATCTGGAAATATGGAAGAGGGCAATTTGAGCACAGACCCTCTGCTGCCCCTGGCCCCTACCCTACTTTTGCTCTCCTCCTCCTCAAGCCCCATCTCTGTAATAATTAATATAGCATTGTGGGCACACATGGGCGACTCCAAGAGGGCTTCTCATATTTTAATTTCTATCAGAATCATTGGAGTGATAACCAGGGAGTGACCACATGTTGATGGACGGGGCAGATTTTATGGGAAAAGATGTAGTCCTGCTTTGTGGGGGATGTTGGTTCCCCTAACAGGTCCTAGCTCAACCACCTGTGAATGCCTTACGGAAACGGTGTGTGCCTCACACATTTTATTCCAAAAATGCCCTACTGATCCTGAGCATCTGGTGAATTTAAGGGCGTGGTGTTGGTCGGTTGCCTGGATCAAAGTCTCCATGGTGGGGAGAGAGGTAGAACTTGAGTAGATAGGGACCGAGAGCAGAGAGCTTTCTCCCTGCCACTCACCAGTATAAGAAGTTTCCAGTATCTGCTACACAATACACGGTTGCAGCAGCAACTGTTGTGTATTCCACAACCATCTGGTTTTCTACAGCTGAGGGACTCTAATATCTTCCAATGAATAGCTACTAAGGGAACAAAAAAAAAAATCCAAAATGACATTGCACACTCCTACTTAGATCAGTAGACCGAATAATCCTATGAGGATGAAATCAGAATATGAAAAGTACATTTTGTAACTTAAAAAAAAGTGGCATCATATAATTTTAAATTCAATTGATGGGCTCTCTGCTTCAAAATAAGAAAAAATAGCCTACCCCAGGACAAGGATACTGCCAACCACTAGAAAATAAATGGCTAAATTGCAATATCATATATTTGAAACATGTAGGTGCAACAGAACTAGATGGACTAAAACTGCAGAGATGAGAGAACCATTTGGATGTGAGCTGATGGCCACCAGTCATTTTCTATGATTTTCCTGGAGAAGATGCCAGTTCTATGATGGCTTGACTCAGGCACAGACCACTGTTTGGGTGGGGCTGGGAGAGGAAATAAGCTCTACTTCAGGGACCACAGGGAACTGGAATGACAAATTCAAGACCTGAAGGCCAGCTTTCCCAAAACACTGCTGAATCCTGAGGCTGCTTGGGAGCCAAAGCTTCTGAGAAGAAAATAGTTTCCCACAATCCCAGTAGAAATCATGGCCTAGAAATGAAGCAAGAGATGACAGTCTCAGAGGAAGCTGAAGTTCACCCGATAGCATTTATCCATCCTGTGTGAAGCCAGAGAATGAGAATAGTAAAGGTTGAAACCAACAAGCAAGAACATTGTAATTGGGAAGAAACAAGAAAAACATCAGAATAAAAATAAATATTTACTCAATAGCTGCAGAGCTCTAAAAATATGGCACCTCTAAAACACAAAGATGATTTTAAATAAAACAAGAAAAAGCTTAAATTAAAACTGAAGGACTAAAATTTTTTTACTATGAATAATGTTATTTTATTAAATTTTGAGTGACATATCAGGTATTTAAGCACAAAATATAAAGGCAAGGAATTTAGGAATGTTGGAAAATGGAAATTCCAAGATGACAGGGCTATGCCTAAGTAGGAATTCACTCCCAATTAGTTTATCACATACCATTGTTCATGTGGAATCAATTTACCGAGTAATAAAAGTAGTATGAAGGAAATGATGGGCACAGAGACAAATACAGAAGTAAATAAAAATAGGCAATGATTTAGAAATGGGTCTGTTAACAGATGAAAATGTATTAAAATAAAAAATAATCATTCTCAAGCTTTCCACCCCATCTGGTGTGATGTGCCCATCCACAGTGAGGAGAGCTGTGCACCAACCAAGGCAAGAATGCTTTGGAGATTATTTTGTTTCCCATTTCAATCCCATTTCTGTTCCTAGAAATAAGCCAGGGCCAGGCCAGGGCACTGAAGGAAGGCCTTTGCACTTTGGAGTGAAATGTGCACAATGCATATGTTAGCTCTGCACTCATCTTCAAAGTCTGTGTAACAGTTCCTCTTGAGATGTGGAGACAAGACCATATTTGCAACAGCCTGATTTAAAATCCACCATCTAACAGCTCCTTTCTTGAATATATTTTTTTAACCTCTGTAAAAGTCATGTCATAAGATAGGTATTAAAAACATAAGAATAACCAAAGGCAAACTATTTCCTGTGTATATTGCTTCACATTTTACATAAAATATTCAATTTCCCTATTGCAATATTTTTTTTAGATTCAATATAAACTATAAGTTCCCTGATGATCAGTGATGTTGAGCATCTTTTCATATGTCTATTGGTTATTTGTGCATCTATTTTTGGAGAATGTCTGTTCAGGTCCTCTGCCCAATTTTTAACTAGATTGTTTGTCTTTGTGGTATTAAGTTGTATGATTTCCTTGTATATTTTGAATATTAACACCTTTTCAGATGTATTACTGGCAACTATCTTCTTCCAGTCAGTAGTTTGTCTTTTCCTTTTGTTGGTTTCCTTCACTGTGTGAAAACTTTTTAGTGATGTTGTTCCTTTTATTTTTTCTTTTGTTTCCCTTGCCTATGGAGACATATCCAAAAATATTTCTATAAGTGATGTCAAAGAGCCTATGTCTTCTTCTAGGAGTTTTATGGTTTTGGACTTTTCATTTTAGTCCAATCAATTTTGAGTTTATGCTTGTACATGATGTAAGAAACTGGTACTTTTCATTTTTTTTTCTATGTATCTGCCCAGTTTTCTCAACACCATTTATTAAAGAGACTGTCTTTATCCCATTGTATATTCTTGTCTCCTCTGTCATAGTTTAATTGACCATACAAATGAGGGTTTACTAGTGGACTCTCTATTCTGTTCCCTTGATTTATGTCTGCTTTTATGCTAGTACCATGCTGTTTTGATTACTATAGCCTTGCAGTATAGTTTTCTATCAGGTAGTGTGATAACTCCAACTTTGTTCCTCTTTTCTCAAAGTTGCTTTGACTATTCAGGGTCTTTTGTGGGTCCCCTTTATGTCTAGAGATGGGCAAGTCAGGTATTGAAGGCTAGATATAGTGAGAGACTTGTTTTTCACCTGTATTTGGTATCTTGGGAGGAAGATGCATTTCACTGCCCACACCAACGTGTGGCATAGCCACCGAAAAGCAAAGAAGCATGATCAGGTAGAGGAATGTGCATTTAGCTTCTCAAAGCTGATCTCAGTTCTTATTTGTGGCTGAGAGGAGGGCCCCTCCCAGGGTCCACACTGAAGGTTCTAGATGGGTGTATCCCTCAGTCAGTTGCTTTGTAGGGGATGGGATGGGAGACAACTGAGGCTCCACTGGAAACAGTCTAGATGGAGCCAGTTCAGCAAAAGAAATATTAAGCAATAATAAGCGAGCTCACATTTCATCATCGGAACATAGACTAGGCATTACCATACAGACTAGCAAATACATTCAGCAGTGCACACTCAGAGACGAGTGAAAGGCCAGCAGCTGGTCTATTTGCCCCCAGTCTTCTGATTCCTATTCTTCAGACCTTCCTCCAAGTCATAGAAAGAAACAGGGGCAATAGGAAAGGCTCAGTGAATGATAAGCCTTTTAGAAAGAGACAAGTTTATTTCTCATATAAAGTAAGCTTTATTCATTAATCAATTAGTAGGTTTTTATTTCTTCCACTAATTAATGGGGAGGGGGGTGTTGAGGAAGACCAGGTATATTTTTAACTGAATTAAATTTTACAAGTTGGCTCCATTTGCAGATAGCTAGATGTAAGTTTATATAGTGCCTTTCTAATGTAAGTTTCTTTATCTTAAAATCTAAATTTAAATAAGAAGCAGTATCCCACACTATATCCAAAGATCTTTAAGAACTATTCCTCTAAGTACAATTTTATAGTTGACTTTGTTCGTTTAACTCAGAGGGAAATCACAGCTTTATTTCAGCCTGATTTATACCAAGATACTACTGTCCAATGCTGTGGGCTTTTCTGTGGTTTTGCTGCAAATGTCTACCCAGAAAAGTCAAAAGCCCTCTTCGTTGCCTAGACTGCTTGTGGCTTTATCTAAGCTTCAATCACAGGCAATCTCTTACTTTCCTGAGAATATTTGTATAAATTTGAGTGCAAATCTTGCCTTGTCCTTTCAGTTTCCTTATAATACAAATTATATTGTTTGACACAGCTGCCCACGTTTGCTTTGTATCAAGAATTATACCACATTCATTGTTACCTCTCTAGGGTGAAAACATTTCTCAATGTCACCTCAATCACTCAGATAAAACACACATTTACACAAATCTATCAGTTACTCAAACCATTACTTTCACTTAATACACTGATTCTTTTATCAACTACCCAGCAAACTGTATGGCTTACAAGTTAATTTTTCTTGCAGATATTATAATTCTGTTTTCTGTGAAATGTATTCTGGAAGCTCCTACTGCCTTTCAGAAAGTCTATAACTTTTAGAACTGGAGTTGTTTTTGATTATTCAAATTGTCTTTACTATAATATTCGACATCTATTACAAAAAATAGTAAGAGCTAGATGTCTGTTGATTCAGGTATTGATTGTAAACTTCTTTCATTAATATTTCTTGTTAATGAAAATAGTGTTATTGATATTTAAGAGGAGGATTTTAAAAAAAGATACCAAGAGTTTCTTTTCTAAGGTCCCAAACTTGAATTGAACACATTTTGTGAAATAATTACCTGTTCTGTAAGTGCCTGAGTTCAGTTTCCAAGTTTTCATTGACTTCTTTCTGTTCATCCAGAGATTTCTGGAGCTTATGGATCTGATTCAGGACGTCATCAAGCTGAAAGCAAAGTAGAAAATGCTTGACTTAAAATGATAGAACTTGTTTTTAAAAGGATTTCTCAATTTTTTGCATGTTACAGTATCATGCATAAGTTTCTTTTGTACGTATACATGAATAGATGAAAATATGCATTTACTTTTCAAAAACATAATTAATGCATATATTCAATAATAAAATAAACATCTACACAGACTCTAGAATATTTGACATCTTTTCTATCCAGGCACTGCCTCCCCCGCACCCCATTGCTCCTCTACCTGAGTCACTGTCTCAAAACTTGTGATTACTGTCATGATTTTGAGAACATACCGTATTAATATACATATGTATTTATGTGTGTATTGATATATATTTAAGCATAGCATATGTGTGTTTATCCATCTGTATATACTAGGTATACCAGTTAATAATGTGGATTTTTTTCAATAGATGGAGTTACACATATGTTGATATATATGTGATTTGATATGTATGCTATTTTGTTGTGTTAACAACAAACTTCAAAACTTCATATGTCAAATTTGCTGAAGGTGTTAACATCATAGATATTTTTATGCTTACACATGTCGAGTTCTGTGCCAAAAAAGCATTTGTGGAAAGTTTTAATTCATTACTTTATTTTGAAGAAAAAGTTATTGTATACTTCAGGAAGCTTATGGTGAACATGCTCCATCTCAAGATACTTGTGAACGCTGGTTTAAGCGCTTTAAAAAAGATGATTTCGATGTGGAAGAGAAGGAACGTCCAAAAAAGTTTGAAGACCAACAATTACAAGCATTATTGGATAAAGTTGCGTGTCAAACTCAAAAACAACTTGCAGAAAGATTAAATGTTGCTCAGAAAACAATGTCTGATTGTTTAGAAGCAAAGGGAAAGATTTTAAAGGAAGGAAAATGGGTGCCACACCAACTGAACGGAAGACAAATGGAAAACCAAAAAGTTATCAGTAAAATGTTGCTTCAACAGCATGAAAGAAAGTCTGTTTTCCATCAAATTGTGACTGGCGATGAAAAGTGGATTTATTTTGAGAATCCCAAATGCACAAAATTATGGGTTGATCCAGGTCAACCATCAACATCGATTGCAAGGCCAAATCTCTTCGGAAAGAAGACAATGCTCTGCATTTGATGGGATCAGGAAGGTGTGGTGTATTATGAGTTTCTAAAAGGAGGTGAAACCATTAATACTGATCGCTACCAAAAACAAATAATCAATTTGAACCACTCTTTGATTGTGAAATGACCAAAATGTGCCAGAAGACATGGCAAAGTAACTTTGCTTCATGATAACGCACCATCTGGGACGGTATCCACAGATTACCTGAAAGATGGGAAAATGTGTAGCTGGCGATGGACATTACTTTGAATAAAGCACTTTTGATGTTTCTCTTGAAATTATTGTGTTTTCTTTGATTACAAAATCCTCCATTATTAACCAATACACCTAGTATATTCCAAGTGTGTTGGTATGTGTATATATGTATAGTACTAGAGGCTTGATGCACAAAATTTGTGCAAGAGTAGGCCTTCTTTCAACCGGCTGCCAGTACTGGCTTTCCTCTAGCACCTGGGACCTGGGCTTCCCTGGCTTCATCTGGAAGGACGTCTGGTCTAATTAGCTTATTACAATTTTATTATTATGGTCTAGAGGCCCGGTGCATGAAATTAATGCATGGGGGATTCCCCTCAGCCTGGCCTGCACCCTCTCCAATCCAGGACCCCTCAGGGGATGTCTGACTCCCGGGATCAGGCATAAACCAGCAGTTGGACATCCCTCTCACAATCTGGGACTGCTGGCTCCTAACCACTAGCCTGCATGCCTGCCTGCCTGATCACCCCTAACCACTCTGCCTGATGGCCTGATGCCCCTAACTGCCTCTGCCTGTCTGCCTGATCACCCCTAACTGCTCCCCTACCAGCCTGATCACCCTCTAACCACCTCTGCCTTGGCCCCCGCCGTGACTTTGTCCGGAAGGATGTCCAGAAGATGTCCGGTCTAATTAGCATATCACCCTTTTATTAGTATAGAAGATAGTATATTGGGGCAAATATATATTTTTAAATGTATTGTTTTTTATGTTTTTTTACTTAAACATAAAAAAATGGGTATTGTGTGTATCATACTATATGTAATCTTCTGACACTTGCTATTTAAATTTGATTGCTAAGACATCTATATTGGCATCTCAATGTAGTTTGTTGTCTGTTATCCTAATAAAGATGGAATATGCAAACTGACCATCACTTTGCAACAAAGATGGCGGCGCCCACAGCCAATAAGGAGGGAACATGCAAATTGATGCGACAAAGATGGCAGCAGCTGGGCCAGGACACTTGTGTTGTCGACATGGGGATGACGCAGGCATTCCTCCCTGGCCACTCCAGGCCTCTGGGCATTACGGGAAGGCGGAAGGCGGCTACTGGTTGGAACGAAGGTGGAAACAGGGCTCCAGGCTGAAGCAATGGGGAGTGAAGGCGGAAAGGTGGTTCTGGCTGGAGCAAAGGCAGTGCCAGCAGCCAGGGGAAGGAAGGCCTATTTTTGCACGAATCTTCATGCATCAGGCCTCTACTGCATTATAATATTGCATGAATAAGCCAGGATATCATGCCACCCTCCTGTCCATGAGTATTAGATTGTTTGCAGCATTATGCTGCTCTGAACATTCTTGCATATGTATCCTGATGCAAAATATTCTCTTGAGATACACCTAGGAGGACAATTGCCAGGTTATCCTTTGTTGATGTTTAATTTTACAAGATAATGCCCAAAATTCTCCACTAATTTGCCTCCCAAAGACAGTTAGAAGGGATCTGTTTGAGCACAGCTTTGCCAACACTCAATGTTGTGAGATATTAAAACTCTGGCCAATCCCTAATTAATAATGGTTTTTGATACCTCTACATTTTAATTGCCTAGTGTTTTTCTTTTGTGCCTATTTAGGTCTTCTGCTCATTCTTCTAGGAGCTTTCCTTTTAAAAAAAAATTTTGTCCACATTAATGTTACAATCTTGACACTAACCTTTGGTCAATTATGTGTTCCAAATATCTTCACCAAGTATATATGAAATTCATAACTTATTTTTATACTTATTTAAGAGCTCTTTGAATGCTTATTTTATTAAGTAAATTTATCAATATTTTATCTTATAGTTGGGATGTATTTAATAATGTTAAAAATACTTCCCTAATCAAAGTTCAGAGAAATAATCTGTATTTTCAACTAAAATTTAATAGTTTTCCACTTGTCACTTAAGTCCTGAATCAAGCTGCAGTTAATTTTTATATACAAGGTAAATGTCAATTTTATTTTTTCTATATAGACACACATCTTAATAGGGACATATATTGAATAAGTTATTCCCCTATTGATCTGACATATCAATCTGTCATATTAAAATTTTATATAGTCCATGTATAAAGTTTCTTCTATAAAGTCTGCTTATATGTTCTACTGTGGGGATTAATATTTGATCTTTCACACTGAATTCCTAGAGCCTTCATTGTAAATCCTGATTTAACACAGGCCAAGCTCCCTTTCCCCAGCAGCTCTTTTCCTTGATTCTTCATAATTTTAAAAATAGCTTAGTAAATCCCATGAACAACCCTATTTGTATTTAGCTTGCAGTTTCATTCTGTAACTTAAGTACATTTGATACCATTTTGAATTTTTTTTTTTGTCTATGAACATGGTACATTTTACATTTTGTAAGTCATTCCTGAAGTCTCTCAATGAAGTATAATTTATTAGACGTTTCACACTCCATTTTATTTGATTTACTTCAAAGACTTTTATATTTCTTCTTAAGTGGGTTTTTCCAGTAGATATTTATTTGGCATGACAGTGTAAGTTCCAAGGACTGCTCCTATATGATCTAATTATGAATAATAGTGTCTTTTACACTTTTTCTTCAATTTATAAGGTTTCAGCTTCAATTCTATCATTATGGATTTTAATATATGAACACTATATGGGATATATAATGACTATTTGGAAAGCTTCATCACGGACAAGTACTATTACATATTTAAGGAATATTTTGGTTGAACTATATGAAATACATTATAGTTTGAATAGAGTATAATACTTAAAATAAGTAGATGTTATTTTATTATAGTCAAAAGTAGAGTAGAGTTGTACATATCACAAGTCTTAATTAACATTCATGGCCTTTTATTCATCATGTATTGAAATATCTGAAAAAAATATCATAAAAAATTATCAGACACATATAAGCTCTTCCTGTACAATTATTTTTAGTATGATCATGACAAAGTCGAATTGACCTGAATGCTTACTACAAGTATTATTTAATTATAGTCCATCACTCTGATGGAACATTCTGCAGACATTAAAATGTTACTTAAGAAAAATGCTTAGAACATTGTGAGTAGTGCATAACATCTCTTATGCAAAATTATTTTAAAAAATAATACCGAAATACTGGTGGAAATTTCTAGCTGTTGATTTTTCTAAATCTGTGACATGACTTTGTAAAGTTTATAGTAAGAAATAAATATACTTTTAAACTAATTTTAAGCACGGTTTAGGAGCAATAAAAAGTGTCCAAGGTACAAATAATGCTTCTGGTGCTGCTCAGGACTTTTGCATTTCCCCAGGGTCCTAAGTGATACTGATGCAGCCAGTCCTTGTAACACTCTGAGTGGAAAACACAGGTACCCTGGCCAGAAGGATGGAGCTTTCCTTAAGTACCCCAGTATACTGGCTGCTTACATTTATCAATTCATCCAACTAAATTTTAGTGGTCATTTTCTGTCTCTAGCTCTCACCAGATATCTAAGTGATTAATTTTCTTTTACGTCATTCATGTACTTAAATCTGAGGCCAAGCACCATATTTAATAATGTAAATGGCACCCAAAGCAAGAATGCTGATATGTTTTCTTTCTAAGGGTTACATGACTTATATATGAATTGTCTTGGTCTTTTGCCACTGGAATGAAAGCTCATGCTTAAGGGATTTACATTTAATTCATGTATAGATTTCACATGCTTGCAATACTGTTTGCATGTTTGTTTTTTTAAATAAGTGGATGCCAGGTAGGCTAAAGTAACAAATGTCCTTCCACTTCTGTTAACAGTTTTTGCCAAGAAAGTAGGGTGTAATTTTTAAAGATCTATATCAGTAGTATCCTAAAACATTTTTATGTCAGGTAAATCCAGTCAATATTTACTATAAGTACAAATAATTGCTTTATTCCTATTACTACTCTGGTAAGGCCCCAGGCAGTCTGGCAAAAATGTGAGTAGATTCCCAAAAATCTATGATTCAAAAAAATATATATTGCCATATCTATAATCTGATCAATCTGGCAGTATAACAAGGTCCACGCTATAGTTGTAAGCCTTGGTGATATAGAGGCAATGACTTCAGCTAAAAAGACTGCAGCTGCAATTCCTGGAAAATATTAATTTCTATCATTGAAACAATAAGGAAAATAATGCCCTGGCAGAGTAGCTCAGTTGGTTAGAGTGTCACCTGATATGCCAAGGTTGCAGGTTTGACTCACAGTCAGGGCACAAACAAGAAGCAACCAATGAATGCATAATAAGTGGAACAAAAAATTGATGTATTTCTCTCTCTCCATTTCCCTCTCTCTAAAATTATAAACATTTTCAAAACAGAAGAAAAAATAAGGAAAACAAGACTAGAAAAGCCTGTCAGACATTGCAAATAGCAGCACATAAATCCCAAGTGATTTGTATTACAAATCTGTATCGAAATCTAACTGGAAACCGTTGATAATCAGTTTTGACACATCTTTCCATTAGCAGATGAACAGGACCGATTTCTGTCCCAGAAACTGAAGTGACACGTTGAGCATCAGGTGTTCTGGCAAGTTCTTCTGGCCAATCTGCTCTGATTCTGCTCCAGGGCATCCACCCTCGGTGTCTTTCTAATCTGTCCAGCTTGGGATGTGATTAAGCTAATGAGGAATGATGGCACAAATTCAGGTAAGTTTCCTGTTCACAAATTCTCTCAACCCGATTCACGCGACACAGAGCCTTTGAAAGAAATGAGTGCATATGACAGCTGGCCAACTTCAAATAATTAAGACTAGCTTTTGGAAAATACTTATAATTGGAACTGAAATATTCTAAACAATTATATCAAAGATTACACCAAAAAGTACTCTTTCCCTGGAAAAAAAAATTCAGCAAAGTTAACAGACACATTTTGCTAAAAATTCTTGGTGATGGAAAGTGGTTGCCTTTTGAAATTTTGCTAAGTATATAGTTTGTGGTACATGATCCTATTATTTTCCAATGTAATAATTATATATTTATAATATCTTATTTACTACTTACATAGAAATTATTGGATGATTTAAATTCAGTGACTCCAAGTAATTATGACTAAGGTAGTACAAATTAAAATGTGATCTTAACAGAATATAAATGTTCTGTGGTCTTGTAGTTGTGATTTACCAGAATTATTTTTTATTAGTGTCTATACTGGCCTCTTTTATACATATGTCATTGGCTTGCACGCTTTTGTTAAACTAGCTATTAAATTTCTATCCGATACTTTCTTTTTTATTAAATGTATTGGGGTAACATTGGTTAATAGGATAATATAGGTTTCAGATGTAGATTTCTATGATACGAGATCTGTATATTGCACTGTGTGCCCACCACTGAAACTCAAGTACTTATATTTAAAGTAAGTAGTTTTACTGGACAATTAAGAAATGTCAAAGAAGCTAGCAATGGATACATGAATTACTGAAATAATTTGTTGACCTTTGAAATGTATAAACTAACTTTTCTACTGAGCTAACTTAGCAAAGTAATTGTAGACAGAGGGTTAATGAAAATAATGAGTATATGTCACCTGGACAACTCAATCAGCACATTAAACTCTTAACAGCAAAAGGTATGTTTGATTATAAGTGAATTGGTTTGGCTGGGTAATTCTATAAAGAATGATACAGGTTCAGATTTCAGAGGTTCACATTTTTGGAAACCTGGAGACAGTTTGCTCTAAATTTCATTCCCAATGATCTCAAGCAATAATTCCCCCAAAGATTTTATTGTCATCTTTATAACCAGAAACCAGAATAGTTTTTCCAATGGCTGTGCTTTAGGTTTAGTGTTGTTTTCTCTTTGGGAACACATGTTGGTAAGTCTGTGGTAGAGCTCAACATTCTTTTTTTTTGAATCCTCATCTGAGAACATTTTGCCATTGATTTTTAGAGAGAGAGGGAGAGACAGAGAAAAATAATGATGTGAGAGAAACACATTGGTTGGTTGCCTCCCGCATGCACCCCAACCTGGGCCCAGGAGGAGCCTGCAACCCAGGTACATGCCCTTAACCCTTCGGTCCACAGGCCAATGACTCTATCTAATGAGCCAAACTGGCAAAAAAAAGTATGAAAACATTATAAAACATATATTGAGAGAACTGACACTTCCTAATTTCAATGCTTACTAAAAACAGTAATCAGGACAATGTTTTACTGGCAGAAGAACAGATATTTAGGCCAATGGAATAAAATTGTATCCAGGGTCCAGGAAGAAATTATTACATTTATGGTCAACTGGATTGTGATATGGATGCCAATAATTCCAATGGGAAAAGGATAACCTTTTTTCACAAATAATCTTGGGGCAACTAGATATCCACAAGCCATGATTGAAGTGGAATGCTTACCTCACAACTCATTAATAAAAATCAACTCAAAATGGATAAAAAATTGATACATAAGAGCTAAAACTATAAAACTCTTAGAGGAAAATACAGGAGTAAATCTTTCTGATTTTGAAATAAGCAATGTTTTGACAAACAAGCAACAGAAGAAATAAACAAATTAGACTTCCTCTAAGTCATTTTTAAAGTTTTATGCTCCAAATACATACAACTGTCAAGAAGCTGAAAGGACAGTCTACATAATGAGAAAAATATTTGCAAATCATGTATCTGAAAGGGGATTTCTATGCAGAATATACAAAGGACAACTCAAAAAATACCTCAATTAAAAATAGGCAAAGGATCTGAATATATATTTCTGCCAAGAATGTATAAAAATGGCCAATTAGTACATGAAAACAAGACCAACACTTTAAGTCATTAGGGAAATTCAAGTTAAAACTGCAATGAGATACCACTTCACCTCCATAAGGATGATATAATTAAAAAAGATGGACTCTAACAAGTATTGGTGAAAATGTGGAGAAACTAGAACCTCCAAACATTGCTTGTGAGATTATAAAATGCTGCCACCACTTTAGAAAATAGTTTGGTGGCCCTTATATACATCTACACAAAAAATTCATATATGAATGTTCATCAGTATTATTTGTAATTGCCAAAAAAAAAAAAATGAAATACCCCAAATACAGCCAGCTGAAGAAAAAATGTGGTATAGCCGTTCAATGGTATGTTAATTGACCATAAAAAGAATGAAGTGTTGATTCATGCTACAATAGTGGATAACTCTTAAACCTGATACTAAGTGAAAGTAACCATCATAAAGGGCCATAGATTCTATGATTCCATTTCTGTGAAATGTCCAAAATAAGTAGCTCCATAGAGACAGGAAGTAGATTAATGCTTGTCAAATGCCGAGGGTAAATGGAGGATGGGGCATGACTGCAAACCTATAATAATAAAAGCATAATATGCAAATCAACTGAACAGCTGAACAGTGGAATGACCGTCCAGATGACCTTCCAGACGAAGCAGGGGCTGTGAGGGCCTACTCTTGCATGAATTTCGTGCATCAGGTCTCTAGTAGGTATGTAATTTCTTTTGGGGATTATGAAAATGTTTTAAAATTAGATTTTAGTAATTATTGCACAGCTCTATGATTTTATTTTAAAAACACAGAATTAAATTTAATACTTTGAATGGGTGAAATTTATTATATGTGAATGAGATCTCAAAAAAGCTGTTCAAGTAAATAAAGTATGGCAGGCATTTCAGTTGCTATAATATTTATATTATTAAGCCAAATCAAAATGAATTCTTTTGTAGATACTGTAGAATTAAGTCAGGTGAATATTCCAGTGATTCCAAGGTTCTTAGTGTTATCTTAAATAATTGCACTACTTGAATCTAGAATATTTCATTGTTTTATCTCTATATAGTATGTTTTATCTCTATATAATAAACTTGTACATATTCTTTAAGAATTTGATAGATAAATGGACAATGATACCTTAGTACATCTATTAACCAAGATAATCTTATATGATTTTTATATAAAAAGCATTCTATTAAACAGTTTATTCCAGTTCAAGAGCTGCTTTTCTTTTCAAGAACTCAAATTAGCATCATGACCAGTGGAAGTTAAGCACTTGACATCCTACAATGCTGGAGACTCTTAGTTTGTGCCTTGAGGGACCAATACTGAGAATTTGTTCAGGGTACCATAGCAACTGCAGAATCAGAGCAATGATATCATGTAGCAAATTTGTAGCTGAGAGAACACTCAAGGGTTCCATTGGATCATGTGGGGCAGCAATATTACAGATGTTGATGGTGTGTCATCTTGATAAGGAACACTTAATTGGTGTTAATTTTACCTAAAGTAAAGACAACAATAGGACATCTCCTTATATCAAGATGTGTGACCAAAAGGTAAGGATATTTAATTTGTAGCCAATATCTCCCAAGGGTTTTGATGTGAGTCTTTGTTAAAACTGACTTCAAGTTTCATTGACCTGAGTAATATGCTAAAGTAAACATTTGCACAGAGGAAAACAATAGCTTGTCTCACATCAAAGGAAGACAAAGCACTATCAAATATTAATTTTCATGACAACACTTGTATTTGATCATCATATGATATATGTATTTCCCACTCTCTTCTGTGAGAAACTGGAGCACTAATAAAGACGCAAGAACAAACAATCCTTCCTCCTCTATTTTATTTTGCTCGGTTAGCACACAACAGATGTCTGCTTTCAGAAGGAAGCTTTGGGAGAGCACTGGGCTCTGTGCCTCCTTGCCTTTGGATATTGGAATGAATTCCAGCATCATGAAACTCAATGAAAGAAATGAAATTGTCATTTGTGTCCCAAATTTCAATCTGTTATCACATGTCATGAACCACAAGGCTTATTCTCCAACTATTGTTGAATGCAGGTATAAAAATCCAGTTACTACTCATTGTTTTAACCAAAAAAAAAAAGAAAGAAATTATAGAAAAACCAGCAAAGATGAAAATAGATTAAAATTTTAACATTCTCTTAAAGGAATTTAAGCATTAGGAACAGGAGAAGTCAGTACAAAACTACTCTATTTTATTGATGATAACATGATTTGGAAACTCCTCAATGCTCTGTATTCTAACCATTTAGCACAGTTATCAAGACAGGGCCTGTCACACCCTAGTCCATCTACAGAGGTGACAATCTAGTGAGTCATAAATATGCTTTCACAAAACATGGAAGCAGAAATGGCATTTTTATTAAGAGCCACATGACTAATATCCAAAAAAGGGAACAAATTGAATAATTAAAAAACAATAAATATTCTCGGTTAATTGATTACAATTGAGGCTCAAGGTGTTATTAGGTATCCCAAAGAAGAAATTTTTTTCTTTCAAAATAAAGTAGAAAAGAAACAGAAAAGGTTATTTTATAAAGCAGCAGAATACAAGAAGCAGTACAATAAGAAATACAAATTATGTAAAAGGAAAACTGGTCATTTTGACTGACTTATAAGTTAAAGAACCAATGCTTAATTTTTTCACAGAGGAAAGGGAGGATATTATAGTTGAACTAGGGGCCCAGTGCACGAATTTGTGCACCTTGAAAGGAACTGTGGACTGCGAGGCTGCAGTAGGCACAGAGGTGGGTCTCGGCCCATCCTTTTCACCCCCGCCTAGTCCCTCCTGCCATGGCCCCCAGTCCCCTGTCAGCCAGCAGCCCTGCTCCCACCGCCGCCGTTACTCACATCCACTTACAGCGCAGAGTGATTGGGTCCAGCACCATCAGCAGGTGCAAGTGGCAGCTGCTGCCCCGATTGCACCTCAGGAGCAGGGGGAAGTGGAGAAGCCCTCAGGGGCAATCAGGGCTAGCAGCCACTGCTTGCACCAGCTGATGGTGCTGGGCTGGGCAGCAGGTACAAGCGGCAGGCGGGACCGTGGCATATGGGAGCAAAGAATTTTTAGTAACCACCAGAGGCTCGCCCTGATGACAGAGACTGGTGCCCCACCTTGGTCTGGCACCCCAGCTCACCTGCTCCACCATCCCGCTGTGGCCAACACCCACAATATTCTGCACACATCATAGCAACCAGCTGTTCAGTTGTTCTGCCGTTTGGTCTATTTGCATATTAGCCTTTTATTATATAGGATATTCTTTTTATTTTTTTAGTTTAGAAGAGAACCCCTAAAAAGGACAATAAGAGGAACAGTATATGATATAAAGAAGAAATGTTTTGCTCTACAATACAAATATTTATCTGGGTTTAAATTTGCCTAGTGACAAAACATATGCAGGGACATTACTTATCTGGTACTTTCTCTTTCCTGAATAAAGATTTTTGGTTCATAGGCACCTAAAAGCATTTTTATGGGTCTCTTTCCTGAGATAGAATATAAGACAAAACAAACTAAATACTTCTTTTAATGAAGAAGGTTCAAATAGGAAATCTTATAATAAAATATCTACTCTTCCATTTAAAGAAAAGATACACACTGATTAGTGTATGGACTTTTGCCTGCATAACCTATAGATGGTTTTTGGCCACATTCTTATGGAAGATCCAAACAAAGAGAAAGAATTCTGAAAGTACAATGTTTCTAAAAATAGGTCCTTCATTATTTGTTGAATTATATTTAAGCTTCTGAGTTCCAAACTTCCTGCATTATCTACTGTAATATTTGTAGTATTTCGTAGCTGGTCCAATTAGCCATATGTTTCCAGATCTCTCTCCACCAAGAAACTTTAATTTCCTCTCAATAATTTTGATTACTGTTATCAGAAATAACCAACATGCACAGCAGTAGCTGAATTGCTTAATATGAAAAAAAAGGGGTTAACTGGTACATTAGACAAGTGTTTAAAATATAGTGAAAATATTTAAATTTTATTTTACATTATTTCCTACTAAAAAAATAACTTTATAATCACCTTAGGGTTCTCCCTATTATCAAGTTAAGCTAGTTTAAATAACAGGAATAGTAAATGGAAATGTAGTCATGATTTACAAGATTTATGCAGTACTGAAATATAAAGAAAACATCTCTCCCAGTAAAGAGTAAGTAGACTAATGCTGGCACACTTTCAGTTTAATTTAATGCCAACACAGCACTTCCAGTCATAGTGTTCATGATATTACAAAGGCCAAAGGGGACTCATTAGTGCTGATGGCATAAAGACAGATAACCGATATTTAAAGCACATTCCTTAAAACAGAAATCCAATTCTTGCTCTGCATGTGTAAAAACTGATGAAAAGGTAGTAAGCATTGTTTCAGTAGAGCAAGATTCAGATTCCAAAATTTAACACTGTCTTCGCACCCTTCTTTGAACCTAACTGCGGCCTACTATCTGAGTCACTGGAACCAACTGAACATTTCATCTGCCATTTATTTTGCATATTAATACAAAGTCAATGCAGTGAAAATGGCCCAAAAATATTTAAGTTATTATGAAAGTAATTTAGATCTCACAGGCCTCCAGAAGGGTTCTCTGGGACCTTCAGTGTTGAGAACAGCTGATTTAAAGAATGTTTTCCCAACAGAGTACATTCCATGCTGGATGAGCTCCTAACATGATTGGTTTACTTTGACTGAAAGTTTCTAGAAACAGTACAACATGTCTGACCCATACCTCCTTGCATATAAGTTACATTTAAATGGGAAGCACATCATCCAATCAGTAGAGCATAAGGCCTATAATTCAGATGGCTACATAATATATGCTTCCAAAGATCCCAGCTTGGAATGTTGCTATCCAGTTCATGTCAGACTAACTGTAAATAGTTTTAGAGATTTCTTTCACTAATACAGCACAAAGCACTATTAGATAAGTGAATGAATGAAAGCAAACGTGCCTTAAACGCATATGAATGAATAAAGTGGGAAGTGGGTTGGAAAAATTCATGAATGCTACTGGCAGTCCAACAGGATAATAACTTTTAAAACAATACTCCAGTTTTGGTCTCCATACCTAGGCCAGGGAGTGAATACTTTCCATGCAGATTGGCCAGCATAAGACTTTCTACATGGGTAAGATAATGATTATGCAGCTCCTTGAAGTTCTTATTTTTCTTAATTTGGGTAATAAATTCTATTAACATCTTAAAATATTTTATATTGAGATAACCATGGATATTTTATATAATACAAAGGAAATTCTCATTAAAAAAAACTGTACACATCAAAGAAATGTTGCATTGTTAAAAGATACTTGTTCACTCTCTGATATTCAGGGAATTTTATGAAGAATTGCTATCACGAACGGCCACCTGTTATTCAACTTTCATCAGATAACCGTACTAACCATATACCTAAACTTAGGAATGCAATTATAGTTCCCCTTTGGAATATTTTTTAAGTTGAGGTTTTTTTCAAAGAAGACTGTACTCTTCTAACAGACAATATGCTATAAAGCAACGGTTCTCAACCTGTGGGTGGCAACCCCTTTGGGGCTCGAACGACCCTTTCACAGGGGTCGCCTAAATACATCCTGCATATCAGATATTTACATTACGATTCATAACAGTAGCAAAATTATAGTTATGAAGTAGCAACGAAAATAATTTTATGGTTGGGGGTCACCACAACATGAGGAACTGTATTAAAGGGGCGCAGCATTAGGAAGGTTGAGAACCACTGCAAAGCATTTAATTTTGTATACTTATAAGGTACTTAAAAGTAAATGCATCTTGGTAGTATAGGCACTAAAATTAAATACTATAACAGATTTTTAATTGACTACAAATTTAATGGACTGGTAGCACATAGAAAGTTAAGGGATTTTTAACAGACTATTTTCTATAGCAGTTTAGGTTTACATAAATATTGAAGGGAAAGGAAAGAGTTCTCATATACTCCAAGTGTCCCTAGGCTCCCCTATTATTAACAGCCTGCATTAGTGTGGAACAGACAAAAGATAATGCCTTGAGCAAGACTGAAAATCATGAGAGTTGGAAATAAGTGGTCATATTTGTGACATGTTAGGAATATGGAAGTCAATGAATGTATGTGAGGATTGATTTTATATGGAGGGAGACAGGGAGGAGTAAAAAAATGACTCAGCTATTTTGCCTGTGCAAGAGAATACACTAGAGGAGCAGGATTAAAGATCTGAATTTGAGAGTTATCAGCTTACAGATGGCATCTAAAGCCATGAGGTTGAAAATATCACCTTTGGGATGAGTGTGTAGCTAGGCACAGATAACTGAAGGGGTAACCCTAGAAACTCGCACATGTAGAATTGGAGACATGAAGAAAAATCAACAAGATTGAGATCAAGAGTATAGAAGAAGGTGAAACCTAAGAAATGCTGATTTTTCTAAAAGCCTGTTAAGTAAATTACTTTAAGATGGAACTTACTGGCTGTGTCAAATTGTTATGATATATTGAGAAAGATGAAGACTGAGAATAGACCACTGGTTTTAAAACTATGGAGAACTTTGATGATGCTGACAATATTTCTCTTGGGATAGAGGTAGTGGTCAGAATATCATTGGTGTGGTTAGAATGAAGGTTGTAAAGATAACAAATACAACTCTTTCAAGGTGTTATAAAAAAGGGGGAATAAAATTTTGTAGTAGCAGCAATGGAATACATGATTAAAGAAAGTTGCTTTATTTTAAGCATTATGTATAAAATATTTTAATATACATGTATGTGTGTATACATATATACAGGTTTTCCCCACTATCCAAAAGTAGAGCGTTCCTATGAAATCTTTCATAATCCAAAACAGCATGAAGCAGTATATTCCCTGCTTCCCCAAAGTTCCTGTTACACCACTCCACTTTTAGGGAAGAACCTACATTAGTATTGCAAGGGCTTTGTTTTCCCAAGGAAATTCTCCCACTAAAGACCTACCTTAGTACCTGGTTTCGCTAACAGAAATCCAAAGAGGATTTTCACTTTTACAAAGAAAGCTGAAAGCCAGGAGAGGAAAAACTAGCAAAAGATTATGGTCTAAACCAGGGGTCCTCAAACTTTTTAAACAGGGGGCCAGTTCACTGTCCCTCAGACCGTTGGAGGGCTAGACTATAGTTTAAAAAAAAACTATGAACAAATTCCTATGCACACTGCACATATCTTATTTTGAAGTAAAAAAACAAAACGGGAACAAATACAAGATTTGTATTTGCATGTGGCCCGCGGGCCGTAGTTTGAGGACCCCTGGTCTAAACCTTTCCATAGATCTTCAAACTTCTTGATTTCCCTCAGTTCCTCTCTCAAGCTGCATATTCCAAGGACACACAAGTCTGAGCTAAGAAGATGGATTTGCTGTGCTACCAAGTCCTGAAGCAGAACAGACATACTGGACAGTGGAGTGGGTTGGTGAAGTGGAGAGAGCAAGACCATGATAAATGCCTGCAGGAAAGGATAACCTTCAAATCATGCACGGAAAGTGGAATGGCATTATTAGAATGACTTAGATCAGAAATATACAAAAATTGGGATCCTGGACTCCTGTTCATGTTGTGTGCCTATGGTGTCTTCATGGTAGAGGCAGCTGTATGGAATTCTGTCACTGTTAGAGGTGCAGACAGAAGGGGTGTCAGACAATAAATAATTAAAACAAACACATGACTTCAAATACCCTTAAGCAATGGGAGGAAAAGAAACAGGGAAAATTGTGTCTGGGAACCCTATGAATACCACCATCTTAACATATACTTACATTTAAATACACACATTTATGTTTGACTATCCCCTGCTACACTAAAAACTTCTTCTTATGAAGAACCCAAGTATATTTTGACACCTAACACAGAAGTTAGGAAGCAATAAATATTAGATGAACTGGGCTGCTTTCTACAGTTCCATTCAGATCTTGGGTCTGTGGCCTGTGCCTGTGTCCCCATGTGAACTGGCAGCTGGCCTCTTTCTTTGTTATTTCTTTTTAATCTTACCTGAAACACTTACCACATTTTTTTCATAGATAAATGTGAATTTCAGTCTATCGCTATTCTCACAATCTTAAAATTAGCACAGTGTAAATTAAGATTTTGCCAAAATATATTTAGGTCTAAGAAAGGATTTCTGTGTCCTTCCAAAGAAAGAGTTGTTTAATTATCCAAATTAACAGCTGGTTTTTAATGTTCTCTGGGCTTAAACAAAGTGTTTCTCCCATTTATCAGACTTTGAAAAGATTCACCTTTTTGACACCAGAAGGCATTCAAAGGTGAGGCCAGAATGAGCTAAGCTGTAATAATAAAATGATAATTGCTAAGTGTGAAGTCACATTGACAATGCATTTAGCAAAACACTAAAAGTTTGGATGTGAACTTATAATGCCCAACAGTATCTTTTTAAAAAATATATTTTTGTTGACTTCAGAGAGGAAGGGTGAGGGAGAGAGAGATAGAAACATCAATGATGAGAGAGAACCATTGATCAGCTGCCTCCTGCACACCCCTACTGGGGCTCAAGCCCACAACCCGGGCATGTACCCTTGACTGGAATCCAACCTGAGACCCTTTAGTACTCAGGCCAACGCTCTATCCACTGAGCCAAACCAGCTAGGGCTCAATAGTATCTTATTCTTTAGCTCTGCTTACCAGTAAGTGGTTTTTCATCTCTTGAATTTTTAGAAGACTTATTATGTTAATTTTGTGTATTATAATTCTAACAGGTACCAACTACAATTCCAACAGCTTTCCATTTTATTTATGCTCCACTGGTAATATCTGTCATCACAAATATATGTGTTCAGTGGGGACCAAAGTTGTGAATTGGACTTAATGGTGGCTGCCGCCTTTTCTCATGAGACCAGTGGTTCTGATATTTGATTAGACATTAGAATCATTTGAGAAGCTTATAAAAAATACACATGCTCAGCCTCACTTATAACAATTGACTCAGATTCTGGAGGTGAGATTTGAATACAAATATTTTTTTAAATCTTCCAAAGCATTTATTTCTATGGTGCAGCCAGGTTAGAAAATCATTGCATTAGACTTAAACCCTAGTATAACTAGGACTCTATTTTATCTATCTTTTATAATCTTATATAGAGAGTTTTACTGAGCACCTAGATCAATAAATGTTACTTTGAGGAAGAAATCCATGAATTGCTTAAAGCCTGAACATCATCTTACAGGTAGGTGAGTCTTCTTGCCATAGAACTTTTATTTTGCAATTACTATATGCCAACTCTCCACCGCTATAGCATGGTTTGTGAATTAGGGACATCTCCAGGCTAGCCACTCTTTACCCATGTCTTACATTTATTGTAACACGAAAATCCACTATTTTGAAAATTCTTTCATTTATGGAAGCTATTACTAAAAAACTGAGAAAAGTCAAGATTGAGTATTGAATTACACTAAGGGGAAGGAGTTCAGCAAAAGGAATAATCTGAAATTCCAAACAAATCCAACTAGCAACTCAAGTGATTTTATAAACTAGTGGCCTGGTGCATAAATTCGTGCACATTGAAAGGAAATTAATTAGAAGAAATATTTTAATATCGCTATTCGCCCTTTCTCTATAATAGAAGTGTCAACCAAATTCATGATGAACAATGACAGATCGAAACACACGCATGCAATTGGTGCTAGTGAGAGCTTTATATGTATTGCGCATGCAACGTAGACTTTTATAGATATAGAATAAACTTGCTTAATTAGACCTGCTTTCTGATTTAGCTAAACTTTCTCCAGCTCAGTGAAGCACCCTAACTTCTCTTTCAGGTAATTGTCAGCAGTAAATATCAACACAAAGCAGATTATTACTATTGTAACTCGTGCAGGGAGAACAAAGGGTAAAATATTTAACTGCAGCCGTGTTTGACTATATTCTGCATAGTGAGAAAACCTGAAGTCATTTTCAAGGTCCACCATTTCTTACTTCTTTTCAATTGGGTCAAGTTCCTAAGCTTTCTAAATCTCCGTTTTCCGGCTAATGAAAATAGGATTTCACCGAGTCTCTTATCTACCTACTCAGGACTTTTGTATCAAATGAGATGAGGCATGGGAAAATGCTTCACAGATATTTGGTTACAGAGTGAAATGTTTGCACCTGGCTATAAAGCAAGTTGTGTTCCTGGGCTGAAGAAACTGCAAGGAGGCTAGTCACTAGGCAGAAGAAGCCAGGCATTGCTACGTGATGTCATTACCCACCGCCCACAGCCACTGTTTCCGGGCTGGGCTGTGGAACGCATTGTGTGCCATGGGGTCCCAGCAGCATCAGCTGCGATTTGGTGGGGTGTTGCTCTGTGGTAGTGGTGGGGCTTGTGTCCCACTTGGGGGAAGCCAAGTGTTGCTTTGTCAGCACCAGGTCCATGCTGCTGTTTCTCTGTAAATGGCCAGTGTGTGTCATGGCAGCTCCTGTATTGAGCATCTGCCCCCTGGTGGTCAGTGCACATCATAGCAACTGGTCAGATGGGTGGAGGGACACTAACATCTTAGCCTTTTATATATATATATATAGACTAGAGGCCCGGTGCACAAAAATTTCTGCACTCGGGGGGGAGGGGGGTCCCTCAGCCCGGCCTGTGCCCTCTCGCAGTCTGGGACCCCTTGGGAGATAACGCCCTGCTGGCTTAGGCCTGCTCCTGGGTGGTAGAGGGCAGGCCTAATCCCTAGGTGCAGCCCCTGGTCGGGCTCAGAGCAGGGCCTATTGGGGAATTGGGGCGCCGCCCCCTGTCATGCACAGAGCAGGGCAAATTGGGAGGTTGCGATGCCACCCTCAGTCACGCTCAGGGTAGGGCTGATTGGGGGGTTGGGGCACCATCCCCTGTCACACTCAAGGCAGGGTCGATGGGGAGGTTGCGGCACAACCCCCTGTCACGCACAGAGCAGGGCCAATCAGGGGGTTGGGGCACTGCCCCCTGTCACTCACAGAGCCCATCAGGGGGGTTGGGGCTCTGTACCCTGTCACACACAGAGCAGGGTCAATCAGGGGGTTGGGGAGCTCCCCCCTGTCACGCACAGAGCAGGGCCCATCAGGGGGTTGGGGAGCTCCCCCCTGTCATGCACAGAGCAGGGCCCATCAGGGGTTTGGGGAGCTCCCACCTGTCACGCACAGAGCAGGGTGGATCAGGGGGTTGGGGTGCCACCCTCTATCACCCACAGAGCAGGGCCGATCAGGGGGTTGGGGCGCCGCCACTGTCACACTCAGGGCAGGGCCAATGGGGGGGTTATGGCTCTACCCCGTCACACACACAGCAGGGCCCGTGGGGGGAGGAGGGGGTTGGGGCGCCGCACCCTGTCACACACAGAGCCGCAGGGCGATCAGGAGGTTGGGGAGCTCCCCCCTATCAGGCACAGAGCAGGGCCGATCATGGGGTTGGGGCACCTTCCCCTGTCAGGAACAGGGCAGGACTGATAGGGAGGTTGTGGCCCTGCCCCCTGTCACACACAGAGCCGCAGGGCGATCAGGGGGTTTGGGTGCTGCCCCCTGTCATGCTGATCCCGGCGCCGGGAGGCCTCGCGGCTCTGCTGATTCCAGTGCTGGGAGGCATATTACCCTTTTACTATATAGAATAGAAGCCTGGTGCATGGGTGGGGGCTGGCTGGTTTTCCCTGAAGGGTGTCCCGGATCAGGGTGGGGGTCCCCACTGGGGTGCCTGGCCAGCCTGGATGAGGGGATGATGGCTGTTTGCAGCTGGTCACACACCCTTCAGGGTGAGGGTCTCCACTGGGGTGCCTGGCCAGTCTGGGTGAGGGGCTGAGGGCTGTTTTCAGGCTGGGACTGAAGCTCCCAACTGCTCCTTTTTTTGTTTTTTCTTTTTTTCTTTTTTTTTTATTCTGAGCCAGCTTTAGCTCTGAGGCTCCAGCTCTTAGGCCTCCGCTCCTGAAAGCAGGTATCTGGTTTGTTTAGGTTCTACAATCGAAACTCTGTATCAACTCCAGGTCTGAGATCCCGGCTAGCTGAAAGCTGGTTTCTGGGGTTTTGTTTAGCTTCTATTTTTGTAACTATGTTTCAAACTGCCAGCTCAGAGGCCTGCAGCGGCAGGCGGGGAACGTTGGAGTCCTCCGTCACTGAAGCAAGCAAGACTCATGTTAGTTTCAAGCTGCCTGGCTGCCGGCCGCCATCTTGGCTGGCAGTTAATTTGCATATCGCCCTGATTAGCCAATGGGAAGGGTAGTGGTCGTACGCCAATTACCAAGTTTCTCTTTTATTAGATAGGATAACTTAATATTTAACATGCTTTTGCATTAGTTAAGATGAGGTTAAGGTTTGACATTTGATGGCATCAACATTTATACAATCTGACCTATCAATGAGGAGCATAGAAATTTGGTAATACTGCCTATATAAAGAATCATATTATATTCATATTTTTTAACCAAAGAATTCCACATACTAAACTTTTTTTTCCAATGGTGAAAAATGGTCTATAAATAAAAGTAATCACATAGAATTATGTTGGGAAAAGAAAATCCAAATGGCTTTAAATCAGGGAAGATTAATTGGTTAAATAAACTTATATCCAAGGAAATATTATACAAGCCCTCAAAAAACCAACTATGAAACTACAAAGCAACATGAAAACTAGCTATGGTAATTTACAAAGTAGAGTATATTTTTTGTAAATGATGACTGCAATTATGCATAAAATTGTCTAGGTATTTGAAATCAGTATACTGAAATAATATACTATGGTGGAGTAATTGTTAACTTTTCCCTTTATTTTTCCTTCTTATGTGATGTGATATTGTTTACAAAATTTAAAAGATTCTTCAGCAAACCTCATCTTGTTTTGTCTTTTAGCCTTCCTGATATTAATTTTATAGTGCAGAACACCATGTGTCTTAGTAATTGTTTATATTATATTCCTTGCTTCTTATGTGCTAGGGAAATACATTTGTGAGTTTAGGTTGCATTTGTCCTGTCTGTAACAGCTTTGCTTATTGCATTATTATATCATTCATTATACTGTTTTCTCTACCATATTTATTGAAGTAGTCAGTTATTTTGGTATTTTAATGTGGATATGTATGTAATAGGTGCTGCATTATGGTAATTAAGTTCCAGTTAAATTTTGTCATTATATAATGTAATATACAATCTCAGAAAGACTTCAAAGAAATGATTACAAAAGAATGTTTAGCTTCTAACAAATATATATCAAATTAAATTTTTAAAAACAATTTGCTTAAAGAAAAGCAAGTCATCTAAAAGAGAAATTTTTCTAATTTGCTTTTTTAAACAAGACCCTGGGTTTTCTCTTATGGCCCCAAAATATCTTTTCTTTCTGCAGTAGAGAATATCTCTTTTTTATTTATTTAAAATCTGTTGACTTGAGGGAGTTAGAAACTTTGTATTTTCAGTTTAAATTAATTTTAACTAATTGCAATGTGAAGAATTTGCTAGTATGAAATTAAAAGGCTCAGCAGAATTTTCCTGGCTTCTCAACAATAAGTCAAATTGGGAAAATACTGGCTGCTATCTAATGCAAAATCTTATTTCCATGAAGAATATTTCATTCTGCCCGACCAGTATGGCTCAGTGGTTGAGTGTCAACCCATGAACCAAAGAGGTCTCTGGATTCCTGGTCAGGGCACATGCCCAGGTTGTGGGCTTGATCCCCAGTAGGGGGTGTGCTGGGAACAGCCAATCGATGTTTCTCTCCCTCTTCCTTTCTCTTTCCCTAAAAACAATAAGAACCTTTAAAAAAAAAATTTCGTTCCCAGTCACCCAAAATAGTGATGACCTTTATCAGAGAAAAACTGGAGATCTGACAACTACAATAAAATAATCCAGATTACAAAACCCATACTAGTTAAGAGTGCTTTGGGCCAGTCCTTTCTGGTGACCAACTGATTGAATATAAAGAACACTGAAATGTTCTGTATGTTGAATGTGTATTTCTACACATCTACTTCTAGGCATCAAATATGAAATCTATCTAAATAATTATCTATATGGAACTATGTTTCTAAAAGGTTCTACTAAATAGCAGCACAAATTTCATTTGTCAAATCAGAGGACCATGCCCACTGTTCTAGTTTGGGACTATATTCTTCCCACAGAAAAGGGCTGCAAGTATCAAAACACACACATGCACACTCACTCAATATAATGTAATATATGCTCTTAGTCACAAACTATTTGACTTCCTCCCTACCTATTAAACAGTTTTTACCCTTTCCACAAGAAAAATTACCCAAGCATCTTCCAATCTCAGCACTGGTCTGAAAGTCAAATATCTAATGATAATATCTATATCAGATCTCAAAATGTATTCTTTTGCTCCAGAAATCTATATACTCAAAAGACAAGTAATGCACTCCCCCCCC
Organism: Myotis myotis; assembly: GCF_014108235.1. Classification (NCBI taxonomy): domain Eukaryota; kingdom Metazoa; phylum Chordata; class Mammalia; order Chiroptera; family Vespertilionidae; genus Myotis; species Myotis myotis. Next base: position 46,149,618 of record NW_023416401.1, read on the forward strand.
CCGCCCAACACACACACAAACACACCGAATATACTATAGTAAAACAAGGCAAGGAAAATTGCAATAAACACACCTATGTAGAAGAGAGAAATGATCAGAATAAAAATGGCATTTTGTTACAGAACTAGAAAAAATAATCCCAAAACTTGTATGGAAGCACAAAAAACCCAAGTAGCCGCAGCAATTTTGAAAGAGAAGAACAAAGTTGGAGGTATCACACTACCTGATATCAAACTATATTACGAGGCCATAGGAATCCAAACATAATGGCACTGGTATAAAAACAGACATACAGATCAATGCAACAGAATAGAGAGCCCAAAAATAAACCCACCCCTATATGGTCAATTAGTCTATGACAAAGGAAGCAAGAATATACAATAGGGTAAAGACAGTCTCTTCAATAAATGGTGCTGGGAAAACAGGACAGATACCACAGCTATTTTTAAAAATTACATGATTAGACTGCTGACTCAGCCCTTTGGGAACTAATGCTTCATAGCCCTTGAACCCTACAGAATTTTATCATTTCCTTGCCAATGGCTCAGTCCCAAGCAATTTTTAAAGACTATATTGGCAAACACAGAGAATTAGTTATCACCATGTCCAACAAATACTTGCATATTAAAACCATTCTCAGGAATAAATAGCCATGACAACATAAAAACCTAGAACCATTCTCTTGAGCCTTCCTACCATCTTCCTATTCTGACTTACTGGTCTACAGTCCCACCCAGTGTACATGCACACAATTAAAAAGTACATATACACCTTCATAAAAAGAACCACGTTAAGGATCAAATGCCCACCCAAAAGTAGGGGCCAGGAAGAGCAGGGAACAACGTAGGAACCTCGCTAGGCAAATCTTTCTGCTTTTATATAATCTTACTAGGGAAGAAAATGTAGTTTGCTTGACTGGAATACTTTTGGTTAAAAATTAACCCTCCAAATGTAAAATGTGTTCTGTTATTTAATTACCCCTTGGAATAGTAATTCAGTTTAATTTTTTAAAGTTCCAACTGTTTGGCATTGTCTTGAAATAGTCTTTCTAACCAGGGAACTAATGGCTTTGTTTGTTTTGCCTCAGGAGCAGGTGCAGGAACAAGAATACCACCTGAAGTAACTGCTGCCATGCGGTGACGGTCTCACAATCACACTGACAGATGGGACTGTGTTTTGTTCAAAACAAATATTTCTTTGCTGTTTGTAATTGTAGCTGAAATCACCTACCTGTTGCAGGCGTGCTTTAAGGACATCACACTGAGGCCTCTTAAATATTCCATAAGCCATTAACGAGTTGACCTTACACAACACTACAAGAGGGCTTCGTTCTTTTAAACACCAGAGAGCACTGGAGAGAATATATATCCTAATATGTGACATAACATATAATCATTACAAATATAACATTTCTCTGATATATAGGCTGAAAGCTTAAAACACCAAGCCTCAGGGATACTGTGCCCATATATAAACACACACACACACACACACACACACACACACACACACACACACGTGTGCACGCGTACCCATGCTGAAGCATATTTGAATTGTTGAAATCAAAACCAAATGAAGACCAACCATTTTGGTTCCCCGAGCAGACGGAACTAGTGTAGTCATACAGACACAGTCTAATTTAGCTTATTTTTCAAGACCAACATAACCTTGGTCATTTCTTGCTTACACCTCTGGACATCCTAGGCAGAACTTGAACTGTTTCCCAAGGTCAATAGGAGGTAACCACTGAAAATTCCCACACTGTAACCAATCACTGAAGAACAAATAGTCCCTGCTCTGGGCTCTATCAGCAGCTTGATAACAATACATCCCTGTTTGGGTTTGAATGCTCCCAGTTTGCTAACTTTTTGGTGTGTACACAATAAACTTGAACAATTCCTACCACAGTGATTCACTGCTTTTACTTGGGCTATTTATAAAGCTTTGAGAAAAGCTCTAGTGCATGCATAAAAATACACTTTTAGCAACACAAAGATGAGCACATTATCTAGATAATATTTTTTTCCTTGCAGTTACATTTTTAAATTGATTTTGGTGTTTAAAATGTAAATTTTTTAGCCCAATTAAAGCCCTCTGTTAGTAGAGGAGAAAAATGCTTTCTATATACTATGAAGAGCTACTTTGACGCTATCTAGTGTATGTTGATGTAGAAGGTACCTTATTTTCTTTTTGGTTGAGTCTCTGTTTTAGTTCTTCCACTCCAAATTGCAGTTTCTTTACCTCAGCCGCACTCTGATCGGCTCGGTGGTTGGCAAGAGTCAGCTCTGCTGTTTTTGCCTGGTGTTGGCTGCTGAGTCTATAGTAGGCGTGTTGAAGGTCCAGCAGCTCCTATCAAGAGAAAGCAGGGATCCCATTGTTTATAATTCACTCCCATAAAGTCAGAAGAATAGTAACTTCTTTGGACAAAGGAGAAAAGCATTTCAGGAAGAATTCAGATGAGGCATATCTTCATCTGTAACTCTATATTTCTGCAATGAAATGTGATGATTAGCATAACCATAAGCGGAAAATGTATTTGCAGGTGGCTGAAGTGGCTAAGAGAATGCAGCTCTTTTTTAAAACTATTTTAATATATTTTTAATTGATTTTTAGAGAGAGAGGAAGAAAAAGATAGAAACACGGATGCGAATTGATCGATTGCCTCCTGCACACCCCCTACTGGGGATGGAGCCCACAACCCAGGCATGTGCCTGACCGGGAATTCAACCAGAGATCTCTTGGTGCATGGAGTCCACGCTCAATCATTGAGCCAATGGTTGGGTGAGAACGCAGCTCTTCATGTTCTTGAGTCAATGACTGGTTTCCCAGGTTATGCAAATTTAGGTTTTATGTATGATTTCCAAAGGAAGAAATCACATCTCTATAAGGGCAGAATAAAATATAATAAAAATAACTGCAAGAAGAGTTGTTCATCTGCTAAGTCAGCATATGTACTCAAAATTAGCAGACTATCTGCTTTTAATTAGTTCCCTAAGAAATAGGATTTGTGCTGCTGCTGTCACTCTATTCCAGGCACCATTCTGAAATGACCTGAGTGTGTCTCAGAGACCTAAGCAAGAGGTTGTCCTGTGAAAACCAGTGAATTTATCAGGAAGTGGTTGGGTCTTCAACCTGTCTTGTTATATTCAACACCCCACAAGATATTAATCAACAGGTTACATTAATTGCCCTCAGATTACTAATGTTGCCTCTCATTTTTAAAAATTTCTATGCAAATTAACTGTACTATCATTGTAGAAAATATCTTTATTAAAACTATAAAAAATAACCTCTAGTTCCTCATAGCATTATAAAACTTAAAGAAAATCCAAGGTTATTTCTTTAATTTCCTAAAAAATGCAAATCAAACCACAAGGAGATATCACCTCACAACTGTTAGAATGACTATTATGGAAAAGACCAGAAATAACAAGCATTGGCAAGGGTGTGGAGAAAAGAGAACCCTTGTGCAATGTTGGTGGGAATGTAATTGGTGCAGCCACTGTGGAAGACAGTGTGGATGTTCCTCAAAAAATTAAAATATAACAACCTTATGACCCAGCAATCCCACTTCCGGAAATGTATCATAAGGAAATGAAAACACTATCTCAAAAATATATTCTGCACCCCAAGTCACTCCAGCATTATTTACAATAACCAAGGCATGGAAATAACCCGAGTCTGGATGGTGAATAAAGAAAATTTGGTACACATAATGGAATATTATTTAGCCATAAAAAAGGAAATCCTCTGATTTGCAACAACATGGGTGGATTTTGATAGCTTTGTACTAAGTGAGATTAAGTGACAAAGAGGAAGATGAATACTGTCTGATCTCATATGTGGAATCTAAAAATAAAAACACCTTATAAATACAAAGAACAGATTAGTGGTTGTGGTGGGGCAAAGTGAAGTAAAATGGGTGAACATGGTCAAAGGTACAACTTCCAGTTATAAGTCCTGAGGCTATAAAGTACAGCATGATGACTAAAATTAATAAATCTCTACTGTATATTGAAAGTTGCCAAGACAGTAGATCTTAAAATGTTTCATCAAAAGAAAATAAAATTTTAACCATATGGTGATGGATGTTAATTAGAATTATTGTAGTGATCATCTTGAAATATATATAAACTAGAGGCCTGGTGCATGAGATTCATGCACGTGGGGTGGGGGGGCGGTCTCTCAGCCCGGCCCACACCCTCTCACAGTCCATAGCCCTCAGGGGATGTCTGACTGATGGCTTAGGCTCGCTCCCCGGGGAAAGGGCCTAAGCTGTCAGTCTCAGTCGGACATCCTTAGCACTGCTTCAGAGGCTGGAGAGGCTTCTGGCTGAGTGGCAATCCCCATGTGGGAACGTACTGACCACCAGGGGGCAGCTCCTGCATTGAGTGTCTGCCCTTTGGTGGTCAATGCGAATCACAGCAACCAGTGATTCCGCCGTTCAGTCAATTTGCATATATCCTTTTATTATGTAGGATATTGAATCATTATGTTGTACACTTTAATGTTATATGTCAACTATATCGCAATTTTAAATAAGACTAAGCATAGAAGATTGACTGATGGGTCAACAGTGAAATGAAATTAGACCAGTTAGAAGACTATTGGAATGAGTCAGGTCAAACACAAGGATCTAAGAAACTAGCAGCAGGGATGAGGAGAGAGATAGTCAAAGATCTGAGGGGATAAAAACCCACAGAATTGCCTCATTCATAGGATGAGAATGGTGAGAAAAACATTGTAGTTAAGAGTAATTCCTTTCTTTCTGCTTCAGCTCTGATGGGGTGGTGGTGCCCTTCACCAAATGAGGACATACAGAAAGAAGAGCAGGTTGGAAGAGAGGAGCTACATCTCAATTTTGTAAAAGTTGAGATGTATATACCTGGGACACCAGGGACATGTCCAGTAAGGAGCTGAATATACTAGTCTATACTGGGGGTGGGAGGTGGAGGGCAGTAGGGGGGTAAGAAAGATGTAAGGACTCAGTTTAGAAGTGAAGTTTGTAGTTTGCAGTGTGAAAGTGGGTAAAATTCCACTGAGAAGTAAAAAACAATTGAAGTCATAATCCCAAGATTAACAAACCTTAAAGGAATTGGAAGAGAGAAAAGAATCCAAAGAAGAGATAAACCAAATAACTTATATGCATAGCCCATGGACATGGACAATAGGGTGATAAAGACTTGGGGGGTGGGTAGAGCCTGGAAGAAGGGGGATAAAGGGGGAGAAGTGGGAAACATCTATAATACTATCAACAATAAATATATATATATATATATATATATATATATATATATATATAAGATAAAGGGAGGGCTGTTCCAGAGACAAGAAAAAAATCAGGAGTATTAGAATGAAATATAACAAGAAATTCAAGAAAATGGAAGATCAGAAATTCAAGAAAGAGGAAACTATTGATAGTATGGAATGTTTAAGGGAATAAAAAGAATAAAAATATATCTATTAAATTTAATCCTTAAATCATCATTGTCTTCAGCAATACATTCCAGTGGTTGAGCAGTTTCTGTAGCAAGCTTATTTCAATATATTTTAATAGTAGAAAACAACAAACAGTGATGTGAAATGTTTGTGCTTTATTTTAGTGGAGAAAAAAAATCTGAATTAAAGCATAAAAGATATACACTCCTTCAAATTATTTGTCAGTGTGTAAGTCTCTGTAAATCTAAAGATCTAAAGCTATACAGCTGGACAGTAAATATACTTCACAAGCCTCATAAGTGTACGTGGATATTAATAGTGGGGCTTTGCCAAAACCGGTTTGGCTCAGTGGATAGAGCGTCGGCTTGCGGACTGAGGGGTCCCGGGTTCGATTCCAGTCAAGGGCATGTACATGGGTTGCGGGCACATCCCCAGTGGGAGATGTGCAGGAGGCAGTTGATCGATGTTTCTCTCTCATCGATGTTTCTGGCTCTCTATCTCTCTCCCTCTCTGTAAAAAAATAATAAAATATATTTAAAAAAATAGTGGGGCTTCATATAACAATAATCATATGCAATGTGTTTGAATACAGATATTTTTGATAGGATAATATTCGTTTCTCAAATAGATTGACTCCCTAGTGATGTAAAGGATTGGAGACAGGCTTTCAATTTCACATGTGGCTTATGAATTCATGCATTAGTTTGTGCTCTTGTATGTAAGGATATCGCTTTCCATCTAGAATTAATTTTGTAGCTGATATATCAAGTACTGAGGCTTAAATGATTTTGATTTTGGCAAGCTGACAGAACTAAAACACCATTTTCTTATAACTGAAAGTGACATGAGAGGCTGTTAAAAATAAATCAAGTTTATATGCATCTATTTGAAAAAAAACAAAATGGCATACAGAGAATTTTAAAGTATGTTATTTCTATAAATTCAGTTTTTTTCCAATTATAATTCAGGTACTAGTTTAAATATGATTCCGAGATGCTTTCTTGATTGCTCAAATGTAAACAATGATTCACAGTGTTATTTTAAAATTACCTTTCATATGATCTGTTCATTTCTACCTACATATACATTTATTTAAGACTAGAGGCCCAGCACGTGATTGAAATCGCGCGAGGAGGCACCCTGCCTCTCACTGTGCGAGGAGGCACCCCGAAGGGGGCCGGGACCCGTGCCTGACTCCCAGCGTCCCCCTGCTCCCTCTGCCTGTGTCTGCTCTGGCCGCCCAAGCCATCACACCAGCTCAGGCAGGCCCCCCTGCCTCTGTCTCGTCTCTGCTCCTGGCCTCACCTGCGCATGCAACCTCCTCCTGTCTGGTCATGACCCATTGTGGAGTCCTGGCCTAATTTGCATATTGCCTCTTTAAAATATAAATTCTTTTTTCTTACTACTCATTTAATATTGTGTACGCATATAAACACACACACACACACACACACACACACTCAGTAGAAGCAATTTAGAATCATGTGGAAGTGTGTAAATTAACCTAATTAGTTGTCAGGCCGATAGGAAATTAGAGGTCTAATTGTAGAGTTTTGAAAATACTATACAGACTTTAGAGATAGCCAATACTTTTACTAGCAGAAAAGATATGACTTCAATTTAATCACAAAAAAGGCTATCTACGTATCTCTCTTTCTCTCTCTCTCTCTCATATATATAAAATGTTTTAGTTAAAAGCACCAAATATATCAAACAATTTTTCTAAGGATGGTTACCTTTCTAATTTGCTAATTGCTAATACATCATTTAATATTATTTTCTAAAACATTTTTAGGATTTTAAATTAAATTCTTAAATTTTTATTCTCCTATCAATTCTCAATTATATTATCGAATTACCTAAAAAGGCATTTTGAAATCCATGAATGTCCACAATTACCTGAAATAATTATTCTTCTCCAGTGTTCAAAATATAAATAACAATTTAAATATATTATGGGGATAGAAACTAAATTAGTTTTTTAAATAATAAAAAAATCAAGTTGTGTAAAATATGTCTTTTGTGCACACATCATTTCTTTCAATCATTATAAATTATTGAATTTAGAATATAAATTATGAGATCATAATAATATTCATTTATTGTTATATATAATTGCTATTTAATTTTGTCATGTTCTGAAGTTAATCTGATCTAAAATAATATCTTTGGGGAAAAATATGTTGAGACAAATGTGGCAGGGAATATTACTTTCTTAGACTTTTTTATGGACAGGCTTTCATTAGAAAGTGAAAGGAAGATAACATCAAACATACAATGACATGAAGTTGACATGTCAGAGGGATAAAGGTATTACAGGCATGTGGGAGAGCTTTTTAAAAAGTAAAAAAATAAAGCATTAGGTATTGAGAAAAAGGATGGGGGGGGGGACAAAGTGATGTTGGCAGACTGGGTGAAGGTCTTAAAATTCTGGTATAAAGAGATTGAAATCTAATTTTTGTTTTAGGTCTTACAATAAATACAGCTCTAATCTCACAATTCACATTTTGTCATTTCACCCCAGGAGAAATCTTGGCATCCATGTTAGTAAAGATTTTTTTCTACTATAATAAATGTAATAAATAATAGCACCTATTTCAAAAGCCTGTAGTGCACAGTCAACTATGTACCATGTGTATATTATATGTATATAACATATACATATGTACTTACCAGTTTTATACATAGCTAATTATTACTGTTACTAGAGGCCTGGTGCACGAATTTGTGTACAATTGGGGTCCAGCTGGCCCACCCCAATGGGGGCCCATCAGGCCGGGCAGGTGGGGAAGGGGCATGGGCAGATGGCTGGCTGGCCCTGCCCCTGATTGGGGTGTTGGAGGCTGATCAGGGGATAGGGCCGGCCAGGGGGAGGGGCTGTGGGTGGTTGGCCAGCCAGCCCCACCCCCGATTGGGGTGTTGGGGGCCAATCAGGGGCCGGGCCAGCTGTGTGGGGGGCCGATCTGGGCCCAGATCAGGCTGGTTGGCTGCTGCAGTGCACGTCATAGCCACCAGTCATTCTGGTCATTCCACTGTTTCAGTCACTGGGCTTTTATATAGAGAGATTACCACAAGAATAAACTATCCTCGCTGTGCTCTAATTAATGCCTGCACACAGCCAATGATTGGCAGAACTAAAAAAGGACCATATATAGTAAACAGTCAATATTGTTAAGTTCTGTATTGATTAAATAGAAGTTCATTCCATGTATGACAAGTTCCAGAGGGCATGTACCATATCAATAGGGAAACAATACATACTCTTTGTCTCCAATCTTTAAAAAGTTTACTAAAGTGGTTTTTAAAACACACTCTAATATACCACAAGATGCTGGTGGTGTGAACCAAACAGTCACAGTTCCTACCCTCAGAGATGTAGTTTTAGATGTAAGCAACTGAACAAATAAATAAAAAAGAGTTTAGTGAGTACAAGGATATTGTAATAGGAGCACATTTGAAGGTAACATAAAGCAAACATGAAAGATTTGAGAAGACTTAGAAAGTCACTATCGTAAAACTTACCCAACAACTCTACATCAAAAAACAACAAAAACCCTCAAACAAAAACCTCTTTTGATTCTATGCTCAATTCAAGATATAGCCCATACATCTATTCCCCTTCATAGTGAAACTTTCTAAAAGAATTTTCTATAGTTGTTTTACCCAGTTCTCCATTGCACAATTACTTTTTGACTCTATTACTTATTCAAATGATTCCAGAAAAACTGTTCTTGTCAGGTTGCTAATGGTTTCCAGACAGCCAAACATATTGCTCACCTACCATGTCTAAGTTTAACTCTAAATCTAAACAATGTTCTCTATTTAATGAGGAATATATATATATATATATATATATATATATATATATATATATAACATATATAATATATATATATCATTGAATACTGAGGTATAGACTTACATAACCAACTATCTACTTGATATCTACATTTGATGCCTAATGGACATTTTAAGTGTAACAAGATTTACTGTATTAATAATTCCAATGATATAGGAAACTTAACCACCATCCTTTTTGCTACACACAGAAATGTCATTACAACCTGAGAAAGTAAGGAATAGGACAAACAAATAAGCCCTAATATTTAGGGGTTATGTTTTAATGTTCATGTTAGGTCAGGAGATATGATATTAAGCCCAAGTGAAAAAGCAAGCTACTTCTACCCAACAGAGTATAAACAAATTACTCTCATTAAAAAAAAAAAATCAAAAGTCAAAAAGACTTGAGCAAGCACTGATACAGAGCAGCTAAAGTAATCACCAAGTGAAACCTTTGTAATACATTAAACAAACAAATTCAAAATGATTCAAGAGCCCAGGGCACATGGGCCCATAGAAAAATCAATCTGAGGAGAAAACTAGCTCAAAAAAAAAGTTTCAAATCTAAGAAGTAATGATTCAATGTGAGGAGTAAACAAACACAATAGGGAAATTAGCACCTCAAGAATTTGAACCACAGCAATCTGAAAATGATGTAAAATTATCAAATATCATTAAAAGATTAAAGGAATATAAATTATAATAAAAATAAACTGTGAGAAGAGAATATTTGAAGAAGAACCAAGTAGAACTTTTTGAAAAGCCAAATAAAGTGCTAGAAATGAAAAAGTCAATGGATTAAGTAAAAGTTTAGATGCTATGGAGGAGGAAACTAATTAAACAACAGGTCAGAATTAGATTGTACAGAATACAGCAAAGAATTGTGAAAAAAAAGATGTAGCTATGATAAAGAGTTAAAAGATAGGCACTCCAGTCTAGACTTGCATATCCAACTGTCTACTTGATATACACACTAGAATAATATTTTACAAGCCCACAATGAGCAGCCCTAAACTATAGCCATCACTTTTATTCCTTTGGCCATATCTTAAGAGTATGGTTATAGATATACTATATCTAGCATATATATGTGTGTGCATACACACACACACAAGATTTGAATGGCAAAATTGTAAAGTTTGATCTGCTATAAAATATGTGTGGGGTTGGAGGTGTGGCATATAGTCCTCAGAAAAGAACCAATAAAAAGGGTACACATTCTTTTTTAAGTACAATATATTTTAGATAATTGAATATATACAAAATTGTTGATATACATACTCACAAAAAATGTCTCAACACATTCCAACAAACTTTCAAAACAACAAATATCTGAATTATAGGTGACATTTTGCAGTCACAAGGCAATCAAAGTAGAAATCAATTTTTCAAAAAGCTTTAAAAATTCTTGAAAATTAATGTGAATTAGAGAATCAGAATGAAAATTACAAGTAAAGGTTCCACATATACACTGTGCAAGATTCAGCTAGATAAATGTTCAGAGGCCAATTTATAGTATTAGATATATTTAGCATATATAAGGAAGACTGAAAATAAATAAGGTAAACTACACATCATGAAACTTGGGACAGTGAAACAGTAGATTTTAAAAGACTGGAAGTACAAAAATGATGAATAATAAAATAATGGAGAAAAAATGTTCCTTTAAAAAATAACAAAGGAGGGTAAAACAGAAGATTGAGTTGAAAAATGACAGGAGGAAAAAGTAATATCAGGAATGGATACAGTAGAGTAGATATTTATAAATGGTTTGAGAACACTATGAAGCACAGTATACCAACATACACTAAGACAAAGGAATTGGAGAAACTTTTAGAAAATATACTTTATCAAAAACTGAAATGAGAAAAATTAGAATGAATGGTCATTTAAAAGTTGAACAAAAAGGCTCAGAAAACATTTGAGGTAGGTTTTACCAAACCTTGGAATAGCTAATCTTGCTCCTGTATAAAGTATTTCAGAGACTCCCCAACTATCACAGTTCCATTTAAAATAGAATAAGCTGTGTGAGTGTCCACTGCGGGAACAGAAATTGGCATGACTCAGGAGGGCAGTTTGGCAAAGTCCGTCAAATTTGTCCATCAAAGCAGCAGTTCCCAGGCCCAAGTGAAAGGGAATGGAAGAAGCAGGGCTTCTGGGTTAATCTAAAAGGTAACTCTGACCTTCTCCCCGAACTCCCTGACCTCGCTGTCAATACCTTTCTTACTAGAATAGGCATAAGGATAGTGGCTGATAATCATTCATTAATTGTGTGAAAGAAACAATGAATGAGCATAATGGAAGTATTTGGGGCTCTATTCTGTATAATAGGAGACAAATGAGAGGTCCAAACTCCTTTCCTAAGAAATTGTATGGATCATATAGATGTTGACACATGGTGATGGCTTGTTATTTCTATTTAGTCAGAAAACCAAATCAAGGGGAAAGTTAAAAGAAAAAAAAGGATCAAAATATCTTAACTGGCAAAATTAAGGCCTTTAAATCAGTGTTCAAATGTACCTGGAAACATTGAAGAAAAAAAATGTAAGACACTAAGCAGTAAGATTCTATTTATTTTTACATCCTATTTGTATATGTTTATATATATGTACATCCTGAGAGTATCTCATAGGTATCCCATGCACAGACATAAATTAACCCTTATGGCACTGGCTAAATAAAAATAATTTGTCTTTAGACTCATTTTCTTTTCATAGCAGGCACAAATCACCGATTAAATCTATGAATAATAACGTTCTACCACAATGATCAATACATTTCATCTGTTATAATACATATCCTGACTCTGTGTGATACCTAAAGAGTTCTAAAGAATTGCAAACATGGCTATTAACCCTACAGCTAAACCATAACTATAAGTTACAAATATAATTTAGTATTCATACAATATTCTGTGTCTCCAGAGAACATACAAATAGTAAGTTAAACATTTAATGGTTAGTCACCAAAATTGTAGATGGAATCACAAGTTCTTTTCTATTTCACAGGCACCCCTGGGGACCAGAGAGTGACGGCTGACTCATTCTCAGTGGGGGATGCATTACTCCTACGCAGTTTTCCTTAGAGCCCTGCGCACTTAGCTAAGTAATGCTTTATAACAAAAGTTTCCAGCCTTCCTTCTGCCCACACTCAGGGCCCTGTAATTGTACAAAGCTACAAATGTTCAGAGAAAATGCTTTTTGGTTGAAATTGCTTAATTTCATTTGATAAATTAGATCTTTCAAAGTCCTTCATGCAGCCTTTCTGTGTGAAAGTGGTTTTGCATAGAGCAAACTCTTGGGATAAATAAGGCTATTGCTTTTGCTCATAATTCAAACAAGTAAATAATTAAAATGAAATGAACAGACTTGTGTACTGAGTTTACAGACCCAATATCCTAACAGTTCCTACTTCCATTTACATAAGAGAAAGAGCAGAAGGCCCAATAAAGAAGAGAATAAGGAAGTGGTCAGAAATCATAACAATATTGATAAAGAAATGGTAAAAATGATGCTCACATACACTGCTGGGGGAAAATTTAAATTTTCATGACTGTTCAAGGGAGAGAATAATTTACCCAAATATCTCAGCAGTTCTTAAAATCTATCTTATATTTCCCAACAAAAAAAAAATTATTCCAGGAAAATACCAAGACATATATGAAAGTATATTTATGTTCAAAAGTATTCATTCTGTATTACTTCTAATAACAATGATAAATATTGAAAATAATCTTATATGGAGGCCCTTATTGAATACATTATAATTAGTCCTTACAGTGCAATCTTATAAGCCTTTAAATCATATGGGAATAATTTTTTATGACACAAAATAAGGAGGCTCATATAATGTGGAAGAAAAATCACACTGCATAATTTGATGTACAAAATGATTCCAGTTATGTATGTATACATCACAGAACACATGGTAATAATACATACAGGAAATAACGGGGTTTTTTTTGGTCTGGTTTTATGTAAGGCATCACCACTGAGAACAAAGGATTTTTAGGCTCTCTCATCCTAAAACAAACAGATAAAATGTTGACGAGGAAGAAAAATGAAAGGGTGGGAGGCAGAGAAATCTGGTCCTGCAGTAGTTAGGTGTGTGATAGGGGAATCACACCTTGACAAGGAAGCCTTGGACAGGCCTGATAGTTGAGCCCTTGGGGAGTTTTCCTTTCCTGAGAAACAGAGGAAGTTACTTGCCCCACATGGAGCTAAATCAAGGGTGCTTCGTAGAGCATCCATCACACATGTCACCTGGAGGTGGAGAGAGAGATTGATGCATCACTCGCACCAGCAAAAGTAGAAGCATCCTGTTGCCACAGAGCAGGGGATGATGATTCACTGGCAATGACGGGGCTTTCTGTAAAAGTGGAATAAGCAGGATAACTGGGGTGACTGAGTTGTAAGTGGGCCCTGCAGAGAGGAGCCGAACTTCTCCATTAATAAAATACCCCATCCTGAAGGACCCATTGGATGGCGGGGAGACAATATCAAGAGAGGAGCCCTCTATGGAAGGGCTGGGGAAGAACTCACGGAGGACAGGTTAGAGGCAGATAAATGGCACCTGAGCATCCAATGACCAGGAGCACCCATGACCTGCACAATACCAGTGCCTCAGGCTGTTCCGCTCTTTCCCCTTCCAGCCATCTACTCCAGCCCTGGAGAAGTAAGAGGCAGCCTAGAAAGTGGGGAGATGGAGTTGAGTTCAAGGTGGGAAAGTGAAGAAACAGACACTGGCATTCCCAATGCAGGCTCCCCACCCTGAGGCCAAAGTACCAAGGCTCTGAGCTCTGAACCAAATGAGACTGAAACTCCCTACTGATGGGCTCCATTTCCTAACCACTAACCGCACAGACCTTTCATTACCGTAAGATAGGAATGCAAATGAGCTCAGCCATTCCTAGATTTTAGCTTTGAATGAAGGACAAAACTTATCCATGGATGTCAGTACAGCAGGTCCTCGGGTTAGGTCGGAGATCCGTTCCTACGGCGACGTAATGCGTTTTCGCTGTAAGTTGGAATCCACCTCCATAAGCACCTACGTCACTCACATGGAGCACATACAGAGCAGTAATGAAGTGAAACTAAAAAAAAATTAAAAGATAACAATTCCTGACCTTTACTTGTGGTAAATAATAAAAAACATAAAGCACATATGTACATACGTCGATATGATGGAACTTTTTTTTTATAAATACTGTAAATGGGACATGGCGACATAACCATGAAACGACGTACTTTGAGTCCGACGTAACCCAAGGACTGTCTGTATTTCAAAGAGGGTTGGCAATTGCAAATGATTCATAAATATAGAGAAGTATCAAAACTGAAAAGTGTAGGTTGCCTATGACACATAGGTGCTCATTAGTGAATTGTTAAATAATACTTTTAGAGGAATGGAATAAGACAGAATATGGATTTCCAAGAATTAAATAGTGCCAAAGTAGGAAAAGAGAATACAGATCATAAGAGTCACAGATGGGCATGAGAGGAAGTGACAAACAACAGCCTGACCAAGGAGAGAGAGGTGATTAAAATGGCTTTATGTTCAGGTTATATGGCATATCTTAAATACACAGCCTCTTAAAATACTTTATCAATTCAGATATACTGTCAATAGACTCAACATTTATAATTTGTATACTGAGCTTTGAAGAAACATATTTATTCCATAATTTTAATGGAATTCTGGCCATAATTTCTTAAAATAATGCAGTAGTCTCACTGATTTAGTTTTTGGTGAAAAAATATTTAAACCCAAGCAAAAGGGAGACACCTTACTTTTCACATTAAGTATGTGGTTTCTAGATGCTTATAGACCAGTGGTTCTCAACCCTCCTAATGCCGCAACCCTTTAATACAGTTCCTCATGTTGTGGTGACCCCCAATTTCATTGTTATAAATTGAACATAATTAAAGCATAGTGATTAATCACAAAAACAATATGTAATTATATATGTTTTCCAATGGTCTTAGGCGACCCTGTGAAAGGGTCATTCGACCCTCAAAGGGGTCGCGACCCACAGGTTGAGAACAGCTGTTATAGACTATACCCCACAGTGAAAAATACTTGACAGACACACACACACACACACTCCAGAAAGAGATTATACTTATCATGATACCTAACTTACTATCTACATCTATGCCAGTGGTTCTCAACCTTGGCTGCACATTAGAATCACCTGGGAATCTTTTTAAAATCCTGATTTCTGGGCCTCATTCTCCGGAAATTCTGTTTCTTTCTTATGGGGTGGGGCCACAACATTTGTAACAAAGAAACAGAATTTCCGGAGGATAAGGCCCAGAAACCAGGATTTTAAAAAGATTCCCAGGTGATTCTAATGTGCAGCCAAGGTTGAGAACCACTGATCTATGCCTTATGTAACATCATTTTTAAACAAGTGAAATTATTGTGATTATTTCAGTCTGCATGAGCCAAAGTGTTACCCACTAAGTGCCTCATACAGTCTAATATAATGGCAAGAAAAAATTTCTTCCAGTGTGGAAACTGCATATTTTCACCAAAAGCACAAATGCACTGACAGATGTAAGAAGAGGATGATGATAAATGCAATTCTGTTAAACTGGGAGGCAATCTCCTTCCTTTCCATGGAGATATTTCTTGAAATTGCTATAAAATCAATATCATTGGAATGTATTTCATTATTTTGGAGTTATTCTCCAGAATAATTTTTTCATTACTTAAAAACATACAGCTGTAATCATTCCCCAGTCAGTAATTGCACAATATCAGCCTCATACCATCTAAAATTCAGGTGGATAATTATATAACATTTTATTAAATTTATGGGCAACCTAAATAAATTTACTTCAGTGGAAATGCTTCCTCTGGGTTTATTCATCCACAATAAATGTTAACTTCTGGTAAACACTTTGTAATGTGCATTTTGGTTAGTACCACCATAAATAAAATTATTTTTTAGAATTTTTACTTCAAAGTAGACTTGCAGAGGAAAAGCTGAAAAAATCGAATTTATCTATTACTTAAGAGAAAGCCACTTCAGCAAATATATCACAAATAATTTCTTAAATTTTAGATGAGAAATGGTAACTATGAAATAAACACAGAACAAGAAAATTACTAGGTCCACCACAAAATAAAGACACATGACCATCTCTTTCCCTCCATTTCCTTATTCTTAAAAATGATGGGTTAATTAGAAGCTCCTTAAGATTGTTATAAGGTACCCTAATGGGTTTGGCTCAGTGGATAGAGAATCGGCCTGCGGACTCAAGGGTCCCAGGTTCGATTCCGGTCAAGGGCATGTACCTTGGTTGCAGGCACATCCCCAGTAGGGAGTGTGCAGAAGGCAGCTGATCGATGTTTCTTTCATTGATGTTTCTAACTCTATCCCTCTCCCTTCCTCTCTGTAAAAAAAAAAAAAAATCAATAAAATATATTTTTTAATAAAAGATTGTTATAAGGCATGGGCAGCCTTTCTATTTGAGGCCCTATAAACAAGTTACTGGGGATACTGCAAATAATACATTTTGGATTCTAGTCAAAGGCTATAACTTTAAACCTTTTTACTTACTTTGATTATTCTCTCTATGACTTAGTAGGTAATTAACTAGATCGGACAACTGTTTTAGGAACCATTCAGGCTCCTCCCTCTCTAGGGCAATGCAAAAAGAGATTTCCCCAAGTTCATGGAGAAATAAATGCTTTATTCCACATAAAAATATCACACCCATACTCAATACTTGTCTCAAATTGATTTGAAAATTAATGTTAAGGCATTTTCAGACTATAGTTACATCAGACTGCAATTTTGTCCTGACATGTCCATTATATATCCAATAGAGGCCCAGTACACAAAAATTCGTGCACTCAGGATGGGGAGGTCCCTCAGCCTAGCTTGCACCCTCTCACAGTCTGGGACCCCTTGGGGAATGTCCACCTGCCAGCTTAGGCCCACTCCCCAGGGGATCAGCCTGTGAGCCCTCGGGGGATGTCCGACTAACAGCTTAGGCCCACTACCTGCAGGGAAAGGGCCTAAGCCTTTAGTCGGACATCCTTAGTGCTGCCACAGAGGCAAGAGAGGCTCCCGCCACTATTGCTGTGCTGGCCAGACATGAGCCAGCTTCTGGCTGAGTGGTACCCCTTGTGAAAGCGCACTGACCACCAAGGGGAAGCTCCTGCATTGAGCGTCTGCCCCCTGGTGGTCTTTGTGCATCATAGCGACTGGTCATTCCTGGTCATTCCACTGTTAGGGTCAATTTGCATATTACCCTTTTATTATATAGGATTCTCCATTCCCATAAAAATACTGTATCTTGTACATTGTAAGACAGTCACTGGTCCATGCAGCTTCCATTGGGAATTATTATTGTAATAATATACAGAAACACAATTACTGAAGCATAATTCCAATCCCAGAATATCACAATTTTCATGAAAATGGTGTATGATTACGCAGTACAATCTGAAATGGAAATCTTTATTCTCACAGTTCAATTAATCTTGAGAAACCATGTTGAAATATAATTTAACAACTATTTTACTTTCAGAGCTCCTAGGTTGAGCTAAACAACAGCTCATCAAATCAGAACCAGGACACCCAAAATGTAATTTTTCCATGCTTCAAACAATCAGAAATATCTGGTTTTTATCAATTATATGAACAATAGATAAATTCTCCTAAAGAACTTAGCTATACACAATCTGTAATTTATAGATTGAGATAACAGAAAGTTATTTTAAATTACATTAAAATGAAGATGTAAGATCAGTTTATGTTTATATATATATTTGTGCGTGTGTGTGTGTGTGTGTGTGTGTGTAAATCAAGTATAAGGCTGTAGATGCAGTTATGAACATGGATATGTGTTGCTAAGTAGAACATAAGGCTCCATGCCACAGGTCCTTGAGTATGTGCATAAGAACATGAGACACACTGTGAGCCTAAAGAACGGGATTATCAATGGTTTTGTCCAAATGGTAGAGCTGCAGGTGAGCTTTAGTCCTATTTCAATATATTCTGATTTTTCTTTTGCTATGATTTTGGAAAATTAAAAATAAGAAAGCTATAGAAAAGCTAAAAGGGCTTAGCAGCAAAGGATATTTAAACACAGCTAAGCCACTAAACCAAAAATTCAAAGAAATGTATTGGAAAAGTACAAAATAGGAAAATGAATATGCATAATGTATGTTAGAGAAGCTGAAAAAAAAAGGGATCATTGTAGAGAAGTCTGTCTTTCAAAATGTGTGCAAGGTCAATTGTTCTGATGTACTAGATCACAAATCATAGTGGTATCAGCAGCAACAAGCCACAATTACATCAACATTTAAAAGCGCAATTCTTAAAGGATCCGATCATAGAAACAAAATGTGTGGGTTATGCTCTCCTGGGAATAAGCAAGGACAAATTGCTTTACTAGTGTTCTACAAGAGATTTTCCACAACCTTTGTGAGGGGTACCTCGAGGTTACATTGCCACAGCATGCTTCAGTAAGCAACACCATTAAAAACAGTTTCCATCCATCTTCTACTGAAAATCAACAAACTATAAAGTACTCTGCTGACCAGCAAAACAAAGTCAGGTGAGATAAACTAGGCAGCTGACTTTTCCATGAGTATTAGTTAATGGGGAGAATTTAAATTGTCTATAAGAAATTATTTGTTCTACATCACAGATGTGGGCAGATAAATGAAGATCACTTTTAAAATTTTTGCTTTGCTCATGATAAGCTTTGTGACTCTGGACAATTTTCTAACCTTGCTAGTATTCACATTTTCCATCTGTGATATGTGATACTAATCCTGATCTCTTGGTTATGTTTAATATCAGATGGATAGGTCAATGGCAGGTGCTCAGTACACTGTTGGATGAAAGACAACTTTCATTGCTGTGCACAATTCAAAACATCTATCTGTTTTGTTCATGTGGTGTTTTTTTTAATGAATCCATATCATGGTTTTACAAAAAAGAAAAAAAAAATTTCCCCCAAATTGTAATTGAGACTAACCATACAGTAAGCAGGAAAATGTGCTCTGACAGTATAGAAATAGTCTAGAGCCAGGGAAAATGCCAAATTAGGCATTCAATAACAGTTTGAGACAGGACAACAAAATTATTTGCACAAAGAGACAGATAATATCTGCCCACCAATACAACATTTAAGATAGTCAATTAAAATCAACTTGATAATATATATTTTGATTCTATTAGAAACTTTGTATATCAATAAGTACGGACCCTTAACGTTGAAATACTAGTGACTTTGTATTATTTGGTACAAAAAAAAAAAAGCTGTCCCCATAAAAATCAAGATATTTCCAATGGAAATTGAAATTACTTTCTGGCTTTTAAATTTTATGTCTACTGAATCATTTCATGCCTACATAGTTCACTCCATTATGACTGTGTCGTTATTTTAACAAATAGTAAGAAACCTTTTTCAGACTGAGCTGGCAAGTTTAGGGGTCTGTTTTATGGCAAGAGGCATGATTAATGGCATTATCCTTGCCTTAAGTAGCCCACACACCATTGGGAGAGAAGAAAATTTACAAATGTTTAATGTCCAATATAGTTAAAATCAAGACACATTACACAAAGGAAACATAAAATTTGTCCTTCCATGAATCATTCTATTGGGTATAAAACTGTTGTGTTTGTTATACTGGATTCTGAAGAAGTTGGACAGTTCATACTTTTCACTTACCTTATAATATTATACATTGTATTTTAATGTGGGGTTTTTTGCATATAATCCATGATTTCTCAGAAATAGTCATGCTTTTTACTGAGTAGTCAACAAGTATGTCAATATTAAGCATCTAAATTAAAACTAACTGAAATATCAAATAGGTTTCTCTTCACTGTGAAGCACTATAATTACCAAGGAGTTTTGCCAACTCATGAATCAGTACAAGAAACAAAAAGGGAAGAAGGAGAGAAAGAGATGAGAGAGAGAGAGAGAGAGAGAGAGAGAGAGAGAGAGAGAGAGAGAGAGAGAGAGAGAGAGAAACAGTATAAGCAGGAAGGAACTGGCAACATTGGAGTTAACAGACATTTTAAAATTTTGTTTTCTCAAACCTTGATCATTATACAGAAATATGTTTGGAAACAATGAATTTAGATTAAGCTTTCACCACGTACTCTAACTCTTGGTCCTATCTTTGATAAATAAGATAAGTTATAATTTAATTAATAAACTAAATATGCTTATGATTTGTTGAATAAATTTTTAATTATCTGACTAAAAATAAAAATGATGTTCTAAATATCTGAGCTCTATGTCTCTGAATTGTATTGTTTCTATTAAAAATACATAGATTACATATGTAAATACAATCAATATTAAGTGGGAGGTACTAGTGTTATGATTTGATGCAGAAGAGTACAGCAGCTATTTCCTACCACTAAGTTTCAGACTTTATTTGTTAAATATAATATGATTATAATACTCTGGTCAGAAGGGTTGGCTTTCTAAGTGGTTGATCTAACCTGGATAAATCTTCAATCCCTTGAAAATAAGGTTCAGTCGGGGAAAATATACTGACCTCTAGGGTGAATTTACTTCCACTGAACTCAGTCACCTGCGCTTTCTAATGTCTAAAGCACTTGTAAAGGCAAAGCAATTCCACAATTTAAAATATAATATAATCAAGTTGCATCTGTACTTTGGTTTCAGCCCTCTAGTTTTCTGTAATATGCCATACAGATAGATATATTTATCATAGTAAAGGTCAAAGCATATCCTGCTTTATATACTGGCTTACTTACAAAGCTGTTTTTCAAATGCCTAAATGAAAGCATTTAAGCTTTCTTCAAGTCTATAAAAACAAATAAAATTCTTATGTAATGAGAAATGTGATTACTCCTACAGATAATTTATTAGCTTGTACATCACAAACTTCTTTTTTGAAATTTTCTAGAGCAAAATTTGATGTATATAAGCAAAGAGTTAGTAAGTATTGCATGTATTAGACTGTGAAATAATGTTAGCTTACATAAGATAACTTTCTCTATTTGAAGTAAAATTCATTAATGTAATAAATAAATAGCCCAAGCATAAACAGTCATTGGTGGTGGATACTTTTGGCTGTTGAGGAAAAAAGAAAAAAGATAAGCAAACAAGTACAAAAAGTATGTTTTTGCTTTACCTGCAATACATTTAAAAATTCAATCATTTAATACATACAGTTTCAAGTGACTAATCTAATAAAAGAGAAACATGAAAATTGACCATACCTCTGCTATACCCACAAGCCACGCCCACAAGCCACACCCACCAGCCAATCAGGAGCAAATATGCAAATTAATCCAACTAAGATTTCAGCAGCCAGGCAGCTGGAGTGAGCAGGAGGCTTGGATTGCCCCTGGCAATGGAGGAAGCCAAGCTTCCAGCCTGCCCTTCTGGCCCTGAGCTCCACTCAAGGCTACAAAGTTTCAATTATAGAAGATAAATAAATCCCAGATACCTGCCTCCAGCCCGCGGCCGTAGCCAGCCTGAAAACGGCCATCAGCCCCTCACCCAGGTTGATCACACCCCCATGGGATGAGGGTCCCCGCTGGGGGTCTTAGCCAGCCTGCAAACAGCCATCAGCCCCTCACCCAGGCTAGCCAGGCACCCCAATGGGGAGCCCTACCTTGAAGGGGGTGTGGCCAGTCTGAAAACGGCCCTCAGCCCCTCACCCAGACTGGCCAGGCACCCCAGCGGGACCCCCATTCTGATCCAAGACAACCTTCATGGCAAACCAGCTGGCCCCCACCCGTGCACCAGGCCTCTATCCTATATAATAAAAGGGTAGTATGCAAATTGACCCTAACAGCAGAACGACTGGGAATGACTGGTCACTATGACACACACTGACCACCAGGGGGCTGACGCTCAATGCAGGAGCTGCCCACTAGTTGTCAGGAAGCTCTCTCATGGGAGGAGCTCTGCTCAGCCACAAGCCAGGCTGATGGCTTCCAGCACAGCGGTGATGGTGGGAGCCTCTCACACCTCCTCAGCAGCGCTAAGGATGTCCGACTGCAGCTTAGGCCTGCTCCCCACTGGCAAGTGGACATCCCCCGAGGGCTCCTAGGCTGCCAGAGGGATGTCTGATTGCCAGCTTAGATCTGATCCCCTGGGGAGCGGGCCTAAGCCAGCAGGTGGATATTCCCCGAGGGGTCCCAGACTGCGAGAGGGCACAGGCCGGGCTGAGGGGACCCCCCCCCCCCCGAGTGCACAAATTTTTGTGCACCAGGCCTCTAGTAATAATAATAATAATAATTATTATTATTATTATAAAAAGCAGGACACCAGTGGTCTCATTTCTGCAATGAATTCACACACAAAAAAAGGGCAATATTTTGCTTCTGAGTTGGAGATAGTTGAACATCTGCCTGAAGTTAGTGTAACATGATAATAAAAATAAAGAATGTATTACTTTACATAGTGGTCAATATATTAAGTCCCATACAAACTTAATTACTTTTAAACCCCATTTTGAAGGCAGTCAGGATAAACATTAACAAATAAATATGCTTAAAAATAATCTTTAAATCCCCCAAACCAAATTCAAATACAAAGGAGGAATGTGACGATGTGAGAGGGTAACTACATGGCTAGGGTTTCGAGTCCACGGCTGCTCTGCTCTGTCCCTAGATGCTCATTCAGCCTTTTCTTCTTGTGGGCTAACTTTCAGTGATTCAAGGAATTTACTATAAAATATCAGATCTTAATTCCCAGTTTAGCCAACCTGTTCTCCCATTGTTGAGGTCACATAAGCCCTTCTTTCACACGTGATCCGACCTCAATTTTCAGATTAGCGCTTCCCTTAAACAGAAAGGATGAAGGTCCTTTGGCTAAGTTATCAAGGACATAGCAGCAAGTGGACACTGTTTATCTGACACTGACTACGGGTCCCAGTGTCTGAACTTGGAATCCAACCTCCATAAAGTATGTTAAACTTGACATCCTGAACAATCCATCTGTTGTCTTCTAGATCCTCCAATCCACCTTTTTGTGGCCTGTTCCAATCCCTCCATTTCTTCTGTGCAAAGGCTAGACTTCTGCCCCTTAATCCAGGCTGCTGACTCTGGCTTTGCCAACCAGCTCTTCTTTGGATAACCATGTGTTCTGAACCCCTGGTCTTAGAAAAGTCTTCTCTCCCAGAGCTAGCCCTTCTTTTGGATGTCCCACTGCTCCAATCTTCCAACTATCTTGATTCATGTCCTGGATTAGATAGCTTCCTTCCTGGGCCCAGAGCTGGGGATTCTGTGCCCACATTTCCTGGACTGCCATTGCACACAAACAAGCCTTTATCCTTGGTTCCTTATTCACCCATTGTGGGCCTTGGTTTAGGTCCGATGTTCCAAGCTTAGCAGCCAGGCTCAGTCACATAGGCTTCCAGTGTATTATTTCATTTAATCCTCTTGCCCTCAAGCAGTACTCTCAGTGTTATTTCCTCCAAATTGTAGAGAATGGAAGGAAAGCTAAGTAAAATGATTAAGGCCCAACTTGAGTTTTAGCGCTCTACTGAAAAGTGTTCCTTCCCTTCTTGCCATACACCAACCCAACACATGCTAACATTCATACCCTTTTATTATTATTATTATTATTATTATTATTATTATTTTATATATAATTTTATTGATTTCATTTAGGAAGGAAGAGGAAGAGAGAGAGAGATAGAAACATCAACAATGAGAGAAATTGATAGGCCGCCTCTCACATGCCCCACACTGGGGATTGAGCCCACAACCTGGGCATGTGCCCTTGACCAGAATCAAACTGGGGACCTTCCAGTCCGCAGGCCAATGCTCTATCCACCGAGCCAAACCAGCCAGAACTACATTCACACCCTTTTATACACAGATTGAGACAGATACTCTTCCTTTGGGAACAGAAATTTCCTTTACATCATCATTATCTCTTTCCTTATTTATTTTTCTGAATAGAATGTGAAAAGATCTGGAGTAGAGACCGTGTTAGATTAATTTTTATGTCATCATTGCCTAACACATAGTACACATTAAATAAATGTTTAGTAGCTTAAATTGGTGACTGTACCATGGCCTGGAATGGTGGAGATGGGATCTAAACCAAACTATATTTGATTTCAAAGTTAGAGATTATTATTTTTTTTAACCCAACAAGATACTATTATCCTAGAAAAAAAAGAATTTTAAATTAATAATAAAATCAATAAGTTTCTTTAGTTTCATTTATTCCTTTTTCAGTACGTAGGTGGGTTATTCTGGTGTTTTGATCTAGTCTGTATATAATGAGCTGACTCAAGTCATTTGAGAAAAATGTGAGGTATAAATGCAAAAAATAAAACACCACAACCCAAACATTTGAATATTTCTTCCTTCTTTTTCTACATATCACAATAATATGAGGAAAGTTTAAATTAAAAAAAAAAACAACTAAAATGAAACATTGTTTTTAAACTGGAAATAGAATATAATTATTTCATAATATTTTCTATAAAATAATAGCATAGTCTATAACCAGATACTTCAGGAGGAAAGAGTATATATAATCTTTAATTATTATTTTTGGATTTAAAAGTCTTTTTTTAGTAGGCCTTTGTTAGTATATGCATTAAGACATAAATATGATATAGTATAGCATATATATGTGTGTGTGTATAAATATATATATATATATATATATATATATATATATATATATCCTATCTAATAAAGAGGGACTATGCTAATTGTCCCTCACACTGTCGCAAAGATGGCAGTGCCCACAGCCAATAAGGACAGAATATGCTAATCGACTGCCCAACCATCAAAGATGGCGGAACCCACATCCAATAAGGAGGGAATATGCTAATTGACTGCCACGCCCTCAAATATGGCAGCACCCAGTCTCCTCAGCCCCCCAGCCACTCAGGGCTGGCCTGAGGCACAGGCAAGCCTCTGATGGCAGCTGCCCAGCCACCCAGGGCTGGCCCGAGGCACAGGCAAGCCTCGGATGTCGGCTGCCCAGCTGCCCAGGGCCAGCCCAAGGCTCAGGTAACCAGGGCCAGCCGAGGTTTGCGCTGCCAGCAGTGGCAGCAGTAGAGGTGTGATGGGGCATCACCTCCCGCCCCTGAGGACTCCCGGACTGTGAAAGGTAGCAGGCTGAGCTGAGGACTGCCCCCCTTCCAGTGCATGAATTTTCATGCACCAGGCCTCTAAAATATATATATGTGCTTTGGGCAGTGAAAGTTATAAGTGATTGGATTCTGAATCTATTTTTGAAGGTAAAGTTAACAAGATATGGTAATAGATTACTTGTGGGATGCAAGAGGAAGCAAGGAGTCAAGAATGACTCCAAGGCCCAGCCAGCATGGCTCAGTGGTTGAGCATCAGCCTATGAACCAGACAGTTGCCGCTCAATTCCCAGTCAGGGCACATGCCTGGGTTGCAGGCTCAATCCCCAGTGTGTGGTGTGCAGGAGGCAGCCAATCAATGATTCTCTCTCATCATTGATATTTCTATCTCTCTTTCACTCTCCCTTCCTCTCTGAAATAAAAATATATTTAAAAAAAAAAAAAAAGAATGACTCCAAGGACAAGAGGAGATGTGGAATTGTCAACTGAAATGGTGAATATATATATATATATATATATATATATATATATATATATATATATATATATATATAGTATTTTTTCCCCATTGAATTGTACCTCGATCTTAAAGTAGTATATCACAAAAGGGGGCACTAGATAAATATTGGTTGAATGAATAAACAAAAAAAAAGAGACATTTAAACCTTTACACAAAGAACACTGTTATATCATCAAATATATTTGATAAAAAAAAGAAAGAAAAAGCATTGCCCATGTTCCTATTAATTACCACTTGACTTCTAGTTACTAATATTTTAAATTATTTCCTTCTAGTTCAGACCTAGAATAAGCTTTTCCCCTCAATTAAATGCCTACATCAAATTTACATCTATTTTCTTAGAATTTGAGAATATTGAGAGTCTTCAGAAACTATCATAAATAAAATTCTTGGTGTCTGTTATTACAGTTGGAATATAGTTTCCTGCTTTAAAGTAATTATATCCATGCTATAATAGATTCTTTTTTATAATTTTTTAAAAATGTATTTTTATTGATTTGAGAGAGGAAGGGAGAGGAGAGATAGAAACATCAATGATGAGAATCATTGATCGGCTGCCTCCTACCAGGGATCAAGCCCACAACCAGGGAATGTGCCCTGATTGAGAATTCAACCATGACCTCCTGATTCATAGGTTGATGCTCAACCACTGAACAACACTGGCTGGGAGATTCCTTTTTTTTTAATCCTCATCCAAAGATATGCTTATTGATTTTAAAGAGAGGAGAAGAGAGAGAAGGAAAGAGAGAAACATTGATGTGTGAGAGAACATTGATTGCCTTTCATAGGTGCCCTGGCTGGGGGCAAACCCACAATCTTTCAGTATAGGGCACAACGCTCTAATCAACTGAGCCACACTTGCCAGTGCTACAATAGATTCTCTTTAAAAAACAAATTTCAAATGAAATTATTAAAGATTTGAATTCTTAATTAAGATATATATATCCTCTCAGCTCACTATAGAAATCAAGAAAGCTGAATTTAGGAGACATTTTTCTAATGATAAAAAAAACAAAACAAAAAGGCCTCTTTAGCCAAAGCCGGTTTGGCTCAGCGGATAGAGCATCGCCCTGCGGACTGAAAGGTCCCAGGTTCGATTCCAGTCAAGGGCATGTACCTGGGTTGCAGGCACTTCCCCAGTGGGGGATGTGCAGGAGGCAGCTGATCGATGTTTCTCTCTCTTCGATGTTTCTAACTCTCTATCTCTCTCCCTTCCTCTCTGTAAAAAATCAATAAAATATATTTTTTTAAAAAAAGGCCTCTTTAATAAACTTTGCCAATAACTATCTTAGTAGGTAAGTCATCTTAATTTAAAATTCACAACTGAAAGCACCTCCCAAATTATTTCCCACTACTCTAAAACATTTAGTTAAATTACTTCTCTATTCTAAGGATAAAGGCTATACAGTGTTTGGTTATCCGCCGATGAAGAATGTGGGCACAGCAGAAATCAGTTGTTTCAGTGACCTGATTCTTCATTAGTAATAATTAACCATAGGTGAAAGGACATTAGTGACATGCAGAAAAAATTACTGCATCCCTTGAAAAGTAGCCTAATTCTAGTTATTATAATACATAAACAACTCTGGATGTCAAATATTTCTTTAGAACACACTGGTAGTAGGTAGGAATCACATTCTTATGGATTTTGTTTGCTTAACTTATTTCTGCTTTTACTACTTAGTTAATTATTTTAAGTACAAAATTAAAGGGTTATAACAGTTTCAGCTAATGACAATTATCCTAAATCCTTGTACGTTATCATATGGTAGGAATCACAACACATGAACTTCTGCTACAATTTGACTGATAAGATTGAAATAAAGCCTGACACTGTATAATATAGCAAGTTTTCACACTGATACTCAGTTCCACTAATTCATCACAGAATTTTCTTGAACCATCTAAGGAAATTAGAGCTTTACAAGTAACAATGATATACCTACTCATCAAGTACTGTGCCCAGACTTCTTCAAATTCGTGAATGACTGGCCCCCAAATCAAGGTCCTGTTGATGTGGTTACAGGCCCCCTTAATATTACCTACTTTCCCAAGAAAGTCAAATGTTACCTATTAAAATGTTGTTAAAATATCTGAAAATATTTATGGAGAAAATGAAAATTATGCATTATTATGTTTAAAATTAAAAATATTTAGTCTCCAAAAACTTTGGAAAATATATAAATGAGAGGTAAAAATAAATTTACCTCCTTAAAATTCAACTTCAAATTGTGAAGAAGTCAGCAAGAAGAAACAGTAGAGGAAATCATAATTACTCAACATACATTAGGCAGAAACACAAAATACAAAAATGACTGTGCACTATATTTTCAGTCGAAAATACTGAAATGAATACCCAGTGCAATAAATAAAACTCAGTGTCTGTTCTTGGGGTGCCTGGTGGACATTAAATTTATTTGTGTTGCCATCCAAGAGCAGAAAGGAGATTTAGAAAGAGAGGAACCTGCCCTAACTGGTTTGGTTCAGTGGATGGAGCGTCGGCCTGCGGACTGAAAGGTCCCAGGTTTGATTCTGGTCAAGGGCCTGTACTTTGGTTGTGGGCATTTCCCCAGTGGGAGATGTGCAGGAGGCAGCTGATCGATGTTTCTCTCTCATCGATGTTTCTAACTCTCCATCCCTCTCCCTTCCTCTCAGTAAAAAATCAATAAAATATATTTTTTAAAAAAAGAAAGAAAGAGAGGAACCTTTCTGTATCAGATGTCAATAAGGTGAGGGATCATAAGGTTCACCAAAGAAAGGCCCTCCATTCTGTTAGGACAGTGGTCAGCAAACTGCGGCCCCTTGAGTGTCGCTCTTCCACAAAATACCACGTGCAAGCGTGCACGTACAGTGCAATTGAAACTTCGTGGTCACACTGAAGGGGCCAAAGAGCCACATGTGGCTCGCGAGCCGCGGTTTGCCGACCACGGACTTAGGAGAACCACAAAAATACAGAAGCTTATTAAAATGAAATAAACTTAGACTCCTTCAAATTCACATTTGCATTAATTAGTTTTTAAATGTCAAATAAATGTAACATTTTATGTAATTATATAATGCAAAATAACAATTATTTTTAAATTTTAAATTAAATTGTATGATATAAACACAATGAATGCTGCCTGAATGCAAATTACCTCCTGATATATTTAATTGGGTAATATAAATTCATATTACCTTCAAAAATTAAATTTCTCTGTTGTTTTTCTCCCATCATTCTAATTTTTCATAGGCAACTCAAGACTCAGTTGAAATTCTATCAATAATGATGACGTCTTTTTTTAATTGGAAGAAAGAGGTGGCAGATCTCCCAATTCATCAGTTATGTCTTTGTGAATGTGAAAAATGTATTCAGCTAAATAGCATGTGTCACATAGGAACCAAACTTATTAAATAAAAGCAATTTTTATTGCCAAGTATACAAAAATTATGTCAGATTAAAATAAGCATAAGACAATTCTCTAACCAAGGATTTGTATTATGACTAAGAAAACTGATACTCCCCAAAACAAATTGTAAAGGCGACTTTAAATGAACTACTGAAATGTAAATAACTAAACTTACTGACCCTGCCTCTAAATGAGAGAGGCATAAAGAACAAGCAGAATAATTGAAGGGTTCTCTAGCAGTTGAAATGAAATAAACTTTTCAAATAAATCACTTGTTCATTTGAAAGAAATGTGTATGTCCATGTGTATACAATTGCCATGGTGATCTTGTGTTTTCTATAGATTTCTTGACATTGCATCTTCTTAGTATTTACTTTACAATTAGGCTTTACTAATATAATATCATTAAATTTAACCAAGAAGCCATTGTGGGGTATAGTAAATTAAGGTGACCATCCAAAAGGCTGATGGTCAAAGGAAATCCCTGTCAGTGCTAAAGTTTTGAACACTTCCATTTACACAATTTGCCGGTTACAGCAGATAGCTCACATGATGCCTTCATATAGATTTAAAAGGTCATTCCCCAGAACATACAGAGCAGAAGACAGAGCCCATGACAGGAACACAGCACATCCTTATTTCAGCCCTGGTCCAGGTGGCCTTCTGCAGAACCCAATCTCATGACAACCTGCAATGGACTCGACTGCCTGTCACTCATCCATCACTGTTCTACAACACTGAAATTCACTGATTCTTCTCCTTGTGATATTTGCTATTAATGATGTATTGTATATTAAACTAGTAGGGGAGTTAAGTCAGCGAGATTTGCTGAGAACACCTGTAATAAAGAATAGTCGATAAAAATACGTTTATTCATTCTGCATGCTTATGTATCATATGATTGCTAGTCAAGGTGTCTTGGTCCTTTAGAAATTGTTTTGCCCTATGTTTGCTTATAGACCTTTCCAGCAAGGTCTGTAATTATTGAAATTTATTCCTATGAAACTTTTGATGTTACAGGAATAATGAAAGAACAACAAAGGGAAAATATAAACCAAACACACACAAAAACTAATGTCTTGTATACCAGCT
Organism: Myotis myotis; assembly: GCF_014108235.1. Lineage (NCBI taxonomy): Eukaryota > Metazoa > Chordata > Mammalia > Chiroptera > Vespertilionidae > Myotis > Myotis myotis. Next base: position 46,179,975 of record NW_023416401.1, read on the forward strand.
ATTACTGCTTACATCTGTAGGGTTGTGTGATAATTATGGTAATACATTTTATCATAAAATATTGAAGATAGGGTAGATTTGGTGATTTTATATATATAATACATGCGCACATGCACACACACAATTTGTTCATTTTTAGTAGCCAAATTATGTTCCAAATATTCATCTCTACTTGGTCTAAAAAAGATAGGACCCAAGAAAATTTTATCAAGTTATCAGAAACCCATTCTCTCAAATATTAAGAGACTCTAGAGATGGTTGATGTTTGAAAATTTAAAACCAAATTAAGTCAATGAAATGGACCCATTAACTTCCAGAAATATTTAAGCAAGACGGAAAGAAGAATTAAGTGATTAAGTGGTGAAACCAGCTTAAATCCTGCACTGTGTTTAATGCTGACCAGGCTCAGGTGTCCTGGTGTTTGTGCCTTGCTGAGGGGGAACCAAAGCTTCGCGGAGTCCACCAGCAGGGTCTTCCATAAAAGCCACTTTCTATCTTCAGTGAAACCAATGCCAAGGCAGCCTGTTGGAAAGCTCAGCAGAAGGGTAAAGTTGTTCCATTTCAGGTAGAAAACGCTTTCTGCAGCCTTTCCATCTATCTGGTCAAAACCAAAGTTTTTCATTTTATGAGACACTGAAGGGTGAAATCAAGGCTTCACCTGCTTTGACACCCAGCTGGATGGAATTTCAGAGAGAAAATTTCCCTGTTAGCCACATTTTCAGCTCAAATTTGTAAAGCTTCTGTTCCAATAAAAAAAAAAATAAAATGACATTGAGTTCTTAATGTCCTTTTAATGTTATTTATAAGTGTGAAAAAATATTTTTATAACTACTAATCTTTAGTGTGATGATTTAAACTATATTGATTAACATCCTAACCAACTTACTGAGCACAAATTCCTCCCTTTCCAGATGATCTTTATCACACCTGCTCGGCCTTCATCAGGACCTCCAGCCCTTCACCCTATAATTGCCCCACCATTTCTTACTATTGAGTTTAGATACCAAGATTCACCACTTCAAGCACTTCTTTGCCCTATAATAATCCACTGTTCCCCTCTATCCAAACTCCACATGCCCAGGAAAATATGAGTTTTACTCTTGGCAAAGACTTCTGCCTTCTTACACATCTGGTCTTCGCCCAACTTAGTGCAACAGGAGAGGTAACTCTACTGCAGCCAATGCATCAACCCAGAAAACTTGGATTATTGCTTCTCTCTTTTCTGCTCTATAGTTTCAAATTCTACCCACCTACTCAACAGCATTAAAAGAGTTCATGTCTCTAATAATAAAATTACACCACTATCCAATATAACTATTATTTTATAAAATTTCACAGTCAAATATCTTAACATAGTAATCTATGTTAGTTTCTCCTGTTTCTTCACCTTCTGCTTCAATCTATTCCCGTTCCACTCCAATCTGGCTTCTGCCCCTGGCACCTCTCTGAAAATCTCTTACCAAAGACAATCAGCAATGACCATGTCATTAACTGTTAAAACAGAGATGTGGCCCTAGCCGGTTTGGCTCAGTGGATAGAGTGTCAGCCTGTGAACTGAAGGGTCCTGGGTTCAATTGTGGTCAAGGGTACATGCCCAGGTTGCGGCTTAATCCCCAGTAGGGGGCATGCAGGAGGCAGCCAATCAATGAAACTCTCTCATCATTGATGTTTCTATCTCCCTCTCCCTCTCCCTTCCTCTGTGAAATCAATAAAAAATACAAATAAAAATAAAAAACAAAGATGTGAAAAGGCAGTGCCACAAAGATATTCATTACATAATGAGATTTAATGTCATTATGGGAATATTTTCATACTACATTCTGGATTCATGGATTTTAATGTATGTGAAATAACACTCAGACATTTACTATCTTTAACTCAATTGAACAATTATGTCTATTGTACTTGTTCTAAAAACAAAATTATATTCAATTTGGCTCCTATCTCTTTCAAAATTATACTATTTTTTAATTTACATTATTAGATACCAAGAGCAAATAAAAAATAGAAAGTTTAAAATCTGCTTTGCCCCAATGCATGTTTTATAAATGATTATAGGTATTTAATCTCAAAATCTCAGTTAGCATTGCCAGTCTAAAGAAATAAAAGATATTTTAAAAAGCAGAAGCACACAACACTTTAAGTGTGGAACCATATTTGTTTAAACAAGTTAAAAATTTTAATATATTTTCTTAGTTACTTTACAGCTTAGATTTTGAAATTATTCCAGCCCTTACATGTCTAAAAGTAATCTGTATTGTTATACAGCTATTGTTATAACATTCTATATTTAAGAAAAGTTAATGAAATACTCCTGTACTGCCTTTCTCACCAAATGTTAGCCGAAAACATCATATATCCACCTTGGAGTTCTTTCTTTTCATCCTGATTTTTCATCTAACTTTTACAACAGTTTGGCAATATATTTTTCCTGTCAAAGAAAGGCTAAAATTGATATATTAAGGTAATATCAATCGCAATATTTCTATCTTGAAGATCTGTTTAAAAAAAGCAAAGTGTTAATAAGAGGTTGGAGTTTTATGAATCCAGTCTTTAAAAAAAATGCCTCTTGGCTTTTGTATAGATAATACACTACCCCAAACAAGTGAATTATTAGAGCTGACAGTTGTCCACTGGAATAATGCTCCCCAATTTAACAGTTCACCAGCTGGCTTCGAGATAGGGGCATGAAAATTGGTAGGTATGTTTATGGGCCAGTGCGATATTTTCCAGACATATACTGGCTCAGAATATCTTCTTTCCACTTTTTTCTCCATCACTATTTATTCCCTCTATGCCCTCCCCCAGCTCTCCCACCCCTCCTCCCACCCAACAATCACCACAGTGTTGTCCATGTCCATGAATTCTCTTTTTTTTTTCTTTTTGGTGCAATCCTGTATCTATGGGTCTGTTTCTGTTTGTGTGTTTTTAAGTGGAAACATGCTGTTAACATTAAGAAAAGGAGAGAGGCTTGTGGTCAGAGTAGAGACAGAGATGAGAACATGGCTTACCTGGTGCTCCCTCTCCCTTTGGACATGCGACGAGGACAGCCAGGTAACTCAAATGAGGAAAAGCACCCACAGAAACTTACCTGAGAAGAGGTTTGGAGAGAGGGGAGAGGAGAGAGGAGAGTCGAGACTTGCTTGATCCATGCCTTTCAAGTCCCATGTGCAAGTCCTTCCAATGTTACTGCTTACAGGTGTTCTGATGGGTGTGGCATTGTAATTGTTAAAATAAAAAATAAATGGAGACTAGCCTCAAAGATTCACTGAGCAGACAAAACCAATTTAGTCCTACAAACAAAGCTTAATTTAGTTTCGTTTGCAAGACTCCTTTGACCTGGCTCATTTCTTGCTTATGCTTCTGGAAGTCACATGCGGAACTTGAACTGTTCCCCAAAAGTGATGTGAGGCGACCACTAACCAATTCCCTATCATTTATGATTATAATATGTCCAGTGACTGCCTCCTCACTCTATAAACTACTACAGTGGGGCCTTGACTTACGAGTGTCCCAACTAATGAGTTTTTTGAGATACCAGCTGTCTCTCTGCCGATTTTTTGCATTGAGTTGATAGAGTAATTTGAGTTAACAAGCTCCTTAATGAGCTCCTTAACGAGCTTGGTCTTGGAACGAATTAAACTCATAAGTCAAGGCCCCACTGTATATAGCAATATATACCAGAGCCTCATTCCATTGGTCTGAGTGTTCCTGGCTCATGAACTGTCTTTTTGGTTTGGGCACAATAAACTTTTCCTAATTCCTATTTTGGTAATTCATGGGTTTTACTCCTGATACATCTGAACTTTTCATATAATCTATAGTTACATCTTCTCAGATTAGCTAAGCACTGAGCAGAGGGGCAGGGTCTTATTTAGAAGTCATTCATTGTATCATCACTTAGGGAAGACACTTTTGAAGTAGAGATTGAAGAAACAAGTAAAATGAGCTCAGCTTGGGGAAACCTTGGATCTTTGGGCCATTGTGATAGAAAAAGACCATGAAAAGACACCCAGGATTTAGGAAGGAGAGGGGTGTCCCCTGGATGCCTGCAAGGTTGGGCCTCCCCTTTTGGGTTTGTTGCTGTACTGTACCCTGGCTGCTCATTAGAACCACTTGGGCATGAGGGTGGGGAGAGTGGGCCGCATACACCGCCCCAGGCCTGAGTATTTCTTATTTGTTTTGTTAATCCTCACCTGAGGATATTTTTTCATTGATTTTTCCACTCACCTGAGGAGAGTGGAAGAGAGAGGGAAAGACAGAAAAAAATATCGATGTGAGAGAAACACATCAATTGGTTGCCTCCTGCACGAGCCCCAGCCAGAGCCAGGGCCAGGGAGGAGCAGCAACCAAGGTACGTGCCCTTGACCACAATCTAACCTAGGACCTTTTGGTCCCCCCCGACGCTCTATCTATTGAGACAAACTGGTTAGGGCCTGAGTATTTCTTTATAATCTCTCCAAGTGATTCTAATCTGAAGCTAGAGCTGAGAACCAATGAGGCATAACATAGTTCTCTCAGAGACGCTGTGGCCATATACCAGTGACGGCGAACATCTGACACGCGTGTCAGAGGTGACACGCGAACTCATTTTTTTGGTTGATTTTTGTTAAATGGCATTTAAATATATAAAATAAATATCAAAAATATAAGTCTTTGTTTTACTATGGTTGCAAATATCAAAAAATTTCTATATGTGACACAGCACCAGAGTTAAGTTAGGGTTTTTCAAAATGCTGACACACCATGCTCAAAAGGTTCGCCATCACTGCTATATACCCATAACGTGGAAAGACTTAATGCAGTGGTTCTAAACCTTGGCTGTACATTAGAATCACCTGGGAATCTTTTTAAAATCCAGATTTCTGGGCCTCATTCCGGATTTTAAAAAGATTCCCAGGTGATTCTAATGTGCAGCCAAGGTTGAGAACCACTGACTTAATGGGATGTTTATCCACAGCAGAATAATAGAACTGTTATTTGGGAACATTTGTTTTTCCTGATTTTTCCATGCTTCCCTCTCCAGTGCCTTAGCATAGTGTAGAGTTGCCTAAAATGTGGCCTCCAGACCATCAGCATCAGCATCACCTGGGAACTTGTTAGAAATGCAAATACCAGGTTCTACCACAAACCTGCTGAGTCAGCAAATCTCGGGTGGGGACTAGTAACCTGTGCTTTAACAAGGTCTCTGGTTGCTCTGAGAACTCACTGAAACTCAAAATTGTTGATACAACTCAGTTAAGATAATAGTGTATTTTTTCAGTGCTTGACCAAGCCTCAGATTGAGGACTAGCATGGGCCAGCGTGTAGAGGGCACTGGGACTCAAAGCAAGCGAATAGTGAGGGGTGGGTAGCTAGTCAGTGGATCCACCTGCTTCCTCTCACATGGACATTTTATTTCCAATTTGAATAGCTGTGAGTCCAGCCTACTTGGATGTTGCACTTTGATTGATAGCTCCTACCACCTCTGGGTGTATAAGGGAAGAGCGAAATAGAAATAGAGCTGGTAAGTATTAGAAGGAAGGAGGGAGAACAGGGGCAGAATCAGAGACTGTGCCAGAGGTTAGGACTGCTTTTGGTAAAACAGACAGTTCAGTAATTTCACTCCTAAGAGAATTCCTTGGTAATCACACACCATACACTTGGCGAAGGCAGCGCTGGGACAGATGGTGGGTGTGCTGCTGATGGACCATATCCCTTGTCATAGTTAGTAAATTAACAGCATCCCCCCCAGGATCCAGATGTTCATTACCATGAACTCCACTGCAAATGCAGGCAATCCCATCCGGGACACCATGTACTCTGTGTTGCTGGCTACTCATGTGCAACATTATTTTCCAGGCGATATAAAGACATCCAGCTTAATTTAATTGAAACCTAGGGCGAGTCTAACTCTTTACTTCTGGTTCACAGGAAGGTAAGTGATTCAAATCATGCTTGTCTTTGCTTCTCAGTGCAAACCTGCTCCTTTACTTCTGGACCGTGTTACCAAACCTCACAAGATTTCAGGTTTATCAGCTATAAAATGAGAATTATCAAAATACTACCCGTAGACTTTATATGATGTCATGTTTGTTCCATTCCGAGCACAAGCCGTGGTATGTACTATGTGCTTAGTTAACGGCATCTGTTTTCTGTATACTATTGTTTTAGCATCATTCACACTTGGCATCATGTGTATGGTATTTTGTCACAGAGATATAAAATGTACATTTACTGTGCATTCAGACATAAATAAGATATCTGGCAAGATTATCTTGAGAGTCAAATTACCTAGTTTTTTATTAAAACAAAACAGAATGAGGGACAAAAACATAGTGTGTGGTTTGGGGTTTTATTTGTTTTTATTTTTTTAATTTAATAGAGATTTTCCATTTTCCTTTTTTTGGATCAGAAGGCAATATGACATAGGGATTGAACATGTATAGTGAATCCCCATAAACCCCAGTATAATCACAACTGGAACAAAATGAATACTTTTTCTAGACACTGAAATAATGCTTCTAAGTTTCCATTTTTTATAATTAATTACTGAAATATACCTGGTAGAGTTTATGAGAAAGCCAATGTTTTTTAACTCAGCACAGGTAAAAACAGATAAGATAGCTACATTTATCTCTCCCAGGTTTTTCCCTAGAGAAGCCTGGATTTCTATTAATAAGAATGTGGTCAATATAACAAAACTTTCAATGCCTCTTCTCCTGTGTATTTCTTCCAAATATTTATATACATACTGAATGAACAAATTTCATACCACTTTAAATATATTAAGTGTTGGAAACTAATACTTGAAGAAACTATTTAATATTATGACATTTATTATATATATATATATATATATATATATATATATGAATGAGTTTCTGCAAATAGAGATAAAGCTATAAAATACGTAAAACACATCTACATCTAACCCAGATTTGGGGGGAAAAATACTCATAATCCACATGTACGGTTCACCACACCTGGGCATATAGAACATACTTGATATCTGAAAGCTAAATGCCACTTGCCTATCTTAATAATGATTAACAGACTTAGATATCAATTCCATTTTTTTCTTGAAATAGAGTTTCTTTTTTATTTACTTAAACTATATTTTCCTTTAAAACTACATTTTGTAAAGAATATAGTTGCTATTAATATCACAACTGTTTTGATTTATTAAAAAATAAGTTGTTATTTATTGGAATTTATTGGAAACCCTATTCAAATGTTCTTAAATGAAGAAGAAAATTCCTACACACAAATAATTGAAAATTTAGGGATGCAGTTGACCCTAGAGGAAAATCAACGCCATGTTAAGTAGAAGCCAGGTGAATAAGTGTTAGAGACTCTCAAATGTCAACCATCCATTAGGTTTTATAAGTCAAAATGTGTGTTGAATCATCAAAGTATTTAATTTTATAAGTTTTGTCATGATAAAAATAGTTTTAGGTGTAGATCTTACATCTTCTGATCTCAGATGACCAGATCTTTATTCTGATAAAAATTAGGAACTTCCTAATTGTCTTTATCATCTTGGATTTATCAAGATTTGGCCTACCACATTGTTATAGATATCTTGTGTATATGTAGCTCCACATATCTGTGTGTGTAAAAAGAGGGGAAAATGTAAATATGTGTATATTAGTGCATATGTATTTCTATAGTGTGCACATGGCAAATAAAGTGATTGAACTTAATCTTACAGAAATGGTGTCACTCTATCCATTTCCTACTTGAAGGTGAGATTTATTTTCAGGTTGTATCACAATAAATATAGCTGTGTTTTGTGGTGAGATGAACACTGACTATAGTGTAGAACAAGCATGTCAAACTCATGACTGGCGAGCCATATGCCTTGTTTATGTTTGGAATAAAAAGAGATAGATATGCAGAGAAAAATGTAGCCATCCTTAGGCAAATGAGGAATCAACAAGTATTTTGCAGAGGATGCTAACAGAAAACTTCCAAAATAATAATTTGACACAGGCTTGATAATTAAAGAGACTAAGTCATATAATTAGCATACACCAAGAATAATATAAATTGATGGATAAAGCCCCTGAAACAACACAGAAAGATACTCTTCTCTCAGTTCAAATAAATTTGGACAGAGAGGAACAACAATATCTAAGGATAAAACAACTGGAAAAGGTCATAAGATGATTGTCAGAGTAGCCAGAAGCATAGCTGCTCTGAATCCGCATATTCTTCTGAATTCTGCTCAACTACACCCAGTGTCAGGGCAGGTTCCTTCTGGAACTCTGGTTGCTACACTAACTGTTGGGTCCAATCCCATCTGCCAGGGGCTGGACCTTCTTGGACACCGGGTCTTAGATGGAGAAGCCATGAGAAGTTGTGGGTGTATAAGAATGAGTCTTTATTGTAGGATCCAGTGGCCCTGTAGCCATTGCTAACAAGAAGCCATCAACAAAACAGTTCTTCACAACAGTTGCATACAGGCAGCCAAATACAAGCTGGTTAACAAATACATCTTTCTCACAAAGCAGTAGCAGCCTCTGTACCTACAGATATTTTCTGAGCAGCTGCGTGCTGCCTCTTGACCCACCGCCTCACATAGCAGCAGCACCTGAGCTCACTAACCTCAGCAGCTTCTCCTGTCTTTCCCAGCCTCTAGCATACTAGCTTCACATAGTACCACATCTGAGCTCTCTACAAGCTCTTAGCCTTACATCATAGCAGTACCAGCTCTCAGCTTCATCTGATCTCTCTACCCTTAGTTAAATACTTTAATGCTATTTAGACAAAAGAGGTGTCTTGCCAATAGTTACATCAATCATTTTGGCTACAGAAAGGCACGGGTGCACAGTGTACTGTGAGATTGTTGTCCTTGCACCTGTATATGGTATCTTAGCTTTGGACATTCTGATTAAGCTTCCCATGCTCAGAGTGGCCTTGGCCATCCAATGTACTATCAACAAGGCCTTCCATACTATGAGTTGCCTTTATTATCCAGGGACCCTGGCATGGTTCCCATAATGACATTTCCCTTAGCTACACCACCTAGGTATAAACACCAGATCCTTAGAGAGGAGTAGTTAGTAGGTTAACTTGGGAGATCCATGCCTCTTTTTCTCTGCTTTCACTACCATTTCCACAGCATGTGAACTTTTGCTGAGCATGTCTCCTCCCTATTCTCACCAGCAGTCGTCAAACCCTTCCTTAGAATTATATCACCAACCAGGCACTTGAGAGCCAGCAGACACAAATTGTGGCATCTCAGAACCTCAGCTTTCTTCTGAGTATCTGTATCCCAGAGCCACTAATCTTCACCCACCCCTGAGACACTTAAATTACCTCAAACAAAAGAAAATTCATGGTTTTTGAGAAACTTGCTTTCCGGAAAGAGATACAAACTTCATGAGAAGCAACAAGCCCTTGCCCTCACTTGCTGTGGAATGCTTTTAGATTACTCTTTCCAGATAATTATATCTATTCATATTTCTGATTTCAATATGAATTTTCATTTCTCAAGAAAAAGCAATGACATGAGTCTACTAATTTTCAACATTTAACAGAGCTTCCATCATAGATTGTCGATAATTTGATTTGACTGCAGGCTTTACAATGACAGCTATTACACTGTGTGTCTTGTCACCTAATATCCCCCATATACACAGTGTGTATCTGAAATATACAGTCGATCGGTGCCGGGAGCCGGTCCATGCTTGCTGTTTCAAGGGACCTGGCATATATGGCATACTGTTCTTAATATGTTTGCTCACCTTCTTGGCACTATGTGTTTTAACCAAGGTCTCTGAGAAAGGGTGTTTCCCCAGGTAGGGATTTTCCCCTGAAGTTAGGGAGGGAATAAAACCTCTTAACTAAGAGCAAGGCGGGTAATTAATCACTTTAACTATGAACAATCATGCTTAAGCTACATAATCTTTACTCCCTGGAATGGAGATAAGAAACGCCCTAACCTTTGTAATAGAGATTGATAGGATTGAATCAACTGGTATAAATACAGATATAACAAGACAGCAAGACACAGAACTTAGGACACAGAACTTAGAACACAGAACTTAGAAGACAGAACTTAGAAGACAGAACCTACACAGAACAAAGAAGACAGAACCAAGAAGACAGAACCTACACAGAACTTAGAAGACAGAACCTACACAGAACTTGTAAGACAGAAGAACTTCACTGGAGAGAACATGGCAAAAGATCCTGGACTGAACCTGACTACAGAAATTGGCAAGAGAACCTGACTAGAACCTGGTGACTGAACCTGGCTGGAGAACCTGGACAGAACCTGGCTGGAGAACCTAGCGAGGGAACCTGGCTACAGAACGTGGTTGGAGAACCTGGAGAACCTAGCAAGAGAACATGGACACAGACCCTGGCAGGAGATCCTAAGCAGAACCTCTCTGGAGATCGAGACCAGAACTTGGCTGGAGATCCTGGCTAGGCTGCTGATCAACTGAACACTGTCTCCGTGTCCTTCCTTCTTCGCCGACTCGGACTACGCCTTTGGGAACCCCTGGACCTGCTGGGGTTGGACCCCAGCAGATAGGCTATCAACATTTATTCCATATTTCTTCTAGTTTCCCCTCTTGGAAGGATAAGCATCTTCATTTTCCTTAATCTCCAGATCTTCCAAATAAGGTTGAGATACTGAAAACAAGATGCACTCAGGCAAGGCCTGGGTTTGGAGTTGGTTTCAGTGGGAAGAGAGGCAATAAAGAGTTATGGAGTCAGCAGGCCCTGTCCTATGGGGGACTTTCTGTTGCCCAGCTTGTAGCTAAGGTAGAGTGGTCATGGAGGCAGTGGATGGAACAGGAGCAAGAGATCCCCATAGCTTCCTGATACCTGCCCACAGAGAACCCATTCTTCAGTTAGTCCATGGTAGCCCACCGGCAGTCACTCTTGTACAGCCTACGTACAGTCTTCTCCCTCAAACCTTTCTGTTATTTATCTATTTTCTAATACCTATAACCAAACTCTGATGGACCCAGTATTCAGAAAATATTTGTTGAATAAATCAATAGACAAATGAAAGGGTAGATACCACCTGACTTTAAATAATTTTTCTTAAGCCTGTAATAGATGAGATAACTTGCACCTCTTATAAAATTATATCCTAATAGTCTTTTTTTGTTCTTCGTAAATTATATGTTGCAAGCATACATTAAGTAAGTGATGAGATAGACTGCAGCATTTGAAAACTTGTATTGCCTACACTACAGAAAAAACTCATAGTACTTTCACTTCATATTGAAAATAATGCTTCATTCATACTTCCTCTACAACTATTAAAGCTAAAAAACAGACTGAAACAGTTTTTTCATTAAATGTATTATGAACTAATAAACAACAAGTGAATAGGACAAATTTAATAAGAAGTATGAATAAGGCATTCTTCATATAGTACTAGTTAGAAATTCAATATAATGTCGTTGCCTGACAGTAAAGCAAATTCATTAAGAACTGACTTTGGTGGCCTTTCCACTTTCAGATTAATTCATCATCTTCCCAAGATGTATCAGTTACCATTCTGGCACAATAACTTTCTGAAAATGACCCAGTATGTGACCTGAATGAATGGATTCAGTTGCCAGAATGATTTAAGAAAACAAGTTTCCAGAGCATTTCATGAGAGACACGTTGACTAGTTCACAGGGCTTTACCCCATAGAATACCGACACATTTTCCAATAACTTTTCACTTGGAAAAGGGAATCTTTGTCTTTCAATTCACAGTTTGATTTAAAATTGAAAGGCATTTTCTTTAAAATGTATTCCCTATTACACAAAAGCCAAAAAAAAAAAAAGCAACAATATGTGAAAGTCTTCCCCTCCTGTATAAGGATTTATAAAACTTCCACTGAACAATGAGATTCTCAAAATTCAAGAAATTAACAAAGTGTGTTGATATGGGGATTTCTATGATTTGTATATTTCTATGTAGATTTGTGTCTGCCACAATTACTTGTCAAATGTGATTAGATGTAAATATTAAGTGGTAAGATACCTTACGTCTCTTAGAGACTAATGATAAGTGGTGCTTATGGTGGTGTCTCGTACATGTCAGCACCTATTTCCACTGTCTTAATCATAATAAACAGTACTTATATGCATACAGAAATATAGTAGTTCTGTGTATATATGTTACTCCTATTCAATAGTATTTCATGTACATAGAGATGAGTTTTTATTGAAATAATATTGGAATTACAATATGGCTTTGTTATAACATCTCCACTATTCTCTGGACTGGCATCTTCTCTATGCAGCTTTGATACATTTGTAATTATTCATAATTATTTTTGTTCAAGGAATGAGTCTGAATTCTTAATGAAGAGGGTAAAAATCACTAATACCCCCTCTCTGCCATCAAAAAGACATACACTTAAGGAATAATCTGCATTTGATGAGCACACCCCTGGTCCTGTCAGACCTTTCAGAATCTTCCATGTTCAAGTTCTGTCTAGTTCTAGGCTGAAGAACTAGATGGGTCCCAGGTCTGAACTCAGTTGACCCTCTGGATGGAATAGGCCAATTGGCATGTAAGCCAGCTTCAGACAGGTCCCTAATGGGCATACATTATTGTTATAACATTTTGATATAATAAGAAAGGCATCAAAATGAAATAGAATAAATCACTTCATTGGTGTTTCCACTCCACTTTATACTTAGCAATCACAATGTACTATTGATATTATTTACAAGTATATCTTCTTGTACAGATATTTACAATATAACTTCCTGTACACATGTTGGGCAGAGAGAATGGTTTGCTAGCCTTCCCATCACCAGCATCTAGAGCCGTGACTGACACAGAGTATCCTATATATAAAAGGGTAATATGCAAATTGTCCCTTCGACCAGGAGTTTGACCAGGGTTCGACCAGGGGTTGGGGCTGGCCCACCAACCTCCCGTGTCTCCCCCTCCCCACCCCACCCAGCCCAGCCCAATCAGCCTGATTGGGGCAAGCCAGTCGAACCCCACACATGCATGAATTCATGCACCCAGCCTCTAGTAATATAAATAAATGCTTGTTCTGTTCAAGTGAGTCAAAGGGAAACAATTATTTTGGTGATTAAAACTTGTTCCATAACTGAAATAACTCTGTGCTTCCACAAGTAGAAATCTGCAAAAATGTATCTATATATTATCTCAGATATATGAATATATATATATATATATATATATATATATATATATATATATATATATGCCAGAATCAAACACAACACTATGAATGGTTTATGAATCCACATAAGAGAAAATTAGGATCACTTACTATAACATTTAACTTTAGATATTTGCATTGCCAAGTCATGAAACACTAATGCAATTTAATTTGCATTTGTAATAAATTCCTAGAATAACAAAGAATAAGGAAAAGTGATAGGAAATGTAGCTTTTCGAGCTCATATGAGTATGAAAAACTTATATAACTCAAAAGCATGAACTTATCAGATATGTTTTTAACTTGCTATTAAAGGCATTGAGTAAAAAAATATAATTGTGCATTAAGATGCTATAGATGCTTTAAGAGAAGAAATAGAAACACTGTATGTGTTTTGCAGCAAATTGACACTAAAACACATAATCTGCAACTGCAAGAGAATATTTTTTAAAAATTTAAAAACTACTGTTTCCTGAAGTCAAATTTTGGATTTAATCTAGTTTTAACATTTATGTCATAACCTATAAAAACAATTTGCACCATGACATTTAATTGACACAAAAATAATTTCCTCAGGCTAACTAAAAAGGAAGCAGAGAAGAGTGAGCTTTAACTAAATCTAAATATTTACTCAGACACAGTACTTAACCATAGTTACTGAGGAATGCTTATTGCATAGTTACTCAAACTCATGGAGAAATATGCTTATTGAAAATACGATCAATTGTTTAGCAAACACTGACAAGAAGCTATAATAGGAAACCAAATTTGCAAAGATCCATCCCTGCTTTCACTTTTTTGTTTCTTACAGAAAAGCCTGAAACTCAGATTTGTCATATTCTGACATTCTCATAGGAAATTTGTCACAAGCATGAACAACATTATTTTAAATCACAATAAGAAAAAGAGCAAGCCATCAGATTGCACAAAAGGAAATATTCCGATTGGAGGTGTGTAAAAATTAAGGTGGCTTCCACCTAGACCTCAGAGGCACACACAGTGAGAACACCCGTCTCCCAGGAACACCGTACCTTGTTTGTCTCCTGCAGTTCAATTTGTGATGTCTTGAAATCAGGATCTTGGGAGTTTGCACTTAATCTATCTTTCCTCTTGAGGAGTTCATCCATTTCTTTCACCTGGACCTTTAGCCTTCTATTTTCTCTATCCAGTCCTTGTTTTTCAGTTTCAAATATTTCCCTCTGGCCCCATTCCACTGTATTTTCCACCTGCAATCTTTCTAGCTGAACACAGAAAAAAAAACAAAAACAAAGAAGTGGCATGTAGCATATGTAGTTGCTCAAGGGCCAGCAAACAGTCTCCACCAAGAAAGGTTCATGGATATGTCATTTCCATCATTTTTTGAAAGAAAATTTTATTTGTCTAAAAAGTTGAGAACAACACAAATGTCATGAGACCTGTCCATGCCCTAGATAAGAATATCTTTCCTCTTGGTTCCTTTGACTATCTCTGTACCCACAAGCCATATTTGTCAAATAAACATGGTAAGTCAAAAACTGATGATATTTTGCCAATGGTCTCCACTCAAGTGATGAACAGGTATCAGTTGAGAAGACACACATCATTTCTTGGGAAATTCTATTGGATGGATATAGTTCATGTAATCATTCACTCATTCATTCATTTATTTACTATACCTTTCCATTTTCAGGCACTGCGCTAGTCACTTCAATTAAAGACAAAAGAATGCAATAAAATTTATAGATGCTGTAACTCAAGTAGTATAAAATATAGTCAACTTCACATGAGTCAATGGCCAATTTGATTTCAGGGAGTAGATGTTGGCAAACCATGGCCAGAGAGTCAAATCTGGCCCATGGTGTCCTTTTTTAATAGTTGAAAAAAATCAAAAGAACAATATACATTAACATTATATAAAATTCAAATTTCAGTGACTTCTGTGTTTCCCAACTTGAGGGAGACACTCTACAAAGATAGGACATTGTCTCTGATTTGTGGCCGACACATTAGAACAATGGCCAATGTATGAGACATGAGCAGGAACCACTGGATGAAAGTCGGCTTGGTTCTTCTCATCACTTCTTCCAGTGTCTCACTGAAATTCGCAATGCCTGCAGAATTTTATTTACACTCTGGCTGAGACAGTTTAAACATCCAGGTAAAACATGCTTTTCCACTGTGCGCTATAAATATCTTATGATTCCAAGATGTTTGAATGTTTTTAGTCAGCCGGTAAGGTTAAACTTTTATGATACCTGACAAATGTATTGTTTTGAGTTTTGACAGCAACATCAGAGGTGCGCTTAGGTGCAGCTTTATATCTGTGGCTTACATCTTCTCTTCTGGAAGAAGAAGAATATTTCTCTGGTGTGCAGCAGCTGAAAGGATCGATTACTCAAATATCTCAGTGAGTCAAAGTCCAGCATGAACATTTGTCCAAATACAAAAACAAATGTCAATGCTTACGAATCGATTGCGTGAGAATCTTCAATTCACCTGACCTTTTCACTGAAAAATTATTAGACATTTATGGTAGAGGAAAGAAATTCTCAAAAGATTTGATAAAGGTCAAGTACAGTCTTGAGCATTATTTGAAACTGGTGTTTCCAATAATTATTTATGACCAGACTTCAAAAACACTTACAAGGAAAATTTTAAGTGGCTCTGGTCTAGAACCAGGCACATTTCCTTTGAGTTTCTTATAAATAACTCGTGTTTACATCAGTTCTCCACCTCATACCGCCCCAAAATAAACCAGAAGGACCTCCTTTCCTCTCTCTTCAGGGGTGGTCAAAATTAAGGAGGCTTTTCAAATGGCAATTGTTTCTACTAACCTTGGGTTATATACAGGACAGAGATTAAATAAACCTTAGTGGAGGCCAGGATTTGACTCAGAAGAAGATAGAAAGTAGAACAAGAATGGGAAATTTTAAGACCCAGAGGCATGAAGAAAAATACCAACCAGTGTTCAGGATTGTAGCATAACCTTACAAAAGTCACTGGTACCAGACAAACAAACAAGGCTTTAAACCTGAGAGGAAAAAGGCTAGCTTCTGTCAGGAGATTATTAAGGAGAATAAAACCAGTTCAGAGACTTGCTTAGAAAGGTCACTAAGTCACAGCAAGGAAATACATTGGCTACTCTGATGCCTATCAATTTCCATTTTATTTCTCTGTCTACAGGTCATGAATTGACAATGTCTGAGCGATAATAATTGTATTGTTTACCAGGTGTACCAGTTAATAATGGGGATTTTTTTATGAAAGAAAACATGATAATTTCAAGAGAAACATCAGAAGTGCTTTATTCAAAGTAATGTCCATTACCAGCTACACATTTCCGCCATCTTTTAGGTAATTTGTGGGTACCATCCCAATAGAACTTTTCTTGTTTTGAGGCAAACCATTCTTCGTATGTTTTGAAATGCTGCTCAGAAAGTGTATGTGCCATCTATTGGAACAAGTGGTAATCTGAAGGAGCAAGGTCTGGTGAATAAGGCGATGGGTTAATACTTCCTAGGCAAGATCTTTTAACGTGTCTTTAACTGGTTTTGAAGTGTGTGATGGTGCATCATCATGAAGCAAAATTACTTTGCCGTGTCTTCTGGCCCATTCTGGTCATTTTACAATCAAAGCGTGGTTCAAGTTGACCTGGATGTTCTTTGTCTTTCACATCGAAATCATCACTTTTAAAGCGTTTAAACCAGCGTTCCCAAGTATCTTGAGATGGAGCATGTTCACCATAAGCTTCCCGAAGTATACGATAACTTTCAGCAGCACTTTTCTTCAAAATAAAGTAATGAATTAAAACTTCCCACAAATGCTCTTTTTTGGCACGAAATTTGACATTTTTAAGCATAAAATTATCTATGATGTTAACACCTTCAGAAAACTTGACATATGAAGTTTTGAAGCTTGTTGTCATTATAACAAAATAGCATACATATCAAATTGCATATATATCAACATATGTGTAACTCCATCTACTGAAAAAAACCCGCATTATTAACCAGTATACCTGGTATTTACATTCTTACCTTAGAGGCTCCGTTTCAAATTTCCTGCTCCTGTAATGCAAATGATCATGGCCTTTTTAAGGATGTTTGATGATTTTTAAATTGTTGGAATGATATTCATGGTTAAAATATCTTTTCATGTATTGAAAAAATGAAGCACTCCTATCATCATGTAGGGTATCATTATTTAGCCGCATCATGTAGCTTTTTGCTTGATTTTTATATTTTTTGCTTAGTATTCTAGCATAGGGAATTGTGTTCCCAAAACTATGCAAAATAATTAAGTTCAAAACAATAGAAAATCAAATATTTAAAAGAGCTACTTGATTTTTGATGGTGGAAGGCCACATCACAAAGTGATCACGGTGTGAGTTTTCATTCTAACACTGCCATCTACTAGTTCTGTAGCCTTCAGCATGTTCCTTAAACTTTCTGAGACTGCTTACTCATCTGGAAAATAAGTATAACAATGTTTCCCTTCTAGACTTCATGTGCTGATTAACTGAAATCAATTACATTAAGGGCTTGTAAGGCACATAGAACCTACAAAGTTGCTGGAAGTGTTCATACTACAGGTATAAACATTAGCTGTAAATACTGACTGATGCTCAGTCTGAAAGAAAACAGGGACAATATTTTAATGGATATATTACACACTATTTGTTAATATTTAAGTCAAGGATGTATACTTTAAATGACTTTTCTTTTTCATTTCTCTTTTGGCCTGTTTTCTTCCTTCTATCCTTGCTCACCTCCAAATGACATCCTCCACGTTTTATAAGATATACATTCATGGGTTGATAAAGTAATTTGGAAGAATAGTTGTCTCGATTTATCACTTATTTATTTCTTCAGTAAAGCGATTACTGCTGTGGTGGTCAGAGAAAGCCTAAAGTCAAATACTCAAATGTGAACAAAGAGAATTTTCCTAAGGTACTTGAATCCTTGCTAAGTCACAGAAAAATAACCTCAGGCTATAAGACTGATAATTCCAGAACAACTGTTTTGTACTTGAATCGGTCAATACTGAAAAATAAAAATGACCCTAGTTGATTTGGCTCAGTAGGTAAGAGTGTCGACCTACGGTCTGAAGGGTCCCGGGTTTGATTCCGATCAGGGCACGTATCTGGGTTGTGGACTCGATCCCCAGTAGGTGGTGTGCAGGAGGCAACCAATTAATGATTCTCTCTCATCATTGATGTTTCTATCTGTCTCTCCCTTCCTCTCTGAAATCAATACAAATATATCTTTTTAAATAAAATAAAAATGAATATGGTCCATCACTGCTAAAAATACTTTTCCTATAGCTACCTGTGATTACCAGGATTAAACATAGATATGAGCACATTTTTACTAATTCATAAATTTACAGAACTTATCTAATTAAAAGAATTTCCATTGCTTAAATAGTTAAAATACAGATGAATTTTTAATAATATTCCAAAGAAACATCTTACTCTGTTAAAGAAACAACTGAATTCAACGTGAAATTCAAAGGGTACTAAATTTCTCCAATTAACAACTCCTGAAAGAATCACTGTATGAAAACTGGGTTTATCTTATAAGTATTAGCTTGGAACATATAAAATATCCTATATAATAAAGAAGTATTATGCAAATGGACGTTACATAACGACTGACCATGTAACGACTAGATCACGGATCAGCAGGAGGGTGGGGCATCAAACTACAAGCAGGCAGTGGAGAGCTACAAGAGGGGGCAAGGCAGCAAGCTAGGGGGGATATAGGGGGAAGGGGGCCGGGGGAGCTACAGTAGGGCGGGGCAGCAGGTAGAGAACTACAGGAGGGTGGCAGCGAGCTACTGGCACACGGATTTGTGTGCAGGTCAACTATTAATCAAATAAAGAACACTCCAAATCATATTCCAAATGAATATAAACAGTTGTCCCTCTTCACATTTTAGTTTTACTTTTTCTCAAAACCTCATAGAAGATTGAAATAGAAGGCCCTTTTCTATTTGACATGTACTTTATCTTTCCCCTTTTCCATTCAATCAAGTATCATTTATTGGCCACCTACTATGAGCCTGGCACTATTGCAGACTGAGCCTAAGAACTGTACCGTCTAAATGGACAGGTTTCTTCTTTACCATTGCTGTCAGGTTATCAACATGATTAACCTGGGATTTTGGCCTAAGAATAGAGATATGATTGCTCTCTGTTCATAAGAAAACATGTTTTGCAAGGGAAATATTTTGAGGATGATAATAGGAAATTTCTAAAACAAATGCCTCTAAGGTAAAACAGCATATTTCTCTTTATTATAAATTTTAATCCTCATTGAATGCTACTAGACTGGAATAGTTTTAGTAGTTTTTAATTGGAAGCATTGAGAGTGATAGTTGAGATGATGTGACATGTAAATAGCACATTAATATGAATTTGCTAAATTCACTTGTTGACCTGTGAAAAGCAGTAAACAGAATCGTGAAGAAATTGGACAGACCTTATGGGCCAAAGGGCCAGAAAAAGTCCCAGATACACGAGTGTGTGCCCTGAACAGGGTAAATCCCAAAGGGCATCACAGTGGAGGCCTAAGGTAGCCTGAAGGCATCGAGGAAACGTGTTTCCGATTTTTACTTCTGGATAAACAGAGTTTTTAGGATTAGCATAGTCTAATCTTTAATTAAATATTGCCTGAAGCTGCACATAATTACTGTAGGATAAAACTAAGAAAAATCACATTGGAATATATTTTATTAGAGCTAAAGTATATTATTTAATTTCAACAAAAAAAATTGTGCCGGCACTGGTAATAAGGAAAGATCTTACATTTCTCCAAATCCTCATAAATTTAAAAGTCTTTCTTTGTTTTCTGACTCAGTCCTTCTCTATTAAACATGAGATAGTAGCCTGCACTCCTGTCAAAAACCACAGTATTCATTTAAGGAAAATAATATTTGAAAATGTTTATCTCTTGCTTCACGCATGTATAAAAGAGCTCAGTGTTAATATTTTCCTTGTGGCAAAAAGAAAATTCCACCTATTATTTTTTTCAAAGTGAGGTTTTCATAAAAAATCTGCATAAATTTATGTTCTTTATTTGAGTAATGATAGGACTAACTGATAGAATGAGAGATGCTAAAAACCCTATTCAAAAACCTACATAAATTGAAAGAAACCACTCATAATTTCCACTTATATGAAATGTCCTGAATAGGCAAATCTATAGTAAACAATTACCTAAAGCTGTGGGGGTGGGAGGGACAGGAGAAGTGACTGCTAATGGATACAGGGTTTTTCTTTTGGGAGTGATGAAATATTCTAAAATTGATATTAGTGATGATTGCACAACTGTGAGTATATTAAAAACCGCTGAATTGTATTATTTAAATGGGTTAATTGCACAGTATGTGAAATAAATCTCATTAAAGGTGTTAAATATATGTAAAAGAGCAAAGACTATTCTAATCAAAAGAATTACAGCAATTATGCCTTCTAATTTAATTTTAAATCTCAAAGAACTTCTGTTAGGAGCATTCTTAACCAATCTAAAGCCCAATTGAGGTTTTGCCTTTCATTTGTGTCACTGGTACCCCTATTTCAGTAAAAACCCAAAAGCCTAGTCACTCACTTCTCTCTGCATTTTGTCACTTAACAGTGAGACTGTGATTCAAAGTAAACTTGAGAATTTCACAGCTCCCCAACTCTATGTTAATATTAAAATGATAGATAAACCTATGATTTGTTTAATTACATGCATATGATGCTGTTTACTTTTTATGTAAACAAGTTATTCTTGGAAACACTCCGTCTTACATAATTGTCAGATTTGGTGACTTGGAGTTTGTGACTGCATCCCAGCTCTCCCCTAGCATATGGCGTTTTTGAAATCTTTGGAGACTGGAGCCTGAGTTGTGCAAATCTTTTCCACAACCAAAGAGCTGACAAAACCACTTTTCTTCTTTGGAACTTTTTGTGCCTTTTTGTGTAAATAATGTGATATCTTAGATTCAGCAAAAGCCATGGGGGGGGAGGGGCGGGGGGGAGGTGGTAGGGAGGGGAGAACAATAGAAAATAGGCCAAAGTCTAATCTTCCAGCAACTTTTCTTCCCTTGCCCTAAGACATTCATTATCCACCTTCATTAAGTCCATGCTCAAGTACCTATTGACCCCTCTTCACTAAGTCATACCCTGGAGCATTGGAGGAGCCCCCAAAGGGTCTCTGACCTCAAGGGCATTACTCCCTGGGGAGGAGATAAAAAGCAAACAATTCCTCCTAATAAGTGAGTGATGTTGTAACAGTGTGTACCTTTCAGGGCTATGCAGAACAGCGCCACCTGGCGGAATTTCGGAGGTCGAGCGAAGGGAAGGCAGAGGACTATGAGTAAATTCAGGGTTTTACAGAGCCTGAATTATCTACAATTTGGGGACAGAGCAAATTAAGAATGAAAATATTTATGGAAAATGAGAAAACAACAATTCACAAATATTATAAAGCTGTCAAATACCATAAAATATCACAAATCCTAAAAATAATATGTAAATTAATAGCAATAACTACTTAATAACTAAAAATTAGATTTTCCCCAGATTTTGGACTAGTATGACTGATTTTATAATATTTTTATAGATAGGGTTTAGTCTTCCAGAATAGTTTGTCTTTTTCTTTGAATGAAATTGAGATAAATAAACCCACAGCATAACACACAGGCATTTTGCTGTTTGGAATATTCACTTTTTGAAGTTTGTAATCCACAAATATAGATTTTCTAAAAATTTATCTTTCATGTGACTTTATTTAAAAGTATGGTACATTATCAAATATATTTCTGAGAGGAAAGAACTTTGACGAGGTATACATAATAAACAAATCTATAAAAATATTTCACTGTATACTAACTGCATGTATACTTGGCAAGACCCCAAATTTTCCCACAGCTACTCTGTGTCCAACAGAAAAGAGGACCAGGGTGTTGGAGAGAATATCAGAAAGGAAAGAGACAGAGGTTTAAACAAGTGTGTCTCAGTTATTTTACTTTTGCAAATGACACCAAAACATACGGTCATATTTACATCTTGCTAGGACTGCTGCCCAGGTAGGAAGGGGCCCATGTGTGACAGGGGACTGGACCTTAAATTTCTTCAGCTTCCCAGATCACCTCTGCATAGGAGGAATCGTGATTATTCTCCTCTGTAACTGGACGTGGTTTACTTCCAAAAACTAAATCACCTAATATCAAGTACCTTTATTTTAGCACAATCTTTTTTCTACAATGCATAAGAAAATTATTTTTAACTCATTCTCCTAATCAATATGAAAAGCAAGTCAAATAAAGTATGTATTTCATGTCATAACTGATGTTACTAACTATGAGTACACATAGCTATTTTGGTACCAATAATACAACCAACGAAGAAAAAAAATTTGTTGAGTAGAAAAAAGCCAGGACTTGCAGTGAGGAGATCTAGATCAGATCATAGATAGATAGATAGATAGATAGATAGATAGATAGATAGACAGATAGATATTCATCATAAGGAAATGCCTCATGTGATTACAGAGGCTAACCATTCCCAAGATCTGCAGTCTATAAGCTGGAAACCCACGAGAGCCAGTGATATAAGTTCTAATCCACGTCAAAAGGCCTGAGAACTAGAAGAGTTTCTGGTATAGTTCCAGTCTGAGTCCAACAGGCTTAAGACCCAGAAAGAGCTGACGTTTCAATTCAAGTCCAAAGGAAGGAAAAATCTGGTGTCCTAGCTCAAAGGCAGTCATGCAGAAGGAATTTCCTCTTACTTGTGCAACGGTCAGGCACTTTGTTCTATTCAGGTCTTCAACTGGTTAGATGAGACCCACCCACCCTAGAAAGGGCAATCTGCTTTACTCAGGCTACCGATTCAAATAATAGTCTCATCCAAAAACATTCTCACAGCACCCAGAATAACTTTTGACTAAGTATATGCACACTCCTTGGGTGGCCCAGTCAAGTTGACACATAAAATTACATGGGGATCCCCATGGTCCCTCTTCCCCTCCCCCAGCTCTGTGATCTGGTGCTTCAGAGCAGCAGATCTCATTCAGGATGCACATCAGAATAATGAGCCTCTAAAAACCCAGTTCTAGGAGAAGCACTCCCAGTCGATTAAGTCAAAATCTACAAAGAGAAACCTGGACATATGTGTTTGTTTGTTTGTTAATTTCACATAAATCTAGTGAATTATGCTAATTCTGTACAGCTGCATTAAACAATTATTTTCTATTTTTTTATAATACTTGGATTACCCATGTGAGAACCCTCATCAGATTCCATCAGCACCTCATTTTGTACACATCAGATGTTTTAAAGTGAATATGGAATTATATCTTCTATTGATTTTGATCATAATGACTTCAGAACTATATTACAAAGGGAAATAGCCTCCAGTGACAATTATACATTCTAAAATGCATTTCAAAGGATACTCACTGTTCTAGTATGTCATCTGTGCCTCTTTAATCCTCCCATATGATCCTTATGAAAATACCAGCTAAATAAGCCTTCTGTCTTTATTTGTTAACACTCACAAAGACTACTGATAGTAATTAGGAAGCATCACAGGCCTGGAGAACTGTCGCCCATGCTCTGAGTCTCCACCACCTCCACAGCCCCTTCTCATGAGAGGAGCTAAACTGAGTCCCTCCCACATAAGTTCCCATGCGTTGAGCTGCTCTCCTGGACACAAAGCTGAGCACGCCTCATTCAAACACTGCTGTCTACAGGGTAGTCAGTGGCCTATGAAATAATCTAAGGCAGAAACTCAATTCAGCAGGGGTAATAATGAAGAGACCGAAAACCACACAAAGACCTTCTAACAGATGTTTGTCAGCCATAACTGACAAAACTTAGGAGCAACCAAAAAATCCTTCAGTAGGTGAAAGGATAAGTATATAGTGGTCCATCCATACAACGGAATGGTATTTAGCACTAAAAAGAATGAGGCTGTCCAGCCATAAGAAGACATGGAGGAAAATCAAATGTACATTACTAAGTGAAAGAAGCCAATATTAAAAGGTTACATATGACGTGATTCCAACTATACAAGATTCTGGAAAAGCAAGTCCATGGAGACAATAAAAAGATCGGTGGTTGCCAGAGGGTAGCGCTCAAGGAAGGATGAACAGGCAGAGGACAGAGGATTTTTAGGACAGTAAAAATGCTATGTATATTTCCATAATAATGGACACATGTCATTATACTTTTGTCTAAAGATTAGACTCTAAACCCATAGAAAGTACACCAAGAGTGAACCCTAAAGTAAATGATGGACTTTGGGTGATTAGGATGTGTCAATGTATGTTCATCCTTGGTTAAAAAAAAAAAAAAGTACCATTCTGGTGAGTGAGGTTGATAATGAGCGAGACATGAGGCATTGGTATAAAGGCACGATATATATGGAGAACTGTTTATAGAGGTTCCCCAAGAATAAACATAGAAGTGCCATGTGATCCAGCAATCCCACTTCAGGTATATATCCAAAATAACTCAAATCAGCATCTTTAAGTCATGTCTGCATCCTCACGTTCATGCAGCATTATTCACAATAGCCAAGATTTGGACACAAGCCAAATGTCCATTGACAAATGAATGGGTACGAAAAATGTGAAATAACCATTTAGCTTAAAAGGAAGGAAATCCTGCCATTTGCAATATGGATGAATTTAGGGGACATTATGCAAGTGAAATAAGTCCATCACAGAAATACAAATACTGTAAGATTTCCACTTATATGAAATACCTAAAATAGTCAAATTCATTGAAGCAGAGAATAAAATGATGTTTGAAGGGGCTGGTGGAAGAGAAATAGGCAATTGATTTTAAATGTGTCACATCTCTGTTATGCAAAATGAATAAGTTCTGGAAATCTATTATACAACATAGTATGTATAGTTAACAATATGGTATTGTGCACCATAAAAGATGTTAAAAGAATAGACCTCATGGTAAATGTCTTACCACAACACGCACACACACACACAAACACACACACATGCATGCATGCATGCACACACGAACACAAGAATACAAGGAAATTTTTGGAGGTGATGTATATGTTTAGTACCTTGGTTGTGGTGATGGTATCATAGATGTATGTCTATATACAAAGGCATCAACATGTATACTTTAAGTGTGTGCAATTTTTTGCATATAAATTATACCTCAATAAAGCTAAAAATTCATTAGAAATATATAGAACTCCCCCCAAAATATGCCAGCTCCAAACCCCAAAATTTATAAACTCTTAACCCTAGAGTCTTTATCTTTAAATTTATATTTTTTAAAAAAATAAAGGGGATGTTTATAGAGTAAAAGATGATATGTAATACATACTAAAAATGGATAATTTTAAATTTATCACTACAGAATTTTTATATCATAGATAATTTTTAAATGGTATACTATACATTCCTGCTTTAAATCTGATTTCTTCATGCAGGAGTATATAATCAACTAGAGGCCTGGTGCACAAAATATGTGCACTGGGGGGTGTCCCTCAGCCCAGCCTGCACCCTCTTCAATCTGGGACCCCTTGGGGGATGTCCAACTGCCGGTACAGGGATTGGGCCTAAACCGACAGTCAGACATCCCTCTCACAATCCGGGACTGCTGGCTCCCAACTGCTCGCCTGCCTGCCTGCCTGATTGCCCCTAACTACTTCTGCCTGCCAGCCTGATCACACCCTAACCACTCCCCTGCCAGCCCAATCGATGACTAACTGCTCCCCTGCTGGCCTGATTGCCCCCAACTGCCTTCCCCTGCTGGCCTAATCTCCCACAACTGCCCTCCCCTGCTGGCCATCTTGTGGTGGCCATCTTATGATGACATGGGGGTGGCCATCTTGTGACTACATGGGGGCAGCCATCGTTGTACGAGGGCATGACAGTCACTTTGCATATTACCTCTTTATTATATAGGATACTTATGGTGTCAGTCTGTGGCAGCATTGAGATGGCTATTCTCTTAAGGAAAAGTAAAGAAAAGAAAAAGAGTAAAAGGCCTTTCCCAATCATCTTTTCAACACAAAAACTGAACCTGCAGGGAAAAAAACAGAAAACAAAAAAACTAATGCTATTTATGAAAAGAAGGATTCTTATCTCCAAAATGGTCTTAACCGAGTATCTCTGTGGAAGGATTTCTTATAGAACAAAATAGAGTCTTTGTATTATGAGACATGCATTACTAGAAAATGTCCTGTCAACTATATAATAAAACCCGTATATTCAAATAGACCAAACGGCGGACTGAACAACCAGTCACTATGATGTGCACTGACCAACAGGGGGTGTGCACAGAACATGGCAGGCATTGGCAGCAGGCAGCAGAGCACAGAACATGGTGGGCATGGCTGTGGCGGGAGGGTGGAACAGGTGAGCAGGGCACCAGACCAAGGCGAGGTGCCAGTTGTTGTCATCAGGCGAACCTCTGGTGGTTACTGAAAATTCTTTGCTCCCACGCACCACGGTCCTGCTGGGTGCTCACACCCGCTGCCAGCATTAGAGCCGCAGTTCACACCTGCTGCCAGCACCAAGCGCTGGCCCTGATTGCTCAGCACCATCAGCGGGTGCAAGAGGCAGCTACTGGCCCCGATCACCCCTCAGGGTTTCTCCACCTCCCCCTGCTCCTGAGGGGTTATTGGGGCCAGCAGCTGCCACTTGCACCCACTCCTGGCAACAGCCCTGCTCACACCTGCTGCCAGCGCCAGCCCCGCTCACACCTGCAGCTGGTGCTGGAGCCACCACTCACACCTGCTGCTGGAGCCAGTCCCAATCACTTCGCACCGGCAGTGCGTGGCAGTGGCAGTGGTGGGAGTGGGGCTGCTGGCAGACAGGGGATCTGGATCTGGACAGTGGCAGGAGGGGCCGGGCAGAGGTGTGGAGGATGGGCTAAGGCCCGCCCCTGTGCCCACGAAGGCCCACGGCCCACAGTTTCTTTCAAGGTGCATGAATTCATGCACTGGGCCCCTAGTATAAAATAAAGATGCTTCATACACCAAATGCTCCCCACTATGTGGAACCATGGCCACTGCAAAACTCATTTTGTGACCTCATCATTAATTTCTTCTTAACCTGCTTTTTCATTATTCTCACATTATGAATTTGTATAGATTAATTAAACATCAGCTGAATTCTTTGTGTTATGCTTTAAACTCTATAATAGTAATGCTTAACTTAGATATTAAAACATCTGATTTCAACCTACCTTTTTCTTTATCATTTTATCCTTCAACAAGTAAAGTGGATTCTGAATAGCCTAATTTTCTTTCATAATTCTTATAATAGCCTTAGAGTTAAGTAAGTCATCTCAGCTCTGAAGGTTACCTTGGCAATGTCTATAAATTATCCACTATTAGTTCAATTAATTCTGACTTCTGTAATTTAGTGCTTGTATTATTCTTAATTATGTTTGTTTAGAAAGGTCTCGAAGGCACTTCTATCAGCAAAGTGGTGTCCATGTTTCACTGTTGTTATACATTTACAGAATTCTAATGTGGTGTTTCATCAGCCTCACTCTCTGGCCTGATAAGCTAATTTAGGTTTTGCAAAGGACAAGATTACAGATTTTCATGATGTATAGGATGTTGGGGTGAAGGTTCACTCCAGTGCCCTGGAAAATCTAAAATCCTGAGGGATGCAAAGCTAATAAATGACAAGTCTAGGATTCCCACTGCTCTCCTCATACGATAGCCATGGCCCCCATTCAAAAATATAAGCACATAGAGCTAGAGACAGAAGTCCTGGTTACCACCAGTTATAACCACATTTGCTCAGCACTGGGTGGAGAGAGGGTAATGAATCAGATGTGAGCTCTATTTTCATGAAGCTGACGTTCACTGGAAAAGGCATACAGTAAACATTCACGTTTGATGATGTTTTTAAAAATCTCGCCCATTTCTTTGAGGAAAATAGTAAGGGAAGAATTTTTTGGACTCTTTCTAAAGGAACATGTAAACTGTGGTGGACAGCACCATGTGACTGGCTAGATCTGCCATGGGCAAACTACGGCCCGCGGGCCGGATCCGGCCCGTTTGAAATGAATAAAACTAAAAAAAAATAGACCGTACCCTTTTATGTAATGATGTTTACTTTGAATTTATATTAGTTCACACAAACACTCCATCCATGCTTTTTTTTGTTCTGGCCCTCCGGTCCAGTTTAAGAACCCATTGTGGCCCTTGAGTCAAAAAGTTTGCCCACCCCTGGGCTAGATGGTGAGAGAACTGTGTGGACTTTCTAGACAAAAAACAGGGTGGACCTGGGGTATTAGTCAGGAATCTCCTGTCTCCTGAAAAACAGAATCAATAAGAAATATATATATATATATATATATATATATATATATATATATATATATATATACATACATACACACACACACACACATACTAGAGTCCCAGTGCACGGATTCATGCACTGGTGGGGTCCCTCAGCCTGGTCTGCGCCCTCTCACAATCCAGGACCCCTCGGGGGATGTCAGATTGCTGGTTTCAGCCTGATCCCCACAGGCCCCATCCAGACAAGAGAGAGCCCAATCCTGTGCGTTGAGCGTCTGTTCCCTGGTGGTCAGTGCACATAATAGTGACCAGTCAACCAGTTGTTCGGTTGCTTAGGCTTTTATATAAATATAGGTATGTATATGTATATCCTATATAATAAAAGCCTAATATACTAAGTGTCCAGTCGTCCAGTTGGCCGTTCAACCAATCAAAGCGTAATATGCTAATGACATGCTAAGATTGCTCAACCGCTCACTATGATGTGCACTGACCACCAGGGGGCAGACAGTCAACTGGTTGACCAGTCGCTATGACGTGCACTGACCACCATGGGACAGACACTCCGACCAGTAGGTTAGCTTGCCCTAGAGCCCTCCCACGGTCCCTCCCCAGCTGGCCAATCTCCTGTGTCCCTCCCAAGCCCCAGTCGTGCACCAGGGGGGTACTTTGGCCTGGCCTGCACCCTTTCACAATCCAGGACCCCTCAGGGGATGTCGGAGAGCCGGTTTTGGCCCGATCCCACAGGCCAGGCCAAGAGGCCCCGCTGGTGCACAAATTCGTGCACTAGGCCTATAGTGTGTGTGTGTATATATATATATATATATATATATATATATATATATATATATATATTCCCAAAAATGTATACACACTTTAACAGCTGATAACTCAGTTTTCACTCCTTTTCAGGTTTAACTGACTTGAAATAATGTGTGAAGCCAGACTAAGCTTTGAATGGAGAAAATGTATCCTGAAGTGCCACTGGATTTTTTTATGGGGATACATAAAATTTAAAGTTTACAGTGCAAAACCAGCAATAGTCAATGAATTGAGGGTGTACAAATACTGAACAAAATGATTCTTTTTTTAGTCCTTGCATTTATTTATTCGTTTATTTAATTTATTTTTTAAATCTTTATTGTTGAAAGTATTACATGGGTCTTGATGTTTGCAATTCCATTGCTTCGCATTATCAGCAGTGCCTGGACCAGAATGGTCATCAGTTTGAAAACACATTGACAAAATAGTTATTCATTTCTGTAGGTTCTTTTACATTTTAAAAATGGACTATATGTTAATAAACACTGACTTTATACTCTTTCAAAGTGTGTACACATTTTGGGGGGAACGCCCTGTACATATGAAGAGAGAGACTGAGGTTTATTATAAGTACTGGCTCCTGCAGTTACAAAGCCCAGAAGTTGCAGGTTCTGTCGATCTGTGGTCTGCAAATTGGAGAACAAGGAAAGCTGGTACTATATTAAGTAAGAGTCTGAAGGGCTGAGAGCCAGGGGGAGGAAGAGGGGAAGAGGAAGGAAAGGGGACAGGAGGAGGAGCAAGAGAGGAATCATGTACCTTCCAGGACCTCCTCCTGTCCTCCCTCATGTCATATGCATAATAGCTCCCATATGGCATCATTTTTTTTCAAAGCGAAGGTATCCATGTAGAGTTTTAGCTACATCTAATTCCTAATGCTAACCTCCTTATTTCCCCCAAATCAGAAAGATGCATGAGGTATTTAAGGCTTCAATGTCAGCTGTTAGTACCATAATAAGTATTTACTAAAAAAAATTTTATAAAAGCATGGTGTAAGTTATGAACTACTAGAAACAATGTATTATCACAAACAGAAGACTTCTCAATGAAATCCTTAAAAAGAAAGCAGGTAAAAGAATAACATTTTCAAAGAAGATTAATAAGTTACATTTCATTTCAGCTTGACGCCAGTTATTAAATGTTAGCAGTGTTCTCTGCATGTGGTAACAGACATATCTTCCATTATGGAAAGAATCAGTCATTTATCGTCAAAGCTAGGTATAAAAATTATTTGTATCATTATCACTTACATTTGATTTTCTAGATGATGAGATTTCACAAAAATGATCATTTCAGCACACTTGGAACTTATCATCTAATCCCAAACCAATATTTACAGACTTGCAAAGGAAAAGCAAAATAAGTATTAAAGTCAGCATGGGAATATCATTTTCAATGTAATCATCTCTGCTACTCATTGTCTGAGTTGCACTTTAAATACTTATTAGATTTTACAATTAAGTTCCTATATTTACTCTTCTCTACATGTCAGTGATTTAAGAATGACTTCCCTCTGAAGCATACCAGTCTTTCAAATACATTTTTAAAAATCTTGGTCTATTAAACACATCGGTTTCCAACTCTTAAAAATTAATCTTTCCATCAGCAGTTCCTAGCCAGGCATGCTGTTGCTTCTAATAGTTTCAGCATCTAAAAAAGAATTACACTGTATTCAAATGTTTTTGTACAGTAGATGAAGAGCTACAGTGAAAGCATAGGATATTTTCAAAATTTTTGAGAAATGAAGTTAAGTAAGGAGAATTCATATTAAGTATGATACAAAGGATGTATCATGACACAATTTTTAATGATAAGTCAACTGTACAAGAACTTTGAATACTTCACAATTATAGTTACTTTAAAATGCCATTTCTAAATGTACCATAAAAATCTTGTTCTGTTATCATCTATTATAAAACAACTAGAGGCCCAGTGCACAAAATTCATGCCAGGGACTCGGCTCTCACAGCCCTGGCTTCATCTGGAAGGTGGTCCGGAAGGACATCTGGAAGGTCATTCAGCTGCCCAGTCTAATTAGCATATTATACTTTTATTACTATAGATTAAACAAAAGTATATATGAACAATAATGACTAAATGTTTTTATTTATTCCGATTTTAAAGTTTTTAAAAAAGGTATAATATTTTACAAAAATAATTTAAATATATGAGCAGACCACATCTCTTTACAAAGGCCCTAAAAATAGAACAAATTCCTTTTTAGGAAGTGGAAAGAGATAGTTTTAAAAATAATACCCAGGGAGAAACCAAGATGGCGGCACAGGTAAACACTGGAAATTGCTGCCTCGCACAACCACTTCAAAAATACAACTAAAAGACAAAACAGACATCTTTCAGAACCACAGGAAGGCTGGCTGAGTGGAAATTCTACAACTAGAAGGAAAGAGAAAAACACACTGAGACTCAGAGGAGGTGCGGAAGTAAAGTGCAGAGGTACAGAGGTGCATGTGGAAAGGGCTGGCAACTGAGGACACGGTTGTCTTTTTCAATCCAGAGGGAGTCTCAAGCTCCCAACTGCTCTGAACTCCAGTTCCTGGCGAGTCTCTGGGGACCCAGACTCACACAGGGAGAAACTGGACTGTCAGAACTCGAGGGTGGCTTTCTCTCAGAGGTGCTTGCAGTGATTACTGGAACACTGAGACATGGGGCCTCTTAGGGCAGGACTGAGGAGAAACCATAGCTGCTTGCTCCACCCTGTTGATCCCCTGAGACCCTGCCCCACACAAGCTGTGTGCAGAGGCTTTTGCATATGAAAGGCCTGGCCCTTTGCAATCTGAAAATTACCTAACAAACTGCAGCTGGGTCAGAGAGACCCAGAACTTCCAAAAGAAGGCCCAAGGCCCCACAGCAGCTTGCATTGCTTCACAGCTGGGCCTCATCCGGGCACCTCCAAACAAAGAAGAGGAATCTGCAGATCTCTCCATAGCTCTTGCTGGGTAGCCTCAGGCAGAGGCTAAATTAGCACCTCCTTAGAGATCCAAGAGCCAGGGTACCCAGTGGTCAGAGTGGGACCATCCAGATTACAACTCCTCAGATCCATAAGGGACACACTCAGGGGGCAGACTCAGTGAGCACCAAAGCCCCACTGAAGCAAATCTTGTCCCAGAAAGGGTGTCTGCAGCACAGAAGTTCTCCCACTGCAGACACAACTGATTCTCACAGCCAATTGGCTTGGAGGTCAATTCCTCCCAGTGACACCTACAACAATCAAGGCTTAACTACAACAAAAATGTGCACAAAGCCCACAAAGGGGTGCACCAAGAGTGTCCACCTCAGGTAATTGGGGAGGCTGAGCCACTGGGCCCTATAGGACACCTACCATACAAGGCCACTCTATCAACACAGAGAAACAGCCAAAATGCAGAGACAAAGAAACAGGTCACAAATGGCAGAAATGGAGGAAAGCAAACTACTGGATATAGAGTTCAAAACCACAGTTATAAGGTTTTTCAAGAATCTTCTAGAAACCGCTGATAAATTTAGTGAGACCCTCAAGAAATCTAGTGAGAGCCTTGAGGTTATGAAAAAGGACCAACTAGAAATTAAGCATACACTGACTAAAATAAACAATACTATACAGAGTTCCAACAGCAGACTAGAGGATCGCAAGAATCAAGTCAAAGATTTGAAATACGAAGAAGCAAAAAACACCCAACCAGAAAAACAAAAAGAAAAAAAGAATCCAAAAATATGAAGATAGTGTAAGGAGCCTCTGGGACAACTTCAAGCATACCAACATTCTAATTATGGGGATGCCAGAAGAAGAGAGAGAGAAAGATATTGAAAGCCTATTTGAAGAAATAATGACAGAAAACTTCCCCTACCTGGTGAAAGAAATAGACTTACAAGTCCAGGAAGTGCAGAGAACCCCAAACAAAAGGAATCCAAAGAGGACCACACCAAGACACATCATAATTAAAATCCCAAGAGCAAAAGACAAAGAGAGAATCTTAAAAGCAGCAAGAGAAAAACAGTCAGTTACCTAAAAGGGAGTACCCATACGACTGTCAGCTGATTTCTCAACAGAAACTATGCAGGCCAGAAAGAAGTGGCAAGAAATATTCAAAGTGATGAATAGCAAGAACCTACAACCAAGATTACTTTACCCAGCAAAGCTATCATTCAGAACTGAAGGTCAGATAAAGAGCTTCACAGGTAAGAAAAAGCTAAAGGAGTTCATTACCACCAAACCAGTATTATATGAAATGCTGAAAGGTATCCTTTAAGAAGAGGAAGAAGAAGAAAAAGGTAAAGATACAAATTATGAACAACAAATACACATCTATCAACAAGTGAATCTAAAAATCAAATGAATAAATAATCTGATGAACAGAATAAACTGGTGAATATAATAGAATCAGGAGCATAGAAAGGGAGTGGACTGACTATTCTGGGGGGGGGCGGAAAGGGGTGTGGGAAGAGACTGGACAAAAATCGTACACCTACGGATGAGGACAGTGGGGGGGAGGGGGTAAGGGCAGAGGGTGGGGTGGGAACCGGGTGGAGGGGAGCTATGGGGGGGGGGGGGAGAGGAACAACTGTAATAATCTGAACAATAAAGATTTAATTTTAAAAAAAATAATACCCACATAAATAATTCAAACAATTTTTTCTTTATGTCTGTTTAAATTAACTTTTTATCATCTACAATAAAAACATTTTTCATTCATTGTCACATTCATTCATTGCTCAGATTCATAGTTAATCTGTCTAAAACATGCACCCAAATGTTTAAATAGTTGAACAAAGTCTCCAAGGCAATTTTGAGGGTGTTTTTATTGTTTTCTGTTACAACAACCCTGTCTCATTTTACCTGGTAAAAAGATCACGTATGTATTAATTTGGGCATCAAAATATAAACCCCATTTACCTGTAAAATGCTACATTGGTTTTATTTTTTTCTCATCTATGAAGTTTTGTTAAACAATTCAAATATACACTTTCCCACTTGATGCCAGAAATATCATCTTTAATTAGAAAAAAAGTTAAGCATTTAAAAACATACATATCACTTTGTAAGCCAACTCAAATCCATGACTTTTTTCCAAAACAGTTGCTATATAAATGTTGTTACTTGTTTAAAAAGAAGTAGTTAGGAGACTAACATTATCAAGTCTGCACTTCCCACTAGTGGCAACATACAGTAAATGCATGTTTCTTTTAAAATTAAAGACAAGTCTATCTTAAATATTAGCTTTCTCAATTAAATTTAGAGCCCATTATATTATAGAACAAATACACATCCGCTCCAAGAATAACATGATTTTTGTGGGCAAACTATTTCTCCTGGATAAAACTAATTTACTGTCAATGTTCACACCCAGAGACATCATGATTAGTTAGCTACCTGTGTGTCCATATATAAATGCATGTGTGTGTGTGTGTGTGTGTGTGTGTGTGTGTGTGTGTGTGTATCCAAAGTTTAAGCTAAAAACAAAGCTACTCTGGCGATCTAACATACATCCATCAGGGAGAAATAATCTAAAAACAGCTGGTTAGCTTTAATTATTTAATTTACACCTCATTGAGAAATGTTCTCAAATTAACTTTCTGTAGTTCTCACTGAAATTATTTTCCCTTATACTAGTAGATGATTTTCAAGCAGGCAACATTTGTTAAGAATATTAGGAAAAGTTCTCCCTCCTTTCTAATCTCTGGTTCTCAGGGTGACAGAGCTGACTTACTACTGAACCTCTGCCCCAAGGTTACCGTGCCTTCTGGCCATCAGGTTGCCTGCGTCTTACAAGAAGTAAGGCTTATTCTGCGACCTAAGGTTCCTGAACATCCCATGGTGTGGATTTGCGAACTTATGTTAATGACTCTAAACTTTACCACTTGCTGGAAACAGACCTGAAACAACATTCATGGGGAATTTCATAAAAAGGAATATTGCTTTTTTAACAACGAATGAAGAGTGCTTTTAATTAAGGCACAATTACATCACTGAATTAGATGCTCTTCAAACAGCTGTCAGCAGACATGTGGTTTATATGTGAGTGTGTGTGTGTGTGTGTGTGTTATTTAGAACAAGATTTCTTATGACCTGAGTTTGACCAGTCCACCAGTGATGTGTGAGTTCCAACATTCCTCTTATAGAGGAAATTCCACTTTTAACCTTTTTTCCTTTGTTTGTAGAGGCTTCTGGCCCCCTCGGTTACACATGGACCAGAGAGAACCCTCAGTTTCATTTCTTCCTTTACACCCTAAGTCTCCATACCTCTTTCCTATTTTTGGATGTCGATTCCTTCAGTTCTTCATACTTCTGTTTCCACAAAGACACAGCTGACTCCAGTCGTTCTACTTCTTTTTCCAGGGATGAGCGCCTTCTAAATAATTAAAAGCAAAACAGGCTCACAATTTAAAAATAATTTTAGTAATGCATTCAAAATTAGATGTGCTCTTTTTCTAATGTTTTTATATTTACCTTATATATGATCATAGTAATTACAGGAAACCGTTTTAAATTTATGAAAAAATTATAAATATTGAATAAACTCTAATTTATTATTCTGTCAATTAGCTTTACAGTTGGTTAGATATATTTCATATAGCTTTGCCAATATTGAAATAATTGACTTTCTGTCTGCTTTCTCCTGTATTTTAATTTATTGGAGCAACAAGAATATAACATGGGAATGTTTTTTTCCTACAGAATTTAAAAATGTATAAAGAAATAAGTATATATAAAACATTAACAATTTTTATTAAAGGATATTAATTGTATTTGTGTATTTATGAATACATTAATAAACTTTCTCCTTAAAAATAATTTTCAGAATTATTTTACTCATAAATAGAATAAGTAAAAACTGGTCTTGATAATTGGAGAAAAATCTAGATTTTTAAATTTACAAGTTCAAGATCATACAGTAATATAGACAGAAAACTTCTCTGTAAAATTAAACTTTTCATACATAATCTTAATTACACAAATGTGTCTACATAAGTAGAAAAAAGATTAACTAATTTGTTAATTTTTTAACATACATATTTGGAAAACTTGCTTTATTATATAATGGACTTTCAGCTTTAATGGAAAGCCACTGGCCTGAATTAGTTTGTATGGAAGTTTTACTGTACTTAAATATAGTGTATTTATTCCTCAGTGTATGTAAAAAAAATAACTAATAATTGTTTGTTTACATGAAAATTTTGTATTTTTATTGTGTAAAAGGTAAAATTTAGTCAAAGATATGACAGGACAGGTAATTCATAAAAATGAATGGCAATGTGATACTTGAATATTTTTAGGATAGCCTCATCAAAAGGTTTGTGACTATTTCTGCAAGCAAGCATTAAGGACATTGCATACTTAACTTTATATAGCAGAGGGTGCTCTTTAAATTCATTTTCTGGCCTAATCAATGTACTCTACATTTTATAAAGATTTTCATAATTGATTACTCACATAGTTAAGTTTAAGCTATCATACTACTTGAACTATAAGAAGGAAAAGAAAAAAATGTAATTTTACACTAAAAATACTGCATATTTTATGCACAAATTCTTCAAAAATATTAAATTAAGATGAACTCAGCAAAAATATAGCATTTAATATGATGATATATACTTTTAAAAATAAGATTGCTAAAATGTATATAATTTCCAGAATACAAAAGATTAAAGGTAAACCAAAATAATATTTATGGAAAACTATTACATTTCTATGCAACCTTTTGGTACTCTGTAAACTATCATGATCCCATAATAATTGGGCATAACATTCAAACATCTAAATGGAAAGATTAAATAAAATACTTTTCAGAGATGAAAATTCCTGAAACATTAATATCTTGAAGTAAATATTAATCATTTATAAACTGTGTGATAATTTATTGTAAAATATCAAATCAGTATTTTCTTAAAGGCCTATTAATGTCAAATGTTTGTACCAGACAAAAATGATTAACTTTCAATGACATTTAGATATCCACTTTTCTATTAGTCCAAAATTTAAGCTAAGTATTAAACAATGAATAATAAAAAATTGTATACATATACTTTCATTTCCTGATTGCATTCCCAACTATTTATAGTTATACCTTTCAGTATATTTCATTGTCAGCACCTTTCAGCAAATAGACAAAGCCATATATAGTTCATTTAATTAGAAAATAGATATTTGCAGAAACCAGTTTGGCTCAGTGGATAGAGCGTCGGCCTGCGGACTGAAAGGTCCTAGGTTCGATTCCTGTCAAGGGCATGTACCTGGGTTGCGGGCACATCCCTAGTAGGAGATGTGCAGGAGGCGGCTGATCGATGTTTCTCTCTCATCGATGTTTCTAACTCTCTATCTCTCTCCCTTCCTCTCTGTAAAAAATCAATAAAAATATATATATATATATGTATATAAAAAAACGAAAATAGATATTTAAAAAATATCGTAAAGCTCTCGGAGACATCGGGAGGACCAGAGGCCGAAGCTGGAGGTGATGCCTCCAGGTACAAAATCCACTCTCATGCCACCGAACTGGTCCTGGGAAAACCCCATGCCTGTCACCTTCCCTGCCTCTTGCCAGTACTCTTTCCTGGTATCAATTAAGTGTGTCTGATGAGCATATATATTCATACTACAAGCCTGGTGCACAAAAATTTGTGCACTGGTGGGGGGGGGGGGCGTCCCTCAGCCCAGCCTGCACTCTTCCGCAGTCCAGGAGCCCTCGGGGGATGTCCGGCTGACAGCAGGCGCAGGCCTAAGCCATCAGTTGGACATACTTAGCACTGCTGCAGAGGCAGAAGAGGTTCCCGCCACCACCGCTGCACTTGCCAGCTCTAAGCCGGCTCAGGGCTTCTGGATGAGTGGCGCTCCCCCTGTGGGAGCACACTGACCACCAGGGGGAAGCTCCTGCATTGAGCATCTGCCCCCTGGTGGTCAGTGAGCATCATAGTGACTGGTCGTTCTGCCGTTCAGTCGATTTGCATATTAGCCTTGTATTATATAGGATTAGCCAATTTAAGCAGGAAAAGAATATTAATAGTTCAAAGAATCTCTAAGAGAGTCAGAGAAGGAAATGGGGATCCCATGAAGTGAGAAATAACAAACAGCTGTTGAAATCTTCTCATCCATACCCACCAAGGCCCCCAGTAAAGTACAGAGAGCACAGCATGACCTCAGTACCAACCGCTGGGCACACAGGATGGTGTCAACAGAGACCAGAGGCCACTACTCCTTGGGAAATAAGATGTAGCCACCACCACTGCCTTCCCCCTCACCAGGAGGGAATCGGGTGCTTTCTTCCTTGGAGCATCAGCTTTTGCTAAGAAGACAGGCAGCTACCTTTGAAACCTGCTCCCAGGTCAAATGTCTGCACCCTAATTGGAAGACAGACCGAGATAGAAACTTTCTAGCCTTTTTTGTAGACTATTCAGAAAAATGGACTCTGTCTCATTAGGTGGACAACCACCTAAGCACAAAATAGATCCTGGGAAATGACAAATGGCAAAAGTACACAAAAATCAACTCAAATGAATTAAAGACTTAGATATAAGACCTAAAGCTATAAAATTCCTGGTAGAAAATACAGGGAAAAGCTCCTGGAATTGGTCTTGGCAATGATTTTCTTAATTCAACACCAAAAGCACAGGCTTTTGGCAAATCTCAGATACTG
This sequence comes from Myotis myotis, assembly GCF_014108235.1. Lineage (NCBI taxonomy): Eukaryota > Metazoa > Chordata > Mammalia > Chiroptera > Vespertilionidae > Myotis > Myotis myotis. Next base: position 46,218,835 of record NW_023416401.1, read on the forward strand.
GATAATTGCACAGAAAACTGAACAGTACTATGAGTACAATAATGTGATGAAATTGAGCGTGTTCAAGGAGGAGTTCCTCATCAGTGATAACGGTGGGAATGATTTCCACAATCCTCCCACTGATGCCTGTGCTCCCGTCTGGAGAATTTTCCCACCAGCTGGGAACACAGAAAAAACCATGTTCACATCTTCTCAACGCCAGCCACCCACTTGCTGATATTCCAAGGGGAGGAATTTAAAAGACTAGACAGATTTATAGCAGCAGTATATGCTATATCCTTGGGAAACATTCTCCTGACAGAGAAAAGTCTTTGCAATGGCCTCCTGTGGATTGCAAGCTAATGATGATTCATAGACACAACACCCATGGGAGGGTACCATAAAGAGGAGAGTGAGAAGACAAACTGGATAGTAAGGGCCCCTTCCCCCTTATTCTTTGGCCTGTGTAGGGTTTTTATATTGGAGTTGCTGAAAACTGGAGAATTTACTTTTATGGAGATAGTTCATTTATTCCAAGGAAGTCAAATATATATGTTCATGTACACGTGTGTGAGTGAGAGAGGAAAGATACACATGGGTATCATCAAAGCTGCATCTTAGGAAGTTTACCTCGAGGAAACACAGTTTCATGCTCCCATTATGGCAGTGAAGTGCCATTGTGTGTGGGTTTGAGAGAAGTCTATAACCGCTAGAAAGTTAAATCCTTCAAGAAATAAAACACAGAGTTTAGAACTTGATGGAGACCTACAGTCTAAAAATTACTTCAATTTTATTTACTTTTCTACTCAAGTTGATTGCCTCTATTAGAAATGTACAGTTAACTGTAGAATAATAAATACTTATTCTATAAACATGCTTGTATTATCACAATCTATTCATGTAATGAAGTAGAGACCAAAAATCTAAAGAAGTTAGTGGTATATATAAATATTAGAGGGACTAATAAGAAACTTATCATATATAGAAAAGAAATGACAGATAAAGTACTGTACAGTATTTGTGAAAGGTTTGTAAGTATATTTATCACTATTTCAATTCATTTAAACCATGGAAACTGAAACCATCATATAATAATTATATTCATATATATTTGTATATATATATATATATATATATATATATATATATATACACATATATATATTTCCCAGCTTTTTAAAATTTTGCTTATTAAGAGTTATAACAAAAAAAGAGTTATAACTAAAGAGATGGGAAAATGTTTTTAAATTTGGGAACCACATCTTAACATGCATCAAATACTCTATAAATATTCCCTTCAAACATGAACAATATAAGCATATGGAGTAATTCATAATAGTGGTCAGTTTCCCAGACTTTATTTGTGTTTGATCCGTAAGAATTCAGTGAGTAAGGCAAATGGCAAATTGCATTTTCCAAAGATGGCGGCCACCATGGTAGAATCCTACATGCTCTTGTCATAACTGGACTTATGCCCTCCTCCCATTGAGGGAACTCCTCTTCCTTGAACTTGTCAGCCTGTGAGACTGTCTCCACCAGTAAGTATGATGAAGTGATGTTAAGTGACTTTTGAGGCAAGGTCATTAAAACACTATATAGTTCTCACTGAACCTCTAAGACAGCGGTTCTCTATCTGTGGGTCACGACCCCTCTGGCGGTCGAACGACCCTTTCACAGGGGTCGCCTAAGACCATCCTGCATATCAGATATTTACATTACGATTCATAACAGTAGCAACATTACAATTATGAAGTAGCAAAGAAAATAATTTTATGGTTGGGTCACAACATGAGGAACTGTATTTAAAGGGCCAGAAGGTTGAGAACCAGAAGATGTTCACTTGCAACCTAGCCCTATGCAGTGAAGAAGCCAAGAAGCCATATGGATAAGACAGGCCACATGCAGGTATTCCCACGAGGCCCAAGGTGAGAACTAAGATCAGCCACATTTCAGAGTGAGTGAGGCTTCAGATGGCTTGAGCCCCCAGCTCTTGAGCTCTCCCATCTGATGCCACACAGGAAAGTGTGCTCCGGATCCATGAATAGACACATGGTGATTGTTGTTTCAATAACTGTTGTTTGAGAAGTTCTGTTACTAAAGAATAGAAAACTGGAATATAAGCATCATTATGCATAGTTTTACCAAGGACAAAATAGTATCTACTGGCTAAGTAAATATAAAAGAACAAAATATATCAGAACTAAGATGAATACCCAGATCATTGAATCTCAATTCTAGTGCTCTTTCCTCTATACCAAAAATGGTCTACGAGTAAGGCATCTTATTCTGTGATTAATAGCTCACAAAATCATAATTTGTGTTTTATTAATATAAGAGACAAATTGACTCAGTGTATTAATATACTGGCTATTTATTAATATGGTTATTTTAACCATATTAATGTATATGGTTAAAATACATTAATAATTCAAATATTAATAAGGTAAATCTACCAGAGCTGATGAGTACAAGGTTATGATGAAAGAATAAAAACTAATAAATTATAAATTACTCTTCAAAATTTTAAAAAATGAATGTAGCATAGAAAACTCATCTTTTAAGTATTAGAACATAATGACTGATCATGGGTAAAAGGCATTATCAAATGGCCAGCTTGCTGGACTTAATTTTAAGAAATTTGAAAAACAGACTTGGTTAAGGGAGATGATGATTGCACTGATCATTGTCGTACTTACTCCCTTTCTTTCCTAAGGATTTTTTGGAGCTCATCCAAATGCTCCTGCAAAGTGGAAATTTCAGGCACTCCATACTCCAAAGGCAGGTGTCCCGCTGGCTGTCGTAGCCCAGGTCTCATTGCACCGTTTCCGGAACCACTGTTCTCGAATAAATCAGAGCAGTCTAGATGGAGTTTCTCCTCATTTAATCTTAATGGGTCGAAAATCAAACTTTCTTCCTAAAAGGAAAAAACATAAAACAGTTATTACTGTTGAATTTTTAAATCTCTCAGTAGGCAAATCATGCAGAATATTTCCATACTTTTGGAAGGAAATAAATGTTATAATTCACGATCAAACTCATATTTTCACTTTTTAAAATTGGATTTGTTGGGGTAACATTGGTTTGCAAAACCATACTGGTTCCAAGTGTACAATTCAACAAAACATCTGCACACTACATCATGTGCCCATCGCCCAAAGCAAAGTTTCTTTCCATCCCCTTCCCCTCCCCCTTTGCCCACCCTCGTTTACCCCTCACCCCCTTTCCTTCTGGCTGTCACCACACTATTCTCTGAGTCTATGTGTTATGTATATTTTCATTTTTCAATCATTCTCTAATAGTGTTATATGGCCAAGCATTAACTTGCATTCTTCAAGCATCTTTCTTTCTTTCTATGTTCTACCTTATTATAATCAAATACATTTCTCAAAAAGTCTGCTTTAACTTTTAGTTTGAGTTTTCTTTTTCTAATCAAAGCTAAAAATAGCCAAGCATGAACTTGAACAGCTGTAAAGAGTTATTTAATGAGTTTATGAATTTCTTTTTAAAGTTTATTTTGTCACAAGGCACTTGAGAGCTTCAAAGGAAAGCCAGCTGATTACTTTTTAACATCTTTTCAGGGCAGAGGAGAAAGAATTTTCAGGAAATTCTTGAATCTTTTAATAGGCTTGTTTATTGAACTATTATTTAGGTCACCAGTTAAAGCTCAAATAGAGTTTAATGGGACATTTTAATATACATAAGCATCATTTATCAGAGCAGTACACTACCTCAAAATATTACATCATAATTCCAAAACTTGGCCAAACTCATGCTATAGATATCTGTCTATAATTTAAATTTGCCCTGATTTGTGGGTTTAAAATGAGATAAAGAAAAGTTCAAATAAAATCTTAATTAATAGACAAGTTCAAATAAAATATTAATGACACTTAATTTTTAGTATTTATGTATTTACTTATTTTAAAAACATTTTTATTAATTTCAGAGATGAAGGGAGAGAGAATCATTGATCGGCTGCCTTCTGCACACCCCACTCTAGGAATTGAGCCCGCAACCTGGGCTTGTGTCCTGACCGGGAATCGAACCATGACCTTCTGGTTCATAGGTTGATGTTCAACCACTGAGTCTCACCAGCCAGTACTTATTTTAGTATTTATTTTTAAATGTTAGGTTACTAGCATGACTCATCTCTTCATTCTCTCAAAATTAATGGTTATTATGTCTCATTTTGAAAAACAATAAAGTAAGACGTGTTGTTCTCCTTGGAAAATACCATGGTAAGACAATCCATTCATATGTAAGTATCTTTAGAGTTAGCAGGAAAACTGATCGAAATAAAAACAGCTAATTAAAACTTCAACTTATTTCACTACCATCACAAAGAATTTTAACTATCCTTTTCCCTAAATAAATAAACTTTTAATAAAGGTCTACTATGTATGATGTTCTTGATACTAATGATACAAAAATATTCCAAATGAAGTCCCAAGATATTGAACATTTCTCAGTAAAACATATGTGAAGAGAATCTTTCACATTCTCAAATGTGGTGTCTATTACTTGTAATAATAAATATTTGTACATTCAGAACAACTTAAGTGAGCTATATTCCCTAGTCTCTATTACTATATTCAAATAAATACATTAATAGAGTTGAATTTTGAGAATATATAACATTTTTCCAAAGATATACACAACAGGACTAATAGCTTAGATTATCGAGTTTAAAAAATTTATATTTAAAACAAATCTGGAAGACTGAATAAGCATAAATAATTATAATTTTTTAACTTTTTTCATTTACAATAAAATTTATATTTACCATAATTTACATACATCATGGAAAGGATTACAATTTTAGATGGAATTATAGAAGAGCAATTTTATGATTTTAGAAATGGAATTACATAGAAAAATATAATACTAGTGGCCCGGTGCATGAAATTTGTGCATGAGTGGGGGGATGTCCCTCAGCCCAGCTTGCACCCTCTCCAATCTGGGACCCCTTGGGGGATGTCCGACTGCCGGTTTAGGCCCGATCCCAGGGATCGGGCCTAAACCGGCAGTCGGACATCCCTCTCGCAAACCGGGACCGCCGGCTCCTAACCACTCACCTGCCTGCCTGCCTGATCATCCCTGACCACTCTGCCTGTCAGCCTGCTCACCCCCAAATGCCCCTGCTTGCTGACCTGATTGCCCCCATCTGCCCCCCATCATCCTGCTTGCCCCCAACTGCCCCCAGCTGGCCTGATTGTCTCCAACTGCACCCCCCTGCTGGCCTGCTCACCTCCAACTGCCCCCCTTCCAACTTGATTGCCTCCAACTACCTCCCCCCCACCCCATCACCCCCCCACCCCCGCTAGCCTGCTCGCCCCCAACTGCCCTCCCCTTCTGGCCTGATCACCCCTAACCACCTCTGCCTCTGCTCTGCCACCATGGCTTTGTCTGGGTGGCAACCACGGAGCCAGGTGGGGTGACCAAGGAAGATAAGCCTCCCAGCCGCTCCGGCCAGCTCCATGACTCAGGCCAGCGCTGCTATATTTGTTGCATCAATTTGCATATTCCCTTCTTATTGGCTGTAGGCATATTACTCTTTTATTAGATAGGATAAACTGATTCTATGAAAAGAGACAACATGAATTCCTAAAGTTTCCTGAAATATGTTCCATGGGTTGCTAATAGTAATTACCAGTTTTAACAAAATGTGGGGGAGGAGTGGTTCATAGATAAATATGGATATGAACTGCTAGATTTTAAAAAAAGGTTTTAAAAACTATGTTTCAAGCAGAATTTTTAAGAACTTCAAGAGTGTAAGTATACCAAGAAATTCCAAGAATGGGTATGAGGCATTCCCTAAAGGTATTGGCCTATGGTACCCATTTTACAGGAATTAATTGTGAGGGCAGAATTCCAAACCTTGGGAAAGTTCAAACTACTGTATGAATAATTTATAATATTACTGACATAGCAAGGATAAATGGAGGGAAGTCTCTCTAAACATTTCCTTTTCACATAAAAAAAAAAAAGCTGAATACATTTTTGCTAAATACATTTTGTATGATCACTATTATAGTCTGAATGTATCCCCTCAAATTCGTATGCTGAAGTCCTAACCCCTAGTACCTGAGAATGTGATTGTATTTGGGGCCAGAGTCTTTAAAGAGGTGATTATTTTAAAAGGAGGTGATTAGGATGGACCTAATGATGGCACTCCTATAGAAAGAGGAACCTTGGACACAGACACGTACAGAGAAAAGATGATGTAAAGGCACAGGGAGAAGAAGGTCATCTATAAGCCAAGGAGAGAGGCATCACAAGAAACCAACTCAGATCTCAGACTTCTAGCCTCTAGAACTTTCTGTCACTGAAGTCACCCAGTGTGCAGCACTGAGTTATGGAAAACAAATATAGTTCCCCCCCCCCCGGATCTGTGATTTCCCCTTCCTCCCATCACTGTCTAAGGCATTCTAATATGTCCGTAGACTCTGGATTACTGTCTTTATTTGCTTACCATAGTATTTCTGTTCTCCTTTGTGGGAAATTCTCTTTTCACCAGACACTCTCTGATAGACTCACACATTTGCGAGCCAGTTTGAAATTGATCCCTTTGTACATAGGACACATCTGTGAAACTAGGACGCGTCTGGTTCAGGGCAACTCTAGCTTCCAAGGTCTCCTTTTGATGTGGTGGACTTTGCTTCTTTTTCAGTGCACTCAATTCTTTCACTGTCATCTCTAATTTCATTCTGAGTTGTCTTCCTTCCTCCCTGGCACTGTTCCTTTCAGCTCGAACTTTACTCCACTTTTCCCTCCAGTTGGCTGTGCAGTCTGACCACCACCGCATGGTCTTCTCCATCTGAGCAGCTCTGGCCTTGACTTCTTCAAGTTCCCGCAGGCGCAGCTCTTCACAAATATCCCATTCATTGGTGTTGCACGCGTGAGCACAGAAGCTGTGGGCAGCATGAGACTGTAGCCCATTAAGTGGCCAACAGGAATTAAAGGTATCCCTAGGGACCGAGGCAGGTGCTCCCATGTCGGGAGGTGGTTTAACTGCTGACTGCTGCATCCCGAAGATTTGTGTTTCCTCAATTAACCGATAAATGGATTCTAAATTCATATTTATCTTTTCAGACCTACGAAAAGACAAACAAAAAACCCACATAATTAACTTTTGAAATTCCCTTGCAGTTATAAAAGCAAAACTTACATTTAAAATTTTTGGAAAAAAATAATGCATCTTTTCAATATTGAATATTTTCTTTTAAGCATAACTAAAATATAGAGAAACTTATGCATTTGTAATTACCCTGAAAGAAACAGGAGTTGCTTCTATTGAATTTTACCAAACAAATACAAATAAAAATATGAAGATACAATTGTGGACAGCATATGACATGAGTAATTCATTTTAACAAATCTAATGCTATGCATGTAATATTTAGTGTAACACATATTGTCCATTTACTATTAGATGGTCCCCTTTCCCCTGCTAATAACTAAAGCACAATTTGTTTGGGTGAAATACAGACTTTATTGATCTCTGGCAGGCTAAGCCCCTGTCCCAGTCCCAAAGGCTAAATTGTGATTGGTCTAAACTTCCCTGATGACCTCATTTCATTGGCCATTCATTGGTCTCAAGTAAGCATATAGCCTGGTTCTACTGGTGAGATGTGAGGGAAAGTCTGCTGGAGAAATTCCCTGCCTACAAACATTTGAAAACATCAGAATAAGAAACCCTTTTCCTCTGTTCTCTTCCTTCCTAAACAAAGACATGATTCTGGATAAGGTGAATGTACAGTTACCCTTTAACATTGAAAATGGTGGAACAGAAGAATAGTTTATTGACCGAGCTCTGCATTAATGCCCTGGTTTCCTTGCTCTGTGAGAAAGATTACCTATATTTACTAAAACTTTGATCATTGAGTTTCCTGTTACTTGCAGTCAAAAGAATATCTACTACATGAATTAATTCTTGCTATGGTTAATATATTATGATAGCTTCTAAAAATAGGATATTTAGAATAACAAATGGTCTTTGTCTTTATATTCCAGAGAATTAGATAAGCACATATAATAAAAATAGATAATTAACAGTATAAAAATATATTTATTCAATCTTTTTAACACATCTTATGGGTCAGGTCGGTGTTAGCTTCCTAAGCTATGGAACAGGGTGCTCTCAGAGCACAGCCAAAGAAGAGAAAACTATCTTCTAAAACTGAAGTCTTCTTAGCAGAGATAAACTAAACAGAGTTTTAGCACTTTCAAAGCTTTCTCACAAAATTAAAAACAGCTTTCTATATAAACTGGCAAAAAGCAAATTAATTTGTAAATTCAAATACTTCTTATCAATTATGCAGATCCATTACTTATTCAATATAGCAATATTGCTATACTGAGGATATAGCAGTTCGAATATTTTAAAATAAATGCTTAAAATATGCAGGTTAATCTACAAGTTAGTAAAGCTGTGTGTTTATATAAGATTGCCTATTTTTATTATCAAAGAAGATTTGCTGGTGCATATAATTTACGTACAAGAAATTAATTTCTCTCAGTTTTCCATTTGCTTTTACACTGACTGGCCAGATTATTATGACCATCTGATGTTTGTAGGCAAATTAGCTATAATTTCGTGCTGAAGTTGCTAGAGGGCCAGACCATTATAAACAGAAAAGCAGGTTGTTGACCACAACAGTAGAAGGGATATTTTTCTGAAGATATGGGTAAACAACGTGATTTAACAACCTTTGAACATGGGATATGTGTGTGTGTGTGTGTGTGTGTGTGTGTATACATATATATATACTATCTAATAATAGACAAACATGGTAATTAACCGTACCTCCGACACACTTCCCCGTGGCTAATCAGGGCGATATGCAAATTAACTGCCAACCAAGATGGCGGCTGGCAGCCAGGCAGCTGAAGCAAACAGGAGGCTTGCTTGCTCCAGTGATGGAGGAAGCCAAGGTTCCCCGCCTGCCACTGCTGGCCTCTGAGCTGCACTCTAAGAAACAATGTTGCAATTATAGAAGCTAAACAAACTCCAGAAACCTGCTTTCAGCCAGCCGGCCTTTGAGCTGGAGCCGCAACAGTGTTTCAATTATAGAAGCCAAACAAACCCAGATACCTGCTTTCAGCAGCCGAGGTCTCAGAGCTGGAGCCAAGCCTCAGAGCTAAAGCTGGCTCTCAGTTCCAGTGACATCCATAGAAGGTAAATAAATCCCAGAATTAAAAAAAAGAAGAAGAAAAGGAGAGGTTGGGAGCTTCAGTCACCCGCCAGCCTGAAAATGGCCCTCAGCCCCTCACCCAGACTGGCCAGGCACCCCAGTGGGGACCCCCACCCTGATCCGGGACACACTTCAGGGCAAACCAGCTGGCCCCCTCCCATGCACCAGGCCTCTATCCTATATAGTAAAAGGGTAATATGCAAACTGACCTTAACAGCAGAAGGACTGGGAATGACTGGTCACTATGACACACACTGACCACCAGGGGGCAGACGCTCAATGCAGGAGCTGCCTTCTGGTAGTCAGTGTGCTCTCACATGGGAGGAGCTCTGCTCAGCCACAAGCCAGGCTGATGGCTGCCAGTACAGTGGTGGTGGTGGGAGCCTCTCCTGCCTCCTCAGCAGTGCTAAGGATGTCTGACTGAAGCTTAGGTCTGCTCCCTGCTGGCAAGTGGACATCCCCCGAGGGCTGCCAGGCTGCCAGAGGGATGTCTGCTTGCCATCTTAGGCCCAATCCCCTGGGGAGCGGGCCTAAGCCAGCAGGTGGTCATCCCCTGAGGGGTCCCAGACTGCGAGAGGGCATAGGCCGGGCTGAGGCACCCCTCCTCCCCCCTGAGTGCACAAATTTTTGTGCACCGGGCCTCTAGTATATATTAATAAAAGAGAAACATGCAAATTAACCAACACTCCACCATTCCGCTACACCCACAAGCCACCCCACCAGCCAATCAGGAGCAAGTATGCAAATTAATCCAACTAAGATGGTGGCGGCCACAGAGCTGGAGTGAGCAGGAGACTTGGGTTGTCCCCGGTGATGGAGGAAGCCAAGCTTCCTGCCTGCCCTGGCCAGGCCTGTGTCTGCTCAAGGCGACAAAGTTTCAATTATAGAAGATAAATAAATCCCAGATACCTGCTTCCAGCCCACCCTGGCCTCCACTCAAGGAGGTGCTGAAAAAGAAAAAAGAAAAAAAGGAGAGGCTGGAGCTTAGGTCGCCGGGGGGGCATGCCTGAAAATGGCCCTCAGCCCCTCACCCAGGCTGGCCAGGCACCCCAGTGGGGACCCCCATCCTGAAGGGGGACTTCCCCTAGGACTCCCGGGTTGCCAGACTGCCAGCTTAGGCCTGATCCCCTGGGGAGTGAGCCTAAGCCAGCAGGTGGACATCTCCAAGGGGTCCCAGACAGCAAGAGGGCACAGGCCGGGCTGAGGGACCACCCCCCCCCCCCGCCCCAAGTGCACACATTTTTGTGCACCGGGCCTCTAGTATATATGTATATACTGAGTGGTCAGATTATTATGACCACCTGATGTTTGTAGGCAAATTAGCCATACATTGCATTGTATGGGATATGGAAGCTGAAGGCCTGTTCGAACACCTTTGCTGTCTGCAGTTACCAAGATAAAACGTCTCCAATTCGCACAGGAACACAAGGATTGGACAGTTGAGCATTGGAAAAAAGTCATGTGGTCTGATGAATCACGTTTCCAGTTGCATCATGCAGATGGCAGAGTGAGAATTTGGCGGAAACAGCATGAAAGCATGCACCCCACACGCATGAGTACAACCCTTCAAGCTGGTGGGGGCAGTGTTATCATTTGGGGCATGTTTTCCTGGCATGATTTGAGCCCTTTAATTCATATGGAACAATGTCTGAATAGCACAACATACCTAGGTATCATTGCTGATCAACTTCATCCTATCATGTTGATGGTGTATCCCAATGGAGATGGCTTCTTCCAAAAAGACAATGTGCCATGCCATGGTGCTTGTACTGTGCAGGAGTGGTTTCAAGAACATGAGGGAGACTTTACCTTGCTTAGGTGGCCCCCCCAATCACCAGAGCATTTGTGGGACGAAGTTAAAAGAGCCATCAGGCAGCTGGTTCCACAACCATCAAATCTCACAGAACTGGACAGTGCTATTCATAAGGCATGGTGTCACCTTTCAACATCTTGTGGAGTCAATGCCAAGAAGAATCGCCGCAGTATTGAAGTCAAAAGGTGGCCCAGCGAAGTAGTGATTGGTGGTCATAATAATCTGGCCACTCGCATTCAAATATATCCCACGTTCAAAGGCTGTTAAACCACATTGTTTACCCATATCTTCATAAAAAAATCACTTCTACTGTCGTGGTAAACAACCTGCTTCCCTATTTATAATGGTCTGGCCCTCTAGCAACTTCAGCGCAAAATTATAGCTAATTTGCCTACAAATGTCAGGTGGTCATAATAATCTGGTCACTCAGTGTATATAGCTACTAGTGGCTGGTGCATGAAATTTGTACCTGGTGGGGGTGTCCCTCAGCCTGGCCTGCACGCTCTCTAAACTGGGACCCCTCAAGGGATGTCCGACTACTGGTCGGACATCCTTCTCGCAATCCGGAACTGCGGGCTTCTAACCACTCACCTGCTTGCCTTCCTGATTGCCTCTAACCACTCTGCCTGCCGGCCTGCTCACCCCCAACTGCCCCCCTGCTGGCCTGCTCACCCCCAACTGCCCCCTCTGCTGGCCTACTCAACCCCCAACTGCCCCCCCCAGCCTGCTCGCCCCCAACTGCCCTCCACTCCTGGCCTGGTCACCTCTAACCACCTCTGCCTAGGGCCTGCCACCATGGTGTTGTCCGGAAGGAGATCCTAAGGTCTGGACTAATTAGCATATTACCCTTTTATTAGTATAGATAGATCATAAACTGTCTCTTTCTGGAACATTCATTTAATCAACTGTGGGGATTCATTATATAAACAAAATAAAAAAGTCTCTATTTACTAAAATAATGAGTATATAATATTAAATGTATATATCACTTTCAGTTGTAGAAAAACAAATACATTTTAACAAGTGTTCTGTAGAGGTATCAAACCAATTCACTTACTATAATACTTATTACAATAGTATGGATTCATGGTTGCAATTATTTTTGTTAGGAATAGTAGATGTCCAAGCTTATTTTAATTAATGCTGATTTGAAGCAATTGTTCCCTTCATTTACTATAATTCAGAGGGCATTGAGCATATAACTGACCAAATTTCTTTGACAATTAGTAAACCAAGACCAATCCTATATAATAAAAACCTAATATACTAAATGTCCAGTCGTCCAGTCATCTGTTCAACCAATCAAAGCGTGATATGCTAAGGCCACTCAACCTCTCCCTATGACATGCACTGACCACCAGGGGGCAGATGCTCCAACTGGTAGGTTAGCTTGCTGCTGGGGTTCGGGCGATTGGGACTGAGCAAAATGGGCCAGACATGCCCTGGAGCCCTCCTGTGGTCCCTCCCTGGCTGGCCAACCTCCCGTGTCCCTCCCCAGCCCCAATCATGCACTAGTTGGGTCCCTCTGCCTGGCCTGCACCCTCTCGTAATCCAGGACCTCTCAGGGGATGTCAGAGAGCCTGATACAGCAGGCCAGGTGGAGGGAACCCACTGGTGCACAAATTCGTGCACTGAGCCTCTAGTCCTATACAATAAAAACTTAAAATGCAAATAGACTGAATGGCAGAATGACCGGTTGCTATGATGACCACTGACCACCAGGGGAAAGACGCTCAACACAGGAGCTGCTCCCAGCCCCCAGGCTCCGACTGGCAGCCACAGCAGGGGGGGGCAGGGCCAGCAAGTGGGTGGTGCCAGGCCAGTCAAGGCAGGTGCCTGCAGAGCCCCCCAAATCACACCACCAGTCACCCCCCACAGATCAGCCCTGATCACCAGCCAGGCCTAGGGACCCTACCCTTGCACGAATTTTGAGCACCAGGCCTCTAGTATTAAAATAAAAGAGAACAAAAGAAAATTTTAATTAAAAGTACACCAAATAATTTATATAATATATATTCACATATATATTCTTATATACATAAGGAATTATTCCTTTTAGTTGAAATTCTAAAATGAAGACAGCAAATTGATTTTAGCATATTAAAATTAAACTTAACCTTGCCATTTTTCAAAATAAATCAGTACCTTGAAATTGTAATGTCTTTAAAAATGTCTCATTAACTTTTCCTTCACTCATATTTTTGAAGACTCTATAATTGGATTCTGGTACATTGAGATCTTGCCTACCAATTAACTATGTATTTTTCACATCTGACTATAAATAAGACTGAAGTGGGTTTAATCATTCAGTCCTTGAACTTAAATAGTATTTCCTGCTCTAAAGCATTTCTTAAGCAAGCATAAATGGAGATATTTAATCATCCTATGTCTTTATTAAATCATTTGTTTTTCCTACACATATGTGTGCACACTCATGTTTTATTTCAGATGACTATAAAAATATTTGTAAGTGGTTGTAGCACAATGCTTTTGATGTATGAAAAAATACTTAAAAAAATAAAAAATACTTTAATGCTATTCACCTTTTGGTCTTTTATTCTGATTTTTGCATCGTTTTCACCATAAAAAGTGTGGGCATAAGAAAACTCTAGGAGGTGATGGGTATGTTTATTACCTTGATTAGGGCTCTGTTTTCCTGGTGCATGTACATGTCCAAACTCATCAAATTGTATACATTAAATATGTTCAGTATTTTGTATCAATTACACCTTAATAAAGCTATTAAAAGTGTTCATACAATCAGGCTTCCATGATTACTACCACAGATATTTGAATGCAGTACAGAACCAAATAAATAAAAGTTGATGGGCATATGATGTATAGATAATATTACTAAACATATTATTTCTCACTAAAGAGGATTTTAATACATAGGAAACTGGGCTCCAGGCTCTATTGGTTAAAGTTCTGACTCTGTCACTTCCTAAATAGATGTCCTTGGACAAACTCATAAACTGCCTCATACGCTCATTTGTAAAAGGAGACAGATATGTCATACATCTCACTCAGTTCTTGTGACTGTTAGATGGGAAAACGCCTCCAGGTTGACTGACCAAAGCTGTCTCTCAGGCAAGGGGACAGTTTTCCTCAGTGCTACATAAGTTACTAATATGTCACCTTGGAATTGCATTAGTTAATTTTTTCAGGTTTTTTTTTTTCTCTTTTGAAAGGGTAATGGTGTACTTAGAAAAAGATTGCAATAGATAAATTAATTTTACAAAAAGTTCTGAATTTCATTTAATAAAGTTATAGTCTGAATTTTATATTATATTAATATTATTCAGTTAAATACTCAATACTATTATTTCCATCCAAGAGATGAGAACCTAGGACTTAGGGTCTTAATGTAAGCAGCCTAAGTCATACACTTACAACCAGTAAGTCAACCCAGTTTGGGGATATATAACAACTAGAGGCCGACGCATGACATTTGTGCACTGGGCGGGGGGGAGGCATTCCCTCAGCCTGGCCTGCACGCTCTCACAGTCTGAGAGCCCTCAGGGGATGTCCAACTGATGGCGGGGAGCAGGCCTAAGCTGTCAGTCAGACATCTTTAGCACTGCCACAGAGGAGGGAGAGGCTCCCGCCACCACTGCTGTGCTCACCAGCGTGAGCCCTGCTTCTGGCTGAGCAGTGCTCTCCGGGTGCTCAGTGAGCATCATAGCGACTGGTCATTCTGCCGTTCGGTCTATTTGCATATTAGCCTTTTATTATATAGGGTTAGTTTCAGATGTGCAGCATAGTGGTTACACAATCATATACTTTACAAAGTAGTCCCCACAATATTTCAAATACCCACCTGGCCTGGTACATAGTTATTACAATATCATTGACTATATTCCCTCTGCTGTACTTTATATTTTTGTGTCTACTCTGTAACTACCAAGTTGTACTTCTTAATCCCTTCACCTTTTTCACCCAGTCCCAAGCCTTTTCCCTCTGTCAACTGTCAGCCTGTTTTCTGTATCTATGAGTCTGTTTCTATTTTATTTACTTATTTATTTTGTTTTTTCGATTCCACATAGAAGTGAAATCATACACTATTTGTCTTTCTCTGTCTGACTTATTTCACTTGGCATAATACCCTCTAGGTCTATCCATGTTGTCGCAAATGGCAAGATTTCCTTCTCTTTTATGGCTGAGCTGACATGGTGGTTTGAGCGAATTCAGTTCTCATCATAGATTATGGAACTGCTGATCTGGGGCTTGTCCATCCCTCCACCCTTCTCTGTCATTCTGCTTCTGTGTCCCATGCTTCAGCCACCCCATCTCTGTTCCTTAGACAAAGCTCACCTCAACAATATCCATTGTGCCATCTGACTGCTTTACAGGAGCACTGTGCCTTTCCTCCACTCGCCCGCTTTTCCCTGGCTTCTCATCCTTCGGCAGCAACTAGCTGACCTACGCCTGACTCTCCTCCATCCCCTTAGAGGCTCTGCATCTCGGCAGAAAGTCTACCTTTGGCCTCCTCTGTGAAAGTGAAGGGAACAGACATGGCTTCTGCCATCCTGGTCCCTTGCCAATAATCAACAGCAATACATCAAATAATCGTGCATTTCCACGCCTTTGAAAGAAATTAACAGTGTACTGTGGTTCAACACATACCTACATAGTTAGTTAGAGAAGTCTCACTGAAGTGACATCTTATGCATTATCTGAAGAGTGAAGCAGACCATAAATAAAAGCATTTTTGGCAAAAGTTACACTATGGAAGAAGAATAAAATAGGGTCCAAGGGATTTTTTATTGTTTATACTTATTTCTTTCCATTAACCTATAGGAAATGAATTCTAAATTAAACTCTTTTTAGATTTTTTTTTTTCTCCAAAGAAGCTTAGGTCCTCTACTACATACACAATAATGTTAATAAAAGCCATAAGCAAAGAGAAAAATAGATTCAAAACATAATGCTAAGGAACAGTTGTTACTGTAGCTATGACACCATATACTCTGATAAAAAGAGAAAAGGGGGATCTGTTTTCCATGTTCAGGAAAGTAAAATATCATATTATATTTTAAAATGTGGCCTGTCAAGCATGCACAAAGGATTAGTATAAAAACTTACGCATTTTTCCCTGTCCCTGTGGCTCAGTTGGTTCAGCACTGTCCCATGCAGCAGGAGGTTGCCAATTCAATTCCTGGTCAGGGGACATGCCCAGGTTGCCATCTTGATCCCCAGTAGGGGGCAAGCAGGAGGCAGCTCATAGATGTTTCTCTCTCTTCCATGTTTCCAGCTCTCTCTCCCTCTCCCTTCCTCTCTCTGAAATCAATAAAAACATATTTTTTTAAAAATTTAAAGTATGCATTTGTATGGGTCTAAAGCAGGAAAAATAATGTATTTTTAAGAACGCTTTGCAAGAAACCTAAATAGTAAATGTTGAAAATGCAGTTGTGGCAGTGATAAATGAAATAGTAGCAGTGATTAAGTAAAACAATGACATTGAATGGTTATATGACATCATTTTAATATAGTTCCAGTTTTGCCCATGGTTAAGTATTACATTTAAGAACCCATACACTGTGGTGAATTATACAAATGGTTATAGTCTGTTTGCTGTGAATGTGAGGTTTTAGAATCCTATAGAGGCAGGAAATACTGGCACAAAGAGGGCAAGTGAATAATATAAAATAAATTTGTACATGTTACCAATTATTTAAAGCTTAGCTATTTATTTCCCCAAAGCATTGTAGTATAAGACAAGCATAAATGTAAACATTTAAAAACAAGTATATTCATGTTTGCCAAGAGCCATTAATAAGTTATAAATTGCATTGTCTGATCATTAGAAATTATCTTTATTTTAAAGAATCTGCATATAATTCAGATGATAAGCCATGCCTCTTTCTGACTCTTCATTGCTTCCTAACTCTTTACCCTATTATCATTACCTAATATCGTTTAAGCCATGTAGCACTGTTTTAAATCAATGTGGTGGTTTTATTTTAGTCTAGGTTTCCACTAAAACATTATTTAAGAAAGACAATATTTTTCTTAGACAATGTTCAATGATAAAAATTAACTTCATTTCTTTCAAAATAAACTATTTCAGAATAATGGCTCCAAATCATGTCTTGATGTTATTGCTGCCATTCTCAGACAACAGCAATGTTTTCTGTGCTTTTAAGTGGAAAAAAAACAAAAATATCTTATAAGTCAGAGGTAGAAAGTGATCAGTCATACTCCTTTGGACTATGAATAAAAGAATAAGGAGGGATTCAAAATCCACAGTCCATTTTATAAAGTGCCAATGTATAATTTGTAATGAGTCTTGGAAAAATAACATTTCTCTTTTCTGGCAGGCTGATCATCTCAAAGCTTTTGTAGTGTTTTGCCTGCCAAATACAAATTTGGGTTCAGATAAACTAGAATTTCTTGGAGGATATAGCATAATTTAACTACTCTTGTGTAGTTCTTAGAAATGCAAATCAGGTTCAAGAAAATTATCTTTAAAAATATTCCTCAAATGTGTCGCCAGTGAACAAATAGTAAGGCATAAGGATGCTTTATCTAAGGTCTGAGTTCACAGCTTTAGTATATTTCTTCAAACATTCCATATGCAATTTATGCTACTTATTGCCTATCTGGAATCATGACACTTGTTGAATTCCTCAGCATTTCTTAATATTTGTGTTTATTTCAAGGTTTCAGTAAACAAAACCACAAACTACCCCAATTTTTTTGCAATCTAATCCAACTTAATAATGCCAAATAAATAAGCCAAAAACATTCATTGAGACCTTAAGCTAAAAATGATAGTAGTATTAGCTATAGTGGGGCTATAGCGTCCAGTCAAATCTCACTTTCATACTAAATAATCCTGCTACTATTTCCAGGTGGCTGACAGTCAAGAGTGTACTTTCTTTTGAAAGAACACTGCAAAAATAAACCTGATCATATCAAAGATCTTGCTCTACTGCTTTCCAAAATTGGCCAAGAATCTGGAATTCACTTGGCCCTGTATATATCATATTGTATAATTTCATAGAGGTTAAGTAATATGGAGTACAATGTAACTTTACCCATAGATAATAGTTAAAAGGAATTAAAATAAAACCCAGAAGAGCACATGCCTAACAACTCAAAATTATAATTATTATTAGTAAGAACAAATTACATATGAAAGAATCCCTACCCCAGTTCCACTATCAAGCAGGTGATATTAAGAGAGAGGGGTTATGCTTTTCACTTTTTATTTGAAAGCTACTTATTTGTTAGAATTATAGATTTTCTTTCATACCAAATTCATCAACATTCCAATACTTACATTTATTTCAGAATTTCCGGAAACAAAAACCACAGACTATCCCAATTGTCCTATGCATTTCCTCAACAAAATTCCTAGGCCATGCATCCCATTCACACATGCTCTTAAAAGAATGTGAGTCGAAGTCAAAAATTCTTCACAGATCTGGTTATCCTTTGTATTAAACAAGAGAAAGTCTTTGTATGTCAGAATGATTTAGTAATATTTCCTCACACCCATTTGATGGAATGTGCATGGCTGTTCTCTGTTAGCTGATTGGAAAGTTTTCACAGGCTTAATAAGGAAGTTTGGAGAATACAGCCCAAATGACTGTCATAGTTACTTCTGAAAAGTAGCTATAAAATTTTTTAATAAAAAATGTATTCTTTAAGTCTGTTTCATCTTCCAATATTATGTCCTTTACATTAAAAATCCAAATTGGCTAAAATGCATCCACATCAAAAAGCTAAGAGCAGCGATGTTACAGTGAATTCAGACTTTTGTGAGCTACACCTATGCATAATGCTTACAGAAATTCTATTAGGTAGGTATGGGTGCCTGGACCAATGTCAGAAAACCTGATAAGTGACAAAAACAGGGCTTAATTCAGATCTTTCATCTCAAAGTTCAGAGCTATTATCACTATGCCAAATTGTTTCTTTCTCCAATGTTTAGGAGAAATGCCAGTGTCCTGACCCAAACGGCACAACAAAGTATATGGTCTCATTGCCCTTTAATTTAGGGAGGTTGAGGCCTGCGGGGAAGAATTTCGTTTCAACCCATAACACCATCCAGAAAACTACAGAAAATAGCAGCTGATACCAACTTTTTGTGTCTCTTGTAAAAGAAAAATCCAAAGTCCAGGAACACTGGACAAAGATGGTAGGGACCACCAACATGCCATGCCCTGTTCTCACGTTTTTGGCCTCAGAACAAGAAAGTTGAAATACAACTTTCTTCATGAACATTACATTAAATTGCTTATTCAAAAGAGGGAAATTAAGAATTAGGTCTCAGTACTCTTTTTTTTAATTGTTTTATTGCTTAAAGTATTACAAAGGGTATTACATATGTGTCCTTTTTTTCCCCCGCCCTTGACAATCCCCTGGCCTCCCCTACTCCCCAGTGTCTTATGTCCATTGGTTATGCTTATATGCATGCATACAAGTCCTTCGGTTGATCTCTTACCCCCCTCCCTCCTTCCCCCCAACCCTCCCGCCCCCCAACCCTCCCTGGCCTTCCCGCTGCAGTTTGACAATCAGTTTGAGGCAGCTCTGCCTCTGTATCTATTATTGTTCATAAGTTTATAATGGTCTTTATTATTCACGAATGAGTGAGATCATGTGGTATTTTTCCTTCATTGACTGGCTTATTTCACTTAGCATAATGCTCTCCAGTTCCATCCATGCCATTGCAAATGGTAAGAGTTCCTTCTTTTTTACAGCAACATAGTATTCCAATGTGTAGATGTACCACAGTTTTCTAGTATTCCTAGAAGTGGGATCACAGGGTAAATGGGAGTTCCATGTTTAGTTTTTTGAGGAAACTCCATACTGTCTTCCATAGTGGCTATACCAGTCTGCATTCCCACCAGCAGTGCACGAGTGTTCCTTTTTCTCCACATCCTCTCCAGCACTTGTCATTTGTTGATGATAGCCAGTCTGACAGGTGTGAGATGGTACCTCATTGTTGTTTTGATTTGCATCTCTCGGATGATTAGTGACTTTGAGCATGTTTTCATAAGTCTCTTGGCTTTCTGAATGTCCTCTTTTGAGAGGTGTCTATTTAGATCCTTTGCTCATTTTTTTATTGGATTGTTTATCTTCTTTTTGTTAAGTTGTATGAGTTTCCTATAAATTTTGGAGATTAGGCCCTTATCAGATATGACGTTGGCAAATATGTTTTCCCACGCAGTGGGAAGCAAGAACATACAATGGAGCCAAGATAGTCTCTTCAATAAATGGTGTTGGGAAAATTGGACAGATATATGCAAGAAAATGAAACTAGACCACCAACTTACACCATACACAAGAATAAACTCAAAATGGATAAAGGACTTAAATGTACGACGGGAAACCATAAAAATTCTAGAAGAATCCAAAGGCAACAAACTCTCAGACATATGCCGAAGCAATTTCTTCACTGATACAGCTCCTAGGGCACTTGAAACTAAAGAGAAAATGAACAAATGGGACTACATCAAAATAAAAAGCTTCTGCACAGCAAAAGAAACCATCAACAAAACAACAAGGTCTCAGTACTCTTAAAGTGCCTTCCCAAGCCACCTCAACATATAAATACCACACAGGTATTTGTATGTATATACACATATATGTATGTGTATGAAGTGTGTATGTATACATATACACATAGTACACACATGCTTTTTAGCCTGGTTGTATATCACTTTAGTATTATTATTTAGAAGACTAAGCTAGCTAAACATTTGTGTATATATAGAAATGTTGGCAGTACTCAAAGAAAATAATTCCTCCATGTCAAATCACTTTTCTGTTTGATCCATTTTCACAAAGATGGAGCAAACAAAGATGTAAGGGGAGTCATAGTTACTTTCAACATACTTGGGATATGAATTTCTATGTGTCATTATTGTTTCCAAGGTTCATGTCACATACTTAAGATGTCTTTTTCAGACTCAAAAAATATAAAGTGTCTGCATACGATAATCGAGTTCTCAATAAATAATCATTGCATTGCAGACCATAAATTAATAATCACTAACATACAATATTGCATATTTATATCCAAGTTGTACATGCTTGCTAAACATGGTTTATGCTATGATAGATAAGAAGGGGGCCTAGAAATGAAAAGACTAGGCATTTAGAAATTGTTTGACAGATCTCATGAAGTAAATGAAAATGTATGGTTGAAATAGTTCATTGAACAGTGACTCTCATAAAATAGTAAATGGTAAAAGAAGGATATTTTATAGAATTACTAAGAATACTAACAATTTTCCAAAGTATAGTACAATTTAATAATAAGAAAATTTGTTGACTCTGAGTTAACACTAATCAGAATTATTTTCACTGACCTTCAATGCCACGGAGTAATCTTCAACTCTGTATTTATGGCATTTAGATTCAAAATAAGAAAACTTATTGGTATTTTTCAGAATCCACACATTATTGATGTATGTTGGATTCCAAACTGAAATTTTTGGTTTGTGACTTAGTCTAATCTCGCCAAAAGATCCCTGAAAGAAGCAGCTCAAGAGAGTTCTTACACATCAAATATAAAAAAGAGAAGGGGAAATCAGCCTAACATATTAAATTGTAAACATATGGATGGAATTTCCTTTAAATTATTCTTGAGTCTAAAGCTTAAGGGTAAAGAATTTAACCAAACACATTTGCAGTTTCCATAACACAAAACATTTGACAGGGAATTCAACCACCCCAAAGACAAATGAGATTTCCACTCTAATACCGGGTAAGCTGAACCTTCTCCTACTATTTTGAAATATCTGTACCCAACATTTAAAATGTCAATCTTTACAATGTAACTTTGTAATAAATAATAATGAGTCTATATATTAGATAGTAGAGAGGTTTTTATTTGTTTTTAAATTCTGGAGCCCCAAACACCTGATAAATAGGAAGAAAGAAAACACTCATTTTCCTACAGTATGATTTGTCACTAAAAACTTCAAATCATTTCATGGATTATTAGAACAGTCAAGTTAGTAAGTGTTTTGGATATAAAGTTAATATACACAGTCAGGTATACTTCTGTATTCTAGAAACAAATACTTATCAGTTATCAAATTTTAAAACCAATATTATATAGCATCATAACTATATTATGATAGCACCAAATACATCCAAATGGTTAGGGATTTTTAGAATATGGATAAACTTATGTTGTATAAACTACAATGTTAGTGAGAGAAACAAATAACAACTAAATTAATGTAGCAATATATCATGTTTATATACTGGAGACCTCAAAATTATAAAGATGAAAAGTTCACCCAACTCAACCTGTAATTGCAGTCAAAACCTAGGAAGGTTTATTTTGTGGAAATTGACAGGTTGATTCTAGCCTTCATTTGAAAATGCCAAGATTCAAAAATAAACAACAAAATGCTAAAGAAGAACAATGTTAGAGGAATTACAGAACCTGCTATAAAACTATAATAATTAAAACCATGAAGTACTGGCATAAGGAGAGACCATAGACTAATGGAAGAAAATTGAGTCCAAACACAGACCCACACCTCTGTGCTCCCTGATTATGACAGGTCAGTATGGAGAATTATTTTTCCCTTTTTCAACAAAGATGCTGGCTCAACCATATATCCACAAGGAATTATTGCTGCATCACACCATCTAAAAAGCTCACTTCCAGACAGGGTGTGAGACAAAACAATGGAGCTCCTAGAAATTAACTAAGAGAAATCTCTCATTACCTTGCATTTAGAAAATATTTCCAAACAGAATAGCGAGCATTATTCATAACTAATCATCATTTGTTCCCTTTCCAGAAGCCATGGGCAAGGGACCCCATCACTTAGATAATCAGAAAGCAGCCAGTTTTCTAGGTGCAGTCCTTACAAACAGTGCATCCCCCCAGATCAAGCAAAAGATCAGGTGTGATAAAGAGAATATTATCACAATATAGCGATGTGTGCTCTAATGGAAGTACAGAATGCAGGGGTCAGAGAGGTTGGGGGAAAGCCCCTCTGCTTGGGGGCTGAGAACAAAGTATTAACATGTGACTAAGAACTTTTCAACCACTCAAGGGGGAGAATAACGTGGACTATAGTCATACATCCTCAATACAGCTCATAGTTCTCAGCAAATTGCAGTTCAATCAACTCTGCTTGAAAGGAGGACTGTCCGGTGAAAAGACAGCCCCTCGTCTGAACTCCGGGTTTCCCAGTTACTTATAGTGAAACAGTGTGGTCTAGTATGTAGATTTTAAGTGGGCATGAAATACAAAAATGTCCAGTAAATTTACTGTGTTTAATTCCAATAAAATTTGATTATATATATATTAAATTTTAGCTTCCTCTTTATCCTCTAATCATGTCTCTTTAATGTAGGGAAATGTATGGTATATATCATAATTTACTATTGTTGATTGCTACTTTAGTTGCCCAACTACCCAGATTCAATTTTTCAGATATTTCCTTATGAAATTAGTGCTCAAGAAAACAATTATGCTCACATTATCAGAATTTCATGACCAACTATGCCTCTCTTAATGGAAATGAAGTCTCAACAAACAAATGATATGTAAAGCCCTTAACAAGTCTTTTGAAAAGTAATCAATTGTCTTGTTTGTTTCTACACACACACACACACACACACACACACACACACATGCATATGCACACATGACCATTTGCTTGAAAGCATGCAGTTATCTTTCTTGTATTTATAAAAATGTTTAATTTAATGACATAACCAAAAAATCTCTGAACATGCTTCAAAATAATGAGCATTGGCAAAACAAAGATAATTGGACATGAGGGGAAAAACAAACCCAACCATTTCCTTCATCTCCTTTCAACATTTTCCCATTTTCAAAAAAAAAAATTGGGACACATAAGAACAGAATCAAGATAATTAGTTTGTTATTCAAATGCTAAAATTAAAATGGAAAATGTGAAAAAGAAAGTAAGTAATATTTTGGAAGAGAACTAAATTCAAATGTTGAGTTCCGCTTGTTCATTATGCTTATGAAAGCCAGATCTGCTTTTAAATTTCAAACAATCTTTGGCAGCATGAAAGATCTGACCTCAGAGTCCCACGTCTCCCACTGAGTTCTGTTGCATAAAATCCAGAAAACAAACCTATATTAAAATGTCCTTTATGCTTTCAGATTATTTGTACCATTACAAGTCAAAAGAATTCTTAGACAAATATAATCATGTCAATAAAGCATTTCATAAAAGTAATAATAAACTGAAATAAAAAATAGAAAAACAATGTAATGTTTTATAACAGCAGATATCACCTACCAGTAAAATAAATGGAAAATAACATTATTTTTCCTAAGCAGCAAAGGAGTAAGTGCTCTGATTACCTTGGACTGTTCTGGCTTGAATACAACTCACAGCTTTTTTCTCTCTCAAAATATAAAACAACAGAGCAGGCAACACATCTTGTTAATCATACTAGAAGTTAATTCGAATGCAAAAACATTTTCTTTCTCATTTTGTTATACATTAATGTCAGACAAACTAATTTTATTTTCTATTTACTGCTGCTTTTAGCCATTATTACTGATCTTAAAAAGTTGCAATTTTTTTTGTTAATCCGAAAAGTGAAAAGAAAAGAGGAAAAGGGTATAGTGAAAGGGATTTGATTTACCTTCCAAGGTGTGAGACCTTAGAGAAGTTAACTTTTCCCAGACTCAGTTTTAACAATAAACCCAGAGTGATAACACCTACCTCAGAAGTTAGCTTTAAGAATGCAATGCCATTATATTATATTATACTATATTATGTTTATTATATTATATTATATTATATTATATTATATTATATTATATTATATTACATTACATTATATTATATATACTGAGTGGCCAGATTATTATGACCACCGATGTTTGTAGGCAAATTAGCTATAATTTTGCGCTGAAGTTGCTAGAGGGCCAGACCACTATAAATAGGGAAGCAGGTTGTTTACCACGACAGTAGAAGTGATTTTTTTCTGAAGATATGGGTAAACAATGTGATTTAACAGGCTTTGAACATGGGATATATATGTAGAGATAGATAGATAGATGATAGATAGATAGATAGATAGATAGATAGATAGATAGATAGATATAGATATAGATACAGATATAGATATCCAGGCACAATATAGACATTCAATAAATGGTAGCTACTATTTTATGATTCTTTTTACTACATGAAATTTCCTTTCTGTACATCAGGAATTTGTAGCTGAAATTAAAATACACATTATGAAAAAAATACACATTATGAAACCAATGTGCACACATTTCTAATTACTAGCACCAAATCTTCAGCGAAGGTAGAGGATGTTATCCTAAGAATCAGCTTATAGAACAATTCATTCTATTTTCTATCCCTCCATTGGACAGTGAAATATCTGCTCAAATAAATTCAAGGGAAAGTGAGACTTATAAAATTTAGAAAGCAAAGCACTCAAATATAAAACAAAGAACAAGAGATAGGAATATAAACAATCCAACTTCCAAATTATCTGAAGCTATGGGAAAATGAAATGACAGATTGAAGTAAACAACTCAAACTGATTTTCCTTGGTTCTTGTCCAAAGAGGATACACACTTCAGAGACCATATCAGCAGAAGTTGACTCACTCAATTCTGCTCCAGTCTTGTCATCAACTCTGAGCTTACACTTATAGTAAGCTACACAGTCTAGATAAAAAGACATGTATCTTATACCTATAAAATATGTTGATGCAGAAACTATTTTTTTTACAGTTTTCTGGAATTCTTATTTATTTTTTTCAGAGTCCAGTGGATTTCATTTTGGGTGCAGAGACTAGTTGAAACCAAAATGGAGTTCAATTTGCTTGCTTGCTTGTGTGTGTGTGTGTGTGTGTGTGTGTGTGTGTGTGTGTGTGTGTGTACGCATGTGTAATGGGAATGGAGGGTGAATGAGCTTGAGAAATGATTTATCTACGCTCTTCTTCCTGATCAGTTTGTTCCTCCTTCATCTGTGGCTCCATGCTTTGGTTAACTACTTTATTCTGGATTTATGACACAACATGATAGTTGTAATATATTTGTTTCTACCACCAGTCTATGAGCTCGGGGGCAGAAGTTGCATCTTATTTATCCTTGTCCTCACAGTGACTAGAATGTAGAAGACACTCAATTAAGGAATCTAGAGGGAACTAAAGTTACCATTCAATTAAAAGAGAGTTGACAACTGCCAAAATGCATATGCATGCAATCATGTTTATATGTGTCCATTGGGCCATAACAAATTAATGTTATTAATTTGGACTCCTCAGGCTCGCTGGAAATGAAAACTATCTTTGTGTATGTGTGTGCATTTATGTGGTAATGGAAAGCATGAATTTTGCTGCTGCTGGGAGTTTAGGGAGAGCTCTTCATATTTCTCATCCTATAGGACATTAACTCTGGCTTCCCTGCACTTTTTGCCTATTATTAAAAATCAACACCATTCTTTCAGCTTGGGTAAGCAAAATTAAGACTTCCCTTACTAATCATCCTCCATCAGCCCCTACATCCAATCATTTATCAAGTCCTGCTCATTTTACTCTCTGAGTTTTTATCTGAGTTCACTTTTCTCCATCTCAGCTGCCTTAGTCCAAGTAGGGTCAGCTCGCTCTTAGATTACTGAAATAGATTTCCAACTGGTCTCCCTTCTGATACCGTTTAGCTCTCAACAGCTGGAGATATATATTTTTATATTTTCAATTTTATTATATTTCCTAAAAACCGTTCAATTGCTTTCCCATTCTTAGGATTAAGTTCAAAGTCCTTATTATATCTCCCATAGTCTTACCCGCTGGCCTCCTCTCCTTTCCTTCCCTTTCCATTTCAGCATCTCCAAGTTTCCTTTACTTGGACACCTAAATATCTCATTTCTCATTCTAGCTGAGATTTTAGTCTTGAATTACCAAAATAATTCAACTTCCTTTGGGTTAGAATACTCCTACATGTTAACTCTTCAGAAGAAATACTTCTTCAATGAAAAACTATAGAAGTACCAGCTTGAATTAACATACTTATGTTTCATATTTTAAAAATTAAAAATTCCTGAATATTCACTAGTCAATTTCTTTATTCTCTTGATTTAGTCAAAACATCAACCTACTCAATTAATACTCAACATCTGAAATACATAACTTATGTTCTAAAGATACTTAATGCCAACATATAGAGAGCCTAACAATTCAAACACATTATTATGTTCTTTAAAATACTTTTCTATTATTTAAATTAAACCATCACATGAAAACTGTTTTCTATTGCTTTATAACTTCCATAATCCAGTGACCACAAAGAACCACAATTTCTAAATGATTATAAACCTCAAAGGATCTGAAAAAATTTCTGCTGAAATAAATGTTTTGGTTAACATTTAAATTTTTATCATGAAATACATTTTTTAAACTTAACACTTTTCCTAGGGTTGAACAAAGACCATTTAACATACTGCTGTCATATGGATTTTTAAATAAAATTATTAAAATAGATTTTCCCATTAAAGTACTGAAAATAGGAGAAGCTGATTTTCCTTCCTGTAAATCCAACCATGACCTACAGCTTTTACAATCCCCTTATTTTCAGTAGTAGAGAATTTAACAACAACAGCAAAAAAGATTAAGCAATGATCATATAATGATGAAGAGCTAACACTATAAGTATAGTTATGCTTAGACCTCAGGGAAGTTTGACCTCATCAACATCAGTAGGAGAACCTTACATTTATTTTCAATATGGATAATTTAAATGGTACCCACATTTGGTGACTGAATCATTTTTCTATTTGGGTGAACATGCTCAGTGAATTAATCCAAACTCAGTTTAGTATGCATCTCCTCCAGTTCCACCATTGACTTCCTAACTCAGCTTGCTTCCAACCTATGACAGTGGCATTGCTGTCTGTATGCTTATGAAACCCCAAGGCCATCATCACCTGTCATCTCTGCCATCTCACCACGCATCAGCCTTCCTTTCAATCACTTAATCACCTTGGCTATCCCTTGCAAAACTCTCTCTCTCTTAAAACCTCCCACCTGCCTAAATCACTCCCTTTCTTAAAGTTTGCTTTGTATCTACACAACAAGGACACTGTTTTCTTAAAAGTTTCCACAGAAGCTCTCCGTGGCTTTATATTCAGTCTTCCTAATTAAGAAAATTCTTCAAAATAATGTCTCTCTAAAAGAAATCACTAAATTTACAAATACCCAGAATATCTTGCCCTCAGGAAGCATTCAAAAGTAATACAAACTAAGACACACTATCAATAGAGATTTTGTTTTCTATATTAAGGCAGTTCAGGGGAATTTTTCCTAATAACATTGTAAGAGTGCAAAACAAATTACTTTGGTTATTTTTGTTGTTGCATTTTCATTTCAATCAGATAGAAGTCATATGTGTGATGCATACCTACATCTGAACAGGGCTTAATCACCTGCTGAGTATGTTTATGCAGATTTTCCATTTATGAAAGTTCTCCAATAAGGTTTACAAATAACTTCCTTGGTTAAGAAAACACAGAGATATCCTATATAATAAAAGGCTAATATGAAAACAGACCAAACGGCAGAACAAATGGAACAATCAAACAACTGGTTGCTATCATGTGCGCTGACCACCAGGGGGTGTGCACAGAACATGGCAGGCATCGGCCAGGACAGGAGCAAGTGAGCGGGAGCACCAGGCTAAGGCAGGGCACCGGTCGCTGTCATTGGGGCGAACCTCTGGTGGTTACTGAAAATGCTTTGCTCTCGTGAGCCACAGTCCCGCCCAGCACTCACACCTGCTGCTGGAGCCAGCCCCACTCACACCCACTGCCAGCACCCGACACCGGCCCCAATTGCTCAGCACCATCAGCAGGTACAAGTGGCAGCTACTGGCCCCGATCACCCCTCAGGGCTCTACACCTGTCCCTGATCCTGAGGGGAGATCAGGGCAGCAGCTGCCGCTCAGATCCACTGACTGCACTGGCCCCACTCGCACCTGCAGCCAGTGCCAGAGCCACCCCTTGCACCCACTGCCAGTGCCCGGCACCGGTCCCAATTACTCAGTGCCATCAGCGGGTGCAAGTGGCAGCTGCCGGCCCTGATCACCTCTGAGGGCTTCTCTACCTCTCCCTGCTCCTGAGGGGTGTTTGGGACAGAAGCCACCACTCACACCCACTGACTGCACCGGCCCCGCTTGCACCCACTGCTGGCACTGGTCCCAATCGCTCTGTGTCATCAGCGGGTACAAGTGGGGCCAGCACCATCAGCTGTGGGAGCAGCGGTGGCAGGAGTGGGGCTGCCAGCAGACAGGGGACAGGGGCTGCAGTGGGAGGGGCCAGGCGGGGGCACAGACGATGGGCCGAGACCCACCCCATACCTACTGCAGCCTCACAGCCCATAGTTCCTTTCAAGGTGCACGAATTTGTGCACTGGGCCCCTAGTAGATAATAATCAAAGTCATCTGAAAATCACTGCTCACTATCTCTTTCCAAATTTTTGGTCATATTAGATTTTTTCTTTGTTCTTTTTTTTAAACCAGTGTCCCCTGTACACAATGCACTCCATTAAAAGATGAACATTCTCATGCATTTCTCCTGTACGTCTAAAATTGACTGAATAATTATTATATTAACTAGAATACACATAATCAAAAACAAGTAGTGGTACACATATAGTGTTAAAAGATAAACTGAAGCATATTAAAATTTTTAAGAGTTTATTTGAGCAAAAATTGATTCAAATCTGTTGTGCCAAACCAGAAGTGGTTAAGAGTACTCCATCCACAGGGTCTCAAGAAAGACTTCCATAGAGAAAAGGTGGAAGCAAAGCAAGGAAATTAGTGATTGGCTGTAGCTAAAAGCCTACTTGGCTGTTTGTAGTTGCTTATCCTTAGGTTTCAGATTTCATAACCTTGAGCCATTTACAGGTTTAGATTTTGGGTTGTTTAGATAGGCTGCAAACATTAGAGCCACCTCCGTCTAATGACTGCCTTGTTTAATTAATTTAAAAATAGTAATTTAGCCCTAGCTGGTTTGGCTCATTGGATAGAGCGTCGACCTGCGGACTGAAGGGCCTCAGGTTCAATTCCAGCCAAGGGCACATGCCTGGGTTGCAGGCTCGATCCCCAGTGGGGGGCGTGCAGGAGGCAGCCGATCAATGATTCTCTCCCATCATTGATGTTTCTATCTCTCTATCCCTCTCCCTTCCTCTCTAAAGTCAATAAAAATATATTTTAAAAAAATAAAAATAGTAATTTAAACACTTTTAAAGTACCATATATATTTCCATTTGTCTTTACTTCTATTTTC
The DNA here is from genome assembly GCF_014108235.1 of Myotis myotis. Classification (NCBI taxonomy): domain Eukaryota; kingdom Metazoa; phylum Chordata; class Mammalia; order Chiroptera; family Vespertilionidae; genus Myotis; species Myotis myotis. The sequence goes on from NW_023416401.1 coordinate 46,249,089, forward strand.
ATTCAGTTTAAAATCATTGCAACAAGTCATGTAAAATAAAGACAAAGTGGAAGACACACAAACCAGCAAATGCATGTAAAACAATATATTTCATTTTATTAAAAATATATACATGCATATACACCGAAGTCTGCTAATTTCCTCATGTCGCTAAAGTAGAATAAGGATAAACATTCCCTAACTTTTGAACCTGGCATATTTATAAACAAATATTTACTGGATTTCTTCTATGTGCCAGAAACCCTATTGCCTGGGTTGGAGGCACATCCGTGAATAAACAGATTTACAGTATAGATCTGTCCTCATGGAGCTTATACAGTGATTACAAGTTCATTCTAATGCAGAAATTCAAATGAATACTTAATTATTTTTCTCCAAAGATTCACTTGTAGCAATTACCTAGATGTCTTCTCATTGTTAAATGGAACAAAAATGTTGTTATGAAAGAATGAAAACAATTTATTTTGAACATGTTGGAAGAACTGGAAATAACAGAATTGCAAAAACCACAACACAAACAAATGAACCCAATATTTGGAGTTTGATCACGTATTTCTGATGAATCTCCCAAATATAAATATTTACACATGTTCAACTCTTCATCCTTTATTTAAAAACTCTAGGCTGAGAGTGAACTGAACTTTCTAAAAGTTCTCAAAAATATTTTAAACAGGAAACCAGCTGCCTCCACCCAGCCATGGCAACATGTTCAAAGCACAATACTGCAGGAGTTCACTGAAGTCCTTGAATACTCCAGATGACTGCAGGTCAGATTTAGTCCTTGAATCATGTGCCTTTAAAAATGTAATTGCAGAGGAAGTTGAGAAAATAAAATTATTAGTGAATATGGACCTACCCAAGTTTCATAATTATGTTTTTTCTTAAAATACGGGATTAATTTACTTTGAAATCACAAGGCCACCAACTTCTGAATAAGAACAGCATAACTTTTCAAAAAGTAATAGACTAAATATAAAAGGAGTATGTAAAATTGATTTTGTATATAATTAAAAGTATACTCATTTATAGTACTGTATTTATTTAAAATGCTATAAGGATATTAAATCATTTGTTTCTCTTGCTACAGAACATTTTAATATTCAGGAAAAACATAATAAAATAATGTAGAAACAGCAAAAGAGAAACAATGGAATTGTTAAAAAATGAACATTCTTAGCCCTAGCCTGTTTGGCTCAGTGGATAGAGCGTCTGTCTGCATACTAAAGGGTCCCAGGTACGATTCTGGCCAAGGGCATGTGCCTGGGTTGCAAGCTCGACCCTCCTCAGTAGAGGGCGTGCAGGAGGCAGCCAATCAATGATTCTCATCATTGATGTTTCTATCTCTCTATCCCTCTCCCTTCTGCTCTGAAATCAATAAAAATACAAAAAAAATGAACATTCTTAGACTCTGTAACATAAGGAGAAATATCAACCTATACATACATATCACCAAAAATTATCAGAACAGGAGCTGATAAATAATATGTTGATATTTTAGACAAAATGATGACTTCTTATCTCTGTCACTGGCCTATTAAATTTATAGCCTTGTTATATTTCTATGGACTCTTCTAAGTTTAAAATAATATCAATATATACTTCATTCTAATTATTGTAACCTGAATGCACAATGAAACAAGCAATCAGTTTTCAGACATATTATTTGGAGAAAAATAACTTCCCCCTGAAAAACAAATATGGTGGCTGTGCAATACTTAAGCTACTTCACATAATAATGAGATCCACAATCTTGATTTTACCTGGAAAATTCCATTTATAAGGTTTTGGGTCTTAAGAAATAAGACATGAAATCTTTTAAAATATACATGTTAGATTTGATTTGACAGCCAGTTACTATACATGCTAGTGAGACTTTTTCCCTGTCCCTACTTTCTCATGTTAGACAAAATGTATTAGTAATTTGTTTAGACACAGAGTCTCCCAACTTCTCCAATCATCTTTTTAAGTGTTGGTATCTCTGGGTGTTGTCCTTTGGCATCAGAGAAAATAACACTAAAGTGAAAAGCAATTTAAAGCAGAGATCTTAACACAATTGCTAATTGATCTGTAATCAGTTTTCATCTGTTTGTTTTACTTGTAAGGTATAGTGTTGTATTTCCTTAGTAGAAACAAGTAAAGGAATTGGATTAAAAATGTCAAAATATCAGGAAGTGAATAGCTAGTGTTTATATTTCTCAAAAGATCTGGCTTTCCAGTCCCTAAAAATAGAAAATGTAAGACTTGCAAGGAAAACTACAGAGTCTTCAATTCATACATTTCAGAAAATTTGGTTTTGTTTTGTTTCTTTACTCTCCCAACTGTATAAATATTTTCTTTTAAAAACTCTTTCCTAAGTAATCCCTATACTAAATCACAATTTTAAATCTTCCTTCAAAACTCTACTTTTACTTCTTCTTTCTCTACACTCTCCTATATCTGTATCTTTCATTTAATTTATTAAAAATCAAACAAACTAGGAAATGTGTGGATTCCTAGAATTGGGTTTCATCATTGCCGGTTTGACACCAATTAGACTTTCTTACACTACATCCAGGAGAGCGCATCCTGGTACCAGTTACTTCCACAAGACATTCTATTTTTCATATTTCTCGGTAGCAATATAACATAATTATATCCTTATAACAACATCAGAATGGTGTAGTGGGACCCAGACAGCTCTGAGTCAGAATCAGAAAACCTGGGTAAATCTGTTCCTTGTGAAGTCACTCAGACACATGCCTTCATTTACTATAAGGAGATAAGCAAGCCTTGAAGATCATCTATCGTTGCTATGAGAATACTTCATAATTGTTTACATTCTGGAGTGTTATAGTCTATGCTATACAATATGCTAGTCACTGGCCAGATGGAGTTATTGAGCTCTTGAAATGAGAGTAGTCTGAAATGAGGTGTACTATAAATGTAAATTAGGCAAAGTAAGGAAAAGGAAAATGTAAATTGCTCATTGATAATTTCATATTGGTGGCATATTGGAATGGTAAAGTTTTTTATAAATTGGGTTAAGTAAAATATATTATTAAAATTAATTTCACATCTATTTTTAAACATTTTAATGTAGCACTAAATTATGAATGTTACTTGAATGATATTTCTATTGAACAACTCTACTCTAAAATATCCAAAATATTTTGTTTTCTTCTAATCTATGTTTTGATTTTTTTTTCATTAATCCTCACATGAGGATATTTTTCCATAGATTTTTAGGAAAAGTGGAAGAGAGAGGGAAAGACAGAAGGCCCAGGCCAGGGAGGAGCCTGCAACCAAGGTACATGCACTTGAGGGGAATCGAACTGGGGACCCTTTAGTCCACAGTCCAATGCTCTATCCACTGAGCCAAATCAGCTCGGGCTATGTTTTGATTTTTAAAATTATGTTCAGTGTTTTGGGGCAATAGTTCTGTTTCTACAGAAGCTTCCTATCTATACTTCTAATTGAGATGATTACTAACAACATTATTTGCAAACATCTGCTTGAAAAATGCATTCTATTGATAGTGGAAATATACACCAAATATACACTCCCATTCAGATATAACTGAGAAAGACATGTTCATTACCTGCCACATGGCCATGTAATGCAGAAGAGGTGGTGAGGCAGCAGTCACACCAAAATATATGGACGTGACTGTCCCCTCTCTCCTACTGAATCATGTATAGCTCTCTCCTACACCATTCCCATCTGCAAACGGGCATGCTGCATGTAACACCTTCAACCTCAAAATATCATCTTAATCCCCACCTGGGGCCACCCCATTTCTCTGGCATTTTTTATAATAAATATCTTTAAGAGTCACTTTCCCCCATCCCGTTCTCTCTTGAACTACATCTATCAATATTGAGGCCTACAAAAACAATCGAGGACTTCTACATTGCTATATTTAATGTCTTTCTTGACCAATCAGTAGCATTTTCCATAATTGGCTATTCCTCCTTCTAAAAGCAATAATTTATTTGGCTTCTGAGAGACCCCTCTCTCTCGGTAGCATTCACTGCTTAAGAAATAAGCCTGCAAGAAACAGAGACTTGGAAGTATTCTTTTTCTCCAAAAGGGCAAGTATGACAATTTTACTAAGTAAGTCAGGTTCCTCTAAAGAAGGTGACTTTTGCCGAAACCGGTTTGGCTCAGTGGATAGAGCGTAGGCTTGCGGACTGAAAGGTCCCAGGTTCGATTCCAGTCAAGGGCATGTACCTGGGTTGCGGGCACATCCCCAGTAGGAGATGTGCAGGAGGCAGCTGATCGATGTCTCTCTCATCAATGTTTCTAGCTCTCTATCTCTCTCCCTTCCTCTCTGTAAAAAATCAATAAAATATATTTAAAAAAAAAAAGAAGGTGACTTTTAAAAATCATATGGTGATAAACTTTTAAGATTACCCTAGAAAAAATTTTCAGTGAGGTAAACTGCCATTTTGATTGTGATCAGGAACTTGATTCTTTCATACATCTAAATCACACACACACACACACACACACACACACACACACACACACACACGGTGAATAGCTCTATCTACAAAAGACAAATATTTACACTTACTTGGCCACAAATGTTTTGAAACAGTGTGGAAAATGGATGAGGATTAGAGAGAAAAAACATGTGTATCCATTACACAAGAGAATCAGAGGTTTTAAGAGACTGAAAAGTTAGGAAGGGGAGTTGGTCTCTGTATTACTTATACCTCTGATACTATTGCTGATAAACATCTAGGTTTCTGAAATATGCCATTTTTGTTAACTTATACAGAGAACACCCTACTCCATAATACAACTTAGAGCAGTGGTTCTCAACCTTGGCTGCACATTAGAATCACCTGGGAATCTTTTTAAAATCCTGATTTCTGGGCCTCATCCTTCGGAAATTCTGTTTCTTTGTTATGGGGTGAGGCCACAACATTAGTAACAAAGAAACAGAATTTCCAGAGGATGAGGCCCAGAAATCAGGATTTTAAAAAGATTCCCAGGTGATTCTAATGTGCAGCCAAGGTTGAGAACCACTGGTCTAGAAGCAGAAATTTGCTGTTGGCTAGGGTTAGGCCCTGGCTTTCTGTGAGAAGCCTGCTTTAATTCTATAAATACTTAAATTTCTCCCATCAATCTGCACCATTAGATCAAATTTATTTTAGTCCCACATCAAAAGCATAGAAGACAACTCTGGCCCATGGGGCTCAGTTGGTTGGGCATCATCCTATGCAACTAAAAGTTGTCAGTTCGATTCCCAGTCAGGGCACAAGCCTAGGTTGTGGGCTCAATCCCCAGTAGGGAGCATGCGGGAGGCAGCCAATCAATATTTTGCTCTCACATTGATGTTTCTCTCTCTCTAAACATCAATTTAAAAAAAGTTTAGAAGATAGGATGTACATTCATAAAGCACCAACATCTTTAGAATACATTTGTAACATGCTGGAATTGCCACAGCCAATGTTTTCAACACATACAATCATAAATTTTATAAGTTAAACTGTCATTAACAAAAGAATAGAGAAACTGGGGGAGCATCAGAAATATGATGAGAGAGACCCTAAGGAGCTTATTTTGGGCCCAATTCAGTCTCACCATTGACTATGACCACAAAGAAAGTTCAAGAAGCATATACGAACACTTAGAAAATCCTTGTGATTACTCTACCTCCTAATTAGGAAGAGCTTACAGATAGAATCTTCCAGAACATCAAACTCCATTTTTGTCTGACACTTTCATATGTCCCTCTCCTCTCCTTTCACACCAAGTATTATTCCACCAAACAATTATAATTCTCACTCTTCATTTATGAGTTATATTTTCATCTCATCCAGAAGCTGAGGAAAAAGAAGACAGGAATCCATGAATAAATGCTGAATAATAAATCCATTAAATCTCTTGAGACCATCATAAATTCAACTTTTAACATATGCCTTCATAATCCTAAATTCACTGAAGAAGGAAATGAAAGATTGTAGGGAAACTCCTCAAAATTATTTCTACATAAAAACAGTCTAAATTTGTCTCAGGCTCTTTTTCATTGAAATATTTCCACTTTACCTTACCTGACATTTTTAAGGGTTACTGCAGCCTAAAAACATGCTCACTGGCCAGTGACTAATGGACTCACTTCTATTTTTTTTAAGTTTTAATTTTACAAATTAAAAGCAAACATTACAATAAAATACCATTTATTCTGCAATGGTCATATGTTTGATTTTTTAAAAAAGATTTTAAAATTGATTTTAGGGGAGAGGATGGGACAGGAAGAAAGAGAAACATCAATGTGAGAATGAGACATAGACTGACTGCCTCCTGTTCTCCCCAAACCAGTGACCGAGTCCTCAGCCAAGGGATGTGCCCTGACCAGGAATCAAACCAGCAATGTTTCAGTACATGGGATGACACCCAACCAATTGAGCCACACTGGCCAGGGCTGGTCATATGTTTTGTACTGAGTACTAAGGATATCTCTTATTCCAGCTACCCCCAAAAAAATACTTCTCTCAGAAGTTTAATATCAAATATCTTCATATCTTTGCTACACATAACAGAAATTCTTAGCAAATATCATTAAATATAAACCACTCATATACTTTTTAAATATATAAAATATTAATAATCCTTAATCTGCAGAGCTATGACTTCAACAGAATGACCTTAAACACAACCCATCTTCTCTTTGATGGGCTGACTTCCTCCACTAAAACATCCAATTTTCCTTTTTACAAGGTCTCACACTCACAATCAATCACAACTGAGCACCTATAATTGGCCAGGAAACTGAGGACAGGCACTGGTACACAAAAGGCCCTCTATGAAATACAATCTTAGAATCTAGACCTGTTTAATTAAAATAAAATGACATGAGGTCAGTGATCAAAGTATTTAAAATGAGAAATGTCCTTAGTGATTTAGTCCTGATGATTTTCAGAAGATGAATCTTTACATTTTCACTATCCTCATCCGTTTGGGTGCATGGCAAAAAGACATGACGCCAGTAAAACTTAGATGATGGCAAGCTTCCAAAAGAGTAGACAGCACATTTCTACAATGTCAGTGTAGACATCATTTTATATATCCTATAAATGCCCAATACTTATATAGTCACAAAAATAAATTATTATAACATGAGGTGGTTTAATTGAAAACACTGGGGAAAAAAAGAATAAAAAAGGAAATGAATGCTATTCCAGATACTAGTTCTATTCTATTTAGAAAAAAAGTAAATTAATATGTTTAAGTTTTGGATATCTGAGGGAAAAGTGTTAATAAATAGGTGCTATTCTTTTTACTATGGATATACCATACTATCTATTAATAACATAGATCTTATATATACTCTTCACCCATTGAAATAAAATCTGAGATACGTTTATAATAATGGAGCCTTCCCATAATTTTAAGAAGGGGTGGCCACTAAGCGTTTATTCATATTACACATCAGAAAGAAACAAAGGAAACCAAAGTGTTCCCAGGGTCATTTTCAGTCACCTCGTGCATTTCATTTGTGAAAAACTAATAGTTGATGAAAATCGGTGATGATATTTCCTCTGAGAAATCTCAAGATATCCTTTGAATGCAACATTCAAGACAATAAAGAAAGCGTAAGAGCTGATTATGGGATCAGCCAATTTTACACGTAAAAACTGCTTATTTTCAGTATCAGTTTCTTTTTTTCTTCTCCCAAAGGAGAGTGGACCACCTGAGAGAATTGTGATTAGGTGGATTTGCAGATGTTGGGGTTGATCTTTGGCCTGTGTTTCAACCCCCTCCACCCTGCACTTTCTTACTCTGACTCCCATTCCAAACCATCCCGATTAACTTCTGCCAGACTAACATTCCTAAAACACCAGTGCAGCATAATAGAAATAGCTCTGGAGCCAGAAAGACATTGTTTGGAATCCTGGTTCCAGCACTTACTCTATCTGTGGCTTTAAATAAATCATCTAACATTTCTGAACCTCAGACTCCTTTATGAAAAGGAAGATAATATGTAAAATGAAGATCATTTTACTGCACAGTTTTCAAAATTGCAGATATGTATGTAAATTATCTTGTATATATATTAAACATCACTCTGTGTTGGCAAGTGGTAATGAAGAAGAAGATAATGATGATGATAGTGAAGGAGGAGGAGGAGAAAAGGGGAACAAAGACTCCATCTCTTCAGAAATTTGCAATTGCCCCACTGTATAAAGGGCAAAACTACTCTGCATTTTTAGATGCTCCACAGCTCTGCCCACTCTGCCATCTATTGAGCACGAAGTCTGCTACTCACAAAGGTGTACTTTTTCGTGCTCCAGTGAGGTGGATGACCCACCCCTTCCTTGCTTTATATTAATTCATGCCTCAAACCCTTTTCTCCAAGCACTTTTACAAAACAAAAGAGTCTTTTTCTTTTCAGTAATTACCCAAGTCCCACTGACTTCTCATGACTCAGAACAGAAAGCTGGACTTTTCGTTAAGGTTTCTCTAAAATCTTGCTGTAGAGGGAATTTTGGAAGGTTGTGGCATCCTGGCAGACTTCAATTGACCTTGTAATACCAGCATAAGAGATAGGAAACTTCTCCAACTAGAAGTGGCCTGAGGTCATTTTCAACTTTAAAGAATTATCATCATCACATTTGTGGCTCTAATAATTAGATAAAACCCTCATAAATGTCAAGGTCACGCCCATTATGAGGCACCAAGGAGCTGTGTTCCAGTGACCAAGCAGTTACTGAATCTAATGAAAACAAAGGAAGAATGGAAAATACAGACCATTCCATGATCTGTTATTTCACAAGAAAATTATTTGTTGACATTTTGAAAAGGAAAATAATTTACATAAAGCATTTTACACATGGTTCAAATAGATGCACAGATACTTTAAATCATATTTCAAAATCACAAAAATCATACACATATTAGCATAACTAGCCTTTAATCAAATGCTTTTGTAAAAGTATTGATAAAAGTCAGAATTCAAAAATATTTCATGTATATGTGAGGATATTTGACAATAAAATGATTAACAGCAAAACATTTAATCAAAGTTATAACAATACCCCATCCCACAAAAATATTAGCAAAAGTGTATTTACATGATTTTAGAAAATAGAAAAACTGGTGTTGATGTAAATAAGACTATCAAGAGAGATATCATGTGTATTTCAATGCCATGTGTTACATGCTTCTAATTACATGTTTAAGAATATATCCCTTCTATTTCTATGTAATAGACTTACTGACTCTACAGTCATTTCATAATTTATTTTTGCAAGAAACACCAGCAAATACTTCCCAATGGTTTCCAGAGATCTTTCCCCTTCAGTTCTATAATTGTTTTCTGTATAGTTAAATATCCCTTTCCTTTATAGAATGTATAGGGTTTCATTCTTTTATTCTATGTTCCTATTTCCTCCACACTACCCAGGTAACTTACATAAAGAAATCAATATTAGTGCTAAGTTTGAATTATTTTCTATTATCAATGACAGGAGCTCAGCAGGAGGACTAGCAAAATTAAAATAACTCTAAGTGCATGAAGCATAAATTATGAAGGTTTACATAACAAATGTATTTTTCCCCTCTAAGAATATAGATTATTTCAAACACATTGACTAACTCATATCCACTGGGAACTACAAAACAGGGTTTTAATATCAATATGTCCTATTACGGTCTAAATTTAGAGTTTAAACTCTTACCTGAGTTTTGTTTAGTATACAGTTATTTTTTAGACAGGAAATGTACGATAAGATGTCGGGGTACATAATACCAACGGTGGGAAAATGGAAGAGGGAGGAAAGAAATCAAGTCCACTTTAAGCAGAAACTCCAAGTCCCTCTGTTTCCCAGACCTACAGTAGTTTTATTCTGCATCTTACAAGCAACTGTCCTTCCCTTTGCTCCGAGAACAACACATGCTCTGCCCCAGCAGGAAAATATAAAAATTAAATAGAAAACCACAAGGTTATTAAGCATCTTACCCTCTGGGCTTGCTGGGCTGCTTTAGCGGCTCAGTGTTACAGACACGTGTAAACAACAGAATTTCCTGCATCCCTTTCTCATCTGTATGGCTCTGGGGTCCTGGCCAACAGGATTACTTCCAGCCTTAAGGCCACTCCACACTAACTCGAAAAAGATTCCCATTGGTTGTGAAGTTTTATCAAAACCAATACCACAACACCCTCTGTGGATCACAGTGAGCTAACCAAAATGAAATCATTTCAGTGTTCCCTGACTGAGGATGGTTTTCCAACGCCTTGCATACAGCCCATTTCAAACTATGTACTGTGAGTGCAGAAGGGAGAAAACACCCACTCCTTCATCTGTAAGTTTGCTTACTGTCTAAAACAATACTCATAACTTGTAAAGTAATAGAAAAAAATAAAATTAACTGACCAAAGAAGGTGTCTGTCTGCTAAGATTACAGAAAGAAAAGGAAGTGTCATTGGTCGGATCTGCTTTTTATTAGATTGTGCCCCTCCAAAAAAGAAAACAAATATGTCATGAAATATTTGAGGATACAAATCATGATGCAAAAACTGTCTGTCAAAAGCTGTGATTTCAGTCATGCTGGCAGGACTGTGAGCGGCAGTCTCCGGGACCCCCGACAAGAGCTCTCTCTGCCCCTTTCCCTGGGGAAGAAAGACTGAGAGACTTCCCTGCCAGGAAGTGTTCTGATAGATAGAGTGATGGGTGGCAACAGAAAAAGAAGCTTCTCTGGGTGAAACTAACAGCACAGAATGTCCAAAGAAAAAGAGGGGGCAGAGTGAACACAATCACTATACTCCTTCTAAATAAGGAGCATGAAAGCAGTATTTGAAAGTTAGGGAGTTGCTGTCTTTAAATTATTTTCTTCTTCTTCCCTTCTTAATTTGGAGGATTATTCTCAGCTGAATCAGATGTTTGCCATCTCTTTCTACTTAACACCATCCTTTCCTCCTTTCTTCCTGACGCAGCAGAGAGGGGGACCATTCTGTACAAAGTGAAATAAGCTGCTAAGATTGCCTTCCCCCATCTTCTCAGGGAATAGGCTTAGCCACCATCCTCTCTCCCCTTTCGTTGAACTTGCCCTTTTGTCTGGATGTTCCCAGGATATTTGAAACACATAAAGTCTTGGGTAAATTTCACGTATGCCACTGAACTTCACTTTTATTTCAGTGATTTTTCCTTGTTGGTCCCATGCTCCTTTCCTTCATGGTCAAATGATTGAAAGAGGTCTCTGTAGCCAAGAGCCCCATTTAATCTGCCACCTACTCCCTTTAATGCACCAAAGTGACTGTCTCTAAAAATAAATGCCTTTTACTTTTCAAGTCTACAAGCTCTTCTCTCAGTCCTCATGCTAATTATTACCAACCCAAAGACCCTCTTCTCCTCTCTTAGCACACTTTTCTGGTCTACCTCTTTGTCACGCAAGCCTCTTCTCCCTCACCTTGGTGTGGTCTCTTTTCCCTCCAATCCCTCCATGACATTGGGTATGTTCTCGTGTAAATCTGTTATCTCTCTGGATAATGTCACCCATTCTCGTGGTTTCAATTATCATCTGTCTTTTCAAAGGACTCCCATTATCTAAATTTGGATCCAGTCCTCTTCTGAGTCTCCAACACTTATTCACATCAGCACGCTAGAAAATACCACACACATGTCATCAACATATTTGAAGCTGAAATCATCATCTCTCCGTGGATTTGCTCTGTTGTTTATCTCAATAATGCCAACCAGTCTTATGGTTTACTAAAAAAATCCTGGAAGTCATCTTGACTCCTTTTCTAGTCTATATCCAATCCAGCATCACTTCCTTGTGATTTGATTTTAATAATATACCTATATACCTAGTCCTCTCCCTCTCAACTGCCACTTTCCTGGTTCAGGCCATGGTCATACTCAAGATCCCTGCAGTGTCCACCTAAATTACCTACTTGCCTCCAAACTGTTTCCTTTGTATCTTTAGCAAGAGTTACAGCAGTCTATTTCCAGTACTCGTGCTACTTGAAATCTCTGAAGATTTTTAACCCTCTTAGCAAATTCTTCTTCACAATGAATTTGCCAGAAAGCAACTTTTCTAGGTTATTTTTTCTGTCTTGTTGACCATGCTATGTCCACATTCCTTCCTTTATTATTTTCCTCTCTTTTCAAGGTATAATATCTCCAAGGGACTCCCGCTGGTCCTATCCTCTGTCAGGGTGATCAGATCTGTTCTTGTGCCTTCTTGCTTGACCACATCAATATTACTGCCAAGTTTATGAGTTACTGATCAGTAAAATGTTGCTATGTATGGAGACCTGTCTCATCTGAAGCCTCGTCAAATGAAGGCTCTCTTTTCCCACACAACCCCACTATCTCAGGGTCAGAAAGTGGAGTAGGTGTCTTGCTGTTCCTATTGCTGAGTCTGGCTCTCAAATGCTTTGTTGATGGTGTGGGACCTACCAGTATCATGGGAACAGAGCTATCCAGTGTCTCCATCTTAGTTCAAAGAGTAAATTGCCCCCATGGCTTCTCTCTGTGTGTCAGTCTGTGTATGTGTGTCTCTCTCACACACACCATGCATACATACACACGCAAGTATACATCTTCATCATCTTAACACTACATATTTCATAACAAGTAATGGGAGCATGAGGAAAAGAGGAGAAACTCAGCCTTGGAGTTTTCATAATTTGTTGGCAAGTTGACATCTTAAGGATCTTAGCACCCATCAGTGAGGGCTGATGTGTGTGTGTATGTGTGTGTGTATTGCAATTTCATTCTATAAATTAAGTCTTCCCTGTAAATTCTACTATTTGCTTACCTGGTATCATTTTTCACCACCTTCCCAAAGAAAAAAAAATTATTTTGGGGGAGGTGGATAACAAGATAGTCAGTTAAAAAAAGCTTATGCTACCAAGATTTCCATTCACTACCTGACACACTTTAGCAGGTAATACATGAGAGGAAGCCTGATGAGCAGTTTTGGGAAGTGTTGTCTTCCTGATATGCCACTACATTTCACTTCTTCTTATTCCTTCCGTGAACAAAGACAGGAACTGGAGATGGAGAAGAATTCCTTACCTAATCTTGAGGTCACAATTCAGATGGAAGCCATGCTGAGAAGGGCAGGAGGAGCCGGGACCATGACTGGCCTCGTGTGGGCTTTTGGTGATGTGAGGAAAAGAGAACTTGACCAGGTTAAACCACCGTCACTGGATTTCTCCTGTGGCCTTGTTTATTAGATTGGGAATGACAGGCCAATAGAGAGCTGTAACAGTATCTAGCTGCAGAAACAATGGGGAATAAATGTTAATCAGAACTGATTTCACCCCAGATTCTTATCACCTAACTTGGGAGTCCAGACAAAACCATGAAACTGAAAACTCCCACAGCAACCTTTCCCAATGTTACAGCTACTTCTCACCACCTCTGTGAGGCTTTTCCTCACCCCCACAAATAGTTCATGTACAGCAAAGAGCTGGATTTGTATGCCTATTTACAAGTCTGCTTTCTCAATGAACTGTGAATTTCTTAAGGAGATAATATTGTATTTGAATCTGCTGCAAATAAATAAATGCATAAGTGAATGAGATATAAATGGATGTTCCATGAAAACATTAAAGGAAACAAAAATAATGAATATATCTCAGAATTGGACAAGTTGTAGAGAAAATAAATTAGAAATATGTACCATTATAACATTGATTAAATGTATGGTAATTTTTTCATTTCTCCTAATTTTACTTTTATAAATTGAAACAACAGCATCAGGAATATATATATATATATCTCAGTGACCAAGTAAGAATAATAGAAATACTGACAAAGTAAGACAAGCTGAAAATATTTTCTGTGGACCTAATAACTATTTGAATCAGTTGTATTGTTAAATATCAACTGCAACAATTTTAATGGCTTTAAAAGTATTTATAGAATTATCCTAAAGCAACACATGACTATCTCAGTAACTGAAAGTTTCTTGCAAGGAAGCCAGTGTGGGTGTGACGCAAAGGCACGAGGTCGTTTTAAACCGCAGATTAGAAATGTGTGTGCACAAAGCCGCACGGTGCGCTGTGATCTCATAAATACGCGCTTCGTTAATCAAGAGAGGCCAGCTGGGAAGCCACATGTTTTACTGAGCTAACTGATGCCTACTCACATACATCGGTCACATCCATCAGAGCCTCAAGATCTGAGTCTTATCACAGCATTGTAGGAAACATGTTCTTCCTTCTCACTTTTGTAAATAGGAATTATTTCATAGTCCAGAATGTCTTTACAAACACAAGGTATATTTTCTGTAAAAATGTGTAAGTTTTAACACAATTCCAATTTTTTTTTTATATTTGTTTTCAATTGAGGGAAAAGTTAAGAAAAACTGTGAGGCCCAGCTGGTGTGGCTCAGTGGTTGAGCACTGACCCATGAACCAGAAGATCACAGTTTGATTCCCAGTCATGGAATATGGCCGGATTGCGGGCTCGATCCCCACTGTGGGGCATGCAGGAGGAAGCCAGTCAATGATTCTCTCTCATAATTGATGTTTCTACCTCTCTCTCTCTCTCTCTCTCTCTCCCTTCCTCTCTGAAATCAATCAAAATATATTTTTTAAAAACTGTGAGAAAAATAAATCTGATTTACAATATAACACACTTAAAAGAGAAGCAATCCTGATCTCCGACAGAGCTGGGTTTGAGTGTCAGCTGTGAGAGCTCAGTTATATCTATGAGCCTCCATTCTGTCCTCTGTAAAATGGATGTATAACCTATAGAGAGGTTCTAAGGGTTAAGATACAATGGGTATAAAGCACTTAAAACAGTCCCTAACACTAAATAAATCAAAGTCATCCTGAGTAGTAATTGCTTTAAAAAATAGATGTTGACCTAACGACAATAGTTTTAAAACAAATTTTATATTCTAAATAAGAGTATTAAGCAGGTGTAGGCATGGCCCAGTTTGATGACTAACTTGTTTTGCTATTTCCCTGAGTGGTCACCTTGTAGTTGTGGTCTCATTCTGTGCCCAATGCTTCGCCCTGACAAAAGCCACTAGACATGTTTCTTATTCTTTAATAAGTATGTGATAAATTCAACTTTGCAAGATTTTGTGAAATTATTATTAATTTATCTTTGTAAGACTTTGAATGTTTCAGGAGCTTTCCTTAGGAATACCTACTTATGAGAAAATGGCCCAGAGACAAACATTACCTTTTAATTTTTATTTATTTATTTATTTATTTGAGAGAGGGGAGAGAGAGAGAGAGAGAGAGAGAGAGAGAGAGATCAAATTGTTGTCCCACTGATGCATGCATTCATTGATTGCTTCTTGTACTAATATGTGCCCTGACCAGAGACGGTACCCAAAACCTTGGTATATAGGGACTATGCTCTAACCAACTGAACTATCCAGCCAGTACCAAACATTACCTTTTTAAACAATAAGATATATTTAATATAACTAAGATTAAAGATTCAGGCATTGGTGTTTTTTTAATCAAGCTCATAGCAGAATAAATGACTAATTGTTCTTTCCTTGCTTAATAACAGTGTGATGTATTTCATGTTTTGGAAGGATTTCCCAAACTCATCATTGCTGACAATTGGACCAAATAACTTGTTATGTGAGACTGTCTTGTGCATTATAGGGTGTTTAGCAGCCTCCCTGGCCTCTCCCCACTGGTTACCAGTTGCTCACCCACGTTGTGTCAATCAGAAATATGTCCAGACATTGCCAGATGTCCGCTGAGAGGCACAATTGCTATCAGTTGAGATCCATTGTTTAAAGTAACGGAGTAGTGGAAAGATGAGACTGAGACAGGCTTAGCTCTGCTAGTAACCTTCATTAGCTTGGTTATCCAGCTGTGGTCTTGGAAAAAGTGACTCTATTATTCCAACCGTATTTCCCCATACACTGTATATATAGTCAGGAAATAAGACTAGATACTCTCGAAAGCTTAGTTTATTAAAACATTAAGCGCCTTAATCTATCTATCCCTCAAACACACACACCACCACCACCACCACCACCCTACTCACACCTTTCAAACATAGTCACTCATGTAGTTTGTATGCATTAAGTAATCAAATAAATAGGGAGCAAAAACAAAAATGTTACCAAAACCATTCTAATGCAGGTAACCTCTTCCCAATTCAGCTTTACAGTGTTATAATTAATTTTTTGTAGTAACTTCAACTCCAGGATTACCACATACACAGAAACAAAACAGCTTCTCCTTGATAAGTCTAAATTGATAACATCAAGCATTGTTTTGTGTGTGTTTTTCTCACAACTCAACATTCACTACATTGATGAAAAGTACCTTTTCTACTCAGGATTTATATTAAATTACAATTTAATTTGTTGACCAAACTGAGGAAAAACAGTCCATATAGAGAAAAATTAATTTTACTAAGATAATTTGGAAAATGTATCTCATTTTTTATTCCTTAAACTAAAAGTGCTAGGCAGCCTTGCTAAATAATCTCACCCAAGACAAGAACTAGTCCTCCTCAATGCATTTTTTTTTTTATTCATGTGAGTAAGTATTCTTGGCAGCAATATAAAGTACTATTTGCTAAGGCTTACAAATAAATGTTTTCCACATAAAATGAGTTTCACCATTTTGAAATTTGTTATTTTTGCTAATCTATCCTTTGGAATTCTTGTTAAAAAAATTATTTATACCTCTGTGAAAGAAAAAGATACAATTTCCTTATTGTAAGGGGCTGCTATATTTGGGTAATAAATCCCAGCTATGAACAAAATGAAATAAGAATTATCAAAACAGCAATGCTTTATAGCAAATCTACTGTTTTAAAGAAAACCAGAATCAAGCTCTAGGAGTTCAGGCTGTGTTCTTGACCCCAACCTGTTGCTTAGGTTAGACCAGGTACTTAACTTTACTGAAGGAAATTTTTGGAAGTAAACATGTGCACATACAGAAAGTTATTATTTTTCTCATAAGGATCGGATCTCTAGAAACGGTAAAACATAACCTTTAATAAAAACACTATCAAGTCTATCATAATGATGAATCATGAATTCTTAAAGGATTGCATTCTATCAGCTTTTAAATTGTTTTTGCAACATGAATTATTATCACAGTATTAACCAGACTTGAAATCTCTTAATATTTAAAATTCATAGTAAATTTGAGGTAAACCAATGATGTTTGATATTTTTTTAAAATCCTATGAGACAGTAAAAAAAACAAACAATGATGATGTTGATAAATTCAAATCTCTTTTATTTCAAACTACTGGAAATTAGAGTTAAAATTGCGTCTCTGAACTGTGGAAGGACAAGTTTGAGCATCACCAAGAGTATCCTACTCCAGTGCAAAAGCAAAAGACATTTAAAAATCCATTTAATTTAAATAAAAATGATATAAGTAGTACCATTGCTAATTGAGTAAAGATCCTAATGTCTTTATTATATAGGGGTGGGCAAAAAAAGGTTTATAGTTATGAGTAAGCAAAACACAGAGTTTATTCTTGTATTGTTATTTATTATCTAGAGGCCTGGTGCATGAAATTTGTGCAAGAGTAGGCCTTCCTTCCCCATGCTGCTGGCACCGGCTTCCCTCTGGCACAGGGGACCCGGGCTTCCCTCCAGCCGCCAGCAGGCACCCAGGACCCGGGCTTCCCTCGCAGCCCCTGCTTCGTCTGCAAGGACGTCCGGTCTAATTAGCATATTATGCTTTTATTGTTATAGATTATTGTATTATTTATTTGTATTACAGCTGTAAACCTACTTTTGCCACACCTATATATGGCCCATTATCTAGGCATAATTTCTATTGATTTCAACAAAATATGGAAAAAGAGAAACAAAGGAATCAAGGTTCATATTTTTTAAAATAAACATTGTTGAAAGGTGATTTTATTTTGGATATCCTATACAATGAGGTCATAAAGATGAATATGTTGATCTTTAAAATGAATTTTAAAATATCCTTAATCAATAAAAATAGAAACTTTGTTGATGAGCCAAGCAAAAATTTACAATTTCATCTAAATGCTAGAAATAGGAAATTAAAGATATCCTAAAATTAGGCCTACAAATATTAGTAAACATCATTCCAAAAGAATTCAATGATGATAATGTGTTTGGCTAGTACAAGAATAGAACTATAATGTTTTCTTCAAACAGAAGTTGCATACTTATTGGTTCAAATATTCACCTTTCTGGTTAAATGATAGAAATGAACAAAAAATAGCTACACTAAAGGCAGCTTCTGTAGCTACGATCTTCTTTATCTGTTGATTTCTAGAAACTCTCGAAAACACCCAGTGACTATTACCCTATTTATAATATCTCTGAGATCTTAAAAATTGAAAATAATGTATATTATCACTTTAATTAAAATAACCTACAAGGGTTTGGCAATGCATGTTATTATTAAAACTTTTGAAGTACTCACAGCCCAATACTTTGGTCTTCTATTTATTTTCAAATCATTACACATACCAAGATCAGATAATGTTCTTGGCAATTTGAAAAAAATAACAAAATAATAATTATATTTTAAATTTTGACAGCATATAGTCAGAATTGTCTTAAAATATTTTTCACACGGGCTTTCAAAATGTTTTTTTTTTTAAGTAACAGAGTGCTTTCTTTTAAGAATTTATAAATATACATATGTATTTATGTTTACACAGAAGTCACGTACATCAGAAGTGGAACTTCTCCCAATAATACTTGGAGGATGATTGGAAACCTGCCACTTGGCAACTCTCCTCACATCTAATTTCCTCCAACAATGGCCCTTGGAGGTCATCCACTGACTCCCCAGCCTCTAAGGAACACTTGGAAACCAGCTAATATCATAAAACTGTTATTTTACAGATCAAGAATCTTTACTTCAGTGAGAAAAAAATCATATGTCCACATTTTTCTGTTTACTCACTCATTCATCTTTATTAATTTTCTAATAATTTAAATAATTTTTGTTTCAAATATTTATTACATAAGTAGTAGGCGTTTATTTTAAAGTGACTAGCACCAAATGGTGGCAGCCACTACTCAATTAAAAATACAAGATTGTCAGAGGTAAAAGAGGAGTCTTCTTGGCAATAAGAGTCATAAATTTAGCATGTATCAATATATTAATTAAGAAAGTTTGTTTGCTGGACAATAAAGATTTTGGACCCAGTATCCAGTAACTCTTGTCATTAATTAAAAGAAATATGCTAGAACATTTAGGCATATGAGGAGGGAAAATTTCAACATCCCAAGGTACATCAAACTATCATAAAGTTGTTTTAGATCATAGATGCAAAAACCTTGAGTGATGTCTCTTATTTCCTTGCCAGAAAATGCTACCTCATTTATTAAACTTACTGGCTTAATTAATATCCTCATGTAATCCATACACATATACATATATATTTTACTAAATATAATATACATTCAACATATTTTATGTTTGGTATACTAAAATCAATGGATAAACTATAATATTTAAGTGACAACTATGAGTGATATTGGTTATATTATCAATACATATTAAAATTATAGAATAAAGTATACTATTTGTAAGTGACAACTATTGGAATGGTTTGATGGAGAGAACAAGATAGAGGTTAAACTTCTTTGAGTGTATCTTGCCTAGTAGATTTGACTTTGTGACCATGTAAAATTAAATAAAAGCAATCAACCTCTAAAATTCCAAAATAAAATAAAACCAATGAGATTATATGTATATCCAGTTAGCAGCATAACCACACAGTGAATAACAATTCCGAACTATTTGAATCATAACCTGACCAAAAAACTGCAAAACTTTAAGACTATTTTCTTTTTTTTTTTTTTTAATATATTTTATTGATTTTTCACAGAGAGGAAGGGAGAGAGATAGAGAGCCAGAAACATCGATGAGAGAGAAACATCCATCAGCTGCCTCCTGCACATCTCCCACTGGGGACGCGCCCGCAACCCAGGCACACACCCCCGACCGGAATCGAACCCGGGACCCTTGAGTCCGCAGGCCGACGCTCTATCCACTGAGCCAAACCGGTTTCGGCAAGACTATTTTCAATAATCATTTTCTTGGTGGTAGTGTTGGTAATGTTATTCTTGTACTGTTGCGTGTATATCGTGGTTAAAGCAAATGAGATATGTGATCTGTGACATGTTAATATTACCATCGACAGTCTTCAAGAACCGGGATTTGTAACATGAAAGAAAAGACATACAGATGGAAGATGTTAGTAGAAATTGTGGTCCTGATTGTTAATGGAAACATCCATGAGAATTCATTCTATACTTTTACATAAATAGGTAATTATTATATAAAAGTATTTATAAAACGATATAGTTTATAAAAGATATATATCCTGGCTTTGCTAAATAAAAGGGCCTAAGAATAATGGTAACCATGTTAGCAAAGATCCTCCTTAAAAAAACACCAAATAAATGGTCTTAAAATACAATTTTCTTTTCAAAGAAACCAGAATTAAAAAGGAGCAATTTAAGCATGAATAAAAATAATAACTTCAATGTTGCCTATTGGAGGACGCTTGAACCACTTGCCTAATTTTAAATTTTATTGTGTTTTGTTTCCTTTTTAAAACAGATTTCTTAAACTAATAATATTATGGTCACTTTTATTGACCCTTTAACAAATAATAACTACCATCTGAAGAAAAGGCATACATTCTTCCAAATGTGAGTTTTTTTCTCTTAAGTACAAGCAAAATTTCACTCATGAGCAAAATTCATGGCTGAAATGATAAATATAGTATTTGACCAGAATAATTATGGTTTATTATTATTATCCAAAGAAAAAAATGGGTGTTTGAAGAGAATATTTAAGTCAAAGCTAAGAATGTGCTAATGTGAAAATCAATTATGCCATCTCTGTTTTTCCACTCAAATATTTTAATCCCAGTCACCATCAAATATGTTTACTTTTCAGACAGCTATCTTTAAAATGAAAGAATGTTTTTATATCTCTCAAAATCTTCATCCTTAATGACAGCCAATAAATATGCTTTTTTATAAGTTTGAAGAATAGAGTTCTTGTAATGAAAACTGTATTCAATTTTAAGACATAAAATTATTTTAAGCAAAGCTGCTGAAAAAAAAAAGTCAACTTGGCATTGACTACTAAGATAAATTTATCCTAGGATGCTACGTAGGGTTTTCTATCATTTAAATTCTTAGAAATCCCAGCAGATACGTTTTATACATAAAAAACTTGATGGAAGAAATTAAGATCTAGTAGATTAACTTTAAAAACATTTATTTGGGGTAAATTTTATCTGCTCTTTACCACATATGAAGTAAACTAACTTCTTGGATACCGCAGGATGTATTAAATTAACCTCCGCTTTCTCCCTGGCTCCTGCCCAGTGTCACTAGTACTTCTCTCTGCCTCATTCTAATAACTTCAGAGTGCAAATCATTCACAGCTGTAGGCATCCTCTAACACTGAACACAATGACCAGGTTTACAATGTAAGAGAGAAACTCAGTCTGATTCCATCATCTTGGCATTTTTTTCTAGTTATGAAGAGATTACATCCAAGAATGAAAATATACTACAGTACTTTGGAAGAAGTTCTTACAGCTAATGATACATTTTTGAGTGCATGTTGATATTGATTGGATCCTTTTCTTTATAATTTTTCTTTTAGATTCCACCTTTCATAGTCCATGCCCTAGGAATCAAAACTGTAACATATATTTGCCTGTCTTTCCCTTAACAGAAAGCTTTAACTCCCTTTTCCCAGGCTCAGCCTAGCTTTCTCTCTCTCTCTCTCTCTCTCTCTCTCTCTCTCTCTCTCTCTCTCTCTCTCTCTCTCACTCTCTCTCTCTCTCTCTCTCTCTCTCTCTCTCTCTCTCTCTCTCTCTTTATCTCCTTCATTTTCTTTCTTCCAGAAAGTTTTCTGTTAAGCTATAGAACTCTCTGGAATGTGTACTCGCTAGCTCTCCCGAATAAACTGTTAAACCTGTTCTTTTCATTAGGCTGTTTAGAATGATCAAGACAAACCTGGCTATACTCCATTGTTAACATTACTTCTTTCCTTGGACTAGACAAATTATTTCTAAATCTCAATTTCCAAATAAACATAAAATCAATATTTTGATTTTAAATTATCTATCAAGAGATAGTATATCTTAATGAATAATAACCAACGTATTAAACAGTTCAGCTTCATTTTACAAAATTAAAAACAAATTTTCCAGTCATGGAGCTGTCCAGATTTTGCCCACGCCTGTGAAATACAAAGCAAATGGAAAGTTGGCCATAAGGAGTGTAGAGAGAGCCAAGCCAGACAGTTTGGGTCAAAAAGCAAAATTTTTACCCAGTGCTTAAATATTAGAAGTTATTCACAGCTGCAGATCATTTGTACTCTACGAGTTCTAAGAATATGGTGCTGAGTTTAGCTTTGGCCTAATTATCTGGTTTGGCTGCTGCTGCTGAGCAGCGTTTTAGGCTTATTTCCAACTTTCCATTTCACCTTGTACTGGCAACAAAAAAGGTTTCAGTAAATAAATCCATTTGAGTGGATAAATCTTCATTCTGTTGAATGGGACTAGGTTGTGTACAGGCTCTGGCGGGCTGTGACTTTGATCGTCCAGCCAAGGCATTTGCATTGGGGGTCGAGAACTCTTGGATCCTTGGCTGATATCATGGGGGAAGAATTTGATTCTGCTCCTCATTACATTTGATTGTGTACCTTGTTACATTAATCTCTAACCTTGGACATGTGCGGAACTGAGACAATAAAAATCCCAACAACCACATGGTAAAACAATTATTCTAAAGTGTTTCAAAACAGGAGGGACCTATTTACCTTAAGAGACCCTGACCAGACATTTAAGAACTAAGCATCTTGAGAATTCTTAGTTCCAAATATGTTCTGTGTTTATATTTCATAGTAACAACTCATATGTGCAGAAATGTAAATTTCCCTCTTTTCTAATGAAGAAACTCAACTTCCAGGTGACCTCAATTTTGACTCCTACTTCCATTGATGGCAGAAAGCTCTATTTTTCCCTAAATCAAGGTAACTCAGTCACTTCCAGGTTGAAAACTGAGATTGATAGATATCCAAATGTATTCATGGCCACATGTTTGCATGGCTCCAAAGTACTTGCTTGCAGGTACCACCCCTCCTCATTCCGTATAGCAAGGGGTCCCATCACCCTGTTTTACAAGCTCACCCATATGATACAAGCATTAAAAAAATGTTATGGAGATTTCTCCAAACCTCCCTCTCCTTTCCTTTTTATAGGACTTAGCTAAGCTGCAGGAAGCAAGGGGTCGGGAAGCTGTGTAATTGTCATTCATCCTGAGCCGGAGATGTGAGCACCTGATTTCTGGTCCATCTTCAATCATTGCTGTCTGTGTGTGACATAAGACATCCTGGTGATTTTAGGTGTTCAGAAGGTATATCTTCCATGGGTGTCACTAGTCCCTTATGGCTGCTCATCTTGACTTATCACACATTCTACATTTTCTCATTCTGATACAGGTCCCTTCTAATGACTCCCTTTCCCTTTTGCAGGCTTGGGAACTCTGGGTTGCTATGGTTACAGCACCCTGGAGTATATCAAAGTCTAAAACACTACCTTCAGGCCCATTTGCCTAAACACCATCCCTTTGGCCATTGATTATTTAAACAGATTTTCTGTCAATCTCCCAAGTCTATCACCTCCCCACTCAGAGGCTTTCTTAATCTACAGCACTAATACCAATCTAGGTTACCTCGGAATCACCTCTTCTAGCCTACAGACTAAAACTTTTTCTCCTTTCATGGTAAAGCAATAAGTACTTTACAATTTCAAATAATACTCCATAATATTCATTGGCCAGAGCACTACATGTCATTCCATGGGGGTGACCTTTGTCCCATCCTGGAGACCTTAATGTGGTGTGACTTCTTCCACACCAGCTCAAGGCTCCCAGAAAAGTGTCCTGGTAGGTTTTTAATAGTAATATATTTATCAATATACTAGAGGCCCAGTGCATGAAAATTCATGCACTGAACGGGGTGGTGGTGGTGGGGGGTTCCCCTCAGCACAGCCTGCACCGTCTCCAGCCTGCCTCAGGAGTGGGAGGCAACCCAGAGATCAGGGGAAGGTGACGCCCCATCACACCTCTGCTGCTGCCACTGCCAGCAGCGCAAGCCTTGGCCGGCCCTGGTTACCTGAGCCTTGGGTAGCTGGGCAGCCACCATCCGAGAGTTGCCTGAACCTCAGTCCAGCCCTGGGCAGCTGGGGGCCTGAGGGGACTGGGGGACTTTGGAGGCAGGGCTGAGGGGACTGGGCACCGCCATCTTGTGGCTGTGGTTGCCGCCATCTTTGAGTGCGTGACAGTCAATTAGCATATTCCCTCCTTATTGGCTGAGGGCACCACCATCTTTGAGGGCGAGGAAGTCAGTTAGCATATTCCCTCCTTATTAGCTGTGGGCGCTGCCATTTTGTGATGGTGTGAGGGTCAATTAGCATATTCCCTCTTTATTAAATAGGATTTTTTTTCTGCTTGGAGATTTTTTATGTCTTGTTTAAGAAATCTTACCCTGCCATGGCAAGATATTAACTAAACATTTTTTCAGTTTAGCTTTTTATATGCCTATCTGTCATCTATGCAGAATATTTTTAAGATGTGAAGTAGGAAGCCAGTTTCAATTTTTCCCATAGGGATATTACCCCCTACAAATTCATTTACATACTACTCAGTAATCTAGTTACAACGTAAGCCTTAACAGGTGGTTTTCTTGCTGAAAAATCTTGAATGGTTCCTCATTATTTATCAAATACAGTCCAAGTTCATTGGTGTTTCATGTAAAGTTGATTATAGTGACAGCTTCCCCCATATTCTTCCACTTCCTTATGCTCTAGATATGCTAAATTACTTAATTTCCCAAATATGACATATTGTTTTCTTTTTTAAATATATTTTATTGATTTATTTTTTACAGAGAGGAAGGGAGAGAGATAGAGAGTTAGAAACATTGATTAGCAGCCTCCTGCACACCTCCTACTGGGGATGTGCCAGCAACCAAAATACATGCCCTTGACCGGATTCGAACCAGGGACCTTCAGTCCGCAGGCCAATGCTCTATCCACTGAGCCAAACAGGTTAGGGCAACATATTCTTTTCTTAATAATTTACCTTTAACTTATAATAGTAACCAAGTAATGATATCAATTCTCTGCAGCTAAAGAGAAAAAGTAAGCAGCTAATTTAAGGGCTAATATTTGTAGGACTGAAGTATAAAATCAAAACCTCAGAAGAAGGAGAATTTCAGAAGTAAAATTTTTGCCTGTAGAGATAAAAGTTTCAAGATAGCATTTTTCTTCAGAGCTAAGAGAATAGTGGGCTCTCACCAGTTCTAAAGCACACATCACAGATGCTCAGAAACCCTGAGACTAGGAGCTGTGTTTTCCTAGGCACAGTCTCAGTGTGGTTTAGATTAGGAAAGAAGCATACCACCTTTCAGAGAAAAAGTTAATAAATCTTTCAATGGCCCTTTAAAATTTCTTTTTTTTAGAGTAGTATTCCCAACTGAAAACATTTAAAGTGTGTTTTTAGTAATCTCCAAATGTTTTATCACCTCTTCAGGCGATGAACTGCATTCAGAATTAAAGTGAGGGTAACCCTAAGGATCCCGAAATTATACAAAGTTTGATCCTTTCAAAAGAAGCTCTGAATGTGGTAGGACTATGTTGCATGGCTGGTTTCCAAGCATTCATCTGGAGTCTATTTCTAAGGATTAGGACAAGATGTCATACATTATATGTAATATTTTTAATTTGCTATAAGTTGGTAAAAGCATTAAAGATCTAGTCTCTCCTATGTTAGATAATTCACATGACTTTAAATAACTTGATTGAGTGAATGATAGAAATACAGAGGGATTGTTTTGTCATTTTAAGGAAGCCCAATAAATGGTACCCTTCATCCCTACTAGAGTTCAGAACATAATAAAAATTAGGTTATGAATAAGGCCATTAGAGAGAAAACACCATCTTTGTTTTTCATAAAAGTTGAAGGAGGTAGCATGCAGGAGAAGGTGAAATAAGCTGTAATCCTGGTCATAGAAGAGGTTACAACACCACATGTTTTCCGTACAAGAGCTGGGCTCCTTAAGGATATGATGTGGTCAAAGGAACATAGAATGTATGCTGCCTGTGGCCAGGCTGGGTCCCAAGAAGGGAAGCAGAAGATCCAAACTGAAACAAGCACAACCCGTTCCTTCTCGAATTTACAAGTCCATCACTCCCACTCCCTCCTCTTATGGAGTGACTGAGAAGGTAGAGAGACCAGGAGCACTGAAGGATCGCCCCTCCTCCTGACTCCAAAAGTGGGGAAGGAGAGGCCTTCCAAACATTGCTCAGCTTTTCACTCTTAGCTTACTGGACCCACTCCCTGGTCCACAGGGTTATGGTTAGTCTTCCAGAGGAATGGAAACAAATGTTGATAAGGATGTCCTGCTTCAGCCTTAATTGAATTGCATACCCAATGCCACTACTGCTCCCTTGGATAGACTTCTGAGTCCAGGCACTAATTACAGTTGTATCACTAATCACTCAAACCCCATTGGTACACAACTATGACTTTTTAATGCTCACAGAATGACAAAGTGTCTCTGCTCCACCTTCTTCATGGCCTTGACAAGGGCAAGTTGACAGCTGGGGGTAACTGGATAGGTGGGGAGTTATCTGGAGGCATCTCCACACATGTCTGGTGAATGACACAAAGTGCTAAACCTGTTGCCTGGGACTCAGCTGGTGCCATTGGCCAGAGCACTACATGTCATTCCATGGGGCCTGACCATTGTTCCAGCCTGGAGACCTTAACGTGGTGGGACTTCTTCCACAGAAGCTCAAGGCTCCCAGACAAGTGTCCTAAGAGAGCCAGGTGAAGCCATATGGTTTGTCCTGATCTAGTCCAGGAATTTAGGCACTTCACTTCTGCTGCATTCGATTCTCTACAAGCAAGTCATCAAAAAGGTCCACATTCAAGAGGAGGGGACTTAAACCCTCAATTCTCATAAGAAAAATATAAAAATATTCCCAATAATATTGTAAAACCTCCACAGTCCAATTGTTATCAGTGTTGATTTTTGTCTCATAAGGATCTGAAATTAGTCTGAAGAATATATGAACTTCAAGACAAGTCTGCCACCAAAACTGAAAATTACCTTTGTTCTATCTCCTATCCATAGTGTGTCCAGGTAATTCAACAGAGCATATCAGAGGCACTTCAATGAGATTAAATGACAACAATAAGGTCTCCAATAATAAAATTCCAACAACACAGAAAGGTCCCTTATGTTAAATATAGTTTCTCATTAATAAAATTTCCAGTTAAAAATCAAATACCTGCCCAGCTGGCTTGGTTCAGTGGTTGACTGTTGACCTATGATCCAGGAGATTACAGTTCATTCCTGGTTAGGGCACGTGCCCGGGTTATGGACTTGATCTCCAGTAGGGGGCATGCAGAAAGCAGCCAATCAATGATTCCCATCATTGATGTTTCTATCTCTCTCACTTTCCTTTCCTCTCTGAAATCAATAAAAATATATTTTTTAAAAATCAAATACAATCACTGAAAATTTTCAACTTCAAAGCCTTCAAAATCCAAAGGAATTAAATTCCAAATTAAAATTTTCTTGCTCCTGTAAGTTACAAGTTCAAAAAAAATTAATTCCTCCCCAATTTCTTTTCCTGCTTAAAAAAAAAAAAAAGATTCTTAGTAACTGGATAGACCTGAGTTTGTTTGTTTGTTTTCAGCAGCTACAGGTTAGAAAACTGCTTTCTGAAATGATGAATGTTCTTCGGGCTTCAAAAGTTGTGTTTATCCAATCTCAAGTCTTCCATCAGCCTCTGCAAAGATCTCAGAAGTCCAGATATCTGAAAGGACACAGCTCCATGGAGCTTACTCATGCAAGGCTCTAATTAAAGGCAAAGGATATGACCCATTAGAAAAAGAATGGAGTCAAGGCAAGTGCCGGGGTCCTGCCCCAGCAGGTCCAGGGGTTCCCAAAGGTGTAGACGGAGTCGGCGAAGAAGGAAGGACATGGAGACAGTGTTCAGTTGATCAGCAGCCTATCCAGGATCTCTAGCCAGGATCTCCAGCCAAGTTCTGGTCTGGATCTCCAGTGAAGTTCTGGTTTGGATCTCCAGCCAGGTTCTGTGTCCATGTTCTCTTGCTAGGTTCTCCAGGCTCTCCAGCCAGGTTCTGTCCAGGTTCTCCAACCAGGTTCGGTCACCAGGTTCTAGTCAGGTTCTCTTGCCAATTTCTATAGTCAGGTTCAGTCCAGGATCTTTTGCCATGTTCTCCCCAGCAAAGTTCTTCTGTCTCTAGAGAACGTTCTGTGTAGGTTCTGTGCCTCCTGGTTCTGTCTTCTGAGTTCTGTGTTGTTACATCTGTATTTATACCAGTTGATTCCAATCCTATCAATCTCTATTACAAAGGTTAGGGCGTTTCTTATCGCCATTCCAGGGAGTAAAGATTATGTAGCTTAAGCATGATTGTTCGTAGTTAAAGTGATTAATTACCCGCCTGGCACTTAGTTAAGAGGTTTTATCCCCTCCCTAACTTCAGGGGAAAATCCCTACCTGGGGAAACAACCTTTCTGAGAGACCTTGGTTAAAACACATAGTGCCAAGAAGGTGAGCAAACATATTAAGAACAGCATGCCATATATGCCAGGTCCCTTGAAACAGCAAGCATGGACCGGCTCCCGGCAAGCAAGCCCTAGGCTTTGGGAGACATCCAGGTGCTAACCCCCGGGGACTTTTTGTACGTACACTGATGTGCTGTCTCGATTAAACCACCAAGATGTGTGCCATGAATCTAGGGTACCCGGGAGCTCCAGGCAGAAGTGCCAAGAGAGGTTTTTAATGCACCTCTGACCACATGCTCAGGCCAGGATGTCTAACTCATTATGCCAGTTGAAAATCTTAAGAAAATAAACTAGTCCCAAGGTTCAGAATTTACACAGCACATTATAAATGTCATTACCCTTTTCCTGGTCAGGAGTCAAAACCAGATCTCCAGGCATCCACGGAAATAAAGATAGAGCTATTTTACAAACCAGCATGTAAATTCCCTTATCCTACAGAGTTTATCTTGTAAATACCAGTAGGTCTTCAGGTTACGTCGGAGATCCGTTCCTACGGCGCAACGTACCGCGATTTTCGCTGTAAGTAGGAACCCACCTACATAAGCACCTACGTCACTCACATGGAGCACACACACAGCAGTAATGAAGTGAAACAGTAAAAATAATTTAAAAGAAAGATAACAATTCCTGACCTTTACTTGTGGTAAATAAATAATAAAAAACATAAAGCACATATGTCGAAATGACAGAATTTTTTTAAATAAATAAATAGGAGATGGTGACGTAACCACGAAACAACATACGTCAAGTCCAAAGTAACCTGAGGACTGTCTGTAGTTCAAAGATGATCGCTGCAATGTCCTCATACCCAGCAAATTCAGAAAATAAAGCAATCTGCAACTGCTGAAGCAGGTAAGCAGGCAAAATTTTGTACCTGTTACCTAATAGTAGTGATTCCAAGGAGCATGGCAGATGCTCAGTGGTAGAGGGAAGGGGGTAGATGGAGAAAATTACTGCTTTCGGCTCCATCAGAACATCTAGCTGCCTTTAAAGGTGGTCCATGACCAATCAGCTTAAACTTACATTACGGAGACGTGAGCCATCAGGAAGTTAATTCTGGTGTGTGTCCATCTTATAGCCAGGCACATACCACTTCCGCCAGAGAGAGGTATATGGAATTGAACTGTCTATTGTGGGTTGAATTGTGTCTCCAGAAAGATATACTGAAGTCTTAACCCCTGGTTTCTATGAATGTGACCTTCGTTGGAAATAGAGTCTTTGCAGAAGTACTTGAGATGCGAGTTAAGGTGAGGTTGGTTGGACTGGAGTAGAGTGAGCCTTTAATCCAACATGACTGGTGACCTCATAAGAAGGGGACAATGCCATTTGAAGACAGAGGCAGAGCCCTGAGTGCCACGCCTACAAACCAAGGAATGCCGAGGACTGCCAGCCACCACCATGTGCTGGGGAAGAAGCATAAAAAGAGTTTTTCCCTCAGCACTTCCAGAAGGAACCAACTTGGCAGAGTCATCTTGATATTGCAATTCCAGCCTCCGGAACTGGGAGAAAATAGATGGCTATCATTTTAAGACCAGTTCATGGTCAGTTGTTAGAGCAGCCCTAGATAATGGATACAGGCATACCTCGTTTCATTGCACTTCGCTTTATAGAGCTTCACAGATAGCGCATTTTTTACAAACCAAGGCCAGATCATGACGCGCTGGATTGCAGTGGTCTGGGGCTGAACCGCAGCATCTCTGAGGTCTGCCTGTACCCAGCCTGATTCTGTTATTTATGTTTGACTGCTGACAGGTTTTAAGCCTCACCCCTGCCTCTTCTGCTCCTGCCCCACATCTGGGAAAGCAGATAAGAATGCCCAGGGCTCCTTCCTTTGGCTCCAGCGGAACTTGAAACCACCTGCAGGAGCCCTTGCTCTGGCCACACTAACCACAGCCAGCCCTCCACCAGTCTCCTTTCCCTGCTCTCTGAGGCCATTTTTGGATTTGCTGTGAGTCACCCTGCCTCACCAGAAATCCTCATCACGTGGGTAATAAACATTTTCCTAACTTCGCTGTGTGTCTATGGTGTCATCACTCCTGAGGTCTGGACCACATTTTGGAGAGGTGTCCTTTCCCTTTCCTCAGGGTGGCCAAACAGATCTGCCTGATGGCCACGTTGGAGCACATGCATTATTGGCGATCCTATCACTCAGTCTTATCTGCAGCACAATTCTATCCCATTCACCACATTCAAAACCTCCTCATTTCTATTTCCCGCCGTCCCAGGTGGCACTGAAAGTTGTGTTTAGTGGCAGAGGCATCGGGTTTGGCTATGAAGAAGAATTCAATCCCCGGATCAGTTGCCCCTGCTGAGGAAAGGGGCATGTCACTGGTTCAGCCCATGAATGTTGGCAAAGGCTAGCTGGACCCCGTGGGTACAAGTTACAGCACTGGGACCAGCCCCACAGCAGGGCATCCTCTGGAATCATGGAACCAGCTAGAGTCCTGGAGAATCAGAGCCCACATTGAAACTCTTAATGTGAGAAGACAGTGGATGTGAGCAGTGCGGGCGCTGCAGGGAATGTGTTATTGGGGGCCCACATCCTCTTCCTTGCACAGATGACACCTTCTCCTAAGAATCGTCCTCAGCCAAACAGGAGCCATGCACCTTCCAGGTTACTCCTCCCCACTGTCTGAGGGCAGATTATGGCCAATAACCAACTGAAAAGGGGGGGAAGGGGGGGAGCGTGCAAACGTTTACTCTTTTGCCTGGAGCTAGAGCCAATTTTTGTGTGCAAATGATGCTCTAGAGCTGGGCTGGTGAATGCGGCAGCCACAAGCCGCATGTGGTTATTGAACACTTGAAATGAGATAGGCTGTTTACATACTGCATTTCAAAGATTTAGTATGGAAAAAAACACACATAAGCTATCTCATCGATATGTATTACATTGATATATGCTGAAATGACAATATTTTGTTGTGTTGGTTTAAGTAAAATGTGTGTAAAGCGTCTGTTTTTTACCTTTGAAAATGTGGCTACTAGACAGTTTTAAATTGCATATATGGCAGGCCTATACTGAGTGTATTCTTTCTGGGCAATATTGCTCTAGAGCAGTGGTTCTCAACCTTCTGGCCCTTTAAATACAGTTCCTCCTGTTGTGACCCAACCATAAAGTTATTTTCGTTGCTACTTCATAACTGTAATGTTGCTACTGTTACGAATCGTAATGTAAATATCTGTTATGCAGGATGGTCTTAGGCGACCCCTGTGAAAGGGTCGTTCAACCGCCAAAGGGGTCGCGACCCACAGGTTGAGAACCTCTGCTCTAGAGCTTCCTGTGGGATCAGTCTGAATCTCATCTCCAGAAAAGACCACCTTCCTGCTGAGCTGGCTTCCCCTGCCCTGCCCTGTTTCTCCAACACTCTTCTCCAGAGAACACTCCTCGCTAAATCGCCAAAACAGAATCCCACCTTGGGCTCTGCTAGGAACCAAACCTCAAAGAGTTGATGTTTTCTATAAATTAGGTCTTCAGTGCTTTATAAGTAACTAGATGTGATATAGGTCATCACATTAAAACTATGTGAAAAAAGCATAGTGCATATATAATAACTAGAACTATGGCATCAAGAAATGATTGCATTAGAATGACATGCTTATGTCAAGTGATACGGTGGAGGGACGAAATAAATAATGATTTTGATCAGAATGCTCGAAAAACACAATCTAAATCGTACAGGTTGTATAATACTAGCTCGTACTTGGTTGATGTTAACTCACTCCCGTTGGGAAGAGAGCTTCGTGTTTTATAGATGCCATTCCTGGGCTCAATATTTATGATTATCATCATTGCTTTTGATGAGCAAATGAAAATCGACACTTTATTTAAAATGTAGGAATCCATAGGATGTGATCAGGATTCAAATTTTAAATGACCTTAACCTTCAGATCTTCTAAAAAATGACATAATGACATCCCCTGGGAGTTTTGTACTTTTGATCAGTGTTTGTCCTAAGATATTCTTCAGAACTATTACTCCAAATATGTATTTTGAAAACAGGTGTTTTTAAAATTTTGAAAATTTTTGTCTATTTTAACTCTATTACTCAGTGATAAATTATTGTTTTTGGCATAAAAGGGCATCGTATTTGGCATAAAAGAGTGCTAGAAAAAGTGTATCTGGTTACTGAAGAGTTGACCTCATGAGAAAAGTGATTAAGCAAGTTATGTTGCTAACAAGCTGGCCTGCATAACCTCACATCACCACATGATGTCGCTCTAATGCAAGGTTCTAAGGATGGAGGCCAATCACAAGAAATTGTCAAATGAAATACAGTCAATAATATTGTGATAATTTTGCATGGTGACAGATGATTACTAAATTTAGTGTGGTGATCACATCATAAGGGACCTAAATGTTGAATCACTATATTGTACACCTGAAACTAATATAGCAGTGATGGCGAACCTTTTGAGCTCGGCGTGTCAGCATTTTGAAAAACCCTAACTTAACTCTGGTGCCGTGTCACATATAGAAATTTTTTGATATTTGCAACCATAGTAAAACAAAGATTTATATTTTTGATATTTATTTTATATATTTAAATGCCATTTAACAAAGAAAAATCAACCAAAAAAATGAGTTCGTGTGTCACCTCTGACACATGTGTCATAGATTCGCCATCACTGTAATATAGTATTGTATGCCAAGTATACATAAAGAAATACACAAATGAGAGGTAAATACAAGAAATACTTTGAAGATTAAAATGTTCAGTTCAAACTACTGTGAGCAACACATATCTTACAATATTAGGTGTTTCTAATTGGTGGGTTTATGTTAAATCTTGTCTCACTTATCTAAAAAAAAGGGGGGGTTTCTTGTTGCAAAGCTCTGTACATACACAACAATCTGCAGTTTGTTCAGGACACCTGAGAAGTGTGAGTAGTTTAGGAAACCAGGGGTCTGTGTGCACTCCAGTTTCCTTACCATATCTACCTTCATGCCAAACAGGATACATAAAAAATTATACTTGGAAATCATGTAGTGAAATTTTAGAACATCAAAGATATAGATTATTAAATTTATAGATTATGATATACTCTCACTATATAATACATAATATATGGAGAAATTGTATATTGTTCATCTCTTATAATTTCCCCATATAACATAGAGCTATATTATATTGCCAATTTATTATAATCTATATATATACAACATATATATGTTATTAATCTATAACATAGATTATAAATTTATAAAGCTTACAATAAGAATAGGTCACCTGCAAAGAAACAAGAATCAGAAGGATACAGATATTACAACAAAAATGGACACAAGAAAACAAACAGTGGCATGTTTTAAGTATTTAAGAAAAGAATTTCAGATATAAAGTCATATACCCAAGCAAATTTCCTTTTAAATCTGTTGTTATAATAAAACTATATTGTTATAATAAAATAAAAATATATGTCTACAATATACAGCTTCAGAAATGTTTCTAAACAAAGAATTCCTTTATAAACATTCATGAAGGAAATACTGACAAGTTGCTGGGAGAGACATGTCATCATGAAAGTGTCATGTGGTCTAAAACACCAAATCTCAAAGATATTCAAAAGAAATAATATCCATAATCAATTCTAGAAAATACCAGCAGGTCGGGGAGGAAGAAGACAGAGGAACTACTTGTCCTTTTCACACACTCTGTCTCCGTCCTGCCAAGATAGAAAATGTCTAAAGAACGATAATTAGAATGATCACAAGTTTTTTTCAGGACACACACTTAATCAGGTGACCTCTAGCTTGAAGAACATATCTGAACAGTGACATTTATTAAAGCCTGAGAAGAAATGAAGGGGGGGGGGGGCTCATTTTCAGATGACTGAGTTAGGAGGCATTCCTTACTCTTAAAATTGTGACTTATAAAACCCTTGGCATTCATGGATTCCCAATCATGGTTTAAATATATGTGATGCATAATATCTATCAGAAACCAGTTTGATCTCTTGCTATTGTCATCTGGTGGCATTCAAGACACACTGCATGACACTGACTTTAAATGCAATTTGGACTTTGAAGATAATACATACATCGGTGTCTGATGTTTTTGTTCATCTCTACTCGGGTGCAGAAGCCCTGTGTAATAAATGCACTTAGAGACACTTCTCTGGCATTTGCCTTTTCAGGGCTGGGTACCTCTTGTCATCCTGGGCCTCTTAATGAGCCCTGGAACCTGGGGCGGCTCACTATTCTCCTCTGCTTCTCCCAGAGGACAGGTGTCCTTTTGCTGCTATAGCAACCACTGTGAAATGCTTTCTGTCTGACTTTTTAAGCTTCTTTGTAATATGGGGATTTTTGCAAAGATATTCTAGAAGCTTTCAGCTCTTTCAAAATCTTGTTCAAAGAGCTGGGCTCAGTGCATAATAAAGCTTTATTATAAATAAAGTGTGGGCTTTGTTATTTCCCCATCTGCATGTGTATCTGTGACCTCTGCTGGGAAAGGCAGGCAGTACTTGGGTCAAATTCTGGAGCTGCTCAGGCCTACTTCTTTGGTGCTGAAACACAGGGTACCAGCAGATGTCGCCATTCTCTTTACTAACAGAAATTCAAACCTACCGCTCCTTTCAGGCACAGAATCTATCTTCACTCTTAGGAAAAGAGCATCACCAAATGGAAGGAGCAAACCCATGCAATTAAGTGTCAAGTTCCTTTCCAATAAATGAACGTAGAGAGGAGGTTAGTTAGAAGGCCTCTTAGGTATCTTCTCATTATAGGGAAGTTATTGCTAGGTTATTTCTTAAATCTGTTTACTCATCCGCAGAGGTTACCAAGTCCTAAAAGTTGAAGTTGGTGTGAATGCTTTAGATAGTAACATATGGGATGTGCTTTGGGTGTGGTATGCCTTTGACAAATGCAAATTTACCTTTGCTTCAGGAATGTAAGCATTTATTTGTCAGAGCCCAATTATGAACAACTCGGCCCCAGGTAGTCAGTAGTTTGAACAAGATAGTCAACAAAAGGACATATCCTAAATATTTTATTATAAAAGTCTTACGACGCCAATGAAAGCTATATTTTCAGTGACTCCTTCAAACATCTTGAAGTTTCCTAACCTAGGACTCGGAGTCCAGCATCCCTTCCCCTGGTCAGCCTCACAATGTCTACTCTTCCCTGTCTGCTCTGCTGTTAACCACGCAGGAACTGTCATTCTCAAAGGAGCTTAACCAGGTCTGTAATTGTAATGTATTAAGGAACCAATACCTGACGTGCACTCCTCCCCTCTCCTTTATTTATGTTTTTCATGCGTTTCTTAATAAGCAACACATTTTAAATTCTGAGTCTGTGGTCTTATTTTCCAGGACAAAGACAGAAACACGTGGGAGCTCGGTCAAGGGTGTCTCACTTTCAGACCCACCTCATTTTCACCCCTTTGCAGTCTGGAGCTGACCTGCCAGGCTTTGGCTCCATTTCTGAGCTGTTTTAGTTCAGAAAGACTTTTGAATTCACACAAGGATCATAAACTAAGTCTGTTTGGCCTCTCTATCACCTTTTCCCCAGCTCATATATTTCTACACAGTTCTCCTAAATTGGACATCTTCCTTGCGCCTAGCTGGATCACTCTATGGTAGGTTCTCAGCCCAAGGATGGGGAAGGGCTCCTGCCCTTGTTCCACTCACATTTAACTGTCATGGCCCCTGGTCTGTAAACTTATCACTGGAATGACTCAAAACTACAATTTTCCATTGAAGTGAGTCAGAACAGGCCTCCCCAGGATCTGCTACTTTGTAGATTACTTGAGCTAAAGGCAACTGAGACTCAAGAGGAACTTTTACCTCTCCCTTGAAGAATTTAAATTGGGGGCCTTCCTCATAACAGGAGTTATTACCAGAAATAGCTTTTTATGGCCTATCTGTATTACAGGACGAACATCTAACTACTGAACATCTGCTCTTCTTACCGTCCTGCAAATGGCCTTTCTCCCCCTCCACAGGCCCAAGGCACCCGACCTCATCCTGAGCTCCAAATGCCTTACTGGTATATACATTTTCCCTTTCTGCCTCTGAACCTACCATGTATGTGGGACTCCCATATGTATTTATTAACTAAGTTTTATTATTTTTCTCTTGTTAACTTATCTCATGTTGCTTTAATTATCGTCCGGCCAGAAGAACCTAGATGGGAAGAGGAAAATTTCTTCCTCCCCAAAACTCTCCATAGTTCTGTGAGTCATGATATCCTGAAACATTTCAGTGAAAACTGAAAAACTTCAGCCCTGGATAGATGAAGCCATGGCTCATCCGTGCTCAGGTCAGAGTTACAAAAGAAAGATAACCAGGAGACGTTCCTCAGAAAAGCCCTCAAGAAATGCCAAACCACCACTTAGGGGAATAAGACCTCAAGGTCTGATGACTATTTCATGAGCCCTTTGTGGGGCCCTAGGAACACTAGAAACATTAAAATGCACAGGGCTCTCACGTAAAAGCCTGGACTCCAACAAACTCCAGCCCTCATGGAAGAGGTTCACGATTCCTCCTCTGAAGCAGAATTTTTCTGAAATTAACTCTTCCACTCCCTGAACTTTAACATTTGAATACTTGAACATATATCCAAATGGAAAAAGTTCCTCAGAACAACCTTAGAATATTAAAGTCAGAGGACTGGAAAATTATTTTTATTTGAAGGAAAAAAAATAGAAAATATTTAGAAGATTCTAAAACTTAAATCTGGAAAACTGTAAATTATTCTCCTTTGATATAAGATGCAATCACAGTTTTATAAGAAAAAAAATATTTACTTCAAAAAGAGCTTGGACTACACTGAATCATATAACGTTCACTAAAGGGGAAATGGTGTGCAGAGATTTCAGTCTTAGGGACAATGGTCAGTTTGAACGGCTTCCCTCCAGATGAATTTGACAAATGATGTACACCTGAATTAACATTAATGCGTAGATTACATAACAAGTATGTATTTACAGAGACATGCTATTATTAATAAAATTAATTGTTTTTCCTTTTGCCCACTGAAATGGCTAGAGACCTGGCATCCCAGATGGGGCCAGACTGATAATGAAGAGGTAAAGACACAGGTACCAAATTTGAAAGGTTGGATTGTGACAATATGAGCATCAAAAATGAGATAATGAGCCTTAGCTGGGTTGGATCAATGGATAGAGCATCAGCCTGCAGACCTAAGGGTCCTGGGTTCGATTCTAATCAGGGGCACATGCCCAGGTTGTGGGTTCAATCCCCAGTGGGGGAGCATGCAGGAGGCAGCCAATCAATGATTCTCTCATCATTGATGTTTTTATCTCTCCTTCTCCCTTCCTCTCTGAAATCAATAAAAATATATTTTTAAAAAATGAAATAATGACTATGGTTCACTAAAATACATTAAATCTTCTAAAATCCTAAGTCTGTGATACACAAAAAGATACGTGTTTCTTCATGGTCACAGACAAGAATCTAAGGTTCTTCATATTCCATTATATTTTACTGGTCTAACTCTCTAGAAGTGAATAACCTCATTAACAGGAATATTGTTTGACTCCCATAATTGGGTTAGCATCTTTCATCCCCAGGGAGACTTAGAAGTAAATATAGATATTTTTATAAAAAAGAAAATAGAGCATTACATTTATATACATTTATCTATGTAATAGGTAAGAGGATCTGACCTGTTTTAATGATAGCCTTGAATCTCACCTAAATACTTAATCAAGGAATTTATTTTTATGAAATCTTACATTTTATATTTAGTATTAAAACACCAAAGTATAACAGGTACTCTTATATTACTCTTCTAAAGATTTTGCTTATTCATTTATCTTCTTTCTCCCTGGAATTAATTTTTGTCAATGGTGTAAGATTTGGATCCAAATCAATTGCATTGTGTTTACGGATATTGTCTCAGTGCAATAAGTTTTTTTGTTTTTTTAATATACATATATTTCAGAGAGAGGAAAGGAAAGAGAGGGAGAGAGGGAGAGAAACATCAATGATGAAAGAAAATCATTGATCGGCTGCCTCCTGCACACTTCTTACTGGGGATCAAGCCAGCAACCTGGGAATGTGCCCTGAGAGGGAACTGAACCCTGACCTCCTGGTTCAAGGGATGATGCTCAACCACTGAGCCATACTGCCCGGGTACAGTAAGGTTTTTTAAATGTATGTGTTCTCTTTATTGCTATTTTAAAGAAATACAATTAATTTTTGCATAATGACCTTAAACCTACCTATTTTGGTAAAACTTTATTAGTGTTAATAATTTGCATTATTTTTTTTTAAATTTTCAACATAGTCTTATCTGTAATCAATTATAGTTTCCTTTTCTTCCCATCCTTACACTATCCTTTTTGCTTCTTTGTTTTACTACACAAGCCAGAACATTCAATGCAATATTTAATAGGTGTGGTAATAATAAACGTCTTATCTACTTCCTGATATAAAAGAAAATTATCTTATTTTGTTTTACCTTAACAACAATGTTTGATATGTTATTTGTCCTTATTCGGTCTCCAGGTTTTTCCCAACCCTTTGAGCATGATAGCACCCATAGATGATGATAATTTTTAGGGTGCATTGATGTAAATGCGTGATGTTGCTCAAAGACTCCACCTCCAAATATCATCACATTGGGACGTAGGTCTTCAACATATGAATTTGAGGGGACACTATCCAGGCTATAACTGCAACATATAGACCAAACGGGACAGCTTGGGGAGCAGCCTCTGCAGTTCCAAGAAGGCTTATTGTATAGGCTTCTGGTCAAACATGACTCTGTCCAGCTTATTTAAATGGATTGGGCCAATAGTATCCTTAAACAAGGGGTATGATTTCTCCAAAAGCCAAATAGGCCTATTAATCAGTAGGTCTCTTGTCAATCTGTGGGAGCAAGAACATTTTATTCTTAATCGTCTGCAGTGTATGGAGACCTCCGGCCCATGTAATCCTCCCAAATTTCATAGTCTATGCGAGGTCCTAGATTTTTTTCAGGGTTCATTACCCATCCTCGATTAGTCACATGATTTATGATCATAGTAAATGTTGCTTAGAGCTTGATTCTCAGTTGCAGATAAATCATAATATCTTCGTGATAGTGCACTAGAACGCTGTATAGTTGTATTACACTAGACCTGCCTTAGTAAATTGTGACAATACACAGGGGAGTTCAAATATCCTGGAGGCAAATGTATATTGGCAACCCTTCCACATGAATGCACATTGTTGTTGACTCTCCCTAGCAACTAATATTGAGAAAAATGCATCAGCTAGGTCAACTGCAGAAAACCGGTCACCTTTAGCTTGTTGAAATAATCTGTGTAGCAGTTGAATAGTCTGGACAGGCATTAGGGTTGCTGCTTAATGGAGTCGCCTACAGTCCATGGTCAGCCTGCATGATCGATCCATCAGCCTTCCTCACTGGCAACAACAGGCTATTGCAGAGTGCATAGGCACTAACACTCCTGCATCTAACATGCCCTTAATTAGTGCTGTAAATTTTACTGCCCTAGGCATATGATAGTATTTCATATTAACTACTTCAGTAGGCTCTGGTAACCCCAACAACCCCCATCATTCATATCCAACTAGTACTGGACTTAGGGCAGATTTACAAGTTATTTTTCTCATTTTACTCAGTAGAGGAAGCAATTTTTAGCCAGTCATTATATCCATACAAATTATACATTCAGGTAAAGGAGACATTCCCTCCGTATACTTTTTTAAGTTATATATTTCCACTTTTAAGGAGACTTCGATTTCTCTTTTCTTTTTTTTTAATCCTCACCCAAGGTTATTTTTCCATTGATTTTTAGACAGAGAGGAAGCGAGAGGGAAAGACAGAAATATCGGTGTGAAAGAAACACATTAATTGGTTGCCTCCTGCACCAACCCTGACCAGGGCCCGGGCCTGGGAGGAGCCTGCAACTGAGGTACATGCCCTTGACCCAGATCGAACCCCGGGACCCTTTGTTCGGCAGGCTGACGCTCTATCCACTCAGCCAAACCAGCTAGGGCGAGACTTCGATTTTTATTCCTTCTACAGCAGCACCTCCTGATTCCCCTAATTAGTTCTGTCACCCCTAAGGGGGTCCTGAGTGGGCCTAGGCAGTGCTCCTGTGTGGGCTGACTTAAAATCAGCAGGCATTTCATCCCCACATTTGTAAGAGGCCTTGGTTCTCCCACAGGGATTTGTTCAGGAGACTCTGTCCCTCATGCATTGCTCTTCTGCCATTCCACAACTGGGTCCTGAATTCTTGCCCTTTTCTTGTTTTGATTTCCTTTCTTTTGTAAAACTCTAACCTTTGTATTATCTTAAAGTCTCACAGGAGGAAGCTGGGATAAAAGATCCCAAACTGCCTCCTTTATGTCCTTTGAGATCCTAAGAGTAAAATCACATATGGTGTCCAGGGTCGTGGGGCTGTTCTTATCATAACCTGGGTGAGGGGCACTCCACTGGGAGCCTGTTTCACTGTCGTATAGCTAGTCCAGTACTGACTATAGCAGCAGCATTTCTGCAGCCTCAGTAGACACTGACAATGTAAATCACAAGGGAGGGGCAGAGCCATTACCCTACTCTAATAAGAATGTCCCCTTAGTCCACTCCAGTCAGCAAGGACTTCTCCTTGAACTGTCTCCACAAAGACAGCAGCCAAAAGGGCATCCAGATGCGTGCAAACATCACCCTTCACAGTGTTCCAAACCAGGGATGCTGCTACTTGATCCAAATTCTCAGGAGCCATTTCCACAAGGTCACCACAAAATGCTGCATTTGCCTCTGCTTTGGCACTGAACAGCCCCCTACTGACTCCTGCCCTCAACCAGTGACTTGTCCCACTTGGATTATCATCTTAGCTCCAATGGGTCTCAGCTGACCCATCAGGTGTTATGGTGCCCAGTTTCCTCTGGTGGGGGCTGTGCTTGCCAATCAGAGAGGATGAAGTTTAACTGAGGAGACTCTGAACTTTCACTGCTGCTAACACGGAAAGTAGCAACTAGAAACTGATTGAGCCAACTTGCCATCAGTTTGCACTTGTCTTCCAGTTTTGCTAGCTCCTGGCAATCAGGTTGTCATTTGTATATTGCAATGGAAAGTCTTATCAGTAACTGATTTCAACACCTGTGCTACTTCAAGTCAAGTATACCTTGGCAATCACCTCTGCATTGATAGTTCATTTTCATTCCCTGTATCAGAATCATCCTTTCCCTTTCTAAATAATGCCCGTCATGTTTTTATAAAAGCATGAGTCAGAAGTCTTCTAAGCAATCTCACCTGTAATGCCAACTGTGCTAAAACAAGATTGAATCGTTAAGAAATCTAATAGCAATACAAATCTATAATTTGTTAGCTAGAGAAAAAGGAAACCATCTAACAACAGTACTGAATTAGAATTTGGATCTGTCAAAGGCTGTCTTGCAGCATGGGGCTGCGGAGGCCTGGTACAGGCTCCTACCTTCACATACTATATAGGTTATGGCTGTAATCACTATCTCTTTTGTAGCAGGGACCACCTGTATGTGCATAGGTCACCTTGGAACTATGGAGTCCAGGAATCTCACTGGGTTTTTCATATTTTGCTGGTCACATAGACATAGTCCTGCTACAAAATCAGCCTCAACAGAAGAGCTCTCTGGAGGTCCCACCAGATGTAATTCATCAATCTCACTCTTACCAATAAACAATGCTGAGGAGCTGATAAAAAAAAAAAACACAAAAAAAAAAACAAAAAACCTAAAACTCCTCAGACCCACCATTACCAAGGCAACATTATTAACTAGCATGTTTCAGATACTGGGACCAGAGCTTAGTGAAAAGCTGGAACTTGAGCAAAACAGCTCAGGGTAATTCCAGGACTGCTGGAAATGAACCTTTCAACACACCGTGACAAACTGTCTTACTCTTCCTAGCTTACTATTTTGATTGGGAATTAATATGTATCAAATTCTTTTACCACATTTATTTAAATTATTACATATTTTTCATCTCTTATCAGTTAACTATGGAAAATTTAAGACAATTTTTCTCCCTAATGTTAAAGCATGTTTGCATTTCGGGGGGTGGGGGGAGAGGATGAAACAACAACAAAGACCAACTT
Organism: Myotis myotis; assembly: GCF_014108235.1. Classification (NCBI taxonomy): domain Eukaryota; kingdom Metazoa; phylum Chordata; class Mammalia; order Chiroptera; family Vespertilionidae; genus Myotis; species Myotis myotis. The sequence goes on from NW_023416401.1 coordinate 46,291,710, forward strand.
TATCTTTTTTGTACATTGTTCTATCTGGTTTGATCATATTTCATTTGTAATTTTTTCCACTTTTGTTCATGATTGAATTGACCTGTATAATTGCATTCTCACACATGCCTCTTCTGGTCTTGTTACTAAGTTTATAGTACAAATTGAACAAATTGGAGAGTGTTCCCTATTTTTGTATTCACTAGAAGAGCTTTGTTACAGATTTTTAGTTCGTAAGAGTTGGATAGCACATGTTCTTTAGGAGACAATTTCAAACTTCTGATCCAATTTCTTTAATGGCTATCCAAATATTTCAGTCTTTCAAGCACTTAGATCAGGGGTGGGGAATGTCCAGACCACGGACCATGAAATCATTTGGTCTGGCCCTACCAAGGCATTAGGGGTGAGTTAATTAAATGTTTGACCAAATATAGCAGGCTAATTTTTAAGTTGATAATTTTGTATCGCCCATGAATGATGTTATAAATATCCAAATGACCCTTGGCAGAAAAAAGGTTCCCCACCCCTGTCATAGATCAATCTTGGAAAGTTATATTTTAGAACTCTTTGATTTTGTTACTTTTTCATATATGCTGTGATAATGTTATTTATCTTAACTTCTGTTGTCTATATTTATGTCCTTCTTTTGGTCCCAATGTTATCAATGCAGTTAATATACTGAATAAGCAATAATGTCAACATAAAATATAACTGCTTGTCCTTCCAACATTCATTAAACATTTTTCAGAGTGGGACTTTTCCCCGTGACCCTGTATGAAAATTCTAACAAGCCTACTTGAATAACAGATAGTTCTAACTAAGTTGGAGTTGAAAACACATCTAGCCCTAGCTGGTCTGGCTCAGTGGATAAAGCCTCGGCCTACCGACTGAAGGATCCAGGTTCGATTCTGGTCAAGGGCACATGCTTGATCCCCAGTAGGGGGTATGCAGGAGGCAGTTCATCAATGATTCTCTCTCATCATTGATGTTTCTATCTCTCTTTCTCTCCCTCCCCCTTCCTCTATAAAATCCATAAAAATATATTTTAAAAAGAAAATAGAAAGCATATCTAATAATTGGCATAACCATTCCCATTACTGACCAAAATTCTAACTAGATTTACCATAGAAATGTTTTCCCCTTCCCCTCCTAGGGTCTGTTTCAGGTTAGAAAACTTGCAGTGGAATAGGGGGTCTTGATTTAACTTCTATCTTTGCCTTCCCCAGACAGCTAATTGGAACTTTACCCTTCAAGGGCTGGCATGCAGAGGGGGAGAATTGAGTATGCGCAGGAGCTGTCTTACTTAAACTGTCCCAACATGAAATTGGCTCCCACTTCTCTGAGTGTGAAGGATGACTCACTCAGCCTGCCTCTTCAAAGGTGTCCTGATGTCTGGACTTTTGTGATGTTTTTCTCACTTCCTCATCCTCTCTCACATGCTCTCAATTTCTGAATTGATTGTAACAAAAATTTATCCATATTATTGGTTGGATCAAAAGACATACTTCCGGGACTTCTTTGAATCTCTCCCTTGAATCTTGTTTCTCTCTCTCTCACTCTCACTCTGAGTTAATGTATGTAAAGCATTTAGAGAATTGCCTGAATATACATATACCATGTAAGTGAAAATTCCTATAACACACTAGGAAGTGAACTGCACTGGGTCCATTTTTTTTCAAAGCTATGTTCTCAGTGCAGAGAGCAGTTCCTGGCACAATAAAATAATGCCCCTGTTTCTTTCATGTTTTCCCTTTTTTCTGCTATTTCTCTTTTTAAGGAGAAAGTTTAGTTCACTGATATTTTATTTTATTCTAAAATTTAAAAAAGCATTTGTGTCTATAAATTTCTCTGAGTGCTGCAAATTTCTCTCATACAGATTTTGCTGCATCCTACAATTTTAATAGACGCAATTTATTTCATTCCATATATATATTTTAGTTTCAATTATTATTATTTTTACAAAGATACTATTTATAACAGTGTTTTTAAATTTCGCAATTATGGGCATAGCTTTATCTTTTGTTATAGATAACTTATTTATGTTGTGGTCAGATAGCATGCTGATAATACCACATTTTTTTCAAACTGTTGAGACTTATAATTATGTTATGTGAGTTACAGTATGCATTTCCTGCTTGCTGAATGCAGAGTTCTATAAATGTCCACTTTGTTTTCAAAGATTTGGTCTCATTTGACAGCCCCAACAACTTCAGCTGCAATGCTTGGTGGTAAAACTTTGGAATTTAGACTTAAATTCCCTAGAGTGGGTGGAGCAGCATCTACTACAAAGTCAACGACTACCATGACCACCACCAGGACCACCTCCAACACCAACCAGCACCACAACCACCAGCACCACCACAATCACTATTGGTTTTACTTTCAATCGAAAACCAGTGATATCAACTGGGATTCATTAACCACTTCCAGTCAGTTTTGCTTCTACACCTTTTACTTCGACTGTTAATTTGATCATAACTCCCGTGATGACATATGGTCAGCTGGCCGGTCTGATCAATAAATGGAACCTTGAGTTAGAGGATCAAGAGGTCATCACCAGGTCACCCAGGCCAATGCTTGGCACTCTGCATTGATTGACAATAGTTAGAAGATGACTATTTTACATGGAAAAGTGGAAAAAGTGAAACTGGATCAGAAAAGACTGGAAAAAGAATTGGATTTGGTCCTGCTGCAGTAGAAGGAACTAGAAAATCTCTTGATCTCTTTAGAGGAGTCTGGGAAGGACAATGGATCCGTTTATGCAAGTTATGTAGATGAGGAGTGTGAGAGGATTTACAAAGTAGCAGAAAACATAGGTGCTCAGCTGAAACAAATGGCCCAGGATCTGCAGGACAGTACTGAGCACCTAAGTATATCTGAAAGACCTGACACTATTGACCTGTCCCAGCAGATCTGCAGAATTCTGAATGCTCATATGGGCTCTCTACAGTGGATCAGCCAGAATTCACGCTGCTGCAAAGGAATGTGGAAGCACAGGTTTTCCAAGATTAATCTTCACCAGCAGCCACAATGCAATGTCAGGATCGCTTTCTATTGAATGACCATATCTTCAGCACGTTATACATTATCTACAAAATATTGGTGACATTCAATAGAGCAGAAGTTAACAACTGGTATATAACTTTTGGTTGCAATGAAGTGTGTGTTTTTTTGTTTTGTTTTTTCATTTAAACATCGTGCTGTTGCCCTAGCTGGTTTGGCTCAGTGGATAGAGCATCGGCCTGTGGACTGAAGGGTCCCGTGTTAGATTCTGGTCAAGGGCACATGCCCCGGTTGCGGGCTCGATCCCCAGTAGAGGGAGTGCAGGAGGCAACCAATCAATGGTTCTCTCTCATCACTGATGTTTCTATCTCTCTCTTCCTCTCCCTGCCTCTCCCTTCCTCTCTGAAATCAATAAAAATATATATATTTTTTAAAAAATATCGTGCTGTTGAGAATTATACTGTAGCCTAGCTTTTAGTATTAGCAAATCAAAGCGATATTAGCCCTTTTGTCTAGACAGCAGCCTATCAGATGTTGACTGTTTTGTAATTTGTATCTTACTCTCCTAGATTCCATATCCTACCATCAGCACACATCCTTCTCACTCCAACCAGGTCATAAATGCTTGCCAAAAAATAAATGCCAGCTAGTCTTTGAGGGGTGCCTGTTACATAGCAGAAGTAGATCAGTCAAGTCTCTCTCCTCAAGGGAACTTACTGTCTAGCTTGAGATATAATGAATGGCTATCTGTATAAAAGCAATATAGATAATACAGAATTACAGAAAATGTTTTACAGAGATTCACAGACAGGAGGAAAAGTTAGGGTGGGTTTGGGACTTGGATTAGGTTATTTTTGAAAGGGTAAGTTTCAGGCAATTTGTTTGTTATATACAGTTACCTTGGTGTTTTTACTTGGTGTTAGCATATGATTTATAGTTATTTGTTTTTGTGTATTTGTTTTGCAAAAGAAGCCTTGTTCTTACCTTGAGAACAATTTGATCTCTTGTGTTTCATGTTTCACCGAAGACACAAATAAAAGTGATATTCTAAAATACAACAACAACAACAAAAAACAACAACAACAAAGACCCAAAACAAAAGAACACCAGCTCTGGAGTCTGGGACTTTGTTTCAAATAACAACTTCATTCTTTTTAGTTATTAAGGAAATTATCTCCTCTGAGTCCCTGGATCCTCATCCATAATATATTCTACTTTGAGAACTTTGATTACATATTTATGCATGTTAAGCTATTAAACTAAACGCTCACTTAAAAATATTTTTGATGCCGAAACCAGTTTGGCTCAGTGGATAGAGCGTTGGCCTGCGGACTGAAAGGTCCCAGGTTCGATTCCGGTCAAGGGCATGGACCTGGGTTGCGGGCACATCCCCAGTAGGAGATGTGCAGGAGGCAGCTGATTGATGTTTCTCTCTCATCAATGTTTCTAACTCTCTATCTCTCTCCCTTCCTCTCTGTAAAAAATCTGAACGTCTGCATTGGATACTATGCTATATGCATAAAAGGGAGGAAACCTAGGGCTTACTCTCAATCAGATTATAATTTAGCCTTCTAATCATGGGGGATAGCAATGTTTATGAGATTTCTGCCTGTTGGAATTTTGAACTTAAGGTGAATCGGCTGACATTGCAATCCATATCTGTTCTCAAAACACACATTCAATAACTGACTATCTAAATCCTGAAATTTTATGTCCTACAAAAATTTCATTTGAATTAGATGTGATGACTGCTGCTGAAACCATCCTAAAAAACTTTGTCGCTTTTAGAAATCATTTTTGTTGTGTAGAAAGACAGCAATAAATGTTTTATAGCAAGTACTTTATCTCTAAAAGAAAACAGAGGAACAAATCATCAAAAAATATATCCTATGATCAACTTCATTTTACCAGGTTTCAAGATTTAAAAAATTTTGAAGGTATTCCTTTAGTTGGCAAACATGAGCTTTCTATTCTAAGACAGATATCCTATTTTGCAAACAGGTTCAAAGACTGTTGAAATAGTACATGGAGGGTCCCGTAGCAAAAGAACCTTTCTAACCATTGCTAGCTACCGCACCTCTGCAGGAATCTCATCCTTCACTGCACTTGAGCAGCGAGGGAAAAACCTGGCAGAATCCAACCTCAGGCTGAGCTGTCGGAATCTACCTCCTTCTTCAAGTTCAGCCGGAACTGAACTTCCCTGAAACGCACCCAAGCAGCACTGGCCGCTTCGCCCGCCCGCGTCAGCGACCTCACTCGCGGTTCCCACGCTCCCCGAGGCCACTGAGAACGCCAACCTTCGTGGACGCGACTGCGCCTGCGCCCCAGTTCTGCGCGTGCGCTCTGGTTCCGCGCATGCTCAGAGGCGGAGGCCGGCGGGTCCTGGGAGCTGCCCCGCCCCTGCCCTCGGCGCCCAGCTTCCCTTCCGCGCCCCGGTTCCCCTTCCGGGAGCGCAGGCGGCCGCCGCTACTGCTTTCCCTCGGCCTGCAGCTCTCCTGCTGCGACCATGGCAGCTCGGACACCCGGGGCTGCCTTGCGGCTCTGCGCCACTGGTACAGGCCTGGCTGGGGGTGGTGCGGGTGGGCGCGGGGACCCTCCCCGGATGGGGTCGGGCCTGGACCGGCCTCGGGGTCCCTCGCCGTGATTCCTTCCTCCCACGCGGGCTGCCCGAGACCAGTGTCACGCGCGGGAAGGATGAGTTTTCCTCCGTTCGGTTCTGATTCTCAGGGTGGCAGGAAGTTTCCGGAGCGCTGGCTCCACTTACAGGCGTGAAGGATGCTACCTTCCGAAGGTGCAGCCACTCAGGGCTTGGGCTTTAGGTTCCGAGTCTTTGGGAAGAAGGGGCGAAGGATGGGGTGTCCCAGGGCAGAACAGACTCAGGTGCCCAGTGGAAAGTGCCCCGAATGTGGGTGGGCCTTTGCTCAGCCCCCGCGCCCCTGTTTCTCTCTGGGCTGTTTTCACTCAGTAACCAGGATGTGCCAGATCCTCTTCCGGAATACTATTGGTGGTGGAGCTCAAGACCTATGAAATTGGGAATAAAAACTAACCGTTTGGAAGAGATTAACCAAAGAACGTAGATGCATATATGCAAAACTCATGGACACAGGCAGTAGTGCGGTGAAGACCTGGGGCGGGGAAGAGGGTGGGGAAGCGGGGGTTACTGGAAGGAAAACGAGACACCTGTAATGCTTTCAACAATATAATTTTTTTTTTAAAAGCTAAAGTATGTAGAATGGTATTTGGAGTTTATGCCGAGGAGATCATTGGTATTAGAGAAAAAGGAAAAGCAACAATTTCTATCCCTATTCCAAAAAGATGGCATGTGACAAGGAAAAATGGGATGAAAGTGGAAGTATATTTAAAAAGAACCTCTGTGATTTACTAGCCTTTCACAGTACGGTTGCATGCAGAATGTTTATTAAACATTTGAACTCTTTATGCTTTTTCATCACTTGTGCCCTGGGATGGTTCAATGAATTTTTTGGTAGGTTGATAAAAATCAAAAACATTTTTTTTAGATGACTGAGCTTATAGTACAAGCCAAATGATACACCAGCATTTATTATATATGTTTTCCCTTTTTCTTTCAGTTTTTTTACTTGAGATGGCTTTCTGTAAAGGATTCGTAGAAGATTTAGATGAATCGTGAGTATATATATTTTTAAGTAGTATCTTCTTCCAACTCTGAATATTTGTATGAATCTAGTCTTTTAATAATAGAGCCAGTAATAACTAGTGCTTACTATATATAGCACTAATTTTGTTCAAAGAGTTTTACTAAGTTGTAAGATTTTAAAAAGTGCCAAACTCATCTGTGTTCTATTTTATCATTTCACCTGTATTTGCTATGTTTTTCTGCTTTAATCAGTAAGTGGCTCCTGGAATTTGGGACCATGCTGTGTTTTTGTGTGTATGTGTGTGTGTTTGTTTTTACAGTACCACACCATTAATCACAAGGCCTTGCTTATAGTAGGTGAAGAGTCGAGTCGTGCTCCAGACCAAAACCCAATGTGTGATCTTTCAGACAATTGTAAAGCTTTACCTGGCAGGCCTCCAAGGGGAAACTACCCTCCCCACACTAAACTCGCTGTACAACCGGTGCCCCGCAGTCTCCGGAGGGAGTTGTAGCCATAGACTCAGGCCTCTAGGGCCAGCGTGCTAGCTAGGCTAAGTGTCTGCATTCCTAGCCCACTTGCCTTTAGGCAGGAGGCAGGGGGCTCACCTGAGGCATTTCCTGTGCACCTTGCAGAGACCTCCTTACAGAGGGGCGTGACCGAGGCACTTTGCTCCACCTGGACTCAGCGCTTTTCACCTGTCCCTTTTCCCTGGCCGTCCCTCTGCCCAGGGGTCCATAAAGAGGCAGAGGCAGAAGAAGCCTTTGGTTCACTGCTCCTCTGTAAGTGCTGACCCTTGCCTGGCACGGTTCCACTTGGGAAAATGGAACACTGAGGAGCTGGTGCCTTTTTTGTGTGCCCCTTGGCTTGCATCATAGCAGTAAACGAAGAAAGCCTCCATTGTTACTTTCAGTTTGACTTGTCCTACTTACCACCTCCACATGACAACATTGCTGTAGCAGCAGGGTGGTCAGTTGAGCACATGCCGTTCTGACAAGCAAAAGCCTCAGGGTCCTATGGGGCCCTTTACCAGCCATGCCAGTGAGTACTGGGGAGTACTAGCAGATTGTTTACAGAAACTGTTTGATCCTGGGAGAACCATTGTCAACAGGGAGGTAATGTTCTTAAATGTTAAAGGTTAAAGTCAGTGGTATGGAGGCAGGCTAAATAGCCATCTTAGACAGTGAGAAAGAATAACTGAATTTATTTAAGGAAAAGGGGATGGGTGATGGGGATATCCAAAGGGATGGGCTACACAGCACTGAGCCAAAGCGTATTGGGTCATGATGGCAACAAAAAATGTATTTAGGACAGTAAAACGAAGAAGGGCATAGAAGAAGCAACAGGAGAGCCTAGGCTGGGCTGCTTTGTCTCACTGGGAAGTTAGAGAAAAGGGAGCCTTGGGGACAGGTTCAGGGGTGGAGCCTGGGACAAGCTGCTGCTGCTCATTGCTCCCCTGGTTGCAAGTCTCATAGGGTCCCTTAGAGGTTGGGGGATACATCCCTGTGGAGGAATGGAAAGGGGTTGCTCTTTGCTGAGAGAGTGCGCACTGGGTCCTTTGCCTTGAGCATATTTCTCTCTCTTGCAGGTGGAAATAGAGGTTTCAGGGTAGAGTCTTAATAGAATACTCATCAGTTTTCCAGGTGTGCTCTTTAAGCATGGTGTTCACCAATTGGCTAGTGCCAGGGCAGGGGGTCATTAGTCAATATAGTTAGTCCTGAGGCAGCCAAGGCAACACTTTTCTGGTTTTGCTGCTTTTCTGGGCCTGAAGCTGAAATACAACTGAGGCCTAGATGTTCTCTTTAGAGAGAAAAGGGCCAAGGGTGGTCTAAACAGCCTGACCAGCGATATGAAAGATCCAGGATCCAAACTGCATTACCAGTGATATTCTAGGGGAGGATATGTTGCCCCGGGGGCAAGCTTCTTGTTTTCTCAGGTTTGCCCCTTGGTAGGCATCTGAAGCTTTCTGCCCTGGTGAGTTTCTGTACCTGGCCCATCGTCCTTGCTCTGGGGGTCAGACAGTAACTATAGACCTCTTCCTTTAGAATGGCCTGACAGCCATGACTTTAGCCAGGAGGAGGAAGGGAAGATGAACAGGCATAGGTACCCCAAACCCTCACCTTCTTTAGATGGATGTTCTGTTGACTGACAGGTATGGCCCACCATCATGAGGGGTGCAGTGTGTGCTACCTGCTGTGAATGTCCTGACCCACTGATGCCAGGGTTTGACAAGAAGGACAGGTTTTTCGTGCTAGTTTAGTGTCGTCTCACACCAGCCCAGTCCAAGATGGTGTCTGAATTTCTGTCCTCTGGTGGACCCAGCAGGCAATTAGTTGCACCCCTGCTTGCTCTGGGGTAACAATTCATTTCCATGTTTAGCTGACAAGCCTGGTATGCTCCTCGATTCCATTTTCCTTTGTCAGCATAGAGACCCGTGAAAATACAGTAGTGCTTATTTGCTGGGGCTGGAGTGAGGAACGGGAGGTGGGAGAGCAGTGGTCAGATCATCTTACAGTCCTAGCCCTTATGAGTAGCCTTACAAATTCAAAGTACTCCACCATGCTTGGTGAAGGTTGAATGGTGTCCACACCTAATTCTATTCCAGTAAGTTAACCCAAAGGAGCCATCATTGACCCAGGCCCAGGGGCGATCCAGGAGGACTCTGTCTCTGGTTCCCCATTGGACTAGAGGAGGCTCCTTGGATGTTATTCCTGAGAGGTGGAGAGCCACTTGGGAGACCTTTTCATGGAGTTTTAAGACTCCGGCTGGGCTCCTGTGCCTTTGCCACTACACCATAGAGTCCAGGGTCTCCCTCATTAGCAGCATGATTGGAATTTCTGCTCATGAGCCTACTACTGCACTTGGCTGCCAAGGCCCAGCAACAGGCCAATAACTGCCTCTCAAAGGGTTGTATCTTTCAGTCAACTTGGGGAGGATATAGATCCTTGGAATCCAGGAGAAGAGAGCCCTGGTGGCCTGCTGGAGGGCTGCCAGGGTGTCTTGCTAGTTGGGGCCCCACTCAAAGGCAGTGGCCTTTCTGATAACCTGGTAGATGGGTGCCATCCAGATCCCCACATGGGTTCTATGACAGCATCAGTAGCTGATTGGGCCCATCAATTCCTAGACCTCTTTTCTATTTAGGGGTTGGAAAGGGCAAGAAGGAGAGCAGCTATTCTCACAAAACCACGTTGTTTGCTCAGTGTAAAACCACCGAGTCATCATTATCAGAAGCTGAAATTCAAGTTCCCAGATGCCAACTAAGGGCAACCCAAGGCAGGCAAGCTTTCCAAGGATAGCAGCCTCAGGCCTGCTGCATTAACTAACTACAGGTGTGAATGGAGCAGAAGGCATAGGTGCTGAGCATGTGTCTGTGTTTCTACCAACTGCCACTTCATTACTTCAGTTCTCTACTTTTATTATGATGTTTAATGGGTAAGATTTAGAGATCATTGAGTAAAATTTGCATGTAAAAATTTATTAAAAGAATTTTGTTGCATGCCCCTATATTTATCAACTAATTATCCCCACCTGTTATTCAGTGGTAAAGTAGAAACATACAAAGACTTGTTTCCTTGTTTTTTGTTTTGTAGGTTTAAGGACAATCGAAAAGATGACATTTGGCTTGTAGATGTGAGTATGTAAAATTTTTGTACTAATTAACCACCCCTACAATTTTAAACATTATTTTCTACTAGAGGCCCAGTGCACAGATTTGTGCACCAGTGGGGTCCCTCAGCCTGGCCTGCACCCTCACAATCCGGGACCCCTCGGGGAGATGTCAGAGAACCGGTTTCGGCCCCATCCCCGCAGGCCAGGCTGAGGGTCCTCTAGTATGCATATAAGATCTTTTGTTAATCTCTTCCTGCCCTCCCTCACCCCACTTTTCTCTGAGATTCATCAGTCTGTTCTATGTTTCCATGCCTGTGGTTTCCACTCCTGTGTTGAGCGTCTGCCCTCTGGTGGTCAGTGCACATCATAGCTACTGGCCAGTTAGCCAGTCACTTAGGCTTTTATATATATAGATGAACCTCAGAGCCTTAAAGTTCCTGGCAAGGAACTTGACTTTGATGAAGTTCTGATGAGGTTGGTTTGTGGATTGTGTCTGAGGGAGATTATCGTATGATTTTTATTTCAAAATTCACTCTCGCTTTGTCATGTTACCCAAGAGACTGTGTATATTAATCACTTGGCAGTCAAAATCATCTTTCATCTTAATAGTAACAAAGTCAAATTTTTCTCATTTTCAAGTGTGGATTATATTCACACTTTACGGTGTTTGGAGTTCATTTTCACCTGCCGCAGTAAAAGGAGAGTGGCAGCGGAAGAGACAGACTCACGGTAGCAGCGTGAACACTTAGTGAAGCCAGGCTGTGGGCACAAGGCTCACTGTGTATTTCTCCCTCTCTCTCGTGCCTGTGTTTGAACATTGCCAAAGTACAGTGTTCACAGATAGATAAGTCCTATTTCATGAAAGTACAGCAAGCATTGTGTTACACCATTTAACCTAACACCAGTTACCACCTCAGCCTGCTGGTGATTCTGAAGAAGGAAGAACTGTGGTTTTAGTTTAACCAGCCTTATTTGTCCCTCTGCCAAACCAGTCATCTTAATGGTTTCTCCCATTTTATCAATGGTTACTCTTAAACTAGTAAAGGCAGCTGCTGTGTTGGAATTTTTGTAGTAGAAATAGATTCAAATTTATCATTAACACCTAAGGGGTGTGCACATGATGTGTATTGTATTTGATGGTCTCATTTTATACATAACATGGACACATCACTTGCAAACAAAGATGCTTTTATTGTAAATCATGTATCTATTTAAAATACATATCAGTAATCATTTAAAGTTACCTTAAAATAGTGTCAGTATTGAGGGGTATGCTTTATGTATATGTTTTATGTTAACCAATTGAAAGTAATATTTAGTCTTTGTTTTGTCTAGAACATTATTATTAGATCATTTTGTCAAAGAGATTCTTTAAAATGAAGACTGATATCCACAGTAGCACAGTATTTTAGTGATTGTTTTTGTTTGTTTCTTAACAAGTTTTATGCACCATGGTGTGGTCATTGTAAAAAACTGGAGCCGATTTGGAATGAAGTTGGTCTTGAAATGAAAAGCATTGGTTCGCCAGTTAAAGTTGGAAAGATGGATGCTACTTCCTATTCTAGTAAGCATTTACTCAGTTTACTTTTTAACTGTTAGCCTAATGAAACTGTATAAATTGCAAAGCTGTATTCAAGGTAGGAGGAAGAAATACATGTTTTTTTGCCCATGTGAAATTAAAGTTATCTTAAATTAAGACTGTGCTTTTTGAGTTAAATGAATTAACCATTGGGTGTGTAATATGAAATATGTTAACTGAAAGCCTATTGGAGATGTGTAAGCTCTTGTTTCTATTTTGAGCCCACTTGAGATAATTTGTGACTTGCAGCAACAATAAAAATTTGAGCACTGACCTATTGATATTGCTGTGTGAATTAAGAATGAGAGTTTGTTGTTTGAGTAGTGTGAGACGGCATGGCTGAGGGGTAAATGGGAATATGAAGGACGAGTTGAGTTAGGATAAATGCAGGTGAGGGTCAGGAAAGTATTCACTTTAGAGAGAGTACTAGAGCAAAATCATAGAGTTGGAAATGAGTTTACTGAGTGCGTACCAGAGAATAGACTGTCGTTGGCAGACTATGGCCCATGGCCGAAATCTGGCCACTACAGTATCTGGTTTTGTAAATGGAGCTCTACTGGAACACAGCACACTGGTTTGTATACCATTTTCCGTGGTTGTCTTCATGTTCCATTGGCACAGTGGGTGATTGTAACAGAGACTGTATCCCCCACAGAGCCCAAACATTTATTTTATGACCCTATACAGAAAACGTTTACCAGTGCCTGTCTTAAAGGATTTGGGAAAAGACAAAATTAAGTTTAGAGAAGTATGAGACATCATAGAAATTTGGAAAGAGCATGGCTTCAGAGAACAGATTCTGGCTCTGCTGTGTATATGCTTTATTTAGATATGCTCTTGCTGTACAGCACCAGGAAAGTGCCTTAGCACCTCTAACTTCGGTTTCCACACAGGTAAATTTTTATTGTAAGGCCTCTTAATGATTATTTTGAGATTTCAATAATGTAGTACATATAAAGTTCCTTGTTCTATTCAGTAAATGTAGGTTCCTTTTTCCTTTAATTAGTGAAGAAAGAGGAAGTATGTAATGAGTAATTCATTTTAGAAAATCAGGGTTATACTCTGGATACAATTTTGGAACAAGAAAGACTTATGTTTTCATCCCAACTCTTCCATGTCCTGCTTTTTTGGCTTTGGGGAAGTACTTAATCTCTTCATTTCAGTTTTCTTGTCTGTAAATGGAAGAGTAATAATCCTCTAGGTTATGATTGTACTGATATTTCATATTCAAACCCCTTACCACAATTACTACTACATACAAGGTGCTAAGAGGTAATCCCAGATTTTAAGGGGCCCTCATGTGGGACAAAGTGTTTTACGTTTTATTGCTTGTCAGTTAAGAGGCAATACACGTTTTTGAGAAGGCCAATGGCTTGCTACATGTAGTAAGGAAAGAAGAGTAGAGATAAGAAAATCATCTAAGTCGACTTGTGTGCATCTTGGTGTAGAATGCTGGGAGCCTTGACTTGGGTGGTTGGCAGTAGAGTAAAGAGGAAACAGTAATTTTTAGAGACATTTTCAAGGGTGAAAATACAGATGTGATAGATTAGCTCTGTGGTAGAAAGAAAAACAGTTAAAAATAATAGTATAGAATTCTTAGCATAGTTACTGAACTGGTTATGTGGAAAATAATACTAAATTGAAATTTGTATGCATTTTCATGTTAGCAGCTATTTTGAATTTGGTATTTTGCTTTATTTATGTTATGGAATAGGTCATTAGAGTACATGTGCGATGTTTGAGCTGGAATTATTGAGTCACACAAATGAATTGTTGAAACTTTGAGAGAAGAGATCAGTGGTAGAAGTTACTGTAGAGACACTAATTTGCTTGAATTGGTATTTCTTGAAATAAGCTTTTAAAAAAGTTTAAGAAGTTACTCCTTTCAACTGTTGCTCATGAAAGTAATATTGTTCCTACACTTTTATGTTGATTAGACATGCATGTAAAGATATATTCTTTATATGGTCATTCATTCATGGTCACTCAGTCAATATTTGGTTTGTCAAGCCTGTACTGGTCTGTAGAAATTAAACAAGAACCAAAGCAAATCCTTCTTGTCCTGGAAATACTTACAGTTAAACGGAGGGCGAGAGATGAAAAACCAACAAGTGCAGTAAAGTCATAAACATGCCACATTCTGTGATCCTTTGAATCATTCAATGGAGTAATTAAGTAATGTGTAAAGGAATATGGGAGTATAAAGATAATGAGAAAAATAAATCAGTAAACATCTTAATGGAGAACTACTCATGTGATGCTGCAGTGGTAACAGTTTACATTATGTCAGAAACTCATATCTAATTCTTTAGCTTATTACTCAGTGTTTATTAAGTGCTCTGTGTGCACTATTAAGTGGCATGAGAATCAGAGAAAAAATAGTGAATACTTTTTCCTGAGTAGCTTAGAGAAGAAAGTATTTTAATTGCTGGAACTAAGAGCAATTTTCTTATAGGTCTTAAGACTTCATATATAGTTTGTAGCTTTTTAAATACTTTATGATGGGACTTTTTTTTCAATTCATTTTCATAAATCATTAAAAGGTTTAAATTTTGCCTCTGATCTTATGATAGTTAGGTTTTATTTGTTCACTTAACATTGTGTAATATGTTATGCTGAATTAAGAGGAGGAAAAATCTCGCCAGAGGTTACATTGTGTGAAATGTAGACATTTAATACATTATCTGAAGCAAACCTCTAGCTTTAAGAAAAGGAACCAGGAACTGGTGTGTGCTGAGGACTGCCCTCTGCCAGGCACTGTGGTAGATGCTTCATTCATTTTCTGTCCTTTACTCCTTGGATATTGAATAATAAACCTTCACTCCTCTCCCAACCAGCATACAACCTGTGAGGCTTGCTTGTAGATTCTGTGACTGCTTGACTCATACAAAAATAGCTTATTTAAAAGTCATTCTTTTGTTCCAGTGCTGTAGAGTAAGCATCCATTCAACAGGTATTTAATGAGTGCTTACCATATTTCAGGATATGACAGACATGTTCTAGGCATTGGTGATACATGAGTGAGCAAAGCAGACAAAAGTCTCTACTCATGGAACTTACATTCTTAGTGGGAGAGACAAACAGTGACCAGTAAACTTAAGTATATTGAATGGGACTATTTAGTGTTTGATGTCAGTGATGGATGCATTTTTCATTTTATTATAGAATCATGGAGATGTTTTATGCACTATGAAGTAAGAGAAATTTATCTTCTTAGTATCTAAGCAAAAGTTGATAAATATTCAATAACTATTATCTAGAGATTACAAATAGATCTTTTGCATATAATTCTTAAAGTTTCCTTAAATACTTCAGGGCAACTCCAGTGCAGGCAGTTTAGTAGAACTTAGAATCAAAGAGGTAACGAAATTGAATTTGTTTTCCCAAGCTAGCTGCCAATATGATTCCATGTCTAACTCTAGGATACTAACAGATTGTCTGATTCATGGGTAGCTCTTCCATCCCCCTAGGTCAGTGATGGCGAACCTATGACACACATGTCAGAGGTGACACGCAAACTCATTTTTTTGGTTGATTTTTCTTTGTTAAATGGCGTTTAAATATATAAAATAAATATAAAAAATATACATCTTTGTTTTACTATGGTTGCAAATATCAAAAAATTCCTATATGTGACGCGGCACCAGAGTTAAGTTAGGGTTTTTCAAAATGCTGACACGCCAAGCTCAAAAGGTTCGCCATCACTGCCCTAGGTGGCTTTAGGCAGTCACGGAGCCAGTGTTTCTCAGTGTGTAGTCTGCATACTACCTGCATTAGGGTTACTTGGGTTGCTCATATAAACTCAGATTCCAAAGTTCACACGAGCTCTACCGACTGAAAATCTCTGAGAATGGATCATAAGAGTCTGTATTTTTACATGGACTTCAGGTGATTGTGCTGCATGCTTAAGCTGGAGAATCACAAAGTTAAGGATTTAGATGGATAGTCATTTATAGAACCTTGATTTGAGTGGGATAGGATTATTCAGTGGTCAACTGTAGAATACCTCATAGAGTATTTGTGAGGGTAGCTTATTTCTCAGTCATGCACATACTTGCAGTGAGTGGAAGTAAATGCTATCACACTCAGTCCAGCAAATCTCGGTATAGAATTCTTGAACTAGAGAAATTTGAACTATCATGATTTATTCTGCCCTGTAGTTTTTGTACCAATAATTTTTTGATGTATGGTATCAACTAGTACTATAACCAGATAACATTAAAAATTTGTGTAATGTCCAATGCAAATTCTTATATGTATTTTAGCTTCTCTCTTTGTACATATCCCTTCAATAGTGAGTGCTAAAATTGTGTCTTGTTTGGAATTTTAAAAAGTTATAATGTTAGCTGCAATGATGTATTGATTTTTATTATGAAACCACTGAAATTCTGTTTATTCCTCAACTTAAGTTGAGGAATTGTGACAGTTGTATGATAACGTTCATATTTTACCTATCTCTGAGTTATAAACTTGCAGTGACATTTGGCCAATAACATTTGTATTCTGATTCCTTGTTCACAGATTATATTTGCACTAGTGATATTTGGGGCCAAATAATTCTTTCTTTGGAGGGAGAAGGAGTTCCTATTCATTGTAGGATGTCTAGAAGTAGCACTGTCCCCTTACTCCCAAGTTGTGGCCGCCAAATAAGTCTCCAGACATTGCCCAGTGGCTCCTAGAGGTCAGCCCTCTCCCCCAATTGAGAACCATTGCTATATTTTATTCCCTTTCATGTCAGACACATAGTAACACTAAATTAAGAAAAACAGCATTTTTGAGCTGAAAAGGACTTTAAATTAAGTTCAGCTCTTTACTGCTCCTCCCTCCCATTGTATAGATGAAGTAATGGAAGGTAATTAGCAGTGAAATGACTTTGAGTGATTTCAGTCACTGAATGTAGAGGTAGAATTAGTCCCAGAATCCAAGATCACCATGAATCCACCGCCAAGCTTGTCTGTCCCTTGTCTGTCCCCAAAGAGAAAATAAAAAAATAGCGGTTTCACATTTCCCCTCACTTATGATTATTTAAAATGACAAGTTATTCATGTTACAAATGGATTCTTCAAATTGTAAAGGAATTAATCTTAGATTTCTATACAAACTATTCTCTAATAATGAAACCAACAAAAAATGTAAAAGCCAGTTATAAGTTTTCTACACATGCTAATGCTTATTAATATCATCTGTACATAGAATTATCAGCAGATAATGACTTAAAAGTAAAGTCAGGATCAAGAATAGAAAGGAAATGGATCTAGCATGAGGATCTCTGTGTGCCAGATTCTCTGTTAGAGTCTTTTTTACTTGTGTTCTCATGGTAAAGTCGCACCCATAACCCTACAAGATGAGTGGTATCTTCAGATGGGGAAGCAATCGGAGAACTTAACACATTGCGGATCAGTAGTTTTATTGCTAGTTTTACCCAGTGGCCAGATAAGTTTCTATTGAACGAGTACAAAAAACATTTCACATAAATGTTAAAGGCACGCTTTAAAATTAAATACCCATTGCATTTTGAAGTTATTTATTACATGTTCTTACAGGCTAATATCTTTTTAAAGTATGATACTTTGTAAAACACTGTGTAATATGAAGTGAGAATTTTTGTGATTGTCCGCAGTTTGTTAATAAATTATTCAGAGCTGCGCAGATGATAAATGAAGTTGGAATGCTAACCTGGGTCATTGTATGTCTATAACTCATGCTTTGCTTGTGTGCTTTTATAAATTATACAACCATTTTCCTCAAGGGAAACCTAAGTTTGAAGTTTTAGGAATCACTGTCAATTGAAATTCTATCAGAAATAAAGATATGTTCAAGGAGCAAAGGGACTGCAGAGTGGGTGGTATTATAAATCTCCAGCTTATAGCTAGGAAACACTGAGGTCAGGGAAATGAAGTAATGGGGTTAAATTTCTCTGAAGCCTATTGTGAGAAACAACACCAAGTTACAAAATACCACCACTATATTTTCTCATTTGATTGCATATTTCATTTTTTCAATTTGATTTATATATGAATAAATTTTACACTACATTGTATAAGGAGTTGCTAGTGGGATGTGTCCTCCTCTCCATCAATTATGTTAGTCTTTACCTTTGGCAGTTTTTAATGAGCTCTGGTTGAAGGTGATGAGGGCTTATATATACCTGCCTTAATTTGGAATGAGAAGCATTAAAAACATACTTTACTCACATAATGTCTCCCAAATCATTTCTTTTTAAAATTTATTTAATATATTGATTTGTAGAGGAAGGGAGAGAGAAACATTGATTTGCTATTTCACTTTTTTATGCATTTATTGGTTGATTCTTGTATGTGCCCTGCCTGAATATTGAAGCCGCAACCTTGGCATATTGGGACAACGCCCTAACCAGCTGAGCAACCCAGCCCGGGCCTCTCCAAATCATTTCTTTGTTTTTACTTGGAACAAGGCAATCTCTATAACAGCAGTCTTCAATTAGAATATACTTGACAGAAGTAAGTCCTGAATTAGAGATGGCCCAGATAAATTATTTAATTGGCCTAAGTTCATATGACAGTTCAGAAGCAGGACCTACATCTTCAAAACCTGAATCCTTATTTTTGTTACCTCTTCAGTTGCGTTGCCTCTAATAAAACCCACTTTCTGGTTCCCCCCTCTCCATGTGTAAGAGAGAAGCTTTAGGGTTGACAGAGATTTTGGATGTTATTTTGCCACAAATTTGCTTTGTTGTTATTCATGTATATTGGTAGGAGTGATTTGAAACCAAAGGTTAATAATTATTAAAACGATGACAGGTAAACCAGAACCCACGTGGAGACATAGTTTCCTTATACCCAGCTGTGATAATAAAATATTGTGGGAATAAAAAATATTAACAAATGGAGAGATCAGTAAATGCAGTGTACTTACACTAGTATAGTCCTGCAAATATATTGTATATAGTCTGTTAACTGAAAATTGTTACTTTTTCTGTACTGTTCTAGTTGCCTTGAATCTGTGAAGAATTAGTATTAATTTACTATCATGATTTCTATAATTCTTAAAGCCTTGAGTCTCTATTCTTTGCTTGTACTTGTTACTATTTCTTCTTTCCTTTAAAAAGATGCTACTGTACCAAATGTATCTCATTTGAACTTGAGGATCTATCTATATATATAAAAGCCTAATATGCAAAGTGTCCCCTCGGGAGTTTGACCGGGAGTTCGATCGCTATGATGTGCGCTGACCACCAGAGGGTGGTGCAGAATGAAGGAAGGCCCCAGCCGGCAGCCGCTAGGGACCCTATCCATGCACAAATTTTGTGCACTGGGCCTCTAATTTCAGAATAATCTTTGTGTCTATTGTAATTATTCTAGGTTATTACAAAAGCAGAAACTTCTAAAACCTTTTGGATAAAGTTGATTTTAGATCATATACTGACTATAGAAAATAAATAAATAATTTTGCAGATATGACTGTTTTTAAAGGTAAAATGCAATGCAGTTCTTTTAAGACTCAGAAAACATTAAAGGAAGAGATGGGCCCTCCCACTTGCCCCCCTCCCACTCGCCCCCTTTTTTTTAAAGAAGTAATAGTGCTGGAAAGGAAGTCAAATGAGAAGTGAGACTTTATTTATATGTGTTTATTTATATATTTTAAAACAAAAGACTATCTTTTAAAATAAGTACTTTAGAGTCAAAATTTTAACTATTCTTTTGGCACTTATTATTTTGTCATAGGATTTTGTGTAGGGTGTAGGTTAGATTAAGTAATTGTTTTGTATGAGAACGTCATGTTTTTCTTTTTGTGAGTTTATATTTTCTTTAGAGGTAAAACAGCATATCTATATAAGTCTGTATAAACATATATGTTTTTTAAGTAAAAAGGCTCATTTATGACCTAGTTTCTCATTTTTAAAAAAAATTTAGAATTTTTATTCTTTTTCTTATCAAGGCATTGCTTCAGAGTTTGGAGTTCGAGGTTATCCAACAATTAAGCTGTAAGTTGAGTGTTGTATGTTTATATGTGTATTTTTATTAGTTCACTCTACTTACATTTTATTAGATTAAGTCCTAGTACTCTCCATGGAGGAGTGAAGTTTTGGGTTCAGTAGTTCTTTCCAGGGCCAGGATGTGATCAAAGGAGAGGGACTGCATCTTTATGCTTGTTTTTGTATTTAAGTGAATGTGCTGTTTACTAAAGGCTGATACATTAAACAAGATTTGACTGTGACAGGCCAGTTGTCTTCTATATTTTATGAAGGACAAGGTAACAAGTCTTAGTTATAGAAGGTCTTTTACCCTTGAGCAGCTCCAGAGTGTATTCTGCTTTGTCATGTGATTCCTGTATCCTAACAGATTTTACTTTCTGTAATTATGAAGGATATTTCATTAGAGTGAAAGAAATAAAGAGGATCAAATTTATAGATGTTAATTGTAATCTGTAGTTGTTGATCAAATATAACATATAGTATATATGTTGGAAGAAATGGGGTAAGAATTCTAAAGGGTTTATTTTATAATTATCGTTTTACTGATTTTTCTCAGGCATTTCATCCACTCCTTATTTTGATAATATGGGGAGTTAAATTGTGTTAAAACTTATTTTTATAATGAAGTAAGTTTTTATTTCACTATTTTAAAAATTCAAATTTCAAAATTGAGTAATTTTATTTTTTTATTCTCGGGTTTTGTGTTGACCTCTCACCTTCCCCCACTTTTTAAATGTTTGCTAAGCCTCTTACTTTCTTGTGTTAAGTAAATTATCCTTTCCATTCTTTAATTATAGATGTTCTGTTGTGCTATCACAATTTTTTTTTTTAATTCTTAGTTGGACACATAATTCATTGGCAGGCTTTTAGAAATTATCTAATTTTCAATAAAAGATGTTTTTATGCATTGCTTTACTCTATAATCTTGGAGCACCTTTCAAGTTACTATGATACTGTAGGGCTTAAAATTTGTTTAATCACTACCAAAGTCCTATTAATTCCCTGGCCTTTTGCTTGCCTTTAAAAAGAGAAAACAAAATTATAAAGCTTTGACCAGTGCTTGACCAGGAATGTGTAGATTATTCATTATTTAGAAGACATAGATGCAATGCAACTATCAAATACACAGTAAATTATTTTCATGTAATTTTAACAAAATACAGCCTTTTTCTTTATATTTAGAGTTGCTGGTCCCCTGAAGCCAGTTGTCTACTATATTTTATGTGGTTATGCTATTTCTTCTCCATTTACTATTTTATATACTGTAATTTTATATAATAATATTGATTGATTAGCATTAAATATTAAAATAGTTGAAATAATCCAAGCTTTTTTCTTTTGTTTTCTTTTTAAGATTAAAAGGGGACTTGGCATATAATTATAGAGGACCACGAACTAAAGATGATATTATTGAGTTTGCTCACAGAGTATCTGGGTAAGTTTTTACTAGAAAAGACCTTTAATATATGGTATCAATATTTGAAAATTAAATTATTTTTATAGGTCATTATTGAAGGACTTAACCTGAATAAAATTTGTCTACTTATTTATGAGAGAAGGTAAGGTTACATAGACTATGCAAAGAGATTCTTTAAAAAAAGACAAGGGGAGATACTTATTAATCTCACATTTAAATTTATTTACAATATTGAAGACTTTTTCTCCCAATTTTTAATTGATTTTCAAAATTTGATTACTTCTAATAACTTGGTGAATCTTAATTTTTATTTTATTATACTTTTGCTTTTCTACTACCTGGCTTACATCATTTTATTTTTATTGTTACCTGATTTTAAAGTTTCACAAGAAACCTCACAATATTATTGTTCTGAATAGACTTGGGCTTTTAATCCCTAGGCTGTGATGATGGAAAGTGCTTTGTAGATACAGCTGAAATACTTTCCCTGATCTATCACACACTGCTTTATGCCAACTCTAAAGTATTAGTACACATTTTGCCTAGAATGTGACATAATTGAAACCTATGTGCTTCCATAAGCATTTCCTGTTGGTTTGAAAGCAGTGACTTTATGTTTTAATCTACATTTTGCTCTGGGATATAAAGAAAGTTGTTGTTTATAATTATTAAAATGATTATGTGCAACTTTTTGAAGAGAACATTCATCAAGATCAGGGGTCCTCAAACTTTTTAAACAGGAGGCCAGTTCACTGTCCCTCAGACCGTTGGAGGGCCGGACTATAGTTTAAAAAAAAACTATGAACAAATTCCTATGCACACTGCACATATCTTATTTTGAAGTAAAAAAAAACAAAACGGGAACAAATACAGTATTTGTATTTGCATGTGGCCCGCAGGCTGTAGTTTGAGGACCCCTGATCAAGGTAGTTTAACCTATATTGACTTTAAAAGTATAGGCACTTTCTTATGAGTTTGACAGGATGTATTATATTGATAGCTTTAAAGTAAATTGAAATATTGGGATGGATTTGTTGGGTGGCATGATACTCTCTGTTTTAAATTATTTGAGGAAAGGCAAAGAATTAGGAATGATCTTTATATAGTACTAGAGGCCTGGTACACGAAATTCGTGCACTGGGGGGTGGGGGTTCCCTCAGCCCAGCCTGCCCCTCTCACAGTCCGGGAGCCCTCAGTGGATGTCCTACTGATGGCCCTGTCTGCTGGGGCCTGCCCCCAGCTGCACCACATAGGCTCGAAGCAGTTGCCGTGTGTGTGTGTGTGTGTGTGTGTGTGTGTGTGTGTGTGTATGTGTCTGTGTGTGTGTGTCTCCACTGGGGGTCTGCCCCCAGCCACATTGGAGGCTCAGAGCAGGCACTGTGTGTGTCTGCTGGGGGCCTGCCCCCAGCCACACCATGGAGGCTTAGAGCAGGAGCCCCTCTGTGTTGATCTCTCAGGCTTCTGGACTCCACTGCATGTTGTACTCTCCCTTGAGCTATGGCCAGGATGGGGGTGCTGCTTGCAAGCCGGGCTCTCCTGCTCCCGGATCCCCATGGCGACCAGGGAGCAGGCCCAGCTGGGGGCTGCCCACAGGCCGGGCTTTCCTGCTCCTGGATCAGGCCCAGCTGGGGGCTGCCCTCAGGCTGGGCTTTCCTGCTCCCAGATCAGGTGCAGCTTGGGGCTGCCCGCGGGCCGGACTTTCCTGCTCCCTGATCAGGCGCAGCGGGGGGCTGCCTACAGGCCACACTTTTCTACTTACCGATGGCCGGATCACCACAGCAACCCAGGGCCCAGCGGCACTTTCCTGCTCTCCAATAGTCATAGGGTCCCGGCTGGGGGCGGGGCTTAGCAGTGCAGGGCTTAGGCGGCACGGGGGTCCCGGCTGGGGGCTCAGGTAGCACATAAGGGTCCCGGCTGGGGGTGGGACTTATGCCCCGCTGCCCAGGGCTGCACATGGGGCCCGGATGGCAGCTCACGCTGTCCAGCCCTGCCTGTAGTATAGGATAGAGGCCTGCTGCATGGGTGGGGGCTGGCTGGTTTGCCCTGAAGGGTGTCCCGGATCAGGGTGGGGGGTCCCGCTTGGGTGCCTGGCCAGCCTGGATGACAGGCTGATGGCTTTTTATAGGCTGCCCTCACCCCCTTTAGTGTGGGGTCCCCACTGGGGTGCCTGGCCAGTCAGGATGAGGGGCTGAAGGCCGTTTTCAGGCTGGCGCGTGACTGAAGCTCCCAGCCTCTCCTTTTTTTCTTTTTTTTTTATTCTGGGTTTTATTTACTTTCTATGGCTGTCACTGGAGCTGAGAGCTGGCTTTAGCTCTGAAGCCAGCTCCAGCCTGAGACCTTGGCTGCTGAAAGCAGATATCTGGGCTTTGTTTAGCTTCTATAATTGAAACTCTGTTGCCATCACTGCCGCTCTAAGTTCTGAGCCCGCTGCCGGCTGAAAGCAGCTATCTGGAGCTTGTTTAGCTTCTATAATTGCAACTTTGTTGCATCCGGAGCTCAGAGCTGGGCTGCCACAGGCCGGGAACCTTGGCTTCCTCCATCACTGGAGCAAGCAAGCCTCCTGTTCGCTTCAGCTGCCTGGCTGCCGCCTGCCATCTTGGTTGGCAGTTAATTTGCATATCCTGCTGATTAGCCAATGGGAAGCATTTGGGGGTATGGTCAATTTGCATGTTTCTCTTAGATAGGAGAGTTTGCAAAGCTTATTAATATAATTTTCACTGTATTTTTACATTGATTACACATTTAATTGTCTATTTGTTTTGTGAATAAGTAAATTTTACAATAACTTTATATTATATGAGGAGATTGCTAGTAGGTTGTACTTTATTCCCTCATGATTTACTTAGTCTTTATGCTTTAGCAATATTTAATGTTTGAGTTTAAGCTTAAGAAGGGCTCTCCTGATGTAACCAGGGGTGACTCTGTTGCAAATGAAATTTCAAGAGTCGGTTCTGGAGTTACATCAGTTACCTGTTAATTACTCAAGTAAAAATAGGAGCTAGAGTAGAGTGATGCAATGCAGCTAAAGAATTGTACGTTTTGAAAATGTGTTTGCCTTTGGAAAATGTGTTTTGTTCTTTTTGCAAATTTTGCGAAGTAAAAAATCTGATAACATAGGGCACATTTACAAGAAGACTCTTTTAGTTTTTTAATAATATTTTATACGTGGTATGTTTTGCAATAACCTTTGATGTAATCTCTTAGTCTTGTTGGGTTTGACATATGCTTATATAATAAAATCTTTGCCGGTTTGGCTCAGTGGATGGAGCATCGGCCTGCGGACTGAGAGGTCCCAGGTTCGATCCGGTCAAGGGCATGTACCTTGGTTGCGGGCACATCCCCAGTAGGTGTGCAGGAGGTAGCTGATCAGTGTTTCTCCCCCATCGATGTTTCTAACTCTCTATCCCTCTCTCTTCCTCTCTGTAAAAAATCAATAAAATATAAATAAATAAATAAATAAATAAATAAAATAAAATCTTTGTTCCATTTGGTTTTCTCTTTATGAGTTTCTTATGTACTATTTATGACTACTATTTTCCATTTTATTCTTCCTAAAAAGAATAGCATACTTATGAAAACTTTTAGATTTTAACCTCTGTAGGGCATTTTAAAATGATATAGCAATTAAATGAACAGTGTAAGATATAAATATTCTTAATATAGTATCAGAAACTCCTGGGATAGTGTTTCACATATGCTTGTGTGAATGATCTTTAAGAAAAAAAAAATACTCTTATGTGGATTGTTTGTTGAATATTGGCTAAGATGGTACTCTATTTGAAACTTAATATTTAAACTGGTAGATTAAATTGTGGGTGCTATATTTTTATTATATGGATGTAATAGTGGTCATGGGCTATAGTTTTATTAGATTAATATGGATTGGGTGATACACTTAAAATGCAGTTAATATAGCACTTAAACATTATAAATTTAGATCATATAGGTAGGATTGATTTGTTCTGTCTTTTGTTCAAATGCAAGTTCATTTTTTGTTTTTGTTGTTTTCAAACAGAGCACTAATTCGGCCACTTCCAAGTCAACAAATGTTTGAACATGTGCAGAAAAGACATCGTGTATTTTTTGTTTATGTAGGTGGAGAGTCAACTTTGAAGGTATCAGATGACTTTATTTTTTAATCCAAAAGTTTACCAAAGACTCAAACTTACTTCGCTTTTGTTGGACATACTTTAGCTCAATCTAAGTATTTTTATAATAAAAATATTTTCTTATATATCCTCTATAGTGTTTGCCTTCATGAAGCAAAAGTAAATAAAAAGTGGGCAGATGTTGTCTGCCTTGGAATTTCTTTTGTTATTGACCTGGTTAAAATTTTTAGCATTTTGAACCTTTGAGACTAAAAAGTGCAATTTAAATGTAAATTTTTTAAAGGCAACAGATCATTATCTTAAATTATTTTATATGTGTATATGTGCGTGTATGCACACACACCCTTCCTGTACTCATCAAATTAAATTAATAAACATGAATTGAGCTTATGTTGTACTTAAACTATTTGGAAGACTTTGAAAGCTCTTAATTACAATGGTCTTTCGCCATACAAACAGCTTATTTTATTTGCTTATAGTCTACTAGAGGCCCAGCGCACAAAATTCGTGCACGGGTAGGGTCCCTAGGCCTGGCCTGCAATCAGGGCCAATCTTCCCCAGCTGCTGGCAGCCAACAACTCCCTGCCACTGCCGGTCACCCTCTGTGTGTGGGGTGACCAGCAGGGCAATTGGGGCTCTGCTCTCACCTGCCTTGGCCTTGCGCGTCCGCTGCAACCCACCCCCAGTTCCCCGTTCCCCATCCGGTGATCAGAGCCTGCCAGCCGGGGGTAGGGAGCTGGGGGCAGCTCCTGCATTGAGCGTCCGCCCCCTGGTGGTCAGTGCATGTCATAGGACTGGTTGTTCCACTGTCTGGTCGATTTGCATATTACGCTTTTATCTATAGATCTTTTCACATAAAAGGACTTAAGATAGCAGATTGTGGTATACTAGTGAGTGAATGATACAGCTTGCTCTGATTGTTAATGAAGAATTAATTTGGTCTTAATATTTTAAAGTCACCCTTTTTTGTTTGTATTTTCACAGGAGAAATACATAGATGCTGCTTCAGAATTAATTGTATATACATACTTCTTTTCTGCTTCAGAAGAAGTGGTTCCTGAGGTAATATTTAAAATTAGACTTTAATAACTTAATTTTAATCTTTAACTTATTACTTGATTTTATCTGTGAGATTTATTAACTGTGATTTGTGTGGAAACAGTAAACATGTTCAATTGGTACCAGATTGCTTATTGTTAACAAGCAAATATCACTAGATTGATAGCATTTACAGATTTTATTTACATTAATTTTTTTTCTTTAAAATAATAGCAGCTGTGAGAGGTGATATTCATACCCTTAATTGTTATTCATACCCTTAATTGTTTTGTAAGTAGTGGATTTACTTATGTATATCTGTAGAATAAATGACTACTTCTTAGCCTCTAATCTTGTGCCAAGCACTGTTTAAGTTCTGGATTGATGATGAGCCAATGCCTCAGACCCTGATAAGATGGAGCTCACATTCTCCTGGTGGAGGAAGTGGACTTCATGTTAGCATTGCAGGTGATCTCCTCTGTTGGTCTTCAGACTGAGGTAGTGATCCTTAGTAAACAGATCTATAAATAGGATATCATGATCACTATACTAATAAAAGGGTAATATTCTAATTAGACTGGTCGACTGGACATCTTTCAGACATCTGACTTTCTTCCAGACAAAGCCATGGTGGCAGGGGCCAAGGCAGAGGTGGTTAGGGACGATCAGGCAGGCAGAGGAGCAAGCAGTTAGAGGCGATCAGGCTGCCATGGGGGAGCAAGCAGTTAGGGGCACGATCATGCCGATGCAGGGAGCAAGCAGTTAGGGGGCGATCAGGCCAGCAGGGGAGGGCAGTTAGGGGGTGATCAGACAGGCAGGGGAGCAGTTAGGGTGCAGTCAGGCCGGCAGGCAGAGATGGTTAGGGGCAATCAGGCAGGCAGGCAGAGGTGGTTAGAGGTGATCAGGCAGCCAGGCAGGTGAGCGGTTAGGAGCCAGCAGTCCTGGATTGTGAGAGGGATGTCTGACTGGGATCGGGCCTAAACCGGCAGTTGGACATCCCCTGAGGGGTCCCAGATTGGAGAGGGTGCAGGCCAGGCTGAGGGATACCGTTCCCCCTCCCCCCCCCACCCCCCCACCTGTGCATGACTTTCATGCACCAGGCCTCTAGTAAAAATAAGGGAGCAGTGCATTTATGGGGAGCAGTTAGAGGTGGGATGGCTGCTCTAGATTCCTTGATCAAGAAATATCAATCTGAGAAGAAATAGTTGAACTGGGGACTTAGATAATACGAAGGAGCCATGTAGAGATCTGTGGCCAGAGGAAACCAGAAGCAGGGAACAGATACTACAGGTGCCCACAATGAGAACCCGCCTGGCATATTTGCGAACAGAGTAGTAAGCCAGTGTGGTCTTAATGCAATGAGAAAGGAAATAGCAGGTAGTTGGAGGCCTGTGGAGGCCTTGCAGGTCATGGCCAATCATGTGATCAGTTGAAGTTGGTGAAGGACTTGGTCTTACGTTCATTTTAAGAATATTACTCTATGCCAAGCGCAGAATGAATTGGATAGTGATGATAGTAGGTCCCAAGATCAGTTGAACTCTTGAAGTAATATAGGAAGTTTGGGCTTGGAGGTTAGTTAGTAAGAGAATCAGGGAGAAGTGAAAGAATTGTTGTGCTTGGGAAATAGAATTTTTTGTGCTTGCTGATCTGGAGGGCAAAGGAAGAATTAAGAATGACTTTAGGTTTTTGGTTTGAACAGCTGGGTAGATGGTGGTGTTTTCATGAGCTTTGGGGCTATAGCCGAAGGAAAAGGTTGGGGAATGGGGTGGGGGTGGGGAGGGCATGAACAAGAGTTTTGAATTGTTTATTTTAATTTGATTCAGCATATTAGATATCCAAGTACAAGCATCAAATACACAGTTGGGTTTGGGATCTAGAGTTAAGTCTGTATAAATAAACTCCTTAAACATTGGATGCAAAGTTTTAAGGAAGTAAGAGATCCCAGGACCTAATGACAGCAAAGGAAAATGACATGAAATAGCCAGTGCATAGGAAAACAAGTTGAGTGAGGAAGCCAAGAGAAAAACTGTAACGTTCAGTGTGTAAGATTCCCAGGTAAAGCAATGTAATCATCGCATAGCCCTGGGGTGGTGGGGAGGGACTGGAACCTGCCTGTGCTGACTAATGCCTTAGTTCCTGCTCTTTGGCCACTTCACAGTGCCTCTCATCCTTTACTTCCTACATCTTTAGGTCTGTTGTCCACTCTAAGAGTATTCCATTGTTTCCACTAGAGCAACCAGGGCACTATGCCTGGTGATGGGTATATAAAGAGATCAAACCCAGTCCTTGAATGAACTTGGGATTCACTGTGCCCTTTTTAAATAATTGTAACAATTTGTCATTGTTAGGTGTTTTTTTCTCCTTTCCTGGCATCCTTTAATAATCTTGAAATCATAGCTACAAATTGAAAAATTTTAACTAAGATTGTGTACACATCTGATCTTTGCAGTACGTGACTCTGAAGGAGATGCCCGCCGTGCTTGTTTTCAAAGATGAAACTTACTTTGTTTACGATGGTAAGTTCCAAAGCTTTAGCTTACATAAAACATTTTAACATTAAAATTGTGTCTCTCTTACAGTATTTGGGTGTTGATGAAAGATTTTGTAAATGTATCTCCTTCTTACAGCTCCCATAATCTACCCAGTTAGTTGAATGACTGACTGACACATTTTTCTTACCCTTCAACTTAGTGTTCTTTCCTTCTGGGTTGTGGTATTGAATGTTTCTTTTATTTTTATTTTTTGGTGAGGTCATTTGCCTTTTTCAGAAGTGAACCCTATGCAGTTTCTATACATTTCTTTAAATTTTCAAAATTAATTTTTTAAAAAGATATATTTTAGACCAGGGGTGGGCAAACTTTTTGACTCAATGGGTTCTTAAACTGGACCGGAGGGCCGGAACAAAAGCATGGATGGAGTGTTTGTGTGAACTAATATAAATTCAAAGTAAACATCATTACATAAAAGGGTATGGTTTTTTTTTTTTTTAGTTTTATTCATTTCAAACGGGCCAGATCCAGCCCGTGGGCCATAGTTTGCCCACACCTGTTTTAGACACACAAAAAAATGAAAAAATATAACATCCTCAATAGTGGTGACGTCTGTATGTTCTTGCCTACCACCACCTCTTCCTGCTCGACAGAAGCAGCCACTACTCAGCATTGCTTCCTTGAAGCAAATACTCAGCTTGGTTTTAAAATATTTTTATTATGTTAAATATACACAATAATAAGCAGAATGCTAAATAATAAATCCCTACATACATACCCATCACCCAGATGAAACAGGGACCAAGCTCTTACCCACATTTGCTTCAACAAGTTTTCTCTTCAACAAAAGTTGAAGTGTTTGAAAGCAGAATCCTGGGGGTGTTTAATTATTGTGTGCTTTATTCCGCATCTCTTAAAAATGTGGCCTTTTTTTGGTTTAGGTAACCACATGCTGTTATAGCACTTAACAAAGTTAACAGTCATTTCCAGATGCTGCTCTGAGGTATGCAGCAAACTCACAGTGAAGCATTGCTCTGTGCATCAGACCTTTACTGCATCTGTGTGTTTAGAATACACCTCTATAAATGGAATTTATGAATTGAAGATTATGATCCTGGCATTTTATACATATTGCTGGAGTAGAATATTGTAAACATCATAAAAACATATCTACACTATAATTATCAAATTTCTTTTGTTTTTAAGAGTATGAAGATGGTGACTTGTCATCTTGGATCAACAGGGAGAGGTTTCAGAATTATCTGACTATGGACGGCTTCCTCTTGTATGAACTTGGAGATACAGGTAGAAATATACATATAGCTCTCTCTTACTGCACAGAATTTCTCCTTGATTAATCTGAGAAAATTAATTTTAAGCTCTATTTTAAAATATGTTTTTGTTTATTTATTTTTAGAGAGAGAGGGAGAGAGAGAGATAGAAACATCAAAGAAAGAGAAACAATGATCAGCTGCCTCCTGCCCCCTATGGGGGATTGAGAAATGGTTGATTTAATAGCACATGTATATACCTACTTTGAGCCAGAAACTGTCCCAATATTTTGGTGCATGTAATCTCATTCAACTCTCCCAGTAACTTTGAAATTTATACTAGTTTCTAAAGTAAGGTGAAGTTGCCGAAACCGGTTTGGCTCAGTGGATAGAGCGTCAGCCTGCGGACTGAAGGGTCCCAGGTTCGATTCCGGTCAAGGGCATGTACCTTGGTTGCGGGCACATCCCCAGTTGGAGATGTGCAGGAGGCAGCTGATCGATGTTTCTCTCTCATCGATGTTTCTAACTCTCTATCTCTCTCCCTTCCTCTCTGTAAAAAATCAATAAAATATATTTAAAAAAAATAAATAAATAAAGTAAGGTGAAGTTACTGAGGTAAATCATACAGCTAATAAGTGCTTCACCATTGTTCGCCAAGGCAGAGAACATGATAGACACTGAGCGTCATGCTGCCTTCCTAGAGAATATCAGAGATGAATGGGGTTTATATTCTGTGCAGGATTAAATAACTTTGCTTCAATTTTATTCTGTGTATTATTACTGGAAAGTAGTGACTCGTGGTACCGAAGGGAATAGCAATGTAAAAATTATTCTCCTTATACACCGTTCTTTTAGAGCTACAGTAATTAATAGTAAGTTTTGTTTATCGACTTATTTCTTATGGTTTTTGTTATTGAAAGACTTCTTATTTTAATCATTTTGTGGGTTGTATGAAAAATACAATTTGTGTATGTAAACTGTTAAATATTTACTGTTGTTTAATTATGAGGATGGGAGCTGGGAGGGAACTTAACACTTGGAGTCCACTAACTCACTGATTGACTCTACTGAGTGTAACGTGTGAGATAACTGGAAGTTAATTCTAGAAGCAATGTTTACTAATTCCCCATTCACAGCTGCAATAATAATTGAAAAGTTTGCATAATGAGGGTTATTGAATTTAGATATGTTTTTCTTAATTTCAGGAAAGCTTGTAGCTATTGCAATTATTGATGAGAAAAATACATCAATTGAACATACCAGGTAAAGTGCCTTGAAATCGTTTTAAGCTTTCAGTGTCACCTAACTCAGACTTTACATGGCTTCAGATAAACTTAATATAGAGTATCTTTTCCTGCAGTTTTAGATCAAGTGGCAGATGAGATGTTATAATGGAGTAATTATATATTTCAAGTGAAAAATGAAATATATTCATTTGTTTGTTGTTCTACAGTTTGAAGTCAATTATTCAGGAAGTTGCTAGAGATTACAGAGATCAGTTCCACAGGTAGGTGCTTGTACTCAGGACAACTCCTCTATTTTTGTTTAACTGTGTTTTGTACAATTAACCAAAAAGACTACTCTTTCATACTTACCCAGATGAATCAAGGAGCTGAGTGATTGCATTTCTGTATGAATTGTCTGGACTTGAAGTTTGTTGATATGTCCCCTCAACAAATTTGCAACATACCTGTTTCTTGATAGGATTTGGGATAAGTTTGCAGTAAGAAGATGTACGTAGGCTCATACATTTGAGATAAAGTTAAATGAGCAATCTCGAGTCAGATAGACAAATGATGCTTATAACAGGACCTCAAAGAATAACGGAATATTAAAATAAGTGATATTTTTGCAGTGTGCTAAATCATTCTATTTGTTGCTGGCATGAGATAGTCAATATAAATTTGTTATATTAGTTAGTTGCTATTCCCTTTTATTGCATCTTCTAATGAGGTATCAGTGATATATACTTATAAATGAGCCATCTTTTGAGTAATCCTCTTGTTGGGTGTGTAACTTAAACCTGTTGTATAGTTTGAAAGACTTATATTGCCTTGAATTTAAATATATACAAAGTAGAAATGTCTTAGAATGTGTTTGATTTTACTTATGTGTGTTCATATCTCAGAAGTCTGTAGAATTCACACTCTTCTACATTTATTATATGTAACTTACACGTTAAGCGTTTATTTACATGCTTACCAAGTTCCATTCTTTTTTTGTACTAAATATTGCTTCCTCTCTCTCTCTCTCTGTCTCTCTCTCATTTTTGGTTATTGTTGTTGGTTAGGGATTTTCAGTTTGGACATATGGATGGGAATGACTATATAAATACCTTGCTGATGGAGTAAGTACTAAATGATTTCCCTATCAATTCTGTCTATTTTTAAATTTCTGTTTTTTAGAGACAGACAGAAGATCTAATATAATGCACACAATCTCTCAATAAATACTTTACATTTTTAAGTCTACATTTAAAACTTTTATATTTTTCTATACTAAAAAATGTCTTTCAGTTCAGTGTTAATAATTTATAGTTTTGAAAAGAAGCATCATTCAAAAACATATAAAATTCATATTTTCATTTAATACACACCTTACCTTAAGTTCAATTTCAGTGAACAGTTTAACTTAAGAATTAATTTTTAACATTCAAGAATGAATTACTATCCAAAAGAATTTATTTTAACAGACTAAAATAGTTTTACAGGGAAAATGTGCAAGTTTAAAATAACTTTATCAATTATATTATGATGTAAAAATCTGAAATGTTACTTCATAAAGTTGTTATTAGGAACATTTGCCATACTTATTTTGAATTAATATGTTTCAAATAAGAACCTACTCAATTCAGTGGACATTTAGTGAGTAGTTACAGTATATCATATACTGTGTTTGGCACTACTGATGCAAAAAAAATGAGAAAATTAGTGTCCCTGTCTTCAGATGCTTGTAGAAACCTAAAATGTCTTCAGATGACCTTGTAGAAGTCTTTAAGAAATTGCTTTGCTATACTATCTCCTAAAGGGTGATGCTCTATCATAGAAATGCATTTTGAGTAGGATATTTACTATATATGTAGTAGGGACTTCGATACAACCATTTCTAATAATGGCCTTCGAGGCAAGCCAACACATTGATTCAGTTCAATAGCGTTTGTAAGAGGCCAAAGCAGTTTGGGTCCAATAAATAACTGCTTGCCCAGGATAATATTCAGAATATGTAGAGATGGAGAGACATACTACCTTCATGAGAATTATTTCTAATACAAGTTGTGAGATAGTAGAATTTTTGAGCTATAGTTGTGGTGAAAGAACAACAATAATCTCTACCACCAACCCCTTAGAGTTTGGAGTGGTTGGTTTCTCTCTTATTCATACTATGCTGCTTTTGGTGGTGTTTTTTTTGTTTGTTTGTTTTGTTTTTTAAGGAGAGAAGTTATATAATGGTGGTATATAATATAATATAATTGAAAGTCCATATTGAGCACTTACCTGTGACCAAGGCTGAACTGAGTGGTCAGTCAGTAAGGTATAAATACTGTAATTATCTCCATTTTATATAGGTGAGGAAATTCAAATTTCTTAGAAGAAACTCAAAGGTGTTAAATAATATGCCAAAGGATGCATCAAATAAGTTAGAAATCCAGTTCTCAAATTCACACCCCTCTTGCTCCAAAGCTCTTCACTACTATAACATTAACATTGACACATAAATCAGTGGAGCTTTTAACATACGGCAAATACATATTATATAAAACAAGAGGCCCAGTGCATGAAATTCGTGCACTGGTAGGGTCCCTAGTGGCTGCTGGCCAGGACTTCCCTTCCTTCCCCTGGTTGCCTGCCGCAGCCACCATCACCAGCCTGGGCTTCCCTCCCTTCCCCCGGCTGGCCCCGCCCCCTGGTTGAACTCCAGGAAAAACTCCCGGTTGAGGGGACAATTTGCCTACTACACTTTTATTACATAGCAACATTGATTATATTTTTTTTTCTCAAAATAAATATGATACTATCAAATCTTTGGTCTATTAAATTATTTTGTATTGAGTTTTGTGAGTATATAGTTTAAAGGAAATAAAATGAGATGTTACCTTGCACTATTACTCATATGGAGTTTAATTACACAGTCAGTTAACCATTGCCTAATAACAATGCTGGGAAATAAACCACCTTGAAACCCAATGGCTTACAGTAGGAATCATGTATTCTCTCTCCCTGGTCTGGGCTTGGCTGACTGGCTGGGCACAGACAGATGTGGCTTCAGGTCTGCTCCACATGTCTTTAATGCCCTTGACCTTGGAAGGATATTTCCTTGGGAATACCCTTCTCATTGCAGTCACAAAACACAAGAAAGCAAACCCAGCAATGCAGACACGTGTCCAGCCTCTGCTTTGTCAAGTGTGTTACCTACCTGTTGACCTAGTCATGGCCCTGCCTCAGTGTCAGGGGTCAGATGAGCATGTTTCGCCTTACCTCAGTGGACAAAGGGTGTGGCATAGGGAGGTATAGAGAATTATGAGCAACAAAGTAATCTTCTGGACTTAGTTACTATTTGCAATAATTAGTGGTGTAAATTCATTTTCTCCTTTTGCATAACACTTTTATATAGACATACAGATAACTGTAAGCTAATGTGTAAGTGACATACAAAATTACAAGTCTTTTAATATATATATATATATATATATACTAGAGGCCTAATGCACGAAATTCGTGCAAAGGGTAGGCCTTCCTTCTCCCAGCTGCCCTCTGGGATCCGGAACCCGGGTCTTGGGCTTCTCTCCAGCATCCAGGACCCGGCTTCCCTTGCAGCCCCAGCTTCGTCCAGAAGGTCGTCCATTCTAATTGGCATATTGCACTTATCATTAAAGATAAATATATACATATATATGATATATACATACACACACACACACACACACACACTCACACACTCTAGAGGCCTGGTGCACAAAATTCGTACACTGGAGAGGTGTCCCTCAGCCCAGCCTGCACCCTCTCCAATCTGGGATCCCTCTCACAATTCGGGATTGCTGGCTCCCAACCGCTCTCCTGCCTGCCTGCCTGATCACCCCCTAACCACTCCTTTGCCAACCTGATCGGTGCCTAACTGCTCCCCTGCCAGCCCAATTTCCTCCAATTGCCCTCCCCTGCCAGCCTGGTCCCTCCCCTGCAGGGCTGGTCGCCCCCAATTGCCCTCCCCTGCAGGCCCGGTCACCCCTAACTGCCCTCTCTCCCCTGCAGGCCTGGTCGCCTCCAACTGCCCTCCCCTGCTGGCCTGGTCACCCCCAACTGTTCTCTCCTGCTGGCCTGGTTGCCCCTAACTGCCCTCCCCCGCTGGCCTGATTGCTCACAACTGCCCTCCCCTGCTGGCCATCTTGTGGTGGCCATCTTGTGACCACATGGGGGCGCCATCCCATGCCCACTGCCCAGAGGTCCTCCGCAGCTGGGTGGAATGCTTGCCTTGTCACCGTTATTAAAACTTTTATTAGATATGTCTTATCTAATAAAAGCTTTAATATGCAAATTGACTGTCACTTCATCACAAAGATGGCGGAGTCCATAGCCACAAGATGGTGGCGTCCAGTCCTCTCAGCCCTGCCAGAGTCTCCCAGTCCTGGGGGGTGAGGCCGCTGAGAGCAGACAGCGTGAGCAGCCTGGCTGTGGTGACGAGGCAAGTGTTCCACCCGGCCGCAGAGGGCCTCTGGCCAGGCTGGGCGTGGAACGCTTGCGTTGTTGCAGGCCAGGCTGAGGGGACACCCCCCCCCCCACACCCCAGTGCACAAATTCCATGCACTGGGCCTCTGGTATATATACAGTAGAGAAACATTTAAAGCAAAATTCAAAGTAATCGAGAGTTTGACAGAATCACAATCATGGTGAAACAACTTATTCACTAGGGTTTTCAAAATATAAGGCAGAAAAAATACACTGGACACATACATTATGCATAACAAAACTTACAATATGGATGGATAGCCAAACAAACATAAAATACACTTGGGTTGTATGTGATTAACAGAGATGGTATTTAACTATATCTGTAGCAAGGAGTAATACTACCCAGAAATTGATACTTTGTACATAATTTTTCTCCTTAAGTTTAATTATGAAAACTCAGCTGTTTTATATTATATGTAGCATGTTCTTCATGTAATCTTAATATAGCTAGTTTTCAGAATTGATGCAAAATTTGAAATTTCGTGTAGTCAAAAGGAGGCAAAGCTATTAATACGGCTCCTTCTTTTTGTATTATAGTTACTTATATATAATATAAGCAAATATCAGAATGTTTGTTATCTGTGTGTTTATGTGGATATTGATTTCTTTGTTTTTCTATTTCCAGTGAATTGACTGTCCCAACTGTAGTTGTACTGAATACTTCAAACCAACAATACTTTTTACTAGATAGAGAGATCAAGAATACTGAAGACATGGTCCAGTTTATTAATAGCATTTTGGATGGCACAGTAGAAGTAAGTTGTTCACTTCTGTTTCAAAGGATGATGACAGGAGATGGAGGAGAAAACAGTTCTTCTCTGATTCTGAAAGGGACTGTCAGTGGCAACTGGGGAGAGGGGAGGCCTCCCCTCTATACCCTGCTTCTTTCACATTGTGGCAGATTCTTCGTGTCACGACACTGCTGAGGGGTGGAAATGTCCTATAAGGGTGATTTGGGGGCATTTTTGGTGATTTGGAGGTGCTTCTGGCTTTAGAGTCAGGGTGTAGGGATGCTTTCATGTGCAGTGCACAGAGCTGTGCCAATAGTGAACTGTCCTGGTTCTTAGAACCTTCCTGGAGTCCAGAGGACGATTGGTTAAGTTATTTGGAATGGTTTTCCTAGAAAACCTGTTAATAAGACCAGTTTCTTAAGAGATAAGGAAATATATTGAGAATTAGAGCCACAGTGGAGATTTCCACATCCTATAAAATATTTCTCAGAAATAATGAACGAGAAGTCTTAACTTTTTCGTTTTCTATAAATCTTACTAGAGTGTTTTTTGGACTGTTGCAGCCCATGGTAGAGGGTCATGAAACCACATCAGCAGATTAAATTAGAAAGAAATGAGTCTTCTATGCTTCCATGAAGTTTAGTTATCTTGTTTCAACTTTACACAAACTTTATATGAAAGTTGGCTCACAGAGTAGCAAGTATTTCTGCTTTAGAAATAACAGTAGGGATTTTATATTTCTGAAGGTAACACCTGTTGGAATATAACTCACCTGTGTGTGTAAGAGAGCCCTTCTATTAATGGGTTAGTGAAACCCAACTCAGACTATTAACAAAAAGGTCTCACTGGCTCACCTGGCAGAGAAAGTCAAGGGATGGGGCAGACTTCAGGGGTGACTGGATGCCATGAATGTGATTGATTTCCATCAGGAATTTTTCTGTAAAAGCCTTTTGGCACTCTTTTCTTTATTTTTATTTTTTTAAAATATGTTTTTATTGATATCAGAGAGAGGGAAGGAGAGGGAGAGAGAGATAGAAACATCAATGATAGAGAGAATCATTGATTGGCTGCCTCCTGCACACTCCCTATTGGGGATTGAGCCCATAACCCTGGCATGTGCCCTGACTGGGAATTGAACCTTCACCTGCTGGTTCATGGGTCTACTACGCTCAACCACTGAGCCACACTGGCCAGGTGGCACTCTATTTTTTGAGCTTCATCTTCAGGGAAACTCTGTATACAGTAGCAAAGACCCCGGCAGCATCTAGAGTTGAATAGTGTCAGCTAAATTCAGAAATGGGGCAGGCCTGTCCTCGGGGGGGGTGTGACTAGGGAGGATGGATTCACAGAGTCAGTGTCTACACAGGAAGCAGGGGAAGGTAGGCCAGGGAAGCAGGGCATGCTTACACCTGGCCCTTCAGGTGCTTCATGCTATCCATCCTCAACCCTTGCCCTCAACCCTGGACTGGCATTTGTAAGATTACCTAACAGAAAATTGAAGTAATAGTACTTAATGGTGTAATTGTCTTTTTCTATTAAATTTAAGGCCCAAGGAGGTGATAGCATTTTGCAGAGATTGAAAAGAATGGTATTTGATGCTAAATCTACTGTTGTGGTAAGTTGTGACAGTTTGCTTAATTTTGTTGATAATAGACAGTATATAGGTGTATAAGTTTTTTATGTCTAAGGTAAAATCTGGAATTTGAAAGGATTAGGTAAAAATATTTTCATTTGCTAGGGAAGAACAAGTCTGTGTTTACATTAAGAATTTATGTTCATTGGTGGAAATTGTTTCTCTGGTCTCCATCTCTTTGTGTTTGGTGAGTAACTGCCATTCAGAACCAGTGAGCGTGACAGCAGTGTTTTCCAGTCTTTCCTCCCCGTTTCTGTAAGTTCTTGGATCCGAACCCTTCTTGCTTAGAGCTCTCAGAAATCATCTTACTACCCAGCTTTGGCTCAAGCTTGTGAGTAGAGGCCTTCCTGAATCTGGTGGAGCCTTACGTTTGGCTCTAGTTGCCTGTCTGGATCTACTCCCTGCATGTTTTCATTCATTCTGGCCAATACAGCTGACCT
The DNA here is from genome assembly GCF_014108235.1 of Myotis myotis. Taxonomy (NCBI): domain Eukaryota; kingdom Metazoa; phylum Chordata; class Mammalia; order Chiroptera; family Vespertilionidae; genus Myotis; species Myotis myotis. Next base: position 46,330,299 of record NW_023416401.1, read on the forward strand.
TCTCTTGGTGAGAGATGAGTTCTAATAGTTTTACTCCATGCATTCTTCAGTTTACCAGTAGTGACCTTCTTTACCTCCCTATTGACACCAATGTGGATTGGCCCTCAGCACCTTATGTCCAGCCGCTGCTCTGACGTCCACTTGGTTTTCTCATTTCCTCTTGCCATCTCCAGCCTTTTCTTACACCACTGCACAACTCATAGCACGAGAATAGTCAGTCTTGATCACTTTCCTTCCCCTCTCAGTGATGCACATCCGAGTCCTCTTTGCATCTCCGGTGCTGTCTTCCTGCTCTTTGACTGCTGCGTCAACTTCCCTGCTGTGTCATGCTGGTGCTTACACCTTACCATGCCCAGCCGCATTCTCACTCTTGCTTACATTTCTGCCTCAAAACACCTTAATTTTATGAAGCTTTCTTCTGTTTCCTCAATCCACAGTGCCCTTGCACTCCTCTGAATTTGTCTACATGGTTCTAAAGAGTTAGTCACTCAGAATGTACTGTAGTTGAAAACCTAACCAGGGAAATTGCTTTTACTTTTTTGGGAGCTGAGGAGACAGCAGATAAATTTACAGAAATTACTAAGTGAATGTGGCCTTACTACTAACTAGATAAGTCCGAGTATTAAAAATGTCATGTGAAAGCAATGTGTTACACCGTCTTTATGGTAAATAGCCTTCCCAGTGAGCCGAGTTCTGGAGCCAGGAACACCAGCTGCCAAGCACACAGGAGCCATCACACAGACCTTTGTGGTTCATATGAGAAAAAGAAATGGCATAAGAAACGGCATAAAGCATTTGGTGCATTTTCTACTGCCCGGAGCTGATTACACTCACACACACACGAGATAAAATTTCTATCTTTTACAGTATCTTTAATATGGTAGTTACTGCAGAAACATTGACATTGAGCAGGTTGGACAGCAGCAAGAGAACAAAACCTGTAGTGGTTTTTCATTCATTCGTGCTGTTTATGTATGAATGCACTTGAGGGCACTGAGCTGTAATTCTCTCTCCACAGTCCATATTCAAGAGCTCTCCGATCATGGGCTGCTTCCTCTTCGGCCTGCCTCTGGGTGTCATCAGCATCATGTGCTATGGCATCTACACAGCCGACACAGACGGAGGCTACATAGAAGAGCGGTATGAAGTGTCCAAAAGCGAAACTGAAAGCCAGGAAGCCACGGAGGAGAGCAGAGAACTGCAGGAGCCAAGGAGCGGACAGTCTCTACTGCCTGCCAGGCAGGAGCCCAAGGATGTATTAGAGAAGAAGACAGATTGAGACTCTGCTATGATGTCAAATTACTATTAAAGAGCCTATTTATTGAATTTAGAGGTTTAATCATGGTCTTTACAGAAGAGAACAAGTTATTTGTATTTTGCTAATATCAACTGCATGGATTACAGTAGTCCTTAAAAATGGGGAGATGTTGGGAACAAAGAGAGGAAATATGTATCTAAAAAAATATTCCATGGAAGTTTACCTTGTACATGTTAAAACAGATCAGTTCTTTGTGCAAGTTTCTCTGTCTGAATATTCGGTGACAGAATTAAGATTCCTGGGCTGAATATTTAAGTGCGTCAGTCAGGTAGGAGATAGTGTTTGGTAGAGAAAAATAGGATTCCACCTCCTACCATCATTCTCTTATATTTTGAATACAGTTTATATGGACATAAGTCTTTAAAATGTAGGGACTTTAAGGGGAACCAATAACTTTTTCCATGGATCATACTAAGATTACGAAATTTTAAAAATTTGGTTTTATATGGCATAGCAATTTTATTTTGTTATTTTTAAAGGAGAGAAAAGTTACTTTTTAACTTTATACTTAGTTGTGTTATAAAAATTTCACATTGGCCTAAATAGTGGCAAAAAATAGTCTATGTTTGATATTTGTAACAGAAACAGATTTTCTTGGAGCAGTGATTATTAACCATGCCTGCGAAGCTGTTGGCAGGCATCTCAGCAGTCACTGTGGGAAAGGAAGGTGTCTGTGGCTCCTGCCCTGCATTAGCCAGACAGCCTGCTTTATTTCTCTGTTTTCTATATTGAGATTTCTAAAAATTTCCTTAGATTAAAAGCACCTGCTGCTTTTTAAAAAGTAATATATGTCATATTTTATGTTTATAGCATTGTAACTTTTTGGTAACTTATCTGTGTATGTGTGTGTGTGTGTATACATGTGCGCACACACATATATACATATCATATTTATTGGCATACATCTGTTATGTAATACTATGGGCATGTCTATGTTCATAACGGGTAATGAGTGACATAATCAGCCTGTCAACAAAATCATGCTCAGTGATTTAAGAGGTCGACCAGTTATCTTCTCCATCCTCTCAATTCTGTCAGCCCTCTCAGCCTGTCGTCTTCTCTCTATAATAAGATGTAGGAAATCTCTATCTGACGGAATGCATAAAAATTGGTGTTTTTAAGTAATAGCTTGATATGTTTATTGTAGATTAGTTTATCTTTGAGGTCTTGATTGTAGCTAAGTTTAGAATTTTTATTAGATGGCTTTTTTTCCTTGAGTAATTGGGTTATCCAATATAAAGATTTTTATCAAATGTTTTAAAATGTTCATTCACTTTAAAACTGTAATTTGTGGTCCTGACACTGGAGTTGTGCAGGGTTTTGATCCCCAAGGGCAGTCTTTGGTGATTTCTAATGCCTCACTGATCACAACTAAACTGAAGCTGTGTCTTAAGTACTGAGGAGTTACTAGTAATTGTTTTATTATACCTATGTACTTTATTAATATGTAATAATTACTAATTCTTAATGTTTGGCACCCTGTTAGTATTTTATAGTAAGGAATCACATATGCAGTCCCAAGGAATTTCAGGAAATATTAGAATGAAGTGTTCTTAAATGGAATTTAGAGATAAATGCTATTAATTTGACCAGTAGATTCCTCTCCAAAGAGTAATGAAGGATTCTTTTGGAAGATAAATATTAATGTTCCTAGGGGTCAGGCTTGTTTTGCAACAGTGAAAAGCCAACATAAATACAGATGCCTCACTTGAATCTCAGCCTAGTAAGGAAGTTAGCTATTGCCCAAAAAGCAGGAAATGATAGAATATGTTATTTCTTTTTGCTTTGTGTTTATCACTATCAGATGTCCATCATTTGCACGTTTTTTGTCTTTTCTCAAGTATCAAATGAAAGACCTCAAGGGGAAAAAAAAATTAAAGAAAGAGTAAAGCTCAGTATGTATCAACAAACAAAAGTCCAGCGATTTTTGTCTTTAGTCTCTGTTACCTTTTTCACAACTTTATACTGTTTGTTGTCCCGTATTCTGTTTGTGTTTCAAAGTGTGTCTATTGGGAAAACAAAATATGTAGATTGTTTGTAAGTGAATAATTTGACTTCCTTTTTTGTACTAGTATTTTGCTTTTTACATGTCTCTAGGATATTGTCAACTCTTTGCAAAACAAATTTAAATTTTGCTCACTGGTATGCTTTTCCCTTCAATGTGATGTTAGAGCTTATTAGAAATGCTTTTTTTTTTTTTTCATTTCCAGAAAAGAAAAAAGAAAAAAAAAAAAACACTTCAAAATAAAGGTAGATTTCTTAAGGAATCTTGTAGAACAGATCCTAATTCTATAATGAATCTTCCTATGATTACATAGAAAGAAAGAGTGGGAATTGCTTGCAGTCTGTGGGCCTTGTTACAGTAGTAAAGTTCATTTCTAACTTCCAAAATGCAAAGTTCTAGATGTTTGCTGTTGCTGAATCTGGTGCCCAGACAGTTGTCAAAGATAATTCAGAGAGAGTGCATGTTTTTAATCAAGCCATGCATCCCATGTGCTTGCAATTCTTTTAGTTTTACTGTGTACTTTAATATTTCTCTAATATTGCTGCTTCTGAAACTTCTTTGACATGGATTAGATCTAGAATTTTCATTTTCTTCTTCACACATGCTTCCTGGTATCTGATTTAGTAGTAACATTAGGAGCCAAATGCCTAGAGGTTAAAGAAGGAGTCTGTATGAGTAAACAATTAGCTGTATTGTTTTTGGTTAGTGGATTTTTGTTGTTTCTTGTGATTTGTTTCAGGGGTCTTATTTTGTTGTGGGTTTTTTTTTGTATGTTTTCTTTTGTTTTTATTTTGCAAAAATAATTTCAATATTTTCATAGATTCAATCTGATACGAAGGTATGACAGGGAAAAATCCCTGGGCTGTTCTTATGCAGAAATTGCCCAGTTACACCAATGTGGGATGTTAAGACAGTCAATAAGTGGGGTTAGGTTTGCCATTTTATTTTTATAAATATCTATTTTTCCTGAATGTGTCCGAGTCCAAGAGTGGGCCAACAGTTTTCTACATTGGACTAATCTATAAAGGTTTTTTGAGAGTCTGTATTACTAGCTGAATCCTAATATCCTGCCTTAGGACGCCAATTGTAAACCTTTGTTTTTCTAAAATAAATTAACTGAAAACATGTAATCGCTTATTTTTACTGTTTATTTTTTCTTGTGATATGAATAATTCTCTGTGCAGGCAAAGAAGACACCTAAGACTGATCTTCCACAATGTGTTTTTTCCTTTTAATTGAGTTGTAAGTAATTTGTAATTATAGAGACAATTTTAGAGTTTGAACAGACTTGAGAAAAGTAATATTCTAATATAATCCCTTTATATTATACATGAAGAACCTGAGAGTCATAGGTTTGATAGATTTTATGAAATTTTGAAAACAGATTATTTTTAAATATTAATTACAGTGTTTAAAGTTAGAATAATTGGATTTGAGTCCATGATCAACTGCTCAATTGTGATGTTGAACACCGTGCGGCCACCCCTCATTTATGTTATTATAAAATGAGACTCCAGAGCAGCGGATCTCAACCTTTGGGTCGCAGCCCCTTTGGGGATCGAACGACCCTTTCACAGGGGTCGCCTAAGACCATCAGAAAACACATATATAATTACATATTGTTTTTGTGATTAATCACTACGCTTTAATTATGTTCAATTTGTAACAATGAAATTACATCCTGCATATCAGATATTTACATTACGATTCATAACAGTAGCAAAATTACAGTTACGACGTAGCAACAAAAAAATCTTATGGTTGGGGGTCACCACAACATGAGGAACTGTATTAAAGGGTCGCGGCATGAAGAAGGTTGAGGACCACTGCTCCAGAGCCTCAAGATTTTCTTATAAAATAGCATCACATAGAGGGAATAAATGTTGATGGGAAAAATAAAATAAAAACACCAGATGAGGAGAGTCTATTATGGAAAAATAAGTGTTTACACAAATGTTAATTTTAAAATTCATGTTTCATGTTTTATACCATGGGCTTATCTCTTACTGAAAATTGTTCTGGCACAGGTACAATAGCTTAAAAGTCTTTCCCACACATCTTGAGGACATGTACAGAGTAGCTGGTTAGAACAGGCTACTTCTAATAAGAGTGACAGAGCATGTTCAGCTGGGTATAAATTCAATGCGGGTATGACAGTCCCCTCCCTCCCAAGCAGCTGAGTCGTGTTGCAGGGCTGGGCAGCCCTGGTGTCACACTGCCTGGCTTCCAGGCCCTGCTTCCTCACTCACCTGTGTAAAGTGGGTAACAACCTCTCTGCTCCTAGGCAAATGGTGGCATCTATTTCATTGGATTATGAAAATTAAGTGAATTACATGTAGGGCATATTTTAAGCATGGCTGGCACGTAGCAACAGCCCCACAATTAACTATAACATTTACTTACCCACTTCATGTATTTCTCTTCTCACTTCATTTGAATTTATATAAAAACAAGGGCATTAAGAATGTAAAATCCTAATATGTTTTAATTTGCTTGGCCTCTATAAGTTATAACATTTTGGGTAGAAATGAAAAAAAAATTATTTACTATTGAAATTACACTTAATTACAAAAGACTAAAAGTGAAAAATAACCTGTTCTACACAATTTTCAGTTTCACTTAACTGCTTCATACACCAACTATATAAAAGCTGGATAAAATTTTTTAATTTCATCTGAAAATCTTTTGAATTTTGTGCTTTTAATGGAAATGAATACACTTAAGGGGATATAAGTATCCAGTAGGGTTTAGGTAGATATAAATGTGATTTAGACACAGATTTAGAATACTAGTGGATATTGAATTAAGATAGGAAAATCATTTTTATTTTTCTGCATGTCTTTCTGACAATAGTGATAAGCCCTCAACATTTCTCTAAGCCCTCAATATTTCTCTAATCTCCTATAAACTGAAAAGGTCTTTTGAACAACTGGTGAAAAGTGGCAATTACTGCCCGGCTGATGTGGCTCAGTGGTTGAGGGTTGGATTTACTCAGCATATCCGAAACTGTGACTGTATTGGGGGTGGGTGACAGGCAACACAGGTCAAAGTAAGGGAAAAGTCCACAAAAGGAATCTCCAGATAGAACGGGTCGTCCTTGGGAGGCCCGGAGGTCCCACACTAAAAATATTTAAGCATAAGCCAGCCAGCCAGTTGATACTGTTTCCTTCTTAGACCCAGGTGGTGTGAGGCTATAAATGTAAGGGCTAACGCCATCATCAGTGCCCATGTTAATGCAGTGCCTTCTCTTTCCAACAAAAAATCCAAAAACATTTTGTCCAGCATTTATGAAGTTGGGTGTATGAGGCAGTTAAGTGAAACTGAAAATTGTATAGGAGAAACAGGACATTTTTCACTTAATTTTTTTCACATGAATCCATTCTCTCTGTCTTCATCATTCTGGCCACTTGTTTTAGAGAACTTGGTTGATTTCAATAACCAACCATGTGGGCCGCTTGTTTTCTTCTTTCTATGCTTTAAATTCTTGCTCTTATGTTCTAAATTCACCAATAAAGAGTGAGTCCTCAAAACCCTAGGCCCCTACCCTGGACCCCAATAAATTCAGGCCAGAACCTCGAGTGTTCTCTATCCATGACTTGCTGTGTGCCCCTGGCATGCCTGGTGCTCCAAGGCCTGAAAGTAATAAACTCTTTGTCTCCAAAGTTTCCTAATGGTTATCTTTTGGAAGGTGTCTTGGAATCATGAAATGAACCATCAGGAAGTAGATCTGGGGTAACACTAGTTAGAAAGGGGAGATGTCCGTGGGAAGCTCACCAGACCCAGGGGAATTGCTATTCCCTCTGGCTAGAATCTTGTTCTGGGTCCTCAGGACTCACTTCCTCCTTAGTCTAAGTCCCCTTGCCATTCACCCTTTATTAACCCTCCTATCTAAATTAGACCCGGCCTTCAGCTCTCTAACCCCTTCACTCTGGTGCTTTATTTTTTCAATCATGTGTTTATAACATATAGTAATTGCTTACTGCCTGCTTATTGCTTAAATACACACTAAATGTGTGCGCTGAATGGCCAGAGACTTCCTTTTTCAAGGCTGTAGTCCCAGTTCCTGAAACATCCTTGGCACGAGGTATGCATTCAATAACATTTTGTGAAATAAACGAATGAATAATTGAATATGCTTATATAATGATGTATTTATCATTATCGTGTCAATAGTTAAAGGTTTCTAATTTTTAAAAAAAGCATAGGTTTTATTTTAATTGAAGATTTTAAGTGCATGTTCTAAAAGTTAATTGCTTAATGCTTAAGCAATCAGAAAGATAAGTAACATAAAAGTCATAAGCTTTGGAAATATTTTGTTTTAATATGGAAGTTTTTTTGTTATTTAGCTTAAAATCTAAAATCTTAAAATCTGTGCAGCCATTGAAAATAAGAATAGGTTCGAAGTCAAGGACTATGGAAATTCTAGGTAACCAGATATTCTCCATCCTTGAAATACTATGGACAGATCAGTTGTTAGCTCTTTTGCAAATGTAAGCCTAAACTTGCTAGCCTTTGTGTTAGTGACCACTGCATCTAAAGTCATGGATTCTTAATCAGTGGTGCTTATCAGAATCACAAGAACATGGATCACCTCAGGTGATTTATTAAAATAAAATAACACTTTACCATTCACATCATGGATCGACATGGAGAGCATTATGCTAAGCGAAATAAGCCAGTCAGATACAGGTAACTATCACATAATCTCACTCATTTGTGGAATATAATGAACAACATAAACTAATGAACAAAAATGGATCCAGAGACAGAGAAGCATCAAACAGATCGTCAAACTTCAGAGGGAAGGGGGTGGGGAGGTAAGAGATCAACCAAAGGATTTGAACTAGTATGCATGCATATAACCATAACCAATGGACAGACACTAGGGGAATGAGGGCATGTACTGGGGGGGTGGAGGTGGCCAGGGAGAGGTCAATGGGAGAAAAGGAGACATATGTAAAACTATATGTAATACTTTAAACAATAAGGAATTTAAAAAAAAAATACACATAAACCCTAGAAAGTCCAATTGGTTGGTCTTGGGTGAACTTCTGCTTGAAGCCAGAACAGGGAAAACAACCTTCCCCAGTTGATTTTGATGTGTCCAATCTGTGAAGCAATGGTTTAAATGATTATTGGAAGTAAAAGTTTCAGTGCCTTTGAGAGAAGTCATATTATTCATGATTTCCTAAGGAGCACTCAGAGGTCAAGTATGATACAGGAGCATGATATGCTTCAGTAGCCCCATCCTGACCCCGGAACCCTGGCCAGCTGCAGGAAAGCGGTTTTTATTTTTATAAGCAAAAAAGTACGTGATGTCCTGCTGGGACGATTTACCTCTTTTCATTCTACCATCTTCCCTCTAGAGATGAGCAGTGGCTCAGGGATGAAGCCGGCCTATGCTGTTGAGGACACTCATGATGGGGGAGCCCCAGGGAGGCCAGGACCTCCAAGGTTAAACTTCTGCTTGGTCCTCAAGAGTCTTGTGTAGAAAATGAAATTTAAAATATGCTTTCGTCCTGTTTTGCTTCTTCTACACTGCCTAATGTAAAACAAGGTTTGAGGTGACTATTAAACGTGTCCCAAATAAAAAATGTGTACCAAGATGTATAATGGATGATAAAAAGCCCAGAGATAGCCAAAGCACAGCTCTGTAGGAGGGCATTTCTGCTCAACATCTTATAAGCAGGTACAGTTAATTTCTAGATAATTGGTCTTTCATGATCAAAAGCAGTTTTCCCCCTATGAAACTGCATTGTGTAACTTCAGATGGTAGAATAAGAAAATGAGAGGAGTGAGAGTTCCCAGTCTTCAGTGGAGTGAACCTCATTTGAAAGGGAGAAGGACATCACCAATGCACACAGACACTAAGGGGGTGAGGGCATGTGCTGGGGGGTGGGGATGGCCAGGGGGAGGTCAATGGGGGAAAGGGAGACATATGTAATATTATATGTAATACTTGAAGCAATAAAAATAAATACATTTAAAAAGAAAGGGAAAAGGAATAGCACATGACTTTGGCCCCGATCCTCTGCCTTTAGTCACTTCTAGGTTTAAAAAACACATTATGAAGACTTCTTATTGTATATATTTGAAGTGTCAAGTAGATAAAGCAAATGTGGCTAAATGTTTACAATTGGTGATTCTAAGTAAAGGATGTGGATCTGATGTAACTTTCACCTAGAATCACTAATTGTACTATTCTTGCAACTTTTATGTGGGTTTGGGAAGTTTCTAAATAAATGGTGAGGAAAAATAGAGTAAGCATTATAGTTAATTCTTGTTTCATTGTGATAATCTTGAATATACACCCAGATATTTTTTTAAATATCAAATATAATGTAAATATATATTGTGTCTGGATAAAATTGCTATGACAGCAGTATACATGGATTTTTAGATGTATTATATTTCAAATAACTTAGATAAAAAATGGCTATTACATCCAAGGTTAAACTTCTGCAATAAAAAACTTAATATCAAATATGCACATGAAAGGTTTGGACAAAATTGTTTCATGGGAACTTTAAAAAGGCTCATCTATAATAATAAAAGCATAATATGCTAATTAGACCAGACAGCCCAACGAACTTCTGGACAACGTTCCGGGCGAAGCCGAGACTGCGAGGGCTGAGCCCCTTGCACGAATTTCGTGCATTGGGCCTCTAGTCCTATATAATAAAAGCCTAATATTCTAAGTGTCCAGTCATCCGGTTGTCTGTTCAACCAATCAAAGCGTAATATGCTAGGCTGCTCAACCACTCACTATGACGTGCACTGACCACCAGGGGTCAGAAGCTCTGACTGGTAGGTTAGCTTGCTGCTGGGGTCAAGCTGATGGGGACTGAGCGAGAGGGGTCAGACACGCCCTGGAGCCCTCCCGCGGCCCCTCCCTGCTGGCCAACTTTCCACATCCCTCCCTGGCCCCAATCGTGCACCGGTGGGGTCCCTCAGGTCCCTGGCCTGCACCCTCTCACAATCTGGAACCCCTCAGGGGATGTCAGAGAGCCGGTTTTGGCCCAATCCTGCAGGCCAGGCCAAGGGACCCCATTGGTGCACGAATTCATCTACCAGGCCTCTAGTTAATAATAAATGAACAAATCATGTTCAAAAGCCATGAGTATAGAGAGAAAGTTTTATCCCTTTCATTCAATTTGGTAAATTACAAATATATAAGCAGACACTGATTATAATGATTATAATTTTTTTCAGGAAAGTATTTAAACGCCTGACTACTGTCATGTTAATTATATATACATATATCCTCCTATGTAATAAAAACCTAATATGCTAAGTGTCTGACAGTTCAAATGTTTGACTAGTTGCTATGATGCACACTGACCACCAGGGGGCAGACACTCTGACTGTTAGGTTAGCTTGCTGCTGGGGTCCAGCCAATCAGGACTGGGTAAGATGGGCCGGACACACCCTAGAACCCTTCCACAGTCCCTCTCCGGCCCCAGTTGTGCACTGGTGGGGTCCCTCGGCCTGGCCTGCAGGGATCAGGCTGGAACTGGCTCTCCTACATCCCCCAAGGGGTCCTGGATTGCAAGAGGGCACAGGCCAGGCCGAGGGACCCCACAGGTGCATGAATCCATGCACCGGGTCTGACCTTGGGTATGTGCTTAATTATATTAGTCATCTACTCATATTTTTTCCTGTTCACTCCTCCTAAGACTAATGTTTTAGAGGAACGTGCTTTTGAATAAAATTAAAAGTTGCTAAAAACCATTCCCTACTCTCCTGAACCAGGTGTTATACATGAGAACCCTTAAAATCAGAGTTTAACCTAGTTGATTAACATCTCAAAGCTAGAACATGGTGGTCCCCAAATCACATAGCTTTCCCACAGCTTCCAGTTTGCTCTCGGCATAGAAGGAACTTTTGAGTTGTCCTAAGGCAGACCATTTTCAGATTCCTCTATTGCAGTGGTTCTCAACCTTGGCTGCACATTAGAATCACCTGGGAATCTTTTTAAAATCCTGATTTCTGGGCCTCATCCTCCAGGAATTCTGTTTCTTTGTTATGCGGTGGGGCCACAACATTAGTAACAAAGAAACAGAATTTCCAGAGGATGAGGCCCGGAAATCAGGATTTTTAAAAGATTCCTAGGTGATTCTAATGTGCAGCCAAGGTTGAGAGCCACTGCTCTATTGCCTATCTTGGCTAACTCCTGCTTAGTTTCAGCTTTTCTCAATATATGCAATCTTCTCTTCAACAATTACATCACTGCTTTATCCTAAAACTCTTTCACTCCCATCACTAATGTATGCCTGTTTTGTTTGTTTATTTATTTCTCCAATGTTTTGTTACAGGAAGAAACTCTGAACACAAATGCCTTAATCACTTGTGAAGAGGTAATGAAATGTTAAATGAGATCCATCAAGGTAAATGCATTTGTTAATCCATGTCCTTATCTAATTGAATGAATAAGAGGAAGAACCAATCCATCTATAATCAAATTGTACTGACTCACGTGTATGGCCAGCACTGTACCACATGCTATGCAGAACACAATAAAAATACTGTATACATTCTTGAGCCTCATAGAACTTGCCATCTGCCCTGGCTGGTGTGGATCAGTGGATTGAGCATTGTCTGGTGCACCCAGAGGTGGCTGGTTCAATTCCCAGTCAAGGCATATGCCTGGGCTCCATCCCCAGTAGAGGGCAGGCAGGAGATTACCAATGGATCTTTCTCTCTCTCTCCCTTCCCCTCTCTGAAATCAATAAAAACCTATTGAAAAAAAGAAGAAGCAGCTTGCATAGATTCCAAGTGCAATAGGAGCTTGTGGAAATTTAAAAATTTATACATTATAGCTTTTGATGATTAATTTTTAAAGTTGTTTTAAAATAATTGCGTACTTGAGAAATAGATATAATTATCCAGTTTTGTGAATGAGTCTAGACTATATATAGGAAATAAAGGATGTGCTTGTCCTAGGACTAGTAAAAACTAAGTCTTCTCACTAATTTTTCATTGCACACTCCTGAAGAAATCTGTGGATTACAATAGATGGTATAGGCTCTTGAAGTGAGTATTGTTTATGAAATGGTTGTTAAAATTTAAATGAGCATTGGAAATAGGGAAAGACATGCAAGATCATAGAATAGAATTGAGACAGGTGATGGATCTGTGTGGCAGTACTAAATGAATTAGTGTTCACAGTCTGAAGGGTTTGTGTGGAGAATAATGGTGGATAATACTGTATTATACAAACAGCAGTCGATACTGGCTGTTGATTTGCAGTTTCATGTATAATATGTCATTTACTGCTTCTGAAGCTCTGAGATATATTGATGTATAATCGGCAGATATAAGCAAATGACGGTGAAAAATGCTAAAGGCAACATGATTCATAACTGATATATTTCTGAAAGTGTACTTATTGAAAAATCAGAAAAAATTTAAATGTGCACTCAATATACCCAGGTTTGTATTATTTCTTTAGCTAAAGGTGAAATATGACTATCTCAGGGGACTCAGAGTCCATGATGTGATATAAAAGAAGAAAAAAAGATGTCATGGAATCTGAAAAATCATCAGCGGATCAGTGATTTACTGACAAGTCTGTTTCAGCAGAAAGTTGGCTTTAGAAAGTTGAAGAGCAGTTTCACATGAATCATAAGTATAAATTGTGAAGAAAGTAATGGTGATTTAATTCACATTATACTATTTATTCCAAAGTTTTCCACTTGGTTGAAATATGAATCCTCTGAATAGAACTCTCAAACTAATGTGCAAGGACATCCCACCTGATCCTTTATTTCTCCTACTGAGTGATTTATAGAAGCAACCAGAAGATAATAACGTACCCTTGAAATAGGGCTACTCATCAGAAGTGTGATAGCCAAGAGAATAAGAATTATAAAACACTTGGCAAATCCAAAGTGCTATAGGTATGCTAAATACTGGGGCAAAGCCAGCCAGGTGGGTGGCTGTAATTTGTTAAGCAATTCAGATGATATTTTATTATTTAAAAGGGAACAAAATGGGTGTAAGTAGTTAATTTCTCAGTGAATAAGTGTGTTATTGAGAGCGGATATGGTTGTGTGTGTGTGTGTGTGTGTGTGTGTGTGTGTGTGTATGTTTCTGGCTTTGTCTATGATTGTGCACAGAAAAAAGATAAACAGTTCCAGTTATTTTATTTGAAAACTGTATTATGAATAAAGTGGATAGTTGAATTGAATTCAACTACTCTGCATTCATCACCCATATATATACCAAATGCTATGTCTGGTAACTAGAATACATTAGGGGTCCCTCACAGTCTTGAGCTGGAAGATATATATGGGAAAAGTATTGTGGAATGTAGTTAAGACTGTAAGAAACCCAGGCAACTACCCAGCCTATACCTGTTTTCACCCTCAGGGAGTTGAATAATGCCTTTGGGTGAGTGGTTTGTTGGGGCCCTGGAGCGGTCTCTCTGATCCATCTGTAGTTCAGACTGCTGAAATCGTACCTTAGTGATAATTTTGACAGGTAAGAAAATACCTGTCACAAATCTTAGAATAAATTGTGTGAAGCTTACATTTACAAACCATTGACCCAGCTCCAAGAAAATCTGGAATTATAAATTATTAATGTTCTGGTTGCTTGTGTGACTTACTGTAAAGAGCATCTCAAAACAGCATTTTGTAAAAAGTAGGAAGGGCCCCACTGTTATTGGTATCAGCTCAGAGGATCTTTTTGGGTGACATAACAGTGTTTTTTCCTAATAATACCTCTGCAGGTTCATACACTGACATGTTGCAGAGCTTGTTATCAACCTGGTCATGGAAGTGGGAGGCATAGAATATTCTCAACCTCCTGAAGAGGGAAAGAAAACTCTTCAAGGCAATTCCTTAATTTTTAACCCAAAAAATCCTAATTGCTAATAAATGATAATGTTTATAGCTTGCCATATTTCAAATGTTTCTCTTATAATAAAATAAATTGCTGTTATCTTGTAGTCCAATAAATAAATATATCCACCCTAGCCATTTTGGTTCAGTGGACAGAGCGTCGGCCCTCAACTGAAGGGTCCCAAGTTCCATTCTGGTCAAGGGCATGTACCTCTCTTGCAGGCTCAGTGGGAGGCAACCAATCAATGTGTCTCTCTCACATTGATGTTTCTCTGTCTCTCCCTCTCCCTTCTACTCTCTAAAAATCAATGGGAAAATGTCCTCAGGTGAGGGTTAACAATAAATAAGTAAACAAACAACTTCCTTAATTTTAGTCTTTTGTCAATGAAAATGACCAATATTTGATTACTCTGGTATTGGTCTTAATTCATAAAGAAATTCATTCTAATAACTTTTTTTTCTTAATCTATGCAGTTATTTCAGTCTCATTATTTGCCACTCATTTTGTTCCGACTTGAAATTTTAGGATCAGCTCTTGGCATCTGATTAATTAAAAACCAGACATGCAGCTTAGGTTATTTTCAAAAGGAAAGGAAATGAACTCTATAGTGTGCTAAGAATTTCTTCTCATTGTTTATACTTTTTTTTTTTTAATGGAATCCTGGCAGCAAATAATACCACAATCTGTAAATAATAACCTTTTGGGGATGACTAGAGGGGCAGCAAATTGACAACGGCACTTATAATCAATAGTGTGGGAGTCAGTAATGTTACATGAATTATTTAGTTTTATATTTCTTCGTTAGGGAAAAAAAAAAATCCAGTGTTTGAGCACACAAACGTTCTCATTACATCCTGTCACTCAGCTCTAACCGCACCTTATTGCGTGGTTATTTAGAGAAAGATTTTATCTGGGGACAAAAATACCAATTCTGTGGCTCTCCAATAAAACAAAGCAAAACTCTGAAAGAGCAGGTTTCCAGGGAGAAGTCAACCCCCTTGGCTCTCCGGTGAAGTTTATTATCTCTAAGCCACGCTGAGCAATATTTCTTAAATCAAGTGGCAGCTCTGCACAGATCCTCCTGAAAGAGTGGGCAGAATCAGTGCAATGATATTAACCCAAAGTGTGTTGACCGATGGATGGGTGAGGAGCTCTGTTGAAGATTTTGAATTTATTATGGGTGAGCAAACCCGGGCCTTCCTTCAACTATTCTTTCCTTCCCAGCTCTCCAACAGCTCAGGGCATGGAAAAATTAAAAAAGCAGTTTAAAAAGGCAACTCCTGATCTCACTTACATGTGGAATATGAAAAATCTGAACTTGTGAAAACAGAGAGGAGAATGACAGTTAGCAGGGACTGGGTGGTGGGAGAATTGCGGAGATGGTGTTGAGGAGTACCAATCCTTTAACTAGTAGATAAATCAGTCCTGGAAATTTAATACACAGCATAGTGATTATAGGCAATAATACTGTATTGGCCTTTTCCAACACACCTCCCTCTGACCTACCTTGTAATGACATATTTATTTTGTGATCAAACCAGTAAATAATTCTAAGTTTGTTCCACCTAAAAATTAATATCTGCTATTATATGCAAATTATTAGTTAAAATTCAGGATATTTTTATATTTTAATGTATGATGTCCTCCTGATTTGATGCATACTTGTAAAGGGAATGCAACTCTATTTCAACCCTGTTTCATAATCTGTGTTAGTTGATATGGTAATTTGATACTTTTATATTTATTAGAATAATGATGATTATCATTGGTCTTATTGATATTTACTTGATATTCTCTATATGTTCCATTTTTTTTGTTTCATATTTTTCTTTTTATTTCAGACTTTTGTTCAATTGTTAGAATTTCCTCTTTTGTTTTTTATTCCTCTAATGAGTTTGGAAACAGAACGATATTAAATCAAATATATGGTTATTTTTTAAAAATTGGAGAATCTTTATCTTGAACATTATACCAATATATTTGGAATTTCATATTTTTAGATCAAATGGATAATTTCTGAGAAAATATAAAGTATGAAAAAATAGAATACAATATGTCAAGCATATAGGGCCAAAAATCATAGAAGTTATTTAAGAAGTAGACTAGTTTGATCTATAATTCTGGAAATCGGCTTCATTACCAGTAACTTAAATGGAAAGTTCTTCCAAACTTCCAATTAAAGTTAATTTCCATTTTATTAAGTCTTCTGGATGACAGGAAAAGGTAGACATTTTCTCAGTCTGATATGTGTATCCCTTAGCCCTAAAAAAAACAAAAATAAAATTAATAATAAAGTAAATACAGTCCACACTTAATTGTAAAGAAAGATGTAAATTCACTCATGCATTTAAAGAACTACATAGTGGCAAAATAAAGTTTATCTTAACCCCCTGGAACTGTGTATTTTTAAATGATGAAATTTATAGATGAGCACGGTCTCTAGACCCAAGGCCATAACTCATAGGAATGTAATGAGGTCCAGCAAGTTACCAAGGTGCTAGTCTACAGAAGCAGCGAGCCCACACTAATAGCTTTGCATGTCTGTCTGTTTTTCTTTATTTGGGTTTTCTCTTGTCAGCAAAATGAACTAATTAGGGTATTACTCTAAACCTGGTTTCAAGCCCAAATTTGTTAGAGATTATAGCCTGCAATTTTACTGTTTCCTTTTTCTTTTTGGATCAATTCCGAGTGAACTTTTTCTGTTTATTAACTGTAGGTTTGACTGGAAGCAGAAAAAAAAAAAAAGATCTAAAGAAAAAGACCCATGAATCTTCTTACTATTTTGCCATCAGCAGAAAATGCCATGTCAGGAGGCAAACTTGAAGACTCACATTAAGTGAATGGAGGACACTTACTGAAGTGTATTAATGTAACACCTGTATCTTATCAAAGAACCCAAAGATTAAACCATCTAACTCTTAAAAGTATTAAAAACATGCAAAATAGAGCCAGCAATATAAGGTAGTCCCTTCCAGCTGACTGCATTTTATTTGTGAAGTGTATAAAATGTTTTCACACTCTGAAATCATTTTCAGATATTCAACAATTTCCTGAAATGGTTAGCAGTTCCTTTAAAGAGGTAATCACCAGCCCTTGAGCTATATGACATAAAAATGTGCATATACAAGGACTATTTTCAAAGGGCAGAATACAAATAGATCTGCTTATGCCCCACACATCATCAAACAATTGCTTTTTCCTAATACATGTTCTGCTGGAGAAAGGCACACGATTCTAGTCCATTCCATTATTTAATTCCAGATGACTCACTCCAGTCTCAAAACTTCTGAAATGAATCCTTCATTTAAGGGCAATTACATATATATATTCATTTAACTTTAGTTACCGTGTGTTGAGCATTCTGATTAGAACCAGCATCTTCCTTTTGATGCATGCAGTCACTTTTTTTTTAATATGAAGATAGCAAAAGTCTTTTGAAGTTTCCAGGAAAAATACATCTACATGAACAGAAAAAAATCCATCACTTGATTTTGTTATTAAATGATTTTTCTTTGTGCTTCCACATCTATATCTACCTTTTATAATTGCATGCTTTTCCCATACCTTATTACCCCTACATGAATATGTATGTCTGTCTTTCATGGGGATACTGTCCCAGCTCAGGTTCCAGACATTCATCATGGCTGTTAAGAAATTGCCATTTGGACTAAACTCAGTCCCTGCATTAGTCTGCAAAGGCTGCCATAAGAAAGCAACACTGACGGGTGGCTTAAACAACAGCAATTTATTTTCTCCCAGTTTTGGAGGCTAGAAGTCTGAGATCAAGATGTCTACAGGGTTGGTTCCTTCCAAGGGTCAGGAGGGCGAGTTCTATTCAGGCCTCTCATCTTGTAGAAGGCCATGTTTGCTCTGTTGTCGCCTCATCTTTCTGTCAGTAGTTTTGTTCAGATCTTCCTATGCTTATAAAGACACCAGTCATACTGGATTAGAGCTCACTCGAATGACCTCAACCTAACTTAATTACCTCACCAGAGACCCTATCTCCAAACACTCACATTCTGAGGTGCTGGGGGTTAGCATTTCAGCACATGAATTTCAGGCTAGGCTTTTGTTACAAGGGACTTGGGGGTAATCTCTGAATAGGACATGAAACATTTGACACCACTAAGGAGTTATTTTTCCTTCCTGGTAAAGCACAAAGCTAGTAGGTTATCACTTGCTCTTAAACATGGTTGGTATTGTCTTTATGCACTTCTTAAAACACAGCTGCAGCTTTGCGCAGTGGCAGCATCGTAGCCAATGAGGTTTAAAACACAACTGCAAATGGCCCTGAGACTGAATAAAATTTGTACATTGCTGTTTAAACCCCTCTGTTTAGGAATCAACTTGATTCTGTTTTTGGTTTATACGCCTTTAGCAAGAGATATAATATAAAACTTTCTGCTTTATATTTCCAATGACACAAGAGAAAGTAGTCATGGGATTTTACCCTGGATCCCCAGCTTTTTCCTCCTGAAAAGGAATATAATATGAATAAAGTTTGTCACTTAGCCACACAATAGAGCTAAAGGAAATTGCAATTGGATGCCCTTATCTATCATCAGCCATGAGTTGGGATCCTGGCAACCAAGTTTATTTACTATTGTTACTAGTAATAATAACTCATGTCTTATATTATTTTTGGTGTTTTTTAATTCCTTCCATCATCATTTTTTTCTGATACTTGAATCTATTTTTTCAGTTTTATTGAGGTATAATTGACAAGTACAAGTGTAAGGAATTTCACATGTATGACGTGATGATTTGATCTACATGAACATTGTGATTGGATCACCCCATCCAGTTAATTAACACATCCTTCACCTCACACATTTACCTTTATGTTTTTCGTGACAACACTTACATTCTTCTCTTGTAGCCAATTTTAATTATACAGTGTGGTGCAATGAAGTATTGGCACCATGTTATATGTTAGATCCTCAGACCTTATTCTTAATTGTATAAGCAAAAGTTTGTACTTTTTACCACCCTCTCCCTTTTTCTCCCACCTCCTGTTTCTGGTAACCACTTTTCTCCTTTCTATTTCTATGAGTTTGACTTCGTAAATTTTTTTGAGATTACACATATGAGTTTCAGTGACAATTGTGTAACTATGCTGTGTGAAAACTATAAATCCCTGGATAAGTGCAAATATTGCAACCTACAATGTTATATAAAGTTTCCAAATTATTTTGCCAGTTGTCTTCTATCTTTAAACTTTGCCTATGATGTTTACTGAGATGTGAAGAATTTTTATTTTTGAATTCTGTAACTATATTAGTCTGCCTTTTTAAAATTTTTATTTTATTTGACTTTTTCCATCACCATTTATCCCCTCTCTGCCATCTTCCGCCTCCCCGCACCTTGATCACCACACTGTTGTCTATGTCCATGAGTTCTCATTTTTTTCTTTTTGGCTCAATCCCCACCACCACCAGAGCTGTCTACCTGTTTTCTATGAGTCTGTCTCTATTTTGTTTAATAGTTCAATTTGTTCATTAAATTCCACATATGAGTGAAACCATATGGTACTTGTCTTTCTCTGACTGGCTTATTTCATTTAGCATAATGTTCTCCAGGTCCATCCTTGTTCTTGCAAAGGCATTGGGTAAAAGTACCACAGTTTTTTTATCCATTCTTCTACTGATTGACACTTGGGCTGCTTCCAAATATTGGTTATTGTAAATAATGCTGCAATGAACATAGGTGTACATATATTCCACCAAAAGCAATGAGAAAAAGAAGGGTAGGTAATCCAACTTTCCCCCCCTCATTGCTATTGGTGTTGTAGTATTGTGGTGTGCATTGACTTCCATGTAGAGAAAATGGCTTTTCTGAACATGCATGATGTTGTAATATTTAAAACATAAAACAAAGTTGAAAACAATATGAGTACAGTTTGCAAAAAAAAAGGCAAAAACCCAAAAAGAAAATTACTGACTTTCTAAGGTTACTACGGTATGGCAAAAAAACATATGTGAGTGGACCGTCCTTGAAAGGCTTAAGAAAAAACAGGGAAGTGAAATAACAGCTACCTTCGAGGTACTGTGAAGTTAGCTAACAGCAGAGCATGTTAAAACCATAAATCACTCTGCAAATGCAGTGTTATATAACTCACAGTGACAGATGAAGGTGGTATCTCGAGGTAGAGTCTGCTCATGGTTCTACATGTGCAAATAATGCATTTCCTCCAAATGGAGTGAAAATAGAAATGGAGGTAAATTGCCCTCTTTCAGTGACATGTTTTTTCCATCAATCAAATCTATCACACAGTGGAGTACAGTGAGAGGCCATATGCACATGAGCAAAGGAGTATTTGCTATGAATCCTTTATCTGAATTTTACTTGGAGGGAGAATCTGTTGTATGACTTCATAGTCATGCCATAGCTGTACTCAGCCTGATGACACTCTTTTGTTTCCAGCTTTGGTCTAGATTCTAGAATGAGTTTTGGTCATCCTTAGGAATCAGATCCACTTTCAGAAGATGAGAACGCCCCAATTTTACAAATGCGAAATTGTAGAGAGTTTGGAAAACACACAATTTGTAATACTAGAGTTACACAAGTGACCTTCTTATGTCTATGGCAGACTACTTTGAATTGGACATTTATTTTTATACAAAACTTTATTTATTAAACACTTACTGAGCTTGCTGTGAGTACAAGTCAGCCAAGCATACTGAATGCAAACATTTAATAATTCAGAGTTGCAGCCTTGGTGCAGCTTATGCCAGTGTGTTTGTGAAAATCCTTGTATGTTCAAAAACCTCTTGCTATGTGATAGTCAGGATTCTGGACAGTAAGGCATACACAGACAGATCTGATACTTACTGGCCCTGTTGCTTTTCTAAGCCTTAATTTGAAATCTGTAAAATAAGTTATTTACTCACACATTGGTTTTGAGAGGTACCCGGGTAAAATTAAATTCATCACCCCAATGACAGGTACATAGTAAGCACTCAATCAATAATCACATGAGATTTTTAAAGATTTATTTTTTGTCAGAACATTTTTTAACTGCTCATATTTTTGTGTTTATTTTCCTTCGTTTGGAGGAGCAACAAGATACTTATTTCCATATATAGATGCCATTTCTATATCATCTCCCACAGACTTAAAGATGCATTCCATTTGTTCAATCCATGTTTAATGAGCAACCACTTAATGCAAGAAAACTTTATGTGTTAAAATATTGAAACCTCTCAAGAAACCCGAGAAGTAGGTATGGATGGCTTCATTTCACAAGGGGCGAAACGGAGCCTCAGAGACGTTGATTGGCACAACCTCCTCCGCACAGAGTTGACACTTGAAGAAAAGGTGCCTCTAACGTGGAAGCCCCTGCTCTGCTTAGTACAACACAGTGTCTCCCAGTCTCCCCTTTCATCGGGGAGAGAAGGTAAGGATTACAGCGGCTTCGGCTTCTGTCTCCACGCCCACGTCATTGTGAGCTGGCTGTTCGGCCGTTGGCGCCCCCACGGCTCGGTGACCACGGCGGTGACCACGCGCCCCCACGGCTCGGTGACCACGGCGGTGACCACGGCTCGGAGACATGGCAGCGATGATTGCGCTGTGGCGGAAAGCATGGGACTACGTGAAGACCAAGGAGTTTCGGGATTATGTGACCAGCACACACCTTTGGGGTCCTGTATTCAACTGGGGCCTGCCGCTGGCTGCCTTTAAGGACATGAAGGCGTCCCCGGAGATCATCAGCGGCCGCATGACCACGGCGCTCATCTTCTACTCGCTGGCCTTCATGCGCTTCGCTCACCGCGTGCAGCCTCGCAACCGGCTGCTGATGGCCTGCCACGGCACCAACGTGGTGGCGCAGAGTGTGCAGGGCAGCCGCCTGCTCATCCACCGCTACGGCGGCGTGAAGGCGGCTGCTGACACCGACACTGACACCAACACCGACACCAAAGCCGACACTGACACCACGGAGTGCGAGAGCGAGTACCTCTGCGACCCTGGGGATTGCGGCTTCTTCTAGGTGGCCGCCAGCCCCCACCTGCAGGCCCCGACATGAGATTCACAAAGGCTGAGACGGCCCTATCGAATCTTGGCAGCTTGCCAGCTCCCAACTGTTATTCTTCCGAAAGACGAATAAAAGTTTGGGTTTGACTCTAAGATAGTGCAAATCTCATTTAAACCTGCAGGTTGGTTAATAAAAAATAGAAAGTAGCACAGAAAAAGAAAATAGAGAAAAAGATAAGGATTTGAATATCAATTGTGTAATTGTGGTGTGTGCTTTTTTGTTGTTTGTGGGTTTTTTTTTTTAAGTGTGCCACTGGAACTATAGTTCCAAGCAGGCAAGAACTTTTAGGTGTACTCTATGGCCCCAAATAACTCCTCAATAAACTTTGGTTGGATAAATACCTGGAATATAAGAAGCTATATGTGATCCCCAACTCTGTGCAGTTGATGCCAAAACCTGTACTATATGGAATTAAGAGAAGGTAGGGAGGAGATTAGGAATTAGGTCGGGGGGACATGTTGGTTGGGAGCACTGAGCAGGGAGGAGGATGAGGAGGACTTGGCATGCATGCTCTAGTGAAGGCAAGGAGCTGGCAAGGTAGACCAGGTGGCTTGAACCATCCCTCCACGTGGCCAAGAGAAAACAACATCAAGAGGGATCTGCAGCCCAGTTTCACGGGGCGTGAACAGTGGGTTGACATTATCCTGTAGAAGCTGGAGGGTGGGACTAAGTACAGAGAGAGGAATTTAATGGCCATTCAGAGCTTCTTTCTTTGACCCACTGGGCTTCAATGTTGTGCGTCTCCATAAGCCAGGAATGCTGGCTTTGCATTCTATCAGTACACATGCTGGGTACCATCTAGAGATACAGAGATGTGGAACTATGGAAATGTCTTCAAAGAAACTCACAAGGCAGGGGTTTCCTTACCCCCTGCAGAGACATCTTCTGTCCAAGGGGAAGGATTCCTTGTCATGATTTACGATGCAGTGTTTCTGAGGAAGGACTGACTGAGAGATCAGACTGCCAGAATTCCGTGGGACAATGCCTGCCCAGGGGGCTGTGCTGGGCCCAGGGCTGTTTTCACATTCACAGAGGTGCCGCCCTCTTTGCTTGCACGGGTGTTGTGGCAGTTTCTGCAGGAGCTTTGCAGGGCTCCAGGGCTGGCACTTCTTCTGAGCGGATAAATCAGGAGAGGAAGTGTTATCTTTGTGAGAACGCAGGAGGCGCGGAACACAGGGAGCGAAATCCTGAACACTGATTTGTTTTGATCTGTTTGCAGGCATGTGTCTTAGGGCGTTGAATGCCGCTTGGCTGGGATATTCTGGGCTAACTAGTGGTTACAAAATGGGCTGTGGCATTTACCTACGTTATTTGCATGTCTCTTCTAGCTTAATAAAAATAAAGTCCTTCCTCCACTGATTTTTGTCCTATGCAACCTCTCTCACTCCTGCCTTTTACAGGTGAGTTTATGGAAATGGGACATTTGTTCCCTGGATAATGCACCCTTGCAAAACAGGCCAGTCACCAGTCATGTGGAGCTTCAGTGGAAATAGTCTCCCCAGATATCTCCATTCCTCCTCCCCCTCCTCCTCCTCCTCCTCCTCCTCCTCCTCCTCCTCCTTCTCCTCCTCCTCCTCCTCCGCCTTCTTCCCTCCTCCTCCTCCTCTTCTTCCTTTTTCTCATTTTCTCTCTCTCTCTTCCCCCTCCTCCTCCTCCTCTTCCTCCTTCCTCTCATTCTCTCTCTCTCTCTCTCTCTCTCTCTCTCTCTCTCTCTCTCTCCCCCCCCCCCGCCCCCTCAGAATCCAAAAGTGCAATTTTTAAAAAATATATTTTATTGATTTTTTTACAGAGAGGAAGGGAGAGGGATAGAGAGTTAGAAACATCAATGAGAGAGAAACATCAATCAGCTGCCTCCTGCACAGCCCCTACTGGGGATGGGCCCGCAACCAAGGTACATGCCCTTGACTGGAATCGAACCTGGGACCTTTCAGTCCACAGGCCAACTCTCTATCCACTGAGGCAAACCAGTCACGGCCAAAAGGCAATTTTTGTGCTTATCTTAGTTACCCTCCTTATAGCATTGCCTGATCTTTCTTTTATACTTTTTTTCTCTCACTTCGCTGCCAGGTCTCCCACACCCGTGGCTACTCTTTTCCAGTCTTCGCAGGGGCTTCTTTTCTGCTCACCCTCAAATGTCTCTGTGCCTTTGTTCCCTCTCTGATTCACTCCGCATAGTTACCCAAGTTAATTCCATTTCTTCTCGCTGCTGTTATCTTCCAAATCCCTACTTAGACTTTTATCTCCTAAAGCCCGACAGACAAAGGAACACAGTGTTTCCAAATTTTAGCTCACTTTTTTCTTTTCAATTTAGCTGATATTCTTGTTTCCTGACTCCCAGTGTACTACACAGACCTGAGAATCTTTTTTAACCCTGTCCATTCCTTTATCCACACACCCATTCATTCCCTCAGTATCCTAAAAGGAGCTTATGGAGGGACAACTCCTTTCCAAGGCATTTTTGATACTAAAGCTAGAAGTATCTTCCTTTTCATTATTATCACCCAGCTTTAAACTCTTTGATGCCTTCCCTCTGCTGCAGGATAAATCCCAACTCCTAATTCCTTTCCATGCCTGTTCTCACACGTCGGATCTCACGTTCTGCCTTCTGGCTGCAGTGAATTTACATTAACCTCACTGCACGTTACTGAGCACAGAGCCCTTGGCCTCCATCACAAGCCTTCGGGTGGGCTTTGGTCAGGAGCTTATGGTAGACCCCTGATGTCCTCCTTCCTGAACTCTTGCTGCCGCCCTCTAAGGCCAGGAGGTTGGGGACTGTACCTGGCTCTTGGCTGTGGACCCTGATGGATCTAAGCTATTGTGATTCAGAAAGTGTTTCATTGGTCTGTCATCGAATAAGTTATTTGTGGTGACAGAATGTTTTAAAGATGAAATAGAAAATAGAGTGCGTTACACGTCATTATAAGCAACATTTCTTGAAGCCTTTGTTGAAGCCCACTTAAAAGCAACGTTAATCTCATCCTTCTTGCCAGCAATATTTTCTCTGCTTCCTTGAGACATTGTGTCTGTTGAACAGGCCACCCATACTGGCTGTAGCTTTATTAGCCAGAAGATGAACTGAACATGCAAAGGAGGGCAGAGATGGGAGAATCACAGAAAAAGGGAGACAATTATAGGATTAAAAGCCATGATGCTTGCCATTTCTCTGAATAATGCATTACATGTTCTTGTATTGTAAGTGATGATAAATTAATTTTTTAAAGCTGTGTAATAGTCTATTGTGTGAATGTACCATTATGTGTGTATGTGTGTGTCTGTATTCCTATCTATATAGTTTTTAACTTAACAGTGCATCATCACTATTAAAAATATGGTATTGAACATATTTTTAATATTGATTTTTGCCTGTAAGTATCATGCTAAAGCAGGCATATTTATAATTTTTATTTTTGTGTGTAAAGTGACACAAGTGCATAGACATGAAAATGTAGTTAGATATGTGAAACATTGCAGATGATTAAAATGCTCGAATGACCAATTTTGCCTTTAAAATATCTCCTCCAAAATATGAGGGAAATATAGTTAGAAAAAAAATAGGGCATAAAGTCTTAAAGCAAAGAAAAAAACAAAACCTTTGTCAACTCATCATTACTAGGAGGGCACACCACAAACCCTTCAATTGCATCGTATAAGTATGCAAGAGCTGCGATATATGGGAGTTTTGTTGTAATACGGTTATATGGTGGGATAATCTTTTCTGTCGGTTTATCATGAGAAAGCAATTCTCTGCACACATCTCTTGATGTTTTTGCACTAGCTTCCAACTCTGCTGGGAACTTTTCCTCTCTCTAAGACTGCCACTGAGTTATTAGCTATGGCTGCAGGCCACACACTGAATGAAGTGGTTCTCTGTCAGGGGTTAAGTATCCAAAGTTTTAAAGACAAAGAAGGTTGCAGAACTTTCTTTATGTAAATTACTGTACACTTATAAAGTTTCTTGTCTAAAGAAAATAAGGGATTCGTGAAAATTGGGTGTTTCATAAAGGATATAAAGATTTATATATGAAAAATAGCATACAGTTTATGTAAATAGAGCAATACTATAAAGGAGAAGGATAATAAGATTATATTTTAAACCTTGAGAATGTTCATTAGTATTTGGAATATTAAGTATTTCATTTATGCATAATATTTCCATATTTTTTGTGTTTTTTCATAAAGGTAATGTATACATTTTAAATCAGGGCATTTATTTCTGTGATATAGCACAATACACAATTTAGTAGATTTTTTAGTAGTTAAAAAGAAAGAAAGATGGCATTGAAAACATTTTTAAGGGTTTCTATGGAACCCTTAGAAAGCCTCAAATATTTACAAGAAAATCTTTTCAGTCTATATTTCAACTTCTAGTAAGTGTTCATTTAATGTGAGTTCAGATATTTTCCTCCTTCCTAACAGGTGAGCATCCTTCATCGATGCTTCCTGTAATGACTGCCCAGGGAAAGGCACTGAAAAGCTAGCAGGTAACCACATGGTGAAGGCAGTTCTCAAAGTTGTGACTGTTCAAACTTCCCAAACCAGACACTTTTTCCTAATACATCAGATTCTCTGACCTGCAGTATTAGTCCTTTAAAGTTTTGGCAATAGAAACAGATCTTGCTCTGAAATACAGAAAACTCTTTCCATGGTTGGTTGCCTTATGGAGAGCACCCTTGTTAAAAGTCAAATTAACTCAGCCTGTGTGGCTCAGTAGTTGAGCATGGACTCAGGAACCAAGAGGTCACAGATTGGATGCTTAGTCAGGGCACATGCCTGGGTTTCAGGCTCAGTCACCAGTAGGGGGTGTGCAGGAGGCAGCCGATTAATGATGTTTCTCTCTCACTGATGTTTCTACCTCTTTATCCCTCTCCCCCTCTTTTTTAAAATCAATAAAGGAAAAAATTTTTTAAAAAGTAAAATTACATATGTGCACATATATATACATATATACACATACACATATATATAATATATATAATATTATCCAGTATGACATTGGTTAAACTTACAGATTTTTCTCTCTGTATAATTATGTTTCATTTTAAAAGACCATTGCTAATTTCAGCTGGTCATAAATATTTTGGGTTAATTCCAAGTTAAATGAGCCATTGGAGTATGAATAATATATAGATCTTATTCTTTTCCCTGCACTAATGAATACATTTTTTAAATAAATAATCATCCTTTCCCATATTCCTGTTTGACAAAGTGTCTGAGAAGGTAATTTAACAGGAGATAGACACTGTACAATTTTTATTCAATTTCATTTCCTTGTGGTAAAAATATTTGGAAATTTAGTTATGGATTTTTTGAATTTCCTTCATAATAGGAAAGAATGAATGCATTATAGAATGACTGTGCTCTTGTATTAGTGAAATAGGTGGACCCTATTGTATGGTCCTCTTGGAATGGTAAGAGGTCTCAGGAGACTACCCTAATACAACTAAGGCACTTGTTTGCAGGACTGGGCTTTTACAGGTTGCCTGGGGCAACCGTCATCCTCAATTCATTTAAAATCCACCTGTGCAGAGCACCATGGCATGTGTTGTTTAAATAGGTCACACTCTAATGATATAGTGTGTATTGTGTCAATACCTGTTCACCTATTACTACAAAGTATTTTCTTGGTTTCCCTCCCAGACTATAAACTCCTCCTCAATTCTACTTGGTTATACTCTTCTTCAACTTCCCAAGTCCCTAAGAGAACATTGGAGATTCATTAAGATTTGCTTAAACAAATGAATGAGGGAATTGAATTTTCATGAGAACTTAATTTTACAAGAGTCATTCATCTCATCGATAGTTTTCAATCTCTATGCCACCTTGTCTTTCTTTTTTCCACATTAAGTAGAAGCATCTTAAAGCAGAGACTTCTATTGTTCCCAAATATCTGGTCTCCACTTTTTTTATTTTTCTAAGATCTCCAATGTGTGGTTGGGTTGATGAGGGATCATGAGAGAGACTACTTTTCCCAGGCTCCTTTGCAACTTGGTGTGACCATGATACTAAATTGTGCATGTGAGATGATGTGATTTGTGCCATTTCAATCCATGCCCTTAGGCGCAGCGGTTCTCAACCTGTAGGTCGCGACCCCTTTGGCGGTCGAACAACCCTTTCACAGGGGTCGCCTAAGACCATCCTGCATATCAGATATTTACATTACAATTCATAACAGTAGCAACATTACAGTTATGAAGTAGCAACAAAAATAATTTTATGGTTGGGTCACAACATGAGGAACCGTATTTAAAGGGCCAGAAGGTTGAGAACCACTGCCTTAGAGTATCTGTTATGGCAGCCTAAGCTACAACCTAACTACTACTAATATACATAACATGTAGCATATTATAAACAAACACTAAACACCAGCCTAGGGTGTTAGATGCTACACACACTATCTTTAAGCCTCAGAATATCATAAAGATTGATATCATCATTATTCCCATATTTTCAAACACTAAAAGAACTCATAGGTATTGAATATTTGCCCAAGATCACCTATAGTATAAGCATATCCTAATATGGTATGAGCTGACCATAAATGTGTGGACTTATTCCTGGGTTCTATATTCTGTTTCATTGGTCTATATGTCTGTTTTTATGCTATTACCATACTGTTTGATTACTGTAGCTTTATAATATACTTTGAAATCATGAACTATGATGCTGCCAGGCTTGTTCTCCTTCAACAAAATTGCTTTGGCTGTTCAGGGTCTCTTGTGGTTTCACATGGATTTTAGGACAGTTTTTTCTATTTATATAAAAAATACCATTGGATTTTGATAGAACTGCATTGAATCTGTAGATACTTTGGGTAGTGTGGACATTTTAATAATATTCATTCTTCCAGTCCATGAACACAGGACAGTTTTCCATTTATGTGCATGTTCTTTACTTTCAGCAATGTTTACTAGTTTTCAGCATGCGGATCTTTCATGCCCTTGGTTAAATTTATTCTTAAGTGTTTTATTTTTCGATGCCATTATAGAGGTGGTTGCTTTCTTAACTTCTTTTTTTTTTTTGATAGTTTGTTGATAGTGTCTAGAAAAGCACTTATTTTTATCTGTTGACTTTATATCCTGCAACTTTATTGAAATCGCTGATTAGTTCTAACAGATGAGTGCTGAAAACATCACTCTTCTCAGCCTACCCCAATATAATTTTATATCTGTTCTTGTAAGTTAAATTGTGAATAAGGGTACTCTGGCCTGCAGCTCAGTTGGTTAGAGTGTCATCCTGATATGCCAAGATTTGGGGTTCAATCCCTGGGCAGGACACATACAAGAATCAAACACTGAATGCATCAATAAGTGGAACAACAACTTGATGTCTCTCTCTCTCTCAAATCAATAAATACAAATAAAAATAATTGTGAATAAGATGCTTTTATGATTCTGCATCTAATTCATTGATGCTATGAATACATGATTGGTGCCACTGGGTAATTACTTGCAGGGGCAGACAATGACTCCATATTGAGGTGGATAATGCTAATAGTTTATATATAATTTGGCAGTTTACTCTGTACAAATTAAGTTTTTTAGAAAGATTGAATTTCATTTGAATAGGAAAGTGTGATACATCCCTCTAAATTTGTTAGAATAACTCTTAGATATAGTATCTTCTCAACAGTTTAGTTTTCTTTTATGTCATGAAAGAGCAGATGCATTCACATTTTAATGTTTTAATTTATGAATATCTGTGATTATAAACAGGGCTCTAACATATATTGCAGCTAGTGGATGTACAATTATCCTCAGAGTTGAGCTAATTGATGATTAAAGCACCATTAAATTCAACTGAAAATGCTTAAGAGGGGCTTTTAAAATATATATATATATCTTAAACTGGCATAAGCAACTAATAATCCTCCTTTTTTATTTGAAGGTACAAAGACACAAATAAAGTACTACACGATTCTCATTAATTAGTACAATATACAATAAAAATTCGAACAAAGTTTCTGCAATGTGTTCTTTTTAAAAATTTTATGGTTTATATTAAATATAAAGTGTTTCTAGTCCAATTGGGGGGGGGGGCACTCTCTGATAATAAATGGTCACCATGACATTAGCTCCACCTTAGATTTAGGATTATAACATACTAAACGGGGAAGTGAAAAAACTCAGAGCTACACATTGTCATTGAAAATATTTTGCTTCTTGCGGTGTATTGTTTCAGAATTGACAGCAATAACATTATTTGGGGAAAATACTATCTTGAAATAAATTGTAGAGTGTGAATTAAACTCCCCCAAGCAATTCCAAGATGTTGATTCTCATTCTTCTTTAAGTACAACTCTTGGTTTTCTGCAAGTTAATATTTAAATCTTCACCTCTCTATGTTTAATCAATGCTCCATTTTTAATATTTTAACATGACATTGAAATAAAGTTAAAAGCTCTAGAGGTCTTTTGTAATCAAGTGCCTTTAGTTCCAGGAGCAACAGTTATTTTATCTAATGATATGCAAGTCCCTGTAGCAACAAAATATTGTGAGAATTCTATTAATTTCCCAAGGAAATTTGTTTTTGTTCTATAGAGTTTTATTAATAGCCAGGCTGGTGAGAGTGGGACTTCCCTCTCTGGGCTCCCAGAGAAAGGAGACCTGCTTGACGGTGACAGACAGTCACTATTGTCTGTCCTCAGCATAGTGTCCTCTCTACTTCCAAAGTTTTAGAGAGTGAGATGGACTCAATTTAGCTTCATGAATTTAATTTATACGAAATGTTACAATTGTCAGAGCTCCATGTGACCATCCAGAGTTTTCTGATGGAGACATTTATGGCAGCAATTGTAGCAGAGCTTGGTTTCTACTGTCATTCAGGTGGTCAGAATAAAATAATTAATTAAAGGAAGGACGGAAAGGTTGGGAAGGCACATGGAGGAGTTTAACAGATGTGGTTCTTGCATGTAAGTAGGAAAGTATGGGATGTTGCTAAGTAGTGAGCTGAGAGATCAGACTATGGAGTGGAGGTTGGAAGGAGGAGGGATGGGCATTGACAGGTTTCTCACAGATCAATGCTGTAGCTAATTGCATCTCAACTTTTACCATTAAATTTAGTGCAATGCACTTTAATTGGTAGGCAAACCCCTCAGTCCATTTTTTAAAGTGTTGATTTTTAACTATGTTAAATGTCTAATCTACAAAATTCTTATTATCTTAAAATAGCCCATGTGTGCAGGACAAGCTTAAGAATTTTTTATTTTAGGGGGGGAAAAAGAAGAAAAATCCTCAGAGGTTACAGAGATTACAAACCAGTCTTTTAAAAATATAAAATTAATTTCATAATTTGATGGACCAAAGTCATACTACACATTATTTAAAAGCAAATGAAATTCAATGTGATATGTTAGGTTTTAAGTAACATGCAGTCTGACCCCTGACCTCATCAGAGCCCCACCCGGACTGGTTCTAAGTTGCACCCAGTTTGACCTGCAACTGGATCTATTTCAAAGTTGGACTCAGCTGACTCCAGACCCGGTCAGGTTTTTAAGTCGGACCTGATTCAGCTGGGGCAGTTTTCGGACTCTGGCTGTGAAGGAAAGGCTCCAAGAACTCTGAACGCCCTTAACACAGAATCTGTGGAGCTGAGACCTGCATCCTGGGAGGACTTACCTACCTCCATCTGACCTCCATCTCCATGGGCCAAGCTGCGGAGCTGAGGCCTGCATCCTGGGAGGACTTACCTACCTCCATCTGACCTCCATCTCCATGGGCCAAGCTGCGGAGCTGAGACCTGCATCCTGGGAGGACTTACCTACCTCCATCTCCACGGGCCAAGCTGTGGAGCTGAGACCTGCATCCTGGGAGGACTTACCTACCTCCATCTCCACGGGCCAAGCTGTGGAGCTGAGACCTGCATCCTGGGAGGACTTACCTACCTCTATCTCCACAGGCCAGAGAGCAGCGCCGCGGGGGCTGCCAGGTACCTCCCTCCTGAAGCTGTTGCGGGGCGGGGGGAGGGGGCTCCTTCAGTTCCCTCTTCTGACACTAGCACTGCGTAAAGGTAAACTGAGGCATGTTACAAACTGTTAAGAGTTTATTTGCACAAAAATGGATTCCAGCCAGGCAACCCCACCCAAAGGGGTTAGGAGGGTTGGCTGACGGGTGCTGGGGAGGAGCAGACCTTTCCAGAGAAAAGGTGGGAAGCAAATTATTGATTGGCTGTAGCTTCCAGTCTAGTTGGTTGTTTGTGGTCGGTGGTCCTTCGTGTTTTGATTTTGTAACCTTGAGGCATTTGTAGGCATAGACTGCAGGTAGCTCACATGAGCCCTGGGCAGCATCAGAGCCACATAAGTCTAATGTTCTCCTCAATTAATTGATTTAACAGACCCCAGCTTTATGGCTCCAAGGCTAATACAGTTCTGGTCTTGTCTCTAAGAAAAATGATGCACATTAAAAAACAACAACAGCATAAGGGCATATGTAATAGGGTTTCTGAAGTTTAAGCTCATTGACTTTATGACCAATGGATTTCTGAAGCAAAATATGACTTACCCTGATGAACACAGTCTCTTGGCGAGTGGCTCAGCCCTATGCGAGTTGGCATTTCATAGCTGCAAGTCAGATCACCATTTGTTAGGGGCTCCTTCCCGTGCAAAGACTGGCTGTCTTGTTTGTACACTGGGACTCCAAGCAAGGAGACCTGGGAAGTGAGGATGATAGATTGATTGGTAGTGACTCAGGGACTTCACTGGATTGTCACCTCCCTACTCTTCTGTTGTCTCTTAAAGTCTTTTCTACATTTTATAATCCTACTAGAGACCCAGTGCATGAAATTCATGCAGGGGGTGGGGTGTCCCTCAGCCTGGTCTGTGCCCTCTTGCAATCTGGGACCCCTCGGGTAGGGTCCCTAGGCCTGGTAGGCAATCAGGGCCTATTGAAGCTTTCCTTCCCCGACTGCCAGCAGCTGGCCCCGCCCCTGCTAATGCCACTGCTTGCCATCTGTGTGGCAACAGGTGTGGGGTGCGATCACTTGGGTGGCCTGGGCCTCCTTCTGCAGGGTGATTGCTGGCTGGCCCCACACTCCTGCCAGTGTCACTGTCTGGTGGTCTGGGCCTCCCTCTGCGGGGGGATCATGGGGCAATGGTGGGGCCCCCCTACCATTTGCATCGCAAGGCTGGCCTGGCGCCAGTGCATGTCATAGCGTGGTCATCCGATGGTCTTTCTGCTGTTCGGTCATTTGGTCGATTTGCATATTACGCTTTTATTATTATAGATAATCAAAGGCATCCAATTGTGGTGATGTCACAGTGTATAGATTTCACAGAAACTCTTCTTATAACCACTTTATATGCAGATACTTTTAATTTAAAAGGGTTATATTCTTCTCTTTTGCATAAAAAAGGAAAAAGTGTGATTCTGTTGAGATTAGAGTTCAGAAGAGCAAGCATATTAGGGCTCATTGAAACAAATCTTGTTATTGATGTTGACTTCCTGCTGATCTGCTTCTTGCTTTGATGGTGTGAAATCATTTCATTTTGATGTTTTCTGTCTTTTATTTGGGGCAGATTTGGCAGTCAGTATATAAGTAGATGCTTTTTATATGCAAATATGCATGTGATTACTACATCAAGCTATTATGTTTATTTTGGAAATAAAGGTAAAAATTAAAAGGTTGGGTATTTCAATCTCTCTCCCTCCCCCCCTCTCTTTGTCTCTGACTAAATGATTTTTTTAAATATAATGATCCCAATTAATAAGAATCTTTCTGTCTTCGATCAGTCCAGCTCACACTCCTTTATTGCGATTCTATGTTATAAGTAATAAAAATGAAAGGGTCACTTACTATGCAATTATGTACCTAAACACACACACACACACACACACATATGCATATTATACTGTTGGTCCACACAAAAGACAAAATTATTCTGTGATATTTTGTGTACCACAATTATAATCAGGGCTTAGATTAGATAAAAAGTTAAAGAAGAAAGAGTTAAAGTGAAACAAGTTTTTTAAGGGGCTTGATTGATCTTTTTTTCCTTTTCTTTTTTCTTTCTTTTTTTTTTTTTTTTACTTATTTTTCTTTTTTCTCCACTGGAAAAATGGAATTTTCATGTGGTATTGTCATTTCAAACTGTGATGTGACTTCTTTTTTCTGTTTCATTGTTCCCATTACCCCTGTCCCCTCATAAACAATTATTACACAGTGTTCTGTACCTTTCTATTTTCATGTGTCCTTGAAAACTACAGTGCATTCTGTGTGTATGTTTTTAAAATGTGTTTTATTTGTAAAATTTACAATGATATAAAAATGTTGAAAGGTGAGTAAAATGAAAAATTTCAAATCACAATCCTTAGCATGTTGCCTCTTTTCTCTCTGTCATTCTCTCAGTCTCTCTCTTATTACCTTGGGAGTTGCAAAACTATTATTTTCCAGCTATTACAGTCACCTGTAAAGAAGAGGGTTCCCTCTTTCTACACTCTTCTTTTTGATCCGTTTATTTTTAAATTTTATTTCAATATGTCAAAACCCCCTGCTATCATTTTTCTTCTTGGTGTTCAGATTGACCCACATTTGGAATGTGAGACCCTGCCGGTGGCTCCTCTGAGCCTTCAGTGTGACCCTATCATTTCTAAGTGCTTTCTGGTTCAACAGGTTTTGTATTTTCATTTATTCATCTTGTGCTTTCTCTGCACCAGAAATAGAATTACTCCAAGGAGCCCTGGTTTCTTTTGGTGAGAAGTGGATAGAGGCACCAAGATCTGGGTTGCTCAGGGCTACTGGGATCTTATTGATCCTTGGGTCTTTCTGTGGGCAGAACTAAAATATACACATTTTAGAAAGTGAGAGTTTATACTAATACCTGTAATTAAAATTCAGTACTGAGTTCTTTCTTACCAGCTTCCCTTCTTCCCCAATGAAAACCCCCTCACCCAACAATAATATATTATTCATTTTTTCAATAGCACAATACATAAATATCATTTAAAAATCACAACCACAATATCACTAATGAGACACCTACTAAGTTCAATATTTCTTTGCAATTTGAGTTGTCCCATCCAATTAATTAAAACATATATGTGTATATGTATGTATATATATATATATATATATATATATATATATATATATGCTTTGAGTTTATCAGATACATATTAAAGTTTTCCTCATGTACATGTTACTATGCATATATATCTAATTAAAATATATTATTGTGTATAGACCTCATTTTGTTTCTTACTTTTTTCAATCAGGATTACAGTAAAATCATTTGAACATCTAGCCATATTGCTGGGTTCATCTAGTCCAGTGGTTCTCAACCTTCCTAATGCTGCGACCCTTTAATACAGTTCCTCATATTGTGGTGACCCCCAACCATAAAATTATTTTCGTTGCTACTTCATAACTGTAATTTTGCTACTGTTATGAATCTTAATGTAAATATCTGATATGCTATATGTGTTTTCCGATGGTCGCGACCCACAGGTTGAGAACCGCTGAAGTCCATTGCTCCTAATTCTCATGGAATTCCAAATAGTGTGTCCACCCCTTTGACTCATCTCTTTCCCCCAGAGATGGATAAGAGGGTTGCCTCAGACCCTTGCGAAAGTGCTCACAAAGCTGCCATTACCACCCCATAGTGTCTCTTATGGAATTCTCTGAGGATTTCTCGGGAATACATACTAAGGAATAGGTTTGATAAATTATTACATACAAATATACTTACTTCTTTGATCATCAGGTTATTCTTTGGAATTGATGTTCTGATTAAACCCCCACCAGAAGTACTTGAGAATACCTTTATCCACATTGCCACCATTAATTGATAGTATCCTTTTTCCTTTACTTTGCTAATGTGAGGGTAATAAAGTAGTACCTTTTTGTTTAAGTGGCTTATTTCTAGATACTAGTGAGTTTTTAAAATCTCTTCCTAGGCTTGTTAGCAATTTGCATTTTCCCCTCTGTGAACTGCCCGTTCTTACTTATTGGACATATTTCTGTTGAGTTTTCTGTCTTGTTTGGATGGGAAAGGACCTTTCTAGAGTTAAGTTTTCATGAGTGGTGATTTTATGTTATTGTTTCAAATAATTCCTTTGCTCTATGTTCCAGGGATTCATCTTTTCCCCATCACTTTAATATCATCGAAGCCTAGATTCTAAAATATCCCAGTCACTTTTGATTATGTAATCAAGTGTAGTTTAAAATTTCACTCTCATATTCTCTTCAAAATTTCTTCTCTCTGTTCTTCTAGGGTAGGGTTAAGTTTGAACACTTTTGTTAGAGATTGAGGGGTGTGTGTGTGTGTGTGTGTGTGAGGGAGAGAGAGAGAGAGAGAGAGAGAGAGAGAGAGAGAGAGAGAGAGAGAGAGAAATGAAAAAGCATGTGCTTTTCCAAGTGAGAGTGTAAAAGTTTCTTCCTTGCTGAAACCGGTTTGGCTCAGTGGATAGAGCGTCGGCCTGCGGACTGAAAGGTCCCAGGTTCGATTCCGGTCAAGGACATGTACCTGGGTTGCGGGCACATCCCCAGTGGGGGATGTGCAGGAGGCAGCTGATCGATGTTTCTGACTCTCTGTCTCTCTCCCTTCCTCTCTGTAAAAAATCAATAAAATATATTTTTTTAAAAAAGGTTTCTTCCATTACCATATGGCAAATGGAATAAAAGATGGAATATTCAAATTCAGGACACTGAAGGGTTGAGTAAATAGAAAAATCCCTGATGAAGGTACATAATTAAAACAGCAGTCAACGCTTAGCACCTCCTGTTAGGAAGAAGAAACATCTAATGTAGATTATGCTTATGGTAACTTTTGAAGATGTGAAGAAGCAGAATTTTAAAACTAATAAATAATTATGGACTTACGCTATGTGACAGGCACTCTTCTATGTGTTTTACTTAACTTTGCCCTCATAAAACACCTTTAGTGTAGAACTGTAGATACTCATTTCCTGTTATTATTTCAGATTAGGAACTGAGATACAGTAATATTACTCGTATGTAACCTGTTAAATAGTGGAGAAAGGGGGATTCAAATGCCATCCCTCTAACTCCTGAGTGTACCCTCTTAATCACTATGGAGTACTGTCCTTGATTATTCTGAAAAGTCAGTTAAATAAGGGTGTGCCATGTGGAAGGACATGGGGGAAATGTTATAGGACACCAGAGATGGGACAAAGCAATGAGAAGGTGTTAGAACACTTTTTATATGGCTTTGTAGATAGTGCCAAGGAAGTGAGTAACCAGTCACCCGTAAAGGTGGCTAACTTGATAATGCATCCTTCTGGTGGTACTTCTTGCTTTCCAGCTCCCGATTGCTCATGCATTAGCCTTTGTCATGGGCCCTAAGGGACAGTAGGAACAAGGCAGTGGTAATGGGTCTATCGCAGGAAGCTAGCTGTGAAGGTGGGGGGAGGGGTTTGTGTGCAACTAATAGGTGGGTTGTTTTTTTTTAATCATAGAAAATTTAGACTACTGATTCTTAACCCTGGCTGCATTAATAAAATTATCTGGAGAGTGTTGTTTGTTTTTAAAAAAACAACTTCATTTTTTAGGGCAGTTTTAGGTTAACAGCAAAATTGAGAAAAAAAGCACAGAGATTTCCCATTTATCATCCCTGTGCCCCACACACATAGGCTCCCCATTATGAACATCCCCCACCGGAGTGCCTGAGTGGTATGTTAGTTACAACCGATGAACCTACATTGACACATCATAACCCATAGTTTACATTAAAGTTCACTCTTAGTGTTGTACATTTCACACGTTTGAATGAATACACTATAAGGACATGTATGCATCACTGCCCCAGAGTGTTTTCACTGCCCCAACCATCCTGTGTGTTCTACCCACTCAGGTTTATACTTCCCGTCCACTCCCACCATCCC
Source organism: Myotis myotis (assembly GCF_014108235.1). Classification (NCBI taxonomy): domain Eukaryota; kingdom Metazoa; phylum Chordata; class Mammalia; order Chiroptera; family Vespertilionidae; genus Myotis; species Myotis myotis. The sequence goes on from NW_023416401.1 coordinate 46,368,332, forward strand.
AAACCCTGGCAACCACTAAGCTTTTTACTGTCTTTGGAGAGAATTTTAAATATAATTGTATCTGTAGAGATCTTGTTAACATGTAGTTCCTGATTCTTTAGATTTGGGGTGGAAGCTGACAAGACCTAGGAGATAAATGAAATAATGAATTGTAAGGACCTATTAATAGTTACAACCCAAACAATTGAAAGTTGCTTAGGCTGTGCACATATTTTTTTTAATGTTTTAGGTAAAATGAAATAACTTCTACTGTACCTACTAGATAATGTTGCAAAACAGTTTGGAATTAGGACAGATAATGCAGCGAAAAGAAGGAACTGCAACCAAGAACAGGAAGGAGTGAGAGGGCTGTCAGTTATAACACAATCTGGATGTGAGAAGACAACCTAAAGTTTTGCAAATAAACCAGATTTCTCACTACATGTGGGATGGCCAGCATTCCAAGGCTAGATGCAGAATCCCATAGGAGGGAATGCTCACAGGTGGAAGTAAATTGAAAACAGTTATTTAAAAAATATATATTTTTATTGATTTCAGAAAGGAAGGAAGAGGGAGAGATAGAAACATTAATGATGAGAATCATATTGGATATTTAGTTCTCTTAATTTAGTTTGAATTTCCCCAGATTTGAATTTAAGCAACATTCTAATCCTTGCACTGACAGAGTAATTCTCTACTCTCATGAAAATTCAGATCTGATGATATTTAAAAATGGGAATATTTTTAATTTACAATTTGAAAGATATGGCCCTGGAACGAGCAAAACCATGAAAAAATATTGAAAAAATATTTGGACTTTAACAAATAAAAAAAGTCTGTAGTTCAAATCCCACTGGTGACATTATCCAACTGAGTAACCTTTGATAATTCGCTTCTCTTTTTTTTATTTTATTAATTTATAATAATGGGATTTTATTCCTCTCTGGAGTCCCTTTTTCTGACTGAAGGAGTCAGATTTAATCTTTTCCTCCTTTGTGTATTTCTCTGCTGCTTATTGACTTTTATAATGAGACATCTCTCTTTGCCATGGGACAATGCTTATGTGCCTTGTGTACCATGGAATGTTGAGGTCCCTCCAGAAGCCACACCCACTCTTGGGAACCAGCAGAGCCTGGCACACATTAGATGTACAGGAAATGCTGGTGGAAGTAACCTGAACAGGAAGGTTCTTTTAGGTCCAACACTTAATGATATTGTGACTGACAAGACAGTGGCCTTTCCCAGTCTTCCCTAGAGGCTGAGCTCCTTTGGTTGCTTATGAATGTTGTATGTTCCTCCTGACCCTTTTTTGTTTTAATTATCTTTTCACACAGGTGGAACAGTCAGAATATAATTAACTAGTTGCTTTTTATATGTAAATATCAGAGTAATTACAATACCAGACCTCACTAGGTATCAAAAGGGATGACTGTTTTCTAAAGGAAGATTTTAAGATTAGATAAAATTACCATGACTTCCAGATTTCTTTTATTCTTTCCTGTAGACAATCCTATCTCTCCTTTCTTTTCCTTTTGAATGGACATTCTATTTAATAAGAAAACTCTTTCCAGTCCCCTGACCCTCAACATATTCCCTTCCTGTGCTATCCGTGGGGCCATCTGCCAACCTTGATGAAAATGCTAATGGTTCTTCCTCAGGGCCTGCCAAGTGATTCTTTGTTCCCCTGGGATCTCAAACTCAAAACGGCATTCTGATGCAAAATAATAGCAGGAGAAAGTTCAAGAATAAAGAAGAGCAGCACATTTTATCAGTAGCTGTCCATTCTGTAACCGGAATCAGCTTCTCAGCATACTAGCACTGATTTCCTTTAGTGAACAGAATCATGGAGATAGCCTTGGCTTTCTGCCAAGCACTCAGCTCTATTCTGCATATGCAATAGGTGTTAATTCATTTAATCTTCCAAACAAACTTATCTCTGAAAATATTGTCATTATCTACAATTTACATGAAGGCAGGGTGAGGGTTAGCAATTTGGCCAAGGTAATGTCCCTAACAAGGAGCCTATCCAAGGTTCAAATCCTGTCTAAGTAGTGATAAACAATTTATATAACCTCTGCAACGCATAAGAAATCCTGTTTCACCGTATCCCTCCTGTTGCAAGCCTCTCTTTCAATCAGTGGCTCTTTCTTTTTAGGCTGAAAGGAACTTCTCTCTAGAACATTGTCAGTGTTGTGGCAGAGCGAAGGGGACATTACTGTTGGCTTCTAAAGCTTCTGCTCAGAAGTGACACACATCACTCTGATCCACATTTAATTTTCCAAAGTAAGTCTCATTGAAGTATGGTACCTATTTGCTTTGTTTAACAGTGGACAGGTTATTTTGATTTTCTGAATTGTATAAATCATCCCATTCGATTGAATGCCTTATCGATTGAATGACTATCCCATTGATTGTTGTCATACTGGTCTTAGAGAGCACATTCTACTGTACCTGGAAACAGGACAGCACAATTACCCTAAATTGTTTTAGTGGCCACAGGTGGTGCGTTCCAGCTGACTCAGTGGTCCCGAGACCAGGACAGCACAATTACTCTAAATTGTCCTGACAACTCAGTGGTCGGAGACCCGAGGGCTCTAGATAATGTGTTTGGGTCTCAGTGATCCGGAGACCCAAAACTGTAATTTAGATAACATGCCTAAGTTTAACCCAGGTTACCCAAGGGCTCTAGATAATGTATTTCTGTCAATTCAGTGACCCCGAGACCCAAAACTGTAATTAACATGCTTAATTCTGCTTCTGTAATCTGCTTTTTTTGCGAGCCAGGTGCCACATTCCAAACCCTGGGATGTAATCAATACCTTTGTGATTTTTGCCTATATAAGTCTGGTTTTGCCACCATCTTATTGCTATGAGATTTGGGAATGGACCCTCATAGTCCCGGATTGCAATAAATGTGACTCTTTAATTCGACTTCTTGAGGCGTCCTTCTGTGATTCGCGGGGTACGTTACAACAACATGACTACTCCTGAAGTCAACCAGTTCATCATACATGATTTTCCCTCCCGGGTTGGGCACACTTCCCATACCAAGCTGACATCAGGGAATGACTCTTGTAAGCCACACACAATTCCAAGTCACACACCAAGCCTGACATCAGGAGGGCTGATGGTCTGATAGTGCAGTTTCAGTTAGAAAGCCTGGAGTTTAAGACCCAAGAAAAACCAGTGCTTTAGTTTGTGTCTGAAGACAGAACAAACAAAACAAACAAAACCCTCCACAATATCTACATATTTTTAAATCCTCACCTGAGGATATTTTTTCCATTGATTTTTAGAGAGAGTGAAAGGGGGGGGGGAGAGAGAGAGAGAGAGAGAGAGAGAGAGAGAGAGAGAGAGAAGAGAAGAGAAGAGAAGAGAAGAGAAGAGAGAGAAGAGAAGAGAAGAGAAGAGAAGAGAAGAGAAGAGAAGAGAGGAGAGAGAAACATTAATGTATGAGAGACATGATTGGTTGCCTCCCACAGGTACCTTGATGGGGATCCACCCTACAACCAAGGTACATGTCCTTGACAGGGAATCTAACCTGCAACCCTTTGGTCTGTGGACTGACACTATAACCACTGAGTCAAATCAGCTAGGGCAAAAACATTATTTTTTATTTCATCTTTATTGCAGAAGAAAGGTTAATAGATTTTTGACTGTTAGATTGACAGATAACCCTTCTTTAATTTTTGGCACAATTCACCTCTTACATTGATTACAGGGTTCTTTGAATTCATGGTTTTTCTTCATTGCTGTAGAGAGCTCAGAAATAGTGTAAAGAAGTGTCAGGGAAGACTGTTGTGGGAAGGGAGGTGACACACACAATGACAGTGGTTCTGATCGATTGAGAGCAGGCCACTTTGATCGCATCTGTGCTGACGCTACTCCAGGGATGTGCTTGAATGAAATGTCCCACATGCAGGACTGATGGAGTTAAAAGACATACTTACTATAAAAATCCTACTTGCAAGCATCTTCCGCCCAGGGCAGGGCTGGTAAATGTTTTAACACCACCAGAAGGAAAACACTCTGATGTGTAGGTTTGATGATTTCTGTGGTGTAAATACTGTCACAATGGCCAATTTCAACTACAAATGGTTTAAGAACCAGCTTGCAAAATTCCTGAGAATTTTACAATTGGCTCTCATGATCCAGTACAGGACAACCCCAGAACTCCACTGAAAAATTTCCTTGTGTAAGTGTAAGATAGCAGCAAAAAATAAAGAGAGTCGGTGTTCTGTGATCCACTCAGCTGGCAATCAATTTAAAATAGGGGCCAAATTTTACACCCAGAAAATGGTGTCCCCACAAAAAGACAAAGATGAAAAACAAAACCAACAACTATAATACAAATCTCCTTTGATCCCCTTCTGTGCTCTGTCTTATTGCTTTTACTGGGATTTATAGAGAGGGCATGAGTGTTTGTTGAGTAGTATTCTTTTTTTTTTTTTTTTACTATCTAAGGAAAAATTCTGTTTGCTTGAAAAGGGCTAAATCAATAGACATCAAGAGGTTAAGTATCATTGCTTTTAAACTCCTTAACTTTAATGGCTCATAGACTGACAAAAAGATGATTCTGCCAATAACTAATCTGAAAAAAATGAACATATTAAAACAGAAGAGGATTATATGACATTGAATTATGGCAATTAAACTGATTTTCTTTTACTTCAGAGAATACAGAAAACTCACTTCCTATTACGATGATATTTTATCTTGTTTAATTTCTTCCAGCTATAATAATGGAATAGTTCTATCTTTTTTTATTTAACAATATTTTTATTGATAAATACAATATTTTAGTAGCATTAATTAAAATGTTAAGAAAATGATTTAGTCATAATTTTATCATTGTAATTAGATATTACATTTCTCTTTCTTGTTCTTCTAAGTGCATGCTTTTTTTATTGCTATACTTGTCATTAACATAGATTATTACACATTTTCATATTGTTAGTCTTCATAATATTATCACGGTTTTTAGCTATATGTAGGTGTTATAAATTTTAAAATAGTTTATTTGGATTTTCCAAATGGAATTAGACTATAGTTGTCATCATATAATGAAGTCATCCAAGGGCATCTCTTATCAATGCTTAGGTAATAAAATAGATGGTATTATTAAATATAAGGTACATTTTTAGAATCATATTTCTCTGTACATAAGATTACTAAATGTTTTTTTCAAGAAGCATTATCTCTTACATAAGGTTTTTCCCCCAAAGCATAGTTCTTCTATTATCCATAAAAACCTATAATCTCACTTAAAATAGTAAAATAAAATGTTGAATTAAAATAATACCTAGATATAATGTTTTAGAAGTGTGACTCAACATTCTTCCATTTTAAATAACTAATAATGATAGTAATGTTTACAAAAACTTGGATTTATTATCACTTGACCTTTAACTATAACAAAAATTATATGAGGTAAATAAAAGTATTACCCCCAATTTACAGATGACAGATAGGAGTCACAGAGCAGTTAAATAATATGCCTAATGTAACAGGTAGCAGCTGACAAAAGGTAGGATTGCAGCTAACTTCTCTCTTATCAATTTATGTTTAACTCTAGCTGCATACGGAAACAAACAAATTCACTACTAGACTTTCGCATGTATTTTGAAAAGCTTTAAGTCAAATATCATGAACATGGATAATGCCTACTGAGGGAGATGTTTTTCTTTTTAAAATGTTGGCTTGATGGGTTTAGGGTTGTTTTTCCTTTATATTTGGGGATATTTTGAAATTCCTAGCTGTGTTATCATAGGCCTCTATCCTACTATAATGCAAGCAAAACACTGCTGTGGATGAGTATATGACAGTGTCAGCTGGTGTCCCAGGGGACCACATCTTGAGTGTGTTAACAGAGATCTTTCTGATTGAGGAATTCTAGTTTTGCCTAGTAAGCATATTGCCTGTAAATAGTTGACTAGATTTTTCTTCTTCCAAACAGTTCTCATGTCATCCATATAAAGTAAGGGTGGGGAACATCCGGACCATGAAATCATTTGGTCTGGCCCTGTAAGGCATTGGGGGCGAGTTAATTAAATGTTTGACCAAATACAGCAGGCTAATTTTTAAATTGATACTTTTGTATGGCCCTTGAATGATGTTAGAAATATCCAATGGCCCTTGGCAGAAAAAAGGTTCCCCATCCCTGAATAAAAGATATAATGAGTCAGTCTGGAAGAATTGAGTTTGGGGAAACATTGATTTATTCAAAATTGACACTGGAGAATGGCCTAATTGTTGTTTATCATGTATTCTTTCTCATTTGTAAATTTTATGAAAAACGGTGAATTTCCTTAAAAATAAAGCTTTTTTTTTTTTTTTTTTTTTAACAACTTATAGGGACTTAGATTAGTTTTCACGTGGAAACTTTGGCCCATAGTCGATTTATAACTAAATCTTTGTTAATTGGGTTTATGCCAATACCAATAAAAATGTAATCTCTTATTACTGTTGATCATTGATTACTCAATTTTCTCATGTTAACCTTCACCTGGAAAATTGTAAATAATTCAGAGCCAAAATCCTTCTCATTTCTAACTTCTACTAGGCCACTGACTAATGTGTGTCATTTCCTAACATAATAGGGACCTAGCTTTGTGTTAACATGTACTCCATTAATATTTCAACTTTAATATTTAAAGAAAAACCCTCATGGTAATATGGACATGTTGGCCCATAGCTCTATCTGTTAAGAGACATCATGACTGGAATAAAAGAGATATGGGTCAAGAGTGTGTGAATTAAACAGCGGGTTATTAGATAACTACATCAGCAGACACTAAGAAAGGTAAAAAACTGAAAAACTGTTTCATAACTTAACAATGAGCTTGCAGGTGAATCTCTAATTCAATCAACATTATGTTTATCTTTTGTTGTGGAGAATAAAGTTTTTGTATTAATCTAATATTTAAACCAAAAATAACCCTTCTTGTAACATGATATTTCCTAATAGAAAATGACTACAAAGCCAGTGATTATTGTGTGGTTCCTGTTGAGATATTTATGTCAGTACTCTCCAGAAAGTATAGGGAATATATTTAGTTCTTTACATAATATTCCATTCCACATATATGCAGAAATGTCATTCTTTGTTGTTCAAAAGTTAAACAGGAGGCGCATTTTATTGTGTTTTCCACAAGACACAGTTAAGTTAGTTTCCTGAGACATCTTAAAGTTTAACAGGTATAAACTAATTGTAGTGGTTTAATAATAATGCAACAATATAAAATATTATCAGAGATAATAAAAGTTGCATATAAATCTGAAAAGGGAAAAATTTCTTTCTGCAACTTTAGAAGGAAGAAAAAGAAAAGAAACAAATTTAAAAATAAATCAAGCATAGGGGAACAACCAGGTAGATTCATCCTTTACAAGAATTTTGTAATATAATATTATTCTCAAAGTATTTCATTTTTATGTTTTGAAAAATGTATGTTGATTAAACTACTTTATTATTTACTGAGTCCCTAGGGTATCAAAGGTGGGAGAATAATGCATAGACCACTTGGATATGAACAGTTGCATGAATACCTGATGTTGTGTTTACAGCTGAGCTATTTGCTTATGTGTCTGAATCCTCCCCGACTTTTTTTTCTCCCACCACATAAAGAAAATGGTTTATTTAGCTTAATATGTTAAAAGTCTTTGCTAACACATAGCAGTTACTTGGTAAATACTATGATGATGAATGTTCATATCAAGAAAAACTTCTTGAAACATTACAGTATTAGAAAAAATAGAAGAGATAATTAAAACATTTTATGAAATGTGAGCAAGTTTTCATAAATCAGTAATTTTTTAAAATTAAATCTTTATTGTTCAGATTATTACAGTTGTTCCTCTTTTTTCCCCCAATAGCTCCCCTCCACCCGGTTCCCACCCCACCCTCTGCCCTTACCACCCCCGTACCCACTGTCTTCATCCATAGGTGTACGATTTTTGCCCAGCCTCTTCCCACACCCCCCACACCCCTTTACACCCCCCTTGATTCCCTTTCTATGCCCCTGACTCTATTATATTCACCAGTTTATTCTGTTCCATCAGATTATTTATTCACTCGATTTTTAGATTCACTTGTTGATAGATGTGTATTTGTTGTTCATTATTTGTATCTTTACCTTTCTCTTCTTCCTCTTCTTAAAGGATACCTTTCAGCATTTCATATAATCCTGGTTTGGTGGTGATGAACTCCTTTAGCTTTTTCTTATCTGTGAAGCTCTTTATCTGACCTTCAATTCTGAATGATAGCTTTGCTGGGTAAAGTAATCTTGGTTGTAGGTTCTTGCTATTCATCACTTTGAATATTTCTTGCCACTCCCTTCTGGCCTGCATAGTTTCTGTTGAGAAATCAGCTGACAGTCGTATGGGTACTCCCTTGTAGGTAACTGACTGTTTTTCTCTTGCTGCTTTTAAGATTCTCTCTTGTCTTTTGCTCTTGGCATTTTAATTATGATGTGTCTTGGTGTGGTCCTTTTTGGATTCCTTTTGTTTGGAGTTCTCTGCTCTTCCTGGACTTGTAAGTCTATTTCTTTCACCAGGTAGGGGAAGTTTTCTGTCATTATTTCTTCAAATAGGCTTTCAATATCTTGCTCTCTCTCTTCTTCTGGCACCCCCATAATTCGAATGTTGGTACGCTTTGTCCCAGAGGCTCCTTACACTATCTTCATATTTTTGGATTCCTTTTTCTTTTTGTTTTTCCAGTTGGGTGTTTTTTGCTTCTTCATATTTCAAATCTTTGACTGACTTGATTCTTGCAATCCTCTAGTATGCTGTTGGAACTCTGTATAATAACCTCCATTTCAGTCAGTGTATGCTTAATTTCTAGTTGGTCCTTTTTCATAACCTCGAGGGTCTCACTAGATTTCTTGAGGGTCTCACTAAATTATCGGCAGTTTCTAGAAAATTCTTGAAAAACCTTATAACCGTGGTTTTGAACTCTATATCCAGTAGTTTGCTTTCCTCCATTTCTGTCATTTGTGACCTGTTTCTTTGTCTCTGCATTTTTTATGCTTCCCTGTGTTGATAGAGTGGCTTTGTGTGCTAGGTGTTCTATAGGGCCCAGTGGCTCAGCCTCCCCAATTACCTGAGGTGGACACTCTTGGTGCACCCCTTTGTGGGCTTTGTGCACAGTCTTGTTGTAGTTAAGCCTTGATTGTTGTAGGTATCACTGGGAGGAATTGACCTCCAGGCCAATTGGCTGTGAGAATCAGCTGTGTCTGAAGTGGGAAAACTTCTGTGCTGGAGACACCCTTCTGGGGCAAGACTTGCTTCAGTGGGGCTTTAGTGCTCACTGAGTCTGCCCCCTGCGTGTGTCCCTTTTGGATCTGAGGAGTTGTAATCGGAATGGTCCCACTCTGACCACTTGGTACACTGGCTCTTGGATCTCTAAGGAGGTGCTAATTTAGCCTCTGCTTGAGGCTACCCAGCAGGAACTATGGAGAGATCTGCAGATTCCTCTTCTTTGTTTGGGGTTTGGAGGTGCCCAGATGAGGCCCAGCTGTGAAGCAATGCAAGCTGCTGTGGAGCCTTGGGTCTTCTTTTGGAAGTTCTGTGTCTCTCTGTCCCAGCTGCAGTTTGTTAGGTAATTTTCAGATTGCAAAGGGCCAGGCCTTTCATATGCAAAAGCCTCTATGCACAGCTTGTGTGGGGCGGGGTCTCAGGGGATCAACCGGGTGGAGCAAGCAGCTATGGCTGCTCCTCAGTCCTACTCTAAGGGGCCCCGCATCTCAGTGTCCCGGTAATCGCTGCAAGCACCTGTGAGAGAAAGCCACCCTCGAGTTCCGACTGATGCCAGACAGTCCAGTTTCTCCCCGTATGAGTCTGGGTCCCCAGAGACTCGCCCGGAACTGGAGTTCAGAGCAGTTGGGAGCTTGAGACTCCCTCCCGATTGAAAAAGACAACTGTGTCCTCAGTTGCCAGCCCTTTTCACGTGCACCTCTGTACATCTGCACTTTACTTCCGCACCTCCTCTGAGTCTCAGTGTGCTTTTCTCTTTCCTTCTAGTTGTAGAATTTCCATTCAGCCAGCCTTCCTGTGGTTCTGGATGATGTCCGTTTTGTCTTTTAGTTGTATTTTTGAAGTGGTTGTGTGAGGCAGCAATTTCTGGTGTTTACCTATGCCGCCATCTTGGTTCCTCAGAAATCAGTAATTTTGATGTTATACAACTTTCCAAGAGACAGTTGTCACTTAGACATAAATTTCTTTAAAATCCTTTAGAATTCCTTTAGAATCTAACCTCTTCTTGGATAGAGATGAACTCAAAATCTTTGGAAAACTAAGCTATTTATCAGAGTGTTAGGTGCTAATGATTTTCTACTTACCAGAACTGCTGATTGTATATAAGTAGTTTAATAATATTTTTTTACCATATTACTTGTTAAAGTTCATAACTGTGTGAGGGTTATCCTACATGTTTATTGTATTTATTGTAAACAAACTCCCTCAAATTCTATTTGAAATAAGGTGGGATAATTTATAACAAATAAATCAGTATTTGTGATAAAATGAATTGAAATTTTTAAATAATCTACCTTTGTCATCAGTTTAGTAGCAATTAATGTTATATTATTTTAAATACTAAAATTTCAAGACTCTTCTATATTTGGGAGAGAATTAGTGCCCCAACGCATCAGAATTATCATAATATGTATTGGTCTGTGGCAAAGACAGCCAGAGATATCAGCTTCTTGTTTCATATATTGCAATGTGATTTCAGTGGTACTTAGAGAAGGGGTAGGATACAGACCTCATTTCCTGTGTCTACAGGAAATGTAATTCTTCTGCTTTGGAATGGGATGAATAGGGTAAGTTATGTCCAATGGAATAGTTTCAACAAGGAAAAACTGCAACTTGTTCTTAAAATTCTAGATATCAAAGACTATTGAGAGAAGGAAAACTTCCCTGGAGGTTCCAGCTGAGAATTTTTTTTAATTCTCCTTCAAACCTAGGACCACACATTATTTCTTTACCTGTATTTATTTAGCACTTTAATGCAAAGCCATTTCCCTGGAATGAAATCCTTTGATTTTCAATGAAAGAAATACTTTTAACTCTCTTTTCCTTGAGCTCCCAAATGGAAACTGAACCCACCGCCAGTTAATCTCTTTCACCCATTAATAATCCATGTACCTTTTTTTCTTCGTCCTACAGAATCAACTAACTGTCTGCTTTGTTGAACTTAAAGCCAGAATTTCAAATATCTAGTTTCAAAAAAAGTAATGTATTTTGTACTAAATAAGCCCAATTGGGACAAGATATTCAGTTTCAATGCAGTTCAACAAGGCTCCTGTCAAAATGTTATGCTGTATCATAGCAACTCCAAGTAACCCATACACTGGTGTCTACAAGCCAGCCTAGCATAACTTTTTTTTACAACAAAAAGCTCTCCTTTTCTCACTTAATACTAAAGACTTGTTACTGTGCCTAAGTCAAATTGTGTGGTAGTTAATTTTCATTATTAATCATTTTCTCAAGAACTATGCATCAGTTTCCTCATCTATAAAATAAATGGGTTACTTATATCAATAGGTCTTTAAGTTTTTCTACAGATATAGTCTACAATTATTCTATTCTATGTACTGTGTTGGGATAATACAAGATCCCTCTTAGGAAATGTAAAAAAACACACACATGATTTAAGATATTTAAAAATATACGTGTTTAGAAATAAAATCAGTGAAAAATGTTAGAGAAAATAAAGTTTGTGCCTGCCAGGTGTGGCTCAGTGGTTGAGCACCAACCCATGACCAAGAGGTCAGGGTTTGATTCCTGGTCAGGGTACCTGCCTGATTGCAGCTCAATCCCTAGTAGGGGGCATGCAGGAGATAGTCTATGGATGTTTCTCTCTCATTGAAGTTTCTATCTCTCTGTCTCTCTCCCTTCCTCTCTCTCTAAAATAACCAATTAAAATATTTTTTAAATAGAAAATAAAGTGTGTATATGGGAGGAGTATAGGGCAGAGGAGAGTTATGCTGGGCTGGCTGTATTAGATAATTCCACTTCTCCCTCCTACTCCTGTACTGCTCATTGCTAAATCCCCTCAAAATTAACAAAAACACCACCACCTTCATGGAAGACTGCACTGTTCAGCTGTGAATATCTGAGATGTTGAGAACCCTCCATATCAGAGGACGAGCAACCTTCCTTTTCTAGCTTTGTCTTCTGTACTCTGACAGGACCTGGCAGCATCCTATAATAATTATACACTAAACACATCTCATCTCACTTCATACTGGTGTGAAATTTGCACTCTGTCCCAACCTTCCTGATTTCTAATCCTCACTCGGGGTCTTGCTGAAATGCTATCTTATTCCTGAAGCCCAGCTTGATTGATTTCTTTCTCAAGTATATTACATATAGCTTTATGTTTTTACTAGAGCCCGGTGCACGAATTTGTGCACCAGTGGTATCCCTCACCTTGGCCTGTGGGATCGGGCTGAAACCGGCTCTCTAACATCCCCCAAGGGATCCCAGATTGAAAGAGAGAGCAGGCCAGGATGAGGGACCCCGCCAGTGCACAATTGGGGCCGGGGAGGGACATGGGAAATTGGCCAGCTGGGGAGGGAACATAGGAGGGCTCCAGGGTGTGTCTGGCCTGTCTTGCTCAGTCCCAATCTGCTGGACCCCAGCAGCAAGCTAACCTACCAGTCAGAGCACCTGCCCCCTGGTGGTCAGTGAATGTCATAGTGACTGGTCGACCGGTTGACTATCTGCCCCCTGGTGGTCATAGCGAGTGGTTGACCAGCCTTAGCATATCATTTTCTTTTTCTTTTTTTTTTTATGTATATATTTCAAGTTTTTATTCAGAGGTACAAAGACAATGAAGTTTTGACTATAACTGATCTGTTCTTTTTTTTTTATTATTGCTTAAAGTATTACAAAGGGTATTACATATGTGTTCATTTTATCCCCCCACCCTAGACAGTCCCCTAGCCTCCCCTATCCCCCAGTGTCTTATGTCCATTGGTTATGCTTACATGCATGCATACAAGTCCTTTAGTTGATTTCTTACCCCCATACCTCCTGCCCCCCAACCCTCCCTGGCCTTCCCGCTGCAGTTTGACAATCTGTTTGAGGCAGCTCTGCCTCTGTATCTATTATTGTTCAAAAGTTTATAATGGTCTCTATTATCCATGAATGAGTGAGATCATGTGGTATTTTTCCTTCATTGACTGGCTTATTTCACTTAGCATAATGCTCTCCAGTTCCATCCATGCCGTTGAAAATGGTAAGAGTTCCTTCCTTTTTAGAGCAGCATAGTATTCCATCGTGTAGATGTACCACAGTTTTCTAATCCATTCATCTACTGATGGGCACTTAGGCTGTTTCCAGATCTTAGCTATGGTGAATTGTGCTGCTATGAACATAGGGGTGCATATATCCTTTCTGATTGGTGTTTCTGGTTTCTTGGGATATATTCCTAGAAGTGGGATCACAGGGTCAAATGGGAGTTCCATTTTCAGTTTTTTAAGGAAACTCCATACTGTCTTCCATAGTGGCTGCACCAGTCTGCATTCCCACCAGCAGTGCACAAGTGTTCTTTTTTATCCACATCCTCTCCAGCACTTGTCGTTTGTTGATTTGTTGATGATAGCCAGTCTGACAGGTGTGAGATGGTACCTCATTGTTGTTTTGATTTGCATCTCTCGGATGATTAGTGACTTTGAGCATGTTTTCATATGTCTCTTGGCTTTCTGAATGTCCTCTTTTGAAAGGTGTCTATTAAGGTCCTTTGCCCATTTTTTGATTGGATTGTTTCTCTTCCTTTTGTTAAGTTGTATGAGTTCCCTATAAATTTTGGAGATTAGGCCCTTATCAGATATGACATTGGCAAATATGTTTTCCCACACAGTGGGTTTTCTTGTTGTTTTGTTGATGGTTTCTTTTGCTGTGCAGAGGCTTTTTATTTTGGTGTAGTCCCATTTGTTCATTTTCTCTTTAGTTTCAAGTGCCCTAGGAGCTGTATCAGTGAAGAAATTGCTTCGGCATATGTCTGAGATTTTGTTGCCTTTGTATTCTTCTAGAATTTTTATGGTTTCCTGTCGTACATTTAAGTCCTTTATCCATTTTGAGTTTATTTTTGTGTATGGTGTAAATTGGTGGTCTAGTTTCATTTTCTTGCATATATCTGTCCAATTTTCCCAACACCATTTATTGAAGAGACTATCCTGGCTCCATTGTATGTTCTTGCCTCCTTTGTCAAATATTAATTGAGCATATTGGTTCGGGCCGATTTCTGGGCTCTCTATTCTATTCCATTGATCTATATGCCTATTCTTGTGCCAGTACCAGGCAGTTTTGAGAACAGTGGCTTTGTAATACAACTTGATATCTGGTATTGAGATCCCACCTACTTTGTTCTTTTTCAGGATTGCTGCAGCTATTCAGGGTCTTTTTTTATTCCAGATGAATTTTTGGAGAGTTCGTTCTAGATCTCTGAAGTATGCCGTTGGTATTTTAATGGGAAGTGCGTTGAATTTATAGATTGCTTTGGGTAGTATGGACATTTTAATGATGTTGATTCTACCAATCCATGAGCACGGTATGTTCTTCCATCTGTTTATGTCTTCCTCTATATCTTTTTTCAACGTCCTGTAGTTTTCTGAGTAGAGGTCTTTTACCTCTTTAGTTAAGTTTATTCCTAGATAGCTTAATTTTTTTGGTGCAATGGTAAACGGGATTGTTTTTATAATCTCTCTTTCTGAAAGTTCACTATTGGTGTATAGAAATGCCTCGGATTTCTTGGGGTTAATTTTGTATCCTGCTACATTGCCAAATTCATGTATTAAGTCTAGTAGCTTTTTGATGGAGTCTCTAGGATTTTGTATGTATAATATCATGTCGTCTGCAAATAAGGACAGTTTTACTTCCTCTTTTCCAATTTGGATGCCTTTTATTTCTTCTTCTTGCCAAATTGCAATGGCTAACACTTCCAGTACTATGTTGAACAGGAGTGGTGAGAGGGGGCATCCCTGTCTTGTTCCTGTTCTTCGGGGAAATGGTGTTAGTTTTTGTCCATTGAGTATGATGTTGGCTGTGGGCATGTCATATATGGCTTTTATTATGTTGAGGTATGCTCCTTCTACTCCCACCTTGCTGAGAGTTTTTATCAAAAATGGGTGTTGAATTTTGTCAAATGCTTTTTCTGCATCAATTGATATGACCATGTGGTTTTTTTCTTTCAATTTGTTTATGTGATGTATCACGTTTATTGATTTGCGGACATTGTACCATCCTTGCATCCCTGGGATAAATCCTACTTGGTCATGGTGTATGATCTTTCTGATGTACTGCTGGATCCGATTTGCTAAGATTTTGTTGAGGATTTTGGCATCTATGTTCATGAGTGATATTGGCCTGTAATTCTCTTTCATTGTGTTGTCTTTACCTGGTTTTGGTATTAGGGTGATGCTGGCTTCATAGAATGAGCTTGGAAGTGTTCCTTCCTCTTGAATTTTTTGTAGTAGTCTGAGGAGGATAGGTTTTAGTTCTTCCTTGAATGTTTGGTAAAACTCCCCTGGAGTTTGGTCCTGGGCTTTTGTTTGATGGAAGCTTTTTGATGACTGCTTCAATTTCTTCCATAGTTATTGGCCTGTTGAGATTTTTAGATTCTTCCTGATTGAGTTTTGGAATGTTGTATTTTTCTAGGAATTTGTCCATTTCCTCCATGTTGTCTAGTTTGTTGGAGTAGAGCTGTCCATAGTATTTTTTAACAATCATTTGTATTTCTGTGGGGTCTGTTGTTATTTCGCCTCTATCATTTCTGATTTTGCTTATTTGGGTCCTCTCTCTTTGCTTCTTGGTGAGTCTGGCTAGAGGTTTGTCAATCTTGTTTATCCTTTCAAAGAACCAGCTCTAGGTTTCATTGATTTTCTGTATTGTTTTTTTGGTCTCTATGTCATTTATTTCTGCTCTAATCTTTATTATCTCCTTCCTTCTGCTCACTCTGGGGTTTTCTTGTTGCTCTCTTTCTAATTATTTGAGTTGTAGAGTTAGATGATTTACTACCATTTTTTCTTGATTTTTGAGATAGGCCCGTAGAGCTATAAACTTCCCTCTCAGGACTGCTTTCATTGTGTCCCATAGGTTTTGGATTGTTGTGTTTTCATTGTCATTAGTTTCCAGGATGTTTTTAATTTCTTCTTTGATCTCATTGGTAACCCAATCAATATTTAATAGCATGCTATTCAGCTTCCAGGTGTTTGAGTATTTTGGGTTTTTTTTATCTTAGTTTATTTCTAATATTATACCATCGTGGTCTGTGAAGATGCTTTTTATGATTTCAATCTTCTTGAATTTGGGGATACTTTGCTTGTGACCCAATATATGGTCTATTTTTGAATATGTCTTATGAGCATTTGAATAGAATGTATATTCCGTGGCATTGTGGTGAAGTGTTCTGAAGATGTCTATTAAGTCCATCTGATCTAGTGAGTCATTTAGGATTGCTGTATCTTTGCTGATTGTTTGTCTAGAGGACTTATCCAGTGCTGTCAGTGGTGTATTAAAGTCCCCTACTATGATTATATTGTTGTCGATCTCTCCTTTGATATCTTCCAGGAGTTTTTTTATGAATTTGGGTGCTCCTGCATTGGGTGCATATATGTTTACCAGGGTTATATCTTCTTGTTGTATTGATCCCTTTAGTATTATGAAGTGGCCTTCCTTATCTCTTGTTATGGCCTTCACTTTGAGGTCTATTTTGTCCGATATAAGTATTGCTACCCCAGCTTTCTTTTCCTTTCCATTTGCCTGAAAGATATTTTTCCATCCTTTCACTTTCAGTCTGTGTGAGTCCCTTCTAATGAGGTGGGTTTCTTGTAGACAGCAGATGTATGGGTCATGTTTTCTTATCCATTCAGCCACTCGATGTCTTTTGGTTGGAGCATTTAGTCCGTTTACGTTTAAAGTTATTATTGAAAGGTACTTGTTTGTAGCCATTTCTTTTTGTGTGTGGCTGTTTTCTTTCTGAGCTTTTTATTTCTTCTTTTTATACCAGTCCCTTTAGCATTCCTTGCATTGCTGGCTTGGTGGTGATAAACTCCCTTAGCCTTTTTTTGTCTGTGAAGCTTCTTATTTCCCCTTCAAGTTTGTATGATAGCCTTGCTGGATAGAGTATTCTTGGATTCAGTCCTTTGCTTTGCATCACTTTGTAAATTTCCGTCCATTCTTTTCTGCCCTAATGTGTTTCTGTTGAGAAATCATTTGACAATCTAATGGGAGATCCCTTGTATGTAACTTTCCGTCTCTCTCTTGCAGCCTGTAAGATTCTCTCTTTGTCCTGAACATTTGCCATGGTAATTATGATGTGTCTTGGTGTGGGTCTTTTCGGGTTCACCTTGTTTGGGACTCTTTGGGCTTGTGTGACTTTTTTCTTCCCCACGTCAGGGAAGTTTTCTGATATTATTTCTTTGAATAGGTTTTCTAATCCTTGTTCATCCTTCTCTTGTTCTGGCACCCCTATTATTCGTATGTTGTTTTGTTTCATGTTGTCCCAAAGCTCCCTTAGGCTCTCCTCCTGTATTTTAATTTTTTTCTCCAATTGCAGTACATTTTGGGTGTGTTTTGCTTCCTTGTCTTCTAATTCACTAATTTGGTCCTCCGCTTCTCCTAGTCTACTGTTGATACTTTCAGTGGAGTTTTTCATTGCAGCTATATCACTCTTCATTTCTTCTTGGGTCTTACTTAAGTTGTTGATTTTTTCATCTGTTTCTTCTAGCTTCTTCCATATGTTATCGATTTTTTTCATCTGTTTCTTCTTGCTTCTTGCAGAGGTTGTCTATTTTTTCCTCCATCCGGTTTATGCACTCTAGGACCCTTATTCTGAATTTTTTTTCTGTCATGTTGCATGCCTTGTATTACTTAGCTGCTTTTCTGGAGAGTCCTCCTTCTCTTTCCTTTGGGGGTTTCTTTGTCTACCCATGTTTGATCTCACTGACATATCTAGACGTTGAGTCGTTCAGTGGTTGCTCCCTTGGTGGCAGTGACTCCTTGGTCTGTGGTTGCTCTTCGGGCGGTTGCGGTAGCAGCTGCTCTTCAGTTGGCAGCAGCTCCTCTGGTGGGTGCTGTTCACAGCTGTGGTGGCTCTTCTGGCTGGTGGGGCGAGGTTTCACGTACAGCTGCTGTTCCTCAGCAGAGGGTGTGGTGCTCAGGAGGTTGCTGTTGCTTGGATCTGCTGCGTTGATTTAAAGGCACAAAATACAACACAACAAGGCACCACGTACCAGGCACTATACACAAATATATTCACGATATTAATAACCCCAAATAAAGGTGACCACCCGAATTAAGAGAATTAGGGGATAAGGAAGAAGGAAGAGAAAAAGATAAAAGAGAAAAAAGAAAAGAAAAGTAGGGACCAAAAAAAGGAGTGCAAAAATGAAATTGGGAAAAAGGAGGGGGGAAAATAAAAGCGAGAAAAGAAAAGAAAGAAAAAAAAAGAGCGAAAAGAGAGAATGAAGTGGAAGAGGGGAAGAAACTTTTTATATGAGGAGAATACTCCTATAGAACAGCCACTAATCCCAACAAATTCCAGCAACAGCTCCTTGGATATGAATGCAAACTAGAAACAACCAATAATATAATGATGAAAATAGAATGGAGAACACTAATCCCAAAATAAAATAAAGAGAAAATAAAATGGCACTTTAAAAAATGGTAAAATGGTAGCAGTAATAATACTGGTTAAAAATAAGAAGGTAGTAATTAAAATAGTAGAATCAGGTGATGGAAAAAGAAGAAAAAAAAAGAAGAAGAAATAAAAAGAAAAAAAAATGGTTTCTTCGTTAAAAGGTGAAAAAAGAAAAAAAAATTGCAGTAGTGAAGGTCCTTCGGTTCTTCTATTCTTCAGTGTGGCTCCCCTTAGACCTGCCAGGTATTCAGGAGAGTGTTGAGTTTCCCTGCGATACACTGTTCCTCTGTGTTGTAAACCACAGTCCTTATTTTAAAGCAGGCCTCATTTGTTTCCCAGACTGCCTTATTTTGTGTTTAGCAAAGAGTCAGTTTGTGGGTTAGCCTCTGGGTGGCAGTGTTCTGGGGTTGGCCTCTGAGGCTATAGGGCCTCTCTGTCCAGTGGAAGTTCTCTGCCCAGAGCTGGCTGCGTAATAGTTATTTACTGGCGCTGTGTTGTTGCTGGGATTCTCATTTTCATATTACACTTTGATTGACTGAACGGCAGACCTGTCAAATGAACACTTAGCATATTAGGCTTTTATTATATAGGGGTCTTTTTAAAATTAAAATTTTTATTTCATAGGAAAACAGAAAAACTGAATCTCATTCATTTTTGTGTTTTCTCTCTTCTCTTGCCTCATTTCCTATAACAACGCTCGTAACAGGCAAATTTAAAATTTGTACAGATTCATCTCCTCTCTAATAACTTTTTCCCCTGCATTTTATTGGTATGAGAGAGATCACTGTAGGGCAGATAGCATCCAATAAACAGTGATGAAGTGAATGGCTTACAGTTTTAACATGTTCTAGTATTAACCATATTTTCTCTAGGTAGAATGTATCTTTTCCAGTTAACATTATATCTTCTAGACATTTTTCTATAAACAATGAGTTTTACTTTTTTCTTTCCAGATTCTATAGTATTGCTTACAGCATATAATTTAAATATTCTGCTATTTATAGCTGTGACTTTGAAAATTTCTTTATAATATACAACGTTTTTATAGAAAAGATTACCAAAAGTGGATGTAGTGAATCAAAGGTGAGGCATATTTTTTATTGACATATTTTGTCAAATTATTCAATGAGAATTCTTAGTAATGATGAATATTCCCATTTCCCCTCACTTTTGCCAACACCAATTACAATCAGCTTTTTCCAATCTAATGGACAAGATCCAGTTTTTCTTTGTTCCTTCAGTATGCTCTTATCTTATTATTCATGATAATATTTGTCTTTTGTTGATTTTTAAGGTTATTCATCAATCAATATCAGTTTTTGTGGGATATGTGTTGCAAATATTTCTCCCCATTTTTTTCTCTTTTAACTTTCTTTGCAATGTCTTTTGTAGCATGGAAGCTTAATATCTATTCAAATTTGTCAATATTTTGTTTATGGATTTTGCCATTAATATTCCATAAATTAAGAGATTAGACTAGTATTATTTTACGTTTTCCTATAGTTATTTTAGAGCATAAACATATTTAGCTCACTAATAAGCCTAGAATTCACTTTTGCATATGGTGTGACTTAACAATCTAATATATATCTACACTAATAAAAGAGAAACATGGTAATTGGCGTACATCCGCTACCCTTTTCATTGGCTAATCAGCGAGATATGCAAATTAACTGTCAGCCAAGATGGCGGCCAGCAGCCAGGCAGCTTGAAACTAACATGAGGCTTGCTTGCCTCAGTGACGGAGGATCGTTGGAGGAAACCAACGTTCCCCACCTGCGGCTGCAGGCCTCTGAGCGGGCAGTTTAAGAAACATTGTAACACATACCGCCGGACTTCAGCCAGCAGATTCGCAACATTGTAAGCAAAGGCCAGAAACCTATTTTCAGCCGTGCGGAGGCCTAAGAGCTGGAGCCAAGCCTCAAGGTGAAGCTGGCCCAGAATAAAAAAAGAAAAAAGAAAAAAAGGAGCGGTTGGGAACTTCAGTCACTCCCAGCCTGAAAACAGCCCTCAGCCCCTCACCCAGGCTGGCCAGGCACCCCAGTGGGGACCCTCACCCTGATCCAGGACACCCTACAGGGCAAACCAGCCAGCCCCACCCATGCACCAGGCCTCTACCCTATATAGTAAAAGGGTAATATGCCTCCCGGCACCGGGATCAGTGTGACGGGGCAACGCCCAAACCCCCTGACCGCCCTGTGGCTCTGTGTGTGACAGGGGGTGGGGCCACAACCTCCCTATCCATCCTGCTCTGAGCCTGATAGGGGGAGCTCCCCAACCCCCACCCCCCCATGGGCCCTGCTCTGTGTGTGATGGGGTAGAGCCATAACCTCCGCATCGGCCCTGCCCTAAGTGTGACAGTGGCGGCGCCCCAACCCCCTGATCGGCCCTGCTCTGTGGGTGATAGAGGGCGGGCGGTGCCCCAACCCCCTGATGGGCCCTGCTCTGTGTGTGATGGGGGCAGCGCCCCAACCCCCTGATTGGCCCTGCTCTGTGCGTGACAGGGGGTGGTGCCACAACCTCCCCATCGACCCTGCCTTAAGTGTGACAGGGGACGGTGCCCCAATCCCCCAATTGGCCCTACCCTGAGCGTGACTGAGGGTGGCATCGCAACCTCCCAATCTGCCCTGCTCTGTGCATGACGGGGCGGCGCCCCAACTCCCCAATCGGCCCTGCTCTGTGCCCGACCAGGGGCTGCACCTAGGGATTGGGCCTGCCCTCTGCCACCCGGGAGCAGGCCTAAGCCAGCAGGTCGTTATCTCCCGAGGGGTCCCAGACTGCGAGAGGGCACAAGCCGGGCTGAGGGAACCCCCTCCCCGCAGAGTGCACAAATTTTTGTGCACCGGGCCTCTAGTACTATATAATAAAAGGCTAACATGCAAATTGTCACCTCAGGAGTTCAACCTGGAGACCGGGAGTTCGATTGCTCGCTATGATGTGCGCTGACCACCAGGGGGCGGCACAGAACATGGCAACCAGCAGCAGCTGCAGGCGCTGAGCGAGCGAGGGGAGGAGGAAGTAGAGAGGCAAGGAACCTGATTGGTTCTGATTGCTGGCCAGGCCTAGGGTCTCTAGTACATGTATAAAATCTCCAACTTTCCAATCCCATTATTGATGTCCAGTTATTTGAATTTCATTTACAATAAAATTCCATATATCTTGGGTCTGTTCCTGTACTTTCAATTCTGTGACATTGATATATTTGTCTATTCTTATACCAATTTCACACTTTAACTTTTTAAAAATACCTTTTGGGCATATTTTAGCAAATGGTAGAGCTAATCATTTCTCAGAGTTCTTATAAAATACAATTGGTAGTTCCTAAATTTTTCAAGTGAAATTTAGGATCATCTTGTCAAATTCTGTTTTAAAAATTCCTTGGAGGTTTACATTGAATGAATAAAATCAGAGAAGGCTGAAATATTCATTAGGTTGAGTCTTTTCATCCCAAACATATCTTTTTCTTGTATTCAGTACTTTTATGTTTTCTAATGAAGTTTTATAATTTTCCTCATCAAAGTCTTGGACATTTCTAGTTTTATTCATTCATCTGTACAATTTAATTTATTTACTATTGTAAATTAAGGGTTCCCTTTTTATCATTTTTTTAAATTAAACATTAGTATTTTGTGGAATAATTATTTATTTTTGCTTGTTGATTTTGTATCTAATCATATTAATGAGTGCTTTTATTTGTTATGACTACCTGAGTTGATTCTCTTAGATTATCAGGTGGACAGTTAAATTTTTTTACTAATAATGCCACGTGGAGTATTTTTTCCAACAATTTAAATTTTATTATCATACATATTTTTATTGCATTTGCTGGAGTTTTAGGGAAATGCAAGATAATGATGGGAATAATGTGTGTTTTTAATTTTTTCCTTAACTTTAATGAAATTCTTCTAATTTCCCTCAGTAGTTATATTGCTTATAATTGGGTTTTGCAATATAACCTTTATCAAATTAAATAAATATATATTTTTTAGTTGTGCATGTTGAATTTTACCAAATGCTCTCTTGCCATTTAGGGAGAATAGCATATGCTTTTTGCCTAAAAGTGGCTAATATCATTAATTATAGTAATAAAATTTTATACCTTTAAAACATCTTTGCATTTTTGCTTAACCTATTCAATCCTGATGTATTTTTTCTCTTAATATGTTGCTGAATATGATGTGTTAGTATTATATTTAGGGTTTTTGCATCTGATTTCATAAATGATATCTACCTGGTGTATTTTGTGTGTGTGTTTGTGTGTGCCACTATTGCCTGATTTTGTGCCACAATCTGGCAAATCTTGCAGAAGGAATTAAAATACTTTTGTTGTTGTTGTTGTTTTAATCATTTTGTAGGTTCTGATTCACTTGCTTCCTAGCCTGGCCAACGGTGATTCGTTTCTGTGCAGTAAGGTCGCTAATGGGTACATTAGTTTCTGTCTCCTTGTCATCATATGATGCTCTTGTTTCCTTAGTTGCATATGATTATAGCCAATGTTGACTCAGAGGACTGGACTTCTATTCTAAAGTTAGCATATAATTAACTTGCATTTTAATAATTCAAGACAGGTCAAATCCTGGATTACTTGTTTACAAATAGAAAGCAGTGATGGCAAAATTAAAGATTTCACAGTGCTTCTCCAACTTGACTGTCTCCCTGATGTCTGTAGTTGAGTTGCTCATAGTAATCAACTCTCTGATTGTTTTCTAATGTTTTAGGAGTAGCTTTTTTGGGAAGAATTTATCCAGGTTTGTTGATATGATCCTGGGTGACTTTTGCTTTCTTTCTGCTTTTTTCTCCCCATTCTCAATTAGAATCTCAAGTGGAAAGCTTATCATCAAAGGAAAATCTTCCTAGTTTATGTTGAATATCCAAGACATAGAATCCAACCTAGTATTTATTTTTTTGTAAATTTTAGATGTACCTTTCATATCCATTTACTTTGAATAGAGAGAATTATTTTAATTCCTCGGCAGTTTATAACATACTAAACCGAGATGTTCTTTCTTCTCTGTACATATACACAAATGATAGAATTATGCTTCTCCATAGGCTAAAGGCTTTACCTTTCTCATTTTCAGAGCCTTACGTGAATCCTGTCTTTGATTGCTGACTGTGGATTTTGGGGAAGGAAAAAAAAAAACCACACTATGTACTTTTGGAGTTTGTGCAAAAATATGATAAAATATTCTTATATTACAGCTTAAATAAATCCAAATATCAATGCTTATTAGAAAGACTTGATGTTGCCTTAAGTAAAAATGAGACATAAAGCAATAATTCAAAACCTGTGACTATAATATTATAGAGACTATACATGGGAAGTGATAAAAGGGCCTCCAAGCATTTAGGGTGATAAAAGGCCAAAATGGTGTCAACCATTCATTGATTTCAACTTCATATTTATAGACTTATCATGAGAAAACTTTTACCTTAACAAATTACAATAATGATCTGAGTAGAAGACACTTGTTTCTGTGGAGCACAAAGTGTGTCCAAAGTAAACGTGGTCCATGTGGGAAACATACAACCATCTGCCAGTGGAGTCAGCCAAGATACCAGATGCTGCCACGGGAAGAGCTTCTTCAGTGACTCGGCAGCTGGGCAGGCTGGATTTTATGAGGTGCATTTCATTATATTGAACTTGGGCATTTTTCTGGCGCTGTATCCTGGGCTAAGCACAGCACAGCGGAGATGGAGGAATATGTGTATCCTGCTCTAAGTAAACCCAGAAGAGGTGAAGAGAGCTGGAAGGACAAGGACATGGCCTTTGTCTCCACTTGCCAGTGAAATCAGGGAGAAATGGTTCATTCACTTCTGGTTTCCCCATCTTCCTTTGCGCTTCCTTTTGTGGATCAACATAGCCCCAAGCATTTCTTGTAATCAAATCTTAGGAAGAAGATGCTAAGCTACCTACATCCTAGGAGACTAATACTGTGACACACTTAGGGGCTAGTAGAGGATCTGGCAGGAGGTGATGGAGATAAGAACTTGTACACTTAGCAGTAGAAGTGAGGAAGGTTGTGGCAGGAAAAAGGAGAGAGTGGATTATGTACAAAGAAAATGGAGCAGGTTTTTGTTTTTCTAAATTTTATTTTAATATATTTATATTGATTTCAGAGAGGAAGGGAGAGAGAGATAGAAACATAAATGATGAGAGAGAATCATTGATTAGCTGACTCCTGCTCGCCCCAGACTGGGGATCGAGCCCGCAACCAGGAATTGAACGGTGGCCTCCTGGTTCATAGGTTGACACTCAACCACTGAGCCACACCAGCCAGGCAAGTTTTTTGTTTTATTATGTCTGAATCTTCAGATACAGATGCGTGCCTTTGTCTTAGGTATATCATTGACACCTTGCAGCATGCCTGGTACGTAGCAGCTGCTCAGTAACCTTTGGTGAGTTGCATGAAATTGAACTGATCAGCTCAAGTAAGTCAAATGAGAAGTTAAAGCTGACAGCATTGAAGGAAAACAAGATTGGGAGTACGTGACAAGATTTTCTTGAGTTGTTCCGAAGAATGCATTGGGGAAATCAGCAGAAATGATGCTGATGAAATGGTAGCCTGGAGTTTAGTGAAAGGTCTTGAGAGCTATGCAGTCTTTTTCATTTAATAGGATTTGTAGTGGTCCCAGGATAGAAAATTTGCTATACCTTGTGAATCCATTTTACTGCATAACCAATGGATTCTACAAAGGATATGTAAGAAGGCAACCACAGTGGGGAGTTGTGGGTTTTCCCCTGTCATAGGCTAGCTGATAGAGCTGAGCAAGCCACCAGAATATTAAAAGAGCAACACTTTCAACAAGAGCAATTTTTGCATTCTGATCATTGTGTTCTTCTGGCCATCTACTAGCTTTCTCTTCAATTACTTACCAACTGTATAAATACATGTTAAATATAGACATGTGTTTCTAAAGCATTTCTAAGCCAAATTCTCCAGTCTCTCATTACCTCAGGAACTTGTTTGCATCATTTGCACACCAAATGTGGACGTGAGAAATTTTTGCCCTCCTTGAGGCACTGTGTGTATGTTTTATGAGCATGTCATCATTCGTAAGTACAATAGTTCTTGTTTTCAATAAAAATATATTCAGCATGCTGTATAATAAGTTGGAGAGGCTATTTTCAAAAAGACATTTATAACATATTTTACTTATACATTTTAAATAGAAGGAATTTATTGAGGTTTTTGGAAGTTACACTATTTGCATAGCTTTAAGAGCCCATATTTAATATTTTAAAATAGACATTGGGGTTATTTTTTAATAACTATGATATTTAGATTATACTAGATATATCAGCATTCAATACGTTGAATGCTGAAGAGGAAGAGTTGGTTCTAACCTAAAAGGTGAGATAAAGCAGACAGACAATTCAAGATAATGTCAAAAATCAACTAAAATCTGAGTGATGTGAATAGCACTATTTGCCATATAAACGTTTATAATTGTGAACGTCCAACATGACACCTGAATAGGAAGGTCTGAAAGCAAGGACTGTTAGTTCCAGCTTCAGCTCTGGTAAGTGATGGTAGAAAATCTCTTGCCTGAGTTTCCACATTAACCAGATTCATAAGAATGAAATGAAAATCAAATGAAATAATCTCTATACCTTCAGGTATCCCAGGTATAATAATCTATCAAAACAATATCCTTTCTGCAACACAATTTTTGCCTGTAATATGATGTGGTGCTATGTAAGCTCTCCTCAACCTAGTATTCTAAAGTTGTAATGGGATTTATAATATATTTTAAATATATTATATTAGATGTAGGACTTCACACATAGTAGAATTTGCTAAAGACCAGCACAGTGAGTGTTGCTGTCTCTTCTGGGTTGGGTGTGTTTGTCAGGGGAACATTAAGGTTAGAAATGAGACTCTCCTTTCTAGGCTTATCTTTACTTTCTCTGGTCTAGTCAGTCCCTTGGCATAATAGGTGGTTTCACAAAGAGAATAGATCATTAATCAGCACATTTTTACAAAGGATTTCTGTGGGTTTCATGCTTTACTGAGCCTACTTACGGCAATGCAGTTACTGTAATGAGCTTCGGTATTTAAAATCATAGATGAAAGTAATTCACTTTTTTGAAGGTCAATTTTATTTTATAATTTGCAGAAAAAGGTTAAATATTAAAACATATTTTAAAATTTTAAGTGAGATGGGAACTTTGTGAAAAACAATGTAGTATGTACACAGAACATGAGATGTGAGGTCAGTTTTGTGACCCCTGAAATGACAGTTATCACTGGCTTCCTCTTCCAAGAGCAACTTTGAACCGTTCATTCAAGACAAAACAAAACAAAGCAAAAAAAGAAAAAAAAAAACACACAGTATTATGACTAACAATTAAGCTTACGAATTCAGTTTATAATTTCTTCGAAGCTTTATTAATGGTTAGGTAATTTTCCTCTATGGATCTGCAATCAAACCACTGTTTGCTAAATTTGGTTGAAATTATATTTTTCACTTGAAATAATATATATTTTTCCTGGGTTATTGATTTATCAGTGTTCTGTGCAGTGTTTTATTCATTTTATTTTTTTCAATTTTATTGATTTATTTTTCATTTATTTTTTATCATACAAATATCAAATTTTTATATTTTGAAAAATAAAACTATATCCATAAGAGAATTCTCACTTCTAGATTGTCCTCTGCTATATTCCTTCTCTCTCCTTGTAGGGAACCATTTTTAGTCTTTATTTTTTCCTTCCAGTATTTATTTTTGAAACACTGTTCTGGACTTTGTTATTGTTATTTTTCTCACTCAGTGTTTATGGTGGTGGTGCTGGTTTTATGGGTATATACTTATCCCCTAAATTCATGGAGTTGTATACATAAAAATCAACACAGCTTTTATATGCCAATCATACCTCGATAAAGTAGTTTAAATAATAATAATAATAATTAATAATAATAAATGTTTTCTTAAATTAAGAAATCTAGTCTAAAGTTCACTTCACAAATATTTTCTTCTTTTTGAGGTTATATGTTATTCAGTTGTATTGATGTTCCATGTTTTATTCATGCTTTTCCTGCTGATGGACATTTTAGTTTAGTCCAGTGGTTTGCTTTTGGAAGTAATACCACAATAAAGGCCTTATTGTTTCATACCTCTGCCTCTTTATGTTTGTGATTGTTTAGTCAAGGGGTAAATTCACATGTTTATCACTCACTTGTAGTAATTAATAGTTTCTTCACATATGTATTTATGCCTGAACAATGTAGTGTGGGTTTTAGTTGCATTGGTATTTATTGATATACTAGAGGCCCAGTGCGCAAAATTCATGCACGGGGGCGGGGGGTTGTCCCTCAGCCCAGCCTGCACCCTCTCCAATCTGGGACCCCTCGGGAGATGTCCAACTACCCACAGGGATCGGGCCTAAACTGGCAGTTGGACATCCCTCTCACAATCCAATGCTGCTGGCTCCCAACCACTTGCCTGCCTGCCTGCCTGATTGCCTCTAACCACTTCTGCCTGCCAGCCTGATCACCCCCTAGCCACTCCCCTGCCAGCCTGATTGATGCCTAACTGCTCCCCTGCCGGTTCAATTGCCCCCAACTGCCTTCCACTGCTGGCTCGGTCACTCCTAATTGCCCTCCCCTGCCAGCATGGTCCCCTCCAACTGCCCTTCCTCCTCTGCAGCCCCAGTCACCTGCCTTCCCCTGCTGATCTGGTCTCCCCCAACTGCCCTCCCCTGCCAGCCATCTTGTGACAACATGGGGCATCTATCTTGTGACCACATGGAGGTGGCCATCTTGTGTGAGGATGTGATGGTCAATTTGCATATTACCTCTTTATTATATAGGATTTTTTTTAATTCTAAAGTAGAGATTTATTTATTAAGAATTATTTAGTGTTTGCATAAAAATCACCAATTGTTCCTCATAGGGTTTTTAACACACATGAATTCTTTGGGGGTCCCTCTATTCACCCCAACACTTTCAAAATACAGCTCTTGTTAGTGCCAGGAGGGACAGTTAAAGCAGCAAGGTGATTCCTTGGGTCTCGGCATGGGGAGGGCTTGTGGTCTCCCCTCTGAGAGAACACACATGATAGGTAGTTTCTTAGGTGAGGTAGGCTGTTCCTGAAGGAAATACTTATGCAGAAAAATGCAAATTCAGTCATCTGTGGTCAGTTACTCATACCTGATAACTTTAAAATAAAGTCCCCTTGGGCAAGGTCATCAAAGGCTTGCTGGTTGTTCTCAACTATAAAAAACAGTCTGGCTGAAACCAGTTTGGCTCAGTGGATAGAGCATCGGCCTGCAGACTGAAAGGTCCCAGGTTCAATTCCGGTCAAGAGCATGTACCTGGGTTGTGGGCATATCCCTAGTAGGAGATGTGCAGGAGGCAGCTGATCGATGTTTCTCTCTCATCAATGTTTCTAACTCTCTATCTCTCTCCCTTCCTCTCTGTAAAAAATCAATAAAATATATTTAAAAAAAAAAAAAACAGTCTGGAAAAAGACAGTAGGAAAGAGTAGGGTCTATACTGACAGCACTGTGAGGCTGGGCTGTGCAACCACAGGAGCACATAGCAGTTTGCTTTAAAAAAAAATCCTATATAATTTCAAATCAGACTCCTCGTGATCCTTAGATGACCTGAAACACCGACACATCACTGCACCAGATCCTCATTTTTAAAATGAGGTGTATGACAGGGCTCCCCTGGGGTCATGTGCCACATGGGGGGACGGGGACAGAAAATCCTAGGACTTGACTTATTAGCAACATTAACTGATTTTTATCACACTGAAATGAAGGCAATCTTTCTGTGCCACCATGAAATTCAAAGGTGATTCAGAAGTAGGGTGGTTATTTACTGCTCTGTTAGGATAGACCCCAAAAATGACTTTTCAGAAACCAGAGATGTCCCCTGCAACCCCAGCCAGACTCTGGGCCACTCTGGAAGACGCAGGCCAAGGCGGCCTCGAGCTTGCTTCACAGTGATTCTGGTTTGTCTGTTTCTGGGAGTGCCAGCTGCTGGGCATGCCTACACCTTGTAGTTGAGCTCCGTGTTCATCTTGGTGTACATCTCGTAGATGACGTCAATGCTGGCCATGTAGTTGACCAGGATCAGGCAGACCTTCTCCAGGCACTCTTCCTCCATCATGTTCTGGCCCTTGGAGAGCACTTTCAGGGAGTCGGATGTGTAGGACGCGGCATACAGCGCTACCTGGAAGAGCTTCTGCAAAATCCAGCTGTGGTACTTCTTGAGCGCCATCTTGTAGGCCTTGGTGGCGTTGATGCGGATGAGGTTGGGGTGGCTCTCATCCCGCTCCCCCTCGCAGATGCTCTGCAGGTAGACCTGGATGAAGCGGAGGCCCCTTTTCAGCCACATCAGCACCAGCGTGGCCCCCACTTTGAGCCACTCTGCTCCATACATTTCCTTCTCCGCCTCCAGGATGTTCTGCAGGGTCTGAAACTTGGCCGGGTCGGTGTTGTACACAGCTTTGATTTTCGTGATGTTACCACTTATGTCTGCCTTGATGGGTATAAACACTGGGGACCCAAGGCAATCAAAGAAGGGCAGCAGGTGGGACACTGCCTCCAGGAAGGGCCCAGTCTTGATCTGCTTGTCCGCAGGCAGCGGCTTCAGCAGGTTCTTGGCCAGCAGCACCATTTAAGGGTTGAGGCTGGTGTGATGCCCCAGCCGATGCTGCGGGCATCCACGCCCCACACCCACCGCCCCCAGCCGCTGCCATCTGCTCCTGGGCCATCACTGTCACCCACCACCGACTCTGGGGATGCCAACGTCGGCACTCGTCCTTTCTTTATTTTTAAAAGACTGCTCCGCACACACCCGGCCCCCGGTGCCTCCCAGGCCTGGGCTAGAGGCCACCATGTGGTTTGAAGGCCGGCCCCGCGCCCATCCAGTCGGGGTCCCCTCATGGTGACTGGTCGGCCATCTGGTGGTGACGGCCCTAGGCTATTATTAGTATAGATGATATCAAACTGTTTTAAATATTTTAGGATATTATATTAGTAAAACTTATCTTGCTATGAGTAGTTGTAGTTTGTTTGTCTTTGTACTTTGAAATATTACTATGAACATTTTTGTGCCTCTGGTGCACATTTGCAAGAATTACTGTGTGTGTGTGTGTGTGTGTGAGTGTGTGTGTGTACAGAAAATCCTCACATAGACATGTAACCATACTCTGTTTAATAGCCATTAATGGCTGCTTATTGCCTACCAGATAAAGCCCAAATGAAAGTATTGCTAACATGTATAGCTATTGTTTTTAGCCTCTTTCCTATGAGCAGCTGTTGGTAAACTTTGCCATGCTGTTTGCCCTCTCTGTTACTTGGGACAAGCCAGTTCCTTTGCCTGAAATGCACTTTACCTCAGTTAGTACTCAAGTTCTACTTGTCTTTCAAGAGTCAGTTCAAATGTGCCTTCTGCTGCCCTCAAAGATGAGACAGTTGTCTTTCTTGTCTGTTGGTTGAAGCCCATATTTGAATACTAAGTACATTATGTTAATTGTTTGTACACATAACTGCCTAGTCCACTTAACTGTGAGTCCCTAAAAGGTAGGAACAAGATGGGGTCATCATTGTATTACCAATATCCAGTGTAGTGTTTGGCTTATAGCAGACACTCAGTTTTGTTTTGTTTTTTTATTTGATATATCAGTATTTAAAAAATATTGAATGTGCATTATGTGAGATGGATAAGATGCAAAAATGTTAAATTGGAAAAATTCTCCCAATGTTTAACCCCAAAAAGATGAAAACACCCAGAAAAGAATCAAATATTGAGCTAGTACCTTAACAAAGTTAGAAAAAAAAGACCCTTCCCTACTAAATCAGAGGCACTCACCACACCTGAACAGAATTAGGATTTTTAGAGCAGGAGGCCAAGAGAAAGAAGCAGTTCAGGGTTTTGTATTGGGTTTCCTTAATTGTCTTTTGTCCAGTCTAGAACTTCAAAACTCAAAAGGGAAGGCTCAAAGGGTAGTAGACCATAGAGTTATCATCTTAAGTATCAGAAGGGAGGATAAAGAAAGACGGTCATGACATTTCTCCAGGAGGAAATAGAACAAATGGAGGTGGGTGAGGGTGTTTAGAGGAAGTCCATTCCTTCCTTCTAGAATTTCCTGGTCCTTTACCCATACACTAAGCCCCATGAGCTTTTCTTCTCCTCATTGTCATCAGTTGTTGCCACATGTTCTCTGATATCATCTAGGAGAATGCCAGGTGTCCATGCTTTAGGTTAGCCTCAACTCTGAATTGAACTCCCACACTGTCAATAGTCTGAGACATTATTAAGTAGTCTCCACCCCTGCCCACTTAATGGTAGAATTCTTGACATCTAGAAGATAAGTATCTACATGAAAGAAAAAAGCCAAACATGAGTGTCTGGGTAGAACTAGAACAGGGGAGGGTCACCTTTATAACCACTGTGAGAAGTTTGTATCATTATTCACCTTTTGCAGATGAACTGAAGCTTAGTCCTCTAACTCACTGGGTCAGAGTCACACATCTAGCAACTGGTTGAAACAGAAATATGAACTCACTATTGCCTGGCATTATTGAGGATTTGTGTTCTATTCTCCCCCTTGAATTGAATAAAAAAAGAGATGAGTTATTTAGTTTGACAATACAAGCTTTTGCCCTGTCTGCCATGGCAGGCTCCAACCACTGCTTATCTACAGAAGAAGCATTCCTGGTTGGCAGGTCAAGTGTGACGATTTATATATTTTGCTTTAGACTTAGCTGACAGGAAGGGGCTTATGCTATTTTTTATATAGGGATGTATTAAAGAGAGGGAAGAGAAGAACGTGGATTTAGGCCTGAGGAACTCTGAGCCAGTACTTTACGGCTCGGGCTTCTTGCACGCTGAGGGACACTTAACGCTTCAGTTGTTTTGCTCCTCTTCCACAGAGGGGATAATATCTGAGTTCATTTTATTTTTTTATGATGCTTGAGGGAGATGGTGTCTATAGAACCATGGTGCCTGTAAAAGTAAAGTAATGTGTTAAAGCATTCATTCATTCAACACACTTACTTTGTGATGTATTAATTAAATACAAATATGAATCATATATGTATCTTGACCTTAGAATGCTTTTATTTATGATGGTGATAAGGTGTGCACAGAAATAACTATGAAAGAACATGAACAATAAAAAAGAAAGAAAATGGAGGTTCGACTAGTTCTCATGAAACTGACTGTGAAAAAAACACTCATAATGTAAACTAGAGGCCCAGTGCATGAAATTTGTGAACTGGAAGGGGAGGAGGGTCCCTCAACTCGGCCTGCGCCCTCTCGCAGTCCAGGACCCCTCACTCCTTACTGCCCGTCTGCTCGCTGCTCCTTACCGCTTGGCTCACTGCTCCTTAGCGCTGCTAGGAGAGGCTCCTGCCACTGCCACTGCGCTTGCCTGCCGTGAGCCTGGCTTCTGGCCGAGTGGCACTCCCCCTGTGGGAGCGCACTGACCACCAGGGGGCAGCTCCTGCATTGAGTGTCTGCTGCCTGGTGATCAGTGTGCATCACAGCGACTGGTTGTTCTGGTCATTCAGCCATAACGGTTGGTTAGGCTTTTATTATATAGATGTTGTTAGTCCTTGAAATGTCCATGTAGCAAAAAAGCAAAGATCTTTTTTCTTTTAAACATAATGGTTTTTCATTGAGAAAAACAGTTTCCCCTAATAAGGCCAATAGATTTCAGTAGGAATAATTGCTGCCACTCTCAAAGAAATGCCATGGTTTATATATCTTATGTTACTTGAATACCAAGCCGAGGATATTTTTCCTCATAGTATTATCAACATCATATAATAATTTGAATGATATTTTCAATGAATTGAAGCTATCCATTTTCAGTTAACTGCTACAGAATTGATACTTCACAGAAGTGACAAGGTACTTACATGTCAGTTGCTGACAGGGGGGACAGGGAAGCATCATGCTAATTGTTTAATAGGATATATGCAGGTGGCAACTAGTATTGGCTGTTAAAGCCCAACAGCCTGTCTCTTTCATGGAGCCTTTTTGCAAGTAATTAATTTTTCAGTCTTAGTGATAGATTTATTTTGACATCAAAACCAGGGTGTGTGTGTGTGTCGCACTGCTACTGAATGGTAAGGGGAATAAGAATAAAAGTTAAAAAATAAAAGATCTTAAAATTTCAGCAAGCAATGTTCATCTCAGTGATCTGAATCCAATTCTCACTGTGCACCTTGGAACCTGCAATATCCCAGTGGCTTTTACCAGGCTTTTTGACGCCTGCAGGCAGCAGTTGTAGCATTGGATTTGGTGATATAATTAAGGACAATAAGCCAATAAAATCAGCTAAAAAAATCGCTATGTACTCAGTTAAATTTCTCTTGAGGAATCAGTCATAGATTTTATAGAACTCTGAAAGTTCCAACCCATGCCTTTTTTTAGACAAAAGCCCAAAGGCTTCTTTCTCCTGTGTTACATTTTAATTTAGAGTCCATGTCTTAGAATGGTATTAGAATTTTGTGAATGCTCTAAGATTGCATTCTTTCATTTTAACTGGTCAATTTTTTGTGCATGTATGTGTGTATGAAAGAGGTGGGTGAGAGAAACCTATGTACCGTCTCTGTTTGATCCTGGGCAAACATCCCCAAAGTTCTTTTAATGGATTTATCATTTAGGGAAAAATGATATATAAATTGGTTCTCTATTTCTGCCTTAAAAATGCTTTGGAATAAGACTTTGAATCTCTTTCTGCTCTAGTTTTCTCACCTATAATTTGAAATAGTTTCATTAAATGATTAGAACAATACAATTTATGTTTACAAGACGTTTTGAAACTTTCCAAGGACTGTATCTCATGGTTTTAAGATATAATTTTAAGATATTTTTCTTTGCAATGAATCCATTGTTTAACATTTTTTCTATTATTTTCTTGAGGGACATTTTATTTTCCTGTCATTTGATTACATATTCTTCTAGCATATAAATTTATATGGATTATATTAGTGAACACCTTATTCATTTGCTTCTGATGATATTTCTTGTTCTTTGTGGGAAATAAAATCTTCATTATCATATAAAATGAAGGATGAAATATTTCCTAGGTATATATTGTTTTGAGCAAACACCTATCTATTTAAAGGGAAAATAAGTATATCTATTTAGTGAGAGCAGAAAAAGACAAAAATTATTTTTTAAGACTAAAAAATACATTAATGCAAAAAAGTTAGAGATAAACATTTTACACTACACATGAATCTATCCTGACTACACAAGCAATTTTCTAAGTAAAGAAAAATATCAAAGCACACATGATAGCACCAATTTTAGCAAGAAATATATAAATAATAATGTAATTATTAACAAACATAGGAATAATATATTTTATTAATATACAAGACAATATTAATAATTTTAATAAATAGAAGAGGCATACTAGGAAGAAAGATAGTATCAAAATTTAAATTCAGTCTTGATAATGGATATTAGGAATTGAAGGGACAAAGAGGTTAACAAAATTGTTTTTTTTTTCTTGCTTTCTCAACAACCAGGGAGCATGTGTACTTTAAGACAGGAAGATGTGCCTTTAAGACTCAAGGGGAGGCATTTCACATTGGCCTCCTGCTGGTGCAGATGAGGATTGTCTTCTGATACTTGTGAATTCCAGCATCTTCACTGTGCCTCACAAAATTGTCTCTGATTCTGAGTAGAAAGTTTTATATTCTTCCCCCCACTACCTTACTCACTTTTGGCTACTGTCTGTTGCCTTTAACACTTTGGCTATTGCCTTAAACACTAGAGAAGTGGCTGTGCCATGTGTAAAATACATTCCCAGGAAAATATAGAGGTTATATGAAATATGATATATATATATAAAAAAAACTATTCCCAGTATCACTTGGTTCTACCTCATTCATTTTTTGGTGGACTGTTTTTTGATTCTTATTTAGTCTTAAGTTCTCATTTGCCTATGTGTTCTGCCTTGAGGTGATAACCTAATGAAAGTGTATGACATTAATTAATTAAATTGAATTAATTTTATCCATCGAAAGTGTTTATTAACAAAGGTTGATGTAAGAATTGTGCCTCTGAGGTGATGGAGGGATTTCTCTATTCCCCTTAAGTACAACTAAAAACAGTGGGCTTTGTACAGAGGTGGGCAAAAGTGGGTTTCTAGTTGTTCATATGGAAAATAATACAATAATTAATAAATAATACAAGAATAAACTCTTTTATGTACTCACAACTGTAAATCTACTTTCACCAACCCCTGTATATATAACAAACATAACTTGATCATAATGCAGACAAATTAAGTGTTGCAGAGAGTGACACAAATATAATACAAGTGACTAGAGTGAAAGGGTGAGGTGGATGAAAGCAAGGGGGAGGGGAAGAATGGTGCCCAGTTGACTTCAACACTAGAAATCAAATTACAGCACCAAAGAAAGAGGTGTCTAAGGATATTACATGAGAAGCCAATGGAAAAAAGGAAAAGAAAAACTCCTAATTATTAATAGAAATAGTGAAAAAAATGAGTAAAAATAACAGACCACATAGCATCAAGTGCATAAAATATAAACAACCTTACAGACCGAAGACCAAACAAAAATGTGAATGAGTAGAAATTATCTATTTAAAGAAAAGTCTCAGTTTGGCTAACGGAGCATATTTCTATTCTATGTTACATGTGAAAGACACACTGGACAGAAAGCTTCAGGGAAGTTGTAAAAAGAAGGATGGGTAAATATGTACCAGGCACATGCAAATTAAAAAAAAACAAACAAAAAAAAACAGCATAGAGTGCAGTATTGATGCCAGGATAAATTTGGGTTAGAAAAAGCATTGTATAAGACAAAAAAGTACTGTTTAATGCTACAGGATATGATTCATATTGAAGATAAATCAGTTAGAAATTTGTATTAATGAAAAAACACGGCAGCCACGTGCATACAACATATGTCATGGGATGCAAGGAGCGACAAAGAGATTGAACCAGCATTAATAATGGGAGATGTTAACACACTTCTCTTCTCACAGACTAAAGATCAGTGGACAAATCAACCATCTCACTTGTAAAAAAAAATAAAATCAGTGGACAAAGATTTTACAAGGACATGGAGAGCCCAAAGAACTTAGTTAATAATGATTGATAACAAGGCAGTTTTGCTATGTGTGAATACACATACACAGAAAAGGTGGGAGAGACTGGGATAAGTATAATGTTAAAAGATACATACATGTATATATTAATAACTGGGGAATTATTTTTAAAATTATGGGTAGAATTTTAGGGGATTCCAAGGAATTCTTCATTTTGTTAGGTTAAAAATGATGCAGTTTTCAGAGATGCATACTAGAGAAAGTATTGAAATGAAAGGGGAACTCTTTTAAACTACTTTTAAAAGGGGCAGAGATAAAGTACATGTTCAAATATTTATAACTGTTGAAGTTTTACTTTGGGCATATGGGTGATTGCTGCACTATTGAAATTCCAGCTCTATGTGTTTCTAACTGTAAGACTTTGTCCTTGAAACTGTAAGCTTAGGCACACTCATTTTTTCTAGACTGAGAAGGGACTTCAGTAGTGTCTGCCCCATTGGATTGCTGTGGTTATTACACTCGCTAGCAGCTCACCTGCTTGCAGGGTACCTGAAGTGATTTCCCGGGTACATGGCTTTCTGGTGAGATGAGTCAGTGCTGATGAAAATGTCAGGTTGTGTCTCAGGTTACCACTATGAACGGTCTTTCCATTGGCCTTTTCTTTGTATTGAGATAACTTTTATTAGATTTAAGAGAATAAACACTTTGGTGCCCTGATGTATTCCTGACCTTCCAAGCTGCCCAGTTCTGTGGGCATCTTGGCCTCTCATTGTAGTAGCCAACAAGTTCGCTGAGTGAATAATGAAACACTCGGTCAATAGTATTAGCTCTGGTTATTGTTTTGTGTGTTTGGTTTTTTTTAATTCACAAGAGTTTAAGATTCCTACAGGACAATAGTTGCTAAAATGATCTGACATATGTCTAGGACTAAGGCCAAGGTTGTGGATTGAACTGGGTCTGGGGCAGCAGCTGAAAAAATCTGAGATTTGCTGCTCTCTTGAGTCATGGCTAATACAACACAAATTACTTGAGACCGTCACTAAAGGCAAGCAAACATATCTCTCACCAGGATGTGAGTCAAGCCAGTCCGGCTCAGTGACGTGATCTGTGACAGCTGAAAGATCATATCTGGATGGGGGCTCTGTTTGCCATCTCAGAACTGCGTCTGGGTTGGCGTCTTTGGTTTTCAGAGGAGGCCAGACAGATGGAGCAAAGACAGGCAGAGAGGGAGAAGACTCCGATTAAAACCAACACCAAAACAAAAAACAGCACCCATTTAAGAAGTGGCTACAAAGGGCATCAAGAAAACATAACATAAGAAAGTAAAATCCCTGATGTAATTTGCTCTAAAAAGATAAAATAAATTAAGTAATCTAAATAAACATGGCTTTAAGAATGATTAACATCCTTGAAGAGATAAAGAACCAATGTGAGAAATGATAGCTATGAAAAGAAACAAATGGAAATCCTAGGGAAAAAAATATTTTTATGCATTTAAAGAAGTGTTTCACTACTGAATAGAGTTGAAGATACAAGTGATGAATTTGAGGGAATTAGGGTGACATTTATACAAAATGTAGTGAAGAGAGATGGGAAGATGAAAATAATGAAGGGGCCCCAAGACAGAGGGGTGATGGATGGAGATGCTTTAATATAAGGCAAACAAAATTTCAAGAAAAAAAATAGATTTAAGAAGTTGAGAAGAAATAAACTTTTTAAAAAGCCATGGTGAAACATGGCTCTGACATGGGGTGGCCCCAGGCTAATATAGGATTTGTCATATGATCTGTCACCAGGCTCTGATGCAGAGGGAGCATCCCCCCTCAGGGTCACCTCATTACCGCTGTTTTGTCAGGCAAGGCTTCTTATCCAGCTACTGTGTGTCTAGGAGGCTGTTGGAATAATTAGGCATTGTCAGTTTGAACTCTCTGATACCAGAAGAACTTGGGGAAATGGGCAGATCTCTAGTCTGGGTTCTTGACCCTTTTCTCTATCCTCTGAGCCAGCACTCGGCTTTCTATCACGACACTCACAGGATATAGAGGGGTGTCATTGGCTGGTTGACTCATCTTATCAGGGACTTGGTCTTCTGGATTACTTTCTTGGATACAGACTCATGAACCATTCTAGCCATAACATATTCAGACTCCATTCTCTTCCTACATTCTGGAGATTCTGGGTGTGGTCTTTCCCATAGCAGAAACAGTCAGGTGTTTCTGACAAAAAACCCTGGGTCCCAGTACCCAGAAGTTTACATACATCCTTTAGATAAGAAGCTCACTCACATCTAAAGTAAGTAATGGGTGACGTTTCCCACCAGTGCTTTCTCTGTGGAGCTATTTCACAAGAGGTTGGGGATCTGGTTCCCCCTGCTTCTCAGGAGGCTGCTTCCAGGAGCTGAATCATGGCTGCCAGGCTGGCTTCCATCTCCACAGAAGCCTCTGGATCCAGCTTCTCTCTTTGGTTTTGTTCTCCCAGGCAGTCAATGTGACCTCTTCCTATTCATCTTCCCAAATTAGTTTCACTAACAGTGAAAAGTCTGCAAGTCCCTCTGGTCTCCTGTGAAGTCAAAGTTGCCTCTGCCAGGCTTCACTCTAAATCAATCCAGTGGCAACTTCCATCCCCCTGGGCCCAATTTTTCCGAACTCTATCACACAGTGCTGTGTTTTACAGCTCACAAAAGAGCTCGTAAAAACCTCCACACACACAAAGAGGTCTTTTCTCCTTCCTGTTGATGTATGATGAGAAGTTGACTTCAGAATCTTGGCAACGTCTCATATAAACAAATGCCTGGTCCAGTCCTGCTAGCCATCCATCCAGAGACAAAGGGAGATGCTGGTTTGTGACTATATATAATTCTTAATTTGAAGACCTGCAGAAGTTTCCATGAACTTGTGTTATTCTGCCTCCTCCAAGTCCTGTCAGTCTTGTTATATTTCAGCAGCAGGGTCCAAACATAACTCAAAATTTTCTTCTCTGCTTTTGGAGTGTCTGCATGATACTCCATTTGTCTTGTAGCCTTTACTGCAGAGTAGTGGACACTGGAGCCTCTATCCAGATCCCGTCTCCAGGGCTGACACATGCATTCTAATCTGGGACCACTTTGCACTGAGCCCTTCTGGAGGGATCACCCTTGGTCAGAGATAATGAACCCAAACTCATGCTTTCTCCAGGGCTTTGCCTGTGGCTAATGACTGGTTCACATAGCAGAAAGGCCTGGCCCTTTGCCTCACTTTGGAGT
Source organism: Myotis myotis (assembly GCF_014108235.1). Taxonomy (NCBI): domain Eukaryota; kingdom Metazoa; phylum Chordata; class Mammalia; order Chiroptera; family Vespertilionidae; genus Myotis; species Myotis myotis. The sequence goes on from NW_023416401.1 coordinate 46,408,252, forward strand.
AACTCTGAAGTGTCATCCAAATTCCTGGGTCCCATCTCAAGCTTCCATTGTAATCACTTTGCAAGTTGGTTTCTGCCTTTTCCCAGAACAACCTTTCTTACTTCCTAGTGGTGTTTTCCACATAGGCACTTCCCAGAAACCTGCATGGAATTTCCAACTCAGTGTTGATTGCGGGGAAACTCAGTCTAAGACAGGCACTGTCAGAAGTGGTCCAAGGTCTGACTCCAACACAGGAAAATGGAGAAGGATCACTTTCTAGTGATTGGGCAGGGAGGAGCATGTCTCTGGTGGGAGATGAAGGGTTAATAGCCTTCAACTTGCCATAGTGGTGAGGTTGTTAAAAGATTGAGGGTGAACTCTGATGGGGTGTGGGTGGCGGAGTGCACTGGCCAGGTGTGAGAGAAATAGTAACTTAAGGACTATGAAAGTGGGTGACTGCTGCCAAATACCACTGACTCTGCTGGAGAAACAATGACAGGCTCAGAGTGATCAGTCAATAGTTCTAGGCATACTGTGAAATCCAGAAAACCTTTTGATAACATTGAATAAAATCTTAGTATTCTACAGCCAGAGGGTGGACAGAGTAGAGGGAAGCTCACTGTCTAATTATGACGGAGCTTTAGTATCTAATTGTTGGGGGTTGGAGCTGCAAAAGAGGTTGACGTCTCAGCTCCAGCCAAGTTTAGACATGAAGGTCATGCTCCTGAAACTTGAAATGGGGAACCTGGGTAACAGGCAAGAGCCTGTAGCAGTCAGTGTGCATGTCATGCCTGCCCCAGGACTATGTTAATGCTCCTTCCCTCTCCCACATTGTAGGGCGAAGACACCTGGGCCACGTGCATACGTACAGAATGTGTTACTGGTTCCTTATGTCAAGGACATCATGATGGGAATGAAGTGGCCAGTATGTTGGAGGTCTTGGTGCATGCATCACAGAGCGTGGGAAATAAACCCAGTGATAATCCAGGGTCCTGCCATGTCAGTGCAGTTTGTAAGAATGTAGTGGTTTGGGGAATGTTGGACTTTCCCTCCTGGGTTAGGGCAGCTCACACCACTCAAAACTTAAAAAAAAAAAAAAAAAGCACAGAGCAGTATAGACTTCTTTGCATTTAGCTGCAGCACATTTGCACATAGATAGTCGACTCTGGCCTACTTAACAGGTACACGGAAGTTAACTGGATTTTAGGGACCAAGAGTAAGAAAGGCAGTGTGTGTCCCTTGCTCCAGGACACCAGTGCGGTCTCCAGGGAATTTCAGTTCAGCAGGAAGAATAGTGTGGGGCCCCTTAACCAGCTCATGATCAGAGCCATGTTTCCTCTGTAAGGAACGACCCCAGTTTTTTAGAAAATTGTGTAGTAGTCGAGGCTAAATTTACGTTCCAGCTGGTTGTTCAAGAAGGAAGTGTTATGAATTTACTCAGTCCTGTCAGCTCACATGATACTTAGTGCTTTATCTGAAATACCTGAGTTCATCTAGGTTTATCTATATCTGTATCCACGTGAAGGTTTAAATATTTGGGGCTGAAGAGAGAAATGTGGTGCCATTGAGAGTAGGATGTCCATGGAACTGCTTCCAAATGTTTGTACTTGATTTTATGTGGGCACCAAACCAGGATGATTATGCAAGGAAGAGAGAGCATAGTGCCAGTCACAGTGGACCTGAGAAAGCTCTTGTAATGCTAGGAATTACTAAAAACTCTCTGAGTCCAGCATTCCTCTTCAGGGGGTTTCAGGATTCATCCTTGCTATGGGTGAATGGGCTTTGAGAAGGAGAAACAATTGACCAGGCTGAGTTTAAATCTATAAAACTTGAAGTTTGTCACTGGAGTCTTTCACCGATTAACCCTCATCCATTCTTTAAAATGTAAAGAACGGTTTCCTTTATTTTCAAACACTTAAGTGCTAAAATACAGCAACCAAGACGAAATTACTTCAAAATGAGAACTACAGTGATTTTCTCAGGAAGGCGATCACTTGCTCACTTTCCTTTGGCCCATGGCAATGATCTATGAGCCGGCTGATAGAGCTGGGGTAAAATTTATCAACCTGCCATATATGCTAATTACTCAGTGTGGTGTAAATACACAAATATAGAAAAGAAGAGCAATGTCATGAAGAGTCTTTTGAGTGATAATAAAAACTTAACCTTAAAGAAAAAATTATTTTCTTTAAAAAGTTTGGTATATCCTGAGTTGGTGATAAAACAATATTTATGTAATAGTCTGTTGTTTTTTTGTATTGAGATGGCATGTTATTTGGGGGAAAATAATGACCTGTTGGAAATCACTTTATTGAAAAAATAATGTTTCAAATTGATGGACATGACAGTCTTTAGAAAAAGCTGAGAGAACAATCAGCAGATGCGCACTTTACAGAAGTGGGCATAGAAAATGAATGTAGCCCAAACCAGTTTGGCTCAGTGGGTAGAGCATCGGCCTGTGGACTGAAGGGTCCCAGGTTCGATTCCAGTCAAGGGCATGTACCTTGGTTGCAGGCACATCCCCAGTGTGGGGTGTGCAGGAGGCAGCTGATTGATGTTTCTAACTCTATCCCTCTCCCTCTCTGTAAAAAATCAATACAATATATTAAAAAAAGAAAAGAAAATGAATGTAACCTGTAGACAGCATTTGCATATACCTCCCATTTCTCTATACCTGGAATGTTTCTTCTCCCCAGCTGCCTTTCAGTTTGACCTTTTTCCTACTCCTGAATTTCACGACCATATTTCAGGGACTCATTTAATATGTATTATTACCCGCTTGTTTGGCAGAAGAAAACCACAATGAACAATAATTTATTTACAAGTAATCTTTTCCCCTTTTAAACAATACTTTCAAATCCGTTCGCTTAACTCCAACTCTCCTCCAAATTTCATCATTTTTAGTTTATTGTGTTTATTACTTTAAAAATGTTTTTATAAATAGGGGTAGTATCTACTTTCATTAATCTCAAAAAGACACAGCATTTTGTAGGGAGCTGTGAGTCAAGGCAAACTTGAGGCACTGTGGGTGTGTTATTTATTAGCAGTTGTGAGAATTATTGTGGTAATCCTGGAATGCATCCCATTTTGGATGTCTGCCAAATTGGGCATTTTCTTGATTGGCTTGAAAATAAATGATGCACTTTTCACAAAAGTGTTCCAGACTCCAGAAACACCAAATGAACAAATAATAAGCAATAGACGCTAGTGCCTATGGGCAGTGAAATTATACTTGTACGTCTGCTTGCATGTTCATTTATTTATAACTTGCTCACTTCAGTGGAGACTTAAGGCAGCTTGGTCAAGACGTAGGCCACTTTAGAAGAGGGCACTTGACCGTCTCCCAAATGTAATTTATGGGAACCAACTGAAGTGAACATTTCAGATGGGGCCAAACTTCTCACTAGAGAAGATAAAGTAATTTAACTATTTTGATAGTAGTCTGTGGCAATTTTTTTGTTTTCTGGTTAAAAATGAACCCCCTCCCCTTTCTTTTCTTTTAATACAAGCGATCTGTAACTGAAAGGTTGGAAGCAGTAACTTTGCATCTAATAAATGCTCTAATAAGTATTCTCTCTTCTGCCAAGTTAAAAAATAATTGAAATCCCTTTTACTGCTGACAGTAAAGGAAATGGAGTTTGGTATCCTTCGCTGAGCTCTCAGGAGTAAGGTGTGGGACTGTTTTTATTTTGCTTGTTCAGCAGTATTTTTATTACTTTTGGGAATAAGGGCATTGGAGTTCCCTCAGAATCCCAAATTCCCCGGTGTTAGCAGGGACTTTTAATTTACATGTCAAGGGAGAAGGGAAGTATCACTTCCAACTTCTCACTCAGGGATGCTTTGTTTGAAAAGCAAGCTCTTTGGGGTTCAGCGGAGTAAGGAGAGAACCTTGGTTGATGAAGATTTGTCCTGTGTGGACTTAGCTAAACTGGAATTACATTTTTCAGAATTGCCTTCTCTTCAAAGTTCTTGGTGAATACAGGCTACATTCTTGCTGTGCATATTTCGCGTGAGAATTGGAAGGAAGCAGCAGGGGGAGTGCGCTTGCTAGCCCGGCGGCCTGTGTGCTCCTGCAGTTAGTTCACCACCTTCTCCTGATTCTTCATCTGCAGCACTGGGGCGAGCTCTACTCTCTCTTCTTTTTCTTATAAGGAGACTCTTTGCGACTGGGGCCCAACTACAAAGTTAGGTTAATGTCAGGTACCAACTTCCATAAAAATGTTAAATTTATAGAAAACTAAATAAAGTGATAATATATTGTATGTAAAATGTGCAAGTAAGCTATAATTTAGACCATCTAGTTCAGGGGTGGGCAAACTTTTTGACTCGAGGACCACAATGGGTTCTTAAACTGGACCGGAGGGCCAGAACAAAAGCATGGCTGGAGTGTTTGTGTGAACTAATATAAATTCAAAGTAAACATCATTACATAAAAGGGTATGGTTTTTTTTTTTTTTAGTTTTATTCATTTCAAATGGGCCGGATCCGGCCCGTGGGCCGTAGTTTGCCCACAGCTGATCTAGTTGCTGCAGAGCTACTTTTCAAAAAAAGGAAGATAGAGAATATGCTGTTCATCCCTAAGGGAATGGGAGCCCCAAACAGTCCAACACAAAGTATTATTGCCAAAGAGAAATTGCACCAGATACAGTTAAACACTGGTAATCCGGGATGTCTTTATTCTATACTATTAATAGGAGTCAAGATGATTGCAGTTTGAAAGAGATGAATACAGCTCCCTTAAATAAAAGGCAGGAGAGTTCCCCGTACTGGGGAAGTACTGGGGGACCTGAGGAGGGAGGCTGGTCAATGAGATCAGACCGCTTGTGTTTGCTGTTTGGCTCCCACCAGCCATGGCCTGGGAGACAGGCACTAGCTTTCTTGATGATTATATTTCAAAGGCCTGACTCCAAGGTCCTGTGAAAGACAGGTTTCTTGGTCGTATCAACAAAAAGCAGGCCTGATATGTAAATGATATATTAGAAAAATCAGCTCAGAGAGGCTGACTGACTAGCCAAAGGTGATAAATTAAGAGTGGAGCAGTTTGTTTGTTGTGTTTTGTTTCATTCTTGAATACCTCCGCATTCTGTTCCTAAACAAGTGCATGTTAATCTAAGCTACCTGTGTGATGATTTTAGGTCTAAATCTTGTTCTTTCTCAACATTTTTCTTAGTAAGAATAATTTCTTCCATCCTCTCTTTCTCTAAGAGCAGTACCCTTAAGGACTCCACCTTTCCTTCCCGCACCTGAATCCTCTACTCCATCATGGGTAGGGATTCTTACCTGCATTTTAGTAACTGAGAAAGGCTGCTTGAATATGCGCTCTAGCCATGACTTAATTTACGATGGTGCTGTTCTGTGTGCAGGTAAAATCAACTCGGTCACTGTTCATTAGGTCAGCACTCTCTCCGACACTCTCGTGGTGTGCAGAACGTTTGAGCAGGTGTCTCCTGCCCTGCAGAGCTACACTTGCTGCGTGTTTATAAATTAAAACAGTCTTATGTTGAGAGTTAGTGATGGAAGAAATAAGCTAGAAGAGTATTGTTCCCCGAATCCCTAGGCAACTTATCTAAGATTTTTCTTCCTTGCTTGTATTCTGTTATAAGGCTAGTTTTATTGGGCATGCTCTACGTGTAATATTTTGATGTGTACTATTTTCTTGTGAAGAAAAATATTTGCATAAATGGCCAGTACAGGTTATTATAGGAGTAGTCACCTAAATGGTTAAAAAATTATTTACCTAAATGTGAAAAGACACTTCTCTTTAAATTCCTTTAGCTCCTCTGTCCTTTGAAAATCAGGAAGAATCTCACTTGTGAGACCATAAAGATATCAATTTGAAGTTGCTCCATTGCCATCTCCATAGTACTGTCATCACCATCATCACTTATTCAAGGGGCTAAAATATGGTTGGGTATGAGAGGTACAATGAGGTAAACATTATTTCTAACATCTGACATACCATACCTACATTATTACGTTTTTAAAAGTTTTAAAATATATTAGAAAATAGGTATGTTTTTACATGCCAAAAATATTGACGTAAACATTTTAAAATTTAAAATGTCTAAGTTATCAATTTATTGTTTCTTTCCACTCAGTATGGAAACAAATCAAATTTATAACAAATAAATTTGAGTTCCCTATTTTTATACAAATTCACATAACTCATGTATACAATTTTACAACTTTTTATAATGAGGAATATGTTTCACGATCACAAATATAATATAAAAAATTAATATCTAAATTTATTTTCCAATTGATACAAGAAAAGGAATTTCCAGATTTAGAGAATTTAAAAATTCCAAGTTACTTTAAAATGTTCAAGTCCAAAGCAGATTTTTCTCTCCAGTATTCAATTTCTGCCTGATTATTTTTAGAGACAGTCTTTATATAGCAGCTGATTCCAATCGCAGGGGTTTAAAACATGTCGGAAAGTTTCATCTTACTCCCTGAAAGTTCAGTTCACTGGATTTTCACACATTGGTCTAGTCCTGTTCCCCAGCTCCACGGGATATATTTCATCCTCTTCCCCAGGAGATATTTGTGAATAATTCTTTCCATAAGACATTCCTGCTCAAGCTGAACATTTAATTTAATTAAACCTTTCCTCATGTAACAGCTGTAACTCTTTTATCGTTACGATTACCCATTTCAGCACACAAGCTTCTTCTTTTTTTTAATGTTATGACCAAAATTTCCAAGCAATGTCACTTAATTTCCTCACAGAAGTTGGGAACAGGCACAGTGTAGCATGAGTCTTAGAGTGGACTGCAAACAGCACTTCCGGTGATGTCTGACCACAGCGAACATTCCAGAATAATAGCTCCTCCCTTCCTCAGAACAGTATGCTGTTCTGTCCGTGTAGCCTGACACTGCATCAGCTTTTAGGAAAGCAATAGAAGGATGTGAGTTCATATTGAGTTTTCAATGATCTACAAGCTGACATTTACTTTTCATAACTCAATAATATACATCAAATAATCAGGTTCTAAATTGTAATGTATTTTCTATATAGTAAAGCAAATGTATATTAATAATAATAAATGCATATATGTAGCTCCCGGTCTCTTTAAATCAGGCAACCATCATTGTTTCTACTTAAGGAATTTTTATTTTTAGTTAAATAGAGGCTTTAGTCTGTCATTCATTCAAGTACCCATTCACTGATTCCTTTGGCATATATTTATTCATCTGCTATTATGTGTCAGATGCTCTGGCTGATGCTGAGACTATACTTATGAACAGAACAGATATTATTGCTTCCCTCACGGAGCTTATGTGCTAGAGCAGGGGTGGGAGAAGAGTGCCAATACCGAGATGTTTATTGACTTACCTGAAGTGCTTGCAAGAAATAGATGTGAGGTAACTGACATTTAAAGAAGTCACTGTGTAATATTTAGACCACTAAATTAATCAAAGAGATACCTCAGAGGCCACAAATGACAAACCTTACAGATTTCACAGAATTATTCCAGAAAATCACTAATTAAATAAAATGGCAACTGCAAAGACAACACCAGCAGCAACAGCAGACCCTGGAAAAAGGAGAGGATCTTTCTAGGTTTGTTATATTATATTATTTAAAAGATCCAGTTTTTAACTGGAACAACAGAAATGTGACATGCAGAACAGGAAAACGTGTCCCATGTAAAGGGAAGAAAAAGCAGTCAATAGAAATTGTCCCTGAGAGGCCTGAACATATTTTCAAAGAACTAAAGGGAACCTTGTCTAAGAAAGAAGAAGATATTTTCAAAGAAGAAAATAGAGAATATCAACAGATATGTATTATAAAAAGAGAACTGAATAAAAATTTTGGAAATGAAAGTATCGATACTGAAATTTCAAAAATCTATTTCTTACTGTTATTACTGACTTTTACTTATTTTACTTATTTGTTTGTATGGTTTGTGTTTTCTTTGGTTTGTTTGTTTTTAATTATAATATTTTTATCACTATGTACTCAATAGAAAAAAGCAGAAATACCAGCTGTAATGCAACACAAAGTGTAAGTCAATTAAAACCTTTCTTGGAACACTCAACCTAAGTAGCAGTCAACAGAGCTCTTAGTTCAAAGGGCTTTAAATTAGTTTCCTTGTCAACACTTTATAAAACATCCATCATAAAATATTTTTAAAAATAGAGTGCTTTTATGTTTATATGTTTTGCTTCATAGTCACCTTTTAATTAAAGATAATTCTTTTCATAAAGGAAGACACAACAAATAATATTTTCCTTTTACAAAGAGACTTTTTTTGGTATTATCAGTAATTATTTGTTAAATATTTTCTATGAATGTAAAAGTCCTTATGCTGGAAAATGTCTGAAGCAACAGCAATGTTTACATTGTGTTTTTAGAAACAGATATAACAATTGTTAGATTCCTTTGGTTTTGATGGATGGCATTTGGCAAAATTCTGTAACAATTAAAATATGACTAACCTTTGATCCAGTTATTCCACTTTCAGGTATGTTCAGTAATATATATATATGTAGAGATGTTCACTAAAGAATTTTCATCAATCAGGGCATAGTTACTTAAAATTGATATGCCAAACAATAGGAGACCATACAACTATTGAAAAGTAAGCATCTGCTGACATGGAAATGTGTCTATGATATACTACAGCAGGAAAAACATGTTTATAAATTTTAATCTCATTTATACTTTATCCTCAATCAAGGGTTGTTACCATCAAAATATATGGAGAAAGAATCATTGCTCAGCCTTGACTATCAGAATTGACTTTTGGCATCAATGGCAGATAGAGGAGCTTTGAGAATAAGCCTTTGTGTCATGAGAGCCATGATATATTATGTGAAAAGGCAAAATTTATGCCATAAATAATAGATTTGCGAAAGAATAGATGAAAGCCTGTTGACTCTACCAAGGCCAGGTAAACACACTGAAAGCTGCCTGGTTTGGGAATTGCTTAGCATCCCTGTAGACAGGACGATGAAGAAATCTCCAGGGGAGTCGGAAATATATCAGGGAGGCTAAAGCTCAACATCTAAGCTGCCATACTAAGTTAAAAAACTTTTTATAAAAAACAGGGATATGTTTCTTGACCTCAATGTGATTTTTCATTTTGCATGTATGTATTTAATATGGTGCATTATTTTTCAGTTAACTAACTATGTTCAGAGTGCACATTTGAGTGTGAAACAAGAAAAGTAACTTGTGATAATAAGCTGAAAAAATATAAAGTCAGACTGGAGAGATCCTTCAGAACCAAGTATCATATTAAGTAATAGAGTTACTGTCTAACTTGTTTAAGCTTCATTTCGCTAAAGAGACCTGCTATGCTTTGATTGCTGTAACAATTATACAGCAGGTTTCCTGGATTGCTGGAAAATCATATGCATTTCTGCAAATTCAGCACTCAGTTTTGAAAAATAACCGTGACACAATTCCCTAGTTCATTTGTTTTGAATTTGCTGTGCATGATTTAAGCGAGAGGTATAGTGCGCATTGCACTATGTTGCCATCTCTTATTCTATCTGATATTTAGAGCATGAACCTAGGTTTTCTTCAGAGCATCTGATGAAATCTGGTAGGCATCACCCAATCCATTGACGGCCTGCCCCGCTAGAACAAAATGGGTGGTTGAATCTGCTTTCTTTACTTGAGCTCGGCCATCCATGTTCTGCCCTTGGCTATCAGCCAGCCATTCCTGGTTCTTGGGGCTTCACACTTGGCCTGGGACTTAAACCATCTGTTCTCCTGGTTCTGAGGCCTTCAGACTTGAACTGAACTATATCACTGACTCTACCTTGCAAAGGGCAGATTGTGGGGCTTCCAGCTCTCCATAATTGAGTGAGCTGGTTCATTTAAAAATTATTCTCTTTCAAATATATACATGAACCACAACAAATACAACTACGGACCTATAATGTGGGAAACATACACTTTTAAGAAAAGTATGTGAAAGTTTAATGAAGCTAAAAATTCAAGCTAACATACCAGTATGTATGTAATACCTGGTAAATATGGTTTTGTATTATTTTTATTTTGAGGCAGTTAAAATATTTTATATTATTTCTGCTGTTTATTAATTTTCAAGCAATTTTGAACTCGGGAGCAGCAATTGGTAGAATTTTGTGTTTATTCAAAGAAGCTCTACCACTTAAATTGCAGAATATTAATCTGTGCTAATAAGGCACTAGTGATAGTTATACTTACAAAGATGAGCAATGTATTCTGATTCAGAGGGTTGATCTCTTGTCTGGTGGTGAGAAATCCTGAGTTAAATATTTATAAAACACCAGCAATTTGCTAACACAACACATAAACAGGGCAAGTGCAAGAACATTGATTTGAATGACTAAAGCAATATTTTTCTGCTACAATTATCTTTCTAATGAAAGATTCCCTTTTTTGAGTGACTATAAACATATTTTATGAACTAATTAGCATAAACCCATCATCATATTCCACTAAGTTAACAAAATTAACATGGCAGTTGTGAGCCTATGATTGGCACTACTTCTGTATGCATCCAGCTGTCAATAAACCACGTGTAACAATCCACATGAGATTTGTGCAGGTGTACATATTTCCTTGTAAATATATGTTGGTCTCTGGTATTTCAAATATTCATGAAATTCAGCTGTAGAAAGCAATAGTTTTTAAATCCACAGCTACTATTGGAAGAGAGCTTTGTTTAACTGAGACTAAGTTTCTAGTCATCTGCCCCTTTCCTCTGATTAGTTTTCAAGGCACAACTACAATGAGCTTCAAGTAAGCTCATTTTAAAGCAATTTCAAAAAAAGACATTTCCATATAGATTTTTTGTTATTGTTGTTAATCCTCACCGGAGGATATTTTCCCATTGATTTTTTTTTTAGAGAGAATGGAAGGGAGAGGGAGAGACACAGAGAGAAGCATCGATATGAGAGAGACACTTGGATTGGTTGCCTCCCACATGCACCCCGACCAGGGCCAGGGATTGAGCCTGAAACTGAGGTACATGCCCTTGACTGGAATAAACCCAGGACCCTTCAGTCCACAGGCTAACTGACTATCCACTGAGCCAAACCGACTAGTGCTCCGTATCATTTTTAAAGTGTCTAAATAATTGTAACAAATAAACTATATTTCCATAATAGAAGCTGATATATGGACACTCAGCTTTAGTTGGTTAGATCTAATTATATTCAAAATATTCCGGTGAAATTTTCTTGTATGAGAAGATCCTATCCAATTTCTTATGAATGATACTTATACTATTCTTGAAAGTAAATAAAAGATACTCTTTATTGTGAGTTTGCGTGGATAGGTTTATCCATGTAACTAAAGCTTGTATAAAAATAATAATAATGTCTTATTAAGAAGGGCTTTACTAAGAAAATTTATTATGATTATTGGTAACTGAGTATTATAGGCATAACTGATAGTTAAATTACCCCAATATATTATGATGTAGGTGTCATGACAATTTAATAATCATTTTTAAGTTACTAGAAAACTGAGAACATAATGAGAAAACCAGTATCAGAATACATGAACCAATCATTGCAAATGATATCTGGTCCCAAATCATTTGATTTGCTAGATTTAGGAAGTTTCATGTGGCAAGCCTTTGCAATCAAAATTATGTTTTCAAAATCAACATCATCTTTGTGTATATGGATTTGGGATTATAATTTTAAAGATCTAAATATGTTCATCTGTGTTAAAATTATAAATAAAAATAACCCCAAATGACAGCTTTCAAAGAGAGAATATTGAGGAGTTAAATATTTGGAAGCCAGTGAAATCACTGAGATATTTTTTCACATAGCTTCCTTGGAAAAATGTGAAAATCTCATCAATGATTTTGCAACCTTTTTCACATAAGATTTCTGGACTTTAAGTTCTGTGTACAGATGGAGGATACAGAGGTGGGTGGGTGTACACCTGGGGGAGGAGTAGGGGAGCTTCTGAACACAGGCATTCATTCTGGAGTAGTTGAGAGCGTCTGAGAAGACAGCCTTGCTACTGGAAATGACCTAGAATGGGAGGAGCTGATGAGGCCCCAGCTATGGATGGGTTCTGCTATGGAGGAGCAGCAGGAAGAGTCTCAGATGGGGTTGGGGAGAAATACACAACAAGAGGCGGAAATGAAGGCAGAATGTCTTAATATCAGGGAGAAGAGTAGATAAGTGTTCATTTTTCAATATCTTCCTTCTGAGCAGAAAAAAAAAAATTACCCTACGTGAAATACAGTGGAAACAGAGGCTTTTAAATATTTTGTATGAGCTGGAGGCAGCTACAGAAACTCCGTTTGAATTGAACCCAGTTCTTCCAATTCGAAAGGAAGATCTGGCCGATACAAAGAACATTAAAAACACCTCACCACTTGATTTTGTTATTTTCTTCTTTTCACAAAGTGCAGGTTTTTACTGTTTCAAAGGTAGATGCCTGTTGCCGTTGAGGGAGAGGACATGTGGCTGACGAGGAGCCCTGCTGAATTTAAGAGAGCTCTGCAGAAAAGCGAGGCTAGGCAAGCAAAGGGGGAAGGGGCCTCGCTTCAGAGTCTGGCAAGAACTCCGTGTTCTGTCAGAGTTCAGTTAAAAACGGTAACGTTAAGCTAATGCCTTTGAACGCAGAGAGATCTCAGTTCATCTCTAGGCAAAAGGGTGAAGTTGAACATTGGTTCCTTCCTCTGAGTGTCGTTCTTGTTTCTGGTCTCAGATGGCTGTGTTCTTTTGTCCAGGAGGACAACTGTCTGTGATATTGAAGTGTGACCTGATGCAACTGAGGACCAGGAGGCTGCCAGTGCTCCTGCCAGGACCCTGCCCTTTCAATTGAGAAACGTGATGGGTGGGGTCTTGGCACTGTATTGCTGACTGGTTGTGTGACTTCATTTACATAAATTAATTTTTCTATCCCTCGAGGGTGTTTTTTGTTTTTTGCTTTTTCTCTGCAACATTAGGGTCTCAGAACAGATAGTTTCTATCATTTTTCCATTTAAAATAGTGTAATTGAATCATTCCCGTTTTACTTACCTGGCTGTTTCTTCTGTGACATTTGCCATTATAGAAATGAAGTGCTTCCACAGGGCATGGTCCGGAGAGGTTTGAGAAGAACTTGAGGGGTTTCATGCTGTCATTCAGCCTTGTCAACGGCCAACTGAGGTGTTAATTTAGCATTGATCTAAGGAGCAAATGTCCGCTTCAGCATTGATCACAGAAATAAAACAGCCATATAACAAATCATGGCTGTTTTCCTTTTCTTATTTTTTGCTAATGACAGGAAACTATTTAGTGTATAAAATACTTTTACAAGCCTTACATTTTCTGAGCAATATTTATGGGATGAAACAGCACTCTAAAACTGAAATCATTGCTACCATTTATTGATCACATCTGATTTGCTAGGCACATGTGTAGTGGGCGCAGCTCACATATTAACTCACCTTTTTAAAATATCCAGAATTCACACAGAGGATTATTTAACATCTGTTTTAAAAAAAATGTTTTCATGCAATCTCAGAATTACTGTGGAGCCTTATCTGTATCAAATTTTTAAAATTCACTCCTCCTGAACACAAATAGACTAATTTTCTTTCCAGAGCAGCAGCCAGTTTTGTCCCGCGTTCCCTCTCATTAAGCTGAACAAGAAGCTTTTACTGCAGCTGTGCCTCCTCTCACCCACAGCTGTTTTCTTCCCTGCTGCCTCTAGATATTGCTCTCCTGTTCTCACCCGCTTTATCTTTGCAGTTTTAACACACCCTCCAGAACTTCCCTGTTTCCTTTGCCACTGTAGTTCAGACTGTTTTCATTTGTGAACCCCTTTGGGAATTTTCTGCCTCTTTGTCTCTAGGAAGGAGCACTGTCTGCCAATCAATGGCTATTGACTAGCTGCCTTCTAATGGGACCAAAAAACACTCTACTTTTTGCAGACATAACTTTGGAAGACAGTTATGCAGAACTGCCATTTCTCTACACACGCAGACCGGCAGTAATGGCCTTTTAAAAGTAGATGCCTGCAGAGGGGCTGCGCGCGAGGAGTGAACCACATAGGTGATGAAATGACAGGCCATCAGCAGAGAGATTTAGGGGCAGGCAGGCTCTTCGGTGTCCCTGAACCCGTACTATGTGTATACCTGTTTTTTGAAAGACACTTTCATAGAAAACCTGTGAATAAAAGATTTTACATTTTTCACAAAATGTTCAGTTCTGTAGAGCCTTCATGAAAACAAACCAAAAAATGCATTGTATAAGGGCATTTTTGCTTTGCATCTAAGCTAACAAAGGAACCTGGGGGCATGTGGGATTGTGTATGTTTAACAGAGATTGCCTTATTTTACATACTTAAGCCTAAAAGAGAAAATTTGTATTTCCTTGTGAAATCTTCACACAAGTTGAATAATCCATAATGAAACATAACAATGTATTTTATAACTTCTCTCAGTTTGAGTTATTTTCCCTAAAATTGTGGGGATTAAGAAGTAAATTAATAGGCTGCAACTGCTAATAACCTTCCTGGTTATGCATCCAGTCTTTCCTGGAGCAGGAGAGCACTTCCTAGCTGTGACTTTCCAGATTCCTGCTGGTTCCTCACAAGTAAATCTCAATCTCAATAAGAGATCAACCAAATGACTTGTATGCATGCATATAAGCATAACCAATGGATGCAAGACACTGGGAGGGGGGTGAGGGCATGTGCCGGCGGGTAGGAGAGGCGGGGGAAGGTCAATTGGGAAAAAAAAGGAGACATATGTACTACTATTTGGAATACTTTAAAAAATAAAAAAAGAGTCATTTGGGTTTGTATTTCTTATGGCCAAATCATCTCTAAAGAGTATATAGTTTAGAGATAGGGTAGCTGGAGAAACAAAATATTGGAATGGATAGAAAAATCATTAGACACAGTTGAAAAGAGAATTAATGAGCTGAATAGATTATGGTAAGAATTCAGAAGTTAGCATACATGGATAAACATAGAAAGTTAATATAAAAGGGGGTTTAATTATCTTGGATGATAGAATAAGGATTTCCAAGGAATATCTAATAGAACTTTTTGAAGGAGAGAATGGACAAAATAGAGACAATGTCGGCATGAAGGCCTTGGAAGAAGAATCCTGAGAATATTCTGAGACTATTACAAGATTGATAAAAGATAAAAATTCTGTCACTCTGAATAAGAAGAATAAAAATAACTACAGACCTAGGCATAACACTGAAATTGCAGAACTCCAGAGATAAAAAAGAACCTCAGTAGCACTAGAGATAAAAGATAATACGTCCAAAAGAATAATAAGAATTCCATATCGTGTAGATGGTAACCTGTTCTTATTTTTCACTCTTAGAGAAACTAAAAGGAATATAAATTTTTTCATCCTGAAAAATTATGTATTGTTCCTAAAGCCTTTCTACATATTTCCAACATAGATACATAATGTAAGTCTATTATATGTTTGTCTGTATAGACTGTGATGTCCTTCAAGGAAAGATTTTTGTCTTATTCACTTTATCTCCAAACCATCACACACAGGACCTAGCAGCTAGGTAAAACTCTTCCAATGATAGAGAGAATAAATAAATGACCTATTCTAGGGAATTTGCTTAAACTGCTTACTGATGATAGTTCAGCCTTTCTTATAAGTACTATGAATGGACATTGTCCCTTCCTTATGAGAATTTGTGACATTATGTGAAGGGAATATTTAGGAAGACCATCTGCATCAACATTTCTTGCCTGCTTAGATTTAATTTTGATTATCCACAATTATTTATCTACTTTTTTTTATTGTTGTGTTCCTACCTGAGGACTTTAAACTATAAGAAAGCGAGAAGTTATGGTGAATTTGCAGTATAGGTAGTTGGATTTTTTGTTGTTATTCTTGTTTGGTTTGTTTGTTTGTTTGTTTGACACTCTGAACATAGTGAATAGAAAATGAGATTGGCAAAGAAATAAAGAAAAGGAACAAAATAAATTGGAAAGGCTGAAGATCACTTTTCTTACTTCATAATTTTGTCTAAGACCTGTTTGGCTCCTTAATAATTATGACTTCAATATCATTGTATTGTCTTAAGGTCTCTTTCTGACTCCACTCAATGGAGAAAACAAACGAACAAGAAGTTAATTCTTGAGGTGGGAAATTGGAGTGCAACAGGTTATTTGATATAATAATATTCTAAAGAAATTATATATTCTTCATTCAGTATCATGAATTCATCAGTGAGTCATTCCTTATGTAGAGCTGTGTAGCTCTGTCTCTTTTGTTCCTAACCACACTATCTACTGATGGTCCAGGTCTCATTAATTTTGAAAGTCCTATTGAGCAAGATGCTCTTTTTGGTTTTCAAATGTCAATTTCTCTGGATACCCAGGTAGAAATGCTCTAATATTTCAAGAATTTACATCACAGAATGCCGAAGGCAGGTTATATTTCTAACGCTATTATTTATTTTATTATAAACAAACAAGGATTCTCAAGTATAAAATAACACCTCCCTGAGTTTCACCAGTTCTGGAAAATGGAAATATTTCTACATTCTTTGCTGGCCTTCCTACATATTAAACATTTTTTGTTAACTTAGAGAAATTAGAGCCTTTATATTTTAATAAAGACCAGGTGTGCCTTTTAAAACATGACTCCAAACTTCAGCATTTTCTCTACTATGCTCAATTTTATTGGGGTAATTTGCATTTTATCTTTGGACAATCAGTATGGAAATGCTTCCATTTACAAGTGGCCTAGATGGTGAAAATTACCGTAACATATGCGACTGGGGAGACGTGCATGTGTTAGTGACTATTTGATATAATGTTCCTTATGTTTCATCAAGCAGAGGCACCGGTGAAAGGAAAAGCATCTTCTCCTGCGTCTTTAAGTACAGAGTTCAACAGGCGCGTTCTTGGGACCAACATTCGGTATTCAAATTCACTGCATCTATTTGCACTTTGAAAAAGTTTTCTGCTTTAAATGGAAAAAGAAAAAAAGCTTAATTGGCTCTCTCTCTCTTTTTTGTTTTTTTGAACAGCCAAAAAAAAAAAAAAAGCACATATGAGGATAGGAAGAACTTTCATGTGAAAGTTCATGTGAAAGAACATGTGAAACAATAACATTATTTCATTTTTAAAAATTGTAGCCATATTTTTTTCTGTATGCCATAATAAAGCTTTTTCAAGAGCTACTTTAGCTCTGTTAAGACCATAGATTTAACATTGCTATAACCTTTGCCATCTTCAAGTCAGCAAACATGACAGTAGACAGAGATCTGCAGCGCAAATTTGAGGCTGAGTGTGAGATTCTGTTCCTGTCTCCTTCCAGTCTGTTCAGACTCGAATCCATTTACCCCCAGCCAATCTAGCAATGAATGAATAAGTGTTCCCCTGCTTTTGCAATAGCAAACTTATATAAAATGAACCTGTTGCAGTGGCTTGCACTGGTTATCATTATGAATAGATACGTTCATCTTTGCTAACCCCTCCTTCTCTATTAGAATCCCCAGATACCTGGACTTTGCATTCTGCCCCTAATAGCTTATGATTCCCACCATGATTCTCCTATATTAGGGTCTTATAAACTCTTCCCTTTCACTAAAAGTACTTGTATAATGATATACTGATCCAAATGGACATGGTGAAGGGTGGTAGGGAAACAAGATACAATATTGTCTGATATAGTCCAGGCTTCTACTTTCAAAGTGAATGTTGTTTAAAGCTTTCTAAAGAGCACTTTTATTGACATTTGAGGCATCATGGCCATACGATTGCAGATTTTTTCTGCAAAACATAGTCCTTGAATATCCTTAACACATACTACATTGACCTGTGTTACATTCCATTTCTTCCAATGTATTTTGGGTATAACTTAATTCAGACCTGTAGATCAGGCAATCTGTGGTTGCCACCTAGGCAAAGAAGGGTCAACTGGCTTTTATCTCAGCAATTTGAAGATTTGCTCTCTCATTTGTAGTATGTTTTTCTCTAGAGAAATTATCTACAACTTTGATTTTAATTATTTTTTCCTTGATATGTGTAGGCATAACTGTCCTAGTGTATAGTCTGCTTGGAGGCTACTGAGATTCTTAAATCTGTGAATTTGTATCTTTCAACAAATTTAGGACTTTTCCAGTCATTATTTCTCCCAATATTTTTTTTCCTGCCTTATTTACTCTTCTCTCCTTTTGTGACTAATTACATGTGTGTTATACATTTTTATATTGTCTCACAGGTTTCTGCAAATACCATATTTTTTTGTATATAAGGCCCCCCATGTATAAGACACCCCCCACTTTTCCAACCTAAAATTAAGATATCAATATTTTAAACATAAAACAGTCATTTAGTAATGACCGCAGGTAATGTTTACATATTAGTACTATGATATTATAAAGCACATCACTTTATTCAGCCTCTGTTGCATCACTGCTCTCTTCTTCATCACTATTAATTCCAGACATATTAATTTCTTCAACTTCTATTGTATCACTGCTGTCTTCTGAGTCACTGTCTATATATGTGAGATCATCCTCATAAACTGGTGGCATTTTCTGAGGTAACTTTGTTCGTGTTCTCATGGCCAACCCTTCTCTCCTCATGAAGTTGAAGCACCATTTTGCTTTTCCTGTAAAATCAACAGTGTTCATTTTGCTTGCAAACATTCTTGCCTGACATTGAATAAGCTTGGTTGACACACATAAACCACTCTGGTGCTGCTCCATAATCCAAGTCTTAATCCAAGTTTGCCCATTTTGCTGGTTTTCCTCTTAAGGCCTTCTTCTTTTTTTGGCATCTTAAGGAGTTGTTCTTGCTGTTTTCTCAACTGTCTGATCATACACTCAGTGGGAGGAGGTCCAAATTGTCTCTCTGCAGCTCTATTCCCATGTTCTTTGCATAGCTGATTACATTCAGTTTGAATTTTGCAGAATAAGATAATCACTTACTGGTATTTATCTTTTCATCTTTTGGCATCTTCATGGGCTGAGAATGCTCTGGTCTCTGTTGCATCTGTGCATTCTTTACCTCCACCTCCAATTAAGGCATCAGCTGATGTCAGTAACAATAAGGCTCGTGATTGGAGGAAGCCTGTTTGATAAGGTATGGGCAGCTACACACCCGTGTGGCTCCCTCTTCAGCTGACTTCTGTGCATAAGACGCCCCTCAATTTTTAGTCTAATGATTTTAGAAAAAAATAGGATCTTATACATGGAAAATATGGTATGTTCATTTTCCCCAATCTTTTGTTTTGTTCTTCAGGTGAGATGATTTCTCTTGCTTTATCTTTAAATTCACTGACTCTCTCATTTCCTCTGTTATCTATCTTTGTTGTTGAGCCAATCCAATGGATTTTTTTTCTTTCTTTTCTAGGTACTATTTTTTTCCAGTTATAGAAATTCAACTTGGTTATTTTCTTAGAGATGTTTCATAGTGATGTATAATATAGTACATTAGTATAATTAATTGCCTACGTGGTTTTCTTTTTTTAAATATATTTTTATTGATTTCAGAGAGGAAGGGAGAGGTAGAGAGAGATAGAAACATCAGTGATGAGAGAGAATCATTTATCAGCTGCCTCCTGCACACCCCTACTGGGGATTGAGCCTGCAACCTGGGCATGTGACCTGACTGGAACCCGGGACCCTTCAGTCTGCAGGCCAATGCTCTAGGGCCCTACTTTGTTTTCTTAATAGAATATTGAATAAAAGATATGTCTGCAGTATTTACTCTTCTCTCCTTTAGAGGCTAATTACGTGTATGTTAGGCATTTTGACATTGTGATACAATGATTGTTGTAATAAAGGTCTAAAGAACACTATATGGTAAAACCCACATTTCTGATTTTCTAAGAACTGAAAGTAAAAGAACCCCTGCCTGGTTACACTGTAACATTATCAAAAATCTCTATAGTAAACAAGCATGGACTTGATTCAAAGACATAAGGAGTTGGAACATATATTTTTCTTACCATTTGTCCTCCAAGTCTTCCAACTCTTGAATTAGTACATGAGTGGTGTGTGTGTGTGTGTGTGTGTGTGTGTGTGTGTGTGTACGTGTGTGTGCGTGCATGTGCGCGCGCACGCGTCTGCAATTAGAAATTGACAAACACCAAAGAGCATATGACGTTAGTTTCTTTCTTGGCTAACCAATATCAGATCACAAGCCAATAGTTGTCATGAGTCAGGACATGTGTGTAGATAACATTTCTATGGCCGGGTCTGGATAACGGGGAAAGTCTACCCTGAAGAATATGTAATTATCAGATGCCTTGGTGTCACTAAGAGCTGCTTTAAGTTAATGGTAACATTTTCTTTTTTCTCTTTATTGATTAAGGTAGTATGGTAACATTTTCTTCAGAGAAAGGTGGAAAATACTAGCCCTTGGATGTCACTCTTCCTGCACTGTCCTAACCTTCTCACTAGAAAAGCCCCTCTCTCTGGACAGACTAGATTCTGGCTAACTGGCTGGAGCTTTATTTGGCCTTGTTGACATAATGAAATTTTGTTTATAATGTGACATACTTCTGAGTCTCTATTCCTCTTGTAGAGCTACTTATAAATGAAGATTACACATTAGGTCACTGTTTGTTCTGTGGGCTGCTCTATCCAAGGCACACACTGGGTGGCTTACACAACAGAAATTTATTGTCTCACAATTCAGAGGCTACAAGTGCAGAATCAGTGTCAGCAGGAACATGCTACTCTAAATATTCCTGGGAGAGACCTTCTCCTCTCCTGGCTGCTCCCGGTTGCTTGGCATCTATGATATCCTTTGGCTTATAAAAGTGTACCTCCAATCTTCACATGGCATTCTCCCTGTTGTGTCTATGTGCAAATTTCCCCCTTTCCTAAGGACACCAGTCATATTGGATTAGGACCCCTCTGAACTCCAGAATGACCTCATCCTAACCTAATTAGTCACATACGCAACTACCCTATTTACTAACAAGGACACATTCTAAAATACTTGGATTGAACTTCAACATATGAATTTGGAGGACACAATTCAACGCATAACGATCTTTAACACACCCGCCTTTATTTGAAGCCAGCTTATGCTTGGACTCATCTGTGGTTCTCAAATTTGACAACTGTGAGAAACAGAAAGTCTGCTGCAACAAAATTTTATTGTCAGTTTAACCAAGGGAGGAATTAATAGGAAGCAGTTTAGGATGAGAAGCAATTACTGTGTCAGATCAAAAGTTGGAAGCTGTAGACTTTTTAAGTATGCCTTTCATCGATGGAATAACAGGAAAATAATAAAGTCTCTCTTTGCCAAGGAGGCTGACTATGAAGGATCTTGAATTTTAGATTTTTAAAATCCTTTTTTAGAATTTTGTTTTTAGTAAGAACATTTGTACTTTAAAAGTTATTCTTTTTTCATCATCATTTAGAAGTCACACTGTCTCTCTTGTTCAACACAGACCTCGTGCTAGAGATATATGAGGTACATGCTATTCTTCTGGGTTCAAAGGGTATTCGCAGCTTTTCGATGTTGGTATAATACTGTGAGCAGCACAACAAAAATGGCATTGATTTAATTTAAAAGGAAAGCATAAGAGATTCATTTAAGAATACTTTTATTATGTACTCTTCAGAATTCTAAGAAAATGGAAAGAATGTTGTATGAGAAGGAAATTCTATTCTTGAGTAAAAATGATGCCAAAAGTATTTTGAATTTTACCATATATCTCTTGCTTTCTAATGCATGTATTATTTACTAGAAAGAAAAGAGATATCTTTTGTATAAAAGTTTTCTACCTCCAGATTTTTTAAATATAATTTCATAAAATTATATTGGCATAATTTCATTTTTTGTTGTAGTGTTGATCAGCAAAAAAAATGAGAACAATAGAACAGCAAAAAACATATTTTGGATAGCTAAAATGAAGCCAAATTCATGTTTACATAATTAATGCAAACAAGATTTATTGAGCTCTTACATGCACAAGCCATTGTGTTGGAGTCTGTGACCATGCCATGAATCGTGGGTGACAGTTGAGAAGGGTGTCTGAAAAATTCATAAGCAAGAAATTATCCTGCATGGCTGCATTTCAAAGGACAAGGAGAATATTAAAAATTTCCATGCATTTAGGAATACCAATAATTATTTCATCTAAGGAGATCAGAAAAAAATCCTTATGGCCACTGTCCATGTTGGATGTACAGATTAGGTACAATTTTAATAAATGATGGAGAGAAAACATTTTGAAGGATTAAACCGCATTAACCAAAGTCTAGGAACCCAAGCTAAAAGTGAGAAGAGAATAAATAGCAAGGAGTATAATTTTCACTGAAGGTCAGAAAAAGGGTGTTGGGAGCAGAAGATAGAAGGCTAGGAAGGCCAGGCCAGTTTGTTTAGATGGTATCTATTGGAAAACAGTATGACCAAATATTTTTAATAGTGGGGTGATAGATTACCAGCAGTTGTAAAATGATTGTGTTTGCACTGCACAGAGCACATTTTATTGGAGGGATGATCGACGAAGAGAGACTTAATATTCTTACCAGCCCTGAGAGAGGACATAAGAACCTTATTGATGGAAGTAAAAAAACAAAAAGAGGGACAGTGGGTCCTTCTTTTGTATATATGGTCTTTAGCTTGATCATGAAATTACTTATTTATTTATTCAATTACAGTGTATAGACTTTGCTAGATAGCATATCATATGTGTTAGTGGGACCAGTATTACCGAGCTCTGGATCTCAAAGAATTCATGAAAATTTATTATCCAGAAAATTTCTAACTTGTTTATGTTCCTGGCTTGGAGAGCAGGAGAATGTGCCTCACAAGCCTCTGACTACAGGGAGCATAATTGATCCAGGGCCTCAGCTGCTGTGCTTCCATCTGTGCTCACATTTGTGACATGGATGTGCTTTCTATGAGCTGCCTCCCACTGGGACTGCACGCTGCAGGTATACAGAAGGCAGATCTGTGGCTCATGGGCCTGGGCATCCTCTGAGGATCAGCTTGGACTCAAGGATTCCCCAACAGTTTTGGTGAAGCTTCTTTAGACCCAGAGGATCTTACAGTATTCCACCAACCTCTCTCTCTCTCTCTCTCTCTCCCCTCTCTCCCTCTCTCCCTCTTGTTTAGACTTGGCTCATAATCTGGCAGGTCTCCCTGCCTTACCCAGTGCCTCCTCTATTTCATCACATAAAGACATTTTCCTGTCCTGACCGGTTTGGCTTGGTGGATAGAGCATTGGCCTGCGGACTAAAGGGTCCCAGGTTCGATTCCAGTCAAGGACATGTACCTTGGTTGCAGGCACATCCCCAGTGGGGGGGATGTAGGAGGCAGCTGATTGATGTTTCTCTCTCATCGATGTTTCTAAACTCTCTATCCCTCTCCCTTCTTCTCTGTAAAAAATCAATAAAATATATTTTTTAAAAAAAGAGACATTTTCCTTGATGAAATCTTTTTAAATCCTGTATTGGCATCTACTGTTCAGTAAAGCCAGACTGCTCTGCGTAATCTAGAAAAACATGTAAGACAGGGTTTGGGACTGATTCTCACATTCCCTAGTAGGCAGACAGGACAATGTCCTGCTGGCCAGATGGGGCACATGGGTTTCTGGCACAAGTTGGCTGATCAGTTATTAATATCACTGGAGGTGTCCTTGGAAAATGTGGTGGTGTAAGGGATGCTATGGCAGGTACAATGGTGCAAATATTTGAAAAATGCAGGGGACATTGCTTACAAAGAGCTTGGGCTTGGCTGGTTACTGCTAAATTGTAATGACACCATGCAGAATGATGAGAGACTGAGGGCTGTTGATAAGTGCTTAATGGTTAAGTGTGATGGTCAGAGAGCCCTTTGAGAGCATACAAAGAGGCCCTGGTTGCCAGTATTACACAGGGGACACAGTAAATGGAAAGCTAACAGCCTAATTATGAAAACTATATAGCACCAGAGACTTTTGAATAAGAAGGTAAAGTTATTCAAAAGGTCAGGGCTCTGGCAGATAATCTGGAAATCGGAAAACTGGGGCGAGAACATCCAGATGGATGCCCCTGAGGATGTTGAGTTTATAGCCTAGACTGCTGAACTTCCCCTCCCCAGGGAGGGTAGCACTTCAACTGTGCTGGTGGGAGAGGCCACGGATGGATGATGGGTAGAAGTCAGGGATGCAGCTGAACATCAACAGTGCACAGGTCACCCCTCCCCCTGAATTATCTGACCCAGGAAATCAGTGGCTCTGGAGTTCAGAAACGCTGCTGCAGGCTGGTTAGTCACCTGGGCTGTTTACAATCCCCTGAACTCCCAGGAGTGAGGGAGCATTTCCCACACGGTGTTGTCTCTGCTTCTCACTGTCTGTATTCCACGCTGAGCTTCCTGAGGGCAAGAGGTCTTTTCTCTAGACTCTCTGGAAGCAGATAATCACAAAGACTTAGGGCTTGTTAGAGCTCCAATAGAAGGGGCTTGTGGCCAGAATTATTGAGTGAATCGGGCTCTGTTTCCTTGCACTGATCAGAATCATGAACCATCTCATCCTCTGAAGATCGTGAGCAAGAACTAACTTGTCATGTGTAAGCCAACTTGAGTCTACGCTAACGAGCCCAAGGATGTGAGGGCTTAATTTCTGAGATTGTAATTTTTTCCCTCTTGACTTTGTTTTCCTCTTTATTGCTATCTGATGGCTTCTTGCCTGCTTCTCTCTGCTAATTCCTTCACTCTTTCTCTCTCATGTTTCTGGTATTTTTGTCTTAGTTTTCTCTTTTCTTGACAAGCACATCTCCCAGTCTCTACTATGTTGTTGACCAGGTGATGAACAAGGCAAAAATGCAAGAGGGCTGAAATGTTTCCATAGGCAAAATAGGTATTTTATTTATTATTTACTATTGGAATCATGTTGGGAAAAATTTGAAAATTTTAGATTTTTATATACCTTTACTATCCCAGGTTTCTTCTTTCATATTTTAATGGGTTAAAGAGATTCCATGGGGGAAAGAGTAAGGTTTTGAGTTTAGAGAAATATTTATTTGACTTTACATCTCAATAATTTCTTTCTTAGTGAGAAACATACTAGATTTAGAGAAGAGTTATATCCCACAACTAGGTGATGGATCTAAAAGAAAATCCCTTCTCTAACAAATTTGTGGTGTTAATATTAACTTCATTCTATTAATTTCAAGTAGTTTTACTACATGAAATATACCACCAAATATACAAGAAATTTAAGGAGACCGTGTTTTAGAAAAGTAAACCTTATTACTAAATGGCATAACATGAAATTAAATGACAGCCATAGCATGCATTCTTCTGTCACTGTGATATTTGATATTGATTATGTATTTTTACTTATATATTAATTTATTTCTGTATTCTTTTTTTGTGAAGATGTTTTTAGAATACCCAGTTTCATGCAGACAGATGGTGTGTAGTACTGTGTTACAGAGAGCTCATTCTGCCATATGTGGGAAATTACGCTTTGTGTCTGCTCAGAATGAGAGCCAATCATCACTTGGGAAACCTAGATTTAAATCTCCACTCTCACATGTTCCATTATTTAACACTCTGTTTCTTAACAACTTCACAGCACAGAATCTGTGCTGTTAAATGGATTGAAACTCCAGACATAATATTTAGTTCAGAAGCAAATACGCATTTGAAATGGGTTGAAGTCTAGACATGGGAAGCGTTATGAAATTCTTTACTGAACCATCAATCTTGAGATTATACTCTGAGAAGGTATCCAAGGTGACAAAGTAATCAATTTGCCCCCTCTCCTCATTTGAATTTGTGTGGATGTGTGTTTGGCAGCATAATTGTGACTGTAATCTGGCCGGGAACCTGAGTGGGTCCTCTCTCTCCTTGGTCTTTTTCCAAGACAACTTATATCTTTCAGGTTACAAATCATTTTTCACTTCCTCAGGGATGACTTCACGGTTTCACCCTGTCAGGACAAATTTGCTGCTACATGGGCTCCATTATAGCATATTGTCATAATTATAAATTTTGTTTATTTAGTTATATGGTCAGTGTCAGGCTCACCTACTAGACTCTTTCCACTTAATGAGTGGCTCATGTATATATAGCATTATTGAAGTCACCTGGGATCTTGTTATAAAAGAAGAATATTGGGTTCAGTCACAGATATACTAAATCAATCTGAATTTTAACACTACCCCAGTGATTCATACTCACATTAAAAATTGAGGAGCACTGCCCTATACTATAAACTTCATGAGGCCATCATCTGTCAAACCCCAGTACTGAACACTAGGCTTGGAATGCATTTATTGAATAAATTTGTTTACTGATTAATATATATGGAATGTAACAGAAGCATAAACTTGTGAACTCATTGAAAAATACAATATAGTTCAGCTAAACATGAGCCTTTTTAATTTTTTCCAATTGTTCATTTGGCAAATATTTAATTAATGCCCAGCACAGGCCAGCGAAGGTAATTTTAATAGGTGCTTGCACTATACTCATTCATGATCATTTAGCTCTTCCTAGCAGATAAGTATTAACACATACCAAAGGTTTAAGAAATGGATGTCAGAGAACTATTTAAACTTGGCCATTCAACTTAATTTACTAACCTAAAGACTATTGTAAGGTATTTTTAGTAATGAAACACTAAAACTGATTTTGTAGAATAATGGTGTTAACTGATAGCATGGCTTATGGACTACCCTTCTGAACTGTGAGGTCATGGCCCTGAGAGCCGTGATGAATGCATTTGTTCTGATGTCCATACGGTGCCCATAGCTACTCTTTGAAATGGGGTAAGGCATGAGGTACAGAAAAGGAAGATAGGTAAACTAATTGGGAAAAATCCTCTAAATTGATTCTTCAACTTAGCTTATAAATCATTAAAGAACTTACTAAAATTGTCTGTCATCCATCTATTCTAGGGAACAATGCTAGATCTGTAACGTCTTTCAAATAAGTAGGTCTTTTAAATTCTGAATTTTTAATAGGTCTCAAAGGTCACAGATTAGGAAAGAAAAGACCGAGTCACAATGTGTGTGATGAGGATTAATAAAGTCTGTTGGTTTATTGCAGCAAAACAGTATAATGACATCGGTATGCAGAATAACCTATAAACTCAAATTCAATGGGTCTAGTTATCTTTTTGCTCTCATTAAACTGAAGTACAGCAAAGGTTTTTAAACTTAGGATATAAATTTTATAAATAGATTTTTTCTTCATAGAAAAGATATACACAAAACTGTGTGTACAACCATTTATTATTATAGAAATGTAGGTTTTTCTCAATGGATCTAATTAGAGTCCTAGACTTCTATCCTTTTGATAAGATATAGATTCTGAGATCACAGGGGATCTGAATGCAGCTGTGAAAGTTTCAAAAAATTCAATAGTTTGATATTATTTGAACAGTTTTTTAATTAGCTAAAAAGAAAAATTACTAAAATGACTTGAAAGAAAGTACATATTATTACATTTTCATGTGGTCAAGTGATTAATTTCTTATTAAGTTTTAATAATAAAATCTTGATATTTTTTCTATGGAGGTAAATAAATGAAGAAAGAAATATTTGCATAAGATATGTATTGGTAAACACTGACCATTTTAACAGCATTAACTTTTCTGAAGAAAACACTATCAGACAATGTAACTTAAACTAAAGATAAATTTTAAATATTAACTCTATGCCAGTTTTTAACTTACATGTCTTAAAAAGAAAGAAGACCTTTAGAGATTGATTGGATAATATTTTTATATTTTTTACTCTAGGTGGGGCATTTTCCATTGCCTTTATTCCAATTAAAGCTCTCGTTTTTATTCCTTTGTTCATGCTCTTTCTCAGCAATCTTGAGAAAGAACAAAGTTGGAGGGATCATAATACCAGATATCAAGCTATATTACAAAGCCACTATTCTCCAAACTGCCTGATACTGGCACAAGAACAGACATATAGACCAATGAAATAGAACAAAGAACCCATAAATTGACCCAAGCCATTATGCTCAATTAATATTTGACAAATGAGACAAGAGCATACAATGGAGTCAAGACAGTCTCTTCAATAAACGGTGTTGGGAAAATTGGACGAATACATGCAAAAAAATGAAACTAGACCACCAACTTACACCATACACAAAAATAAACTCAAAATAGATAAAGGCCTCAAAATAGATAAAGGCCTTAAGACGGGAAACCATAAGAATCTTAGAAGAAGCCATAAGCAGCAAAATAGCAGACATTTGTCATAGCAATATCTTTACCGATACAGTTCCTAGGGCAATGGAAACTAAGGAGAAAATAAACAAATGGAACTACATCAAAATAAAAAGCTTCTGCACAGCGAAATAAACCATCAACAAAAGAACAAGAAAGCCCACTGCATGGGAAAACATATTTGCCAATGCTATTTCAGATAAGGGTTTAATCTCCAAAATTTATAGGGAACTCATACAATTTAACAAAAGGAAGATAAACAACCCAATCAAAAAATGGGCATCGGACCTAAATAGACAACTATTCAAAAGAGGACATTCAGAAGGACAAGAGACATATGAAAACATGCTCAAAGTGACTAATCATCTGAGAGATGCAAATCAAAAGGACAATGATGTACCATCTCACACCTGTCAGAATGGCTATCATCAACAAATCAACAAATGACAAGTGCTGGCGGGGATGCAGAGAAAAAGGAATCCTATTGCACTGCAGGTGGGAATGCAGACTGGTGCAGCCACTGTGGAAAGCAGTATGGAGTTTCCTCAAAAAATAAAAAAAATGGAACTCCCATTTGACCTAGTGATCCTAATTCTAGGAATATGTCCCAAGAAAACAGAAACAACAATCAGAAAGGATATATGCACCCATATGTTCATAGCAGCACAATTTACAATAGCTAAGATTTGGAAACAGCCTAAGTGCCCATCAGCAGATGAGTGAATTAGAAAGCTGTGGTACATCTACATAATGGAATACTATGCTGCTGTAAAAAAGAAGGAATTCTTACCATTTGCAACAGCATGGATGGAACTGGAGTACATTATGCTAAGTGAAATAAAACAGTCAGTGAAAGATAAATATCACATGATCTCACCCATTTGTGGAATATAATGAACAACAAAAACTGATGAACAAAAACAGAACCAGAGTCATAGAAGCATAGAATAGACTGTCCAACCTATGAAGGAAGGCAGAGGGTGAGGGGGTAAGTGATCAACCAAAGGACTTGTATGCATGCATATGAGCATAACCAATGGACACAGATTGGGGGGGCCTGGGGGTTGAGGGCATGTGCTGGGGGTTGGGGGCAGCTGGGGAGAGGTCAATGGGGAAAAAAGGAGACTTATGTCATACATTAAAAAATAAAGAACTTAAGTAAAACAATAAAAATAAAGTGGCATACAATATAATGCACTTGTATATTTATAAAATATGTCCTTTATACACATAATACTGAGAAATAATGTTTACTTATGGCTCATCATTGTTTCTATTGATTGAAGGGAGTTAGGGTCATGATTAAGGTTGTGGTCTCTACTGATTGGTTAGCACTAGGGTAGGCAGTAGTTAATCATTGCATCTGGCCCTGCCTGATGTCTGCCATGGCGTCACTCTGACTGGTTTTGGAAGGGGTGGTTGGTGGAGTTGGTTCATTTTCTGGGTCTGGAGTTGAAACACAACTGAGACCTAGATATTATCTCTAGTTTGACTGAATCTTTGTCTCTGGAGTCCACAGACTCGAGGCTTTGTTTCTAAGAATATTTGATGCTGACCAGAACTTCATTGTCCTGAGGGCTTAATGATTAAGGGAGTAGTTGTGCAAAGGAAGTGGGTGAGTCAGGGTGCTGAATGGGGCCAGTTTGAATCAAAAGGAAAGGAGAAAAGGTAACATTGAAGAAATGAAATTTCTCCACATTCACACGCATTACCTTTAATGATAGTGGAGAATGCTTATTGAACCTGCTAATCTTACAGTTGTCTTCTTCATCTCTGGAAGGGTAACTTGTAATCACCAACTAATCTCCATGAGAATATCCTGGACCCTGTCAACATACAGTGAACCAGTTCTAAAATATATATTTCCAACACAAATATATTTCCTTTTTGAGACAAGCTGCTTTACTTTCAAGAATAGCATTAAAGCCGAAACCGGTTTGGCTCAGTGGATGGAGCGTCGGCCTGCGGACTGAGGGGTCCCAGGTTCGATTCCGGTCAAGGGCATGTACCTGGGTTGCGGGCACATCCCCAGTGGGAGATGTGCAGGAGGCAGCTGATCGATGTTTCTCTCTCATCGATGTTTCTGACTCTCTATCTCTCTCCCTTCCTATCTGTGAAAAATCAATAAAATATATTAAAAAAAAAAAAGAATAGCATTAAAAAATGTTATCATCACCTCATTCATTTTTTTCTATAATCTATTGTATCCTAAAATCTCTCTCTCTTTGTTCCTGTCACTCTCTTCCTGTGTGTGTGTGTGTGTGTGTGTGTGTGTGTGTGTATGTGTGTACACATTAACCTACCCTGTTAGCAAACAGAAGAGAATTTGGCTGCTTGAAGATTGTAGGCCCATGGGAATCTTACCAGATGAAAATGAAGCTCAACCTCTCTTCAGCCATTTAAAGGAAATAGCAGATTAAACTAATCCAATTATTTTTATTGACCAGAATTGGCAGAGTGGGGAAAAATTTTATAAAAGAATAAATCCCCAGCTGTGAGAAGCAAAATTACTTTCATCTTTAGTATGCTTTTACTCCATTTCATCACACATAATGCATATTACAAAATCCCACATTATTTTGGGGCTGCATTGAGAAATTGGCAGACTAAAAAACACAACCACTAGAATTTTTAATATCTTGACCCAAATCACAGAACTGTTGTTAAACTCCATTTCATTTTTACTTTCCTGTCACCAGCCTCCCCCTTTCTGATAACATATTTAAGTATTAACTTCTTGCACCATATCCTATATAATAAAAGCCTAATATGCTAAGTGTCCGGTCATCTGGTCAGCCATTCAACCAATCAAAGTATAATATGCTAATGATATGCTAAGGCTGCTCAACTGCTCTCTATGATGTGCACTGACCACCAGGGGGCAGATAATCGACCAGTCAACCAGTCGCTATGAGTGCACTGACCACCAGGGGGCAGATGCTCAATGCAGGAGCTGCCCCCTGGTAGTCAAAGCGCTCCCACAGGGGGAGCTCCACTCAGCCACAAGCTGGGCTGACAGCTGGCGAGCGCACGGGAGCCTCTCCTGCCTCCGTGGCAGCACTAAGGATGTCCGACTGCTGGACATCCCCGGAGGGCTCCTGGACTACAAAAGGGCATAGGCCAGGCTGAGGTGCCCACCCCCAGTGCATGAGATTTCGTGCACCAGGCCTCTAGTATGCATATAAAATACCGAGTTTGAAAAGTAAAATTATTAGATAAATAGATTGGGGAGACTGCTTTAAGCAGATTCTGAAGCTACAGAACTTTTATGTTATTCCTCTTCCATCCATTTTTCAGGTTTTTCTCATTCATTTATGCAGTTGGTGGCACTTTTGTTCTCTACAATTTACTTGTTGCCATGAGGAGAGTAGAAATTTAAATATATGTAGGACCATTGGTAAGCTCTCTTGGGTATTATTTTTATCCCATTAGGAAAAAAAACATGGGCAGACCAAAATAATATTAGTTGTTATTTCTTTCTCCTGTGCTCGATCTCTTATTTTCTCTCTCACATCCTCATTATATATCCATCTCTTAAAAAAAACTCTTGTGTACTGATTAGGCACTAGGCATCCCCTTAGGCAGTGGAGGCAGAGTTCTTCACATGGTTCCTGCTGATGTAGGGGATACAGTTTACCAGGCCACTCCTTCTACCACAGCCATCACACACACACACACACACACACACACACACACATACACACACACACATGCACACACACGCACACGTACATACACACACACACACACCCAGGGCTCTTGTTCCAGCATCTAGAAGGGTTTAGCAATCTGGAGAAGAGGCTGTGTGTAACTTAAATAAGAGTCCAGAGACGAAGCATAATTTTGAAAGGCATTTGGGGGTCAGAGGAGCCTAGCTTAAGAAACTAAGATCTCTTCCTCTCAGGATCCCATGCTTTTTATTAACACAAATTGTCCTGAGGCAAGGTGGAGATATACACTTCAAAGGGTAGGGTTTCGTATACACAGTCCATTGTCAGAATGGAAGAATTTGCCTATGGCTGTTCAGGTGTTTGGCCAGTAGGAGGCAAAACATGTAGATTAAGATGCCCTGAGTTATCTGGTAGCAAACAATCAATTTAATGCATCCTTTTCAGGTTTTGGGAAATTCCCTTCAGCCACTCCAGATGATTCAACCCTTGCTGAATTGACTTCCAGCACACACACACACACCCTGGATTTGTAGCATCTCAGGTAATACCCAAATTACCTTTAGTAAGTGATGTCCTATCAATTTTTCACAAACATTGGTCTATGAACCAGCTGTATCAGCATCACCCAATAAAGGTACATTCTGGAGACCCACCTAGATTTACTAATTAAGGGTCTCTGAAAATGAAGCCTGAAAACTTTTATTTTTAATAAGCTTCCAAAAAATTATGATGCAGAGACAGAGCCAGATATGGTCAACTCATCTCCTTTTTTTTTTTTTTTTAATTCTCACCTGAGGATATTTTTGCATTGATTTTTAGGGAGAGTTGAAAGGAGGGGGGAAGGCAGAGAGAGAGAGAAACATCAATGTGAGAGAGACACATTGATTGGTTGCCTCTTACATGTCCCCCAACTTGGGCTGGGAATCCAGCCTGCAACTGAGGTACTTGCTCTTGACCAGAATCGAACCTAGGGCCCTTCAGTCCGTAGGCCAATGCTCAGGGCTGGTCAATTCTTTTTATACTGTGAAACTCACTTGACCTATTTCTATAGACTAAACATGTCAAAAGAAATCATTGATAATTGCTAATGGTTCAGTGTTGCTCTAAGGAGAATTTGCATTTAAAAAAGAGATACTGGAGGACAAATGTCTTATACTAATGGAATAAACATTCAATTTAGGAACAGTAGGGTTCTAATAAAGAACTATTTTTGGGAAGCCAGCATTGCTGGCATGCCTCAAAATCCACCATGGGATGGGGACAGCTTCCTACTTCTAAAGGAGAATTCTCTATTAAAGAGGAAAAGTAAACTTTTAGGTATGTACTAATCCATCAATTTTATTGTGAAAGTTGTGGTGTATAATGGAAGGGGGAAATATTTGAACAAGTCCATTAAAATGAAGTGGTTGAGTCACTGTTTGCAGAAATACAATAAAATGAGGTTGATGACTCATGTGCTGTCTCCCTTTTCTGGCGAGGCAGCTGCTCTCCATTAATGACCAACAGTGAGGAGTGATCTGCCTGCCCTTTTCTGGCACAGGGGAGCACACCACCTGTTCACTTTAGAACTACAGCCTCTGCAAAAAAAATTGTTAGGATTGCTGAACCGGAATAGAAATAATGTGTAGCTTTTATGCAAAAACATCAAGAAATTCAAAAGCTTTTGTTTGTTCTCCCTGGTTAGTGTTTGAAATTGCTTGAGAGAAATAGTGCTGTCACTGGGAGATGAAAATCTTTGACACAATGCAAATTGTTAGCTCGAGTGTTCCATATTAATAAAATGATTTCAGATTCATTGGAAGCTAAATGTCCCTGGAGATATGCTGACAAACACCTGTGGGAAAGCTATGCATTTTGTGAGTGTGAATCTGATGTAGCCTTTTCAGTCCTAGAGCAGTAACAGAATTTGATAAAGACAGATAAGAAAATGGTACAAAATTTTTGAGGTTTTCATTTTCACTAGATATCATGGTTTATGCCATACAAAAGCATTGACTCTCACTATTTTTGTTTTCTCTTGCTCACTCCAACTAAGGCTCTTATATTTTCTGGGAGTAAATGTCTCATTATTTCATTTACAGATTTCTGTTTCTTTAACTGCTTATGAATATCCTCCCAGCTAAAACTTACCGCACACCATTACCTATCTTAGTTAATTGCAGACACCATTTATTTAAGCTGTTGGTTAGCCTACTGTCTATTCTCTGATGAGATCTCAAAGCAGAGTAATTCAAGGGCATTTCTAGCACTTTTAAATATTAATATTTGGAAGTTTAACTCTCCTGGATCAACTTGAGTTTTTGAGTTAAAAATTATTAAAACTTGAAAAATGGCTAATTTTTTTTCATATACTTTTTAGTTTTCTAAATGATGAAAAAAACTGACTTTATTATTCTCTGAGGAAGTAAAATTTAGTAAAAGGAGTATCCATTGTACAAATCTCAATATACTCAAAATGTTACTTTGTAATAAAGTACTAAAAATCACTCTGGACTGGAAGTTTGTGTAGGTTTTATTCTACTTGTAAGTTAACAAGTTAGTCTGCCTTTCCATGGATCCTGGAAAAAGACATGAGACTCTTGGGTCAGAGATAAAAAATTTTATTAGTCACAGCACAGTAAGAAGTATGGGCATCTGCATGTTTGCACCAGTTCTCCCCAAATCCCATAGGGTTACTGCAGATGTGTTCACATGGGTGAGTGTCTATATTGTACATCTATTTGTCTGTCTGTCTGTCTACCTACCTACCTATCTATTTATTTATTTACCTATCTTATCATTTACCTACATTTAAAGGCACACTTTATCAGATAAGAAATCTCTAGAGGAAATAGGAGAATGGGAAGTTGTGGTGCCTTTCTCACCTCAAACCTAGTGAGAGGTATTTAGTGGGAACGATGAGAGCTTACTGTCTGTCCCCTGGTGTCTAGATTGGTACTGACTTATGTAGCCTAGAATTTGTTTGGGCAAAGGGTGTATGTTTTACATGAACCAGATATAGGCCACATGCAAAAGAGTACTTATGGGAAATTGTATTGGGTTTTGTTTAGTAAAGTCAGAGGAAGAGGTGAGGCTAAACTGACTAAGAGAAAATGAAGTATCCTCAGATTTTTAGGGGCTGATGACTATTAGTTGACCAGCTGGAATATGAATGCAACGTGTTTTATTAAGGACATTGAACATTAGCGAGCCCTGGTAATGAGAAAAGGTCTAATAATTCAGGGAGGAATTCCTTGGGACTGAACAGATTTAATTTCAGAATGGAGACTGTATTTGTTGCTTTGAGTGACTGTAAGATTTTTTAAGACTGACCAAGAATTATATGGCATGAATAAGTTTTCACACAGGAGCAAAGAAAAAATGAATACCAATGTGCAAATTTAAAGGGTCAAAATAAGGGTATTTTCTGATTATATTCCTTAGAGTCATATTTTTATAACATTCTGGTTATATAATGGAATAAATAAGGTAATTATGGAATTATGGTAATTATGGAATAAATAAGGAATTAATATGTTATATAGGTATTGGTGATTTGGAAGAGAAAATGTCTTATATTCTCATTCTTCCTTATATATATACTTTTTCTTCACAGACTCAGATTTATTGGAGCTCTTCATGTTATTTGTAGACTAATCAGTATTATATTAGTTTTTTACATCAGTAATTTTTAAACACTCATTATAAATAAATAACCAAATATACTGTGTTTTTCTTTTCTTTTTCTTTGGTACACACTGAATCATTCCTACTTCTAGCTACTTATCACCAGTAAGTGAATTTTATCTCCTTTCCTGTGGCTCAATGACACTCTATTTTCTCTGTTCTGAGTTATTTGAGTTCCATGTCTATGCCCTCAATTCAGCTCCTATAAAACGCTATGTTCTGCATCATTAAGTGGGTTTTTATAGCCCCACTTCCTTGGCAGAAAGAGTAAGCTGAAGTTTGAGCTTCACCAGCACTTAATTGACAGTTGTGGTCACCTTGGAAATTCCTGTGTGACTCCATTAAATGTTCCTTAAACTGTGGTATGGTGAAGTTTCAATGTGTAAGCATTTTTCTCCTCCACATGGGTTGCGTTCATCAGGATCACTTACTAATTCTCATATCAGGTTCGGAGGTCATCAGAACCTGTGCAGGTCTAGCTGTCCCCACCCAAAAATGACATATCATTAAATAACATATACGTAATAAAGCAGTAATGTGGCCATGCTTCCCAGAATAAATACTCTGTTTTCTACATTGACTCCATATACAGTGCTATTGGAAACAAAAAAGGGTTATTTGTTTTTAAAATATAAAGGGGCTTTGAAATCGGTAGGTTGTAATTTGTCAAGGCAAGTTAATTGTGGCGCATGCTTTAAAAAAACCTTCCACCTAAGACTTGATTTATGAAATAGGGGTATTAGGGAATCATTGTTCATATTAAATAATTTTATTATATAATTACCTGGAGCTTTTTAAGTTTAATTTAATTTTACACAAGGTTTGTCTAGTAGGAGTTCAGGAAGCTAAACAGAAGCTGAAATTGTAATGAAATGTGAACGGTTGTCCCTGGAGCAGAGCCCTGCGATCTGTGCAGGAATTCAGTGAATCCCGCCTTACCTGATGCTGTGCTGAGCTGGCTGCTGGTCTCCATGCTGGGCTGTTCACATAGACTCTATTTTCTGAACCCGAGTATGAATCAATCATTTACAACTTGTTTGACCTTTCTTACTTCTAATCATGTTTAGGGGACTTCTGAAGGCAGCCGTTGAGAAATTAAATTGGGAAAATGATGTATTCTCCAAAGTCCAAGGTGTAATTAGATTGATTTCATTAGTCATGGTATACTTCTTCATTACTTACTGTTTCTAGACTTTATATTTATGAAATGCTCCATTTAATCCGACCAGATATCCCCTTCAAACTGCAGAATTGTATTTACAGCACATCAGAATGTCTTAAAATATTTTGCTATTTTATATCAATGTGATCTTTTTATGATTTGAAAGTAGACTGACATTTCCAAATAAACATGATTATAAAAATTCTGTAGAAATTCAATGTCTGTTTGCTTATTTATTTCTTTATTTCTTTAGCATGTCATCTAAATCCATTTGCTCATTCAGTATATATAACTTGGAAAATCACTATGGCATCAGAATAGGAAATCTTTAATCCTATATATAATTACTATGCTTTCTGCACTGAAGAATGCCTTACTTTTGCCAGTCAGAGAATTAGAGTGTTGACAACTATATAGGGGTGCCCTGGCCTGTGTGGCTCAGTTGGTTGGAGTGTCATCCTGTACACCAAGAGGTGGCAGGTTCAATTCCTAGTCAGGGCATATGGCCAGGTTTCGGGTTTGATCTTAAGTTGGGGAACACAAGCTAAGCTAGCCTAATGCTGCATGGACTGTGCAAATATAGAGCAGAAACTCTGGGCCATGGCTTTAATCCTAGCTCTCTGAAGACACATCTGGACTTCTTCCTTCTCTGATGGACAATACTTCATCCTCCCATGTGAGTGTCAGAAAATTCATTTTCTTGTAACATCGCAAGAAGCCCACTTATACCACAACAGGTGGGGGCATGGAGAGCCCCCCACCAATAACACTTTCACATAGATAAATTATTGGCCTCACCTAGATAATCCTGCCGATGATTGAACAGCAACAGGAACAACAAAACCAAAATGACTAGAAATGCAGCCAATCAAACCACAATTATCAATAATATCTTTCCATACACATTTTTAAATATCAGATATAAAGTCCAAAGGTAGCTAAATGTGAGCCTTCCTGTAAGTAACGTCACTTAAAATGAAGGCTGCAAATAGAATTAAATGTTAATATATGCAGGTTGATGCATATCATTGTCAAGAGCATTCTCTTCTTTATGTACTGAGACAGCATTTGTGTGACAAAGTCTTGTCAACTGAGGAACTTAGAGTAGCAATTACCTTTTATAAATACTCAAAATACACCTTGGAGTCAAATCATATACTTTTTTGGTAAAAGAAAGCGATTGGGAGACTTTGAAGTTTTAAGTTTTGCTTCTTATAGGAGTACATTTAAAGTGCAAAACATTTGAAGATTCTGGGGCTATAAGTATGACTCAATGGGAGGAGACAGACAAGTAATGTTCAGACTACTGTGTGGTAAGTGACAAAACAGGTATGTTAGGGAGTACAGTTTCACTTGCTGTTGGGGCATAGATGGCCAAGCTGAATTCTAAGGAGAAGGAATAGGAAGAAGTGTAGAGGCCTTGAGATGTGAAAACAGGGAAGGGGTGTTCACAGAATTGCAGGTCTTTGGGAGAAAAGGGGGAGTTTCTGAGAAAATAATCAGAGGCCACCAGTCAGAAAAAAAAGGTGCTATAGGTAATCTTCATTTCTTTTTTTGTGTGTTACACCTTTTAAATTTCTAAGTTTCTGAGAGAGATCGAGCACTCCTAGGCCCTTCAGCCTTAGCATTAATCAGACCTACTTCCAACTCTATTCATGCAGTAGTTCACCAGCAGAGTTACTTAGTCATTGTTTGTTTTTCTAGATTTTAACTCCTGACATGTAATGGCAGGTGCTAAAATTCGCTGTGAAACATGAGTGATGTGGAAAAAGGTGCAAAAGCCATTAGCAGCCTGAGTAGAGAGGCTATTTGGAGTCTGAAGCACTTTATTTTTTGAATTTTTGCAGATGTGTGTGAGGATTTTTGAGTTTCAGGTGAGAGTGAAAATCATCCTGAAAAAAATATGGTGCTTCTTTTCAAAGGATGACTCATCAAGATTCATGAAGGCAGTTTTTCTTTTAGGGTGATGACAGCTTAAAATTAAAGCTATTATTTTTCTACTGGTGCATATCTGGTCTATTAATTATGCATTCAATATGTCATATACAAAATGAGTTAAGGGATAAAGATTAACGGATCAAGAAAATCATAGTTGTTAATAAAAATATCTTCTTAAATTGTTTCATAATTTTATGCTGATTTTAATGTAATGTTTTCGTTAAATACATTTCAACCCAGGAAAAGTTATGCAGATCTAAATTAAGTAAACATTGATGCATTGTATTATAGCCCAAAATACGCACTCAAAATATGTT
The DNA here is from genome assembly GCF_014108235.1 of Myotis myotis. Taxonomy (NCBI): domain Eukaryota; kingdom Metazoa; phylum Chordata; class Mammalia; order Chiroptera; family Vespertilionidae; genus Myotis; species Myotis myotis. The sequence goes on from NW_023416401.1 coordinate 46,447,076, forward strand.
CTGGAATAAATTGAGCAAATTTCTGGAGTTGAAATTTCCTTCTACCAGATCAGTTGGACATTCATCAAGACTCGACCCTGCTTCATTAGGTGCCCCGCACTCAGCATCTGCCACTAATTTGCTGCGGAATATTCGGCAGCATCAGGCTGACCACCTGCCTTGTTGTTATCATCTAGAACTGTGCTCTTCCAATATGGTGGCCATTAACCACATGTGGCTACTGAGGACTTGAACTGTGGTTAGTCCAAATTGATATTTAAGTGTAAAATACACACTAGAGTTCAAAGGCTTAGTGAAAAATAGAAACATAAAAAAAATCCCATTAATAATTGTTTACACTGATTACATTATAAGTGATAATGTTTTGGCTATCCAATACTTGACTATATAGAATATTGGATATGTATAACATTTTGGCTATATTATGAAAATTAATCTTACCTATTTTTATTATTTTTTTTATAGTTTAAATACAGCTACTAGAAAGCTTGAAATTCCTATGTGGCTCACATTTTGGCTCACATTTGTGGCTTACGTTAGATTTCTTTGGGACAGCACCAATCTGGAATGTTTCTGGGAGGCTGGCATTGTCACATGTATGCATTGATTTTCCCCTGATTATTAAGGCAACATTAATATTTACAAAATTATTTTATCACCTCTGTTTCCCAGGAGCTCACACAGTCTTCATGAATTTATTTCTCTTTTAGGCAGGTTAATTTTTCTAAGAAAGATGTTTAAGAACGTTTTTATTATAAGTTTCAGAAAATTTTCTGATAATATATTTATTTTACCCTCCCATTAAAATATTTGATTATAAACTTTTACATTTAAAATTCTTTTTCTTTAACAGTTTCACACTATTTTTCATTGCTTTTCTGATACTTTGATTTCCCATTGAAATGTCTGATTTGAGAGCTTGTGTGTGTGTGTGTGTGTGTGTGTGTGTGTGTGTGTTGGGGATTGTGATGGTTAGTTAATTTTACATGTTAACTTGCTGGGCCAGGATACCCACATATGTGTTTAAACATTATTCTAGATGTTTCTGTGAAAGTTAATTTTTGGATGAGATTAATGTTAACATTTAAATAGGTGGATTTAGAGTAAAACAGATAGCTCTTAATAATGTTAAAGGCCTAAATAGAACAAAAGACTGACCACCCCCAAGGAAGAGGACATTCTGCAGTGGAGGGCCTTTGTATTTGAGCTGTAACATTAGCTGTGTCCTGGGTTTCCAGTCAGCCAGCCCACCCTACAGATTTGGGGCTTGCCAGTTTCCATGACCATGTGAGGTCATTCTTTAAAATAAATGTCTTCCTTTACACACACATCCTATTGGCTCGGTTCCTCTGAAGAACTTGAACACTGAAGGGGTCTACTCTTTCTTTCTTTTTTAAAATATATTTTATTGATTTTTCACAGAGAGGAAGGGAGAGGGATAGAGACTTAAAAACATCAATGAGAGAGAAACACCCATCAGCTGCCTCCTGCACACTCCTTACTGGGGATGTGCCTGCAACCAAGGTACATGCCCTTGACTGAAATCTAACCTGGGACCCTTCAGTTCGCACTCCGACGCTCTATCCACTGAGCCAAACCAGTTAGGGCTGCTCTTTATGAAGTACTTTCAAATCTTTTCTTGAACTGATGGCCTTACAATTCTTAAAACTTTTTCTAGGCTTTTCCTTTAAAAAATATTTTTATTGATTTCAGAGAGGAAGGAAGAGGGAGAGAGAGAATGAATCATTGATTGGCTGCCTCCTGCACACCCCACACTGGGGATCAAGACCACAACCCAGATGCCCCATGGGGATTCGAACCATGATCTCCTGGTCCATAGGCCGACCCTGAACCACTGAGCCTCACCAGCTGGGCTCTTCTTTTTAATCACACGATGTGTCACACAGCCACCCTTTTCTATTCTCCTTTATTAAGAATAATTATTGGCCAACATTTCTACAAATATTTCCTTCACTTATTTTTCTCTCTAGAACAGATGTGATACTTCATTTTTTCATCACATTTCTGATTTTTCTTTTGTTTTCTCTATTACTTTTCCTTGACCTTACCTTCCAGCTCACTGATTCTTTCTTTGGCTGTTTCCATTCTGCTATTTATCTTATCTGTTATATTCCACACTCAGTCCATTATAATTTTCATACACGATACTTCTACTTAGTCTTTTACCACTACTTATACTTGTTTCATTTACTTATATCCTCCCTTGTTTCTTTGTAATGATAATTTAAAAATCCTGTTTTATATAGGAATGTCCTATTCCTATTTATTCTGCCTTGTCTGGTACAACTATATTAGTTGTTCAATTTTCTTTGTTTCCTATAGATATGTTGTGCCCTTTACATGACTTCTTGTTTCTGTCTCTCTTAGTGTTATCATCTATCTTAAGTGATAACATCATGTGGGCAATTCTCAAGCCCAGACACTTGTTTGTACACCTGCTCCTGAATTTAGATGAGTGTGTATGGTGGGGAGGGTTATCTCAGGCATTAAAATCTAGTCTCTGACCAGATTGCAGCCTGTCAGTTTGCAGCCTCCTCTCCACGAGGCTGCCTGTAGTCATGGAACATCCTAACAGTTCAGTGACAGGATAACCAACAGCTAAACAATTTGGAATTTGTTATTTTTGCCATTTCTGATACCTCTTAAAAAATTCCCTATTTCTGTCTTCTGATTTGACTTCATAAAAATTTTCTCCTTTAATATCTCAAGAGGCCATAGCATCAAGATCTTTTGAAGTACAAACATTTAAAATTGGAAATGGACACTAAAGGAAAGCTGAATCATCTCAGGGGAATACTTGAAAATTGGTATTAATATGCTCCCACAAATCCCTCAATGGTACTTACTGGAAAAAATATTGTATTCCATCTCCGAATCCAGTAAATTAAAGCATTTTACTGTTAGCTCTGCCCTTGGTGTGAGAGCCAAGTTCCTTGTTTGTTCTCTTCTGGTACTTTGCTCTCTATTCCCCAATGTGATTTTGTTACTGCAAATCTTTCTTGAACTGTCAAATGAAATGGATTGGGCCAAGGTCCCTGATTCAGACAATTTCTCTGCCTGAACTTGCAACTTCAGCTTAAGTTGTTCCAGTTGGCTCTTTCAAGCCTTTGGAGACTCCACTCAAGGTGATTAATTTGTATCCTTTTGTCTGTTAGGAGAGAGGAGCATTGTCCACGGTCAGGAATTTTCACATTGATGCTGAAATCCCTTTGACTTTACTTGTGCTCTTGCATTTCCTCACATGTATATTTTCGGTGTGATTTTATCATAAACCTCACTAAGGCTAGTTATATGCAGATAATGTATTCCGGAAGTTGCAGCCAAACATTTCTCTAATATCCTCAATACTAGTGGCCTAGGAGGAGCTATAAATTTTACTAAAAAGAGAGACTAGGGGAACTTGGCTAGTAGCCAGTCAGGGAATGCTGGTCAGAAATATCGCCTCTAAAACAAATATTTTGGTAAAAGTTGGAAACAAGACACAATTTAAAACCTGTACTAGACTTCAAGACACTGCTGTCTATGCTATGTATTGACCACTGCTTCCTTCGCTGCAATATTTTTGCCATTATCTAAATGTGTTGTTAGGTTTAAAGTTTTTTCTAAGGTGTATTATTTCTGGGGACCTGACTTTACAAAGATTATCATTTTTGTTTGCGTGATTTCTATAGAAACACTTTGCAAAATCTTTTTCCATAAACAAGCTGAGAATTTTAAACAAAGAAAAATCCCTGAACCAGCAATTCTTTGTCACAACTGGTTTAACTTACATATTTTGCTCCCTAATGGGAGTGCCACTCAAGTCATTATTGGAAAGATATTGTCCTATTTTACATATATTTCCACATGCATGTGTATTTGATTTTATGTCATATAGCAGATTAGATACAGAAATGTATAAGGATGGAGAAGAGGAATCTCAATTAATCATATTGGTTACATGGAAAAATTCAAAACTTAAGAGAAAAAGATGGTAAGTGAAGACATATTATACCCACCAATAAACATCCATCTCAATGCACACACACACACACACACACACACGCACACACACACACACACACACACAGTACACACATAATACCTCTTCTTAACATACATACTATTCTAAATCCCAACATCCATGCAGATAGTACCTGTAATCCCTACACACAAACACACAGCCTTATTTTTGACAACCTTAAAAATGCTTTTGGTCTTGCATGATCCAGCCCAACCTGATCCTCAATCCTCAACTGATGTCAAGTCCATTAGCTCATCACACTGGCTTTGTTTCCATTGCCTTAAAATGCTCTTTTCCACACCAGGATGTTCACACATGCTGCTCCATGTGAGCATGCTTCTTTCCTTCTCTTTAGTCTGATTATACTTCAGGCCTAGATTCTCTTTATACTCCCTGGTCTAGATCTATGCCTCAACAAAACCTTTACCACGAATATATTTTCCTTTACCATGAATATCACAGTTGTATTTTATACTTACTGGAGTGATGTGGTTAAATATCTGTTTCCCCCTAGATTAAAGTTCCATGTCTGTTATCTTTAACATTGTATTAAATATGTCTAGCACATAGCAAACACTTATGTAAATATTAGGTGAATGAATGGGAGTTGTAAAAATTTGATGGAAAAGAATTCCTAAATAAAATGCACTCAGACTCTATAAGCAGAAGCAACCTCATTTTCCCCCACTACACTTTTTAAATTTTGTTGGTTCTTTCTCACCTCCTTGATAACATCTCAGGCATACCCCATAGCTTAACTCTTCAAAATCATGTAATGAAAAGTTCCCAAACTAATAAAAACTATGGTCCAGACTAAGTTTAGATCCAGGCTCAATTCCACTTAAAAATTAAGATTCTTCTCTTCTTTAAGCCTGGGTCAATGTCAACTTTGGAAACCTACAATTGGAAAAGGGATCAAGGACAGTTTACCTTCTTTCTCTTAATTCACATTGTCCTCTGCTTTCTTCTTGTTTTTGTTGTTGTTTTTTTCTTCTGAACCCTCTAGGTCAGGCCAAAGGTATGGGGGACTTGGGAAAGGGGCACCATAAGTAGTTGATTCATTTATAACCAGGCATTGTTGCCCTCACATGGAATGGTGATTGCTTCTTACCTGAAGATGTTTAAAAGCCATAAGAAGAAGCTTAAATAGAAGAACAGGTAAACCATGCAGGAATACAAATAAATGATCTACATAGGGTGGGGCAAGAGTAAGCTTATAGTTGTTTGTATGGAAAATAATACATTAATTAATAAATAAAAATGCAAGAATAAAATCTGTGTTTTGTGCACTCACAACTGTAGACCAACTTTTGCCCCATCCTGTATTTAGGGATAAGGCACTAGGGTCACTTGGCTGTAGGAAAGGATCCAGGGCATGAGTACAGGGATACACCTAAACAAGAAGGGACACTTTTTCATTGGACAGTGCAGGAAAGGCTATAATTTTGACGACAGATAATTATAGCTTTGTAGATAAGTGGGGAGTAGGGGGCAATGAAGTAATTTTCACTCTTGACAACTTCATTTTGTTCTCCTGGAATTTGGAGGCAATATCATCAGTTGATGGAATGTGTGGGTTATGGGTTGTTAGAGCAAAATTTCTTAGAAAAATTGATCTTGAGCACATGTCAAAGTATATTAACTTGTTAATGAAGGAACTCACAAGAAGATAATAGAGTGTGTCAGGTCAAAGCAATATTGGGGAGAGAGATTTTATATGTCATAACGGAGAAAATGTTTAAATAAGTAGGTAGTGTGCTAAGGGCAGATGCTGGTTTATTTCACGTGATTATAAATTTGATACAGCTGGAAAATTACCTTACTTTATCAGTTGACATGAACTAAACTTGGGAACTCAGCAATTAGAGCCAAGTTCCCAGTGTTGCCAGGCATGAGTCATTATGGAAAAATAACAAGTTATATATATCTGAGAAGCAGACAGTATGCAATTGACCTGTGACTGCAAATCAGACATACCAAGATAGACGCTTCTCTCCCCTTTCAAGGATATATTTAGCATAGGGTATCAAAGACAGACAGGAGAGGCAGCTACCACCAAATGTCTCTACCATGCATCCAAATATACTAATGCCACAATTTGCTTATTTCCAGGTTTACATTTTTTTTCTATTCTGGTCCTTTCTTTGGGGCTAGCGAACATAGATGTTTATTGACAATGAACGTCAAAATCCTCATTAAAATTTTGTGCTAAAGGCCTTAAAGAAATTTTCTGTGCAATAATCACTTTCAAAATTTTTGAACCTAATGGCAAATTAAAGCATTATTATCTAATGTAATAGGATTACAATACAATTACTAGCAACATTTTAAAAATTGATATTATTCCTTTAACTTAATTTATAATATTTGGAATAAATTTCCAGTTAAAATCCAAAGATTTAATATGAGACTAAAAGAAAGAAGAAGAATACAGAAGAAGACCTTTACAGGCAAGGGGATGTTAGGGAGAAAATCTCATGAATGTTATCTCTGAGTTTCATCTTTACTTTTCCATTGAGTTTGGAGGATAATTTTGCTTAGTATACAATACTAGGTTGTAATTTTAATGTATTAAATATTTCTCCCTATCCTGTATGCTTTTAAACAATTCCTTTGCATTAATTCTTATCTTAAATTTACTATAGATAAGGTGTTTTTTCCTCTGACTTCTTTCAAGGTTTTCTTTATCTTTTTGCAGTCCAGCAGTTTGAGTATGATAAGCGTAGGGTATGTGAGTGGAGTGCATGGTGATGTTATTTTGTCTTTGTTGTTGTTTTCTACTTCCTGGATATGAAATTTGGTGACTTTCTTTTTTTTTTTTAAAAAAAAAAAAAAAAGCTTTTGGTCATTATTGTTTCACATACTTCTCTCTTCTCTGTTTATTCTTCTTCTGGTTTTCAAATTATGCACCTGTTACATCTTTTGAAGTTGTCTCACTATTCTTGGATGTTCTGTTCTGTTTATTGGCATATCTTCAAGCTCACTGATTCTTTCCTCGGCCAATGAGCCAAATGAAGATATCTTTTATTTCTGTCACAGTGTGTCGGTTTCTGACATTAAACAATTGTTTGCTTAGAGTTCCAGCTTACATTCGCCATCTAGTCTTATATGTTGTCCACTTTTTTCCATGAGAGCCTTTAAAGTAATCACGATTATTTTCAAGTCCCTGCATGATAGTTTTAAAATTTGTATCACATATGTATCTGGCTCTAATAATAGCTTTGACTCTTCAGACTGTATTTTTTCTTGCCTTTAGACATGATTTGTAACATTATTTGTTGTTGTTGAAAGCCAGACATACTGGATCAGATAGCGGGCAGTGAAATGTTTTATTGTGCAGATTTATGGTGATCTAGCTAAGATTAAGGCTGTGTTAAGTGTTACAGTATTAGAGATTCCAGACACTTCAGATGCCACCAGCGCCTTTGTTTTTGTCTCTCCTCTTTACTTAGGACTTTGGTAAGTCTTCCCCCTGAGAGTCTGTGTGCTGCAGCTCCTTCAGCCGTAATCCACTGCGTTTATCCCAAAGCCCTGCTGATATGGTGAGGGATGGGGAAAAGGGGAGTGTTCAACAATCTTCCAGTTAAATATAAGTTGTAATGAGCCTGTCCCTTTGGAATGATATTCCACAGATGTTTTTCCAGTGATTCAGTTTTTATTCCCCCCTCCCCTGGCTGCAGCATTCTCTATTTCCTTAAAGCCCTAGCCTTGGTTGACTATGTGGGGGTTTTTTTTAATATATTTTTTTTTTTAGTTTCAGAGAGGAAGGGAGAGAGAGAGAGAGAGAACATCCCTGACCAGTTGTGTTTCCTGACCGGGAATCAAACTATGACCTCCTGGCTCATAGGTCAATGCTCAACCACCAGACAGGCTGACTGTTTTTTACCTCTTTAGTTGAAGACAACAAGTCAGGTAGGAGATAAGCCTTTCTCCCAGCTGGGCTAAAACCGGGGCATTTTATTTTCTCTGTAGAGTGTCTTTCTATGGAGAAGGCTCTTGGGGTGGATTTCACAAATGTCACTTCTCCCCTCCTCATGGCAGAGACAGAAATGAGATCTTTTTGGATCTTTATTGTGAGGATCTACTGGGGTGCTTGACAGTAAATCTCACAAAAGTGTGTGGGCCCCACTCACACTATGGCTCCTAAGAACTTTTCTCTCATAAGCTAGTCCATATTGGACACCGGGAAATTTATCAGTCACCACACATAGTTTCGATAGGTTATGGTGCCAGCTGCTTCTTGCAGGGAAGCTGATCTCAGCTGTGGTTCCCTGGGTGAGCCTATGTTCATGCACTGGGGAGATTTTTGGCCCTACAACCTCAGTGCTCTGCTGGGTCCAAGAGGAGCCATTGATTTTCTGTCCCTCCAGCTTTTCCTTGTGAGTGTGAGAGCCTCAACAGAGCTGAAGTCCGGGTCCTTCATTTTTCATTATTCTTTGTCCATAAATGAAATGTGTTTTCCTATTTCTTCCTGGGGTTATGGGCTCTTTCTCAGTCTGTGTTGGGGTTGTTGTTTTTTTGTGTGTGTTTTTTTGCCCAGTAGAACACTGGGACCATAAAGGCCTTTACAGTTTCATGGGGTGACAGACTTCCAAGCTACATTTGATCATTTCTTCTTTTTGTCAAAATAAGGTTCTTAAAATATTAGTAACCTGCTTCAGTATTTCAATAGTAGCTTTCTATGAAGAGTCACATTTCAGACATACTTCTTAGATTTGCTATATTCCCTCATGTTACTAGTTAGGGTTCCCCAGAGAAACAGAACCAATAAGATTTGTGTGGAATTGGCTCATGAAATCCTGGGGGCTGAGAAGTCTGGAATCTGTAGAGTAGGTGAGCAGGCTGGAAATTCTGGGAAGAGGCGATGTTGAGGCTTATGTCTAAAACCTATAGGCTGGAAACTCGGGCATGATTTCTATGCGAAGCCTTTAGCTGGAATTATGTCTTCTTGGCAAATCTGTCTTTGCTTTTAAGGCCTTCAACTCATGAGGTGAGGTCCATCCACATAATGGAAGTTAATCTGTTTTACTCAAAGTCTACTGGTTTAAATATTGACCACATGTGAAAAATACCTTCACAGCAACATTGAGACTGGTGTTTGACCAAACAGCTGGCCACCAAAGCCTAACCAACTAAAATTAACCATCAGGCTTTGCTTTCTTACTTCTATGGTTCTCTCAACTTATTGTCACTGCCTTGGCATTGTGGAGGTGGCATTCCCTTATTCTTTTATCTTCAGTCCATTTTGCCCAACTAACCACATTTACTGGGCACCACTTATATCTAGTGAACATTTTTACCAATGTGGGTGAAAGTAATACTGATTAAATGCAGTTGGGTTTTAATACACCTTGTCATTCAATTTTAGTTTTTGCTATTTGGAGATGAGAAGTAGTGACCTCCTCCAAATACTTCAAGTCCATACATTTGTAAGCCTTTCCTATTCTATCATTTTTGCTCACACATTGGCCAATTCATTTCTAAGTTAATATTTTTCTCATACCATTTTGCTAAACATGGCCAATGGCATTCACCCTATACTAATCTATGTTCCCCAGGGACACAAAATTATTTTATACATGATGTGGTTTTGACAGATGTTTTCCCCTGTCATATACATAGATGCTTATTGCTTTATTGCCTCCAGTAACAGTATCTTCATTGCCTGTGCCACATATACTATGCATTAATTTGTGGCTGTGTTGTAGTATCAATACCCACTTCTTGTACCAGCCAGGATATGTTAGGTTTGGCCACATGATACATATGATAGAACTGGGTATTCACTACCTATCTAGAAAATGCTTGTCCAAATGGCAGAGGAGAAGGCCTATACTAATAATTATATGCTCTGTCTTGAAAGTGACATCCATAATTTCTGTTATTCACTCACTGGACCGAACTACTTCACAGGTCTCTCCCAACCACAGTGGTCCACACCCACCAGGCAGAAAGTCATGTATGTTTGGGGGATAGCAGCGATGAACACCATAAGTCCTATCATCCCTATTTATACTCGTGTACTGTTGTAAATTCCTAAGGGCCATTAAATTGCAAAGGATGGCCCAGCTGGTGTTGCTCAGTGGTTGAGCATTGTCCTATGAACCAAGAGATCATGGTTCCATTCCCATTCAGGGCACATGCCTGGGTTTGGGGCTTGATCTCCAGTAGGGGACCTGCAGGAGGCCACCAATAAATGATTCTCTCTCATCATTAATGTTTCTCTCTCTCCTTCTCCCTTCCTCTCTGAAACCAATAAAAATATTTTTAAATAAATAAATTGCAAAGGATGATTTTAATCTTTTAACATAATTATTTAGTAAATGTTATGGACTGAATTGTGCCAACCCACTTCCCCCTGAAAAATTCATAGGTTGAAGCCCTAATGCCAATGTGACTGTATTTGGAGGTGGGGCCTTTAAGGAAGTGATTGGGGTTAAATTAGGTCATAAAAGCAGAACCCTAATTCAATAGCATTAGTGTCCTTATAAGAAGAAGAGAGACCAGAGTTTGAGCACACAGAGAAAAACCATGTGAGGAGACGGAGAGAAGGTGGACATCAGTAAGCCAGAGGCCGCAGAAGAAACCAAACCTGTTCCTATTGGCACTTTGAGGTTGGACTTCCAGCCTCCAGAAATGCGAGAAGATAAATTTCTGTTGCTTAAGCCACCCAGGCTGTGGCATTTTGTTACAGACCCAAGCTGACTATTATAGTAAACACAATACTTTTAATAAATAATTTGGTAAATATATTTATAATTAGCATGTGTGTGTGTGCTTTCCAGCGGCATGCTATTTTATACATTTTTTTTAGGGAAACCTGTAATTGAGTTTGAAATGTGCAACCTCATTTGCATTGTGTAATTGAATTGCCCAAAGGACTGCAGCAAAACTTATCTGTATGTTTGCAAGTAAGGGGATCTTGAAATCAATCTAATGTAATGTACCTTTCAATAATTATAAAAAGGTTCTGTTTTCAAAATTTCACTTTTATACAGAGACTTAGCTTGTATAATTATATACATTGAGCTGAGATTAGAGAAGTAAGTGTATTGACATATGCTTATTAAATTCATATGTACTTGAAAATACATTAGCTTAGGGATTCCATAATTAAATCTATGAATTTATATTGCCACTGATTTTCAAAGTTTAGAGTAGAGAAAATATTTTTTTATAAATTCACATTTGGTTTAAAAAAATTAATGTATCCTATCATGCAAAAGGATATTTTCAACACAGTATAGTGGCTGTGAAGTATTTTTTTGTGTCAGCATTTTGTTTAAAGTTTTTTCTTATTGCAAATATTTTTAAAGTCAGTATCATGAGATGAAACTATAATTACTGTATTTTCCATAGAAATTATACTTCCAAAATATCTTTTTATATCTGCTCTACAGTAAGTCATGGGTGCACATAGGTTATACATTTGAAGCATTCATTAAATGCATTAGCCTTACCCTTAAGCTATAAATTCATTTTCAGTTGCCAGGAACTTGGACTATTTAAATGAATCCTCATTTAATTCTTTCCTTTGTACTCTCCTTATCTACAACTAATTCAGAGTAATAACAATAATAGCTGTTAATTCTATTAATTCCAATAAGACAGCTAATGTTTATTGAGCATTTTCTATAAACTAGACCTTTTGTTAAGTACCTTACATTGTTTCATTTAATCTTATCCCAAGCCATATAATTTAGGTGTAATTGCCAACATCTTATTACATGAGAGGAAATGGAAGCTAGCAGAATGAATGTGAATTTTCTATTAAGCGGAGTGTGTATTGGAACTAAAACAGCCTATTTATGATTTCTATTCTTTTTTTTTTTAAATATATTTTTTATTGATTTTTCACAGAGAGGAAGGGAGAGAGATTGAAAGCTAGAAACATCGATGAGAGAGAAACATCGATCAGCTGCCTCCTGCACATCTCCAACTGGGGATGTGCCCGCAACCCAGGCACATGCCCTTGACCGGAATCGAACCTGGGACCCTTCAGTCCGCAGGCCGACGCTCTATCCACTGAGCCAAACCGGTTTCAGCAATGATTTCTATTCTTAAGAATTATGTACTTGAACCCCAATTTGGTACATACAATGTTGAGTTGGCTTCAATGTTCATTACCAGGCTCTACCTGCGGAGAATCTGATCAAGGTCTTGACTCACAAGCTACCATCTTTGGAATTACAGTTTAACAACTGCTATAACATGGTATATCCCTCCCCAAAATGGTAAACTCTCACTTTCAACCAATTGAAGTTTGAAAATCCCCTATAGTTATGCTGTGTTAGACTGAATAAGGGCCCCCAAAGGTGTCTGTATTCCCAGAAATGTTAGCTTACTGGGCTATCACTTTGTCTGTGTGATTTAATTAAGGCTCATGAAATGATATATATAGGGTTTCCCAGGTAAGCCCTACATGCACTCACACTGTCCTTATAATGGGGTGGCAGAGAGAGATTTCAGAGAGGAGAGGAGAAGCCAAGTGACCAGGGATACAGAGATGGATACAGTAATGAGGTCCCCAACCAAGGAATGCCAGGGCAGGAACTGAAAGAGGCAAGATGTGTTTATGCTCTAGGATCTTTGGGGGACTACGGCCTTTAGACACTTTGACATCAGCTCAGTGATACAGATTTTAGACCCTGGCCTCCTGAACTGTGAGAAAATACATTTATGTTGTTTTAAGCCACCAAATATGTGGTAATTTGTTACAGCAGCCCTGGACTCTACAGCAGAATGGCTTCATAAATTTGCTTGTTGTTCTTGAAATCACTCAATATTTAACGTGTTGAAGTTCACTTTCAGAATCTGTGAAGAAAAGGTCTGCTTACTGAAGAGGTTTTGCTAGATCCCTGCATGTGGATGAGTGGCCAGATTTAGCAAAACAAAATAGAATAAAAAAGAATAGGAATGCAGTGGAATGAAATGGAATAGACTATAGGCTTCTCAGTTAAATTTGAATTTTAGAAAAGCAACCAAGACTCTTTAGTATACATAAAGGTGCTCTTGTCTTATGTAAGAACTGATGTGCAGAGTGCAGGCTCCTGTTACTGAGTTCACAGCCAGCCAAAACCTACCCGGAATAGACATCTTAGAAGATGGAGCAGTCACTGTCTCATGAAACAAGCAAACAAAAGATTCAGAGAGCAGAGATGCAGGTGGGGCCCTGACCCAGGTCAGATGGACACGGAGACAGAGGCGTTCTGTTCCCCTCACTTGCAGAAATCAGACAGCCTCTGATAGTAACAAAACTTTCGGGTGGCCCCACATAGCACGTTTAGAAAATCCAAAGCAAATGAGACTCCCCATTATTCTCAGCCTCCAGAGTACTCATTAATGAGAAGCAGTTACATCCTTTGGACCCAACGCACAGCACAGCAAAACCCTGGCCAAGGAGCATCAGTAATTGTGCTGGCCTCACTCTGGGCCAAGAAGGAGAGTGTGTCCAGTGGGTGTGCCTCACTTTTGGCAAATTCCACACAGAAGTGATTACTCAATACTCAGCAAATGAGCATTGTTATTTAACCCCATCCATCGCTAAAGAAAGCGACTTTTTATCCTATGTGGTGAGAATGCAACAGACCAAATGTGTCTGGAATTTACTTATGGAGCCAGCATGTGATAGCTAAATGTACCACAAACTGGAAACTTCAATGAAATGCATGAAAATTCAAATGCGCTAATACTTACTTGATTTATGTGTGTGTGTAACTCGCAGAACATGTCTTATTTTTAATTTCAGTAAAATATTTAAAAATGTTTGATTCTTCATATTAATTTAATTTACAGGTACCACCAATTAAAAAGTTAAGCTAGCCCTGGCCCGTAGCTCAGGGGTTAGAGTGTCAGCCCACTCACCCAAGGGCCTCGGGGTTGATTCCAGGGTTGTGGGTTCATTCCCAGCTCCTGGTGGGGATACATGCGGGGAGGCAACCAGTCCATGTGTTTCACAGCAACAGTTTTCTCTCTCTCTCTCTCTCTCTCTCTCTCTTTTTCCCTCCCTCCCTTCCTCTTGCTCTCTGAAGCACAGTGGAAAAAATATCCTCAGGTGAGGATTAACAAAAACAAAAGTTGTTGAGCTAGTCTATGCACTGAGTTCGAGAATATCTGTATCTATTCAGTCCTTTTTAAAAACTGGAGCTTAGTACCAACTGCCTGTGATTAAAGGTAAATAAGGACAGTGGAGCCCAAGAGAATGAAGAGATAAAAGATGTTTCTAAAGGATACTCAAATGCTGTATTTGGCTATCTTTTCTCTCTCAGTGCTGTTGTTTACTTTTACTGGGTTTTCATTGGATACAGGGTGTTTTGTGCCTAGGGATTCTTTGATGTTCCCTGGGAGAAAGTTCATTTTTTATTTTTGAAAAGGACTTCTTTTTAGAGAGTTGTGCCCAAATAAAGCTGGCAAAGGTGATACTCTGGATCTGCATATTTGGAATAAGTTTCCTGATACACGAGCAGAAAGTCAATTTAAAAAAAAGTGGAAATGAGATACTTGTAAACTCAGGGACCATACTCAAGTTTGAGAACATTTTTGGCATCTTTACAATAACATGATACATTAAACTTATTGAAATTAAAGAAAATATTAACTAATGAAATATTATAGAGAAGTAAAAGGAACTTAAAGTGAAAATACCAACCTGAATTTATAATCATTTAACAAAATTTTACTTAAGCTTTTTTATATTGTAGCATGATTTACATACAGTAAAATGTACAAATCTTATGGGAATAGCTCAGGGTATGCAATTGTGTAAGCCCTTCTGGATACTACAATTTTTAAAAAAGCTTCATTTCTGGAATTCTACTGCACTATCCCATGTACTCATTGAAATTATACAGATTTATTCTCTGTTGCTATTCTCTGCTTGAAGGAATTAGGGATCCTTGGAAGGTTAGCTAATTTCATATCTTAGGTGAGAAGAAAACCAACATGAAATAAAATAAGCCTTTCTCTTGGAGTAGGAAGAAGTGAATGCTGTCAGAGGCGTTCTGAGATGATGAAAGGATAAAAAGGTCTGCCTAAAAGGGCTGTCGGCATCCAGCTGGGAGCAAGTAAAGGATCAGTAAGAAAATATTTACAGGTCTTTGGAGCCAAGTGAGGCTAGAAGTCCTCAGGTGTTGCTTAAAATAATGTTTGCTAATCCAAAGCTATAATTCTAAAATGAATGAATGAAGGTGTCAGTTTCTCCTAAAAATGGAGGAATGTTAGAAGACCACAGAATCGATTTGTGTAGCTGATGCTGTACCTTTCCCCTCGTGTATTTCAAGCAGCTGTTGTAGTAATACAGATGGATCTTCATTTGTTCCAATCTCTTATTCAAATGTGAAATATGTCAGAAACAAGAAATGAAGGCTAGATCCACTAAGCTCATGCTACTATGGGGGTTACTGAGTATGGTTCCTATAAGGAATGGGAGACTGTAAAGCTTAGTCCTGTTTAGGATTGTCACCTCCCTGGACATCTGAGAGGACTGTCATTGCCTCCGCCTGCTGCATTTGCCCTGGGTTTGCTGGAACTGGCCCTCACTCATTACCCAATGATGAGAGCATTAGGTAAACTGCCAGGGCAAGGCAGTGTGGTGTTCCAAACAGTTATTTAAAGGAAGCACTTTGGTCTCAGCATCTTAAGTGGTGGAAGAGCATGGAAATCCTGCCTTGAGAAGCCGTTAGGCCTTTTCCATTCCCTGCATGGTTCACCCCAGCCCTGCAGAGCCCTCAGCAGACGGCTGCCTTGCTGGAAACTAGAATCCAGGGGATCTTTGTCATCTGATGCCGTCTTCATTTGTCTATACTTCCATGAATGGAATTGTCATCTTTACCTCTGCTTGTCCACCTTTCAAGCAATCACATTGCATTGCTTCAAGCGCTTAGAAAGCGGTGCTAACTTGCGGGCAGGTGTCTCCTGAGGAGAGACCTTTCTCATAGATGACTTTCAATCTGAGACGAGAGAAGGGGCCAAAACCTACTAGGCGGTTTCAACCATTTAAGAAGATGCATTATTCGTACAGAAAACAATAACTAAATTGATTAACTTGGAAGTTGTTTTGAAATATTTTTTTTTTCCGTGAGAGACACGATTCAGTTAATAATAAGTTAGACATAAATATGCATACCCCATAATCCCCATGAAGATGTAAAATAATGCATGGAGATCTGTGTTAATATAATAACTGGTAAAGTGAGAAATGACAGGAGCACTCATATATTTTATGCACATCAGACATACATCTATCTTTTTAATACAGCCCAGGAGATAAGCACAGCTGCAGTTCATCAATCCTAAGACACACTTTGATGCTCGCACTTTAATCTGAAATGCTGTCTGATGTACTTCACAGTCATGATGTCGCATGATTTTTGTTATCTCTGCTGTGGATATCATTACCTGTGCATTCGTGCTGCCACTGTAAACACCTCTGTTCAGTGTCAGAAGTTTGAAGGAAAGCCTCAGAAACCACAGTGGAGCACTCTTTTAAGACCTAGGTACCAAAGGTGATGGTATTAGAAAGAAACAAGATGTGATTTAGAAATTTTAAATAATTCTTCTGGAACAGGGATCAAAAGCAGATTGGCTGTCTGTAACATCTAAGCCAGGGTGAGAATCAAGCACCGATGTCTTTCGGTTCTTTCATGTGCCATGTGAAGAAATCCCGACTCCCCAGTCTTTAGGACGGCCCGGAGAATGTGTGGAACAAAGCAAATGGACATGAATTCTAAATCAAAAAGTGATTCAGAATAGTCAGATGCTGAAAGTGATGAAGTTGACTAATTTATCTATTTTGCATTTCTTCATTTTATCCATGCATAAAAGTCATGTGAAAAGTTGATGTTTGATCAGGTCTAAAAAGCTAGTCTGATAAATATAAAATTATTCTAAATGATAAATTATTTTTTAACGGGCAGCATCTTTGACTCTTTGCTGGCACAGAATATAATGAATAGTCTGTCACAATTATTGTCCTTATTTTAGAGATGCAGAAGGTTTCAACCTGGGGTAGTCTCATTTTCAGCCATCATTATTTTTATTTTATAAAATATTAGAGGCCCGGTGCACAAAAATTTGTGCATGGCGGGGGGGGGGGGAGGGCGGTTCTCAGCCCATCCTGTGCCCTCTCGCAGTCTGGGACCCCTCAGGGGATGACCACCTGCTGGTTTAGGCCCGCTCCCCGGAGGATTGGGCCTAAGCTGGCAATCAGACATCCCTCTGGCAGCCTGGGAGCCCTCGGGGAATGTCCATTTGCCAGTAGAGAGCAGGCCTAAGCTGCAGTCTGACATCCTTAGCACTGCTGAGGAGGCGGCAGAGGCTCCCACTACCACTGCTGTACTGGCAGCCATCAGCCTGGCTTGTGGCTGAGCAGAGCTCCCCCTGTGGGAACGCACTGACCACCAGGGGGCAGCTCCTGCATTGAGCATCTGCCCCCTGGTGGTCAGTGTGTGTCATAGTGACCAGTCATTCCCAGTCCTTCTGCTGTTAGGGTCAGTTTGCATATTACCCTTTTATTATATAGGATAGAGGCCTGGTGCATGGGTGGGGCCCGGCTGGTTTGCCCTTCAGGGTGGGGGTCCCCACTGGGGTGCCACTGGAGTGCCTGGCCAGCCTGGGTGAGGGGCTGATGGCTGTTTTCAGGCTGGCCACGCCACCTTTAGGGTGGGGGGTCCCCACTGGGGTGCCTGGCCAGTCTGGGTGAAGGGCTGAGGGCCGTTTTCAGGCTGGCCAAGCCTCCCAAGCAACAGAAGTTCCCAGCCTCTCCTTTTTTTCTTTTATTTTTCTGGGATTTATTTACCTTCTATAATTGAAACTTTGTAGCCTGGAGTGGAGCTCAGAGCCGGCCAGGGCTTGGCTTCCTCCATCACCAGGGGCAACCCAAAGCTCCAGCTCAGTGGCCATGGCCGGCTGAAAGCAGGTATCTGGGGTTTATTTACCTTCTATAATTGAAACCTTGTAGCTTTGAGTGTAGCTTAGAGCTGGCCGCAGCAGGCGGGGAACCTTGGCTTCCTCCATCACTGGAGCAAGCAAGCCTCCTGCTCGTACCAGCTCCATGGCTGCCAGCCACCATCTTTGTTGGCAGTTAATTTGCATATCTTGCTGATTAGCCAATGGGAGGAGTAGCGAAGGTATGGTCAATTACCATGTTTGTCTATTATTAGGTAAGATAATGAAAAGTAAACCTTTTTACCATGAGTCTAACCTTTTGGATACAGCTTTAATTATATATTTAAGAGGGTACTACATTCCATTTTTCCTGAGATAGTTACTAAAGGCTTCATATATATGTAAACTTTTTTTGGTTTAATAATATAAAAACCCTTATAAAAACCTTTTTTAAAATTGTGCTTGTTCTACAAGATTTTATAAACACTAAGTTTTAGCCCAGTGTCAACTTAGTATGCTAGTGAAACATAACCAAGTTAATTAACATTCTATTAGCCACTTCAGAAAGGTAGCAAAGAAATATGCTATTCTTAGGCCAATATGTAGTTTCCTTTTAGAAACAATGGTATCAGAATCCTTCGCTAAAATGTGAAAACTGACTCAGCATAAAAGTATCTGCTATCAATTGCATTGCCTGCTTGCTACCCAGGCAACCTTTTTTAGCCAGGTCCCAGGAAATTAATGAACAGATTTGATTCTGCTTAGCTTGGAGAACTGATAAAAATCTCACTCCAAGGTAATGTGAAGGAAGATATAACCTTTCACTTTCTATTCTTTTAAGAATAATTAAAAAACTTAACTTAAAAAATCCCTATACCATTCATTGCTCCTTCCTTTTCACTCCAAACTATAATGATGCTGATTAATCAGATAAACCCAGATATCTGTACCCTAGGCTATAATAATCTTTTCTCTGTATTCTGATTTTGTGAAAGTTTTTTTTTTATTTCTTTTAATGGTAAAGTGATTTTCTACTTCTATTTTAAGTTGCATAGCCATTTCTAATTTTTGTTAAAATGGTCAGACTGTCCTTTCTTTCCTCCATAGAGGATAAAGATTACATAGAACTGTATATCCTGGCACCCTATGTACATAACAAAACAGGAATAACTAATTTCCCAGAGCAAAAATATAATTATGTTATTTTAAAATTGCTTTTCTTGCTAAAGATATATGTTTGAGGACCAATTAATTTAACCAAGAAGCAAAGTGTCAAAAAAAATGTGGAAAAAATTGTAAATATTTAACTGATTTTTATAAAATGAATGTGGGAAGCATCAAGACATAAACCGTGTATAATCTGTGTTATGGGGCATATAAAAGGTGTAGATGGAGGTAAAACTGGTAAAACAGTATTCTAGAAACTTCTCAATAGAATTTAAAAACCTAATTGAATGCTTTCTTAGTAAGCAACTACACTTTGCAATCTAAAAGACTCAATTAAAAATCCGTTTTCCAGAAATGAATGGTACCCCATCAGCCATTTCATTCTTTATTTTGACACAGTGACTTTTGCAGCACCAGTGAGTTACTATGACAACATTCAACATCTGCTTTTAAGACAATTTCTAAATTGAATGTCAGAGGTTGCTCTGATTTATTCATGTCAATGCTTAAAATGTTACAGAAAGGCACCAGAATATGAAAGGTATGTTGGTGTGTTACGTCAAAGCTAGTATTCTAAGTAAACGGTATGTAATTCATTGGTATAGTGCCCCACAGTAATAAGTGGCCCAGCAGCCCTTTTTCATTATGCTGATATTGCTTAGATTATTGATAGATGTTTTGCAGCAATTTACCCATTCTGGAGGCTATCAAATGTTAAGGTGACTCATATTCCTTATTCTAAATGTAAGCATTAAATGGAAAATACTTGATAATGCCATTTTAAAAGTTCATTTAAGAGTTCTGCATATATTATTCATTTATTAATTTATTCATTCCTTCATTTCTCTTCACATACATACGTAGAATATGCTCAAGGCATGATGCCAACTAAAGATGATTATGACAAACTTACCTTTAAGGAATTTATAATCTGCTAGAGGCCCAGTGCACGAAAGTTGTGCACGGGAAGTGGGGGAGGTCCTTCAGCCCAGCCTGCACCCTCTCCAATCCGGGACCCCTCGGGGGATGTCCGACTGCCGGTGATCGGGCCTAAACTGGCAGTCGGACATCCCACTCACAATCCAGAACTGCTGACTCCTAACTGCTCACCTGCCAGCCTGATCACCCCTAACTGCCTCTGCCTGCTGGCCTGGTCACCCCCAACTTCCCCCCCTACACTGGTCTGGTCGCCCTAACTGCACCCCCTGCCAGCATGGCCACTCCTTAATGCCACCCCTGCTGGCCTGGTCGCACCCAAGTGCCCCCACTGCTAGCCTGGTTGCCCCCAACTGCCCTACCCTGCTGGCTTGGTCGCCCCTCACTGTCCCCCCTGCTGGCCTGGTTGCCCCACACAACCTGTTTCTCAGTCGTTTGGTCATCCCTCACTGTCCCCCCTGCCGGCCTTCTCGCCCCACTCAGCCTGTTCGGTCGTCCGTTCAGTTGCGATGGCCTCTGGCTCTGTATATATAGAGATTATTGGGAGAGAAATGTAAACACAGAAAAAAAGTCTAATGAAAAGAAAGATCTCTAAGAGAAAGTGGAGAGGGATTAGTTTAAATTACAACCTAAAGAATAAGGGAGATGTTGACAGAGAAGCGGAAAAAGAGCCTCCCAGGCAGTATACAAAGAAAGTAAGTGGGAAATGCCCAATGGACAGTAAGTTGGAGTTGGGTTCAGTGATAGACAAGCCTGCACAGTAACATTCTAATGATCATCAAAGCCACAGACAGATTAGAAAAATGTATCTTCTGTGGATGAAGAATGTTCCTAAAATATTGTAAATTTGGAAAGAATAAAAGAGATCCGAGAAATGTTTTTATGTTGCAGTATTAATATGGCAAAATACACATACACATCATACACTGAGGCTATGCAAGCATTTTGCACTTAAACATTTTTGCAGTTGTTATCATGTTATACCTAATTTGCGACTAGACACTGTATTTGTTTTCCATGTGCTGGGATTCACTGCTGTTTAACAATTTATTTAACTTTATGAGCATGATTTTACCACCTTGATTTCTACTAGATGTGGGAAGGTAATGTCACCTTAAAGCCTTTCTACTCTTGAAGCTTTGAAAATATTTGATTCTAGTTATCCTAATAATCACTATTCATTGATGGTCAAGCCAGACACATTGTCAGAATCATTGACTGACTGGGTTTGCTATTGATGATCTCTGAGACTATTGTGAAGCTATTTTGCTTTATTAAACAGGGATCTTAAAAAGTGTGAGAACAATTTGTCCCATGTTCTATTTTATGAGTGAAATTAAAGTTAAAAATTCAGTGTCTCATCTTTGTCTCTAAAACTTATCTTGAGAAATTATAACATAATTTGACATTAGTAGAGCAGTTATTTACAACACCCATTTTTATTTTATTTTTCTGTTATCCTCTTTTTTATGTTTTATTTTATTTTTATTTTTTAATCTTTATTTTTCAGTTCTTCCTCTTTTTCCCCCCCATAGCTCCCCTCCACCAGGTTCCCACCCCACCCTCTGCCCTTACCCCCCTCACTGTCCTCATCCATAGGTGTCTGATTTTTGACCAGTCTCTTCCCACACCCCCCACACCCCTTTCCATCCGAAAATTATCAGTCCACTCCCTTTCTATGCCCCTGATTCTATTATATTCACCAGTTTATTCTGTTCACCAGATTATTTATTCACTTGATTCTTAGATTCACTTGTTGATAGATGCATGTTTGTTGTTCATAATTTGTATCTTTACCTTTTTCTTCTTCTTCCTCTTCTGAAAGGATACCTTTCAGCATTTCATATAATACTGGTTTGGTGGTGATGAACTCCTTTAGCTTTTTCTTATCTGTGAAGCTCTTTATCTGACCTTCAATTTTGAATGATAGCTTTGCTGGGTAAAGTAATCTTGGTTGTAGGTTCTTGCTATTCATCACTTTGAATATTTCTTGCCACTCCCTTCTGGCCTGCATAGTTTCTGTTGAGAAATCAGCTGATAGTCGTATGGGTACTCCCTTGTAGGTAACTAACTGTTTTTCTCTTGCTGCTTTTAAGATTTTTCTCTTTGTCTTTTGCTCTTGGCATTTTAATTATGATGTGTCTTGGTGTGGTTCTCTTTGGATTCCTTTTGTTTGGGGTTCTCTGCACTTCCTGGACTTGTAAGTCTATTTCTTTCACCAGGTAGGGGAAGTTTTCTGTCATTATTTCTTCAAATAGGTTTTCAATATCTTGCTCTCTTTCTTCTTTTGGCACCCCCATAATTTGGATGTTGGTTCACTTGAAGTTGTCCCAGACGCTTCTTACACTATCTTCATATTTTTGGATTCTTTTTGTTTATCCGGTTGGGTGATTTTTACTTATTTGTACTTCAAATCTTTGACTTGATTCTTGCAATCCTCTAGTCTGCTGTTGGATCTATGTATAATATTGTTTACTTCAGTCAGTGTATGCTTAATTTCTAGTTGGTCCTTTTTCATATCCTCAAGGGTCTCCCTACACTTATTGAGGGTCTCACTAAATTTATCAGCGGTTTCTATTTTCTAGAAAATTCTTGAAAAACCTATAACCGTGGTTTTGAACTCTATATCCAGTAGTTTGCTTTCCTCCATTTCTGTCATGTGTGACCTGTTTCTTTGTCTCCACATTTTGTCTGCTTCCCTGTGTTGATAGAGTGGCTTTCTGTGCTAGGCGTCCTATAGGGCCCAGTGGCTCAGCCTCCCCAATTACCTGAGGTGGACACTCTTGGTGCACCCCTTTGTGGGCTTTGTGCACAGTCTTGTTGTAGTTAAGCCTTGATTGTTGTAGGTATCACTGGGAGGAATTGACCTCCAGGCCAATTCGCTGTGAGAATCAGCTGTGTCTATGGTGGGAGAACTTCTGTGCTGGAGATACCCTGCTGCCATCTGGGCCTGCTATCTGCGACCTGGGGTGTCAGGCATTCGGGTGTGCGACCCGACCCGGGGCGGCCGGGCGGGGCACCAGCGATCTGCTGGCCCGCCCGGGAGTCCCATGTGCCACCTGGGGTGGCGCCTCAACCCCCGATCGGCCCTGCCCTGAGCGTGACAGGGGACAGCGCCCCAACCACTGGATTGGCCCTGCCCTGAGTGTGACCGGGGCGGTGCCACAACCCCCTGATCCGCCCTGCCCTGAGTGTGACAGGGTGCAGTGCCCCAACCCCCAGATTGGCCCTGCCTTGTGCGCAACCGGGGATGGCACCCTCAACCCCCTGATGGGCCCTGCTCTGTGCGCAACCAAGGGTGGCGCCCCCCAAAACCCCGATCGGCCCTGCTGAGTGCGCGACCAGGGCTGGCACCCCAAACCCCCTGATCGGCCCTGCCCTGTGTGTGACCGAGGGTGGCAACCCACCCCCCCATCAGGCCCTGCCCTATGCATGACCCGGGGAGGTGGGGCAGGCACCTAGGGATTGGGCCTGCCATCTGCCACCCAGGAAGTGAGCCTAAGGCAGCAGGTGGTTATCTCCCGAGGGGTCCAAGACTGTGAGAGGGCACAAGTGGGGCTGAGGGACACCCCTCCACAACCAGTGCACAAATTTTTGTGCACTGGGCCTCTAGTATGTATGTATATACATATATCTATATCTATATATATCTATATCTTTATCTACCTATCTATATCTATATCTATATCTATATCTATATCTATATCTATATCTATATCTATATCTATATCTATATCTATATCTATCTATCTATCTATGAGAGAGAGAGCCCTAGCTGGTTTGGCTCAGTAGATAGAGCTTCGGCCTGTGAACTCAAGGGTCCCAGGTTCAGTTCTGGTCAGGGGCACATGCCTGGGTTGCTGGCTTGATCGCCAGTAGGGGGCATGTAGGAGGCAGCCAATCAATGATTCTCTCATTATTGATGTTTCTCTCTCTCTCTCTCCCTTCCTCTGAAATCAATAAAAAATATAACCTATATAATAAAAGCCTAATATGCAAATTGTCCCCTTGACTGGGAGTTCGACCAGGAGTTTGACTGGGAGTTCTACCAGGGGGTGGGCCTGGCCAGCTAACTTCCTGCAGCCTCTCCCCCTAGCTGGCCCTGCCCCAGCCGGCGGCCAGGGGAAGGGAGCTCACAGCCAGTAGCTGGCAGCTGATAGGGACCCCTACCAGTGTGGGAATTTCATGTACTGGGCCTCTAGTATCTACACTAATAAAATAGAAACATGCAAATTGGTGTCACTCTGCTACACCCACAAATCACGCCCACCATCCAATCAGGAGCAAGTATGCAAATTAACCCAACAAAGATGGTGGCGGCCATGGTGCTTGAGCAAGCAGGAGGCTTGGGTTGCCCCTGGGGATGGAGAAAGCCAAGTTTCCCGCCCACCCAAACCAACCCTGGCCTCTGCCAAAGGCTACAAAGTTTCAATTATAGAAGATAAATAAATCCCAGATACCTGCTTCCCTCTGCTCAAGGAGGTGCTGAACAAAAAAACAGAAAAAATGGAGGAGCTGGGAGCTTGGGTCGCCAGGGGCTGTGGCCAGCCTGCAAACAGCCATCAGCCCCTCACCCAGGCTGGCCAGGCACCCCAGCGGGGACCCCCCACCCTGAAGAGGGTATGGCCAGCTTGAAAACAGCCCTTAGGCCCTCACTGAGGATGGTCACACCCCCTAAGTGGGGACCCTCACCCCATGGGGGCATGCCTGGCCTGCACACCACCACAGGCCCCTCGCCCAGGCTGCCCCACACCCCAAGGGAACCCCAACCCTGATCCGGGACACCCTTCAGGGCAAACCAGCCGGCCCCCACCCATGCACCAGGCTTCTATCTATACTAATAAAAGGGTAATATGCTAATTAGACTGGGAGACCTTCCAGGAGACCTTCTGGATGTTCTTCTGGACAAAGCCATGGTGGCAGGGCCCAGGTAGAGGCAGTTAGAGGCCAAGAGGGGTGGGCAGTTGTGGGTGATCAGGCTGGAGGAGGGAGGGGATGTTGGGGGTAAGCAGACCAGCAGGGGACCAGTTGGGGGCAAGCAGGCCATCAGTGGGGGTAAGTTGGAGGTGATTAGGACAGCGGGGGGTGGGCAGTTTGGAGTGAGCAGGCCAACAGGGGGCAGTTGGGGGTGAGCAGGCCAGTGGGGAGGGAAGGTGGGGGCAAGCAGGCCAGCAGGGAGGGCAGTTGGGGGTGAGCAGGCTGGCAGGGGCAGCAGTTGGGAGTGAGCACACTGGCATGGGGTCATTTGGGGGCAAGCAGGCTGGCGGCGGAGGGCAGTTGGGGGCGAGCAGGCCGGCAGGCAAGCAGGTGAGCGGTTAGGAATCATCAGACCCGAATTGTGAGAGGGATGCCCGGCTGCTGGTTTAGGCCCAATCCCTGTAAACCGGCAGTAGGACATCCTTCGAGGAGTCCCAGATTGGAGAGGGTGCAGGCCAGGCTGAGGAACACGCCCTCCCCTGTGCACAAATTTCATCCACCGTGCCACTAGTATATGAGAGAGAGAGAGAGAATTCAATTGACTTTTGACTTTTTTTCTCTTTGGTTAAAATGAAAACAATTTTAGCTTGACTAGAGGTACAATATGTTTACAAAAAATAACAATGAAAGAATTATATGTTAAAACCAAATTGTAATATTTTTGTTTTTGTCAGTGATACAATGAATCATTTAAATTGTTTTGATAGTAAGACTTATTTGTAGAATTGAGGACTATGACATAGAAGTATAACATGGCTGCCTAGCTTCTGTGGGAAATTGATTCAGTTAGCTCAATCAAATGCCAGAGAAAGCTTTGTTGTGTATTTTAATATTAATGAAAAGTACTTATGTGGACAAAACAAGTCACGTATGCCTGTAGAAAAAATTAAATCTTGAAAACTTCTAGTCATCACATCTAGACTCTCATCATTTTATACTTTTTAAATCATTTTGGTCTTGATATTGATTTGGGTACTTAAAACTTTTGAAACCTAAAAAATGATAAAAATAGAATTTTAAGTGACTATAAATAAACAATATTTCTGCTAGAGATGAAACAGTTTTGGTGTGAATTCTCACATACACCTATATTCCTTAAAAAATATGAAATAAAAATAATATGTATTTCATAATGGTAGCTTTGTGTCAGGCAACATGCTATGCATTTACACAAATTATCTTATTAATCCTCACAAAAATCTTAAAGGAAGATATTATTTATTCACACTGAAGTTGATATCCTATCCAATAAAGATGGAATGTGCAAGTTAACCTTCACTCCACAACAAAGATGGCAGCGCCCACAGCCAATAAGGAGGGAATATGAAAATCGACTGAGAAAGTTGTCGGTGGCTGGGCCGGGACGCTTGCGTCATCACCATGGCAATGACGCAGGCATTCTGCCCGGCTCTGGCCGCTCTGGGCCTCTGGGTAGTGTGTGCGCACAGGCATGGAGCAGCTGGGGCTGGGCAGGATGCCTGCTATGAGGGGGAGTGTAGGAGATGGAGGGAGCTACAGGAGGGCAGCAGGGCCAGAGCGAAGGCAGAAGGCGGCTCTAGCAGGAATGAAGGCAGAAGGTGGCAGCCAGAGCTAAGGCCCAGGTTCCAGGTGCTGGAGGGAAGCTGGTGCAAACCTATTCTTGTACGAATCTTCATGCACCGGGCCTCTAGTATAATTATATAGATTCAGATAATTATTGTGGTAGCAATGTAACAATCTTTGGAATGAAAAATGTGTATTCACTGCAATGTGACTTTTTTTTAACTTCAGTGTTACTCATTTCATCAAAACATACACAAAACCCTGTTTTCCTTACTCAAATCGAGACCTTACAAAATGACCTTATCAAGGGGCATAAAATGATAGTCAAAAAAATAAAGAAAAAGACAAGTCAGGTTAGCAACAGCTTCATGATGCTTGCTGATGCACAAGGGAAACTGAGAAATTAACAAACATCTATCATGCAAATGTATGCAAATATGTGCATCTTCATGAAACTCAACAGGGACATATAAACTGATGTTTATATTCCTGACACTTCCTTGGAGTAAATAACATGATTCAAAAGTATTTCTCCAGTATTATTCATTTGATTCAGTCATTATCTCTGGTTTTCAGTTATTTAATTCTAGAAGCCCAGTGCATGAATTTGTGCACAGGTGGGGTCCCTTGGCCTGGCCAGCGATTGGAGCCATTCAGGGCCCTCTTGCTCAGTCCCGATTGGGCCTGATCAGGGCGGGCAGGCCGGGGGAAGGGATGGCGGGAAGTTGGCCGGCCTCAGGAGGTTGGCTGTGGGAGTGCACTGACCACAAAGGGGCAGCTCCTGCATTGAGCATCTGCCCCCTGGTGGTCAGTGCGCATCATAGCAACTGGTTGACTGGTCGTGCAGTCATTTGGTTGCTTAGGCTTTTATAGATAGATAAATTACACAGAAATATGTTACTAGAAGGAATGATGTTTCAAAAGGAAGAAAATGTGGGTAGGATGGTGATGGAATTGCATAAATAATTAAACTAAGCAATACATTTATAACTAGTTATTTCCTTTTTTTTTTTTTATGCCACACACTTCTAAATTGTCTTTTTTGCTTTCACTTTTTCCGGGGGGCTATATTCAGAAGTTTTTCATGGAATACAGAATTCACAGACATAAAAGATGAATTTTATTCCACCAAGAGCTTCCATCTGTTGAGCCAGAAATGATGATAACTTCTGCTTTTACTTAATAGTCACAACAATCTCATGATATATATTATGTCAATGTTTTATAGATTTTAGAAAATGAGATTCAGAGAGTTAAAGTCACTGGCCCCTCAAGGGAACATCATTTTGAGGTCAAAACTATGCACAGTTCTCATAATTCCAAAGCCCATAATTCAAGCCATGGCATACTTTTTTGTTATCTTGATTTCAAAGAGCATTTTATCAATCCAGAGCACTGTTTCATCAGACCATAATAAACTCTCTTCTAGTGATATGGGATATTTGGACTAGAACACGTGGTGTTCCTCTGGGCAGGATGGTTCCCGGGCTCTGTGTCCCTCAGAGTTGAAAAATGAATCCACGGACGGAAGATGATATAGCAAAGGTGGAAATTTATTGAAGTACAAGTACAGACTCCCATGTGGGGAAGGGAAAAAATCTCACAGCACAGACTCTCCTGTGGGGAGGCGGAAAGAGTCCCACCCAGTCCCTTCTTCCACAGTTTATAAAGGCTGCAGTTTCCTGTGCATCGTATCCCTTCTGATTGGCCACTATCCCCCTTTGATTTGGTCACTATAGTAACTTCTGAGCTCAAAGGTCAAAACCTCACATGGGACCTGTGGGGATCTCTTCCCTCATTGTTCTCCTATTCCCTCTGGGCTTTCTTCCTCCTTTATTTTGTAAATATAGACCTTTTATTACTCCCAGTGTCCTTATCTTATGGAAATGTAGCTGTGCTGCTCCCTTGTCTTATGGAAATGTAACTTCTCCCACTGTAGCCCTATGTTTTTTCCATGGACCGCTTTAATTTTTTAAAATTTCCTAAACCTGCCTAAATCCCCCTAAAATTCCTATTTCACTAGTCAGGACAGATATTCCTATTCTGTGTTTCAGAAATTTCTTGCCCACCCAGTCTACCATTGCATGACAAGAATGAACCTAGTTGTCTGGTCTCACACATACCCATATATTTTGTTTGATCTCTGTTTTACAAGTTATTTTAATATAAACTTTATTTTTACTTTGGTGATCATTTTAGAAAAATATGATTTAACATTTTTGTTTAGCAATGAATGTTTTTTTCAACTAATTTCCTGAAATATTATACTCCTAAATCTTATTAAAGTGCCTTTGTTTACAAGAATTATGTAATTCACTACTTCTCTTCATGAATTTAATATATGTGTAATTTATAAAAATAAAGATGGAGAGAACAGAATTTGGACATATAAGTTTAAAAAGTGAGGGGAAAATAAAAATGTGTAGCATATATAGAAGATATTTGGGAAAAAAGGGAGATTGGTGATATAGAAAACTTGATTCTGTTTTCCAGCTTGGTCTTACATATCTTCCTCTGATTACTAATTAAATATTTTATGTTAAAATAAATATTTTTATTTGTGATTCATTTTTACCCCTCTGGTATACATAAAATTGTTTCTGAATTTTATACGCTTAGGAAAAAATGAGGGAAACCTGTTGCATACCTAAGAATCAGTGGAGCTCAGGAGTTTAGTCATAATTACAGTAGTGATGTTGCAGAATTTATCAGGTGACCAGAAAACACACACTTGTATGCAGAAGATTCAGGAAAAACCCTTTATTTGCAGATGTACTAGTACAATGACTCAGGGCAGTCAGTTTTCCAAAGCCTGAGCGATGAATATGGAGCAAGCTTTCCTTTTATCCCCTTAGTTTCTTTGTTTAGAATTGGGGAAGTAAGATTACATCTAAAGGCCTGGCCTGGATGATACCAGTGACCTCCTCTCTGGCTAAGCTGTTAAAATCTTGGTTTATGGCCCTTGTAAACTGGGAGTATTTAGGAAAACAGTTTATATTCCCCTTCAGTGAGATAATCTGAAATGTGGTTCTCAATTCTAATCTAGTTATATAGCTTTTTTAGTGATTACCAAGGTCTGCTTGCATCAAAGTCTTGTAGTTCTTTAGTGAAGCTTGAAAATGATTTATACCCTTCATGGAGACTCTATTGACTGGACAGGACAGAGATTCATAATAATTGTTTGTAACCGTGGATCCAAATGCCCTTTAAATATTCATAAAGATTATAAAACAGTCTGACCGACATGGCTTAGTGGTTGAGCGTTGATCTATGAATCAGGAAGTCACAGTTTGATTCCCAGTCATGGCACATGCCCAGGTTGCAGGATAGATCTCTGGTGGGGGTCGTGCAGGAGGCAGCTGATCAATAATTCTCTCTCATCATTGATGTTTCTATCTCTATTTCTCTCGCCCTTCCTCCCTGAAATATATATATTAATTATAAAACAGTTCTGTGGTTGCTTTTGCCTCTCCTACACTTAAGTGTCTTTTTAGGCTTTGGATAAATGATCATACAAAAGACACTGTTATAACTAGCTGTTATTTTCTTTATTGTACCTATTATACTTCTAAATTTCCTTTCGGTATTCTGCTTTGGATTGAATGTGTCCATGGAAATTGGAAAACTATTTGTACTATAACTACAGTTATTTATTAAGTTTATGTGTTAAAGGCAAGAAGGAATAGCAAAGTAAAACATAAGTGTTGATGTTAGGAGAAGCTAGAAAAGAAAATATAACCAGAATGTTCCTTTTGGTTGAGTAGTCCCTTTTCATTGTGTGGTGGAGAACTTGAAGGAGTCTTAGGAGCCTTCATATTAAACTGTTGGCTAAGGAGGTTAATCATTCCTGTAAAATGAATTCTGCTGTGTGTCAGGTCCTGGACTGGCTAGAGGAATTTGCCTAAGGTCATACCATTAACTACTGATAATTCATTTTGGAATATTTTATTTATTGTTCATAACATAGAGAAAATTAACACAGGCTATACTGTAAATAGTCTTAAACTATATTTAATTGCAATAGAATATTATTCTTATATATGTCATATTAACTTCATGTAAAATGAGTGCCCTTAATATTACATTTTTATAAAAAGTGCTGCCCACTTCCTCCTAGAAGCTCCTCTATTATGACTTCCTTGGTATTTTTTCTATTTCATCCGTCACTTTTCTTCAGACACTCAGCCAGTTCAGGGTCTTCTCAAAACTCTATGTTTTTGAAAACTATGGGACAAATCCTGTTCTTTTATTTTTTCATTTTAAACACTTATAGTCTCTCTTTAGATGAGTTCATTCATTCTCATGACTTTAATTACCTTTTATATGTTCATAATACATGAACGCTTTGCCCAGGCCTTTTTACCGAATTTCTAACCCAGCAATTTTCAATCAGCATGCTGCAAGAACCTTTATAACATGCAATACCTTACTATTTAGCCAGGGGCACTAACCTCTTTTCCCTTATATTGTCAATTAAAAATAAAAAAGATAACAGCTACTACAACAATAGTTATCCAATGTGAATGAATCAGAATTAGACCTATTCTTTTAGTCAGATAGGCAAAAATATCCTATCTAATAAAGAGGGAATATGCTAATTGACCCTCATGCTGTCGCAAAGATGGCGGCACCCACAGCCAATAAGGAGAGAATATGCTAATTACTGCCCCACCCTCAAAGATGGCAGCACCCACAGCCAATAAGGAGGGAATATGCTAATTGACTGCTCCATCCTCAAAGATGGCGGCGCCCACAGCCAATAAGGAGGGAATATGCTAATTGACTGCCATGCCTTCAAAGATGGTGGCACTCAGAGCCACAAGATGGCCGGCAGGGGAGGGCAGTTGTGGGTGATCAGGCCAGCAGGGGAGGGCATTTAGGGATGACTGGGCTGGCAGGGGAGGGCAGTTGGGTTTGACCAGGCTGGCAAGGGAGGGCAGTTGGGGGTGACTGGGCTGGCAGGGGAGGGCTATTCGGGGCAACCAGGCCAGCAGGGTAGGGCAGTTGGGGGCAATTGGTCTGGCAGGGGAGCAGTTAGGCATCAATCGGGCTGGCAGGGGCATGGTTAGGGGATGATCAGGCTGGCAGGCATGTGAGCGGTTGGGAGCCAGCAGTCCTGGATTGTGAGAGGGATGTTGGACATCCCCTCAGGGGTCCCAGATTGGAGAGGGTGCAGGCTGGGCTGAGGGACACCCCCCTTCAGTGCACGAATTTCATGCACCAGGCCTCTAGTGTGTGTGTGTGTGTGTGTGTGTGTGTGTGTGTGTGTGTGTATATATATTTTTAGTGTGCCATATAATTTTAATAATTAACATATGTGCCATGAGATGAAAAAGATTAAAAATTGCTATTCTAACATATATATACTAGAATGTCTTATAAACTTCAAAAATATATAATATGTCTTCATTCCCTTCAAATATACCTTCTATCTCTGCCTAACCCTCCATCTAACACCATACATTTTTCTTAGTAAATGGTGCCTTCCTTCAATCATTTACCTAGAATTGCTTAAAGCAGAAAATAGACATCATCTTTTATTTCTCTTTTTTTTTCCTTCTACCTATTGGAATTAACACCAAAACTCTTCTATGTAGCCTGTAGATATGGCCTATAAACTATATCTTAAGTCCATTAGTCCATCATTCTGCCAATAATTTTGAGAATCATGTACCAGGCACTGGATTATTCACTCAAGTATATGACTGTGAACAAGACAATCACAATTCCCCTCTCATGAACTGTGCATTACAGTGACGTAAATAAGCTAATACAGTAATTCTGTAATATTATACCTTGTAAGAAATAGTATGCCATGGCCAAGAATAAGAATGGATCTATTTAAATATGGTGGTCAGGAAAAGACTCTTAAGAATTGAAAACTGAATGATGAGATCAATTAGGCCATAAAAAATAGCCTGAGAAAGGGCATGCCTGGCATCTGTATTGCAAACCATGTTGTTTGCTTATTGTCACCTTTAGTTTCCTCCCAATGACCCATAGGTTCTTGCACGAATTGCCTCTGCCAAGAAAATATACCATAAGTGCGCTGGATATTATTTGCAATACTGTAATATAGCTGTGAATAAGGCAGAGTTTAGTCATTACAGTCCTTACATTCTTTTGGAAAGAGTTAGAAATAAACTAAGAAGTCAAGAAAAATGCCAGGCAATGGCAAGTGCTACAAAGACTCAGTGGAATTACAGGAAGGTCAATGGAGGCCTTCAGGGAAATGACATTTAAAAATGAAATTTGAATGAAAGACAGGGTCAGCCATTCAAAAGGAAATGCCCAAGTAAAGGTGTTGAAGACCAGCAAAAGCTTAGTGTATTTATAAGACAGAATGAGACAATATGACTGGTGTGTAGAGGATGATAGGGGAGGGTACAAAATGAGATAGTACAGATAGTCAGCAGCTAATCATAATGGAGGGTATCAATTTGATTTTAACAATAAGCATATCAATAATATACTATATATAAAACATCATAAGATTTTTATATATTGTATATGTAATGGAATCCATTTGGATCATTTTCAGTTTCATATCATGCGTATTAATCTTTTTTGTCTTTTTTTTTTAAAGAAACATTGTTTTACATGCAACTCTAATTGATTAGTTTAACAAGGAAACTTGCTTGTCATAATAGAATTTTTAAAAATCTTTATGCTATTCATTATTTAGTAAGCACATGGCTTTTATAATTGGGCTGTATTTTGGGTTTTGCCACAAAGAATTATTCGTTTTTCTTTATTCCTCTTACAGAAAAAAAATGCAGCTATTGTGAGGCAATGTTACATTTTGCAATTTCATCTAGAATTGGATTTGTTACCTCATTAAATAGTGCTACTATGGTAACAGGAAAAAGTATATCAAGTGAGTTATTACACACCTGGATCTTCAGAAAAGCAGATGTTGACTCAATTAGGAGAAATGGAAATGTTAAACAGCACCAAATGAATACACCACAGGTATATTGTTGTTTACTTTCTATGTAATGAATTCATATTCAAATAAATGAAAGTAAGCCACACACAAATATTGTATAAATTAAGAAAAAAGTTAATATGGTTTATATAAACATACATATTTAAAAAAACAGATTTTGCTTTTCCTAATGTTAAATATCTTTGAATGTAAAATGCACACAAAGTAAGAGAAACAATTAAATACAGTAACAGTGTTATTATGAGCTTAAACTTTGACTCACTTATTTTTCATTTCCCAGAATTTATCAATGTATGAAAACAACTTGTTCTCTGAATTGAATGAGTTCTAAAATGGAATAAAATGGGATAAACAAACACAGCAGGGAATCATGTTCCTTAAATGTATGTGCACAGATAAATGCAAGTGTCTTCAATTTTCCAATCAATCCCTCAATTCTCAATATTAAAAATACATATAGGAGTTGAAATTAAAATAGCCCTTTATTACTGAAGGCTCTTAAATCAATGAAGATACATCTCATTTGTCAGGTATAAATTAAAACCAGTGCAGCTACTGTAATGACAGGAATCATTGTGCTCACATATTCTAGGCCTTTGGATTTAGTAAAAAACAGAAAGAAAAAAAATTATGATTGGATTATTGTCCGGAACCTTGGGCAGCTACTTTGTTTGTAAGCAAACAATTCTAAATAGTGTCTAGAGAAGACTTAAAAACAAATGACAAGGGCTGGCAAGGATGTGAAGAAAAGGGAACCCTAGAGCAATGCTGGAGGGAATGCAGACTGGTGCATGCACTATGGAAAACAGTATAGAGTTTCCTCAAAAAAAAAAAAAATTGAAAATGAAACTGCCATTTGACCCAGTGATCCCACTCTATGGAATATATCCTAAGAATCCTGAAACACCATTCAGAAAGAACATATGCGTGCACCCCTATGATCATAGCATTATTTACAATAGCTAAAGATCTGGAAATAGCCCAAGTGCCTATCAGTAGATGAGTAGATAAATTTGTCTTATATTTACACAATGGAGTTTTATGTAGCTGTATAAAAAGATGATATCTTACGCTTTGAGACAGCATGGAAGGACCTAGAAAGCATTAAGCTAAGTGAAAATAAGCCATTCAGAGAAAGACAAGTATCACATCATTGCTCTTATATGTGAAATCTGATAAACAAAATAAACTGATGAACAAAATAGATCCAGAGATATGGAAGCCTGCAACAGACTGAGGACTCTCAGAAGACACAGGAGGGGACGGGAAGAGGTTAACCAAAAAAGTTCTGTGCGTGTATGCATAACCCTTGGATACCTACAATAGTGCTGGGGTGTCAGGTGAAGTTTGGAGGGGGGTGAGTGTCACTGTAATACTTTCAGGGACATCTGTAATACTTCCAACAATGAAGATTTTTTAAAAAGATAAATAGGAGTATTGAGGTAATTGTCATAAGGATGATCTTATTCTAGTCATCTATTTCTAAGGTTTTTAAAATCTTTACCCAATATAGCTAAGGCTCTGTACAGATCTCAAAATCTATGTAACAAAGTTATCCTATATTTTAAATGAAAATTTAAGAGGAATTGGCTGTTATTTGATATTTAAAATTAATGCAAAGGCAAAACCAAGATGTTGCTAAATTTTGAACCATAATTTGATGGTTCTATGAAAAGAGACAGGGATTTTCAGAGTAGAACTCCTTTATAGATTATTAAGTTTAAGACAGTTATTGAATTCCCAATCAAAAGCTAAGAGGGAATATTACCTAAGTGAGAAGACATAATAGTTTGCAACTAATTTGGCATCAATGTGGATTGAAATACTTGGACTAACTGAATTCTCTAGATACAGAAGCAAAAAGAGGAAGATGCCTTTAGAGATGCTCATTGTTAAACAAATTTCAACAACTGTTTGATGTTTATCTTTGTACCTCTGTTAAAATATTTTACTTTAAGTTAAACTTTTATTTGGTAATTGTGCATAAAAGATATTTGATCAAATATGACTTTTGTTTTTTAAGTAAATTAGAATTTTTAATTGACAGCAGGGCATAGCAACATGTAGAGCAATTTATAATTTTAATTGTTCCAGGATAATGAGAAAATAGAGACATAAACTTGGAAGTTAATAAACTGAATTTAAAAAGGAGTTTGGCTCAGTGAATAAAGTGTTGGCCTATGGACTGAAGGGGCCTAGGTTCGATTTCAACAAGGGCGCATGCTTGGATTGTGGTCTCGATTCCCAGTAAGGGGCGTGCAGGAAGCAACAGATCAATGATTCTTTCTCACCATTGATGTTTCTACCTCTCTCTCCCTCTCCCTTCCTTTCTGAAATAAATAAAAATATATTTTTAAAAATCTCAAAAAGCTGTAAAATATAAAATAAAATAAAAAAGGAGTTGGGAGGCTAGAAGAGAGAACTCTAAATAAAACATGTGTCACTCAACCCACAATACTGACCCCAACAGGAAGCTACAGTACATTGCATCTCTGACAGGAAGTAAATAGTTTACTGCCTCAGCCTGTGAAGAAATGACACTATATTTCAAGTTTTGTTTCCTCCAATGGATTCATCATTTACAAGAGCCCCTCCCAAGTCCATGAGAGAGTAGCCCAGTCCCCTCCTTTGTTTCTCTGGTCATAGTTAGACTGTATATCCTAAGTTGCAATCCCTCATTGTGAAGTATGGTACCTCTTTGCTTTGTTTAACAATGGACAGGTTACTTTGACTTTCTAAATTGTATAAGTCATCCCATTCGATTGAATGCCTTATCAATTGAATGACTATCCCATTGATTGTTGTCATACTGGTCTTAGAGAGCACATTCTTCTGTACCTGGAAACAGGACAGCACAATTACCCTAAATTGTTTTAGTGGCCACAGGTGGTGCGTTCCAGCTGACTCAGTGGTCCCGAGACCAGGACAGCACAATTACTCTAAATTGTCCTGACAACTCAGTGGTCGGGAGACCCAAGGGCTCTAGATAATGTGTTTCTATCAACTCAGTGATCCGGAGACCCAAAACTGTAATTTAGATAACATGCCTAAGTTTAACCCAGGTTACCCAAGGGCTCTGGATAATGTATTTATGTCAATTCAGTGACCCCGAGACCCGAAACTGTAATTAACATGCTTAATTCTGCTTCTGTAATCTGCTTTTTTGCGAGCCAGGTGCTTCATTCCAAACCCTGGGATGTAATCAATACCTTTGTGATTTTTGCCTGTATAAGTCTGGTTTTGCCACCATCTTAATGCTATGAGATTTGGGAATGGCCCCTCATAGTCCCGGATTGAAATAAATGTGACTCTTTAATTCGACTTCTTGAGGAGTCCTTTTGTGATTCGCGGGCTACATTACAACAATTGTTCTCAAATGAACCCATTTTGCTGGAGAAATATCTGGCTGTAATTTGTTTAAAGTCAACAAGCTCAAAATGTAGACTATAGATTTCTACCAATTAAGGGAAAAAGCTGTCCTAGCTTGCTTTATAAATGAGAATTTTTCATTTAGTCAATTATTCAATGCTGAAGACAAAATAGAAATGAAAACACAATTTACATTCATGTCAATTCCAAAATGATTTGGATTAGTTATAACAGAATTTATTGATTTTCTTCAACTAAATAATTTCTGTGTCTAAGTATTTGTCCTAAGTTCTGCAATAATAAAAATTAAAATGAATAGACATTCATTTCTGATTCTAAATCCTAGCAACTAAAGGGTAAAAATTATGAGTAATGAAATAATACTAAATTTCAAGTGGCTAAGACAGCTATACAGAGTTATCACATAATACCTAGTTACAATTGAATTTTGAGAATTGCTCACTTAGAGTTATTCTGATTAAATATGAGGTCCAATTATTCTAGCAAAATCAACTTTGACATTAATTAATTCCATTCTGATAATAAAATGCAAATGCTCCATATTTGTTACTGATTTCAATATTTATAAATATTAAATGTGATACAAGTCTTGACATAATATATTTTTTCTGTAAAACCCACTTTCACCTATCACAAGAAATTAGCACTGTTAATTTGAGCATTTTTTGATTTTTACGTTTTGTTTGTAGCTAATTTGCAAATTTATTTATTTGTAATATGAGCTAAAAGAGTGAGTAATTTCTATCAAATTTATATTTGTACTCATTTACCTTTGCCTTTTATTAGTAATATTAAAATATAAACCACCATTAAGATTCATCAGGTATCATTTCCTATTAATAATTGACACTTTTGTTAAATGGCCACTTTCTCCTAAACTAGAGGAAAATGGTATAATTTGAAGCCTGCCTTCAAATCCCAGCTTTATCACATACTGGCCATGTGACATTTGGTAACCACACAGAGGCCTGTGCTTACATTTCTCATGTGGGGAATGGTGGATAATAATAGTCAGGTCCCTGTATAGTACTAGCATTATGGGAATTAAAAGAGCAATATTTGTAAAACCCTTAGACCAGTGGCTGACACACTGCACAGGCCCAATACATATTTGAAAAATAAAAGTCTTATTAGTGAAATAGGAGAAACAAACTCCCAGATGGAACATCTAGAGGGGCCATGCAAGAGAGAAAAATGCAGCGTAACAGAGTTTATTCTTATCAGAATATTTTTAAATAGAAGCTTTCTCTAGAAACCCTGGATAGCTATCAGGCCTTAGAGGAGATGCTGGATGAGAAAACAGAGAAGGTTTAAACAATATTTAGCTCTTCCCTAAGGTCAGCCCAGTTCTTTTTTGGCATATTGGGTTTATCTAGCTCAGAAGGGTCAGTTTGTGTTGCTGCAGTTCATGTGCAGTTCTTGTCATCTGGCTCTCCCAAGGCACTTCATCAGACACTGTTGCCTCTATTGTCTTCCAAATCATCAGGGGGGTATTTCTAATAATAGGTGCTACAGCAAGGCTGCCAGGGTTTCTCATTTGAAATCTTAGAACATCCTAATATTTGATCTAGAATGTATGGAGGACATATCACACCCACAAGCATGGGAAATGTCATAGAGAAGGGGATGCCCAAACTCCATTTTTTTCTGGCCTCTATGTGTTCTCTATAGGATTTATGTGACTGCTACCATAAGCCAAGTCTAGAAAGCATCTGACCTTTTCTCCTAAAGATACATCCATAGTGTGTGGGCATAGAAAGGGAAATAAGAGAATTTTCCCTTTGTAAGGCCATAGGTAGAATTGAAGATTTGGTCTCGATTGATTAAATAATAGAAGTAAATGGTAGAAAAGATTGACATCTTTGGTTTGTCTTAGCAAAATATCTTTATTAAAATTTCACAATTGTCCTGTTGAAGTAGGTAGAAGAAAAAGTTGTACTTTCTATTCAACCATACTTTTAGGAAACCTGCAGTAAAGGCAAATTCCTGTATTAATAGTGAGAGAAAAGGTGCTAATCAGTAAATATTAACTGCCAATGTCAACAGTAGTACAGTCAACTGAAAAACTCTAAAACTAGAAAATTTCAAACAATATAAAGAATAGATAACATCTTCTGACTTTATTGTTATTGACTCTATTTATCAATATTTTCTATCCCTGACCCTGTAACATACTAGTATCTTGAGCATAATCTATAATAATAAAAGCGTAATATGCAAATCGACTCAACTATGGAACAGCAGAATAACTGTCCGGACAACCTTCCAGATGGCCACGCTATGACATGCACTGGTGCCAGGCCAGTCAAGGTGGGTGCGATGCAATTGGTTGAGGAGGGGCCCGCTATCACCACCCTCTGTGGGGCAATTGATGGGGGGGCTCCGCGATTGATTACCCAAAAGAGGGAGGCCTAGGCCAACCAAGCGATTGCACCCCATGCATGTCGCCCGCAGAGGG
Source organism: Myotis myotis (assembly GCF_014108235.1). Classification (NCBI taxonomy): domain Eukaryota; kingdom Metazoa; phylum Chordata; class Mammalia; order Chiroptera; family Vespertilionidae; genus Myotis; species Myotis myotis. The sequence goes on from NW_023416401.1 coordinate 46,486,403, forward strand.
AGGTGACCAGTAGTAGGGGAGGGTGGGGCAGCACTGCACAGATGGCAAGCAGTGGCAGCGGCGAGGGTGGGGCCAGCTGCCAGCAGCCAGCAGCCAGGGGAAGAGAAGCCCTGATAGGCCCGGATCACTGGCCAGGCCTAGGGACCCTACCTGAGGGGTCCCGGATTGTGAAAGGGCACAGGCTGGGCTGAGGGACACCCCCCCCCCCCCCAATGCATAAGTTTTCTGTACCAGGCTTCTATTATCCTATCTAATAAAAGAGAAACATGGTAATTAGCATATGACCGCTACCCTTCCCATTGGCTAATCAGGGCGATATGCAAATTAACTGCCAGCCAAGATGGCGGCCTGCAGCCAGGCAGCTTGAAACTAACATGAGGCTTGCTTGCTTCAGTGTCGGAGGAAACCAACATTCCCCGCCTGCCTTGCCGGCCTCTGAGCTTGCAGTTTAAGAAACATTGTAACAAATATAGAAGCTAAACAAAACCCCAGAAACCTGCTTTCAGCGAGCCTGGGATCTCAGAGCTGGAGTTATACATTGTTTCGATTATAGAACACGAACAAACCAGATACCTGCTTTCAGCAGCAGAGACCTCAGAGCTGGAGCCAGAGCTAAAGCTGGCCCAGAATAAAAAAGAAAAAAGGAGCAGTTGGGAGCTTCAGTCAGCCTGAAAACAGCCCTCAGCCCCTTACCCAGACTGGCCAGGCACCCCAGTGGGGACCCCTCCCCCCCCCGAAGGGTGTGTGACCAGCTGCAAACAGCCATCATCCCCTCACCCAGGCTGGCCAGGCACCCCAGTGGGGACCCCCACCCTGATCCAGGACACCCTTCAGGGAAAACCAGCCAGCCCCACCCATGCACCAGGCCTCTATCCTATATAGTAAAAGGGTAATATGCCTCCCAGCACCAGAATCAGCGGAGCCGTGAGGCCTCCCAGCAACGGGATCAGAGGAGCCGAGAGGCCTCCTGGTACCCAGATCAGCATGACAGGGGGCAGCGCCCAAACCCCCTGATCGCCCTGCGGCTCTGTGTGTGACAGGGGGCGGGGCCACAACCTCCCTATCGGCCCTGCTCTGTTCCTGACAGGGGAAGGTGCCCCAACCCCCTGATCAGTCCTGCTCTGTGCCTGATAGGGGGGAGCTCCCCAACCCCCTGATCGCCCTGCGGCTCTATGTGTGACAGGGGGTGGCACCCCCAACCCCCCCCCCCCACGGGCCCTGTTCTGTGTGTGATGGGGTAGAGCCATAACCTCCCAATCGGCCCTGCCCTGAGTGTGACAGTGGCGGCGCCCCAACCCCCTGATCGGCCCTGCTCTGTGGGTGATAGAGGGTGGTGCCCCAACCCCCTGATCCTCCCTGCTCTGTATGTGACAGGGGACGGTGCCCCAACTCCCCTATCGGCCCTACTCTGTGAGTGACAGGGGGGAGCTCCTCAACCCCCTGATTGGCCCTGCTCTGTGCATGACAGGGGGGAGCTCCCCAACCCCCTGATTGGCCCTGCTCTGTGCGTGACAGGGTACGGAGCCCCAACTCCCCTGATGGGCCCTGCTCTGTGCGTGACAGGGGGTGGCGCCGCAACCTCCCCATCGACCCTGCCTTCAGTGTGACAAGGTGCGGTGCCCCAACCCCCCAATCGGCCCTACCCTGAGCGTGACTGAGGGTGGCATCGCAACCTCCCAATCTGCCCTGCTCTGTGCATGACAGGGGAAGGCGCCCCAACTCCCCAATCGGCCCTGCTCTGAGCCCGACCAGGGGCTGCACCTAGGGATTTTGCCTGCCCTCTGCCACCCGGGAGCAGGCCTAAGCCAGCAGGGCATTATCTCCCGAGGGGTCCCAGACTGCGAGAGGGCACAGCCTGGGCTGAGGGACCCCCCCTCCCCCCCGAGTGCACAAATTTTTGTGCACTGGGCCTCTAGTCTATAATAAAACAGTCTATATACTTTGCTATAGTAGATAAGAATAATTTTATAAAACGTGCAATAGATTATTAATTACTTATATTTATAAACTTGATATATTAGTAAAAAGAAAAAAAAGAAAAAAATAGGATCCGTGTAGCAGGGAGTAGGACTCTAGTCCAGAACCCCCAAGTCGTTGCCCTTTGTTTTAATAAAAGAGCCCTGGCATTGTTAAAGATATCAAGTGGGGTATAGCAATTCTTTTATCTTCCCTCTTCTGAGAGATGACTTTTTAATCTCATCCAAATGAAAGCATTCACTTAATTACAGATTTGCTGTGTTTAATATCCTTAATGTGAATGGATAGCTTTTCTTTAATTCAAATGGAAGTTTCAATTTTGTTATCTGCATTATATTTGTAATTACATTGAAATTACTATTTGTTTATAATTCAGTCATAATACATGATGCAAGATAAGAAGGAAATAACTAGCTGTGTTACAAAGCATTAATTTGCATGGACAAAGTTGACACTTTGCAGATGTAATTTGCAAGTCAAATTTATGCTTTCTCCCTCTTGGATCCTTTTTATTTACAGGAAGTCTTAGTTGAATTAATAAACAGTAGCTGAAATATTTCACTTTAATTAGTAGGAGGTGACATTTGTAGAGGAATGTTTAACCAAGAGTTGTGAGATTCTGTCAGACAGGGGATTAATGCTCAAACAAAGATCTCAATAAATATGTGGTTTTTCAAACCAAATTCACTAAACACACAGGGATCACGCTTTAGGTAACACTCTTGCATTTAACATGAGATAGTATAGCCATGCTCTTTGAACTGTGATAAATTGCTCAGCAGGTGTCTTTGAGGACACAAGACACCAAGATATTATTCTTACTCTGAAACTGTCAAGCCCTATTATTTCTGAACAAGCTAGACAGCTTTGGAAGCAAAACAAAAGGACTGTTGGTTGGAATTATAAGATTCTACAGGTATGTCTTTTTTTTTTCAGTACTAACACAAAATCAGCATCAAGGTCATTTTTTTTTAAAGAATGTATATTGGGGATAAATGGAAAAGCATAGATCTCAAGTATGAAAAATGACTAAGGAAGTAAACCTTCATACTTTTGATCTTGGTTTCTATTTTTTGTATCAAATTCCAAAATTTGTAGTGACTAGTCACTTTGTACATTAGAAAAAGTGTTCTTATCTGCTCTTTCCCTATATACATTCTCTCCATGCTGAAACAAAGGCAAATCTACCTCATTCTCACGTTTTTTATATCACTTGTGGGCAAGTACTCTTGGAGCCATATTTTTACTCAGAGGTTTGAGAGGAAATGTGCTTTCTATCTTCAATGAGTTTTTTTGTTTGTTTTGTTTTTGTTTTTATCTATTTGGGGTAGTAAGACCCATATTGGGTATCAAGTGTTATAAAGGTATTACAAGTAAATGTTACAAGAGTTCACCAATGGCAGCTGTAAATTCCAGTTGGAGCAATCAAGGAAAGGCGATTTATTCATCAGCATTGGGATGAAGTACAGCTGTTCACATCGTCATGCATGTGACATTCATCCACTATGCACATTTGATTTCAGGTGACACCCAAATTAACAAAGAAAATGTCAAAAAATCATATAACTCCAATTTAGAATCTAAGTAACTTACCAATCAGGCCAAACTGTCCTTCTTTTAAATCTCACAAAACCCTGTACGGCTGTGCATTGTAGATAAAAAACATCTGCTATAACTTTTCATTGATTTACTTCGCTCTTGGCAAGGTCCCACCACTACCAAGTTTTTATTAAAATTATAACCATACTTTTACAATTATGTTGATTCAATATATTTGAGGGGATGTTTATTAGCAGACTTTACCACTAGCCAGGACCATCCCTCAGTCTGCTTTTTTTGGGTTCAGGCAAGGTAGAAAACTGAGTGCTTTTTTACAATTTCAACTTCTGAAGTGTATAGAAAGAGCTAACATGTAAAACTTACATGTAGGCAAGAGCTTATTAAAACTCAACATAAAAATAATATACTTTTAGTATAAACATCTTTTTAAAAAATATATATTTTTATTGATTTCAGAGAGGAAGAGAGGGGAGAGAGAGATAGAAACATCAAAGATGAAAGAGAATCATTGATCCGCTGCCTCCTGCACGTCCCTTCTGGGAATTGGGCCTGTAACCTGGGCATGTGCCCTTGACTGGAATCAAACCTGGAACCCTTCAGTCCCCAGGCTGACACTCTGTCCACTGAGCCAAACCAGCTAGGGCAGTATAAGCATCTTAATATGATGCAATAGTTTGGGTTCATTCTTTAGCAACTTAAAGGAAGTACATGAATATGGTAAAAAAAATTATTGACCATTAAAGTCTATTAATTCATATTTGATAATTCCTTAAATTATTATTTTGGTTAATAATGGAGAAGATAGATATTTGAAGAAATCATATTTTCATTTAAATTTGATTCAGATAATGTATTTGTGGCTCAATATAAAAAGTGAAGCCTTCATTAGATGTACTTTTGCTTATAATAAATTATATATTTGGTTTCTCAATGCACATGTTTTTAATGTTTTGCTTTTTAAGTTATTTTTTGCCCTGTGGGATACAGGTAGACATAAAAAAATACCTACTTTGCAGATAGACATTTTTAATGTTATGAAAGGAAAGTAAAATGCTAAAGTTCACTTAATAAAGATCATGAAAGTGCCTGTCAAAATATTCCCGGATCAAGGAAACAGCAGCAATTTCAAAAGTGCAGTTCCAAAGATCCTTTATATTCAAGGAGGGAATGGTTTCCCTTAATCTCTGATAAAAGAGCTTTTATAGTGTGAATCCTCACAGAAACAAAATGAAGAACAAAAGATTATATATAGAGTTGCCTAACTTTGTTAAGTTTGAGTTCTCTCTCTAACTTTCTTAGTTGCCTTAGAAGACTTACGGAGCCAGAAACCTAAGGAAGCGAAAGCTATGTTGTGTAGATTTATGTTCTGCTGCATGTATTTATTCTGACTTAAATAATTTCCAAACCTATAAGCTTTTTTAATGACGGATGTACATTTTTTCTACAGCTTTAAACAAATAACCCCCCCTTTTTGTGATCTTCCTCGCCACATGGAGTGGTCTGACTTTTCATCAGCGTTTCCCCCCCCTTTTTTTTTCCTTAACATGCATTGACCTGGAACGCCAACAAACAATAGATTCAAGGGATGACTACCTAGAACCAATAGTGGCTTTAAAATATTTATTTGACCTCATTTTATGTCTTTTATTCTCTTGATGCCACCCAGAAATCATCTTGCTGTGTAATGACAGGAATCGATTTCATGTGCTGTGCCAGCGGGGATGTGTTTAGTTACGAGTAAGGACTAAGAGAGTCACACTTGCTTAGACAATAAGAACATTTATTATCTCTCATACCAGGAAGTTTGCTAGTAAGGTGGACTCCAGATGCAGGAAATATTGGAGACGAGAGGCTGTCTGCTTAGAGATTTTGGAGGAAGAGCACCTTGTTCTTTAGAAAAATGAGATTTCCTGGATATTGCCATGGCTCTCCATGAAGAGCCTGGATGATGGCAGCTGTCTTGAGGGTATGAAAGAACCTGAGACTAAAGGAGAAACACGGCATGAGAGTGGAGGTGGTTAGAGAAGCAGACTCCTGGTGACATCAGCGCGGTCTGTAAGCCCATTGTTTCCACGGGGACTGTGGTGATCTAAGTGGCTTTGCTTCTTCACACAGCAGTCCAGAAGCTGGTGAAGGGGCCCTCTTCTCTAATGTTTCTTTATATTTTTAGCAGTTCTGTGACACTATACTTACTATTCACTTAATCATGAAGTATTTATTGAGTGCCCAGATTGTTACAGATCCCTTAAATGTAGTTGATCCTGCCCTCACTTTGCTTAAAATGGAAAATAAAACCAGCCACAGGCTCCCACTGTTCCCTGAAATTGCCCACATATATACTACACTTTTAGTTACTCAGCTGACTTAACTTCATCTCCCTGATGTTGCCTGTCCCTCCCTGTTCCTGGTTCTAGGAAAAACTATTTTCATGCTAAGGACCATGTTCAAAAACCGATTTCATATTTTCAGCATTTGGATATATCTAATTAACTTTGTACTTTAAAAAGTCAGTATTATTAAGTTTTTTTTTGTGTTAAAAATGTAATGATACCTGAAGCTATAGCATCCTGTAGTTAATTTAAAGATTATTCAATATTTTACTGGAATATTAAACCATGTGTGCTCATCCATATATTTGTTCTAAGATGGACAGACCCTTTTTTTGTTACAGGAAAATTTCCTCTCATAAAGGATTGCCTTAACTTCTGCCTGAAGGGAAAGAACCAAATTCTTTTCAAGGAAGATGTTGGGGATAATTCAAAGTAATATCCATTGTGAAGCATTACTTTGCTTTATTTTTAAATCGAAGGATGGGTTTAAATTGATAGCAAGAGATGTTAACACCAAGCAGAAATTTGCAGGGGTGGCAGGTGGGAGGGGCTGATCTAAGGAACCACTCTACCTCAAAGAGTCAAGGTGAATTAGAAAGTTTCCAAAGAAGATGCAGAGAGAATTTGAGAGAATGGTGTTTGGATGTGGCTTCTTGTTTACCTGCCTTTATTTGTACCTGATTGTATTTATGCCTTTTTAAATCGCAGCCCAGAACTTTTGTGGCCTCTCCCCATTTTGGTAGCCATTATCCAGGCTGAGGTGTTGCTGGGATGGCCTAATAGAAGGCAGCATGAAGTGGGGTTTGGCTTGGTGATTGGCAGGCTTCGGTGTTCCCTCTTTGGGAATGTAGTCATAATTGATCTGGTTTGCCAATAACTCTGACGCCACAAGATTACAACATTATTCAATGTCATATTGAGTTCCCATTCACTTCTCTGGGTGAGGTAAGGGGAGATCAAGTGCGTTGTAAGGTTTTCATTTGTTCAGATGGAAATTGGATCCATGGAATGTAGCCTTGACTGAGAAAAGAGCTGGAGATGGCATTGATTAGAAAGCTTGGGAGAACTTGCAGTCTGGCTTTCTGAAGGAACAGATAAGAGATGAAGGCTTGGGGCTCTCTCTTTGGAGTCAATAGATGGAAGTGGATAAACAGACAAAATGACTGCTGGTAAATTTGTACTTGGACTTGGCTTCCTGGAGTGTGATCAGAGCTTAGATTGAACTTTTTAACTTGTCATTCAGTATGTAATGGATTCTACCGTCCTTTGTTCTGTCATCTTCACATAATGAATTCCACTGACCTGAGGAGATCAATCATATACCATTTGCTTGAATTCAATTTGAATGCCTGTAATTCATTAAATACATTAAGTATTAACCTGGAAATTTTAAGTTTAGTGTGTTAATGTGTTTTATCATTTATGTAAAACATAAAGTATAGCTTGTGTAAGGAATTTTTGTTTTCAAAAATTTCATTTCTGGCAGTATTTTTATTTCAGATATTCTTTGATGTCTGCCATCAGCAAATAAAGTATCTTGCCATAATTTAGTAATGGGTTAATGTATAGGTATGCTTACATTTATTGATATAGATAATTTCTTTCATGACATCAAATTAGCATGGCTAGCAAAGTTCAGAGTAAACACTCCCAGTGTATGATGACATAAGAAATAAGAAATCAATTTTCTCTTTCCATTTAAAGAAACTTCAGATTCCTTTTTAAAGAAAATGGGAAATATCTGTAATATTGTCAACAACAAAAAAAGAGCAGATTTAAATAAAAAAGAAAATGCTATTTCTATTCATCCTATAGGATCACTCATGATCTCTATACTTAAGTAAAAAAGATTCTTCAGGTAAAGCAGATGTGACAAATATCTTCAGATTTTTGGTTTTTAAAAATCTTTTAACCACACTTGTAAAATTTTAGTCAGAATTAGGCCATTAACTAACTAGGTAAGTAAAGACTTTTTAAAAATCTGAGATAGATGTTTATATTTCAGACAGACTTTTAAATATTTCTCAGATTTTTAAAAAATGTATATACATGATAAGGTCAGATGGATGTCTCTGAAGTAATCTATTAGGTTCAACAAATAACTGTGGACTTTCCTATCTTATTGTTTTTGAACAGATTTGTGATGTATTTTTATGTGTTCCAATGGTACTACTATAATACATGATATTTTGAAATTCCTTTTTTAATAACAAAGATTGAGCCACTAATATCACCACAGTCACACATAGCTGATTTGTAACTACTAATTATCATGGACTATTTATATTGTTGGACAGAGTAACCCAGAAAGAAGAAAGTTTTTCCTTTATAAGAACTGAGCCAACAGTGGGGGAAGGAAGGTTCTGACCTATGTTTCATGAGTAGAATTATGTTATCAGTCAACTTTGTTAACTAAGTCGATGATGGACAAGATGAGTTTGTAAAGTTCACATACAGTGATCAGCAAAGTGTCTTACATTAATCTGCCTGAAGACCAAAATTATGGGATTATAATTTCTCTCATTAAAAAGCAAAAACAGAATGCTAAAACTGTATAGTGAAATAAGAATTATTTCACAGCTGCCTTCCATGAATAAGAAACTAAGCTATATTTGCTCCATTACACATGTATTAAAGTGAAATGAAAATTAGACATTGATGTTCATTCCTATGCTTAAAACATTTAGTGATCTGTGTGTAATATTTTCCATGTGAACGCACCAGTAACTCATTAATTGCTCACCTTCAAATCAGACTTTCATGTATTTAGTAATGGCAAGATTTACAATTTGTGGTGATCATTACAGTGGGTCTGTATTTTAAATAAAATCAATTATTTTTATAATTAATGTGCTTGGATAGTTATTTTCCTCATGCAGTGATAAAACACTGATCTCTTGATAAATAATCAATAACTAATAATACTGGTGGTACACTTGTGAAAAGAAGGTTACAAAATGAGTTCTAAATTTGAACTAACTCTCCAATAAAGTAACAGTTTTTAAAAACTGCAATGAGAGCTTATTCCACCAAATCAGGTTGTAGTGGCAGAAATGATACAAGGTGTGCAAGTGTGTTGTTTTTGTTTGTTTGTTTTAAATATTTCCAATTAGCAACACAGGCCCATATTCTCCTCTTATCTTGATATATGGCTATATCTGATGTAAAAATATGCTTAGAAATCTGTCACTACAAAATAAGCAAATGCAAAGACAGTTCATCTCTATGAAATGTTTTTGTCTTCTGCATCTGAAATGATATTCCGTGTCCTTAATGCCTCCTGCATTGACAAATGCTAGGAAAAAAGTTACATGACTGTTATTTTCAAAGACTTGTCATAGATTTTGGCATAATGTAGATCTTCTAAGTTATAAATGTGACTAATATTTTTACTAGTAAGAAAGCATTTTCAAAATTGTATATGAATATTTTCTAGAGTCTGTGTTTTCATACTATACTTTAACTGCTAAAATAGAAAATTAGGATTTTTCCCCCTCCTGTTTGTATTATGAACTTTCCTGTCAGCTTGTTAGTACTTAAGAGTGAAAGTGGAAATATGGTGAAAATAAGTCATCTGAGATCTCAATTAAACAGGTCTATATTTCGCATTATTTAATACAAACTCTGTGCCAAGACACTGCGCTAAGAACTATAGGGGTGAATGGTCCTTGTTAAGGTGTTTGTGACTCTTGTACCAGGAGGGCTCGTACAACATACCTCTGTAGCACCTGACAAGTGTGTTAGATTTTGGAATCAGCATTTAAGTTGAAAAGCACATATGGGCAGAATCACCCCTGAAAATCGCTAAGAAAAATGCCCAAGGGGAGAAATCTAAACCCCAGGCAATGCTACAGCATTGCAATAAACAGCTGTTTCTCTGGTTGAATTGGGCTCAGAATGGGGAGCTTCTGCCATGATCGGCATGGCATAAACCAGAGAGATCAGGGAAAGGTAAAATCTCGCTCTCCCTCTCATTGTCCAGTTGGGCCTATACTCGTGGATGGACCCATTTAAATGCTTGTATATCTCCCCGCTTCTCTGGTTTTCATTTTCATTTTGATAGATTGGTTTGTTTGCATCTGTACCTGGTTTTCTGTTTTGCTCACATTTATGTGCTTCTCTCTTCCCAGGTGCCAGTGACACTGAAAACAAATGGTTCTTTGCAAGATGGCTGAGATGAGTACATTATTTCGGCTTCAAATGAACCACAGATGGCCTCCAGGTAGGTGGGAAGTGGGAGAAACTAGCCTGGCAGGATGGTGTTGAGATGAGTTTCTTAGATGTGCCTTGGATTGTGAGTGGTCCAAATGGAGAGGGACCCAGCATTTCAGGAAAAGGGATTGGCCAAAGGCACAGGATAGGGAAGAGTAGGACCTATGAGTGAGCATAAACTTAGAAAGACTTGTGGGGAACACATTAAGGGTGCATTTTAATGTCAGGATAAATACCACGCTTAAACTCCATGGAAACTGAAAAAACCCCAAACATTTTTTAAAGACTATGTCCTGATATAACCAGAACTCTGCTTTGAAAATAATAATCCCAAAGCCATTTATGAGTTGTAGAGGTATAGAAATGATGATAATACAAAGATGATAAGAAAGGAGAAAAAAATCATCATAGATAACTTTGAATTTTTCTGAGCTTATCTCACACAGAGAATGGTTGTGCTATGTACAGAATTAAGAAAGTCAGGAGCCTCTCTATCCCCCAAATCAGAAAAATTGTCACTATTTTTTATTATATTGTTTACTCCCTTCGGTTTTATTTTTTCATTTAATTCCTAATCTATCTCAAGTTCTTTTGATTGTGACATAAGATCTTATTTGATTTTGTATTTCTACTAGGCAATTTCACCACTAATATTACTGAAATGTTATCTTTTTTTCTATTGGTTGGATTCATGTGGTCTTATTACACATTATACATTGACCATGATATATATTATAAAATTAGATAGTGTTTATTATTATAATACTAGAGGCCCGGTGCACAAAAATTTGTGCACTCGGGGGGAAGGGGGGTCCCTCAGCCTGGCCTGTGCCCTCTCGCAGTCTGGAACCCCTCGGAGATAATGCCCTGCTGGCTTAGGCCTTCTCCCGGGTGCCAGAGGGCAGGCCCAATCCTTAGGTGCAGCCCCTGGTCGGGCTCAGAGCAGGGCCAATTGGGGAGTTGGGGCGCAGCCCCCTGTCATGCTAGGAGCAGGGCGGATTGGGAGGTTGCGATGCCACCCTCAGTCATGCTCAGGGTAGGGCCGATTGGGGGGTTGGGGCATCGCCCCCTGTCACACTCAAGGCAGGGTCGATGGGGAGGTTGTGGCACCACCCCCTGTCATGCACAGAGCAGGGCCCATCAGGGGGTTGGGGAGCTCCCCCCTGTCACTCACAGAGTAGGGCCTTTAGGGGAGTTGGGGCACCATCCCCTGTCACATACAGAGCAGGGCGGATCAGGGGGTTGGGACGCCGCCCTCTATCACCCACAGAGCAGGGCCGATCAGGGGGTTGGGGTGCCGCCACTGTCACACTCAGGGCAGGGCCGATGGGGAGGTTATGGCTCTACCCCATCACACACAGAGCAGGGCCCGTGGGGGGGGCGGGCACTGCACCCTCTCACACACAGAGCAGGGTCGATCAGGGGGTTGTGGCGCTGCACCCTGTCACACACAGAGCCGCAGGACGATCAGGGGGTTGGGGAGCTCCCCCGTATCAGGCACAGAGCAGGGCTGATCAGGAGGTTGGGGCGCCTTCCCCTGTCAGGAACAGAGCAGGGCCGATAGGGAGGTTGTGGCCCCGCCCCCTGTCACACACAGAGCCGCAGGGCGTTCAGGGGGTTTGGGCGCTGCCCCCTGTCACGCTGATCCCGGTGCCGGGAGGCCTCTCGGCTCCGCTGATCCCGGTGCTGGGAGGCATATTACCCTTTTACTATATAGGATAGAGGCCTGGTGCACAGGTGGGGGCTGGCTGGTTTTCCCTGAAGGGTGTCTTTGATCAGGGTGGGGGTCCCCACTGGGGTGGCTGGCCAGCCTGGGTGAGGGGATGATGGCTGTTTGTAGCTGGTCACACACCCTTCAGGGTGGGGGTCCCCACTGGGGTGTCTGGTCAGTCTGGGTGAGGGGCTGAGGGCTGAAACTCCCAACTGCTCCTTTTTTTCTTTTTTTTTATTCTGGGCCACTTTAGCTCTGAGGCTCCAGCTCTTAGGCCTCCGCTGCTGAAAGCTGGTATCTGGTTTGTTTGTGTTCTATAATCGAAACAATGTATAACTCCAGCTCTGAGATCCTGGCTCGCTGAAAGCAGGTTCCTGGGGTTTTGTTTAGCTTCTATATTTGTTACAGTGTTTCAAACTGCAAGTTCAGAGGCCAGCAAGGCAGGTGGGGAACGTTGGTTTCCTCCGTCACTGAAGCAAGCAAGCCTCTTGTTAGTTTCAAGCTTCCTTGCTGCCGGCCGCCATCTTGGCTGGCAGTTAATTTGCATATCACCCTAATTAGCCAATGGGAAGAGTAGCAGTCGTACGCTAATTACCATGTTTCTCTTTTATTAGATAGGATTATCTAATATACCTGATTCTTAATACCATAGTCTACGCATCTATCTATCTATCATCTATCTACCATCTATCTTATTTATTTTTGAACATGAATGTTATCTTTTTTTGCAGTTTGCCTTATTTTAAATAAAACATTTGATCTTTAAATTTTTACTCCATTAAAAATCTTTTAGGCTACATTATAAAATGGTATTTGTATTATTTTTGTCATCATCTTCCCCATATTAAATTCAAATATCTTCTAAGAATGTAGCAATGCCTGTGAAGAAAGTAAGGGTGACTAAGAAGCCTAGAGAAGCCCATATATTTAAGGAAAAGTTGGTCCTGCACAGGTGCCCAAGCTATTGTCCATACAATTACGTTTATGGCTATAAAAAGAAAGAAAACTGTGAAAGTGTTGCTGATTTGGGGAAACTATCCTGAGTCACCTCCCATGGTATAATATTTGTGAAGGACTATACAAGTCCTTATCTGGGGGTGGAGAGACGCCATCAGTTAGGAACAGCACTTTATGTTATGCTGGAAGAGCAGAAGGTACAGATCTTCAAAGATCTGAAAAAAAAACATACACCACAAAACAAGCAAACAAACAAAAAAACAAAGGCAGATGGGAAATAATTCTGTAATGAACCTGAGTTCCATATCAATCAGGAGTTATATAAGGTTGAATGAATTGGCATTTTAAATGATTGACATTTTGCAAACACATTTGATGGGATATTATATAGAAGTTTAAGTGCTTTGATGATATCTGACGATTTTTGTTGAGATTTAAGGTAAGCTTGGAATGTATTATTTTTCTCTTTAAAGTAATGGAATGTAGACACCTATTATCCAAGAATCCACTAATATGTTTTTGTGAAAGTGTTATACTCGCATAAGGAAGGATCCTATACTGTTACTACTATTACTATTACTATTAATTACTAGTATTACTAGTACTACTATTCCTGCTTGTATGCTACTCTCCTCTTACTCCTATTCCTTTCTTACTACTTCTATTACTGATACAACCACCATTATTACTGGAAGCAGGTAAAACAGTCACCTCTGGAGATAATTACAAATTAATAATGGTTGGTACAAAGATGAAATATATATCTATTTATATTAGGTAAAGTTGCACATATGATTTAAGAAATACAGTTTATATTATTTCCTAAATGTATGCACAACTTATTTTTAAAATAATACTATTCTTCAAGAAAGTTAGTGCAGTATGCCCTCTCATTTCCCAGGAGGTTGACACATTACAATGGGAACATAATGTAAAGGCTTATCAATGTTAGCTTCCTAAAAGTTTTCATAAAAGGTAGTGGGTCATAATGAAAGATTCCTAGTAACTGAAAAATTAACTTTTGTGCCTATTTATATACTTTTTCTCCCCCCTCCCCTTTTTTCTAGCAATGTCTTTTTAACTTTATTGAAAAGAGTATACGGTTGGGTGAGCAAGACAGAATGAATGTCATTCTTGCTGTGGAAGAAGGGGTGGCATTTGCATGAAGTGTTCACTTTCCTGCCAGGGTTCAGGCCTTGCTCTTGGGTTTAGGCCAAGGTGAAGGAAGGGCAGCAGATATCTGCATATTTGATTGCCCCACCTTATCCGTAGCCCAGCAATATACAGATAATGAGGAAAAGAGGCAAAACTCAGGTGCTTGGGGATCTTAGTCGGGCAGTGATAACCCTCTCTATTCCTTTACTCAATCCAGCAAGGGCAGCCAGCTTGATATTTTCTTCTTTAAAGTAGAAAATTTTAAAAAAGAGTACATTGTTTTTAATTTATACAGACTATGCAGAAAAAGATTTTTTTTCATCTACTTTTCAAAATAAATGTATGCATGTGTGAATACATACAATGTACTTTACTGAGATGAATACAATCAATGTATAAATGTGTGAATAAATATAATACACTTTACTGAGATGAAATAATCAATGTATAAATGTGTGAATATATATGACATACTTTACTGAGATGAGTGGTTTGGAAAGAGAAGAACAAAGTCAGTCTTTAAAGAACTTTTTTTCTGGATAAAATGCTTCCGAAGGCTGTCTGTATACTATCAGGGAATGCAGAAACATTATTCCCTGTTGAGATGTATAGAGTTAGTAATAACCTCGAAATTATCTACCAACTCTCAAATGATACTGAAGCTGCTATATTTTTATCTTGAAAATGCACATCTCTTTGTAATGGATTTTCCCTGTCTAACAATTGCCTATCAAGAGTTGTGTTTGTTTTCTGAAAGAGTGAGCATGCCTGCAAAGAATAGATTATTACTTCGCCTCATGAAAATCAATTAGGGGCTTTGTCTAAAGCTTTATCAAACATGGCAGGATTTATATACCCTGGAGGGTATATATGTATCATGGCTGTTTCTGGGCATGATTTGCATATACCTCCCATACTATCTGGGCATAAAATGTAATGGAATTGGGGGCCAAAAGGAAGTCCCCTGCATTCTGATATGGGAAAATTGGACTGGAATGCGCAGTGTTCCTCTGGGCAGGATGGTTCCGGGCTCTTTGTCTGGTGGAGTTGAAGAATGAAACCATGGACGAAAGGTGGTATAGCAAAAGGTGAACATTTATTGAGAAACAAGCACAGACTCCACGTGGGGAGGGGGAAAGAGTCCCACTGAGTCCCTTTTCCTTTGGTTTATAAAGGCTGCAGATCTGTGTGCCTTGATATCCCCTCTGATTGGTCACTATCCCCCTTAGATTGGTTACTATAGCAACTCCTGAGCTTAAACCTCACTAAGGGAGGTTCCCTCCTTCTTCTCCCTTATTGTTTCCCTATTTCCTCTGGGCTTTCCTCTTCCCTCTCTGAATGAGGGGCTTCCTTCCCTTTATTCTGTAAATGTGTACCTTCTGTAGCTCCCAGCTTCCCTATCTTATGGAAATGTACCTTCTGCTGCTACCAGCTCCCTTATTGAATGGAAATGTACCCTTTGCAGCTCTGTAGCCCTGTGCTTTTTCCATGACCCCCTTAATTCCTAAATTTCCTAAACCTGCCTATTTCACCCCTAAAAACTCCTTTCAGTTCCATACATCAGGAAGGTGGCCAAGCCTCCTTAGAAGCATGGGTTTCACTCTGAGCCCAGGGACAGTTAATGGACCACTGCAGCATCGCAGGGTAGCGAAGAAAGCTTATGTGCAGCACTTAGGAGTGGAGAGAATTGCACAGGTCAGTGGCCTTGCTCTGTAATGAAGTTCTAAAAATTACTTGCTTTTCTCTGAATATCCTAGGCCTTTCTTAGTTGGTAGTTTTGTAAATGCTGGCTCCTCTGCTTGGAATTCATTGAAAACCCCTCCTCACTTGGCACTTTCTAGAACTTGAATTAGTATTACTTCTTCTTGGGGATTCGTTGACATAATTTGCCTTTTGTTTTATAAGTTTTATTTCTCATCAAAGTTAATATTGTCCAAAAGGCTTTGAAGGTCCTGCAAAAATGGATTGAGAGCTGATTTTTCAGCTGCACCTCCCCCCCCCCCCCCACCGCTTACCTCCACTTCCACTCCCAACACACACTCAGCCTGCTTTGCCTAAACCAAACTCTTTCCTTCATCCCTGGGTGTGGGCTAGCTTTACCATCTTCCAACTTCTATCTAGGCCTGTTTACCTCATCTGTCTGGTACACACTGCTTGATCTATAATAATGCTAATAATAATGGTCGTTAGAACTTGTAGATCTCAAAGTTAAAATCAGATACCACTTGAAGGATGTTTTACTCTTTGCTTGATTTAGCAAGTTAGCTAAAAGTGATTGGTACAGACAGAGACAAATATAATTTATATATGTCAGGTATATCTTCATGTATAATCTAAGGAAAAAATGAGTTGATTCTGGTATCCTTCTAAATATCTCCCCACTCTTTTAAGAATTTGTTTCTTAATATGTAAATAAACCAGTACCAGATCTCCATTCTCTTGGTGTGTAAAAAAAATGACTTTATTCTGAAAGAAACTAAAGTTGAATAGAAAATATCTTAGTCAAATTGCTTTATTTCTTGGCGTCTTTAAAAATAATTTATTTGATCAAATGAAAATTTTTTTTATTTTAAAATATAATCTGTTTTGGGGTATGTAGCCTATTTGTCATATTTGACCTAAGGACTGAAAGTGTAACTTTTCCATTCCATTTTGCTTTGGTAGTGGTATTTTCAATATTGTCCTATAGCCTAGATGGGACAAAGGGGAGTCATAGCCAGGCATTCCGAATAAATTTATGAACCAAACCAGCGTGTCTCTGCATACACAGAGCTTCGAATCTAGTGGAATGTAAAAGGAGTAAACAGATATATCAGGCGTAAATTGCTCTGTGATTCTAGAGGAATGAGATATACCTCTTTTCTTTATTTTAGAAAATAAAAAAAAGGCCCCAATTATTTGAGATCTCTCCTCCCTTTTTCTGCCCCCTACCCTCATTAGAATATACAAGAACTCTGAGGCCATTCATTATCATTTTAATGTAAGTCCTGGTCCTCCTTCCATGGTGGTTCCTACAGCTCCCTTGGTTAGTGATGCTGAGAACAGTAAGATGGTCCTCTCTGCTGACATGTCACTATTCCTTGCTTCTCCCAAGGCTCTGGCACGTGACAGTCTCCACATGGATTGGAGTTCCAGTCTCTGTATCGTGAAACCTGTGTGTCCCTCTCCTCTCACCATCTCCTTTCCCATCTTTTATTTTTTTTATCTTTATTGTTGAAAGTATTACATAAGCTCCCCTTTTTCCCCCATTGACCTCTTCCAGCCCACTCCTGTCCCCCCCATCCCCACCCAGGCCCTCACCACCCCATTGTCTGTGTCCATATGTTATGCATATATGCATACAAGTTCATTGGTTGATCTCTTCCCACCCACCCTCCCCTACCTTCCCTCTGAGGTTCAACAGTCTGTTCATGCTTCTATGTCTCTGGGTCTGTTTTTGTCCATCAGTTTATTTTATTCATTAGATTCCACTAATGAGATCCTGTGATATTTATCTTGAGACTGGCTTGTTCCCTTAGTATAATACTCTCCAGGTCCATTCATGCTGTTGCAAATAGTAGGAGTTCTTTCTTTTTTACAGCTGCATAGTATTCCATGGTATAAATATACATCAGCTTTTTTTATTCACTCATCTGCTTATGGGCACTTAGGCTGTTTTCAAATCTTAGCTATTGTAAATTGCACTGCTATGAACATAGGGGTGCATATATTCTTTCTGATGAGTGTTTCAGGTTTCTTAGGATATATTCCTAGAAGTGGGATCATTGGGTCAAATTGGAGTTTCATTTTTATTCTTTGAGGAAATTCCATACTGTTTTGCATAATGGTTGCACCAGTCTGTATTCACACCAGCAGTGTACTAGGGTTCCCTTTTCTCCACATCCTCACCGACACTTGTTGTTTATTGATTTCTTGATGATAGCCATTCTGACAGGTGTGAGGTGATATCTCATTGTTGTTTTGATTTGCATCTCTAGGATGATTAGTGACTGAGCATTTTTTCATATGTCTCTTGGCTTTCTGTATGTCCACTTTGGAGAAGCGTCTATTTCAGTCCTTTTGTTCATTTTTTAATTGGATTTTTTGTCTTCCTTTTGTTAAGTTGTATCCCACTGCATGGAAGAACATGTTTACCAATGATATATCCAATAAGAGGTTAATCGTTTCCTATCTTTTAACCTTAAAGTCCAGTGGTTCTCAGTATTTCTCCCTGCTAGGATGACTCCATTGCATCACTCATTATGGGCCATGACTTACACTCCAACCCCACCTGCTGCCAACAAATGCAGTGATGGTTACTGATACACAGGAAAGGACCCGTCCACCACTCCTTGCAGCAGGAGGAACTCAGCAAACAGGAAAATTATATTTGTAATCATTTTGCTATTGAATCTGCTACTGTGTTACATTAATGGGCAAGGTAGTTCAAGGTGTCATGGAGTTCCCAGAAACCCAGGTGCAACTGGGGGCCTCAGGGAATCTGACTTTTTGGAAAGGGCATCCTGATTTGAAATGTGAAAGATGAGTCATTATTGTCAGGGTTGATTAAGGAATGAGAGTAGTGGACATATTTAATGTCCTGATTTAATAGACAGAGGTGGAAAACAAGTGAAATTAATATATTCATCTTGCTTTGTCTACTTCATAGATTGTTATAAGACTTAAAGCACTTAAAACCTGAAGAGTGATAAAAAGGTGTGAAATATTATTTATTTAATAAGATTGCGTCTTATTTAGCATGCCGAAGTTCTTTCCACTAGCCAGGAGGGAAGCCCTTCCACCGGAATTAACAGAATCCTTGTGGCCAGCCTAGTGGACATTGCATGGTGAGGGTGAGTGAGCCTGTCTCTCCACTCTTTTGTTTGACTGGAGTAGGGAAGTTAAAAATCTTGTTGACTGTCCTTTCCCAATCCCCTGGCTAGAGAAATTAGTCTATCTTGGGCTGTTTGTTTACCAGTCGCCAGTGTTTCCAGCAGTCAAGAGGCAAAAAGGAAACCTAGGGATTCACCCTCGATCTGGAGGCCTCTAGCCAATCTGCCGTCTGAGGGTTTTTAAAATATACATTTTTATTAATTTCAGAGAGGAAGGGATCAAGCCTGCAACCCAGGCATTTGCCCTGACCTGAAATTGAACTGTGACCTCGTGGTTCATAGGTTGACACAACTACTGAGCAACACTAGTCAGGCAACCTTCTATGGTTTTTATGTCACATCCAAGGTTTTTAGCTGTACCTGGTGGGAGGAAAAGGGCGGGCGAAATGCATATACTCCATCTTACTTTGGCAAAACTATCTCTTTAAATTTTTTAAAAAATTTATTTATTGATTTTAGAGAGAGAAGGGAATGGAGAGAAACATCGACTTGTTGTTCTACTTATTTATGCTTTCATTGGTTGCTTCTTGTATGTACCTGGGCAACACTTTGACCAACTGAGGTACTTAGCCAGGGCTTCCCTTTTAAATTTTGCATCTGCATTAATTAAAATGTTTTATTTATTGCCATTTTGTGATAACTATCTTGGCTTAACTCCACTAAATTGCAGTCAGTTCTACACTAGGTGTTGCATGGCGTCCAAAAAAGACACACCTATTTTTTGGGTGTTATACTGTACTAGAGGCCCAGTGCATGAATTTGTGCACGAATGGGGTCCCTTGGGGTGGCCTGTGGGGATCGGGCCAAAATGCGCAGTCCAATGCTGCCTACTGCTCCTGCCTGCCACTCCCGCTCATCCCGGCCCTGCTGTGCCTGCCGTGGGCTCATGCCACTGCAGCATAACTTGCCAGCCGTGAGCCCCAGGGATCCAGGTCTGCCCTGTTGATGTTCACGCCAGTAGTCAGGAGCCACCTGGCTGCCGCTTTTATATCATTTCTTCCTTGCAGAGGTCTAAGGAGGGAAAGTGGCCGTGGTGCCTGAGGCCGACTTTCAGGAGATTGGCCGCACTGTCAGGATCATGCCGGAGGCACTGGGTCCATCTGTGCCTGGCCCATTCTCCGGAGATTGGACCTGGAGGACTACTGAGGGAGGGAGTTGCTGTCGCTGGGCTGGTGGGCCACTGGGACAGGTCAGTCAGCTGAGCGGAGCTCCCACTGTGGGAGCGCACTGACCACCAGGGGGCAGCTCCTGCATTGAGTGTCTGTGCCCTGGTGGTCAGTGCGTGTCATAGCGACTGGTCGACAGGTTGTTTGGTTTTTCAGTCATTTGGTCGCTTAGGCTTTTATATATATATAGATTCTTGCTCAAGTCTGTTACATCCTTTCCCACTGTTGTGGAGGTTAAATGGTTAGTTAGGAGGCTCCACTACTGCAGGATGTGGGCCCTCATCTTCCCCTGACATTTTTACTATCAATCGGGAGCTCTGGGAGAGAACCTCATGAGTGAAGTTTGTTTGATTATCATGCAAGGATACTGGAGATAAAAAACTTAATCTGAGCAGCAGTAGTATGAAATCACTGCTTTAAACATTTACTGTTTGTTTCTTCCAGGCAATGTTTTCATGGATTATTCTCTAAGGTTTACTGTTGCAGAGAAATGTCTGTGTGAATGAATCAAAGAAAGACCTCTAATAAATAGATATGTTGGTAATCATTGAATGAAACCACACTGGCTGGGTTTCCTTTCTGTTTTGAAGATTGTACCCATGGGTTTTATTGGTTTTAAAATTCATCTTTATGACTGTGGAGGTTAGTTCATTTTTGTGCCTTCTTTTGCTGCAGAAGAAATGAAATCATGTATCTCCACATTAAATTTTTGTACTGTTCTCTGCTAACTTCTTTTCATAATTCAACAGAGCAAATATATCAGCTTATCATTTATAATGTCTCAATTTTTGTCATTTCATCTGTTTTGAAATGTTTGCATGTATAATTCCCTGGGGGTCATTTGAAGTACACATTCTGTGAGTAGAAAAAAACCTGTTTTTCTTTTCTAAAAATGTCATTTAAAATAAAAAGAATCTCCTTTTTATTTGAATTCAGCTGCTTTTTAACATCATCTGTATCATCTTGGAACAAAGAACCACACATGACAGGAAAATGTTACCACCACAGGGTCCAAAAACAAGGAAAGCACTGACTATGTCTTCCCTGTCTAACTTGTTTACGCCTTTACTTAGGTTAAAAACACACCAAACAGCAGACAAACAAGCAAAGAACACAGAAACTCTCATGGTAGAATAGTTATGTTTGGCTCATAAGAAGGCCTTGATGATCCTTCTGCTTTTGATCAAGTTTTCTAAATATTACCTGCAACATTTATTTTAAACCAGTTTAACTCAATGTTGACTTTAACATTTAAACATTAATCTGGATTTATTACTAGAGGTCAATAATATTGAAATAAGAATTTTAGGGGGATATAGGCAGGTTTAGGAAATTTTAAAAAATTAGAGGTACATGGAAAAAAAAAAAAAAAACACCACAGGCTACAGACTGGGAGAAGTTACATTTCCATAGGACAGGGGAGCTGCAACAGTTATATTTACATAAGGTAAGGGGAATGGGAGTAGCAAAAGGTTTATATTTACAAAATAAAGGAGGAAGAAAGGCCAGAAGGAATAGGAGAACAATGAGGGAGGAGGGCCTCTCCTGTCCCAGGTGAGGTTTGACCTTTGAGCTCAGCAGTTACTATAGTAACTAATTCAAAAGGGAATATTGACCAATCAGAAGGGATATCAGGACACAGGGACTTGCAGCCTTTATAAACCATGGAAACAGGAACTTGGTGGGAATCTGTGCTGTGAGATTCTTTCCTCTTCCCCACTTGGGAGTCTGTACTTGTTCTTCTATAAATTTCCACATTTGCTATACCATCTTCTGTCCACGGATTCACTCTTTGACTCCGATGGGCAAAGAGCCCGGGAACCACCCTGCCCAGGGGAACACTGCGTGTTCCAGTCCAAAAATCCCATATCAATATATTTTATGTAGTTACATAACATTAGGCAGCATCAGGTCTTTACTTGCATGACTGACACTATTCTGAGGTTGAACCGGGAGCATAATGCTCGATGCCTGAAAGCAGGGGTTCTCAGCGAGGAGGTGGGGATGCTTTATTTTCCCCTCCAGGGACAGCTGGCCATGAGCATTAAGTGAATGCTCAGACCCATGTTTGATTGTCACAACAAGTGGGCAGAGACCAAATATGCTGCTGAAGATCCCAGATACATCCTACAGCAAAGAAAAACCTTGTCCAAATGCCCGTAGTGCTGCTGGAGAGAAACCATGGCCTCAAAGGGTCTGCTTGCTAATTTATGGATTTTGGGAACCTGAGAGAATAAACTGACACACACCAGAGTTTTATTTTCTGTGCTAATGCATGCATAATATAATACATTTCACCTTCCAGAGGTTTTTAAACATTCCAGTACCAATTATTTCTTCCCAAAGTAGTCTCTAATTATTTATGTATCTTGTTTCTTCATGCTTTTGAACAAATACACTCTACCAAAAAAAAGTCTCCTGTGGGATTCTTGATGAAATAGACAGCAATGAAGGTAATCCTCCATTTGTGGTTTTGCAAATCATTATGCATCCCTAATGCCTGGGCAGCAGATGAATTGAAGGTAAAATTTAGGTCACATTTAATTTAACCTGCATTGTGCTGGATGCCAGCCCTTACTTACCCTTTCAAATAGGCCTGGTGGCCTTTGTAATTCACGCCCCCCCCCCACCCCCAACACACACACACACACACTCCCCCGTCCCTATGCCCTTCTGGAAGCCCCATAGTCTATGGGGCCTGAGTCCATGTGGGCAGCCAGCCTGGGGCCCATCCTGTCTCTGTACGCACCTCTCATAGTGACAGACAACATGAGGAAAAAAGCCTGATTGCTCTCTGCTCCCTGCCTCTCCCAAGGAGCAGATTCTTGCAAATTTGCTCTGGACAAAATGCTCTTCATTGTCTTGTTGCTGTGATTATTTCTTGCAAAGGTAGGATCACCACATTTCTTGCCCCTGCATAGTTGCCCTGCGGAGATTTCTCAGGGTTGTTTTTGTAATGTTGCCACTGAGGAAAAGCACCATCTTATTTCACACTAACATGAGTATCTGAGAAGGGGATCAAACCCAGAGGCTGGGGGCACCCCAGGACCACTCTCCTCCACCCCTGAGGCCTGTTGCTGAGCCTGGTTTTCCTGGGAGGACTCCTTCTTTCTTCTGGGTGAATTCTGTCTCAGGGGCTCTGGTGTCTGTCCTACAACCCACCCTGCTCTCCATCAGACTCTCCCATGTGTGATTCAGCCTGTGTGAAGGGTCCCACCTTCTCCCCACCCACAGATGCTCCTAAGCAGAGGTTCCTTAGGGTTCCCTGACTTTAATGAATCACTTCACATTTGATCCAATTATGCTTACCCAGTTAAGACCCCAGTGCATCTTTAAACAACAAAATAAGTAAAAATGAAAATAAACACCCGGTTGGTGTTGCTCATTGGTTGAGTGTTGACCTATGAACCAGGAGGTCATGGTTCCATTCCTTGTCAGGGCACATGTCGGGGTTGCAGGCTCAGTCCCCAGTAGAGGGTGGGATGGGGGGGAGGTTGTGCAGGAGGTAGCTGATCAATGATCCTCTCTCATCATGGATGTTTCTATCTCTCTCTCCCTCTCCCTCTCCCTTCCTCTCTGAAATCAATACAAATATATTTAAAAAGAAAGTAAACAATCGTTACCACAACCACACACTTTTTATCTGACTATAAACTGATGCTGGCAGAACAGCATTCGGTGGAGTAATGAGTGAGTGTGAAAGTTAATTTTATATGTCAACTTGACTGGACCAGGGGCCCCTAGATCTATTTAAACATTACTCTCTGTCCTGAGGGTGTTTCCAGATGGATTAACATTTGAATCATGGACCCAGTAAACTGCCCTCCCCCATGCCATAGGCAGCATACAGTCACTGCCGGCCTGCATAGAATAAAAAGGTGGAGCCAGAAGGAATTTGCCTCTTTTTTCTGCCTTGTTGCTCAAGCTGCGACACCTCATCTCATGTTCTTCCCTGGACTGGAGCTTTGCATCCTCAGCTCCCGAGTTCTCTGGTCTCTGGACTCTGAATCACACCACTGACTTCCCTGTGTCTCTGGCCTGCAGGTAACACATTGTGAGACATCTCAGCCTCCATAATCAAGAGCCAATTCTTCATAGTAAATCTCCTTTTATATCTTATTGGGGTATTCCCCCCTCTGGAGAACCCTGACTAATAAAGTTAGGGAGAGTGTGAAGGCTTTATGAGTACTCAGCCAGTATATTTTCAGGACTTGAAGTGGTCTGATGACTCAGAAAAGGACACAAAGGTTTCAAAAATATTGATAAAATTAGTTATCAGTTTTAGGTCTACCTATCCATTTATCTAACTAGCTAGCTAGCTAGCCAGCCAGCTATCATCTTTCTTCCTTTCCTTCCTTCCTTCTTTCCTCCCTTCCTTCCTTCCTTCCTTCCTTCCTTCCTTCCTTCCTTCCTTCCTTCCTTCCTTCCTTTCTTCTTTTTTCTCTTTCTATTTATGGATTTATTCTATGTTTGTATGAACATTTCATTTAAAAACAAAGGGTTTGGTTAGGTACAACTGGCCGGATTTTGAGAGAAATCCCATATCTAATCCTCAGGGAGCCCAGGGCTTTGTAAACTGAATCAGTGAACAGAAAGAGATTCCTTGGAGTTCAAGATAAAGAAGATGACAAAAAAGAGTTTGAGCAGTATTTGATATATTCTGGTCAAGCCTTGTAGCCTTGTGGATAATAATTATTACAAGCCCCCAAACTGGTTATTTTTACATAGTTGCAATGCTACATGAATGTGTGATGCTTAGTAATCAATGGGAAACCTCAGGAAAATATGCCCTAGAGGTCTGTTGAGAAATTTATTCTGGATGTGGTTTAATTGACAAGCTCGGAGGTTTAAGACTTAGTAGCATGTGGTAGGCAGAATAAAAGCACCCCTCCCTCCCCAAAGATTCCCACATCTTTGTCCCCAGGACCTATGAGTGACCCTTATATGGTGAAAGACAATTTGCAGCTGTGATTGCCTTAAGGATCCTGAGAAGGAGAGATGATCCTGGTAGGCCTGAGCTGATGACAAGAGTCTTTACAAGAGGGAGGCAGGAGATCCGTCCAATGAGATAGTGTGAAAGAAGCAAGCAGATAACCATTTCCATAAAGACACCTTTCTCTCTTGATCCTTAGGAAGCAGCTCTGTGACCACTTACAAATTTGAATTCCATGTCTGCCATTGACCTTGGATGGCTTACTTCACATCATTGATCCTTGGTTTATTATCCATAAAATAAACGCCTTGATAGCTCTCTCTTGGTGATACTTTCAGGATTGAATGAGAGACATGTAAAGCCTCTTGTCAACATTTTTATTTTAAATACTTAGTAACTATTCTAAATGCCAAGGCATTAAGATAACTATTGTACTTTGTACAACAGACCCTACACCTAGTTAACTACCTACAGTATAGAATCACGGAGGGCCAGAAGCCTTCCGTTTTGAAAATGACATGGTTATATTCCCACTGCTACCAGCTGAGAGACAGCATGGGAATGGCTGGTCTGGGGTAAGATGCCTGCACCCAGATCCTGTCCCTTCCTTTTATTTCTCTCATAAGGTAGCTGCAAAGATTTTGTGAATTGATGCATTTAGATTGCCTGACTCATTGCTAGCATTGTCAGTAAATATTAGACATCATCACTAATATTGTTACACTAAGGACATTTTTTTTTTTTTGTCCTGAGTGGAAAGAACGAGCAGGGCCAATGACATGTAAGAGAGATTGCATGGAGACAAATTGAAGTGTCAGATAAAAGGCCTCTGTACATGTGAATGAGGTAGATGCCTCAAATATGCATGCCCAGATCTTCGGCCTGTCAGCCGTGTTAAAGAGAAGCATCTTCAGAGTCCAAAGGATGGGAAGGTGTTGAAATGTAGAATTTTAAATTTATACCAGTTTTGCCAGGTTGCTCATTATATGTTGTGTTTCATTATAAATGTAATTTATTTATAAAATCATTCTGCTATATTTTTGGCAATAGTTTTGTCTTCCCTGTTTTTGTTTTTTGTGCTTTTTGGGGTCTAATTTTCTATCATTTGAACTTTTTTCATTGTTGTAACATTACTAATTGGTTGCTGATCTCCATTGTTGAAAAATTTCTCTCTCCTCACACTTTAGAGGAGTTTGCATTTATTTGCTTGATTATGGAATAATATTGGATTCCTCTTTGCACCGGAAGCTCTGTCATTGCTGTGACCTTGTATGCTTTCAATGCTGATTCCCAGATTTGAATATGGGACTGACACATAGAAGATGCTAAATGAATGAAAATACATCCCATGTATTCCACATTAATATTATTATAATTATTCTGTGTTAACATTTATATGGTGAGGTGCCTAAGTAATATTTTCCATTTTGTCTCTTAGCAATCTAGAATTGATGTCATTTCATCCTACATTTTTCTTTGCTTCTCAGAAAATCCTTTTCCTCTATGGTTTGGATTAGATTCTGCCAATAAGGCAAACTTCCACAAAATTTAGGAGAAATGAAAGAAATTCAGGGCAGCAGAAGCTCCATTGCTGTAGGCTTTTGCAATGCTCATCAAGGACCAACCTGACATCCCTCCCGAGCCTTCCATTGGTTTTATAAATAGTCTCATTATTGTGGTAGGAACGTCCTTTCCACCAGGTTTTATAAATAGTGGTTTTATAAATAGTCTCCCTCCAATTCTGATAGGAAAGTCCTTTCCACCAGGAATATCCAGAATGGTTTCTCTTTTCCTGACAAAATCTGAACTAATGCAATTATTTTGGGGACTCTCTATTTCACTAGAGAAAGACATTGAAGATATACTTTTTAAGGAATTGAAAGGCTTAAAATTCAAATTATTGTCTAATATTTTCAGAACTACACGTTGTCTAAACTCTATAAGCAGTATTTTTTTTTTTAAATATATATTTTATTGATTTTTCACAGAGAGGAAGGGAGAGGGATAGAGAGTTAGAAACATCGATGAGAGAGAAACATCGATCAGCTGCCTCCTGCACACTCCCTACTGGGTGTGTGCCTGCAACCAAGGTACATGCCCTTGGCCGGAATCGAACCCGGGACCCTTGAGTCTGCAGGCTGACACTCTGTCCACTGAGCCAAACCGACCAGGGCTCTATCAGCAGTATTTTGATTTAATATCAATTATCCATTTTTTACTTTCTTCTAAATATTGAATTTTTTTGAGTATTTCTTTAGTAATTGTACCTTTTCCTTTTTTAACTTTGATATTATAGTTTATTAAAATCTAATAATGAATACACAGTTTAGAAATCTAAACACCCTGGTTGGGTAGATCAGCATTGGTTAGAGCGTGGTCCTAACATGCTAAAGTTGTGGGTTTGATCCCCTGTCAGGGCACATGCAAGAATTAACCAAGGAATGCATACTAGTAAATGAGTGGAACAAAAAAACTTTAGATCCATTCAGACAATTTGATCTTTAAAAATAAAAAAAAGCACATAAGAAATCACAGTACTGAGAGTTTTTAATTTTGGTAGTAGAAATCTACTAGTCATTAGGATCTGAATAGTTAATCCCTAAAGTTATTTTGTATGGATTGATTTACAGTTATCTCGTAGGAGCAATTTTAGTTTTCGTTTAAAATCTATCATTTGCCATTGCTCTTCTTGTTTGCTACAAATCTACCGCATGGTGCAGATAATGTTTCAAAAAGCTCTGGTCATTTATTTAGAAAGATGATTGAGATAACAAAAAAAGGAATGTTTTGTTTTTCCATGAGTATACGTGTTCAAATCTAACAGAAGGCACTGCATTGCATGAAGTTTTATTTTCACTTCCTTCTGAATCTTACGTGTGTGCTTTGTAACATGGTTGTGTACTTATTATTTTGCAGAAGATGGTTCCCTGGATCTGGAGGGTGCCATGTTATGTTGTGATTCTTATTAATCTTTTGAAGAAAGAATATATTTGATCTATTTCCTGTTTTATTTAAACAAAACTCAAAGCCAACCAAACACTAAAAATCATACTTGTAAACAGTTTGTATTAACTTTGCTAAACTTCTTGTAGTCTTAAGTTTTTTTAGCTGTTTCTCTTGAATCTTGTAGGTATATGAGTAATTCTTCTGCAAATAATGAGACTATTTAACTTTTTCTTTTTTTTTTAGACCTTACTATATTAGGAAAGGTCTCCAGGTCTATACTCAATAGCTACAGTGATTTAGAAACATTTTGACTCACACCCAAATTAAAGAAAATGTATCTAAAATTTTCAGTACACTATTATTACAAGCAAACATTTTTCTTAACTCCAAAAATATCTGATCATATGTATATATATTTTGTAATTTTATAAGTGATAATGGACTAAAATATAGAATATTTATATTAATAAAAGCGTAATATGCTAATTAGACCGGCTGTCCTTCCGGAAGCCTGGGTCCCGGGTGCCAGAGGGAAGCTGGTGCCAAGCCGGTGCTGGCTGCGGGGTGGGTGGCAGGGATGGGAGTGGGGGAAGGAAGGCCTACTCTTGCATGAATTTTGTGCATTGGGCCTTTAGTTTTATATATAAAATTAAATAACAAAATATAGCAAAATATGAAGAGAAAGATAAAGCAAACTCTTTATGGACGCTCTCTAAAGTAATTTTCACATCTAAAGGATAACCCCATAGAAAAGCATTTGTTGAGCAAGTCCTAGAAAATGGGTGGTTCTGAGTTGTGATGAATCCTATTGCTCTGAGAAGCTGTCCTCAGCTATGGCCCTGGACAAGGCACCTCATGCCGTTGTACCATGGTTTCTTGTCTATAAAATTGGGATAATGGCATATATGGTACAGAATTGTAGTTTGATTAAAAGAAAAAATTTGTTATGTACCAGACAAAATTTTGGGCATTTATGGTGATTCAAAATCCCCTAATTCCTATCTGGTATGAATAGAATTAGTAAATTAAATTTGATCTCGCCCTATCTGGTTTGGCTCAGTGGATAGAGCATCGGCCTGTGGAATGAGGGGTCCTGGGTTCGATTCTGGTCAAGGGCACAAGGGCACATGTGGGGTTGTGGGCTCGATCCCCAATGGGGGGCGTGTAGGAGGCAGCCAATCAATGATTCTCTCTCATCACTGATGTTTCTCTCTCTCTCTCTCTCCCTCTCCCTTACTCTCTGAGATCAATAAAAATATATTTAAAGCAAACAAAAAAAAGTTTAAATTTGATCTCTACCCTTAGCAAAATTAAAGGAACAAAAAACATTAAAATATTTTTGTACATAAGATACAAAGAGCGCATGAAAGTAGTTCAGTATTTCACCCATTTTATCAGTGCAGACAGGTTATTTAATTAGAGCAGATGTGTTGTTTTGTTCTTGAGTTACTACCAGTTTGTACATTGTATTTATTTTTTAGTGATTAAGTTAGGTTAAGTATACCAGTAACTTACACCTCCAGGCTCAGTAATTTTAATCTTAACAATTATACCAATAAGTGCTTTTCTAATTTCCCATCTAAGGTTCTGACACAGTGGCACCTTCTTTCCTTAGTTCCTGCATTTACCCATCATGTGGCACCATCTTCTCTGAAATCACAGGGGCATAGAAATGATTGCTGCGCTGTGGAAGGGGTCATGCATAATTAGTAGACTCCATTCTAATGCTTATGTTGATGTTAAACCAAAAAAAAGCCTATGCTTTTACTATTAAATTGTATTCACCCTGCTTCATCTGCTGAAGATTAAGCATTGTATTAAGTATTACCTTTTTATTTAACTCCTTGTAAAAAGATAATTGCTAATTTGAAGCAATGGCAAAGACAGTAACATAATGTTAGAAAAAAGAAAAAAGGTTGATAGTGTCTCAAAACAAGCTTTCCATCTTATGGCTTGTGTACAAATGTTGCTCATGAAAATGACAGCAAAGGTCCTTCGCCTGGTCTCTTGTAACACTGTCTCTGTTCACTCACTCATAAAATTCTCACTCTCCATAGGTGGGTCCCGAGAGTACACTGATGAATTAATTGATGCAATTCACAACACCAATTGAATTGGACAGAAGTTCTGGCTTCCTTCCTGTTAGATTCAGAGACTGTGACTTTTAGACATAAACACTGAAGTATCTTAATAGTGACACCATATGTTGTTGGAGGGAGGCAGCTTTCCTGGTAGAAGGAATAGCTTGTACTCTGCTGGAGTGGTCCCTCAGACAATCAAGTGGTGAATAGTAGAGCACACACGAGAACAAAAAGCATTGCAGAGGCATCTCCATTTAGTGAATGGAATTAATGATTTGATGCTATGTTTAAAAATGTAAATGGCCTCAATGTTCAACTTGAAGATGTGAGGGCATAGCTTAGGAAAAATGAAAATACTGAAAATAATCCATGATAACCACTTGATAATATTTTGGGCATTAAATATGCACATATACAGCTATCACTGAAATTTTAATTTTTCAAGGGGTAACTCTTTAACCTAATACAACTGATCCTTGAGGGTAAATTTTAGGAGGTATATCTGTTTGTGTGGGGGAAAGGCATAAGAGAAAGGATGCATTTTGAAATATCCAGGAAATTGTATTTTGCAGAGGGACACATTATGAAAGACAAGTCACTAGTGCAGTGAATCATTTGGGCAGATATGTCTTGGACAGCTAGTCATGATTAAA
This sequence comes from Myotis myotis, assembly GCF_014108235.1. NCBI lineage: Eukaryota > Metazoa > Chordata > Mammalia > Chiroptera > Vespertilionidae > Myotis > Myotis myotis. The sequence goes on from NW_023416401.1 coordinate 46,516,955, forward strand.
TACTGTTCAAGAGAGCAAAGTTCATCATAAAGTTCCTCAGGTCTAATTTAGATCTAGCTTTCAACTTCATATATATATATATATATATATATATATATATATATATATATATATATGACAGAATTTTTTAAAAGTGCTGCTAAAATATTTAGAAACATATTTAGGAGTTGAGGTATAGAACTATATTAGTATTTAGTCCTTCCTCAAATGTACTGCTGTCCAAACAAGTGAGTATACATTAATGAGATAATGGCCAGATGAAAAGCCAATAATGTACACTGAACACGTAGAAATAACTTTCTGTATCTAAAAAAAAACACGGAACAAAAGACAACAAAATGCATGTTATTTTTTCATGAGCTATAAGGTCCTGGTTCAATCTGCTATGTCACGCAGAATTATTATAAAACTCACTTGAATCAGATTTAGAATGGCATAGAAGGAGCAGGAGGTCCTATAAGGACTGCAAGTTTGAGTGGGTTTTGTTTTGGCAGTTCAGCTATTCCTCCTGCCCAGAGCTTTGTGTCTCTTCTTGAATAATTGAAGAACCCGGCTCTCTTTTTTGAGTAACTCTGATAGTCTGCTCTTCTGCTTTGTTGAACAGCATGTTTTCACACAGCCCACATCCTGCATCAGAAGGAGACTAACTGCAATGCGGGTTCCCTTTTCCGTTTGTTACATATTATATGTGATATGCTAATTATCTGGCGTGTTTCCTGCCAGAGTATCACGAGTCATTTGAAGTGAAATAGTCAGGTGTCAACCTTCCTTCTAGCATGTTCTTAGAGCTGATGGGCAAGAACCAATCAGCAGACAGTTGCAGTCTACCTGTGGCGCAGCCTTGCTCCAGGGAGCAGGTGACTATTGAGATTTTTCACAAACATGCCCCGAGGATCCCCCACCCGCTCTCTTTGTGCATGAAAAGAGCTCAGCTTGGAGCAACTGCTAAAAACTGATGTAAATACACATTCCATCCCAGGCTTTCCCTGCCCCTGAAAGCGCCCCCGGGACAGATGTGCAGTGTTCGCTGTGCTTCTAAGCTGTGCAGGATTCATTTAGCAACAAAATGCACGCTGTCCCATCCAGCCCCTACTTAAATCAACATGAATTCAGGCAAAGGCGCGGGATTATGAATTGCGCATTTGCTCAGAATAAGCATTTGCACACTTACTGCTTTCAGTTACAGATCAGACAGGGTATCTGTTTATTAAGCGTCTCCCGTGTGCAGGCATCGCTTTGCAGTAAATGCTCTCATTCTTTCCCATGTCCTTCACACTCTTTCTGTACTAAGTCACTGAAAAGATAGAAAGAATGCATTCTGTGATGCATTGATGCTTTACTTCATCTAACGGTTGTTAAGAGTCACTGAATAAGAAGAAAAAGAAATCTTGGGGCATCTCTGAACTTAGAAACTCAGTTTTTACCCCCCCCCCCCAAAGGTTATCTTTCTACTTGTCTGGACTCTAACTTCTACATTTGTTAACTTCAAGACAACAGGAAATAGAATACAAATACAATTTCTTTTTTGTCAAAACAAAATTGGACAATATTGTGAGAAAAACAAAGCAGGTCAGGCCTCCTCTTTCAATTTCATCATGCATTTTTTTCGCTCTCATCTGCAAAGTAATATTTTTATCTATGTTGCTCTGTAGTTTCCCAAAGATTTTCACTTACGCTATCTGATAGAGTGATTGCCACAAACTGCCAAGTGAGGCATTCTCAATCTTCTAGATGGGATCATGAGGACACTGGTGTTTAATCCCAGGGGCAACGGCCTAGAGACTTACCCATCGCACCTCAGCTGCTTTCTTGTCTCTTCCCCTACTCTGAAGGTCTTCCTGTCTTCCTTGCATAACTAACCCCCTTAGTTCTCCTCATTTCTGGAATACCGCTAACTCCAAACCACCCTTCCTCCATACACTCAACATCAATCTTCTCTAATCACCAAGAAAAACAAATGATTTGTTTTCTCCTTCATGAGAGAATAGTGGATGTGTATTTAAATTATGAGTAATGGATCTGTCGAGGTTGGGTAAATGATGGGGACAGGGTTAAGAGGTGGTAGATTGGAAATCGTCCCTGAAGACCAGGAATTTTTCTTTCATATCAGGTCTATCCTATGGTGCCATGTACTTAGTCTAGGACAGTGGTTGGCAAACTCATTATTCTAACAGAGCCAAATATCAACAGTGCAATGATTGAAATTTCTTTTGAGAGCCAAATTTTTTAAACTTAAACTATATAGGTAGGTACATTGTTATTAACTTAATTAGGGTACTCCTAAGGCTTAGGAAGCCACACTCAATGGGCCAAAGAGCCACATGTGGCTCGCGAGCTGCAGTTTGCCGACCACGGGTCTAGGATGATGAGTGCCTTAATCAGAGGAGATTTAGGGTGATGGAAACAGCATCATGCAAAGTGGCATTGCCACCTAATTGGTGCAAGGGTCTCAGTGTCTCTATGGTTAAGAATGCATCTCACTTGAAGGCCAGAAAGATGGAGTGGTTTTTTTTGTTTTGTTTTTTGTTTTTTTAAAATATATTTTATTGATTTTTTACAGAGAGGAAGGGAGAGAGATCGAGAGTTAGAAACATCGATGAGAGAGAATCATCGATCAGCTGCCTCCTGCACATCTCCTACTGGGGATATGCCCGCAACCCAGGTACATGCCCTTCACCGGAATCGAACCTGGGACCTCTCAGTCAGCAGGCCGACACTCTATCCACTGAGCCAAACCGGTTTCGGCCAGAAAGATGGAGTTTTATATATGGCTCAAAATATTTAGTTTTGCTATTGGAGATATATATGTTTAATCTAAAACGCAAAAATGTTTCTTGCAGGCTCATATCCCCAAAATGTTATCAAGTGAATGGAATTTTATTAAATTGTAAAGTGGGGCGCCTAAGAGACAAGTTTAAAATGTTAATCCAAATCTTCATTGTATTATAAATAAAATGTTCATATTCACACTGTACCAAGCATGTCTAGAGAAATTCACAGTGGTCCCCACTGTTCTGTAACCCATACAGTCAGAAGTTAATGTATGAAGCACAACACTCTTAGGTTGTATAGGGAAAGGAGAAAACAGTAAGTCATAAACATGCATAATAAATAGCTTTTTCTCACCACCAAAAAATTTATGTTCAAGACTAAATTAGTTTCTCTTAAATTTTGCACAATTTCTCATGATATTAGCAAAAATGTGGTACAAACTACTGCAAGTTTTTTGGGCAAATTGTGTAGTGTCTTTGAAAATAATTGTATTTATTATCAAGAAATTTAAAAGATAACATCACTGACTTTTGTTAAGCAGTATGTTTACTCAAGAAGTTAGCACAGTAACTAAAACTATGTGGCAGTGGTTATGTTACCTTTAAATCATTGTCACAGGTATTTCTGAGGCCCAGTGGTCTTACTGTCAAAAATGGTCAGTGTTGGTTGCCTAACCTTTAGCAATAGACAAGGATGACAGTCAGAGGCAGAAGTGGAGAAAGTAATTTGTAATTTACAGCAGGACAAAAATCTATAGAACACAAGGCTTTGGCTTTTGTGTTTTCTCCACCTGAAAAATCCTCATACAAACAAAACATGCATGTAGACTTACAGTATAATGAATCTCTGCTGGAGACCATGTGATACACAGCACCTGCCTGAATCTTCATGATACTCTCATCCTACAAGATTTTTGGATAAACCAGCTTCGGGTCAAATGTACATTCTCACATATTGCTCTTAGAAAAGTAAAATAGCACAATGTTTGTGAAGTGTAATTTGTGACTACATGATATCAGTCTATAAATGTAGCTCAATAATTTTTTAAGGTGAAATCTTTACATATGTGTGTGTGTATGTATACTCATATACACAAGAAAATTAACCATACCATTTTAAAAATTCTTTATTGTTGAAAGTATTACATATGTCCCCTTTTTTTCTCCATTGCCCCCTTCTAGTTCCCCTACCACCCCCCCACCCCAGGCCTTCACCACACTATTGTCTGTGTCCATGGGATATGCATATATACATTCAAGTTCTTTGATTGATCTCTTCCCACCTACCCACCCATCTTTGCCTTCCCTCTGAGATTCAACAGTCTGTTCCAAGCTTCTGTGTTTCTGGATCTATTTTATTCATCAGTTTACTTTGTTCATTTGATTTTACTTATGAGTAAGATCATGTGCTATTTGTCTTCCTCTGACTGGCTTATTTCACTTAGCATAATACTCTCCAGGTCCCTCAGTGCTCTCTCAAAAGGTAAGAGATCCTTTTTTTATAGCTGCATAGTATTCCATGGTGTAAATGTACCACAGCTTTTTATCTACTCATCTCCTGATGGGCATTTGGACTGTTTCCAGATTTTAGCTATTATAAATTGCGCTGCTATGAACATAGGGTGCATACATTCTTTCTGATTGGTATTTTGGGATTCTTAGGATATATTCCCAGAAGTATGATTACTGGGTCAAATGGCAGTTCCATTTTTAACTTTTTGAGGAAACCCTATACTGTTTTTCACAGAGGCTGCACCAGTCTGCATTCCCACCAGCAGTGCTGTAGGGTTCCCTTTTTTTCACATCTTCACCAGATTTGTTATTTGTTGATTTTTTGATGGTAGCCATTGTGACAGGTGTGAGGTGACGCCTCATTGCTGTTTTAATTTGCATCTCTCTGATGATCAGTGATGTTGATCATTTTTTCATATGTCTATTGGTCATCTGTATTGTCTTTTAAAAAAATATTTTTATTGATTTTAGAGAGGAAGGGAGAGGGAGAGAGATAGAAACATCATTGATGAGAGAGAATAATTGATCGGCTGCCTCCTGCATGCCCCCCACTAGGGATTGAACCCACAATCCCCGGCATGTGCCGTTGACCAGAATTGAATTCGGAACTTTTCAGTCCACAGGCCGACGCTCTATCCACGGAGCCAAACCGGCAAGGGCTGTATGTCTTCTTTGGAGAAGTGTCTACTCAGATTCTTTGTCCATTTTTTAATTGGATTGTTTATCTTCCTCTTGTTGAGTTGTATGAGTTCTTTATATATTTTGGAAATTAACCCCTTATCAGTTGCATTATAAGGATGGTATCTTTTGCTGTGCAGAAGCTTTTGAGTTTGGTGTAGTCCCATTTGTTTATTTTTTCCTTTGTTTCTCTTGCCCTAGGTGATGTAATGGAGAAAATTCTGCTATGTGAGATGTCTGAGATTTTATTGCCTATATTTTCTTCTAGGATTTTTATGGTTTTGCAGCTTACATTTAAGTTTATTACTCTTTTTGAGTTTATTCTTGTATATGGTGTAAGTTGGTGGTCTAGTTTCATTTTTTCACATGTACCTGTCCAATTTTGCCAACACCATTTATGGAAGAGAGTGTCTTGGCTCCATTGTATGTTCTTAAGTCCTTTGTCAAATATTAATTGCCCATAATGGTGTGGGTCAATTTCTGGCAAAATTGATCTATATGCCTGTTCCTATGCCATTATCAGGCTGTTTTGTTTATATTGGCTTTGTAGTGTAACTTGATATCTGGTATTGTGATACCTCCAACTTTGTTCTTCTTTCTCAAGATTGCTGCTGCTATTCGGGCTCTTTTTTGGTTCCATATAATTTTATGGAATATTTGTTCCAGATCTGGGAAATATGCAGATGGTATTTTAGTAGGAATTGCATTAAGTCTATAGATTGCTTTGGGTAGTATGGAATATACAAACAAGTGGAAGCATATACCATGTTTCTGTATTGGAAGAATCAACATAATTAAAAAGATAATCGTGTAAAAATAATAACCAATATGTTATTGACGTTGAATGGTAAAATGTCAGGTTTTTTTCTTCTATTTTCTTTCATAATTTTCTCTTATTTGTTCCCAATAAACAGTTACACTTTTTCAATTACATGTAATATCCTCACATGTGGGTATATATATATTTTAAATTTAAGCTTGATTTTAAAGAGAGAGAAATATTCAGGGGTTGCCTCCTTCCTGTATGTTTCCTGACCAGAAATTGACACACAGCATAGGTATGTGACCTGCCTGGGTGTGAATTGAACCAGCAGCCTTTTTGTGTACCAGAACTATGCTCTAACCAACTGAGCCATTTGTTCAGGGCCTCGATAATATATATACTAGAGGCCCAGTGCACGAATTCATGCACCAGTGAGGTCCCTCAGCCTGGCCTGTGGAATTAAGCCAAAATCGGCTCTCCGACATCCCCTGAGGGGTCCTGGATTGCGAGAGGGTGCAGGCCAGGCCAAGGGACCCCACCGGTGCATGATCTGGGGAGAGACATGGGAGGTTGGCCAGCTGGGGAGAGACCACAGGAGGGCTCCAGGGCATGTCCAGCCCATCTCGCTCAGTCCCGATCAGCCAGACCCCAGCAGCAAGCTAACCTACCGGTTGGAGCATCTGCCCCTGGTGGTCAGTGCACATCATAGCGAGCAGTTGAGTGGCCTTAGCATATCGTTAGCATATTATGCTTTGATTGGTTGAATGGCCAACCAGTCACCTGGACACTTAACATATTAGGCTTTTATTATATAAGATATTTAAATGTTAAAACACACACACATAAATACAGGTGGGTTACATTGATAAAATAAATCAGATGCTTTCTTTAAAATTGCCTCTAAAATTGTGAAATGTAGAATTTGGGTAAAATGAGATTTGTTTCCCCTGGATATGAATGCTATTTATTCTTTTTAATGTCTTGCAACTTTGGTTAAATCTACCTACAAATTATTTAATAATTTTTCTTTTACAATGAGCAAAATATTTACAGCCACAGAACATGATGACTTAGGACACGTTTTTGGACTGTGTCAATGATTTTTATCTGTGCCTATGCAGAAAGGAAAAAAAAAATAAGATTTTATTCTAGGTGGAAAAAATATCCTTCTAAAGGCAAAGCCATTTGCTCTAGTGATTGAGCACAATTTTGCAAAGTCTTTTTTCTTTCTGGAAAGGGTTTTATTTATTTTTGAAGAAATAATGTGGCAATTTAGAATATGAAGAGGTTTGTTGTCTCATTTCAGCAGTGGGCAATTTGACGAGCACTGTGGTGCTAGATGTGGGAAATTACGTGTTGCTTCAGGAGAAGAGAGCTCAGCCATAATTCAGTGAAGTTACAAATGATTTCAAATTACCCAAATTTTCTTTCTTGTAGATGAAACAGATTTGGGCATTTTCATATAAGGGATGGCTTTCTAGCTGAGGAGCTATATTCTGTATTTATTGAGTCAGATTCCCCATATTTGCCCACCCCTCACCCAACAGCCACTCCTGATCATTAATTAAAACCCTTATGAAAGCCTTTGCTTTTGTGTTAGAATGGCTTTCACAAACCTACCCAAACAAAATGAGTATTTGTTAAACATAAACTCTCAGGGCATTGCACACATGCAAATCACACTTGGCTCTCATAGTTAAGAATTATTATGAAGTCTGGGTGCCAATAGATACCATGACCCAAGGGCCTTAATAAGTGTAATGACACATTACAGAGTGAATGTTGCAGGATAGACCATGCAAACCTCCAAAGTAAAAAATAATTTTAGGACAAATTTTCAATACTTTTTTTCAAAATGAAAAGGAAAAGAATTTCTTTGTTGATCTGTGTTTTCCTTATCTTAGATATTTGGGGGAGGATAGATTGCTTCCACAAACCTTCCAAATTCTGCACCATCCCCTTTTCTCCCCTCACTCCCTCCCCCCCAAAAAATTGGTAAAATACACAGACGGTAGTAACACTTGACTTCCACAACTGTGCACATGTCACAGTCACTTCAGGTAATTCAGTAACTCCTTTGTGAAGTTTTGTATAGTGTTGTCTACTGGACCAAGGTTCCTTTGAAGCAGTTTTGAAACATACTGGTTGAGTATCAACAAGGTCTGAAAATTCAAGCTGTCATCCCAATGAGTGAATGGAAACTTTATTCATTGCATCTGCTATTTACATGGACATATTCACATGTACACATTACTGTTGCTAGGAAACTCAGAGCTAGATTCTGCACCAGCCAGGGAGATGCATAAATAAATGTCATCAGATCACCCCAGTTATCATAGCACAGTTTCCTCTATTGCTCATCTCACTGCAGCTTTATTATTCTTCAACCCCACGCCTGTTTCAGTTAGCCCAGTCTGTCCAAGGTCTGCAAATACCTTAAACCAGGGGTCCTCAAACTACGGTCCGTGGGCCACATGCAAATACAAATATTGTATTTGTTCCCATTTTGTTTTTTTACTTCAAAATAAGATATGTGCAGTGTGCTTAGGAATTTGTTCATAGTTTTTTTTTAAACTATAGTCTGGCCCTCCAATGGTCTGAGGGACAGTGAACTGGCCCCCTGTTTAAAAAGTTTGAGGACCCCTGCCTTAAACACATATTAACACACCACAGGTGGTCATTGTGAGTCCTTACATCTATAATTGATTTGCCAGTGTGCATTCATACATCTTTCTTTCATCTAAGAAGGTGAAGTCAATCTCTTTTACTATATATCTATCTACCTGCATTCATTGCATATTTTCTCAATCCTACAGCTCAGAAACTATTGTTTTTAAAGAGGTTTATTTTTTTTCATTTATTCAACATATTGTCCTATTAGTATACTGGTTGAACTTCTGAGATCTCAGCAGTTTGGGCCATAAAAAACAAGTGAGTTATACCTGGCTTCTGCACAGAAGAAATTTTTGGTCTAATAAGCAAAATCAATCATGTTAACAATTGAGAACTGGAGACACAAAAGAGGTGAATGTGTTTGGGCGGTTCAGACTAGTGGCTGTTTCCTACAGGAGATACCAAACAGGATGGCCAGGGATGTGCAGCACTTGACTTTAGATGTGAAGGTGGGTGAAATGAGGGCCTGTGGAGTTGTGAGAACAGCAGTCCAGTAGGAAGAATGAGCATTAATAAGTTTGTTGTGAAATCCCAGGTGAAGGTGTTACTGTAGTAAGTTGAGGTGAGAGGGTGAAGGAGAACAGCTGTCAGTAGGAGACATGGATTGAGCCAGGTGACCCACCAAGAGAGCCTGTGAGTGACAAAATGAGAAAGGGGCAGGGGTCTTTAGGAATGAATGAGTCTCTTCTTTCTGGGATAATTTCACGGTCCTACTAAATCCATGGGAATTCTCAAGCTTTATTAAAACATGTTTCAGCATGTTTCATTGCTTGAGTGTCGACCTACTAGTATGAACCAGGAGGCCATGGTTCAATTCCTGGTCAGGGCACATGCATGGGTTGCGGGCTGCATCCCCAATGGGGGTCTTGTAAGAGACAGCCAATCAATGATTCTCTCTCATCCATGATGTTTCTATCTCTCTCTCCTTCCCTCTTCCTCTCTGAAATCAATAAAAATATATTACAAACAACAACAAAGTGTACACATTTCTTTCCAGGTCCATTCTAACAGCTTTGTTTAAGTTTAGCCTAATAATGGCTGAGAACTTAGGAAATGGCATGCCTTAATCAAGGATACTAATTCTTAGCATAAAAGCTTAACTGATGCTTCCACAAAATATATTTGACCTACACATTTTGCATATGCCAGCTAAACATCACATTTGTGAATTTCTCTATTTGACCATTGGTACTAGCTAAGTTTCTTAAACATTGTTATTGAATTTAGTGCAAAACACTGATGCTTATCTGAAATATGTGGGTTATTTGAGGTCAAGTATTACTAAGGTATCAGGATACAAACCTTGGAGTAAATTCACATAGGCTGGCACCAAAATGGAGTTTCATAGGGAGTTTCTTTGAAAGCATACATATATCTATGGATGGAAGTGACTCTTCCTGAGATATGAATATAAGGCTCCCAGGGTCTAGGTAACCATTTAGGAATCAAAAATTCAAGTTAGAAACCTCAAAAACCCCACTCTGTAACTTATTCTAAAACCAGGTGAAGTCCACGGGAGACCGCAGATTCAGTGAGATGGCGGCAACTTAGCAGGACCCTCAGGAAGGCAGACAGGCTCTGAAAACCCTTGGTAGACTTTGGGATGGGACCCAGATTAGACATTTTTCAACCTGAATATGAGGGCAAGATGGCAAATTGAGAAGCTGTTTTGCAAAACGAGAAACCAAAATTTGATCAAAAACCTGAATCAAATGTCTAGATTCAAACACAAGTTCTCAGTGGTAGACAAATGAGAGGAATCCTTTGGAAAACCAACACTACTGAGACCAGACACACAGACTAGGAGGAATGTTTGAAGAAAAGAATAGGAACTAGAGCTTGTAAGTCTTCAGTTTGTACTCAAAGAATGATTTATGCTGATAAACAGCTGAAGAACAACTTACTATTTATGGAATGTGGGATGAACAAGTTGTAAATAAAACATTAATAAAGAGTTACATGTGTTGATAGTAATCCCATTCGAATGCCTTTTCCAGCTCCTCTCTCACTGCCTTCTTCCCTCTACTCTCAGATACTCTGAATCATTAGCCAAAGCTTTCTTTTCCTTTCTCCTAGATCTACCTCCATCTTTTTAGTCTTTCTCACATGACCATGACTGGACAAGCTTACAAAGTTAACTCTCCAAGTTCACAGGTTTATACTATATAACTGGATTACTGGAGATCAAATGTACTGAATACATTTGAGGGATAATGGTAAAAAAAGATTATTATTACTTTTTTACTCCCTATCTGATGGGTGAAATACATATTAAGATTTACAGGAAATTCTCCCACATTTTAAAATTATACCAAGTACCTATACTAACACTTGCAGAGATCCTCCCTAGACCTATGGCTCTTGTGATCCCTTACCAATATGCCCTAATGAGAACTACATTCTCATTGTTAGTGGGTGTTCAAACCATAGCTAGAAGACACTGTAGTTTCCCTTCCAGATCCCCACAATAAAGTGAGTCATCAACTTTTTGCTGGTGGAGGGTCTCCTCTTCAGTTTGTAAAAAAAACACACACACAAAACAACAGCAGTGAAGTGTAGTAAAGCGAAGTGTCATAGACGAGGATGCCTAACATGAGAAACTTCTGAAACAAGAGTTTTTATTTTGTGGACTGCAAATCTGCCTTCAGGCTTTCAGTAAAGGCCAAATCTTGAAGATCTTCACATCAACTGACTATTCCCTTTCCCCAGTAAGAAGAAACGAGGAGTAATAAGCAGCCCTCAGTTTTCATTTTCTTCTATTATGTCAGTATTTAACGAGAGCATTCTCATCCCTTCTTTTTTTTCCTCTTCTTCTCTTTTTTTTTCTTTCTCTCTTCTCCCTTTCTTCTATTGAAAAATGAATTTCTTCTAAAATTGTTTAAAACAATCATAAGAAAATACCATATATATATATAAATAGCTATGCTTTTCCTCTCTTCTTTCTTTGTTCCCTTTGCTTCCCTTTTGGATCATTATTACCTTCCCTGCACATCGGAGGTGCATGACTGTACAGGCAGTCCTTGGGTTACGTCGGACTCAATGTACATTTCATGGTTACATTGCCATCTCCCATTTATTTATTAAGAAAAAAAGTTCCGTCATTTTGATGTATGTACATATGTGCTTTATGTGTTTATTATTTATTTACCACAAGTAAAGGTCAGGAATTGTTATCTTTCTTTTAATTTTTTTTTTTTTACTGTTTCACTTCATTACTGCTGTGTATGTGCTCCATGTGAGTGACGTAGGTGCTTATGTAGGTGGGTTCCGACTTATGGCAAAAGTCGCGTTACATCACGCCATAGGAACGGATCTCCGACATAACCCGAGGACCTACTGTATAGCTTTAGAAAATTACAACAATAATAAGATAATTGTCAGCTTATTTTTTTTTATTTTCTTGCCACAGTTACCTTGTATTGAATTAATATTTCCCAAATAATCATTATGTGAACATAGTGTAAATAGCACACTAAACAAAATACGTGCACCAAAATGAATCCCTCTCAATTGTTTTTGGTGTACTGGTTTTGTTAATATAGCATTCATGTCACTTTTAAAAGATTGGCAATTAAATATAATTTTTGTTCTTTTTAGTATTTGACCAGGGAGAGAATGGGAAAAAATATGACCTTTATTAGTTCTTACTATAGTCCAGCCTTTCTTCAAGAGGTTTTCAAGGCTATTGTCTGGTTAATTTATCCTCACCTCCTAAGGCCAAATGAGTCATAAATTTAGTTCATTCCTTATGCTTTTAGAAATTTATACCCTGAAGAAGAGGGCATTGTTAATATATTGACAAGGTCTTTATATACAGTAGTTACAGAAGAACAGAGAAGAACCAAGCAACGCTTAGAGAGAAGGAGTTACATTTATTGTTATTATTACACGCGGACCCAGAGAAAAATGTCTCTAGAATTCTGGGCCCAATCACACAGGAAGTTTCCTGTATTTATATCATTTTACCCTCTTTGTCTCCCAAATATGGGGTTTTGTTCCGGTCCCCTTTGCAAGTTCTTGAAGAGCCCCTATGTGCTAGGGCTTTGAGACCTCAACCAAAGGCTTGGCCTGGTGCCAGCACTGATAACTTTGTCTGAGGAAGGTTTAATGGCCTCTCTGAAATGGGAGTAGTCTTATTTTCCTTATTATTTAAGCAAGCAAGCATTTACAGAAGCCAAAATAGCAGGGTTAAAATTTCAAACAGCAGTTTTTATATAAGATGGATGCTTCACAGGGATAAATAAGATCACATGGGTTTGTTATGGTTGAATGTGGTTGCTATGGTTGTATTCTAAGATGATGGGATTTGGCAGAAATGGATTGAGAATTGGGCTTGTTTGAAAAATACGTTATCTAGTGTTAAGATTTTGCCTGGTAGATCTAGGTTTGGGAAAAGAATCAATAATGCACATTTATGAATAAAGGCACTGTTTTAGTAAGGATACCTAACTGCTGAATTAAAAAGCTTACACAGCTTATTACTTAGCATAATAAAAGTTTATTTCTCACTCACAGGAATGTCAATCCAGATTTGATGGTCCTCACACTGAAAACGAGTTGAGAAACAAAGTCTTATGTTAAGTTTTTCCTGGGTCAGGAAGAAGAGTGAAGTCACAGCAAGTTCAGTGTGGGGTTGAGTGGTAGGCGAGGAAAGGTCAGAAGACTATAACCTATTCTTTCTCTCTTCCTGAGAAACCTAGTAAGGTTTTGGTAAGCAGACCTTCTAATAAACCCATAAATGGCATTTTCTAGTGTAAAGATCCATAAAGTATCTTTATCAGAATATATCAGGTTTGTTGAGGCTATTTACTGTGAGTAAGTCTGGGGCTTATGGATTTATGGTTATGGCTGGCTGGGAAATAGGGTTCAGTCACATAAGCCCTGTAATTAATATGATAAAAGATGAGGATGTTCCTTAATATCTCAGCAATCATTGAGCATTCATTGCTCAGAACAATCCTCAGAGATAGGCTCAACCAGAATGCATGCTAAAGCCAGAGATAAATGACCATACAGGACAGCTGTTTCAGTCTGAGTATCTCCAATGCTTTGTGCCTTATGACTGCTTGGATCCTTGGACTCACTAGGAAAATTAATGAAAGCTTTGTTACTGAGCAAAGTCTATGATTCCTGGGAGCTGAATCTGATCATCCAATACTTTGTGTAATCACAGTGGTATAACATGAATATATAGAAGAGAAAATGTAGAGAAAATAAGTTTCTAAGTTATTTTCCTCTTCTTTGTGGGACAAAGAGTCATACTTAAAAGTGGTTCAAAAGTTGAGATTATAATATCTAAGTTTACCCAGAAAATTGCAAGTAAGTTTATAGATTTTCTACATGAATCCACTTTTTTTTTTTTTTTTTTTTGGTTTGGTCTGGTAAGTGTATCAGATAGGGTTGTAGTTGGCTGCAAGTAACATGGTTTAACTAGATAAAGTTTTTTAATAACCACACTTGAGAAGAAATCAGAAAACAGACATTTCAGATCTGCTTCAGAGTTCTAGGATGCCACTAAAGGTCCAGCTTCCCAAATCTTTCATATTTAACTCTTAGCAGGCGGCTTCACTCTCATGGCCACAAGATGGCTCTCTATCTCAGGCATCGAACCTTGACTGGCTTTTGGAGGAGGATGAAGAAGGAGAGAGGAAGATGTAGTGAGCAAAATATACACAGATATTGCTAGCAGATGCTCACTATATCTCAATGACTAGAATTTTGTCACTTGACTACCCTTGGTGAAATAGTGTAGGTGAAGTTAATTAGTTTAAGGTATGCACATTGCCATATCAAATAAAATTATGGACCACTTTGTAACAAAGATAGAAAAGGTTGCATTTGGAAAAGCAATGATCAGTGTCTACACTGTCAAAACACACACACACACACAAATTATAGAAGAGACCATGGATTCACAGTGGATAACATTGAATTGTTATCACAAGTAGTTTTTGAAAGTAGTTAAATATAGATGTCAGACTGAATGGTTGTGAGGTTTCAGAAGGGTTTTGGATCTAAGGGGTGGCATCAAATGACCACCAATGTATCTTGCAGCTGTGAGATTGGATGAGTCTATTATTCGCCTTTTGTGAATTTCTATATCAATATTGTTTCACTCTAATCCCAAATGAAATCAAATTTCTTTTTAGACACATCACAAGTTAATTTTAATATTCAAATACCTTCTATGACATCTAATTGGCTACCACAGATACAGTGAATCAGAATTTATGAAGTGTATAAATCTGAAGGTTGTGGGAGTTATCTTTGATTAGAATAGACATCTAGGACTGGAAATACTATTTGATCTCATGTTCTAAAATACCATTCCAATTTTGTCTCTCCTCTCTTTTCCTCAACTCTATCCTATTAGTTTTCTCGGTGTTCTTTAATCTACCTCTTATATTCCTGCTTCATTTTGTGTGTTTTTTTCTTGTTTTTCAGTATGATGGTGCCGGGAGCCGGTCCATCCTTGCTGTTTCAAAGGACCTGGCATATATGGCATACTGTTCTTAAAATGTTTGCTCACCTTCTTGGCACTATATGTTTTAACCAAGGTCTCCTCTCTGAGAAAGGTTGTTTCCCCAGGTAGGGATTTTCCCCTGAAGTTAGGGAGGGAATAAAACCCCTCAACTAAGTGCCAGGTGGGTAATTAATCACTTTAACTACGAACAATCATGCTTAAGCTACATAATCTTTACTCCCTGGAATGGAGATAAGAAACGCCCTAACCTTTGTAATAGAGATTGATAGGATTGAATCAACTGGTATAAATACAGATGTAACAAGACAGCAAGAGACAGAACTTAGAAAACAGAACCAAGAGGCACAGAACTTAGACACAGAACCTAGAGAAGAACCTAGAGACAGAACATGGCAAAAGATCCTGGACAGAAACTGGCCTCAGAACCTAGAGACAGAACCTAGCGAGAGAACATGGCAAAAGATCCTGGACTGAACCTGACTACAGAAATTGACAAGAGAACCTGACTAGAACCTGGTGACTGAACCTGGCTGGAGAACCTAGACAGAACCTGGCTGGAGAACCTAGACAGAACCTGGCTGGAGAACCTGGAGAACCTAGCAAGAGAACATGGACACAGAACCTGGCTGGAGGTCCGAACCAGAACTTTGCTGAAGATCCAGACCAGAACTTGGCTGGAGATCCTGGCTAGAGATCCTGGCTAGGCTGCTGATCAACTGAACACTGTCTCCGTGTCCTTCCTTCTTCGCCGACTCCGTCTACGCCTTTGGGAACCCCTGGACCTGCTGGGGTTGGACCCCGGCATGATGGATTCCTAGTAATCCACCAACCACTTTTAATTGCATTTTTTATTTCAAAGTTGCCTTAGTAGTCACCACATTCAAGAATCTTTCCTATTTCTTATAAATAGTAATATTTTCTGCTTTGGATGCAAAGACTATTGTGTGTGTATATTTTGTGTCTCATAACACTGTGTGTTTGGGAAAATTTTTGACATCAGAATTTTATCATTTGTTTGCCTTTCTGAATAGTTTGGAAAAATAACTCTCATACTGAGCATATTATAAATTCAATAAATGCTTGCAAATTTTTTCTAAAGAAAAAGAACCTGAAAGATAATCAGAGAAATAAAAGGATATTTGAAATTTAAAGACCATTTCAAATAAGTTATAATTAGTATTAGGCTATGCCTATTACTTACTTGTTATAAGACACATCCCATTGAGATGAATGTATGGTATATAATTTATAGCAAAGTATGTTTATGCTTTTCTATGAAAAACAGTGTATTATTAAAGACCAAATACTAGTATGATTTTTAATGGACTTATATATGTATGGAAATCTTATTTGACCTTCCAGGCAGGATCTGTCTCCCTCCTCCTTCTCCCCCATATCTCAGTCAGTGTTTGTGTGAGGGTGTGTGTGTACAAATGGTGAGATAGCTAGATAGATATATACATATGCACAATATTATAATGCTTAATTGTGTGGCATTGTGTAACATAGTACTTCATGTGATACATGTTGTGCACTCTTTTGTAAAAAAGCCTTGCCTTTTCATTTTAGCATAGTCATTAGAAAACTGTGAGTGGAAGAGCTCAATGTCATAAGGAACAGCCACAATTGTAATGATTGTAATGGATGGAAAGAGAGCCTTGGAAATGAAAAGCATTGTCAGCTTTCACAATTTTTTTTCCATTTACATTTTTCCTGTGTCTGGGGTCTGAGATAAGTATAAATTAAGAAATCCGAATTGACACTAAGCTTGATGATTAACTGCTGGGATATAAAGTAATCAGTATGCAAAAATCAACTGGGCTGAGTGAAATATGTTTTCAACCTTCAAGAGTATTGTTTTGTTATCATAACCCAAGCAAAATGAAAATGTGCAATATAAAAAGGATTTGTACTTGTATAATTAATGGAAACCTTGGATACCAATTGTAAAAAGAAAATGATAGGACCCTTAAGAGTAATTTGAAATAGAAATAGAGAGCCTCTCTATCTGGTCCTCATGAGAAAACAGAAAGACAGGTGAGATTGTGTTCTACAACAGAGCCATTGCAGGCTCCCCACTGGCCATATCTTACTAGAATCGTTTCTTAGGTACATTTTCCTTTTCAGTTTTCAACAAAGAAACTGGACAAGCCCTGAGTCTTTTGGTCTCCCTTCCCACCTTCCCCCTTCAAATCAATCCTCAACAGGGTTCCATGGGATTATATCTGAAATTCAAGACATTGTGACTTTTCTCAACTCTTTATTTAGGCTTATAAAACCTAAATTCCTTGGCATGATGTAAGGTCCTCTGTAACTTGCCCCTGTATCCTCTCCCTTGTCATCTCTTTAAGCTGTTTCATGCACACTTTTCCCAGCACCTTCTTGAAGCAGCTGCTTGTAGTTCCATCCCTGCCTAAATGCAGTCTTCTCTACCTAAATGCACATCCTTAGATTCAATCTCTACCCAGTAAACCGGGCATTACTTTTTCCAGGCAGCTTTCCTGGCCACCAAGGCTTGGCCAGGCGTCCTTTTCCTGTGCCCTTATAATACCAGAATTTAAAGTAGCTTTTTTTTTTTTTTTAAATCAAAGCATAAAGGCAAGCACTACTAAGTGCATAGCTTGATAAAGTTACCAACACCCAGGATGAGAAACAGGATAATATCTATACCCTAGAAATCCACCTCATGCCACCTCCAGTCACAAGCTCACCTAAACACAGTCACTGTCTTTGCTTCTGGCACCATAGGTTCACTCCACTTGGTTTTGAATAATGTGTATACTTTTGTGTATTGAGCAGAACTTACCTGTAAATGAGTATCTTGTCTTTGTACATTAAGTGATAAAAATGCAACAGATGAACATATCTCATTCTTCCCAAAGACAGATGTTCTCTGTGTAAATACAGTGAGGTACTTTAGCATATGACAATATATTTTAATATGTAGTAGTAGAAAGACTCACAATGTGTACAGTTCTGGTAATGGTTTTTTTTTTTGTTATTTATGCCACATTATTTGTTTCTAAAAAGTATTTTGTATAGTAGAGCTTCCAATTTCAGTTTACTTACCTGCACATTCCCATGACATATACTGTTATTTGTTGGAAAAATAAATAATAAAGTCAAAAAAGTATTGCATAATTCTAAATATATTGATTTAGATGGTATTTGAAAGTGCATAAAGGGACAGGATGGATGTCATTTTCCTTATAAACACGGAAGGAATTTAAGTAGGAGACATGAGTTTTGTGTGGATTAGGTTACAGGAAGTGTACTTGTCAAGAACTATGGTGAGTATGAAATTTAACCTCAATTGCAAACTGTAAGCTTAGTCTGCCAGTTTCATGGATGCTGATAGAAGACCTGAGAATCTTGATCAGAGACAAAGGACTTCATTACTCGGAAGAATAAGAAATAGCCAGAGTCTCTACATTTTCTTGGGCTGGCTCCCTGGGCTCCAGTTGCCACAGTGTGGCAAGAAGAGGGTGAATTGCAGACGACTGTGGAGCTTAAGATCCCAAATATTTTATGATGGACATTTGGCATGTTCTTTGCTCCAGAGAAAGGCACTGTCCCTATCTGCCTTGACTTCTGCAAACCTGTAACTTTGTGTGAGAGGGACCTACTCTCTGTCTTTAAAGTGTTTTGCTATAACAACATTCTAGAAAAAGGTCTAGAGCAAAGGCTGTCAGAGCCTTGCTTACAAGATGTGCAACAATGTGAGAGACAATCATGCCCGCCAAATACCTACCCCTAGTTTGTACATTGTTTTGGATTCTGGTAAAATTTTCTACAAGAACAACATTCTTGTCAGCCATTCTGGTTAATCTGAAAGAGGCCAGAACCAGCTCTGTTCATTGTGCATCCTACAAAACTTAAGGCTACTATTAGCACAATGCCAAGTAGTAGGATGAGACTTACCTATGGTATGGATTTCAACCATGACCCCCAGGTTCTTGACCCAGCCAGCTGAACAGATCCAAGCACCACTAAAGTCTATCTTAGAAACTCAGATAGCTTTCTCAGCTTCCTGAATTAAAGTTTCCACTTAACCTGAGGAATTAACCAGGTGCATCAGGAAGTATCAGTGATTACAGACCTCTTTTTGGTCCATAAGGGGGAAGTCTAGGACCATTCATTCTATCATTTATAACTATCAGTGAGTTGAGATTGGCCTATTTCCCTTTCAGATATGATGTCATTGATAAATGCATATAAACTCAGGGACATAATTCATACCACCTTTTATAATTGACTAGAGGCCCAGTACATGAAATTCATGCACTGGGGGGGGGGGGGGGGAGTGTCCCTCAGCCCAGCCTGCGCCCTCTCATAGTCTGGGAGCCCTCAGGGAATGTCCAGCTGATGGCAGTTGGACATCTATAATGCTGCCGTGGAGGCAGGAGAAGCTTCCCCCACCACTGCTGTGTGAGCCCGGCTTCTGGCTGAGCGGCACTCCCCCTGTTGGGAGCACACTGACCACCAGGGTTCAGCTCCTGAGTTGAGCGTCTTCCCCCTGGTGGTCAGTGCGCGTCATAGCGACTGGTCATTCCGTCGTTCAGTTGATTTGCATGTTAGCCTTTTATTATATAGGATGACTCTCATTGTGGGACAGGGAAGGGGGGACTGAAGGTTTATTCATATGACAGAAATAATTTACAATCCTTCCTATCAGTTGAAAATGAAAACTGGTCTAATATAATAGTTTAGAGCTTTTATTGCCATTTCTTTTTTTTAAGAAATTAGATAGATTTTAATCTTGTCATGGTTTTACATTGGTTTATAGGACATAGCCTTTAAAATGTTTCCTTATCTTTGTCTGAGTCTTCCAATAAAATGCCACTCTAAAGCACATCCATATCTCTATGGTGTTTTCAAGTCATATTGAAAATTTCATTATTGTTTATTTTTCCCTATTTCTTGCCTCTTTTGAGACAATACATGTTTTTATTCAATGTATTCATTATAAAGATTGCCTTTGTCTATAAAAGTGTAATTATTTGGAAATGAAAATTGGATTTAAATTGTAAGTGCTAGAAGCTCACAATGTTGAAGTTTATAATTAATGGCACTTTTATGTTATGTACCAAAAAATATGTTTTCCATTTTATTTAAAATCAGCAGTGGATTTAACAGTCCATATAAAAAAGGTCAGGCACCAATTACTACAATTTTGCATAAAATGAAATAAAAAAGCTGCCCTTTTCACTCCAAGTAAAAAATGTTAAGATAATCAGAATTCTCAGGAGGCTTTTTCAATCAATACATGCTTTAGTGAGTGATTGCAGCCCCCAAATTGAAGGAACATTCTATTCAAGCCTACAATTATGGTCATACAGAATATAAGTCTTTTTAGAAGGACTTTTTCCCCCACTTGAATAGATGGATTCCGGTTGTCCATAACATTCATGTTTCCTCTGACACTGTGTTTTGTATGTTTCTGGTGTTCAGTCCCTTTTGTGAATGTTTGCATTCTCCCAACTGACTCCTTCCTGAAATGCACATGACTCTTGGTAACAATGATATCTTTTTTTTTTTTAATCCTCACTTGAGGATATTTTTTCCATTGATTTTCATACAGAGTGGAAGAGAGAGAGGAGCAGGGGAGAGAGAGAGAGAGAAAGAGAGAGAGAGAGAAAGAGAGAGAGAGAGAAACATCGACATGAGACACATTGATTGGTTGCCTCCTGCACATGCCCCAACCAGGGATGGAAGCAAACCTGCAACTGAGGCGTGTGCCCTTGACCTGGAACCAAACTTGCGACCCTTTGGTCCACAGGTCAATGCTTTAACCACTGAGTCAAATTGTCCAGGGCAGAATCGCTTTTCTACTTAGATTTTCTAGGCTTTCACAACAAAACCCAAAACATTTTAGTGAGATGTAATACTGCAAACTGGAGGGTACTTTCATATTCAGCATATAGAAAACATCATTCACATTAAAACAGCTCTTGAGTCTGTAAAATAAGCAGTTATTTTTTTTTCAGTAAAATATTATTTTTTCTTGTAGAGCCAACTACCATTAAGCTAAGTTAGAAAGAAAATATTTAAAGGGTAAAATTTTAGGTGAAGGATGAGAACTTTAAAGGAACATATAATGTCACCCGGCTGGTGTGTTTCAGTGGTTGAGCATCATCCCATGCAGCAGGAGGTCACTGGTTTGATTCCTGATCAGGGCACATGATCGATCTCCAAGAGGGGTCATGCAGGAGGCAGCTGATCAATGATTCTCTCTCATCAATGTCTTTATTTCTCTCTCCCTTTCTTTCTCTGAAATCAATAAAAACATATTTTAAAAAAGAAACACATAATATACATAAATCAATAAGTATTAGCTGATGGCTCTTTTTTGGGTGCTTAAGGCACAAGATGTGCTTCTGGAGATCTGCCTCTTACTCATCCAAAAACTGTTGTTGGAAATGATCAAGCACAGAATTATGTGGAGTAAAAGAAATGTTTAAGCTATAGAGTAAGAATATATAGACTATGAAGGTGTGGAATAAGAAAACATATATTTAAGATTTGACAAAACAACTTACTGTGTTCACCCTGCTGACATTTTCTTTTCAAAACTCAATCTCCCTTGGGCTTTGAAAAACAAGGTATAAGTTGCTAGAGAGCAACATTTTATGTAGGGGAAAAAATTAATTTTGCTAGAATTGTGAATTCATCCAGTATAATTTCAGATGGATCCAGGAAAAAAGTTACCTACCAGAAAAATCAAGGTGTCTACAGGATTGGCTGCTTCTGTTGGCTGTGAGTGAGAATCCATTCCTTGTGTCTTCCAGTTCCAGGTGATTGTCTGCAATCCTGGGTGTTCTTGACTTGCAGCTGTAGCACTCCAATCTCTTACTCCCTCATTTTCACTGTGTACTTGTCTCTCTGTGTCTCTTCTCCTCTTCTTATGAGGATATCAGTTTTATTGGATTTAGGCCCCATGCTAATCATATCTAATAATAGACAAACATGGTAATTGACCGTAACTTTGCTACGCCTCCCATCGGCTATTCATCACGGTATGCAAATTAACCACCAACAAAATGGCGGCTAATTTACATACTGCAGGCAGGGCGGGACAGTGTGAGCTGCCAGCATGTCACCATCCAGGGCAGCCCAGAAGACCCAGAAGCCACCTGGTATGGTAGTAACTCTATCAGTAAGCACTCTGAAAGTCTGTGGCGTAAATGCACCAATTAAAGGACAGATTATGAGGGTGAATCAAAAACAAAACCCACTTTAAATATAAAGACACATGTAGATTAAAAGTAAATGAATTAAGCTGCAGCCTGTTTTTCTCAGTGGATAGAGCATTAGCCTGTGGACTGAAGGGTCCCAGGTTCGATTCTAGTCAAGGGCATGTACCTCAGTTGCTGGCTTGATCCCCAGTACCTATCAAAGCATGTGCAGGAGGCAACCAATCAATGTGTCTCTCCCTTTCCCTTCACTCTCTCTAAAATTCAATGGAAAAATATCCTTGTGTGAAGATTAACAAAAACAAAGTAAATGGATTAAGTAACATTAAACCGATTATAAGAAAAATATATTCCAAATTTTGTTAGATGTATAATGGTTATGTTTAAATTATTAACACCTAAGAAATTGGGTGAAGGGTACATATAATATGCTGTAGTATTTTATAGTTTTTTTTTACATGTATGACATTATTTCAAATTAAAATATTAAAAAATTAAAAATTAATAAAATATTAATTGAAATGTATCTGCATGATATGAAAAATCTAATTGCTTCTAGTATAATTTATTAAATTGTGCTAAAATTTACAAGGGTTCAATTAAAAATATCTTAATTCTAAATGATATACTACAAAATATATAATAGTGCAGTTATAAGCACTTATCTGAAAATAAAAATTTGGAGAAGTGAATTTAAAGAAGTGATTATCCAAAGAAAATATATGCACAACCCATGGACACAGACAACAGTATGGTGATGGCCAGAGAGAAAAGGGGGGCAAGAGCTGGGTAGAGGGGGCAAAAGGGGGAAATAGGGACATCCTCTCCTATCTAATAATAGACAAACATGGTAATTAACCATACCTCTGCTAAGCTTCCCATTGGCTAATCAGGGTGATATGCAAATTAACTGCTAACCATGATGGCGGCTGGCAGCCACGCAGCTAAAGTGAACATGAGGCTTGGTTGCCCTGGCGATGGAATAAACCAAGGTTCCCCGCCTGCCATGGCCCGGCTCTGAGCCTGAAAGCAACAGCTCTGAAATGCAACCATGTTTCAATTATAGAAGCTAAACAAAGCCCAGATACCTGCTTTCAACCAGCCAGCCTAGGAGCTGGAGCCACAACAAAATTTCAATTACAGAAGGTAAACAAATACCAGAATAAAATAAATAAATAAATAAAGGAGAGACTGGGAGCTTCAGTTGCAGGCTTGGCCTGCCTGAAAACAGCCCTCAGCCCCTCATCCAGACTGGCCAGGCACCCCAGTGGGGACACCCACCCTAAAGAGGGTGTGGCCAGCCTGAAAACAGCCCTCAGACCCTCATCCAGGCTGGCCAGGCACCCAAGCGGGATCCAGGACACCCTTTAGGGCAAACCAGCTGGCCCCCACCTGTGCACCAGGCCTCTATCCTATATAGTAAAAGGGTAATATGCAAACTGACCCTAACAGCAGAAAGACTGGAAATGACTGGTCACTATGACACACACTGACCACCAGGAAGCAGATGCTTAATGCAGAAGCTTCCCTCTGGTGGTCAGTCAGCTCCCACATGGGGAAGCTCTGCTCAGCCACAACCCAGGCTGGTGGCTGCCAGTACAGCGGTGATGGTGGGAGCCTCTTCTGCCTCCTCAGCAGCGCTAAGGATGTCCGGCTGCAGCTTAGGTCTGCTCCCCGCTGGCAAGTGGACATCCCCCGAGGGCTGCTGGCGTGCCAGAGGAATGTCTGATTTCCAGCTTAGGCCCAATCCCCTGGGGAACAGGCCTCAGCCAGCAGATAGTCATCCCCTGAGGGGTCCCAGAATGTGAGAGGGCACAGGCCGGGCTGAGGGACCACCCCACCCCCCCGAGTGCACAAATTTTTGTGCACCGGGCCTCTAGTATAATAATGATAAAAAGCTAATATGCACATTGACTGAACGGCAGAATGACCGGTTGCTATGATGCACACTGGCCACCAGGGGTCAGACGCTCAATGCAGGAGCTGCCCCCTGGTGGTCAGTGCACTTCCATATGGGGAGTGCCACTCAGCCAGAAGCTGGCTCATGGCTGGCAAGTGCAGAGGTAGTGGCAGGAGCCTCTCCCACCTCCGTGGCAGCACTAAGAATGTCCAACTAACGGTTTAGACCTGATCTCTTGGGGGCCTAAGCCTTTAGTCGGACATCCCCCGAGGGCTCCCTGGCTGCCAGAAGGATGTCTGACTGCAAGCTTAGGCCTGATCCCCCAGGGAGTGGGCCTAAGTTGACAGGTGGACATCCCCCAAGGGGTCCTGGACTGTGAATGGGTGCAGGCTGGGCTGAGGTACCCTCCCCCCCCGAGTGCACAAATTTTTGTGCACCGGGCCTCTAGTCTGGTATAAATTGGTTCTGAGATAAATTCCAGTGTGTGTGTGGGTTCTCTTATACCTCCAACAAGCAATTCTCAGATACCAGCAGATAACATCAGCTTCCACAGGTTAAGGGTGTCAGTCCTACAAGATGCCATCTGTAAGATGGGGTTGTCATCTATGCCTTTTAATAACCCATTGTAAATCAAAGACTCCAATGGTCCCCCTCTTGGGTTTGATTAATTTGCCAAAGCAACTCATAGATCTCAAAGAAATTACTAGATCACTGACTTATTATAAAAGGATTAGAGGTCCAGTGCACAGATTTGTGCATATTGAAAGGAAATTAATTAGAAGAAATATTTTAGCCGAAACAGGTTTGGCTCAGTGGATAGAGCGTCGGCCTGCGGACTGAGGGGTCCCAGGTTCGATTCTGGTCAAGGGCATGTACCTGGGTTGTGGGCACATCCCCAGTGGGAGATGTGCAGGAGGCAGCTGATTGATGTTTCTCTCCCATAGATGTTTCTAGCTCTCTATCTCTCTCCCTTCCTCTCTGTAAAAAATCAATAAAATATATTTAATAAAAAAAAAAGAAGAAATATTTTAATATCGCTATTCGCCCTTTCTTTATAATAGAAGTGTCAACCAAATTCATGATGGACAATGACAGATCAAAATACACGTTTGATTGGCTCCAGTGAGAGATTTACATGTATTGCACATGCGCGAGTCAACTTAGCCTTTTATATATATACTAGAGGCCCGGTGCACAAAAATTTGTGCACTGGCCGGGGTGTGTCCCTCAGCCCCACTTGTGACCTCTCACAGTCTGGGATCCCTTGGGAGATAATGACCTGCTGGCTTAGGCCCACTCCCGGGTGGCAGAGGGCAGGCCCAATACCTAGGTGCCTGCCCCACAGCTCCTGGTCAGGCTCAGAGCAGGGCCGATTGGGGAGTTGGGGCGCTGCCCCCTGTCATGCACAGAGCAGGGCGGATCAGGGGGTTGTGGTGCCACCCCTGTCACATACAGTGCCGGCCAATAAGGGGGTTGGGGCGCTGCCCCCTGTCATGCACAGAGCAGGGCCAATCAGGGGGTTGGGGAGCTCCCCCCTGTCATGCACAGAGCAGGGCTGATCAGGAGGTTGCGATGCCACCCTCAGTTATGCTCAGGGTAGGGCCGATTGGGGGGTTGGGGCGCCGCCCCCTGTCACAATCAAGGCAGGGTCGATGGGGAGGCTTGGGCGCCGCCCCCTGTCACCCACAGAGCAGGGCCAATCAGGGGATTGGGGTACTCCCCCTTGTCACACTCAGGGCAGGGCTGATGGGGAGGTTGCAGCTCCACCCCGTCACACACAGAGCAGGGCCTATCAGGGGGTTGGGGAGCTCCCCCCTATCAGGCTCAGAGCAGGGCCTTTCAGGGGTTTGGGGTGCCTTCCCCTGTCACCAACAGAGCAGGGCGGATAGGGAGGTTGTGTCCCTGCCCCCGTCACACACAGAGCCACATGGCGATCAGGGGGTTTGGGAGCAGTCCCCTGTCATGCTGCTCCATGGGCCAGGAGGCCTCGTGGCTCCGCTGATCCCAGTGCTAGGAGGCCTCGCTGCTCTGCTGATCCCGGTGCTGGGAGGCATATAACCCTTTTACTATATAGGATAGAGGCCTGGTGCATGGTTGGGGGCCAGCTGGTTTGCCCTGAAGGGTGTCTTGGATCAGGGTGGGGGTCCCGCTTGAGTGCCTGGCCAGCCTGGGTGAGGGGATGATGGCTGCAGCTGGTCACACCCCTTTCAGGGTGGGGGTCCCCACTGGGGTGCCTGGCCAGCCTGGATGAGGGGATGATGGCTGTTTGCAGCTGGTCACACCCCCTTCAGGGTGGGATCCCCACTGGGGTGCGTGGCCAGTCTGGGTTAGGGGCTGAGGGCCATTTTCAGACTGGCGGGTGACTGAAGCTCCCAACCATTCCTTTTTTCCTTTTTTTAATTCTGGGATTTATTTACCTTCTATGGCTGTCACTGGAGCTGAGAGCCTGCTTTAGCTGTGAGACCTCGGCTGCTGAAAACAGGTTTCTGGGCTTTGTTTACCTTCTGTATTTGAGACTTTGTTGTGACTCCAGCTCTGAGATCCCGGCTGGCTGAAAGCAGGTATCTGGGGTTTTGTTTAGCTTCTATATTTGTAACATTGTTTCTTAGAGAGCAGCTCAGAGCCCAGCAGTGTCAGGTGGGGAACCTTGGCTTCCTCCTTCACTGGGGCAAGCAAGCCTCCTGTTTCCTTCAGCTGCCTGGCTGCCGGTCGCCATCTTGGTTGGCAGTTAATTTGCATATCGCCGTAATTAGCCAATGGGAAGGGTAGCGAAGTTATGGTTAATTACCATGTTTGTCTATTATTAGATAGGATAATAAACTTGCTTAATTAGACCTGATTTCTGATTTAGCTAAACTTTTTCCAGCCTAGTGAAGCACCCCAACTTCTCTTTTAGGTAATTGTCAGCAACATAGCAGTAAATATCAACACAAGGCACATTATTATTGTAGATCACGCGGGGAGAACAAACAGTAAAATATTTAACTGCAGCAGTGTTTGACTATATTCTGTGCAGTGAGAAAACCTGAAGTCATTCTCAAGGTCCACCATTTCTTTCTTTTTTTCAGTCAAGTCAAGTTTCTAAACTTTTTAAATCTCCATTTTCCAGCTAATGAAAAGAAAATAGGATTCTACTGAGTCTCCTATCTACGTACTCTAGGACTTCTGTAAGGATCAAATGAGATGAGGCACAGGAAAACGCTTCGCAGACATTTGGTTAAAATGTAAAATGCTTGCACCTGGCTATAAAGCAAGTCATGTATCTGGGCTGAAGAAACTGCAAGGAGGCTAGTCACTAGGGAGAGGAAGCCAGGCATTGCTATGTGATGTCATTACCTGGCACTGACAGCAGCTGTTTCCAGGCTGGACTGGGCTGGGCTGGGCTGGGTATAGGCTGCATTTTGTGCCATGGGGTTTTGGCAGTGTTGGCTGTGATTTGGTGGGCTATCATTCGGGGGTGGTGGCAGGGCCTGTGTTCCACTTGGGGGAAGCACAGTGTTGCTTAGTTTGTGCCGGGTCTGCAGTCTCGCTTTTTTTTAAATGGCCAGTGCATGTCACAGCAGCTCCTGTGATGAATGTCTGCCCCTTGATGGTCAGTGCATGTCATAGTGACCGGTAGGATGGTTGGAGGGACCCTTAGCATATTAGCCTTCTATATATATATATCGATATAACTCAAGAAGAGCTAGATAGAAGAGATGCATAGGGCAAGGTGTGGAGAAAGGGCAAAGAGCTTTCATACCTTCTCCAGGTGCATCACTCTCCCCACATCTCCTGGTGTACACCAACCCAGAAGCTCTTCAAACCCTCTTCTTTTGGGTTTTATGGTGGCCTCATTATATAAGCATGATTGATCAAATAATTGGTCATTGGTGATTGATTAAATCATCCAGTCCCTCTCCCCTTCTCACTTCCTATAGGAAGTGGGACCGAACATTCCAACATTGGATTTACATAGTTGGCTCCATTGGAAACCAGCCCCTACCCTAGGTGTTTCCCAATGTTCACATTCCCCTTCTTAACATAACAAAAGATGCCTTCATCACTCTGAACACTTGGAAAATTCCAAGCGTTTGGGGAGCAATGAGCCAGAAACTGTGAAGGAAGGCCACATATATAGCACCAACTATACTTATATTTCTTATGAATCACAATATTGCAAGTATGATCTCATTTTAACTTGATTGCATCTGCAAAGACCCTATTTCTAAATGTTAAATTCACAGGCTCCAAGTGGACATGATTTTTGGGTACACCATTCCATCCAGTACACTATAAATAAAAAATTGTAACTATTAAAATCCCTCATGTGCCCTAGTGACCCAATTAGTATGTAGAATAGATCAAATTTAATTTTTGATCTGTTTGATTCCACACATAGCTATCAGGCTTCTTTCACCTTGATAGTGGATATCTATTTGACTCTTTATGAAGATTTCAAGGTTACTAAAAGCTACTCCCAACACCAAATTCCTAACCAAGACACACACACTTTCAAGGCAAAATATTTTGATACAGGTATTGCACAGAAAAATAGGATGTTTGACATTTTTGAAGCATAGAGTACATAATTGGGCTGACTGTACCTGGGTCTGAAGTTTACAAGGGCATATTCTTTTCTCTCTGCTTTCAATTGAATTGGCTATGGCAAAATTTGGACCAGTTCCACAGTGAGTCTTTTGAGAGTTAGTTCTCTATGTCTGGTCCCTGGACTAAGAAAATCCCCTATTAGAAATGAAAATTTTCATGCCCATCAACCTGTATTTTAATAAGCTCTTTGGATGATTGTGAAGGATACTAAAGTTTAAGAACTACTGAAATAAGCCAGTTAGATGAAGACAAATAACATATAATCTCACTTATATGTGGAATCTAATGAACAAAATAAACTGTTGGACAGAATAGAAACAGGCATGGATGGATACATGGAATAGACTGACAGTTGTCAGAGAGGAGGGACTTCAGCAAAAAAAAAAAAAAAAATATGTAACACATTGTCACAGACAACAAAGTGGTGATAGCCAGGGGGAAAGGGAGTAGGCAGAAGTTGGCAAAGGGGAGATAAATGGGGATGGGAAGAGACTTTGCTTTGTGTGATGGGCGTATGATGTAGTGTGCAGATGATATTTTGTTGAGTTGTAAACTTGAAACCTTTATGTTTTTTTAAATTAATGTCACCCCAGTCAATTCAATAAAAAAGAACTGCTCTAGAAAGAGTTAGCTATTCTATGACTGTTAGGTACTTACTGAAAGAGCTAGAGAACTCCTTGGTGTCTCATTGGTCCAGTTGTATTCACCAGGGTCAGAAATTAGAAATGTGTTTGTCCTTAAGGCTTAGCCAGTAATACTAAAGTTTATGATCTTGCTTGGTCTCCTCCATTCCATTTTGTAACACCCTGGTTAGGTTGCAGTGTCACTTCAGGAAGTAGTGGGGTTGTGAGATCACTAAGAATGTTATATATTACTAGAGACCTGGTGCACAAAATTTGTGCATGGGTAGGGTCCCTAGGCCATGCCGGGGCCTTCATTCCATGCTGCCCCCTGGTGGTCAGCGCACATCATAGAAAGCAATAGAACTCCCAGTCTCCTGGTCGAACTCCCATGAGGACACTTTGCATATTAGCCTTTTATATATATAGATTTCCAACACACATCTTAATTTCAGTTCCTACCTCATATTATAGCTACTTGGGTCCATGTTTTATCTCTCTTTAAGGGATAAAAACTCTTTTAGGACTGGAATAAGATATTGTTATGCACCCATCCTTCCACGGTGCCAACAAATAATAAACTTGCCTTGTACATAGTTCCCCTCAACGCATTCTTAGGGAGGGGATTACATAAAAAATATAATCTTAGAAAAAAATAATTTCACAGAAGCAATTTTTATGCCCCAGACAGTTAATCATGTTGACATTTCATTGTATTTATCTGCACATTTCAAAGCAAATTCCTTTCATTGGAAACAGAATAGAATTATCCACTAAATCCATTTTTATATTGGGAAAAAAAGTTTAGAGCAACATGAATCAAAATGTCCTTTTGAATTTAAAGTATAGTGACAGTAATAATTGAAGTTCCTAGTGGTGATACAGCCATAATGAGCTCCTGCCACAGCTGTCATACACTTACTTATTAAGCACAGAGGAGCTGTTTCCTGCTATGAATAAAAAGAGCTGGACTCCTTGATCCTTTGCTTAACTCCACTTTAGATAAAGTCTTTAAAAAATAAGCTTCCATTAACAAAAATTTCTCACTTAATCGGGTCCCCACCTTCTAATTCATGTTGTTTAAACTTTTTTTCTAACTTCATTTAATAATTTCTCATACTTTTGTATATAATATTTCTGCATTTCTTTGAAACAGTTTTGAGAATATAATTTAGCCTCTTCCTGATATGTTACAGTCATAGTGTTACCTATGTTATAGTTTGCCTAATCCAGGTATCTTGGGGACCATGTAGGGTAGACGTGAGGTTCACATGTTTGTAGCTCTCATCTCCTCTTGGGCTCTTGAACTGTGAGTTTGTTAAAGTTTCAAGTTTTTATTTACTTTTTTACCTTTAACGCTATATGAGTAGGGTATTAAAAGAGCCATGTGTGTAAGATTTTTAATTAAATTTGGGGCAGTAGACTGAGAGAGAACTCATGAGGCTCTTTTGATGTAAATACATGTGAATTCATACCAGGAAAGGAACCAAACTGAAGCAGTCCTTGCCTGGCTGGTTAGCTGACTGCAGATTTTTTTTTTTTAATGTTTTTTATTGAGTTTTTACAGAGAGGAAGGGAGAGGGATAGAGAGTTAGAAACAACCATGAGAGAGAAACATCGATCAGCTGCCTCCTGGACACTCCCTACTGGGTATGTGCCCACAACCAAGGTGCATGCCCTTGACGGGAATCGAAACTGGAACCCTTGATTCTGCAGGCCGACCTCTATCCACTGAGCCAAACCTGTTAGGGTCAGATTTTTTTTTTAATGTTTGACATGTCCAATGAGTCTGCATCTTTTTTGGGAGTTTCTACTGCTAATTCATTTCTGCAGAATAAGATATTCCTCCTCGAACTCTCATGAAAAGATAGTGCATTATTGCCCCACCATGTAACTTAAAGTGATTATTTATTTAAATATATATTCTGTATATATATTTCTAATTCCACTATATTTTTGTTTATCTCAATTCATCCTTTAAAAATAGTAATTCTTTTAAAAGCTAGATATTACCTTTGGTTAAATATTACCATATTTTGGAAGTTATCCTATATAATAAAAGGGTAATATGCAAATGGACCCAAATGGCAGAATGACCTGGAGCGACTGATGTGCACTGACCACCAGGGGGTAGGAGCTGCCTCCTGGTGGTCAGTGCGCTCCCACTGGGGGAACTCCACTCAGCCATAAGCCAGGCTGATGGCTGCGAGCACAGTGGTGGTGGAGGGAAGCCTCTCCTGCCTCCTCGGCAGTGCTAAGGGTGTCCAACTGTGGCTTGTGGGAGCGGGCCTAAGCTGGCAGGTTGACATCCCCCGAAGGGTCCCAGGTTGCCAGAGGGCACAGGCCAAGCTGAGGGACCCCCCACCCCCAAGTGCACAAATTTTTGTGCATTGGGCCTCTAGTTTAGAATATACTATCCAAGAAGCTAGAACTTAGAATTTTGTTTCATTTATCATTGGTTACCAAACTAGAACAGAGGCACTTAATAAATACTTGAAAATTTGAATGAATTAATTTTACTATGGAGGTGAGTTTCCATTTGAAATAGCCCATCCAGGGGATAATATAGCCTGGAAATGTGCAGTGGGGATGAACATGATCAAGTCTCAGAACCTGATCAAGTCTATCAAAGATCAGCTGTGTGGAGAGAAAGCAACCCAGGCATGTACAGTGTCACTAAGAAGGTGGATGTGCTTGGTGTCATATAAATAATTTATTATAAATGTAGTCACTTTTGGGTTGATAATTGGAGAATTGTCATATAGTATTATGGAATTTAAAAATGTCATTACAAACAATAAAAGGCAATGTCAGTATGTGATAATAGAAAAAATGCCACTGGATTTCTAAAGAGTAATTTTAAAAAATATATATTTTTATTGATTTTAGAGAGGAAGAGAGGGAGAAAGAGATAGAAACATCAATGATGAGAGAGAATCATCTATCATCTGACTCCTGTACAACCCCTACTGGGGATCAAACCCGTAGCCTGGGCTTGTGCCCTGATCAGGAATCAAACCTCGACCTCCTGGTTCATAGGTCTACGCTCAATCACTGAGACACACAGGTCAGGCTAGAGAGTATATTTTTATCCCTAAAAGCAGAGTAAGCAGTTCATGATGATAATCTATGTATAATTTATACTTAGGCAATGTTTTCTTATTCCTAGAAGTCATCCCATTTTCCAGGTTATCAACTGTCAACAGCAGGCATAATGTGGTTTATCTAGAGTTGAACTGAAGAAAATAATTCTGAACAAAGGGAAATAACTTCTTGATATAAAAAGTCCCTTATTCTCAGACATATCTACTAAATACAGGTTCAGCCGGAGGCAGTTTGGAACACCCAGATTAAAGTATCCATGCGTTCAGATTGGCCTGCTGGACTCTCCTCTTCTTCCTCAGTCCAATTCTTTCCTCTCACCTTCTACTCTGCAAGTGAATCAGGAGTTTAACAGTTCCTATGGGTCGTACAATTGTTTGGCTAATGATTTACTTAACCACCTGTTTTCTTCCTTTTAAGATAATCTATCATCCCTCCCTTTATTTTTTCACCAGATTTTTTTCAAACTTTTACTTAGAAAAACTATGTTCAATGTCCATACTTCTTTACAAACTTAACCTTCATTCTATATGTGGGCCAAAATTTACCAAATTATAACTATGTATAAGAAGTGTGTTAAGGATTTGAAAAAAATAGAATATATTTTGAAGTGAAATTATATTTAATAAGAACTAGTGTCATCAACCAGTAAAATCCTTGATGGATCAAGAATTCTACTTCACAGTAAGCCTATTTTTAATTGACCTCCTTGTAATCTAAATAACTTTTTCTAGTAATAATTTATAATACTAAAAACATACCAGAAAATGTGGTTTGTTGAATACCAAGATAAATAATATTCAAAGAAAAAAGTGTATCAACTATACCTTAAGTTGCTGAACAGTCACTTAAGTGAGAATTGAGGGTTGACCACTGGATTTCAAGATATGGAGATTAGGAAATAATGGAGATAAATTGTAAACAGTGGACAGAAATAATTTCTGAGAAGTTTTTCTGGAAGGGGGAACAGAAAAAATACGGTGGTATCTTAAAGGGAAGAGGAGATTAAGGTTATTGTTTTACTTTTTAGGGACACATTATGTGTGTTGGCTTAAAGGAAAGATAGCTTAAAAATGGAGATAGTGATGATAATTGCCAAGAAGGATGCTTGACAATGTGAGGAAAAAAAGTCAAGATACATAAGTGGAGTGGTTTGTTTTTAATGGGGTGCTCACAAATTATTAATAGGAACAGAAGAAAAGCAAATGCATGGATTTGGGTTAATTATTGACATCGAGAGCTTTTGAAATATTGTTTAATCCTCTATTTCTCCATGGAAAGGCACTTTGAGGAAGATTTCAGTAGTTGGGTTACAGTTGTTTCGAAGTTGAAGGTAATAACAAGGAATAAGGTATGGAAATGACTCGTGAAGGATGACTGAGGCTGAATAACTACATGCCAGGATTTGGGAAGATCACACAAAAATGTATACTGAGATAATCATTTAATAAAAAAAGTTGTATTACAGTGATACCCAATGTGTGAGGACATAATGATCAAAGACAAAGGGAGGGTGACCCTGGCTCAGTGATCACTGTAACGTGAAGGGTGGTCTCCTGATATGGGAGCCAAAGCTGATGGATATCAAGGAGGGGGGAGGGGGGAGCTCTAAAGGAAGCAATACAGATCAAGGGAGTCACATATTCACTATCAAGTAAAGGTGTATGAGGAGTGTGAGGGAAACAGAAAAACTGTAAAGGCTGCTGGTAAAGCAGCAACCTCGGGGGAGATTAAAATTTCAGGTGCAGCAAGAAAGTAGAGGGCATTCTGAGAAACTGTTCATGCTAAAAAGACTGATTTATCAATAGTTGCTTACGCATTACAGAATAATTTCTTAATTTATATTTGGAGAAAATAAAGAATTAATTTCATGGGAAATAGAATTTTGGATTTTCAAGATGCATTATAAGTACCTAATATGAATATTTAAATATATGTTGTAAGCAGGGGAGGTTGCTGATGTATAAGTATATATTAGATATAATGTATATTATATGCCTCTGATTTTATATTGATATATAATATACCTAACCCAAAACAGATCCCCCACATGTTTACATATACTTTCATCTGATGTGGCAAAATATCTACTGTATTCAATTAGTGTCTTATTGATTAGAAATTTTTATATTTTTATAGTAGTTCAGGGTCTCCTATTCTTTAATATAATTTTTCAAAGACTGCTCTTGGGTATTTCTGACTTGATCATTTCAAGTTTAATAACTCTCTTTTCTGGTAGGCCTCATTATGCTTAAAAGGTGTTATGAGGTGATTCAAAGTTTAAGAGTCTGAAGATATGTTTTAAAAAGAACATATTTACATAAAGAAAGAACTTTGGCTCACCATTGCCAGGTCTAAGTAACTGCTGAGGTGGTCAAAATGTCTTTGTTGTTTTTAATCATATCATCAATGTAGTATGGTGTTTAATAGCACCTTCATCAGGGCTATACCTGCAGAGAAAAAAAGAATAGCCACATACTATCTCATATGACTGTCTTTTTCATACTAATCAGGGACCGGACGATCCTTGGCAATTTAACATTCTTGGGAATGACTTTGACTTCTGTGAAATAGCTAAACATTAAACTATGACAAAGCACTGTTTCCTAGACATCAGCAAATGCTTAACAAGAAATAGAATCATAATAAATAAGCATCAAAAACCCTTCAAAATCTTTGGTAAGTTTGGAAACTCATATTTTCCCCCAACTACCAGCATCTGCTTATCAAATAAAGAGGTTGCTTTTTCAGTGCCTTCACTTTTTCATCTACATAGCAGTATTTTAGTCATCTTTCTGAACATGGGGAATTGTTCTAGTGCTGCTTGATAACTTTCTAAATTAAAAATAATATTCTAGATATAAAAATTTAAGTAAAAGGAGTTGAAACATGTACATTTCAAAGGATATTCAATGAAATCTAAAGTTGCTGTTTTTATCTTTGAGTATATACATTTACAAAAATTAATATATAAGAAAAACATGTATACATAAGTTAAATCATACTAAAATGAAAAAGAAAACTAGTATACACTTTTGAATGTCTTAGAGAAAATAAGCTGGATAATATGGAAAATAAGAAACAATATGTGAAAAAGTAAGGATGTTTCTTCATTCTTATCAAATTTCTAGTCCTTGTATGACCTATCTTTTATATTACTAGCAAAGTCTAAACATTTTCCTAATGGGTGTAATTACACAGGTATCATTGTTCTATAAATATCCCATAGCAGTCTACCTAGTTTACTTAAATTTCCCTTTGCCATAATGCCTTTGGTTGAGACATTCCCCTCAAAGAACTCCTAGCATATGTTCAGTGTTTATTGGAGTTTATATGAACTTTACATCATTTGCTAACATATTTCTCTGAGTATTATTATGCATATGAGTATTATTCAAACTTTGAAATTTTTTAACTAAGCAGAACCTTACTTAACATGCAAAAAATTTTACATAACAGATGCAATTAGAGATACACCCATTTTATTAATAGAAGAAATTATGAGCCACAACGTTTTTTCATTCTCTTATCCAACAGCAGTCCCAGGGGCACTTTAACCAAATCTTGGCGAGGAATTAAATAAGGTTTGAGTACTACAAGATTAGGTATTTGGATTATATGACTATTGCTTAGAATAGAACAGACCCCATTCATTCAAATAGGAATGTGTGAATGGATTGTCTAGGGACATTAAAGATATGAAAAGTGCATTACCTTAGGTTATTGTAAAGGTAGGCCTAAGGAGGTTAATATAAAGACAGTGCTAAGAAGCAGAATGCTCCCAGGAAGTTTCAGGAGTTTTAAGAACCTTTAGAAATAAATTATTGGGCTCTTGTTTCTGTAATGTATGTAGAAAATAAATATGCTAATAATTGTTAAATATTTTTTTTATTAATCAAACCATGGGCTGTAGAAAATAAAAAAAAATTGAGTAGGAGTCAGAGTTGGAATTTAAAAAACACAGTGCAAGAAAAAGAATTTCTTTTCGCATAAAACTTTATAAGAAAATGATCTAAAAATTCAAGGCATGAAAGGGATGACATGAGAACAGAAAAAGTAAAATCATTTTGGAAATATAAAACGATTTCTAAAAAGCAATATATAAGATCCGTGCTTTTGGAAAAATGAATCAATATGTAGGGAAAAGCATGAAAAGTGAGTAAATGCATGTGTGGAACACACTGGAATAAAATAAAGCAATAGAAGTGATAAAAAATTAAACATAGATTCAATAAGCATTCTGTGTAACAACTATTCAATTGAAGAAAATGCAGTGAAAATTAATCATAAATTTAAGATGAAACCCACAGTTATATTGTTCACTTTCCCAATGGATTGAGTTACTAATATTAAAAAACCACACACCTCAACTTCTAGAAAAAAATAATTCTGTATCTTAACAGTTAGTTATCTGGGCAGAACAAAGACAGTCCCTAAAGCTGGTGTAAAAGTGAGACTGGACCCAGAGTTCGCATAACTCCAGATGCCAGAAGGTAATGAAAATCTTTTCAGAGTTTTAAAGGCAAATGGATATGTTTAAAATTCTTTACATAGCCAGGATATCATCCAAGTTAAACGAAGTAAAATATTGTCCATGTATACACAGAAGCACTGAAGAATTGTATGTAGTATTCACTAATTTTAGTTGAATTCATGCTTCAGGAAACAGTTGAATTGAAATAAAAATTTATGAGTTAAGTAATGGAAGAGCTGGATGCTCTTTCAGACAATGTTTTCTTTAAATACTTGTGGCAGTTATACTTACAAAATGAGGCCTAAAATCTGTGAAGTCAAGGGAGGGAGGATATGTTTTAAAAATTATACTGCTACTAGCAGGTAATACCTATGAAAATGTACTAAAGAGGACAAAGTAGAGTACTTACTGAAGCCACTATATTTATTTCTATGAAGCTCCATAAAATAAACCAGAATAAGAACAGTTACATCTTGTCTCTGGAATCTTTGAGATACTATTTAAGGCACTTCTCATTTTAATTTATATTACTCAATTCAAATTTCTTAAAACTAGAAAAGTTCTAACCAAGACACATAGATATTAGAGTAGGTGAGGGCTTGGTAAATAACACCCTATTTCTATTTCATTATATTTTTTCCTTCTGATTTTGAATCCAGTTACAGATTTGAAAATGGCCCTAGTTATTCCCTTCCTTATATTATACCTTTGCCTTGTTACCAGGTGACTACAATTCTTCCCATCAGTGAATGGAGTTTGATTTCTTACCCACTGACTCTGGATGGGCCTTGTGACTTCTGTTGGCAGATAAAATTCATCAGAAGTGATATCATGCCAGTTCCAAGCCTTTGCTTCACTTGTTTCCTTGCAATCTTGCTGAGCCACTCTGACCAACTACAGCCACTCCTACTGTAAGATTAGATTCCACATAGAGAAGTAGCCACGTGTCCTAGAGGAGGCCAACCAGCCCCAGGTGACAGGAACCTGACCCTAGACACATACCCAAACCAAGCAGAAGTCAGCCACTCCTAACACAGACCAGAACAACTCCCAATCCAAGGTCCAATTCCCAACACATAGAATTATGAGTTAAATAATTATTATTTTTATCCACTAAATAATGTGCACACAACTGATAATCTGGCTACTGGCCAGCTTTAAATTTGTAATCATATCTGTATCTTACTGTGGCCATGCCCATGCTATGCTTACTCTTTTTAATAGGGCTTTGTTCTTGGGAGTCTCTTTTTGAAATACAACCGAATTATCCTTTCATTATGCTTTCTCTATCCAATTTCTTTTTGTTTTTCAAGGTAAACATAGTCTGTGATGATTTTCTCTGACCCCAGGTCATAAACACCTATGAGGTTTTGTGCTGAGATCTGAATCATGAGAAGAAGCAAATAAGAAAAAACAAAAATCCAGAGTAGTAGGATAAGAAATTTCCTAGCAGAGAAAAAACATCACATAAAATATCCCAGGGGATTAAAACAAAAGGCATTGGCTGCTGCAGAATGAGCCAGAGGCAGGCGATGTGAGTCTGGAAAGTTGGGCAGAACTAACTCATGATGATCTTCGTGCACCATGATTAACATGTTGCATTCACTCTTTAATTGCAACTAGAGATTTTTAGATATAGAATTGGCTTGACCTGATATGTATTTCAAATATATGGCTGTGGCTGGTTTTATGTGTTTTATAAAAATATGCTTTCATTGGTTTTTAGAGAGAGAGAGGAAGGGAGAGGTATAGAGAGAAAGGAACCTCATTGAGAGAGAAATATGATCGATCCACTGCCTCCTGCATGCCCCCTACTGGAGATTGAGCCTGCAACCCAGGCATGTGCCCTAACTGGGAATCGAACTGGTGATCTCTTGACTCATGGTCAACACTCAATTACTGAGCCACACTGGCTGGGCTAACTGGCTGTTTTATGTTAAATGAATTTTAAGTAGAAATAGGAAAACTCCAGTAGTTTAGAAGAAAGAATTTGATGAGTTGGATAATAATTTTGCCAATGGCTGTAAAATAACACTAACATGTGTTTTTGGAGATAGAATTGGAAAGACTTATTGTTGGATTAACTTTGTGGAATAAGAGAAGGGAAGAAAAGAATAAATTCAAGTTTTTGAGCTACTCATGCTTTAATAAGGGTGTGGAAGGGGGAAGAAGATTGAAATCAAAGACTCAAACAACTGACAGTCTGTTCTGTGATGAATCAGGTTAGAATTGCAGTTATTTGGATTCAGTCCTCCATTAAAGTGAATTATTCTGAAGTGCCTCTGTGGATAGTACAAATTATGTAATAGATAATGTACTCCATGACTGTAAATGCTATAAGAACAGATCTTTTATTCACTACTAGAGTCCCAATGCATAAAATTCGTGCAAGGGGCTCAGCCCTCACAGCCCCAGCTTCGTCCAGATGGTCATTCTGCTGTTCAGTCTAAATAGCATATTAGCTCTTTATTATATAGGACTAGAGGCCCTGTGCAGAAAAATTTGTGCACTCGGGGGAAGGGGGGGGCCCTCAGACCGGCCTGTGCCCTCTTGCAGTCTGGGACCCCTCGGGAGATAATGACCTGCTGGCATAGGCCTGCTCCCGGGTGGCAGAGGGCAGGCCCAATCCCTAGGTGCAGCCCCTGGTCGGGCTCAGAGCAGGGCCGATTGGGAGGTTGCGATGCCACCCTCAGTCACGCTCAGGGTAGGGCCGATTGGGGGGTTGGGGCACCATCCCCTGTCACACTCAAGGCAGGGTCGATGGGGAGGTTGTGGCGCCACCCCCTGTCACTCACAGAGAAGGGCCCATCGGGGGGTTGGGTCTCCATACCCTGTCATGCACAGAGCAGGGTCAATCAGGGGACTGGTGAGCTCCCCCCGTCACTCACAGAGTAGGGCCGATAGGGGAGTTGGGGCACCGCCCCCTGTCACACTCAGGGCAGGGTGGATCAGGGGTTGGGGCACCGCCCTCTATCACCCACAGAGCAGGGCCGATCAGGTGGTTGGGGCGCCGCCACTGTCACACTCAGGGCAGGGCCAATGGGGAGGTTATGGCTCTACCCCATCACACACAGAGCAGGGCCCATGGGGGGCGGGGGGGTTGGGGTGCTGCACCCTGTCACACACATTGCCGCAGGGTGATCAGGGGGTTTGGGCGCTGCCCCCTGTCATGCTGATCCCAGTGCCGGGAGACCTCGCGGCTCCGCTGATCCCGGTGCTGGGAGGCATATTACCCTTTTACTATATAGCATAGAGGCCTGGTGCACGGGTGGGGCTGGCTGGTTTGCCCTGAAGGGTGTCCTGGATCAGGGTGGGGGTCCCCACTGGGGTACCTGGCCAGTCTGGCTGAGGGGCTGAGGGCTGTTTTCAGGCTGGGACTGAAGCTCCCAACCACTCTGTTTTTTCTTTCTTTCTTTTTTTTATTCTGGGCCAGCTTTAGCTCTGAGGCCTCAGCTGCTGAAAACAGGTTTCTGGCCTTTGTTTACCGTCTGTATTTGATACAATGTTGCGGTCCAGCTGGCTGAAGCTCCGCTGAGTAAAGCAGGTTTCTGGGGTTTTTTAAGCTTCTTTATTCGCAACATAGTTGCTGAGAGTTGCAGCTGAGAGACCAGCAAGTCAGGCGGGGAACGTTGGAGTCCTCCGTCACTGAAGCAAGCAAGCCTCCCTGTTCACATCAGCTGCCTGGCTGCCGGCCGCCATCTTGGCTGCCAGTTAATTTGCATATCTCGGCCCTACTCTGTGAGTGACAGGGGGATTAGCCAATGGGAAGGGTAGCGGTCGTACGCCAATTACCATGTTTCTCTTTTATTAGTGTAGAAGACTAGAGGCCAAGGTGCACAAAATTTGTGCACTGGAGGGGGGGGTTCTCCTCAGCCCAGCCTGCACCCTCTCGCAGTCTGGGACCCCTCAGGGGATGTCTGCCTACCTAAGTCAACAGCTGGAAATCCTTCTCGCAGTCTGGGACCCCTCGTTCCTTACCGCCCACCTGCTCACTGCTCCTTACCATTTGGCTCACTGCTTTTTAGCGCTGCCACATAGGCAGGAGAGGCTCCTGCCCCGCCACTGGACCTGCCAGCATGAGCCCTATCTTTCTGTGTAGTTGTCTGTGGGCCAACTGCTCTTTTCCTTCTCATGTAGGGCAAGTAGCATGTGAGGGCAGACCTTGCTGTCATGGAATGCAGAGGGCTGCCCGGAGCTGAGGGGAGTGGCTGGGCCCACAGGATGAGAGGTGGGCATAGAGGACACTATCTCATCCAATTGTGGGGCAGGCTGGCTGGCCTTCATCTGCCTGACCCCACCCAGGCAGGGACTGAGCAGGGTGTCCGCCTCTCCATTCTCTATCCTTCTATCTGTGACACCTGTCACCCTTGCCAGGCCTCCCCCAAAGTGAGTTCAGCTCAATCCCTGAATGTAAAAGAGCATGGCGGTGGAGGGGGAGCTTCCACTCCAGTGCCCCCTGATTCCCAGCAACAGGTCTCAGGATGGTGGCCACAGCTGCAGAACATAGATCTGTTTCAAGAAAAGTTGGGAATGCAGACTTTCATATGAGCCCCTATTCCAAAAGGTGGCAGTTTGTCCACATTGCGGCAAAGACACCTTCAAGAGTAACAAGTGGATAAAGTCAGGGCCAAACCAGGCCATTTCCTTATCCAATCTCTCTGAGGTGCGTGGACAGAACCAAGTCTCAGCTCTTCGCAGGACACTAATAGGGTTTTTTTTAAGCCTAAAGGACAGTAGTCTGTCTCCATTCTTATTCTTTGGGATTTTTTCATTGTCGGATAAAAGAATATGTACATTGGGGCAATCCTCTCGAGATACAATATTTCAGTTGCACCCATGTGACGACGACAGCACGCCTCAGAGGGAGGGAGCCAACAGATGGGGAGCGGGGAATTCTGAGAACCAAAGCAAAGGTTCAGAACACAGAAGCCCTTGGTGTTTTGCTGAAAAACTTGGACTCCTTCCTCTGCGGTCACACTCCAGGCAGTCACTCAGAAATATGTTGGCATCGGCCAGCTTATGGAAATCTCCCTTCTCTCCGTTCTCCTGAGCCAGACTCCAGACACATTGACTGTGGCATTCTCTTGGTCATTGTTTTTTTGTTTTGTTTTTTCCCCAAAATGTTACAAACTTTATATGATTGTAACATACAAAGATGCAGCCTCCTTTGTAGGAACAGGGAAGGAAGGGGTGGTTAAGTAAGGCACATGGAGCTGCAGCAAGCACCAGCTGTGGGGAGGTCCAAGGGGGAGAGGAGGTTGGCACTGGGGCTAAGGCCCTAGACCCATTGCTGGGGAAGTAGGGATCCCCTCTGAGTGCCACATTCTGAGGCTGAACTGATTGGTCAAGCTGAGGCAGAGGTGGGTGCCATATCTGCCATCTTTGGTGCCGTTTACCCTTTCCCACCCCAGCTCTGTTGTAAAACCCCAGAGCCCTGGATTCCAAAGGCCCCATCCAGAGCAGAGGCCCTGGAAGGGGGTGAGAGGAAGTGAGTAGGGCAAGCTTGAAAGCCGATATGCCTGTGTGCCGAGGGATGCAGGGAGACAGTGTGAGAAGTAGCAGGGGAAGGGCTCTCATATATACTCTTCTTTGGGGGGCCACAGGTGAAGGAGGCCAGGGGAGTAGGGAAGGGATGGGGCACCATGGCCCCAGCCTCTTAGGCATCCCTGTCAGTCCTCTGCAGTGAACATGGAGGAAAGGGGCTGCCTCCGAGAAGCGGCCAGGCCAGGCCAAGTGACCATCTTGAGGTCTGACTGAGGTGATGGTCCTCACCCAGAGATGCCTTCTAACTAGTGATGGACCCAGGCCTGACTCCCCCTGCTGTGGATGCCTGGGACACAGGCCTGACTTAACTGCCTGCCGCTGTGCCACGGGCGCCCAGGACAGAGGCCTGACTCCTGCTGTTACGGACGCCTGGCACCCAGACCTGACTTTTAGCACTTGGGTGCCTGGGACACAGGCCTGACTCCCGCCACCGCAGGCGCCCAGGCACACAAAACCCTCCTGTTGTGCGTGCAGCCTCCTGCTGGCATGTTAATATGCAAATTGGTCGTTATTGTGATGCTGTTAGGACCAATTTGCATATTACCTCTTTATTATATAGATACCTAGCACAGTGCACTAAATGTAATAACTGGTGATTATCTTTGAATAAAGGGAAGAAATAAGATAGATAGATAGATTATCTTCAACTGAAAGTGAAACAGTTCCTATATTTTGTTTTCTTTTTACTTGTGGGAGGTCGCAAAATTTCCATCCTACAATGATATAGTTCTTTTCACGAAACACTTATACTGATACTTTAAAACCAAAATCAAACTGGATTGGACTCACAGCATCCATTTTCTGTTGCCTAATATGAAAGCTGGTTGTGGAAAATAACAAAGTCCAGTGAGGCATTACCAAAGTGAGAACCAATCAAGGGGCAGCCTGAAGCACCAGTTATACCAGTGGTAGTTCTCTCACCTGAATGTTCAGTAACTGTTTTTAATTTAGAAAAAAATTCAAAGCTTGTTCATTTAAAAGACTAATCTTAGTCAGAACAAATATTACATTTTAACAAAGAAAGTTAAACATTCATTTAACAAAGAAACTGGTAGGAATATTTTTGTATTAATCTTGTACTTTCTTAAAATAAGTTATTTAATTGCAAAATTCTAAAATAGCTATGACAGGAAAATTACAATATATATTTTTCAAAGAAACCTTTCAAGGATATAATTATCTAGTGAACTTTTCCCCTATTTTTAAAAAAAATAGTTGCTTGTTTCAATTATCCTTGGATTTGGTTGGTCTTACTTTGTTTTTGAAATTCTAAATTTATTCAAATAATTATTTATTTCCTAGTGTGATTGTTTAAAATTCTATATTGCCTTCTAAGCATGAATTATCCACTTCCTATAACTAGTTCTATATGGTGTTTAATCTTCATTATTCACTTTATTTAAAAAAATTGGAAAGTTGGTTTATTTTCTAATTTTTTTAATTAATCAATTTAATGTTTTACTTCCCTGTTCAGAGAATAAATCCAGAGAAAAACACTATGTCAGCTCTTTGGAATGATTGAGATCGTCTTTTTTGTTAAGTTAATCTGTAGTCAAATTTTATAACTGCTTATGGAGGTTAGATATCAGAAATGTAATTTTAATATTTGTGAGGTAATTACAATAAAACTTTACCTATGTGAACTGATATAATTCAAATTACAACCATTCATACCTTAAAAATTTTCATTATTAAGCCAGAAAGGATGACAGTGCTGACTCATATCTCCAACTAAAGAAATAAATTCTTAAGAAAAGTCAAATAAAAACATGTATTCAAGGAATGCATATATCAGTGGATTAAAATACTAATTAAATACATAGAATTACTACCACTTTTTCAATTATAATCTGCTTCAGGCTACTTCAGTATGTTTTTCCCCCAATATTGTTTCATTGTCATTTCTGACCTGCTGTTTGAGCTGTCACAGGTGGAGAAAACCTAAAAGCCAAAGCCATGTGGTCTATAGATGTTTGTTCTGCTGTAAATTACATCTTCCACCCTCTGTTTTGACCTGTTGTCTGTCTGCCCCACTGCTTCACTGTCACCATAAGTCTTTCTC
The DNA here is from genome assembly GCF_014108235.1 of Myotis myotis. Classification (NCBI taxonomy): domain Eukaryota; kingdom Metazoa; phylum Chordata; class Mammalia; order Chiroptera; family Vespertilionidae; genus Myotis; species Myotis myotis. The sequence continues at coordinate 46,561,321 of NW_023416401.1, forward strand.
CTCTCTCAGTGCACATTTTACTCAGTTAATTTTTCTGTTTTCTTGGCCTAGACACTTCCTTACACTTGGGTAACCAAGAGAGGCAAAGCAGTTAAATGTGTCCAAGAACAGCCCAATTGCATGTGTTAGTGTTTCCACCTCAATGGAGCTAATGCCTGTGTGAAGGTAGTGGTAAGAAATATCCGCTTAGGAGTCAAAGTGGTGGTGGGAAGGGGAGGCAAAGACTAAACCATTGTGTCCCGTTTCCCATAATGAGGTTGAAAGTGTGGGACCTTTTCAGAACGCTGAGAGCCATTCTAGATACAGTGTGATGTGTATTTCTTACTGGAGACGATTTTTGGTGGGCGTGTCTGTTCTGTGAGAGAGCTTGGGATCCCTCCGCGTGGTCTTGTCTCTCCCAGGTGGACACCTGGTGTCAGCAATACTCATTCTTCTGTGGTTTTCACAGGAGAGTATTTAGCAATGAGAGCATCCTTGGTTATCTGTGGGCAAGGCCGTTAAATAGGAATTTGTCAAAACACACGTCTTCTCTAAAAACCTCCCCCACCACTTATTTTGACCAGAATGATTTCAACCCTGTAGAGCTATACAGTATATCATTGTTATTCTGAGACAAATGGTATCTAGGCAGACTTATTGACCTTTTCCTCCTTTCCATCACTCACATCCTAATGGTAAAGTAGAGCTGTCAGGAATTCCAAATCTTTCTCATACACAAGGCCCCTACTTTTATACTCAGAGCTCAGGGCAATGGGGTTTGGGCAAGTGCATTTACCAATTATTCATAGCATGGTTCTGTTTCTAATGTAAAGCAAGTAAACTGTATTTGCCTTAGCACTTTTAATCGGCTATAACAGTTACATGGCTTGAGTATATTTTTTTTCTTGTGGTAACATAATAGTTACCATTTTTCAAAACCCACATATAAACTTTTAAGTCATTTTGCCTGATTTTGATTTGTTCTTACATCTCCCTTTGTAGTTCAACTAGTTGAGACTTTCTTCACTTGTTTTCGCCTCCCACTTGTTACTGGTCCTGAGATTCTGTGTCATTCCTCCCTGCATTCATAACTAAGTGTGTAATGTTGAAGGACTTGTTCCTCAGGACCTATTTGCTATGCTTTTTCTGGTTATTGTCTTCATTTTAGCTCACACAGCCCCATTGCAATTGCAGAAAAGAATTAACATTTGTCAAGGATCTTCTATATGCTAAGTTTTCTGCAATTAACATTATTTTTAAGCCAAAAGCCTGGATTTTATATCTAGTCATTTATATCTTTATAGTTAACAAGATAGTACTTACTTAGTAAATGATTTGGGACAAATCTGCCCACATTCCATATGCTATTTCGGTGGCCGAATTGAGCAAACCTTCACATGTAAGGTTGCAAACTTTAATACGTAAGGGACCCATAAGGTGCTTCCTAAAATAAAAATCTCTTGACCATTCTCAGAAATCCTGATTTTATAGGCTTTGGATGAAGCCAGAATTTTTCATTTTTATACATTATTCAAATAATGTATCCGGGGAAGGTTTAAAACCATGCATTGTAAATAACTGAAATCTATCATATTTGCTTTCTTCTTCAAACCCCCCAATTCAAATCTATATTAGTAGTGCAAAGTCATATTCAGGCAATCATGTGTCATGATATTATAGAGATATTCCACTATCTAATTTGTCCATATACAATCCTGCAAATAAGGAAGGCATAGTTCTCCTCTACTACCTGGAAACTCAGTGTCTGAACATTTGTGGGAGGATTTAGGTGATCTATAAGTTATCTCTTTATTACTGTAGCAGGCTAGTATTTCTCAGTACCTTCAAAGAGAAATTAAAACTATAGATTAGCTTTCTGAAACAGGAAAGAAATGGACATATAATAAAATTACAGAAAATCTAGATGGATGTGTGGGAGACAGAGAAACAGCCCTCAAAGATGTTAATCCCAGAATTTGTAAAATAAATTACATTACATGGCAAAAGGGTGTGTGCAAATGTGATGAAGATTGTTTTAAAATGGAGAGATTATCCTGGATTATCAGGGTAACCACATAAATCTCTAAAAGTGGGACAGGAAGGTAGAAGAGTGGGTCAGAGGGGTTGGATCGAAGAAGAGTCAGGAGAGATCTGAGTATAAGAAGGACTCAACCCCCATGGCTGCCTGGTTTGGAGATGGAAGTAAGTGGCCATGAAACAAGGAATGCAGCAACCTCTAGAAGTTTAGAATGATCTTCAGCTGATAGTCAGCAAGGAAATGGGTCCTACAACCACAAATAACTGAGTTCTGCCTACATTCTGAATGAGCCTGGAAATGGATCTCCCCCAGGGCCTCCAGAAAGGAATGTAAGTCTGCCAATGCATTGACTATAACCTGTTAAGAACTGAATTGGACTTTTGACCTACAGAACTGTGAGATAATAGATTGGTGTTGTGTCAGCAACTAACTTTGTCATACTTTTTAATGGCAGAAATAGAAACCAAATACAAGAATGCATCAGAATACATATATAACACACTTTATGATTTTATCTTGAGTGAACCCTTTGATATATCTGACAATTTAATATCAAGTGGTCAGATTCCATTTTTGTGAGGAATCCATTTCTATATTTTCCCTGTCTGTAGCTCTTCAGCAAATTTCAATTTAATAATAGTGGAATAAATTAGAAGAATATCTTTATATTAGTGTTTTGAAACCTTTGTAGTATGGCATACAAAATGTTTCAGAGAACATATAAAATGCTTTTAAAGACTAATCCAATTCTTCCTGTGTGTGTGGTGGGGGGAGGGCATGAAATTCTGAATTAGACTATGTAGAGATGAAGTGTAAAAGCTGAAGCCAGTAGCAAATTACATCTGAATTGCTTTTCAGTGTATCATCTTTGTTTTACTTTTCTGGAAGTCAGAGTAGCTAATATACTCTCTAAACAATGCAATTTTTCTTCTATATATTGTGCTTTGATTGCTAAGTCTATTCTTCACAAGTGAAATAATTTGGAGAATTGTGTTATGTGGAGAGATTGATATATATATATATGTTTTCCTGTTTGTAGATGTTGAATCATTTTCTCAGTTAAGTAGAATGGAATTATTCATCGAGCTTTTTTTTATTTTTTATTTTCCATTCCTGCAAAGCTCTGGGATTTATTCTTCACAATGTCTCTATTGTATTGGATATAAATGACATACTGCTATTTGTGCTATAACTAAGCATTAGTGTGCTTGTTGATAGTTAGAAACCAACTGGTAAAGTCAATAAATTAAAAGTAGACAACTTGAGAAGGGACGGATATGTTTTATTTCTTGGCATTACTTATTTCTTGACATTTTTGTATTGTCTGAAATGTGATACATATCAATCTAGTGTTTTAGTAATAAACTTAATTTTATATAAGCTATAATTATTTTGTATGCATACAAGATTGTCTTAAGTAAATGAGTTAATAAACTAAAAAAACAGTTATGAATATTTAAGAACTTTAAACTGTATCGCTTTTTTGCTTTTCTTTTTCTTTTAAGAGATTTTGTCTCTATTTTCAGCACATTTCAAAATGAAGTTCTTTCATTTGTAAACATTTATTTTACTTTGATTTGATAGTAATAGAATAGAACAAGGATGCTAACTCTCACCATTCCTACTGATTATTGTACCAGAGGCTCTGGCAAATACAATTGGCAGGAAATGAAAGGGATAATAAAAATTGGAAAAGAAACAAAACTTCCATTACTCACTTATGCCATGTCTACATGGAAAATTCAAAAGTGTCTCTGGATGAACTTCTAGAAAAATTAATAAATTTATCAGTCTTTTTGAATACCAGGTCAACATACACAATTTAATCATATTTTATTTACATCAGCAGCAAAGAAATAAAATACAAAATATAACAATATTGCACTTAAAATAGATTTTGTGAATATGAAATACTTAGGCATAAATCCAATACAAGACGACCAAAACCTGAACATTGACAAATCATATAAATCATTAGTGAAGGAAAGTAAAGACCTAACTGAATGGAAGAAAAAATATATCCTGCCCTGACCAGTTTGGCTCAGTGGCTAGAGCATCGGCCTGTGGACTGAAGGGTCCCAGGTTCGATTCCGGTCAAGGGCATGTACCTTGGTTGTAGGCACAGTAGGGGGTGTGCAGGAGGCAGCTGATCGATGTTTCTCTCTCATGGATGTTTCTAACTCTCTATCCCTCTCCCTTCCTCTCTGTAAAAAATCAATAAAATATATTAAAAAAAATATATCCAGAGATTGGAAGACAATTTTAAAGTTGCAAATTCTCCACAAATTAATTAATAGATTCAAAATAATCCCAATCAAAATCCAGAGTACTTTGTAGGAGGAGGACTACAACTAAAAATAAAAAATCCAAAATATTTATGGAAAATTGCATGTCCAAAAGTAGCCATGACTGTGAAGAAAAAAGCTGGAATATTTATACTATGTTCTTAGGCCCTATCAATATTAATATCTATTAAGCTGATTTGGCACAAGAGAGATTAAATGATCAATAGAAAGGAAGAGAGAATCTAAAAAGACACTTGTTCCAGTATGTGAATTATGACAAAGGTAACACTATAGTACAGTAGGGAAAGTTTGATAATTTCAATAATTGATGATGGATCTATTTTCCAAATGTATCTTGACCCCTAATTGACACCATACATAAAAGTACATTCCAGATGAGTGGATAATCCAAATGTGCTGCCAGCACTTGGAATTATCTGAATATTAGATTTTACTTATTTTATTTTTATTGATTTCAGAGAAGGGAGAAGAGAGAGAAAGAAATCTCAATTATGAGAGCGAATCATTGATTGGCTGCCTCCTGCATGATCCACGCTGGGGATCAGTCCACAATTTAGGCACGTGCCCTTGACGGGAATAGAACCCAGGACCCTTCAGTTGTCAGGCCGATACTTTGTCCACTGAGCCAAACAAGCTGGGACTAGATTTTAGACATTCAAATGTATTATCCTTTTTATGTATTGCTAGATTCAAATTACTAATATTTTGTTTTGTTCTTAGAGTTTCCATTGCTCTGCTTAGCTTACCTGATTGTTCTTACAGCTGGTCTATTTTTTCCATTGCACCCTTAACATATTGTTCATAGTTATTTTATTTTATATACTTATTTTATTTTTTAGTTTATCTTTATTGTTGAAAGTATTACAGATGCCTCCCTTTTCCTCCCCTTGATTCCCTCCACCCCGCTCCCACCCATTGACTGGTATTTTCAACCTCTTTGCCATTTCAGAGTGTGGTTTTTATACTTGCTTTGTCTCTTAATACTATGTTTTTGCTGGCTTTTGGTGTCTTGTAATTTTGTTCTTGTTGTTGATGTTCCATTGGGCTGAGTTAAATAGGCCTCTGGGGTGAGGATTTGTGTTGATCTGGGAATTGTCTTTCATTTAGTGATTGCTGTAGCTTTGGGTGCCAGAGCTGTCTAATGTCTACTGTCCTTGTTTTTACCCCCTCCCATTGGCTGTCCTAGGTCCTACTCCTCAGGCAGAGTCCCTTGTGTCAGGGCTCCGGGGTAAACAAGGTATCAGGGGGGAGTTACTTGGTGGACCTGTGTCTCTGGTCTGTGGCCTTCACAAGTGATTTTTCCTGCGTAGCTCTCCTCCTACCCCCACGTAAGTCAAAAATGTTAGAAGGAGCTGGAATAAGAGAAATGCTCTTCCCCTCAGCTCTGGGACAAGACTCTGGAAAGTCTTTCTCTGTTGGAGGAGGCTTCTTTTATGGAGAACTCTCCAGGGGTGTTTCAGAAGAATTATTCTTTTCTTCTACCTGCCATGGTCAAGATGACATATTTTGGGGCTCTTCACTGTGAAAACCCTTTGCAGTTCCCAAGGGGAAAGCTATTAATATGTTGAGTTCCCCCCTGTGACTATGGTCCCAGGAGTTTCTCACTGCCATGCTAGTTCACAGTTGACCTCAATCAACTAGTTAAAATTATACTTAAATATACTTAATATTGCCAATTTATTACTCCAGTGGGCTTCCATTGCAGTTATATGTATTTCATCTCTGTCTTTCTGATTTTTACTGTCTTTCCAGATTCCTAATGGTAGTTTGTCCTACAAACTCAATTCTCTGGTGGGACCAACAAAAGTCATTGATTTTCAGCTTGTCCAGATTCTTTTTGTTTTACTTATGGGGCTGACAACTTCCAACTTCTTTACACCTCTGAGCTGTGATCTGAAATCCCTGAGGCCTTTTCTTGAGTTATAGTTCATGGTAGGCTAACCACACAGTCTACTGGGATAGCAGATACCTTAGACTGTTTAAAGCCTAGTTTGTTGCTTCCAGTTGTAGGACTAAGAGTTGGCTCTTTTTACTTCTTTCCATGTGGGCCTTTACCAAGTGGAAACTAAATGTTTCAGCTTGCTCACTATCACTGTATATGAGTGCCTGCCCAAGTAAGACAGTTAGAGGGATTTTAAAAATTGAGTTGAATGTAGATCTTAAGATATCGATAGCATCCAGGCATTTAGCAACTGGGCATTGAAGAAAACTATAGCTGGCAATTATTTAAATTTGTCATAAAAATCAATCACACTCTTAAATTCAACCTAGCATTTCAAACTAATGTCAAACTATTTTACTTTAGCAATGTTGCATCGCCTTACTTACAATGAAATTTATAGACTTCGAGAAATTTAGTGCCTAATCTGGTAAGAAAAAGGGAGAACATTTTTTATAGGCCAAGGAGCAAAAATGGGCATTTCCCAAACATCATAACAAAACCAAATACATATGAATTCTTGTACCAAATTTTTTATTACTTCAATCACATCCTTTTGTGATTATATTTTCTTCGTTACATTGAAAATGTCTTCGTCATGTAATGTAACTTTATATGGACTTGAGCCTGTTTTTGGATTATTCATTAATCTGAGTGTGTCCACTTAACCTACAAATATTTTTATTTATTATTTTTATAGCAGAGCAAGTCTTATCTTATTGCTCCTTTGTTTTCAAGACTTTTCTCAGCCATTTTAATCCATTTTGAGGTGTAAGCTTTATAGGTATCCTTTCAAAATAAAAATTATACTGGAGAGCACTTAATTGTGGACTCATTCAAGGAGAATTTTTATTTTTATAAAATCAGAACTTTCCATCCTAGAAAAGCACATCTCTCTCTGGACTCGTTTGTTTTTTAGTTTTTAGGTACTTTAGTGTATAGGTCCTGCCTTTGTTTATGTCAGTTCTTTTTTTTTTTTTAAGTTAGGGTTTTTCTTTTCTTTTTTTTTTTATTGCATAAAGTAATACAAAGGGTATTACATATGTGTCCATTTTTTCCCCCCCTGACCTAGACAGTCCCCTAGCCCCCCCTATCCCCCAGTGTCTTATGTCCATTGGTTATGCTTATATGCATGCATACAAGTCCTTTGGTTGATCTCTTACGCCCCTACCTCCTGTCCCCCAACCCTCCCTGGCCTTCCCGCTGCAGTTTGACAATCGGTTTGAGGCAGCTCTGCCTCTGTATCTATTATTGTTCAGAAGTTTATAATGGTCTCTATTATCCATGAATGAGTGAGATCATGTGGTATTTTTCCTTCATTGACTGGCTTATTTCACTTAGCATAATGCTCTCCAGTTCCATCCATGCCATTGCAAATGGTAAGAGTTCCTTCCTTTTTACAGCAGCATAGTATTCCATCATGTAGATGTACCACAGTTTTCTAATCCATTCATCTACTGATGGGCACTTAGGCTGTTTCCAGATCTTAGCTATGGTTAATTGTGCTGCTATGAACATAGGGGTGTATATATCCTTTCTGATTGGTGTTTCTGGTTTCTTGGGATATATTCCTAGAAGTGGGATCACAGGGTCAAATGGGAGTTCCATTTTCAGTTTTTTGAGGAAACTCCATACTGTCTTCCATAGTGGCTGCACCAGTCTGCATTCCCACCAGCAGTGCACAAGTGTTCCTTTTTCTCCACATCCTCTCCAGCACTTGTCGTTTGTTGATTTGTTGATGATAGCCAGTCTGACAGGTGTGAGATGGTACCTCATTGTTGTTTTGATTTGCATCTCTCGGATGATTAGTGACTTTGAGCATGTTTTCATATGTTTCTTGGCTTTCTGAATGTCCTCTTTTGAAAGGTGTCTATTTAGGTCCTTTGCCCATTTTTTGATTGGATTGTTTATCTTCCTTTTGTTAAGTTGTATGAGTTCCCTATAAATTTTGGAGATTAGGCCCTTATCAAATATGACATTGGCAAATATGTTTTCCCACACAGTGGGTTTTCTTGTTGTTTTGTTGATGGTTTCTTTTGCTGTGCAGAAGCTTTTTATTTTGATGTAGTCCCATTTGTTCATTTTCTCTTTCGTTTCAAGTGCCCTAGGAGCTGTATCAGTGAAGAAATTGCTTTGGCATATGTCTGAGATTTTGTTGCCTTTGGATTCTTCTAGAATTTTTATGGTTTCCTGTCGTACATTTAAGTCCTTTATCCATTTTGAGTTTATTTTTGTGTATGGCGTAAGTTGGTGGTCTAGTTTCATTTTCTTGCATATATCTGTCCAATTTTCCCAACACCATTTATTGAAGAGACTATCCTGGCTCCATTGTATGTTCTTGCCTCCTTTGTCAAATATTAATTGAGCATATCGGTTCGGGCCGATTTCTGGGCTCTCTATTCTATTCCATTGATCTATATGCCTATTCTTGTGCCAGTACCAGGCAGTTTTGAGAACAGTGGCTTTGTAATACATCTTAATATCTGGTATTGAGATCCCACCTACTTTGTTCTTTTTCAGGATTGCTGCAGCTATTCGTGGTCTTTTTTTATTCCAGATGAATTTTTGGAGAGTTCGTTCTAGATCTCTGAAGTATGCCGTTGGTATTTTAATGGGAAGTGCGTTGAATTTATAGATTGCTTTGGGTAGTATGGACATTTTAATGATGTTGATTCTACCAATCCATGAACATGGTATGTTCTTCCATCTGTTTATGTCTTCCTCTATATCTTTTTTCAACGTCCTGTAGTTTTCTGAGTAGAGGTCTTTTACCTCTTTAGTTAAGTTTATTCCTAGGTAGCTTAATTTTTTTGGTGCGATGGTAAACGGGATTGTTTTTATAATCTCTCTTTCTGAAAGTTCACTATTGGTGTATAGAAATGCCTCAGATTTCTTGGGGTTAATTTTGTATCCTGCTACATTGCCAAATTCATGTATTAAGTCTAGTAGCTTTTTGATGGAGTCTCTAGGGTTTTGTATGTATAATATCATGTCGTCTGCAAATAAGGACAGTTTTACTTCCTCTTCTCCAATTTGGATGCCTTTTATTTCTTCTTCTTGCCTAATTGCAATGGCTAACACTTCCAGTACTATGTTGAACAGGAGTGGTGAGAGGGGGCATCCCTGTCTTGTTCCTGTTCTTAGGGGAAATGGTGTTAGTTTTTGTCCATTGAGTATGATGTTGGCTGTGGGCCTGTCATATATGGCTTTTATTATTTTGAGGAATGATCCTTCTACTCCCGCCTTACTGAGAGTTTTTATCAAAAATGGGTGTTGAATTTTGTCAAATGCTTTTTCTGCATCAATTGATATGACCATGTGGTTTTTTTCTTTCAATTTGTTTATGTGATGTATCACGTTTATTGATTTGCGGATATTGTACCATCCTTGCATCCCTGGGATAAATCCTACTTGGTCATGGTGTATGATCTTTCTGATGTACTGCTGGATCCGATTTGCTAAGATTTTGTTGAGGATTTTGGCATCTATGTTCATGAGGGATATTGGCCTGTAATTCTCTTTCATTGTGTTGTCTTTACCGGGTTTTGGTATTAGGGTGATGCTGGCTTCAAAGAATGAGCTTGGAAGTGTTCCTTCCTCCTGAATTTTTTGTAGTAGTCTGAGGAGGATAGGTTTTAGTTCTTCCTTGAATGTTTGGTAAAACTCCCCTGTGAAGCCATCTGGTCCTGGGCTTTTGTTTGCTGGAAGCTTTTTGATGACTGCTTCAATTTCTTCCATAGTTATTGGCTGTTTATGTCAGTTCTTGATCTGTCTTTTGATCAGGTAGTTTCTTCTAATGTCATTGAGTAAATACTTTCCTCATACTAATATTCAGAGCAACTGCATTTTATTTATTTTGTGGATATATCCGAAGACTTCTCCAAAAGCGATATATTTGTAATCATACTTAGAACACAAATTCCTTATTTTGTTCATTCTGAGAAGCCTAGGCTGGTTTTATTTCCCATTTGTTGTGTAGTACAGTCTATATGGCATTTCTATTTTGTTCTTTTCGATGCATTTTGACCCATTGCTTCTTTTTCTTCTAGGATTTGAAATCCATCAATAGTAGGCTGTCAATCTCGTTTCCCTTGGTATTTTGGTCTGTGAATATCTCTTAATCTCCAGTCCTCACATTCTTTCTTCTGTGGATTTCAGACAAAAGTCTCTCCAAATATTGCCTCTCTGCTTTTTTTTCTAAAAGATTTATCCATTTCCTTCTGTGCTCTTCCTGATTGTATTTTTCTTTCATAGCACCACACTCAATTTTCTTGGGAGTCAAAAATGGTTTCAAATATTAGAGCAATTTCTAAGGCTCTTTACTGTAGGCAAATGTCTTAATCCTCCTCTTGATGCTTTCCTCACTTTTTCTTATTGTACTTTGTAGGTTTATCACTTTACAATACATATAATTTTACCTGTGACATTTCTATGAAAAAGAAATCAGGCACCAATAATTTGTTCAGGAATATAAGCCTTATTAAAAAAACCTTAGCTTCATGGAAAAAGTGCTTTTGCTTTTTACATAATATAACACACATGAAAATAAAATCTTTGAATTGTTAATTTATAAGGTAACTACTAATGTCTTCAGGTTTCTTTGTATAAGTTAAAAGTGCACTTTGTAAAAACTGAGTGTGACACTGCGTGCTAGTTAAACTTGCAATCTAGGATAACATTACGACAATTGAATCCCACAGTAATAATCACACAGTTATCCTTAGTATGTCAGAACCACTATAGTATTTTTCATTATTTTTTCCCCAAGATGATGGGATAGTCAAGTAATTGAGTAAAACAACAGATGATCCTTTAATTCTTAAGTCATATTGTGAAAAGTATATACTAGTCCACTAAATTGAAACATTGTTTTCTTCATGCAATATGTTTTTACAACTTATTAATTTTGTGCCCCATTTCATATCCCTCTTCTGCTCATCTGATATCAGTGGGTCTAATGCCTGTGCCCAGCTGCAAACAAGCTTCTGCAGCCTAGTTCCTTTTTCTTTCTTTCTTTTCCCCCTAAAGTCAAAGAAAGCCCTCCAAGTAGCACAAAGAGGCAGCCTGAAACTCTTGGAAAGTTAAGGCCTCAGATGTAAAGATCAATTAAAAGGGATGGAGGGTAAAGAATAAATTGCTTTTATCCTATCAGAGGAAAAACGCTGAGGCACATTCCTCATGGATCCTCATAGCATCCCCTACCGGAACAGGCACCATTCCCCACAGCAGTGGCCAGGGCAATAATGCATGCTTTATTGTATTTCCTCCTCCCTGTCTCACTCTTCCCATTTCTCCTCCAGCCCCTGAAAGTACCTCCCAAATAGTATGCTTGAAACTAAATCCTTGTTTCAAGCTCTGCTTCTGGATGGAACTCCAAATGAGTTACAATGGAAGTGGCCCAACAAAGCAGTGCCTCGGATGGGTCACTCAGAGGCTGCTGGACCCATGGAGATAATTTCCTGGTGGGAGCAAAGGTGAGGTGAGCTCTGGTGGTTGCCTCAAAATTCCTGTAACTTTTCCCTGTGCTGAATTGAGAATAGGTACAGGAGAGGGGGAAGCTTTGGCTTGTGTGATAGCTCTAGCACAATGATGGCGGACCTATGACATGCGTGTCAGAGGTGACCCTTGAACTCATTTTTTTGGTTGATTTTTCTTTGTTAAATGGCATTTAAATATATAAAATAAATATCAAAAATATAAGTCTTTGTTTTACTATGGTTGCAAATATCAAAAAATTTCTATATGTGACACGGCATCAGAGTTAAATTAGGGTTTTTCAAAATGCTGACACGCCGAGCTCAAAAGGTTCGCCATCACTGCTCTAGCACCTGAATGGTGTGGAGACAATAGTAATTCAGATTGTGGAGTTGACTCTTCCATTAAATGCCTTAGAAGCTTTGAAAACATGAACATAAGGCTAATGCCAGTAACTATCAATGCAAGGCACACTCTGAAAATTGAAGGTCTTCAGGGAAGTGTTTATGGAGACATTGAACTCTTGCAGATGAAAAGCAAACAGTGATGAAGATTAGGGAGAGGATTTAATTATGATTTTGGGAGAACTTCAAGGCAAATAAATGTGCAGTGTCAAAAAGTCTCTGCACTACAGTTGGAGGCTTGATATGAAATGAGGAGGAACTTGAGACAGATGGGTGAATGAATCCGAGAACCTGGGAAAACTCTGGGAAAGCCAGAGACCCCTCCCCATTGGTACAATAAGAGGGTCCCCGTTGCCTGGAGGCTAACAAGCGTGACTCACAAGGTAAAAATTGTTTACCTAAAGCATCATGATTGGGTGTCACCACTTTTCAGATCAAGTTTATGCATAGTCTCATCTAAGAAATACAGTCTCTGATATGAAAGGAAATGGTTACTTACTGATAGAGGGGCATGATTTGACTCATATGTAGGGCATTAGCTTGGTTACAGATCTCAGGGTGGACAGTGAGGGTGTCAGACCAAGGCACTGGGCAGAGTACATTACAAGGCTGGGTAGAGAAGACTCTGTTGCTTTCCTATGTCCTTTCCAATGACTGGTGACTTACCATTCCAGGAAGGACATGACGAACAGGTCCTCTTATGGCAATATGGGAATTGTAAGTAAGGGAGAACTAGAGAGCGATCCCTGTTCCATGGAGAAGCTCAGTGGTGGCTTCACTGTAACAGATGCTAAAGGAGAACTTGAGTCCTTCAGGTCAGTGAGACTGATAGAATTGTAAACGAGTGGACTCCAGGTGGTGGCGCTTACCTGTCAGGGGCAGAGTTGACATAATTACTGTCATGATCAGCAAAATTGGAATGGCAAAGAACATGGCCTGCAGAGTTTTGTGGCGATGTCTAATAGACCTTGCTTGGTGTTCCTAGAGATCATGTATCTGAGCAGCCACACAGGGTCTGCCTTACCCTGTACAACCGGAAAGATTAAGTGCCACTAAACAGAAGGCACTGGTGACTCCTTGCCCAGTTTCTAGACTGAACCAGTCCCAAGTCGGTGGCCCATTGATTGTAGATTGGATGGTTCCTCTGAAAAAAAAGACTGACATGCCAGTAAAGTATACTGGGAGTACAATAAGTACTCTTCCCAATCTTACTCCAATGATCTGTGCCATTGCTCAGTTTGACTGTACACCGAAGGAAAAGGAATGCCAGGCTTTTTGAGAACAGTTAATGCAGATGGAAGGGTCCCGCAATGCCAGGGTGGCTCAGAGAGTGGAGGCAGACAGAGCTTGTGTGTGACCAGAGTCCTGGCTCCAGTCTGCGTCACTGTGGGTCCTCTGGCATCACTGCCCTAGTCCTAAAGTACGTAATTGAGATGAATATACTTAGCAGTTGGCATTGCTCTTACATTAGTATCCTTTCCTGTAGAGTAAGAGCTGTACCAGGAGGAAAACCTAGCCAGAAGCTGCCCTCTCCACCCTGGCCATGATGGTACAGCATAGCACTTATTCATACCAATGGAACTGCAGATAGCGACAGCCTCAAAGTCCCTGTCATATCTATTTTGTGACCCCCACAATTACCAAGTGGATTTTGACATAAAACTGTGGACAGCTGTAATCTTAACCAAGAGGCTGCTCAGATTGCCACGTTGGTGCCAAATCTGTCTTTTCTAAATCAGATCAGCAAGTTATCATGGCAAATATATCCTTTTCAAATCCCTTCAGAGAGTGGAATAAATAATTATGTGCTTTTATAGGAGGATAGCAGGGCTATTTCAACTTCTCTGCTCTTTGTCACAGTGTGGTCCATAGGAACTCTGATGGTCTTGAAAGTTTGAAGAACATTGTGAAATCAGCTGATCGTAGCTGCTGAACAGGAAGTGGAAAGTTGTCAGGATTTTCAAGGACACATTCTGGTGCTGGTGTCTGGGTTAACTGAGCTGACTCTGTAAGTTGCAGGGAAAAGATAGTTAATAGTTGTTCCCAAAAGAACTGCTTCCTGGTGAAACCACAGCCTGTAAAGAGGAGGCCTGTAGGAACAGGAGGCAGATCTGATGCCACCTGAAGCAAAGACAAAGGAAGAAGTGCCTTCCTTCCCCTCCAGGCCAGTCATCTCCCTTTGACGGTCCCATCTGCAGAGCCTAACAGTGAACAATGTGGGTTGCTGAGTCCAGGTGTAGGGTGCAAGGGTGGATTTGGAGCTGAGAGACAGCGGCTTCATAATTGGCACAGCCACACTCATGGCCACTCACTAATGTCTACTTTATTGGCTTTTTCTGCTTTTACTGACTCACTGTGTGCACATCTCCATTCTGGCCTCTAGTATTGCCTCCCTAATAAACGACCTGTTCCCACATCTTTGCTCAGTGTCTGTTTATTTGATGGAACCTGCTATAGATTTCAAAATTTATATGTTGGCATCCTAACCCCCAGTGTGATGGTATTAGGAGATAGGGTCTTTGGGCCGTAATTAGGTTCTGGAGATGGAGCCCCCACGGACAAGATCAGTGCCTTTTTAAGAAGAGAGATGGGACCCTATCCAGTTTGGCTCAGTGGATAGAGCGTCAGCCTGTGGACTGAAGGGTCTAGGGTTTGATTCTGGTCAGAGGCACATGCCGGGTTGCAGGCTCCATCCCCAATAGGGGCCGTGCAGGAGGCAGCTGATCAATGATTCTCTCTCATCATTGATGTTTCTATCTCTCCCTCTCTCTTCCTCTCTGAAATCAATAAAAATATACTTAAAAATAAAAACTAAAAAAAAGAAGAAAGATGAGAACCTGCTTGCTGTCCCTCTGCTTTCTACCATGAGAGGATACAATGAGAAGCCGGTCATTTGCAAACTAGGAAGCAGATTATCACCAGGCACCTGATCTGCTGGCATCTTGATCTTGGACTTCCCAGCCTGCAGAACTGGGAGTAATAAATGTTTGTTGCTTAAAAGTCATGCAGTTCATGGTATGCTTGTTATAGCAGCCTGAAGTGACAGACAGAACCCAAACTAAAAAAATAAAACAATAATAATTCATATTTAAAATATACACAATTGTGTCATTCAAATAAACAAAAATCACATTAAAAAATCAGTTTTTAGAAAATAACATTTTCCTTATATAATCGCTAATCAATTAGGCCTTAAGCTAATAGTCATCATTCAGTTCACTTAAGTTCTATTTTGCCTGAAGACATTTGCTAGAATGCAATCTTATATGATATTAAATGTGTCCCTTTTTAATTATGATTGCATTGATTAGTGATTTTTATCAGTTTCATGATGTCTTGAAATGATGGTCAAATTAACCTTAGCATTATTGAGTCAATACCTAACTCTGAGCTCAGCAAACCTTTATAGCAAAGCCAAAAGCTACTTCTGAACGTTGTCTTTTTCATATTATTTATATTATAAAGAACCCATAAGAAATTCATTTATTGCAAAATTTCTAAAGATTACGAGTGTAGTTAAAAAGCAGAGAGGAATGTTAGTGATATACTTCATTCTTCATTGTGATTGCTTTTACTATCATAAATGCCCACTCTCTTCTCTCAAGTTGCAATTCAATAGCTCAGAAACTCTTAATGGAAAGTAATCCTCTTTGAATTGACTTTAGCTTTTGGGTATCTTGGACTCTTTTTTCTTTATGGAGTTAAATTCTTATATTCTACTGTTAAAATTAAGTTTGCCTCTCTGAGTTTTAACAATTCAATTTAGTGCATTGCAGTTCTCAGAGTTGAACACAGATTTACTACTTTGGCCATTTCAAATGTGTATTTTGCATTTATAATAAAGACTGGAGTGGTTAAATTACCCAAGCATTCAAAACTACTTATTGATTGCCTGTGTCCAAGGGCTCATATTCTAGGTCTAAAGTCCAGAATTCTGTAGGGTTCTGTTCCTTGTTCAGGCTCTAGAGCAGAATTCATTTCCTTATAGCTTATATAGGTGGCCTTAACTCATAGCCCAAATTCCATATTCAA
The DNA here is from genome assembly GCF_014108235.1 of Myotis myotis. Taxonomy (NCBI): domain Eukaryota; kingdom Metazoa; phylum Chordata; class Mammalia; order Chiroptera; family Vespertilionidae; genus Myotis; species Myotis myotis. The sequence continues at coordinate 46,577,494 of NW_023416401.1, forward strand.
AGCTGGTGGTATTGTGTATTCTGATCCCTCCTTCTGACCCTGAACCTCCTGCCTCCCTTTATAAGGACCCCTGTACTTACATTGGGCCCATCAGGAGAATCCAGGATATACTAGTATTCTCCACATCTTAAGATACTTACCTTTATCATATCTGCAAAGTCCCTTTGCTAACATACTCAGCAAAGACTCCAGGAAATAGGAGCCATCTTTGGGTGGTTGTTACTCATCCCATCACACCTGTGTTCATTAGTTAGGGGGCTATATAATTAACAACTATGCATTTGCTGTGTATTGATTGCTCACTTTTAAATCAAAAGTCTGTTTAATCCAATAAGATCAGAAAAAGAGCAGTGTGGGGTATATCTGGTAATAAATATTTATGAGTCTATTATGCACAGCGATTCATTTATTATTTATTGGCTCTAGGTAAGAAAGTTCTTTAAATTATTTTTGTGTTGATTCATCTGTGCTTGCTAATTCATGAATAGGCATTGAACAACTGTTGGATATGGTAAAAGGTCCTTATGTTATTGTTTCAAGGCAGATACAACCAAGAGCCAGTCTTCAGTTGCCCCTTGGGCTGGAAGTAAGGGATCCAGATCAGTTTCCTCCACTTTTTATTTTCATATCGTTCCTAGAGCAATCATGTTTGATTCGGGTTTTATAAGAGGCCAACATTAGAGGAAGGGAAAGGAATAGAATACAGAAAATCTCTGGACTATTTTTGTAGTTCTTTCATAAATAAAAAATTATTTCAAAATAAAAATCAAGCTACATTAACTTACAGAGGTCTTAAGTAAATATTAATAAATGTCCTTTCTAAAAACAAAGCTGTATTCTCAACTGAACTTAAAATTGGCTTAGAAAGATTTCTCCAACTGCTTATTTGGACATGCTTATTACTGAAATTAAATCTGAAGAAAAGTCTGGGTTAGCCACATTTGATTTTGACGAAAGCAAATACACTAAATGTAGTCAAAGTCAGGAATGTGTAAATGCTTCATGCCTACTGCTCTCTTTTGTCTCACTCTGTGCTTTCCAAGCCAGTCCAGTCCTCATGCCAATGGCAATTGCCTGGCTCACCCTGGGGCAACCCATTTTTACTTCTGCTCTAGCCATTTTTTTTTTTAGTATGCAAAAAGAAAAGAGATAATCTTTGAATCAGTTCACTGGAATTGGAGTAGCTGTTCTCGCTGGTACACGTAATTTAATGTTAACTTTCTTCCAGACAACTGTACTTCATCTGCTTTATCAGCTCTTGTGTAACTCATTGTAACAGATGGAAAATGTGACCAAATTCAATTCATATTTTCTTGGTTAAAAAATGTCTGCTAACAGCTCATTACATTTCTTTCCAAGTCCACACATCATAGCTACATCCAATTTGTGGCAAATACATTTTTGTCAAAATTTCTACTGAATGCTTTACATTTGTCTAAAGCCATAGCTGTTATACTTAATTAGGTTGCACTTTTTATTGGAAGAGCTGGAGCTTAAAATCAATTTATTCTGCTCATTTAAACCTTGACCTCCTTTGCTTATAAAACCAAAGACAAAAAATCCTGCATTGTGTTTGATAACTTCGTAGTTGTTGTGTTAAATATTAATAATGTGAATTATTGTGGCTCAAAATGCTGAATGCACTTGTAATTGGTTACTATTAATCAAATTTGCATGGTTAAAGAACTGTTCCCTTTTTCTCTTAAATTATTAAAAATATTATTTTACTTGAGAATCTAAAAACAATAGTCTTGTTTTTTTTCCCTGTTGATAAGTCACAGTTAGCTAATTGGTTTACCACAAAGTAGGAAGAAAATCTGTCCTGGGAGGACTTTTGTAGCACCCAAGGAGCCCGACAGTCTTTCCTGGGGGCAGAGTACTCAATACCACAATCTTAACATGACTCCATGGCCAAGAGGAAGTCCTTCTAGCTCTGAATTACTGGTATGATGCTGTCCACTTTCCACCTGCCCCACCCCACAACTTTAACATCACCACCATAGTTTGCCTAAGAGATCCTTCTAACATATCCCGAGGTTCCCTCCATTCCAAGAAGCACTGGACTCCCAGGTAATCTCTTATCCCTGAAGACATTCATCCCCATAATGTGTCCCTCCTTCACGAACATTCCTATATTTCCAACACTCCACGTAGTCTGTAGGAAACTCAATCACGTCTTTTCTTTCTTCATTTTCTTTTCCTATCTTTGACCCCAGCTGTCCTCAAGGACACAGCCATTCTTGTAGACCTCTCCCGTGATGCTATTTCCTCTCCTGCAATTGAGATTTCAACACCTGCAGGTGGAAATGGTGCTCTCCTTACTCTTGGTTGCCAATTGAATGTTATCTTCCTTCTCTCTTTCCTATTACATGGCTCCTCTAATTTTCTAGCAATTCACAACCAAATCATTCACATATTTTGTTGACCTTTCTTTAAAAATATCTACAACCTGGCCATGAGTCACCGTTTTCACCGTGCTCCTCTTGTTTCACAAGATAAAATTTTGAAAATCAATTTTAAAATATTTAAATTATTTAGGCAGTTATTTTAGTTATACTCTGAGGTTTCTGGTTATAATTTGCATCATATACTATGAGATAATGTTGTTGCTTATTAGACTTGATAAACAGTTTATTTACTCATGCTGTCATTCCACAAGTGCTCATTTATTGATTACTTACATTGTTGGACTCAAGTGGATTGAGAAAATAAACTCTGGGGATATAATCCTATGTAAATCTTGACTGGATCTCAAAGTATTGGTAGTGTTTTATGAGATTCATTAACTGATAATTTAAGATAAGGCATTTTGGAATATATAGCTCTTTGTTATTCACAGAATGGACAATAATTAAACAGGTTATAAAAGAGTTATACAAAATTAAAAATTATATTGTATAATCAGGCACTTATTTATTTGCCATGATTTTACAATCGACATATTTGCAAGATTTTGTGATGAGTTCTAGGCAGATACAAATATAAAGCCCTCATAGATATTTCAGATTTAAGAAAATAAGACATGGTTTCCTTAAAGTTGGTAAGACCTGAACATACATTAGTAGATGTCATAAAAACATTACTTCCATAATCACAGAATATTTCCTAGACAGGATTTGAAGAGTAAATGGGGCTTGGATATAATAAAATAATTAGAGGCAACAATGAGTTAAGTGTGGATTGAGAAAACTAAGATAAATAAGCAAAATCTTAGCTATTTCCTTTGAGTTGAGTATAAAGTCTGCAGAAATGAATAAAAGAAGAACCTGTGATAAACTGGGTAGGGAAAGGCATGAAAGACATTATATACCAGTCAATGTTTTTTTGGCAGAAAAGTGGTTTTAAAATAGACTGTCCTTTGGAAAATAAATCCGATACCATTTTGGAAAATAAATTAGTTTTTAAAAGATCTGGAAGTGAGACATGCAAATAGAATGATATATGCTGCTGAAATAAACATAATTTGGCAAGAGACAAATATAAAAGATACATTAATACTTAATTTATATATAGCAAGTGCTCAATTGAATCTTATACTTTTAATAGCAGTTTGACCAAAATTCAGCTTTCCTATTTTCTATGGAAACATAACAGAAGACCAACTTTCTTGATCACATTTAGCTCCATGGATTTGCAATGAAAAATTCACATATCTGCTCAAAATGAAAGTTTTCCTATAAAACATAGTAAATGACAATGAATGCACCCCTCCCCCAGTTTTCTCCATACATAAATGCTATAAATTAGAAGAGAAACTGTCCTTCAACTTTGCAGGGTTTTCCAGGTTTAGATGTGTTTATGAACTTGAAGTTGACCATTGCATCTCCAAGAAGCATTCAGAGAGAAACACCTTGACAACTCACCTCTTGATTCTAGTCCCGATGTTACTTTTCTTACACTTTGTGCTTAACGTGCCTTTCCCTTTCTGTTACAAACTTGCCTCTTGACCTTATTTTCTTGTAAGATTGTGTCTCTCAAGAACTATGCCCCCAGGACCACTTGACATTTTACTCTTCTCGAGCCTGACATCTTGCTCTCTCCCTCTACTTCCTGACCCTTGTCATAACAATTCTCCTATGAAAACTTATTGAGAGCTCCTAAGAGTTTCTCCAGTTTTGAAATTCTCTTATCTTTTTTTATATTATTGTACGTGCTCAGCTGTGAAGTCCCCCCCGCCCCCAAATCATTCAGGACAACTGTCGACATTTATTTAGCCTGGCTTCTAGCACACCTTATGCCTGACGGTAATTTCCCAAAGTAGTCACGGTTTAAATAATTTAGTCCACAAATATAGGTTAAGTATCTTCAAGCACATGGGGGCTGAAGGTGATATAACAACAATCAATATATAATTAAATGCCTCAAGAACAATAATAGCTGAATTCTAAGCTTAAAATAAAATATTTTGAATGCAAACTAATATTTGGGAAGCATTGAAATCTTTTAACATTCATTCGGTGCCTTATGTGATCCAAAAAATGTGCTAAACTCAGGGCAAACAAATATGAATTAGGCAAATCCTTCATCTAATGTAGCTCACATCTTGTGTAAGATATATTGCATATGAAACTTTGAGCTCAATGCTTCTGTTCTCTATATCCTTGAACTTACATCATCTATAGAATATTTACAAAGAGGTTTTCAAAAACCTTAAGTGTTTATTAAGATGAAACAACAAAATGAGTGTTTAAAAATACGTTAACTTCACATTTTGAGTTGGCTTTGCAATCTGAGTATTTCTCATATTGCCACATAGAATTTGGGCAACTGACTAGACTAAATCTCTCTTAAAGGGATTTTCTTTTGCATTAAATAAGTTTTATTAAAAAAAGAGTAACATGTTAATGGTATATATATATATATATATATATATATATATATATACATATATATATATATATATTGATGTTTCATGATACTACTTTACTATATGTTGTCTGTGTCAGTGGTCCTTGGAAAAGAAAAAAATTATACAGTTTCTACTTTTGAAGTCATTAAATACTAGTATCAGCCACAAACAAGTAATTATGTAATTACCTTATATGAAAGCCTGATTGCCCTGCATTATTGATCCACATTTAAAATTATTTAACCCAGTTTTTCACAAAGTCTCTGGCATATTTCTCTACACAAAGTGTGTGTAGAGAAAGAGAGGAAAGCTTTCAGTGATGAAATCACTTGGGAACATTAAAAAGATTTCTGTAACATCTTCAAGGCTACTAAATATTTTAATATATTAATATAATGCTAAGATGTGCCATTTACAGAATCTCCCAGACTATTTTTTATCAGGGGGATGTTTCCTGGCATTTATGGTCCTCAGGACATTAGCTGGGCAAGTGGCGGTGGACTGGAATAGGGTATTCAAAAGGGTAGAATGGCACAGCCTGGGTTACTGACAGGACCCCTAATGCTGCCTCAGATCATTAGGGGGTTATTCCCAGAGAAGGTGATTGGTCTCTAAGAGTAGTCTCAATTACAATAGTAAATTGCCTCTTTTCAATATTAATTCTTTCAAAAGGAATAGATTTGCTAAGAAGTGGATAAGAACTTCTATGAAGAATGATGTAGCGTAAATGGATTATCCTATGTAATAAGAGCCTAACATGCAAATTGTCCCCTCGACCCTGAGTTTGACCAGGTGGCGGGGCCAGCTGGCCACACCCAGCCAGAGGCAGCAGGCAGCCAGGGGGAAGGGAGGCCCCAGTCAGCAGCCGGCAGCCTCTAGGGACCCTGCCCTTGCACGAATTTTGTGCACTGGGCTTCTAGTTTAAACATAAAAATAGAAATAAATATATTTTTTTATCATGAGGATTTTATGAATAGCAAATTTGTTCATTTTGAAAGAATTAACATGGAAAACAGGTAATATGTAAGAACATGCTCATGAAGTCATAACAAAATCTATTAACTAGAAAGCACTTCAGAGCTTCTGTCTTTAGAAGTGGTCACTCCTGAACAGATAGTGTCTTACTTGTTCATCCAGATGGCCTATGTTCTTATCATTTCAGGTGATTTTTAACTTAAAACACACTGAGAAGGATCCAGAAAATCAGGTGAGAAAACCCTGTTCTTGCTTTAACCTTGAACTACATGGACCCTATGTCTGCATGGGATGTTTCAGAAACATCACGTGGGGAGTTGCTCCCTGGGGAAAGAAAATGAGGCCCATTTCAAAAGTGTATGGAAATGAGGCTAGTGAGGTGTTGTCAGAACGTGAATAGAATAAGAGCTGTGACGTTTCCTGGTTCCCTGTGGCCCCCTCTTATTGTATAAGAATGAGAAAGTTGTGCACTAGATCTTTGGGTGCTGACAGGCCTGGTCTTCTGGTGAAGTGATGGAGTTGGAAAGAAGAATCTACAAGGTTAGTAGTCAATGGTGAGGCCACAAAAACTAGCAGTGAGTGTCATCAATTGTGTCTCCTTGCCCCCAACTCCAGATGTAACCAGTTAAACCCTAGTAGACAACATTAGTTGGCCATGGAGCATCCTCACCCCTCACCTGGTGGTCATGCCCCTATCCTGGAGAACTACCTTAAAGACACACTCAGGCACACGGGAACTTGAAAACCTGAGAATGTGTGCAAGTATTTCCAAGAAGACTGAGGACCTGCAGAGGCTATGAAAAATATCAGATCAGACCAAGATGGATTAGTTGGAATAAATTCTTCTCTCCTTTTCTTTCCCCACTCTCCAGTGATATGAGACTAAGGGAAATGAGATCACTAGAGAATTGAAAATAAAGATGAAATCTACAGGAAATACAGATCCTATCAGTTCCTTACACAATTGGAAATATGTTGACCTCTAAAAGAAAATTATGTCTTAAGTATTCTGCATTTATTTTCTCCTTCAGAGGTAATCAGGAAGTTTGCTTTTCTTATGAATGCTTGAAGCTTGTATCAATCAATAGAGTAGGTAACACATATGAAATAGACTCTGTGTTTTCATGAAGCTTATGTAGCAGGGAATAGGTATAACATTTACCTCAGCCTAACTTCCTTTTAATAAATCAATCTATAAAGAGCACCAATGTTATCTAAAAGCCAATTCTTTATATTCCAAGCTGGGATTTTAAAAAAATATATTTTTATTGATTTCAGAGAAGAAGGGAGAGGGAGGGAAAGATAGAAACATCAATGATGAGAGAGAATTATTGATCGGCTGCCTCCTGCACACCCCACACTGGGGATCAAGCCCACAACCTGGGCATGTGCCCTGACCAGGAATCAAACTGTGACCTCATGGTTTAGAGTTCGATGCTCAACCACTGAGCAACGCCAGCCAGCAAGCTGGGATTGTTTTTTAACTGAATATTTTTATTTCAGTTGAGATGAAATATCACAGCAACCTTTTTTTTTTTTTGAGCCATTTCTACTTGTAAGCATTTTTAATTAGCGATCTGTCTTGAACAAAGGTTATATTTGCAATCTGCATGGAAAAGCAGAGTTTTCCTAGTACAAAAGACATTGATATACAGTAGCATATTTACACTGTGGAGGAGACTACACCAATTATGTTGATTATAAAGGTCACTTAGATGGCTCCCTCGTCAGCTCGGGAAGCATACCATTTCCTAGCAACATTCTGTTTTACATACTTCTGCTAGTCTCTGAAGTGTTATCGAACTTATTTTATTTAAAATACAGCAGTATATTGAGAATGTCTTTGAATATAGAGAATGTGCATTTTTGAATGCACATTGAGATATATGATTAGAATTTAATCAAAGATTCATGGATGTTAATTATTAATGTCAGTTGAAAATAAATTAGTATTCCTTGACAATACAGTTATTCATGTTTAATTTTTTATTTTCATATTGAACTTTATAATTTACTATGTGCAGTCAATTGCTTAAGCAAGCTGAAGAAATACCTTGGCTATGTAATGCATAGTGCAATTAAACGGATTTTAATAAAACCTTATCTCTTGATTATTTCAAGCATAGGGTGGTACCTAGCATTCAATACATCAACATTCACCAAAGATATTATAAAGGGTTTTAGCAGTTAGCATCAAACTTTAAATTGTAATTTCCCCCCTAACAAGTACTTAACTTTTACAGTACATTACCTCATTTTATGGAAACTGATGAAATTAAGTGAGTGCTATCTATTTCCATTAAGTGAGATAATGTGCCTTAAAATAATACTGTCAAATAGTTTTTCATAGTGTGATTTTTTTTTTTACTGCCTTTTTTTTTTTTTTTTTTTGCAATCCCCTCTTAAGACATTAAATGGGATCTGGTTCCCTACTAATTTTATCCTTTTCAATTGATAAACAGTAGCTTTTCCCCACCCTGTGTTTCTAATGGAGCTTGAAATTAACATAGTGCTTTTGTTATAATTTACTTTTTATTATTGTGGGACTGAAAATTGGAAAATGTTCATAGAGTTTTTAGAAAACATTGCTTAGTGTTAAAGTATATCAACCAAAGGAGACAATTTTTTATAATTCCAAACACTGTGACCAATTGTGACTTTGAGTGTATCAAATTATTTTAATTGATTTCTTCAGAAAGGAATGTAAGCCAGAAAGTCAAGAGTGGGTTGGTCACTTTAATCTGTGGGTGAATCCCTCGTCACTAAAGAAGAGCATGGGCTTCCTTCAATTAAAAGGGAAATGGTCCATTCTCATTCCTCTATTCTGCCTAAGTCTGACAGAATATGAACATTAACCTTCTGAAGCTAGTATTCTACATTGGCTCGTTGAAGCTGCTCTTCACAGGATTTTGATTCATGTGTACTAAGTCTCTACAGAAGAAAGGAGACCAGAGATTACCGAGTGTCCCTTTGACATTGAATCTACTCCCCCTTCATTTTTTTTTCTCCTGTACAGAAACCTTTAATTCCTCCATCTCTTCAACTGGTTGGAGAGTGAAATAGAACTCACTCTCTAGTAAAGGGGCTTCCTTCCCTTTATTCTGTAAATGTGTACCTTCTGCAGCTCCCAGCTCCGTTATTCTGTGGAAATGTATACCTTCTGGCAGCTCCCCTATTCTGTGAATGTATACCTTCTGCAGCTACCAGCTTTGCAGCCTGGTGGTTTTCCCATGGACCCCTTAATTCTTAAAATATCCTGCCTATTTTACCCCTAAAAACTCCTTTCATTTTCTTTGTCTTTCAGGTTCTGGTAGCACAGGGCAATCTTGGCTCCTGGTTGTAAAACTCCAGTCTCTACCTCCATTTCACATGGCATCCTCCCTCTGAGTCTGTCTCTCCTCTGGGGAGAGTGGGGAAGGGGATCACCATCCATATTGGATCAGGCCCCTTATTCAGTAGAACTTCTTAATTTGATGACATCTGCAAAGATCCTTTTCCCTATTAAGGCTACTTTCACAGATATTGGGAGTTAAAAGACTTCAATATATCTTTGGGGACAGGATTCAACCAATAACACTCTTTTGCTGCACTTTCCCATATGTATTTTTGCAATCTTATATAATAAAGAGGTAATATGCAAATTAACCCTCATGCCCTCAAGATGGAAACCTATGACCAGGCCAGCAGTGGGGTTAGTGAGGGACAACCAAACAACTGAACAGCAGGCTGTGTGGGGTGACCAGGCTGTCAGGGGGGCCGTGAGCAGTGACCAGACCTGCGTGGGGGTGTCAGTTGGGGGCGACCAGGCCAGCAGAGAGGGGGTAGTTGGGGGCGACCAGGCCGGCGAGGGTGGGCAGTTGGGGGTGACCAGGCCGGCAGGAGGGGCAGTAAGAGGTGACCAGGCTGGCAGGAGGGGTGTAGTTGGGGGTGACTAGGTTGGCAGGGGGGAAGATGGGGGTGACCAGGCCAGCAGGGGGGTAGTCAAGGGAGACCAGGCCGGCAGGGGGTGGGGGTCAGTTAGGAGCGACCAGGTCAGCAGGGAGGGTGCAGTTGGGGGCAGCCTGGCCAGCAGTGAGGGGAAGTTATGGGCGACCAGGCTGGCAGAGGATCAGTTAGGGGCGAACAGGATGGTACACAGAGGCAGTGAGGGGCATTCAAGCTAGCATGTGGGGGGCAGTTAGGGGCAACCAGGCAGGCAGGCAGGTGAGCGATTAGGAGCCAGTGGTCCAAGATTGTGAGAGGGATGTCCGACTGCTGGGGATCAGGCCTAAACAGAAAGTTGGACATGCCCCAAGGGGTCCCGGATTGGATAGGATCAGGCTGGGGTGAGGGGATCTCTCCCTCCCTGTTCATGAATTTTGTGCACTGGGCCTCTAGTAAAAATATAAAAGTCTTATTATATTAAGATGTATTAATTTTAATCAAAATAAATTTGAAGTTTTTAAAACAAATCCTTGCTATAGTGAAAGTTAGAGATTCCTATATATGTTAAGTAGTTATTAGCATTATGAAGTTGATACTTTGTTTTTATTATTCTTTCTCAGGAAAACCATTCTCATACCTACTTATAGAACAACTCACATTTCTAAAATATATTTTAATTTACATGCTATTTTCTTATCAGAAGACAGTTTGACTTAGGATGGATGTAGAGCCAATTTAAAAACACTACTAATTTTTAATTTGGTAGATTAATACTTTTGACATTTTCTATAAATGACATTATTTGAGGTTATTAAAAATATGATTAGTAATTGATTTTATTTAAAACTTTTAAAAAATATTCAACCATATATTTGAATATTATACATTAATCAGAATAAGTCTTTCATATTAAATATAAGTTTAAATGTGTCTATTTATGGTATGTTTAAGGTTTTAAAACTATGTACAGAAAAAATGTATATGCATTTGGAGAATTAGTGATATGTCACCTTTTATATTAAGGATATATATGTAATTCATTAGTCTTTTGCTAATGATTTAAGCCCTTTGTTTAACTGGTGTCAAACCATATTCCTGATACTGAGTTTGGATCGTATGCACTGCTACATATCTTACAGAAAATATCATAAAATATAAGGTATTTGCAGTAGAGAGAATTAAAAAATTATTTCTCAGTCATAGAGAAGATTCTCTTTTAGGGTGAAAGTGTGGCATAGCATAATTTCTGAGGTCCTGTTAGTATCAACAAAGATGTTTTACTTTCATGTTTACATTTTAATAATTGATATAATTTGTCTAAGAGATCAAATGTTAAATTCTCAAATGTTAAATTCACAAAGATGATGCACTGTTTAATCTCTCCTATAGCCAGTCTCCAAACATGTGAAGCAAACAGGGACAAGACTGGAAGGAAAGCTGACAAATCCTATGTGGTGGGGCACTTTGGCTAGTCATGCAGTATTTATTTCCATTGTTCCCAAAGCAATAGAATTGAAACTAGACACAAGGCCTCTCCCTCTTGCAGAATATTGAGACCATGTGACAAAGTTCTTGATAATTGAATGTGTGGAGGATTGATTTGTACTGACTCCAGGCATATAATAAAATTTCCATCATGCTCTTTCCAATTTCCTTGCGCAACAACAAAACAGACCTGCCATAGTTTCTCCCAATCTTTCTGGTTGCCATAAATTCATGTTCTAATCCATTCCTCAGGAAGGCTCATGGGTACAGTACTCCTTGAAGTTTTGCATGTTTATAAGGGATTTTAATGCGCCTTTTATAATTGAATGACAGCTTCGCTGAATCTAAAATTCTTCAGTTACATTTTTCTTTCCTTGAATAGTCTGTAAATGTTACTCTTTTGCTTTCTGGCGTAACATTTCTCTGTCAGAAGTCTGACAACAATCTGATTATCTGGCTTTTAGGAGGAATTGGGGAAGATTGTCTCACTGAATATTATGAGTGAGATTCTCATCTACACATTGTGTCTTCCAATGTGTAGGCTCATTTATTTTTTAAGGAAAATTTAAGGTAATTATTCTTTCAAATACTTACTCTTGCTTCTTTGGTTTTCTGCTTTGAGGACTCCAGTCATGTTCATATTACACTGGAGACCCATGCTCCGAGGCTCTTGCATTTGAAGTTTATTGCTTGGAGGTGGCTGTTCTGAATGTCTCAATAATTTCATTTTTGTATTTGTATTTTGTAAATGATGCCTGATGGGGCAGTGGAGCAGGTGCTGAGACATGGGGCCTTGTTTCACCAGTCCCATTGGGTGCAGCCTCCCAGCTGCCCTGCCTCCTCAGGGAGGGTCCTTGGCCACCATCCTTCACCCTGGTACTCTGCAGCACAGGACAACCTGTCAGCGTCTCCCAGCACTTGGCAGGGATGGAGCAGAAGGGATAGTCTGTGGCAGACACACACACATCTCTGGGTCTTGGAAAATGGCAGAGCCGTGGTCATTGCCACCCAGGCTGGAGTGGCATGGCTCCTTGGGCAGGTGGCTGGCCAGGTGAGCCTTTTGATGTGGTGCAGGGAGCTTTGAGGGTCTGTACTAACCTTTCAAACATCCCCGCCCAAGGGAGTGCAGTAGCAGTTAGCAAATAAAACATCACAGGTTGAGAAAGAGACATACAGAGAAATTTTAAAGTTGCATATATCAATACCTTTAACAGCACTTTTTTTCTATTTTTTCAACAAGAGCCCTAGTGTTTTCATTTTGTTCCAGGCCCCACAAATCAGATAGCCCATCCTAATAGGAACTTTTTGTCCCATCTATATACATAAAAGGCTAATATGCTAAGTATCTGACCATCCAATCAGTCGCTATGATGCGCACTGACCACCAGGGATTCAATGCAGGACCAGCTGCAGTGACTTGGCAGTGGCAGTTCTCAGGTGATGCACCCCAAAACCAGAGAGGAGGGAGCCCAATTCCCCAGGGCCATGCAATTTCACCTTTGGCTGTGGGTTATGTTGTTGCTGGGGCACTGTTGCCCCGGATCTGTTTTACTGCACACTTGTGTTTGCGTTCCACATCCTGCATGACAGCAACTTTGCAGAGTGCCCTCTCTCACTCCGGGACCCCTCAGGGATGTCAGAGAGCCAGTTTTAGCCCAATCCCTGCAGGCCAGGCCAAGGGACCCCACCTGCTGAAGGGACCCCACCGTGGCGCCACCCCAGGCGCAGCCGGCCAAGGAGGGACTTTGGGAGGTTGGCTCTAGGGTGTGTCCTGCCTGTCTTGCCCAGTTCCCGCCCTGCTGGCCACCTTCTAATTAATTTCCTTTCAATGTGCATGAATCCGTGCACCAGATCACTTGTCTGCTATACTATCCGTTGGCCCCTGAAGCCTCTTGGTTTATTTTGTATTTATGTTTATTTTCTTTAGCCTTGTCTTTTTTATTCTTTATTTTATCTACTGCATTTTTTGTGGTATCAATTTGTTCACTATTTTCCTTCTAATTTAGTTTCCGCTCTTGAAATGTAGTTTTTCATTGATGTGCCCCCATACTTTCCTCTCCTTCTCTTTTAATAGGACATTACTCCTAACTGCCAATGTGAATGATCCTTGAAATAAGCAAGCTAGAGAAGGAGATAAGGGAGCAGTTTAATTCTGAACCACTTCATAATTTGTCAGGTTTTGGCTCTGTCTTTGGCATATTTTGCATAAACTTTCATACATAAAAACCTAGAAACTGTTTCAGAACTTTGAGATTGTGTTACAGTGATACCTTTGTTGTTATTTTAAGTCTGTATTGTAATGAGGAGACAATGGAAATTGCTTAAATTCCCCTGAGTCATGCAATTAGAAATATATTCAATTTAAAGGGGTAAATATTTGTTGCACATTTACTATAAAATAAGTGAAGATGAGACATTATCCTTTTGGAAATGTGGAGTGAAATTTATTCTCAATTACTTCAAATTTAGTATCTATTTTAAACGAGATTTCAAGAGAATAGCAATCTATTCAATCTTACATTAGTGACTGGAAATATAGGCAGATTTCATACACCATATAAATACAGCAACATATAAATACAAAATAAATGGTATAAATAGCAGGCTATTCTCAGCATCAAAGACTTTTAAAAAGGGCTCTTTGCATATGCATCGTATTGCCTTAAAGCACTATTTGCTGATGACATTTTTAGTCATTGCAAATGCTTGTCAAAAGATTGTATAGCAATTTTTTCAAAATATCACTAGAAACAAAGTAAATAAGAAGTTGCCTGAGGGGTGAGGCTGGGAATGGATGAGCATTACATATGTTAGACACCAGACTAGAAATAAGTCTGACAACTCAGCATTTCAAAGTACGCAGGTCAATTACAACTGTGAGGTTGCCTTTAGATAAGGAAAACAAAGCAATCTCTGTCCTGCAATAGTTCAGATTAAAATACCTGCATATATCTCTTGATAAAATGATCCACAATAAATGCTAGGAATTTTGTATTCATATCATTATTTTATTTCATACCTACCACAAGTAAAAGATGGAATGTTAAAAAATTAGCATATATAAAAATACAAGGTAATATATTATTCTCTTTTTATAAAGTTACCTTAGAAGTATGTTGTTGCATGTTCTGTAGATTATTATATATATACTGAGGGTTCTTTAAATTTTGAACACAGATATTTTTTATTGTGATAAATCCCTATCCAAACTAGGATATTTTTTTATTAAAAATATATTTTTATTGATTTCAGAGAGGAAGGGAGAGAGAGAAGGAGATAGAAACATCAGTGATTAGAGGGAATCATTGATTCACTGCCTCCTGCCTGCCCACACTGGGAACTGATCCCACAACCCAGGCATGTGCCCTGACCGGGAATCAGACCTGTGACCTTCCAGTTTATAGACCTCATAGTTCAACACTTAACTACTGAGCCATGTGGGTAGGGCCAAAATAGAAAATCTTAACTCCTCTTAGAGAAGTAAATGAAAAAAAAATCACATTTAAATCAATGATTGTTCAATTATGTTACTGTGTGGAATACTCATCAGATATGAAATGTGTTTCCTCCTGTGTTCTAAAAGCTAATAATGTAGTTATTGCGCCTTATTACCATAGCTTTTTTATTACTGATCCTTCTTCCTGTTTGGATCAAGTCTTTGAGAATCACAGAGCTGCTTGGGTAGCCTCATTGAGTGTTTCTCATTCATTTCTTCTTCATTGCAGAGATTAATTTTGCTTGTATTGTCTGAATTTTACTTTTTGTCATTGTACTTTTCTGATCCTTTATTCTGTATTAAACAATTGGGCCATGTTCATTCTCCTTTGCTGTCTAAACATTTTGTTACCTACTTTTCTAAATGGAAGCTAAATGTCTGGCTAGGACTTGTGTTCTCTTTCTCGTCTGCTATAAACCTTTCATCAAAGAATTATCAGCCACAGCAGGCGATTTGGGGGTTTAAACATTTAAGATGCTAGGAGACTGGTTTCCTGCGTTTGCTCATTGCACTCAACTTGCCTCTTGAATTGTTAGAGTGCACACGCCCTGTTCTTTGTGTGCTCTGCCATGTCCTCCCATTCACTCATGACATTTAAATGGACTGATGGTCCGAGTAAATCAACCAGGTTTCTTTAAAACAGGATTTCTGGCAGCCTTTGATGTCTTAATGCACAAAAGCAAGAGGGAATGTGTCATGCGTTTCCAAATATGTGAGAAGAGTAACTTTCTGAGAAAAGCAGATTAGGTGTTTGCCAAATTACACTCTGAGAGAAGGTCTAGGTGGCTTTTTGCTTTTTTATTTTTATTTTTTTACATTTATTCAACTGTCCCTATAATAATACAACATTCTGCCAAAACCAGTTTGGCTCAGTGGATAGAGCGTCGGCCTGCGGACTGAAGGGTCCCAGGTTCGATTCCGGTCGGGGGCATGTGCCTGGGTTGCGGGCATATCCCCAGTAGGAGATGTGCGGGAGGCAGCTGATCAATGTTTCTCTCTCATCGATGTTTCTGACTCTCTATCTCTCTCCCTTCCTCCCTGTAAAAAATCAATAAAATATATTTATGTAAAAAAAAAAATAAAAAAAAATAATACAACATTCTATATATTAAAAACATTTTTCAACTTCAGAATGAAGCAGCAGTCTCTATACAGGTATTGATAACATTGCTTATTACTAACTTAAGTTTCTAGCTATTATCTTTGACTCATTGAGTTAGTCACAGGGAGGCAGTCCCTTCCTGAGAATATATAAATACCAAAAGGTTGTGGTTTTTAACAGAAAAGTTGATAAAAGAGCATGCTCTCTGTCATGTTTTTTCTTGCCAAGTGTCAAGAAAACATTTACAGAGATACATCCATTTCTTTTCAACGCCGAATGTTGACTCAGAAAAATCTCTCCCCTTTGGCTCTCCAAATGTTTCTGTTGACTGCACCACACAGTTTTTTAGTGCAAGATGTAAGGTTTCTGATGAATCATTTCCCTGTTGATCTAGATTGTAAAACGTACCTAAATTAAACTTGGGTTTTCGATGTCTAATAGGCAAGCGACATTTTCATCTTAACTGAGAAAATACAAACAATCCCAGTGCATACAATACGTGCAAGGGATGTTTTGTGAAGACAATGACCTATCTGATTTAGTCCTTCTTGTCTTTTCTCAAAGATGCTCTTGTTCAGAAATCAGTCGTCATCGTCTTTTCTTCCTGTTTCTCCCATATTCTAGTTATCCCAATGTTATTAACACATGCCAGGACTCATCGGTAAGAGGACTTAATGTATAGCTACTTCTTGACATATTGGCCACTAATAACTATTCGTATTGCTTAGAGAGTGATGATAAGATCTATTAAAATACTTCTTTAGTGAGTAGGATGCTTCCTCAAGCACTTTCTGTGGAAGTGGTGGGGTGGGATGAACCACTCGGAGTTTTCTGATAGCTGTAGACATTAAGAGTGTGGATTCCAAAGATAGTTTTCATTGTAAATCGGTTATTATTGAGAGTAAATTAAAAATCAGATTGTTGATAGTAAACTATAATGCAGATATGACTATGAATGTTAATGTAGTGTTTTTTAAATAGTTGGCTATGCCTGGGGGCTTGTATAGTTTTTAATATCAAATCTATGCATATTTTTATTGCAGAGCAATTCAAAATGACTTGGCACATGAAACTATAAATCTTGTTAAAATTCATCAGCAAATGATTCTGAAATACATTTTGTTGACTTCTTTATTGGATGGCAAAATAAGTGTAACAGTTTTCCCAAATAATATGCATTATTCTCAATGGTAAGAAATCATAGTTGCAAATAAATTGCTCTCTGAAATGTCCCATTCTTTGGTTTCCTTAAGACAATTTCAGACTTCAAAAATTGTATAATTTGAAGTGTCTGTTCTCTTTCTCTGAAGTCACACAGGTTTCCTGCTGGTGCTCACCTGCTTTCCAAATGCAAAATATGTTCCTAGAACTTATTTAGGGTGAAGCATCTTCCCACATGCATTGACCTACATCAGTGGTCGGCAAACCGCGGCTCGCCAGCCACATGCGGCTCTTTGGCCCCTTGAGTGTGGCTCTTCCACAAAATACCACATGCGGCTGCGCACGTACAGTGCGATTGAAACTCGTGGCCCATGCGCAGAGGTCGGTTTTCGGAAAGGAGATAGATGAAACAAGGATACAAGACGAGTGTGGATGGGAGAGTTGGAAGGGGTCGACCTCAGCGAATGTACCTCAATCAGATTGAGGACGTTTTTAGCAAGGGCCAGCTTAGGAGTACCCTAATTAAGTGAATAACAATGTACCTACCTATATAGTTTAAGTTTAAAAAATTTGGCTCTCAAAAGAAATCTCAATCGTGGTACTGTTGATATTTGGCTCTGTTGACTAATGAGTTTGCCAACCACTGACCTACATGATTTCTTTCCCTTTTAAAATAAATGAGAAATGGCCATTGGGTGTGGCTGAGTGACTGAGCATCAATCTACGAACCAGAAGGTCATAGTTTGATACCTGGTCAGGGCTGTGGGCTCAATCCCGGTGTGGGGTGTGCCAGAAGCAGCGGATCTCTCTCTATCTTGCTCTCCCTTCCTCTCTGAAATCAATAAAAATATATTTTAAAAATAATAAAATAAGTGAGAAGCGTTTTCAGGACATTTTCCGACCCAGGCACAAGATAAGTTAGAAATAAAAGTCTATGGAATGGCATAAGCACCTTGTACTCTAAAAATAATACTTCCAGAAAGGTTTTTTTTTCTATTTACTTTATTAATGGTATGTGATGAATGCTTCCTTATATCAACAAAAATGACCTCTTTTATGTATATAATTATGTGTCCCCTGGGTGCACATAAATTATTTGTTTAGAAAACAGGAGCATACAAGGAGAGATTTACTCAGGAAACCCACATTAGCTTTGACTGTAATTTAGATGTTACATAGTAGATTTTGCTAAGAAGATTTTAAACCAAGCCTGACTTAAGAATATGAGTAGCAGAGAGGAGTCCATTGTGGAAGCCAGCATAGAAAGGTTTCAACTTCAAAAGGACCCTGAACTTCTCATACTAGAATCAGGAACACTGGAGGCTGTGAGGGGAAAGAAAGAGAAAGCTCCATAGTGCTACCACATAAGTATCCTCTTGAGATTTGATTCAGGGTTGTTCAAATTTTACATGACTTCTTTTTTTGTAATAAAAATATTTAGACCTAGCCCTGGCCGGTTTGGCTCGGTGGATAGAGCGTTGGCCTGTGAACTGAGGGGTCCCGGGTTCAATTCTGGTCAGGGGCATGTGCCTTGGTTGCGGGCACATCCCCAGTGGGGGGCCTGCAGGAGGCAGCTGATCGATGTTTCTCCCTCTTCGAGTTTCTGGCTCTCTATCCCTCTCCCTTCCTCTCTGTAAAAAAATCAATAAAATATACTTTAAAAAAATATTTAGACCTAAAGGGTTATATAAGATTAGTTAATAACTTTTAGTTTACTTTTATTTTTGCTGACTCAAACACCTCTAGGAAAATATGCTTTGAGCCTTAATTTCCTAAACATTTGTAGACACACAGTTTTGGAAGAGAGCACAGATTGGAAACAATCTGAAATAATAATAACTAGATGTCAGAGGGATTCAAAATGTACAAAGTATGGAGGCAGAAATGAAGAAGTTTATACAGAGAGAAAACAGGTCTCAGATTGCAAGGGACTAAAGAAAGTGGCATTATGGAGCAAAAGCCCAAACTCCTTGTGTCAGTGATACCATTTACTGGACAATTACCAATGCCCTCCTCATTTTGTGGTGCATATATACAAATAACTCACTCTGGGTAAATAGATCCTTCTTAAAATTAACTAGAGTTCTCCTGATTTAATATAAGTCATTGGCAGCGTATTTTGTACCAACCTCATCAAATAGCGAAATGTTGTGATTTAAATGGGTTTCTACCATTTATGTAGGGAAACCGTCCCTCCCTCCCTCCCTCCCTCCCTCCCTCCCTTCTTCCCATTCTTCTCTTCTTTCCTTCCTTCCCTCTTCCCTGTACTCAATTGTATAAAAGGCGTTTGGGGTAAAGTGTACACTTAGGATCACACAGCGTGGTGAATAGAGCCACTAACTTTTAGAAGAGGCACGTAGAGAAGGTCAAACCTTGGACATTTAGCTCAGGATTTGCACCCTTTAATGAGAGCCTGCTAGTGTGGTTTCTTTTATTTTACTGTGTGTTCCCTTGTTGCTTTAGATGATGGTTCTGTACACAGATTTCTTTCTGAATTACTGCTGGGTTCCAGAGCCATTGCATTGTGTCCATAACACATCAGGGTCTTTAGGGACTACTACATGCAAAACATTTTCCATGGTTTCATGAAGAATATAAAGGAGGAGAAAACGGAACTTTTTGCTTTTGAACTGTTTAGAATTTAGTGAAGAAGACAGAAATGACTCATATAACAGCAGGTGGTAAATCTTGGGAATTCAACAATTCTCTTTTTTTCTCAAGCACTCTGAAAATCCTCATTGTATTATGAAGGAGCCAAAAAAGCCCAAGATTGCTGTGCTGTGTATTTATAAAAAGCATAGAATTAACCGTCAACATAAATGTCTAGGTCAGGAAGCTTTGTGCAGAGAGCCAATTTAAAGAAAGTACTTCAACTTTGATCCAAACCCAGCACATTACATTGCTAACTTCTCCCTTTGTGTTCTGCGGATTCAAATGCTGAGATCTGAGTGACGGAAAATACTTAACTACCTGCACCTGTAATTGCTTTTCCAAAAACAAAGAATTCATTTAAAAACATATGTCAAGAGCTGGAGCTAAATGATTTTTTTTTACATTCAATTCAGATTAAAACGACTTTGAATGTAATAAAAACTCCTTTAATACCATGTATTTCTATGCATGACTTTAAAGCCATATTCAAAGTAATGAATAAACATTACGAACAGAGACAGAAATGTAGACTGGGAAGGATACATTATCATTATACTCCAGCCTCACTCTTTGTGAAAACATAAAATAGAAAATATAGGTATGATTTATTTAGAAAATTTAAAAAGAAGTTTTATAATATCAGAATTTTGAAAATTAAATTTAATATTTTGATTTTAACTATTATATATCTTATACCTGTAAATAAATCTACTTGTAATGCCATAAAGTGAATTAGGTACAAATAAAGAGGAATGTTAAAAAATGCTGGCAATAAATTTAGAATTTTTATTTGGCAGAATAACAAAAAAACTAAGGTAGTCGGATGTCCACAATATACACATTTATTATTTTTTCTCTCCTTACTGGTTGCATTATATCTTATATTTATGGTTCAATTTTTACATTAATGTTTTTGTATAAGACTTGACATCTAGAAGCAAATACAGAAAAGACAAATTCAGTGATTTATAAAGCAACAATAACAGAAACCTCAATGTTTATATGTGACTTCATTTTCCTTAGAAGTTTCAGGTTTGGAACTTAAAATATTTTTATGCCACATGAGATGGTTACTCTTTGAAATATTCTGAGTGGATCACACAGTTCATCTTTAAGGGCTTTCAGAAATAAGGTTATATACCTGATATTTCTGAGAATCTATTTCACATTACTTTTTTATATTTTAAAGGTTATCTCAGCTCCACTCTAATATCTGTTCATTCTACAAATATTTATTGGGCATGTAACTGGTAGTAGGAGCATGTGGCTTGTGGACTCTTTGTTAATATTGCGTATGTCTCATGAGAAAGAGAGTCTGGGCAACAATAAACATAATGTCAACTAAAAAGGGATAAGGACCAGAAACAGAACAAACTCCTCCCTAAACTTTTCCGACATATCCATAATTGCTAGACTCATTCTATCAGGGTAATATGCAATTAGATAAATAAACTCATTGTTTGTTATGCAAGAAAAAAAAAAACACCTGTTCTCTCACTAAATCTGTCCCATTTTCTATATAAATAAACAATATAGATTATCTAGGATCATTGGCAAGTCAGAAAACCCAAGACAAACTAGCTTAAGCAAGTGCGTGTGTGTGTGTGTATGTGCATGTCTTTTTTTTTTTTTTAAAAAAAATATATATATATAGTTTTATTGATTTCAGAGAGAAAGGGAGAGAGAGAGAGAGATAGAAACATCAATAATGAGAGAGACCATTGATAGGCTGCCTCCTGCACACCCCCTATTGGGGATGGAGTCCACAACCCAAGCCTGTGCCCTTGACCAGAATCGAATCTGGGAACCTTCAGTCCCCAGGCCGACACTCTATCGACTGAGCCAAACTGGTTAGGGCTGCACATGCCTTTTTTTTTTAAAAAAAAATATATGTTTTAGTGGTTTTTTACAGAGAGGAAGGGAGAAGGATAGAGAAAAACATCGATGAGAGAGAAACATTGATCAGCCGCCTCCTGCACGCCCCCCACTGGGGATGTGCCTGCAACCAAGGTACTTGCCCTTGCCGGGAATCGAACCTAGGACCCCTGAGTCTGCAGGCTGACGCTCCATCCGCTGAGCCAAACCAGTTAGGGCTGCACATGCTTTTTAAAAAAAATATCTAACAATAGTCTTGCTGGATCCATGAACTCATATTATATTGTTCACTATATTCTTCTGTCTTTCTCCTGCTCTGACTCTCTTTCTCAGTCTTCCTCTCCACCTCCAACCCACAATCTGTCCCTGTTTCTTTCTGCAGATAAACTTTCTCCAGGTGTCAATAAACATGATCGTAGGTTTATGTTATCCCACCTTAAGGTCTTAAGGCTTATTTCTCCCAAAAAAACATATAAAAATAAAATTCCAAAGAAAGAGTTGGTATTGACCTAGATTGAATTACCTGCCCCATCACCCAGGTCAGTCACCTGGGTTCCTCTGACTGGCTAGCCATGGGCTCAGCACCCTTTCCTGTGGCCAAAGAGAATGGAGGAATTATGATTAGCAACCATGGGTAGCATAAGTAAAAAATAGTTGTTCAATCAAGGCAGGCAATTCAGTTATCAGAATAAAAGGGTATGTCTTAAATTTGATCCATCAGAAGCAGACCAAGATCAGGCTTTGGATTGTGTCCTTCATTGGGATGACGTGAAGTTCTATCAAGCATCACTTATAGATTTAACCAACCTGAGTCCCCAATTTTAAAAATGCCTTGGCATTTTGGTACAAGACTATGACATTGGAGTCACTTCCTTAAAGTGAACCTGGGTGCTCTGTCCCAGCCAAAACCTCTCCTCTGTGTTTTTGAATGAAGCTATGACTGATGCTAGACTCACTGGAAAAATATTCTGTGACCAATTGGTTGTGTGAGTCAATCAGATATTGTACTCTGGTCTATGGAGTGCTCAGAGGAAAAAACTATGCCATGTGGGAGGTATCAGCCCGTTGGGTGACTTCTCTTAGAGGAGCAGTCCCTTAGAAGCTAAAGAAAGAGAGAGAGAAGAGACACCCATACTGGGTGGCATTTTGAGACCCATACACGCAATTGCAGGTGGTTCACCAGGACTCTTAATACCCTGCTGCTACTGCTGCTGCCTGTCTCTCTGTCACAACAAAGATCCCAGTCCTCAGGATGATGCCGAAGACAGCTTGGGTGCCCCTGTGGCACAGCAAAGAGGCTAATTCAAACCCAATAGAGGCCTGAGGGCTTTAAACCCTGTAAAGTAATCATTGCCATGGGCAGCTTCCTAAGCCTGACAGTACTGATTTGTGGCTTTGTGGAGGTAGAAAATTATAAAGGCACACAGCATAGAGAAGATGAGGATCACCCTGAATTATATCTAGAGAAGAGAGGAGGGGAGAGAGAGAGAGAGGATGAATGAGAAGCAGAAAGAGAGCCGGATATAGGGAAAAGAAACAATAAAACAAAACTGAAACAAAGGTTCACCATTTGACCCAAGTGGAAATCCAAAATTTAAAAAAAAGAATTATACAACAAAGAGATAAAAGGGTACTGGATGGCTTTTGAGCCTCTATGGTATAGATTTTGAACATTTGCTGAAAATGCACCAATTGCAAACCTTCCTGGCCTTAATCAACACTGGGACTGAAATTAAAGTTAGAGCTGGAGATTCCACTACATTTAAACATGAACCCCCCTATTAATTTAGAGAAGATGCTAAAATTGAGGACAAATAGGTATGCCTCCTCAGTGCTATTGCATTGCTGAAATTTCCCACAGTCATAGCATCCAGTGCCCTAAAATATCTCACTGAGGGCATGGATGTTCTGACCTAATGAATAATAAATTAAAATTAAATTAAGTCTTTGGCAGTTACAAATTGGCTTGACAAAATAGGGCCCTATGGACCTTACCTCTCAGTTAAAATAGTTAATATGGTCTAATATAAATTAAACAGGGCCTTCAAGGTCTGAAACTTATTATGTAAGACCTAATTAGTAAAGGGGTGAATATCTCCACCTCTTCTCCATTTAAAAATACATCTTAGCCTATTGTTTTTAAATAATTCTTTATTGCTGAAAGTGTTACATATGTCTTCTTCCCCCCTCATTGACCCCCTCCAGCCTGCCTCTGCCCCCTAGTCCCCCGTTCCCCCCACTCCAGGCCCTCACTGCCCCATTGTCTGTGTCCATGGGTCATGCATACTGTAAGCATACCATCTTAGCCTGTTTTTAGACCTGGACAAAAGGAATGGTACCTCAAAGTGGATTGCCTCAACCTTAATGCTTTGGAATCTGTTACAGTCCCTACACACAAATAGGTAAATCACTGACTCCTTCAATTAGCAACCTGTAAATATTTTGCTATTATATATTTGGTTAATATATTCTCCTCAGCATCCGTTTTAATAGCTTCTTAGTTGCAAGTTGCCTTCATCTCCATGGGGACACTACCTTTTCCAGGCTTCAATGGGATATCTCAACAGCCTCATTATCATACACAAACTCTGCATGCAAAATTGAGAGGACATGGCCCTTTCTCCAGGAGCATAGATATGACATACATTGATGGCATCCTCGTTTGAGAAGATGCACTGGACATATAGATACAAAAGAGCCTACAAGAAGGGATGGACCATTGCCCCACACATAGCTCAAATCCTTCTCTCTACCTTAATCAAATTCCTGAAAATGTTTTGGGAAAGTAAAGTCTACTCCATCCTTAACACTGTCAGGTAACAGTTATGAACCCTCTGGGCACCCACACAATGATCAAGGCTGGGTTCAACAGAACTATCACCTCCCATTCTGGCCTCTGGTGTCATAGTGAACTTATGATTTATGTAAGTTCAAATTCAATGAAATAAATCACGTCACATTTCAGTCATCAGACATCAGGGTGAATAGCAATAGAGTCTGACTCCAGTTTTCAATGAACGAATGCTGACAACTTTCACAAATCACTCTTCTCTTTCCCTTCTGTCTCTCGTGTGTGTGCCCAGGGTGATGAGAAAGACTGGGCACTCCCCTCCCTGGCGTGCTGGGGTAATCCAAACCATGTCAGCTCATGCAAGCCTCTGCCATGTGGGATTCCTCACCTTGGCCTACCCTTAAACACAATGAAAATCCAGGACAGTTTCCTTTCCTTGCTCTCTCAAGCCATCTCAGACCTGCTTGGAGCCCCAGCTGCTCTCCCCACAGGCTTCAGTTATGTTCATGATCCGTGTCTGACATCAACAGCATGGACACCAGAACCAAACTGTGGATGGGTCCATCTGCCTCTGTGTTTGACCATCATAGAGGGGATCTCAAAAAAGCTTAGGCCTGAGAGCAGGTAAATGAGACTGGAAAGAAAGCAAGAGAATGCACAAATGTGTTACTGAGCAGGTCAACACTGCAATCAGCGGGCTCTCTATCTCGCTGGCAATATACAGCCACCTATAGTAAGCCTTAGAGGAGCCCAGATCAAGGGTGAAGAATCATGAGACTTGTCTACCGACTCCCCTGTTGGGTCGGGGCTGTTCACCTATGACTTACTACCTGCCTTCAACCCTGGATGGTGTGCACTGGGAAGGCCTCCATGCACACACTTGCAGATATTTGATTAAAGGCTTCCAGTGTGCAGAGGTGTGGTGAGTCCAGAGCAGGAAGGAGGTGAGGTGTGAACAGCATTCAGTACAGGGAGTGATACTTGTCAAATTGTATGTTTGCCCACTTTTAGGCCTTGATAGTCAATCAAAAGGAGAAACTCCTAGGAGAAAAGATTTTAAATTCTCTGGCTTTTAGATATGTATATATTCATAAAGCCCGTTTCAGCTCATACTTTTAAGCTTTGCCAGTAAGATCTGTCCCCATGGCATGAATCTATTCAGTATCCACAAGACACAGTGGTTAGGTATTGCCTCCTCCTTTACCCAGTATGCTCTCTTTGACTAGCATCAAGCTTAGAATCTTTCCTTAAGATCCAGTAGCCCCAGTTAAAGTGAGTGTGAGGTTATCAATGACTCTGGCTAGTTTACATATTTTGTAAAGCTCATCTCTCATAATGGAATTAATTTGTAGTGCAGAACATGATCTACTAGTAAAAAGCTCCAACACAGTTCACTATCCCTGACTACCGTCCCTCTAATGCACAATCCAGGGAAGTACTCCTGACAAATTATTTGAAATAGATTTATATGATTTTAGAGGAAAGTCTGTGGTGGTGAGAGATGCTTTTTGGAGTATACTTATAAACACTTGTAAGGGAGACCTGCAAACCATTCTGTGAAGGAACGCAGATGTGCTTTCTCCACATTCGTCTGTTTCCACCAAGTTAGTAGAGAAACCGATGGTGTGTGACCTGGGAAAGGATGCTCACTGCCCTTAGTTATGGAAGACTATAGGAGGAAACGCTGACTCCCAGCCTCAGCAGTAAGGAGGGATCCTGTCAGGAAGGAACCCGTGGAGGAGGATGCATGGCCTGAGGCCTGTGTTAGGAATCCTCACCTAGCCAGAGGAATTTCAGACTTGGAGAATGCCCTTAATTATGCAGAAGGCAGGGGCTACAAAGACATACTTTTCCTTTGGTGCTTCTGAAATATGAGATAGTATGTGTAAAAGGAAAATTTCTCTTTCTGTTTTCAAGGGTGTATGTGTATATGTGTATGCATGTGTGTGTGTGTGTGTGTGTGTGTGTGTGTGTGAACAGAAGTCACTTTACTATAGTAAAACCTGAAGAACGTATTGATTATGGAATATATCAGCATAAGGTCAGTGGAATAGACTGAGAATCTAGACATGAAATACTCGTACATACTTCAATGTGGATGAACTTTGAAAGATGATACTAAGATGGGGGGAAAACAAGCACAAAAGATCACATATGAAATAATTCTGTTTATATTAAATGTCCACAATAGGGGTATGCATAGACATAGAAATAAAATTAGTGGTTACCAGGGGCTGGAAGCACTGACTGTGTAATGAGCACAATGCGTTCTTTGGGGTGATGCAAATGTTTTGGAACTAGATATAGGCCATGATTGCACAATATTGTGAGTAAATGCCACTGAGTTGTACATATCCAAGTGTGTGATTCTATGTCATGTAAATATTACCTCAATTACTGGTAAATTGAAACCTGAAGAGTACGGTAGAATAGAGCCATAATGGGAGGACCACCTTGAATGCAACAAACTTGGGTGTGAATAGGCACCTGTCATTGAAAGTTGTTGACGATATTAGTTCCATAAAAATGATGAATAGAGTGCCTCACTCATAGGAAACATTCACTAAGTGTTGTTACTACTCTCATTTAAAACTTTGAATAAAATAGCATGAATAGCAAAAAATCTGATAGGATCTCCTAAACATTTAAAACTAGAAAACTTTTGTCAGTTCTTTAAAATTATTCAGAATGGCAGTGTATCACAGTGGAATGATGCCCAAGTTTAGGATTCAGACATCTGTATTGCACCATTGTATTTGCAACTGAGTCGTGAAAAAATGTACAAGTTATTTAGCAAATCTAGGCCTTCATTTCCTCTTTTTTAAAATTAGTACTTTATCAGAGGAACACTGTTTTCTTGCAAGTTTATATTATGGCAGCCTATTAAGGGGAAATTCCTATTTTTTTGGAATTTGATTTCCTAAAAGAATATAGAAAATGGAAGATAGCACCTTGGAGATCAGAGAAAATCTGGGTGATTTAAGATGGAAAATAAGTTGTTTCTCATGTGCCAACTCTGGTTGATGGGCAATAACTAGAGGTCTGTGCTGGGGAAAGCTTTATGATACATGGTGCTATGAGTAGCCAGTGGCACCTGCCATGACTGGTAGAGCCCAGGAAAGGGAGGAGCAGGTTGGAGGGGCCTGCCATTCAGATATCACCTATTTGATTTCCCTGATTAAAGATGGTAAAGAAATCAACGAATGTGGTCCATTAAGAGAAAGATGGATGGGAGAGCATTACTTTAGGTATTCCTATTGATCAAACATAATTGTAATTTATTCCCAAATTTCATATAACTAGCATTTGTGAAATTCCTAGATGAATAGATCTGCTCTTTTTCATTATGGAAATATTATAAGTTTCTCTAATTAGTGTTTTGTCCTTTTCTCAAATGAAAATTTCATGCTCATTTCTGCCAGTTTGTGATTTGAATGTGTGTGTGTGTGTGTGTGTGTGTGTGTCCATAAGATTTGAATCCAATTTCTGCTTTTCTTACCTCCTGTCAGTACAGTGTAAATCCAATAAGACTCAGCAGGCATGCCAACCATCCCCAGTTTTTCTTGCAGGTTGGTGTTTAATCAAAAGGTCCGATGGCATTATGCACATCAAAACAATTTTGAAAATGCCATATGGCAACTCCTTCAAAATACAGGCTTTAAGCCACAGTGGGTAATAAAACCTCCTCTTCCAGAAAGGAAAAAAATGTTCATCACTTTTGGGATGATGCAAAAACTGGGGAGCTCTGAGGTGGGAAACCAGTATGTGAGAGGTGGGCAAGCAGATATTGTCATGAGGGCATGTTTCTTCTGAGTGGGATTCTCTGATGTGTTCAAGAGTTAGTGCTGTCAGTGTGGGAGGATTTACTAATTCTCTGAGCTCTTTATTTCATCATAATTTATAAACTATGCTATTTTTATTATAGGCAAAGTTGACTAAATTCAGCTTCTTTCAGTAGTCTCTTCAGTTTCTCAAGGTAAAAGAAAAAGAAAGTGATATGTTTGTTAACAGAATACAGGATTCAAACCCCGAGGGTGGGTGTGCATCTGTAGTTGTATCTATGCAGGATAAGCAATGTTTTTCCCAGCCCAGGTCTGTATCTTTAGCCAGAGTCAAAGCTAGAGGGTTCGAGAGGCATGTGCCCGGGACTTCTTAGAGCAGTTAGAAAGACATAGAAGACAGTTTTCATATTTTATTTCTTTCTCAACCTCAGGTTTAATAATGGCTTGGGAACTCTTGCAGCACTTTTGTTGGAAGCCTTTGAGCATGGATTTGTGGCATTGGCCTGAATCTTTGGAATCTTTCCCTTGCAATTTTGAGATTTGGGGCAATTATGCAGCTCCAGATGGTGCATGCTTGCCTAGAGGCGTGAAGCTCTTTGTCAATGGAGTGAATGCTGAAGTGATTACATATTTATGGATATTTCATATCTTTTCATATCACCTTGTAAACTGCTTAAGATCATAAAAACCAATAAGCAGTCAGCTTCTAAAGAAAAATAAACAAATGGGAGCCAATCTAAATAAACAAGCTCTTTTGTTTAATAAGAGAAGCTTTATTCGATAGCGTTCTCTTGGGAGAAGAAAATCTACGGTTTTGTTAATGCACCACCTGGTCTTATCTTCTCCATCTGAGAGACGCCATGTGCATGGTGGCGGAGGAGGTGTGGCCTAAAGTCCTGTCATGGCATGTGGATAGATGGTCCCAACTCTGGCAATTCCAAGGTCATGGAGCCCACTGGTGTTCTTGACTGTTTTCCTGTAGTATTATTTATTCTTCACATTTTCAACTATGATATGGCAACTAAAAGACAAACGTAAAAGAATAAAGAATTATACCCTTTGAAATAAAGTATAAATACTCATTGGAATAATTTTATAAATAACTGACATTTTTATAGTGTTCTTGCAGCTTAAAAAACCAACTGAAATAACATAATGTCACTGATTATCAAAACAACCAGTAACCTGTATGGTTGACGCAATCACTTACCATGCATTGTAATGCATATGGGCTTGTTCAGGAGGCACGTTGGGACCTCAACAGTGGTGGAGGGCAGAGGAAATCAATCAGGACCAAAATAAGTGACCCAGCTATAGACTTGGTTCCCTAGACAGGTTAAGAACTCTCAGTCTAAGTCACAATATCTGATGGGCACTAGCTTTTATCTGGACCGGTAGCATGACCCAGTAATTTCAAATTCAATATTTGGGGTTTTGCAGAATTCTCTGAAAAATGATAATAGTCAAAATCAGATGAGAGGGTCTGAGGGTCCATGATTTTGATTTAAAAATAGTCAAAGATAAAAGGCACCTTACTAAATCATCAGAGAGAGAGAGAGAGAGAGAGAGAGAGAGAGAGAGAGAGAGAGAGAGAAAGAGAGACTCTTGAGAACTAAGTCATCAGGTTTCCGAAATATGTAGATATCTATTTCCAACCTATCAACTGGAATAGTTATTGAAAAGTAAGGCAGAGACTCAGTTATGTGGATGGACAAACAGGAAAGGAGTTAGGGCTAGACTTAAAATAGTAAGTAGGAGAAAATAATTACAGTGAGGTATCTTCTAACCAGCACAAAACCCTCTAACTGGAGGGGCTTAGTCTTCTCTTTGATATATTGATGGCTTGAAATAGGAATGGCTTAGCAGTATAAGAAATTATAGCTTTCAGATGGAGGGTATCAGCGTTTGCAATCAAAAAGAGCAAAAAAAAAGCAGATTAATTTTGCACAGGGTGCATAATATCATAGAACAGCCAATATATGGTCTGACACAGATATTTTGATAATGGGATATTTGATATAATATAAAAGACAAACCCTTAAACTGATCTCCTCTTAAATTAAGTTATACATTTTCATGAGCTTCATTTCTTCCCTGTGATCAGCTCCTTTATAATCTCTATTCTTGTTGAAAGCTTTGTATATTGTGTGATTTTTTTTAGTCTTTGTGATAAGTGATTATATTATTATGGCTTAAGATTTTTTAAATAATATGGGTTTTAGTAATTTTTATTTTATAGTAACATTTTATGTTGATTTAATATTTATTTTTGTCCTTTAAATAATGGTGAAAATTACACATAATTCATATCAGAATCACACCTGTCCTACCCTTATGCTCTGCCCTTTCTATAATTATATTTCATGACTCACTTAAAAACATATGATATTTTATGATTGATGTTACCTCCTATAGAATGTGAAACCTTGAATCCAGGTAAGGAGGGTAAAGTGTCCTTTACTTCAAAAAAATATTGTTAAGTATTTTCTTTGTGAGAAAATGCTGTGCATAGTTGAAATGTTGGGAATAATGTTATTTTCTTCATAATTAAATAATTGTGAAGTTATCTGGTAGTCAAGCAAGATGATACCATTGATGGTTGAAAGTCAATGATCTAAACAACTGGGTAAAAATCTATTTCATTGTTGAACTTGGATAATGTGTTAATTTGAAAAAGTGCAGCCATGGAAGAAAATAAGGCAACTTTAATATCTTAACAATTTCAACAAATTAGCTATAGGAAATTGACTCAATCTCAAGTTATGAACTTATATTAAAATGGTGCCATATTGTTAGAGCCCTCAGCAAGTGGCAGCATCCAGGCATGAAAGGCACCTTTGTCCCAGGCCTGAAACAAGCTCCACCATTTTTTTTTAGGACCATGAGCATCCATATTTATTTGCATTTCTCCACACATTCCCATCCATCTCCTTGCTCTTCCTTTCTTTCTCATCTCCTAGCTTCTACCTGGCATTATTTTCTTTGTGCTGAAGAAAATCTTTTAGTATTTCTTTTCTTAAAGGTCCATTATTTATATTGTCTATGTAAGTCTCTAACTCAAAAGGAGAATTTTGTTTTGGTGGAAACAGATGAAAGCTAAAACTGGGAAGGTCTAACATACATGAGATTTTCAGACAGATAGCAGTAAAGAGTAGTACAATTTAAAGAGACAAGAACTAAAACTTCACTAAAACTCATGAAAGATATGAACTTACATATTCACAAAGATCTACAAACCCTTTAGCAGATAAATAAAAATAAATTTTTATTTAGGCCCAACATCTATATATATAAAAGCCTAAACAACCAACCGACCAGTCGACCGGTTGCTATGATGCGCACTGACCACCAGGGGGCAGACACTCAACACAGGAGCTGCCCTCTGGTGGTCAGTGCACTCCTACAGTGGGAGCGCCGCTCAGCTGACTGGTGGGCGCCAGATGCTGGGCTCACAGCTGACAAGCGCAGCTGCGGAGGTGCAAGCCTCTCCCGCCTCTGTGGCAGCTACCAAGCAGCAGCGGCAGGCGCAGCAGGGATCAGGCCAAAACCAGCAGTCTGACATCACCAGAGGGGTCCCAGATTGCGAGAAGGCGAAGACCAGGCCGAGGGACCTCACTGGTGCACGAATCTGTGCACCGGGTCTCTAGTAGAATATAATTTAAAATGCAAAGAAGGCAATTACATTGTAAACTAGCCAGAAGAATAAATCTGTGTATTGTTATACCTATTTATAATGATATAATAAATCCTGCCCTAGCTGGTTCTGAGTCAGATCTTCACAGTTAAGTGAAGTCTCTTTTGAAACTCTTCTCTTTTTTATAATCCAACCACACTGATACACATTTCTCTTTATCTCCTAAAAACTTTTCTCAGTAGACTCTTACATCAGTATTAGGTAGATTAATATGCCTTTCCCAGTGATGTTGAATTACTAATTTTTTCTCTTTGAAATGTAAATTTATCTTTCTCAGCTGTAAGGATATCAGGCTTAGATTCATACAGTAGTGGAGTTTGTAATGCTTTTCAAATCACCCTGCTTATGCATCCTCTTTCCAAAGGATAGAGGAAGTTCTTTGAGAGTAGCACTCAGCAGGATCACATAATATGGACTATAGTCGTGTTTCCTTAAAGAATAACAGCTGGAAACCTTTTCTGGACACACAGTACTTTCTATAAATGCTCTTACTTTCTTCTCTTTCTTAATTTACCGTTATCCCTACTCTAATGCTCCTCCAGTACCTGAGAGAGCACATGCTATTCTGAAGACCTTTGACCTGGGCAATGGGACGTACGAATTACAGTTGTGCAGACAATGAAAAGAATGTGAAAAAAATCAACCCTTAACAAATTACATATTTGGGTATATGCTTTTATGAAAGAGAATCGGAGAGGTACCTGTATGAAGTATTCATACCAATATGGGATGTGTAGGACATGACCACTAACTCAAATTCAGTTATTTCTGAACGTATTTTTCTGCATAGTTTTTAATACTGCATCATTCATGTTCTCGTGCTACCCTATCCAAATGTTATTCCATTTATTTGGTCAGAACTTAGCACAAATTTAACTTTGAAATATATTGGGTTCTGTACTTATTTGAGAAGTTAAATCAAATTATATAAAAATACATGCACAGAGTAAGAATAGCCTAATATCTGCAGGTAAGATTCAAAATCAAGTAACCAGAGTTGAAAAGTGGTAAGTGCCTATAGAGAATTTCACTTGTGTGCCAATCAAAGCAATACCAGGTTGGTGAAAATAAGTACATTTTCAGACAATTTGACCACTACTCCAAGCTTCCAATGTGCCCTTCCTTTTGAAAGCTTACATCCAAGATATCATTATATTCTTTACTATCTATTGCCCCCTAGGCTACACTTGCATCGGGAAGGTGGCTATAGAAGGCAATAGGAATTTGAGGTACTTTGGAGATGAAGGTTATGTGGTGTCCTTTTTTGTATTATAACCGTTAAATTTCACCTGCACTTTATGTTAACAAATCATCCAAACTCACAGATTGGATACTTGTGAACAACAAGACAAACTTTAATTTTACTTACCAATGTAATTTGTTTTATATAAATAAGAGCTACATATTGTCTATTGTAGCAAACATCTTTTAAATTATATGTAGATTCATACAAGTAAAGTTGACAAAGTGAGTGAATTTCAGAAACATTTAATAGTTATAGTTAGGAAATGTGACTAGAACGGAAGGACAGAAACCTGAAGGGCATCATAAAATGTATACCAGCTGTGCTTAAAACACGGCTTCCCAAACCTATTAATGCACCTAATGTCTATTGATTAAGTAGCTAAAAACTCAGCTCAGCCAGGTTTATTAGATAATAAATAAATCAAATTATTTTTAAGAGGAGAATTGCCTATTGACTATTTTTCCTGACTGTGATTTTCAGAGCACTATGTATATATATCAATGATGACACAAATAATTGTATAAGACTACCATGTTCTCTGTAGTGGACACCAAGGGTTTGCTCATCAATATAAAAATCAAGGCTACCTAAAGATAACATTCTGTATAGTTTCTCATGCATGAGTTTTTATCAAATCTTTATAATCATTTAAGAAAAATAAATATAAATTTTGGAAAGTCCCAATTGAATTAGATATGGGTTACATGGGAGCATTTTCAGTAATGCAGTATTATTTTTACTCTGCATATTATTTATAGAGCCCCTGGGCATGGAAGAAATAAAATACAAGGGAAATAAGTTTTATAATAGATTTAGGGTATGGCAGTCATAAGCCTTTAGAAGTCTCCCAGTGGAAGTAGTTTTATAAGAAGGAGGATCCTTGGGGATGGCACTTTGGTGTTAGGAACATCATTAGGAAAAGTTTTATGTTGATTAGACACATAGGGTACATTTGATAAAGACCTGAGAAAGTGCTAAGTCCACTGATTCTTCACAAAACAGATACAAAGATGATAAAGTCAGACATATTATCCTAGCCAATACTGGCATAGTTATAATCAACTTATATGTTGATTTATGAATTATGCATACAATTTTGAAAGTTTTACTTAGTAGATTATGAGTGTGAGTCAATGACTTGTGAGCAAAGGTATTTTCCAAAACTTAAAAATGTTATAGTCAAATATTATTTTAGAGTAACTAAATATTTAAGGTCATTGTGCATCTGGATTACATTATATAGTTTTGAGAAGTTTATAAATTCTCTAATAGATTCTTTAATAACCTCACCTTGTTCTCTTCTATAAATTGAAGCGTTTATAGACTAGCATTCTCCATCAGAAAAATATGGGACCTATCTTCTCTCTTATGAGTTTAGGTGATAAATGGTACATGTCTTGATATGGTTATACTCCAGTAGATCTGCTGTATGTAAACTGTTCTTTTCTTAAAAAGATATATTTCCATTGATTTCAGAGAGGAAGAGAGAGGGAGAGAGAGATAGAAACATCAATGAGGAGAGAGAATCAATGATTGGCTGCTTCCTGCACGCCCCGCATTGGGGATCGAGCCTGCAACCCGGGCATGTGCCCTTGACTGAAGTAGAACCCAGGACCCTTCAGTCCACAGGCTGATGCTCTATCCACTGATCCAAATCATCTAGGGCTATATTTTTTTAATGATAATTTACAACTAACTGTGTTCTACCAATAGCAAAACTAAACAAATATGTTAAGTGATCTTTTGGATGTACATAAACATGAAGACAATTCTTATTTTATCATCTAATTAAGAAATTGTGTATGTAGAAAATAGGACACAAGTTGGTTTTAATTCTAATGGGACTGGCTTTTCCGTTTATCCTTGGCTGAGTTGTTCTTTAAATTTTGAACTTTAAGAATAATTACCAAGATTGAAATGTAATTGAACTCTACGTGATAAAAAAGTTTTGAGAAGTTAATTTACACATCCATGGAAAACAATGACACACTTGATATTTCCCACATCATCTCCCTGAGGAATTAATGACACATTTGACTCTATGTGGCTAAGAGTATTATTTCTGTCCTGACAATATCCTCATTCTGTGCCATCCGTGGTCATCATTATTCATTGGTCTTTCTCTATCCTCATTAGTCTGTGTCAAAAGAGTTAGTTAATTGTCTTAGGGCATCTTTAATAGCTGTGAAGCATTCAGAATTTGTCTGCAGTTGTTCAGAAAGAAACTAAGTTCATAACCCCTTTTCAGCCTTCATAAAGCTGTAGCTAATGTTTCTACTTGTGTACTAGTATGGAACGCAGACCTTATGGTGGTTTACTTCCCTCCAGTTTATTCTACAAGCAATTCCTGCTACAGCTGGCTTGTCATTAAGAATTCCATTCAAGTAGTTAGACAGATTGGACATACGTCTGAATGATTCTTTGAACAGAACAACCTGAACTCTAACCCAAAACTAATTCTCCCTATTCAGTGTCTTACTCTGTATCACATTAAGCGACATTATCAATCTTCTTACTTATATGCAGCTTCTTGTTTTATGACCACTTGAGACAAATCATTTTAATTCTAAACACTTAAACTCAATAGAACCAAAATTAAACCTTGAATTTCCTCTTGTTTTACCAGTAAACACAGTCTTCAAGTCAGTGGCAAGTTTTGTTGACTTGACAGATGCTATTCCTACCTCTCCCCACTCCCACTGTGCTAGACCCCCTTACTACACAGCACACCAGCAGCCCTCCCAGCAGTCCCGCTGCCTCCACAGAGCACCACTGGGCAGCACCTTTGCCATGTACATCAGACCACACTCTTCCTCTCTCAAATTCCTCAAGTGCCTTCCTATGGTTATTATTCATATCATAGGTGAGTTGGCTCATGCTTACCTTTCTGATATCTCCTATAATGGCATTCTTTCTCTCCCTTAAACATTCCATGCTCATGCAATTCTCAGAGCTTTGCAAAAGCTGAGTTTATCCTTTGAGGCATTTTTTTTTCTTTTTTTTTTTACCACAGATGTGACACATTACTTGTGTTTGTGATTCAAGTCACAAACCAAATGACACCTCCTCATGCCTCCCCTATCTGACCCATAGACATTAATTTCACCCATGCTACCTGTAATCCTTTTTTCTTTTTTTTTTGTAATCCTTTTTTCTTTATCCCCATTTTATTTTTCTTCATAAAACTTATCATGACTAAATGTAATATCATTTGTAGGTTTTATGAGTACCTCTTGTAACTGAAAAATAAATAGAGTCATTGTCTTTTTCTGACCAATTTATCATGATTGTAAATCACACAATAATTGTTTCATAAATACTTGAATGAATAAATGGGTGACCAATAATTGTGAATTAATTTGGTATTCAGAAACAAAATAATTTTAAATAAACAGAAGTAGTAAACATTAATTTTATAGGAAATGTATATATTTTGGCTGTTTTACAACTAGAGGATGTATGTCAGATATTAGTGTTATAATCACTCTTTTAAACTAAAAAAAAATTATCCATCTAGATATAATTAAAGTAATAATAGTATGTATTGAATGCTTTCAAAATTTGTTTATATTATCAAGTTCCTTTTACATGACAGATACTTGAACTTTGCAATCACATATGTTTTAAACAAACTATAGGTTTGCAGATGTGTGCATGTTCATGAGTGTACACAGTGCTTTTTTGCCTTGTTATGGTGGTGACAAAGTGCTAGAGTTATTTCCAAATGGACATACATGAGTTATAAAGCACTTTAAAATTCATTTTGAAAAATATCTCTTAAATATTTATGAAACCACACAGGATTGAAAAAAGCTGTGGTTCAGAATTTTAACCTATTCTTTTTATTATGAAATATTTCAGACATAAAAGTTATGATGCATAACATAATGCATAGCCATGCATTTCACTGCCAGCTTAAGAAAACAAAAATCACAAATAGAACCTTTGCCCTGCTTATACCCCTCTACAATGGCAACCATTCTTTAACCCTGAAAAAGTAGGCCTTGCTTTGACTTTGGTACATTTCATTCCCATGCTCATCTGAAATGTTTACTACCTATTCATCTCTAAACTACTTATATTTTTATACACTCTTTGACTCTTCATATATAGCTCAAGTTGCCTTTGTTTTTTGCTCAAAATTTTCAGATTCATATATATTGATGGATGGAGTTGCAGCCTACTTGCTGTGGCTATACCTCAGTGCTCCATGCTGTGCATTTAGCAAACCTTATTTAACTTTATAACTAGATATTAATGACCGTCCAGATTGTTTTCCATTTTCATTGTTCCATCAATGCTGTGATTAGCTAGCATTCTTGCTCGTTTCAGTCACATTCTCGACTTTCTCCAGGCTCCACACTTTGCAATGGGATCTTCACTTGACATTCCCGAAGTGTTCTCCAAAGTGATTTCCCAATTTACACCTTCATCAAAAATGTAGTAGATTTTCTTTCCCTCCGCACTCTTGGGAAAAAATGTTATTTGAAAACTTTTTAATTTTTGCCTATCTTGAAGAATTTAAAATGTGGCTTTATGATTTTAATTCTTATTATCCTAATTACCAAGAAAATTGAGTATTTTCATGTTTATTGTGTTTCTCCTTTATACGTTGCATATTTATAATATTATCTTTAACTTATATTAGATTATATGTCTTTTATATTAATTTATAGAACTTCTTTAATTTTTTAATACCAATATTTTGTTCAGTAGTGTTGCAAGTATCATCTCGTCTATTGTATCTCTTTATTTTTTAAGGTGTTTTTGATTGAACAGAGTTTACTTTTAATAGAATGGGATTAAATTTGACAATCTTTTTCTTTATGTTGCTTCCTCCATATGGTGACAAATTGCCGGGCTTATTCTCTCACCATCTGCAATGAACTGTTTTCTTATATTTCAAACATCTACATATATCTGACGGTCTATTTTGATATTCTTTATTGTTTCCATCTGTCTCTTTATCCTTGCACCAAACAGTGCTTTAATTAGTATAGTTTTATAATTAGTCTTGATATCTGGAAGGCTATATCATATAACATGCAATTCTTTTCAGAATTGTCTTCAGTATTTTAAGCTCTTTGCTCTCCCATATAGGTTTAAAAATCAGCTTATCAAATCCCACCAAAACAAAGCAAAACTATTTAATGGGGTTTTGATTAAAATTTTATTAATGTGAGAAACAATGCAGTTTTTGTGTTTGTGTTAAATTTTCCTTTGCATTTATTTAGATACATTTACAAATGTTTACAAACATGGTATTTAGAATTATTGCCTCTAAGTTATTGAATGAAAGTCTCATGTGATTTTCTTTTATTACTTTTCCCTTGTATGTTTTTCATATGAATATTGCATGATACATAGAATAAATTTGGAAGTGTTCCCGCTTTGTATTCAATTGTAGAATATATAAGAGCTTAGATTTATCTCTTCTTTGAATGGTTAGTAATTTCCATGTATAATTAATTATATGGATTCCATGATATGCGTGCTTATTTTAATTTTGGTAGATTTTAAATTTCTGATTCAATTTACTTCTTCTTGAGTCTTTTTTATTAAGGTATATATATTTTTAATGAGATTGTTCATGCCATCTTAGGACACACATGTGTTGACATAAATTTGGTCACAATATTGTTTCCATTTCCACTACAATTGGACTGGTACCCATTTTCTTTCTAAAAATGATTTTTGTGCCTTTTCTCTGGTCATACTTCTAAAAATAAATCTTAGGGAGTGTTTCAATTATAGTTGTTCCAAAGATTCTGATTTTGTTTTTATGAATGCTGCTTTCATTGGACTGCAAAATAATTGAGTTGATTTTTGTAGAAATATTCTGAGGCCTGTTTTAAAGTGTATCCTTAAAAAATAATATCTATTACATCTATACTAATAAAAGGGTAATAAGCTAATTAGATCGGACATCTTCCAGACGTCCTTCTGGACAAAGCCACGGTGGTGAGTGCTGAGGCAGAGGTGGTTAGGGTGATCAGGCTGGCAGGGAAGAGCAGTTAGGGGTTATCAGGCCATCAGAGGGGAGCAGTTAAGGGTTATCAGGCTGTCAGGGAAGCAGTTAGGGGGTGACCAGGTTGGCAGGGGAGCAGTTAGGGGGTGATCAGGCAGTCTGGCAGAGTGGTTAGGGGCGATCAGGCAGGCAGGCAGGCAGGCGAGTGGTTAGGAGCCAGAGGTCCCAAATTGGAGAGGGTCTAGGCTGGTTTGAAGGACCCCTCCCATGCATGAATTTCATGCACCAGGCCTCTAGTATATTCATAAGAATCAACTTTAGGCTTTCAGCCTAGGCATGTGTGTGTGTTTGTGTATGTGTTTATTTTTAATTCTAATATACTTGAAGACAGACATAGATTTTTCTTCTTTACATTATAGCACAGACCTCATCAGCACAATTTCTTTTTTGCTGATTATACTTCATCTACCTTTTCACTAGAAATGGAGCCTGGAAGGTTCCTGGCTTATCTGGGCAGTGGCTGTATCTCCTATTCTTTGATAGGCATGAAACATCAAACTGTAAATTATAAAGATCAAGAAATATCCAAAGAGCAGCCAGAGAGTGAAAACAATCTCTATAATGTGGGTTTTGGTCTCACTGTGTGAGGTCTCAGCAATTTCTCATACGTTCTTTGCAATTTCCCTGTGGATATTGTTCTTTTTATTTACTTATTTATTTAATTTATAGTATTAACCTTTTAGTCTTTCTTTTTTTCCAATTACAGTTTACATTCAATATTATTCTGTGTTAGTTTCAGGCATACCACGTAGTAATTAGACAGGCAGATACCTTACAGTGTTCCTCCTGATATTTCCAATACCCACATGGCACCATACATGGTTACTATAATATTATTGACTGTATTCCCTCTGCTGCATTTATATCCCCATGACAGTTTGTGATTAATATTAACTGCGAGCACATGGTAATTTTATATGTAGAATTTGTAGATGCAAGCATCATATTTCTATTGTCCATATTTCATTTTTGAAACTAATGTCCAGTAGTTCTTGAATAGTGTTCTACATTACTCAGCGAACTGCCATAAAAGAATAGAAGATAACTTCAAATACATAAATTATAAATTTATGATATTTCAAATTTGCAGTGGTTACCTTATAGAAGAAACATCAATGTTGGTGCACTTAAACAAAAACAGAGTTATTTCCATGCATATAACTTGTAAAATTGACTTACAGAAATCCTAGTTTAAGTGAGAAATGTAAATGTCTCTTTCTTCTTACTCTTAAATCTACATAAAGATTAATCTCCCTGCTAAGTAAAGTGAAGTTATCAATCTCCATACCTCTGAATGTCAGGTGCTAGGAACACATTATACAGTAAGATTTTATTCTTTTGTTGTTTGAAATCAAACAAATTCCATCTCTTTGAAAAAAAGTAAAACATTTTAAAATAGCATTTCTCATTTTTAGAAAAGCACTTAATAATAGGATATGTCCTCACAGAATAAAACCATTTCTTCTCCAGAGCAATGAAGAAATAGATTTATAGAAAGATTTATACATAGATGAATTCTACTTAGTTGATGTATTTTTATATAAAAGAAAGTTTGAATTTTGGCGTTGAAATGATTTTCACATCTTTGTTGATCATCCTCTTTGATCTTTTATTTAGTTTTGTTTACAATAGCATTCATATATTAAGCTTTCTGTTCTTACCTATGCATAGGAATCAGCCAATATTTTAT
This sequence comes from Myotis myotis, assembly GCF_014108235.1. Classification (NCBI taxonomy): domain Eukaryota; kingdom Metazoa; phylum Chordata; class Mammalia; order Chiroptera; family Vespertilionidae; genus Myotis; species Myotis myotis. Next base: position 46,618,244 of record NW_023416401.1, read on the forward strand.
AGCTTCTGGGTCTAATGATACTGAATAGTTTTATTGGGTGTTTAAAGTAATGAAATAGGAGCTCCTCATGGGTTTAGCATTTTTCTGATGTGTTAGTTAAAAAAAAAAAAAAGATTGACCCTTTCCCTGGCCTCATGGAGTCTGTTGATGGGGAAATATACTTTGATGATATAAAAATGTCCAGATCTTGATTATTGGTGGCTTTCACAGAGGCCATAGCACTTTTCATTAGAAAGCAATAGTTTGTTTAAATATGACAAGTCAACATGAGTTCTAAGAGTAACTGGATTGAAAATGGAGTTCAGTCATATTATTATTTTTACAATTTTTACATTTCTTAGAAAATACAAAATAACCAGATATAGTACAGTCTTGTATATCTAGATGGTTCATGTCATGTTGTCACATGAAATGCTACACTCTAGATCAGTGGTTCTCAACCTGTGTGTCACGACCCCTTTGGGGGTCGAATGACTCTTTCACAGGGGTTGCCTAAGACCATCGGAAAACACATATATAATTACATATTGTTTTTGTGATTAACCACTATGCTTTAATTATGTTCAATTTGTAACAATGAAATTTGGGGTCACCACAACATGAGGAACTGTATTAAAGGGTCGTGGCATTAGGAAGGTTGAGAACCACTGCTCTAGATTGACAGTTTGGAGACTTTCTGATTCACACTGGGATAAGAAAAGTCCAATGCAGATATGTTGCTTGTAGGTTGACACTCTGACATCAAACCTGGGTGTAATATAAGAGCAATAAACACCTCCTACAAGGATGGGCAGCTGGTGTGGCAGTGCTCTGAATTATTAATACAGAAAAAATGGAACCTGAGGGAATGCATTTATCTGATAATGATAGTTTACTCTTCAAGCTAAGCTAATATAATCATGGATGTCAATGAAGTCTGATTGTCCATTCTAAAAAATAAAACATGCATCTCTACACTAAACATTTTTTATTGGGGCTATTAGATTATGTAGTTGATCATCTTCATAGAGTTCTTGGGTTAAGATTTTGTAATTATTGGAGTAATATTTTAAAGGCAGGGAAGGTATCTATCTATCCTATCTAATAAAAGAGAAACATGGTAATTAGCCGTACGTCTGCTACCCTTCCCATTGGCTAATCAGGGCGATATGCAAATTAACTGCCAGCCAAGATGGCGGCCGGCAGCCAGGCAGCTTGAAGCGAGCACGAGGCTTGCTTGCTTCAGTGATGGAGGACTCCAACGTTCCCCAACTGCCACTGCTGGCCTCTGAGCTTGCAGTTTGAAACATTGTTACAAATATAGAAGCTAAACAAAACCCCAGAAACCTGCTTTCAGCGAGCTGGGATCTCAGAGCTGGAGTTGAAACAGTGTTTCGATTATAGAACCCAAAAAACCAGGTACCTGCTTTCAGCAGCAGAGGCCTAAGAGCTGGAGCCAAGCCTCAGAGCTAAAGCTGGCCCAGAATAAAAAAAGAAAAAAGGGAGCAGTTGGGAGCTTCAGTCACCCGCCAGCCTGAAAACAGCTCTCAGCCCCTCACCCAGACTGGCCAGGCACCCCAGTGGGGACCCCCACCCTGATCCAGGACACCCTTCAGGGCAAACCAGATGGCCCCCACCCGTGCACCAGGCCTCTATCCTATATAGTAAAAGGGTAATATGTCTCCCGGCACCGGGATCAGCATGACAGGGGGCAGCACCCAAACCCCCTGATCGCCCTGCGGCTCTGTGTGTGACAGGGGGCAGGGTCACAACCTCTCTATCTGCCCTGCTCTGTTCGTGACAGGGGAAGGCACCCCAACCCCCTGATCAGCCCTGCTCTGTGCCTGATGGGGGGAGCTCCCCAACCCCCTGATCGCCCTGCGGCTCTGTGTGTGACAGGGTGCGGCGCCCCAACCCACCCCCCCCATCGGCCCTGCTCTGTGTGTGACAGGGTAGAGCCATAACCTCCCCATCGGCCCTGCCCTGAGTGTGACAGGGTACGGCGCCCCAACCCCCTGATCCGCCCTGCTCTGTGTGTGACAGGGGGCGGTGCCCCAACTCCCCTATGGGCCCTGCTCTGTGAGTGACAGGGGGGAGCTCCCCAACCCCCTGATTGACCCTGCTCTGTGTGTGACAAGGTACGGAGCCCCAACCCCCCTGATGGGCCCTGCTCTGTGAGTGACAGGGGGCAGTGCCCCAACCCCTGATGGGCTCTGCTCTGTGGGTGACAGGGGGTGGTGCCGCAACCTCCCCATCGACCCTGTCTTGAGTGTGACAGGGGGCGGTGCCCCAACCCCCCAATCGGCTCTACCCTGAGGGTGGCATCGCAACCTCCTGATCCGCCCTGCTCTGTGCATGACAGGGGGCGGCACCCCAACTCCCCAATCGGCCTTGCTCTGAGCCCGACCAGGGGCTGCGGGGCAGGCACTTAGAGATTGGGCTTGCCCTTTGCCACCCTGGAGCAGGCCTAAGCCAGCAGGTCGTTATCTCCCAAGAGATCCCAGACTGTGAGAGGGCACAGGCCGGGCTGAGGGACCCCCTCTCCCCTCCAAGTGCACAAATTTTTGTGCAGCGGGCCTCTAGTCTATATATAAAAGGCTAATATGCTAAGTGTTTGACCATTTGACCTGTAGCTATAACACGCACTGACCACCAGGGGGCAGATGCTCAACGCACAGGCATAGAAACATGGAACAAACTGATGAATCTCAGGGGGAAGGGGGCGGGGAGGAAGGCAGGAAGAGATTAACCAAAGATCTTATATGCATACTAGAGGCCCGGTGCTCCGATTTGTGCACCGTTGCGGGTCCCTTGGCCTGAAACCGGCTGTCGGACATCTCCTGAGGGGTCCTGGATTGCGAGAAGGCACAGGCCAGGCTGAGGAACCCCACCGGTGCACAAATCCATGCACCGGGCCTCTAGTTTGTAATAATACCCACAGTTCAAATTCATGCATGGGCTTTGCCACTGGTTGCTTAGCAATAACTTACTGAAATCTGCCTCAGTAAGTTCCACTACATCTCTTGGTGATCTCATTTCAACCTCCTCATAACCCATAAACATAGACTTTGATATTTACATTTTTCTTATAAGGGACTATTGTATATCCTGTTAAATTAAATAATTTATCTTCTAAATTTAAAAAATTCTTGAAATAATACCACTCCAAATGGCTCATAGCTGTGTTATTAGCCATATTACCTTCATTATAATATAGAAAATTTTGATCTCTTTGGTCATAAGGCATCTTGACGCTGGCTTGCCTGGTCAGTATCTGCAGGAACAGCATCACCTCCACCATGGGCTTGTCTGTCAACCTGAAGATTTTGGATTCTAACCCATCTTCTCTGTCCACTGACATAACTTCAGTCTTCCCACCCCTTTGTGTTCATCAATGGAAGCTTCTCTCTTACTGACCCTGTAGTAGAACCCCTGTTCAGGCTTCTTATCACTATCAAGCAGGAAAGGGAACCTATAGCAGATACAGACTCACTTTTTGCTTTGTTTCACAATGGTGTCAATACATATTTCACTACCCAATAAGATTTTGTTTGACTTTAGTCTGTATATTCAGTTATATAAGGAGTTATTGGGCATATATTATGCACAAAGTACTAGGCTACACAGTGATAAAATAAAACAGATGTGTTTCCTTCCTTATGAAGCCTAGAATTTAGTAGGGAAGAAAGTGTTTTTATAGTGACCAACACTTTTCATTATAAAATAGTAGCTCCAAGTTTAAAAGCAATTCAGAATGGTATTCAGTTCTCTAATGCAAGAAGAAAAAAAAAAGCATGTCATAACATTGAATAGGTTTTGTTTTGCTTGTTTTCATGTACAGAACTTTTCCCTCCCCTCTTCCCTTTATGACACAGAACTCTAACACTCCACTTTGAGAATTACCACAATTAGACTGTGAGTGGCTCCCAGGTAAGGGGCTAATTTAACCACTTTTGTAAACATTTCTTAATGTATTGTAAGATAGTTACCCAGAATTTCTTCAGTGTTAAGTGTTTACAACTATACAAAAGCATCATGTATTTCTGACTGTGATAAAATCTGTGATATATAACTCAATCCCTAAATGGGCTTACCTTTACCAATAGCCTTTTTTAACACTATTTATTTCAACATTTTATATATGACTGCCTAGTAGATGGTATTTACTATTGTTCTACATACTAGTACTCTATGGCCTATTGGGTAAAAGTAAGGTTATTACAGTTCTAATAGCATAAATATCATTCTCTACAAACATATCATTGTCAGCTTATGATTAGCACATAAAATATTTCAAGGAACATATGTAGTATTTTTATGGTTAAGTAAACCAGAGTAGATAATATATAATCTAAGTGGATTACTATGAATCAAAATGATTGGAATCTAAAGATTGGGAAGTCCAATTAAAGATAATGTAACTTTTAATGACCTACAATTTAAGAGGAAAACTGATTAAAATGAGAAATATTAGCATTAAGATGTTTTGTGGGAGGTTGACTTGATGCAGTTTTTCTACTCTATTTTAGCCTTGTGTGGGATGCTTTCAAAAGAGCAGTTATCATCAAGCTGTTTGATAATAACAGATGTTTAAGTGTTTAAACCTTCAGAGACAAAAATTTACCAGATGATTAAATGTCACATGAATTTATTAGGAATGAATGAATTTCAGTTTCACAACTAAGAAAAAAATCATTTAAGGTGATTCAAATAATTAGGCTATACTTAGAAGCCTTTGCGATTTTAAAATGCTTATTCTCAAGGAATCTTGCCTAAGCTCATTTTCTCTTTCCTTCATGGGAGGAAGAGGGCATCTTCGCTGAAGACTCAGGGCTTAGCTTTTGGACCAAAGTGGTATGGAACCTTAAGAGTTTAAGGGGTTTTAGCTAATGTGGGAAGGCAATGTTCCTCTCTGGAAGTGGTACATAAAAAAGTATAGTTGACCCTTGAGAAGTGTGGGGGCTAGGGTACCACCTTCCCCTCAGCATGGTTGAAAATCTGAATTAGTGGCCGTCTTCCAAGGCTTGCAGGCATCAAACAATTTCCACATCAGAAATTGATGTATGTGTGTGTGTATGTGTATGTATGTGTGTGTGTGTGTTCCCCTTCTTAGAATCCTTTTCTTTCCTATATTTATCTGAATGTCTTATGTTCATAATTCATGTCTCAGTAAAATGTAATAGTTTCGAAGAGGTTTCCTCTGGACCCAATAACACACAAAACAATGCATCTGCTGTAATGGGTTACAGCACACTTAACTTTTATTTTCATGTATGTTATTCAATTGTGAGTGAGTATTTGTCTCCCTTGCTAACTATCAACCATCTGGGGATGGCAGCCAGGTCTTTCGTTTTGCCTTTGCCCTCCTAGTGCCCAGGGCAGTGCCTATGTAGCACTCTCTATCCGCACCTTAAACACTTAAGAACTATGTCTTTCCTCTAGTCTCTTCTACTTAATTTCAATGATTTGCTTTTTAAAAATCAGGTGCATGACTAAATATCAGTTCCTTGTAACCCTACTATCCTATCCAGTTGATAGGATAGTTTTCCACAGGCTGCATTTGAGTTTTGGAAGGAACACGTGGTCCCAGGGCATGCTGGGAGAGTCATGCTCATTTTCCTCAAATGTTTGCTAGTCTGGATGACCTGATCTTTGGTAAGTGATCCCCAAAGACGGGCACAAAATGGTGGGCCACCACTGACCACCTGCATGCTTCCCTCTGGCTGCTCTTGCTCTTGTACCCCAGGCTTGGAGAATCGGAATCATTGTGACTTTGACAAACCAAATCATGGATCCAGCTCTGAGGACATGGTGGGACTCATTGTGTAGCTCTTTGCTCCCTGGTGTCTTCTTTTTTTTTTTTTTATTTTATTTTATTTTTATTTTTATTTATTTTTATTTTTATTTATTTTTTTTTAAATTTATTGCTTAAAGTATTACAAAGGGTATTACATATGTGTCCATTTTATCCCCCCGCCCTAGACAGTCCCCTAGCCTCCCCTATCCCCCAATGTCTTATGTCCACTGGTTATGCTTATATGCATGCATACAAGTCCTTTAGTTGATCTTTACCCCCCTACCTCCTGCCCCCCAACCCTCCCCGGCCTTCCCGCTGCAGTTTGACAATCTGTTTGAGGCAGCTCTGCCTCTGTATCTATTATTGTTCAAAAGTTTATAATGGTCTCTATTATCCATGAATGAGTGAGATCATGTGGTATTTTTCCTTCATTGACTGGCTTATTTCACTTAGCATAATGCTCTCCAGTTCCATCCATGCCATTGCAAATGGTAAGAGTTCCTTCCTTTTTACAGCAGCATAGTATTCCATCGTGTAGATGTACCACAGTTTTCTAATCCATTCATCTACTGATGGGCACTTAGGCTGTTTCCAGATCTTAGCTATGGTGAATTGTGCTGCTATGAACATAGGGGTGCATATATCCTTTCTGATTGGTGTTTCTGGTTTCTTGGGATATATTCCTAGAAGTGGGATCACAGGGTCAAATGGGAGTTCCATTTGTAGTTTTTTGAGGAAACTCCATACTGTCTTCCATAGTGGCTGCACCAGTCTGCATTCCCACCAGCAGTGCACAAGTGTTCCTTTTTCTCCACATCCTCTCCAGCACTTGTCGTTTGTTGATTTGTTGATGATAGCCAGTCTGACAGGTGTGAGATGGTACCTCATTGTTGTTTTGATTTGCATCTCTCGGATGATTAGTGACTTTGAGCATGTTTGCATAAGTCTCTTGGCTTTCTGAATGTCCTCTTTTGAAAGGTGTCTATTTAGGTCCTTTGCCCATTTTTTGATTGGATTGTTTATCTTCCTTTTGTTAAGTTGTATGAGTTCCCTATAAATTTTGGAGATTAGGCCCTTATCAGATATGACATTGGCAAATATATTTTCCCACACAGTGGGTTTTCTTGTTGTTTTGTTGATGGTTTCTTTTGCTGTGCAGAAGCTTTTTATTTTGATGTAGTCCCATTTGTTCATTTTCTCTTTAGTTTCAAGTGCCCTAGGAGCTGTATCAGTGAAGAAATTGCTTCGGCATATGTCTGAGATTTTGTTGCCTTTGGATTCTTCTAGAATTTTTATGGTTTCCTGTCGTACATTTAAGTCCTTTATCCATTTTGAGTTTATTTTTGTGTATGGCGTAAGTTGGTGGTCTAGTTTCATTTTCTTGCATATATCTGTCCAATTTTCCCAACACCATTTATTGAAGAGACTATCTTGGCTCCATTGTATGTTCTTGCCTCCATTGTCAAATATTAATTGAGCATATTGGTTCGGGCCGATTTCTGGGCTCTCTATTCTATTCCATTGATCTATATGCCTATTCTTGTGCCAGTACCAGGCAGTTTTGAGAATAGTGGCTTTGTAATACAACTTGATATCTGGTATTGAGATCCCACCTACTTTGTTCTTTTTCAGGATTGCTGCAGCTATTCGGGGTCTTTTTTTATTCCAGATGAATTTTTGGAGAGTTCGTTCTAGATCTCTGAAGTATGCCATTGGTATTTTAATGGGAAGTGCGTTGAATTTATAGATTGCTTTGGGTAGTATGGACATTTTAATGATGTTGATTCTACCAATCCATGAACACGGTATGTTCTTCCATCTGTTTATGTCTTCCTCTATATCTTTTTTCAACGTCCTGTAGTTTTCTGAGTAGAGGTCTTTTACCTCTTTAGTTAAGTTTATTCCTAGGTAGCTTAATTTTTTTGGTGCGATGGTAAACGGGATTGTTTTTATAATCTCTCTTTCTGAAAGTTCACTATTGGTGTATAGAAATGCCTCAGATTTCTTGGGGTTAATTTTGTATCCTGCTACATTGCCAAATTCATGTATTAAGTCTAGTAGCTTTTTGATGGAGTCTCTAGGGTTTTGTATGTATAATATCATGTCGTCTGCAAATAAGGACAGTTTTACTTCCTCTTTTCCAATTTGGATGCCTTTTATTTCTTCTTCTTGCCGAATTGCAATGGCTAACACTTCCAGTACTATGTTGAACAGGAGTGGTGAGAGGGGGCATCCCTGTCTTGTTCCCGTTCTTAGGGGAAATGGTGTTAGTTTTTGTCCATTGAGTATGATGTTGGCTGTGGGCCTGTCATATATGGCTTTTATTATGTTGAGGTATGATCCTTCTACTCCCACCTTGCTGAGAGCTTTTATCAAAAATGGGTGTTGAATTTTGTCAAATGCTTTTTCTGCATCAATTGATATGACCATGTGGTTTTTTTCTTTCAATTTGTTTATGTGATGTATCACGTTTATTGATTTGCGGATATTGTACCATCCTTGCATCCCTGGGATAAATCCTACTTGGTCATGGTGTATGATCTTTCTGATGTACTGCTGGATCCGATTTGCTAAGATTTTGTTGAGGATTTTGGCATCTATGTTCATGAGGGATATTGGCCTGTAATTCTCTTTCATTGTGTTGTCTTTACCGGGTTTTGGTATTAGGGTGATGCTGGCTTCATAGAATGAGCTTGGAAGTGTTCCTTCCTCCTGAATTTTTTGTAGTAGTCTGAGGAGGATAGGTTTTAGTTCTTCCTTGAATGTTTGGTAAAACTCCCCTGTGAAGCCGTCTGGTCCTGGGCTTTTGTTTGCTGGAAGCTTTTTGATGACTGCTTCAATTTCTTCCATAGTTATGGGCCTGTTGAGATTTTTAGATTCTTCCTGATTGAGTTTTGGAATGTTGTATTTTTCTAGGAATTTGTCCATTTCCTCCAGGTTGTCTAGTTTGTTGGAGTAGAGCTGTCCATAGTATTTTTTAACAATCATTTGTATTTCTGTGGGGTCTGTTGTTATTTCGCCTCTATCGTTTCTGATTTTGTTTATTTGGGTCCTCTCTCTTTGCTTCTTGGTGAGTCTGGCTAGAGGTTTGTCAATCTTGTTTATCCTTTCAAAGAACCAGCGTCTTTGAAACCAGGTTTCATTGATTTTCTGTATTGTTTTTTTGGTCTCTATGTCATTTATTTCTCCTCTAATCTTTATTATCTCCTTCCTTCTGCTCACTCTGGGGTTTTCTTGTTGCTCTCTTTCTAATTCTTTGAGTTGTAGAGTTAGATGATTTACTACCATTTTTTCTTGTTTTTTGAGACAGGCCTGTAGAGCTATAAACTTCCCTCTCAGGACTGCTTTCATTGTGTCCCATAGGTTTTGGATTGTTGTGTTTTCATTGTCATTAGTTTCCAGGATGTTTCGAATTTCTTCTTTGATTTCATTGGTAACCCAATCAATATTTAATAGCATGCTATTCAGCTTCCAGGTGTTTGAGTATTTTGGGTTGTTTTTATTGTAGTTTATTTCTAATATTATGCCATCATGGTCTGCGAAGATGCTTTTTATGATTTCAATCTTCTTGAATTTGGGGATACTTTGCTTGTGACCCAATATATGGTCTATTTTTGAATATGTCTTATGAGCATTTGAGTAGAATGTATATTCCCTGGCTTTGGGGTGAAGTGTTCTGAAGATGTCTATTAAGTCCATCTGATCTAGTGAGTCATTTAGGATTGCTGTATCTTTGCTGATTGTTTGTCTAGAGGGCTTATCCAGTGTTGTCAGTGCTGTATTAAAGTCCCCTACTATGATTGTATTGTTGTCGATCTCTCCTTTGATATCTTCCAGGAGTTTTTTAATGAATTTGGGTGCTCCTGCATTGGGTGCATATATGTTTACCAGGGTTATATCTTCTTGTTGTATTGATCCCTTTAGTATTATGAAGTGGCCTTCCTTATCTCTTGTTATGGCCTTCACTTTGAGGTCTATTTTGTCCGATATAAGTATTGCTACCCCAGCTTTCTTTTCCTTTCCATTTGCCTGAAAGATATTTTTCCATCCTTTCACTTTCAGTCTGTGTGAGTCCCTTCTAATGAGGTGGGTTTCTTGTAGACAGCAGATGTATGGGTCATGTTTTTTTATCCATTCAGCCACTCGATGTCTTTTGTTTGGAGCATTTAGTCCGTTTACGTTTAAAGTTATTATTGAAAGGTACTTGTTTGTAGCCATTTTTTTTGTGTGTGGCTGTTTTCTTTCTGAGCTTTTTATTTCTTCTTTTTATACCAGTCCCTTTAGCATTCCTTGCATTGCTGGCTTGGTGGTGATAAACTCCCTTAGCCTTTTTTTGTCTGTGAAGCTTCTTATTTCCCCTTCAAGTTTGAATGATAGCCTTGCTGGATAGAGTATTCTTGGATTCAGTCCTTTGCTTTGCATCACTTTGTAAATTTCTGTCCATTCTTTTCTGGCCTGATGTGTTTCTGTTGAGAAATCATTTGACAATCTAATGGGAGATCCCTTGTATGTAACTTTCCGTCTCTCTCTTGCAGCCTGTAAGATTCTCTCTTTGTCCTGAACATTTGCCATGGTAATTATGATGTGTCTTGGTGTGGGTCTTTTCGGGTTCACCTTGTTTGGGACTCTCTGGGCTTGTGTGACTTTTTTCTTCCCCACCTCAGGGAAGTTTTCTGATATTATTTCTTCTAATAGGTTTTCTAATCCTTGTTCATCCTTCTGTTGTTCTGGTACCCCTATTATTCGTATGTTGTTTCGTTTCATGTTGTCCCAAAGCTCCCTTAGGCTCTCCTCCTGTCTTTTCATTTTTTTCTCCAATTGCAGTACATTTTGGGTGTGTTTTGCTTCCTTGTCTTCTAATTCACTAATTCGGTCCTCCACTTCTCCTAGTCTACTGTTGATACTTTCAATGGAGTTTTTCATTGCAGCTATATCACTCTTCATTTCTTCTTGGGTCTTACTTAAGTTGTTGATTTTTTCATCTGTTTCTTCTAGCTTCTTCCATATGTTATCGATTTTTTCATCTGTTTCTTCTTGCTTCTTGGAGAGGTTGTCGATTTTTTCCTCCATCCGGTTTATGCACTCGAGGACCCTTATTCTGAATTCTTTTTCTGTCATGTTGCATGCCTCTGTATTACTTAGCTGCTTTTCTGGAGAGTCCTCCTTCTCTTTCCTTTGGGGGTTTCTTTGTCTACCCATGTTTGATCTCACTGACATATCTAGACGTTGAGTCGTTCAGTGGTTGCTCCCTTGGTGGCAGTGACTCCTTGGTCTGTGGTTGCTCTTCGGGCGGTTGCGGTAGCAGCTGCTCTTCAGTTGGCAGCAGCTCCTCTGATGGGTGCTGTTCACAGCTGTGGTGGCTCTTCTGGCTGGTGGGGCGAGGTTTCACGTACAGCTGCTGTTCCTCAGCAGAGGGTGTGGTGCTCAGGAGGTTGCTGTTGCTTGGATCTGCTGCGTTGATTTAAAGGCACAAAATACAACACAGCAAGGCACCACGTACCAGGCACTATACACAAATATATTCACGATATTAATAACCCCAAATAAAGGTGACCACCTGAATTAAGAAAATTAGGGGATAAGGAAGAAGGAAGAGAAAAAGATAAAAGAGAAAAAAGAAAAGAAAAGTAGGGACCAAAAAAAGGAGTGCAAAAATGAAATTGGGAAAAAGGAGGGGGGAAAATAAAAGCGAGAAAAGAAAAGAAAAGAAAAAAAAAAAGAGCGAAAAGAGAGAATGAAGTGGAAGAGGGGAAGAGACTTTTTTATATGAGGAGAATACTCCTATAGAACAGCCATTAATCCCAACAAATTCCAGCAACAGCTCCCTGGAGATGAATGCAAACTAGAAACACCCAATAATATAACGATGAAAATAGAATGGAGAACACTAATCCCAAAATAAAATAAAGAGAAAATAAAATGGCACTTTAAAAAAAAAATGGTAAAATGGTAGCAGTAATAATACTGGTTAAAAATAAGAAGGTAGTAATTAAAAGGGTAAAATCAGTTGATGGAAAAAAGAAGAAAAAAAAAGAAGAAAAGAAAAAAAAAAGGAAAAAAAAGAAAAAAAAAATTGGTTTCTTAGTTAAAAGGTGAAAAGAAAAAAAAAAATTGCAGTAGTGAAGGTCCTTCGGTTCTTCTATTCTTCAGTGTGGCTCGCCTTAGACCTGCCAGGTATTCAGGAGAGTGTTGAGTTTCCCTGCGATACACTGTTCCTCTGTGTGTAAACCACAGTCCTTATTTTAAAGCAGGCCGCATTTGTTTCCCAGACTGCCTTATTTTGTGTTTAGCAAAGAGTCAGTTTGTGGGTCAGCCTCTGGGTGGCAGTGTTCTGGGGTTGGCCTCTGAGGCTATAGGGCCTCTCTGTCCAGTGGAAGTTCACTGCCCAGAGCTGGCTGCGTAATAGTTAGTTACTGGCGCTGTGTTGTTGCTGGGATTGACCCCTGGTGTCTTCTTGAGGTGCCATCATCGTTGTCTGGTTTTGGCACAGGCCTTGACCAGGATTGTGTCAGAGGAAACTGAAACAGAGCTCCTGGTCCATTTCTCCACAATATAACTGTGTCTTCCTCCTCTCCTCTCTCTTCCCCAGAGCATCAGGGACTCTTGTTCTTCCCTCTGATCTGGGAAGTGAGTAGAAACTGTTATTCTCATAGATTCTGTTTATGTCTCTCCATTCCCCATAGGACATTATATTTCGGAAAGCAAATGTCAAAAATAGACTCTCCTCTCTTTTTTGTTATATTATTCCACCATTTAAAAGAAAACTTAACCATCCCACCCCCAGGATAGAACATCTTTCTCTTGTTTATTGAAAGTCTCCCCTAGTTAGAAATATTTACTAAATTATTGAACTTGTAATATCTTGTGTTAGCCTCTGAGGAGGTTCTCAGTGACCCTCGGGGCTGTGTGCTGTGGGGTATCACAGGCCATTTTTCATTTCTCTGTGTTGGTCAGCTGTGGGAGAAACCTTCTGTGTCCGAAAGCTCTCTCTCTCCTTTTTGGTTTATTCCCGGACCAACAACTGATTTAAAAGGCAATAAATAGAACTATCAGCACAGCTTTCTTTTACAAGCAGGGGAGATTATAAGTGACATTTATTTTAAGATTGCATTTTGATTTTTAACTGATATATTCTGTTCATTTGGGTCTGTTAACTTGAGACCATTCTAATTTTTATGTCCACTATAAAATGACCTCCTAAAACTGGGACACATTTCATAAATCCATGCAATATATGGAAGGAAAATGGTCACAACTGCAATTGATCACAGTGTAAAGAAATATTCTAGAGTGGCAAGGTAACACTGGGTTTCCTCTTACAGAAACTTCATATGTAAATTCCTATAGCTTTCAAGGTTTCCAATACCTATGTGTTGTCTATATATAAACACATATTTTTGTGTATTTCTACAGCAATGTACTAGTCTGAGGGGAAACTGGCAGTGATGTAACTCTAATGAACACAATAGAAATTAAGTGAAGATTCTTAACTTCTAATATATGTTTCCACTTAAATGTTTTATGCTCTTTTTTATTGTAAAGGTTATTTTCACTTCTGACCCCTGTGTGTGTGACTTTCTCATGAATGGATAATGCTAAGAAATGTTCTAACTGCTGTAACTAGCGCCCAGCGCCCCAATGTACTGCAATAAAATGCTGCTCTCCATCACCAGGGTTACACATTGTCCCCTGAGTGCATGGCATACAAATTCACCACTTTTAATCTCTTTATTAAAAGATTCTCCAAGGTTAGAGAGGCATATTAAAATTACTTTACTAAAGATGCTTTTGGCCTACCTAATGTGTTTTGCCAATCTAAAATGCAAAAAAAGAGAAGAAAATATTTTATATGTTGAAAGGTGAATTAAAGGCATGGTAAAATGCAATTCAATTAATATTTATTGAGCAACTATTATCTAAGAAGATTGCTCCAGTCACTGTAGAAACTCAAAACTTAATATTTTATTTTCTCATCTTGAAAACCTTATAATTTAATAGTGAAGAAGACAAATAGAAGCTTCCAGGAATATAGACCTGCCACAGTCTAGGTAATAACACAGAGCCCTGGGGACACAGTGAAATGCAATATAATCCCATAGGTTGTCTAAGAAGTCATTTCTCCTTCAGAGTGTGTTCTCTTCAAGCATTCGATGTTTGTCTGCTTTTCTAACTTGTAGGAGTTAAAGTTTGTGACTCACAGGAACTTTATAATATAATTTTTTATTAAGTTGCTAATGTATAAATAAGAGATAATAGATCTTTCTGCTCTCTTACAAAAATGAGCACCATATCTTCTTGGTGGGTTTGCTAATATGTAGGATCCTATTCAGATATGGCAGCAAAATAGTATTTGACACGCCATGTGTCATAGCAGAGCTGTGACAAGGGGCAGTCACATACATGTCATGTTTGTGTTTAGGCATGTGTGTTGTATAATTCTGAAAAATAGGCTTTAAGCCTTCCAAAAGGATAAAATGTTTTAACGTCTTTCACATTTACGTTGCTTGCTTAAATGTTTCCAAAATTGTGTATGTGTGCTTGTGTGTGCGTGTGCATGTGTTGTGTGTGTGTGTGTGTGTGTGTGTGTGTGTGTGTGTGAATAAAGCACAGAATCTTCTGTAGCATCTCCAGATACAAGTTAGGTATTACATCTTTTGACAAAAGAATGTATATTTTGATTATTATTAACATCCGTTTCCTTCAAATTTTATAAAATATTCAACTTCATAATACATTTCTGATTTCAGAATATGATGTTATAATGAATACTTTTTAAAAAACTTGTAAATTTTACTTAATTTATTTTTATTTTTTTAAAATATCTTTTTATTGGTTTCAGAAAGGAAGGAGAAAGAGATTGAAACATCAATGATGAGAGAGAATCATTGATTGGCTGCCTCCTGCACACCCCCTACTGGGGATGGAGCCTGCAACCCACACCTGTGTCCTTGACCAGAATCGAACCTGGAACTCTTCAGTCCACAGGCTTATGCTCTATCCCAGTGGTTGTCAAACTGCGGCTCATGAGCCGCAGTTTGCCGACCATTGCTTTTCCACTGAGCCAACCAGGTAGGGCAGGACATTGCATTTTTATTTTTTTTTATTTTTTTATTAGTTAAGGTATTACAAATGTGTCCTCATTCCCCCCCCAGGACACTTTAATATATAGTTATTATATATATGTATTTTTTAAAGTCACACTATTTATTTTATATAAATAAAACAGTATCAGAAAAAGAAGCACAGTACACAGGTGATGCTGTAGGAAGTTGACTTGAATACATAAATAGAAAAATAAATTACCAGTTTAGGAGGTACAGCTTTAAATACCTACAGCAATGATAATTTACTAGTATAATGGTGTTCAGCAGCTAATGAGATTTGTTATTGCCCTCATTTGTCTTTAGTGAAATTTCTTGACTTATGGTATTAGGGACAATTATACCAGTACCATGAGACACCAATATAAAATGTAAGTCAGTGACTGAATAAGTTTGCCTTTAGACATTTATTTGACAAATGATTATTCTGAAAATGTTGGTTTACCAAAATGAGGGATTTTTTTCTTCTTTTTTTTCTTTATGAATAAGATTACAAATGTGTCCTTATCCCCCCAATGTCCCCTCATCCCCCCAATTCTGCCTTCCCCGTCCCGCCCCCCTGTTGTCCACATCCATCACTTATGCTTATATGCATGCATACAAGTCCTTTGGTTGATCTTTCCCCCTCACCCCTACCCTCCCCTGCCTTCCCTCTGAGTTTTGAGCATCTGATCGATGATTCTCTGTCTCTACATCTGTTTTTGTTCATCAGTTTATGTTGTTCATTATAATCCACCAATGAGTGAGATCATGTGATATTTATCTTTCTCTGACTGACTTATTTCACTTAGCATAATGCTCTCCAGCTCCATCCATGCTGTTGCAAATGGTAGGAGTTCCTTCCTTTTTACAGCTGCATAGTATTCCATTGTGTAGATGTGCCAAAGTTTTTTAATCCATTCACCCAAAGAAAGATTACTAGTACTAATCATTGTAGTGGCATAAGTGTGATTTAACACTTCTGAAGTCACACCCTCAGAAAGAGAAGTGGAATCCAGCAGGTGGCTCTGCCCAGGTCTCTTCTGAGCTCTCCCTCATTGATTACTAAAGGAATCTGGCCAATAGTTTTGCTTCTTTATGCTACCAAAAAAGAGACAAAAATAAAAATTACTTCGTATTCCTATGGGATGGAAACAAATGACACGAAGCTGTGTGTCGTTGAAAAAACCTTGTGTCTGGGATGAAATTATTTTAAAGAACTTCCTATAGAACACTGTAACAGACTGAAATGAGGAGCACTGGAGTGTGTTTGAATGGAAGACTTGTGACTTCGGCTGGAACTTTGAGCTTCAGGGTTCACTTTCGTGTGTCTCTTTTTAATTCCCTGCATGGAATTCTATTTGGTTTTAGAATGTTTGGATATAACTGAATTGTAGATGGTAAAACATAATTTGATGTTGTGGTATTTTTTGATTTTTTTAAATGGGTCAATTAAAAAAATTGGTTTCCCTCTAATTTTCATGCATGGGTCTTTCTTATTTTCTTTGGCTGATAATTCTAAAAACATAATTCATTTTCTATTTAATAACCCTTCATGAACACCTTCTGTTTTCTCTAAGCTAAATTTATCTTTAGTCTCTGGCACCTTTTTACAGATGTCTGGAACATGGTAGACATCTGTAATAGTGTCAACAATAAATATAAAGTTAAAAAGAAGTTATTCTAGCATTATGGAAACAAACACCTTAGGAATTTCCTGGAATGGTATGCAAAGAGATGACCATACTGTTATTTATAAAAATCAACACATAGAAGTATAAATTATTACTTGTGTCTATCATCCAGAGGCAGAAGTTATTGCTCTGATCGAAAGGAGAAATGTCAATCAGTACCAATCATGGGATCACAGATCTAATCTATGAACAAATTTGCGCACATATTATCAATGACCAACTGCTGGAAATCCATGACTATTGTGATACAAACATTATTGATAGCCTCTTATTCTGCAAAATTGTGTGTGAAAAGTAACTGGGCTTATAATAAAAATGACATCGAACAGACCATTCAAGTCCTGGGCACCTTTACAACCAGTCCAATACAAAACTACTTTAAAAGACATTATTAAAATAATGAAAAGACAAGTTATTTTGTTACATGAATAAAATGCCTTTTATAAGTAAGAGCTTCATAAATTCTAAATCTTTAAAACAATGAATGGGCCTTGCTTACATCTGATCTCCTGCTGGTATCACGGTGTTGTCTTAGAAAGTTGTGACCCTGTCTGCTTCCTTCTCTTTGTCCTACGGAGCTAGGCCCTTTTAGGATGTAAAGACGGGGCAACTGCTGTGACCGAAATCAATTCTGAGCTATAAAAGTCAACAGGTCCCATTAAACAGCCATTTTTCTCTGCTTCTTGTCAGTCTACAAAACCGCGGAAGATTGCAGTTAAACATCGTTCTCGGTCCATCTTAAGAGATGTCACAGTGTCTTGCGTTATATGTCATTCTAGTCAATTGGTTGCAGTCATATCTGTCACGCAAAGATCACCCTTGGGACAGAAAAATGTAGGAAAAACCTGCTTCTATTATATATACACAATTGGTTTCTTTAGGTGCAGGTTGCGTATCTGGGAGAAGTGAGACACCAATCTTGCGGGAGACGTGCCTCAGTTCCGTAGTGTCTCTCTGATATGGGAGGCCACTTTTAGAATGTGGATGAGCATAGATTAGACTATTTGAAAAAGAAATGGCAATACAGTTTACCTCTTTAACAGAATCTCAAGGATACTGTAAAATATCAATATTGAATCTCTTATGCGTGGGATTCTTGACAAATATGTTTATTTTCCTTTTATAAATGAACATAAACAGGTGGCTCACAATAGTCCAAGGAGATAAGTGTGTGTATTTCTTCTGATGTTATGATTGTATTCCTATTATATTTTTTTCAAGAGAGTATGCACCGAATACAATCAAACATAAAGCATATGCCTTAAGTTATTCAAACCTATAATAAAAATATGTATGATTGGTCTAAGAAATTTAATTTTCAGTCTATTTCCAGCATTATGGGAATAAAAGTGATAAATGTTCTTTCTGATGTGCTCCTAGAGCAAAGGAAATTACTATAAACACCTAATTACTTTTTGAACCAAGTCTTCCTACTCTAAATATGTTTCCTGTTTTCAAATTTAAGTTTCTACACAGCTTGATTATGTTATTTTGATTGTACATGTAATACGCTAAAGAATGTGTAACTTGACAGAATTTTCTAAAGAGAATGCAGGCCTAGCTCTCCATCCAAATTCTGGTGCATGAGTAAACCACAGATGAGCATTTCACAATTCTTGCAAAATATAAAAGTATGTAAGAGTGCATTGATCCAGCCACATCCATTGCACAGTCAGGAGAAAGAGTGGTATCATGAAATTTTACATATAAACAATGATAAGATGTTTGGAAATCTGTGTACTCTTTACACATTGGATCTCTCATTCAGGCATTTCTCAGTATCAGTTGCCTGTAGATAAGGGAAAGTTTATATTTTCTAAAAATATTTGTTTGGTCACAGAAATGATCAATTCTCAATTAAATAACCTAGGTAAGCTGAATGTAAACATGAATAGAGAACTAAGGTTCTTGGGATTCTTTACATTTAAAATATTTACAAGAGGGAGAGCATTGATAAAGAGCGGGACAGTGAAGGAGTTATGGAATGTTTAACGTGGGGAAATATATAAATGTGCCACAATAGATTATTTGATTGAGACATTGGTGTAAATAATGGCACATGAGACAATAAGATCACATGAGTTTAAATTCCATATTTTTATTGGTTATAGCAGGAAAAAAAATTAAGGTTGATTTTCAGTCCTTGTGATTTATTAAGTCAGGTTTTTAACCCTTCAAATCACATTGTTTTCATTTAAAATGCAAGTACAAGTGCAACTCTCCAATTAAAATTTAAATTATTAAAATTTTTAAAATGTAAATAAACATAAAAATTTAAATTAGTGAACATATGTATGAAACTGTCTTTGATGTTTTTGACCAATTGGTCTTGCATATGAATTTTCAATATATGTCTTAATAAAACATTTTGACTAGCTATCATTGAATTGATAAATTATTTTGGGAGAGCTAACAGTTTGATTATATCAAATTTTCCTATTTATATATTTTATTCATATAAACATTTGTATATATGTTCTCTCTAAATATAAATATATATAGCTATAGATATATAGATATGGATACATATATACATATACATTGCAAATGGGTTGTTTTTATTTTTTGTTTCCCTTTAGAAACTAGTGTTTCTTTTTCTTTAAATTTGTTGTTGTTGTTGTTAATCCTCACTGAGGATATTTTTCTCAGTGGAAGGGAGGAGGAGAATCAGAGAGAGAGAAACAATATGAGAGAGACACATTGATTGGTTGCCTCCCCGATGTGTCCCTACAGGGCCAGGGATCAAGCTTGCAACCCAGGTATGTGCCCTTTATTGGAATCAAACACAGGACCCTTCAGTCTGCAGGCTGAAGCTCTATCCACCGAGCAAACCAGCTAAAGCTGGTTCTTCTTAATGTATACAGTGTGGGACGAAGTAGGTTTACATTTGTGAGTATGCAAAACACAAAGTTTAGCCTTCTATTAGTATTAATTATTGTATTATTCGCCATAGGGAAACTTAAACCTACTTTTGCCCCACCCTGTATTCAGTAAGTGGTATGGAAAAATATTTATATTTAAAAGCAAATAGGTGGAAGACATTTGGGCTACTCGTAATACTCTATTCTTGACCTGGGCTGTGATCACTTCCAGCTATTTCATTGAGATGTACATTTTGGATTTATGCACATTTCTGTTTGTTTGATATGCTGTAATACAGGTGTTTAAAAGTGAAAATGGGAATATGGAATCTTGTTTGATCAAACTATGAAAACCTCATGTTATAGAAAATTGAATCTACTTTCTCCTTTTTACTCGTCTTTTAAGTATTTTGACTTTAGATTAACTATTTTTACAAAACTCTATTCTTAGGTTAGTCTCTGATTTCATAATTTGCATGACTATTGAAGATTAGGGGTGGTTACTTTGAACAGTGGCCTGCACACTCAGGTAGACTTCTCGGGGATTCCAATAAACTAGAATATAGTATTTCTCTCAGTCCTTTGAGGCCTGTGATGCTTGCAGACTCTTTTCCTTTGTCAAGGTCAGAGCAGCATCTGTAATCCAGAAAGTTCTCTTGCCAGCATTTAACGAAAGGGATGCGCACACGTGCACACACACACACACTTAGGCATATCATTTTCAAATTTCAGGAAACAAACGACAGTGAGAAAATCCTGAAAGATGTGAAAGGAAAAACCACTTGACCTATAGAAGAATAAGAATAAGAATCACAGTGGAATTTTCATCAGAAATAAGGCAAGAAAAAAAAAGAATGGAGTGAAGGATTTACAGTGTTAAAGGGGAAAAAAATCCTTATCAACTTGTAATGCTGTATTCAAAAGCTATCCTTTCTGTTGGAAGAAAAATAAAGACTTTCTCAGGCAAATAAAAATGCAGAATTCATTATCAGCAGACCTGTCTTGCAAGAAATGTTCAAAGAGAGGGTTCCTGCAGAGAGAAGATGTTATAAGTTAGAATCTAATATTTACCTCAAGGAACAAAGCACTTCAGAGAAGAAATCAATGGAGGCGAAATGAAATAATTTATTTTTCTTATTTTTGTTGATCTAGAAAGATAATTAGGAGTTCAGCTCCAAACCGTAATCTTCAGAGTGACCCTGGGCATTTACAAAGGCTTTATCTGGGCCAGGTGGGGGAAGCTGCCTTTGCCAGCATCCTTGATGCACAGCAGGTGGCTGGCAGTCTCTGGTGTTGGCTGCAGTCAGAGAATCAGCCTGCCCTAGCTGCCCCCTCTCTGCATATGTGTATTTTTAGTCTAGGGGCCTCTATTCAGAGACTTCCTAATGGAGAGGGCCCTTGACTGAGGCCTATCTCAGGCATGTCTTCAGATCTCCTTATCTGGGCCTTACAGCCATTTTCCTTCACCCTGACTCACTACTCAGTCCTTTTCCTATCTAACACTTCCCCTTCTCTCCTTTCCTGGCCCTGAGGTCCATAAATTGCAGTAGCTGTTTGCTTGGCACTCCTCTGTCAGTGAGTTAGCCCTGTTATCTGTGTTGATTTATCTGGTCTCGTGCTGTGGGGAGAAGTAGAACATTGCAGGATCAGATCCCTCTCTGGCTTAGCCTCCTGCTTATACCATTGCAGCTAGTGAATGAAGGACTGACTGTTACTTTCAGTTTGGATCATGGCCTTAATGAGTCAGTTTGATACCTGGAAGCTCAGCTACCTTGACAAAAACCAGTTCATTTAAAGCAATATATAGATAGCAATGAATTGAGTGGTACAGCATATGGATAAGTGGAATGAATGACAGAAATATCCAAGGGAAAGAGGGAGGAATTGGGAATTCTCTGTTACAAGTGACCTGCACTACAAGTGAAGCAGTATATTAGTCTTTGAATGTGGATTTAGACTAGCTTTAAAAAGTATATTGTAAGCATTAGGGTAACCACTAATTTTTAAAGAAGAAATATAATTGATACCCTAAGAGAAGAGATAATATATAATTATATAATCCTCAATTAAAAAAAAAAACACAGAGGATGTAAGGGGGGGGATTTAAAAAAATATTGAAATAGAAAACAGTTACAAATATGGCAGATATTTATCCAGCTATATCAATCACCACTTTAAATGTGAGTGATTTAGATGTACCAAATTAGACTGATATTGTCAAATTGGGGAAAGAAGGACAATACCCAATTATATGTTGTCTATAAAAAAAAAAAGATTTTAAATATGAAGACTCAGGCTCAAAGTGAAAGGATGGAGAAATATGTGCTGTGTTAATACTACTAAAATGAAAGCTTGAGTATCAATAATCATTTCAGACAAAGAAGACTTCAGAACAATAAGGGTTATCAGGAATAATGAAGAGCATTCATGATGATACAAGCCTCAGTGTCCCAAGAAGACATAACAATCTCCAATGTGTATAAACGTAATATAATAAACATGAAAATAATAACAAATAATGAACATCCAAATAAATAAAAATAAATGAGGAAAAATATAGAACTGAAAGGAGAAATAGACAAGTCCACTGTTGTAGTTCAAGACTTCAATAGCACCCTGTCAGCTATTTATACATCAAACAGGCAGAAAATCAGTAAGGATATAGTTGACCTGAACAACAATATCAATCAACTTAATCTAATTGACATTTATAGATTACTCCATCTAGCAACAGCAAAATACACATTCATTTCAAATTCACATGGGACATTTACCAATTTAATGGGTGGAGACTTTTTGGATATTAGGATGGAGTAAATGCATTTTGCATGTGGAACTGACCTGAATTTTTGGAGGTCAGAGGGCAGACTGGTGGGCAGAATAATGACTCCCCGAAGAGGCATATGACCTAATGCCTGAAACCTCTGAATATGTTTCTTTACATGGCAAATACACTTGGTGAATGTGGTTAGATAAAGAATCTTGAGTTGGAGATATTATCCTGGGTTATAAACAAAGTACCAAAATTCACACAAGGAGACATATATAACCTGTATAGTCCTACATTTATTTTTTCAATTGATGAATATTCATAACTTTCCAAAAGAGAAAGTTTCAAGCCCAGATCAATTTATTAGTGAGTTCTACCAAATAGTTAATTAAGAAGCAATACTGATTCTCCACAATCTCTTCCAGAAAATAGAAGCTGAAATAATACTTTCTAACTCACTCAGTGAAGCAGGCATCACCCTAATACCAGAATTTAATAAAAATATTACAAGAAAGGAGAACCATTGACTGGTATCTGTCTTGAACATAGCTGTAAAAATCCTCAACAAAATATTAGCAAATAAAATTCAGTGATATAAAAAAAATAATTGCACACCATGGGCAAGTGGGATTTAATCCAGGTATGCAAGACTAGTTACGCACTGGAAATTCAGCTAATGTAATTCATTATATCAACAAATTAAATAAGACAAATCATATGATCATAGAAATTATAGTAATGGCAAATCCAACACCCATTCATAATAGAAATTCTTAACAAACTAGGAATAGAGAGGAAATCTCAGCTTCTGTAAAAGCTACAAAAACTTAAGAGTTAATATCATAATTAAGGATGAGGAAACCAAATACCCTCTAATATTGGGAATAAAACAGGATAGTTTTTCTACAATGATTGAATATATACAGGAAGTCCTAGTTAGTGCAATTTGACAATAAAAGAAAATGTGTACATTTTTAGAAGGAAGAAATCTTTGTTCATAGATGACATGCTTACTTCTGTAGATCACACATACACACAAAAGACAAAATCTAGAACAAATGAGCATGTTTAGGACAGTAGCAGGATATAGTAATTATGTGTCATAACAAAATAGCAATCACTGGTGGGTTTAAAACAACAGAATTTTATTGTTTCATAATTCCAGAGGCTAAAAGTCTGACATCAAAGTGTCATATTCTTTCTGAGAGCTCTAATGAAGAATCCTGCCTTGTCTCTCCACGTGTCTAATGTTTGTGGGCAATCCGTGGCCTCCTTGGCTTATAGATGTCACACTCCTGTCCTATGGCCATCTTCTGATGTGTGTTCACATCATCTTCTTTCTATGCATGACCATCTCTCTTACCAAGTCCCTCCTTTGATAATGACACCAGTCATACAGGAGTTGGACCCATCCTAAGGACCTCCTTTCAAATTAATTACCTCTGCAAAGATCCTGTAAAGAACTCCCAATGGCCAAATCTAAAACAATTTAAATAACAAAATTATAATAGTATTAGATTATAACCCAAAGTATAGAGTAAATATCTGTGTCTCTATTGCTATAAATAAATAATTGTATAAATCAATATATGGGAGACAACACGCAACATTCTCCTGCGTAAGAATTCCAAATAATTTATATAGGATGCTTCAACCTCAAGGAGGAGGAATATACTTCCCCACTACTTAATTGTGGACTGTACCTAGTGACTGCCTCTCAAAGAGTGTCATGTGTTCAGGGCGGGAGTGGAGGAGGTTAACTTTTCATTAGAGAAACTTCAGGCAAATATTCAAGGTCATTGTTAACAGTGATAGGTCACGTAGATAGTTTGTTCTCTTGACACAATATGTTGAGAATAGTACTTTACCTTTGTGGCCTTCCTGCGGGAAAAAAACAAAACAAAACAAAACTCCAGGGTAAATCCTGAGAAAAATATCAGGCAAATCCCAATAGAGGGGCATTCTAAAAAATCATCTGACCAGCACTCCTCAAAGCTGTCAAGATCCTCACAACAAGGAAAGCCTGAGAAACTGTCACAGTCAAAAGGAGCCTCAGGAGACATGACGACTACTGTGATGTGTTATCTTGGATAAGATCATAGAACAGAAAAAGGACATTAGGTAAAGACTAAGGAAATCTGAATAAAGTACAGACTTTAGTTAATAAAAATGCATGAGTCTTGGTTCATCAGTTTTGAAAAATACATCATACAATGCTAGATATTAATAATAGTGTCCCTAAAGGAATATGTAGGATTCTTTGTAATATTTTTACAGTGTTTCTATAAGTCTAAAATGATTCCAAAATAAGACATTTATTTGAAAGCATGCGCGCGCGCGCGCACACACACACGAGCAGCCATACTTTACCTTTGCAGATGTATAAATAAAACCAATTGACATTTTGATTCATATGCCATGGTTTTAATTCTGCAACAAAGTGAAGAGTGCAAAGTTTTCATGAAACTAGAAAAACAATCAAAGAGATAATGAGAACTGTGTCCTGGAGGAAAAACACCACAGCCACACCCTTGTTTTCTTTCCACTCAGTTAAGTCTCACTTTCCCATAAGAGCTATCAGTGTTTCTTGCCTATGAACACTGCCATTAACATATGCATGTGAATCCTTTGAAATAGGACCTAACCTGAAGTAAATGAGCAATATGTGATAGCACTTAGAATTATTAAAGAGACTAAAATCATTCTACCAAATAAAGTCCTTGTAATTGCTTTATGATGGTGTTGTACATATCACAATGTAGGATGTAAAATTCAGAGTAAATATCAGTCTTGATTAATTTCATAATGAAACCAACTCAAATAAACTTTAGTTTTTGGAATCCCGCCCCTTTGTGACTTGGCCTTGAAAACTTGTTCATGCACAGATTGGATTAGAACACTTCAAAGGGGGAATGACCCATTCTCAGTACAGGGTTTATGATGTGTGAGCCTTTATGTTTCTGACTCCCAAGAGAAAAAGAGCCTTATTTTCATGGCCATGTCCTATATTTGTAGGGAAGAATTCTGTTCAACAGGATTTGAGAAAAATGAGGAGGAAAAGGGAAAGACGACAGAAGAAAGGCGGAGTGGCAAGAAGAAAGGAAGAAAGGAAATGAAAAGAGGCAGAAAAAGAGAAAAGGAACAAGAAAACAACATATGGAGAAAGAAATAACTTTTTTGTTTAAGCAGGGTATTTCCTCATTGATGAATTATTTGAACATATACTAGTATAAGCTCAACCAAAGAACATACATTAGAAATAATGTCTTGATTGCTTTTGGAATAGTCCTAATAATATGTGATAACCTGAAATAAAAGATATACTGAAGTAAAAAAGGAAGGTTACAGCCCCACAAGTGTTGATTGGCAAGTGTATTCTCTGCTGGCACATAGGGCTGGCTGGCCATCTGTAGAATCCTCTGGACACCTGAGCGCAATGCTCAGTTCTTTCAGAAGTACAGCTCTCCTTCATTTTGTACATTTTATTACTGTTTATATTTTACCGTAGGGTATGTGTGGGCCTTTTAAGGAATGAATTTTAAATTAAAGAATATACTATAGAAGAACTTGCATCATTCTCTTTGCTAATAAAATGCTTTCAGATCCTTTCCTCTCTCAGCTATGAGATGGCTTCAGAGCACGTGGTCTTATTATTAGGAACCATAGGTAATAACAAAGTGAGAGGGTAATAATGAAAAATGGTTCTTTTCCTTTTTCCAAGCTTCCTTTTAGAAAATGTAGAAAAAGAAGAGAAAAAAAACACCTTCTTATTTGGGTTCCCTGTTCTCTTAGCAACCATGTTATGCATTTGCTATGATTGAACCCAATTTTATCCAGGAGACAACTCATATGATATAGGTTGTTATTGCTTAAAAAATTGCTTTATTATTATTCTTTTTAAATACAATGGCACTTTCATTGTATATGATCATCAGTAGCAATAGAGGAGCTCTGGAAAGTGTGGTCTTGTGATAAGGAACAATATTTTTGAGTAGGGAATTAAATTGTCTTCTGGAACCACAATTTCTCCCTTTGCAATTTTATATTATAAATTTATTTTGATGCTTTTCTCAGCTTGGAACTTAGGTGTTGCTTTTGTTTTGAAAATGCTTAATGCAATGTCCCAGAAATATGTAAAATGTTTATGTAAGTTGCCAAGAAGGACAAAATGATTGTGAAAATTCCCATTAAGTATCATAATATATTTTCTTTAAACTTAAGAAAACATTTATAAGCAAATGAAAGATTTGATAATTTGGGATAGGTAAATGTACAGAATCCATTTTATTAACTTTGTGTACTTGCTATGTCCTGCTAATTGCAGACCCAGAATTGTTTGATAGTCTTGCCATCTAGAAAAAAGGAAAGTTCAATGAGCCAATAAGTCTGAGTGTGCGTTTGTGTGTATGAAGTAATATGAGGAGTGCACTAAGCTTATCTTCTTCAAGGGCTTATATTTTATTAAGTCTATACAGTTTATACGACTGGTTATAAAGAGTGCCTTGAGCCCGGCCGGTGTGGCTCAGTGGTTTAGGATTGACCTATGAACCAGGAGGTCAAGTTCAATTCCCAGTCAGGGCACATGCCTCGATTGTGAGCTTGACCACCAGTAGGAGGCATGTAGGAGGCAGCCAATTGTGATTTTTCTCTCATCATTGATGTTTCTATCTCCCTTTCCCACTCTGAAATCAATGAAAACATTTTTTTCTAAAGAATGCCTTGACTATTTAACTAGGATTACTCATTAGAGCTGACTTCTATAGTTCAAGATTATCCATTGGAAATTAAATTGATAAAAATTATCACATAAATCATTGGCTCTAATAGTGACTTAATAGTACAGTGGGGCCTTGACTTACGAGTTTAATTTGTTCCATGACCGAGCTCGTAACTCAAATTACTCCTATGTCAAATCAAAAAGTGAACGAGTGAGACACGTGATGGGCTGATGTTGTGGCGTTCACTGTGATGTTCACTGCGCCAACTAGCGGTGGGGTATCTGAGGTTGGCTCGTAACCAGAATTTTAGCTCGCAACTCAAAGCAAAAAATCGGCCAAGAGATGGCTCATGTCTCGAAAAACTCATTAGTCGGGACACTCATAAGTCAAGGCCCCACTGTATTTGTTTATATAATTACTTGAGACCCAGTGCACAAAAATTTGTGCACTCGGAAGGGGTCCCTCAGCCCGGCCTGTGCCCTCTCACAGTCTGGGACCCCTCAGAGGATGTCCACCTGCTGGCTTAGGCCCGCTCCCTGGAGGATGGGGCCTAAGCTGGTAGTCAAACATCCCTCTGGCAGCCTGGGAGCCCTCGGAGGATGTCCAGTTGCCAGTGGGGAGCAGGCCTAAGCTGCAGTCGGACATCCGTAGTGCTGCTGAGGAGGCGGGAGAGGCTCCTGCCACCACCGCTGTGCTGGCAGCCGTCAGCCTGGCTTGTGGCTGAACAGAGCTTCCCCTGTGGGAACGCACTGACCACCAGGGGGCAGCTCCTGCATTGAGCGTCCGCCCCCTGGTGGTCATTGTTTGTCATAGTGACCAGTCATTCCCAGTTGTTCTGCTGTTAGGGTCAATTTGCATATTACCCTTTTATTATATAGGGTAGAGGCCTGGTGCATGGGAGGGAGCTGGCTGGTTTGCCCTGAAAGGTGTCCCGGATCAGGGTGGGGATCCCTCTTGGGTGCCTGGCCAGCCTGGGTGAGGGGCTGATGGCTGTTTTCAGGCTGGCCACAGCCCCTTCAGGGTGGGGGCCCTACTGAGATGCCTGACTAGTCTGGGTGAGGGGCTGGCCACGCCCATGGGCTGGAAGCAGATATCTGGGATTTATTTATCTTCTATAATTGAAACTTTGTAGCCTGAGCGGAGCCCAGGGCCTGCCAGGACAGGTGGGAAGCTTGGCTTCCTCCATTGCCAGGGGCAACCTAAGCCTCCTGCTCAGTCCAGCTCCATGGCCACCGCCATCTTTGTGATGGAATGACTGAGTGAGGGAGTGACGGTTAATTTGCATATTACTTTTTTATTAGATAGGATACATTACTGATTTTATTGGTTTTAAATGTAGTATATTCTAATCCTAACAATCAAAATTCTGTTGCTGAAGATAATTTGGCTCAATATTTTTCCTATTGAAAGATCACATATGGGAACCATTTCTAAGATATCACTATCAAAATAATAGTTTTATTTCTTCACTGAACCATATAGGTTCAGAATCATTTCATTTATATTTTATTGGCATTTAAATATAATTTAATAATACTTGAATATTTATATGAACTTTTAAAAAGTTGAATGAATCAGAGCTATAATATTAGCATTTTTGCTTAATAGGCATTTTAAAATGCTTATTTTATATTAGTACTGACAAGGATTATCTTTTATATTGTAAAATGTGCTAATGCATAATTTTTTAAATATCTATATAAACAACACAAAATATCATCTCACTCATAGCCTCATGTTAAGACTATCTGGACAAACATGCAGAGTAAGAGTAAATTATTTAAATGTTGCATATATTAAATTTATGTTTTCCAAAATGGAATTTCATTATCTTTTATCATTTTTTAAGAAAAGAGTGCTGATAGATTTAAATGTAGGAATTTATATAGAGAAGTAACGTTCTAACCTCAGAACATTTTAACTTCATCTCTGACAAAAGATAATAATTACTGTTGGTGAGATATTCTAATAGACTAGATAATTAAGATGAAATATCAAGTTTTCATAAATTCTCTCCACTGTGCCTTTGGAAAACTATACCATTCTGGTTTTATCTAAGCTGAGGAAGAGTAAACTAGTAAGAAAAACCCAGATGTAGCAAAGAGAAGCTACTGTGGCTGAACAGAAGTGGGTCCAGGCCAGGCAGAGACACACCAAAGCTTGAAGCTCACCCAGGCCTTAATGAATGACTTATATTTTATATTATAACTAGAGGCCCAGTGCATGGGTTCGTGCACAATTGGGGTCCCTCTGCCTGACCAGAGAGGATTGGGCCGAAGCTAGCTCCCCAACATCCCCTAAGGGGTCCTGGACTGCGAGAGGGTGGTTCTCTGGTGATGCACCCCAGAATTGGGCTCCCTCCTTTCTGGTTCCAGATGTGTCACCTGACAACTGCAGCTGCCAAGTCACCGCAGCTAAGCAGCCTTGAACACCTGCCCCCTGGTGGTCAGTGCATGTCATAGCTACTGGTCGGACGGTTGAATGGTTTGATGGTTGCTTAGGCATATCTACACTAATAAAAGAGAAACATGGTAATTGGCGTACGACTGCTACCCTTCCCATTGGCTAATCAGGGTGATATGCAAATTAACTGCCAGCTAAGATGGTGGCAGGCAGCCAGGCAGCTGATGGGAACAGGGAGGCTTGCTTGCTTCAGTGATGTTGGATCTCTGTATAATATTCTTTATTTCAGTCAGTGTATGCTTAATTTCTAGTTGGTCCTTTTTCATATCCTTGAGAGCCTCACTAGATTTATCGAGGGCCTCACTAAATTTATCGGCGGTTTCCATAAAATTCTTGAAAAACCTTATAAACGTGGCCTTGAACTCTATATCCAGTCGTTTGCTTTCCTCCATTTCTGTCATTTGTGACCTGTTTCTTTGTCTCCGCATTTTTTATGCTTCCCTGTGTTCATAGAGTGGCTTTCTGTGATAGGTGTCCTGTAGGGCCCAGTGGCTCAGCCTCCCGAGTTACCTGAGGTGGACACTCTTGGTGCACCCCCTTGTGGGCTTTTTGCACAGTCTTATTGTAGTTATGCCTTGATTGTTGTAGGTATCACTGGGAGGAATTGACCTCCAGGCCAATTGGCTGTGAGAATCAGCTGTGTCTGCAGTGGGAGAACTTCTGTGCTGAAGACACCCTTCTGGGGCAAGACTTACTTCAGTGGGGATTTGGTGCTCACTGAGTCTGCACCCTGAGTGTGTCACTTATGGATCTGAGGAGTTGTAATCTGGATGGTCCCACTCTGACCACTGGGTACACTGGCTCTTGGATCTAAGGAGGTGCTAATTTAGCCTCTGCCTGAGGTTACACAGCAGGAGCTATGAAGAGAACTGCAGATTCCCCTTCCTTTTTTGGAGTTTGCAGGTACCCTGATGAGGCCCAGCTGTGAAGCAATGCAAGCTGCTGTGGGGCCTTGGGCCTTCTCTTGGAAGTTCTGGGTCTGTGGCCCCACTGCAGTTTGTTAGGTAATTTTCAGGTTGCAAAGGGCCGGGGTATTCATATGCAAAAGCCTCTGCTGCAGCCTGGGCGGGGCGGGGTCTCAGGGAATCAAAGGGCGGAGCAAGCAGCTATGGCGGATTCCCAGCCCTGCCCTAAGGGGCCGTGCGTCTCAGTGTCCCGGTAATTGCTGCAAGCACCTCTGAGGGAAAGCCGACCTCAAGTTCCGAGTTCTGCCCGCTGCCAGACAGTCCAGTTTCTCCCCGTATGAGTCCTGGGTCCCCAGAGACTTCCCGGAACCAGAGTTCAGAGCAGTCGGGAGCTTGTGACTCCCTCTCGATTTAAAAAGACAGCCGCGTCCTCAGGTACCAGCCCCTTTCCACGCACGAGCCTCCGTACCTCTGCACTTTACTTCCGCAGCTCCTCTGGCTCTCAGTGTGGTTTTCTTTCCTTCTAGTTGTGGAATTTCCACTCATCCAGCTTTCCTGTAGTTCTGGATGCTGTTCATTTTGTCTTTATGTTGTTTTTTTTGAAGTTGTTGTGGGAGGCAGCGATTTCCCGGTGTTTATCTATGCTGCCATCTTAGTTTCTTAGGCCTCTATTCTATATAGTAAAAGGGTAATATGCCTCCCGGCACCGGCACCGGGATCAGCGGAGCTGCAAGGCCTCCCGGCACCGGGATCAGCGTGACAGGGGGCAGCACCCAAACCCCCTGATCGCCCTGCAGCTCTGTGTATGACAGGGTGCAGTGCCCCAACCCCCTGATCGGCCCTGCTCTGTGGGTGATAGAGGGTGGCGCCCCAACCCCCCCGCCCCCACGGGCCCTGCTCTGTGTGTGACAGGGTAGAGCCATAACCTCCCCATCGGCCCTGCCCTGAGTGTGATAGTGGCGGCGCCCCAACCCCCTGATCTGCCCTGCTCTGTGTGTGACGAGGGGCGGTGCCCCAACCCCCCTGATGGGCCCTGCTCAGTGCATGACAGGGGGCAGCGCCCCAACCCCCTCATCCGCCCTGCTCTGTGTGTGACAGGGGGCGGTGCCCCACTCTCCTATTGGCCCTACTCTGTGCGTGACAGGGGGGAGTTCCTCAACCCCCTGATCGGCCCTGCTCTGTGCGTGACAGGGGGGAGCTCCCTAACCCCCTGATCAACCCTGCTCTGTGTGTGACAGGGTACAGAGCCCAAACCCCCCTGATGGACCCTGCTCTGTGCGTGACAGGGGGTGGCGCCGCAACTTCCCTATCGACCCTGCCTTGAGTGTGACAGGGCTCGGTGCCCCAACCCCCCATACCCTGAGCGTGACTAGGGGTGGCATCACAACTTCCAGATCTGCCCTGCTCTGTGCATGACAGGGGGCGGCGCCCCAACTCCCCAATCGGCCCTGCTCTGAGCCCGACCAGGGGCTGCATCTAGGGATTGGGCCTGCCCTCTGCCACCTGGGAACAGGCCTAAGCCAGCAGGTCGTTATCTCCCGAGGGGTCCCAGACTGCGAGAGGGCACAGGCCGGGCTGAGGGACCCCCTCTCCCCCCCGAGCGCACAAATTTTTGTGCACCGGGCCTCTAGTATGTATATATATATATATGTATATATATATATATATATATATATAGAGAGAGAGAGAGAGAGAGAGAGAGAGAGAGAGAGAGAGAGAGAGAGAGAGAAGATGTTGAAATGAAGGTGGTATTAGGGTGCAATGGAGCAAAAGTTTCAGGGAATTTGAATTTTGTCTTGGAAAGGTATCACCTTCATCACCACCCACTGTCTAAAACAGACTATTAGGTTTTCCACAACAAAAATACAAGATCTCATCACAAGGAAAAAAAATTGTAACTGTGTGTGACAAAAGATCTTATCTAGAGTTTTGTGGCAATCATTTCACAATATATGCATAT
This sequence comes from Myotis myotis, assembly GCF_014108235.1. Taxonomy (NCBI): domain Eukaryota; kingdom Metazoa; phylum Chordata; class Mammalia; order Chiroptera; family Vespertilionidae; genus Myotis; species Myotis myotis. The sequence goes on from NW_023416401.1 coordinate 46,650,471, forward strand.
TTTAAATATTATCTTGTACAGCTGAAACTCATATAATTTTATATGTCAATTGTAGGTCAATAAAAATGATGTTTTTATATAATATATATATATATATATATATATATATATATATATATATATATATATTTACTAAGAGAAGATCTCAACAATAACCTTTATGTGAGGCATGCAGGGAAAGCTTAAATGCATAAATGCAGGTCTTGAGCATGTTATTTTCTAATGAATCTATAAAAAAAATAAACATGCATGAGTTCATTTAATAATTCTAAAGAGATCACCTGGCTGATCTTTTACATTCCAGATTGCACACAATTCATATTTGTGCCACCACTTGACATGTAATTAATTTTCCTCGCTCTCATATTACTCATTTACTTGTTTATTTATACTTTTTACCCTAAATCATATATCTATGATTTGCCTGTTTTTGAACTTTCAACAAAGTGATTTATTTTTTACTCTCAACGTTCTGTGTGTCTCTGTGTGTATGTGTGCTCGTGTTTCCTATTCATTTATGTTGTTGCAGGGAACTAGTCTTTCATTTTCATTGCTGTGCTCTTCCATTGTAAGAAAGTACAATGATTTATCTGTTTTGTTCCATATTTGATTTTATTATTTTCAGTTATTCTACTCTGAACAATTGTTATATGTCTCTTGGTGCTTATGTGCAAAAATTTCCCTGGAGTATTTATGTAAGAGGAAAAATTCTGTGTGATGGGAAAACACTTTTTCAAATTTATTAGATAATGAAAAACTGTCTAAAGTCTTTGTACAAATCTGGATTCTCCCATGAGACGGTATAAATAACATAAGAAACTTTTTCCTCCAAATAGTGGCTGGTGCTTAGTCTGACTGGCTTGTTCAGTTTTCACCCATTGGATATGTGTGCAAAATTATCTCTTGTGATTTTAATTTGCATTTCTGAGTATGAATTAGCTTAAGCATATTTTTATATGTTTTAGTGGCTATTTGAATATCTTCTTTTATGAAGTTCCTAATCAAGTATATTTAACTTTTTCTATAGCATTTTCTGACTTTTTCTCACTGATTAATGGAGTCCTACATATATTTTGAATCAGTGCTTATAATAGTCCTACATATATTTTGAATCAGTGCACTAGAGGCCTGGTGCACAAAAATTTGTGCACTCGGGAGGGTCCCTCAGCCTGGCCTGTGCCCTCTCGCAGTCTGGGACCCCTTGGGGAATGACCACCTGCTGGCTTAGGCCCACTCCCAGGGGGCAGCCCCAGGGAGCCCTCAGGGGGGCAGCCCGGGAGCCCTCGGGGGATGTCCACTTGCCAGCGGGGAGCAGGCTGACCTGTAGTCGGACATCCTTAGCGCTGCTGAGAAGGCGGGAGAGGCCCCCACCACCACAGCTGTACTGGCAGCCATCAGCCTGGCTTATGGCTGAGCAGAGCTCTCCCTGTGGGAGCACACTGACCACCAGGGGGCAGCTCCTGCATTGAGTGTCTGCCCCCTGGTGGTCAGTGTGTGTCATAGTGACCAGTGATTCCCAGTCACTCTGCTGTTAGGGTCAATTTGCATATTACCCTTTTATTATATAGGATAGAAGCCTGGTGCATTGGTGGGGGCCGGCTGGTTTTCCCTGAAGGATGTCCCAGATCAGGGTGGGGGTTTTGCTGGGGTGCCTGGCCATCCTGGGTGAGGGACTGAGGGCCGTTTTCAGGCTGGCCACACCCCCTTCAGAGAGAGGGGTCCCACTGGGGTGCCTGGCCAGCCTGGGTGAGTGGCTGATGGCTGTTTGCCGGCTGGCCACAGCCCTTTCATGGTGGGGGTCCCCGCTGGGGTGCCTGGCCAGCCTGGGTGAGAGGCTGATGGCTGTTTTCAGGCTGGCCAAGCCCCCCAGTGGGGACCCTTACCCCATGAGGGTGTGGCCAGCCTGGGTGAGGGGCTGATGGCTGTTTTCAGGCTGGCCACACCCCCTTCAGGGTGGAGGGTTCTGCTGGGGTCCCTGGCCAGTCTGGGTGAGGGGCTGATGGCTGTTTGAAGGCTGGCCACAGTCCCCAGCCACCCAAGCTCCCAGTGGAGGCTGGCTGGAAGCAGGTATCTGGGATTTATTTAGCTTCTATAATTGAAACTTTGTTGCCTTTTGTGGAGGCCACAGCTGGCCAGAACAGGCAGGACTCTTGGCTTCCTCCATTGCCAGGGCTCCTGGTTGCTCCAGCTTCATGGCTGCCGGCTGCCATCTTGGTTGGGTTCATTTGCATATAGTTGCTTTGATTGGCTGGTGAGCGTGGCTTGGGTGTAGTGAAGTTATGGTCAATTAGCATCTTTGTCTTTTATTAGTATATATATATATATATATATATATATATATATATATATATATATATGAGAGAGAGAGTCAGAGAGGATTGTGGGGGAACCTGTATTCCATCCTTCATATTTTAGTGTGTTTTTTCTTTTATTTGCCTACATATTCAGAAGAGGAGCCAGACAGTAGGGCATAACCAAAATTATCCTAGGATGACATGTTATGAAAAGCTTAGAAGATAGTCTGGAACCAACAGTGACATTGCTCCTTCTCCGAAGACAGGGCAGACCCATAGAGAATGGTCTCCTAATAATAATCAAGTGAAAAATATTTTAATTCATCTTTAAACAAACTAGTTTTAGTATGCAAATAGCCACATTTTGCATTTTTCCCCTAAAGTTTTTATATTTCCTTTCTGCTGACAACTGTGCTTTCATGCCTGTTATACAACTTCACATAAGAACTAAGACCTGAGATCTTTCCTTTGATAACTCTTTGTGGAAAGAAGTCTTAGAAGGTTATGGAGGCAAAGGGGTAAGTGCACATATCACAAAAGAAAAGCCAATTGATATAAAAGATGCATTCTTAGTTTCTTAAAATCATTTATGGAAAGCTGAGCAGTGAAAAGGACATGAGTGACTCACTGGCTACAACGTGTTGCCATCGACTGAATGACACATCTCCCAGAAAAACCACCTATGATGACATCACAGTTGCTCTCCTCTAAGCATCTTGGTTAACCCCCAACATAACCTAACCTGCTCATTATCACAACTATTTGCTTCTCTATGTGCGTTGCCCTGCTGTAGATGCTGGAGAAAATGCAAGCCGTGACATTATGCCATTCTTCCTGATAAAAACATTACTTTTGAAACATAGATTTTGACATCTCCAATAATCTTTTATGTTGCTTACAAGGCCTTAATAACAAGTTATGACAGTTAGACACTTAATGCCCATTCAGGGGAGATTTCCATTTTAGTTGCCATAGCAAATACAGGCTTTGATATTCATGGCTGTGCTGTGAATTTGTCATGCTTTTGATTCTTTTTTATTTTAGGCAATGCTTGTTATGTTTCAAGTATTCTACAGATGATACACAATTATCTTTAACTGTGTGTGGGAGACAATAAAAACAAAAGCATAATAAAATGTCAAATGCATTCGTCTGACTCTAATAATTAATTGTGCTCTGCCTACACAAGCAAATATCAAAGTAAAACGAATGTTCTTTCAGTTGGGAAGAAAGAAATCAAACAATTTATGGGAAATGCTTATGTAGAGTTATACCTGAGATTAATGTAAGAATAAACATTCTTTTAAATGTGTTTCACCACTGTATCCCATCGGCTAGAAAAACATGCCTGCCATTTAGTAGATGATCAGTAAATATTAAAAAAAAAAAAACACAGAATAACTTTATCTAAGGTCTAAGACTCAGGTTTATAGCAACAATTATTTGTGTTCTCTCTCTCATTCTTCAAAATAAAAAGCATAAGTTGTACTCTTCAATTCATGCTGAGAAGTCAGACTTTGTTTACTTCTTTTCAAATTTATTCTGTTCTTTTAATAATCTTTTTTAAAATATATTTTTATTGATTTTTTACAGAGAGGAAGGGAGAGAGACAGAGAGTCAGAAACATCGATGAGAGAGAAACATCGATCAGTTGCCTCCTGCACACCCCCTACTGGGGATGTGCCTGCAACCACGGTACATGCCCTTGACCCGAATCGAACCTGGGGCCCTTCAGTCCACAGGCTAACGCTCTATCCACTGAGCCAAACTGGTTAGGGCTAATAATCTTGATGTACTCTACTCTCATTGATACTTTAGTTGTTGGTGCTGTAATTTATTAATTTTATTTTAATATTAATATGTTGTTATTCATTTTTCCTTGGTAATTTTTATATTCTTCCCCAATAATTATTTTAAACCATAATTTCATTTCTGCCAATACGTACTTGGGATATTTCAAAGTGAATGATAAAATAAATGAACTTAGTTGATAAGTGTTAGTGTAAAATTAATGTCTCATAAGTTTCTCAAACTGAGATATATATCCTATATCAGGGGTCCTCAAACTTTTAAACAGGGGGCCAGTTCACTGTCCCTCAGACTCTTGGAGGGCCAGACTATAGTTTAAAAAAAAAGTATGAACAAATTCCTATGCACACTGCACATATCTTATTTTGAAGTAAAAAAACAAAACTTCAAAAAAAAAAAAGGCTCTCCTAACTTCAAAAAAAAACGGCCCTACTAACTGCAAAAAAAAAAAAAAAAAAAAAAAATAGACCTCCTAACTTCAAAAAAAAAAAAAAAATCCTAACTTGTTCTTACCTTGGTCCTCTGGCAGCAGCAGGCTCTGCACAGGCAAGCTCGTGACTCATCCAATCACACCCGAGACTGAGAGGAGGAAGGGAGTTGGAGAGTGCGGCACACATTCCACACATGCGCACTGTGGGCCCGGGACGAGTCGGCTGCTAAGCAATAGGCAGTAGCGGCAAAAACACCAGGCGGGCCAGATAAAATGTTTTCGGCGGGCCGCATGTGGCCCGTGGGCCATAGTTTGAGGACCCCTGTCCTATATAATAAAAGCCTAATATGCTAAGTGTCTGACTGTTTGTTTGACCATTTGACCAGTCACTATGACAAACACTGACCACCAAGGGGCAGATACTCCGACCGGTAGGTTAGCTTGCTGCTGGAGTGCAGCTGATCAGGACTGGTTGATATGAGCCAGACATGCCCTGGAGCCTTCCCACGGTGCCTCCCCGGCCCCAGTCATGCACTGGTGGGGTCCCTTGGGCTGGCCTGCACCCTCTTGCAATCCAGGACCCCTTGGGGGATGTCAGAGAGCCAGTTTCAGCCTGATCCCCACAGGCCAGGCTGAGGGACCCCACCGGTGCATGAATTTGTGCACTGGGCTTCTAGAGTGTGTGTGTGTGTGTGTGTGTGTGTGTGTGTGTGTGTGTGTAGAGAGAGAGAGAGAGAGAGAAAGAGAGAGGGAGGGAGAGAGGGAGAGAGGGAGAGAGTGTGTATTGGGGGGGGGGGGGAGGACCTGTATTTCAGCCTTCAGATTTCAGTGTGTTTTTTTCTTTATTTTTATTCTTAATATATATGTAGAATTTAAAATATTTTAAATTTTAGCATAATATCTAAAACAAATGGTATATCTTTATACATTTAAGGTTATTTTCTAGTTTTGAAAACATGTCATATATAACACTGCAACAGACATTTTGAAAAACATTTTATTTCTCTCTTTTCTCCATGTATTTTTTAGGCTGTTTTCTGTAATGAACAGCCATATTTTCCTGCCTCTTATTTTGTTAGTCACTTACTGTAATGTTGTTTTTTTTGGTTTTGGTTTTGTTGTTGTTGTTGTTTTATCTAGAAATCATGTTCTTCTTACTTAGAATTTTTCTTGCATTATTTTGTGACAATATTCTTCTACTTTAAATTAATCATTTAATTATTCTCTTATTTCCTATTCTGACATCTTCTCTGGTTTTCAACTTTCTTGCCTTAAACAATCACATCTTCTAGTAAATTTTAATATTTTTGCTATCAACTTGCCATTAATAAGACTTACTCCGTCAGTGTTTCTTTTATATATCTTGTTTTTATTGCATGAGTCACTCTTCTCATAGTTATCAAATAATCTAAATTGCATGGTATTCATTTTTCTTTTAGAAGTTACATTTTGTTCCCTTTATTGCCCTAGTTTCTTAAAAATTCTCTTTTTTTTCCTGTTTATTTTGGCCTTCCTCTTTCATTAGTGATCTGCTTTAGTGAGAGAAGATCTTTGGCTTTCTGTTATTAAGAGAGAAAAGTACTAAACTTAGACTAGTTGCTCTTTATGCATCTTTGTCACCTAATGATCTTCACTTGGTGGTTGGTATATGGTATTGATCTAGATGCTTAGAGAATAATGTCATTATTAGTCCTTTCTCCTGAGTCATCAGTTTCTAAGAAGAAACCTCTAGTATTCATTGGAGGGTATAAGCTGGCTTAGATTCTGGAAACTGTACATTAAAAAAAGGTGGGAGATCCCACCAGCCAGGAAAAAGGGTTTGGGTTGATACCCCATTTTCAGTAGTTAGCCTCTTTATCCATCGTATAAAATATTTTATGCATACATATTAATAGTTTAAGCATTGATTTTATTTGATTATTATTTTGTTGTGGGGGAGTATGAGTTTTATGAATGTTTAATACCAGTATATATGTGTTCATCCCAGCTTTCTACCTATTTTCTCTTTTATTATTGTTTTTATAATGCTTCAAAAGAATAACCAGAGAATGTGCATGTATCCATTTCACTGTTTAACCAGAATATACTTATTTTGATATGTGAATTTATTTGAATTGCCGCAGCATGGCAAGAGACATGAGTATTGTACATTTTGAATAATAAGAGAAGGCAGAGTTAGAACATATCTTGACAATCATTGGCTTTGGGATGCATCACAATTTTTCAAGTTTTTCCTCCAGGCTTCATTACCATCCATAAGCAATCTGGTAGAAAACCTTTTAAGGAGTGTCCCAATACTCTGCATAGAATAAGGTGCATGGAATAATAGAAATACATATTTCTACATGAGGATTAGATGATGAGGTTTTAGGATAAATTGTTTTTTAAAAGTTAGTACATTGTCTTCTTTTGTGTTAGGAATGTAGAAAGTAATTTGTGTTAGAGAATCCACATGGAGTGATGCAATCTTCCTCAAAATTATTTGTGTTTCTCAAAATACTAATAAACAGCAGAACTAGGAAAGATAAAACCAAGAAGAAACTGTGCCCAAGGGTTGGAAAAATCAATACAAAGACAGAGAGAGACCATATAGTCTGGTGAATATTATATTGAACTAGCAAAGTTACTCCATAGCAATAATAAAAACAAACCAAAGCAAAAACACTGCTCAAACAAACACTGGCGGGTGGCTTGCAAAATGAAAACTGTGGCTTCAGTTTAAGATTTTGACATTACTTTAGGTGTTAAATATATGTCTTCAAATTATTTTCCAAACTGGTATGTTGGGGTCGAGTGCACATTTAGGCCAAGTAAAACTGAAGTTATAAGGTCTGTGGACAGAAATTTGATAGAAATAATTTAAAGTTTCCCAGCATTTTAATAAAACAGCAGATTGACATTTGGGGGACATGAAGCTTGACTTTCCTATTTATATGGTAGGCAAGTCACATAGTTATCAGGTTAACGAGTAAGAAAATGAGAATTTGATTTGAAGAGAAGCAATCCAAGAATGAGAGGGTTACTTAGTCCTAAATCCATGATACCACAAATTAATTAAATGGGAATATGTCCCAAAGGCAAAAATGCAATGTTAGGTATATATATATAGCAATTCCGGGCCACAACTATATTATTTACTGCATATCTGTTGGTAATAATAGATGGCTTATAAATTGCTGTTTGTGATGAAATTGTGTATTAAAAACAAATTTAAATGCTTTCCTATCACAGGCAGGTCACAGCAGACTACACTGGGTTTGACTGTTGTTATTGTTCTCCTCTCTTTATTCAGGAGAGGATTTAGCAAGGCTTTAAGATATAGGTAGGAAGCAAGAGTCATCAGGGCTGACCAGATAAACTTTTGTAGAAACAAAATCCATTTATTTTAACAACTTCCTAGAGTTTTTAAACAATTTTCAGCAACATAATCTTGAGAGTGTGGTAATGGAATTCCTACACATAAGAAATATGGTTATTGAAGAGGTTACTTAGAAAAGTAAAAGATATATGATCATATGTATACTCTGTGTTTATCAATTATTTTATATAATTCATATTCAATAAGGCAAGACTCTGGATTCATTAGATCCATATAAGAATAGAAAATGGTTTCTGCTGAAGTACATAATGAAACTATTGAAGAAATGGCTTTTTCCCTATATAAGCAGAATCTGCTCATGTTATTTATAATAACCTCAAGCCAATAAAATTGAAATTATCTGAAAAGTGTCGGTGAATAGTAATAAATATTCTCTTGTTATCTGGCATGGTGCCATGTCTTCAAAATCCCAATGAAGAAGATACTATAATCCTGCCTCATTTCCATTTTAGGGAAATGAGGCTTAAAGAGGCTAGTGATTTATTTGTGGTTATAAAGCTAGTAAGTGCCAAACCTTTGACCTAAACTTGAGTTGACTGATTCCAAAACAAACTAAATACATGTAGGCATTGGCAAACTTCTACTACAAAGGGCCAAGTAGTAATGCTCCTAGGATTTGCTGGCCATATGGTCTATGTCACAACTACTCTGCAATTGTAGAGAGAAAGCAGCCATGGCCAATACACAAAGCATGAACTTATTCCTTTAATATCCTCTGGACAAAATGTTATGGTAGGGGGTGGGGTGGGAGGGTATGTATGGGAAGATTTGATTTGATTTGACCTGATGGCCATAGTTTGCCAACTTCTGCTACACAGTATCATTATTCTTTTTCTAGTTCTAATTCAGATCTATACATAATAAAATATTCTTATACTATATATAAAAAAGTGAAATTAAAAATTATTATATGTAGAAAAGAAAACAGTAATTTGCAATAAAAGAAAATGGACTCTGGTATTTAAAACAAATTAATAAGCAAACACACAAACTTGGGTTCAATCCTAGCTCTGTAGTTTTGTCATATTATTGAAATTCTCTAAGCCTCAAACTCCCTGTAAATTAGAGGTTAACGTATTCCATAAAATACATTGTCTTTGTTAGTCACTTAATAAATGATATGTTGATCCACCTAATGGGTTAATATTATATTATCACTATATTTGTTTCAAATATGGGTTCTAGTATCAATATAAATTGTACGTTTCATATAAAAAGGTTTGTCATATTTTAGTAAATGTTAAAATTTATTTTTCACCTAGAATACGTATAAAAATATATTTCAGGTGTTACAAATCAGTTCTCTTATAAATAAATATATTGATAAATAATGGAATTATAAATGTGCCTATAGAATGCAAATTTTGATTCATATTTAAATACCAGGTTTGTGGAATCAAATCATAAGATTTCATAGTTGTATCATTTTCATCACATATGAATAATGACATTCTTTACATGGATATTGTTTCTATTATAGATGCAATATAAATACATTGTAGACTACTTGGAAAATTCCAAAAAGTATAAAAAAATAATTCTATAAAGACTATATCACAATGAACTTGTGTGCATATATGCATAAGCATGGACAGACAATGGGGTGGTGAGGGCCCAGAGGAAGGGGGAGGACAACAGTGGGCTGGAAGAGGTTAATGGAGGAAAAATGAGGACCTATGTAATACTATCAACAATAAAGATTAAAAAAAATGACTATGTCGAAATAACATTAATTTTTATAATAAAAATTTTTATAAATCTAATTTTTTATAAATTTATGTTTAAAATTTTCATTTATTTATGTATATGTATGTGTGTATGCTTGTGTGAGAAGTATAAACATGTGTGTGTCTATAGCCAATTATATACTTATAGATCCATTTTTGATATTTTTAATACAGACTGTTTAAAGTTATAATGTTTTTCTTTTAACCTCATTAGAAGTAATAAGTTATTTTGACATCTAAGTTTCATGTGAACTAATGAAAATAATGAGAGACAATAGGTAATATTCTCCCTCAAAGCTCAAGACTGCGGAATAATTAAACTCAGAGAGAAGTAAGTAAGAGCTTTAAAACTAAGTGACAAAACACCAGCTGTATATGTTAGAGGCTCTCTCCCTGGGAGCCCTGAAGAGAACAGGGATCTCTCCGAGGAGGAAATGCAAAGGCATGGGTTTCCCTGCCTTTGGAAATGTTTTGCCTCAATTGGGAATGAGATTAATGACTTTTTGAATTCAAAGCCTGCCAGACATTCCATCTGGGACTGACTCAGCTGATTAACCAGCATAGCTTGAGAAATGGCAAATGGCGTATAGTTGAATTATGATTGCTCAGCTTCCCATAAAAAAATAACAAGAATAAGTGTTCAAGCCCATACACCGAAGAAGGGTGTAGAGATTTGAAAAAAAAAAAAAAAGAATATCAGGTATTAATCAAGCTTAGAAAATATTGAATAGTCATGTGTAAGACTGTGTGTGCATGTGCATGTGTGCAAGAGAGAACGTAGACATGTGCATGTTTGATTGTTCAAATGTGGTCTTGTGCTTGTAGAAATCAAATTATTTTCTATGAAAAATGTTTCCCTCAATAGACATGCATTTGGGCCTAACCAATGACTGGATATTAAAAGTCAGAGTGGTCAAATTTTAGAAAAATCTATCACCCAGGAAACATATGTAAGTTGGATGTTAGAGTCTTTTAAAATCATATCACTTTTAAAATGACCAAATTAGAATTACAGAAAAATAAAAAAATATTCAGGAAAATTTTTATTTGACAAATAAAATACATGCTATATGATCTTCAATGGCTATTTCTATTCCTTCCGCAAAGGACAGCATTGGCAGTGCACCTGTAATCTATTCATTCTCTGCACTAGGACTATTGGGAAAGAAGGAGCAATCTAGTCAAATTCTCTTATTTATATCCTTATAACCAGGCCTTTTGGTAAACACACACATGCTATTTCCCAGTAGAATGGTAATGGAGAGTCTTTATCACTGAAATGTTTTTACCGGGTGTGTGCCTTTTTGCAGGGAGAGCTAGCTGAAGAATGTTCACTAAACTCTGTAAGTAATGGCACACATATTAAATGGAGATGTTTTATAAAATTACTCATTCTGTGTCATATATTGTGAGGCATGGCTCAAAATAAACCACACACGTTGAAATCGGAGGTGAGAGAAGAAAGCTGGTGGGGAGCATCATTTGATAGTCTCCGATCACTCCAGGGGAAAAAGACTTGCCTGTGTCGAACAGTTGCCAGTACCCTTGAAATCATTAGTAAAGTTTGTTACTGAATATGATTTCCAGTTCGTGTGCGTCCAGTTTGATACTGATCCTTGATTGTTACCATGGATTGGCACTATGAACACGATTGCCTTTTCAAACCATGAATCCTGATTGTTAAAGCACTTTTTTTTCACTTTTATTCAATTTATTGGGTCTCATTGGTTAATAAGATTATGAAGGTTTCCAGTGTACATTTCTATGATACATGATCTTCGCACTGCTTTGTGTATTCACCACCCAAAGTCAAATTATCTTCTGTCACCCTATATTTGTCCCCCATTACCTTTTACTACCCCCTCATATCCTTTCCCTCTGACAACCATCATACTGTTGTCTGTGTCTATGAGCTTTTGTTTCTTTTTCTTGTTTGTTCTTTTGTTACTTTCAAGTTTGGGGGGTTTTTGTTGTTTGTTTCGTTAATCCTCACCTGAGGATATTTTCCTATTGATTTTTAGAAAGAGTGGAAGGGAGGGGGAGAAACAGAGAGAGAAACATCAATATGAGAGAAACACATTGATTGGTTGCCTTCTGCAGGGATGGGGATCAAGCCTGCAACCAAGGTAAATGCCCTTGACTGGAATTGAATCCAAGACCCTTTAGTCCGTGGGCTGATGCTCTATCCACTGAGCCAAATTGGCTAGGGCACTTTCAGTTTTATATCCCACATATAAGTGAAATCATATGGTCCTTAACTTTTTCTGTCTGCGTATATCACTTAGAATGATATTCTCAAGGTCATCCATGTTGTTGCAAATGACAGTACTTACAGCACTTTTTGACAAGGAACTAGAGAAAATAGAATTGATACCAGGGTGGTTCCCTACTCATCCCTGGTGTGAAATGGTCAAGGATAAAAGTCTTAGAGGAATTTGGAGAAAACTGAGTTCAACTGAGAATTGACTCTGTGAATAGACTCAGAGTGTGAAGCTTCAGGAAAGTGAACAAAAGATGTGATCCACTGTCATTATTGGCAGCCCAGGTAAAAGCCTGAAGCTTGATATTTAAAGACTAGAGGCCCGATGCATGAAAATTTGTGCATGAGTAGGCTTTCCTTCCCCCGGCTGCTGGCACTGGCTTCCCTCCAGCACCCAGGACCTGGGCTTCACTCCAGCCCTGCCTTCATCCGGAAGGACGTCTAGAATGTCGCCTGGAAGGATGTCCGGTCTAATTAGCATATTACCCTTTTATTATTATAGATGAAGTTGGGGTAGTGAGAGATAAAAGAACTAAGACGTTTTTTAGTTGATGGAATGAATCTGCATGCTTCCTTAACCACTTAGAAGACCATATATTTAATCACAATGTAGGTCCATTAAGATCATTGATTACTTGAAAGATTATGCACCTGAGGGCTATAGCTAGTTAACTAAAATAAATAAGATGAAATAAAAACAAACAAAAAACCCATAAGGTATTTTGTTAAGGTGTTAGCACACATTGCACAGAAATACCAATAGGAATTTATTGATGATTTGTTATTAAGCATTGATCTGAATAAGCCTCATATATCAAATCTAGGAACTAGAAAATTTACATGTAAGTATCTGAGAAAAAAACACACACCCAAAAACAGGATGCTAAGTTTACAGATGTCTTCAAATGGAGGGGAAAATGCAGATTACATGTTTATATGATTAACAAATTGATGGGAAATATTGCAAGTAAATATCTTAGAAATAATGTTGAACATTAGGTTGAACCCTAGTTTGGTTGCAAGGCCTCAGTACTTTCCCAGAAGAGGGGACTGAAGGAAGTTCTCCAGCAAGATCAAGTGTGACTCAGGATATGTGGGGAAAAAGTACTAAGTGAAAGGCAGGAAATGTCCCCTGAACTGCAGTCATGAAAAGCCATGTAAGTTAATAACATCTGTCCTAATTTGGAAAGTGGTTCTATGAAAAATGGGAATGTGGATTTTTTGTTTTGCTTTTTATTGTTGTTTAGTAAATGTTGAAATTTGTGATTTCTATGAACAGTTATTTGGTTTGGTTTTGCTTATTTTTTTTTTTTTAAATCCTCACTCAAGGATATTTTTTCCATTGATTTTCAGACAGAGTGGGAGGGATAGAGGGAGGAGAGAGAGAGACAGAGAAAAATTAACATCAACCTGAGAGAGATATATCAATTGGTTGCCTCCCGCAGCGCCCCCCCAATCATGGCCTGGAATCAAACCTGCAACCAAGGTACATGCCCTTGACTGGGAATCAAATCCTTGACCTTTCTGTCTTCAGGCCGACATTCTAACCACTGTGCAAAACTAGCCAGGGCTGCTTTTATATTTTTAAGGGATTAATAATTGTTAAACATTTTTTCCCATCTCTTGGATATTAGGCTAGAGATAGGCTAGGCATTCTATCAACTGACAAGCATAATTTATAAATTATTTTTTAAAATTCTAATTAAAACTCTGGGAATGATGTTGTAATAGGTTTAGTACCAGAGGGTTATTTGTTTTCTCATCAATCTATGTTAAATTTGAAGTTAATTATGATGTGTTTTACTGACTAATTCATTTTAAGAAAGAGATCCATAGACACTAATGATCTTGAAATTCAATTCATTTACTATAGAGTAAATATCTTGAGTGTATTTTCTTTAAAATTTTTATACAGTTTATGGGGATACATCAGTAGAAAACATAGACTACACGTCATTTTAATCACACCATTTTTAGAAGAGAGGTCTGCTTTAAGACAATATCCGTCCTCTGACCCCTATTAGATGGACCGGAAGAGCTGTACCGCATATACCACAGTGTAAACGGACAATAGATGGTGCGAATAAGTGCTGTGCCAGCCATTTTCACTTCAAGATTATATATTTTATGATAGACATTTAGGTTTCATCCTATTTCAAAATAAATCGAAACAAATTCCAATCTGAAAAAAAGTGATGGCATAGGAATTCTTATGACTTAAAAGTTTTTTGGTGTTTGTCTTTTGCTGTTTTTGAACATTTATCCATCAGGGACTCTGATTGTTCGCCACTTTGCAGTCACAGAGTGGTGATGAGTCTTCTATTCCCAGCTGCCTGAGTAAAACAAGTCAAACTTTTCTGTCTGGCATCACCTTCCTCCTTTGTTTTAAACAGTCACCCACTGGAACTCTTCCTCCAAATTTTGTTTGGTCTTTTGTGGAGGTGGTGATATGGTCAGTTAGGGGCTGTATTCAGCTACTGTCAGTGTTAGTTTGAAAAACAGTTCTTCCCTCTCCCACTGTCCAGAGTCTTTGTTTCTGAGCTTATCCAAATAATGCTGCTTCTCTACCTGCGGGAGGGATAGTCTGAGGCTAACACTAACACCCACTGCCTTATCAAACTGCACTGCTCACCATTGGTACAATGGAATTGTCTTCTCAATTTTCAATCATCTTCCTAATTTTTCTAAAGATGGATTTATAGCCTCATCCTCCAATAAAACAGGTATGGATAGTGCTATTTTGTCCTTTCATAATTGAGTGTAGTGATTGAACATTATGTTGTGTGTGTTTGTAAAATCATTTCAGTTTCTAAAGGTCCATTCCTTATGTCATGTTTTGCATCTGTAAAATGGTCCTGGATTAGAAAAGAAATTTTTAGGGAGGAAAAAATTTTGATATTTGTAAGAAGGTATCTAGTGCTCACTTATTTACAGATAATGGAGCCTGAGGGAAGTCAAGGGTGATTTTTTAAAAATGAAAACCTGTTAAAAACTTGTGTTTGAGGAAAACACTGATTCATCAGAGGAAAAATAGAATAGCTGAAGCAATAGCGGCAATAAATTGCTGTTGTAGATTTCAAGAGGAAAGTCTGAAGCATATGTGTGTTAGTCTGCCCCGGCTGATATAACAAAATGCCACAGACTGGGTAGTTTAAACAACAGACATTTATTTTCTCACAGTTCTGGAGGCTGGAAGTCCAAGATCAAGGTTCTGACAGAGCTAAGTTCCTGTGAGGCTAGCAGATGGCCACCTTCTTGCTGGCTCTTCACATGGTTGTTCCTTTGTGTATGTTCACCTCTGATGTCTCCATGTGTCCTAATTACCTCTTTCTACAAGGACACCAACTGGATAGCGTTAGGGCTCTCCAGAGGTCCAGGAATCGCCAATAGATGGTGTGAGTCTAAAGAGGATTTTGAATAATTTATTTTTCTGAATTTAGGTCCTAATTTCAGAGACCTTGGACCGTAACAAACGAGTTTTAAATAAGAACTTAGGTTTTAAAAAAGATGAATTAGGAACGGCCTTAACTATTTGATTAACCAAACCAAAACAACTTTCCAATAATTATAATAGGAGACTTAAGAATAAATATCAGAAATTTTAGCTTATTCAGAAGTGAGGATCCTCTTTTCTGGTTTTCTTCTCCTTTGTTATTGGTTCAAGTGTCAGGAAAAAGCACAGGCTGTTAATGGGCTCTCTTGGGAAGGAACCCCTGCTGTAAGGACAGAAGAAGCAGCAAAAGACATAGTTCACTGTTTCTTATTAAAAGTAGACTGTGTTACACCAGTTTTAATCCAAAGTATTAATTGTTTCCTCTTTACCATTTCTAAAATTCGTGGGCTCCATAAATTTAATATGCCCTGATTTGTGTTTAAGAACACACTCACAAATTTATAAATAGGTGACTATCATTTAACGTTTTCAACTTCAGCCTTAAAACAGAATTAATCTTAGTAGCATATTATAAGCACTTCATATATCACATTGAATTTGCTGTCTTAATTCTTGTTTTACTAAATGCTAATGCACTTTTTATAGACAAGAATGTACAAATAAAAAACAAAATTTTGTGACTTGATGTGTTTACATAGTTTATCTTTATTAAGTTCAATCTACTTAGAAATTATCTAGGTACTAAAATTGCCCATTAATTTGCTCAGTATTAAATTAGTCAATAAAGGTCTGAGAAATGTTATTTAGTTGATATAACAGCATCACAATTTTTGTGGCTATTAGAATTTGTCATAGAAATGACACTCAAAACTTACTTAGCACGTTTAAGTTTGGTACTAAGTAAAAACTATTAGCAGCATTATTGTAGTCTAAAAAAAATCTATCTTTTATTATAACCCAATATTGTTGAATCCATAAGTTTACAATATTGTAATCTTGCATATCGTGGAAAAAATTATAACTTTTCTGATCCATAAACCTAGCATATGGACTTTTTATCTATTTTCTGGAAGAAAAACCAAGGTTCAGAAGTGTTGAGTGACTTGCTGGACATGGTCCCAACAATCGGTATCAGAGTTGGGATTCCCCGCAGGAATTTCTTGCACTCCACTAGAGTATCCCCCCCAAGTCCGTCTTCTAGTCTGACAGGTAGGAGAGCTGCTCCAAGCATGTGGCGCCTCACTAGTTCCCTTACCTGGAATGTGCACCGTGGGCCCCTTCATTTTTTGCTGCTTGAGCATATCCAGGAATATCCATGACAGTACTCTGATATTGATTTTTGGGGTTACAAATGACTTTTAGCAAGGCATATTCCAAAAGAGTGAGTCTGAATAATGAGGGTGAATAATCGATAGGTAGCTAGCTAGATACATAGAGACAGTCATACTTATTAGATAATGCATCACCATCTATTTTTAAGCAATATTATACCACTTTGTGTATATGTTAAATCAATTATACTGTATATTTACACTGCCTTCAATAAACCCTTTCTCCGACTTTCATTATGTATTCTATGTACTTCCATGCTTAACTGAGTATATGTCTTCTCTTTGTCTGAATTATTTTATCTAGTTGTTTGTAGAGCTCACTGAGTTGGAGGGAGTCAATCAAGCAATGGTGATGGTGGTAGTTGTAGCTATAGTAGAGCACGGCAACTTCCCAGGACTTATAAGTGGTCTGCATGCATTTAATAACTGAACACAACAACCCTTGAAGCAATGCCCTTAGCATCTCCATTCATCAGATGCAAGAGGCATGCACAGAGAGTTAAACACATTGCTCATGGTTGTACAGTTAGTAAGTGGCAGGAGCGGGATACAAACCCAGGCAATCAGGCTCCAAAGCACATACTTTTGACTGTAACACTCTGATACCACACAGGCAGTGAAGATCATTATAACCCTGCCAGTGATAATCACTACAGTGAGAGTCTGACCATCCTTAGGCTCTTGTGTAAGACATTTGCCCTCTCTAGATCTTAGTTTTATCATGTAAATTATTTATTTTTTATTTTTATTTTATTAAATATTTATTGTTCAGATTATTACAGTTGTTTCTCTTTTTCCCCCCATAGCTCCCCTCCACCCGTTTCCCACCCCACCCTCCGTCCTCACCCCCCCCACTGTCCTCATCCATAGGTGCACGATTTTTGTCCAGTCTCTTCCCGCACCCCCCACACCCCGTTCGCCCCCAAGAATAGTCAGTCCACTCCCTTTCTATGCCCCTGATTCTATTATAATCACCAGTTTATTCTGTTCATCAGATTATTTATTCACTTGATTTTTAGATTTACTTGTTGATAGATGTGTATTTGTTGTTCATAGTTTGTATCTATACCATTTTCTTCTTCTTCCTCTTCTTAAAGGATACCTTTCAGCATTTCGTATAATACTGGTTTAGTGGTGATGAACTCCTTTAGCTTTTCCTTATCTGTGAAGCTCTTTATCTGACCTTCAATTCTGAATGATAGCTTTGCTGGATAAAGTAATCTTGGTTGTAGGTTCTTGCTATTCATCACTTTGAATATTTCTTGCCACTCCCTTCTGGCCTGCAAAGTTTCTGTTGAGAAATCAGCTGACAGTCATATGGGTACTCCCTTGTAGGTAACTGACTGTTTTTCTCTTGCTGCTTTTAAGATTCTCTCTTTGTCTTTTGCTCTTGGCATTTTAATTATGATGTGCCTTGGTGTGGTCCTCTTTAGATTCCTTTTGTTTGGGGTTCTCTGTGTTTTCTGGACTTGTAAGTCTATTTCTTTCACCAGGTTGGGGAAGTTTTCTGTCATTATTTCTTCAAATAGGTTTTCAATATCTTGCTCTCGCTCTTCTTCTGGCACCCCTATAATTCGGATGTTGGTACGCTTGAAGCTGTCCCCAGAGGGTCCTTACACTATCTTCGTATTTTTTTATTCTTTTTTCATTTTGCTTTTCTAGTTGGGTGTTTTTTGCTCCTTCATATTTCAAATCTTTGACTTGATTCTTGCGATCCTCTAGTCTGCTGTTGGGAGTCTGTATAATATCCTTTATTTCAGTCAGTGTATGCTTAATGTCCAGTTGGTCCTTTATCACAACCTCGAGGGTCTCATTAGAGTTCTTGAGGGTCTCATTAAGTTTATCGGTGGCTTCTAGAAAATTCTTGAAAAACCTTAAAAGTGTGGTTTTGAACTCTATATCCAGTAGTTTGCTTTCCCCCATTTCTGTTTTGTGTCCTGTTTCTTTGTCTCTGCATTTTTTATGCTTCCCTGTGTCAATAAAGTGGTTTTCTGTGTTAAGTGTCCTCTAGGGCCCAGTGGTTCAGCCTCCCCAATTACCTGAGGAGGACACTCTTGGTGCACCCCCTTCTGGTCTTTGTGCACAGTCTTGTTGTAGTTAAACCTTGATTGTTGTAGTTAACACTGGGAGGGATTGACCGCCAGACCAATTGGCTGTGAGAATCAGCTGTGTCTGCAGTGGGAGAACTTCTGTGCTGGAGACACTCCTCCGGGGCAAGACTTGTTTCAATGGGGCTTTGGTGCTCACTGAGTCTTCCCCCTGAGTGTGTCCTTTATGAATCCGAGGAGTTGCAAACTGGATGGTCCCACTCTGACCACCGGGCACACTGGCTCCTGGATCTCTAAGGAGGTGCTAATCTAGCCTCTGCCTGAGGCTATCCTGCAGAAGCCAGCTGTGACACAATGCAAGTTGCCCTGGGGTCTTGGGCCAGCTGCAGTTTGTTAGGTAATTTTCAGATTGCAAAGGGCAAGGTCTTTCATATGCAAAAGTCTCGTGGCTTGGGCGGGGCCCCAAGGGATCAACAGGGTGGAATGAGCAGTCATGGCTGCTCTCAGTCCTGCCCTCAGAGGCCCTGCTTCTCAGTGTCCCGGCAGTCGCTGCAAGCACCCCGGGGAAAAAGCTGCCCTCGAGTTCCGACCAATGCCAGACAGCCCAGTTTCTCCCGTATGAGTCTGGGTCCCCAGAGACTTGCCTGGAACTGGAGCTTAGAGCTTGAGACTCCCTCCTGATTGAAAAAGACAACCGTGTCCTCACCGCCAACCCACTCCGTATGAGCCTCTGTACCTCTGTATTTTATTTCCATATGAATCTGGGTCCCCAGAGACTAGCCCAGAACTGGAGTTCAGAGCAGTCAGGAGCTTGAGACTCCTTCCCAATTGAAAAAGACAACCATGTCCTCAGTTGCCAGCCCTTTCCACATGCGCCTCTGTACCTCTGCACTTTACTTCTGCACCTCCTCTGAGTCTCAGTGTGCTTTCCTCTTTCCTTCTAGTTGTAGAATTTCCATTCAGCCAGCCTTCCTGTGGTTCTGGATGATGTCTATTTTGTCTTTTAGTTGTATTTTTTAAGTGGTTGTGTGAGGCAGCAATTTCTGGTGTTTTCCTATGCCGCCATCTTGGTTTCTCACCCTATCGTGTAAATTATAATTACAGATATGGTCTGGGTGAACTTTAAATTCCCTTTTAGCTGTAATATGTATATATTTATATATATAACTAGAGGCTCGGTACACAAAAATTTGTGCACTCGGGGAAAAGGGGGGTCCCTCAGCCCGGCCTGTGCCCTCTTGCAGTCTGGGACCCATTGGGAGATAACGACCTGCTGGCTTAGGCCTGCTCCCAGGTGGCAGAGGGCAGGCCCAATCCCTAGATGCAGCGCCTGGTCGGGCTCAGAGCAGGACTGATTGGGGAGTTGGGGCGCCGCCCCCTGTCATGCACAGAGTAGGGTGGATTGGGAGGTTGTGATGCCACCCTCAGTCATGCTCAGGATAGAGCCGATTGGGGGTTGGGGCACCGCCCCCTGTCACGCTCAAGGCAGGGTCAATGGGGAGGTTGCAGCGCCACCCCCTGTCAGCACAGAGCAGGGCCAATCAGGGGGTTGGGGTGCTGCCCCCTGTCACGCACAGAGCAGGGCCGATCAGGGGGTTGGGGCACCACACTCTGTCACGCTCAGGGCAGGGCTGATGGGGAGGTTATGGCTCTACCCAATCACACACAGAGCAGGGCCCTTGGGGGGGGGGGGGGTTGGGGCACCGCACCCTGTCACACACAGAGCGGCAGGGCGATCAGGGGTTTGGGGAGCTCCCCCCTATCAGGCACAGAGCAGGGCTGATCAGGGGGTTGGAGTGCCTTCCTCTGTCACTAACAGAGCAGGGCGGATAGGGAGGTTGTGGCCCTGCCCCCTGTCACACACAGAGCTGCAGGGCGATCAGGGGGTTTGGGCGCTGCCCCCTGTCATGCTGATCCTGGTGCCGGGAGGTCTGGTGGCTCCGCTCATCCCGGTGCTGGGAGGCATATTACCCTTTTACTATATAGGATAGAGGCCTGGTGCATGGGTGGGGGCCAGCTGGTTTGCCCTGAAGGGTGTCCTGGATCAGGGTGGGGGTCCTCACTGGGGTTCCCTGTCAGCCTGGATGAGGGGATGATGGCTGTTTGCAGCTGGTCACACACCCTTTACGATGGGGGTCTCCACTGGGGTGTCTGGCCAGTCTGGGTGAGGAGCTGAGGGCTGTTTTCAGGCTGGCAGGTGACTGAAGCTCCCAACCGCTCCTTTTTTTCTTTTTTTCTTTTTATTCTGGGCCAGCTTTAGCTCTGGCTCCAGCTCTGAGGCCTCTGCTGCTGAAAGCAGGTATCTGGTTTGTTTGGGTTTTATAATCGAAACACTGTTTCAACTCCAGCTCTGAGATCCCGGCTGGCTGAAAGCAGGTTTCTGGGGTTTTGTTTAGCTTCTATATTTGTAACAATGTTTCAAACTGCAAGCTCAGAGGCTGGCAGCGGCAGGCGGGGAACATTGGTTTCCTCCGTCACTGAAGCAAACAAGCCTCTTGTTAGTTTCAAGCTGCCTGGCTGCCGGCTGCCATCTTGGCTGGCTGTTAATTTGCATATCTCTCTGATTAGCCAATGGGAAGGGTAGCGGAGGTACGGCTAATTGCCATGTTTCTCTTTTATTAGATAGGATATATCCCTGCTACGGAGTCTCTGATCTTCAGTTCTTTAACATGGACCTTTAATATTTGGAGTCATGTATAACAAAGAGCCAAATAATTGAATATCTAAGGATGCAGGGAACTGTTATAACTACTCTTAATTCCTAACAAGCTAACAAATTTTTCAAGAAGCACAGATTACAAAGGGTAATACACGTTGCAACTCAATGAGAGAAGATGGTGGTGAAAAGAGAAATTGTGTGAATTTTCTTTAGAGATAGAGAAGGGTTCTGCTTCTTTTTTCCCTTCTCCTTCTCCATCTCCTTCTCCTCCTCCTTTTCTTCTTCCCCTTCCCACTGGAGCAATTCTAATAAAACTCACAAGGATATATCTAGAATTAGAGAAGTCAGGGCAATTAATCTGCCATTTGATGTAAGTGAATTAGATGGTCACAGGATAATAGACAACCTAAGAGATTTACATTTAACCCAGAGGAAATGTACCACATGCCACCGTTGTCCCTTTTGATTGGATGCAACAAAGTTAAGTTTTTGACATATTTCATTTTCAATTTACTAAATCAGAGATTTGTTTACCTTTTAATTATCATTTCCCCAAATTTTTCAATAATATTTAAACTTAGTGCTTTTTAATTGCCTAGAATTAAAGTACACTTTAAAGAAGTTTTTTTTTTAAATAAGTTGTCTTAGAAATAAATATCTAGACATCAGTTTTCTTTTTCTAATTGTTTATGTAACATTATAACAAATATGTGCCTTGAGTGTTCTGTTTTACCTAATGTTTGTACATAGATGATCTATTTTGATCCAGCTTGCTTTACAAAACTTATGTTTAAGTTATTTTATATTTTCAAAGAAAATACATCACTAAAAGTTTAGAATGTAGAGAATATGTTTTCTTCCTTACAGTTAAATTAAAAGTGCAAATGCTTAGTTCTAATAAGTCCTAAATTAATAATTATTTGAATATAAATAACTTTGAGTGTTTTACACGTTATCCTAATCTTGTTCTACTATTTATGCACATTCTTAGATATCTATTTCATAAGCAATATTCAATGAATGAGAAAACGTGGATTATCTAAAGAACACTACATTATTTTGGTTTTCATAACTGTATAAGCATTTTAGTCACAAATTGAATAATATGTCTTTTCAGTTCTATTTTTCATTTAGTTCTGAAACCAAAATATGAGAAGAAAGAAACAAGCATTGAGTATTAGGAATTAAAAAACTATATATAATGATTAAGAGGTACTTGCAGGTTTTAAAGCTATTTGTCAACCACTAAAATGTCCCTGAGCTGTTAATTACTGAAGACAGTTATTTCACTAGCAAAAGATGCCTCATTAAAATGACAAGAGATGGATGTTGTCATTAGACCTTTACTTGTTTTGAGCACTCCCTGCCAACTTTGTCTCCTTACTCAGAAATGTTAATGGCAAGTAGAAACATTGCCAAATGGGTACTCTCTCTGTTATTTTATTTCAAATTTGTGAATTCACAATTTAGAAATTAATACATTATTCTTTCTTTAAAAAGAATGTTTATTTAAAAATTCATATTGATCATATAAGAAAGGGACAAATTATATTATTTTAAGGCTTTTAAAAATACTGCATACATATAATATTTTGTTGTTGCTGTTAATATTATCAACAGAATTGTGAGAATTTTCTTCTTCCTCTTCTCTTGCCATCTTAAGACTCCTACCTGAAGGTTTCTTTGGGAAAGTTGTATTATTGCAACTGTCTTGTTCTATAGTCTCCAGTGTCTCAGGGAAACTAGGTAATGTTGGCTCTACTGCCATTCCTCATAGATCTCTAAGGCTTTGTCCAATTTTTCCATTCTGTGTTCTTCTCTGTTCAGATTGGGTAAATTCTATTGATCTATCTTCAGATTTATTGCTTCTATTCTCTTTCTACTATTGAGCTCATCCAGTGAGTTTTTATTCCTGTTAATTGCTTTTGGAGTTCCATAATTTCCATTTCTTTGTTGAAAATTTTGATATCTTTATTTTTAATAAAAATTATTTTCATGAAAGTTGCTTTAAAATCCTTTCCAGATAACTGAAGTAATTGAGTCTTATGCCGTACTTGGTTGGCTCTGATATACAGAGACCCCATGGCCACGTTTTTATATGATACAAAAGTAGTTGTGGCATTGGACACTTGCCATAATTTGACCATTTGATTCTTTTCTATTTATTCTTTTCTATTTACCTTCATACTCTCTGCTGTATATCATTATCATTTTACTCACAACTAAGGCCAGTTATTTTCTTGTGTACAATATCTTCTACTTATACCATTTTTAATCTGCTTATGCCATTTCCTGTTCCTTGGGTTTTTCTCCCAGCTTTCTTTATATAAAAACTCAGACATTAACACTCATATCCAACTCTGTCTTATCTAGGAGCCTTTTATGTCCATTCTCTTTGAACTATATGTAACTTTGCAGGTCACCTACAGTTTCTTGTGAATACCTCTTGGTTCTTTTATATTCAAATAGCTTGATCACTTTGTTTGAAAACAGTCCCTAATCTCCTTCATTCTAACCTTACCTCTTCTCATTCTACTTTCAGAAATTTATCTTAGAAATATCTTTTTGAGCCTAACATACATAGGATAATAAAGCGGAATTCAAAAACTTAGAGGCTCTAGCAATTTTTTATTAGGTATTCTTATTTAAATGTAGTTTTGTGGTAAATTACAGATTATTTCATCTGCTCAAAGAGAGGAAAAGCATCATTCTAACCTTTTACTTTTCTTATAAATGATAGTTTTTTAATCAATCCAAGAATTTTTATTTATTTCCATGCATTTTCCAGAATCTCATTTTGTTTTATTGAAAGGGAAAATCAAATACTCAGGTTTTGCCATACAAAATGATTCAAGACTATTTTTCAATACAGAAGCAATATAAAAAAGATGTTTGAGAAATTGTAAAAATAATTATAATTTCAGACAGCCAACCTTCACCTCATTTAATGGTGTTCGAATGATTATTTTTTTAAAATGACTTTAACATGGTATTTTCCTTTGAAATATGAGACTACAATTTATGTGAATCATATTTCCCAGGAAATCAAACATTCTAATCATTATTCCTTTATTATCTGCATCATTTTTAATGTTAACTAATAGAGAAAATTAGAAAGTAATCTTGCGATGGGAAAGAGAGAATCAGGTATCTTCTTTCCTTGTGAAACAATAACTCTGAAAATGTTTCTCTGTCTCACTTCTATTTTTGTAAAGAATTGAGAGAACCCACTAACACTGGTGTGCAGAGTTGACGGAGTTGGAGGATCGGCACTCAGGGCTCCACACACCCACCAGGAGCCCCATGTTTCACAGGTGGGCTGCACGATGACAGAAGTTGGGGAGGTTAGAAGGGGCTGATTACAATCCTAGCTATATTTTAAAGGAAATAATTTTAGGTTGGCATAAAACTAGTTATTAAGCAGTAACTCAAGCGTTATCAGAGTACAATTTAGATTTGCACACACTTTACGATTCAATTTGGCTGTGTTTCATTTATGACATCAGGGATGATTTAAGTTTATGCCATGGAGCAACATTGTAAGGGATTGCAGAGTATTGTCGCTAGACCTGGGTTATTTTATTTATTTTCTGTTTTACCTTTGAAGATAAAATAAAACTTCTAAAAACTAGCTTGATCTAACACCGAAACAGCTTGGGAAGAAAAGCCCTCATTCCCTGCACTGGCCCTCCACCAGGGATCAGGATGGTTCACCTGAATACAGAGTGGGTTAGCCTTCTACTTAGGCAGGAAGGTTTAATTCGACCACCTGCATGACTTTTTGCCCTTAAAAATGAATAAATAAATTCTTACTCTTAGGAAATATTCTGTGTAATTATTCCACATGGATTTTCCTTTCAGGTCATTATTTAGTATGCACTGATAGAATCCTATCTAAAAATAGACAAACATGGTAATTAACCGTACCTCCAACACACTTCCCATTGGCTAATCAGGGCGATATGCAAATTAACTGCCAACCAAGATGGCGGCCGGCAGCCAGGCAGCTGAAGCGAACAGGAGGCTTACTTGCTCCAGTGATGGAGGAAGCCAAGGTTCCCCGCCTGCCTCTGCCGGCCTCTGAGCTGCAGTCTAAGCAACTATGTTGCAATTATAGAAGCTAAACAAAGCCCAGATACCTGCTTTCAGCAGCCGAGGTCTCAGAGCTGGAGCCGAGTCTCAGAGCTAAAGCTGGCTCTCAGCTCCAGTGAGGCCATAGAAGGTAAATAAATCCCAGAATAAAAAAAAGAAAAAAAGGAGAGGTTGGGAGCTTCAGTCACCTGCCAGCCTGAAAACGGCCCTCAGCCCCTTACCCAGACTGGCCAGGCACCCCAGTGGGGACCCCCACCTGAAGGGGGCGTGACCAGCTGCAAACAGCCATCATCCCCTCATCCAGGCTGGCCAGGCACCCAAGCGGGACCCCCACCCTGATCCAGGACATCCTTCAGGGCAAACCAGCCAGCTCCCACCCATGCACCAGGCCTCTATCCTATATAGTAAAAGGATAATATGCCTCCCAGCACTGGGATCAATGGAGCCACAAGGCCTCCTGGCACCAGGATCAGTGGAGCCGCGAGACCTCCCAGCACCAGGATCAGCTGAGCAGTGAGGCCTCATTGCCCTTGTGTCAAGAGGAACCGCGAGGCCTCCCAGCACGGGATCAGCGGAGCTGCCAGGCCTCCTGGCCCCTGGAGCAGCGTGACAGGGGGCAGCGCCCAACCCCCCTGATCGCCCTGCGGCTCTGTGTGTGACAGAGAGCGGTGCCCCAACCCCCCAATCGGCCCTACCCTGAGCGTGACTGGGGGTGGCATCGCAACCTCCCGATCCTCCCTGCTCTGTGCACGACAGGGGGAGGCACCCCAACTCCTCAATCGGCCCTGCTCTGAACCCGTCCAGGGGCTGCGGGGCAGGCACCTAGGGATTGGGCCTGCCCTCTGCCACCTGGGAGCGGGCCTAAGCCAGCAGGTTGTTATCTCCCGAGTGGTCCCAGACTGTGAGAGGGCACAAGTGGGGCTGAGGGTCATCCCCCTCCCCCCAGCCAGTGCACAAATTTTTGTGCACCGGGCCTCTAGTTATTTAATAAGAAAGCAATTTTCGAACCATTACTAGTGATGGGAGTAAAGTTTTCAAATTACGGCTCAAAGATAAAAAATAATATGGAATTTCTCTCAAAATATACAGAACTGGTTGGTTAATTGTTAATGTTTTATTATGTCTTCTCATTCTATCTGTTTACTCTCTCATTTGCTTCCTTGAACGTGGACTTCTCCTGTTAAATTCCTGTAATCATGTGTGTTACATCATTTTCATTCAGAGATGAATACAAAGTTAAACGAATACTACGGAGTGCTTTGGGAGTGAAGGCCAAGAGGTATATAACGCTAAAGCTAATCTCTGCTCAGTGTCACATGTTGGTCAGCTAGAGATATTTTTTCCTAGCAAAGGTAGGAAAGAAATAGAAATTGTCATCCTTATTAAGGAAAAAGAATATAGTTTCTATCTTTTCTCTGACTCATTAAGAATGCCCTTCTCCCATTCATTTTGAAGTCTTCCTCCCTTAAATCCCTTAAAGGCTTTGCTGGGTACACTATTAAAAACTAATAAATCCAGGTTACTTCTTTAGTCAAGCTTGAGGGTATGACAGGAATGTTATCCCCAAGTCTATATTGTATGCCACTGAGAATTATTTATTATCATGAGAAAGTCTAGACCTAGGTATAGAACATAGTATCAGTGAGAAAAGCGCACTTAAACCAAGAAATGGCAGACTTTTTGTTTCAAAGACAATTTGCTTATTTTCAATGTTAGTTTTATTCTATGCCAAAACTTGAACTTCAAATCAATGATTTGATTAAAATATAATATTCCGTTTATTTTAAATGATTTACATTGCATTGTTTAAATGACTTGTTATATTGAACCCACAAATTATTTTAAGTTAAAGATGACACACTAATATAACCTATCTGTTCTAAATATTTTAAATAATTTTTATCTAGTTTTAAAGAATTTAATGCTATTTAGAAAATTCCTGATTAAAGTTTACACTAATCCACTCTATTAAGGTAAATAGTATCAATTCCTATTAATTCACATATTTCATGTTCATTATTAATTTTTATCCAAATCTGATAGCTAAAATTTAGTCATATTTGAAAGTAGCATTACATAGAAATAATGACTGCAAGAATTATTTGTGTTTTTGTCTCAGTTACTTATAGACAGTAAAATTATAATTAACTTAAGAATGGGAAAATTAGATACTTAAAAATATACAATGTATTTTTACCACAAACCTTAGACCTAATTGTCAGGAACTATTCTGGGGCTTTTATATTCTTACTAGAGGCCTGATGCACTTAATTCGTGCATGGATTTTGGCCCTCGCAGCCCCGGCTTCCGGAAGGACGTTCGGTTATCTGGTCTAATTAGAATATTACTCTTTTATTATTATAAATATTTAAATAATGTTATAAATGCGACACTATTAAGATAGCGATACATAAAATGTGCAATTACACATCTATGGTGAATATTAAAAATAAAGTTACAGCCCTTACTGGTTGGCTTGGTGGATAGAGCTTCGGCCTGCGGACTGAGGGGTCCGGGTTCGGTTCCGGTCAAGGGTATGTGCCTTGGTTGCAGGCGCATCCTCAGTGGGGGGAGTGCAGAAGGCGGCTGATTGATGTTTCTCTCTCATTGATGTTTCTATCTCTCTATCCCTTTTCCTTTCTCTCTGTAAAAAATCAATAAAATATATTTAAAAATAAATAAATAAAATTACAGATATATTCACATGTTTGGTAAAGTATTTGAAGTTGAAACTTTTCCATTGAGACTGAATATTATCTGTAGGCAAAATATAAAGCAATTCAATTGAATTCAACCATGAAGTTAATGAACTTGGATAGAGTTTTCTAAGGAGCAGCTTTTAACTTTAATGCAGAGATGTTTTTCCTGATATCAGTGGAGTCACTCGGCATAAATTACTTAAATAATAATAAGTAAAGCACTTCTCAAAGCATGCTCATGACTACAGATCCTGATACTTAATAGATGACTATTGTCTATAAGATGTAACAGTCTACCGAGAGGAAAAGTTGGGTATACAATGGTTATTACATTAATCTAAAAATTATTATTCCATTAGTAAGAAATAATGTGAGCCCTGGCTGGGGTGGCTCATTTGGTGGGAGTGTCATTCCTGTGCACCGAAGGGTCGTCGGTTCAATTCCAGGCAAGGCACACACCCAAGTTTTGTCAAGGTATGTTCTCAGGAGGCAACAGATAGATGTTTTTCTCTCACATAGATGTTTCTATCTCTCTCCCTTTCTCTCTCTCTCATGTGACACATGCAGAAAAGTGTGCAAAAAGGGAGAGATTAACTCAGGGGAATAAGAAGAGGCTCCAGAAATGAAGAGATTTGGCTGAGTCCTGAGGCGGGGGAAAGGAGGGTTTCTACTGATAATTTGCAGAACAAATGATCACAAACATAGCTGTTTAAACAACACTTTTATTATGTTGCATACTGCAGAATAGAAGTCTGGACAGGCTCTGATGGATTCTCTGATTAAGGTCACACAAGGCCAATGCAAAGTGTTGGCCAGAATGGTTTCCTCTCTGGAAGTTTTGGAGGACAGTCTGCACCTAAGCTCTTTTGGTTGTTAGCAGCACCTAGCTCCTTGTGATTGTAAAACTGAGGTCCCCTTTGTCTTGCTGGCTGTCAGCCAGGGGTTGCTTTCAACTCCTAGTGGCCAAACTGCAGTCATTGCACATGGTTCCTCCATCTTCAAGTCAGCAGTGGCATGGTGATTTTTTTTGTACTTTGTACATATCTGACTGCCTCTACTGTGGCCAGGTGGGGAAAACTCTCTGCTTTTAAAGAACCCATGGAATCAGATTAAGCCCACTAGATAATCTCTCTTTAATTAACTCATTGTTAACTGATTAATATAATTACACCTGCATATGCAGAGCCTTCGATTAGTTTGTGTGTAGTGTGGGTAGAGGGAGAATATTATGTCAAGCAATTTGCAAACAACCTATCACGGTTGCCTACAGAACCTAAAGAGAGCCACAGCATTTAACTTCTTTATAAATTTTGGAAGGTGGAAGGTGTTTTTATGAAGACTTAAAGAAACATAACTGGTACTGCAGGTTCAGGATCTTCCTGAGTTTAAATCCTTGCATTCATGTGCTTTACTAGGTCATTGGGATTCTTCCAATTTTCTGCTCATCAGGTCAGATTAGCAAGCCATCAATAAGATGGATCCGTGCGATGTTTTGGAAAATATATTACACAAATATATTATAATGCAGGGCAGAAGAGCCAACATTGCCTGAAGCAACACAATGAAGCCATGGCTAGCCCTTACCATGAAGTGGCAAAATGACATTCATCCTCTTGACTGATGGAAGAAAACATTCACCAAATCCTTGCCATGTGCTCAGGATATTTTTCTGCTCCATAAAGGGTGCCAAATCCCGTCCCAATCCGACATGATCCATTTGTGTTCTGCAGAGTGTGGTGGGTGGCTCAGCTGTTCCTGGTGCGTTTGGCCTCTTTCTGCCAATCCCACACTCATGTGACAGATCGGAATGGCTACACAGCACAACCTGAAGATCAAGGGAGTTAACTCTCCCTGGAATGAGTTCTGCCAATGAGAAATAAAAGATGGTAGGGAGTTCAGCAGACACATTCTGGCTCTCTTCTCTTTCCCATTGCCTCTTCTGAGATGTGGAACACCCGTAGAACCTGTCTGAAGACCTCCTTGGAGGCACGGAGACAAGACTAGTATTGGTTTACATCTTGTGAAGCAGTGATCATCCCTCACTCCCTGCTTCATTTTTCTTTGTCCTCACTCTCACTGACCTGAATTTTCATCTCCCAAATAAAGCATCAGCAATTTATCTCTGCCTCAGGCTGCGTTTTCTAGGATCCTTGGGATATTGTCAATTTAAAAAATGTGAAAGCTGAGAAGAGACCAAAGGTTGCCCAATAATTATGTCTATATGTCACGGGGATGGCAGGCTTTTGTTCAAAATGGATTTCCTTTTGTCTTTCACAGAATTTGTTAAGAATTGACCATCTGTTTTGTGAGGCACATTTTTCCTTATACCCCAAATTGATTGTTGCTATTCAATTTCTTAACCCCATTTCTCCTCTGTATTCCTGCTCTGTATCTAATCCTATCACATCATCATCATTCCCAACTTTTCTTTTTCTAATTCAGAAAAATCAAACATGCTTTAAATTTTTTTCTGAGTTAGTGGAAGCAACAATGAACATGAATTAGCCAGCCAGGTTAAGTGATTGTTATGTCCCAATGGAAACAATGTTAGCCTGTTGTTAGTGGTGGCTCCCTATTCTTTCCTCTAATTCTGTGCCTCTCACCTCCACCCTGGGGCAAATCCATAATTCTCTGGCAAAAGTAAGGAGACAGGAAAAATTCAAGTGGCAGACTGATGGAATCACTCAATCACAGAGGCCATTTACAAGAAGCCAAGTGTTAAGACCAACCAAGGTACCCCTTTCCCAGTTTCCCTCTTAGAGCACAATGCCACAGAATATGAGAGAAAATGGATGAATAGCAACGGGCTTCATTACGTGCACTGATATCAATAAGCATGATTCAGTAAAATAACATGTATGTGCTCCTTAAGCATTCTCTGAGGCATGTAACCTCAGTTCATCCTTTCTTTACATTTTTTAAAATGTCCCCTGTTGATTTGGGGAACAAATTACCTAATTTCATTCCAGAATCTTCACCCAATTTTGACCTTGTTAAATGTGAATAGCTCTGCTTTTACTCCTAGTTTGCTTGACTGAACATTTTCTCATATGTTATATTGCAGAGTCCCTTGTCAGAGAAATCAAGAGGGTTTCACATGCAATCTCAGCTTTCTTTAAAATCATAAAATCATTTAGGTGAGGCAACTACTGTGTTTTGCATATCTTATTTTTATAAAAGAAAGAATGCAGAGTTATTCATTTCTCTCTATTTTAGACATATTGTGAAAGAGCCAATGAACACCATTGGTTCTTTCCTGTTCTTTATTTTATCTTCCATATTCTGATTGTAGCAAGTCACAGTGATTATTCTTGAAAATGATTCTGTTGTTAAATCTAACCAAACAAAAACGCTGCTGTTCCATCAGAGCAAGTATTTATGTAATAGAAATCTTGGCTAAAAGTGGAACAATTCTTTCCTCTCTGAGGCTGGCCTGTCACTTGGAGCCCTGTGTAAGTTACTCTCATTTTCAGACCCTCCACCGGAGGATTATTAGTTCTGACAAGGGTCTTCCTTTTATCTCATTAGAGACAGAATCAAACCTGCTGAAGGGCATACATATATTCTGTCCAGAGAAGAAAATATATTTTCTATCAAATTCACCTTTAGTAAACTCGATTTTATTGTTAATTGACAATGCAAACAACAACACTCTGTACTATATTTACTTTCCGGAAGTCACCTGGTTAGGTGGAGATCTGAGTGGGTGCTGAGCCAGGAGACTTAAATAGCACCTCCGAAGGACTCTTACAGGTGCACAACCTTGAAGACCCTGAGAACCTGGTGGTCCTGGGTTGGTTGCTTACCCGTCCATCATGAGCTGCCTGCCACCATCCAGGTCTGGTATGAAAGATCCTACTCCTCACAGCTTCTATGCCATTCTAACTTAAGTCATTTGATTCCATCTGGACACTTCCCTCCACATTGTTGCTGGTACTGTCCTCATGGGATAGCATCCGTATTTTATGAAACCTCACAGTCAACACTTGGGCCTTTTACAGTTTGGCTGGGTCATGTTGAAGCAAACACATTCATAGGTACTTTACTTTGATTGCTTATCTTGAGCTGAAGGTGGTGGTTGTGGGCAGGGAAAACAGAGGCAGATAAAAAAAAAAAAAGCAGCAGTGAGGAGAGAAAGAAAAAAACCTGGAGAAATAAGTGGTATTTGTTGAATAACTTGGGATTGATTTAAACAGTTTATCCCCATTTAACTCCCCCAGCCACATTATGGGTAAAGTATATGCCTGACACAAAATCTTACCAAGAAGACAAGAGAAGCTCAGTTAAATCAAGTAACTGATCCACAGTCAGAAAACTACTCAACAGCACAACAGAGATTTGTACACAGGTTTCTTTGTCCAAACAGCATGCCACCATGCTCCACTATATTGTGTTGCTACAATTCTTTAAGATCTACATTAATTACCTTCTGTTTTCAAAGTTAATTGGCTCCTTCTATCAACTTCCCAATTTCCAGAACTGAGGAAATAGTTGAGTATAAAATATATAATGTACTCCATGTATAATGCCCTTATTTCTTAATTTTGCTCCTTGTATATTTTGATTGCTTTTAACAGAGCAATTTCTGTGCTCATCCAAAATATGGGACTGGAATATTCTACAGCAGTAGATGTTCAGGAGAGTTTCAACCAATTTAAGAAAACAAAATGGACTTACTCATGTCGGAGACTATAGATAGGTTTTGGAACAAGCATTTATTTAAACGATTAGAATTACATCTGAGATCAGAGGTTTTCTAAGTTAAAAAATTTGATACAAAATAACTTACAGAGAATCATTATAAATTCCTTAAATTCTGAAAGCCAAAGCTTTAAGTCTTGGACATAATTTTCCCAATTCTGCAATCAGGAGGGATTCCAACAAGGTGAGTATATGGATCTGCGTGAAATTCTGGGCTAGAGAGATGACTGGCTGGGCTCTCCATTAATTAGGGGTTTGATGCTGGAAAGGTTCTTATAGATGTGATTTCTGTATCCCCTGGAAGAGTCAAAGACTGGCAAGACTGTCTCATTAAACTGTTGGCTAATGGATAAAATTTTTCCAGTGGAAAAGAAGGTTAAAAATATGAACATGTAGTTTAAAGGAAAATTAATGAATATTTAATGCTTACCCAGGATCACTGATAATGTGGAAAATGCAAATTAAAATTGCAATAAGATTAAAATATTTCACCAGCTGAATCAGCACATATTTGATGAAAGAATATGGTAGTCAGACTTCATTTTGGATTTATCATATGTGTGCTGTAATATCCTAAAAGTGAAAATTGCAATAATAGAAAATGGCTCATCTCCATGATCTCTTCAGTAACTCTCTGTAGATAGTCAATCATTACATAGATTTTAAGTAATTAATTAATACAAGCTGACTTTTCTTTAACAATGTTTTGAGCACAAATGGTAAGGTGAGAAAAGTGTAATGTGGAATATGGCAATGTCTCTACTATAATGTAATTTAAATTAACCCCCACCTCTGAAAATGATGTACCATATTTTACCTAAATTGTGTTATGGAGAGAGAATTATATTTCATTAAAAGGAGAGGGCATTTTTTAAAAAGCTTCCTAACAAGGAAATATTTTTAAGAGACAGGAAGGGGAGGGATATAAAGAGATAGAAACCTGAATGATGAGAGAATCGTTGATTGGCTGCCTCCTGCATACCCCCTAGTAGGGATTGAGCCCCAACCTAAGCACGTGCTGTGACCAGGAATCAAATTGTGGTTCATAGATCAATGTTCAACCATTGAGCAACACCGTCCAGGTGGAAACATTTTTAATAAGAAAGATGATCTCTTTATCCTAAAAGTGCACAAAACTGATGGCACTGAACTGAATTCAGTTGTCGTTTGTTGTTTAAAATAAAGCCTCCCCAACCTATGTACAATTATCATTTAATATTTATTTATTCAGACAGGGTATGCTTTCCCCTGCACAGGTTGGTATCAAGTATTCTTTATCCCTGAAAACTTTTACTAGTATATTCTCCATTTTTTTCTCATGATTCATTAATATTTCAAATTATCATTCATGTAAGTATTTTACAACCAATAAGTACAAAAGGCTTTTTTCCCATTATCTTGGGACCAATTTTCTTTTGTTTGTGAGTAAAAATCCTTTTGCTATGTTTACCAAATACTTCATTCAGACTGAGAATAATGACTTATGTAGTGGGATTTAAGAGGGAAAAAAGTAAAAAATAAAGAGGTTAAGTAATAAAAATGAACTAACCAATATAATTTAAATGAAGGCAAGTCAGATCCAAAATTTTTCATGGTCCAGAAATTAGATGAATTTATATGGAAAGGAGGGATGAGCTGATATTTATGTGCAAACAAAGATTCCAGCAGATGGTGATATAGTGTAGAATAGAATAGAATAGAATAGAATAGAATAGAATAGAATAGAATAGAATAGAACAGAATAACATACCACAGCATAACACCTATTGGTAGAGATTTCTCATACATACAGGAACTTAGGAAAAGGCAAGGGAGCCTAGTAGTCTCTGAAGAGACAGGTGAACCAGAGTGTAGGCAAGGGTCTGTCCGAGTACTGACAACTCTTCAAGAATTTTTGTGAAAAGTTCTTGTTCTGTTCATGTGAGGAGTCTAGTTTCTGGATGAAAGTATAAGGGCAGCGTTTACCTGGCAAGAAAATGAATTTCTGCACTGGGTAGATATTGACTGAGAATTTCCCGAGTTCCCCACTAACCAGGGAGAGTTGCGGCTTGAGTCCAGCCAGTCATCTCTTTAGACTAGAATTTCAGGCACATCCATGTATTAGCCTTGGTGGAATCCCTCCTGATAGCAATAGTTAGAAAATTATGCCCAAGACTTCAGGCTTTGCCTTTCAAAACTTAAGGAATTCATAACAATTCACTGTAAGCTATTTCATATTGAATGTTATAACTTAGAAAACCTCTGATTTTAGATGCATTTCTAATGATTTTTATTCAGGTGACTAGATTTTCAACTAAAGCCAGGACCCGTGTTTCTATTTCCTATTCTTTAGCCTAAAAATTCAAGCACGACTGTTTCTTTCATCTGTCTCTTACAGATGCAGTATGATATTCTTGCCCATCAGCAGGGAATGAGAAGTAAAGTATTAATTTTATATTATAAAGTACTTGGCAATCTTTGCATGACACTTTGCAGGAGAATTATAAATATCATTAACACTACTAAATTAGGTGCTTTAATTTATAGTTATAGTTAATTACATATTAACAAAATTATCCCAGCTGGGTATTTTAAACCTCACCCTTGATGTACAGTACATATAATTTAATGTAGCATATTAGCCTTTCAAAATAGTTTCCCCCCCCCTCATTAACTTTACTAATACTAGTTACAAATACTTGCAAGCATTTTAAAAACTTTTGTAGCATTATAAAAGAATCTAGTAAACTTTGCTTCATCTTGCTTTGGTTGCTCAAATACTCAGGTAAAACTTTCTGAGGTTAAAAGTGATAAGTCTAGAAATATATTGTGTTTAAAAAAATCTTTAACTACCCCTATATAAATATAAATGTGTACGTGTCCTCCTGAATGCAGCACATCATTTAATAGTTATTTGCCATAATTATGATTATGGCTGATTCATCATAATACAAAATGACTAGACTATTGGAATACCATTCTGATATTCTCATAGATAGAGTTATATATGCACGTTTGTGTAAATTCCATGATTTTATTTCCTATAAATAAATTATAAATATTATCAATCATTAAATTGTAAGTAACTGATCGATTTAAAAAGGTACACTTCCCAAGGATGCAGTGTGTCGAATAATGGGAGCATTCTCTGAACAAGATGGTAGTAAAGACATTTGTTATAATTCAAAATTCTGCATAATAGCTGACTCCACCTTAAATCAGTCACAAGTTTTTAGTCCATTTTTCTTTAACTTTACTGAAATCCCCATGGTACATATTCAGGGCTTCATTTATTTTTTGTTTACTCTGTCCAGTATTTTCAAAGCAAGTATTGTTTTTTATCATATATTTAATGAATTTAATTAATTGTCATCTCTTTAACTATCCTAAGATCAGGCATGGTACTCTGAGGTTTCTGATTGAAAGCCTCGTGTTCTTTCTCTTTAGCCAAGTAACAATGCAGGTGTTTAATTCTGACAGTGAAAGTTTTCAGCTTTCTGTTGTTGTTGCTTCTATTTATTGGGGTGGCATTGGTTAATAAAATTATGTAGATTTCAGGTGTACAATTCTACAAGACATCAGCTGTATGTTGTATTGTGTGTTCACCACCCCAAGTCAAGTCTCCATTCATCACCATTTATCCCCCCTTTTACCATCCTTCACCACCACCCCAGACTCCCAGCAAACACGACATTGTTATCCATGTCCATGACTTTTTTCTATTTCTTTTTTTCTTTTCTGTTCAAACCTTTCACTCCTCCACCCAGCCCACCAATCCCCACAGCAGCTTTCAACCTGCTTTCTACTTATCAGTCTGTCTCCATTTTGTTTGTCAGTTCCTTTTGTTCATTATGTTCCACACATGAATGAAATCATGTGATACTTGTCTTTCTCTGACTGGCTTATTTCACTTAGCATAATACTCTCCAGGCCCATCCATACTGTCCCAAAGGGTGAGATTTCCCTTTTTATGGCCAAGTAGCATTCCATGGTGTAAATGTACCATAGTTTTTTTATCCACTCATCTACTGATGGACATTTGGTCTTCTTGCTACACCTGGCTATTGCAATGTTTTTTAAGCTTTGTAGTCTTGAAACTTCAGCTCCTGCCAAAATGACTTCAAGGTGAGACAGTCCATTTGCACCAGTTGGGCCACTCTGTACAGTGTTTTGTTCCCTTAGTATCACAGACTGCAACGAATTTTACTTTACATTTTATAAACTCAGGTATTACCTCAGAACTCGATTAATTAATCCCTCATCGTGAAAACATGTCTTCATTTGCAGCTCTTCACCTTCCAGTTTGGAACTACATACACACCACATACCTGACGCTTTGCTCATTTCCATTTGTCTAGCAGCAGTCTTCCACCTCCTCGGCGTGCAGAATCACTGTTTCCTAGGGGAGATGTCAGGGGAGCCTTAGCTCAACTTGGAACAGTTTCCCTCTCTAAGATTGTAGTGCATGCAGTACTCATTACTTCCTCAACTTTCTGTTGCTTTTAAACACATGCTGTGTGTACTGTGTCCTGCTTATGTAAGTCGCTGCAGTGGGGACCTGGGCCTGCTGCAACTGTCTGACACCCTTCTCGGAGCAGAAGTCTTCTCTCTCTGCTTTTTATTACAATAACAATTTCAAAATTAAAAAGAATATATACCCTCAGATCACATCAGGTAGGATGTAAGTTTTTTCATGTATTGAAATGGCAAGTTCTACCCTCAAAATAAACAAATTAAAACAACAACAACAAGTGACCCCAGGTTTGTCTTCACTTTAGACCAAAGGAAAGAGCTGACCATTTTGCCACAAACTAGTAAAGATCTGAGAATGGTTTGTCAATTGTTCTGAAAACACCTATGTGAATGTTTATTTCACCATGATTGTGAAAAATATATTTTTGAAAAGGCTAATGGAATCAAGTAAATGTTAACTTTAATAGATCATCTGAATAGTAATCATGACATGATAAAACTATAAAATGAGAAGAATCTAGGAACATTTCAACAATTTCACATTAACCAATATCATGAAAATATAGTCAATGCACATGAAAATATGTAACAACTACAAGTGAGTAACATTAATTTTCCTAGATGCATACACACATAGAAACTGCTACATAACACCATCTGTAAAAATAGTTTCCTAGTGTTTCATCTGTGAAGCAATAGTATTTTCAGTTTGGTTAAATAATCAGACTTTTTAACATTTAAAAGCATATACATGGTTACTGAAATATAGATGAAAGAGAAAACCATGAATATAAGTAGAGAAAAGGGACTGTTTATAAAATACAAATAAAAAATACCTAAATTTTATCTTCAGATTGTCTCTTATTTTAGGATGAGTAATAGTTTTAAATAATATAAGTAAACATAAACTATATCTTCAAAATTATGTTTGAAATATCAGATATTTATTGATATTGAATATCTGAACAGTTTAGCAAGACAAATTCTAATCATTTATAAAAGTTAATCAAAACACAAATTGTGATATGCCTTAAATACTATTAGGCAAACATATCAACTTTTCAACATAACATTTAATACAGTTCCAATTACAACAGAGGTCATTTGGGTTGGCTCTAGAGGATATTTATGAACAATAATAGCAGCAAAAATTACTTATTACAAAGATGCATTTTGTGAATATCATCCAAATTTAGTGCAGAGGAGCTGTGTGGGAAATAGTATATTTTTTACCTGAAGCTAGGTATTATAAAATCCCTCGGTTATAATCAATTTACATGCTGGTGAAGGAGGAGGCCTTTATTTTATTTGTTAATTTAGCATAGAATTGCCTACTTTGAAGTTCAGTGTTTAAATGGGTCCTTAACTTAATTACATCTACAAAGACTCTCTTTTCAAATAAGATCGCATTCACAGGTACAGGATGGTGGGGGTGGTGGTTAGGACTTGGGCATATCTTTTTGGAGGGAACTACTCAACCTATCTATGAGATACAAATACCTTATTATCTCAGTGGTTCCAAAATGTATAAGGGATGAATATCATTTGCTGGCCAACCTGTTTGGGTCAAATGCCCAGCCATGAACCAATTATTGTGGCCAGGGGAAGAAGTGCTTGGGCCTCTGTCCATCCCTGTGATCAGAAACCAGGATTTGCATCTATTCCATACCCTATGAACTGAGTATAGAGGGGTCAGTTTTCAAAAGAGAGCATATTTTATTATGACAATAAGGAATACTTAGCTAAATAACAGATAACCACTAGTTATTTATATCTTCACATGAACAGTATTTACTGAGTAAATGGGTTATTGTAAACTTTAATCACCAGTAAAAAAAAGTAATTCATTATAGAACAACACCATAGGAATAATACTATTTGCCCAAACATTTTCAGTGATGTGCATTTATGCCTTGGTACTTTAAGTGTGACTTCATTGCATTCATTCTACAACAACTCCCCCCTCCCCGCATTGATCTGGGTGGGACCTTGATGGACAGTGACGCTGTCACTTCTGTGATTAGGTTACCTTATGTGACAAAGCTGATGGGATTTACCGGGTGGAGTGAAGGTCGTCAGTCAGATGATTGGAGTTAATGCAAAGGGAGACTTTCTTGGGTGGGCCTGGTGTAATCGGGTCAAAACAGCTACAAGAGGGACCTGGCTCTCCTAAACAATTGAGAGCAGTTCAGACTCTCTTTTGTTGACCCTCAAGAAGCGAGCTGCCAGGATTTTGACAGTCACAGGAGATGATTCCTGCCAACAATCTGCAGAAACTGGGAAGCAGACATTCCCTAGTCAAGCTTCTATACAGCAAAGCAGCCAGCAGACACCTTGACTTCAGTCTGTGCAGCACTGGGCACAGGGCCCAGCTGAGCAGTGTTCACACCTCTGCCACTCGGAAACTGTGAAATAATAAATGTGTATTGTTCTAAGCTGCTGAATTGTGGTAATTTGTTATGCACTAATAGAAAATTAATTCAAAGATAAAATAACAAAATGTATAAATAGCATTTTCTGTTTGTTACATTGTCTAGATGTGCTATAGATATTTAATTCTGCATTAAAGTGAGAGGAGAATGACTTGATATTAAATAGCATTCTAATATACTAAATGCCATTCTCATAAGCAGGGCAGATTAGGGCCATCTTGGCTGCTGTGATGAGGAAAAAATAGGAATGGAGAAATTGGTAGGGTTGTAAGTGGGCCACATGGCTTTTGAGTGAGCTCTAATAGAAACACGATACTTCTAATTATTAAGTAGTCCATGATGGTATTATTTATTCATTTTCTTACTTCCAAATTCCTTACTATTTCTGTGTGCTTTTTGAGGAAAAGAAGAACTGACTTTCAAATTTTCGTTCATTAAAAAAGTTCTTTGAAAAGAGTGGTTTCCTTTTTTCTCCCTAAGCTAAGCAACCACAATTTTTATAGATAAGGGCATTTATAGTTTTAAGCATTTTATAGTTTTCAGGATTCTATAAAAAAAATCTCAAATTAAAATATGTAAATACATATAGCATGTACACTCAAAAATACTCTATCATGGCTTGGATTTACAGGGACTTTGGTATTTAAATCCTGGTAAGCAAATTTATAAAGCAATGGATCTTTAGATCCTTCTTATTTCTCTTTCTCAGGGCCATTAACCTCTCCACTTCCTGATCCATTGCCGCTTCGCTACAGCATAATGACTCCAAACACACTCTTTTCCTACCACTCAAGCACAGCTTAGCTTTTCAGGATATTTCCCTCATGGCCTAGAAAGTAATTACTTTCTTAATCTCTGTCAATATCATGAAGATAAAATGTTACAGCTTGAATAATTCATTCTCTTAAGATTATTTACAATTTAAAAAAGTATTGCAGGAAAAGTCTCTTTACCCAAAGAAAAGAATTCTTACCAGTGGAAGTTTTAGCACTGACAGGCTGGTTTTTAGATTGGCACTTGAAACCTTATTTCTCAGGCTGATGGATGTCTAACAAGTTCTGGTTTATGTAATACTAGCCCTTCCTGTACCTAGCCATTTAGGTGAGGTTTATTTTTTGGAATTTCTAGATGCTGCTCGTGTAATTTTCATCATTGAATTCCATTCTGTTTCTTTGGAAATCTTTTATTGCATTATTAGGCACTTTGAACAGCATTCATTCATTTTCAAGGCTAAAAAAAACCCCAAGCCTTTAACTTTACTTCATTTGTTTGATTTCCAGTCTCATCACTGTTTTTAATATTTTCCCGAAATTGTCTCTAAATTGCAGGTTTTCTCACACAATGAATCAGAGGCATGTACATGCACTTTAGGAAAGAGATGATATTGTTTGTGAAGAATTTCACATATTAAAGTGCCGTTTATGTGTTGATTACTAACAAATGCATATCGCCTCTTGCATCTACCTAATGTCCATATATCCAACTACCTTGTCAACATCTGTTCAGATATTGGACAGACATCTCAAATGTACTATGGCCAAGTCAAACCCTGCCATGATCGTTCCTGCTTCTCCACCACCAGCAACCCCTCTTCCCACAAACTTCCCCCATCAGTAAATGGAAGGTCCATCTTTCCTGCCCCTCAGGCAGAAACAGGTCAACATTGTTTACTTTGCACCTCCATGAGTCAGAAAATTCTGTCATTTTTACCTTCCAAATCTACCTGCATTCTGTTGTTTCTTACCCCATCTGCTGTGGCCCAGGTCCAAACCCACCTGTTCGCTGAGACTGCTAAGATTACTTCTTAATTGCTTCCCTGCACCCACTCACTCTGCATTTCTAATGTGCCTCATGCAGCAGCCAGACGTTGCTTTTACAGTACTCCCCTGCTCCAAACTGCCAGTGGCTTTTCTCTAAAAAAGCTGGTTTAATGGCCCTGCCTAGTAATTCTGTGGTCTGTGTCACTGAGGGTCATTTTTCTATTGAGTGATTTTTCTCCTTAAGTGTGGCATTTTCCTGTTTGTGTTTTTCCCCTTCGTGTTTTTTGTTTTGTTTTGTTTTGTTTTTTGCATATCTTTCTCTAATGCATTCCAAACGTTGTGACCTTGTTAGGTTTTAGATTTTTTTTTAAATTCCTCCAATTAGCCCTAGCCGGTTTGGCTCAGTGGATAGAGCGTCAACCTGCAGTCTGAATGGTCCCAGGTTCCATTCTGGTCAGGGGCACATGCCTGGGTTGTGAGCTCAATCCTCAGTAGGGGGCATGCAGGAGGCAGCCGATCAATGATTCTCATCACTGATGTTTCTATCTCTCTCTCCCTCTCCCTTCCTCTCTGAAATAAATTAAAATATATTTTAAAAAGAAATTCCTCTAATTAGATGGGGCTCGCTCTTGGATGGGATTAAGTTCCTTGGAAACAGTTTGATCAATTTGAGACTTGCTTTTAGGTTTTAAGGATATTCAAGATAGCCTTTAATCTTGGGACTATTTTCCCCAATAACTGAGAGAAGTCCCTTTCCCCTCCAGAGGAACTTGGCTTAATCCCCCTGCGTTAGGATCTTTGTACGTGGGTGAAGGTACACCAATTATGCACCCCCCCCCCTTACTCCCCTGCCCCCTGCACTGTGCAGACTTCCTAAATTGTTCTCTCTCCTCCTTCTCCTTCCAGAGGCCCAGTGCTGGGCCGTGGTCATCTCCTCACTCATATGTACTAGGATACTCAGTTCCAGACTCTGCCAAGCTCCCTTCTCTCCAGGGATGAAGTTAATTCCTATGTATCAGGACCCACAAATGCAGGCCACCGCCCAGTGGCCTGGCCCATGTCACAAATGTAAACCTAAGTCAGCCTGCACTTATGGAATGCAGGTCAAGGACACCTAACCTACACCCATCAGGATCCTCCACCACAACTTTAGCGAGCTCACCTCACCCTAGAAAACAAGACCTTCTGGTCTTACAAGGAAATCCCCACCTCCGTGCCCATCCTGCCCTATTTTCACTTTACTTCTAATGCTCCATGCACCTTGAGAAGGTTCTGGGCTGCGCTTGGCTTATCTG
Source organism: Myotis myotis (assembly GCF_014108235.1). Classification (NCBI taxonomy): domain Eukaryota; kingdom Metazoa; phylum Chordata; class Mammalia; order Chiroptera; family Vespertilionidae; genus Myotis; species Myotis myotis. The sequence goes on from NW_023416401.1 coordinate 46,693,233, forward strand.
CTCTGCTCTCTGCTCTGGGTCCTGCAAAAACTCTTCCCAGAAAGTTAGGAGGACAATTGTAGGGTTCCCTCATTTAGATACTTTCTGTCAGGGATCACTGTCCTGTGCTGGTTATTGTTTGATCGGAAAATTGTGGCTTCCGATATTTTGTCCATTTCCCCTCACCCCCACATTTTAATGACTTTTGATTGATTTTAGAGAGAGAGGAAGGGAGAGGGGGAAAGAGAGAGAAACATCAATGATGAGAGAGCAACATCAATTGGCTGGCTCCTGCATGCCCCACAACCCCCTGGGGATTGAACCCACAACTCCTGCATGCGCCCTGACAGGAATCTTACCCGGGACTTCCTGTTGCATAGGTTGATGCTCAACCACTGAGCCACACTGGCTGCATTTTTGTCCAGTTTTTTAAGGATTGCTTTCAGCAAAGGGGAAATCTGCTCCTTGTTGTTCCATTTTGGTTGCAAGTGCAAATCTAGAGATATTTCTGATAGAATCAATGTTTTGCAATTGTTTTTTTCCTCCAGGTAAATCTGTTTCCAGGTAGGCCAATTTGAAAGTTTCAGCAATGCAGCAAAGCATTCATAAAAATGACTTCAGGAGATAAAGATACAAAATTATTTATAGCATTTCAGTAAGGTTTTGTCACCTTTATCACTAAGACGAATTTTCCTTTCTCTGTCTTATTTTTGAACACAGCTAATAAAATTGAAACCACCGTTAGGCCCACACTGTTGGGCCATGTCTCTGATATTTCTTTTCCATAATGAACAGACAAGGAGTGAATACAAAATCCTCTGTCCTGGAGGTTATTTAGAGCTGAACTTTCAACTTCTCCCCAGCATGAGTCTGTGAATCTTGTTAGACAAAAAAAGCTCAACCCTTGAAGTGAGGAGCCTCAGAAGGGAGCTCGAGGAGCAGACACCCGCCCTGCAGCTGCTCTGCAGCCAGCTTCTTCACCATCCGAGGTGCCTAGCAGAGGCCATTGACTCACCTCCTACAAGGGCTGGCGGGCTTCTTCTCTCATCTCCCTGGCATTTTATTTCTGACGTAGCCACAAAGGTAAATCCGAGTTCGCAGCTTGAACACGTATCAGAGTTCCTGAGGATTCCAGTTCCTCTAATTGTATCAGCTCACAGTGACTTATGATAGAGGACATTGCAATCAGGGGATATAGAATAGTACACCTGTGTTTCCTATTTCTTCCCATTGCCGGCTGAGAGCAACCATCAATGCCACATATTTGTTTAGACACCGCTGCCCTGAAATGAAAATTACCTTCTCACATATGCCATCTTCTCTTTGTTTCTGGTATTTTTTCTACTAAGTAATCATATTCCACCATTAGTTATAAAATTGTTGTTTAATGAATTGCAGATATAAGATGAATAGATTCTGGGGATCCATGCACAGCCTGGTGATTATAGCTATAAACATTGTATTATATACTGGAAGTCTGCTAAGAGAGTACATTTGTCTTCTCCTCCCGCCAGATGGTCACTATGTGAGGTGACTAACTTGATTGTGCTAATCATTTCACAACGCATATTGACATTAATCATCATATTGTACTGCTTTAAAACATTCATGTACAAATAATTATATAAAATTTTAAATAAAATATTTTTGAAATAGCATATAACAGTTTGACAATTCCTTCTGCCATCTATATATATAAATGCCTAAGCGACGGTTTGACCATTTGACCATTTAACCGGTAGCTATGACGCACACTGACCATCAGGGGGTAGATGCTCAATGCACAGGCATGGAAACATGGAACAGACTGATGAATATCAGAGGGAAGGGGGGATGGGGGAGGGTGGGAAGAGATTAACCAAACATCTTATATGCATATTAGAGGCTTGGTGCACAGATTCGTGCACAGTTGGGGTTCCTCAGCCTGGCCTGTGCCGTCTCGCAGTCTGGGACCCCTCGGGGTATGTCAGACTGTTGGTTTCTGCCTGATGCCCGCAGACCAGGCTGAGGGATCCCACCAGTACACAAATCTGTGCACTGGGCCTCTAGTTAATTATATATAGGCTTGTATTACAATTTATCTCAAGAACACTTTCAAATGATGTATTAGATAGTGATACTAGGTATCATCACGTTTTTTCTTTTAAAAGTCATTTAACAATTTGGCTGCTGCATGGAAAATAATAACAATACTGTTAATTTAATTTTTAATGTCTTCGCAAAATATTCAGAAAAAAAGTAGCAGACTTTTTAAGTGTACTTAATATATTTCTAACTTTGGAGCAGTCATGCTCTTTCATGTACTTAAGCGGTCTATTTCTCAGCTCTTTCCCCTTCTTTCTATACTAGGCCCTGTTAATTGTTGCTGATCCTCAGAATGTATAAATGTAATCATCTCAATCAATAGCCACCACTTTTTTCTTCTTTTTGTGCTTCTGGACACCTGTCGCAAGCACACAATGCACAGGGGACAAATGGCTCTTCATGTTCTAACTACTGTTAAGGGCTTAGAAAAGTGTGAACAAACACAAGAGCAGGTTGCACAAGCACAGAACATATATGATCATAACCTAGTGTTCACATGGGCATGAAAGAAAACAGTGTATTTCCTAAATATAGCTTGTGAAGAGAGGAGTGAGATTTCTCTAGGCTATGATTGAAATCACTAAGATTTATGAGGAAGGAGCACATTTTCTCGTGTGTCTGGAAGAGGTCTGATGACTCCTTAGTTGGAGGAGGATGTAGGGGGAGTCCCTGGAGCAGCAAGGTTTCCTAAACGCTTACCCAGTTGGTGGATGAGAAATAGTGACATGGAGTACTTAGATTATGGTCTTAATAGTTCCCAAGGCTTTCATGACTCATACATGGAAAAAATACATATACTTATTTATTTTTCTTCATAGGTGTTTTTAAACTGTTACATGCTTTAATAAAATAAAGTCCTTCACGCTTAAACTGCTTTTTCCTTTACTAACTTATGAGTGTTTCAGTGAAATTAGGAGACACACCATGTAGCTTGCAATCCTATTTTTTGAGCTTCTGAGAAGAATCTCTCATAAATATATTGAATTGTCACAAAATAACCTAAGGCTTTTTGAGACCTAGCTACATGTCTAAAACTTCAAACACTGCTGCTGAGGCCAATTGTTAATTTTTAAAATATGGTATAAAGACTATATTGTTTGAAAACCTTATGAAAAGTGAGTAGTTTAAGAAACTTTTGTTTACACACACAAATTATTTTTTGCTTATAATTTGATTACCCATAATAGTATGATTAGTGTTAGATAACCCCAAATAGTTAAAAGCCTTCTGAAAGTGGCATATCAGTCTTTTCACATATTTCAGTGAGGAAATTTATTTGAAAAATGTCTTTATTTTTAAGTGTTTTTATTGATTTCAGAGAGGAAAGGAGAGGGTGAGAGAGAGAGAGAGAGAGATAGAAACATCAATAATGAGAGAGAACCACTGATCGCCACCTCCTGCACACCCCACACTGGGGATTGAGCCGATAATCTGGGCATGTGGCCCGACTGGGAATCAAACTGTGACCTCCTGGTTCATAAGTCAATGCTCAATCACTGAGCCACACTGGCCGGCCTGTAAAATGTCTTGATAACATCAAATATATAATTGCTATTAATATGATAAAGATAACTTACAAGTCAAATTGTGTGTGTGTGTGTGTGTGTGTGTGTGTGTGTGTGTGTGTGTAAGTCACTGTATATTTTACATTTGCACTAAGATAGCCATTCCTTCCCTTATTATGACCTGGCTGAGAAATACGGAATGGGTGTCTCTTTCTTAATGTTCAGAATTTATGTGCTTATCATAATTATGTAACCATAGTAGCAGTTCTATTCCAATGAATTGTTGGGTTCTTTCATTGACCTAGTGGCTCTATGTCTGAAATAAGTTACAAAAAGTCTCCCTAATAACTCCCTTATTTTTGTTACTTCTACTTATTTTCAAAGCAAAAAAGCTAAGCAAACCAGTATTTAAACTGTTGTAACTTGCCGAAACCGGTTTGGCTCAGTGGATAGAGCGTCGGCCTGCGGACTGAAAGGTCCCAGGTTCGATTCCGGTCAAGGGCATGTACCTGGGTTGCGGGCACGTCCCCAGTAGGAGATGTGCAGGAGGCAGCTGATCGATGTTTCTCTCTCATCGATGTTTCTAACTCTATCTCTCTCCCTTCCTCTCTGTAAAAAATCAATAAAATATATATAAAAAAAAAACTGTTGTAACTTAATGACAAAATCAAAAGCTTTGTGATCTGCCAATTAACGAAAAGGTCTGTGGTTTTGGTCAGTTTCCTGTTTGTAAGTTTCCTTCATTTGGCAGCTGGACATTTAAATGTCCATGAACGTTATGTTAGCGCTGAAGCTCATACTCACTGAAGGCACCTGTGCCCTTTCAGAGGATTGGTGCATCCAGAACATTAGCCTTTTCACAGATTTTTCTGCCTGAAAATGTGATTAGAGACTAAAAAACAAACAAAAAAACATCCTTATCTTCTAAACTTACACTGACAAGGATATAAACTAAGAATGGGCTGGTTTTGCAATTACGTTTAGGAAATTTCTCACATACTAATTAACATGCTAACTAATATCTAGTTTACTTTCTAAAATTATAGTATCAAATAAACAAACACACCACCCTTTGACAGTGTGTTTACTGATGTGTCCATACTTATTTAAAAGCTACTGTAAACTGAATATATTTTAATTTTTAAGCGTTGTTAGATTTGCGTAAATACATAGAAGTTACATGAAATAGTCCAATTACTAAAGTTTCTATTACCTACTGTGAAAACATTTTAAAAATTAAACATTGTGAATTGTTAGCTACTTGCCTGTCCTGTATTCATAGATATAAAACAAATACTCTGTGAGCCTGAAGTATCTAATTTTTAATCAACTTTTAAATGGAGGTAGTATGATATTCATGTGACATTGTAATAGTGATCAAGTACAAAGTATTAATGTTTTGGGGAAGCATTGCCTTTAATTCAGCATAATGTCTTTGGGAAAAGGGTGACTGGTAATATATTTTAAATGCTGCAAAATATGTTCTTGGACTGTATTCTGGAACTCTGGGGGAGATTAACTCAGGTTGTTAAATAAATTAAATAAATACTTGCAGTAAGAGATAGCAAACTTGCTTGATTTTCTTCCAGGGATTGTTGAGCACATCTCACCAAACACCTCTCCTTCCCTCCCTGTTAAGGGTTTCTTGTATTCTGGTTGCTTAGAATACGTGTTCGAGGGCAGAGGCTCTCAAATTTGAGCATGCATTAGAATGACACTTAGATTTAATAGCTGAAATAGTTTAGATAATTTGTGGGTTCTCTTTAGATGAACTCTAAAATTATTCTTTGGTTGACCACTAGAAATTTTGACATTGACACAGATAAGCTCAAAAAATAGAGTCACTTTCCAAACTTCTCTTACAATTCTTAGGATTCCTGGAAAGAGAAAAAGAAAAGTAGAAAATCAAGTTTCTTTTAAATAAATTGAAACAGATTTTTAAGAGTCTGGGAAAGATTTTGTCCATTTCTGCCTCCCCTGTTGGCTTTTGCAGAGAGAGAGATAATGGCGGGGAGGGGTGGGGGGTACAATTGAGAGAGCAAAGCCTTTCATTTTAGATTCCTGCTACTCTGAATTTCACTCAGTTGTGAATTTGGACAGATCTTTCTGACATTCAGTTTTTATTTTGTAAAAATTAAGACAATAATTTAAGCTACCTCACAGAGTTAGTGCATAGATTAAACAAAGTATGTAGAAAAATGCCCAGAGCCATATAAGTGTCTCATAGATGCCTCTTGTTTTTCTGTAGAAAACCCTACATTCAATGTTTACATCATCAATTGTGCTGTAAAACCTGTGTTTTTAAATTTTTATTCTGTTCTAAAATTTAGAAATGAACTCATATGCTGTTACATAATGTTTGCCATTTTTAATGTCTCCTTTTAAATGACAAAGCCATATTGTTTAAGTGTAAATGTTTATGCAAATGTAATTCTGTCACAGGATAGAGTTGGTACAAATGGTTTTTTGTTTTGATACGCAGTACTACATTGCCTTAAGTTCTTTAGGATTTGGTGTTCTGGATTTGGTATTAATGTTATGGAATCCAGAGGTTTTTAATAATGGTGTGTGATTATATTCTCATCTTTCAAAATAATATCAGGTAGGAAAATATAGTCCTGTCCTCCTAATTCACTTTTCAGTTATCTAATTCAGTATTCTTTCAATATAAAACCTTTTCTTCAATTATCTGTACTTTAAAAATACTTGAAAATATGTCAAATCAACTCAGAACATAAACTCACTGATTTAAATTATGAAATTAGAAATGTGAAAGAAAATATTTCTTCAAACATTTTAATTTTCTAACAAATTTTGGGCCTTCTCCAGTTAAATTTGTAAATAGTCACAATTCCCACCGCATACTCAAATTTTGCCCTTAAGTGAGGGCCAACAGAATGACTGAATGCATTTCCACTTAAGAGTTAAACATAGGGATCACTTAATCAACATTCCAATTTGATTTACTAGGAATGATACAAAGCAATCAGTATCTCCTTACCCTGGCAATAAATATACTTTATGTTAATGGTCATATTATGAATTATATGCATTGGCTTCGAGATAGATAGGTTGACTGAAAGTCAGAAACATAGTAAATAAGCTCATAAATTAATAATGTATTGAACAAAACATTGTAAAGCTATGTCCCTTGATACGTTTTCCTCTGCTGTCTACTTTTATGGGAAGCTTCATATCAATGACAAGAACCTACAAAAATATTTGAAAGATATTATAAATAAATAAACAATCAAATAAATAATTATGGAAGTCAGCAAATATTTACTCTAATTTAATACACTTTAAACTTTATACTTTATGAATGAATACTTTATTCTTTAAAATCTTTATACTTTAAAACAGTATATTTTCTCTAATACATATTCCTTGCACTTCCCTCCATTTTAAGGCTATATTCCCCTCTGAGTTTCTTTCTACTGAAGAAACTTTTGCCTCAGACCCTAAATCCTAGTGTTTGTAAATCTATTGGACATTCTCATTCCTCAAAGAGCAGTACCACTTTGCGGGTGGGACCCTGTGTCATAACTACACATAGCTACATAAGCATAAGTTTTAGAGAATACATTTTCTTCTTATTTTCCCTAAACAAGCTCATTCATATACTATATATTCATCCATATATATAAAAAGCCAGGGGCCGTGATGACCGAAACGACCAAATGACCAGTCATCATGAGGTGGCATTGACTGGTGAGCGGGCTGAACTGCTGACCTCTCGGTCCCTCCCCACCTGGCTCCCGGGGGCTCCCTCCCATCTCCCATGGGTGGTGGCGGCTCGCTTCCGCCTCCCACCGGCTGCAGCCACCCGCCTCCAGCAAAGCTCTGCCACCCACTGTAGCCAGTGAACCAGCCCAATCAGAGGGTGGGGCCAGCCAAACTCGTGTCCCCTTCCCCCGCCAGCCTGCCCCTGATAGGACTCTCCCATCCTGATCAAGAGTGGGCTGCACAGAGCCTGGACCCTTCCTGGCAGTCCCGAGTCCCTGGGGTTGAGCATTCTAATGGCCCTGCCCAGAGAGTAGAGGCGCCTGACAGGGAGGGACAGGGACCACCGGCCTCCAGGGAGCACTGCAGAGTTGGCAAGGAGAGGAGAGGCCTGCGGAGGGGGAAGGAGGCGAATCCAGTGGACATCAGCCCAGAATCCAGCCCTTCCCCCCAGAGGCAGCAGACCCTCAACCCATAACCCCAGCCTGAATCAGCCTGAGGGAGGCTTCAGGAAGCTCTACACAGAGCTGCGTGTTGAGAACGAGAGACTTCGTCAGGTCCAGACTGAGACCACGCTGTTGGCTGGCGCAGCTTAAGGTGGAGCTGGAGCACACCGCACAGAGGCAGGAAAGCTTTGCGGAGAGGCCAGCCCTCCTGGAGCTGGAGAGATTTGAGCGCAGGGCCCTGGAGCACAAGGCCGCTGAACTGGAAGAGGAGCTAAAGGGCCTGTCCAACCTCCGGGTTGACAACCAGCGCCTCAAGGATGAGATGTGGCCCTGATCTGCGTCATCAGCAAACTGTCCAACTGACCCCAGAGGACGTGCCCCTGCACCCGCATTTATACAGCTGCTTCTGCCACACACACCCTTCCCTGTGTGAACACGAGTGGCAGGGCTGCCGGGGAGTCTCTGAGAATCCATAACCCCCCCTTGGGACCTCCAGGCTGGCAGGGGAGAGCAGTTGGGAGCCATTCAGGCTGGCTGGCTGGCAGGGGAGCAGTTAGGCGTCATTCAGGCTGGCTGGGGAGTGGTTAGGGGGCGATCAGCCTGGCAGGCAGAAGCAGTTAGGGGCAATCAGGCAGGCAGGCGAACGGTTAGGAGCCAGCGGTCCTGGATTGTGAGAGGTATGTCCGACTGCCTAGTGGGATTGGGCCTAAACTGGCAGTGGGACATCCCCCAAGGGGTCCCAGATTGGAGAGGGTGCAGGCTGGGCTGAGGGACACTCCCTCTCCCCGTGCACGAATTTCATGCACCAGGCCTCTAGTATACTATATATTCATTATATATATATATATATATATATATATATATATATATATATAAAATCTCCATGAATTTCAAACTTATCTTCAACTCCAACCTCTTCACTAAACACAGACTTCATATAGTAAACTATCTTATTAGCATATCCAGTTAACATATTTGAAATGTATCTCCACACCATATCTATATCAAATATTAAACTCATGATCTCCCCCCACAGTTCTTTTTTCCATTATTCTCCATCTCTGGATGTAAACAGCATCTGTCTATGAAAGCCACAACTCTAGCACCTGCATTTAATGCCATACATTCATTCCTTCCAGGAATAAATACATCATCAGCAACTTGATTGCAACTCTTTAGTATCTCTGGAGTCTACTTTTTCTCCTACTCTGCTTTAACCATCCCAAGGGCAAGCTACCCGACTCGGCTTACCTGGATTTTCTATACATCTTCTTATTCTGCTCTTTCCTTTCTCCATGGGACAGCCAGAGGAGGATCTTCTAAATTCAATGTAATTTTTGTTCCCCAAACTGTTCAATGGCTGTTTACAACTCTTAGAATGAAAATTAAAATACTCGACATGGTATCCTTGGATTGGTAGTAGTTTTGGTCATTGACTTTTGGTCATCTCTCCAGCTTTGACTTGCCTCAAACACTATTCTTTACACAGCAGCCACATCTTCTTTCCTTCAGTGTTTTGAAATAGGTAGCTCCTGTAAGCATCCTTCTCTCATGGCCTGGAATACCTTTTCTCCCTCCTTGCTCAGGAAACACCTATTCTTATTTACTAGTAGATCTCAAATATGATTTTCCCAAGGCAGCTTTCTTTGAACTCCTAAACTGTTTCTATCTCCCTGTCCTGTTCCCACCTACCACTCTACAGCTTTTCTTCATAGAAATGATCACCGTTTTATTTATATATGCCTTACAAAACTTCTACATATTGTATATGTACAGATGTATAGCACATATTTTTCACTTATTTCAGTATTTAACATATCTAATCAATAATTGGCTTGTACACTATCCTTTTACTTCTACAAGTACTCAATTATGAGGTAAAGCATCTTAACTATTTCCAATGAACTCAGTTAAATTTAATAACCTAGAAAGCTCCAACGTTTAAACATTGTGGTTATTCTAGACTTTATCTTTTGAAAGCCAGTTGCATTAATGCACCTCTTTCCTATGATTCTGTGAGTGGAGTTTTCAGGTCAGCTAATGGTGATGATCTTGGTTACTTGTGCCATTGATTTAAGGAGCTGCTTCAATGAGGGTAGTCTATCTAGAAATGAAAGGCCCTTCAGATCCTATTTGCAGAGCATAGAGTTAGAGTAGTACTATCTAGTTTGATACTCTTATCAAGATTCTCAGTCTTTATCTTTTTGCTCATCTCTTTGTAAGCACAACTGAGGATGCATAAAATATGAGCAAGTGCATTCTTAGTGAAGTCAATGTTCACTGGTTTCCCATTATTTATTTCCTGTCCTGCAGGCTGTAAGCTCTATTGATCCTTCCTCTTAGCCAGCATCTAATCTCATAACCTTTAAGACACCAAAAGTGGAGACATGCAAAATCTATACTGAATTTCAATTCCTTCCAAAAGCTTTACTGGGGAGAACAGCATGAAGAAGTGCTTCCATCTCCAGGACTGATAATTGGTTTCCAGCCTCGGTTCCTAGCAACTCGATGATCCTATCATTCAACAATTCTGTTCTCTAATTTCCTCATGTGCAAATTACAGATGGCATTAATTGATTCTTTGGGTATATTCTATTTCAAAAATTCATAACTAGAGTCATTTAAAAAGTCATTATGGTATTTTACTGCATACATTCAAATTATATAAACTTAAAAATAAATCTAAAATAATAACCACTCATCATAGATATTTGTATATGTATGCATGTATGTATACAAAGATGATATATGTCACTGAAATAAGTTTTTAGGCAGGTTTAGGAAATTTGAGGAATTAAGGGGTCCATGGAAAAAGCACAAGGCTATAGAGCTGCAGAAGGTACAATTCAATACAGTAAGGGAGCTGGGAGCTACAGAAGGTACACATTTACAGAATAAAGGGAAGAAAGCCCCCTCATTCAGAGAGGGAAGAGGAAAGCCCAGAGGGAAAAGAGAGGGGAACCTCACATACCTCAGGTGAGGTTTGAGCTCTGAAGTTGCTCAAGTGACCAAATCAGAGGGGATAGTGAACAATCAGAGGGGATGTCAGGGCACAAAGAACTGCAGCCTTTATGAACTGTAGAAAAAGGGGACTTAGTGGGACTCTCTACCCCTCCCCATGTGGGAGTCTGTGCTTGTTTCTCAATAAATGTCCATATTTTCTTATACCATCTTTTGTCCATGGTTTCATTCTTCGACTCCACTGGACAAGGACCCGGGAATCATTCTGCTCAAAAGAACCTCATGTGTTCCAGTTTAATTTTCGCATTTTATCCCTGTAAGATAATTATGCCTATTTGCATCAGGTTTTCAAAAAAAAGGCATTAGATATATCGGAGTATTTCATCTGTAAACTAAGGGCTCAGTGCACAAATTCATGCACCTTGAAAGGAACTGTGGGCCGTGAGGCTGCGGTAGGCACAGGGGCGGGTCTTGGCCCATCCTCTGCACCCCCACCTAGCCCCTTCCACCACAGCCCCTGATCCCCTGTCTGCCATCAGCCCCGCTCCCACCACTGCCACTCCCAAGTACTGACAGCGCCGGTGCCCCTTGCACCCACTGAAGGCGTGGAGCGATTGGGGCCGGCGCCAGCAGTGGGTACAAATGGCAGCTGCTGCCTCGATCACCCCTTAGGAATAGGGGGAGGTGGAGAAGCTCTCAGGGGCGATCAGGGCCTGCAGCCGCCACTCACACCTACTGATGGTGCCAAGCAATTGGGACTGGCACTGGGCACCGGAAGTGGGTGCGAGCAGCGGCTCTGGCACTGCCAGCGGGTGCAAGCAGGGCAGTTGCCTACAGTGGGTGTGAGAGGCAGCTGCTGGCCCCGATCTCCCCTCAGGAGCAGGGGGAGGTGGAGAAGCCCTGAGGAGCAATCCGGGCAAGCAGCCGCTGCTCGCACCTGCTGACTGTGCCAAGTGATGGGGTCAGCACTGGGGGCACTGGCAGTGGGTGTGAGCGGTGGCTCTGGTGCCAGCAGCAGGTGCGAGTGCCAGGCGGGACATCAGTGCACGAGAGCAAAGAATTTTCAGTAACCACCAGAAGTTCGCCTTGATGACAGTGACCAGTGCCTGCCTTAGTCTGGTGTTCCTGCTCACCTGCTCCACCATCCCGCCACAGCCAATGCCTGCCATGTTCTGCACATGCCCCCTGGTGGTCAGCACACATCATAGCTACCAGTTCTGCTGTTCGGTCTATTTGCATATTAGCCTTTTATTATATAGGATAATACTAATGGCAAAAATCATGCTTGATTTGAATCATTTTGTTTGAGTTATTTAATTGTGACACAAATTATTTGGAATTGAATTTGACTAAGCTATATTTTCATAGCATGATTTGAAGAATGAATTTAAACTCTTCTTTAGAGAATAAACATTTCTAATGGGATTGTGAAAATAGGGCCAATTTTCCAAATCTGAATAGTAAAATGATTTGAACAACAGAAAAACACATAGTAGCCAGCACTTTTGTTGATAGCTTCAGATAATGTTCTCTCTTGCCACAGTCCATATTGCATATTTTTTATAAATTTGGACATAGAATTTGTTCTTTCTATCCTTAAAATATCTGAAATTGTCCCTAAGGAATTAATAGAGGCAAATCCAGCTATATAATTAGTTCAGTCCAGTGTCAAACTAAATTGTGGGACTTTCCAAGAATGAAACAATCTATAGGCACAAGCTACAAAGTACAAATTGTATAATTTTGGTGAGTCTGTATACCTTGTAAGTGTTCATATTTGCCCTTAAAACTAGTCATGCTCAGTATAAAGATCAACATACAAATTTATGTTAGTCATTTAAAACTTTACTGTAATTGAATTAAGTACCAAATTTAAAAAAAAAAAAAACCTGCTGGAATAACTCAGTTATAAAATTCTCAGAATTTGATAAAAAGCATAAGCCTTGCCCTAGCTGGTTTGGCTCAGTGGATAGAGCATCAGCCTCTGGACTGAAGGGTCCCAGATTGGATTCCGGTAAAGGGCACATGCCCGGGTTGCGGGCTAGGTCCCTCATAGGGGATGTGCAGGAGGCAGCCGATCAACGACTCTCATCATTGATGTTTCTATCTCTCTCCCTCTCCCTTCCCCTCTGAAAGCAATAAAAATGTATTTAAGAAAACAAACAAGACTTGTTAAACATTACATAAACACATAGACAATGACATAAAACAATGAAGTGCTATAAACTGGAAGAAAACGTTTTTCTCTTCCTTTCTCTCTGCCCCCACTGCCTCTCTGAATAAATTACTAACACCGCTCCAAAATTACTGAGAACAATTACAAGGAAACATTATGTGCCTTTTTCTGGAAAAAGCCATTTTCCTTTGCTGATTTTCTGCATAACAGAGCATTCTTTTCTCTGTAGGGAACAATAAATGAGCACAAAGATTTCAAGATGATTTGTCAAACCTGCAATACAAACTGCCTCAATTTGGGGAACTACAGCCTCTGCTGCCGAGAAGCAGTGCAAAGACTTAAGTAGGTCCGATTAGAGGTCCGAGGAACTGAACCGCGGAGATTTAGGAGTTTCTAAATGTCACAAGACACTTCGGTACTTTGTTTCAGAAGGGAAACGGGATTAAATAGTAATTGTCCTCGAGGTCTTGATTCCTTCCCCAGCTGTGCTCTTAGAGATGGTGTAACCAAACCCTTTGGAGAAGTGTGAGACCAGGTTAAAGCCCAAGACCCTCCTGGGCCACTGAAAGTCTCCCTTCTGTGGTTTGGAAAATTCTGCTACGTTATTCAAAATTTAGTCCAGAACAGATTTGCCAGCAGTGATACGAGGTCTCATGGGTTTTGGGGTTTTTCGTTGTTGTTGTTAGACTCAGATTCAGTTTCTTAAATATAAACTAATTTCTTTCTGCTTAAAAAAGAAAAGTGAGGGGGAAAACTTCAGACTTCTATAAGCTTGGTGGTGAACATCAGTTTCTAAGCCAGCTGGATGTCTAACTTTGCAATCTTACTTAATCGGCAAAATAGAATTTATTTTCCAAATATTTTACTCATATTAAAACACTACCACCACCATTGTTGTCACCACCATCATCATCAACACCACCACCATTCTATATCATAGTTGGGAGAATCCAGAGAAGTCAAATACTATAAGTAGCCTGGCACCAAAATAGGTTATATTCTGACATGTTATAAAGCTTATTCTATTTGTTTTTTTAAAAAATATATATATTTTTATTGACTTCAGAGAGGGAGAGGGAGAGAGAATTAGAAATATCAGTGATCAGAATCATTGATCGTCTGTCTCCTGCACACCCCCTACTGGAGATGGAGCCTGTAATTGGGGCATGTGTCCTGACTGGCAATTGAACTGTGACCTCCTGGTTCATAGGTGGGTGCTCAACCACTGAGCACACAGGCTGGGTTTATTCTATTTGTTTTGCTAAAAAAGTTTAGAAAAGTGTTTTCATGGAAAAAAGACAGCCCTAAAGTCCAGTGTGGAAACGGGATAGGCTTGAACATTGAAGAACACAGAACATTGGAGGTAGCCATGCATTCCTTGGCTCTCAGTCCCATCCTTTCCAAGAACAAAGATGTGCTGCTGACATCCCTTTCTTTCATTTGTACACTTCATATTCGCTCAGTCCATCTTTGGATAGAGAACTAGACTGTTCCATGCAAGAGAGCGGGGAAAAAGATTTAGCTTGAGCTATTACATTTGGGGAATTTTTTTTCCTGCAATATCTCAGTGCACTCCTATTAATATCTACCCTTTCTTCCGGGTGAATATAAAAATATGGTTAGTATAAGTTTACATAATAATTCGGTGCCCATTTATTGAATTGAAGAAAGCTTAAATGGCTTCAATGCTATTTAATTTCAAAAGAGGCTGATTTTCAAAATAATTTTGGAGTAGTTATTAACTTTTGAGATATGTACAGTCAAGTTTTAGTGATTTTCTTCCAGGTTGACATTTAGCACACTGTAGTACAAAAATACAGCTGAGTTTAATGGAAAGGTAAGAAATTTATCATTTTAATGTCAAAGTTCTGGATATTTTCTATTTTTGATATTAACATATCTGGGGGGGGGATCCCTATATTTTAAAGTTACTTTCTTATGTATGTAACTATAATTTTGCTAAATTTCTAATAATTTATATTCTTTTGAACACTTGTTTTTATATTTCACATGTCTAATCATTCATATTTATTTTTAAAGAAATGATTTCTCTGCATGGAAAACTTTTTTAATTTCCATTTTTATATATTCAAATTGCTAAAACCAAATAAAATTCTAAAAACAAATAAGTATTGATTGGTTTCTTCCAATGATTTAAAAATATTTAAATCAGACATAAGTATATTTCTCTTTGCTAAAATTCAAATATGCAATCTTTAACATCATTGACAGCAGGAACATTATAATTTTGTAAGTTTCTGTGTGGTAACTATTTGAATATATGCACACAATTTTTAAAATTTAATTTAATTTTATTGCTGACAGTAATGTAGATATTCCTCAATGTTCTGTCCCTTTCCCTGCCTCTTTTCAGCCCTTGCCCCACCCCAGGCCTTCACTACACTATTTTTTAAATGCTACATTTGCCATATCTATAACAACATATCTACGTATCTCTGTATCTACCTGTCATCATCTATCCATCCCTCTGTTACACCATTTGAGAGTATGCCAAAATTTCATCCTCAGTACTTCAGCAGACATCTACTAAGAACATAATTTTACAAAATAATGAAATGATCACACCAAAATTTAAAGTCATTAAAATTCTAATAATCTAGACAGCTCCCTTGATTTGTTTTTCTGCCATGACATTATTGATCACCTAGCCAATGTTTTGCAGAATTTTATTTATGTCATTTCTGTTTCTCATAAATATAATCAGGCTAACTAAATACAAAAATGTTGGCATAAATACTGCATAGGTGATGTGTGAGCCTTAGTTTATCTTTTCTGTAGGAATTGAATGCCAGTTTGGTGGTATTGTGTTCAATCACGTGATTAAGCTAGTGTGTATCAAATTTCTCCACCAAAAAGGTAACTTTTTCTGATGGGTAAATAAGTAAGAATTTTCATCAGTTGATGTCTCTGCTAAAATCAGTTATTAAGCCCTGGCTGGGTGGCTCAGTTGGTTGAGTGTCATCCCATGCACCATGCATCAAAAGGTTGCCAGTTTGCCACTTAGATTCCCCATCAGGGCACAATACCTAGGTTGTGGGTTTGATCCCTGGTCCAGGGGCAATCGATCGATGTTTCTTTATTCTCTCTCTCTCTCTCTCTCTCTCTCTCTCTCTCTCTCTCTCTCTCTCGTAAAAAACATATCGTCCAGTGAGGATTACAAAAAAAAAAATCAGTTATTAAAATAATTTTGTAAAAAGGATGATTTCGAAATCTTTCCAGCTTTCTACACTAAATGATTTGTATTCTACTATAAAATAGAGTTTTTCTTTCCTTCCAGCCTTCAATCATTGGATCAAGGTGGCTATCACTCAAATAAACGTTGTATTTCTCAAAAACAACCATTAAGCTTCTAAACCTGAGGATATTAATTTGAACTATTTTCTTTCCCTTGAAAAGAAATGGCCACTATCAATCAGAAAAAGGATTTCTACTTCACATCTTTCAATAATTTTCAGAGTGGGGAATTGGTACCTGTAAAGTGTGATTTAGATTTTTATGACTAGTTTGAGATGCAAGGGCTTTATGAGACAAACAATGTTAATTTGCATTTATATGGGATGACATTGCCATCCCAGACAACTCTATGGGGATTCTTTCAGGCTGAGAGCATCATAAACCTCATTTGAAAAATGAAATGCATAGAATTTATTATCTTGTCATTATACATATGAAGTATTATCTCTTATCAGTGAAGACATAAATATGGATGATAGGAAAATGCATATAATGAGAATTGTACCACGAATTTCACAGGTGGATACATAGTTCTTTTTCTCAGAGAACTGTGTTCATTAACTGCCCCGCCCTTTCTAGTGTATAGCAAACATCTCCCAAATTATAAAACTAAAAACCCTCCAAATATAAAGATAAAGTAGCCGTCTTCTCTCAGCAGAATGCTTCTGAGATTTATTCATGTTCTTACATGTATCAGGAGTACATTCTTTTAGTTTGCTGAGAATGAACCTTTTTCCACTCATCAGTTCCTGATCTTTACCTTGTTTCTAGGGTTGGAGTCTTATGTTGACATGCTCTGTAAGCATTCATGTATAGGTGTGGACAAACATTTTGATATCTCATAGTTAAACACATGGGAGTGAAGTTGCTGGGAGTTAAGTGTATGTATAACTTTATAAGAATGAGCCATTTTTCTCTGCAAAGTGGCTTTTGCCTTACCAAAAGTAAGGTCTGAGAGTTCCAGTTGTTCTATAACCACTACTTTGTAATGTCTATCTCTCTCTCTATATATATATTTTTCTTTAATTCGTTATGTAAGAGTTGAAAGCCCTTCAGTTCTTCTAAGCCAATTAATGTTCTCATCTTTAAAATGATACAGTAGATCTAGCTTTAATTTCAACTGGCTTTTTAAAAAATGTTTTTATCCATTTTTTGAGAGAGAGGGAATGAGAGAGAGAGAAACATTGATGAGAGAGGGTCATATTGATCAGCTGCCTCCTGTCTCCTGAATGCCCCCCAGTGGAGATTGAGCCCAAAACCTGGGTATATGCCCTGACTGGAATTGAACTGGTGACCTCTTGGTACATGAGTCAACACTCAACCACTGAGCCTCACAGGCTGGGCTTGACTGAATTTTTTTAAATAAACATATAAACATGTTTAAGTCTTATAACATTAAAAAATGGCACACATGCACAAAAGTCATCAAAAACCCTGTTCTTGTCTTACAATCACTCCAGGGTTCTGAGCTCTCATTGTCACCTAATCTCCACACTGAAGTCATGAGTGTCCATATTCTCTGTCCTCTCACTCATATGAAGTGAACATACAATAGAGATAACAAAATTCCCTTTTTCCAAGTTCATCAAATGATAGTTTTTCCTTATGTGTCCAGTGTAGACTACTTAGCTGGATGGAAACATCCATTCCCATGATTTCATTAGCATATGATGATAATCCCACAGCATTATGGGAGCTGATAAAGGCCCAGATATTATTGCTGAGTTCTGGATCATTATATCCTACTAGAGGCCCAGTGCACAAAATCCGTGCATGGGTAGGATCCCTAGCAGCTGTCGGCTGGGGCCTTCTTTCATTCCATGCTGCCCCCTGGTGGTCAGCACAAGATCATAGTGAGCAGTCAAACTCCCAAGGGGACACTTTGAGTATCAGGCTTACCTTATATAATAAATAGGGAATATGCAAATTGACCATCATGCTATAACAGTCAAAGATGGCTGCGCCCACAGTGGAGGCAGGGATTCCATAACACAAGATGGCTGTGCCCACAGCAGAGGCCGAGTTCCCATAATGAGCCCTAACGAGCAAGCAGCAGGGACCTCAGGCTGTGTGGCACTGGGCCAGGGCAGGGGACCTGAGGATGCACCCCCTGTCTGGTGGGGCTTGACAGGGGACCTCAGGCCGTGCCCCCCACCCTGGTGCTGGGCTGGGGGACCTGAGGCCATGCCCCCCACCTGGAAGGGCTTGACGGGGGACCTCAGAGCACTCCCCTTGCCCAGCAGGGCTTGATGGGGGAACTCAGGCTGCACCGCCCGCCCTGGCACTAGGCCCAGGGACCTCAGGCTGTGCCCCCGTCCCCAGCACTGGGCTGGGGGACCTGAGAGTGCTCTGGGGGACCTAAGGCTGTGCCCCCCACCTGGCGGGGCTTGACGGGGGACCTGAGCCTGCGCTCCCCGGCCTGGCGGGGCTTGACAAGGGTAGGGCCGGCTGGGTCTGGATCTTGCCCAATGTGGGTGGGTTTTGCTGGGTCTGGGTCTCATGTGATTTTGAGGTGCCGTGGGTGGGTGGGGACTTGACTCTGGGTCCTGTGGTATGCCGCAGACTCTGACAGGAGGAGGATTTTCACATATATTTTACTAATTTTCTTTCATCTCTGACACTTCTATTATAGAGAAAGGGCAAATAGCAATATTAAAATATTTCCTCTAATTAATCCCCTTTTAATGAGCATGAATTTTCGTGTACTGGGCCACTAAGATATATATATATATATATATATATATATATATATATATATATATATATATATATATATATATATTCCTTATCACATAACCCTACTCTCCCTTTTCAAAATCACCTTAATTCAATGTGTTGAAAATTGAATTTGTCATTTATCTCTGCAAAGCCTCTTCCCCACTGGTACTCCTTACTTGTACGGATGTCACCACTTACTAGTGTCAAAATCAAAAGCAAAGAGGTTGCCCTTTGCTCTCCCCAGTTCACATCCACACAACTGCAAAATGTTATGGATCCATTCTGCCTTCTAAATTATTTGTTTCACCCCCGCTATTCCCCTCTGTGGGTCACCACCATTGCCCACCAAAACCTCCAGTCTGCAGTGACTTCTTCCTCCTCTTCCTCTCACCTCTCTCCACATCACATTCTCAGGGATGCTTCCAAAACACATATCTACTCTTCACTGCTCAGAGTCTAGCAGTGGCTACTCGTTGCCCCTATAGAAAAAGGAAAGCCCCCATGTGTCTGTAAGGTGTGCTGTGACCTCACTCCTGGCATTTCCAGCATCATTTCTCTCTACATACCCTGCCCACTCCATGTTCCAAACAAAAGGGAGATTTTTCATTATCTGAAAGCTTCTCAGCACTGCCACCCATGTGGCTGCCTGCAAAATGTTTAGTTTGTCTCCACTCCCTAAATCTTTTGATGTTCCTCTTCACCTAATAACATTCACTCTTTTAATATCTGTTTTACTTTTATTTGTTCTGAGGGGGTCCTTATTTAACCCCCTAGATTATTTTTTTATGTTCTTGCAGTGTTCTGTGCTTTTCAAAAATTCAATTTATTTTTACATAATGTTTTATTGGTTTTTTTAAATGAAATATAAACAATGTGAGAGCAGTGACCATTTAAAACTGTCTTTTAGCTCTTTGTTTAGCGTTTGACATAAATGAACACCATATATTATTGCACAATAACTTAGTCAATTATACTGTTGATTGATTAATAGTGTATAAATGTAGTAAACTATGTATCTAAGTTGAATAGTATATTATCTGGGTAAGTTACCTGGGAAACATTTGCCATCATTGCACCTATAACTATAATTTAACTTTCACATGATATATTTAATGCAGTTAGAGCTGCTTCTTGGTAACTAATACTCTATATAACTCATTAGAGTATTCAAAAACTCTGTTGTTATATTTTTTTTTTCTCATGAGACATATAGGTCCTAAATAATTATCCTTTTACACTGACTCTCTTCTAATCACAAGGTCTTTTTTTATTGGACTGCAGCCCCAGCAGGGTCACCCCCACGGGAATTCAGCAAAGGACAACCTGTCAGAGCAAATCCAAGCATCAGTCCATCAGGCCCGTGAGGAGCAGCCCTACCCTGCACCCTCCCTGACAGCAGCACGACCTTCCCCATGGGAATGGACTAGACTCATTTACATTCTGCTCTTCAAGGAGAAGGGAAACCGTCCCTAAATAACACTGACATTAACATATACTGCAATGAATTTGCTGTTTTCTCAGTGTTGTAGAGACAAAAGAAAAAGCCCAATTAGTATAGCTCAATAGTGTTTTGTTCGTTTGGTTGTTTTTAGTATGTTTTTTATTGATTTTAGAGAGAAGGGCAGGGAGAGAGAGAAAATAACATTGATGTGAGAGAGAAACATCCATCAGCTGCCTCCTGCACACCCCCTACTGGGGATGAACCCCTCTCCCCCAACCCAGGCATGTGCCCTGGCTGGGAATCGGACTGGTGACCTTCTAGTGCATGGGACGATGCTCATCCAACTGAACCACACCAGCCAGGGCCACTCAGTAGTGTTTTAAGTACTGTAATGTACACGAACGTTCATGTGTATGTACACACAGAGGCACTAGAGAAAAAACATGTTAGTAAATTACATGCCTCACTACTAATACAAGGAATAAAAAACAATCATGGGGATTAATAGTCTCCTGGTAGCTTGAAAATTAGAAAAAATAAGATCCACCACATTGACTTATTTTTTATTTAATTTAAAATACTACTTTATTGAGGCGTGATTTACATACAATATCTATATACACATTTAATTCATATAACTTGAAGATAAGGGTACAGCTGTGAAGCCATCACCACAACCTATGTCATAAACACATCTATCACATCACTTAGGATGCATCTCTTTGGTGACCAAATAATTTCGTGTAAATTGCTTAATATTTCTGGGCCTCAGGTTTTCATTCCCTCATAGGACTGATGCTATCAGACCTTGCCGGAGACCAGTTCCAGCATGACAGCAGGGCTGAATCTGGGAATGGCTGATGGCATTTTCCCAAACCTGAATAGGATACATTAAATTGATTTCTTGGCTGCCCAACAGCTAAAGGGCATCTTAATCTACATCTTATTGCCTCCTACTGGCCAAATACCTGAACAGCCGTAGGCTAATTTCCCCCATTCTGTCAATGCTTGTGTATACCCTTTGAAGTGTATATCTCTGCCTCACCTCAGGACAATCTGTGTTAATAAAAAGTATGGGGTCCTGGGATGAGGAGACTTTTAAGACCTTAGGCCATAGACTTAGAATTTAGATCTTAGCTCTTTTAGCTAGGCTCCTCTGACCCCCAATGCCTTTCAAAATTATGCTTCGTCTCCGGACTCTTTATTAATCTATGCACAGCCTTCTCCAGAACCCCGGCAATACCTCACCTGGGTGTTGTAAGAATTAATGAGCTTACACACATACAATATTTAGAATAGTTCTCAGCACATAATATTCATTAAAACTAAGCTACATACTTTTTCCTAAAAACAATTACTTAATTATGTTACCTGCTCTAAAATCTCTGAAAATATAACCATTTGACATTTCAGGTAAGTTCTGTGATCTTCATTTCATAAGTTGAAAACTTAACTAAGGCAAAGACAGGTTAGCACGTTGCCCGGAATAGAAACCATGCAGTTCATTTAATCAATATCTTCTATTTTTTCCCCTCCAATGTGGTTGTTCTGTGGCTTTCATATCATCGAGAGTTTGAACTCTTACCTCTTGGAGTTCAAATAAGATAACTGACATTCTTTTAGAAACAGACATTGGAAGTGGTCAGCTTGGACCAACTCTTGGCCTCTAACAAAGATCTCTTTTCTCTCATGACTGAAAGGATGAGATCCAGAAGACCAGGAAAATTGAGGTGGAAGTCCCAAGGGAAAATGGACTTAGAGCAAGAAAAGGAGGGTTAAGTACATTTTTGTTGAATCATTCAGAGGTATGAGGGGCACCCACTAAAGAGCGATGCTTTAAATTGTGTAGAAGTATGGGCAATTTCTAGATTTGTGAATCATTTGTCATATGCCAGAGTGTGTCTTTTTTATGTAGAAACTTTAAAAATGTTTATGAAATATCTAGTGTGTATCAGATATTGTTCTTGACTCTGGGAAGACCGGAGTGAACAAAATGGAGAAGGTTCCTGTTGTTACCAGGGGATTAAGGTGATAACAGATAAGTGAGTAAATATATAAGGTGATTTCAGATAGGAAAGTATACCATGAATGAAACAAAATGTGGTAAACCAAAAGCTGATCATTGAGAAGCAATAAGCCACTTGAAAAACTTGGGAGATGTTGCAAGGCAGAGGAAGGGGCAAAGGCAATACTTGTTAAGAGGGAAGTAGTAACCATATGTCTGGGGTGAGTCCGCCAGCAGAGAGAGGTTCAAATAAGAGTCACAAATAGGACAACAGGACACTAGACTTTTAGGGAGAGAGCAACTTATGTGTGGGCCAAATCAGGGTGAGATCTTTTAGACTACATTAATTTTTTTCAGATATTGAATACTTACAAAGCGCCTGGTACTTTGTGAAATTGGGCGGACTTATCAATGAACAAAATTCATTTAGCCCTTGTGTTTGTGAAAGTTATGTTCTATGTGGCCTCTGCACAGGATTGAAAATAACCGAGACAACATAAAAGAAAGAGCCCTGGAAACTGTAAAATCAATGAGGAAGCAGGTAATCCAATAATTCGATCAAGACCCTAGGACAGAGTTTCAATATTCCATAGCTTTTTTGATTTTCACGTATTCTTTAATTAAATCAACAATTACAAAACTAATGCTATAATAAATATGCAAGGGCTTACATCATTTTTAATACTATGTAAGTAAAATCAAATTATAAGTAAATTTCTAAGTAAAGTGCTTAGTCATTTGGGCACTAGAAAAATAACTCACTGTATACAAGTTACTTTGGAACTAAATTATGTTACAAATGACTTTGGTGATCTTGCTTGCTATGTATGGTAAGGAAAATAACAGAGGACATTAAAATAGTGTGTGTAAAATATTAAATTAAGTTTTCCTGCATGTCAACAATATAGAACAAAATTTAATGCATTATAAATGACCCGTAAATGTTCATCTCTGCATTTAGAAAATCCAGGTGATCTCAAAGCCTAAAACCCCTGTCAGCCAATTTAAACTGAATTGGCTTGAGATACTGCCACCAAGTGTACCTGGGGACATAAGGTCCTAAAAAAGAGATTATCCCAGCTTAAATCATAGAGCAATTGCGCAATACATCAGACCAAAACTTTTTAAATTAATTTTTGCTTTATTTATGTATTTACTTACATTTAGAAAATAAGAAAATTGGACGGGGCTATTTTTTTTTTTTCTTATTTCATGGGGACAGTGATCCATTATCTTGTCTCTTCTGTTTAAACAGCAGATTTATTGACCATAAACCTTATATGATGGCCTTGTGGAATTAGGTATTATACGAGGATTTGTTCTGACATGCACATTAAGTTGACTGAGTATAGCCTTCATGAAAAAAAAAAATCTAATGACCATCACTGCCAAGTTAACCAAGGGCTCTGAAAATCCATCTGTGTTCTTTGAGATCTGTAATAAATATTCTGCATCAGTTAATTGTGTGGGGAATCCAGCTTTCTTTTAATTCTTTTTATTAGTCATACAAATGTGGATTTGGGAGACGAAGAATTATTGAAAAATATAAGCTGATTTCACTCCGATTCACTGGCTTTCTTTACATTTACATAGAATTATTGTATCACAATAGAACTCTAGCAAAACATGCCTCACATTGATGGATTCAAAAAAATTATAGATTACATTATTCTCACTGAAACATGGCCATAAATATATTTTTTTACATTATTTGTTTGTTTGCTTATTTTGAGTGATACCTGAAAAACTTGATGTTATGAAATTAGGCTTAAAATATTGAGCCTGAAGACAAATGTGTCTCTAAAAGTCTAAATCCCCAGGAATTTGCAGAAATCATTGGTATGGCTTTGGACACATGCAATGTATTGAATGAGAACTTGAGCCAAAGCATCTAAATTTCCAGCTAAACTCTAGTTGGCATCTGGATTACACATATATGGGTTACACGTGGTCTGTTTCTTGAAAGTCCAATTAAAATGCCAATTCCTCTGCTATGCTCTCCTTTGTCATCTGCAGTATTTTCCTCTTCTTTGTCTCTTCTGTACAGCATTTCTCTAGATATGTATTATACTGCATCAGATCATTAATGTGTCTTCTTTCTGTCTTCTGAACCCTGACTATCCCATCCAAACAAAACATACACACCTTCTTCTAAAATAGGAACTGAAGGTGTTCAACTCTGTATTCCCAGATGCTAACAAGACACAATATAGGATATTGATATATTGTGATATATCATAATGTGCTACTATTTATCTGCTCTATCACCAATAATAAGTAAATGGTGTACTGAGTGACTAACAGGATGGAAGGTTGGATGGGTGAGTGGATTCAGTATTTTTAACCATTGTAGTGTTGGTGCTTAAATTCTTGTAATATGAGCTAAGATGCTCACTTTGGCTGAAAATATGTTGAAGAGTATCTCAAATACTAAAAGACAAAAACCTAACTAAGAGGAAAACAAAGTTAATTTACACTTATTTGTCTTATTCTATTGCTTTGGCACAAAGACTATTGCATAAAGCATAAAAAAAGGTTGGCTATGGTATCATTTTCAAAGTTAAAATGAGTTTCTGCTCATAAAATATACAATTACCTGGAGGGATTTTAAAAATTGTCTGAGTCATGTAAGAGCATTTGATATACTGTTAAATTGGATAACTATATTGGAATGTAAAAATTTATGAAAGTGGAATGCTTGACTTTTAATTTGAGAGTTTAATTAAAAACATACAACGCTATCATGTGGTTGATTAGCTTTCATGGTTTAAAATTAGTCAAGTAATAATAAGTATCTAGATTTGTAATATAACTGTTCCCTAAGGCTCGTTTCTCAGATTCAACCTGGCATGAGTTTGAACACTAAATTAATTTATTCAAAGTAAATAGAAATTAAAAACTATAGTTTATGAATTCAAATGTTCTCATCAAAAGTAAAGCATCCATTTGTCTGAAAATTCTTGCCAACAGCTATATGCTGATGCTTCCATTCTTGGTGTACCAAACCAATTCCAATCTGAAAGATGAATGTTCAAAGGAGCATCGGGAATTCTGCACTCTGTCATTAGCAAACCATGAGCTTGACAGTCACACATATTGAAAATCTTTGTGTATCAAACCAACCAGAAGAAAAATATATTCCTAGAATTCCTATAACTTCTCACTCCAAGAATATTGCAAGAAAGATGATCTACTCCTACTCTCTACTCACAGATTAATGCAGGTGTAATATGTTTGTCTGAAAATTTGCTGGCATAATAAAGAATGCACTAACACATATAAGAAGCAACCTGCTCCTAAATGCTGCCTTTTGAAAGGATTAATCTCCCATGAGTGATATATTCTATTAAAGTAGTTTACTCAAGATAAGATTGCAGTTATTAGAAAGTGTTATACTGACTGAGGACATTTTCCTCACTGCCTCTCCTTTCCTTTTTCTGATAATTAAACACTATCTTGCAAATACTAACTTCTCCTTCGCCTGTAGGCATGTATGAGTCAATTGCATTTTCAAGAAATTCTTGCTCCATCCGTCTTCTTTTCAAAGTGCTGTTTTGTCACTCTGATCCCTGTCATATGGAAAGCCTGGAAATACATCACTTGCTCAAATGAAATCACTTGTGTGTTTCTCTACACCTGTGCAATACCTGTTAACCAATAACAAATAATGCTCCTGAGGGCTGAGTGTGGTGCCCTTGTTTTTCTTGCTCACCTATTTATGTGATTTCAAATATCAACGGTACCAGGGTGACTTTGATTTATATTTCTAGGCCTGACCTCTTGTCCTCTCTATCCTCTTGCGTTTCACAGCCCACTGGATGTTTCTTGATTGTAAATGGTACCCAATTTTTGCCATCCCATTTCTCCCTTCTTTCCCAATAATTTTTAAAAGAATTTTGATAACCCCCAAATCTCAGAAGCTATGAATTATCTTTCACTCTTTCCAATCCTATGATCACTTTATGAAATCACATGCTGAAATGTGTTGTAATCCATCTCTAAATCCAGCTTCTCTTCTCTCTCTTTGCTACCCAACTCTACCCAGACAGATAGGGACTCATGGAAACTGCATTAAAATATGACAATGACATCTTTGTTTGGAAATAATATTAATAGCTTACTCAGACCATATTTTCTATCTTCCTCAAGTGATTCTGCTGGCTCATCTTTTTGTTTGTTTGTTTGTTAATCCTCACCCGGGGATATTTTTCCATTGATTTTTAGGGAGAGTGGAAGAGGGGAAAATAGAGAGAAACATCGATGTGAGAAAAAAACATCAGTTGGTTGCCTCCTTCATGCACCTTGACCAGGGCCTGGGCCGGGAGGGGCCTGCAAATAAGGTACATGCCCTTGACCAGAATCGAACCCGGGGATGCTTTGGTCAGCAGGCCGACAATCTACCCACTGAGCCAAACCTGCTAGAACTCATTTTTGCCTCCTTAAATAAAACTCACTTAGAAGATTCAAGGATCTTTGGCAAGTAGCTTACGTTCATGCCATATGCTTATTATGCGTTCAGTCATTTTATTCTGTGCAGACTTGAGAACTTTTTCCCCCCCTCTCTGATAGGTTTATTATTTTTACTTATTCTTTAGTACTATTTTCAGGTCTGCTATTTTCCAGGTGCTGAGGAACTAGAGATAAACAAGCTATGGTTACCATTCTCAAGGAACTTTGTTATCCCAGAGGGGATGCAGATACAGATATGTGAACAATTAAGTTCTGTTCACTGTGACAAGCGCAGGAATAAAGATACATACAAGGAAGTAAAGCAAAGACATGAGTTACTAGGTTGCATTGAGATCATTTAAATAAAGATCCACTGAGGAAAGCTAGAGAGGAGAGTTCTCCAGGTAGCAGAAAACCAATGCAAGTGGAGAGGCAGAAAATAGAACAAGGTATTTTGAGAACAATGATTTCAATAATACCAGACTCAAGTCTCTAGAGGCAATCTCTATGGAATAGACATTTAGAATAATATTTCAATTTTTTACTGGAATGAGTCTAATGTAATGAAAACTGAATAATGCTTATTTTCTCCAATATGTATATTGATTGTCATTTAAAATATATATATATATTTATTTCAGAGAGGAAGGGAGAGGGAGAGAGAGGTAGAAACATCAAGGAGAGAATCACTGATTGGCTGCTTCCTGCACGCCCCCTAGTGGATGGAGATCCAGCTCAAAACCCTGGCATGTGCCCTGACCGGGAATCGAATGGTGACCTCCTGGTTCATAGATTGATGCTCAACCACTGAGGCACATTGGCCCGGCCGGGTAGGTTGTAAATTTTTTAAACATATATTTGTAGTAAATGAGATTATTTGTGTATGTAGAAAATGAGGTCATTCAATGTTAAGCATACCTTTCTACAAGCCAGCATTTACTTGTATTTCCTTTATGATTAAAACTAGAGGCCCAGTGCATGAAATTTGTGCGGGGGTGGGGGGGGTTCCCTCAGCCCAGCCTGCATCCTCTCCAATCTGGGGCCCCTTGGGGGATGTCCGACTGCCATTTTAAAATGGCAGTCGGACATCCCTTTCAAAATCCAGGACCACTGGCTCCTAAACCCTTGCCTGCCTGCCTGCCAGCCTGATCACCCCCTAACCACTCCCATGCCGGCCCAATTGACACCTAACTGCTCCCCTGCCGACCTGATCGCCCCCAACTGCCCTACCTTGCCAGCCCGATGACCCCCAACTGCCCTCCCCTGCCAGCCCGATGACTCCCAACTGCCCTCCCCTGCCAGCCTGATCTCCCACAACTGCCCTCCCCTGCCACGACCCGCCTCCTCGGCCGGGACCCGCTTCTTCCACGTGAGGCAGCGGAGATGCCAGGACTGACCTCCTCCATGTCGTGCAGAGCCACAGGACTCCTAGGCCTCACCTCGTGGAGCAGCTTCCAGGCCCTGCCTCCACTGTGCACGCGACCGTCTTGTGGCGGCCATCTTCGTGCTTGAGGGCGTGATGCCACCTAGGCTTTTGTTAGTATAGATGTTCTAAGGATCTGATTTTGTATTTGGATTAGGTAAAGGGTACAACAGTATCTCAGCTGGCTGTCTGGGTTCCTCAGGGTTGGTCAGAAAGCTTAGGTTATTTGCTAAGAAAGTGAAAGGAAATGCAGCTAACCATGCTCATGCAACCTCTGCTATTCTCTCTTTGGCCCTCACTAACTCTCCTTTGTGAGTCTCAAGGCCATTGATCACCTCCCAAATATATTTATAAAATTGTCTGTTGTGCTACATGTTCTTTCTCTCTGACTTAAGGTGAACCTTCCCACAATTGCATCATAGTCTTTACACAATCATCTTAAACAAATAATTTTAAAAATATGTCTTTTATCCTACGTTATAAGGTTCTTAGAATATTAAAAAAAACAACACATGTTTTACTCTCAGAGCTGAGTACAGTGTCTGCTTTATAAGTGGCCACTTTACCTGGGCATCCCACCGACTAGTGCTTCTGCTGTCATGCATGTCCTAAGCGAGGCTAAATGCCTGAAGAATAGCTTCATGGAAATGAAAAGAAAACATAATTACTGCAAACGGTGGTCAGAGACCAAAAACAAAAAAAAGACAAATAAGGAGATTGATTTTATTCAGGGGACTGAAAAAGGCAGTTCCCCAGGTCTAAGGAGGGGGCAGAGCACGCAGCAGCGGGCTTCGCCTTACACCGGACAGGAAGCCATGAGCATGTTGTAGGTGAGTTGATTTACATCGGGCTGTTTTACAAAAGCAGGGAGAGTCTCATTCAGTTATCTGAGCAGGAACCGTTTTTTCTCTGGTTACCTCATTTCTCTGCAGAATAAAGGATTCTAATCCCAGCTAATCACCCATGAGATAAAGGATGGGCAGTTGTGCAGTCCCTGGCTTTGACATTAGGTTCAGGCGGAAGGTAAAGATCTTAGACTTCTCACAGGTGAACAAGGTAGCCAAGGGACAGCAGGGCCCACGGGAGTCATGAATGACAGTCTAAGCCAGTTTTCCATAAGCCATTTTCCAGAAAACAAAGGGGATGGGATTTGGGGGTAAAAAAATAAACTAGGGCTGTTCCTCAACTGCTCTCTGGAAGTGAAGAAGTCAGCTGTAGCTCAACCTTGTGTTAAATTAATTAAACAAGAAGGCCATTAGACAGAAGTGGCTCTAATATTGTGGTGGCCTAAGTAAGCAACCTAAAATCTAAGCCTGTAAATGTCTCAAGGTTACAAAATCAAAACACCAAGGACAACCAATCACAAACAGCCATGAGGCTTTAGGCTAGAGACAATCAATAATTTCCTTTCTTTGCTTCTGCAGTTTATAGGTCTTTCCCAGCCTCCTGTGTGCCCAGGGCTCCCAACAACTTCTGGTTTGGTAGCTGCCCTATTTGATTCGATTTTTACTCAAATTATTAAAACCTTTAATACGGTTTACTTAATGTTTTAACAATTGTAACAGCTTAGAGAATATTTTCAGTGAGATGGTTTCTGGTATTTGTATTTAATGCCGTTTATTATTATTTACTCTAGCTTAGTGTTGTTGTTTTTTTTCAAAATTAATAACTTCTGTAAATATGTCATGTATTTTCGGTTACAAGTCTTTTTTTTTTTCTTTTTTCCTTTTCACTGAAATGCCTTCATTAGTTTATTGGTCCAACTTTCATTGGCTCCTTTTTTTTTTTTTGTCACAACATGCTTCTAAATTATGGTAATATATCATTGCTTCCCACAGATGTGAGCTCATTTGTAGGGTCAGAAATGTGACTCCCAAAATGTGCTAATACAGTGGAAAAAAGGGTTGATGCCTTTGTTTAATTTTATTAATAAGCAAGATTTTTTTCTTGTCCTACATAGAAACTAGGTTAACTTTTCAGTTTAAAAAGTCTTGCAAAATAAATGGCCATGTGTTTGATTTATATAGGCAACATAGAAACTGTGCACTTTAAAATTGAAAGATTTTATGCTAGGATTTATGCTTCATGTAGTTCGTTAGATGTGGGTCAAATTAACGAAATATTTCATTGGTATTGTTCTGCCAGAATTCATAAGAATGCTATAATTCTGCACGGGTTACACTCCTTCAATCTCACTGAAACAACACAGATTCAGTGTGATACATGGTGCTATCATATTGATTGTTTATACATTTACTTTCTCTTTATCATGTAACTCCAGGGATTCCTGCTTCCCTTCAAATGCAGGATTCTTATCAACTAAGCCACAGGGATTAACAAGAAACAACAGAAGATTTTTTCTAAACTTTTATATCCAATGAAACATATATATCTTTAATGAGATATAGAAAAAATGGTCATTTTTTTTTCCAGAATAAATGTTCACAAAAAATTATTATAATCCGTATAAGATAGCCTGATTCTTTTGAGATGCATACCTATTAAGAATGACTAAACTCATATTAAAAAAAGACATTTGTAGATATTGTTATCATTGAGATATCCTTTCAACCCATCTTTAAAAATCAACAATAGCCCAGAAAGGTCTATGCTAAAATGTATGTGTGTGATCTTCTTGCTGTAGGAATATGCTAATAGAGAACCTAAATATGGAAAAGAATACATAGGATGCCTTTCAGGCTTTACAACTTGCCTAATTCAGACAGGTAATTTAGAGGTAAAGAAGATTAACTCTAAACTCTGTGATTGGTGACAATTTTTTAAAATCCATTACCCAAAATAAATAGTCAATAAACACAACTATTTAAAATAGAGCCAGCCAATTCTAGATTACTCACTAAAGAATGGTTTGTAGGTCACTAACATAAATTTTAGAAATAGTAAATTTCTATTACTATTCCATGTCTTTGTAAAATGTTTTTGGAAAATGGGGAGTGATGTTAATAATTATGAAATTGTTTTAAAATGCACCCTTCCTGGCAGGAGGAAGGGAAATATTGAAATATGCCCCTGGTATTGTCCATAACAAAAGGCTACCTACTCTTCAGAGGAAAGACTGTACCAGAGTCTTATCTCACCCAGAAGGATGGGACTTATCCAATTTCATCCTCTCTAGCTCACTTGTCTCACCTAAGAAGGAATTGGGAGCTAAGAAACACTTGTAAAAGTCATAGCCCAGAGACACAGACCCACTAACAACTCAGATTTCATTATCTATCTATCTATCTATCTATCTATCTATCTATCTATCTATCTATCATCTATCTATATAGAACCCTAATATGCAAATAAACCAAACGGTGGAACAACCGAACAACCGGTCGCTACGAGGTGCGCTGACCACCAGGGGGTGCACACGGAACATGGCGGGTGTTGGGATGATGGAACAGGTGAATGGGGGCGCCAGACCAAGGCGGGGCGTCAGTCACTGTCATTGGGGCGAGCCTCTGGTGGTTACTGAGAATTCTTAGCTCCCACACGCCACGGTCCCGCCCGGCGCTCGCACCTGCAGCCGGCACTGGCCCCGCTTGCACCCGTTGCCTGCACTGGAGCCACCACTAGAACCCCAATCACTTGGCACTGTCAGCAGGTGTGAGTGGCGGCTGCCGGCCCCTATCGCCCCTGAGGGCTTCTCCCCTCCCCCTGCTCCTGAGGGGTGATCGAGGATGGCAGCCACCTCTTGCACTTTCTGCTGGCACTAGCCCCAATTGGTCCATGCTATCAGCGGGTGCGAGCAGGGCCAGCACTGTCAGTGTGTGGGAATAGCGGCGATGGGAGCGGGGCTGCCAGCAGACAGGGGACCAGGGCCCGCTGCAGGAGGGGCTGGGAAGGGGCATGGAGGATGGGCCGAGACCTGCCCCTGTGCCAACCTCAGCCTCGTGGCCCACACTTCCTTTCAAGGTGCACAAATTTGTGCACTGGGCCCCTAGTAATTATAGAAAGCTTCCCCTCTCGACCACATTAATAGGAATCCAGGATTTTAAAAGTGGATTACAGTTTAAAGAAATGCAAGACTCAGATTCTAATGAGGAAGGAGTTCTTAGGGAAGCTCAGAGATAATAGGGGAGATAAAAACAACATTGGAGGAATATAAAACCTAAGAGAAAAACAAGTAAGCAAAGAATGACCTGTCTTTGATATTAATATAGACTAAGAAGACTGATAGACATGTTGAAAGCTAAATGACTTTATATGACCAAATTTCCTGTAAAAATCTTCGTAATTTTTTTGAGTAATCTCCATACTGTTTTCCATAGTGACTGCATCATTTACAAGTACACAAGGGTTCCCTTTTCTCCACACCCTCATAAACCCTTGTTATTTGTTAATTTTTTGAAAATAGCCATTCTGACAGGTGCAAGGTGATAGTCACTGTGGTTTTGATATACATTTCCCTGATGATTAGTGATGTTGAGAATTTTTTCATATGTCTGTGATGTAGAGAACAAACTGATGGTTGCCAGAGGGGATGGGAGTTGAGGGATGGGTAAAAAAGGTGAAGGGGAATAAGAGGTACAAACTTCCAGTTATAAAATAAATAAGCCACAACAATGTAGTGTACAGCCCAGGGGAGATAGTCAATCATATTGCAATAATTTTGCCCAGTGACAGATGGTTGTTAGACTTGTCCTGGTGATGACATTGTAAGGTATATAAATGTCAAATCACTAGGCTGTATGCCTGAAACTAATATAATATTGAATTCCAACTATACTTTAATAAAGTTTTGAAAATGTCTTTCTAAACTTTATAATGAAATGCCTTAGATCAGCCAAATGCTGTAAAAAGCTATATTTTGGAACAAGTGATAGGTTTAATTGGAATATCTGCAAAAACAAAATAAAAAAAAACACTAACTTTGGGTCAGGGTCTGTTTCTCAGGGAGGTGAATTTTATCTAAATGCAATTAAATGAATTATAGTAAATATTTCTGGCAATAATAAAATGTGCAGCTTTTGAAAAGTGAGGATTTTGTTTTGTTTTACTTTTGATGTTTTGCTGGAAACATTCAGTCTAGTGAGTGAAGTGCAGATTTTGATCTGAGAGTGTTTCTCCTTCATATTGAGATTATTTCTAAACTAGAGGCCTGGTGCATGAAATTCGTGCACGGGTAGGGTCCCTAAGCCTGTGGGGTGACTGGTGGGGTGATTGGGAGGGTCCCTGCTGGCACCCGCCTTGGCCGGCCTGGTGCTGCCCGCTCGTCACCTCCGCCCCCTGCCGCCGCTGCTGGTAGATTCCCTCTGTGGGGCAATCTGTGGGGCGATTGGAGGGGTGGACCCCACTTTCACCCACCTTGGATGGCCTGGGGCCTGCAGGCTGGGGGCAGCTCCTGCATTGAGCATCTACTCCAGCCGTGGGCAAACTATGGCCCGCAGGCCGGATCCGGCCCCTTTGAAATGAATAAAACTAAAAAAAAAAAGACCATACCCTTTTATGTAATGATGTTTACTTTGAATTTATATTAGTTCACACAAACACTCCATCCATGCTTTTGTTCCGGCCCTCCGGTCCAGTTTAAGAACCCATTGTGGCCCTCGCGTCAAAAAGTTTGCCCACCCCTGGTCTATGCCCTGGTAGTCAGTGTGCATCATAGTGACCAGTTGTTCCGCTGGTTGTTCTGCCATTTGATTGATGTGCATATTAGGCTTTTATTATATAGGGTTTTGTGGGCATTTATCATTGATGATCTTTAAAGAGACTTTTAATAATAAAAATAAAGAAATGTTTTCCAAAAATTAAGCCATACAGATACTTCCTAAAATCAAGCATAGTATGCACTCATTATCATATAAATGATATTTATAATGGTGATAATAGATATTTACTTTTCGGAGAATGCATATGGAGGCAAAAAGGACCAAATTCACATAACTGCAGAGTAATGTGTGTATTTTAAGATCTGTTGAGGGCTTAATCGTGGCACCTTGAAGAGTAGTCCAGTTCTCACAGATATGCGAAGAAGGGCTTGGAGGAGTCAATACATTGTCCAGCCAGTGAGCTACTTGCAGTTATTTGTCCCATTCAAACACAGAGGGGGAAAGGAGGTTAGCCCCCCCCCCCTTTTTTTGTTGGTTAATCCTCACCGAAGGATAGTTTTCCCATTGATTTTTAGAGGAAGTGGAAAGCAGGGTGTGAGACAGAGAAAAACATTGATGTGAGAGAAACAAATCAATTGGTTGACTCCTGCATGTGCCCTGACAAGGGCAGGGATGAAGCTTGCAACCAAGGTATGTGCCCTTGACCAGAATGGAACCCACAACCCTTCAGTCCATTGGGCGAAGCTCTAACTACTGAGCAACCAGCTAGGGCAGCCCTCCCCTCTTTTTCTTCCTTCTTCAGTCCTATCAGACTGAATCAGAATTAGCCACCTTTGGTCAGACTTCCATGATGATGTTCTTCTGATATTGGTCCCACATATTACACTTAGATTTAGTTTTCTGAAACACTAGAATGGACTCTTATCAACATATGCAAAACATATCGATCACACATGTATCATACTGAAGCTAGATCTAATATCAGTGTCCAGAGCTAGGAAACTACTCACGGAGCTCTGAGATAGTTCAATCCATTTTCGTAGGGGAAATCACATCAGCTCATAAACAATTTGATATAACTCTCTGTTGTGACTATGTCACCACCCTTTTCATTTCCCAGTTCCTTTTAGCTCAACTCCATGCATATGTCTTTCCTACAGGTGATATGGTCCTCCATTCCTGCCCTAAGATGGATAACATTATGGAAATAAGCTTTTTCCTCTGAGTACTGGATCTGTGTTCTTTAGGTCACTATGGTTGTGTGATAAATTGTGTCTGTACAATGGGAACCAAAAAATCAAAATGTCTTGTCCTTCATAGTTCCTTCCCCCATTCTCTGTGTCATGAGGGCTGGTGGATTTGTGGGGCTTCATGTAGGTTTCTTCCTTTCAGATCTCAGTGATTGCCTGCTGTATTGTTCAGTTTCCCTTCTAGAACTAGAGACCAACATTATAGCATTTGAGGAAATCCTTAAGCCTCTTGCATGCTAATATAAATTTTCTATTACAAAAACCAAAGAGCAAATTAATTTGACTTTTTCATGAATGCACATATGTATTATGTAAATATTATAACACACATATATATGGCACACATATACTCACATGCATATGTATACATATATAAATACTAGAGGCCCACTGCACAAAATTTGTGCATGGGGGGGGGGGGTTCCCCTCAGCCCAGCCTGCACAGTCTCCAATCCGGGACCCGTTGGGGGATCTCCTGATTGGGCCTAAACCAGCAGCTGGACATCCCTCTCACAATCCTGGACCACTGGCTCCTAATTGTTCACTTACCTGCCTGCCTGGTCACCCCTTACTGCCACCCCCTGCCAGCCTGGTTGCCCCCAACAGCCCCCCTCCTGCTGTCCTGGTTGTCCCCTACTGCCCTCCAACCGCCAGACTGGTCGCCCCTCACAGCACCCCCGCTAGCCTGGTAGCCCCATGCAGCCTGCTGTTTAGTCGTTTGGTCATCCCTCACTAACCCTCCTGCCGGCCTGGTTGGCCCATGCAGACTGCTTGTTCAGTTGTTTGGTTGCCCCTCACAAACCCCCCTGCAGGCCTGGTCATAGGCAGCCATCTTGTGAGGGTATGAGGGTTAATTTGCATATTACCTCTTTATTATATAGGATATATTTACCCTTTTCAGTGTGTTTTCACTTTTCAAAATACCAAAAAATTCATCATGTATCTATTTGTTTCTAATAATCACTCATTATCATGGCAACACCTTATCTGAGTCCTATCAGATCAGGTGAGCTTTTTTACAGCTATTGTCCAGTGATACCATCCTACGAACAAAAGGAGTTTGATGATTCTATCAAAAGGAGTTTATGCTTCCTATCCTTGTATGTACTAGTACAAATGGCTTTTTTACTGCATTCATTCCTCATTAACTCACCCAGGCGCATGGATAAACATTATTTTTGGAAGAAGTAAAGATTAAATGCACAACTCAGGATTCACCTGGAAACTTGAATCTCTCCTCTCCAGATGAGTTTCTTATATACAAACCACCTATATAGTTTCCAGTGTCAGCTTGGAAATAACTTAAACATTTCAAGATTTTTCTGTTTTTGGGGGGAGGCTACTTTTCCTTATATTATTTGTAGAGCGAGTTTTACAATAGAGGAAACAAAAATATCTCAATTCATCTTCTATGCTGTCCATGTCACTTTCAGTTTCTGTGAGACGTTATATAACACACATCACAGAGCTTGTCTCCACCTTTGTGTTGAAAACACGGGATTATCATTGTTTTCTCCTCAAATGTTTGGCAGCTTTGCCTTTTCCCCAACCCCATCTGTCTTTTTGCAGCTGTTCAGTTGCATTTATACTCACATTTTTGGCTTTCAAAATCAATAATTAAAAATGGGTTATTTTTGTTGTTGTTGCTGTTACATTAAAATTCCTCAAGCCCCAAACTCTAATGACCCATCTCTTCCTATCTGCCAACCACCACCCCCACCCCCCCATGTTCATTCTCAAGGTCATCTCAGATCAATACAATTGGCATAACATTTTTAAACTCAGAATTTTTCAAAGTTCACTTCATTTATCCATTCATACATATTAATGTAAAGTGGCTGTGCCTACACATTTTAAAAAGAAAATAACTCCATATATATACCTTTAAATTTTATTCAAGAATAACATAAATGGAAGTACTCATGTACCTAATTATGACTCAGGTATGAAAGGCATTGTGACATGTTTATTAAATAGATTTCAAAATTGTTCCAATCTCCAAAACAAGATGGACATATATACAACTTTTCAGTTCATTATTCACTGAGAAAATATGCCACTCAAAGGGGCCAACATAATGTGTAGATCCCCTAATGTCCTACAGTTCTAACTGTGAGGAGGCATTTCAGGGGAAGAAGCACAAATGCACATGTGTACCAATGAATGTGTTATCTCTGGGCATCATGTTCACTTGTAGATGCCAGGTATATATGAGAGAGATGAAGAAATTCTGATTCAAGGAAAAGACAAAACATTACTCTGAATACCTTAAGATGCGTCTGTTCGATAATTCATGGTTGGAAGCTTATGGACACATATCAGAGCAATGAATGCATCACTAGTTTGGAATTTTAACTAGCTTTTTTGGGGTTGCTATTTTCACTGCAAATTCCAAAAGCCTGGAGTTATACACCAGAGGGGATCTGTCACATTAAGTGACTTAGAAAGTCTGTACTTAAGGAGGAGCTGCATTGAAAAGCAAAAAGGAAGAAATTAGTTCAAAGCAAAAACATGGCCATAAACAGTAGGAGCTGGGAGTACACAGGTGCACCAGAAAGTCAGCCAGTCATCGTCATATGTCAACCACCTCCCACACCTCCCACAAGCTCCCCAGGTACCTGTCTGCACCCCCAACCTACACAACTGCTGGTGACTTCCTGCTGCATACGGTGCTCCATGGTGACTCAGGGGGCCCATGACAGCTGGAAGGCTCCATGCAACTCCCCAAAGTCAGTGCCACCTGGAGTGGCACCCAGATATCACCTCCCGCAAATGCAGTTTCTTTTTTCTTTTTTCTTTTCTTTTCTTTTCTTTTCTTTTCTTTTCTTTTCTTTTCTTTTCTTTTCTTTTCTTTTCTTTTCTTCTTTTCTTTTCTTTTCTTTTTTTTTTCTTTCCTTTCCTTTAATTTTCTTTTATTTTTTTAATCTTTATTGTTTTTTTCTTTATTGGTTAAGGTATTACATATGTGTCCTTATCCCCCCATTGTCCCCCCACCGCCCCCACTCATGCCCTCACCCCCCTGGTGTCTGTGTCCATTGGTTAGGCTTATATGCATGCATGCAAGTCCTTTGGTTGATCTCTCCCCCTTACCCCCACCCTCCCCTACCTTCCCTCTGAGGTTTGATGGTCTGATCATTGCTTCTCTGTCTCTGGATCTGTTTTTGTTCATCAGTTTATGTTGTTCATTATATTCCACAAATGAGTGAGATCATGTGATATTTATCTTTCTCTGACTGGCTTATTTCGCTAATCTTTATTGTTGAAAGTATTATATATGTCCCCCTTTTCCCCCCCATCGGCCCTCCAGCCCACCCCACCCTGCAGTTTCTTTTCTATATAAAAGTATGATGAGATGGGTTTAGTAAGTGAACAGTTTTCTTTGGTAATCAAATGCATCTATGGTTACATAATTTGCAAACATTTAAAAAAATATTTGAATCTCTGTACTTCTTCATTTCTATGAAGTTTTTCATTGTTTTTATGAAATGGTTCTGTGATTTTATCTAATTCATTACAAGTGCTCTTAAAGATTAAAATCAGCTTACATGAGTTATACAATGCACTAGGATTAGTGAGCTGCTGTTCACCTCATCTTGTTGCTAATACAGTAAGCCAGAATTCTCATTGTTGATGCTTTTCAGCATATCTCTCGAGTGCCCATTACATTTGAAAAGCTAGCATACTAAAAATTAAAGTAAAAAGAGTCATTTTTCAGTATAAACATATCCATACACACTCAGGTCAATTAGACTTTATATAGGGATAATGGCATTTCAAACAATAATTGGTTGGAATATAGGAACATGAAAACAGTTGGCCAGTTTTTGTTATTTGTATTATGATGTCTCATGAGAAGAAAAACAAAGGAAGTTGCTTGAAGAAATGTTTACATTAACATACAGTTAATGGCTTTCTGCCAAGTATGCTTTGTCAGAAGTTATCTAATTAGTACCTCATTTTTTTTGTTTTTGTTTTCTCAAAAAGGCTCATAATCCTTCTTAAAGCTGCCAAATGTTGAAGGTCTTTGGTATACTTCACAAACAAAGCAGATTTAACATCATCAGGAAAATAATGAAAACGTTATCCTTTCTAAGGCAAGCTCATTGATGTTATCAAAATAGCAATGAAAACATTAAAAAAATTTTAGGATTCTTAAACTTTCCTTTTATAGAAATAACTTTCTCAAAGTCAGCTTAAGAGTGAAAAATGAGATCATTACGTTTCACCCTAAGAACATGTGCTCAGAACGGAAACCAAGGTTTTAAACCAACTCTTCTTTTGAAACTCATGATCACAAATAAGTAATTATCATTCTTTTTCATATCAATAAGTGAACGGAGTGACAGACCCAAATTAGACATTTGGTTCTTGCCTGCTCACATGTGGGGGCTGGGGGAGGGTCGGGGGAAGAATCTGCTCATTTTTAAAATCTGCCCTTTGCTTTCCTTTCTAGTAAACTCATGGTTCCATTCTCACACAAGTCATATCTTTTGTTCTCTTTCCTGTTTCTCTCCTCATCTATTATTGTCCCTGTTTCTGTCCCCGTTAAGTGCAGAACTGATATGGAGACGGGCTTAGCGCGCAGGGCCAAGGCCAGCTGTGTTGGGCCAGCCCAGAGGAAGAAGCTTGTCCAGGGCTAGTCACACAGGCCAGTCTGCCAGTCAATCCCCATTCCAACCTCAGAGGTCACCCTGCCAGAGTTGCGCACACTTCAGGCTGTCAGGAGGCAGTGAGGGCATTGGCAGCAATAAATGTGACATAAAGTAAGGTCCTGCAATAGCAGTTGAAAGGAGAAAAGAAATGTTAATGTTGTTATCCAAAAACCTAATGATTTTACCCAGGATAAAAAAAAGGGACGAAATAACAAATTTCCATCTCCAAGTGCTGACTCTTGAGGCCATATGTTAAAGGGCCCAAGAACAACTTACAACCAAGATTGTTTTCCAAGTGCCTTCTTCTGTTATCTTTCAAAAAAGATTAAGTGTGCTTTTTGGTTTGTTTGTTAGTTTCCTTAATCACCAAATGTACTGCTTCTTTGAGCCATTGATTTAACAGAAAATGAGAACTCAATAATTTAATCCAGTGGAATAAGAGAGATTAACTATCAAAAAATGGGCAGGCTCATATTACTTAGAAAGCAGTAGATTATCCCTGAATGTTTTTCGTTTTTCTGTTGGGAAGTGGAGCGGTGTTATTCATTGCTTGAAAGTGATTGGTTTGTCTCCTGGATTCCAGTCTTGAAGTATAACCATATTGATGACTCATTATACATTTTCTGTGGTTTTCTGTATATGTTTTAGAGGTTTTTGTATGAATATACAAATGTTGCTTTGATCAATGAGAAAAAAAATATTACCTGTCAAGAGGATTGAGTTTTAAAACAAATTTATTCAAAGACTAATGATAGATTCAACTTCTTGTAAAAGGTGTAGAAGGAGGCAGTGTTATTAAGTTTTGCATTTAAATTCAGTTTTGGTGCTTTACAGAAGCAATAAATCATAGTTTTTAAGCATTATTAAATGGAAGTAACCTAAAATGGATGACACTATTGTGATAAAGAAGCTAAAATTCTTAAATGCCATGATTTCTAATAAAAATACAGATAAAGTATCTTTCAGAGATTTGTTGCCAAGCTGGAGTAGCATCAAATTATGAAAAATTATATTATAAAAATATACTATAAGCAATAATTAACCATTTTGTTTTCTCCAAATACTGAAATTAAATTTGTTCTAAAAAATGAATTTTCAAAGCAGTTTTAAAATTTGACTTGTTAATTTTCTTACTAAGTGTTTTGAGGTATACAATAAATATTGAAAAGCTTAAATTTGTTCCATAAAATTCTTAGGTAAAGCATGTAATGTTTTAATGAAACACTAAAACATAGATCAAGAAATGTTCAGAAAATGCACTAGCTTTTAAATTATAAAAGTACCTTTGGCATATACTTACAATGTAACTTAGAGATTACATTGAACACCACTAAGAGATTTTTAACATTCAATATTTGAGTGTATTCCATGTTAATAATTTATATAATTGTTTATCTCTATTTTTTTGAGCATAGATTTTTCAAAAAATCGTATTTTGCTCTGGTAATTATAATTTTTAATACCTACTTTATTTTTTAAAATATATTTTTATTGATTTCAGAGAGGAAGGGAGAGGGAGAAAGAACTAGAAACATAAATGATGAGAGTCATTGATTGGCTGCCTCCTGCACACCCCCCACTGGAGATTGAGCCCGAAACCCAGGCATGTGCCCTTGACCAGGGACCTTTCAGTCAGCAGGCCAATGCGCTAACCATTTTGCACCAGTTAGGGT
The DNA here is from genome assembly GCF_014108235.1 of Myotis myotis. Classification (NCBI taxonomy): domain Eukaryota; kingdom Metazoa; phylum Chordata; class Mammalia; order Chiroptera; family Vespertilionidae; genus Myotis; species Myotis myotis. Next base: position 46,734,532 of record NW_023416401.1, read on the forward strand.
GGTAATTATAATTTTATTTATTTTTATTTTAGTTTTTGGTAATTATAATTTTAAAAACTCATTCATCATATGTAAAATTGCTTAAATGATGCATTTGCAAATATGCTTATATATCACATCTTTGGAGAATTTCAATTTCTTTTTTCCTTCATTATTTTTAGTTTCCACTAATCTATATTCTAATGAATTCTGTAATCATGAAAACACATAGATAAATGAAGCAACTACACACATGGCACACACCTACCAGGGTGGAAATTTCTTAAGTTCTTTTGTTGGTGGAAGCATGTGAAAGGGTAAGTATCCTTAAAAGAGATAATGCAATGTGAACAGAGTGTTGACACAATTTTAATACAGTTTAAAATATCCTCAAACTAACTTGCAAACACATGTTCATAAAAATTTTGAAATCAGATTGTGATGAAATAAATGTAGACAGCTGAGTACAAGATATAGGGAAGATTTTATTCTTTTATCTTCTTCTCTAACAACGTTTATATACCCTGTGTCACACAATCATATAGCCACTGGGAAAAATAAAACACACAGATTTTCCTTCAGGAAATGTATATTCTAGTGGGGATGAATAATTAATACAAAGTTATGTGAAGGACACAAGTGCCTGAACAAACTTCACTTGATGAATAACTGTCATAGTTACAGTCTTAACTGTTTAAATCTATGTGCTATTTGAGAGAGGACTAGCAATTGTAAAGTGCCCAGTGGTAATACAAGCAAAGAGTTTAGAATCTTGGGAGAGTATGGCTCAAGCACAGTTTCCTGAGTGAGGACCTCCTTTGAATATCAGGGAGGACCCACGAGCCCAGCACAGTGGGAAGGTGCTCAAATCTATAGCACATTCTACTTAGAAAGGGGCATGTGTACAACCTATTAGCTATCTTACAAAGACATGTCTTTCAAAAATCTTAATTCTGGTTTGTTTAGTGTTGACTTTGTACATATTGTGCATTAAATTGAGAGAGATAGATTTTTAGTTCACTTAGCAAAATAATTTTTTACTATTTTCAAGGCCAATGGTTGATGAATGTTTAGGAATTTGAATTCCATCTTTACGTTTGTACCCCTCACTTTAATTGGGCAGTGAGTAAATATTAGTAAGGAAGTCACTCTCTTTGGAATAAATGCTCTATTTTTTTTTTTTTTTGTGACAATGTCCTCAATACTGTGAGGCTATGGTGGGAGAATTAATTTTCATTAAATTTTATGTATGGGATCGTGTATTATAGAATTCATTAAGAGCTAGGCAGTAGTTCCAAAACATTGTCATTTTCTCTGAAGAAGGTAAAATAAAATAAACAACAACAAATTACAGCCGAGGGGCAACAAAGAAAGCTGTCTCTACCCCACTGGATTTGAGAAGGCAAATTGAAGAGCTAACTTCCTCTGTAAGCAAGCTGAGGTCTACTCACACCAAGAACATGCTAAGATTTGGCTGTGACTCTGTTCTGTTTCCTTTGAGAAATGTGTTTGTTTCGGGAAATCTAAAATATGCACATGAGAACCAAGAACTCACTAAAAACAAATGGGACCGGCTAGGTCCACGTGTGCCGTTTGTCATGTCTCCTTGGCCTAATAAATCTGTCCCCACTGTAATACATCAGTTTCATGTGGAGTAATGTTTTATACTGCTGAAAAGGCTTTCCCCCTAGCGATTGTCATCGGTCATAGAGAAAACAGAGCACAGTATAGAGTAATAGTTGCTTGATACCGGAGCATAAAATAGTGTAAAAATACGAGTGGATTTAGTGGTCATAACGATGATGGACTGTGCGAATTGAACCAAATAAACGGTGTGTTGCCTTTCACTGCTTGGCCAACACGCCTCATCTATACTGCCTCTTTGCACTTAACTCTTGAATTTTTTCAGCAAAGCACAATAAAACTTGCTGGTGTTAAACGGCAATAAGGTTCCTTTGAAATACACACAAACTGTGAGTTATAGCAACACAATGACTTGGATATATCACTTGAGCCTTCATAAGTAGTAGCTGCTATAACACTGATATTCTGGAAGAAAAAGAAAAAATTGATCTTTTTTTCTTTTCTACTTCTGAATTTTGTATATGCCCTCAATGTAATAAATAGGTATAAAACGCAAATGACAATGAGAGTTCATAGTCCTAGAGAGGTTTCTAGTTCCAAAATGCTTACCGAAGAGCCTAGTTTAGACAGCATCAAAGATGGCTGTTAAGACCAGGGGGGTGGAATATAAATCTCTTCATCATTGTAGCAATGCTAAATTCACAAGTTTTTTTTTTTTATTGTTGTTAATCCTCACTTGAGGCTATTTTTCCCCCCATTGATATTTTTAGAGAGAATAGAAGGGAGGAAGGGGGGAGGGGAGGAGGAGAGAGAGAGAGAAACATCCATGTGAGAGAGACACATCGATTGGTGATTGGTTGCCTCCTGTACATGCCCGATGGAACCTGCAACTCAGGTACTTGCCCTTGACTTAGAATGGAACCTAAGATCCTTTGGTGTGTGGGCTGGTGTTTTCATCACTTAGCAACACTGGCCAGGGCAATTCATAGGTTATTTTAAAAGCTCGCAGAACCCAGCAACTAAATGAATATTTCTCTAATAGAAAAATAAACAAAAGAATATTTAGCTATTTTCAGATAATAAACACAACAGACATCCAGCATTTTACAAAAAAATGTGAAAATAAATTGATAAACACTAGCTATTTAAATGAATTATGATTAGATACGTTAGAAGAAACTGACTGTGAAACCGTAATGAGAAGAAAGAAAATGACCAATTACATGTGGCAAGTACAACAAAAGGGTGGGTAAGAGGTTCATGAAAAATTAGTTCAGAAGAAAGACATTTTCTTGTCTGTAGTGCTGAAGTGTTTTGTTATTAGCCCTTAATGATTTTAGGAGAATTGAAAGTTTTCATCAAGATTTAGCCTGTCAACTATTTCAGGGAAAATGTATAGTTAATCTTAAAATTGTATGCATTAAAGGTGTTATTCTAAGTCTATAGTGTGAGATCAGCCATACAGCCCAGCATATTGAATAATAAAATATAATATTAAAACTTTCTAATTCACTGCTATATATTGGCTGTGCTACACAGTACTTCATATTGATCATTTTCTTTTATATTCTCATTAAACTTAACCTCAAATATGCACAATTTTATATGCCTATTGTACAAATAATGTAGGTACATCTCCAGGGTTATACAGTTAGATAGTAGAATATCCAACATTGGAACCCATAACTCTTTACATATCATTAAATATGCAGCTATAGAATGTAGTCTTCTATTATGAATAGCTCAAAACTATATTTTTTTTCTACTTTGTTTCTATATCTCAAAAATTTTAGGACCATTTTAAATCCCACTTTTAATAGTAATGCCATTAACTTAGTGATGTGTGTCTCTTAACCTTATCCAAACCCTAAAATTATAAACACACAGTTCCAGAAAACATCAATTACTTTAAACACCCTTTCAAGCAGTGAAATGATCCCTACTATCTTCCTGCCAAATAGCTGTCCAGCTTGTCTTGATCAAGGACAGTAACTGATCGTCTGAGACAGCCCTTTCTGCCTCAAAAAGTTACAATGACTGTGGTGAAATAAAATTGAAATATTGTCCTTTGAACATCTCATACTGCTGCCCTTGTTCTAATCTTGGAACATCATAAAAGAATCTTATTTCTTGCCCCACAAGAATAGTTTAAATGCCTGAAAATGTATTTCTCCAATTGTGACAAATTTAGTTTACTGAACTTCATTCATCTTAGGCTGCTATATGTCCTCTTAGCACTGTGATCTCTTTCTTCTGCACCTTGTGCTCAGTGAGCCAGCCTAGTGCAAGGAAGTGAACAGGGTTTGGACCAGAGCTTAGATGATCTAATTCGTGCAATGAAAATATCCTAGATTCTAGCTGGGTATTTTTAAATGAATTGGGGTTTGTTTGTTGGCTGATTGGTTTTGTTTTGTTTTGTGTAGCCTGTTCATGAGCTGTTCCACTTGACTTAGAGTATTTATATATTTAAAGCAAGAAATACTAGTATTGCTATAGCTCAAATTCCTCTTCAGCTAGCTAAGAGGAGTCCCAGGCTTTTATGAATGTTCAAGACCAAGTGATCAGGTGGACTTTGAAAGAAACTGTGTTTTCACATTAAATAGGGATTTAAAGGGGCACAGAATTTACTGAAAATGCATGTATAATTTATCTCAGCTGAAATAAGTCCTTAAGGTGAGAAAAAAAGTTTGAGTGGAGATAAACAGTTTCTATAAAGCAGGCTGAAATGTCTTTGAATAGAACAAGCTGTTTACTAGCAAGGAAATCCCTAATAAGATTCTGTTTTCCCATGGGCTAAATTTTGCCTGCAGTGTTTTAATGACATCTGAGGCCATGGCTTCTGGAATCTTCCTATGAATTCTCAGCTTGAAGTCTCTTGCTAGAATGAATGCTCAGTAGTCAGGAGAAAATCTTATATATATATATATATATACATATATATATATATATATATATATTTTTTTTTTTTGCGGGGGGGAATATGAATCTTAAGATTCAACTCCTTGGAGTGTTGCTCTACTTGATAATGTCCTTTACAATGATGGTTCATTGAAGGAGGGTTCCTCTCTGCTGTCATTTCTAGAAATCCAATACCCCAGAGTCACTTTTTTTTTTTCAGAGTCACTTTATGTAAGTCTTTAAGAAATGCAACTAGAACCTGTTATGGATATCGTGGTATTTATCTCTTGTGGTAATTTAGTTATGGTAGCCCAAATAAGGTAGAACCTAGGATCATGGAGTAAAATGCATGGGATGATCTCATATTAACTCATAAGAATAAAACTTGTGGATCCTAAATGGAATTGACATCAATATAATCAAATGTAATAACAGTAGTTTAGGCCACACAAGCTCAAGGTGTCTGAAGGTTTTAATAGTTGTAGTTCTATTATTTTATTAGTGAGCTTTACTTTTTGTAACTTTTGTGGATAAAGTTAGTATATTTTCCAAATAGAAAGTACAGCTTTAGAGAGAGATTTGAAAATAGTACCATTAAGACTCGGGTCCCTGTCTCTGTGACCTCCTAATCGGGTAATTCAAAATCAAACAGAAACGTTCCTACCATTGCTATTACAGCTCTTCAGAAAGGCATGACCTTAACCCATCCTGAAAAGAAACCCCAATAACCAGAATATACTTCTGGGTCATTCAGAGCGGTCTAATGAGGCCTCAGGGTTTGGGTTTCTATTCATCTCCTCCTTTTTTAGCAGAAATATTATGAAATTATAGGAAGACACACTTACTCTAGCAAGAAAAAAGAGCATACTCAAAAAAGGAGATTAAAGAAGTACAAAAACTACTGAATATGCTTCTATATTCTTGATCTCAAGTTACATTTATACATTAACTCATCACCAAAATGGGATAGCTTTCTAAGAAAGATGTTCAGATGTCTAGTCCAACTTCAGAGTTCTCTGATCTTCGGGAAAAATTGGTCCTGCTAGGAATCAAAGAGAGAAATAAGACATTGGATGTCATCTTTGCCAGGGAGGCTCCCAGTGTTCCTATGGAGTTATTGTACTTCAGGTAATATTTTTTCACTGAAAATCAGAATAGTAAATTGGGAATTTTATTTTTAAAAATTATATAGTTCACCCTAACCGGTTTGGCTCAGCAGATAGAGTGTTGGCCTGTGGACAGAAAGGTCCCAGGTTTGATTCTGGCTAAGGGCATGTACCTTGGTTGCGGGCACGTCCCCAGTAGGGGTGTGCAGGAGGCAGCTGATCGATGTTTCTCTCTCATGGGTGTTTCTAACTCTCTATCCCTCTCCCTCTCTGTAAAAAAAATCAATAAGATATATTTAAAAAATTATATAGTTTGTTTGATTTCATATACTTTTATTTTGCCCCCCCCCTTCCCCAAGATGTATTTAAAAACAATAAACCTATCATCTGGTGCTATTCTGAGTTAATATTCTATGACCTCCAGGATCAGGGGATGAAAAAGACAAACTTGAAGGAAGTAAAACTTTTATACACAAAAAATTTTAATTTTACTACTGATATCCTACTGTAAGAGACTTCCTAAAAAGCAATCATTATTTTTTACTTCAAGTTTTTTTTAAAATAGTCTATTTTACTTAAAGAACAATGGCATGCTTTTAATATTGGATATGTTCATGTAGAGAATAAGAGAATTCGAAGGCCAGAACATCACTGCAGCACTGATCCTCTGCACAACAGTGGGATTTATTAATTGGATATTAAAAATAAAGTAGATTTCTTTTTGCTGAAAAGAGTCAATCAAATCATTTTCTTTTCCTTTTGTTTTCCTACTCCAACCTTGAAAAATATCCTAATTAGTTTAGTAACTGTCTGGACTGAATTGTATTGCCCCAGAATTCATAGGTTGAAAAGATGGGGCTTTTAAGGAGATAATTAAGATTAAATAAAGTCATAAGAGTGGAGCCCTCATCCAATAGAACTAGTGTCCTAATAAGAAGAGGAGGAAACACCAGAGATGCCTGGGCACAGCTGTGAGAAATAAATGTTTGTTGTTTAAGCCACCCATCCTGTTGAATTTTGTTATGGCAGCCCTAGCAACTCATATCATAATTTATATGTTAAATTCCATAGAAATGTTCTAATAGAATATATATATATTAGAATGAGTGACCCTTATTTTCTAGTAGTTTCCAGTTTTTTCACATTTTGATTTTCTCATTTGTCCATAAGGCCATGAGGTTTAAAATGATGCAATATGCCCATTGCCAAACTATTGCTAATGTGAATGAACATGTATCCCTCTCTGACAGGAAGAGTAGGAATACTTTTGTCAAAATATTTGACTTTGGGTGGTAAACACACAATTGAATATACAGATGATGTGTCATAGAATTGTACGCTTGAAAACTATAGAATTTTATTAGCTAACATCTCCCCGGTAAATTTCATAAATAAAATACATAAATAACAAACAAAACCCAAAAATGTTAACTTTCTCAATTATCTAAGAAGTAGGCATATTTTGGAAGTGGAAAAAATATGATATGCAAAATGAACAAAATCACCAAGAGAAATGATTAACACTACACTTTTTTTGCCTTTGCTCCCGAAGATTTACCTTAAATTTTTTGTTTTAAATAGCAACAGCCTGCAGTTTTCCCAGAAATAAAATCGTGCTGTTGCTAAATGATGCAACATTTACTCTGGGCCAACTCTGCCAGGCAGAACTGCTGGAAATAACGTTACTATATGGTTTGCCCAGTAATCCCAATAAGGGTTTTTAGGAGAGATTCAATTCCTTAGTGGAGTTTTATTATTACACAGTAAATGTGCACATGGACACCTCAAAGAGGCTCTGGGCACATTGAGCACCTTTCTCCATGTTCTGTTTCTGGGTTTTGTGTTTGCTTGTTTCTATAGAGGCAGGATATGTGCTCAAATGAGCAAAGTATGGCAAGAGCATTTGCTGCATATACAGGCTTTGTTCCAAAATCCTCAAAGATAGGATGCCAGCATACGTCCCAATTATCTTATGATTTTTTTCTTCAAAGCCTAATGATACCATAAAGACAAAATTGTGACATTCAGACCCAAATAGGACACACACACACACACACACACTCACACGCGCGCTCGCGCATACACACGTATGTATTGTTACTTAGTGGGTATTAGGTTATACAAAGATTGTTTCCAGATAGTAAAGACATATTTATTTTAAAAAAAAATTTTAGTGCTTATTATTATTGATTTCAGAGAGAGGAAGGGAGAGGGAGAGAGAGATAGAAATATCAATGATGAGAGCCATTGATTGGCTACCTCCTGCATGCCCCCTATTGAGGATCAAGCCCAAAACTTGGGCATGTGCCCTGACTGGGAATCGAACCCTGACCTGCTGGTTCATGGGTTGATGCTCAACCACTGAGCCACACTGACTGGGCAAAGACATTATCATGTTTAAAGAGAGTGTGGTTATAAATGGGAATAGAATAGAACTTATTTGAATTCACTATAAGGCAAAAAATGAGAATAAAGAATGGCATACATGAAATAAAAGCATTCGAGCATGTTATATACAGCAAGACTTCTTTTAAGTTTTTACCCTGAAAAAGAGCTGTTAGTGTGGTGATACATGGAAGGAAATGCCATTCATTTCTGTGGATTTTTTTAACTTGAAAAGATGAAAAATATCAATATGTAACTTGTTCCTATTTGCACAAAGCTGAATCACCTAAGGGCAAAATGAGATGTTAGAAAGAACAACTTGTAGAGAATGACAAGATGCTAATGCATTTTAAAATTAATGATGCAATATTTTAGCCACTTCTTGGAGTATTTCCTTCTAGTATATGTGCTGCCGAAGCGAGCACAAAGTATTTCCTTCTAAAGTGTAGTATTGATATAAAGATGCCACACTTTAATTTGTAGACTTCAAAGGAAAAATACCTTTCAATCAATATCTTATTTATAAACTGTAAGAGGACCTAGAGGAGAATTTTAACATTATCATCATCTTTCAGTACCAGAGAGAAGACAAGAGAGTGAGAGAGGAGGCTGCCTGCATTAGGCATTAAAGATCCCGGGCATACTTAAGTTTAGTTACCCCTACTCCTTGGAAAAGAGAAATGTTTCTTCCTATTTATCTTCACAGCAAGAAAGAACATTCCATGGCATATTTTTCACATTCTGAAGTCAAAATAAATCCACACTATTGCTTTCTACACTTGCCAGGACCTGGCCTTGACAGGTTCGCATCGTGCGGGTGCGACTTCAGAGTGCACCTGGGTATGTTGGATCAGAAACAGAAACACAGTTTCCTTTCCTAACAGGGGGTGTTTCAGTTCTTGGCCATCAACTGACTGACTCTAGCAGGGCTAATAGATCGAATGGCTGTTCACTGTTTTCTGCTGCTTTATTAGCCACTGCTTCTCAAATCCGACTAAGGTCCAGCTTCCTGGTTTATTAGTGTTAACCGTGTTTGTATGAAAAGACCTCGCCTTAGCCATGAGCAGGAAGACAATCTTCCTCTTGGCCAAGAACCTTCTTTGTAACCAATAGACAAAGCCAGTGCCTTGGCCCCAAGATATAAACAGAATGACAAAGAACTGATTTGTAAAACTTGAGCTACCAAAATAGGGAATTTTTTCTGTGAGCGTTGTGAAGGTATACCTAAGGTAAGTGGCCGCACACTGTGCTTTCCATACTCTGAGCGCATCATAACACACAGCAAGTGCTCAAAACCCACACGCAGGCAGAATTCACTGGCATTTTGGCTCCAGGGGACAGTTCTTCAAGCTGAGCATGCACTGTGGCTTTATACATACTGTCTGATCCTTGACTTGGATACATATAAAATGCTCGGTCAGTCATGAAATATATTTCTTGAGTCCTCAGTTTGCAATTATTCCTGCCCTCAAGTCGGTCCCAATCAGGTGGGAGAAATAAAGATGTGTACACATACTTATTATGAAGCTGAGAAAGGTTATAGGATAGAAAAGACCAGGAAGGAAACGGGAACCAAGACAGGGCATAGAGCTCCAAATCCATCGCTGAGGTCACTGGCTGCAACCGTATTAGACAACGTACAGGAGCAGCCAGGATTGGGGGGCTCTGTCGAAGCTTTCCGTCTCAGAACTACACATCAGGCAAGAGAGCAGGTCAAATTTATTAGATTGAGTGTCAACGTTGTGTTAGAAAATGCATTTTTAAAACTGGCGTACCCTGTAAAGAGACACCGGATTGGGAAGAAAGAACATTTGAGACTTTGGCATTTGTAACTCGCACAGGGCCATCGTTGCTGCTCTTTTCATGCTGTCAAATTTCAGTTTAATATGTCATTAGCTGCATTCACATGTTGTCTATATTTTTCTTTTGGGCGAATTCTCTGGTAGGCTAGTCTGTTTTTGGTTCTCCCTTATTGCTGTCTAATGTGCCGTCTTTCAAGACCCCAACTTTAATTCTAGTGGATTTCACAGGTTTCTCTCTTCTTGGGTGGGTCTTGAACTCCAGTTTTTGTCACCACAGACACAGGAGATGGCCAAATACCCTACTCCGCTTTTTCAGCCTCCCCTCTCTGTGTTTGGCTAAACAAGATCCTTCAGTGGGCAAGGCAGCATGAAAGACTGCACTCACCTGTCGGGCCCTTCTTTCATCCCTGGACCAAGCCTTTCCCCAGATCATCACTGCTTGTCTAGCTTCTCAGTTTTTTTTTTTTCTGTAACATTTTATTCGGTTTATCTTGTTGTTTTTTTCATCAGGAAGGTTGATCTGAACAACAGTATGGTATTCTCATAAGCACCGTTTTGTCAGAGTTTGATTTAAAATTGCTTCACAAATTGCAGCAAGGACTTATCTCTGCTAAGGTCTGGAAAAATAATTTAATGCAAAACTGTTATTTTTGAAAAGCTCAGATTTTCTTTCATATTATTTTAAAGTAAGTTGGGCATTTGCTATGGAAGAGTTTCTTTTATGTTGTTTTATTTTTTTTTCTGCATGATTTATTAGAATATCTAGTTGCCAGATAAATGTGAAACTTTACTACGTTATGTCAGTCTGCTTCAAATTTTTCTTTACCATAAAATGTAAGAGTTGCTGAAAGTGTTGGTAAGAATTGCAACAACAGGCATTCAATCAACAAGTTGAGATCATGTAAAAAATGAGCTCCTATCATCCTGATACGTAAGGTTGGAACATTTTATCTAGACAGGACCTTTCATGTTAATGCTTTAATTACAGCTGGACACAAACTGTATCCCTCCCCACCTTGCCCCCAAATCGGTTGCCTCATATTCTTTTCAGCAACTGAAACAGCATGTGTTAAAGCAATGAGGCATGGGCACCCTCTGGGCCTTCAGATGCCAGGATAAAGAAAATGAATGTTAATGCCAAAAATAAAATAAAAAACATATTACAAATGCAGATGTTGTTGGAATTGTATTCCTCACTACTTCATGGGTTCAAGGTGCCATTTTATGATGCTTGTGGAACTCAGACTTGAATGGGGAGTGTGTTTTTCTCTAAATTTTTGCAAGAAAAATGTATGCTCCACTTTGCTAAAATCAGTTGTTTTTGTTTTAAATTTACATGTTCACTTATTCTAAACACAATTTGAGTGCCAAGCATGTTATTGCCAAGTATGGAAACACTGTAATATTTGCTTAAAAATACTGGTGCATTTACAGATTCAACATCAAAAACAATTGAACACTTTATTTGAAATAACTTTTTAAAGTATATTAGGCATTTATATTTGCATTGTTTATTATATTATTTGTCGCATAAATATTATGTGTTTATGCTAAATGCTTATTGGGGTGAAAAATTCTACAGGCGACAATGTGGGAATAAATTTAATATGGTATTACACATATAAATGATGCTAAGCCATACAGATTGCTGGAAGGTGGATAAAGTTTTTAATGATAAATTGATGGTATAAATAAGCATAGACAAAAAATTATTGAAGCTGTAATTTAATATGATATTTAAATAATGTCTCTGGTAATTGAACAAAATATTATAGATGATACTGTATGTTAGTTATGAGAGAATTAGCATATTTACTTGTTTCAGCTGGAAAAACCCACACATGTATATAAATTTGCATCCATAGAGTTGAGATATAAGAAAATAAAAAAAGCAAAATAATTCTTAGAGAATTTTTTTAAGATATGGTGAAAACTTTTTACAACATACGCTTGATAGTAAGCAGCTTTGACAAGTTGCCTTCAATTTAAAAAAATATGTTATTATTAATTTTTAGAGAGGAAGGGAGAGGGATAAAGAGATAACATCGACCAGCTCCCTCCTGCACGCCCCCTACTGGGAATCAAGCCCAAAACACGGGCATGTGCCCTGACCAGGAATCAAACAGGTGACCTCTTGGTGTATAGGATGACTCTCAATAAACTGAGCCACACCAGCTGGGCAAGCTGCCTTCAATTTTTAACTAAACAAAATATTCTCATTATCTTTACTCTCCCATAAAAATTCACAAAATTCCTTGACCCTATTTCTTGGGCCTATAGACCAATCTAATTTCATATGAATAAGGCCAACTAATTTAAGAATTTGTATTATGTATATGGACATCAGCAATGATTTAACGATAGAATATTTTTTGATTCAAATATTTTAGTTATTTTCCTTAAGAGATAGGATTTAGACAGTTATGTAGAAATAAAATGAATAAACCAAGGAAATATATTTATCAAACAAGACCAGATTCCTGACCATCAGAAGTGTATTTAGAAGTCTCTCTGAAGTTATTATTTCAAAAATGGTTCTCAATGTGTGTATATATTTCGGTGTTAATATCTAATGCTGCTCAATCTCTCTTGGTAATTTTTCCCTAATTTGAATATTCATATCTGTAATATTTTCTTGATTATTTATAAAATAATCCATTCACAGTATATAAAATTACATATTTAAAAACAATAATTTCTATAAAATAAAAATAATTATTTTTTCTACATATATTACAAAAAAGTAATTACCTTTTTTTTCCAATCACATACAGGATGGTTTGTTTAAATTAGAAGTTTGCTATAATTTCATTTGCAATATACACATTTACATAGTTAAATAGAATCCATGTACATTATTTAAAACATTAAAATGTTTAAAGATTTTCTAGTTATAATTGTTATTATTTTATACTAAAGGCCCAGTGCGCTATTGAAATCATGCGTGGCGCCCCGCCGTGTGAGGAGGCACCCCGCGGGGGCCAGGACCTGCACCTGACCCGCGTAGTGCCGGCCGCCATGCTGTGTCGACTGGGGTGGGGACAGGCACTCCTGTGTGTTGTGTCTCCACTCTGACCCGCCCTCAGGCCCAACATCATGCGAGGAGGCACCTGTGGGGGGCTGGGACCCGCGCCTGGCCCGCGTTGTGTCCGCTGGGGTTGGGGTAGATGCTCCTGTGTGTTGTGTCTCCACTCTGGCCCCAGCCTCCCTGAGGCCACTGGGGTGAGGGCAGCACACAGTCCCCTCCCGCCCATCTACATGCAACTCCTCCTTGAGTGGTCATGATGCAGCCTCCTCCTGAGTGGTTGTGACGCTCTGCTAATTAGCATACTCCCTGTTTATATATATAGATTATATGTATATTACATAAACTGTGCTAATTCAACGGTCTAAACAATATTAGAAGATTCACTCAGAAAACACTTCTTCTTTGCTTTTGACTTTGGAGGTATATAGTAGTATCTACTGAAAATAACATGTTTATTTATGCTGAAGAAAATCTGTGTGGCAAACCACATTTCATAACGAATTTTTGCTATTCACTTAAACATCATTAGCACATTTAATAAGATTGCATTTTATCTATTTACATAATCCATAAATCTGTCAGCAATTGACAAGTTAATATCTGTGTAATACACTTATAATCTTTTTAGTTTGGATATGAGTCATTAGTATGATCATTGGACCACTGATGAATTATACATGATAATTGATTTTGTTGAGTCAGCTTAATGACAAATGTCAGTTTCAGATGGTGTTTCCCTACATTTTTCTTCCCACCTACAGTTTATTAAGAAAAAAACAAACCTTATAAAACTATTGCAAAGTAATTCCAACCACTGGAACAATTTGAAATAGGTACAGGTGACTTTGCTGAATTTTAATTGTACAGTTTGTAAAATTGGGGACCAAATAAGGAATGTATTTGTTGTTAGGTACATTTTTATGTGTAGATTTTACTTTCCCAATATCTACTATAGAGAATCTGTGTATTATTGCTTTTTATTGTAATTAACCATTTATTCCTCAAATTCATACGTGTCTAAGATTTACAGTTGAAAGGCTAGCCTTTGGGATATCTCTTGTTTCACATCTGACATCCCTACCACCACCACCCCAGCTTTTCAGCCTTATTATATCTGCCTTCCTGGACACATCTGTTGCTCTTGGTATTACCAATTACTTTTGATTCTTTAAATATGACACATATTTTATAATATTGTCTTTGCTCATGCTCATATTGGAAATGTCCAATAGATAAAAATTTCCTCCATCATCTTAAATTATAGTGCAAATACCACTTCCTTTCTGATCCCTTCCAAATCAACACATCCCTTTCCTTATTTCTTTTTAGGAAAATTGATCTTTCATTGTTTAGAAATGTTCTGTAACCATCTACACAACAAAAGAGAAACATGCAAATTAGTGTCACTCCACTACGCCCACCAGCCAATCAGCAAAGACTGAAAAGGCTTGCCTTCTCCGCTGCGGCCAGAGTGAAGGCCTGGGTCCCGGGTGCCGGAGGAAAACTGGTGCCGGCAGCCAGGGGAAGGAAAGTCTATTGCACGAATCTCTTCGTGCAACAGGCCTCTAGTACAGACAATAAAACACCTATATTCTTTTATTTATATGTTTAACAAGCATTGCATTATACTCTTTTATTTAGATGTCTGTCTAAATAACTTCTCTGAAGATTGTTATACAATGTTATGTATAACAATATAATAAAGGTATAAGGCATGTTATAAAGATAGACTCTGTCTTATCAACATGCATCCCCACAGGCCTGTGGACATGAACGTAACCAGGGTCTACCATACTATTTCCTGAATAATATTAAATTCAACATCCTCAGAAAGTGAGTAAACATAAAACCTTTTTATAAACCAAAGCTGTATTTATTCCGTTGCAATGTTTTAAGGTATAATATGCAGTCTTTATACCATGGATACTTGCACTTGAGGAATGTTAATTTCCTCTACATTGGATGGCAACATTTTTCATTACCAGAAATGCACAAGAGAGCAAAGAATACACAGAAGAGTTCCTATTGTTTTTGAGTATTCTTTTGTAAACTTACAAATGCACTGTTATTTTTTAGTTTGATTGAGATATAGTTGGCATTTAACATGTAAATTTAAGGTGTACAATGTGATTATTTCATATACTCATATGTTGCAAAATAATCTCATGCACAGTATGGTGATGATAATTAACAATGCTGTATTATATACTTAAAATTTGCCTAGAGGGTAGACCTTAAATGTTATCACCAAACACACACACAGAAAAACAATTATGTTAGATGATGGAGATGTTATCTAATCTTGTGGTGGAAACCAAATGTACTATTTTCCTCATACTTTATTTTGACAATGCACGAGTTTTGCCCATTGAAATGATAAGTTAATAGAAAAATTCTACTTTGTCTTTATTAGAAACCTTTTTTCTTAGTCAAATATGTATCTTTAATTTCAAAATAGTGCTTCTATTGGTATCTTTTGGAGATATGTAAACACATCCAATTCTTCTTAATCTTGCAAATAATTTTATATAAACTATTCATCATCACCAATGTCTTTTTTAAAAAATTGTTTTATTGCTTTTTAGAGAGAGAGGAAGGGAGAGGGAGAGAAAGAGAGAGAAACACTGAAGTGAGAGCAACACATCAATTGGCTACATCCTGCATGCCCCCCACTATGGATCGAGCCTGCAACCCGGCCTTCTGCCCTGAGCCAGTAACTTTAAGTGCATGGGATGAATCCCAACCAACTGAGCCACACCAGCCAGGGCAATGCCTTTTTTTTCTCTAACCAAGAAATCCTTATTTCTTTCTCCTCTGTTCCTATTATGAAAAAAATTTTTAACTATTCCAAATCCTGGTTACTTCTATTCTGTGGATGGGCTCTTGAGTCTCTAAGCACCTCTTACAATTCAGTTCTCTGAACAAACAAATAGAACACTTCAGCTCTCAGCTCTTGTCTGAAGTAGTCACGGAATCTTGCCTCTCCGATGACTGTAAGTTATCCTCTGCCCTCTGCCCCTTCCCTGAAAGTGGTTGTTTACGTCATTAGTGTCGGCATCTAATACAAAATCCAGTGATCTTTTTCTCTGGTACAACAATCGCTATGTTACTTCACTTTTTAAAGGCAATAAAGGTTAGTGACCCTTGTATTTCCTCTTCCCTTTCATTTTGATAATGCCGGCCTCTTGATCTTCCTACTGCTATAATTTATGTTTTTCTCACAGGCTCCTGTTCCTTCTCTTGCCTTCTCTCTAATGATGCCCTTTAGAATTTATCTTAAGTCTTTGGTTATTTATCTGCACACTCTCCAACACTATTTCTCAAAGGAAATTTAACCATGTCAACAATTTCAAGATAATGACCTCCAAATATATTTCCCCAGACTGGTCCTTCAGACCCATATTTTCAACCATTTATCAACTACCTCTTACTAATTTTCAGTAAATGCAAAATCATATAGGGTTTCCCTCTGAATAATTGTAATTTATTTCAAAACACAAAATATGTGCAGGCTTGGGACAGAAAGAATGAATCTGTGCTCTCTGAACTCAGAAATGTAAAAAGGTCAAGAGAAGGAAGAATTTTTTCAGATACAGAAGGTGAACAAATGTGAATCCTGTCGCCTGTAACCTAGCATAATGTGTCAAGGTGACTACTTGGTGTGGGAAACCTGGAAGATGAGAGAGAGGGAAGACCTGTAAGTGTAAGAGACTGGGTCTATGGTGGGTGCATCTCTTATGATATGGAAGAGAAATGACACCATCAACAATTTACTAAAGAGCCCTTTAATCCTGGATGGTTTCTGCTTTAGGCATTTCACTTATAAAATAGTTCGCCAGTATATTCTTTTTGTTGTGATTGTATTTTTAACATTAAATTGTTAAAACATATTGAAATTATCTTTTTTTCTAAATAAAAGCATTTACCTTTTATTTCCAAGTGGTTTAATTTTTCTAATATCATTTTCAAAAATTCTATCTTTAACCAACCATTAATATAAATTTTGTAATGTGATATATATATATATATGTGTGTGTGTGTGTGTGTGTGTGTGTAATTGTATATATGTGTATATTGCATTATTAAAGGCCCTCGCTTTTATATTCTTTTTAATTGCTTGTATTTCCATCTGATCATGCAATCAAGAATTTATTTATTATTACTTATCATCTTTTACTAAACTTCTTTATAAAATTGGAGTTTTATTCAGAACAGATATTGGTTATGCTTTGCAGTTCAGTAGGCATCTGCACCTGTCTCAAGTATCAAACCAGATATTGTCCTATGGTTGCCTGTGCTATTCAGGACTCTTGTCCTTGACAGTGTAACCCTTTCTAGAAGGAGCAGTGATATTTGACACATGGGCTCCAAAAGTTAAATACCCTTCTCTTTTTTAATTTTTGGATTTTTAGCATTTGTAGCCCAAGTTCAGCCTCTCTTATACTTGTTCTTGAGCAAAGATCAGCAAAAGGGAGCATTTGATCTATATCATTATGGTGGAAGAAACAGCACAATTTGGACTCATTTACATTAGAATCCTTTCCCAAAAGGTAGTATTTAGAAAATATTTCTGTGAAATATTGGGAGTAATCTAATAATTTTTTCATCTTGAACTTGTGGAAATGTTGCTTAACCATGGCTGCAAAGCACTTTTAGATTAGATTCAGGAATATATCTCATTTTCTACTCACATCAACAAATTTAGAGCAGAACAGAGTAAGGGTATTCTGATTAGTTCATAGATCTAATTGTTAGTGTAAGATAACTACAAGTTTTGATTATAAATAGAAGACAGAAAAGAGAACAAAAATTAATTCAAAATATATGATTCTGATACATGATCAACTGAAACTTTAAATTTAATTTTGCTCTTCCCTGAAGATCCCAATAAAATGAGAAAGATATGACAAAAAAATTTCACAAAATCAAGTTGCATAAGTTCTTTAACTGTAACAAGTTCAACTTCTGATATCAGTTGAGAGACTCAATTCAAACTTCTGTTCAAATATATTTTTAAAAAATTTCACTCAAAAGTTTCAAAGAAAAAAAGTTTGAGAATTATTGATATGGCCAATTTTAATTCATGTCTTTGTCCAAAGGATATCTTCTTACATACACACACAGTTTGCCTAGAGCAAGGAAAGAAAATTTTTACTCTTCCTATTAGATATAATTCTGGTATCTGTCTCAAAGGATTAGAAGCTACTCTTGCAGAAAGCAGTTGCATTTATAGCACTGAGACTGTGGACAGAATGTTAATCACAAGTCAATGTTTTGTATCAATGTGCATAAAATTTTTCTTCTTCAGGGGAGTGATTAACTGGGGAACTTATATGCATATATGCATAATCCATGGACACAGACAATAGAGTGGTGAAGGTCTGGGAAGAGCAGGTATAGGGTGGAGGGTCAATGGGGGGAAAAAACACCAACAAAGGAGACATCTGTAATACTTTCAGCAATACGGATAATTTTTTTAAAAAAAGAGTTAAATAGCCCATTTCTTTTTCAACAAAAATATTAAAATATTATTTGTATTAGAAATAAAA
Organism: Myotis myotis; assembly: GCF_014108235.1. NCBI lineage: Eukaryota > Metazoa > Chordata > Mammalia > Chiroptera > Vespertilionidae > Myotis > Myotis myotis. Next base: position 46,752,863 of record NW_023416401.1, read on the forward strand.
TCTAGTGGTCACTTGTAATATATTTCATATCCTTCATTTTTTCTAATATTCAAGACAAAATATATATTTAAGAATATACAACCAAAAGTATATTTGATATTAAAAAAGAATGATCATCAAATGTTTATTTACTCTAGTTACCAGATTTTAAATAGTGTATTATACTTATCAGTTAATCAAGTTGATTAATATAATTTCATACCAGCTATTATTTGCACATTTTCCACTATTTTAGCAGAAAATTATGCAGTATGTTGTCATGTAACTTGTATTGTAATTTTAAGAGATTGTATATTTCAGAATATAATTAATTTAATTGCAATCACTTTGTTGTTAGCATTTCACACAATTTAATATTTTGTATTTCAGCTAATATTAATATTCAAGTTTAAATTAGACATGTATGTATTTATGGAATGAAAGGCATTAATGGAATCTAGTTGACATATTCCATAGGAAAAAATTTTGTGAATTTGGATTTACTTTTTTATTTTCCTTTCTGCTTTTATCTGTAAAGCAGTTTTGTACTCCTCATGTACATAACCATGAGCAAGGTTTTGTTTACATTCATATGTAAGCATATTTCAATAGAAACCAGATAAAAAGTAATCTAAGCAGATATTAGGAAGAATTTTTAAATTGGAAATAGCCAATTCTTGTGTTTGTCTACCAATATTATTTATAGATACAGTTACAAAATATTTTATAAATCTGAGAATATCTGAAGACTTAGGTTCCAGATAAATAACATATTTGGAATGTGTCTTTTCATCTTCACTTAGAGGAGCATAAACCAGTGTTGGATTTGTCATATCTCTGATCTATCATTTCAGATCATGAAGGTTTCAGAACATGTGTTTTATGACTATGCATTTCTTTGGCCAGAAATTTACCATCATTGACAACATTAAGAATTCATATTTCTATAGCTCTATCGGTATGCTCGCAAGTTCGAAAATAACATATTGAAGAGTGAAATACACACTTCAAACTATACCTTCATCACTTAGAACAATGCTCTCTGAAAATAGAAATAAGGCAGGGCCTTCATAGCACAGAGAAATTATTGGTGCAGGTGCAACTCAGATGTGCAGGAAGGACTCACTGCGGCGTCCACGTGGACCTGTTAGGACTTTTCAGAGCTCTGAAGTATGCTTGTTGTGATTTAAAAGGGCCAGAAGACGTTTTATGCTATCCTTAGGCCTACAATACATCTGTCTTCATGTAACAGAATTGTAATAGAGGTTTTCGTTCTACAATACTGTTCTTGGCTCTGCATCACTAACCTTGCAGCTATCCAAACTTGGCATGCTAACATACCTTATCTCTTGCTCGTTAGATTGAATTTAAATTAATGTGTACATTGGGTTTAAATAACCAAACTGTTCTAAATGTGTGCTGTTTACATAACAGGAAGGAAATTATACAAACCAACTTTGCAATGCTATTCAAACTAGTACTAGCGTGCAGACTAGTGACTGTGTTGATTAAGTGCTAAGAATTCCTTAATAATAAAAGCAGTCCAAAAGGTAGGAAGTTTAATTCACCTCAGACTTTTCATCTTGAATGATAACAGCTTACTTGTTTGTAACTTTCCTAAGCCTCCTGGATATTTTGTAAAAATATGATGTAAAAATATTCCATCAACATTGAGCTGGAAAATCTCTCCACAGTAGATTTCAATTCGCCTTCCTGACTCTCCCACACAAAACTGTTCTGAAGGAAAAATGTGTTTTCTTATTTTTCTATTGTCAGCAATGCTTACAACTAAATAGTAGGGAGTAAGAGCTCTCATGATAATGTAACTGCAAGAAGGAATTTGTTCCAAATGAGTACTTTATCTTATTTAGCCATCCATTTTATCCTCTAGGGCAATCCTTTAAATACCGTATACAGCCCTAGGAGTTTTTGGTCAGAATATAAAAAATAAATATTTCTTGAAACATAAATGATACATCTATAAAATATCTCTAGTTGAGACTGTGAAATAATTAGCCTGGGCACATAACAGAATTAGGGGCATGAGTGATTCCCATATACCTAACTACAATATTTTTAAAAAGTGAAAATTTAAGATTGCACTGCAAAACATATTAGTGATAATGTTATGTTATAAGTTATCAATAATTTCTTCAGTCCTACTTTGACATAAAACTACTATCTATGGCCTTATGGTTTTCTTCCTGGCCCCCAAATTCCTATCTCTTATTTTCTTTAAAGGAAATATGCCATTATCACTATAAAATTTAAAGTATATGAAAGTACATGCTATTGTTAGGAGATATTAATGCAAAAAAAACTGAATAAAGTAGATAAACATATAAGAATGAATTTAATAGAGGAACATTTTATATTTAATTTCAGCCATATAACCAGCAAAGAGGTGAATATAGCATATTACCATCACCACAGAAGGCCGGTTTTTGTGTTTTCCCAATGATACCCTCCTTGAAATATAAACACTGTTCTGATATCCATCATTATAGAGCAAACTCTTTGTTCTTGAACATCATGTTAATAAAATAATAGTGAATCTTCTGTTTTGTTTCTGGCTTCTCCAGCTCAATATTATGTCATTGAGATTTATCCATGTTACTCTATCAAGACTTCATTGTTATTTCAGGGTAACATTCAATTATTCCTTTTCCTCGAATTCTTATTTTGGCTCTGACATCCAGTACTTTGCCAAACAGAAAAGGTGATTATGATCATCACAGGTTTTTAAAAGTATTATTTAGATTTATGCTTGGGTATTTCTTTTTTGGCCAGTGTAAATGATATTGTATTTTTAATTTCAAATTCCATTTGTTCATTATTAATATATAGGAAAACAATTGACTTCTGTATATTAACCTTATGTCCATTCATCTTGCCATAGTATTTTATTAGTTCCAAGAGTTTTTATTGATATTCTATGTAGACAATCATGTCATTGGAAAAGAAAGACAGTTTCATATTTTTTCCAATGTGTACACCTTTTATGCCTTTTTCTTACCTTATTGCATTAGCAGGGACATCTGGTACAATGTTTAAAAAGAACAGCAAGAGCAGAATCCTGGCCTTGCACCTTTTCATATTGGAAAGCATTGAGTTTACATTAATATTTAGTATCACAGCTATGTCTTCAAAGCTGAATGTAGTTTAGTTTCTTCATTCAATAATAGCATGGATGGAACAGGAGAGCATTATGCTGAGCAAAATAAGCCAGTCAGAGGAAGATAAATATCACGTGATCTCACTCATTTGTGGAATATAATGAACAACATAAACTGATGAACAAAAACAGGTCCAGAGACAGAGAAGCATCAATCAGACTGTCAAACCTCAGAGGGAAGGTGGGGGCGGGGGCGGGGGTAAAGGGGAGAGATCAACCAAAGGACTAAGAAAAAGTCATATATATATATATATATATATATATAGAGAGAGAGAGAGAGAGAGAGAGAGAGAGAGAGAGAGAGAGAAATATGCTAATTAACCGGAATGCTGTAACAGGCGGACTGGACAGGAGGAGGTTGTGCATGCAGCATTGGGGGCGGGGCAGCAGTGTCCTATGCATGCCTGTGCCAGGGAGGGCCTGATCAGCAGCGACTGTGGCTGCTTCAAGGGCTGGAGAGGGAGGCTGAGGACCAGCAGCAGCCATGGCTGCTGCGGGGCCCAGGGAGGGAGGCAGGGCCGGACTGGAGGGTGGGCAGTGCCTTGCGATTTAGAATTGCTTGCTGAGCTCCTAGTTGTTAACATAATTAATTAGACATATAACTTTAAAATATGACAACAAATGTGAAATAAACAGCACTGCGGGGGTGCATTTAATGTTATGTAGAAAGTGTCATGATATAGACAGCTACCCTGAGTGAGGGACATCCTTTTGAAGGACAGGCTCAATAGGAAAGTTTTTTTTTTTTTTGAGAAAAGGAGTCAACAGAAAACTCTTCACAGTCTTGCAGCGCAAACAGAATGCGTGGACAGCTGGGCTTCATACAGGGAGAGTGCTTAGCAGCAGAGGGTCGCAGGGCTAGGCGAATGAAGCAATAGAGATTGAGAACCTTAGAAAAATAATTACCCTACCATAAAGAACTGAAAATGTCCTGGGATGAGTAACAATGACAGACTCCAACAATGGGAAATAAAACATGGCAGCAAATCCTCCTCACCATTTCACTGATCATGGATGGTAAGGGGAAAAGATCCAGAAAAAGCCATACCATGGTAATGTCCTTAATCACAGCTGGAGCCTTTAAAAAAAGTGAATTCCTATAAAAAAAAGAATTGCAAATTATCCAAACACCATAGATTGCCAATAATGGACTGTCACATGCAAAATTACTTAAATTTTAAAAGAATGTATACATTTTGCATTTATAGTCTGAGTTACATCATCCTCACCTAATCTTTTTCTGTTGATTCCATAAAGTCAAAATGTGGAAATAAAATATCCTATTTATTCTGTGAGATAAGTGGTGCTCAGAGTCCAAGGGGCCAACTCATTGAGCGATGGAGAAACTTTAGAAGTTCTGGGAGAACCTTTGATTTTTATTATATTTCACAAATTTAAATCACATGTGATTGAAAGCCTCAATATTAAGAGCCACTTTGTCTCAAAAACCAGAAAGATTCAGATATATCAGGACCATATATTTATGAAGTTTTCTTAGCATAGTTATAGGGAGTAAGCTTTGTATTTCAGGTATATTTTCTTGCTGTTTTAACACATCAAGGAACTTAGGTACTTATGACAAAACATTACAAAGAACCCTTTTAATGTATTTTTTAAATAAGAGAAAAAATTCCAGAAAAACCAGAAACAAAATCAATAACTCATAAATATGTCCATCTTATCTCTTAAAGTAGCATTATTTCCTATGTAGAAATTTATGCAAACCATGATTAATATACAAAACATAGGAAACTTGTGGCTATCATTACAAAGTTAAGGATAATATGAATCATCTAACTATTATATTTATCTCACCAGTTGGATTTAATAAGCAAAAAGAGACCCCATATTGTGCTTATAATCAATCTACTTCCACAGATTTAAAATTTTAAAAACATAAGCTCAAGGCCACTTGAGTATGAATAGGTCTAATTTTCACTGTCAGTGTGATTTGTAGAGAAAACCATGGCCCAGAGTTCATGGAGAAATGCGCCCATCTATAGTGCTATAAAATTAGCTCCATACAGCATAGCCAGAGGGACTATGTCCTTGCTTTCTCTTGGCAAATGTCTAAGGATAATTATCAAAGTAAGTCTGAGGACAGGTGCTGAACCATGAGCACTTGACCAAGTTCAGGTAACAGTCAGTTTTAATGCACAATGTCAAAATTTCAGGATTAGCTGCATTAGAGGAACTGGTTTATACTCATGAATATTTCCCTGCCCAGGATCCCAGTCTTTAAAATATATCAACGAAGGGCTAAGAAGTAACAGTTTAATTCTCTGATGAACATAAAACTGAGATATAATTGGCTCTCAAAAATATTAAGTATAAATTTATCACAATTACCAACTAAAATGTTATCACGCCTACGATGGGAAAGGCACACTTGCAAATAACTGATGTCTTACCCTTACAACTTTTAATAAGAGGAGTTTTTGCCATTGCTTTGAATTCTGTCCCCTATGAACTAACCCTAACTTCAATATCATTCAAAAGCCTGTTAATTTTATTTTCAGCAAATAAGGTTAATATCTACTCCCGTTCACTGAATATAAACATTTATAAATTTTGTTTTTGCTTTTAAATACACACTCTCTCTTCTTCTAAGTCTGTTGCCAATAATTTAAATGTGAGGCAACAGATAGGAGAACATGCATTCTCATTCCAGTTTAAATTAGTGTATAGTTTATTTACTGTTTTCCATTTACTTTTTATCTCCTAATATAGATTGCAATACCAGTACCTGCAAAGAATTGCAAAAATCATTTCACTTTATTTTTCTATTATACACTTTTCATTTGAAATGCATCGACCCAATGGATTTAATGGTTATATGCCAGCAGGTAGAATGATTCTTTGAAAATGATTTCCAGTTTCTAATTCTCTGCTCAGCCAGGAGGAGTATCTCAAGTGATGTTCAAAGCCTACGTAGCAAGAACACTAGGTTTCCTTTTATGAGTCATTTGGAAACACATTTACAGTGCTCTCTATTTGCACTAAAAATGCTTCCCACCTGGGTTGTCAGGGGGCTCAGGTGGCTACATCTCACCTGGTCTCCGCTAATTGGTATCTGGGGCTGTGACTGACAGCTCAGTAACAGGGTGCACACAAGGACCAGAAGGGACGCCTTTTCCTATTTGGTACACAAGGAGGCGACTACAATTAGGCACTGGTTTCTGCTGGTAAGAAACGATTCCATTTCCTCCTCTCTCTTTTTCTCTCATGTCTTCATCACCCATAAACTTAATTCACGTTCTGCTTCTGTATTTATTTTACAAGTTAAGAACTGAAAATATTCTCACTCCATGAATACATCACAAAAATGTCTCATTCTCCATGTGGCATTGATTCTCATTTAGCAAGGTTTCCTGTGCAGAGTCATAAATAAGCTGGAGGGATTAATGCTGTTCTTGACCACATATTAGCACTCAGTTTTTATAAGAGAAGTTTAGTCTGAAGGAAAGCACAATGCCAGGGGTGGGGGTGGGGTGAGGTGGGGTATGTTTGTAAGGGAACCACTAATGACATTCATCTCTCAGGTTCTACTCTTAGCTCTAGGTACACGCTGAATGTTTTCAAAAGTTAGGGAATCAGTGAGCTTCAATGAAAGGTTCTTTTAATTCAATAAATTCTTAGACTCCACATTTCAATTGGCATTCTCTCTTAAATTCAGAATCAAGTTGCAATTCCTAGAGGAATGCATTCAGGGGTTATCATACCAATTTTTAGGATGATGATGGATTTGGGGTACCTCTCACTAACTAGATACAAAGAAGGCATTTTGAAATACTAAAATCTAGCAGTGGCCTTGATTTCCAGATATTTTGTTCTACTTGCTAAAGCCATAGCAATTTTTAAACTTCCTCTATCTCACAATCTATATATATAAAAGCCTAAACAACTGAACAACCAAATGACAGGCTGACAGGTTGCTATGACGTGCACTGAACACCAGTGGGCAGATGCTCAATACAGGAGCTGCCCCCTGGTGGTCAGTGTGCTCCTACAGCCAACCTCCTGTGGCCAGTCAACCTCCCATGGCCAGATGGCCCCCCTCATCAGCCCAGATCAGGGGCGGGGGAGGCAGCTGGCCCAATCTCCTGCAGTCCCTCCCCCAAACCGGCTAACCTTCTGTGGCCCCTCCCCCCAGGTGGCTGCCCGCCCCCCCCCATCGGCCCCGATTACAGGCCAGGCTGAGGGACCCTACCCATGCACGAATTCGTGCACTGGGCCTCTAGTTTATAATAAATGTGTCTCTGAAAATATTTTAATGCATATCAAATTTTGAGAACTTAAAGCATATTTTAAATACATTCATGCAGTTTTCTATTTAATGGAAATGTGTATTAATTAGTTTTGAAACAGAGAGCCATTTGCCTTGATGATATGTCTAGTAAATTTGGATGTAAATATGCCATGATTTGAATAACTTTCTATCTTACTTAGTATTTGCAATCATTCCTTCACTTACTTATTCACTCAAGGACTTATAAGCATCTATTCTTTGTTAAGCCCTGAATTGGAAATAGGAGTAACTGATTATAAATTATAGTTCCTGTATTTCATGACAATTCATCTCAATAACTGTTTGATGCTATTTTAGGTAAACAAATGAGCATTTACTTTTATGGAAACATCTAAAAGCAGATTACAGAAGCACCTTTACTCTTGTAACATTTACTAATGGTTAAAAATAATTTTAAAAACAAAAACAATGCTTCTTCAGACATAGTGATCACTTTAAAAACTGTTCATGTCACTGCTGGAAGAAGTTCCCACTGTAATTTGCTAGATAATATTATGTTCTCTAACAATGTCAGAGGTGAAGTAAGGATTTCCCAACTTGTTGAAAGCTATACTTTACAGACAATGGCCCTGAAAAATCACTGTGAGAAGAGTGGTCCACAACTCTTCTTGAAAGATTGCAAAAGGAAGGAAAGCATCAAAGATATCATTCCAGGTCTCATTGTATCTATTCTGTGTGTTTGCATTTGGTAAAATATACCCTACTATGCCAGTCTTCTGTCAACACTTTCTCATTTCTTAAAAGTGGAGAAAATGTCTTTGATTTGTGTAAATTGACAATATTCCTTCTATCTTCTTGAGTCAAAGCCTTAATAATGTTTTCCTCTCTTTGGTAACCTCAGTAAATGCCTGTCATGGTGCAGGTGCTTTTATTGTTGTTTAATAACATTAATTTACCAGCAAGAAAAAATGTTTTGACTTACTAGAGGATGAATAGATAGATGAGAGAGAGATTTTTCTATAGGTGTAGACACATTACAGTTGTATGTGTTCTATCTTCCAACTCTCAGAATATTTCGCAACAGACAAATATGTTGTCTGTTGCAATATGTTGTAATCTTAGGCAATATCCAATTGATCATATATTATTAGTAACTTATATTGAAACTTAGAAACTTATATTATTAGTAACTTATATTAGTATTCTTATATTAAAAATAGAGATATTTATCATTATGCATAAATTAAGGTTTTGTTATAGTAACTGGCTACTCATATAATGCTTCTTCTTTTCTTAGGGAAATAGAGAAACTGACCATAATTATTTTTCAAATATCAATGCCTGAACTTGAATTTTATATCCACCTATTCTAAAATTATTGTATATGTGTTTGTACATGTAAACATAAATATTTTTTAAATCTGTAATACTTTGCACATGTAAAAATACAGTTTTTTTAAAACAGTGATTTCCATAAGAACATAGGAAGCATATTAGCAACTTGCTCTGAGAATATATATTCAGTTCTAGCAAATATGGAAGCAAACATTTTAATTTTTCTTTTTTCTCTCCATCTGTTTAGCATGGCTCATTGAAGATGTAAGATTCACTACAGTGTTAATTATGGAATTTCTGCTTTTTAAAACCACTTGAAAAATATGCAAACCATAGAAGTTAACACTTTAATATTTATTTTTATAACATTTAATTTTTCCATATGACCTATAGATTCTGCTTGTATCCTGAAAATGATAATTTTGTCGAAAAATCAACAATTAAACAACACTTTTAGATTATTTTGCATCTAAAATATTATCAGAAATATATATTTAATAATTTTTCTCTCATTCTTTTGTTTACCGTTTGCATGTTAGTTACCTACAGCTATTAAGAAAAACAAACTTTTTGGAAAATAAAATGTCTTTCAATACCTGTAGTTCAACTGTGTCTTTACAGATGATGTTCGAGCTATGTAAAAAAGAGAATATATTTTCTCTCATTTATGATCCAATGATCTCTTATTTTTGGTATGTTCATAGAATTGCATTCAGTTTTTTTCTTTTTTCTGTTAGTTCAACTGAAGACAAACTGAAATTTTAAATCCTTTGATTATAGAAAAGGCCTAACAAAGACAAACATCTCTCATAAAGTCAGCTATGCCAATGACTTTGTTACAACCTTAACAGATTTGCTCTGAAACATGAAATGCAAGGTTATCTGCTGTAATCATTGATTCCAAGTGAGCTAGAATTGCAGGTAAGCTATTTTGTAATCACAAGTGACAATATGATTTAAATTCCATGCAAATGGAAAGATAAATCTAAAACATTACTCTATAGCAAAAATTAACTAGTATTCCTTGGGGAGTTCTGAGTGTCTATATTTCCATATTACATTAATTTATCTATAAATATAAACATTTCAAGCTACCGGAAATTAGAATTAAAATTATGGAATGTCTTAAGGCCAAGCTATAACTCAAGAAAAAAATGAGATAGGTAGAGGTGTTATTTTGAAATGTATCCAATGAATTTCTGCTTTGTCATCTCCCCTCTCTGCTCTCCTCCTTTCCTCCCATCCTCCTCCAACTCCTCTTCTTTTTTTGCTTTATCTACTCAAGCAAATAGAGTAGAAAATATCACATTAGCATGCTCCTTTGGAAAAACACACAAGAAAATAAACATATTTCTTCAGAAATATAAATTTTTTTTGAAAAGCTCTATAAATACATATTATGTCATCAAAATTTGAAAATGCCTTAGAAGTCCATGAATGGGGATTAATAATTTCCCTCAAGTAGTGTTGTACATGTATGTTTCATGAATATCAAAGCTTTAGCATTGTAACTAGTATGATTTTATTATTTGTGTAAGCATGATGAAACAAAACATAGATAATATACTTTTGTTATATTTATCAAAGTTAAAAAATAATTAATTAAAAATATATCTCACCACAAATCTTGGAGGGTTAAACAGGCTGGAATGTGCAGGGTGAATTCTACAAGAGAACACTTTCATTCAAAGAATAAGTGCTCTCAGAATTGTAGTAAAATTAAATCAGTGTCAGTTGCTACTTTCCTATTCTCTAGTCTCCCTCATTAACATATGCAAGTTATGTCCCCATCCTCCCAAATACACCTGAGAAATAAGTATGATTCCATGCCCAGGGGACTCATAGGGAACCAATTTCAAGATTTTAGAAAACATTTTGTAGAAAGGTGTAATTCACAGCCTCACAAGCCCACACTGTTATATAAAAGCAGTTTTCTTCTTTTTCAAACATAGCAACAACACTTTGATTCTGCATGCTTTTGAAAGATTGCATCAGGTGAACCAAAACAATTCATAAAAACACAGTGGATTACATATAACTAAAAAGGGAGAAAGTTTCTAGAATAGCTTTCAAAAAATGTAAACATTTGGAGTATTGGGTGAATTTGCAAGAATGTCACCTTTCCATCTCACTCCTTGGGAAGGATTTAATCCCATTTTTTTTTGTTTTACTTTGTGTGTGTATTTGCTAGAACTCTGTGCTCTTATGTATTTTCTCTCTGCTTATCTCTTTCTATTCTTTGAATTCTCCTCAGTGTGGCATCTGTTTGCATCCAGGATACATCTTTATTTCACAGACCTTTTCTACATCAGCATAATTAAATGATAAAAAATGCTGTAAATTTAATTAAATAAGAGGTTATAGTTAAAAGTTAGATGTGCATTTGCTGACTCTGTTTTTATCTCTGTTCTCTCTGTCTCTGTAGTCTACATATATTTAATATAATACATACATACATGCATGAACGTATTCATACGAAAAATATGGGAATGTACTTCAGAGAGTTGACAACGGCTGTCCTGAGATAATGGGTGCATAAGTTTCCTAGGACTGTTTCAAAATATTCCCACAAGCTGGATGGCCCTACAACAACAGGAATGCATGCTCTCACAGCTCTGGAGGCCAGGCGTATAAAGATGTCAGGCAGTGCCACCCTCCCGCTGAAGGCTCTAGGGAAAATCTCTCCTCGCTTTGAATTTGTGGTGACTCCTGGCTTTTCCCCATGGCCTTCTCTCTGTGTCTCTGTGTGCCCTCCTCTTCTTATAAGGGCTCCAGTCATCAAAGTGAAGGCCCTCCCAGGTTGATTGAAAATTCAGGTTGATTTTTTTCTAGAGATCTTTATCTGAACTAAATCTGCAAATACTCTGTTTCCCAATAAGGTCTCATTTGGAAGGTCCTGGTGAACATGAATTTGAATGGGGAGGGGGGTGAGGGGGGGGATTTGTCAACCATTGAAGTGTGATTACTGCTGACATTGCTTTTATTTTTTCCTGGTAAGGTATTTCCTTTTTCTATGCATATGTATTGATTTTATAATCAGAAATGTGAAGATCTTTGGTTTTGGAAAAAAGTAATCAGACATGAATATTAAAGGAATAGAAAGATGCAGATAGGTATGGTAATTGAAAAGTCCTATTAATATTGGATGTCTTTTGTGGACAGCATATAATTAATCCTACCATTAATTCATTATGACATTATTGGAGTGTTTAATTTGATATTTAATGTAATTATCAATATAGTTAGATTTAGATCCACCATTTTAAAATGTATTTTCATTTCATTTCATCTGTTTCCTGTTTCTTTTTGTGCCTTCTTTCAGATTAATTGAATTTTTAAAATTATTTTTAATTTTCTATACCTCTCTGCATTATGTCATAGTGGTTCCTCTACAGATGAAAAGATACATCCTTAACTTTGCCTGATATACTTATAATTAGTGTTGTGTCACTTAGTGGGAAGTGTAGAAACCTTACAAGGACATAGCATTATCTATCCCCTATTATTCATATGATAATTTTCATGTGTATTTTATCCACTTACTTTATCATCATGAGACAGTGCTACAATTTTTGTTTTAAACAATTTTAAGAATCCCAAGGTAAAGCCAAATGGTCCCCTTGAGAGCACCAGATAATGCATGAATGCCAACATTCCCCACGGATAACCCCTTACACTGAGCACAAGTTGCTTGCAGAATTGAGCAAACATTGGTAGGGAAGCTTTTCTTAGCAAACAGTTCCTTTTAAACAATGTCATCCTGGAAAATACATCTATAAAGGTGAGGCACAGGGAACCTGTAAGCACCTCAAAACAGTTTTTTAAAAATTGTTTTCCATGGGGGATTTTTATATGTACCAGTAACAGTATGTTTATGTTGCTTGGCTTAAAGCATTCAACCATCAGAATGTCAGAGTATTCACTGAGTCTGAGAGCTATTGTTTTTTATCTTCCCTAACTGGGGCATTCTGGTTTATGTTTCTGGTGGTAGGGAAGTTCAATTTCCTGGGACAAGTTTTCATGAATTATGTATAAGCAAGGCTTTGCTCCTTCCTCAGAGGCTGTTCTCTCCTTATAACCGCCTCCCCGAAATGTGATAGGTCAGCATGGTGGCATGTCTTGCTTCCTTTCAGTCATGTTCAACTGTACAAGTACAGATGCAGTATAGAGGAAGAGTTGGATTTAACTAACAGATGGTTTTGTATGGCAAATATCACAAATATATATATATATATATATATGAAAGAGACTCAAGAATAGAACAACTTACAGAACATTTAGAAAATGATATACTCAGTAAATTATCTTGTGATAAATGGCATATATACAGAGCATGAAACATTAACCCTCCCACAATCTGAAAGTCAAATTAAGTCCTTTAAAAAATTACTGAAGATGTCATTTTGAGTTCCTGCCTAATTTAAGTCAATGTGATGTGGAATTACTTTATCAACTCACATAGTACCACATAGGAAGCTCCAACAAACCTAAACGGCCTTTATGGTTAGTTCAGCTGATCTTTCTCACTCAAGCAGTCTTGCTTTGTTTTTCCATGATCTATCCCACAGACTCTCACAGGGTATTACAGTAATATTTTTCTGAAAGCCCATCTCCAGAAGTCCCACGATCTTGATCTCTGTTTCACTATGAGGCAATGTCTTTGCCAAGACAACAATGCCATCCTAATCCATTCCCTCTGCATTGACAGCAACCAGCTAACCTTCACCAGTCATATGAAAATAACCTGTTTAGAACACTGCATCCATTCATTATTGCTCTAATAGAAGAGAAATTGAAAGTGAGAGTTGTCCTAATATGTGGAGAATGTTGCTAAATACTCACTTTGTAGCTGGTACTTAAAACTGTATCCATTCAATTAGCATATACAGCAACCATTCCTTTAGAAAATGAGCAAACATAACATACATATATTGACTGCCTTATAGGTCTTTAGATAATTGTATTTTTATGTTAAGTAATCTACTAAAAGATAAACCATATCATTCAGAAGATTTATTAAGAGAAAAATAAGTATCAATAAAAAATTACTCATTGTTCCATTTTAAGGTTTGCAATGTGTTTACATATTTCCCCCAGACACTTATACAACATTTATTGATTTAATGATATTTTATTCTAAAATAATTGTAAAACAACTTAATTATTCAATAATTAATTTTTTCAGTGAATAAATATTTACTACGTAATTTGCACATGTAGGCACCATGCCCCCACTAAGGGTACCATGGTGAACAAAATATATATGCTCTTGATGTCAGTGAGTTATGTAAACAATAGAGCAAAACAATACATTAAAGCACATTAAAAGATAAGAAAAGGCAAAATCAATTAGGTAATGAAGATGAGTTGGAGAGTAAATGTAATATCTTTAAATAAATGACACAAATTCTATACCTATATTGCTACATAATTCTTCAATAAAAGAAAAATTGAGAGGATGGAAAAAGTTCTACATCAATAGGTGGAAGTACCCATATACATGGAAATGAAAGACTTTAGATAAATTTTTATCCATTGTAGAAACTTGCTCTACAAAGTGAAAAAGCTACAATTAAATATGGGGTGAGGCAAAAATAGGCTTACAGTTGTGAGTATGCAAAAACAGTTTATTCTAGAATTATTTATTAATTATTGTATTATTTTTCATACCAACAGCTGTAAACCTATTTTTGCCCCACTCTCTGTATTAAACTTATGCATTTTGTTGGAGCTTTGGGAATCTATCAATGAATTGAACAAATAAAGTCAGGTTGAAATATATGATGCCATTTTCCAGGTGAAGATATGAAAGAAATTTAAAATTGATTATGTACTAAGTGCAGGACTCTTCCCATAAATTGAATGAATGATATATTGCATCCCAACTCATTTGGAGGAAGCTCCATGTTTGTAAATCCTTTAGCATGTGAAGAAATAAATTATGTGTTCCTAAAGGTTAATGGATAGTAATGAAATGGCCTTCAGTCTTACAGTTGAAGCATAAGAAAGAAGCAAAAAGACATTAGTCTGGGCACAAAACAAACAAACAAACAAACAAACAAACAAAAATAGCAAATGCAGACCAAGAGAAGTTTCAGTTCTTTGCTATAAAGCAAAGCTGTTGGTGATTAGACAAGAAATAGTTTATACTGATGCTAGAAATGGTTTGAGCCTTTGGTGAGTGTACAAAAGTAAATTTGTCCAAGTTGCGAAGTACCATGCATGACATCCTAAAATGTGTATATTCCATTTAGTTTCTTCCTGTCTGTGTTTTAGAAAGTTAATTTTAGTAACAGAAATTCACTGTTGGTCTGAGATATAAGCTGCTTCTGATTGGTTCTTATTAAATGGCAAAATAGGTTGATTTGTAAAGTTCTCCCCAACCACTGCTTTTAGAAACAAAAAATAAATACATTAGGAAGAGAACCTTTAAGTTACATCTGCCATTTATTGCTTAATTGAAGTGACATCTATGCTGAAAGAAAGTGATACCATTTCTGTTGCTCCATGTGTCCAGTGACATTTTTTCACAAATGTTACTTCCCAAAGAGCCCAAGCCAGATCAAATTCACAGTTAACAGTGACATGAGTTTGAGACAGAATTCATTCCCAGGTAATACCAGGAAAATTATAAGGTATTTAACAGAGTTAACATTTAAGACAAGGATGCATTTTATAGTGAAAGAAATGCTAAATTATTTGAATATATTCAAATAAAAAAAATAACTATGTTCAATGCAGTGAGCCAGGAACACTGGACACTTACCATAAGGCACATTTCAGAAAGTAGAAAATGTCAAATGATAAACTAGAACAATTAAGTAAGGAGTTTGGTGTCCTTTATTGAAGGGAAAACAGTCCATGGATTGGGGACCATGGTGCCTCACAAGCAGTGGAGCAATGTGCCTGAGGGTTTGGGCCAAGAGCGAGGTATATGGAACCTTAGAAGAGGCAATATGGGAACAGAACAGGATGGGCTCAGAGGTGGGGATTTCCTTGTAAGTCCAGCAGGTCCTGTTTTCTAGGGTGAGATGATCTCACTAAAGCTGAAGTGAAGGATCCTGATGGGTGTAGGTTAGGTATCCTTGACCCCTATTTCTGTAAGTGCAGGCTGACATAGGTATAGATTTGTGATGTGGGTCAGGCCACTGGGGTATCTAAATTTTGTGGGTCCTGATATATACAAATTAACTTCATCAGGAAGAAGAACATGTGTCCTTATGGCCCAACAACCAAAGCTCAGAGATATAGCTCAACCACAGGCCCCATTGACCTCTTGGACCTGGGGTGAAGTGGATCTGGAGACCACTCCCTCTAAGGCAGACATGTTTTCTGAAACACTTTTCTTCTCATTCTCACAGATGTTTCCTATTTTTTATTTTTATTTTGTTATTAATCCTCACTTGAAGATATTTTGTCCCATTGCTTTTCAGAGAGTGGGAGGGAGGTGGAGGAGGGGGGGGGAGAGAAGGAGACAGAGACAGAGACATCGATGTGAGAGAGACACATCAACTGGCTGCCTTCTGCATGCGACCCGACCAGGTTTGGGGAGCGAAGCTGCAACCTAGGTACGTGCTCTTGAGTACCCTTGACTGGGAATCAAACACGAGACCCTTGATCTCGTGTGAGGGTCAAAGCTCTAACCACCAAGAAACACCAGCCAGGGCCAGATGTTTCCTATTTTAAGCATCTGATTATTTTTGTAAAGTTCCAACAAATATTGTAAGGAATAAATGTCTAGCATTACATAGCTAAAATATGCAATCTTTGATTCTAGCACTATCTCTATGGTTTAGTAGTACAATCTTATTTCCATTGAAAGGGAATAGTTTTCTCCTAATTCCACTGTAAATTAACTATGTTAATCTAAACAATGCAAATTGTATTACAGGGTATGCCCTCACATGAAAAATTCCAACAAATAATTTCCTAAAGTTTTTGTATTTGTTATTCTTCTTTTTGGTTTTCCTCTAACCTCTACTCATAAAAATGAAAGGCTATTTAGTCACTGATTTTTTTACATGAATCCTATTGTATATTATTATAGTATATAATGGTTGTGTTTTCTCCCATTATTCTGAACCTTCATACCAATGCAGATTAAGTTTGATTTTATGAAAACTCTCTGGTTTAATTTATTCTCTGAAACTGATTCTAGTGAAAATTTTAACAAAACAAAAAACTCACATATCAAATAGTCATTCCTCATTCCATAATGTGCTATTTCAAAGCAAATAAAATTTACATTTTACTTCATAGTAATTATTTTAAAAACTGTTTTGTTTTTATAGTGTAGGGTAGCATTGAACTTTGACAACTTCTTCCTGAGGCCTATTTAGGTAGACTCTCTGAAAAGGACTACAGGAATAGATACACCCTAATCAATTCGGCAAAAGAACAAATTAAAAGGCAAGAAGAGGAAGACTTGAATTAATATTACGTTCTTATGGGAGATAATTTCAACTACATCTTGTGTTTTCTCCACAGTTTTCATACAAAACTAAGACAACTGTCATAAACTAAACTTCAGTCCATCTGTGGATGATTTCATATATTAAGCAAAAATTTCTTTTGAATTTTAAATAGATTAAGTGAGAAATACAAAATTATGCTAATCATAAGTTTCTCAGATATTAACTGATATAAAATTAATTCAAATTAATTTTAAGAAAAGTCATTTTGGTTCATGTAATAGGTTAGTATTAAGCCAGCGACTTAAAGCTAACATGAAGATGGTCTTTTCCATCACTTGTTTCTGATTTTATGGATGGGTTGTTTTCTTTGACAATTCTCCCCTCACAGTGATTGCTAACAACTCTCGTTTTACATAATTTTATAATTAAGAATCTTAGAATAAAGAGAAAACGTCTTTCTGTATAACTCCAGTGACATTCCTGGAGTTGACTCAAAATGGGCCTAGCATTGATCATACGACCATATCTAAAGGATTGTGATGAAATGGAATAATTGGCTGAGAATGAACCTAGCATATAGTATTTTAGTTTTAAATAACTTGGTACAGCAGCCAGTATGGAAATTAGTATAGAGATTTTTCAAAATATAATACCATATGATGCAGCAATTCCACCTCTTCCTTCATACACACACACACACTCACACACACACTCACACACACACATATGAAATGTAAACAATATTGAAGATATATCTGCACTCTTGTTGCAGCAATATTCATAATAGCAAGATAGGGAACCACCTAAGTGTCTATTGTGGATGAATGAATAAAGCTTTATGTATTTATATGCACCATGAACCTGTAAATGAGTAGCTAGGTCAGGGTCAATGACAAGGCAATGGAACAATGGCACACTTATTGTAAATTTTAATTACATGAATATTTGACCTATGAGCAATTAAGACCAGAGGGAATAGTCAATTAAATAAATAAGTAGTTGAACTTTCCAAGAAATAAGAAGGGACTTGGAGGTTGGGAGATGGATGGTATATAGTAGATCAATAGGTAATATAGTCTTATGACATAATATTCAAAATTACTACAATTATTAATTAATTAATTAGGAAAGGGATGGAAAATAGTTTGTAAGTGGCAATGAGGACAGGAAAGACATTACTAATCCTCAAATATGGAAAGTGTGGTAGAGGACCTCAACCCCCAACACCAGCAGCAGCTCAGAGGATACAGGTAAAGCTTATCTTCGTGAGAGAGTGGTATTTCAGTTAGAGCAGGAAGCAGAGAAGAACCTTTAGAGATTTAATTCAAAATGTAGAGGATATATGAATATCAAAGGACATAATGAAAGGGTTTCAGAATTCGGAAATGGGTAAAAAAGGGAAATGTGAAAACTCATATACTCATAGAGACTGAGAAACAAAAGCTGACTTGGACGATCAGGCCTTCATGTAATAATTCACAGAGCTCAGAGGCCTAGTGAAGTCTGTCCTAATGGTTGTCTGATGAGGCCATCCGTGGTCCTTCCTCCTTCTGGAATTGCAAAGCACTTGGTCTCTGGGCTCTTCCTTACTCCCAAAGCAGGAGGCTTGGAATTTCTTTCGGTCAATGCTAATGGACTCAGTAACATTGTCTTGGTCTTTTGGGACTGCTAGAACAATACCACCAAGCAGGTGACTTACCAACATCATTTACCACTCACAGTTCCGGAGGCTGCAAGTCCAAGATCATGGCTCCATCGCGGTCATGGTCTGGTCCCTCTCCTTGGGTTGCAGACTGGAGATTTCTCCCTGTGTTCTCACTTGATGAAAGGGGCTAGGCCAGGGAGTTCTATGGCAGTGATGGCGAACCTTTTGAGCTCGGCGTGTCAGCATTTTGAAAAACCCTAACTTAACTCTGGTGCTGTGTCACATATAGAAATTTTTTGATATTTGCAACCATAGTAAAACAAAGACTTATATTTTTGATATTTATTTTATATCTTAACAAAGAAAAATCAACCAAAAAAATGAGTTCGTGTGTCACCTCTGACACGCGTGTCATAGGTTCGTCATCACTGTTCTATGGGGTCTTTTCATGGGAGCATTAATGGTGTTCATGAGGACTCATGACCTGATCACCTTGCAAACTCCATCACTTCCTAATACCATCACATTGTGCATTAGGATTTCACCATATGAATTTTGGGGGGACTCAAAATATTCAGACCAGAGCAAATACCTTTTTAATTTGCTTACACTCAGTATGTTTTGCTTGTTGTTATAATAGTTAATTGTGCCTGTTTATGTGTAGTGTGGATCGCTTTATATTGACTTGGTTTAAACATGGTGAGCCCTTTGAGTCTGCATAAAATAGGTAGGTCTTCAATGCTCAGAACTGTTTATGTATTGAATAAATTTTAAATATTTTATAAATGTAAAAATTATAATATTTTCACTTCAGATTGTATTCTAACACATCTGTTTTACTCTTCAGACACATTATTATTTTCCTATTTTGGACATACATTGTCTTATGTATTTTCTAACTTGCCTCCCTATATTGTTCCCTTCCCTAGAGCATACAACCAGGGAGGGCTTCACCAGTGTCCTCTGCTTCACTGATCCCACACTATTGACTCTGCTTTTACGGTTTCCATTGCAGACTTTTAGTTCATGAGTGATGTTTCTTATTCAAAATTATCTAAATCATTCCTCAATTCAGAGCTCTTCTTACTGTCTTGTCTGATTACTGTGTTGTCTTTTCAACTCAAGGTTTTTGTTCTTCTGTGAGAGGCTATATATATATTTTTGACTTTTACAGAAGCTTTTGAACAATTCACTGAACTGTATGTATGAATCCTGCATTGGGTGATTTTTAAATATTTGCTTTCTTTGGAATTGGTCTTTGCAGAATTTCTTTAATGAAGCATCATCTATATGGAATTGGTGTCTCTGTTTCCTGTGTTCCTCATTTCTGTCTAGTTGTGGTGTTCCTACTAAGGACTGTCCCTAGAGAGCACATTGTATACAGAGCTACCAGTTCTAATGTTATTCACTCACAGTAGAATTTCTGTCTGCAATACTAGCAGAATTACTGTCTTGAATTGATTTAACAAAAGAATCACACAATTGTACATGTTGGAGGGATAAATGTGTATTCATTATGTCATTGCTGTTGTAGAGCCCAACCTGCTCCTTCAGGGACCTGAGAATCGAGGAGGTAAAGAATGTCCTATTTTTTATCTTCCTCCTTCTCCTCCTCCTCTTTTTTCACCTTCTCCTCCTTTTTCTTTCCCATCTCTCCTTTTCTTATTTTTGAAGATAAAATTAAATACACACTATGATACTATAAGATGGTTATGACCTCAATGAAACAAATATACAAATTAATTATAAAAGAAACCCCACATTCAATGACAATAATGCAAGAAAAGAAATATACAAAAGGAATATAATTTGATTGTCTTACTTTCAGGTTAATTGAAAATGCAGAAGAAAATATATATTCTTCAATGTGTGTGTTACCTCTCTCCACCCACTCTTCTTTCTTTTGGGGGTTGATAGTAGATGTTCATATTTGGAAATCATTTTTCTGTTGGTATGAGAAGAGTTTTTTTTATAAGACATAAAAGTTAAGCTAAAGGTTTTTGTAAAGTAGCAATAAGATGCAAAACTTGCCTACAAGCAATCATTTTTCCACATTAACCTATTACTCACTTATTCTAACACATTGTTGACTATTTACTAAAATATATTTTACCTTTAAAGAGAAAAATTTGTTCTATATCTATAAACATATTACTATTAATGCATAAATGTAAGTGTAGGGAGCCCCTTTTCATAACATCTTCCATAGTGTATATTTGAATTATTTTTGTGAAAATACAATGTAAGACAAAATATTTGATTGTTCAAACCATAATTGCATAAAATGTGTAAGTATAGCCTTTGGGATTGTGCAACTCATGTTATAGGCTTGCCTATTCCCACACATAAAGTCTGCAAACTTCAGAATTAGTCCCTAAGGCATGTTAATGTGCTTCTTTGACAACTCTTATTAACCAGAACAAGGTATTTAAATTGCAGATATGCTGCTCAGTAAATATTCAAAAGGCACTTGACGGCTCCACACCAGAACAGCAGATGCTCCTTAACTGAATGTCACTTGTTTTATTTTGTGATTTATAAAAGGTTGGTTTAATTTCATATTTCCCTGGCATTAGAGAGATGAAAAGGAGAAAGAAGAATGAAAGAAAGATAGGAGAAAGGAAAGGAAGGAAACAAAGAAGGAAGGAAGGAATAAAGGAAAGAAGGAGTGGAAGGAGGCCTTTCTTACCTTTCAAGAGGGAAACATATATCAGGCACTTTTAAATCATTTTTCTCACTCACTCGTACTTGAGCACAGATCTTCCTTACTCTTTATCTCACATTTTTTTCCAGCCCATTCTGCTTTTCAATATGGAAATCTGTGATTATTCAGATTTTCCATGGAACTATTTATTTAGATTATTTTAAGTTGCTAGAAATTAAGTATATTTGTCTGTCTTTATTTTAATTAATGAAGTTGCTCACCTTCTGGAAAAAACTAGTATATATATCCTATCTAATAAAATAGTAATATGCAAATTGACCATCACGCCAACACACAAGATGGCAGCCCCCAAAGATGGCTGCCACAAGATGGCCTGCAGGGGAGGGCAGTTGGGGACGATTGGGACAGCAGGGGAGGGCAGTTAGGGGCAATCGGGATGGCAGGGGAGCAGTTAGGCATTGATTGGTCTGGCAGGAGAGTGGTTAGGGGCAATCAGACAGGGAGGCAAGCAAGCAGTTGGGAGCCAGCAGTCCTGGATTGTGAGGGGGATGTCCGACTGTCCATTTAGGCCCAATCTCACCAGGGTCCCAGATTGGAGAGGGTGCAGGGTGGGCTGAGAGACACCCCCCCATGCACGAATTTTGTGCACTGGGCCTCTAAAATATATATATATATATATATATATATATATATATATATATATATATATATTTGCAATATATATTGGAATATATATATATATATATATATATACACACACACACATATACACACACACACATATATATATACACACATATATATAAACATATATATATACATTCCAAAAGAAAATGATTTAAACCTCTTGCTTATTATAATATTCTTGAGAATTAGCCTTTATAAGGTGGTCATTTTTTTTTTTCCATAAAGCAACATAGAACATAATAGAGCTATTCCCCTGGGGAGCAGAGAAGATCACAATTTTTTTATGTCACTACAAACTCTGAACACAGATTTATCTTTCCTTCTCATTACTGTACATTTCCTTGAACAGGACGCCATGGAAGGATACAATGAAATGTCAGAGTCTAACAGGTTGTCTTTTTTTTTTTTTTATTTTTTTTTTTTTTGGTTAACTTTTTTTTTTTTTTTTTTATTATTAGTTAAGGTATTACAAATGTGTCCTCATCCCCCCCATTAACCCCCAACCTCCCCCCCCACACACAAACTCATGCTCCCATCCCCCCGTTGTCCATGTCCATTGGTTTGGCTTATATACATGTATACAAGTCCTTCGGTTGATCTCTTCCCCTTACCCCCGCCCTCCCCTACTTTCCTTCTGGGGATTGATAGCCTGATTGCTGTTTCTCAGTCTTTGGGTCTGTCCCTTTTCATCAGTCTATGTTGTTCTCTATAATCCACAAATGAGTGAGATCATGTGGTATTTATCTTTCTCCGACTGGCTTATTTCACTTAGCATAATGCTCTCCAGTTCCATCCATGCTGTTGCAAAAGGCAAGAGTTCCTTTTTTTTTTACCGCAGCATAGTATTCCATTGTGTAGATGTACCACAGTTTTCTAATCCACTCATCTGCTGATGGGCACTTAGGCTGTTTCCAAATCTTAGCTATGGTGAATTGTGCTGCTATGAACATAGGGGTGCATATATCCTTTCTGATTGGCGTTTCTGGTTTCTTGGGATATATTCCTAGTAGTGGGATCACTGGGTCAAATGGGAGTTCCATTTTTAGTCTTCTGAGGTAGCTCCATACTGTTCTCCACAGTGGCTGCACCAGTCTGCATTCCCACCAGCAGTGCAGAAGGGTTCCTTTTTCTCCACATCCTCTCCAACACTTGTTGTTTGTTGATTTGTTGATGATAGCCATTCTGACAGGTGTGAGATGATAACGCATTGTCGTTTTGATTTGCATCTCTCGTATAATTAGTGACTTTGAGCAGGTTTTCATATGTCTTTCGGCCTTCTGTATGTCCTCTTTCGAAAAGTGTCTATCTAGGTCCGTTGTCCATTTTTTTATTGGATTGTTTATCTTCCTTTTGTTAAGTTTCATGAGATCCCTGTTGGAAATTAAACCCTTATCCTTATTTGCAGATGACATGATACTGTACATACAGAACCCTAAAGACTCCATCAAAAAATTATTAGACTTAATAAATGAATTCGGCAATGTAGCAGGATACAAAATTAATGCTAAGAAATCCATGGCATTTCTTTACACCAATAGTGAACTTACAGAAAGTGAAACTACAGAAGCAATCCCATTTACCATTGCACCAAAAAAATTAAAATACCTAGGAATAAACTTAACTAAGGAGGTAAAAGACTTATATGCTGAAAACTACAGGACACTGAAAAAAGAGATAGAGGAAGACATAAACAGATGGAAGAATATACCGTGTTCATGGATTGGTAGAATCAACATCATCAAAATGTCCATACTACCCAAAGCAATTTATAGATTCAATGCAATCCCCATTAAATTACCAACAGCATATTTCACAGATCTAGAACGAACGTTCCAAAAATTCATCTGGAATAAAAAAAGACCCCGAATAGCTGCAGCAATCCTGAGAAAGAACAAAGTAGGTGGGATCTCAATACCAGATATCAAACTGTATTACAAAGCCACTGTTCTTAAAACAGCTTGGTACTGGCACAAGAACAGACATATAGATCAATGGAATAGAATAGAGACCCCAGAAATCAACCCAAACCACTATGCCCAATTAATATTCGACAAAGGAGGCAAGAGCATACAATGGAGTCAAGACAGTCTTTTCAATAAATGGTGTTGGGAAAATTGGACAGATACATGCAAAAGGATGAAACTAGATCACCAACTCACACCATACACAAAAATAAACTCAAAATGGATAAAAGACTTAAACGTAAGACGGGAAACCATAAAAATACTAGAGGAATCCACAGGCAGCGAAATCGCAAACATATGCCGAAGAAATTTCTTCTCTGATAATGCTCCTAGGGCAATGGAAACTAAAGAGAAAATAAACAAATGGGACTACATCAAAATAAAAAGCTTTTGCACAGCAAAGGGAACCATCAACAAAACAACAAGAAGACCCACTACATGGGAGAACATATTTGCCAATGACAACAGGTTGTCTTAATCCCATTTCCACCTCTTCTTGGCCTGCATATGTTACATATTCTACGCCTTAAATTTCTCTCTCTTATAATTGGCAGAGATTGCCTGGTTTTCAAGTTTGCTGTGAAAATTAAATTGCTGATATGTACTTTACATGAGTTGACACTACATAAGAAAGTAAAACAAGCCTAGCTGGTGTTGCTCAGTGGTTGAGCATCGACCTATGAACCAGAAGATCACGATTCGATTCCTGGTCATGGTGCATGACTGGGTTTCCAGCTCGATCCCCAGTTGGAGATGTGCAGGAGGCAGTCAATCAATAATTCTCTCTCATCATCAATGTTTCTTTCTCTCTCTCTCTCCCTTCCCTCAGAAATCAACAAAAATATATTTAAAAATGAATAAATAGATAAATAAATAAAACAAGAAGAGTCCTCAGTATTTATCATTGGTTAATATATGTTACTGGAGGCCTGGTGTACGAATTCATGCATGGAGGGGGTCCTTTGGCCTGGTCAGCAATCAGGGCCAATCAGAGCTGGTTGGCCAGTGGGAGGGACTGTGTGAGGTTGAATTGGGGTCTGGGGCTGAATGGGGCCAGCCGGCCTGCCAGGGGTAGAGACCATGGGAGGTTGGCCAGCTGTGGGAGGTTGGCTGTGGGAGAACACTGACCACCCAGCTGGCAGGGGGGAGGGACCACAGGAAGTTGGCCAGCTATGGGAGGTTGGCTGTGGGAGCACACTGACCACCAGGGGGCAGCTCCTGCATTAAGTATCTGCCCCCTGGTGGTCAGTGCACATCATAGCTACCGTCCGGTCATAATGGTCGCTTAGACTTATCTATATAGATGATTCCTTCAATCTTTCCCAACTACTTATTTGTTTTAGTTTTATTTTAAAAAAGAGCATGAAATATGGGAATAACAGTGGATACTTAAAAAGGAAACCCAAGATTATAAATAGGTATCGAATAATATCCCATTCACACCAACTGCCACATGGAGATTTAGCAAAACTTTTACAGCTGCACAGGATAGAATATTGGTCCCAGTTGGCCTGGTTCCCTCACTAACACTTGACCTCCACCTTCTGCTCTCACCAATCTGTGCTCAGTGCTCCAGTCCAAAGTCAGCTGTTAGCAAGCCTGGTTCCTCCCGAGGACTGAGAGAAAAGGGTCTAATTCAGACCTCTCTTCCTGACTATAAATGGTCTTCTCCTTGTACCACCTGTCTTTCCTCCATGCCTGTTTATCTCCAAATTTCCCATCTGTATAAAGATACCTTTCATATTGGATTAAGGGCCCAACCTATACCAGTATGATCCCATCTGAGCTAATTACTTCTGTAACAACCCGATTTCTAAATAAGATCACATTCTTAAACACTACAGGTTGGGAATCAACACAGGACTTTTGCAGGGACAAGTTTAACCCAAACGACCATGCTTTGTTTATCATTTATCTGCAGATGGGCACTTGGGTGTTCTCCACCCTTTGGCTATTGTGAATAATACTGCACTAAACACTGACATACAAATATCTGTTTGGGTCCCTATTTTCAATTCTTTTGGGTATATACTTGGAAATAAAATTGCTGGATCACATGGTAATTCTATGTTTAGCTTTCTGAGAAACTGTCAAACTTTTTCTCAAAACTATGTTACGGTATTTTACATTTCCATCAGCAAGGTCTGAGGGTTCCAATTTCTTCACGCTATTACCAATGCTTGTTATTTTCTGCCTTTTCATAGCCACCCTAGTAAGTGTAAAGTCATAGATCATTGTGGTTATGACTTGAATGACCCTAATGACTAATGATGTTGAGCATCTTTTCATGTACTTACCAGCCATTCAAATATCTTCTTTGGAGAATATCTATTTAAGTCATTTGTCTATTTTAAAATGGAATGTTATCTGTCTTTTGTTGAGTTTTAGAAATTCTTTATATATTCCATATATTAAATATTTATCATATACTAGAGGTCCGATGCATGAAATTCATGCAAGAGGCTTGGTCCTTGCAGCCCCGGCTTTGTCCAGGAGGTTGTTTGGCTGTCCAGTCTAATTAGCATATTATGCTTTTATTATTATAGATGATTTTCAAATATTTTCTCATTTCATAGCTTGCCCTTTCATGTTCTTGCTAATGTCCTTTTATGAACAAAAGCTTTTAATTTTGATATTTATCAATTTTTCTTTTGTTGTTCATGCTTTTGGTGTCATATCTAAGACTTCATTGCTAAATACAATGTGATAAATATTTGTGCCCACATTTCCCTGTGAGAATTTTAAGGTTGAGGTCACTGCTCTATTGAGGAGAAATCTTAAATGTCTATAGCTAATGAAAGAAACCAATGTGAAAAGGCTATGTATAATAATAAAAGTGTAATATGCTAATTAGACTGGACAACTGAACAACCTTCCAGATGTCATTCTGGACGTCCTTCCGGACAAAGCCGCAGAGGCGGGGGCTGAGACAGAGGCAGTTAGGGGTGATCAAGCAAGCATGCAAGTGGTTAGGGATGATCAGACAGGCAGACGAGTGGTTAGAGTGATCAGGCAGGCAGGCGAGCAGTTAGGGACAATCAGTCAGTCAGGCAGAGTGGTTAGGAGCGATCAGGCAAGGAGGCAGAGGTAGCTAGGGGCGATCAGGCAGGCAGGTAAGCAGTTAGGGGCAATCAGGCAGGCAGGCGAGTGGTTAGGGGTGATGAGGCAGACAGGCAGAATGGTTAGGGGTGATCAGGCAGGCAGGCGAGCAGTTAGGAGCCAGCAGTCCCGGATTGGGAAAGGGATGTCTGACTGTCTGTGGGATTGGGCCTAAAACGGGAGTTGGACATCCCCCAAGGGGTCCCAGATTGCAAGAGGGTGCAGGATAGGCTGAATTTCGTGCACCGGGCCTCTAGTCTATAATAACAAAAGTGTAATGTGCTAATTAAACCAGACATCTTTCCAGACAACTTTCCAGACAAAGCTGGGGCTGCAAGGGAAGCCCGGGTACTGGGTGCCTGCTGGAGGGAAACCCAGGTCCTAGTGTCAGAGGGAAGCTGGTGCTGGCAGCCGGGGGAAGGAAGGCCTACTCTTGCATGAATTTCATTCATCAGGCCTCTAGTATACTATATAATTCCAACCACATGGCCTTCTGGAAAAGGCAACATTATAGAGAGAGTACAAAGATCAGTGGTTGTTGGGTGTTTAGTGAAAGTAGAGCTGAATAAGTAGAGCAGGGGAGATTTTTTGGACAGTGAAACTATTCTCTATGATACTATACTAGTGAATATGTGACTTTCTATGTTTGCCAAAATCCATAGCATGTAAGCCTAAAAGTGTGAACCTTAATGTTAACAGTGGACTTTAATAAAAAAATGTATCAGTATTGGTTGGTTCCCCAGCTGCTCCCTGGGCACCACCCTGATGCAAGTTGCTAACAATAGGAGAAACTGTGCAGGGGAAGAGGATGTATTTGGGAATGTTGTGCTTAAATTTTCTGTAAATCTAAAATTTCTTACAAGAAATCTATTATTAAAAAGTAAAAGGAAACTATTCACTTTAAATCTGAAAAGAAATTTGTGGAAAGACCATCGTAGTTCAAGGGCTTAAGAAAAATATTGTTTAAATGCTTAATGAATGTTTCATAATTAAACAATGTGATCCAGCTGCAAACAGATCTGCTTTCCAACTGGCCTTAGAAAACACAACTTTCTATTTGCCTTCTTTCGTCTGGCTGGTTAGTGCTTAATCTGGAGTTTGACCAAGAGAATAATTTACAGTTGGAACATTACCTACCCTTCCAATAAGATCAAAAATGACCATTTTGTAATGTTTTGGCACACACACTATTGACATTTTTGTCAATCTTTTGCATTTTATGAATAAAAGAAAAGTTAGATTTTATGTTTGATATGGCCATCAACCTACAACACAAAATTCAAGTTAAAAATGACAAAACACATGTGATGGTACTGCCTACATTCTTCTTCAGGCTCTAGGACCCATTAAAAGTGGTCATTTGTACTGAGCACAATGGAAGCTGTGAACAGCTGGTCAATGTCCTGCTATGGAGTCTGGCTGAGCGGGCAGGCCTGTGGGACTTCTATCTCAGCACCATTGTAAAACTATGGTGACCCCCTAGTATTTGGGTCAGAATTGCTAAGTTCTGCTTGGAATCCACCCACACCCATCTACTATAGCCTAGCCTGCCCCCAAATAAATTCAGAAGGCTCCTTTGCTCAATCCCCAGCTATGGTTGGGTGCGTGCAGGAGGCAACCAGTCAATGTGTCTCTCTCACATGAATGTTTCTCTCTCTCTCTGTCTCTTCCCCTTCCTTCCACTCTCTCTAATAATCAATGGAATAAATATTCTCATGTGAGGATTAACAACTAAAGATAAATAGTTCTAAATACATATAATTTGTTGACAGATGATGGAGTTTTGTTACTTATAGGATGTTGGATTACATGTTATTGTAGGTGGTCTCTCCCCCCCACCCCATGATGTCTATTTAATGCCTCTTTTCTGTCCCAGAACCCCATCCAGGATACCAGATTGCATTTAGTTGTTATGTGTCCTTAAGCTCCAGTTGTCTCTACCATTTTCTTAGACTTTCCTTGTTTTTGATGACCTTGATGGTTTTGAGGAGTACCAGTCAGGTGTATTGTAAGATGCCCTGTATTGAAATTTGTCTGATATTCTCATGATGACTGGTGTGATAGGCTGGTGTTATAAGTTATGAAATGGAAATTCCCATCTGTATTGATTATTTTTCAAATAATATGACTATGTTTTTCCCCCCTTAGCCCATTAATGATGTAAGGGACTATTTAGTCAACACAAGCTAGTTTATTTTGCACCAAAGAACACCAAACCTTAGCATGTGAGGTGATGATTTACTTATCAACTTACTATATGTGTGTTATTGTTTGCTGGCCTTCCTGCCCCCCCCCCTTTAATATTTGTCTCCACTCTGGGATTAGGTGATGCAGACATATTTCTGGTATTTAAAGCAGAGGGAAAAGAGGGTATAGATAATCATAATCAGTCTCTTCAGTCTGCTGCATAGACATGACATGTGCCACATCTCACATTTCATTGGCCAAAGAAAAACACACAGCCAAGCCTGACTGTAAGTGGCAGAAAATATGATCATCATCAGGAAGAAAAAATGGATATTGTGAGCAGTAAGAAAAACTACCACACCCATGTGATAGGCTGGTGTTCATCATTTAAGTGGAAGAAAGGCAACACAATGCTGTAAAAATGAACAACAGCAACTTCATGGAAAGCAAGACAAATAATTAACATAAAATCAGAACTACATTTCAGAGAGAAAATAAATATAAATTAGAAAAAGGTCAGTTATATTTTATAATACATCTAAGAAAGAAGAAAAGTGCACCAATATTTAAAATAACAAAAGCAGATACACTCACAAATATAAAGACTTGAAGTAATAACAACTTGAAATTTTCTAAATTAATAAAATTAGAAAGTCTTAGTAACATTGAAAATTGTTGAAAGGCAAAATTGACAAATTTATGGATGAAGAATTCAAAATGCGAGTAATTCAAAACGTGAATTCAATAATCCCAGAAGAAATGGAAACTCATCAAGGAATAATTGTATTTTCCTTTTTATACGTCTTGGTAGTTCAGCTTATGATCTTTCCAGAATAAAACTAATTTAACTTTCAGTAATTTTTTTTTTGCATTGAAAAAGAAAGTTAAACAAGTCTGCTATCAAGCAGCAATTTTGCCCATTATAATGAAATAAAACACTACACACTACCTCAAGCAATGTTTATTACAAAGCTAGAAGATGTTAAATAGGTACTTTTTCAAAGCAATCAAATGGCAAAACCAATTTGTGCTGATATATCTCGATAAGCAAAGCAATTCAGTGTTCTCAAAATAAAATATATTTCATATTTATTTAATGAGATCCATATAGTCAAGGGCACAAAGAGTTATTATGCTTCTGCTAGCTAGTTATTCTCCAGTTCTAGAAGCATTTTTAAACCTGCTCTAATACAAGTTGTCTACTACAAAGAACGGCAAAAGAGAGGAATGTATGTAATATAGGATGTTATACTATACATTAAAATATACCAAACACAAATCAATGCCAAGTGCAGATCTTTGTGTTCCCAACGTTAAATAGGCTGAATACTATGTAGGGCAGTATATAAAGTTCATTTCCCCCTTTTCCTCATAATAATCCACCTACAAGGCTAATCTTGTCAACCAGTGATTATAGGTTTTATATTACTAACCATTCATTCGCATTATTTTGAATAATAAAGCAGATTTGGGGCATAACTCTTCAACATAAAGTCATTCAACCTCAATAAATACTAGTTCAAAATTATTTCAAATGCAATTTGTCAAAAAACGAAACAGAATTACCACATGATCAGCAATTCCACTCTTTTGGTGTGTGGGAAATTGAACAAATATTTGTATACCCGAATAATATCATCATACACAATAGCCAAGAAGTGGAAGCAACCTAGTTATTCATTGATAGATTAATAGATTAAAATATAATGTATACACATAATAGAATATAATTTAGCCTTTAAAAGAAGAAAATTGTGAAATATGCTACAAGGATGAACCTTGAAGACTAAATGAAACAAGCTGGTCACAAAAGAATAACTATTGTATGATTCCTCTTACAAGTCCTTAAGTCTATAGACACGTCAATTTTCTTCCTTCTAAAATGGAACTGAATATCCTTATTTTTCCAGATTGTTGGGAGAACTCTATATAGTATATTTTAAGTAATGTTGCTACTCAGCCACTGAACATTTACAAGGCTAACTGGTCTGTGTTTTTGTTATTATTTGTTGATTCAATGACAAGTATTCTATACTAGAAGCCACCGTTTCTCATCCTCCTGACACATTCCTTACAAACTATCAATTAGACCTATAGGTGCACATTTATTAGTGGTGGTGTAAAATAAAGCATTTCTCATTCATTTTGGAGGTCACAGTTTTTGCATGTTCTGCAAAGGGATTCTCTGAATAAATATAATATCTAATAAGAGAGGCAATCATGAAAGTACCATTCCAATTATAGCTACTTTCATCCACAAGCTATCAGCAGCAGCATCCAAGTGCAACCCACAGATAAGTCCAGATTGAACATGTCAATTTTACTGGAATCCATCCTGGGCCTTCTACTTCAAATATAGGAGATTTCAGCAGATAAAGTTTCACTCCCTAGGCAAGTGTGGCTACCACTCTCAACTTTTCAGGAGACCAAAGTAAAGTTCATTTTTCCTTATTGCAGAAACTATGTCTTACCCTCCTGCTTTTCTGCGATCATTTTCCATTGTTCCATTTATCATCAATTTTTACCTGAAACCTCTAGTTCAGCCAAAGGGCTTAATCCTTATAACTGTCCTCAATAAATATGATTCTTGCCAGTGCTTCCCTCTATGTCCCTTCTCAGTCATATGGAGTAGGTTTAGGTTATCACAAGTTTATAGCATGATCTTCTCCACTGGGTAGAAAAGAAGCTATAACTGTTACATCAATATGGAGTTAAGGCGTAAAACAACCACTTCAGACATCTATTAAGAATTTGGGCAGTTATTTTTAAAGGTATTGCCATTGTGTCCGATTAGAAATCAATCCCTTCTCTGGAACTTGTAAATGCAATCAGGTCCCAGAACTACTGTAGGGTCAGTCAGAGAAAATGAAATATTCATAGAAGTCGGGAAGAAGCTTATAGGAATTGCACCACAATGCCCCCCCCCCACTATATTTTGTACAGTATCTCAACAATAGATGCAATGGTGATACTACTGTGCTTCTGTGCTTATTAAGTTTAAACATGCACCCATGTAATCACTGTCATCTTTTTAGACACTTATTATCCCTGGATTTTGTAAGTAAGTGCTTTAGTTGCTCTTTCCAACAATCCACTACCTTGTATATACTTTATATGTGATGCTTTTTTAGCCTATTGTTTTCCTATACCTGCAGTAAAAATGATGGTTATTTATTTGATGATATTTAAGAAGGGGCTCAAATTGAAAATAATAACTTCTGTGTTAACCATGCAGTAGTGTTAGAGAATTTGTTTTTGTTGCTGAGCATGCAAATCCAAATCCAAAATAAGTCTCTATTCCAGTTAAGATTCATAGGTATCCGAGTAGAACTGTGGATAACAGATTAATATAATCCACTTGCCCACATTGTGGATTGGTCCAGATCTTCATGGTCTGGCCCATGATGGATTTTAGTGTCTGATGATCCTGTTGAGAAGCATAGCAATTTTGGCCTATTTTCAGGGACACTGTAGGAAATGGTCTTTTCCTGCTGAAATTCCTGCACAAACGCTTACCCAGAAGGCTACATTTAAAGAGTAGGTAAGGACGCTGCTTGTTGCTACCAGACCCTTCTATATTCAGGAGAATTTTCTCATTATTTTAAATAATAAATTTAAAATTTTCCTCTATGTCCATAACAGTTTTGATACCACAGCATCTTCTACAAATGTGTCCTTTACATTTACCATTCAAGGGCCATTTTCTATATCACATGGCCGGTCCAATGCCTATTGAAAAATAATAGATACATTAATACTATAGTATTACTATTATTATTATAATTTATTTTCTCTGATACTACAAGAACCCCACTGTTAATTCTGTCCATTGAAGAAATGTATCTTTTCTTTTTTTTAAAGTTTTTTTTATAATGGAACACCTTTCAGATTATGATTATTCCACATTTATAATTCAGTCTTGGCTTGATTTTAAGACTGAGATGCTATTATATTGTCAAAATAACCCTAGTGCTTTTCTTTTATCAAGGAAATAATAAGTAAGAGAATATCTTTGTGGGAGCACTGTAACAATGTATTCTTGGCCCCAATGCGCGAATGCAACTTTGCTTCCCCTTTCTTCTGAAGTAGGAGTGAGAGACAGCTTTAGCCACATGGGTCTCAGCAGAATGCCAGTATTCTTTGGTTTATGACAGTATGATTTGTTAGCACCATTTCTGTGTACTTAACACCTTTGGAAGCATAACTTTGCTTACTCACCTATAGTCCATTGTTTGTCTCCCAGATCTGTCAACTTTTTTTTACAGGCCAGATCTGTCAACTTTTTTTTACAGGCTATACTAGACTAGTAAGTAAAGTATTCAAGTATTAGTATACCTGCTCTAACATGTCCTGAGTAAGAGCAGAAAACCCCTTAGCCTCCTCATTCCACCCCAGGTAACCAATATTGTTTTAAATTATCTAACAAAGTGGGCCTTAATTCTAAATGTTCCCATCAGAATACCCTCCTAAAGGCATATAAATAGAAGAATCTCAAGACAACACTTCCCCCAATGACTGTTCAAGGGAAGAGACTCCCAATCAGATATTGCACACTTTCATTGAAGAGTTCAGGAAGGGGTATTACAGAAATTATGCATAACTTTCACAAATTACTACCTTGAGCTATTCTTTCCCCTTTAAGCCATCCACAGTCAAATCATCACAACCTTCAAACTTCATCACATAACCTTTCAAGTGCATTACAAAATCAGAAACTGTACATTGTACTCTGGTGTTCAATAAGGTCAACAAGGGTTCTTTACTCACCCATGCCATTTTTCCACACTAATGTGAATGATCCTGGGTCCATACTTGGGTGTTGTAACAAGAAACCTTGGCCACCCAATAGTCAGAGTGGCAACCCCCATTTATCACCTCATACCATCTTCACCGGTTTTATTTCAAAGAACCTAGATTTTTTGTTTGTATTTTTCTCATATTTCTTTACCTTATCAGGACTGTTGTGTATAGAGCAGACCAACTAAGACACTTGTAGAGTGTGAAGAATTGATGGATAAGATGAACTGTTTGGACACCTAATCTCTGTTAGTGGACCATCAGCACATTAGTAACCCCATCATTGATCTTCTCCTTTTTCATTCCATTTTCAATCAGCCATCTAAAGATTTCCACTAGATTTAATCTTTCTGATGTATTTCCTCTTTTTTTTTTTTAATTTGAAATCCTTTTTTTTTTTTTTAACAACTCAAAAAATGTTTACATCAGTCTCCAGATTTTGCCATATGTTCCTAGGGAGCAAAGTCAACCTTATTTGAGACTCAATGACATAACTAATCCAAAGTGATTTATATTCTCAGCATCTTTACATATTTAGGAAAAGTTAAACAATTTTTTTTCTCCCTATACTTTATTCTAACTTCTTTAACAGATGAAAAAATTAGGAAGGAGATTAAGATTATCATCCATCAGATACACATAGTGGTGAAAGTAGTTGTCTACTGAGAGTCCTGTGTTAATTCAAATTTCCCTCTCCTTTTAGGTGTGAGCAGAGCCAGTGAAATTTGCCCCACTAAATTGTATGTAAAATTCATTGTAAAAAGAGTCAATTCATTGACAGAATAACCCCAAGTTTAAGTAGTTAACCTATTCAGAATCTCTTATCTTTATAGAATTTTGAATAATGGGGGGTGAAATCAGTCATACCTATTATGACCTGATTACTTTTACAATCCCTTATTAAACTAATCTTTTAATTCCTAACCAGGCCCATAATTTACAAGTAACTAGGCAGATTCTAGTGCAATTGGACAACTGCTCTATTTTGACTTTCACTAATGTAGCTAATAGCAGCCAAGGAACCAAATTCTTTGACTCTTTGCCCTTGCTTTGTATCTGTTCTTTATCCATTTTGCTAACTCTGGACTTAACGCTTCTACATTCCATATCCCTTAATTGGCAGTAGTGTTTGGACAGCCTCAAATCAGATGTCTTGAGCACCAACCTGGCATTAGAGATAGCTCATCCTCCCTTTTCTTTCTCCCCCCCAAACAAAGTCTTAGCCAGATGTAAATTAAAGCTTCAGTTGTTTCAATAATCCTGCCAGCTACACTTGTTGCAATAGTTATTTCAGTATTCTCACACAGGCTCTAATAAAAGCTAAGGATTCACATCACCAGAGAATGAAAGCACTGGCAAACATCAGAGCATCAAACATATCCAAGCAGATCTTCCAATATCTTCTCAAACATCTGAATGTGAACTTCCAGACTTTGTATGAAGGATATTATGAAATATCAGATCTCCCTACAGATTAACTAAGAGTAATTACAAGCTGGTCATTCTGTTGATTGTGTTCCTGAAGAATAGAACTTCATGAACATAGTCTCTCAACTAAATTTTCCTAAGTAACCATGCTGGCCAAGATATTGTTCTAGAGACCAGTGTCCCATACAGGGATAGAATGCATTTCCTCTGTCCTACACAGATAGATAGGATATGTATAGATACACAAACAACCTGTATGAGATGTTCTGAAAGCAGGATACAACTACCAGAGAGAATATACTGACTCTGTCAGCAAAAGAGAGAAAAAGTTGCCTGAGGATGGCTATTTCAAACTTGAATTATGAATAGGTGCTATACTACCACATTAATGAATAGGAATTCATTAGCAAATAGAACTTTCCATTTGTATTCATGAGATATACTAGCATATATTTAATTTCTTTAGGAATTTAGGAAATATAAAAATCTTGATAGAATTAGATGTACTAGTAAGTTCCAACAAGTTTAAAATTTTACTTAAGTTTGGTATTTTTATTTTTCAAAAAATGTTCTCACTTCTATGGTAAATATTCTTCAAAAGTTGGGTGCATTTCAATTCCACATTGGCCATAAATGTGTATTTTACCTGTTAAACTCATAAAGAAGTTCTCATCCTAAGTGTAATATATTAAATATTAACTATTTGGACTATATTCTACAATAATACATATTGCTACTCAAAATGTTGTATTCTAATGCTTCCTGTCTTCCAAAATAAATAATTGTGACATATAATTGAGATTCCCAAGAACTTTTCATCATAATTAATCTACTTACAATTATAACATAATTTAACTACACATAATACATATGCATTATTTAGGATTTCTAGTCTGAATAATCTATAAAGACATTTAAGTGCATCACATAAAACATTTTGACATTTTTTGGAAGCTTGAGAAACAGTTGGACATACGGGGGATTATCCTTAGCACTGTAAAATCTCCAGCCCACTTACAAAATGATGTATGTTCTTATATGTTGGAGAAAGGGTAGAATAATGGTAGAAGTATGTGGTAAGTTGGATTGCCTGGCATGTGTTGGTTGTTAATGAAATCAACTTGATACAATGCAATCAGAATTTCAAAGATTTGGAACTCCTAAAGAATATTTCAAAAACAGTACTTAAAATTTTAGTGGCCAAGAAATATTTAACAAAATGATTTTATATGTATACAGCTAGGTACCTATGTTCATATGAGGACAAACAAAAACAGTTTAGGAACTCATTATAAAATAGGTGATTTGTGCTTAGGTCTCTTGTTCCCTTTATTTCTCAAAGGCAAAATCTCCCACTTTTCAAGCATCAGTGATTTATTGCTTCCTAAGTCCTCTGATTGTGTCAATTGCATAGTAAATCAAACTCCTATGTTATAATGTATTAACCTTTAAAGAAATTCACATATTGTGGATTTAGGTCTTCAATCAGGGAATGACTTAGATTAAGCCATTCAACATTTCGAGCCAAGCACAATTAGAGCAGGCAGATTTGAGAGAGGTTCCCATGATTATCCTGTGCCTAAGGCAGACATCGTCTACAGAGGATAATGACTAAACTGCTAGAGCTTGGAGGCAAAAAAGGAGTGAAATATAATAAGCAAGTAGGATGTGAGGACTGACCTACACATTCATTTCCTCTTTCCGAGTCTGTGCCCTTTCTCTGCCATAACTTTACTCTTTACCCTGGTAAGAGGGCAGGGCAATGTGATGATTCTTGAGAGATATGACAGGTACAGGGAGACAACCACTAATTTGAAATAAACACAGAGAAACTCAGAGTAAAATATTAAATAAATTTAAATAAAGATGGTAAAATCTCACTGTTGGTGTTGATGTCTGCTTTACCTCACATGAATATTGAGGAGGATGTTAAACACTCGTAGTGAAAATGCCTATTAGAGATATTGGAGAATTAAATGTGTGATTTTATTTTTTACCTAAATGACTATAATTAGTATTATTTGGAAATGGCATTTTACTTTTATCTACATAATTAGCATAGAGCCCAAAGACAGTTGTGCATGCCATTAAAAACATATCTAATTAAATTTTCCCTGACTTCTATTTGCTTGCAGTAATACACTCAATATATATGTTTAATATACACATTTTGTTGGCCATGGAACAAAAGCAGGTGTTCAAAACAAGGCACTTTAGGAGAAATATTGTGCACAACGTGCGATAGGATGTGTAAAGGCCAGTAGAGGGTTTGGGTTTTGTGTATGCTTATTCACAAAAGCTGTTAGTCATTACAACATAATGTGTTCAAACAAACTTCTTTTTGTCTTGTGTCTTCGCTA
This sequence comes from Myotis myotis, assembly GCF_014108235.1. Classification (NCBI taxonomy): domain Eukaryota; kingdom Metazoa; phylum Chordata; class Mammalia; order Chiroptera; family Vespertilionidae; genus Myotis; species Myotis myotis. Next base: position 46,790,847 of record NW_023416401.1, read on the forward strand.
GTGCCATTTCTTTGCCTGGAGCACCCTTGATAGTTTTCCACCAGCCTAGATCTTTATTCTAACTTTCATAGTAAAATCCCTAAAACTGGGTGTTCCTTGCAACAGATGACTTTCAATGAGACAATGAAATGTGAGAAGTGATAGGTGCTTCTTCTACATCAAGCTCTTCAAAGCAATGGGCTTGCCAGTTCTTTGCCATTGCCACTTTGCGGGTGCGGGTGCGGGGGTGGGGGTGGGGGTGGAAGGATAGTCCTTCCATAGTATTAAATGCCTGGGTCAGTTCCTTGGTCATGGAATAAGCCTAGTATATATTCAGAAGTGAAAAATATCACTGTGGTTGCAGCTTTGTGACTTAGGGAAGAAGACCTGCGATTCTGAAGATGCAGTTCATGTGGGATCAACTGACTTAGGACATTGGAGAAAACCATGTATTTTCCCCCAAAATAATAGGAATTCATCATAGTTTCTGCAGGTCAAACTATGTCAAGTTGTATGTTTAAGGAAATTAAAATTCAAAGTGAATTGACTATTGTCAGTTTAATCATGAAGACATGAAATTAGACTCTGGGTAACCAGACTTTTAATAGTAGAAACATATGTGACAAACATCATTTCAAGAAAAAACAGATATATTGTTGCCTGATATCACAATTTCACTCCAAAATATTATCCTCTCCATTGCTTAGTGAAAGACACCACCATCCATGAAGTTTACTGTGCAAGAAAAATATCAGGGAGTCATTCTTGAGATCTCATTTCATCTTATCAAACTAGAAATGCAAACACACACACACACACACACTGTCCCCCACTGAACTCATTGAATTTGTAGTCATCATTCAAGTCTCAGTTTAGATGTCACTGCCTTGAGATGTGTTATATGACAGCTCCCTATACTGATTTTTTTCCTTATTGTGCCATTTTTATTTATTTAAATATATTTTTATTGATTTCAGAGAGCAAGGGAGAGGGAGACAGAGATAGAAACATCAATAAGGAGAGAGAATCATTGTTTGGTTGCCTCCTGCCTGCCCCCTACTGGGGATCGAGCCTGCAACCCAGGTATGTGCCCTTGACTGGAATCAAACCCAGGACCCTTCAATCTGCAGGCCGATGCTCTATCCATTGAGTCAAACCAACTAGGGCATGTGCCATTTTTATTTAAAGTTCCCTTATTGTGATATTTAAGAAAAATGTGGAATATTCACTTATAGCAATTATTATAAGCTATTATTATAATTATGCAGATATTTGTATATTTACATGTTTAAAATCTATTTCTCCAATTATACTGTAATAAGCTCCAGAGAGTAGAAACTTTGCCTGCCACTTGCTGGAGACTCACTTTTGGCAAAAGCTATGTAATAAACCCATACTTGTTCTTCATGTCTCTTCTGACCTTAACCAATTTTGAAATAATACAGAGATTTTTGAAACCACATTGGTTAAGTAATGATTAAATAATGAATAGATAAAACTTATACTACAGAAGGAAGAAAAGGTATTTGATTTGAGGCATATTTACTTTGAGACAATGAACAGTTACCCAAGTGACACAATTTGGACACGTGAATCTAAGAGCAGACATAGAGTGAGATATAGACTAGATTTGAAGATAGGGTTTTAAAGGCCACTGAGTGAAATTAGAAGATAATAACATGAATAATAGACTCAGAAATAAGAGTAGAAAGAAAAATACAGAGGAATAAACGCTTAGTTGTGGAAAACAGTTTTGGAATGTGGGAATTAATAAAGAAACTAGAGGAGTGATGTGAAACAATATTCAAGTTGGTAGTGTTTAGACTTCGACTTGAGTTTGAATTTGGATTGCACAAATGAATAACTGTGTACCTTGCCAAATATTGTAATTGACTAATATGTTTTAAAATGGAGGAATAAGAGTTTTGAACAATGTAATGTATTAAACTGTGGCTCAAATGTGGGTCCATAAATGAACAGTCTATGAATGTTCACCATTAGTATTAGGTGATGGAGAACCTAAACACTGCAAGGTCAAATCCTAGCCCTTCTCTTTAATTAAAAGAATAATTCTTACTACCTGGTCTAAAATATTTAGTGGGTTGTAGATGAGATTATACTATCAAAATAACTTATTTGGAAAGGTACACAAAGATTATATAATAAAATTGTTTGAATATTTATGTTTAAAAGCCAAAATCTATGTCAAAAGTTAAGTGATGCTACAAAATATTTGATAAGTTATTTCAGTTTACAAAATTAAATTTTACTTTGCCCTGCCTTCTCTAGGTCATTTTCCTCTGAAGATCCTAAAATACTAACCACCATTAACTCAGTTAAAATTCTTGGCTCATAGCCCCTTTCACCATTATTGCATTACCTCTACAAAAAGAGCCTATGGCAGACTCAATATTGATCAGAATGACCCCTCTAGAGGAAGTTATTTATGTTCATATAGCTGAGAACAAATCAGTATTCAGTTAGGATAACATTTTAGCTCTTAAACTAATAAAGTGACCCTGTTAAAAATGATCTGCTTTTCCACATATATTGATTTCAGAAGCCCATAGAAGGTAAACAGAGCAAAGAAGCACTCCACCCCGCAGAAAAATGGGAAATTGCTTGCTAGTTTTATGTTTCCAAGATCCACTTAAAACTCACAGTGTGCAGTAACACAGATGTCATTAATGCGCGTAGAGCATTATCAGTGCTTTCCAGACACAACGAGTCTTGTCATTGTCATTAGTCAGGCTCTCTTCTGATTCTGGAAGTCTTAGAGATTAGAGGGAAGAAATGCATTCAACACAAGGAGCCATGATGGCTAAGCTTGGAATGATAAAAATAGGAAAGTAATATTGTTCAATTTGCAGTTATTTTTATGGAAATGATCTGAAAATATATACATAATATTGTACAGAATTAAAGTTAAAATATAAGACCAATTATTTTGTTTAAAATGTTGATAATTATTTATAATATATTGAAATGATTAATATAAAGCAAATATAAAATATATTTAATTAAAAAGCAAACGAAATAAAAATAAGATAAGACATTCTAAATAATACCTTGGGATTAAAAAGAAAAATTGTATGTGCTCAAAAATACCCTATGTAGTTATAAGTATGGCAACTATTCCATGTTATATTGAGAATATGAAAATACATGTGAGTATAGAGAGTAACTAAACTAGAATTGTATTCTCATAGAATTTACATTGTTAACATTTTGCCACATTTACTTTGTCTTCTCTTTAAAGGAAAGCAATATACATTACAAAAAAGACTGGGTAATATTTTCCCCCTGTTTGATCTCATCCCAAAACTCCTCTAGAAATAATCATTTATTTGATCTAAACACAAATACTTTCTGTTCTTTGCAATATTGATATGTCAGCCATTTTTTATAGAAAACTAATCGTCTGCATTTATGTTGACAGCTACATGTATTTGCCTAACTATTAGGTTCAAGCTTCAGAAAGCCAGAGAAAGGTACAGGAGTATCCCAAGTCACCAAATATCTGGGGGAAAGTCATTGTCATTTTAAAGGCAAACTAAGGGGATTTTGATTCGAGATGAAATTAACCAAGCAAGAAAGGATGAAACAAATATGGTAAAAATATTAACAACTATAAATATAGGTAACAGGTACAAGGAGATTCATTTTATTATCCTATTTTCCTCTATATTTTAAATACTCATTAAAAATTTGGAGGAAAATGATTTATAAAATAGAGTTCCTTAAAAATCAATTAGTCAAGAACCATATGATTTACATCATATGAATCCCTCATATGTGGGATATATAACTGAAAACAACAAATGAACAAACAAGAAAAAACAAACAAAAACTCATAGACTCAGATCACAATATGGCGATTATCAGAGGGAAGGGAGATAAGGAAGGGAGTAAAGGGTAAATGGTATCAAATAAATGGTGACAGAAGATTTGATTTTGTGTGATGAGCACACAATCAAATATACAGATGATGTATCATAGAACTGTACACTTGAAATCTAGATAATTTTATTACCCCAATAAAATTAACTTTAAAAATTTGAAAAGAAAATCAAGTAGAATCATGTTTTCAAAAGTTGCATAATTGCAAGCAGAGTGAACCCAAGGCAGTGTTTATTTTGACTTTCTTTTGTTGTCATTCTGTGGCCTTGTGTCTGGCTTGAGAGGAAGAATCACAGACATCCATTTGCGGAAGGCAGCTAGGCAGACATGAGCAGAGCAAGGATGATGGGCCAGGTACAGAGGTCACCGGGGTGGAAAGCCCCAGGTGCCTAGCAAAGGACTATTATAGGGACCTCGATCTCAGGGTGACTGTTCCTTTCCTAGCATATCTCTGGTCAGGCAGCACGGACCCTCTGACCTTTCTTCCTTAGAGATAATATCTAGGCCTCAGTTTTATTTCAGCTCCAAGCCCAGAAAAGCAGCAAAACCAGACAACGGATGCCACAGCTGACCTCAGGATCAACAACATTGAATAATGACCCCTGCCCTGGCTCTGACCAATCAGTGGAGACCACGACCCTGAAAGGACCCACCTGGAAAGCTGCTGAATATTCTATTGAGCTTTCCCTCTGGGACCTCCCCTAAAATCTCTACCCTTAAAATCCTTAGGATGGAGGACCTAGGGTGTTCTCCTTCCTGGGAGCACACCTGAGCCTTTTCCTTCCCACTCCTCATTTCCCCAGACTCTTCATTTTTACCTTACTCACATCTAAGCTCCAAGGGCCCTTCCTTTGCCTCTGTAACTTGTTTCCTAAGCCCATGTCTTCTACCACTCACTTCTTCCACCTCTGTGATTTTCTAAATACCTGCTCTCTTATAGTTTGAGTCTTGGCTCTGAATTCTCTCCTAGCCAGAACTCAAGTACTGAGGTTGCTGAACCTAGGTTTGGTCTGACCCCACCGGTATAACATCTGCTAACACATTGATTGAGCCTCTAGTCTAGTGCCAAAGAGAGAGCAAGGCTCACTCCTGTGCTCAGTCAGGAAGAACTGCCAGTTCCTTCCTGTACCGTCTCACTCTTGCTTACATTTACCCACTCTGAGCACCAGCAGCCTTCTTTCATTATTTTTAATTGCCTTCTGTACTTACTTAACAAATGATATTTGTATCCATTATCTACCTTTAACATTTCATAATTATTTTAAAGAACTTGTTAAGTGCAACGTGGAAGGAAAATGTAAGTCATGTGTGATACTGTGCAATGCTGTTCTGTTCTGAAACACAGCTACTGAATTCATCTAGTATTAAATTAGTGGGTAATTATTGTAAATGCTTCATATGAGGGAGAGATTCTTTTTGGGTTGTCGGAGAAGCACTCAAATGTGTTTTAGTGATATTTGCTGAGGTTGAAGTTATTACTCCCTTTTCACTCTCTCAATCAAAACAATAGAATCTGGCTTGTATTGTCTAAAACATGGGAACAAATGGAGTAGAGAGGATGTGAGAAGAATTTAGGAAATGTGGGGAAATATGATTTTGTTCCTAGTCTCTAATCAGAAACTGTTCATCAGTGACACAGTTTCCATACACAGAGGCATAAAGTTTTATGTGCCAATGTATCAAGAAAATATACATAATATGCTGAATATTTCTGTATTCTGTATTCAAAACTGCTTCTCTTCAATAGCCTATCTTACTACTTCTGCACTGATCTCATTCCAGACTTTATTAAGTAAATATTGTTTTTCATACATACAATATTGCCGGGGTCCAACCCCAGCAGGTCCAGGGGTCCCCAAAGGTGTGGACGGAGTCGGCGAAGAAGGAATGACACGAAGACAGCGTTCAGTTGATCAGCAGCCTAACCAGGATCTCTAGCCAAGTTCTGGTCAGGATCTCCAGCGAAGTTCTGGTTAGGATCTCCAGCCAGGTTCTGTGTCCATGTTCTCTTGCTAGGTTCTCCAGCCAAGTTCTCCAGGTTCTCCAGCCAGGTTCTGTAGCCATGTTCCCCCGCTAGGTTCTCCAGCCAGGTTCTGTCACCAGGTTCTAGTCAGGTTCTCTTGCCAATTTCTGTAGTCAGGTTCAGTCCAGGATCTTTTGCCATATTCTCTCCAGCGAAGTTCTTCTGTCTGTAGGTTCTGTGTAGGTTCTGTCTTCTAAGTTCTGTGTGTAGGTTCTGTGTTCTAAGTTCTGTGTTCTAAGTTCTGTGTCTTGCTGTCTTGTTACATCTGTATTTATACCAGTTGATTCAATCCTATCAATCTCTATTACAAAGGTTAGGGCGTTTCTTATCTCCATTCCAGGGAGTAAAGATTATGTAGCTTAAGCATGATTGTTCGTAGTTAAAGCGATTAATTACCCACCTGGCACTTAGTTGAGGGGTTTTATTCCCTCCCTAACTTCAGGGGAAAATCCCTACCTGGGGAAACAACCTTTCTCAGAGACCTTGGTTAAAACACATAGTGCCAAGAAGGTGAGCAAACATATTAAGAACAGTATGCCATATATGCCAGGTCCTTTGAAACAGCAAGGATGGACTGGCTCCCGGAACAATATAAAATATATTTTTCCTTTAATCACTCGAGTAACTATATTTTAGCATTAAGCTTTTTGCTTTTTCATACTACACTGTAATAAGCTGGAGTTGCATTCAAGGGATGTGGTTTAACATGTTAAATCTTTCATTCTCAATTTGGCATTTTCTAGATAAAACATTATGAACTTAAGCTAAATAAAAAGGATTTTGATTAAAGGTTTAGTATATTTTTAGTACTTCCCTAAGAATGAACAACTGCTGCTTTGGCAGATTATAAAGTGTTTTATAAAATCGACATGATATAGCCATTTATATTCTTTGTTTTTCACGTCCTCTCAGCAAACATCTCTTTATCCAAAATGAATATGTAGTGAAAGAAAACAATACAAACTTGGTAGAACTGTAAGCATCCTTTAGAAGTTCTACTGTTGTCACCTGGCCATGGTGACTGTTAACCTTGCCCTTGACCCTCACATACTGCCTCATTTCTCTGATTCCACTGTGTTTCCTCTAGCACTCACACCCCCAGCCCTGGAGCCTCTTACAGCCCATTTGATTCCAGTACCAAATCAATGGTCTAACACTTTGACCTTTTATACTAATATTTCAGTTTATAGTATATATTTCTTTTTTTTATTCTGGAGAGTTAGATAGTGCACATGAGTTTTGGAGGTAAAATATACTACCAAAATGCTGAGTATTAAAACAAAGTAGATTTTTTACTTCTTTAATATAACTATATTTTAACCTGAGCAGAAAGTCCTATATTTATGTTGAGGAAAAGAAAGTTTGCCCTGCCGATGTGGCTCAGTGGTTGATTGTTGACCTATGAACCAGGAGGCCATGCTTTGATTCCTGGACAGGGCACATGCCTGGGTTGCCAGCTCAATCACCAGTAGGGGGTGGGCAGGAGACAGCCAATCAGTGATTCTCTCTCATCATTGGTGTTTCTATTTCATTCTCCCTCTCCCTTCCTCTCTGAAATCAATAAAACTATATTTAAGAAAAAAAGTTATTACCGTAATGTATTTATTTGTTTTATTGTTTAGAGAAATAAGTTTAATATCGATCCAAGTTGGAATTTTATTTTCATAAATTGAATATATTTATTTAAGAAGAGAAGGGAAGTGCAAAAGCAGAATTAAGTAATTTTCTTCCTCCTGGTAAGGAATGAGAGATACAAAATCACTGTTAAGTGTGAAAGAGTCAAAATTGTGCCAATAATATTATTTTATTTCTGAGACTTCTAATTTTGATTTGGAGATCACAGTTAATTTTTATTTTTTCCCCAAATATCCAAACATCATATCAAAGTTTATATTATATTTTACTTTAACATGATAGATAATATGTACTATTTCTGAGTGCTTATTATGTGCCAGATGCTATTCTAAGCCCTTTGTTTATATTAATTTATTTAATTTGCACAGTAATTTATGAGGGAAGCAATATTGTACAGATGAAGAAACAAAGGCAAAAAAAAGTACATTCAAAGATAAGTTGTGGTGGCCCTGGGATTTGAATTTTGCAAGGTGACTTCCGTTTCTATTCATGTGTTTCATCATCAACCATATGGCTTCTTTATTATAGACTAGAGGCCGGGGGCACGGATTCATGCACCAGTGGGGTCCCTCGGCATAGCCTGCGAGGATCAAGCCAAAACCAGCAGTCCAACATCATCTGCTGCTCCTGCCTGCTGTTCCTGCCTGCCACTCCTGCTCATCCTGGCCCCACTGTGCCTGCCACCGCCACTCGGTAGGCTCACTGCCACTCCACTGGTCCTCAGGCTGCGGTGGCCATCTGTGAGCCCTGTGTCTGGCGCCCGTTGGTCAGCTGAGAGGAGCTCCCACTGTGGGAGTGCACTGACCACCAGGGGGCAGCTCCTGCGTTGAGCATCTGCCCCTCTGGTGGTCATTGCAGGTCATAGCAACCAGTCAACCAGTCGTTCAATCACTCAGGCTTTTATATATATAGATCTGCCGGGAGCCGGTCCATCCTTGCTGTTTCAAAGGACCTGGCATATATGGCATACTGTTCTTAATATGTTTGCTCACCTTCTTGGCACTATGTGTTTTAACCAAGGTCTCTGAGAAAGGTTGTTTCCCCAGGTAGGGATTTTCCCCTGAAGTTAGGGAGGGAATAAAACCCCTCAACTAAGTGCCAGGTGGGTAATTAATCACTTTAACTACGAACAATCATGCTTAAGCTACATAATCTTTACTCCCTGGAATGGAGATAAGAAATGCCCTAACCTTTGTAATGAGATTGATAGGATTGAATCAACTGGTATAAATACAGATGTAACAAGACAGCAAGAGTCAGAACTTAGAATACAGAGCTTAGAACACAGAACTAAGAAGACAGAACCTACACAGAACCTAGAGACAGAGGAACTTCGCTGGAGAGAGCATGGCAAAAGATCCTGGACTGAACCTGACTACAGAAATTGGCAAGAGCACCTGACTAGAACCTGGTAACTGAACCTGGCTGGAGAACCTGGACAGAACCTGGCTGGAGAACCTAGCGAGGGAACATGGCTACAGAACCTGGCTGGAGAACCTGGAGAACCTAGCAAGAGAACATGGACACAGAACCTGGCTGGAGATCCTAACCAGAACTTCGCTGGAGATCCAGACCAGAACCTGGCTGGAAATCCTGGCTAGGCTGCTGATCAACTGAACGCTGTCTCCGTGTTATTCCTTCTTCGCCGACTCCGTCTACGCCTTTGGGGACCCCTGGACGTGCTGGGGTTTGACTCCAGCATAGATCCTGCTTCCCTTGGCCAAAAACAAAATTAAAACATTTTTTAGAAAGTTCTAACTATTCTTAAGGCCTACATAGTCGACTTTTTTTTTCATTTGTGTTTTTAGGAACAGTTTAATATGAGTCATTTTATGTCTAACTAAATTCCATTTGGATAGTTGTTGGCTATTTCCTATGAAAGAATACAAAGCAAAATAAAGAGAGGTTCAGATACTAATTGTATACTTTAATCTACAAATGTCTAGGAAACAAATAAAAAATCTATAAAGTTGAAACATTCAGAAAAGAATCAATTTAGGTATTTTTAGTGTGTTAGTCCAACTAACACTTCATATGTCCAACAACAGAGTAAGGAATTTGCTGTGTTCTGAATGCTTCTGTTCCCCCCAAATTGGTGCTGAAATCTCTGTATCACATATGATAGCATTTAGGAATTGGGGATTTTGGGGGTCTGCTTAGGTTATGACTGTAGCCCTCATAAATGGGATTAATGCTCTTATAATGGAGATCCTACAGAGCGCCCTTGCCCCTTTCACCATTTGAGAACACAGTGAGAAGGTGCCAGTTATGAACTAGGAAGAGGGCTCCTACCAGAGGAACCATGCTGGCACCTTGATCTTGGACTTCCCAGCCTCCAGAAATGTGAGGAATCAATTTCTGTTACTTATAAGCCATGCAGTCCATAGTATTTTGTTAAAGTAGCCCAAATAAGCTAAGACAGAATTGACTATACTTTCTACATCAAAATCACTACAAATTACTTGTTTCATGAGGGTTGCTATGCTATTCAATTTATATGCATTCGTTTTACTACTGAAATAAACCTTTGAGGTTTACATTATTATCACCCCACTAACAGATATTAAGTTAATTAAGATGAAGGGAAAAATGGACTAAGTTATGACATTGGTTGGGATGTAAGAATACTGTATTTGATAAAGCAGAACAAGAAAGAAAAAATAATTAAAGGTCAATAGATAATACAAGTATTTTAATACTTACAGTAAAGCATTTGGAATACTTAGAAATCAAGGATTTTAAAAATAGTTTAAATGATCACCGCATAAAACCAGTATCACATCAAAGATATCATACTTTGTTGTATATATAAATTGCAAAATAATTTTCTTAAAAAATGTCAGTGTTAATTGTGATTAATGAGAAAGGAACTTGGCTTTAATTACCATTAAAATACAGTAAATTTTTAAAATTCTAATTAAATTGTGTATGATGTATTTATCCAAATATTCAGTTGAATTGTGCATGATCATAAACGGAAAAAGCAATACTATGCTTCAGTGTTTTCTACATAATCAGATATCAAAAAATAGTCTTGCTACTGAACTTTGCTGAAACAGTGTGAAGTAACCCACAGACAATGAGGAAACAAGTAAGCATGGCTGTCTTTGGATAAAACTGTATTTACAGACACAGACATAGGATAGAGTTGGCCAAGTGGCCAAGTTTACCAAGCCCTGAGTTAGACTAATGAACCACAGATAGGCGATAAATGCAGGTATATTATTCCATCATATCCTCATAAGATGTTTACACGAAGTGCCAGGAAAGTGTCAACAGTTGATCTGAAGAGTCTTACTATTAATTTTGCTATATTTACTGACAATGGTGCAGATGTTCCTTATTCATTCCTGACATCATCCACTGAAACATTTATTGCTGTGCCTATTGAGTTTCACTTCTTTTCATTTGTTATGTATTGTAAATTGGCAACCATAATGTATGTTCTAGTTTTGTACTTAGATTATTCAATGAAATAACTGAATAGCATTTGGTTAAGATATAGTACCCTTATATCTTCAGATGTTCATTGAAGAGGTGGAGAGAGGCATAAGGCATCATCATAATTAGAATTACTATACAATTAGATTAAAAATCGAGAAGATAAAATACAAAATAAACTGACCCTGCAGGATAACTCACTTCATTATAAAAGGAAATCAGTTTAATAATAGATTCTCATAGCTTCCAGAATATTTGCCTTGCCTTTAGCACTTTTTGTAGATTACTAAGATTCATAACTTGTCACTCTTTTGTCTCTCCTGTCTTTTCTTCTCCTGCCCATTTCTTTCACTCTCTTACAATGTCCAACTGCATTCATTTACCTCTCATCCCTGCCTTTGGAATCACTCCTGACTTTAATGTAAAATAGTCTTGCATCTTCTCTCTCCTTTACTTCAAGTTTAAAATTTAGATATATGAATATTCATAGGTAGAGTTTTGACTTTTGCAAAATGTAAAATGGAAATTACAAGGGATTGTGTTTAGTTTGATTTTTAAAATATGTAAATACATGAAGTGTTCATCCTGAATCAGGAGCTTATTGTAAAATGACAGATTTTTTTTTACCCCAAACTGTATTATTTCAATGCTCTTGCTTACCCCTCTTTCTTAAACTATATTTAAGTGAGCAAAATAAACATACAAAGTGGCTTTGTAAATGGTTGAGTTAACATTTTTAGATTGAGAGACAAATAACTAGTTACAACGTTGTGTTTTTAAGAGTTTTCATTTTAAAAAAAATATATTTTATTGATTTTTTACAGAGAGGAAGGGAGAGGGATAGAGAGTTAGAAACATCGATGAGAGAGAAACATCGATCAGCTGCCTCCTGCACACCTCTCACTAGGGATGTGCCTGCAACCAAGGCACATGCCCTTGACCAGAATCGAACCTGGGACCTTTCAGTCCACAGGCCGACACTCTATCCACTGAGCCAAACCGGTTAGGGCAAGAGTTTTCATTTTTAATAGCAATTGCCTTTGTCAAAATGAAAAAAAAAAAATTTGAAAATTAAAAACTTGTGTATTCAACCCTGGCTGGTGTGGCTCAGTTGTTTGGGTATCATATTATGCACCAAAAAGTCTCAGGTTTGATTCTTAGTCAGTGCACATGCCCAGGTTGCAAGCTCCATTCCCAGTAGGGGGTGTGTAGGAGGCAGCTGATCAATATTTCTCTTTCACATTGATGTTTCTCCCTTCCTCTCTCTCTAAAATAAATTAAAACATATTTTTTAAAAACATAAACTGGTGTATTCAAGTGGAGGAATAATTTTTCAAGCAGCATTCACTCTGTAGCCTAAATTCACAAAATATTCTCTATCTTGTCCTGAAAATGGCATAAGAGTGGTTTCTGTTTTGTCTCTGTTTGCAATTGTATTTAAGGATGCCTTGTTTATTTATATTTAATTACAAAACTCAGAGAGATATTCTAGTGTGAAAGTAGGTGCAAAATAAAAAATATCTAATTCTGTTTACTTACGTGATCCTATAGCTGCAGTAGTATAATCTCATTCTTTCCTCAGATTACTTTTTCCTCACACTTGCTTAGATATGGCTCCGAGGCCCTGGCAGTGAACTTGTCATTACTGTCTCTGACATAATGATAATCATGTTTGTTGGGTAAACGAACAATAAGACCAGCAGAGGGAGAAGGGGATACATTTGAAATTGCTTAAATCATAATTAAAATTGGCTATATTCAATTTTGCATAAAACCTTTGTGACTCTAAGATTTGAGTTGTTTGGTTTGGCTTTGTTATTTGCAAACTTCATGTGGATTTAGAAAAAGATAAGCAATGCAATCACTCTGCAAGTGCCCAGTGCACAGCGGTGGGAAGAGGTTGGTTAGCAACTACCCATCTGACAGGCTTAGAGCATTTCCTGCCCTGAGCTTGTCTTTAGCCTTTCTGTTCCTCCCTCCTATAAATGTATGTGATTTTAAGGACTGTGAGGGAAATGAATCAGAAAGTAAAATGTTTAATTAAAATGTGTGTTCTAATTTTTAGGTAGAATCTCCACAGATCTGCAAATGCACTCAGTGAGTCTTACTTGAATAGTTTATTGTATTCACATAATAGTAACTTTCATAAAATATCTGGAATGTTGTCCCTCTCATTTTTTCTACAGCTCTTGTGAGTTTTGCTATTTTCACACTTAAGGGACTTTTTAAACATATAACATTTCATTACCATATTTCATAAAAATCATTCTTTTCTAAACAGATACATTGAGGGAAAAAGGTGTGTGTTTTTTTAATTTCCCCCACTAATTTCAACAGCTCTTCTAATAAAACATCCAAAGGTTGGTAATATATGTATGCAGTTAAGACACTTTACATTTAATGTGAATGTTCATAAGTTGACTTCAAATTGTCATTCTCATAGCACATGTGAAAGTGAATGGGGAACAGGGTGAATCCATTATAGGGGAAGCTCATGATTAGTATATATAAAGTTATTGAAAATGTACCATCATTCTTAATATGCCTGGAAATTATGCTTTCTAGGAAGGAAATTAGTTTGTAATATCTCAAAAATTATGAGATGTGCTCAAAGACATTGAAAAAAATCTGACAGTATAATGAAATATTTTAATGAAACAAATCGTGGATGTTTAACTGAAAGCCATACCAGTTCTACCATTGTCAGTGGCAATGTTGGCAATGTCTGCCTGATATTGCAATATTAATTACTAATAAAATTTATATTCTAAAGGAGAGAAGGATGTTAAAGACTCTTCAGAGAAGTCTCTCTGAAGATATGCTTATTAATTCACTGAATCCATTTGAGCTATATTTATTATATTTTCTCTTTTAAATCTATTAAATATATGTAATTGTTTATAAGAAATTGTTTCTATTTACCTGATACACTGAATCTTAGGTAAGCTAGCGCTAAAGATAACCAGGAACCTTGCATCAGACTCATTTCTGTAGAGTATCTCCTATTTCTTACCATATAGCTTATGGCCTAGTGATAACTGTTTGAGCTTAAACACTTCTGCATTCCTTAACTGTTCTGTCTAAGCAAAATGTTTAAGTTCAAATTAAATCATGAAAACAAAGAAATCTAACCTTGAAAATAAATCAGAAGGGGCACTATCAAAATAAAACACCAATGAAAATGGGACACAATGAGTAATAGACATTAATGTTCACTGAATGTAGATTTTCTAATGTCCACATCCTGATGATCAATGCTTTGCTTTGTTTTTCTCAAAAGGAATTTGATTCTTTTTCTTTACTTAGAGGAAAAAAATTACTCATAAAATCCAAGCTTGGGGGTGATGTTCAAAATTTCAGTTTAACAGTTTTATTTTCTGAGTGGGGTTAATTTATAGCTATAGATAAATGATGATAGATAGATGATAGATAGATAGATAGATAGATAGATGATAGATAGATAGATAGATAGATAGATAGATAGATAGATAGATAGATAGATAGATAGATAGATAGATAGATAGATGAACAGGACACCTGGAGTTCAAGTGTATGGTGCCCTGCCCTACAGTCTCTTGGTTGCATAGGATTGCATGTTGATATATGGTGATTAAGAACAAGATATTTGGGGGGTAAAAAGATGGGTTCAATGTCAGATCCATCCCTTGCTACTTTATGATATTTTCAGGTTATTTAACCTTTCTCTGTCTTATTTACCAAGCATACAAAGTGAGATAATAATAGTACATGACCTACAGGGTTGTTGTGAGAACTAAATGAGAGAACACAAGTCAAATGCTTACCATAGTGCTTCACATGCATTAATACATTTTCACTATTAACAGTTTTAGTCATAAATAGCACCTAATTAAAAGAGTACTAAAAATATTGATGTTATATGGGTCCAGAATATATATGCTAGAAACATTTTGAAAAGAGAATATTCACAAAAGACCTTATTTTTCATTGCCAAAAGTGAGTAATTATGAATTTTTAAAAACACAGCTTCTAATTGAAGATCTTTCTTTCAGTGCAACTAAATGAAGCTAGAGAAAGTCAGGCAAGGCGAATAACAAAGGTCTGCTGAGCTTCACCCTCAGTGGAAACAATTTGACTCTGGAGCTTCCAATGACCCTCTTGCTGGAGCAACACAGATGAATGTGCATAGTTTAACAACTTAGGCTTTCTAACAGCCCTCTGTAGTCATTTTTGCCTCCTGCTTTCTCAATTATCATTCATTATATCAAAAGTAAAAAACAAATAATGTCTTCTAGGGCATCAAGAGAGAGGAGAAATTGGGGAATTATTTCTTGTTCTGTTTTCACTTCTTGTTTCATTCCAGTTGTGAGAGATGGGGGTAGAGAGACATAAGTGTTTGAGTGCATCAAGGCAATATAACAGAAGAAAAAAAGAAAAAAGAAGCAGCACTCTGTGTCCTCATGGGCATATCCTGGAAAAGGGAAGTAGAGCAGAGGAAGCCAGAACTTCCCTTAGACTTAGAAGCTGCCCTGGCATGTCATCTGAAAAGGCCTATGTAGATTTCCTTCATCTCTGAGCATTTGAAGAACATAGCATGGGGGTCCTCCCTGGGAGCCATGGCTGCAGATGGAAAGCAAACCTCTCCCGGACAGATGCACTGCTTGAAATTAAATGCAAAACTGTGGCAGGTATTCATATGTGCATTACTCTGGGCTTAAATCCACAGCTTACAATAGACATTCAAAAGAGGTTATAACACACACACACAGCCACCGAAAAGTCTCAATGCCTGCAAGATATTACTCAGCACTCATGGAATATGCATAGAATCATGAGTTAATAAAACTGGAAGGAACACTAATAGTCAACTAATTACTCAACATTTGACTTTACAGATGGGAATTTTGGTAATCAAAGCAGCTGAAGAACTGGCCCATGATTACAATAAGTAAATTTATAAGTGGTGGGCTCTGGCACAGAGTCATGTTTTTCTTTCCCCATTCAATTATCTTTATATTGTACTAGAGGCCTGGTGCATGAAATTAGTGCATTGGGGGTGGGGGGGCTGGGGAGGTGTCCCTCAGCCCAGCCTGCATGCTCTCCAATCTGGGATCCCTCTCAAATCCAGGACTGCTGGCTCCCAACTGCTCTCCTGCCTGCCTGCCTGCCTGATTGCCCCTAACCGCTTCTGCCTGCCAGACTAATCACTCCCTAACCACTCCCCTGCCAGCCTGATTGATGCCTAACTGCTCCCCTGCCAGCCCAGTAGCCCCCAACTGCCTTCCCCTGCCAGCCTGGTCCCCCCACGACTATCCTCCCCTGCTGGCCTGATTGCCCACAACTGCCCTCCCCTGCCAGCCATCTTGTGGCTGTGTGCGCCACCATCTTTGAGGGCATGGCAGTCAATTAGCATATTCCCTCCTTATTGGCTGTGGGCATCACCATCTTTGAGGGCATGGCAGTCAATTAGCATATTCCCTCCTTATTGGCAGTGAGTGCAGCCATCTTTGCAACAGCATTTGGATCAATTAGCATATTCCCTCTTTATTAGATAGGATATTTACATATGATTATTATCTGACTTTAGCAGGTAATAATCAGGCACTACTTTACATACCAGGTGCATTAAATTCTTTAGTGCTGAGCAACAGGATTGATTTTACTAATTTGGGAGTTTGAGTAAGCAGCATGTTGGAAACAGATAAAAAATTTCAAAATTCCAAAACTCCAATAACCACATCGCACCCTAACATTCCTTGCCATGTTGACCACTCTTCTGCAGAGAATATAATGCATTTTTTTTTCTGGTTCTGTTTGCTTGCTTGCTCTTTAAAGCAGTTTTTGCAGTGCTGAGCATGAAGCTGCTCTCAGCAGTCTCATCGGGTGAGTGATTTTGCAGATTGTGGTGGTGATGACATTAGTGATTTGGTGGCCACTCTGACTCCAAAGTGAAGGAAGTGAAAGAAAATGTACCCTGGAAATATTGACCTCTCATTCAAAATTGTATCCTGAATAAAGACAGCCAACAAGATGTAAACAAGTACCCCGAATATCCATCAAGTTACCACGCAGAATTAGATTTAGAAAGGCTTCTAAAAGCAATAAACCTTGGGAAGATCGAATTGCCCCTCCGGGTATTAGCACTGGATGCACAGACAGAATCAAACTGTAAATACACTCTCCTCTGACTGCTCTTTGCCACAAGTCTCTCTATGTTTAGGCTCATCATTGATTTCTTTTTAAAGAACTTTTACTATATATTTACTTTCTTAATTACTTTTAAAGACATGATTACAATGTGTTCATCAAAGTTGAACAAATGGCCCTTTGAGTAAACATGGGGCAGGATTATGAATTACAGAATGGAAATCATTTGGACAATGCCAGATAAGTAGTCTTTCTGGACAGAAGAGTCACATTGGAGCATGATAGTGGGTATCAAGTAGTAGATGAAAAAGAGAGATATTGAAGGGAAAACTTGAGGACTAATGTCTGAAAATACTAACACAAAGAATAAGTCCTGGGTATTGCATGAGCTGAATAACCCAAAAGACCCTATTTCAATAAAACATTTCTAATTGCTTTTTAAGGAGACTTGCACTGCAACATTGAGATTTACTAGTAGTCTTTCACCTTTTTTTTGTATCCTATTTTGTGATAGGCCCAGCACTTGGGCTCAAATAAGGCCTTAGTTATTATTGCTTGATATGTTCCTGGCTTCGAGAATCCTTGGCAATAGCTGTCTCTTCAAACTTAGTTGGGAGCTGCTGAATTCATTTTGAGGAACTTTTTTGACTTCACTATTGTAGGAAATTGCATCCAGCTTTACTCTTAAATCAGAATTGCACCAGCTTTGTATCCCATGACTTTATCAAGATCATGTCCCTATGTGGTCCATATTAAATGTTTCTTAATCTAGGTTATCCAATCAATTAGGGAATGCAAATTGAGTGATCAGATCAATAGTAATATAGATGAATCAGTTTTATCAACTAATTGATAAAACAAGTTAGGCTGCTTAAAGAGTCATTCTTCTTTTATCTTCAATATTCTATCGCACTTTCATTACTATAAATATCTATCTAAGATCTTGGTGGAAGCAAGCAACTAGAGTTGTTTTGGAGGTTGGGTTAGGAATCCCAGAGTTATCTTGATCCCCTGGGATTCTATATTTTAATATCTGATTCTAATGTTCAGGATCCTACATTTTGCCAATCAGTTACTGCCTTTAGGATGTGATTGAGCTTCTGTAGTTCAGCAGGATAGATGACTATCTAGCTGATTGACACTTTTTTCCAGTTATTTGGATGCAGAAAGTAAGAACTTCTAGCAAAGTTATAACCTTGCTGTTTGTACTTTCTCCATGTGCAGGTGCATTGGCTGGGACTGGGTCTTCGATCCCTTGTAGTGCTATACTGAAGAAAGAAAAAAATGACCAACACATTTTACAGTTGTCCTCACTTCTCCAAGGGGCCAACTTACTGAGCACAGAGTATGGATTTTTGGAGACTATGAGCAAAAATTTGCTCATATTTCTTTTTATTATATAACAGGGACAATTAGCTGTGTTATTGGGATCAGGAAAGCCTCATTCTGCACCTCCCCTACTCGACTTATAGTGTAATAGGAAATGTTCAATAATCAAGCCTCAAAATGTTAAAAAAAAAATCCCTAATGTGTAACAATCATGTTTCCCTGGTATAAACTGACCCAATGAGTCATTTCAGACCACCAACATGATGGAGATTTGGAAAGAGATGAACAACATAGTTGCAGTACATCACCACTCTTGTACCATTATCTACACTAATAAAAGAGAAGCAAGCAAATTGGTGTCACTCCGCTATGCCCACCAGCCAATCAGGATGAGTATGCAAATTAACCCAACAAAGCTGGCGGTTAATTTGCATATAAAGGCAAGGAGCAAAGACTGAAAGCTCTGGCCTGAGTGAAGATTGAAGACTGAAGACGACTGAAGACTGAAGAGGCTTGGCTTTGGGTCCCGGGTGCCAGTGGAAAACCAGTGCTGGCAGCCAGGGGAAGGAAGGCCTATTCCACGAATCTCTTTGTACAATGGGCCTCTAGTCTGGTATAAATATGATGTCGTTTGAGAACAGTGACATTATCACTCAAAGGTTTATCTACATATAATCATATAAGAAAATCTTCCTTGGCTGATGTTACATATATCCTTGCACTACCTTTTATGGTATCTCTGGGCCATAGATTTTAAAGGTGTCCTAGTTCCATATAAGTTCTGTTTACTTGTTGAGTATCTATAACACAACACAGGACCTGAAGAGAAAAAAATGTCTTATAAAAATTCTAGGGTGATTGATGTTTGCCATGACAGTATCAAAGGCTCAGATCCGTGCAATCAATTTTCTTTATGCTATTAGTCATGACCTTCCCCTTTGAAATGATTGCCTGCCATCTGTTATTTCATTAAGTATTAAATCTTTGTCGCTGAGCAGCAAGCCAATTTGCCTTAGTGACTTCACAAAAAACCATTATGAATTCACTTATGAGGGATGTAGTGGCTTAAACTCAGTATTCTTTAAAATTCCAGATAAAAAGTGAATATATGCATGTGAAGTACACTGCAATCAAGATATTGAAGTCATTAGCTGTGCAGTCAAACAATCCCTTAAAAGGCTATTCACAGCTTAAGCTCTATATTATCACAGTATGTGTCTTTTGCAAACCTTGCCCATTAAAGATGAGGATGTATGCATGATAATGAAACAAGAGCTTTATTAATAATTTCATGAGGCAATAAATTATTGCCATTTACATCTGTCATGAAACTGTTTTTAGATTGTACTTTTCTGTATTCTGGATGTGGGTTTTGTGTATAATTGATTCCTCTATATTACTATTGATCTGATCACTCAATTTGCATGCCCTAATTGATTTCATAATCTATATTAAGAAACACTTACCTTGGAGCACATAGGGACATGGTCTTGATAAGGTCATGACAATGCGCAGGGTAAGTAATATAAATTGCATTAAACTTTTTCTAATATATTCATAGTTTTCATTGAGAAATCATCAAAGATCATGAGTAGCCCTATCCTCACCTTCTGTCCAAGGACAGGATTTCCTGACCAAGGCTGATGTACAACCAAAGTTCTCTCAATTAATCAAGGTCAAATGCATAGGAGTTTACCCAAACTAAGGGCAGTTAGGCAGTGGTCATTGCCTAAAAGAACAGTGTCTCAAACATTGAAAATAATGATATGGAAACTCAAGAAATACTTTTTTTAAATTTTTTTTAATATATTTTATTGATTTTTTACAGAGAGGAAGGGAGAGAGATAGAGAGTTAGAAACATCGATGGGAGAGAAACATCGATCAGCTGCCTCCTGCACATCTTCCACTGGGGATGTGCCCGCAACCAAGGTACATGCCCTTGACCGGAATCGAACCCGGGACCGTTCAGTCCGCAGGCTGACGCTCTATCCACTGAGCCAAACCGGTTTCGGCACAAGGAATACTTTTTAAACCCAGTCAGATAGGCCATTTATATACAAAAATGTAGGGACTTAGTCAAACTATTATTAGAAATAAGAACTGATGGAAATGGCATCAGTAAGTCAAAGGTCCAACCTATGACAAGGTATTGGGAGTTAAATATATACTAGATCAGAATGCAGATCAAGGTTGAAACAAAACATTTCAAACTGAACCACATGGTTTGAAATAAAGGTTTGCAAATTAAATTCAGACAGTGGGGTCTCTTATTAGAATGTAAGTTTTCAGGAAAATTAACTAAAAATTGGGAAACCAACACAAAATCTCAGTGTTGGCACTAGAATGCATAATCTAGTAACAATTCAACAGAGAGAATTACTAAGTCATGGAAACTCAAGGACAGGAGTTGGCTGAAGAAGTTACCAGAGATGTTTAACTATCACTTGCTTTGAACCTGAGGTTCTTATATCAAGGGGAAGAACTGAGTGTGTAGGGATATCAAATACAGGACTAGCAATAGATGGTGCAAAAGCAAAGCCTGGGAGATGAGAAACAGCATTATTCTAAAATACACTCATTTTCATTAGTAGTGATTGTTGAATATTGCATTTCGATTATGTGTGTCTGTTTCCAAGTCAATTATACACTGGAAAGCAACTTTCTTCTCTAACTTTAATTCCTAAATTTAAATTCCTGGAGCTGTTGTTGTTACTTGCAGAGCTTTCTAAAAGCATAGATTGCTATGCTTAATCCAATTCTAGAGTATTGTCCAGGAATCTATATTTTTAAAGATTCTGATATAGCTCCAGGTTTGAACACTACTGTAAAGAATCACAAAGGTACTTAATAAGGAAGAATTCAGATAGAAAAAGTAAAAGGCTGAAAATGTATCAGTGTCTGAGTAATAAGGAATGTATTCCCAGAAAAAAAAAAATTTTCATGAGATGACCTCTAACAAGGGAGAGAAGAAGCAAGCAGTGGAGAAAAAAAAAATCAAGAGAGCTTTAAAACCAGAGTACTATTTGATTTATATTCCCTTAAGGCAGCTGTTTCAACTGATGTGCCACAAGTATTTTTAAAACATGTGATACCTGACTATTTAGTTAGGGGCACTGACCTCTTTCCTCTTAGATTGTCAAATAAAAAAGTGACAACAGCCAGCACAATAGTAGCCATCTGGCGTGAATGCCCTGTCTGGAACCATAAATATATAGATCATATAACAGAGCTGCATCATACTGGTCACCTCACATAATAAGATGGCATCTGATTGTTTAATTCTTGGTACCAGGAAGCCTTATAAAGAAGTAGCGGCACATGATGTTTTAAAAAGTCACTTTGGAGCAAAAAGAGTAGGTAATTGCTATTATTATTTTGTTGTAAATCAATCAAAATCATACCTATTTTTTGTCAGATCAGCAAAAAGATATATTTTTGATGCATCGAAGAATCTTAGTAATTAGTTTATGTGTGCCATGAGATGAAAAAGGTTGAAAGTTGCTGACCTAAGAAGATGGAAAAATTTCATTTTTTCAAGTAAAAGTAAAAAGTGTTCTGGAACCCTGATGTTGGAGTATATTTAAGCCATGTAATTACATATGTAAGAATGAAAAATTATTAAAACAAAGAATGGTAAAGAAGATAGCTTCCACGTAGTGTATATTCTACATGATACCTAATCACAATCAGACTTAATGAAAAGCAAAAGGCAGAAGTAAAACACACACACACACACACACACACACACACACACAATTTTATATTTAGGCATCGCTTTCAAAGCCCTGAGATGTGGGGAAAATTCTTGAATTTAATGATAGTGAAATCAAATACCTGTGGCAATGGAAGGCTTCCATTCAGTAAAAATAAATGATCTGTGAGATATGGTCTGTAATGGTCTCTAATGGCATGAGGTGCTCATGGAAATGTGTGAATAAGTTAGAAGGGTCATACTCTTGGTTAGCAAGATGGGTCATATCCTGAAGGAAGTAGATTTTAGAGGAAAAGGAGAAGCTCTAATAGAACGGTTTTGTTTTGAGAGCTGTTCTCAAGAGAGAAACAGTACTTACAGCAGGTGGTGTTTGCATGCACTTAATGATATTCATTTTAGAGATCCCCTTAAATCTCTCTGTTCTTCTAATAAAGCCATTTGTGCTTTGAGTATCTGAGATACCTGAGGAGATGGGTTCACGTTGAGTTTCTCAAAAAAGCTTGCAATTCACTTTTACTAGTTTCACATTTGATTTCAAAAGTCTGAGAGGAACCCTAACCGGTTTGGCTCAGTGGATAGAACGTCAGCCTGCGGACTGAAAGGTCCCAGGTTCAATTCCAGTCAAGGGCAGATCCCCAGTAGGAGGTCTGTAGGAGGCAGCTGATCAATGTTTCTCTCTCATCAATGTTTCTAACTCTCTATCCCTCTCCCTTCCTCTCTGTAAAAAATCAATAAAATGTATTTTTAAAAAAGTCTGAGAGGAGATTCTCAAGTTTTGTTTTCTACCACATTCCTCATCAAGACACTGCTCAATTTAAAAAGCACAGCAACCAAATACTCTTCTCTTTCTTTAATTTTTTTTATTGATATCTGAGAAGAAAGGAGAGGGAGAGAGAGAGATAGAAACATCAATAATAAGAAAGAATCATTGATCGGCTGCCTCGTGCATAGCCCCTACTGAGGATTGAGCTTGCAACTGGGGCATGTGCCATCACAGGGAATCGAACCCTGATCTCCTGGTTCGTCTGTCAATGCTCAACCATTGAGCCACTCTGGCTGGGCCTAATTATTCTTGATAGACAACATGTAGACATGGCTAAAAAATTAACAAAATGAAAGCATCAGAGAAGTGTTTTGGATATTCATTTATAAAGAGCTGAAAAATTTTAAAAAATTGGATGATCTTTGGGATAGTGACTAATGATTGAGAAAAACATATGACTAAGTATAAAGTTTTAAAGTAGCATTATAGGTAGGAATTGGCAAGGTCACTCAACCCAACAAAAGAATTCAATAGGAAGAGTTTAATAGGAAAGAGTCTGGCACTAAAAATGTATGGAAGAAACTGGCAGGGGAAAGCAAACCTCACAGAGGAGAGTGGGTACATTGCAGAGAGAATTGAAAAGAAAATTCAGGAAAGGCTTTTAGTGTCTTGATAGCCAGAAGTGTCCAAAGGGTGATATAGAACATAGGATTAGGGGATGAGTGAGTAAGTGGAGAAGGAACCCAGCAATTATAGGATGTAATGATTCCTCATTTAATATAAATTAGAGATTGAAAGTCAGGCAGATCAGCAGAAATGTTACGGTTGTGTAATATAAAGGAAAAAATAATTCCTGGTTATCTGTACCAAAGCTACGAGTGTCATGTCAGTAAATATAATAAATGCATGTCCAGCAACTACATGTTACAATAGTGTTTTGAGAATCGCCTTGAACTGTACATTTAACTTAATATTCATTTATTAATCTCTGTCATGAATGTACATACCCGTAGGAAGGTTTTGTTAAAGATAATAAAAGGGCCGAAACCGGTTTGGCTCAGTGGATAGAGCGTCGGCCTGCGGACTGAAAGGTCCCAGGTTCGATTCCGGTCAAGGGCATGTACCTGGGTTGCGGGCACATCCCCAGTGGGAGATGTGCAGGAGGCGGCTGACCGATGTTTCTCTCTCATCGATGTTTCTGACTCTCTATCTCTCTCCCTTCCTCTCTGTAAAAAATCAATAAAATATATTTAAAAAAAAAAAAAAAAAAAGATAATGAAAGGTTTGTAAGCTGTCCTGTGGAAGAAGTCTGTGATGTTTAGGACACCTGGGAGCCGTGAGGGCAGTGTGAGGCTCAGCCTTTCTTGACCAGCTCTATTATGGGGCCTGGCCCAGCCATGCATGGGGCTGGGGAGATGGGTGTCTTAGGGGTCGGGGACAGGGGACTCAGAAACACCTTCTCTAGTGCTTGAAAACCTCGTGACAAAGGAAAGAAATATAATTATCACTCTCCCGTGTCCTCTGTTGAAAAGTTAAAATACACAGAGTCGGGGAAAAGTAGGTTTACAGTGAGTCTGCAAAACACAGTTTATTCTTGAGTTATTTATTATTGTATTATTTTCCATGTGAACAACTATAAACCTACTTTTGCCCCACCCTGTACTTCCTAACATTTTCCACCTTACTTTAAGTATACGTTTCTGAAGTACAAAAGGACGTCTATTTTTTTCTGAAAAAGTTGCTCTCTTGCCGCACACATTGTTTCTCCCCAGGGCTCAGCTCAGTTTCCACAGCTCTGATTTCAAGGGGAAGTAAAGATGATGTGGCAGGACATAAACCGCATTCACAAAATGCAATAACTGGACCCTTGCTCTAAACCAAGATTAGGGCAAATGACCTGCTTAAAAGGGAGAGATCATTTTCAGGCAGCGTCCCTCAGTGTGAAGGGCAGAGATGCTCAATATAAGACAAAAGTGCTACAAAACATCTTTTCCATCATTTTCAAAGGAGTGACTTATCCCCTACTGCAAGAACTCTTATATGAATCTAAATGTGATTTTGATGAGAAATCACATTTTGGCATTGGTCTGCAGCTACAGCTATAGCAATTCTTAGCAATTTTTGGTGTAATTGATCTAATTATATTACTTATGAAAATTATTCAAATTTATCTTATAATCATTAAACTTAAAGTTTTGTTATGTCTGTTACTAACATTTCACTCTAAAACCCTATATAATAAAGAGGTAATATGCAAATTAACACTCATACCCTCACAAGATGGCTGCCCACGACCAGGCTGGCAGGGGGGTTAGTGAGGGACAACCAAATGACTGAACAAGCAGGCTGTGTGTGGCAACCAGGCTGGCGGGGGGGGGGGGGGGGCCATGAAGGGTGACCTGGCCAGCCGGAGGCGGGGGGCAGTTAAGGGCAACCAGGCCAGCAGAGAGGGGTAGTTGGAAGTGACCAGGCCAGCAGGGGAGGCAGTAAGAGGTGACCAGGCCAGTGCAGGGAGGGGTGCAGTTGAGGTGACCAGGCTGGCGGGGGGCAGTTGGGGGCAATTTGGCTGGCGGGGGGGGGGGCAGTGAGAGGCAACTAGGCTGGTGGGGGGGAAGTTGGGGGTGACCAGGCTGGCGGGGTGCAGTTAGGACTGACCAGGCCAGCAGGGAGGGGGCTATTGGGGGTGACCTGGTTGGCAGTAGGGGGCAGTTAAGGGCAACCAGGCTGGCAGGGGGTGCAGTTAGGGGTGATCAGGCCAGCACGCAGAGGCAGTGAGGGGTTATCAGGCTGGCTGATGGGGACAATTAGGGGCGACCCAGGTAGGCAGGCAGGTGAGTGATTAGGAGTCAGCGGTCCAGGATTGTGAGAGGGATGTCCTGGATTGGAGAGAGTGCAGGCTGGGCTGAGGGGGCCCTCCTAACCCCCACCCCATGCATGAATTTCATGCACAGGGCCTCTAGTTAATATATAATGCCCTGGCTGATGTGGTTTAGTTGGTTAGGCATCACCCCATTCCGTTATCCAGGAATGCTGTTTCCATTCCTGGTCAAGGCATATGTCCTGATTTTAGGCTCAATCCCCTGTAGGGGTTTGCAGGAGGCAGCTGATAGATGTTTCTATCTCTCTTTCTCATCTCTCTAAAAAAACCAATAAAAATATTTTTAAAAATCAATATATATAATTTTTCAACTCCAAAATTATTTGGGATAAATTATGGAGAGGTTTTTATTTTATGAGATGCATATTATGAACAAATGTAGCATATAAAACTAATTTCTATAAGTTTATTTTTCACTTTCTCTTTTAAGAGCTGAAAGAAAACCAAACCCAAAAGCTAAATAATCAGCAACCTTTTTATATCCTGTCAAAATCTCTATCTTATTTTATTACATCATTTTAGTAAATAAAAAGTCTGCTTTTATTACATAAATTAGTTTTGTTTATTAAATAAAAATGTCAATGCATTGAATATCCATTTAAATTAGTGAGAAAGTAACAGTTTCTGTGTTCTAGTTATATTAGAAGACTGAACCTTACTTTAGGATAAATTTTAGATTTATTTCCTTTGTAAGTTCAAATCTGGTGTTTGGATTTAAACCATGGGTTATAATTATTTTTCTTGAAGAAAAGCTTATTTCCATTACTTCTATATAGTGGATTTGCCTGTTAGGCAGAGAGATATCAAGAAAAAGAAAAGTACTTAAAAGAAATAACTTCATTCAAAGACAAAATACCTTAAGACAATTAGATTTTATATAGCCATACTCAGTAAGAAAAAATACTATCAAATCTGTGAAACACCAAATTCTATGAAATATCATGGAAACCCTGAAAAATTGAACATTTAGAAAAGCAAGGAGAAACCAAGAGATTATTATTGCCTATAATCTTTAGGAAATCATTTGTGCTGTGTATTGTTAAAGGTTGCATTTTTTAATAGATTGTCAAAGGTACTTAAATGTTCATAATTTTACTCTGCAATAAAGCATATACTTTCATATTCCTTTAGAGTGCTATTTTCTCTGAGTATATTAATATAGGTTATTCATTAAAATTGGATACATACTTGCACTTTTTAAAACCATATTTTCTTAACTGTGAAAAATTAGCATAATTTCATTTATAAGTTTAATCTGCTAATTACAGTTCAGAAGTTTAAACATAATTACTAATAAAGAGGATTGGATTAGATATGTACACTCTCTAAAAATAAAATAAAGCAAAATGCATTTATAAATTCAGGATGTTTATTAAGAATTAGTTTGGGGAGTTAATATGAATCAGGATTTAATATGATGTACCAAATCTACATATAGATAATCTTTTGTATTTGTGAACCATTGATATCAACTATGCATGTCTTATACATATCTGTCAGGATATATTGCTATTGGTGTTCAAAGGTACTAATAATTCATGCCTCCCCAATAAAGAACCAGTTTATACCAAGTCCTATCAATCATATTTATAATCAGCAAATATGACCACTCCCAGTTTCTATTTCCTGACCTATGACATTTGCTCTCATCTCCTACGTTTATATATGCCATATGAACACAAATATGGGCAGGTGTCTACATATCCAATAGTGAGCAACAGATGTTCTTCACAATGAAGGTGAATGTCTCAAAGACAAGGCCACTACCCAAGCAGCACACACATGAAAACTGTTGGACCCTGCTTGTCAGGAAACAGTTTTAAAATTTTATATTGCTTTCAGAGAGAGAGAGCAAGAGGGAGAGAGAGAAACATCCATTTTTTGTTACACTTATTTATACTTTCATTGGTTGATTCTTATATGTACCCTGACCAGGGATTGAACCCACAACTTTGGTGTATTGGGAAGACACTTAACTGTGAGGCCACGGCCAGCATGGCCTGGGTTCAAAGACCTGGAGAAAGGGCTGACACGCAAATTAACACCAGACAAGAAATATAAATTTGTTCTCCACAGTGGCTTCTGAGAGAACAGTATGGAGCTACCTCAGAAGACTAAAAATGGAACTCCCATTTGACCCAGTGATCCCACTACTAGGAATATATCCCAAGAAACCAGAAACGCCAATCAGAAAGGATATATGCACCCCTATGTTCATAGCAGCACAATTCACCATAGCTAAGATTTGGAAACAGCCTAAGTGCCCATCAGCAGATGAGTGGATTAGAAAACTGTGGTACATCTACACAATGGAATACTATGCTGCGGTAAAAAAAAAAAGGAACTCTTGCCTTTTGCAACAGCATGGATGGAACTGGAGAGCATTATGCTAAGTGAAATAAGCCAGTCGGAGAAAGATAAATACCACATGATCTCACTCATTTGTGGATTATAGAGAACAACATAGACTGATGAAAAGGGACAGACCCAAAGACTGAGAAACAGCGATCAGGCTATCAATCCCCAGAAGGAAAGTAGGGGAGGGCGGGGGTAAGGGGAAGAGATCAACCGAAGGACTTGTATACATGTATATAAGCCAAACCAATGGACATGGACAACAGGGGGATGGGAGCATGAGTTTGTGTGTGTGGGGGGAGGTTGGGGGTTAATGGGGGGGATGAGGACACATTTGTAATACCTTAACTAATTAAAAAAATTTAAAAAAAAGAATGAAAAATAAATCCTTTCCTCATTATGGATGAGCATGGAAAAAAAAAAAAAGAAATATAAATTTGAAAATTATGGGAAAAGCCAGTTGTGAACTTGGTTCCAGGGACCAAGTTCCACTGAATCTCCATTCCCATCTGCTTTTTATTTACTAGAATACACAACTGTTTTTTAGGAATGCAAACAGGCATATCAAAGGTGAAGTTTAGTAAACAGTAAAGAGATCATCAGGTTTGGGGGGTTGCCTTCGCTATTGAGTCAGCAGCAGGTAATAAAATGCAGATATTCAGCCCTGTGAATATCAAAGCTGAATTGACTGAACTTCTCACATTTATATTAGTTACTGTTGATCTTGGTGCCTGGCACTTAACCAACTGAGCTACCCAGCCAGGGCTCATCAGGAAATATTGCAGAGAAGGAACCAATGGCAGGGACGTGTTCCTTGTTGCCTTCTCACACCAGGGAAACACATAGCCTCGAACAGAACAGATATCAGAGTCTAGGAAGACCATTTCGACCTTGGGCTTGGGACTTTGTGTCTTCAGGATTCAACAGAAACATAGTACAGCCAAACCTTGATGACAGCAGCTTGGTCTTCATGTGTTAGACTAAGCACAGGACCCTCCCTGGCTATCATCAGAGGGTGGGGTTTGCCAGCCTTGTGGATGCAACCAGGTGACATGAGCACATCAGGATTCACAAGGGCCTTCATAGTTGGTAAAGTGCCCCTGGCTTTTTAATGAGGCTTTGATCTAAGACTGTGTTTGAGCATAATTGATGCCTTCCCACTGGCGTCAGCCAGTTTCCAGGGGGTTTTGCAGAAGTTAAATCCTTTTCTGGGACTCCAGTCTGCCTGAGACCTGTGTTGGTAAAAAGCAAACAAAAACTCCAAAAAATAAACCAAACAACAAGGACATACCACTCAGGGTAATCAATACATTTTTGGAAGAAAATATCTGAGAGAACGTGTCCCCAGCAGAACTGCAATAAAGAAAAAAAGAAACCTAAAGGGTATGTTTGTAAAAAGGGGAGATTATTCTATATAGAAGCTCAGACATGCAGAAAAGAATGAAGAAAAATGTAAAAGCAGGGCTAGGGTTACAGCAAAGGCCAGAGTGGTGAGAACTGAGAGGGAGAGAGGCCAGGCTCAGAATGGTGGACTATGTTTGCGTGCTTGTGTCTGTTTTCTTCACTTTTCAAGTTTCATTTTTTACATATAACTACATATTTTATGATCTCAATGGTTTTTTAAAAGACCATTTGCTTTAATGTTAAAGTAACTATCAGAATTTTTCCAAACAAGTTACTTCAGCCTATATAATTCATTAACCTTTTCAGACAGCAGTTTGAAAAAAAAAATGGTTGAACAGAGATGGATGGGTCCATATTTCTTAGGTTTTTCTTTTGTTTCAGTTGATTTTGTGTTTTCTCCAGAAGAATTTTTTTTAATATGTCTTTATTGATTTTAGAGAGAGGAAGGGAGAGGGATAGAGAGATAGAAGCATCAATGAGAAACATTGATCAGCTGTCTCCTTGCACACCCCCCACTGGGGATCAAGCCTAAAACATGGTCATGTGCTCTATGACCTCCTGGTTCATAGGTCAACACAGCCAGTGAGCCACACTGGCCGGGCAGCAGCAGAATATTTTTACAGCGATTCAGAAACAGGTTGTCTACTTACACAAGAAATAAGCTGATTAAATAGGAAACTGTTAAGTTAGTGCTGAAAAGAGGGAACAGTGTGATTCTGGAGAAGAATGTGCAAAAAAGAGTTAACTGTGACAGAGCTTCTGCCCAGAGGCAGCAGGGCAGTGTATGATCTATAGCAGCACAGCAGCTGCCACTGAGAAAGACACTGAGTACAGCAGGAAAACCCCTCCCCCAGGGCGAGCCTCTGAAATGATGGGGTTTCCTCTGAGATGATAAATCTCTTCTCTCACACTGGAGAGTTAATCAGTGGGTTAGATGTGCTACCATGCACACAAATTATAGAGGGCAACTAGCTTTTGCTGCAAATAACAGTATCACAAGGCAGTGGACTAAGGGTTAGAGTATACAGTGGGAGTGGAGGAAGGAGAAAGAGAGACAGATAGATACAGAGACGGAGATAGAGAAACAGAGGCAGACATGCAGAGAGACAGGGACAAACAGAGGCAGGCAGCCAGGTGGCTGGGGGTGGGGTCATGACAGCCTGGACTCTGCTGGTTAAAGTCTACAAAGTCAGTGAGAGCACAACTCAGCATAATAGAACCTTATTAACAATGACTACAACCACATCAATTGCCAAGAAAACAATGTGTTTAAAAATGTAAAGATGTAAACAGGTATATTTGATATAATAAGGGCCTATAAAATGGAAAATAGCTAATAGCAAATTGTGAATGTCAATAAATTTCTGTAAAATCAGAACTTAAAAACTAATGTAAGCCTGACAAGAAATTTTTATAGGAATGTTCATAACACCATTCTTTAAAACTAGAGGCCCAGTGCACGACATTTTTGCACTGGGGTGCAGTGTCTCTCAGCCCAGCCTGCACCCTCTCGCAACCTGGGACCCCTCAGGGATGTATGACTACTAGCTTAGGCCTGCTCTGGCCTAAGCCAAGAACGGGCCTACGCTGGCAGTCAGACATCTCCCTCGGGGTCCTAAGCACTGCCATGGAGGCCGGAGAGGCTCCCGCTGCTGGCAAGTGCAGCGTTCCCCCTGTGGCTGAGTGGAGTTCCCCCTGTGGGAGCGCACTGACCACCAGGGAGCAACTCCTGCGTTGAGTGCCTGCCCCCTGGTGGTCAGTGTGCATCATAGTGACCGGTCGTTCCGCCGTTGGGTCAATTTGCATATTAGGGTTTTATTATATAGAATAGACAAAAGGCAGGGGAAATCCAGTGCCCATCAGTGATGAATGGACAAAACCAGGTGTCACAGCCATGCAATGGAGCATTACTCAGCAGTGAAAAGAAATGAAGGACTAACACACACTGCAACATGGATACTCTGGAAAGAATTTTGTTAAGTGGAAAAAAAAATAGTCATTACAAATGCTGGAATCATGGGAAACCAGCATTGAATCAATTTAAATGCGAGGCCAGTGTCAGTTGGGGACAAATTAATTCTTGGAATCAGAACAGCCTCTCCCTCTGCAGATCCTGTTAATACTTCAGCTTCAATAATGTTAGGTCGTAATCTTTTGATAGTAAATCTGGTACCATTACAAAGACCCCATTTACTATTGAGATTTCTCAATAGCATGATGATTGCACCCAGTTTCAATTTTAATTTATGACACGGCATTCCTGAAGGAGTAATACTGTTAAGAAATTCGATAGGAAAATTTTCCTTTTCAGCATCATCTGTTGAATCAATGGAATCATCACTCAAATATGTGTGAAAATCTCCATTGAGTATATCCAAATTTTCTCCATTTAATTTTTGAACATGCTCATTTTTTGGACAAAGAATTGCATGTTTAGATATATTTTTAATATTATCTATAGCAGTGGTTCTCAACCTTGGCTGCACATTAGAATCACCTGGTAATCTTTTTAAAATCCTGATTCCTGGGCCTCATCCTCCGGAAATTGTTTCTTTGTCATGGGGTGGGGCCACAACATTAGTAACAAAGAAACAGAATTAAAACTTTATTGTGGGGAGCTGCTACAGTGTTTTAGACAGGTTCAAGCCTTGGACTGATAAGAGGGCACAGTCCTCTCATTGCCACGTGCAAATCCCAGCTTGGAGGGCAGGGTCCTCCCAGCACAA
Organism: Myotis myotis; assembly: GCF_014108235.1. Lineage (NCBI taxonomy): Eukaryota > Metazoa > Chordata > Mammalia > Chiroptera > Vespertilionidae > Myotis > Myotis myotis. Next base: position 46,823,119 of record NW_023416401.1, read on the forward strand.
TTATAGCCAACAGCTATAGTTGTAAGCTTGAACCTATAGTCTGAACTCGTGGCTCCATGTTCCTGAGTGATGTAGGCTTGATAGAGTTCAGGTGCATGTAGTTGAGTAGGATTGAAACCCAGGAGAATGTTGTAAACAGCTTGGTCACGCCCTTACTTTGCCTCGTAGCATCTGCTATAAAATAAAGGCATGGCTGTGGGCATGGTCACTGTCTCTCAGAGAAGCAGCATCCCACCAAGGCCTGGCTTTCATTCTCTTGTCTGTCTTTTCTAAGCCTTTCAGCCGCCCCACTTAAGTTCACCCCGTGCTGGCGCGGCACACTTTAGAAAGATGTGCCTCCATGCTCCCAGGGTGGGTTCCTGCCTCAAACCCTGCCCTTATAGGAAACTGCTCTGGGAAACAGCTCGGGGGAGGGCGCAGCTGTTGCCAAGACAACCCCTGCCAGGACTGACTTCCTTCCATTGGGTCGAGGCAGTTGTGGTCGTGATGAACACTACCCATGGTTTTTATATAAGTAGATATCCAGTTTAGCCAAGTTTTTAGAGATAGAAAATAAATTTGTGGTAGCCAGGGGCTGAGGGCCTAGGACTGTGGTTGGCAAATTGTGGCTTGCAAGCCACATGCGGCTCTTTGGCCCCTTGAGTGTGGCTCTTCCACAAAATACCACAAAATACCACGTGCGGGTGCACACATACAGTGCAATTGAAACTTCATGGACTATGCTCAGAAGTAGGTATTTTGTGGGAGAGCCACACTCAAGGGGCCAAAGAGCCACATGTGGCTTGTGAGCCACAGTTTGCCAAGCCACAGTTTGCTGACCACTGGCCTAGGAGAATGTGGAGTGACTGTGATTGAGCATGGAGATTTAAAAAACTTTTTTGGGGGGAGGGGAGTTTTGATAAAAATATTCTCTAATGCCCTGGCTGGTGTGGCTCAATTGGTTGGGCATCATCCCATGCACCAAAAGGTTGCTGGTTTAATCAATATCTGTTTAGGGCACATGCCCAGATTGCAGACTCGATCTCTGGTAGGGGGCATGCAGAAGACAGCCGATGATGTTCGCTCTCATACCCATGTTTCTCTTTCTCCCTTCTTCTCTAAAAATCAATAAAAATATTTTTAAAAATATTCTCAAATGAAATAGTGATGATGGTCACTCAATTCTTTGAATATATTTAAATCACTGAATTACACACTTCAAAAGGGTGCATTTTATAGTTTGTGAATTATATCCCAATAAAGTTGTTATAAAAAATAATGTAAGAGTATTTAAAAGACATGGGCCATGTGAAATAGAAGATTTAGGATGAGTATACAATTACATATGTGAATTGGAAATTATGTCACCTCCAATGGTGAAAAGGCATTGTCTGTGAAAAATAAAGGCCCAGACTTGTCTTTCTAGCCATGTCAAGGCAGGGAATCTGGATTAACTCTAAAAATATGAGAAGGGTGTTTTAAAATATCAGGTCCTTAAAATCATCGGAGAACTTTCAAAATACTAAGGCACTTTCAAGCTAAGAAATGAAGTAAACATTTAATAAAAAAAATGAATCTGAAATTGCTTTTGCCATGAGGATAATAGTTAACTCAGACAAACTTGGGTTTCTCTTTTAGTTTTTCTTAAAAAACAAGAGAAAATGGTTGAAAATGAAAAAATCTGATAATATCAAGTGCTGGTCAGAATATATACAACAAAAATATCTCTGGTGGAAGCAAAAATGGAAAGTTTCTGTGAAAAATAGTTATAGACAGACTAGAGGCGTGGTGCATGAAATTCATACACTCAGGTTGCGGAGGTGGGGGGTCCCTCAGCCCAGCCTGCACCCTCTCACAGTCTGGGAGCCCTCTGGGGATGTCCCCACAGGGAGCGGGCCTAAGCCATCAGTCAGACATTCTTAGCACTGCTGTGGAGGTGGGAGAGGCTCCTGCCACTGCCACTGCACTCGTCAGCCATGAGCCAGGCTTCTGGTGCACTGACCACCAGGGGGAAGCTCCTGTGTTGAGCCTCTGCCCCCTGGTGGTCAGTGGGCATCATAGTGACCAGTTGTTCTGCCATTCGGTCAATTTGCATATTAGCCTTTTATTATATAGGACTAGAGGCCCAGTGCACGAAAATTTGTGCACTCGGGGCGGGGGGTCCCTCAGCTGGGCCTGTGCCCTCTCACAGTCTGGGACCCCTCAGGGGATGACCACCAGCTGGCTTAGGCCTGCTCCCAGGTGGATTGGGCCTAAGCTAGCAATCAGACATCCCTCTGGCAGCCCGGCAGCCCTTGGGAGATGTCCACTTGCCAGCGGGGAGCAGGCCTAAGCTGCAGTCGGACACCCTTAGCACTGCTGAGGAGGCAGGAGAGGCTCCCACCACCACCACTGTACTGGTAGCCATCATCCTGGCTTGTGGCTGAGCAGAGCTCCCCCCTGTGAGAGCACACTGACCACCAGGGGGAAGCTCCTGCATTGAGCATCTGCCCCCTGGTGGTCAGTGTGTGTCATAGTGACCATTCATTCCCAGTCTTTCTGCTGTTAGGGTCAGTTTGCATATTACCCTTTTACTATATAGGATAGAGGCCTGGTGCACAGGTGGGGGCTGGCTGGTTTGCCCTGAAGGGTGTCCCCGATCAGGGTGGGGGTCCCACTTGGGTGCCTGGCCATCCTGGGTGAGGGACTAATGGCTGTTTGTAGCTGGTCACACCCCCTTCAGGGTGGGGGTACCGCTTGGGTGCCTGGCCAGCCTGGGTGAGGGGATGATGGCTGTTTGCAGCTGGTCACACACCCTTCAGGGTGGGGGTCGCCACTGGGGTGCCTGGCCAGTCTGGGTGAGGGGCTGAGGGCCATTTTCAGGCTGGCCGGTGACTGAAGCTCCCACCCTCTCCTTTTTTTCTTTTTTTTAATTCTAGGATTTATTTATCTTCTATAATTATAACTTTGTTGCTGTCACTGGAGCTGAGAGCCGAGAGGCTCCTGCTCGCTCCCACTCTGTGGCCACCGACTGCTGAAAGCAGGTATCTGGGGTTTGTTTAGCTTCTATAATTGAAACTTTGTTGCTTTCGGAGCTCAGAGCCGGGCTGCGGCAGGAGGGGAACCTTGGCTTCCTCCATCACTGGAGCAAGCAAGCTTCCTGCTCGCTTCAGCTGCGTGGCTGCCGGCCGCCATCTTGGTTGGGATAATTTGCATATCGTGCTGATTAGCCAATGGGAGGTGTAGAGAAGGTATGGTCAATTACAATGTTTGTCTATTATTAGATAGGATTACAGAGTTATACCATAATATTGATGAACCTAACAAACGTAATTATGAGAAAGAGAAATAGGTACAGGAAAACTGCATACATGTATATATTAGGGTTCCATACATAGTTTGTATATATTTAGTGTTACATACATAATTGGTGAAACAAATTAAAAAAGGAAAATCAAGCTAACATTGAAACAGTTTAGGAGAGGGTTGCCTGTGGCAAAAGAAAATTCAGAAAGTTTTACTGTATATGAATACTAGAGGCCTGTTGCAAGAAGATTCCTTCAAGAATAGGGCTTCCTTGGGCCTATTCCTTCAAGAATAGGGTTCCTGAGACCAGAGTGAAGCAGAGAAGGGAGCAAAGCCCACTGAGGAGGGCTTCGCTCCCTTCTCTGCTGCCTCACTCCCTCCCTTTGCCACTTAGCCCTCGGCTCCCTCCCTTCTCTGCCACCTGGGCTCTCTCCCTTCTCTGCTGCTTTGCTCCCTCACCAGGTCACGGATCCAAGGCCAGGATCCCCCAGGCAGTGTCAGGCGCTACCGGCCCCGCCTCGCCGGGTCAGGGATCCAGGGCCCGGGTCCCGCAGGCAGCGTCACATGCTGCCAGCCCCGCCTCGCCGGGTCAGGGGTCTGGGTCCCGGGTCCAGTGGGCAGTGTTGCGAGCTGCTGGCCCCGCCTTCAGTATGCAAATTAGCCTCCATCTTTGTTGGCAGTTAATTTGTATATCACGCTGATTAGCCAATGGGAGGTGTAGCAAAGGTATGGTCAATTACCATGTTTGTCTATTATTAGATAGACTTTTTCTGTGGGAGAATCAAACTGTTTCCAATCAGGGAGATTTCAAAACCAGAAGTGCATAAATAGTTTATAAGGCATAAGGAGGAGAAAGACTGCTTTGTGAACAGTTACTAGAAGCATTCCTTTTAGGGTAGTCCATTTTAATCTTGCTTGCAGGTGATTGGCTAGGAAGCTGTAAGGTCCTATTGACATGGAGAAAACTTAAGTTTTCTTTTAAGGTCAGAATCAGCATTTCAGGGAAGGAAGGACAGTTTAAGTTTCCATTATGTGGCTGTGAGTGTTTAGTCTGGAGGTCTATGTGAACCATGGCCTTGATTTGGGGTTCAGTTTAATACTTCTGTTATACAGAAGAGTTGAGCCACAATCAAAAGTCTCACCTGTGTTGAAGAGAAAACCCACAGACCCAAAGTGGCATCACCTGTGCTGAAGCCAAGACCACCAAACCTGGATTTAACACCTAACCTAATAGAAGTTCCCACCTTCCTCAGAAATGGGACCTGAATCAACCATTCTGGAATTTTATTTTTCCAAACATTTTTATTTTTTATTTATTGATTTGAAAGAGGGCGAGAAAGAGAGAGGCAGGGAGAGAGGGAGAGACAGAGAGAGAAAGAGAGAGAGACAGAGACATAGAGATACATAGATTTGTTGTTCCACTCATTTGTGCATTCATTAGTTGATTCTTGTATGGGCCCTGACCCAGGATTGAACCCGCAACCTTGGTATATCCAGAAAATGCTTACATAAATCATTAGTAAATTTACCTACTCTAATTTGGGAATTTGTTCAAACTAAACTTTATTTACCACTTTTGTTCTAAATAGGAAATACTGAATTTATAATATAGAAAAATCACTGTAAGAACATGCTGGATTGTACAGGACTTGAGTTTGTTGATCCTGGGCCAAAAAGATTCAAGGGTGAATAACATGCTGAATCAGAGTATTTAGTTGAATCAATTGGTTATGTTTTCAAAGTGTTGCATTATTCAAGAGAAGACTAGATTATGCTACAGAAAATTATGACTGACATGTTGGGTTAAATTGTAATTACATAAATATTCCACCATGATCAATATAAAATAGTGTTCAGTGCTCATCAGCAAAATATTTTTTTAAAAATCTGATTAGTCAGAAGTGATGACTTAATGAGTTGGAATTGAGAGCAATTATTGTCTGTCCTATTTTTGATGGATGATCCAATGTATTTTAAAATTGCATTGTAAGAAAATACAGCAGGAAATTCCATTGTGCTTCCAGTATATTAAAATGACAGGTAAAATTATTTTATTCATAGATGATTTGTCCCAGGGAATAAGACTCTACCCTTAACACACTTGCACAACATAATTAGGTATATTAAAATATAAGGTTATTCACTAGCAGTAGAGATAGACTATTAATTAGTAATGTAATCATAAAGACTTCAATACTTGCTTACTTATATCAGCAAATTTAAACCTGCTTCTCTTTCTTCAGGTTAAAAGTAATAAGAGCTTGCCTAATTCTAATTAAAAAGTACACTGTGATGAAATTCTAAGACATTCCTTTTAATTGTGCAATTCACTTTTAGAAAATTGTTTTTATATTTAATTAAAGTATATATCCTTACTATTTCAAATTTATAGGTTTTGTTCTATTTCATTGGCCTATATGGACCAAATGCATTCATTCAAGAGATTTACTATCTCTTGAAATTATTTTCCCACATATTACCCATCTCTAGTTAGTTTATTAAGTTCCTAATATGCTTTGCTTTTTCATTCTTTTTATCCTCATCATTCTTCAAAAATAGACTTCAGTTTGCTGACATTGTTTATTATTGTTATTTATTTATTTACATTTATTTTTTCCCTGTCTGCCTGTGTTACAGGAAAACTCAGACAGCTTTGGTTGTGTAACCAATCCATAGGGAAAGGCCAATTTTCGTAGGTTGCAGAAAACCTGTCTAAACCTAATCTTCCCTTTAAGTTCACTTCTTTACCACCTTGACAGAATTATTCAATATCTCAAGCATGAAGTACCGAAGACCCAGGAAAGGAATGATAACATTCTGTTGATTTAGCACTTCCCATTCTGCAACACCCTCCTGACCTTAGGACTCTTGTCACCCAATTCTTGGCATTGTTACTCCCACATTCACTCCATGATTATTCTTTCACAAGAATAATCATGGAGTGTCTGTCTTTGTCATTCTCTACTCTAAGTTTTGTTGATACCATTGTCTAAGAAGACCACCCATGTTCTAATTCACCCCACAAGTCCTTGGAACATCTTCATTCCTAAAACATTTCTCTACACTCGATTTTATCTAATCATTTATTCCCCAAACAGCACTCCAAATCAGAAAATCAAACAAAGCATACTTATCTAAAATATTTCAACTGACACTCCTCGATTCCACAATCTCTGATTAACAATTTCTGTCTATTGAATATTTTGGGGTCTTCTCTATGCATTCATTTTCCTTCTAACCTTGTCTTTTGACTTATCTCTATTTTTAAAATTTATCTTTATTGTTGAAAGTATTACAGATGTTCCCTTTGTTTGTACGTGTTTTTCCCATTGACCTCCTCCACCCCATATCTGACCCTCCCGGGCCTTTACCCATCTATGTCTTTAGCCATAGGTTATCTCTTGACATTTCTTTCCAATCTCTAAGCAATGTCTGCCTTCTCTAAATTTTGTTTCCTAAGTTGTATACTATGATAGTCTTATCTAATTTTCTCTTAGCACAATCTTTTTTTCCCTTTGTAGTACCATTATCCCAAAACACCCACCCAGCAAAACCATACCATTGATTACTGGGAAATGCTATCATTTAATTTCTTTCTTTTTACACTCAGGTTACTGAAAGCTACTGAGAATGGTAGGAATACAGTTTCAAGGACTCCAACTTCAGCTTGGTCATCTGTATTGCTGACCATCCTTTAATTTGTCTTTGTTGGTGTCATCAGATTGCTGAGATAACAGGTCAACTAAGCCTGATATTACTGATAAGTACCTCTAAGGGGAGATGGAGACTTCAACATTTATTCACATGGGAATGAGCAGAAGAGAAAAGGGAGTGCTATTTAAGCCATTATGAAGAATTCAATTAGTTTAAAAAAAAATTACAAATAGCTGAGTGTGGATGACCATGAGAGTATAGAACCTCAGGAAGCTTCAGGCAAAAGGGGTTTGCCCTATTCAAGGACTCTTCTCTCTGGATCCTCACCAAATGTTCACAACAGAAAACTGGAGAAAGCTTCCCTGAATGGTGAAAGTCTAGGAAAGAGTAGACATTGTAGTGAGAAAAAATTATACACATCACCTGCATCTTTCTTGCCTATGGGTGAAAAGTCTTAATTTTCAGGTGGAATAAAAACACATATTATTGCCTCTAGGACCAAAGAAGATAATAGTAAGAATAATCTCTACCTCTGGGTGGGGAAAGGACATTAGAGATATCCAACCACTATGAGAGGGTCAGGTTTATTGGAAAAGTCCCTTTTCCAAAACTCAGGACCCTGCTAAGCTTGAGGCTGAACCATGACAGCAGAGAGCCTCTTTGTCCCACTCCACCAAACTGGAAATCACTAAGAAACAAGCAACAATATTTTACTACTAAGAGGGGGGCAAGGGCTTGGAGAAAACCCTCTCTGAGCAACAGGAACAAAAATGTGGCCTAAGAGTGAAGGAGGCAATAAGAAAAACCCTCTGATAAACAGACTCCACCCTAAGAACAAGGTAATATTAGAAAAATTGGAAGTATTTCTATTACCCCACAAAGATCCTTCAGACCCACTTGTGGTTCATTATAGGAAACTATCATAACAAACTTTAAATCCAGTTCAACTCCTGATTAGATAGTCTCAAATCCCCATCCCCACTTCCTTCAGAGGCAGAGCAGAACACAGGACATGTTCATTTCACTTCCAGGAATAAATAAATACACACACTATCTGTGTTTCAACCAACAATTTTCAGGAAGACACGATAACAAGGAGGAAGACAAAAAAGAAAATCTGTCCATAGACAAAATAATCAATAAGACTTGACTCAGATGTGACCCAGATGCCGGAGTTGTCAGCCAGGGAATTTAAAATAACTATGACTAATATGTTAAAGGCACTAGTGGAAAAGATGGAAAACCTGTAAGAACATATGGAGCATTTCACCAGTGAGATGGAAAGAGATAAAAGGAAGCGCTAGATTAAAAACAAATTGCTAAGAGAAGTGAAGAATGCCTTTGACAGGCTCATTGGTAGTCTCCTATTGGACTGAAAGCTTTCTAGCTCAGTAACCACTTTTATCCATATTCAAGTCTAAAGCTGTTAGCACAGTGCCTGGTATGAAGTATGTACTCAATAAATGTCTGCTTAATTAAGAAATTTATTAATTTTTATATTTATTGCAAGATTTCAAGTGATTTTTTTAAAAAAATACATATATTTTATTTTTATTGATTTCAGAGAGGAAGGGAGAGGGAGAGAGAGAGAGAGAGAAACACAATCGAGCCCGCAACCCAGCCCATGCCCTGACCAGGAATTGAACTGTGACCTCCTGGTTCATAGGTTAATGCTCAATAACTGAGCCACCATGGCTGGGCTCAAGTGATTTTTTAAAAAATAAACAGATTTACTGAGGAAAATTTGCATTCCATAAAAGTCACCCATTTTATTTATACACTAAGTTTTCTTTTTTGTCAATTTACAGAGCTATGCAAATATCACCAAAATAAATTTTAGAGTATTTCTATTATCCTGAAAAGATCCTTCAGACCCCATTTGTTGTCAATACCCTATCATCTATCTATCTACTATCTATCTAACTAGGTATCAATAGATCTATATTTTTACAAACTATTTTTAATTTATTTTCTTGTGTGCATACTATGTAAAAGTACTCAATATCTCACTCTTAACTTACTGACAATTGACTTAAATGTCCCTGTTTCTACTCTTGTTCTATATGTAACTACACATACACACATTTTCCCCCTAAATATGTTATAGATGGAATCAGATTGAGAGAGTTAAGAAATAATGTCTGCATACCTAAGTGTGGAAAGAAATAAAGAGACTCTTGTAGAATAACTCAAGTGACTGCTATTTGGAGAGCCTGGGTGGAAGAAAGGAAAATCTTAGATAAGAAAAGATGAAGTCATTTACCAGTAAAGACTTTTATATAGATCAGAAACCAGTATAAGGTACTTATCAAGGGTGAAAAACTAAGCATACACACAATAAATATGAATACAGTGAATAGTAGGGCTCAACATTTAAGTCAGCTGGCTTTGTCCCATCAAGGACATCTCTCCTGAAAAGATGAGCATTCTAACTTATTTTTAGGTATGACAGATGGAGACAAGGCTTCAGGGTAAACAAAACACATTTGAGATCATCTTAACTTTGTAAACCAGCAACAGATGTGCTTGGTTGGGGTGTGCTAACTCCACCAAAGAGGGAACTTGTTGGCAGAGAAATTCTCATCTACACAGCTTCCAGCGCTGCCCCACATTTGTCCTTGCCCAGAACTACATTCACTGTGAGGGGCAAATCTCATGAGAACTAGTCATTTCCCCGAGTCTGTAGGAAATAAGCTGAAATGGGATCCCAGAATATTTGCCTATACCTCTAATAAAGAAAGACATTCAAACAATCAAATGTGGAAACATTTGCCTCTGCTTAAGAAGTTTCAATGTAGAGAAAATTGCTTTTCAGAATATCTCACGAATCCAGATTAATTGTACAAAGTGGCAATAAAAATTCACTTAATGCAGTCCTCAAATCTCAGCTCCAAACAATAAGAGTCTTATATCATCTCTGAAAAGTAACATAATCTAAATTAAAGCTACCCACAATATCTATGAGAAAGGGTAGGATGAAATGTATGTGCAGCAGTTCAAAATAAATAAAAGAAAAACTATGAAGCACAACAGAATTTGCAAAATACAAATGGTGCAAAAATAGCATTAAAGATAAAGTGCTTCTTTCTAAAAATAGACTTATTTCTGAGAAAATAATAAATTGCATGCAGTATTTATGGAAGCACCAAAGTAAATGAAAAGTGATTTTTATATTATACTAGAGGCCTGGGGCACAAAATTCATGTGGGGGGAGGGGGGGGCTCCCCTCAGTGCAGCTTGGACCCTCTCCAATCCGGGATACCCTGGGGATCAGGCCTAAACCGGGAGTCGGATATCCCTCTAAGAATCCGGAACTACTGGCTCCTAACTCCTCACCTGCCTGCCTGCCTGGTCACCCCTAACTGCCCCCCCTGCTTGCCTAATCACCCCCAACAGCCCCCCTCTGCTGGCCTGGTTGCCCCTAACTTCCCCCTCCACCAGCCTCGTCGCCCTTCACTGCCCCCCTCTACCAGCCTGGTTGCCCCTCACTGCCCCCCCGCCCCTGCTGGCCTGGTTGCCTTCAACTGCCCCCTGTGCTGGCCTGGTTGCCCCCAACAGCCCCCCTGCCAGCTTAATCGCCCTTCATGGCCCCCCACTGCTGGCCTGATCACCCCCAACTGCCCCTCCTGCTGGCCTAGTCACCCCTCCCTGCACCCTCTGCTGGCCTGGTTGCACCAACTGCACCCCCTACTGACCTGGTCACCTCTCAACTGCCCCCCTCTGCTGGCCTGGTCACCCCTCACTGACCCCCTGCCAGCCTGGTTGCCCCTCTCAGCCTGTTCGGTAGTCCATTTGGTTGTTTTGGATGTGATGGCCCCTGGCTCTTTATATATATAGATGTGATTCAAAATTGAGATGAATGGAAAAGAGTTGGAAGAAAAGTGAAGCAATCCATGAAGAAATCATTTAGGAAAGTTTAAATCTATGTCAAAATAACCATTTTTAATATCAGAAGAAGCATCTGATGCCATGTAACCAAATTCTGAGCACTTCATTTAGTAGAACTCCACAATTTTCACACAGAGTAAAATAAAAAGATGAGCAAACTCCCAAAATCCACCAAGTTTTGAGAAAAAAAACAAACGTCATAAAAGGAGGTGCAAATATCAACAACTGAGAGAAAGAACACCTAACGAAATAGTTACTAGAGCACACATGTCATTCTTAAGTACTTTGCAATATACCTCCCAAGGGCTAACACCCATTGGAATTCTATCAAAAATGTCATGGAAGGGCATGAGAAACCATGTAAACAAATGGAGAGACATGCATGTTTCCGGATGGGAAGACTTCCTATTGTAAAATGTCAGTTCTGTCCAAATAAACTAGCCAAATAAACCAACCAGGAAGGTTTTACAACTCACTAAGCTTATGCTAAAATTCACTAGGAAGCTATAATGAGCATGAATAACTGAAAAGTTAAAAAAAAAAAAGAATATATACTTAAGGGAAAAGGTCAAGTCACCAACCTCAGAATATTTGTTTGCAAAGGTATTACAAAAGTATTTTTAACGCAGATATATATATATATATATATATATATATATATATATATATATATATATATATGCATATGCAGACAGAATAGGAGATGGAATCTCCCAGTCTGAGAAATGGAAAATCCTTTAGTGTTTTATCCATTAGATTTTTATCTGGCAAGAGGCATGGAAATCTCTATGAAGAGAATCAATTGCATTTACTGTATATAGGTGACTAAGCCTTGCTTGAAACAATTTTAAAGACAATGGTTCATATAGTACTTTTGTAAATTAAAAAATGATGATGTTATAAATACAGTCTTCTAGTGAAGTCTATTTTATTTTCTGGAGTATGGAGAGTTCAGAGAGGTATTTAAGAAATGTAACTAAAAATTTAGGCCAAACGTTTGCCTTTAGCCTTTCTGCCCTGAGACAAACAAGGCATGTTTCCCACATTATTAAAGTCGGTTAAGTCTCTGTGTTTCAGGAAGGAGATGGAGGGCATTGCTAAAGAATAAATGAGCGAGTGAGTGGTTGAATGAATGAAAGAATGAATATTACCTTCTTTTCAGACATTTTTGTTTTACTTTCAGAGACTCTCTGCTCATTTGCTGCCTACAATGGTCACTTTCCACCAAGTCAACCAGGAACAATTTTGAGGTTTTCTGCATGGACAGGCACACCAAGGGTTACATACTCTAAAGATATTTTTAATTCACAATTTCTCTCCGAATCCTGCTAGGCCACTGGCGACCTAACTCAGTAAATTAACTAGTTCCTTGCCAATCATCCTGAAAATACCTATGCTGATTTAATTTAAAGATTAAATGAGTAACTTAAGTGAAAATTGCAAATACATAATAAAAAAAAGGTAACATTTATTTTGTGCTTACCATCTACCTTAATTCTCACAATATCCAAGTAAATAATTACTGCTATTTCATAGATAAGGAAACCCAGGCCCAGGGATGTCAGCAAATGTTAATGGGGATGTGTTACCATACATTTGACTCGAAGATCTAATTTGGATATAATGTATTAGCCTAATATTCAGACATTGTGACCAGTGAATAGGATATTTAGAGTTAGGCAAAATTTCTTCTTACCCTGCAAATTACCACTCAGGGGCAGTAAAACCAAGTCAGCGATCCAATGGGGAAGAAAAACAAAAGAGCAAAAGCAGCCAGGGAAAGGGAATATGTTACTATTTCTGTTAGGAATAATGCTATGTTTCATTGTTATGTCTTAATTATAAAATTAAAAACTTTTTGGGCAGTATATTCTATAAATGCTTGACAATGATTAAAATTTTATTGTATCAAGTTCATTAAGCAAATCCAATCAGACTGTGAGTTTATTGTCAACTTCAACTTGTTTAAGTGTTTCACTTACAATTCCATTTTTAATTGTAATAAGGTGCCTGATAAATGACAGCAGTTAACAACTGCTGATAAAATACCCCAGGGCAGAGCCCCATAAATGTAGAACAGTTGGAATAACAAATGAGAGTAGCAACGATATGCTATTATCTTTATATTATTCAGTTAATTTAGTGCAACATTTTAATCGTTCCACTTGTTTTTACCGGTTTTGGTCATTGTTTTGAACTAAGTTTACATCTATTGCATTTCCAAAGCAGAATAATCAGATTTAATATTTTTAGGTGCAAAGATCAAATAACAGGGAGAAAGACTTGGGAATCATGGACTTTCCTATGCCTACCAGGACCCAAGGGTTAAGATTTAAGGTAAACAATTGTTTTCTTTTTCTTTCCTTTTTTTTGTAACTATATCAAGTCTTTTATTAAAATTATTTTTCAATTATAGTTGACATTCAATATTATTTTGTATTAGTTTCAAGTGTATAGCATAGTGCTTAGACAAATATAATTTACAAAGTCAATTCCTCGCTATTTCTAGTAACCCACCTGGCACCATACACAGTTATTACAATACTAGAGGCCCGATGCACAAAATTCGTGCAAGGGACTTGGCCCCCCCGCCACTGTGGCTTTGTCCAGAAGGTCATCCTGTCTAATTAGCATATTATACTTTTATTATTATAGATTATTGACTATATTTCCTATGCTGTATTTTACATCCATGTGACTATATTGTAACTACCAATTGGTACTTCTTAATACCTTCACCTTTTTCACTCAGCCTCTCCGACTACCCTCCCATCTGGCAACACTGAATTTGTTTATTTTTTATAATTTACAAACTCAAACTAACATCTTTGCTGATGCTCAGTGACAACTTCAAGACTACCTCAAGGCTTGTCTGAAACTACTTACAACAATTGTTTTCTTTAGGTGATTGCCAACTTAAACACCTACTAACATGGCTTTGCAATTTTGACTTCCAACTTCCAAACATGTGAATTAAGAAAAGATCACATAAATGCTTAATTGCTTTATTTCTTTTCCTTAAAATTACCTATTTAATGTACACTTCACACTTAAGGGAAAATAAAGATGTCACAGTATTTCAAACATCCCAGAACAATTCTCACATATTTTGCTCACCCAGGGAATCAAACATAAATATTTACAGTACCCTGACTATTTATAATTAATAGAGAAAATGGCATTTAGATAATGGCAATGCATTCATTTTGTTCTAATGTTCTCACTAGCAATTCATTTATAAATATTTATAACTCATTCAAAAATTATTCAGCATCCCTCACAAAATTATATTCTCTGAGAATCAATCCAATTGAATCGCTGAAATGGCTTGTAAGAGTGTGGCATTTTTTTCAGAGAAATTGATCACATTTTAATATATCTCTGCTGTGTAGAAGAATGACTTAAATGCAGCCACTTTTGGAGGCCTCAGTTTTTAAATAGTGATAAAAATTCAAGAAAGTATTCTTAAAACAGGACAGAACACTGAGTGTCAAATCATAACTACAGCAAACCCTCAATTGTGTAGACCTCAATTTAACAGACTTCAGACTCAACAGACAGAATTTCTGGCCCATATGTGATATGTGAAAATTAACACCCTGTTAATTTTAAAATGCTTTCAATGAAGATTTGCTTATAATTAAATTAACAGGCTATTTTTTGTTATTAATTCAGTTATTTTTAACAAATTTTAGCAAATAGGCCATATGTTGGAAAAAACACTGTAGTAATTTCACCCACATAAATAAATATTGCATATCTACAACTATAGTGTACACATTTAAATCCAAGAGTCAGCCCTCATAAACAATGTTTGGCAAATGATTAGCACGTGATCACACCGCATATCCAGTGGTAATTGGTTCTGTTGTCATGTGGTGTAACTTTCTGCGGCTGTATTTTTTTTTTTTTTAATGTATTTATTGATCTCAGAGAGAGGAAGGGAGAGGGATAGAGAGATGGAAACATTGATCGACTGCCTCCTGCGCATTCCCTACTCAGGATAGAGCCCACAACCTGGGCATGTGCCCTGACCGGGACTTGAAACAGCGACCTCATGGTTCATGGGTTGACACTCAACCACTGAGCCACACCAGCTGGGCTGCAGCTGTTTTAACACATGCTGGCAGATGTTCCTACCTGGACTAAGCCATGCCTTAGCCATGTGCATTTTTTTACTCTCAATGATTGGTGAAGGCATGTATTTACTAGACCTATTCAGTAGCAATTTAAAATTACTGTAATACATATAGAAAACTTTTCTGTGAAATTAAATTTTTCATACATAATTTTAATTACACAGGTGTGTCTACATAAGTAAAAACAGGTAAACTAACTAATTTGTCAATTTTTTAACATATGCATTTGAAAACCTACTTTATTATATAACAGACTTCCAGCTTTAATGACACCCTCTTGCTGAATTAGTCCATTATCTCAAGGTTTTACTGTATTTAGTGGTGAAAATCTCCTACACATCTATTTCACTGAGAAAATTCTTTTATGATATTTAA
The DNA here is from genome assembly GCF_014108235.1 of Myotis myotis. Taxonomy (NCBI): domain Eukaryota; kingdom Metazoa; phylum Chordata; class Mammalia; order Chiroptera; family Vespertilionidae; genus Myotis; species Myotis myotis. The sequence goes on from NW_023416401.1 coordinate 46,838,439, forward strand.
GTATTAAAATAAGAGCTTGAAAGTTTTAAAAAATGTTGTATTTGTAATGAAAGCTTCCTTTATAATTATATACATATGTATGTTGAAGAATACTTTGTCACAAACAATAAGATAGCACATATTGAATTTTTTAAAGATGGTTTGATACAAAAATATGTTCTCAGATATTGGAAGCAAATCTAGAATGAAAATTTTTAAATCTTAAAATTATCCAATATTTTAATATCATGGATAATCTTCTGTTAGTTGTGGAAGCTAGAACAATGCTTAAAATTACTAAAAACTTAACAGTTATTTTGTGGGATGAGGCTATAAACTTTATTTACTTTAAGTCATATTGTGGCTTTTAATGTTTTAAGTAGCTCTCTAGCTCAGTACTTTTGTACTTCAACTCATAAACCATCCGCAAAGGCAGAAAGCTTTATGGAACTCAAATTGTTTAAGATTTATCATCCCAAGATAAAATCCAAACAACTTTGGTTTAAATTGTATACAAATTCTTGCTCATCTATGTGCTTTTTTTTTTTTTTTTTTTTTTGGTTAGTATTCTTTGCATGTACTAACCATGTGACTTCTAAACCCATGGAAAAGCATTACCTATATATGTTGTACTAATTCTTACTTCATGCATTTGCATCAAAAGAAGTGAAAAAACACACACAAGATACTCCTAACTTAAAAATGAGTAGCATCAGAAGGAGACAAATAATGGGACAGTATGACGACCACTTAAAAGCTAAAAGTCAACAAATGATATTACATGATAAATTGTTAATCCAGTTTCATGAAACTCAAGAATAAAACTCACTAGAGATTTTCAATATTACCTTCGGGTTTTGTTAACACAATAAGGCAAGAAAATTAAGCATTTAGCTAAATAAATTTAGCCGCATCTTATGATTATTAATTTAGAAAAGACTTTGCTACAAACACATTATAACGAATTAGATATTTTAATGTGGTTAAAGACTAGATGCATAAACAAAGATCAGTAGTTTTAATAATTTTGGAAGAAGTATTTTGAATTTCAAATGAGATGTCTCTTTCTGAGTCTTCATTTGACATAAAGAACTGCACCTAATCTTTCAGTAGCGTCCTCCTCATTAACCATCAAGAGGGATGCTGCAGTAGGCACTTTGTTGTATCAGAAGATCAGTGGAGCCTGCTCTCCAAGCATCCCACAAGCCACACACATACCAAAATTTACTCTTTTCACATGTCTGGTCTTGGAGAGCTTGAGCCACTAACACCATGTGTGGTGCCTGAGCCATGGTCGACTCAAGAGCCACCACGGGCTTGCCTATGTAGGTTGGTATCACTGCTGGCCCATCACCCACCTACTGAACTAACAACAGGTGTCATAATGAAATGATTCATAGTCTCAGTAAGGGAAAAAGTGCCTTAACATCAACAATACTGCTTATGGTGACAAACTTTCTCTCCATTTCTGCTGAGCTAACAATTTCATTTAAAGAACTTTTTCTAAGTTTTATAATCATGCCTGCATCTCTATCAAGTAACTCATGCCAAGTCAGAAAGATGATTTATCCCAAAGGTTGTCATGTTATCCTTCAACAATTAACACAAACTAACAAGTTTATATTAGAATTTTATTTTACTACTAGAGGCCTGGTGCACAAAAAATTGTGCACTCGGGGGGATGGGGGGGTTCCTCAGCCGGGCCTGTGCCCTCTCACAGTCTGGGACCCCTCAGGAGATAGTGACCTGCTGGCTTAGGCCTGCTCCCAGGTGGCAGAGGGCAGGCCCAATCCCTAGGTGCAGCCCCTGGTTGGGCTCAGAACAGGGCCGATTGGGGAGTTGGGGCGCCGCCCCGTGTCATGCACAGAGCAGGGTGATCAATTGGGAGGTTGTGATGCCACCCTCAGTCATGCTCAGGGTAGGGCCGATTGGGGGGTTGGGGCACCGTCCCCTGTCACACTCAAGGCAGGGTCGATGGGGAGGTTGCGGCGCCACCCCCTGTCATGCACAGAGCAGGGCCAATCAGGGGGTTGGGGCGCTGCCCCCTGTCACTCACAGAGCAGGGCCCATCAGGGGGTTGGGGCGCCACCACTCTCACACTCAGGGCAGGGCCGATGGGGAGGTTATGGCTCTACCCAGTCACACACAGAGCAGGGCCTATCAGGGGGTTGGGGCGCCGCACCCTGTCACACACAGAGCCGCAGGGCGATCAGGGGGTTGGGGAGCTCTCCCCTATCAGGCACAGAGCAGGGCTGATCAGGGGTTGGGGCGCCTTCCCCTGTCACACACAGAGCAGGGCGGATAGGGAGGTTGTGGCCCCGCCCCCTGTCACACACAGAGCTGTAGGGCGATCAGGGGGTTTGGGTGCTGCTCCCTGTCACGCTGATCCTGGTGCTGGGAGGCATATTACCCTTTTACTATATAGGGTAGAGGCCTGGTGCACGGGTGGGGGCCGGCTGATTTGCCCTGAAGGGTGTCCTGGATCAGGTTGGGGGTCCCCACTGGGGTGCCTGGCCAGTCTGGGTGAGGGGCTGAGGGCTGTTTTCAGGCTGGGGGTGACTGAAGCTCCCAACCACTCCTTTTTTTTCTTTTTATTCTGGGCCAGCTTTAGCTTTGAGGCTTGGCTCCAGCTCTCAGGCCTCCGCTGCTGAAAGTAGGTTTCTGGCCTTTGCTTACAATGTTGCAATCCTGCTGGCTGAAGCCCCGGCGGACTAAAGTAGATTTCTGGGGTTTTGTTTAGCTTCTATATTTGTTACATAGTTGCTTAGAGTTGCAGCTCAGAGGCTTGCAGCGGCAGGCGGGGAACGTTGGAGTCCTCCGTCACTGAAGCAAGCAAGCCTCATGTTAGCTTCAAGCTGCCTGGCTGCCGGCCGCCATCTTGGCTGGCAGTTAATTTGCATATCTCGCTGATTAGCCAATGGGAAGGGTAGCGGCCGTACACCAATTACAATGCTTCTCTTTTATTAGATAGGATTTAATTTTATTATGTACTATATGCTGGAGGCTAAGGACAGTAGTTAGTATAATAAATTCAAGAGGTTTGTCAGAAGGCTAATGGACATCTTCAGCAAGGCTGATGGACATCTTCAGCAGGGCTGAAGATCTGCATATTATTACCTGCTGCCAAACAGCTGAGAGCAATTCCCCTACCCGTGGTCGGCAAACTGCGGCTCTCGAGCCACATGCGGCTCTTTGGACCCTTGAATGTGGCTCTTTCTAAGCCTTAGGAGTACCCTAATTAAGTTAATAACAGTGTACCTACCTATATAGTTTAAGTTTAAAAAATTTGGCTCTCAAAAGAAATTTCAATCGTTGTACTGTTGATATTTGGCTCTGTTGACTAATGAGTTTGCTGACCATTGCAGTAACCTGATAATCCTTTATTGTTTACCAAACCTTACCTTTGATATGTATATCTGCTTTGCTAAAGGTCAAAATGTGTTAATAAAAAGCCCTGGGTCCAGAGATTCAGAGAGCTTAGTCACTAGAGCTAAGTTTTCGTCTGGCTCCCCCAAAATGCCTTCCAGGCCGAAACCGGTTTGGCTCAGTGGATAGAGCGTCGGCCTGTGGACTGAAAGGTCTCAGGTTCGATTCCAGTCAAGGGCATGTACCTTGGTTGCAGGCATATCCCCAGTAGGAGGTGTGCAGGAGGCAGCTGGTCGATGTTTCTCTCTCATCGATGTTTCTGACTCTCTATCTCTCTCCCTTCCTCTCTGTAAAAAATCAATAAAATATATTTTTAAAAAAATGCCTTCCAAATTTATATTTCTGGTCTAGTATTCATTTATGCGCAGCCCTTCTCCAGATTCCTGAACCCTAGCTGCGGAAAGACTGCGGCAACTATATACCAATAGGTAGAGAATGTTAAGTATAATTCTCCATCATGATCACCCATTCAACAAAAACAAGACAATGTATTTTAGTATAAGGTGCTCTTTTCTTAAATTAAGAAATATAAACCAAGCATCCTTGTGATGGCATCTCTTTAGCATCACAGTTGTGAGAGTTTTAGAGTTGTTCTCTACACTAGAAGTTCCCATTTATCCTTCTTAAATGTTGGCTATTCAAACTGCCTGGCCGTTAGGCCAGACTTAGAGTGGACACAAAGAGCCTTGCCACTGACACCAGGATGCTGCAAAGTAAAGGGTGTCCCAAAATTCACGCAAGAAGTAATTTTGACATAAAACACAGGTTTATAATAAAAATTGTAAATATTTTATTGATTCATAAAGTATACAGTATAGGGTTATGTATGAATAGCATATCAGGTAAATGGCCTCCACAGCTTTGCTGGCACATATGCACTCTTTTGTTATTGCCTGAGCAGCCGCATTTTTGAAGAAGAATGGCCCGATGATGCCTACAGCCCAAAATCCACACCAAACAGTGACACGTCATGGATGCATTTGTTTCTCAATAATCACTCGTGGATTTTCTGAACCCCAAATGCGACAATTTTGTCGATTAACCAAGCCATCAAGATGAAAATGAGCCTCATCGAAATTCAGCCATATTTATGCAAAACGGTCATGGGAAATTTCAACAAAAGAGTGCATAGGTGCCAGCAAAGCCATGGGGGCTATTTACCTGATATGCTATTTGATACATAACCCTATACTGAATACTTTATGAATCAATAAAAAATTTACAATTTTTAATTATAAACCTGTGTTTTCTATCAAAATTACTTCCTGCGTGAATTTTGGGACACCCTTCATTATCATTATCTCTGTGTGCTATGCTGCCCTAGTCGTGATCACAGGACCCATTACAAAGCTACAAGATAAATTGTTCAGCTGAATGGCATGGGCTCCTTTCTATGGTGCAGTTATTTCTGTTTCTTTTAATGACAAAATTAGTTGTGCTGCATTGTGATTTAATCCTCAATTAACAACATATAGGCAACATATCGATTGTTAATCGAGGATTAAATCACAATGCAGCACAACTAATTTTGTCATTAAAAGAAACAGAAATAACTGCACCATAGAAAGGAGCCCATGCCATTCAGCTGAACAATTTATCTTGTAGCTTTGTAATGGGTCCTGTGATCACGACTAGGGCAGCATAGCACACAGAGATAATGATAATATTTTGCAGCATCCTGGTGTCAGTGGCAAGGCTCTTTGTGTCCACTCTAAGTCTGGCCTAACTGCCAGGCAGTTTGAATAGCCAACATTTAAGAAGGCTAAATACTCGAATAGCTGCAGCAATCCTGAGAAAGAAGAACAAAGTAGGTGGGATCTCAATACCAGATATCAAGCTGTACTACAAAGCCACTGTTCTCAAAAAAGCCTGGTACTGGCACAAGAACAGACATAAAGATCAATGGAATAGAATAGAGAACCCAGAAATCAACCCAAACCACTATGCTCAATTAATATTCAACACAGGAAGTATGAACATACAATGGAGTCAAAACAGTCTCTTCAATAAATGGTGTTGGGAAAATTGGACAGATACATGCAAAAAAATGAAACTAGACCACCATACACAAAAATAAACTCGAAATGGATAAAGGACTTAAACATAAGACAGGAAACCATAAAAATACTAGAGGAATCCACAGGCAGCAAAATCTCAGACATATGCTGAAGCAATTTCTTTACTGATACTACTCCTAGAGCAATGGAAACTAAAGAGGAAATAAACAAATGGGACTACATCACAATAAAAAGCTTTTGCACAGCAAAAGAAACCATCAACAAAACAACAAGAAAGCCCACTGAATGGGAGAACATATTTGCCATTGTTATCACTGATAAGAGTTTAATCTCCAACATTTATAGGGAACTCATACAACTTAACAAAAGGAAGATAAACAACCCAATCAAAAAATGGGCAATGGACCTAAATGGATACTTTTTGAAAGAAGACAGAAGAAAGGCCAAAAGACATATGAAAACATGCTCAAAGTCCTAATCATCTGAGAGATGCAAATCAAAACAACAATGCGGTACCATCTCACACCTGTCAGACTGGCTATCATCAACAAATCAACAAACGACAAGTGCTGGCGAAGATGCGGAGAAAAAGGAACCCTCGTGCACTGCTGGTGGAAATGCAGACTGGTGCAGCCACTGTGGAGAACAGTATGGAGTTTCCTCAAAAAACTAAAAATGGAACTCCCATTTGACCCAGTGACCCCACTTCTAGGACTATATCCCAAGAAACTAGAAACACCAACCAGAAAGGATATATGCACCCCTATGTTCATAGCGGCACAATTCACCATAGCTAAGATTTGGAAACAGCCTAAGTGCCCATCAACAGATGAGTGGATTAAAAAACTGATACATCTACACAATGGAATACTATGCTGTGGTGAAAAAGAAGGAGTTCTTACCACTTGCAACAGCATTGATGGAACTGGAGATCATTATGTTAAGTGAAATAAGCCAGTGAGAGAAAGATAAATATCACATGATATCACTCATTTGTGGAATATAATGAACAACATAAACTGATGAACAAAAACAGATCCAGAGACAGAGAATCATCAATCAGAACGTCAAACCTCAGAGGGAAGATGGGGGAGGGTGGGGGTAGGGGGAGAGATCACCAAAGGACTTGTATGCATGCATATAAGCCTAACCAATGGACACAGACACCAGGGGGGTGAAGGCATGAGTGTGGGGGGTAATGGGGGGATAAGGACACATATGTAGTACCTTAATCAATAAAGAAATTAAAAGTCAAAAAAATATCAGCAAAAATTAGTGTTTTCATCATGCAAGCCCACCCTATGATGCCACTTAAGTTTATAACCACATGGAAGGATTATAGATAGCTCTTAAATCACTGATCTGATTTTCTGTTTGAGAAAAATAAAAATAAGCAGCTCTGAATAATTCAGTTACATTTAGATATTATTATTGCTTGCCTCAATCTTTGCCATTTGGCACAGAGAGGAAAAAAATGTTCATGTCTTCAAAGGCTAATTGAATTAAGAAAAGAAAAACATAAACTCAAGAAACATGATTACATTATTTTTAGGCTGAGTAAAATAAGCAAAAAAGGTAGATATTAAAAATGCAGTATTCATTCAGGAAATCTCAAAAGAGAGGCATCTCAAAAGTATATACTGAAGATAAAATGTACTGATTGTAATTTGGCATCTTCTTTGTTATAATTTAAATATGTTTACTCTTTCAAGTACACAGGAAAAAATGACTATAGAGGCTAAAAAGAACTTCTTAGAAATATATCTTTGGAGACTGCTGTCTACCCAAAGCATTTTCTCTGCTTCTTGAATGCATGGCTAGACCACATCATCCAGGTTTTCTTTCAATTAAACAATGACATCCATATAACTATGTTTTCAAGAGTGGGAACAACATTGCTCTCCAACAGAACCCATACAACTCCTCAAACACCCTTGGCCATGCTTTTTACCTGCTTTTGCAGGCTGGAACTATAATGACTCTAGAAGCCTGAGAAATAATCAGTTAAAAATGGCAGGGACACTATGGCCTGGGTCCCTGAATGACCAGGTGGAGAAGACACTCCCTCAACCAGCAGCACCCAACCTGGACTAGAATTGCAGCAGGAAATACCCTTCTATTTTCTTTGAACTATTGGATTTTTAGACCAACATATTCATTATTTAGACTACTAAATAGTATAGATATCCACATAAACACCTGATAGATTCATTCAATTCTGTTAAAGTTTGTACAGAGTAAAGCAGCTGCTGTGCAGGTTATCACCAGGATGGGCAGTCTAGAGCTTGGAATAGGATCTAGGGAAGTGTTAACATTGACAGCATGACCCTACTCAGCTGAGATCAATAAACTACTTTGAGTGTGACTGACCTTCCTTAAGATGCTATCAGTGGGAGTCAAGGTGGGGAGGAGTAAAACTTCTGCTTCTAGGAGTCCCTTTCCAGAACAATTACGGCCTCTCTACTTCTACCTTCTTTGGGGGCAGCAGGATAGATTTAAGTATAATCCTTCTCCATGGTCATATTGTTAGAGGTGGTCTCTGTGCCCCTGGTTCTTGTCTTGCTTATTGGAAGGAATTCAAACAAGTGACAGTACCAAATAGCAGCAAAGCATGCAAGAATTTATTTGCAAGAAAAGGAAATACACTCAGGTATAGGACCCATGGGCAGCTAAGTTGCCCAAAGCTGAACCAAGTGCCCCACTGGTTTAGGCATTTGAAATTTTATACCTGGAGTTGGGTTGTGCAAGAAAACAAACACAAAAGCAAACAAACAAACAAAAAACACACACAAAAACCCAACAAAACCCAGCAACAACCACAAAAAACAACCTCCTCAGTTTTCAAGGCTGCCCCACCCAGATGTTAAGCTACCTGTCAGACCGCATTCTGGAGGACTTTTCTAGTCTCCCCCTTCCTCACTCTGGAGTCTGCTAACTTTTAGTTAATTCTTATTTGTCAAATCTCCCACATCTTCCTCTTGATCTTAGCCATCCATCCCAGCTCATGTCTATCTAGCTACCCACTCTTAACAATATCAGTTACCAACAGAAGCCCTGGTTCTGGACTCTTGAAAACCTTTCATTGTACCCTAAGGTAGCAGAGCTCTTGCTAGTCCTACCAAGATCCTCTCTGTGATCTTCCTGTAATCTTCAGGGTGCGGGGATCTCAGGCGACTTGATAGGGAGGATGAGAAGTGGTCAATAGGTACTGGGGTGCGGAGGCTGGAGAGTGGGTGTGACAGTCACCAGTTAGCAACTTCATAAAGGATATTTAAAAGGATCATTGATATACATGATATTTACCTAGAAAAAAATTAAAATCTATTTAGGAATTATAATATGTGTCCAGGGGGAAAATATTAAAGATCTATAAAGAGATCATGATTTTAATTAATTTCAGCAACAATAATTTTTAAAAAAACATGTTTAATCCATTATGCTAAAAGTGAAAACTGGGTTATTTTAATAGAAAATTATACTTTCAAAGGAATTCATAAGAAGAGGTAATCCAATACATGCAGTAAAAAAGAAAAGAAAAAGATTTTATAGAGGTATATCTAATTATACATGTATATACTCAGAATTGGGTTGTCTGCTTTTATGCATTTTTTCTTAATGTCTTCTCTACTTTAAACATACACTCATTTTGTATCTAATTTTATCTCCATATGTTGTATGGCTTTTCTTAAAGAGAGCCCCTGATTTTTATGAGCTTCAGTCCCAAAAGTTCTAGAACTATTCCTAGATTTATGCTTTTGTTTAGGATGTTAAAGGTTAACCACATTAATGCCTTTCCCCCCCTCTTTTCTCGTTTCCAAATATAGATATTATTCCATGTCCATGTTGAAAGAGATGGAAAGCCCGGTGAAAAAAAACAATCTGAACTTGCTATTTGAAAAATGCATTGTTTTTTTGTGTGTGTCTTTCACACCCCCTCCCCACCCCCCGCCAACTTCTTGAGTTTCAAAAATAATAAGAAAAATGTTTGCACCCAGCAGGTTTTGAACTTTGGATACAAAGATATCTTGAAGTAAAGGGCATTTTGTTTTTCTTTGGGTAAACATGCATGGTGCAAAATGAAATATTTTATACACATTATATACACCACATGTTATGGACGCTGAAATAGTTTCCATAATTTTTAAAAAAGCCATGATATTTTTACATCTTTTATTCTCTTATTCTTCTTTTCACAAGCTCTCACTAGCCCACCGTCACATTTGCTCCCTCTATATGGCTCAGAGACACACAGTTGTACTTTCCAGATGACTTTTTTTTTCTCTCTGTGAAGATTAAAAGCTCTTTTTTGCAGGATGTTCAATTCACCAGGGCTATTGTTAAAAATTTTTGAACGTATTAATAATTCAATATTTATAACTTAAAAATGTGACAACATGGAAAGGGTGAATCTGACAGTCGCGTGTTGTTGAGTTGGGAAGGAAAAGGAAAGCCTACACGTAGGCAGAGAGTTCTCGGATATGATTCTGAGCGATCAGGAGAACTCCAGTCTGAAACAGAACAGAAAGAAAGAGCGGTCAGGTAGCAGCCAAGACATAATTAGGGCCAGCTTGGAAAATATTTTCCATAGAACCCTTCTTGATATCTACACTTTGGGTTGTAATTTTTAAGGTTTTCTTTGAGGTTGTTTTTATCTTTTCCCCCCCCCTAAATCCTTTTACTTTGGTAAAAAAAAAAAAATGTGGAAGAAAGAGTAAGTGAAATGAGAAATGAGAAACACCCTGCTATGCTCCCTGCACTGTAATTTGTTCTGGGATTTCACTTTCCTTAGAAATGCCCCTTTCATCAAGGATTCATTTATTCTTCTCAGCTAACTTTAAGTAATTTTCTGCATTTCCTGGAGACAGATCTGAAATGTAAGCATTGCTTCACATTGACTGTAACATATGCCTGCTGACTCAGGTTCCCCTTCCACCATTTAAATCTTCTAATAAATGCAAGACACTCAAGATAATACATTAGCACCTTTGAAGCACAGGTTTTCTCTATAGTACTATATTCCATTATTGTCAACTAGTTAAATTAGTGGGAGCTATTAAAAAAATCTATTATTTAAAAAAAAATAACATTTGATGAAATTCAAAGCTATTTTTCCATGAGGTGGCCCTGAATTTTTAAGCTTTGGAAATAGCTTAGAACTAAAATTGTCTAGAAATAAGGAATAAAATGTATTTTATGGTGTTTGACCGTCTCTGTGTATTCTTTTTCTGGTGTGTGATCTCATATATGTAAGATTCAGCTTTTATCTTAAAACTGAACCTCAGCTAAGAGTTAAAGAAAGATGAAACAAATATTTGATCTTATTCTTTGATCGCCTGAGATTTGAAACAAGCATGTAACCATCAGAGAGAAATGCCACCAGTCATAAATCCGATAAGATGGCAGTGGTAGCACAGCCTCCTTTTGAATCGATCCAAACCAGTCCTTCCACAAATGTATATAAAGCAACCAGAACAACAATATAGGGCCTAACCCACAGCCAATAAATTCCATGAAAGGACATTCCCAGGCATGTTCACAAACTCCAAATGGGAGGTGTGTGTGTGGAGGTGGGTAGTGTCAAACCATTGACAGTTGCGAGACCATGTCAATCACACCATGTAAGAAAAAATGGGGAACTGAGAAACGGATTCATGAACTGGAGAACCAAGAAAAAAATAGTCAAAGCAAGTATCCCAATTTGAGGAGATCCTAACTGTCTGAAAGCACAGCCAGGTATTCTGGGAAGAGCAGGTAAAAATGGGAGTGGTTTCACCATACATTTTGCTTGGAGTAAAGAGAACCCTGGCAAGTTTGACTGGCCTGGATGCAGCCTGAGCCCTGCCTTGATCAATGTACAGGTATTTGTGCTGTTCTATTTTCTTAGGTTATACATATCTCAAAATTGAAATTTGGGGGGGGGGGGGAGGAGGGAAGGGCAGTGAAGACAATGACTACAGAGAGAAACTATTTTCATTGTAGCTGCTGAGAAAACATGCAGCCTTCATAACATCACTATTGTACAATATGATATAAATTTGGCACAAATAAGAAAGCTCATTTAGTATCAATTTAAACGCAAAACAATTATCTAGAATTATGGCTACATCAGCCATTGAGAAAATATTAAACAGTAATTTGAAATTCTAAAGAAGGCATATGTTGACCCCTCTTGGCTTCCCCCTATATAATTTAGAAGACTAGCAATCAGGGAAAGAGTAAAATCTACAGATTTGCAGCATCCAAGGTAATTTGGATCATTTCAGAGGCAGTAATCAGACACCATTGAACCAAATGAGCAAAGAATCTAATATCTCACTGGTCAATGAAAGTAGTTCTTGCATAGTTACTGACCTTAATGTTTTGAGATAAGCCCATATACTCTCATTCCTTGCTGTTTGTCTCAAATGCACACGTGCAAATGATCATGATGTAATTCACACCCAGAAGTAACTCAGGTGAGAGTTGCAGCGGCCGTGTTCGATGAGTGGTTCCCAAAACTGACTGCGTCAGAATCTTCTCACAAAGTTTTTTGTTTGTTTGTGGTTTTTTTTGTGTGTGGTTTTTTTGTTGTTGTTGTTAATCCTCACCCGAGGATATTTTCCCATGGATTTTTAGGGAGAGTGGAAGAGAGAGGGAAAGACAGAGAGAAACATCGATGTGAGAGAGACACATCAATTGGTTGCCTCCTGCATATGTCCCGACCAGGGCCCAGCCAGGGGGGAGCCTGCAACCGAGGTGCGTCCCCTTGACCGGAATCGAACCTGGGACCCTTTGGTCTGCAGTTTGAAGCTCTATCGGCTGAGCCAACTGGCTAGGGCTCACCAGTTTTTAATAGATATTTATTTCCCAGCTCCTTTTAAGCTTCCTGACTCCCAATATATGGATACGGAGCCTGAAATCGATAATAATACAACCAGCAAACAAAACTCCAGATGGTTTGCATGCATAGGCAAACTTCAGAATCACCAAGGACAAACAGACTTCCTTATGCAGCACATGTGTAGTCACCTTTGTATGTGGGCTTCTATCTGTGAATGCACACAAACCCAGGGTGTCGCAGGTTTAGCAATGATGATTGTCAAAAGTTTGAGAAATAACGAGGAGGATGAGGAGGGTGATTCCATGACCACATTTTGCTCCTTTTTGGCTTAAACGTCTGACTTTTGAAATATTCTAAAATACTTCCTAGTAACATCACCCAGCTCCAATAGATGAGAATTGTGAGTCACCGTCAAATTGCCTACAATAAGTATTCTTTGACGGTTAATGTTTTATTCATTATTTTACTACCTCACAGTATTTATAATTCCATTAGCATTGCTAAACGGAGAATATAATGGGATGGCTGGAAAACCATTAATTCTTTAGAAACAGCTGAAAGGGTTAGGGAAGGTTCCACATCATTTAAGACTATGGTTGTAAAAAATTGTTCCTATCTGAAAAAAAATTAGATATTATTTTAAATTTTCTCACTCAAGCTTTGCAATTTATTCATGTCACTTTGATCATAAAATTAATTTATTGATAGGTACTCTTTGAACTTGATATGTGATACTGTTAAAAGGCGAAGGTTATCCCTGTAAGGCAAGGATGTTAAATTTTCAGACCCCAAATACCTATATTACTAAAGAGAAGGCTAATAGCTGAATTAATTCTAACTGCAACAGAAGATGCTCATAGATGAATGGCATAGTTCCAACATGGGTAAGTGCTCTGAATTATATGTTAAAATTTTATCTGAAAACCTGCCTTTGAGCTGGTTCATAGTTAATCACATTCCTCTGGCATGAATTCATAAGCCACTCACCTTTTCAGCAGATGAACTGTCTACATATTCAGGCAAGATCAAAGGTAAGTAAGATTGAATCAGATTCTGTTATCTCTGAGGAGGCGCTAGGAACCAATTATCCAGGATTCAAGAAAATTATAAATACAGAGTGATGCTGGCAGAAAATCCATTTAGTCCCCATATTTTTTAAAAGTTACCATGATTCACGTATCACTCATCAGCCCGCTGCCATCCTGTACTCCAAGGTGACTCACATCCCACATTACTGGAGATGTGCAAATGGTCCAAGGTGCCTTCCTTCCTGTTTCATCATTAGTTTTCTCTGAGTCTTTTAGGGGTGTGCTTATGTCTTTGTTACTCATTACTTAAATAGCCTGTAGTGTAATTTGTCTTATTTTTCTTAGGTTTGTAATTCATACTCTTGTAACTTTATTAAATTGCCATTTTTGAAACTGTAGAATATTTTCCACTTAAATAAAAATTATCTGTTACAAATAGGAAAACAAGAAAAATTTGGGGGCTACTAAACTCTTTTTTTTGAGACAGTACTTTGGTATTTTTCCTGTTTATTTTAAAATGATTTATCTATTTTGATGACCTATTTGTGTTCATTTTAGACACTGTCTTGGGGGACTCAAAAGAAACAAAGTTGCTGCCTTCACAAAGCTCATATGCTTGTAGGACAGCGGTTCTCAACCTGTGGGTCACGACCCCTTTGGGGGTTGAACAACCCTTTCACAGGGGTCGCCTAAGACCATCGGAAAACACATATATCATTACATATTGTTTTTGTGATTAATCACTATGCTTTAATTATGTTCAATTTGTAACAATGAAAATACATCCTGCATATCAGATATTTACATTGCGATTCATAACAGTAGCAAAATTACAGTTATGAAGTAGCAACAAAAATAATTTTATGGTTGGGGATCACCACAACATGAGGAACTGTATTAAAGGGTCGTGGCATTAGGAAGGTTGAGAACCACTGTTGTAGGAGAAGGCAGACAAGCAAATACATAAATTGAGAGAGCAGTGGAGAAGGTTACTTTTAAATAAGGCGATCAGGAAAGGACTCACTCAAAAGGTAAAGTTGGGCAAAGAGCAGGTAGCAGAGGTTTCTTGATTATTTTCCTGTATATCCATTTTTTGCTCCTTTCTATACACATGGCTGGCCACTACAAGCCACCTTTTCCAATTGCCCTACATGTTCTTGTCACTATACAATAAACTAATCACTGGCCAATAACTTTTTAAAAATTAATGGAACTTGTTTCTTCTCACATCTGAATAAATCTTCTAGAAAGTATAAAACAATGACATGACTAACACATATTAAAATTTCAAAATTGCAACATTGGCTATCGGAAATAAGGCTGAATGTTTCATCTTTTCTTTAAGCCATAAAATATGTGCAGTTGCGACATGGGATTAATCATGAGTTGAATGAACATACTTTCCAACCTATTTCTCATTACCGAGCTGCAAGAAAGGAACTTTTCAACAGACTCATATTTCTCAACATCATTTTGCAATTCTCAAATGTTCTCATTCTTAGATAGAAAGCAGAGCCTGATGCCTAGCTGTGAGTTTAGGGAAACCGAGGCATTGCCACCTTCCTGCACCATGGCCATCCTTTGTTGTTCTCTTGGGACTTGCCACCAGTAACCATGTCAACCCTTGACAATGAAGGAGGTTGGAACTAACTAAACTTGTTCACTCATTTCACCCCATTCTATAAAACTGAGCTCAGATTATTTAAGTGGGCTAAAATGCTCACAATTTTCAAAGCTGTGTCTTGCCTTTCATAGGAATACTCATAAGATGGTCTTTAACAGATGCAGTGTCTTTATTAAGTAGGGCTCTCCTGACCAATCATTAAACTGTAAGTTTGTTGATTCCCAGAGGTTTTTATGCTCTACTAACATTTATGATGTGAGAGATATGCTTTTTCTTTTGTCAGTTGTGAAGGAAAACAGAGTTTGCCACCCCAAAATATGCCTTAAAAATACATTAATTATTTTAAGCTGGTTATTTTTAAGAAACAAAAGACTAAACAAAAAATGATGTTGTATCCATATTATTCCTCCTTCATGAGACTGTTACATTCTTCTTTCCCGCTTGAGTTGAATACTCACTTTACTTATTGCCAATTTCAATTGCATGAGCAAATGCTAAATGTATACGTCACACATACACCTCTTTCATAAATTCTCAAAAGCCTTAGGAATATTTTCCAAGTCCTTATATGACATTTCTCAAGCCTCAGTTATAGCACTTGCCACATAGCTGTACATATGTTCATAGAACCATTATCTCACACTGGAGTGTAAGTGTGCTGAAGACCAAGATGTTACCCTACTCACATGCCTGTGGCCTCAAACAGCCTCTACATAAGATCCGGCTCAATAAAGTTGGTGTGTGATGACCAGCGAGCTAATTGCAAGAGGTAGACAATTTTAAAATCTACCACTTCCCTCTTTTCCTCTCCTCTTCTTTGCTTCCCTTCCCTAATAATTCCTTGCTTATATAATGAAAAGCACAATCTAAACTTCTCAGTATTCATTTTTTATCCAAGCTTCTCAAGCTGCCAGAGTGCACGGGGCCAGCCCTGGTGTGTCATTTGGTCACAGCAGCATCAATAGACCTACTTAGTGCCGTGATAGCGAACTTGGTTTCTCACTCTGTTTCCTCCAGGCTTAGGTCTCCTACTCTCCCCAATTCTTTGAACCAAGCACAATCCTGACAACAAATTCCATTTCTTCCCTCACAATGGTGAGACCTGGCTTATGATACTGGCCATCAAGAATCCTCACTAACCCACTAGCTGAAGGACATGCCTTACAGAGAAAACTTCCTGAAGGCAACCTAGTTCTCACCTGGACAGGTGATTCATTGCACTCACTTCATCTTGACTTGTTTCAACAGTACAGACAACGTATATCTTTTTCTACATTTTATTACCTATGAAAGCTACCCACCATTCTTGTCTCAGACCTCATTCTGCTAATAACAGTAACTTATTATTATTAATTAAGCTTTCTGGTTATTCTTATGCAAGAAAGAAATGCTCTGGATACATGCAATCAGGTTATTCTCTCTCATGTTCTCTAACCTCCTGTGGAGAATTGTGTAAATCAGGCCCCCAGAATGAATCAAGTTGAGGACACTTACAGGAAAGAAGGCCCTGGGAAGGACCCTGCATGTCTGGAAGTAATCCTTCTGGAGTCGGCTGTTCATGGCTGCCTTCCAAACCTTAACAGAACGACTTCCTGTCTCTGATTTCCCTTAGCACTCTGGTCTGCTCTACACAAATACTGAGATTTTCTGACCGCTCCACTGCAACTAATAATTGCTGTGATGTTATGATTTTCAAAAATGCCAGAAATGCTGAGTGGCTTTGGTGGATGCATGTCCACAATGAGCAGTGATGAAATGTTTCTTCTCCCATTGGAATGTGCAAGCCTATGACTGCATGGCTGTTGGTGTCCTGCATTGTCTCCACTAGCAGAGCCTCTGAGGATTCAGCCCCGTGTTTCTAAAGGGAACCATGTCATGTGGTACAGTTTTAGAATACTGTGAGCAATGAAAGGGTTTTGCCAGCTTCCCCAGAAGAGAAAATAAAAAAGGATTAATTGAAAGTTTTAAGAATCTGAAAGGACTCTATCTCTCAAATATTAACACTGGAAGACAGAAAGGCAAATTATTTCCAGCCAAAGTTCTGCAACAAGCTGATAAAGTTTGGAGCTGACACAGATGATCTGGGAGCGGTTTCTTATAAACAAGGTCATTCAATTCATGTGAACAAATTAAGAGGACATTTTCACAAGTGAAGAGAAATTTGGTCATCTATGAACCAGGAACAGGAAGCAGACCCTCACCAGATATCAAATTTGCTAGCACCTTGATCTTGAACATCCCTGTCTCCAGAACTGTGAGAAATAAATGTTTGCTATTTAAGCCATCTGGCCTACGGCATTTTTTTCTCTTAGCAACCCCAATGGACAAAGACATATATATTCCATATGCTTTTTATGTTTACATTTTATTATTATGTATTTAAAAATTAAATGTTAAAAGTTGAGCAATTTATTTAATTTCCAACACTGTTAACACAAATGAAAAGTAAATTGTGATGACTGCATTGCACAATCAGAAAACACAGTTGAGACATAGAAATGTGTCCCTATTCAAGTAGACAATATATGAAATTGCTAAAATAATACTAAAATGTCTAGGAAGACAAATTCTATAATAAATTTGCATAACTTGTTGAAAAGATACTTTAAAGTGACTCAAGAACATATTCCTTTTAGAACAGTTTGCAATCATTTATAAATAGCACAGTTATGTGTAGACACTAAAATATTCTAAGATGTTAGCAGTAGAAGGAAGAATGCAAAAAGAATCAAGTCCAACTCTTCCTTTTTTATATATTTTTTCTTGGAGTTATAATAATTTGCTTGCAACACAAATATTAACCTGCATCACTTCTGCCTTAATCTGGTCATTGTCCATTTGCCAAATGGCCGCATGCTCACTGAGCTTCCCTGGGACCCTCACTAGAATGTCCCTGTTCACATGTGTGTATCTAAGACCTCTGCTGGCACCAACTGGAATCAATAGCAACTCACCCCTTTGGAACCCAGAGATCTTGTAAGCTCGTGAATGCATGTTTAAATCACAAATATGAACCAATCAATAAAACAATACTACCAAACTAGAATGTGTCAGGGTCCTCCAATACACACAAGACTCAAAACTGAAACTTTTGAGAGCTTGATTTACAGGCTGTGATCAGCTTCTGATTAAAGAATAGAGTGCAGAGGCTGTAAGTCTAGAAGGATGCAGAGCACAGAATATTTGAGAGTAAGCATTGCCATATTCACCTGAGTCTACCTCCTTTTATTGTGTGTGATTCTAAAGTTTCATGTTTGACACATACTTAGCATGGGAGAATTTTTCTTTTCCAAAAGCTACTAACGTTTCCATCATTATTTTCTCCTTTCCTAACGTATTCATTCTCCAGTCTCCTGGATGATGAGCTGATGCTTTGCTTCTCTATTCAAATACCTAACACCTCCTCCCCTAAGCTTATTCTCCTGTGACTGTTTCCTGCTTCACTGAGAAAACAGGACAATCAGAAGAGAACCTATGTAGGCTCCTCACAGCACAATTCCCACCTGCAGGCTCTCCAGCCATGAATTCTGCTGCCAATCCTATGATTCTAGAGGTCTTTTCTGCCACTGTCTATAATTAAGCTTGTGCACTACATACCATTCCCTCTCATGTTTCCAAGTATATAATTCCAGAATTTTTCCCTCATTATCTCATGCATCATCAGATTTCCAGTCAATTGAATCATTACCTTCACCAGCAAATGTGTTATAACATCTCTGCTCTACAAAAAACCTCCTTAGGTCCCCACATCTCCCTTCAGAAACTTTCCCAATTCTGCAAAACTTCTAAGAAGGCTGAACTAAACTCACTGTTTCCAATCCCACTCATCCCACTTTCTCTTTAATCCACTTAAACCAGAATTTCATCCAACCATTCAACCAAAAATTTCTCAAAAAAGATGTTGCGACTTTCACCTTGCTAAACCATTGATTCCTCATGTTATTTGACCTATAAGTAGTGTTTGAAGCCATGAGCTCTGTCTTCTCAGAAACCATTTCTTGTGTTCCAAAAACCCCCACCCTTGTGATTTTCCCCTATATCTCCACTGATCTATCTAAGTCTTCTTTACCTGCTACTCCTTTATCCTTACCTTTGGATTTCCCCAGGTCTGCTTACTTTCCATATACACTTACTCTATTGGTTTTCTTTCTCTATCTCATTGCTTTAATTTATATTCCAACATTTTGCAAATTTATATCTAGTGCCTGGGTTTCAATCTTTCACTTCAGGCTCAAATATGCAAGAGTGAACTCAGTGTCTCTACTTGTATAATAAGCATCTCAAAAAATTGTTTGAAATTGAATTAATCACCCCAATCCGCTGTCTCCTCAGATAATTGCATCTCTATACCAGATGCTTAGTCCAAAACCAAAGATAATTGCATTCCTCTATCAACCAACTCTAACAATCCCCTCTGCTGCTACCACCCTGGACCAAGCTACAAATATTTCTTGTCTATTTTTTAAAATAGAGCTCTAGGTAATATCCCTGCTTTCTTCTTTACTTTCCTATGGTCTATTTTTAATACAGAAGCTGGCATGATCTTTTTAAAAAACATGTCAAACTATGTTGTCTGCCTGCTCAAAACCCTCCCATGGTTTTCCAACTCATTAAGACTAAAAGTCAGGTCTTTGTGATAGCTCCTAAAGCCCTACATACTTGAACCCTCATAATCTCTCTGACTCATCTGTTCCCTTCCTTTGCACACTCCGCTTCAGCTCCACAGGATTCTTTGCTCCTTTTGTGCCCTGGCATTTGTCTCCCTGATAATGGGCATTCCTGCTGTCTCACCTTCTTCAGGTTTTGCCCCCAAGTAACTATTTTAATATCTAATTTATCAACCTATTTACAATGGGAAAACACAGCCTCCTCACTTTCTGTATTCCTTTCTGCTGCATATTTGTCAATAGAAGTGATCATCCCCTGAAATATATCATAATTACTTATTTACTTTATTAGCAACTCCCCCACATCACTAGAACATAAGCTCCATGAGATCACAGAACATTCATTGAGTGAATGGGTGAAAAGCAGTTGCTAAAATGATGGCACCTTTTACAGTTGGAAGCATGTCAGAATGGAGGAAAAAGGGTGTATCTTACTTTTTAAATAAGACTTTCGAGATTGCTTTTGAATAGTTTAGAAACCTAATTGCAAACATGATACTGAAAATGGGTCTTGTTATAAATAACTGCCTCTACTCTCGGCTCAACCTTCAATAGTGTTCAAAAGTCTCATCTCCATTATTTGCTCCAGAGCAGCTCTTCTTAATTTTAGTCCTGTTAATTCATTTATATTTCCTAAATCACCTCTCTCTCAGTAGGAGATCTTGGCTTTTACTTCACAAGGAAAATAGTCATTAAAAGTGAAAACACCTGGCAGGCTGAAGCTCTGCTTTGTAAAGAAGCTGATTTGAGACACTAAAATCAACAGGGTGAGAGGGAACATGGACAGGAGAGAGCGAGGGAGTTCTGTTCTGTTTTTGTGTTCTTTCTAGTTATTCTCAAGGGAAGTACGACCCCTGTCATCCCACAGTTTCAACCTTCCTTTGTAGGATCAGTCTTGATGCTAGGATATTTATTATACACTTTCAGTTAAAATCCAATTATAGTTTATTTATTGTGTGTTCAAATGGTTCCAGCTTTGAGTATTGGTAATCTTTCATTGTGTCCTGTGCCCTGCTGATATTATTGCAAGGTTTTATTTTATTTTATTTTTTTGAGAATTTTCTCACTCTTGGGGACTACAAAGGTTTTCTCATATGTTCCCTGACCCAGTCCTAGAGTCAGTCATGTCTCCAAAGAGTCCTAATTCCTACTCTGAGAGAATAGTATGACAAACCAAGAACTGGGTGATATATGTGTGTAAACTGACCTATGTATGTACTATTATCTTGAAATGTGTCTACATGTAGCCATCTAAATGTGTATTAAGCTAAGCATGAACTCATACTTATTCATCCAATTCTAATCCGTAATCATGGGATCATTCCAACCTCCTCCCCAGTTTATGTGTCGGCTCCCATTCCAACACTGAGAGGGCTGGCTTCCATAATCCTCAACCCCTTTACGTAATTGTTTAATTTCAGAATACAGGTATAGTGGTTTAAGAATTGCTATCCATGCCCCACTGGGAAACAACTTTTCCACCTAAAATTACTGAGGGACCTATAGAAATGTACTTCATGCCTCAGTTTCCTGCTCTGTAAGATGGAACAACAGCCATATCTACCTTATACAATAATTACAAATATTAAAGAATAAATATATGTAAATTACTCAATACAGTGTCTACCACATTTCAAGTGTCCTGTAGTTATTGGCATTTGTTGTTTTCTTACTGTTAAATATTATTAAGATGTATGTATTCTAAATCATTAAAACATTTGAGAGATAAAAGTATCTTTAATGTTAAATATGTGGAAAATATAAAATGGCCTTCAAAGTTAATGTAAAAGAAAGCAAGAGCTTATTTATATAACATTATATATTCTACATGTTAGTTATAAAATTGTGTTATATATATAGTACCCCCAAAATGTATGCACACACTTTGAATAATTATAAAGGCAGTGCTTATTGAAATAAATTTCATTTTAAAAATTGAGCTATCAGCTGTTAAAGTGTGTATGCACATTTTTGGGGACACCCTGTATATATACATCTATATATATCTATATCTATGCAACATTTTAGGGACTCTAGTAATTGGTAAAATTGCTATATTTGGGGGGTAATGAATTCAAACATTTTCAAAGAATATTTGTGTTCATTTTAAATCAATGTCCAAGCAATATAACATGCCAAGGATAGTTGTGGGTCAATGTTCCATTCCTTTGACTTAGTTTTTCCCTAGCTTTCATGTTTCTTTCACCCAGGCTGTAATATGTCATAGCATTAAAGATGAGAATTTGGATATTTTTAGGAAGGAATACTTTCCCGCCCTCTCCTGACATTCCTTTCTAGAGGAGGGATGTTTCTTAAGCCTTTCTAAGCTCATGTCTCAGCCTTTATTCCTCTCATGGATAAGGCTTGATCGCGGTTGTTTGATCAAAGTCGGTGGTCCTCCTTCTTGGCGGGTCGAGTTAATTTCTCCAGAGTCCTGAGCAGCCTGGGAGGGGCTGGATATAGAGGAAGGAATTATTTGAGTTTTCTCTCCATTTGATTCCACAAGGACCAACATGTAACTGGGTAAGATGTGTCTGTTTTGTTAACTTTCTTCAGGGGGCTTGTCTTTTTTTTTTCTTTTTATCCTCACCTGAGGATATTTTTTTTCCATTGGTTTTTACAGAGAGTGAGAGGGAGGGAAGGAAAGATGGAGGGAGAGGGAGGGAGGGAGAGAGAGAGAGATGTGAGAGACACATTGACCCGTTGCCTCCCACATGCACCCCAGCCAGGGCTGGGGATCGAACCTACAACCCAAGTACATGCCCTTGACTGGGAATGGAACCCATGACCCTCTGGTGCATAGGCCAACACTCTAACCACTGAGCATGCTGACGAGGGCAGGGGGCTTGTTTTTACTTGACTTTTCTAGTGGGTAGGACTGAGCAATGTCATTCTGACATAGAGCAGATGTTCAACAGGCATGCCTGGTATGACCATACAGCTGCTATGCTTGGATACTACCATTTTAGGTGACCCAAGCCTTTGCCTTAGAATTGTTAAATATTCTCAGTATCAACTCTGCCCTGAATTACATTCTATATCTTAGCTTTCAAAAGTTACAAGAGTGATAATTTTCATTATCTATCTATTGACTATTTAGTTTGTTTGCTTCTTATTTAGCAATTAGTTCATAACTCAGACAGGAAAAACAAGTGCTATTTATTGGCTCCATTGAAAACCCCAGGGCTGCCATGTTGTACTAACCCAGGGATTTCCATTCACACTATCTTTGATGATAAATGTACCCCCTGAGTACAAGTATGCAGCATCCCAACAAATATGTCAAATGAAAAATTACCTGTCTTTTAGCACAAATGAGTATATTGAATTGCTCTTTGGAGATTTCAGAATTATTTCATAAATCCACAATTCTGAACATTTATGTCAATTCTTTTTGTCTAATTTTTTGTCTTAAGAGAAATTATGTTAAATAGAAATAAACAACTCAAAGTGCTAAACACACATACACACACACAAACTCTTCACATCACAATAATTCACTACAAGGCAGCAGGTATTAAAGACACTGGGAGATGATAAATCAGGTCTATTGCTCTATCCCCTGAGTTCTGTGGAATGTTGAGTTGCAGGCATTTGAGAAAGAAAAAGAAATAGTTACATCTAGATTTTGCTTCTTTTTAAGCTTGAATCTGCTCTACACCACAAATACCATCCTCTCAGCTGACAATGGCAAGGGGCCATGCACTTAACAATTGGCCTTTCCATAATCCCCTCCTTCCCAGTTGTTTTGTCTTGCTTTGTTTGTCTTCAAATCCATCTTTGACACCTGTTTTAGTTCACTATAATCTTTACCAAAATGTCAGGAGTAGTGAAGGCAGAAAGCATACAGTATAAATTTTCCCCAGGTTCTACACGCTATAGAGAAGGCTCTTGCTATAGAAAGGGCACAAACCCACACAGGGCACAGTCTCTGTCCTCAGGAAATCCATTGTCTAGTGGGAATTACTGAACACAGGAGCACAACAGGGTGCCATATTAGATGTAGGAACTAGAAAAGAATTGCGTATTCCCTTCGAGGGATTGTTATCTAAGCTTTGCTCATTGTGCATGTCAACTGTGTTGATCCATATGACCTTTGTCTCCAGTGGTGGCGAACCTTTTGAGTTCAGCGTGTCAGCATTTTGAAAAACCCTAACTTAACTCTGGTGCTGTGTCACATATAGAAATTTTTTGATATTGGCAACCATAGCAAAACAAAGACTTATATTTTTGATATTTGTTTTATATATTTAAATGCCGTTTAACAAAGAAAAATCAACCAAAAAAATGAGTTCACGTGTCACCTCTGACACGCGTGTCATAGGTTCGCCATCACTGGTCTAGGAAAGAGTCGCATAACTTCATTCCAGCAAAATCCAAGGACATGCCAAGGTTCAGCTGTCCATAGGAAAGTGTGAATAGGAGGCTCTGGGAACTTTCTGTCTCAGGTAGAAGGAGTAGGTTTGAAATTAACAAGTTGGATCAGTGCTCCCTGCAGCTGGAGCCTTCATAGGAGAGCCAATGAGGGACCAACTGTCTCCATTCAAAGTATAACCAAAGCAAGATAAAAATCTTTACTGAAGAGGCAACCAAACCTCAAAAGTGAAGCATAGTATAAAACATTTAAAAAGTTAAATTTCCATTAACTTAGTAGTTTTCTAGTTAAAAAACAACAACAACAACAAAACAAAACAAAACATGGACTGTGCACTTTTAGAAATAGCCCCCATGATTTTCTCTGGATTCTCATTCTCTCCTCCTCCTCACTACTTTTTTGTCTGCCTTTCCTTACTTTGAAGTTCCTATCTACTTATTCCCTCTGAGTCACACAAATTCCAGTGCTTAGCTATATTTATTATTTGCAATTTTTCAGTAAGTTTTAAATTATTTCCAAAGAAAAATGTTTTTAAAAGGTCTCACACACAAAAGATAAGAAAGAACAAATTTATATACTCTCAACCCCAAACCATTTTTATTGACTCAAATTATTCATTATCTGAATTCAAAATTATTGACTATATGAGTATATAGATATGTATATAAGGTTAGGTTTACTTTGGGGGTTAAAAACATCTTAGATATCAAAGTGCTCGCTCTGTTTACTGCTGGCAATATTTTGAGCAGGTTTAGTTAAGATTTTAATCAGTATTGTTCTTAGAGAAATAGGAAGTAGGTTAATTTCTTAAAGTCATGCTTCCTCATGTGTAAAAGATACAGTTTTTCTGAAACACTATTATTTTTGCCTGTCTTTAATCTTTTCAATGCTTGTTACTTTAATATTTTACAATGCAAATAAGAAAAAAATCTATTCAACGACTTCACTTCTTTTTCTTATACTACTTTTAATGAAGAATAAGCCAACTAAAATTTATAAAATGTTGAATCATCCATCGACAGCCATTTTATCTTCAATGCCTTCTTAGATTAATGATGTTCTTTTGGGCTTGGAATTAAAAATAGATTCTGGTTTAATAATCCAGTTCTTCTAAAATTCTTCAATTTAATAACACTCAAAGTAATTTTGGTTCTAATTATTATAAAAGCCTAAGCTAGTGTTGATATTTTGTTGGCAATAAAGTTGATTGTGAAATATTGTTTTCCAAAGGAAGCATAAAAGTGAATCACTTTAGAGGGAGGAATTTGAAAGAATTGTTAATAGCTTTATAAACACCTTCAAAATGTTACAAGAACCGTGTGGAGTGTTTTTTAATAGTTGGGCTGGGAAAGAGAAAAACAGAAGGGATGTTACAATGCAAAAGGGAATTGTTAAATTTGTTTCCAATGACAGTCAGTGCTAGTACTTCGTGAAACTCAGCAAATCAATCTACAGATGTTCTCCCTGTACTATGCCACAGAGATAGAGATAGATTAGAAACTCAAATCAATTGTCTACAGAAGCTTGTAGTTTTGTTCATTTATATTGGATTTTTTTTAAAATGGGCACTTAAAAATTTCAGATTAGCTCTATTATGTAACTTAGTTCCAGTGGCAATTGTGTATTTGTTTATTTGCTTGTTCCCTCTCATGGCATCCACTGACAGCTCTAATCTCTCGTTTTCACATAAAAGATCATTATAATGACATTCGCTCCAAGAAATTCATGAAAAAATTAAATTATTTTAGTCACATATTATTAAAATGAGTTAATTGAATTCTTCAGTTGTACATTAGTTAAATTCATTCATCCTTTTTTAAAATCCTTTTTTCCAGAGGAATGTGAGTCCAAGTTAGAAATGAGTTTACATTGCTATTTTAGTTAATACGGTTATTAAGTAGATTTATATTGGTTTAGAGTCACGGTACTAAATTAAAGAAGTTTTAAATGGTCTTTAGTTACATAGATTTTCCAAAATTATATTAAAATTCAAGTTTAAATCCTGATTTCATGCAATAGATTGTGTAATGACCACCTTAATTAACTTACGCATTCTTATTACATGGTAGATATTTTTTAGACATTATCTCTAATCCTCATCAGAACGATAAAAGGAACGTATTTCTCTTCATCCCAATATATTCCCATCTTTTTAAAAATTCTGTACACAAACTAAACTGGATATTTTCAGTCCTTCTTAAACCTCGAATTTGCCACACTTATTTTCATCAGATAGAGACA
The DNA here is from genome assembly GCF_014108235.1 of Myotis myotis. NCBI lineage: Eukaryota > Metazoa > Chordata > Mammalia > Chiroptera > Vespertilionidae > Myotis > Myotis myotis. The sequence goes on from NW_023416401.1 coordinate 46,864,617, forward strand.
TTATCTCCTACTCAAACTTCTAATCTCCTAATTTTCTTTTTTTCATTCTTTCAAATCTTAGCTTTAATATACTTTTTGTTGTGTGGAACTATTTCCTTCCCTCAAAAAACAATGTCACTTGAGCCTACTGTAAACTCCCACATTTACAGATTCCCCTCATAAAACTTCTGTGGCTGAGTCTCCCTCTAAGCGTCCTGTGTGCAGGTGGAGGCTTAACTCTCCCGCACACTGATGCCCCCCAGAGTTTAGTTTTCTGTCTGGAACACAGTCATGCCACACTAAACATTTTTGTGTGTTAGTGGTAGAATTCCCATTAACATTGAAAATAATAAAGTTCAAGGGGAAAAAAAAAAAAAAAGTGAGCGTGAGACGTCCCAGTCAGTAAGTGGCAGGACTAGCATTCCAAGCAAGGTTGTTTTTATTTCAATCCCATATGTCTTCAACAATGCAGGTTTCCTTAACATGGGTCTATGATCCTGTATAATAAAAGGCTAATATGCAAATCGACCAAACGGCAGAACAGCCAGTCGCTATGATGCGCACTGACCACCAGGGGGCAGACGCTCAACACAGGAGCTGCCCCTGGTGGTCAGTGCCCTCCCACAGGGGGAGCGCAGCTCAGCCAGAACCTGGGCTCACATCTGGCAAGCACAGCAGCAGTGGCAGGAGCCGCTCCTGCCTCCACAGCAGCATTAAGGGGGCACCCTTCGAGAGCTCTAGGACTGTGAGAGGGTGCAGGCTGGGCTAAGGGACCCCCCGCCCCTGAGTACACAAATCTTGTACACTGGGCCTCTAGTTAGTATATAAATGTGGAAGTACCCTCTGGTCTAATTTCTGGAAAGAGATAATTTAGAAGAATATCAGCATCGAATGCATTGAAATGCTAATATCTAGGTCTGGGTGCATATTGTTTTGTTTATTGGCAATATGGGAAAGGACAGGAGATGATAAGAGTTCATTTGATATTGGATTGGATGTGAACCACCTAACAGGAACATCTGAGAACATATGTTATGATTTTCATTTTATAAGTAAAGTGAGACAATAATCAATGCAGAATAAAGAAAGAGTGAGACAATGTGTGTTAAACATATATTAAAATACTCTTGCTATACATTAAAATGTTTTATTGGCCTTGTACCTTGTAGGTAATATATTCACTACCCTATTGCTTTTCCAAGGTGATTTCTGCATTTTACATCTAGAGACAGATACTACAAAAGTTCCAGATTTTTACCTTCTGCAATGGAAATTTTTTTTTACCAGACCCCAGTAACAGAATACATATGGAATTACTTTCAAGTCTCAGCTAATCTATCTGTTTTTCTGTTTCTTTAAGCAGATTTTGACCAATTATACTATAGAGTCTGCACTTACAGGCTCAAAATGGTCATTTTAAAAGCTAATTTAAAGAAAATTTTATAATCTTCCTCCATTGCGCTGCTGTACTAAGATTAATGGCATTTTTTCCTGATAAACTTTGATTTTTCACACAGAATTTTGATGCAATGCACTAATAAAATTGCAGTGCTTTAGAACTCTATTGCCCACTTGGATTTAATATTGCTCTCAAACCCCAAAGTCTCTGGGAAGAATCAGAAATTCTGTTAAGCTCACCGTGTCCTACCTTACTGAATTCACATAGGTATGCCTACCAAAACATCTCTGTATGCAGTGACTTCTAAGGGAGAGAGGCAAAGAGTGGAGGAAGGCAAATCTTCGGGGTGAGAAGAGCAGCAGAGTTGGCACAGTCTTCCTAAAGTGAGTTCTCCTTCACCTGGGGTGTGATGTGTGGGTGGCGAGGTCGGACTAGCCAGCCCCATCCCATCCCAGAAGAGGAATCTTTGTTATTTTTGTTAATACAGTAAAGTTTAATAACAGTCAAAACAGAAATGTGACCTCAATATAGCACCCATTTCTTCCTTGTCTCATGAAATTTTACAGGTTTTATGATTAGCAGTTCTTGGGCAGAACAAATTGATAAACTTTTTTTTTTGGGGGGGGGGAGAATCAAAATATTGAAATCTTCTGTCTTCTATTTTGTGTATCTAAGTTCCAATTCTAAAATATAGTGGGGTCAAAAGTAGAAAAAGCTTTTTTTCAACTCATTACAATTTCATAACTGTTACTGCTTCAAGGAAAAACCTCAGCACGAGGGTAATACAAGCTCTTATGTGTTTATAGAATTGAATTTGTTTATCTCTTCCCTCACCATTGGGACATATCTAGTAACAGTGACACAGAATTCCCAGGAAAAAAATAATGTCACTTTTTAGATGGCAGTCTTTTAGGCATGCTTAATAAAGAAGTGTGTTTTTAAATTTATTTTTCTATCCTTTAATTAATTGCCTCATTAATCCAACTTAATTATTTAAGAATAACGTATATATATTTAGTTCACCACCTTCTTTTTCCTCCTGCCTATTAATATACATGTACCTACATATATATGCATGTTTCTAAGTATGTTTCTTTATATTTATTTTATGAATGAAGCCTTTAAGTCACACACTGGCTCATTTTATGCTTTCATGTTTCAATAAGTCTATCATAAAGTCTAAATGCATTGAGATATTTCTAAGTGAAGTAAGTTGAGCTTCTCATAATTAATGTAAAAAATAAGTCAGTCAGAGAGAGAACCAAGATGGCGGCATAGGTTAACGCCGGAGTTTGCTGCTTTGAACAACTACTTCAAAAGTGAAACCAAAAAACGGAAGGGACATCACCCAGAACCACAGGAACGCTGGCTGAGTGGAAGTCCTACAACTAGGAGGAAAGAGAAACGCACATGGACACTCAGAGGAGGCGCAGTGCTGAAGTCAAATTCTGAGGTTCAGAGTGCGCAGAGCGGGCTGGCGGCGGAGGGCGCGGTTGGAGTTTTCAATCCGGAGGGAGTCGCAGACTCTGAGCTCCAGATCCAGGCGAGTCTTTAGGGACCCAGACTCAAACGGGAGAAGCGGGACTGTCTGGCTTCGGTCAGAGCGAGTGCAGCTTTCTCTCTGAGCTTTGCAGCGGGTGCTGGGACTCAGAGAGGCAGAGCCCCTGGGGACAGGACTGAGAGCCGCCATAACTGCTCTCTCCGGCCCACCCTGTTGATCCTGTTCGACCCGCCCCGCCCAAGCCCTGCACAGAGGCATTTGCCGGATAGCCTCAGGCAAAGGCTAGATTAGCACCTCCCTAGAGGACAGAAGTTCTCTCACTGCTGACACAGCTGATTCTCATAGCCACTTGGCCTGGAGGTCAAACCCTCCCTGGAATTAGCTACAACAATCAAGATTTAACTATAAGACTGCGCACAAAGACCACTAGGGGGTGCACCAAGGAAGCATAACAAAATTCGGAGACAAAGAAACAGGACAAAATTGTCAATGGAAGATATAGAGTTCAGAACCACACTTTTAAGGTCTCTCAAGAACTGTTTAGAAGCCGCCGATAAACTTAATGAGATCTACAAGAAAACTAATGAGACCCTCGATCTTATATTGGGGAACCAACTAGAAATTAAGCATACACGGACTGAAATAACGAATATTATACAGACTTCCGACAGCAGACCAGAGGAGCGCAAGAATCAAGTCAATGATTTGAAATGCAAGGCAGCAAAAAACACCCAACCGGAAAAGCAAAATGAAAAAAGAATCCAAAAATGCGAAGATAGTGTAAGGAGCCTCTGGGACAGCTTCAAGCGTACCAACATCAGAATTATAGGGGTGCCAGAAGATGAGAGAGAGCAAGATATTGAAAACCTATTTGAAGAAATAATGACAGAAAACTTCCCCCACCTGGTGAAAGAAATGGACTTACAGGTCCAAGAAGCGCGGAGAACCCCAAACAAAAGGAATCCAAAGAGGACCACACCAAGACACATCATAATTAAAATGCCAAGAGCAAAAGATAAAGAGAGAATCTTAAAAACAGCAAGAGAAAGAAACTCAGTTACCTACAAGGGAATACCCATACGACTGTCAGCTGATTTCTCAACAGAAACTTTGCAGGCCAGAAGGGAGTGGCAAGAAATATTCAAAGTGATAAATACCAAGAACCTACAACCAAGATTACTTTATCCAGCAAAGCTATCATTCAGAATTGAAGGTCAGATAAAGAGCTTCACAGATAAGGAAAAGCTAAAGGAGTTCATCACCACCAAACCAGTATTATATGAAATGCTGAAAGGTATCCTTTAAGAAGAGGAAGAGGAAGAAAAAGGTAAAGATACAAATTATGAACAACAAATATGCATCTATCAACAAGTGAATCTAAGAATCAAGTGAATAAATAATCTGATGAACAGAATGAATTGTTGATTATAATAGAATCAGGGACATAGAAAGGGAATGGACTGACTATTCCTGGGGGGGAAAGGGGTGTGGGAGATGCAGGAAGAGACTGGACAAAAATCGTGCACCTATGGATGAGGACAGTGGGTGGGGAGTGAGGGCAGAGGGTGGGGCGGGAACTGGGAGGAGGGGAGTTATGGGGGGGAAAAAAAGAGGAACAAATGTAATATTCTGAACAATAAAGATTTAATTAAAAAAAAATGAGTCAGTCATTAACAAAAAATACTCAATTACAATTACTTTGAGGTGAAATAATTATATAGTCCACGTCTGCAATCTTTTTGTGAGAAAGCCGGTATATATTAAAAAAGGTCCCTGAGTTCATCTTTGTAAACCTAGAGCTCTCTAGTCCAGGCTTTACATCTCTAAATGGCATCTCTCTAGCAGTAATTTAGACAAAGCAATGAATTAAACTTGGCTGAAATTCTAATTTTTCCTTCTGTCTGGTGAGATGATTTTGTTTGTTTGTCTTCTTACACAGAAGTGTGTTCCTCGTATTTCTTTGTGAGAACAAACTGGTTCAAGTAACTCTGGTGCAGCCTAAAGGTAGTTAAATACAGGGTGTCCCCAAAAAATGTGTACACACTCTAACATGGTGGTTCTCAACCTTCTGGCCCTTTAAATACAGTTCCTCATATTGTGACCCAACCATAAAATTATTTTCGTTGGTACTTCATAACTGTAATGTTGCTACTGTTATGAATCATAATGTAAATATCTGATATGCAAGATGGTCTTAGGCGACCCCTGTGAAAGGGTCCTTCCACCGCCAAGGGGTCGCGACCCACAGTTTGAGAACCGCTGCTAACAGCTGATAACTCAATTTTGAAAATGAAATGTATTTTAATAAGCACTGCCTTTCTAGTTATTCAAAGTATGTGTGTACATTTTTGGTGACACCCTATGTATTATCCTTCGTCTAGCTGAGGATATAGGGTAAAATGATATATAAACCTAAAATTTTCTGGTCTTTCCTTCCCAAACACTTCAGCCAGACATTACTTCTGATTTTGAATGTCCCGATCTTCACTCCCATGCACCTCCAGATGTGACATGAATGCAAATTGCAGTAGGTGCCAACAATCAGCCTCCATTCTCTCTTGCTGTCTGAAAATGATTTGATACACACTGGCTATTAGGCTATCTCTTGAACAGCCTGTCTGAATGGGGCAATCTGTCAATCTTCCTAGCAGAGCTGGCTGCCGTGTGTGATGGGCTGATCTTAAAGAAACAAAAGACTTTGTTTTTTTGATCACTAAAAGGAGACCTCAACTGCCTTTATTGTAACCTTATCACTGCACCTGGCAAATCCAGATATTACGGAGAATTATTGTTCAGCAAAGAAGAGGAAGAAAAAGTGATGTGATGTGGTCTTTTCAAAATTTTCCTCAGAGACCCAGTGAAGTTGAAGACTGATTCAGAAGAATTTGTTAATTTGCAACTCTGAAGCACTACTACTTGTTTTGTTTTGCTTTTTTTTTTTTTTTTCAGAAATTTAAACTTTGTTGACCATTGAGGACTCACTTTTTTTCCAACCTTTGTGCTCACGTGCAAGCACCATGTTAATGCACTCAGGAGTTGGTTTTGCAAATCTTATTTTTAATCCAAATCAACACAGCAGTATAAATAACAATGTATTAGCAATAGAACTGGACTGAGGGCCTGGAGAATTGGGTTGTTATGACTCTGTCATTAATTGCTAGGTGACCTGGAACAAATCATTTTTGCCCTCGGATCTCCCTTTGCTCATTTGTAAGATGAGAACAGACAGGGAAACTCATTTTGCATGGGTGGTTTTTAGCTATGACTCAGCAGAATTACTTGGGGATCTTGTAAACAGTACAGGCTCAAAGGCAACCCCATGAAGGTTCTAATTTAGTAACTGAAGACAGTTGAGACAGTGTATACACTTAATGTGCTTCCAAAGAGATTCTGATGCAAAAGTGTAGACTGGCATTGGAGAACTACTAGGGTAAAGAGACCTTTGATTCCTTTAAGTTATAGGTGAAATCCCTTCCTAAGGTAGATGGTGGCTGCTCATTAGAATTACCCCTCACACTTTGAAAGTTCCAGGTACTGAAAAGTCACTGGTTCCTAGGCATTATGTTACAACTAGAGGCCCGGTGCATGAAATTCATACATGGGGGGCAGAGGAGAGGGGTGTCCCTCAGCCCAGCCTGCACCCTCTCCTATCCAGGACCCTGCGGGGGATGTCCAACTGCCTCTCACAATCCGGGACCGCTGGCTCCTAACTGCTCATCTGCCTGCCTGCCTGCCTGATCGCCCCTAATCGCCCCTGCCTCACCCCACACCTGGGACCCAGGATTCCCTCCTCCTGCCGGTCATAGGCACCCAGGACCTAGGCCGGCTTCGCTCAGGCTGGCTGCAGCTGCAGGGGATCATGGGTGGGCGGCTTCGCCCAGGCTGTAGCCGCAGGAGCTGGCACCCGGGACCACGGGGCAGGCTTGTCCCTCTTCCGGGGCGCAGCCTGGCTGTTCCCCATTCCTCTCTCCCCAGTGTTGAGTGTCTGAGCCATTATGGCGTGATGGCATGAGGGTTGACGGCATGAGGGCATGATGGCATGAGGGAGTGATGACCATTTGCATATTAGCTCTTTATTATTATAGATTGATCTGGGACAGAGCCTGGGCAAAGGTGTGTTTAAAAAGCTCTCCCAAGTGACTCTAAAGCACAGCTGTTTCAGTGGGTCTCCAATGGGTCCCCCAATGTATTGAGAGTTTTTACGTGCCCTGTGTCTACCACATTATACAAGCAGTGTTACCTCCGTTGCACACAGGAGGAAATTGAGGATTACAGAGATTGAATAACTTGCAATGATCATCTGTCCCCATGTTCCTTCCAGCATACCATACTGTCTTTCATTGGTTTACTGACTGGCTACAATATACTGACATCATAATTGGGCTAACTAATCAAATTTGGCCAGATTCCCAGTTTTACTAGTTCCTAGAAATGGTCAAAAGAATTTTCTTAAGGGAACAAAATCTACTACACTCCATCAGAGGACTCAATTTCAAGAGCTATCTTGGGTCAAATTTAACCAACATAATTATGGAAATAAATCATTTATTGAGTCCCTTTCTCATAACCCATAGCCAATTTTAGTACAACATCCTTTGGTTTGAAATCAATCTTTGAGACCCAAAAGCAATTAAGAAATTGCCAGAATTTTTTGAAATAAATCATGCTGATTCTCTTTTAGGAAGCACCTTAGTTAGACATTTTCATTAACTCTAACTGTAGATCAATAGTTAGTTTTTAAAAAAAAAACAAAAAAAACAGATAATTTCCTTCTTTTGGAATAACTGTTTCTAATCCAAAATGTTATAATATGACCAGGTGGTAAAATCATAATACCCCTGAAGTATTTCTTACATTTCCTCATTGAGTTATTCACAAGTGGGGTAAAATTTTCACCTGTTGATAAGTATTGTCTAGGACTTATTATATAACTGCTTAACATGCTCTCAGATATTTGTTAAATATACCTGACAGGATACTTATTCTGAAGATATTCAATTTGCTTGTTCACTTTTATGATCAGTGTCAGACACTGGGTTTAGAATATTGTCACTTGAGGACACAGAGGATAATGATCTCTGGTGATGCGATTATGGAGCCCTAATGGAATCTACATGTCAGCAAGACATTCATACATCCTTGACTGAATTTAAGGATAAGTTTACTACCTTGTTTGGTTTTTTACTTGTTTATTTGTTGTAACTTGTAAATATTTGTTTCAATCTTTAGTCTCTGTCTTCTTGCTCAGGTTTGGTTTGTTCCAATGTGTTAAATTTTTAACCTCAATCTACTTCTGGCTCTTCCTTCACACCAGGCTCTGGTAATGCACCAATGGCTTGTAAGTGTCTGAGTCAGCTTGCTTTCACAGTCTAACTCTATAGAGGTGCTAAAAGAACTCTATTCAACATTCTTTATAAGAACCAGAAACACATCAATGTCTGACTTACCCAAAACAGATGGGTTCTTACTTTAATAAATTGGTTCACCATCAGTGATTCTTACAAAGGGCCCACAAGCCATCTCAAAAACAGGCTTTCACAAGCCTCAGTAAAACGATGACTTATGGGTATATGACTATATTAATTCTACTCATCAATTCTCGATTCCCATTGTATTGACACTTTCCTTTCCCCCCTATTTCATTGTGTTTTCATCAGGCATAACCCCACGATCTTTATTGCAGTCTGGCTCCTGATCCCTTGCTTCACAGAGGTGATTTGCTGCCCAGAGGATTCATGCAGAATGCTGAGGGTCAGCCTACAATGTATCTTTAATTGAACCCAAGGAATTTGGGTTTTATCTGGAGTTCATGTTCTGCAAAATAATCTTGCTTATTGACTGGAACGAATATAAACAGAGTAAAATAAACTTGGAGTTATTTCATTCATTCAAGTGCACTGTCCTTTTAAACATAGATAATGCTGTTTTCCATGTCTTTGAAGTTAATCAGCATTTCTCTTGTGTTTTGCTAATTTAATGGGATACAGAAAAGGAAAAGTTCTATTAGGAATGTATTTCTGTTGAGAGTAGCTGAATCCTACAGATAAACAATTTTTAAAGGTTTATTCTCAAACCTAAGGAAAACAACAGAAGTGGTTATTAGGGTTATTTTGCTTGATCATAATCTACATAATCTACACATTACCTTTATATTATACTATATACTGTAGTAAAGGCTGAATAGGACATCTCTAGTTATTAGTTTTAAGGGAAATACATATATCACATGATCTCACTTATATAAGGAATCTAATGAACAAAATAAACTGACTAACAAAATAGACCCAGTGGTGTGAAGCATGCAACAGACTGATGAATCTCAGAGGGAAGGTAGAGGTGGGAGGCAGGAAGAGATTAACCAAAGAACTTATATGCATATATGCATAACCCCTGGACACAGACAATAGTATGGTGAAGGCCTGGGAAGGGGGCAGGAGTGGGGAGGAGGGGGCCATTTGGGGGGGAAGGGGACATCTGTAATACTTTCAACAACAAAACAATACATTTCTTTATTAAAAATAAATAAATGACCCTAGCTGGTCTGGCTCAGTGGGTAGAGAGTCGGCCTGAGGACTGAAGGGTCTTGGGTTCGATTCTAGTCAAGAGTACAAGCCTGGGTTGTAGGCTTGATACCCAGTGGGGGCCAATCAATGATTATCATCATTGATATTTCTATATCTCTCCCTCTCTCTTCCTCTCTGAAATCAACAAAAAAATATATTAAAAAATAAATGCATCACTTGTAAACAAATAAAAAAAACAGAATTTATGACCTAGCCTTAAAAACTATTTCCTTGGAATGACATCCACTCTGAATAAAAAAACAAAACACATAATTGGTTTGACTCTTGTGGCTATTGACAGAGTTGATACTTTTCATTCAGCTGTTCAAATTGGTAAAACAGTGATTCTTTGGGCCTGTGCAATAATGCAGCATTTCTAGTAAAATACAAAATCCAGCAAAAACATGCTGTATATGTATCCCTCGTCCCATTATAGGTATGACAATCTGTGACAATTTTCAGATGCTGACCACTTTATTCACTTTAGCATCGCTCAAAGAGTCTTTAATTTGGGATTTAATAAAGAAACCCAAAGGATAATTAGGATCATACTGTCCATTAATAGATATATCTATATGTAAACTACATATATTCTATTAACCAACTAACAAAATTATAGACAAGCTAAGAAAATGCTATACATATGGTACAATTACATGTGTTTTGTAATACAAACAACGTTTGGAGAAGAGAGAACCAGGAAGGGGGCTCTCACCAGTTGCTGAATCTGCCAGCCCCTTAGATCTTGCACTTGCAGCCTCCAGAAACATGAGAAATAAATTTGTGTTGTTTATAAGCCACCCTGTCTAGGGTACTTTGTAATAGCAAAATTGGAAAACCTACTTTATTATATAACTAGAGGCCCAATGCACGAAATTCGTGCAAGAGTAGGCCTTCCTTCCCCCAGCTGCCTGCGCTGGCTTCCCTCTGGCACCCGGGACCAGGCTTCCCTCACAGCCCCGGCTTCATCCAGAAAGGACATCCTGTTTAATTAGCATATTATGCTTTTATTATAGACTAGAGGCCCGGTGCACAAAAATTTGTGCACTCGGCGGGGGGGGGGGGCGGGGGGGTTCTCTCAGCCTGGCCTGTGCCCTCTCGCAGTCTGGGACCCCTCATACTGGCCACGGCCCCCAGCCACCCAAGCTCCCAGTCGAGGCTGGCTGGAAGCAGGTATCTGGGATTAATTTATCTTCTATAACTGAAACTTTGTTGCCTTTAGCGGAGGCCACAGCTGGCCAGGGCAGGCAGGTAGCTTGGCTTTCTCCATCCCCGAGGCAATCGGGCCTAAGCTGGCAGTCAGTCATCCCTCTGGCAGCCCAGGAGCCCTCGGGGGATGTCCTCTTGCCAGCAGGGACCAGGCCTAAGCTGCAGTCGGACATCCTTAGTGCTGCTGAGGAGGCAGGAGAGGCTCCCACCATCACTGCTGTGCTGACAGCCATCAGCCTGGCTTGTGGCTGAGCAGAGCTTTCCCTGCATTGAGTGTCTGCCCCCTGGTGGTCAGTGTGTGTCATAGTGACCAATCATTCCCAGTCATTCTGCTGTTAGGGTCAATTTGCATATTACCCTTTTATTATATGCCTGATATATGGGTGGGGGTTGGCTTGTTTTCCCTGAAGAATGTCCTGGATCAGGGTGGGGGTCCCGCTTGGGTGCCTGGCCAGCCTGGTGAGGGGCTGAGGCCATTTTCAGGTTGGTCACACCCCCTTCAGAGAGGGGGGGTCCTGCTGAGGTGCCTGGCCATCCTGGGTGAGGGGCTGATGGCTGTTTGCAGGCTGGCCACAGCCCCTTCAGGGTGGGGGTCCCTGCTGGGATGCCTGCCATCCTTGGTGAGGGGTTGGTGGCTGTTTGCAGGCTGGCCATGGCCCCCAGCCACCCAAACTCCCAGTGGAGGCTGGCTGGAAACAGGTATCTGGGATTTATTTATCTTCTATAACTGAAACTTTGTTGCCTTTAGCGGAGGCCACAGCTGGCCAGGGCAAGTGGGTAGCTTGGTTTCCTCCATCACCGGGGCAATCAAGCCTCCTGCTTGCTCCAGCTCTGTGGCTTCCGGCCGCCATCTTGGTTGGGTTAATTTGCATATAGTCACTCTGATTGGCTGGTGGGCGTGGCTTGGGGCATAGTGAAGTTATGGTCAATTTGCATGTTTCTCTTTTATTAGATTAGATGACTTTCGGCTTTAACAAATTAATTTACCTATTTTTACTTATGTAGACATGTTTTTGTAATTAAAATTAAGTTGTATGAAAAGTTTAATTTCACAAAGGTTTTCTATACGTGTTACAGTAACTTTAAGTTATAAATGCCTGCACCATGAGTAAACAAATGCACATGGCTGGGGCGTGGCTTAGTGCACGTGGAACATTAGCCATATGTGTTAAAACAGCTATAGACAGTCATGCCAAGCCAATTACAGCCCACAGTGCACTATGATCTGTGATCACATGCTAATCATTAGCTGAACATTGTTTATGAGTGCTGACTCTTGGATTTAAATTTAGACCATAGTTGTAGATATGTAATATTTACTTATGTGGGCAAAATTACTACAATGTTTTTTTTTCCAAAGACCTATTCACTAAAATTTGTGAAAAATAAAAGTGAATTAATAACAACAACAAAAATACAACCTGCTAATCTAATTATAAGCAAATCTTGGTTAAAAGCGTTTTAAAATCAACAGGTGTTAATTTTCCCATATGACATATGGACCAGAAATTTTGTCTGTTAAATCCAAAGACCATTAAATGGAGGTCCAAAAAATCAAGGTTTACTCTACAGGTATAACTACAATAATATGAAGATATAGACATAGTTCATATATACTCAAAACACATTTGTTTCTGGGAGAGATTTATAAGCATTCATTTGGTGATATACACCCACCACCCTAAATTAATGACTTCTGGAATAAAAAGAAATCCAGGCTTGGAGATTATACCGGAGTTTGTTGCTAGTCTCTTATAATCTCCTTCAACCTACCATTCTCTGAGATCCTTAGTGTTATGCTGAGATATTTCTTCACAATGCACACAAATTGTGCCATTGTTTCTATGACATTTTCTCTCAGATGAGTTTCTTATGGAGGGTACCTCTCTCTGAATCTCTCTGAATCTGTCTGTCTGTCTCTCAACCTCTCTCTCTCAGTAAAATTATGAATGGTAGGGAGAAACTTTAATAGTGAGGTCATCATACATTGGAAAGTAACTCCTACTTTCTCCCTGAAAGCCTTAAGTGAGAAAAAGTCCCTGGGTGAGGCCAACCAATAGTTCCATTTAAACAAATAAATAAATAAAACAAAACAAAACAAAACAAAAACTCCTTCTCTGTTAATTAATTCATGTATGGATGCTATCCTCTTATTGCTGCACCCATCCTAGGCTGTGGCATGGATTTTAAATACCCAAAATAAAGATTTCAGTCCTGTTAAGTTTGTCTTGTTTTGTCATGCCTTCAGAAAGTGTTTATTTGTTTGTTTCATCAAACTCCAGGCTGCAGTTTTCACAAATGTCTGCTTGGTTGCCATCAAAAGAGAGAGGCTGCCGCTGGATTATGTGCCGATTGCACACCTGCTGCCATGACTAGGACAGGTAGAGAAAGTCTGTTATGTATTTTCTTTCTGCACGTCGGGTTTTATCGACACTCTTTCCCGAGAGCCTAGTTAGCAAAGATTGGCTCAACCAACTGAGAAAAAAACAGCATAAAATTCTAGTACTCTTCCTAGTTATGTTGGTGAGGTGAAAAAATACAGCTGCTCCCCTACGCATTCACCTACACACACTATTCAAGTCACCCCGTCTTTCAAGATGTGTAGAAAATTATTCTCCACATTCTTCCCCCTCATTGCCTGAAGTTTCCAGGGATATTTACCTTTTGTTTTGTTTTTATTGATTTTAGAGAGAGAGAGGAATGGGAAGGAAGAGAAACAACCATGTGAGAGTAAAACATTGATTGGCTGCCTCCTGCACACCCCCAACCAGGGATCAAGTCCTCAACCCACGCATGTGCCCAGATGGGGAACTGAACTGGAAACCTTTCTTTGCATGGGACAACACCCAACCAACTAAGCCACACTGACCAGGGCTACCAAGCATTTTGAGTTCCTGTTGTCACAAACATTCCTCCTCACCCCCCCCCCCCCGCAGTCTTTCCAGAGCACCCCTATCTCTGATAACCTACATCTGCTCTAGGAGCTCACTTAGCCTGTTACGTATCCACATAACTAATACATTAATCCTCATTATAGATTAAAGTGGTCTCAGGCTCCCTTAACTTCTTAACCTTCTGACTGCTTACAAGATCACGCATGTAATCTGAGTTAAGTTCTTTCATTGTGCAGATGAAGAACCTGCATGACAATTACGCAAGGAAACCTGAAGCCAGGTGACCTCAGGAACAGAGCCCAGCTCGTTTGCACTTTCAATCTACCATATTAAGTATTAATCCAGCTCCTTGAAATTGACTTCTCAGAAACCTGCATTTTCAGCATGAATGTATTCAGTGTTGCTGAGACGTAGTCAGTGACACAGGCGTGCTTTGTTCCGTGCATTTGGGTTTATTTTAAAGGACATGCATTCTATTTTCAAACTGATACTGTTCTCTTCAAGAAATGACTCAGACTGTTGCATTTGCTCCTATTAATGCCAAATCTCTGCAAAATGCATCATCATTCAGCTGAAATCATCTTTTGGGACGATGCTCTTCCCATTTTGACTGTCACTGTGACTTAGCTGGGTTATTTCAAACCAGAGTCCTTATCTATTTGTTCAGGTTTTCCTTCCTTCTTATCAGTCTTGTCAGGAGAATGAGTTTTTTTGCATAAATCTCTTTTTGTTTTACATGGTTGCAACATATACTTTATATCTGAGTCCTGTCAGCTTCCCAGTCGGTGTGTCCTTTTCTGTCAACAGCGGGATTATATATCACCAGAACAATAAATATGCATTTTGTCAGGTTTTCTATTTTGTTCAGTGAGGTTACCTAATGTTTCCAAATTTGGGGGGGGGGGGGAAATATTGTGTGGCACTGCTGATCTTTTCATATACAATGTTTGATAGCACAAGTGCTATTTATGTTATCAAATGTCATAGTCTATGACAATACAATGAACTGTTCAGACTCCCTGCCTAAATATCTTACATTTATATAATGTTTTCTTTTCCAGAGGACATTCACATGAATTATTTTATCTGTTCATCACAACATCCTATGACTTAAGCAGACAGAGCAGATGGTGTTAGAATAACCCTCTAACTCAGAGGGGTTATAAGTGAAAGTCGCACATTTAGCCAACCAAAGCCAAAAGGGATGGTACATTTTCTTTTTCAGTAGCAAAATGGTTTTTCCAATCTACACTCCAACTTATCAGGCCCATGATACACCTTGAATTTCATTTTTAAGAATCAATTCTCATTATTCTCTCTGCAGTCTGCTTCCTCACCGCCACAACAAATATAGATTCCTTGCTTACCATGTGTCCTAGTTCTGGTGACATGAATACATTATAGTCATGGTGCTTAGGCAAACAATAAGTATGGATACCTGATTATCAAGTTCTTAGCAAATTAGTGGTGATAAGAAAGATTGCCATAAAAACGTATACTACCAATAAAAATTTGCAGTGGAAACAAAAAATAAAATTACATGGCAGACAAATATCAGTAAGTATCATAATTTTAAGCAACTTTATAATACTAGAAAACTTTTATCAATGGCTGTTATACGAAGCCACCAAGAAAACTAATTAATAATCACTTTTTATTTTAAAATTCATGGAAACATAAGAAAAATGTATACACACTTTAACAGCTGATTCTATTACATCTTGAAAATAAAATGTATTTTAATAAGCATTGTCTTTATATAATTATTCAAAGTGTGTATACATTTTGGGACACCCTGTATATTATCTATTCTCAATCCACAATGGTTAAAATAAGAAAAGGTTAAGGCAAAAAAGGGGGAATCTCCAGTTAGCCAGAAAGTTTAGCTTAATGGAATAAATTATTTCCCAAAAGTTTTGAAAAGCAGAGCTTTTATTCAATAGGAAGGTATCTGAATAACAATAAAATAATAATATGCCACAAGGTAAAACATATTTATAACTTTGAATGAAATATATTAAAAAATGCTCAAGGAGCCCAGAAAGCATTTGTGTGATGGAAAAATGGCACTTAGGAGAGTTTCCAACCAAGTACTGAAGGACAAAGAAGACTTGGATAGACAAATTAAAAAGAAAACTCAACAGGAGGTGAAGATTTCAGATACCTCATCAAGAATTCTAACAAATAGGGTTGTATATCCAAGAAGCAGGGTAAAGAGAACTGGACAGTAAGACTGTTCACATGTAGGAATGATGAAATATAAGAACAGTGGGAGAGTGCTTTTGAAAAGCAAGGTTGATATCCTTTGTATTTCAACACTTGGGAATAGGACATTACTAAATGTTTAATTAATAAAGAACTTATACAATAATAACAGTACTGGAAGAGTTGAATATGGCACCACTATTTGGGATAGAGAGAAACTAAATCGGAATAAGGATAGAGGGAAAATAAATTGCAAAGAAAAGCTATTTAAATAAGGATATTAATAGCAATTGAGACTTGGAGTTGACAGTTTCAGTGGGAATGAAAGGCGAGGAACCATTTTCAACCCACGAGGTGTTCAGAGGTAACCCTGCTGAATGAACTCTCAGAGGAGGGAAGACAGGTAACTTGTCCAAGGGCACACCCCCTAGTTAGTATTGAAGCCAGAGAGTCCTAATCCTCTGCCCAAAGATAGTTTTTAGTATAACACTTATTTAAATTATGTTTCTTTAATTTTGTTCTAAAATGCATGAGCCTTCAGAACCTGGGCAAGAAGCCAAGAATTTGAGATTTCATTTCCCGATCTAGCCAGAATTGTTTTCTTATTGTCACTTAACCGGACTGCCCCTGCCTCTTTTCTACACCTCTTAAATTAAGATTCTAAGAACATTTCTTCCAGATCATATCTGTTGAAAAGAAATGCCGTTCTTCCAAGAATGAGGCCATGAAAATGTGCTTGCAAATGCAGCCTGTTGTAAAATACACAGAAGTCAGCCAATTTTTTTTTTCCATGTTGTGATGAATTCTGGCATGAATATCGTGAAAAGAGATGTGTGCTATTCACAAAAATGTGTTTTTTATATACAGAATTTCAATTTGATCTCTAAGGAAACTTAGGTTTCCACTGAGCCAGTAATATATATTCACTTAAAAAAAAAGATTAGAAGAGGAATATATATATAATTAAAAAAACAAAATGGGATTTTCTAGCAGCCATTTCCAAACTTTTATCATCTTGAAACACTTTCCATTTTCTCACATTCTGTGCTTCTCTGTGCATTGAATGTAATGCCAAATTAGCAATGACCTTTTTAGGAAAGTTCAACTGAGCCTGTACCCTCCTCACCCCCACCCACACCCCCCAATAACATATATTTAACCTGCTATTATACAACCCCAACATATTTTATTCTATTTAATGATTTCTTCATTTTTAAATTTTAATTGGGTTTTATTTGTATCAACATAATGTCCTTCTTGAGGTACTATTTTACCCCTTTCAGTTTAGCCTCAATTAGTTCCAAGCTCCTTCCCTGGGTCTCCCTGTTGGATTATATCTCATTTTATGTGTAGCTTTATGCTCTCCTTGGGTAAAACTGTTGTTAGGTTTTATGGCTGATTTTCTACCCCCAACTCCCCAGGTCAGCGTGCAAAGTGAATGTTTCTTCTGTATCCTCAAGGCAGTCCTCGGATAAAGTGCAGCACCGATCATCCGAAAGGGGTCAGCAGGATGGACGTCGATGTCCCCTCCTCTGTTCTTCAAAGCTGTGGTTCCCCTCAGGTGCTGTGTTCCCTTAATGGAGTTTTCAATTTACTTTATGCTTCTGTCTTTCTGTGAGGTGGAAACAGGGAGTAGGAAATAAACAAAAGCAGAGACTCCTGTTAGAGCAAGACTTTGAGACACTGCTGCTACTGAACCCTGCTTTGGTTTCATGTCCCAACCTTTACTGTTTGCTGTATTTCTGGGTTTGGTGCTTAATTATCTTGAAAAGTTTAATACAAGGAAAGAGGGGACTTGGCAGGTAGACAGAGCAGAGCAATGGAGAATCTCAGAGCAGGTGGGCTGAGAGAGACAAGCCGGTGAGCAAACGATGTGACTGGGTACTCGGTCAGCAGATAACAGGGCCCTGGGCACCCGTCAGGAGATGGAAAATAGACAGAAAAGATCCATAGTCCTGCAACGTACACGCACAATAATGAATCAAATCTATAAACAAACAAAACTAGACAAGAATCCAGTCAGCAGAAGAACAAAAGTTAGAAGAGACCTACAGAATCTGAGGGTCTCCTAGATGAAGAACTTGGGTCCCCTATTTTTGATAGTTCATGGCCATAGGAACTTTACAGTGAAGTCCTCTGAGCGATAGTGTACATCATTTTCTCTTGCCCTAAGGTCAGGATTGACCTACTGTCTGGGGCCAGTCTAAGTCTTCAGGTGAGTAGAAAAGTCCCAAATGTGGTCAGAAAAGGATGGAGAACTGCCTATGTGGGCATAGCTTGAGAAAAATATTCAATTTATGAATGCAAAGTTGGAGACACCTATAAACTATGGGAAAAAATCAGAACAAGTGATACCTGTAGTCAAATTAAAAGATGGAAAAAATTAAATATCAGAAAATAATTCTAGAGTTTCTCTGAGTAAAAATTACAACTACTCTCAAGGAGTCTCTCTGTTACAAAAGAGTATGTTTTGTTGAATAAAACATATGATTCCCTTCAATCCAGCAGTGCCTCTAAAGTAGCTGGTCACACCTGTGGTCAGAGCAAGGGGATGAGCACACACAGTCATCTGTGCAGGGTCTCTTGCCCCTACTTCATCAGAGCATTGACGGATGTCTTTCAGGTGGGTGTTTACGTTGTCATGACTCCATGTCTGGGGTGTGTGGGCCTCCAGTTTATCATGAGGTAAACTGTGAGGGCTGAGGCCAACTGGTGCAGGCTGCAGGCTTCCTATAAAGCCTCAGTGTAGCATCGAGATCCTTCTTACCAACTGTACGTATGACCTTGACACTTGGAGCCTCAAGCTCCCAGTAAATAAACTGAGATGTGTACAATGCGCCCTGTGAGGATCAAATGAGACGATGTGAGAAAAGTGCTTAGAGCAAGTTAGACACACAATCAAGTGTGGTTCTCCTTACTCTTCATCAGTATGAAATATTTTGAAGGATTCAGTATCTGTGCTCTCCCTCAAAATGACAAATGTGACTGCTTTTGACATTGTGAAGTTGCCTGGAAAATCCTGAATAGTAACACTACCCAGCCTGACACAAAATGGTACTTCCACTTAAACCCCCAAGGGCAGCTCCTCCATTTAGCACATCTTATTGCTAACAGGCCTTCCTTGTTGCTCTCTCAATGACTATGGCCCTTCAAGGTGGACGGTATGTGATCCTGGCAATAGCTCCAACTATTCGCAGAAGCTATGTCCTTCCCAGTGACCACATACCGGTGGGAGTATTCTCTTGTTGTGGCAGTCTCCATTCATTTAATACAAATTGGAAATATTGCTGAGCAATTACTATTTGCCTGGCTGTGTATTAGACTCTGAGTGAACAAAGATAATAAAGCAAGCAGAGTTCGAACTCCTCACAGTCAAGTGAGGGGGGCCGACAATATCTGCCTGTAGAGACATAAATAAGTTGAGTGTTGCCTACTTTTTTTTTTTACATGGCAGTCAAGAAGAAACTGGAAAAGACAACTCCATCAGCCCTATCCTGCCATTAATGTCACAGATCACTCTGTCCTCCATCTATGACATTCTGACTATGTGGTTTTTATCCTAGTTTTCTTAAGATGTATTTTCCATCTGCAGTTTTACTTCATATTTCAGGTGGGAAAAGAAGTAGAGCAAAGCAAGGAAGCCAAGAAGGAAATCAAAATTTTCTGAAAAACCCACAGCACATAGATTGAATTCTCATTGGTCAAAAGGTGTCGCATGGCCTCCATGCTGCAAAGAAATCTGGGGACAGAGTGTTGCAGCTAGGCACATGGTTACCCCCCAAGCAAACTGGGTTTTCTTAATGTCAGAATGGGTAGAGAGTAAGCAACTAGCAGTTATCGTCACAGCATACATCACCTTGGTGGAGATAAAGACCTACTAAATATAGTTGGCCTAACCTGATTCAACAACTCTCTGCATCAACTAACTCTTAATAAAGGGTGGATTCTGAAATTTGTCTCATTGGTTCAAATCCTAGCTCTGACCCTTGCTAGCTCTGTGACAAAGAACAAATATTTAATCAGACTGGACCTTAACTTCCTCATTTTTAGGGATAATAGTGATCTCTCTATCATAGCTTTGGTATGGGGATTAGTTAGATAAATATAGATTGAGCATTAAAACACTGAATGGCACTAGTAAGCATTAACTGTATTAGCTCTATTTTATATTAATCAAACCATCTTTTTGTCTTGCTTTGGTTTCCCACATATTATTTCCAAAATGAACAAAAATGAATGGACCATTGATGTGATTAATTCCAGTTGGCTTGGCAGCTATGTCTCTCCATCGTCTTTTAATCCATTTACTCCTCTGGCATATACCTGTTTCGTATGAATGGAATAACAGGGCACTTGAGGAAACAAAATCAATCTGTGCTACATGAAATTGCCGACCCTGCAGAGCTGAAAAACCAGATTCCCCTCAGTTAGGCAGAAGCAACCTGTAAGATGTGGCCTCTTAAGTGGCAAGAATAATAAGGTGCATATTGCTCCTCTCTTTTCAATTGTGAGGATCTCATATTCTTTTTATTATCTTATTATTAAAAACACTTCAGAGGTCTTAGTTAACACTCTCTTCAAAAGACTCTTTAAGACCAAAGACACACAATAAGCAAGATGGGGGCCAGTTCTGCAATGAGTCTGACTCTACCACTGACCTTCTATTGGGCAAAATACAGTCCCTTCCTGGGTCCTTAACTTTTCTGAGAGCACAGAATACCCATAGCAAGACTTGGATGCCAGGAACTTCACCCTGATCAAACTCATAGCAATTTCTTTATGGCATTACAGTTGCACAACAGTAAACCTATGTGTCTTCCTAAGCTCAAATGATTACTGGCAAGTGAGTTAGTAACTGGGAACAACAGAGACATGTGTATGATTGTTTTTCTCTTTGGAGGTTGGCCTGAGCTTTTAGATTCTTGAATTAGGTGCCTTTTGTTTTGAAAAATCTCAGTAACAAATTCCTAAGCAAAGATCATATATGCAAACCGCAAATTATATTTCTTATAGAATTCCAGTCTGAACTACTAATTATCAGGGAAACCTTCTACTCTTCCTTACCCCTCTTTCATAGGTGGGAGGCAATATCTTTCATGGGTGTTACTGGTGCATCGATGGGGTAATTCTTCGTCATTTGGAATACATGGTCCTCGCCCACTAAGTATCAGGTAACTATTGCTGTAAAAAGGAGCCGTTACAAAATTCAGTAGAGGAAAATAATAAACATTCACTCTCAGGCACTTGAAGGTTGGTGCTGGTGTCTCTGCTCATCTCAGAAGGGCCTACTCATTTGTCTGATGGTCACGTAGGGTCTCTAATCCTGGTGGTCTCTCCTAGGGCAGCTTTGCTCCACGTGTACCTCATCCTCTTTCTGGAACCAGAGAGCTAGACTAGGTATGTCCTTCTTTTGAAAGAGGCAGAAGTACTAAAGACATCAAAACACAAATTCTGGCTGGTAGGAGCTAGCCCTTCCAAACATCTGCCTCACTCTATGGGCCATAACCTGAAATAGTTAATAATAAGTCAGAAAGACAAAACAATAAACATGCAGAAGCTTTTCATTAGCTTCCATGAAAATACAGAAAATAATTTAGCCCTAACCCAAGATGCCATCATCTCTTTAAATTGACAAAATAGGAGGGAACTAAAAATTGTGAGCTTCTGTTTAGGCTCACAAATTCATTACAGCAAAACAGAGACTGATAAAACCTCTTCCAGCACAGAAATACAGCAAGCATGCATGGGAACAGTGTGAAATTTCACCAGGGGCAGGAGCCTGGCCTGGACCAATAGACCCATGTCAGCCTGTGGTATAGGCCAGAGGTGTGTGTGTGTAAAATGCAAATCAGACCTTTTTACTCTTCAGCTTCAACTCATTCGTGCCCCCCCACCCCCACCCCTCCATTGCTTTTAGGCTAGGTCTTCGTCTGCTCTACTTACAGTCACAAAACTCAACAGGAGCCTAGCCTGCCAGCTTCACAGGCTTTCGGAACATAAGTCACAATAGCCTCCTTTCAATTACTCCAAGTCACTGTGCTGTTTATGGCCTCAGGGGCTCTGATTGGAATTCTCACGGCTGCTGGAATACATTTCCTCCAATATCACTTCAAGACCTAGAAGAACTTTCTGCTCTCCCTGTCAGAGGTCCTTACCCCATCCTGCATGCCACTGTGGCAGTGATATTTGAATTGAATTTGCATCATATAAATTTATTGAAAGTCATTCCCACCCAATAAAAATGCATTGCTACAAGAGCAAGGGCGGTGATTTTCTTGCTCACTGCAATGGCCTGGCTCCTATGATCTGAGCGCATTCAGTGAAGGTAATCAATAACTGTGTGTCAAGTTAATGAGTGAATCAATGGGTCAAAGACCAGAAAGCAACAAATTACAGGTAATAAGGGTGCATCTGATATAAAAATCAACTGTCCTAACACAGGATGGGGAACACCATTTTCACAGTAGTAACTGTTACGCTGACCTGGCTTTGAGAAAGCTAAAATTCATTTCATGTCTGGATGAGTGTCCTGTGCCAGCAACTATCGAACTTATAGTCTTCCAAAGGGATTGTGCATAGATCTTGTCACACCTGGAAAAGCATAGAATAATTTTCCCTTCTAGGTTCTTTGGCTGGCCTCATCATTAAACTGACAAAAAACAAATTAACAGGAGAAAAACTAATTTGGAAGGTGTGTGAGCCCCATAAAATCTGAGACTCCAAGGCTGTCCAGCAAGGCCATGCGGAGCTGAGACTGGGGGTGGGGCCTAGGGCTTCAAAGGGAGGAAGACCATTCACAGGAAGATGAGAAGAGCAGATGTTTGGTGAACAAATGTTTGCCATGCCTTGCAGAGGACTCTTTCTGATTAAAAAAAAAAGCATCCAGTGGCACCAGCTCTTCCCGGTAAGGCCCCCTGTCATGTATATTATATACGTGAGAAGCTTTCCTTGAGTCTGCTGGGTCTTCCTTCGTGGTCGTCAGCTCAGAGCTCTCCACCTGCCAAAGTGGCACATTCTGTCATCCACAATATTGAAACTTGAACCTCAGAATTAAAGAAAATGTTAAAATACTGAAGCAAAGCAGAAAGGGTGATGTATTTCACGGAGTGATAGCTGAAACATTGGTAGATATCTGAATGCTTATCTGAATATCTGAAGGGCTACCATGGTAAGGGAATTTTGTTTTATTTTTTCTTGCTAAAGAAGAATAACTACGGTAAATTTCTGACTCAAGAGGGGAATAATATTAAACAAAACAAAATACACAAATAATCAGCCCAGCTGGTGTATCTCAGTGGTTGAGTGTCGACCTGTGAATCAGGAGGTCACAGTTTGATTCCTGGTCAGGCC
This sequence comes from Myotis myotis, assembly GCF_014108235.1. Classification (NCBI taxonomy): domain Eukaryota; kingdom Metazoa; phylum Chordata; class Mammalia; order Chiroptera; family Vespertilionidae; genus Myotis; species Myotis myotis. Next base: position 46,887,717 of record NW_023416401.1, read on the forward strand.
CCATGCCCAGGTTGAGGTCTAGATCCCCAGTGAGAGGTGTGTAGGAGGCAGCCAATAAATGATTCTTTCTCATCATTGATGTTTCTATTTCCCTCTCCCTCTCCCTCTCCCTCTACCTCTCCCTCTCCCTCTCCCTCTCCCTCTCCCTCTCCCTCTCCCTCTCTCTTTCCCTCTCCCTCTCCTTCACCCTCTCCCTCTCCCCTTCCCTCTCTCTCTTTGTCTCCCTCTCTCTCCTTTTCCTTCTTCTTCTCCCTCTCCCTTCCTCTCTGAAATCAATAAAAATAAAAAACAAATAATCAAAGTTATCTATTACCTGCGTGGTTCTCAACCTTCCTAATGCCGCGTCCCTTTAATACAGTTCCTCATGTTGTGGTGACCCCCAACCATAAAATTATTTTCGTTGCTACTTCATAACTGTAATTTTGCTACTGTTGTGAATCGTAAGGTAAATATCTGATATGCAGGATGTATTTTCAGGGGTCACGACCCACAGGTTGAGAACCGCTCTAGGGTGTTGTGGTCCTATCTCAGGAAGATTGAAAGCACTAGACCAGGATCAAGGGTGGAAAAGGATCTTGGAGGAAATGAGCTCTGATGGATTTATTTTTTCTGAGAGTCATTTTAATTTGATATAAAAAATGTCGGAGAAACCAAGATGGCGGCATAGGTTAACGCCGGAGATTGCTGCCTCGAACAACCACTTCAGAGATATAACTAAAGGACAGAATGGACATCATCCAGAACCACAGGAAGGTTGGCTGAGTGGAAATTCTACAACTAGGAGGAAAGAGAATATCATACCCAGACTCAGAGGAGGCGCAGTGCTGAAGTGAAATACTCAGGTGCGGAGTGCGCACTCGGAGCGGGCTGGCGGTGGAGGGCGAGGTTGTTGTTTTCAATCGGGAGGGAGTTTCAGACTCTGAGCTCCAGATCCGGGTGAGTCTTTAGGGACCCAGACTCAAACGGGAGAAGCGGGACTGTCTGGCTTCGGTCAGAACTCGAAGGCAGCTTTCTCTCTGAGGTTTGCAGCAGTTGCTGGGACTCTGAGAGGCAGAGCCTCTGCGGACGGGGCTGAGAGCAGCCATAACTGCTCGCTCCGCCGGCCTTGTAGATCCCCAGGGACCCGCCCCGCCCAAGCCCTGCGCAGAGCCATTTGCCAGATAGCCTCAGGCAAAGGCTAGATTAGCACCGCCCTAGAGATCCAGCACAGAAGCTCTCCCACTGCAGACACAGCTGACTCTCATAGCCAGTTAGCCTGGAGGTCAAATCACCCCTGGTATTGCCGACAATCAAGGCTTAACTACAACAAGACTGCGCACAAAGACCACTAGGGGGTGCACCAAGAAAAGATAAAAAAATGCGGAGACAAAGAAACAGGACGCAAATGTCAGAAATGGAAGATATAGAGCTCAAAACCACACTTTTAAGGTCTCTCAAGAACTGTCTAGAAGCTGCCGATAAACTTAGTAAGGCCCTCGAAAAGACTGGTGAGACCGCCGATAAATGTAGTGAGATCCTCAAGAAATCTAATGAGACCCTCGATGTTGTGATAAAGAACCAACTAGAAATTAAGCATACACTGACTGAAATAAAGAATATTATACAGACACTCAACAGCAGACCAGAGGAGCGCAAGAATCAAGTCAAAGATTTGAAATGCGAAGAAGCAAAAAACACCCAACCGGAAAACCAAAATGAAAAAAGAATCCGAAAATACGAAGACAGTGTAAGGAGCCTCTGGGACAACTTCAAGCGTACCAACATCAGAATTATAGGGGTGCCAGAAGAAAAGAGAGGGCAAGATATTGAAAACCTATTTGAAGAAATAATGACAGAAAACTTCCCCCACCTGGTGAAAGAAATAGACTTACAGGTCCAGGAAGCGCAGAGAACCCCAAACAAAAGGAATCCAAAGAGGACCACACCAAGACACATCATAATAAAATGCCAAGAGCAAAAGATAAAGAGAGAATCTTAAAAGCAGCAAGAGAAAGAAACCCAGTTACCTACAAGGGAATACCCATACGACTGTCAGCTGATTTCTCAACAGAAACTTTGCAGGCCAGGAGGGAGTGGCAAGAAATATTCAAAGTGATGAATACCAAGAACCTACAACCAAGATTACTTTATCCAGCAAAGCTATCATTCAGAACTGAAGGTCAGATAAAGAGCTTCACAGATAAGGAAAAGCTAAAGGAGTTCATCACCACCAAACCAGTATTATATGAAATACTGAAAGGTATCCTTTAAGAAGAGGAAGAAGAAGAAAGAGGTAAAGATACATATTATGAACAACAAATATGCATCTATCAACAAGTGAATCTAAGAATCAAGTGAATAAATAATCTGGTGATCATAATAAAATCAGGGACATAGAAAGGGAATGGACTGACTATTCTTGGGGGGGAAAGGGGTGTGGGAGATGCAGGAAGAGACTGGACAAAAATCGTGCACCTATGGATGAGGACAGTGGGTGGGGAGTGAGGGCGGAGGGTGGGGCGGGAACTGGGAGGAGGGGAGTTATGGGGGGGAAAAAGAGGAACAAATGTAATAATCTGAACAATAAAGATTTAATTTAAAAAAATCCCAAAAAATATATATATATATAAAAAGAAAAAAAAATGTCAATAATTCTTAAAATTCCCAAGATCACAATAGACGACTGGACAGCACACTAAATCACTGTACATGTACAGAATTTGCATGCCCCCCTCCCTGCTATGTGCTATTAGAAAGAAAAATTTATATTTTAGACAAACATCAATATTAAAATTTGTTTGCAGAGATAAGGCATTTGTATACTTTACAGGGTTCACTCTATATTTCAATTAATGTCATTTCAGATTTGACATTAAAAAACAAAGTGTTCCAGTTCTGTTTGAGAGACCTTCCGCACATTTTACCATTACGGGAACACTATTTTGAATTCCGATGCCCTTACAAATGGAGATTTCCCTTAGAAACGTAAGTGTCTCTTCTAAAAGGGTAACTTCAAATCAGTTTTCAGAGCTTTTGCTATGTCTGCTATTTCTTAAAAATAACCATCTAAAAAAATCTTTATGCCAAAGATGTGTATTTTGGGTTGGCATCATCCACTCCCTTCACTATTCTCTGCTCGTTGTTTACAGTTAACTTAGAGAGATGCCAAGTTTTTTTTATGGCATATCTAGCTTTAGATGACTAGTACACACTTTGACTTAAAATGTCATAATTTTAAGGAACCAGAAATGGGATAATGCCAACAAAAATGAGGACAAACTTCAGAAGTACAACTTTTAGAGACTATGCCCCAAGGATCAGGCAGGCATCTAATCAGTTGCTTTGGAATGTGTTCATGGGAAGAACTTGGCCCTCTAAACTTGACACCTGACACTTGAGAAGGGCTCTTTGTAGCAGGTGTGTGACTCTCACACTCAAAGCAAATGGCAAAAGGCTACTGACCTTCTACACCTCCTTATGCACATATTCCTGAAGACTGTTTGATATTCTCACCATCTTGTGATGGCTTCAAAAGAATATTAGTTCTTTCATCAAGTAAAAAAGGAGACTGGCATAGAACCATGGCTTTCAGCAGGTGTTCTATCAAGCCCTTGGAACTCAAATTTATATATCAATGTTTCTGATGAGCACATGTGTTTACTGGGGGAGATGTTTCTCTCAGAGCTGCTAGACTTTCATGTTTCTTAGATTAGGGCTAATGTAGGATTTAATCAGGGAGGGAATCTAGCTTTTCTTCATCTGAAAACCACTGCTTTAGAATCAACTATTCTACAGACTTTTAAAAAATATAATCTGGCTTTCTTCCAACCTCATGATGTACTTGAAAACAGGTATATTTTATTTTCATTTATCTCACCCTACTGGAAGATTATGTTATTTCATTAACTTTGCTTTAAAATTAAATTAATTGAGGTTTAATCAATAGTAAAATTCACTCAAGGTATTTAAAAACTATTTTTGTATTGTTTTTTGTTTTTGGTTAGGGCATGTAGAATCTACAGATTTCAAATAAAAGATTTCAAGAGTACACATCAACAAGATTTTATATGGATGTAGGAGGCACTTGATAACTCTTGACTTAAAAGTTTTATATATGAATATTATTGTTGATGAAGGGTAGTAGAATATACCACCCCCAAAATGTTCCAATTTGGCATAAGGATGACTGAGCTAAAGGCACTTAAAAAACAGCAGATGCAAGAAGAGTGCTCTAATCTCACCTTTTCTTCCTGAAACAGGAGATAAACACTCTCATGTGAAGATACCCTCCTGCATCAGGAAAACAAAACATTCTTCTACAGAGAGTCTAAGCCAAAAGAATTTTGTACAAACAGACCTTGTTAATTTTTATCTCCCTTTAGCTTCCTGGTATATTTATATTAAATAGCTCTCCAGATAAGAGACAAAAATTGTCTTTCCCATAATTGTCTCTGTTCAACCTAGTATAAACATTTGGGGTTTGTCACTTCTTTGGGTCTTCATTTCCTTATAAGGCCTCCTGTGTCAGGTAAAACTTACATAAATTTTTATGCTTTCCTCCTATTGATCTGTCTTATGTTCTTTTCATTTTCAGGCACAAACAAAATATCCTAAGAAGGTAGAGGTAAAATCTGCCTCCCCTACATTGCCATATTTTATGGTGAGGTTATGTAAGAACTTGATTATTCACTTTTTTCTTCTGTTCATGTGAACATAGTGTTATATTATGGCAAAAAAAAAATGATCCTAGCTGTAGTCAAATTCTTCCCTAACCTTCGTTCAGAGGTCCTGGAGCCCTTGTTTATTTCAGACCCTTTCCATAAGAGGAAATAAACTTTCTCTTCTACCTGGTTAACTTCCTTAGTCTTCCCTTGATCAGCAAGTTGGCAAACTTTGTCTCTTGCTGCAGAATTAAATGTCTGTGTCTGCTACACACCTTTAAAAATCCTGAGTGGAATGAAAATAAAATTAAGTAGGAGCAGTGCCTGAGAAATATTCAAGTTTCTATCTTGGGCCAGACTATGCAAATGGATTCAAGAGAAATATAGAAGATAAAAAGCCAAGAGCTGAAATTACTATTCACTGTCTCTCCTTCTGTCCATATTGGATAAATTTAAAATGGAGCAGAAGTGAGGAGAATAAAATGAGAAGACATGAGGGTAAGACAACCTGTATATATATGGGATGAATAGAGGAACGGGTGTTCCTTGAGCAATTAACTGTATACTGGCTTAAGTTAGCTCCAGTATGGTGTTAGATCTACTGGTTTCCTGCTGGTATTGATGTCCAAAAAATAATGCAATTGAATATAATGATTAATACTTCATCTTTTTGTGTTATTGTTGCTGCAGGTCATAGTGGTATTTTATAGAGTCCCATTATCTATGAGTATGTTGATGGAATTGCCATCAGTTTGAAATAGAAGGATTTCAGAAAGTTTATTGACACATGGTAATAGATAGGCTCCAGTGTCTGACACTTAACTGTCTCTTAGGGTCAGACAGGTAATAAAAACAGTACAAGAAGTATGAGGTGATGGATATCATGATAATAATGAAGACTCAGCCAAGTGGGCAAGGCATGTTTTGCAAGAACTATAGTGATTTTCCATTAGCTTTCAGACAAATCACCTTTCAAGTTAAACTATCAATTTATTCCAACTGATCTTGCAACAGAAAAATAAAATACTCAGACAGGACAACATTAACAAGCCCTGGATGTCTGGTTTCTGAGAGAGCAATTAATGACAAGTATAACTCTTGAAGGATGTATTCATTTAGCAATTATTGGATGATCACCTATAATTATCAGGCACTGTTCCAAATGCTGAGGATACTACAGAGAACAAATTAACAAAAATCCTTTCAACAGGAAATTTATGTTCTAGTGGGAAGAAACAGACAATTAACAGACTAAATATATAAAACACATTGTATGTTAGATGGTTGAAGGGAAGCAGATTATACCACCCCAAAATATGCCTCTTTGGCACAAGGATTATCTTGAGATGATTATTTTAAGAAAGAGCAGACAGAGGAGAAGCTCTGAAAACTGAGTAGGAATTACCCTTCTGAAAGAGATGTTTACATTTATTAGAGAAATCCTAATTTGTAAGGGTGTCTCTTTCTCTATATAAGGAAGAGTAGGAAGCCAATATACAGAAACTGATATCAATGGAGGAGGCACGGACCTCAAGCTACATGACAGCCTTATTTTGGTTTACTGTGCTTTCTCTGATCACCTCCCATAACTGTCTCCCTCCATCACCAACATCATTTTGTGTGTGTGTCTTTATCTATGGATGGTATTTAAGGTGGTAGATTGGGTCAGTTGGGGCATTTACTCAGTTTTCCTGGTTATGCCCCATGTATACAGAAAGTATACATGTTATTAAATTTCTGATTGCTTTTCTCCTGTTGATTTGTCTTTTATTACAGGAGGGATTTCAGCCAGGAACCTAAAAGGGTACAGTGAAAATTATTTTTCTCCCCCTTACCTGATAATTATGTGGTAAAAACAAACAAATCAGCCAAAGAGGACAGGAAGTTGAGGAGTATGGTTTACATGTTATGCCATAAGAAGAGGTGTCTCTGAGCAACAGCATTTTAATAAAGGCATTTAGGAACTTAGGGAGTGAACACGTGGGTGTCGGGTAAGAGAAATTAGACAGAGAATAGCAAATGCAAAGGCCCTGATGTGCAAGTCAGAATTCTTTGCATTGCTGCAAGGAGTTCATTGGGAATAAATCAAAGTGACCAGATGGAGTCAAAATTATCTCCATTTTACAGATAAAAAATGAGAAACAGTGGGTTTAATTCATTTGCCCGATTTCACAGAATAGTATCAGATACAGGTGGGACTCAGACCTTGGATTTATAACACTGAAATTCAATTTCTTTAGTGCTTTGCTCTATGATTTCCACATAATTCAAGAATTGGAGTCTTTATTCTCTTCTCCACATGCCAAATAAAATATCATAGAATTCCACCAACATAGGCATCTTTTTAAGTAATGCCTTCTCTTGTACGAGTCATATGACATATTTCAAAATCAGAAAGAACAATAACTCCACTAGGTTTGTGATCACTGTGGGCAGTCGGAGGTTGGTGATTGCTCTGCATTTTGTCTCATCTATTTTTCTTACCTCAGCACATTGTTTCACAGATGAATTTAAACTTCATTTCATATGAAGCATAGACTGTGTGCAGTTTCTGTCTGTGAGATCGCCAGCACTTCTACTATTTTGAAATATCTTGAACAATATAGAAACCCAGAACTCTCACTTTCTTTTTCATTTTACCTTCAAGCTTAAGATGTGAAGATGAATATTGTGGGTAAAGAAAGGCATTGGATTCTACATGAGGACCTACTAGTGGACATTGCTTGCATTTCATGTGCTGCAGAGAATCTGGAGAATCTACTGACAGTGGATCAGAAGGCCACTATGTTTCCCTCAGGCTGACCAGACTATTAGGGGATCCTAAATCTAAGCATTTACTTTAAAAATATTATACATTTTCTTTGTTCCTATTTTTAATGGCTCTTGACCCCTTTATACCCTAGAAATGTCTTCCTGAAGGACCTGGGATTATCTCATTAAATGTGACCACCAAGGAAGACAGAGCCCCTTTTTCCTAGTCTCTGTGGAAAGGCAGGATCCTAAGTCAATGGGCACAAATAGTGAACACAGGTGGTGTAATCACAACTCAAAAACCTGTACAAACTGAGGACTAGCTTGAAGTGCTGACATATCCCCTTGTTCAGCCACTCTGCTGCTCACACTCCATCTCTCATCCACGCTGTTGCCTCCTCTTGAACTTTAAGGATTCATGATAAAACTGGGCCTGCAGGGATCATCCAGGATAAAGTTCCCATCTCACTGTCATCTGATTAGCGATCTTAATTCCATCTACAGCCTTCATTCTCTTTGGGCGTTAGAATGTGGAATGCGGGGAAGGGGAGTCTTTGCCTACCAGCACATTCTACAGCAGCGGTTCTCAACCTGTGGGTCGCGACCCCTTTGGGGGTTGAATGACCCTTTCACAGGGGTCGCCTAAGACCATCGGAAAACACATATATAATTACATATTGTTTTTGTGATTAATCACTATGCTTTAATTATGTTCAATTTGTAACAATGAAAATACATCCTGCATATCAGATATTTACATTACGCTTCATAAAAGTAGCAAAATTACAGTTATGAAATAGCAATGAAAATAATTTTATGGTTGGGGGTCACCACAACATGAGGAACTGTGTTAAAGGGTAGCGGCATTAGGAGGGTTGAGAACCACTGTTCTACAGAGTTTCTTCTCTTCTTTTTGAATAATGCTGGATTAGTTAAAAAAAAATAAAAAATAAAATGACACACAGTTGTTTTTCAAATGAGGAGAGTAGAACCTGAGTTCAAAGCTTACAGTCAAGTATTTTTCCAGGTAAAGAGAACTACCTGTCTCTCAGCAAGTCAAAAGATCATAGTTTTCTATTTGGTTTCCATGAACATCACACTCTATTTTGACATAAATGCTATTTTGACCCAATAGACACAACTGTTATTTTTACTATACTTTGGCTTATAAAAAGCTCCCAAATTCACTTAGCTATTACTAAAAACGTTTAAAAAAATAATTTAAAGCAGCCATGGAAAGATAATAGTGGGTTTTTTTTCTGGTTATAATAATGATCACAATTACTGATAATGCTACTCTAATTATCCCATCATCAATGGTACCTACTGTTAGTAGTTCAGATTTTTTTTATAGATACTAAAAAAGAAAACAATATAAAATCACATTAATATCACATCGCTCCAAATTGATACTGATTTCTTCTGCCTGGCAAGCTTTCCTTCCCAGACCATGTTTATGAAAGTGTGCTCCATTATTCATCTTTCATTAATATTCCCTGGCCATGAGATCCATTCTGTTCTTTTATACTCTCATTCTTTCTCTCTTTGGGAACACATTTTAACTTAGAGTTTCTCCAGGATGCTTATTCCACCAGTAATGCTTATATGCATGTTTTTTTAAATCTATCAAAGGTCTTTAAATAAGGTCCTTTTAAGTAAGGTCCCCTTTAAATAAGGTCCCTTATTTTTAGCAGAGATCCTAGAACACAAGATCTCTGTTTGTTGAATTAAATGTAGAAAGTAAACTCAAAATGTCTTTTGAGTTTTATTAATCTGATCCCATATTTTATTAAACTGAGCCTAAAATTGTTACTATTGAGAAGGTTAAGGAACTTCCCATTTTACCAAATTCTTAATTATGGTTCGAAACCATTTCATATTCTTCTTACTTTGCTCCTCACCTAGAAAAATTGACCAGTGCTGCCAATCTAAAGACAAATGCTTAAAATTTTAGTTTAAAACTTCTGGACTTAGTACATTATAAAACTAACAGGTGAAAATAAGCACTTAATTGGTTTTATAGGCAGTCTTAGGATTCCAAAAATAAATTTTACCAGACTCAGAATGGTCTGTGAAAGATTTTCTGTAACCATAGTTGTAATTAGCATTTTGTGACAAGGAACCAATGTGGTAGTTACATGAAGTGAAGAAGAAGAAGAAGAAGAAGAAGAAGAAGAAGAAGAAGAAGAAGAAGAAGAAGAAGAAGAAGAAGGAGGAGGAGGAGGAGGAGGAGGAGGAGGAGGAGGAGGAGGAGGAGGAGGAGGAGGAGGAGGAGGAGGAGGAGGAGAGGAGGAGGAGGAGAGGAGGGGGATTGGCTATAGCTGAATTGACTATAAGAAGATTTAGCAGAGTTGGCGATCCCAGGCCTGGAGTGGACATAATAGTAATTAAATGTAGTGGAATTAGCAGATCAATTAAGGAAAGAATAAAATTTTAAGCATAATATTTTATCAAAACTTATTTGAATTTTAACAACTGTCTTCAACTTTATACAAAAATAACTTGGGAAGCTGAAGTTCATATATAGAGATTGAAGAATTATTTCCAGAAAAATTAGAAACAAAATAAAAAATTTAAGACTTCATAAAAACAGTCTGACAAAAATAGTTTTAAAGGATAATGTAATAATCTTATAAGTGTAACTCTTCTAAGATTTATAGTGCTTCTTATTCTCTCTGATTGACTCCTTGACTCTCTTGTCACGTATCTGTGTGTATTTTGGGGGTGAAAATAATTTATGAGTATGAGAGGACTTAGAAAGAAGGAAAAGAAAAGGAAAGATGGGAAGATAATGAGAGAGAATGTGTGTGTGTTGAGAGAGAAAGAGAGAGAGAGCGATTTTTAGTGTTTCAGCAGTCTAAATATGAGTCCTTTGGATTGCTTGCAAATTGTGTTACATCCAACAAAAGCAAAGACTGTAGCTTAGAGGAATTTTCCCTTCTCCATTGTGTCTGTAATTCTTAAAATGCAAGGTTATATATCTAACCAAAATATTGCACTCTGATAAAAATGTAATTGAAGTGAAATACAAGCTAAGATAATGTGATTGAAAGCTAAAATAAAATTAGAGGCAGAAGTCTTTAGTGTTAGTACATTTTGAGTTCAATGATTTCCAAAGAAGGAAGAAAAATAGCAAAATTATCTCATTTGTCATTACTCTTAACTTGGCTGCCAGTCTATAAAATATTCATTTTTCTGACTTAGACTTTCTCTTACTAATTTTCCAAGTTTCTGGGAATAGTTAGCAGATAGATATGTAGAAGCTCTGTTTTCTACTAGAAACATAACTATTAAGGCACTTTAAGATTCCGGGCAGACATTTCCCTGTAGTTAATCAATATGACATGTGCTTCCCAATTAAAGAAAAACAGGCATTATTTGAGGATGGCAAACAATAATAATTGCAGGGAATCCCCATGTTAAAATAAATAAGGCCTGGTAGTAAATGCAATAATTCCGTAGATGGTGGATTCTTTTCTGTTTACTTTATAAAGGGTTTATCTCAGTAATGTAAATAAACTTTTCAATTCGAGCTTCTCCTGGGGATCCAAACATTTTCAGAAAGAAAGAACAGCTGTCCCCAGCACTAAGTGACTGTGCAGTTAGCTACAAGTCACAGCACCATAAAACCGCTGTAGCAGAAAACAGTTTTGTGAATGCTCCTGGAGTAAGATACTTTGAAGGGTGCATTAATAGGTATTTATCTTTCAGCAAACCTCCGGTTGCCTCTTCTGGGGTGGTTCCTTTAGCGATCCATCATTACATTCCACCTGGCCCCCAGCCACTAATTTATGTAAAATTGTTTACTATCATCTGTAAACATCGGGGAGCATAAACACACACACACACACACACACACACACACACACACACACACACACACAGCTAGCCTGTAATTTCACTAGTAAATGCTATAGATAGATAATCAGAGACACGGAGTCAACTGATATGCCAACAAAGTGAATGATATTTTTACACTGAGGAATTACTAAGAAACACATTCACTTTTCTTGGGAATTATAACTCATCAAGAATTGTTTATGGAAGAGCTTTGAAAGTGATGTGAGCATGGTTAAATAATGGGGATTTCACCAGAGGCTTAAAAAAAAATATCTTGGGATTTTTTTAAACGTTAGAGGTATATGGTTGAGCCACCTTTATAGAAATATTTTTACAGAAGAAAAGGATAATTTTAAAATTCACTAAGAATGAAAAGGCTTTTTGTTACCGCTTTTGAAAATTTTGTCTGCCCCTCCTTTCTTTACTAGAGGAAAGAAGCAAAGGAAAATTAGCTTTTATGACTTTTCCAGAATTTTAGAGTAGTTTCTTCCAGAACTGAGATCATTCCCTAGTCGTATTTCCATTTAGAAAAACCACAAACATTTTAAAGCCTTTCTCCACACATGAATTTTAATGGAAAACAGTGTCAAAAGGAAAAGAGGCTTTCATGTAAGCTGTTTGAGATGGCCATGAGCTAAATTTCATGCTGTTTGCAGTAAGTCTTAGAATTGCTCTTTGAATTTGGCCTTAAGGACTCTAACATTTAATTAATTAATAATAACTTTTAAGGAGAGGAGTGTAGAAATAAATCCCTTCTCTGCCAAGGAAATTACAACTAACATACCTCACATAACCAGGCATGCCTGACTAATACCCATATTTGGCTCTTGAGTCAGGAGGTAGGTCACTTGTGTTTTGGAGTGGGGAGAGGTGGGAAAAAGGGTCGTCTGTGCCCCTGTCACACTATACTGCCACCCTCTTCCACCGGATGCTGTCACTGAGATAAAAATAACCCTGTGATGTTCATGTCCCAACTGCACTTCTCTAAGGTTTTCAAATCTCAAATGATTGCATTCAGCCTTCCTCTACATATCGCTGTGGTCTGGTGGCTAAAGACATCAGACATATCTATATATTTGGTTGGTCTGGTGGCTAAAGACATCAAAATTTTTTTTATCCTAAATGTATAAAATACAACAGTCAAAAGCTTATTACTGCTTTTTACATATTTTAATGCCTTGTAGTACAAACCGTTTAATTCGGAAATGGAAGATAAGACATTTTGTGCATTCCTCAGCAAGTTAACGGACGCTTGGCACTTAATACTCTGGTCAGACAGAAGCAAGATTGATGTGGTAGCTGGTAACCCAGTGCCCCTCCTCAACATGCACAGACTATAGCATTGGAAAGGGGGAATCCCAGCTCACACTTGTTTCATAAAAATGTGTGGCTATGATGGTGCTGTGTAATTTGGATTATTACTTTATGACACCATTCACTTTCTGTTATAAATAATAAATTAACTGTGTTATCTTTTGTAAATGTCAGACATTCTGGCAAGTTGCAGAATGTACAGATTTTTTTTTCATTGCAAAGTTTTCAGAAAGTAATGTCCATTCATCTCACATCCAAGTGTAATGGGGACTGTGCTCCACGGGCCAGACCCCTGAGGACATCTGAACCGTGTTCCTGATGAAGGCTCTCGGGCAAGTTTCCCTACCAGTTGGAAGACGTGCCAGTAGTTAGACCTGGGAGATCTGGGAGTCGGGAATGATTGTGTAGCCCATATGGGAGCCGAGCTACCTACAGAGATAAACATAGGTCAGGTGCTTATTCCATCACAGATCCACAAATGAGAAACTGCTGAGGGGGCCATGAGCTTATCTGCTGAAATTTGACTTTCACTAAATACCCAGAATAAAAAGGGGTGAAATTCACAAAGAAAATTTATGAGGCAAACTAATAAAAGATTTGCTCTCTGCTAACTTTGTACCAGAGGGGAATTGAACATTTGTTTTATAGATACCTTGCACAAAGATTTTCAATGTCAAAGCAATGAATTATAAGACCGTCCAGTTTCTAATTACAGACTGATCCAGGGGTTTTATTTCAATAAAATAAGGAAGGTTATCTTTATCAGAAAATGTTGGTATTTTAGAGTCTAGCAGAAGTCATAGGTTCATCTACCCTATGCCATTACTCTACATGTAAAGAAGTGGAGGTCAAGAAGGGGAATGACTTGCTTTATACAGCAGAGAGAGAAGCATTAGAACCAAACTTAGAACCTAGACAGCCGTGGGCAAACTACTGCCCGCGGGCCGAATCCGACCCATTTGAAATGAATGAAACTATTGAAAAAAAGACCGTACCCTTTTATGTAATGATGTTTACTTTGAATTTATATTAGTTCACACAAACACTCCATCCATGCTTTTGTTCCGGCCCTCCAGTCCAGTTTAAGAACCCGTTGAGGCCCTCGAGTCAAAAAGTTTGCCCACCCCTGATAGGATATCAATTAGTACATGTGTGCCAGGAAATAAATAAAAAAAGTTTAAAATCGCTACCTGAAAGCATTTGTGCTTGGTGTGGCACTATTTCCTGGTGAATGCTGCAAAGTTTTGGAGCACCACTACATTTCTGTCCTGAGAAGTGGCAAATGACACTCCATGACACCAACTATTTTGTGCCCTTTCGTAAGAAAATATTTTCAAAATAATTTTGTGGACCCAAGTATCTAATACTTTTTTTTTAAAATCCTCATCGGAAGGTATTTTTCGTTTGATTTTTAGAGAGAGAGGAAGAAAGAGGAAACATCCATGTGAGAAAAACACATCGACTGGTTGCCTCCTGCAGGAGCCCCTTCCAGGGCCCAGGCAGGGGAAGAGTCTGCAACTGAGTTATGTGCTCTGGACTGGAATTGAACCCAGGACCCTTTGGTCCACAGGCCAATGCTCTATCCACTGAGCAAAACTGGCTAGGGCATCTAATTCTTTAAAAAAAAAAAAGCAAGGTCCTTTTTATGTAACTTGGATTTGAAAATACTATACTTTTAAAATTATTTATGAGAAACACATTCTTCTGAGATTAAAAATGTAAGACTATTCCAGTTTTATGCCTCACAACCTGTAATTCACTGTCACTGTGACCTGCTGCAAATAGCCATCAGCCCCTCACCCAGGCTGGCCAGGCACCCAAGCGAGACCCCCACCCTGATCCGGGACACACTTCAGAGCAAACCAGCTGGCCCCCTCCCATGCACCAGGCCTCTACCCTAAATAGTAAAAGGGTAATATGCAAACTGACCCTAACAGCAGAAAGACTGGGAATGACTGGTCACTATAACACACACTGACCACCAGGGAGCAGATGCTCAATGCAGGAGCTGCCCCCTGGTGGTCAGGGCGCTCTCACATGGGAGGAGCTCTGCTCAGCCACAAGCCAGGCTGATGGCTGCCAGTACAGCCGTGGTGGTGGGAGCCTCTCCTGCCTCCTCAGCAGCACTAAGGATGTCTGACTGCAGCTTAGGTCTGCTCCCCGCTGGCAAGTGGACATCCCCCGAGGGCTGCTGGGCTGCCAGAGGAATGTCTGATTGCCATCTCAGGCCCAATACCCCGGGGATGAAGCCTAAGCCAGCAGTGGTCACCCCCGAGGGGTCCCAGACTGCGAGAGGGCACAGGCCGGGCTGAGGGACTCCCTCCCCCTGAGTGCACAAATTTTTGTGCACCGGGCCTCTAGTTTAAAATAATAGAAGAAAAGTCCTGGGTGAGATTGCAAATTAAATTTGAATAAAACTTACTTTGTAGTACCCTTCACATTTGTAGAACTTTGTGTTAATTCTTATAAATATATATTTTGGAATTTGATAGAGATTAAGATGAAGAATATACAGGGTGTCCCAAAACAATGTATGCACACTTTGAATAATTATTAATTCCAATGGGTTAAATCTGAAAATAAAGAAACCATTAATTGAGCTATGAAAAAATGTATGTGTATACATTTTTTTGGGACAACCTATACACTTAAGAATTAGGCTCATAAAAATGATTTCTGAAAGCCTGAACATGAATTACTTTTTTGACAAAGGAGAAGTTATAGTATCAGGTAAAATAAAAAACCCTGAGGAATTTCCATACTTCACTTATATAATAACTACTATAAAGTTTGGTAAACAATAAATGTTGATCAAATAAAACAAACAAGTGAATACATCCATATAGTAAGAACATAGCAGAAGAAAGAGGGCTGTAGAGTCTTGTTTTTCAAGACATTTGCTGAACAAATGAGATAATAAAATAGGGAAATATAACTATAACAGAATGAAGACATTTTTAATAGTGTTTTTAGAAAGACAAAAGATATTTTTACTAAGACTGGTCATCTACCTTTTTCTTTATTTCATTCACTTCTGTCTCTTTGGACTATTAGATAATTTATTATAAGTATAATTCTAGGAACAAAATAAACAATTAAAAATGTTGAAGAAAGTATATAGATTATTTGAAATAAAAGTATCAATGGATGTGATTTTAAATACTTTCAGTAATACAGAAATTATGCTATCAAATTTGTAAATAGAATACTAGATATTGTTATTTATAAGTAATATATGCAATCACAAAAATGAGATTGCAAAGGGATATTATGACACTCCTGTATATCACATAATGCATTGATATTTATAGTTATATTCAAAATACGTGTCTGTGATCTAAAAACATCAGCTGATTGTCAGATCAGAAGTGACCAATCATGGTTTTTCATTATGATAACCTCTAACAAGTCTTTTTTTTAATTGTTGAAGCTCAATCAAATTTAATTAATTAGGATGTCATTTTCCTTTAGCAACTTCAGTCTTTTCCTTTTTATTGAACTTATTGGGGTGACACTGGTTAACAAAATTATACAGGTTTCATGTGCACAGTTCTACAACACATCATCTGTAGATTGCATTGTGTGTTCACCACCCCAAGTCAAGTCTCTCTCTATCACCATTTATCCCCACTATACCTTCTTCCACCCACCTCCATTCCCAACCTCCTCCCTCCCAGCAATCACCACGCTGCTGTTCATGCCTATGAGTTTTTTCTGTTTTTGTTGTTGTTGTTGTTCAATCTCTCTATCACCACCCCCAAACCCAGCCCTGCTTCCCCCTCCCCCACTCCAATAGATGTCTATCTATGAGTCTGTCTCTATTTTGCTTGTTAGTTCATTTTGTTCATTATAGTCCATACGTGAGTGAGATCATATGGTATGTGTCTTTCTCTGACTGGCTTATTTCACTTAGCATAATATTCTCCAGGTTCATCCATGCTGTTACAAAAGGTAAGATTTCTTTCTTATTTTAGAGCCAAGTAGTATTTCATTGTGTAAATGTACCACAGCTTTTTTATTCACTCATTTACTGATGGGCACTTTGGCTGCTTCCAAATCATGGCTATTGTAAATACTGCTGCAATGAACATAAGGGTGCATATATTCTTTCAATTTAGTCTTTCCACATCCAGAAGTGGAATCACTGGGTTATAAGGCAGTTCCATTTTTAATTTTCTAAAATAACTAGGGGCCCGGTGCACAAAATTTGTGCACTGGGGGGTGTCCCTCAGCCCAGCCTGCCCCCAACACATACTGGGAGCCCTCAGGGGATGTCCTAGTGACGGCTTAGGCCCCCTCCCTGCTCCCCTTGGGGAGCAGGCCTATGCTGCAGTCTGGCCTCCCTTTGTGGAAGGTGACGGGGCTGATCAGGGGAAGGCACCAGCCCCATAAACCTGCTGCTGCAGCCACTGCCAGTCATCCCAGCCAGCAAGGTTTTTTCATCAACAAGGACTCCAGTCCCTTCACCATGGAAAACAAGACAACTTTCTTTAGGCATTTTCAAGATGTGTCTTTCATATAATAATAATTTCTTTATTATTTTTTTTATCCTCACCTGAGGATGTTTCCATTGATTTTTAGAGAATGTGGAAGAGAAAGGGAAAGATAGAGAGAAACCTCAACGTGAGAGGAAAGCTTTGATTGGTTGCCTCCTGCATGAGCCCTGACCTGGGCCCTGGCCAGGAAGGAGCCTGCAACCTAGGTACATGCCCTTGGTCAGAATTGAACCCAGACCCTGCCATCGGCAGGCCAAGGCATTATCCACTGAGCCAAAGTGGCTAGGGCAGGATATGACATTTCTTAGCCCTCCAGCAGCGGACCTTCGTTTTTTTCACCAGGATGTGGTGAAAAACCCTAGATCACCTTTTTGGATTCTTATTACCCAAGTTACTAAGAATATTACCAGTGGCATACAGGGAGCTTAGCCAATGAGTGGTCAGAAAAGGTGTTTCCTCTGTAGTTCACACCAATCCCCTGGGCAGGGGACCCCCATCTCCCCCCGATCACTGGCTCCGCACTCGCCCAGGCCTGACGCCTCAGCCAGAGGCGTCCACACCCATCACCTTCCAATCGCCGTATCAGCCCCTTGCCCAGGCCTGACGCCTCTGCCAGAGGTGTCAGGCCTGGGCAGGGGACTCCCATCTCTCCCCGATTACCAGCTTCTGGGCGGCTTCTGGGGCTTCTGGGGCTGGCCTTCAGCCTGGTATCGTATCTGATCATGGGTGGCAGGCAGGCGGCTTCTGGGGTCACACATGGGGGCCTGGATGGTGGCTCTCACGCTGGTGGCTGCGCTGTCCCACCCTGCCTGCAGTATGCAAATTATCCGCCATCTTTGTTGATGGTTAATTTGCATATCATGCTGATTAGCCAGTGGGAAGCATAGCAAAGGTACAGTCAATTACCATGTTTGTCTATTATTAGATAGGATTCCATACTGCTTCCCACAGTGGCTGTACCAATCTGCATTCCCCAGACAGTTCATGAGGGTTCCTTTCCTCCACATCTTTAACAACACTTGTTTGTAGTTTTATTGATAGGAGTCATTCTGACAGGTGTGAAGTAATATCTCATTATGGTTTTAAGTTGCATCTCTCTGATGATTACTGATGTTGAGCATTTATCATGTAAAATAAGTTGATCATGTTACACATTTTAGCCAGTTACTATTCTACTTCCATAGAGAATTCAAGCCTATGTTCCATTAGGAGCCCAGCTCTGACTGACACCAGTGAGAGAAAAACCTTTAATTACACCCTCCAAGCCTGAGTGGTTTTATAACCACAGCTCAAGAAGAATACATTCTTTCCTCCCACAAAGACTTGCTTAAGACTTCACAGAGACCAATGAGGCTTTTGTGAACCATGTTGTAATAGGGACGTTTTTGGTTTATTTTTAAGCAAAAGAGTCTTTGGCTCACTATACCCATATTTTCGCACTGTATTATTCCCATGCTAATAAACAACTGGAATTTAGTCATCACAGCATTTTCCTAAGACAACCTAAGGACATTAAGGGTCTCCAGAAAAGACATGGCCTAACAAACATGATTAAGTCCTTTTTGGCTTCAAGAACTGGAGGATTAGTTTTAAGAACTCCCAGAAATCGAGGGGACACTTCTACACTCCTATCCAAGCTCCTGGAGGGTCTAAATCTCATCACTGAGACACCATCTGAGGACCCACCAGGTAGACTGAAGAATCAGCTGCTCTTCTAAACGGTATTTAATGTGTCAGGAAATATATTATTTTTCAAAGCCATTCCCCCTTCCCCCTTTATCCTGTATATCATGTGTTTTTTTTTAAATCTTACCATCATAACCACTGAAATGTACTTTAATATAAATCTTTGACTAGAAAGGATCAAAAGGCAAAACAGTGACCAAAAAACATTTCTTTGATGTATTTTTTATATTTCTGAAAGCAAAAAAAAAAAAAAATAGTGAAGGTAAAACAGACTACTTATTCTTCAGTTCAAATCTCTGACAGGCAGTCTTTTCCATTAGAACTCAAAAAGGAGTGAAAGATGGGATGCAGAGAGCGTTTTGATAATTTGCAGTGTCTTAATCTCCCTGTTGATGCCAGAAGACCTAATTAGCCTACACTCAACAGGTGCTGGGTAACAGTATTTCTAGCAGGTCTTGAAACAATAAAAAACATCAAAGTGTAAATGGATTCTTAAGCTACTATTTTTGAAAATGTCAACAAATATAAAATGTTATCACTAAACTGCAGTTTTAATAAAGCCTCATAAAGTCTATCTGTGGATTACTATGGCTTTTCAAACCTGGAAGCAAAGAATTTGAACTTCGGCAATGTAAAAAAAAAAAAAAAATAGCTCTCTATTTGTGTTCCATTAGGCCCAGTTGAAATGAACTCATTAAACAGGCATATTTATTTATTCAGCTTCTTGGTTTATTTTAGAGATGAATTCTACAATTTGGAAAAGGTTTCAGTATTGAATTAAATTTCTCAAGTGAGTGGGAGTCCAAAACAAAACAAAACTCTCACCTCCCAACTAAAAGAAAGTAAAAAAAAAAAAATTACTTATCTGTTATCTACCTAGAGCAGTGGTTTCAACCTTCCTAATGCTGCGACCCTTTAATACAGTTCCTCATGTTGTGGTGACCCCCAACCATAAAATTATTTTCATTGCTACTTCATAACTGTAATTTTGCTACTGTTATGAATCGTAATGTAAATATCTGATATGCAGGATGTATTTTCATTGTTACAAATTGAACATAATTAAAGCATAGTGATTAATCACAAAAACAATATGTAATTATATATGTGTTTTCCAATGGTCTTAGGCGACCCCTGTGAAAGGGTCGTTCGACCCCCAAAGGAGTCGCGACCCACAGGTTGAGAACCGCTGATCTAGAGCCAACAAACCACTAGACTAGTCAGGAGCTATCAGGGCAAGAAGCTAGAAATGTATCAAGAGACAGAATCCTCAACATTACATTTCTCAGAATCATTTTTCTCAAGAGCCATGCAGGCAATCTTATTTTAGGGTTTTATCTCTATCTCATCCCTTGGTCTCCTTTGGGGAGGTGTTAATAAGCTGGCAGCGGTAGCCCAAACAGAGAAGCGCTAATTGTCCGTGAAAGAGCCATGTGTGGGCAAAGTCTAACATGAGAGGTGAAAAGATTAATTCACAATGTAGCTAAATGTCCCTAAATAGTGAAGAATGTGCTTAATTGCATAATGAACCTGAGATGTTAGCACAGGAATGAAAAGAGAAAGAATTCTGATAATCCAATTATTTTGGGACACTATCTTATTATAATTGCTAGTACTTTCTATGAGCCAGGCACTGTGCTAAAGACATTTCATGTGTTATTTCATTTGGTTATCACAACCCCTCTGAAATTAGACACTATTAGAACCCCCATTTTATAGACCTAATTTTATATAGCTGTAAGATTAGAATCTAAAGGACAAAAATTGATGCAGATTCATAGATACAGAGAGAGAATGGTGATTGCCAGAGGGGAGAGGGATTGGGGCATTGGTGAAGGGACTAAGAATCACAAATTAGTGGTTACAAAATAGTCACAGGGAAATAAGTAAAGTATAGGCAATATAGTCAATAATATGGTGATAAATATGTATGGTGCCAGATGAGGGTACTGGAAATATCAGGGGAACACTGCAAAGTATATGATTATCTAACCACTAAGCTGTACACCCAAGACCAATACATAATAAATATAAGTAAATAATAAACAGATAGATAAATAGATAAAAGAATTTTAAGTGAAGTAGCAGAATCAAGCTTTAAATTTGCACCAAAGTTGAACAAGTAAAGAAAACTATTCAAGGCTATTGCAATAGAGGGGAGAGGTCAATGCTGAGTCCAAATTCAATTCCACTAAAACAGACGGGCTGGAGGGTTATCCTAGGCCAGTGTGTTTGCTAACTGGCTTTTCCCAAAGAGAAAGTCAACCTTTTAAATATCTTTATGACAAGAGGTCCTTTTACAACTTAAGAGCAAGAAGCCCTCTGAAGTTAGGTTCTTCAAAGGGATGGCTCTCCCGGTCCTTAGGAAAGATACTTCTGAATTGAAAACTGGCAGGAGGAGGCTTTTAAACAGATTTACATCTCTAAGGGGGCAGAGAAAGAATTTATAATGATAAGTTTTAGTCAGAAAGAAGTCTGTATAAAGTTTAGTGCAGCTGAGGGGATTGGTAAAGCTACCCTAGGCAGTGATCTGAGTCAAATAACTTTGTCCCCTGTATCCTGTACCCCCAAAATATATGAGAATCGATACCAGAAAAAGCAATGAGCAAAGAAAAAATATTTTTAAATTCCCTATTTATTCCCTTGCTTCATTAAGTTTCAGTTTCTCCATTCTTAAACAGATTTTCCTAGATCTGTAGATTGGAAGTCACAAATCTTGAGACCCCAGAGAGGGTCATGAAGAGTGGAAGGAAAAGGAGCTGCCCAGGATTCCTATGGAAGCTGGGTGATGGGCGGCTAAATCCACAGAGTCCTCGTTTTGCTTCAAGGAGGAAAGTTCTGTTTATCAGTTGCACAAAATGAACTTCTGCTTAAGAAGTAAAAATAGGGAAGAGGATTTTCTTACAAGATAAAGTGTGATAATCACTAGATAAATAATATTTCATATGTCTTCTAAGTAGGACCCACTAGAAGTCTCCAAACTACCTTAGATTTCAGAAGATTCAAAGATAAAAAAATCAAAGAATAAGGATAATTAGTACTTTCTTCTCCTTTATAGAGATAGCCCCATATGCGTGTACTATGGTCATATACAACCCATGAAGGCATGGACCATTTCCAATCATATATGTAGTATGAAAGCAGTAGTTACATAATACCTACCTATTCCCAACCTGTAAATCGACAAATGCACATGCCCACATACACTAGGGTGTGCCCACCATTAATCTATAAATTGGGCACAGATCCATAGGAGCTGCTTTCTGTCTACAGGGTGTTTTAAACACATCTTTTCCCACTTCACTAAAAGCAACGTAACATTCTGCACAGTGGCGGCAGCTGAGTGATGGGGAAACATTGTTTTCCCAGATCCTGATAAAATACAACTCTTATTTACATAATATACAGAAGGGTGGTGCAGTTCGTGAAGTCTTCAACTTTAACTTACGTTGCCAAGTTTTATTTGTTGTGGGTTTTTTACAATATACAAGGTGGGGCAAAAGTAGGTTTACTGTTGTTTATATGGAAAATAATTAATAAATGATAATTCAAGAATAAGCACTGCGTTTCGCATATGCACAACTGTAAGGCAACTTTTGTCCCACCCTGTGTAACACCTGCTAGAAGAATTAACATAGTTTCACTCAGCGCCCCCCTCTTCCTTTCAATGCTTCTAAAAACTAATACTCTGTGGGCCACAGGCCGTGAGGATTGTACTTGGTATTTTTTCACAGGGTCCTAAAAGTTCCCAATATTTTAATCTCCTAATTGTCAGATTTGATTTGAAAATCTTTTCTCATAAGAGGCAATATTACAGTTGGGTAAAGCTCTCAAGGAGGCCACTGGTGCACATGCTGGAGCCTGCTGGGCTCAGGACACATTTCTTAAGGCAGCATAAGAAATCCCTATTATTGTGACTTTCCCATAGTCTGAAATGCTTCAGCATGTGGGAAATGAAAGAGATGAAGGACCAATTCAGGGGAGGAGAGGAGTTGAACTTTAGTAGCTTGTAAAAATGTCAGGCTACTGGGAATAAGACACTCACTTTGGCCACTCTCCTGTTCCTGCCTTCATTCTCCTGCAATGTCTGTGGGGATCCCTGCCAGCTGCCCTTTTCCTGGCCTACAACTATTGCTTGAGAAAGACATTCCGCTACCCCACTGTGGAAGAGAATTTCATCTCTTTCCTCACTTGTGGCTAGTAACAACAGGAAACAGCTATAAAAATGTCTTTTTAAAACCTTGTATCTGTCTATTGCTTTTACCATGAATAGACTATCATGCAGTCCACCCCCTTTCCAGCAAGGAAATTTATGTGTGGATAATAACATAGTTGTATTAATTAATTGTGTGCCGGTCAACTTGCTGTTGTAGAGGAAAAACAAACAAAAATGTCTGATTTATAACATTTGATGATTTCCATCTGGTCAACATTCCCACTTTGGAAGATTTCATCGATGTGATGTCATTGAACATAGAATGTGCTAGAAGCCCACACTAACATCCCACTGGTTTTAACAATATATAAAAGATGAAAATCCCAATTTCTTTATCTTCTGCAGTGCAATTCAGGACCATGGCCCGTCAGGAAAAAATGGTTCATACATGGGAATTTGATTTTTGGACTTAAACCACAACTTTAGAATCTGATCACAGAGGGAGTTTATGTTCAAACATGGGACATTTTTATGCTGTTGGCTTTTTATTCTAGAAACACCTTCACTACTCTGACGCTATTGGCCATATGGGTGGATGTCATTTGGAAACAGAACAGTGAGTGAAATTTCAGCCTGAAGATGAAGTGGCCTTGGGATTCATGTGCATTTTGTGTATTTAACGTGCTCTCCCCACCTATTTCAGAGCCTTTTGTGAGCAAAATCTAGTCATTCACCCATTATCTCAGGAAGATCGGTTTGGATGGACCTACCTCGTGAAAGGTAGAAGCAGAACTGTTTTGACCCACCACCCATTTCCTATCATGAGGGACAAAGTCACCTTCTGAAGACATCAGATCAAAGTTAAACCCAATGGTTTAGAGCCAAGACAACATATCACTGGGGTAAGTGTTTCCTCAGTGGGCCCTCCCCATTAGAGCTACAACAGTTCCCTTGTGGACCACCTCACTTCTCCCTCGGAAGAGGATGTGACTTATCTGATGGGAGTGCTTGGCCCAGCCCTTCTTCCTGACTGTAGAGAGGACCCACTTCTGTTTGCTGGCCGGGGGACCTGGTGAGGGTCCCCGAGCTGCATCTGCTCACAGGACACTGAGCTAGTTGTTTTCATTGCACTCCTAACACCTCTTTCCAACACAACTTTTTTCTTTTTTTCCCCATTAAAAAGCTGATCCCCATCCTATTGCTGACTCTCATGATTCTGAACTGCAGTTATGAAGAAAAGCTTATCATCGATACTCCAAAATCCAAAGTTTCCACGTCTTCATTTCCCTTTTTCTAAGGGATTATGTCTCTGTTGTTCACTTATTTAGTTTCGGTGGATTTGTGGGGAGGAAGGAAACATAATAGCTTGTGTTTAATCTCCCATGTTTAACCTGCTAATCCTGTCAACTGAGAATTTAAATTCTTATGGAATAAGCACATTAAGCAAAACCAGGCATTGATTAAGCATTGATGAGTAACAGCTAATTAAGTTGTAGCTGTGTACAGCTGTAGTTGTGTACTTTTTAAAATCTCACTCTATTAACTGCATGATTCAAATGGCGGTGCGGAAATGACTTCATTGAAACCAGTTTAGGTGTTCCTGCCAAAGGGTCCTATTTCCAGGCAGAAGCCAGGAGTCATTACTTTTCCCCAAGTGCTCTGGGTGATTGCTGTGTAACACTCATTTTCACAGGAAAAAAGAAGACCATTAAATGACAGGATAGTAAAAATAAAACAAGGGGAATCCTTTTATAACACATCCATCCATCAAATCATTATGTTGCACACCTTCACTATCATACAATTTTAATTGTTAATTATATCTCAATAAAGCTGGAAAAAAAATAGAAGAAGCAAGATGTGGCCTGGAAGTGAATGATTAAATGCAAAGGCAGAGAGTAATTTTGTGAGACTTCTGAACAACAAAATCCAAGTTCTAGCTCTGAAGACAGAGTGGCAGTGGGAGTGTCCGCCTTCCCTTTCCAGCCTAGTGGTTCCCAAACACTGGGATGCATCTGAATCACGGGAGCGCTTCTGAAACGCACATTGCTGGCCCAAGCCATGCTGTCTGGGAGTCTGCATTTCTAACAAGTTTCCAGGTGGCGACATATTTGGTTAGGGAAGCGCGCTCTCAGAAACTTGCCTCCAGTACTGACACACAAATCTTAGCTTTTATTGGTCCGCGGACACAAGAATTAGGAACATATGGATTTAAAGGAGGAAGAAATAATGAAGATGGGGAGAAAGACATTTCAGTTAGCAACCACTGGCCATGTAATGGGGATGCGTTTCTTCCCTGTACACCTTCATCAAACATGTTCCCAACAAATATAAATCTAACAAGCACACATCAGTGTCATTATTGTGAATGCTTTTACACTTTAACTAATCTAATTCTCCAACAATACTCTGAGTGTAATAAACGAACTATAATTATTCCCATTCTATAAATTTTTAAAAAAACTAAATGTAAATGAGCCTATGGCTTTCCAAGTTCACACAGAGAAAAAGTTCCAGAGCTAACACATTACCCAGGTTTTCTCACTCCTAGTTCAGTGTCCTTTCTATGACTTCACTGTGGTTTGTAAATAAGGCAAACACCAGAAAGTAGAGGGTGCCCACATGTAGAACTCAGAGAGTGCCGGTGTATAAAAGCAATGATCCCTTGTGGAAAAGCTGAGATCAGGATGAGAGGAGGGGGAGAGCCACTCCTCCCAGACATGTACTTTTAGGGGCTGCCAGAAAACACAGTAATCAGAAAATAATAATGTCACATAACATTTAAACTCAAAATTAATGCAAAAACCAATGAGAAAATATACCAATTTTGAATTAAAATGGGTCATTTGTTGGTTTTTAATAACTAGAGCAGCGGTTCTCAACCTGTGGGTCGCGACCCCTTTGGCAGTTGAACGACCCTTTCACAGGGGTTGCCTAAGACCAGCCTGCATATCAGATATTTACATTATGATTCATAACAGTAGCAACATTACAGTTATGAAGTAGCAACGAAAATAATTTTATGGTTGGGTCACAACATGTGGAACTGTATTTAAAAAGCTAGAAGGTTGAGAACCATTGAACTAGAGTGATGGTGCAATGGAAGTCACTTGAGCTTGTGCAAGTGTTCAAGGGGAACAGTTCAAATCAGCCATGGTCCCTGGAGCAGGCCAGGCAGGGTTATAGCATCACCAATGGGGTGCAAAAAGATTGCACAAGCATTGTGGGTCTTTATGTAGGTGTGTCTGTTAATTGCAGGGGTCATGTGATCTTTTTCTACTAACTTTAAAATATGGGAGGATTGATAAATGCTTAGAAGACATACATTTTTTTCCTTTTGCTTCATACTACACATCTTAGCAAGGCAGCGCCTAAGGGGTTAATCCCCCTTTCCTCCACATCTTTAATTCTCTGTTCTATCATTTTCTAATTTTCTTGTGTGTGTCAATAAGAGGTTAATTTAAAAAAATTCTTTCTATTTTTATTTTTTCAATTACCGTTTACTTTCAGAATTATTTTGTTTTGGTTTCATGTGTACAGTATAGTGTTTCGACAATCATACATTTTACGAAGTGTTCCCCCTGATATTTCCAGTACCCACCTGGCCCCATATATAGTTGTGGCGGTATTATTGACTATATTAAGAGGTTCTTTCATTAAAAATCTTCACCCAAGAATATGTTTTTTTCTCATTGATTTTTAGAGAGAGTGGAAGAGAGAGGGAAAGACAGGGAGAAACCTCCATGTGAGAGAAACACATAAATTGTTTGCCTCCTGCACGAGCCCTTGCCAGGGCCTGGACTGGGGAGGAGCCAGCAACTGAGGCACATGCCCTTGACTAGAATCGAATCCAGGATTCTTCAGTCTGCAGGCCAATGCTCTATCCATTGAGCCAAACTGACTAGGGCAAGGGGTTCATTCTTGATAAAAGAAGAAAGAACAGCTGGAGTTCCCATT
The DNA here is from genome assembly GCF_014108235.1 of Myotis myotis. Taxonomy (NCBI): domain Eukaryota; kingdom Metazoa; phylum Chordata; class Mammalia; order Chiroptera; family Vespertilionidae; genus Myotis; species Myotis myotis. The sequence goes on from NW_023416401.1 coordinate 46,914,557, forward strand.
GAGATCTGAACAAGAAGAAGGCTGGAAAAACTAATTTATCTCTAATGTGAAAGAAAGAGTTGGGTTACATATCCACTTTGATAATGTCAGTCTCAGGGTCAAGTAATGGCTTCAAAAGCTGATTTGACTCAGCTCAGCAGTGGCCATTTGGCCATTCAGGTTCACAGTTTACGAAGCTCACTGAGGAAGGGAAGTGGCTACCGTGAGACATTCAGGCACTAGGGGTGTGAGATATAAAACTGTTTTCACATATGCTAATTTGGCTCATAGAATTGATAACAGTCCTGCATTTCATGTCTGTAGATATTAAATCTTTATTTCTGCAAGTAGCTTGTTTATTACTCACTGAGTTCACTTGTAGACATTTTCTATTTTAACATAAATGATTTTGACAGAAGAGCCTGCAAGGTTTTTTTAATTCTCTGAGCACCTCCCTACCCCCTTCAACTCTTCAATTTTGTATATAATCAAAGTAATTACAACTGTCATTGCTAGTGTCACTTGAATGAGGAAAATAATTTTCTGGGGTGGTTTTTAATAATGCGGATTCCAGCCTCCTCCCCTCGATATTAATTCTGCAGGCCTGGGATCAAGGCCAGTCATTTGCATTTTTAAGAAGCACTCTGATGATTGTAATATAGATGGGGTCAAGCTCCCTGGGGAGCAGACTCTGCCTCAAAGATTGGCTTGCACAAAATTTGTTGGGAAATGTATCTCAGGATCGGTTCCCGTAGTGAAGGGGTGAGAGGGTCCACAGAGAACATGCTCACAGCCTCAGCCACCCTGTGAGGCTCTGGAGCTGTGATGGTTCTTCAGAGATGGCAGAATTGGAATGATCAAACAGCTGGGACCTTTTCCCCTCACCCTCATCAAGCAGTCACTGTATACAGGCTGCTGTAGGGAAGGAGGCTGAATGCTGGACAAGGCTAGGCAGCTCTTAGAAAGGCAACAGAGAGGGGGCTGAGCAGATCCAACATCCACGCTACCCCACTGCCCGGCCAGGCATCAGGTGAGGCCCCAGAGCAAGTGCCGGCCAATGGCCTGTGGCCAGAATCATGTGCTCACATCTAAGCCAGATAGTTTCAGAGCAGACAGGTGATCCTTTCCCTATCTCTTCTGACCCACAAATAAGGAGACCATGTATTCCAAACAGAGCACTTACAGTATTGTGTGGTCTCCGTGATCTTGAGTTCCCCAGTGCCCATGTAGAACTGATCCCCTGAGCTGACCTGAAATGGAAATGGAACATGAACTAGAAGAAACCAAGTGGTTTTCAGCTACTGGGATTTCAGCACTGGTATGATCTACTAGACCAACCTTCCTAACAACAGCCAAAGCTCAGTTACACAGTGAATTGCATGGGATCAGGATTATCTGGTGATATTTATAATTAGACTGAAACTATACCTAAAGGCTTTTACCAAGTTCAGAGTTGGAAGAAATAATATCTTGGGAAAGCAGATAACAATTCCCAGATGGCAAGGGGGATCTGTCACCTATCTTATCTGATTGGATAGCACTTTAATTGTGTGACCCCCCTCTGCCATCTACTATAAAAAAGATAAAGCACTCCCCTCTTTTATACTCAAGACATGGTAAAAAGAAACCATATCATTGTTTTGCCCTGTACAAAGGTTAATACATTTTTAAAGCATAGAATTTTCCCTGGTGACAAAAGGGAAAGGGACTTTCCAACCCTCTCCATTCGCTCAGAGAATTTTCTTTAGAAAATGTGTAATTGTAAATTCTTTCTCCATCCCTTGAAGGTGCATGTCACCCTTTTCAGAAAGCGAAATAAGCCTCTTGCTTGTTTTATAACCCAGGAATGCTTTTCTTTATGGGCCTTAGAGCCATCTCTTTGAAATGTAAACATCAAGGAAGACATAGCCCCTTTCTGCCTGTCTCTGTGGGGATTCAACTAGGCACCTGGTTCCAAGTCCCAAGGACTTGCTTTCCATAGATATGGGAGACATTTCATTTTTTCCTTTGGGTAAAAACAAGTAGGTAACACGGGTAGCAACCCCAATTGCCAGGTGAATCCAGAATTAACTACGTGTACCTAGTGATGTTGTCCATTCATCATACTTGATGATAACATCATTTATCTTAAGAACATGTTTGTAATGGGTTGTACCTGTCTGGCTATATAAAAGGATGAAATTACTTTCTGTCTTTGCAATCTCTCTATCAGAGTTCCTGTTGTGTGTATCACAGTCTAGTTTAACGGTTATTCAATAATAAAATGGTTTAATTAATTTTTACCTTTGTAGGCAGGATTCACTGGGTTGGCAGGTTTCTTTTTATTTATGTTCCCCAACACCCATAATAAAAATTGTAGTACGAAATGAAAATGGCTCCTGATCAATTATTCCAAAATGAATAAATCATCATTTTGTACATCCTCCAAAATTTAGCTGGCATAGCCAGCAACCCTGTAAATCAAGTGATCATATTTAATCACAGAGAGCTTGACTGTGCGCCTGGACTGCCTTGAGAGAGTTCTCAGACTATCTGATTGGCTCTAATTTAAATAGTCAATGAGTACTTCAATGAGATTACTTTTATGGTGATTACAGGTAATTAATATCAACCTACGTTACACTTTTTCGAATAAAATATTTTGTGTTTATGTTTCAAAGTATAGGAATTCAAGACTTTGACCCATCCAGTCTGTACTGAGACTGTATTGTATGGGTAGTCATGCCAGATGCGGGGGGTGTGGCGGGGGCAATCTTAGGATTATCTGTGAGCCTTTGCTTCACTTCCTTGTACAGGTAAGGTGGCCCTCTATTCAGGTGTAAGTTTTCAAAACTATGCAGAGGCTTAATTACCAGTCTGTTCTGATCATCTTCTATCCACCCCATCGGTGAAGGAGTGATCCTGAACCTAAATAATATGAGGTAGACAAACATACAACATTTGACTTTGGACAGATGGGATTGGTAGTGGCTTATTCATCACACAGCCTCACAGCCCAGGAGAGGAGGGTACCACCTGCTATCCAGGGCCACGGGGGGTTATACTTGGGAGTAAAATGAATCAGCATAGGCTGGGGAGTCAGGCTTTGTAGTAAGAAGAAGAGGTGGTGACCTTTGGTTCCCTCTGGAGGATAATATTGGTTGGTTTAAATAATCTTGTGAGCAAAAAGGGGAGTGAAACCCATTTGGTTGAGGACTGGGTGGGATGCAGGTGGTCCAGCTGCTGGGTAACTAGCTGATGGAGAGACCTTCCTGCTGAGTGGGGAGCAGATCAGGTGAGAGCAGGGGAATCTTGGCTAAGTCTTTTAGGCTCTGTGAGGCTCAAAGTTGTCACAGCAGCACTTAAAAATTTAGATTTACAATACACAGTCCTAAATAGAGCATTTGAATTTGTCCTCAATAAGGAACTAAGTAATTTGAATATCTGGCATATCTCAAAGAATGTAATTGAAATCATGGTTATGATACATACTGTTAATCGGGAATCGATTTTTAATGTTTTGTTGCTTATCCTATCACATATATTAATTTAAACAGTAAAATAAGTAAATATATATATATACTAGAGGCCTGGTGCATAAAAATTTGTGCACTCGGGGGGGAAGGAGGTTCCCTCAGCCCGGCCTGGGCACTCTCACAGTCTGGGACCCCTCGGGAGATAACAACCTGCTGGCTTAGGCCTGCTCCCGGGTGGCAGAGGACAGGCCCAATCCCTAGGTGCAGCCCCTGGTCGGGCTCAGAGCAGGGCTGATTGGGGAGTTGGGGCGCCGCCCCCTGTCATGCACAGAGCAGGACGGATTGGGAGGTTGCGATGCCACCCCCAGTCAGGCTCAGGGTAGGGCCTATTGGGGGGTTGGGGCACCGCCCCCTGCCACACTCAAGGTAGGGTCGATGGGGAGGTTGCGGCGCCACCCCCTGTCACACACAGAGCAGGGCCCATCAGGGGGTTGGGGAGCTCCCCCCTGTCACTCACAGAGCAGGACCAATCAGGGGGTTGAGGAGCTTCCCCCTGTCACTCACAGAGTAGGGCCGATAGGGGAGTTGGGGCACTGCCCCCTGTCACACACAGAGCAGGGCGGATCAGGGGGTTGGGGCACCGCACCCTGTCACACTCAGGGCAGGGCCGATGGGGAGGTTATGGCTCTACCTTGTCACACACAGAGCAGGGCCCGTGGGGGGGTGGGGTTGGGGTGCCGCCGTCTATCACCCACAGAGCAGGGCCTATCAGGGGGTTGGGGCGCTGCCACTGTCACATTCACGGCAGGGCCGATGGGGAGGTTATGGCTCTACCCCATCACACACAGAGCAGGGCCCGTGGCAGGGGTTTGGGGCCCCACACCCTGTCACACAGAGAGCAGGGCCAATCAGGGGGTTGGGGCGCTGCATCCTGTCACACACAGAGCCGCACGGTGATCAGGAGGTTGGGGAGCTCCCCCCTATCAGGCACAGAGCAGGGCTGATCTGGGGGTTGGGGCGCCTTCCCCTGGCTGAAAGCAGGTTTCTGGGGTTTTGTTTAGCTTCTATATTTGTAACAATGTTTCAAACTGCAAGCTCAAAGGCCGGCAGTGGCAGGCAGCAAACGTTGGAGACCTCCGTCACTGAAGCAAGCAAGCCTCATGGTCGTTTCAAGCTGCCTGGCTGCCAGCCGCCACCTTAGCTGGCAGTTAATTTGCATATCGCCCTGATTAGCCAATGGGAAGGGTAGCGGAGGTACAGCTAATTAACATGTTTCTCTTTTATTAGATAGGAGATATATATATATATATATATATATATATATATATATACACACACTAGAGGCCCGGTGCACAAAAATTTGTGCACTCGGGGGGGAGGGGGGGGCCCCTCAGCACGGCCTGTGCCCTCTTGCAGTCTGGGACCCCTCGGGAGATAACGACCTGCTGGCTTAGGACTGCTCCCAGGTGGCAGAGGGCAGGCCTAATCCCTAGATGCAGCCCCTGGTCGGGCTCAGAGCAGGGCCAATTGGGGAGTTGGGGCACCGCCCCCTGTCATGCACAGATCGGGGCTGATTGGGAGGTTGCGATGCCACCCTCAGTCACGCTCAGGGTAGGGCCGATTGGGGGGTTGGGGCACTGCCCCCTGTCATGCAAAGAGCAGGGCCCATCAGGGGGTTGAGGCTCTGTACCCTGTCACGCACAGAGCAGGGCCAATCAGGGGGTTGGGGCGCTTTCCCCTGTCAGGAACAGAGCACGGCCAATAGGGAGGTTGTGGCCCCGCCCCCCTGTCACACACAGAGCCGCAGGGCGATCAGGGGGTTTGGGCGCTGCCCCCTGTCACGCTGATCCCGGTGCCGGGAGGCCTCGCGGCTCCGCTGATCCTGGTGCTGGGAGGCATATTACCCTTTTACTATATAGAATAGAGGCCTGGTGCATGGGTGGGGGCTGGCTGGTTTGCCCTGAAGGGTGTCCTGGATCAGGGTGGGGGTCCCCACTGGGGTGCCTGGTCAGCCTGGGTGAGGGGATGATGGCTGTTTGCATCTGGTTACACACCCTTCAGGGTGGGGGTCCCCACTGGGGTGCCTGGCCAGTCTGGGTGAGGGGCTGAGGGCTGTTTTCAGGCTGGGACTGATGCTCCCAACCACTCCTTTTTTCTTTTTTCTTTTTTTTCGGGGCCACCTTTAGCTCTGAGGCTTGGCTCCAGCTGTGAGGCCTCAGCTGCTGAAAGTAGGTATCTGGTTTGTTTCGGTTCTATAATCGAAACTCTGTATCAACTCCAGCTCTGAGATCCCGGCTCACTGAAAGCAGGTTTCTGGGGTTTTGTTTAGCTTTTATATTTGTTACAATGTTCAAACTGCAGGCTCAGAGGCCGGCAAGGCAGGCGGGGAATGTTGCAGTCCTCCGTCACTGAAGCAAGCAAGCCTCATGTTCAGTTTAAGCTGCCTGGCTGCCGGCCACCATCTTGGCTGGCAGTTAATTTGCATATCGCCCTGATTAGCCAATGGAAAGGGTAGTGGTCGTACGCTAATTACCATGTTTCTCTTTTATTAGATAGGATATATTCTAGAGGCCGGGTGCACGAAATTTGTGCACTGGGGGGTGGGGGGTGTCCCTCAGCCCAGCCTGCACCCTCTCGCAGGCTGGGACCCCTCGGGGGATGTCCGACTGCCGGCAGTTGGACTTCCCTCTCACAATCTGGGATGGCTGCCTCCCAACTGCTCGCCTGCCTGCCTGCCTGATTGCCCCTAACCACTTCTGCCTGCCAGCCTGATTACCCCCTAACCATTCCCCTGCCAGCCGGATCGATGCCTAACTGCTCCCCTGCTGGCCCAGTTGCCCCCAACTGCCCTCCCCTGAAGGCCTGTTGCCCCCCAACTACCCTCCCCTGCAGGCTTGATTGTCCTCAACTGCCCTCCCCTGCCGGCCATCTGTGGCTACATGGGGGGTGGCCATCTTTGACCACATAAGGGCGGCCATCTTGTGCAAGGGTGTGGCAATCAATTTGCATATTACCTCTTTATTATATAGGATATACATATATGCACATATATACAAAAATGATTACAGTTTTTAACACCCCAAGGAACACAGTAACATGATTTTAGTGCTATTTAATTCCACTTGGGGATTAAAACAAATAATAGTTACATGATTCTTGGTCAAATACTTTTGAAAAGTTATCTAGGTCAAGCAAATTATGATTTTTCTCTGAGTATTTGCAAAATTTCAGTATTATTGCAAAATGATTACAATAAAAATACAGGGTTGAGGAAAAATACATTTATAGTTGTGGGTATGCTAAACACAGAGTTTATTCTTGTATTATTATTTATTCATTATTGCATTATTTTCCATATGAATGACTGTAAAACCTACTTTTGCCCCACAATGAATAATGAGGAAAGCTAATCAGAGAGATTAATATGGGAGAAGCATGTTTCAAATTTAACTGGTTTTAAAGCCACACTCATATTCATTATTATATTTAAAAAAGGGGCTTATGTTCAAAAGACCACTATTTTGGTTTTGATAACATTTTTAAGTATAATAATTACTTTAAAAATCATTATGTTATGCCAAGAGAAAAATTTGTTCAAATATAAAATTTTTTGTAAAATGTGTGTATATACTTAAAAAAATAAATGTACAGTAATAGTGCAACTTAGACAATATAAATGTCATAAGTTCTTTGTATTCAAAAATGTTAGCAACATTTTATAGTGAGATAAGTAAATATATGTTGGGCTTCATGAAACAAAATTTTGCTAAGATTCCACTAAGAAATATGAAAACAAATTAAATAATTTACCTTTTTGGTAGAGATTTTCTTCTCTCTTTCAATAGTCATGGGAACACCTGTCCTATAAAATACAAAATGTAAGCTGAATTAATTAAGCAGATGTCTATTTGGAAAGCAATATGTCAAATTTATAGCAAAACCCTAAACTCAATTAGAAGAAGAATTAAATTCCTTTTCCTGAAAATTAATAAAAAAACAACCTACTTGCATGATTTAAGAAAAAAACAGAAGAGTGAATATGAAATCACAAAAGGAAATTATGTCATATAAACAGAGGACAGATCTTGGCCACAGCAGCTGAATTCCAGCCTGATTATGTATTCATTTTGGCAAGTCGTAGCATGTTTTGGTTACATATGTTGGGTTCAGAATCTCCTTGCTTATGCTATCAAGAACTAGAAAAGGATTGGGAATGGAAATTAACTAAATTAAGAAATTCAGTGTAATTGGTATTTTATAAGAATAGGACAAAGCTTAAAGAAAATGTAAGAAAATGTATTAATATGAATAACATGGTAAAGTATCACTCATTGTAGAAGGTCATAAATTTATGAATTACATATAAATAAGAATGAGGTAAAAAATCAAATTGAATATGGATAATGCAGTGATATGACATATATTAAACTGTAGTCCTTCTCTGATTGAGGTCATTTTACTTCATATACATCCCACCTTGTAAGGAGCCTGTGGGTGACAATGAAGAAAGACCTATCCCTATGGTCTAATCATTGCTAACAATAAGCGGGTGACAAAAGATGCAGGCAGCATAGTCTCAAGTCCCTCTGAAGTGTGAGTTCTGGGAGTATTTTTCACCAAGGACAAAAAAAGAAAGTTGAATTAAAATAGGAGGAAGAAAATATATTTCATTATGTACAGAAAGATTAAGAGTCATCACATAATTAATCAAACTATAAAAAAATAAATGAAACTAACAAAGAAGTCTCTGTTTAGAAGTCTTATTCATTGTAGTATAAAATTTCTCCTAACTCAATAACAGTGTCAGTATCTATTTTTGGAAATCAAAACACAGGGTTCTAACATACATTTTTAATGGCACATTTCCTCCCAGGATCCTCTGTAATTTGAAACAGAGCAAGGGAATTTCTATCTTCAATGGCAACTCACCTTTTTAAACACTTATCACCACAGCTGATTTGTTATAATAACAGACTTTGCACAAATATGACATTTGAAAATGGTTTACTATGAGAGTATCAATTGCAAATGCAACTCTTGTCTGATGGTATTATTGGCCCAGATTTGCTACTTATCTTGTACACACACACACACACACACACACACACACACATACATATGAAAGTGCATGTACATATAAAAGTATATGATTCCACATCTATCCATATCCTATCTAATAAAAGAGTAATATGCAAATTAACCATCACTTCGCAATAAAGATGGCGACACCCAAAGCCAATAAGGAGGGAATATGCAAATTGATGTGGCAAAGATGGCGGAGAGCGGGCGCTGGAGGCTTGGCTTCCTTGGTCGCCCCAGGCGGCTCTGTGGCCACTGCCTAGACAAAGCCATAGTGGCAGGGCCGAGGCAGAGGCGGTTAGGGGTGATCAGGCCAGGAGGGGAGGGCAGCTGGGGGTGAGCAGGCCAGCGGGGGGTGGGGGGCAGTTGGGGGTGAGCAGGCCACCAGGGGCATGTCAGTTGGGGCCAAGCAGGCCGGCAAGGGGGGCAGTTGGGGGCAAGCAGGCCAGCAGGAGGGGCAGTTTGGGGCAAGCAGGCTGGCAGGCAGAGTGGTTAGGGGCAATCAGGCAGGCAGGCAGGTCAGCAGTTAGGAGCTAGCAGTCCCGGATTGCAGGAGGGATGTCAACTGCCAGTTTACCGATAATCAGACATCCCCCAGGGGTCCCAGATTGGAGAGGGTGCAGACTGGGCTGAGGGACACCCCCCCAACCCCCGCATGAATTTCATGCACCAGGCCAATGAATTTCATGCACCAGGCCACTAGTATATATTCCAAATATATATACAAATATCATATATATAAATATAAATTATATATATATATATATATATATATATATATATATATATATATCCCAAGTGATCTTGCTGTAATCTCAGCTGGGGAGAAACCATGGGCTCTTACATTCTCCATTGTTCTCAATTGGTAAATGAGCTCAAGCCTCTCGGGATTGTTTCTTAGACAACACCTCCAACTGAGATGCCATGGCCTAACTGTAACTTATTTTTACCAGGTAATGAGCTGGCAGGTTATTTTTCCCTTCCAGGCTGTAATTTTTAAAATCAAAGGGTATTGCTTTCATTTTATGTGCCGTGTGAGCAGCAAAGTACTGGGTACACAAATTTAAATGGGTAGAAAAAGGGAGGGAGAGAGAAAGGAGGGAAAGATAGATGCAGGGCAGAAGGCTTCAGGGATTCTTTTGCTCTTGTCCGAGATGCACGAGAGAAATGTTCAGTAATCGCTGGACTAGGATAAAAGCCAACCTTGAGGAAGAATAACAATACCTGGGATGTTTCCAATAATTCCAGAATTTTCTTCAGTCTCCCATGATGCGGAAGACAAAGATCAGGGCCAGTAAGCACCCCCATTGACTGGAAAAAGAAACTAAGCTATTTAGTAAAAAAATGGTTCTGCCAGGATCCAGCCCCACATATACCTGCAGCTCCCTATTCTTCAAACTCATCTTCCAACTCTCTATCTCCTTTATTTACATTTATTTCTCTCCTCACCAGGACCTTAGATGCAGAGAAGTGATGGTGCAAAGGAGTAAAGTAAACTCCAAAGCAAATTCTCACCCAGCTCTCTAGTTCCAAATGAGGGAAATGTCCTCTTGGAGGTGCTAATATCTGCCTCGCTCAATGATAATCACTTCTATTCCTATTTTTAAAACTATCAAACTAAAAGCAAAAACAGAAATAGAAATCAGGCCTACAGGTTCCAAACCAAGGCAGGAATGTGGTATGTGTGTAAGACACAAATTTGATTAAGCCATAATGAAATAATGGACTGGACTCAGGAACATCAAATGTCACACTCATGAGAGCCACCAGTGTGGGGTGGCCGTTCTGTTAGCAGTGATTTCAGTCACCCCAGAATGTGGTCTGGGACTTCATCCAATCAGCTGTGGAAGCAAAGGGCTGAGATAAGAGCTCTTAGGTCCAGTTTGATGTGATTTCCTCCCAGGACCAATGATCAGAAAAACTAGTAAAGCCCTGGCTAGTGGCTCAGTTGGTTGGAGCATCATCCTGTCCTGTACATAGAAAAGTTGTGGGTTCGATCCCCAGTCAAGGAACATTCAGGAGGCAACCAATTGATGATTCTCTCTCATATCTGATTTCGCTCTTTCTCTGTCTGTGTGTCTCTGTCTCTCCCTTCCTCTCTCTAAAAAAATAAAAAAATAAAACCATATCCTCAGGTGAAGACAAAAAAACAAAACAAAAGAAAACCTAGTAGAGTGATAATGGAAATGTAGACTTTTTGGTTTTGTCTTTTGTATAAAAACTGGTGCAAACTGGTTTTCTTTGCATCAATTAAACTATTTGGTATACTGTGTAGTTACAAGGAAGTGTATTCACCTGCTTGATTAATCCAGTTTCTCACCAAACACTTACTGATTACATGCACAAGAAATGTTGCTTGGGATTCTAAGGAATAAAGCAGATATGTAAATGGCATTTTCTTCAAGCTCTCAGGTTATAATATATGAACATAAGAAATTACAATACACTTCTGAATAATGTATACAGAAATAGAGACTACTTATAATGCTAGATCTATGCACTAAAGAGAGACAGGATTGCAGCACAGGGGAATGCAAAGGAGGAGACTGTATTTTCAGTTTAGAAATGTAAATTAAAGTTCATGTTTAATGTGACATTTGAGCTAGAGAGAAGGAAGAGTTTGCATTACAGTTTAAGAAAAAGAAAAACAGATACCCCAGACAAAAAGAACAGCAGGAGCAAAAGCACACAGACAGGAAAATTTTACTTTCAATTCTAAATAGCTTATAGTCCAGTAGGACCAGTGTCTGTGCTGTAGAAGTGCAAATAATGAGAAAACCACTTAAATGGGTTTTTGGGTTCAGAGTACAGCACACAAGAATGATTAATATATATGGGCATCATTCTATAGGCAATGGGGAGACATTAAATATTTTCGAACAAGGAAATGATATAATAAGTCATGCTCTTCAGGAAATTAATCTGGCAGCCAGCTCTGGGAACATAGAATAGGAAAAGATGGAGATAGAGAGGACAGTGAGAGGGAGGCTACTGTGGCCCCCCAGAGTTTCTGCAAGGAAGGAGAGTCACTGGGAGATGAATGAGAGACATTTTGGATGTTAACCAAATGATATTTTACAAGTGAATGGAGGTGGGACTAAAAGAGAAAAATAGTCAAAATGATAATTAACTAATGATAACTAACTAACCAGTACTTTGATGTCCCAAAGTACTTTTTTTTTTTAAAGAAGAGATTCTGTCAAAAGAAGTGTGATATTCCTGAGAGATAAAAGTGATGTATTATTATGCCACTAAGAACTTTGATACAAGGATCGTATTTGATCTTTTGAAATTAATTATTGCTTTTGAACAAGGAATTAAAAGCCTTAATTGCAACGTTTTTGTCATCTGACTTTCTTTTTTATTAAATTTGTTGGGGTGACTGACATTAGTTAATATAAGTTTCAAGTGTACATTTCTATGATATAGAATCTGTATATTACATTGTGTGCCCACCATCCAAAGTCAAATAATCAAATCATTAAAATCATCACTTGACTTTCCAAGGAGGGAAAAAGAAGACATTTTTCTGCATCAATTTCCTTAAGACTGGATGGAGTGGTATGAGAAAAAAAGGTAGATTTTCCCCTCTTCTTCATATAGAAATTCTAAACCTCAAAAATGTACCCAGAGGACTCCTGGACAGAGATACTGTTCAGTTTTCTTCGCTTGTTTTCATGTTTGGGTCTGTCAACTCAGTAGCTTAATAGCAGATGAAGATCCAGTCTGCGTAAGAGTGAAAGTTAACCTTCGGGAAGCATGCAGAATACTGTGGTTCCTCTGTTTATCCAAAATCCTTTTCTCCCACATGCTGGTGTCAACTGCCACCCCCACCACGTGATCTCATAAAGTCCCCTGACCACCAGGCCCCTTCCCTCCTTCCCTCCTTCCCTACAGAGCTGTCCTAGGAGTACAGGTCTCCATCACGTGTCCATAGTTCCTCCAGACCTCTGGGGACTGGCTTCCTGCAGGGTGAGAGCTAGTTCTGAGGAAAACCTGTCAACCCTAACCACTTACAAGAGAGAGAGAGAGAGAGAGAGAGAGAGAGAGAGAGAGAGAGAGAGAGAGAGAGAGAGAAATCTCAAAACATTGAGAGTAGTTATTGTTGGGGGTGAGGGAGGAGGGTGTAGAACATAGTGTGTGTGTGGGTGTGTGTGTGTATGTGTGTGTGACCATGTTGTGGGAGCTATTGAAAAATCCAAAGGCATAAACTTCAAAAATCCAATAAACTAGTTTAAAAATTTATAAGAGCAGTTCAGAAAGCACACAAAAGGGGAGTAGAAAGTATCAGATGGCGTAGTGGTCAAATTCACAGATTTTAGAATCAGCAGCCTGGGAACCCCGTTCTAGTCCTTACTGACTGTGAAGAATGGCAAGTTACTTACACTAAATAGCCTGTCTCTTCATCTACACAATAGGTAAGAGAATAGTATTAACTCTCACTTTTATTTGGGAGGTAAAGTGAAATAATATACATTTGTGTCTTGAAGACACTGGTTCGCACACCCGAAGCTTGGCACACATAGTCATTAACCCTGAGCTTCAGCATGGTGGTTGCTTTGATTTCCCTTTCTCTGTCTCTCCTTCCTCCTTCTATTCATCTCATGGTGAAGGATTGGTTTCAAGGCTTATGCTCTCACAAACTGTCCCCTGTGCCTAATATTGGTGAGAAAGTCAGGACTGTCCCAGCCTCATGGTATAATTTTCCACCATCCAACAGGGCAAAGCTAATTGGTCCCTAAGGGATTTCTTTTCCACAACTAAATTATTTGGCCGAGCTGTAGTATTATTTTTCTTTAGAAAATAATTCATTATAGATGCCAAATTTGAACCAAGATATGAAAATACATTTTAGACTATTTATATTTTAAAATAAAATTAGTCTACATTTATCCTTGTCACCAGGGAGTACTTCTCTGTGTGAATAACGAACATGCACACATTTGTAATTCTGTGGATAGAATTCCTCCACTCCACAGTTAACCTAAATGCGATGCTCTGTATTCCTCACTATTTTTCTATGTGCTAGATACTGTGGGAACTACAGGAAAAGTGTAAAGTCAGAACTGCCTTCTTTTCATCTTTCCCACCACCTGCCTCTCTGAAACTGCCCTGGTTCCTGCCAAACTTCTAATCAATTTCAAAAAAAAACAAAACAAGTCTGTTTACTATGGCCTTTGGCACCTTCTCCAGTACTCATGCAAACATATACGCAAATGTACTGACTGGCTTGTGTATAAGGTTACTTTTTTCATTGTGTGTAACTGTGAGAATATACTGTACATACAGTTTGCTACCTCTTGTTTTTCTCAATACGTCATGGAATGCCACCCCCACCTCCACCGCCCTGTCAGCTGAATAGTTCAAGGCATTGCTTGTAATGACTACTTAAATTCCCATTGTCTGAATGGGCTACATTTATTCAACAAATTTATTAATAAACACTTATCATTTTCAATTGTTTACCTCTACAAATAATGCTATGCTTAACATTCGTATACGTATTATCCACATGTCCTGGACTTTTGCTTCTCTGGAAGCATAAATCTGAGAGGGATTCTGGATAAAATATTATGATTGCTCCGTGAAAGAATATTTAAATTAAAAAAAGAATTTTATGGAAAAATATTTTGGAAGAACTGGTAGATGTCCAGGATAAAGGAGGAGACATTCATAAGTAGTGAGTTTCAGGAGGGCGTGTGAGAAAAAGCTAAGAGAGGAGTTTACCCTTAAGCTATTCTAGCTTGGTTAGAATAGTAATGAGATGCTCAATTTAAAGATGTGGGAGAAGGGAGAATTCCCATTTCTCTCTTAGTTTTTATGGCTGGTTGCATTAAAATAAAATAAGGTGAATTAACAGGAGAAAATTAAGTATAATGTGTGTGCACAGGTGAATTCACAGAAGCATGAAAATTCCAAAGACAGTAATGTAAAATGAGGTACAGATGTCAATCCAGATTATGGAGGTCAAGATCTGGGACCTCAAAGGAAAGTAAAACAATTCACAGGGAGATGAGAAGAGTTCATGTTTCCTAAACAAATGCTTGCCGCCCCATCTAGAGACAATGAGTCACAAGAAGGACTTCATCAAAGGGGCCTTGATAGTTTCTTCTTTGTCTATAAATTTTTCTTCCTAGAATTGCTCTGCATATATCCATGTAAACTGCCACTATTCTAGTCAAGTTATCATGATTTCTCACCCAGACAGTAGAAAACCCTCACACACCCATTCTAATTCAGTAAGGCTGATTTGGGGCAAGTTCAAGCCTCAGCCAGGGTCTCCCTACCTGATCGCTTTCTCTGCTCTTACAGATCCAAATATTAAACACGTCCTATGAGGCCCTAAGGTTCTGGCCTTTAGTGGCAGCGTAATGTGTGCAGTTGTCCTTATTTTTGTGCTGTTGCCACACAAGGCACTGGAAGTTCTTGACCTTCTGCCCTTCACTTCCTCTTCCTGGAATGACTTCTCCCCCTTTTTCTCTAGTTAGTTCCTCTTCTTCCTTTAGAATTTAGCTCAGTTCTCACTCCTCAGGGACATCACTCCTCTAGTCTTTGACTTCTAAAGTAGGTAGCATAGCTTCCAAGTACCATTTATTACACAAATATTAGGCTTTAAGCTCCATGATACCCAAAACTATCACTATTTTGTTTTTAAATTTTGTCTCTAGTGCCTCAGACATATTTGATGATTAGTAAATATTTTTGAAAGTCCAAGAGCTCAAAATGTAATTAAAACTATTCTAAGCAGAGTGAAAGATAAATAGTAAAACATTTATAGTCAGAGTAAGAATTTCCATCTAAGACTTAAGTGTAGAGTCAAAAAAATCTAGTTAAAAATAACAAAAGGAGAAATGTTGCTCATAGTGTGATACCACCCAATGGGAAAAGTGGAAGCAGAAAAGTCAGCAGTATAGATTTTACTCAGAAAGATCAATGGATAAATTAAAAGGATGAATTTGAGAATCCAGCTTAGAAAATCACCTGATGAGTCTCTGAGATTTCTTTAGTCAATAACTTTTCAGCACAGCTAAGTCTAGTGGAATATAAAAGGATTCAAACTAGGAAAAAAAAAATTAAATTTGTTGTTCAATCTTTCACTTAAGGTAAGGGAATTAAGGGGGGGCAGGGAGATGGTTTGATTGAGGGAAAGTAGCCATGTGGTGGCAGAGGAGGGATCAGATATCGCCCAAATGCAGTGGTAACACTTCTTTAAAATCTTTGAGCATCTTGTAAGATGTGATTGAGTTATAAAATTAATGGTTTATAAGCCTATTATTGAGTTCAATGAAATCTCTACTAGTGCTTTTAAAGCAGTTATTTCCTGATCTCTTCTGAGCTTATTCACCAAATGAACAGTTGAATGCATTTCTAATCAACTGCAAATTCAAATGCAAAATGATAATTTGATCCATTAAAAAAAAAAAAAAGATAGTGGCTTTCAAATGTATCATTATTGTTACACTTACATTCCAATGGGAAAATACCAGCAAGACTTGCTGCCAAGTTTCTTTTGCTGATATACTTTAATGGTTATATTTAAAGGTATAAAATCAAATATATATTTAAGTGTTTTTGAAAAAAAATAGTTTCTCTAAATCTTAGTTGTGTAGGTTGATGGGAGAATTAAAAACAAACTTCTTTTTTTTTCTAAATTATTCCTTTTCCTGATATATTTCTAGAGGTATAAATTGAAGGGAGTATTGAATGAATAGTCATTTGTTATACCCATTCTGCAATGCATGTAGAGGAGTGTTTAAGAACACTTGTAATGAAAATGTTTCTAAGAACAATTTTTAAAAAGCAATTGTCAATGATTATTTTTTGAGGCTGCCTACTGTTATCTACAAAAGAATTACTGAGGAAAAAAGAAAGATTCATAAGTTATAAATATGTCTAACCGCTGTGCTGTACACCTGAAACTAATATGAAATAATATTGCATGTCAACTAAGAATGAAAAATAAAATAGAAAAAGTAATCGTGCCCCTGTATTAAAATTTAGAGCCTTAAGAAAAAAGCTGTAATTTTGTATTTTGACTTCTAATATCAAATTAAGGTCACAGATTTTATGACAATAATTATAATAATCATCATTCCCTTTGATAATTTTTACAAAAAAATATTAATCTAAAATAGTTTTAATGTGAAAAACTTGATTTTTGTATTTTTATGTTTCTAAGGTAATACAGAAATCAAATGTAAAAATGAAAATTAAACAATTGAAAAGAGAAGTAAATACATTAAATTAGTAAATATAGCCTTAACCGGTTTGGCTCAGTGGATAGATTATCGGCCTGCGGACTCAAGGATCCCAGGTTCGATTCCGAACAAGGGCATGTACCTTGGTTTCGGGCACATACCCAGTAGGGAGGGTGCAGAAGGCAGCTGAATCGATGTTTCTCTCTCATTGATGTTTCTAACTCTCTATCCCTCTCCCTTCCTCTCTGTAAAAAATCAATAAAATATATTTTTTTAAAAATGAAGAAAATCACTTTGTATACTTTATATTAAACTTGTAATAAATTTCATAACTAAATAGCATGTGAAGTGCCTATTTCTTCCATAAATTTATATTGTGCATTTTATAAACAAAACATGCACATATAATAATAAAAATATAATTTTATTAATAATAAAACCAGCACATTTTGACATGAAAAATGTGCTTATCAAAGTTGATACATATACTCATATTAAGTAAAAAAAAAAAATATGTTAAACTGAAGAGCTTTATCCCTAGAAGAGATATTTCCTGATCTCTTCTGAGCTTATTCACCAAATGAACGATTAAAAAAATCATTTTCATAAGATATTTAGTATTCAATATAACGTTCACTTACAAAACACATGCTCAGTAAAACTGTCAAATGAAACAGGCCTGGGAGGTCTGTGACCTTCAACTATATATTTTTAATCTGCTCATAATTACTTAGTAATATAATTACTTAATAGCATTGAATATAATGAATGTAGGTGCTAAAGGGGGCTTTAGAATTTTAGACTCATAAACTTGGTTCCATAGGACTTAATTTTATCCATATATAAGGATGGCCTTGAACTTTATACAGAGGAATTCAGTACCAGGTATTGATGACATAGAAGAATTAAAACTCCAAATTAGGGACAAGGAGGTTACCTAGAGGTTAACAAAAGGAAGAAGCCACTGCCATCCCTGCGCAGGAAAGACAAAGCTATACTAGACTAAAGGCGTGGTGCCAGTCTTATAGGACCAACAAGAACTTGGAATCGGGCACTTGGTCCGTTAAGACCTGGAACATAAAGGAAATGTAACTGCAGCCAGAGATGCTGCCCAGGACTGAGTGGGATCTGGTTCTTTCCTCCCCTGTTATGGTCTGTTGCTGACTTTGACTATACTTAGCCATGGGGGCCTAGGAAGTTGGGCAGCATAATTGCTAAGGCTTAGTTAGCTCTGTTGCAATTTAAAAAAAAAAATTGAGGAAAGGACTGGATCTGAAAAGATAAAGGCCAACACTGGGCACAGCCACCATATTTTCTACTTAGGTTCTATTCTCACCATTCTCTGCATATAAACTCTTATGTGAGAGCCCCATCGTTCTATATATCATGATGCAATGGTCAATTCAAGAGGGAGTGTGCTTTTAACAGTGGTGCTGAAATAATGTGATAGCCACATGAAAAAGAATGAAGTTAGACCCCCTACCTCCCGCTGTACTTTAAAATTAACTAAAAATGGATCACTGACTTAGCATCAGGGCTGAATTACACAATTCTTAGAAAGGAAACAAAGGAGGAATCTTTGTGGGAATAAGTTAGATGGTGGTTTCATGGAAACTACACCAAAAGACTTAAGCAAGAAAAGATAATTTTGCTTCACTAAAATTATCGAATATAATATGTCTTTAAAGAATATTATCAGAAAACTGCAGAGATAGCACACCGAATAAAAGAAAATATTTGCCATCATATATCTGATAAGGGACTTGGACCTGAAATATACAAAGAACTCTTACAAATACTCAGCAACAGAAAGACAAATAACGCAATTAAAATACGGGCAAAGCATTTGAAGAGAGTTGTCTAAAGAAGTTATACAAATAAGCACAATATACAAAAGTACATGGAAATATGCTGAATTATTCATTAGGGAAATGCAAAGTCAAATCACTTCACACTCACTAGGATGGCGAAAATCAGTCAATAACAAGTGCTGACAAGGATAAGAACACTCATACACTGCTGGTGAGAATAGAAAACGATGCAGAGGCTTTTGGGGGGAAAAAATGACAGTTCCTCAAAATTTTAAATTAGAGTTGCCATAAGAGTTAGCAGTTCTATCCTTAGCTAGTACCCAAAAGAAATGAAAACTAGGTCCACACAGAAACTTGTACACTAATGTTCACAGGAGTACTATTCATAATAGCCAAAATTGTCCATCAACTAAGTAATATACAAAGTTGGGTCTATCCATACAATGGAGAATTATTCATCCATAAAAATAAAGGAGGCAGTGATGCATCCTACAACATGAATAAAAGTTGGAAATATTATGCTGAGTCAAAGAAGTTGTTTAAAAAGAGCCCATATTGTATAATTGCATTTATATGCAGTATAAAATTGGCAAATCTATGGAGATTGCTTGTCTACAGAAAGGAGGGGGAAAGTGTTCACTGGTTCTGGGGCATGAGGCGTGACTACTAATGTCCAAGCTTCCTTTTGGGGTGTTAAACATGAAAACTACTGAAAACTACCAAGTTGGATACTTTGAATGGTAAATTCTATAGTATATGAATTATTTCTCAATAAAGCCGATAAAAAGAGCTTTTACCTGAAAAGTTGACATTTCTAGGTAAAAGAAAGATCTTTTGAGTCCCCTCCATCAAAAAGGTATTGGTTATGTTTCAGTAACCTAAAATAGTTAAGATCATATTTTGAAAACTGGCAATAGTAGAGTAAAAAATATTTGATTTTTCACAAGTACACATTGCATATGAAGATAGACACGACTGGAATGGGTTTGTTTAAATCCTTACTGATGATGTTGCTATGAAAATCAACCACATTTACAGGAGGAAAAATGAATGTTTGCTTGTGTCTGATGCATCACATCATATTGCTAGGCTCTGCACTTAATCAGTCGCCTATCTCCATTTATTTTTATAACCTCGCTCTTCATTTTCTTCATGGCTAAATTGCATGATATGTGTTGTTCTGCTTCAGGAAGAACCATCTGTTGTGTAATTATCACCAGGGGCTAACCATTATCTCAAGGTGCAGATATTCGGCATTACAGGTAATATAAATGCATAATTTACTATGTCTACATGCCTAATTGAAAACTCAAATGTATCCAGCTAGAACCATATGTGATCAAGAATTCTGAGCTTTGAGAAATAGCATCTTGCTCTCAAACTTGCAAACAAAATAACTTTTAAACTGCAAAATTTACTGAGCAAAATTTGAAAAATGACAGATTTGGGGACTTTGAGACAATTGCACTTAACTCAAGAGAAATTAAAGGCAGAAAAATAGGACTTATGTAAACAGAGGAAATATAATATTCATTGACATAAAGTCATAGATGACTTTGAAAATGTATTGCTGTTTGGAACATAGAGAGGGCAATTACAACATGTGGCAATTCCGATCAACATGGGCAGCGATCCTGGTCTTAATGTTATTTTATTTTTATTTCTGAACAACTGCTTAAGCTAGAGGGAAGAAAAAAAGGATAAAGATGATAGTTAACTACTGAGGATATTTTCTGATATATCATATTCTAAATTTAGTCTCTTGACACAGATTTCTGTGTACATTAGGCAAATTGTGTGTCAATATAAACGTTTCACTTTCATTAGGGAAACGCAGATATATAGATATATGAGTTTTTATTTACAAAATATAAAATGAAAATAGAGGATATTCATTTCCATCTGGTACACTGTCTTTAAATATTCTGCTTAAAATTAATGCTTGTGTGGCTGGCTCTAAATTCTTTCTTATGCATTACTGAAACCTACACTAAATAAAATCATTTCAAAGTTTTGTACTGTGACATAAAATGTACCCAACAGAAATTCATACCTGGTCTGCTCTTGTTATACTCCTGAATGCTGATAGCTACTCTCAGGATGGACACACCATTAGCATTCCTTGAAGTAAATCTCTAACTCTAGAATGCACATAGATAATAAGAGGTTTAATAGAAAAGGTAATATAAAGATGATATGTGTTGCTCATCAGAGGTCCTCAAACTTTTTAAACAGGGGGCCAGTTCCCTGTCCCTCAGACCGTTGGAGGGCCAGACTATAGTTTAAAAAAAAACTCTGAACAAATTCCTATGCACACTGCACATATCTTATTTTGAAGTAAAAAAACAAAACGGGAACAAATACAATATTTATATTTGCATGTGGCCCGCGGGCCGTAGTTTGAGGACCCCTGCTACATCATATGTCATTAAGGCAATGCAAAGTAAAATAACAAGATACCTCTAACACACCTATTAGAATGGTTGAAATCTGGAATGTTGAGAACACTAAATGCTGGTGAGGATGTGGAGCAATAGGAACTCTCGTTTATTGCTACTGGGAAAACAAAATGGTACAACCACTTTGGAGGTTGGTAGTTTCGTACAAAACTAAACATACTTTTACCATATGCTCCAGGAATTGCACTCTTTGTTATTTACTCAAAGGGTTTGAAGACTTATGTCCACACAAACACCTGCATATGGATGCTTACAGCAGCGTTATGCATTACTGCTAAAATTTGGAAGCAACCAAGGTGTGACTTCAGTAGGTCAATGGATAAATAAACTGTGGTACTTTCAGATAGTGATATATTATTTAGCACCAAAAAGAGATGAGCTTTCAAGCCATAAAGAAACATTGAGGAACCTAAAATGCATGTTAGTATGTAAAAGAGGTCAAACCAAAGACATGACATGCTCTATCATTCCAATATGACATTCTGGAAAAGGCAGATCTATAGAGAGAGTAAAAAGATCATTGGCTGTTGAGGTGGGGCTGGGAGGAGAATGAAGAGGTAGAGCACAGAGGATTTTTAAAGCAGTGAAACTCTTCTATATGATGCCATAATGATGGATACATGTCATTATACGTTTGTCAAAACCCATAGAATATGTAACACCAAGAGGGATCCCTAAGGTAAACTATGGACTTGAGCGATAATGATGAGTCAATGCAGGTTTACCAATAGTAAAAATTGAGCAACTCTAATAAGAGATGCTAATAGCAGAGGAGGCTGCTCATGTTTGGGGCAGTGGGTATATGGGAAATCTCTGGGCCTTCCTCTCAATTTTGCTGTAAACCTAAAAGTGCTCTAAAAGTATTACCTTTTTTAAAACATCAAAAACATATGCACCTCTATGTCCACAGCCGCACTATTTACAATAGCTAAGATCTGGAAACAGCCCAAGTGCCCATCAGTAAACGATTGGATAAAGAAGCTGTGGTACATCTACACCAGGGAATACTATGTAGCAGTAATAAAGAAGGGTCTTTTACTGTTTGAGACAGCATGGAGGAACCTGGAAAGTATTATACTAAGCGAAATAAGCCAGTCAGAGGAAGACAAGTATCACGTGATCTCACTCATATGTGGAATCTAATGAGCAAAATAAACTGATGAATAAAATAAACCAGCATGAAGAATTCAAAAAGTAATAAGAGGATAGACAGGATAAGAACAGGGAGAGGTGGCCTCATATTACCCAAGAAAGAATTTAAATGACTTAATTACTACAACAGTGCCATTTTGCTAAAGCATTAGAAGATAAATTTATATTTCAAAGGCTTACTGTATGGGTGGAGAAAACAGAGCAATCCAACAGAGAACACTAATTTCATGAATTTTTTGTTAACCTATAAAAACAGAAATAACATGATGAGGATTCTAAAAAGATATTTAAATAAAGTTCAAGACGGGGAAACCAAATATGCATCTGACATTGAAGCAGCCATTAATGTTATAAAGATGCATAATTTTTTTAAAAAATCAATCAAAATTATTCTTCACAACAGAACTATTAATCAAATTGTAATTTATTAATCTGTTGATTAATCTTCTGGTGAAGACTTTCTGTATTCAGCACTATGTACTATGGTAAAGAGTCATAAAAGTAAGCATATTTTGTTACCAAATAAATGGTATGTTTATTAAATAAATAAACATCATGGGATGTAGAACAATAAAATTAAAATAAGTTTTCAGGGCAAACTGCATTAAAATGTTTGGCAGCACTGTGTCTCCCTAAAGAAAAGTACTCTCAGACCATCCAGCCATGTTTGCCTCCTGGCTCAATGAATAAACAAGTAAGATGGAATGCTTTCCAACATTTGCATCTGTCATCGTGCTTGTTTTTCAAAATTATCTCTATATATAAAAGCCTAAGTGACCTGTTGACTGAACGACTGGATGACCGGTCGACTGGTCACTATGACGCGCATTGACTACCAAGGGACAGATGCTCAACACGGAATCGGGCTCCCTCCTGTCTGGATCGGGCCTGCAGGGATCAGACGGAAACCGGCTATCTGACATCCCTCGAGGAGTCCCAGATTATGAGAGGGCGCAGGCCAGGCCGAGGGACCCCACCGGTGCACAGATTCGTGCACCGGGCCTCTAGTCTAGTAATAAAAGGTCATCAAGCCATATATTTCTTTAAAAAAAAAACAACAAACTAATATTGTAGATGTGTCAGGCCATATTTTTATCTTCTTAATACACTTTTTTTCTTCTTTTACTAAATTATATATTTCTTTAGAATGAAATTGCGCTTCTATTCCCAGCAAGTATGAGGTTCTTGGCATAGAGCAGGTGAGAGATCATAAAAGCATGCATTAGTGCAGGGACTGAGGGAGGGGAGGACTCATTTTAGGAATAGGTGATAAAATCAGTAGGTCTCTGTGATAAATCTACCACAAAGCCAGCAAACATCAAACTCTTCAGAAGCTTACTAATAAATGTAGAGTGAACGGTGCAACTGGAGCAGCTTCCCCAAAAGAAACGAAAAGCAAAGACATGACTGATGGTGGAAGATGTCCTATGCTGACATGTCCAGGTAACAAATCTGGGAGCAAGGGAGAGGTCAAAGATAAAATTACAGCCAATATTCATGGAGGCTTTCTTCTGAGTATTTTACAAGTATCTCATTTAATGTTTACCAACTACCCTACTAGGGAAGTTTTATTTTTATCATATTCTACAGCTGAGGAAAAAGAAGCACAGGATTCTAAATAATACGCCCAAGTTTGCACAGCAAGTAGTGGAGGAGGCTGACTTTGAACCTGGGTTCGTAAACTTATTACTGCGCCTCACTGAAGAGAGGAGGTTACTAATAAAGTCCCATAGGAGATGTGAGGGAGCAGGGACACAGATAACGGTTTATCCTAAAAGGAAGATGACCCTAGACCAGCCGTGGGCAAACTACGGCCCGCGGGCCGGATACGGCCCGTTTGAAATGAATAAAACTATTGAAAAAAAAGACCGTACCCTTTTATGTAATGATGTTTACTTTGAATTTATATTAGTTCACACAAACACTCCATCCATGCATTTGTTCTGGCCCTCCGGTCCAGTTTAAGAACCCATTGTGGCCCTCGAGTCAAAAAGTTTGCCCACCCCTGCCCTAGACCCAAAGGAAAGGACATAAAGATGAGGGCAGATGCAGAAAGTGTTTAAAAGAGGTCAAACAGGGAGCTAAAGTGCTTGATGAAGAGGAAAGCAAGGCTGTCCCTAATGCTGAGGCAGGGTGAATATTGGGGTGTTACTCTGAAACCACTTGAATGCATGAGGAGAGAGCAGTAACTTTCATCATATTTCTCATGATGTCCCTGTGTAAGAAACATGAGAAAATCATTACAGTGACCATACGGTGATATTACTATATAAAAAGAAAAAATGAGGACTTAAAAAAAAAAAATTCAGGCTAGATCAGAATAACAGATGGATCATGTACTTCTGAGCTACATTATGTAAATTTGATTTTGAAAATCTCATAAAACCAAAATCAGGTTTTAAGGAATATAACATAAACATAAGAATTAAATTATACCTTCGTGTGCTAAGAAGTAAATCTAAGTAACTATAGAGAAATCTGTCTTTATTATTAATCAGTATAATCCCATAAAGCTGGAAGGGACTTTGGCATCAGGTGACCCAAACGCTTCCCTTCTCAGCAGAGGAAACGATATGACTTGCCAAAAATGACAGTTCATTGAGAGGAAAACCAGGCCTTGAGTATCCTGTAGTCTTTTCTCTTTTGCATGTGGTCGGGAGAAATGATCTCTCTCATGTACTTTTTGACCCATGTCCTCTTTGTGTTATCCTAGCATGTACATCAATTAATCTACTGTAATAGGTGTAGCAACTATTAATTGATCCTAAGGGGTCAGAGAAGGGAACTAACATGTATAGAATGCATACTCTTTGCCAACATTATCAGTAATCTTGTGTTTGGGCTTTAGCACACATAATTAATTACTTTGAGTGTTTTTGGATGGCTCCATCTATTTCCACTGTTGAGGAAACTGTGACCGAGGGAGGCAAATAACTCATGTGACGTCACATATGGTCATTTACTCCCACCGCACTATATTCTACCATGATATTTGCATCTTTTTAAAACCTAAATATTATTTTTCCCTGAGACTTTACATATTTTTTTCCCTTTAAAAAAAATATCAGTACTACCCAGCCGGCGTGGCTCAGTGGTTGAGCGTCAACCTATGAACCAGGAGGTCAGTTTTCGATTCCTGGTCAGGACACATGCCCGGGTTGTGGGCTTGATCCCCAGTGTGGGGTGTGCAGGAGGCAGCTGATCAATGATTCTCTCTCATCATTGATGTTTCTATCTCTCTTCCCTCTTCCTTCTTCTCTGAAATCAATAAAAATATATTTTAAAAAGTAAAAATAAAAAATATCAGCACTGAGAGCTACAGGATAGCTTCCTCAAGTCTGATAAGTCATCTATTTTCCAGATTTCAAAATTGTGTTTCCCCTTATCTTTTCTCTAGTTTTCCTGACCTTGTGTTTCAAAAAAAATTTTGTTTCTACAAATGGTAATAAAGTCTCAGGAAGGAGGAAATTAGACATTTGCATTTAAGCTCATATTCTTATCTGCTATTCCCCAGAATATGTGTCAACACTCATCTGACATCATTGTCAACATGCATGTGGACACTCCCAACTTTTTCTAGCACTTCTTACACTGACCAAAGTCAGTGCCCTCTCTTTATTGTCATTGATAAAACCAAGTGGATTCTTTATATATGGCCTTTTGTTAAATTTACATTTTTGTAACATTTATATTATTTAACCTTTTAGATTCTGTATCAGATAATAAAAATTTGGTCAGCTTCCTGGTGAAATATTGCCTGTTCAGTTTGAACAGCAAAATGTTCGAAAAATAATATAATTTTATGGAGTAGGTATTCTTACACCTTAGAACATTTAATTATTTGTCTCACCCCTGAAAGTATGTGAGGTCTCTAAAGTACTTTATTGACATTGAATAAATAAGAAATGAATGAGTAAATGAGTGAATAAGTCATGCATATTCAATATCTGTCTCAAAATAACAAATTTTTATTATATTTTCCTTTATCTCTGCATTTGTTTGCCTGGTCCAGATCCTTTCCTGAGGAATGATTTTTCAGTTTGGGGCTGTTTTTTTCTAAATTTCTCTGGCATTGATTATCGATTTTATATATGAACTCATCATTTGGTAGACTCTATTACTGTGCTCATAAATGCTGAGAAGCTACTACTGTCAGTTAGCTACTAAAATGTATTTGCTAACTTTGCATCCTTCATCCTCAGGCACAATATGTAGCTTCAATCCCAAATCACAATGGTTAACTCAGCACTTTGGGTCTAGCTTGGTAATACAGCACTATTTCCACATAATGTAGTTATTTGTTTATATTTCTTTCTTGAATATACTGTGACTTTTTCAAGGACAGTAACCAGGACTTACTCATTTGGGGTATCTCTTAACTCTATTAAAAACATATCTACCATGCTATTGATAACATCTTTGCCATGCAATAAGCAATTGTTAAAGCAACTCAGTTACACACCCTTTTGCCACCACATTAAAAATCTGCACGGACTAGAGCTTTGTTTGAACTGATCTGACTAGAATATATATTGTTACACAGACAGCTTCCCAGAATACTAAAACATCTATTCAATTTGGTGGGGGGAAAAAGAACTACAAAATTAATATTGTTGGTGCAAAATTGCCAATGTGTTCTTCGCTTTTTTCTCCTTTCATACAGCTGTCCTGGTATTATATTTAAAAAAGAGAAATAAATACTGCTATGTACATCCAATGGCAATTTTTCTCCTTTCCCATTCCTTCTTTAATCTCACTCAGCAAATTGATTTGACTAGCTCAGAAATGGATCTGCTATAAAAAATATTACCAACTTCACAACGATTCTGGAATCTCATAAATCGTAATCATTAGCATGACCTCCCTTTAGAATTCAATTAGCTCCAAAGGAACAATTTCCTATAATAGATTTACCTCTATTGCCCCTAATAGCATTAACTGGGCAAGGCTACAGATGGCATTATGAGCGATTCCAGTGCTTGCTCAGGAGCACACTGGCCTTGACTGAATCCAAGTGTGTCTCAAGGTCTGAGTCCTTCCTTTGCTGCTGCCCTTACCCCAATGTCTAACTGTGAAGTAGTCTTTACCTCATATATGTACTGGTTCTCCTTAAATCCTAACAAATGTTTATTTAAAAGTCTACTGCTGCTATTATTCCTAAACTTCTCTATTTGTCATAATCTCTTTTTAAGAAATTATTTTAAACTTAATTTTATTGTAGTATTGCAGATGTCCCCCACCCCCGCCCTCCCCCACCCCTTTTACCCTCCTCCTCCCAGCCCCTGCCCCACCCTAGGCCTTTATCAAACTATTGTCTGTGTCCATTGGTTATGCATACATGTATATGAGTTCTTGGGTTAAGCTCTTATCACTGTCTCCCCTACTCCCTGCCTCCCCCCACAACCCCCTCCCATGAGAAATTTCAGTCTGTTCCATGTACCCATGTCTCTGGACCTATTCTATTAGTCAGTTTATTACATTCATTAGTCATACTCTCTTTTTCTACTTTCCATTGCAAATGCAGCCTTGGGAAGAGTATTAGTTTATGAAGATGATATGGTCAGCAAGTGAACCAGTGATCACTTGCCCAGTGCAAAATTAGCAGTTAGCTAAAATTATCACTACGGTCCCTTCCTGTTCTAAAATTTCAGGGTCAAGAATCAGTTTGCTTATCCAGGCCCCTTCCAAGTTGGCTCTCAGACAAGTCACGTTTTGACCACAGACCTCTGTTCACTTGGTGACAGCTGACTGGCCAGCATAGTTAGAAAAGGACTTTCATGAGAACACTGGCTACAGCAGTGATGGGAACCTATGACACGCGTGTGAGAGGTGACACGTGAACTCATTTTTTTGGTTGATTTTTCTTTGTTAAATGGCATTTAAATATATAAAATAAATATCAAAAATATAAGTCTTTGTTTTACTATGGTTGCAAATATCAAAAAATTTCTATATGTGACACGGCACCAGAGTTAAGTTAGGGTTTTTCAAAATGCTGACACGCCGAGCTCAAAAGGTTCGCCATCACTGGGCTACAGGCTCCCCAAACAGACTGACTCAGTGACATCCAGGTGTGGGAAGTTCAAGATCAGTTAAGCCATTATAGAGGGACTGAGTTAGTTAATAGTTTAAGAGGCACAGACTAATAATGGCAAAAAACCAGTAAATGAAGGTCAGAATTGTCAACATGTCTTAAGTTCAAATCGTCATGGTATCTTGAGTAAAATTCCAGTTTCCTATGAAACTCATGAAATACTTCCCATACAGCTGCATTTTTCTGTATACCGTACAACAAGGTCTTAGCATGAGAGGCAACTGGAATATGTCAACTTTTTTTTTTTTAAAGAAAAGATTCTAAGTAATAGTGACATAAAACCTATTTTTAAACATTTTTATATTACTTAACAATAGATTGAATATAAAATATTTATAGAATATTAATTTTTGATTAGGAAAAACATAACTTTTATAAATTTAGTTTTACACATTTAATTTATATAAATTTATACTTATAAATTTATAATAAAAACTTATAGTTTATACATTTAATTTTGGACTAATTTTTTTGTTTTTTTAACTGTGCAAAGTTTTGAAAGCAATAGTTATATCACAGCACCCAAACAGTGGAACTATACAGAGCACTTTTAAAAACTAAATCTACTTAAGCAAAGCTCTTTTCTTTAGCTTCCAAATATTCTATATGGCTGCAGAATAAGATGATTATCTTAAAAGTAAAGAGTTTGATTAATTTAAAAAATACATATGTATGGGTGGCTGCAGTTTTCCTCAAGGGTCTTTGAATCATTATTTAATTTGTTCCTAATTCACTTGACTTTTAAAAGTTTATTTAATTTTACCGACATCCAAAACTCTTAGATCTTCAGAAGGGCAAAGTGATGCAGTTAAATCAACAGCATAAAGGTCACGTGATCTGGTTAAATTACAGATTAACAAGTATTTTCTATAGAGAAACAATATATGTGTAGAAAATGAAGAAATTATGTTTTCTACATTGCTGCAGTCTTTTGATTATATAATATGAAAAGGTTTAAAGTTTTTAAATAGCAATGCTAAAAAACTGGAATAAAATATTTGAGGCTATTGAACCATATTGAGCCTCATACTTTAGAAAATAATACAGACTTAGGAAGCAAAAGTGAGTCCAAATTAAAAGCACATTGAATAATACTATGCATAGCACAAGTCTGAAGTGCAAAGATAATGGCTTCTGAGAAGAATAATAGAAATTGAGTTAACTACATAAATGAATGGGGGAAAAAAGTGATCATTTGGATCCATTTTTAAATTGCCTAAGGTTTTCTTTTTGAATTATATATTTTGGAAGTTTTCAATCCCTGATTTTAAATTACTTTATAACAGAGGAACAGTTAGGGGGAGGGAAGGATAAGAATCTACCTTCACTTCAGGAGACTTGGAAACTCTGTAACCAACAGCAAAGTTCCAAAGGAGGTTCCCTGTTTCCCTGAGGCTCTTGCTGTGGTTGCTTTTCCTTACTCCGCTACAAAAAAAAAAACAAAAACAAAACAGCGTATTTTTAAGTTGCCAAAAGAAGAATACAAACAGATACGTGGAAAATAATTTCAAAATTTAGGGTTCACTGGTGACCTCTGTTTCATCCTCTTGACCTCACTATGGAAAGAATCCCACAGCCTTAGCTCTAAATCAGGACCCAGATGCCCCTCAACACAAGACACTAGGTCCCGGCAGGGGATCTGATGATAATTTACTGCAAGGCAACTTCCTTTGCTCAAGTTAAAACTTTGGTGGTGGTCTTCCTATTGGTTAAGTTGGTTCCCATCCCTTTAGAGGGTGAACTATTTAATGACAGGGAGCAATATTAAATCTATGTGTAAACAGTATACATGCTGACTTTGAATAACATTAAAGATGGTATTTAAGTTGATTTTAATGGAAGCAATAAAAGCGAATCTACATGAGTTTTAACTTCATTTTTAAAAATGTTTTAATCCTCACCCAAGGATATTGTTGGGGTCCAACCCCAGCAGGTCCAGGGGTTCCCAAAGGTGTGGATGGAGTCGGCAGAGAAGGAATGACATGGAAACCGCATTCAGTTGATCAGCAGCCTAGCCAGGATCTCTAGCCAGGTTCTAGCCAGGTTCTCCAGCCAGGTTCAGTCTTTATTGTCCTGTTACATCTGTACTTATACCAGTTGATTTTAATCCGATCCATTCTATGCCAAAGGTTAGGGCGTTTGTTAATCTAGTTCTGTTGAGTTTAATCCCGTCTAGGTTAATCTCTGTGTTCCATTATAAGGGCTATTCCAAGGTCACTGCTCTACTGATAAGCTACAAGGAAGTGACTGAAGGAGATTATCCTACCCAGTAAAGGTTATGTCCTCCCAGCCTCGCTGCTTGCCTTCCCTGGGACTGCCCTGTGTCGGTGGATCTCCAGGGGTATAGGCTTTGATGCTTTCCCTGGTGGGCAGACCCCTGGGAATGTGGGCCCAACAAGTCACAAATTTATTGCCAACAGTCTTAGTCCAAGTTCTTCATAAGTAGTAGATGGTATTTCTGTAACACTAGGGGGTTTCACTGATTTATTCTTCCTTAGTCCTGTTAATCCCTAACTCCAGGGAAAAAATCCCCACCTGGGGAAACAACCTTTCTCAGAGAGGTGACCTTGGTTAAAACACATAGCGCTAAGAAGGGGAGCAAACATACTAAGAACAGTATGCCATATACGCCAGGTCCCTTGAAACATATGCTGTGCAGATGTTTCTTCCCTACAGCCACTGTGTCAGGCAGCAAGGATGGACCAGCTTCCGGCAAGATATATTTTTACTGATTTTTTTTTTTAAGAGAAAGGGTTAGGGAGACAGAGAGAGAGAGAGAGAGAGAGAGAGAGAGAGAGAGAGAAATAGGTTGACTCCCATGTATGCCCCAACTGGAGATGGAATCCAAAACCTGGGTATGTGACCTGACCATGAATCAAACCCGTCACTGGTATAAGGCAGTGGTCGGCAAACTCATTAGTCAACAGAGCCAAATATCAACAGTATAACCATTGAAATTTCTTTTGAGAGCCAAATTTTTTAAACTTAAACTATATAGGTAGGTACATTGTTCTTAACTTAATTAGGGTACTCCTAAGGCTTAGGAAGAGCCACACTCAAGGGGCCAAAGAGCCGCATGTGGCTCGCAAGCCGCAGTTTGCCGACCATGGGATGAACCAACAGAGCCACACTGGCCTGAGCCCATTCCCTCTCTTGATTGAAGTCTGGCCTCACCACACCTCACCTAAGATACTGTGGTTAAAACACAGACATTGACAACAGCCTCCTGAGAGATCCTGGCAAGATCCATCCTGCTTAGCTGTTCCCAGCTGTTAATCCTCAGAAATTACTAGAGAAAATAAACACACATTTGTTTTTGTTGCTAAGTTTGGGAATAATTTGTTGTGCATCAATAGATAAGTAATATCCAAGCTAACATTCTTCAGACTTGGCATGATATTTGGACTTTTCTCCCTTCTCTCTTAGACCAGATTCCACTTGTCTGAAGGCTAATTTTCTCCAATCTCTCATATCTATATATATAAATAGCCAGTGACCGGAACACCCACTGCGGCCAGTGAACTGGCTCTATCAGTCCTCTTTTAACCTGATTGAGGGCAGGGCGGCCAGCCAACACCCCGGCGGGCCTTCCCACCAGCCAACCCCACACCCCGATGGGTCCCCACCAGCCTGATCAGCCCACAGCCCTCCCTTTGGCCAGCCCTGCCCCTGATTGCTCCCCACACCCCAGTAAGGGGTGGGGTCAGTCAGACAACCTCCTGCAGCCCCTTCCCCTGGCCTGCCCCACCCCCAATGGGCCCCCATCACCCTGATTGGCCAGCAGCCCCTCCCCATGGCCGGCCCCACCCTGGATCACCCCCCTACCCTAATAAGTTGTGGGGCCTGCTGGCCAACCTCTTGCAGCCAGCTCTGCCCCTGATTGCCCCCCGCCACACAAACACCAATTGGGGGTGGGGCTGGCTGGCCAACTTCCCACAGCCCCTCCCCCAGCTGCTGTACCCCCATCAGCCTCCTACACCCCATTCGGGGGAAGGGTCTGCTGGCCAACCTCCTTCTGACAGGCCCAGCCCTGATCTTCCCTGATTGGGGCAGGGCTGGTTAGATCCTACCTATGCACCAATTCATGCACTGGGCCTCTAGTGTGTGTGTATATATAAATATATATATATATATACTAGAAGGCCCGTGCACAAAAATTTGTGCACTGGCGGGGAAGGGGCGTCCCTCAGCCCAACCTGTGCCCTCTCATGGATCATGCTGCCGCTGCCCTGCCCACCCTGTCCACCCTGGCCACCCTGCCCAAGACTGCCGCCCACCCCGCCCACCCTGCCCACCCCACCCAAGACAGGGCAGGCCTGGATTCTGCGCTGGGGCAGACAGCAGCTCTGATTACGCTGCCGCTCGCCCCGCCCACTCCCCCCACCCCGCCCCAGACAGGGCAGGCCGGGATCCCATGCTGGGGTGGCCAGCAGCACAGATCATGCTTCCGCTCACCCCGCCCGCCCCACCCAAGACACAGCAGGCCCTGATCCCGCGCTGGGGCCAGTGGCCGCTTAGATCTTCTGCCGCCCACCCCGCTCAAGACACGGCAGGCAGGGATCTCGCTTTGGGTGGCGCAGTGGGATCTGCTTGCAGTATGCAAATTAGCCGCCATCTTAGTTGGCAGTTAATTTGCATATTGCCTTAATTACCATGTTTGTCTATTATTAGATAGGATTAAAGGCCCAGTGCATGAAATTCGTGCACTCGGGGGAGGGGGTCCCCTCAGTGTGGCCTGTGCCCTCTCACAGTCTGGGAGCCCTTGGGGGATGTCCAACTGACAGCTTAGTGGGCTAGGAGGGTGGGTTTAGCCACACCCCCTGCAAGGTTCAGTGCACTTCTGCTGCGGAGAGCGCACCACTGCTGTTGGGGAGGGGGTGTTGGAGGGGATGAGTCTGACCCCGAGGCCTGCCTTCACCAGGGTCTGGAGTTGTAGGGAAGAGAGGCGTGCCTGGTCCCAGCAGAGGGGGCCCAGCAGCGGCAGGCCACGGGCCTCGGGTGCCTCCAGGGCACTGACGGGTTGTTGCACGCATGCTATTGTTGTGGGCGCCCCTAGCGGGGGTGGCAGGGGAAGAGATTGGGAGTCAGAGATACAGTGGGGCCTTGACTTATGAGTGTCCCGACTAATGAGTTTTTCAAGATATGAGCCGTCTCTCGGCCGATTTTTTGCTCTGAGTTGCGAGCTAAAATTCGGGTTACGAGCCAGCTTCAGATACCCCACAGCTAGTTGGCGCAGCGAACGTCACAGTGAACTTCACAACATCAGCCCAGCATCACGTGTCTCACTCATTCACTTTAATGATTTGACATACAAGTAATTTGAGTTACGAGCTCGGTCACGGAACAAATTAAACTCGTAAGTCAAGGCCCTACTGTACAGGCTGCAGCTACCCCCAAGGTTAGGTCTTCTCCTGTCTGGTCAGCCTCCCCATCCACCTGGGGGTATAGGGGCTGGGTAGGGTGTTCGTGCAGGGCGATTGGAAGAGCTCCCTGTGGCTGCTTCCTCTTCCTTCTTTGCAGTCTGGGCTCCTGTCAAGCACTCTCCTCAGACCCCCGGGAACTTGGCTCCGGCTGCTCTGCCTCTCCATGGCTCCCTGCAGCCCCTGCCCCACTCAGCTCTCCCGGCCGCACTCCTGTTAGAAGGCTGCCAGGATGCCCTGCTGTGGGGCCACCAGGGAGTATGCCCTAAGCCTTAGCTAAGCCCCCGGCCCGCCACTTGCGGGCCCCGGGAGTATGGCAGAGTCAGTGGAGTGAGGTGGGTGGGCTGGGGCTTATGGCGCATGGCGAGTGGGCCGGGGGCTTAGCAGGTCCCCCTCTTTGCTCTTCGCTTGCCATACCAGCCTTCGCTTGCTGCTCCTGCCTGGGGCCAGCCGGCTTCACTCCATAGCTTGGCGCCTACATATGCAAATTAACCGCCATCTTTGTTGGCAGTTAATTTGCATATCGCCCTGATTAGCCAATAATAGACAAACATGGTAATTAACCGTACCTCCGACACGCTTCCAACCAAGATGGCGGCCAGCAGCCAGGCAGCTGAAGCGAAGAGGAGGCTTGCTTGCTCCAGTGATGGAGGAAGCCAAGGTTCCCCGCCTGCCGCAGCCCAGCTCTGAGCTGCACTCTAAGTAACTATGTTGCAATTATAGAAGCTAAACAATCCCCAGAAACCTGCTTTCAGCCAGCCGGGCCTCAGAGCTGGAGTTGCAACAGTGTTTCAATTATAGAAGCTAAACAAACCCCAGATATCTGCTTTCAGCAGCTGAGGTCTTAGAGCTGGAGCCGAGCCTCAGAGCTAAAGCTGGCTCTCAGCTCCAGTGACAGCCATATAAGGTAAATAAATCCCAGAATAAAAAAAAAAAAAGGAAAAACGGGGAGGTTGGGAGCTTCAGTCACCCGCCAGCCTGAAAACGGCCCCAGCCCCTCACCCAGACTGGCGAGGCACCCCAGTGGGGACCCCCACCCTGAAGGGGGTGTGACCAGCTGCAAACAGCCATCATCCCCTCATCCAGTCTGGCCAGGCAACCAAACGGGACCCCCACCCTGATCCAGGACACCCTTCAGGGCAAACCAGCCAGCCCCCACCCATTCACCAGGCCTCTATCCTATATCGTAAAAGGGTAATATGCAAACTGACCCTAACAGCAGAAGGGCTGGGAATGACTGGTCACTATGACACACACTGACCACCAGGGGGCAGACACTCAATGCAGGAGCTGCCCTCTGGTGGTCAGGGCGCTCTCACATGGGAGGAGCTCTGCTCGGCCACAAGCCAGGCTGATGGTTGCCAGTACAGTGGTGGTGGTGGGAGCCTCTCCTGCCTCCTCAGCAGCGCTAAGGATGTCCAACTGCAGTTTAGGCCTGCTCCCTGCTGGCAAGTGGACATCCCCCAAGGGCTGCTGGGCTGCCAAAGGGATGTCTGATTGCCATCTTAGGCCCAATCCCCCTGGGAGCAGGCCTAAGCCAGCAGGTGGTCATCCCCTGAGGGGTCCCAGACTGGGAGAGGGCACAAGCTGGGCTGAGGGACCCCCCTCCCCACCGAGTGCACAAATTTTTGTGCACTGGGACTCTAGTATATATATATACTAGAGTCCCAGTGCACAAAAATTTGCATATATATATATATATATATATATATATATATATATATATATATTCTCCAGACAGACACATATATTTGGCCAGAGAATTGTGCTTCTAATTCAGTTCAAATTTTGTAAATGATATCTTTGGAAATGACTCATCCATACATGTGCTTCAGAGATTTTTTATAAAATCAAAACATTTTACCATAGTCTGATTCCACCACAGTTCAATTCCAAAAGAGTTCACTGAGTAAAAACTGTAAAATTCTGGCTGGAATTGTTCTGAATACAAGAAAAAAATATATACAATATCTAGTCTCAAAGAATTAAAAGTTCAATGAGCCAGTTCTCAAAATTTTATTGGTAAACTTGATGTGCAAGTTATTATGCCTTATCAAGATTAAAAAAGAACCTCTGGTGGACACAGAAACCTGTTTTTTAAAGGTTTCTGAAAGAATTTTGGTGCAAAATTAAACTGTATATAAAGTGTAAACTGCTTTATTTTAAGATGCACACAGACTAGTTATTTAGGAAGTGATTTTTTTTTAATATCAATGTTAACAAATTTAAAATATCTATCATTGAATTTGACATCCTCAACAATGCAATGGTAAGACTGCAGATCTGTCTACAAAAACCTGGGCTCTGGTCCCAGCTGTTGGTCTGTCTCTCAACTTGAAAATATTTGTTTCCTTCACTGGGCCTCAGATTCTTCATCTGTAAAATTAGAGAAATGGATGAGATGTTGGCTTAAAATATTCTGTCTTTAAAATTAGACCATTTTAGAAAGCAAGTTGCTGGACACCTCAGATATGACATTTTCTCTTCCTCGGTGTTTTAGTATATGACATTGACTTGATCATACACTGTTCACATGATTGCTAAAAGAATGAAAGGAGACAAAGTGCATAAAATTGCCTTTTAACTATAAAGAGGTTTGCTTGAGAATCCCCAAAGTTCAACACTGAGGGCTTTCCTTGCCTCTTGTCATTTGAACTCCTCAACTTCCCTGTGCAGCTAGTAATGCTGCAACTCCATTTTTCACAGATGAGGGCATCTATATGTAGAAAAGCTATGTAACTGGCCCAGTGTCTCACAGCAATTTACAACATAGCCGCAGAGCTCGGACTCAAATTCGGGACCATCTATACTTACCATCTAGGCGGGCAACCATGAGCACTCGGCGAGCCATACCATTCATACCATTACCAGGAGAGAACCACTCTTTCTCCTTCTACTCTGTTTTGTTTTTTTTTCCCTAAAAGTCCCTGGTGACTACCAAGAATACCAAATTCCTGATTTCACCTCAGCCCCTTAATCTGCATTTCCAGTGGAGGAATTAAGTGTCCTTGGTGATCCTTATCATCAAGGACTTTTTAGGAAACATGGTTCTGTCCACTTCTTTTCTCTGTATTATGTTAAAAAGATGACCAACAAGAGAGGATTTCAATCTTGTATTTTGGGTTTGACTGAATCCTCTACTAAAAAGCTCTGGCCCAGGATGCAGTGTATGCCGACAGCACAACCTGTTCTTCCGCACTGGACCTTCTCACTGGTCTGCTTGGCATCCAGCTGCAGGGAAAACAGCTCTGTCTCATCCCCAAGGGTCCCCAAACAAATAGCTGAAGGGCCACGTCTGTTGCTTTTGAATTCCCTCCGTGTCTATAGGAAGTCTCTGGCTGGCTGTGCTGGAAAGTCTAGAAACAGGTCAGCAAGACAAGTTCCAGGATTCTTTCCGCAGAAGTCAGCCAGCTCGCTCCTGCCTGGCTCACTCCCGATATTGCAACAGAGGGGGCGCAGCTCCTCCAGAAACCCACACATCCTGGAGATTTCTTACATCAAGATTCCTCCCCACTTTCCCATTCCTGAGTCATTACCAGTCTCTCACTCTCTTCCATTTAAATGTGCTTTTGAAAAGAGTGGGCAGCAAAATATGGAAGATCCTCCAAAGACATTTAAATCTCATAAAGTAATGATTAAAATACAGAAAACAAATGAATTAATAAATCATACTTATTCTGTCTTTTTATTATGCCTTTTCTGTCCAGAGCATTATAAGCTCCATTTGACTAGGAATATTTTTCCCCATAGAGGTTTCCCACACTGCCCTGCACAGTGTGCTACTGAACGTTTAATGAATATTTATTGAAAACATGAAGGAAATAAAGTGCAATACATTTCTGTAGATATAAATATGATTGTTTGAATACATCATCAGTCTTTGACTGTTCCAGTCTGAGAGGGGTTATAGTAGTAGATAACTTAAGATAAGAAAGAATGGTACTTTTCTCTCCAGCATTAAAATGGAAGTTGAATTCCTGGGGCGGGGTTGGGCTAAGGTAAAATCAGGAAATTAATTTTGAGCTTCTAAATCAAAAGTGAAAACCTTGCCATTTATGAGCTAAATCCATCTCACAGACATATTTTATTTGGACTTCACAGTGTTTTAAAAAAGATTAAGCCATTTGTAAAAATCAGGTTATTTCACACACACACAATCCAGAATTCTGTCTTTCCTTGGAAAAAATCAGACTATCTGGCTACCCAGGACCCTATATTCCACATGACAACAGTCAACTGGCTGACTTCACCCACATCCAGTACCTAGTGAGACAGTGTGGTACCATGGCTACAGTTGAGGTAGTTCGGAGGGGTACACCAGAAAGCTTTTGCACCTAATACATGCTCATTAAGTGCCAGCTACTATGATTCGCATTAGTACATCAACTTCATCATCAACACCATGGTCACCTACCTACTCTGCATAGGCCTGTCACCGGGGACCCCAGAAAGGACTATTGCAGCATCTTTCTCTGTTCTTGGCTAGCTGCTTCTACAATGTTGCCCAATAGAACTTTTTGCAACATTGGGGGGGTACTCCCTATGTGTGCTGCTCAATATTATAGCTATCACTCGTAGCTACTGAACACCGGGAATGTGGATAGTGCAATTAGGGAACTGAATTTTAATTTTATTTAATTCTCACTAGCCACATGTGGCTACCATACTGGATAGCACAGCTCTATAACTCCACTCAAGTATACCTTTTTTCCTCGCCTCTCTCCCTATCAAACTCGCTTTCTAGATCTAAAACTAATTTATGTTCTATTGTAAGCAGCTGGTAATATGTTAAATAGGTCATCTCTCTAAAGGCAATTGTCCAATTTTGCATAATCAAAATGACATTTAAAAATATGAATTCTTTGTATCCCCATTCCCATTCTACCTCTGTAAATCTAAGGTAGGGTCTCCAGTCTCACATTGTATACTTTTAACAAGCCCTTCTAGGTGGTTCTTATAATTAGGTAAATTTAGTAATTTCTATCATAGGAATAATTTCCAAAGACTGATAAGGAAGAGGAGTCAGCATGCAATGCTGGGTATCTTTGAATGATGTGTGCCAACCTCCCTTCTTCCCTCTCCCTGTCTCTTAACCTCCACCACCTCAAGGACCCACCATCCAATGCAGTGCTTACTCACGCCTCTCAGAGGAGCCCAGCCCTTTGGTGTATCATTTCATGGTAGATACATTTTAGGTACTACCCAGCTCTGTTCTCTTATGATGATTGATATTCCAAACCCACTAATGTTAGCCCCTGTAGCAACGTTTGAACTATTTGACCTTGAACTACTTTCCATCCCTGTGTGAGTCATGATGGAACCTCGACCATGCTGTGCAATCATCCTTTCTTTCCTGAGACTTTGAATTTGGAATCCAAAAAGGATACTTGCTTTCTGCCTGACGATAGTGTCAAGGCAACATAAACCTGTGCTGAGGGTGCTCAGTTCAGTCATATCCCCAGGACTGAGCTGGTAAAGCTGATCCTCAGAGCAAGAGAAGCTTGAAATCAATGCTCGGAAGCAGGGGGAGAAGTCTCCTGGGCTGGGATGGAGGGAGGGAGGAACCTAACTTCCCAAAGACTTTCCGGTGAGGACGGCTACGGAAGAATGGGGTGTGGGCTTGATCTCATTTAAGTGGCAGCACCAATGACAGGTTATTGACTGACACTGTACAAAGACAACCTGTCACCTCTGCTCCACAGCTAAACTCTCACTGTTTTCTGGGGAATTCCTAACCAACTGTGTGTTGGCCCCTTAGGGACCCAGGACAAACTCCTCTGCTACCGTCCACTTAATCAACTTGCCCCAAAAATGTGAGATACAAGTTCCACTGTGCCCAGACTGTATCAAATTTCCTCTCCTCTATTTTATAAATCCTATTTATCTCACTCTCTCATGTGTGAGCAAACAGTCAGCATGGGAAATAATGAAACTAGCTGCAGAGTCCTTCCCTACATGTCTCTGGATTATTCTGGAACATCAACTCCTTTCCCTCGATGGTCCCTGGGCTCCTGCTAGCCAGCGGATGTTTCTGCCAAGGGGTCCCGCAGACACACCCCCCCAGATGTGCAGGGAAGAGGAAAAGGATGTGAGTCCTCGTCTTGGAACAGTGGCTGTCCAATGTGGCGTGCATCTGAGGAGCACTGGAAAGATGCAGATTCCTGGGTTATACACACCCAGAGAATTCACCCATTTGAGAAATTGGCATTTTTAGCAAAAACTCTGGGCTTTTTTATACTGAGGGTCCAAGGATTTTAATTTGAAAACATTGTCCTACAGGAAAGAATTCTGACAATAGAGGCAGTCGAGGTGTGCCTGTGTGTGAAGGGGTTTGCTTTTTTTTTTTTTTTTTTAACATCAGAAGGGCATTCCTGATCACCTTAAAGTCACTTCTTCCCAAACTGTTCTGTAGTAATTGATTTATTGCCAGTTGTGCCTGGTCGCCTAGCCCAGGCTCTTAGATGAAGCGAAATAGCTGGTGTTAGGAGTGTCTTTGACCAAGCAAAGAGTATGGACCCAGTATCTGATAAACAACAGAAAGCCACGTGTTAATACATGAGTAAGAGCAACTCTGGGACTAATCACAAAATGGTGACGGAAAGCCCTTAGGACTTGATTCAAACAATTACCAACAATTTGCATATCATGGATTGTTAGAATCAGTGGGCTAAGGCAGGGTTTTTTCAAACTCAGCAGTATTAACATCCTGGGCTGGATAATTCTTTGCTTGGGGCTGGGGATGGGGCTGGAGGATGTTTAATCCTTGGCCCTGCCCACCACATGCCCTCAGTCCCCCATGCCCTAGCTGAGACAATCAACACATTCTCCACTGTCCAGTGTTTTCTGAGGAGCCAAATGTCCCTGGGGTTTGGGGTTGAGAAACTGGAATAAGACAGGGAGGGGACAGAGAAAGAGCCCCATCTCTACTCCCCTTGTCAGTTTCACTTAGTCTAAAATTGTCCTTCAGGGTAAGAGCAAAACTGTATATAAGCAGATGTGGTAGCAATAATGCTTCCCACTTAAAAATACAAGGTTTTACTAGTAGTGGACTTCTGGGGAAACTTCTGTCCCCAGAACTTGGCTTTGGTATTTTAAAAGTTTTAAAAATCTGGTTACTGTCAGAGAGGCTCCTGTAGAGCTGAATAAACCAACTAAAGCAGCGGTTCTCAACCTGTGGGTCATGACCCCTTTGGCGGTCGAACGACCCTTTCACAGGGGTCGCCTAAGGCCATCCTGCATATCAGATATTTACATTATGATTCATAATAGTAGCAACATTACAGTTATGAAGTAGCAACGAAAATAATTTTATGGTTGGGTCATAACATGAGGAACTGTATTTAAAGGGCCAGAAGGTTGAGAACCACTGAACTAAAGGAAGACTCCCAGCCACATCTTCATTGGCAGCTCTGCCAGCAAAATCCCTGTCACTTTGAGATGTTGTGCATTCAAAGCAATTGCAGAAAGAGTATTTCCACATTCTACTGCCCGCTTTAAATCTGTGGTTTTTGTCTTTCTTATCGGTGTGGCCTATGACTGCTGGTCAATTGTGCAAAAAAATTTTGCAGCTTAAGTTTGGTGTCTGTTTCTGTACCATAACAGCTGCTCTCCCCCCAAATGCTGGGGCAAACACTGGTTCTAGCAGAGCTCGTGGATCACTATAATACACATCTCGCCTTGTAATTGGTTCAGGAAATCTGCATCTGAGCTCTCAGCCAAAACCATATGAAGGAAGGGCAGGGGTGAAGGGAAGAATAATGAAATCACCCACGTTCTCTGTAAGCCCGTGGGCTAGAGATCTGCACATGCTCAGTTGCTGAATGAACCGCAGTTAGTTCTTGGATATCTTTGCCCCAATTATTAAGAGATAATCCATACAACAGATCATCGACAAAAGATTTCAGTCAAGGGACATCATGTGGTATCTTGGTTTGTTTTAACTGCTTACACTTTATCCCTCTATAAGCAATGGAGTATAAACCTTAGGCTCTGAGGCTCAGAACTTGAAGTTACCGATCTTAAGACATACAATTCTTGCAGAGATTCTCCTTATCGTGTTGGCTGACTTTCTAGTCTTAGGTGGCACGTGAAGTCACCCCACGACACAGCTCCAATCACTGATCCTACAGTAACAAGTTTCTGAGCACGGCTGGGAGACAACAAGCTCCTGATTCTGCTCTTCAGGGGTT
This sequence comes from Myotis myotis, assembly GCF_014108235.1. Taxonomy (NCBI): domain Eukaryota; kingdom Metazoa; phylum Chordata; class Mammalia; order Chiroptera; family Vespertilionidae; genus Myotis; species Myotis myotis. The sequence continues at coordinate 46,956,393 of NW_023416401.1, forward strand.
TATGACTTTGTTCCTCTTCTGCCATAAAATAAGGGTGAGACTCCATGTTCAATACTCAACATGCACTCCACACAAAGTGCAAGGCTCTGGTCTAGCTGTTAAAGAATGAAAAAGAAGAAGGAGGGGAGGAAGAGAGGGAGGGAGGGAGGGAGGGAGGGAGGGAGGGAGGGAGGGAGGGAGGAAGGCCCTGCCTTGGGAAATCTAGTCTAGAAAGTGTCATCTCTGTTTTAAGTGGTATAGCTGGTAGTTTGGTTGAAAGATATTCAAATAAAAAAACCAGATTTTCATAAGTGCTTTGAAATCACGAGTAAAATCTCATGTAGATTTAAGATCTTTGTATATAGCAGAAAATCCCCAAAGCAATAGACTGCACTGTTCTTCTTTTACATAAAATAAGATACTGTTCCAGGATTCTGAATTTAGCAGCTGTTGGTGTACGTGTCTCTTGCCGCGCTCATAAAGGTTTTTAATGTACAATCACATAACATGTAGCTCATCCCTTCTACGGTTAGATGCATTATTTATAACTAACTTTGTATCATCTCCACATGTTGAAGGAGCAATAAATAATTGGACCTATCCATTTTTAGTTCTCAGAAAACAAGATTCTCTTCATTTTTCTTTTTTTAATTTTTATTTGTTGATTTTAAAGAGAGGAAGAGAGAGAGAAATATGAATTTGTTGTTCCACCTATTCATGCATTCATTGGTTACTTCTTGTGACCCAGGATCAAACCTCGGTATACAGGGATGACGCTCCAACCTACTGAGCTGCCTGGCCAGGACCTCGCTTCATTTTTCATAGTGCCATCTGCCACTCACCCTTTCTGCCAGAGATTAGCATTGGTCCACTGTAGCTCCTGTTTTATTTCAACGCACTCATAGCTGGGAGACGATGCTGCTTAATGTGAATTAGCCTAAAAGCTCACCTGAAGATGCCGACGTTAGCTGCATCCCACAGCTTCAACACCCATGCAAGGGGCAAACCCAAAAGGCCACAATGTCTATACCTGGATCCATTCATCTGTAAAGTGAAAACGGTCATGTTGATGCTAATAAATCTGAAAAAAAGATCAGATGCAAGTTAAAATATTCACCTGCCAGATGTTAGTGCTCATAATAACCTCCATGATTCACCTTGCCTTAGTGTCATGGGAAACTTGGGATCCAAGGATAAAAGAATGCCACCCACACATTTTGTTCTGAAAAAGTCTGCATACTTATTCACTCGGTGTATAGCACTAATTCCTAGGCACTTTCCAAAGCACCTCTTTGCAGAAAACTATAGGAATCTCTGCAGTTGGGCTCCTCGTTCCCCCAACTCTATGCTCTCCCATAACTGAGGTTGGAAGCCATGAGTCATCTTCCTAAATTGTGGACCACATAGGGGGACGAGCCAGACTTTCTCAGGAAGTTCTGTTTCTGGAGTTCAGAGGAAGACTCATGCTTCACAATGAATGTCAGTGGAGGAGACCAGGCTCCACGTGAAGCCCACTGTTAAAGGTTCAACTCATTTCAAACACAGATACAGCGCTTACAGAGGGGATGGGTGACTGCTTGGAAGTTGAAGGAGCTTTGCACAGAGCACAGGAGTCAGTCAGGTAAATATTAAGCACAAAACAAATGCTCTAAGGGCTGACTATAGACCCAAATCACAAAGTGCTTGAGTGACTCATTCTGGTTGGGGAAACTTAGGAGGTATTTAGAGAGGAATTTGTAAGCATCTGAGCTAAGATGAGAATGATTAAAAGAATTTCAGTAGACAAGTTTCAACTAGTAAGTGAGGGTGGTTGGGCAGATGATGCTGTGCAGGGAGGAACGGGATAAGCATAGTTATCAAAGTGCCAAAGCAAAAGCAACTTTGACCATTTGGACTGCGGTGGGGTTCCCAAGGGGACAAAATAGAAGGATGAGGAAGTAGAGTCACTTTTCACCTCCAAGGTAAATAATTGAAATTTATTCTCCTAGCAATGGTCTCTTGTTTGGTTTTACCAGGAAGTGATCTTAGCAAGACACTCTTCCTTTTTTTTTTTATTTTAATGGGATGGGCTTGTTCATTTGCAACTCTTCATATTTCCCTGTGTTCTTATTATTGCTGTTATTCGTGATAGTTGAGGTCAGATCTCGGGTTGGTTTACACGGAAATATAACCTCAGATACCTGTGAGGAGTTCAATAGGTCGAGTATAACAGGATTCACAGCTGCCTTAGGATTCCCTAACCCTAGAATTGCAATACGTGTCATAGTAACCAAGGGACTCCGTCTTCGCCGGCCATGGGTCTTTACTCCAGTTTCCATTTCTTTAATAAGAAAAGAGGTTCCTTCCACCTGCTTGTTACCCACATTTCCATATTTATGCTGCCGGAGAAATGATTTCAATCCATAAAGCTAATGAGTATTTTTTTGGCTCCCCCTGATCTTTAGCATCTGTGGCCCTGAAGTCACTCTCCTATTACTCTGGAGCACTGATTTTGCTTTCCTATATGACAGCAACTTCAGCCAGACTGCCTGTCATCCCTCCCCCGCCCCCCCCCCCCCCAGCCCTCGCTCTTCCTAAAGGGTGAAGGCTGACACCCACCGCCTCACCCACCAGCCCCCGCTTCTCCCATTTGTCCTCAAGCCCAGCGCTTCCTCCATCTTCCTCCCACCCTGCGCCCTGTTACAGTGGTCCTCGCCCCATAACCAAAGGGACTGGCAGGCGGGCGAGAACTTCAGACACTCACACACCCCAAGTCCCGGCTGGCAGATCCTGTGGTCCCGGAGGCCCGGCGGCCGCGGCAGCCTGGAACGCGCGGGCCGCGAGCCCCTCCCGATAGGCGGGGAGAGCGCTCGGCTCCGCCCCGGCCCCGCCCTCGCCCGCTCCTGTCCCGCCCCCAGCCCCGCAGCCCCAGCACCCAGTCCCTCTGGCCCCGCCCCGGCCAGAGGCCCCGCCCATCCCGACTCGTGTCTCCTCCTCACCACCCCCCCGCAGCCCGAGGCCCCGCCCAGGCCCCGCCCCTGTCTGGTCCCGCCCCGCCCCCGGCCCGCGGAGCTGTCTCTCGCCTCCCGGGCCGCGCGGCCGGAGCTGGCACGAAGGAGCGGCGGCAGCGGCGGCGGCTTCGGGCATCGCGGCTTGGGGACGCCGGCGCTCCGCTGGACACGGCGTCCCCGAGAGCGTCCTCCGCGCGCGGACCTGCCTCCCGCGGTCCCGGGCGGCCCGGGGACGTCCGGCGTTCCCCGAGGGCAAGCGTGTCCGCGCGGGGTGGGGACCAGCGCGGGGCTGCAGCCTGTTGGAGCTCGGGGAGCGCGGGGTCCGGGGCTCTAGGGCTCCGGGGACCCTGCGCGGAGCCGCACGGCCAGGCCTCCTGCGCACCGCAGTTCTCTCCAACTCCCCGCCTCCGCCGCATCGGGGCCCAGCGCCGCCGGAGGACCCTGTCCGGATCTGCGAAGGTAAGTGGACTTGACCATTCAGGGGTCTTCTGTCCCCAAATCACCGCCGGAGTTCGCGGAGCGGGAAGCGCAGGATGGGGGCGGCACGTTCGTAGGAAGCGTATTTAAAAAATGCAACAGGCGGGGCCGAGCAGGAAAACTCCTCGGGTTAACGTTTCCCACGGAGAGGAGACTTGTCCAGGACTGAAACTTGGGTAGGGTTCTTCCCATCCGAAGACTCGCAGGGGCTCCTTAAGTCTGGGTCTGAGCTCCCTCTGCTGGTTCCTTATGAGGATGGAAAGCGAGGCTACAGGTGAGAGGTGGGAGCGGAACTGCCCTTCTCTGCTCCCACACATTATCATGATTTCTCCTTTGAGGGAAGTGACTGGTCCCTTACAGGGGCACCTTCTGATCCCATGAAAGCTAAACCCTCAGACGGAATCTAAAAAGGTCCTTGCAACTTTTGCTTTTCATCGCTGAGTCGTTTGTGCCTGAAACAACAAGAATCATAGCAGGACTCACTGGGTAAACTGCATTCGAATAAAAACATTGTATTTATTTTACATTTTAAATTAAATCTATTGGGGTGACATTGCTTAATAAAACTATATAGGTTTCAAGTGCACAATTCTATGATACATCATTTGTATATTGGCTGTGTGCCCACCACCCAAAGTCAAATCTCCTTCCCTTAGTCACCATACACTAGAACCCCTCTACCCCTCATTACCCCTCACCCCCTTAAAACATTTTAAATGGCTAAAGCCAGCCACAGTTAAAATAAATACCGTGGGGCAAAGTTATATCTTGTAGCTGCTTGTCATCTGCCACTATTCTTTGTTATCCTAATGTGTGCATTTAAAGGTATAATAGTAATAAAAAAAGAATCAATTGAATAAACGTAGGTTATATTTAATAACAGATTTATTGTGATTCCGAAATTTCTGTCCAGTACACGAATTGAGATATCAGTTTATATCCACTCCCAGCATACCTGTAGCCTCAGAGAATTTCTTTGTGTTTTTTTCCTCCCAGAAAGGAATGTCATGAAAAAGGAACAGAAAAGAGCCGTCATTGTTGGTGAAAGGGGAGTTTTCTTTCCCCACTGGTGGTTACTTCATGATTGGAAGAGATGTACCTAGGTGGCTGAAGAGATTAGATTTTTCTAGCTGTACAGATGAAGCTGATAAAAGAAGACATGAAAATGCTTCCTCTGGGTCATAATAGGCTGATAAGTAAGAAGGCCTGAAAAAGACAGATTTGAAATGAGGGCAGGAATTTTGAGATTTTTAAAACCAGGTAGGACTTTGGACACTTATTGAGGATGTTTTTCTCCCAAAAACGAAGAAGAAAAAATTTTCAAAGCCAGAAGTGTAAAAAGTTGAGAAGAAAAACAACCGAATCCACCCCAAGGATTTCAGACTTTGTCGCTTTCTTTGGGTAGACACACACACAAGGACATCACCCACGTTTGGTGATTTTATTTCCGGCGATGGTTTCCTATGCTAGGAATGACTTCATTTGGAGTTTGGAGTGCTTTTTTCTTCCTTTTTCTTTTTCTTTTTCTTTTTAAACAGTGTGTGTTTTGACACTTCATGTTAAATTTATGCAAAGGAAGTAAATCCTAAAGTCATAGTATGTTTGAGTCTGTATATCACTGTTTGCTCTGTGATATGGAAAAACTAGAGGATTTAACATTCCTTGAAATTTTATTGGAAGTGAAACTGTGTTAGAGACGCAGATATACAGTGTAAGTTTTCTCTTTTTGGCAATCGTATTTGCTTTGAAGGAGCAACTATCATCTGGATTTCACAGCATAAGCGATTTATAGTCTTTGTTTTATCAAGGCCTTAAATGGGTGTTTTATACTGAGCAGATGGGAACCACATTGAGCACTCTGTTTGACATGATTGCCTAAGGAAAGGAACTCCCTGATGGATCATGGCGTTAATGTTTACAGGACATTTCTTATTTTTAGCATTAGTGATGTTTGCTTTCTCAACTTTTGAGGAATCTGTAAGCAATTACTCTGACTGGGCAGTTTTTGCAGATGATATAGATCAGTTTAAGACACAGAAAGTGCAAGATTTCAGATCCAACCAAAAGCTGAAAAAAAGTATGCTTCATCCAAGTTTATATTTTGATGCAGGAGAAATCCAAACAATGAGACAAAAGTCTCGCACAAGCCATTTGCATCTTTTTAGAGCTATTAGAAGTGCAGTGACAGTCATGCTGTCCAACCCAACATACTACCTACCTCCACCCAAGCATGCTGATTTTGCTGCCAAGTGGAATGAAATTTATGGTAACAATCTGCCTCCTTTAGCACTGTACTGTTTGTTATGCCCAGAAGACAAGGTTGCCTTTGAATTTGTCTTGGAATATATGGACAGGATGGTTGGCTACAAAGACTGGCTAGTTGAGAATGCACCAGGGGATGAGGTCCCAGTTGGCCATTCCTTAACAGGCTTTGCCACTGCCTTTGACTTTTTATATAACTTACTAGATGATCATCGAAGACAAAAATACCTGGAGAAAATATGGGTGATTACCGAGGAAATGTATGAATATTCCAAGGTCCGCTCATGGGGCAAACAACTTCTTCATAACCACCAAGCTACTAACATGATAGCACTGCTCACCGGGGCCTTGGTGACTGGGGTAGAAAGAGAACCTAAAGTAAATTTATGGAAACAAGTTGTAGTAGATGTGATGGAAAAGACCATGTTTCTGTTGAATCATATTGTTGATGGTTCTTTGGATGAAGGTGTGGCATATGGGAGCTACACAGCTAAATCAGTCACACAGTATGTCTTTCTGGCCCAGCGCCATTTTAACATCAACAACTTGGATAATAACTGGTTAAAAATGCACTTTTGGTTCTATTATGCCACCCTTTTACCGGGCTTCCAAAGAACTGTGGGTATAGCAGATTCCAATTATAATTGGTTTTATGGTCCAGAGAGCCAGTTGGTTTTCTTGGATAAGTTCATCTTAAAGAATGGAGCTGGAAATTGGTTAGCTCAGCAAATTAGAAGGCACCGACCTAAAGATGGACCAATGGTCCCCTCCACTGCCCAGAGGTGGAGTACTCTTCACACTGAATATATCTGGTATGATCCCCAGCTCACCCCACAGCCTCCTGCTGAATATGGTACTGCAAAGATGCACACATTCCCTAACTGGGGTGTTGTTACTTATGGGGCTGGGTTGCCAAATACCCAGACCAATACCTTTGTGTCTTTTAAATCTGGGAAACTAGGAGGTCGAGCTGTGTATGACATAGTTCACTTTCAGCCATACTCCTGGATTGATGGGTGGAGAAGCTTTAACCCAGGACATGAGCATCCAGATCAGAACTCATTTACTTTTGCTCCCAATGGGCAAGTATTTGTTTCCGAAGCTCTCTATGGACCTAAGTTGAGCCACCTTAACAACGTATTGGTGTTTGCGCCATCACCCACGAGCCAGTGTAATAAGCCCTGGGAAGGTCAACTGGGAGAATGTGCACAGTGGCTCAAGTGGACCAGTGAGGAGGTTGGTGACGCAGCAGGGGAAATCATTACTGCCTCTCAACACGGGGAAATGATATTTGTGAGCGGGGAGGCAGTGTCTGCTTACTCTTCAGCAATGAAGCTAAAAAGTGTGTATCGCGCTTTGCTTCTCCTAAATTCTCAAACTTTGCTAGTTGTCGATCACATTGAGAAGCAAGATGATTCCCCAATAAAATCTGTCAGTGCCTTCTTTCATAATCTGGATATTGATTTTAAGTACATCCCATATAGGTTTATGAACAAGTATAATGGTGCCATGATGGACGTGTGGGATGCACACTACAAAATGTTTTGGTTTGATTACCATGGCAATAGCCCCGTTGCTAGTATACAGGAAGCAGAGCAAGCTGCTGAATTTAAGAAACGGTGGACCCAGTTTGTTAACGTTACGTTTCAGATGGAATCCACAATCACAAGAATTGCATATGTCTTTCATGGGCCATATGTCAATGTTTCCAGCTGCAGATTTACTGATAATTCCAACTCTGGACTTCAGATTTCTCTCAACGTCAACAATACTGAACATGTTGTCTCCATTGTAACTGACTACTACAACCTGAACACAAGATTCAGTTACCTGGGATTTGGTGGCTTTGCCAATGTGGCTGATCAGGGCCAAATCACCCGATTTGGTTTGGGCTCTCAAGCAATAGTAAGGCCCGTAAGACAGGATAAAGTTATTTTCCCCTTTGGATTTAAATTTAATATAGCAATTGGGTTGATTTTGTGCATTAGCTTGTTGATTTTAACATTTCAGTGGCGGTTTTACCTTTCTTTTAGAAAGCTAATGCGATGGATCCTAATACTTGTTGTTGTCTTGTGGTTTATCGAGCTCCTGGATGTGTGGAGCACTTGCACTCAGCCCATCTGTGCAAAATGGGCAAGGACGGAGATGGAGGCCAGCACTAAGTCTGTGTCTTCCCAAGGGCACCACGTTGATCGTCCCGATGTTGTCATTACCTCACTTCCTGGTTCAGGAGCTGAAATTCTCAAACAACTATTTTTCAACAGTAGTGATTTTCTCTACATCAGGGTTCCCACAGCCTACATTGATATCCCTGAGACGGAATTTGAAATTGACTCCTTTGTAGACGCCTGTGAATGGAAGGCATCAGATATCCACAGTGTGCATTTCCGTCTACTCCGAGGCTGGCTGCAGTCTTTAGTCCAAGATACAAAACTGCATTTGCAAAACATTCATCTGCATGAATCCAGTAGGGGTAAACTGGCCCAATATTTTATAGTGAATAAGGACAAGAAAAGAAAATCGAAGAGGAGAGAGTCTTTGTCAGAACAAAGAAGTAGAATGAAAGGCGCCTTTGATAGAGATGCTGAATACATTAGGGCTTTGAGGAGACACCTGGTTTACTTCCCGAGCGCACGGCCTGTGCTCAGTCTAAGCAGTGGGAGCTGGACCTTAAAGCTTCATTTTTTTCAGGAAGTTTTGGGATCTTCGCTGAGGGCATTGTATGTAGTAAGGGACCCTCGGGCGTGGATTTATTCAATGCTGTACAGTAGCAAACCAAGTCTTTACTCTCTGAAGAATATACCAGAGCGCTTAGCTAAACTGTTTAAAGTAGAGGGAGGTAAAGGCAGATGTAGCTTAAATTCGGGCTATGCTCTGGAGTATGAATCATTAAGGAAAGAATTATCAAAACCCAAGTCCAACGCAGTCTCCTTGTTGTCTCATTTGTGGTTGGCACACACAGCAGCAGCCCTGAGAATAAATGCAGATTTGCTACCTACCAGCTACCAGCTGATCAAGTTTGAAGATATTGTGCATTTCCCCCAGAAAACCACTGAAAGGATTTTTGCCTTCCTTGGCATCCCTTTGTCTCCTGCTAGTTTAAACCAAATATTGTTTGCCACTTCCACGAACCTTTTCAATCTTCCCTATGAAGGGGAAATATCACCAAGTAATACTAATGTTTGGAAACAAAACTTGCCTAGAGATAAAATTAAACAGATTGAAAACATCTGCTGGACACTGATGGACCGTCTAGGATACCCAAAGTTTATGGACTGAGTGCTGCAGGTCAGCAGAAATTTGCACTAATACTTTCTAACCCAATTTGTGGACATGAATTAGAAGAGTTTGTTTATTCTTGTAACTGTGTGTGTGTGTGTGTGTGTGTGTGTGTGTGAGAGAGAGAGAGAGAGAGAGAGAGAGAGAGAGAGAGAGAGAGAGAGAGAGAAGAGAATGTGTGTGTTCAGTTAATTACTTGCACAGAGAGATTGTTTTAAAAATAGACACCATATTTGGTGGAGCACAATTTAATTTTTATGTCACTACTTTCTTGCCTTTGTTTCTGAATTGTTTTCTGCTAAAGTGCTTCCACTACAGAGGTACAGATGAAGTTCTATTGTGGTCAGGAAATACAGGAAGATTTTTAAAGTTTTTGTCTTAACTCTCTTCATCTGCAACTGTGCTGATGTGTCCTGGAACCTCAAAGACTGCTCAAGGCCTTCAGTGGCTGTTGTACCCAAGCATCTCTTGCTTTTAAGATGGACTACAGAGGTTCCTTAGCTTTTTATAAAAGGTCTTCTAACATGTTTATCCTGCACTAGAAAATAAATCCTTTACTGTGTATAATGTTTAGTGATATCACTGGGGAAATGGTGGAAACTTCTGTCTGAACTATAAGGTTCCTTCTATAAAATACAGATGGACATACAGAAGGAATATGGTTTTTTGCAGATCAGAAACTGACCTAAACAGCCTCCTTAACGTTTTCTCCTTTGAAGTAATGGAATCAGTCTTTGCATAATCGGGGTGCCAAGGGCTGGTGGAGTATTTTGGACCTGCTTGCCTGTGTAAAACTCCTTTCTTTGTATTGCCTCCTTGAAGCCACAGCTGCTAGCATCACACCACTCCCATCCTGTCCCCTTTGTCACTGTCATGCAGAATCAGTCGCAGTTACTGATGGCTAAACTCCCTGTATTTTCCAGGATTCCCGCCCCCCACCCCCATGATTAATTTTGCATTAAAGCCTAACACAGACTTAGAATGAAACTTCTTTTTGTGGAATTATCACTGTATGACTCAAAGGAAGCTGAGGCACCACGGGCTGCATTTTTTTTTTAGACTAGAAGCAGAGTTGGAAAACTGCCTGACTTGTCTCGCATCCTTTGAATGAGTTTACAGACTGCCAGTGTGGGCAAATGGGAGATGATGTCAGAGGCATCTGTTTCCTTTACCATCTGCATCTTATTAGAAATGTCGTCGTCATCGAATGCGGTTCATTTTCTTTTGGTAGACGCTGAAATCCAAATGCTGTGCCAGTAGAAGCCAGTGGAGTAATTACAATGTGCTGGATGAAAACTATTAGGCAGTGTGGAGACTTGATGAAATCTCTGTACAGATTGCAGTCTTCTTCCTGATGTTGCAAACTGTCGTTTCCCCCAAGCTCTCTAACACTTGGGCGTCTGTTATTCTGACCTAGATAAAAGTGGTTCTTTCTCAGTACTTTGTTATTGTGACAAAATGTGCCTGCAGAGTGATAAAGCTGTGGATATGTTCCATTCCAGCGAAACCTCACTTGGCTGTCATTTCCCCCCATATAGTGTGAATGAATGCAGGCCACTCCTACTTCTGCTTATATACTCGATTTTCTTCCTGGACTCCCATGACTTTTTCTCTACAATGTCAAAATGAATGAAAGTCATATTAACATAGGTTGAAAGGGCAGCTAAAGACCTGAATCTACACTGTTATTGCCAAGGAAGACAATAACCTTCCTATTTGAGGGTTATCAACAAGCATGTAAAATTGCTACACAGATGTTAACAATATTTTCATAATTGGTCAGAGTCTCAGTGTTTGCTTTCAATTCCCAGGATGTGGGATCTCAAATGAGATCCAATAAAAAGGCTTTGGGTTGGCAATAATATCAGGTCTGATCAAGGTAAGAATTAGACATGTGTAGGTAACAAATAAGAAAATGAAAGCTATACCACTGTCTTTCTTTTAAAATTTTATAGAAATGTGCCCATGGGCAGAAGAGAGCCATTCATTCAGTACATGGAGGAAAGAAGGGGAAAATGAAAAAGAGTAGGTCTGTGAATGAATAAGGGAACATGTTATTGATAGCTAATGAAAGTGACATGGTTAATAAAATGCGCTTCACAGTGTATCCTAACTTGCACCTCCTCCTCCCCCAGCAATGTCAAGGTGAATTTTCCTGTCCCTGTACTCACCCCCTCCTGCCCCAAGGGAAAGTTTACTGAAAGAGAAGACCTATTTGCAGATGCTCCTGTGAGGAATATTCTATGTGGAGAGGCATTGAACATACATGATATGTTCATGCTTGGGGACCCCTGCCTTGTCATCTCAATACCTAAGGTGACTGACCCTCCCCAAACACCCAGGTCCTACACTCTTAGGATGTTACCTAGGAAAAAATTTGACCAGATTCTACACTTACTCTTATCATCTTAAAAATAAAGCAGCAATGATCACTATTGTGACGCTTCCAAAAGAAACAAAATGTCCTCTGTAAATTCGATCTCTTCATTAAATTCCCCAAACTTCAGTCCAGTTGAGATAAAAGCCTTTATTAAAATAAGAGCATTTAAGTCTTGAAACTTGGAAAGAATGTGTTTTGCTGGCACAAGTAACATAAGTAAGTATAGTGATAATCTGTTTTTCCAAAGTGGAATAATGTTAATTACTCATTTTGGATGGAATGTGCTCTACCCAGAGTTGAATTTACTGTAATAAAAATTCCAGGAAGGATAGGAAATGGGAGAATCTGTTCAGGAGAAAAAAAGATAAATCTATGAATGCGGTTTAATTTCTATAAACCTGGAGAGGCACAAGTTTTAAGCAGATGACACAAGGATGCATACATATTAGGCCTAGACCCCATATATTGGACATTTGATTGACATTTTTATTTAGACAGGAAGAAGTAGTAAATGCCTGGCAAGAATGGGATGGTTATGTCAAATTCCTAGGCATGGAAGAGGACTGGCCCCATCACCCGCAGTGAATATATTCAAACAAGAACTACTCCACACACACGTATGTTTTGTTTCTTCTGTGGATGTGCTACCCTCTTTTGGCCACTTGTAATTTATGTCATTTGTCAGTAGAGTTTGGGGTGCATCATCATAGATCCCAGACAGTCCTGATATATAAAGAATATCACATTCAATTTTCTATGAGTAAATATTAACAATGATTTAAAAAATTGCTATGTTTGATCATAAACTAGTACATTGGGACTACATGTATAACAAGACTCCTCTCTTACTAAATAAAAAGCTATAAGCAAGTTGGCCATGGTTGGGATAATTTGTGATAGCCCTCTTCTTTAGGTCTTGGGTAACTGTTAGGATTCTGTATGGAGCTGAGAAGGCAGACAATGGGAAATACAGTTGAATATTGACATATAGTCCTACACTTTCAGCCACTAAACTTGCAACATTCAGTGGTGGGCAAGCCTTGCTTCTACTCTTCTAATTTAATTCCAAGTTCTTTCTCTGACTTGCACCGTCTTCTGCATTCATCTTCCCAACTTACTAAATGGCAAGAACATCCCTATACTATGTATTTGCGCTCTCTATCTGTCCCTCCTGCCACTGGTAAGATCTTCTAGTATTATCTCTCTAGAAAGAGGTTCTTGCAGGTTGCTTGAGACATTCTAAGTCAGTGGTGCATGAGGTTGGCACAGGGAAGACTTTTTTTTTAAAGGGATGTAGCATCTATCATGAATTAATCTCAATGTGTGCTACAAATTGAACCATAAGTTTTCATGTATCTCATTACAATCCTCACAAGAACTCTCTATGATACTTATTTACAGATAAATTTGAAATCCATATTATCTCTATGGGGAATATGCTTTGTGAAATAATGTTGAGTGAATTTACAATTAATTCATTGTTTACCATACTTTTTTTTAGCTATGTCCAGGTATTGATTAGCATGAGGGAAGAACACAAAAATTGGTTGACTATGACCCTACTCTGTAGGGAATTGGCAATCTCTAGAGACTTCAGAATTTATCAAGGGGAAGAGAGGCAGGCAGGTAGAGATGACCACTGGATGAAAGGCATCAGAAAGTCTTATCTGTCCTGTAGTTGACACGGTTTATTTGTTTCTGAAACTGCGGTTATGAGGGAAGAGTAGTTTAAAGAGGGAGTTTTTGGTAAATTTGGATAGAGATCACCACCTATTCTTATTTAGGTTTTGACTCTATAGTTGGCAATGACACCTGCCATTGATTTCCAAAGAGACATGCAAATAGAACAGAAGCACTGGCACTTGCCCTCTTCCTATTGCCTCTCACTCAACTTCCCCAGCACATTTACTACAAAGAAATTCGGCCCGTCACTGAATGCCAATGCCCTGAAGAGCACATGGTCTGCGGAGTTCATGCTGGTTATTGCTGGTAATGACAGGAAGAATAACTCAGTGTATTTCATCTTATTCACTTTAATGCCATACATACCAAAGGATTATCTCAAAAATTAATCTATGTACAATAATGTTTTCCTGGTAATTCACATGTCATTCACACATATAATTTGGGTTGGACTAAAAGTACCTTATCCTCTGCTTGGTGCTTTGTACATTTGGATGCTTTCTGTCTTCCATGGCTGTAGGTGAGGACCCAGGAGCAAATCCCAGAGCCTCCAGCCAGAAACTCAGCCTCCCAATGAAAAGTACACCTCTGCATTGGGACCAAATGCCACAGACCTGTGAGAGTGGGGCTCATACTCTTTATAGACAGGGGTTCCTTTGCTATGGTTGGGTTTTTTTTGGCTATTGCTGTCCACACCCTGCTATGGTTCACTGTATGTGAATTAGAAAACACTATTGTGTTGATCCTGGAGTATGCCAGCTCTGCTGCACCTGTATATCAGACCGTAGGCATTATGGATATGCAAAATAGGTTCCTCTGTGATATTGATCAGTTTCTGTGGCCAGAGGTGGGACTTAGCATCAGAATTCATATACTCACACATTCTATAATCTGGTGCCAGGCATCAAAGATCTGAAAGATATTAAAATGAACACAAGTAGACATGTCATCTACTCTGAGAAAATGCACAATTAATTCTGACTTTCCATGATCACATTTTCCTGTTTCCACCAACTACCCAAGAGGTGAATGTTTATCCTGCATGTTCTGTTTACCATTCCCTGGATTGTCTTTATAGCTCCACCATACACGTCTCTCCTTATCAACGTATTGTAGAGTTTTTCATGTTTTGCAACTTTTTGTAAACAGTAACATATTGCATATATTATTGTGCAACTTGCTTTGCTTTGCCCAAAATTTTGTCTAATGCATCTTGATTTTGTAGGTGGCCGCTTATTTTCAACTTGGTAGTGTTCCATTATATGTTCTAGATATAAGAATGTTCTGTCTTTTGTTTGTACCCAGAACCTTCCCACCCACTCCCACCCCAGCCTCCTCCCTAGTATATGTATCCAGGGCTGAAAGCTCACCCTTGGCTATTCTAGACAATGCCAAGGTATTATTTCTCAGATTGTCTGTACCAATTGACACTCCAGCCATCATAGGAAAGTTTCTGTTGTTCCCAATGTTCTCTTGTACTTGACAGTTTCAGAGTTTTTAATACTTTCCTGTCTGGGTATCACATTTTTGTTTTCATTTGCACTTTCTGACTATTAATGACATATAGCCTATATGCACCTGAGCATGAGCACATGCACATGTATAGTCATGTTTTCCATCTGTAGTTTGTAAAATGAAGTCCATGTTCTTGTCTTTTATCCATTTTTCGAGTTCATTTTTTCTTATTAATGCATTGAAGTTTGTCATATATTAATAATAGACTTTTTGTTATATGTGCTATGAATAACTTCTTTGCTTCTATTTTCATGATCTTTGTACTATGATTTGTGTAATCTATTTCGCTACACAGGTGTCTTTGATTTGAATGTAAGCAAATATGTCAGTGTTTTCTTTTATTATTTATAGTTTTTTGTCTTATTAAAGAATCTTTTCCAGAGTCTTGGCACTATAAATACCCTCCTCTATTTTCCTCTAAACCTTTTAATACTTTTATTGGATGTCTATTGCTGTATAACAAAATTACCACAAACTTAATGGCTTAAAACAACACAATGATTATGTCAGAGTTCCTGTGGGTAGGAATCCATGTGTTCAGTCTTTCACAAGGCTGCCATCAGGCTGCTGGCTGGCACTGGAAACTCATCTGACACTCACCTGGAGAAGCATCTGCTTCCCAGCTCCTTGGTTATTGGCAAGATCCAGTTCCTCGTGGGTTCTTGGACTAAAAGCCTTAGTTCTTTTCTAGCTTTTGGCTGAAGACCACCCTTAGTCATGACCACATGTGCTTCTCCGTATGACAGTTTACTTCATGAAAGCCAGGATGGGAGCGAATCAGTAAAGGAACTACTAACTACTATAACAATGTAGCTCAATTGGAAGTGACACCCAATCAGCGTTGGTTAGAAGCAAGTCACAGGTCCTCACACCGAAGGGATTATATAAGATCATGAATACCAGGTGTAACAATGGGGGGTCATTTTAGAGCTTATCTGCCATAGATTTTTGTCTTTTAATATTTCAGGATTTAATCTGCTTTATGTAAATTGTTGTGTTGATTCTGAATTTTTTTTCCTTATGAATAAACCTGTTATCCTAGACTGAAAAGATTGAAACCCCTTTCTTTCCCACTACCTTTCAATGCTATCACTACAACATACCAGGTTGTCTATTTTGTATGAGTCTATTTCTGAGCTCTCTACTTTATTCCACTAGCAAATTTGATAAAGCCACTGACAATACCACACTGTCTTAATTACTATAGTCATTTTGTTAGCCTTGAAATATGGCAAGGCAAGGCTTTTTATTTTCTTTTTCCTCATTTTGTCTTAGATTTTCTTAAGCCTTTATTCTTCCATGTGCATAGTTTGCACAGTTTCTCAAAGCTTACAAACAAGGTACATGTTCATTGTAAATGCATTAAATCAACTTTGAGAGAATTGACCTCTTTACATTAATTAATCTCTGTTCATGAGCATGGTATGTCTCTCCTATATAATACTTATTAATCCTTTGATAGATGTCTCTGAGCACTTTATATTGTTATTACAGTAGATGACATTTGTTAATTATATGTTCAATTATATATAGAAAAAGAATTGATTTTTGTGTATTTGTATTATATCAGGGACCTTATTAATTTTTCTTACTAATTTAATAATTGACTTGTAAATTCTTTTGAAATAAATGGTTTTGCAATGGTAATTTATGAGAATTATGGTATTTCCTTCCTCTTACTCGTAACTTTTTAATGTTCTTACTGCATTTGTTAGGACCTCCTGTAAAATTCTGAAAGGGTTTGGTGATAGTGAGTGTTCTTGTACCGTTCCTATGAGAATGGAGAGCTTCCAGATATCACCACTGAGGGATGGATGCGGTGTGTATTTCATAGACTCACCTTATCTGGATGTGGTACTCCTTTCTAGTCCTGCTTTGGTAAATGACTTCTTATCATCAATGTATAATAGGATTTATTCAGTGCTTCTGATGCATTTATTGTGATAGTTGTATGTTTATTTGCCTATATCTGTTAGTGTGAAAATATCTGTATTATATGAAAAAAAATATTTTATTTTGAGATTAAATCAAACTTGGTTGGCTATGATAAAATCAGCCTGAGAGTGATTCATTATATTTGTGTATGTAGCTGGATTGAGTTTGTTAATAATCAATTGAAGATGTTTACATCAACCTTTGTCATTTTCTCATACTGTACTGATCTAATTTTGAAGTCAACACTTCTTTCACATAAAATAAGTTGAAGATGTTCTATTTTTCTATTCTGTAGAAGTGTTTGTGTAAGATTGGAGTGATCTAATACTAGAATGTTTGTTACAACTCATTTTTAAACCAGCTGACTGTTGTGTTTTCTATGTGTGAACATTTTGACTATGTGTACAATTTGATGGTGATAGGCTTATTTTATTTAGCTCGCCTATTTAATTTGAAGCCTATTTTTGGCAAGTTATGTTTTGAAAGAATTTGTTCTTCTTTTTAAATTTTCCACATTTATTGACCTAAATTTGCTCAAAAGGCATTCTGCTGCCCCTCTTATTTCCCATCTTCCCACCCCCTGGTTCATCGCTGCTTTGTTCAGCTGTGTCCATAGGGGTGTGAAAGAAATGGGAAGCTGGATTGGCCAGATGGTTGTTGTTTGATTGTGAGATGACAGAAGAAAAGAGTGTGAGGGGAGTTGTTTGCAGGTACTCAGTACAGAAAGTAAAAGAGGCTCATGAGAAACCCAGGAGACACTGTTGTAAAGGATTTAGATTCTAGTGGCGCCAAAGACTGTTGGAGTGGACATCCTCCCTGGCAAGAATATGGGAAGGAAGCAATGCTCAAAGAATATAACCCATGGATTTGAGATCATTGAAATTATTGCTAATAAATCTAGGGCAGCAACTCTAAAACTCTTTTGGGAACACTTTGTACTCTTAAAAATTATTGAGTGCTCACAAACCTTTTTGCTGTATATGCATGAAGCCAATATTTAATATATTCTACCTCAGAACTGAGGATTTTTAAATATTCATTTATAGGTTTATTTTTAAAATGACACCAATAAAGCCATGATAGCATGATATGCCATAGCATTATTATCTGTTAAAAATGACTGTATTTTTCAAAAGCAAAACAGTTGTGAAAGAGTGTCACCATATTACATTTTTACAAATGATCTTAAAAGTTTGGCTGTTAGACTACACCTGGACTTTCATATCTGCTTCTGGATCACATAAGGTGCTTAGCTTCTGGAAAATCTGAGAATTGGGGGGCGGCTACGGGGCGAGGGGGGGAGAGTTAAAATAAATTTTTTTGCAATACAATGAACATAGTTTCACAAACCCTGTGAAAGTGTCTCAGGACCACCCCCCTTCCCCCCCCCCCACACACACACACATGAACGGAGCATAGATTGAGGGTCACTGGCTAGCACCTGATATAGGAAGTGAGTCAATAAAGACATCTGGTTATTGGAAGGCTCACCCATGTGTGATGTGATCAAAAGATATATCTAGTATAATTGTGAGGTTAAAAGAGCATTGAAAATAATTATTTAAACTATATATTAATTCTGGAATTGTTGCAAGCAAACTAGGACATTGGATGGATATTGAGGTTACAAATGATAATGGCAGAAGTGGAGAAAAACAGTGAGCCAGGAGATGAAACCCTTAAGAATAAGTGAAGTGGAGAAGGACTACACACAGGTGGATGATGAAGGAATGGCATAGTCTAGTGCCCAGTGTCAGTGCTGGTTACTTTTTGTGAGTGGGAATGACAATTATCTAGAAACTGAAAAAGAAGCCAAAGGACACCTACTCCACCTTGAAAACCAATTCAAAGTACAAATGCTATTACTTTTCTTTTATTTCATACCTTAAACTCCAAATTATTTCTCCCTAAAGTCTGTCCTACCTCTACTAATAAGTTGGGGGGACAAAGAAATCCAGGAAAGAAAATAAGAAGTCTAAAATCCCTGGGACTAAATCAAAAGCTTTTAGGACAACTTCCAAACATAAACTGAAGAAAAGAGCGATAATCTGATGTGGCCAAAATGTGCTTCTCACTGGTATAAAGTGTCACTATAGATGACTAGTCCTGCCCAACTCAACAAATGACACTTGTCTACAGGGGCTAGAATCCCACGCTTATACTATTTCTGTGCAGGTCACATTGGTGACCCATACACAAAGAGCCAGTTCATTTTAGGCCATCCTTCCCCCCCCCCCTTAATTTTATTCTCAAAAGCACAACCGAGACCATTGTTATTATATCTAGAAAAGTGATCTATATTAGGTACATATTAAGCACAAACCACCCATCCCCACCCCCTGAAAAACCTATTAGTTACTTCTGCTGAACCTGAATTAGCAGCCTGAAACTCCCTCTCAAGGCAATTTTATTTCAGGTATTTTCTCATCCTTTTTTTTTAAAGATATATTTTTATTGATTTTAGAGAAGAAGGGAAGGGAAGAGAAAGGGAGATAGAAACATCAATGATGAGAGAGAATCATTGAGAAGCTGCCTCCTACTTTCACAAATGTCCTGAGGTCACTGTGTCCAGCATACTAGTATATCTTAAGCCAATAGGCACCCACTTATGTTAACCTTAGGTTATGTTAACATTGTTTCTTTTGTTTCTTTTTTGTTTGTTTGTTTGCCTACACATTATGGAGTAGAAAGTAGCTTCTGTATAAAGAACAATTCAAAAGTCAAAAAATACAATTGATCAAAAAATATAAACACTATCAATCTCATTATTAATCATATAAATTCAAACAAACAGAAAATCAGTATTGTATCTTAGTTTACAAACCAACAAAAAAGAAAACATATTGGTAAATATAGCAAAAAGTAAATAAATGGCTATAGCTTTGGTAATATAAGTGTACTCTATTCTTTATTAAAAGCAATTTGGATATTTACCAGATATTTTTAAAATCCTGTTTTTTCACCACCAAAGATTTCCTTTGGCCCAGAATTTCTATTTCAAACATCTTACCCACTAGGAAAACAAAAAAAGAAAAATGTAGGAAGATGTACATGTAAGTATGTTCATTATGGCATGAATTATAATATCAAGACAAAAAACTTCTAGCCCAGCTGGCATGGTTGAGTGTCGACCTATGAACCAGGAGGTCACGGTTCGATTCCCTATTCCCGGTCAGGGCACATGCCTAGGTTGCAGGCTTGATCTATTCAATTAATCTAAAACATAAATTTTAGCGGAAATTATTTAGAGGTTTGATATTGATAATTAGACTTATTTTGAGAGTTTTCTTTTTATAAATTATAGAGGTAGGAACACATTTAATTTCTCCCTTCTTTCAGTGACCACTTATGAAATGACAATTATGGCTAAAGTGAACAAGTAATAAGGAAAGTGATCCAGATTATTCCAGGAAACATCTAGAAAATTAAAATGGCCAGAAAACAACCCAATCTAATCCTCTTAGCCCATCCAATGGTCAAAAGTAAGCAAAGTAAGCACCAGCACCAAATTAGACAATGAGCTGTGTTGTGGTTATTATCTAAGACACGTGCTGTAAAGAAAAGAGGATGTAGTATATCAGAATTAGTTTTCAACCACAGTCCCTCTGGACTTACTATTCCACATTCTGTTCTTAGGATAGGATTCTCCTACTGTCCTCGCTTCCCATATAGAATGGATGGCAATGACAGTGAATGATGGCAGTGAATTCTCCTCAGGTGTAGCTTGTTTACTTCTGAGTGCACTATGTGAGCTGCTTTTAAGAGGGGTCCATTGCAACAGACCCATACATGGCTAGGCCAAAGGGCTTTTAGGCTCTTAGATATCTTTTATCCTTTTCTTATTAGTCACTATTTGACCATAGGATGTTTAGAAGTGTGTGTTAAGTTTTCAAATATTTAGAATTTTCCTCTCTAGCCTCTTATTGAATTTATTATTTAATTTCATTGTGGTTGGAGAGGATTCACTAGGGACTCGTTTATGCCTAAAATATGATCTATTTTGATAGATGTACTCTGTGATTTTGGAAAGACTTAATATGTTAATACTGTTAGGTGAAATTGTCAATTAGGTAAAGTTAGCTCATGACATGTATATTATTACTAATTTCTCTTCAGTCTAAAGGACTCACTTAAAATTTCTTATAGTACAGATGTACTGACAAAGCATTCTCTCTCTCTCTCTCTCTCTCTGTCATTGGATAATATTTTTATTTCGCTTTAATTTTACTGGATATAAAAATCTAGGTTGAAAATATTCTTGGCTTTTGAAATGTTATAATATCTTCTGGATTCTATCGTTTTTGATGAAAAGTCATCAGGTATTCATGTCACTGCTGACATTTACTTTTAAAGTGTTCGTGTTTTGTTTTGATTTTAAATCTCTACTTTGGAGATGTTCTCTTTAAGCTTAATTATCAACAGTTTGGTTGTGATGTGTCTACAGGTTTTCTTCTTTGTATTTTTTATGCTTAAGATTGATGAAGTTCTTAAGTCTGTAAATGTATGCTTTTTACCAAATTGAGGAAAATTTTGTCCATTAATTCTTCAAATGTAAGTTTCCTCCTATTCTCCCAGAATTAAGTTTACAGGGATGTTTATTTACCATTGTGTTTTAGAAGGTTGACTTGATGTAACCCAAACTTCAAACTCTGCTTTCCTGTTGTCATCAGCAGATGAAATGTGTCTTTCCTTCTTTTCAGTGCCTGGACTCTGCTGCACGCTATCCTACTTCCTGGAGCTGCCAGAAATTTGACCAGACTTTATCTGCAGAATTTCATCCTGCTTTTCTATGGGTTCCTTTTCTGTGGTTTTCCCTGCTCTGATTTTCTAACATTAGTGTGGCCATGATGGTGTTCTTGTTCTTCAAGGAGTAAAAGTGTGTGTGTTTATAGCTAAGTTTTAGACACTGACTAAGACCAACTTGCTTAGAGGCACATCAGAAATTCCAAGATAAAATAATATTTACCTTCTTAATCTGGGTGATGAAAACATGTACGTTCACTTATTCATTTGTATTTTTTAGTGAAGTATGTTCTTTTCAGTTAGTATACCTTAAGGTGGCTTTATCTGGTTAGGAGTTTTCAATTTAGACAATAGTAAATAATGAGCAGTATTCAAGGAGAAAGAAACAATTTCAGAGTTGGAATGAATCTTTAGGATCACCTAGTACGGCTCTGCAGAAAATAATACCTCGGTAATGTTCAAAACAAGACAACAGGCCCAAAATAGTCACTTGTGCTAAACCCCATATTACCAAACTGAATCTTAATTACAGTTTCTGCTCTCCCAGAAACGGAATTAGAAACAGTCCTTCAGGAATCACCTGATCAGCAATAGTTAGGTCGTCTGCCTTATAGACCCCTGCCGTCCCTCAAGGAAAGTGACCTCGCAATAACCAACCTGCTTTTTACTTTTGCTGAGTATAACTTCCTTGTCCTGTTCTCTTCTGCTATAAAAGCCTTTTATTTTGTACAGCATCCCAGAGCTTCCTTCTATCTTCTAGATTGAATGCTGCCCAATTCATATCGATTTTTTGCTCAAGTGAACTCAAAATCCTTAATATCTCTCAGTTTATCTTCTAACAGTAACATAAGTGATCATCCCTACTGGTACACTATGAATGATAAATTCGGTATGTGAAAATGTCCTGAAAGTTACCCCGATGCTTACTAGTAAACCAAAACACATGAATATCCTAAATGGCCTTGAATATAAATTTTATTTTATCTGTTTCAAAATATCTCTTGAACGTGCTAGCTTATTACTGCAAAATGATAGGTAGTCATTGTGAATTGGAAGGTTACAAATCTACAATTTATCATTAAACTTGGACCAAAGTGTTGGTTTGTCTGTCAAAATATATGTTCTATCCCCACGATAAACTGAATTTAAAATGTTTATCATCATTTCTCAAGTTTCCTGAGACTCTCTCAGTATCTTGCTAACAGTGCCCTCTGGATATTATTCACCAGATTTCCACTTGACTGCGCTTCTGTGATACTTCAATAACCTTGAAATAAAACTCATATCCCAGGATACAGTCCTTACTAGCTTCTTCCAGAGAAAACCTGCAGATAAAAGAAACAAAATCTTCCAAACACTTTGGAAGGTTTTTGATATGCTAATGATAACTATTCACAGCCTAGGGACCGTGGGCATGGAGATGTGACCTATTCAAACAGACTCCTGTCAGAGAAACATCCTTGAAAGTACTGTCTCACTTTCAGTGCAGGAAGGGACACAATGCAGAATAGGATGAATCCTAGGTCTCATCACTGACTTTGCCACTTTTGTTTCCTATTTCTTTTCAAATCATTCATGTTCATGTAAAAGTCACTCCAAAATCGAATAATTGAAAATGTATGCATCCCTTCCTGAACACAGATTATTATTGACCAAATAATATTTTGCCCAAATATTTCCATAAAAATTAACCTAAGCTCCTTGCTATTGGTGCTTATGGAATCACTTATAGTCAATGAAATATTATTTTATAAGACTTTGTAGTATGTAACTCACTCTTCAGCTATGAATATGAGGCTGTGATAACCAGATTGAAATTTGCAACTTGCAGCAAAAGCATTCATGTGTTTTCTTAATTGAATGAAAGTGGTTTTGTACAAAAAGTTGATGAGAGAATATGGTGGCCTTTGGTGGCAGCTGTGACACCAGAACCAGGTGTCCTGGCTCTGGCTCCTGCTCTAGTTTAGCCAAAAGAGCTTCCACCAGCCTTGGACTTGAGCACCTTCTCATGTTGGGCAATTTTAGCCCACAAGGCAGCAAGCCACTTTGCATAAAAAGCCTGCCACCCAGATTTGTGTCTTGAGCCTCAACTACAGGGCATCACAAATCAATCCTCAAAAACAGTCCCTGAGTTCCGTCTCTCTCGTAGGAAGAACAAGTAGCAACAATCCATAGATGGGACACTATTATGAAAATCCCAGAATGCAGGATGTGCTTGAAACACCTGCTCTTCCATCAGTTCCAGAGACTTTGGAGGACAGCACAAGAAAGGAAAGAGGAGTAGGTACACTCTGACTGCATTACTGGTCCCTACGCCTGGCACATTGCCACACCCAGAGGACCCCTGGGCCTATGGATTCTCCAGTGGAAAACCCAAAGTGGATTTCTAGTTTTCCCAGCATTGTGGGATGCTTCCTAGGAAGCCAAGTTGGGTTTTGCCTCCTGGGGGTCACTGGAAGAACCTGTGAGGCTTGACAAGTGGGGACCAGATAGATGAGCACAGCAACCAGTGCTCTGGTCTGGGCCGACTGCATTCCTTCTCACAGCCAGTGGCTCTGCCCATCTGCTGATCCAAACAGACAGCTAGAAATCAATAGCAGGAGGAAATTGAAAGTTCACAAATCGGGGGGAAATGAAAGAACACACTGCTGAAATAACAATTGATGAAAGAAAAAAACAAAAGGGATATAACACTAACTATCTTGATACACATGAAACTGGAACACATAAACATTTAAAACCTCATGGGATGCACCAAAAGCAGTTCTAAAAGGAAAGCTTATAGCTAAATGACAACATCCATAAAAAAGAAGGATCTCAAATAAACAACCTACCGTTACATCTCAAAGAACTAGGAAAAGAGAAATAAGTTAAGCCCAAACTTTCAGGAGGAAGTAAAAATAAAGATTAGTGCAAAAATAATAACATAGAAAATGGAAAAACAACAGAAAATATTGATAAAACTAAAAGTTCATTCTTTGAAAAGAGAAACAAAATCTATGAACCTTTGGCTAGACTTACCAAGAAAAAACAGATTCCAATAAATAAAAGCAGAAATGAAAGAGGAGAAATTATAATTGATACCATAGAAATGCAAAACATTGTAAGAGATTACTAGGAACAGTTACACACCTACAAATTGGACAATCTACAAGAAATAGATATATTTGTAAAAACATACAACCTCCTAAGACTGAATCATGCAGAAATATAACATCTGAACAGACCAATAATGAGTAAGAGGATTGAATCAGTAACCAACAACCTCCCAAAGAAAAGCCCAGAACCAGATGGTTTCACTGGGGAATTCTAATAAACATTTAAAGAAAAATTAACACTAATCTTTCTCAAGCTCTTCCAAAGAAGTAGAAGATGAAGGAACACTCCCAAACTCATTTTATGAGGCCAGCATTACCCTGATACCCATTTTAACCTCCTATTTTGCAAAAAAAAGAGTGTTGCTCTGTGTTATAATTTTTGGGAACCTCATCCTGCTAGTGACAATGTGCATATATGTTCAATTCAAATCTACCCATTTGTTCAAAGCAGGGGTGGGGAATGTCCAGCCTGCAGGCTGTATAAGGCCCGATAAATCATTTGGTCTGGCCCTGCCAAGGCATTAGTAGTGTATTAATTAAATATTTGACCAAATATAGCAGGCTAATTTGCAAGTTGATAATTTTTTATGGCCCTCAAACGATGTTATAAATATCCAAATGGCCCTTGGCAGGAAAAAAGTTCCCCACCCCTGCTTTAAAGGAACAGGTTTCTTCTTTTCTG
Organism: Myotis myotis; assembly: GCF_014108235.1. Classification (NCBI taxonomy): domain Eukaryota; kingdom Metazoa; phylum Chordata; class Mammalia; order Chiroptera; family Vespertilionidae; genus Myotis; species Myotis myotis. The sequence goes on from NW_023416401.1 coordinate 46,981,416, forward strand.
AAACTATGTCACTGAATTTTAAAAAGTACCAGACTTCTGTTGATTTCTACAAATTTTTATCTGGGTTTCTACACATCAGACCCAATGGTCAAAAACATTTTTTTTCCTCTTGGTTTTGTTTCTAGTGCTTTAGTTATTACTCCCAGGTGATGCTATCTACAAATCTTAAAGCATAATCTTTATTTGTCTTCCTCCTGGTTATTATGTGTTTTTTATAAGAAATATGTTTTTATTGATATTTTTAGAGAGAGAGGAAGGGAGAGGGATAGAGAGGTAGAAACATCAATGAGAGAGTAACATCAATTGACTTCCTACTGCACCTTTTTACTGGGGAATGAGCCTGAAACTCAGGCATGTGCCCTGATCAGGAATCAAACTGTGACCTCTTTGTTCCTGGGTCAACCACTGAGCACACTGGCCAGGTGGTGATTAAGTTTTTAATAGGGCTAAGAGCCAGCACACTATAAGACTTCAGCAAAGACTATTCCACTTTGCAATTTGATATTGGTTAACATTCTTTAGGCCTTTAGCTACAATACAACTTGATTTTTATGTGAAAAACTTCATCTTCCCTTGGCTACTTTCCCTTTTCTTTAATATGAGGTGGGTTTTGTGGCAGTATTTCTCAAACCATCTGTGGAAAGGGGTAGTTTTGCTTTTTAATTTCCAATTGTCAGTGATGTATGCTTTTGTACAATACAATAAAATAAAATGTAAATAATAAAATTACCAGAAAAATGAACTATAAGAGAAAAATGAAAGTGGAGCAATCTTATTATTAAACTCCATAGACAATACAATCACATTTCAATAATCAGATAAAACATACAATAGGAAAAAAGTATTGCAAAAACTATTCACGTTATTCACTGACATTGTGCATAGGGGTAATTAGTATAAAAATATTGTTACAGTTGTAGCTTTTTAGTTGTTCAACTTTAATCAAAGTTTATGAGTGAAATGTTAATCCCCATACTAACTCTTACATGCTTATGCTCATTTTGAATCAATTCCATGTATATCAATAAGGTTTTTTAATGTGATGGATGAACTTGGGTTTTGCTTGTTGATTTATCAAATTTAGATTGGACACATGACAATGCCACTCATAGAGGTTAATGTCCACCTTGACCTCAGTGTTTTGATTTCATTACACTCACAGTCGAGTCTCAGAGAGGTATGCTGACTAGACTGAAATAAAAGAATTTAAAGTAAATTCAGTAACCTTACAGAATGCACATTTATCTAACATAAACTGAGAGCTTTTGTGTTTTTAAAATGTATCTTCAGTCCTTCATCAGTAGTGAGTTCCAACCATTAACTTTGTAAATCTATTTATATTTAAGTTATACTTTAATAAAATAAATGTATTTTATGTGTGTGTTTTTCTGGTATTGATATTTGATGGGAAACTAAAATTCACACTATTGCATTAAAATTGTATTTGGTGATAATTTTTCACAAATATGCAAAATCAAGATTCATTTATGTGAGACTGTGTGCACGCGTGTGTGTGTGTGTGTGTGTGTGTGTGTGTGTGTGTGATTCCAGGTATGATGGTACTAAGATGATTTTAAAAATTCAAACATTTGGTACAGGGCAAACTGTATTTGGTGCCCTGGTCAGTTGGCAATGCTTTATTGGGATAATCAAAAGAAAAATTAGTATCTCTTATTATATTACCAGATTTGAAAACGTGACTATCTACTAAGAAATATTATGCCAGTATTTTCTGTGCAGACATTTAGGTTGCCTCTCACCCAAACCTCATTAATTCCCTCAGTCTGTCTCCGCAGGTCAGAGAGATAATCTCCAGGGTGCTGGCTGTCACAGTGCTGAGTCACTGATGTATTTTGACTTCATGTTAGAAGAAATTGCTTCACATTGGTATTAAAGAGTGTTCATGTTTCTTGCTTCTTTTGGCAGTTCTTGGAGGAGTTTGTAAACCATAATGCTTATTTAAACATTTTTTTTAAGATGTGCCCAAATTGCTTTTGGTTTCATGTAGTTTACACATAAAATCATCTCATGGAAAAACCCGGAACATACCCGAGTTATACAAATTGCCCATCTATAAATTGTTGCCACTTGAATATAAAGCTTTTAACATGTGATGAACTGTGAGGCTTATAATTATGAAAATCTTAATAAAATCCTGCCTAAAATGATAGAAAAGTTCTGGCCAATATTCAGTAATCAATCAAGCAAAATGAGGTATTTACTTTTCTGGGCTTTCAAAGAATTTTCACTGTATATATGGAGAGAGAGAGAAAGAGAGAGAGAAGAGAGAGAATGTACATTTACACATATATGGTTCTTAGTGCTGCTGTAACAAATTTCCATAAACTTGGTGGCTTCAAACAAAACAAATGTATTTTCTTTTAATTAGGGGGCAGAAGTCTGAAATGGGTCTCACTGGGCTAAGATATAGGTGTTGGGTAGATCTGCATTTCTTCCTGGAGTCCCAAGGAGAGAATTTTGTTTCCTTGCATTTTCAAGCTTCTCCAGAGGCACCCATGTTCTTTGGCTCACATCCCCATTATTTTTCCTAAAAGCTGAGCCATGTCCCTCTCACACTGTGATCTCTCCAAGTCTCCTTCCTTGACCAACCCCTTCCACTTTTAAATATATATATATAAAATATTATGTATTAGATATGTAATATAATATAATATATTATATTATATTATATTATATTATATTATGTAATATATTATATTACATATCTAATATATAATATTATATATATATAATATTATATATATATATATATTATTGATTTCAGAGAGGAAGGGCAAGGGAGAGAGAGAGAAACATCAATGATGAGAGAGAATTACTGACTGTCTCCTGCATGCTCCCTACAGGGGATGAACCTGAAACCCAGGAATCCAACCATGACCTCCTGGGTCATAGGTGAACGCTCAACCACTGAGCCACACCGGCTGGGCCAGCCTCTTCCACTTTTAAGGATCCTTGGGATTCATTGAACCCACCCAGATAATCCAGAATAATCCCCCATCTCCAAGTCTGCTAATTAGCAACATTAATTCTATCTGAATCCTTAGTTCTCCTTTACCATGTAGCCTAACATATTTATTACAGGCTCTGGAGTCTTACAAGGGCACCATTGTCCCTGTCATCATGCATTTCATCATATCTGTAAGACTTTGATATAATCATTGACATTGCTGATGGATTATTAGATTAGATCATAGGGGGCCTTCCATCATTTTGTTCTGGTAGGTGGCACAACTAGAAATGATTAGGAATGATTCCATATCACAATTTTGTATTTTACACACATACATATATATATATGACAGTTACATATTACATGTGCTTATAAAGTATCGTGAGAATTCTGAATTGACTCTACATGGAAGCAACTTTATTTAAGGAGGGAAATACATTATACTTCTACTTCTCTGCTGAGTTCTGAGAGAGAGTGTGGCCATAGAGGAATCGACAGCTGGAACCTGAAGTGACACCTTTATTAACAAGAATGCGTAGGTTGGAGGAATGTGACAAGGTAGCCTCTTAATACTTATGACCAGATATAGACAATGCCCCATCCAATCTCAAATAATGCTGAAACCTCATATGGGAACCTGACCTTATAGGCCTCTGGGCATGGAGACAGGAAGCATTTACTCCTGGGAACCTAGTGGGTGGGCTACTACCCGTTCCCTGGGGGGTGACTTCAACCCCGAGGGAGAAGCCAGAGTACAGAAGTGAGCAAAGTACCCTCTGCCACCCAACACACTGGTCATTTCAATAGGAATACAGATCCGCCAGTTCACTCCACATATCAAAACCAGTTGTGGATAAAAACAAATTAGCCTTTATGTTGGATTGAAAATACAAATTTTTAGAAAACTTGGTAAGAATCCATAGTATGTTAATTATCTTGAAATACAAGAAATAAGCAGGGCATATATCAGTAAATGACCTGTAAGAAGTCATTTTCCAAATCATCCACCCACCGCTGCTCAATAGCTTTGAGCGTCAAAGCTATTTCTGATGAAAGCCGCTTTACATAATTTTTAAATAAATAGAATGTTGGTCTAACCTATATAAAATAATGAGAAGAACAATGAAAAATTATCTGAATATTTACAAATCTGTTAGTAATACTTGTTTTCCTTTACACCAGAATCTATCAATTATAAAATATGTTCGCAGTGAAGTCTGGCATCTATGAACAAGGCCTCGGTTAGGAGACCTTTCTCTGCTGGGATGACATGCTTTTTGAGATTAAGGATGGGGCTATGACTTTTGTAAAATATATCACTGTGAATGTTTCAGGAACTCAGCCAAGGGTTGTGGAGGTCAAAAATAAATGAATCTTCCCAAGAAAAGCAGGGAGTCATTTCCATTTGGCTGGAGCCAAACTTCCTGAGTTCATATTCCGCTGCTACAGTTGCAGGATTCCAGGCCAGTTTCTGAATATCGCTGTCCCTCGATTTCCTGGAGATGTAAAAGGGTTATAGTAATGGACCCATGAGGTTATTGTTAAGGCCAGTTAGTTGTCTATGTAAACCTATTGGAGCAACAGCAGGTCTGTCCTAAGTTATGATACTACTAGAGGCCTGGTGCACGAAATTTGTGCACTGGTGGTGGTGGTGGGGGGGGGGTGTTCCTCAGCCCAGCCTGTGCCCTCTCACAGTCCAGGAGCCCTCAGGAGATGTCTGACTGACGTCCTTAGCACTGCCATAGTGGCGGGAGAGGTTCCCGCCACCACTGCTGCGCTTGCCAGCCGTGAGCCTGGCTTCTGGCTGAGTGGTGCTCCCCCTGTGGGAGTACACTGACCACCAGGGGGCAGTTCCTGCTTTGAGCATCTGCCCCCTGGTGGTCAGTGTGTGTCATAGTGTCTGGTAGTTCTGCTGTTTGGTCGATTTGCACATTAGCCTTTTATTTTATAGGATATGTTCATAGTAAATGACATAGGCTCAGAGACTTGTTTCATGCCATGTAATTGGGAAAATCCAGGGCTTGAGCCCAGGACTCTGATGGTGAACTCTGGCTCTCTGTTTAATATGCCAGAACTATCTTTAAGATATATGTTCCTAATATTTAAATAGTCCACTTTGTCAAGCTAGTTGCTGTCTGGGCTTGCATCAGGATGCTCCTATAATGAGATGTTCTTATGAGAGCCAACTTTCTGGAGTCACTTATTCTTTCAAGCACAGATATGTCATTTGACTACTGATGTCCTATAAGATCTATGATCTCGGTGACCTTCCAGAACTTCGGCTAAATTTTCCAGGATTTCCTCAGGATCCCACTGGGATTCTTATCTGTTTTCGGTTGTGATTTGTCACCTCGCCCGTGTTCTCTTGATACCAGTTGCTAATCTTATCTGCACGCCTGCAGCCTGATATTTTCTCTCTGCTTCATTTGTCCTAAACTTGGACAGAATCTTCTCTCAATTCTCTAATGCACCATTAATAAAAGATCATGATGCGATACAATCTTTTCCTAACACTTGGGGCGTATTTTGGGGAAATTGTAGCATGGTGCAGGCAATGTTAAATTTTAATATGGGATCCTTTTGTTGGCCTCCAGCCTGCTGTCTCCTTATAGAAAATATCTGCTTGTCTCCTCTCACCCCAGTGTGCCAGAAAGCTCAATATTCTCTTTTGTGTGCCAAACTGAACCCAAAGTCAGCTAGCTTTAGAAATGCCAGTTCCCACCATGGCTCAGTCAAGAAAATAATTGTTAATGTCATTTTATATAAGTTAATTAAATTAGATATTAGGGCCATAAACATAATCAGGTTAGACACAGCCCCCTTGGAAACTAATTTTAAAATGTTATGTTATTTTTATGGTTCAGGGAGTTTTGCAGATACAGACCACTTATGTATCCAGTTACAGAATAATATGAAACAATTTTCCTATGAAAGAGTGAAATCTGGATAGTGAGATAGGAAAGAAATGAAAAGCAACTAATATTTATCTAAGTGGGTTTTCAACAATGTGATTTTTCTCTCAGAGAAACTTTAATGTACAGAAAGACTGTAGTTATTTGAGAGATAAATTGCCACTGTTTCATTAAGGTGACAGTCATAAGAATGCTTCAGCTTAGCTTTAAATTCAACTCAAAATCTCATTATTCTACTCATATTATTGATAACTTAGTAATTATATTTCTTCAGGTACTTTAAATTATATCTTCACATATAATACATTTATTTAATTATATTTTTAAATATTCAAATGCTGACACAAAAAAGCAAAACTTTCCCAAAATTTAAACAAATCTTGTATACCTAATAAATAAACCATTTCAGCACAGTGAGTCAGGAGTTCTTTAAACCATGTCAGTATTCTCCAAATTGTTGTCATGATGCTGTGATAGTATTCAGCTGGATTGAAATCTCGACTGATCTTTCAGAATATCTAGAATGACTTCATCAAACATTACAGGCTTCTCAATGCTAAATGTATGCATGCCATTCCAATGATTAAAATTGTATGCCTATTTCTACCATCTATAAAAATAAAAGCATAATATGCAAATAAACCGAATGGCCAAACATCGGAACAACTGTCCGGATGATATTCCAGAACACCTTCCACATGAAGCCGGGGCTGTGAGGGCTGAGGCAGCCAGAGCTGCAAGGCCTACTCTTGCAAGAATTTCATGCATCAGGCCTCTAGTTAAATAATAAAATCCATTCGTTTATTTATTTAAACTTCTTTATATTTAATTATTAACCTTTCCAGGATTAAAGACATGACCAGGAAATCATGTTATCATATGTAGCAAGTTAAAGGCAGTTATCAGCTCAAAAATTGAGGCTAGAATGTTGAACCTGAGAGAAACTTTCACCCAGGATATTTGACTTTCAACATTGATGACAAACCAAGCTCCATGACAAACATCTGTGAACAGGAGATTGTCAGTTATAGTTGTGTACTTCTAAAGCATATAAAACACATTATAATTTCCATCCTCGTTTCTACTACACACCACCTTATTTTTCCCAGTTCTTTTTTCCTGTATGGGTTGGAGAAAATCTATACCCTCCTATCAGTGCAACACACACATGCAATCACGTACAAACACACGCATATGTACACACATGTACATATGCATTGCAGCTAAGTTGCTTCTTAATCTTTTTATTATGATTGTATTGGATTGTGTATCAATAAAATATTATTTAGATCCAGCCAGACAAAAATTCTCATAGATATTTTAATGTGCCTAATGGGTTCTGCATACCTCAGGCCTTTTTCTGGCTCTGTGGTCCCCACACTTAAATCATGCTCACGACACATTGATGTGCATGTGGTTTGGCGTACATTAGATGATCTAAGCTTTATAAGTTCAGGGAGGCATATATTTTTATTCTGTTTTCTAAAACTAAAAGAGTGCCTCAGAAATTCTAAACAACGTACGCCATGTCACAGAGCCAGTGAGTGGTAGGCAGGGAAGGAGCCCAAGCTGACCTGGTGCAAAGCTAAGACCTATCCACTACCACATGGGGCTCTGTTCTTTTAATAACCACCACGGAAATATTTATGGAAACGCTATATACTAGGCACAGATTTTGGAAAAGGTACAAAAGATTTACTCCAATGAGAGGCTATGTGGATAAAGTGGGAGTTACAAACCTGTAATGGCTCCAAGTACAAAAAGGAAGGCTGTGGTCGGCATGCAGGAGTAATGCAGCTCATGTCAGGGTGGGTGATGTTGGAGCAGCACTGTGCAGAGGAAAGAGCTGGGCAATCTCAGTTTTAAAGCTTGGGTTGCTTATTCGCAGTATGACTTGGGACAAGTTACTTCGCCATTCTGGGCCACAGTTTCCCTATTTGTAAAATAAGAATACTAGTATCTACTGCACTGTTTTATTCTAAAAATGACAGATACAAAGGACACATTAAATAGTATGTGTGTGTTTCCATATGTTTGAAAATATGCACATTTATAATTTATTTTAGTAAAGCCCACATGTATATTACCTTTTCAATATACGCATTTACTTGTTCTGTGCAGTTCAATAAAGCAATTACTATACCAATTTTTTCAAAACATAATTTTGCCAATACTAGTCCTCTTAGAAAAATGACATGTTTTCTATGCACACATTTGGGGAAATTATGGAACAAGACCACTGTACTTTACTTAGAAAGTAAAAATATAGCATATGTTAAATTAAGTTTAATATTATCAATTTCCAATACAGAGTATTTACATATTTTTAAGACTTAGTCTTTAATCAAGGACCAAGTCACTTTCTAACATCCAACCCAATTTCTCTCGCTCATAAACAAATATTTCTTTTATTGATCTTCCCTATTTCTGAATGCAAATTTAATGTAGGTAGTATTCAATCAAATACACACTTAGGTACCACAACATATTTTTATTTTCTTTTTAGTTGTGTTTTGATTTCTTTTTTCTCTTTAAGGCAAGTCTTCCAAAGCATGGCAATTTTCCTCCAGGATAATGGAGACCATGTAGCAGGACAGTTTTGACTGACACAGTCTTTTATGCCAAGTATACTTATGTAAAAGTGCTTTAGAGGCGCTTGTTCCCATCTTAATCCCCTCATCAGTGATTTCCTTTGGACCTCTGAATTTCCTTTTACCTGGTACCAACAACAGTAAAATAAAACCACTCAAAGCACAAGAAGGGAACACTCCTTCACACCCCTCCTCTCATTCAACATCTGCTTTCCTCTGCTGTTTGAAGAGACATTTTGAAGAGAAAGTGGGAACCACAGTAGTAATTTGAACTAGCTTAAGCAGTTTTGATGTTTGATGAAGCCATCTGTAATGAGGATTTCAAATCACCAGTATAATCAGTGTTTGCTTATGTTAAAATTCTGTGTCTTACGCATTGAATTTATGTAGTTCTTGAAATCATTTTTTATATTTTTCACTAGCTCGGTAAGGGACTGTTATTTATTGGTGGCAATAAGTTAAATTTTGGCTGGTTAGGGTTTGTATTGTCTTATGTTTTCTGAAAATGTTGAACCTGAGCTAAGAATTTATTTGCTTGTTTATTTAGAGTTAAGAATACTCTTTGGCATGATTAGTCACATACATAATCATATATCCAGTATGTAACCATTTGTTAATTTGATAGTCTTTGTACAATGAAATAAATATATCACTATTTTCCTTAACTTATATCAAGTAACTCCTGCAATGATTATTATATTTCTCTTGAAACATCAATTATTAATTTTCCAGGTTAAGTCTTAATTTTTCCACATTTGTGGTTAAGCAAATGAAATAAAATCAAGCATAATAGATTTTTAATAAAGGTATATTCTTGAGAATATAAGACAATTAAATTTTCAATCAAAGGAATATACACTGAGTGGGTAGATTATTATGATCGGCCAGATTATTATGACCACCCCATCAATACTTCATTGGGCCACCTTTTGCTTTAATTCTGTGGCGATTCCTCTTGGCATTGACTCCACGAGATGTTGAAAGGTGATGCGAGGAATCTGACACCATGCCTCATGAATAGCACTGTCCAGTTCTGTGAGATTTGATGTTTGTGGAACCAGCTGCCTGATGGCTCTTTTAACTTCGTCCCACAGATGCTCAATTGGATTGAGATCTGGTGATTGTGGGGGCCACCTATGCAAGGTAAAGTCTCCCTCATTTTCTTGAAACCACTCCTGCACAATATGAGCACCGTGGCATGGCGCATTGTCTTGTTGGAAAAAGCCATCCCCATTGGAATACGCCATCAACATGATAGGATGAACTTGATCAGCAACGATACTTAGGTATGTTGTGCTATTCAGACGTTTATAATGAACTGGCCCTCTAGCAACTTCAGCGTGAAATTATAGCTAATTTGCCTAAAAACATCAGGTGGTCATAATAATCTGGCCACTCAGTGTAAATCTGTGCATGTACATCTACGCTAAAGAGTTTTATCTCATTGGAAATAGTTAGGGCCAGTTTATATATATTAAGAGGGAATGGGGGGAGGAAGAGAGAGAGAGAGAGAGAGAGAGAGAGAGAGAGAGAGAGAGAGAGAGAGAAAACAGGAATTGAACCAGGAAGCCAGATATGTAACCTTTCACTTATTTAGTTATGTCATCTTGATTTAGTCACCTAACTTTTATGAATATAAGCTTCATTGTCTCAAAATATAAATAATGGACCTCAGTTTTCATTTTGAGACTATGAAAAGTTAAGTAGATAAAATGGCTCTCCACTAGATCAGAACTAAGCATCGGTGTACCAGCAGGCAGAGTTTAGTGGCATCTCCTCTATTATCTAACCCAGTAAGGACTATGGACCCAGGTAGGCTCTGAGAAACACATTAGTCACCTTCCACCATTAGGGTAGCAACATGGCAGAGGCACAAGATCAGGGTGAAGCAGACAAAGTTGCTGAAGGAAATCATGTTACAGGGAAGGACAGCATGGCACCAAGAGAAGGCACAATCTCAAATAATAAAAGGGTAGCCCTAACCGGTTTGGCTCAGTGGATAGAGCGTCGGCCTGCGGACTGAAGGGTCCCAGGTTCGATTCTGGTAAAGGGCATGTACCTTGGTTGTGGGCACATCCCCAGTAGGGGGTGTGCAGGAGGCAGCTGATCAATGTTTCTCTCTCATTGATGTTTCTAACTCTCTATCCCTCTCCCTTTCTCTCTGTAAAAAAATCAATAAAATATATATATATATATATATATATATATATATATATATATATATATATATTTTTTTTTTTTAAGGGTAATATGCAAATTGACCCTAACAGCAGAAGGACTGGGAATGACTGGTCACATGACACACACTGACCACCAGGGGGCAGACGCTCATTGCAGGAGCTGCCCCCTGGTGGTCAGTGCGCTCCCACCGGGTGAGCTATGCTCAGCCATAAGCCAGGCTGATGGCTGCCAATACAGCGGTGGTGGTGGGAGCCTCTCCCGCCTCCTCAGCAGCACTAAGGATGTCCGACTGCAGCTTAAGCCTGCTCCCCACTGGCAAGTGCACATCCCCAAGGGCTCCTGGGATGCCAGAGGTTTGTATGACTGCCAGCTTAGGCCCAATCCCCTGGGGAGCAGGCCTAAGCCCGCAGGTGGTCATCCCCTGAGGGGTCCCAGATCGCGAGAGGGCATAGGCCGGGCTGAGGGACCCCCCTGAGTGCACAAATTTTTGTACACCGGGCCTCTAGTGTAGTCATGGCATGTCAGATACAACAGGAGGAAGGGAGAAACTGTCCATTAGAGACAAGGCAATGAATCAAGCATATTCACCAATGGGCATTAAAAATTAAAAGAGGACTGTCCTTAGGAGAGTAGTTTTGGCTCTCCTGTGGTTGTGAGGGACATGTGGGGAGGAGAATGGCAGCTCAGAGTTTCCCAGGGCAACAGGAGAGCAGCACAGACTGGAGGAACGGGGAGGTTTAAGATGCAGGGGAAATATTTTGTGTCCACTGTTCCCTTTTGGGGACTTTTAGTAAAAAGGGAAGACTCAATGTTCCGCCTTTCTATGTAAGTGAAATAACCCAGATCTCCCCACCTACATCTTTCTTCCCTATATGTCTCTTGTTCCATAATGGAAAACACTTCCCTTCTGATACTTGGGTCACCAAAGTGTGGGGGCTTTTCTGCACACCAAGCGATTCTCCATGGCACCGACTAGGTGTCCTACAAATCAACTAGATTCTGTCACCATCTAACGGGAAATAGTTCAGATCCCACAGGCTCAAGTCCATAAGACCACTCCCTCCCACTGCAAATGCCAACCACAAGAAGTAGGTTCCCAAGTTACCCACTACTTCTGTCTGACTTGGCTATAAATCGAAGGTCCCAGGACCTCCTGTCCCTTTGAATATGATTGATCTGTGTGAGCACAGTGACTGGGTTTTGGACTGTGGAATATGCAGAGAAATAATGGCCTGCACAATCTTCATGTTCTCTCTTTCTCTTTTTTCCTTGTAAGTAGAAGGGAAGGACTTCAAGACAGCAGAGCCAAGGAAGAAAAGCCACTGGGGGCGAGACCCTGACCACATTTGTCTGTGACGTGAGCTAGGAAGCCACTGATCTGGGGGTGTTTGTTCCAGCAGCTGCTGTTACTGCTGTTCAATGTAACAGGTATGTTCTTATGTTCAGTTTCTCCTGAATATCTAGATAACTGATGATTGCTTGTTGTTCAGGGATTACTATTAGCAAAATGACAGGAAGAACTATCTGCTGATGGAATAAAAATTGAATACAACTTTTTAATGATATAATTAATGGCTTCAAAAAGACTCCTCAGGAGGCCACAACTTAACAAGTAGGCAGGCAAATCTCTTCAATAACTTGGTAATGGTCAAGATCAGACAGATGCTTTCCAACTTAGAGAAGGAACTAAAAATCTCTCTTAGCAACACTAGACACAATATACCAGAGTGTCAGGTAATTGCAAATAGATTTGATAACACAGTCCTAACATAATCAAGAAGTAGCTATGATTTAAAGGCTGTTAATCAAATAAAGTATTAGTCTATCATCAGAGGTAGTTTAATCATGATAGATGCAGAGTTCTCTTATGGCAACTGATTTCATCAGGAACAGCGAAATTCTGATTTAAACAAAAAAAGTGAATTCTGCTATGGCAGTGAGGTACAGGTCCTCTCTGTAAGTCATACCTGGGCTCTTCAGGTTGCTTGCTTGCTTGTTTGCTTTTTCTTCTCTAACTTTGTTAACAAGGTGAGTGTTTTCCCCTTTTTTGCCACCTGGAGATTTCCTAATTTTCCTCCAAGTCTGCAAGTAACTGCAATTTTCTGCATGAAGCACTCCCAATTTCTGGTTTTCTTTAGGCTAGGCTGTCTGCTCTCCCCTTTGTGCTGCTAAAACAAATTAGTTATACATGCAAAGAATTATACACGCTTCTTAGCCGTAATACTAACCTATATGATGTACAACTGCCTTGTCTCCATTTATCCCTGGAATCTGGAATAGAGAAATAAGTAAATGTATCTGTCTCAGTTATTTGCAGCCCAAATAAGAGTTTGTATCTTTTGTAGTCGATGCTGACACTGGATAATATTCAAACAAAATATAGACAGAAAAACAATGATATGTATTGGTATATGTTGGTATCTACAACATTCATATTCTCCCCACCTATAAAGTTCAAAAACTAAACTTTTTGTTCCATATATGTAACACCATAAGCTAGCAAGTGTATGTAGCTACTATTTAGAATGAAAAGTAGAATAGAATATGGCAGCATGTTAGAAACCCCATTACACCACCACTCCAATAAATACACACACTCACCATCGAAGTCATAACCATTACATTGACCTGTGTTACATTTTCCCTATTAATTTATTTTTGCATTTTTCTACTTATGTGTGCGTGCTTACTAATAATAGGAAGTATGTTCATTCCAATTCATAGAATAATTTTGAAGACAAAACGACTTTTATGGTGCACTTAAAAGTAGATTCTGCCTATACAAGCCTTGAACAAGTATTATTTGTGGTTTTGTGTTTTTTTTAATATTATTATTATTAGTAGTAGTAATATTTAACATGTCTTCCTATGCACTCTGTAGTTTTTTTAGGGAACATATATATAGGTTTGTAATATCTGGACGGTAGGATTTTCAAATATATTCAACTATCCTATATAATAAAGAGATAATATGCAAATTGACCATCACTCCAACATACAAGATGGCCAGCAGGGGAGGGCAGCTAAGGGTGACCAGGCCGGCAGAGGAGGGCAGTTGGGGGCAACCAGGCCTGCAGGGGAGGGCAGTTGGGGGTGACCAGGCTGGCAAAGGAGGGCAATTAGGGGCAATCAGGCTGACAGGGGAGCTGTTAGGCATCGATCAGGCTGGCAGGGGCATGGTTAGGAGGTGATCAGGCTGGCAGGCAGAAGCGGTTGGGGCAATCAGGCAGGCAGGCAGGTGAGCAGTTGGGAGCCAGCAGTCCTGGATTGTGAGAGGGATGTCTGACTGCCTGTTTAGGTGTCCCAGATTGGAGAGGGTACAGGCTGGACTGAGGGACAACCCCCCCACCCCCGCACGAATTTCGTGCACCGGGCCTCTAGTACCAACTAATATAAAACTGTTTACCCAAAGTGCTTGAAGGAGTTTATATTCTCACCAGCAATAAACAAGAGTATGCTTTGTTCCATTTCCTCACAATACTTGGTATCACCAGACTTTTTCATATTTGCCAAGCCGAAGGGTATTCACTGTATGTTTAATTTGGACTTTCCTAGTGAGTTAAGCATCTTTCTTTCATTCTTTATGGGGTATTTGAGTTTACGTTTTTGTCAAGAACCTCCTTAAATTCTGGGAAATTTTTGTTGTTTGTCTTAATATTCCTGAACATGAAAGTTATTTATATATTTTGCATGTAAGTATTGTGTCAATTTCTAGTTCACAAATAACTTTGTCTAGTGTTGTCATATTCTTTATGGTAGCATTTAATGAATATTGAAATTTTAAATTCTGTGCAGTTGAATGTATAATGCTTTTTTTTGTACTTTCTGTGTTTTGTGGAAAAAGTATGTTACTAACCTATTCTCTGATATTGTCTTTGAAAGTTTTATTTTCATATTTAAAGCTCCATAACTGATTGAATTTTGTGTGTGACATGTGATGGTAATTCACTTTCATAGCCTCTACTTCATAGGGTTATTCTGGGGATTAAAAGAGTTAACATATTAAATTCTTAGCGGAATGTGTGCAATGTAAATACTCAATATTTGTTAGATATTATAATACTATTGATTTCTATTTTGCTTTCCTGGGCCCTTCTGAATTGCTAGAATATTGGACTTTTACCTCTTTTACCTCCTTTCCCATTCCTTTCAGTTTATATCAGGTGTTTAAGGCCGCCCACCATAGATGTGCGGCTTTCCTAGGAGCCAAGCTCTACCCTGGGTCAGGAGCCAGAAAACACATGAAAATAAACCTGGAGGCTGGCCCTGGCCTCAGAGAGCACCACAGCTAAGGACAGGAGCCAAGGCCTGGGCAAGAGTGGTATTCCCTCAGAGGTAACAGTCAACGCTCCAACCAACAATAGCAGGTGACAGGAAAGTGGCAACTTCTTAACACATTTGAGAGGAAACCTATTTGGAACCCAGGAAAGACCAAATCACTTTAAACAGACATTCTAAATCTTTAAACAGTAAAAAATAAAAAGTGCATTAGGTTTTCCTCATTCACACCTCTAACTCTGCATTGTTCTTCATGATGATTAAAAGAAAAATCTCTATATGTACGTTAATTACATCAAGGATATTCTTTAGAAATATATCGTATTTTACACAATAGTTATGCATTATAGCATAATTTGGTAAACTAATATTAGGTTAAAAACAAAATTATGAGGAAGGCACAAAGATTTCCCATGTACGCCTGCCCCAGACATGCCCAGCATCCACCATGATCAACATCCCACACCACAGTGTTACGTTTATTGCCATTGAAGCACCTACTTTGACAAACCATTATTATCCAAAGTCCATATTTCACCTTAGTGTTGGTGTTGTATAATCTATGAGTTGGGACAAGTGTATAATGACATATATCCATCATCATGGCATCATACAGAGTAGTTTCACTACCCTAAAAATCCTCAGTGCTCTACCTATTCTTCAGTCTTTCTCCTCCCATTTCCTAACAACCACTGATCTTTTTACTGTCTCCACAGTTTTGCCTTTTCCAGAATGTCATATAGTTGCAATCATATGATATGTAGCCCTTTCATATTTTCTTTCACCCATTAATATGTATTTTATAGCTTGATAGCTTATTCCTTTTCAGCACTGAATAATATTCTATTGTCTGGATACACCACAATTTATTTATCCATTTACCTACTGAAGCACATTTTGATTGCTTTCAAGCTATGGCAATTATGAATAAAGCTGCTAAAAACATCCATGTGCAGCTTTCGGTGCAGACATACATTTTCAATTCCTTTGGGTAAATACCAAGGAATATAATTGTCCTATTATATGGTAACATCATGCTTTCTTTTGTAAAAAAAAAACTGCCAGAGTGGCTTTACCATTTTGCACTCCCATTAGCAATGAATACGAGTTGCTGTTACTCTACATCCTTGTCACCTTTTGGTGTTGTCAATGTTTTAGATTTTGGCCATTCTAATAGTGATGTTTTAATTTGCATTTCTCTGATGACATATGATTTGGAACATTTTTTCATGTATTTATGTGGCCTCTGTATATCTTTGGTGAGTTGTCTATTAAGGTCTTTGCCCCAATTTTACTTTTTTTTTCTTAATTTATTTTTATTGTTGAAAGTATTACATCTGTCCTTTTCTCCCCCAGTTTTATTTTTAAGTATATTTTTATTGATTTCAGAGAGGAAGGGAGAGAGAGATAGAGATAGGAACATCAATAATGAGAGAGAATAATTGGCTGCCTCATGAATGCCCTCCACTGGGCATGCGCTCTGCCTGAGATTCAAACCATGACCTCCTGTTTCATGGGTCGATGCTCAACCACTGAGCCATGCTGGCTGGGCTCCCCCCAATTTTAAATCAAGTTGTTTATTTTCTTATTGTTGCATTTAATAGTTCTTTCTGTATTTTGGGTAACAATGCTTTATCTGATGTTTGTGTGTTTTTTAAATATTTTCTACCAGTCTGTGGCTTGTCTTCTCATTTTCTTGACATGGTCTTTTGGAGAGTCTTTAATTTTAAAGACTAGCTTATCAATCATTTCTTCATGGATTGAGTCTTAAAATGTACTTTTCACCCTAGTTGGTTTGGCTCAATGGATAGAGCATCAGCGTGTGAACTGAAGGGTCCCAGGTTTGATTCGGGTCAAGGATACATGCCCTGTTTGTGGGCTCAATCCCCAGTAGGGGGTGTGCAGGAGGCAGCCAGTCAATGATTCTCTCTCATCATTGATGTTTCTATCTCTCTCTCCCTCTCCTTTCCTCTCTAAAATCAATAAAAATGTATTTTTAAATGTATTTTTCAATGTCTTAGAATTAAATGCAAACAGAGGAGAAAGTCAAAAGAGAAAATTAACATTATGATGTAATATATTTTCAATGCCAAAATTACACATAATTTAACTACAAAAAAGTTGATGTTTATAGGATTTTATTATAGGAGAGTACACCATTATAGTGGGTTACAGAAATTGTCACACTTAGATGCACTGCAGTAGCATATTTTCATCCCAATATTGTAAAGCTAAGAAATAAGCAATTTTGCCCAGGAAGTAAGTGGTGAGGGAATTTTTGCAGCTAATGGAAATGTACATTTTAATAAAGAAATTTTTGTTAGAATTTTTTAATAGTTCTTCTAATGCATCTTATTTAATGGACAGTTTAGGTCAACAAAATCTGGCTGGCTAATTAAAAATTAAACTCTACTTGAAAGGACAAATTTATTTCATCAACAACCTGTATATCAAGACATAACTGTTGTATTTGGTCTCTTAGGAGCACTTTGGAGTTAACTTGTACTTGGAGTTGTATAAATTCCTCAATGTTAGGAGATTTGACCTTTTTCTCATTCGATCTTTGGATTTTCTGCCAAGACTGGATGCCTAAAATGACAAACTACTACAAGAAAAGTGTCTTGTAATTTTCTGGCAGTTGCCCAGAATATAATATAGGAAGTGAGACTGAAAAGTACATTCTATGAGAAACCACTGAAGCAATAATTTTTAAGATGTTACTCTACTGACCTGAAAGACATGATGCAGGTTCAAAAAAGAAAGATAAAAGAAAAATATTCATGCATCCAGGGAGTAACTTACCAATAAGTTTTGGAACACAGCAGAAAACAAATAATAAAAAAAAAAAAAAAAAAACTCTAAGAGAACTAGAGGTCATTTAATGCAAGTATTTTCATTTTAGTCTCATTATGAAAGTTCAAAAATGCATGTTGTTAACACATTTGTTGTTATATGTTATAGACATTGCATAAAATTATGATGATAATTATACTATTTTACATGCTAGCTTACATGACAGAAATCCATTGATTTTCTATAGCTTTGAATTAATGGTAATGCCTTCTTTATATTTTAAGCAGTTTAGTATTTACATATTTCTTTCAGTTTCATTTATCACAAAGAGTTTCTGTATAAATTGGATTATATTATAAAAGTTCTTTGTACTTATAGGAAATGAATAATTGTGGACCACTTCATGATTTTTGCCTTGAATTTTGTTTGCATTTGTAAAATTTGCCTGTGATGTTACCTATGCTATTTAGTGTCACTCTGTATAAAGCACATCTTTTGGAAGTTGTATGATCTATGGCAGTGGTTCTCAACCTTCCTAATGCCGCGACCCTTTAATACATTCCTCATGTTGTGGTGACCCCCAACCATAAAATTATTTTCGTTGCTACTTCGTAACTGTAATTTTGTTACTGTTATGAATCATAATGTAAATATCTGATATGCAGGATTATTTTCATTGTTACAAATTGAACATAATTAAAGCATAGTGATGAATCACAAAAAATATATGTATTTTCCGATGGTCTTAGGCGACCCCTGTGAAAGGGTCGTTCTACCCCCAAAGGGGTTGCGACCCACAGGTTGAGAACCACTGATCTATGGTTTTTTTCTTTGACCCCATCACAGTCAGAGTTTCTTATTTGTTTGTTGTTTGAATAGAAGGTTTTATTTTATTTACAAGTGTTATAAAAATATTTGGCTCAGTTCTGCCACCTGCAATTTATTTGTTTCCTTTTTTTCCCCCTTTGATATACACACTTTCTTTACATAACTTGTTTTTTGTTTACTGTTTTCTTCAGTGTCTTGAAGGGTATATATTTTGTTTTAAATTTTACTTGTGGTTATCTTTTACTTTTCAAAATGTTTTTTTAATTTAATAATTATCAATACAAGAATGAAACTGTAATAAGTGGTGTAATAAATACTTGTAAAAATTCTTTAAAAGCAAACTTCCTTTAATTTCTCCATCATGTTGTTATAATTTTGAACTTGAAATATTGATTACTATTTTGCAATATTATATGAATAATATTTTTCCAGAAAAATTTTGACATTTTACTCAGCTTAAAAATCATGTTTTTCTGAAGTTACTTTCAATTACACCCATTTTAACTGATTTTAAAGCCTGTAATATGTCCATTTGATGGGGATATACCTTTAAGTGTTTTTTAAAAGATGAACTCATGGATGTATTTTCTGACCCCTTTTATATCTCAATCCTTAAAAATCATAAACACCTGTCATTCACCTTCACATAATAATAATTTATTGGCTGTTTAAAATGTTTCTTAGGTCAGATATTTTTTTGCATATCCAAGTATTTAGTTTATATTAACCAACTCAATTTTTATTTGCTAGTTTCCTACACAATATCTATGGACATATCCCCTCCCCCCAATTTTATTCAGAAATTAGTTTTTAATAAAAATTATTTGTTTTCTCCTATATTATTCTGGGTTTCTGCAGGAATAATAGAAGAATTGAGGAACTATTTGCAATCACGTAGGCTGGGTTAAGGGGAACCAACAAAAGAAGCCAATAGGGGCAAGGAAGGCAGCATGACCACTCCCTACCCCCATGGAAGTGTAGGGAAGAGCCACGTGATGTGAGCTGTGGCCTCTGTGGGCAGAATTCATCACTGCCAGATAGTGGTCCACCTGGAGAGTCAGAGGGATAAGTACCCAAAATCTCAGTGGCCTGCTGGTTCTTGTCCCACCTGACAGATGCCAAGAGTCAAGGGAAGGTGCTGACATGGTCATCATGGTCATCAGTAATCAGTGCTCATGGGACCTGTTCTAATGAACCAGGGGGAAATCTGAAGAAAAGCTTGTGTAATTATTTTCCTTTCTCCATAACTTGTCCCAGTGCTCCTTGTTCAACCGCCCTTCCCTCTTGCCCCCCCTCCCCGCCGCAAGCAGATGGGAACCGAGGTCCCTGGCAGGGACGCTGGCCAACTGCACCAGCCCCAAGTTGACTGCATTAGAAATTTTTTTAATATGGAAAAAACAAAGTCGAATTTTATTTTTAATATCTCTTGCTCTTTTTCATCTCCAATGTATGATTATTTCATCTAATCCTATGTTTTTTTCTCTTTGAAAGATCTCATCCCAATTCCATGGCTATCTGAATTTTTATTTTAATCCTGTATAATGATAGTAGGTTATTAACTGACTTTTCTTTATACTCTCCAACCTCTAAACTATTTTCGCTATGGATTAAATTAATCTTCCCAAAACACCATTTCCACTATAGTAGTCCCCTGACAAAATCCCTGTAATTATTCCTGTCCTATATAATTAATTATATTACACTCCAAGGACATATACTATTTGGTTCTGATCCACCTTAACTCTTAATACTTCCTATGGGCACATGATATTTTTACACACCCCTTTTAATACCAAGCACATTTTGAGAAGTTTACTTTTTATGTTGCTAATATAATGAAGAAAAAAATTGGTTTTGTCAGAATATAAATAACTATAATAACATTCCTTTCTTTTCTTTTAAGTGACCAGTTAATAAGCAAAAAACAACAACAACCATTTAGGTGAAAATACATTCACTGCCTAATGAGAAACATATACATTATAATAAATATTGACTTAGTCCTGAAATTAACAAAATTATGTTTGTGAGATTCTGTGTATAGATGTGAACAAAAATTAGTAAAATTAAGACAACTATTTATAAATGGCTCTCACAAATGTGATTTATGTTACTATATAAACAACAGAAAAATTAAATACTCCAGTATATTCACACACAAGTATACAGAATATTTTGTGTACCATTGCTGTTACTCTTCAGAATCTAAGAGAGGATGCAGCATAATAATATCAGAGGAGATGAGGGAATTGTTCAATGTGGGGAAGCACGGGACTTGGTTGTAAAGTTTCTAAGGAGGAATCTCCGAATGGTCGGGGGCCTTGAGGGGGAGCTGGCTGAAGGCGGCAACCCCTGCCTTGACTTTTCCAAACAAGCCTGAGCCCCTGGGTGTTTTACCGGAATCTTTAATCTTTAGATGTCCTTGCTTAAAGGACACTGCAGATGCATGTGTCTTCTCAAGGATGCTTACCCTGCTGACAGTATCTAAGAGTTAATTTTAGTTCAAGCTGTTGTTACAATAAAAGCCTAAGGAAGCAGGTGAACAGGGCTGTTTAGTTTCTCAAGCCAAGCAGTCCCTTAGCCCTCTCTTTCACAGAAATGTGGGTCAGTGTAATCATTCATCCGTCACTCAGGGTCTGCCGGTCAGCCCCAGTAGTTCAACACATTGAAACTTTATGTTTTCTAATAATAGCCAATGTAAATTCTTGAAAAAATTTAATGTGTTTACCTACGCCAACCCATAACACAGATAGGACTATTTTTGCTAGTAACAGCCATTGTCATACTAAAAGACCACACAAGGAACTTTAAAAAATATTTTTAACTGACTTAAAAGACAATTTGTATTTTAACTTACCACTTAGTAAGAAGCTTAATACTATGTGTGGAATATTTTTATAATTTTTTGGAAAACTAAAGCTCACTCTCTGAGTTTATGAATGTTTTTCCAATTTGTTGTTATGTTGTAATTTGTTGTGCTAATACTCTTAATTAATAATACATTAGGTAGAATTGTAATGGAATTTAGGTGAAAGAGGAATGACAAATTTAGTAACAGGTCCCTTTGTAATTATAAAAGTAAAATCTTCACAAAAGCAAAGAAAAATCAAATGAATTCTTTGGGAAGCAAAAGTATGCTGTTATGAAATGAGTTAGTGTGAAATAAGGATGGAAATGTCTTTTTCATACATTATTGTGCTTAAAAATCCCCTAATGATTTCATTTTGGCAGGATCTGTTTAATCCAGCTGTGTTCAAAGAGCAGCTAACCATGCCTGGGGTGAGGTCCCTTGGTTCTCCCCTCTGTGACATGTTGACCCAGTCTGACTTATAACATGTGGTCCTTTTGTCCTGGTCTTGACACCTCTCCATTTGTTGCCCAATATGTCCAATTCAATTTGTACCTTCTTGGTATCCTAACTTAACCACTTAGTATCCTAACTGGACCTCTATGAAAATAATAAAATAATGCCACATATAATCTATATCACTTTGCTTTTAACCCCAGGACATATTTTAATTTTAAACTGATTTAATTTAAACTGTTAAAAGGTAAACTGAGGTACATGAACATGTTACAAGTTTGTTGTTGTTGTTTTTCATAAACATTGAATCACACAGCACTAAACCTGAAGTGGTTAGGAGTCCTTCACCAACTGGAGCTCATGGGGCACTTTTTTTTTTTTTTTTTTTTTTTATTGAAAAGAGGCTGAAGCAAAACAAGGAAATTATTTGATTGGCTGTAGCTTAAGCAGTTGTCTTATTTGGGAAAGCTTAGTTGACTGTTTGTGATTGGTCGTTCTTCATTTTCACTTTCTTGGGTTTGAGTGGCTGGATGCTGTCTTAGGCTTTGGTTTGCTTCCCTTGGCTGCCAATGCCTCAGAGCCATGCCATTCTAATGGCCTTCATGTTTAATTGCTTTAACGTGCATAGTGTGTCTTCCCAAATAAATTCTAAAAAAAAAAATATTAAAGCCTTAAGGGTCTTTAAGTTTCCATAGTTTTGAATAATTCAGGTTATTCCAACTTTTAAATTTAGTAGTCTTGCTCGCCCAAAATAAACTTTCAGGGACTGTTTAATCACAGTGCATATTTTTATAAAAAATACATATCATAGAGATAATAAGAAATGATTAATAAGCATATATATGTGAAGTATAATTGATTCTGAACTGGGAGTTAGCATATGCACAGTATAGCTGTATTTGTACTTATTGTATACCAGAAGCCCAGTGCACAAAATTTGTGCACTGGGGGGCCAGGGAGGGTGTCCCTCAGCCTGGCCTGTGCCCTCTTGCAATTTGGGACCCCTTAGGGAATGTTGGACTGCAAGTTTAGGCTCATTCCCTGCAGGGATCGGGCCTAAACCAGCAGTTGACATTCTTCTCACAATCCAGGACCCCTCAGGGAATGTAGCAGTGCACCAAGCAGCAAGTGGCCAGGGAGGAGCCCAAACTGGGGCCGGGGGCCATGCTGCTCACGCTTATCCCAGCCCACTGTGCCTGCTGCCACCACTTGGTAGTGCTGCCACGGAGTTTGGATAGACTCCTGCCGCTGCAGCTGTGCTCACCAGTCATGAGCCTGGCTTCTGGCTGAGTGATGCTCCCCCTGTGGGAGCACACTGACCACCAGGGGGCAGCTCCTGTGTTGAGCGTCTGCCCCCTGGAGGTCAGTGCATGTCATAGCAACTAGTCAACCCGTCGTTCTGGTTGTTCCATCTTAACAATCACTTAGGCTCTTATATATAAAGATTATAGAATGTTGAAAGAAAGAGAATGAACAATAACAGTGTCTCATGAAACAAGGATTTTCATTAATTAATTATCACCATAATATATATCCACGGGCATTTTAGAAGAAAGAAGAAGAGGAGAGGAGGTAACCAGTCTGCTGAAATACAAGAGTAATTTTATCTTAAAAAGAAGGCAGCAAAATTATTATTGATATTGAGCGATCAGTAAAAAATTTGAAGTTCAATAGGAAATTCAACAGGGTTAGAACTAAAGAAGTCTGGGTGATTTAACATGAAAGTTGTTACTATTTTCTGATGTTGCTATGAAAATCTAGTCGGCAATTATAGGAAGTAGCTATGAGGTTCCAGAAAGCAGTTGAATAAATTTGAAACACTTTCAACATCTTTTTGCCAACTGAATCAAAAAGCTCTAATCATTTTTCTTAACTGCAATATGGAACGATTCATTTTGTAAAATGAAATAACTCTCATAACATTTCTGTTTAATTGTGGCATAAGCCCCATAGACCGGACTTGCTAAAGTCTTGATCTTTTTCAGTGCATTTTTTAAATTAAAATGTTAGAATTTGCATTAACAATCAATGAATTTAATATATTATTGAATTTACTCCAGATTACCCAAATATTTTGTCTTGGTGATAATTTTTAGAATCTATATAATGGAATCAAGTTTACCCTAACTCATAGAAGATACAATTTGAAACAATGTCTTCTAGGTTTTTTTGCAGAATGTATCATCACAATTTAATACAAAATCTTATTTATTGCAGATTATATATCTCATTTTTTAATTGTCTAACCTTAAAATAAAAATATTTTAATATCCCTCAGGTTTGGGAGTTTATACTCAGTTTCCTATATAAAGTATTTTGGTCATCTTCAAAATTCTCTTCGCTTTTTCTATCATGTCAATGAGAACTAATACACATTAACTTTATCAGTTATACACTGACTTCAGGAAGGTTGAAGTGGTGAAACATAGCAATCTAAATAGAGGCAGAAATGTGTATTATAATTTTATAGAGAATTTAGTATGGGTTTTTCAACTTTATTTTAAATATACTTTTATTATTTTGGTATTTTAATTTAAGAAGGGAATGTGTCAAGAAGTCTATAAAAGCAGTATGAACCCACAACTTCTGCTTAAAAAAAAAAAAAAAAAAAAGTGGTGACATTTATAGTTAACCTGACCATTTGAACCAAGCAGAGTGAAAGACAAATCATTGTGTCTTGAATCTCCCACACTAAAGGATGAAAGGACACACTCCAGAAAGTACACTGCTTGCTAGGCTTCTTTGAGTTCTAGAGACAGCATGGTTCCCACTTAGAAGTTTGCCTCAAACCACACGGTGGGTGACAGGACAGGCGGCTGGCATTCGGTGCAGCAGAGACCCAGAAGTGCTCCACAGCAGGTCTAGACACCTTGGACTGTATGATGGTCTCTGTGTTATTAATGCCACCAGTGATGGGAAGAGAGGCCATATGTGATAAGACCTAATGGAACAATCATAGCATTGACCACAAGAGTTTTTTTTTTTAAATATATTTTATTGATTTTTTGCAGAGAGGAAGGGAGAGGGATAGAGAGTTAGAAACATCGATGGGAGAGAAACATTGATCAGCTGCCTCCTGCACACCCCCTACTGGGATGTGCCCACAACCAATGTACATGCCCTTGACCGGAATCAAACCTGGGACCTTTCAGTCTGCAGGCCGACGCTCTATCCACTGAGCCAAACTGGTTAGGGCGACCACAAGAGTTTTTTGATCCAGAGCATGCCATCTGCAATAGACAATTGCACATCTTTTGAAAAAAAAAAAAAAATAGCTCCTGGCATGCTACTGGATCCCAGATGAGTCAGAGATTTCTGACCATGGGACATACTCCAAATTTTAAAATATTGTGTTTAAAGGACACAATAAATTGCAAAGCATACCAAAGATTTTTTAAAATACATTTTTTTTACTGATTTCAGAGAGGAAGGGAAAGGGAGAGAGAAAATCATTGGTCAGATGCCTCCTCTATACCTCACACTGGGGATTGAGCCTACAACTATGTCATGTGCCCTGACTGGGAATTAAACCATGACCTCCTGGTTCATAGGTCGACACTCAACCACTGATCCATGCTGGCCAGGCCATATTAAAGATTTTTAAAGGCATTTTCCATAGGAGAAAACGAGACACAGTTTCTTTTACATTTCTTTAACCTCTGTTTCATAGGGAATCACGATGGTTGTTTCTAAGCCGTTATAGCTTAACTGCTCATATTCCAATGCAGTTCTACAGTAAATGTCACAATTCAGCTTTTAACATGCATTGATGGCCATGAATGTATAAGTAATACCATTGAAATGGTGACCGTTCTGTTCCTCTAAAGTTCTTTCCCTTTTATAAAACATGTAGGAGAATATTATAGCTTGTTAGCATCATTTTATTTTAACAATTTAACACTATCTAGAGATATATTCATGTGAAACCAGTAACCATGAAATCCCCCACAAGGATAACTAAATTTTCTTTTATTATAATTGCTTTTTTCCACATATAAAAATAATGATCACCAAGCTATACCAGGAGAAAACTATAACATACTTTTAAATAATACCTGCTATTTAAGTATGTATCTAAGCTATCAAATTTGAAAAGAAGTAATTAAAACTTTTTCCCCCAGTTACATTCTGACTCTTGGTGGGCTCTTGGGATAACTTCATTTTTCTCCACAAAAACACATTTTAAAAGTTTAGTGCAATGTCAGCCAGGTTGGTGTGGCTCAGTGGTTGAGGACTGATCTATTAACCAGGAGGTCATGGTTCAATTCCCTGACAGGGGACATGCCTAGGTTGTAGGCTTAATCCCCAGTTGGGGTGGGTAAGAGGCAGCCAGTCAATGATTCTCTCTCATCATTGATGTTTCTATCTCTATCTCCCTCTCCCTTCCTCTCTGAAATCAATAAAAAGTTTAGTCAAAGTCAAGATTTTACTTGGTAAGTCAGCTTACCTGGATAATTGTTCCCTTGACTTCTAATTACCTGTCAATCTCCTAGCAGACAAATGGCTGTGACGCAGAGCCTGCTTGATTGACACATCACTCTTCAAAACAGTCAATTATTTTCCCTAAATTGGAATTATTATTATTATTGTTGTTGTTGTTGTTATTATTATTTTATTATTATTTGGTAGGAAGGAAAAGAGAAAAGCATCAACATGTCCCTGGTTACATATTTAGTATTTTTAAAGAAAATTTATCTTACAAAAAAAATTAAAAAATCTTTCTTCTATTTAAATTTGTTCTTGAAAGTTTTATTCTTAGCCCTCTTTCCTGACCAAAATGCACAGATAGAAAGGAATGAGTGTCTGTGTGTGTGCGTGTGTGTGTGTGTGTGTGAACATTTGTATGAAAGTTGTGTTTTTGTTTAGTTAACATCTTTCCACAAACTTTTTCAATCTCCTTATAAACTATAAACACTTGTTCAAAAGTTTCTATAATTCATTACTTTTGAGATCTTAGAAAAGAAGAAAGGAAAAACATGGCTGATTTATTAGAGACTTTTTAAATGCCCATATTATGTTCTTATGACCATATTCATATTTTTGCTAATTAAAATGATAACATTTCATAATTTATTCATTTGAAAGTTCTAGGAATTAAGTGGCATTTTTCTCAAAATACAAAGGATCATTCGTTTATAAGCCCATTAACTGAGTCTTGAGTAAGACAACTAACTGTCCCTGGAAGATCCCACCTATCATTTGCATAAATCCTATCTAATAAAGAGGGAATATGCTAATTGATTGCCCCTACACTCAAAGATGGTGGCACCCACAGCCAATAAGAAGGGAATATACTAATTGACTGCCATGCCCTCAAAGGTGGCAGCGCCCACAGCCAAAAGATGGCAGCGCCCAGTTCCCTCAGCCCCACCTGGGGGCGGGCCCAGCCTTGCCACGCACCTGCCTCTGGAGTCCCCTAGTCCCCTCAGCCCCCCAACCACCCAGGGCTGGCCTGAGGCACAAGCAAGCCTCGAATGGTGGCTTCCCAGCTGCCCAGGGCTGCCCGAGGCACAGGCAAGCCTCAAATGTCAGCTGCCCAGCCGCCCAGGGCTGCCCGAAGCTCAGGTAACCAGGGCCGGCCGAGGCTTGTGCTGCCGGCAGTGGCAGCAGCAGAGATGTGATGGGGCATTGCCTTCCCCTGATTGCCAGGTCACTTCCCACTGCTGAGGGCTCCTGGACTGTGAGAGGGGGCAGGCCGGGCTGAGGGACCGCCCCTCCAGTGCATGAATATTCATGCACCAGGCCTCTAGTTTGTATATAACTTCCTAACCTTGCTTCTTTTTTGACATAACAAAAGTAGACTACCGAACTGCTAAAACATACACACCAAAGTGACACTGATAACACATTCAAGAATTCTCCATTTATGTTGCCAGAATGCTTTCTGATTTTACAAAGTCAGTCAGAGATGTTAATTTCTGAGGGGAAGTCATTAAACTTTAGACTGAACTCATGGGTTTCTGCACTATTATAAATGTCTTCATAAATACTCAGGCTTTACTAGTCTCCAGGAACTAATGCAGTCCAATTAAAACTAATAAACACATTGCACTGAGTAACTGCAATTTTCAAGGTTCTTCGTATTAGTCCTTCCGGAAGTCCCAGGTGAGCTTTGGAAACAGAGTAGGCTATTCCTGACTGCTGCTTAATTCTCCATTCCAGGCTATTCTTTGATTCCACAGGTCTGAGCATAAAATATATAAAATATAGGTTCAAATCCCCACTGACCATTATGCCTCCCAAGACTTTCTCAGTGCTGAGACTGACCAGAGCTACAGTGAATTGAGGAGACTCAATTTTTGTATTGGAAGGTGGAAGGTGTCAGTCAATTTAGTGAGACAGTGCTTTCAGGCCTGTCTCCCCTCTTCCTCCCAAGGTGCACACACACTTCTGGGGAGGCAGGGCTGGGAAGGGTTCAAATAGCAGTAGCCAGGTTGTCATAACACCAGAGTGCCCTGTGCTCCACAAGTTTCAGTGCTGAATCTTGCTCCATTGTAGCCGGTTTCTTCCTTTATAATAGAAACTGCCTTGACATCTGGCTTCTGTCACTCTGTTCCTCCATTTTCCCAAGTGCATCCCAGCTATAGCTCTGACCTTACATTGCTGATTTTTTTCAGGTGCCCGTTCCTCTGACATCTATGGGTGTGTTTGCTTATTGCAATTTTTATAGGACCATAACAAGTAAAGTCAATTAGTTTTGTGAATTATCTCTTTTATGTATGTATATATGTATTTATATGTTATTTTAAAAGCCTGTATGTGGCCCTGACCAGTTTGGCTCAGTGGATAGAGCATCGGCCTATGGACTGAAGGGTCCCAGGTTCGATTCCAGTGAAGGGCATGTACTTTGGTTGCGGGCAAATCCCCAGTAGGGGTGTGCAGGAGGCAGCTGATCGATGTTTCTCTCTCATTGATGTTTCTAACTCTCTATCCCTCTCCCTTCCTCTATGTAAAAAATCAATAAAATTTTAAAAAAGCCTATATGTGTACGTGAGGAAGAGATATACAGTGGGATGATTTTAAGTATTGCGTGCATGTGTGTGTGTGTGTGTGTGCATGCGCGCATGCAGGCCTATTCTATTCTGGGAAACATACACTTCTGTAAGTGAAACCAATCATAATTAAATACAGTAGGTTCACAATTTAGAAGGCTGTAGTGTCTTTTATTAAAGCAACTCTTATATTTGGTTTACTTATATTCAAATCCCATTTCAAGAAAAATTTTCAGTTCTGCATAACATGTTTACAGTTTTCTATATCCTAGTTTCTAATAGGTTCCTTATTCTTATGAAAATTAGATGAACATTTTATTTTTCTTAAATCTCTTCCAACAGCAGACTCTCCAGAATATCTGGTATATTGTGTATATTACAATTCAAAATCACAGAAACCAAAATAAGCTAAAGGAAATAAGAATTTTTCTTATTATTACATAACTAGAGGCCTGATGCACAAAATTCGTGCAAGGGGCTCGGCCCTTGCGGCCCTGGCTGCCTCGCACCCCAGCTGCCTTGCGGCCCCGCCACCGCCCCCACCCACTGGTCATTCCAGAAGGTCATTCAACCTTCTGGTCTAATTAGCATATTAGCTCTTTGTTATATAGGATGGTATTTCTATTAAAATCGTTTATGTGTAGCACTAAGTCCTTCATTGGATTCTGGGTCCCTATGTAAGATTATCCAGTCACTACTCTGAGTGCAAAGAAATAACTCAGTTTTGGGTCCAGGATAATTCCTTATAGGAAATCCCATGGGTAGAGACTCTCAGTTTATACACTACAATTGTCACTCTGGGGCAGCCGAGAATCCTCACACAAAGGAAATATGCTCCCTAATCAATTGGGAAGATCTGTGACCTGGTGATCAGAGGTGATTCACAGCTCAGAAAGTCCATGGAGCTTAGCTCCCGGCACCCGTTCAAAGCCCCCAGGTGAAATGTCCTTGGCTGTAATCTTGCTTCCAGTGCTGAGGAGCAGGCGCATTTTGAAGGGGAGAGAAACCTTCCCCATAGACCTCTTACTTAAATGCCTTTTCAGAGTCCCCCCAAAAATACCAAAATTTCCCTTTATCTATGCCTGGAAAATAGACAAACATTATTTAAATTTGTGAAATAATATACTTCCCAAATGACTTTTTTAAAAAAAACTATGAGGAGTGGGGAAATAACAAACGTACAAATTCTTTGCTATCCTGATTTTTTTAAAGAACGAACTTGCTTGATAAATAGTAGCAATTGTTATCTAGAATCTCCAAACATAGGCATTCATGCAAATGAATGAGATAATGCATATTTTCCATCTTTAGAGAGCTATCTTTGACATATAACATTTTATATAACATTGTATACGTTTAAGGTGTACAAAGTGTTGATCTGGCACACTTACATAATGAGATATGATTGCCGCTTTAGGTTTAGCTAACACATCCATCCGGCCACGTAATGACAATTGTGTGTGTGAGAACACTGAAGAGCTACTTTCCTAGCAAACTGCAAGCACAGTACCGTACAGCATTGTTCCGTATAATCATTATGCTCTGCATTCGATCTCCAGAATGCATTCGTCTTCTTGGACTTTTGTATTCTTTGACCAACTTCTCCTCATTTTCCCCAGCCCTCAGCTTCTGGCAACCACGTTCTATACTCTGTTTTCATGAGTTAGATGTTTTTAAAATTAAAAGATGTTTTTAAGTGTGTTTTTTTAAGACTTATGATATCACATAAATGAGATCAGACACTTTTTGTCTTTCTGTGACTGATTTAATCCTCTTAGTGTAATGCCCTAAGATCCACCCATGTTGTTGCAAATGGCAGTATTTTGTTCTTTCTCACGGCCGGACACTATTGCATTGTGTGTGTGTGCTTGCTGTTGTTAATCCTCACCCAAGGATATTTTTCCATTGATTTTTTTTTTTTTTTTAGAGAGAGTGGAAAGGAGGGAAGAAGGGGGGGGAGAGAGAGAGAGAGAGAGAGAGAGAGAGAGAGAGAGAGAGAGAGATCAGTGTGAGATTGACACATACATTGGTTGCCTCCCATGTGCACCCTGATCGGGGTTGGGGATTGAACCTGCAGTCCAGGCACATGCCCTTGATTGGGAATAGAACTCTCCACCTTTTGGTGGTGGGTGGGCCTACGCTCTAACCACTGATCCACATAGGCCAGGGCTAGATAACATCTTCTTTATCATCCATTTATTGATGGACATTTAGATTATTTTCTTATCTTGGCTATTATGTCATATTAACTTGACTAATTGCTACTCATATTAAATAATGGTTTATGGCTCACCATGTTGCATACGTTATGCATGCATTCACATTTTTTGTATTCTTTTAAACTCTTAGGACAGTACTTTTCACATAATATTAACTGACACACATGGCTCATTTGTTTCTCCCTCACACTCTCCCCAGCTTTCTGTCTCAGATTTTTGCTGATGCCTGCTGATAGAAAAGGTCAATAGGAGCAGACCAAGCAATATAACATAATTCTTTAGAATTTTAGCTCATTTTTTACACAGTAACTACAATGTGACCCTTCCCTCAATAAGCATATGAGAACAACTCATAGAATTTAAAATAGTAAAAATTCTAAGACTCAGAAATAACATTTAATATGTTATTGGTTATTGCTGTTTGAGATGATTGCAATGCATTTTAGTTCTCCCCATCACGCCAGTGTTATTTTTCTGTGTAATATATGGAATTTCATTGAAGAGAGTCTGGGGGGGCAGGCAGTATTTTCTGGTTAAAAAATTATCTTTAACTTTATGACTGTCTTCTTTATTGAGGAGTAATTTCAAGAAAAAAATGTAAACAAATCTGATAGAGTGGAAGAGATTTCCAAATTAATTGAAACGTTTCAAAATGTCCTGAGCTGTGAATATGAAAGCGGTAACTAGTCCATTTGCATAATACACTTTATGTATGTAGATCTATTCACAAAAAGTAAAATATACATAAAAATAATGTTTGATGTCAAAATATAAGCATAAACGTTGGGAAAGATGAAGTCAGTTATAACTGATTTTATCATTGCCTACTTCTTCACTGGTTTAAATACATGAGGCTCATGTGACAACTTGATAACATGATTTAAAAAAATCTACAGTGGTTTTTTTCTGCTCTGTTTCACACTGTCAAATTTCTTTGGTATCAATCATGAAGAGCAAAAACTGGTTATGGGATACATCATTGAATGTTTCTTCTTCCATGTGGACTATAAATTATCTTCTCTTTAAAAGATGCCCACTTTCAGACAGTTACTTTCCTAGATTCTGTACGTTTGTACATGATATTGGTTGCCAGCCAGATGTGCCGACAGAGGATGTTAAAGGGGCGCAGGAGGCAGGGGTTAGGGAAGGGACTCATCCCTTACTGTCTTGCTTACTGTCTCTCAGCATAATTTTCCAGGCAACTCCCTCCTCCACCCCCTGCCCAAGATCACCCATTGATTAGTAGCAAGTAGTTCCAGTGTCCAGGTTTCCCCTCACTCTACAAGAATTGCCCTCATGGTTTCCTCTCAGAGGTGCCATCACCAGAGGTGTACGTACTTCCCTCCTTAGAGGTCTGAGTCTCAGCTCCACCTAGTATCATCTTTGAACTTCCAAGATGCCAGAAGCATCTGGGCTGTGTCTCCCCCGAGAGGTCTGAGCTCTAATACTCTTGGGTCTCTCATCCTAAAGCTCCCAGGTTGTCATAGCCCAAGCCTCTCCTCTCTGGTTCCTTCATTTGTAAATGTTGCAGCTCCTTTCTTCCTCTGCCTCTTTTAATATCAGGATTCCCTTTGTGCCTTTCCAAACCTCCAATACCGGTTCAAAAATCCCATATATGAAGTCCATTCCACCTAACTGATGTAAGAGTCTGTTTTTCTGACTTGATGCCGATGGATATGACACCAAGTGCCAGGAATTCTCCAAGAAATTCAACCCTAAAGGATGGGATTCTGGGGTTGATTAGGTTTTGCCTTTGGACGTGAACACAATGATCCTTGCTAACTGGAAGTGAGGTGTTGTAATTTGTGGGATGTGCTGGCATTGTGGTTCACAGTTATCATGTTTATTTTGATTAAGTTCCCACTAAATCAAATGCCTTGGTGAGTAAGGTGGCCGATGCACCTGACTGCATGACAGCAGTGATGATTACAGTGACTCTGGGTGGGATGAAAGCTTCCCACTGTACTGGAGGGTTTACAGAAAGAAACTGATGAGACCAAGTCTTTAATCCCTCAACAAGGAATGGGGATAATATTCCATCAACCAGTCATTTTCAGTCTTTGTATTGTACTTCTTATCATTACGCTGCTGGTAATCTCAGTAGACAACAGAACTGTGATAAAATGACACTTACTTTTACCAGAACAAAAAGCAAAGCTGTATTGTGCACCCACTGCCAATACTCAGGATTAGATTCTCTGAAGCTTGAAAACAAATCACTAGAGAAGACCTGGCGGACCCATTCAGATCCATTGCACTCTAATGACAGGGCAAAGAGAAAATGAAGTTTACTCTTATACCTGGCTCTAAGGCACAGCTTCGTCAAACACCAGCATATTGGTTCTCTATACCCTAGGAGGGATAGCCTAGAGCAGTGGGGGGGGGGGGGGGGGGGGGTTGAACGACCCTTTCACAGGGGTCACCTAAGACCATCCTGCATATCAGATATTTACATTACGATTCATAATAGAAGCAAAATTACAGTTATGAAGTAGCAATGAAAATAATTTTATAGTTGGGGGTCACAACATGAGGAACTGTATTTAAAGGGCCAGAAGGTTGAGAACCACTGGCCTAGAGGAATACTGGGACACAGCTGGATATGCTTTGAGGGATAGTCCTTGGATTGAAAGAGACGAGAATGGTAGGAGTTACTAAATCTGAGGCTCTGAGGTTCAAGGCAAGGATATGTCTAATGGACTGAGGACCAACTGGCAAAGTCTCTGAAAGAGCCATGATATCAACTATTGGCAGAGTCCAGACCTGAGTGCTTCTTACTGATCCAAGGACAAGTGTGTGGGGAAAGGTTTCCCCTGCAGGTATATCCTTTTCACCTCTCAGGAAATTTATCACAAATTAAGACCTAAGTTTGGTTAAGAACTCTTTGACTGTTCCTTTAATATAGCTCAGAACTCACTATCCTTAGCTCTTTCTATGGATTGAACAAATCAGGTACCACTACTAAGATTCTCTACTAATAAATCTTATAGTAGAGAAACTGTCTTACAGTTGCCTTGTTATTTCTGTTGGGGTATTTTAAAGAATAAAAAGGAAAGAAAGAAATGATGTTCCTGATCCTCATCAAATTGTTCAATATTATTTATCCAATCCAATTTTGCAAATATTGTTTTATTTTGTACCATATTAGTATTGTATCATGACACCCTCATGTGTCATTTCAAAGCACATGTGGTCTTCTAAGACTTTGTCTTTTTTACTCATTAGCTGTAACAGACGGATTTTATATCATGAAACTCACCCAAGACTTAAAAATCTTTTAAAGACATCCTCTGTGCATACATTGGATGTGGCTTTGAAGTTGAATTTTGCCTTTGAAGACTTATGCATCTTTGAACACAGCTATGCTGATATATTTGTACTCAAAAGAGATTGAAAGCATTGGCTGTCTTTTATCACTGAAGACTTCCGACTAAAATTACTTCTATTGAGAATATGCACAATTTAGGGTTTAAATTTCTCACTAATAATCTTGATTTCCTTTTTAAGAATTATTTTTTCTTCTTGTGGAGAATGCATGTTTATACATTTTTGGCCAAATATTAATCTATCACTCATTTTAAATTATCTTATTAAAATATTTGCAAGGGCCAAGATTTTTGCTGAATATCAGGGAGACAGATATGAGTGGTGACTTAGACAATCAACAGAAAATTGCAACTCTGTGTCGGGTTTACTTAACTCAGCTATACCTTGTGAATAGAGAAGCGGGTCACACTTTCGAGACTGGGAAAGTTTGGGAGAATGGATGTTAGGAGATCTTAAGGTGTCATATGTTTTTGCCCATCTTGCAAAACTGAGATGCTGACTCCCTTTGTTCTGGATTAAATTTACAAGGATACCTGTGCAGCCAACAGCCCTGAAAACTGGAGATCCTGTCTCTCTGGAGTAAAGAGCAAGCTTCTTTGCTGTCCAGTACCATCAATATACTATTTCTCTCCAGGAGGTCAGGCATGCTGATTCTAATTATAAAAGTTTTGGGTTCTCTCAGCTCAGGGTTCTTGTCCTGGAATAAGATTCACTATGTGTGCAGGCATCTTCTGGCCTGCACTGTTTCACTGTATCAGAATTGAAAGTTGGGGATGTAGTGCAATGCTGATATTCTGGCGATTGCTAGCGCTGTGAGTATTGTACCATCCTTTCTTTCTCATGCCTTCTGCCAGCATCCAGGGACCTGTGGCAGACTAACCCCCTTGTAAGTAGGTAATCAACTCACACCCTCCACTGCTTTTGACAATGGGGCATAGATTCTTGAATCCTGCTCCTCTTAAACTGGGACGTCAATAATGCCTGTTGAACCCATCTACTATTGTTAGTATTGCATTCTACTTAAATTGAGTATTCATAAATCGCTTTCTTTTTTCACCTCATAATTTTTAAATGCACATAATTAAAATTTAAAATATTTATAAAAGGGAGGTGACTAGACATTAAGGTTTAATCCTTAATGTTTAGGATAAAACTATTTTAAAAGTTTTGATCATATTGGGATGCTTGAAAGGAACAGCGAAGGCATTGATTCTGGCTGAGCAGCAGACAGAATGTTGATCTTTCATTTTCATCTTGGTGAACACCTGGATTTTTCTTTATGGATACTTGTTTTCCACATTGGCATTAATTTTGGAAAAAAATATCAATCAGATTATCTTTCTGGGATGTATATATTATCAGCTGAATGATTCAAGAATCGAAAGCTAACTCATTTGGGTAGTGTCATCCTGAAGAAATAAATCACCTATCTTTCTTGAGAAATTGTCCTTTGTGCCAAATGTGAATCTAGAATCATTCCCTTATTCCTTGTCTTTCTGTGACCTATCTGGGCAGCTTCCTCTATTTAGTAAGGTAGCTATTATTATTTCAATAAATACCAGCTGCCCACAGCTGGTATTTCTTTTTAAGTTGACCACATTAATTTTAAATTGCTTGTAACCCAAACTCATAAATGATATATTGGGAACTTTTAAAAGTGTTGTTTCTGTTATCTTACTCTAATAAATAATAAAGGAATAATATATTAGAGTTTGAATCAGAATTTTAATTGTGGTAGAAAAGGAATGGGTATAGCCCAATACAAATTATTTAGAAGTTGTAGCAAATTGTTTTGTTCTCAGTTTTATTAAACTTCATCTCCTCAGGCTAAAGAAAACTGTTGAGCCTAATTAGTGTCATGTTTCTGAAATGAGGATTTGGGGAGTAAATAAGTCAATGAGAAATTATACACCTGTTTCTATTATAAAACAACTTGGAGATGTAACCATGAGGTGCTTCTGAAAATTGGACTGGGTCGGGGAGGGGATGCCAGCGTATGTGGATGGAACTTTGATGACACAGAGAGACATTTGTGGCCATGAACAACCTTGCTTATGTCTGTCTTAGAACCAACTAAACTATATTTTTCCATTTTGAATAACCACCAAAGCCTCAGTCCTGGAGATGGTACCAAGTACTTAGAGTCTAACACCTGAAACTAGAACTAAGGGTAGAAAACTAAGAGTTTGGGTGGTTGGTTCCATTAGGACACTTTTTCTTTATAAGATCTTGGGAATAAAAATGTTCAATTTGACCCATATATAAATTGTTTAGGAAAAATATATATGTATACACTCCCCCTCCCCTGATGTTGATGCCTACAACCAATTCAGGGATAAATGGCACACCTAGGACACACACCTGTGCCTTCAGATGCCCTGTCGGATAGCTCTTAACATAATATTATTCCCTCTTTGACATCTCCAAGGCACAGGGTGCTCTGTAGTGACATAAAAATGTTTATGTTTTAACTCTCGTGGATGCTGAAACCATGGAAGCATACATGCACACAGATAACAAGGCAATGCACAAGTTGTGCATGTCACAGCCTTTTTGTCAATGTATCCCATGTTGATTGTAAAGCTTTTGTTTCATACATTAACATGGACTTTCATTTTCCTTTCCTTTGTATTTTTTGTTTTA
Organism: Myotis myotis; assembly: GCF_014108235.1. NCBI lineage: Eukaryota > Metazoa > Chordata > Mammalia > Chiroptera > Vespertilionidae > Myotis > Myotis myotis. The sequence continues at coordinate 47,018,455 of NW_023416401.1, forward strand.
GTTTCAATGCTGATTAAATGTTCTTATTTCAGTGCTGTCATCTAGTAGTAAAATAGCTTTTAAAAGTTTATATTTAATCAAACATGAAGCATTTAGCACTTGATGCTGCTTTTTTAGTGAAAAAAACAAAACAAAACAAAACACAACATGGTCCGTACCCATTAGTAAGAAATGCTTGATAGTTGCAGGGCAAAGAAATAGGGTTTCAGTATGGAGATTCCTTAATGCCAGTGCTGGAGAAACACCTTTTCATACCAGCCACGTGCTCTCAAAGAGAAAAGGGAAACAATTCAGAGAGAAGCTGGTGTGTGGTAACTGCTATAGTTCCCATGTCATGTGTCTGGTTGAGCAACAGGGTAGCAGATATGAAAAAATTTGGCTATTTTAAGTAAAGGGGAGGCTCATCATTCCTGACAGGATCCCCTGTTGACACACATGGACATTGAAGTGATGGGGGACAGGATAGTCCGCCAGTTATACATTTCCAAGATGCAAGGACAACCAGGAACATCATACCCAATGCTGAATAAATCCTTTTCGTACCCTCTATTATCAATACTAAGATTGCTTTTGGTCACCTTTGTAAATAAACTCTCTACAGGCTAGGATTAGTTAGGGGCTGTCTCCTAATGGAAAAAATGATCCAATTTTTGGAAATCAAGCAGATCTCTTAATAAATATTAAATTATTTTTGAGTACAAGGCCTGTTGCTTCTTGAACCATAAAAGGTTTTTGGTGGGATGGTCTTCCATAACCCTTTTCTGGTTGTCTCTTTCTCTTCACTCAGGTCTCCTATTAAATATCACCCTCTGAGATTAGAGCCCCTCACTGCTATGCTGTAACAGGATACACTTATGAATTATTTTAGTAAATGTAAATTAATGCCCCTCCCCCCTACACACACTCTCTGAAACATGAGCTCTAGGAGAACAGGACCATCTCTAGCTCATCTTTTCAGGAAGGTGCCTGAAAACCTATCCAGTGTTCAACATGTTTGCTGATCACCTAAATGAATGAACATTTATATTCAGAATATTTTTCTATTTTGATACCAAATATTTTGTGAAGCAGTTTATTAGTTTTGTTCTCAACTTTGTTAATCTAGCTACTCCTACAATTACATACCAATTTCAACACAAGAATTCTGTTTTTCATAAATGAGTCTTGGTTTCCTTGGTGTTTCCATTGAGGGCTCTTGATCAGGATCCTATTGCTACCTGGTGGCTATAATGAATTAAAGGCAAAAGTTCTGGGTGTGGGGCAAGCCACCACGATCTTGCTCTAGAGAATTCATCATCTTTGCTTCATTGAATTAAAAAGGCATTGCATCACATCCAAATCTAATTATGCATTTTAGTTAATTGGGCAAAATGTGTAAATGTTTATAATGATTTACTAAGTCACTGCTATTGATATTAGTAAAGACTTGATCAAATATATGATTAAAATAAAGCTTGCAAATTTAATGTGTGAAGAAAGACATTGAGTATTTTGTTCTACAGAGAAATAAGTTCCCACAGTAAAAATCAACATGTTTTGGGGAAGAACTTATTCTTTTGCCATGAACAACAATAAAGGGAATATTTCCCCAATTCTGGGGTCCACTGAAATCCTTAAGAACAGACTTTTGTAGCATTCAGTTTTGTAAGTAATCCATAGCTCATATAATTCATTTCACATAGTAGGCACCTATCCCCCAACAGCCCCCCAAAATGCTGAATAAATGCTGAAGGCCAGTCAAGAGTTGATTTCCTTCTTAGTTTATATATACTATACTAATATTGTGTTAGGCAGGCGACTGTTGCATCTGCCGGAATGAGTAAGCGTAAAGTGTTATATTTAGCACAGGTAAAATAAAATCATCTGTCAAGCAAGTCAAGTGTTATTTTTTTTTTCTTTTAATCATCACATAGCAAAGATTTAGAACAACAAAAGTAGAGATTGGTTTTTCAATCTGCAGTGTGGTAATTCAGTGAACAACAAAATTGAAATCTGACATTGTTGACTTTTAAGATTACTGGTGGTCAGCTGGAGGGGAAAACAATATGTCACAGTGTTTTCCTACCTGACTTGTGTTTCTAGTTCCTGTAAAATGTCAAGTGAAAGGTGACAAGGAGGAAGCTTCCTACTTCAAAATGCAACAAGAAAAGGCTCAGCCATGTGGCCTGCAAAGACTTGCTGAACATCATTTTTACTGACAGAAAAACAGTTGGGGTTTTTTTTTTGTGTGTGTGTGTGTGTGTGTGTGTGTGTGTGTGTGTGTGTTTCATAGAGGCAAACCCAGACAAACCAATTGAACTTTTATTACACTGATTCTCACAAAGTCAAGCTTCCTGTTAATATATTCCTGGATGCAGCTGTTATTCTGTATTAACATATATATGAGATATTTGCCTAGAGATAGGAACCCATCTAATACCGATTTAATAGGCTGTCAGGGAACAGTAGTTCAACCACATTGGCAACTGAGGTTTTTCAAGGTGGATTAGAATACATTCTTTCTAATATACGTATTTACTTATTTCTACAGAAAAAAAGAAAAGAGTCACTTACTGTGTGCTAAGCTTTGTGTGAATCTGCGGCAAAATATAATGTAATATCATGAAGTTCCTGCCTTTCAGAAGCTAACTGTTTTAGGAGAGTCATTGAAAGCAGAGTGATCAATTCTTAAACAGCAGCATATGTGAGCACTGGGAGGGCACTCAGCTCCGTGCGATGGGAAAGCTACCCACAGCGAGTGATGCCAGGCTGGTGGTGATCCTGAGCTCTGCCAGCACAGCAGCCATCGGGATAAATGTCACCTGAAAGCCTACACCTTCTTTTCATTATTTTATAATTACTGAATGTCTACTGATCCATCACCGGTATTTTGACAACCTAATTGGCTATATTATGAACTAACAGAGAGTTTGAAGACCTTTGTTGTACGACAGCTCTGAGCACTTGGATTTTTGTTTTGGTTTTGAAAGAGAAATATTTAGCTATAGAACAAAGAAGCTCAGCTGTCTAGTTAACAAGAGACTAAGTTCATATGACTTTCATTTGTTCAATTTCCATATTGAAACTGATATTGTATTTGTTTGGAGGGCATACACATTTTTCCTTTTCCAGAAATCCATGTTCCTCTCGGCATCCCATCCTCATCACCAAAACTGTCAAGAACAACGAAGGGTCTGACATTCTACTCTCAGGCTAACACATTAAAATCCAATAGCTTCAGGATAATATCTCTTAATAGTTCAATTAAAGAAATATCCTCCAAACAATAGAGTAAGCACACTATTGTTCCGAGCAAAAGGAGATGAGAGGAATAAAGTCCATTTTTTAAAACTGAGGTGTATCTTTCTATAAAAGGAGGTGCTTGGGAACCTGTATCAGAGGCTTCCTCTATGCTGTCCTGCAGTTATGCTAGAACTGTGTGGTGCTCTGCCTCCTCTGCTTCTTGATTTTGGGGGATGTCCTTCCCTGGTCTTTAACTCCACTAGTGCAATGCGAATCTCAGTTTTTAATCAACTTCACTAAGGGCTATAAAAAAATCACACCAAGCATTTTGGGTTTTTACACAAAGCTTCGTTAATGGTCTTAAAGAAGCTTCACTTCTTATAGCAGTGTCTATGGGGCCCTCAGTTACATAGAAAACTGTCTCCTCTCACTGGTACAAACCACAGAAGAAACAAAAAGAACTGATGCTCAAATGTAACCCAAAGCCATTATCAAATTATACTTCCCAGCAAACACTCTTTTCCCTAAGAGGACCTCTGTCACAACTGCTAACGTAAGACACTATCATTCTCCACCAGAGGCTTGTAATTGAACAATTTTAGTCACACTAATAATTTTCACTCGGTAGATTTTGTTCAATAGCATGGCTAGTCCGATTCTTATTCATTTTAGAAAGTTTTGGTTCTAAGATGCACATGAGAGCAAAGGTAAGTATACATTTTGTTGCTCATTTCAGCCTTGAAATAATTACTTTACTAATTACAATTTTATTTCCAGATGTAAGACTTATACTCTATCCCAAATAACATACATTCTACTCCCTGATGTGAAGTATCTGCTGCTGCTCTTTCTGCCTTACATAACACACACAAAATAAAAAGAACAAAGTTGAACCATCCTGTCACTATGGCATGAGAAGAGCATTGGTCCCCGGAGATTTGTAAAAACTGTCATTGATGGTTCTCGGTTGCTTGGCAACCATCTTGATATTGAAGCACTACATGTGTAGCATATTCATGTTTCAGTCGTTCTTTGATACAGAGAATCTCTTGCCTTGATGAAGCTTTAAAACCCATCATGTTAAAATCCAAGTCAATTATGAAAAACCGTCATAAAGAAAAATAAAGCTTCTCACCTTTTCCTGTTGTTCTTGGGAGTCTGGGGACTGGTGTGTTCCTTATCCTGAAAGGTCAAGAAAGCAGAGTTAGTGATAGCAGTGGGAATGTTGTCTGCATCAAACCATTGACATGACTTCTCCTTCTGTCAAACAACAGACAGTGACTGTGATCTGAGAATGTGCGGGGCAGAGGAAAAGACAGTCACATGTTTCTTAGCTGCTCACTGGTTCCTAGAACCAAAAGTTTTCACTTTTAAGAGGGGAGAGCAGGGAGAGGTGCTTGGTGGTGGATGAGATCTCACCAGAACAGAAATAAGAACCTATTACACTATATATACTTTTACTGTCTCAAAAGTAATTAGTAGGGAAAACAATATTTTGGAACATTTTACTTAATAATATATTCAACAAATTAAAGGTCACAGAAATATTTAAAAAACCCATAGTATGTTCTAAAATGGTAACAATTACACAGCTATCAATTTCATGCTGATGACTTTTTCAAAATTCTCTGTTCTTGTCACGACAACATTAACTACTCTGGTGTCATGATTCACTTCTCATGTGAGCAAAATTACCATTTGCTTAAAAGAAACTTAAGTACAATGGACAATTCCCTGGAAAATGAAGGATTAAATCAGAAATACAGACTTGCTCATATAGTTCACACACACCAACGTCTTCATTATTTACTATAGATTCACAGTTTTAAAATGGCAAATTGTTTAACATATGTATGAAGGATGATTGTTACAGGTAAATCTCCAGCATCTTACCATTTTCTACTTAGGATAATCAAAGATCAGGTGCCATGGGGGAAAAAGGGAGACTTATGTAATATTTTAAACAATAAATTAAAAAAAAAAAGATCAGGTGCCGCTATGGTCATTAATGTTGGGACATTTAGCAGATTTTTGGATGTCTTCATGCTGCTGCAAATTCATTTTTTCTAGGTACATTTATGTCCCCACTGGCTACAGAGATGAGTGCTATAAAGGCAATAGCCTGGAGATTGTTTACCTCCTGGGATTCTGACTTGGTGGAGTGAGATGTATGTGTCTGATTTACAGACTATTCTCTAATTTAGCAAATAAAACAGAAAATCTTAATAAAATATCCACTTCCTGTAATAAAATTACATGTTCTAAAATATGAGCTCTCATATGCTAAATACATTTTAAGCACCCCCAAATCAGAGTGCAACTGTCCATTCTTGGCACTGGATTTAGTGGGCTTGAGATAGGGACTGTATTTCATGCAAGGAAGGAGGCATGAACTGGTGAGGAAAGGATGTTCAATGCCAACATGTATTATTTAGATTTCAAGAAGAGTAGACATTTTCAACATTCAGGAACTAAAACCTGGTTTGGGAGCCACAGGGTTGGGGTGGGGTGGAAGGTTAGGGGCAAGAGGAGATGGAGTTTGCTATAAAAATTACAAATTAGTAGCAAAGGAGAAGGAACATGCATTCCTGAAACCCTAGGAGAGCAATACCATGGAACTTAGGATAAATACCACGTGAGAGGGAGGGAAAGAATCCACAGGAACTGAACTTGATGAAATAAAGGAAGAATGGTGAATGCCACCCTAGCCAGTTTGGCTTAGTGGATAGAATGTCAGCCTGCGGGACCGAAGGGTCCCGGGTTTGATTCCGGTCAAGGGCATGTATCTGGGCCCTGGTCAGGGCTCATGCAGGAGGCAACCAATTGATGTGTTTCTCTCACATCCATATTTCTCTTTGTCTTCCCCTTTCTCTTCCACTCTCTCTAAAAAATCAATGAAAAAATATCCTTGAGTGAGGATTTAAAAAAAAAAAGAAAGAAAAAAGAATGGTGAATACTAAATACGTTGATACACTTTGTTACATAATTAAAAATAACAGCAATTATAAACTGTTTTTAAGAAAACTGCTATATAATACTTAACAATAAATGATAAAGGCATTATTTCCACTATTAATAATATTCTGGAAATTTAGACAGTGCACCTAATCAAGATAAGTAATGCTGTAATATGAAAGATAAATCACTGCTTTTATCAAATGTATCTGAGTAATATGTAGTATGTAATTGATTTGAATAAATCCAATATTTGAATATGACTCATAAACCAATATGTCAATGGAAATTAAATATATTATAAAGCTCTATTCAAGGGTACTTGGATTGGAAACAAACACACCGTAGTGAAATTCATAAAAAAATCCATAGATTCTATACACTCAGAGATAAGCTTCCTACTTCATCTTATCACTGATGTTAATTAAGTGCCAATTACTCTGCTCATTCCCATTTAAACACAGATTTCATCAAATACTGATTTCACCACCTGCAACCTAAATCAAGCACTTTCCTCACAGCAATCAGGCTCCCATTTAAATAGAAATCGATTGTTTCTACATTGGAAAGAGCTGTTTACTAAAGAGCTGGGAATAGGTGAGGCGAGTAGGGGGCACACCAAAACTCAGTAGTCGAGGGAAACGATATTTTAATGTAACTTTTAAATATCTAACTTAGTGATCATCTTTATCATGAATAAAATGTCAACATTTTAAGTAAACTATCAGGTAGCTATAATCTATATATATATAAAAGGCTAAGTGTCCCTCTGTCCGGCCGGTAGCTATGATGCACACTGACCATCAGGGGGCAGATGCTCAACACAGGAGCTGCCATGATGCACACTGGCCATTTAAAAATAAATGGCACCATGGACCTGGTGGAGGGACACAGGCCGCACCACCGTCCTGGAGTGACACCCCACCAAATCACAGCCAACTGCTGCCAAGACCCCATAGTGAAAAATGCGGCCCACAGCCCAGCCCAGCCTGAAAACGGTGGCTGTAGGCGCCGGGTAATGATGTCACTAGCAACGCCCACCTTCCTCTCCCTAGAGACTAGCCTCCTTGGAGTTTCTTCAGCCCAGGAACCCGACTTGCTTTATAGCCAGGTGCAAAAATTTTACAGTTTAACCAAATGTTTGTGAAGTGTTTTCAGGTGCCTCATCTCATTTGATTCTCACAGAAGTCCTGGAGTAGGTAGATAGGAGACTCGGTAGAATCCTATTTTCATTAACAAGACACAAATAGCGATATTAAAATATTTCTTCTAATTAATTTCCTTTCAATGTGTGCAAATCCATGCACTGGGGCACTAGTTTGTTATAAAGCAGATAACATAACCTGAGTTTAAGTTTAAGATTGATAGATAACTGATCGGCAAAATTTAAAATTTGGCTACAGTGTTTCTCATAGTTCTATTGAACATCTTCTGTGATAAAATTTTAAAAAATTTTACTTAATAAAAATTTTAGGAATAAAATGAAAATTCTTAGAAGAGGTATCCTAGCCAGTATTTGGTTCAACAAATGAATCCTTTGATAAGGTAGACAAGTTTCAAAATCTACTAGAAACAATAACAATTTAACCACTGCTTCGTCAACCAATTCACCAAGTGGCAATAGAATCTAATGAAACTAGTGAATTCCTAGGAATATGCAAACAGCCTTTGGAAACTGTAGAAGGAAAATGTACGGACTTGGGAGTTATACTACTTTGCATCCTTCTGAGGACTCTGATCTATGTTGAATTAAACATGTATTCATTATATCCAGCTGTGGGAGGTTACAAGACTTGAGTATAACATATGGTTTGGAATCTTAAATTGAGTCAGGTCAGCACATGCTCAGCGGTCCTGGATGGGCAAGCATGACAGCTGCCCTTGGCTCAGTTGCTTTCACTCTGGTGTGCTAATGAAACGGTCAGTCTGCAGCAGCGCGGTGCATGCATGAGCTAGATGCAAGGGACCAAGGGCAGACAGTTCCCTGATTCCTTTCCAGTTCCTTCAGAAGAACTGCTCTAATCTCTGTGGCTAAAGAAACATTGCAAAGAGAAGCACCCACTTAGCATTTAGAAGAGTGTAGCAGAGGATTTGCTGTCTTTCAAAGTTCCAGGCGAGAGAGGAAGCATATCTCCCCTCATATGTGATATGCATGCTTGCTACCATATAAGGGGGTTTCTTGCTGCATCGGTTTCATATATCTGTGTTTTAACTGCATAAACAGGCTTATGGCAGGCTTCACTCTGCCCCATCTATATATATGCTCTCTAGTAAATTGATATGCTTATCAAAGAAGATATGTAAAATCTATGGACAAATTTTGCATATTTACTTGTTCATGCATGAATACAATGTCTAACAAAATTTAAGTTACAGTAGCTTAGAAAAAATTATCAATGAGCTCACCAAAATGTAAAATTTATTACATGAAGTAAGAATATTCATAAGGGGTGAATTAGGAGCATAACAAAGGTGAAACAAGCAATCTCAAGTAGTAACCTACTTCATGTAGTAATTCATTGAGAAAGATCAGAAGAAACAAATGTATCCTTACCTTTATTATTAAACTGACATTGAACTAATTTTCAATCTGTTTAATCTAATGTCTAATTAATTGAAAATATTCTAATAAAAATACATAGACATGATTAGTTTTTAATATAAAGATCAAAATGAAGCAGTCAATGGTGTCATGGCATAAGACTGGGGTAATCATTAAATTACTTTCAGGTTCTATATTTTGAAAATAGTGATAATTCACTTTTTATCTTCTCTTCATGCAAAATTTATCTAGTAGAAAGTTAAAATATTTAGCAAAGCACATTACAACTTTTGAGTTATTAAAGTTTTAGAAAATACTCTGCAGACAATGTTAGATCTTTTATATTGTATGTATATTTAAAATTTTTTCTATTTCATAGATTACATAGAAAAATATTTAGACATCAAGTAAGCATTTGCTTGATAAGACAGATATTCGTCTTCTCAATTTTTTTAGCAATAACTTCCAGAATGTCATTTAACAAGATTTCGCTTATGAATGAGATATAAAACAACAGTTCATCCCACCAACAGATATTTATTTATTTATTTATTTATTTATTTATTTATTTATTTATTTTTATTATTATTAGTTAAGGTATTACAAATGTGTCCTCATTCCCCCCATTAACCCCCAACCTCCCCCAACAGTTATTTAATGAGCATCTGCGGATATGTTAAATGACCTAATGGACACAGGAGAACAACATGTCTTTAAGTTATTACATAATGCTCAGTGGCTTTTCATAGAATCTCAAAGTTGCTCCAAGTCTTTTGAGAACAAACAACAACACACATGTCATGAAGAATACAGGATCACAAATTCTGTAACTCCATAATTCATGTGAAAATATGATTTTGTTAAACAAAAGTGTTAGGACAAATGGTTCAGTTCAACCAGTGAGGAACTGCCAGGTACTGCCCCTCTCTTGAGCTATACATGGGTTTTCCCTCTCAGAAAGCTTCTGGAAGTTATGAGATGAGGTCAAGGATGAGGAAAACAATCTTGGTGTCTTGGATGGTAATCAGATTCCCTGATGGCTCTAAGACTCCAGTGTGGACACAGGGGGTCAACTGGTCCACAGTACTCCATTGTGAAGTTAGCCACCATATAGAGAGCCTCTTTCTGGGTTTTAAATTCTCCATTTTTTTAAAGCAGAGTCACCAAGGAATGCAGCAATCAGGGGCTGGCAGGTCCCCGTGGCCATGTGGTTCAGGACTCAGGCTGTCTCTCTGGATGGAGGGCATGGGGTGCTTTAGGACTGGGGTAGCATGCTCAGCATGCCTACTTTGATGGCCACCTGGGTCTGGGGATCCATTCCAGTGAAAATGTCCCCACAGTGTGGAGCAAGGAGGTCAGACATTGAGTTCCATACTAGTCATGAGCTTGTCCAGTCTGGGCCAGATACCCGTGTCAGCCACTTGGCCATTCGCTCATTGCAGCCATCTGTGAGGTAGGAGAGGGCCCAGCAGGTGTCCAGAGAACCTAGATGCCATGATGCTTGAAGAGGTAGAAGAGAATGAGCAGCATTAACCTCAAGTTTTCTTTTTCTCAAGGTACAGGTTCTTGTTTCTACATAGAGTGGGCAAGGTCCACTTGATGTTCCTCAGAAATGTAACTAGTCTGGTTGATGAAACCAAGGCCAGTAGATGAGTGGGATGGCTTTGCTCAGGATAATGATGTCACTGAACTGGGGGCTGTCACCTGCTGTATTACCCCAAGCCCACACTGCCTATTCCCACACAGGCAGCTCAATGAAGGGCTGGTTGGTGCCTCCCTTCCACAATGGCTCGGATCTGCTCTCAAGTCTTTGCAGGGATGTTGGTCAGAGTCCAGGCTGCCTCCAACTGCAAGGGGTGAAGTAATGACTTCAGGAAGCCCACGTGCCTGAAAATGAGCCCTGCTTCAACAACCAGCCTTAGAGGAGCGTTCTTTCCCTGGAACAGCATTTTCCTGGCTGCCTGGGTTGCCTGGAAACACAGGTCTGGATCTGAGGTCTTCACAGTATTGCCCGTTTCATGTAGGATGAGAATGACCCCTTTGGCCAGCTTTCTGGAGGATGAGTCAGGGGAGAGCTTGGTAATGTTCCTTCTCTTTAAGTCCTGCTCATCTTGCTTGATCTTCCGTAGCTCCAGCTGACTGTCATCACCTGCTGCTACCTCATCGCTGCACCTTTGCCTTGCTATTTAAATGTTCTCAGCCTGTCTTCTGAAGCTTCTAATCTGGGCATATTGGCTGGAAGAAGTAAACCACCTGGCAGGGAGCTGTTTGATGAGGTAGAAGGAAAGCAATAGTCAAAGTTGAAAACGTTCTGGTTTGTACCTGAATAGAACATAGGGTTCATATCACCTGCAATGTTATTTAACATTTTTAGGTGTCAGTTCTTTCATGTATAGATTATGAGATCTGACTTTTCTAAAGTTCAGGGCTATTTTGAAAGAAGAAAATTATTTATGCATTAAAAAGAATTTAAAAATATATAGTTCCCATTAACATTCCTTAGGTGATGCAATGCATTTGAAATATGATCCTGCCTTGTGCCAGCAAAAGTCCTCTAAACTAGATATGCTGGTAAGAAAAGTGTGCTCTTATAGTGACAATTCTGAGCTTCTCTGAAGTCTGTGGGGGACTGTAATTAGGGACTCAGTATTTATATGTGCATTTATGTAAACACATTCCCTCATCCACAATAAAATATTGACTAATCTTTTATATTTATTGAGTAAAGGAACACATAAATCTAACATAGTGTCGATTTTTAAGAAGATTGTAATTTACATTGTGAGGCTACACAGGCAGTCATTAAATAGTCACCGACATGTTTCTCAATTTATTGCCCCAAATAATATTAATAATTGCTCAGCTACTCTACTTTAGCAGTCTCGCCTCCCTGTTTACTCTGAGAACATCCATCACTAATAATTCTAGAATAGCTAGGATTTTATGCTCTACTTGTTATTTGGACCCTTGGTTAACACTAAGGAAATTTCAGAGCACAGAGAAGGAACAAAATGGCAAAACCATGCCCAGAAACATCTGTCCAAGATTATAGCAAAAAGGTGGACATGAGAGCTAGAGAAAGAGCCAAAGGAGAATAAATGACAAAAGAGGGTTTTAATTTATTTTTATGTTGGGTTAAATCATGATTAAGAGAATGGATTATAAGTAGATAATAACCAGGATGAATCATCCTAGAACCTAAAAAGGAGAGGCATGGATTCCTTGGTATCAGGAGGGCAAAGGTAACGAGTGGGTGAAAACGAATGTGCATTTTGAGAACCGTTGAGAGGAGAATCAAGTCACGATTGATGTAATTTTCAGTGAGGTGAAGAACATGTGAAAAGAGTTCATACATTTTAATTCTACCCTGTGGAGAAAGGAAGGGAGGTTGTCTAAAAAACTTAATAAGATTTGTGGGAACTAAAGGCTACAGTGAATTTGCTAGCTCTGTGTTTAGAGAGGGACTATCTGATTTGTTGTCTTTCTTCAGTAAAACTCAATCAACATGGAAATACTGAAGAGCTTCCTTCATTCAAGAATATGCATGTGGACATTAGGTCATGGGGTATGAAGAAGGCCATAAATCTAACCTTGGGGAGAAAGCATGTGAAGATACGAGCCTCTATTGGGAGAGTGTTCAAACCAGAGGTGGAAGATATCCACTAGACCCTACCTTCTAAGGAAGAAGTTGGGTGTGGTCCTCGAAGAGGCAAAGGAGTTTAAAGAAAAATATAGAAGAAGGTACTAAGCATTGTATATTTCCAACAATATTCTACCATGGTAGTGAACCAATTTTTCTATTAATGTGAGAGACATTTTAAATCACCTTCATGTGTTCAAAGAATAGATGAAATAAGTGGTATAAAAAAATAAAACAACCCCTAATTATGCTATTAATTTAATAACTCCTTTGCAAATACTGCTATTAAAGAGTTAATTAAAATGGTTCACACTGGTTAAAAAGAAAGCAGTTATGATATTAAATTAGAAAGTAATCTATTATTACTTTGTAAACTGGGTTTTTGCACTGAAAATAAAGTAAAACAAATAGTTTTTAAAATTAATTATGTAAAGCAATTTCATCAGAAAGTCTTTCATTTTGTTGATATTTAAACCATCCTTTTAAACTGTAAAAATAATTACAGACTCAATGTTAGAGACATATTATTTAGTCAGAATAGTCATTTTTCTTTTATGTTTTTTAAAAATATTTATTGTTGAAAGAATTACATATGTACTTTTTTTCTCCAATGACCCCTTCTAGCCTGCCCTGCCCTCTACCCCAGGCCTTCACCACACTATTGTCTGTGTCTATGGGTTATACATGTTGTATACAAGTTCTTTGGTTGATCTCCTTCCACCTACCCACCCACCCATCCACCCCTGCCTTCCCTCTAAGATTTGACAGTGTGTTCCATGCTTCCAGGTCTCTGAATCTATTTTGTTCATCAGGGTTTTTTTGTTTGTTTGTTCATTAGATTCCACATGTAGATAAAACCATGTGATACTTGTCTTTCTCTGACTGGCTTATTTCGAGTAGCATAATACTGCTTTTTCAATGTCACTTGAGGTTCTACCGTTAGTCATGGAAGAAACATATCATGCTTTGTCTCAAAGGGACATTTCTGACATTAAAAAAGCTGGCATCCTTTCATCACAATTTCTGGGTCACTGTTTTAAGGAATATCAACTAAGTTCACATGAAATACTTTGCCTTATAGCTTCAGAAAGCACTGCGAAAATTTTTCTCTGTCAGTGAGCTTGGCTGTAAAAATATTAACTGGTGTCAGTACTCCAAGAAAAAGAACAGTGTCCCAGGAATCAGAACCAATATTCTCACCATAGCTCAGCTATTGAGATGAACTCCATTCAAGCCAAATAATAGTGTGTCATTTAGTAGGCTAATGGTATTTTACTGTACATACAAGGCACTTACATCATTACATAGCAGTGGATAATTTCTATCACTATGGTCCTAGATTCTGATAGTCTGCCTTGGGGTAGATGTTATTCCCTACATTAACTTTCAATTCTTCATTCTATGGCCAAGAAGTCTGCTTTTGAGTTCGTAAGACAACCACAGAAGAGCAGGCTTCCAAAGCCCCATGACATACAAAGGAAGCATGTTCTTGCACAAAAAATGAGATTAAAAGGTTCTATTATAAAACCTAGCGAGAATTGCCCATTTCACTTAAGCACTCTCTGAATGATCAGTACAATACAGTACAACATACCCAAATATATCAACCAGATTCATATAATCTGAAAGAGGCTCTCACAAATACAAAATACTTGTATTTGGTCAGCAGTCAAAATGCAAAACAAGTTGGGAAACTTGGTTCCAAGAATTCCAGAGGAAATGTGATCTTCAGTTTCACAAATATAACTTCTTAAGCTCTTCTTTTTTTAAAAAAAAAAAAAAAATAGTTTTATTGATTTTAGAGAGGAAGAGAAAGGGAAAGATAGAAACATGAATGATGATAGAGAATCATCGATCAGCTGCCTCCTGCACGCCCCCTACTGGGGATCGAGCCTGCAACCCGGGCCTATGCCTGACCAGGACTCAACGGTGACCTCCTGGTTCATAGGTCGATGCTCAACCACTGAGCCATGCTGGCTGGGCTCTTCTTGCTTATTCTTAAAGAGTACAATAAACCTAAGAAGTGTTTAAACTACCTCAGAAAATATAGCCACTCTCTTTATATCAGCTAAAACGCAAATAATATAGATCTCCTTTCCCAAAGGACATAGTGACTCCAAGGTTCTCATATTTGTTGGATTTTTGTGATGTTGTCAGCCACATGTGTTAAGAAGTCATAGCTAATTATAGGCAGTCTTGGGGTTGAGTCAACTCACTGCAATTTTATTTATCCTTTATATTTTACAATCCTTGAATTAGAATGCAAAATATCTATTTTATACCTGTAATTTGTCAGGGAAGTAAATACATAATAGGTTAATTGATCTCTAATAATTTACCTTTTCTGATTAATTGATTCTCAAGATTCTGAGTGTTTGTTCTTTCAGACCTGCACCTCTTGCTGGGACAGTAATTTAGCACATTGAACCCTCATTTATATAAATGTCAAAAAGATTAACTGTTACCAAATCAGAAATGATACCTGCAGCAGAGTTGTTGAAGCCTCCTGCAGCAATCAGCATTTGTTAGAAATTTCCCACCAATTTTGAAAGGAGAAGACATTTGATTTCATGATGGTGTTCTTGGTCCGATGGAGATTGGCTTTGTCAATAAGGATACCTAGAAACACATATACATACACACTGAGTAAAATCAGACTTTGGGGAATGGTTGCTTTATACTAAAAAATTAAAGCCATTCATTTTGATCATGTTATTGCCAGTAAAATTTGAAACCATCCAAATGAAGCAAAATTTCAGGCCATCTTGAGATTTCATGTTACAGATGGTTTGTAGTGGTGCTCACTAAAAAGGGGGCAGGGCATCCAAACTGAAGGCTTATGCAGTATTATGCACAGAGGTGAGGAGGGGGATGTTTGATGAATTTTATTCCTTTGAAGTGACCTTTTTGGAATCATCTTTGCAGAGAAGCAGGCAATGGGTTACCTTTTACATGTAAGCAGCATAAATTAAATAGACTTCAACTGCCTTACAAGTATTGCTGAAATCCGTTCTTAGGTACCTCTTGTCAGTTCATCTCTGCTTAACATAGGATGTGGCCAGTACCAATTTGACAGGGAGAGTCATGTTTCTCCAGGTTTGGAAATACATATTGCACATTTATACAGTGTGTGCATGTATATGTATCCACATAAAATCCAGATTAAGTTTTGATAAGCATTGTAGCTATAACTTTGTCATATAGAAAGTATAGACTTTCATGTTCAGTTCATACCCCTGGAAGTACTTACGGTCTATGCATCTCATAGTTAGAAGGCACTGAGTTCGTGCATTCTAGGCTAATAGTCAAGACCTTACTCTACACATGATAGGGCTTCATGGATCCATGTACTACCATATTTATGGCATTAACTGTAACAAAACCAGTGAGATATACCTAGGTTTCCAATATAAAAATTATGTTAGTTTCATGTTTATTCTTATATATTTAAAATCTTGCATCTCTAAATAGACTAAATATTAGTTCTCCTGTTAACATTGTTTGCCTGTGGATTGCTACACAAAGTTCTATTCATATAATTAATGTTCATTTACTGCATGTGCATAGAGGGTCCCCCAAGTGTCAAAAACACTGCAAGGAAATGAAAAAAGAATGTTGGGAAAACAAGCACAGTCCTTGCTCTCCTGGAACAGACATATGCCATCCTGTTTTTCAATTGCTGGTTGTTGTTGTTTTTTAGGGTGTTTTTTTTGTGTGTGTTATTTTGTCTTGTTTTATTTTTACCACATTGGTAGGCAAGTGACCTCTTCTTCCCTGGTCCCCTCAGAAAGATTCTTGGGAATTGAAATATCAGAGAGTTTAGTGTGACTCCTTTTCCAAGATGGATTTATGAAAGTATCTACTTACTGAAGGACTGCTCCCTTCCAAATCTTAAACCTTTTATCTGCATCTGGAGGTCATTCATGCATCCATGGGCACTTATGTTGTTTCCATGATTGGCTATTGGGAATTATGAACATGTATAAATATGGGAATGCAGATATCTCATTGAGATAGTGAGTTCATTGCCTTTGGCTATATACTGAGAAGTGGTATTGCTGGATCATATGGTAGTTCTATTTTACATTTTTGGGGGAACCTCCATACTGTTTTCCATGATGGCTGTACCAATTTATGTTACCACAACAAAGTACATGGGTTTCCTTTTCTCAACATTCTCACCAATGCTTATTTATTACTAGAGGCCCGGTGCACAAATTCATGCACCAGTGGGGTCCGTTGGCCTGGCCTGTGGGATCGGGCCGAAACCAGCTCTCCAACAGCCCCCGAGGATCCTGGATTGCGAGAGGGTGCAGGCCAGGCTGAGTGACCCCACTGGTGCATGATCAGGCCAGGGAGGGATATGGGAGGTTGGCTGGCTGGGGAGGGATCACAGGAGGGCTCCAGGGTGTGTCCAGCCCATCTCGCTCAGTCCCGATGGGCCAGACCCCAGTAGCAAGCTCACCTTCCAGTCATAGCATCTTCCCCCTGGTGGTCAGTACATATCATAGCGAGTGGTTGAGTGGCCTTGGCATATCATTAGCATATTACGCTTTGATTGGTTGAACGGCCCACCGGACGACTGGACACAGCATATTAGGCTTTTATTATATAGGATCTTTTTGATAATAGCCTTTCTAACAGGTGTGAGGTCATATCTCATGGTTGTTTAGATTTTCATTCCCCTGATGATTAATGATGTTGAGCACCTTTTCATGTATCTGTTGGCTATTTTTATGTGTGTTTTTTTGAGAAATATGTATTCTGGTTCTTTGCCAATTTTTTTCTAATTGGGTTATTGGTTTTTAGCACTGAGTTGATGAGTTTCTTATATATTTTGGATATTAACCCATTTTCATATATCTGATTTGCAAATATTTTCTCTCATTCCATAGGTTATCTTTATCTCTGTTGATCATTTCCTTTGCTGTGCAGGAATTTTTTAATTTGATGCAAGTCCACACATCTATCTTTGTTTCATTGTCTGTAATTTTGGTGTCATATCCAAAAATTTCTTCCTCAGACCAATGTAATGAAAAATTTCCCCTAAGTTTTCTTCTAAGAGTTATGAAGTTAGGTTTTCTATCTAAGTCTTTAATCCATTTTTACTTTATTTTTTCATATTGTATGAGATCAAACACTTGTTTCTGCCATACTAATAAATTAACTTTCTTAATTTTTTTCTCACTTGAACTCATCCATATAAGAATAATTCACTTTTGTTTAAGTTTTTGGAAAAGTTTTAATTAATCATAGTTTTGATAATATTTTATCACTCATATCCCATTACTATCCACTATTTTTATATCTTGGGGAATAGAATGGAGTTTTACACAAACTTGGGTAATTATTTCAAGAGGTGACTCACTCATTTCTATCTTTTTTTTTCTAGTAAGAATTGTTTTCTTAGTGACCAGGTGCAGATTTTTCTTCAATTCCTAGTAAGCTGGTATGACAAACCTTTATTATAATTATGACATTGTTATTCCTTGACTTTTCAAGACTGTACTTTAAAAAAAATAGGCTCTGAGACCATTTGACCATAATGATAGCCCTATAGATGGAATGAAGAAAATGTAAAAATTCATTGGGAATAATTTTAATCATTGCATAAGTTAAATATAGCCCATAACATAGCAAAGGAACCTAGAATCTTTCAGGTTTCCCAATGACATAAGAGCAAGGCTTACTGCAAGGAGTGAGGTGCCAAGAATTAAGATGGGAGCTTTAGAAGAATTCTACTAGTAAGGTTTGGAATGATATATTATAGAAATAAAAGTTGAGCATAGACTAGTAAAATAAGGAAGAAGTGATATAGAAAATAGAGTAAATAACACTGGAATGAAGAGTGAAGAAGAAGAAGGGTTCATAGGCACTCTTTTTACATGTTAGTGAACAATATTTATAGGGATACATTTACATAGAATATATATGTATTTGTCTAATATTATTTTTTAAAAATTAGGGTTATTTACAATACTTAACCACACATTCATGTAGGTACTTAAACATACATGATATGTATGCATATGCATTTATATACCTAATTTAAATTCAGTAAAAGTGAGCATGATGAAGTGCCCTGACATTTACAAAGCACTTTCAAATACTTATAAATAGTCAATTCTCACAACGGTTCTTTTTTTTTATGGGTACAGATTTAGCTTCATATAAGGATAATGTTTCTAGCACAAAAATAAAAATACCTGTCAAATGCCAAATTTCAGGATTTGTGAGGTATTGAGCAATTATAAAATCTACTATTAAATGGTGTTTTGGAGATGATTCAAATATAGAAGAGATCCTGACCTCATCAACATCCCAGTGCCCAGAACACTGCTGTTCTCCGGTCATCAGAAAAAACTCTCCCTCTTCATGGCCCTTGGCATTGTATCAATGTGTAAGTGTTAAAATCACTAATTCCACTATATGTCAGATGGTACGCAGAGAATCATTTCCTAATTAACCTGGCTTCTACATGGAGTTCGTTCACATTTTTGGTTTTACTGGCATTTTATCAGCTAAAACACATTTCATATTTAAATAGCTTATCAGCTGCATGTTAGTCAAACTGGTACAACAAGGATAATGCTCTTAACCTGTGATAAAGGACTAAATAATTTTTTGTACTTTTTCAACCCACTTAATTGCTGCTATGATAAAATGAACAGTCTATATGTTAAAGCTTTTATAGTCTCAAGTTTAGACAACTTAGTTCGCTAGTTCTGAACATTTTATATCTAAAACAAATAAAAGATCATGGAATGATGAAATTGCAACTCTTATAATTGCATGTATAGTTTAATCCAGGTGAAATATAACAGTGAGTAAGGGATATAAACCTGTCAAAAAGAAATAAGCCTCCTCCTAGAAGACAGTACTGTTCAGTGGTCACGGCCTTCACATATGAAATGTTCTAGATCAAGTTACAAAGTCTCCTTGAACCTTGTTTTTTTTCCTCTGCTAATAAGGATAATCTCTGTATTTTACTAATCGACTGTTGAGGGTATTAATTGAAATAGTGCAGTTAAAATATTTAGTACAGTGTCAGATAAAACAGTAACAACCCAATAAATGTTTGAGAAATGCCCTGGAGAGTTAATATAGAAGCTTGTCTTGGATCTAGTTTCCGTGTGTGCGTGCGTGTGTGTGTGTGTGTGTGTGTGTGTGTGTGTGTTAATTTATCTTTATTGTTGAAAGTATTACAAATGTCCCTTTTGTTTTTTTCCCATTGACCCCCTCCACCCTGCACCCACTCCTCCCAGGCCTTCACCACACTATTGTCTGTGGCCATAGATCTGATTCTAAAGTTGTAAGTGTCTTCAAGTAGTAACACACAGATCAGAACTCACCTGGGTTGTTCAGAAAGAGAAGCCAGACTACGGAGCCAGAGTCTGACAGAGACCCCTGGAAAGATCACACTGAGGCAGACGTCCGTGCGCCTTGAACACCAGGAGAAAAACTGGCAAAGCCAGGCACCTACCAGCTTTCATGCCACCTCCCACCTTCCCGGACATATTTTTTTAGAACCACGCAAGGCTTCTCTGAGTAGTCAAAAGAATTATTGGTGCTGCGCTCTGTAATAACTAAAGTCTGAAGGTATAGCTGTCCATAATGGACTGTATGGAAAATAATGTACAGGAATCGAATGCCAATATTTAATAAGTGGGAATAGAAGGGGTTTTGAAGTCAACATCACTGAAATTTTCATTAGTGTCTTAACAGGTACCTATCTAGGGATAGTGGACAATATGGGCCTAAATGCAGTATTTTAAAATAATTTAATTATAGATTTATATCTAGGGAGAACATATTTTACAAACAAATCTCACATTATAGTTGCCTAAAAATGTCATGTTTCCAGAGTGCACTTTATAATGAAGTAATATGTATCTAGTGAGAGTTTACAGTCAGTTATTAAGGGTTATAATTAACACTCCACAAGACCTAACTCTTCTTTTCACATTGTTGGAACAGGCAGATGATGTGTTAGAAATTCTAAGTCTTAGAGCTAGAATGTAATTACTCACCTGAACTCGTTTATTTCAGAGTGGTGCCATTTCTCTAAATACAGTTCAGTTTCACATCTGTCCGCTGACACTGTAATTGAGTAGCCATCGAAGTATTATAAATGCAAGAGTTTTTAATTTCATTAAAAATGAGTTTAGATTATTTTTATGGAAAGCATTCTAAATAAAAGCAGACTAAAAATGTATGAGCCTTGGAGTATTTGTGAGGATGTAATGAAAGTCCTGCTGAGCTTTGGCTAAAATGTTAGCTCAGTCATTCACTGCGAAATATTGATTAATCAATTGAATTAGTCCTTGCACAGTGAGAAATAAAAAATAAATATTTTTGTCTTAAAAGTAATGTTCTTCTTATTCAAGTGGTATAGCAGTTTATAAATTAAATGGATCAGGCTCCAACAAGTATTAGATATTATGCTAGAACTGTCAATATGAATGTGAATAAGACACAGGCCAATCGTGGTACAGTGGAAAAGGTACAGACTTCAAGTCAGAAAAACATTTATTTTAAATTCAGGGTTAGTTGCTTTATTCCATAACCTGGGTGTTTACACTATTTGACGTTGAATGTCTTCAACAGTAAAACACATAAAATAATTATAGTAACATCGCTGCACTAATGGCCCAGGTGTCCCAGATATTATGAGATACATAGAAGAATATGAACCTGAGCCACAGGTCCAATCATATTGAGAATCCAATTGGCACAATATATATGGTCCTAGAAGACTATTTCTCTGCAATCTAATGTTATTTAATGATACCACTTATACCAGGGGTCCTCAAACTATGGCCCGCGGGCCACATGCGGCCGCCGAAAACATTTATCCAGCCCGCAGGGTGTTTTTGCCGCTGCTGCCTGTTGCTTAGCAGCCGACTTGTCAGGCCCGCAGTGCGCATGTGTGGAATGTGCGCCGCACTCTCTGACTCCCCTCCTTCTCTCCACTCCTCCTCTCAGTCTCAGAATGAAACATCTGAAATCTCCAGCCAGATCTAGACTAACTGATGCACACATGCATCACTTGTTACGACTAGCAGTGACAAATATGGAACCGGACATTGACCATCTCGTTAGCCAAAAGCAGGCCCATAGTTCCCATTGAAATATGGTAAGTTTGTTAACTTAACTTTACTTGTTCTTCATTTTAAATATTGTATTTGTTCCCGCTTTTTTACTTCAAAATAAGATACGTGTAGTGTGCATAGGAATTTGTTCATAGTTTTTTTTTAAACTATAGTCCGGCCCTCCAATGGTCTGAGGAACAGTGAACTGTCCCCCTGTTTAAAAAGTTTGAGGACCCCTGATTTATACAATGCCATCACTTCATAGTTCCCTCATTTGCATCCCTTATGTGTAAATATATTCCAACATTAATAGTCCTTCTAATGTTTTAGAACAGGATATCTTTAAACACCACTCAATATGCATATCACTCAATATGCATCTCTCTCCTCATTGTTGTCACTACGGTTCTTTCTCCTTCTGCATTATGCTTTCCCACACCATGAGACAATAAAGGCAGAAATTCCAGTAAAAGGTGTGGTACTTATTATTAAGAAAATAATATTTGTGATTTTAGCTGAATTATTTTATATATTTTCACTGTCTTTGAAAAGTCTTGTGCTCATCAACATAGAACTTTGCTGTATACTTAAAAAAAACTAATATCAAGAAATGCACTTGTGCTAAAGATATATTTAAAAAACGATGTTAGTCTGAAAACACCACTATAGAAACTCAGTCGTAAAACTTAATGCAATTGACTTTAACTATAGAGTTCATTATTTGCAATGCTTGTTTTGGGAATATTCCTTTCAGATATAACAATAATCACTTTTCAGGCCATACACACTGATAAAGGTAATCATTTGCTCCATTAGAAAAGACACAATATTCAAGGCATTGCTATTCTGAAGTATCATTTTCCTGATGATAATTCTAATTTAATAGTATTATTTATAAACTAAAATGTGATCACATAAAGAATATACAGATTCCTTGAGTCTGACCATTTGCTTTAGTTTAATGATATCAACAAGAAATACTATAAACTAATGGAGGTGGGATAATTAGAGAGTTTATATTGAAGAAGGCTGAAAAGACAAAGGTCTTAAATTCTACATCTGCAGGAGATTGTTTTCTACATTTTTCTTATTGATTGACCATTATTATATTGATATTCTTTAAAATATATATATCTACACTAATATAGCAAGAGATATTTTGGGAGATTTTTTTATGTTGCATTATGGTAATCATAAAACATATTGTAATCTCAAAAGCATGAAAGGATTAAGCAGTGGTACCAGGAGTTGCTAATGATGGGACGATGGGTTAAACCAAATATATTAACCCAGTGAGAAAGCTTAGTGGTTAATATGTATAGGCTTTTGTGCCAAATCGCCTGTATTTATATCTTTATCAGTTTTTTTAATCTTGGACAGTTTAATTAATATTTCCATATCTCAGTTTACTAATCTATGAAACAGGGATAACAATGGTAAGAATTTCATAAGGTTTATGAGAGGGTTAAAAAAGTGTTAATATATGCCCCAAAATATAAGAGCTATGTCTAGTAAGTGCTATACATGTTTCAAGTAAGCCTGTTATGAATGAATCAGAAAGCCCCTTCATTCCATCTATTTAAGAAGCTCTCTGTATTTCTTTAACCTGAATGTTTTCAGACAGTATTGTATAATGAATTCTGCCTATTTTGTTGCCTGCATGGGTTTTGTTGATTAGAAGGATGATTTATTCCAGTATGCTACTAGTGTGTTGGATAATTATAGTGATAGCGGGTATCATAATTATTCTTGACTTTAATGGAATTTCTTCTAACATTATATCATTAAGTATTTTGTTTACAGCAATTTCTGGTAGATAATTTTCAGCAAGTTGAGAATATATCTTCCTATTTATAGAAAATTAAGATTTCTTGTTTAATCAGAAATGGATATTCAATTTTAACAATATCCTATTAGTGGGTCCATCTTTGCGTCTCTTAAATGATTATGACATTCTATTTATAAATGGCTGATTTACATATTCCAGATCCTATTTACTTCTAATATAGATTCACTTAATACTTTTTGCTGCTTCTACCACAAAAACTCAGACCTATTAGGTTATACTCCTTTGAATTAGTCCAAATTAGTTATCTTGCCAGAGTGGGTCTAACATATTTTTTGTGTGTTTGTGTAGCAGAATCACAACAGCCAAGGAAATTAAAAGGTCAATATCTCTGCAAATATACCAATATAACTTTGCATACATTATATATATTCATAATTTTTATCCAATCTAAATATTTAAAATTATAAACTGGATAACACATATTGTGCTCCACTGTGCTTTGTCCACTCCACACATCAAAGCTTAAAGCCTCCTTCTCACCTGAGAACACCTAGCCCATCTCCTCTGACAAAAATGTTTTGAGGAGCAGCATTACATAAAAAGAAAATACAAAGAAATAATAAAGATAGCTATGAATGGTATGTTGCTTATCATCATATCTTTATCATTTTGTGATCTTTGTAGAACCACCAGCCAATCTGCTTACTAAAGTAAAAGCCTTAGAAGTCAACATGGAACTCATCTATTGTTCCCCAAATTCTCATCACGTCTCCATCTCCACCGCAGTACATTAGAAAGTTTTGTGATTTCACTCTAAAATTTATCCTGAATCTAATCACTATTCTCCCTCCACACCACTTTCCCAATGGACTACTCCAATCTAACACGCCATTGCCAGTCTCTCTCCACTCCCACACCTTCACCTGGACTGCTGCAATGGACCCATTCTGATCTCTTTTGTCCCTTCCCATCCAGTTTACACAGCAAATCAAGTCATCAATTTGAAATAAAAATCAGCTGCTTAAAATGTTTCTTATAGCTTACAAAACTCTGCATAACCTGGCCTCTACACAAATCTTCAGCTTTATCTCTCGCCTCTTTGATTCGTTCTGTTCCAGTTACAATTTAAATCAGTCTAATTTTTCCTCAGGTATAAAAACATGATAATTCTCATTTATTGCCAGTCATAATCCTTCCTTTATGCATGTTACCATTTATTTGTTTTATTACATTTTATTTTCTATTCCCTGATTACATCACCCTTTTTCTATTCTTTTTGGCAACATTTCTAGTGAAATGTGCTTCTAGATCATGTCAGAGTCTTTTTTGAATTGGGTCCTTTATGGTTGTCTTTCTTTCTCCCTGGAATGTGGTCTCTTCAGAGAGACTAATCTGGTTAGGAGAAGTCTAGTCATGGCACTGATCTCTACCATTAATTCCAATCAGATAAACTGTCAGAGAATAAACCCAATGATATTAAATACATAATCCTAATGCAAGTACTTAGTGAATTATGTAAAAATTTCACATTAGATATTACTAATGGATGCCAAGGTTGCATTTTTAATATTTATTTGTATCTCCCAAGGCTCAGGAATCAAAAACCAAGAAATTCATCGTCAACAGGTTTTGCCTACAGAAATTTTATTGAGGGTGAATTGTCTTCTCTTTGCATTCCCCATATTTTCTAAGGTCTCTGCCATGCCAGAAAGTGACTTTTCTCATTGTTAAAACTTTAAGCCATAGAAGAGACACTATAATAGTTTCCTGGGAGGGCATTATGGACACTGGTCCCACAAAATATTTATAATAATGTTGCATAATTGTTAGCTTTGCAAATGAAGTTTCTGTTTAAATATATCATGACATGGCTTTTGATGTACAATTGATTTAATTAGATATGGACCAAAAAAAAAAAAAAAAAAGAGGGCGGATTTTTATTGAACACATGCAAATAGTTACCCTGCTATGAGAAGCAAAGTTACTTAGTGGAAGTATTTCTGTGAAATCAGTGAGAAGATCTCAATCTAGCCATATTTCACTTCAGCTTATATAACAAACATAGGCTAGTAAAGTTAGAACTACATTAGGAAGAATGTAGATTTCTTCACATGCCTATCAGAACATAAACAGTAGCACAATGACATTAGTCCAAAATAGATAACCAAAATTATACTTTCTAATTATTTATTTTTTAGTCCATGTAGTTCATTTTTTTCTATAAAATCTTGAATTTACAGTCAGATTTCACCCCGTCTTCTACTTTGGGATTTAGGAAGAATGATGCCCCTTGAAGAATTCTGATCACTATTTATCTACTGTAACGGTGATGGTGATGTCTACTCAGACTGAGAATTCTATCCCTGAGCCTGTTCCATGTAGTGTTATAATTACAAGTACTTTGCATGGTGATTTACACTAGCCTCTGAGATTATCTTTTCTCACCTAGGAGAAAATAGATGTTATGTTTTAGTGAAAAGACAGATAGTTCTAGTTAACTTATCAGAGTAACAAACACTATCTGAATGAAAAATAGTAAAATTTCTTTATGGAGAGGAATGACAGAAGATGAGGAAATGAACAAAAGACTAAAGAAAACTTGTTTGAGAAATTTTGCTGTGAGGGAAAAGAAAGAGATGTGCAGATAACAACAGAAAGATGAGAGGTTAAGAAAGGTGTTTGGCTTGGCCAGTGTGCGCAGTGGTTGAGCATCGACCTGTGAACCAGGCCATGGTCAGAGCACAACCCCAGTTGCAAGCTCAGCCTCCAGTAGGGGGCGTGCAGGAGTCAGCCGATCGAGGATTCTCTCTCATCATTGATGTTTTTATTTCCCTCGCCCTCTCCCTTCCTCTCTGAAATCAATAAAAATATATTTTTTAAAAAAGAAAGATGCTTGGCTGTTCTTCACCTGGCTCTTTAAGATAATCACTTCTTCCCATGCAGCCTTCTTCAGCGAGGGCTGCTTTCTCTCCCTCACATTCATCCCGTTCCAGATACATAACCCAGGAAAAATCGAAAATGTATTACTCTGCTTCTGCACATGGAGCTGGAGAGAAAAACTCATGCAATCATAATTAATTCATGAATATCAACATTAGGAGGGTTCTCAAAGAAGCCCAGCAATATTACATTTCTATCATTTATTCCTGCCTCAGCTTTCAAGCCAACTATTTCAGAACTTCTCCTTTTTAACATCCAACACCTACCCCAACTACCCTCCCAACTGATGAGAAAACAAAAGCAATGGAAAGTTCTTTTATCCATTTCCAGAATTTGTGCATACATACTCTACTTCAGAGAAATAACTAACCCATACAGTACTTCTGGATAATTCAGAATCTCCCTAAGTTTTCTTTAATTAGGTATATTGTTCATTTTTAATGACGGCAATTACAGTGAACATAAAATCATTACATTTAAATTATTTGCATTAAATTATTAAGTAAAGATGATAGAAAGTCAAAATTTTACTCATGATTTTTGGAAATTCAAAGTCATTTAGGTATATTAATTTTTTACTAAATACATTTGTAAATATTAAATAATCTATATGTTCTGAGAAAAAAAAAAAAGGTACAACAATGAGACCATGACTCAGGACCAGCAAACTAAATACTATTTATTTCCTTTTTTTTTCAACAGTATGCTGTTACCAGTAGTGACCTTTTATTATTGCAGTAACTATTTCATGCAACAGTAGAGGAACATTTGCAAAGCCATCAAGGGCTGTGCAAGTATTTGATATCTCAGAGACAGGGTCTGAAGCTTTTTTGGTGGAAAATTCATTAGCAGTTGCTTAGCAACTGAGGTATTTGGATGTACTGAGAATCGCTTGACATGTTTTTAGTGGAAAATATAGCCATAGGGAATAAAAAAAATGAAATTTGGGATTTGTCTCTGAAATTTGAAAAAGGATTAATTGTTCCTGACTAGTTAAATATTAGATTTGAAAGACATTTTGGAAGGAAGATTATTAAGACTGTCATTTGGGAAAATAGAGAAGACACACAACCAAACAAAAAAAGTTGTCAAATTAAAACAAACAAACAAACAAAGACACTATTTGCTTATGAACCTCCTGAATCTAAATACAACAGCAGGCTATTTTTATAGAAAATAATATTTTAAAATTAAAAATCTAATAGAGAAGCATTACTGATTTAGACAGATGACATAAAATTATCAGCCACTGAAAGGGGAGGATGGATCGCTGCGTAGATATTACAAGGAAAGAAACTTTATTGTCAGGAAATACCAGATCTTGATTAAATGTATATATAATCACCTAGAGACAAATCAATTAGCATGAAAAATTACTTTGAGGGGAATAGGGATGTATAATGAAGGCCTCCCACTTGAAAAAAATGTTGACATCAATCCCCAGCATCAGATGCAGAATTACAGGCCAACATAGACTGTATAACTAGTTTTCACAATTGCTTAAGCTCTAATCATTTGATAGGTCCCTTTTCTTAGCGACTCCGCTTCTCAAATGAAATCTGAGTGATACAGCCATAGTTATAGGACAGTGAAAGGTTCGTATTCACTAAATAACTTCAGGTCGACATTACTCTCCATGTTTACAAGGTATGCTGATGATTTACAGACTTGTTTGAGGAATCCACAATAGTCATGATTTCCTTGTAAATTTATAACCTTAAATTGAATGCACTTTATGGTACAAATGGTGATAATATTTCTTCCATATCACTTAGTTTCATTCATATATCAAATTTACCTTTGTCTAGGTCTTATGGGTTTATACTTTAATTGCACTTGACATTTTCCAATGTCAGTTCTTCTCCATAATATATGAGAGATAAAAGGAATTGTTCATTTAATCATTACTTAACAATCACAGATCTTGGGACAAAAATTTTTAGAAACATATAACACAATGTTTTGGGTTTTTATGATTTTTCTTCTTTGGGACAATCTCTTTCTAATATTTTGCAGTAGTTCTACTAAAGTTTTATGCTTTAATGTTATCCTTAGCAAATATTAAGTATGTAGCTATAAATTACAAATAATAATGAGGGTTTAAAATTCAGATAATCCACACATTTATGTGTAGTCATAATATTAATATTAAAAGGGATAGAGCCGAAACCGGTTTGGCTCAGTGGATAGAGCGTCGGCCTGCGGACTGAGAGGTCCCAGGTTCGATTCAGGTCAAGGGCATGTACCTGGGTTGCGGGCATATCCCCAGTGGGAGATGTACAGGAGGCAGCTGATCGATGATTCTCTCTCATCGATGTTTCTAACTCTCTATTTCTCTCCCTTCCTCTCTGTAAAAAATCAATAAAATATATTAAAAAAAAAAAAGGGATAGAATAAAAATTTCCCACATGCCAAACACTACTTTAAATTCTCTGGGTATCTCACCTTATTTAGCCATCCAAACAACTCCTCAAGGATACATTGTTATCTGTACTACACAGATGATTGAACTGAAGCTTAGAGAGATTAGTAAATTTCCCAAGATGAGAGAGCTAATATGTAGTAAGTTTGGCATTTGATCCAAGGTCTATCTGACTCTAAAACCTACACTCTTAGTCACTTCAATATAAAGCCTTTTTAAAAACAGACTCCAGTCCTAACACCAGTATACAATTCCTTTGATTTTACTTAAATACTTTCAGTAATGTTTTTGTTCCGGTCAAGTTTACTTCCATTAAACTGTTTCAATCAGTCCAGCTAGAAGAACTTAGAAGATGGAAGGTAATTTATTTTTCTGTTCCTACATAAGCATCACAAAATATCCACTCTGACTCGCCCACATGGAGTTATCCAAAGGCTATGATTGTGCTCCACATTAGTTTCTCTTTTATAAATAACTAGAGGCCTGGTGCATGAAATTTGTGCACAGGTAGGGTCCCTAGGCCTGGCCAGAGATCAGGGCCGATCTGTGGGGTGACCGGCAGGGACCCACCTTGGCTGGCCTGGGGCCTGTGGGCTGGGGGCAGCTCTTGCATTGAGCATCTGCCCCCTGGTGGTCAGTGTGCATCATAGCGATAGGTCCTTGTGCAGGTCATTCCGCTGTTTGGTTGATTTGCATATTAGGGTTTTATTATATAGAATTCCCAGCCCCCCACATATTTGGTCTTTATGTAGTACTTGTCATTCTCTAAGATTCATTTTTTTCAGTCTGCCTCCCTAACCTATTGTTTTTACTTGTCTACCCCAGTGGCTGGAAGACTGATGCCAGTTGCTTGGAATTTCCTGATGCAGGTTCCTGGCTGACGATTAGGAGGCATGTGCTCTGTGCGGTTTTCTTCCCTGTGAGTCTGAGCTCCTCTGCACCAGCCATGACCTGGGCCAGGCTGCTGGTGCTCAGCGATGGGAACAGGCTGGGTGTGGGATTAATATTAATTGGCCCCCACAGGGATTAAATGATTAAACTTGAACTCAGCCTGGATGGGTGAGGCTGGCAGCAGGAGCTTGTTAGACCTGGATGATCTGCCAGTGGAATAAGTAGAAGGCAGTGTGGTCTGAACTTTGGGTGATTAGGAGGAGGGTGAGAGACATTCCTGAGGTGGCCAGACAGGACTCAACAACTCTAAGTGTGTGTTAGTGTGTGTGGGGGCGGGGGGGGGATGAGAGAGAAAAAGAAAGAATGTGTTGTGAGTGTGTGTATGAGTGTGTATGTACAAGTGTGTGTTGTGTAGGTGAGAGTGTATGCTGTGTGTGTGAGAGTGTTGTGTGTGAGTGCTTGTTGTTTGTGTGAGAGTTTGTTGTGTGAGTATTGTAGGAGAGAGTGTATGTTGTGTATGAGAAGGAGAGAGAGTGGTGTGTGTATGTGTGTGTGTGTGTGTGTGAGTGAGATTGTGTGTGAGAGTATTTATTGTGTGTGTGTTCATTGTGTGTGAGAGAGGGAGAGTGTTGTGTGTGACAGTATGTGTGTGAGTGAGAGAGGATAGAGTTTGGTGTGTGAGAGAGAGTGAGTGTGTGTGTGTGTGTGTGTATGTGAGAATGTGTGAGAGTTTTGTGTGTGACTGTTGTGTGTAAAAGTGTATGTTGTGTGTGTGAGAGTGAGTGTGTGTGTGGGGGGAGAGTGTCTGAGTGTGTATTTGTGAGTGAATGCATTTGTAGGCAGATAAGGAGGAATCCCTCCTAGTGCTTAGCAGCCAGAGCTCTCTTGCCAGGAGCTAATTTTCCAGATGCCCCACAGTCTGGTGCCAATAGCCACCTCTCCCCACCTGCAGGGCTTGGCCACCTCTCTAGGATCCCCTTTCCGCACAGGAACCACAGAGATGCCCAGAATAGGAGCAAGAAGCTGCCTCAGATTTAGAGTCTGCTGCAGGAGGCTGGGTGCCCTGTGGTTCTGCTAGTTGTTGACCTGCTTCCTCCTCTCCAGCCGCTGCTTCTCACCTTGTTCCACTCATGCTTAACATCCATCTGCTGTCCCCAGACTGTGTGGCTGGAGGCTTCTGCGGCTGCACATGGGTGCCAGCCTGTGGCTTCTATGGCTGCACAAGGGCGCCGGCCTGCGGCCTGGGACCCAGATCCGGGTCCTGGGCGGCAGACAGGCAGCTTCTGGGGTCGCACACAGGGGCCTGGATGGCAGCTGGGGCCAGCTCGTGCTGTCCCGCCTTGCCTGCAGTATGCAAGTTAGCCGCCATCTTTGTTGGTGGTTAATTTGCATATTGTGCTGATTAGCCGATGGGAGGCATAGTGAAGGTATGGTCAATTACCATGTTTGTCTATTATTAGATAGGACTAGTGGCTTCATACACGAATTCACGCACATTGAAAGGAAATTATTTAGAAGAAATATTTTAATATTGCTATTCACCCTTTCTCTATAATAGAAGTGTCAACCAAATTCATGATCGATAATGACAGATGGAAACACACACATGTGATTGGTGCCAGTGAGAGCTTTATAAGTATTATGCATGAGCAAGTAAACTTAGCCTTTTATAGATATAGAATAAACTTGCCTAATTAGATGTGCTTTCTGATTTAGCTAAACATTTTTCAGCCCAGTGAAGCACCCCAACTTCTCTTTCAGGTAATTGTCAGCAACCCAGCAATAAATATCAACATGAATCACATTATTATTGTAGATCACGCAGGGAGAACAAAGGGTAAAATATTTAACTGCAGCAGTGTTTGACTATATTCTGCGCAGTGAGAAAACCTGAAGCCATTTTCAAGGTCCACCATTTCTTCTTTTCAGTTGTGTCAAGTTTCTAAGCTTTCTAAATCTCTGTTTTTCTGGCTAATGAAAAGAAAATAGGATTCCACCGAGTCTCCTATCTACTTACTCCAGGACTTCTGTGAGGATCAAATGAGATGAGGCACAGGAAAACACTTCACAGACATTTGGTTACAGTGTAAAATGTTTCCACCTGGCTATAAAGCAAGTTGTGTTCCTGGTCAGAAAAAACTGCAAAGAGGCTGGTCACTTGGGAGAAGAAGACAGGTGTTGCTATGTGATGTCATTACTGGGACAGTGGGTCACTTAGCATATTAGCCTTTTATATATATAGATTATGCTCACTTCCTCAGATGATCATTTTAATCTATGATGCTTATAATCCTTACTATTAAATCTGCAGCTTGCCATTATTCCTCTTAAAATAGAGTCCTATGGACAACAGTGCAGTGATAGCAGGGGTAGGTGGGTGTTGAGTAGAGGTGGGAGAGGGCATAGAGGGGATAAATGGTGTTGGACAAAATAAAATAAAATGCAATTTAGAAAATGGAGTCCACCAATTTTAAACTAAATTGACTAACTCTTCCAACAAATTAGTAATAAAACCATAAATAAACAAGATCAACAATAATTTAATGGTCACTGGTTGTCCTTTCTGTCAGCAATTGCCACTATTTAAAACCCAGTCAGCCTACTTATGGACACTCATCATTACTCCCTTGTGATTATCAGTGAGGATAATCCCAAGAACCCCTAGAGAAGTCTTATGCCTGACACACGGTTAATGCTTTAAATTCCAAATGCTCTTTAAAATTTCCCGTGCTCAGCTGAGAACCTGGATCATAGTAAATATGCATTAATTACATTAAATTCATGAGCATACATTTGATAAAAGTAATTTTTGAAGAAACATTTTATTAGAAGAGTTGAATCTAATAGACTATTTCCCATAGTTTGGAAATCTTTCCTGTATGTCTAGGTTAGAGTGATTACTTAGCATGAAAGGAGTATTCTCTTCATCAAAATGATATGATGCTGTCTTTCAATTAGCTCAGGTTATGACCCCAGGCACCATCCCCCTTCCTCCATTTCAACCATTCTATTTGCAGTAGTTTGTATGTGGTTTCTGCAAAGTTATCTCATAAAGGATTTTTGTTATTTTCCTAACTTTTTTTCATAGTTCTATAAAATTATCTTTCAAATCATACTTGATAAATACAGCAAAGGTTAGTGTTTACTCTTACCTAACACCTATATTTATCCTGGGCATCTGGCCAGGTGAGCCTAATCATGCCTGTGCAACTCTATTGTATGGAAGTGAGTCTCACAGGTTACGTTGTCATACATTAGTGTTATGAGCAAGTTTCTGTGCTTCCCATGGTTTTCCAGGATTCACGACATTCCAGGAACTAGGGGAAGCAGCAACCCTCTCCAAATGATTTAACAGTCAGTTTTTTATTTTAGTATCTTTGTGAGAACTTTTTGTGTGTGGCACATGCCATTGTGTCAGCTCTGACTCCTGGTGACTCACAAATGAGTTATGTCAATATGTCCTGTCCTCAACATTACTGCTCTGCTCCTGTAGACTCAGCCCATGTCTTCTTTTATAGAGTCAATGCATCTCAGATTTGGTTTTCCTCTTTTCCTGCTGACTTCTGTTTTTCCTAGCATTATTGTCTTTCCCAGAGAACCCTGCCTTCTCAGGATGTAACTGAAATAGGACAGCTTCAGTTTTTTGTTTTGTCTCCAGTGATGTTTCAGTATAATTTGCTCAAGGACTCACCTGTTCCTCTTTCTGGTGGTCCAGGATATTCACAGAGCCTTCCTCCAGCACCATATTTCAAATCAAACATTATTTTCCCTATTAGCTTCTTCACTGTCCAACTTTTGGATCTTTACATAGCAATAGGGAATATGAGGAGAGAACCTCAGAATTTTATAATTTAGAAAGTACCCTTCAAAGACCTTCTTATGCAGAATGGTTTAATTGCTGTCATGAGAAACCCACATGCTTGGTACATCTATTAATCATGTTTTACAATCATGGCTGCCCAAGAACCCCTAGAGAAGTCTTATACTGGACACAGGTTTAATGCTTTAAATTCCAAATGATCTTTAAAGTTTCTCTTATATTTGGTTTCCTAAGACTGTGTTTTTTCCTGGAAATTTTAGCTGTGTTTAAAGCTAACATATTGCTTTAAAATAATGTGTGAAATACTTATTTCATTTTAATACAGTCAAATCATCTGAATTTACATGATTGATAATTAATGTTGAAAGTGTAAGTCTCATAGGGAGATGCTAGAGTTGCTCTGGATGCCAAGGCCATGCAGCATTCCTCATGACATTCTTTGTTTAACCTCTACTATAGACGTACTGATCTGCATTAGTGCTGTTATCACCAAGTGGTTATTGATCACAATGATACTTTAATATTCTATAGCAGGGGTGGGCAAACTTTTTGACTCGAGGGCCACAATGGGTTCTTAAACTGGACCGGAGGGCCGGAACAAAAGCATGGATGGAGTGTTTGTGTGAACTAATATAAATTCAAAGTAAACATCATTACATAAAGGGTACGGTCTTTTATTTCAATAGTTTTATTCATTTCAAACGGGCCGGATTCAGCCCGCGGCCGTAGTTTGCCCACGGCTGTTCTATAGTTACTCTTCTGTACAATACACTCACATGTCCTCTTATTTTAAGATTAACTCCTTCACTTACTTGAAGAGTGTATTATATTTCTAAATGTAAATGCCTCTTCCTTAGGCCTTTCTGCTTGCACATGAGAGTTGGGGATTAAAGACTCTGCTGCCCAGTAATATCCATCCACATGAGGAGCAGTGCTCAGATTTCATAATGATGTTCTCTAATTGCTTGTTGTTCCACACACTAATCACCCTCGGCCTGAGGACATTTTTCATGGACTCCCTTGGTGTCCTATCTTTCCTTAGCTTCAGCTTCAGGTCATGGCCTCTTGCTTTTCAGTCCATTACCTCTTCAAATAATTTGTGGCTTATCACTTTCTTTGACCTTCAAAATTTTTATTCCACTCAAATAAAATATTTTTATTTTATGTTGGTTCGATTAAGGTCATTTTCTTATTTCCTTTGCACAGTTCTTATCTGTAGGAAAAGGAATTAACTTTCATAATATTTTTTCACTTTTGTGACATATATATATTTATATACACATATATATAAAATATATTTTTATTTATTTCAGAGAGGAAGGGAGAGGTAGACAGAAACATCAATGATGAGAGAGAATCATTGATCGACTGCCTCCTGCACGCCCCCTACTGGGGATCGAGCCCGCAACCCAGGACCAGAATGGAACTTGGGACCCTTCAGTCCTCAGGCTGACCCTCATCCAATGAGCCAAACCAGGTGGGACTCATGACATATACTTAGTAGCCTATACAATGCCACGAAATGCAGGGATGTGAACAGAAATGAGATGTTGCAAATTAAATAAGCTAAGCAGTTTCTAGGTAAAAAGTTATGCACCTATTTTTTTGTGTGTTTTATTTTCAGGAGGTTGTAAGTTAGAATTGTGGCAAAGTCATACAATCTCTAGGAAGATAGTTAGGTGGGGAAAAACTGACTAGCATGTTTTGTAGCGGTGAAAGCTTTAGTTTCATTGTTTTATTGATTACACAGTTTGATACCCACTTTGCTCATATAATCACAGATATATATATATATATATATATATATATATATATATATAAATTTTAAAATTTCTTTTCCTGTTATATCATGCCAAATGTCTTATAAACATTCTTGAACATATACCTCATATTTTATTGGTTCACAGTTGCATCAACCATATTCTGATGTGTCACACATGTATGTATACTTGTATCTATTACATGACATGTATGCACATAAATATGTTTTCCCAGCTATAAATTTGATAGGTTTTTAAGTGGTTTTCAGTTCATACCATTCCTTACCAATACATTCTATAGTATTTCAATACTGTCCAAACATATTTACAACTTTAGTATATAGTGATATTTAACTAATTCTAATTGGCATGTGCTTGAGAAGAAAAATATTTATAGCTTTACTCTAAGAAAACATATTTATAAGCAAAAGAACATTTGCAGTGGGAAAACTTGTTTGCTGCTTTTGAGTATAGCAAACATGTTAAAATCCACCCCCATTAAAATGTGGGAAGAGGCAGTCTCCAAAATTTCACTTCACACATCATACTCAGGATATCATTACTTATTAAATATTGCTAACAAAATTGCAGAAAGGGTCAGTTCTAAAAAGACAAACAAATCAAGCATTTTAGAATTGACATTTGAAAATTATTTCCAATGTTATCTAGTGAATTTAAAATACCTTTATTAAAAAATCTCTTGGGAATTTAAGATCTCTACAGACAAATGTCTGAATATAATACTTAGGAATTTTTAAAGCTGAAATCAAAATTTTTTAATTAAAATATTTTTAAATGATTGGCATCCAAATGGTTTGCATTTGAGGATGTCAATGTAAGGGGGGTGGTAAATTAGGGGAAGGTAGGGAAAAGGAAAAGCTACAATGCTTTACAAAAAGGTCTTGATAAAATTGAATGGGAAGGGACATAACAAATCTCATGGAAAAGCCTTAGAAGTTTAGGAAACTTCTCATCTGACTGCCAACATTCTTCTCAGTAAAATACTATAACTACACTCTGATTTCCCCTCCTCTATCTTATAATTACCCTCTTACAGTTTAGGTATTATTTTTTAGTCATGAATAGGTATCTCAGTTTTCCACTTAAGGAAAGAAAAATCAAAAGAAATTATAACTACTTTACATCTAAAAATAAAATATAAGTAAAAGAACTTATTTGATGTGCAATTAAATGTGTTATTAGTAAGAATCATAATACAGTTTAATTTTTAGCTGCCTACAACCAGTATCAAAGTTTGGCTCATTATAAAAGAACTGTTCTCTGAGTCAGAAAATAGGCACAGCATAACAAATGAAAAGGTATCTACTTCTGGCGTTCATGTGAATATCCAAAATAACCTAAAATAAAATTAGTCCTTGTTTGAATCAAGAATTATATTTCAAAAGGACCCCTACAATTTAATAAGACTCTATAACTGAATTTTCTTTGTGAAGCTGAAGTAAAATAGAACGCCTCTCCATTAATCCCTGGTTTCAAAGAGGGCAAAGTAGAGGCAGAAGAAGGGCTAAGTCAAAATAATACTAAAATCTCCACTTAGGCTAATTGCCTTCCATATCCTTAATGCCTCCTAAAAACGCTTTTGCTACAGAATTATAGAAGTTTATAAAATGTTTTGATTTAATAAAGCAATCCTGATCATTTTTACAGTAATGAAAGTTATTTAAGAGCAGAAGTTGCATGTTTTATCCCAATTAAACTTTAACACAAATAGATTGCACTGAAAGTAGCTTGAAACATTTCCAGTAGAAGTGATACACTTCTCTTTTGCCCACATGCCATGAGCAGGTCACATGACAAACCCTCCATGTGCAGGGAGACGTAGCATCTTTCCATGGGCAAGACAATCCAGAACATTATGTCTTATTCCTTCTTATGTATTCTTTCATTCAATTCTGCCACACCTAACTTAACTCCCATTGGCTTTCAGATGGTGTGAGCATAAGAGGTTATTTCTTAGAACATCTCAGCTTAAAAATGGCTTTATTCTATTCTGACATATAAATAGTGATTTGGGTATAAAATGAGAAAATGAAACATTTGTTCCTTCGAAGATGAATAAATTGCTCCCATGTCCTCATGCTTCCAATGGTGTTATTGCATAGTAGTGAAGTACCTAATTCACAATCATTTGTGATGGCCTGTATTTTGATGTAGAAGTTTTTAAGATTTCTCTTTTTTCTCAGGTCTCTTACAATTTTAAAATAATGTATTTTCTCCTGGGTCTTTTTTCAATCCTTGTTTAGGGGATGGGCTTGACCAGTTCATTGGAGGACCACGAATCCTCAGTTGCTGGCAGGTTTTTCTCTCAGGCTGGTCGTTTTCCACGGGGAGGATAGTCCAATATTGCGGCTGGAGATGCTGGAACCAAAGGAAGCATCAGGAACAAAGAGGCTCATCATTCAGTGTGCTGACTTCGAACTGAACTCTACATTGCAGAAATCTGTTTCAGTATTTTGTCTCTACCTGGTTCTTTGCTGTGATTCTTGTCCCTGAATTTTGATCTTTATGGCTCTCATTTCTCTACAAAACAATTCTGAAATCTTCAGGAGGGTCAAATAGCTATAGTTGTATACTTTAGTGGAGCTTATTGTGTGGGGAGTTTGAGTGATTTTATATGTCCTTTATATTTTTATCTATTTCTTATACATTCAACCAATCCTTCAAAGTCAGCCTCACCATATACCACCTTAGAGGTCTATGTCACCATTTCTGGATCATTCTGAGAACTGGTGACACACACCAGATTCCTGTCTCTGACTTGTTCTTCAAACAATACTGCTCAACTTTTTCTAGTGGGCTAAATCAGTGACCGCTTACTTTTCTTATGGTAAATGACGGTTGCAGGAAAATGAACATAAAAAATAGTCTCTGTCGCCGAAACCGGTTTGGCTCAGTGGATAGAGCGTCGGCCTGCGGACTGAAAGGTCCCGGGTTCGATTCCGGTCAAGGGCATGTACCTGGGTTGCGGGCACATCCCCAGTGGGAGATGTGCAGGAGGCAGCTGATCGATGTTTCTCTCTCATCGATGTTTCTAACTTTCTATCTCTTTCCCTTCCTCTCTGTGAAAAATCAATAAAATATATTTAAAAAAAAAAAATAGTCTCTGTCCACTAAACATTACAACAGAATTTTCAAAACTTATAAAAGTTTTATTGAAGACTATCCTTTAAATCTCTTTTCAGATATCCCTGCTCTCAGTAACCCTCATGTTAACCACAATTTACACATAAGATTTGACACATTACACTTTTTTAAGGAATATTTTTTTTATTGGTTTCAGAGAGGCAGGAAGAAGGAGAAAGAGATACAGACATCAATGATGTGAGAGAACCATTGATCAGCTGCCTCCTACATGCCCCCTACTGGAGATCAAGCCTGCAACCCAGGCATGTGCCCTGACCTGGAATCAAACTGTGACCTCCTGGTTCATAGGTCAGTGCCCAAGCATTAAGCCACACCAACCAGGCACATCACACTTCCTAAAATATACTGTTCTTTCCTTGAATTAGCATGAACTTTTGTTGTATGGTACATAGAAAAATTTGATTCACATACACAGAACATGTTAGATAGCAAATTAAACTTGGAAATAGAATTCCTAACACCCAAACTTTTATTTGTGTTAGTTATGTTGAATGTGGAGACAAGGAAATGTCCTCCTTTGCTTCTCTTTTTTTTTTTTATCTGATGACTGATCTTTGTTCTCTGTTTTATTTCATCTTTAACAGAATATTTCACCTTCAGCTCCTCTTGAAACCATGCCCTGTGAGTTTTCAGAAAAATATTCTCTTTCTTCAGTTTCACATCATCATTAGTAGGCTTTTAGTAACAAATTCTTATTCGTAAGAGTGAAAAAAATAAAAAGATACATTGCAAATCATCTTCAGAAGATTCATCATTCCTTTTCCAATTTTCATTTTCTGCTCCAAGTACTCCCAAATATCTCCATCTCCTGACTTAGCCTCAGAATTTATTGTCTGTTTCCTCTAAGTGGTGTGATATAAATTATTTGCAATTGCCAGAACTGCAAGATGGAGGAAACATTTCATCCCACAGGAGGCTAAAACTCTGGCCACACTTTCATCAACATGGTCAAAGGTTTACTCATGAACAACTTGTTTCCAGTGTTTTCTGTGTCGTGGGAATCCCAAATACCACTGCAGTACTGGGGGCAAGATCCTCAGGTATAAAATAGTTTTGTGCTCTGTAGATGCAATGGACCCCTTGGGCCATTATGAAGCTCTCCAATTACACGGAAAAGGAGAATTCTATTATGACCCAAATGAGTCAGGGTGGAATATTTCATCATTTCCCAAACGAAGTGACCTCTGCAACTTCCAGGCTGTCGCTGTGAGTCATTCTTTGATTAGACACACAGAGGTGAGGCTCCACATCAGACAGTAACCCTAGAGCTTACTGAAATCTCCGTATCCAGGACCGGCTATGGGCTTTCTGTCCTGGGATACAATTTGAGAAATAAAAAGTATTCCCTTAAGTAAGCTGCTGAACACTAACAATAGAGTACACCGAGCATTTATGTTTGACCCATGGGTCACAGTGAGTTCCAGCAGTAATGGCAGAATGAGAAATTATCATGAAATCCACAAAGGGTCCTCTTCAACACATCTTAATGTAATGGCATAAGTCAAATATTGTTTCTAAAGCTTCATTCCTGTATTCATTACAGCAAAACCAACCTAGACATGTAAGAAAGCCAATTCCCAAACTAAATACTAGTTGAAATTGGGCCTAAAGGGAACAAAACTGTATTCAGAGAAAAAAAAAAAAGGTGATAATAAAAAATAGACTTTTTAGATTGATTTTGACCATAATCTCACTCTGGGGGGAAAAAAAAATCATACAGATTTTGTATTTAAGTCCAAGGTAGTTGGATTCTTATTGACTATGGTCTGAAAAATGTCTGCAAAACAAAAATTCTTGATTAGATCCAATTAATGTAAGGAAAGTAAAATACAATTAAACCAAATTGATTTTTCCCTGTAACATACTACCCAGACTTTATTTCACTTAAAAACACTGACTACGGATAGTTCAAAGAATGTTTAAGCCCCATCTCGACTAATTTAGGGAGACTATTTGGTAAATAAGAGGACTGGCTGAAGGATCAGGCTAGGTCGATAAAGATTGACCTTCCTGCATAAACTCTATTTAAGGATTAAAGATCTATTTGCAGCTTCTGGAAGGACAGCGAATTGTTCAGAGGGAGAAATGGAGTCTGGTCTAAGTGGTTTGTTTTGTTAGGCAAACGCTTGATTAGGTTTCTCCAAATTATAATTAAAACAGATAGCAGTAAATGAGACAGTGATAATGCCTCCCAGGCAGCAGGCTTTTCTAATAGAGGTTATTAAGTATGCTCTCAATAATAAAATAGCCCTCCAGAAACTCATCTCAGTTTCAAGTATTATTAAAAACAGATCTACATAGATTTTAAATACCTATTTTACCACATAATATTGATTTAAAATATGTTGATTTTAAAAAATCTTAATTTCTGTTAACACTTTCAGTGAACTCAGGAGTTAGTATTCAAACCTTCATTATTTTGCAATGAAAATGACATTGCATTAGCTTTTGGTTAAACTCTCTCCATTTAGTAGACAATGTGCTAGAATACCCTTCCATTTAAGTCTTAGAAGCATCAATACAAGATGCAAATAACATCTTTCAGAAAGATTTTTTTCAGTGTAATCATCTCAAGGTTAGAATCCCTCCTTACCAAATTCATATATCATGTCAGTATAAAGCCTATGTCATGTATTTCCTGGACTTTTAAAAAAAATTTTGATTTTTTAAAAAAATTTTTTTAGAGAGAGAGAGGAAGGGAGAGAGGGAAAGAGAAAGATCAATGTAAGAGTAAACATCAATCAGCTGCCTCTTGCATGTCCCCTACAGGAAATCAAGCCTGAAACATAGGCATGTGCCCTGACCAGGGATGGAACCAGCAACCTTTCAGTGCAAGGAACGATACCCAACCAACTGAGCCACATCAGCCAGGATTGGACTTTTATTTTGATTAGGTAAAGTGTAGAGTATATAAAATAAAGTATAAGTTAATTCTTGATTATGTTACTTAGTAAAAGAATAAGGTCTAACAGAAAGGGAAAAAAATCAGTTTTTAATTCAATAATTTTCTGAATCTTCCTCTCTACTTTCATTCTTGTGAACGCTGATCTCAAACTCAGAATACAGTTAATTAAATATCATATATATTTAAATTCACATAATAAAATTTATCATAAAGTCTTATATCTAAAATTTTCAAACATCAAAATTTCTTATTTAAATAGTGTAATGATTTCCCAAATAGAGTTAATTTGATATTGCCTACCAGTATACTTTACTTCAGAAAATCTCTTAGTATATATTCACATGCACTTTTATGTAAATATATTTTTATAGGAAGATGATACATACAAAATAATTTGAAATCAAGGCTTTACTAGTAGTTTTGAAAATTATTTAGAAATCAGAAAAAATAATTGCACAAATAGTAACCATTTTTCTCCAGGTAAAGACAGCATGTTGTATATTGTTCACTAAAGTTATACAGAAATGGTATTTCTAAATATATGGAAATATGTGTATAACAACCATCATAAGATTAATATCTATTTACTGAATGATAGTAAGTATGGCATAATTCAATTTGATTCATAAAATAATTTAATTCTGAAATCAATTATGTAATTTTTTGT
This sequence comes from Myotis myotis, assembly GCF_014108235.1. Lineage (NCBI taxonomy): Eukaryota > Metazoa > Chordata > Mammalia > Chiroptera > Vespertilionidae > Myotis > Myotis myotis. The sequence continues at coordinate 47,060,265 of NW_023416401.1, forward strand.
TAGATACTATTATTTCAATGTTATTAGTAATTTCTTTAAATAATTATATTTTTAAAATCTCTTTAAGTTTTAATGTTGCATATATTCCTTAGCTTATTAATATACATATTTTTTGTATTTCCTATTTTAGTTTTGGTTTTCATATAATTTTTAAAAGTCAATAAAAATTAAGTAAATACTTACACATTGTTGCTTTTGTATAACTACACTTTCTGAAAATCAAATTACTTATGAGAAAAGCATGTCAACTGCTGTTACTTTATGTTAACTAGAAATTGTAATAACTACTGCTGTTAGTCCTACTTATCAGAATAATTTCATAGGGTGACATCATGTTCAACTCTTTTATATCTATTTGAAATAACACATACATAGGTAACTAAAGGAAAAACAACACAATGAAATTATATGATTGATGTGGAATTTTGAAAAAATGTATTCAACACGATTATACTCCAGAATATCTATTGATATTATCTATCTTTCTTTAATCTAAAGGCTAAAGATGATGATGACTTGGCTTTGTATCCTACATGTGTGAACAAAAACATAGAGAACATATTAATTGTTTAAAAGTTGGTGACATTTTTACTGAGCAACTTGCATTCTGTCTTTTTTTAAAAACTACATTTATTAGCAGAAAAAAGGCTTTATTGTAAAGCTAAACATTTTTACTGAAAGTGTGTCCATTCCATAATTAAGCTTAACAGAGAGACAGTAGTATAGTACAGTATAGTATAGTATAGTATAGTATAGTATAGTATAGTCCAGGGGTGGGCAAACTTTTTGACTTGAGGGCCACAATGGGTTCTTAAACTGGACAGGAGGGCTGGAACAAAAGCATGGATGGAATGTTTGTGAGAACTAATATAAATTCAAAGTAAACATCATTACATAAAAGGGTACGGTCTTTTTTTTTTTTTTTTAGTTTTATTCATTTCAAACGGGCTGGATCCGGCCCACGGGCCGTAGTTTGCCCACGGCTGGTATAGTCTGTATAGTCTTAGGCAGATATCCAGACAAATTGTTGGTAAATTTCTCTTCTATGTCTACAATTCTCTTGACACAAGAATGTGAAACAAAAATCTGAGACTCTAAGGCAATGTGAGCTGTGAACAGCACTCAGAGAAGGACAAGTCCAGGGGGAAAAAAGAGGGCTGTTGAGAAGCTGTGAAAAGAGAGACGAGCCTCAAATGTAAGAAACCAAATGATAACTTCATGAAAAGAGGGTGGGGGAACCTCCTCGTTAGCAAATACTAAAAAAAAAAATCATTATGAATGCTTAAATAAATAGGGTCAGCATTCAGCAAAGAATGAAAGTCTCATCACCTCATATGTAAATTGAATAGTAGAAACTCAGTAAATATTGAAAGCTTTTCCTCATGTTACTTATGAATCACTGAGAGGCTTTTCTCTTCCTGGAAGTTTCATCAAAATGATAATCTCTTTCTGGAATTCTTCAAAATGTCATTTCTTATTAAGATTATAAGATTACGGTTGTCTGGCCAGTGTGCTCAGTGGTTGAGCATGCTCCCATGCACCAGCAGGTTGCGGGTTGGATCCCCTGTAGGGGGGGCATGCAGGAGACAGATGATTGATGTTCCTATCTCTCCCTCTCCCATCCTCTCTCTGAAATCAATAAAAAACATATTTTTTAAAAAATATGTTACTAGTAATATCTAGGTGTCTAGGTTGTAAAAACCTAACATAAATATTTACCACTTAAGGTCAAAATACAAACATAAAGGTATTTTATTTTTTAAAAGAGAAAATATTTGTAATTAAATAAGTCTGTCTTCCAATATAAACTACCAATTAGTAACAGAAAAGTAATCGTATAATCCTCCTCTTTATGATATAATTAACATTTTTCTAAAGTGAGTCTTGCACGGATTTTTCTCCTTGGAACTTATGACTTTTGCAATTCAACAGATGATACATTAAGTTTGAATATACTTTTTTCCCTACAGAATCCTCAAATTTTTTCTCTGAAAATGGTTTTATGAAGAGAGATGTCAACAGTGCTAAATTGAAAGCCATTTCATTTGTTTTAATTTATACAAAACTGAATCATATTTTTGGCTCCCACTAAGTGGAAGGTCATTAGAGTGTAATTGTCCCATTAGTGACAGTCTGAAGATGTAGGCATAAAGCCATCAAGGATAAATTCATTTCACTGATCCTGTGGGGTTTGTCTTAATGTCTCTTCTTCTGTTAGCTTTCCAGAAATGTTGGACATTGTAGACAAAGATGAATTTATCTTCACTGAATGAAAAGCAGTGAAGACTGGTCATATTCACAGTAAATTTAAATTTTTTTCAGTTGGTTCCCAAGTGAATCATTAACATGTTAGCAGTTTCATACTGATCATCGGAAGGTGATGTTCTTGCTTTGTTTTTGATTTTTCCCCCCATCTCTTTCCAAAGTCATTTCTGTCTATGTTAATAATTTAAGGAAAGGAATTAGAGGACACTTGATAAAATGCTTTTTGCTGAACTGCCCGGGTCATGGAAGCCACAGCAGCCTGGCGGCACAAAGTGGGGAGGACCGGGCCTTGGGAGGACTGTGAGGAGCCCACACTGCCAGCTTCATCCCTGGGGAGGAGCAGAGGCTCTGGCCCAGCTGGTTCTGCTAAAACCTCAAGGGTGGGCACCTGGCGGCTCCGAGTGGCTCCTCAGCTTAATTACTTAATCACACCCCGCGAGTAATCAATCAACCCACGAGTATTTAACCATAGCACGCTACAGTGAGCCTGCGGGCTGAGTGAAGAGGTGGGCCGGGCTCTTCAGTTGGTAGCATCTCCTGTGGTGGGTGCTGTTCACTGCTGTGGTGGCTCCTCTGGCTGGTGTGGGGAGGCTTCACACACAACTGCTGTTCCTCAGACAGAGGGTGTGGTGATCAGTAGGCTGCTGTTCCTTGGATGGGGGAGGGCTACACAAGCAGCTGCTACTCCTTGGAATTGTTACTTTTAATCTCTTAAGCAGCCTCAGGGCAAGGTGTTCTCCAATAGGGTGTGTCAACTGTCTTCCCCCCAGGCAAGGCAGATGTCTATGTGGCTGTGTGAGGGAATGACTGAGCCAAGGAGACTTGGGGTATCTGCCTTCTGAGCTCTGTCCCCCGTGTCCCCAGTGCTGGCTTCTGCTCTCACAGTTCCAGTCCACTTCACCTGGGCTCCACAGGGAACGTGTTATGCCCAGATTTCAGGATCCCCAAGAAACCGCACCAGGGAGCCAGCCGTGTCCCGGGCTTGGCTCACCCAGCCTCCTTACTGCCGCAGTGGCAAGACGAGAGAGAGAGAGACCGAGCTTTGTGGGGAGAGGGGTTTTATAGGGGGGTTGTAGTAAGGGGAGGAGAGAGGACTGTGGGCCCTGCCGATTGGCCAGGCATAAGTCGGTGTCTTATTACACGGGATGTGGTCATATCTATGGCATGCACTTCCCTTGATTATCATTGGTTAGTTTAAAGAAATCCTAGGTGTGGCTAGCAGAGGTTTGGGCTTCCGGAAAGAAGCTCCTTGCTGAGCACATGGCTGCTGCCCAAAATGGAGGATTCGGGGCAAGATGGAAGGCGTAGCCCTCGCCCTTTCAAATGTTTGTGCCTTGGCCCTTTAAGAGGGTGCCTGAACTCCCAGCTGCCACTCCCTGGCCGACAGCACCCCACTGCTTTCCACAGCTTGATGTTATGTGGATACCTTCCTCAGTTTGGTGCTCTCTGCTGGGGAGCCCAGCTCTGGGATTAGATCCCAGAATTCTCAGTGGCACCTCCCCCCTCTCCACCACCGGCTGAGATATCTCTCTGGGACTTCAGTTCCCCTCTGTGGGTCATGTCTCTGCCCCTCCTACCAGTCTCTATGCCGGCTCCACCTTCGGTCTTTGGGTATCAGGGTTCTCTCCTGTGAGTTTTCCGTTGATTATTCAGGAAGCCTTCTCGTATTTCAGTTGTAATTCCAGCTTGTTCCTGGGAGCATGACCATGCAGCATCCTCCTACTCTGCCACCATTTTTCTGTTCTGCATAAGTGGGTTTTTGTTTTTCTTTTTTTTACATTTATCTTTATTGTGGAAAGTATTTCAAATATTCCCCTTTTCCCCCCATTGACCCCCTTTACTCTACCCCTACTCCACCCCCGGGTCTTCACCACACTATTGTCTGCATCCATGGGTTATGCATTTTCTTTTTCAATCATGGGACCAGTAGGCTTGGGCCGCAGTGGACTATGATAAACAAAGGGCAGTTGTCATTAGCCTAAATAAAGTGATATGGAACTCTTACCAAAGAGAGGCCCCATTTTTGTTGTTGTTGTTGTTAATCCTCACCTGAGAGTATTTTTTCCATTGCTTTTCAGAGAGAGAGAGAGAGAGACAGGCAGACAGACATTGGTGTAAGAGAGACACATTGATTGGTTGCCTCCCACACGTGCCCACACCGGGGGTGGGGAGTGAACCTGAAACTGGGAATCAAACTGGGAATCAAACATGAGACCTTCAGTGTGAAGGCCAGCATCTAACCTCTGAGCAATACCAGCCAAGGCAACATGCCCTATTTTGATTGTGACTACTTAGATCAATTTGATGTTCTGTAGGAAGCTTGGACAAAAAGCACACAAAGGCATATATAATAGGCATAGAGAAAAACCATGGGAGCGGAGGTTCTAGAAGCTGTGCGCACAAAATGTGCTGAGGGGGGGAAAGCTCAGTCAGGAGAAACCCTGGAAGTGTTTTCAGATAGACAGGGAAGAGAAACTGAAAATAGCCACATCACAGGAGTGGTCCAGTGTCTAATGCAGGGCTGCTACTCAGCGGACACCCACTGGCAGGGCTGTGTTGCCATTTAAATACTGCAATGAGCTGGGTGGTAAATAGCTGCTTCTCTGAGGCACCTGTGCATCTATCTCTTGCCACCAGCCGCCCTGCCTACTCTCCTATTTATCCAGGAACCAAAGTGTAACATCCTGGAGCTTTTAGCCCGATTGATTACAGCTGTGTCTTACTGGTGCTTAAATATTTCAATTTCATCCCTGCAGAATGAAGTGCTATGAAAGTCTGCCCCTGAGAACAAAGCAGAGTCCTGCTGTCATATTTGCAAAGACCTTGGAGGTCTCAGCTTGATTACAAGGCTGTTTCAAGTGCTAGTTCATTTCTCTGGTACCTTATCACAATGAATTCCTATGTGTTAGGGAATTTATGTCTTTGCAATCAGGTCATGTGAGCCTGACCATAATATAGGTCACCCAGAACATAAAGTTGATATCAAAATCAAGAAAATTTGTTTAAATAAGGAAGCTCAAGGAACATGGCATTATTGTTCTTATGCTCCTAGCTCCACTCAAAGTAGGTGTCAAAAAGGTCAGTCAACTTTCCCAAAGTCCTGAGATCTATATGCACCATGTACTTAGTATATTACTTCTAGCTTCACGTAGTTTGATTAATAATGACATTCCACAGCACAAGCTTCATAAATAGATAATCATAAGAGATATTAAAGTATATTCATTTTTCTAAGTTATATCAGTCATAGTATACTTAATGAGAATTACTCCAAATCAATATTCCATACATATATGTTTGATGAGTATATGTAAATATATCACACAAATGTATGCGTTTGCTCTATGTCATATGCCACATGATAGAGACTGCTAGATCGTGGACATTCTAATTCTTTCCTTTTCCTGGACACTCAGCTAGGCTATCCTTTCGCATTTCCCTTGGGGTTTGCAGTGGCCCTGTGACTGAGTGCTTGCCTGTCATTGACATATGAGCTGAAGTGTTACATGCCATATTCAGGAATGGTCGATAGAAACTTCCTCTGGGCTCCTTTGCCTTTCTGGTTGGCTGAATTGAAAACAACTTCTAGAGTAAACTTGGAAGCCCTGAGTGGAAGATGAATTACATGGCCTGTTGTTGTGTTGACCTCACAGTGCTGCCGCAGGCGGAAAAGTAAACTTCTATTATATTTTAGATGTTACGTCATTTTGGAACTACTTGCTCTAGCAGCTATATACTAACTTGTTCATGGTATTAAGTAGTAAACCTTAGAAGAGAAGTGTGTGAATAAAAACACAGCTATTTGAGAAAGTGTTTCAATGGTAAAGGCTGGGTAAAGATTTAGAACTGATTATACATAAAACAAAAAATAAATTCAGTATGTTTTTCATTTTATATATAAAGAGAGTAACATTATTTAAAACTAAAACAAAAGTTTCTGGGCCAAGTATTACTACAGGCTAGAGCAGAAGCTCCATGAGGGCAAATATCCCATAATCTTTTTGTTCAATGATGTATATATGCCTCACACCCTGAAAAATTCTTGACATATAGTCATAAATGCTTACTAAACGAACAAGCAAGAATCAGAGTTTACTAAGATGATCTATAAATTTCCTGAAATTTTCTAAAATCAAGCCCTTAACTTTATGTTATGATTTACTAATACAGAGCTGGGCAAAAGTAGGTTTACAGTTGCTCATATAAAAAATAATACAATAATCCTATCTAATAAAAGAGAAACATGGTAATTGGCGTACGACAGCTACCCTTCCCATTGGCTAATCAGGGCGATATGCAAATTAACTGCCAGCCAAGATGGCGGCCGGCAGCCAGGCAGCTTGAAACTAACATGAGGCTTGCTTGCTTCAGTGATGGAGGAAACCAACGTTCCCCGCCTGCCGCTGCAGGCCTCTGAGCTGCAACTCTAAGCAACTATGTAACAAATATAGAAGCTAAACAAAACCCCAGAAACGTGCCGGGCTTCAGCCAGCAGGATTGCAACATTGTAAGCAAAGGCCAGAAACCTACTTTTAGCAGTGGAGACCTAAGAGCTGGAGCCAAGCCTCAGAGCTAAAGCTGGCCCAGAATAAAAAAAGAAAAAGAAAGAAAAAAAGGAGCGGTTGGGAGCTTCAGTCACCCCCAGCCTGAAAACAGCCCTCAGCCCCTCACCCAGACTGGCCAGGCACCCCAGTGGGGACCCCCACCTTGAAGGGTGTGTGACCAGCTGCAAACAGCCATCATCCCCTCACCCAGGCTGGCCAGGCACCCCAGTGGGGACCCCCACCCTGATCCAGGACACCCTTCAGGGCAAACCAGCCGGCACCCACCCGTGCACCAGGCCTCTACCCTATATAGTAAAAGGGTAATATGCCTCCCGGCACTGGGATCAGTGTGACAGGGGGCGGGGCCACAAGCTCCCTATCCACCCTGCTCTGTTCGTGACAAGGGAAGGCGCCCCAACCCCCTGATCAGCCCTGCTCTGTGCCTGATAGGGGGGAGCTCCCCAACCCCCTGATCGCCCTGCAGCTCTGTGTGTGACAGGGTGCGGCGCCCCAACCCCCTGATCGGCCCTGCTCTGTGTGTGACGGGGTAGAGCCATAACCTCCCCATCGGCCCTGCCCTAAGTGTGAGAGTGGCGGCTCCCCAACCCCTGATGGCCCTGCTCTGTGGGTGATAGAGGGCTGTGCCCCAACCCCCTGATGGGCCCTGCTCTGTTCGTGACAGGGTACAGAGCCCCAACCCCCCTGATGGGCCCTGCTCTGTGAGTGACAGGGGGAAGTGCCCCAACCCCCTGATGGGCCCTGCTCTGTGCGTGACAGGGTACAGAGCCCCAACCCCCCTGATGGGCCCTGCTCTGTGAGTGACAGGGGGAAGTGCCCCAACCCCCTGATTGGCCCTGCTCTGTGCGTGACAGGGGGTGGCGCCTCAACTCCCCATCGACCCTGCCTTGAGTGTGACAGGGGGCGGTGCCCCAACCCCCCAATCGGCCCTACCCTGAGCGTGACTGAGGGTGGCATCACAACCTCCTGATCGCCCTGTTCTGTGTATGACATGGGGCGGCGCCCCAACTCCCCAATCGGCCCTGCTTTGAGCCCGACCAGTGGCTGCACCTAGGGATTGGGCCTGCCCTCTGCCACCCGGGAGCAGGCCTAAGCCAGCAGGTCATTATCTCCCAAGGGGTCCCAGACTGCGAGAAGGCACAGGCCCGGCTGAGGGACCCCCCTCCCCCCACCCCCGAGTGCACAATTTTTTGTGCACCGGGCCTCTAGTTAATAAATAATAATACAAGAATAAACTGTGTTTCACATAGTCACAACTGTAAAGCTACTTTTGCCCAGCCATATGGCAACCATCAAATTGAGTAGTTTGAAGACAGTATTTAAAAAGAACTTTTATGTCAGGTGTGAGCCTGGTGACCAAGTACAAGAAACACACAACGAATAGTATACCATCCTGCAAGTAGTTGCAATAGCAGGTGAGTAAACAGATGTGAGGTCTGAGGGAAGGAGTCACTTACTAGAACTAAGAAGAGTAGTAGAGAAAGATATCTGGCAAAAGTGAAGGCAACCCAACAGAAATGAACCAAAGAAATAATTTTGTGTACCCCAACCACACTCTCCTCCTTCCCTCTAGTTCCTGCTTGTGCTGATCATTGGCTGAACCCAAATAGAAGACAGAAGGCAAAGGAGCCCATGGACACAGTCTGTATTCATTAGGCTCCTGGACAAGGACCACAGTACAGAAGACTGGAGAATGAAGATAGAGGAACAAACATATTATTGAGCCAACTCTCACTAATAAATGTCTTTGCTTAAATTTGTGGTCACTACATCAAAAAAATAATAATAAAAGAAAACAGTCAATAGTAGTTAATTAGAGTTTGATCTGAACATAAATACTCCACTTTACTCTTTAGTTTTATTTATACATATGATTATGCCAAAGTATTTTATACTTTGAATAGAGATGCAAGTCATAAACACTGTATGGCTGAAATTAATAATCATGCAATGTTATAGCTAGAACTATTTTAGAGACCATCTTACTCATCATTTCCCAGACTAGTATTCTCATCTGGTAGACAATAAACAGATGTAAGGAAGGGACAATCTGACGTGTGGTTTTAAGTTGATTAATCACTGCTGCCTGGAAGTGCAATTCAAGTTCTGAAACAATTGAGATGCAGGATGTAGGAATTGCAATGGCAGAATAGAAAGTAGCTTCTATTAATGAGAAAGTCATACTGAAAAACACAAATTAAAAGTGGCCACAATTTGCTTTCCTATTTCCTCTCCTAGGATTAGCACCTATACAAACCTGGTCTCGGGAGAGACTGGATCTGAAAATAGATTGCATACCCAGAATCTCTCCTTTAAATATCCTGAGACCCAAAGGTATAGCTAGGGAAAAAGAGCATCTCACATTTTCTTAAGAGGGAAGAACTGAATCTGAACACTGAGAATGAGGAAGTGGAGGAAAACACTCCACTCAAGGTTGCAGATTTGAAGATGTGAATGAATAAGAAAGTTTCAAGCCACTCATGTTCACACTTAGTACTTTCTCCAAAATTCCTCCTTTCCTGTTTCTAGACTTCTTCCTCTTTGTTAGATCTCCCCAATCAACATGGAGAACATACTCTTGATTCTTGCATTTCAAAAATAAATATATTCCCTCTGGATTCCATTGCTCTCAATTAAAGCTTTAAATAGCCAAGTTTTACAAAGTAATTTGCTCTACATATTGGCTTTTTCCCCCTAATCACTTGTAACTCCACTTATCAGTTTGTGGGAGTGTAGCCTCCACTATTCCATGCATCAAGCTATTCTTGTAAGATCACATGAAAGTTCCCATTGTCAGTGGCACTTTTCAGATCTCTTTTATTTTCTGTCTATTGTTTATTTATTTATTTATTTATTTTTTTGGTACTGATTTCAGAGAGAGGAAAGGAGAGGGAGAGAGATAAAAATGTCAATGATGAGAGAGAATTATTGATCAGCTCTCTCCTGCATCCCCCCTACTGGGGATTGAACCCAAAACTCTGGCGTGTGCCCTGACAGGGAATCCAACCATGACCGCCTGGTTCATGGGTTGAGGCTCAACCACTGAACCATACCAGCTGGACAGATCTCTTTTCTTTTTATTTTAACTTCTCTGATATATCAACAAAGATAATCACAGCCTCCTGGAAAAATTAATTTTCACCTCCTACATCTCAGTTATTTTTGGTGTCTCCTCCTCTATAGGACATTTCATCATTTGTTCTACTGAAGTTTGATCTTAGGTCTTTCATTTTCTTTAAAACTTAAACTACTCTCCAACCACAGATCATCTCATTCTATCACTGTGGCTTCAAATATGATATTTTGTATCTCTATAGCTGCATGCTCAAGTATTTATTTGACATGTCCACTTTAAATATCTAAATGAATTTATTTAAAATATACTCATGATTTCTCCATAATCGAAACTACTAATTTCCAGGTTTGCCATCTAACATTTCATCACTTACTCATTCAGTTAGTTACTTGTGCCAGCAATCTGGGGTAAGAATTGACAACTTATTCTTTCCAACTTCTAAAGCTGATGAGTCATAATATTTTACTGGAAGTAACTAAAAAAAAAAAAAAGATTATATGTATATTACTAACTTCTAATTTCTTACTCTACAAATACAAGGAAAAGGGGAATTAAAGTGATAGGTGTGATTTAATTTATTTCATAGAAGGGCTCTAAGATAAGGAGATACATAAGCAGTGTTATTAGTGGTGAGAGAAAGTCATGACATTAGACATGTTTTTGTTTTATTCTACGGGCAAGAGAAGAGAATGAGGCAAAGATCCCAAGAAGTTTTGAATTTCAGATACAGTGGAAGTCAAAAGATTAAAACAGAATGAGGGAGGGGGTAAGGGTAAGAGGGTGGAAAGAATATAGAAAATATATCACATTAGAAAGTTCTTATCATGAAAGAATCATATACATATAAGTGTACATTTATAGATACTTATTCTTATTTCATTTTTAAAATATATATATTTAGTTTTATAATGATGTTGGATTAACAGAAAATTTGTCAAGATAATACAGATTTCCTTTATTCTCCCACCCATTCTCCCCTATCATTAACACCTTATATTAGTATAGAACATTTGTTACAATTAAATAAATCAACAAAGATACATCATTATAACTGAAGTCCAGACTCCATTCAGATTTGCTTAGATTCTATTTAATGACCTGTTCTTGTTCCAGGACCCCATCTAGGATCCCACATTGAATTAAGTAGTCATGTCACCTTAGGATACTCTTGGCGTTAATTTCTTAGGCATTCTTTTTTTTTTATGATCTTGAGAGTCTTGAGTGCTATTCAGATATATTTTAGAATATGCCTCAATTAAGATTTCCCGCCTCATGGTTATATGGGTTTATGGGCTTTTAGGAGTATTCTAGCACCATGTTGGATGGGAGAGGTCGGAGAAGAGATTCTTATCCTATTCCTGTTATTAGGGGGATTACATTCAGTTTCTCATTATCTTCATTAAGTTGAGAAAATTTCCCTCTATCCCTAGTGTGCCGAGAGGTTTTGTACTTTTTCTCATTCTAGATGCTGGATTTTGTTGCATGTTTTTTTCTGTGTTGATTGATTTTTATTCTAGTTTGTTGATGTGTTGGATGCATTGATTGATGAATCTGCCTTACACACTTGGAAGAGGCTCCAATCTCTCACAGCCACTGGAGGTAGGGACACTATCTCCCTTGATGTTTACCTTTCAAGGGGATGGCCTCAGGCTCTTGAGAAAGACAGTCCTAGATTGTAAACCTGGCAAGAGGCTATTTTGAAAAAGATTTATGAACATCTCAAAAGAGTAGAGGAAGAGTTTCTAGTTACAAGTTTAGCAAAATAATGCTTTAAAAGAGGAGGGGTGTATATACCTTTTTAAATTTTATCTTTATTGCTGAAAGCATTGCAGATGTCCCCTTTTTATCCTCCCATTGATCCCCTCCACCTCGTTCCCAGCCCCCGGCCCAGTATCTTCCATTATATGTAAAATGGAGAATTAAGGTTCTTCTTATTATTATTTTAAATGCTAAACCAAGGATTTTTTTTCCATTGATTTTTTGAGAGAGAGAGAAACATTAACCTGAGAGAGACACATACATTGATTGCCCTGACCAGGCTGAGGGATCAAACCTGCAACCGAGGCACATGCTCTTGACTGGGAATGGAATCTTCAGTGACCCTTCAATCTGTGGTCTGATGCTCTCACCACTGAACAAAACTGGCCAGGGCAAGGCCCTTATTTTTAATTTTTACTTGTCCTTACAGGTGTTAGTAGTTCAGGAATGATAAAGCTGTTAGATTTTGGACTGTTTTAGAGGTCCAAATGACTGAGTTGCTGATGGATTGTGACACTGACATGATAGTCAAGGAATAATGCAAGATGACTGATCTGAGCAAATGGTGAATCGTGGTGCTATTTGTTAAAATGTGAACCCAGGGAAGGAGAACCTGAACTAAGTATTGGGGCAACTTAGGTTTTAATCACTTATGAGATGTTGCGATGCATTTGATTTCTGGGGAGTCTGGGATTGGGGCAGAGGTCATAGCTCCAGACACACCTTAGAGCAATTCTAATGTAGATGATATTTAAAGACAGGGCACTGAAGATCATCCAGAAAGTACAAGCACTTAGAGAAGGAATCTGTTGGAGGACTGGGCCCCATGGAACTCCAACCAATGTTTAGAAGATTAAGCATAGAGAATGAGAAGAAAGAAAATAGAAATGTGGGGTATTTGGAGCCAAGAAAAGGAAGAAGTTCAGGAAGAAAGTAAAGATGAAGTTTAAAACCCTTGTCTGCCTTCCATTCTATTCTCATCACTCAGCACTCCTCCCCTGATCCCTAATCCTAATGCTCAGCTCTGTCTTCCCCCTGCCACATTCCTTGTAAATGTGCATCTTTTGTGTCCTTTGATTTCTCTTCTTCAGCACAATCCAGATATCACCTCCTCTTTATCTCATCTTTTAGGGCCATATCACTTCCTCAGTGAGACCTCCCCAACTCCTCTAAATAATTAAGTTCCCCTGCTATGTAAGTTCATTATACCCATAGCTCTTTGTCATGGCACTTAACCTAATTATAACTACAATTTATACAACGTTCTTAAAAATACCTCTTTCCCCCATAGTTTATGAGTTTTATAAATTCAGCTACCAGATTGTCTTGCTCACTTCTCTTTCCCCAGCACTTGGCTTAATGCAGCATATTTATTGAATGAATGAGTAAATAAATGGGGGGGGGGGGGGAGGAAAAACTAAAGCTACCCTGGCTTCTGCTGGACTGCTTAAAGCAACCACAGGCAACAATCTTTACAACTTGTTTCTATGTAAACTTGAATGTACATCCTTTAGGAGTCAGTAGAGGTCAAGAAAATAATGAAGCCAGTCCATTCAATTAAAATACAATGGTGTTTTTCCTTAAAAGAGTCATTATGTAAATGTGCCATATCAATATGCCAGTAATAACAAATACCATGTGACAATTAAACTGACTTTGCATCTCATCAATTAAATTTAACATTGCCTTCACACATCATTGAGTTCTCATATCATACACAGTAATTAAGATATTAATCATAGAGATTCTAAGATGAGATAAATTGTTTTAGTGCTGAGGTATTCTTTTTTTCTCTCTTTTTTCTTTTTATTAATCTCACCTTATTAGATCCCTAGTGAGAATTATACCCAAGATGATCTAGAGATTAAACATACCCACATAATCATTTTCATAAAGCCTGTTAACTAGAAATTTTCCTTATTTTTCTTTGGATAATTTACTTGCATAACACTGACTTGCAGTGTAAGCCATAATAGCTCTTCTGAAACTAAATGGATTATTTAATAGAATTTTATCATTTCACATACTAATGTGATTGTTTCTTTAATTAAAATGATTTCTTATTTGCCAAGGGAAGACAAAGAATAGTAACAAAAAGAAAACCAAGCAAATTTGGACCTTGATTGCTTTACTTCAGGTAATATTGCTTTCCAACGCAAGATGTTATGAATGCAATCCCATTACTGACTCAGAGCAGTGGCCAATTCCATTAAACACCGTGTTGGCAGCACTTCTATGTGTAACATACAGAAACACATGTTATTGTTGCAAAGCTAATTGGGCATCAGCACATGCGAATATAAATTTTACCTGGTGAAATAAAAATGTTCCAGCTTCCAGGATAGCTAATAAGCTCTATAGTTCAAACATAAAGAAAATATAATGTGAATGAAACCATTTTTTACAGAATCATTTTTATTCAAAGAATAATAAAAGAAACTCTAAGGCAAGTATGTGTTGTGAGCAGGCTAAAGCAATTTTGTGTGGTTGTTGGTATTTTCATTTCTTTAATTTCATTTGTGTCTGAGTAAAGTAATATCTAACTATTAATTTATCAAATTAGAAACAGAACTTTTGTCTAAACCAATTAAGTTTTTTAATATAAACTTCTCTGAGCTCCGTTGAACAATAATCTGCATTTTGAGTCAAATGATCTCCAGAAGTCTCTAACACACCTTCTTTTCACATCCCAAGACTTACAAAACTATGGTTTTATGCACAGGGACGTATGAGAGCTGATGCTATTCTCATACTGAGTGTGAACTCAATGTGTGTTTGGTTGGGACAGCCTTCTTGTGTATACAGGTAACTCCAAATCTGCGACCCAGGAAGTATCCCTTCAAGGGAGGAATCTCAGAGCAATAAATGAAAAGTTGGAAGAAAATAGAGGCAAAAATGAAATAATTTCCTAAGACTTTCTATTAAAATAAAAGCAGAGAATCTTTCAATAACCAAGGTCACTATACTCTTCTGTTACTTAATGATCTTTTCACCAAAATAATATATTCTTTCCACTTGTGATTAACATTAATTTAGTTAACAAACAATTATCTTTCCCCACTCCAAATTCTGTTAAAAATGTAAGTAAGCTATTTTCAGGTAGCACAACTTACCTAGGTTTTCTGAGATTCAGTAGAAAGGCATTTGTTTACCTTTGCCAACTACAACTATAAATTAAATTACGGCATTTTTTATGGAAGGGACATTTTAAAAATGCTGAAGAGCACCCCATCTGATACAATATGCCTACACACTTCCTTTCACCCAGCATTATGATGGGAGACCCTAGTGTTTGGAGATATATCTAATGAAAACCAAATAGCCCGGCTGGTGTGGCATCGACCTATGAACCAGGAGGTCATGGTTCGATTCCCGATCAGGTCACATGCCTGGGTTGCGGGCTTGATCCCCTGGGTGGGACATTCAGGAGGCAGCCAATCAATGGCTCTCTTTCATCATTGATGTTTCTGCTCTCTTCCCCCCAAAACCCCCTTTCTCTCTGAAAAAAAAAAAAAGAAAAAGAAAAAAGAAAACCAAATAGCTGCTATTGTGCCTCCTATGATGATCCCAAGGAGCTTAACTGCCGATCAGACTCTTGTTCTGCTTTAGAACTGTCATGTGAAAGTGAAATGTACTTCTACTTCAGTTGCATATCTTCATTTATGAATCACTTTGCTAGATCAGCATAGTCTGTACTCAATTCTGATGAGAACATAATTGTTCTGCTATAAAGAGCTAGAGACTTGATGATTTTCTTCTTAATTACTGAAATTATTATAATAATTAGATGAAACGATAATAGAGAAATATATTAAAAGGCCAACTAATTTATATTTTGGTAAACTTAAGCTGACTAATGGAGATGTGAGAAGACAATAGTCATATTATTTTAATAAGTTAGGTTAAAATAGACCTCTTCATAATTAGTGAGCTATTATGCCCAATAAAAACAAATGTTACAGTGCTTTAAAAAATTCATTAGTTGATTAGAATGTTAAGAAGTTACATTCTGAATAGAAAAAAAGTGAAGTATATGTCAAATATTTGAAAACAAACTTTCAATAGTTACTAAAAATTCTAATGACATTTAATGTATCCAAATTTTATGATGCAAAATTATACAAATGTGTAACCAAATAAAAATGTGATACAACTTTTCATGTTTTTAAAAAAATATTAAATATTGATAAGTTTTATTTCTTACATTATCTCTTTTATTGTAAGGCTATATTAAAATAGGCCCTTTGATTGACATATGATTCTCTTGACCCTATACTCTACTCGTATTTTCAGTAAATAGAAAGGCATAGAAATTTTAGTATAACTTTATAAATCTGACTCTAGTGTAGCCTATACTGTAGTCAAGTGATATTTTTAAAACTCTAACTTAATACAAATGCAATAACCATTTGAAATATTCCAGCTGTCTATTAATAGCCTGTTAGACATATTTATATACCAAGGACTTATATTAATTTATAATGGTACTATGAAATCAATGTTAATGTATTTTGTGGCGTCTATTAATCTTACAGGAGTAAATAAAGTGAACTCAGTTAAATATGAATTTATATATGTTCTATGATACTAATTAAATTGCTAAAATACATTAAGGGAGGAGTTAAAAATAGACTTTTCTCAGTGTGAACTTAAAAACTCTTCAAAGCTACTGTCAGCCTGATTTTCCTTTCATTGTCAAACATGATATACCATAGCAACTAGCATTAGGGGCTGGGACTCTGGGTATTAGTAAAGCACCTTAGAATATACTTTGTATAGTTAATAGAAATACCATTTCTGTTTAAAGTTTAATTGGATTTGTCAATGCTTTCCAGTCAAAGACTTCCAGGAATTCACATGTCGTTGAAGAGGCTGGGTTTGAAACTCATTGCAATGAAGGAGATGAAAGCATAGGGGGACTGCAGTCACCACAACAAGAATTTGTTAGAAAGTGCAATTATAGGTGCCATAGTGACAATTAGACAAGTAGGGCATTTGGGGGAGAGTTCAAGGAACTATGGCTTTACTTGATACTGAATGCTATCAGGAAATGTGGGTAATTCTATGTCTCTCTATCAATAAATCCTATCTATAAGGTGGAAGAAATGAAGAAAGACTAAAGCTGTAATTGATTAACATGTGGGGGATAAGAAGGCATTTAATCATTTTATGCTTTGTAAAATATTTGTGGTTATGTCTGTGTTAAAACATGATTATGGAGTAAAATATTTTGTCTCGAGCTACCTGGACCACAGATGTAACTTGTCTGATGTTAAGGTCTTGTAAGATCGATTGCATTCAACAGAAGGATACCAAGACCTAGGTGTGAGGTCAGAACAGCTCCATGATGGCAGGGGCTGCTTTTCTAGTTCTCAAAATAAATGCATAAAATCATATTATAAAGGTATAGTGCAAATTCAAAATGTTACTTTTCTCTTTAAAAACATAGTAATGCCAACAAAAGAATTATACGTATTTCATATTTCTTTCCAATCATTTTTGAAAAGCCAAAAATCTTTGAGACTTACAGTAGCTTTCAGATAGTCATCAGACTTCTGAAAGCTTGTTCCTACCTCCTTTGCCTTAATTTAAACAAAAATCATATCTTAGTAATTAGAGGAAAGCAACTTGTGTGGAAACAAAATATGTTAAGTTGATTTCCATGAACTATTCTTTTTAAAAATATATTTTTATTGAGTTCAGAGTGGAAAGGAGAGGGTAAAAGAGATAGAAATATCTATGATGAGAGAGAATCATTGATTGGCTGCCTCCTGCACACCCACCACTGGGGATTGAGCCCGCAACCCGGGCATGTGCCCTGACCAGGAATAGAACCGTGCCTCAATTGCATAATAAATTAAAGTAGTAGATGCTCAGTGTTATAATAACATGATAAATTAATATATGAGAGGTGAAACTAAAATGGAAACATTTGAATAATATTGTCATTTTATTTTGCAGGTGATTATATTGCTTTAAATACATAAATACAAAAGCATTTTAAATTTTAAAAGAGTTGGAAATGGTAGCAACAGGAAAACCAATAAATCAAAATAAATTTTACCTCTGAGATAGAGTAAGTACTTACTTAATGAAAAGCAGTAGTTCCCTTTTTTCACTAAAAAGTTTCACCTCCTGAATCTTTCACCTTTTTAAGCTTTCCTCTTAATTTTTTGGCACACTATCAATATATTAAAACATTATCTTTTCTGAAAAATTTAGAAACCTAATTATTGTTACCTGAGTCTGTTTATTTTAAATATTGCCACTCTGATTAATTAAAACTAAAATTTTAATAATTTTTTCCAGTTACCTGTGACTTAAAGTCATCTATTTATGTAATAAACAAACTCCTTTGAACACTTATTTTTTACATTGACTCTCATAAATTTAGGCTCTAAATTCTGAAAATGATAAGGATTCTTTAAACCCAAACTATCTTCATTGTTTTATAGATAGTAACCAGATAACAGAAATGACCCGTTCTCTTGGTTTATGACTCAAAATATGAAACTCATGAAAAGAATGATACTTAAAAAAAAGATTTGGTTGGTATTTTATACATTTTAATTATAGCAACACTATCATAAGAACTGCCCTATTTCAAGCCCAGATTATGTGAGAAGATGTAAACCCACAAAGACAATCTTGACTCTTTAGTAGGTACTAAGTCATAGGAACTCTTGTAGAGTATTGGGAATAAAGAAGCAAATAAAAAGCCAAAATCCTTATTCTCCTGGAGCTGACATTCTAGTTGAATAAGAGAGACAATAAACAGTGAAGAAATATAAAGCAGAGCAGGGAATAAAGATGGTAAGAGCTGACTATTATTACTCAGACTGTTCAGAAAATACCCCTCTGACCAAGAAGACTGATATTGGAGCAGAAACCCAAATGGCCCTAGCTGGTTTGGCTCAGTGGATAGTGTGTCGGCCTGTGGACTAAAGGGTCCCTGGTTTGATTCTGGTCAAGGGCACATGCCTGGGTTGCAGGCTTGGTCCCCAGTGTGGGGCATGCAGGAAGCAGCCGATCAATGATTCTCTCATTATTGATGTTTCTATCTCTCTCTCCTTTTCCCTTCCTCTCTGAAATCAATAAAAATATATTAAAAAAAAAAGAAACCCAAATGAAGTAAGGCCTTAATAAAACACATTGCTATGATTCCTACAAGGGTCTGACTTTTATTATCTTTGAACAGCTGAGAAATCAATGGGACTTATCCCATGATTTCTTTCAAGGGTAGGAAGATGCTAACAACATGATTTTAACAGGGAGCATTGGGAAATAGTAAAGTTATTTTCCACTAACAATTAATACAATACAGCTCTTCCAATAAAAATGCTATATATATATATTTAACACACATGCATTATTATAAACACATGTGAAAAATGTGCTTAAACACAGTGAAAGTATATTCTGTTGAGAAGCTTTTAAAATGTCTTTTTATGACATGTATGAAATAAATATAAAATATTTCATCATACTGCTCTGATCAAGTTTTTATTCATTCCCTTACATCTTTATTTTCAGTAATATTAGCAAAACTCTACATTAAAAGTAGTTAAGAGACTGGCTGGTGTGCTTAGTGGTTGAGTGTCGACTTATGAACCAGAAGGTCCCAGTGTGATTCCCGGTCTGGGCACATGACCAGGGTTGGGGTCTGATCCCTATTAGGGGGCATGCAGGAGGCAGCCGATAAATAACATTGATGTTTCTATCTCTCTCTTCCCCTCCCTCCCTCACTGAAATATATATATATATATATATATATATATATATATATATATATATATATATATATATTAGTTAGAAGTAAATAAACTTGAATTAAAAATCAGAAATATTACATTTTTAGGGTCGGTTAGAAATTCAAATTAAAGATTGGGAATAAACAAACAAACCTCCATGCTGCTGAAGTCTGATATATTAAAAGAAGACAGAATTTATGAAGGTAACTGTCAGAGTTTGACTTCTGGAGGCCACCAGTGGTGTCTGTAGGAAATGGTAGCCAGTTGGCTGTACTCTGCCTGGTTATTTGCAATCTTTGTCCTTTTTTTTTTTTTTTTTTTTTTTTTTTTTCCCAGACAGAATATCTGAGTGGCTTCTGGGCTTATTGCAAGTGTCCTTGAAATACTGAAAGTGATGACATTCTGTAATTGCTGTCTCATTTCAGTCTGGTGATATTCAACAACATTTTTACTCTTCAGAAATTCATCCCAAGTCTAGTCTCCATGACTTTTGGAAAAGAGCAAAGGGAATTCTTAGAGCACAAAGCTAGCATTGCTTTTCTCCTCTGCAATGGCCACAGTTCAGGGCTGTGATTATTAATTTCAGAGAATCCTTGTTCTGTCTTCTTTCTCAAAGTTCAAAATATTTATGCCACGTAATTAGGAAATACCAGCTTCCCCTGTGTCTAACAGCTACTGTGGGGCTCCATGCAAATGTAAATTCAGTTTGTAGTCCTTCATTTGGCCCTTTTGCATTTCTCCTTTTATTTTTCAGGGGAAAAGAGAAAGCTGGTTTCTAGTTGTGCAGAGCTCAGCACTTTGCTCTATTGTTCTTTTCCTCTGATCATCGCTGTTAAGTGATGTTGGAAGTAATTACATCCCACTCTCGCTTTTGGCCAGGAAGCAGTTTTCAGGTAGGGAACAGCTTGAAAAATATTCACCATTACACAGAAATCACGTCTCAATGACACCCTCTGTGTCCTAGTGTTAGATTTCTTGCTGTGTCTGGCGAGCACAGCTTAGACTATCTGGTTAATCATTTTATGCCATTAACATGTTAGCCACAGAAATATTGTCTTTATCCCACATTTCACATTCCAGATCAACCCTTCATCCCTGAAACGACTCTGGGTCACATTATTCTCTCCCCACTCAATTCCTACAGTGCAGACCATGGGTGACATTCACTATGCACCTAGTGATATACTTACAGGTGTGTGAGATGTCTGTGCTAATGAGAGCTCTAGGCCTCCACAGTAAGAGCTGTGTCTTAAAGATCACTATGTCCTCTAGGGCTGAGCTATTTGTGAAGTAGTTTTCACCAAGTGTCACTGAATACATTTAAATTGAATTTAATTGTACCCCAGAAGCGTGGTGTTTTTAATATCACTCACCAGGAAATACACTTTCGAAGTAGGTTAATAAATGAAATGCCCAAGGCAGTGTTCATTTCCCCTTCCCTCAGGCCCTGTGCAAACTTTGCTCTTAATCATATTTTATTGTGCTTCCCTGTTTATGGTTTGTTTTCCCTGATGGACAATGAATTTCTAGAGGGCATGGGACTGTGGATTTCTTTCTTTTCCTTTCTTTCTTTCTTTCTTTCTTTCTTTCTTTCTTTCTTTCTTTCTTTCTTTCTTTCTTTCTTTCTTTCTTTCTTTCTTCCTTTCTTTCTTCCTTCCTTCCTTCCTTCCTTCCTTCCTTCCTTCCTTCCTTCCTTCCTTCCTTCCTTTTTCTTCCTTTCTTCATATTTTTACTACAAAAACTAGCACACTGCCTACATAAATTTGGTGTTAACTGCTTTTTGAATGAATGATTAGTTGCAACTTCAATCATGAGTCTAAATATTTGCTCTCACTATGCATCCATTTGTCCTCTTTGTCTACAGTTGAGAGAAGAGCCAGTTAATATCCAGTCTTTTTTAATAAACACAATGCATCTTTGCTTCTTGCCAAACCATGATAACCTGAGTTGGATTCTGGTAAAGGATACATTTTAAAAGTGGTGGTCCTTTTAGTCCTTCTCCTAAGGTTATGGATTCTAGAGATAACCATTGAGAATATACTGGAAGTTCAATTTTTCTTTAAATATCCTCCACTCTGCTTGAGTGTTTTATGTGTTCCTAGGGAGAACAGATTGGCAATCACCCCACTTCATTCCTTCATTCATGTAACAGATTCCTATAGAATTCCTACTATAGGCTAGCTGCTACGTGAGACTGGGGGCATCAGCTGGTCTAAAGAATAGTGTCCTCTTATGTCACAGGGAGTACTGGTAACGATAAGCCACACATTACTGTGGCTCTGTTTACCAGATGCTTACATTATATAAAAAAATTCCAGCTCTTTGAAGCAATTAATAATATTCATATTTCACAGATGATTGTTTTCTTTGTAGGCTGTCCTAATCTTTTACCGGTTTCACTTCCCTGTGATTCTGCGAGTTTATATTTATGAGTTGGCTCTTTCTTTACCAAATCTCATTCTCTTCTTCAATTGTTTTTTGAATGTTTACCCAGATAGATATTTGAGGCATAGAAATGAGTAAAAACAAACATACAAACAATAAAAGATCCATACAAATATTTGACTGAACACAGGATTTGTAAAAAAAAATCCCCATCAATTAATACTACAAATAGACCTATAAAAGGAGTAATTCAAATATTATTAGGTATTATATTAACTTTTAAAAATAATGGATTTCATTGCAATAGTAATTTCATAGAAGAAAGGAATGAGTGTATGCCAGATGCATTCAGTACTTTATTTGTTTAAATATGTTTTTATTTATTTCAGAGAGGGAAGAGAGAGGGATAGAGAGTTAGAGACATCAATGATGAGAGAGATTCATTGACTAGATGCCTTCTGTACATCCATAATGGGGATCAAGCTTGCAACCCAGGCATGTGCCCTGACTAAGAATCAAACTGTGACTTGGTTTATAGGTCAATGCTCAATCACTGAGACACACCAGCCAGACTCAGTACTTCATTTTATTATCGCTCAGTTCTGTGCTGTTGGTACTGTGATTCTCATTTGCTTCATGAGAATCTAGAGGTTTCAGAGATCTTAAATAGCATATTAATTTTTTTAATTGATTTTAGAGAGAAGGAGGGAGGAGGAGAGAAAGGGAGAAACATCAGTGTGAAACATAGATCAGTTGCCTTCTGCATGTGTCCTGACGGGGGATTAAACCTGCCACCTTTTGATGCTCCAACCAACTATGCAACATTGGCTAGGGCAATAGAGTATTAATTTTAACAAAGCTTACAAAAAGAATAACAATACCTTAAACCTTTTACTATAGGTGAATTAATGTATTGGGTGGTTTTAAGACAGATTATGAATTTTGTTTTGATCATACTCTATTTCATTTTCCTTTATTACTTAGACAGGGCTTACATAGACAACAGTTTTCTATATTCCACTAGAGCAAATTTCCATTACATAAAAGTAGAAACCATTGTTGAATATGTAAATATTTAAGGCAAAAATAAAACCTGTGACCCAAATGACAAGGAGGGCCTATGCATCCATGTATGGCTATGGCTTGGGCATTAGTGTGATTATTAATTTTATGTGTAAAAATTAATCACTTGTAAAACGTGATTTCTGAGTGTGTCTGTGAGGGTGTTTGCAGAAGAGAGTTTGAATTGGTAGACTAAGAGGATACCCTTGCCAATGGGGGTGGCCCCACACAGTCCTTAGAGAGCATGAGCAGAACAGAAAGGCAGAGGAAGAGCAAATTTGCTTTCTCTGCTTGACCTGAGACATTGACCTTCTTCTTCCCTCAGGCATCAGTGTTTCTGGTTCTTGGGAAGTCAGGACATATCTCTGGTTTTAAGTCAGGGGTGGGGAACCTTTTTTTCTGCCAAGGGCCATTTGGATATATATAACATCATCCACTTAATATAATTCACTTAATATAAATTTATGTTGCTATGAGAAAAGCTCCTAGATTTATTGAATTTCAAGTCCAGCCTGCAGTTGCCTTGGCAAGGCCAGACCAAAAGATTTCCT
Organism: Myotis myotis; assembly: GCF_014108235.1. Classification (NCBI taxonomy): domain Eukaryota; kingdom Metazoa; phylum Chordata; class Mammalia; order Chiroptera; family Vespertilionidae; genus Myotis; species Myotis myotis. Next base: position 47,083,675 of record NW_023416401.1, read on the forward strand.
GGTCCTCATATAGCCAGAGGGCCGGACGTTCCCCACCCCTGTTAATGCCTTTACATTCAGACTCAATTCCACCACTGGCTTTCCTGATCCTCCAGCCTTCAGGTGGCAGATCTTAAACTTCTCTGCCTTTATAATCATACTTGTGGCCCGGTGCACAAAATTCATGCGCTTGGGGTGAGGTTGGGGGGGGTCCCCCAGTCTGGCCTGTGCTCCGTCACAGTGTGGGAGCCTCGCAATCCATCACCCCAAAAAGGTAGGCCCCACCCACCCATTGGGGCTCCTTCATGGATTGCCCTAAAGAGCTGGGCTGGAGCCGGGGGAGGCCTGCAGACCACTGTGCTGGGCCACGGCGGAAGGGCCTCTCCACATTCCTGAGGACCCCCAGCTGCAGCGGAGAGACCTCTCCACATGCCTGTGAATCCCTGGCGCAGGTGCACGGGGAGGCCTCTCTGCTGCAGCCCTGCCCCATCCCTGACGCTGCAAGTCCCCTCCCACCTGCACCTGCTGCACACGCAACCTGCTGATCCGTCATTACTGTGACAGTGCCCGTTCTGACCAATTTGCATATTACCCTATTATTAGTATAGATGAGCAATTATCTACATTCCAGAAATGTCATACTTTGTCAGGTATACCTCACAACATTGTGACTAACACCCATCATTTTTAAATTTTTTAAAACACAACAACCAAACAACATTTCCATAGCATCTCTACTCACAAATTCTCTACATCTGCTCAGAAATGACACCTGACAACTTCTGCTCCATCTAGAAATAACCTTTTTGTCACTTCCTCCAAAGCAAATATGCCTCTCATTTCCATACATTTTAGCCACTTATTTATTGGTTCTTTGGTAACTTGGATCAAAGCAAAAATAACCACGTGTTCTAGATCACATTCTGTGTGAAAATTCTTTATGTGAATGGCATGGTGAGAGAAGCAAACTTTACTTTGATAGACTTCTGTATTTGAGAATTTCATTACTGGGAAAGAATAAAAAATGTTATGAAAAGAAATAAAGATCAAGACACTGGACTAGCTTAGTCCTCCATTGTATATATGCTTTTCCCCTATTTTCTGACCTCTTTTTTTTCTTCCCTTTTTCTCAGAATTGAACTTTTTTACAATAAAGAGCAAATAGATTATAGTGGGATAATTCAGTGAAACTGAACGTAACCCTAGTTCCTGTCACTTCCCCCTCCAAACAACACCGTCACCTGTCTCTTTGCATTTCATTGTCTGCACCCTACCTTACAGGATTTCCCTAGCCCAAACACATTATTACTTTTATTTTCTTTCAAATAAAGTCCAAAAGCCTTGAGCTTGTATTTAAACATCTCTTTGCATTTGTGTCAGGTATAAAGGGACCTTTTATTCAAACTGCACTCTTCTGTTTTCTTAATCTTTCCCAACTCTGCATCTTTGCTTTGCTATTCTAAATTGAACAACCTTCTTGCTTCAGCTCCACATTTGCATTATATTTATTTCCCCTTCCATCTAGATGCAAGCATTTGGACAGATACCATGTCTTCTTCATCTTTTTATCCCCCAGGGAGTGTTTCACCTTCATTCTGGTAAGAATTTGAGGTTGTGACATTTGTATAAATCTAACAGAGGTTCTAGAAAAGAAGAATTAGCTACTTTAATATGAGACAAAACCTTTTTATGGGCTATCTACTAGTTATGTTATTCGTTCAATTAAAGTTGAAGAATGGAATTCAATATTAAAAGAAAAAGAAGGTATTTTCCAGAATGCTAAAAATTTACCACATTCTAATCTCCCATGTATTCCTTGTCAAAATTAGAACCAATTATCAATGATTATTTTAGCCCTTGTACTGGTTCTCTGGACAGTTAGGGTTACATTTGGCTATAACATAACTCCTGTCAATTCTAATAACTAATTAGACAAAATCCTAGTGTATCTGCTTTCCTTCATGCCGCTCTAAGTATGGAAGTGAGCAAGGTAGTCACCATGCCTGGCCACCATGTTCATCTTCAGCAAGAAGAATAGAGAAAATTTAAAAAAAAAAAACAACCCAGAAATTCACAGCTGACTTCCACTTTTTTCTCATGATCATATTTATGAAATATGAATACCTCAAACTCTAAAGAAGGCAGAGAAATGTCATTTTTAATAGGTAAATTGCTATATTGAACAAAATCCAAGTTTTATTATTACAGGAAGAAAAGGTGATGAATATTGCATAGGACCATTTTAGTATACGCCACAAACACTAATTTTGTTGTTTTCCTTTGTAATTAAATTGATAATCAAATGGATTAACACCAATATAGAAAAGTCAGAGAGGATTCTAAAGCTTATTAGAATTAACCACAGGAAGTACATCGACTAAGAAGTCTATCATATTTTTGTAGAATTTTTTTTAGAGCAGTTTTAGGTTTACAGCAAAACTGAGTAGTAAGAACAGAGTTCCTATATCACCATCACCCTCCACAGACATTGCCCCTCGCCCACCACCTCTGTCTGGCACCCTGCACCACAGCGCATTTCTTACAACTTACGGACCAACATTACCCATTTCTATCAACCAAAGCCCATAGTTTACATTAAGGTTCACTCTTGGTGTTGTATGTCCTATGGGTTTTCACAAAAGAATATGGATATATTTCCACCATTATAACAGAACTAGTAGCCCGGTGCATGAAATTCGTGCACATTAAAAGGGAATTAATTGCCCTAACCGTTTTGGCTCAGTGGACAGAGCATCAGCATGAGGACTCAAGGGTCCCAGGTTTGATTCCGGTCAAGGGCATGTACCTTGGTTGCGGGCACATCCCCAGTGGGGGGTGTGCAGGAGGCAGCTGATCAATATTTCTCTCTCATTGATGTTTCTCTCTATCCTTCTCCCTTCCTCTCTGTAAAAAATCAATAAAATATATATTTTTCAAAAAGGGAATTAAGTAGTGAAAATATTTTAATATTGCTATTTTCCCTTTCTGCCGGGGTCCAGCCCCAGCAGGTCCAGGGGTCCCCAAAGGTGTGGACGGAGTCAGTGAAGAAGGAATGACATGGAGACAGCGTTCAGTTGATCAGCAGCCTAGCCAGGATCTCTAGCCAAGTTCTGGTCTGGATCTCCAGAGAGGTTCTGCTTAGGATCTCCTGCCAGGGTCTGTGTCCATGTTCTCTTGCTAGGTTCTCCAGCCAGGTTCTGTAGCCATGTTCCCTTGCTAGATTCTCCAGCCAGGTTCTGTCCGGGTTCTCCAGCCAGGTTCAGTCACCAGGTTCTAGTCAGGTTCTCTTGCCAATTTCTGTAGTCAGGTTCAGTGCAGGATCTTTTGCCATGTTCTCTCCAGCGAAGTTCTTCTGTCTGTGTAGGTTCCTTCTTCTGAGTTCTGTCTTCTTCGTTCTGTGTTCTGAGTTCTGTATTCTAAGTTCTGACTCTTGCTGTCTAGTTACATCTGTATTTATACCAGTTGATTAAATCCTATCAATCTCTATTACATAGGTTAGGGCGTTTCTTATCTCCATTCCAGGGAGTAAAGATTATGTAGCTTAAGCATGATTGTTCATAGTTAAAGTGATTAATTACCCGCCTGGCACTTAGTTAAGAGGTTTTATTCCCTCCCTAACTTCAGGGGAAAATCCCTACCTTGGGAAACAACCTTTCTCAGAGACCTTGGTTAAAACACATAGTGCCAAGAAGGTGAGCAAACATATTAAGAACAGTATGCCATATATGCCAGGTCCCTTGAAACAGCAAGCATGGACCGGCTCCCGGCACCTTTCTCTATAATAGAAGTGTGAGAGATGAAAGGAAATTAGTAAAATGTATATGAAAATAATATATAAATTTATTAATAAATAGTGACAAAAGGATATAACAACAACATAGGCATGATATAAAAACGACAAAAACATGATATAAAAACAACAAAAACATGATATGAAAACAACAAAAACATGATATGAAAACAACAGTGATGCAAACAATGACTGATAAAGTGATTAAACTTATTCTAATATCTCCCTGTACACCACATTAAGAGTGAAAACACTTTCAGAGTGCTTGACTAATTTCCCTTGTGATGAAGTACTAAGAACTTTAACTGTAACATCACATGCTCTTCAAACTCGAGAGAAAGCAACATATAACTGACCATGTGCAAAAACGGGTTCAGATAGGAATATGCCTACTTTGTCTAGAGTTTGTCCTTGTGATTTATCAATAGTCATCACAAATGTTGGCATCGTGGGAAACCGTTGTCGAATCAATTTAAATGGGAGGCCAGTGTCAGATGGGGACAAATTAATTCTTGGAATCAGAACAACCTCTCCCTCTGCAGATCCTGTTAATACTTCAGCTTTGGTAATGTTAGGTCGTAATCTTTTGATAATAAATCTGGTACCATTACAAAGACCCCATTTACTATTGAGATTTCTCAATAGCATGATGATTGCACCCACTTTCAATTTTAATTTATGACATGGCATTCCCAAAGGAGTAATACTATTCAGAAATTCAATAGGAAAATTTTCCTTTTCAGCATCATCTGTTGAATCAATGGAATCATCACTCAAATATGTGTGAAAATCTCCATCGCGTATATCCAAATTTTCTTCATTTAATTTTTGAACATGCTCACTTTTTGGACAAAGAATTGCACAGTTAGATATATTTTTAATATTATCTATAGCAGTGGTTCTCGACCTTGGCTGCACATTAGAATCACCTGGGAGTCTTTTTAAAATCCTGATTCCTGGGCCTCATCCTCCAGAAACTGTTTCTTTGTTATGGGGTGGGGCCACAGCATTAGTAACAAAGAAACAAAATTTCCGGAGGATGAGGCCTAGAAATCAGTATTTTAAAAAGACTCCCAGGTGATTCTAATGTGCAGCCAAGGTTGAGAACCACTGATCTATAGATATAGTATTTCCAAAGTTAGTTTCAATAATAGATCCATTACAAATCATTTCACTTCCATGCTCTGCTCCGAGGGCGGGTTCCTGCCTGAACCTCCAGGAAACAGCTGGGGGAGGGCGCAGCCATTTCCAAGACAAATGCTGCAGGACTGACTTCCTTCCCGTTGGACACGCTTCTGACCATGATGTTATACCCAAGGTTTTTATATAAGTAGATAGTTTCACTGCCCTAGACATCCTTTGTACTCCTCTTATTCATCCCTCCCTCCCACCAAATACCTGATATTTTTACTGTCTTCATAGTTTTTGCTTTTCCGGAATGTCATGTTGTTGGATTTACTAGTGGACAGTATGTCGTCTTTTTATTGTGGCTCCTTTCACTTAGTAACATGCATTTAAGGTTCTTCACATCTTTTCATGGCCTGATAGTTCATTTTTTTAAACACTGAACAATAGTCTATGGTTTATTCATTTATTCACCTACTGAAGGACATCATGGTTTCTTCCAAGTTTTGACAATTATGAATAAAGCTGCTACAAACATCAATGTATTTGTTTTTGCGTAGACATATATTTTTACTCATTTGGCTCAATACCAAAGAGCATAATTTCTGGATCATATGGTAAAGATATATTTCATTATAAGAAACTGTAAAACTGCTGTATTATATTTTAAATATAATTTGTGGGCACTATGAGAGGTGTTCTTATCTAATATTTACACAGAGATTAAAGAAAACTTCATATCTAATCACTGACTGTGATTATCTTGAATTACATGAAAATTCAAACAAAATTGTTCCAGTTTAAGCTCCAGTCTCATGACTCAGGAATTGTGTAGGCATTTCCCCATGTTTTCTGTAGGGAATGAGAGGTATCACCTCAACATATCACATACAGGGAAGTCACACTGAGACATGATTTTGCTGCAAAACCAGCTCTCATAGTTAAATAATATTGCTATAAACTATTTAATATTTATTCCTTAGCAGTATCCTATTTTTCTGTTGCTCTGAAGTTTTGCATTGCAAAGCATTTCATTCAGTTACACACACAAAGGAAAATACGATGTCCCTAAGGAAATTATTTGAAATAAAATTTACACATGTAAAGGTCATGTGGGATATTTCTCACCATTGTTAGAATGGAATAAAATGCATTTGACTTCATTTTAAAATAAGTTATATAAAACTTCATTTTATGCCAGAGTATATTGTCGTGGGGAGCCTAATGCATACTGATTCAAACTGTGTGTCAGCAATAAACATCCTGCTTAGAAATGGCCATGAGCACTGATGCATGCCTGTACATGTGTCAAAATGCAAAGTGAGGACTACGGCTGAAGTACAGCAGGGATATTTATGGTGCTTTGGTTGTACTTCCCTATTTCATGTCAGTGTTCTCATGTGTGGGATTGTGGAGCCACAATGGCTTTTTAAAATACTGGAATATTCAAGCTCGTTACAGGGTCAAAAATTTTAATGTCTTTGTTGGAACTTAAAAGACATGATTTCCTTCTCAGGAGTAATTTGGGAATTTTTATTGTTTCTCATTTACGGTACTTTCCTCATTTTAATGTACTCTCGTTTTAAACAATTAAAACGGTATTTCATACCCACCCCAATTCAAGCTCACTGGTAGAAATCAATATTCTTAACTATTTGTGGTATATTCTCCCAGCATTTTCTGTACATCTACTTAGATATATGTGCAAACACACACACAAAGATATTGTGAGAGTGTTGATTTTTTTATATTAACTGAGTCAGAGTATGCCGCATTCTACGACTTGAAACCTTGAATTAAAAATGCATCATTTTATTACCAATGCTTTATATAAACATATAATTTCCATATATATGAATATAGTGTGATTGATGTATTCTCTAGAAATTAACATGATGTTGACACCAATTTAATATATTGTATATCCTTATACTAATATTTATTTTTACAGAAGCTTACATTTGATCAGAGATGCTCAGAATTATAATCATTAATCAAAACATATATGTTTTAACATTTGCTAGATAACATAGATGCCCTCCTCAATGATTATATTACATTTTAACCACTAAGAGAGTAAGAATAGACTTTTTCTATACTTTCTACCCACCCCAAACTGACTAGATATGGTCAACACTATTATTTTTTATTAATTTCACAGGGAGAATATTATCTCTAAATTTTACTTCCAGTTCCATTGTCTTATTATTTATTTTTTAGCATTTTTTGGTATTGACATTTGATTTATGAGACTTGCTTACTCATTGTTTGCTCATTTAATAGTGAAATTTTTACTTTTTCATATTGATACTGTCTGTACATTAATCATCATTTGAGTCTGTGATTTGTCTTGTCAACTTTTATCTAGTGCCTTTCCATAAAAAAACATTGTAGTTTATTTTATTTTAATAATAGTTTACAAAATATAAGATTAGATACTATAATTAAATGTATATTTTGGGGCAATTCACTCACACAACAAATATTCACCAATATTTCTAAGCAACATGCATAGCTTACAGGCTGTAAATAACAATGGAAAAGGCATGGCTCTTAATTTCAAGGAGACCTGGGCATTGTAGGGAAAAATAGAAAATTAAACCAACAATTAACATACGCATATCAGGTGGAAAATTGATAGATTGGAATGAGAATACATAGAGAAGGCATTTACAAATGAGGAAAAGATTGAAGAGTGTGAAGGTTCAGAAAGGCACCATGAAGAAGAGATTTTAGCAGAAATACAATCAACATTAAATGGGGTGCAATGATATTATAGCAATTCTACAAGCAGTTTGGCACCTTGCCATTACTATAATAAAAATGTTTTTGCAATTGTATGTAAAAGTTTTTGATATTGAAATGCTCAATTATTTTTGTAAAAATAAGAAATTGCATAAAATAAAGTTGTATTCAAATGATAACAAAATTACTAAAATTATTTTTACAATTGGAATATTTTTAATCAGCACAAACAAGTAGCCGAAAATGACTTTGATAAAAATGTCAAAAGTACTATTTTTAGTAGTTGGGGACTTTATAAATGGGCAATTAAAAGGTGTATACAACTAATTGAAAGAATAAATTCAAAGCAAGCAAAAGTGAGTTAAAAATGCATTATTTTCAATAACTTCAGTTATCTATTTCAGTTATTTTGTGATATAAAGTCCTTTAAGAAAACAAATAACCTTTTTGAAACAAAGCCTTCTTATTCAATGCCTTTTAAAATATATATATATATATATATATATTTTTTTTTTTTTTTTTCAATGAGGAAGTGAGAAAGAGAGAGAGAAACATCAATGATGAGAGAGAATCATTGATCAGCTGCCTCCTGCATGCTCCCTACTGTGGATCAACCCCACAACATGGGCATGTGACCTGACCGGGAATCAAACCATGACCTCCTGGTTCATAGATTTATGCTCAACCACTGAGCCACGCCAGTAGGGCCTTATTCAATGTCTTAACATCACAAAGCCCCTTGCCATACCCTTATTGATATGTATACTCACAAATGTCTCCCCTGAATTACTACTACTGATAAGATGTCTAACACCAAATTCTTATAAAGAAAAAAAGTAAATCTAGAGAATAGGAGATGATATCATGTAAACTAATTGAGTGTATGCATTCTTTAGTTTGTGAATATATTCAAATGAATCTATGTCAACAACAAATCTCAAAATAGGTAACTGCCAATGATTTAAGAGCAGAACTCAGTATCTTGAGTATTTCCTATCAAGCTATGATATTCGATATCCTATTGAGGCTGTTTCAACGGGCAACTGAATTCTGAAAGATGTTATTTTCATTTATGTTTCTGGTACAATAGATTATTACTGAAGGAAAAATTAACTTTAGCCTTAATTAGTTGAAAAAATAAGCACAAACCAAATAGCAAGCTCTAAAGTTATTTTACTCCCTAGGAAGCTAAAATCTATGGGCTGATAGGGAGCTGAGTTTTGCCACCCCAAAATATGGCTCTTTGGGCTATTGATTATTTTAAGTTGGTTACTTTTTATTAAATTTATTGGGGTAACATTGGTTAATAACATTATATGTACATTATATAGATTATATAGTTTTCAAGTGTACATAATCTGCATATTACATTGTGTGCCTACCACCCAAGTCAAATGATCTTCCATCACCATATATTTGATCCCCTTTACTACCCTGACACCCCTCCTTCCCTCTGGTAGCCACCATACTGTTGTCTGTGTCTAGGAGTTATTATTTGTTTGTTTTTCTTATTTGTTCAATTGTTAAGCTGATTATTTTTTTAGAAATAAAGACTCCAAAACTTTGACCTTCCCCCTAACTGCCTGAAAGGAATTTAGATAGAGAGCCTGCTCCAGGAAGGGAGATAAAATCAGAGATAGCTGTAGTTTGATATGAACTGATGTGCAAAAAGCAGGGAAGAACCCAGGAAGGCTGTTTGATCAAAGTCTTCTCTGTGTCCCACTGCTAGAGATGGCCCAGCAAACATTTCTTTTTCCATTTGTATCTAAATTTCCATCCTGCCCTTAGAAATACCAAACTATAGCCCCACCCCCTTCTCTTTAGCTCAAGATGGCTTATAAGCCTTACTTAAATCCAATATGTCCTTGAGTCTTAGTCTTATAGCACCCCTGCAGGTACACATATATGTTAAATGTTGTTATTTTCTCCTGTTAATCTGTCTTATGTTAATTTAGTTATTAGCCCAACCAGGAGAACTTTGAAAGGTTTGAGGAAATATAATTTTCTGCACCCCACACAGGTATATTTACTATATAAATAAAACAGAGTTGCATGAATAGATAGTGACATAGGGCTGGAAAGTCAGTCAAATCAGCTATTCAGACCACATGTATATGACACATATTTCTTTTTCTGAGAAATTATGACATTTTGGGTAAGACATCAAGCAATCTGTTTGCTCCTTATGGTCCTTTAGTAAAATGAGCAATAAATTATTTAACTACTGTACCTCTGTTTATTAAAATTTAGGGGATTAAAACTACCCCAATTTAGGCAATTCATTAAGCAGGGAGGTCATAATTTCTGAAGAAAGAATAAATTTGAATTAGAGATAAACTCACTTCATTTCAACCCACTATCTTTTAGAAACAAGCATTTGAAACCTTAGGGGATTGTAATTTACGTAACAATCATAAAACTTTGACTTATGTTCCTGTTAAAATATCTTTGAAGATAGAGATTTGAATTTGAATCAGTTCCTTTATCTTCATCGAAAGTTTGAATTAATAATTTTTCTCTCTCTGTTGGAAAGATTAATCATGCTTAACATTTCCTGGCAAATTAGTCTTCAGACTTCCATTGGATTTGGGTTTTATTTTTTGTCTTTCAGGTGCATAAACCACATACTTATTAGTTGGAGATCCCTTTCATGTCTTTAATCACTCCGAGTTTGAAAACTCTGAAAATGAATCAGATTGGCAGGCCTACTTCTGAAGATTTAAGAAATATTCTCTCATAGGGAGGATAAGTTGAAGAGATGGTCATTTAGCAATACTGTCTTCAGAGAAATATGCCTTGCTGAAAAATTTATGCCTTAGTACTTTACTGTGTGATAAATAGCTTGCCTTCATCAAAGATGTACCGTATGTCAGTTGCCATGTCTAGAATTTGAAAACAGAAGATTAATGGCACTGGCAAATATTTGTCATCATTAGAGTATTAACCTATATTCCGTAAGGTGCCATAAATAACTATAATTGAAGTTACCTAATTTACAATACATACACACAAAACTGATCGCAGCCTCCCATGACGTTTAGTCACTTAGATAAGCCTTTGAGTTAAATAAAATAAATATAAGAAATATAGTTCACATCAGCTAAGATTAGAATATCATGTTTATCTTTCCCATGTTCTCTAAGTCATTTTTTTAAAAAAATGAAGATTAAAATTATAGAAGTTTAAAACTTAGAAAACATCTATAGTAGTCTAGCATGGTTTCTAAACAACCTCATTGAGCTCTGGGAATTAGACCGAAGAATAATTGCATTCATTATGAGTCCAGGCTTGTAGAGAAGATCTGTCATATATTATGACTTTAGTTATATGGCTTTCTCTCTTTTATATTACCCTCACTCTTCATAATGAAAACATTAACTCCTATGGTAAGGTCAATAAGGTTTTAAGTGGGACCAAAGAGAAAGAATTTTATACTTATACAATGTTGAATTTATAATTTAAAATTTTGACGTCACTAAAAAGTAATATTGATTACTACTTTCAATAACAATATAGGTTGATCCATAAAAAATATATTATTATGAGACAAAATGGTTGAATATATTAATAACTTTTAACTACCAATCCCAGAGGAAGACTTCAGGAAAACAGGGATCAGCTTTTTGGTAAGTAAATAAAATTGTTACTTTGTAATCTACTTTACTTTAAAATATATGCTGATACTTGTTATGCAAATTGCCTCTGGAAAAGACCTTAATGAAAAACAGTTCCTATGGTTTCCTCCCTAGGACATTAGGGGAAAATGACCTTGTATACCAACTGTCTATAAACAATGCATACCTATGTCCTTTATCTGAGTCTTTCTTGCTCTTCTGTCTACAGAATCTGGAGATTTCTTATCGGTCTTGGAGGGCTCATACTTGGGAGTCTTGCACTGTGAACTTGATCTTGCCAGGAAGTTCTAGATAGATGGTGAGGAGCAAAAGATACAGAATAGGGACACAATACCAACCAGTAAGTAACCCTGTACCATTTCCCTCAAAGGACTACTTCAAGGTTCTACTATTTCAAGGTTCTTTGGACAATACTAGTAAACCCACAGTTTTCTATGAATCTAAATAAGTCCCCAGGATACAGTATAGTATTTGGGTCCTGTGCATTTTTTTATTGTTATTCTTGAAATTTTTCAACTTTCTAAAGAAAATATTTCTTTTGAAATTTCTAAGGGACTTTACACTACTATCCACACATGATAATATTCTTCATTTATAAACATTTTCATTTAAATATATCAGTTTTATGTTCTTTGTCATTTATATTTATTATTTGTAACCATAATAATTCACCCTGGAAATTTTTTATGGTCCAATAATGATTAATCAGAGTTGTTAAGGGCAGCTAACGCTGACTCATATTCCTAACAACCACCAAGGTGTGTCCTTATTAGACTCTGAAGCTCACACTGTTGTATTTTATGACCTAAGTAGTGAAGTAAAAAAATTAGTGCATAACACAATTGGGTGCTTCATTGGTTTTATGAAGTGAATTGCTCTGAAGATGAATATTACCAAGCTCAGGAAATTCCTACTTTATTTTCAGAAAAAAAAAAAATGTTCACAAAGGGACATATACCAATTTTGTGACTAAATGAGGAGAAAATGTTCTGAAAGCCAGAGTAAATGAATTACTAGGCTCCTATCATGTCCTCAGTCTGTGACATTTAGCTAGCATCCAAGAAAGAGTGAATGAAACAATCAATAAGAAGAATGGGTAATTCACAGAAATAGAGATTTAAAATGGGGCATTGGCTCCCCTCATGTATTAAATACATAAATTCTTATTGGGGGCCTACTAGGTTTATATTGGCACCCAAGACACAGGATAAAAGGAGTTATTTCCTAACCAAAATACAGTTGAATCGAGGGGCTAATCTTGCTGATGTAACCCCACTATAATAGAATCATGTCCATTACTAGTATAACCACAAGAAAGGATCACTATTCAAGGCAAGAGGAGAAGTATTAAGGCCATGGCCAGAAAGTAGTACCTGAGCAGAAATTGGGAAGCTGCGTAGACATGGTTTCTGGCATATGCTTTATAGCAATGATTTCTCCAAAAAAGGAGCCATGTGTGTCAATGCAGAGATGGGGGATGGCAGGCTGTGGACAGAGTGTGCAGTGAGATGGGTGTGTGGTAGAAGATGAGGCTGCAACCCAGATGCATTCACCCAAACACCTTGCTAAATACTTTGTAGGTATTATCCTCTTTAATGATAACAACAATCTATGGAATAGGAACCATCATTACCTTCGTTTTGCAATAAGAGAAAACAGGCTGAAATATATCATATCCCCCAATGGTGAAATTGCAGTAGGAATTCACACTCCCAGATGTCAGAGTCCTTAAACACTAACTTAAATCATGAAAGTTCTTGTATTTGGGCAATTAGGTAAGCAAATCTTATTTTATGCTGTCAAAGGTTAGCAAACTGTCTCTGAATAGGGCCAAATAGGAAGTAAAGATTTTGGGTTTTATCAGCTATATATGATCCTTCCATTACTAAATCAATTTGTAACCCCCCCCCCCTTTCTCTCTATCTTTTCTTACTCCTTCTTCCCTTTGAAGACTGTAAAATGCATTCTTAGATCACAGATATGATAGACAATGGGCCATCAGCTACATTTGGTCTGGGGCTATAGTTTGCGTGAGAGAATTTGGGGTTGAGGGGACAGAAGATATGAATTACTTGCTAAATTGACAATTTGTGGAAGGATGTACTGTAAGTGGACAGGTATCCGGCATGAAACAGCTAATAAGCAGGCGGTACAAACTGTCCTGGTTAGACACTGTGAGGACAGGGATAGTGACAATAGAGTAACAGTGGACTCAAGAGGACTTAACAGTCATTGTTTGCAGGATGTGAATGAGAGAAGAAAGTTCATTTCTGGGCTGGACACAGCAGTAGATGAAGAGGAAAGAGGCCCAGTTTAGCTTTTCTCCAGAAATTCCAATCCCTGTCCTTATCCTTGTGAGTTTATAAACCCTTCTACAAATCAGGGTTTGGCTTACTCAGTTTTCCTGCCTCCAGAATTCAGCATAGATTATAGAAGATAGCTTACATTTACTAAAGTCTTGTGAATAATACATGCATGAACAAGTGAGTGACTGAATGAATGCTTTATTCCCCAAGGGAGGAAAAATTAAGTTATTATTCTGAAAAAGAATTGCTACCAAAAATAAAAACAGAAAAACATGGGTTTATTATTTCAATGTCTCTTGTCTAACCCATGCTCTGGATCTTGAGTGAAAAACTGAACAGATATAAAACAAGATAAATGCGCCTGAGTTTAGATCAAAATGACTGTTTTAAATTGGAGAAGTACTCAGAGTACTGTATGACAGCCTTTTCTAATCCATACTTGACAACAGGTTTGCTTTTTTAAACTAAATTTATTGGGGTGACATTGGGTAATAAGATTATACAGGTTTCCTCAATTGAAAATTAAGTAATTTAAAAAAACAATTATATAGGTTCCAGGTGTACATTTCTATGACACATGTCTGTATATTGCATTGTGTGCCCACCAACCAAAGTCAAATCTTCTTTCAACAAATATGTATCCCCCTTTACCCTTTACTGATCCCCCTACCCCAATCCCCTTCCCTCTGGTAACCACTATACTGTTGTTTTCATAAGATGGTTAAGTGGTGTAGGCGATAGCTGACTCTGAGCCAAGAAAAAAATCAGTATTTTGGTAGGAAGACTACAGAAAGTGCTTATCCCAGCTCTCAATTTAGGCTGACAGAACAGGAGATCTGAATGAACATGAGCTTGCTGATCCAGATCGTGTCAACATTTTCATTTATCCACAAGTAGTCTTGTTATTAACTTTGCATATAAAAACATAAAGCTTAGACATTTACTAAAACTCGTGCCAATCTTTAAGGTTTCTAAAAAACTGAATTAATATTTTCTTAAAAACTAAAATTCTATCTGTTTGGGTCAGTGTGCATTTTTTTTTTTTACCATGTCTATCAATGTGGGAGTCATTGATGGTGTTTAATATTAAGATTCTAGGACATTTTATATAATAACTAGAGGCCCAATGCACGAAATGCGTGCAAGAGTAGGCCTTCGCAGCCCCGGCTTTGTCCAGAAGGTTGTCTGGGTAGTGGTTCTGCTGTTCCGTCATTCAGTCAATTTGCATATTATGCCTTTATTGTAGATTAATCATAAAAATATGAAATCCTTAAAAACATGGCTGTGCTTATAACTTTTTGAAACCAGTTGCTTTTAATTTCCAAATCTGTTGAGTTAGGTTAATTTTTCCATGTTTTCAGGTTTGACACAAAATGACTAATTTTCTGCATTCATTTAATAAGAATTAATTGAGATCCTATCAACTGCCAGTTACTATTCTGGGGGTGGAGGTGGGGAGGTTGAAACTGTACTTACGGTAGACAAGCACTCTGAGCTCATGGGCTTTATAAGCAAGCCACTCTGTCCCCAATGGGAGCCACTAGCCCCATGCAGCTACTTAAACTAAAATTAATTTAAACTCATTTATGAATTCAGCTCATCAGTCATACTATGTTTCAAGTGCTCCAAAGCCACAGGTGGTGAGTGCCTATCATACTGGAGAGTGAAGATTTATAAAACATTTTGTTCATCATAGAAGGTTCCACAAGGTAATTCTGTTCTAGAGTATACAAAAGAGCTCCATTTAATATTATATTATTTCATTTTAAATTGTACCCCATAAGGGAACCTTTCTTAGCAGAAGCCACCTATTTCATGAATAAAAATATCTAAATTAACGAACAAAATTTGTGAAATTTGGGAAGGATAAATTAATTAAATTAACAGTGATTCACTTTTTAATTACTGCTATTTTCAATTATTTAACCTAGACATAAATCTTAGCTCCATAATGTACTACACTGCAGCATTGAGCAACTCACAACCTTTCTACACTTTAGTTCTTGTAGAGTCATAATGAGAATGGAATAAGATTACTTAGGGAGTATCTTGAACAATTAGCAATAAGGTTTCATGATTGTTATTGTTGGATTTACATACTCCCATTTTGTGATATAGCTATAAAATTGATTTATTTAAATTTTTCTCATATATCCAATCCTTCAATTTTATAATATTTTAAAAATTTAGGATCTCTGGATAAAATAAATAGTAATGTCATTTCATTGGCTAAAATAGAGATAAAAATATGAGTCCTTATATTTCTCATGAGTTAAAAAGGGTAATAGAAATTTTATTTAAAGATACTTACAGATTATCATGTAGCTGTAATTAAAAACACACAGAGATACCTTACACTCTTTATCCGGTTCCCCTCAATGGTAACAACTTGCAGAACTAGAGCATAGAGCCTCACAACCAGGATACTGATATCAATACAGTCAAGACACAACATTCCTATCCCTACCAGGATCCCTCATGTTGTCCTATTACAGCCACATCTATTTCTCTTCTACCACACACTATCATTAATCACTTGTAACCACTAATCTGTTCAGTATTTCCATACTTTTGTTATATCAAGAAGGCCACATAAATAGAAGCATGGACTATGCAACATTTTGGATTGGCTTTAAGAAAAATTATTATCATTATTATTTTGGATTGACTTTTCAACTCAGCACAGTTCTCTAGAACTGTGACAGTTCTCTAGAAAGGACATGACAAAAGTCCCTCTAGGACTTCTGTAGAGATTCACTGTGGTTAAACTATCACATTATGTGCAGCGTGGAAAACTGAGTTGTGGCAAAGAAAACACTCAAAAATATTTTACTAAATAAGTATTTTTTTATATTTGATTGATTTCTCAACTAGTAAAGCAAAGGTAAGTGTGCAATTTATCTTTATTGGGGGTTCACAGCCTACAAGTTGGCATACACACATTGTGTCACATAACAGTTTTCATGAGTTTCATAAAGGGGACTCAGTTGCAACCTCAATAGGTTTTATATTTCCTTAAAAATGACTTTTGGTCTCTTCTTTGTGTTTGTTTTTAATCTCTTCCTTAAAAAGTATTGGTTGAAACAATTAGTCATTTGATGTCCTTAGTTTTCATAACATTCACATTAAGCCCTTGTAAACCTTTACAGAGTGCAAAATCAATGTTGAGACTTTGTAAGGCTTATTTTGTCTGTTTCTTTTAAGTGAGCTATTGAATCACCTCAAATAATTGTAGTGCATGTGTGAAGAGAAGAAACTAAATCAAAGGCTGAATATAGAGAGATGAGGGTGATCATTAGTAAACCTAGAGAGGAGCTGGGATAAAAGGGTAACTAATTCAAAAAGCAGGCAAGCATGAAGAACTAAAGATAATCATTCTGAGAATGTAAACAGCTTGTTTAGGGGGGAAAAAAGGAAGCAGGAAAAGGCATATGCCCAAAAATTAACAAGCCCAGAAGCATAGACAGATTAATTGGATTCACAGTGAAAAAGGAATCACACAGCTGTCATATCCAGTCAAGAGATAAAAATGTTGTTTGGATCTATGATAGGAAGAAAGGCATTAAAGCAATAGAAAGGGTCGGTGCATGTCAGCACCATCCTTTCAAATCATATGGCTTAGACATAATCACACCAATTTAAAGCAAGTGCTAGTTATAACTTTGGAAAGTGACTATTTGGAGATCTCCATCACCCTTAGGTGACATATTTATAGCTTCTGGATTGGGCATTATATTGAGGGCATATAAATAAATAAGAATAGCACTCCAACATGACTCAAATAATTCAATAGTGTATACGCCTACACATAAAGGAGAAATTGTTCCCATTCAAGCATGATATCAAATAATGGAGGCAAAGAGAATGAAAGTTACAGAGCAATCATCTAGTGGAAGTGAAACAGCCCAACTTGTGAAAGATGATCGAAACACATGAGCAAATCAGATCAGCAGCACCAACAACAGCTTCTCTAAGCTACTTCTAACCTGCTGAAGGACGTGCTGGGCTATGCTGGAGCACAAGCTTGAGTAACCCAACCCTAGAGTTACAAGATTCTGTGTCCTAATATTAGCCTTGCTCTGTCTTCATCATTTTATTATGTTCCTTTTATTTTATTCCCAAGGCCTCAAAATGTATTAAGACTTTGCAATCTTATATAATAAAAGCCTAATATGCAAATTGTCCCCTTGGGCGGTTGTTCACCTGGAGTTCGACCACTCACTATGATGTGCACTGACCACCAAAGGGCAGAGAGGAACATGGCAGGCATCAGCAATGTGGCACTGGCAGCAGGCGGCAGTGGAGGTGGTGCCAGCCCCAATGGGCCCCGACGAAAGCAGGACCATGGCGGGATGGTGGAGCAGGTGAGCAGGCAACACCAGGTCAAGGCAGATGCGAGCAGGGGCCTGATAGCAATCACCCCACAGATGGCGACCAGTGGTAGCGGTGTGGGACAGGGCTGCCGCCCATCTCCCAGGCACTGAGGGAGCAGGGTGAGGGCCTGGCCCCGAATGATCACCCTGCAGATGGTGACCAGCAGCCAGTAGGTCCTGATCGCCCAATTGGGGCCGGTCCCAGAATGGGACGGGGAACTGGGGTTGGGTGGCGGTCACCACCTCCCATGGCACCCGGGTGGGGGATTGCAACACTTGCCAGCTACCTGGGGGTGGGCGTAAGGAGGACAGAGGTGTGGCGAGAATGCGGGGTGTGTGCTGAGCTTGCTCTCACTCCCCCTGCTAGCCTCCCCTGGGATGCCAGGGCTTGCGTGCCAGGGAAGCCCCCATCTACACAATGGAATACTACACTGCTGTAAAAAAGGAAGAACCATTACTATTTCCCACAGCATGGATGGACATGGAGAGCATTATGCCAAGTGAAATAAGCCAGTTGCTCATTAGCCCCTTGTACTAGTCAGAATAGTGCCCTTCAAAAAATGTCACATCTTAATCCCCAGAACCTGTGCTACATGACAAAAAGAGGGTCTTTGCAGATATTGTTCATGTTAGGGGGGTCTTAAAATAGATTATCCTAGATTTATCTGGATGGACCAGTCTAATCACATAAGCCCTTAAAAACAGAAGTTTGTACAGCTGGAATCAGAGAGATGTAGCAGAAAGGGGAGATTAGAAGCATACATATACCACACCCATTTTTCTAGAGGGGCCACATGGAGAATGGAGAAGGAATGTGGGCAGCTTCTAGAAGCAAATGTTGGCCCCAGCAGAAAACCAGCAAAGAAATTGAGGCCTCAGTCTCATGAAGGCCTCAGTCCTCTGAGGACTTCAGTTCCACCTCATAACACAAGGATATAAATTTGGCCAACATCCTGAATGCGCTGCACTGACCATGTTAAAGCAACATTTAACTGTGGACACTTGCAAGTCCTTTCCTTATCTGATCCTTGCAGTATGGGCTCAGTTATTTCAATCATTTTATTGCCAGAATCATCAATTTTATATGCCAATTTTCTTTCATCTCACGCATTTGGCAAATATTCAGATGGGCAAATTCAGCTGTGCATGTTCTACCTGCCTCCACTACACAAGGTACCAACATATGTAAATAGCTTCCAACTGAAACTCATCTCTGAACGCTACCTTTACATTTGAGAAGTCACTCCTTTCTCTTTTTCTGTCATTTCGTGTTTAATAAGTGGAGGTCACATTAGGTCATTGCAGTTTGAAAGGCATACCCAAGGGCAATACCTTCCTCGTATTTGCAAAGACACTACTTGCACACTAAATGGAGATCAAAGACTTCCTCATATATTGAGAAAGTTCCCCTGTTTCTTGTTATTATGATAGTGTATTTATCAAGTGAAGACCTCCTATGATTAAATATGAGGTATTTCCATATTGAAGGTTTTCAGTGAAGGATATACATTTGTTAGTTTGTTAATTCCTCAGAGAGGGCCCACACTTTTACCCTACATTCCACCTCTCAAGATTTAGATTTTTTTCTAAATTCTTTTACCACTTTTTTTTTCCAATGGAGGCAGTTCATTGGAATTCAATACTACTCAATTTAATTAAACACATAATGCTTGAACATGCATTTATGTGCTATACATAATGCTAATGCTATTTATAAATGTATTCAAAGGTGAATTCTCATAAGTATTTCAAATACAGTGAATTAATAGACTCTTCAAGCAATTTATAAATATTAAACAAATAACTGAGTAAAACAGAGAAATTGAAAATAATTTAAATTGCCATCAATAGAATAATGATTAAAGATTATAAAACATGAAGAAATATAATGCAATTTTAAAATCATATTTTTAAGAACTTTTAATACCATGTATACTTAGTTTATACCACATAATGATAACATATTTTTAAATACTTTTTAATTCATGATAGTGTGGTCCTAGGTGCTTTTTGCCTTTTATGTTTACAATAAGCATATACAACATTTGATAATGAGAAAAAACATATGTAAATATTAACAAGAATAAGAAATGATGCTGTCATTAGCTACTATTATGAGACCTTGCGGAGAGAGAAATGATGGTCTTACCTCAGTTTTATACAGAAATAAAACTAATTAGGTAACAAGTCTTTCAGCCTCCTGGAAATATACCCAATAAATCCAATGTTCATTCCACTTTCCAGGAATCATGAAATTTCCACCTTTGTCCTATGCAATATTTCTTCCTACCTCCCTTAATTCTCCGATAATCAACATTCTCTTCTCTTCATCTCATTTCCTATTCTTTTTAACTATCTATATTTAAAGATGGCCATATCTCTCCCATCTCAAAAAATACATAACAGTGATTTCCCCTGCAAGTACTTTTCATCCTCTTTATATTTAAATTCATTAAAGGTTTGTTCATCTTTTCATCACCTATTCACTTTCCATCTGTACTCACATCCTATTGCACTCTGACTTTGGCTCAACATCATAAACAGATCCACCATCATCAGAGTTACCACGGCTTCGTTGGTGCTAAAAACAGTCTCAAATTCTTTTTTTAATTTCTGTATTAATCAGATGTGGTCTAAATTTTTTATAGATTGAAATTTGAAATAAGGACCAATTGGACTAAATGCATTTCAGGATTAGAACAACAGTAAAAGACTTGCAAAAGTTCTACAATGTCTTTACATTATTAAACACAATTTTATTTATTTAAAACACTATCTACCAGGTTGTTTTTCAAGTTTTCATAACTTTAACTCATTTCTTTTTAGTTGGATTCTGTTATTATCCCTCATATTACCAAAGAGTGGGCAGAGTTGAGAGGATAGTTTGTTTGCCTGTGGTCACCAGACAGGAAGAGCTAGGATCAATGCCTAACAGCCACAAGTCACAATCATTGTGCTTTGTTACTTCTGTAGAATAACAGTGGGGCATATAAAAGATGAGGTAAATACTTTATGATTTATTTATTATTTAAAATGCCAGTGTTCCAAAGATAATGCTGGTCATTCATTGCTCTTCCATTAGTAAAGAACATTTAAACTGAAACCACATGACCATGGAGACATTATATTCTAGAGGATAATACAAGGACAGAAAGAAAAAATGGACATCACAGGATAGTGTAAGGTGTGGCAGAAAATTTAGCAAAAAGTTATGGTAAAAATATGATTGAGTTTAAAGCTTTTTCTTGAAAATCTAAGGTAAGTTTACTTAGAAAATAGTACTGATATTTGAAAAGAAAACTGGCTAAACAATTTTAACTTGTATGAAAGAGCATAAGCCATCTTACATATGTTTTCTATTATTTTACTGTCTGTTCAGCAACTATTCTTTTCTGGTTACACTTATGAATAAGCTCAGGGCTAAGTAAATTAAAGTCATTCAATGAACATGATAAATGGCAGTAACAGAGCAAGAAGATTCCAGGTCAATGCCTCCATATTTAACACCTCCACTAATGATCAACCAGAGGAAGTCAAGGGCACAGGAATGACAACAAGAGAAGATAAAGGTACAAGGTAAGACAAAAACAAACAAACAAAAAAACCCAAAACAAAGAAACCTGGAAGTTTCATATCAGGGAAGTGTTTTTGTTAGTAAAGATTTATCACAGTATCATGCAATCCTTGAAAGAAAGGTGAAAGTTCAGCACATGGTCTGTTTATCGCTGAGTATTGCTGTTTACTGGGAAGTATAGTAAAAAAGAAAAGAGAGAATCATGCCTCTTCCCCTCCTGCTTTTTGAGGTAAGCACATTTCCTGTGCAGGAGAAGCCTGAGGTGGTCTTTGCTGCTCCCCCATCCCTTCATACATCATCTTGCCAAAATCAAAATGGACCTCCAGTACTCATGCCAAGATAGTCATGAATGCAAGAAAGATTTCCTGGGGCCGTATTATTTGGTAAAAACCCTTTCTGCTGTACCTCCCAGCAATCTTCCATCCTTCTCAGTGAGATCAGCCTTTCTCCCTCTTTCTCCTTTCTTCCAGCTTCTCCACCCTTCTTCCTCCCCATCCTTCTCTCCCTGACTTTCTGATAGTCTTCAAAGAAATATCCTAATCTGAGTTTTTTCATTGCTCTAGTGGGATCCTAGGAGATTAGATTACCGAGTGCATTTTACCAGCAATACCAAAGAATGTGACAAGATTAGTCTGATTATAATCTCTTCTTTTAAAAATAAATCATTGACAATAAATTCAGCTCATCAAGGAATAAAAATAAATAATGCATTAATAGAGAAGATATGTATGAAACATAATGAGCATTAAATTTATTAATTAGAGGATGAAGGTTAAACAATTAAGGGGATTATTATGACAGATTATAAATATTAAAGCTTGGCAAAATAGTAATAATGATGCACTCACTCAGCTAGTCGTGAATGGCTAGGAATGCAGACTCATGCCTGGCAAGAGAGCTGTTTGCAGTACTCCTAAAATTAAAGCATACATTGACACAGTAGTGCTATTCCAGCCTCCTGATATTATTGCATACTCTTTACTCAGAGAAAAACTTTAAAACAAAAGTTTCTTTTGTCAATAAAACAGTTATCTGAAAGTTCAGCACTTCTTTTAGCTTTTACCAAATATTTTCCTTTTTATTTTACTCTAAATAAAAATATAAATAGCCTGCCTTTAATTTTAATTATATATTTATAATGATTTTTATGCAATAATTGGATCAACTTAAACTTTCCATTAAAATTAAGATGTATTTTAAAGTATATTCACTTAATGTTATTTATGGTTATTTAAAATTGGTTTTGATATATTTAGATTTATTTGCCTTCATCTACTTGCTCTTTTTTATTGAATTTAATATTATGTGGTATTTCTATGAACACAATACATTCATTTTTTTCCCTGAAATAGTGATGCTATACCTGTGTTGAACTCTGGCCTTGGGATTATTTACTATAATTTACTATAATTTATTTAGGATTATTTACTGATGTGGTTTTACAGTAGTACCAGAAAGCAGGAATTTGGGCTTGAGAAAAGGAAAATAAGTCTCAGAAATTGCATAGCTGCAAAAAATTGAGGTACATGAGTTAAAGTGAATAAAATTATGCATCAAAAATATTGTCTAAAAGCCTTCATATATCAAACCAGACATGAATACATTTCTCTTTTATTTACTCAGTATAAACAATGATATGTTTCTTTAAATTATGCGTACACATTTTAAAATATATTCTAGTACAAAGGCTAATCATAAGTGGCTATATTTCTTATCTGTATTAAAATAATTTTTCTTTGTTGAAAAAGTAGTTAAATTTTTATATGACTTTGGAAAGTGATTTTTACTTCCTATCAGGCAACAGTGACAAATGTTGTTTGAGAAACTTGCCAGTAGGAGGTACATTAAGTGGAAGATATCTGTGACAAAGTACTAGCAGCACCAGCAAAAGATTAATGTGGAAGCTGTGGAATAAGAGAGATGTGAAGCCAAAACCCTGGAAAATGGTGGGCAGGAAGCAGCATGTTGGGCAGTAAAATGAACAAAAATGCAGAGTAACAAGAATAAATGCCTAAGTGTCAGGAAACAGTATCAAAGCAAGATAAGTCATCAAAGTTCATGTGGAAAATAACATTGTGAGCCTGTGTAAAGATAAATATTTAATCTATCTGTTCCATGCAGGTAGGAAAAGATGAGTTGTTGAAAACATTTGATTTTAGTATCTGAGTGGATAAATTAGTTAACTATCTATAACAGTGGTCGGCAAACTGCGGCTCAGCAAACTGCAGTTCAGGAGCCACATGCGGCTCTTTGGCCCCTTGAATGTGGCTCTTCCACAAAATACCAACTTCTGCGCATGGGCCACGAAGTTTCAATCGTACTGTACGTGTGCGCCCGCACATGGTATTTTGTGGAAGAGCCACACACAAGGGGCCAAAGAGTCACATGTGGCTCGCGAGCCATGGTTTGCCAACCACTGATCTACAATAATAAAAGCATAATATGTTATTTAGACCAGACGTCCTTCTAGATGACTTTTCGGATGAAGCTGAGGCTGTGAGGGAAGCCCAAGTCCTGGGTGCCTGGATCGAAGGTGACAGAGGGAAGCCAGTGCCGGCAGCCAGGGGAAGGAAGGCCTACTATTGCATGAATTTTGTGCATCGAACCTCTATTCCTATATAATAAAAGGCTAATATGCAAATCAACCGAACACTGGAATGACTGGTAGCTATGATGCACACTGACCACCAGGGGAAGATGCTCAATGCAGGAGCTGCTGCCTGGTGGTCAGTGAGCTACCACAGGGGGAGCACCACTCAATCAGAAGCCAGGCTCATGGCTGGTGAGCACAGCGGCTGTGGCAGGAGCCTCTCTCATCTTGGCGGCAGTCGGACATCCCCCAAGGGCTTCCAGACTGCGAGAGGATGCAGGCCGGGCTGAGGGACGCCCTCCCCCTCCAGTGCATGAATTTCATGCACCAGGCCTTTAGTTAATGCTATAATAGATTATGACAATCTTAGTGGCTTCAACGAACACAGACTTATTCTCTCATGACTCTGAAGGGCACAAGTCTAGAATCGGCCTCTCTGCATTAAGAGCCAGTGAGAGGCCCTGGCTGGTTTGGCTCTGTGGTGAGAGTGTTGGCCTGAGGTGTGAAGGGTCATGGGTTGGATTCTGGTCCCTCGGTGGGGGTGTGTACAAGAGGCAACTAATCCATGTGTCTCTCTCACATCGATGATTCTCTTTCTCTGACTTTATCCTTCCCTTCCACTCTCTCTAAAAATCAATGGAAAAAGTATCCTCGTGAGAATTAACAACAAAAAGCCAGTGACAGCAGAACTATGTTTCTTTTTTGATACTCTGGGGAAGAGTCTGTTTTCTTGTCCTTACCAGCTTTTAGACATGACCTGCATTTCTTGGTGCAGGGTCCTGGCAATTGAGTGGGCCCACATGTATAGTCTAAAATAATCTCCTTACCTAAAGTCAGTTTATTAGCAACCTAATTCCATGTGCAAACATACTCCCCCTGCTGTGTAACAGGTTCTAGGGATTAAGGAATGAACATCAATGGAGGACCATTATTCTTCCTACAGCAATGGGTTTGGGATTAAAAATTAAACAGTGATGCCCATACTTGATCAATCTAAAATTGTACAGTTATTTTTTATAGGGGAAATTCTGTGTTCTCTCCCCAATTCTACTAACTAAACTTTTTAAACCTAAGTTTTAACTTAATATGATGGAGCTAATCATGTCTATTTATTAATTATTTCATCTATCTATCTATCTAATCAATGAGGTCCTAGAAGTGCCAAATATTATGTCAGGAAAAAAATATAAAACAGATGTCATTGCTCACATGAAAACACAATTACAGCATTTATACATTGTTTGTAATATTCTGAAATTATGAACATATTGGGTCGTGAGTACTGACATTATCTTGGAATGAGGTTATAGCAGTTAATGTGGAAAGAAGAGATCATATTCCATAAATTAGTTATAGACAACAGGACTTCATGTTGGGAATATATATGTCGGTTAGGAAGTGAAAAAAAAAATATATGAGTCAGTAATAACTCTAAAGATTTTAGCCTGAGAAAATGAAAAAATGAAATCATTTTCAAATGATCTGAGGAAGGTGTGTAATCACACAGAAACTCCATTTCTTTAACATGACCCTTCTTCCTTTCTGCCTATCCACTCTCTTCCTTAACCATTAAGTTATTAGGATGTCAGATTCTGGTCAGTAAAAACAAAAACAAAAGAACCTGTCTTAAGAACAAATCCCCAGGTCTGCTGACCACAGAAACAGAATTTCACTCAAGCTCAAGATAACATCATGACTTTAGTTGTGTTACAGCCCAGGCCTGTGAAAAAACAATGCCATGACTGACATCAGACCTAATGCAATGATCAACTATTGCCTACTCTGGCCCCAACCAATCAGTAGAGCCCAGGACCCCAACTCCTGTAGTCACCTTGAATAATGATTTTTCCCCCGGAAGCAAGGTCTTTTCTGTGACTCTGGGCTTGGTGCTGTTTCCTCAACTAATAAACCCTTTCTTGGCTGCAAACTCCTGTTCATGTTTGATTGGGTTTTGATATGCACAGTCAAATGGACCCCTTTAATCTGCTAACAGGTTCAGTTAAGCTTCAAACATGTTGAATTTTGAAGGTCCATTATATCCTTTCAGGTAGACAAGCTGAGTGTGCAGTTAGGCATCCAAGTCTGGAGGTGAGTTGGAGGTTTACATGTAGGGATCATGTGCATACAGGTGTGTGGCCTGAGGCTGGAGGAGAACTCTGAAAATACGAGTGTAGGCACCAATGACAACAGTACTAAGGATTGAGTTCTCACACAGGGCAATATTAAGAAGTCATGTAGGAAAGGTTAAATCAGCAAATGGGACTGAAAAGAGCTACAAAGAGTGAGTAGAAAAATAGAGTTTGGTATCCTGGATACCAAGGGGAGACAGCATGTCATTAAGGAGGGAGATGTCAATAATGCCAAATGCTGCTGCGAGGCTGATTACAATGAAGTCTGAAAACTGAATGCTGGAATTATCACTGGCCATTTAGACATCGAAGAAACTGACCCTGGGGTCTTGTGAAAATGGTTTCTATTATCAAACAGCACTCAGAAATAGTGTCGCTTTAATAATATATCTTTCAAACTTTCATAGTTTAAATAGGCGAGTCCATTAGAGGCTGTAATTGGTTACCATCTGGTCAACCCCCTTTGCTACCAGTCAGATTAGGCATTTAATAAGAACTTAATTTGTATTGGATTAATAAGTGTTCCCGGGTATGAAATAAAGAGGTGACTATTGGTGACTACTGGCACCTGGCAACCTTATCCTGAGTCATCTCTCTTGGGTCCTTCTTGTCATTTAGGACATTGGATGATGTATCCTGTGTTTAAAATAAAGTATGAATTGTGTTCAGCAACATTTTACATTGAATTCTCTTGTCAATACACAATGCAGGGCCTGGTACCCAGTGGGAGCTTAATAAATGCCAAGTAGATGACAAGTGACAAGGCTTAGGGAATTGTAAACATAATATTGATGGGATGTCTCAATTGCAAATTATTTTTATAACTGCTGATTTGAATGTAAAAGTCAAAACTTTAGTACATACAATGATTAAGAATAGTGACAATTATATATATATGTATCAATACCTTAATACTAAATTAATTCACTGATTTAATAATTCACATCATATACTGACAACGAACTAAGAGTCCAATTGCACTCTGAAACATTAATTGTTGTACACTCATGTGTATTATTTATCCACTGCCTTATAATAAGCACACAAATATCAGCTGTATTAACGAGAAAATAAATGAGCTATATAATACTACATAGATCATTATTGGTAATTATATTTCTTCTCTGTATTTACTTGGCTCCAGGCTTTACTTCAAGACATTTTTCAAACAGAAAAATAATCTTCATATGCCTTCAGAGTATGAGAAAAAAGTAAAAATGCCTTGATTGATTAGTCAATTAGCACTAAGTACTAGTTCTAATTTTTCTGCATATTAGAAAGTCTGTTAATAGACTACAGTAGAATTAAGTACCTATAAGTAAAAGAAAAAGCTGTCAAAGAAAAAAACATTTTCATAGGTAACCATGTTAAGCTGAAAAGGAAAATTGGGGGGCAGGATGGGGGCAGGAAGGGGGTGGCTTGCAACCTAGTTCAGTATCAGGTTAAAACTGTAGTCTTACTTCCCCACTCTGACTGACAGGGCGGAGCTGCAGAGCCTAACCCCAGAGCCTGCCACAGCTGACTTGGGAGGAGCTGTGGGGACCCTCAGGGGCCCACCAGCCACAGGAGGAGATATATAGGTCAGCGTCTCCCCAGGAGTTCAGTTCAGGCATTGGATCCGGAATTCCCCTGGACAAGCAGATCTGCAAAATAAAGATCAAACTTTCCTCCCTCAGAGTGCTGGCTGATCGTTCTCCCCTGCATTCGGCCACAACAAAGCAGGATAAAAATGATAACAGAGCTACAGTCAGCATGGGGGACTTGAAAGACCATTAGATTTGAGTCCCCAGAGGCCACTGGGCTCAGTCATTTAAACCTTCCCTCTGCTGCAGGCTCCCTCATCACTGAAGCATCGGTGAGAGCACTGCAATAGTGTTTTCGTTGTTTTTGAGTAAATTCCCCAGAGAGGATTTGCTTGCTCATGTGGTAGTTCTATTCTTAATTTTTTGAGAAACCTTCATACTGTTTTCCATGATGGCTGCACCAATTACTTTACCACCAACAGTACACAAGGGTCCCCTTTTCTCCACATCCATTCCAACACTTGTCTTCTGATATAACCATTCTTACAGGTGTGAGGTGATACCTCACTGTGGTTTTGATTTGCATGTCCCTAGTAGCTAGTGATATTGAGCATGCTTTCATGTTAATATGTCTGTTGAGAATCTGTATGTCATCTTCTTTGGAAAGATGTCTATTCAGGGCTTCTGCCCATTTTTTAATCATACTATTTTTGTTATTGAGTTGTATATGTTCTTTATATATTGTGAATATTAGCCCCTTATCAGAAGTACCATTTGTAAATATCTTCTTCCATCCCAAATCTGAATCTTATTTTAAATCAAAAAAATAATCCCTTACTTAAAAAATGATTTTATATTTGTTAATCCTCACCTGAGGATATTTTTTCCATTGATATTTAGAAAAAATGAAAGGGAGGGAGGGATTCGGAGGGAAAGAGAGAGAAAGATGGATGTGAGAGAGACACATCAATTGGTTGCCACCCATGCACCCCAACCAGGGCCAGGGATTGAACCTGCAACCCAGGTATGTGCCCTTGACCAGGAATCAAACACATGACCTTTCAGTGCATGGGCCAATGCTCTAACCACTGAGAACACTGGCTGGCCAGGGCTTAAATAATTTTAAATATACAAAACAGTATTGTCAAAGTTTAATAAAATGTGATGAATTTATAAATAATTTGAGTATTAAATAAATAAAAATTGAAGAAACTACATATATTTTGATGGAAAGCCATAAGGCTAATATGTAGTAATTTAGTTTTCTTATGAGTGCTACTTTAAATATATTTGTTAGTTTTAAGATGGGATTTAATTACATAAAATTTATTTTAAGTTAATGTGTCTTATATTTTCTTTCAAGTAAAAGGAAAATAGTTTAAAGGTTAAATATTCTTCAAATGTGAAACTAACGCAAGCATTTTGTTCCAGGTGAGAATGTCTCCAATAATAATATCTACTTTTGAGTGAAATTAAAAGTGTCTTTTAAAAAAAAAAAGGTTACGTTAGATCAAATTAGATTATTGTATTGTTAAAACTTTTTTCCAAATTATATAAACTGACTTGGCTATTTCAGATAATTTTTGAGAGTACTCAATTAGTATTTCAAAATTCTAAAGAGTAAAAATCATATTATTCAGACCACATATTTCAACCTGTTCTCTGTGGGAACACACTTTCTTAGATTATGCACACTCTTCTGAATTTTCATGTTAAAGCTTTAAATAAAAGCGGGATACCCCTTTTCCTTTGGAAGGGGTATGAATGAAATGGTCTAATTTGGTTTTGACCTTCTGCTGGTCTGAGAGGCTGGTTTCTATTGAAAATTAGAAATGATAGGAAGACAAAAAAAAAAAGCCTTTTTGAAGGGAGGTACTCTATCTCCCTCTTGTGCTTCCTTTAAAAGAAAAGCAAGTGTAGAAGTTATTGATTCTGTGGTTTCCAGCCTTATGCAATTGCATTTCAATGGCTAAAGAAAGCCAGTTGCTGTAGCTCCTGGACTAGCAACACAAAAGCAATCAGAGATATGTTGAACAGTTTGCAGCTCAATCTGTGTTTGGATCTTGATATGTTTGGAAGCTAATAAGCATGAAAAATAGTATTGACTCTTGGTTCTGCTCCTGTTCTTACTAAACTCATTTGTCAGAAAAAGTCCTTGAACATGCCAGCAATATGTCTTGTTAGTAAAACAAGCAGAAAACCTTCCTGGCTTAGGTCATGCTGCAGTACAAATGATGAAACTTACCACCAGAAATGTAAAGTAATAAATTATTTTTCATCTGAGGACCATACCAGGGAAAATAGTGGCCCTATGTAACATGGTAAAACTGCTACTGTTGGAACTAAAATGAATCATTGGGCTTAATAAATATCCAATTAATTATTTCAACCCAGGTGTAAATTCTTTGCCATAGAAAATGTAGGCACATGAGTCTTGTTTTCTTTTTAAGGCTAGTTTAAATATGGAAAGTCAATGTTTTATTAACCTCTCAAAATTAATAAAGAGAAACCTCACTTAATGTGGAACTGGGAGGCTAGAAGGAGGTGCTCACACGCAGTAGCTCGAGGTCAATTACAGGCAGGATTGTCAACTTCTGACCCCAACAAAACCATCACTAGGAAAAGAAATCACCCATTTTTGGCCCCAACAGGAAAAGATTGCATGTCCTAAAAGAAATCAATTACTTTAGCAACACAGCCAACAAGAAAGCATCATCTCAATGTAAACATTCATACTTGCTCTCGAGTTGATGAAAATTATCAATTGGTACACACATTGATGAACCAAAAAATACAGTAATGTCATTGTCAGGTGATCCTCCCATATGGTATTTATAATCAGCTAGTATTATTCACAGATGTTTATTGGTCTAAGGTAACTTGTAGAAAGCGGATCACTCAAATATGCTTTATAACAAATTATCCCAAAAATCAGTGGCTGAAAAGAACAGGAATAGCCACTTGTTCTTGTTCCTGGATTGGTAGGTCAGCTGGAGCTCTAAGTAGCTTCTCTGAAGCTGCTTGGCCAGAGCAGTTGGAATAGGTCTGCTCACATGTGTTCAGTTGGACTGAGAGGCACTCTTTCCCGGTGCTTGAGCTAAGGCTCAAGCAATCTCAATCAGATAAGCACACTGTGGGCTTCCTCTGTCCTTATATCTGTTTAAATTCCTTTGGGTAGAGCAAGTCATATGAGCGAGCTTAAGTCAAGGGATGGGAATTTGCCTCTCAAGAGAGGCCTTTCAAAGTCCCAGGACAAAGAACGTGGTTGCAGGGAATGCTGAAGAAATTAGACGAACACGTTTTTCCACAGACAGCTTTTCTGGCCTATTCTTTCTTTTTCTGGAATTTCAATTGCATTCGTATTATAACTTCTGAGAGTGACTCACATCTCTTATAATTTTGTCTATTTTATGTATATTTTTCTATCTATATTGAGTTTAGATATTTTGTCAACTTTTCCATTTTATAAATCCTGAATTCCACAGCACACAATCAGTAGTTAGGCCCATCTATTGATTTCTCAATTTCATATACTGTATTTTTTAATTTCCAATTTTAAAAAAAACTACATTATTTTTTACAATTTTAATTATCTCTCTAAATTCCCTCATCCTTTGGTCTAGTTTGAATTTTTCTTTCTCCATATTTTTGAGTATATGAATCATACTCATCTTAACTATTTAACATCCTATTAACATCAGTATATATAGCACATCTTGCCTTGCTTCTGTAGCAGGTTTTCTCTTGATTTCGGTCCCAGAATGTTATTTTCAGCATTCCTAGTACATTTGCTAGGTGTGCTCCCCATACACTGTGATGGTCCAGAGATCAAGTCTTTCGCTGCAGCAGACAGCATGGAGCTGGGTCAGGACCGATCCCCGGTGAACTGCCTGGTTTTTATTCCCAAGGCACATAGCTCTCTAGCTCTCCAGGTATTTATTTTTTATTTATTTATTTATTTATTTATTTATTTATTTATTTATTTATTTTTAAACACTTTCTTTTTATATTTTATCGATTTTTTTACAGAGAGGAAGGGAGAGGGATAGAGAATTAGAAACATCGATGAGAGAGAAACATCGATCAGCTGCCTCCTGCACACGCCCCACTGGGGATGTGCCTGCAACCCAGGTACATGCCCTTGCCCGGAATCGAACCCGGGAACCTTCAGTCCACAGGCCGACGCTCTATCCACTGAGCCAAACTGACCAGGGCAGCTCTCCAGGTATTTAATTCAGAACCTGGGAAGTTATTCTGACCCTAACATTGATAGCTGCAGGGAATCCCACCCATGCCAATTCTCAGAGGATTATTCCTTCCCTGCTCACGCTCTTTGTCCTGAATAGCTTTTGATTCAACAAGTGTCTGGAGGGCCCTCGAGCTTTGCAATCAGCAAAACCCCTGTTGGTTTCAAACCCATCCAGGGACAAACCCTGGAACCTCAGGCCGTGTTTGCTCTCATTCCTGTCCCGGAAACACTGGCTACACAGGGTCTTTGGCTCATTTCTTCCTACCAGGGTTTTCAATTCTCATCTGGCATTTCTCTGGGGCCCTTCTCTTTAGCAAATATTTCTCTCCACAGCATCAAGTGAACGAGGGAATAGCTCCTATGCTCTTCGGGGTTTGTCATCCTCTTTGGTTTCTGACCTCCTACCAATGTAGATTCAGCAAAAGACTTTGGTGGGAACTGACCCCATGTTTGTAAAACCCAAAGTTTCCACAATTTCTGCTGCAGCTCCAGGAAATTGCCCAAAGATGCTGGGCTCTCTGTCCTCCGGCAGAGGCCCTCTCCTGGTTCAAGCCTCGATTCTGGCCTCTAGAGTCTATGCCAGGAACCGACAAATTGCTCTACGGGGAAAAGGGGAGCTGCCCATGCGCAGCTTCACACATAAAATAGTCCTGTCTGTGGAGACTCTTAGCCTCTTTGGTCCTTCTTGCTTCCTCAGCAATCGGATATATCCGAAAACATGACTTTTATGTTGTACTCACCTATTCTATTTGTTCTCGGTGTGAGCAATGGCCTGAAGGAAACTATCCTACCTAGAAGCAAAAAGCAATTCCGTTCTAACAACTGCTCAGTGATTCAGCCAAATCTTAGATTTACACAACTGTCCCCCCTCCCCCGCCTAGTTACATAAATACATCAGCTACAGCGTGTCTACAAATGTGTTAGGAACAAATATGTAACCAATCCTTTGGCTTCTCTAAATTCTGTGGAAGTGAGGCTGATCTAACCAGGTTCCTGAGGGTCTATTTTTGGGGGGATAGCATGGGGGGGACTGTTATACTTTCCTGTGGAGATTTTGAAACTTTTTCCACATTTAAATCTCTAGTTTCTCAGACTCTGATGCTTTCTCTGAGGGCTCGCCTCTCCCCATCTACAAGCCTTCTCAAAAATTTAAAATCCCCCCATTACTCTTTCTAGACATTTAAAAACTTCTCTTTTCCATACTATTCCACCTACAAATCCTCTATCTCGAAATCTGCCCAGCAAACCTCTTCTAGGAAAGCTGGGCTTGCCTGGAATTGTGTAGCTGGAACTAGAACATTGAATAGATGTTCTTGGTTCTCAATGTGTTCTAGGTCATTTTTCAAGCTCCACTGGTTTCCATACAACTTCCCCTGCCCTATCCTGCTACTCTGTTCTCCTTTCACCTTTGGGGGGGGGGGGAGGGAGGGGTACTATGGAAAGTAACTGCACAGGGTGATCTGGTCATAAATTCCTAACTTGGTAGGTCATGGTGGGTGGTCACACCCCAGGCATATATCTTCTTCAGTAAAAGGTTTATCTTTGCTTTATGTAAGCCCTATCCATTGGTTCTGTGCATCTAGGTGGACACATCTTTGAAAGAAAGCTAACCATCGCCAACAGAGCACATAATCCTAATTATCTCATAATCCCATCGTGGAGTTACTTTCTCTCACTTTCATGTAATTTTCTTTCC
The DNA here is from genome assembly GCF_014108235.1 of Myotis myotis. NCBI lineage: Eukaryota > Metazoa > Chordata > Mammalia > Chiroptera > Vespertilionidae > Myotis > Myotis myotis. The sequence goes on from NW_023416401.1 coordinate 47,117,389, forward strand.
ATTCCTTCCTTAGTTTCAAAGGCATGAAAGAAACTGCAGACTATTATCCTCCAAGCATTTATCTCAGTCTGTTAAGATCTTGCTTCCACATGTCTTTTGGCTCAAATAAAATTTTATAAAAATTCTCTACAGGTTTGAATGTTTCTTATGTCAACACACCCCTGAAGCTGGGGGCCAGGTGGACTCGGCAGTGGGTTCCCTGAGAAGGTCATCAACCCATTCCTGTCCTCTGAAAGTCCCTTTCTGCCCCCACAGGACCTTTCCTCTTACTGTCCTTAAAAATTTCCCACGGGCTGTATTGCGATGTAGATGATAAACTTTCTGGTTTAAGAGACTTACATAGGTTTTTTTGAAAGATAAAGGTAAGATATTAGGAACTGAGCAAACATCATCTTTCTGCAAGTAGTTTGGTTAACAAAATTATTGTCATTATGTATGCAAAAAATGTCAACTTTTATACTCAGGGCTGAAATACAAATTCTTATAAAAGGCCTTAGTCATGTTTATTACGCAACTATTTAGCACAAATATTAACTTAAATATTTGTATGTTTTTGCCTGGCAAAGGCAAGACAAATGTTATAGACAGAGTACATATCCATAGATATAAAAGGCTAGGGGACTGTCTGACCGTTCAACTGGTAGCTATGATGTACACTGACCACCAGGAGGCAGACGCTCAACGCAGGAGCTGCCGAGCTGCGGTGACTTGGCAGCAGCGGTTCTCGAGTGACACACCCGGAACCAGAGAGGAGGGAACCCCGATTCCCGGGTGCGCCACCCAAGAACCACCCTCTCGCAATATGGGACCCCTTAGGGGATGTTGGAGAGGTGGTTTTGGCCTGATCCCCGCAGCCTGGCCGAGGGACCCCACCTGCCAGAAGGACCCTGTTTACTCTGCAGACAACCTTTGAGCCAATGCGCCGCCCCAGGTGCAGCTGGCCAGGGAGGGACTGTGGGATGTTGGCTCCAGGGTGTGTCCAGCCTGTCTCACCAGTCCCACCCCGCCAGCCACCTTCTAATTAATTTCCTTTCAATGTACATGAATCCATGCACTGGAGCACTATTGTTTTGTATAAAATACTAGAGGCCCAGCATGCACAAAATCGTGCATGAGTAGTTCGCTTCTGCTTGCCTCAGCTGGCCGCCCGGCCCTCCACCGCTCAGAGCTCTCCACCACTAGTAGCTGGTGCCCACCCGCTTCTGCCACGGAAGCCACTGCTCGTTTGGTCGTAACAGCATTATGGAGTGATGGCCACGGGTCTTTTATATGAGAGATACTTTTGCTTGGGGACAGACTTGTAAATTTTGTGAATATAATTATTTTGAATGTCAATTAGGCACCAACATAAAAAAAAAAAAAATAGAGTTTAGGACCTGGAAGTAATCATAAATATCTCTTGCTCTACTTTTTTTATGATAAGAAAATTCAAACACTGAGTTTTTAGGTGATTTTCCATCTTAAATCTGCTTTCCTTTTCAAGAACTGTTTTTCTCATTTGGAAATACGTACTTGGCACAGTTTACAAATCTTATCTGCCTAAGCTTCTTACTGATTTGCCAATGTATTTTCTCTTTTTAAAGAGAAAATAATCTTTAAAACCTAATGATATATATCATTCAATTTTCATTTTAATAACAAATTTACAGTAAGAAAACTTTTCAAGGATTTGAAGTATTAAATGAATTTTGTAGAAATTGATGAACCATGCATTAGTTCTTTTATATAGATGCATCAAAGAAAATGGTAGAAATATATATACATTATAATCTTCAAATATACATTTGAAATACTACACAATAACATAACTTTAACATTTATATAGCACAGCATAAAAATAGGTAATATTCATCAAACCATATGTGTGACATACTTTTTCCTAGGACATGAACATATGTTAAGCCACTTAGCCTAAGATGTAGACATACTATTTTCATATGGGGAAACCTATGGATATAAAAGTAATTTGTCCAAGATTGCAAAGATTATTATTCTAGAGTCCATGTTCTTTATACTGAAGTACATTGCCCAGATATGAGTTTTAATGATGAATACAATGAAGAACAGGGCAGAAGGCATTCTGGATGAAACAATTGGCAATTTGGGGTAGGGAAGGGTAGGAAGCTGTGACTAATGAGAGTAATTTTCCCAGGAATAGCTGTGTTTAAAAAGATTAAGAATAATCTGACTTTTCCCCTTTCCGTACCAACATAGAGCATAGTACTTGCACATGTACACGTATTTATATAAACATACACACATTCCCTGCATAGTGCTTTGGCTAATCTAGCTTGGAGGACACCACAAGCTGTATGATGGGCTTACAGAAAGCTTCTGCGCTACACTGTCACGTTACTGAGAGGAGAAGCTTGGCAAATGAAGGCCCTCTTTATGGATATTTCATCTAATGCAATTTGTGTTTTGTTGTTAATTTCAAGTTTTTCATGACATAAAGCACAGTGTTTCTCAAACCTGTGTTCTGAGCAACGCAGGGAACATGAGGTGGGAAATGAGATCAGGAAGGAGGAGAGAGCATGGGATGCTGAGCCTCAAACTGGCTTCAGCAAAAACGGATCCACGCATGTGCAGTATATCGGTTTCTTAGAGCCACTGTGACAAAGTTGCCCAAACGGGGTGTTTTAGGATCATGTAAATTTCTCTCTCACTGTTCAGGAGGCTAGAAATGAAGGTGTCCACGGGGATGATTCCTGTGGATCCGTCCCCTTCTCTCTCGTCGCTTCCGGTGGTTGTCTGCCCTCTGGCATACATGCCTTCCAGGAGCAGCACACACTTCAATCCTCCGCCTTCACCCAGTGGGTCACATGATAAGCCAGGTCCAATAATCTCCCTGTTGTAGGTCAATCGAGTTGAGACACATCTGACAAATCCCTCGGGCAGCACCTACTCAGTGCAAGATAGTGTAAGTGGGAGGTGTCTATTACGAAGGAAAAGCGGGAGAAGAACGTGTTGGAAGCCCCGTTTAAAATCAAAGTACTCATGGAAGCGTATAAACAATGTGGCCAGATTTTTGTAAAATTTAAAGCATGGAGAATTAAGGTGGAATGAAGGTAATATTTTGGAACTATTCACCTTTTAATTATGGTAACTTATTGGCTAAAGTCCAGAGATTAAATACAAATTAGACAACAATAGAGCTATTTGTGTAAGGAAGTAATACTATTTAGAAGTAATTTTACTTGTTTCGATACATGACTGATGTTATCTAGCATGTTCTTCCAAAGAAGACTTCTATGGATGGGGCTCACTTTAATCACATGACGGGTCTGGAATTTAGTTGGTGGATTAATAGTCAAAGCCTGCCATCTGGTGGAAAAAATAAAAACTGTGGCACATCCTCTTATTCATTTGCTTTCCACGATTTTATTTGTACCACCTGGCTAAATGGTCTGAATTACTGTTTACACACACACACACACACACACACACACACACACACACATCCAGCAGCCCTAATGGATTTCAGTTTTTCAGGCAGTGAATAATATGAAGTGCTATCGTGAGAATTTAGATTAATTGTGGCCAAGATGTGAGAAAGCTATGTTCTATTGCAATCTGTTTAGAGTCTGTGGGTCGCGACAATGAAAATACATCCTGCATATCAGATATTTACATTACGATTCATAACAGTAGCAAAATTACAGTTATGAAGTAGCAACGAAAATAATTTTATGGTTGGGGGTCACCACAACATGAGGAACTGTATTAAAGGGTCGCGGCATCAGGAAGGTTGAGAACTACTGGTTTAGACACTGCTTTTGAAATTATTCAAATAACTTAAACTCATAGTCATTAGCCTATATATGCCATCTCTCAGATTTCTTTTGGTGCACTTTCCCTTTTTAACTCCTGAGTAATTCATCTAAATTTTATATTCACACCCTCAACCCCACCCCTGCCAAACTCACATATAGATATTAACCAGAAAATCAAGGAAATAAGGTGAATTCTATTTTGCCCTCTAGACTAGAGTGTCTCAGTTTGTGTGTGCGGGGGGAGGGTGGTGGAGGTACTGTAGGACTCTTAGGATTCCACACACTTTCTCTAAAGGGAGATTATGATAAAAAAAAAAAATTTAGCACGCTGTTTCTTCTTACTTTGCAAGCCTCATGGACATTTTGCGAGAAGTCTCTCAGCATGCATAGCAGCGTTTGCACACTCAGCACACTGGAGCCCTGTTTGCCCTCTTGGGTCCAATCTCAGCCTTTGGAGGGAGAGAGATTCCCACTGATAGGTGGCGCCTACTCGCTGTGGAGAGCAGGGGATCAGTGCCCGGCGGGTGACCTTGATTGCTCTCTGCTGGACTAACTCTCCCAAACTCTCCTTACACACCTTTAGCTCATTTTTTTTATGACAAAAACGAGGTCTTCAAATGTAAATCCCGCTGCCTCTTCCTTGTCATTGTGTCGCTGTTGTATGACTTTTGACCATGGATTATATGGGCCAAAGGTGAAATGTACTGTAAATGTTTAACATCATTTTTTTGGGTAGTTTCCTTATTTAGTTATCTATTTCCCTCTGTTTATATTTTCTTAGGAGTTGTGTTTTGCAAACTTGTGTGATTGCTTAACATGGTCATTTTTGAGACAAGATGTGACATGTAAGAGGATGGGTACAGGCCTTAGCCAGTGGACAATTCCAGTGAGGTCACTGATGCAGAGTTATGGTCATTTGAGGAATTCTATGAGTATCACGGGGAGACACGAGAAGGCCAAGTGCAAAAAAAGAGCTATTTGCCGATGGGGTTCACATAGGCTAGCAAAGCGCGGTGACCTTTTCCATTGTGAATTACGTGTGCAAGAAACAGCTGTGCAAAAACAACAAAGGCTTCTGCAAAACGAAGAAAGACTTAACCACAAGTCAGAGCTATGGAACAAGTAAAGGTGTTGATTATTTTAAGTGGATATTCGGATCTCAAACAGAGTAAAGATTTTAACAAAAAAGTCACATCCCTTGATAAGGCTTAGAAAACAAGTTATCAGCAGAAACTTTAGCTCAGAGGAGGAAAAAAAAGACTGTTGGCGACCAAGCCACATGTAAATTATAGTGAGTAAATGTTAGGACAACACGCAGGGTAACAATCTGAAAACACCCCATTCTCCGACAGCACCACAAGTTCAAGTATTGAGGACACATAGTCGCTTCAGTGTTCTAAACTGAAAAACAAATTCTCTATCCAGATTGATGATGCCAATAAATACCATGTTTGGCATTTGTAATACTGGCAAATAACAGTGAAAGTCAACATTTTTTTTTTTTTTTTTTTTGCAATGAGCTGTCCCAAACAAGCAGAGGCATAAATCTATTTCATATTTGTTCTTTATCTGGAAATAGCAAGCGTATCTTCGAGGAACTTGGTTGGTGTCTGCACTGATAGTACCTGTCCATGTTTGGTTTTGTGATATGTCACCTCTCTGGTTACAAATGTTAAACTCGAATCCTGATAACACAGCTTCACAAAGAGAAGTTATTGTCAAAAACTCTCGGACATGAAATGGAAAATACTTCAAAATGGTTAATGGTACAAGGCCAGTTCAACTCATGATGTTCAACAATGATGTGGAAACCAGATTAACAAATGTATAATTCTCCTGGAACACTGAGTCATCTAGTGGTTTAGCAGGGAAAGGCTTCTCACCAGCCTCTCTGAAGTGAACGGTGAATTACAGGAACACACCCAAGAAAATAGGCCACACACTCTGTCTGCTTTTGAAAAGGAAGAACAGCTGATGAACACAGCCTTACCAGAAGAGCCCCACTGAGTGAGCCAGTTGGACAAATCTCTTCATCACTTCAGATAAAATGTTTCACCTTCAAGTGGATTTAGAAAGGAAGACCATGCTGCAAAAGGAAACTGTGAAGTGTTTCCTTTCTCACATGGGATTCAGATTGAGGAAGTCTTAGTTTTACTGAAAACCACTGGGAAAAGATGGCAGAACCAGTTTGAAAATGAGTTTTCCTCCCTTTCCACACAAGCGCGGGACCGAATGACAGACCCTTGCAGGGAACCTTATGCTCAGCTTCTGAACTGATTTTGTGAGAAGAGGAAGAACCTTGTGCGGTAACATCTGGTTATGGACTCCAGATGAAAAATATCGATCTGCTCCTGGAGAAGTTTCGGGCTTCAGTGAAAACGGTAGAACATTTTGCTGCAGTGTTCAACGTCTTACACATGAACAAGCTTCTTTTTGTCTAACAAGCACGGGACTGATACGATACATTTCACTTGAAAGCGTGTGTGCTTAACTCAACTTCTATCAAGAATGGAATATCTGAGTCCAGCAAAAAGCTTTATATTAAAGTGAAAATTTTGTTATCACTACAAGTCCCAGCAGGAAATGAATGGCCCATCTGATTATATTTTTAAAAGGCACTGTTTACCGAGATGAAAGTGTGGAAACACCAGGGGTGGTGGCGAACCTCTGTATTTGAAGCAGCTAGTGGTTAACGGCCATAACCCTGAAGGATAAATGGGTAGGGACCTTCAAGGAGAGGTCTTATAAATGGCTTCTCAATTATCTGTTGTAAAGGACCAGGTTTACTTTTCAGTTTGTTTTTTTTTTTTCAGAAATGTTCAATCTGCTGAAGATCAATACTTGAAAATGAAAGTAAATTAAAAATAAATAAATTACTAGAAATGTGTGAAGTTATAATTTGGAAATGAAAATAAATCACTAGAAAAAAATGAAGTTGCGAGTTTGATCCTTGGTAGGGGCTCGTACAGGAAGCAACGATAGATGTTTCTCTCTCTTGCGCTCTCTCTCTCTCTCTCTCACAAATCAATAAACATATCCTCTAGTGAGAATAAAAAATAGTAATGGCAAAAACTAAACAGGTAAATCCTGGTCAAAACCATCATCTCTTAGTTGACTAACTCAATCCTTGCCCCTCTTTGTAGCCTCTTTCAGTCTATGTTCAACAGAACTAGGTCCTGTCAAATGCAGTCCTTGACTTCCCTTCCTAAAACCTTCAGTGGCTCCCCATCTCACTTGCAGTGAAAGCAAATGATTTACAATGAGCAGTAAGACTTGGCAGTCCACTCCCAACAGGTTTCTTCTAATATCAGCTCTGATTACGCCCCTCACCGACCCTGCTCCCCTTGATGTGACATAAACTCAGAGAGCGCTCCACTTTGGGGCACACCCACTTGCTGCTCTTGCCGATTCCCTCCAGTTGCACATTCTTCAGATCTTTTCTCCAATGTCTTTTCCACATCGTCCCAAATCCACCCTTTTAAAATTACAACTTCCTCCAACATATACTCTCCTTCTGTGTCTCAGTTTTTTCTAACTCACATTTTATTTTCTACCACAATATATATTTTTTTGTTTGTTGGCTGTTTCCACAATCTAGAATATACATTCTATGAATGCTTATGATTCCTGGCTGCTTAGCTAAATGATATATCTCCAATATTCAGAATAGATCCTGGCAAATAATAGGTGATTATTCATTTTTAAAATTCATTTAAAATTGAATTTTAAAAATGAATCTCTCATTCAACTTTATAATGTTTTTAATGAGTGATGATCCATAGTATGAATTCTTTTTTTTATTTATTTTCTATTTTTTAATTAAATCTTTATTGTTCAGATTATTACATTTGTTCCTCTTTTTTCCCCCCATAACACCCCTCCTCCCAGTTCCCGCCCCATCCTCTGCCCTCACTCCCCACCCACTGTCCTCATCCATAGGTGCACGATTTTTGTCCAGTCTCTTCCCACATCTCCCACACCCCTTTCCCCCCCAAGAATAGTCAGTCCATTCCCTTTCTATGTCCCTGATTCTATTATGATCACCAGATTATTTATTCACTTGATTCTTAGATTCACTTGTTGATAGATGCATATTTGTTGTTCATAATTTGTATCTTTACCTTTTTCTTCTTCTTCCTCTTCTTAAAGGATACCTTTTGTTGTGCCCAGATTTCAAGGTTCCCAAGACCCCCAGGGAGCCAGTCAGTCCGATGCAAAAGCAAAGAGTCCTTTAATGCAAGCCGGCTTGCGTTCCCCGTTCACCAGACCCACCGACACAACGGAAAGTCCAGTGGCGGAGAGAGAGAGGCCTGATGGGACAGGGGGTTATATAGGGGGGGTGGAGTGAGGGCAGGAGAGGGGACTGTGGGCCCCGCCGATTGGCCAGGCGCGAGTCAGTACAGGATGTGGTCATAGTGATGGCGTGCACTTCCCTTGATTATTATTGGTTAGTCCAGAGAAATCCTGGGTGTGGCTAGCAGCGGCGTCTTCCGGTGAAAAAGCACATGGCTCTGTCCCAAAATGGAGGACCCAAGGCAAGATGGAGGGCGCAGTCCTCGCCTGGCTCCCACTGCTGCCGCTCGAACACGGCGCAAGGCAGGATGGCCCTCCCGCACAGCACCTGCAGCCGGCCTGCGGGCGGACCGGGACTCCCGCAACGGCACGTCTGGGCGGCACAAGCCCAGCACACGGGGTGTGGCTGGCGGAGTGGCCCAGCTCCAGAAGAGCAGTATCCGCTCGGAGCAGGCCCAGCACACGGGGTGCGGCCGGCGGAGCGGCCCAGCTCCGGAAGAGCAGCATCCGCTCGGAGCAGGCCCGGCCCACGAGGCTGGCACACTGCAGCACGGCGGCCTCCCCGGGCTAGGGCATGCGCCCCACTCTGCTGCCGCTGCTGCTGCACTGGGGCCGGGGGTCCACACGGCCCGGGCGGGCCCGGCCCGGGGGGCAGCAGGCGGTGGCAGCCGGCGCTGGGCTCCCGCTGTGGGCTGGGGAGCCGATGCCTGAGGCCGCCAGCAGCACGGCCAGGCCGTGCTTCATGGGGCCTGGCGGCCGGCCCACACAGGCCCCGGCCCCCCCGACCGGGCCCCGAGGGCCGGATGGACCCCTGGCCCCAGCGCGGGCAAGCAGGGAGCTGACCATGGGGGAAGGGAGGAAAGAGCCAGGCGGTGAGGCCCTCCGCTCCCACGACCTCCCCCGTGGTCGGTGGCCGCCTGGCCTCACCCCTCGGCCCGCCGCCGGGTCCGGACACTCGGACCCGCTCCAGGGAGGCCAGGCCCTACGGCGGGCGCAGAGGGATCCCAGAGCCCAGCGGCCAGACTCCTCCTCCCGCACCACCCAGAGAGGCGGGCAGTGCGCCTTTCACTTTCAGCATTTCATATAATACTTGTTTGGTGGTGATGAACTCCTTTAGCTTTTCCTTATCTGTGAAGCTCTTTATCTGACCTTCAGTTCTGAATGATAGCTTTGCTGGATAAAGTAATCTTGGTTGTAGGTTCTTGGTATTCATCACTTTGAATATTTCTTGCCACTCCCTCCTGGCCTGCAAAGTTTCTGTTGAGAAGTCAGCTGACAGTTGTACGGGTATTCCCTTGTAGGTAACTGGGTTTCTATCTCTTGCTGCTTTTAAGATTCTCTCTTTGTCTTTTGCTCTTGGCATTTTAATTATGATGTGTCTTGGTGTGGTCCTCTTTGGATTCCTTTTGTTTGGGGTTCTCTGCGCTTCCTGGACCTGTAAGTCTATTTCTTTCACCAGGTGGGGGAAGTTTTCTGTCATTATTTCTTCAAATAGGTTTTCAATATCTTGCCCTCTCTCTTCTTCTGGCACCCCTATAATTTTGATGTTGGTACGCTTGAAGTTGTCCCAGAGGCTCCTTACACTATCTTTGTATTTTCGGATTCTTTTTTCATTTTTCTTTTCCAGTTGGGTGTTTTTTTTGCTTCTTCGCATTTCAAATCTTTGACTTGATTCTTGCGCTCCTCTGGTCTGCTGTTGGGTGTCTGTATAATATTCTTTATTTCAGTCAGTGTATGCTTAATTTCTAGTTGGTTCTTTATCACAATATCGAGGGTCTCATTAGATTTCTTGAGGATCTCACTACATTTATCGGCGGTCTCACCAGTCTTTTTGAGGGCCTTACTAAGTTTATCGGCAGCTTCTAAACAGTTCTTGAGAGACCTTAAAAGTGTGGTTTTGAGCTCTATATCTTCCATTTCTGACATTTGCGTCCTGTTTCTTTGTCTCCGCATTTTTTTATCTTTTCTTGGTTCACCCCCTAGTGGTCTTTGTGCGCAGTCTTGTTGTAGTTAAGCCTTGGTTGTCGGCAATACCAGGGGTGATTTGACCTCCAGGCTAACTGGCTATGAGAGTCTGCTGTGTCTGCAGTGGGAGAGCTTCTGTGCTGTATCTCTAGAGCGGTGCTAATCTAGCATTTGCCTGAGGCTATCTGGCAAATGGCTCTGCGCAGGGCTTGGGCGGGGCGGGTCCCTGGGGATCTACAAGGCTGGTGGAGCAAGCAGTTATGGCGGCTCTCAGTTCCGTCCCTAGGGGCTCTGCCTCTCAGAGTCCCAGCAACCGCTGCAAACCTCGGAGAGAAAGCTGCCTTCGAGTTCCGACTGAAGCCAGACAGTCCCGCTTCTCCCGTTTGAGTCTGGGTCCCCAGAGACTCGCCTGGATCTGGAGCTCAGAGTCTGAATTCCCTCCCGATTGAAAACAACAACCGCGCCCTCGCCGCCAGCCCACTCCACGCGCACACTCCGCACCTGAGTGTTTCACTTTAGCACTGCGCCTCCTCTGAGTCTGGGCATGATATTCTCTTTCCTCCTAGTTGTAGAATTTCCACTCAGCCAGCCTTCCTGTGGTTCTGGATGATGTCTGTTCTGTCCTTTAGTTATATCTCTGAAGTGGTTGTTCGAGGCAGCAATCTCCGGCGTTAACCTATGCCGACATCTTGGTTTCTCCTCCCATAGTATGAATTCTTGCTTGGTTTACTCACACAAAATTGTGTATTATGAATTTTAGAGGCTTTTACTAATAAAAATTTATAAAAATTCACCACTATTATTTTTTTTAAAAGTATAACAACTATTGGGGACACAGAAATACTGACCTTCCATGGGAGTTAAACTATTCTATTAAAAAGAGAGTAGGGTTAATTCTGCCAGCTGGTTTCACATACTGGTTTTTTGTTTGTTTGTTTGTTTGTTTGTAATGGCAAGAATTACCTATTTTTGTACTGCTCCAAATTTTTAGATATAAGACTTTTTTGAAATTTTAAGATCATTCTTCTCCTCTTCTTCTAAAGGTATAGCTCTAAAGAAAAGGTAATTAGGTCTCAATTTAATAATATATTTTGATTTATAACATTTTGACACCCGCATTCCATTTACCTTTCTTCGCATGAATCACTCCTCATGACCTTAGCCAAATTTATAGTTTAATCACTTAAACTGAACATTAAAAGTAAGTACTTTGACAACAATTAAGATTTTTCTGGGTTATAAAGATATAATCATTCATATACATAGCCAAATATTGTAATTAACTGTGATATCACTATTATAATCAATTATCTCCAACCATTCAATTTAATCAAAAGATACATATAGAAATAATTAATTAAAAGTAACATTAAATAATTTATTCAATATAATGAACTATATATGTATTAAACACGAGTACCTACTAAAAGTTAACTTGTTGAGTTAAATTGTAATTATACTTCATTATTCTCCCCCTAACTCACCCTCTCTGCCAAAATTTATATCAACCACTACCAAAAAAAAATTCAAATTATACCACAAAGAAAATCAATCTTATAGTCTTACAAATATTTATTATTTAATACACTCATGATCACATTTCCAAAATCTTAAAGTAATTTTTAAAAAGGTAAATTTTACTTTGGCATCCCATCAATTTCTTTTTTAAAAAAATTATTTTTTCAATTCCTTGCTCTTAATCCCTTTTAATTTTAAAGTATTTCCAATACTCTATATATTTGCTAAAAGTTCTGACAAATTATATGAATAAATAAATTTAAAAGGAAAGGATATTATCATTTTGTATAACATAATATACACTACAAAAACTATAAAAACACCACTATTGAGCTATAGGATACTTTCCTTAATTGGAAAATATTGGTGACATGATTTTTTATTTTTCAGTTTATTTTTTAAATTGAACTTATTGGGGTGACATTGATTAACAAAATCATATAGGTTTCAGGTATACAATTCTATACTATACTAGAGGTTCGGTGCATGAAATTTCATGTATTGGAGGTGGTGGGGGGGTCCCTCAGCCCAGCCTGTGCCCTTTAGCAGTCTGGGACCCCTTGCCTTACTGCCCACCTGCAGCAAAGGCGAAAGAGGCTCCTGCCATCGCCACTGCACTCACTAGCCATGAGCTCAGCTTCTGGCTGAGTGGCACTTCTCCGTGGGAGCACACTGACCACCAGGGGGCAGCTCCTGCATTGAGCATCTGCCCCCTGGTGGTCAGTGTGCATCATAGCGACAGGTCGTTTTGCCATTTGCTTGATTTGCATATTAGGGTTTTATTATATAGGATTGTCTGTATATTGTATTGTGTGTTGGGCACCCCAAGTCAAGTCTCCTTCCATCACCATTTATCCCCCTTTTACCCTCGTCTACCTCCTACTGCCTCCCTTCTGGTAATCACCATACTAATGTCTGTGTCCATGAGTCTTTCTTTTGTTTCTTTGCTTAATCCCTTGATTACAAAATGACTTCCATGCCAAAAATTTATAAATTGACTCTTCTAATTTTCTTTAAACTGATGTTTAACCAAATTAAGAAATCTTGAAAACTATGTAGCCAAGAAAGTAGGGACAGAATGATGGATGGAGGGAAAAGTAGGGGAGGGAGGAAGAAATAAAAAAGAAAGGGATAAGGATGTAAGGCTTAGAAGGCTTCCATGTTCTGGAGGCTACAACAGTAGATTTGATGCTCCTGGGCAGGGAGAGTGACACACTCTTCTTTCTACCCCATTGGGCATTTAGAAATGGTCATTGCATATAGTCTAGTTTTAATAATAATGTTGATAATAGCAGTTAGACTTATTGAACATTTACCATATACCAAGCCCTTGCCAAGTCCTCAATTAATCTCCACAACAAAGCTAAGGGTATGAGGTAGATGCTAATAGTGTTTCCATGCTATAGACAAGGAAATAGAGGCACAGAGAGGTGAAGTAATGTGTTTGAAGTGTAATAGTTTCTAGAGGCTTGGTTTAGAATTTGAAACCTAATATTCTGAATCTAGAGCCTGTGCCATAAAAAATTATAAAGTAATTGCTACTTTTCCAAGGCCAGATCTCTAATTTCCAGCCTTTTTCTCACTTACATGAGATACTTATTGAACATATAGTTTTATAGTCAGAATCTCTTTCCTAGTCTTACTAAAATATGATCTCTAAACAAAATGGTTTATTTTTTAGTATTTATTTGCTAATTTGTTAATGGACTACTTTGCCCACAACTATATAATACTAACACTCGATTCTACTGTTAAAAATTAATAGTCCTTAAAACTAACTTTAAAAATGGGAAGCCAGGAAGTCAATGAGATGCAATAAAAAATTGTTATCCAGGTTTATAGTACTGATCAAGTTCTCACATGTTGTTTTGTCACAACTTAAGTGTATAAACCAATGACAGACTCAGGGAAAGAATATTTACATTAGTGACAGTTTGCAGGGGTCCTCAAACTACGGCCCGCGGGCCACATGCAAATACAAATATTGTATTTGTTCCCGTTTTGTTTTTTTTTACTTCAAAATAAGATATGTGCAGTGTGCATAGGATTTGTTCATAGTTTGTTTGTTTTTTAAACTATACTCCGGCCTTCCAATGGACTGAGGGACAGTGAACTGGCCCCTTTTCAAAAGTTTGAGGACCCCTGGTAGAGCCTTTATGTGTTACATGAGTTAGTGTGAATCCAAATACAGCAAAATGAAAACTCAGAAAACTTTTAATAGACTTTCAAATGATTATCAGTTAAATATAAACCAAACTTCTGAAGACATAATGTTTCGTTATACCAAAGCATTCATATTTATGGTGACTCTTTATAAAGTATTTTAAATTGCTACACTCTGAGGCTAATCATTTACTGGTCTACAGAATAATAGCATTAGTTTGGTGTCATACTTTCCTGGCATAAGGAAGCAGTTCAACATCTCACTGGGAATCCAAAAGTAATTCTCAGAAATATAAATCACAACCCATTATGTTTTAATACAACACATTTCAACACATTCATCAACTTGACTGCATCTTCATCTCCCAAGTCACAATTAAAATGAGTTAATGAAATCATTATCCAACTTGCTCATTCTTACCATTTATATATGACATAACTTGTTATTTATAATGTTATTGATCTTCTATTGTACACCATAAAATATTTTTTTCTTCTTGTAATGGTTGGAGTAATTATATTTTTATTTTAGAAACTGTTACACGAACCTAAAAATAAATTGAATTGCTTTATGTAAATTTTATTTAAACATTCAGCTAATTTAGTAAGATGAAAATATTGTTGTATTTCCATAATCAAAGTTTTCAGTTTCCTATTATATTTGGTAATACACTGAGAACATAAAATAATGAAGAATATTCTGTGATTGGCTCAAGAACATAATCTCAAATTATTCTAAAAATATAAATAAGCAGAAGGATATAATGACACTTGTCATATTAGAAAAGATAAAAATGAATAGATAAGTATAGTATTTATGAATCTGATAAATTGAGTATTTCAGAACGACCACAAGGTGTCGCCACACTACACTTCTTGGAAAGACTGCCTCACAATCACTGTTGGATGAATAAATGGAGAATAATATTGACCGCACACAACATAAGTACAAGCAAAATAAAATCTTTGTTTCTAAAAAATTTAAGGAACTTGATAAAAGGGACTTATTAATGTGGATTTTATTTTCTCCAAACAAATACATCTATGACAGGAAGTGTCTAAGGCCTGTGTTCCCATGAAGATGGGCCTTTAGTAGCAGTGACTTGAGGATGTGCTCTCAGGGAAGGAGCCCACTGCTGAGGCCATGTGCTGTCACAATTAAGAATTCCAGCCTGGCCAGTGTGGTGCATCAAGATTCTTATGTTTTAGAAAAGAACATAAGTTTTAACTTGAAACCATCATGTCACATTTTCATCCTCTGGTGTTACATTAACTCTGAAAAATTATTACATAAAATGAAATACGCTCTTATCCCCCTGAAATGGACCAATTTTATTTCTTCTTTTATGAAAACCATGACTATAATTTAAACACTAGGTGCCCAGTGCACCTTGAAAGGAACTGTGGGCCGTGAGGCTGCGGTGAGCACAAGGGTGGATCTCAGCCCATCCTCCGTGCTCCCGCTCAGCCCCTCCAGCTGCGGCCCCGACCCGGTCCCACGTGCTGACAGCACTGGCCCTGCTCGCACCCACTGACACCGCAGAGCGATTGGGGCCGGCGCAAGCAGCAGGTGCGAGCAGTGGCTGCTGCCCTGATTGTCCTTCAGGAGTAGGGGGAGGGGGAGAAGCCCTCAGGGGTAATTGGAGC
This sequence comes from Myotis myotis, assembly GCF_014108235.1. Lineage (NCBI taxonomy): Eukaryota > Metazoa > Chordata > Mammalia > Chiroptera > Vespertilionidae > Myotis > Myotis myotis. Next base: position 47,132,748 of record NW_023416401.1, read on the forward strand.
CGGCAGCTGCCGCTTGCACCCACTGATGGTGCCGAGCAATCAGGACCTGCACTGGGCCCCAACAGAGGGTACAAGTAGCAGCTCTGGCGCTGGCTGTGGGTGTGAGCGGGACCATCACTGGCAGTGGGTTCAAGAGGAGGCTGCCAGCTCCAATCGCCTCTCAGGAGCAGGGGGTGGTGGAGAAGCCCTGAGGGGTGATGGGGGCCAGCAGCCGCCACTTGCACCCGCTGACAGCAACAAGCGATAGGAGCCGGTGCCGGCAGCGGGTGTGAGCGGGACCTGCGCCAGCAGCAAGTGCGAGTGCTGGCAGCAGGTGTGAGTGCCTGGCAGGACTGTGGCACTCAGGAGCAAAGAATTCTCAGTAACCACCAGAGGCTCGCCCCGATGACAGCGACCAGAACCCAGCCTTGGTCTGGAGCCACCGCTCACCTGCTCCACCATCCTGCTGCAGCCAACGCCGCCATGTTCCGGGCACGCCCCCTGGTGGTCAGCACACGTCATAGTGACCAGTTGTTCGGTTGTTCTGCTGTTCAGTCTATTTGCATATTAGGGTTTTATATATATACTAGGGGCCTGGTGCACAAAATTCATGCACCGGGGGGGGGGGGGAATGTCCTTCAGCCCAGCCTGCCCCCTCTCACATACTGGGAGCTCTCAGGGGATGTCCTAGTGATGGCTTAGGCCCGCTCCCTGCTCCCCTTGGGGAGCGGGCCTAAGCTGCAGTCTGTCCTCCCTTTGTGGGAGGTGACCGGGCTGATCAGGGGAAGGAACCAGCCCCATAACCCCGCTGCTGCAGCCACTGCCAGTCACTGCAGCCACCAAGGTTTTTTCACCAACACGGACTCCAGCCCCATCACCATGAAAAAATGACAACTTTCTTTAGGCATTTTCAAGATGTGTCTTTCATATAATAATAATTTCTTTATTATTTTTTTATCCTCACCTGAGGATATGTTTCCATTGATTTTTAGAGAATGTGAAAGAGAAAGGGAAAGACAGAGAGAAACATCAAAATGAGAGGAACACTTTGATTGGTTGCCACTTGCATGAGCCCTTACCTGGGCCCCGGCCAGGGAGGAGCCTGCAACCTAGGTACATGCCCTTGGTCAGAATTGAACCCAGACCCTGCCATTGGCAGGCCAAGGCATTATCCACTGAGCCAAAGTGGCTAGGGCAGGATATGACATTTCTTAGCCCTCCAGCAGCAGACCTTCGTATTTTTTCACCAGGAGTGTGGTGAAAAACCCTAGATCACTGTTTTGGATTCTTATTACCCAAGTTACTAAGAATATTACCAGTGGCATACAGGGAGCTTAACCAATGAGTGGTCAGGAAAGGTGCTTCCTCTGTAGTTCACACCAATCAGCGGCTTGGCACCCCACCCACCCCTGCCCCAGGCTTGATGCCTCTGGCCCAGGCTTCAGGCCTGGGCAGGGGAACCCCATCTCCCCTGATCACAGGCTCCACCCTTGCCCAGGCCTGACACCTTGGCCAGAGGCGTCCACCCCCATCACCCTCCGATTGCTAGATTGGCCCCTTGCCCAGGCCTGATGCCTCCGCCAGAGGTGTAAGGCCTGGGCAGAGGACCCCCATCTCCCTCCCATAGCTGGCTCTGCCCCCTGCCCAGGCCTGAGGCCTCTGGCCCAGGTATCAGGCCTGAGCAGGGGACCCGCACACCCCTCCAATTGCCGGCTCTGCCCCTGGCCCAGGCCTGATGCCTCTGGCCCAGGATTCAGGCCTGGGCAGGGGACCCCCATCTCCCTCTGATCGCCTGCTCCATCCCCCGCCCAGGCCTGATGCCTCTGACCCAGGCTTCAGGCCTGGGCGGGGGACCCTCATATCCCCCCAATCACTGGCTCCGCCCCCCACCCAGGCCTGATGCCTCTGGCCCAGGCGTCAGGCCTGGGCAGGGGACCCCCAGCTCCCACTATCCCTGGCTTCGCCCCTGCTAGCCATGATCCCTGGCACCACCCCTGCCCAGACCTAAGGCCTCTGGTGGAGGCATTAGTCCTGGGCAGGAGACCTCCAGCTCCCCGCGATCTCCCACTCTGCCCCTGCCTAGACCTAACGCCTCTGAGCGAGGTGTTAGGCCTGGGAAGGGGACCCCCAGCTCCCACCATCACCAACTCTGCCCCTGCTACCCGTGACTGCTGGCACCGCCCCTGCCCAGGCCTAATGCCTCTGGCCAAGGCGTTAGGCCTGGGCAGGGGACCCCCAGCTGCTCATGATTGCTGACTCCGCCCCTGCTCCCGTGATGGTTGGTTCTGCCCCTGCCCAGGCCTAATGCCTCTGGCCTAACCCCCAGCTCCCTACAATTGCTGACTCCACCCCTGCCTAGACCTAGCCTCTGGCCAAGGCATTAGGCCTGGGCAGGGACCCCCAGCTGCTCACGATCACTGACTCCTCCCATACCTAAACCTAATGCCTCTGACTGAGGCGTTAAGCCTGGGCAGGGGACCCCCAGCTCCCTGCGGTTGCCCAGGCCTAATGCCTCTGGCCAAGGCTTTAGGCCTGGGTAAGGGACCCCTAGCTCCCTGGACTGCCGGCTCCGCCCCTGCCCAGCTCCCATTGCCGGCTCCACCCCTGCTTCCCTGCCGGGAGCCGGTCCATGCTTGCTGTTTCAAGGGACCTGGCATATATGGCATACTGTTCTTAATATGTTTGCTCACCTTCTTGGCACTATGTGTTTTAACCAAGGTCACCTCTCTGAGAAAGGTTGTTTCCCCAGGTAGGGATTTTCCCCTGAAGTTAGGGAGGGAATAAAACCTCTTAACTAAGTGCCAGGCGGGTAATTAATCACTTTAACTATGAACAATCATGCTTAAGCTACATAATCTTTACTCCCTGGAATGGAGATAAGAAACACCCTAACCTTTGGAATAGAGATTGATAGGATTGGAATCAACTGGTATAAATACAGATGTAATAAGACAGTAAGACACAGAACTTAGAATACGGAACCAAGAGAGACAGAACCTAGGCACAGAACCTACACAGAACATTCTCTAGAGACAGAAGAGCTTCGCTGGAGAGAACATGGCAAAGGTTCCTGGACAGAAACTGGCCTCAAAACCTAGAGACAGAACCTAGCGAGAGAACATGGCAAAAGATCCTGGACTGAACCTGACTACAGAAATTGTCAAGAGAACCTGACTAGAACCTGGTAACTGAACCTGGCTGGAGAACCTGGACAGAACCTGGCTGGAGAACCTAGCAAGACAACATGGATACAGAACCTGGCTGGAGATCTGAAGCAGAACCTCTCTGGAGATCCAGACCAGAACTTGGCTGGAGATCCTGGCTGGGGATCCTGGCTAGGCTGCTGATCAACTGAACGCTGTCTCCGTGTCATTCCTTCTTCGCCGACTCCGTCCACACCTTTGGGGACCCCTGGACCTGCTGGGGTTGGACCCCAGCATCTGGCGCCCGAACAGGGACCCCTAGGTAAGCCCCACTCTCGGGATGGATAGGACTCCACCATAGGAAGAGGGTGGATAGTCTTCGCTGACTCCGTCCACACCTTTGGGAATCCCTGGAACAGGATTCCCCTAGGTAAGCCCCCCCTCCCCCCCCATTGAGAACCCCACACTCGGGACGGATAGGACTCCACCAGGGTACTGCAGACCCCCCTATAGAGGATGAGTAGGGTAAGAAGGTGGATAGTACAGAACTTAGATTGAGAAGATGTGCCATACTGAGTCCAAAGAAAGAAGACTCTGTATTGGTCTTTTAACAAATATGCTTGCTAGCAGAGGAGTTAAGGTTTCGCCCAGTCAGATGGAACATTTTATACAAGAAGTATGTCCATGCTTTTCTGAGGAAGGAAAGGTAAATGTAAAGGCAAGGGAGAAGGTAGGCCCAAGGAGCCTTATCCTTAACCCCACTGCAGCCTTTCCACCCCGGGAAAGTGCAGGATTGGCAAGCTCTCCCTGGGGTGCTAGATCAGGACTCAGGTAATAGTGGAAAGCGCCAATCCTACTCTTAAAATGGATACAAGAGAGCATTTGGGGTTTTTCTTTTTAATGCCTGCTTTTAAAAAATAAAAAAGGGGGAATTTGCCGGGAGCCGGTCCATGCTTGCTGTTTCAAGGGACCTGGCATATATGGCATACTGTTCTTAATATGTTTGCTCACCTTCTTGGCACTATGTGTTTTAACCAAGGTCACCTCTCTGAGAAAGGTTGTTTCCCCAGGTAGGGATTTTCCCCTGAAGTTAGGGAGGGAATAAAACCTCTTAACTAAGTGCCAGGCGGGTAATTAATCACTTTAACTATGAACAATCATGCTTAAGCTACATAATCTTTACTCCCTGGAATGGAGATAAGAAACACCCTAACCTTTGGAATAGAGATTGATAGGATTGGAATCAACTGGTATAAATACAGATGTAAGAAGACAGAACCAAGAAGACAGAACCTACACAGAACCTAGAGACAGAAGAACTTCGCTGGAGAGAACATGGCAAAAGATCCTGGATTGAACCTGACTACAGAAATTGGCAAGAGAACCTGACTAGAACCTGGTGACTGAACCTGGCTGGAGAACCTGGAGAACCTAGCAAGAGAACATGGACACAGAACCTGGCTGGAGATCCGAACCAGAACCTCTCTGGAGATCCAGACCAGAACTTGGCTGGAGATCCTGGCTGGAGATCCTGGCTAGGCTGCTGATCAACTGAACGCTGTCTCCGTGTCATTCCTTCTTCGCCGACTCCGTCCACACCTTTGGGGACCCCTGGACCTGCTGGGGTTGGACCCCAGCACTTCCCGCTATCACTGGCCAGGTGGCAAAGGCGCCCGGTTCTCCGATCATGGCTGTGGGGCAGGGCAAAGGCGGCCCCCAGGGCTGCCTTTGCCCTGCCCCCCGGCTCTTAGCACCCCCCTGGGTTTCCGATCACCGTCACTGGCAGGGGGCTTCTTCCGTCCTTTCCCTTTCGCCTCCCAGCATTGTGCCTACATATGCAAATTAACTGCCATCTTAGTTGGCAGTTAATTTGCATATCACCCTGATTAGCCAATGGGAAGGTTAGTTACCATGTTTCTCTATTATTAGATAGGATTAATTACCATGTTTCTCTATTATTAGATAGGATTAATTACCATGTTTCTCTATTATTAGATAGGATATATATGTATAGATAGATAGATAGATAGATAGATAGATAGATAGATAGATGATAGGTAGATAGATAGATAATTTTAATTCACAAATATATTTAAACTTTTGGGGAGGAATGATTTGCTTTTCAGATTAATAAAGGTTTGGCTATCTCCTTGGCATATCTAGAATACCCCCATGTCTCCCCTGATAAAACATGTTACTGCAGCTTACTCATGCTCTATAAAATGTATTAGAAAATATAAAGATGTGTGCTATTTATAAGCCTGAGAAATAACCACGTTTAGTCTGTTTGCATCTTTAATATGCAGCTAACAACTGTCTTAGCTAAGGCAATTCTCCTAACATTTTTCTTCTTTACTTTTCATTAAAGAGCAAACTTGGGTTCAATGAATGTGTTTTTATTTATTTTTTTAATTTAAATTCTTTATTGTTTAAAAAAATTACATATGTCTCCTTTTCCCCCCATTGACCTCTCCCTGGCCACCCCACCCCCCAGCACATGCCTTTACTCCCCTACTGTCTGTGTCCATGGGTTATGCTTATATGTATGCATATGAGTCCATTGGTTGATCTCTTACTCCCCCCTCCCCTACATTCCCTATGTTCAATGCTTCTCTGTCTCTGGATTTATTTTTGTTAATCAGTTTATGTTGTTCATTATATTCCACATGTGAGTGAGGTCATGTGATATTTATCTTTCTCTGACTGGCTTATTTGTCTTAACATAATGCTCTCCAGGTCCACCCATGCTGTTGCAAATGGTAAGAGTTCCTTTTTTTTTTTTTTTTTTTTTACAGCAGCATAGTATTCCATTGTGTAGATGTAGCACTGTTTTTTAATCCACTCATCTGCTGATGGGCTCTTAGGCTGTTTCCAATTCTTAGCTACGGTAAATTGTGCTGCTCTGAACATAGGGCTGCATATATCCTTTCTGATTGGTGTTTCTGGTTTCTTGGGATATATTCCTAGAAGTGGGATTACTGGGTCCAATGGGAGTTCTAGTTTTAATTTTCTGAGGAAACTCCATACTGTTCTCCACAGTGGCTGCACCAGTCTGCATTCCCACCAGCAGTGAAGGAGGGTTCCTTTTTCTCCGCATCCTCACCAACACCTGTTGTTTGTTGATGACAGCCCTTCTGACAGGTGTGCGATAGTACCTTATTGTCATTTTCATTTTCATCTCTTGGATGATTAGTGACTTTGAGCATGTTTTCCTATGTCTCTTGGCTGAATGTGTTTTTAAATTCTAGTAGCTTCATCCCTTGTAATGTTTATCTATGGAACTGTTATCTCCCCATTTTAACCAGATGATGTTCTCAGAAAATGATGCTGAAGTTCACATGCTACCCTGGCTACAGCTACTGACAGGAGAGCTATTCTTTCATCTGATTGAGAACAAAACCTGAAAAATCTCAAACTCCTCCTTTCAAGTTCAGTAGAAAAATATTTCTCTTTAGAATAATAGCTCAGGCAGTATTATGTTATAAATAACAGAACAATTATAGAAGCCTCACATTTTTCTGTCTCCCTAGGCAGACTTATCTTCTTCCCTCCTAAGCTCCAGTTGAAATATTTCTTTTTCTCTAATATGCACATTCGTGGACCTGAATCCTGAGAGATTCTCTGTTTTAGTGCTGGTCTCAAATCATCTAATTCAGTTACTCCTTCCTTTATGTAGCTGTCTTTTATTTTCACAATCTTGTAAAGTGAACATACTGCATATAAATACCAGCATGGAAAAATAGCCGCATATTTCTTAATTATAGATGAGACTGCCCCAGATTTTTATCTTGGAAAGAGAAAAACCCTAGGTTATTATATTTTAACCTTTAATAAACAGTTGGATTTGCAAATCTTAATCAGATTTGAAATTTAAACACTAAAAAATAATAATTAACTTGGTTCCAAGAATTAATATAAGACTCATTTAAAACAAGGGACGAATAAATATTTGAATGTGATTTTATTTCTACACCTCTTTGGGAGGTGTAGACAGGTGTAGTCATTGTTCTCTGGATGGAATTACAGCAGGACTCTACTGTGGGCATGAGATCTCCAGCAGTTTCTTGGGCAGCACTTGAGAGACACTCATGCTAATACCATGGGATGAGAGAGATGGTGGGAGTTTGAGAGCTTCTTGAAAAGTGAAGCAATTTTCTGGTGATCTTCTTAGAACTCCACATTTTAATATCATATTTCAGTGTGAAGTTATGATTCCTTTACTGATAGCCTTTGGCTGTCAGTTTTGTTTGGGTCAACTGTCCCTGATTGGCACGCAAGCTTCTGTGCCAAATGGGCCACATGAATGGCCTAAGAAAAGGGTGACTGTAGGAAGGAAGGGTCTGTGGTAGACAGTGACTCCACAGGGCTGCTTTGGTATGTTTTCCTAAGGGATTCTCCTCTCATTGACTTGCTGGAACATGGGACCCAAGACCACCCGCAATAGGAAAGGAATAAAAAATATCCAAATTAGTGGGATTTCCATTGTGTGATTGCCTCAAAGCCAGGAGCCTCAGCCATAGAGAAGCTACCCACAGAGCTTTATACAGACACAGAGTCCTGCCCAGGAACCACGGTGGGGAAATTTGGTGATATCAGCATTAACTTCTTTGCTGGGTAACTATTGTGCTTTTCAACTCAGCCATAGCTATGTAGTACATGGTAGTTGCCTGCTAGTTTCTGGCAAATATTTGAACTTTTGGGGTTTGCAAGTATTCGTTATATATATATTTCCAGGAACTAGTATGTATGTATGTATGCATGTATGTATGTATTTTAAATATATTTTTATTGATTTCAGAGAGGAAGGGAGAGGGAGAGGGAGAGGGAGAGGGAGAGGGAGATAGAAACATCAATGATGAGAAAGAATCATTGATTGGCTGTCTTCTGCATGTCCACTGCTGGGGATAGAGTCTGCAACCTGGGCATATGCCCTTGACTGGAATTGAACCCAGGACCCTTCAGTCTGCAGGCCAACACTCTACCCACCGAGCCAAACCAGCTAGGGCTAGGAACTATTTTTTAGATGCTCTAAGGTAGTACTTGAAATCAAGCTAGGGAATAGACACCAAAACAGAAAAGTGAGTAAAGATTTAGTTTCTCTCCTTTTAATAGGAAGGGCATTAGAATTAAGGATTATAATATGAAAATGAGTATAGTGATAGAAGATATTTAGTTATTTAAAAAATGTTTTTATAAAATTTTTAAATTTAAAATGTATGTATATATTTAGATTCTTATTAAAGCAATGTTTAATTAAATTATGTAGAAGATAAGTTTAATATAGTTTTTTTTTTAGTATGTATTTATAATATGGTCATGGGAATCATGAATCTGAAGGGGACTGAAGACCTGAAGGATAAGGGTGAATTGAAAATTCGTGAACCTAATTCTCTATTTTTTGTGACATAACCATACAGCTATGCCAGTGTGCCCAGTGGTTGAGCATCGACCTATGAACCAGAAGGTCAGGGTTTGATTCTAGATCAGGGCACATGCCTGAGTTTCAGGCTTGATTCCTAGTAGGGGGCATGCAGGACGCAGCCAATCAATGATTCTCTCTCATCATTGATGTTTCTCTCTCTCTCCCCCTCTCCCTACTACTCTGAAATCAATAAAAAAAATTTTTTTAGTAAAGATAAGCATACAAAGAAATAGAGAATTTGCTTAGAGTTTGAACATATGAGTACTGAATTTGAAGTCTGCATTTTTAAAGTGACAACAAGCATTACAAAAATTACTGACAGTCCTAGTTTCACAAACGGAGGTATTATTTACGAGGATTTAAACTAACCTTAAGAGTATGTAGCATCTAGAACAGTAGTGAAAGAAGACGAGGTGAGTTATTTTCACTCTATACTATAGTTTGACTTGCTGTCGTCTTTTATATTGATATTCCCTCACTCCATTCAGTGTAATGAGTTGATTTAAAATGCCATGCTTCCCTAATGGAAGTAACCTGAATATTGAAGGGGATCATCCCCTTCAATAGCAGATTTTCTACTAATTATTTATTCACAACAACATATTGAGTTAATTCTGAAAAATAAACAGAAGCCTAAAATGGCAAACTCACACATTTTTCAAGAGACACGAAGCTGATTGTATCAAATAATTTTGTACATTCCCTGGAGGGAACCACAGCGAGGATTTGCCACTGCAGCTCGGCTTCTTTCTCTGAAGCCAAATTCTTTTTGTTAATTAGGAAACAAGCGCAATGTTGTTTAGGCACATGCTCAGCAACCTGCTAATGTTCTGTAGTGCTTCTAGCACCCTTGATAGACATTCACATCTTATGAGAAACCAGTTTTACAGAGCATATCGAGTGTATGTGTTGCCAAGTAACTGTGACAAGGACCCAGCATCATCCTAACTAATCAATAAAGACCTCACCATCTCCAATGGGCAACATGTTTGTTAGTATCATACCTTATGAAAAGGCAACGTAAGGAATTGGAGAAATATCTGTAAACCACACACATCTGATAAGAGGTTACTATCCATAATGGATAAGGAACTCATACAACAGTAAAGAAAAAAATAACTCAAATAAGAAATGGGCAAAAAGTTTGAACATTTTCCCAAAGACATACCTCAGTAATATCAATAAAATAAAAACTACAATAAGATATCACTTCATACCTGTCAGGAGGGCTATTACCAAAAGAAACCAAAAGATGTGTTGAAGAGGATGTGAAGAGATTGGAACACTCATACATTGTTTGGTGGGAATGTAAAATAATGAAGCAACTATGGAAAACAGCATGGAGGCTCCTAAAAAAATTAAAAATAAAACTACTGTATGATCCAGCAATCCCACTTCTGGGTATATATCCAAAATTGAAATCAGGATCTTAAAGAGATACCTGAATTTTCATGCTTATAGCAGCACTATTTATAATCAAGATATGAAAACCTAATAGCCATAAACAGAATGGATAAAGAAAACATGGCATAAGGAACTCTTGCCTTTTGCAACAGCATGGATGGAACTGGAGAGCATTATGCTAAGTGAAATAAGCCAGTCAGAGAAAGATAAATACCACATGATCTCACTCATTTGTGGATTATAGAGAACAACATAGACTGATGAAAAGGGACAGACCCAAAGACTGAGAAACAGCAATCAGGCTATCAATTCCCAGAAGGAAAGTAGGGGAGGGAGGGGGTAAGGGGAAGAGATCAACCAAAGGACTTGTATACATGTATATAAGCCAAACCAATGGATATGGACAACAGGGGGATGGGAGCATGAGAGTGTGGGGTAGGGGGGGGAGTTTGGGGGTTAATGGGGGGGATGAGGACACATTTGTAATACCTTAACTAATAATAAAAAAATAAAAAAATAAAAAGAAAACATGGCATAAACATGCAATTAAATATCATTCAGCCTTAAAAAAGAAGGAAACCCTACCATTTATAACAACACAGATGGACCTAAAGGACATTACACTAAGTGAAATAAGCCAGTTACAGAAAGACAAGTACTACATCCTTCCACTTATATGGGACATCTTAAATAATCACTCATAGAAGCGGAGAATACAATTGCACTTGCCAAGGGCTGGAGGTGGGAGAAATGAAAAGTTGTTCAATAAGTATATCATTTCAATCATAATAAATAAATAAGTTCAAGAGATTGGCCATACAACATAGTGCCTATAAGAATAACATGGTATTGCACACTTCAAAATTTGTTAAGAAGATAGATTTCATGTTAAGTGTTTTACCACAAAACAAAAATTCTAACAAAATGAAGGAAGACCAGAGGACTTTGGGAAATTTAAGGTACGTTCATGACTTTGTTTATGGTGATGGCATTATGGTAATGGACATCATAAAACTGTATACGTTACACATGTGCAGTTCTTTGTATATCAATTATACCTCAAAAAACCTGGGGATAAAAAGCAAGATTAAAAATTTGCATATTATAAAACCAAATCTGAACATCCTTCCTCGCCTTCTGACTCATTCTATTCCACTGTATTTTCCCTATTTCTTCTTTTTCTTCAGTTATAAATGTTATTTAAGTGAGCAAAACATTACTAAATTCTACGAAGGAGTTGTTAGTTTTAGCCTAATTTACAACTGAAGTGTGTCTATTGCAAAACACTATAGAAAAGTTTTGTTTTTTTTTTTTTTTAGAAACAGAGCTGCATAAAAATTCCCTGATTGAGAGATTCATATACATCAGTGGTTCTCAACCTTGGCTGCACATTAGAATCACCTGGGAATCTTTTTAAAATTCTGATTTCTGGGCCTCATCCTCCGGAAATTCTGTTTCTTTGTTATGGGGTGGGGCCACAACATTAGTAACAAAGAAACAGAATTTCCGGAAGATGAGGCCCAGAAATCAGGATGTTAAAAAGATTCCCAGGTGATTCTAATGTGCAGCCAAGGTTGAGAACCACTGATATACATAAAGGTGTTGTGTTATGACATTGACTTCATTTGAGAATAATTGATGGACATAGTTTTCATTTGTATTCCTAAAGAATGAATTAAAGGTGTTAGAATCAATGTATCCATACTCTATTTTATTTGTGAAAATATTCAGTGATGTTTTATTTTTGAGGAATTAGAGCGAGGAGAGTTCTTTCTCCACTATAAGCAGAGACCATTGGGCTTTCCTGTGGGAGTTGGTGGGCAAACACACTGGAAGTTATATTCATGAAGAAATGTGTTTTAAGGACTCTTTTGGTTTTACCTCTTAATCATGATACAATTTTATGATAAAACTAAATGTATTTTTTGAAATGTATTATTAAACAATCTGCTTATATATCCACAAAATGAATGAAACAGAAAGTGACTTTATATTTCCACATGGCCATTATTTTTTGTGAAATATCAATTACTTAGGAGTTTGATTTTATTGATTTCACACACACACACACACACACACACACACACACAGATTATTGATTTGTTATTTCACCTATTTATGCATCCATTGATTGATTCTTGTATGTGACCTGACTGGGGATGGAACCCGCAACCATGGCATATCCAAACTCTGCTCTAATCACCTGCACTACCCAGCCAGGGCTTTCTTATATATATGTTTTAAGAATGTGTTTGAATAATTGGTTTTTTGCTCTAAAGGAAGCTCTTGAATCAAGTTCAACTATAATCATGAAGATTATGTAAATCAAACTTCTTATAGATGAAGCAAACTGTCAAAAAGTCAAGTTGATTAAAATCATGGTTATTACTGGTATAAGAGACTCTTGAATAACCATCTAACATCATATGCCCTCCCCCTTGTGCTACTGTAGTTCTATGAGATAGATGAGCATATTTTAATATCTGACTGCTTAATTATTTAAAAAGCCTTAGAATACCTTCCTCAACAATTTTATTAAGTAACATGGTCAAAATAAAAGTTAGAACACATCAAAATGCTTTTAAAACTGGGGCACTTGACACATGTCATAAATTAGTCTACTATTAGTGAGATGGGACCCTTGATAAAACCAAAAATTCTGGGCAGGGCAGTTGCCTTGATCTTCTCACAACAAAAAGTAACAGCGATCCCACCAAATCTTTCCATTATATCTGTTCTACAACTTCAATATATCACCTTCATCCTTAAATAATCTTCACCAAACCTTCTCCTAAGCACTTAGAATAAAGTTTTCAAAAATGAATCCTTAAAAAAAATTACTTAGATGGAAAGTCTCGCTGTCACCTCTTACTTTGTGCATTATAAATTAAACTTATACATCTTCGCAGTGACATCAAATTAGTGATATATTACAGAGGCAAGTAATCAGCACGATATTCCCTTAATGATGTATTCCCTCCAGTCTTCGACATCAGAACATTACAGAGACATTACATCCACAGTGTTTTTCACCAGTCCATCATCTACGCAATTGCACATCACTCCAGCGACGGGTGCGCTAATAAATCATTTGCTGCCACTATAATATATAGAGCATTAATTTAATGCTGCCATGAGGTAACTGGAGAAAGGATTCTTTCCCTCTTATTACTCATTACCATTGGCGGTGGAACTCATTGGCTATGTGAAATGCAATTGCGGTACAGCGAGGATTCTGTCGAAGCATGAAAAGTTTAGAAATATAGTCTTTGCTTCCAACTCCCCTTTAAATCTAGAGGAAATGAGTTCCTATAGAAAATTGTGTGGGTATGTATTCCTCCTTAAAGGAAAACAACTATATTTTAGTAAATATAAGAATATTTTAACCATTTTAATGGTGTTATTTTTTCTTGTAGATGTGTAACTTGAAAAAGTATAAAAGGAAAAAATTCAAATAAATGCAATTGATTTTTAATTATCAATATTTGTTTTTATTTATCAATATTTGTTCTTTTGCATATTTACTAGTAAAATAGGTTTCTCTACCAATGACTAATAATAGAGCTCTCAAAAGCAGTCTCTTTGTGCCATCTTGCTGGTCACTTAAGTCACTTCAATAACTCAGTTTTTCCTTCATAAGGCACCATTGCTGTTGTTTTAAAACATAGAATTGTACACTTGAAATTTATGTAATGTTATTAACCAATGTTACCCCAATAAATTGAATTTAAAAATTGGCCTCTTGCCCTGCCAGTGTGGTTCAGCATTGGACTATGAACTGGAAGGCCACAGTTAGATTCCTGATCTGGGCACACACCTTAGTTGCAGGCTTGATCCCCAGTAGGGGGCATGCAGGAGGCAGCTGGTTAATGTTTCCCTCTCATTGTTGTTTCTACCCCCCTCTCCCTCTCTCTTTCTCTAAAATCAATAAAAACATATTTAAAAAAAAATAAAAATTTAACCATAGAATTACCAGGTGATCCAGAAATGCACATCTTAGTACATACACACAATAACTGAAAGCAGGGACTCAGTATATTTTTAGGAAAAATATTTACAAATAAAACAAGAACAAAAATGCTGACATCCACAGAGGAAAAATTTTTAGAAAAAATGGAGCATTATTTTCAACTTGCTCATGATTTTCACAATATACATTGAACAAAGTATTTGATTTAGTATCTGCTAAACTGTGTGTCATCACACTACTCAGAATGACACACATTTTAAAACCTAGTATATATTGTTTTCCATACTACCCATGGCTTCAGGCACCCATTTAAAGTCTTGCAACTTACCCCCTGCAGGTAAGGGAGGTCACTGTATACTTACTTCTTTCACTTATTCTGCTTTATCATGATTTCTAGATCCGAAACTCAGTAATTTCTTGTGCTCATTAATTTCTTGTGGACAGTCCACAGTGTTGGAGTTTGTGCAATAAGTGTTTGCAAACTCCATGTACAACAAGCATTGTCTATATACTTAAAACATGCTCTCTCACAGTTGTATAGACTATCAACACACTAAAATTATGACAGAATGTATGGAAATCTTTGTCATTATGGGTTTCTTTGTTTTTGCTTTTCATACAAAAAGTTCAAGTATAATATAAGTCATGGGGACATATAAAATTATCTGAGGTGTATAAAAATTCTTCATGCCTCATAAGATTGGACGTTTCGGCTTAGATGATGTTTGAATTTAGAGGACAAATCAGGCCTGCTTTTGGAATTCCATAATAGAACTTTCAACAGTATCGAAGGCTTAAAGGACAAGGCCACTTTGACTCTCACAACTGCCATGGTGTGTCTCTTTTTATGGTCAGTGGCAGAATTTTGCTGAGAACACAGAACTTAGAGTGGTAATTGCTTAAAACATCTGAGCTTATTAGTAACCGTTATCATAGAACAAAGGGAGCTATTTTTAACCAATGTGAACGAAATCACAAAGTAAGGATCTTCTGTTTGAGACACTGCCCTAAGGTGCAGAAGATAAAATAGAAACTACTGGTTAAAATGGAATCACTACTTCTATTGGGTAATGTCTGAAACCATGCCATAATTAAGTTATTTTTCTCAAAGACATAATGGGATATTGTGACAGACCTTTAAAAATAATCGTTTCAGGTTTTTTCATAATGTTTGGAAACATTGCTGTATTTGGTCTGTAAGTACTGCTTTTCACTGATGCCCATTTGAAATTTAGTAGGATGTTATTTTCCTTTATCCAGTTCACCTGGTTTTCAAATTGCTTTTCATATCTTGTTCCCTGTAGCTTTTCATTTTTTCCCGATCAAACTGGAAAATGTCTCAGCATGGGAGACTGCTGCTTATTTCCAGGTTCAGCTATTTTCTCTGGTAAATGTGGTTTTCACCTTGTTTGGTGTTTGGTTCTCTGGCCCTTATTGAACTAAGAAATGATGAGTGGAAAAATATTAACTTGTGTCAAGTTTTATATGATACAACCTTATATCTTATGTAACATAATTTAAATATTTTAAATAGCAGGTTTGATCAACAATCTAAATAATCACTTAAATGATCAGAATAAACTTATAACTTAGGTGTACATATCACTGAATTACTGATAACTCATACTATTCTGACTAAGATTACCTCCTTTGCCTCTCATGTTATATATTGTTAGCTGGATATGTGTGGGCTTATTTAACTCAATGAAGAGCTTCTTGAGAACATAGTTTAATTTATATTTTTGTTTCAACATATGACATATTTACTGACTCAATGAATGTCCTTGATTTAAGACACACACACACACACACACACACACACACACACACACACACACACAGCTTAATTATATGTTGCCAATTGGAAGCTTATGTGACATGTAAACACACAAAAAGATTAAAATAGCAAGGAAAGACTATTATATAGCATGCTTAAACTAATCATAAGAAAACTGGAGTAACTATTAATATCAAAGACAAAAATGACATAGATAGAACTCTCTGAACAAAATCAGTATTAATGCACATTGTTCCCTAGAGTATTTGAAATATTTATCAAGATGGATCATAATTTGACCCATAAATTGAGTCTAAATAAATCTAAAAGGAGTCAATTCATACAACATAGCATTTCTGACTACAAAAGAATTAAAATGCACCTCAAAAAACAGCATGGTATTATTCAGTGCTAAAGAAATGATCTATCAATCCAAGAAAAGAAATGGAGGAAACTTAACTGCATATTACTAAGTGAAAGAAGCGAACCCGAAAAGGCTACATTGTGTGTTATTCCAGCTATATGACAGTCTGAAAAAGGCAAAACTATGGAGACAGTAAAAAGATCATTGGTTGCCAGGAATTGAAGGGGAGGGAGGAATGAATAGGCGGAGCAAAGAGGATTTTTAGGGCAGTGAAAATACTCTGTATAATATAATAATGCATACATTCATTTTACCCTTGTCCAAACCCACAGAATGTGCAACACCAAGAGTGAACTGGAGTGTAAACAGCAGTTTTTGTAATCATGATGTATCAAATTAGGTTCATCAGTTGTAACAAATGTGCTACTCTGGTAAGGGATGTTGGTAATGGGGGAGCCTATGACTGAGTGATGGTGAGAGGTCTGTGAGATATCTTTACTTTTTCATCATTTTTGTTGTGAAACTAAAAGAGCTCTAAAAATAGTCTTTTTTTAAATTAAATCTTTATTGTTCAGATTATTACAGTTGTTCCTCTTTTTCCCCCCATAGCTCCCCTCCACCCGGTTCCCACCCCACCCTCTGCCCTAACCCCCCCCATTGTCCTCATCCATAGGTGTACGATTTTTGTCCAGTCTCTTCCCGCACCCCCCACACCCCTTCCCCCCCCCCACCCCCGGGAATAGTCAGTCCACTCCCTTTCTATGCTCCTGCTCCTATTATATTCATCAGTTTATTCTGTTCATCAGATTATTTATTCACTTGATTTTTAGATTCACTTGTTGATAGATGTGTATTTGTTGTTCATAATTTGTATCTTTACCTTTTTCTTCCTCTTCCTCTTCTTAAAGGATACCTTTCAGCATTTCATATAATCCTGGTTTGGTGGTGATGAACTCCTTTAGCTTTTCCTTATCTGTGAAGCTCTTTATCTGACCTTCGATTCTGAATGATAGCTTTGCTGGATAAAGTAATCTTGGTTGTAGGTTCTTGCTATTCATCACTTTGAATATTTCTTGCCATTCCCTTCTGGCCTGCATAGTTTCTGTTGAGAAATCAGCTGACAGTCATATGGGTACTCCCTTGTAGGTAACTGGGTTTCTTTCTCTTGCTGCTTTTAAGATTCTCTCTTTGTCTTTTGCTCTTGGCATTTTAATTATGATGTGTCTTGGTGTGGTCCTCTTTGGATTCCTTTTGTTTGGGGTTCTCTGCACTTCCTGGACTTGTAAGTCTATTTCTTTCACCAGGTGGGGGAAGTTTTCTGTCATTATTTCTTCAAATAGGTTTTCAATATCTTGCTCTCTCTCTTCTGGCACCCCCATAATTCAGATGTTGGTACGCTTGAAGTTGTCCCAGAGGCTCCTTACACTATCTTCATATTTTTGGATTCTTGTTTCTTTTTGTTTTTCTGGTTGGGTGTTTTTTGGTTCTTCATATTTCAAATCTTTGACTTGATTCTTGCGATCCTCTAGTATGCTGTTGGAACTCTGTATAATATTCTTTATTTCAGCCAGTGTATGCTTAATTTCTAGTTGGTCCTTTTTCATAACCTCAAGGGTCTCACTAGATTTCTTGAGGGTCTCACTAAATTTATTGGCGGTTTCTAGAAAATTCTTGAAAAATCTTATAAGTGTGGTTTTGAACTCTATATCCAGTCATTTGCTTTCCTCCATTTCTGTCATTTGTGACCTGTTTCTTTGTCTCCTCATTTTTTATGCTTCCCTGTGTTGGTAGAGTGGCTTTGTGTGCTAGGTGTCTTATAGGGCCCAGTGGCTCAGCCTCCCCAATTACCTGAGGTGGACACTCTTGGTGCACCCCTTTGTGGGCTTTGTGCACAGTCTTGTTGTAGTTAAGCATTGATTGTTGTAGGTATCACTGGGAGGGATTGATCTCCAGGCCAATTGGCTGTGAGAATCAGCTGTGTCTGCAGTGGGAGAACTTCTGTGCTGGAGACACCCTTCTGGGGCAAGACTTGCTTCAGGGGGCTTTGGTGCTCACTGAGTCTGCCCCCTGAATGTGTCCCTTATGGATCTGAGGAGTTGTAATCTGAATGGTCCCACTCTGTCCACTGGGTACACTGGGTCTTGGATCTAAGGAGGTGCTAATCTAGCCTCTGCCTGAGGCTACCCAGCAGGAGCTATGGAGCGATCTGAAGATTCCTCTTCTTTGTTTGGAGTTTGGAGGTGCCCAGATGAGGCCCAGCTGTGAAGCAATGCAAGCTGCTGTGGGGCCTTGGGCCTTCTTTTGGAAGTTCTGGATCTCTCTGACCCAGCTGCAGTTTGTTAGGCAATTTTAGATTGCAAAGGGCCAGTCCTTTCATATGCAAAAGCCTCTGTGCACAGCTTGGGTGGGGTGGTGTCTCAGGGGATCAACAGGGCAAAGCAAGCAGCTATGGCTGCTCCTCAGTCCTACCCTAAGAGGCCCCAATGTCTCAGTGTCCTGGTAATCACTGCAAGTACCTCTGAGAGAAAGCCGCCCTCGAGTTCTGCCCGATGTCAGACAGTCCAGTTTCTCCTGTATGAGTCTGGGTCCCCAGAGACTCGCCCAGAACTGGAGTTCAGAGCAGTCAGAGCTTGAGACTCCCTCCTGATTGAAAAAGACAACCGTGTCCTCAGTTGCCAGCCCTTTCCACGTGCGCCTCCATATCTCTGCACTTTACTTCCACACCTCCTCTGAGTCTCAGTGTGCTTTTCTCTTTCCTTCTAGTTGTAGAATTTTCACTCAGCCAGCCTTCCTGTGGTTCTGGATGATGTCCGTTTTATCTTTTAGTTCTATTTTTGAATTTGTTGTGGGAGGCAGCAATTTCTGGTGTTTACCTATGCCACCATCTTGGTTTCTCCTCTAAAAATAGTCTTAATAAAAAAAAAGAATGCATCAAAATCTGACTATGTGTGTATGCATGATAGCATCAGCATACATTCATTACCAATTTTTAGAAATATTGAAATTTTCAAAGAAATACTTCACATATTTTATTTTATTTAAAGATTATATTATAATTGATATGTGCAAATATTTATATATTGCTTTCCTACATTCCTAAAGTAAATCCATTTCTTTTTATTACCAAAAGAAATTTGAGTAATACAGAATTTGCATAATGTTATTTCTAAATCTAGAAGTATGTAAGTAGAAACTTAATTATATGGTGAAATATAATTGAATAACTTACAGTATTGAATAGAAGATATGACTCTATGACCACTATAATTTTCCATTGCCTTTCAGAGAGAGTGAAAGGGAAGGTGGGTGGGAGAGAAAGACATTGATGTGAGACCAACACATTGATTGGTTGCCTCCCACATGCATCCTGATGGGGCAAGGGCTTGAGCCTGCAACTGAGGTACATAATCCTTGACCAGAATCGAAGCCAGGACCTTTCAGTCTGTGGGCAGACACTCTAACCACTGAGAAAAACTTGCCAGGGCATAATGGATAGCTTTTAATCAAACTGCTCTGGTGACAAAATAAAACAACAAAAAAACCAACTTTTTAAATGAATTACAGAGCAACTGAATTAGCCAGATGAAATTGCCAAGATCTATGGAGAAGACAAATGAATTCAGGCAAGTCCATCATTCACTAATTTTCCATTAGAGACAGTTGACAATCCACATGCAGTAAGGGGCCCAAGGTCACACTTTCTGCAGTCTCACACAAATGGAAGAATGCCGTGGGAGTTGCTAAGGACAGCTGAGCTTGAGTAGCCAAGATCATGGAGAAAGGCTTCGTATTCGGCATCAAGCATTATCTCAAAGCATCTGCCAGGACCTACACTGTGTGGAACAAAAGGACAAGAAGAAGCATCAGCTAAAAAGCCACAGGGCCGAGTAGAACTTTCAGTAATCTCATGGTGCTGAGAAGGAAATAATGGAAGGCCAGGACCGACAAAGGAAGAGATGGCCTGGTTAACAGCCTAGGCTTTCCAACGAGATCACTTGAGGCTGAGAGTGTGAAGTGGGGGGGAAAGTTGCAAATACTGTATTAGTAACCGGGCCCAAACCCTATCAGACATCGATTGGATCCAGGCGATTTGACCCTACACTCACAAATTGCTAAAAGCCAATTTTATGCTTACAGGAAGAAAATAACACTACATCAGCCTCTCCATTTCATACACTGTGCAATTTTCATACAACATATTAAGCAACTGTCACATTCTCCCATAGTCAGAGAGCATTAAAGCCAATTTTCAAACCCAAGTGAAAAAATAATAAAGAGTGTAAGAACAGCAGAGACTGAAGTAAATGATATTCCTATCTAGCAGAGGGTCCACCATTTTACTTCCAGGCTGCTAATGGTTGGGGTGAGGTGGGAGTTTAAGTTAACCTGTTACAGTAGGAAGTAGCTTGACTCACACAGTGCCTGATGCAATACATGTGAGTCTTTGCTCACCTCTGCAACCTCTGTCCTGTAGACATACAATCATTTAACTCTTTTCTCTACAACTAAAATAAAACCTTATCCTCATTCTTCTGAAAGAGTAGGCTTATACTATAGTGCCTAACATATACTAGGTAGTCATTATTTGATTTAGAAGATATTTTTTAACCAAACATAGTTGGAACAGTAGACCTAAAGTTTAAAAATGTCTAAGAGTGAAGGGTTTAAATTATATTAAGGAAAAGTCTAAAAATTCCCCATTTACAGCACACCTCACTGTTGGCCATTTTATGAGTTGGCAGGCTCTGTATCCTGTATTTAATGAAAAAAAAAAAGTGCTGCTTAACTGGGGTGTTGAGAAAGAGCAAGAGAAGAAGAAGGCAGAGAAGAACAGAGTTCTGGAAAAGTATTTTGTGATTTGAAACATTTTTGAGAGAGTGCCAGCAATTGTCAAATGAAATTATTTTGTGTCATCTTGGCAGTTGAGATGAGTGTTCTGACTTCTAACTAGAAAATTACTTCCTTATTCTCAATTGAACAGTGAAGTATAGGGAAAGTACTGAAAAAAAAATTGAAAGGGTAAAAATAATCTGTCATAGGGAATCATATTTTACCATTTAGGATCCTATGTCAGAAGGATGAGACAGCCTGGCAACCGATTGGGAGATGATAATACAGACACATGACCTAATATCAAAGATGGATGTTTGCTGAATGTGAGATTTTTCTCTCATCAATCCTGACTTATCACGTGCAGAGGCCCCTCTGAGATTCATCTCATGATGTTGCCAATTACACTGACTTTTCAAATATCATTTATAAATAAAAATGTGACCTTAATATTTCAGTAGCGCTAATGAGACTAAATCAAAGATAATATCAATATGAAAAAGGCTATATGACAGGGAATGTCAGAACTTTTTCTCATGTGTTCTGATTAGAAAAAATCACAAGGAGTATAAGAAAATTTCAAGTGATATCAGCAAGGCAAAAATAAATGAATAAAAGGGTTTAAATACAGAATATTTGCTATTTCGTCCTCATAGCTTTGAAGGTAACTGTTAAATAGACTTATCCCAAATTATTTTAATTATGTATTAGGGCACATTTATTTAAATGTACTTATTCATCTGCACACAATTTCTTAATAGAAAAATCATATTATTTCTAGTTTCTATCATTTACTCAATTAAATGCTACACATTGACTTTCTGTTTATGTCCGATGCCTCAAAATATAGGATATTGCATCTTTTTGTTTTTTTACAAACAACTGGAGGGATTCCATTGGAGATGATATCTACAAGAGCAGTCCGGCCTATTTACATTGTCTGTGTGTGTGGCCCATCTCCATTAGAGCATGACATTGTAGAGTTCTTCTCTTAGTCTTAGATGTAGCCTTTTCAAATAATTTATTGAGCCCAGCCAACTTGGCTCAGTGGTTGAGTGTTGACCTGTGAACCAGAAGGTCATGGTTTGATTCCCCATCAGTACACATGCCCCGGTTGTGGGCTCGATCCCCAGTGTGGAGCATAGAGGAGGCAGCCAATCAATGCTTCTCTCTCTCTTCATTAATGTTTCTACCTCTCTCTCCTTCCCTCTCTGAAATCAATAAGTATATAAAAAAGTCATAATATATTAAAATTAAGGTCCTCTCCTCTGCTGTCACATGTTGTATTTCTGTTAAAGTCGTGTTTCTGGTAGAGAGTGCAAATTTAATCAGACCAAATAGCATTGGAGGCTACTTTAGTTTTCAGTGCAGGAAATCTTGTCTTTCCTACATTTGGGAACTGTTCATATGAACATTACCTACGTAGGTCCCACTCAACATCCTAGAGCCACGCACAAGTAAGACTGGTGCATAATTCTAATTCAACTGCTATCTCTCTCCCAGATTCACCTGTACCTATGTATACAAATTGTATATGTGAATTGCCATGGTATTGAGGGGGGTTAGCACATGATCACACTTGTAACACTTCACCTGAGACTTAGAGTCCCAAGTTGGAACATGAAACACTGGCTTATTATTATTTCTCTAGTTCTTCAGGAAAACCAAATACAAATAGTAAAACAATATATTAAAAATGAATTAACTCTATGAAATTGGGTTAATATGTAGAAAAGTCTCCAGTTAATTAAAAAGATAGAGTAAAGAAATAAAATCATAACATTCTATTAAATAGAAAACAAATGGTAATTGTAATTCAAAAATATCTGTAATTCGATTAAATGGAAAGTGATTGATTATTCCATTAAAAAGACTACACTTGTCAGGTTAGATGAAAAAACTAGTCAAATTGATTACTCTACACTTCTTGTTGAAGACTTCTTCCAATAACTGATAGAATACACTGAAAAAATGAATAAATACAGAATATCTGAACCAAATTCAGCTAATTTAAACACATACACACATAAGCACACACACACATCCACATGCACACACATTTGTATATGTGTGCAGAAATAAGTGAAAGAGAAATGAAGGCAACAGGAAAAATTAAAAATCAAACATTTGGTTCTTTAAAAATATTAATACACTACGGGCCCAATGCATGAATTCGTGCACCTTGAAAGGAACTGTGGGCCACGACAGTGGGCACAGGGGCAGGTCTCAGTCCATCCTTCACGCCCCTGTCCAGCCCCTCCCCCTGTGGCCCCCAGTCCCCTGTCTGCCAGCAGTGGGTGCGAGAAACGGCTGCTGGCCCCGATCGCACCTCAGGAGCAGGGGGAGGTGGAGAAGCCCTAAGGGGTGATCAGGGCCAGCAGCCACTGCTCACACCCACTGATGGCACCGAGCAATTGGGGCCAGCTCCGGGCACTGGCAGCGGGTGGGAGCAGTGGCTCCGGCACCGGCAATGGTGTGAGCAGGGTCGGTGCTAGCAACAGGTGCGAGTGCCTGGTGGGACTGTGGCACATGGGAGCAAAGAACTCTCAGTAACCAGCAGAGGCTCTCCCTGATGACAGTGACCAGCGCCCCACCTTGGTCTGGTGTCCCTGCTCACCTGTTCCACCATCCCACTGTGGCCAATGCCCGCCATATCTGCACTCTGCCACCTGCTGCCAATGCCTGCCATGTTCTGTGTGTGCCTCCTGGTGGTCAGTGCACATTATAGAACCAGTTTGGTTGTTCAGTTGTTCCGCTGTTAGGTCTATTTGCATATTAGGGATATATATATATATATATATATATATATATATATATATATATATATATTAACCCCTAATAAGACTAAAATGTAAAGGAAACACATGATATCAATATGAAGCATAAAATGGGAGGGTCACAACAGATCATATTGATATTGAAAAGATAAAAAGAGAATATTACCTAAAACTTTATGCCAATAACTGAAAATTTAGATGTGGATAACTCTAAATCTAAAATGTATCAAAATTAACTTAAGAAGAAATGTTTAAAAAATCTGATTAGGTTATTGTGGAGATAGAGCTGATTTAACAGTACATCTGGCTTTGAAACATTATCTCTGGGGATGCTTGATGTCTAGCTTTTGACTGTTTTCCAACATAGGCGATGGAATTTACAAAGTGCCATAAAAGTCCAAAACTCCTGTGTCACCCACAGCGTTAGTCTCTACTTGTGATCTGCAATGACCCAACCCATTTGACAAGGTTGACTGAATTATATAGAGAGATGCTGAGAGCTTGTTTGGTGAGCTCTCCCAAGCCAAGATCCCTACCCAGATAGGGAAATTCAGGCTGTGGACACCGCCTGATTCACATGAACGCTGGATCCAAGGGTTGCTTGCGCCGGGGTGCTCTTCAGATCCCCAGCACACGCGTGTGTGCGCTTCCTCTTGATGCATCACAGTCCTGGCTTCAATCTCTCTGTGTCTTCCAGGTCTTTTCCAATATCTAAACTCGGGAAAAATACACCCACCTATTGTAAAGAAATCAAATTTGTAACTAAACCTGTCCAAAATACGTAATATGGCACACGCACAACAAGATATGAACCACAATACACTCCAGACTCAGGAAGGTTTGCTTGTGCATTCTTCCCAATATTCAAGGAAGATAGGTCTCAATACTAAGTAAGTAAACCTTTGCAGAAAAAAGAAAAAGAGAAAAACTTCTTGAGTCATTTTTATGGGTTCAGCTTAAGTATTGCACTAAAACCTGGTAAAGATACTAAGAACTATAGATATAAAATTCCTAAATAAAAATGTCAACTAAGCAAACCAACCAAAATAAAAAAGAATGATACATCCCAACCATGTTTATATTTGGAACTGAAAGGTGGGTGTTTAGCATTTAAATATAAAAAATGTGATTTTTCACATGAGCAGGAAGAAGTAGAAAAACATGAACAACTCAGTAGATGCTGAAAATAATCATTTGACATAAAACAAAGTTTCTTACTATGATTAAGGGTCTAAAATAAATGCAAGTGTATAATTTGTAATGGTGGATATTTGAGAACTTTTCTTCTTCTGAGCTCTTTAATAGCTCTTTCCCTTTGTACCAAGCATTTTGTGACCTTAGCAGTGGTGCCTACCACATGGCATAAGCTCAATAATTGTTAGCTCTGCATCTATTATTTTTGATAGAATAAATTATTTTTATTATGTGATGGAAGTGAAAATGGTCCATCATGTTGTTAGTAGGCCCCTATTACTTCATTTTATACTTCAATATTCAGGAATAAATTTCTGTCCTTACAACTCTTTACCAAAATAATCTTGTCCAGGAACTTTCTATGAAATGTGGTCCTTCCTTTATTTTTTTAAGATGTAGCCTGGAATTGGTATTCTTACAAACTCTTCACAATAAATCATATGCATTCTCTTGTACTAATTAACCACAGGAACGTTCTGATCAATTTATTTTATTACTATATTCACCTCGACCCTCTGTCCAACCCCTACAAATCCTTGACCTTTACTAACGTCTCCTGATAACTCCCTGAAATGCAGTGTCGTCCTGGTTTCCTCTGCTTGATGCTTATAAATTCTTAAAGTTCCAGATCAAGCTCTATCTACACAGTAATACCTTCTCTAACTCCTGTTACACATTCAGACCCTGCTGTTGTCAGAATTGAAGGCAATTTATCTCTTCCATAAACTCTTCCATATTGTGCATTTGCATACTAATGGGTTATGATTACAACTTCACTAAAAGCTTCTAAAGCCCAAGATCATGACTCTAATTTTATTATCTCCCAAGACACATATCCTATTTCGGTCTGGTACATATTGACTGGTTGATTTTTAAATGGTTCTCTAATAATAAACACATTTCTTTTTTTACAAGGCCAGGACTAGGATGAAGTGAATGAGGTACTTGTTTTGGGCACAAAGTTAAGAAGGACACCAAAAGATATCCTCATAATTGAGATAAATAATAAATGCAATATACATTTAAAATACAATTATTGCAATAATTCATGATGAACAAAATATGAAATTTTAAGTGAAGACAGGATTAGTATTAATGATTTTCCCTCAGGGCCCAGTATTGCTCAGTACAATGCTTATTTATAATCCAAAAAAATTATCACCTGGGGTCTTTTTTGTCATTCTTTCAGTCTATTGGTAAGTGTAAGCTCAAAACTAAAATGACACCAGCAATACTATGGAACATGTAGCTAAGTTTAATTTTAAATACTTTATACTTTTTGAAATAAGTTGTAGTGGTCAGAGCTCAGATGTTAAAATCAAATTCAGAATAATTCACAAATGAATTAAAAGATATCCTGTTTTGTGGATCAAAAGAATTAATATTGTTAAAATGTCCATATTACTCAAAACCATCATAGAATCAATGCAATTCCTATCAAAATTCCAATGGCATTCTTCCATAGAAATAGAAACATATCATATGGAACCACAAAATAAAAATAGACAAAGTAATCTTGAGAAAGAAGGACAAATCTGGAGGCCTCAAACTTCCTGATTTCAAACTATCCTATAAAGTTACAGTGTTCAAAACTGTATGGCACTGACAATGAACAGACAGAGTGACAGATAAGATCAAGAGGTTGGAAGTAAATCCATGCATGTATGGTCAACTAATATTTAACAAGGAAGATGAAAATACTCAATATGGAAAAATAGTCTCAATAAATGGTGTTGGAGAAACTGAATATCCTATATAATAAAAGGCTAATATGCAAATTGACCAAACAGCGGAAGGACCAGTCGCTGTGATGCACACTGACCACCAGGGGGCAGACGCTCAATGCAGGAGCTGCCCTCTGGTGGTCAGTGCATTCCCAGAAGCTGGGCTCACTGCTGGCGGGTACAGCAGTGGTGAGGGGACCCTATCCCACCTCTACAGCAGTGCTAAGGTTGTCAAACTGCTGCTTTAGTCCTGCTCCCTCTAGGAGCTCCCATCAGTCAGACATCCCCCGAGGGCTCCCAGACTGCAAGAGGGTGCAGGCTGGGCTGCGGGACCCGGCCTCCCAGTGCACGAATTTTGTGCACCGGGCCTCTAGTTCACATATAAAAGTGTAAAATTGGACCTATATCTTAAACCATTCACAAACATTAATACAAAGTGGATGAAATACTTAAATGTCAGATATGAAAATGTAAAATTCCCATAAGAAAATATAGGGAAACACTTCTTGACTATTGGTCTTGGCAATGAGTGTTGGGGTATAACATCAAAG
The DNA here is from genome assembly GCF_014108235.1 of Myotis myotis. Classification (NCBI taxonomy): domain Eukaryota; kingdom Metazoa; phylum Chordata; class Mammalia; order Chiroptera; family Vespertilionidae; genus Myotis; species Myotis myotis. Next base: position 47,159,883 of record NW_023416401.1, read on the forward strand.
CAGAAGCAGCAAAGCAAAAATAAGCAAGTGAGATGACACCAAACTGAAAAGCTTCTGCAGAGAAAAACAAGCAGTTGACAGAACAAAGAGGCAATCTATCACTATCAGATAAAGGGTTTAATATAAAAAAATAGTATGTGAGGAGCTCATACAACTCAATAGCAAAAACAAACAAAAAAACTCCATATATATTTTCCACTTTAAAAATGGGCAAAGGACCTGAATAGATATTTTTCCAAATAAGAAATAGAAATGGCTAGTAGGTACATGAAAAGATGCAAAACATCACTAAACTTCAGGGAAATGCAAATCAAAACCACAATGAAATATCCCCTTACATTGGTTAGAATGGGTATCATCAAAGAAAAGAAGGGACAAGTGTCAGAGAGGCCTGTGTGAGAAAGGGGAACCTTTGAACACTGTTGACGGGAATGTAAGTTGGTACAGCCACTATGGAAAGGGTATGGCGGTTTCTCAAAAAAGTAAAACTAGAACTACCATAAGATCAGCAATCCCACTTCTGGGTATTTAGCCAAAGGGAATGAAATCACTGTCTCAAAAGGTATCTGCACTCCTGTGTTCATTGCAGCATCATTCACAACAGCTAAGACATGGACACAATGTAAGTTTCCATCCAAGGATAAATAAATTAAAAAGATGTGAGGAAAAATATACATTTTAGATACATACAATTTGGCCATAAAAAAGAAAAAATCCTGCTATTTGTGACTTGAATGAATCATGAGGGCATTATGGTAAGTGAAACAAGTCACACAGAGAAAGACAAATACTATATGATCTTATTTAGTGGAATCTAAAATAAGCCAAACTCAAAGAAACGGAGTAGAATGGTGATTGCCAGGGGCTGGGGAGTATTATATAATTCAAAGCTGCTTGGAGATAAAATCTTCTATGTTATTACCACAAAAAATGTAATTATGTGAGGTGATGCATGTTTTAACTAATCTTATTATACTAATCATAATCATTTCACAATATAATTATGCATGAAATCATCACATTGGACAAAATGGTATGTCAATTATGTCAATAAAGCCAGAAAAAATATATTTCTGCTTGGAGATCATCCTTAAGTCCTCCAAGAAGAAGAATGACTGCAAGCACAAATCTGGAGCCACCATGTTCATTTTCATTGTTTCACTTCTCAATATGCTGCAGTCAACAGCTTACATACTTGACTCTTCCATGAGCTTGTCTCTTCTCAGAGACTGTTTCTCATTTTTACTCCTTTGATTTCTGTGTTGCCTTCCATATTATCTAGGCCATAACAGGAATTCAGTATTTGCAGACTGCAATCAATGATTTTTGTAAATAAGCTCTCAGCATAAGCGATAGAGCATAGGCTGTGATTAAAAGACTGACAAACAGAGCAGACTAGAAAAAAAATGATGCCAGAATCACCATCATGTGTAAAACACAATGCTACATATTTTTCTCATACAAAAAATTTCTCATTTTTTTTATGTAGGTACTAGTGGTCCAATGCATGAATTTGTGCACCTTGAAAGGAATTGTGGGCTGTGAAGCTGTGGTGGGCACAGGGGTAGGTCTCAGCCCATTCTCTGTGCCCCCGTCAGGCCCCTCCCACTGCAGCCCCTGGTCTCCTGTCTGCCGGCAGCCCTGCTACTGCTTCCACCGCTCCCATGCACTGACGATGCAGGCCCTGCTTGCACCTGCTGACGGCATAGAGCGATTGGGGCCAGAGCCAGCAGCAGGTACAAGCGGGGCCAGCGCCATCAGTGACTGTGAGCAGCGGCTGCTGCCTTGATCACCCCTCAGGAGCAGGGGGAGGTGGAGAAGCCCTGAGGGGTGATCAGGGCCAGCAGCAGCTGCTCACACCTGCTGATGGTGCCCAGTGATTTGGGCCAGTGCTAGGCGCCGGCAGTGGGTGCAAGTGCTGGGTGGGACCATGGCATGTTGGAGCAAAGAATTTTTAGTAACCACTAGAAGCTCACCCTGATGACAGTGACCAGTGCAGCGCCTTGATCTGGCGCCCCAGCTCACCTGCTCCACCATCCCACTGCAGCCAATGCCTGAGATGGTCTGCGTGCACCCCCTGGTGGTCAGCACATGTCATAGTGACTAGTTGTTTGGTTGTTCCACTGTTTGGTCAATTTGCATATTAGGGTTTTATATATGTAGATAATTGGCATACAACATTATATTAGTTTCATGTGTACAACATAATGGCTTTATCTCTATATATGAAAGGCTAATATGCTAAGTATCCGACCAGTTGCTATGACGTACACTGACCACTGGGGGGCAGATGCTCAACACAGGAGCTGCCATGACACGCGATGGCCATTTCTAAAGAAATGGCACCATGGACCTGACACCCACAAAGCAACACTCGGCTTCCCCCAAGTGGGACACAGGCTCTGCCACCAGCCTGGAGAGACAGCCCACCAAATCGCAGCTGAGACCCCATAGCACAAAATGCAGCCCAGCCCAGCCCAGCCTAAAAATGGTGGCTGTGGGTTCCGAGTAATGATGTCAGGTAGCAACACTTGGCTTGTTCTCCCTAGCAACAGGGCATTTAACAATAAACGGCACTATGGAACTGGCGCACACAAACCAACACTCAGCTTCCCCCAAGTGGGACACAGGCCCCACCACCACCCCAGAGCCATAGACCACCAAATTGCAGCCAACACTGCTGAGACCCCATGGCACAAAATGCAGCCCACAGCCCAGCCCAGCCCACAAATGGTGGCTGTGGGCACCAGGTAATGACATCACGTAGCAATGCCCAGCTTTATCTCCCTAGCAAATAGCCTCCTTGGAGTTTCTTCAGGCCAGGAACATGACTTGCTTTATAGCCAGGTGGGAACATTTTACACTGTAGCCAAATGCCTGTGAAGTGTTTTCCCATTCCTCATCTCATTTGATCCTCACAGAAGTCCTGGAGTAGATAGATAGGAGACTTGGTAGAATCCTATTTTCTTTTCATTAGCTGGAAAACGGAGATATAGAAAGCTTAGAAACTTGACCTGACTAAAAAGAAGAAATGGTGGACCTTGAAAATGACTTCAGGTTTTCTCACGGCACAGAATATAGTCAAACACTGCTGCAGTTAAATATTTTACCCTTTGTTCTCCCTGCATGATCTACAATAGTAATCTGCTTTGTGTTGATATTTACTGCTGTGTTGATGACAATTACCTGAAAGAGAAGTTGGGATGCTTCACTGGGCTGGAAAAACTTTAGCTAAATCAGGAAGCAAGTCTAATTAAGCAAGTTTATTTTCTCTATATAAAAGGCTAAGTTGACTCGCGCATGCACAATACATATAAAGCTCTTGCTGTCGCCAATCACACATGTGTTTTGATCTGTCATTGTCGATCAGGAATTTGGTTGACACTTCTATTATAGAGAAAGGGCGAATAGCGATATTAAAATATTTCTTCTAATTAATTTCCTTTCAATGTGCATGAATTTGTGCACCGGTCCACTAGTATTTTGTAAATATTGCAAAATGATCACCACAATAAGTTTAAATAACATCTGTCACCATACATAGTTGCAGATTTTTTTTTTTCATCACCACTCATATCTTGACTGGCTGGGTTACCTAGAATGTTGTTTTACTTGGTAATAGAATGTTGATTCCTTATCCAATTCAGTTCCTCTAAGAATACACATTTTGATTATCTCTGAGGTATTAAAAAAAGACCAAAATAATTGAAAATAAATGAACCTTAGTTTATCAGTGCTGAGTCAATTCAAAGTGGTAGCATCTAAAGGTAGAGGAGGCAGAGTGATAAAGGCAATTCAGAGACTGGCAGAATGTTTTCTGTTTTTCCTCTTCCAACTTTCCATATTCATTGTTTGCCCCCTGTGAGCTCAAGAGCCACATCAAATAATTCTCCACTGTTTTTTCTACTCTGCTATTAAGTTCATTTCTGGATTTTTGTGTGTGTGCTCCATGTTTGAATTCAGTTTAAAAAGGGAACTGCTATTTTTGTTTTTATTCTATTTTATATATAAAACTCACCCGACAGTGCTATACTCATGACTTGCAAAACAAAAGCATACACTTCACGTTGTAAATACTTTGATGCATTTCTTAAATATTTTGTCTGTAAATGTGGAGGCTTTAATTAATTTCTTAATTGGAGAAGTCAGTGAAAACATGCCAATTTGTAATGCTGATTAGTACAATACTGATATTTCAGCTCATGTTACCAGTTGCATTTTTTTTCTTTATCAAATGCTCATTTGTGACCAGAAATTGAAACATACCGAAGAACAACAGATCGTAAGTGCACTTTTGAAGCAGCAGGAGTTGCTTCTGCAAGTGCTGTGTGCATAGCAAGTCAAGGCCTCAATATGTTCAGAGCTACTTCATCAAGCAAATACATTTACAAGGCATTGGAGCCAGCGGGTTGGCTCTTTCTATATGAGATGTCTGAATTATGTTGACAATCTAATAATGCGGCTGAGTAGCTAAAGGCTGATGCAGGCCTTCAGGAGTTAGTAATGTTGCTGCAACATTTTACAACATTAATGGCATCATGGAGATAAATGAGAGTAATATGGTTTGAAAATGATCATCTTTCTTGTTTTAAAGAAAGATTTAAAATGTATAAATATTCCATATTTATATGCATATGCCCCATCATTCACATTACATGTCTTAGTACACTGAGTATTGCATATAAAGTAGAAGAAACCCATAGTGGTATAAATAAATATGAAAAAGCTGTGAAATTCAGCTTAGCATTTTCTTAAAAAGGCTAATTAAAGTATAATTAATAATAAAGACAGATTTAAAATTCTAATATGATTTTTAAGAGAGAAGAGAATGCACATCTCTTTTCTTTTTTCTACACAATTTGAAAAAATACATAAAATAATATATGAAAAATTAATGAAGTAAGGATAAACACATCAACTGAGATGATATATGCAATAAGATGCTTTATAACTATATGTGAAGATGATTTAAATATAGTCAAAATACTGCTCAGTACAGCTCTTCAAACAAAGGGTAGATGAGTTTATTTCTTTTCAATTTTAAACAGTAACTTACATTAAATTAAAGGCGGCTTGGTATGACAGAAGTTAGAGACTATTATGAAGTGCTTTGTATTCAAAATGATTTTCTAAACTTTGAAATACTTTTAATATCTATTAAGAAAAATTCAGTTAGAAATAACATAATGAATGTTATATTTCTTGTCACTCAATCCATTTTAACGAATTGCTAATATATTCATTGAAGAAGCTTAGCTTCCGAATAGTTACTTTAACTTCACTTTGACTGCAAAGGAAAGTCCAAGGGGACAAATATAGAAAAACATTGTCAGGGCACGAGTTAAAGTGCCATCTTTTTCTTTTCAGTTGATAATAAAGAAAGGGTTAACACGACCATTTATTTTCAGCATCTCCTGTCTCTTTGTTTCAGAGGCAAAAAAAAATACATCTGTCCAAGGAAAATAAAGATGAAAGTAATAAGCCCCCACAGACAGCACCCCGGTGATTTAATGCTGATAAAAGAGTCGGCTGAGAAAAGAAGGGATTCCTGTGACAACTTAGCGCTGACATACAGCACCCTGCAGGAGTCGGGAAGCAGGCTGCAGCACCTAGCATGCCTTGGACATTCTGTGAAAAGCTGCCAAGCCGCAAGAGCATTATAATTTATTCTGGGTCAAGCAGAAGGACACAGAGTAACCTGGCTCAGTGAGTGCTGTCTCACGCTCCATGCGTTCGACCATTCAACAACAGCTATTGGGCCTAGTTTGTTGGGAAAACATTTGGACGTGTCTATGTTTCATTTCTGCCCTTTGCTTTCCCACTCACATTTGAATTTTCTTATTACCAATGTGCTTTGGATAAAGGCAACATAAATTCTATTATAAAATATCGATATACAAACTCTAGGAAGAATATATTCCCTGACGTATCTTTTTGAGTGTAGAGAGCATTCTAAAACTTAAAGAGCTAGGATGCCAGTGTGCTACACCTCCGACTGGGCATCAAGTTCTATTTGGCATGAAGTGTGTCGATTCCATCTATTTGGGAAAGGAAAGGAGGGAGTATCTAGCAATTTGAGGGTGATGAGCATAAAAATCATTTAATATTTGAGATGTATGCAAAGGGTTATATTCTAAGTATAAATTTTAATGTTACATAAGCTACTTTTCATTTTTTTATTACTTCAATAATCAGAGGTGCTCATTTTGGAAATTTGAATTTCATAAAAACACATCCTATACATATTATGTACTCTATTAACTATGTATTCTTTTGAATTTTAATGAAATAAGGAGGGAAGGAAGAAAGAAGGAAAAAAGAAAAGGAGGAAGAAAGGGAGGAAGGGAAGAGGAAAATGTAACTTTTAGTATTCTTTTCCACAATGAACTTCATATAAGGCAAACATTTCACTACATGGTCGGGCGACATAGAATAATCAAATCTAGAATAAAATTTGAGCAATCTCAATTCCTTTTCATCAAAGCCACCATTTTTTTCCTTAAAAACTCTCGTAAGGATATTATCTTTATGAGAAAAAAGAGAAAAATCTTTCTGAGTCAGACCTTGCTCTGCTTTTTGCGTTTCAACTTTGTGTAACATTTTTATTGTAGCTGAGAGTATATCAGGCATCATATTAAATCTTTTGAAGGTATTAAAACAGGGCTTGTGCAGACATATCTTTGATATTAACTATGGTGTTAGGCCTTCTTTAACTGGTTTGGAGACAAGGGGTAAGGAAGAGTTTATTCTCTAACAATGGTTTATGGCTCCTCTGCAACTTTTTAAAATTATCCTTGCAATCTTAACAGTTTCTTTCGTAGCTGATCTCCCTCCAAAAGGTCTTTATCATATGCAGTTAGAAATATCCAACTGACACTTTCAATATTCTGTCTGATGTCTTTGGGAGAAAACTCCACGTTTATTAGGTACATTCTCTACCTGTCAAGTTATCATAGGTTCCAGTTCTTCCAATTGTTTCACTACATAAATAAGTTGTCATTTTTTTCACCTTTACAGAATAATTGCACACCATTGTCCCAGCCTTCTCTAACAGTGCCTTGGTGGTTTTTCATTTTTTGATTATTACCCAATTCTAATAGCAGTGCCACTTATGTTTTAGGTTTTATAAAGATAACACCTATTTCTAGGCAACAATTTCTGTCAAGTAGCTTTTATTTTTTGAAAAAACAAAAAATCCCATAATTTAGTCACCTACAAGAGCAATATTCTATCGGGATTTACTTATATAAGATAATCTGTGGTTGCTCTGGCTTGCTCAGCTTGGTCGCTCTCTTGCTGGGCTAGCTCTAAGGCAGTGGTTCTCATCCTTCTGGCCCTTTAAATACAGTTCCTCATGTTGTGACCCAACCATAAAATTATTTTCGTTGCTACTTCCTAACTGTAATGTTGCTACTGTTATGAATCGTAATGTAAATATCTGATATGCAGGATGGCCTTAGGCGACCCCTGTGAAAGGGTCATTTGACCTCCAAAGGGGTCGTGACCCACAGGTTGAGAACCGCTGCACTCAGGAGTGAGTGAGTTTAATGGAAGCTGTTGACTGGGGCTGGGCAGGCTGGTGGATTTAAATGGACAGCTTAATATATATTTCACATAGTCTCTCATGTATCACACATAGTCTCTTGTGTATCCCACATAGTCTCTCAGTGTCTGGATGCCTAGCCTGGCCTGATTAATGTTTGTCTTAGGGTTCAATAGAGCAGTAACGGGTGGGCACTCATGCCCAAACACTTTGCAAGCCTCTGTGTGCATCACACCTGGCACAGAGTCATTACATGTGAGCCATGGCATAGCCAACCTGGACTCAGAGGGTGGAGATGTATGTTACCTTTTTTGATGGGAAGGGAAGACTTCCCATACTATCATATGGCTCTGCTTCCTTTGTTGTACTTCTGGCATCAGGTAGGGCTGGCCTATTAGGTCAGTGACGTGTGCCATCCCCCAGGCTCAGCCTTTAGAGATTATTTCCATTTGCTTTCTGATACTTCTATCATTAGGAGGAAAGCTTTCTGTAGGTGGTGTCTGCCCCCCGAGCATGGACGCCAGAATGATAACACCTGGAGCACATCTCACCCAGCATGTAGTGGGGATCAGTCCAGTTCTGCAGCTTGAAGCAGCACACCCAGCTGAGTTCATTCTACATCACCTACCAGGCCAGACACACACATGTCAGTGAGAATCAATTACTGCTATTCCAGGCCACTGAGTTCAGAGTGTTTTTTAATGAAGCAATAGATGACTAATACATGCACTTAGATGACCAGGAAGAAAAACAGAAGATGTGACCTGTACTAGCTGGGTTTGTTTCCTTAAATGAACTGAGAATGTTCATAATGTCTACCTAATTATTTATCTATATGAACCAATATATTTTCTTTTCATGCTTCAATGATAGGAACTGCATATTGTGTCAGGAACAAATGGAATCAATCTGTTTGCATTGCCATAACTCTTTATGATAAATGAGGAACCTGTGGCCAAAATGTTATTCTTTTTTTTTTTGATGAGTGGTATATCACCAAGGAGTTCTAAAATTATCAGCCTAATATTTGTACAATAAGGTACCTGCCAATGAAGGCAAGGTCACATCTAACAGCTAATGGGGCAGTTTGATCCCAATTTTTTATAATAAATTTTTTTTTTACTGATTTCAGAGAGGAAGGGAGAGGGTGAGAGAGAAATAGAAACATCAATGATGAGAGTGAATCATTGATTGGCTGCCTCCTGCACACCCCAAACTGGGGATCGACCCAGGCACCGCCATCCAGACATGTGCCCTTGACTGGAATTGAACCCAGGGCCCTTCAGTCCACAGGCTGATGCTCTATCCACTGAGCCAAACCAGCTAGGGCTGAGCTCAATTTTTAAAAGCCTTTATTTTTTTTAAATTCAATTTGTACATGATGATTTTTGCTTAAATGGTTATTTCAGTCTTCCTGTTCACATATTTTTCAGTTGGGGGTGGGGGCTGAGTGAAAAAGGTGAAGGGATTAAGCAATAAACAACAACACTAAAGTAAACAGCTCATAGACACAGAAAACAGTATGGTGATTACCAGTATGGGAGTGGAGGGAGGTAGAAGAGGATAAAGGAGGGATAAATGGTGATAGAAGGAGACTTGACTTGGGGTGGTGAACACACAATGCAATATACAGGTTATGGATTAAAGAATTGTACACCTGAAATCTATGTAATTTTATTAACCAACATCACCCTAATAAATTCAATTTAAAAAAGAATAACCTTTAGTACAGACTAAACAACTGCCTCCACACACAAACACACACATACGCACACACCATGCACTCACTCACACAGGAAGGTATTTCTCCCTGGGGCAATGTTTAACCCTCAGAGATTAGTGAGGGGAGAAGCCTCTCCCTCAGTTCTTATACTAGATTTACAATCCACTGGTTGATGCCTGCAGTCCATGTGTCCTCAGTTATAATTTTCTATATCAAAATACACAGAACTGATTGCTTCCTTGAGTCAGTTGTTATATTTACTCAGTGCTCTCCACCTTTATGTCTATGTATTCTCAAGATACAGTCATTGAAACATAGGGAATATATCATTTGAAATAATTGTTTCCCTACTTCCTACTAGAAAAACTGGTCTGTTATAAAGTCACTGGAGTGCAAACTTTCTCCAGTTTAAATGGACCTCACTAACAAACGCTACAATATTTTTATACTAACAGTATAGACCAGTTATTTGTGGTGGAAATAGAGTTTAATAGAGTTTATTAAGTTGATGGTTTCAGGAGGAAAAGGGACTCTGGGTGTTTGAAGATTCCTTTTTTCTAAAAATATACTTTTATTGATTTCAAAGGGGAAGGGAAAGGGAGAGAGAGATAGAAACATCAGTGATGAGAGAATCATTGATTGGCTGCTTCCGGCATGCCCCCTATTGGGGATAGAGCCCGCAACCCGAGCATGTGCCCTAGACCGGAATCGAACCCAGGACCCTTCAGTCTGCAGGCCAACGTTCTATCCACTGAGCCAAACCGGCTAGGGTGGGTTTGACCATTTCTTGAAGAATTCCTCCCTTTTCTCAGAATCAGGTCCTTCAGGTGTTAGTTACAGTGAAACACATGGGGTGTGTGGTGTTAGGTCGGAGAGAGCCCAGGATCGGACACATGCAGACCTGTGATGAGATAATGGACTCCCCCTGGAATTTCTAACAGATCAACGTGTCAGACACAGATACCGGCTTCTTCTCCCTGAATCTATATACCCCCACTCAGATACTGACTTCTTCCTTAATACCCTGCCCACCCCTGCGGCGGAGACTTCCTCAGCTGAATGCGGTGGTGATCTCTGCTGTGGAGACTTCTTCAGCTCAGGCCCCCCCCGCCCCCCCCCTCCCCCCCGCCCTCACCAAACACCTGTGTAAAAAGATGCCCCTCCCTCCCTGGGGGCGTGAAGTTCACTGGACCCACCTTTGGGGCTGGTGGGTCTCCCCAGAGAACGCAGATTAAAGCCTTTTTTCCTTTTCTCCTCTTTAACCGTTTGGCTCTCTTTGTTCTCCTCGCCGCTTTTCTGGGCCACCTCACATGTGGCTCCATCAGCTGAATGGATGGTGACCTTTTCACAGCCATATCATAGACTGAGGGTACTGACAGGAGTTTTTAGGGGTAAAATGGCAGGTTTTAGGGAGTTTTCGGAATTGGGGGCAGCCCATGGGGAGAACTGCAGGGGGGCTGGGAACTGACAAAAGGCACACATTCACAGAATAAGGGGAGAGGAATTCATCCTTCACAGAATAAAGGAGAACGCCATAGAGAATAGAAAAAGAAAAGGGAGAAAAAGAGGGGGAGCCCCAGTGAGTTTGAGTCCTGAAGCTGCTATACTAGTACTGTCCAATCAGAGGGACTATCAGGACACAAAGAACCTAAGCCTTTATAAACCTTAGGGAAGAGCGACTTAGTGCGTCTCTCTCCCTCTCCCCACAAGGGAGTCTGTGCTCCTTTCCCAATAAATTTCCACCTTTTCCTATCCCACCTTTTGTGTGTGGCTTCATTCTTTGACTCCACCTGGACAAGGACCCAGGAAACCACCTTTGTATCCTGCTCAGAGGAAAATAACGCATTTCAGTTTAATTTTCTGCATTTCAGTACTAAATACTCATCTTTGGTTTTTGCAAATATGCTAGATCCTAGGTTTTATCATTTACTTTGGTAGGGAATTCAGGTATTGATAAGACACAGGGTACATTTTATTTTCATTGGGTGTTTTATATATATTTCTTCTTTTATTCTGAAGGTCTTGATCGAGCGTTTATTTATGAAGGGAGAGAGTCAAACTTCAAAAGGTAGGAGGGAAGGCTCAGAGGGCCAGCCTCTGAAGTTTTCTAGATGCAGTGCAACATGCCTGGAACACCTTGTTATTCCCGCCCTTGTGTAACTGCAGGTGCAGGCTGCTTTTGATTAAATAATTGGGTTCAAGACACTCGCAGGCACAAACATTCAATTACTGCTTCTTTTTTCTTTTTGATCCTCTGATCCACAAAAAGACATCTGGCTCAACCATGCCATTAGGAAGAAAGGGAAGAAGATTGAACAATTGAATCAAATTGTAGTTTTAAAATTTCTTACAAATCTTTTTTTTAAAACAAAGAAGAGATAGGAATCTGGCCTTGACAGACCTTCAGAGACAAAACCATCCACCTGAAATCAAACATGGAGCAATTCAAGACAACAGTTTTAATTTTCAAAGTGGTAGTTACACATTTTCATAAGAAATAAATTGGTGCTTTCATTTTTGTGATTAACACTGAAACAGAGAGAAACATCCAAAGTGAAAGGAAATAGTGAAGAATAATCAAAGACTTGTAGATGCTTTTCTTTACCCCCTCCCCCCAACCCCCGCCCCGGCCCCTGAAAAATCGTGGTTAAAGCTGCTATATCATCAGTTTCCAATCTTAAAGAGAAAAACAAATTCTAAAGATGCACACTATTTTGAGGTTTGTTGAGCTGTGTATTCTGTACTCACGCCAATTTTAAAATGCAGCTAACTGAGCAGGCAGATTGCATTTTCTGATGCTGTCAAAAAATCCATTTTTATCTTCAAAATGTCACATTTAAATGTGATAACTAGTGGCTAATATCAGCAGATGGAAATCATGTTTATTTTTCAACTTTTCACTATGATAGATTATAATCTCAAATCTCACATCCAGAAATTCAGATATCTAGCATAATTTTCTTCTTTAAAATGTGCATCAAAATATGTTTATATGACTGGTGATCACGTAGCAGGTCACAAATGTAACATTGTTTGCTACTGACCTGATTCCCATGATTTGTTTGTTTGTAAACTTCACAATGTCCTTCCAACTTTACTCCACTCCCATTATGTAACTTGCCCATTTAAACAATGCTATCACCTTATACTTCTGGGGGCCACTTTAGAATATTAGCATATAAAGAAAAAAATTGTGAAAGATTGAGAAGCTGTATTTTGATATCCTACACTCTGTAGCTCATTTTTCAATCTAACCTCAGGTAGTATATAAGGGTACTTCTGGAGGACTGTCTAGAGCAATGGTTCTCAACCTTGGCTGCACATTAGAATCACCTCGGAATCTTTTTAAAATCCTGATTTCTGGGCCTCATCCTCCAGAAATTCTGTTTCTTTGTTATGCGGTGAGGCCACAACATTAGTAACAAAGAAACAGAATTTCCGGAGGATGAGGCCCCAAAATCAAGATTTTAAAAAGATTCCCAGGTGATTCTCATGTGCAACCAAGGTTGAGAACCACTGGTCTAGAGTCAAGAATTAAATTACAAATGATGTAACTAGAAGTTACAACTTTCTAGAGCAAGGCTATTATTACTATAAAGTCTTAGTGCAAAAGAGTTTTAAATGTAATTTTATTTTAAAAAATACACACACACACACACACACACACACACACACACACACACACGTGCTTCCATTTCTTCATTTGAACAGAACTATTTGTTACGGCAGAAACTGTTAGAGTTCAGAAGGCATTCTGCCATTGTGGTCGGGTAAATGATGAATAAGATGCAAGGCAGGCTTCCTTAATAATTTATTGAGTCATGAGTTATGGTTTTGTTCAATTGAGAGTTATTAGATGGGTTTGCCTCAGGCAAAGAACATAGTGTATGGAAAAGGAAAATAGATTAAGCAAACATTCCATGAGTTTAATCATTTCAAACAGTGTACTGGATAAAAGCCCTAATGCATTTGTCATTAATTTAGGGGACAATTTTTACCTCCATACAACATAATCACAAGATGGGAATTGTCAGGAAAGCTCTGTAAATGGGATGCTCATTATGAATACTTAGGAGAAGTCATTACTTTCATCCTTTCCTTGTGAATGAGAATTAGCAACAGTTCAGAGGCAAAAACTAGTGACATATTTTTTTCTTTTATAAAAAGTTAATACTTTTTTCTCTCCAATCACACATTTATCCATTGACTCGCTCACTCGTCCAACATATATTCATTGAGCACCATGTTTTTGCCAGAGACACTGTTCAGAACTCATTCTGAAGAGTCACTTTTAAATAAATTTGTGGTGGTGGGCTTTTTTAAAGTAAAAACACCTTGCATGGGCTTTCCTGTACGAAGACATTTGCAAAGTTGTACAGATTTGGCTAAAATAATAAAACCAATGTATAGGTAAAATTACAGCCTCAATCTTTATCTAATCTTCTTTTACACTTTTTTTTTGAGAACTGAGGATATATGCATTCTTGTAAAAAATAAAGAAATGCTCTGTTAATCAACTTGATATAATACCATTTAATTAAGAGTATAAGTCAATGTTAAATCAACCTCTAATCAATACATATTTGGTTTTAGGATTTGGGGAAGTTTTTTCATGATGCCTCAAGTAGTTCTTTGCCTGGTAACCCTGCATAAAATGTATTGGTTCTGGTCAAAAATAAACAATAATAAAATCATAGTAGTCACATTACTTTTATATCCCTTTCTCATAAATCTTCAATCTAGGTCTCAATATCCTAGTATGTAGGAATCTCAAAGGGGGAATAGTATGGTCATATATTCTGATTGTAATGTTTCTCTGGAAGTGAGTTGTCCAAACAATGTGTCTCCTGAGGACTGAAGGTCAACCTCCTTCTGGCTTAGGAGGAGACATGACAAACATTTCAGCCACTGATCCTTAGGGTTTAGGATAACCTAGTGAGTGATTATCCCATGTTGGTCAGATGCAGGTGCCTCTTGTCTGAGGCTATGAGTGAAATCTGGGTTTACCTATTGACCCAACCTAATGTATCTACTCATTTCTACAGAGCATCACAAAGGAAACCTACAAAGGTTCTCACATAGTAAATACATATTTTTGTAAAAAGCCCAGTTCAATTGCTTCAAGTATTTTTAAAGATAATCCATTCCTTCTTTTGCTTTCAAGTATTTATCACATATTTTTGCAAGAGACTTTATGAGTTGCTGATGTATTGTAACTGAACAAACATTCAGTAGTTTCTACCCTAATAAGCATTATACTATGATAAAATGAAAAACAAATAGATAAATAAAATAAATGCTATAGTAGATTTAGCTGTGCTGTGGATAAACAGAAAACTGTCAAATGGAATAGTGAGTCATGAGTAGCACAGTTGTACAATTAGATTTTTTTAAATGAATTACATGAATGTTTTAGTGAAAAGATGTTATTTGAACAAAGAACTAAGAAGAGTAAGGGCATAGAACTTCCTCTTTGGCAAGGGTGCTCCAGGCAGAGGAAATAAACATTGTGTCTGACTTTAACTTAGATACTTTTGGGGAGCATAATCACCCTTCCAGGAAGAGAAAAGTACTTTCAGATAATGAAAATACTTTGGTTTTACTCTGAATGCAGCAGGAATCTAGCATGGGGTTGACATGACCTGAAATGGATATTAACTTTATAAACTTGACTAATTTTTTAAAATAAATTGAGGAACAATGGTAAAGCAGATATTATTGGAAAAGGAGACCATTCTCATAAATTAAAAAAAGCAATAAAAGTGATTTGAACTAGGTTGATTAATAGTGGTTGTGGTGACAGGAAGTGGTCAAATTTTGGATATACTCATTTTTTGCACAGTAAAATTAAGGGAAAGCTAGAGAACTTTCTTCCACAAATACCTAGAAAAGTGTAGATCTAGAGATTGCATATGTATGTTTTTCAATACACTATTTTGTAGAACAGTTTTAGGTTTACAGAAAACTTGAACAGATGGTACAGAGATCTCCCAATACACCCCCAGCTTCCATTCATGCATTGGCTCTCCTGTTATCAACATCCCCTACCAAGGTGGAATATTTGTTACAATGGAAGAACCTACATTGACAACCTGTAATTATCCAAAGACCATAGCTTACCTGATGGTTTACTCTTGTTGAACTTCTATGGGTTTGAACAAATATATAATAACAGGTATGCATCATTTTGGTACCACACACAGTATTTTCACTGCTTTACATACTCTCTGTGCTCTGCCGATGTATCCCTCCTACCATCCTAAATACCTGTCGACCACTAATCTTTTTACTGGCCCTATATGTTTGTCATTTCTAGGATGGTGTATAGTTAGAATCATACAGTAGGAATTTTGAAGGTAGAAGGACAGACTGATTGGACTATATGTCATTTGGTTGTTAAGCTCAAAAGTTGCATTTTTAATGACATTTTCCAGAAGAAAGTTGTGTTGGGTTTATGCTTAAAATTTGTAGACACATTTGGTAAATTGTTTACTAAAATCATACTAAGTTTGTTTAGAATGGCTGACATAGATAAACTTCCAAAAATAAGTTCATGTGCAGAGAAGAGAAGAGTAGATGTGTTCAGTTCATCTCAACTTACTAAACCCTATATGTGTTCAACAATAAAACTAGTCAGAAAACAGCTCCATAATGCATTATGACAGATTTTATGGAATTGTTACACTAATATTCACTCTTTTGGTTCCACAGTAACTGTGCTAAAAAATTAGAGAAAAAAATAAAAATAAATCACCCATTCAGATTAAAAAAACAAAACAAAAACTGATTCCGCACATCATGTTAACAATTTAACATATCCTTGGTTTAAAAAAAGTTTAAGAAACCAATACTTCCTTAGTAATTCAGAAAACTTCCCATTTACGTGCTTTACTACATGATTATAAGTAAATTGTTCCCTCTAAACTTACACAATATTATATGTCAATTATAATTCAGCAAAACTGGGGAAATAATATACTTGAATTGAATCGAAAAGGCTTCTATGATAAATAAAATAGATCTAGAGACATAAAAGCATAGAACAGATTGTGGAACCTCAGAGGGATGTGGGGGTGGGAAGAGATCAACCAAAGAACTCCTATACATATATGCATAACCCATGGACACAGACAATAGGGTGGTGAAGGCCTGGGGTGGAGGGTGGGGACAGGCTAGAAGGGGTCAATGGGGGAAAAGGGGGACATAATACTTTAACAATAAAGATTAAAAAAAATAAATAAAAGGCTTCTGGAGGTATAGTGTGTGCTTGCTTTAACAATGGCGTACAGGGAATGACTGAATCTCAAAACATATTAGTGTACAGAGGGGTATGGAAATAGATACTTAATCAAATAAATTACATGGAGAGATTAGTATTCACTTAGTACTTTTTAAAAATAATGCTTGAAGCATTTATTTTGATCACTATGAAGAAAGATGTGCTTATAATTTTATTCAAAATTATGCATTTTTGTTTCAGATAAAACAAAAATTGTTTATTTGTGGTCCAACAACATTTTCCTACAATAATCATTATAACCTATCTTCCTTCTGTGTATTTGTTTTCAGTGCAGAATTTGTGCATAAAGGAAAAACTCCAGAGGAAAGCTGTCTATTATACAATGGGTGTATAGCTAAGGTTAGTTTGCACTGGGTTCTGTGACAGTGCGTTATTGTTATTCTGAAAGGAGACAGAAAAATCAGAAAGGGGAATCTCACAGATACGTCAAGTTATAACATATAGTTAAAAACTTCTTTAAAAAATGCCAAGTAAAACTGTCACTAAATTTGGCAAGAATATGTGACACTAAATTTGGCAAGAATTTAAACAATCTTGTTGAAATCTTGTCTTAAAATTCCCTCCTCTATTTTTCTATGTTTTCGGAAAGTATAAATTACTTGTATGAATCATATAAATCACACATGTCTAGATTACAACCAAAGCGGGAAGTGTATTATTTGAAAATATTATTTTGATATGCCCTTTGTCATATATGTATTACATTTAGACAATAAATGTTGACTGTATATAGTAATCTTGACTCTAGTATATATCATGTAGGCTCATTGAGAGTTCTGTAAAATGTAGTTTAAATATTAGACTAATTTATCCAGGCATGGACTGTGGTATATTTGTAAGAATCAGATTTTATTTCCTATGAAATATTTATATCATTACTTTGTTTTATTTTGTCACACATGAGACAGAAACAGTTCAAAAATAAAAACAATAAAGGAAAATGTGTTTTATTCTATTGATCATAAATCAAGTTCCCTAGATTCTGAGGTGTAGGCAGAGCTAGTCCCCGTGGTTATGAAAGTTGCTCTTTGCACAATCCAGACTATTTCTACACCTGTAACACACTGTTTCTGAGCTTGAAACCGCTGGTTGTGAGACCCTTCTTTGTGTCCTATGTACCTTTTTCTATTGGACTCTAGTATTTGATCTTAGAAACATGATAATGTAGGTTGCATTTTGGAGAAAAGTCAAATACAAATGTTAGGCAAACTTTTGAAGTGGCCACTAGTCCAAAGGGACACAATACAGAGAGAATGGAGAACTCTTGTTCAAGAGGAAAACCTAAAGGGGATAGAGATGTGAATTGGTCCTGAGAAAGGTGATTCAGAGGTAGTCTGTTCTCCAGAAGTCTTATTTTAGTTCTCTGTATTTGTGAATATGGAGGGGGAAAGCCAATGAAATTACACACTTAGAGTTAACATTTTCCTCAAAAAGTAAATACATTACAAGCAGGGCACAATATAAATTAATATTTGATTTAATATAGATAATCAATAGTAGATGAAGCCAATACTGAAATGGGAAAAATGCTATGGTATGAGATGCATGCAGGCAACCATTCTTTTTTCAATGGAAAAATCTTATACCTAAGAAACAATAGGGGTGAAAAGTGCCTGGCCAGTGTGGTTCAATGATTGTACATCAACCTATAAACCAGGAGGTCTCAGTTTGATTTTTGGTCAGACCACATGCCTGGGCTGCAGGCTTGATCCCCACTGGAGGACATGCTGGAAGTAGCTGATCAATGATTCTCTCTCATCACTGATGTTTCTATCTCTTCTCCCTTTCCCTTCCTCTTTGAAATCAATACAAATATTTTTTTAAAAAAAAGAAACAATAGGGGTGGAAAGTGCCATAGAGAAGACAAGGAAGGAAGCACAGTGGCTGAAGCAGAGAAGATCATAGTATGTACAAATAACTGAAATATTCTCAGGCACTAAGCCTATTTTTATTTATTTATTTATTTATTTATTTATTTATTTATCCCCCCCCCTTTTTTTTTCTTTATTGATTAAGGCATTACATATGTGTCCTTATCGCCCCACCAGGGGGACAAGCCTATTTTTAAACCTTGTAGTCCTAAAGGTTCTGGGTGCCTAGAACATAATGGGGCTCACTGAATGAAAGAGCAAGTACCCAGTGACTGAGAAGAGGGGCAGAGGCCTGGCAAGCGTTTGGCGTATGGTGTAGGTAGGACAAAGGCTGGAGAGAAGAGTAGGCAGCTTGAGCTGGACAGTCATCTGAAATAGTTTGTAACTCAGGGACAATGACAAAAAAGCAGAGAAAATGCCAGCATCATTGCAAAATTATGGCATTCTAGTTGGCTAAGATTTCAGAGAAAATACTACAGATGAGAAAATTAAATGTTTTCTTTATATAAAGATTAAAAAACAAGGTTTGCTGCAAATCTATCAAATCAGAGGTTTAAAAAGGCTCAGATAATGCGCTTTGAAATAAATTCTCTGCAGAAAATATGCAAAACACAGAAGCTGCTCTTTTTGAAGTGGAGGTGTGGGCTCCAGAGTGCACATGGGGCCCAAATATTGAAGCTGCATCACACTGTCATTTAGAAAGTTCTAGAACTCTCCCGAGCACACTTGGAATATAAGCAATCTTGTATGAACAAACTGAATTCTCCATCAAAAAGAATCCTCTCAACGTCAGACCGAACAACAAAAGCCACAGACATAGGAAGTGTATTTGCAATGTGGAGAACTTCAGATCTCTTTGCAACTCCAGACAGAGCAGACATGCTCTGGTGTCCCTGAACTGGCTTCAGCGTCAACATGTAGATCTAAGAATCCAGTGAGAATCACAGTCCAGCAAGTTGAATAATTGATCACAAGCAAGGGGACACTATTGCAAGCCCAAGGAGTTTAACATCAGTGCATAGGATGCTTAGTGTTCACTGACATCATCATTTGCTGTGTAAAAGAACCCAGGGCATGTGAATTCTGTTAAGTTTTTGTATTTTTATGACTCATGCAAATGAAATACATAGACAGAATATAGAAACATTTCTTATAATTCCGAGACCATAATTCAGAGACTTAATAGCCTATTGCTCTAGATAACAATTATACATATGGCATTAATATAACATTAGCTCAAAGGCTTGCCATATAACCATGAAGTTAAAGGGAAAAATTCATTTATATTTTAATTTTAGCTTTAAACAGATAACTCTGGAATATTACTCACTCTATATTAACTAAGACTGATAATCAATGCCTTCATTTAAGCTTAAATACTAATGCACGCAGCAGAATTAAATCCAATGACTTTGATTTTCTTTTCCTGGAGCTATTGTGAAATTATTTGATTCATCTTCCTGAACATCACACGTCTGGACCATTATGACTTTGGAAAGGCAGAGGAAATGCTACATTAAAATTAAAAGCTCATATTCTGAGAAGCAGCTAGCTAAACTTTGAGACGTTAATGTTGAGTTGTAATAGTCTGGTTGCATGTGAAGGAAAATAAGTCATTGTTGCTTTTGGTCCCCAGAACCTGGATATTATGTATAATTCAAATAAATAAACTCTTGTTTGCTGATCAATAATCAAGGCTGTTTGGATGAGCCGGTAAAAACAATTGTGTGTATGCATGCAATTTTAGGAAGGTCTAAGCTTTGTACCTTCCAGCTACCCAGCTCTATCCATTATTTCTCTACCTTATTCAATTTTAAACAATTATGTATGCACATCTATTTATCTAAACTAATCAATTTCTGCCCTGTTTTTAAACTACGAGTTTCTTTGGCTAGTAGGGGAAAAGTGTTGCTTTAGGGACTGGTGAATTCTACTCTTTATTAAAATAAAATTATTTGATGTGGATATTTTTCTGACTCCCCAGGGCTTTGTGTTTTTTATTTTAATGATTACCTTTACACACTTTAACACCATGTCTATGGTCCTCCCAGAGGTGTCATATTCCTTCGAGAGTTTTAGGATGTGATGGTGCTTGACTACATTTACTTATAATGAGCATCCAGAAATAGATCCCTACCCCAGTTCTGTAGACCTTTCCAACCAATTAAAATGAAAAGACAGAAACCCTGATCAAATTGGTGAACCTATACTTTGGCTAAGCCAGTCCTACGTAATTTTTATGAATTTATCATTATTCTCATTGTCCTCTTCACGCATTAAAGTGGGGTATGTCAATTTTACAATGCAGGCAATTCAATTATTTAATGAATAAATGTGTTTACTTTAATAATATTTAAAACCATCAAAAACTAATTCACTAATTTGATAAACAAATACACTCTACCATGTCATTCTGTTTAAAAAGGTTTCCTTCTTAAGCAATTCTACATTTATTATTACAGTTTGAGTAAATACCCTGGTAAGTCAATATTTCAAATATAAGTATAATTCAATTTGTCATTTCAAAAGTTTTCATTGGTTTTGGCACTTCTCTGAAGATTCAAAGAGCTTTCTTAGATATTTAATATCATGTAAAATTTGATTAATGATGATGGACAATGTGATATTTTCTAAATGAGGAATATCAAGCTACCTTAGTAATAAATAGTCATTCTGGAAATGTATCAAAAAGAGAGACTGAAACTGAATATAAAAAATTTCAGAGAAGGAATTTGTATTTAGGTTTTTAACGTGCGATTCAATAATCAAATATCTGTTAGAATCACTAATGGGTTGGTTACTATTTGGCCATGAACTTATTTGGGACCTAATAATTTTAATTGAATTCTATTCCTCACAAGATCTTATGGGAGATAAACTGCTATCTTAGCATCCTTTAAGCTATAGTTCAAGTGGGAGTGGCCTGCCATTTTCTGCTCTCCTATAATTGATTCATCCCTCAAATAAAGCTAAACATCAGGATGATTTGCCATATATATGGAAAAGAATATAAGAGAATGGGCTCTGGAACTACATTGCTAAAATGTGAGTCTTGGCTTTGTGACCTTAGGCATTTGATCTCTATAATCTGTTTCTTTGCATTAAAAATGGGATAACAATTATCATACTACTTTATATCGCTGCTGTGAGTTCTAAATGTGTCAAAGTGGATAAAGCTCTGAGAACTCTGTCTCATGCATAATGACCTCTTGTTAATATTATCTAAACTACGTGATACATTTAGATAGGGTTTCACATTTAAGCTTTTCCAGAGGCAATTTTTTATTTTGTTTTGTTTTGTTTTTAATCCTCACCTGAGGATATGATTTTTTTTTTTTTTTAGAGAGAGAGAGAGAGAGAATGGAAGGGAGAGGGTGAGACAGAGAGAAATACCAATGTGAGAGAAACATTTCAAATGGTTGCCTCCCCCATGCCCCTGATCAGGGACAGGAACCTGCAACCCAGGTACGTGCCCTTAACTAGAATCAAACCCAGAACTCTTCAGTCCTCAGGCTGATGCTCTATCCATTGAACAAACTGGCTAGGGCCCAGAGGTAATTTTTATTGCTCTTAACAGCAATTATCACGTAAGCGGTGTCCCAGATACTTATAGATTTTACACACAATTCACATACTTTATGCTCCTTAGTAACATTTATATCAAAAGATCTTCCAGTTCATTTTCCTTTTTTAGATATCTTGGCAGAATATACTATAGATTGGGAAGGAAAATTTTGAGAAGCCTAAAAATTTCTTCCATGTTAATAACTCCCTGTTTCTGGTCCAATAATTTCATACAGGTTCAAACTTAACTTACTTTCTTCTCACACATACAACTTTGCCATACTGTCTTATTTTATATAGATACTAGAGGCCCGGTTCACGAATCCCTGCACGGGTGGGATCCCTCGGCCTGGCCAGTGATTGGGGCTGGCCAGCCGGAGGGAGGGACTGTAGGAGGTTGACCAGCCTTGGGAGGTTGGCTGTGGGAGTGCACTAACCACCAGGGGGAAGCTCCTGCATTGAGCATCTGCCGCCTGGTGGTTAGTGTGAGTCATAGCTACTGGCTGGTCATCCAGTTATCCAGTTGTAATGGTCACTTAGGTTTTTATATATATAGACTAAAGGTCGGGTACACGAAAATTCCTGCACTGGAGGGGGTCCCTCAGCCTGGCCTGCCCCCTCTCACAGTATGGGAGCCCTCAGGGTCAAGTCCTACTGATGGCTTAGGCCCGCTCCCTAGGGGGAGCGGGCCTAAGCTGCAGTCCGGCTTTCTTCTGCAGGAGGCAACCGAGCTGATCAGGTGAAGAGCCGCCCCCATTACCCCACTTCTGCTGCCACTGCTGGCCACTGTGGCTGTCAGCCCTCAGCCCTGCCGGCCCTCGACCCTTGCTTCTTAGCGCTGGCCTGCCCCCTTGCCCACTGGTGTGTGGGGGCAATCTGGGGCCAGGCCGGTTGGGGGAAGGGCTGTGGGAGGTTGAGGCACAGCAGGTTGCACCCCGTCCAGCCTCTGCAGAGGCATGGTGCCGGGATCGGGCTCGTGCCACTGCCTCTATGGCTGCCTCTGTGGAAGGGGCAGCACTGGGATTGGGACCATGCAGACCCCTCTCCTGCACCACCTCTGCGAAAGGGGCTGCAGCGCTGGACTGGCCTACACCGCCACCTCTCCCACACTGCCGCCTATCCCGCGCCACCACCTCTTCTGCACTGCCGGCCCTCGGCCCTCGCAGCCACTGCAGCTTTGTCCAGAAGGACATCTGGAAGATGTCTGGTCTATCCGGTCTAATTAGCATATTACCTTTTTATTAGTATAGACTAGAGGCCCGGTGCACAAAAATTTGTGCACTCGGGGGGAGGGGTGGTCCCTCAGCCTGACCTGTGCCCTCTCGCAGTCTGGGACCCCTCAGGGGATGACCACCTGCTGGCTTAGGCCTGCTCCCCGAGGGATTGGGCCTAAGATGGCAATCAGACATCCCTCTGGCAGCCCGGCAGCCCTCAGGGGATGTCCATTTGCCAGCGGGGAGCAGGCCTAAACTGCAGTCGGACATCCTTAGCGCTGCTGAGGGGGCAGGAGAGGCTCCCACCACCACAGCTGTACTGGCAGCCATCAGCCTGGCTTGTGGCTGAGCAGAGCTCCTCCCATGTGAGAGCGCCCTAACCACCAGAGGGCAGCTCCTGCATTGAGAGTCTGCCCCCTGGAGGTCAGTGTGTATCATAGTGACCAGTCATTCACAGTCTTTCTGCTGTTAGGGTCAGTTTTCATATTACCCTTTTACTATATAAGATAGAGGCCTGGTGCACGGGTGGGGGCCGGCTGGTTTGTCCTGAAGGGTGTCCCGGATCAGGGTGGGGGTCCCGCTTGGGTTCCTGGCCAGCCTGGATGAGGGGATGATGGCTGTTTGAAGCTGGTCACACCCCCTTCAGAGTGGGGGTCCCCACTGGGGTGCCTGGCCAGTCTGGGTGAGGGGCTGAGGGCCGTTTTCAGGCTGGCGGGTGACTGAAGCTCCTAACCTCTCCTTTTTTTCTTTTTTTTTAATTCTGGGATTTATTTATCTTCTATGGCTGTCACTGGAGCTGAGAGCCGGCTTTAGCTCTGAGGCACAGCTACAGCTCTGAGACCTCGGCTGCTGAAAGCAGGTATCTGGGTTTGTTTGGGTTCTATAATTGTAACACTGTTGCAGTCCTGCTTGCTCCAGCTCTGATGGCTGAAAGCAGGTTTCTGGGGTTTGTTTAGCTTCTATAATTGCAACATTGTTTCTTAGAGTGCAAGCTCAGAGGCCCGCAGTGGTAGGCAGGGAACCTTGGCTTCCTCCATCACTGGAGCAAGCGAGCCTCCTGTTTGCTTTAGCTGCCTGGCTGCTGGCCGCCATCTTGCTTGGCAGTTAATTTGCATATCTTTTTGATTAGCCAATGGGAAGGGTGTCGGAGGTACGGTTAATTACCATGTTTCTCTATTATTAGATAGGATATGTCCACTGATTGCAAATGAGTACCATAACTGCCAAATAGTCTTACACTATTGTTATGGGAATTTTTTCTTCTGTCAGAAGATACTTTATTTTTTTTCTCCCTAAACTTTCCCTGCTACCTACAGTTTTTTAGCTGATGACTTTCTATGCATCACTTAGAAAATAATAATAATTGGGGGGACCTAATTCATATTTCCACTGCCAAATATACACATCTGCAAACACTTGTGCCCAGACATTCCAACTTCTCTGTAGTTAGAATTAACAGACTGCCTTCCTCTGATATATTAGATCCTGTGTTCTCTCAACTTTTTAAAGATATCTCCCCCAAAATTATACCTTACTATCTACATTATTTTTTGAAAATTTTAATTACATTTATTGGGTGACATTGGTTAATAAAAATATACAGGTTTCAGGTGTTCAATTCTATAATACATCATCTGTATATTGCACTGTGAGTTTACCACCCAAAGTCAATTCTTACAACTAATTCTTTGGGGAAGTAAAATATTGTTCAAAAGATTTTCTGCCTATCTCTAAAATCCCTCATAAAAAATTTCTCATTCTACAAGAGGATTATGTTCTTCTGGTATATACACTAATATATTAGACTCTGCAATGTGACTTCCTTTGAGAAATTGGTATGGTAGTGAAAATGACATGTGCCACCTGTTAGCAAGAGTTTTAGAACAATTATATGGTTTTTCTATTACTGCTTTTCTCTATCATACAGGGAGGGATGACCCAGAAGGGAATGCTCTTTCAGCCAGGAATACACTCAGCCAGGACCAGAGGACAAAAGCAAATTACCATAGAGAGAACAACTATTTATACAGTTTTAATCTAATGAGTTATTTCAGTTGAAGACAGTCTTGAATCTGGAGTCCATGTTCTTAACATCTTCAAAGAGGACATACAGATGGCCAATAGATACATAAAATGACACTCAACACCACTAATTATCCGAGAAATGCAAATTAAAACCACAAGAAGACGTCACCTCACACCTGTTAGAATGGCCAAGTTAATTTTCGACTAAACAGCAATGAAAATAAATTAGTACAATACAGTGTCACAGGTATCATTCTAGACTAGACTCTAGAATCTAGACCAGTGATGGCGAACCTTGTGAGCTCGGCAGTCAGCATTTTGAAAAACCCTAACTTAACTCTGGTGCCGTGTCACATATAGAAATTTTTTGATATTTGCAACCATAGTAAAACAAAGATTTATATTTTTGATATTTATTTTATATATTTAAATGCCATTTAACAAAGAAAAATCAACCAAAAAAATGAGTTCGCGTGTCACCTCTGACACGCATGTCATAGGTTCGCCATCACTGATCTAGACTCATATACAGGGTAGGACATTAAAGAATGCATAACCAATTCTATTAAAAAAAAACAAGACACAATTATAGAGTGCTGATTTTAGAACTGACTAGCCATAAAGGTGGAAAGTGTTCCAAGAGCCAAAGAATAGTGGTAGCACAAGTAAAGACAAGGAAATATGAAGCATTTTGGAATGTTCTAGAAATCATTTCAAAATGGCTAGAATTTCATATGTGTGACATGTGTGATGAGTAGGGGAGATTTTGCTGAGCGCTTGTGGCATAGATTCCTTTCCTTTCTAAATGACAACTAGATTAAAATTGCACATTAAGTGTGCTATTTTAAATATCTATATCTATGAGAAGTATATTAATTAAACCATAAATTCATATAAATCATGCTACGGCCTTTAAAAGCAGCCTTAATGGATGCATCTCAGTGCCTAGAAGAAAAGTGTCTTTATGGTGTCAATATTGTAAACTGGAGTCTATAACATGAGAGCAAAAGTTTTAATTGCATCCTAAAATTGATTTAAATCATCGTAGTAGAAAAACAAATGCTATAATACATTGGTGAGCTTCCAGGCAGGAGAGTATGATATAGGAATACAACTATTGCAAAAGCACTGTAGGATGTTCTAGGATGGCCATTTAACCCCATGTCCAAAAATATCTCCACCCACCCTTGAATGACTCCTTAATTGAGTCATATAAATTAGGGTGAGGAATAAAATATATTCAGATTATTATTGTGAAGATAAATCAATAATGAGTTTATAAAGTTATGCAAAATATTAACATAGAATACATTCTGCCCAGTGAAGAATTTGTTTTTATCATTGTAAATAGAAGAATATAATTGCAAATTAGTTTATTATCATTTTTATGTCAGCTTTTTTCCCCTCTGAGCTTCTCATGGGGAACATTGATGAATAAAGATTTACAAATAGGTGTTCTCAATTTCAGAAATGCATCATATGTTATTGTGGTAAAGTAATATGAGCATCTGTTTTGAGAAATTTTTTCGACTAATACCAATTTTTTTTTCTGGCTGAGTTTTCTTTTCTTTTTATCTTGTTTTTGTTTTAAAGAAACAATGTAGAAACATTTAAGAAGCTGTTTTGTAATAAGAAAATTTGACTTTACAATGGTGTGCCCAGTGCAATGGGCTTTTGTGTTTTTATTCTCCTATAATTTTTTTGCAAAATTAAACATTCATAGCTCTCTCTCTTTCTTTCATTAAATAAATATTTATTGAGTACCTGGAATGTGTGTGTTAAGAACTCTTCTGGGATATGGAATAAAATGGTGAATTAGGTCCACATGGTTTTTGCCCTCACATATGTTATCTCACTTACATCATATCTTGTTTAAACTTTACAAGACCTATTGGAACTAATGGACTCAATTGCAATTTCCTAGATAATAAAATTATGTTTGTAATCAGAATGGTGTAAATCTGTCCAAGTTTACAGAGCTGATATATTTTTTCCTCCTAAATTCCTTACTTTCTCATTGCTACAATGATTTTTCTAAAGCACCTATTTCAAAATTGTAATGTATTCTTTTAAACTTTCTTCTTTATTGTCTATATCAATTCTGGGGTTAATATCAGATCAGTAAATTCTGATAAACAAGTTTGTTTTTTTTTTAAGAAATCAATTCATTGCTATCACCATGGTGATGACCTTGGTCCATGTTTTAATGATTGCATGGTTGGAATAATACAACAGCTTTCTCCTTAAACTCCCTAATTACCTTTTAGTCCATTTTACCCTAAGCCACATGGTAACAATAGGTAAAACAAAATGATGGCCTCTCATTTTTGTTGTTGTTGTTGATGATGATGGCTAAATCTTAAGGTGATTTCCCTTCCTGTGTTATATTTGATTCCTATATCTGTTGCTGATTTTCTTAGCTTCTGACCTTATTCCTGTCTATAATAACATATTCTTACTTGGTCTGTTGCTCTTCATTTGATTTCTTAATATTTATGTTTATTCTGGTTTCTTGGTATAACCCAACCCATTGTTGCCTGCTGGCCTGTATCCCAATCCTTGGTGGCATTCCCAAGTGATAGGACAGTATGTTTTCTCCAGTTAACAAAACAAACTTTTCTCCCAGTAAATTCAGTCAGGTGAATTCTTAAACATTCCTGTGCTTCTCATTTGAATATATGCCAGGGGATTCAAGTTTAATGTGTTAAACTGAATTCATTGCATTCTCTTCAAACCTTGTATCTCTTCCAGTGTATTCTCTCAGTATAGGACAGAATATGACACACCCATCTGCACAAACTAGTACTTCAGAAACTATTCTTTTTTTTTAAAAAATTAAATCTTTATTGTTCAGATTATTACATTAGTTACTCTTTTTTCCCACCATAACTCCCCTCCACCCAGTTCCCACCCCACTCTCCGCCCTCACTCCCCACCCACTGTCCTCATCCATAGGTGCACGATTATTGTCCAATTTCTTCCCTCACCCCACACCCCTTCCCCCCCACCCAAGAATAGTCAGTCCATTCCCTTTCTATGTCCCTGATTCTATTATAATCGCCAGTTCATACTGTTCATCAGATTATGTATTCCCTTGATTTTTAGATTCACTTGTTGATAGATGTGTATTTGTTATTCATAATTTGTATCTTTACCTTTTTCTTCTTCTTCCTCTTCTTAAAGGATACCTTTCAGCATTTCATATAACACTGGTTTGGTGGTGATGAACTCCTTTAGCTTTTCCTTATCTGTGAAGCTCGTTATCTGGCCTTCACTTCTGAATGATAGCTTTGCTGGATAAAGTAGTCTTGGTTGTAGGTTCTTGGTATTCATCACTTTGAATATTTCTTGCCACTCCCTTCTGGCCTGCAAAGTTCCTGTTGAGAAATCAGCTAACAGTCATATGGGTACTCCCTTGTAGGTAACTGATTTTCTTTCTCTTGCTGCTTTTAGGATTCTCTCTTTGTCTTTTGCTCTTGGCATTTTAATTATGATGTGTCTTGGTGTGGTCCTCTTTGGATTCCTTTTGTTTGTGGTTCTCTGCACTTCCTGGACTTGTAAGTGCATTTCTTTCACCAGGTGGGGGAAGTTTTCTATCATTATTTCTTCAAATAGGTTTTCAATATCTTGGTCTCTCTCATCTTCTGGCACCCCTATAATTCTGATGTTGGTACACTTGAAGCTGTCCCAGAGGCTCCTTACACTATCTTTGTATTTTTGGATTCTTTTTTCATTTTGCTTTTCTGGTTGGGTGTTTTTTGCTTCTTCGTATTTCAAATCTTTGACTTTATTCTTGCGATCCTCTGGTCTGCTGTTGGGAGTCTGGATAATGTTCTTTATTTCAGTCAGTGTATGCTTAATTTCTAGTTGGTCCTTTATCACAACATTGAGGGTCTCATTAGATTTCTTGAGGATCTCACTACATTTATCGGCGGTCTCACCAGTCTTCTTGAAGATCTCACTACATTTATCGGCGGTCTCACCAGTCTTTTCGAGGGCTTTATTAAGTTTATCGGCAGCTTCTAGACAGTTCTTTAAAGACCTTAAAAGTGTGGTTTTGAACTCTATATCCAGCAGTTTTCTTTCCTCCAATTCTGTCATTTGTGTCCTGTTTCTTTGTCTCAGCATTTTTTATGCTTCGCTGTGTTGATAGAGTGCCTTTCTGTGCTAAGTGTCCCAATTACCTGAGGTAGACACTCTTGGTGCACCCCCTTGTGGGCTTTGTGCACAAGTCTTGTTGTAATTAAGCCTTGATTGTTGTAGTTATCACTGTGAGGAATTGACCTCCAGGCCAATTGGCTGTGAGAATCAGCTGTGTCTGCAGTGGGAGAACTTCTGTGCTGGAGACACCCCTCTGGGGGTAGACTTGCTTCGATGGGGCTTTGGTGCTCACTGAGTCTTCCCTCTGAGTGTGTCTTTTATGGTTCCACAGAGCTGCAAACTGGATGGTCCCACTCTGATCTCTGGGCTTCCTGGCTCCTGGATCTCTAGGGAGGTGCTAATCTAGCCTTTGCCTGAGGCTATCCAGCAAAAGTCTCCCTGCAGGGCTTGGGCGGGGCGGGTCCCACAGGGTCAGCAGGGCAGGGTTAGCAATTATGGCTGCTCTCAGTCTTTCCCTCAGAGGCTCTGCTTCTCAGTGTCCCAGTAATTGCTGCAAGCCCCACAGAGAGAAAGCTGCCCTAGGGTTCTGAGCGATGCCAGACAGTCCCGCTTCTCCCGTATGAGTCTGGGTCCCTAGAGACTTGCCCGGAGCTGGAGCTCAGAGCCTGAGACTCCCTCCTGATTGAAAACAACAACCACGCCCTCAGCCGCCAGCCCGCTCAGCATGCACTCTGCACCTTAGTATTTTACTTCAGCACTGCGCCTCCTTTAGTCTCGGTATGTTTTTCTCTTTTCTCCTACTTGTAGAACTTCCACTCAGCCAGCCTTCCTGTGGTTCTGGATGATGTCCGTTCCGTCTTTTAGTTGTATTTTTGAAGTGGTTGTTCGAGGCAGCAAACTCCGGTGTTTACCTATGCCGCCATTTTCCAGAAACTATTCTTGACTCTCCTTTCCTTGACTTTTTTCCTCCAGTGACCTTCAACTTTCATCCATATTATCCAAACTCTGCCATGATGAATTGTTATTCACATGAAGTGATCCTCCTTGTGAAATTGTCTCATATCAAAGTTTCTGGTTCACCCAGGAGTTATTCCTATGAGTGTTCTTGGGCTTCAGACTGACTCCCAATCTTGGGTCCTTCTTTTCTCCTTATCACATCAACTGCATGCTGTGTGGATTTTTATTTTTTTTATCAAACTCTGTAATTACATACTATTGCCTTGTACTAGAATTACCTTAACCCTGGATCAATACCATCTAGCTAGCTTCTCCATAACAATTCCAAAACAGATGAAGCCTACAAGAAAAAAATTACAACTTCTCAGATTTGGTCTCTTTATCAGTTTCCTAACATTCATGCAACTGAGCCCTCATCAGCACCTGGGAACCTTTTCCTTCCGAATGTTTTTGTTGTTGTTGTTTTCCCCTCCTCTTCCCCCCTGTCCTCTGTATAGTGAATGTTTCAAATGTTTTTTCTCTTTTTTATAACCTATGTCACTACTAATCATCGATAATTTTAAATAGATGAACTCAATCTCTAATTTAGTGACCAAAACATAAACCATCAAAATGAATTTCCCTCAACATTATGCCAATAACCCTAAAATTCTATCTTAACTAGTACCTCTGCTGACCTCTGTGTGTCAGGCTTTAAAGGACAAGATATACTTCCTCTGAATGAGGGTCATTCTTTCCATAGTGTCCACTATTACCTCCTCTCCACCTCCTCAATTCATGGCCTAGACCAGTGATGGCGAACCTATGACACATGTGTCAGAGGTGACACGTGAACTCATTTTTTTGGTTGATTTTTCTTTGTTAAATGGCATTTAAATATATAAAATAAATATCAAAAATATAAGTCTTTGTTTTACTATGGTTGCAAATATCAAAAAATTTCTATATGTGACACGGCACCAGAGTTAAGTTAGGGTTTTTTAAAATGCTGACACGCTGAGCTCAAAAGGTTCGCCATCACTGGCCTAGACTGTGATGCTAAAGTTCTTAAATATTGCAGAACTAGAGGCCTGATGCATGAAATCCATGCAAGAGTAGGCCTTCCTTTCCCTGGCTGGTGGCACCGGCTTCCCTTTGGCACCCAGGACCCAGGCTTCCTTCTGGCACCCAGGACCCGGGCTTCCTCTGGAAGGACATCCAGTCTAATTAGCATATTATGCTTTTATTATTATAGATAGGGAAGGAGGAAGGAAGGGCAATATTCACATACACCCTCCACTATGGTAAAACAATGCAGTGACTCACAGAGTGTCTTATGAGAAAAAAGCATAAAAAACCCTTATAATTATTAAAGACAGCAGCATCTTATTTCAGCCAGGCAAAAAGTATGATGATATCATATGCTATCTTTCTCTCAAAGGTAAAATAGTTAAGAGTTTGTGAAAATATGTTGGAAAACAGCATCTCTTCATTTTCATCATTCTCAATAATGAAACAATACTTGGGGCACATTCTCAATCATCCATGTCTCATAAGAGTCTAGCTGCATGTTGGCATCTTTTCAAGAAGGCATACGGGTAATTCTCTACTTTTAATTCCAAAAAAGAAATGATCTGTCCTCAAGTAAAATATGTAATAGAGTTAAGGTGATGCTTTATAATTTCTTTAACATCCTTTTAGACTCATAGGAGACTAATTTAATTATAATTCATAATTCTGCCAAAAGATTATTGGAAACTGAAGATTCATGTTTTCAGAGGGTGTACAGGGGATAAATGGTGATGAAAGGAGACTTGACCTGGGTGGTGAACACACAATACAATGTACAGGTGATGTATTATATAATTATATACCTGAAATCTGTATAATTTTATTAATATAACCCCAATAAATTCAATAAAAAGAAAAATATAATACATAATCTATTTTAAAATATATGTATTCTTCCACTTACATAGTCTTTTTTGAAACCCAGCATATTCTTCTGTGTATATATTTATTCTTATTTTGCATTAATTATATTTAGATTAACATAATATATATGTAAATGCATGTATAATTATGTACTATATATAACTCACTTTACAACCATTATTAATAGATGATTTTATTCAATTTCATAAGGACCACTCATCTAATACCTTCTTTTCTTTTTGGTATTAAATTCCACTGTATACTAAACAAATCTGGCCAAAAGTAATATTAATTTATAAAAAAAGGAAGTTGAATCAAGAACTCTATGGACTCATTAAATAGTACATTCCTATATCATTTTACTTTGCATCATAAAATTGATTGATTTGATAATCTAGAAGACTAATATGTGTGAGCTGTGGTATTTGGAAAATCTCTATACATTTTTCTACAAAAGATGGATGGTTTCCAGGGGTTACAGGCGAGGGAGGTGGATTCATATAGGATCAAGGTTCATGAGACACAGATAATAACTGTAACTAATTCTCACTGCAATCAACCAAGAAATATTCCAAGGCAAGGAGTTATGTAAATACCAAAAAATAAAGATTTTTTTTTTTTTACAAATGTAACTTATACTAGTATTTAATAAACTTTCCCAAAACTTTTTTTAACTTATATTTGCTTCTGTTTACCACTGTCCCAAAATTTGATTGAAATATCTTTGCAATTATAGGCTGTAAGGATACTTTCCTTTTCTTAAAGGAAAACATTTTAATAAAGGAAAAAGACCACAGAATCAGAGTAAAAAAGATCCTATAATTTTATGGAGCCTTTTCACAGGAACCAAGAGGAGGAAAGGGTTAAGAAAACAGCATTGTCAACCATGTAGGAGTCACTCTGTCCTCCCCCTCCCTCCAACATTTATTATGTGTGTAAACTTGTACAACAGACTTCCCTGTGCATTTTCTCATCTTGAGAATTGAAATGATAATTGCTTCCAGTTCATAGGTTTGTGTGAGAATTAAGAGTGTAGATGCATGAAAAATATTTTAGTAGAGTCATTGCTGAGAAAATGTCTCCAATTTTGATTCAATAATATAGTACCATAAGAAATATATTGACACATTTTATTATTATTTTGCTTTTGAAATAATTTAGATTACCAAGTAAGACATAAGTGATAGATGAATTAGAGTCTAGTAAAAATCATTCAGGTTATTTCAGTAAACCTCCTTAACAAATTCTATGGTCACAAAGATGATAATTTTCACTGTAGCTATTCTATTTCAGTGTATTTATTACGAGAAATACTAGTTGAAGTATTTAAAACAATCACAGGACATTTGTAATGAACATTTTAGCCAGAAGGATGCAAGGTGAGATTTGTTTTCAAGCTGTATGTTAAATGTTTAGGATTTTAAAGTCAACAGTTCATTGAAAAATCTTGGGGAGAAAAATATATACAGGAAAAACATTATTCTGGAAAATTATTTGTGGCATAATATAACTTGGAAATTTTCCCATGAAAATAATATTTTCTTCACACTTCTTTATTGTCTCTATTTCTGGGATAAATGGAAATGATATTTTGACATCAGCAGTTATAATGATACTTCCAGAAAGAAAAACTGAATGCAGAAGAGAAATTTTGATAGGAAAAACTGATGCCAGCAACATACTAGCTGACAAGGCACAGAACTGTATGGAAAGTAATAGTTGTGAAAGAATTCAAACAGTAACACAATGTGCATGGAGGGATTATGTAAATCCTATTTCTTGCTTTCCTCTAAGAATGTTCAATTTCTATTAGATTATTTCAATTGATAAATTAGGACTGATTGGAATAAAAATAAGTTCTACTTAGTAAAGATGGGTGTTTGCATATTACAATGTAAGAAAATGTAGTTGTCAAAATAAAAGGGTTGAACAGCAGTATTAGGCAAGCTACAGTTAACATGGAGTTATCTCCCACATTTTGATTCTGCATATTTTCTTTTGATTTATTTAGTATTCATGCAGAGGCCTTGAGAAATGATTCATTGTACTGATAGATGTAGGCGGTAAAACTGCATCATTGCACAGAAAATGCATTAACTGATATGATAACATAGTCATAAATGTAATAGGATTCATTACTACCAAGATATAGTGCTATGATGCCTATAAACTTTTTCTTGGCCTTTAAAAATGTTTCTTAAATAGAGATTTCACCAAGATTTTAAACCTATAGAGTTTTATATTGTAGTCAATAAATAAATTGATTTTAATCATTTCAAGGGGCAAAAAATTATTTCTGTTCTGCTCTATAGGATGTCCTTTTTTGTATGATTAAGATCTAAAACAAAAAAATGTATGTATGTGTATTAGCATATATAACTATTTCTACCTGTAATCAAACATCCATATGATATTTTGTTTGGCCCCCAACTGGAAATATTTGAGTGGAAAACTGTGACTTACATTAAGAAAATGTGATCTAGGGTTTTCCAGAGAAATAGATCCACTCTATGTACTATATACACAATAGGTGATTTATTGTGAGGAATTTCTCACAAGATTACTGGAACTGAGAAGTCCCACAATCTGCCATCTGCAAATTGGAGACCCAAGAAAGCCAGTGGTATAACTCAGTTGGAGTACTAAATCCTGAGAACCAGGGGAATCAATGATGTAAATCCCAGTGTAAGGGTTGGAGAAGATGAAATCAGATGTCCCAGCTCAACCACTGAGGCAGGAAAAAAGAATGGATTTCACCTTCTTCCATATTTTGTTGTATTCAGGCTCTCAACAGATTGGATGAAGCCCACCTGCATTGGGGAGGGCAATCTGCTTCACTGAGTCCACTGAGCCCAATGTTAACCTTATCCAGAAAAATGCTCACTGACACGCTCAGAAATAACATTTAATCTGGGCACCCCAACGCCAGTATGATTGACACACACAAAAAAGACCATCATACCAGCTATCCTAACCACTAGAAGACTCAAGAATGCACAGATTCTCCCACTTTGGGCCCTATATATTGGTTTGTATTTGAGGATTTTTTTATTTCCCTGAAGCTTTACTATTTATCCATTGGTTCTATATAATCTCATAGCTTTTACCTCATGTTTGGCATTGACTTTATTTGGATTCCCTACTTGCTTCTCTGTATTATCCAAGAGAATAAAAGATCATTGATGAAAATGGTGAGGGAGATAATGGTGATAGTTCGCATTTACAGGAGGCTACTATGTGCACAGCATCATTCAATAACCTTGCACTTCAAAGGATCCCTATTTTCACATAATATTCGGTCTTGCCAATTCTACTTGCTGAAACCTTTACAGCCTCCTATTGTGTGGTAATCTGACCAGACCTCAAAAGAACATAATATTTCAAACAAGCAGTTTAGGAATTACTACCAGTTCTCCATCAGATCAGATGATCTTTTTTATACCGTCCTGGGTGATTCAAATGCCAGCCTCTATCAGTTAGATGACTCTCTTTTATTTATTTTAAAACAGATTCTATCATAAGTCTTCAAAATTATAGTCCTAATTACTTGCTTTAGGATTATTTTTATACTTGATGTTCAGACTTTCCTTCTACAGTTATTTTCCCAATTTCCCTGCATTATATTCCCTACTATTTATTGCTTTAGTGTGTGTCTATTGGAATTAAACACACTTTTTGCTTCTATGAATATTTTCTTCTTTGACTTGAAAGAGTTTTTCTGGACATGCACTGCAGAGAAGGCTTTTAATTTATCTCATTACTTTGAAGATATTACATGAACATCTTCTGGCTTTAATGTTTCCTTATGAGAAAACTATTTTTCTAATTGTCTTGACTTTGTAATTGTATTCCTTCTCTTCTGGTGACTTTTGGGCTTTTAAAGCTTTGCCTCTAGTGCTTGCAGTATAAATAAAAAGTGTTTAGTTGTACATTATATTTATCTTAATCAGGACAACTTTTGCCTTCTGGATGAAATCATGTCTCCTTTGATACTGAAAATTCTCATCAATTTCTTTCTCCTTAAATCCATTTAAAAAGAAATTTGTAAGTTAGACTTCCATTCCTTGTCCTACCTTTCAATCCTGGGAGTTTCCTTTACAGGGATTCATTTATAAGAAGTGTCTCAGGATCAGTTTCCCCATTTGTAGGCCTCCTGGATTAGTCTTTATAAATTTTTAAAACTAAGGTTATATTTCATAATTCTCTGAATTTTATTTTAGTGTCTGTTAATTACTGTCATATATGGTCTTAAAATATCTCCCTGTGATATATTTCTGATACTTTTCCTGTAGTTGTACACAGCAAATATTTTTTTTAAATATTTTAGGATGTTTGAGCATTGTTGGACTCTGTGTGCAAGGCATCTACCTGTTCCTACATTTTCTTATTTTTTATAAGAATAAAATCTAAATTTTATCTTTTACTGGAGGACATTGATATTGCTGTCAGTGTGTCTTCATGCATTTCAGACAGAGCTCTGGTGAAAGAGCAATATTCCTTTATTAATCCCTGCTGGGATATCTGAACATGGATGGTCACATGGTGTGACACATTAAATACTTCTATTTAAGTCAAAATGAAGAAAGCTCTTCCCAGTGAGAAAAACAAAACTATATTCCTTGTAGTCTTTTAAGATAACAAAAAGGAAATACATTTAATTCGTAACTCTCTTTGTGAAATTCATTTCAAATTAGTTATTCTTAGAAACTGAGCTTCTTTTCATTGGCTTTCTTGTTTCATTCAATGGGCAGAGATATAAACATATTTGTGTAATGGAATTCACAGTATTTTTTTCTGGAAGATATTTTCCATGTGCTGCTTAAGCAGGGCTTAGTGTGAGGTTTGCTTGGTTAGGAATCAGATGATAAATGTATGATGCCAAAGGCCCACAATGTACAATAATGAAATCTTCAATTGGCCAAGGATTAGTATTTATCTCACTTAACCTTCCATTAGCAGCTGTAATAGTTACTCCTTTAAGGTTCTTTTCAAGCTACCATTTAACCAACCCTTTTAGTTCAGTAAAAATTATTATTTTATCTGATAATACATAAAATGTCATCCAACAAATGCTCTGACAAAACATTTGGCTCATAATTCTGTCTATTAACCAAATTAAGCAGTAGATGGGCATAATTTGCCAGTTAATGATTTTAGCCCACTTAAAACTTATAGCTTATTTAGTTCTGGAATTTTTCATTTAATATTTTGGACCATGGTTGACCGGGAGTAACTGAAATCATGGAAAGCAAACATACAGATGAAGGGGTGGGGGCAGCTACTATGTAGATTTACTTTTTATATCTCAGAACTTGAGCCATAAGTAAATATGTGTCTCAGAAGCATGATGATGCCTTTTTCAAAATAAAACACATGAGTTTTCCTGTTGTTCAGGAAAAAGCAGAGAAGTACACTTCTCCACACTGAGAGTTATGATTGCCACAAGAAAGCCAGGGGTGAGAATGTAAAAGCTGCCACTATCGACATGTAAATTGAACTGAAATATTTCCTTTGGCAGCAGCTCAAATTTAAAATTATAAGCACAGTAATCTGTGGAAATGTCATATATATATATATATATATATATATATATATATATATATGAGGATTCGTATTTAACAGTTACTGTGATTTGTAAAACATTGCATTTGAAAGAAAGACCAAGCTTCACATTGTAAAAGTTTAGCATTCCAGTAAGCTGTAGGAAGTGTTACCTCACATTAATGTGGATAATTCACATATTTTAAACATATTTCTGTCTCAGCAGCTAAAATTCAGAAATGGATAGCGCTAAGTGAACATTTTCATTATTTTCCTAGTCCAATGTATTTAAATCCATTGTCATTTAAATAATTTGATGAACTAAATTATCCTAAATGATCCAAAAGAGTTATGTACATGATCTGGTTTGTAGAATACATAAGTATTTTTTATTTATTGTACCATTATTGCTTTTTTTAATGTGGAATTTTCTTTTTCTTTTCTTTCCATGTAATTATAACTCTCGTAATATATTCACAAGTCTTTGTAATGTATTTCTTTTTAGCATACCACTTTTTCATTCTCAAAATTAAGTAACAGGGATTGGGATTTTCCTCTCCTTTGTGTTTCTTGCTTGGTGACTGGCTTATATTCTCTACACTTCTGCAATGACCTGCATCTACCTTCACCTGTGCAATGATCTATAATTAGCTTTGATCTGCAATGAAGGGGATGTTAAATTCAGTATTCGATCATAGTAGGAAATGAATCTCTTTTTTTGTTCTTTCTAGGTGAAATTGTCTTGTTTTATCTCACTCTAGTGTGGACACAGAATGATCTCATCTGGCATGGGCTTTTTGTGAAAGTATCTGTTTGACCTTAGAAACACCTTGGTTCAGCTGCAAGTGCCACACAACCCCAAGCTGAGAGCTGCCAGGGTTATTTTATTTCCATCTCTTTCTCTTTCATTAATAACGTCCTTAGCAAGGGGAGAGATGCTCCTATGTGGAGGCTGCCATGAAATGTCCATGTTTTTTACACTCATTGCATTTAGTAATATTTTCCATGAAATGTATGTGTGGCCATTCCTATCTGGGGTTGAGGGCAGCAGGCTCCAACATTCAGCACCATGCAAAATCAACATACTGAGATGCATGTCTTTCTTTCTTTCTTTATTAAATTCTCACCTGAGGACATGCTTATTGACTTTAGAGAGACGGGATGGAGAGAAAGAGAGAGAGAGAAACATCCATCTGAGAGAGAAACATAGATTGGTTGTCTCCTGTTTGCACCCCAACCAGGGATTGAACATGCAACCTGGGTATGTGGCCTGACTGGGAATCAAACCTGCCACCATAAAGGATGATGCTATACTAACTGAGCCACACTGGCCAAGGCAGGAGATATATTTCTTAGCTGTGTGCTCTGGCCATCTGGGAGGAAACTTGGGGGGGAGACTCTGAAATATAGGACATTTTAGATATGTATTCATGCATTTTGCTTATGTATTTATTTATTTGCTCATTCATACATAGCTTCTTCTTCTTCTTCTTCTTCTTTTTTTTTTTTTTTTTTTTTTTTTATCAGGCACTAGTTTTGAACTGTGTTAGTCTGGATAATTTCTGATAGTATTGGTAGTTTCCGTTGCCACATTCAAGTCATGGTACCTCTGGCTATGAGATTCCCCACTTCAATTAGGATTCCCCAGTAGACCAAAGAAAATTTCAGTTGTAGAAGACTTCTATTTCAGCCCTCTCAGTGACTTGAGGAAATATCCATGTTACCTCCTCCACTTTTATATTTCTGTCCCCCATTAGATCAAAAGTACCACTTCACTCACATGGCGATGGACATGCCAACATCATCCTCTCAGTGATACAACAAAGATATGTATCTAGACTCATCCTTTACTCTCTTGATAATCATGATTCTGCTGGTGCATAAACAACAACAACAGAAAGGAAAGGCCGGTAGACCTTTCAATATAAAGACACAAAATAAGACTTACCAGTGAAATTATACATTCAGGCACTTAGATTGCTTACATCTACTTTAGAAGGATAATTCTTCTAACTAGATCTTCAGATTTAGATAAACAGTTTATCACTGAATTCTACTAAAGTCAGATATTAAATATTTTTCTCTATAAATCAGACATAGTATCCACAAATTATTTAAGAGAACAGTCATTTCAACTGAGAATAGAAATAATCTCAAAGGATTGACTCCTGATATGAGACAATAAATTGGATGTTGAAATTTATATTCAGAGGTGTTGAAATTGGAACTGAGAATAGAAAAATAAAGCTAAACAATTAAATGAAAAGGAAAATCATGGTAACAACCCTGTATTTAACACATAAATTATTATTATTGGATTTGGGAGAAGGCTAAGTGTGTCTAATTTTAAAAGAATTTAAAAAACATAAGAGAATCTGTCACTTGCGAAGAGCTGGACTTGTGAAAAGCTTAATTTATTAAGCGTGCAACCAGTTTTAAATGCTTTAAAAAATCAAATTAATCATATACAT
This sequence comes from Myotis myotis, assembly GCF_014108235.1. Lineage (NCBI taxonomy): Eukaryota > Metazoa > Chordata > Mammalia > Chiroptera > Vespertilionidae > Myotis > Myotis myotis. The sequence continues at coordinate 47,200,107 of NW_023416401.1, forward strand.
ACATTTTCAAATTTATTTATTAGTTTGTGTAAATAATATTTGAATGTAAAGGGATTATAGCTATATACCAATAACTTTAATATTAGGCAAATTATTAAAAAAGAGGAAATATTTTTGTACATTGTTGAAATTTTTGCAGAAGACTTATTTTCCACATTAGAGCTTCTGATTCCTAACCCTGATTTAGGTTCCACTGATTACAGCCTCTTTCTACTTTATGCTGCCAAACAAATATAGAGAGCCACCAAGAACACTCTTTCGGGGTGATATATTTCAGGCCACTGAAAACTCCTAGTTGTCTCCATCATTCTTTATCACTCATTACTATAAACTCCACTCCCTAAAGTGGGCAATTTCTTCACCACATATGGCACTCCCTAAAATGAAGAAAGGGGAATTGTCTGAGAACAACATTTAAAATTAATCTTTCAATGAATAAAACTTAAAAAAAAAAGAAAGAAGAAATTTATAGGATAATTACTGAGGGGATAGCTTTAGAGTTCCTAAGTGCTAGAAAGGGGGAATTCATGATGATGTAGCTAATTATTAAAAAATAGCACTAAGGATAAGATAGAATTAGTCCTGTGTGAACACAGTTGGTAAATAAGTCCCTTTGTTCACTGGATGAGAAAGTGTCTTAATTAAGTGCAGTAAGAGTCTGACGTCCTGAGGTTGTCTGAAGTCCATGGTCTTTAATCAGCTTCAGCTTACTAGAACCTTGTGAAGAAGCATGATGACAATTTTGATATCTCCTGGGAAAGAGCTGCTGTAATTGGAAATGTTTACTTTAGGATCCATAGCCTTTGAAAATCAGTAAAAGAAAAACAAAGCCATGTTTCATCCATTACTTGGATCCTCTACATATTGAGTCACAAAGGGAAAAATAGCTGAGCTCTGATTTGAACTCAAAAAGATGCTATGTACTTAGAGTGAGAAAAAATTAACTGATTAGAAGCATATGGATATTGATGATGATGATGATGATGATGATGATGGTGATGATGATGGTGATGCTGCTACTCACTTTTTTGGCATATGCTGAGTAAGCACTGTGCTGAGATTTCTGCTTCTGTTGACTCATATTTTGTCCTTGGAGCGACCTCATGAATTGAGTACTGTTATTTTTTTCATTTTGTGGGTCATTAAACAAAACATAACAATGTTGGTACAGCTGGTGAATGGCAAAGACTATCCATTAATCTGATTATATCAAATCAAGAGGATGAAACCTCCATCTAGGGCTGGCAATTATGCAAGAAAACAAATTACCCAAGTTTTTACAACACTAATGATATCGATAATTTGGGTATGTAACACTAATACTGAAAACATATTTTAAGCTAGGAATTTTTTTGTGTGAGAAATTTAATGGGAAGTAAATTTAGGATTTAAATTTCTCAAAATATGCAAGGCTACAAGTTATTTTGTTTTCCTGCCCTTAATTGCTGGCTTTGGTGTTTTGTTTTGATATTCTCTCTCACCAGCTACCTTTATTGAACACTCATGCTTTTCCTTTTCTCTAAGTCACCCAAGATTTAATTGTGTAAAGTATCTTCATTGAAGTGTATGGGTATAATTGAAATGTAATATTACTTCATCCAAGAAAAAATTTTAAATGTAATGTAACCTCTGAAATTTCGTTGCAATTTTTTGGACACATAATATTTCTCTCTTGCTCTTCCAGATTTCCTAGACTTACTTATCTCCTCCATACTTGTAACTCGTACAGAATGAAAAAAGCAGATTGCCATTATATACTGTCTACCTGAGAAACTCTTCATGTTCAAAGATACAAACTGGCTGAAGGTAAAGAGTTGGAATGAGATACCATGCAGACAGGATTCTTAGGGCTGGAAGGGCTAAATTAATAGCAAAGTAGACTGTAGGGCAAGAAATATAAGGAAACACAGATATATTTCATAGTGATAAAAGAGCTTAGGTGCTAGACAAACACATAAATTATAAATTATGCATCTTATAGCAGAACTTCAAAACAGATGAAGCTAACACCAATAAAGTGGAAGGGAGACTTGTACAACTCCACAATGATACTCAGATATTTCAATATGCCAACTCAATAATTAAAAAAAAAAATCAGAGAGACCATCACTAATTTTATAGAAGACTTGAGCAATACTATTATTCAAATTGAACTGCCACTTATAAAACACTCCATCCAAGAACAGCCAAAAGCACATTCTTTTCAAATGCATATAGAACAGTTTGTAGAGAGAACCTGTGATGACCATAAATAAATCTTAATGGATAATAAAAGGACTGAAATCATACAAATAATATCTTATGTATTCACAAAAGAAGTGAATTAGGAATCAATACATAAAAAAAATATTTAGGAAATATCTAAATATTTGGAAAGAAAATATAGAATACTAGAGGCCCAGTGTACAAAATTTGTGCACAGGGGAGGAGGGGGAGCTCCCTCAGCCCGGGTTGCACCTCTCGCAATCCAGAACCCCTTGGGGGATGTCCAACTGCTGGTTAAGGCCCGATCCCTGCAGTCGGACATCTGACAGTCGGACATCTCTCTTGCAATCTGGGACCCTTCACCCCTAACTGCCCACATGCTCACTCCTAACTGCCTGCCTGCTTGCTTCTTACCGCTCAACTTGCTGCTCCTTAGCTCTGCCATGGAGGTGGGAGAGGCTCCCACCACCACAGCTGCGCTCGCCAGCAGTGAGCCTGGCTTCTGGCTGAGCGGTGCTCCTGCTGTGGAAGTGCACTGACAACCAGGGGGCAGCTCCTGTGTTGAGCGTCTGTCCCCTGGTGGTCAGTGCATGTCATAGCGAGCAGTCCTTTAGTTGTTCTGGTTGTTCTGTCTTAACGGTCACTTAGGCTTTTATATAGATACTAGGGGCCCAGTGCACGAAATTCGTGCACTGGGTGTGTGTGGGGGGGAGTGTCCCTCAGCCCAGCCTGCCCTCTCTCACATACTGGGAGCCCTCAGGCGTTGATCCCCATCACCCTCCAATTGCAGGATCGGCCCCTTGCCCAGGCCTGACGCCTCTGCCAGAGGCGTCAGGCCTGGGCAGGGGACCCTCATTTCCCCCCATCACACTGGTTCTGCCCCCAGCCCAGGCCTGATGCCTCTGGCCCAGGCGTCAGGCCTGGGCAGGGGACCCCCAGACCCCACCAATTGCTGGCTCTGCCCCTTGCCCAGGCCTGATGCCTCGGCCAGAGGCGTAGACCCCCATCATCCTCCGATCGCCTGATCGGCCCCTTGCCCAGGCCTGACGCCTCTGCCAGAGGTGTCAGGCTTGGAAAGGGGACCCCCATCTCCCCCCCGATCACTGGCTCTGACCCCCGCCCAGGCCTGAGGCCTCTGGCCCAGGAATCATGCCTGGGCAGGGGACCCCCATCTCCCTCTGATTGCTTGCTCCACCCCCCGCCCAAGCCTGACGCCTCTGACCCAGGGGACCATCATATCCCCCCAATCCCCGGCTCCGCCCCCCACCCAGGCCTGATGCCTCTGGCCCAGGCATCAGGCCTGGGCAGGGGACAGCCCCCTGCCCAGGCCTGATGCCTCAGCCAGAGGAGTTGACACTCATCACCCTCCGATCACCAATCACCAGATCAGCCCCTTGACCAGGCCTGAGGCCTCCAGCAGAGGTGTCAGGCCTGGGCAGGGGATCCCCAGCTCCCCGCGGTTGCAGGCTCCGCCCCTGCTGAGGCCTAACGCCTCTGGCCTGGGGTCCGGCTCGGGCAGCAGGGACCCGAAGCTGCAGCGGCCCCGCGATCATGGGCTCCGCTTTAGGCCCAGGCAAGGGACCCCTAGCTCCCGGGACTGCCAGGTTCGACCGTGCCCAGCTCCCATTGCTGGCTCCATCCCTACTTCCTGCTATCAATGACCAGGGAGGCAAAGGCGCCTGATTCGCCGCCTTTGCCCTGCCCCCCACCTCTTAGCTCCCACCTGGGTTTCCGATCACTGTCAGTGGCAGGGGGCTTCTTCCTGCTTTCCCTTTCGCCTCCCTGCATTGTGCCTACATATGCAAATTAGCCGCCATCTTTGTTGGCAGTTAACTGCCATCTTAGTTGGCAGTTAATTTGCATATAGGCCTGATTAGCCAATGAAAAGGGTAGCACCGTACGCCAATTACCATTTTTCTCTTTTATTAGTGTAGATATTCAGAGAATATTCGGGTCAAGGAAAATTAGAAAATATCATGATTAAGTTCAACATAATTGAATTTTTGTGATGTAGTTAGACCAGTTGAAGAAATCTTAGTTTGAGATGCTGATCACAGAAAGGAAATAAGGAGTCCATTTGAATGTGGAAATCCAGAATCCACAGTGAATCTATAATACATGTCAAGGTTCATTTACTAATTAACAAAACAACCACCTTAATAATTAAAAACTACAGAAAATGCAAGAAAAATAAACAGAAACCCCCTAGTACCAAGATATTTTAATACAGCAATCAGTACAAGACAAAACAAATAGACAAATCATTAATAAGGAGAAAGAACTAAAAACACAATCAAGAAAGTCAATCTTAGATAGAGAGGTTAATGGACTAATGGAAATATTTAAAGCTAAATCGAGATATTCCTTAATTCTTGAGCTATTATTCTGAAAAAAAAAAATGGTAATTTATGGGATTATCAGGAAGTAGGTTATATAAATTTAAGACATATGAGAAGACATTTGGCTTGTTTGAAGACAATTACTTGAGGAAAAAGAAAATGTTAATGTATGTATCTCAGTGAGTTTAGATTTTTTCATACATTGTCTTCACATTAAAGAATTTTATGCAAGGAAGTATGAAGATAATTTTAATTTTAGTGAGAAAATTTCTAGCTGTACCTTGGGGAACAGTGGTAATATAAGAATTGAGATTGAAAATGAATTAGTAATGTAGCCCTGTAGTACATGGATACTAGAGATGATAGGGTTGTAAACCAAATAATCAAATGAATATATGGAAAGAAGAGGACAGATATTTAAGGAGAAAAGATGACTACAAATTGCAAAAATATTCACATTAAGTGAGAAATCTGTAAAAAGTCCCTTCTGATTTAGGTGGAGGGACTAATAGGTATAATTAGCTTTGTACCTATTAGTTCAAGGTAACCAACCTGGCATCATCTACGATGAAACATTAAGGAGTTGAATACACGTTTTGGGATGTTGAGGAAAATGCAGAGTGAAAATAAAATTAAAGAGCTGGTGATTTCATAGGTCATAATTAAAAAGCAGGGCTTGAGTAATCCACACAAGAACACTATATGAAAGTAGTGGAGAAAAGGACCATGAGAGACTCAATCCACATTCTATATGGTCAATGCTTAATACTAATCTGTTTAATTTTGAATAAGATAAATGACTGATCCTTTGTCTTCTATTTCCTCCATAATGTATCAGCATACAGTTCCACACTTTGATAATTGTTTTGTTTTCACCTGTTGATATTTATTCTGGAAGCATCTTTTTCAGCTTCTAAAGTTACTTTAACTCTTGCACATTTTCAAATGAAATATGTTTTCCAAATAATATTTATTTGCTTTATTTTTTTATTTTGAATTGGCTCATATTTTGCATTTTAAAACTATAACTAAATTTTAACTTTTCTATTTTGTTTCCTTCCTCTTTTATAGAAAATATAGCTACAGATTATTTTGGTATCTATTAAAATAGATGCTGAAATATATTTTGCTGATGGGATTTTGGTATTTAAATTATGATTATTATAATTGAGCATCTACTTAGGGTCAGACATTAGAATGGATGCTAGTACCTATACCTCACCTTGGAAGTAAGCAGAAAGTGTATTTTTAAATGAGTAAGACTGCTTTAAACTATTTCCAATAATTGTTGCACATGGTTTCCATTCAAGTCAACAAATTATATTGAGCTGCTATAAACAATATAGGTTCTGGGAATAAAATTATAATTAAACTCTCATCAGTGAGATACATTTTGGAGAGTGAGAAGACACTAAATACTTTTCACTGAGTCATTTATTAGGGCCACAATTATCCTAAATTAAGGGAGTCTAGATAATCACTAGTTGAGTCCTCTGTCTTATTTTGTATAGAAAAGTTCAGTAACAAATGTTACACATCATAGAGAACACACAACTTTGTCAATGCTCAATTTTTTTCTTGGAGTGGAGAGTGATGAGGTGGTGATATCAGGGTGGAGGTGGTGTAGAAATTTTAGAAGAGGTTTTTCAGCAGGAATAAATGTGTGCTATATTTTTATGAATTATGGCAGGTATTGCATATGGCAGGGGATTACTAAAAGCATTCTAGAAAGAAATAGCTCTTGATTCCTGTTTGCAGAATGTATTATTACCCAGAGTCAAAGATATGTGAGACTGAGAAATAATTGGTTCACTTGTGTCAATATACGTATCCCAGCAAAGCTAAAGGGGAAATTCTGGAGAGGCACTCTGGGCTGTCTATACTTTGTAGTACCCAGAATTATTTACAATATTCATTATTTCCATGCTATCCCAAAGTTGCAGACTATCAAAATTTAGAAAGCAGAACACTATTCTTTAGTTCTGTTCTTAAACCTCTCCATTAATTCAGCTTCTTTAAGAAAAAATAGGGAGAAATGCAGATGCAAGGTGCAGGCAGGTATAATTTGCCTTGTTTCCTTTATTTTTTTAAGACTAAATTGCCACTAGTATATGCTAGACAGAGATAATATATAACCTATGTTCTGTTATCTATCTATCTATCTATCTATCTATCTATCTATCTATCTATCTATCTATCATCTATCTATCTATCATCTATCTCTGTATCTATCTTTCTATGTATCTATGTCTCTATCTGTCCACCACACACTGCAGATCAGCCTTTGACTTTAGTTTCTTTCTCTTCTCAATATTTTCTCTTTCTAATAATCATCAATAGAGACAGCAAACATGAATAAACTACATGGGAATCAAGTGGTTAAGTGGCACTCAAAATCCAAAAGAATTGGGAGATGCTAGGAAGTCAGTAGAAAATGAGGTGGAGTGATATCTAAAGAGCTGTGTCTGAGAAGCATGGCACTTGTACTCAATCCTACAAGCCACTGAAAAGTTCTGAGTAGATTTGCATGTCATTAATTTCATTTTGTGGGAAGTAGGAAGCCTATATTAGGAACGGGGATGAAAAAGATTAACCTATTGCGGTGTGAAATAAATATCTTAAGTCTAGGCAAGGCAAATATAAGAAAAATCAGTATTTTATATGATAGAAACTTGCATTGTTTTAATAAACAGAACAAACTAATATTTGTAAAACTTTAAATAAAAAACACTTCCAGGTTTTTTTGTTTGCTTTCTAACTTTTATATCACAAATAAATATTCAAGTCTAGTAAGATTTGTTATTATTTAATCTTTTATTTTAAAGACAAAGTTATTATTCTTAATCAAAATATACTTAAACCAGCCTCAGAAATCCAAATGCTATACCTCACGTAGGCAAATTTTTGCCAAGTGGTCTAAATTGTCCTGAAATTTTAAGAAGAAAAACCTGAATCTCACAATTGATTTCTACTAAGCATCGAACCTTACATGACATGCAAAAGAACTAACAAAGAGATTGCCAGACTTTAATTATGAGCCCCAGCTCATCTAATTCCAGTATCTTCTCCATGCAATGGGCAAGGTCGGCACACAGTGTTTCTAATATGGCTGAAACTCTGTCCGTTCTCCAGCTCTAAACCACATCCCTTTTACTTAGATTAGTGAGAAAAGCTCACTTGAAAGTAAGCTGTGCCTAGAATTTTGATCTGACAAGATGCTTTCTATGCTGCAGATTTTGGATGAGCTCATTTACAGTTTGTAATTTCCAGCTACATTATCTACAAAAGAAATAATTTCCAATGAATATTTTAAGTGAAGCCAGAAAATGTGTGTACGTTCCTTACTGAGTCTGCATAATTCTGATTCCCCTAAAACAGCCTTCAGAGAGTTACTGAGTTGACACTATCATTTGCTGAACTTTACTCTTTTTTTTAGGGAATCGGAAGAGAATTTTTCTACCACTTAGGTATCCCTATCATGGAACCCTATTTGTAGATTAGTTATGTATTTTTTAAAATGTAGAAGTGTTTTCATAATCAATTGATTCGAGGAAAAGTAGCTACTAGCTCCATCTCTTTAGCACAGAGGAAACAGTAGACTTAAGAGGTAAATATCATAACTTGGCAATTTAGCATCGTCTATTACTTTGTAAAGTTACCTATTGCCTATATTTCATCATTTGAACAACAGCGATGGCAACACTGTGCTTCAACCTAACAATACAACATTCATATAATTAAAGACTTGCTCCTGTTCTCCCCCAAACAGCAGAGATAATCCAATTTAGTTATATAATTTTGTGGGTGTCGTTCATATTTAATACCTCAATCACAACTCCCCTTTTACATCCTGAAATTAAATCTGAAAATATATGTAATTTAGTATTTATTTATAGTTACATAATTGTAATTGTATAATTTATATATAATTGTATAATTTATAGCCACTCGACACGTCTTGCATTAGATAGGATGGCATAGAAAAAGGAAAAATATGGTTAATATACAATATTATCAAAATTGAAACCTAGCCAATGTGCAAAGCATCTCATTTCTCATTTTTGTGGCTGGCAACACACAGTATTTGATATTTACAATTTGCTTCTCCACAAGCCAGGCCATGCTCTCTTTGCTCTTACCCAGCATTTTACCTTATTTTGGTTATTGACGTGAATACATGAGGCATTATTTTATTCATGAAGAATCATGACATTAGTGTGTCTCATCTGAAGTGAATTGCTATAGACTCAGTGGCACGGAGATAAATCTGATTCCACATGTACTCCTCCTGTCCTCACTGGGTAGCTGTCCACTATTTGCCCTGGATAAACTAGATGCAGAGAGACTTTCTCTGACTATTGGTTCATTGGCACCAAAAACCCATGAGACAATTTTTTGCTTTCTAGTTTTCATATCACAAGCAAATATTTAAGTCTAGCAAGATTTGACTAGTCAACTTCCTACTCATGGGCACAAGTATTGCTTCAGTCTCAGCTTCTGATATTCAGCCACTGAGCATCAGCCACAAACTAGTCATCTTTCCACAGCCAACAGACAGCCAATTCGCAACACAGTCCATCTTCCAAAACTCTCAAATCCCCAAACGCCATATTTCCTCATATCCCTGCTTTGCTGTGTCTCAGGTTCACAGCACATCCTTGCTTAAGTAAGAAATAGATTCAGCTTTGGTTTATAAGTCTCTTCGTACAACATCTGTTAATGTCTTTTCTTCCAATATTTCTACGAAGCACAGAATACAAAGATCTGTTTGCAGATCAGCCACCTACTCCTATGCTGCGGTGCCCTATGCAAAAGCCCTTCGAGGAAGTTGTAATGGGTAGAAATATTTCTACAGATGGGCCGTGCACAGAAGCACAGCCAGTGCCGCTATTAAAAGCTCTCTGTTTTCTTGTTACTTTGTCCGAAGCCTTCTGAGTATGACAGACCTAATAATCTGTTCACCTGAGCCCAGATTTAACAATTTGGCTTCAGAGAGGAAAGCAGCCATTAATCTCTGCTCCCTGAGAGGGACTCTTGTCTTTTTTCAAATTTGATTCTCTTACATTTCTTTGAATTGTCAGACACAAAATGGTTTACTTCTTTTGTCTAGTTATTCCTACAGGAACAGTGGTCTAATCCTCTCTGTAAGCCTATCTTTGTCTTTTAACTGGTGAGGTTAGAAAATTTCAGTTTTCACAATTGTTGCTGATTTGAACCTCTTTTTCACAAACAACTTTATTATTTCAGTATGATCTATTGTAATGTCTTTTTAACTCTTTCTATTTTATTTTAAATGACATATCACCTCCCTAATAAGAAAATAATGTTAGCATGTCCTCAGTCTTTTATTCCCCCACCATAATTTACTTCAATATTAAATGGACTTCCATTTGGGGGTGTTATGGCTCTATTTCCCCCTCTTTCTTCCATCTTAGGTATTCTTTTAAAGACACCAAGTCATTGTCATCTTTATTTAATATTCATCTTGCAGTATGTTCTGACTTTGTCCTTCCCTCTAAGACTATTTTCCAGAACAGCTTCCAATGTGCATATGTTTGTGGCAAATTTCTGGAGACTTTTATTCTGGAGAATATTTTTAACATGATCTTGTATTTGAATGACAGTTTGGCTGAATATTCAATTCTAGAGTCTAAGATATTTTTTCTTCTTTAAAACTTTCTGACAACTCCTCTATTTCTCTCTGGTACAAGACTTGCTTCTTCCCCCTTCCTCAGCACTAGGGTGCCTGTTTCTCATGTTGAAAGAGTTCTGTGCCACAGTGCTTTGGAGGGATTCTACAATGGGGAAAATAAATAGGCAATATGTACATTTTATTTTTATATCATTTGTAAGGCTAAAAATAGTAATATAAATTATTATTTTTGTGCTAGATAGTAAATGGCTAACCTGATAAACTTTTAATGCAATAATACACATTTTCTAGAATTCAGATTTTGTATAAAATGCACAAGTTTGTGATTCAAAAATGTTCTAATGCAAACACACTTTTCTATTTACTGTGGCCATATTTTGATAGGGCTTGATGAAATAAGCTGTCTCTGACACTACTTTTATTTAAAGTTATTAGTCATCAGACATCTATTTCTGTTAGTATAGCATATCACCAAGCCAGTACCAGAGATCGAGAAGGAACAGAAAAACTAAACCAAACAATAACAATAAATCTCCATCATGCTAATATATATGATAGGAAAGAAAGGAAAAATTGAAACATCAAAAGTAGAATGTAAAAACAGCATGCAGATATTGCAGAGATAGGTTAAAATTCATTTGTTATTTTAATTTTAAATAATTTTCCAGTTAAAAGATGTAAGACATACTATTTGATAAAGTCACATAAAATGTAGGCTTCAGCGGGAAAATGAATGAATGTTAGTTAAGTGATGGAATAAAATGATAAGGCAAGTAATCACCTAAGTTAGTCATTTTACTATTCTGAGAACTAATTTTCTCATCCTTAAATTGGGTTGGATGATTTTTAGAGCTTGAAAAAGGTAAATTTTAATAATCCTCTAAAACATTTTATATAAGTATTAGTATGAAGGAGAAGTCAATTAGGAAATTTAGACATAAAGATCACTACAATAACTATATAAGTCTAATATCTTTTCTTTCTTTGAAAGTTATACTGAAACCCTTATCAAGATTCAGGTAAAAATATATAGGCTGCTTTAACTATGCTAAAGCAATTAGTAGGACAGAATCTAAGTTAGGCTAAATTGCTGACAGCAAAGTTGAGATGAGAACAGAGAAAACTTAATATTCAAGTCATTCAGTGACTTCTAGGTCAACCGCCTATCGTTTTTTGGCAATGCTGCGAGTCACTGTTGTGATCTTCTAGGGTCACTTTGACCTTTGCTGAAAAATGTTCTGAACAGTTAAATACATTTGCATATTTATAATAGCATTTTTTTACTGGCACAGTGATGGAGTTTATATAATATATTTATGTTTATTTTTATGTTTTCTTAACTATATGAACATTCTGGTCTTTATGACTACCTTTTCCCTTTTATAAGCAGGTTGGTGAATATTATGCTCACTTTACAAATAAATAAAAAAATAATGATTACAAAGATGTTAACTGACTTGACCAAATTTGAGCAACTAAGTAGCTAAAAAACGAGACATTCTATAGAATGAGCTGTTGGGAGCTCAGGTCTTGAAGTGAAACAACCAGGGTATGAACTCTGACTCTGTGATCTACTGTAAAATAATGAGCGAATTACTTCAATTTAAGCCCCAGAATGCTCATCTGAAAAAAAAAATGAGTATTATAATAGAATATATGTCATCAGGTTGTTGTAGATAATAAATTAGAGGTTGGATTGGGATGGCATTTGGGGTAGCAATAAATGCTTGGATATACATCTGCTCCCATTATTTTAAAATTAATATGTATGTATCCATTTGTTAACATGTAGTTCCCAGGTATTCCACTGTACTACAAGAATCTATCTTTGCAGCGGAAGAGGAGGTCTTGGTAAACCAAGTGGAAAGAAGTAGTGAGAAGCTTATCTGATGCTCTTGAAGAATTCTCCTCTGGCGAGGTGAATACACAACAGAGGAAGAAGCAAAGATGTCTCGATGTACAGGGTTAGCCATATGACTCTGACAAGTCAATAACTACTTTGAACTGCATATTTTTATAATTTAATGGGATAATGATGATTGAATCCTATGAGTATTATAAATATTAAAGGAAATAATATATTTGCTAGCTACGTGAAAATGTGAAAGGCTATATAGTGTGTTGATGATGACCTTACAGTTATAGAGAAAGGTAAGATTTTCTTCTATTTTTAATGGTGAAATAATATTCCATTGTGTGAATGTACCACAGCTTTTTTATCCATGCATCTACTGATGGATATGTGGGCTGCTTCCAAATCCTGGCTGTTATAAATAGAGTTGCAGGTAACATAGGGGTGCATATATTCTTTCAAATCAGTGTTTTGGGTTTCTTCAGATATATTCTCAGAAGTGGAGTTGCTGGGTCATAAGGTAATTCCACTTTTAATTTTGTTGTTGTTACTCTTCACCCAAGGATATTTTTCCCATTGATTTTTTTAGAGCAACCGGAAGGGAGGGGGAGAGATAGAGAGAGAGAAACATCAATGTGAGAGAGACACATCAACTGGTTGCCACTTGCACCTTCCTGACTGGAGCTGTGGATCAAACCTACAACTGAGGTAAATGTCTTTGACCAGAACTGAACCCAAGGCCCATCAGTCCACAGACTGACACTCTAACCAGTGAGCAAATAAGCTAGGGCTTAATTTTTGAGGTAACTCCATATTATTTTCCACAGTGGCTACACCAGTCTGCATTCCTACCAACAGTACATGAGGGTTTCCTTTTTTCAACATCTTTGCCAAAACTTGCTTGTTGATATATTGATGATAGCTACTCTGACAGGTATGAGGTGATATCTCATTGTGGTTTTAATTTGCATCTCTCTGATGATTAGTGAAGTTGAGCATCTTTTCAGATGGCTATTGGTTATCTGTGTGTTTTCTTTGGAGAAGTGTCTATTCAGGTCCTTTGGCCATTTTTTTACTTGAATTGGGGTTGGGGTTTTTTTGGTGTTGAATTTTGTAAGTTCTTTATAAATATTGGATATTAACCCATTTTTAGATGTTATCATTGGCAAATATATTTTTCCAGTGAGTTGTCTTTTCATTTTATTGATGGTTTCCTTTGTCATATGAAACTTTCTGGTTTGATGTAGTCCTATTTGTTCTTGTTTGTTTGTTTGTTTGCTTCCCTTGCACAAGAAAATATATAAGAAAAAATATTGCTCCGAGAAATGTCTGAGATTTCACTGCCTATGTTTTCTTCTAGGAGTTTTATATTTTTGACTCTTACATTTAATTCTTTAATCCATTTTGAGTTTTAACATATCTGTCCAATGTTTCCAACACAATTTATTGCATAGCCTGTCTTTACTCCATTGTATTCTCTTGTATTCTTTGTCAAATATTGATTATAAAGATATGGGTTTATTTCTGGGCTTTCTATTCTGTTCCATTGATCTATATGTCTGTTTTACGTTTTTGTTTTCATAAATATCCTCTCCTCCCCCAATTGGGAGATACCCTCTCATGTGAATTTGACACTTTTGTTCATGATTCATATTTTCCCCAATGAGAGTAATTATGCATTTCATCTCTGTTCCATTATATATTGTTTGGTATAGCATGATAATATATATCTTTCATTTTACATGCTATTATAGTCATTTGCTTATATGGGTTTCATCTCCATTAGATTATATGTTACTATAGAGGCTGTATCATAGTCACATTTTTATTTAGCATAATAATTAGGACTTTATTTTACATGTAGAGTTGCTGGTGCGTTAATGTGGTTGAATAATTGAATGGCTAAATGAACACAGGATCATAAATACTGACTCTCAATCTAAGGGTTAGAGTTGGTTCTACTAATGTTTCAAAATATATAAATTCCTTAATTTCTTAGATCATCTATAAATATGACCTTTAGAACTTCTGGCAATAGAGATAAAGATTAGGAAAACAAGATAATGCAAACCAAGATAATGGAAAGATTAGATAGAAGATAAAGAAATGGGAAAATTAACACTAAGAGAAATAGTGGATATTAAGCTTGCTGAAAAATCCTGTCCTATATATGTGAATTTGGATTGTGGCATAAATAGCACCCAGTAATTAAACACAGTTGCTAATTTAAAACTGAAAACACAAAAGTAATTTATTATAAATAATTAGACTATTTTCCTTATCATAATTATTTACATTATAATGAGCCAATTATTCTTTGCTATGTAAATTTATTGAACCTCAATGGCAACAGAGAGGATAATTAAAATTATAGTCACAGTGACGCTGGCATGATGCTTTTGCTTTGCAATTTTTCAAAATACATTTTGTAAATTATTCAGCTTTTTATAACATTAATAGTTTACAATTATATTTTATAAGTAAAATACCATATATACAATTCATATAATGAAACATTAGAGTATAGTAGTTAAGATGTGGATTCTGAAGTAATTCCAGTAATTCCAGATAGTTGTATAACTTAGTTGTACAACGTATTGCTCTGTCAACTCAGTAATATATTATTTTTGTGCTTTCAGCTTTTCATCGATACAATGAGGAAATAATTTCACTTGACTGATGGGATCCGGGTGAAGACTAAAATATATAACTTGCAGAATTTTATCATGGTGTCTGACATTAATAAGCTTTAAATAAATAATAATTATTAAAATTATTATTATATAAACTCATCCACTCAAAAGCAAAACAAAATGTGAAGTACCCAATTGCAAGATGATAATATGGAGTTATGCATTTATTCCTCCACTTTCCATAGGTCCCAATAAAATCAAAGAAACAAACATGAAATTAAAAGAGAAAAAGGAGGAAAGGTACCTTCGGGAGAAACCAGAAACTCTCATAAATTTTCATAAGTACTGAAGACAAAGGTACCAAAATATAGGAAAAGACCATAATTCCTGAACACCCAGTAAAGATTTTAAAAAGTACACACTTTAGAATTAAACCATGGCAACCACTAAATTGTTCTCCATATATACAAGTTTGTGATTTACAAAATGTTATATAAATAGAATCAAGAAGTACGGAATGTATTGGTATTGACTTTTTTACACTCAGTATAATTTTGTGGAGATGCATGCAAATTGTTATGTATATGAATACTTAATTCCTTTTCATTGCTGAGCAGTATCCCAAGGATTCATGTCACAGTTTGTTTAACAATTTACCAGTTGAGGGTAATTTGTCATTAATTCGAGGCTATTCTGAGTGTGACAGATTAAATATGTCTAATATTTCCCACCCACAAGATGTACAGCTTTTAATTCTTATCAACTGTGACTGTTACTTTGTATGGCAAAGACTTTGAAGATGGGATTAAATTAGGATGGAAAACCATCCAGGTTCATCGGGTTGGACCATAAATGTAATCAGAGTTGTCCTTATAAGACAGAAATTGAGGGAGATACACACAGAGAAGAATTACCTCAGAGGGAGGCAGAGGTTAGGTGATCTGAGCCTCCCTATCAACATCCCCAACCATAGTGGTACATTTGTTACAGTGGTTGAACCTGATTGACACATGATTATCACTCAATGTCCATAATTTACATCAGGTTTTTTTTCTTAGTGTTGTATATTCTATGGGTTTGGGAAAATGTCTAATGACATATCTCCTCCATTGTAGTATCATATAAAATGGTTTCACTGCCTGAAAAAAAAAAAAAAAAAAGCAAGCTAAGGAATTAGACAGCGTAGTGGAAGCAAGGAGCAGATAGATTCTCTCTTCTAGAAGCTTTGGGGGGAGAGTGGCCTTGCTGTCACCTTGATTTTGGCCAAGTGAAACCAAATACTGGCTTCTATAACTGTGATAGAATACATACCTGTTACTTAAATCTACCTGATATTTGTTATAGCAGCAAAAAGAAACTAATACAAAATTAAATCTGCCATAAACATTTCTGTAAAGAATTTGGGGGGAATATAAATTTTAATTTCTCTGGGACAAATGCCCAGGAGTATAATGGCTAGGTTATTTGGAAATTGCATATTTAGTTTTATAAATGACTGATGAAGTTTCCCAAATGGCTGTAACATTTTACATTCTCATCAGCAATGTATGTGTGACCCAGCTTCTCTTCATCTTTGCCAGTGTGTAAGGCTACCGCTATTTTTATATTACAGCCTATGCAGTAAGTGTATTAAAACTACTCATGGTAGTTTTAATTTGCATTTTCTTAGTTGGCAGTGATATTGAAAATGTTTTCAAGTGCATATTTACCATCTGCAAATCCTCTTCATTGAAATATTTGTGTCATTTGACCATTTTCTAATTAGAGTATTGTTTACTGGTTAAGTTTTTAGAGCTATTTAGACATCTGGATACTGGTCCTTTTTCAGCATGTTGCTCACAAATATGTTCTCCTAGTCTATAGCTTATTTTTTTCATTGTCTTACTGGTGATTTTCACAGAGTATAGTTTTCATTTTGATGATGTCCAATTTATCAATTTTTTTCTTTTATTGATATATATTTTTTTGTTATCATCTAAAAACTCTTCCCCTACTCTTCTGTAAAATTTAATTGTCTTTTCAACTTTGTCAAAGATTAGTTGATTATATATATATATATATAATATATATAATCTTGCATATCTATTCTGTTCTATTAATCCATGTATATCTTTGTCAATACTTTGCCTTTATTATCTTAGACATATAATAATCATTAGTGTTGGGGTGAGTGCATCCTTCTACGTTATCATTCTTTTTCAAGGTTGTTCTAGCTTTTATGCAGTTTTTCCTTTCCATATACAGTGGGGCCTTGACTTACGAGTTTAATTCATTCTGAGACTGAGCTCGTTAAGGAGCTCGTTAACTCAAATTACTCTGTCAACTCAATGCAAAAAAATCGGCCTAGACTGGTATCTCAAAAAACTCATTAGTCGGGACACTCGTAAGTCAAGGCCCCACTGTACATTTAATAACAAGCTTGTCTAGATAAGCAAAAATACATTCTGGAGTTTTGACAACAATTGTGCAAACCTATAGACAATTTTTAGCATATTAAATATTCCATTCCATGAACCCAGTATATCGTTTCCTTTTCTTGGGTTTGTCTTATTCTTTTCCTCAGCATATTGTAATTTTCAGTGCACAGACACTATACATGCTTTGTTCAGTTTTCACTCAAGTACTGTTCATCAGTTGTAACAACTGTACCAACTAATGCAAGATGTTAATAACAAAGGGAAGTGTGAGTGGAGGAAAGAGGGTAGAGAAAGGACATACAAACTCTGTGTGCTTGCTCTTTAACATTTCTGTAAACCTAAACCTGCACTAAGGAATAAAATCTATCAAGTAAAAATATGAGGAATGGGATATTAGTTTGACTATAATAAGGGATCCCAAATCAGAAAATGGCACAAAAAAGAACTAGTAATAATAATTATCACCACTTGTCATCGCAGCATTTCACTTCTGCAAAGATATTTGTTTGGAGCCAGTGAATCAGTGTCAGAACAGTAAAGGGAAAACTTAGATGTTAGATGTGTATGTACAGGTAATTATCATGCATATGTGTCAGCAAAAGAAACAGATTCTCAGACCTAGAAGAATATATTCTCAGAACATGTCTACATTGCAAGTACCTCGAAATAGTAAAATTGTCCATATATACTTGGAGAGAGAAAGATTTGGAGAAATTTTCAGTTTAATGTTTCACTTAAGATGATTTAAGTAAAGTAAAATGACTGAAGCTTAAACTACTGTCTAAATATTTTTTGAACACAAGTTATGAAGTTTAAAATACTTTCTAAATTTTCTTAAAATAGAAAATATGTACAGTAAATATAAACAGGAATAAAATTTGGCACTTAAACTCCAGGGTTTTTTGCAATAAACATTGAATGTTGGGCTAAGAGAAGAACATATTACTTGAGATGGCTCTAATCATTTTCTGGAGAATTTTGAAAGAGAATATTTAATAATTTTATCTTTCATACTAGAGGCCCGATGCACAAAAATTTGTGCACTTGGGGGGGGCGTCCCTCAGCCCAGCCAGTGCCCTCTTACAGTCTGGGACCCCTCGGGGGATGTCCACCTGCTGGCTTAGGCCTGCTCCCCGGGGAATTGGGCCTAAGCTGGAAGTCAGACATCCCTCTAGCAGCCTGGGAGCCCGGATGTCCACTTGCCAGCGGGGAGCAGGCCTAAGCTGCAGTCAGACATCCTTAGCGCTGCTGAGGAAGCAGGAGAGGCTTCCGCCACCACTGCTGAACTGGCAACGTCAGCCTGGCTTGTGGCTGAACAGAACTCCCCCTGTGGGAGCGCACTGACCACCAGAGGGCAGCTCCTGCATTGAGCGTCTGCCCCCTGGTGGTCAGTGTGTGTCATAGTGACCAGTCATTCCCAGTCCTTCTGCTGTTAGGGTCAATTTGCATATTACCCTTTTATTATATAGGATTATTTTAAAAATGCTCAAATGTGTCTACTATAGACGTAAGCTAAACCACTCCTGGAGAGCCACTAACATAGAGGTTTTTTTACACGTAGATAACAAGCTGAACCAAACAGTGCAGTGCCCAGGCTTAGCAGGGAAGGGTTAATGTCCTTCCATTGCTTTGTTTTTCTCCTAGACAACCTATTCTATTCAGTCTTCTCTGTGAAAATCAGCAGCCACACTTGTATCGGATTTTTGTTACCCTCTAAATCATTGCTCCCTCTCTAATTCATGAACCTTGAGTAATTATGGAAATTAAAGCCATTTGTCTAATTTTGTAATTTACTCTCATTTTATATATAAGTTAAAACTCAATGTAATTAAACTGACACAATAACCATAGTAAATAGCCATAAGTTCTCTCTCATTAATGAAATTTTGGTAATATTTCTATTCCAATACATTGATAAGCCAGAATGAAGTAGTATGTTTACATTATAACAGAGAAAAAATAAGTAGGTATTAAAAGTTTTATGGTACTCCCTTAACCCAGACCCCTTCAAGTGTCTGAGGTTAATGAAGGCCAAGTCTAACAGTGCCAAGCACATGGAGAGAACTGTGCCATAAGCAACCTACAAGGACAGAGGTGGAGGCCCTATTCTGAATCATGAGTATCCTCTTGATGTTTAATCCATAATAAGATCATGAAAATACAATTTTAAATGAGAAATATTAGATTTAGGTAAGAAATATATCTCATAAATATGGTTAGTAAAATTGCTGCCTGACTAATTCTCACAAGTAATTGAATACTTTTCTTTATGAAAGTTTTATGCAATATTCTGAAAGTATAATACAATAAGGGGAAGACAGGCATTCAACAAAAATGTAAAAACAAGAATTAAACTTATAATGTTTAAGCAAAATATACAAAACTCATTCTTAAACTAACAATAGTAAAACTAACAATTACCTTACATAACAATAATAGCATACATTTAGTGTGTACTTCTTGTCTACTAGGCAATTTTCTAAAGAAATTACATAAACACTCACACAAACATACCTTTATTTAATCCTCACAACAAGCCATGGGAATTTTGCTTTTAACTCACTAGTCGCTTCCATTTTTTTCTAACGGATGGTGCAGCAAAATTTCATGAAACTAAATTTTAAAGCATCTTTTAAACAAATAGTGCAAAGTAGAAGTTAATGACAATTATTGTGCACTATATTATACAATACTTTAGATATCTTATTATACTTCACAGATCCTTAAATAAATTGCATAAAGTTTAAAATCACTCAAATAGCACACATATAAACTAGGAACTATTTTTACTTATATGCCAATTTTGATGACTTCAATGATTGAAAAAAGTAAAAGATGATCAATGGAAGCTGAATAAATTATTATTTATTGATTGACTCTATTAATGGTAATATGGTAATTTGGTAAACAAGGTCTGACTATATAGTTCTAACAGTGCCAAGAGCATGGAGTGAACTCTGTTATTAGTATAGCATCTATACAGTTAAAATTATTTCAGAATAACTTCTGAGATCATTTCATTTTGGCATTAAATAAAGGCTGTTTGCATTTGGGGAGAAATGCCCGTTGACAGTTATTATCATTTTTCTCCCCTAATTAAACTACTCTACAATGAAGACTCAAAGGAATATTTTATGTTGTTAGGTTGTTAGAAATTAGTGGCCTTTGATGGAAAATCCCTATTTCTTCAGTACCTCTCTGTGTTTTGAACACTAGAAAAACACCTTATTGTATCTGTCACCCAGTGCAACCCAGTGGAAGAAAGTAGCTGCCTGAAATCTGAAATACCCAAGTCTGATAGCAAAATCAATCTTCCCCATGTAACTCCTATCAAGTCTTTTATGTCATGCACCCTATTTCCATTTTTCCTCCTGGCTTCATTTTCTACCTGATTCTCTAAGCCCTTTTGATAATCAAATCACTAAACACTATTCACTCATTGCACTTCTGGGGATCAGATCTGTCACTGGCTTATATGCTTTTCTGCTCAGCACTGATTTTGATTCATGCCTTAGAATGTCAGAGCCTAAAAGGGCAATTCCACTTTCACTTTTCAGAGCCAGTTTCAATATCCACTTTAATTGAGTAGATAGTATTTAATATAGTTCTCCTCCAGCGGGCAATAATCTTTTACCCCAAGGTTTTCCGTCTTATATTGAACAACAGAATGCTGACTCAGAGGGTTTTTTTTTATTTTTTATCCCCAATACCACTTTAACTTGGCTTGAGAAAAAAGAGTTTTATAAGTTGAAATCCCACACTAGGCAAAAGTACAGATTAAAAAAATATCATATGTTAGTGTTTTAAAGGTCATTGAATTTAGTATTTAAATACTTATATTTTTAAAGCTATAGAAATACAAGTGGTATCAGTTGTAGTATAATGGATTAAATATTCCCTTCCCCCAAAATTTATATGTTGAAAATGAATCCCCAAATGTGATGGTAATAAGAGGTGGGGACTCCAGGAGATGATTATCATGAGAGTGGAGCCCCATGAATAAGATCAGTGCCCTTATCACAGAGACCCTAGAGGACTCCCTGTCCTTCTGGCCATGTGTAGACACAGTGAGATCTCACCAGATGTCTTGATCTTGGATTTCACAACCTCCAGAGCTGACAGAAATAAATTTCTATTATTTATAATCCACCTAGTCTATGGAATAAACACATTTTTTACTAGTAACTCTCACATCAACTCTGCCTTACAAACATTGGTCTATAGCAATTCCATTAGCATAATCCCCACTCTAAAATTTAAAAAAAAATAGTATTCCATTTTGGCAAAACATCCTCAAACCTCTCCTTTACTCTTCCAAACCACTCATTCTCAAGCTGATGTATACATTTCAATTCCAGTGGTAAATTGAGGCAAAAATTTAGAGAGAAAAACTTTATTAAAAATTGAGTTAAGAGTTTTGATTTCTGGTTCCCCATGTAAGGAAATGGATATCACCACTATGTTCTAACAAGTGTAAAGCTGAACAGACTAAAAAATTAAGAGCTCTTCTTGGGTCCATAGAGAGGAAGGACTCGGGGAGTGCGGGGAACTCCTGCTGCCAAGACTGGTGAGACAGAGGCAAATACAGGGATCACTGCTCCCCAGAGCAGATACTCATGAGCAAAACCACCATGGGAACCAATGATCTACAGGAGAACCTGAACTGTATCAACAAATTGTTGGAGGATCAGTGTGGGCAAGTCTGAGAATCAGAAACTCCAAGGAGTCAGTGACAATGAAGGCATCACAATGCTGTGAGATGATCCTCTAGGACAGTGGTTTTCAACCTTACTAATGCCGCGACCCTTTAATACAGTTCCTCATGTTGTGGTGACCCCCAACCATAAAATTATTTTCGTTGCTACTTCATAACTGTAATGTTGCTACTGTTATGAATCGTAATGTAAATATCTGATATGCAAGATGTATATTCATTGTTACAAATTGAACATAATTAAAGCATAGTGATTAATCACAAAAACAATATGTAATTATATATGTGTTTTCCGATGGTCTTAGGCGACCCCTGTGAAAGGGTCCTGTGACCCCCAAAGGGGTCGCGACCCACAGGTTGAGAACCGCTGCTCTAGGAGTGCAAAAGGTTCCCATAGCAAACATCAGAGAAAAATCCCCTGAGACTCCTGGCAGGAGGAGAGGGAAAGGAATCATTTGGAAAATATCAAAGTGCTATTTTCTTCTTAACAAGGACTGTCCTCAGGTAAATCAGGGAGCCTTACCTGTTTGGTTATTATTAGAGCTTAACTGTCCTGGGTGAAGGGAAGTAGCCAATTCTAGCCAGCTGTAGCCATCCACTTAAGAGATGGGAAAACTCAATTCAAGCCCATTCTAGCCATCCTGCCCCACCTGAGGTACAGGGAGAAACAATTGATAAATATTCTTGAAGTTCACAGTCCAGAAGCACAAGCTCCCTAATAGACAGACCTAATCGTAGGATGATAGAACACTTCTTTCCCCCTACATCTCACCACCCCGTTACTGAATGTCTACTTTAGAATCATACAAAATACTCATTTAAAACCACAAAAGGCAGAAAAGAGTAGAACAAAAAACAGGAATAAAGAACAGGGCAATAAATAGAAAAAAGTAACAAAATGGCAAAGATTAATCCAACTATATCAATAATCATTGAATGTTGGTAGTCTAAATATACTAATTAAAACACAGAGATTGTCAGATGAATAAAACAACACAAGAGCCAAACATGTATGCAAAAATCCTCAACAAATATTAGCAAATTGAATCCAACAATGTATAAAAATCTGACCCCTTCCAAATGGGATTTTTATAGGTATGCAAGGCTAGTTCCACATTTTTAAAAATATCATGTAATACATTATATCCACAAGAGAAAAATCAAATGGTTATATCAAGATATGCGGAAAACGCATTTAACAAAACTCAACATGCATTTATAATAAAAATCTCAGCAAATTATAGAGGAGAAATTCCTAAATTTGATGAAGAATATCTACAAACTCTTACAGCTGACATTATACTTAAAGGTGAGAAATCAAAGCTTCCTCACTAAGCTCAAGTACATGGCAAGGATGTCCCCTCTCAACACTACTTGTTAATGTCATACTGGAAGTTGTAGCAAATGCAAAAAGACAAGAAAGGAAAATTGAAGATATATAGATTGGAAAGAATGAAATAAAACATTCTTGGTTTACAATTGTCTATGACTGTCTATGTAAAAAAATTTTAAATAAGTTACTAAAAAACTTCTGGAACTAACAAGTAATAATTGCAAGGTTGCAGGGTACAAGGTTATTATATAAAAGTACATTGCTTTTATATATACAAGCAATAAACAAATAAATTAAAAATATAATATCATTTATATTAGCATTTAATAAAACAATATACTTACAAAACTATTAGACCTATATGAGAAAAATTATAAAATTTTAATAAATGAAATCAATGAATAATTAAATATTGGCATATAATTGTTTAAATTTTTTGTTCCATATAAATTAAATATTTTCATCAATCACCTTTCTTCTCCATTTACTTATATTAACCCTAATGTATTATTTTTTAAATATATATATATATATTTTTATTGATTTCAGAGAAGAAGGGAGAAGGAAATAGAAACATCAATGAGAGAGAATCATTGATCAGCTGCCTCCTGCACGCCCCCCACTGGGGAGTGAGCCCACAACCTGGGCATATTCCCTGACCAGGAATGGAACCATCACCTCTTGGTTCATAGGTTGACACTTAACCACTGAGTCACACCAGCCTGACCATAGTGTAGTATTTTTAATACAATTTTAAATTAGCCATAAGTTGGTAATTTAAATTTGGACACAAAATTATTAATATTGAGATAAATTATTATCTCATCTTATCTAACATTTTTAAAATGTTTGGAAAACACTAAACGTGATACATTTTATTATATTAATCATTATTAGTAGCCATTCTGAAAGTGGCTTTTCATAGAATAAGCATCTGGAATATTTTTGGATGTATTAAATTATGATACAATTCTTGGCAATAATTTCATGGAAGTCCTTCATTACTAAAAAAGATTACTATCTAAATCAATAGAACAGAGACACTGGTCAGTTATAAGACTTGTAATTGGAAGGAAAATTTGGGGTTGCATGTTGAATATTGAATAACAAATTAAACTTGGTAAAATAAAAAAAAAATAATTGCAATTGAGGATAATTTTTTTTCTCTATGCCCTACTGAAAATTATGTTTAAGCGCAGAAGCTACAACACATGGATACAAATATTTTCCTTAGAAAGCACACATTATCCCCATGCACAATCTAAAAGGGGGAGGAATGGTATGATTTTTATCATTTTCTTATTCTTAGAAACAAAAGAGAAAGGAATAAATAGAACAAAACTGGCAATGGCCTCTATATTACTGTCCTTCTTTGCAGGACACTCTATTTCAACTGAGAAAAGGAAAGCGCGGGCTTTTAATCTCCACACTGTAAGAGAAACTGTGAGGACGCCAGAGCAACAATGTACATGTTGGCAAAGCCTCCTTCTGCAGAGGTGCTTTTCTGCAGTGAAAGCACTTTGCACCTGTAGAGACAAAAGCAGTATTTTTGGTTGTCTAAAATGTCATAATGTATAATGATAATAGTGATGTTTCTGTGAGTGAACTACTGTACTATTTCAATAGGGTGTGACGTATTGAGTTCTAGTTCGATAAATTACACTCCTTGTTCAACTGTATGAAATACAGAATACATTAGCCGTGAGAGAAAGGACTGCTGAGTTACTGATAATGTGAATTAAAACAGGGCTTCCGGCAGCACTGCCTGCATTTAAAATTTTTATTATTTTCTTTCTTTCCAGAGAGCAGTTCTCATGGAAGGTTAATCCTTAGTTTAAAAGGCTATGGTCTGATATTTCCGTATACTTGTGTCTTACTCAAAAGCTCAGTAATAATCATTTTTATTCTGTGTCATTTTAATAGCTATCCCTACATGTAAAACTTGGGTTTAAATCTTCATATTTTGCATAAGCCCTGGGTATTATGCATACATCATGTCAACTAAACATTATTATATTTCACCTAGATTTATCAAAACAGGATTTGGCCTGATTTTCAATGCTAAATAATTCAATTTTGAGACTCTTTTTATTATAATATTATGTTTGCTTATATTGTCAGTAGTAGCCGGCCACAAATCAAAATAACAAGACTATATTTTTAGATCCACTTATTCTTCCGGAATAAAATTCCCAGTTTCAAGAACAAAATTATTGTTCTCATGGCATTTGTTTTCACAGAAGACATACTGCAAACTTGATAAATGTACTGATAGTTGCATGATTTAAAATGTAATAATACAAAAACACTGGGACTTGGTGCATTGTGCATGTTTTTAAGGAAACCTTTCATGGCTATGACCATTTGTATTAGGCTCACAACTACACACAATGAAATGATTTATAAAGAGCTTTGAGGATTGAAGGATGCAAAGCAGAGTAGCCACTATTTTACATGAAGTTTTTATGGGACATAATTAAAAATTTAAAGCACTTATAATTTTTGGAAGTTTGTTTGCAAAATCAAATTCAGGTCAATTTATTTTCCCACTTAAAATTTCTGTAAATTAGTGACATTTGTTTCTGTGCAATATAGTGACACCAGAGAACAGCGATGCAGTCTTTAGCTTTGTTAAAGCTATTTGCTGGAAAATTCTCAACTTTTCTTTTATCAATGTTCATATTACCTTACAAAGGACAGTAAGGACCCATACTTTTTTTTTTAAAATATATTTTATTGATTTTTTACAGAGAGGAAGGGAGAGAGATAGAGAGTTAGAAACATCGATGAGAGAGAAACATCGATCAGCTGCCTCCTGCACATCTCCCACTGGGGATGTGCCCGCAACCCAGGTACATGCCCTTGACTAGAATCGAACCTGGGACCCTTCAGTCCACAGGCCGACACTCTATCCACTGAGTAAAACCAGTTTCGGCAAGGACCCATACTTTTAAAATAATCTAGTGGAAAAGATAATTCAAATGGATACTTATCCAGGTGACAAATTAACATTCACTATAAGCCATATCAGTACAATTATGTATTTAATACTTTTAATGTGACTAATTTAAGAGGTTTTTTTTTGTTAGATTGTGCACAGTTCACTTATCATTATAGAGCCATATTTGAACACAAAATTTTTGCTACACTAAAATTTGAACACTAAAAATTTGAAGGAATGGAGAAAAAAGTTAAGATAACTTAATATTGGTGTTAATTGTGATAATGTATACAATTTCCTTAGTTGAATTTTATTTTAGGAAATTTTATCAACAAGGTCAAGTATAATTATTATACAAATGTCTAGTTTTTTTTAAAGTAGGTGGGAAAAGTATGTTTAAAAACACAATGTCGCCCTAACTGGTTTGGCTCAGTGGATAGAGCGTCGGCCTGCAGACTGAAGGGTCGCACGTTTGATTCCAGTCAAGGGCATGTACCTGGGTTGCGGGCACATCCCTAGCAGGGAGTGTGCAGGAGGCAGCTGATTGATGTTTCTCTCATCCATGTTTCTAACTCTCTATCCCTCTCCCTTCCTCTCTGTAAAAAACCAATAAAGTATATTTTTAAAAACACAATGTCATTAAGTATTCACCAAGCATATGCAAAACATGCCTTCATGATGACAACATAGATGAGGCACTGAACCAACATCAAATCTTCTTCCATGTTATTACATGACTTGTAGACACTGGTTATTTAAAAGAAAGAGTGTCAGTAGACTGTCTTCAGACTCCTTGAGCTGCAATACTGCAACATCAACCCTTCTCTCGATCTCCATGCTGCCAGCCTACTGTTCGGATTTTGGAATTGCCAGACTCCACAACTGGTGTGAGTCAAGTCCTTGAAACAAAATCTTTCTTTCTCTATTTTATTGGAGACCTCTGTCTAATACAACAACATCATCTCACAACATTTTTGTCATTCCTCCAAAACTCCCATTATCAGTCATGACAAATTCTCCCATACCCCCAGTCCTTGGAAACCATTTATCTAGTTTGCATTTCTATGTACTTGCCTG
Source organism: Myotis myotis (assembly GCF_014108235.1). Classification (NCBI taxonomy): domain Eukaryota; kingdom Metazoa; phylum Chordata; class Mammalia; order Chiroptera; family Vespertilionidae; genus Myotis; species Myotis myotis. Next base: position 47,227,271 of record NW_023416401.1, read on the forward strand.
CTCTGCGTATTTCACATAAACGGAATCATAAAGCATGTGGCATTTCCCTGGTCGGGTAGCTCAGTTGGTTAGAATGACATCCCCATATGCCAAGGTTTGGATTTGCTCCCCAGTCAGGGCACATACAAGAATCAACCAATGAATGCATAAATAAGTGGAACAACAAAATAGATGCTTGTCTCTCTTTTTTACTCTCTCTCTCTAAAAATCAATCAATAAAAATTTAAGAAAGAAAGAAAGAAAGAAAAGAAAATTAAAGAAGAAGTAAAAAGAAAGGAGAAAAATACAGGAAGGAAATAACTCAAAATAGTTATCTTAGCTTTGGCAAAAATATTTAGAAACAAAATGGAGGTAGAGATTACTTTCCAAAAGATAAATCTAACTTCAAAGTGAAAGTTTCTTTTAGGAATGGTACATCCGATCAGGAAGAAGCGTTGCCCTAAAGTGAATAGTCACAAGTAAGTCCCACTCCTTCCGAATATGTGATTTGATGGTTGGTCTACTTAATAAACCAAACAAAACAAACTGAAATCCCAAACTACAGAAACCCCGCTCCTGCTGTTCATCTCATCTCCCCTAAGGTTGTAACAAGAAGCAATTGCTAAAATTGTTACTTATGTGTTGTATCACAGGAATAAATCAGTAGGCATAATCATAAAGCCTTTATGGAAATAGTGGTTATGTAGGAAATTACAGTGTTAGTAGAAGAATTTGAGAATACAGAGTGCTTCTGACAAGCAGATCCTGGCAGGATTGAATATTACAAAAATGAGACATCATGAAATTTGAGAGTGGAAGAAAGTTGCTTATGCTTAGAGTAAGCAGAGAAGTATATTTATGTGTGAAAATGAAGAAAAATGGGCGCTTAAACGTGAGTGTCTTTAGACAGATACCAGAAACAAAAGTAACCTAATTTTTACAAGTTCTAACAATACTACTTTGTAGAAAATATAAGAATTCACCTTAACTTCTGCCTTTAATGTACACTTTACCAACTCAGTACTTAGATTTCTCATAAGGTGTCTCAGTACACTAGTCATAGACTTGCCAAAGATATTGTTTCAAAAGAACTAATCATCTCATTGAGTCACTTTCTTACAGTAATGCAGACTTTTTTTTTTTCCTTAAAATTATTTAATCTTTTTTTCTCCTTTTATCCTTGCATATAATTAAACATAAACCATGTTTTCTTTCTTCAAATTTATTATGTATGTCATATGAGGTCATTTATGCAGGTATCCATTAGCTTATTTTTCTATAGGTAGTTGCTTAATAACTATTTCATCCATCCACTTAATAGTCCGAGTACTTAGCATGGGAGAGACAAGGTGCTCTGTACTGATACTATCACAATGAAAACAGTGTATTTTATTGTTCTTATTTTTTTCTAGAATTATATAACTTAAATCAATGTATATAATGGTCATTATGCGTGATGGATTTTTTTTTTCTGAAAGTAATGACTTCTTTCTGCACTTAGTCAAGTGTTTAGGTATCATTCTTTTGAAGATTAACCTGAAATTTGATTCTTCCTAAAATGTAAGTGATAGCACAGATTATTGGAATCATTTGAACTTTCAAGCCTTAGTTAAAAAATCATCCTATCAATAAAATCTCTGAAGGCATTTCCAGTGAATGAAAAATCTGCAACATCTGAAAGTTCATAGCCTGCTTTATTTTAAAAAATATTTATATGTCCTTTTGATAGTATTAATAACTCAGTTATTATTTAACTGGAAAGGAGTAAAGGGAAGGCTGATTAATATAGGCATGCCATTTATACAGCTTTGCCAGAAAAGCTGCAGTTTAGATGCATGCCCAGTAAGGTCCAGGTGACGTGGGAAGATGCTTACTTGTCAGTCACGCCTGGGAACAAATCAATGGCCAGAATAGTAGAGGCCACTGCAAGGGCAGGGAATCTGAGATATTTAACTCCTGAACAAAGAGAGTTCACTCTCTTGCCTCTTTCTCTTCCTGTTCGTGCCTGACTCCTGGCTTGCAGGGCTCCCAGGCTCTGCATTCCCACACAATGGACTGATGGCTTAAATCTACCTTGATGCTGTGTTGGACTCGACCCCACTATGGAAAGGAAACTCTGGACACCGGCCTTGCTTTTGGCTCTTCTGGAACTGTGGCTGCACCTTTTTCAGGACTGGTTTAAGGGGCATGGGCCCCGAGCGATATAATTTTACCCAAATAAAAACCACTCATTCTCCCATGCAAGTCTTAGAAAATTATTTTTCTGACACCATTGTAAGAACCCTGTTCCCACTAGCGATGAAGAAATCCATTTCTCTCACATTTTGTGTCATAGCTGATTGTATATTGCCTTAAGATTTGATTTAGATATCATCTCCTCCAAGACACCTTGTGCAGGTTTGGCTAAATGCCTGCACTCTCCATTTCTTTAGAAATGAGTGTCAAATGCTAGTAAAACCCACTATCCTATATAATAAAAGGATAATATGCAAATCGACCGAACGGCAGAACAGCGGAATAATGACAACCATCTGGATGACCATCCGGGACCACGCTATGACACCCACTGGCACCAGGCCAGCCAAGGCAGGTGAGATGCGATTGGTCAGGGCCTGGCCATAACCCCATGATCGCCCCGCAGAGGGAGGCCAAGGCCACCAACTAGCGGCCTGCAGCAGGTGGGCGGGGCCTCCCTCTGCTAGGGAAGCCCAGGTCCAGGGTGCCGGCAGCCGGGGGAAGGAAGGCCTATTCTTGCATGATTTCGTGCATCAGGCCTCCAGTACTACATAAAAAAGTTCAGTAAATGCGCATGTCTGTCTAACAGATATAGACATACAGAGGATGCTTTTTTCCACTGTCTATTCCCCAAACATACCCAGGAGTTGGACACAGAGCAGACAATAACTAAATGTTTGCTGACTGAAGAGATCCTTGAATTACATTCTATCTAATTTCTGCCTTCCAGAGGTGAATTAGGTTAAGACATCCTAAAATCTCTTAATTTGCTTATGTTTGGGTCATAATAGAAATATGTAAAGCTCTAATAGCTCATATTATGTAAATGTTTATTTAGTTTTTCACACCGGAGTCAACAACTGAAGGATAAAAACTGTTTCTTCTTTTAAAGTTCCTGGCACATATTGATACCAAGTAAACATTTCTTGAATGACTTATGTATCTACTAGGGGCCCAGTGCATGAATCCGTGCACCTTGAAAGGAACTGTGGGTCATGAGGCTGCAGTGGGCACAGGGGCAGGTCTCAGCCCATCTTCTGTGCCCCTGCCTGGCTCCTCCCACCGTGGCCCCCGGTCCCATCTGCTGGCAGGCCGCTCCCGCTGCCACCACTCCCATGCACTCTGTGGAGCGATTGGGGCCAGTGCCAGCAGCGGATGCGAGCAGGGCTGGCGCCGGGTGCCGGCAGCGGGTGCAAGCGGGGCCAGTGTTGGCAGCAGGTGCCAGCGCCAGGCGGGAACACGGCGTGTGGGAGTAAAGAATTTTCAGTAACCACCAGAGCCTTGCCCTGATGACAGCAACCAGCGCTCGCCTTGGTCTGGCATCCCTGCTCACCTGCTCCACCATCCTGCCGCGGCCGATGCCCGCCATGTTCCGCGTGTATCCCCTGGTGGCCAGCGCACGTCATAGAGATCAGTTGTTTGGTTGTTCTGCCATTTTGTCTATTTGCATATTAGCCTTTTATTATATAGGATTAATAGGTGTTTGAACAATGTTTCTCTTAACAGACTTAGGCACTTCCACAGCAATGCTGTTCATCTTTGGTTTTCCATCAGAACGACAAATATTTATTGAAATAACATGTTAATTCTGTGAGTGCATGTTGCCATAAGTACGAAGCAACATTCAAATATCAGGATTTGGTGGTAGAAGACAGAAAATGAAAGTTTAAGGGAACTCAATCCAGGAGTGGTGAAGATTTCCACTTAAGGGAGAAAAAAAATGAAGAGGAGAAGTCTTGAAATAAAACAAACAAGAAAATAATTGTATGTCCTGCATACCTCTGACTTCTTCCTAAATAGCATTATTGATAATGTATACATCATTTCTATAGATTTACTGCTTACTCATAAAATATTTTAATATCTTTAAACTCATATTTATTTCTTAATAATTTTCACAAAATAAAAGTTCAAATCCATTTGTTCTAAAAACAAACAATGTGAGTCAAGTTAGTTTAGCAATTTAGCAATATTAAGCCAACCACAAACATCAACTTGCCTAAACATATGCAAGTGCCTGTCTACTACAATATGTTGCTCGTATTAAATGTTGCCCACAATCGATTAATGGGAGGTTTTTGTAAAACATCAACCATAAAAGGATAGAATTCTTCCTTGCTGTGTCCAAAAGAAGTCTGACTCCACTCAGAGCAGTATCCTACTGTATTTTCCAGTCTCATAAAATGTGAAATGCGGCACTGATATCTTTTTAATGGTAGGAGGAAAACAATTCATGGTGAATATAGGTCTACATTTTAGGGAAGCAGGGCCCTTTCTAAAATGACCCTACATGTGGCAGCAAATTCATAAAACTGACATTTCTGTGTCTGTGTTGTGGCTTCTTGACTTTTAAATTCCAAGGTTAGCACATGAAGATCAATAAATCTTAGTAATGTTCTCAATTAAAATTGCTATGTCCTTATTATGCTCACAAAGAACTACCACAAACAGGTGGCTGCCTAAGCAGTCTGAATGAATGGAAGCATTTTGTTTTATGTGTAACGTGGTCACGTACGCCAGGAGTTATTGGAAGTCAGCTTAACGACCCAAACTAAGCTAGAAAACAGCTACCTTATACAAAGATACAACCTTGATGGAACTCCAGATTATTGTCATTGTCAAGTCAATACAGTGAAATTGTAAGTTTTTCAAAGTTATTCTTTTTCACATAATTATACGATCATTAGACCGATAATGCACGTATTTATGAAATAATAAACTAAATTTTTTTTTTATATTCTTCTAAGGTGAGTCCATTTATTCAACAACTATATCATTAATTTCAACTATTTCACTAGGAATACATTAGGTCAGTGAGGATAAAGATGAATAAACCAGACTTACTACCTTAAAAATTTTATGAAATCCTAAACCAGTGATGGCGAACCTATGACACATGTGTCAGAGGTGACACGCGAACTCATTTTTTTGGTTGATTTTTCTTTGTTAAATGGCATTTAAATATATAAAATAAATATCAAAAATATAAGTCTTTGTTTTACTATGGTTGAAAATATCAAAAAATTTCTATATGTGACACAGCACCAAAGTTAGGGTTTTTCAAAATGCTGACATGCCGAGCTCAAAAGATTCACCATCACTGTCCTAAACTAACCATTTTACCAATTAACCATTATGAAAAGTATAATGTAAGTTATATAGAGATATTTTACAAGATATTGTGGGATCACAGAAGAATAAGGGACTCTGTCAGTTTGTAGAGGTCCAAGAAGGTTTCACTGAGGAAATGCCCTAAGGGAGACAATTAAAAATAAATATTTCAAGGATTGCAGGAAAGGGGAGTATGGAGAGGACCAATAGGGCATAAGGTCATGCAGAATATGATGTGTTCCTCGGGAACTGCAAGTCCATGGAGGGTTATGAAAAGTGGAATGTACTTGGTTTTGATGTTGATCTGCTGGGTAGTTTCAGATACTATGAATAGATTTATAGGAAATTATAGAGTCTAAAGCAGCGGTTATCAACCTGTGGGTCGCGACCCCTTTGGCGGTCGAACGACCCTTTCACAGGGGTCACCTAAGACCATCCTGCATATCAGATGTTTACATTATGATTCATAACAGTAGCAACATTACAGTTGTGAAGTAGCCACGAAAATAATTTTATGGTTGGGTCACAACATGAGGAACTGTATTTAAAGGGCCAGAAGGTTGAGAACCACTGGAAAGAGTATAAGACAGACTAGAAACTCTGCCTATCATTAAAAGAAGTATGATGTAGTGTTTAAAATAAATGGCTTCTGAGCCAAAATGCCTGGGTTCTGATCTGAGCTCGACCATTTTGCTGAAGTGAGGTGATGCATGAGTCAGTTAGGAATGATCTGCCTGCTTAGCAAGCATGCCTTCTCCGCCCTCCATCACACAGAGATAGCAATTAGAACACAGTGGGGGGCTGCTATTGCTCCTCATGATCCACTCCCACTTCTGTGTGAGAAGATTAAATAGATTCTTGCCCACATACACGGAACCTTCCGGGTCAATGGGATGTGAGCAAATGTGACCAAGCAGAAGCTGCAGGTGCCTTGTCTTATTTCCAGCTGCCCCTTTTCCCTCTGCCCTGGGAATAGTAACCTCCTTTTTCCAAAATCTGCAAAATTACAAACAAACCTCACACTTGTAGTTCAAAGCAGAGCCATTGGGATTCCACAACTGACAGGTAGCTTGGGAAAAAGGTGACACCAGAAGTCAAGAAAAACTGAAGCCTTTGGTGAAGAAGGAGCTTTGCATGATCTTGGAGTCAACTACCTTACATTTTACAACTTTTCTCTGATCATAACTGTTGTCCACAGGTGGACTCACTTGTAGCCTCAATGGTCACTTTGTTTTCACTCCATTATATTTATCAGAGCTGCTCAAACTCATGTTTCAGTAGATCATCTGGTTTCTCCTGGCTTTTAAAATTACTAGAAAGACTAGTTTCCTTCCTCCTAATATTTTGGCAAGAAAAGTAGAGATTTTAGAAAGTGTCTGAGAAATATGATTTATATGCGAACAGATCCATGGCAAAGGCAGTGCTATATGTTGACAAAAAATGCAAATTAATGCGTAAAATGTAATGCTGTTTGGAAGTTTCTGAACGCTTTAAGTCACATAAAATGAATTGATATGTTAACATAAACTACCTCAGAAAGTCAAAGTATAATCACCTAAAAATAAGCAATATAATTACAACTATTTTAATCATATCATAATATGCACATAAGAAGACACAGTGTATTTTACATTTTAGTTGAGAAATAGATAGTGATAAGATTTGCATATTAAACCATGCTATTGTGTTTATGCAAATCAAACCCTATTTAAAACTTTTTCAGTATAATGAGGCTCTTTGCTTTGCTTTCTAAGTATATACTTAAATAATGAAATTTCCATCACACTTTTTTATTCCTCTTCAAATTCTTTGATGTCTGGAATACACTTCACTTTCTTAAGAAAATAAAAATACTTTCTTGCCTGGTGTCATGTGCTGAGTATGGGATGCTTTTTCTCATTCACAAGCAGCTGCGAAAATTCAAACTGCAGTAATTTGATTCAGGAGAAACACTGCCCAATGGTGTATCTATATATAATGAAATGGATTCTTAAAATGCAACTGCAGTCTCCTCTTGCCAATATAATGTCTAGTAGCACAGTGCAAGGTCAGGGTCAGTTTACAGAGAACTGCATCTGTACAATCAGTATTAAATTAGAAGATGATTGGGGTTTTCCCAGAATTCTCAGCACAATACAAAAATTGCTAAGCTAGCAGAAGTATTCAGAAAAATCTATTTTCCAATGCATGGCAAATACATTAGGAGGGATCTTACCTGTTATTGAATCAAGCTGAAGTAAAATGATTTGATTCAGTATAAAATAATAATTAAACAGTGCCTGTAGTCAATATTATTTAAGGATATGCCTGTTAAGATGTAACAATATGTACTTCCCCAAATAAACATGTAAAAGTTATCTCTAATAATATGAAAAATGTAAAGATCCTTAAATTTTTATTCCTTGACTAAAGGAAATAGCGTTAACTTACTATATCTCTCTTTCTTTTTTTCTTAATCTTTAAAGGCATTTTATAATATCAAAATATAATATTTCAATATATATAGCATTGAAAATGACAAGCAGCCATACATGCTACTGTGTTTTTCAAACAATGAGAGTATTAAACTGTTGAAGAAGTCAGTTTTGTCCTCAGGAGTTATTAACTCAATTATCAGAAATACTATACAGTAGGAAATATATTTGGGAATACAGTAAACCTTTGCCTCTTTTCTTTTTTAGGATTATTAGGGATGGCATGCCAACTTTTTGTATGTGTGATTACATGAACCTATAGTTAATAGACAATTATACATTAATTAAACATGAATTATAAATAACAGTGGTGACTTTTACTTCTCAATAACTGAAACTCAAAGTCCTTAATTATCAAGCTACCCTGACAGAAAAGATCACCCATCTATTAACATCTGGATAGTATCAAAAACAGCTTCACCAATTGATTTGACCACAATGACTTCCCAAAGTAATCTGAATGAATTGAAAAAAGAGAAGAATTAAAATGAAGGCAGAAAGAGGTGAAGTATCTGTGTTTAATCTACAGTTTCATCAGAAATCGATTAACTAGCTGACTTTGGGTCCAAAAGAATTAATTATACTCAGTCTCCAGTATAATTAACAACACTATGGCCCACTCCCAAAATATTCATTAAACAGTCAGGAACAATATGAAATTCAAATTAAAATTGAAAAAGAGATTACACAGAAGTAGTCATCTCTAAAAAGAATCATACTACATCTGAGATGAAATCATTTGAGCAATACAAAATATGGAAATACATTTTGTGTTACATTTAATTATCATTAATTCCAGCACTGCAGGCTGGCAGCTATTTTAGGCTCATTACAAGGACTAAAATGGGCTAGAATGTTAATATGAATCTATCCTCATTGGAATAATGGGAATATGCTTCAAAGTTAAAAAGAGTTTAAAAATAAAGTTCAGTTTCTGTTACTTCTTTACATTTTCAATTAGAAATACGCATTACACATAAACTGCTGAAAGTACATTGATTAGAATGGAGTAACAACTAATATATATATATATATATATATATATATATATATATATATCCATCCAGCAACATTCTCTACCATAAAGAAATTTAAAAATATGCATGTTCATGGTAGCTCTTTAAACATTTTTTTTTTTTGCTTTTGTGTTTATAGATTTAAATCAAGCCTCATGGTATAAAATACCTATTGTTTATTTAATGAATCAAATTTAAAATAAGCATACAAACTTCTGGAGAAACATTATTTCAGTATATTTTGTAAAATAGACTGTAATACTATACTAATAGACTATTTATAATATTTAGGCCTGTTTTTTATTCCTCTGTCTGGCTTCAGGCATACATTTTTAAAGTAAATATTATAACCTCAAGGATGATGCATGAACATGTGAAATCATACATGCATTAAGTGGCAAGATACTTCAATCACAGCCAGAGCCTCTCAGAAATTTGTAGTTAAAATGTAAAATGTCAATGTATGAAAAAATAATAAATTTTGATATGTTTTTCTCAGTTACCAGGAATTAGGCTTCAACTCTACAAGTTGTTAGGAAGCAATTGGCTGTTCAAGTCATTACAGGAAAGACACATACACATATATTACACATTTTACATATGTAAATATATGTTGCATATATGGGATGATGATTTTTAAGCAAATTAAATATTTTACAATATATTATTGTTTTATTTTTACAATGAAATGAAATCACACTCTCTTCAGAGGCATAACCAAAGTTAGGTTTTATAGTTTGAAAGTTGCAGTTTTTAAGTGAATGTGTGTGTGTATGTGCGTAATTTGTATAAACCTTCTTAAATCCTTTTTCATATTCATTAACTTTATTATTAAATCAACATATGCATGACGAATACTCAAAGATCTTAAATGTTTTAAAGAGAGGGCAAACAAATGTATAAACTGATTTTTTTAAAACTGAGGCAATCCCTTTACCTTTTTCACCCACCCCCACAACCACTCTCCTCTCTGCTAGCCTTCAGTCTGTTCTCTATCTATGCATCTAACTAACTAACTAAATACAAACAAATATAAAACCCCCCATAGACACAAGAGCTCGATGATTACCAGAGAGAAAGGGCGTGGGAGGAGGTAGGGATGGTATTGGGGAGATAAATGGAGATGGAAGAAGACTTGATTTGGGGCGGTGAAGAATACACAATACAAAATAGGGATGATGTATTGTAGAATTGTACACCTGAAACCTATATAATTTTATTAACAGGTGTCACCCCAAGAAATGAAATTCAATTACCAGCATCTTTCTTTCTGTGGATTGTGATGTTTTCTAATGAATTTTAGAAATAAACAAGTAACAAGGAAACGTTTAAAAAAGCATTGTCCTATTGTTTGGGAGTCTGGAGTAATCATAGTAAAAATGCTTTGCTGGCTGATTTCATCTTATGGACTGGGCTCTTTCCTCTAAGCACAGTCATAAAATTGCTTTGCAATTTTTTTCAATTACCGGTAAAAACTGTCAAAGAGCCATGCTTGAAAGTGAGTCATTACCTGAAGTCAGCTCTTTTATTTATATTCAGGGGACCCATAGTGCCTCTATCATTTAATATTCCAACCAAGATGTAAGCATCCAAACAATTATCCATACCCCTAATGCTACATAATTAAATGCTTTTATTCACCTGCTCCCAATATAATCCATTTATACAATTCTAAAAGGAGATATTCTATTTTTTTCAGTGTCACATGTTATACTAGGAAAATTACTGTGATATAACCATAATACCTGAAGCCTAGCATGTAATGTAAGCATTTGTCAGTCCAACTGTTTATTAAGACACTTAAAAGACTTTTTGGTTGGCTCAGTGGAGTAAAGTAGGGCAGGAGCTGCTGCATTAGATAATATGAAGGTTTTCTAGTGACAAATATGAGCACATGTAGCATCTGTTCTTAGTCATTAGTGTCGGTAGCAAAAATGCTGTCACCCATGACCTGTGCCATTTTCAGCATCATGTAATGATGCAAAGAACAGGGAAGAACAGTGCCAGATAAAGCAATGACTCTACAGAGGAAGAAAAAAACTGATGGCACACCATTTACAGAATTAGAGGGTACAGTAGGCGATGTTGGCACAGAGCCTAAATGATTTCTACACTGAAAGAGTAACTCCTGCAATGCACTGAACAGCACCCTTGAGCATCCTTGTCTGTTCAGCATATGCCTGAACTGGACTGGGATGGTAAAGACTGACGTTTGCTTTCCTATGATTTTCAAAGAACCACAGGCGCCCAGATGAGGGAAAAGACTTGACACCAATTCAAACTCCATATTTTGAATACATGAAGGTAAAATAATATGTTTTTTACACCATCAGTTTTATTTATAACTAGAGGCCCGGTGCACAAAAATTTGTGCACTCCCTCAGCCCGGCCTGTGCCATCTCACAGTCTGGGACCCCTCGGGAGATAACGACCTGCTGGCTTAGGCCTGCTCCCGGGTGGCAGAGGGCAGGCCCAATCCCTAGGTGCAGCCCCTGGTTGGGCTCAGAGCAGGGCCGATTGGGGAGTTGGGGCGCCGCCCCATCATGCACAGAGAAGGGAAGATTGGGAGGTTGCGATGCCACCCTCAGTCATGATCAGGGTAGGGCCAATTGGGGGGTTGGGGAACCGTCCCCTGTCACACTCAAGGCAGGGTCGATGGGGAGGTTGCGGCGCCACCCCCTGTCACGCACAGAGCAGGGCCCATCAGGGGGTTGGGGCTCCATACCCTGTCATGCACAGAGCAGGGCCCATCAGGGGGTTGGGGCACCGCCACTCTCACGCTCAGGGCAGGGCCGATGGGGAGGTTATGGCTCTACCCCATCACACACAGAGCAGGGCCCGTGGGGGGGTGGGGGGGAGGGTTGGGGAGCTCCCCCTATCAGGCACAGAGCAGGGCTGCTCAGGGGGTTTGGGCGCTGCCCCCTGTCACACACAGAGCCGCAGGGCGATCAGGGGGTTTGGGCGCTGCCCCCTGTCACGCTTATCCCGGTGCCGGGAGGCATATTACCCTTTTACTATATAGAATAGAGGCCTGGTTCACGGGTGGGGCCAGATGGTTTGCCCTGAAGGGTGTCCTGGATCAGGTTGGGGGCCCCCACTGGAGTGCCTGGCCACTCTGGGTGAGGGGCTGAGGGCTGTTTTCAGGCTGGGGATGACTGAAGTTCCCAACAGCTCCTTTTTTTCTTTTTTCTTTTTTTATTCTGGGCCAGCTTTACCTTGAGGCTTGGCTCCAGCTCTTAGGCCTCTCTCCAGTGCTGAAAGTAGGTTTCTGGCCTTTGCTTACAATGTTGCGAATCTGCTGGCTGAAATCCTGCGGTATTTGTTACAATGTTTCTTAAACTGCCTGCTCAGAGGCCTGCAGCCGCAGGCGGGGAACGTTGGAGTCCTCCGTCACTGAGGCAAGCAAGCCTCATGTTAGTTTCAAGCTGCCTGGCTGCCGGCCGCCATCTTGGCTGACAGTTAATTTGCATATCTCGCTGATTAGCCAATGAAAAGGGTAGCGGTCGTATGCCAATTACCATGTTTCTCTTTTATTAGTGTAGATGTGATCTGTGATTATATGAAAGCAGGAAAATCCAAGAAGCCAAAAACATGTGGTATAAAATGTCATTTAAATGCATGGGTGAAGGGGTTAAACAAAAAAAGAAAGAGAAAGAGGGAGAGAAGGAGAGAGGGAGAGAGGGAGAGAGGAGAGGGTGAGGGGGAGAGAGAAAGAAAGGAAAAAAGGAATTAAGGAAGAGAAAGAAAGGAAAAAAGGAAGGAAGGAAGAAAGGAAGGAAGGAAGGAGAAGGAAGGAAGGAAGGAAGGAAGGAAGGAAGGAAGGAAGGAAGGAAGGAAGGAAGGAGAGAGAGAGAGAGAGAGAGAGAGAGAGAGAGAGAGAGAGAGAGAGAGAGAGAGAGAGAAATAAAAAAAGAGAAATTAAAGACTCACAGACACAGACAAGAAGAGTATGGTGATTGCCAGGGGGAGAGAAATGGGGAAGGTAGAAGAGAGTAAAGAAGAATAAATAGTGATGGAAGGAAACTTGACTTGGAGTGCTGAACACATAATATAATACACAGATGATGTATTATAGAATTGTATACCTGAAACCTATATAATTGTATTGAACAATGTCACTCCAATAAATAAAAATAAGTAAATAAGTGAAAAATAAGTAAAGAAAAAGGGAAGGGAGGGCTTCCATTGTTGCAATTAATTATCTCTCCATGTGAACTCTGCACATTGAAACTGTTGTGCACCATCCATACAAATCAAGGAAGACATGGTGGTCTAGTGGAAGGGATAGAGGCTTTGTGAAAAAGCAGACCAAAGTGCAAATCGTGAGCCTTGGTCAGGCTGTGCAACTTTTCCTCCATTTATGAAGTAAAGCTAACGATTCATATTTTATAGGATTCTTGGGTGAATGGAATGCCACCCAGTCTTAGGCATTTTGTTACAGCAGCACAGACAGGCTATGACCAATTCCCTATGCCATTTATGGACAAGTTGTCACCCAGGAGGTTATGTGTACCTGGTTAGCCTGAGGTTATGTTAGAGAAGTAAATAATAAATTAAAAATTATAAAAAATTTAAAATGGAATTTTAAAATGTTTTGATGATTAACAGAAATTTTACCTCAGGGAAATCAATTAGGTCCAAAAATATTTAATAATTAAAAGACATCTAACATTAATTATGTCTCACTTTTCATTACCAATCTTCCAAGAAGTTATCAATTAAGTTTAGAGGTCCAATCACTATATTTTAACATGTATAAAAGATTGAATATCGAACTTTGAGGAAATAATTTTTCCATATTATCAAGAATACTAAAAGTGTATTTTGCTCATCTACAGTTAGAGCGAGTCACCCTGAATATATTAGGCCAACACTGTATCATGTATGAGAGAGACAAGGATTAGAGACAGACAGAGATCATATCCAAATAAAGTTTTCTGAGAAATAAGTCTAATAGGATTCCACCTCCAATGAATTTACTTTAAGCCTTTCTTAAGAGAGTTTACGTTTATAAAAATTACTAGATGCCTGGTGCACGAATTCATGCACTGGTAGGGTCACTCAGGGTGGTCTGCAGAGATCAGGCCCCAGCTCATGCCCCAGCCTGACAACCCCACAGACCTGCATGGTACCCCACCTTGACCTGGCGCCGCCCCCTCACCTGCTCCACCATCCAGTCTGCAGTGCAACCAATCAGGGCCAGGCCCCCCACCAGGCTCCCTCAGTGCCTGGGAGCCGGGCAGTGGCCCCGCCCCCTGCTGACGCTGCTGGTTGCCATCTCTGGGGCAATTAATAGGGCGATCAGGCCCCCACTTGCACCCGTCTTGGCCTGGTGCTGCCTGCTCACCTGCTCCACCATCCCACCATAGTCCCACTCTCATCAGGGCCCTTTGGGCCTGGCAGCACCTCCACTGTCACCCACTGCCAGCACTGCGTTGCTGATGCCCGCCATGTTCTGTGCTGCCCCTCGGTGTCAGCACACATCATAGCGAGCAGTCGAATTCCTGGTCTCCTGGTCGAATGACCACCCAAGGGGACAATTTGCATATTAGGCTTTTATTATATAGGATAATAACTTATTTATTTAGCAATAAAAGGTGTGCTAATTGTTTCACTATTCATGGTTAGATCTCATGTAAATCAGGACACTATTAACTTAAGTGCATGCAAAGTACAGGCATAGAATTAGAAGTGTGCAAATAAATAATTAACAACTGGCTCTCTGATGAGAAGAGTATGTATGTGTATGTCTATATACAAAATTGTATTATAAATTTTACTAATGTAAGGGGAGTGTACCATTGCCTTTACAAATGATTATAAAACATTTGTTAAGCTTATGATAGATTCATAAGTCATTTGATTCCCAATAATACTTTCATTGATATTTGCTGAACTTTTCTGCCCAAGTCCAAGCAAGAGTTGCAACTGACAAATGAGTATGGTAATGACACAGATATTGTTTAATTATTTATAATAAGGAGTAATATGAAAAGAAAAAATAAATACAGATGTCAAAAAACATATTTCCAAGAACACCAAGAAAAATGAAATATTTATGTATAAATCTACAAAATTTGTACAACTATATAGATGCAATAGACAAAATCCTGATTTTTTAAAAGAACACAATACTTTAAAATTATCTAAATAATTGGAGAGATCCTCCAGGTTTATGGATAATCTATCTTGAAAGGGTTGGAAAATAACTCTCTACCCAGTGGTTCTCAACCTGTGGGTCGCGACCCCTTCGGGTGTCGAACAACCCTTTCACAGGGGTTGCCTAAGACCATCGGAAAACACATATGTAATTACATATTGTTTTTGTGATTAATCACTATGCTTTAATTATGTTCAATTTGTAACAATGAAATTGGGGGTCACCACAACATGAGGAACTGTATTAAAGGGTCACAGCATTAGGAAGGTTGAGAACCACTGCATCTACTCCTTTATTATGGCCTGGATATAACAATTTACTTCATGGAAAGCGAAGGAAAGAATAACTTACAGTGCAGAGCCTGACAAATAGCATTGGGCTGGTAATGAACATTGCATCAACAGTGATGTTTCATGATGATGGACTCCATCCATGATATGATGTGACAAAAATTACATTTGCCTCTATAATCTTCCCTCAAAAAACACATAATCCCTTTCTAATCATAAGAGAAATGTAAAGCAAATCCAAATGAAGGGGTATCATAAAAAATATCTCACCAGTACCTCAAAACTGTCAAATCTGAGAAACTGTCCTAGCCAAGAGGAGCCTAAGGAGACATGAAAATTAAGTGCGGTGTAGTACTCTACATAGGATCCTGGAATAGAAAAAGGACATTGGGATGTAAACAAAGGAGGTTTGAGTAAACCAGGGACTATATTGGATAATACTGTACCATTGTTGCTTCATAAATTGTAATAATCGTCCCATACTAGTGAGTGATGTTAACAAATGAGAAAGCTGAGTATAGGGTACACAGGGAAGTCTAGGTACTAGCTTCACAATTTTTCTGTAAACCTAAAACGGTTCCAAAATAACAATAATAATAATAATAATAATAATAATTATATATATATATATATATATAGTTTTAAACCCTCTGTACTCTAAAGTTTCCCAATATTGAAAATTTTCAAGTACATACTGTAAGTATGACTGTGGGTTGGGCAATTTCCTGAAATCAATGCAAAGTTAGATTAATTTCCTCATAGAAAATGCTTTCTATTGAATTACAAATGAGGTCTGCCTTTCATATACCTGAGGCTCAGCGTAGTTTATTTGACTTAGTGTATAAAATGCTGACAAAGTCTCTACCTTGCCTTCCAGGAACACATGCTTTAAAAAAATAATATACTTAAAATTTTTCATTAAAACTTTCAGACTCGTGGTAGGAGTTACGCTAAGATTCAAAGCAGAGAATGGAGACTGAGTCCAGCTTCCGGGGGTCAGAGGAGCTTTCTTCAGGACATGGTCCCTGATTTGAACCTTGAAAACATATAGTAATTTTTTAGACTAAGAATGGAAGAAAAGGCATTCCAGAAAAGACACACACACACACACACACACACACACACACACACACACACACGATGCCAGCTAGAAGCCGTGGTGGTGAGGGGTCTATCAAATCCATGATGGCTTTATGGAGGAGTTGGTCTATGAGGGGCTCTACTGTTGTGTCAAATAACTTGCATTTTACCTCTGCATTCAAATTGATCTGCTCTTTAAGTGTGTGAATAAATTTTCCTGTCCCCAATTACAAATTACTTTTATTCTAACGTTGTCATAAAAATCAGAATAAGTATTTTTCCCGGATCTGATTTGATGCATTTGTGAAACACGAACATTATACTATAGAGTTTGACTAACATCTAGATATTATTGCAAATTTGCCTTCCGGGATGTATTTCAGAAGGGCTGATATGAGAATAAACATAACTGTTCTTAATTTAAAAGAACACACTATATTTGTTTTTTTCCCTCAAATAGAGAAAAAATCAGGGCACAGTGGAATTAGGGAGATGTCACTCATTCAATAGTCTCAACCATTTCCTCTAAGAGCAAAAAAAATGTGGAAAGTTGTTGTTTTTTAATACATATTTCACATGCCTTTTAAATTCTTAAAGTGACAGAACATTTATGCAAAGCTTTTTTTTTTTTAATATTTCAGGCATTGATTTCTGCTTATGTGCACATAATGCAAAAGGCAGTAAGAAAGCCCTTGAACAGTAACTAAAATACCAGCTACTGATTTCATAATCCAGAAAGGTTTACATAGACAATAGGGTCTCATCACACATACTTGCTTCCCGTGACTTTCGGTGTGTTCAAATAAATGTCCCATGCATAGCTCTTTTTCTAATTGTAATTTCTTTTTTTAATATATTTTTTATTGATTAAGATATTACATATGTGCCCTTAACCCCACTTAACCCCCTCCCCCCCTCCCCACCTCCCCGCTCATGCCCTCACCCCCCTGTTGTCCGTGTCCATTGGTTAGGCCTATATGCTTGCATATAAGTCCTTTGGTTGATCTTTCCCCCTAACCTCCACCCTCCCCTACCTTCCCTCCAAGGCCCGACAGTCCAATCAATGCCTCTCCATCTCTGGATCAGTCCTTGTTCATCAGTTTATGTTGTTCATTATATTCCATAAATGAGTCAGATCATGTGGTATTTATCCTTCTCTGACTGGCTTATTTCACTTAGCATAATGCTCTCCAGTTCCATCCATGCTGTGGCAAATGGTAAGAGTTCCTTTTTCTTCTTCCTCTTCTTAAAGAATACCTTTCAGCATTTCATATAATGCTGGTTTGGTGGTGATGAACTCTAGCTTTTTCTTATCTGTGAAGCTCTTTATTTGACCTTCAATTCTGAATGATAGCTTTGCTGGATAAAGTAATCTTGGTTGCAGGTTCTTGCTATTCATCACTTTGAATATTTCTTGCCACTCTCTTCTGGCCAGCATGGTTTCTGTTGAGAAATCAGCTGACAGTCGTATGGGTACTCCCTTGTAGGTAACTGGCTTTTTTTCTCTTGCTGCTTTTAAGATTCTCTCTTTGTCTTTTGCTCTTGGCATTTTAATTATGATGTGTCTTGTTGTGGTCCCCTTTGGATTCCTTTTGTTTGGGGTTCTCTGCGCTTCCTGGACTTGTAAGTCTATTTCTTTCACCAGGTAGGGGAAGTTTTCTGTCATTATTTCTTCAAATAGGTTTTCAATATCTTGCCCTCTCTCATCTTCTGGCACCCTTATAATTCTGATGTTGGTACGCTTGAAGTTGTCCCAGAGGCTCCTTACACTATCTTCATATTTTTGGATTTTTTTTTCTTTTTGCTTCTTTGGTTGGGTATTTTTTGTTTCTTTGTATTTCAAATCTTTGACTTGATTCTTGGGGTCCTCTTGTCTGCTGTTGGATCTGTGTATATTATTCTTTATTTCAGTCAGTGTATGCTTAATTTCTAGTTGGTCTTTTTTCATATCCTCCGTGAGACCCTGTAATTTCTTAATTAAGTGAATAGAGACAAGCACAGTGAATGTGCAGCTCATGGTGTGAAGAAAAGATCACCTACCAAGTAACATAGCCCCTACTGAGGTGATTAAATTAACAGAACTGTAATTAAATGAACAGGAATTGTTGGTTTCAGAAGCTTTCTCTTGAATAGTATTTCATAAAGTGATTAAAGGCCCTCCTAAACAGACACCGTGTACTGCATTGGTATTGAATAAACACTACAATAAAAGTTACTTTGTTAATATTTATTTACATAATGGCAACTACTATAGAAACCTTATTAGAAAACATCTAATACACACACACACACACACACACACACATACATACACACAAATAAGCCATGTTCATCAATATCAAGGCAGAAGTACATTTGTGAAAAACATTTTGAGGTTATTGAATATTGAATAAATAGTTTCCCAAACAATTGTCTTTCATTGTAATACAAAATACCGTGTTTAACTGTAGCTCTTTGATACATTGAGGGAAAATTATAGAGTTGTATAGATTAAAGTTTACAGAGTTTATGGAACAGATTACATCATAGTCATCTCAGTAGAGAGAATGAGGATGCTTATTGATTGAGAGCATGGGTTATTGTAAAAAGTATCTGGGATTTAAATATTGGCTCTGCTACGTTTCCTGCTGAGGCCCTAATGGAAATGAGCATTTATAAACAATGCCCCAGTGTATTTTCCAGTAGGTATATATTCCTGTCTATGGTGGCCCACACCTTTAATCAGATCCAAAAATGTTTGCACTAGTCATTTCTCACTGGAAGCAAATGGAAACAGAGGGCTCTCCTTTTGAATATGCTGGCTCTGTTTTCCTACGCCTCTTATTGGTCTTCCAGAATTGTGATTATATATGCTGTTAGTCAAGAGTATATTGTCTGTATCTATGAGTTTTTGTAGTCTATTTTTTTTTCTTTTTTGCTCATAGACAACAGTGTGGTGATTGTTGGAGGAGTGGTAGAGGACAGCATAGGAGGGATAAATGGTGATAGATGAAGACTTTACTTGGGGTGGTGAACACACAGTACAGTGTACAGATGATGTTACAGAATTGTGCACCTAATACCTGTAAAATTTTGTTAACAAGTGGCATTACCCCAATAAATTCAACAAAAAG
Source organism: Myotis myotis (assembly GCF_014108235.1). Lineage (NCBI taxonomy): Eukaryota > Metazoa > Chordata > Mammalia > Chiroptera > Vespertilionidae > Myotis > Myotis myotis. The sequence continues at coordinate 47,246,729 of NW_023416401.1, forward strand.
GAAAAAAAAGAGTATATTGGGTTGGCCACTGGGCAAATTTTGGTAAATTACTTAATCTATCTGAAACTTTTGCTTTCTACATGTAAAATTGGATAAAAATTGCATCTTAATTTGGGTCCCCCTCCAAGAAAAAAATATTAAAGAAGATTTTACTGAAAGAATTTTATTTAGGGGAGCAACTAAGATGGCGGCATAGGTAAACACCGGGAAATTATTGCCTCACACAACAATTGAAAATTACCCCAAAGGACTGAGCAAACATCATCCAAAACAACAGGAAGCCTGGCTGAGTGTAAATTCCACAACTAGAAGGAAAGAAAAGCACGCTGAGAGCCAGAGGCGCTGCGGAGGTGAAGTGCAGAGGTACGGCGACGTGCGCGCGCGAGGAAAGGGGGTGGCGCCTGAGGACGCGGCTGTCTTTTTGAATCACAAACTCCCGACGGCTCTGAACTCCGGTTCCGGGGGGAAGTCTCTGGGGACCCAGGTCTCACACGGGGAGAAGCTGGTCTGTCCGGCAGCGAGCGAACTTGAGGGCGGCTTTCCCTCAGAGGTGCTTGCAGCCGTTACCGGAACACTGAGACGCGAGACTCCGGGCGGAGAATCGGCCATGGCCGCTTTCTCCGCCCTCTGACTCCCTGAGACCCCGCCCCACCCAGGCTGCTGCAGAGGCTTTTGCATGTGAATGTACCTAACTGCAGCCGAACCAGGCAGACCTGGAACTTCCAAGAGAAGGCCCAAGGCCCCGCAGCGGCTTGCATTGCTTCACAGCTGAGCCTCTTCGTGGCTCCTGCTGTGTGGCCTCAGGCAGAGGCTGAATTAGCACCTCCTTAGATCCAGGAGCCACTGTACCCAGTGGTCAGAGGGGGTCCATCCAGACTGCAACTCCTCAGATCCATAAGGGACGCACTCAGGGAGCAGACTCAGTGAGCACCAAAGCCCCACTGAAGCAAGTCTTGCCCCAGAAGGGTGTCTTCAGCACAGAAGTTCTCCCACTTTAGACACAGCTGATTCTCACAGCCAATTGGCCTGGAGGTCAATTCCTCCCAGTGATTCTACAACAACCAAGGCACCAAGAGTGCACCAAGAGTGTCCACCCCAGGTAACTGGGGAGGCTGAGCTACTGGGCCCTACAGGACACCTGGCGCACACGGCCACTCTATCAACACAGGGAAGCTGCCAAAATGCGGAGACAAAGAAACAGGTCACAAATGGCAGAAATGGAGGAAAGCAAACGATTGGATATAGAGTTTAAGGCCACGGTTATAAGGTTTTTCAAGAATTTTATGGAAACCGCCGATAAATTTAATGAATCCCTCAATAAGTATAGGGAGACCATGGAGGACATGAAAAAGGACCAACTAGAAATTAAGCATACACTGACTGAAATAAAGAATAATTTACAGAGATCCAGCAGCAGAAAAGAGGATCCCAAGAATCAAGTCAAAGATTTGAAATACAAAGAAACAAAAAATACCCAACCGAAAAAGAAAAAAGAAAAGAGATTCCAAAAATATGAAGATAGTGTAAGGAGCCTCTGGGACAACTTCAAGCGTACCAACATCAGAATTATAGGGGTACCAGAAGGAGAGAGAGGGCAAGATATTGAAAACCTTTTTGAAGAAATAATGACAGAAAACTTCCCCTACCTGGTGAAAGAAATGGACTTACAAGTCCAGGAAGCGCAGAGAACCCCAAACAAAAGGAATCCAAGGAGGACCACACCAAGACACATCATAATTAAAATGCCAAGAGCAAAAGATAAAGAGAGAATCTTAAAAGCAGCAAGAGAAAGACAGTCAGTTACCTACAAGGGAGTACCCATACGACTGTCAGCTGATTTCTCAACAGAAACCATGCAGGCCAGAAGAGACTGGCAAGAAATATTCAAAGTGATGAATAGCAAGAACCTGCAACCAAGATTACTTTATCCAGCAAAGCTATCATTCAGAATAGAAGGTCAGATAAAGAGCTTCACGGATAAGAAAAAGCTAAAGGAGTTCATCACCACCAAACCAGCATTATATGAAATGCTGAAAGGTATTCTTTAAGAAGAGGAAGAAGAAAAAGGAACTCTTACCATTTGCCACAGCATGGATGGAACTTGAGAGCGGATAAATACCACAGGATATCACTCATTTGTGGAATATAATGAACAACATAAGCTGATGAACAAGGACTGATCCAAAGACGGAGAGGCATTGATTGGACTGTCGGGCCTTGGAGGGAAGGTAGGGGAGGGTGGGGGTAAGGGGGAAAGATCAACCAAAGGACTTATATGCAAGCATATAGGCCTAACCAATGGACATGGACAACGGGGGGGTGAGCGCATGAGCGGGGGTGGTGGGGGTGGGGGGTAGAGGGTAACGTGGGGACAAGGACACATATGTAATATCTTAATCAATAAAAAATATATTAAAAAAAAAAAGAATTTTATTTAGGAAGAAACAAGAATGAGGGATTAAGGAGAATGAAAGGATGATAAACAACCAATAGAAAATTGCATATGCAAAGGGAGTTACTCCACGAGACTTCTGAGAAACTTGAGTGCCTCCTAGAATTGCCTATCTGTGGAATTGGAAGCTGAGAATTTACCTACTAGATTTGCTCCCCTCATTAATTAAATCCCACTGAAACTCAGAGACATATATATACTGACTAGAAGCCCATTGCACGAAGATTCCCGCAATAGGCCTTCCTTCCCCTGGCTGCTGGCACCAGTTTTCCTCCAGCACCCAGGACCCAGGACTTTGGTCTGGCTGCAGTGGAGAAGCCAAGCCTCTTCAGTCTTCAGTCTTCAGTCTTCACTCAGGCCGGAGCCTTCAGTCTTTGTTCCGTGCCTACATATGCAAATTAACTACCATCTTTGTTGGGTTAATTTGCATAGTTGCTCTGATTGGCTGGTGGGTGTAGAGGAGTGACACCAATTTTCATGTTTCTCTTTTATTAGTGTAGATGGTAAAAACTGTCAGAATGTATCTGAGCTCTTAGGGACAGCCCACCATAGTGGTCACTTTCATTATTGTTAATGTAAGATGCTAATTTTTATTATTCTGTGATGAATTTTTAGTTTGAGACAGTTCATCTCTACTCATTCTCTCACATAAATTGAAAATAAAAGATTTTTAGCCCTTGCTGGTTTGGCTCAGTGGATAGAGCATCGGCCGGCGGACTGAGGGGTCCAGGTTTGATTCCAGTCAAGGGAACATGCCTGGGTTGTGGGCTTGATCCTCAGTGGGGGGCATGCAGGTGGTGGCCGATCGGTGATTCTCTCTCATCATTGATGTTTCTATCTCTCTCTCCCTCTCCTTTCCTCTCTGAAATCAATAAAAATATTAAAAAATAATAATAAAAATAAATATGCTTTCCCTCCTTTAAAAAAAAGAAAATAAAAGATTTTAATCCGCTAGTTTATAACTTATCTCACATATAGACTGTGCAGGTTTGGAAGGAATGGATATAGTTTACATCACTTTCTCATCTCCTTGCTAACGGTCATAAAAAAAACGTATGACCACTTCTTATTGGCTGTGCCATCACCTATATTGATTTAGTTCATTAAGTTTGAATAGCATCATATATTCTGCTTGTCAGAATAGCTATATGAAACCCTCTTATTACTGAATGATGTGTTCCCCTCCCTCCTTGCCTTTCTTCTCATCCCTCCCCACTCCTTCTCCTCTACTGCCTCCCTCTGACCCCACACACTTGCTTTGTGAAATTTTGTATAATTCCTAACTATACTCTCATTGAGTAAGTGCTGTTTCCTGTATTCTTACCTTTTCTACTTTTCTTTCTAAGAGACAATGAGATAATGAAGGGAGGTATGGTGTCCTATGATCTACACATGCCTGGGGGTTGTTGGAATGCAGCATGTGAAACTTTCCTGGGTATTAGTGAATTAGGCTGAGTTTTCTGGCAGAATTTTCTACATGGAATGTGTGTTTCTTTCTTGATTTTCCATGTAATTTTGAGGAAAAAAGTATATCTAACCATGAAATTGTTTGTGACATAAAATCCCCTTTCCAAAGTGAGTCATCATAAAACTCGGTATTTTAAGGAGGAATGGGGCAGAGGGGAGGTGCTGCATTTCCTGCATAGCAGTCACTAGTGGACTTGTTTTCTAAACATTTGAATTAACACTAAACATCCCGCCTGATAGGAGGTTAGGTTCTCTACATTAACTAATCCTTTGTGAAGTCACAGCATGCCCAACTGTCCTTTAGCGCAAATCAAAGACCTCAGCCATTTGGTGAAAAGCAATGAAAGGAAACCCGCTTTGATATGCTAATGATCCAATGTGTTATTCATGAAGTGTTACCCACCCTGGACACTGATATCAACTGGAGTGGAGAAAATAGTTATACTTTGCTTCATTTAATTTCCATAATTTACTTGAAAAGTGAATATGAAAGAGGAGAACACTAATCTTTGTTTTTTAAAAATCAAATAAACCAAATCTTCAGGGAAACAATAGATTTTTTTCCCCTTATACCCATTTCAGATTTCTAAAGGCTATATTATTGTTCAGAGAAGTGTGTTTCCATTCCTAGCAGGATTCTTTGCTCCCACACACTAGCCAGGCTACTGAATGAATAAATGTGATGCTATACTATAACCAATTTCAACAGATTATAGATACTGCTTATTGACTATCCTCTATATTAGGTGTGTTGTGTGCATTATCTCTAAGAATAAGAATAATCCTTAGATCACAGACTCAGAGAGTATACACAGTTTTCTAGTCAGGCAGCTATGATAAGTGTTTTCCAGACCAATTACATTCAGGCACAATAGCCACACCTCTTCAGCCCAGTGTGTACTCAGGCATGATTATATTATACTAGAGGCCCAGTGCATGGTATTCATGCACTGGGGGCGGTGGGGGGGTGGGTCCCTCAGCCTGGCCTGCATCCTCTTGCAGTCCAGGACCCCTTGGGGGATGTCCACCTGCTGGCCCATCAGGGGGATCAGGCCTAAGCCAGCAGTCAGATATCCCTCTCATAGTCGAAGGCTCTTACAGTCTGGGACCCCTCACTCCTTAACGCCCGCCTGCAGTGGAGGTGGGAGAGGCTCCTATCACCACCTCTGTGCTTGCCAGCCATAAGCCCAGCTTCTGGCTGAGCAGAGCTCCTTCTGTGGGAGCACATTGACCACCAGGGGGCAGCTCCTGCATTGAGCATCATAGCAACTGGTTGTTCTGCTGTTCAGTCAATTTGCATATTAAGGTTTTATTATATAGGATATTTTTTTCTTTTTTTAAAAATATATTTTATTGATTTTACAGAGAGGAAGGGAGAGGAATAGAGAGTTAGAAACATTAATGAGAGAGAAACATCGATCAGCTGCCTCCTGCATACCTCCTACTGGGGATATGCCTACAACTAAGGTACATGCCCTTAACCAGAACTGAACCTGGGACCCTTCAGTCCAAAGGTCAACACTCTATCCACTGAGCCAGACCAGTTAGGGCTAGGATACTTTTTCTTGTACACATTCTTAAACAGGTTACGCTCAGAATGAAATATTTACTGCACAAAAGCCATGTCTTCCTCTACTTTACATCATAGTCCTGGTTATTTCTTTTTCTGGTGATGATTTTCCTCACTTTCATTTCTATTTATAGCATATTTACTAATTTCCCATGAGCTATTTTAAATGCCACCTCATTCTTGATATTTCCATATCACTTCAGATAGAAGTAATGACTCCCTTTAGATAATCATAAGGCATTTCACTACCTTCTTCATCTATGCATCATCACATTAATCTTGTCCTTAAGATATTCATATGCATATTCAGGAAGATTAAAAACGGGGACTAGGATTTTATATTTCTTGTTTGCATTCTTTTGCTTTTCTAGTTTTTTCTTGTTGAGTTCAGATGTTGGTAGACTTTGTGACAATAATTTAGAGTTCTGATAAGTGTTAGGAGTAGTTTAATCTTTCTACCAATTAAAACCTGGTTTAAATATACTTCCTCAAGGAATCTCAGTCAGTCCTGCCCTGATTCCATTCTCATTGCACTTGTGAATTGAGCTTAAACCTGTGAACATCTGCTGGTTTGCTACTTAAAGAAGATGCTGAAATCTAGATGCGGATATGTTCTGCCTGTGCAAATTAACTTGTATGACCATCAAGGCCAGGGGATGCACTTTTCATTTCACCCACATATACTGTGGTAACACAATACATTTCACGCTAATTAATGCATCACCCATTCACAGGCCCTGCTGATATTTTTTATCTTTTGCGGACTTGAGTTGAAGTGTACATTTCAATTAGAGCTCCACTTACTGAAAAGACAGATTTGTCACAGGAGCCAGAGCAAACAATTTGTCATGTTGTTTTCATGGAGCCATAAAATAGTGTTTCAGACTCAAAGTGATATTTTGGGATTACTGTGCCATATTCTGAAATTCATAAAATGCAATATACGTATGCATAATGGATGAAGTGCATTTCAAAAACGAGAATGATTGCAGTCCACAGAATTCATAAATCAATTTGTGAATCGCTGCAGGATGAAAGGAACTATACAATAAATATAGGATATAGAGGGAGGCATACTTGTGTAAATACAATCTCTCCTGCCTAGGAGTTTTTAATCCCATAACAATCTCCAAGACAAATTTTAAATCTTTTTTTGGTGTTATTTGAATTCATATTTGATAAACAATAATTCTTGCTGTGACAGACACTGATTTCCTGACTGTTGTTACTGGTCTCACCTCATTAGAAGTGAGCATTGATTTCAGAGATTAGAGTTGGAAAAATCTGAAGTTGACACTACTATATATAGTAGCGATTTTAGACCAGTATGCAGCAATAATTTTTAAAACATGCAATACCTGATTATTTAGTCAGGGGCACTGGCCTGTTTTCTCTTATTTTGCCAAATTAAAAAAATGACAACAGCTAACACAATAGCTGTTGATGTGAATGAATCAGAATTGTATGTACTTTTTGTCAGGTCAGCAAAAAATATATTTTTTGTTGTGCCGCAGAATTTTAGTAATGAGTTTATGTGTGCCATGAGATGAAAAAGGTTGAAATCACCGATATACAGCAATATATCCAAGTTAAACAAGGATAGGTGCAATTAGCTTCTCTGAAAAAAAAAAAATTATCCCCTTAAATAAGTGCTTATGTCCCAAAAACACATTCCACTAAACAAAACATGACAAAATATGATTTATTGATATTTGATTTTTTTGGAGGAAAATACTTTTTTTGAAAACTGCCATTCAGAAATTATTTGTCTTTCCTAAAGATTTTAGGGAGAGGATATTTTACTAATATTTTATTTCTCATTCTTGAAACAGATTTATTAGTAGGAATAGTACTGTGACCCAGCCGTGTTTTCTTATTAAATATATCTTTAAAAATTTTAGTAATAAGACTAAATATAATGCCAAGTTTGTACTTGGAAATTACAATGCTAAAATAATGAAAAAATGGAAATATAATTTTTGCGTTTATTAAAATCATTCAATAAGACAAAACATTTAATCTCAAAAATGGAGTCTTAAAATAACTATTTCAATTGAGTAATTCCAATTACTGGGTTCCATCCACTCTACTTAGCTATTTAGAAATTTTTCACATAATCTCCATTATCATGCTATTAAGAAGATGCTCTTATTATTTGAAGATTTTGCCATTTTCAGAGGCCTGAAAATTTGCTGCAGGTCAAAAAAACAGATCTAGAAACATAAATGCAAAATTAGATCTACATATAGAGGAACTGATACAGAGATATGAATATATATGGATATATAGACATATACAACTATATATACATATGTATGTCTCAATGTATATATATTTACATGTGTAGATATCAATATACATTTCCAGATATATGTTTCTCTCATGTATTGAGTTCTTCCTATCTTCTCACTTTTCAGTAAGTTCAAAGGATGACTTACTCACATTTGAAAAATATACATATATTTATTGATTTCAGAGAGGAAGGTAGAAGGAAAGAGAGTAGAAACATCAACGATGAGAGAGAATCATAGATCGGCTGCTTCCTGCATGCCCCAACCAGGGATCAAGCCCACAACCTGGCATGTGCCCCTGACCGGGATGATTCCTGGGACCCTTCAATCAGCAGGTCAATGTTCTATCCACTGAGCCAAACCGGCTAGGGCATCTTACCTACTCTTATAGACTATGAAACAGTATTAGAAAGAATATCTCTTCTTTATTTTCAAATGTCCTTGCCAGATATTAAGTACAAACTAGCAGAAATTATACCTATAAAAGTACATTTTATACTTCTAAACTGTTTAGAACTTTTCATTATTGAGAATACATTGTGAAGAATATATATTTTTAATTTGGTATTTTTATATTTTGTGATAGATGCACTCAATATGAAAAGATTATGTACATGAGCAAAGGACTGACGCATAACTGACTCTACTGTTTTGGAAAAAATAGCTAAAAAAATACAATTAAGCAGAATGGTAGCTTTAAAATTTATGTCATATTTGTGAGTTTTAATGAAATGTCTAGATTTTAGAGTTTTAAGGAATATAGGTGACAAAAGTGGTTCGTATAGACCCCTAAGGGGCCTTTATCTATGTAATTTCATATGCACATATATAACATTTACAGTGCTTCAAAAATCTTTGTGTTCTATTTTCAATGTTACATGTGTTTCATGAAAACTGCGACTGAAGAAAGTGAATGTTAAAATTGTAAGAAAAGAAATGTAATATACATATAAAAATATATATTTGTGTTCTGACTAGAAATCAAATTTTAAACTTAGCAATTAGAAAAATTATATATTTTGAATATTGTCAACCATGAAATACACTTTATTTTCACGTATGCATTTACTATCACTTACTCCATAAGTGACTACGCTTTGTGAAATGTGATACCAGGCCAGAATACCTTAGACCTAGTCAGCATACTTGTGGCCATTAATGCTCTGCAAGGATCTGATGGTCATTTACCAGGGGCAGGCCAATATAAGTTTCTACAAGACAAAAATATGTGACCTTATACTAGATTATTAAGCCCACATGAGGTTAGTGAGAAATGGGCCAAAATGCACATTTTTAAAAGTCAGAAAACAGAGGTACTACATAAGAAAGGGTCAAAATAAGTGACAGGATAGAACTCTTAGGGAGATGATTTGAGTAGAGCCTCAAATAATTCCTGAAGCTTTCCAAAGTTGTGTTGTTAGTTTCCCAGCTTTTGCACACTTCAGCAGTGAAGGGTATTGACAGGTACAGAATATATAACCTGTTTTCTCAGTGGACTTTTTATTTCACTTATAGTCATGGATAGCCTTCAAGTAATAATGTCAGAGATTAATTGCAAGGATATCTTTTTACATGTAGTTTATATTCGATTCAAGAATATAAAAAATCCAATATTAACTGTTGTTTTTTTAAAATAATATGTTTGGTTGTTTTTTTTTTTATTGATTTCAGAGTGGAAGGGAAAGGGAGAGAGAGCTACAAACATCCATGATGAGAGTGAATCATCAATCGGCTTCCTCCTGCAGGCCTCTCCTGGGATAGAGCCTGAAACCTGGGCATGCTCAGGCCAGGAACTGAATCATGATCCCCTGGTTCATAGGTCAACACTCAACCCCAGGGCCACGCTGGCCGGACTTAACTGTTTACTGTTTCTTGTATTTGGAATTGGTGAGTCAACTGTATTGTATTAAAACCAATCCCTGCCAGTTGGTTGGAGCCAAAGTCAACTGAATTGAACAATGCTCATACTCCACCTGCTAAAGGATTGTGTCTATTGTACATAAAAGACCATATTAATTGAAATGTCTTCCTTTCCATATATTGACAGTAAAGAAAATATTGAAAACAACACCCATTTTTGGAACTTCCTTAAATAGCAATGTTTAAATTTAAACTTCACTATTTCATCAGTTATTCATAAATATTTCTCATCTTGCTCGACAGATCACAATACACAGGTGACAAACTAATAATAAGCACACTAAGTCATGTGATGTGTAAAGAAAGCCTATGTTTTTGTGAATACTTTGTTTATATACCCACAAAAATGTACAAATAAAATATCTCTCCTATACATATACACAAAAATGCATATCCTGTAGTCATAGACTATATTTTTACATATCCCAATTTCAAATCAGATGGAAAAATAATTCATGTTAAAATGTTAGCTTGCACTGAGGTAAAATTAATCTCTTTTATAGAAATGTACATTCAGCAAGAGATACAAGTTATCTTCATTCACATAACAAGAGAAAATTTATCTCAGATGTAACTCAGTAAGTCCAAAAGCTTTCTTAGGTCATAAAATTACTAGTTTCCTCAACTTCCTGATAGGCTTATATAATGAGTAGCAATTAAAGGGCCACTGAATGAATGTGAAGGATAATATAAAATGTTAGGTGACTATAGAGGAAATTAAAGAGAAATGGAACTGAAGAGAAATCAAAATGTAAGGAAAGGAAAGTGGATAATTAGAGAAAAGGCAAGCAGCAAGAATTGAGCCAAGAATGAGAGATGTAATATCAATTTAGACAAAAAAGATGGCTTAGAGTGTCCTCTCAATAATTTGAGGACAAAATGTCATTACTAATATGAATTTTGTAACTGAGTCCTTCCCTGTTTAAAAACTAAATGAATAATGTTTCCTCTATGTTATCTTGTTTCCTTTATGCCATTTAAATTTTTGAACAAATTAAATACCTCTATGAAAATTCAGCAACATTAAAAAATATTTGTAAGTTTAAATACATTTAATGATTACCATGTGTTTGCTTTGGCCATAAGATATCAATCTTTATGACAGGTTGTCTGTTGTCAGCTGGTCAATACAACAATGTAGAAAATCAGATACAACTGAGCCCCTAGCTTTGGGAAGTGTTAAAAATGGAGAAATAAGCTCTATCATTGTTTGTAGATGGAATTAAAGAGATAATGATCCATGTAATCTGCTCACTGCTTTTGGAGTAAGCAAAGAGATAGTGTACATTATAATTTTTTGAAATTACTTTTTAGAAGTTATTCAAAAAAGTAAGTCAAATTCCTAACTCTCTCCTATGAAGTCTTTGCACAAAAACATAATAGCACAAGCCTACAAATGGGATTTTCAATCATGACACCAGGAAAACATTGCCTTAATTCATCCTGCAGACAAAATGGATGAGAGCTGGGTTTTCCTTCAAATAATTTTCAAGAACCTGGGGCTTGAGTGCTTCATCAATTTGAAAGAGTGAAGAGACACTTAAAGAACCAATTTGCAACATCAATAACTGGAGTTGGCTGTAAATACTGGAAGCACATCACACAGAAGAGTGATGTAAGTGTTTCCCTTCAAAAGTTTTGAGTTCACTGTATTCAAAGCTTCAAATGTATTCTTCACCTATACCAGCCAGGGCCTCCTGAAATATGTAATTTTCTAAAGTATGAAGCAGGCATTTTCCAGTTATTCCAAAACCAGGTTAAGTTCTACTGTAAACTCATAAATTGATCAAACTAGATTTCCTATTGACAAATACAGACAATTAACATGGACAGGGAAATAAAAGTGATACCAACCATTCAGATTTTAAGCCAAAAGCCATACCCAAGTTATATTTCCTTAAAAATTAGATAGGTAAAGTACAGCATTTCCTATTAATCATACAGTTAGTAGTGATGACATAGCTCATTTTAGAAATAGATGTTTCTTCCTTATTGATTTTTGTCAATAATCTTAATTGTGTGTCTAAATTTGAAAAGTGCTGTATAATTGATTTTTTTTTTTTAGTATCTTATAAAAATTACCATTCTTTGTTTGACTTCTAATTCATTCAAGTTTGTGTTCTGTTACCAGAAAGTGATCAAGGACAAATGAACTTAATGCTTTCTTAAGTATTCCAGTCATCTCCGTTATTCAGATAATGAATCTAAGATCCAAAGGAATATGGAGGAAAGCCAAAGTCAGGTTAAACCCAAGCTTTCTGTCCTCAATCTTCATATTCAATTAACTCAAACATGTTACATGGTTCTCTTCCCTGAGAAGAGGGGATAAATGGTGAAGGAAAAACAACAAACACACAAATAATAATTAGATGTATGCTTTAATTCTTATTGGTCTGTATAAAGCAGTCATATAGTTCTTAAACTCACTTAAACACACTTACTAACAAGTTATAAGGTTTTTAAGCCAAAGACAATGTGTTTTATATATGTATCTACACAACATTAGCATAATATCTACATATATAATTTTGTCAATGGTTGCTAACAGGTGGCCTTTACCACTTGTCATGATACAGAGAAGTTTTTTTTTTTATTTTTCATTCTAATATTTACTCAACTCATATTTATTTTGTAATTCTGAAAATGTTAATGTTTTAATCACTACCCTCAGCTTATCATATGCTTATAAAATATGAAAGCTATCTTCCACCTGGGCACTAGTTACCAAAACTATTTAGCAGAATTACTTTTTAAAAAATCAAAACTTGTATTCTGTATATGAATGATATTTTCTTAAATGCTTTATAAGTTTATAAGTGTAAGAGGACAGTATTTGTCTCCTGTAAATCATACATTTGAAACACCACGAGAGCATTGCAGCAAATGTATTATTTGAAATAAGGCCTGATGAATGACTTGACTTATATCATAATTAATTTATTACTTGGTTTCCTTTCAGTTAAGAAGTATCACAACATAAGAACTTATTCATATAAATATGTGAAAATAGGAAAAGCTGATAATGGCTTCTTTAAAGTCTCATAACTTTTATTAGAAATTGATGCAAAAGCTTGGAGAAAACAGAATAATTCACATTTGTGTGTTTGTTTAAAAATCGCATCACTACCAAACTCCAAGAACTCACTGTTTTATTGTTAAACTAGAGGCCCGGTGCATAAAAATTGGTGCACTCGGGGGAGGGGGGTCCCTCAGCCCAGCCTATGCCCTCTCGCAGTCTGGGACCCCTCGGGAGATAACGACCTGCTGGCTTAGGCCTGCTCCCGGGTGGCAGAGGGCAGGCCCAATCCCTAGGTGCAGCCCCTGGTCGGGCTCAGAGCAGGGCCAATTGGGGAGTTGGGGCACTGCCCCGTCATACACAGAGCAGGGCAGATCGGGAGGTTGTGAACCACCCTGAGTCACGCTCAGGGTAGGGCCGATTGGGGGGTTGGGGTACTGCCCCCTGTCATGCACAGAGCAGGGAGATCGGGAGGTTTTGATGCCACCCTCAGTCATGATCAGGGTAGGGCCGATTGGGGGGTTGGGGCACCGTCCCCTGTCACACTCAAGGCAGGGTCGATGGGGAGGTTGCAGCGCCACCCCCTGTCACGCACAGAGCAGGGCCGATCAGGGGGTGGGGCACCGCCCTCTATCACCCACAGAGCGGGGCCAATCAGGGGGTTGGGGCACCGCCACTCTCACACTCAGGACAGGGCCGACGGGGAGGTTATGGCTCTACCCCATCACACACAGAGCAGGGCCCCTGGGGGGGTGGGGGGGATGGGTGGGTTGGGGGGCCGCACCCTGTCACACACAGAGCCGCAGGGCGATCAGGGGGTTGGGGAGCTCTCCCCTATCAGGCACAGAGCAGGGCTGATCAGGGGGTTGGGGCGCCTTCCCCTGTCACAAACAGAGCAGGGTGGATAGGGAGGTTGTGGCCCCGCCCCCTGTCACACACAGAGCCACAGGGCGATCAGTGGGTTTGGGCGCTGCCCCCTGTCACGCTGATCCCGGTGCCGGGAGGCATATTACCCTTTTACTATATAGGATAGAGGCCTGGTGCATGGGTGGGGCCAGTTGGTTTGCCCTGAAGGGTGTCCTGGATCAGGGTGGGGGTCCCCACTGGGGTGCCTGGCCAGTCTGGGTGAGGGGCTGAGGGCTGTTTTCAGGCTGGGGGTGACTAAAGTTCCCAACCGCTCCTTTTTTTCTTTTTTTCTTTTTTATTCTGGGCCAGCTTTAGCTTTGAGGCTTGGCTCCAGCTCTTAGGTTTCTGGCCTTTGCTTACAATGTTGCGAATCTGCTGGCTGAAGCCTGGTGGTATTTGTTACAGAGTTTCTTAAACTGCAGGCTCAGAGGCCTGCAGCCGCAGGTGGGAAACGTTGGTTTCCTCAGTCACTGAAGCAAGCAAGCCTCATGTTAGTTTCAAGCTGCCTGGCTGCCCGCCGCCATCTTGGCTGACAGTTAATTTGCATATCTCGCTGATTAGCCAATGAAAAGGGTAGCGGTCGTATGCCTATTACCATGTTTCTCTTTTATTAGTGTAGATATTCATTTTAATGTAGTGGCTAAATAAATTATTCAGCCAATTTGAATTTCACTAGTTATCAGAGGATTTCTTAAAATCTTAGTGGGTGTTTTAAAATGTATATTAAAATATATCAAGTAGTTTAGTGACTTCATTTGTCATTCAGACTTAAAAAACATGTCTATTCTTTATGCTATAATAAGCCCAGACAGCACAGTAAAACTCTAAGGACCTATTTAAATTCTTTCATCTTACTGAACATCACCAAAGGCACCTCAAAAATAAAATAAAAACAGAAAAGCTCTCTATTTAAAATACCATCTTAGAAGTGATAAAACTTTGAGCCTAACATAATTCCCCCAACATATGTCTTAGTCTTTAGTTTTGTATTACTGAAACTTTGTAATACTAAACTTGTAAACATTATTTTCATGCAATATGGAAATTTTAACTAATTTTGAAATACTTTTCCTTTTGTAAATAAGCAAAGAAGTAGTGTACTCTTCAGTTTCTTTCAAGTTTGACTGAATTAATGAATAAAAATCTGTTATACTCTGATTTTCTTAAAAGAGATTTTATGGCTGTCATTTAAAATAGGAGGCCCCTTAAGACACAATTACTATAATGTGTTAAAAAGTAATGATGGCTTGGACCAGGATTGTATTGGAGGAAATGGAGCAAGCACAATAGATACCCGGTTTATTTCTATAGTACAGTCAACCCCTTGCAAATAATTTGGGTCTGGAGAGAGAAGTGTCAAGAATGTCTCCAGGGTTTTGCCTTGGACAGCTGGCCTGAGTGTTGACAGCTCTAGACACAGAAAAGTTTAGAGGAGGGACATGCTGAAATGTGTGGAAACATGTTAGATGTTAGGAGTGTGAGTTTCAGTGGCTTCTAATACATCGCATAGAGGTGATAAATTGGATATGAAGGCTAGAATCTAGGAATGAGGTCTGGGGTAGGGTTAATTGGTAGCTGTGGTATCACAGATGGCTAGATTGTCAAAGCAGATGCACACGGAGAATAGGTCTAACTCAGTGTCAAACTTCCCCAAAGATTAGTGAGAGACTTAAGTAAAAAGGTACTGACAATTGCAGCCTTACCATATTAGTCTCTCAGAGCATCACAAACCCAACAGATGCAGTTTCCAAGACAAACAAAACACAAAGAAAATAAAAACAAAAACAAGCCAAACCTGTTTCCCATCTTGGCATGAGTTTTGATTTGGGAGAAAAAGACAGATACGACCTATGTGTATGGGACAGTCCAGCTCAGAGGAAGCTCTTTTAGTCCAAGGTTTCTTGGTTATTATACTTTATCAGTCACATAGGTGGTCTATGCAACTAACCTTCATTCCCCCATTTGCTTTGTCACATACTATAAATCTATGCATTATAGGTTTATCTTTATAAGCAAAGGGAACAAAGGGTATATCCTGCCTTTAAAAAGAGCATTCTTAGGTAAGAACAGCCTCAGATATCTTGCTGCTGTAAATCCCATTGGGATGTACAAGTAGATTTCATTGAGATCAACAGGGCCTCTTGCACACCCTGGAGACCTGTTGCTAACTCTTTCCTCCCTGGAGTCATCAGCATGCAGATGATATTTGAAGCAATGGCATAGGATGGACTCCATAATGTTTCATTCACTTTTAGCTACTCTTATCCAGGTTCACAGTGCAGAAAGCATTGGATTCAACAGGACTTGGGGATTTGCAAGGTGAGTAGAAAGGAAAGAAAAAACTATATATTTTTTTAAATTTATTTTATTTTTTGGTGGATGAGATGACAAAACAATATCAAGCAATAACAACTCTGCTACTAATTTCCTTTACTTGCTTCTCACATATCCTGGATATCTGAGATTCTAATTATGTGGGTCCTTAAAAAGAAACAGCCAGAAACCTCAAACAATAGTTAAACTCTAATTCTGTGAGTCTTTAAAAAAAAATAACAGGGAAGCTCAAACCATAGAGGACAATGAAGCACATTAATATTGTCATTCACAATTCTTCATTTAAGTACTATTGACCCCAAAATTTAATTTCCATGTCATATAAATTAAATCTACTTCTTAATACTTGCTTGTTTCCACTTTCAAATAGAAGTCCTCCTTTCAAAATTCCGTAAGATGAAATTCTGCTACCATGAAACTTAGCTCACCTAGAGAGAAACGGCCTCGTTAACTGTACCTTCTCCGATAGGCATTGTGTATTTTGTTTTTCCCAGTCAGTGTGGTTAAATTTGAAGGCACAATTAAGGTCATGTATACCAAGTCTATTTATCTGCATGATATATGCCAAGAAATTTGAATTTCATGAAGATTACATTTAAATTAAGAAAGAAAGATTTGCCATCTAGAATGAAAACAATATATATTTATTTCTAATGCAAGGGTAGGCATAATCAAATGCAACAAATGGGAGATTGTATTATAATCACCATCTGTTAAATGTGCCTGCCCAAAACCTCATTTTGATATTTCTCAACATTTTAATCATGGACTCCCTAAGTAGAATCAAAGAGCGATATGTATTGCCACAAGAAAAGACTCAACATCAGCATCCACTTCCAAAAATTTAAAAGTTGGAGTGAAGAAAGGCTTCTCTTGGCTTTCTTGGCCATGTTCATTGGAGGGTACGGCTCTTTCTAGCGTCCTTGGCAGAGATGTTGGCTGTCTGGTTTCTGGCCCCTGGCTTTATGAGTATCTAGGGGTATGCAGTGGATCAAATTATTTCTGTTAAAAGACTGTGCTAAGTTTGGACACAAGTAAATCCTGGCTGTGTATCATGAAGTTTGATTTCCTGGCCCTTCCAAAAACTGTCAGCCAACAAATAGCCTATAGGACGACCCTTTCTGCTTAAACTAGATAAAGTAGATTCTGTTGCTGAATTTTGGCAAATACATAATGGTCACATTCATTCAATGCTGAGCAATTGGCAAAAATACTTAGCCATATGTGGCAAAGGTAATAGTCTTTGTGTTTGTTTGTTTGTGTGTGTGTGTGTGTGTTGTGTGTTTTTTAAGTCTTTGTTTTTGTCTAGTATGACTTCATATGCGTTACCAGAACATTAGATACTAATTCACTCTTACACATCCTGAACTGTTTTTGTTCTGTGTCTATATACACCACAGGGTGACCCTCACTATTTTCCCTTGAGTTGGTTCATATTCACTTTAAGTGCCAAATCTTTATTAACTATTCTAGAGGCCCAATGCATAAAAATACATGCAAGAGTAGGCCTTCCTTCCCCTGGCTGCTGGCACTGGCTTCCCTCCGGCACCCAGGACCTGAGCTTCACTCCTCCAGTCATCGGCAGGCACCCGGGACCCAGCTGGCTTCCCTCCAGCCCTGGCTTCGTCAGGAAAGACATGCGGAATGATGTACGGAAGACATCCAGTCTAATTAGCATATTGCCTTTTTATTATTATAGATACCTAAAATTTGCCTCTTATTTGCTCTGTAAAATGTTTGTCATTGAACATTTAAGTTGCTGAGATGGTTCACCATTTGCATAGAGTTGCACCTCACCTCGCAAGTGTTCTTGGTACAATAAGCAGTGGACTCCATGTTCTTGGCCAACTGACTTGGTGTTAAATTATGTAGTGGTGATGGCAGGCATATTTTATACTCCATTCCCTTTAGAAGAAAAAGTGTCTTTCTGAGTTGGGTAGGGTCATATTTAAGGCCAATTTTTCACTAGAGAGAAAAATTTCTATCATAATGCTTCATTTTTTCATCCATAGTATATTTAGCATGATACCTCTTCAGCTTAATGTTTCTATTTTCATAGAGAAAAGGAAATAAGTAAAAAGCCTAGGCCAAGGGGAGGCTGCAGGACAGAGTGTTCATGATGCTCATGACTAAACAAATGAGGAAATCCTGGAGCACCCCAGAGGTGCACACTACAGGCTATTTTCAGCATTATATCAGCATTTGAAAAGTTTACTTTTATCGAGATATTATTGATATGTAACATTGTGTATGTTTAAGGTACACCATGTGCTGACATGACAGTTTATTTATTGCAATATGATTACAATGTAACAGTAGCTCCATATATAAATATTCTATTTACTATATATTATATATTATATATAATATTAGGTATTTAGAATAATATGAGTTATATAATAAAAGTTATATAATGGTAAGTTATTATTTCTCTGATCTCTCAAATAGGACCTAGTCATTCTCAAATTATAATCAATGTGCAAATCATTTTTAAATAGAAAAATGTCAAATATCCCTCCACTGAGAATATGAGCTTTCAGAGTGACTATAGTCAATATATGAAGGGAAGGTGCACGCACACACACACACACACACACACACACACATTGTCACACATGCCAGTGTGTCTAGTATGAATGTCCTCAATCTAATTATCTAT
The DNA here is from genome assembly GCF_014108235.1 of Myotis myotis. Classification (NCBI taxonomy): domain Eukaryota; kingdom Metazoa; phylum Chordata; class Mammalia; order Chiroptera; family Vespertilionidae; genus Myotis; species Myotis myotis. Next base: position 47,265,344 of record NW_023416401.1, read on the forward strand.
TCATCAGTTGATGGGCATTTTTGTTTTTTTCCATGTTTTGGCTCTAATGAGTAAAGTTACTATGAACTTTTCAGATAAAGGGTTTTCTGACAAACATGTTTTATTTATTTTTGTATAAATACTTAGGAATGGAATAGCTATTTTTATGGTAAGTATATGGTTAACTTTGTAAAATGTGGTCAATTTTAATTGAATTTACAGTTACATTGTGCAATCTGATGAGTAAAGTATGAGTTTTATTTGATACACTCTTACCATAACTTTAATTTTGCATTCCTTTGTGTTTTAAAATATTTGGACATTTTACTAGGCTACATAGTGGTATCTCAGTGTTGCTTTAAATTGATTTCCCCAAATGACTAATTATATGGAGCAATTTTTGTCATGGTTATTTTTCTCCGATATATCATCTTTAGTGAAGTTGCCCAATTTTTGTCTAATTGTTGAGTTTTAAAAGTTCATATCACCTTTGTGTTTTGTACATGCTATCTTCTAGGCCAGTGGTCGGCAAACCGCGGCTCGCGAGCCACATGCAGCTCTTTGGCCCCGTGGCATGGGCCACGAAATTTCAATTGCACTGTACATGCGCGCCTGCACGGGTTATTTTGTGGAAGAGCCACACTCAAGGGGCCAGTTTGCCGACCACTGTTCTAGGCTGTGACTAGCATTTTTTAAATCAAAATTTTCTTTCAAAGAACATAAGTTTTTAATTTGTAGGCAGTTTAATTTATTAAAATGTTTCCATATCATAATTTTTATTCCCTAAATAATTGTTGCATAACCCAAATTCATAAGGGATGTAGCCTATACTTGCTACTAGATATTATAGATTGCAGTTGTATATTTAGGGCAATAGTTTATGTTGCAAAGTATCTGTGAAGGTTTAGGTTTGTTTTTGTTTTCCCAAAAAACATTGTCAAAATACTCCAGAACCATTTGTTGAAGAAAAGTACACTTCTCCCATTGACTTTTCTTGACACTGTTGTAAAAAATCAATTGGCCACATATGTCTGTCTCTATTTCTGGACCTCATGCATAGGTCAACATAGTTGTCCCAAAGAAAGCTCTCATTTGCCCTATCTAAAAGGCCAACTTCATTGGAAATCAGTCATAATACATTGGAAATAATGTATTATGTGGATTTCAGAGTTACTGGTAATTCATTAAGTCTCTCATGGGAATGCCAAGGAAGGAATATGGCTCTGAAACTATAATTCAAAGTATGAAACACTACAATGTGCTAGAGCTTAGAATTTATTCTTTGCACAGAGAGAAAAATTAATGAAGTTGTGTTTTTCATATCGACTTAAAATATCATGCAAAGGTAACAGATAACATAAGCAAATAACTACATTACACACACACAAAGTGACACAATTGATTACCATTTTTTTAAAATCTGGAATAGGGTTCTGCCTTTATGTTAATTATTAGACTCTTTCCTAGCTTGCTCTTTGGGGCTTAAAATGAATTACAAACGAGTTAGTAAATATAAAGAGAGCACTGTTTGTTAAAAGTAATAAAAAGTCAAGCTAAATATCCTCTAGAAAAGACATGGATCTAAGAAGACCCATAAAGCCAAAATGTGTATATAGTTATGATAATTTTATTGTCCTACCTGAAGAATTAATACATACTCAACAGATTTAATTACTCCATGAAACACCTTTGAAATTATCACATTATATAACCTGATAAATGTGACCTAATCAAGAGATGGAAACAGAGCGAATAAACAAACCACAAAATACCCCAAATGCAAGTGGAGATTGGTTATGAATAGGTCTTACATTTTTACAATTTTTACATTCATTGGTTATGAATGACTGTAGTTATTGACATCTCAGGGCCAGAATTTGGTCTAGCTTTGAGATTGCTTTCACTCACGCCCCCCCACCCCCGAAACTGCTAATAATAAATGCAAAATATATGTAATGTAAAAATGCAGGTGTGTAGAAGATAGGCTTCCCAAATTTTCTTATTAACAGAAGGCCAATACAATGCACCTAAACTAAAGTAGGAGAAATAACTATGCTCTTCTAGCAATTCCAGCACCTACTCTATTAAAGTTTTTTGTTGTTGTCAGCACTGTGGCAAGTTCCCCTTATTTACACCTGTGATGTAGGGTCAAAGAGGTTTTCATTTTTGTCTGCTTAAGGTATTCTTTGAGCATGTCTTCCACTAGCCTGGTGGAGATGATGGGAAGCTGACACACTCACATCAGGAGAGACAGAAGTGGTGCAAAGAGAGGAAGCTTAATTCTGCTGTGGAAGGGCAGGGATCATTCAATCTATATTGCCAGAAAAGAGAGCTTTTTGTCTTAACTTACCACACACCTTAAAATAAAGAAATATATTTTAATAGTTGGAGCAAAAGAGAAAGTAGACATTAAGGTTTTCTGAATTCAATATAACTTAAAAACGTTGACAGAGTCTGATAATTTTTCCCCAATAAACATTCTAATCAGATATCTGAAAAAATGCACACACCCCTAAATGTTTCTATTTCCTCTGGTGATAGGGCAATTACTAGAAAGTCAAATCTGAAATGGATTGCATTGCTTTAAGGAATGCAATTTCTATGGCATGTAATGACATTGTTCCTTTGTGTAAGAGGTGGGAGGAGTAATTATCTTGGACTAATTTTAGTGCATGTTGGTTTGATTAGCCAGAGGACATCTGAATGACAGCACTGGTATCCCTGGGGAAAGAAAAAGTAAAGAATGAACAGTCTCATTGTTGAAAAACCTAAGGAAATACCTCTCTGTGACAATGCAGATGGCATAATACTGCACACGATCACATTTTTACTATACAACATTTTGAAACAAAATTGAATTCTGTCACATATGGTAGTTCATTGTATCATGATCTGCTGCTCTCTATGGTGTAGGTAAACCACATTTCCAGATGGCAGAAGTAAATATGGACTCCCCATGATAAAAAAAACAACAGTAGGCAATTTTAGTTTTGGCATACTACATAATTGCTAAACAGCAAACACAGATGAGAACAAGGAGACATTTTTGGAAAGTTAATTGATTGCTCTTAGTGATTGCTCCTGACTCAATAAGTAACACATGTTCATGTGAAATATTTTAGAAAATGAAAATATTTGGAGTTCTTGGAAATATAGTTGACACAAAAGAGAAAATAAAAATGACCTCTAACCATACCATATAGAATGTATTGGGAGAGCTTGCATGTGTCTGTGTTTGTGTGTGGTTCTGTACTCATTTGTATATATTTATCATAAATTTAAAATTTAAAGAATACAGAGTTTTATACTGTAAATTTTTGCTAAATCATATCACATAGTGTTTGAAAATGTAATTTAATAGTTAAATATTATATTTTTGGTAGTACAGCATTGTAATATCCTAAAATTACTATCTGTACTTTTAGGTGACAAACCCAGAAAAATAACTTACACAATGTCACATAGCAAGATCGTGGGAGACTCTATTCAGAGCTAATTTTCTCAATAACTATCCTACAATATACCTTGAATAAAGTTGAGTAACTAGGTCAAGCAATATAAAACTGCTGAACTAGTTTGCAAAGAGATTGTATAACTGTACATTTTGTGTAACCAATAGAAAGAAAGTTAAAAAATATTTTTAAATTTTGGAAGGAGTTTAATACTTTTTAGTTCAACCAGCTGTTTTTATACTTGCTTTAGAGGGAAAAAATTACTACTTATTGAATTACTATACACCACCTGTGTAGATCTTTCTTGACTTTTAGAAGTTACTTACATAATAAAGATATTCTTATTTTTTTTCCTACAATACTTGTAGGCATTTAATCTCAGTATGTCCTTTAAATATACAATTTATTTTGGTATGTTTTTCACATAAGAACATTTTATATTTTTGGAAAAATTACCAATTATCCTCAAGATCTTACAAGTCTTTCCTTAATTGTTTACCAGTTTTTCACATTCATGATTTAAATTATTTACATCAAAAGTATTTAGCTCTGAAGCAAAAGCTAATGTTTACATACTTTTTCTAAAGAAGCAATAAGGTGATTTAAGACAATTAACTGAACACTGATTTTTATCCAATTATCTACTACTAAATTTATGTATTTTAAATGTAAAGACAATTTTTTTCTGAGCTATGTATTATCTTTTATTGTTTATCTACTATTTAATCTCACAGAAATAGGCCAATATATTTTACCATATTATTGGATAGAAGGTACCCCTTTTTCTCCCCATTTTTCTAACTATTTATTTCTCAAAATAATGTGGAACATGGTCATTTCAGCCAATTACCATTTCTATATATAAATATCCATGTGAGAAATAAAAATACAAAAATGCACAAAAGAGAAAAATGCTCACTGTTCTATTAATAAGAGATAAATTTTTTTAAAAAAGAACTAGCACCTCAGGATTTGTAAGCAATATCAATTTAACATATGTGTATTTAGAATTCCAGAATGAGACAAAAGAAGGGAAAATATTTTTTTAAAACCATTTCAAACTTATTCCAGTTGGGTATAAACTAGAATCCACAGTTACAAGAGATTCAATTCATACCAATTAGAAGGATTAAGCCTTTGAAATAGCAAAATTAAATTGCTGTTTCTAGTGCAATGCAAGAAAGTAGACATTAGATATATTTCTTCCTATTCTTCCTGCTAAGTACAGTTAAATGACCTGCATATTATATTTTCATTATATTATATTACATTATATTATATTAATTATATGCATTATATTATATTATTACATTACATTATATTATATTATACTAGAGGTCTGGTGCAAGAAATTTTGTATGGGGATGGGGAGTGCCTCAGCCCGGCTGCCCCCTCTCGCAATCCGGGACCCCTCGGGGGATATCCAACTACTGGTTTAGGCCCGATCTTGCAGGTTCCCTGTGGGATTGGGCCTAAATCGGCATCGGACATCTCTCTCGCAATCAGCTGGCTCCTAACCGCTCGCCTGCCTGATCGCCCCTAACCACTCTGCTTGCCTGCCTGCTTGATCGCCCTTAACCCCTCTGTCTGACTGTTTGCCCCTAACCACTTTGCCTGCCTGCCTGATTGCCCCTCACTGCTCTCCTGCCTGCCTGACCACCCCTAACCGCCTCTGCCTCAGTCCCCACCACCACGGCTTCGTCCGGAAGGATGTCCGGATTGTTGTCCAGAAGGTCATTCGGCTGTCTGGTCTAATTAGAATATTATGCTATTATTATTATAGATTATATTGAATTATATTATATAGTATTGTATTGTATCATTATATTATATTATATATACTAGAGGCCCGGTGCACAAAAACTTGTGCACTCGGGGGGAAGAGGGGTCCCTCAGCCCAGCCTGTGCCCTCTCACAGTCTGGAACCCCTCGGGAGATAACGACCTGCTGGCATAGGCCCGCTCCCGGGTGGCAGAAGGCAGGGTCGATGGGGAGGTTGCAGCGCCACCCCCTGTCACGCACAGAGCAAGGCTCATCAGGGGGGTTGGGGCTCCGTACCCTGTCACCCACAGAGCAGGGTCGATCAGGGGGTTGGGGAGCTCCCCCCTGTCACGCACAGAGCAGGGCCCATCAGGGGGTTGAAGAGCTCCCTCCTGTCACTCACAGAGTAGGGCCAATAGGGGAGTTGGGGCACCGCCCCCTGTCACACACAGAGCAGGGCGGATCAGGGGGTTGGGGCGCTGCACCCTGTCACACTCAGGGCAGGGTCGATGGGGAGGTTGCAGCGCCACCCCCTGTCACGCACAGAGCAAGGCTCATCAGGGGGGTTGGGGCTCCGTACCCTGTCACCCACAGAGCAGGGTCGATCAGGGGGTTGGGGAGCTCCCCCCTGTCACGCACAGAGCAGGGCCCATCAGGGGGTTGAAGAGCTCCCTCCTGTCACTCACAGAGTAGGGCCAATAGGGGAGTTGGGGCACCGCCCCCTGTCACACACAGAGCAGGGCGGATCAGGGGGTTGGGGCGCTGCACCCTGTCACACTCAGGGCAGGGCCGATGGGGAGGTTATGGCTCTACCCCGTCATACACAGAGCAGGGCCTGTAGGGGAGTGGGGGGTTTGGGGCACCGCACCCTGTCACACACAGAGCAGGGACAATCAGGGGTTGGGCACCGCACCCTGTCACACACAGAGCCGCAGGGCGATCAGGGTGTTGGGGAGCTCCCCCTATCAGGCACAGAGCAGGGCTGATCAGGGGGTAGGGGCGCCTTCCCCTGTCACAAACAGAACAGGGCGGATAGGGAGGTTGTGGCCCCGCCCCCTGTCACACACAGAGCTGCAGGGCGATCAGGGGGTTTGGGCGCTGGCCCCTGTCACGCTGATCCCGGTGCCGGGAGTCATATTACCCTTTTACTATATAGGATAGAGGCCTGGTGCATGGGTGGGGGCCGGCTGGTTTGCCCAGAAGGGTGTCCTGGATCAGGTTGGGGGTCCCCACTGGGGTGCCTGGCCAGCCTGAGTGAGGGGATGATGGCTGTTTTCAGCTGGTCACACACCCTTCAGGGTGGGGTCCCCACTGGGGTGCCTGGCCAGTCTGGGTGAGGGGCTGAGGGCCATTTTCAGGCTGGTGGGTGACTGAAGCTCCCAACTGCTCCTTTTTTTCTTTTTCTTTTTTTTATTCTGGGCCAGCTTTAGTCTGAGGCTTGGTCCAGCTCTTAGGCCTCCGCTGCTGAAAGCAGGTTTCTGGCCTTTGTTTACTTACCTTCTGTATTTGAAACAATGTGGTGATCCTGCTGGCTGAAGCCCGGCAACTAAAGCAGGTTTCTGGGGTTTTGTTTAGCTTCTATATTTGTAACATAGTTGCTTAGAGTTGCAGCTCAGAGGCCAGCAGCAGCAGGCGGGGAACGTTGGAGTCCTCCATCACTGAAGCAAGCAAGCCTCATGTTCGCTTTAAGCTGCCTGGCTGCCGGCCGCCATCTTGGCTGGCAGTAATTTGCATATCGCCCTGATTAGCCAATGGGAAGGGTAGTGGTCGTACACTAATTACCATGTTTCTCTTTTATTAGATAGGATACACTCTATAACATAGAAACATAAAACACTCTATAAATTGGAAAAAAATAAAGCCACCCTGGATTGGAAAATTGACAACCAAAAAACAGCAGGGCAGTCCTCTGGGCTCTCTGTGTGCTTCACACATCCCAGACTTAGAGCTAAAGAAGCCAGCAACCCAGAAATGTCAGTGAGCACAGACAAAAATAATTAAAATTTAAAAATAACAAAAACCTGCTCTTTCTAGGCAATGGACCAGAAAAGAGGAAGTCTAATAAGGCAGGAAACCTGTAGACAACAACCGCCTTACTTTAGCCAAACCATGACAATATGTGCCACACCTCTACCTCTGCCAGCAAAGGCTGGGTGGGGAACCTAGACTTCCGCCATCTCCCAGGCCTAATGAGGCATACCTCGCTGGTGTGGTGTCAGACAAGTCCAAATGACAGCTGGAAATTTATTGCCTGCCCAGTGGTATCAAGGACTCCCTCTCCCCCTTCACAGACCCTGTCACTGAAGAGCATTTAAGGAGCCTGACACCCACATCCAACCCCAAACATGAAACCTCTCCACTCACTTCAACATGGCATTCTAAAAATGTTCAGTAGCTCACAGGAAGGCAGCAGAGAGTAAGCAACAAGCAAAGGAAAAAAAGAATACACACCAAAACCAGCAATAAAATGTTCATTTAGTGTCTGCCAAAGCAAGCCTTCCTCCAAACTTAGGAAGCTATCATGTTCATGGGGAGAAAAAAAAAAGAAAAAGAAAAAAAAAAGACAAACACATTTTGATTACTTTAGGGAGTTGACACTCAAAGGGATATTTATTCTTCTCAGATGTTACCCACAAGACATCACATTGGTTTTAGAACCCAAACAAATCTTAGCAGAGCCCAGAGAAATATATGACCTTTCATTGTACTAAAGCCAGGCTCTGAACATTGCCTCCTAAAAATCAAATAAAAAATAATAATACCAAGGTTAATAGAAAAGTTCCATTACTTTGAAATTGGCAAAATAGTGATAAAAGATAACTCTGCAAATTAAATTCATATTTATAAGTACATATATTCATCGTATATGTAATCATAGTGAGATTTTTGGGGGGTATTTGCTAAAGCTTAAAGTGCTGATCCCAATGTAGTTAGAAATTTTGGATCCATAAAAAGCTCTTTGAATCGAGATTGTATTTCTAATTACTAAAGATAATCAATACCATTAAAAAGAAAAAAATGAATGTGACTTGCAGAGAGTGTATAGCCATTCTAAAGCGAACACCAGAGTATTAGCAAGGAGTGAGAAACATAAAAATCTGATGAACATTTTAGTTATTATTAGAAGGAAGAAATGAAGTAACTATTATGATAATGAAAATGAAAAAGAATTCAATTATGCATAAATTCTTCCTAGGGAAAAATAGTGGTGTCCAGGATGAAACAAAAACTAGAAAATGAGTCCACAGGGCTCCTATTTGACCTCACTGCCTGTCCTGCTCTTGGATCTGAAGTTCACAGGTTATGTATCAAAATTCCTGCATGGATTAAATGGGCAAAATATATTACTTTGATGTTGTATGTTACAGTGCATAGCTCTCATCTGTGACTCATAAATTAGAGCCAGCACAAATGCATTTACATAGAAACAGTTCTAAGTTCAAGAGCAAAATTAAGCTGTAGTCTCAGGAAAACCAGGGTAAACTTCAGAAAAAGATATATGTCCGTTTACTTATTTTTTCTTCTTTCTTTAAAAATCCTCACACAAGGATATGTTTTTATAATTATTATTATTTATTTAAGAGGAAGGAAGGGGAGAGAGAGAGAGTGAGAGAAACATCAATGTGAGAGACAAACATCAATTGGTTGCCTCCCACTTGCACCCCAACTGGGGATGGAACCTGAAACCTAGGTCTCTGCCCTAAGTGGGAATTGAGCCCATGCCTTTTGGTTCACGGGATGAACCAACTGAGCCACCCAGCCAGAGCTAACTGTTTTCTTGCTGTTGATATTAAAGGCTATCTTCTAACTTAGATTGTTTGAATTTATAAAATGGTCATGAATATGCTAATGTAACATGTTTTATATACTCTTCCCTAGCTTCTGATTACTGGTTCAAATTTATTGCTATTCTTTTATTAAAGAGAACATTATCATCAATACACAATCCTTCACTCCATTCCAGTTTGGTTTTGATGTAATCTAAAACTGAAAAATAAAAGATACAGCAGTTTGTTATATTATATGGAAAACCTACCTATGAATTTCTAGTTCTTGATTCTTTAATCTCTAGTGGGTAGAAGAGGATGCCTTTACAACTCACATTACATTATTTTTTTTTACGTGGTTGCTACTTGAGATGAAAATCTTTTGAAATTTGAAAGGTTACAGATTTTAACATGAGTCTCTTTTTGTTGATCATATTTAAATATGTCCAGGGGAGACCTAAGATAAAATATTTATTTTCTTTGGTAGTATATGGCAGTCCAACATTCAGGAAGCTTTTAACACTTGTTAACATTAGGAGTGGTTCTGATGATGACAAATATAAGTCAAAAGTTTCATTTATTTAACTCGGACAATAGTGGTTTCTGGTTCTATATCATGTATTCAAGTCATTAAAGATACAAGTAGGCTAACATTTTTAAAAAATCTATATGAATATGTCAACCTTACTAATGAAAAATGTTTCCCATGTTTTATTTAAATGTTAATGTTTTCTTCTGGTTTTATGGTAGAAGCAGCAGGAGATAATTAAGTATCATTCTACCTCCTAACAATTTTGAAAACATATTTCAAATATCTTACTATATCTCCCTCATTGCAAATAAAGAAAAAACTAGAAAAATGTATGAAAAAACTAGAAAAAACTAGAAAAATGCAATTATATTTACAAATATATAAGTATGTGTATGTACATATAGATATCCTATATAATAAAGGCCTAATATGCTAAGTGTCTGGTCGTCCGGTTGGCCATTCAACTAATCAAAGCATAATATGCTAATAGTATTGTAAGGCCGCTCAACCACTCACTATGACGTACACTGACCACCAGGGGGCAGATGCTTTGACTGGTAGGTTAGCTTGCTGCTGGGGTCTGGCTGATCAGGACTGAGCAAGATGGGCTGGACACATCCTGGAGCCCTACCGCATCCCTCCTCGGCCCCGATCATGCACCGGTCGGGGGTGGGGTCCCTTGGCCTGGCCTGTGCCCTCTTGCAATCCAGACTGGGGACCATCCCTACCCCGAGTGCATGAATTCATGCAGCGGGCCTCTAATTTATACACATATGCATCCATCCATCCCCTTTCCAATTGTGGGCCTATTTGTCATAAGCATATCATCATAATAATATATCCTCTACACTTGATCAGATCAGAATGTCATGCTTAATTTTTGGCTACTTGCACTGTTATCTTAGGAATAGACATGATTCTATTTAGATCAAGGGAGGGTTTAGATGAGGGTTTGTGGAAAATTTTTCTTTGCTTCTCTTAATAAGGCTATAGAAATAAAAGCCTTCTTTCCCTCAGTTATCATCACGTGTGGATATGAGGTCTGAGTATGAAAGACTAGATATAGCAAGGATCTTAAAATGAAGCTAAAATAAACAAAAAGGATTTCTAAAAGGACCACAACATGAGTCTAGTGATCCAGTGGTTCTCAACCTGTGGGTCAAGACCCCTTTGGCGGTCTAAGGACCCTTTCACAGGGGTCGCCTAAGACCATCCTGCATATCAGATATTTACATTATGATTCATAACAGTAGCAACATTACAGTTATGAAGTAGCAACGAAAATAATTTTATGGTTGGGTCACAACATGAGGAACTGTATGTAAAGGGCCAGAAGGTTGAGAACCACTGGCTAGTGAGTCACTAGATTAGAAAACTTTGAAGCCTGCCCAACTCTGGATATCTGAATGTGCATCAGCACTTCTCTTAAAAGAATATTGAATTACAGTATATATACAATTTCCTAATTTTTAATAAATGACTTAGGCTTTTCTATGTTCTCTGTTCTGTTCCACTGATTTGTCTGTCTATTTTCTATCCCAAACATTGATTACTGTATCTTTATAGTGATTCCTGAAGTTGGGTAGCATCAGTCCTCCCATCTCATTCTTCTTCTTCTATGTTACATTGGCTACTCTGGGTCTTTTGCCTCTTCATTTAAACTTGAGAATCCATTTTTTAATATTGACAAACATGCTGGGATTTTTAAAAAATTAGGATTATATTAAATCTATTGTCAAATTGGGAAGTACTGACATCTTAATATTAAGTCATTCTATTACGAAGAGGAGATATTGTCACACATGATTTTTTGATGTTCTTTTGTTCACATTACAAAGTCAACACAAATTTACCTTAAAGAGGAATGTAGTGGTATTTTTCAGGTCTGTGTCTATGGTGCATGGCAAAGTGCAGTACGTTTGGTAATGTGACCTCTAACTAACTATTCAGGATTGTTATTAGGGAATATTGAAGGCCATTTTCAGAAAAACAAAGAGGGAATATATAATATAGCTAACATTGCTTTATACATTATTAGATACAGATTAATAGTTCTATTTTAAGTGTATTGTTCCAGATATAATCAGAAAATATGCCCTCAGCTACCTTCCCAGTCATTCCTGATAGCTTCATGTTACTTTAACGACATCTCAGCTTTAATAAATAATCAAAAATCTAGATGCCACAAAGAAACAGAAAGAAGGATAATATGCAAATTCTAAATAATGTCCAAATTCTAAAAATGATGGTACAAAAAGATTTAAAAATAGTAATTAACATGTATTAACTTTATTAAACAAGGATGAGATAGATGACTAATGTATGGATAGATAATAGATAGATAAAAATTATTCATAAATATTATAGGTAACCATGAACAGGGATAGAATAGAGACTTTGAGGACTAGCAGAAGTCCTAAGTTTTATTTGAGAATCAAAGTGGTAGCTTTGATATTCACACTGCAGAGGTGAATGTAATATTAAGTGACATTTTTCATGAAGTTGATGGAAAATTTTGTTAAACAAAATGAAGAAGCAGACTAAGGGATGAATAATAGTATTTTGTATTATGGATAGAAACTTCCAAATTTAGCATATTCACCTATAATAAAAAATAAGAGAAGATATTGGTATTATTAACAGGAAATCTTCAGAAAAGCAATTTTCTTGCCAAGATATGATGCATGAAGACATTGTAGTTAAAAATGTAGGGCTACCAATACCAGTGAAAGGCAATTATCTTAACAAGATGTGGCTGAATAAGGCATCTTTGATATAAGACAAACACTCTCTCAAGTTTCAGAAGCACCTCTTAACAGATATCTAGACATCCCACTTACCTAGTGTCCATACATATTGCTTACTCTGACACAAATTATTTTTCATCCTCTATGAGTATTGAGTCATATAACTCTTATTAAGTATGGATTCTGAGCCAGCACTTTAGCAGGCACTGGTCATAAAACATAAATAAGAAGTATTTCCTAGTTTCAGGATAAGCACAGATTTGTTTGGGAGGTAGAGACTCATTGCCTTTACTATGAACATATGAAAATGTGCTCAACTTCATTAGTGATCAGGGAAATTAAAATCAAAACCACAGTGTGATAGATAGTGCTATATTTCACACACATCACAATGACTATTCTTTTCTTTTTTTCCTAACGTCATTAAAAAATGCCAAAGGCCCTAACCCATTTGGTTCAGTGGATAGAGCATCGGCCTACGGACTCAAGGGTCCCAGGTTCGATTCCGGTCAAGGGTATGTACCTTGGTTGCAGGCACATCCCCAGTGGGGAGTGTGCAGGAGGCAGCTGATCAATATTTCTCTCTCATCGATGATTCTAACTCTTTATCCCTCTCCCTTCCTCTCTGTAAAAAATCAATAAAATATATTTAAAAAAATGCCAAGGGTTGGCATGATTATACAGCTGATGAGATTGTAAACTGGTATCACTTTGGAAAATTGTTTGACAAAATATATAAAAAAACACCTGAATAAACATATATTATCTGGCACGTTACTACATCATAGAATTTTTGTTTTACATTGGGTAGAAAAAAATCCGAAATGACTATTTATGTTTATACAATGTTATCAAAACAGCAGTTTGTATTTTTTGCTTTAAAATATATTAAAGGTTAGGAAATAAGATATTTGTATTTTCTTACATGAAATCATAATTATTCTCTAAAATTTATTTTCTGAATATTGCTTTTTAACTATTATTGCTTTTGCCTGAGACTTTTTGTTCCGTCCTTATAAGAGCATAAAAACCTGTGGTCTTTTATAGCTTTTAAGCTTAGCAATTTACCTGATTCTTTTACACCAGAGAAATTTATTTATTGATTATAGAGGCACAATGTTTCATTTTACTAAATACATCAAATCAGGGTATTGGCTTGTGAGAGTTTCAGGTAAAAGGGTTTAAAACAGTACTGATGATCAATAATTGCATTATTAGAAAACATGCCTTATTGAAACAGAGCTCCTCCCCCTGTAGAAAAAACAGAGGTCTCATTCCCATGCATATATACACATATATATGACATGCATGTAAGAAATGTGTGTGTGTGTATACACACACACACACACACACACACACACACACACACACACATATATATATATACTAGAGGCCCGGTGCACAAAAATTTGTGCACTCGGGGGTGAGGGGGGGTCCCTCAGCCCGGCCTCTGCCCTCTCGCAGTCTGGGACCCCTCGGGAGATAACGACCTGCTGGCTTAGGCCTGCTCCCAGGTGGCAGAGGGCAGGCCCAATCCCTAGGTGCAGCCCCTGGTCGGGCTCAGAGCAGGGCCGATTGGGGAGTTGGGGCGTCGCCCCCTTTCATACACAGAGCAGGGCGATCAGGAGGTTGTGATTCCACCCTCAGTCACACTCAGGGTAGGGCCAATTGGGGGGTTGGGGCAACACCCCCTGTCACACTCAAGGCAGGGTTGATGGGGAGGTTGCGGCGCCACCCCCTGTCATGCACAGAGCAGTGCCAATCAGGGGTTTGGGGCATTTCCCCCTGTCACTCACAGAGCAGGGCCCATCAGGGGTGTTGGGGCTCTGTACCCTGTCACGAACAGAGCAGGGCCCATCAGGGGGTTGGGACGCCGCCCTCTATCACCCACAGAGCAGGGCCGATCAGGGGGTTGGGGCGCTGCCACTCTCACACTCAGGGCAGGGCCAATGGGGAGGTTATGGCTCTACCCCGTCACACACAGAGCAGGGCCCATAGGGGGGGTGGGTTGGGGCGCCGCACCCTGTCACACACAGAGCAGGGCTGATCGGGGGGTTGGGGCGCTGCACCCTATCACACACAGAGCCACAGGGCGATCAGGGGGTTTGGGCGCTGCCCCCTGTCACGCTGATCCCGGTGCCGGGAGGCCTCATGGCTCCGCTGATCCCGGTGCTGGGAGGCATATTACCCTTTTACTATATAGGGTAGAGGCCTGGTGCATGGGTGGGTGCCGGCTGGTTTGCCCTGAAGGGTGTCCTGGATCAGGGTGGGGGTCCCCACTGTGGTGCCTGGCCAGCCTGGGTGAGGGGATGATGGCTGTTTGCAGCTGGCCACATATCCTTCAGGGTGGGGGTCCCCACTGGGGTGCCTGGCCAGCCTGAGTGAGGGGATGATGGCTGTTTGCAGCTGGTCACACACCCTTCAGGGTGAGGGTCCCCACTGGGGTGCCTGGCCAGTCTGGGTGAGGAGCTGAGGGCTGTTTTCAGGCTAGGGGTGACTGAAGCTCCCAACTGCTCCTTTTTTTCTTTTTTCTTTTTTTTTATTCTGGGCCAGCTTTAGCTTTGAGGCTTGGCTCCAGCTCTTAGGCCTCTGCTGCTGAAAGTAGGTTTCTGACCTTTGCTTACAATGTTGCGATCCTGCTGGCTGAAGCCTGGCAGGTTTCTGGGGTTTTTTTTAGCTTCTATGTTTGTTACATAGTTGCTTGCAGCTCAGAGGCCTGCAGCGGCAGGCGGGGAACGTTGGAGTCCTCCGTCACTGAAGCAAGCAAGCCTCATGTTAGTTTCAAGCTGCCTGGCTGCCGGCCGCCATCTTGGCTGGCAGTTAATTTGCATATTGCCCTGATTAGCTAATGGGAAGGGTAGTGGTCATACGCCAATTACCATGTTTCTCTTTTATTAGATAGGATAGTGTGTGTGTGTGTGTGTGTATGTGTGTGCCTGTGTATGTACTCATTTCATTTATAAACCTGCATAAAGTTCTTTAAATAAAATCCTCACAGTCTACCCTTACTTTTTATGAAATGAATATATTGGACAAATATTTCAACTGAGGAAATTCAAAGAGATTAAACATGAACATACTTACTAATTCAACATTCTGCATTATTGGATAAAGAAAAAATGGCATGGCCACTTCAATATATGTGGAGAAAGCTTTCAGTAAAATTCAATACTCAATGTCCCAGCAATCTAACAAAATAGAGTTCTTTCTATAGCATCATAAAATATTTACACTAGCATCAGTGCTTTATTGACTATAACATGAAGAAGCAATGAAAGCTGAAAACTTCACCAAAAGGATTTTGATTGATACACAAAATTTTAATAAAGAATGTCATTTATCTGGAATTGTGTGCAGTTGTATAAATATTAGTCCCATATTAATTTTTAATGAATAATAAGTCTAAATTGCATTCTAGTTGTATAAAATGTAGTGGTCATGTGAGCGTTTAATTTTTGGTTCTTTTTCAAAGGAGGTGAGATAAGAAGTCTGGGAGGTCAAAGGGAAAGAGACAAGATACTTGTTTCTCTGGTTGTATGCCATATACACTACATTAAAATGATTGTAGGACCATATCTATAAAGGATACTTAAGAGAAACTCTGAATGGTTGTCCCAGTAGTCACTTTCTTAAGAATTGGTGGGTGATGCAGATGGAAGTTTATAATGATCTCTGGCATCACAGGAGAAACAGTGTTTTCTTCATAATAGGTATACTTTTATAATATTGTGTTTATTGCTCATTTGAATGAGTGTTTTATTCATCCTTTTGTTCAGTGTTTTATTATATTCAGAATCAAAGAAATAGACAGTTGTTTTCTGACCTGGGGTTTGCTTTATAAAAGCTGTTCTCATGATTCAGGCAAAAATTCTAGTTTTTCAATCCTATACACTATTTAGAATTGACTCAGAATAGTATGAAAATCATTTGACCAGTCTGTATCTGTTTTTAAACTGATTACAGAAATCCAGTTATTGATTGATGTTTTTCATTTGGCAAATAATCACTGACTCCTTAGGATATATCTGTATTTATAACATTTATTCCAGGTAATTATTTGAGGCAGAAATTTCCCATTTCCCAAAATTTTTGTTAAAATTAAAAAAAAAAAAAAACGAGGTGTTTTTGTTTGTTTGTTTGTTGTGGTGTGTGTGTTTGTGTGTGTGTGTGTGTGTGTGTGTGTGTGTGTGTGTGAATATGCAAAGAACCTCAGAAAAACCTAATGAAATTAAATAAGTAGCAAGTATACTTAGTGGAAATAAAAGATAACATCAGCTTCCTTCAGGCTATCATAGTGTCATTCTTAGATTCTTATACTATCACGTCAAGCTATGGGAATTAAGATTTACTAATTTCCTTTATTATTTCCTGAATACAAGTATTACCTACTATCTCTGCTTTTCTAGATTCCATAGGACATGTAATCACTGGTGATCTCAGTTACAATATTAAAGAGAGGTGACATGTGGTTCAGCAGGATCTACGGCAAAGTATATTAACCAATATGTGCTACATTAAGTGATAGACCATGAAATAAGCAAAGGGGAGACTGTTCTGATTTGATGATAATCTGGAAAGGGTTGGATTGTTAAAAATATGTGTCCATGAAGCAAAAATAAAGTACATGGTGAGGTAAATCTTTCCCTGCTTATTATAGACTGAATTGTATCTCTACCCAAAACTCAAATGTTGAACTTCCAATGCCCAATATGACTATATTTGGAAATAGGGCCTCTATGGAGCTAATAAAAGTCAAGTGAGATCATTGGTGTGAAGCCCTAATCCTATAGAACTGGGCTCCTTTTAAGAAGAGGAAGAGACATCAGAGTTCTCTTCCCTCTGTGCACAGAGAGGCCTTATGAGGTCACAGCAAGAAGGTAGCCATCTACAGACCAGAAAGAGAGCAACTGCAAGAAACCAAATTTGCTGGCAACTTTGTCACGAACTTCTAGCCTCCAGAACTTTGAGAAAATAGATGTTTGCTGTTAAACCAACCAGCCATTGGCATTTTGTTATGGAAACCCAAGTTGACTGATACATTGGTCCATGCATTTATTTACATAAATAATATTACACGTAAATATAATTCATCGTTCTTTTTATCGAATTACTAAATGTGTTCTGTTGAAAAGGATGCCATGGGTTCACTGTTGCCTTGGAAAATAGTATTTGGTAACTCTTCAAGAATAATAACAAGCCCTGAAAAAACATTCTCACTCCTTGGGTGAAGATTTAAACATAAACACACAAACAAACAAACAAATAAATAAATAACAACATGAGCTAGCACACTACAGAAGTTTAAAGAAGGCTGTTAGAACTTTTTGATCAGTACATTAAAAAGGACTCCAAGGACTAGCTGGGATTTGATGTAGACATTGACAAATAGAGAACCTTTTGATAACTAGATAGTGTAGTCAGGGGATTCTGACAGGGGGTACAGGATAAAGAAAAGTTTGGCTGTGAGCAAACAGAAAAGACGTTCAAGAACAGCAAGGAACCTAATTGGCACACCCTGTGCTCTTCCTCCCTGCAGTGGACAAGTGCTGATGTATTTGGTGTTTGGCCCCGCTTCAGTTTTTCACAACAATAACCATTTAGTGCTCACACTCACACACATGCTAAAGATTTCAAAACCAGCTTTCACAAGTAAATATGTATGCCCAAAGTTATCAAATTGTATACTTTAAAAATGGATTTTTGTTTTATTTGGTTTATACTTCAAAAAGCAGAGGAAACTATGAAGGTGGGTAGATTGATAAATACAAACATCAGAAAATTTTAGAAATGACTTACCATAATGCAAACAAGTAATTTTAAATTGTAACCACATAATCTATAAATAAAAAATAATGCAGAAATGGTAGTTATTTATTCTACTGCTTTAGAATAATTTTCTATGTCACTAATTTAGAATATAATTCAAAATACAGAGACCTGAATAATACGACTTCTAATTTATAATGAATGGAGAGATTAAAATGTAAAATTTGTGAAAAAAATAGATAGTTTTAATTTTAAATATTTGGTAAAGTGAGAAATCTTAACATATATAGTTAATTTGCATAACAACAGTAAGAATAACAGAAAAGTAACACATAGCTCACAAGAGAACTGGTGTACTTTTCTGGCTTGATGGGTGGAGGATCTTGTGCATTCTGTGTTTCTCTCTGTGGTGGTTGAACTAACCACACAAAGTATTTTAAATTGAAATATTTCTAAATAACATTTATTAAAGAGAAGGGTGATTCTTCCAGTCAATATAGTCCTCTTATTTCCATTCCAAAGAGGTGTTCTTCCCTGATGTCAGTTACAACCTTTAAATATCCGGTCCCATTCATCTTGTGGAACATTTAGAATTAAGCTTGCTACCTATCAGTTTTCTCTACCTCTCTTAATTTCTTTCTTTACTTTTTGTTTTCTTACCCCTTTCTCTTTATTCTGTGATAGATTTTCAACTTTTCCTTCATTTCACTCTTCTGAATTCTCCCATTGTCAATTTTGTTCTTTATGCTACCCAATATGTTGGACAACTTTACTGTTACAATTTTTCTCATTTTAAATTTATTTTATCTGAACTTCTTTAGATTTGCCTTCATACCTCATTCTGTTTTTCATCTCACTAATGTCTCTCATTTTCCTTAGACACAAGATATCTTTTATGTTATGATTTATGTAAAAAATAATTTCTATTTTTAGTAAGTAGTTGCTGGAGTGTGCAAGTTCATTGTTAAGACTGAAGAAATGATTCTAAATTACTCTAAATTATTTGATCATTACTAATAATCAAAAGTATACATCTTCTTAATCACTGGAAAAAATTTTTTTCTTCAGAGTACTGTTTCTCAAAATGCTATTTATTTAATACTACTTATATTAATTCTTAAATATGTATAGTTATACAAAATCTATTTTATAGAAGACTAAGGTTCTGGTTTTCTCTTGCTTCTATACACAGTCTATTTGGAAGCTTATATAGTGTTCCCCCAAGTCCACAGCCTACAGAATACTTTGATGCCTGAAAATATTGAATCCCCGAATTTCCCTGAAATAGTCCCTTTACTCTTGTCAGTGGAGAATAGTCACTCCTTTCCTATGAACCACATAATAATACAGGGCACTTGAAGTAGGTGCCCTGTAAGTGATCTTTGTTCATCAAAATTCATCACTTTCTTCCCTTGCTGCTATAAGCCAACATTTGTACCTCACGTTAGCCAGAGCAGAGAAAAATTAATCCTGCTCTGGGAAGAAATGACCTAGTCAACCAAGAAATTTCCAGACCTAGCTAGCATAATAGGTAGGGTCTGGAGAAACACAAGTGGGGAGAGGAAATTTAGAATCCAAATAGGGACTGCACAAGGAATACACTCTTAAAATAAGCCACTCCCTTGTGTTTTGGCAAAGATACCTGCAGCTGGCACCAAAATTTGCTGGATGGCTACTTAAAAAATGGGCTCAATGAAGATCCTTTATAAACTCAACAGAGAAAGCAGAACTTCCTTTTATCAATGTTGAATATAACATACAATTCCAGGAAGTAGGAATGTCAGGGCTGATTTATTACATGTGGCCTGAGAACCCACCATCTGATGTATTCATTCAAAGGATTCTCTTTTTATTAAGGCAGAAAACAACACACTGTTGAGAATGCACTAGGATTCTTGAGATCAGGAATGACTGTGATCTGTAGGCGAGATATTCTGTCACAGAGGTAAGCTCTCAAATAACGATGCCATCCACACTGTCCCAAAATAACGCGGAAGTGGCAGCATTTAACATGAGGGACAGGGTGTACATAATTTCAAAATGACCAGCAGGGCTGAGTGGGAAGCAGGATCTCTTGACCTGCAATGATTTATGGTTGGAACTAATACATCCTGAAGTCACTAGTGTTGAGATATATAAATAGCTAATAACAGTGTCACTTGATTTATATAAGAAAACAAAAATGAAGGTTGGCAGACAGAAGGTTAATGAGTCAGTCACTACCATGAAAAATTACGACCTCTTACCCACGTTCCAGATTGAAGTCAGTTCACTGACCCAGAATAAAGAAAAGGCCAGATCACTTTGAAGTAAGATGTTGCAAATCCATCACAAATATACCAGTATACATTCTTTACATAGATATTCTGAAGCTACTCACCAAGGTAAATATCCCTGAGGGAAGGAGAATGTCCATATTTTCAAGGTCTGTTGACTAAAAGATGAATGTGGAGCAGATAACAGGAGACCTGGAATCCCAGGTAGTTTTATAATGAGTAGAAGTGAAGGAGCCAGGTGACAAGTGCAGTTTTGGCACATACCTGTGAATCTGATGGATTTAATGACTACAGTGGTAGGCAGAATAATCCTGACTCCCAATTCCATGTCTTCCTTCCCAAAATTCATGTCCTAACCTCTCAGACCTGTGTATATGTTACCATATGTAGCAAATGGGATTCATCAAAGATGAATAAAGAGTTTGACATGGGAGATTATCCTGATGATCAGTGCAGCCCAAGTGTTTTATAAGTGAAAGAAGAAGGAAGAGAGTCAGAATTAGAGAAACAGATGTGACCAGGAAAGCAGAGGTAAACTGAGACAGGACCATAGGAATGTCAAGGAATGAAGGAAGCTTCTAGAAATGCAAAGGCAAGGAAAGAGATTTTCCCCCTAATGCCTCAAAAGGTAATAAACCTTGATGTCAACACCTTCATTCTAGTCCCATAAGATCCATTTTGAATTTCTAACTTCCAGAAAGGTAAGATAATTTTTGTTGTTACATTAAGCCACCTATTATATTACAGCAGCAATAAGAAACTAATGGAACAACCTTGCAGGCCTTCTATTTTTAAGGTATAATGGAATACATATATACTCAGCAGCTACAAAACCCTCACAGGGTCTGGCCTGTGAAATAAGGACCCTTATCTTACAAAACAGCAAGTGAAAGCCCATGAAATTTTGCCCCTCAATCCCAAACACACACATGAACACCAGTGACAGCAAATCAAAAATAATGTCAAGAAATTAGTGCACCTTCTAGTATCTACAAAATGCAGTGATAGAGATTTCTCTCAGAGCCTGCTTTTATTTACCTCTCTGGACACAGCAGAAACAGAGGGGTCATGGTCAATGGTTGTGGGCAATGACTACTATAAATGGGCCATATCTCAATCACAGTTGCTGTCCTGGATGTTTTATGCTGCTCAGAGCAGATAAGTCTGACTTTAGACAACTGGCATACTGCTTTTTGTCTTCCAAAGAGAGAATTGGTCTGCTTGAAAGTTCGAGACTTCGGGTTTCAGCAACATGCGAAGCTCTGGAAAGTCGTCCTTCCCATTATTATGACAAGAAACAGCTGGACAAACTGAAAAATCATGACTTTTCTTATACCCACCAGAGAAATGAGTTTGCAAGGCGAACTGCCACTCTGAAACCCAGAGAGGCAGATATAGCCATAGAGACCCAGTAACTGAACTGTTTACCTGAACTAGAAGCAATAAATGGGTAGGGAAGTAAGAAACTCCCATAGGTCAGTCTTAGGGGAACCCCTGCCAGGTTCTATGGTGATGATATGAGAAAGTTCTTTTAGTGGCCTTCAGGGGAAGAAGGAAAAAGAATTATAAATCATGCCCAGACCCTTCTCCAAAGCAAAAATGTATACTCTAGGGAAAAGGAATTCCCCAAATTCATCGAAGTGTATTTCTGAAACCTCATTCGAGGTGTCTGAAGGGTATGTCTCCCCACTTCAGCCTCTTCCAGGCATCCTGTTTCCTCTAAGTAAAAGGGCAACAATAGCAACATAATCAACAGGGAATGAGACTAAAACAATAAATGAGGAATGCTGCAGTCAGCTAAAAGTGCAAGGCAGTAACACAACCCTGTATGAGTGAAGAAAGGACAGAAAAACATCCAGTCCCTTGTACCAAGACATTCACCCACTAAAAGAGTGAGAGTCAATCAGAATATTACAGAATACTTTAACTCCCTTTCCTTACTACCTCTCACCAAACTCCGGTTTAATAACAGCAGGTTACAGAGAAAAGCACAGGAACACACATACTCCTGACTAGAAGCAGCACAAAAGAAGGCCCAAGTCAAGAGAGGCCAGGACACAGGACATCAGAGGAATGTGGAGCCTAGGGCAGACATTAAACACAAACCAACTCCTAAATCCTGACACTAAAGCTCTATTTACTCAGTTTCTATTAGTCAATGCAACATCTTACAAGGCATAACAGAAGACAAGGAAAAAATTTGTATGAGGATGCAAAGTAAACCTCAGAGCTAGACCCACATATGACACAGATCCTAAAATGGTCAGGAAACTTAAAATAACTATTTTTAATATGTTAAGTACTCTAAAGAAAAAAGTAAGAAACATACAAGAAAATCTATAGATATAAAAGCCTAAGCAACTATTATGACTGAACGACCAGAACTACCAGTCACTATGACATGCACGGACCACCAGGGAGCTGATGCTCAATGCAGGAGCTGCCCCCTGGTGGTCAGTGTGCTCCCACAGCCAACCTCCCATGGCTGGCGGCCGGCCAGCCAACCGCCTGGCCTGCGGTTACCTTCCCTGGCTGGTCCCTCTCCCTGGCTAAGGCAGCACCAGAGAATCTGGGTCTGGGAAGCATGTAGGAGGAGAGTGACCCTGATGCTGATTGAGAAAGAGTAGCTGCTCAGAGGGTGCATAAGGGACAAGGCAGCAGCCTAACTGCAAAGACGTAAAGTAAGCACCACTGCCATCTTACAACTGCCACCACTTGCCTTTTGCCCTTCTGCCCCCATCAGCCACTTCTTGCTCAGCACCCTGCCTTTCCGGGCTTCCAACCACCATCGGCCAAAGTCAGCTACCTATCATGCTTGGGGGTGGAGCCCCAAGAAAATGTGTGGCTGAGGTAGGAGAGATGACCTGTCTGTCTGTCAGCAACAGAGTGAGGTGGCCTGAGCATGGATAGTGAAGTAGAGCTATATTTCCACCTCAGAGTGTAGCTGGTATTCAGGCCATTTTGGGGCACTCTGTCTGTGGTTTTTGCTTGCCACTACCTCAGCACAACTACACAACTAGATCGATCGGGGCCTGCTGGCCAACTTCCCATGGTCCCTCCCCCTGCTCCCCTCTCCCCCTGTGCACGAATTCATGCACCAGGCCTCTGGTATAGGTAATATATGCAGAAAGATGGAAACTCAGGAAAAAATCAGAAGGATCTACAAGGCATCAAAGACCTGATAACTAAAATGAAGGCTGCTTTCAGTTGGCTTATTAGTAGACAGGACGTGACCGAGCAAAGAAGCAATGAGCTTTGAGCAATGATCAAAGAAGACATGCCAATATTCTAAACTGAGATTCAAAAGGGAAAAAAAAGAGCAGAGTGTTCATATTCTGGGAAATTACAAAAGTCATAACATACAAAGAAGGAATAGTAAAAGGATGAGAGAGATAATGGAGCAGAATCAATATTTAAGGTATATAATGCCAAGAACACTGCAAAATTTACTGAAATATGCATTTAGAAATCACGAGAACATTAAGCAGAACAAATGTCACACACTCACCCACCCACTCACCCCCCCACACACACACAAACATATACACAGAAATAGACATTTATATAGTAATCCAACGACAGCATAAAAAACATTATTATCAGGCATACATGGAACATTCAAGGGGCTAGGACATATTCTGGCTCAGAAAACACATCTTAACATTTTTAAAACATAAGAAATATATTCTTTTTTTTAAATATATTTTATTGATTTTTTACAGAGAGGAAGGGAGAGAGATAGAGAGTTAGAAACATCGATGAGAGAGAAACATCGATCAGCTGCCTCCTGCACATCTCCTACTGGAGATATGCCCGCAACCCAGGTACATGCCCTTGACCGGAATCGAACCTGGGACCTTTCAGTCCGCAGGCCGACGCTCTATCCACTGAGCCAAACCGGTTTCGGCAAGAAATATATTCTTATACCACAGTGAAATTACGCTAGAAATCAGTAACAAAAAGATAGCTCATGTCTTTGGAAATTAGAAACCTCATGTATTTGGGAAAAAGGAACCTTATATACTTGGAAATTAAACAATGCACTTTTAAAAACACATGGTCTCCAATGGCAGTTTACCAAAATGAACTTAATTAAATAAAAAGTACAACTTACCAAGATGTGCGGGATGCTGACAAAGCAGTGCTTAGAGAGAAAAGAGCATTAAGTGCATTATAAGAAAAAAAAAAAAAAAGAATGAAGTAAAAGCCACAACCCAAGCTCCCATCTTATGAAACTAAAGAACAATTAGACATAAAGGAAGCAGAAAAGAGGGAGCAATAAACATTCGAGCAGATATCAGAGATAAGGCAGGCAGGGAAAGGCATATAATGGATGGTGTCACTTATATGCGGAATTGGGGGAAAAGGGGTCAAACTTATAGAAGCAGGTGATTGCCAGGGGCCTGAGCAGTGGGGGAAACGGGGAGATGATGGTCAAAGGATGCAAACTTTCAGTTATGCCACGGGTAAGTTCTGAGAACCTAACGCACAGCACAGTTACTCTACTTGAAATTTGCCAAGAGATTCGATCTTGAACATTCTCACACATGTGCACCGAGGTGACTAAGTGAGGGGATGGACGTGCTAATTAACCTGCCGGTGAGAATCATTTCACGAGGTAGCTGCATATCAAATCATCATGTTGTACACACCACACTTTTAAAGCATTACAAGTTTAGCTGTCAACCATGATTCTATAGAGCCTAAAATAAAGTTATCATTTCTTTACTTAACAAAAAACACCAAGGAAGCAATAGAGAAAAATGACTGAAATCAAAACTGATCATTAAAAGTATCAATAAAATTGATTAAACTCTAACCAGACCAACTAAGAGTTTTTTTTTTATTACCAAAATCAGAAAGAGGAACCATCATGACAAATCCCATGAACATTAAAAGGTGAATGAAATAGAATAGCAAAACCTCTATGCCTTACACATTTGCTATTTAGGTGAAATGGGCCAATTCCTTAAAAGATAATAACTACCAAAAGCTGTCTTTCATATTATCTATTTCTCCTTTATGTGTATCAGAGAAGTATAAATAATAATGCAACCCTTTCAGTTCTCTAGAAAAGTGGATAGCCGTGCGAGTCACTGTCAGTCACCACTGACAGCAGGTAGGGGAGGGGACAGCGGCCTGTGGAGTGGACCTGGGCAGGGCATGCACGCTGCCCAGTACACACAGGAAGGAACTGCTACACCTCCAAGGCTGCTGAGCAATTAATTGTATGACCACCGAGGCTGTTTGCAGCTATGTCTGCTCCCACTGGTGAGAGCTCATGTCTTGTGCAAGTTAGATAACCTCCTGTTTAGACTACAAAGTGAATGCATCAAGGAAAAACGATGGAACAGAAATCGGAGCTTAGGTCAAAAGGGGAGAATCAAAGAGCAATGAAAATACCATACATGGAAGGCAGGCATTAGGCTGGGCCAGATCCCTATTGTGAGTAACTCTTGGCAACATTTATTTTCTTTATCTCACACAAAAATAAAAGTAAATCTGCAAACATATTTTCATTTTAAAATGTCTGTGACAACTCTTTTATTTTCTTACAAAGTATGCGATAATGTTGAATGCCATGTGTAGTAGATTACAGAGCTGAGGCAATCATCAACTATCTCAGTGACAGCATATCATTTAAAATCAGTGAGACGGTGAAGATATATGCTTCATCTGCAATGCCAGGGCAGAAAGGCTTGCAACAAAATTTTTAACTAATCAGAACAGAAATCAGGTTTCTTACAAAAATGCCAAAATTACACGTTTAAAACAAAAGCACTTACAGAAAATGCATAATGCAAAGGATTTTGTTATTATTTTGGAAACAGACAAATAAAGCAATAAATATATATTCATAAAAGCTAACTGTAATCCAGTTTATATTAAAATTCTTATTAATTTCTGGCATAATATAATAAGCATAAGCTTATTAACCTGATACTATTTTAAAATTTCAAGAAAGGCATTTGCTTCACTAAAGTTACTGAATGATATATGAATAATGGTTGAAAAAGTATACTTTGAGGAAAAAAAATTGAGCACATTAGTTTTGGAGTCAAGGGTTGAAACTCCTATATAAGTTGTAGTATGGATAAATGGCTTTATTTCTTCAATTTTGCCATGATATCCATTGATTAAAATAGGAAACTGCCTGGAGGAGCAGTGATTAAAAATCTAGTTGAAAAACACAACACTATTATCCTTAAAGAAGGATACTTATTGGCAAAAGTACAGTATTCATTTTAATAAACTTTACTTTAGTTCATCATGTTTGAATTATCTCCATGTTGTGGACCAGGAGTGTAAAGATGAGCACCTGTGATATCTGTGCACAAGATATAAGCCTGATGCTCTTCTTTACCTGTATCACCTTCCAACTAGCTCGAGGTTTCTAAATCAACTGGAGGTTGTGTTGTTATTCCTCTAATAATTTCCAAACTCTTTATTAGTTTTTATTAGCTATTTTTCTTGCTTACTTAACCCAGGTTTACGTTTGGTTAGGACTGTAGTGTGTTCTTTAAAGATGTCAAGTTAATTTTATGGCAAATTAATTAAATAATATGAAATCTGCAGTTGAGCTTTTAAATGCACTCATTCAATAGGAGAGATATCAATGGATTCTTAATTACATGGGGCCAAGCTAGGAAACAGTAATGAATGATCTTGTACACATTGAGTAGACCTGAGATTCCCTAAAATTTTCCCCTAAATTCTTTCCAAATGACTTCATATCTATCAATACTTACCAGCCATCAAGTAGACGATTAATCTCTATAGCTTCTCAGAGAAAAGAATGGCAATGGTCACTGAATGTTGCTAATCACAAACATATTGCTAATCTTAATGAGATTGCCCTTGTACCATTAAGGTCAGGAATGCTAAAACTGTTAAAACATTTGTCAGGTTTGGCAAACTAGTGAAGATTTTATATATTCAAGATTACTTTCAGCAACCAACAGAACAGAAAAGATTAATGCCTAGTGATTAACTTATTATAGGGGTCAGTATTTTCAATTTCATAAATGGAATTCAAGAGCTACTTTTAAAATTATACAAGCTACACTTTAAGTGTGTTTTGTTTTTCTCTATTCTTCTAAAGAAAATTATTCATATGATTTATAGCTGTAAATATTATATCAATGTTCTCATGCTTAATAGTCACAGAAATGAAATGACTTATTTTCTACACAAGCTGAACACTAATTACAATGTGAATATTTGGGGGAAGTATGCATGTTAATAGACATATTTATTGATTACTAACAGAGAATTCTAGTATCTTACCCAAGAAAAAGGCTATCAACAACTATTATGACAGAGAGTGTGTATTTTTTTTAAATGAAATGAGTTACATTCTATATTGAGAAAACTACACGCTAGACATGTTTTTTTAAAGTACTTACAAAATTACATATACGAAAAAATAACATAAGAAAAACTATTTTTTATACAAAGTAAAACTAACAATTGAAATATTGGTGATTCTAGGTACTTTTGAAGAAGTGAATCTTAATAAGAACACTATTACAGATTAATTATACTGCATATTACCATCATAAGCAATTATTTCCTATTTACTTTTTTTTAAATCTATTTTTTTAAATCTAATCTAAAGCTACTTTCTCTAATTTCTTTTTTTTTAATAAAACAGCTTCTGCTTTCACAATTTGGTGTATAATTTCAATCTTTCAAATCATTGAAATATATTATATACTAAAATTTGAAAAGGTATCTTATAAACATCATGGCTACTACCATAATAATTTCCGCACCAAATAGGTGCAGATTTGACTGAGTCACATTTATAAATAAGTGACCACTAATGTATTGGCTTAAACAATATAAACACAGTATCTTATAGTTTTGGAGGTCAGGAGTTCAGCACAGATCTCACTGGGTTTAAATCAAGGTGCTGGTGGGCTGTATTTCTTCTCAAGTGTTCAGAGGAGAAACCATTTCCTTGCCTTTTCCAGTTCTGGAGGCTGCCTGCTTTCCTTGGCTACTGGCTACCTACCTCCATCTCTCCAAAGTCAATCCTTTTCACACTGTCATTTCTTCCTCTTCTGCCCCCTTTTTCAGGTATAAGGAACCTTGTGACTACAATAGGTTCACCAGATCATCCAGACAATGTTTCATTTTAAGGTCAGCTATTTATAATCTTAACTCCATCAACTACCTTAGTTCTCTTTTCCCCTGTAACCTAACATATTCCCCTGGAGGTTAAAACGTGGACATCTTTGGGGTGTCCAATTTTTCCTACCACATGGGAATGTTTGATTGTGATGAGTTTTCATATTTTCCATTACAGTACCAACTAAAGTAATCCTCATGGCTCTTTTTTTTTATGCCCCCGAAATAAATGCCAATCAGCTATTATAAAGTTCAGCTATCCTCTGAAATAGAAAATAATTGGGGGGAAAAGAAAAGAATTGGGTAAAGGTAGTGACAAATACTAGTTTTCAGATGATTTGCTCTGAGCACAATCAAATAATTAAATTCAAAATTTGGAGTTGTAGCATTTAATTTATCAAAATTTGACCCTTAAGACTGATCAAATCTTATGTTAGTCCCATAGAATTAAGTAATGCACATTTGCTAAATATATATATATTGAATATTATCAATATATATTTTATAAATATTATATACAGCATACATATGAAATATACATATTTGATATTATGCATAATATATATTCATTTATATTTATGTCATAAATATGTATTATATTTAATATTTGTAAAATCACAGTACTATGTCTAGTCGTCCTTCGTATGTTTTTTAAATACGTGTTTAAACTTCAATCTAATGTGTATTAGTGACTGACAGACATGAGTTACTGGTGCTTTCATAGATTATATGGCCTACATAGCATGGTGCTTTTCTGAAGAAAAAACTTGTTTTCAAAATAGCAAAACAGATACAGGAGCATATTGATTTTTGCACTTGTAACATAAAGTTTACACTCTTTAAAACAAATGGATTATTGGCAAAACATCCCAATTATTTGGATATGGCTTTGACTAAGGCTGAGTGTTCAGAACTAAACAAGGAATATGCTCTGATTACCTTGGTAATACATGACGTTCGAGCTTGAAGTAATTGGATGTCTTTGTGATCTTGAATTATCCAGAATATTTGGGTAAACCTCTTAAAGTCATTATTTTCCTTTATATATAGGCATATGTTACATGTATGCTATATATATATATATATATATATATATATATATACACACACACACACACACACACACACAACTTAGATAAATAAAAACATAACTTCCAAATATTCGCACGCACCTAGTCATTTTTAAAGTAAATTATCAAATATATTTATGGAGAATCAGTTTAATCAGTTTAATATAACTTGCAATACTAGCCCTTGTAAGCACTTTCAAACTGAGTACAGTTGTTAGATGATAAAGGCTGGGCATAAACAATTAGATAAATTGTATGAGTAGACATTTTTTATTAGATGTATCATGTATTATTTTATTAGATGTATCTTCAAGTATATGGAAAGGGATGAAGAAAATTAAGACACTTGAGAACTTACAAACAGGAGTAGACATGTTTATAAAATTCTGAAAGACAATGAAATATTAAAGTTCTACATTAATCTTTCTAAACAATATGATTTGATTTTGCACCTATAGTCAATATCCTTTTATAGATGAGTTAAACATATTTTACACATGCTTATTTTTTATATGTTTATTAAGGTTGTCTGCTGCAAGCTGTACATTTCAATCATAATTTTTCAGGTGGCAGTAAAAAATTACAAAAATAGCATATGCATCAAATAAAATCATATTGGACTAGTAGCTGAAGATTTTTTAGTGATGAGGGTCAACATGAATAATTCTGTCACTGTAATATATATATATATATTTTTTAAATATATTTTATTGATTTTTTACAGAGAGGAAGGGAGAGAGATAGAGAGTTAGAAACATCGATGAGAGAGAAACATAGTCCAGCTGCCTCCTGCACAGCCCCCACTGGGGATGTGCCCGCAACCAAGGTACATGCCCTTGACCGGAATCGAACCTGGGACCCTTCAGTCCGCAGGCCGACGCTCTATCCACTGAGCCAAACCGGTCTCGGCTGTAATATATATTTTTAATAAAACATATATTAAAATATTTTCTGAGGTTATTTTCAATATATAAACTTAATAAAATCTTTTGATTTGGGTTGTTGCTTGATTACTGAGATTTTCTCATAATTTCCTGGATACTATATAGAACAGCAATATAGAATATGATATTTTCATGCTAAATCCTTAGAAATAAATGGTTAAGAAAAATGACAGTTATTCAAGCTAGAAGATGAGATAAGTAGGAAAATTTAAAAAGGATAAGGATAAATAATAAGAGCCAAGATAAGCTTGACTCAAGCCTATAGTGTAGATGGGATATTATCCTCCAAGGTCCCATGCTTTTTCTTGTATTAGTGGACATGCCATCTAAGTTCACATTTGTTATCATTCAATGTCACTATGGCAAAAATGAAACATAACAGCCATTTCAAGTACATGGAATATATATATTATTTAATCACTAGATGGCAGTCAATGTGCAACTCTGGGGCACGACTCTTCTGCATACTCAAGGAGAGCTTCGAAGCACAGGCAAGACTATCGCTGTTTGACAGCTTGCCTTCAAAGGTCAGCTAGAAGGAGAACAGAGCCTATCATAAGAAATCACTGCAGAGTATAAGGAGAATAAAATGTCGTAGCTCAATCATACAGTAAGAAATATCTTCAAATAGTAATTTAAAAAACTTTATCTGAGGTAAACAGAGTTGCTACCCTCCCATTTAAAGCGGCAAGGAAGACATAAATAAAAGCTGTAGATCTAAACTTGTAAAATAGGGATGAAAAAGCATGTATCTTACCATACACAGTATATATTTCTGCTCTGTGTACAGTAAATTATTTTTTTTAAATATGTAGCAGAAACTATAAAAATGGTATAACTATTTATCAAGTAAAATTGAATGATCCCATTGAAAATAATGGTATAAGGAATCCCATTCCATTACTTTTAATGTGATTGGGTCTGTATATTCCATGCCAATACATTCTTTGTAAATGGAACAAGCTTCCCTGAATATCCCATAATGAATGAGAAAAGGAAATGAGAGTCCTGTAAATGAATATCTAATCCTATTTCTTGTAAATTTTGCTTGTCATCAGCCACTTATCACTTCACCCATAGCTACATTACTTCAGGAATACAGTCATGATGATTTTGTCCTTATGCCCATCTATAAAGTATACTGACGGAGGGGTAATAATTTCTTTGTCATTATTTATAGATTTATAAAGTGGAATAAATTTTAAAAGCATTTTGAATTACATATAAATATATATATATATATATATATGTAAATTTTCCAGATATATAGAAATGCATCTAAGATAGATGGATAAATAGGCAGATGATAGAAAGGTAGGTAGATAGATAGGTAGACAGAAGTATCTATCTATCTATCTATCTATCTATCTATCTATCTATCTATCTATCTATCTAGGCCTTTTATACCTGAGAGGTTGATACATAACATATGCTGATTGAGCATTATCAACAAAGACAGTTTTACATATAGAACTGCATGCTTCACAGAAATTGTAAGTTTGTCTACAATTTATGGCAAACAAAAAGGTGTGTAGTAAAGAAGTCACAGTGACATAGACGTCACTAAGCATTATATATTTGACTTGAAAAGGCTGGTTGACCAGTCCTGTCATTTATATACGTAAGCCCTAGCAGTAGGAAGAGGAAACACTTCAGGTTTGCTCATTTTGAGCCTTACTTAAATAATATATTGACAATTATCTGTATAGGAGAGAAACAAACTGAATGCCCTATTCACACAAATTCCAACATGATTAACAAAATCTTATTTTTCTAATTAAAAATAAATAACCCCCTCTAATATTGCTCACTATGGTCTCAGTGGGTTGGGAGGATGTTTTCAGGCACTATTTCAATCATTTAGTGAGTTTTTTTCAAAATGCCCAGCCCATATTCCCCACAGTCTTTTCAAACCTCCCTGAGTGGGAAAGTAGAAAAGGAAGCACAAAGAGGAGAGTGAAATGTGTGTTTAATGGGCTTCAGCATGCAAACTGGCTTCAAATTGCCACTCTGCCTCTAATTGAGAAAAATCATTATATCTCTCTGAGCCTCAATTCATTTTAATATTTTGTCCATAAATACATACCATATGATTGTTGTGAGGACTGAATGAGATGATGTTTATAAGATACATCAACAGTACCCAAAACACAGAAATGCCAAATAATTGAAGAATTCAAGCCATGGTCCCATGGTGATCATTTCTGGTTAAAAATAGCTAATGAATGTTGGGAAGAGGAATTTTCTGTGCATTGTGTGTCACCAGTAAAGCATGTGGAGCTAATTTGGAAATACTGTTCTGGGACTCAGACTGCTCAATGAAAAGCAGAACTGATTCTCTGGGGGCAGGAACTGAATAGGTTTCTTAATCACCACAATGGGACTAGGCAGGAATTTAGCCCAATTATGAAGAATGGTGAATACACTCACTCAGAATTCATTCATTTACCACATATTCATGACAAAGCCTTTATTGATTCATTAATGTAAGCGAGACTTTGTGATACCTCACATATATTAGCTTATTTCATCCTTAAAATAACCACGTTCAGTGATATTTTTTACCATATCTATTTGAAGAAGAGAATACCGAGTCATAACATTTTGTAACTTGATCAAGTCATTCTAAAGCTAATTCAGTGACACAGCCCGTTTGGTGATTTTGATAATTACTAAACATCATGGTGAACACAAGGGAAGAGGTACAGGTATATCCTTCCCACAACTACTGGGTAGAATAAGGAAAAGCTTCCCCCGAGAGGCAAATTATAGCTTATAGCTGGAATAAATAGGAGTTGGGTCAAATGAAGACTTTGGAGGCCTGAAATATGGTAGAAGACTGCTCATTACTGAAGAGAGAAACAAAAAGAATGTGAAAAACAAAATAATAATAATAAATAAAGAACAACCTAAAGATAAATGTTGTTGGAGTGCAAAGCAGAAACTAGACAGTGACTGAGCAGATCCTCGGGAATAAAGGGGCCAGGTGAAGTGTCCTTCAAACCTTTTCAGTTATGGTCAAGAAGTTATTAAAATATTTTATATAGTGGGGCAACATGGATAGACTTCTCAGAGGGTACATTTGAGGGGAAATGCTGTGAGGAGGAAGAATACATTTAACATCATCGATGAGCATGTTTCATTTGGTGAGCCTTTCAAAGGCAAAGCAAACACAGATTACCCCAAAATACAGATTGCATCCCTTGGGTGCTCCATTAATTACTGCCTTTCCTGACAGGATTAATAAAGGCTTCTAGACAGGCAGAAAAACCATTGCCTTACTGAGGCCATGTTCCATTAGGATTGTGAATTCAAAACTAGGACATGTTTGAAGTTATGTAAATCTGAAGATTACATTCCTGGAGAGAAAACCCCCACCGATATGATGCAATTACACAAACATTAGGAGTATTGTGCCACAGATTTCAGAAAATCATTTGTGAAGTTAAGATCTCAGAATGTGGAGAATTTCTGATTCTCTAGGCATGGCTTCATGCACTTCCTTCTTTTTGATGTGCCATATTTATTTAAATTTCAAGACAAAAGACTCCTTTAATTTTGCTATCAACCATATTTGAAGACTTAGATAATGCTACCCAATTAAAGCATTCTTAAGTCACAAGAAAATCTTGATATATTCTTTAAACCTGGTTTTGATCCCTGGTTTTCTTTGTTAAATTAAGATAATTTTAGGAAACATTTTTAAAATACCATCACTTTTTCATGATATGCATACTATATAATTATGGTTATTTTCTAATGAATTGAGTAATAACTAGAAATGAATAAGATATGTGTCTTACTTAAGTAAAGTAACCAAAAAGGCTTGATCTGCCTATTTATTATCAACACATAGTCACAACTACAGGGAATTCTTTCCATATACATTGTCTCAGAGAATAAGATCACAAAACTTTGGGCATTTTCTATAGATAATACCTGATATGCCATAAATAAAGGAGTCTTAATTTTGCTAACAGCAATATCACATTTCCTCAAATGTATAGGCTTTATTCCTACTACCTTGTGAGTTAAACAACATTATCTTAGTTTTAATTACTAGGAAATGAAAGCCCAAGACTTAATTAACATGAGTATAAGATATAATTAATAATTTGTAAATCAGAACTCAACTCACCCCTGTATAGTTCAATCTGATTACACCCATTGACATATTCAGATTCATTTATATAGATGTATTATAATTATATAACCTCTAAAATCAAGAGAGAGTTTAGCAATATGGACTATTGAAAGTAGCCTTTAATTTGTTAAATTTGTAAGTTATGTATGCACAGAAATATAAATATATGAACAGGAGTATAAAATTGAATGTATATTGGTGCCTATGGCATTCTGGATTTCCTCTGGCTGTTGTTAGTGTAGATACTAGAGACCACAAGGCCTCAGGCTGAACAGACAAAGTTCAAGATTTATATAAAACATGGGCACTTGGATTATGCGAACAGAGGCAAACATTTCCAGAGCAGTGGCTATGCATCTATAACAATAGTCACCTAGAAGTCTACATAGGGAATTTATTTTTTAAACTTTTTAGTATTTTATTCTGTTAGTTAGTATTTAGCACTGTTACTGCCCAATAATATTGTACTGACATAGGGAATTTAAGCACGCACTTGTTGAATATGTTGAAGAACACCTAGATAATAAAGAACAGCTTCTGTGCAGACTATAATTGTACAGCACTCAGAAATGGAAACAAATGGGATCCTTACAAGTCAGAAAACTCTAGCTTCCAAAAGATCACCAAAGTTAGAGTCAAACTTTGATGCACTAAAGAGTAATAATAATTCAAGTCACAGTGAATCTATAGCATTCACTATAGTAAGTATAGATTTTATAGACAAGATACATATAAAGTTCGTGAGAGAGTCTTAGTGAAGATCAGGAAGCCAACAATACAGCAAGGGCTCAGGCTTCATGCTGGATTCTCTGAGACAAAGCATGGATTTGTCTATTAAACTACCCTTGCATTTTTTTTTTCCTTTTCTAGATGATGCCTACTTTGTTTCAGCCTCGTGCCTTTGGAATTTCCTAGCTCACTTACCTGGAACCTGTTTCATCAGAGATCAACATGACTTGGCCCTCAGTACTCAAATCATGTTTTATCAATAAGGCCTTTCAAAAATTTCATCTATATCATGTCTCCTCCCCAAACTAATCACTATGTTTTCTATGTGCCCTCCATATAATTTATAAAAAATAATATTTGTCTATTTAGGTATTAGTTCTCTTGTCTGCTTTCCCAAACTAGACTTCAAATAATAAGAGAGTGGTCTTTCTGTGAGCTTTGCTCATTTTGTATCCCTGGACCCTGTGGCAGTTCTAAGACATAGTTGGCATTCAGTGGAGGGTGATTACTCATATTCTTTAGATGGGACTGGACTTGGAATGCTATACTTGCTTTATGGTGACAGGGCTCTGGATAATGTGGAAAGAGTTTCCAAATATAGGACTGGTCCTCAGTTTGAGACCAGAATGGATTGGGGATACATATAACATAACATGACCCAAAGCAGCAGTGAAGTGGCAGGCTAGTGGCCCAAACAGAGGCACAGATAACAGAGAAAAACTAAGATATGATGAATAAGCTCAGGTGACACCAATACTGGAAATTAATAAGAAAGTGAAATTCTGCAGAAAGAAGTGGCTATACCACAATGTGAGAAATAGAACACAACTAGGTCCAAAACCTACTCACAGAACCAGTCTAGAAAGCAAAATACCTTTCCTTTTGTAGTAAATTACAAATCATACTTACTCAACAATCACTTTCATTCACTACCAAACTTTTATTAAAGCATAAAGTGTGTCAAAATAATGTCATTAGGTGCATCATTAGATCCTTGTGCCCTGATGTGGTGTACAGATTACACATACACACAGTCCTTATGTCAGTCATGTGGAAATTATATTTCCTGATTATATTGCTGATATGTTACCCATTGAAGATCTTGTTTATATTAATTTTTATAAATATCTCCTTTAAAGGGAAGTTGAGGCAAATAGAATATAAGATTTAGCAGTATATGTTGCTTTGTCTAAAAAAACCATAGCTACTCTATGTAAGTTTCATATACCCACATATGTGAGGAAGATCAACCTATATAGGCAGAAATGGTGTGTAAACTTAGAATGCCTCTGTACATACTCATCAAAACACTGAGTTCTATTTAAATTTTTGAAGTCACATTGTTTATGAGGATGGGAGATAAACATTGGTTTTTAAGAGAGAGTTCTGTAGAGGTTAAGGCACTGTATTAGGTATTCCATCGCTATTGTGGGGAAGTGAGTGTGAATGAACTCCTTCCCATTGCCTAAAGGAGTTGGTATTCAACAGAGGGAGTTATTAGCAAAATTTCTGTTATATGATACAGAAAATGCTAGTGTCATAGAAAAGCATAGTGCCTATAAATGTAGGGAATACACATAAAAAATATCCCAGAAGCCTGTGGAAAAAGAGGAACATTCAACTCTGGCACTTGGAAGGGGAGGACTAATAATAAGAAAAAAAATCTAAAATTTTCTTAGGGTAGCAGAAACACACCCCTGTATCGAGTTCAGGGTAAATGAAACCAAGGAGAATAAACATTGAGATAAGTGTTTAAGCTTAAATTTAGCTTTATACTAAAAGCCAAGACATTGTATTTTCTTTCTCAATAATAGATATTTGTTGAATATCAATCACATGCAATTTGCTATCTGAAGATCCCTAATAAATCATTTCTCTACTTTTTTCCCTTTGATATATTTCCTATGAATTCCTCACTCTAGATGTAAAAGTGAAATACATCCAAAGAATGAAATCAAAAAGTAAAACATGAAACCCCAGGTGATATGTAGCTGATAGGGCAATGGAGGTGATGCATCATTTGTCAACGAGTGCCAAGAAGACTTCATCTACTCTATCCTTGAAAATATATTTAAAGGGCCTTTCTCTTCACTAACATCTGTAGCAATCTGCCAAGATTTCCCTGAGCCTTTCATTATGCTAATGTCATCATGTTGATGCATCTCATATTGAAAAGAACTTAATGACAAAGAAGTTTGGTAGTAATTCTGTGCATAACAATTTAAACTATATAAAACATAGCATTTAAAAAAGTCTCTATGGTAAACATTGGGTAGCAAGTTCCTACATATATTAGATACGTGTTATATTATACTAGAGGCCCAATGCACGAAATTCCTGCAAGGGGCTGGGCCCCCACTGCTGCGGCAGCTGCCTCTGCCTTGGCCCCTGCCGCTGTGGCTTCATCTGGAAGGTTGTCTGGTCTAATTAGTATATTACACTTTTATTATTATAGATGTGTTGTACACATTTTATATACATGTATTATATATGTTTTGAGCCCGGCCGGTGTGGCTAAGTGATTGAGCGCTGACCTGTGAACCAGGAGGGCACTGTTCCATTTCCAGTCAGGGCACATGTCCAGGTTGTGGGCTTGGTCCCCAGTTGGAGGTCTGCAGGAGGCAGCTGATCAATGATTCTTTCTCATCATTGATGTTTCTGTCTCTCTCTCCCTCTCATTTCCTCTCTGAGATCAATAGACATATATTTATATATGTTTTGAGACTTAACATTGTTTAACCATATTTCACTTTCTTTAAAGTTTAGGCTACAAATATACTCTAGTCCAGGGGCTCTAAAACAATAGACTACATTGATCGCTTAACGAGCTCATGAAAAACCATTATCCTGGTGCTGCTCCCAGATATAAGACAACTAAGGGAAGGTGGGGAATCTTAAAGAAACCCTCACGTCATTTTGAGCAGTCAGTCCATTTACCAGGTTTTGAGAATTGTTTGTAGTCAATTACATGGAATGTGAAAGGATTAGGCAGGTTATCAGAGGATCTCAGGTAGGGAGTTATTTCCAAGATCAAAAGCAGAAAGAACAAAACTTAGAATCTGATGGTATTTTATCAATATTTAAAATTGGACTGTAATTTCATATGATAGCACATTTAATAAAAATCTAGATAGAGAAAGGAGTATTTTGTATGTAGCTAAAGAAAATATGAGATGGGGAAAATAGTTTGCATCATTGTTGAGAATGAAGGTTTTCATACATTTTTGATATGATGACGAAGCACATCCCCTCAAGTGGAAAATTATTTCAAGAGATGACAATGGCCAAGATTTGGAAGCTGCCCAAGTGCCATTAGTAGGTGAATGGATAAAAAAATTGGTGTTACGTATACACAATGGAATAATACTCAGCCATAAACAAGAAGGAAATCTTACCTTTTGTGACAGCATGGGTAGTCCTAAAGAGCATTATGCTAAGTGAAATAAGCCAGTCAGAGAAAAATAAATACCATATGATTCACTTATATGTGGAATCCTATGAACAAAATAAACAAACAAATAAAATAGAAACAGACTAAAGTCTATATAGAACAGACTGAGGACTATGGTGTGGGGGGTTGGGGGAATGGATGAAATCGGTAAAGTAATTATGAAAAACAAAAAAACCCAAATAGACAAGACATCAGTATGATGATTACCAGAGGGAAGGGAGTGGGAGCAGGTTGGTGAGGGTAAAGGGGGGCAAGGGAGTAAACTGTAATGATAGGAGACTAGACTATGGGTGGTGATTACACAATCCAATCTAAAGAACATGTATTATAGAATAGTACACCTGAAATTATACAATTAACCAATAGAACACCAACAAGTTCAATAAAATATATATTTTAAAAAAGAGATGTGAATGGTCATTAAAAGCATCTAATTCTCCCTACCTGTATTATTTATTCCCCCAAATAAGTACTTTATAAATACTTCCATCTAGATTTTTCTTTTTAGTGACAATGAACTTTAATAGTTTGTCTAGTTTTCAAATTCAGTTGTTATTAACATTTTGATTTCCATATCAGTCTCTTTTGAATACCAATGCAGTTAGTTAAGCATGTAAACCAAATCAGCAATGAGTAAAATACCAAACTTTACTTTCTGTTCCTGCAAATCTTTGAACCAGCCTCTGGATTTTCATGGCCCTAAAAATGCCCCCAAATTTCTCAAGCTACATTTTCCAGCTCATATTATCAATGTAATATTTAAGATTTAAAATTCTCATTTATGTATTTCCAAATAGCTTATTTTCCTATCATTTGACTTATATCTGTGCTTCATAATGATAAAAAAATATGTTCTCTTTAAATCAGAATAAACATTTAGGCACATTTCAAATAATCTGATAAATTTAGAGATTGCTTGCTTACCCTAAATCTAGTAACAACATGGAATTGTTCCGTTAGCCTCTGAAATTATCTAATGTGCTTTGTTCAGGGAAGTTTAGATTACTAAAGGGATCTCAAACTTAGTTCTACAGCTTAAACTAATTTTTTGACAAATGATAGCATTCATCATGATGGCAAATAACAGCCTCCCAAGGAAAAGCTAGAAAATGACCTGATCTGTCTGATTCTAGACGGCACTGTGGCTCGGCCTGCAGCTGATGTAGGTACTTGTGCTCAGGGGGATAACCTATGACTCCAAGCTTTCCCAGGCCTGTTCACTCACTGCAGCTAAGACAGGGACAAGGTAGCATTTTCCACGCTTGTCTGGATGTTTCATCACAGTGTCCACTTGTACCAGGATGGATGGCTCTGCAAGGGAGTGGAAAGATCAAGTGGCTTTATAATGCTATGTCAGTCAATTCTCAAACTTTAGTAACATTTTAATGGGAGATTTTGCCCTTGGATGGGTGCCCCCTATCAAATACAATAGAGAGAAGAATGCAGTTCTGCGTGCAGCCTTCAGGATTCTGAGTAAAAAAAACAGGCCTGGGCCATGCCTGCAAAGGCAGTGCAAATGCACCTATCATCATTGACCCACTGAGACATTTAAGGCTGACATAATTCTGAAACATTAGATTAGTTGAAAGGATTTGTTCCATTAATTCTTAGACAGTTAACATTTCGTATATAAAAAAGGGTAATTAGCACCAAAATTGTCTTGAATCCCACGAGAAGTTTTTGGCCTTCATACTGCCTAAAGCTGTGCTACCCAAAGGTTACTGTTATTTATTGCTATGCCTTCCATCTTTAATAGGAATCTATTCAATAAAAACTACCAAGGAGACTTTTCTGCTGCTTTCTTTAACATCCAGAAATCAATGACTTGAAATAAGTCCATCAGTTAAAGGCTAAAATGTCCTTTCTATAGATATACCTTTGCCCAAAATATAAATTGCCTTTATTTCCCCCCAAGAAGCAACAGTGGTGAATAATGATTTCATTTTAAGGGAAAAAGTTTTTAAGGACTAAGGATGGAATAATTACAGTGAGTTCAACCCACTTGGAATGAAAATAATATATATTAAATAATTGAGATAGAGTTGGAATTCTTAATATGCTGCAGGCTTTGTGACCAAAAATAATAAAAATTTACTTAGTACATTCAATTTTCATCTGTATGCCTAAAGATTACAAATAACTCAATAAATTATTAAAATTTAAATTATACTGTATCAAGTAACTGTGACTATGTCTTCTACCTTATTTTAAAATACTGGAATATAGAAACTTATTTGCTACTAGAGGCCCAGTGCACGGGTCCCTCAGCCTGGCCTGTGGGGATTGGGCTGAAATCAGCTCTCTGACATCTCCCGAGGAGTCCTGGATTGCAAGAGGGTGGTTCTCAGGTGACACACCCCAGAATTGGGTTCCCTCCTCTCTGGTTCTGCATGTGACACCTGAGAACCGCAGCTGCCAAGTCACCCCAGCTCTGCAGCTCCTGCATTGAGCATCTGCCCCTGGTGGTCATTGCACATCATTGCTACCGGCTGGTCAGCAGGTCACTTAGCCTTTTATATATATAGACAAATTCATGCATGGGTGGGGCCCCTCTGGGTGGCCTGTGGGGACTGGGCTGAAACCCACAGTCCATCGCCACCTGAAGCTTCTACCTGCTGTTCCCACTCATCCTGGCCCCACTGCACCTGCCACAGGCTCGCGCCCAATAAGTCCTGATCTGGAGAGGTTAGCACTGCTGCAGCAGCGCTACCAGCAGTGAGCCCTGCTTCTGGCGCCCTCCAGGGGAGTGGCCTGTGGGATCAGGCTAAAACCGGCTCTCCGACATCCCCCAAGGGGTCCCAGATTGTGAGAGGGTGCAGGCCAGGCCAAAGGACACCACCAGTACATTTTGGGCCAGGGAGAGACCAGGGGAAGGCTCCAGGGTGTGTCTGGCCCATCTTGCTCAATCCAGATCGGCCGGACCCCAGCAGCAAGCTAACCTACCAGTCAGAGCATCTGCCCCCTGGTGGTCAGTACACATCATAGCAACTGGTCAACTGTCTTGCCCCCTGGTGGTCAATGCACATCATAGCGACTGGTCGAATAGTCGACTGTCTGCCTCCTGGTGGTCTGTGCACAACATAGCTAGCGGTTGAGCAGCCTTAGCATATCATTAGCATGTCACACTTTGATTGGTTGAATAGTTAACTGGTAACCAGACAACCAGACACTTAGCATATTAGGCTTTTATTATATAGGATTATATCTTTAGCTCTATTATAAATAATTTGTTTAATTCTACAAATTATTTATGAGTACCTACCATATGCTAGTCTGAGAATGTTCCACAATAAAAAATTATTTTAACTTTCATTTTATTTTGACTATGCTCCCTTTTAACAGGTACATAGTTAAAATAAAAATCTATTAAAATAGGTAAGAAATATGTAATACATACAATAACAGACTTTGTATAGACTCTTTTTTAAAACCAAATATTTCAAAGTCTTCCATAAAAAACTAAAGTTGCATAATTCTTATCTAAGTATTTTAAAAAAGGAAATTCAGTACAAAAGTAATGACCACATTACAAATACTAAATTCAATTCTTTGTTCCTCAACAATTTTACATAATATGCAGTGTTTCAGAGTATTGTAATATTTCATTTATTGACTGTCTCCTTCATGCTCCCTACTGGGGATTGAGCCACAATCCCAGGCATGTACCTCTGACTGGAATGGAACCTGGGACCCTTCAGGGCCTACGCTTTATTCATTGAGCCAAACCAGCTAGGGCTCTCTTTTGTTCTTAAATGAAAAAGTCAAAATGGAGAAATTATAAAAGATACCAAAGATGATATTTTTTTTTTGCAGTTTTAGGTTAGTTTTTATATTACAAAACTTTGCTAAGACCATTTCTTTCTATATCTATTAAAACAATTAACTTACAATGTCTTATTTATCAGGTGAGTTTTTTGACAACTACATTATAAAACACATAGCAAAACTATTTATTTCTGGTTACTAATGATAAACATGAAGCCATTTTTCTAAAATTACCCAACAAATCATCATACTATTATGAGATGCATAAATTCTCAAATATCAGTTTTACATATAACTTCTGAAGAGATAAACATTTATATTTGAATTACATGTCCGTGTGTTCTTGTTTTTCTAACCCAAAAGAAATACAGCTGTTACATTGTTCTTTTCTATAAAG
The DNA here is from genome assembly GCF_014108235.1 of Myotis myotis. NCBI lineage: Eukaryota > Metazoa > Chordata > Mammalia > Chiroptera > Vespertilionidae > Myotis > Myotis myotis. Next base: position 47,308,257 of record NW_023416401.1, read on the forward strand.
TCCTGTTCCCAAAATAAACTTGTCTAGAAGCAGCAAAGATCTTTCCCCAGACAGATTGCAACTTTCACCAATCCCCACTAGCATAGAAAATGGTAACATCTGCATTTAAATTACTTACTTATTCAACTCGTTTATACAAAAGTGTATTAAACTTAAACTGCAGTTCTGGAAACTGCTCTGAACCTAGAGGACATCCCATTTCATATAGTAGTTCCTCCAACAACTCGTCTCCAGTAGCTGTCAAACCAATAATCTACACAGTGTTGCATTGCAGCCTCATTCCAATGCAGCATCTTGGAAAGCCAAATAAGAAACTAGTCCATAAAGTAGGCTTTTCTAAAATGTAAAAAGCAAAATGTTATTACTATGTGAGACTATCTGCCATCCTTTCAAAACATCTTAGCGGAGCTGGTTCCCTCTGGCTCGGATGATTGTTTCACACCATCTGTTTGTTAAAAAGGGTCCTAATCATTAACATTTAGTAGCCACTTTGGAAACAATTTCAAAATATATTTTCCATAATTGCAAGCTCATTCAATCTCACTTCCTCAGTTGAGCAGCTTCTATGATAAATATACCGTATCTTCATGTCTGAAAAAATTGCTAATTACCAATTTAGTTATATTGAGCAAATATTGAGATGCTACTATGTGTGAAGAACTCTGCTATCGTATGAGAGGTTAAAAAAAAGAACAAATAAGACTTGGATCTTTATTAAAGAAACTTGCAAAGCAAATGTCGTGGAGAGACATGATTGTAATCAACAAGGAAGGAGAATGCCCTAATTGACATAGTCAAAAATATTAAGTTATTGCTATATTCTAGAGAACAAGTGGTTTTGTAGATACACAGATAATCAAAGGAAACTTCTCATAGAGGAGAGTGTATTTCAGTTGACATGTAATCAGAAGTATTTTAGTTAGATTATAAGAAATAGATACCTAAATTTTAGAACACAAAAGTGGTGTAGAAATAGGTTTAGAAAAAAATGAGTTTAGAAAGTAACTTTCATCTACATGAAGAAGTGAAAATTGGGGGACAATGTTGTGAAAATTTTTGAATAAATTATTTTGTTGGATAATGGGAATGTGAAAACCACATAAAGAGACACCTGTATTTTGTTGAAAGTTGGTAAACACCACAGGTTACTGTGATTATCCAACCTTTATTTTAAGTATTAAAATAAAGATGTGAGAAGAAATCTTTCAGTAGGTGAGAGAAGAAATCTATAAAGAAGTTATAGGAACCAGGAAGACCTTAGTACTAGTGCAGTGGTTCTCAACCTTGGCTGCACATTAGAATCACTTGGGAATCTTTTTAAAATCCTGATTTCTGGGCCTCATCCTCCGGAAATTCTGTTTCTTTGTTACTAATGTTGTGGCCCCACCCCATAACAAAGAAACAGAATTTCTGGAGGATGAGGCCCAGAAATCAGGATTTTAAAAAGACTCCCAGGTGATTCTAATGTGCAGCCAAGGTTGAGAACCACTGTACTAGTGAGTTAAATAAAAGTCTGAACTAAAATAGTGGTAACAGTAGGAATACATATGCATTATATGCTTTCCACTTATTGGTGTGTGTGTGCATGTGTGAGAGAGAGATAGGGAGAGAGAGAGAGTTTGTGTGTTTGTGTGTGTGTGTGTGTGTGTGTGTGTGTAAATGACAATGTTAATGATTGCTCAGAAGTATCTATATAAACCATAAATACCCCATTTAACCAAAGGTGGTACAGGAATACTAAGAAAATGCTTTTTTTCCTGAAGGAAGTTTATCTTCTTTTATCTCTATGACTCACTGTAAGAATGGGTTCCATCCATCTTTGAGTCATTCCCCTTATTACTTAAAATCAATATTCTCAGAATTGTAATTACCTCTTTTATTTAATTAAACCAAGTACTTTAGATCATAAAACCATATAATCATCCTTTCCTCTGCCCCTCCCATTCACGTAATCTTAGTCATTTATTGCAAAGTTCAATCTATTTTTCTTTAAAAATGTCTCACAAATACAATGTCTTTCTTTTCCTTCATTCCAATGCAAGTACCCTAATTCATATCCTCCGGAGTTTAATAGTTTTCCTATCTCTTTGCTCTACTTCTATAAAAATACATCTCAATGTTACCATATCAATCTTCCAATGCTAGGTCAATATGTGTGTGTTGAGGGGGAAGTGGGTGTCAGTGCCACATTGTAATCGACACCCATAAACTTAGGTACCAGAGAAAGCAACCCAGCTCCAACTTCAAGTTCTGCTACTTTATAACTACAACAATGACCTAGTAGATTAGTTTATCTTTACATCAGTCAGCATCAGACTGTCATATAAATGCTCCATAACACCAGACATAAACACTCAGGACAATACCTTTCATGCACTATTTCTTAACGCAGGTGTTTCCAGAACAGCAACAATTTAGTTACATTAGACCGGAGTGTCTGCAAACTACATATTTGGCCCAGACCTGCTCCACATGTGTCTTTTGTTTTCTGCTGCTGCCAATAATTTCAACAAATTTAGAGGCTTAAAAATAACACAAAGTTCTTACCTTACAGTGCTGTAGATTAGACTAAAGAGGTGTTGGCAGGCTCTGTGTGTCTCCAGAGGAGACTATCACTGGTGATCCTTCTGACTGCTGGCAGAGTTTAGTTACTTGTAGTTGTAGGACTGAGATGCCCATTTCCTTCATGACTATGAGCTGACGGCCATTTCAAGCCCCATGTCAATGGAGAGAAGCAGTATACGCTCTTCGGGAAGACAGTGGGTATTTGCTAACCAATTATATATTCTATCATACTGTTTGAAATAGTCAGCAGATAATCTGTGTTAAGGGTTTAGCATTTTCCCTGATATATAGTGCACCAGTCAGAGTTCTCCAGAGACATAAAATCAACGGGATGTATGTAAATTACAGACAAAATATTTTAAAAAATATTCTATTTCTCTTCTAACAACCAAGGAGGCACTTCTGACACCAGTTGTGTGCGGGTTTATCCACAACAAGCAATTCTCTGACACCAGCTGGGTGTCCTATAATTTAACACAATTCCGACACTACCTGAGCCACCATCGGATTCTATAGGTTAAAGCTGGGTTCTACAAGACAGCCCTCAGCTAAGGTGCTAATCCCAAATCTGTATTGTCACCTTTGTTTCTGACTCACCAGTTATAAGCCAGAGCTTCCCACAACCCCTTCGTCTGGTTTGATCATTTGTGAGAACAGCTCACAGAACTAAGGAAACATGTTTACTTGCTCACTTACAGGTTTGTTACAAAGGATATGAATCAAGCCAGATGAAGAGATAAAGGTTGAGGTTCAGAAGGGTTTGAGTACAGGACCCTCTGTCCCCACAGAGTTGAAGGTTTGCTACCCTCCCAGCACAAGGATTTGTTCTTGCTCACCAACTCAGAAGCTCTCCAAACCTTATTCTTTTTTGGGATTTGATGGCGGCTCCACTAAATAAAAATGTTTGATTAAATTATTGGCAAGTGGTGATTAATACAACCTCCAGCCCTCTTCCTTCGCAGAGGTAGGAGGGTGGGCCTAAAAGTCCCAACCCTCTATAATTATATGGTTAGTTCCCTTGGCAAACAGCCCCCATTCTGTACTTATCTAGGGGCTTTCTAAAAAGTACCTCCTTAACATAAACTCAGGTGTGTTTGAAGGAAATCTGATAAGAATAACAAGACACCCATTTCACCTTTATCACTCTAAAGTTATTTCAAGGATGTAATTGTTTCTATACAGTTGATATTAATTACTTATTGGATAATACTTTATTCTATATAGAGTAACTGAGGTAACTCAAACCAAATTTAGTCTTGGAAACAACTCACAGGTACCTAGCAAAATGTGGAGGTTTAATGTCAAGCATAAATTGGTATGTGCTTGACCCTGCTGTTAGGAGCCTTCCCACAATGTGCCCTTTGCACTCCTATGGACCTGGTTTAGTGCACTCAAATAACAAGGGCTTCATTATTGTTTTCATCTAGATAGTTCTTAGGATCATTTTATGCTGCTGGAAATTTTGAAAATAAGATAATGCAGCCCTAACCGGTTTGGCTCAGTGAATAGAGCGTCGACTTGCGGACTGAAAGGTCCCAGATTTGATTCCGGTCAAGGGCATGTACCTTGGTTGTGGGCACATCCCCGGTGGGAGGTGTACAGGAGGTGGCTGATCGATGTTTCTCTCTCATCGATGTTTCTGACTCTCTATCCCTCTCCCTTCCTCTCTGTAAAAAATCAGTAAAATATACTTAAAAAATAAAAGATAATGCAGAAATCGAGTAGGTCTTCCTGTTCCACCTGGTTGCCCCCTAGTAACAAAAAAGTTGTTCTTATACTTACTATAGAAAGCAAATTCCTTAAGCTTCAGGTTCCTCAGCTGCAATGCTGCCTACTGCATATGGAGCATCTATCTAGATTCATCACATTGCTCCATCGGGCCGGGAAATCAAGTACAAATACCAGTATCCTGCCACTTCTGCTGCCAGCTATGCTGGGACTAATACGGTTTTAATCTCAAACACAGGAATCTCTGGTCTTTGTCAGCATCCATGGATCCGTGGCAGATTAATTTACTAGAATTTATGGTTATTTTGTTGAGTGTTTGTTGATTTAGGGATTCTCTTCAGTGTCCAATTTATATAAGTTAGGTAAACATAAACATCCCCATAGCAGGCCATATAGATACTATTGTTACAAAATGTTTTTGCGAAAGTAATCTTTGTTTTGTAGCATAATATCTGGTGACTGGACAAAATGTTGGACTGTGGGTGAAGAAAACAGAATTCTTGTTCCTGCTTGGCCAATAATTAGCTGTTAGACCTCAAGTAAAGGAAATGTAGTTATTATTCATTGAGCATCTGCTAAGTTAATGTATAATTTCAGTCTCATGTATACTACCCACATGAAAGGTGTAGAAACTGAGGCAGAGAATGCTAACCAGTTCACTTGAGTATACAGGGCTAATGTGGAGCAGATAAAAGATTGGGTTGAGGAAGTCAGCTCCAGAGCTATACTTTTAACCAATGCTTTTTTGTTTGTTTTGTAAAATAAAAAGATTGTGAATGCTGGAAACAGACATACCTGTGTTAATATATGATTCTGCCACTATTCTCTTTGTGGATCAAATCGCATAAGCCTCTACGCCTCATTTCCTATCATAGTAGAATGTGGAATCTACTTTGAAGGGTGTTTATGTGAATTAAATCAGATCATAGAGTGTGCTGGGCATACTATTGGCTTTCAGTAAATTTTAAGGTTCTTTCTCCAAGTGGTTCTAAAATATGTATGTGGCTTCAACTGTTTTATGTTTAACCTTGTAGATTTTACTTTAAAGTGTTAAGTAAATGTTCTCATTTTGTATAACAGCTTTTTCAAAATTATTTTGCATTTCAAAAACTTTTTTCACTACTTAGTTCAATGATAAAAGTCAGAAAGTTTATATTACCACATTCTGTGCTTTTTGAAATAATACCCCAAATCAAGGATTAAATAAAAATTCTCTTACACTCAAATGTACATAAAAAATGTTAGATGTGGTCATGTAATTTAATGTTTGAAAAATGACACTTTCTGAAATAATTTACTTAGGAGGTCAACTAATTCTTAGAAGATAGGTATTATAATTCTTCACTTTATGAATGATTATAAATTTGATTTTTATAACATATATAAAACCCTGACTTAGTAATGGTGTATCCATCAGTTAACAATGTGTTTGTTATAAAAGAAGCTATAATGCTTGATGAAAACACTGAGTAGTTCATAAAATCTATGCAGCTTGAATTGGTCTCATAATCTCTTTGCAGTTAGAGAACAAAGTGTTTATGTTATTGCATGTAGTATTACTAATTTTGATCATTTAATTATCAGTTATGTTTAATCCACATATAAACTTTGAGAGCTCATACATATTTTAGAACAAATGAAAACAAAAAGACACCTTGGGGAATGGTTTATTATATTGATATAATTAAACTGCAGGCTGCCAATTAAGAACACATGTATTATTGTGAATTTTTAAGCTTAAAGACAGAAAAAGGAAATTACATAAATTCAAAGAAAATTGCCTAACTAAAAACTGAAAGAAAAAAACCTTAAAGTGATTGTTTATAAGCAAAAAAAAGGATTGATTTTTTTCCTGTATAGAAAGAATGTAGTCTTAGACCATTACATGATAAACAATTTAATTTAATAATGTATTATTAAATAATAAAATAGTCTATTTTTAAATTTTGAGCTAAATTTATGTGATGGTTCAGTGTAAATTTGAGAATTCAAAACATAGTGATTAACTTTCAACTTGTTTTCTGTATTGGAGGCATATTTCAGATAGAGGCTGCCTGGTTTCATAGAAATTATTGAAGAACATGATAGCAGAAGTTTAAAGCACATCACGAGAGGACAGATAGTCTTATTTTCTTTCTTTATGACAACCTTCCAAACTTTTGACTCTTCACCAAGAATCCCAAGATTTAGTCTAGAGGATTTTATTTTTACAAAATAATTCAACTTGCTTTACTCATTTTTAATATTGCCTGAATAGATTTCCTAAATGTGTTAATTCCTACCTTAATGATTTGCTGTGTAATTATTTTTATCTACATGTGGTTAACATTTAGCTCACATTTAAATTTGTCTTTCTAGGTTGAATATCCTTACAATGACTTTTCTTTTACTATCATATCATGGTAGAGAAGACCCCATGGCCAGAGACTTGGAGTTGAAAATTCATCTACCTATTGTCTGTATCACATTTTAAATGGCTTACTTTCATTGAGATACAGTTTACTTATGGATTAATTTAAAGGTTATGTTGTATGGATTAAATTATTACATTAACTATGTGGCATAGCAATTAATCAAGTGATAAACTCTCAGCTTAACTGGTTCTTTATAGAAAAGTACCCTTAGTTGTTTCAGTATTTTAACTTTTTTTATTATTAAATCTTTATTGTTCAGATTATTACAGTTGTTCCTCTTTTCCCCCCCCCATAACTCCCCTCCACCCGGTTCCCACCCCATGCCCTTACCCCCCCCCCCAACAACTGTTCTCGTCCATAGGTGTAAGATTTTTGTCCAATCTCTTCCCACACCCCCCACACCCCCTCCCCCACAAGAATTGTCAGTCCACTCCCTTTCTATGCCCCTGATTGTATTGCATTCACCAGTTTATTCTGTTCATCAGATTTGTTATTCACTTGGGTTTTAGATTCACTTGTTGATAGATATGTATTTGTTGTCACTTTGTTGTTCACAATTTTTATCTTTAATTTTTTCTTCTTCTTCCTCTTCTTAAAGAATACCCTTCAGCATTTCATATGATCCTGGTTTGGTGGTGATGAACTCCTTTAGCTTTTTCTTGTCTGTGAAGCTCTTTATCTGACCTTCAATTCTAAATGATAGTTTTGCTGGGTAGAGTAATCTTGGTCGTAGGTTCTTGCTATTCATCACTTTAAATATTTCTTGCCACTCCCTTCTGGCCTGCATAGTTTCTGTTGAGAAATCAGCTGACAGTCGTATGGGTACTCCCTTGTAGGTAACTGACTGTTTTTCTCTTGCTGCTTTTAAGATTCTCTCTTTGTCTTTTGCTCTTGGCATTTTAATTATGATGTGTCTTGGAATCCTCTTTCGATTCCTCTTGTTTGGGGTTCTCTGAGCTTCCTGGACTTGTAAGTGTATTTCGTTCACCAGGTGGGGGAAGTTTTCTGTCATTATTTCTTCAAATAGGTTTTCAATATCCTGCTCTCTCTCTTCTGGCACCTCCATAATTCACATGTTGGTACACATGCAGCTGTCCCAGAGGCTCCTTACACTATCTTCATATTTTTGGATTCTTTTTTCTTTTTGCTTTTCCGGTTGGGTGTTTTGTTTCAGTAATTTTAAAAGCCTGACAAAGATTTGGAATTTTCCATAACGATGAATAATTATCAGTGGCCAAAAGTTGTGTTGATTTGCTCTAATGGAGTATCTTAAGAAGAACATGTGTGATCAGGGACACCATTGTCATACGCTTAGATGGATTTTCATTGAATATCAAGCTACTTATGGTGATAAAAATAGAACTTTATACCTCTAACCTTTAGAAACTTTAATAGCAAAACTAATCTGCAGCATTTCCTCATGGATACCACTTAGCTTTTTATTTTACTAGGAAAGGAGAATTACAAAAACTTCTACTTGAACTTTTCTAACATTAAGTCCCTCATTTAGTGACAAAGGAAGAGAACTTCACCTGTTCAACAAACTGCTGAATTCTACTTCAATTGTGCTTCCAAAAACCATAATATAATTATTGGCTATATTCGCCGACCAGAGCCATCCATTGATTGTGAGATGGATTTTGGACACAGTTTTACATGTCTTATATTATTGTATGCAGTATTTTTTCATGAAATTCAGACCAATCACTGAGTTAAGCCCCTGCCCTCCCCCTACGCCCTCACCCCCCGCACACATAAATATTCTTTTCTATTTGTCTCCATAACATGTTCTTTACTGGAGAGCAATTGCTAGGTGACAGGTGAACACAGAAAAATCTAATTCTTGTTTTCAATTTTATTGCTTACTAGAGGCCTGATGCATGGATTTGTGCACCAGTAGGGTCCCTCAGCGTGGCCTGCGGGAATGGGGCCAAACCCTGCAGTCCAATGCCACCTGCCACTCCTGCCTGCCACTCTGGCTCATCCTGGCCCTGCTGTGCCTGCCTCAGGCTTGCACCCAGTCAGTCCCAATAGGGAAATGCTCATGCTGACACAGTGGTGCTCACCAGCCGTGAGCCCCACCTTTGGCGCCCATCAGTCAGCTGAGCAGAGCTCCCGCTGTGGGAGCTCACTGACCACCAGGGGGCAGCTCCTGCATTGAGCATCTTCCCCTGGTGGTCAGTGTGTGTCATAGTGAACAGTCTACTGGTCATTCTTCGGTCGCTTAGGCTTTTATATAGAGATATTATTGGCTGTTTTATTTTCCCCAAGATGTCACTAGCCTTGCTTTGACTGTTGACTAATGTCAGCCTGTTTCCTCCCTACTTCTGAGGTGTTTGTTATCTGCCAGCACTCACTAGGAACCTCAGCAAGTAATCCTCACATCTTGATGTCTAGACTCTTCACCACTATATTTCTTATTTTATTATGTATGTATGTATGTATTTATTTATTCATTCTAGAGTAAAGAAAGAAGCAAGGGTGAGAAAAAGACTTATTCTCCAGGTGTCCTCATTTCAGATCTATCCTGTTTGACAACCAAATGAACATAGAATTAAAATGAGGCATTTAATGGAAGGTTGTTCAAATGGTGTGACAGGAAAGAACACATTAATTAATATTTTGAATGTTATGCTGCCAAAACTCAATACTTACCTTACCATCCTTCTCTATATAATTCACAGTACTAAGACTATGCTTTTTATAAAAGTATTTTCCTGATTTATGATTATATGACTAAAACTTCATCAAGAAGGGTTGTCACTAAAATCTACCTTGGCAATCACTTTGTTTATGACAATTTATATTAACGTCTAGAAATTTGAGATTACGAGTTTTTTTCCTCTTCAATTAGACATTGCACATGAGGAGGTATTATTTATTGCACATGAAAACATCCATGATGAATTTTTTCTCAGGCAAGCATTTCTTACATATTTTTAAATGAAAATACTTTTTCTTTTTGGATAATCCTCAGGGAAGGACATTTTTTCCATTGATTTTTAGAGAGAGAGAGAAACATCAATGTGAGAAAGACACATCAATCACTGGCATGTGCCCCAACTAGACCAGGATAAAACCTGCAACCCAGGTACCTGCCCTTGACCAGAAATCAAACCTGTGACCCTTTGATGCATGGGCTGATGCTCTAACCACTGAAAAACACTGGCCATGTCTCAAAATACATTTTAGATTTTACTAAATATTACATAATTTATTCATATTGATATATTTAATGAGTTTGATGTCACACTTGCTCATGTAATTCTATCTCTCTCTTTCTCTCATTTATATGTTTAGTTTTCACTACAGTTTTATGACTCTGGAAGTGACTGTGCTTTTGCTGAAAATAAAACCACGTTGTGAAATAAAAAGAAACAAGCATTAATACTTATTCTACTATGTCCTACCATATGCTCTTGGAGAAGTCATTGACCTGCCTCAGTAACTTATTCATATTTCAAAAAGTATAATGTTAGCAAAAATTATAGTAATGAATTATTTTCTAGAAAATCATCCTGATACTCATTTATGTAAATGAAAAAGTATATATAATCACACATAACCTATGATCTTCAGTATATTCAGATATATGGTATTTACATGGAAATGACATCAATAATGATTATAAATCACCAGTGGTGAATTATAATAGATGCATTACAATGGGTATAGATATTTAACCATATAAAATATTTCATTAGTTTTTAAAAAATAGAAGAATAATCATAGTTAAGGCAAGATGAAAAATGCATCTGTATATACTTCATAAGTTTTAAAGAGTAAAGTAAGTTTACCAGTAGAGAGGTTTAGTGAAATAAATTAGAAGCTGTGTCTTATGACTAAAAGTAGCTGATTTAGGTTGATAAGCAATATTAATGGATGTTTAGGTGAAAATTAGTAATGCATAGTGTTTAATTTTATCTTTTTGCATGTATGCTTCATTAAAATTGTGGCCATACGTGGACACATAGCTACAGATTGTAATATTTTTCTTCCTCCATAAACAGAGGTATTGACTGTAAGTATTTAAATTATTTACAGAAGATCTGCCAATAAATCATTTTATTATCCCAGGGAACTTGGATGGAAGAACAATTTCAGGGAGAGAAGGAGAGGGGGAGGAAAATAAGTGGGGTGTGATGTAGTTAAGACTGTATGAAATTGGACTTTAAAAGTCAGGGTTAGAAGAAGTAACCAGTTGTTTATTTCAGATGAGTCAATAGTTTGTTCATACATCATTATATTGTTTACCAAATAAGTTTTTATATTTTTAGCATGTCTTCTTAAAGTTAGTATATTAAGCCCATCAAAATTGTATCACTATTACTTTCCTTCATTTTGACTGCTATAAATGTATTCTCAAACTTTAAAATTAACAAATGAACAAATTAAATGTTAAATATCTATAAATATATTTGAGAAGAGGGATCATTTTAATGGAAAAAATATGAGAAAGATGCTATAAAGCTCTAGGCCCTTTTAAAGGTATAATGTTATATAGTTTTTCATTATTTAAACACATTGACTTAGGTAACATGTATTTACAGAGCAATTGGCTTCAATTTGTTTTAGAGTCAAGTATTAGGTATTAGGAGAGTTTATCCAAATACATTATTAATAATTAGAGGCCCATTGCAGGAAGATTCCTGCAAGAATAGGGCTTCCTGTGGCCGGAGCGAAGCAGAGAAGGGAGCGCAACCCGCTGAGGCAGGCTTCGCTCCAGCCTCCGCCATCCCGCTTGCTTCCCCCTCACCTCTGCCGCCCCGCTTGCTTCCCTCCCGCCTCCACTGCCCCGCTTGCTTCTCTGCAGCTTCACTCCCTTCTGCAGCGATTGGCTTCCTTCTACGTTGTCTTCAGTCTTTGCTCCAGGCCTGTGTATGCAAATTAACAGCCATCTTTGTTGGGTTAATTTGCATACTCATCTGAATGGCTGGTGGGTGTAGCAGAGTGACACCAATTTGCATGTTTCTCTTTTATTAGTGTAGATTATTATTATTTACTAGAGGTACAGTGCACAAATTCATGCACAGGTGGGGTCTCTAAGCCTGGCCTCCCCACCTTCCCCCTCCTCTTTCCCTTGCAGCCCATGTCTGCCACCACCCACTCCAGGTGCCCCATCCCAGCCCAGGCCCTGCCCCTGCCAGCTGCAGGGAGGGGCCAACCACCACCTCGGTGGGTGGGCAGCAGGCTGATTGGAGCCTGCCAGCTGGGGGGAGGGATGAGGGGAGGGACCCAGGTTGCTGGCCACTGGCCCCGAGGAGGGAGCTGGCCCTTGGCCCCCCTGGGAAAGTGGCCACGTCTGCCACCACCCACGTCTGGTTCCCTGTCCCAGCCCGGGGACCCGGCCCCAATAGGGCGATCAGGGCCTGCCGACCAGGGGGAGGGACCAGGAGGTTGGCCTGAAGGCCCCATTGGCAACCAGGGCCTGCAGGCTGGGGGCAGCTCTGCATTGAGCATCTGCCCCCTGATGGTCAGTGTGTGTCATAGTGACTGGTTGCTTCCATCGTAATGGTCACTTAGGCTTTTATATATATAAATCAATTATTGTATTATTTTACATATGAACCACTGTAAACCTACTTTTTTCTCACCCTGTATGTAATATTTAACTTCTTCTACTAAGATATTCAATTCAATCCATAAAATATTTTATCATAATTTTACTTATGAACATATTAAATATCTACATTTGTTTAATTTCCTTTCACTTGATAACACAAGGAAATTCTATAAATTTATAAAAATAACTTTCTTATTCACTTCTAAGTCCTTAAAACAGCATCTATCCAGGCATTAATTTTAAAAACATTATATTCACCTATTTGTGCACCATGTTTATTAGACATTTTCTTTCTATATCCAAAATTGAGGTGTGGCACAATAGTACTAAAACTGACCTCACGGTATCTGAAACAGTGACTATGGCACCCAATGGAATAACTTATTGTTCAAAGTTTTAAGATATCTGAATTTAGAAGCAAAATTTTAGTTCTGTGCTATGTTACTATATCACGAATTGTACTACAACTTAGCTAATTGTTTAAAAAAATTTAAATATAAAATTCTAAAGTCTGTGTAATAATCCTAAAATATTAGATCTTATTTTTTTAAAAAAAAATAAATGTCAAATGTGAATAACTTCCCTGAAAGAATTTAATTGGCTAAACAAATTTGAGAAAAGCCAGGTAAACCTTAGGTTTAATTTGCATGCATTCATTAAACATTCCAAATTCTGTGGTCATTATACAGTGATAGACTAAATATGATTGTAACTAATTGGTAGAAATCTCTTAATTAACAAAAGTTTTATTCCAACAGATGCAAATACAAAGGTCAGAGTGTCCAGCTGGGTGAAAGATTACATAACCCATGATTTTGGCAAATGCAAAGTGCAAGAGAATTAAAGGACCAGAGACAGATGTGTGGAAGAAGACAGTGAGTGCATAAAAGCATGATTGGAAAGTGTGCTCAGGATGTTCTATAAACTTATTCACATGACAATGCAAGACAACAAAGTGACAACAAATACATATTTATCAACAAGTGAATCTAAAAATCAAGTGAATAAAAAATCTGAACAGAATAAACTGGTGAATATAATAGAATCAGAGGCATAGAAAGGGAGTGGACTGACAGTTCTTGAGGGAGAGGTGGGTGTGGGAAGAGATTGGACAAAAATCTTACACCTATGGACGAGGAAAATGGGGAGGGGGGGTAAGGGTATGGGGTGGGGTGGGAACCAGGTTAAGGGGAGCTATGGGGGGAAAAAAGAGGAACAACTGCAGTAATCTGAACAATAAAGATTTATTCAAAAATAAAAAGTATGCAGCCGAAACCGGTTTTGCTCAGTGGATAGAGCGTTGGCCTGCGGACTGAAAGGTCCCAGGTTCGATTCCGGTCAAGGGCATGTACCTGGGTTGCGGGCACATCCCCAGTGGGAGGTGTGCAGGAGGCAGCTGACCAATGTTTCTCTCTCATCGATGTTTCTAACTCTCTATCTCTCTCCCTTTCTCTCTGTAAAAAATCAATAAAATATATTAAAAATAAATAAATAAATAAATAAATAAAGTATGCAAATGGTCTATTTTAACAAGTGACAATAAAACTAGATCAGATTTGTTGGTTTAAAAATCTACCCTTATTAATTGGGACATTTATGGTGAGAAAGTTTCCTAAGTTAAGCTAAGAAAATATTTACTAATCATACATGTTTGAAATGCATGAATGGATATTCAAATTCTGATCCTTATGAGGAGCAATATGGCACATGTATACATACACCCATCACACACATAACAAACCTCATCTAATAAACTCATACCACACATATACCACTCACAACCTTCATGGTGCTTAAAGAAGAGGACTGAATTTTTATATGGAAATAATAAAATAAAATTAATCAAATATTCACTATTAAAATCTAACAGAAATATTTGATTTGACAGATTCTAATAACATGTATCTATATATTGAGTGGCCAGATTATTATGACCACCTGACGTTTGTAGGCAAATTAGCCGTACACTGCATCGTATGGGATATGGAAGCCGAAGGCCTGTTCGAACACCTTTGCTGTCTGCAGTTACCAAGATAAAACATCTCCAATTCGCACAGGAACACAAAGATTGGACAGTTGAGCATTGGAAAAAAGTCATGTGGTCTGATGAATCACGTTCCCTGTTTCATCATGCAGATGGCAGAGTGAGAATTTGGCGGAAACAGCATGAAAGCATGCACTCCACATGCATGAATATAATCCTTCAAGCTGGTGGGGGCAGTGTTATGGTTTCCTGGAATGATTTGGGCCCTTTAATTCCTGTGGAACAACATTCGAATAGCACAACATACCTAAGTATCACTGCAGATCAAGTTCATCCTATCATGTTGATAGTGTATCCCAATGGAGATGGCTTCTTCCAACAAGACAAGGTGCCATGCCACAGTGCTCGTATTGTGCAGGAGTGGTTTCAAGAACATGAGGGAGACTTTACCTTGCTTAGGTGGCCCCCACAATCACCAGATCTCAATCCAATTGAGCATTTGTGGGGCGAAGTTCAAAGAGCCATCAGGCAGCTGGTTCCACAACCATCAAATCTCACAGAACTGGACAGTGCAATTCATCAGGCATGGTATCAGATTCCTCGTATCACCTTTCAACATCTCGTTGAGTCAATGCCAAGAAGAATCGCCGCAGTATTGAAGGCAAAAGGTGGCCCAACGAAGTACTGATGGGGTGGTCATAATAATCTGGCCACTCAGTGTAAATATATATATCCCACGTTCAAAGGCTGTTAAATCGTGTTGTTTACCCATATCTTCAGAAAAAAATCACTTCTACTGTCTTGGTAAACAACCTGCTTCCCTATTTATAATGGTCTGGCCCTCTAGCAACTTCAGCACAAAATTATAGCTAATTTGCCTACAAATGTCAGGTGGTTATAATAATCTAGCCACTTAGTGTATATATACACATATTTCTAAACTTTGCCAAACCAAAGTGACTTTTGAAAGAAGTATATGGTATTCAATTGAAGATTAACAATTTAGAAGTTTCTAAAATAAAGTTTATTTTTTATTTAATGTAATAGGTGACTCAAGGGCATTTTTACTTGAAGATCAGTAACTGTGCATTCTCATCTTCATGTAAACTTGATTTGCATGACAAAATTATACCAATGCAATAACAGGGCAAGCCTTGTACAAGGCTTTGGAGAGGATAAGTGTATTTTACGTGTGGAATTAACTTAATTAATTTGTGGGCAAGGAGTAGACTGTGGAAGATTAAAGATAGCCACAATTTTTTGGCTTCTCTTCTCATTGAGTACTGGAATCAAATTCTGAATGACCAATAGCATGGTAGAGTGAAGTATGTGACTTCTGAGCCTCAGTTACAAAATTAAGCTTTTACCCAGACCTCTTGGAATGTTCATTATCAGAAGCCAGTTATCAATCCATTGGAGGAAGCCCAAGCCCAAGCCCACAAAGCTCAGTGGAAAGTTCCAGAAGGACAGGAAATGAATCTTCCAGCTGATAGCCCCAGCTAAGCCATCCACCAACAACCAGCATGGATGCACCATGTGTGAGCCATACAAACAATGGACCCTGCTGCCCCATTTGAGCCAATTCTACTGTCACTATGTGGACATGAGAAGAGCTGTCACTCAAGCCTTTCCCAAGTTATGAGTTTGTGGGAAGAATACATAATTAGTGTTATTTCAACTTATAAATTTGCTAAACATAATAGATAATTAGAACATGCTGCGTCCACACTCAAATATGCATGTATCATCACATTCCAGGGCCACATAACCCAAGCATTCACTTGATCTTCTCCTAATCTGGTCTTCAAAGCTAATCTAGGCTTCCTGGCACATTTGCCAATATGTCTATATAGCTATTGAGGGTCCAAGGAATTCTGTGAACCCTCAGGTCCATTATGCAGCATCTCAGCTCAGTGTAGATCCCTCTAGGATTCTGACAATCTTCCTGGAGACTATCTTTGTAAGTAGTCAATAGCTCATCTACTCTGGGATTCCCTGTCCACCCCCCCCCCCCCAAAAAAAAAAAATGGATGTTTCATTTTTTTTTTTCATCAACTTGGGAACTAAAAATTTAATACATATGTTTAAGTTCAGGTTAAGCCCCATCCAATTCTCATAGACTGGATGAAATTTAAGCATTTTTAGGATGGGATTTCTTTTCTTACTTCATTCTGCTTTATCCTCTTTTCTACACTATGAATTTCTTGATGTAATTGTTTTCAGAATTACCAGCCCATGGGATTAAACATTATTTGATAACAGTAGATCTTACAATTGAAACTCATCTTTAGTTATAGTACTTTTTATACACTGCAAGAACCTCTCCTAGAATCCAGAATTAAGAAATAGATTCTTTGTTTTCAATTATATCAGTTTTCACTCAACAGTATATACAAAAATATGCTGATTCAATAAGGGGGGAGGGCAGTGTCATGAGCATAGGGAGGTAAAGACAAATGAATCTTGATTTCACTGAAAATAGAAATAAATCCTGCCTCTACAGAAGGTGTGTTTTTTTTGTTTGTTTGTTTGTTTTTTAACAAACATACAGTGTCTTATGTTACTGTTATCAGCCTAATAATCAAGTCACCAGGCATACTTAGAGCCTCCAATATGTTTTATCTATTTAATTCTCACTCTTTCCCCCAAATGTCACTAGCTTTTTTGTACAAGTGCAATTACAGGAAATTGCTCTAGCAGAAAGATTTTTGGCAACCACAGTAAAAACCGATCAATAGTACATCAGACTCATGGTGGTGTAAACTTTAATGGAACGAGTGAACCTGTTTGCTATAAATGCTTCTCACCAGAAATGTTGGTAATTATACAAAGTATGAAAACCTCAGTTGTCACTTGGGCAGCAACAAGGGAAGGTTATAGGAAGTAAGGCTGACAGATTTAAGTCCCAGAACCTCAGGGTAGCAATACCGTAGTCTCTCCTTAGTCCCAGTGTGGCTTTCTGTGGTTTCATTTACCCCCAGTCAACTGCGGTCAGAAAATATTAAATGGCAAATTCCAGAAGTAAACAATTCATATATGTTAAATTACATGCTGCTCTGAGTGGCATGATGAAATCTCTGGAAGTCCTGCCCCATCCTGCCTGGGACATGAGTCGCCCCTTTGTCTAGCATCCCCACACCATGTGCTCCCTGCCCTTAAGCAGTGGTTCTCAACCTTCCCAATGCCGCGACCCTTTAATACAGTTCCACATGTTGTGGTGCCCCCCAACCATAAAATTATTTTCGTTGCTACTTCATAACTGTAATTTTGCTACTGTTATGAATCATAATGTAAATATCTGATATACAGGATGTATTTTCATTGTTACAAATTGAACATAATTAAAGCATAGTGATTAATCACAAAACAATATGTAATTATGTATGTGTTTTCCAATGGTCTTAGGCGACCCCTGTGAAAGGGTCATTCGGCCCCCAAAGGGTTTGCGACCCACAGGTTGAGAACCGCTGCCTTAAGGCAATTAGTAGCCATCTTGTTTTATCTTGGTTATCGGGTCAACTGTTAAGTATTATAGTGTTCATGTTCTTCTTTTACTGAATAACGGTCCCAAAGCACAGGAGTGGTGATGCTGGCAAGGCAGATGTGCCAGAGAGAAGCTGTAAAGTGTTTCCTTTAAGTGTAAAGGTATGTCTGTGTAGGGAAAAAGAGATAGCATATATAGGGTTTACCACTATCTGTAGTTTCAGATATCCCATGGGGGTCTTAGAACATAACCCTTGAGGATAAGGAAGCACTACATATTCAGAATAATATTTTGTGAAAATAAGCTATTTCTACAGCCCATATAGTCTATAAAATCTCTCCTTTCTATAGTTTTTAAAAAGGCTCTTTGCTTTAGTAAGTAGGAACAATAAAAACTAAGTTTTCTCCCATTATTTGGGAGGCATTTGACAAATGGAGGCAGCACTTTTGCAATTCTTCCAGAGATAGTACTTAACCAAGAAAAGTAAGGTGAAGGTCACTTGCAAGAGGAATTGCACCTATATGGACATTGTTTGAATTTCCTTTTGTTTGCCCCTCTCTATCTCTGCCCTCACTAATCCCTAATTTTTGTACTTTATGTACTCCCTTTAAGACATCTAATCTCTGGTGCTGCTTTAACTAAGCATTTATTAATTGAAAAATATGATACTGCAGTGTGAACCAATTGGCTAGTATCCTAAGATAAATTTGTTGCTAAAAAAAAAAGCAACTCTAATATATGTGATGCCCTGAAGATACATTTGTGTTTTGATGAATTCTCCTAGACAATTGAGGGTTACTTCCGGGGGGGGAGGGGGGAATAAAATATATGAATATTCTGTGTTCCAATATTTGCTGATAATCAGATGTTGAAAATGTAGAACATATTCTTAGAGAAATAATAGCATCCACAGATGCTTGAAAGCACGTATGTCCAGAGTGTGTCAGAAGTGTTCAACATCCCTATTGGACCAATGATTCCTAAGCACCAAATAGCAGCTCTGAATCAATGGAAAGATACTTGCCTGTGTCAGAATAAAGTTCCTAATTCAGAGGAGATACAGAAATGTTTTTATAAAATTTTACTAAATACCCATTTTTAAATCAGCAGCCAACATGATGCTCACTAATGAAGTCTTAAATATATTTTCCATTACTGTTGTTTTTGAAAGCCCGAATATTTGAATAATCAGAAGAGATATAATATTTATTTATTTAGGAACAATGAATATTGTATCTCTTCTGTTCAGTGTCTTAGTTTGGGAGTGGTAAGAGCATTTTTTTGTTTCTTGTTTTCTTTTTTTTTAATTTACCTTTATTATTTAAAATATTATAGATGTCCCTTTTTCCCCCTATGGACCCCCTCCACCCAATTCCCGACCCCTCAAACAAACCAATTTATGTAATTCAAGAAAACATTTCCATCGGTTCTCCAAAACATTTTTCTGATTGAAATTATGGCTCATTTTAACATTTTCACTCAGAAAAAATATTACTTTATCAATTCATATTAGTAATACAGACAAGCAAATTCATTTTATTGGTGTCATCCTTTTTTGCTTAAGCATCTTTATAGAAATAAAATTGATAGTCTGATCCACTTTCCCCAAAAGTGTAGATTTAAAGGCTGGGTGACTAAAGAAAATAATCTCATTTCAACCTTTATGACAACGTTTTCCTGTCCATTTTTCTCATTTACTATGGAGAATGAATGAAAAACTACTAGAGGACACTATTAAAATACAAAAGGATATTAAAAATTACAAGCAGATTTCTGTTTCATCTCAAAGACAGCAAGTTGGAAAGAAGTCACTCCCACCCTCACAAGAGAAAAAGCTAGGAAAGACTGCAAAAAATAGATTTGTTGTAAATCCAGGAAAAAACTGAGATCTAAGGACAAATGACCATGTCAACATTTGGAGACTGAAGTGAGACACAAAAATTGAGCATTTGCTTACCTGGATAAAAGCAGAAAAGGCCAAATAAGCCTGCAGGGAGCATGGAAATTTGACAAGAAGTTGTGATAAACTGCTGCAGGCGAGAGTGTGAATAAGCCTGAGAGTGTAGTTTCCTAGGGGCCACAGGCACAGAGAAGTTCCCATCCCCCTATTCTGTTTTTTACTCCAGAATCTCATCAGACTCTCAGTGGGAGATCCTAGGTTCAGAAGTCAGTCACCCCCACACTCCTTATGGTCCAAGCTGGTGAATTGGAAGAGCAGTCACTTGTAAAATCACCCAGGCCTATTTACCCTATATCCTAAGGCCATTGGAAAAAGAGGCAGTGCATTTAAATAAAGAAAATGATACAATGTACATTATCACAATGGGATTAAATGAGATGTTAATAATTTAAAGACACCTGGAAAATCTGCCTATATTTGGAAATTTAAAAATACACTTAGAAACAACTGAGATAAAGGGGAAGTCCCAGGTAAATTAAAAAAAAAAATCTTTTGGATTAAATAAAATGACAATTTATAAAATTTTATAGGATGCAGCTGAATGAAGCATGGTTAAAAAGGGAACTAGTTTTCACATATTGACTCAACAGAAAAGAAGACAGACCCAAAATGAAAAATCTCCCACCTTTAGGATACTTAAAGGAAAATATGCATATTAAAACTTAAAAGGCAAAGGAAGAATTAAAATAATGAAAGAGGAGAAAATAAAGTTGAAAATGGGAACATATTAGAATGGAGAAAGCAAAAATTGTTTCTTTGAAAATATGTTTAAAAACTGATTTGAAACAAGAACCATAGCACATGTCTCACAACTTAAATACAAATTAAATCAAAATCCATCATTGACCTAAATGCAAATTTATAAATTATAACATTTGTGAAAGAAAATACAAGATATCCATGCATTTGAAGGTTATATTATTTGGTTTGAAAATATTAAGTGTTAGGCACTTTCTTGCACTCCATTATGCTTTGCTTTGGGCTCTTACCCCTCCCCGGGATCTTAGGCACATTCTTACGTTCCATTATGTCCTGCCAGGGACACTTGCCCCTCCCTGCGATGTTCCTGTTATTCTCATTGTAGGTTTCATGATTAACAGTCTTTGGCTTCCAGGAAACCTTCTCACCCAGTTTCCAGGGGACAGCCTACACCTGGCCCCCAGCAGCACCTAGTCTGACTGGTTACCTTGACTGACCTTTACAAGAGACATAAATATCCCGCTCCCCCTACTCTGCCCCTGACACTGAAACTGACACACTGGTCTCAGCCTACTGTGAGAGAATGTAAAAAAATTCCTTAAACTCTCACAAGGTCTCTTGGCCTGGCTCCTTTCCGCACAGGCCTAACATTAACAGATCGGTCTTTAGCAAAATTCAATATACTTTGCTCTGTGAAACTTGTGCAAATGAAAAGCTACAACTTAGAGAAAAGCCTTACATACCACATATGTGATAACAAACTTATTCCTAGAATATATAAAGAACCATTAAAGAACAGATTTTAAAAAATCAATTTAAAATAGTTAAAAGATCTCAAGGAACTAGTTACTAAAAATATATGAATGGCAAATAAAAATGTGGAAGGAGGTTTACTTCCTTATTAACGAGGGAGGTGCAAATTACAGCCAGGATGGGATAACAGTACACACGTATGTGATTGGCTAATATTTTTAAAAAGCCTAATGATACCAAATGTTAGCAAGGATGTGAAGCAATAGTAACAATGATAGGGATCAATTTTAAATGCATTTTGATAAGTAAAAGGAGCCAGATCCAAAAAGCTACATATGTATGATTCCATCCATAAGCCATTTTGGGAAAGGCAAAACTGTGGGTCTAGAAAACTGATAAGGAGACAGACTGAGAGGGGAAGCTATGGCAATAATGATGACACTGAAAATGTGTTCCTTCCTGTGCTTTTTATCAAGTATTAAATAAAGAGTAATAGGGCAGTACAATGGGATTCTTTTGGCTTGAAATCAATAGAATTGCTGCCAGCAGTACTCCCTGGGTCCAAAGACAAATGCCCTCCCTCCGCTGTCAGTTGTGGCCAGGGGTATATATTAAGAGAAGAATATGGAATCACCAGATTGAACTTTTCCGTGTCTATGAAATAGTGGCTTTTAGAAAAACATTTCTCAAGAGTTTGCTGTGGGATTTCAGTAGCAAATGCAGTGGTTCAGCTCTTGAATGCTGTGATACAAATGACTAGATTCAAACCCTAACTCTGGCACTTCCTAGAATTATTTCTTCAGGGTAACTCATTCATTCTGGACAAATCTCTGCTTCTTCATCTATAAAGTGGAGCTAAAAATAGGCCTGAATCATAGGATTGTAATATATTTAGACAATTCTTTTAAAATGATTAGCACAGTACCTGAGATATAGCAGTGCTTGATAAAAACTAGGTGTGCTTAATATCATAAAAGCCAGTATATATCAGATAGTAGGCACCCAATAATCTATTTAATTTTATTAGAATAATTTTTAAAAGTATAAACAAGAGAATTATAGAAATAAAAAATAATAAAAACTGAACATCATTTTATTAAATGCATGACCTATTATGACATATTACTATCTTGTTTTTCATAGCCACACTATCACATTACAATAGTCCCATAAATAAATAAATGAAACTATTGCTGTTGGGGATTTAGCATTAAAGATTCAAGTAAATAAAGATATTGACTTTTGACAGTTATTCTACCTGTATGTAAATACATCTTCAGTGTAGCAACATTCTCCATGAAACATTTTCTAAAGCATTTAATATTTGCAGAAGATATTAAATTTCTTGGTAGAAATTCATCCAATATGCATTGCCTATACTTCAAGGAACATTTTCAGTAGTTTATATAAAAATAATTTGACAGCAACTGAGGCTTATATTTTAGAATTTTTGCTAAATTTTGGGGCCCTGGAAGTATTGTGAGACATGGGAGAGGTAATGATCTGGGCAAAGTGAAAAGTGTGATACTGAGTAGGCAAATAAAGAAAGGTATCACTGCTCTGCATGAATCCTTTCCAAACTATTTAATAATGTTCTTAGGCATTATCCACTGGCAGACTTTTATCAATGGGTAATTAGAGCAATACAAATAAAGTAACAAGCAGAGCTTCTAATTGGGCCAATCTGATATAATAAAAGCCTAATATGCAAATCAACCGAAAGGTGGAAGGACCATTGGAATGACCAGTCACTATGATGTGCACAGACCACCAGAGGGCAGACACTCAACGCAGGAAATGCCCTCTGGTGGTTAGTGCTCTCCCACAGAGGGAGCACCACTCAGTCAGAACCCTGGCTCACGGCTGGCAAGCACAACAGCGGTGGCGAGAGACTCTCCTGCCTCCGTGTCAGTCCTAAGGAGCAGCGAGCTGAGCAGTAAGGAGCAGCAAGCAGGAGGGATGTAAGGAGTGAAGGGTTCCAGAATATGAGACGGCGCAGGCTGGGTTGAGGGACTCCCTCACAGTGCATGAATTTCATGCACCAGGCCCCTAGTACAATAATTTCTTTTCAGAAGAAACCAGATATGAAAATATTTTATAAAATTGAAAATATGTATTTATGTATTTTTCATAATTAAGATACATTTCTGGGAATGTTACAAAGACTTAGAAAAGTCTGTAACATTTTGTGACTTCAGGATTTGCAATAAGACCTCACTGTCTTCTCATCCTTTCAGATATGCCCTTGATTCTACTTTATTTGTCAGAGCCATTCTATATAACCTGGCTATTATCATTACATCTAGTATCCAAAGGAAATAATAGCCATAGTCTCTTCTAGTCCTTCAGTCAATGAGCAGGAAATTAATAAGAGAAATAGGAACTGACGTACAGGAAGGTGTACCATAGTAGAGAATTGAAAATTAGAGTTTCTAAAATAATGATTTGGATACTTAAATATTTATTTGATACATTGAACAGATTAATCCTACAAAGTGATATTTCTAGACCATTTTTAGAAATCATCTAATATTAAGTAAATCTGATATTTAGAAATTTACTTATCAAACTGTCAAGTTAGTCAGGATGCATTTGTTATCACAATGACTTGTTTGTGGAAAATATCTGGCATTATATTTACAATTTATTTATTTTTGCTTGATGTGGATAAAGTGAAGACAGAAATTAGTGCTACCACTTTTAAAAATTTAAATGACAAGACATTAGAATAGATAGAACAGAACAATCATAGTAGAGAAATGGAGAGAGACAAAATAAGAGAAAGGAATAAATATAACAGATAAAACACTTACATTAAGAATAAAACAGGGGTAAGAGAGATCTTTAATATTAAAATGATTTTAAGAATTCATTATGTAAAACTTTAAGCCAAGCTTTCAAAAAGATCAATGAAATGAATAAATAGCTCAAAAGATACAAAATGCCACAGCTAAGTTAATTAGAATTAGATATACTGAAGAGACCTATATTTAGTAATAGAAAAAATAATAATAGACAAAATTCTCACACAAAAAAAAAACTTCAGTCCCAAATAATTACCAGGTGAATATCTAAGAACTATAAAGAAATAAACCAAGTCTAATCAAATTCTTTGAGTAAATAGGAAAAATATAGTTAATAGAAGAGAAGGAAATATGTCACACCTAATTTTATGAGGCCAGTAATATTTTTATACAAAATGATATGTGCACAAGGTGTCTCCTTGTTTTCTATGAAAGAGACTGGGAAATCCTCAAGTGTCCATGTATCAGGACATGATATATAAAAGATAGCATATCAACATAATAGAATACTTTGCAATCATAAAAGTAAAATGAGAACCTTTTTATATTTTATACTAGAGGCAAGGTACACAAAAATTTGTGCACTTGGGGGTGGGGATCCCTCAGCCCAGCCTGGGACCCCTTGGGGGATGAACACCTGCTGGCTTAGGCCTGCTCCCCAGGAGATTGGGCCTAAACTGGCAATCAGACATCCCTCTGGCAGCCCGGGAGCCCTCAGGGGTGGTCCACTTGCCAGCGGGGAGCAGGCCTAAGCTGCAGTCGGACATCCTTAGTGCTGCTGAGGAGGCGAGAGAGGCTTCCACCACCACTGCTGTACTGGCAGCCATCAGCCTGGCTTGTCGCTGAGCAGAGCTCCCCATGTGGGAGCGCACTGTTCCTGCATTGAGCATCTGCCCCCTGGTGGTCAGTGTGTGTCATAGTGACCAGTCATTCCCAATCTTTCTGCTGTTAGAGTCAGTTTGCATATTACCCTTTTATTATATAGGATAGAGGCCTGGTGCATGGTTGGTGGCTGGCTGGTTTGCCCCAAGGGGTGTCCTGGATCAGGGTGGGGGTCCTGCTGGGGTGCCTGGCCAGCCTGGATGAGGGGCTGATGGCTGTTTGCAGACTGGTCACACCCCCTTCAGGGTGGGGGTCCCCACTGGGGTGCCTGATCAGCCTGGGTGAGGGGATGATGACTGTTTGCAGCTGGTCACACCCCCTTCGGAGTGGGGGTCCCCACTGGGGTGCCTGGCCAGTCTGGGTGAGGGGCTGAGGGCCATTTTCAGGCTGGCCAAGCCCCTCCAGCGACAGAAGCTCCCAGCCTCTCCTTTTTTTCCTTAGGTTTTTTTTTTTTTTTTAATTCTGGGATTTATTTACCTTCTATAATTGAAACTTTGTAGCCTTGAGTGGAGCTCAGAGCCAGCCGGGGTGGGTGGGAGGGAAGCTTGGCTTCCTCCATCACCAGGGGCAACCAAGCTTCCTGCTTGCTCCAGCTCCGTGGCCATGGCCAGCTGAAAGCAAGTATCTGGGGTTTATTTATCTTCTATAATTGAAACTTTGTTGCTTTGAGTGGAGCTCAGAGCTGGCCGTGGCAGATGGGAAGCTTGGCTTCCTCCATCATTGGGGCAACCAAGCCTCCTGCTTGCTCCAGCTCTGTGGCTGCTGGCCGCCATCTTGGTTGGGTTAATTTGCATATAGTTGCTCTGATTGGCTCGTGGGCATGGCTTAAGGTGTAGCGAAGGTAGGTCAATTTGCATGTTTGTCTTTTATTAGTGTAGATGAACTCTGGATAATTGTATGACATTCAGTGTCCAAGGCTTGTTAATGCAAGAAGCAAGGTATAAAACTGACTATATAACAAAAAATATGTGTAATAGAATAAAAAATATACACACCAATTTTACTTGTAAAACTGGTTCCTTCAGTGGAGAGTGGGCAAGATAAAGTTGGATTATTTAGAAAAAACTTACTGGAGCAAGTGATAACCAAGCCAGGATCTAGAGAATTTGTAGAAAATTGCCAATTAGAAGGAAAGAATTCTTCTAGGATGAGGCTACAGCATTTGCACTACAGTATGGAGAAAAGAGCATGCAATTGGGCAGGGACTTGGATATACAGGCGAAGAGAAGGTATGTAATCATTTTTCAATATATGAGTGTATCAAATAAACATGTTGTACACCTCTCCATTCACTCTTCCCAAGTATAAGATACCCATTCTGAAACTTAAAATAATAATTTTTGACATCAATTAAAAAACCTTTATCTAACTACAATTATGAAATGAAATCATTGTATTATAATCTCACAATGGAAATTGATCCCTTCAATTAAGTGTAACGATAAAACATACTAAGAAATATTTTCAATATATAGCCAAGTTTATCATTAATTCAGATTAATTTCAAAAGAAGCATGAAGATATGTTGTAAAGTCTACATTACAGGTTTCCCCCGCCCCAATTAAATTGTATTATTTAGAATTAATTGTAGTTACTTGGACAATTCTAACCTTAAATCATATTTAATGACATAGGACAACATTTTTATAATTACTACATCAAATCACAAACCTACATGCTGAGAAAGTTGTTTACCATAACTTCTAGGAAATCACTTGCAGTCAGAAAACATTGTGCACAACACCCTTCAATGTAGACATGTAACTTTATCGAGCACTCAGCTGTATAACCCGCAAGGATCATAAAATGTGTTTGCTTATTATTCATCAAGAATCAATATTTTTTAAAACATTATAAAGTGAATGTAATTGTAACTTTTAGAAAAATTGTCAGTATCAAGTTGGGTTTATTGTATTTTTGTTGTTGTTGGTTTATTGTAGATTGTGTGTATCAGTGTAAGAGTTTTGCCCTGCTCTATAAATTTTGATTTGGAAGGTCAGGGGAAGAATTTGCATTTTACCAGTCACTCCAGTAATTAACATTGGCATGCAACACTGGAAAATTTATTAAAAATTAAAAGGGAAATCAAGATTATTAGTATTTGTACTTTTGGGTTGAGATTTTATTTGTAGCCTTTCTTTTGTAAATGAATACATCTGATTAGCTGAAAAAACACATTTTCTTTTTTTGTTGTATGGGTTTTTTTTGTTAATCCTCACCATAGGATATTTTTCCATTGATTTTTAGGGAGAGTGGGAGAGGGAAAGATAGAGAGAAACATTGATGTAAGAGAAACACATTGACTGGTTGCCGCCTATGCAAGCCCAGACCAGGGCCCAGGCAGGAGAGAAGCTTGCAACCAAGGTACATGCCCTTGACTGGAATAGAACCCGGGACCCTTTGGTCCATAGGCCAATGCTCTATCCACTGAGCCAAACTGGCTAGGGCTGAAAAAACATGTTGTTGTTTTTTTCCAAAAATCTTTTCGCTTTCTGCCTGGTATATTTGTGTATTTGCTCAGCATGCCTCTTATAGCTTGGACAATGAAAATTATCCTTCAGTTAGTTCCATGACTGAGTGAAGAAAAATCTATATTTTCATGAATAAATTGTGTGATCTTTTTGTAAGGATCTGGAATATAAGTTTTATGGGAAACTGTGATTAGTTTTCTAAATTGATTACAAAAACATATTTACTATAACAACATATTTGCATTATCAAGAAAAAGACCTAGGCCCAGTCAGTGTGGCCTGGTGGTTGAGCGTCAACCTATGAATCAGGAGGTCATGGTTCATTTCCTGGTCTGGGTTATGGGTTCTATCCCCAGTATGGGGCGTGCAGGAGGCAGCTGATCAATGATTCTCTCTCATCATTGATGTTTCTCTCTCTCTCTCTCTCTCTCTCTCTCTCTCTCTCTCTCTCTCTCCTTTCTCTCTTTCAAATCAATAAAAATATATTTTTAAAAAAGAGTAAGACCTAGATGAGACATAGAATAACTAACAAGTGAGAAGATAATGTGGATATACTTACATCATGTTTTACCATTAAAGATTTGGGTAGACAACCTAATGAGAATACAATTTCTGCTATTTTTATTTTCAATTTGACCTTGAACTAGTTAATCACTGTCTTTAAATTATAATTTGAACATTTAAAAGAGTTAATCTATTTATCATCTTAAAACAGACTAATTAAAAATGAACTTCATGAATTTATTGTGAAGAATATATGACATAATGCATTCGGGTGGTTATCACAGTGTCAAAAAATAATAAATCCTCATTAAGCCATTACTAAGGACAAGGAAAGTCATTAAATCAAATGTCTTTAAAGAGAAGTAAAGTATGGATTTTTTTCATAAGAAAAAACATAAGAATATAAATAAAAAATGCATTCAAATTAGCATTATTGCCTAGTTATGACTATATAAACTATACCTGGATATAAAATATAAACCACAATACCCAAATAATGATTCAATTTATCTCATTTTCATTACTTGACAACAAAACAAAACAAAAAAAAAAGAAAAGAAAAACAAGGGAAAAGAAAGTACTAAGGCAAAACTTAGCAAAATGTTTGGAGAGAGAATACATATAATAGAAAATATGAAAACCATAGCCAAAGCTGATCACAATATTAATGAACCAAAGGAAGAACAGCTCAAACAGATGAAAGATATAAAAGAAACATATTAGTCATTTCCAATACACAAGTATTAGGGGGGGGGGGCAAAGAAAGAAAGGAATATAGGGAAAGTAAGATAGGTAGGGTTCTAACAACAACATTATTAATAAAAATATCTGATTATCATAGTGGAAACATTTATGTAATGTATGCTTCCAGAATGTGGGAATTCGGTTTGAAAATTGCAACACATTTTGTTATGTATTGTCAATTATATTTTGTTATTTGTGCATAGCACTTGGTATTTTCATAAAAATAAAACACATCATGAAAGCATTAGTAACCATAATTACCCACATAAAGGGATGGGTTGTGATGCAGCTTCCATATTTCTGATTAAGAACACAGTGTTATCTCTTTTGTGTGCTTTATTTCACTTTTTGCTAAAGAAAAGATGAAATACTGCTTTTGGCAGGAAATATTCACTCTGTCTGCCAAAATTACTCTTGGTAGACAGCAATTCAAGTAGTAAATATATTTTTATGGATAATTAGTTGATTGAATGTCTGTGTGAATTCGAGTTTTTTTAATATTCATGGCTAATTTATATCTATGAATATTTTATTAATTTCTGTTTTGTTTGAAATAATGATGCTGCAATAACACAGAAGCCAAATACTTAACATTAGTAAACTCTAAATACTAAGTCAATGGCATTTCTATGATTAAGTATCACCCCAAGCTTCTGTGACAGAACAATTCAATATGCAAAATACAAACACTATGGCTCAGGTAGAGAGACCTGTAATCCATTATTTTCCTTAAAAGTAGAAAACCTAGATACTGAGCCAAATTCATTTTTTTCAAGACTTTTGATGAAATCACTTGATTACAGGAAATTAAGCCTGCTTTTTAGTAACCGAATCCTCATCCACAGAATGGGTTTCATCACATGCCTGAGACGGATATATACACATTTTTGAGGTAGACATTCACTTATTGGACAAATATTGTCCAATTTAGATTTGTATTTAAGCACATATACCAAAATACCATCATTGTTTACCTTTGTTTTGTGTGTTGTTTTTTTTCAATGATATGTAAGCTTTTAAGGATAGACATAGTACATTATATTTTGTTCTTGCTTATGTCTTGGTTTCCTGGCTCTAATACAATAAAAGTTTTATATAAATGAACAAAGATATAGAAATTCAAAATGTGCTCCCAAAGAGTCATAAGAGAGAGACTTGATATTTAATTCTAATCAGTGTACTGTAGGAGCTCCAACCCAGGGAGCATCATGCTGTTCTTCGCTAGTCAGCAAAAACCACTCGGGAGACCTGAGGGGAAAGACATAGTCTTTATTACTTAAACAATGGGGAAGACCTTGAATGGCAGTCAGTAAGATGAGTTTCTGAACAGGCCAAGGCCCTTCAGGGGCTTGACTAGCAGCTGGGGAGGGTGTGGGAATGTGGATGGGAATGGCCTGCTTGCAGGACTAGGACAAACAGAGAGCCTGGTGAGGCTTATTAGCCATCAGAACTTGAGAAACACTTGGGTATGAGCTGCTCTGCTCCTTGCGCCCATTGGCCAAGAGGATACATTCCACTGACTGGGATGGGGGATGGGGCTAAATCCTTGCTTGACCCTACACTAAGCATGGGATGATAAAATAGTATCATAATTTTCTGATTTCTTCCAAAGTCCTGAAAAAGAATGTTTCATACTGTGGGCCTTGCCTTTCAGATTCTTGGCTCTCTTTATGTGGTGACAGGTATAGCTTCTCTGCCTACGACCCCTGCCACATTTTCACTATCGCCCAAAGCTGAAAACCACAACGGCAATCCAAGCAGGTGCATGCAGTTGTCCCCCATGGAGATGGGATCTCTAGTCCTTTCAGCTGAGCAATCAGAAACAAATTTGAAAGATTTGAGGAGCTGAAAATCCTTACTTTCAGTTTCACTAGAAAACTGGTTCTCCGTATGTCACCATTCTGCCCCGTGTCAGTATCTATAGCAGGAATATCTATGTAACAGTTTGGGGCCTTACTGAAGCTACCAAAACCACATTTCTCAAAACCCCTTCTCATATTTCTCCCCGTGCGCTTCCCCTATTGACCATACTCATTTCATTACTAGTCAATCAAGAAGAAAGAACCAGCCCTAACTGGTTTGTCTCAGTGGATAGAGCCGCGGACTAAAGGATCCCGGGTTCGATTCTGGTCAAGGCCACATGCCCAGGTTGCAGGCTCGATCCCCAGTAGGAGGCATGCAGGAGGCAACCAATCAATGATTCATCATTGATGTCTCTATCTCCCTCTTCATTCCTCTCTGAAATCAATAAAAATATATTTTAAGAAAAAAAAAAAAAGAGGAAACCAGCATGGTGGCCAAACACTAACATTAATCTAAATTTCTGTCTTAGATCTTGTGACAGAGACTAGACCCCTCTGCGAGATATTTAAATAATTCTTCAGCTTTTGAAATCATTTCTATTACAAAACGAGAGATGCCCCATTACTCAAGTCAAATTCCATATCCACTGTTTATGTCTCATGTTTTGGAAAGTTTTATATACAAATACAGAAATAAGAATGCTACAGGACCTCTTGTAATGACTATATTGATACAGAATTCTGTCTGAATACTATAGAACCTTAGTGATTCAAATTTCTAATCTGTTTTACTAGTAAATTATAGTACAAATGTTATAATTTAAGAAGTGGAACTCTAAGATACCTCAGTTTGAGTCCCTATTATTCCATATATTAATGTGTGGACAAATGCTACAGTAATAAAAATAGTATGATACTGGCATAAAAACAGACACACAGACCAATGAAACAGGACACAGACCCCAGAAATAAACTCACATATATACAGAAAACTCATCTTTGATAAGAGCATTAAGCATATGCATTGGGCAAAAGATAGTTTCTTCAACAAATGGTATTAGAAAAACTAGATAACAGCCCCAGACAAAAGACTAAAATTCACCCTTATACACCATACACAAAAATGAACTCAAAATGGATTAAAGATTTAGATGTAAGATCTTATATGGAAAAATTCCTAGAAGGAAACAGGGGGAAAGCTTCCTGACATTGGTTTTAACAATTATTATTATTTTTTTAAATATGACAGCAAGCACAGATAAAATAAAAATAAATCAGCAGGATTATGTCAAATTAAAAAGCTTCTGTACAACAAAAGAAGCAATCAACAGAATGAAAAGGCAACCTATGAAATGGGAGAAAAAACTGCAGACCATGTATCTGATCAGGGGTTTAATCCCCCAAATATACAAAACTCTTATAACTGTCCAATTAATTAAACAAAGAGCTATGTGGCTCCCATACCTTGGCAGGCTAAGTAAGCAAACCTAACCCTGTAACTGCCTCCAGATTGGGAAGTCAAAACACTACAGACAACCAGTCACAAACAGCCATTTGGGCTTTAAGCCCTTCCCAGTCAATAATTTCCTTACTTTGCTTCACTTTTCCTTGTGAAAGCCCCTCCCCCGCTCCTGTCTGCTGAATGCCCACAACCACTTCCAAATTGGTGCTGCCCAATTCAAATACATTTGCTCAAATAAACTCTTAAAGTGTTTGACATACCTTAGTTTATGTTTTCACAGTTCTGGTGTCGGAAGAGGGAACCCAAGGAGAGCCCCCAGCCGCCCCGGAGCAGAGGTACCTGTGGAGCCCCTGTGCTCTGGCTGCCTGAGGCCCCTGAGCTCAAGGGTAAGTCCTTCTGGATCCTGGATCGCAGCTCTCAGCTTCTGCGTGACGGCTTTTAGAAGCCATTTGAGCATTTCTTTCTATATTCTGGGTCCAGAAACCACCTAGAGTCGGATTGGGCGGAACTTCCGGGCTCAGCCTGGGTCTGACTGAGGTCCAGCTGGATGCACCAGCAGGTGAATCTAACCAAAGATCATCTTGAACTACAGAGGCACAGTGGAAACCTTTAAACCGGATACACTCAACCATTTAGGAGGTGCCCTAGAGAAGAAAGGGCCTCGGCCCGGCGCTCGCCATAGAGGAAAATAATTTTTCCTCCTCTAGTTTATTGTGTCCAGGATGAAGCCCACGGGTTCAGGCCACTCGCTCCGGGCGCTGCAGACCGGCCTCTGGGAAAACTGGCAGTCGGGCAGGAGGTAAGAATTCTCCCCAACCCCAGCTCTCTCAGAGCTGTACCTGGGGTCTGGGCAAGAGAGGATGGTAGAAAATAAATTTTTATTGTTGTTGTTTTCCAAAGTCAGATTGGTAGGAGAAAACAATGGTTAGTGATCCGTCCTCTTCCTGGGACAGTTGTTGCCTCTTCTCCGTCTCATGTTATGTCCTGAGAACTTGGCTGGGCACAGGTAGGGGGACTGAAAATATGGTAAATAGTGCTGTTCTGTCCTGCGGGGGTGGGCTTTCAGGATGACCGAAATTGGTTGTTACTTCTACAGGTAGTGGTGAGGGTGTCTGTCCCAGTCATAAATCGTAGTCAATAATCCTATTTCAGGGGCCCTGTCAGAAATAGGGGGAACTGCTCTGGTCCAAAGGGCATGCAGGGAGGGACCTCCTGAGGCCCAAATGGGAGAGTGAACTGGGCATGTGCAGGCCGAACATTTTCCAGCAGTTTAAGGTCTGTGTGACTTTGGCTTCGGGCACAGAATGCTGTAGTGCCAAAATTTGAGGTCTCTCAAGGTCTAAGGCTGTAGAAACCCAAATGTGTCTGTGTATTTGCATACCCTTGCGGCCAGGTATTCCAGCAACTCAAGGTACATACATATAGTATGTCTGTATAGTGGAATAGTAGTAGACCATAAAAAAGGTAACCCGCCGAAACCGGTTTGGCTCAGTGGATACAGCATTGGCCTGCGGACTGAAAGGTCCCGGGTTCGATTCTGGTCAAGGGCATGTACCTGAGTTGCGGGCACATCCCCAGTAGGAGGTGTGCAGGAGGCGGCTGATCGATGTTTCTCTCTCATCGATGTTTCTGACTCTCTATCCCTCTCCCTTCCTCTCTGTAAAAATCAATAAAATATATTTTTTAAAAAAGGAAATCCTGCCATTTATGATAATTGGATGAACTATGAACCTGGTGCAGTATCCTAAGTGGGATAATAGGGCAGAGACAGAATGACAAATACTGTCTGATCTCATTTATATGTGGAATCTAAAAAAGAGGAAAACCAGAGAGGAAAACAATAGTTTCCAAGGGATGGAAATAAAGAGGGATGTGGGGCAAAGGGCACAATCGTTCAGTTATAAGATGAAAAAGTTCTCCAGAGCTAATGAATAGCATGGTGATTGTAAGTAATGACATTTTGTGTACTTGAAAATTTCTAAGAGAGTAAATCTCAAGTTTTCTCACCACACACACACACACACACACACACATGCACACACACACACAGACAAATATAGGTAATTATGTGAGGTTATGGATTGTTAGTTAACTTGATTGTTGTAATAATTTCACAATGTGGATGTAAATTAACACATTGTGCAACCTAAATATATACAAATGTTGTAAATCATGCTTCAATAAAACTGGAAAAAAATAACAAAAGCAGATCTAGAGACAGAGAAGCATTGATCAGACCATCAAACCTCAGAAGGAAGGTAGGGGAGGGTGGGGGTAAGAGGAAGAGATCCACCAAAGGACTTGTATGCATGAATATAAGCATAACCAATGGACACAGACACTAGGGGGGTAAGGGCATGAGTCGGGGGGGGGGGGGGTAGAGGGGGATAAGGACACATATATAATACCTTAATCATTAAAGAAAAAAAAACTGGAAAAAATAAAGGAACTACTTCAGTTTTAGTTACTGCTCTTCCATATATTAGCATATAAAGGAATGAGATTTAAATAATTTTGAACTTCAGTTTCCTTCTTTCAGCCATACACTTATGAATATTTAATATGTATTTGAGATCAAATAGTTAATAGATGAGGCAAATAGAACAATGTTTAGGAATGATGTTTTCCATGAGCCACAGTCTTAAACCAAAACCCAATGGCAGCACTTTATTTCTTTCAAAGTATCTGGCAAAGTTTGACTTTATGAATTGCTAATTCTGTTTTAGTTTAGAATTATTTACATATCTTATGACTTTTGTCAAATATCTTATGCTGCTTCTAAAGAGAGTTACACATAGCTAAGGGTATAGTCTTTTCCCCATTACTTCATTGACAATCAGGGAAAAGCATGTATGTTGTGAAAATATTTCCTTTTAAAGACTTCTAATGCTTTGCATAGTTGTAAAAAAAAGCATATCTAATGTACTTACTTGGAGTTAAAATTTTAGACAGAGTAGAAAAATGCTAAAATATTCTATGTAGATATTTAAATTTTTAGAGAATAATTGAAATCAATATTAGAACTATTTATCTTGATCAATTCTATGGAAGTAAATACTATTGACTTGAATTTCTAATTAATTTATCTTAAATTACACAGGTAATTCATAGATTTTTTAAGAACAGTTTATTAAACATATTGCATAAACATTTTCTCCTAGGTAAATGAGGCTTTATAAATTGCCAACCAATATTTAACATACATATTATAAATTTCTTAAAAGAGGCATGTATAAAATTTATAAAGGTTGAGAAGGGAAATTGCCTATCTGTACTTGAAAACCAGGGAAATTTCTTATCGTATTAAGGACATTAATGAGCTGACCTTTGGAGATACATGCCTCCCTGGTTTTCTCATCATGGGGCTTTAACGGTTTGCATTTGCTGTCTATATGGTATTGAGGACCTTGATAACTGGGCGTGGCCCCAAGATGACTCTGTACTGACTTGTATCCAGGTAATTGTTTTGTCATCCAAACAGACTCAATGGTACGGCTTCATCTTTACCCCCATATGGACCCAAGCAATTTTGATCAGTGTGTTGCCTTTCTATCAGGACTTAACCAAAATTTAAATATTCTCATTTTCTGCCTGCAAAGCTCTCAGAGCACAACATTTTTATAAAAAGGTGATCTCAATACTTCATTTTTCTATTTGTTTTAACATTAATCCATGCAAATGCTGGTATTTCAACATGTGAAACTCTCCTATAGCTCTTCTTTGTAAAATACTGGAGATAAACAACCCTCTTGTTTGGGCAGGAATAAAAGAGCCTTGTCTATGTCAAGGGCTATCTTAGTTGTTCTCAGTTTCTCAAAAAAAAATATTTTCTCTCTAACTATGTTTTTTTCAAAAACTATTAAATATTGCTATAAAGCTGTGGTTGAATTTAAAAAGTTTCCAGTGGATTTCTTGACAATTTAAATGCTTATCAAAAGCCTCAGATCAAACCAATGTCTAACTCCAGTAGTACAATTATTTTTGGTACCAAAAATCATGCTCCACTGTAAATCTTATATTCTCTTGGAAGAAAGACATCTATAACCTCCTTTGTTTTTACCTTCCAATAATACTGAAATCTTATTAAAACAATTAGAAATGGGCAAAACATTCAATGCTTGTGAAAATAATTATGGAACTCTGTGTTGAAATATTGTAATCAATGAGGGTCAAAATCTTCTACATCAACAGCTTAGTTCAGGGGTGGGCAAACTTTTTGACTCAAGGGCCACAATGGGTTCTTAAACTGGACCGGAGGGCTGGAACAACAGCATGGATGGAGTGTTTGTGTGAACTAATATAAATTCAAAGTAAACATCATTACATAAAAGGGTACGGTCTTTTTTTTTTTTTTAGTTTTATTCATTTCATACGGGCCGGATCCGGCCCCGCGGGCTGTAGTTTGCCCATGGCTGGCTTAGTTACTTTACAGCTTGATAAGGGCAATGTCTTATTTATAAAATTAGTCACTATGCTTTAGATACTAGAGTTACAATACTCTCTTTTCTTTAAGTATTTATTTATTTATTTCATTATTTATTTTACTGACTTCAGAGAGAGAGGAAGAGAAAGGGAGAGAGAGAGACAGAAACATCAATGATGAGAGAGAATCATTGATCAGCTGCCTCCTGCATGCCCTTACTGGGGATCGTGCCCACAACCTGTGCATGCGCCCTGATGGGGAATCTAACTGTGACCTCCTGGTTCATGAGTAGATGCTCAACCACTGAGCCATATGGGCCTGGGATACTCTTAAAATGCTTCCTATTTGTAAATTACAACAGAAAAGGTATTTCTGTGTACATAGTTATGTGGTGTACTGTGTATGTGAGTATATGTGTATGTTAATATGTGGTTATTTCTATTTTTATGAACTTGATAAATAACCTGGCTAGGATAGTGCTTCCAGAAATAGCTTGTTTATCTTAAGATTACTTTAGGAGCAATATTTATCTACTTAATTATATTCTGCATTCTTAACATTTGTAATCAGTTTCTTTTGGAAATTGATTATAGATACTGAGAAAAAGGGAGAATGCTACGCTTGTAATTTTTTTCTCCCTTTACTGGGGTCAATGGCTTTGAAAAGCCTCCCCCCCCCCACCCCCATAATGATTGATTACAATATTTCAACACAGAGTTCCATAAGTATTTTCACAAGCATTGAATGTTTTGCTCACTTCTAATTGTTTTAATAAGATTGATCTTTTGTGATTGTTTTATTGTAAGGTATTTATTTTAAAATAAAATGCATTGTAGGAAATTGATTTCTGTTTCAAGGGAAGAAAAGTCCTCAATAGATATTAGACTGAGAAAAAGAAAATTAAATTAAAAGATCAATTTTGAAGCCCAGGTCTTTGAATTTCCATTTATAATCCATTATTTTTGTACCCCTACATCTCTTTAATGATTCTGAGTAACAGTCTCTGAGTTTTGCCTGAAATCTGGCTTAAATGCTTTTCACATGCCAGACATACTTTAAAACTGAAGGACTTGGTTAAACATATTTAACCACTAATCTATATGACAATGTACATTGACCATTAAATAGATCTTAGGTAAAATCTGGGGCTGATTTTACTTTAATTGGAGATCCTGTAAAACCATGTATTAAATCAAATTAGATTAAACATAACAAGTTATTAATAAGGAACAAGAACAAGTAAAAATAAATTATTAGTAAAAGAGAGATACAGAGATAGCGAGATAAAGAAAAAGAGGTATTTTACATTCCATGGAAAGAGTCTGAATTTCAATAAAGGTGAGTAAAGTGTAATGTAGCAAGAATTCTTCACAGACCTTTTAGCATCCAAATTATGGCATGCATATTGCATGGTGCAATTTTACAAGCCTACAAAATAGTAACATTAATGGCCCAGCATCCTTAAAATCATAAGTCTGCAAAATGATTCACTTGCCATGCATATTGAATATTAATAACATCAAGTAGTTGCATTTATTAACCTTTTACATTAATGGTCAGAAATGAAACATGCTGAGAACAATTGCACAACAGAGGGGAAAATGTTTCTGATGACTATTGGGTTTAATTTGACAGTTAATAAAAACCATCAAGTACATAGTATGTTAGATTAACTGATCTGGATTCCATATGACAAGTCATTATTATTAAAGGCAAATAGAGGGTATTTTCAAATACGCCCTGGAGTGAGGTAGACTAAAATATGATGGTGCACTCTTGAATGTCAAGGACATTTTGTGCAGTGTGTAATTGAAAACTACATGTAATGTGCAGTTTGGGGACCATTTCATGTTCCTCTGCAGACCTCAAAGCATCACACTGAATATCTTATTGGAATCTGTCAAACTCAGCTCTAGGTTCAAATGCATAACAAATATTTATGGACAATCACCATTTTGATGACAGAGAGAGTGTGTCAAAGCGAACTACATCATTATAGTTAGCATATGAGTAAGTGTATAAGTGTCTTAACTGTTTCTATTTCCCCTTCAATTTCTTTTACTTAAAAATTAGTCAAATTTTACATAATCTATAAGTTAGCCCTTATTAGAAAATTAGAGTCATGGGCAACTGGGTGATTTTTCAATAATGTAGTGAGTGATAAGTTATGATTCTGACTAATTATGCCTTCCTAAATGTCATCCACACTCATTAAGAAGTATGTAGACCATCAGAAGTAGGACAGTTTTGTTTTAAGAATATTGAAAGTTTAAAGTATGCAAATACTGGTAACCTCATAAATAAGTGCTTTACAATACAAGATATCTAAAATATTGACAAATAAAAGTTATTGTTTACTATAAGAATTTTGGTACGCTTATCACTCTATACATACACCTATATATGCATTACCAATGGACATCCAATGGACATAGGATGGTGCAGACCTGTGGCAAGCACGAACCAGGTGGAGGGGAGCAATGGGGGGAATAAAAGGGACATCTGCAATATGCTCAACAATAAAGATTTAAAAAAAAAATCTTCCCTGTGAAGTATTTCACTGTACCATCCCTACTGGGATGGTGGTGTATGTCCACCTCTGGTTGTACAAATGTACACTGTATACACTGCAAAGTACTGCCTTTACCGCATGCTTTTGTAATGATTAAAGTGTCAGGAGACTGAGCAACTTGAGGACAGGGACTATGTGTCACCAGTTTTGTATCTATGGTGTTAAGCATTTGCCTTGGCATGTAGAAGATACTCTTCAAACCTTTCTTGTCTAAACGAATACCACATGGGTGAATGTTTGTTTATGGCTCATTGTACAGTTGGATTTTTAACTTTTTCTAAAACAAAACTGTATTCACAGACAGTATTAAAGAATGAGATTCATCTTTTAAAAGAGGAGTGGCGTTTAGTTCTGTAACCTGTCGGACTATTATCTCCACAAAGCAAGGTATACACGAAGCATATCCCTGGAAGGGGCTGACGGCAAACCACCAAGATTCAACTCAGTCCTCCAGGGCGGCTAGAGAGACCCCGGAAATACCTGGGAGGGTGGGTACTGCAGAGAGTTGGTGACGCACTTCCAGCCTGGGTTACTAGTTTTTGTTGATTTTCTTGTCACCGGAAGGGTGAGCACTAGGTGGCATAGCTGCAGGTAGGAGGACTCTTGCATAGGGCCAGGTGGGGTGCACCTCTATTTAAGGAAGGACGATGAGTTCCGTGGCTTTTTGCAGGGTTCGCTCTCTACTCACCTGAAGGCAAAACCCCGGAAAAGTGGGCACGTGCAGAAGAAAGATGAGTTCACGCTTAATGGCAAGTGGAAGCAGTGGCGCTGAGGCGGGGGGCGGGGGGGCCTGGAAGGTGGCTGCAGGGGCCCGGGTCACCGCCCGCTCCTGTGTGATGGACTCTGATAGTGAAAGTGGAAGGAGACTCACCGGGAGTTCGGGAGTCTGACTGTCCCTGGACTGTCTGGATCCGAAACTTGTCAACAGTATTGTAGTCGGTTCTGTTTTCAGGAGGTGGCTGGACCCGAAGAGGCACTGAGCTGGCCCAGGGAACTTTGTTGTCGGTGGCTGAGGCCTGAGATGCACTCGAAGGAGCAGTTCTTGACCATCCTGTCCTCAGAGCTGCAGGACTGGGTGCAGAAGCACTGCCCCAAGAGCGGGAACCAGGCTGTGGGCATGGCACAGCTCCTCACCCAGAGACTGGTGAAGGTCAAGGATGAACCTGTAACCTGGGAAGAGTGGGAGCATCTGGACCCAGTTCAGAGAAACTTCTGCAGGGATAGGGCACTGAAGGGTTATGGGAACACAGCCCTACCAAGTTTGGGAACCAGAACAGAGAACAAAGAGTTGATTGCAAAGCAAGAAATTCTAGAAGTAGAGACACAGATACAGCTACAAGAAGGGTCCCAGGGGAAGGCTCCCCTGTTGTCCAAATGTGGTGATATGCAGGAGGAGACCCCTTAATCCTGAAACTTGAAAATTCTGAGGAACAAGGACTCACCAGCATCTCAGATCTCAAGAATGTTCCCACAGAAGAGGTAGATGACAAAAATAATGAAATTGGAAATAGTGCCAGAAGTTCAAACTTAATTTTTGTCAGCATGGCCTGACAGCAGAGAGGTCTGTTAATGGTGCCGAATGTGGCAACAAGTGCAAACAGAGTGTAGATATGGTGAAACATCAAGTGGTGAAACCTCACAAATCTGTTGACAGTGTGGGACATTTCCATACTTCAGGCCTTTTTGAGCCCAGAGGCAGCTCCATGAAGAAAGACCTTATAAATGTGATAACTGTGAGAAGGGTTTCAAACAGTGTTCTGACCTCCTGAAGCACCACAGAATCCACACTGGGGAGAAACCCTATGAATGCCAAGAATGCGGGAAGAACTTCAGTCAGAGCGCTGGCCTGATTGAACACCAGAGGACACATACAGGGGAAAAGACATACACATGCCCCAAATGTGGGAACAGCTTCAGACAGAGCTCACATCCCAGTCGGCATCAACAAATCCATAAAGGAGAGAAACATTATAAATGTACCCAATGTGAGGAGACCTGTTGTATTTCCCACCATTTTAGGCATCAGAGAATCCATAAAGGGGAGAGACCCTATACATGTGAAGAATGTGAGAAAAGCTTTAAACGATGCTCTGATCTCTCTAAACATCAGAATCCATACTGGGGAGAAGACTTGTGAACTGTCTGTGGGAAATGCTTCCGTCAGAGTATGACCCTCATTATACACCAGAGAACTCACACTGGAGAAAGACCTTATAAATGTCTTGAATGTGGGAAAAGCTTTAGACAGAGTCCACACAATATCTGACACCAAAGGATCCACAGAAATAAAGTCCCATCATTTTGACATGGTTCTACATGAAACACACACACACACACAAAAACAAATGTTGATGTCATCCTAAAACAACTACACAAACACACCCAGAAATAATGTTTAACCAAATATCTGAACACCCAAACATCTTGGCACCAACTGTCTGGGGAAAAGATGAGTCAAATTGACACAAAGAATTAACCATCACAGTTGATAGGGGCAAAGGATCAGAAGAATTTAAGATACAGCATTGAGAATGCCATAGAAGCTGTCCAAAGCTCAAGAAAATGCATATAATGACCAAAACTGAATCAAACCAACAGGTGTATGCTTTAGTGTCTCCAGTTGTGAATTCTGAAGACCTTGGATATTTCTTAATCTCTTCTTCAGAATCATGCCA
Organism: Myotis myotis; assembly: GCF_014108235.1. Lineage (NCBI taxonomy): Eukaryota > Metazoa > Chordata > Mammalia > Chiroptera > Vespertilionidae > Myotis > Myotis myotis. The sequence goes on from NW_023416401.1 coordinate 47,349,746, forward strand.
ATTTCATCACCAGGCCTGCACCTACTTAAATATTGCTGAATCCTTGTGATTTTATTTCTGCTACCAAAAATCTAATTCAATTTGTCATCATTTATTAATTGGACCTGGTGCCTATGCCCCTGACCCAGTTTTCCTGTGTGGCTCTTGCTGCTGCAATCCATTTCCCACTTATCAGCGAGATTGATTTTTGTGACACATATATTGGATCAGTCAATTAAAGTAATTAGTATAGGTTTTCCATTGTACTTAGAATAAAATCCCAGAGTCTTGAAATGACCTACAGAACCCTGCACGAACTGGTTGGTCCCTACCTTCCTCTCAAGCCCTGTATTACACTCAATAACTTGTTCTCTCCATCACATTTGAGGAATTCTGCAAAGTAATCCTTGACTCAGAACAGTCACACAAGCTGTGCTTTCCATAGAAAGCTCTTGCCTCATTCATCCATAAACTGCCTCCTTCACATCATTAAAGGCTCAGCTTAAATGTTACCTTTATAGAGACTGTCTTTGTCAACCATTTCTCAAGGAAGCTGATAGCTTACAGTTTTGATTGATCACCATATGTTATATACTATTCATAAATAGTATAAATTTTCCCAAAATATCACTTGCTTCCATTGGCAGTATTTCTAAATCTATTTGTAGCCAATATGGGCTGGTAAAACTAGGTGGAAGAAAATAAAGGAATACCTGTACTGTGTATAAGCTTTCCTCTCTCTATACTAAGCTAGCACTAACTGTAGTAGTCTAATATGTCATTACTAATATGAATATTTTGATGATAGCATAGTCATAAATAAGATTTTAATTTTTTTTTCATTTTCTTTATTATATAAGCTTTGAAATTTTATAAATATTTTACTGGTTACCAAAATAAATTTATTGACATCATTTTATTCCATAATTGAAATGCTATAAATTAGCTGTGATATATGGCATTCAAATAATTTTTCGGATGAAATAAAATACAAGTGGGTGAAAATAGCTGAAAAATTATTGTATAATTATTCTCTATGTGTCTAATGGAGCTATGCATGGAAAGTACCTCTCTGAAGCTGCTTCTTTACAAATGTAGAAAAGAGTAGGAGGTGGATATTAATTGAGACATCACCCCCCCCCCCCACACACACACACAGTTAAGACACTGCAAATTCAGGGATTTCCTTAATTCTCCATAAAAAACCATGCATACATTTGAGGCTTCCTGGTAGAAATTGTGAATTAGAAAAATAAGTGGATGGTTTATGTAAAGGATATACAAAGACAAAAATGATATATAGTTGTTTGGAAAATAATACAATAATTAATAAATAATAATACAAGAATAAACTGTTTTGTGTATTCACAACTATACACTTCCTTTTGCCCCACCCTGTCTAAGAGACTAGTTATTTAGTGGATCAGTGAGGCAATATGAAAGAGAAAAAGGACTCTTTAGAAAAGGTGAGTTAGGGTAAAATAATATATATATAGAGAAAAACATATACATAGAATTAGGTATACATATAATATACATGGTAGAGTGAGACTTATTCTGACACTGATTATATGTCTATATTGTGGAAAGTACTTGAGTGATTAAAAAAACAGTTGCCCTTAATCTTATATTTCAATTAAGACAAGGTAATTCATAGAAAAGGGTAAAGATTATAGTATATTCCAGTTTATAATGACAAGATATAAATTATTTATTCTGAAAGACAGGAAAACTATGGAGGCTAGACTAGCTGAGAAAATAGGAATACCTGAAGTGAAAGTTTGGAAGCCCAAGAAGTTACATTGCTTTGTTTCCCATATCAGGAGATAATTCAGTGGTTTAGTTATAAAAATGTTCTGTCAATTAGAGCATAACAGCCTTTTATGTTATTTATCTCATTGTGGTACAGAAACAATTTGGGTTTTTGATTTCACAATTCCCATGTATTTTTATATATTGCTGTTACAAGTCATCTATTTTGTAACATTCCATTTAATAATAAGCTGTAACTTTAAATTCATTGTCTCCCATTCTTGCGTTACAAGTTATTTTAATTTGTTGATGAAAATTGATGGATCAAAATGGAAATTTTGATGGTAAAGCCTCAGGTCATAAAATGCTTCATTTATATACCACAAAGAAGAGCACTTTCAATTTTTGCATTATTCTAAAATGTAACTGGGTTTATAACAACATTAGTCTTTGCTGCAATGAAAGTAGCACAGTACATTGATTAGCATGATGGTGGATTGATTAGATTTCATTCTACATTGATGAGTCAACGGAGACAAGCAAAGGAAACTGCTGACTCTGGATTTATGAAATGGCAGGTGGAACACACTGCTAACCAAGCAGCATTTAGCGTTATTTCCTATTCCCTGACAACCCATTCTAAACTCTGCTTTACAAACACCATAGAACAGTGAGCCCCAAGTAAAATTAAGAAAAACCTGTATATATCAAGTAGAGTGACAGGGTGGGGTGGGGTAGGGGGGTGGGTAGAAGGATTATCTCAAAGAAAAAATTTGTTATCATTCCCCAATGGAAAAACAAAAAAAAGGTCATATTTACCATGTGACATCAGAAACTTTGCCAGGAATGATATGGAAATCAAAAAATCAGAATTGCAATTGATATTTTGATGATAATGATATCACCAGCATATCTAAATGAATATAAGGCACTCTACTTACATTTATGCATTTGGCAGCAAATTTTTGTATACTAATGTATGCCAGGCATCATGTTAGGCTTGGAAAATAAAATAAAATAAAATAAAATAAAATAAAATAAAATAAAATAAAATAAAATAAAATAAAATAAAAACAAGCTTTTTTCCTCAGAACATTTTTTTATTGTCCCGTATGACTTAACAATTGACAATTTTGTCACATCTTTATTCTATGCCCTTAATCTCCTTTTGTTTCAAGGTTGTAGAGATATCTTGCTTTTCCTTTCAACTGTCTGACTTTTATGTTACCATCTCAGGAAATATTTTCTTTTTTTATTAATTTTTAGACTTTCCAAAATTTCTGCTTCAGACTGGCTCCCAACAGTCATATATAGAAAAAAAGAATCCTGTCTGTATCTCAGGATTGATTTACTCTTGATGTCTTTACTCAGGTGTAGTAAATGGCGTTTAAAAATATATACATATTATTTTTCCATATAAACTTGCCCTTTTTGATTCTATAACTGACACTAATTACTTTATTTTCACTAGATTTTAAATCTTTAGAATTAACTTTGAATCACCCCTCCCCTTTATTATTTATAATGAATTGCCATGCAAGGTAAATACCATCTAATGTCCATTCCCAGAGACTCTATTCTAATCAGATCTTAAATATTCCTGCTTCAATATATCATATGATAAATGTTAGTATTTCATTACATGTTTTTTCTCATCCCACTTTAATGCAAACATCGCAACTGTCATGTTGCTTCCACATATTTCTAAAATACACAGAAAAATAATAAAACCCTTAATATCTCACTATCCTTGAAATATGTGAAGTTTTTATTATTGCATTTGAGGCCCTGTATTATGTAATTACTTAATGTTATATTACATTATCAAGAACTGTGATGAGTTTGAAATTGTACCCTGATTTCTAGTAGCTAGTTAGCCTTCCATAAGTGCATGGATACTTGAAGAAAATGAGAAATTCCCGGTTCAACGACAAAAAATGTTTATTACTCATGGCACAGCAGGCAGCATGAGATCCATGGAACAGCACAGTGGGTGTTGTGCAGAGAGGGCTTTGTCACAGCGGAGAAACTCTTGAGTTTAGGGCACCTTGAGCTTTTATTTGTTTATTTTTATTTTTTAAACTATATTTTTATTGATTTCAGAGAGGAAGGGAGAGGGAGAGAGAGATAGAAACATCAATGATGAGAGAGGATCATTGATCGGTTGCCTCCTGCACGCCCCTTACTGGGGACCGAGCCTGCAACTTGGGCATGTGCTCTTGATGGGAATTGAACCTGGGACCGTTCAGTCCATAGGCCGACGCTCTAGCCACTGAGCCAAACTGGCTAGGGCTGCACCTTGAGCTTTTAAAAGGTATATGCTAAACTTGCCAAAACATTGCCTCAGCATGAGCTAGTGTCTTTTTTTAAAATATGTTTTTATTGATTTCAGAGAGGAAGGGAGAGAGAGATAGAAACATCAGTGATGACAGAGAATCACTGATCAGCTGCCTTCTGCACACCCCCGACTGGGGATTGAGCCCGCAAGCTGGGCATGTGCCCTTGACCAGAATCGAACCTGGGACCCTTCAGCCCACAGGCCAACACTCTAGCCACTGAGCCAAACTGGTTAGGGCAAGCTAGTGTCTTTTATATCCCAGAGAGAAAACAAATCAGTTCTCTGCCCCCAAAAGGAGGCAATATTCCTGTCTTTAATGTATGTTTGCTATACAAATGTTCTTAAAGAGATAGTACAGAAGAGAAGAAATTAAAAGGCATAAAGAGATACAATGACCTGCTGAAAATGTCTCCTAACACACATATTCCACTCCCTAACCTCCTTGTCTATGAACTTTCATTGTATATTAGCAGGGAGGCTTGTTAAGACAGAAATTTAATGTGGTGACCAGTGAATTGTTGGTTTAACAAATTTAATAACTAGTGCTTGTTATTGTCCTCAGTCACTTGTTTTATTTTTCTATTTTCTTCATAAAAAGCTTAAAAACAAACAACCGATCAACTATAAATGCATCATTCATGCTTAAAACTGCATATAGATGATATACATATATTATCTGTATTGAATTACAGAGATGTTGCAGGGATAAGGGAAGAACATGATAAAATGCAGAAACTTGAGACTGCCTGAAACCTCATCAAAAGGTTATGTGAATTTTATTCTGAAAAGAAATTCAAGTAGAACTAGATGGTTACCTTAAGAAGAGCAGTGACTTTAGTCAAGTGGCAATAGTCAACTTGAAGGAATCTCTACAATAGGGGAAAAGGATATAAATCTGCAAATCTTATTATTTACTCTTTTCTCATATATTTAGCTGGGGATACTTATACTCTAAATCTAACAAAAACAATAACCAAAAACAAACAAAAAACAACAGAGGAACAGAGGATATGGGAGTCTGTTGATGTAAACCACATAAATCAGTCTTCCAATAAACCCATAAATGATAGTGTTGGTATAACATAAAAGGCAATACATACGCAAAATAATTTCCTGCTACCAATCAGATGAGCAGCTAATACACTTAGGAGATAATAACATAGCAATAATTCAGCTGTTGGTAGTGGAGTAGACAGACCAGCATTGGCAAGAAGGCCATTTTTTAGTCAGTCCATGCATAGCCATGAATAGTCTTCATTTCTGCTGCTATTTTGTAAGTGGACACATAAGTTTTAGGGATATTTGGCAAATCTGCTGATTTAAGTTCACAGTGATGGTCACTGTTTCCCTGATTATGGTCAGTATCCACTGCTGCTGATGCCCTCTAGGTGGTATTTGTGTGAAACACAACTGTTTTCTCATTCTACGTTGTTCCAATCACCAGTGTTCCCAGTTTCCAACTTCCCTGCCAAACATTAGTCTTTATCAGTCAGTCTGCTGTTGATCTGTGACTTAGATTGTCCTTTCACATAAACAGCACAGTCAGATGTGCTGGTCAAAATTCTGGTCATTGGAAGAACCTGTGCCTACATCACTGATGTTCAAGGCTACTTCTTATTAAAATAAAGTGCAGTGCTCTCTACTTCATCCCTTACCACATTCAGTTGTAGACCCTTTTGTGAAGCACATTGATGTTTTATTTTTTTCTTAACTTGTTATAAGTGTTGAAAATAAGGTTATAGGTTTTGATGAAACAGATATGTTGAAGTAGTAAGGAAGCACCATCCATCTGCTCATGCAGTTTGTGGCACCATATGGATGCACTCAATCCTCTGAGTTTATATAACGTTTCTGTTTTATAATGCAATTTTGGTTCTGTTCATGTCCACATTTGTGTTTCAGTGGATCGGGTAATATCCGATACATTATTGAAGTTTAAATTACACAGTTATTTTTTGTCCCGTAATCAAGTGTTCCATCTTCACTAGGTTTTAGCATAAGGCCAAGAATTGCTTTAAAAACAAATATTAATCAAGGATGGAATAGACTTTCTGAAAAACCTTGGGACATATTTTATGATTCTATTGGAACTTCCTGTCAGAACTTTATTCTGCACGTCTGTCTGGCCCAAACTGTTGGAACTGATTGTTCCTAAGTTCCAAATCTCCGGGAAGCTCACACCAGTTTAGACTGCTATAGAGCCTATTCATGCTTTGGTTCCAATTTAAACCTGGCAACCTTACAGGTTATCTTACAAGTGATTTCTAGAAGCAAGTTCAAATATGATACATGTTGGCTCTAAAACCCAAAGAGATCAACTAAGAGTTTTGCTTTCCATCATAATAGGTAGGTGCAGCAACCTGTCTTATTTTAGAAGGGTAAGTCAATATTCACCATTCCAGTAATCTCCCTGGAATTTCACTAGGCTTATCTTCTACCTTTGGGCAGACATATGCATTTATAAGGTCACTAATGTGCTTGCTACTCTTTGATTATCAGGTTTAAATAACATAATGTTGTCAATATTATGAACCAGTGTAATTTTTTGTTTTCTGTGAGAATGATGGATGCTTCTATGAACTATGTAGTAGGATGATGAGCAGGGGGTTGACACAGTATTGCAATAAAATATTAAAAGTACATATGCTCTCATGCCTACCATGAAAATGAAAATGGACAAGTGCTGGAGAGGATGTGGAGAAAAAGGAACACTCGTGCACTGCTGGTGGGAATGCAGACTGGTGCAGCCACTATGGAAGACAGTATGGAGTTTCCTCAAAAAACTACAAATGGAACTCCCATTTGACCCTGTGATCCCACTTCTAGGAATATATCCCAAGAAACCAGAAACACCAATCAGAAAGGATATATGCACCCCTATGTTCATAGCAGCACAATTCACCATAGCTAAGATCTGGAAACAGCCTAAGTGCCCATCAGTAGATGAATGGATTAGAAAACTGTGGTATATCTACACGATGGAATACTATGCTGCTCTAAAAAGGAAGGAACTCTTACCATTTGCAACAGCATGGATGGAACTGGAGAGCATTATGCTAAGTGAAATAAGCCAGTCAATGAAGGAAAAATACCACATGATCTCACTCATTCATGGATAATAGAGACCATTATAAACTTTTGAACAATAATAGATACAGAGGCAGAGCTGCCTCAAACAGATTGTCAAACTGCAGGGGAGGGTTGGGGCACAGGAGGTAGGGGGGTAAGAGATCAACCAAAGGACTTGTATGCATGCATATAAGCATAACCAACAGACATAAGACACTGGGGGATAGGGGAGGCTAGGGGACTGTCTAGGGTGGGGGGGAAAAATGGACACATATGTAATACCCTTTGTATTACTTTAAGCAATAAAAAAAAAAGAAAAAAAAGAAAATGAAAATGGGTTGTGATCTTACTGTTTGAAATGGAAAAGAAAATATAGTTACCTGGTCAAAGAAAGTCTTTAAACCAGCTATCAGAAGTTGTATTGATTTTACTCCAGTAAAAATATCACATCTGAAATCAAAGTTGTGATTGAAAATACCACTTGAATAAGTTTACAATAATCTAATGTCATTTTCCACAACCCTTTTGCATTCCTACAGTCACATAGAAAAAAGTTAGAGAGATGTGGTAGAAGTTACTAGTTTTAATTTTCTTAGTCTTTACTAGTTTTGCTAGTCTCTACAATTGTCCCAGGGGGTTAGAATTGCTTTTTGTTTAATATTTTCAGGATTTCCACATGCTTCCTCCCACATTAACACAGCTCATTTGGGAACTAAAAAATATGGTTCTAACAGCTACAAATCTATCTATTCCCACTATATATTCTCTACTAAGGCAAACAGTTATAGAATAGGTCTACAGTCCCATTTATCTACTGTTAGGTGTATTCAGAAGAAGACACATCAAACCCTGACCTCCTCATCAATCATCTGCCTGTATTAATAGTCCTTATTCTAAGAGATGAGCTTAAGGGTCAACTTAATTTTAGTTACCCCCAGAAGGTCTGTGTATTTCTGTTTTCTTAGGAAACAATCACTGTTTAGAAAACGTAAGTATCTTTCTCCCAAATAACCCAATCTTCCAATCAATAGAGAGTGTAGTAATTTCCAAAGTGCTTACATCTGAGAACTGAGTAAGAAGCAGTGTATCCTCATTAAAATTATTTTAGTTGCATACTTGCCCAGCAGTCTTAGGTTTTTTTGTTTTTTTTTCTTGTAAGTATGTCATAGAAAACCTTAGGAGGTTTACAATAACTTAAATTTCTAAGTGATTCATAGATAAATTAGCCAAAACAGCTATCTCTACATCTGAAGGCTCTGATTGCTATTTTACTCTGTGCTCATTGTGGAAACCTTACCTCTGTGTCTCTGATGCATAAGTACCATCACTATGGGATGCCTTCATGCCCACTGAGATCAGGCTTGAATCTAATACATGTAATTAGAATCTAGGCTTGCCCTCAGACATACTTGTCTTATGACTTCAGAAGATAAGGCTTTCTTGATAAACTCTTTTTCTTTAATACTTTTTTTAACAAGTCATTTTTTATATATCTGACACCTAGGACTATAATGGGAAACTTGACTATTGCCCTAAAAACTTAGTAACACCACCACTTGATGTCACACTTTTTTGTTTTCAAGTGCTCTCCATTCCATGTTATAACCAGTAATATGCTTTAAAAAATATTTTTATTGATTTCAGAGAAGAAGAAGAGGGAGAGAGAGAGATAGAAACATCAATAATGAGAGAGGATCATTGATCAGTTGTCTCCTGCATGTCCCACACTGGGGATTGAGCCAGTAACCCGGGCATGTGCCCTGACCAAGAATTGAACCATGATCTCCTGGTTCATAGGTCGACACTCAACCACTGAGCCATGGCAGCTGGGTACCAGTAATATTCTTTAATAATTTCGTCGGCATTGTATGGAATGGAATGTATATGTCTTACCCAACCACAGAAGTTACTTTTTCTTTTTCTTAGAGCTTTAAGTTAGAATTTTTTAATAGTACGCTCTCTGCTTCCTTGAAATGTACAAGTATATAAATATTTTAAAAGCTAAATAAGTCTCTTGCCAGGTTAAAACCCCGGGAATACCTTTCTCAAGGACCTAGGAGTCGTCTCTTTGAAATACTAGTATGTTCAACAAGGGAGAGAATTCAAGTGCTTCTTCCCAGTTGCTGTGAGAAGGTAGAAAGCAATTTCAGTGACCACCTTGCTCCAAAACTACCTCCTGGTATAAAGATTTAGAAGTTTATTTTTACTTTGGAGAAAGCCATTTTGCTAACAAATCTGGTCACCCCACTTATCATGTAAATGTAGGATAAACTATGTGTGACCAATGTTATTTTTACTTTGGATAAAGCCATTTTGCTAACAAATATGGTCACCCCACTTACCATGTAAATGTAGGATAAACTATGTGTGACCAAGGTGCTGTTCAGGCTTCTTTGTGGGGACTATTTATCATTTATCTTGAGAACATGTACATAATGGGCTGTATCTGCTGGGCTCTACAAAGGGTGAGAGGTCTTTCAGTCTTTGCAATCTCTTAGCAGGTTGCCTATACATCACACTCTGGATTAATGCATATTCAACAATAAAATAGTTTTCTTTCTCCTTTACCTTTGTAGAAAAGTGTTACAGTTTGAGAGATTTGTTTTAAATTACATTTCCCCAATAGCCTCCACACTTGGTTGTTCTTTGGCGAATAAGTGCTGGCAATAATGGTATAAACTAAAGAGGCAAAACTTTGAGAAGAGCGAAGAATCTTTAGCAAACTTAACATGGAGAGGGTGTGAATTATCTCTGCTGTAGACCTGTGCCCACACAGGAATCTAAACAAACCCCCCCAGCACAGCTCTTGCACACAGGCACAGGGACAGGTGCAGTTTCACAGTGACACATGGGAGTGGTAAAGAAATAGACTGTGGAATTCTCTGGAAGTAGTTATTTTTCTGGCCTTTGGGCATAAAAAAGAAAAAAAAAGGCAGAATTTCACCAGCCTCAATAAGCCAATTCTTGGACATTTGTTGAATTAGACGTCAGCACAAGACTATTTTCTAACAGTAGGTATGTGCACCAGATAATTTATGATAATTAGGAAAACAAAAGAGATGTGGATTTTTTTTTATATACAGAGTTTGTAAGGTGATTCCTACTGGATAATCCTAAAAACATTGCATTTCTTTTCCACTTTGGGTCTTTGGTTATATCTGTCTGGGACCAGGAATGCACTTATATCTCTAGGTGTTTTCGTTTGTTTTTGTAATATTAACATTATTTTATTGATGACCATCTTAAATAATTAGAACCCTCTGAGGTTTTCTCTGGTTGCCCACCCATTTGTGGTCATTTTACAAGACCTAATCATTTAATAAAATAAAATAAAAAACTATCTGCATGCTGCATTCCATAGTTAAGTAAAGTGGGTTTATTAAACTTGTTATAGGACAGGGAAAGTAAAGTGGGTTTATTAAACTTAGTTAAGTAAAGTGGGTTTATTAAACTTGTTATAGGACAGGGGAAGCTGACCTTAGAGGAGCCCTGCTAGTGCCATAGAGAGGGGAGGGGGGATCTGTGCTAGGGGCTTGGGTTTGTGCAGGTGAGCTAAGAAGCAGGAGGCTGTTCTTGATTGGATAATGCCTGGAGGGAAAGCAATATATGCTTCTGTATGTTAGTGTATATTCAGAAAGCAGGAGGGTTAAAGTGAAACTACAGTTGTTAGTCAGAAGAGGGCATATTTGATCATTTTTGTGGAATTGGTGGAAAGGCCCTGTCTATATCTTGTTCTGGGCCTTGCTTATGTTCTGTTGCAAGTAGGAGGGTCTGGTATTCAACCAGACTTATTTTCACTTTCTTTGATTGTCAATAAGATTTTTTTTTAACCTCATTAATTATAAACCTATTTTTGAAATAAGGTACTGAAGGTCTTAGAAAAAATAATTATTGATTCAAGGTCACACAATTATAATTGGCAGTGTTAATGCAGAGTCAAGAATTCTGGCTCCTAACCACTACTCTCTGTAGAATTACTCTCTGCTAATTCTATACCTACATATCTCTGGGGGTTTGCTTTTCGCTTGCCTGCTTTAGCTAACCAATGCCTGTATTGACATGGTGAAATTGTCCAGATACATTCAAGAATCAAGTCTCTGTCTTTAAAATATTAAAAATATACGGAAATTGTCTCCTGATTGCTTGGGTAAAGATTTTACCTTTGTCATGATTATTTGGGTATTCTACAAGTATAGTATAAGGAGGATTCACTACAATTGACATATGATATAGACCCTACAGCTGTCTAATCCTGATATAGACAAGAAACAAAAGATACATGTTCCCTGTTTCCACTACGCATCTCCGACATCTTGATTAGTATAATGGTCTGGGTGGTTGACAACTTGATTAATCTGAGCTTTTTCTAATCAGAAACACATTCTAACTCTTTTTACTCTGAAGGATTTTCTGTCTCTTTTGCTGATAAGATCAATCAAGGCCTGGATAAATTTAGTAGCCTTCTAGTGGAAGAGCCATATCTTGGTACTGAAATATACTTTGTCTTTTCTGACTCACTTAGACAGCTTTTCTTAGAGAATGAAAGGTAAAAAAGATACATTTTATAATACCTAAGAACAGAATCTATATTCTGTTATTTTATACCAGAGGCCTGGTGCATGAATTCATGCTCCAGTGGGCACCCTTGGCCTGGCCTGTGGGATTGGGCCAAAACTGGCTCTCCGACAACCCCCGAGGACTCCCAGATTGCAAGAGGGCACAGGCCAGGCTGAGGGACCACACTGATGCATGATCAGGGCCGGGGAGGTTGGCCAGCCAGGGAGGGACTACAGAAGGCCTCCAGGGCATGTCCAGCCCATCTTGCTCAGTCTCAATCAGCCGGACCCCAGCAGTAAGCTCACCTACCAGTCAGAGCATCTGCCCCCTGGTGGTCAGTGCACATCATAGCAAGCGGTTGAGCAGCCGTAATATATCATTAGCATATTACACTTTGATTGATTTAACGGCCAACCGGACACTTAACATATCAGGTTTTTATTATATAGGATAGTCAGTAAAAAATATTTGGAATAATTGCTGATATATTTCTTATTAATACTTATATGCTGGAGAATAGCATAATAAATATATTTTTATAATATTATTATATACAATATTAAAAGTAAAGATTTACTCAATTTTTTTCTTTCAAATAATTTATTTTATCCTTTTTGTTTTAATTCTCTTTGCAAATTATATCCAATTAACCATGAATTCCTGATGGTCTAGAACAGTGATGGCGAACCTATGATACGCGTGTCAGATGTGACACGTGAACTCATTTTTTTGGTTGATTTTTCTTTGTTAAATGGCATTAAATATATAAAATAAATATCAAAAATATAAGTGTTTTACTATGGTTGCAAATATTAAAAAATGTCTATATGTGACACGGCACCAGAGTTAAGTTAGGGTTTTTCAAAATGCTGACACACCGAGCTCAAAAGGTTCGCCATCACTGGTCTAGTAGCATATATGTCCCACATATGTTCTAGAATCTAACATGTTCCTAAGCTGATGTCTCTAGGCACACTCATTTTAGTGATTTAGCCTCTGCTTTTTTCTCTGCCACGACCTCACATCAGTCCATCTCAAGGAATACATTCTCTGCCTTGAAAAGTCTGCAGCATCCCTCCCTCTTCGCTTAGGCTCCATTCCCGGGATGTTATGACCTCCAAGACTCTATCTCCACTTTATGTGTAGCCCCCTTCTTTCTGCACTTCACAGCACTGCTCTAGAGTTTCCGATCACACTCTACATTCTTATACCTCTGCATTTTTCTCGTTATTCCTCTGTCCAGAGAGCTCCTTCTTTCATCAGCAAAATTCTACTCATCTTTAAAAATACAAATCTGACATTATTGTTTCAAATGTGCAGTTCATGTTGCATCTGGAGGTGGCTCTTTTCCTACTGCTATGAATGCATTCAGAATAATTGCCCTGGCATGTTTTGCTGTCATGCCTGTTGCTATGCTGCATGTTACATAGCATGTCTGAATAGTTTAATCTCTAGGGAGAGGCACAATACCTGCAAGAGAGGAGTCACTCAGATATTTACTGAAATCAATCGTTATCATAGCATGTTTAGGATGCATCTTTGTGTACTTATCATTTTTGCTATTACTAATATACTAGAGGCCAGGTGCACAAAGTTCCTGCACTGGGGGCGGGGGGGGGGGCCTTAAGCCTAGCCTGTTCCCTCTTATAGTCCGGGACCTCTTGGGGGATGTTTAACTGCCAGCTTAGGCCAATCCCTCTCGCAGTCTAGGACCCCTCAGGGGATATAGCAGTGCACCAGGTGGCAGGTGGCCAGGTAGGAGCCCGAATTGGGGCCAGGTGCTGCGCTACTCACACCTATTCCAGCCCACTGCGCCTGCTGCTGCTGCTCGGTAGTGCTACTGTGGAATCAGGAGAGGCTCCCGCCATGGAAGCTGCACTCGCCAGCCGTGAGCCCGGCTTCTGGCTGAGCGGTGCTGCCCCTGTGGGAATGCACTGACCACCAGGGGGCAGCTCCTGCGTTGAGTGTCTGATGGTCAGTGCGCATCATAGTAACCAGTCGTTCCACTGTAATGGTCACTTAGGCTTTTAGTATATAGATTGAAATGTATGTTTTATAATAAATTCTAGTCCTTTTTTAAAAGTCAGGATCAATTTTCTCAGCACAATGCCTGCGCATAGCATGTACTCAATAAATACATGTTGCATGAAGTACTGAGAAAAAAATTAGCAATACCAGAATCATTGAAATAATGTGTAATTATATAATTAAAGGCTAAATGAGCTATTTTAGAATTCAGAGTTAAGAAAGAGCCAACACTCAGGACTACTGAAGGCATTTTCATGTAGAAAATCAGAATAGAAACACATTTTTTGTTTTGTTTATTTACAGTGTTTCTATTTCATTTCTTGTTTGTTTTCTCTCTGTTTTTATAATAAAAGCATGGGAGGTACTCAGGAATCGAGGTGTTTGAACTCAAAAAAGGAATTTAGTTCCTATGGACCTCAGTTTATTTACCAGCTGAATGAAAGAACAGAAAGAAATTGTGTCTTAGGTCCCTTGCTGCTCAGTCTTCCATCTGCCTTTATCCACCTCACCTCACCAGGAGTAGCTTTGTCACTGCCAGGAGGGGTTACTTTTTCTTTGGGATAAAGGAGAAGAGGAAACAGATAAAAACTGTATGAAAAAAATTGGGGAGGAAATTGAGAGAAAAAAAAGAGACAAATGGTTTCTAGGTCTATTTACAATTCATGTATTGATGATCAGAATCTGCACGTGGTACTGCTTGACAATAAGATCCTTAATAACAAAATCCAAACCCTTCCTTCATTGGTCGGTTTAGATGATAGTCAGTGTCTCTGGGCCTATCTCTGGGCCTGATCAAAGAGGGGGGGCTGATCAGCAGCCCCGTGGAGGCCTGGAGAGAAACAGAGGCAACAGCTGGTCAACAGCTGCCATTGAGGCTGCAGATCAGACCCTGCCTCTCTCTCTGCAGGCCTCTCTCCGGGCCTGATATGCAGCCCCCTTGGCAGTGGCAACCCAGCACTGACTTCCAGTGTTAGGTTGAGCCTTCAGTCGTTAAGGACCCTGGCTCTTTATATATATAGATCTTAGGCAAAAAATAAAAATTAATCACAGTGATTATATATAAAATATCAAATATATTAACATTATACAACATGTAGAATTCATATTAAATTTCATGTTAATGCTCACAATTATTACACGCACACTTGATGAATGAATATGATATTATGAACATTATATGGACTAATAAAATACAAGTGAAGTTGGTGACATATTATCTGCATACAAATAATATTTTCTCTGAAATAATTAGAAACACCTGTTTTAACATGTTCTTTATAGAGGCGCTTTTTTTTCCTTAATCTAGATAAAATAAAAATCTGTTTGTTACTGATCAGAAATGATCAATATTTTATAAAGACCATGTATGTAGTCATATCAATGATACTTTAAAAACCACCACTTTTATTTCAATTCAGACACAGTTTTATGTAGCATGAAAGATTACAAACTTGAGAGACTTAAACTCCCTCATCTTGTCCTTTAAATACTCCTGACTACTTTCTTTACTTTCAGAGTTCACTGATTGCTTCAAACTGTCAGCAAAACTTATTAAAGATTTTTTGCGATTTTTTAGGAGTAATAAAATTCTTATAATGAGAAATATATTTCTTAATTTAATTAGTGTGTTTTATCACACTTCACATATTATATATTCAAAATATATGTTATAGTTATTAAAATGGTTTTAGATAATTACATACTGGATGCCCAATGCACAAAATTTGTGCAAGAGTAGGCCTTCATAGTCCCAGTGGCTGTCTCGGTCCCTTGCAGCCGCAACGACTGCAGCCCCAGCTTTGTCTGGGAGGTCATCTGGACAGTAGTTCTGCTGTTCAGCCATTCGGTCAATTTGCATATTATGCTTTTATTACTATAGATTGAGTATTACTAGGACTGTAACAGTAAGCTTAAGAAATGGATGTGTTATCTACTTTTTTATATGTTCAGATAGGGAGAATTCCTTGATTTACTCTGATATAGGTATTATAAATTAAGTAATCACTGAAAAGAAAAAAAAAATGCCACTTAAAATCAGATATATAATATTAAGAGTATATTATAACTTATAAATGTAGGGTGTCTCAAAAAATGTATGCACACATTTTGAATAATTATAAAGGCAATGGTTATTAAAATACATTTTATTTTCAAAATTGAGCTATCAGCTGTTAAAGTGTATACAAAAGGTATAAAGTTGTTGAAATGTGTATACATTTTTTGAGGATACTCTGTATAAGATACCCCTCATTATTTGCTTTAGTTCACCTCAAGAGTTTTGTAATTGGTTATTAATGTCTATTTTAATAGGTGAGCCAATGTGGTATATTGCAGATATTTTTGATATCTTAAGACATCAACTGATAACATTGTTCTTGCACTTCTCCCCATTCTTTAAAAATAGCCTGTAATATGAATACTCTGCATACTATAATCAGTATCTCTAAATGATTTAGGATTTCAAGAATATATAAAATACTAGAGGCCCGGTGCATGAAATTCGTACAATCAGGGGGCATCCATCAGCCCGGCCTGCACCCTCTCACAGACCAGGAGCCCTCGGAGGATGTCCAACTGATGACTTAGGCCCGCTCTCCACAGCCGGACATCCTTAGCGCTGCCGTGGAGTGGGAGAGGCTCCTGCCTTCACCCCTGCAGTCGCCAGCCATGAGCCTGGCTCTTGCTGAGTTGCGCTCCCCCTGTGGGGTCTTGGCAGCATCAGTTGCGATTTGGTGGGCTGTCTCTCTGGGATGGTGGTGTGGCCTGTGTCCCACTGGGGGGAAGCTGAGTGTTGTTTTGTGGGCTCCAGGTCCATGGTGCCATTTCTCTGTGCATCACGGCAGCTCCTACATTGAGCATCTTCCCCCTGGTGTTCAGTGTGCATCATAGCGACCCATCAGATGGAGGGAAGGACACTTAGCATATTAGCTATATATATATACATATATAGATGTTCTGAGTATCTAATTTTTCATTACAAATTACCACAGTGTTTAGTATCTTAAAATAACAAAAAAATTATTATATTTTATGTTTTCTTTTTGGTTTTGTTTATGATCTGTTTGATCAGATATTTGTGCAGTTCTCATATTTGGCTTTTTTTTTTTTTTTTTTTTTTTTTTTTTTGGCTCCTAGTCACATCGACTGAGGTCATTTACTGATATTAAGTTAGCTGATGAGCTGGCATGGTGTGTCCAATTGGTTTTGCTCACATCTTGAGCACCTTGGCAGGGCTAGCTTGGAGACTGAACTCAAATTGGACTGTTGATTGGAATCAACATCATGGTGCTTCCCAGGATGCTTTGGCTTCTTACTGGCAGCTTTTCAACTTTGAACTAGTGTTCCAAGAGAAAGTAAAAGAAAGCTGCTGGATACTTAAGGCCTAGTCCAGGACTGAGAGTGTCACATCTATAGTGCTTTATTTGTAAATCAGCAACAGCAACATCCAAATTCATGGAGAAAAAAATTAAAAAAAATTATCTCTCAATGGAAGAATTAGCATACATACAGTGGCCATTTTAATATCAGAGTCTGGTTAAAAATTATTTGCTTCCCTCCCACAAAATAAACTCAGTTGCCTACAAGGCCCCCCAAATACTCATCCTATTACATCAATGGTTTAAAGGTCAAAATCCTACCATTTAATCCATTCTAGTTATAGATAAGCCTCCTCAGGTTCAGTTTTTGAAGTACTCTTCAACTTGATCTATTATAATAATTCAAAAAATAAATTTTAACTAGAATCTTTTAATTTGTTAGATTCAAATTACACAATTTATATACTCTCTTCTAAGTCACAAATGTAATATCGCATCAGCACAAATTCTGGAATGGTGTGATCTATATAACACTTTTAAGTTTGTCCTAGATCCCTTCTCTGTGTTTCCTTGGTAGAATTCCTTAAATGCATTTCCCCTTGAAGTGAAATCTATAAACTACAGAAACATGTTCTGTGCTCCCTCAACCTCCACTCACCCAGGATGCAATGATCAGAGCGGTATAGGGTAACTGTATTAGAGACGTTCATCCTAAAATATTAAAACATGAGGGACATATAGTCATTAATGGTTCATAGTAATTTCGAAATCTACTGGCACACGTTGTCAAATTCTTTAATGAGGTCCAGTTCTACTGCCTGGAAAATACCCTCTGTGGGTCTTAATTCTACCCTCACACCTGGGTTTAAAGCTGAGTAGTTTTCTCAGCCTTTATGTACAGTTATTTAAGGGAACAAAATCATGTTTTAACTTTGCATTGTCTCTGTCTTTTTCATGCAATGTGATCTAATTTACTTAAAACGTTGTGGGAATTCTATGAACTGAAATATTCAATTTATTAGACTAAAGTAACTCATATTTCATTTAAATCTAGATTTATTTTGTACTTTATGTTGAAATTCAGTTTACTATGTGAACAGACACTGAAGATTCTTAGAAGCCTTTTAGTCTGTTTAAGATTTGTCTAATAAACACGTCCTAAAGATTCTTAAAAGCTCAGCTAGGCCTGCCCTTAAATCTTTCTGAAATCTCAATAAATGTTCTTCAAATCACAATGTTAAGATATTCACCTTCAGTGCATGTTTAATTGGAAGTGCTATAAATTTGACATTTCTTATTCGATGAGCTTTTTAAAAGAGAACCTGGGCATCAGAAACGGTTTTAATTTGACCCCACTGATCTCTGACTCCTTTATGTTTCTCCTAAGTTCTACTTCAAACGGAACATTTACTTTTTGTCATATCTTTTTCTAATCATATTATTTCTGTGCCTGAAATAACTCTTTAGCATTTTCAACATTTTCATAGTCATATCCAGCAAGTTATTAGTATATTTTCTATTTTATATACTATTTATATTTCTATTTTGTTACAAACTTCCTGTCCATTTCTCCAGTAACATTTTTTTGTTGTTGTTACTGTCTTTTCAAATCTCACCAAGAATTTTATGAGGCCTGGCAGCTCTTCTAGCTTCTGCTTGCCATGTAGTGCTGAAGACAATGCCTTATACTTTAGTTTTAGTTAAAACAGCACCACATTTCTAGGTAAGAATATGTTGCATTTGTTATCTGTTGATAAATCTTAAATTATTCCAAAGCACAGAGACTTGAAAATTAGTCATTTCATTTCATCTCCAATATCTGCCGGTTAAAAAGTACAATTGGGCAAGTATTTTACTCTAGGGATAGTGACCGAAGTCACTCTGGCATGAGTCCAGCAGATGGACTGGTTGGAGGTCCCCACCTAGAGAGCTTTGCTCCCACATCTTGCACCTTGGCAGAGCTACCTAGAGATTCACTGTCTTTAATCAGTGAAATTGTACATTAATTTTTTAATATTTGAATTTTGGATTAGTACTTCATCAAAAAACTTCCACAAAATGTTTTGTCTCTTGTCTGTACCCCTCCTAGATTATAAGCTTGTGAAAATGGATTTATGTCTATTTAGTTAAATAGCATGTCCCCAGAGACGAGTGTTAGGTCCAAGTAATTAGGTGCTGAATGAATGAATGAGTGAATGGATTGCCCAGAATTAACTTGAAATTAAATCTAATAATTATTTTTTTCTTAATTGGTTATAATGCTCATTCATTTTTTAAAGCATAACTGAATTTTAGAGAAACTATCCATATTTTAAAGATTTAAAGCTGAGTAAGTGAAGTTTGTTTCTAAGAATAGTATAAGGAAAGGTTTGTAAGAAGCATTGTTTGTGTAGGGGAGGCAAAACTTTACTTCCATCCATCTTAGGTTTCCACCTGGGGCTCTTTAATACAAAAACACATTAGCAAGTATAAAACAAATAGTTTATCAAGGCATGCAGTGCACATGATATGAGAAAATTCTAAAAACAGAAATCAACTCAAAGCAGTGGCTTAGAATTCTGGCTTATATAGCACCTGCAAAAAGTAAAACAATGGATTTTTAGGTGAATGACAGAACAAAAGATACTGGTTTTAAGCTTCCATGGATGACAAACAGTGAAAACACATGGAAGAAAATTATAAAGTAAGGTGTGTTTTTTGTTTATTTGTTTTTTTTTATTTTGGGGGTTTTTTGGGGCAAATGGGCTGATAACAGTGCCTCTTCAATAAAAGAATACTTTTATAACATACCTTTAAACAGAAAAGGGAGAAGGTAGAGTGAGCCTTCCTTGCATTGGCTGAAAATAGTTTTAATTACAAAGTGGCATTTTTGGGGTGGCACATTGTGTTATCCTTCTGTTACCTAGTCCTAATAACTGATGCAAGTAGTATCTTTTTAAACAGGTCTTATCCAAGGAAACCATTAACTTTGCTTTTTCTTCTCCAGAATTTCTTTATGGGAGGGGCTCAGGCTCATTACTCTGTTTGGAAGGATCTCGGAATTTTTGTTCTGAAACTGTGCTTTCAAAGTAAGCCCTTATATTTTTACTTAGGTCACATGTTATATATTTGCATGACTTTGGGCAAGAACTGATAGAGACTCTGGATGGGCATGCTGCGTAAAAACAGAAAACAAAACAAAATACTGTACTACACTGCTGTTTGGACTCTGGGCTACACAAACTGCAAGCAATGGCAGGGTTTTGCCATTAAGTGGATATAATATGCACCTTGTGGTTACAGTTTCTGCATTAGTATATGGCTGGAAGCGCAGTCATACAAATAATTCAAGTCTTAGGTGTCTTTTTATATATAACATGTGAATTGGGTTAGAATATGCATACAAGTTCTCTGCCAATCATAGACCCTGCTGTGCCCCTTTCTCTCACCAGAAGCACAGAAGGAAGCCTAAAACTCAAGTGGAATGCAGTTGGGTTTTATGAATGATAATTAGCATCATCTGTACCATGAAAGTTCTGTATTTCGGAGTTAAAAGGCTACTATGATCTAATAATGTGGAGGGCAAAATTAAGCCCTGTTTAAAAATGAGTTAGCTATGCAAATTTGGGGTGCTGCCATGAGCTCAAACAGATGTTTGAAAATTTAGCTGAGTGTGTTTATTCATTCTAAATATGCTTACATAATGTATTGTATGCTATTTTCTCAAGCACATTTGCATGGAAATGTATGTGTGGCCCTGATTCTGCCATCTTTAATCATGCAAAACTGCCACTGGCTTCTGGTGGAATTATGCATATGTCAATTGTGGCAGAATCGGGCTGGTGGAGAAGGTCTTGTAGTCGGCGGAGCAAATGTGCCTATTCCCGCAGCATGTTCAGTCACACAGCAGTGCTCCTGGGCAGATTAGCCTGTATCTTCTATGTCAGGGAAGTTATTTTGTAAAGTGTTCTTAATTAGTCAGAGAAGTTTAATTATTAATTAATATATACTTGGGTTGTTTCAGGTAGTTAATGGAATGCCGATTTTTTTCTATTATCTCTTTCTAATAATAAATTTCTCTCACTCTCCTTCCCTTACACATACGCACGAACATACATACTGCACACACATCTCTTTTAATGCCTTGAATCGTAGGAGATAACACTGATTTAGAGGAGGTCAAAATATTTAGGCGGTTATCTGCCTCATATTATGTTCAAAGTGCTTATAGAAATGAAATTAAGGTGTTTTATTTACAGTTTTTTCCTCTCAAATTTCAACAGACTCTTAGTCTAGTAGGTTAAAAATTTTTAGATCTTCATATACATATTTTTGAAGACTGTATAATCAGTACTTTTCAGTAATGATTGTAAGTAATGGTAGTATTTTAAAAATTTGGACAAATTTAATGCTCAGTAAAAATCATTTAATACCTTCTCCATATTAGACATTATTTTACTAGGTTTTGGGGATACACTGGTTAATGAAATAAAATCAAGGTCTGTCCTTATGAAGCTTATAATTTTTTTTAAGAAAAATAAATGAATAGACATTTAAGCAAATTAAGATTAAACAGTTATGATGCTAAAGTCTATGAAAGAAGGATGCAGATGGCCTTGAAAAGAATCACCAGGAAGACTTGAATTGGATTGGGGTATCAGTTTAATCTTTTTGAGTAAGTGACCTTCAGGCTGTGACATGAAGGATCCATTCAGATTTAAACATATTGAGAATAGGCCCAATAATCCAGCCAGGCCAAAAGACACGGGTGAAAGTTCTGAGGTGAGAAAATGCTTGGAGAATTTGAGGAACTGAGGAAGCAAGTGTGCATTCTGAGTTTGCTGGAATGTCTCTAGAGTCACTGACTAGGGATTAGCAGGCAGGAGTGCGATAATGAACAGCCTTATGATTCTGTCCGAGAGTCTGAATGTTACCTGAAGGCAATGGAAATCCACTAAGAAGTTTCTAAGTAGGATCTCGGCACAATTACATTTTCATTTTCAAAAGATACATGTGGCTGTGGTGTTGAAAATCAATTTGCGTTTTACAGGAGTGTAAGTAGAAAAACCAGTTTGGAAAATATTACTAAAATGGTGATAACTTAAGCCTGTAGAGTGGAAATGGCCATGAAAAGAAGTAAATTGATTTCAGAAAAATATTGAAGTGAAAGTGAGCGGAAACAGTGATATAAAGAGAAAGTAGGATAAAGAATTCAAAGGGATTTGTACTTTCAGCTGATATACAGGTTTCAGCAAGTTGGTAAATAGAGATCTCATTTAGTGTAAAGAGACAAAAAGGGATGAAGACTTGAAACTTAGCCATGTTTCA
This sequence comes from Myotis myotis, assembly GCF_014108235.1. Lineage (NCBI taxonomy): Eukaryota > Metazoa > Chordata > Mammalia > Chiroptera > Vespertilionidae > Myotis > Myotis myotis. The sequence goes on from NW_023416401.1 coordinate 47,372,093, forward strand.
GAAGCCTGTGCTGACATAGCTGATAAAAATATATATCATATTATATTATATTTTATATTATATTATATTATATTATATTATATTATATTATATTATATTATATTTATTATAGGCCCGATGCATGAAATTCTTGCAAGAGTAGGCCTTCGTAGCCCCGGCTTCGTTCAGGGAAGGTCATTCTGACGGTCATTCCGCTGTTCGGCCATTCAGTCAATTTGTATATTATGCTTTTATTATTATAGATTACAGGGAAGCTGGATATGTAGGTCTGGAGCACAGAAAGTCTGTTTAGTTGGAGACCTGAGTTTTAGGGTGATTGGCACATAGGTAGTGGTTGAAAATTACCCAGAGGTAACATGATATTTTGGACTGTTTTCCCCAAAATTTCGTATGTTAAAGTTTTAACCCCCAATATGATGGTATTGGAGATGGGGCTTTGGGAGAATCCTCATGGTGGGATTAGTGCCCTTATGAGACCAGGGAACTGCTGGTTTTCTCTCTCTCCTTGGTGTGAGAACATAGCAAGAAGATGAGCATCTGCAAGCCAGGTAGAAGGCTTTCACCAGAAACTCAATAGGCCAGCACCTTGATCATGGACTTCCCAGCTTTCAGAACTGTAAAAAAAAAAAAAAAAGTCTGGCCCTAAGTGGTTTGGCTCAGTGGATAGAGCATCAGCCTGCGGACTGAAGGGTCCCAGGTTCGATTCCGGTCAAGGGCATGTATCTTGGTTGCAAGCACATCCCCAGTGGGGGTGTGCAGGAGGCAGCTGATTGGTGTTTCTCTCTCATCAATGTTTCTAACTCTCTATCCCTCTTCCTTCCTCTCTGCAAAAAATCAATAAAATATATTTTTTAAAAAGTCTGTTGTTCAAGCCATTCAATATATAATCTTTTGTTGTAGCAACTTCAGCAGACTAATGCATGGGCTCAGGACTGATTCCTGGGAACTCAGTGATATTCTTTGCGTAGGGCACTTCTGAAACCAATGTAATTCCCATTAGCCACATCTTCTACACTATGCACCTACCTTTTATTACCCAACTGTCCTGTTAAATGTGTCTTTCACTTGAATTATCGCATTAGTCTTCAGTATGGTGAAGTTCATTCCTTTTTCAAAATGCCAATATTCAGTGGTTCTCTTCATTCTATCTGACAATTATTTTTCCATAATGAAACTTTGGGTGACTGTCTGTGACACCCTTTCAGCCAGTCCCCTAATTTGCCATTTTCAGTAAGTACTTTGTGTTGGTATATCTTTTTAGACATCTCTGTTCTATTTTATTTCATATATATATATATATATATATATATATATATATATATATATATACACATATACATATATTTGTTTTTCCCCCTTCATTTGAAATCTAAGGCAAATTCGTTTTTCTTTAGAATTCTTATAATATGCTTTTTGGTACACTTTTGTAGTAACAGTCCACAGGAGGGTACTTACTAAGTAAATTTTGATTAATACTTATGATATGAAGCAACAATACAGAGAGAAATGCATTAAACTAAAAAAAGTTAAAAATAGTAAAAAAATGAACAATAAGAAATGCTTGTATCAAATTAAGTAGGAATGTGGAGAATGTATGTCTTACCTGAAATTTAAAACTTTGCAATATAGGACATATTTTATCTTTTGATGATACAGTAAAAAGAGTGGGTCTTAATGAATCAAAAATGATTATCCTAAATAATAAAGAGGTAATATGCAAATTAGCCCTTAGGCACTCACAAGATGGCTGCTTATGATCAGGCCGGCAGGGGGGTTAGTAAGGGACAACCAAATGACTGAACAAGCAGGCTATATGGGGCAACCAGGCCATTGGGAGTGGGGGGCAGTAAAAGGCAATCAGGCCAGCAGGGTGGGGCAGTTAGGGGTGACCAGGCCAGCAGAGGGGGGCAGTTGGGAGTGACCTGGGTAACAGCAGGGGGCAGTTAGGGGTGGTCAGGCCAGCACTCAGAGGCAGTGAGGGGAGATCAGGCCAGCAGCGGGGGGGGGGGGGGGGAGGCGGGGGGCAGTTAGGGGCAACCAGGCAGGCAGGCAGGTGAGTGATTAGGAGGCAGTCCAGGATTGTGAGAGGGATGTAACTGGCAGTTGGACATTCTCCAAGGGGTTCTGGATTGGAGAGGGTGCAGTCTGGGCTGAGGGAAACCACCTCCTATGCATGAATTTTGTGCACTGGGCCTCTAGTTTAGAATAATAGGCACACAAGGCTGGAAGAATGTCTATCTCTCTCACCATTATTCTTAGGAAATAGCATACTCATGCCAACACAAAAAGAAACATTTTGAGTTAGTTAGATTTGTAATTATTCTTATGTATCTACATTAAATAAGAATTTATAGATTTTTTTTAGTTGCCAATTCTCCTCACAACTGCTGCTAACCACATGCTTTAGAACACCAAGTTGAATGTTTTAGAAAATAATACTCTTCCATGGTTTTTATTAAGAATGTTACATTTACCATGATAAATAAGTTTCCTTATATATTTAGTTTTAATTTAGAAATGAAAATGGAGTTTTATCAAAATGCCTTCCCTGCATCATTTGAAAGAATCATCCAGTTTTTCTCATTAGTTGCCCAGAGATTGTATGCTTATGTCCTGCCTTCAACCCTAAAAAAAAAATAAAACAATAAATAAAGGTTTTATTTGTCTCTATTAGAAACAAAAAGCAAGACAATAAAACACATGTCAGATTAGAGTAGAACCAAGTCATAGGCACTGAATTATCCATTTCAGGACCTTCACCAATATTTCAATCTCCCTTCTCTCTAATAATCAGGACTACATTTCCAATGTTCTCTCAAATTTTGTTTTAGCTATACTTGTTTTATAGTCTATTCAAGACCACTGTGTGTATATGTTCATATATATACATACATGCTATATACTGGCCTGTCTTCCTTTTTTAAAAAAACCTTTTTTCTAATGTTTAAGGAGAATAACAATTATGGGTTACTTTGATATCTGGGGTTAGAGTTGGAAGCACAAGCATTAAACTATTTGATCACATACATTTATTCCAAATTTATCAGAATTTTTATAAAAATGATTAAGAATTCAAGTATTACTGCTCTGGAATGGAATGTTTAGATGTATATTTAACTCAAATACAACTGATTTGGGACCTTAATTACAGTTGCATAGTCCCCTCAACTCTGACACATTCAACCATCCAGAATGAAGTTCAGGTCCCATCCACATTTAAATGAGGGGATTATACAAGGTGCAAACCCTAGGAATCGTGGACCTTGGGTCCATCTTAGAATCCTGACTCTCACAGTTGGTAAGAACTCTAGGGAATCAGTGAAGTTTCTGCCTGGGGCATTTCTCATTCCCCACTTCACTCCAAGCATGGTCAGCAAAGTACTTCTCCCAGGTTGGGGTAGACCATGAAAAATGAGCACCTTTGCCTACACATTGGGCATGGAAAACCCTTTTCCCAAAGGCACTGGCAATAAAAAGAGGAAAATAATGAGAAAAGCAGTGTCTCAGAGAACAGTTGTAGCCTTGGTTGGGCAAGCAGACTAGACAGAAATTTAATAGGAACCAGGGAATGAGTCAGCCGCAGGAGCCTATGATAAGCTCACAGTATAATTTTGGGGCTGAAAGCTGCCTGGAGGACACATGGTCCATTGTATCTATCTATACAAACCAGCTTAACTGTGAGAGTGCACACATGCAGGGAAAAGTGAGAGGAACAAGCAGAAAGTGAAACAGGATAGAGCTAAAAAAACCACCTGGTTTTTGAATATGCTCCCCAAACTCTATTCCCACTGGCAGATGGGATGGAAGCATTATTAATTGGCTCAGATGATTGAACACAGACTCTAATCACAAAGCTAAGCAGACACAGGGGAGACTCCAGGAAGACACGATTAAAATAATAACAAAAATTTTCGAAAATTGTGCAATGGCATAAGTGGTCATATACTGAGGGGAGGAGATATTTCATGTCTTTAATGCAGGCAAGTTACTAAATAACAAGTGGGTAACCAACCAAGCAGCTAGGATAACAATTAAAAGGGAGAAGGAATTGTATTTAAAGGAATCCAGAATTGTATTTATCTAGTATTTAAAATGCCCTGGTCTCTGTCAAAAATTACAAAGTGAACTCCTCAAAGAATTTTTTAAAGTTATCAACAACGCTATGGAATTAACATTAGTGATGACCTTTCAAGAGATATGTAGAGCGGTTGTATAACAGAAGTAGGGAGAAAGTAACTGAAATAAACCCATACCAGGAATTTTCCTATTAAATGCAATATAAGTAGAATAATTTATGTATTAGTAGAAAAAGAAAAAACACATAGATATTTTATTAATCAAATAGTAATGAATAGAAATGAAATATAAATATATGATTTATACCTCTAGAGTAAAAACTATTAAACAGTATATTCAATTAATTCACCCAAAAGCAGAGAGATGACAAAAGGTCGTGGTAAATAAAGAATTGGCCTATATAAATCAATAATTAGAATGAAAATTAAAAATTTTAATTCCAAATGTTTATAGTCATAGTTTAAAAACACAAACCATGTGGGTTTTATATAACAAAAGTGATAAAAACAAAGGTAGGATAGCATATGTATATCTACATAGGTATTTATATACATATACCAGTAAGTGCTAAAATAGCATGCTAAGCAGCATGATTAGAATGTATGATTAAGATAATTAAATGAAACAAACTAATATATGAAATTGACAAAGACTTCTAATATTGACTGTTGACTCCCAGAGGACCACCAATAAAAACATATTGATAAGGTAAAGTTAAGTTTGCTAATATTACTACAATATGAAAAAAGACAAACAAACAAAAAAACACACCTTGACATAGTCTTAGTATCCCCAAAAGGGGAAATAATGGAAAGCTTATTATAGGATTCTAGATCTTCACTGGGTGATTTTAAGGCATTGGTTTTGATTGGACAGTCTGCATAGTATATCATCTCTTAACTGAAACAAGTTCTGCAAGTAAGTCTTAATTAGCAAGATGTTTTAGTTGAATCAATCTTCTAGCAAAGTATTTTATGAAACAAGAGGTAGTGTCTTTATCCCTAGACCTTCGTACAGTTTACCATAATCACATAAAAGTATGCTTGGTCCTATTATTATTGTATGATAAAGGAATGCTGATTTCATTACTCACTACCAATATTTTTATTCAATTTTTTTTAATCAACCAACAGAGATTACACATCCATTGGAAGTTCAAATACATTCATCACATTTTAGTTCAGAAGAAAAATGCTCATAAATTGAAAAATAAAAAGCTAAATACTGCACATTATTGGACTACAATGAAAAGTTAAATAAAATTATTGGCTTACAAAACATTGAAAATTAAAACAAGTAAACCTCTTTTCTGGTGAATATTCATGTATAAAAAGCCTCAGCACTAAGTAAGTAAGAGGAAATTAGCATTAATTTTTGGTAAAGAATTGAAGAACAGTTGGAACACTACAAGTAGAAATCTGTGAACTCTGACAAAGTTCCCCACAAACATGCATATTTTTAAGTGAATATGTTAGAAAACAAATTCAGAATGTTTTATTTTTGTAAATTTAGGAAATAGTGAAAGACTAATGAGAGTTTGATATTAAAATTATTCAAATAATAGTGAAGATTTAAGGTAATATAAGCATTTTAAAGATATAGATTATTTATCAATTTATTCATCAGTGTGTGTATCTTTTCCCAATATTAGTCTCTCTAAGTCAACTCAGCATCTGTGTTATTATACAATAAATATTTTCTAAATAATGAAATGTAGAAAGATTCTATAAAACATTTTAAAAAGTCCATTAGGCCGAACCGGTTTGGCTAAGTGGATAGAGCATCGGCCTGCGGACTCAAGGGTCCCAGGTTCGATTCTGGTCAAGGGCATGTACCTTGGTTGCGGGCACATCCCCAGTAGGGGGCATGCAGGAGGCAGCTGATCAATCTCTCTCATCGATGTTTCTAACTCTCTATCCCTCTCCCTTCTTCTCTGTAATAAAATATATGTAAAAATGGAAAAAAAAAAGTCCATTGGCTTAATGAGGCCCTTGGTATTGCTTTAGTATTCGGGAATTCATTCTGAAGTGTTGTTTGGTGTGGTTTTCCTACACATACAACTTGCAATGCTTTGGATTCCACTCCCCAGAGATCCCGAGGGTGGGACAAAAATGTCCAACCCTCAAAAGACATTGTTGGTTCTCTGGGCAACCAGCCCTTGTTGGGTACAGTCCAAAAGTCACTTAATTAACATAATAAAAGATACCTCTGCTTCTCTCATTCCTTTGTAAATTACAAAGGGTTCATATATACACACATATATTTTTTCTTATTATAAATCATAGTACCACAATATCCTATTATGCTCATGGAATTAGAAATAGTTGTTTAATAAAACTTTTAACATAAGGAAGAGCAAATGGCTATATCATAATCAATATGAACACATCTCCTTAATGCTTAAGAACAGTGAATTGAGAATGATGTTTAATATTATTTTTATTTCAAACAATCAAGTAAAAAGTATTTCTAGCAACAATTGTTTATTGAACTTAACTAAACAGCAAGTATAGTGCTGAAATATTTTATGAGATAGTAATTCTATCCCAAATGGATATATTAGGAAGCCTGGGACAAGTCAGCTGCCCTGGTTAAGATCTCCTCATTTTTTTTTTTTAATATATTTTTTATTGATTAAGATATTACATATGTGTCCTTGTCCCCACGTTACCCTCTACCCCCCACCCCCCCCACCCCCCCACCCCCGCTCATGCCCTCACCCCCCCGTTGTCCATGTCCATTGGTTAGGCCTATATGCTTGCATATAAGTCCTTTGGTTGATCTTTCCCCCTTACCCCCACCCTCCCCTACCTTCCCTCCAAGTCCCGACAGTCCAATCAATGCCTCTCCGTCTCTGGATCAGTCCTTGTTCATCAGCTTATGTTGTTCATTATATTCCACAAATGAGTGAGATCCTGTGGTATTTATCCGCTCTCAAGTTCCATCCATGCTGTGGCAAATGGCAAGAGTTCCTTTTTCTTCTTCCTCTTCGTAAAGAATACCTTTCAGCATTTCATATAATGCTGGTTTGGTGGTGATGAACTCCTTTAGCTTTTTCTTATCCGTGAAGCTCTTTATCTGACCTTCTATTCTGAATGATAGCTTTGCTGGATAAAGTAATCTTGGTTGCAGGTTCTTGCTATTCATCACTTTGAATATTTCTTGCCAGTCTCTTCTGGCCTGCATGGTTTCTGTTGAGAAATCAGCTGACAGTCGTATGGGTACTCCCTTGTAGGTAACTGACTGTCTTTCTCTTGCTGCTTTTAAGATTCTCTCTTTATCTTTTGCTCTTGGCATTTTAATTATGATGTGTCTTGGTGTGGTCCTCCTTGGATTCCTTTTGTTTGGGGTTCTCTGCGCTTCCTGGACTTGTAAGTCCATTTCTTTCACCAGGTAGGGGAAGTTTTCTGTCATTATTTCTTCAAAAAGGTTTTCAATATCTTGCCCTCTCTCTCCTTCTGGTACCCCTATAATTCTGATGTTGGTACGCTTGAAGTTGTCCCAGAGGTTCCTTACACTATCTTCATATTTTTGGAATCTCTTTTCTTTTTTCTTTTTCGGTTGGGTATTTTTTGTTTCTTTGTATTTCAAATCTTTGACTTGATTCTTGGGATCCTCTTTTCTGCTGCTGGATCTCTGTAAATTATTCTTTATTTCAGTCAGTGTATGCTTAATTTCTAGTTGGTCCTTTTTCATGTCCTCCATGGTCTCCCTATACTTATTGAGGGATTCATTAAATTTATCGGCGGTTTCCATAAAATTCTTGAAAAACCTTATAACCGTGGCCTTAAACTCTATATCCAATCGTTTGCTTTCCTCCATTTCTGCCATTTGTGACCTGTTTCTTTGTCTCCGCATTTTGGCAGCTTCCCTGTGTTGATAGAGTGGCCCTGTGCGCCAGGTGTCCTGTAGGGCCCAGTAGCTCAGCCTCCCCAGTTACCTGGGGTGGACACTCTTGGTGCACTCTTGGTGCCTTGGTTGTTGTAGACTCACTGGGAGGAATTGACCTCCAGGCCAATTGGCTGTGAGAATCAGCTGTGTCTAAAGTGGGAGAACTTCTGTGCTGAAGACACCCTTCTGGGGCAAGACTTGTTTCAGTGGGGCTTTGGTGCTCACTGAGTCTGCTCCCTGAGTGCGTCCCTTATGGATCTGAGGAGTTGCAGTCTGGATGGACCCCCTCTGACCACTGGGTACAGTGGCTCCTGGATCTAAGGAGGTGCTAATTCAGCCTCTGCCTGAGGCCACACAGCAGGAGCCACGAAGAGGCTCAGCTGTGAAGCAATGCAAGCCGCTGCGGGGCCTTGGGCCTTCTCTTGGAAGTTCCAGGTCTGCCTGGTTCAGCTGCAGTTAGGTACATTCACATGCAAAAGCCTCTGCGGCAGCCTGGGTGGGGCGGGGTCTCAGGGAGTCAGAGGGCGGAGAAAGCGGCCATGGCCGATTCTCCGCCCGTCGCGCGTCTCAGTGTTCCGGTAACGGCTGCAAGCACCTCTGAGGGAAAGCCGCCCTCAAGTTCGCTCGCTGCCGGACAGACCAGCTTCTCCCCGTGTGAGACCTGGGTCCCCAGAGACTTCCCGGAACCGGAGTTCAGAGCCGTGGGGAGTTTGTGATTCAAAAAGACAGCCGCGTCCTCAGGCGCCAGCCCCTTTCCTCGCGCGCGAGCCGCCGTACCTCTGCACTTCACCTCCGCAGCGCCTCTGGCTCTCAGCGTGCTTTTCTTTCCTTCTAGTTGTGGAATTTACACTCAGCCAGCCTTCCTGTTGTTCTGGATGATGTTTGCTCAGTCCTTTGGGGTAATTTTCAATTGTTGTGTGAGGCAATAATTTCCCGGTGTTTACCTATGCCGCCATCTTAGTTGCTCCTCAAGATCTCCTCATTAAATTGTACCAGTGGTCGGCAAACTGTGGCTCGCGAGCCACATGTGGCTCTTTGGCCCCTTGAGTGTGGCTCTTCCACAAAATACCGACTTCTGCGCATGGGCCACGAAGTTTCAATCGCACTGTACATGCGCGCCCGCACGTGGTATTTTGTGGAAGAGTCACACTCAAGGGGCCGCAGAGCCGCATGTGGCTCACGAGCCGCAGTTTGCCGACCACTGGATAGGCAAACTATCACTATGCTTTCAAAGCATGGGATCAGACAGTTAAGTGTTAGTAATTGACAATAGCTATACCTACTTTTAATATAGAAGTAGAACATAGAATCTAGACATAGCTGTTTCATATTGAGCTTTAATTAACATACACATGCCCACCGTGTATCTACTATATGACCCCTCTCTGTCCACTATAGACTAGATTGGATTAGTCATGAATGGGCACAACCTAAAAAGTATCCCCAGGCTTCCTGCTTCCCACGGACCAATTGGAGCTGAGCAGTGGTAAGCAGGAAGTTGAGGAGTTGAAAATTGCAGCAGTTTATAAAGTCAAAAGGTAATGCTGAGTCACATAGACACAATCCAATTTATTCCTATTTTTCTTGTGGAGAGTTTATGAAAAATGATTTAAATTAGTCTGTTACTCTTGGCAGCCAAGAAGCCCCCTGTTGCTCAAATAAGGGATATTTATTCTAATTTCACTTTCCTTCAGCTCTTTTGTGGAGCAACTATATTCTCCCTTTGCTGTCAATAATTTTTGAATAATCGTTAATGCTATCGAAGAATTTTAGAGATTTTAGAAATGTTTAGAATTTTTGTTTAAAAGAAACACAAAAGCTTTGAAACAGGAAAAAAACCAAAAATATGTTGAAATTTTTGGAGAAAAGAACAGGATATAAAGAAGAAAATGCTGAAAAGATACGATGTAAAAGATTGTGTTGTGAAGTGAGATTAAACAAGAAGGGAGCAGATGTACATTATTCTTTCACTTTTGTCTGTAATGTAAAACAGTTAACATTTTCAAGATTGAATTTGCTTCTCCACATGATCAAAGTTCTGGAATCTGATACCTTCTTCTCCACACATTCCTTTCCCTTCATTTCCTTCCTTTCATTTTAAAAAGTGAAAATTTTAAAAAATAAAATGCATGGTCACATTTTGTGAATTTGTTAATGTGCTCTAACTGTAGGTGGCAATGTTGGGGTAGATTAACTCTATGGCTGATCCCTGATAAATTGTTTGGCATACTAGCCCCAAGTGCATGAAGGGAATTTTGCTCTGTTCTCTTTCAGAATTCATCTTTGTTATCTACACCCTGGGCTCTACAGAACAAATTTTAGCAGCACGGGAACATTGTTAGTTTCCTTCCAAGGCAGTAGAGCTACATGGCGTGCCATAAATCATTGGTTCCTTGACTTTGGATTTTATTAACTTTAAATAGGAATCTTGTGACACATAAGGCATTTAACTTTTTATTGTAATAAAGATATTAAACATTTACCAACTTCATTTTGAAAGGAAGTGTATGTTTGAGATTCAAATTTTTTTAAAAAAGGAATAAAGTGGAAATTACAATTTTTACAATTAATGTTTTAATACACACTAATATTTAGAAAACATAAATTTATAAACTTATAAATAAGTGATGGTTCCTTAAACTGAATGGCATTTGACCTTGTTTGGGAGTTAGGATTGTCAGATTAAATATAGGGCACCAGTTCAATTTCAATTTGTTTTTGATTTTTGGGGCATACTTATAATTTTAAAAAGTGTTTATCTGAAGTTTAAAATTATCTGAGGATCCTCTTCTATTTTTATTTGCTAAATTTGGCAACGTTAACTGGAATGTAAGTTAGTCTTCTACCTACCAGCCTTTATTTGTAGTGAAGTAGCTGAAAATGGTCATCATAGAACACAAAGCAGAACTGGACACACTAGCTGTCAACAAACTTGTGAAATGATTGACACTTTTCTTAAAATGGTACCTTTTTTTCCCAAACTTCTCTTTATGCATATTTTAATATTGCTTTTCATATGATTATAGAAATAAATGCTCTCAAAGACAATATACTGAGAGATGATTAGAAATAATTTAGTAAAATGACCAGTTACAAAACAATTATATAAATGAATCTTCAAAGGTATCTTAAAAGACGTAGACAATTGTGAAATGAATTTTGAAAACTAATACCAGTACTAAAGGGTGACTTGCTATGCCAGAATGAAAACATTCTGCTAGTGTGTTATAGAACCAAGCAAAGAATCCAGAAATAGACACACGGATTCAGTATGACTCTAGGATGAAGCTGGAATTTAAACAAGTTGAGAAATGCTGAATTAATTAATGGATTAAAATTAATTAAATATATATTTTTAAACAACTACTCTAAACACACACAAATTTGTCTTATCTCTTAACAACAATAATAAAATAAGTTCTATGAAACAAATACTTAAATTTTCAAACAGTAAAAGAATATGCCACATGTGGCATTTTCAATCAGCTGATAAATGACAGATTACTAAATACTTTAGAGTTAGCTAACGAATTGGTAAATGATTTTTAAATTTTTGTATGACAGTAAAATGTTGGTATACACAGATGTTTTTAGAAACTAATAAAACTACAAAAAAAGGCAAAGGTCATAAAAAGTTAATAAACAAAGAAAAATGGTAACACATATGTAAAATATACTTTTTCTTTACTATCAGTGCAAAATGAATCAGTTCTTTTTAAATAAAATATTGGGAAAAGTTTACACATATTGAAAGAGCACAAAGAGGGGGAAAACACTCTAGTACACTGCTACCTAAAAAATTATACAACATATTTTGAAGAGGAAACTGACAATGTAATACATAATTTAAATAAAAATAAACAATTAAATAAAAATAATTTAAAATATTCTACTCAGAAGCACTCTGTCTAAATAGATCCTAAATAGCCATCACAAACAGATCCTAAATAGCAATCATACAATCCAAGAACACACATGAAAACAATGTTCATTGAAGGATTTTTATACTGAACATAAAATAGAGGTTTTATTAAATTTATTAAACAATTTGTAATATCACTGAAATAATAGTACTGCATGCAAACTTCATAAAAATGAGAGAGAATTGCCCTGGTTGGGTGGGTCAGTTGGTTGGAACACCAAAAGGTTGTGGGTTCGATTCCTGGTCAGGGCACATACCTACTTTGCAGGTTTGATCACTGGTCAGGGCATGTATGGGAGGCAGCCAGTCAATGTTTCTCTTTCACATCAATATTGCTCTCTCTCTCTCTCTCTTTTCTCTTCTTCCCTCTTTCTCTCTCCCTTCCTCTTTCTCTAAAACAAAACAAAACACAAAACCATATCTTTGTGTGAGGACAAAAGAGAGAGAGAGAGAGAGAGAGAGAGAGAGAGAGAGAACTTAAGGTATTGACATAAAAAGCAACTAGTGACTTATTACAGCACAGAAATAGGTCCAACATTGTATGTATGGCATAATCTCATTTGTTAAAAAGATAAAGTATAATCAGATGTAGATGGAAGGAGAGAAATATAATGTTATACATACCAAATTCAAGTTGTTCTATTGGATTTGGTACAGACACAGCAAACAACACAACATGGGAAGAATGCAAGTACAATTAGGTTATTGAAGCAATAATATTTCCCAGGGTCTCAAATCACTAAAAAAAATGTGTCTGTAGTCTCATTTGTTTATTTTCTCCTTAGTTACCATTGTCCTAGGAGGTGTATCGGTAAAGATACTGCTACAACATATCTTTATTTTGTATATATGATATTTTGCTGCCTATGGATTCTTCTAAGATTTTTATGGTTTCCCATCTTACATTTAAGTACTTTATCCATTTTGAGTTTATTTTTGTGTATGGTGTAAGTTGGTGGTCTACTTTCATTTTTTGCATGTATCTGTCCAATTTTCCCAACACCATTTATTGAAGAGACTGTCTTGACTTCATTGTATGCTCTTCTCTCCTTTGTCGAATATTAATCAAACATAATGGCTTACGTCGATTTCTGGGTTCTCTGTTCTGTTCCATTGGTCTATATGTCAGTTCTTGTGCCAGTACAAGGCAGTTTTGAGAACAGTGGCTTTGTAATATAGCTTGATATCTGTATTGTGATCCCTCCAATTTTGTTCTTCTTTCTCAGAATTGCTGTGGCTATTTGGGGTCTGTTTTATTTTCACATTAATTTTTGGAGAATTTGTTCTAGGTCTGTGAAATATACCATTGGTATTTTAATGGAGAATGCATTGAATCTATTGATTGCTTTGGGTACTATGGACATTTTAATGATGTTGATTCTACCAATCCATAAAAACAGTATATTCTTCCATTGTGTATATCTTCCTCTATCTCTTTTTTCAACATCCTATAGCTTTCCAAGTACAGGTCTTTTACCTCCTTAGTTAAATTTATTCCTAGTTATCTTAATTTTTGTTGCAATGGTAAATGGGATTGTTTCTGTACAGCAAAAGAAACCATCAACAAAACAACAAGAAAGCCCACTGCATGAGAGAACATATTTGCCAATAAGGATTTAATCTCCAAAATGTATAGGGAATTCATGCAACTTAACAAAAGGAAGGTAAATAATCCAATCCAATTAAAAAATGGGCAAAGGGCCTAAATAGACACTTTTTGAAAGAGGACATACAGAAAGCCAAGAGATATATGAAAACTTGCTCAAAGTCACTAATCATCGGAGAGATACAAATCAAAACAACAGTGAGATACCATCTCACACCTGTCAGAATGGCTATCACTAACAAATCAACAAACGACAAGTGCTGGAGAGGATGTGGAGAAAAAGGAACCCTCGTGCACTGCTGGTGGGAATGCAGACTGGTGCAGCCACTGTGGAAAACAGTGTGGAGATTCCTCAAAAAATTAAAAATAGAATTCCCATTTGACCCAGTGATCCCACTTTTAGGAATATATCCTAAGAAACTAGAAACACCAATCAGAAAGGATATTATGCACCCCTATGTTAATAGCAGCACAATTTGCCATAGCTAAGATTTGGAAACAGCCTAAGTGTCCATCAGCAGATGAGTGGATTAAAAGCTGTGGTACATCTACACAATGGAATACTATGCTGCTGTAAAAAAGAAGGAACTCTTACCATTTGCAACAGCATGGATGGACCTGGAGAGCATTATGCTAAGCGAAATAAGCCTGTCAATGAAAGAAAAATACCACATGATCTCACTCATTTGTGGAATATAATGAACAACATAAACTGATGAACAAAAATATATCCAGAGACATAGAATCATTGATCATACCATCTAACCTCAGAAGGAAGGCGGGGTGAGGAGGGCTAAGAGATCAACCAAAGAACTTGTGTGCATGGATATTAAGCATAACCCATAGACACAGATGGTAGCGGGGTGAGGGCATGTGCTGGGGGGTGGGAAAGGCCAAGGATTGGTCAATGGTGGAAAAAGGAGACATATGTAATATTTTAAACAATGTAGAATTTAAATTTCAAAAAAGATGTGTCTGACATTTAGTGAACAATGTTTTTTGGGAAGAAAGAAATAAACAATTTATTTGTAGTCTTTAATAATTTCAGGGTGGTAAGGCCAATTCAAACCTTTAATCTCTCTACTACCAGCTAGTTCATTTGCATTTTGCATAATGATTATGTATTTCTGTGTGCTGTTCCTTTTCTTAGTCCTGCATTATTAGTCTTATAGCAATCTGACCATGGCTATATTTTTATTTTATTTAAATGCTAAATAAGGGGTTGGCAAGAGTTTTCTCTTGCCTTAGTTTAATATTTTTGGCTCTGTATTCCTCGTCTGACATTCATTTACTGTGTACAGATGTATGATCCTTTGGGCATTCTTCCTCTGCTACTGTGAAGGGTCAGAGAGAATTCAGGAATCGGGTTTCAAGAGTCACTGGTTTGCTCCTCAGAATAAGCTGCCCGCAGGGTGCCCTCTGTGTTCTTGCCTTCACCAGAGGTCTGAAGCCCCAGGCATCTCACTCAGAAGCTGCTTTCCTGACTGCAGCAGCCATTCAGCATATGCATTCACTTTTATAGTCTTTTATTTGTTTCCTAAAATATGTGAAGTATTTCGGTCTCCATTATTTTCTTTTTTTTTCCATCTTCTGAGCAAGTTATTTTGTGGATATCAACAAACTGATTTTAAAGTTCATATAAAGAAGCAAAAGACCAAGAATAGCCAACACAATATTGAAGGAGAAGAACAAAGTTGGAGGACTGATGCTAACTAACTTCAAAAATTACTCTACAGCTACAGTCATCAAGACAGTGTGTTATTAGTGAAAGGACAGACACACAGGTGAATGCAACAGAGCGCAGAGCCCAGAAATAGACCCAGCAAACATAGCCAACTGATCATTGACAAAGGAGCAAAGGCAGTACAAACAGAGCGAAGATGGCGTTTTTAACAAATGGTGCTGGGACAACTGGACACCTAAAAAGTGAATCTAGACGCAGACCTTACAGCCTTCACAAAACAATAAGCTCAGCGTGGCTCACAGACCTATATGTGAATCACAAAATTGTAAAACTCAGATGATATAGGAGAAAAATTAGATGAGATCATGACTAAGGTGGTACCTCCTTAGATACAATACCAATGGCACTATCCTGGGTAGAAATTTTAAAAAAGCTATATTTCATGAAAATTAAAAGCTTCTTGCTCTGCAAGAGACAAGGACAAGAGAATGAGAAAACAAGTTACAGACTGGGAAAGAATATTTGCAAAAGACTCATATGATAAAGAAATGGTATCCAAATAAAAAATAATTCTTGGTACAGCCAGTATGGGTGACAGTTTGGTGGTTTCTTATAAAACTAAACATATTCTTACTGTATGATCCAGCAATTGCATCCTTGGTATTTACCAAAGGAATTGAAAATGTAGCCCTGACCAGTTTGGCTCAGCGGATAGAGCGTCAGCCTGCGGACTCAAGGGTCCCAGGTTCGATTCCAGTCAAGGGCATGTACCTTGGTTGCGGGCACATCCCCAGTGGGGAGTGTGCAGGAGGCAGCTGTTTGGTGTTTCTCTCTCATCGATGTTTCTAACTCTCTATCCCTCTCCCTTCCTCCCTGTAAAAAAATCAATAAAATATATTTTTTTAAAAAAGAAAAGAAAATGTATGTCCACACAAAAACCTGCAATAGCAGCTTTATTCATTTGCAAAACTTGGAGGTGACCAAGATGTCCTTCAGTAGGTGAGCTCAGTTATTTGTATTAGTTTTAAAATAAATTCTATTTTTATATAAATACATTTGAATTTCTGTGATCACACCTGTGTTTCAAAAGTTTGGAAACATCTAAGACATAAATTTGGGCTTTGAGATGGAGTTTGGATGTCTAATTTTTATGTCGTAAATGTAATGGTTTAGGAAATTGAAAATATTTAAATCACGGAGTCACAGCAGTGATTGCAGCTTCCAGATTTTGATGACATGCTATTTGGAAAAGGTGCTAAAGTTATTCTGAAGTATCCCGTAACAGAGACTTAACAACGATAAGAGGAACTTATAAGATGGCAGATTTTGACTCAAAATAGTGAGAGAGAAAAAGGATACCAGTTTCAAAACAATGGAGCAGCAGGCTCTATTAGTTGTTCAT
This sequence comes from Myotis myotis, assembly GCF_014108235.1. NCBI lineage: Eukaryota > Metazoa > Chordata > Mammalia > Chiroptera > Vespertilionidae > Myotis > Myotis myotis. The sequence goes on from NW_023416401.1 coordinate 47,388,675, forward strand.
GTAGAATGTGAATGCTTGTCTCATGGGAATATTCTTGGATTGGAAGTGCTATGAGATCTTTAACATCCTATTCACCCTAAGTGAATACGAAGTAAAAAATACCTTGTGTTGCCACCAACCATGTGTTCCTGAGTTATTAATTCACCACACTCAGGTTTTTAGCTGTCAATGAATGTGGAAAATAATCCAACATTATTTTCAATAATATCTAGCTACAATGGGATCTACTAAATGTTAATATGATTTTTTTACTTTTATTAAATGACTCAGGTTCAGTAAATAACATTAAAGTATGTTCGCTTGATTTTTAGTGAATTAATGAGCCATTTTTTCAGAAAGCTGCACAATTTTCACCCAAATATAATTACTGTTACAGTTCTTTGCCCAAGTGCTATCGTTGAAGAAGGTTATGCCTTCTAGACTCAGAACTGTCTGAAGAAATCTGCTTTGTTAGTTTTTTATTGTCAGCACTATTTAATAATTTTACTCAAAGAAAAATATTATCTGGAGGGCATTGTACACTATGTTCTCCATTTAAAAATGTGCAAATATGAGGTGCTAGTGTTTTTATTTTTTTTGCAATCATTAACATTTTCTTGAATGAATAGGATGATTACAGCTAAATTCCGTAACACGTGTCAGTCAGAAATTGAAGAATGCCTGAAGCAATCTGAAACTACTTGAGCTGCTTTGGGCTATTTTAGAAAATAATTTGATACATTTCTGTGTGCATTCCAGAGGGGTATGAGCCCTTCCCTTAATGGCTGTGCTGCAGCTTAAATTTTTACGTGAGTCCAATGGTATGAAGTTTGGTGTGACATGTGGAAGGATACATGAAGAAATAGATAACTGCACATCGTAAGCATTCTCATTTTCTTTTAATTATCAGAGTGTGTTGTAAATGGATATAGATTAGAAAAGTTATTGCCTCTGTGATTTTTAGGATGCTCATTGTTCTATTACTTCCTGAGCATCTTGCTCTGCACCTAGCTTTTGTTTTTTTAAATCAGGACTTAGTTGGCTGATAAAAGAAGACTTCAGACATTTGTATCAGCTTCTACCTTGGCAGGATGGACTGCTGTGACAGGTAGAAGAGATACCCCTAAATGCTGGTTCTCTTCGCACAATTGGCTCATCATTTTGACAAACAATTCAACCCAAAAGGCAAGAAAACTATTTTTGGATGGGACTAGCTATTTTTTTTTTTACAACACATACCATTATTATTGTCAAAATTGGATGGAAACATAGACACAAACCTATTGTATACTTTTGCTTTATTTGGCAGAGTAATTGCTGTTATATAGCAGCCTATACACCTAATCTATTCCACTGTCAGAACTCTCAGGACACTCAGGAAGCATGGATGTGAATAATCATTTTCCAATTATGAGTTAAAATTCAAACCTTTTCTTCAAATACAAAATTCCAAACAAAGAACAGTGAGTAAGCAAGCAGGTTATACAACTTATCCACGGAGCACAAATACTTTTTAAAAATGTGGACTATCAGAGTAATTTACCTCTCTGTGCCTCAGTTCTCTCATCTGTAAAACAGGGATAGTAATAACACATTCTAATTCAGCCAAAGGAAGGAGCAGATAAGTACTATGTGTTTAAGTGCTGAAAAATTCAAAACATCTTTGTAAATTTGCATCTGAAGATATTGTACCTGCTATAAGTTTTTCGATTCATTTCCTAACAAATATGGTTAAACAATCATATTTAAGTTACAAGGCATTTATGATGTCCTACACTGAATGTCATTCCACAATGTCCATATTCAGCAAGAGGAGCTGGAAATAAAAGGATGTGACATTTTAAACGCAGTGTATCCTTTTGTTAAAGATGCTTCATTTCACTTCTCATGACATACGATGTTGCCAAAAAAAGTAAAAGGCTTTATCATTGCCATGTCTGAGAGTTCCATGTGTGAGCAAGTTTTGCGTAGGCATCTGCAAATGTGACTCATGCTATTATTTTGTGATGTCAATCATACATGATCTGTTAAACCGTGTAACTCAAAGCAAGTTTATCTTGACATTTATGACTAATGACATTTAGAGAGAATAAAAAAATGAAATGGCTTATTATTTTGTTTTCTCAGATTTTAGAAGCATTACTAGAGGCTTCTGAATCAATACAAAACGTGGGGAACATAGACATTTAGATGTTGCAAAGGCTAAGTGGATTTAGCATGCTTAAACTTCCCAAACGTTGACTGCATCCCAGGTTGTATATAAACAAGAAAGTTGTGGCTTTGTTTTCACAGATGAACAGCAAATGTACAAACAGAAGATCCTATAAAGGCTCCAATCTGTGATAATCTTCAACATGTGTTTAGTATCAGTGTCTGATTTTATGTCAGCCAAATACAGCACATCTAGGTGTCGGTTTGCCAAGTTTGGGATTATTATGTTTCTTAGTCCCTTAGAAGAACGATAATTTTCTTTGAAAAGAAATAAAAGTGTGCTTGGGCGAGCCAATATGTAAAAGATACAGAGAACTGATTTTCTCAGCAACTGTGTAATTCTCTAGTTGTTAATTAGACCACTTTGGAAAAAATTAAGTCTTCTGTGGATGCATAAGATAAATGGGATCTTAAATTTATATAAAAATAAATACATCTATAATTAGTAGAATCCTGAATCAATGCAACAGTAAGTAGGAGTACTCTATGGAATCATGTTTACAAAATGGAAGAAAAGTAGATACATTTGTTACTGTGCTAGTCAATATTAGACATTATTTTCTATAATTGCAACAACTCTTTGCTGTGGAATGTAATCTTAATGACATACATTAGGGTAAACATGTTTCTTAAATATCACCTACATAACTTTTGAAAAGGTGAATTGAGATTCACACTTAGGTCTTCAAACTGCGATGGTGATGTATTATGTCTATGTTAATATTCTGTTTGTGATTTGCACTGGACCAATTAAATCAATAGAAATGTGGCTGGCACAGAACTTACCACTGGAGCCCATGTTTATATCAGAGGATCTAACTGACTCTCTGAGCAAGCACCAACTTCCTAGCTAACAGCCTAAAGCCTGTCCCCAGTTATAGCAGAAACCAGGTTCCACAGGAGAAAGAAAACATATGTTTACAAAATAAACACAATAAAATCGCAAAGGAACAAATGCTTATTTCTATCACCTCTCCTTGACTAAATAGTTTAGTCAAAGTGAAATGCTGTTCTCAGCTTGGCGTCTGTATGAGGAATAATTGAAAAGATTATAGTCAGTACAAGCATCACTTCCATCCTGTTTTTTTCCTCCCAAATGCACATTTCTCTCTCTTGCTCTATTATTCCTCTGTAGTTAAAAAAAAGTATATTTACCAGTATGAATAGCTATGTTTTAATTAAACGACTTAATGTTTACTCTAAGAAAACACAAGCTTTCTATTTGATTTGAGTCTTTAATTTAAGGATAATACACTCTTTTTACCTCATTGGTGCGAGCATTATGAAACCAATCATTAAATGATTAGTATTCATAAATAGTAACTAGAAAACTATTTTTGAAAAATGATTCCTAATTATCCTGTTTTATTTTATTTTTGATAAAAAGATGAAGTTGATTCCTGCCACTGTTGAATGGTAACTATACAATAACCTTCCTGAGAAATGGGAATCTTAATCCAACCCGTGGTCTGGATTTTGCATGTTATGGATTTAATTAGTGTGCTCACACTGGCTTTGTGTTATTTCATTCTATAAGGAATATTGGTTCTTATTTAACTTATAGTTAATAACTACTATCTGAACAGGCAAGAGAAGTTGCATTTTATTATTTTGTTAGGAGAATTTCATAGAATGATACTGCAGTTTGAACTCCATGAACATGGCTTATGACTTGGGTGAGGATAACGTTACTAGGCAATTCATTCATAACAACAGAGGACAAGGCAGCTTTTGAGGAGACTGACTTTTGTGAACTGAACCTGAATGGCCCTAATGTTCCCAAGCTGCTGATTTGGAAATAGTAGGGGTTGAGATCACACACACAAAAAATGGCATTTTGAAACAAATTTCCCTTTATACTCTCTGGTCATAGCCTTGGGATATGAATCATTTTTAAAGGAACATTCCAAAAAAAGGGAAGTGTTCATCAGAAGGGGAAAACAAAATCTGCAATGAGTAGATGGAAAGGAGGATGTGCACGAAAACAACATTCCTGTGCTCAGAGACATGCTTATGGTTACTCTTTTCTATTTAAAAAAATATATAAATATATAGATGTGGGTAAAATACCAAAAAATGAATTTTAATAACTGCGCGATGTGCTGATTTAAGGAGAATGCTGGAGAGAAACTGATGAGTGTGGAATGATGTAGCCAAAGTGAGTAAAATTCCAAGTAGGGTGTGTGCCGGTGGGAGGGTCTCCTCATGAATTCCCTCTGAGTACAGCCTGTACTTGCTCTCCGCCCTCCTTAGTCATCCTCACGCTTCTCTAAACTAGTGCCCAATATCTGGTATCAGATGTAGGGAAAAGAGGCAACATGAAAGTCCAAATGAAGTGTTCAAGTGAAAATCACACAACGAAAATGAGAAACTAAGATAATTTGGGGGTAGGTTATCCACATTTACCTACTGGCTGGTTAATAGATTAACTTAGAATGTATGGGTTTTACTTTTAGTTCTTATGACAACTAACAAGTTGGCAAATTGCCTAACTTTCCTCAATCTCAATTTTTCATCTGTAAATAGAGTTAAAATTAGAGTCCCTAATGCTCCAGCTAGTAAATTATTTTACAAAGTCTTCAAATAACTCTATGGATTGACATTGATTTAAAGTGTGATAAACTCTGAGATAAACAGAGATAGATAGCTCTCTTGTTTCTTTTATTTAAATGTTGCTGAGAGGAAAACAGAGGTGAAATGTAAATTATTTTCTCAAGACAGTAAATTTAATTGGACATGATTTGAGACCCTACAGAGGCCAAAGAGGTGGGACTGGAATAAAGAAAACAGAAGAAGAAATTATCTTAGAAAGAACAACCCTAATGCCATACTTCTCCCTAATTCAATATTTTGATAAAAAATACAAAGACTTGTGCATGAGTTGAGATAAGAAACTCGTATTTACATTGTAAGATGACATGTAAAAGTGAATAAATACCTCTGACTAAAAAAATTCTGAAAGTGAAGAAAGAGTTTTATTTTTTGCATGTGTTGGTTACACTTTGATTTACTGAGCATGACAAATATTAAGCATACATCTAGTTTGGACATATTTTGAACATGATATACACCATAAAAATGTTCTATTTAGAAACATGGGTGCATTTATGAAGATGTCAATGCCAACTACATGTTCATTAGTTGTTCTCTGTGAAATAATATTCAAATCCTTCAAGAAAATAGGTGTGAAGAACACTCAATGCAGGAAAATAAACTTGAATATAATGAAAACAGAAGGGCTTTCACCAGAAGCTCAGTTAGATTGTCAAAGGCAGGAACCATTGTCACATACTGTCCCATTGCTCAGCACACATACTGACAAATTGTATTCATTCCTTTCTATATCCAATTTCTGCTCTGAAGGAGGGATCAGAAATCAACACTATCCTTAGGATACACTTAAGTAGATGAACTCCTAGCTATTTCCATTAAAGTACCTGTTAATGTACTCTTGACTTCTCCATTAGGAAATGTTTGGGCCCCTTCCCTACTAAGATTCTTTAATTCTGAGTATGCTTTGGTATTATTTTTGAGTCACCCTGATCTTGGTTGAAAATTCAGATGATTCTTGGTCTCCTAGGCACCATAATATCTGTGAAACCTGTCAAATTTGCTACATATTATTCAAGATTAGATTTTATTTTTATATTCTCCATTTTTACTGTCTTCTCTGAATTTTATTATTATATTAAATTTTATCTAACATACTTAGAGAAATACAAACAAAAACACACACACATCCATGGAAATACAAACAAAGGCACACACACATCCATGAAAAAAATTTATTAAATCTCTGATTGTGTGGAGACGAGTGCTAAGTGATATTATCATCTACAGTTGGCAGGTAAAGTGAGTGAGCTTTGGTTAAGTAAGTGGCTGGAGGTCAGATGGTCAGCAAAGGCCAAACATGGATTTGAACATAGTCTGATACTTCAAGCAAGTACCTTGCACTGATTTGCAGGTGTGAAGTTATCATTTCATATCATTCTGCATATAGGTATTTATATTTGTTGAAATGATCAGATATAGATCTAAATTATAGATATAATTTAGACGAAATTTAACTTTGTAATGTTCTGTCTCATTGCTTTTTCTCAATCATTGTAAATATGTGCTTCAGAAGTTGTGGCTTGTTCTGTGTGCTACATATGTGAATTTGATCAACAGTGGACAACCTTTGATCATGTGCCTTGTTATCACCTGTGTATATTGCATCTGAGTGCTCCATTTACCTGCAAGGTATGGAAGCCTAGCCACTCACTTTCCTTATCAGATCCCTCCATTGCCCACTTGTGCTGGGAAAAGACAAAGGTCAGAAGAGGATCTCGACTTCCAGAAACTCAAATTTAATTCCAGGAATGAAAAGACAAGGATGTAGGTAGATGAGGAGTTTAAAAACACACACCTGATAGAATAGTAGAGTGCATGCCCTTGAAGGGGAAAAGAGTCCCAGTGCATCCCTCATCCATCATGCCCTTGCCCTGGATATCTTCATCAGAAATCTTTGACATGGTGCTCTATTCCTGCATGAATCCCCAGGCATCTCCTATTCCTGGGTGCAGAAACTGAAGCAGAAGCTTCTCAGGAGGTGTTCTGAAATTGATTGAGGCAGAATTTCAAAGCACCCACTTTGAACTGAGTCATAAGGGCATTTTGGTTATTGTATCCCACTTATGCACCACAATGCTAGGCTAAAATAAATTAATTAATATAAACTATATTTGTCATGCACCTTTGCTTTGGTAAACCTCCAGGACTATTTACCCAATCCTGGTCTTCCCATTAATGGCTGGTTCTGCTACAGATGGTCTAGGAACCAGATCCAGAATGAATATATGAAACACATCAGGTTACATTATCCTACACTGATGAGGATCTTAGCAGCCCAAGGTTACCTGTTGGATATTTTTGTCATAGAAATGCTTAATTTTATTAATATAGCTTAAAACACACATGTTCATTAAATATATTTGTGTAACAAAATATTATACTGAGTTGATCCTCAAAGCTCTCCTACTGGTTAGACATAGTAGATCTCTCTAAGTTCTTCTCATAGGACCCTGTGTTTATGTCAATTGTGTCATTTAAAAAATCATATTGAAATGTTTATAGGCCTGGATTTCTTTCCTTTGAAAAGTAGGCTACTGGAGAACAAAGACTAGCTTCATTCATTTTTGCAATTTTAACACCAAGCCCAGTGTCTGTCCTATATTTCATATCCTGAACAAAACTTGAACTAACTATATTTGGAATAAATATAGAAAGAATTGCTCTTAGTGGTGTTTCAGAGGATCCTCTCAATTTTAAATTTTTGCTGGGATTTCTAAACAACATTTCCAAAATTTATAACAACTCGGTACTTCAAAATGAAAATTCTACTGTAAATTCCCCAAGTTCTACAAAGAGCTGTTCAAATGGGCAGCTCTCTGAGCCTCGAGAATGAGCAGTTCCTTGTTCTTCACATGCTAAGCCACCTACTGTTGGTACACCTCCTACTGTCTTTCCACTCCACTTGTGATTGAGATGTGCTTATCTCCTCTTATTGATTCCCAGCAGTTAACAGTTGTACCACATGGCTTGATCTTGTTTCTCAGTCTTCTGTCCAGCTTGTAAACTTCAGGATAGTAACATGCTGCAGTTAACTTTCTCTGATAGAAATGGCTTCATTCAGAAGAAATATGAGCATATATTCTATCCTCTGCTTTTTGAAATTGTGTTTATTTCTAACCTGATTTTAATATCATTGTTAAACTCATTCTGGGGGAAAATATGAGCAACTATAGTGAGTTTATAATGTTTTCTCTAATACATTGTATATCTCATATGATATTCTTGAGGAAAAAGAATTTCAATGAAGTATTGTCAAATTTTTAAAATAAAGCATTTTGAATCAAGTGAGAATGCAAAAGATGCTGGTCTCATAAAGATTCTGACCAACTGGTGACAATATAATTTGAGGCTGTAAAGAAAATAAAGTAATTAATGGATACAGAAAACAGGTACTCTTTAATGTAGCAAAAGCCTAGCTAACATTTTCTGATTAGTTGTACTATTTTGATAGGTATGTAGCAGAGATATAATGCATTCACATTTCCATTTCACTTTTTGATTTAGAGATATAATAGTAAAAGATTTAGAGGAATAGTAAGTGTCTCGTAGGGTCCGGGAAAACCTCCTAGACTCACTTGCCAGCACTCCTTTACTTTCCAATCTCGTCTAGAGTCCCACCCTCCTGGAATTATACATTAATCACACTTTCTAAAACCCTCATAACATGGCCTTAGTTGGCTTGGTTCAGTGAGAAGAGCATCAACCAGAAGACTGAAGAGTCCCAGGTTTGATTCCAGTCAAGGGCGCATACCTCAGTTGAAGGCTCCATCCCAGCCCTAGTTGGGCACATGTGGGAGGCAACCAATCAATGTGTCTCTCTTACATCAATGTTTCTCTCTCTCTGTCTCTCCCCATCCCTTCCATTGTTTCTTAAAAAAATCAATGGATAAATATTCTTGGGTGAGGATTAACAACAACAACCAAAAACAAAACAACAACAAAAAAAAACCCTCATAACATAGACTCCAATGTTCTCTCATGTATACTGTCCTTTCAAACAAAAATTCCAGCCATTCAAGAAACTAATATAAATGCAACTTTCATGTATTCTACAGCAACAACTTCAGTCACCATGAACATGCTTAAAATTGTGAAGGAGTTGTTAAAAGCAACGACCTTTCTCAGGTTTAAATTCAGAAAGGGTTCTTACTGAAATGCTAATATTTCATGTATTAGGCAGATTGAATGAACAGCATTCATCAAGGAAAATCAACACAACTATTGACATTGAACAAATATGGCTTTGGCATATAATAAAAATGCAAATTTATTTGTCTCCCATCTTTCATTAAACCTTAGTTAGTGGAGTAAACATTTATTCTGCCTAAGATGAAATGTCTGCAAACCCTGTGAATTTACAGCTCAGTTTAAGATAAAGAAGTAAGATGTGTTTATTTCCCCTTTCTGTCTCCAGCTGTGGGTTGGTCAGCTGAAGGGTGTGTGATGGGAATCAGTTCTCATTCTCCTTTTACCTCTTCCCCCACTTACAAGCTTCTGTTTCAGACCATATCAGGGAAAGACAGGGGGATGGATGATGAATGTCTACATTCCTTATTCATGTCTCCAACTATTAGCCTAAGAGAGATAGTTAAAAATTTAAATGACTACTTTGCAATACTTGTTTGAAGTATGCCTACTATTTGCTGAATACAAAAATTAAATAGATTATTTCAAAGGATTAAATGTGCCAAACATTTCATTCAAAGGAAAATAAAAACAAAACATTGTATGTTTTTCTTTTATTCTTAAAGGAATTCTTCCCTTATTTTGTTGTCCTTCATTCAACCTTTGTCTCCACTTCCATTCTCTTCCTTCAATTTTGTCCTGACCTCAGTTGCTTCATTGCTCTGGACTAAGAATCCTGAACTGGAGAGTCCCTCACTTTCTCAGACTCTACACCTTGTAAAAAAACACACCTTATTGTCACATAGCCTGTGTGGCGGCTCAGAGACATCGTGTCTGATTGAAGCAGCAGACAGGACAGAGCAGTCAGAGTGAGTGGATCTAAATTGGGGAGTGTCTGGGAAGAGTGAAAACAGATCAGATTAACAGACAGGCATTGAGAAGCCAGGCAGGAAAAAGTTTAGTCTTGTTAGATATTAAACAGAACTCATTTATGAGCAGTTATTCCTTTCAAACTTATAAAAGTTGACTCTCGTACTGATTAAAGTTCTATAAAAAAAAACTTTGCAGCATTTAAGAAAGTACTGAAAAGAAACTAAAGGCTTTATTATTTTTGTATGTCTAGTAAATATTTTAAAAGGTGTGATGATGCCCTAACCGGTTTGGCTCAGTGGATGGAGCATCGGCCTGCGGACTGAAGGGTCCCGGGTTTTATTCTGGTCAAGGGCATGTGCCTTGGTTGTGGGCACATCCCCAGTGGGGGGTGTGCAAGAGGCAGCTGAGTGATGTTTCTCTCTCATCGATGTATCTAACTCTCTATCCCTTGCCCTTCCTCTCTGTAAAAAATCAATAACATATATTTTAAAAAAAAGGTGTCATGATATAATTTATAAAAGGTAAATGCAATTCCCTGATGTTGATTGTAAAACACGTGACTTATAAAATATAATTTCTTCTCCTAATTTACTGACATTTCAAAGATAAATTTAGTTATGAGGAGTAATTTTGAATCTGTTTCCACAATTAAATAATTCCTCCTATCTCTGATTTTTCTGTGACTATAAAGCACACATAAATCCACATAGACATTTATTGCACTCAAAAAAATGAATACATAATCTTCATATAATTCTATTTGACATCCAATGTTGTATTCATTTTCTTTCCATAATCTTACTAATAATTTTATACTTTTTCTTATAATCTACAGGAATGTTGAAAGGGTTTTACCCCTCAAACTTAGAGATTTCCCCCATTCATTCTGTATCCTGTTAAAAGGAAGTTCAATCCTATATATATATATATATATATATATATATATATATATATATATATATATATATATATATATATATATATATGGCTAAATGACCGACCAACCAACCTGGTTGGCTGGTAGGTATGACACACACTGACCACCAGGGTGCAGACACTCAACGCAGGAGCTACCGAGTGACAGCAACATTGCAGGGTGCCTTCTCGCACTCCAGGACCCCTTGGGAGATGTCACACTGCTGGTTTTAGCCCAATCCCCATAGGCCAGGCCAAGGGACCCCACTTGCTGGCAGGACCCTGCTCACTCCATAGGCAGGCACCCTTCGAGTCCCAGCACCACCCCAGGTGTGGCCAACCAGGGAGGGACCATGGGAGGTTGGCTCCAGGGCGGGTCAAGCCTGCCTTGCCCAGTACGGCCCTACCAGCCACCTTCTAATTAATTTCCTTTCAATGTACATGAATCCATGCACCGGGCCTGTAGCATTTAAATAAAAATCCTGAGGAATATACCAGGTGGCCTAAACACTCCTTCAGTATTGATATGCACATTTAGAAATACATTTACTGTAGGAGAGAACCTAGCAAAATGTATGAGAAGGAGTGGCCTGGGAGAAGAAGAGTCAAGTGAAAAAACAGACATACATTTTTAAAAGTATATATTCCATGTCCTTCAAATTCTGCTGACAGATCAAATGGGATGAAGACAACCACGCGCCAATTGGATGTGATGATATGGAAGTCACTGGTAGAATTGAGGGTGGTGGCATGTGAGAGGGGGTGAAAGGAAAATGATGACTGGATTCTACTCAGAAGCGAGTGGGGAAAAAAAAAGTTAATGTGCAAAAAAGTTAATGCAACTCCATGAGGACATACTACATAAAGAGGGCAGAGAACTGGGCAGAATATGGAAGAATATGGAAGGCAGGGGAAGATTTTTTTTAAAATACTGAGATATAGCATCTTTGTATGTTGATTTGAATATTCTAACAGATGATAAAGAAAAATCTGGCTCATTCCTGGATTTTTCTTTTTCATCTAGATAAGAGTTGTTTGAGCTCGATTGCAGAAATACTAATAGAATGTTTGGCCTTCTAGACACAGGATGTTATTCCATTTTAACAAGAGGGAAGTCAAAGAATAGGATACAATTATGGATCCAGGCAGAGTTGGAAATTTAATGAACCATTAAATGAACCATTTTGTGGTTTCTCTTTCCCTAGTGAAATGAATCAAGGATGTCATTTGTGAATATCAAAGGAAGAGGCTATGATGGGGATATAAAAAGACAAATAGTTGAAACCATCCTTTTATTGAAAATGGAAGAATATTTTATCTGAAGAAAATAAGCAGATTTGTTTTCCCATGCTGAGAAGTTGTGATAAATTTATAGTAAGACTAGTCAGAATGGATGACATTCCTCCTTGATCTGCTTATACAGACATTGAGTGGAGTTAAATTTCAAGGTAAATGTAACAGAGGGGGGGGGGGAGAGAGAGAGAGAGAGAGAGAGAGAGAGAGAGAGAGAGAGAGAGAGAGAGAACGAGAGAAGAAGTGAAAAGGAGTTGAAGATATGTACAAAGGATTTATTAATTTTTGAAGCTTAAGAATCCTAGATTTTAAAAAAAAGAAAGAATGTGGAGCTATGAGGGAGGAGATGGGCAGTGAATAATTGATAGGCTTAATGGACTGGAGGTCCTTGTAGGGGCAAAGAATTTTTATAGAAATTTGTGATCTGAATTCATTTTAATTTTCTCCATTTTAATTTTATATTGTCTTTTAGATGACTGTATTAACTTTTCCTTTTTTTTTTTCTTTAAGTAATTGCTCTGGTGATTTTATTGTGCATTTTTAACATATGACAGACCACTTAAAGTCATACTCTACTATTTTATATAAAATAAAATAAACTTGAAACAGAATAGTAAGTACTGTTCTCCCAGCATATATATGTATATATAATCTACTATATTATAACCACTGTGATATAGAGTTGCAATATTTGCTTTAAACAATTACATATCATTTAAATAAAATAGAAAATTTTGTATTTGCAAATATTTTCCCATATATTTGCCATTTCTACTGGTCTTTATTCTTTGTTACAAACCAGAGTTTTCATCTGATGGCAATTCTGTTCCTGCTGAAGAATTTGTTTCAATGTTTCTTGAAGTACAAGTCTGTTGGGGGAAAAAAGTTTATCAACTTTTATCTCAATACTAGTGGCCCGGTGCAGAAAATTCGGGTATGGGGGGTGTGTCCCTCACCCCGGCCTGCACTCTCTCCAATCTGTCCCCCTTGAGTGGAGGCCAGGGCAGGCTGGAAGCAGGTGTCTGGGATTTGTTTATCTTCTATAATCGAAACTTTGTAGCCTTGAGCAGAGACCAGGGCCGGCCAGGGCAGGAGGGAAGCTTGGCTTCCTCCATTGCTGGGGGCAACCCAAGCCTCCTGCTCACTCCAGCTCCATGGCCACCTCCATCTTAGTTGGGCTAATTTGCATACTTGCTCTTGATTGGCTGGTGGGTGTAGTATAGTGGTGGAGTGATGGTTAATTTGCATGTTTCTCTTTTATTAGTGTAGATGGCATATGTCTTACTTTTGAAGAGAATTTCTTCTGGATACTATTTGCTTTATTTTCAGAATATTACCGCTCTTGTTCCAGTGTTTTCTATTCTGGTCTTTATTTCTCATGAGAAGTTGGAGGTAGTTTGTATTTTGCTTCTCCTACATGTAATGTATCATTTATCTCTTGCTGATATAAGGATTTTAATTTTTTTGCCTCATTTTCTTTTTCCTGGATGTCCATTGATAATGTCTCAATGATCATTGAGGTTCTGTGCCCGGCCAGCTCAGCCAAGGGCTCGGTGAGCCTGAGGGGGGGCAATGAAGGATGTAGAAAAGACAGACACAGAATAAGCTGGGTCTAGGTGGATCTCCTGTGCCTGGTTAAGGCCACAGAGAGAGACCCAGACAGCAAGCTGAGCCTTTATTTTATAACCAGAGATAAACAAGGTAGTGGTCACCATAGTTACAAGTTTCACTTGTTTTGGCAGCACTTGCTGCACCTACCACAGCCCATTAGCTACCCAGATAAGATTTAGGGAGTGTCATAAGGTCAAGCCTAATTATGCTAAAAAGGGCTATGCCCTCTAAGCTGGGACTTGTTTGTGGCTTTGCCAACAGGTCAGTCTGAGGCTTAACCCTATAGCTGCTCCCTACAAGGTTCAACTCATTTTTTCTTTTTAATCTTTCATTTTTCTCTTTCCTGCAAATCAAATGATGTCTACTATCTTATCTTCAAGTTCACTGAGCCTAGTTTTTTATATATTTTGATCTTAAAAGCCTTTTCAATAAATTTTATAGTTCATATATTTTACATTTCCGTTTTGGAATGTTTATTTTCTCCTATTACTCTGCTGAGATTCCCTATCTGACCCAGAGCCATATCTTCTTTTTAAGTGTTTAGGCACAGTACCGTTACTCTAAGATTTTGTCTGCTAATTTCAATATCTGGGTTTTCCTGAGGTTGATATCTATTGAAGGTTAAGGTCTTCATCAAATTTGGGAAGGTTCCCAAGGAAAATAACAATAGCAAATTAGGTAAACTAATGACTTGAACTTTCATCTTTTGAAAACACACAAAAATTATTTATTATTTCTCATCACAATATGTTCTGAACTGTACTTTTTAATCCATTCCATTTATATGCATCAATAAATAACTTTCTCAAAACAAATTACTTTAGTTTTATTTGAAAACAATCCTTCTCCTAAAAAGTCCCACTTTCCTACTAAGGGCAGTTACATCACAGTAAGGTCTTTGTTGCTTAAGAATTCAAGTGCTTTAACTACTTAGTCAGCCAATGTGATCATAATTTCCGTGTTATGAAGTCAGTTAGTCATTAGGAATTATAACAGTAAGTTTCCTAAATTGTGAATATTGGATAACAATGCAATTAAGAGAAGGAAACTATAATCTGCCCTGATTCTCTCTTTCCCCAATACCATGAGAAATCTTCCCTTACACATCTTCAAGAACTTCTACTCTTCTCTGTTGATTCAAACTCTCAACTCGTCAATTCTTCTACATCAGTATAAATTATAATCTTTATCAGTAAATGTCTTAGGACACTGCTTTACAGAGGAGTTTTAGGGTGGTAGTTATCTATTTCTAACATTTATCAGACACTATAATTTCAAGAAATGTAATAGATGAGTTTTAATATGAAGTATTAAAAATTAGTAGTTTCATTAAATATTTCCTTCTATCTTTCTACACTTTTAAAAAATTATTCAGCCTTGGGCCATGTGACTCAGTGGTTGAGCTTCATCCCATGCACCAAGAGGTCACTGGTTCGATTCCCAGTTAGGGCACATGCCTGGGTTCTGGGCTTGATCCCCAGTAGGGGAAATTCAGGAGGCAGCCAATTGATGATTCTCTCTATCGATGTTTCTCTCTCTCCCTCTTCCTTCCTCTTTCTCTCTCTCTCTATCTCAAATCAATAAAAACATTATTCAAAAGAGATTTTTTTTTCTGGGAATGCTCCCTGGTCTTTTTGCACTTGATATATTTTTTAAATTGAATTTATTGGGGTGACATTGCTTAATAAAATGATATAGGTTTCAGGTGTACAATTCTATAATACATCATCTGTATATTGTATTTTGCGTTCACCACTCCAAGTTAAGTCGCCTTCCATCACCTTTTATCCCCCCTTAATCCACTTCTTTTATAAAAAGCAGCTATGCCTGTGGTACTTATTGAACTGTTATTCCACCTAACGCACAAGGATAGCCTGGCCACTTGCTGCCAGCTGGCGTCTGCTCTGATTGGCTCATGTGTCCATATTGATTAGATTGTGATTTGATGGTTACTGGTTATTGTCAGCCTAGTTAAATGTTTTCAATATTTCTCCTGGTTCTAATGGGCATTGCAATGCATTTATTGATAATACTATATATAGGCATACACAATGTATATACATTGGTAGAAATAAAAATAATGATGTGCCCAAATGAGGGCAACTTTGATCTTGTGATTTCTGCCCCCAGTGATGTTTCAGGCTTAATTATCTCTAGGTCATAGAGGTCCAGGGTATTCATACAGCTCTCCACCAGAACTGTATTCCAAGTGTTTTGATTTTTTTTTTCTATCAGCCATTTCCACTGTCCAACTTTTGCATCCATACATAATAATTGGGAATACAATGGGGTGGATGATCTTAGCCTTGGTCCTTTATGTCGCATCCTTGTTCTTGGTGATCTTTCCTAATTCTTCCATTGCCTTCCAAGTCTCAGCTTCCTCTTGAGTTCTTGTCTGCAGTCTCCATCTGAATTGATGACTAAGGCAAGGTTAGCAAAATCTTTAGCAATTTGAATTGCAAACAGTGGCGACTCAATCAATACATTTGGGCTCTTTCGTTCACACTCAAATATGATTTGGAAATATTTGCAGCCAGTACTTTTTGCGGGTTGGAGCTTATGACAAAAGCCCTAGGCATGCCGCCATTTAGCAGAGATATTTAGGGTTTTAGACTAGAGAATTTCCAGGCGCGGTGATGTCGTCCGCAGCATTTGAGAAGCAATCGTTGAGCTGCTCTTGATCATTACATGAAACTGCTCCTGTGACTGAAAAGACATAACATTATCTTGAAACCTGAAGTAGGCACAGAGTTGTGGGTGATGTGAGAGAAACCCTCTGAGAAGGAAGGTGGTGCCCACAGGCCTCCCTAATGAGATGGAAATGGTTATGCATGTGCTGGAGGAGGACGGCATAGGTGCTCACCATCTCCAGCAGCAGCAGCAGAATTGGGAACCAGGTGGGAAGCTTCCTGACCCTATTGCCACAGAGGTTTTAGTTCTTAGTTCTCAATTTTCCCTTCCAAGGGTTTTGTGTTGTTCTTAAAGAATTTATGTAACAGCAGAAATACCAATATTCTTAATGTGTAATTTTAAAAAATACTATAAAAATCTTTGAAAAAATAATCTCCCTGACTTAATGTTTTCATATATTGTTCTTCATTATACTTCAGAAATAGGCTTTCTCCAAAAACATTTCTTATTATCTTTTATCATCTCCATGTGAACCCTCAATCCTATCCTTTATTATGGCTCACAGTTATATTTCTCTTTAGCTTATTAGCAATAATGAGATTCCAGGGGGGGAAGAAGGCATTAAGTTTAATATCTCCCAATGGAGCCTATAATACTACCTACAGCACTTGACATTCACTTAAAAATTACTGTGTTCTATCTCCAATACCCCAGTGCATCCACTGTACTCACATCCTGTTCCGTTGTGTCACGACTCTCCACCCACCGCACTCGCCAATCCATATATTGTTCAATATGCATTTAGGGGCCTCAGATACACTATAAATCAAGCCATCTATTCGTTTATTAAACATTTCCTGTGTGAGGTATTGGAAATACTAAGAAGTTTTTCAAAAAAGAAAATGAAAACACATTTTATTGACCAGAAATCTTGTCATACTGCAATAAGCATTATGTGAATTTTAGGTATTAAAATCAGTTTCACTTGCCTAAGTCATCTAGATTTCTACGACAGGCAAAGCTAATAAATGAGCCATTTATTTTTCTCAAGTCGCCACATGCACACTGTTCTTTGCTAAGTGCGCTGTTAGTGTTTTCTATTATTCCTTCTTTCACTCTTTAAAAATTTCTTTGCACACATGATATTGAAGGAGAAAAACAGAGCTTGACCAAGAGTTCATTTTCTTTCTTTCAAAGGGATAAGACACAGTAAATGGAGTTTTTCTTATACTTAATATAATTACAAATGAAATAGCTATGATATAGTTGGGCAGAGCAACAGTGATCCCTTCAGAATTGTAAGACTATTAAGAACCATTTTGTATTCAGTGGTATCCAGTATACCCTGCCCCACTGAGGAGAGGTATAGTTGGGGGAATTTTTCAACTATTAGGTAAACTCATTTTGTTAGGAAAATAATAAACTCATTATTGTATGTAATATTCATGAGCTTTTCCGTTAAAGTCAATGAAATAAATCAATATATTCAGCATTTTGGCACAAATTTTTTAAAATTGATTATTTTACCTGCAGAATAAAAGTATGTCCTTTGTTATGATTCATTTGACATAGTAAACCTCAAATTTTGTGTAATTTGAGATTCATTTTATGCTAAGACAGAGTGAGCTGATTCACTCATATAAATGCTGTTCACGGCACCAGGGAAGGTGATCTACAAGTCTGGTTCTGTTTTTATGAGATATAAAAATTTTGCATCAAAACATGCATCTTTAGATTAGCTACAATTTGTCCATTGTTCACTGCTCTTTTATTGCAGTGTGTCATACATATGACAATAAATAGAGTCAATAAAATGGAAAAGAGCATTTTACTGGCCCTAACTGGTTTGGCTCAGTGGATTGACCATCGGCCTGCGGACTGAAGGGTCCCGGGTTCGATTCTAGTCAAGGGCATGTACCTTGGTTGCGGGTGCATCCCCAGTGGGGGGTGTGCAGGAGGCAGCTGATCGATGTTTCTCTCTCATCGATGTTTCTAATTCTCTATCCCTCTCCCTTTCTCTCTGTAAAAAATCAATAAAATATATTTTTTTAAAAAAGAGCGTTTTACTGAATTGTCCAAAATAGTATGCTCATTTTACACAGATTTTCTAGAAGACAATTAAAACATCTAGTTAGTGCCTGTAAACAATTTAGCTAATGTAAAAAAAAGGTAGAAAGTAATGTTACGATCACAATGAATCAAACACAGAAATATAATAGATTTTACCGTTTTGCTAATTCTTCTTTCGGTCTCTCTTTTTAAGAAGAAATCAAATAATTTACTTACTCTTAATTAACTGTAAGATGTTCCAAAGCTAGATTTTAACATTTTGTAATCAATATCTTTCATAAAATATTAATAAAAGCAAGGTTAAGCATTTGTTGAGAGGTTGGTTTGACTGAAATCTGACATTCTCTCCATGGAAACAATCACTATTGTTATTTTGACCAGTAAAGCCTTATACTGTGTCTCCATGTGTGTTTACATTAGATGTATTGATAAAATGTTATAAAAAGTTGCATGCTTGTTTCTGTACTAAATATATAGATGTATAATGAGCATAGATACATATTTAAATAGAGACTAAAACATTATAGTTTATATGTCAGCAAGTAGAAAGTATATATAGTTATTTTTATTCTTGGTCTTAATAGGAAACATCACATATAAAAAAATAATAATGCCAGTTTAATCCCAGGTCCAAATTTTATTTATTTAATTATTTTAACTAAGTCTATCTCAGTACTACATAGTACCTCTCCTTAACCTCTGCAAGTCACACAAGAGTGACAGTAATATCTAGTGCATGCTCCAAAAGAGAAAGTACGAAATTAAAGATATTCAGGAGTCAAATGGGTTTCCCTTTAACAAAGAAAAACCTAAGCTTCCATACAGAATGTTGTCATATTATGTTCATATTCAGTGCTACCTGTATCAAGCATAGTTGAAAAATATAATAAATCAAATTATACCAACTCTCAAATTGTAAGAATAGCTACCCAGCAACAGACTCTATATTTTTTGTGTTTTCATCAATAACTTTCCTTTGACTATCTAGTCTTTTTTCTTTCTTTCCTGAGTTCAGACTGCTAAAGATTGATCAGCATTGCGAAGTGAAAACTGTAATGAAAGTTTAATTAAAACCATCTGCTACTAGCAAGGAAAAGACAGATGGAACTTTGGGACAAAGTAGCCCTGAAAAATATTGCACAGAAAATTTTACTTTGATGAGAAGGAATAGAATAAAATTATTAAGATAAAGAAAAGTTATTCAATACACTGCATGGTGATGTTTGATTGAAATTAGGAAAATGATAATTTAGTACATACCCTTAAGCATATTAAAATATAAACAAGCAGGTGAATTAATTAAAAAATAAGACATTTTATACTATAAATGATAAGATGGCCAAATATAAAACTGAATAGAAGTAGTCAGAAAAAATAATCATTAAAAATGTAAGATAAAAAAATGTTAAGATAAATACAATATATTTTTAAAAACAGATCAGAGATATCTGTGTTCATAAAAATAAAAATTCCATTTTTTCTGTAAAGATTCCATAACAATAGCAATGACAAAACAGAGAAAATATTTATCACAAATGTATTCATTTTCAATGAGCTAACAACTAATAAAGAAAAAAAGGAACATGACTGGCCGGTGTGGTTCAGTGGTTGAGTGTCAACCCATGAACCAAGAGGCCACTGATTTAATTTCTGATCAGGGCACATGCCAGGTTTGTGGGCTGGATCCCCAGTAGGGGGTGTACAGGAGGCAGCCCATTGATGATGTTTCTCTTTCATCAATATTTCTCTATCTCTTTATCCCTCTCCCTTCTCTCTCTTAAATGAATAAAAACATATTTTTTTAAAAAGAAGAAAAAGTAACAGTATCTGCAGGGGCATGGAGGGGCAAAGAGGGGTGGAAGTGGAAGAGGGCATAGAGGGGGAAAATGGTGATGGAAAAAGTAAAAGAAAAAAAGCAAAACGAAGACTAGTATATATATATATATATTAAAAAAAAAACAAAACAGAAAAAACAGCCCTAACCAGTTTGGCTCAGTGGATAGAGAGTCGGCCTGTGTACCAAAGGGTCCGGGGTTCAATTCCTATCAAGGGCATATACCTTGATTGGAGGCTCCTCCCAACCCAGAGCTCATGCAGGAGGCAACCAATCAATGTATTTCTCTCACATCGATGTAGCTGTCTTTCCCTCTCCCTTCCACTCTCTCTAAAAATCAATGGAAAAATATCCTCAGGTGAGGATTAACCAAAAACAAACAAAGCAAACAAACAAAAACAACAACAAAAAACCCCATACAAACAAAATTATTTCATATACAAAAGAAAATTTAGAAATAAATATTTAAAAGAATTTTGTCTTGAAAATGTTTCAAGAAATGGAAATGTAGCCATGATGAACCCCCATTTATTTGTTCTATTAACTAAGCAATCATATACAGTACAGTAAAAATAAAATTACTATACCAACGGCTGATAAGACAGTCTCTTTTCTGTTATAAAATTATAAAATAGTTTAGAATATAAGCATAGGAACATGTTTTAACAATTATACAGAATAGCCTTATCTTTATATAGCATAATTACTAGCATCAAAAATTCTTAAAAAAAAGAAATGATTCTGAATGTTATCATTGCAGTATAAACTGCAATAATGCAATCACAAAGTAGGCCTTCAGTTATTCAAATGAAAATTATGAATACCTATTAATCATGTAATGACAATGAAAATAATTAAAAAAAGGGATTAAAAAGTACAAAAACCTAAAAAAGAAATTAATGAAAGTGTGGGTATTGAAAATATTTTTTTAAATCCCAGTTATATATAGTGGTCTTAAAATTCTTAATACATTTTAGCAACTCAAATCCAGTAATATATTAAACCAGAATCCATCATGATCCAATGTGTTATACAGTTAAATAGTAAAATAATAAATAACATTTGGTCACTTTTCTTTCTCAAAGGTTGGTCTCCATATATGAAGTTTATCATTTATCTTCTGTAAGTTAAGAAATTCTACAGTAAATTTATATAAAATGTTTTAACTAGATAAAATAATATAAACTTCATATAATAAGAAAATATTATAAGAAATATTTTAAAAATTAATGGAAATATCTGATAACTTTTTCCAATTTAGAATATTATTTTTTTCTTTAAGTAACTGAATATATGTCTTTTTCCAGGAGAGAGTTATTTTTTCATTGTATCTGTGGATTATGTAGCAAAATTATAAAAGGATACAAGAGAAATTTTCCATCTTCCTGCTATCTGAGACCCAGCAAAAAGACTAAGTGATCCTCAACTACTCAGTCATTGTGCAGACATCTCAATGCTCTCTAATACAGTCACCCTTGACACTCACTATCAGTGCAGTCGCCAGATTATCACTGTTCTACACTGTAGATATTGCTGTCCATTAGGCTAACAAATTGGCCATGCTAGCTTAAAAGTATATATAATAAAGTGAAAATTTTAAAATTAATGAAAAAATCGGTAAGGGATTCAACTCTCCCCAAACTTGGTCTGCCTCTTGTGTCATGAGGCTTTAACTTAAATATAAGTGTAGTGCCAGTATTTAAATTCCTACTGACAAATTTAAAAACAGCATGTAATAGCTCTGGGTGCACTAAGTAAGCAAAGCTGATCATAGTATTTGAGTAGAGGAGGCAGATAATTTGTCATTTAATATTTAATGAATTTCTATTTTATAAAGAATACAAATATAATAAATTTGATGTCAAGAGTTTATATAAATAATAACATAAATCAATATGTAAAGAGGAAGAGAAGGAAAGAGAAAGCTGTGTAGAAAAGTGATATGGAAATTGTGATAAATGAGGAATAAGTATGTGTGTGTTTATACATATATAAATGTATCTTATATGTATAAAATCAATAATGGAAATAATAAAGTTCTGAGAACACATTTCATTCTGCCCACTGATAGACAGAATTTTTAAAATATAATTAAAATACACACTGATGACTATAAATATATTTTACTGTAAATATTTTAAAAATAAATCATAAAATCCTTTTATGAGACATTACTCCATTCTAAGCCACCATTTAGTGTCTTAGTCCTCTAGTTTGCATGTTCAGCATCACAAGATTTCAGATGAAAACCAGCATGGTCACTGAGTGAGCTACCCAGAAGTTCAACTTCTGTGTTCTGTTTGAACAATGTTGTTTGCTTCTTGCCTGTGTGCAACACTCTATAAGAGTGAGTTTTTGTTTTGTTTTTAATAAATAATTTTTAAAGGATGCTAGATATTATTATCAAAGAGAAAAAACAAATATTAAAAGAGTTGAACTACTTCCAGTGAGATTTTTAAGCATGAAAAATACAAGGGGCGCATTGGGAAGACAGCCAACATCCTATATAATAAAAGGGTATTATGCAAATAGACTGAACGGGAGAACAACCAAACCAATCAAAGTGTAATATGCTAATGATATGCTAAGGCTGCTCAACCACTTGCTATGACGTGCACTGGCCACCAGGGGGAAGATACTCCAAACTAGTAGGTTAAGCTGCTGGAGTCCAGCAGATCGGGACTGAGCAAGATGGGCTGGACATGCCCTGGAGGCCTCCCACAGCCCTTCCCCAGCCCAATTGTGCACTGGTGGGGTCCCTCAGCCTGGTCTGTGCCCTCTCTCAATCCGAGACCCCTCGGGGGATGTCAGAGAGCAGGTTTCAGCCATATCCTGCAGGCCACTCACCTTGGGAGGGCGCCAGACTCAGGGGTCATGGCTGGCAAGTGCTGCTGCGGCAGGGCTAGCCTCTCCCGATTGGGACTGATTGGGCGCAAGCCCGCAGCAGACACAGTGGGGCCAGGATGAGCAGGTAGGAGCTGCAGGCGGTGTTGGACTGTGGGTTTTGGCCCGATCCCTGCAGTCCACCCAGAGGGACCCCACCTGTGCACGAATTCGTGCATCGGGCCTGTAGTGTGTGATAAAAGGGAATACAAGAAAGACCTATTGGGTGATGAATTTTATGAATGACCTGAAAAAAAATACACTGCAGCTTTCTAAGTACATGGGTTAAATTGTTGGATTTTATAATGTTTTTGATGACTAATTTCCTTCTCTCTTGATAAACAAAACAACATAAACAAAACTCTGATTATGTAATTGTGTTTCCTATTATCCTAAGATGAAAACTTAGCAGAAACTCATCAATGTAATTGCAACTCTGGTAGAATCCCTCTTCTCCTTGATTACCCCTAGCATAGGCTATGCTTTGAGTCTGCAAAGCAAGTGTCACCCATCTATTTCTATGGCTGCCTTGTCTGAGCCCCAATTCCTGTGTTCATACTGATGATAATGCTGTCAGAACAGGAAGTCCTCCCCCTCCACCCTGGTGAGGCATTCCTCTCATTTGTCTCATAATGGGCGCCAGATGTCAGGGTATAAAAGGAAGCTGGACCAGGCAAAAAAAATTGCCATTCTGACCTTCTACTGAATTCCAGAGCTCTTGCCCTTTTTGTCTTCTGTGAAAATCAAATATTCACAAACATACTAAGCAAAGTGCAACCAGCAGCTTCCCTGCAGTGGAAGCTGGCAAAAGAGGGAAGGTTGCTTGGCTCTACCCTGGAAGAGTGACATCTGCCACAGTTCTGTCAGCTGTCTTTTAATTCAGCGGGAGGGGCGGGGTTGAGGGGTAAAGAATAGGGAGGGGAAAAAAGAACCTGTAACCTCCATCTCCATAGAATAATCACCTGCTACTTCTTCAAAATTCCATTCTCCCCACTGAGTTTTTGGATTGCTTAGTAAGATGAAGAATGGGTCTGAGCTTTTGTTTGCCTTCACCTTTCATTTTTCAGTCACTATAAGGCCAACATTTCTTTGCTTGTATAATGCATACCTAATGTATTGCATTTCCCACTCCATTCGCCTTGGCAAAAGAGGTTGAAATCTGAAAAAGTTTCCCCAGAGTGGATGTCGTCAGATGCCTGCTGCCTTTAATAAAAGAACAGAGTGGTGATAAGGTCGGTCATCTGGTACAGGATTTACATGTCTGAGCATTTAACTCTCACCTTTGTGAACTGATTTCCTACAGGCTCACAGGGTCCCTGCAACTCATTTTCTATGTGTAGCGATGTTTATGCTCCAAACATTTTCCAATGGTTGTTTTTTTGGTGTAAAAGGGAGATTTCTGTTTCTAAGCAGTGTTCCTACAGCAAAAGTCTTTGTTTTCTTTTGTAAAGGTTTAGTTGGAGGATAAAAATACCATCCTTTACTGAAGGGGAAAAATACATTTTATTCTTAGAAAAAGTAGGGAATGATAGACAAAAAGACATTAACTGCTTATTCTGTCTATCAACCTTTTTGTCTCCAAGGAGCATTTAATTAAGTGTGATAATTCAGAAAAGATCTACAGGTTGGTATTTTTTTGTAATTATCCACTATTTGCCCAACAATGCTGCTAATGATAGAGTTTGAGGTGGGTAGGAAATTCGAGGCACAATCAAGGGCTGCTGTCCATATAAAACATTGCACAGCTACTGCCTTATAATTAAGATAATCACAGTTTCTGTTTTTCTCCTCCTCATCATCCCCCCTGAAATGTCAGCAGATACAAGTATATCTTAGTTTTTCTTGAGGTTTTTCACAATTTTACAATATGATTTTACTTTTTTTCTATAGTAATTTGTTCTACTTAGGATTCTTTGAGAATCACAAATATTTACAGATTAAGCTCTAATTAAGTTAATTAAAAGCCTCTGGAAAACCCCATTATCCTTGTTGACATCCCTGGTTTTAATCATTAATAATGTGTATGTAACTGTTAGCTTACTTACCCAGGCTTCCCCATAGTATCAAGTGGCATCTTCTTTAGTCTGTTCTGTGCTCCCTTTGTAAAACACTGACCCATGCATAGGACAATGTGATGGAGTGGCAGGCCCCTGGCAGGACAGGGACAGAAGCAAAAACAGTTAACTTTGGTGGCTCTCCCTGTGCCACTGTGGCTTTTTTGACTTCTTTGACACTCAAGTCTTCTCATCTTTAAGACTGAAATAATATGTTCTATTTTGTAAATACTCTCTAGGATAGATTTAAGAAAGGACCGGGAATAGAGGAGACACTCTAATGAACTTTATGGGAAAATGTATTGTTGCGTTTCCATGCATTAGATTAGCAATCACAGACTGTTAACTGGATTTATACTATTAATTATGGAACCTTTATAAAAGTTTTACTGGCTGTAAATGTGATGTATACAATTGCTTACTAATAATTACACGGTGTGACACCATTTCTTGATGTCTCTTAAGGCATGTTTAATGGACCACATTTAACTGTCCACCCCTGGAGCCCACATTGCCTCCTTGGAATGCAAATGGGGAGAACAACTATGATACCCCTTGAAATTTAATAGCAGACAGAGCTTTCTTGATGCAAATATTCTTAATCATGCTAGCTACATGGGAAACCAGCTGGAATAAATAACCCTACGGTACATCTTCATCAGCTCTCATTTGGACCATTTTACTCCACTTGACTCACCTGCATACCACCTTTCCTTTCACACACCACTCCACAAATGGGACTGCGCGACCTTCGCAGCGAGGTTCAGGATCTGAAGGAGGGGCCGATGCACAAATGAAAATGCTAGCCAAGAAACATGAATTTAGACGGCATTGGGGGGCCCGGTGGAACCTCTTTCCTGAAGAGGCACACCGAGATCTGGCCTACTCCGCTTTTTATTCAGTTTAGATGATCTTGCCCTCAGTAAAGCACGGCGAACTCATAGCTGACAGTCTCAAAGGTCAGTAAAGATCAGTAAGGTCCAGTAAACATTTACTTTGAGGCTATTGGGTCAGGAGTTGCTTCAAGCCACCACTATCTCAACATGAACAATCAGTGCCTAGTGTCCATGGCCTCCCGCATTCCGTGGTGCATGCTTATGACAGTATTGGAAAGCGGTGGCTTCCCACACGGGACTAGCTCCAGTCCCATGGTTTGGAGGCCTTGTCAGTACTGGCTATTGGTTGTTCAACTGGTGCTTCGTAGCCCTGTATTTCAGATTCATTTTTCTTACTTAACTCTCAGTGATGATTACTGTAATCCTCTCCCCGGGTTCTCTAACTTCAACAAATAGACCTGCTTCAAGGGGCCCTCATGTTTGCCTTTATAAAGAGACTATCCTTATATTGGATATGCTCTTACTCTTTTCCTCATGTGTCCTTCCCATTACCATTCACTTCTGCAGGGAACAAGAAACCCAGAGGAAGAGAACTGACTCAATATAACACATTTATTAGAAATTAATAAATATATTTGGAGTGAAGCCACAAACCTTTCGGGTTGATTAAACATAATGAAATACATAGATTTACACAAATACCAAAGATAGTAATTTAATTTGTAAATACCTTGGGTAAGTTTTAAAATGACATAAGACGATTATGGCAAGGAAGCATTTGGGAGATGGCAGGGCTTTCATTTAGAATAAGGTACATTTGTTTACTGCCTGCATTGCTCTCCAGCTGCTATTTAGCTCTAATAGGAATCATGAAACAAAAATTTTGACATAAAATATTATTGTTTATCTTCCTTGTCTCCTTAGTAGTCCTTCCTTTTCAGTTAATTGAAAAACAGAGATCAAACATAGAACATGAGCAGTGAGAAAGGCTGATATGTGGAATTAATTTTGCACAACACTGGCAAAAACACAGCAGTTTCTTCTGCTTTATCCTCCTCTAGTTAAGCACAGAAAGGATATCCATTGTTTCCTTGGTTCTAAAAATAGATGGGATGCTTCTAAAAATAAAGTCACTCATTAAAATGGATAACTACACTATTTAGTATAGCATTACTGTATATAGTCAATAATATCGCAATAACCATGTACGGTGCCAGGTGGGTACTTGAAATTACCAAGAGGAACTCTCTGTAAAGTAGATGACTTTCTAACCACTAAGCTGCACAGTCATTTGCCTTGGCAAAGACTCAAAGGCAGGTGGGAGAGTGGATAAGCTTTATTGCAAATTAGAGGGAAGGCTTCTGGTATACTCTGATTGGAAGTTGGGGAAGCTGTAGGTGGGCTAACTAGAAGCAGGGCATTCTCTGTGATTGGCTGGGAAAGCATATTTGGCTTTCTCTGGTCCATCCTGGGTTGGAAGCTGTCAGTCACTGATAAAATTCTGACCTTCTGAGCTGATCACTGCCAAGATGATTTGGCTTCAGAGACGGTGGTCAAAGTTTTATCATCATATACCTCCTGGGGATTGTCCATTAGTATATTCAGTTTCTCAAAAAATAATAATACAATTAGAAACTTTTTATTGAACTTATTGCGGTGACATTGGTTCACATAACCATATGGGTCTCAAGTGTACAACTCAATAAAACATCATCTGCACATTGCAGCGCACACCCATTGACTCAAGCAAAGTCCTTTCAGTCCCTATTTCCCCTCCTTTGTTCACCTCTGCCCAGCCCCTCCCCTCCGGCCATCATCACACTGCTATGTGTGTCTATGGGCTATGCATGCATGTTCATTGGCTAATCTCTTCACCTTCTTTCATCCAGTCCCTCCCTCTCCCACCCCTCTGACAGCTGTCAGTCTGTTTCTGTTTTGTTCAGCAGTTTACTTTGTTCAGTAGATTTCACATAAAAGTGAGGTCACATGGTATTTGTCTTTCTCTGACTGACTTATTTTATTTAGCATAAATAAAAGTTTCAAATAATAGATTATGATGTTTAAAGAAAGTTTTTTTGAAGAAGATATATTTGAATTCATATTTGAAGGAAAAATAAGAACTAGCAAAATTAAGGAAATTGGGTTGGGGGGATGGAAAAGAGCTTCTGAAATGCAGGGCTTAGCTCTTGCAATGACTGAAATAAGAAACAGCATGGACAGTAGGTAACAGGAAAGCCTGCATGTCCTCATTCACAGCACTCAGATTTGTCTACGATGAACTGGCTGAGGTGTGCTGGGACCAGATCACATTAAGTTTCTTAGTGGGAGGCAGGGTCATGCACTCTTAGTGAAGTGAGTGTTTTCCTAAAAGTACTAATATGCCATTGACGGGATTGGGCAAATTAGATTTTTTTCTTTTGAAAGGATAATTCTTTGTCCTTTTGAAGAATGCATTGGAAGGGAATATGCATAGAAAGCCCTTAAACGTTTGCAGAATGCTTACTAAAACGTAGAGGATTAAATTGATAGAATGGATAAGAAGGGGAAGAGATGTATTAAAGTCATGCTTCTCAAATACCAATGTGAATATAAATGCGCTGCAGATACAAAAATGCAGACTCTGGTTGGATGGGTCTGGGGGAGGATCCTGATACTGTGCATTTCTAAAAGTTTCTAGATGCTGCTAATAGTATTGATCCAGCAAGTAAGCATTGACATTAGAGCAGCAGCGGGTAAGAGAAATACTTCTCCGCGCTGTGTTGCTCAGCCATTTAAACAAAAGTTTTGCAGTACCATTTTGTTTTTTGAAACAAGTTTATTGAAAAACTAATCTATCCAAACATGTAAAAAAAACCTTCAGTGGGTCAAAAAGTACCCTAATAATAATTACAAAAAGGAGAAATAAAAGGAAAATTAATTATAATAAAATAATGTTGAATCCTTTTTTAAAAAGGGTTTTTTTCCCAATTATTTTTAAGAAACCAATCAAAATGTACTCAGGTAAATATTAAATTACTTGTAGAGACTTCCAATAACAGCTCATGGCAGGTAAAAATGGTCTTTATTGTTTTAAATAAAGTCTGTATCTATGTCAAACTTCAATGATGGTCAAAGTAATAGTGGACTTTTTATGTAAATCAAAATACAATATCTTTCTCCATCCCTTTAGTTTTCAAATAAGTATATCTTTAAAATAGGTTTATTGTGCATATTTATACTTGGGTGTTCTCCTTTACTTCCTTATGACAGTCTCTGTCCTTTAATTCATGAATTTTGACCTTTGACATTTAAAGTGATTATTGATATAGTTGGATTTATTGTTTTTTTGATCATTGTCTTTTCTTTTTTATGTGTTCCTCTCTCTTTTTCTTCTCTGTTTTTAGATGAGCATATTATATGGTTCCATTTTGTCTTTTCTCTTAGCATATCAATTTTACTGTTTTATTAAATTTATTGGGGTAACATTGGCTAATAAGATTATTTTCTATATAAATAATATGTATTTCAATATGAAAGTATTCAGACATGACCATACTAAGAAGGCATATAATCATTTTGCACCAGTACTTAAACTCAGTGTAATTATTAGCTACAAATTTAGAGAGAAGTAAGGATGTTGTTTTTGCAAAAAAAACACACACAAAAAAACCAAAAAAAAACCCATGCAGTATTGTTGTTAACATATCTCAGCAAAATGTCAAAAAAATGTTCTAAATAGAATAAATTATTATTATATTCCCTCAGTTTACACAGGATTGGTTTTGCTGGAGAATATATATTCAATATATTTGAAATCATGCAAACATTTAGTTGTATTTATATGCAAAATGCAGTAAGGTTCAAGACATAAAAATTATAAACATGTATGTCCTGTGGGACATTCTGCACATTGTGCAGGGCAGCAGAAAATTCTTCATTCTATGCAATGCAAAAATAGAATATCCATGGTCCTAGCCAAATAGTCCCTTGTTATGTATTGCATCCATGTCTTAATTTGTGGATGCTCAGTTTGTTTCCAGGTTGTTTTTCGAACACAAAACAATGCTGTAGGGAAAAATCATGAGCACATATTCGCTTGTAGCAAAAAATGTGACAGAAATTGACAAATTATGGCACAAAATGGTACCAATTTACAATTCCATTATCAAACACTTTATATTTAGGGGACAGCTTTATAGTATTTTCTTTATATGTTTCCTGCTCCTGTAGCAACCATGATGATCAGGCAAGTTGACTGTGAGGAAAGACAACTGACAGACTGAACTATATCTAGAGAAAGAACATTTCAACGTTTTACAACAACAAATGCAAAGGCTCTGGGGTAGGAACATGGTTGGCTCCTTTGAGGAGCAGCAAGGAGGCATGGAGGTGGGGTGCTAGAGTGATAAGTAAAAGGGAAAGGAGCTTGGGAGCATGGTAGGTGCAGAGGTTGTAAAGTAGGTAAGGAAGGGCCAGAACCCTAAAGTCTTTAAGGGGTTTGAAAGGACTCTGAAGTATGTTCTGCTTGTAATGGGAACTCAGTGCAGGCTGAGGTTTCACTTTAAATTTAATTACATTTGTTATGTAACCCCAATATTTGAGTCTGTCCACCTGAGCACACTGGCCTAAAGAAGTGCTTGAGCAGGAGTTTGCCCTGAAGAATCAAAGTAGTTTCACTTCAGTTCTCAACCTATGGGTAGCGACCCCTTTGGCGGTCAAACAACCCTTACACAGGGGTCACCTAGGACCATCCTGCATATCAGATATTTACATTACGATTCATAACAGTAGCAACATTACAGTTATGAAGTAGCAACAAAAATAATTTTATGGTTGGGTCACAACATGAGGAACTGTATTTAAAGGGCCAGAAGGCTGAGAACCACTGCAAAGGATTGGCCAATCCAGACTATGTGTTTGCTCCTGGTCTAAAAGACCCAACTGCCCGATGGTGTGTAGGTTACAGATCATATAGGGCAAAATCACAAGGCACTGAGTTAGGGGTTCAGGGTTCTGTAAGGGGCTGGTTGGTCAGAGATGAGTTAAGGGTAATGAATCATTTGTTCAGGTCTTGAGGACAGCTCTGAGGTCCTTTCTGATGTCTCTCTCTCTCTCTGGTTTCCATGGACAAATAGCCAGAGGGTCATTTCACCTTAGGACTCAAGACTTGAAACATAACCGAGGTTAAGATGTTATCTTTAGCTTGCTACCATTCATCAGGTCCCGGCTATTGGGATTAACAATTATCAAGGTGAAAGGCTAGGGGTTGTATGGAGGGAAAAGAAAAAATGATTTTTAAAGCTGTAGTTACAAATCAAAATCATGAGGACTTTCAGTTTCAAATTATCATCATTAATCTAAGAATCTAGTATCTACTACTCTTAGTTTTTGTTCTAAAATCTTCAAGAGTGTCTTCAGAATTTTTCTTCAAATTATAAATTATATGTCTTTTCAAATTAATATTGTTTCTCTATTTTTAGTAAAGATCTTAGTTGTATAATTGAAAGCAAATACATCTTAATTAAAATTTTTGTCTAGTGCCAGTAACCTACAATTCACCCACAAAATCTATAGACTTCTGATATATTAAAGTTATACATTTTCTGATATTTTTTTCCTTTTTTCCCTATTGGCATGTTTTTTATTTAACTGTCACTTTTAATGTTCGACATTACAAGAAGAGCTCACTTTTCTAAATGGTGATCAGACAAAAAGATATCATAAAAAAACAAAACAAAAGCTGTGTCTTCAGGTTGGCTTTCTATGAAACTATGCAGAATCACTAATATGTACAACATAAAATTATAAATTGGGCCAAGATTTAATTTAAACCTTTAAAAAATCAGAGAGCTCAAACTCTGTACCAAGCAAAATTCTAGATGTTTGAAATATATCAGTAAACATAACAAAAATGTTTGCTATAGTGAGACATATCCTGGTAAGGAGACACAGAAAAAAATTAAAAACATAATAAATAATTATATGATATATTAGAGGGCTATAAAAGTAATGAAAAAAATCAAAAAGAGATGGGGAAGGGAGCTTTCAAATTTAAATAAGGTAATGTGTAGATAATAGCACAATGGAATACTTTTCAACAGTGAAAAAAAGCAACTATTCACTTATCCACTCAACCGAATCTTAGATTTTTAATATTGAGTTGAAAAGGCAAGGTACAGCATGGTAGCATATCCAGAATGTTCACAATAAGCATGTAATAAAATGTATATTTATTGTAGATAAAATATTTGTTGTAAAAATATTAAGAAAAGACACAGCGTGCGCGCGCCCTCTCCCTCCTCCACCGCTGCCGCCTCCTTCTTCTGCCGCTCCTGGTGCTGCTTGTGTGCTCGTTTGGTGCGGACCTGGTACCTCTTTTGTGAAGCGGCAGCTGAGGAGACTCCGGCGCTCGCCATGGCCGACGAAAAGCCCAAGGAAGGAGTCAAGACTGAGAACAACGATCATATTAATTTGAAGGTGGCGGGGCAGGATGGTTCTGGGGTGCAGTTTAAGATTAAGAGGCATACACCACTTAGTAAACTAATGAAAGCCTATTGTGAACGACAGGGTTTGTCAATGCGGCAGATCAGATTCTGACTTGACGGGCAGCCAATCAATGAAACAGACACACCTGCACAGTTGGAAATGGAGGATGAAGATACAATTGATGTGTTCCAGCAGCAGACAGGAGGGGTCTACTAAAAAGGGAACCTGCTACTTTACTCCAGAACTCTGTTCCTCCAGACCAAGAAGACATTCTCAATTAGAAAACTGCAATTTGGTTTCAACACATCTGACTACTACAGTATAGTTTTCTCTATTCTTTCATTTTCCCCTTCCCCATTCTTTTATTAGTGTACATAAAGTAACGGATGTATGTGCACAAGCATTTGCATTTTTTTTTTTTTTTAACTAAATGGCCAATGGTATGTTTTGATCTACATCAAATGGAGATGGGATGGGGAAAAAATACTGGTTCTGTGAAAACACCCCCTTTCTCCATTAGTGGCATGCTCATCCAGCTCTTATCTTTATATTCCAGTAAGTTATTTTGCTCTCACTGTTTAACAAAAAAGAACAACATAAAAATTCTTGCATACCTTGTTTGATTGGAGAATTTTAATGTTTTTCATTTATCATTGTAAAACCAAGGACAATTTTATAACTTTTTTGTACGTAGCTGTTACATGTAGGGCAATCTGTCTTTAAGTAGGGATAAATTACTCTAAAAAAATGAATCCTAGATAGTTTTCCCTTCAAGTCAAGTGTCTTGTTGTTTAAATAAACTTCTTGTTTAAAATGAAAAAAAAATATATATATATTAAGAAAACATGAAATGAAATGAAAAATTGTGGTGAGCAAGATAATTAGAGGGAGCTCCTAATGATTATTAATAATATACTTTATTTATTTGTGTAGTAAATTAATAGATGTTCATTTTATTATTTTTTAAATAAATTATAAAAATAATATGGATTCTGTTGCACGTATCAAATATTCTTTTTTTAAAGCAGAAAATTATAATTTTTATAATGGATTGTATAGTTTTAAGTAACTCTATACAAACAAAACAAAATACATTGTTACACACATGCCTGCAAAGAAAAATATCTGAAAATATATAACTTTAAATTAACAAATGTTTATACATTTTCTGGGTGAATTTTAGGTTACCTGGATTTGACAAAAAGATTTGTCAAGATATATTTGTTTTTAATAATACAATTAAGATGTGTTCTAAGTATAAAGAATATTAATTTGAAAATATATAAAATGCATAATTGGAAGGAAATTCTGAAAAGACTCTTGAATATTTTAGAAAAAAAATAATTAGGAATGGTATGTAGGCCTAGATCAATGATGATATTTTGAAACTGAGAGTCCTCATGATTTTGATTTGATATGTGACTATAGTTCTAGATATCTTTTTTTTTCCTTCTCTCTATATACACCTCATAGAACTAACTTTTCACCTTGATAATTGTTAACTCCTGTGACAGCAGAAGACAATAGCCTGGACCTAACTAATGGTAGCAGGCTAAAGATAACACCTTGACCTCTTTCAGCTCCTGAGTCCTGGCTACTTTACCACAAAAGTGGGAAATGAATAACTTCTCTTAATTGTGAGACAGTGCTCATCTGATTTTTGCCTTGGATGGAGTAATACATTTATTTCCGCAAAATCAATAACTTTAGGTGATCACTATATATTCTTTGGGGGCTGGGTGGTTTATTCATCTTTATCCTATTTGCATCACATAAAATATAAATATTCACTGACTTACAATTCATGCTGATATAATAGATCGATGGGTAAGTGGGTGATTACCAAAAATGGTTTATTTAGGAGAAGCCTAAAGGAGTTTTAAAGGATCAACTTTTTTTAAAATATATTTTATTGATATTTTTACAGAGAGGAAGGGAGAGGAATAGAGAGTCAGAAACATCGATGAGAGAGAAACACCGATCAGCTGCCTCCTGCACACTCCCCACTGGAGATGTGCCCGCAACCAAGGTACATGCCCCTGACCAGAATCGAACCTGGGACTCCCCAGTCCACAGGCCAACGCTCTATCCCTGAGTCAAACCAGTCAGAGCAAAGGACCAACTTTAATTGTTTACAAGATGAGAAAAACTACTACTGTTCCACCCCCAAATAATATATAAGTACATTCACCTATAAATCCTAATATATAAAAAACCAGGGGCTGTCATGACCAAAACAACCAGATGGATGACCGAATAGCAGGCTGCATGGGGCGACAAGGCCGGCAAGGGGGTTAGTGAGGGACGACCAAACAACTGAACAGCAGGCTACCTGGGGTGACCAGGCCGGTAGGGGGGCGGGGGGCAATTGGGGGCAACCAGGCTTGCAGGGGGTGGCAGTTAGGGGTGACCATGCCAGCAGGAGGGGCAGTTAGGGGTGACCAGGCCGGCAGGGGGGGATGTTAAGGGCTAATAGGCTTGCAGGGGGGTCAGTAAGGGGCAACCAGGCCAGCAGGCGGCCAGTTAGGGTTGATCAGGCCTGCAGGCAAAGGCGGGTAGGGGTGATCAGACTGGCAGAGGGGGGGCAGTTAGGGGTGATCAGAAAGGCAAGCAGGTGAGAAGTTAGGAGCCAGGGGTCCCAGATTGGAGAGGGTGCAGGCTGGGCTTATGGGACCCCCTCCCCCCTGTGCATGAATTTCATGCACCAGGCCTCTAGTGTATATATAAATACTTAATTTTTATAGTTCATGTGCATACTTTTTATTTTTTGAAAATATTTTTTATTGATTTCAGAGAGGAAGGGAGAGGGAGAGAAAGATAGAAACACCAATGATAAGAGAGAATCATTGATAGGCTGCTTTCTGCATGCCCCACACTGAGGATCAAGCCTGAAACTCAGGCACATACCCTGACCTGGTATCAAACTGTGATCTCCTGGTTCATAGGTCACCGCTCAACCACTGAGCAACACCAGCTGGGCCATATGCATACTTTTAAAGAAAAATAGGACTTTACAATTTTATGGGACTAAACCTTTAACTGGCCCATTAGCTTTATTTCTTTGTTTTAAATATGTTTTTATTGATTTTAGATAGAGAGATAGAAACATGACCCTCACTGGGGATTGAACTTGAAACCCCCATGACTGAGAGTTGAACCAGCGACCTCTTGATTCATGGGTCAACACTCAATAATTGAGCTACACTAGCCAGACAGCTTTATTCTTGACCTTCCTGTTAATGTTAACAGAACTTAAACCAATTAATATTTTCCCATTTAAGAACATGAGGGGACTGAAATATATTTCTGTCTGTTATGGTTTTATTCTCACATCCTTTGGGAAATAAATCTTCATGTGTTCCATAGCTCCTTCCTGGATTAACTTGTTTATGAGCATAGATGCTAGTGATGGACAGAAGTTGAAGGGTATGGGTTATATCTTAGAGAAGGTGATGTTATTTTGATTCTTTATCTCTGTGAATTTAGATAAAATAGAGTTTGTCTTATTAACAGTAAGCATATTTTTAATTTATATAGGAGCCTGATAATTTAGATGAAAAAAATTAAAGATTTGGAAAACTTCATACAAATTTAAATTCTCAAATATACTTCTTCTGCATCTGCTTAAGCTTGACAAAGTCGTATTTTTAAATAACCAGAAGCAATAATTTTACTTATTTGGCAGTAAGAACATTATTTTGGATGTGTGTGTGGGAAAACCTTTTCTCTACCCTCAAGGTTCTTTTGGCTTGTCTAATAATTAAATCTACATGATACAGATTAGTAAGAGAAAATGACCAAATTTAATACATATGGACATGTGGTAACCCCACATATATGAGTGGTTCAAAGACAGAAAGGGGAGAGGAGGTATAGATGACATTCTGAGCCAAGAATCCCCTTGGGGCTTAAAGATGAGACAGGTCATTGCAGGATGATAAGAAGAGCAGATGTTTAGTAATTAGAAGTCCACCCTGCCCTGTAGTAAGTCATAAAATGTTATTTCTGGTAATAACTCTTATTATGAGCAAGGCTCATAATTTAAATTTTTAAGAGAAAGGTAAAAGTTTCTCCTAAGGTGACAGGATTTCTCTGTTGCCTTTAGCTCAAAAGAATTCACATGCCAAAGTGACACATTTAGGCCTATTCAGAACCGCTAGAGATGGATATATTAAAACCAAAGCCCAAACAATTAAAATTTATAAAAATAGTTTGGAAATCATCCAGCTATGTCAAAATTATTAACATGCCATAATAGCTTGCCTAGTCTTATCTTAAAATGTTATTTTTTTAAAGTTTTATAATGCAATTTTAAAAATGAATTAGTAAGAATATAAATCTTTTATATAGAACTTTTAATTTCATTTAATTAAACAGACAGGTTTGGGGAACTTTTAATATTTTTAATTGCTGAGACACTGAAAGTATAATTATCTCAAGATAAATGTTTTCTGCTAGATGGTATCAAGGAGTGTTATTAAGACACAGAGAGAGAGATTTGATACAGAGAGCAGTTTTCTTTCTTATTTGACAAAATATATACCATGTTCTCACATGTACTAGAGCCTAACAAATAGTATTCTTAGAAATATGCACTAGGTATTTTTGCACATATTATCCTGTAGTGAATGTTTAATACAAACCAAATTTCACTGCATCTCATACTGAACATATAAGTTTATCATTTAGTGCTATAAGTATTATTTTTAAGTCATCAAATCTAATAAAAGAGAAACATGCAAATTAACCGCACCTCTGCTATGCCCAAGACACACCCACCAGCCAATCAGAGTGACTGTATACAAATTAACCCAACCAAGATGGTGGCCAGCAGCCACGGAGCTGGAGCAAGCAGGAGGCTTGGTTGCCACAGCGATAGAGGAAGCCAAGCTTCCCGCCTGTCCTGTCTGGCTGTGTCCTCCACTCAAGGCAACAAAATTTCAATTATAGAAGATAAATAAATCCCAGATACCTGCATCCAGCCAGCCTCCATTGGTAGCTTGGGTGGCTGGGGGCTGTGGCCAGCCTGCAAACAGCCATCAGCCCCTCACCCAGGATGGCCACACCCTCATGGGGTGAGGGTCCCGACTGGGGGGCTTGACCAGCCTGCAGACAGCCATCAGCCCCTCACCCAGGCTGGCCAGGCGCCCCAGCGGGACCCCCACCCTGATCCGAGACACCTTTCAGGGCAAACCAGCTGGCCCCCACCCTTGCACCAGACCTCTAGCCTATATAATAAAAGAGTAATAGGCAAATTGACCCTAACAGCAGAACAACTGGGAATGACTGGTCACTATGACACACACTGACCACCAGGGGGCAGACACTCACTGCAGAAGCTGCCCCCTGGTGGTCAGTGAGCTTCCACAGGGGGAGCTCTGCTCAGCCACATGTAAGTCTGATGGCTGCCAGTACTGCGGCGGTGATTGGAGCCTCTCCCGCCTCCTCAGCAGGGCTAAGGATGTCCGACTGCAGCTTAGGCCTGCTGGCAAGTGGACCTCCCCCAAGGGCTGCTGGGCTGCCAGAGGGATGTCTGACTGCCAGCTTAAGCCCAATCCCCTGAGGAGTGGGCCTAAGCCAGCAGGTGGTCATTCCCTGAGGGGTCCCAGACTACGAGAGGTCACAGGCTGGGCTGAGGGACCCTCCCAAGTGCACAAAAATTTGTGCACTGGGTCTCTAGTGTATAATAATAAAAGCATAATATGCAAATTGAACAAATGGCCGAACAGTGGAATGACTGTCCAAACGTCCTTCCAGACAAGCTTCCAGACCACCTTCCAGACTAAGCCAGGGCTGCAAGGGCTGAGGCAGCTGGGTCTGTAAAGGTCTACTCTTACATGGATTTTGTGCATAGGGCCTCCAGTAGAATATAATTGGATAGCATACTAAAAAATAAGCAATGAAACACAAAAATTTGAGTTGAATCTCAGAAGGTAAGTGAGCCCACAATTAAGATACCAAGATTTAAAAAATGAAGAGGTGTTCTCAAAATGTAAACAAAAGAGTAAAAACTTGTGTGAGGGTTAAATTCTTTGTGTTAACTTGTCTGTGCCATGGAGTGCCCTGATTAAAGATTATTTTTAGGTGTATTAGTGAGGGTGTTTCAGGAAGAGATTGGCATATGGATGTGTAGACTCAGTAAAGTAGACCTCTCTCTTCAATGTGGCAGGCATCATCCAATTTATTTAGGGTCTGAATAGAACAAAAGGCAGAGTGAGGAATTCACTTTTTTTCTTTCTATTTGCCTGTAGAACTGGGACTTTGAGTCTTCTCCTGTCCTTGCACTAGGACTTCTACCCTTGACTCCCCTGATTCCCAGGCCTTGGGATCCAGACAGGCAATGCACCAACTGCTTTCCTGGTTCTCTAGCTCGCAGATGGCAGATCCTGGACTTAGCCTTCATAACACATAAACCAATTTCTCCTAATAAATATCAATAGATTCATAGATAGGTAGGTAGATAAATGATGGATTGATATCTCTTTGTCTACATAGGTATGGATATAAACGTATGTATAAAGTTCAAGTTCTATTTCTCTGGAAAACCCTAATACAGTTTGTCTTTTGTAAAAATAAATAAAATAATAAAATAAAATAAAACAAAACAAAACACAGATGGAGAAAAACAATCATTCAATATAAAAGAATGCTCAGAAAAGAAAGACCCTACAGAATTGTAAAACAAAATGCAAGTGCACAGCAGACTACTTGAAACTAATAAAGGAAAACAAAAACGAACAAACAGAAGCATCAGTGTGAGCATGTTAGAGGAGCAGTGAGCCTCCTTCATGACACAGGCCCCTTTACCAGAGGATAACCACAGATGACCTATTCTTTTCTCTTCCTTTCTAAGAGTCCATTTAAATTCCTTACAAACTTTTTCATTCTGACCTACATATTCCATTCTGACCTACATATTTCATTCTGACCTACATATTTCACACTTACTTTTTTTGTGTGTGTTTTTCATCCCGTTTGCCTTCCATGATTGAAAGTCTGTATTTTCTTGTTTACTTTCTCACTTGTTGATAATTTTTCTTTAGCCTTAATGAATCCCTTATTGTCCATCTAAGTTCTCAATTTTATTTATTGTATTTTTTCCATTGCAGAATGTCTAATTGATTCTTTTCTTAATGTGTATTCCAGTTTTCAGTGAAATTCTCCATCTTGGCATATTTTTTTTTCAATTCATACAACTTTAAAAAAATCTATTTTTGGTAAATGTACAGGTTACTTCTGAGTTTATCTTTTTTGAAAAAAATATTTTATTATGTTTTTGTGAAACATTTTATTAAACTCAGATTTACACGAAAAGCTTGTAAAAACTCTGGATGTAGTTATCTTCAGGGTAGATCTGATTGATAGGGAACTAGTGTGAGGATGTGATATTATGATTATTAATAAGAATAGCACTAAATTTCTTCCCAAGTGAAGAGAGATATAAAGTTGTCCTTTGTTATGTTAATGAGGTGACCTTTAGACGGCACCTCAGGATGGGGCTGGTTGCCAGTGGTGTCAACTGTGTGATCTCAGAGGGTTAGAACTTTTAGTCCCACCCCTGCCCCACTCCTGGTTTGAGATTGAGTTCAGTCACCAGTGGCCAATGATTTAATCAAGTATGTCTATGTAATAAAGCATTTACAAAACCCCAAAAGAACAGGGTTCATAGAGTTTCAGGATTGGTGACTATGTGGAAACTGAGAGTGATGTGCGTGGAGAGAGCATGAAAGGTTCATGCACTTTCTTGATACCTTGCCCTATGCCACTCTTCCACCTGGTTGCTCCTGAGTTATATCACTGATAGT
Source organism: Myotis myotis (assembly GCF_014108235.1). NCBI lineage: Eukaryota > Metazoa > Chordata > Mammalia > Chiroptera > Vespertilionidae > Myotis > Myotis myotis. Next base: position 47,428,873 of record NW_023416401.1, read on the forward strand.
AAACTGGTAAACTGTTTTCCTGACTTCTGTGAGCCACTCTAAAAAAATTAATCAAATCCGAATAAGGTCTTGGGAACCTCTACTTCATAGACAGTCAGCTAGGAGTACAGGTGGCAATCTGAGCTTTCTACTAGCCCCTGAAATGCAACGAGGAGGTCATGGGATCTTCCAATTTGTATCCAGTAGGTCAGGTGCTCAGCAGATGACATGGACTTATGACGACATCTGAAATGGATGGTAGCCTTGTGGGACTGAACCCACACTATATTGGATCTGTTGTTGTCTCTCATGTAGATAGTGTCAAGATTGAGTTAAATTGTAGGACACCCAGTCTCCCGAGAATTGCTTGGTAGTGGTATTTGAATGAGTCCTCTCAACTCACAAATGTTGGAGTTGGCTTCAGACTCCAGAGTGGGACAACTCTCAACTGACTTGGGGTTTACATTTGTTCCAGGCTAGTATGCCTCTTTTGTATATGTAAACATACCTCTGATTCACCTTCTCTCCAAAGAGCCCTTTCAGAGTATCAACTGAGAATCTAGAATAATTATTAGCATCCATCTTTGTAGAAGGTGCTGGATTCATATTTTTTTTTTTCAGCATTGTGACATTAATAACAATTCTCCATTTCTTTTCTGCTTGGCTTCTTAGTCCCTCTCCCTACACAGCTTAATCTCAAATGCCTCAGGAATGTCAAATGTCAAGATCAGTTTTCTGAACCTCTCTCTTCTACACGTTATTGCCCTTTCAAGCCCTACTTGTCTAACAATCCATGAATTCCAGGGTTTATCTCTACACCTGTCAGATTGCTGAGAGCTCTGCTTGTTGCTTTTTTTTGAAATCACCATCTGACTAATTTTCCAAACTCTCTACCTATGCTAAGTGTTTGAAAATACCCTGAGGAAAAAGAGGTGGACAGAATGCCCGGCTCGCCTTCTCCCCAGAATTTTGAACTTGAAAGTCCTAGTTGCCTTCCTACATATTTATATGTATTTGATGTATTTTTCTAGTTTCCATAGTGGTTATCAGAGGAGCTTGAGTATGCTACAAGTCAGTGTCACATTAGTAATGTGGCAGTGGTCGGCAAACTGTGGCTCGGCAAACCACAGCTCTCGAGCCACATGCGGCTCTTTGGCCCCTTGAGTGTGGCTCTTCCACAGAATACTGGCTCTTCCACAAAATACCGACTTCTGCGCATGAGCCACAAAGTTTCGATCGCACTATACGTGTGTGCCCACACGTGGTATTTTGTGGAAGAGCCACACTCAAGGGGCCAAAGAGCCGCATGTGGCTTGCGAGCCACAGTTTGCTGACCATGGCATTAGACTAAATTATTTCCTGTATTTTTACTAAGAGAGGAATTAGCAACATTCCTACCTTTTAATAGAATTTTGAAGTTAAATATAAAATTATATAATAGTAACATGGAATTAAAAACTGAATATGCAGCCTATTTATATCATTCCAAAGTTTACAAACAAATGATATCCAGTTAACATTCTGTCAGTTTGGTTTTACCCACAAGGAAAAGGTCTACATGTGCATCAGTGAATATAAGTTAGGAAAAGTTAGTAAGACCGCTTTTATTTTTTCTTTAATTCTCACCTGAGGACATGCTTTTATTGAATTTAGAGAGAGCGGTAGGGAGAGAGAAAATAAGCAAACATCTATTTGAGAGTGAAACATGGATCTGTTGCCTCCCACTCCAGGAATGAACCCGAAACCTGGGTATGTGCCCTCACAAACCCACGACCTTTCTGTGTACAGGATGATACTCCAACCAACTGAGCCATCTGGTCAGAACAGTAAGACCACTTTTAATAAGGTTTTCTGCAACCTTATTATTTCTAAAAGTGTTCTATTTATATGGTTCATGAATACCAAACACCTATCAGTCAGAATGCTCCTTTGTAATACCTTATTAAAATGAAGGAAACCCCATGGGCATATGTGAGGGGGGCTGTAATTTTACCTTTCATTCAATGTCAACTTAATTTCAGTATCCTTCCCACACTCGGTTTATGGTCAGCTTACAGCACTGATGTGTTTGCTAGGGTAATGGTGATGATATGTCATTAATTCCCCAGAGCGTATCATATTTTCTGAACACATGGTATAGGGAAGGTCACATTGAATTCTTCCCTTTTAGACTCCTGAAAATAAGCCATCATGAAAAACTGTTCTAACAGAGGAAGAATATAGAGCAAGATTGTGAGTGTCCTGTCATGATGAATGAATTTATCTTAGTCATCTGTAAGTTATCTCAATTAGTTTTCACTTGGATGATAACTTCATAAACTGTGCTCCTATTAAAATTTGATAAATGAAAAATACAAAAAAAGAAAAGAGCATTGGCTAATGATGTTTATTCAGTTTACTAGAGTATCTCTATCTTTACTTTGTAAGAAAAAGACAAAAGACATAGTGACTACTGTTTGTCACTTGGGCTTTCCATACCAACAATAAAGTATTTCCCATTATTTCCATAGGGCTGCTAAGATATCAGTAAATCTCTTTATAAAAAGGGAATTTAAAAGATCAATTTGCCTTTGTATTAAACTTTGTTTGTTTTAGAAACTGGCATACATGGAGTAATAATATATTTCTCATCTATATAAAAAATAATGTATATACTACTTCATGAGATGTTGCATCTCACCCTTCAACCTGGAAGAGTGGCTCCGAACCAGAAGTGATTTTGCCTTGCCAAATACATTTGCAACGTTTGGAGATACACTTGGTTTTCAAAACTGGGTGAGGGAGTTTGGCACTGGTGTCTGAGGTGGTAGCCACAGATGCTCCTAAGCATTTGACAGTGCCCAGGATAAGCCCTGCAACAGAGAATTATCTAGTCCCAAATGCCAATAGTGCCAAGGTTTTGAACCCCGGCTTAGAATAATTCTTAATTTTCCATCAGTTAAATATATGATGCTGTAACCAAAACCTAGTTTGGGTTGCCTGTCACCAAACTCATGAGACAGATATTGGTGAAAAGGACAAAGGTTTATTCAAATGCTGGCTATCTAAGATAATTGGGGGCTCTTATTGCAAAGCCCATCTCCCTACCTCAGTGTAGGCAGAGGGTTTTTTAATAAGGTTGGAGAGGGAAAGCAGAACTAATAAATCAAGGGCAGGAGATTGAAAAGTTCTCTATGCGCAGACCAGCACAGTCCATTCCAATAAGGACCTCAAAAGTAGTCAAGTGATGGTCTAATCTATTGTGTCATCCTGGTCTTCGTCATCCTGGTTCTAGAGCTGAATTCAGCAAATCTCCTGGAACTGGGATGACTGAAGATCAGAGTCTGCATCTTCTGAAGTTATTTCCTATGATTCTTAACAAACATGCTAGTTATCTACAAGCTACATATAGTCAGATTCAGCATTTACAGAAATAAGAATGGTGGTATGGTTTACAATTTCCCATTATAATATCAAATGACTACAATAATTACTGTTTGCAAGTAATTTACATTTAATAAATGCATTTGATATCCATTAGTTGGTGAATTTATCATAGTCTTCTGAAGTAAATATTATTTTGGTCCTTTAAAGTAAAGATATATTTTTAGAAACTGTATTTCAAAAAATTAAACGCTTAGTTAAAAAGGAACAAATCCTTGAATAACACAAACTACAAAAACCAAATAAAGAAAATGAATAATTGGAGTAGTACTATAATAGAAAAATTTAATTTTTTACTTCAACTCCTTCTAAGAATGAAAATTTTAGTACCATATAATTTCGCAGGCAAATTCTGATAATTAATTAATACAAAAGATAACCCTCTACATTTTTTTGCTAAATTTTTAAGAGGTAGAGAATACTTCTCTATTCATTTTATCTGGTATTATATCATTACTAAATTCAATTGCATTTTGGGGGCATTTTCTTAACATTTAAAAAATTATATTTGAATTTTTATTTTAAACACTGAGCAATCTTAATCTTTGAAATGAATTTGTGATTTTTATTTATTAGAAAGCATCTAGATGCAAAGATATCAGTAAAATAATATTAACTGCCCAGCTTAAACTCACAATTTAATCAAACCTAAAATAATATATTAAAATTAAACAAGTGATGAAGACATATTTGCCGGGGTCCAACCCCAGCAGGTCCAGGGGTTCCCCAAAGGTGTGGACGGAGTCGGCGAAGAAGGAAGGACACGGAGACAGTGTTCAGTTGATCAGCAGCCTAGCCAGGATCTCCAGCCAGGATCTCCAGCCAAGTTCTGGTCTGGATCTCCAGCGAAGTTCTGCTGTTTATTGTTTTGTTACATCCGTATTTATACCAGTTGATTTTAATCCTGTCAATTTCTCATACAAAGGTTAGGGCCTTTCTTATCTCCATTCCAGGGAGTAAAGATTATGTAGCTTAAGCATGATTGTTTGTAGTGATTAACTACCCGCCTGGCACTTAGTTAAGGAGTTTCATCCCCTCCCTGACTTCAGGGAAAAATTCCTACCTGGGGAAACAACCTTTCTAGGAGAGGCATCCCCTCCCTGACTTCAGGGAAAAATTCCTACCTGGGGAAACAACCTTTCTTGGAGAGGTGACCTTGGTTAAAACACACAGCGCTAAGGGGAGCAAACATATTAAGAACAGTATGCTATATACGTCAGGTTCCCTTGAAACATATGCTGTGCAGATGTTTCTTTCCTGCAGCGACTGTGTCAAGCAGCAAGGATGGACCGGCTTCCGGCAAATTCCCCCTTTTTTATTTTTTAAATGATAGCGCATGCAAATCAGTGGCCACCTCTCAGATTGGGCCATTTAAGTCTCGGAAGAAGAGTGGCAAGCAATGATAGTGAGCATAGCTATAAACATAGTGGATGGAGCGCAGAAGGAGCCCCATTCCTGTAGAAGGTTTCCAGCCTCTTCAGTCAAGGGATTTCAGCTGTCCTCAAGTTGTTGGTTTGATTGTCTTTGTTGGTCTGGCTAGCGGGCGGCGTCACTGGCGACAGGCTTCCCGAAGCATCAGCAAGTTGAAGGGCTGCATCAAAGGGTCCATCAGGGCCGTGGTTGATGGTGGTGTCGATGTCTGAGGAGAAGTAAGCTGTGCCCTCTGGATCCAGCTGATATGGAAAATGGAGGGTAGTAGAAAAAGAAGAGAAAGCAAAAGAACTACAAGGCATGGAAGTGTTTAGAAAAAAGAGGGAGAAGAAAGGGAAGAATGCAGCATCCTGACACAGCCCTTTCCTTCAGCTGCCCCTTTCCCTGTGGTCCAAGGTAGAAATGGGAAACAAGTCCTGTTGCAGTGAGAGGGCAGCTGCTGTCAGCCAGTCTCTGTCTTTACCTGGGTCCCGATCTGAGCTGGGCATGGGAAGCAGGAAGCAGCCATGGGGACAGGAGACCTTCCTCATAAGGGCCGAGTGTTCAAGCCCCTGCACCATTGGGGAGGGGGGTCTGTGCCCCACCTTTGTTGCACCCCAAGTTTTCTCCTACTGGCCCCCGACTGTGCCTGTCTTAGGTTGCCCCACCCTGTGGAGTCTTACCCGTCGTTGACTACCAGCCATCTCTGGGCCAAGTAGGGTGATGTGAGGTTCAGTTTTGTCTCCTTGATAGCCTATGTCCCTCTGGCCTCCATGCCCAGCAACTGCCTTGGGATCCCCTTGCCTGCTGGCGGGGCTCTGGCATTGATCATAGGGAACTCAGGTTTCTTCTCTAGAGAGGGCCCAGCTTACGCCATTGGGCCAGAGACAGATCCATGGTACCAGCCACCATGCGGCTTCAACCTCAGCATGAACAGAGAGCTCAGGCAACAGCTATGGGCAATTGGATTGTAAGAAGAGGGTCCCTCTTGACACAAGGGTAAGAGGGGCCAATACAGGACAAAGGAGAGTCCTGGAACAGGGCTTTCTCAGCCCAGGATGTCAGGCTCTTGGCCCAAGACAACTCCATGTATGGGGCATATACCAAACACCCCTAGTCACGGCATAAAAGGGAGATGCCCTTCCTGGAACAGTAGGGTAGGGAGATTCTAGAAAAGGCTGTGTTCAGGAAAGAAGGAGAAAGGCCAAAGAACCAGCAAACAAGTAGTTAGATTTTAAAAAAAGGAAAAAGGAAAGGAGATGTGGGGCAAAGCTGGGACATGTGGAAAGACAAAACGGAGGCACATGTGATCCTCCCAATGGACAGATTGTTCCAGCTCAGGGCTGCACATCTGCTGCAGACGGGCACTGGTCAGGTGTGCTATGATGAGGCAGAGATGGCGGGCGGTGAGACATAAGGTCGGACTAGACGGTCTGGAATCCACACAGGTGAGTCTGCGTCCTGTGGAAATATACAAGCATATCCTCTCCCCTGGGTTAAAAGTACATCAGGTCCCTTCCAGGCTCCTGTAAGCAAGTCTCTCCATTTGACGAGGGATTTAGGTTTAGTTAAATCAGGGTTCCAATGCCTGTACATCGGGGAATTTCCCTCAGAATCTACATTTAGTATATTAATTACAAATTGAGCATGCTGTAGAACATGATGAGGAGAGGAATATTTAAACTCATTTTCTTGTAATTTTTTAATTTGTGTTTTTAAAGTTTGGTGAGCCCTTTCTACTATTGCTTGGCCTTGAGGATTGTAGGGTATTCCTGTAGTATGTGCGATGCCGAATGTAGAACATAAGTTTTTAAAAGCTCTAGAGGTATAGGCAGGCCCATTGTCAGTTTTAAGTGCCCTTGGTATTCCTAGGTAGGAAAAGCATTGGAATAGATGTTGACTTACATCTTTAAAGGCTTCTCCTGTACGTGCAGAAGCAAGGATAACATGAGAAAAGGTATCAATACAAACATGCACATAGCAAAGTTTGCCAAAAGATGGGACATGAGTAATATCCATCTGCCATAAGTCACAGGGTCTAAGTCCTCTTGGATTAACTCCAGTAGCAGGGCTAGGAAAATGAGTAGGACAATGGCCACAGTCACGCACAATACTTCGAGCAGCTTCTCTAGATATGCGATAATATAGACGGAGAGCAGAAGCATTTTGATGGTGAATGGCATGAGACCGCCGGGCTTCTTCTAGAGCTGTACAAACTACTGGGCGAGTTAGTAAATCCGCCTGATAATTTCCTTCGCTTAAGGGTCCTGGTAGGCAGGAATGAGCTCTAATATGTCCAATATAGAAAGCCTTTTCTCGTTTGTGAATGCAAGTTTGTAGCTGAGTTAACAAAGAGAAAATGGCTGTTCTTCCTTGTGGGAGAGAGGCGGTCTCAATATGAGGAAATAATTTAACTATATATTGAGAGTCAGTGTACAAGTTAAAGGGAACCTGTTGCAATTGTTCAAAAGCATAAATGACTGCCAAAAGCTCTGTTCTCTGAGCTGACGTCTCTAGAGTTTGTTGAACATGGGTTATTGAGTCAATGATTGTTACTGCCCTACCATTAGAGGAACCATCTGTGAATACTAAGGAGGCAGGAGGTGATAATGGTTCTTTTGAACATTTGATAGGAAATATAAACGGATGTAGGGAGAGAAATTGCAATATAGGTGATCTTGGCAAATGATGTAAAATTTGTCCTGGGAAGTTACCTATAGCTATTTGCCACTCTTCTTCAAATTGTAATAGTGTGTCTAATTGTTCTCTTTTATAAGGTATTATTATCTCAGTAACTTCTCTTCCAAAGAGTTCGACACTGCGACGTCTACCTTTAATAATGAGAGTGGCCACTAGGGAGGGATAGGGTGGTACAATCTTCCTAGGAGTGACAGGTAAATGTATCCATTCTAATGGTCCTTCCTGCCACAAGCATCCTGTAGGAGTATATTTAGTGGCTAGAATAATTAAGGCCCAAGATTTGGAATAATCTAGATACTGTAGTTGCTGTTTATTGATGGCCTGTTCTATTTTTGCTATAGCCTTTTCTCCTTCAACAGTTAATTGTCGGGGAGACTTAGGGTTAGAATCTCCCTTTAAAATGTCAAATAGAGGTTTTAAGTCAAGAGTGGTTATTTTTAGATATGGCCTGACCCAGTTGATATCACCTAATAGTTTCTGATAATCATTCAATGTGTTTAAATGATCTTTTCTTAATTGTAGAGGCTGATGGGTGATAGTAGAGGTATGTAATATTCTGCCTAAGTATGAAAAAGAAGGTTCAGTCTGAATCTTTTCTGGGGCTATTTTTAGACCATGTTCTTCTAAAGCAAGGATGGTCTGAGTAAGAATTTCCTGTAAAGTAGCCCGATCTTTATGAGCTAGTAAAATATCATCCATATAATGAATAAGATATAGATCTGAAAATTTCTTTCTAATAACTTGCAATGCCTGATCTACAAACTTTTGACATAATGTAGGACTATTTTTCATCCCTTGTGGGAGAACCTTCCATTGGTATCTCTGATAAGGCTGTTTAAAGTTTTCTGATGGTATGCTGAATGCGAATCTTTGACAATCAGCTGGGTGAAGAGGTATAGTGAAAAAACAATCCTGTAAGTCAATAACAACAACACAATACTCCTGTGGAATTGCCACAGGGGAGGGCAATCCAGGTTGTAAGGAGCCCATATCTTCCATGGTGGCATTTATGGCTCTTAGATCTTGCAAAAGTCTCCACTTGCCTGATTTCTTTCTTATTACAAATATGGGTGTGTTCCAGGGACTATTTGATGGCTCTATATGTCCCTCTGCTAATTGCTGATCAATTAATTGTCGGGCTGCTGATATTTTCTCAGATGTTAAGGGCCATTGCTCAACCCATACTGGTTGTGACGATTTCCAGACTATGGGATCAGCAGTCCTAAGGGCAATGGCCCCAATTACAGATCCTGTCGAGGAGTGTGAGGTATTACTTTCCTTTCCTAATCCCTTTCCTGGATTAAGTCTCATGTCTAGCATCTGTGATGTTACTCTATCACTGGGGCTATATAATACAACTCCCATTTGAGACAAGATATCTCTTCCCCATAATGTAAAGGGGATAGTCGTAATTACATAGGGACAGAATGTTCCTGAATGTTGATCTTCATCAGCCCAAGTTAGAATCTGAGAACTCTTTTTTACATTAGATGCCTTGCCTAGTCCTACTAGGGAAGTGGAGGTGGTGTGCGTGGGCCATGAAGAGGGCCAATCCTTCCCTGCTATGCAGGAAACATCTGCTCCTGTATCCAATAGACCTTCAATTGGTTTTCCCTGAATTTGTAAAATTTTTGTAGGTCTAGTAGCATGGATTTCTTGTATCCAAAATGCTGCATCACTAGATCCAAAGCCTCCAGCCCCTCTAGCTTCCTGGGTAACAGCTGTCCCTATTTTACGTATTGGTAACAGGATTAATTGGGCAATTCTCTGGTTGGGCTGAATCTGTATAGTTGTGGTGGGTGGGGAAAGTAAAATCTGTATTTCTCCTGTGTAGTCTGCATCAACAACTCCTGGGATGACTAAGATCCCCTGTAACGAGGTGGAGCTCCGTCCTAATATTAAACCTACGGTTCCCTCAGGCAGTGGCCCAGACACTCCTGTAGGAATGGCTGCTACTGGCGAGTCTGGGGTTAGTACTGCATGGGTGGTTGAGTGGAGGTCCAATCCTGCACTGCCTGGGGTTGCCCTGAAGAGGTCACTGACTGATCGAAATTTGCAAAGGGGTTGAAGGTTGATGCCCCTATTATTGCAGGGGCCTGGGGCTGGCCCCTTCTCAAGTTTCCCGATTGAGGTGATGGGATATAACCTCCTTGGGAGCTATTTGTAGAGTTTAAAGGCCGACCATTTTTATGGTATTTTGATCTACATTCCTTTGCCCAATGGAATCCTTTCTGACATCGGGGACAAACGGTTTTTGGAGGATTAATATTATTCCCTAATGTATTTCCAGGCTGTCGAGGAGCTTGCCATCTGGCCTGAGTATTATTATTTTTATTTGGGCATTCTCTGCTAAAGTGCCCAGATAAGCCACAAGAGTAGCAGTTCATATTTCTTTTATTACCTGTAGTATTGCTGGCTTGTCCTATAGCCTGTACATATTGAGGGTATGTCTCCCCTTTGAGAGCTGCAGCTATAGCTACACCCTGTATAAATGCTGGACTTACATCAGCACACTGTTTTATAAAATCATTTATAGTTCCTGTTCTGCGAATCGGCCTTAATAAAGCCTGACAGGTATTATTAGCATTTTCAAAAGCCAGTTGTTTGATTAGGATATCAGCTGCCTCTTTGTTATTGATTACTCTCTTGACTGCCTGCATGAGGCGAGAAAGGAAATCCTGATATGGTTCCTCGACCTTCTGTTTAACCTCTGTAAGGGTGGTGGTTTTTCCTGCTGTATAAGGTAGGGATTTCCAGGCACTTACTGCACAACTGGTTACTTTGGTAAGTGCCTCTGTGGGCATATTCATTTGCTCCTCAGCCGTGTTAAAATCACCTTCTCCTAATATCATGTCTAGGGTTATTCTTTTTCTGGTTTTTTCGCTAGTGGCTACAGCTTTCTTAGCAAGATCTTCATATTCAGTTTTCCATAATAAGTAATCGCCTCCTGAGAGACAGGATTTACAAACCTGTGACCAATCATAAGGAGTCATCCATTTACTGGCTAGGGTTTCTACCAAGGTTTGTGTGTAAGGAGCTAGAGGTCCATATTCAGAGCAAGCCAATTTTAATTCTTTAAGTACTTTGTAAGGTATAGGCTCCAAGGTGGGGTTTCTATTCCCACCAGACTCATTCTCATATGTAACTGGGAAGCAGAGTGAGAATTCAAGATCTCCATTAGCTTCAGCTTCTCTTATTGCCCTTTGAAATTTAGACATGGAGCTCATAGGAGCCACAGGACCTGGTTTAGGCTTCCTTTCTAATTTGGGGAGCCTGTTTTGAATGGGAGGGCCATTCTCCTCTCTACTGACTGGAAAGGAACAATGGTCATGTTTATGATATTTATTCTCCTCCCGATCAGTAGGCATAGCTAAATTGCTTTTAGATTGAGCTGAAGACAATGATGATGTATCCTCTCTGGGTGGAGCCGAGGGACTATTTAAATTTTGAGAAAGTTCAACCGTTTTTGCCTCTGGTGCCAAGGTGTCACAGATTGAATCCCAGAGGGAAAAGAAACATGGCAGGACCTTGTCAGATTCATGGTGTTTCTTTAATTGCTTTCCTACTTCAACCCAAGTTTTTAAATTAACAGTTCCATCCTCTGGAAGCCATTGACATACTTCTTCTATAAAACTTTCTGTCTCACTGGGAAAAACCTCAACTCCAATTCTGCTAGTAAGCATATGCGTTAAAAGATTAATACAGAGTCTTTTTTCTTTAGACTCAGTATGACCCATCTTGTCAATCTAAGTTCTGTACTAACTACCCGCTTACCCTACTTATTCTCTATGGGGGGGGGGGGGGGTCTGCAGCACCCTACGGTGCAGTCCTATCCATCCCAAGTACAGGGGGACTTACCTAAGGGAACCCTGTTCGGGCGCCAGATGCCGGGGTCCAACCCCAGCAGGTCCAGGGGTTCCCCAAAGGTGTGGACGGAGTCGGCGAAGAAGGAAGGACACGGAGACAGTGTTCAGTTGATCAGCAGCCTAGCCAGGATCTCCAGCCAGGATCTCCAGCCAAGTTCTGGTCTGGATCTCCAGCGAAGTTCTGCTGTTTATTGTTTTGTTACATCCGTATTTATACCAGTTGATTTTAATCCTGTCAATTTCTCATACAAAGGTTAGGGCCTTTCTTATCTCCATTCCAGGGAGTAAAGATTATGTAGCTTAAGCATGATTGTTTGTAGTGATTAACTACCCGCCTGGCACTTAGTTAAGGAGTTTCATCCCCTCCCTGACTTCAGGGAAAAATTCCTACCTGGGGAAACAACCTTTCTAGGAGAGGCATCCCCTCCCTGACTTCAGGGAAAAATTCCTACCTGGGGAAACAACCTTTCTTGGAGAGGTGACCTTGGTTAAAACACACAGCGCTAAGGGGAGCAAACATATTAAGAACAGTATGCTATATACGCCAGGTCCCTTGAAACATATGCTGTGCAGATGTTTCTTTCCTGCAGCGACTGTGTCAAGCAGCAAGGATGGACCGGCTTCCGGCAATATTTACATAAGTTTTATATAATCAATATTTTCATCATGTCTATGCTCATGTAATATGAAATTATAGCTCTTCTGCCTCTGGCTTAATTTACAGTTATGCTATAGTTCTTGTGTGAAAAACATGGTAAAAATTTCTCTACCTTTCCAATATTTATTATATTTGGCATCAAGAATGTTAAAGATAAAATACTGGCATTTAAAATTGTACATCACTGGTTAAAGATCAAATAGCTAACTGAAGAAAATTTCATACTAGGAACTTATTTGCTTATACAGCCTGAAACAATAATTATGACAATATTAACAAAAACGAGATAAATAATTCAGCCTTCCTGGTTAGTGAGAATTTATATCTTCTTGGCTATATTTGGAAAATATCTTCAGACTATTGCATTGGTTTATGGCAATAGTCTGAGTCAATGCTTAACTGCCCATTTATGTAAAATGATTTGATGTCACCAAATGCAACTATTTTCATCTGCACTCAATTTTAATCATTTGCTGAAATAAATTTTTTCTTAGAATTCTGCTTACCACATACCTCGTCATGGTTGGGGTGGGAGTCTATAACAATGAAAGTGTAATATGCTAATTAGACCAGACAGCCTAACGACCTTCCGGACATTATTCCAAACGAAGCCATGGCTGCGAGGGCCAAGGCAACTGCCATGGCTGTGAGGGCCAAGCCCCTCACCTCACACGAATTTCGTGCATCAGGCCTCTAGTGAAAAAAATAAAATGCACAGCCAATTCAGGAAGTAGATTTTAGATAAAATGTGAATGTATGTCTTGGCATGTAGATCTGACTAAAATCAGAGGCCAACTTGTTTCTTAAGCAAGTTGCCATGCCAGAATATCCACCATCACTTCTCCCAGACCAACACAAACTATGTCTGTTTAGACTTAAAATGTTCTTTTAATCCAGGTGACTAGAGGCAGGTAATGGGCTGAGGAAGCTGCTTAACCCCCATGAAAGTATGGTCTCTAATCCAATGTAGACATGATCGGGGAGAATAATGGATAAAAAGAAACTGCCAGTATATGACACCAACATCTACAGAGAAAAGTTGGTTGGGCAACTCCCCCTATGTGCAAAATTAAGGCATGACCCTGAAGCATTTTCCACCGTGGGGGACAAGGCCTTGGCCATGCTTGCAGGGAAGTCAGAATTGCTGCATATCTGTGACTGCTCTGTGCACTTAGAGTTCTGTCTTTCCAAATGCAGGAGTTTATTGTATGTTCTGTAACTACTTTATTATTGCATAGTGTTTGTTTGAGTTTTGAGAAAACTTGTCTTCCAATGTGTAGGTCTCTACTAGTAAACCAAGAGGAAATGATATCTGAACATGATAAAGGCAAAAAACAAACAAACAAAAACCACCCATATATCATTCCAAGTTCCTGGAATTTGACCTGGAACACAGTGACTTCATGAGATGTTTGCATTGTTTCCTACAGGAGTGAGTGAGTGTGTCTACATATAATAAATAGAAGAACCTACAAACTGGAACATAGCTAGACAGCCTGTGTAATCATTATGTAACAGAAGGGAATTGTAATCCACCCCACCATTCTTTTTGACATTGTTTCTATAAATGCTGACTCTGATTAATGCAGCTTGTAGATAAACAGCATCTCTTATATAAAAGGCCCGTGGCCGTCACACCATAATGCTGTCATGACCAAACGAGCAGCAGCTCTCATGGCGGACGGGGCAGGGCGAGAGCTACTAGCGATGGAGAGCTACAAGTGGTGGAGAGCTATGAGCGGCAGAGGGCAGGGCAGCAAGCGATGAGAAGCAATGGGTGGGGCGGTCAGCTGAGGCAAGCAGAGGCGAGCTACTCGTGCACGATTTCGTGCGCACTGGGCCTCTAGTGTGTGTATAAGACTCCTAGAAACTAACTACAGAAGATAAAGACTCTAACCTTCAGTCATCCCAGTTCTGGGAAATTTGCTGACCTTCAACCATGGAACCAAGAAGATGTACTAGTAGAACCAGGATAACAAAGACCAGAATGATACCAGACAAGCACGTCACCAATTTAAGATCCTTATTAGATTGGACTGTACTGGTCTGCATGTAGAGAACTTTGTAACCCACTTCCCTTGATCTTTTTGCTCTATTTTCCCTCTCTATCCTTATAAAAATATCTGCCTGTACTGAGGTGGAGAGATGGGTTTTGTGACAAGCGTTCCCAATCTTCTCAAATGGCCAACACTTAAACATCTTTCCTGTTTTACCAGCACCTGTCTCATGAGTTTGGCTTTTATGGTGGCATGCAGAAGAACCTGGTTTTGGTTATAATTATCAATGTCCCCTCTAATATTGCTGGTTCTCCTTAAGAGAAGCTTCTATGATTTCACTGCCCTACATCATTGAAGACCCATAAAATGTGAGTAGAAGTGACATTTGTCAGGTCCAGTTGTAATATTAATGAACCAGTACACAGCCCATCAGTCTTTCTTTATGCCACGCTGATGACAGGCATCATTTCAATATAGTGTCTGCCCTGATAGCTTGAGTTCTCAAGAAAGTACACAAAGCAGATTCCCAGCTAAGCTTTGTAAAATGTTGCTTTAGGAGAAAGAATCATTTCTTTTCAGTCACTATGGTTTAACTTCTTATTATTTTTTTTAGCTACAGTATGATTTAGTCTATCATGATAGATACAACCATTTATTGAAAATTACTCAAGATTGTGGTGAGGAGTGCATATTTCTACCCAGCATTATTTTCCATATTAATTATTAAAGCAATAGTAATAATCTAATACTTTTTTATCCAGGCATATCCCTTTATTTATCATTAATTATAGAAGGAACTGTTAACATAAGATCCATTTTTTATAGTCCATATTATGGAAAATATAATCATAGGAATAGGAAAATTGTGTTGCAAAAAGACAAAGCAGAGTGCACTATGGACTTAAGTGTAAACAAGCAACCATAATACCCTGGATGCCAGTACAACTGTGCAAAAAATGTTGAAGTAATACATTTTGCATACTTTTTTTCCCCAGTGACAATGTTGTTTTTAGACACCAGCCTAGATAATGCATTTTCTATTTAAGTGTGTTTCCCAGTGAGAAGCACTCAGTGAAGCAATTGTTAGCCTGTTGCAAAAATACCTACCAATAGAGTACAGAACAGAAAAAAACAGCTTCATGGTAGCTATCTATTTTATTGTTGAAGGGAAGAACTACTATTCATTGACTTAGGTTAGAAATCCTTTTGCTACAGATTTCCTGAACATGAAAATGTTATTGGGATTTTTTTAGAAGATGTGTTGAAATAGAGAAACCTATTTTCCTGTACATAAATCAGTTTCCATAAGTAAATTGCTCCTAGAAACTCAATTTATTATTTACAATATTTAGTGAAAGCAAAAATTTACTAAGACAGATCAAAGTGGTTTTGAGCAGTGAAGTTAAATTCAGTTTACAAGAGACAATCAGCTTTTTAATTAAAATGGTGCTACATGTTTCTCCAGTAAAATAATAGCCCAAATAATATTTGAATTGACCAGATATTTATCATTCAAAACTCTTCAAGTGTCCTTCCATTTATTACATATGCATGACAGTTGCATGTGAATGAGATTCAGTAGCATTGCATAAATTAACTCTTATGAATAGAATTATATCTGAAATTTCATTTTTTTAAAATATATTTTATTGATTTTTTACAGAGAGGAAGGGAGAAGGATAGAGTTAGAAACATCGATGAGAGAGAAACATTGATCAGCTGCCTCCTGCACACCCCCTACTGGGGATGTGCCTGCAACCAAGGTACATACCCTTGACCGGAATCGGAACTGGGACCCTTCAGTCCACAGGCTGACACTCTATCCACTGAGCCAAACCGGTTATGGCTGAAATTTCATTTTTTTTTTTGTATAAACAACAATTTTGCTTGAACATGAATAATAAGTGTGCTCTAGTATTATTTTCTTCACACCATTAAAATAATTTTCTGAAGATTAATTTTATTTTTTATCTCAACTATTTATATTAGACTAGAGTCCCGGTGCACAAAAATTTATGCACTTGGGGGGGGTCCCTCAGTCTGGCCTATGCCCCCTTGCAGTCTGAGACCCCTCGGAGGATGTCCACCTGTTGGCTTAGGACCGCTCCCTGAGGGAATGGGCCCAAGCTGGCAGTCAGACATCCCTCTGGCAGCCCGGCAGCCCTTGGGGGATGTCCACTTGCCAGCAGGAAACAGACCTAAGCTGTAGTCAGACATCCTTAGTGCTGCTGAAGAGGCAGGAGAGGCTCCCACCACCACCTCTGTGCTGGCAGCCATCAGCCTGGCTTGTGGCTGAGCAGAGCTCCCCCTGTGGGAGCGCACTGACCACCAGGGGGCACCTCCTGCATTGAGCATCTGCCCCCTGGTGGTCAGTGTATATCATAGTGACCAGTCATTCCCAGTTGTTCTGCTGTTAGGGTCAGTTTGCATATTACCCTTTTATTATATAGAATAGAGGCCTGGTGCACAGGTGAGGGCCGACTGGTTTGCCCTGAAGGGTGTCCTGGATCAGGGTGGGGGTCCCCATGGGGGTTGGGCCAGCCTGGGTGAGGGACTGATGGCTGTTTTCAGGCTGCCCACACCCCCTTCAGGGTAGGGGTCCCCACTGGGGTGCCTGGCCAGCAGGGTGAAGGGCTGATGGCTATTTTCAGACTGACCAAGCCCCCCGACAACCGAAGCTCCCAGCCTTTCCTTTTTTTGTTTTTTGTTTTTATTCGCTCCAGCTCTGTGGCCATGGCGACTGGAAGCAGGTATCTTGGGTTTTCTTCACCTTCTATAATTGAAACTTTGTTGCCTTGAGAGGAGGCAGCAGCCAGCCGGGAAACTTGGCTTCCCCCATTGCCAGGGGCAACCCACTCCTGCTCGCTCCAGCTCCGTGGCCACGGCTGGCTGAAAGCAGGTATCTGGGGTTTATTTACCTTCTATAATTGAAACTTTGTTGCTTTGAGTGGAGCTCAGAGCTGGCCGGGAAGCTTGGCTTCCTCCATCATTGGGGCAACCAAGCCTCCTGCTCTCTCCAGCTCTGTGGCTGCCGGCCACCATCTTGGTTGGGTTAATTTGCATATAGTCACTCTGATTGGCTGGTGGGCGTGGCTTGGGCATAGCGAAGGTATGGTCAATTTGCATGTTTGTCTATTATTAGATAAGATGTAATTTTAACATGAACATATTTGAAAACAAACCCAGAATGTCCGAAGGCCTCATAGTTCATTATGTTGTATTTTTCTGCACTGTTTCCTGGTGAGATGGCTCATATAGCCTACCTTATCAAGATTACTGTCATAGCTTGTTATACAGAACTATTTTCATCATGTTTTATAATCTTTATATTTTCGATACTTTATTGAATATTCTGGATGCCATTAGAGTAACTTGATTCTTTGTGCCATGCAACTAAGGCAAGGGCCTCGTATTTAGTTTTAGAGTTCAAGTACAAACATTCAAACTAATGAAAGAAGACGTTTACTCTCACAAAAGGTTTGCATACCTTTGTGAAGTGCACTTTAGTATGAAGCCGAAGTTAAGTTGATAAAATTACCACTGCCTATAGAAAGAGTGCTTTGACAATTGTTGCTATCAAACAAAATAACAATAAGTACACAAGTGTAGTATAGGCAAAAACTCGGAAGAGCTGGGTCAGAAGTGGAAGAAGTATAGGATGAATGATGTAAGGGAATCTGAGTGCTCATCTTCCAAGATTCAAGAAAAAGTTCAAGGTTTTTATATTGTTTAAGTTCATTATTCCTTAATTTTACTTTCATAGTAAAATTTCCCTTTAAGTAGACACATCCATAGCTTCTTTTATTTTAGTCTTAAAGCAGGCTTATTAGGAAACAGCCTTTCCTGCCAATTCCCCTCATGTTTCAGCAGAAAAGGCATGATACCCCTGTTGATACCCCAGAGTTTTTGATGGGAAGGTATAGTTAGTAGCAGCCGAGAGCTAAGAATGGTGCAAGTCCCACTGTCCTAGAGGAGCTTTCAGGTGGAAATATGAGATTGTTTTGATTACTCTGTGTGTGTGTGCGCATACTGGTCATATATGTCAAATAATGACCAAGTAGATGACTTGATATTACAAATATCTATCAAACATACGACTTTGTATTTAATATTTAATTTGTAAGTCTGCATACATTTTTGTTAGGGCAAAAACATTAAAAAAGAAAACCTTCCTGCAAACTCTAAAAATGGTCATTGTGGTCACTATGAGAATCCCCCATATGAATTGCTGCTATGATGAACATAGGTGACTGGTAGTCCCTACTAATACCCCTCTGGAGTCTGGATCCACCACCATGTTGATGCCAGGATCATGATGCCCTGAGGCTGCTGCCACCAGAGATTGGTGATGACAGAGCTACTAGTACAGGCCCATTTCTAGGAGACTCCCTTTACAGGCTGTCTTGAGTCAATGGCCCACATGAGAGAAATCAAAACCTTACCAGAATAGTGTTGCTGCAGCCTTAAATCTCTCCTAACCAATCCTCATTCCTTTCCAGTTCCCTGCATAGGCATCAGGCTTGTATTGTGGTCTGACAGTTCTCCCTGGCTACTTCTGATTTCCCACAGTCATCAATCCTAAGTACTTCCCCCAATAAACTAGCGCACACCTTATCCCACCTCCCCATACAAACCAGCTCATTATATATATCTTCAACAAACATCTGATCAGTGACACTTTTCTTGACTCTTTGTTGGCTATTGTTGATTCCAAATAATGCTAGCATAGATCCAAATACGTATTTATTTGTGATCAAACACTTCAGTATACATGGTGTAACTTAATTGTATGTTAGTCTCTTTAATCAATACTCCAATGATTTTTAGTTAACTTTTGAAATATCACTTAGGAATCAATGGTGTAGTCATGCTTAATGAGTGTCTAAAACATTCTAAAAAAGAGCCACACTCCGGAGGTAGCCACAAACATTGATTTAAATATAGCTATCAGAATCTGCATGAGTAAAGTCATTTATCAGCTTGGCAAAATGGAAGTAAATGAATGGCATTTAAGAAATTTGTTTTGATAGGTGTATGTAGGTACATTGGTTCTTGCCTCATTCTTTTGCCCAGAAAGTCAATGGCCTCTGATAACTAACTCCTGCTTATAAGACCTTTCAGTCCCATTCTCTACTCCCGAAAACTTAATGGAGGAATCTTTCCTTATTTTAATGGAGCATTCCCTGTTTCTTCATTACAATATAATTGAGTTTGCTTGGGTGTGAACCTTTCTTTTTAGTGACTATGTGGTTTTAAAGCAGAAAAGCACTCAATGCAGATGAAACAGCAAATTCGAATACTCTGAGGAAGAAGAGTGCCAGCCTTTGGGATAAACAGCAAGAAGATGGTGGAGTTGAGGTGGAGTGAGGTGAGCAGACAGCAGTGTAGTAGATGAAGGGAAATAGTGTCTGAATGAATCATACATCCCTCTGTGGTCAAAGATTAGGCAAGAAGGGTTGTGAGATGAAAAAATAAATGCGAAGTTTGAAAATAAGATCCTAGGTAGGTAAAGACAAAATCTAGGGTTGGGTCAAAAGGTTTTCATGAAGTAGAGAAGGCTATTGGAGGAGAAGATTTCAAAGTACTAATGTCATCTATGTAGAAATTGTTAAGAATTATAATGTCTTCTTGGAGATAACTGGAAAATCTTGTTGGAGAGAGTAGCAATATAATAAGTTAAAATATTCAAATTATGAGAAACAGTGATCCAGGTTCTTTAAATGACTGTATCAAGAAGAGTGGTGCATGGAATAGCTGAGGTTATGGCCCATCTCTAGGTGAGGCTCTCACTTCTACAAGTATGAAGAGGAAAAATAAACATGGCAGGCTGCTGGGGAAGTAGTATGCTCAGGGAGAGCTAAGTTTGATTGGAGCAAGAAAGTGAATAAAATGCTTATAAATAATGTTTGGAGGAATTTTGCTGATGATTGACTATTCCAAGAAGGATAATAATGGGCACAGCTCTGTGGTGCTGAATGTCAGGTAATAGGATGACTCTGGGAGTCTAGAGATCCTTATGCTATAAATAGGGTTAGATAGTAATCAGGATTAGGTCCAGGCAAATGGTCGTCCTGAGGCTGTTACTAAAGAAAATAGAGGGGATGAGGTCCTTCCATGCCATGCAGATATCTGCACTTGTCTTCCCTCCTGACAGTGAAGCTGTGGAGACGGAAGGGAGGGACATTTACCCAAATTACGAAGAGTTCCAGGCGTTCTCCTCAGTCCTGTTAATGGAGGCATAGAGTCTAGGGCAGCTGTGGGCCGCGACCCCTTTGGGGGTCGAATGACCCTTTCACAGGGGTTGCCTAAGACCATCGGAAAACACATATATAATTACATATTGGTTTTGTGATTAATCACTATGCTTTAATTACGTTCAATTTGTAACAATGAAATTGGTGGTCACTACAACATGAGTAAAGGGTTGCGGCATTAGGAAGGTTGAGAACCACTGGTCTAGGGTAAGAGTGTTCTTATCTTAATCCTCTCACTGAAGGACATTTATTAAAAAGTAGCCTTACAAAGTTTTAAAGCTAGTTGATTTGAATCAATTTGCAACACCATCTAATCTTTCACAGTTGTATTAGCAAGCAAAATATTTGCTTTTAACAGAAGGAAAAGTGATACTTTTTAAGGGTTAGCATGGTGCCTATAACAAGTTTATTTATATTATGGAATTGAATATTCATGACAATACTATCCATTTTATAGATAACAAAAACAGTGAGTTACTCTTTGTCACACAACTTAAATGTGGAAGAGCCACAGTTGAAATGTATCCCAGTGTTTTTCCTCGCCTGCATTTCAGAAATTGATTAACCTGCCATTTAGTCAGCTCTTCAGCTGTAGTTCCATATACTGACTTTATCTTTAAATAGACAAAAAGCTGGTTTCATGAACTCCATAGAAAAAAAAAGGCATAAAATAGTCTATAGGTTTTTAACCACTTTAGCTACTTGATGGGAAATGGGCTATGTGTGAAAACTTACTGACCCTCTTCCTTCACAAGTGTGGCAGTGATAAATGGCTTGCATATTTTTTAAAGAAGAAAATATCCAAATATCCTACATAGAACTATTAAAAGGAGAGGATTATAGGAGGTCATAACAAGGTTTCTTGAAACAATTTAACACGTTACCAACTTTCACAGATTTACCAAAAATGATTTCCGTGAAGTGTTTGTCACAAGAGGCACTATTTTGTCAATCATTTATCGGTGCCCCAAGGATAGGAAGGTCCTTTGGTAAGTTACCTTGGATAGTTGTCTTTGAAAGTTTATATTACACACTAGTAGCCCTGAGCATGAATCTGTGTGCCAGTAAGTCACTGCTGCCTTCCTGTAGCTCCCCCCCCCCCATAGCTGGCTGCCCTGCCCCATCCTGTAGCTCTCTGCCTCCCACTTGTAGCCAGTAGGTCACTGCCACCCCCCTATAGCTCTCCCCGGCTCCCTCCCTCCCCCTCACCCCCTCCCCCTCACCCCCTCATAGTTTGCTGCCCTGCCCCCTCCTGTCTCTCTCCACAGCTCGCTTGTACCTCGCTGGCCCACCCTCCTGCTGATCCGTGATCTGGTGTGACATGCTTGGTCGTTATGCCTCAGGGTGTAACGGCTGATTAACATATTTCTCTTTTATTATATAGGATTATCATGTGAAAGTTCTGATTTTAAATTTTAGAACTAAACTCAAAATTTTAAACTAAAATAACCTTTGCTGCACTTTACAACATTTTCCTTTAGAACCAAAACTCAGATCCCATTCTATGTATTTTTTTTCTTCTTAACATTATTTTAAGAAGCACTCCAAAAATCTGGCATTACGAACTGCTTTTAAAGCACAATCATGCCTGTAAAACACTTTTGGCTGCTTTTAATGGATGGCCTTTCACAGGGACTCCTTCAGTTCTCACTGACTCCCCCTAACCGTGGCACTATAACGGGATCTCAAGGTAATAATTAAAAAGAAAGAGTACCCCTGGAAGGGAATTTACATTAAAAAATGTACTCGTAATCCAAATTAAAAATAAAAATAAGCTATAAGGCCACTGACATATATAAGGTTCACTAAAGGTTTGACTAATCAATAGAATAAGGGTACATTGAAATGACTTAATTCCTATGTTTATCTTATATGCTTTAGTAACTGTAGTTGATACATCTCTAAGTAACATAAGTACAACTCATTTTGCATATAAAAATTATGTTTCATGTGGTCACTTGGTAAAGCAGTAGACACAGGGTTCCTGAACTGTTACTTACCTTTATTGCAGAATACATTACACCAAAAATAGGTGGTTTGAAATAACCTGCATCTATAATCTCACATTTCTATAGGTCAGAATCAAATATGATTTGGCTGGGCACCCCGCTTTAGGATGTCTAACGAGGTTGTGATTGAGCTGTGGTGTCATCTGAAGGCTTGATTAGGGAAGGGGCCCCTTCCAGGATGACTCACATGGTTTGTTTAGGTGGAGTTGCCACTAAGAGTAACATGTATACATAGAAATGACACACTATCCTCAGAGAAAAGAAAGTATTTGTTAGTAAATTCTTTGATAAGTCACTAATCATGGAAGAGGTGACCATCTATTTGCAAGGCAATTTCTAAACATGAATGTTGCCAACTGGTGCAAAATATGTTTCTGATCCATACATATGTGTCCTCTCTACAGTGGGAGACATCCATGGCTTTAATATGAGGAGAAAAGACATGCTGTGAGTATAAAACAGAACCTGTAATATCAATGTATTTGGGTTTTACCTTTGCTTACTTATTGATTAACTGGTACTGAAATCCAACGACTGGACAACTGGACACTTAGCATATTAGGCTTTTATTATATAGGATGATTTATGCTTTTTTGGTTTCTTTTGATCTCATGATGCCGAACCATATTATGTGTGAATAATGCAAGAACTTAAAAATATAACTTGAGGTTAACATAGAGTTTCTCTCTATGTCCTTCTGAGGGAAGAAAATGTGATGTTATGGGTTGAAGAGCTATCACTACTATGACAGTGTCACCTAGTACTCATCCCCCCACCTGCACATATTGATTATAAACTCAAGGGCAACATGTCCTTAAAATACCATTCCCTTTTCTCCCCATCTCTTATCACTTCCATTATTTTTTCTTCTCTCTTCATACCCAAGACAGATTACTCCCAACTGTTTTACTTTACACCTTTTCCTTTTGCCATTTTTCTCACAATTGGCCAATATAGGAACCTATGGAAGAAACATGCTATTTCTCCCTTATATTTACTTACAATTAGCAAATCTTGTAGGGCCTACCTAACCAATATCTTTACAAGTAATTTTCATCTCCTTTAACATTGTTTATCCCATGCCTTTATGTTTTATTGATTTGTGTGAGAATTACTAAAATAGACTCATGACCGGATATTCTGCCTTTGCTGTTAGACACCACTCCTTACTGTTGCCAAAATTACTTTCTTAAAATTCAGTTTAGTCAAATTGTCCTTTCCCAGAAGACATTAATGTATTCACAACTAAATTTTATACCTTCATGTTCTTGTTCTGATTATATTTTCATGTTTAACTTCTAACATTTCTCAATATCTACCTTAAAATCCAAGTATGCTGCTTTTTTAAGCATTCCGTGAAGATGCCATTCATAATGGTATTGCACGAGGCTTACCTTTTTGATGTAAGTAGACCTGCTTGTTTATGGAACTCAATATGAGTACCATCTCTTTTGGGAACTTTCCCAACTGCCTCCACACTTCCACTGGCAAACCATGGGTAGATTAAGCCACATCCTCCTGTGTTCCTATAGTATTCTGTGATAAATATATCATAGCATTTACCAGAGTCTAAAATCTGCAGGGCCCTTTAACTAAGAGATGCCTTGAGTCTTGTAGAGAAATACTATAGTGGGACTTTTTTTTAAAATATATTTTATTGATTTTTTACAGAGAGGAAGGGAGAGAGATAGAGAGCCAGAAACATTCGATGAGAGAGAAACATCGATCAGCTGCCTCCTGCACATCTCCTACTGGGGATGTGCCCGCAACCCAGGTACATGCCCTTGACCGGAATCGAACCTGGGACCTTTCAGTCTGCAAGCCGACGCTCTATCCACTGAGCCAAACTGGTTTCGGCTATAGTGGGACTTTTTGATTTGTTTGTTTTTATCTACTTCTGGCATAGGGCATCACACAGAGTAACAACCAATATTCTTTGAATAAATGAATGTTGTACATTCACTGGCACTCCTAAATATATGACAGCATGATAGAGTGGAAGCTGTATGATTTTTGGCATCAGATTGACAGGAACTTGAAATCTGGCTGCAAAACATCCTAACTGCATGACATTTTCTGAGTTTTACTTTCCTCATGCCTGAGGAAAATAATAGCATCCAACATATATCACAAAGTCTGAGAACTAGGTATCACTTAGAAGGGCTATGCATCCTCTCTCTCTCTCTCTTCTTTGTTTTTGTTTTTGTTTTTCTGCTGGAGGGATGCCCTGGAGAATTACCATAGAAAATTGGACTAGAGGTATGAATCCAAAAGATAAGTAACTAGAGGACCATTGCAATATACATGGAATACTTTTACCCCTTGAAAGTTTTAACAGAAAAATATTGCCTCTTCAATTTTTGGGAAGAGTTTGAGGGTAGGTATTAAATCTTCTTTGAACAATTGGTAGAATTCACTAGCGAATCTATCTGGTCAGGTACTTTTACTTTTTGAGGATTTTTTTTTTTTTGGTTGTTTAAATTTCTTCACTGTTGATTTGGTCTACTCCAATTTTCCAGTTCTTTGGGATTCATTCAAGGAAGGTTATATATTTCCAATAAATTATCCATTTCTTCTAGGTTATTGAATTTTTTGTTCATCAGTTTATTTTGTTCTTTAGATTCCATATAGAATCAAACCTGAAACCCAGGTATGCACCCTTGCCTGGGAATCGAACCCAAGACCTTCTGTGCAGGGGCCAATGCTCTAACCATTGAGCAATGCTGGCCAGGGCTAGGTTACTGAATTTAGTGGCATATAGTCTTTATAGTATTCTTGTATGATCCTTTGTATTCATGTAGTGTCTGTGGTAACTTCTCCTCATTCATATCTCATTTTGTTTGAGTCTCATCTTTTTTTTTTTAGTGAGTCAAGCCATAGGTTTTTCAATGTTATTAATATTTTCAATGAACCACCTCTTTGTTGCATTCATTTTTGTATACTCTTTTTGTTCTCTATTTCATTTACTTCTGCTCTAATTTTATTTCCTTCCTTCTGCTAATTTTGGGCTGCTTTTGTCTCTTTTTAGTTCTTTAAAGTATAATGTTAGGTTGTTTACTTGGTTTTTTTCTTGTTAGTTGAGATAGGTCTGTACTAGGAAGAGAATAATCATTTATTAGTAGAAGTTTATAATCTGAGACTAAGAACTTACAGGTGTAACATTCAGCCATAAAAAAAGGATAAATTATACATACGCAACAACTCTGAGGGAAAGAAAATCCATTCTCAGACAGAAGGTAATGACCCACCTTTGGTATTAAGTGGGACAGGACTAGATGAACAGAGAGAGCAGCCAAATAGCTTCTGGAAACCTAAAGAGACAACTATGAACTCTCACCATGGCCACCACTGGATCTGTTATAACCCTGCCAAGGCTCTTCCTTTATTTCCATGAAACTCTGCTTGAGCATAACTACAATGATACTTGCTTCATAAGTTTGCTGAAACCAAGAAGCCGGATACTGAATGTACAATAGTTCTTAACATATTTTACCTCCTTTTCCAACATGGCCAGTGCCATTCTAATCTCATGACACAGACTACATTGGGCTTTTTAAATATAAGTTAGGTCACATTCTCTTTGTTTCAGAAGTTTCCAATAGCTTTCCATCTCACTACTTGTAAAAGCCAAACAACCAAAATTTGACAGCAAGGCCTTATAAAGTCTGCCCCCGCTCCCCCAGCCGGTGTAACAAGTGATCACATCCTCACAAACACACCTCTCCATCTCCTACTTTCTGCTTCTCTACACTCCAGTCAGAATGGACTCCTTGATGTTTCTTTTTTTTTTTAATATATTTTATTGATTTTTTACAGAGAGGAAGGGAGAGAGATAGAGAGTTAGAAGCATCGATGAGAGAGAAACATCGATCAGCTACCTCCTGTACAACTCCTACTGAGGATGTGCCCGCAACCAAGGTACATGCCCTTGACCGGAATCGAACCTGAGACCCTTCAGTCCGCAGGCCGACGCTCTATCCACTGAGCCAAACCAGTTACGGCTCCTTGATGTTTCTTGAACATTTAAGGCCAACAGTTTTCATATGATCTAAGCTGTTCTTCAGCAAGATAACTTCAGAGCACACTCCCTCATCTCATTAATGTTTTTACCTACTATCTCCTTCTCAATTGGACTTTCCCTGATGTGTCTGTAAGTAAATTATGCTATAAATATTAACTAAATGTCACTATATCACATAAATACAAAGTAGGGATTGGTAAACTTTTTCTGTAAATGGCTAGAGAGAAAGTAGTTTAGCTTTTTAGGTTGAGTCTCTGTTGCAAAAACTCAAGGCTGCCAGTATAGTATGAAAGTCACCAGACAATTTGGGTTATGCTAAAACAAATGGAATGGCCGAGTTCCAATAGAATCTTATTTATGTAAATAGAAAGCCGGGTGGATTTAGCATGTGGGCTTCTTAGTTAGCGGGTCATAAAAGAAAGATTGCCATTTAATTCATATTAAACCATTACTAATTTTCAATGACCAGTTTTTCATTAATTTAAAAATATATCATTTAAGCAGAATTTTTCTTTTTTACAGGTATATACAAAATTTTTATAAAATGCAGAAAAGTTGGAGAGGAACCATCACATTTCAGGCAACTTAAGCAATATGCAGGACATTTAGCTATGCAATACAACATCGTTTGAAATCAAGCTGTTCTGATCTACAGTTCTCCCATGATCAGCTCTTGAATCAATAACACACATTTCACATTTCATCATATGTTCAGTGGAGGTTGATATTCCTCTTTCCCCAAATGATTCTATTGAATATCCATTTTGTTTTTACTCCTTATGATACTTAACAATTTTTTTCATTTTCAAGGAAAGGTTGGTCAGAGTCAAAGTGTCTTTGTATAACTCTAACCTTTGACACAATGTCTTGCAAAAGTAAAGATGATAGATGATAGAGAGATGGAGAGTCAGAGGTCAAAGGTAATAATTCTGCATTTCTGGGGTTGTATTTCTGAATTCTAGTATTTTAAATTGTTTGTATTTATATTGCCAATTGCTGAAGGATGACTTTTATAGAATGGACATTTTGGTTACTCATGTACTTATTTATTGCCAGTTTCCTTTATCATGGAGGTTATGTTATCGTTTAATCAAACACAAGTCTTCCTTGGATGCAGAACTCCAGAGAAGGTCTGCTTACTGTAACAAAATAAAAGAAAACTAAGAGAAGGAAATTTGGATTTTTATGAACAGATACATTTTAATTATATCAAGGCAATGCTGCTACAACTAGAATTTAAAAGATAAATCTTCTAAGGCCATGCACAAGTTGCCATATTCAATTGAATGTTTTGTTTTGTTTTTCACTAGGAGCCAAGTTTTACTGAGTCTGACAAAAAAAAAAAAAAAAGACTTGCCATTGTTTGAAGTATATTGATTAGCTAGTGTTTTGTTCATTGTTTTTTTTTCTTAGTGCATTTTATGTTCTCCTATTTATCACTGTGATGCATGTTCACTCTTAATAAATAAAATGCAGCAAATTGGACTAGTAGAAAAAAATGACATCTAATGATTATCCATGGAGGAAATTAGTTTTTGTTTTCATTTTTTCTAAAAAGTGATTTTACACATGCCTATGGTGCCATTGTAATTAGCTAGTTATAATAATAGGAAAGGAGCAAAAGGGAAGCCAGACATTATAGGCATGTCATTTGGGCAGCTTCACCAGGGAGCTACAATTTCACACTCCCCAGAGAACCACCAGCCCATTCCCTGCAGGTCACCGGGGGAAGGGATCCAACAAAAAGGATATAATGCATGTGCAGTAGGTTGGGATGACTAGGAAATATGTCTGTCTGTCAAACCTGGGAACAGAAATCATTGACTAGAAGAGGTGAAGCCAGTGCAAGCCTGGGAAAATTTAGGGGTACAAAATCCCTTAAACAAATAAGTTCACTCTCTTGGCTCTTGACTCATGGCTCTCTCAGCTCTTTGGTAAACAAACGGAATTGGCTTTGCTCCTGCCTGTGTTCCCTCCATAGTCACATAGCAATGTCGTCAGTGGACTGATGGACTGTAGTTGGAAACACAAACTTAGCTAGCCTGATGTTGGATTTGACTATGCCTTAATGTGTAACGGGAACTCTGGACACTGGCCTTTCTTTTAGCCCTATTGAAGTCACAGCTACACTTCTTCCATGGTTGGTAGGTGAAAGAGGGGCCCTTAGAAACTCAGGGAGTGTCATTCCACAGATATAAAGCCTTCTGCACTTCATCCTCCCATGTGAGTCTCAGAAAATTCCCTTTCTCAGGATATGACAAGAAGCCCACCCCAGAAGCAATAGGTGGGGATGTAGACCTCTCCCCACAAATAATACTTATAGTAAATGCTGTTGGTTTATAACTAGAGTCAAGTTTCTCTAACAGGTAGTTCTTACTTCCTGGTGCAGGAATGGCTTAGTGGTTTTCTAAGCTTTTCTCTTTGGCATAATTTTCTCACATATGGACAAATGATTAATTTAGTCAATAAGACAAACATAGAGTGCTTTGGGGGCATTTTGGAAAAAATTACTTACTCTTGAGCACAAGAAGAGATCAAGTGGGCCTGGATAACTAGTTACATTGTGAAGGCACTGAATCAACTAATCCTAAGTCTATCTTTCTATGTATGTGTCAAATTTCTTCATTCTTTAAGCCGTTTGGGGACTTTTTTTGTATTAGTTTTTATATGGCAGCTTCAAAAATCCTAATGAATACAGTGATACCATACAGCAAATACATTTTCAAATTATCCTATCTCCTTAAAAATTTTTTTTATACTCAATTGATTTATTTTAGAGAGAGTGAAAGGGAGAGAGGGAGGCGGGGAGAGAGAGAGACCAATGTGAGAAAGACACATTGATTGGTTGTCTTCAGCATGCACCCTGACTGGGCCTGTGATCAAATCTGCAACCCAGGTACGTGTCCTTAACTGGGAATCAAATCCAAGACCCTTTAGAGGGTGTGTGGGGGGGAGTGGAGGGTTGGTGACGTGGGGGTGGGGGAGGGACAATGCTCTAACCACTGAGGACACAATCAGGGCAAATTATTCTATCTTAATATAGCGCAATTTTTTTAAAATACTCAACCAAGGATATTTTTCCATTGATTTTTAGGGAGAGTAGAAGAGAGAGGGAACACAGAGAGAAACATCGATGTGAGAGAAACACACCAATTGGTTGCCTCCTGCATGGATCTGGGGCCAGGAGGAGCCTGCAACCAAGGTATGTGCCCTTGACCAAAATCAAGCCCAGGACCCTTTGGTCTGCAGGCTGATGCTCTATTCACTGAGCCAAACCAGCTAGGGCAATATATCTTTTTTTTTTTTCAAAAAACATGTCTGGGTATAATTTTAATTTGAGAAATACTATGTCCAAGACTGGTGATGATGTAGACCTTAGATTCTATCATCCTGCACACAGTGATTGGATGAAACCTGAATATTTAATGGAAGGTACCTGGATAGTCAAGGCTGTGAAGCCGGTAGACCTAAGCTTTCTGCTTAAACATTTATTTTCAAGGAAAACGTTTATCTTCAAAGAATCTAATGATGTTTGGCTTTTGTCTCCTGCCTACATTATATCTGAGATTTATTAGATGGTCCAGTCTGCAGTTAATCAATAGATTTACATTTCTCAAATATCTGGTTTATAAAAAATGCTGGCTCTTCAGAGCATTGATGAATTATTATATTTTAATTCAAACCCTTAGGTTTACTCAATACAATTCTTGCTTGAAGGCTTCTGAAACTTCAGGCTCCCTTGGTCACCCTGCTGGCGGATGACGTTGGTAGAATTCCCCCAGGTTGCATGAGAATGTGGATTGCTTACCAGAATGTTTCTCTGTAGCTTTGGAACAGCATCTCAGGAACAGTCCACCTCTCACGTGCTTATTCTATTCAGGGGGCCCTCAAACTTTTTAAACAGGGGGCCAGTTCACTGTCCCTCAGACCGTTGGAGGGCCGAGCTATAGTTTTAAAAAAAAACTATGAACAAATTCCTATGCACACTGCACATATCTTATTTTGAAGTAAAAAAACAAAATGGGAACAAATACAATATTTGTATTTGCATGTGGCCCGCGGGCCGTAGTTTGAGGACCCCTGTATGGTGTGGAGACCTCCAAAAACCCTTAGTGCAATGGCTTTGACTCTCCTCTGAGTAATGGTGTACTCGTTCTGAGACTCTCCTTTTATATACAGTCATGTTCCATTCACTCCTCAAAATTTCTTTCTCCTCCCGTAGCTGGAAAAGACTTCAGCTGGTATGATTCCTATTCCCATCAGTCCTGGCACCTACATTCTTGGTTGTGACATAGTTGTAAAGACTTGCTGGGTTCCAGTCTGTCTGCTATGAATCACCTTTTGTCCTCCAGGGCAGACAACATCCTTGCTGAGTAATTTAAATTTTAAAGTACTTTGAGGCTATCTGAAAATCAAATCTAGTTGGTTTCTTTACACAGGTGTTTTATAAAAACATCTTCCATTTAAAGAAATAAAAAATTGCTATTAATGGTGTCCTAAATAAAACATATAGTTCCAGGCTGTCCATTGAAACATAATCCTGTCTCACTGTAGTTTCTACAATTCTGGTGGATTTTGTAAGGTATTGAAACAATCAGTGTAGCAATCTGGCCCACACTTGCTCCCTTATGCCATAAAATAAGCTCTCGGGACATGATGTTAAATGTGACCTCTCAGGTTCAAAAGTGTCATTACAATCCAAAGTGAGGCTGGAAATTGTATCTAAGCAAGAAGCCACATCCTGTAAAATGTGAGATTCTCACATATCTTGCATATTCTGGAACATGGATAAAGCCCTGAGGAAATTATGCTAAGTAAATGAACAAGTCTCAGAAGGACAAATATTGAATGATTCCACTTACGTGAGACATTTGAGTTAGTCACATTCACAGAAGCAGAGAGGAGAAGCTGGTGGACAGAGCCTGACAGCGAGGGAATGGCAGGTTGGTTGATGGGTATAATATTTGGCAAGATGAGTAAGTTCTAGAGACGTGTTGTACAATGTTGTGCCTATAGTTTACAATACTGTGTTGTACACTTTAAAATTTGTTAAGGGGCTAGATTTTATGTTGTGTTCCTACCATGATTTTTTTTTTTTTTTAAAAGCTAACTTCTGTTTGGTTTGCCACATGTCACAGAGGTATGGAACATTTATTTAACATACAGTAACTAATAAAATTTGTGTTTTTTGTGAATTCAAAAAAATGAAACAAGCATAAATCAGACCGCATTGTATTTCATTCTCACAGCATTAGTTGTAACCCTTTTGCTACTATCTTTCCCTTCTTATGATAAAAGAGCAATGCATATGCTTATAGTCCCAATATTGTAGGACTCCGGTTGATGCTGTCTCCTTACAGCGGTTCTCATCTTGTGGGTTGCGACCCCTTTGGCGGTCGAACGACCCTTTCACAGGGGTCACCTAAGACCATCCTGCATGTCAGATATTTATATTGTGATTCATAACAGTAGCAACATTACAGTTATGAAGTAGCCACGAAAATAATTTTATGGTTGGGTCACAACATGAGGAACTGTATTTAAAGGGCCAGAAGGTTGAGAACTACTGCTTATAATAACTATACATACAAACCTTAAAATGTTAAGTTATATAGACATTTATAGTTTTAGACACTGTTCATATTGATGGGGAAAAGGAGGCGTTTTTGGCGGCTAGCAAATCTGAATCTGTGCCAGTAACCTAGTGCACATTCTTGTTAGCCTATAGTCTAGTCACTGTCCCTTCTTTAATTATCTGGTCCTGCAAGACCTGTTTAGCTAAAAACTACTCCCATTTTAGAGAGGCCATAAACCATGAACAATGCACAACCCCCAGACAGGGTTATCAGCACTAGCGCCAAGCCAGGCCATTAGATGTGGTCTTACAGCCCCCAGCCCAACACACGGGGCTTTTTGCGAAGCCCGGGAAAGGTCCCGAAGTTCCATCCCATATTTGGGGGACAAAGAAACCGAAGAGTATACAGGGCAACCTTCCTCCATATTGGCTTGCTCAGGATTTGGAGAGAAACGGTGTCCCCGGAGTCACTGTACCGGTACATGTGAAATGTCTGGAAATAAATGTGTTTTTCCTGTGCCTCCAGTACTCCTGAGTATTTTTCGGTCACCTGGTAAATTCTATAGCAATATTTTTAACCTCTCTCTGAATTGGTTTGAAAATTATTGTTCTTTTTAGGAATTAATCTGAGTTTATTGTGCACACATCAAAAAGACAGTTTGTAAACTGGGAGCACTCAGACTGAAACATGCATGTGGCTCAGGGATGTATTGTTATCAAGCCGCTGATAGAGTGAGGGGCAGGGACTCTTTGTTCTTCAGTGATTGGTTACAATGTAGGAATTTTCAGTGGTTACCTCCTATTGACCTTAGGAAACAGTTCAAGTTCTGGTACAAATTACTTTTAACTAAACACAGCTTGAGAAAACAGCATAACACTTAATATTATGTATTTTACAATAAATGATATTTACGACAAAATCTAATTATACATTTCATGAAATCAGTCTAGTTGGGTAGTAAATAAGCCCAGGAAAAGAGGAGGATTACAGTTTAGATTTAGACACTGCCTTCTCTCTCTGTGTGTTACTGATTTCTGAGCAGAAAGACTGAATTAAGAAGCAGCCAGAAGACACGGACACAATGGAAAAGCTCTTCTCTTTTTAGTAACTTTCCTGCTAACTTTAAATTGGTCATTTGTTTCATCAGCTAACTCCCAAGCAGAGGCATGACATTTCCACTTGCAGAATTCTTACATAAGTTGATCTCCCCTTTATCACCTCAAACCAATAAGTACTTTATTTTTTTTCTTTTTTCTTTTTGTTTGTTGTTAGAAAAAAAGGAAAAAACATATATAATCAGCTCATACTACTTGCTGGAGCTGCCTGCATTTGAATTCCAGACGATGAGTGGACAGCAGAGAGACCTTATGATATTTCACACAAAGGGCTCAGTGTCTGTGGTTTTACACACTAAAACCAAAATAGCGTTCAGTATTAAGCAGTGACATGAGAGTACTTAAAGCCCAAGCTCAGAGCAATGTGGCTCATGCAGTTTTGATGAGAAGCCAGAGAAGCAACGTAAGAACGATCTCTTCTAATATTTCTCATGTGGTAGACATGAATTTTGAATGTTAATTTCCACAGAATTCCTTGAACTTGAAGAGGCACAGGTAAGAATGTGTTAATCAGGCATAGATTGAACTATATAAATTTTTTTTAATGACTATAGGGGCAAAAAGTACTTTGAAAAGCTCTTTGTTAGTTTGCACTTCACAAAGGAAAGAAAAAATTCTAAAATTTTAAACCTGTGACATGTATATTGAGCTTTCTCTAACACAACTATGTGTGAGAGCAATTTGCCATCTTTACCATTTAGATTGAGGAGAATGAAAAGTTGCTCACATCTAGAACATTCGAAACATTGTTTCTTGGGAGGTATGTTTCACTCACTACTGCATCTTCTTCTTTCTATAGGATTTGGTTTTTAATTATCATACATTACTCTATACTATCAAATGTTGTGAACAATAAAGTTGTCAACCTTAAAGATATGAAGGAAATATTTATTTACAGGGTGAATATTTTAATATGATAAATTATTTATTTTTAGTAAATGATATTCAGTATGGTGCTTTCTTCATATCAAAATAAATCTAAATGTCTCTTTGAAGGACAATCTATTATCAAATCTTACATACAGATATTTACTTTTCTTCCTCTTTTTCTATCAAACTTTGCATTGACATTAGACAATTCTGAAAACCAAAAGCTTAAGTAACTAAGAATATTATAATACTAATTCTAATAAAAGTAAACTACTGAGTATATCATGAATATAAATATGTACATATTAAAACATGCATACATATTAATTTTCAATATATTATATTCATTATATATAATAAAAATCTAATCTATCAAATACAAATTACATGAAAGTATAAATTAACAAAATGCAAAATGTTACTATTGACATGTAATATTGTTTCAATTTTAATTTGTTAAAAATAATTTCAATTAGGCTACTAATTTTGATAAAATATTCAATGAAGTTTTGTCAAAGGGATTTAATAAATCTGTAGCTAACATATATTTAAAAAATCAACAACAAACACAGGAAGAGGTAAATAATAAAAAATATCTAAATAAAATGGTAAATGTTTTCTTTATATTATATAAATTTAACTTGAACTCTATGAATTAACTTACTATATTTGTATAGCAGACATTATATAAAATGTTTGCAAATTTAGTAATATGGATATTTTGTGTGTATTTACAGTATCAAATAACATAATAAGATATGTTCAAATAATACTCTATTAAAATTCTAAATACTTTGGATGTTTAAGTATATCAATTATATAAACATGCATGCTCATAATTTTTTATTTGAAAAAGGGAGCGAAGAATTACAAACTTCCAGTTATAAAATAAATTACTGGGAGGTATTATAAAATATAGGGAATATAGTCAGTAAAATCATAGTAACTTACTAATGTAATATTGTATGTCAACCATAATTTAAAAATACATTGTAAAAATATTTAAATTTTAATATAATCTGAATATTTCTCCTTACCTAATTTTTTAACCAATAAAATTATTTCCTAAAAGGAATAAACATAACAAAATTAAAAGTCTGGAATCATTCAATTTTTAAAAACAACTAGCTTATAAAACCTAGAAATCATCTTATTTATTGTATGTATTTTCTACTTTCCCAAGTCTTAACAATGACTGAAATATATCAGATTATGTAAGTTATATTGGCATTTTACAGCCTCAGTTTTAATAAGTCCTTTACTTGTGTCTTAATGAAATATTTATTCTCTCTCTCTCTCTCTTCCTATTTCCCTTCCTCCTTCACACACACACAATTTGTAGAAGTCTTAAAGCACATAGTATCAACTTATATTTTTGTTGCTTTGTTTTTCCCTTTGGAATGTTTCCAGAATACTTATCTCCAGGAGACTTTTTATAAATTCAATTAAATCATCATAAATTGAGGATGCTTTAAAAGTATATGTACAAATGCCTCCTATGCATTCTTAAGAATTGTTATTATTCTTTTAGGAATTTTTTATAACATAAATTGATACTGAATTGTTTGCCACCCGTTCTCTTAATATGTACCCTTTAAATATTATGTTATATTTCAGATATTACACAGTAGTATTTAACATATTATTGACAGTAATGTGATGTAAATTAGTGTTTTGTGTATAATAGAACATAATGTCCTTTCACATACCTTTGTTGACTGGGTTTTATTGCCACTGACCTCATGTTTGAGAACTCTGCTGATGAGTATGAGGAAATGGAATTTTTCTATTTTGTTGTCATGATGAATTCCTTTACTTCCCATGATCTTCAAATACCTGTATCTTTGCTTTAGCATATCAGATTGGGGATGGAACATAAACAAATATGGAATTTAATAAACTTGTATGAATCCTTCTCTCTGGCAGAGCTGCTTACAGCTCACATATTTGAGAAATGAGTTACTTTTACCAAAGTGACCAGAAATATGTTTGACACTTAAAAAATATCCACACTATTAGAGAGTTTGTTAGCAACTCACATCACCCCTCATTTGAGAGAATCCAGCACATGTTCTAAAACCTGCCTTTCCACCACTTAACTAGTTAATTTCCTTTTGAAATGATACATGCCCTCAAAGATTCTGATATGATTCAGTAGGAGAATTCTCATCTGACTTTCAAAACAGCTCTAGCTTTAGTAAAGCGGAAATGTTGACTTCAGAAATTTGTTGCATTAACTACTTGATAGAAGACATTCACAATCATGAAAGAATGTCTTAATATTAAAGCAAAACACAATTTTCAGAGACCCTACTTTGGCATGCCAAGTTACACACACACACACACACACACACAAACACACAAACAAACAAACACACACACACAAACCCAACCAAACAAACAAACAAAAACACTAAGCAAACAAGCAAACACAAAACAACAGAGAGGCAGGCAACAGATGAGCGGTTACCTGAGGGGTTAAGGGGTTGAGGAGGACAAAATGGGTAAAGAGGGTCAATTGTGTGGTGATGGATGGAAACTAGACTCTTTGTAGTATATAAGATGGTGAATTGTAATGTTCTACACCTGAAAATTATATCAAGTTTTGAGCCAATGTTGCCTTAATAAAATAAAAATGTTATATGTTATTATAGAACAGTGACTTATCAACATGTAAGATTAGTATATACACATTTTCTGTGCCTTCATTCTAAGAACTTACATGATAAAAGATCATTGAAAATTTGCAAAATAGTACATTAAAGTAGAAATAATTTGGGCACATCACTTATGGTTTAAAATAACCTAAGTAATTTTTTCTAGGCACAAAACTTAGAAATGTCATTCCTATGAAAATGAGCAAGTTACACATCAATAATAGGACAAAAAAAATGCCATTATTTTCCTGCTTTAAAGTTGAATTATAGCAAAATTGTTTCCAAAAATTTGCCATCTATTTTATTCTTTAAAATCTCTAGTGGAATATTAATTGAGCATAGTGGTTTGGGTTGATTTCTGGGTTCTCTAATCTATTCCATTAATTAGTATGTCTGTTCTTGTGCCAGTACCAGGCTGTTTTGAGAACAGTGGCTTTGTAATACAGCTTGATATCTGGTATTGAGATCCCACCTACTTTGTTCTTCTTTCTCAGGATTGCTGCAGCTATTTGGGGTCTTTTTTTCTATTCCAGATGAATTTTTGGAGAGTTCATTCTAGGTCTGTGAAATATGCTGTTGGTATTTTAATGGGGAGTACATTGAATCTATAGATTGCTTTGGGTAGTATGGACATTTTAATGATGTTGATTCTACCAATCCATGAACACGATATGTTCTTCCATCTGTTTATGTCTTCTTCTATCTCTTTTTTCAGTGTCCTATAGTTTTCTGAGTACAGGCCTTTTACCTGCTTAGTTAAGTTTATTCCTAGGTATCTTAATTTTTTTGGTGCAATGGTAAATGGGATTTTTTTTTTAGTTTCTCTTTTTGTAAGTTAACTATTGGCAAGAACATACAATGGAGTCAAGACAGTCTCTTCAATAAATGGTGTTGGGAAAATTGGATAGACACATGCAAAAAATGAAACTAGACCACCAACTTACACCATACACAAAAATAAACTCAAAATGGATAAAGGACTAAACATAAGATGGGAAACCATAAAAATACTAGAGGAATCCACAGGCAGAAAAATCTCAGACATATGCCGAAGCAATTTCTTCACCGATACCGCTCCTAGAGCAATGGAAATTAAAGAGAAAATAAACAAATGGGACTACAACAAAATAAAAAGCTTCTGTACAGCAAAAGAAACCATCAACAAAACAACAAGAAAGCCCACTGCATGGAAGGGCATGTTTGCCAATGTTATCACCAATAAGGGTTTAATCTCCAACATTTACAGGGAACTCATACAACTTAACAAAAGGAAGATAAACAACCCAATCAAAAAATGGGCAATGGACCTAAATAGATACTTTTCAAAAGAGGACATTCAGAAAGCCAAGTGACATATGAAAACACCAGAGGCCCTGTGCATGAAGTTCGTGCACAGGGTGTGTGTGTGTGTGTGTGTGTGTGTGTGTGTGTGTGTGTGTCCTTCAGCCCAGCCTGCACCCTCTCCAATCTGGGACCCCTCAAGGGATGTCCAACTGCCCAGTGGGATCGGGCCTGAACGGGCAGTCGGACATCCCTCTCACAATCCAGGACTGCTGGTTCCCAGCTGCTCACCTGCCTGCCTGCCTGACTGTCCCTACCTGCTTCTGCCTGCCAGCCTGATCACCCCCTAACCACTACCCAGCCAGCCTAATCAACGTCTAACTGCTCCCCTGTTGGCCTAATTGCCCCTAACTGCCCTCCCATGCAGGCCTGGTCCCCGCCAATGGCCCTCCCTGCCGGCCATCATGTGGTGGCCATCTTGTGCCCACATGGGGGTGGCCATCTTTGACCTCATGGAAGCAGCCATCTTGTGTGTTGGAGTGATGTTCCATTTGCATACTACTTCTTTATTATATAGGATGCTCAAAGTCACTAATCATCTGAGAGATGCAAATCAAAACGACAATGTGGTATTATCTCACACCTGTCAGAATGGCTATCATCAACAAATCAACAAATGACAAGTGCTGGAGAGGATGTGGAGGAAAAGGAACCCTCGTGCGCTGCAGGTGGGAATGCAGATTGGTGCAGCCAATGTGGAAAACAGTATGGAGTTTCCTCAAAAAACTAAAAATGGAACTCCCATTTGACCCTGTGATCCCACTTCTAGGAATATATCCCAAGAATCTAGAAATACCAATCAGAAAGGATATATGCACCCCTATGTTCATAGCAGCACAATTCACCATAGCTAAGATTTGGAAACAGCCTAAGTGCCCATCAGTAGATGAGTGTATTAAAAGCTGTGGTACATCTACACAATGGAATACTACGCTGCAGTAAAAAGAAGAATTCTTACCATTTGCAACAGCATGGATGGAACTGGAGAGCATTATGCTAATCGAAAGAAGCCAGTCAGAGAAAGATATCACATGATCTCACTCATTTGTGGAATACAATGAACAACGTAAACTGATGGACAAAAATAGAAGCAGAGACATAGAAGCATCGAACAGACTGTCCAACCTATGAAGGAAGGTGGGGGTGACGGGGTAAGAGATCAACCAAAGGACTTGTATGCATGCATATAAGCATAGCCAATGGACACAGAGAACAGGAGGGTGAGGGCATGAGTCGGGGGGGGGGAGCAGCTATGGGGCGATAAGGGCACATATGTAATACAATAATCAATAATTTTTTTAAAAAATCTCTAGTGGAGATTCTATGACATCCTTTGATAAAGAGATAATACTACCCAATTCAGAGAAAAACATGAACTATAAGTAGAACACTAAAAATAATAAAGAGAAAAGAACATAGATGCATCTTTTGCTTGTGTTTTAAGGGTAATGCTGTTTGTCATTAAGCAAATAATTCTTGAAATTGCTCATGAAC
Source organism: Myotis myotis (assembly GCF_014108235.1). NCBI lineage: Eukaryota > Metazoa > Chordata > Mammalia > Chiroptera > Vespertilionidae > Myotis > Myotis myotis. The sequence continues at coordinate 47,468,243 of NW_023416401.1, forward strand.
TAGTAGAGCAAAGTATAACCCTTTTCATGTAGTGTTAGATGAAAAATAAAGCTCCATAATATCCCTTTTTATTTGGATATTAACCCTCCTTTTAAATAACACTTTCCTGTTAAGAGCTCTCTAAGACATTGTTTTCTCTTTGCCTATTTATTTTTTCTCTTTTTTCCTTTTTTTGTTTTTTGTTTTTCTTTATTGATTTAAGTATTACATATGTGTCCTTATCCCCCCATTACCCCTCCACTCCCCCACTCATACTCTCACCCCCCTGGTGTCTGTGCCCATTGGTTAGGCTTATATGCATCCATACAAGTCCTTTGGTTGATCTCTTCCCCTTACCTCCACCCTCCCCTACCTTCCCTCTGAGGTTTGACGGTCTGATCAATGCTTCTCTGTCTCTGGATCTGTTTTTGTTCATCAGTTTATGTTGTTCATTATATTCCACAAATGAGTGAGATCATGTGATATTTATCTTTCTCTGACTGGCTTATTTCGCTTAGCATAATGCTCTCCAGTTCCATCCATGCTGTTGCAAATGAAAGAATTCCTTCTTTTTTACTGCAGTGTAGTATTTCATTGTGTAGGTGTACCAAAGATTTTTAATCCACTCATCTACTGATGGGCACTTAGGCTGTTTCCAAATCTTAGCTATGGTGAATTGTGATGCTATGAACATAGGGTGCATATATCCTTTCTGATTGGTGTTTCTAGTTTCTTGGGATATATTCCTAGAAGTGGGATCACTGGGTCAAATGGGAGTTCCATTTTTAATTTTTTGAGGAAACTCCATATTGTTCTCCACAATGGCTACACCAGCCTGCATTCCCAAAGCCACTGTTCTTAAACTGCCTGGTACTGGCACAAGAACGGACATATAGACCAATGGAATAGAATAGAGAACCCAGTAATTGACCCAAACCACTATGCTCAATTCATATTTGACAAAAGAGGCAAGAACATACAATGGAGTCAAGACAGTTTCTTCAATAAATGGTGTTGAAAAAATTGGACAGACTCATGCAAAAAAAATGAAACTAGACCACCAAATTACACCATACACAAAAATCAACTTAAAATGGATAAAGGACTTAAACATAAGATGGGAAACCATAAAAATACTAGAGGAATCCACAGGCAGCAAAATCTCAGGCATATGCCAAAGCAATATTTTCACCGATACAGCTTCTAGGGCAATGGAAATTAAAGAGAAAATAAACAAATGGGACTACATCAAAATAAAAAGCTTCTGCACAGCAAAAGAAACCATCAACAAAACAACAAGAAAGCCCACTGCATGGGAGAACATGTTTGCCAATGTTATCACCAATAAGGGTTTAATCTCCAACATTTACAGGGAACTCATACAACTTATAAAGGAAAATAAACAACCCAATCAAAAAAATGGGCAATGGACCTAAATAGATACTTTTCAAAGGAGGACATAAGGAAGGCCTTGACGAGAGACATATGAAAACATTCTCCAAGTCACTAATCATTCGAGATATGCAAATCAAAACAACAAGGAGATACCATCTCACACCTGTCAGAATGACTATAATCAACAAACCAACAAATGACAAGTGCTGGCAAGAATGTGGAGAAAAAGGAAGCCTCCTACACTGATTAGTGAGTGACTTTGAGCATGTGGAGAGAAATGCTGCACTTTTGGGTAAGGCACGTAAGGGAAATGAATGCAGCATGATTATAGTAATCAGTCATTAGTAAACATTGTAGTTCATTATTAATAATTATGTATAACAGACTATTGTAAAAATTAAGTTATGAAATTTTTATTAAAATGTTTCTTACATACTGATGTATTAGCTGGGCTGCAAAAATATTCATTATGGGCCGCCAGTTTGACATGCTTGGATTAGAAGGTTCAAATTATTTAATTGAAAAATAACATTGTATTGCAACTAATGATTAAAATAAAAATAGAAATTAGATATAATGGTAGACATTTAGATGGGAAATGAGACAATAGATAATACAGATTTCTCCAAGATATTTCAGCTTTAAACACTTAACATTTTATTCAAAACACCTAACATTCATTAAAATATCCTTGCTTTGGTGTTTATGTAGATAAGATTTTAAGTAGATTCACACCATACAGAGTACCTTCTTCAAAATGAGTATTGAGGCAGTGTCTATAACATTAAAAAAAGAGACTTTGAAATTTAGTCTATAACTGGCCACCAACATTCCATGCTACTTTTTTATAAGGTATTATAAAGGTGTATATGGGATAAATGGAGATTGTTAATAGATATTTCAAGGACTCAGTTTTTTCCCTTCTGTAAGTAATCCCTCAAATTAAAAGAGAGAAAGAAAAAATCTCTAACTACTTTTACTATAATAATGCCACATACAGTTTAATATATGTTTTGCACTGTTTGCTGGCTTCAACTCCATTGTATGTTAGACATAGTTCTTTAAATTGATGAAGATAAAACTTCCTTTTTTAAAATTTATTTTGTTTTGTTAATCCTCACCTGAGGATATTTTGATATTTTTTTTCCTATTGATTTTTAGAGAGAGTGGAAGGGAGAGGGAGAGACAGAGAAACAGAAACATTGATGTGAGAGAGACAAAGCAATGGGTTGCCTCCTGCACACACTCTGGGGATTGAGTTTGTAACTGACCAGAATTGAACCCAGGATTCTTCAGTCTGAGGGCCGACACTCTATCCACTGAGCAAAACTGGCCAAGGCAGTTTCTCTTATTTTTAAGGATAGTTTTATAAACCATTATTTTAAGAGATTTCTTTTTCTTTTCTTTCTTTCTTCCTTTTTTTTGTTTTTTTTGGTCAGGCCTACTCAATGGTTTTCTGAAGATGGAGACATTATATTAATTGCCATGCTTTTCTCTCTGAGAAGCTAGTATAGCTGAGCTTAGTTCAGCTTTCGACAAGCCTTCCATAATACATTATATTTTGGTAAAGCTTTCACAGATGGAATAATTATCTTTATGTAATCAAGAAGGGGTCATAGAAAAGACAATTTCTAAGTAGATCCAGTTACAAATGGTATAAGTGCCTAGATTATAATATTTTCATCAGTTAAGTCATAATTAGTCTTCTTTGAAAACATAATTGTTCTGTGTCTCATCAGGATCATTTTCAGCCTATACACGCCCACACAATATCATATACTGTTTCAAGAATGACAATTTTTATTTGTCATAGTCATTTAGCCATGCTTGGGAAAAAATATAATGGCATTTAAATCATTTGAAAATACATGTAGAGCACATACATCAGGGACAATGTATCCTACACTATTTTTACAAAAGTCATCTATAAAGTTTGAAATCTGTGTGTATTGTTTGTGGAAATAGCAGCAGCTGAACATTTCAAAGTTTTGAAGTAGAGAAATGATCAGATCCTTACTACTCATCTATAAGTAGGTATTTGTATAGTTAGTTTAAAATATATAACAGCATGTGTCAGACAGTGGATGCCTAAACTCATTTAATCAAGATAGCAACCCTATGGGAGGCGATTATTATCCTCCCTTTTCACATGAGACAACTAAGGCTCCCAGAGGTTGGGCCATTGTCCTGAAGTCATTCAGCTAGTGGGTGGCAGACTGTCTTTGCCATTCAATCATCCTTGCTGCACAGGTGGATTCTTCAGTTCACCAACTGTCTTCAGAACATTTCATCTCGGCATATTTGGGAGAATAGTTTATTATAACATGATGTATATATGTATTAACTGAATAATTATTGAAACATAGAAATACTCATGAGGAAATTTAAATCAACTTATAATTCCTCAATTCAGAGGTGATTACTGTCTGCATCTGAAGGCATAATCTTCTACACTCTCTCTGCATTTGCCTACCTTTTTCCCTTAACTGAATAAAATCATTTTAAATGTATTTAATTATTTATTTTTCCCATCTAACAAAGTATTACACCCATATTCCCATATCATAAAATGACCTAAAGCACCACATTCAATGGCTAAATGACACTTTGTGAATATGAATTTTGAAATTTGTTTTTATTCACTTTTTTTCAACAAGTAAATAAAAACAATTGTGAGACTAATTTTATGTATTCTCTCCAAATGAATAGATTTGGAGTTTTCAGGGAATTCCCAGTGGTTTTAAATTATACAATGACAATCAAAATAGAGACAAATGTACATGGGTTTACCTCTTTAATAATGAAAGTCACATTAATGTTTTAGATATTAGAAATAAAGAATTGCTTTATTTGTACATGTTACTTACTTTTAAAAGAACATTAAGGGAAGATATTTCTGAAAAGAAAATATTTTCCAGGTTTGACAGCAGCCACACAGGAAAATAAGTGTAAGAAATAGCCTATGGACAAGCAATGGCTAAATTAATATCAGATTACACAATGGCAAAGACACAAATTCTATACAGATTACTTGGATTGGCAACATGTAATTAGGTATATGGTCCAAAAGGAGTTTTAGACAGATCATCGGGACAGAAGCATACAAAGATTTAGCCTTGAAATAATAAGGAGAAGTCATGTTTTGGTATCTTGTGGAGGGTAGGGGTGAGCGTGTGTTAGGGTGGGATACCTGATTTTTTTTTAATGAGATTGTGCAGTGTGTATATCAGCAACTGGAATTTGTCTCTCCTCATTCTAGAAAACTTTGCCCACCCAGGCTCATCTTGTCAATGTTCAGCACATCGAATGGGGTGCTCATTAAACTGCAGCCCCCCTCACTGCTCAAAAACAGAGTTCCTGATGGCCAGCCCAGGAGAATGGCACTTGTTAGTCCATATCTTAGGACACCACACAAATAGTGAATGGAGAAGGCAGTACTGTCAAAGAGGGCTAGAGACATTCTTATACATGCTTCTGACTTTATGTTCCTTTATCCGTAGCACACAACTTTTATTCGTGACAGTAAATATGCACAGTATGTTTAATGAGAGTTCATAAATGGGACAAAGAACAATCTTTGATATTCTAGCTCTGCGGAGAAAGAGTTGGCATATGGACAATGACAATTTTGAGCCCAGAAATGCTGCTTTCTTCTCACTTATGTATGCAGGCTCTATCACTCGTATATCTTTCCATATTTCCGATTAGGAGTTCTGAGAAAGCCATTTAAAAGTCTTGAGGGAGAGTGTCACTCTATAAGGCTGCCAAGTTTCCTTTGATTTTTAAGAGATCACAAATAGGATTAGGTTTCTATATTTAAACCATCCACATTTCCCCAGCTTCAACTTTTATCTTCCCCCCGGCAGCCACCAAATCCATCATTCTGACTTATTCTTCCATTTTTTATTAATCTCACGAGTCTTTAGAATAAGTGAGGTGGAGGTGTCTTAAAAGATGGTAATAGAAAACATTTTTTATGTCTAGTTTCAAGACTTGTCCAAACAGTATAATGCAATTTATAGATCTGTATTCAATTTTTAAAGATGATAGATGTTATGCATGATGCCAGATATCTATAAATTTTATTTCTTCCACTCAGGATAGCATAGTATATATTGTTCACTCTATGCTCTTAAGATTAGGTTTCCAGTACTACCTTTACTGTTAAATAACTGTTTGGTACTGAGCAGATCCCTTAAATTTTCTAGATATAAATTTATTCTGTGTGAATGCAATGTATTATATGAAATACATTTTTCTCTTTTTAAAAATATATTTTTATTGATTTCAGAGAGGAAGGGGGAGGTAGAGAGAGAGACAGAAACATCAATGATGAGAGAAATCATTAATTGGCTGACTCCTGCACACCCCACACCGGGGATTGAGCCCACAACCTGGGCATGTACCTGGGCTGGGAATCGAACCATGACCTCCTGATTCATAGGTCTATGCTTAACCACGGAGCTATGCCAGCCTGGCACTTTCAATTCTGAAATTATATGATTCTACTTGTACATAATATTTGATATTTATGAAGTAGTGTTACTTAAATATAGTAAAATTGTTTCATTATATAATGTTATGTTAATATCAATGTCATTTTATTATTATACATCATATATTTTGAATTATACAATACTCTATTTTACTTAATAAATATAAAGAATTACACCTAGATTCTGACAATTAGATTAAATTGAAGCACACTAACAAGAGATAGTATTAGCATGACTTTCTTTTTCTATATTTAAATAATATGCCAGTTTTTATCCAGCTATTAACCTGATTGGAAACTGTAACCAGGATTGCAGATGTAGGGTGAAAATGTCACTGCTTGTTTCTCTAGGGACCATTTCAGAATACTAATTGATAGCACTTTTCCTTATTCGCTGGGACTCAGCCCTGAGTATTTCTCAGTCTGGCATGTTGACAGCTGCCAACACTCTTCAATCACAAGTGCACCGTTATTTGAAATGTTTTCTCTTTCCTTTAAATAGAAGGGTATATTTTCTGACCATTATAGAAAATATAGAATGTAGAAGAGTATAAACAAAGCCACATTATTTCATAATTCAGACAACATTTCTGATACTTTTTCATTCTTGTACTTTTATACAAAAAGGTTCAAATAAAAGGGTACCCATATTTATTTTATTATGATTTAGTATTATAAAATTATATTTTGACTTAAATTTAATTGTGAAATATTTCAATCATATAAAAATATGACATCTGGTAGAGGAATCACCCAGATTTAATGAATACTATTGTTTGATATATATAATTTAGATTGTTTTAGAGGGAGAAAAATATGATAGTTATTTCTAAAGTCCAGCCTTTAAGCCAATTTCTCTCCCTACTATCATGGTAATTATCATGATAAATTTTGCATGTCATTTTTTTTTTTACCTACACTTATTTTACGAAATCTATTTATGACAGGTGTCTTGTAGGGCATTATTTTCTAATTGTGAAACACTTCTACAATTGGTATTATGTAGTACCTCAATCTGAACTTTCTTTTTAAATATGTTTTTCCCAATTAATTGGATCTATATTGCCTCCCAGTGGACAAGTTTGAAAGTTTCTTCATGTATAAAGGAGTAAACAATATTTGTTAGTTTATAGGTTAAACATATTTTTCCTCCTGTGAGACCATAATCTCAATCAAGATAAAGAACATAGCTATTAACTCACAAAGTTCCATCCTGATTCTGGTCATCCTTTCTGTTCCCTCCTCACCTCCATTCTCTTTGAACTACTATCTGTTTTCTGTCACTGTGCTAGGTTAACATTTTCTGGAATGACATATTAACGGAAACATAGAATATGGATTTTTTTTGTCAAGCTTTTTTCACTCAGCATAATTATTTTGAGATGTGTGCATCAGTAGTTCATTTTGATGTACATTAGTCACTTGTCACAGCAGTCTACTTGAGTGACTGTTATATCTTTATCCATAGGAAGTTGACTACCAGATATTTTTATTTTCCACATCTTGTTGTTTGTGCCACTATCATGGATTTTACTTCTACATATGTTACATATTTTGAAACACCTTGTTGTTAATGAATAAATAGTGAAATTGTTTTTATAATATTAATAAAACACAAAATAACATTTTATAGTTACCTTTATATTTTATATTTCCATATTTTATTATGTTGTGTAAATTCACATGTCCTTAATTCTGAAGAATTTTTACTTAGTATTTTTAGAGTTCAGTGATATTGATTAATTTTTCTACTTTGCTTAATATGACCCTTTTTTTTAAAGGTTATCTAATTATGGGTTAAAAGTTTTTCTCTCATAACTTTATGAATTCCATTCTATCAGTCTTACATTATTTCTGATGAACATTTATTAGATATTCTTACCATTTTATTTTTCTGGTGAAATTTTATTATTTGCTCTTTACACTTGGCCATTATCATTTCTTAAGCCAATATCTCTCTTCCTTTTTAGGACTCAAATGACATATTTATAATACCACTTAAGATTGTTCCTCAGTTACGAATTTTTTTTTTAATTTTAAGAATTACTTTTACTATTGTACTTTATCTTTGTACTGTAATTTTAATAATTTCTATTAAACAATCTTCAAAACCAATGTATTATCTTCTGTAATGTTTCATCTTTTAATAAAACCATCCTGTGAATTTTGTTTTTATTCCAAATATTAATTTGTGTAGGAGTTTCTTTTGGTGCTTTTTGAACTTCTATTTCTCAGTTGTGTTTCACCATCTGGTCACTGACATAGTCAATTTAAGCAATAATCAATAATTAGTAAGACTTTAAAACAAATGGTAACTAGGAAATTCATAATAAATGAACCAACCAACAAATGAATCTGGAAACAAGAACAACTTTAACACTGAAAACAAAATGGGGAAAAACTAGGTATTTTATGCCTCCAGACATCATGCAATAGGAAGTACTGAGTATCAGCTCTGAGTATTTTTGACAAATATTTAAAATTGCACCTAATCAAACCTCTACTGATTTATAGAAAATAAACATACTAAGTCATATTTTAGGAAACTCTATCTTGCTTGTCCAACACATAAGTGAAAAGGAAAATTAAATTTAAACTGATGAAACGTATGGACTAAATGAGACCAAAGAAATACATTAACAAACTGCATTCTGTAGACATCTTTGAATCCTAAGTAAAAATTATTTTAATTTGAACACTGGTTGAATATTTGATTATATTAAAGACTTATTCTCAATTTTTAGTATTCAATTTTGATTTTTAGAAAGATAAATTGCACCCATATGTGTAGCATTTGTGCCCAAGTGTGTAATGAATAGTTAATATACTATAACATTTTAAATTTGTTTTAACATCTGAAAGTGGATATGTACATAGATGTAACAAGATTGTCCAGCCTTGATCATTTTGAATCTAAGTAATGGTCTCTAGGTGTTCATTGCACTATTTTCTATATTTCTAGATGTATGAAAATATCTTAATATAAAGTTAATAAGAATGTCATTCATCTAACATTATAAGTATACTTAAAGTTACTGTTAGTGATAATTTTCCAAATTTATGAAAAATACATTATCATAAAGAAAACTAAATGTTCCAAATGTTTTAATTATTCACTAGATATTAAATATACATATTTAACAAATTCTAAACAACAGACATAACTTGAATCTCAAATAGTAAGGGTGGAGTTTATCTTTAATTTTCATCTCAGCTGGATTCTTCATGACTTTTGTTAAGTAAACTTATAACAAATACATTGGCTTAAAGGAACTGCAGAGGGACCACACCATCCCCATTTTTGAAAATGTGATTTTTCATACACACACACACACATGTGTGTGTGTGTGTGTGTGTGTGTGTGTGTGTGTGTGTGTGTATAATCAATCTCAGATAAATGGAAAACTTTAAATAGAAAACTCCAGCCCTAACCGGTTTGGCTCAGTGGATAAATCGTCAGCCTGCAGACTGAAAGGTCCCAAGTTTGATTCCGGCCAAGGGCATGTACCTTGGTTGCGGGCACATCCTCAGTAGGGTGTGTGCAAGAGGCAGCTGATCGATGTTTCTCTCTCATCGATGTTTCTAACTCTCTATCCCTCTCTCTTCCTCTCTGTAAAAAAATCAATAAAATATATTTTTTTTAAAAAGAAAGAAAACTCCACAGTTTGAGGGTTTTTTTGTTTTAATATTTATAACTAGAAGATACCTTTCAACTTTGTCTTATATATTAAAAACATTCAGTCATTTTTACCCAGTCACTATAATTTTGTATTTATTTTCTAAAACCTGCATTCTTTTTAAAAAATATATTTTTATTGATTTCAGAGAGGGAGGGAGAGGTAGAGAGAGATAGAAACATCAATCATGAGAGAGAATCATTGATTGGCTGCCTCTTGCACGCCCCCTACTTGGAATCTTGCCGGCAACCCAGGCATGTGCCTTAACCAGAATCAAACCAGGGACCCTTCAGTCCGCAGGCCGACACTCTATCCACTGAGCCAAACCAGCTAGGGCAAAAACCTGCATTATTTATTGTTAAGATAAAAAACTTTCCATTTCCTCTATTTCATAGCACAAAATGGGAAATATCTTGCACAAACATTCTATTCTCAGAGTGTTTTTATAACATCAATATAAGTGATTATTAAGCCCCCTGTTTTTTTTTTAATATATTTTATTTATTTTCCACAGAGAAGAAGGGAGAGGGATAGAGAGTTAGAAACATCCATGAGAGAGAAACATCGATCAGGCGCCTCCTGCACACCCCCCACTGGGGATGTGCCTGCAACCAAGGTACATGCCCTTGACTGGAATCGAACCTGGGACCCTTGAGTCTGCAGGCCAACACTCTATCCACTGAGCCAAACCGGTTCTGGCTAGCCCCCTGGGTTTTAAGGTGAATTATCAGTTTGCTTATTTAATACTACATAAAACCATAGTTTTTGAAAATTGTATGAGAAAACATTTTTATTGAAAAAGAGTAGAAATATCATATTTTTTCCTTGCTGTTGCTTTAATGGGATAGTGTTTTTACTAGATAAAATGGAAGAAGTAAGCAGGCTTTTTTTTTTTTTTTAATCTAGTTTCATTTTTTTTATTTTTGCATGTGGCTTTCCAATTTGCCCAGCACCATTTATTGAAGGGGCTTTATTTATGCTATTGTTTGTTTCTGGCTCCTTTGTTGAAAATTATCTGCCCATATACATGAAGTTTTGCATCTGGGCTCTCAATTCTGTTCCATCATCTATGTGTGTGTTTTTCTGCTGAAAGCATACTATTTTGATTACAGTAGCTCTGTAGTATAATTTGAAGTCAGGTAGTGTAATACTCCTGCTTCATTCTTTTTTTTCTCAGGATTGCTTTGGCTATTTGGGGTCTTTTGAGGTTCCATACGAATATGATGATTTTTCTGTTCTATTTACTTTAAAAATGACATTGGGATTTTGATAGGTATTGCATTAAATATGAATATTCTTTGATTTATATGGCCATTTTAACTATGTTGATTCTTCTAATGCTAGAACATGGGATATTTTTCCATTTTGTTGTGTCTTTTTCAATCTCTTTTAATACTGTTTTGCAGTTTTTAGTATATAGGTCTTTCAGATTCTTTAAGTTTATTCATAGGTTTTTTATTCTTTTTTTGTGCAAATTCCAACATGTAAAAAATTAATTCAAAATGGATCAAAGACCTAAATATAATATCTGAAACAATAAGTTACATAGAAAAAAAACATAGGTACTAAACTTATGGAATTGGTCATAGAGAACATTTTATGAATTTGACCCCAAAGGCAGGGGAGGTAAAGGTAAAAATAAATGAATGGGACTATATTAAACTAAAAAGCCTCTGCACAGCATCCAAACAAATAGGCAGCAGACCAAATGGAGATAATATTTGCAAACAATAGTTCCGACAGTGGTTTAATATCCAATATGTATAAAAAACTCATAAAACTCAATGCCAAACAAACAACCCAATAAAAAAATGTGCAGAAGTCCCAGACAGACACCTCTCCAAGAAGACATACAAATGGCCAACAGATCTATGAAAAGATGTGCAACCTCACTAGCAATTAAGGAAATGCAAATGAAAACTGCAATGAAATACTGCCTCACACCTCTTAGAATGGTTTTATTAACAAGTATTAACAAGTGTTGAGAGGTTGTGGAGAAAAGGGAACCCTCATTCACTGCTGATGGGAATGTAGACTGATCCAGCCACTATGGAAAACAGTTTGACGATTTCTCAAAAAATTAAGAATAGAGTTACCATATGACCCAGCCATCCCTCTCCTATATATATACCCAAAAAGCTCAAAAACATGTATTTGCAAATATATACGTACTCCTATATTCATTTCAGCATTATTCATGGTGGCCAAGACATGGAGACAACCAAAGTGTCCTGCAATAGAGGATTGAATAAAGAAGATGTAGAATATTACTCAGCCATAAGAAAAAATGAAATACTTCAATTTGTGACAACATGGATGGAACTTGATAATATTATGCTAAGTAAAATAAGCCAGTCAGAAAAATTCTAAGAACCATAATACACATCTTATATATATAAAATCCTAATATGCAAATAGACTGAATGGCGGAACAACCAAACAACTGAACAACTGGTTGCTATGATGTGTGCTGACCACCAGGGGGTGTGCACAGAACATGGCGGGCATTGGCCATGATGGGATGGTGGAGCAGGTGAGCGAGGGTGCCAGACCAAGGCAGGGCGCCAGTCTCTGTCATCTGGGAAAGCCTCCATCGGTTACTGAAAATTTTTTGCCCCTGCATGCCGCAGTCCCGCGGGCGCTTTCACCTGTCACCAGTGCCAGCCCTGCTTGCACCCACAGTCGGCATTGGGCCATCACTCACACCTGCTGCTGGTGCCTGGTACTGGTCCTGATTGCTCAGTGCCATCAGTGGGTACAAGCAGTGGCTGTCAGCCCCAATTGCCCCGAGGGCTTCTACACCGCCCCCTACTCCTAAGGGGCGATCAGGGCAGCAGTCACTGCTTGCATCAGCTGACAGCACCGGCCCTAATTGCACCTGCTGCTGGCACTGGCCCCAATCACGCCATCAGCAGGTGTGAGCATGGCTGGCACTGTCAGCACGTGGGAGTGGCAGCAGCAAGAGTGGAGCTGCTAGCAGACAGGGGACCGAGGGTCGTGGTGAAAGGGACCAGGTGAGGGCACAGAGGATGGGCCGAGACCCACCCCTGTGCCCGCTGCAGCCTCGAAGCCCACAGTTCCTTTCAAGGTGCACAAATTTGTGCACTGGGCCCCTAATGTGGGATATAAAACTGAAACTCGTGGGCACAAAAGGCAGTGTGGTGGTTGCCCGAGGGAAGGTGGTGGGCTAAAGGGGGCCTAAAATATGGTAACATAAGATTTGACTTTAGGTGGTGAGCACACAGTGCAACATACAAATCTTACTAGTGTATCATAGAAATCTGCTCCTGAAACCTATATGATCCTATTAATCAATATTATCCTGATAATTTTGTTTAAAATCTATCTGAATGTTAGCTATCAATCAAGGAGACTCCAGAGCAACTTTCCAACCTTCAGGCAGATTTGACTACAGCTTAAGCTGCACTGTGCCTGAGCAGAAATGTACCATTATGACATTCAAGTTATCGCTGAGCTACAAAATATAATTAATGGGCTTAAAACAGAAATTAAATGTGTATTTTTGTCTCATTTGCATTTTATGAATGCAAAAGTTGTATCCTTACATTAGCAATTATGTGAGAAAGTGTTATTTTTAAAATGGCAAATTTTTTTTTGTGTGTTTTGTTCTTTAGGAATGTGGAAGATACTTCAGATTTTTAAAAAGATTATAAAGGAATCTAAGATTTTCATTTGCAACATATAGTTTCTTCTAAAGAGTATCCATCAGCTGGCATCAAACGAGCAGAATGAATTGTTGCTTATTCCTACATTTGATGTTGGGAATTTCCCTCCTACGGCCTTGCCTTACAGCAACAGAAAACTCTAAAACAGAGGAAGCGAAGCACTCAGAAGGGTCTCATCTGAGACTAAAGAGTGGCTGGATTTGGAACCAGTATTTTGTAGAAGAGGAAATGAATATCACTAGAAAGATCATTGGCCGGGTACTGATTTTCTGAAAATGTTACAGGAAATAATGTTGTATAAATCTAAATAAATGAGTTGAAAGTTTTGGTATTAGATGAATTCTAAATTTTCTCCGTAGAAACATTAGAAAACTTCAAATACCAGCATAATTAATTGCTTCAGGTTTGTTAGCACCTAGAGTAATCACAAAAGCTTGCAGAAGAGGGAAAGCTCTAGTATTCCCATTTCACTTTAGTCTCCCATGTAAAAACACAGCCCTCATTATCCACATCTGGAAGTTTGATGGTGTTATTTTTGGTAATGGATCAAAGCAACTACACTGAGAACAATAAAGTTACCAACAGTATTTAGCCTGATTTTCTATTATGCTAAGCAGGTGTTGATATACACCTCATTAATTTTTAATGAAGCAGGTTAATACCAAATTCTTTTACAGTTGAGTAGCTTCAAGAACCTACATATTCATTTGATTAGTGAAGTTGAAATACAAAGAATTATTATTTTCACTTTCTTATAAGAATATATTGTAAGAGAATTTCCTTAATGAGAAAGAACATTTCCTATTTATACTTTTGGCTTTTATTATTCTTTGATTTTCTTTAAATAGAGGTAATTACAATATCAAGTCCTGTTCTGTAAAGCTCTTTCTATAGATGAATGAACTGAAGTAAGTGTAACTGCTAATTAACTGGCACTAAAATTTAATTGGGCCCAAAGGGTGAAGCACTCAGAATTCATTAACTCTTTTTTCTAGCCCTTTCAGGAGAACTGCAGCGTTAGCCTGATGTCCAGATTCCATAGGAGCTCATCTATTCCATTGTCCAAATGTATATGAGTACATTCAACCAAAGGCTTAGACTAGGGCCTTAGGCACATATTCAAATTGTATGCACACATGTCCTGAAAGTAATATTTCTCCTCCCTTTTCATTTTGTAAGATGACTGCAGGTAAATCACGGGCAGAATACCATAAAGGAGGTCTGTAGTTAAGTGTCTGCTACTTAACCGAGTCTCTCTAACCACATTTACAGTGGACTCCACAGAACTCCATATGCTCTCCATTCATTGAAAGAATGACAGGCCAACAGGGGCTTGTGGCTTTTAGTGAGTAAGGCTCTACAGGGAAGTGCATCAGTGCAGTCCAGACAGACTACCTCCCTGGCTCATTGCCACATTTTTTGGTTTGTTTGTGTTTTTATTTTTCCCCTCCCTACACGTTTCTCCCCCCCCCCCACCCCCCCACCTCTTTCACATAGCAACTGGCTTTGCCTATTTTTGCATTCTGTAAACATATTTATGAAAATACAGTAATCTCTAAACAACTTCATTAGGCTTAAATAATAATATATAGATAACTTGTTTAAACGAAAGTAATAATGAATGTTTAGGTGCTTGTAAGTAAATAGCTGGTAAAAATAAAATGTAGCTGAGGTGCCCAACATAACTTTCTTTTTGACCTATTTTTAAAAAGTGATTAAGTTTGGAAAGCACAATTAAGTAAAAATTTAAAGTCATGTTGATTTGCCAAATTGATAATTACTGCATGATTGAGAAAATATTTTTGAATGGCAATATAGAAATTTAATAATACCTGAATCTATGAAATTGAAATGTGTGGAAATTGAAATGTGTGGAACTGATGCATCTTACAACATTAAGAAGCAGATGTTTGAGAAAATATTTTTTTAACTTAAATCTGGGTTCTTATAAAAACCAAGCCACTGATTTATGAAAATTAGTCTATCAATGTACTTGAAAAGCATGTATACATTGCTAAACTTGACTTATTTTCATTCCAATATTGAATCAAATTTTCAAACTACATCAAAATGATAGAGAACATTTGTTTTCCTTAATTTCTTATTATTAGGTCAAGAAGACTTTTTATTTTATGATAATGAATTGTCAAATTAAGATAGCTAGAACTTTTTCCTTAGCTTTTTATTAGTAGTACCAATTTTTTTTATTATTATTGTATGGCAGTGATACTCAATGCGCTATTAAAATTAGTTGTTTTAGAAATATTCAGATATTCTCCCCCAAGCACATAGAACAATTTATTAATTAGTCATGAATAATACATTATATCTTGAACTTTCAGAAAGTTATGAATTTAAGATTTTATTTCTTGGTTCACTTTGTAAAATTTCAGAGAAGCTCTTACTTTGAAGAAGGGTATATCCATAAGTGATGAAACAAGAAAATCATGGATTCACAATAATTAGGAGCTTTTGGCAGATTTTCCTCTTTGTGTAAATATAATTTAGATATAAAAAAATACAACCAATGTTCTCTATATAATAATAACACTTTTTATATCTGAAATTCAAAATTATATTAACACAAAGATAAACAGATTTACTTTGCTCTTAAAATATAAAAATAATGAGAGCGCAAAGAGAACAGGTATATTTGAGAATTGAGTAGAATATATGTGGAGATATAATTTAATCTTAAAGTTAATATTATACCTTTTTAAATATTATATGGGAGTTGTATGGAATTATTAACTTGGGGAATAATAAGCAGACTAGAAAATAAAACCATTATAATTGACTTGCTCATTTCGACACATATGGAAACTAAATGATTGCTCTTTGCACTTGCAGCTAAGCTCAAATATGCACAATGGATCCCAGTCTTTGAAGTACGTGATTTCAGGAGATGGAGCCGAAAGTATTTTTTTCGTTGATGGAGCAACAGGTGTCTTATCTGTGGCACAGAAGCTGGATAGAGAAAAACAGGCCTTCTACAATCTAAAAGCCCATTTAATGGACAACACTACTGGAAAGGCTGTGGAATCTGAATCTGACTTTGTTGTCAAAGTTACAGATATCAATGACAATGCACCAAAATTCCTACATGAACCTTATTCGGCCATTGTACCAGAGATGTCTCCAGAAGGTATTACATATTAATTGACATCAAACATATATTAGCAATGTAAACAAGTTTGAGATTTTGAGCATATGAATTGCAAGTGAATTATTTGAAAGTTCTATATTTGTACTTCCTTTTACAAGCATGTTAAGTAAAATATTTGAAACTAGTGACCCGGTGCAAAAATTCATGCACATTAAAAAAGATTAAATGGAGGAAATATTTTAATATTGCTATTTGCCATTTCTCTATAATAAAAGTGCCAAAGATGAAAGAAAATTAGTAAAATATATATGAAAATCTTCTTCCTGTCAGAGTCTAGGGTGCATCATGGGAACCAGAATCAAGTCCCTGCCCACCCATGTGCACCTCGAAATTACACAAGACCCAGACCCGGCCAGCCCCACCCCCATGGGTGAGAGCCAGACTGGCCAAACCCACCCCTATCAAGATAATTTTGATAACACAATATATAATTAAATTAAATGTATATAATTTACTAACATGATAAACTTAAATGTGATTTAATAATGATCATTTTAAATTTTGCTTCCATGCTCAAAAACTGTTTTACCTTATCACTTGATTCATTAGCCAGTGAGTATAAAAATGTATATAACATGGTACATTTTTCTGATTTCTTTGTTTTTTAACCTTCCAGGTAGCAATTTAAAGACCTTTTTCTACATGTATTCAGAACATAGATCTTTAATTAAAGCATAATTAACTTTAATTGTGTAATATGTATTACAACCAATTATCATTAGGTTTAAAGGACATATTAATATTGTTCCATCTGGTAGCTAGGCAATGAAACATTATTTATTCCCCCCTCGAACTGCATCCTCCTCACCTCCTCCTTTTACTCCTTCTCTTTCTCTTCTTTACTCAAATCATCCTTCTTCTTTAATAAGTACATATTATAAATTTAACATGTTCTAGGAACTTTCCTTTGAAACTGCGGATTCAATTGTGAAGGAGATATATAGAGTTACTAGTAATCACAAGTATGAAACATGTTTTAGTTATAATACAAACAATACCTATTTTAAATAAATAAGATCATATTTGATACTGTATGCTACGAAAGTGTTCAGTATGGGAAAATTATGCTGATGATTAATTGACTGAAGGAAGTGGGGACATGTTAGGTAAAATTTGAAGGGAATGATACAGAGGACAGCTATGCCATGTTCTAGGAAAAGCAGTGTGATGAAAATTGTATTATGAATATGAGTTATTGGCCTATAGTGAGCATTTAGGTCATGGCACTATATGAGATTCTCTTAGTAGACAATATAGGTAGAGATGAGAAAAACATACCTGGTAAATCGACAGTTAAGCAAGTGGGAGTTGACTGGTAAATTAGTACGAATGGGATTGGCCAGTGATATAGGAAGAAGAGAAAGATGAGATGAGATGTTGCAATGGAAGAGATCCTTCAACTATGTGGAATGCTCCTGTGAGGTTGAATAAAATCAAGATAGCCCTGATTTTGACTTAGCAAGTTGAAGGCCCCTAGTATTTTCAGTAAGAGTAATTTGGTTGAATTTGTGTAACTACATTATGTTGGAAATTATTCTATTGCATGAATGGAAGGAGAAAAGGTGATTGACAGTTAATTTAGCCTCTTTAAAAGTGCTATGCAAGGAAAAAAATAGAGATGTGAGGCAGGAGAGAGAGGGATGTGAAATGTAAAGGCAATTTTAAAAACAATTATTGTTTAATTATTTATTAAGATGGGATATTTAATAGCATAGTTGTATAATATAGGAAATGATGCAAAAGAAGAGTATTTTTGAAGCAAAATAAAAGGGATGTGACTGCTAGAAAACTATTTTTGAGAAGAGAAAGAGTGATGAAATCTAAAGAAATAATAGAGGGGACAGATCCAGGTAGGTTAACATATTGATTGTTAACAAACAAGGTACCACATGATTATTTCTATTTAATCAGTGATGCCTGAGGGAAAGGCAGTAATTGAGAGCAGAGGGGAGGAATTTTAGAGAGAAGAGGTACATAACGGGCATTTTATAGAGTTGGAGAGTGAGCCCACAATGAGATTCCAGTGTGTACAGTACAGTATTTGTATCATGGCACCACATGTAGCCATGCTGTGGCTGATTTGATGAAGATCACAAAACATCGGTTTGGTCTGTACAATATTTGGCCACTTACACTTTGCAATTAGAGGTACATATTAACCTAGTCAGTCTATGTAATTTAATGTAGCCTGTGGAAATACGAATAAATATTTCTTTACAAGTAAATCCAGGGTCCAGGCTTTGTATGGAATCATACCAAAAGCAATGAGCACTTTTCATATCTGTCCAGTGATAGAAGGGGTCAATAGCATGATGGGCAGCTGCAACCAGAAATACTTTCTAATATGGAAATAGTGGAACACCCCCATTGCTCTGTCAATCATTTTTTAGATGGTCTCCCTCTGAAAAATGCTTACAGTTATTCACTTTGCTGTGAAGGAACTGGTTATATTATATGTATTTTTTCTGTTTCCCTCAGTCTCAATATGTAATTAATAGATAGTGTGGACCTTATTTTATTTGAATATATCTTTAATACTTTATCTTCTTTCCATATCCATTGCCATTTAACAGGTTCTTGAGTGTTAATTTTGCTTCCAAATTCCCCATTTTATCTTTTATAAAACAACCAGTGAAAAATTTTATTCTCTATTATCTGTCTTAAGTATATTTGTGTTGTATTAGAGTCTACTACTAATTATTATATTTGAACCTGTACTTTAAACTTAGAACTTGGTAGACTATTAAAAGGAATCTACATTTGAGGATCATGAAAAGAGAAAAACCAAGAAAATTATAAACCATGCATTTGATATTTAACAAGTAATATTTATTTACAAGTAATATTCATTTACAAGTAATGATAGGTTTGTAATAATTACATTTACTTTTGAAATGCAGTACTTTTAAACTAGAACTATCAGGTGGAACTATGATAAAACATTCTGTTTGCTCACTCATTAGTCTGGGTTTGCAAATAGCATATTTCTTCCACACAAAAATATAAGATGTAATAGGCCAAGAGTAAAACAGTACCTGAGGTTTGGGATGATTAAGTGAATGAGTGCATGGACAAGAGGGAAATGCCATCTCTTTCTTGCGTGTCATCTGGAGATTTTAAGCTGTAAAGTAATTGCATCTCAAGTATACTCACAGTAAGGATGGGTCAATTAATACTTGTAAATAACTAATAATTATTGCACTGATAAAATAAGTTCTCAGTATGAAGGAGTGAGCAGATGCATGGATTAAACCAACATTTCCATCATGGATTTAATTTCTGAAAATTACATTTTTACTAGATTATCTAATATCTTATATCTGTTTTTGTTATTGCCAAAACTCACAGATTCAGACTGTATGCCAAAATACTATTGTTTAATTTGTGCTACTTTAAATTTGACCATTATACAAGTCAATATCCTCTCAATAAATTTGTTTCAGATTAATCAAAGTGTACCTGTACTAAAAATGCAAGTGAAAATACCTTTCATGTTAAACAATTTATAACTTCATTCTAAGAAAAGGCTGTTATTATTTTTACCACTGAGTTTAAAACAAAAACATTGCATATAAAAATAAATGAGCCATTTTGAAATCTACAGTTCAAATCTTGGCACTCAAACCCCATATTAAACTATAGTGTGCTGTTTGTTTAGTATTCTATAAATGCAAACTTTACTTCTTAATTTTCTAGCCACAGATAGCTGACTTCTCTATTGCTTACATGATGTCTAAACTAGTCTGCATATCAAAATTTATCACTCTTTTCCATTTTTATGTTTGAATGCCTCCCATAATCACTAGAAGACGAAGCATTCTGTGTGAAATATGAGACATCACCGTCTAATACAGTTTTGTTAACAAATATTCAACAACATTTGGGTGAGAATCATTTAGTCCTTTGTTATACTGCTGGTCTATACTAAAGTTCATATAAATCAACATTGACAGAGTTACATTATTCTTACATTAGTTACATTTACTCTTAAAGATACATAAGTCTAAAGTGTTGGGAATATATTTGATGCTATCAATAATGCTTGCAATCTTCAAAAAGGTTTAGCATTTATTACCATTATCACACACAGCATAATTTATATGTAATTACTCACAAATAATAAATACTTTATACTGACATACCATTACTTCATTATAATTTTCTATCTGTGTTATAACAAATAAAAAAGTATGTCAGCAAATGAAGATTCTGAGAGTACTAAACTATAATTTTTCTCTCAAGCACTGGTACAAGTTTACATCTTGGGTAACATACATAATAATACATTTTTGCAATAAAGCCTATGAAAAATAAGCGAAGTCAAATATCTCTTAAATTTACTATCATAAAGTTGTTTTGCAAAAAAATAATAGTTCTGAAGATTCAGAAGCTAGCCGGAAAAGTAAAACTGATTTTAAATTTGCATTTTTGAAAAAGTCTCTCAAGGGTGATATTGGCAGACAATAGCAACTCTCAAAGTGATAATAGAACCCAGAATTATTCTATTGAATATTTGTATGATTCTGAGAGAATAATTATTGTATTTAAACCTTTGTTCACTAAAACGAATAGATAAAAAAAAGGATTTAAGAAAATCTTTAGACAGCAAATGCAATTGTTTGCTCTTACAATGATATAGCTGATCAAGTGAATGTGACTCCATTCAGAAATTCATGCTAACCTAGGCACCCTCAGTTCCCAAGAGAAGACTGGTTTGCATTCATTTCTAACTCGATTTCAAGGATTTAGCCAACCTAAACTTTTTAAAAAAAATTTTGTTTTATTGCTTAAAGTATTACAAGGAGTATTACATATGTCTCCTTTTTTTTCTCCCCTTGACCTTCCCCTGGCCTCCCCTACCCCCCAGTGTCTTGTGTCCATTGGTTATGCTTATATGCATGCATACAAGTCCTTGGGTTGATCTATTACCCCCACCACCACCTTCCCACTGTAGTTTGACAGTCTGTTTGATGCTGCTCTGCCTCTGTATCTATTTTTATTAATCAGTTTATAATGGTCATTATTATCCATAAATGAGTGAGATCATGTGGTATTTTTATTTCATTGACTGGCTTACTTCACTTAGCATAATGCGCTCCAGTTCCATCCATGCTGTTGCAAATGGTAAGAATTCCTTCTTTTTTACAGCAGCCTAGTATTCCATTGTGTAGATGTACCACAGTGTTCTAGCCTAAACTTTTAATGTTTAATTCTAATCATAGGATGGAGTCTTAAGATGGAATAGCACGTGTTAAGGGTGAGGCAATTTAATATGCACATATCTATTCTGGGGAATTGTCGCTTTCCTTTATACATAATCCTGGAGTCATTTTATATTGTCACAGGTGTTCTGAAGTAGGGTAATTCTATGTCCAGTTTTACCCAGAACAGCTCTGCTTCACCCTATTTTATTTCAGGAATTTTCCTGGAAACGTTTGTTCCAAATTTTTTATTTTTATTGTGTTTTTGCACCATTTTAATTAAATTTATTTGGGTGACATTGGTTAATAGGAGTATATAGGTTTCACTTGTATAATTCTATGATACATCATTTGTATATTGCATTGTGTGTTTACTACCCAAAGTTTACCTGCCTTAATTTTTTTAAAAATAATATTAATAGTAGGTGCACTGCAATAAACTAGAGTGAATTTGGTAGATATCTTCTTTTTACTTGTAGCTTCTTCCATGGGGCATGAGAAATAATCATGTGTTAGAAAATCTAAGGCTTTAATACAAAGAATTTCTTTTGGTCAACAACTAACCATACCATGATTTTGACTATTATTTCTGAAGCTAAATACACATAGTCTAGTTCTGCAACCTAGGGACAGAAAACTCCCATGGAAAGAAATGAAATGGAAACAATGAGAAGCTGTAGGGGAAGTAAATGGATGTGTCCAAAAAGAGTATTTAAAAGAACATCTTGCCCAATAAAAACTGGTTGAATTGGTGGTTCCTAAGAACGCTTTTGCTGAAATAACTTCATAAGCACTACAATAATTTATTTATTTATTATTTATTTATTTAGATATAATTTTAATATTACATTGTGTAAAGTTAAGATGTATGATGTATTGATTTGATACATTTATATATTGCACTATGCTTACCACTGTAGCACTAGCTAACATCTCCATCACGTCACATAATTATCATTTCTTTTAGTAGTGAGACCTTTAAGATTTAGTTTCTCAGCAGCTTTGAAGTTTATAAAAAAATATATTTGATGATAATCACTATGTTGTGCATTTCTACAGAATTTATGTTTTAAATGCAATTTTGTATCCTTTGATCAATATCTCCCCAATTTCCCCACCTGCAGTCCCTGGTAACCAGCAATCTACCCTCTGTTTTTATGAGTTCAATTTTTTTTTATTTCACATATGATATTAAGTGGTATTTGTCTTTGTCTGACTGAACTTATTTTAATGCTCTTAAGATCCATCCATAGTGTCACAAGTGGCAGAAATAAGTTTTAAAACACTTGAAACAACCTTAGCTGGTTTTGCTCAGTGGGTAGAGCATTGGCTTGCAGACTGAAGGGTCCCGGATTCGATTCTAGTCAAGGGTGCATGCCTGGATTGTGGGCTCGACCCCAGTAGGGAGCATGCAGGAGGCAGACAATCAATGACTCATCATTGATATTTCTATCTCTCTTTCCCTTTCACTTCCTCTCTGAAATCAACAAAAATATATTTTAAAAAAATAAAACACTGGAAACAAATGTGTGTACATTTTGAGTACTTGAACCATGTAAAACAAGTGTTACATAACTAGCATCAAAATACTAAGACAAAACAGCAAACATCTATATATATATAAAAGCCCAGCAGCCAAACAGCAGAGCAACAAGAACGACTGGTCAACCAGTCGCTATGATGCACACTAACCACCAGGGGGCAGACACTCAACACAGGAGCTACCCCCTGGTGGTCAGTGCACTCCCACAGTGGGAGCGCCGCTAGCCTGACTGGGATGAGCAGCGCTCCCACAGCGGGCCAATTCCCACAGGTTATGCCCCCCTCCCCCTTGCACTCGGCCTTCAGTTATGTATAATTAAGGAATATGGTAAAGTTTCAAAAGTTTTCTTACTGAAGAATAGAAGGGCTTTCTATTACAGTTTCTCAGTTTATAAAATTAAAAAACTAAAAACACAGGATGCTAGTTGCAAAAAAAATCACATAGGAAACTTGACTTTGTGCTATTTGTGTTAACATTCTTATTGACATAGAACATTATGAATCAATAAATGCAATTTTTCAAAAAGACCCATAATGCTAGATTCCAAGAAATTTAAGTTGAGCATTAATTTTAAATGTACAAGTACTTATTTTTCATATTTCTATTAATTACTACTGGATTTAATGATAATGCTTACTTATCAGTATCTGGTAGATTTTGCTTTGCATTAAAAACAAAAGTTCTTTAAACAAGTAGGGAGTTTATAGAAGGAAATTAAACAGGCAAAATAGTTATACCTGTTCTCAACTTGATACTATTTCCAGCTTACTTAAATAATATTTATTAAAATTACATCAATATTCTCTAATTTTTGAGGTGCTGATCACACCATGATTTTTGAAGGAAAGTGTTTCCAATTTTGTTTTATTTCTCTGCTAGTAACTCAACTTTGAAAATCCTGAATCACACATTATAATGGATTGTTCAACGGTTACATTTAATTATGTCATAGACATAGATATTTAAAATTCTACATAGTATGAGGTTATAGCCTCTTGTCTATATAGAAATTATACATGGTTTTGAAATTCAAAACAAGGATGTAGACTGGTCTTGTGTTGTATATCATCATTGTACTAACTTTTGTCTTTACTTTCTCTTTAGGGACATTCGTCATCCAGGTGACAGCAAGTGATGCTGATGATCCTTTATGTAATAATAATGCTCGTCTTGTATACGAGTTACTACATGGCCAACCATATTTCTCCATTGAGCCAACAACAGGTATTTCTAAATGAAACCAAGTGCAATTCAACATAATTCAAAGTAGGCAAACATAACAGGAAAAATTCTCAGCTTACAAACATGTTGTATTGCAGACCTGTTGTTATACAAAAAATAAAATAAAATAAATAAAGGGGTTGTATTTTAAACCTTTAATCATTTTCTAGTCTTTTAAATGATTTTTATAAGGCTGAAAGATTGAGCTCCATACACCCATACCACAAATGGTTTGTGTGTGGGGCATAACAAATACGTAAGGATTCTTGCAAATCAATTAAAAAATGACAGATAGCCCAATTCAAAATATGAGGAAAAGAACTTTATGAGCATTTGACAAAAATATTGTTATAAAAAAGACTACAATCATATTAAAAACTAGTGGCCCGGTGCATGAAATTTGTGCATGGGGTGGTGTCCCTCAGCCCAGCCTGCACCCTCCCAAATCCGGGACCCCTTGGGAGATGTCTGTCTGACGGATTAGGCCCGACCCCAGAGGGATCAGGCCTAAACCGGCAGTCGGACATCCCTCTCGCAATCCGGGACTGCTGGCTCCTAACCACTCACCTGCCTGCCTGCCTGATTGCCCCTAACCACTCTGCCTTCTGGTCTGCTTACCCCCACCTGCCTTCCCTGCTGGCCTACTTGCCTCCAACTGCCCCTCCTGCCGGCTTGATCACCCCCCTCAACTGAACCCCCACTGATGGCCTGCTTGCCCCCAACTGGCCGCTCCTGCCAGCCTGCTCACCCCAACTGCTCCCCCACTGGCCTGATCACCCCCAATGGCCCCGCCCAGTGGCCTGATCACACACAACTGCCCTCCCCTCTTGGCCTCTAACCGCCTCTACCTCGGCCCCGCCACCATGACTTTGTCCAGAAGAATGTCCAGAAGGTCTCCTGGAAGGTCTCCCAGTCTAATTAGCATATTACCCTTCTATTAGTATAGATAGAGGCCTGGTGCATGGGTGGGAGCTGGCTGGTTTGCCCTGAAGGGTGCCCCAGATCAGGGTGGGGGTTCCCTTGGGGGGCGGGGTGGCCTGGGCCAGGGGCTGGGGCAGTTTGCAGGCTGGCCACATCCCCATGGGATGAGGGTCCCCACTGGTGGGGCATGGCCAGCCTGTGTGAGGGGCTGAGGGCCGTTTTCAGGCTGGCCATGCCCCCCAGCGGGGACCCGCACACCCATGGGGGTGTGGCCGGCCTGGGTGAAGGACTGAGGGTAGTTTGTAGGCCCCTCCTTCTGTGGCCGGCCTGGGCAACCCAAGTCTCCTTCAGCTCAGGCCAACTCTGTGGCCACCGCCCACAGGCCCCTCCTTCAGCAGCCATCCAGTGCCGGGGTCCAACCCCAGCAGGTCCAGGGGTCCCCAAAGGTGTGGACGGAGTCGGCGAAGAAGGAATGACATGAAGACAGCGTTCAGTTGATCAGCAGCCTATCCAGGATCTCTAGCCAGGATCTTCAGCCAAGTTCTGGTCTGGATCTCCAGCGAAGTTCTGGTTTGGATCTCCAGCCAGGTTCTGTGTCCATGTTCTCTTGCTAGGTTCTCCAGGTTCTCCAGCCAGGTTCTGTAGCCATGTTCCCTCACTAGGTTCTTCAGCCAGGTTCTGTCCAGTTCTCCAGCCAGGTTCAGTCACCAGGTTTTAGTCAGGTTCTCTTGCCAATTTCTGTAGTCAGGTTCAGTCCAGGATCTTTTGCCATGTTCTCTCCAGCGAAGTTCTTCTGTCTCTAGAGAACGTTCTGTGTAGGTTCTGTGCCTCCTGGTTCTGTCTTCTGAGTTCTGTGTTGTTACATCTGTATTTATACCAGTTGATTCCAATCCTATCAATCTCTATTACAAAGGTTAGGGCGTTTCTTATCTCCATTCCGGGGAGTAAAGATTATGTAGCTTAAGCATGATTGTTCGTAGTTAAAGTGATTAATTACCCGCCTGGCACTTAGTTAAGAGGTTTTATTCCCTCCCTAACTTCAGGGGAAAATCCCTACCTGGGGAAACAACCTTTCTCAGAGACCTTGGTTAAAACACATAGTGCCAAGAAGGTGAGCAAACATATTAAGAACAGTATGCCATATATGCCAGGTCCCTTGAAACAGCAAGCATGGTCCGGCTCCCGGAAAATTCCCCCTTTCTTATTTTTTAAAAGCAGGCATTAAAAAGAAAAACCCCAAATGCTCTCTTGTATCCATTTTAAGAGTAGGATTGGCACTTTCCGCTATTACCTGAGTCCTGATCTATCACCCCAGGGAGAGCTTGCCAATCCTGCACTTTCCCGGGGTGGAAAGGCTACAGTGGGGTTAAGGATAAGGCTCCTTGGGCCTACCTCCTCGCATGCCTTTACATTTATCTTTCCTTCCTCAGAAAAGCATGGACATATTTCTTGTATAAAACGTTCTGTCTTACTGGGAGTAACCTTATTTCCTCTGCTAGCAAGCATATGTGTTAAAAGATCAATACAGAGTCTTATTTCTTTAGACTCAGTATGGGACATCTTCTTAATCTAAAGATCATACAGAGTCTTCTTTCTTTGGACTCAGTATGGCACATCTTCTCAATCTAAGAATCAATACAGAGTCTTCTTTCTTTGGACTCAGTATGGCACATCTTCTCAATCTAAGTTCTGTACTATCCACCTTCTTACCCTACTTATCCTCTATAGGGGGGTCTGTAGCACCCTGGTGGAGTCCTATCCATCCCGAGTGTGGGGGTTTTAATGCGGGGGGGAGCTTACCTAGGGGAATCCTGTTCCAGGGGTTCCCAAAGGTGTGGACGGAGTCGGCGAAGACTATCCACCCTCTTCCTGCGGTGGAGTCCTATCCGTCCCGAGTGCGGGGGGGCTTACCTAAGGGGTCCCTGTTCGGGTGCCATATGCCGGGGTCCAGCCCCAGCGAGTCCAGGGGTCCCCAAAGGTGTGGACGGAGTCGGCGAAGAAGAGATGACATGGAGACAGCGTTCAGTTGATCAGCAGCCTAGCCAGGATCTCTAGCCAGGATCTCCAGCCAAGTTCTGGTCTGGATCTCCAGAGAGGTTCTGCTTAGGATCTCCTGCCAGGGTCTGTGTCCATGTTCTCTTGCTAGGTTCTCCAGCCAGGTTCTGTCCAGGTTCTCCAGCCAGGTTCAGTCACCAGGTTCTAGTCAGGTTCTCTTGCCAATTTCTGTAGTCAGGTTCAGTCCAGGATCTTTTGCCATGTTCTCTTACTAGGTTCTGTCTCTAGGTTCTGAGGCCAGTTTCTGTCCAGGAACTTTTGCCATGTTCTCTCCAGCGAAGTTCTTCTGTCTCTAGAGAACGTTCTGTGTAGGTTCTGTGCCTAGGTTCTGTCTCTCCTCGTTCTGTCTTCTTACATCTGTATTTATACCAGTTGATTCCAATCCTATCAATCTCTATTTCAAAGGTTAGGGCGTTTCTTATCTCCATTCCAGGGAGTAAAGATTATGTAGCTTAAGCATGATTGTTCGTAGGTAAAGTGATTAATTACCCACCTGGCACTTAGTTAAGAGGTTTTATTCCCTCCCTAACTTCAGGGGAAAATCCCTACCTGGGGAAACAACCTTTCTCAGAGACCTTGGTTAAAACACATAGTGCCAAGAAGGTGAGCAAACATATTAAGAACAGTATGCCATATATGCCAGGTCCCTTGAAACAGCAAGCATGGACTGGCTCCCGGCAATCCAGGGCAGGCAGGAAGCTTGGGTCGCCCTTGGTGATGGAGGAAGCCAAGTTTCCTCTGTTGATGGTGGCGATCCAAGCCTCCCACTATCTCCTGCCTGCTCTGTGGCCACTGTCCACAGGCCCCTCCTTTGGCAGCCAGCCCAGGTGGGCAGGAAGCTTGGCTTCCTCTGTTGCCAGGGGTAACGCAAGCCTCCTGCCTGCTCCGGCTGGCTCCGTGGCTGCTGCCATCTTTGTCCTGCAAATTTGCATATTCCCTCCTGATTGGCTGTGGGGTGTCACAGAGGCATGGTCAATTTACATATTTATCTATTAGTGTAGATGCTCACCTTGTTAATCTTTATGGAAATGCAAATGAAAACCACAATGAGATACACCAAAAACCCAACCAGAATGACTAATATTAAGCATGAATTTACAGCTGGATGTAGGAACTGATATAAGGCATTTGCTTTCAAAGATGTATTTCTACATTTTATGTATTTTTATTTAGATTTAAAAATTTAAGTATAAAAATTGCATTTCTAATTTCCATTAATCAATTGAATACTTTATAAAATAAATAGGACATTTTTCTGTTCTTTTAAATATGTCAATTAAATGCATAAGAGTTCTATGACACTAATTCATTTTAAAAATATTGATTGCCATGTCCAAAACAAAGATTAAGCCCATATGAATGCTGCCTTTAAGAGTTTATAATCTCTAAACATGGAAAACAAAGAAACAAAAATCAAACAAACAAGTTTGTAGCTAACTGCCAGGAATGCGGCAAATTTTAAAAGAAGAAAAATTCTATATTTGTTTTAAGAGGCAAATTATTATTTTCATCTTGGTAACATGAAAAGCTTAAACAAATTAGAGCATTCTATTGAACCTTTAAACATTTCTTATCAATTCGCTCAATTAGCAAATATTAAATGTCTCAGCCTTTCTTTCTCAATTAGAGTTTCTTGAGAGAATCAGATTCAGAAAAATATGACTTGAGTGACTCTATTTTTAATTCTATCAAGGATGGTACCTAGCTTCTATTATTCGGGATGCACAGGACAACAGCTATTTTAATACTTGCAGTGGATTCCTTAAGACATTAGGTTTTAATTCCCTCACACAATCTTGGTTGAGAGGGGTGAATTATGTTAACAGGCATTATGCAATATACTGGATATTTATAATATTACACCCTTAAAAAATTATAACAAAGACAGAAAAAGAACATGAATTCCTTCCTTGGAACTTACCAATATATATTAAACATGTTGAATACTCATGAATACATACACTCAGTTTGTGAATATTATTATTAACTGAAACAAACAAGATCCAATAAGAGAAAGAAAGTGAGGACTACTTTATATTGTATGGTCAAGACAGAATACCCTGAAACCAGAATGCAGAGCTGAGCCTGTGGCAGAGGAGAAGGGCATGGAAGGGCATTCCAGGTTATGGAATCTAAGAGACATTCCTGAGATGGGAGAGTGTTGAAGCTCTTAGACCAGAGGCCAGTGTAGAAAAGCACAGAGCAGGAGAGTAGAAAATGAGGTATCTGAAGAACAGACATGTGCTGGGTCATACTGGGGCTTCTTGACCATTTTAAGCACTGTCTTTGTTCCCAATTCTCACTGTTTTCTAAAAAATATCTTGAGCAAGTTAGTTAAAGCTATGGATTATATTTAAGGAGGAGAGGTGGAATGGGCAGCGAGACAGATGAGAGCCAAAAAACATGAAACTGTAAATTTCAGTGTGTATAAGAGGCTCTGGGAATATATATCCTTTCTTCAGTCTGAAGATGAGAAGAAAAGTTGAAAATAAAGTAGGCAAAGTTCATGGAAGCCCCCCACATGGGGAGTGAAGGCCTCTGTGTTCCTCTCACTCACTGATGTACTGATCTCTACATCTTTGGATATATCAGAAGCTCAAATACTGTTCTCCTTTGCTGATATAAAATAATTCTCTCTTGAGTTACATATAGGTAAATACTAGCAGCATCTATTTAATATATTCAATGGTTTTCATACTGATTCACATAATAGATTACAACTGTGAAATACTCTATCTACAGTTAAATCCTCTCAGAATGCAGCTATTTTATCTTTCTTTAAAACACACACACACACACACACACACACACAAACTGGCATCACAATTTTTTAATGTATTCCTTTTTCCAGACACATTTGAGGATTGACCATTATCTTTCTTGTATTTTTTCACATGTTCCCCAAATCTTTAGGACTGCATTCCCCTGTCCTGTAAACTGCTGACATTTTTTCTATGTTTTATTCAGTGATGAATTTTTTTCACTAAATGACTTCATAGATAGTGGACATGCATCAACATATTCATCATGGTTCATCTTGATTTCAAATACCTGTGCGTGTGTTCATCTCTATTGGTAGATTATGAATAATAGTGTCAGAAACCAATCTTTCTTTATTCAACATGACTCAAAATAGACATCACAGGTGCACAATATTTTTACATACATTTGGTATTTTAATTTACACATTTACCCACAATAACCTAACTTATTACAAGTTAATAAGAAAAGTTAATTGTAGCACACTAACATTATGTTAGAGAAGATAGCAGAAAATAGATTGAGGTAAAAATAATACAGTCTTCTTCTCTACCTGTGGGTTACAATGGGATTTTATTAAGGGTCTACTACTGTCCTTAATATTGTGATGGCCCATGAAAGTCCAGGTAGAATTGTTGTTTAATTTGATATTATTGTTATTATTTTATCTAGAGCAGTGTCTGGCACATTGTAGTAGTTCAAAATGTGTCAAAAGAATGATAATATGGTTGAATTCTTGAAATTAACTAGAAATATATCATGGTTAATAATAAAATAATAATTGGAGTTTATCAAACTTTTAAAGGAGTTATAAGAACATCTTCTAAAACGGATAGAGAGCTGCAAGATTCATATTGGGTAATTGTTCAAGCCAAAGACAGGATTGGTCTGCCCGGAGCACTGTCTGGAACAACGAGTGTATTAATTACACTTTCTGATATTAATGACAACATCCCTACATTTAAAAAAGGTAAGTAGAAAGCATCTTGAGTTTTTATTATACCGTAATTATAAGTATGTTGAATATATGCAGGTGTTAGTGTGTATTCTAAAAGCACTTCTACAGCACTAAAATGATGTAAAAGAAATTTAATTGTTCTAAGACATGCCTATTTTCATTAGCATGAAGTCAAATACAAATGAATGAGTAATGTGTTATTTTTCAATTGCTTCTCTAACCAATCACCACAAACTTCATGTCTTAACACTGACTTATTACCTTAAAGATGTCTAATATGCATGTCAGCAGGCCAAGTAGGATCATGCAAAATAATGTCTGCAGGGCTGCCATTGTTTCTGTGGGCTCTAGGGCAGAACCTATTTCCTTGCATTTGGGTGTTCCTAGAATTCAGTTATTGTGTTTGTAGGATAAAAGTCTGTTTCTTTAATGGTTGTCAACTGAAGGACATGCTTAGCTCCTAGAGGCCTCTTTCTGGATTTTGTGCATGGCCACAGATCTCAGAAGCACCAAAGGGTGTCATATCCTTCTCTCACTGCCATCGCTCTGACCCACACTTTTATTTCTTCTTCCACTTTTCAGGACACATGTGAGTACATTGGGACCACTTGGATAAACCAAGATTATGTCCACATTTCAATCTAAATTCCATCTAAAACCTTAATTCCCTATTGCATGTTTTTGAGGGTATTATGACACAAATAACTTTGGGAATCATTCTTCTACCTACTACCAGGAATGATTTAAAATTAGTATATCGGTTTGGCGGAAGCACAGGGCAGGCCTGACAATGATAATGTCCATCGCCTGAGCCAATAATGCTGCACTGGTTTTGAAAAAAATAAAAAAAATAAAATGAGTATATCTATTTTTTTTTTATTTTTGTAGCAAGAAAAGGTCACATCTGATCTGAGAATTAAGTAATAAGTACAAGTTAAGTCACATGGTGTGCTTCAGAAAGAAATTCTTATGACATTCCTAGGAGAAACTTATTTTCTAAGGAGTTTCTTTTTCAGGGAATACTTTCTTAGCTACAGAAATAAATTTGCAAGCATTTCCATAAATCATGAGAAATCATCATGATAGAAGGAAAATTCGATAAGCATGAAGCAAAGAAAGTAGATCACACACACACACACACACACACACACACACACACACACACACACTCCTACATGATGCAGACACTACTCAATGTTGCCAATTTGTGCCAGGTCCAGGGTTAACCGATCTTTTGAACTTTTGAAAAATATTAGAATTCTGAATTTTTATTTCTGTGCTATCATCCAATTTTAAATTGTGTTTGTTTACAAAATGTAGCAACTGCGTTTTCTTTTAAATAGAAATTATACATATTTG
This sequence comes from Myotis myotis, assembly GCF_014108235.1. NCBI lineage: Eukaryota > Metazoa > Chordata > Mammalia > Chiroptera > Vespertilionidae > Myotis > Myotis myotis. Next base: position 47,500,659 of record NW_023416401.1, read on the forward strand.
GGGTGTACAACATGGTGTTTTGATATATACATAGTGAAATCATTACTGCAGTCAAACTAACCTGTCCATCTCCACACACCATGGATGTGCGTGCGTGTGTGTGTGTGTATGTGTGTGTGTGTGTGCGTGTGTGTGTGTGTGTGTGTGTTGAGAGAAACTGAGAGATATATACTCTCTTAGAAAATTTCTGTTACCAAATACAGTTTAATCACCATGATCTACATTTCTAAAGCTCATTTCTAGATTTTTAAAATTTATCCATCCTACATCATTGCAACTTTTCACCCTTTGTGCTACATTTTATGAGTCAATAAAAAGCTCCTCTTCAGATGGAAGGTAGGCAATGGAGCAGCAGTTGGTGACCTTCATCTCCTCATTATGAATTGTATCGTGTTGTGACTCTCTCTACAACATGAATATGCCCTAAAGGCAAGAAGATAATGTCTAAGTAAATCTGAAATGCTGAGAACTTTATAAAATAATTGGCATATAATACATATAGAGACATGGTAGCTGAATTCATTGAATAAATCTGGTCTACATTTTATTCATATAAAGGTGAAAAAGCTAGTTTAAGACTAGAAGGAAGAGAGATCTCAATGAAGCATGGCGAGAAGTCTTCCAAACTTCAGCTGCTTTTTTAGTTTTTTAAGTCAATATTTATCAGTTATTAAAAAACTAAAATACTCATTTTAAATCCTCTTAGTTACCCAGAATCCTAATGCACAATGATAGTTTCGTAACTTCAATTGAATGTGAGTGTGGAGGACATGATTCTAATACCATAAAGTTACCTCATTCTTCAAAATGATTTCCCTATTCCCGTTCCACACCATAATCATTTGAAAAATGTATGTATTGACTATTCTTACAAAATAGAAGCATGCTGGCCTCCTTACTCTTGTTCAAGCTACTTTTCTTTATTGCCATCCCATCGCACTTCTTATAAGCATTTTTTGTCCAAAATATTTTTGAAAGTATGGAAAACAGCACAAAGTGTTGAATTATCAAATTGTTAAAGCATATGCTTTCAGATTTAGTGCAGTGTCACTCTGTTCTCCAGATTAATTTGTTGGCAATTTTTAATTTGTGCAATGAAATAAACAATTCTTTTCATTTTCCCACAACAAAATAAAAACTGCAGTATAGTTAAACTGCTATTTCCTTACACAGTAAAATATTAGCAACTTTTAAGTAACATTCCTGTCGCTTAAAAAATAAAGGAACGTATTACAAGGTGACATGTGAAGTGACTTGCTTTATGCTTCTAAGAAGATCAAGAGTCCCTTTAAAGAAAATTACATTGCATGGGTTATTTTTTTTAAATTCTAAGAAGTTTCAATCTTTAGAATATTAACATATATGATTATTTCCTACATTTAAGAATATATTACAAATAATAATATATGAATTGCTAGTTCGTTACCAGTTTTATACGAGATTCTTCTGCCAAATAAGGAAAAGAGCTCAGTTATTTCTCTTTATTGTCTCTGCATTTCAGGTACAATTATCATTATTTTGTTATGGCTAAAGCAGTAGGGTCATCTAATTTAAACACAGATTTTCCACTATATCCACTTTCCAAATTTTAAGGATCCAACTTTCTTTTTCACTTCCACCATGTTTAATGGAATCTAGGCTCAACATCTTCAAATCAAACCATCATACTTAGACTTCAACTATTTTCTTTTAGTCTCTCCCATCTTTAATTCATGCTTACATTTATTGGTAACTTTAGGTATCAGAATGCTTGAGTGAAATTGAAAACCTCTTTTTATCAAATTTAATTTGGGATGGTTGAAGGGTACAATAAAAAATAAATCCATGAATATTGAGAATGTATTTATATGAATAGAAATTTGAAAGTTATATGTACTGGTAAAAGAACTTCCTAAGATATATTTAAGGGACAATAATAGATGCTCAATTATATTATTAAGGAAATGTTCAGATTATAAAAATGAAAGGTGGAAAGGTGTTCATGGGATTTTCTACAATTGGGAGAGTCTTATGTTAATACAAAGTATCTTGAATTTTGTTTTTGAAGGCTTATACCGCATGAATGTCTCCGAATCTGCACCCATTGGTACTTCTGTAGGAACAATCATGGCACATGATAGGGACATAGGAAAGAATGCAGAAATGGATTACAGCGTTGAAAATGATGAATCACAAACATTCGACATCATTACTAATAATGAGACCCAAGAAGGCATTGTTATATTGAAAAAGGTAGATATATTAAAATTATTTGCTTTGCAGAATAATGCAAAATCAAATCATAAAAACACATGATTATTTTGTATAGGCAGTTAGTTTTGCTTTATTAAGTAATTGAAATGATAACCTGTGCTTTATGATTTAGAAAGAAAAGGTATTTAGAGATGATATTTAGTTATTACAAAGCTTCTATTTATACGTAGAGCATTCCTTTTGAAAAGATCTTAAAATACAGGAAATTAATTCTTAATTTTATAAGATACTTTTTCCCAGAAAAGTGTAATTTTAACCTAAATTTAAAAAATATAGTTATTATCCCAAAACATTTTGTAATAGATAAAAATAACAAAGTACAAGTAGGAGATTGTTGTGCCAATGCTGAATAATAATATCAGAGGGATCCAATAGATAAAAAGTAAAACCAATATGCAGATCATGAATAATAGAAACCTACATCATCTTATTAATCAATATCACCCCAATAAATTTAATAAAAAGGAAAAATTTAAAAAAAGAACAACCTAAGGGAGTGAAAAGGTAAAACCTAACTATAACTGAGATAATGTAACAACAAAAACTTGCTTTTGCTAAGTAATGTGGTGGGTTACTGAAGCCATTTCTTTTATGCACACTGTATTTCTTTGTAGAAAGTGGATTATGAGCAACAGACCTACTATAATATTAGAGCAAAAGTTAAAAACCGCCATGTTGATGAGCAGCTCAAGAAGTATCACACTGTGGCTTCCACCACTTTTATTAGGGTCCGGGTGGAAGATGAAGATGAACCTCCTGTCTTCCTCCTTCCGTATTACCTATTTGAGATCTTTGAAGGAAGCCCACAGGGATCATCGGTGGGTGTGGTCTCTGCCATTGATCCAGATGACAACAGAAGTCCTATCAGGTATGTCTGGAAGGCCAACTTTGCAGTAATGAGTGAATGAACACAGACTGGCTTAAATATAAGATGTGAATGTAACAAGGATATGTCTATATTTCTCTGCATAGTACCTATCAAATTTAGCAACAATTTAGATAATTTATAATAGGTGACCTCATTATTGGTTAAAAAGCAGTAAAATAAGCAATTGCAAACATGCAAGAAATAGGCAGTCACCATCTAAAATTGGATGCAACCAACTCCATTAAGTGGGTTAAGGAGGTGAGGGTGCCCAATCAAAGAAGAAACAAAGTTGATCCAAATGTGGTGTATTTAAATATTGTTTAAACTAAATAATATTCAAAAATGTAGAAAGTCCCCTAGCTGGTTTGGCTCAGTGGATAGAGCATCAGCCTGGGGACTGAAGGGTCCCAAGTCTGATTCTGGTCAAGGGCACATGCCTAGGTTGTGGGCTTGATCCCTAGTAGGGGTCATGCAGGAGGCAGCCAATCAATGATTCTCTCTCATCAGTGATGTTTCTATCTCTCCCTCTCCCTTTCTCTCTGAAATAAATAAAGATATATTTTTTTAAAAACTGTACAAAGCTTTTTATAGGATACCACTTAAAGGAATAAAAATTAAGTCTAATTGGTTAGAAATAAATATCTGTGTTACATTTAAACTGTACTTGCCACTATTAAACTAGTCTGTTACATTCATGTACTCAATTTTCTTCTTTAGTTTTTTCAGTATTCAAATTGTAGGCCTGGTTAGATATAAAAGCAAAATCTGTTACATGTTCCCTTAATTATCTATTTTCCACATTCAGAAAATTCTACAAACTTCCCTGTATGTATGACGATGCTGGCTCTGCTATGCGTTTTCGAGTGTGGGGGAGGCTACAGAGAGGAGAAGGAGCTTCTTTGCATTTGTGAGACAGAGCAATGCTCACAGTTTTCCACAGTAATTACTAATAAAAACCATCTCCTAATTTGTAGATATAGTTCCTATTTAGTTATAGTAATTTTAGGAAAAATATTTCTATTAGAGGCCTAGTGCACAGATTCATGCCCATTGAAAAGAAATTAATTAGAAGGTGGCCGGTGGGGCCTGACTGGGTGAGCAGGGCCAGACACGCCCTGGAGCCAACCTCCCATGGTCCCTCCCCAGCCAGCCGCACCTGGGGTGGCGCTGGGGCTCCAAAAGCATCTGTGGAGTGAGCGGGGTCCCTCCAGCAGGTGGGATCCCTCAGCCTGGCCTGTGGGTTTGGGCCGAAACCAGCAATCTGACATCCCCCAAGGGGCCCCGAAGTGCAAGAGGGCACTCTGAAAAGTTGCTGTCACTTGGAAGCTCCTGCATTGAGTGTATGCCCCCTGCTGGTCAGTGTGCATCATACCTATCGGTCGGTTGGCCAGTTGGCCAGTCACTTAGCCTTTTATATATATATATATAGATGTTATATATATAATTATAACCCAGTAAATCAATTGTTTAGATTTTTAAAGTAGTAGATATATTAACCTATTTATTGTTCTCCCTTAGAATACTTAAGACTAATTTTTTAAAATGCTTTAATTATTAAGCTCTTTATTATTTTATAATTTACAGAAACTTGTTGAAAACAATTTAAACATTGAATCTTAGTGATGCAAATAAGGCAATGAATGATGAATGATTTACAATGCCTGTGAATGTCAATAAAAACAATGGCATGATTCTAAAAGATAATACAACATTATTAGAGTTGTGTGTTTACTACTAGTGAAAATATTAGGCATATATGAGACACACCCAAATATTAACAGAGGTAATGTATTTTATAGTATCACTTCTGGTGGTTATTTACCTTATTTTCTACAATATATGTTTGGTAACAATTGTTATTTTTACATCAAAATTAATTACCTTTAAAAATAGTTTGTGAGCACCTATTAAAAATACCTTTCAATGCCTTTTCTAGACGAAGATTTATAAGTATCTTATAAATAAGATTGCTTTTCATATATTGCTTTCACAAATGTTTTTTCTATGTGGATAGCAAATGTTCAAAATATATCATGAAAACAAAGTTAAATGTATAGAGACTTAGCTTTCACATGTCTCAGTTTCTTCTGTGAAGTGGGGATAGAACTTTTGTAATCGTACAAACATTAAGAACAAGATATAAAAGCATCTGGAGAAGAAAGCCTGGAAGAATCATTTGTTTATATCATTCCTTCAAGAGCCATTAACAATGAGAAAACATTGCACAGTCACATTTTAATCATTAAGCTTTTGAAAAATAAATTTATTGGTGTAATGTTGGTTAATAATATCATATAGGTTTCAAGTGTATATTTCTATGATACATAATCTTCATATTGCATTGTATGCCCACCACCCAATCTTCTGTCACATTATACCCCCCTTTACCCTTTGCTTCCCCCATTCCCTCTTCTCTCTGGTGACCATCATACTGTTGTCTGTGTCTATGAGTTTTGTTTGTTTTTCTTGTTTGTGCATTTGTTGCTTTCAGTTTTATATCCTATATATGAGTTAAGTCATGCGGTTTTTATTTTTTTCTGTCTGACTTATCTTGCTTAGTGTGATATTCTCTAGATTCATTCATGCTGTTGCAAATGACAGTATTTAATCTGGTTTTATGGCTGAGTTGTATCTCATTGTATATATTAGAATGAAGAGTCCATAAAAGGACATTTGAAGTGAACCAAAGATTAATTTTCTAAGCATCAAAACTCTACTGTTTAAGCTTTTTAGCCCAGGCATTTTATGAAATATACTAGAGGCCCAGTGCACGAGATTCATGCATGGGTAGGGTCCCTAGGCCTGGACAGAAATCAGGGCTGATTGGGGCCTTCTGGCTGCCAGACAGGGCCTTCCTTCATTTCCCGCTAGCCCCTGGTGGTCAGCACACGTCATAGTGAGCAATCGAACTTCTGGTCTCCCAGTCAAACTCCCAAGGGGACACTTTGCATATTAGCCTTTTATATATATAGATTGCAGACATGTGCTCTTTCTTAAATCTGTTTATTGATTGTTACTTAAAATGTTAATGTTGACTCAGGATCATAATTTTTAAAAACTTTAATTTGGAAATAATCTCTAACATTTGATTGGTTTTATTTCAAATGGTGTATTGTAGAAAAGGATATTTTAGATGTTTAAAACATATAGTAACTGTTAAACTAATGTTTCATTAGTCAAAAAATCTCTTAAGTAGGAAGTGTGACCATCTGTGGTTCTGTAAGTAAATTGATTATAAAGGTTTAAAAGTGAGTAGAGTTAAAACTGAGTTCCTCTAAAGCTTAGTTCTCTGTAATTCTGATTCTAATTCTTCCTGGAACACCAAGCTAAAAATTACTGATATTTTTAGAGACCTATCAATTCAAGATTAAAATGTTCTGATCTTTTGCCACATGATTTTTGGCAAACTTCATTGATGTTTCATCAAAGTCATCTGGAATATCTGTGCAATGAGAAGCCATCACCAAACCCTAGTCATTACTCGTTTTTAATTTTTATTATTAATCATTTGCAGGAAGGTAAACTTTTGCTGAGTACGTCAAAGATTTCTTTCATTGTGGATTTGGAGATCAATTTCCAGGCTTTTGCATGAGAGAATTTTATGATCTGACTTCTTTCCATGTATGATCTAATAGCACATTAGATCTACTAACCTTACTCCTGGTGTATCTATACCTATCTATATGTATATATGTATGTATGTATGTAGGTAGGTAGGTATGGATCTAAGTTTATCATTTTCTAATGGCTATTCCTATAATACCAGCACCATTTATTATTAAAAACCTAGTTTAACTTTCCACAGAGATTTGATATGCCACTTTCATCATATCATGAATTTTAAAAGTTGGTTTACAGTTGTGATGATGCAAAAGTTTATTCTTTTATTATAATTTATTAAGTATTGTATTACTTTCCATATGGACAACCATCAATCTACTTTTGCCCATCCCTATATATATGTTTTATTTATTAAATATTATCAAATTGTTTTATTTCAGCAAACAAAAACAAGCAGTTTCCCATAGGTCAGCTATCAAGTAATTATAATGTGATACTCAGATTTAACAAGCAATTATGTGGTGTTGGAAAGAGACTCAGAACAGTTTAGGCTAAGAATATGTTTTATCTTGCTTTAAACTTTTTAAAAAGAGGTTCAAAAATTAATTTTTATTCCCATTTTATTCCCATTTATTCACATTCTCTTCTTTCTCTTTATAAATGCAATTTGCCATTTTGTTTTAAACTAGTCACTCATTTATTAAAATTCTCTCTTAGAAATGAGTGTGAGTTTAGATTGAGCATACATCAATTTAAGTGTTTTAGTGTTTTCCCCCCAATTTCCTCTGAGTTGAATCTTAAATATATAAATACACCTTTCTGAAACTGGTCTGAATTTAATTATCTATGTGGACATGCACTTAACAATTTGTCTTGTTGCTTTTAAAGAGATGTTATGTATCACTGTTATACAGAGTAAATAAAATTGAGGAACACTTTATTTGGTTCAGGTATTCTATTACCAAAAGCAACACGTTCCAAATTGATGACAATGGCACCATCATCACAACTTACCCTCTTGACAGAGAGATGAGTGCTTGGTGCAACCTCAGCATTACAGCCAGAGAACTATGTAAGTACTCATTTGAGAACCATACTTTTTAAACCATTCAATAACTTCTGAACATAGCGACAAAAACTAGTTTAAAATGTTACTAGTATAAAATGTTAGAATAAAGTTTAGTGATATTTTGTATGTCAATTCATACATGTATATTTTTATTACTTTCAATTAACAATGCCTGCTCATTCCTATTATAGCTTTTAACTCATTTCACAATTTAAGTTCAGTAATAATATAAGCAAACTTCCTGAATCGTGGAAAACAGGGCATCCCATAAAAAGTGCTATAAAAAACCCTGTTGTATGTGTTCACTACCTAGAAGCTTGCAACACAACAGGTCTGTTGATTGTAGGAAAGAGATGTTGCCTTGTAACATTTGTTTTATCAGCAAATGAAGGTCACTGTGCTTAGTCTGGTTCCTGGAAAACTTCCTGAGTGAGGCAACAAGCTATTTCCCAGCATGCCAGCTAAGTGAATAAAAATACTAATCACTTTAAAATGAAGCTGTGAAGATATATGTATGTTTTACATAGTCATGTCAGAGGTTTAATTTGAACTTAATTTTAAACAGATTTTTTTCAGAAAAAAAGAATACAATATTTAAATGAATTGCTTACTAATTTTTCTTAAATTTATTTGTGCCTGCAATACTTTTTCTAGTTTATTTAAGCAAAAAGTTATTCTATGGTGATATATTATATGTTTAAACCATTAAAAGATGAGCCTTAAATTTTGAGTCATCCTATCTTGAAATCTCTAGAAATACTTTTTAAATATGTTAATGTCTTATTTTATCCATTTATCATGATTATAAAACAATAGACAAGAGTCTTAAAATAACTCTTAATGGTTTATGTATTTCCTTAAAGCCATGAGTTTTTCAAAATCTCATCCCAACACAGCAAGAGAGGTCTATAACGGTGGAATAGAGAGAAAAGTCATTGATCAGTCTTATAATTGACCAGAATGTGATGTCCCTTAAAGGAAATCCACTAATTGCCAAGACAGAAAGAAATCTAACCCTTTATACACCCAGGCAGATATAGCCCATTGCAAGCAAGTTCTCAAGATAAACAATTAGGACTTCACATCAGGTGTCACACATAATTATTTAAAATTCACTAAGTAGTTAGAGTGACCATCTGTGTTAGCTAATTTACTTTATCCAAATGAAAATTAAGCTTCTCATTCCTGTATGATAAGAGGTAGTTTGCTACTTGGGTCAAGGCCTTTGCTAAACTTTGCCTCCTCCCCAGAAACTGGAAGGAAGCAATGCTTCCTGCTTGATGATTACATTCCAAAGAGTTGGCTCCCAATACTTGAGAAATACAAACCTGGATTGGAAAGTTGGCAAGAGGTTTCTTTAACTTTTATTTTATGTATGTATGTATATATGTATGTATACATGCATGTATGTTTAATCTTCACCAAGGATATTTTTTTCGTTATTTTTAGAGAGATTGAAAGGAAGGGGAGAGATACTGAGAGAGAAACATTGATGTGAGAGAGACACCTTGATTAGTTGCCTTCCGCATGCACCCGGAGCCTGCAACCCACGTATGTGCCCTTGCCTGGAATTGAACCTGGGGCACTTAAGTAATCAGGCTGACGTTCTATTTACTGAGTCATACCAGCTATGGCTCTTTAACTTTTAAAAGGCTTACATATATTTTAAAGAAGCAGAGACATTATAATTTTAAGTTTTCTAGGATAAATGTTTTATGAGGAAGGAGGGACAGTCTTTTCCCTTATTTTCAAAAGAGAGAATTGTCTCTTTAAAAAAAATTGTCTTTGCATCTTTCTGATGATTAGTGACTTTTGAGCTTTTTTTTTCATATGACTATTGGCCATCTGTACATCCTCTTTGGTGAAGTGTCTATTTATGTCCTTTGTCCATTTTAAATCAGATTATTTGTCTTCCTTTTGTTGAGTTGTATGAGGTCTTTATATATTTTGGAAATTAACACCTTGTCCTATGCCTCATTGATAATTATGTTCTCCTGTACAGTGGGTTCCCTTTGCATTTTGAGGGATGGTTGCTTTTGCATTGGCTACCATCAATAAATCAACAAGTATTGGCAAGGATTTGGAGAAATGGGAACCCTGGCACATTGCTGGTGGAAGAATAGTATGGAGAATAGTATGGAGTTTCCTCAAAAAATTAAAAACAAAACTGACATTTCATAGTGATCCCACTTTTAGTAATATATCTTAAGAACCCCGAAATACCAATCAGAAAGAATATATGCACCCCTATGTTCATAGCAGTGCTATTTGCACTATCTAAGAAATAGCCCAAGTGCCCATCAGTAGGTGAGTGGATAAAAAAGCTATGGTACATTTATACAATGTAATACTATGCAGTTATAAAAAAAAGAAAGATTTCTTACCCTTTGAGACAGCATGGAGGGGCCTGGAGAGTATTATGCTAAGCAAAACAAGCCAATCAGAGAAAGACAAGTATCACATGATCTCACTCATATGTGGAATCTGAAGAACAAAATAAACGGAGGGACATAATAGTTCCAGAGGCATGGAAGCATGCACCAAGCAGACTGATGGAGCTCAAAGGGAAGGGAGGAGAGGGGGTGAGCAGAGTTTAACCAAAAAAGTATCTGCATATATGCATAATCTATGGACACAGACAAGAGTGAGGTGAAGGCCTGGGGTGTGTCAGGAACCAGATGGAGGGAGGCAATGGAGGAAAAATGGGAAACATCTTTAATATTCTCAACAATAAAGATTAAAAAATGTCTGCATTGAAATTAAAATTTTAAATATAATGTTTTTCCATGAACAAATGAGCATGTAAGTTATAAATAGAAACATTGAGAAACAAAGGAACCTTACTCCTCCTATTCTTTAGTTTATGTGCCTTTTCCACAGCATCTACACTAATAAAAGAGAAACATGGTAATTGGCATACGACCGCTACCCTTCCCATTGGCTAATCAGGGCGATATGCAAATTAACTGTCAGCCAAGATGGCGGCCAGCAGCCAGGCAGCTTGAAACTAACATGAGGCTTGCTTGCTTCGGTGACGGAGGAAACCAGCGTTCCCTGCCTGCCGCTGCAGGCCTCTGAGTGGGCAGTTTAAGAAACTCTGTAACAAATACCACAGGGCTTCAGCCAGCAGGATGGCAACATTGTAAGCAAAGGCCAGAAACCTAAGAGCTGGAGCCAAGCCTCAAAGCTAAAGCTGGCCCAGAATAAAAAAAGAAAAAAAGTTAAAAAGGAGTGGTTGGGAGCTTTAGTCACCCCCAGCCTGAAAACAGCCCTCAGCCCTTCACCCAGGCTGGCCAGGCACCCCAGTGGGGACCCCTACCCTGAAGGGTGTGTGACCAGCTGCAAACAGCCCTCAGCCCCTCACCCAGGCTGGCCAGGCACCCCAGTGAGGACCCCCACCCTGATCCAGGACACCCTTCAGGGCAAACCAGCCGGCCCCCACCCATGCACCAGGCCTCTACCCTATATAATAAAAGGGTAATATGCCTCCCAGCACTGGGATCAGTGGAGCCATGAGGCCTCCCAGCACCGGGATCAGCGTGACAGGGGGCAGCGCCCAAACCCCCTGATCGCCCTGTGGCTCTGTGTGTGACAGGGGGCAGGGCCACAACCTCCCTATCCGCCCTGCTCTGTTCCTGACAGGGGAAGGCGCCCCAACCCCCTGATCAGCCCTGCTCTGTGCCTGATAGGGGAGAGCTCCCCAACACCCCCCCACGGGCCCTGCTCTGTGTGTGACGGGGGGCAGTGCCCCAACCCCCTGATTGGCCCTGCTCTGTGTGTGACAGGGGGTGGTGCCGCAACCTCCCCATCGACCCTGCCTTGAGTGTGACAGGGGACGGTGCCCCAACCCCCCAATCAGCCCTACCCTGAGCGCGACTGAGGGTGGCATCACAACCTCCCAATCTCCCTGCTCTGTGCATGACAGGGGGCAGCACCCCAACTCCCCAATCGGCCCTGCTCTGAGCCTGACCAGGGGCTGCACCTAGGGATTGGGCCTGCCCTCTGCCACCCGGGAGCAGGCCTAAGCCAGCAGGTTGTTATCTCCCAAGGGGTCCCAGACTGCGAGAGGGCACAGGCCGGGCTGAGGGACCCTCCCCTCCCCACCAAGTGCACAAATTTTTGTGCACCGGGCCTCTAGTTTTTAAATAAAAAGAGGAAAGATTTAAAATAAAGTTATACAAATATAGAACATATTATGCTGCAACTTGCATTTCACAAAATATGTATATCATTTCTGGTTAGTAGATAAATAACATAATATTTGATATTTATTGCTTCTTTATATGCTAAATGATCTTATAAATGCTTTATATGCATTAATTTATTTAATACTTATTAAATAAATAAAGTTCTGTTAGTAGTTACTAGTATCATTTGCATTTTACTGAGAACTGAAATAAACAGTACTTAAATATTTTTTTCAAGTTGAGAACCAAGATTAAAATCCATTTTAAAGCTCATTATATTAATACATTTGTTACAATGACTCTTTCATTTTTAATAAACACACAGAATTTCATAGTATGGTTATAATTTATTTTGCCAATTCCCTTTTGATATACATTTAGATTATTTTGTTATTTCGGTGTGATGCAAACAATTCTGGAATAAATTAATTGAATCTTATATTCTTATATACTGTTGCTGAGACAGGATAGTAGGAAGCTAGAAAAATTCCTTGGCAAGTGGAATGGGGAAACTAAGACAGATAGTTTACAGTGATTCTCAACCTTCCTAATGCCTCCACCCTTTAATACAGTTCCTCATGTTGTGGTGACCCCCAACCATAAAATTATTTTCGTTGCTACTTCATAACTGTAATTTTGCTACTGTTATGAATCATAATGTAAATATCTGATATGCAGGATGTATTTTCATTGTTCGTGACCCACAGATTGAGAACTGCTGTGAGGCTGAGTAATTTACAGCCAGATAATAAGTCACAAGCTTTTATCTTCTCTAATCAAGTACACAGGAGCAAACAGTTTACACATTCCAGACCCTGGTGGGGCAACACTGTCTCATCTGGTCCCTCTTTGGTGACATTCTTTGAAGGTGAAACTGACCAGAGAATGACCATGATCCCTCTATATGCTCATCTGAATGAATCAGCATATTAAAAGACACACCTAGAAAGTCAATGACTATTTTATTTAGATTCTCCCCTAAGAACTCCCATAAAATTCCCACCTTTGAAAAACAGATAAAAACTCTTAGGACAAAGAACTCAGTGCGCACTCTCTCCCTTGAGCATACCCATGCCTTCCTCCCCCCACTCCTTCTTTCCTCAGATGGGCAACTTTGCTTTTTTTTCTCCTAAGCAGTAGAGGTTCCCAGGAGAATTGCAACCAGGGAAGCAGTGGGCAGCAGCAGCTTGTCCTGGACTAACCCCTTGAAGCTGTCTCTAAGGGCACTGCTTTTGCCTCTGTAGCTTGTTTTTCCTGAATCCATGCAGCCCGGCTGGGTCACTACTTCTGCCCTTTTGACTTTCTTTCTAAAGGGCCAACGCAGTCATGTCTAGGCTAGTCTAGACTCCCTCCCTTTCCAAAGGGCCAAGGCAGCTCTGCCTAGGTTCACTCCTATTGCTGGGATCTTGCCTCTTCTATCGCAAGCCCTTTCTTAATTTCAATGTCCCCAGCTTTAATGAAGGCACTCTCAAAATCATTCATGTCCTGCATGAAGTCAAGGACCCACACATTCCAGATCGAACTTAGGTAGACCCACCTTGGTCCCAGTCCCTTTCTGGTGACAGTGCCCAAGCTAATTATGTGTCATTTAACTTTCACTACCTATTGCCAGATTACATTCTAGAACATGTGTACATCCCATTATTTCTCATTACTCCCCCATCACTGGGTCTGTTTTGCACATTTAACATAAATTACATGGACCAAGTAATCATTCTCCTTACTTCTGGTGAGCAAAAATCTTTGTGAATACTGTTATTAGAGAACAGCATCTCTTAACTGTGGGCTCTTTTTCCTCTTAGGACATCTGACAATGTCTGAGGACAGTTTTAATTATCACAACCAATGTGGGGATCATGACTAGCATTTAATAGAAACTAAAAAATGAAGCTATGCATCCTACAATGTACAGATAACCCCTCAAAACAAATAATTATCTAGTCTAAAATATCAATAGTGATGAGGTTAAGAAACCTTGGTATGAATCATTTGAATTTTCTCATCTGTGAATTTGTGGTTTGGGAATGAATTGTCTTTTTCATATCATTTGTCAGGATTTGAAAATGGGAGGTATTAATATTTCATTTTGTGATGCAAACACCTTTTCTGATCACTGTTGTTTGGTTGTTGTTTTGGCTTTTTTTACATTTCTTTTGCCATTAAATAATTGTTTTTAACCATATCTTCCCAGTCTTTCATGGTTTCTGTATTTCTTGACTCACTTAAGAAAATCCTCCCAACTCAATGTATGCATACTTAGATATTATGTTAATTATCTTATTTTACCATGTATTTAGATTATATTTCATGTCCTGTTTTTGTTTTTGAAACTATACTGAATGATGCTCTTCATTGAGAGTACTGGATGCTGGCTTATTACCTGCCTTTTCTACTTCAGCTATGAGCTTAGACAAGTCAATTATCTACAATGTATAAAATTAAACATTTTCTCAATGATTTTATCAGTAGAGCTGGGGGAAGGATAATAGCACATATTCATCATGATTAGATGAATTTATACAAATATTTAAAAAACTTCCTGGGTTTTAGGAAGATGTTTATATAACTATCTTCTCTATTACTTGTTCTCATCAGCTCCTACATCTATGGCAGGTACAAGGCACTTGATAAGTATTGGTTGAGTTAAATATGTTGATAACCTTCTTTTCACTCTGTATTATTGATAAATATATGAATGATATAGACAGCCTGTCTTCAGATATCTTTTATTCAAGTGAAATATAACATGCTAATTTTTTTTTTAAAAAATTGCCCCCTAAAGACAGCATTATCTATTTGTATTCTGTTTGTTGTAGATAATGAAGAACAGACTTCTGAAGTCCCTGTGTATGTACAGGTTCTTGATATTAATGATCATGCTCCTGAGTTCCCTGAATTTTATAAGATTTACGTTTGTGAAAATGCAAGCTCTGGTCAGGTAGGAACTCATAATAAATTGCTGACATATTAATCACATGCTTTTATGTTGTGGGTTCTGTATACCTTAAATTTCTTTTTAAAAGTGTCACACTTTGACAGTGTTTCTCTGCAATGCTGAGTGTAACAGACATCTTATAACTCATTCAGAACCTCTTAAGAAGGAAATGGGCCCCATGTGAAGAACTTGTAATGCACAACACTAGTCTTAACTATCACTGCTAATATTAATAAAATTACTTTTAACAAAGGCCAGTTCTGCCCATGTACTCATCTAATTGTATTTAAATTTACTAAATCCTTATAAGACAGGAATTTTAGAGTACAGGTTGTATCATTCTTTTCAAATGACTCATAAAAAAAGAAGACATAATTAAACACCTACCTGCACACATAAAATCAAACACAACAAAGTTATTAAGCATATGGCTGTAAATATCAGATGTAAATTATAATTAAAAGTAATTTCTGAAAATATTAAAAGGTAATAACTCAGAAGTTGTGTGTTCAGGAGTATAAACACGCTGTTAATTTATATAATGAACTTTTGATTTCCAAAATTAATCACAATCTCACTATCTGACCCTGACAGCATATCTTTTTATTTCTTTTTTGACAATAAGGAGCCACTTGACTGACACATCCCTGTCTAAAGAAAATAATTAATTGAGATCTGATTTGTTCATAGCTGCATTACTTCACTTCTTATGATCCAAGAGAGAGGAACTTATCTGAGGTGGAACACTTTTCCTATAATCTTTATGGGTCAAAGGAAAGCATGTACATTGTCCCTAAGCTTTAAATGCACTATTTCCTGAAATAAATTTAAACAAACTCATTACTTTAGCAAATACTTTAGTAAGACAATAACTTCTCCACAGTTACGCTCTCAGTATAAGCAGGGAATGTATAATTGCAGCAAATCATAATGGCTGTCATTCAGATGGGGAAGGGAGAAGGAGAGAAGGAAGGGAGAAATCTAGACTGGGAGAATGGGAGGGAGTCTTGACATAGAGCTACAGTGCTTTGAGATCTTCTAACAAACTTAGCTTATGAAAACCATCTGGCTCATCAACAAAAATACATTCATTATGTGATAGCAAAACACTGTTTTGATCAGGGCAAGCAAAGATATTTTTAAGCTGAGAAAATATGTTAATATCTCTATCCATTTGATAGTTATCCTCTGCAATGTTCATAAAGATTTTGGTAAAGCGATTTTAATAAAAAAATCTAATAACAACAATGACAGTGATCTTTTTCCTGAATAAAAAACACAATAAAACAAAACTTTTTTTCCCCCTAGGTGATTCAGACCATCAGTGCAGTGGATAAAGATGACTCCATAGAAAGTCCAAATTTTTATTTTAATTTATCTGTGGAAGACACAAAGAACTCTAAATTTACAATCATAGATAATCAAGGTAATTACATTCATTCTTGATGGCTTTTGACCCATTTTCCTAGCATTGTGGTTTATTTTAAGCAAACTTACAGCATTGCTTTTTATACTTTAACTGCATACTGATAATGTTGAGACATAGAGCAAGAAGTGGAAATGAAAATGGGAAAGAAAACCCAAAGTCAAGTTCTGAAAATACTATCTCCATTTTCTACTGGATTTCTTGAAATTAGAAGCACTTTTTCAAGTCATGAGTGGCTATAAATCCTTAAAAAGTTTGAATAGCTTTGCAAATATAATTGCAGTTCTGACAGAATGGTTCCTTTCATGTCATCAGGTAACTCAAATTTCAATCTATGCCTGGGGATCAGAGTGATAGATACTTAACTTGTACTCATGTTAGCTCGATTAATTCAAAGATATTTGGTGTCATTAATTCTGGCTATAACTATATAAAATAGGTTTAATATTATTCTTTTTCCTTCAAAATGAAATGATTATATCAATCTAAGAACAAAATGTTCTAAAAGATTTCATGTGGAGAGATAAAATTTCCTTTCCTTCCATATAGAAGTGACTAACTTTATAGAGTCACTCTGTTATTTTTTTTTTCTTTAACTTCAGTAAAACATTTTTATCATCCTATGGATTTCTGTTTTAATTCTCCTTTATATCCCAGATATGAACCATAGTCTTTATTATTCAAGAATCTATAACCAATAGCAGCAGCTGTTCTTCCAGAAAACAGGTTAATCTTTAATCTTGGGGATCTTTTGTTAGAAGAATAAATGCAGACATGTTATCTCCTTTTAGTCCTGGTCAAATTCCCCAGGGAAGGGAGCTCAAATGAACTTAGGATAGAAAGCCCAAATATCAACATAAGAAATAATAACAATGTACTGGGGCAAAATATAGATATTGAAACAAAGAAAATAATTGATTTGGTTTAATGTTTGTGATTACAAATAAACTATATATTGGAAAAAGTGTAAATTACATCACATTATTTCTCTCTGATAACTATAATCAAAAGGGTTTTATAGACTTCAAGAGCAAGATGGAGAATTTGTTTTAAAAATATTATTTGAGAAAAATTATAAGTAGGCATACATTTCAAAAGACTTCCATTTTTTTAAGTTTTATAGATTATCTTATAAAGTTTGTCTGATTGCTACAGAAAATATTTTTTTCGGAGATAGAAATACAAAAAAAAAAACAACAGAAAGGAAAATGCATATTATATAGGTGTAATAAATTGAACTGAAGAAAAGTTATTTAGATATTTCTATCCTATTGCCTCTAGTATATATGCCTGGTATGAGTTTTTTATGTATTGTTGAAAAAATTATGCGCGTGGATTTTTGTTTTAGATAACACAGCTGTAATTTTGACTAATAGAACTGGTTTCAGCCTTCAAGAAGAGCCTGTCTTCTACATATCCATCTTAATTGCCGACAATGGTATCCCATCCCTTACAAGTACAAACACCCTTACCATCCAAGTCTGTGACTGTGGTGACAGTGGCAGTATACAGATCTGCCACAGTAAAGATATGCTACTCATGGAACCCAGGACAGAGATCATGACTGCCGTTCTGATATGCGCTGTGATAATAATACTTGGTAAGTAGTGCTTAACTGAACATCTCTTCATTTATTGATGATAACATAAATATAGAAAATAGATAATTTTTATTATAATGATAGCAATATAACGTGGCTGTGTGTGTGCACATATTTAATTTCTCTTCTGAATGTATTATAATTCTTAAATCAAGTAAAGTACATTTTAAAAATGATAAATATGAACTTCAAGCTGAAAATCAAAAATTCTTGAATTATATGAGTATGTATGTATGTGCTCATTTGTTTAGGAATGTTTTTGACACACACACATTGCAACATACATAGTTATGTAAAAATTAGTAGCAATAATGGTGAGCTTCTGCTGAGTGCTTATTACATTCCAGGGAGTGTCTTAAGTGCTTTGCATATATATTGCAATTTGATCCTTAGAATAATCTTATGAAGTAGTAACTATTATCACCTGTGTTGAATAGACAGAGAGTGAAACTCAAAGTATTGATGTTTTGAGATTCCATAACCATAACCAACCATGATTCAATCCTACACTGCAACTCACTCTCAGCTTTGGAGTATTAAAAAGAGAGTAAATGTTAGCATGGAGGGATGTAAACAAGAGACTTTTACTTAATCAATGTGCTAAACACAAAAGAAATTGCTGTCAGATAACTCCATTATTTCTTGTTGTTGTTGTTATTATTGTTTTCAAAAGAAGATAAGTTATACTCATTTTACTGATGAAGCAAATGAGCCCCTAAATGTTTTATGTAGTCAGGCTTTCAAGACAACAAATGATTCATTTCGCATAAGCTTTTACATAATCTATCAGTATCTATAATCTAAACCCTTTTCCTCCATACCTCATAACTATACATTAAAACAACACAACCTTCCTAAGTCTTGAAAGCAATTATAACAGCCACTGTTCCAAACTTATGGCTCAACTGACATAAAATATGTTTCAGGACTTGCTTTGCCTTTGCTCGCCTCAACTTTCTCAAGGCTTCAGAACCCATGCTATCCTCTCTTACCATCCAACATTCTCTTATACATACCTTCAGTGTTTCCTGTTATGTTTAATGATCTTGGATCATAAAAATGAATTTAGAGCTACATAGCTAGACATCAGAATCAAGAAGCAGTTAAAACAGTGTAGTTTTGGCAAGTACTGAATTATTAGACCTAAACCAAGTCTTGAAATTCTGCAGGTAAACCAAGGGCAGCTGCACAGGCATAATATTTAAAGGAAGGAAAGTGGGGTCCACCAATGGCAGTTTCCTCTGAGTGCTTCATAAGGACTGTCTCCAGTTCATAACTTTAGAAATTATTTACTAGACTCCTTTCAATTTCAACTGTATATCTCAAATGAGATTTTGTTTGTTTGTTTGGTTGGTTTAGGGTTTTTTTAATTCTCACCCAAGGATATCTTTTCATTGATTTGAAGAGAGAGAGAGAGAGAGAGAGAGAGAGAGAGAGAGAGAGAGAGAGAGAGAGAGAGAAAGAAATGAGAGCAAAATATGGATTTGGTGTCCCCTATGCTCCTGAACTTGGGGTCAGGCTCTCAATCTAGGTATATGACTTGACCAGGAACCAAACCCCAAATCTTTTGATGTACAGGATGATGTGCCAACCAACTGAGCCACCTGGCCAGGGATCAGGTGAGCTTTAAAGTGCAGTACCTAAATTTAAACATGATGACCTTATTTGAGTCAAGAGCAGTGTTTCAATATTTTAAAAGTAAGTTTTATATAAATATCACCTAATGTATTTATCTTTGTGACAATGTTAATGGTATTGCTTCAGTTTTTGTTCTAGTCCTATCTATGAAATTCTGAACAGCCACATAAGATCCAACACTGAGTAAGAATTGGTTACACACACACACACACACACACACACACACACACACACACACACTTTCTTTAAAATCTAGAGTGTACTGAAATCGTTCCATTTCTACATGTTATTAAAATTACCTTATTAATAAATATTGATAGTGGATATACCAGTGTTATGATTAAAAGACTTGATAGTTTGGAATTTCTAAAATAATGTGGTGTCACAAACTGCAGATTCTGAACTAACTATCTGATTTTGAGTGCCAGCTTTCTGTTTCCTTGATGTGTGACTGAGTGTGTTATGGAACATCCCCAGGCTTCCATTTCCTCAACTTTAATAGGGAATTAAGAATAACATATGGGTCTCACAATTAAATTAGTGAATAGATTAAAAGCTTTTAGAAAAATGCCCAGTGCACACTTTGTAGGCAGTAAATATTAACTTAGAAAATAATGATACCACCAAATTTGCCTCAATGGGGACTATCAAACTGGTCCATTTTGCTTAATTTCTATTAACCTGACTCTTTGGTTACTAAATGGACAAATGCAAATAGATTGGAAAGTATTCTCATATTCTGCTTTGTTCTATTTCCAATATATAAGAAAAAAATAAAATTTTAGAGGTTTTAAATTGATCATCATCAAAAACATGTCACTATATTTGTATGATGGTTTTCTCCTCTAAATCATCAACCAGGAAGTTTGCTATCCATCCCATGTCTTTCCGCAAGCCCCTTTGGTAAATCTTCAACAACAAATATATCTTTTTTTGTCTTAAGATAAAAAAATCAAATCTTATGTCTTGATCTTGTCACAAAAGCAAAGATTGTAAAGTTTATCATAATATGTCATGTTATGTTATGCTATATTGTGTTAATATTTTGGTATGCTTTGTTTGTCAGGGTTTATTTTTATGATCCTACATCTACAACAACGAAGAAAACAGACTCTATTTCCTGAGAAAGGTAAAGATTGCAGAGAGAATATATTCAAATATGATGACAGGGGGACAGGAGAAGAAGATTCGGAGGCCTTTGCTGTTGGAGAGCTGAGATGCAGCACCTTCCTGAGGGAACCTCGGACCCGGAAAACCAGATCTGCAGAGATTAGGAGCTTGTGCAGGATGTCATGGCAGGTTGGCCCAGATGATGCTGTAATCAAGGAATTCATCCTAGAAAAGCTGGAAGAAGCTAACACTGATACTTATGCTCACCCTTTTGACTCCCTCCAGACCTATGCCTTTGAGGGAACAGGGTCCTTAGCTGGATCCCTGAGCTCTTTAGAGTCATCAGCCTCTGGTGAGAATGAAAATTTTGATTGCTTTCATGATTTGGAACTTCCCTTTCAAATATAAGTATGTATGTTTGGTTCTGCTATGCAGTCAAATAATTAGCGCTTGGGGGTACAGGGGGAGGGTTGGGTGTAAAAAAGCATTAAGGGGAGGGGGGAAACACAGACAACTGTATGATGATTACCAGGGGAAAAGGAGGGTGGGTGAGGTAGAATGGGGGATAAATGGTGGCAGAAAGAGTCTTGACTCTGGGTGGTGAGCGCATGATGCAGTGTGCAGATGATGTATTACACAATTATACAGTTGAAACAAGTATGGTTTTATTCACCAATGTCACCCCAATAAGTTCAATCAAGATAAAAGTTTGAAAATGCTAATGTGTTTTGAGGCAAACTGGGAGGCTCTTGGTAAAGAGTTGTAGGTTTCATTTCTCTGAGAGAAATATAAGACCTGAGTTATAGTGTTTTCTGATTTCCTTGGAGCAAATACTCATGGTTATTTCAGGCTAGCCACATGTTGTCACTGAATAATGACATGGAGAAAAATGCCAGTGCAAGGCCCCTTAAGCACTGCACTGGCATATTCTCCTGGCACTCCCCCCCCATACCATCCAATACAAATTCTCAACATTTTTGAATGTTTAATGTGGGAAAGGCACTAAACCTAGAGTATCTTAATATTATTTCATTTATGCATTTATTAAATCTTACCAAGTAAGAGTAAAGTATACATGTGTGTTAAGTTCGTGATACTATACACAGATAAACTTAAACACCTAGGAGAATCTGAGTAATCGTATAAAACTTGAAAAGCTATTTCATTTACATAAATAAGCAAGTTTATTAAAAGGATTCTATGATTCATTCTAGTTTGATATTTTTAAATCTTTGTCAAGACCACATTTTAAAACTGATTTCACATTTAGACAGCTAATCTGTATATGCTAATTAATCAAAGATACAGTATATATGTATTATTTTTGATATTACAGCTTTGTATATAAGTTTTATTTACTTTGTTTAAAAGTTTTTCATAATTTGTGTTCCTGTGTAACCAAAATGCATCTTTATTATGTCACAATGCAATGACAGAGTATTTGTCAACATTTACTCATCATTAAATTTAAATGTTATAAAAGTGGTGGAAAGTGTGAAATAATATAAGTAACTTTTTATTGCTACTAAAATGAGAGAAGCAAATAAAAGAACTGTGTTCAACCTTGAATTAATATTCATTCTAAGTATTATGATCAACTGCACTGAATCCTACCATGCACAGCAATAAAATTATCAACATTTCCTTTTTATTAAAAACTTGGAGTATAACTTGGTCTTTGATGTCTTTTTTATTATGGTGCCGTAGACCAATTCCAGCATGTCATAATTTTAAGAGTTTCATCAAAAGGTTGATGAAACGTGGGGACTCAACAAGGTTGAGTCACACATGTAGTCACCTGTTGGAAATGGCTAAAGGCATTTCCCCAAACCTGAATAGGAAACTGATTGTGGCTGCCAGACAGTTAAAGGGCATCTTAATCTACATGTTATTGCCTCCTACTGGCCAAACACCTGAACAGCCGTAGGCTATTCCCCCATTCTGACAATGGACTCTGTACCCTTTGATACCTTACCCATTGAGGTGTATTATCTCCACCTTGCCTTAGGACAAATTGTGTTAATAAAAGCAAGGGTCCTAGACAAGGAGGGACTCTTCAGTTCCTTTAGCTGAAGATCCTCTGACCCCCAATCCCTTTCAAAATTATAACTCATCTCCGGACTCTTTATTAGTCTCTGGATTTCTATGTCATCTGCGCACAGCCTTTTCCAGATTCCTGAACCCTTCTTGATGCTGGGACATGAACCCCGGCATATTATGGAATATAGAATTAGGTGCAGTGGCTATTTTTATTGTAACCTTATGAAGAATAGATGCTAAGCTGCTACACATAAAGCTTTATGGTAACATTAGATCATAAAATAAAACTTTTAATATTAATCAACTTTTTAAGAATGATCCTTATTATTCTATTCAAATCAAGGTGGAATTCAAAATTCATAGTTTAAACAAAAATAAAGTAGTGAGAACAATGTTCTAAAATTGGTTTATATGTTCACTTTTACCTGATCTGAACGAAGTTGGGCATATATGTTTAAATAAAATATTTTGAATAATTTTGAGCTAAAGTTAGAGTAGTTGAATTGCTACAATATTTCCCCTCTGTACTTTGAGCTGTAAACATCCACACCATGTAAATATCCACACCAATATCAATCAGATACTGTTATGTTGGTGACACAGATATCAACTTTACAAAAGCCTGAGAAAATCAGACTTGAAATAAAATTTAGAAAGACATTGAAAGTAGACAAGAAAAAGTAGATAAGCTGTAGTAAATCCTTATGCATTCATATTATTATGTACTTAGGAGAGAGTAAGAATATTAAAAGAAAAATTTTAAAGAGTGAAAACTTGCAAATAAAAATTTATGAGTACAGATGATATTTGTATTTCTACCATATTATCATAAAATTTGAAAAAGTATAGCTAGGGAAATTTGTTTAAGTTATTCCAGGCAGGAATCTTCCCTGTATTTAAAAATTAACACAATGTAATGATGGTTGAAGAACTTGAAATAATGATAAACAACAGATGAAGCAATCTATGGAAAATAGATTATTAAAAAATAGAAATAGGATGGTCTGGTGATGCAGAAGATCCTGTCATTGAAAACCTTATAAAAACTTCTCAATTTGGATGAACACATTATAAAAGTGCAATACACACACACACACACACACACACACACACACCAGGTTTCACATTTGTGCTCAGGTGTATTAAACAGATGTGTTAAAATAAGTTCTGGTTTAGTTAATGATGGGATTGTCAATCATAGGGTACATGTAAGAGCACACCTGGTTGCATAGCTATTTTCTAGTCTAAAAAGTATCCTTTTGAACTGCATTAAAAATGCTTTCTGACTCGAGAAGCTGTAATATCCTAGATATTGTACTTGGCAATATCTCAATAACTATTTTAATCTCTTCCTAGTCACATCTGTGTTTCATACCAGTTATATTCTAATCTAAAGACTTGGCATTAAGATCTCATTTTTAATTTTAATAGGGGCTCCATCAATGCAGATATTTACAAAAACAGCACAGCCTCATGTTAATCCCCAAGTGTTTCAATACCACCCTTAGTTAACTCACAGGATTAGTTGTGAATCTTAAATTACTACTGGTTGAGACAGAAAAATATCTAGTTGTTTATATAAATAAAAAAAGTTAGCAATAATAGATGTGCACAAGCTTGAGCCTCACAGAGCTGAGTTTGAATTAATTCACCTTTATCTGAAAAACTGAATTTTGTAAAACTGCCTAATCTTTCTAATCTGTGACATGAGGTCCAGTCTCCCTTTTACCCAAGATTGTTGTGAAGAGTCAGTCAAACAAGCAGCACAAGCATTAAACAACAGCGTCATCACCAGGGCTGATGCTATTCTGCTGGAACACGATGGGTCCCCAGGGCTTCAAAGCACATTTCAAATACAAATCAGTGTCCTATCTGATTACCCTATCCTTGCTTTTGATCACAGTCTCTTAACCTGTCCAATCTCATCTAGGCCTGAATCAACCTTCCTTCACACATTTCTATTTCTTTTAGTAATAAACCTGGAAAGGGTGAAAACAAAAGAGAGAATAAATCTCTCTTAGCTACATATCTAAACACATTTTCAAAGGGCAAATGTTCTTAAGTGACCATATTCTCTTCTTTTTACTCCACTTGGTGAAAAGCAGAGGAAATCTAAAATACTAAAATAATAATATTTTAGAAAATATATTAAAACATAGTCAGGATAGATTAGCATTGAATCCTTACTATATTTCTAACCAGATCATTAAAATGCCTGTAACTCTTTTTTAAATGTTTTATTGTAGACACTATTACGATGTCCTCCATTCCTCCCCTCTTTCCTCCCTTACACCCAGCTCCTCCGCCCCCCCCTCCCCCTCCCAGGCCTTCACCACAATATTGTCTGTGTCCAGGGCTATGCAGATATGCACATATATTATTTGGTTAATCTCTTCCAGTTGCTTCCACCTGCCTCCCCCTTGCGATCTGTCCGTTTGTTTCATGTATCCAGGCCTCTGGACCTATTTTGTTCATCAGTTTATTTTGTTCGTTAGTTTGTTTTGTTCGTTAGGTTCCTTGGCTCTTATCTGCAAAGGAAAGGTAGACAAGTCATCAACTTGATGATCTGCCCCAGCAAGAGGGTGCATTCCACTCACTTTTACTTAGATGGAAGCCTGGGTTCCACTACATCTTGTGCCAAGGCAAATGTTCACTATTATCAACTTAGAGGAAGAGAATATATTTGAATATGTACAAGAAAAAGTAAAGGTGACCCAGAAATGTATATCTCATTAAAATCCTACATTTCTTATAATGTCCAGTTTTCAAATTCCTGATTTGCAATGTTAGTAAAAATTAATAGGTTTATTAAAATGTATAGAGATATAACTGGAACTGAAATGAATAGAGAATGAAATGAATAACTATAACGAAAGTGAATCATCTTAGTGTGTGTAACATTCCAGATTACGGAAGGGTTTTCTGTCCTTGTAAATCATTTGTTAGTTTATAATGGGTTTTCTTTTCTAATTAAATTTGTTGCACAAAAGCTTGTGGAGCCTGGGGATTTGAACTGAGAGAGCATTACAGAGACAGGGCTATTCATTTCCAAGCTGATTCTTGTTTTGCTAGAAGCCTTATCATTCTGAAAGCCAACTGCTAGTTTCTATGGCAGTACTTTGTTACTCCCTGAGGCAAATTTCAGCCCCAAATTTCCCTTCCCTAATCACTTCTATTTATCTTCATACTGTATATAACATTAACTAAACCAGACTATTTCATTATGACCTCTAATTGCTTTTCTGAATGTAGGATGTTTAAATGTATTAAATATGTTGAACAGGGCAACAGCCCCACTGAGAGACTTGGGGATCTCAACAGCATCATCACCTTTATAAAGCAATTAAAGATGTGTCTCTTCTTTCAGGCAGTTCCTTTATTCAGATAGGAATGATCTGATAAGTGGCTTTTACAATTCGCTTCTGCCTTAAACATTGCCCCGGATGAAAAAAGTCAGAATAATAATGACTTTGTAAATAGCATACCCCTACTGCTCTGCATCTATAATAATAAAAGTGTAATGCGTTAATTAGACCAGACATCCTTCTGTACATCCTTCCAGATGACTTCCAGATGAAGCCATGGTGGCTGGGGGCCCAGCCCCTTGAATTTTGGTGCTAGTTAAAAATAAGAGTTAAGGGATATTGGTTTGGAATACTCAAACATTAGTCGATATCCTTTAGGGCAATATTATTAATCTTTTCAAAAGATTAAATCTCATATAGTTAAACTACTTGGTAGACAGTATATCCCTAACCTGTCTCTCAATGACTCAAAGTAGCAAGAGGTGGAAATGCAAATT
The DNA here is from genome assembly GCF_014108235.1 of Myotis myotis. NCBI lineage: Eukaryota > Metazoa > Chordata > Mammalia > Chiroptera > Vespertilionidae > Myotis > Myotis myotis. The sequence continues at coordinate 47,527,148 of NW_023416401.1, forward strand.
TTGGATTTTTTTTGTTACTTCAACAATTATTTTCTTCAAACTATCCATTTTAAATAATATTATTAAATATCACTAATTGGAGTATCTGTTATCCCTATAACATTCCATTTTTTAGGATGATTTAGTTCTAGTATACTAAGAGATATACATGTACATACATTGACACAGACACACACACTGTAAGCACTTCAGAGCTGTGCAATGGAAGTTACTGTCATATATATGTTCCTGTCTGGGTGGTCTTTTCCACAGGAAAGTCGGCCATGGAGACATGCTATTCTAGAGACTCACAGAGAACTTTATGGCACATTTACACAATGGTTACTTTTCCTTTCCCACTCCCAGAAACACAAGGAACCTTCCTTTCTTTCTCCTTTAATTTCTTTCTTCCTCCCTCCTTTCTTCATCTCTCTCTCTCTCTCTCTCTCTCTCTCTCTCTCTCTCTCTCTCTCTCTCTCTCTCCCCCCCCCCCCCCCCCAGGTGAAATCTAGGAAAGACTGAAGCTCAGGAAGTTTCTCCCTCTCAATCTAGGCCGCAGGCACAGCCTCCACCCATTCATGCAAATCACCAGTTAAAGGCTCTGGAGGCCCATCCTCCAGGTTAGCAATCCAGCCTTCACTGCCTTCACCTGTCTCTGTAGGTGCCAGCGGGGCAGTTTGGCCTGAACTAAGAGCTGCTCTGTCAGTTCTCAGACCTGTTTACGCAGTCATTGATTTTCAGATTGGACAGTTTTTGTTTTTAATTTCTAAGAAATGGGGTGACATCTTCCAAGCTCTCCACCCTTGTCGCTTGGGCCAGAAGTCTCTCCCACAAATATGGGCAATGGCGTGAGAAGATCCCGAAGATGATTGCGGTGCGTGTGCAGCTGGAGCAGGGCCAACGGGAGCTAAGGCTGGCCTGGCTGGAGAAAAAAAGGAAAAATGATGACACCTCCAGCCTTCCTCCCTGCAGCAAACCCGTCAAGACCCTGACCCTCAGGCCGAAGCTTAAGGTTAGCGGAGCGTTTACATAAATTCTGGGAGCTTTTCAAGGGCATCCTCTCTGGGGGGCCTGGGGGAAGGGAGTCTGCAAGGAGCCTTTTAGAATGGTTTCTGTTTGCTGCAGTCTGGGGGTCTCCTGGTCAGAGCACCCTTGGCTTTTGAAGCTCAATGTTTTGGGGTCCGACTCTCAGGTTCAGGTTTTACAATCTGGGTGCCCATGTGGGGGTGCTCCCTTTCTCTCCTTGGGAGAAGCTCTGGGTTTTGAGTTCCTTCTAATTGGGGATTGAGCTTCTCACTGTTTTTTGTTGAAATTTGAAATTGTCGATGGCCATTGTGAATTCAGCGAATCTTTCCTTAAAGAATCAGGACATATTTAGGCGCCCTGCCTCTGGTCTCCATTGCCACTTTTCAATGTTTGCTTTCGTAATATAAAACAGCCAAGGCTGATACCTTAAGTAGAAGGTTCACTAGGTTCCTGTTCCATAAAACATTGTAAAACCAGGCAGTTTGCCCACAGGCCATAGTTCTCCAGCCCTTGTTGGAGTGTGTTCTTTGGAAATCCAATACACTTACAGCTACATTTCAATACTCTAGTGCTTTGAATAATGATTTATTTTCAATGTTCTGAAGAGTTAAACAATATGATGTGGAATTTGCCTGGATTATGCTTATATTCAATCAACCCGTGATTAAAATTCCCCACTTCACTTAATTCAAGTGCAAAATCAGAGATAGTAATATCTATCTGCCGGGAAGGTGGAGTTGAGGAAAACAAACACGCTCCTATGCCTGTCACAGTTCTTTGTAGGAATACGCACCTGCTTTATGTATTTGGTCTGTTTTTAAATGTCAGTTGTGAAAATCTATATGAAAAATCTACTGGAAATGATATAATACTGGATAATTAAGAATTTTTATAATTATAACAAATAAACATATTCTGTTTTTTATATTCTGGTAAATATTATTTAATTGGACATATCCCAGTGAATTTGATAGGGGAGGAAATAGAATATTGGGGACCAGCTATAATTATAAAAAATATTAATCATGCCTGTTAATCATGATTGTTTTGTTTGGATTAAAGAAGGCACATTCTAACCTGGCTGGGAGTTGCACCGAGGGATCTGGGAGCTCACCTGGAAATTGGGCCCATCCTCCCCATCAGGGAGCTGCCTATTATCATGGAAAGATTCACAATCTGGGTGCAGAAACCAGAGCCACCAGCCCTTTTAAGACCTTCAGCCCTCTTCATACTTGCAGGCCTTTGCAAATCTCCAGCCTGCATTACCTGTTAACTGCCCATTTGGCACACCCCTTTGCCTACTTCACCATGTAATCTTTGTTCTTCTACCCAATATAAGAAGCTGACTTATGGGGAGAGACAGAGCAGATTTTTGTGGATAACCTGCTGCTCTCCCCTACTGCTGGTGAAACAGGAATTTGTAGGGGTGAAAAAGACAGGTTTAGGAAATTTTAGAAATTAAGAGGACCATGGAAAAAACACAGAACAGCAGAAGGTATATCTCCATAGAATAGGGGAGCTGAAAAGCTGCAACAGGTATATTTCCATAGAATGAGGGAGCTGGAAGCAGCCAAGGTCTATATTTACAAAATAAAGGGAAGGAAAGCCCTCACTCAAAGGGAGAAGAAGAAAACCCAAAGGGAATAGGCAAACAATAAGGAAGGAGGGGAGGGAACCCTTATATGTCCCATGTGAGGCTTGACCTTTGAGCTCAGGAGTTACTATAGTAACCAGTCTAAGGGACTAGTGACCCATCAGGGAATATCAAGGCAAAAAAGATCTACAGCCTTTATAAACAGTGGGAACAGGAACTTGGGACCCTCTCCCCCTCCCCACCTAGGAGTCTGTGCTTTGAAATTTCTTTCCTTTCCCCACATGGGAATCTGTGCTTGTTCTTCAATAAATTTCTACCTTTGCTATACCATCTTCCCTCTGTGGATTCCTTCTTCAACTCCAACGGACAAATGACCCGGGAACCATTCTGCCCAGGGGAACACTGCGTGTTCCAGTCCAAAAATCCTACTTCACTGGCATTATTGAAATAAACACTCATATGATTCAACCCTGTATCTGCTTAACTGGCTCAAGCAGTGACAGGCAGCATGTATCCCTTAATTGTCCAGTTACAAATTAAGACACTATTTAGTCTACTGATTAATTGATTAACCATTACATTTTATCCCTCTTTCTTTGGTATTTTCACCCCTTAAAGGAATAGATAGTTTTGTCTGCTGGCTCGGCCTTAACTTGGCTTGGTTCAGAGAGGATTCTATGACTTTGAAATAACCTAGATTTTCAGCATCTAAGTTCACATTTCATCCATAATTTCTCCCAAAGCAGCCATTCCTCTGAATGTACACTTTTGGTAGAGTGATTTTCATTATACAGTACTTCTCATAAGATACAGGTCTTCTTTAAGTAGTGGCCATCCCTGTCATTTCTTTAAAACAAAAGCCTATAGATCATTTTTTTTCTATATAATTTAACAGTGAAGTGGGTTTAATGCTTTACTAAAGAATTATGGAAACTTTTCTAAAACATGAATTTATCAGGCTGGAACTACAGTATTTTTATGGGCAATTTTATTTTCAAACATAGTCCAGTGTGAATCAGCCTTTTAGATTTCAAAATCAACCCCAGCAGAGCATATTTTAAAACAGTTTCAAAGCACTTTCTCCATCTGAATTCACTCTGAGAAACTAGTAAATGCCTCAAGAAGTACCTTTGGAAAAGGGATTAAGTGTAAGTCACTTAATTTGCAAAATCCCATAGTAATACTTTACAGGTCATAGAAAGATAGAGTGGTTACTGATCTTTTTATTTCTAGTTAGCTTAGATTTTTTTTTTATTCATATCAGTTACTACTTCCTGAATGGATTGCAATTTATCATGCCAAAAAGTTATCTCTTTAATAATCATAGGATATTGTACAGAGCTGAGTACTTAATAGGTCATCAATTAAATAATAAATTAGGCTCTTTGGATAGGTATGAATTATCCTTACAAAATTCACTTATCCAAAAGAGAAGTGGTTAAAGCTGGGCTGAAAGAGATGGTTGCTCTTTTGGGGTCATAGATGCCTTCTATCTCAAGTTAGTAAGAATTAATGAATGGCTGTAGACCAAATGATATCATGTGTTATATCCCAACATTATTTTTATGTAGTCTTATCTCAAGCATGGGAAAAATGCCAAGCAGGTGAAATATATCCTATTCTACATGACTTCTCATAAATTAAAGTTTTGGATTTGACAAGTGTCAAAATAAACTTAAATAATAAACTGTCTAAAAGCACAAGACAGGAAAATTTTAATGGTACACAATTTATTTTTTCAATCTCTCAGCTTTATTGCATCTGATGATATGATAACATTTTTCATACTTTTTAATTGGGGTCATGGACAAACATTTTGAAAGTTTAAGGTTCAGGAGTCATTTTCTATGAGAGATCTTTAGTATTGCATCTTAAAGTGAGCTCCAGATAGAAACTCTCATTAACATGTATATATCTTTTTAAAAACATTATCACAGAATTCATAGGAGTCATAGGTATCCATAAGAATATAAGAAATATTGCCAAGTTTGTTGTTAAATCTAGATGTATTATTTTCTTGCTCTATGTCCTGATCTTGTAATTGCTAAACATGATTTACAGGACCAAGTAATGTGGCTATTGAACTTTGATTTTTATCCCTCTGAGTTAAAGAGATATAATGCAGTTAAAGGAATTAAATGCATGAAAATTATTGAAAGATTAGAAGCCCGGTATATGACATTCATGAACTGGGAGGTGGAGGAAGGGGTGTCCCTCAGACTGGCCTGCGCCCTTTCGCAGTCCAGGACCTCTTAGAGGTCCTTAGTGTTGCCTCAGAGGCGGGAGAGGCTCCCACCACCACCACTGTGCTCTCCAGACATGAGCCTGGCTTCTGGCTGAGTGGCACTCCCTCTGTGGAAGCACACTGACCACCAGGGGGCAGCTCCTGCATTGAGCGTCTGCCCCCTGGTTATCAGTGCACCTCATAGCGAACGGTTGTTCTGTCATTCGGTCGATTTGCATATTAGCCTTTTATTATATAGGATTTGATTTACAAAAGTCTAGGACAGCAGTTCTCAACCTGTGGGTCGCGACCCCTTTGGCGGTCGAATGACCCTTTCATAGGGGTCACCTAAGACCATCCTGCATATCAGATATTTACATTACGATTCATAACAGTAGCAACATTACAGTTATGAAGTAGCAACGAAAATAATTTTATGGTTGGGTCACAACATGAGGAACTGTATTTAAAGGGCCAGAAGGTTGAGAACCACTGAGAAGAACCTTTCCTAGACAGTTTTCTTTTGCAGGAAGTCAAAAAGTTACCTAATTAGGAAAACAATGACAATAATCACACATGCCTATAGCACAGGACAGAAAATTTACAGGAAGAAAATAACTCATGAAGGAGCTTCAATGTATTACTTCCTCAGAAGCCCATAGGTCTGCCTATCACTACGAATAATTGCCTTCCTTTTCTCTTTGGTTGTCCCCATCTTACACAACTACTTCTTACTAGTAGAGTTAAAAATAAAATAAGGCAGATTGAGGGATGTTTCCACATGGAGCACAGTCTAACCAGAGTCAGACAGTATCCTTAAAATTCCTTGAGAATGCTGAAGAAATCAAGGCTCGAAAAACCAATACAAACTCTCAATTTTAGTCTTAAATATTAGTCTTACATTTTAGTCTTAAATTTTTTTTAAAATATATTTTATTGATTTTTCACAGAGAAGAAGAGAGAGGGATAGAGAGTTAGAAACATCAATGAGAGAGAAACATCGATCAGCTGCCTCTTGCACACCTCCTACTGGGGATGTGCCTGCAACCAAGGTACATGCCCTTGGCCGGGATCGAACCTGGAACCTTTCAGTCCTCAGGCCGATGCTCTATCCACTGAGCTAAACCAGTCAGGGCGTTAAATTTTAAAAAATCAGTAACTTGCAGAAATACGGGTGCTGAGTTAATGTTAGGTAAGTGAATAAATCAAGGAACTTCACTACCACAAGTTTATTCCTTTTAATGCAATAATTTAGGTTTGCTCCTTTTAATGTAAGAAGTATATGAAGTTATTGTGCTGATTTTTGAAAAGGTATTTTATATTTCGTTAAGTATTAGTGTTGTAGACATTACTGAAAGCCTTTAAAAGTAGCCTGACTTTGCAAACCCTCTAGAAGTGGTACTCGGTTTGTACAGGAGCATGGTTAGCTATTCATATTTAAATGGACATTTCATTGAAGTTCGAAGTTAACCAAAGGTCTGATTTAATGAAAATATTCTGAATTATTTAGCAGGGTTAGAGGATTCCTCCTATCTTTATTGAAATTATTTACATCAGTGAATAGTTGTTTATATTTGCAGTGCAATTAAAAATGCCTCAGTTAAAACGCACAATGGAACTTTATAAATCTCTCACATTAGAGCAGTGATGGCGAACCTATGACACACGTGTCAGAGGTGACACGCAAACTCATTTTTTTGGTTGATTTTTCTTTGTTAAATGGCATTTAAATATATAAAATAAATATCAAAAAGATAAGTCTTTGTTTTACTATGGTTGCAAATATCAAAAAATTTCTATATGTGACACAGCACCAGAGTTAAGTTGAGGTTTTTCAAAATGTTGACACGCCGAGCTCAAAAGGTTCATCATCACTGCATTAGAGAGAATCCTTTATGTATAAGAATCACAATTTAATTATATAAAATGTATTCCATAAAATTCAAACTCAACAATCATATTTCTAAGTTTTAATACCAACTATTATAATAGAAAATATTTGGAAATTAAAATATTTTCATACCCTGGGTGTGAAACCTGCTCAGTTAAGGTTCCAGCTTGAGCAGCTCCGAGCTTCCCTGTGTCTGTGCTTTATCAAAGGTAGCATGGCACTAATAATAAACCTACAATCATTTAGTGACTTAGTTTATGTAAAGCAATTCAAACAGTTCCTGGGGGAAATTATGCTTTATGAGTGTTAGTTTTTTGATGTGGTGTTGAAAATGAATTTAAGTTCACCTATATTATTATTTTATTTCCATGTTATTTGATTGAACATAGAGAAAAAATTCATCCCAAATTTATTTAATAATGAATTTTATTTTACAAATATCCAATTAAATGGATTTAACCAACAAACATGTTAATAGAGACTAGTAATTTGGAAGAACACTCAGCTTTAATCATCTGTAATTTTTACCAGAAATGTATAAGTCCACATTAAAACTAGTAAGAATCACTTTTCTAGAGAAAAAAATATTGAGTAAATATGCAATATGAGCCCAATTGGTGTGGTTCAGTGGTTGAGCATCGACCTTTGAACCAGTACGTCATGGCTCTGTTCCTGGTCAGGGCACATGCCTGGGTTGTAGGCTCAACCTCCAGTAGGGGGCATGCAGGAGGCAGCCGACTAATGATTATCTCTCATCATTGATGTTTCTCTCTCTCTCCTTCTCCCTTCCTCTCTGAAATAAACACAAACATATTTTAAAAAGATGCAATATGAAGATCATGTATCATAGAAATGTATGCTTAAAACCTGTATAATCTTATTAATCAATGTCACCACAATAAATTAAATAAAAAGAAAGAAATAAATGAGTGAAGAGTGTGCAAATAAATAAGGGAAAAAGGAACTAGAAAAACATGGGAATGAAATATTAGTATTTTTTTAGATCCTGAAGCGATTTCATTCTGTTACATAACATATTTAATATTAAGCTTTCTTAGGAACTTAGACTTGTAGAAAATCACAAAATAAAGATGATGAATAACTTTTAAAATAATCATATTTACTATCTAGGTTATATAAAAATTTAATTAAGTTATGCTCTGAAAATAATGTCTAAATAAGCACAGATCTCTTTTCTCTGAACATGATAAATTTTGGTAGTGTTATTAAAGTATTTCTAATAAAATCTAGTAAGTAATGCATGGTATGCACACTGCCAACTTATAGTAGTTGTCCTATCTCAAATTTATTTGCCAAGATGCTGAAAAGTTGGAAAAGTTTTAACTGTGCCAAATATAAATTCAAGAAACAATTATATTAATGATTATCTCTCTTCTAATGGTGAAGAATAGAGCCAAGATATTGCCACTAGGACCAACCTGTGAAATCTGGATTTAGGAATTTTCAGAAGCAGGGTAGTAATGGGTCAAATGGCAACATGTTAAAACTTTGAAGGCTGGTGAATTAATAAAACCCAATACCATATGCTTTGCTGAAAGGCACGTTAAATCATGTAGGTAGGATGGATACTTTTTTTTTTTGCATGTTAGGTCCTTTACATATGTAGCTAAGTATCAGCTATTACGTGCAAACTTTATCTTCACATCAATTTTTCTTTTCTGCAAATTAAGCAGCTCCAATCATTCTCACATACCAGTGTTAGACATCTTCCTGACTCTATAAAATTGACAATTATCTTTCTCTAAGTTGTATTGTAAAACTAAACATATTATACGTGCTTAATCTCACAGGTGTAAAAAGAAATTTCTCATTCTGATGCAAAGATGAATGCAAAGATCATTTGAGTTCTGTTGAGTCAGATCTCATTGCCCATTTCCTGTGAGCTTTACATCAAGTAAAGTGCTGTATACCATTATTGGGAGCACACCCAAGACATGCCATATTTAATTTTAGGGCAATACTTTGAGGGAGTTAGAATCATTTATATTAATATTCTTAATTTCTCTAAAATATTATTTTGCTAAATATATATTTTAATCTCTCTACAAAGCTTGTCCTCTGAAAAATTTCAGTTTTCTTTTTTAATAGATTATATATTAAAGTAAAAATGAGGATAGTCATAGTAAAACTGAATTGATTTGTGAATAGAATGATAGTTTATTTAAAATTATGAAATTTACCAAAAAAGATGGTAGAACTATTAAATAAGTTTAGTAAAACTATAGAAATACAAGATTAATATGCAAAAAAATGATATCCTCTATGTAGCAATGAATAAACAGAAATTAAAATTAAAACAAAATAATTTATTATATATCAAAAATAGAACAGAAAAAATTCTGACAAGAATAAACACCTCTACACTGAAAAAATGCAAATAGTGCTGAGAAAATTTAAAGATGACCTCTATAATTTAAAGAAATATACACATTTCGTTCATGGCTCAAAAGATCAATACTATTAAGGTTTCAAATTTGCAACAATTAAAGTTAGATACATGATGGGTCCTAGCCAGTTTTGCTCTGTGGACCGAAGGGTTGGTCTGTGGACCGAAGGGTCCTGGATTCAATTCCAGTCAAGGGCATGTACCTCGGTTGCAGGCTCCTCCCTGGCCAAGGCCCTAATCAGGGCTCATACAGGAGGCAACCAATCAATGTGTTTCTCTCACATCAATATTTCTCTCTGTCTTTCCCTCTCCCTTCCACTCTCTCTAAAAAGCAATGGAAAAATATCCTCAGGTGAGGATTAAAAGAAAAGACATATGATGGTATCTTAGTCCATTCAGACTACTATAGCAAATACCATCGACTGTGAGCTTACAAATGATAGAAATTTCTCACAGTTCTGGAGGCTGGGAAGTCCAAAATCAAGGTGCCAGCCAAGTCAGTGTCTCACATCCTCATAGAAGGCCATCTTTTCACTATACCCTCACTTGGTGGAAGGGGCAGAAGAGCTCTCTGGAGCTTCCTTTATAGAAGCACTAATAACAAGGCCCCACCTCCTAATACTATCACCTTAAGGGTTATGATCTCAACATATCTCAGGGACCAAACTTTTCTCCAGATTGACCTATTTGTTTAATTTCAACAATGTCCAATGTAAGTTCAAGAACTCCAGAGTCTGCTCCATCTCTTACTCTGAGCTGTAGTTCTCCATTCTCCATTCTCTTGGCTTTGTATTTGAGCTATTTATCTTCCTCAGAATTAAACTCATTCTGTTTGTTTTTTTCTTTTCATGTTAATCTTTTCTGATCTGTCATATAGGGGAAACTTCATGAAGCTTTACTTTCCTTCTCAAGCTGGATACTGAATTCCAGTGACATAAATAGGAGCTCCATTTGCCTTGAGTGGTAATAATAAGGGTTTCCAATTTCTGCAGGTCATGGAACAGATATTTCAATTCATGATCTCATAATGTAAGAAGGTGATATAATAGTGTGTTTATGTCTATACTTGGTTAATTTATTTTACCCCAAATCCTAACGTTCATTTCCCTGATTCTTAGGTCAGTATTTATTTCCTTCTCTTTTATACCATATTATCTTCCCTCCTCCAGAGCAACAGAAATCTGCTAATTGCATGAAAATTACCAGGCAATTACTAACATTAGTTTCTCACTACACCTACTTGATTGCACCCCACACAGTAAACACAGTAAACACATGGAAAGCTGGAGAAGTGTATTATTAGTAACAAATTATAAAAAATTTAGTTGTGAAGTTTATTATTTATAAGCAAATTTTAACATGATTCAATAAGATAATACTTCCAAATGATAAAACTTATATGGACTTACACATTCTTACATCCTTTCAAATTATAACACTAATTGCTGAAAGGGCATATTTTGCCTCTTGAAGATTCCACCTTTACACCTCCTCTTCTAAAAAAATTGTATGGGAAAAAAAAACTTTAAAATATTATCTTAAAACAAGGCAAGTCAATGTCCATATATTGGAGACTTACCAGGCAATTCTAATTAGGTTTATTTAGTGCATATATGTCCTTGAGTCCTGTACCAATCTTCTTTGACCATTTTGGCTATAGCAGATAATTGGTGCGGCATAAATATTTTGGGCTTTTATTCTGCTACTAGTGGCCCGTTGCACAAAGATTCACACAATAGGCCTTCCCTTCCCCTGGCTGCCGACACTGGTTTTCCTCCAGTACCCAGGACCCAGGTCTTTGGTCCGGCCACAGCAGCGATGCTTGGCTTCTCTGCTCCAGCTGCTCCCAGCCCCTCCTTTTTTTCCCCCCCAGCTCCTCCAGCAGAGTCAAGCATGAGCTGGAAGTGACCCAGGCCCCCATACCCTCCTTGAGCGGAGCCCATGGCAGGCTGGAAGCTTAGTTTCCTCCATTGCCGGGAGCAACCCAAGCCTCCTGCTTACTCCATCTCTGTGGCCTCCGCCATCTTCAGTTGTCTTTAGTCTTCACTCCACGACTGCATATGCAAATTAACCACCATCTTCGTTGGATTAATTTGCATAGTCACTCTGATTGGCTGGTGGGTGTAGCAGAGTGACACCAATTTGTATGTTTCTCTTTTATTAGTATAGATTTTTTTGCTTTGATAGTATGTTTGGATTGAGCTAAAATTTACATTATCAACTTCAAGCATAGTAGGTTGTATTTGAAATGTCACCATATCCTTTCCAGCAGTGTTCTACTTTTCTATCCACATTCATAATTGCACTTCACATTTTCTCTTTTAGTATTGAACACCTCAAGGATACAGACAAATGGCAAATAGACAATACTATAAAAACGTTATCTTCAAAATCCTATGATTGACCTGTTGGTTTAGCATCATACTGTGTACCCAGAGGGCACCAGTTCGATTCCTGGTGGGGGCACATGGCTACATTGTGGGCTGGATCCCTGGCTGGGGACATGCAGAAGACAGCTAATCAGTGTGATGTTTCTCTTTCTCCCTTCCTCCCTCCCTCTACTTTCCATTCTCTCTAAAATCAATAAAAAAATATAAATATATAAAAATGCTAGGTTGGCCAGTGTTGCTCATTGGTTGGATATCTACCTATGAACCAACAGGGGGGCACATGACTGTGTTACAGGCTGGATCCCTTGTGTGGGGTGTGTAGGAGGCAGCCAATCCATGATTCTTTCCCATTATTGATGTTTCTATCTCTCTCTTTTTCTCCCTTCCACTCTGAAATCAATAAAAATATATTTTTAAAAATCCTATGATCATTTCATATAGAACCACTAGGCTGAGTATATGAATTTATCTCTCTTACCTCATAAATGCCCCTAAAATGGCAATAGTGGGGATTTTAAGGATAAAGTCTACTGATTTAAATGTTAATCTCATATTAAAAGAGAAAAAATACCTAAATAGAAATATCTAGAATAATATTTAACCACATAGCTGTTTAACATGGCCTAGAAAAGTTGACACATGACATTATCCATCATATACTAATAGTGTAACATTTTCAATGTTGTTAATCTCATCCATTTCTCTGAAAATTATTGAAGATGTAATTTTCAAAAGCAAAGTTAATAAAAATTCTAAAAAAGAGAGAAAGATAAATGTTTAGAAGGAGAGTTCATTGTTTCAGATTTCTAGTACTTCTGTATCTAGTATGTACCAGGCCTTATGCAGGTAGATATACTGTGAAATCAGTGAAGTTCATATTCACCAATATAAATTTAATATATTTACCAAATGGCAGCAAATTAACAATGTTAAAGTTGATAAAAACTTCTTGGGTGAAAATTTTAAATGAATATTTAAAGTATTCATGTTTGAGGGACAATTCACAAATGGTACTTTGTGTAAAACTTTAATCACTATTGTACCTAGCAAAGAAAGTTTTATTTAAAAAGATGCTGTTTATTTCAGTTATATTCACATTGATTAATACAGCATAAAAAATAAATCTGTAATAAATAAAAAGTAAAATGACAACAACATCAATATATCTTAACCATGACTTTTAGCAGTACTGAATGTGAGAAAATACTGTGACATTTCACATTTATTTTTATAAATAAATCTGTACTTCTAGGCTGTTTTGAATTTGTCAATAATTATTTATTTTTTCCTAAAAGAAAGTGTTATATGTATCATGGTACAAATCATTTTAATAAAGAAATGCATAGTAAGTATATTAATATTTCCTGTTCCTGAATATATCATTAAATGTAATCATGGATTAATTACAATTTACTAGAGTCTCGGTGCATGAAATTTGTGTACAGGGGAGGGAGGTGTCCCTCAGGCCTTACTGTGCCCTCTCAGAGTTCGGGAGCCCTTGGGGGATATCTGGCTGATGGCTTAGGCCCACTCCCTGGGGATCAGGCCCTATGCTGTCAGTCAGACATCCCTCTGGCAGCCTGGGAGCCCTCAGGGGATGTCTGACTGATGGCTTAGGCCCACTCCCCACACTGTAGTCGGACATCCTTAGTGCTGCAGAGGAGGCAGGAGAGGCTCCTGCCACTGCCTCAGTGCCTGCAGCTGTCGGCCTGGCTTGTGGCTGAGCAGAGCTCCCCCTGTGGGAGCGCACTGACCACCAGGGTGCAGCTCCTGCATTGAGCATCTGCTCCCTGGTGGTCAGTGCACATCATAGTGACTGGTTGTCTGCCCTTAGAGTCAATTTGCATATTATTCTTTTATTATATAGGATAGGATAATGCAGCTAGGTAAAAATACTATACTAGGATCTCATGGTCAGAAGTTAATCGCTGAGCATATATTCCAGGCCTTCTGGAGGTGCATACATTTGTGCAACACATTGGGCAAGTGTCCATCCCGCTTTTGCTTAAACACATCCACAGACATGAGAATAAACCCTTTCCAGATAAATTTTAGTTAATTTTCTCTGTAGTTGTTTTTAGAATATTATAATGTTGATACAAAATCTTCTTCACCATAATTTCTACCCATTAATTTTAATTATCTCATCTGGAGTTTGATGAGATACCACACATCCAATTCCTCTTAGGAGAGTATCCTTTTAATTCCTTAAAGATAATTCTCATCCCTTCCACCCCCCAATTTTTCTTTACAAAAGCCAAATTCATTTTTCATATGTGAACTTTTGTTTTCCTTACAATCCTATTTATACTCTTTGGGCCATAGTCTATGTTAGCTCATCATTTATGTTGAAGTCTAACACTCAGATTTGCAACCTAAAGTACCAAGAATGGACTAATTTTCAACTCTCTCTCTGTATATAATATATACACGCACATATATATTACATAACATACAATGTCCACATTTCATTTCATATCCAAAAGCTGAGACCGGGAGGATCTATAAAGTGATCAAAGGCCACATGTCTGCAAAGTGATATAGGTGGGACTCAGTGGGAAATGTGGGGTCACACACAACAGTATTGATTCCTATCCAAGGTCTCCTCAATGAGCCTATCACTTCTGTCCTGAAACTGTGAAGTGTAGCTTGAAAGACAATACTTTCCTCTCTAGATTGGACCCCTACATCCTCTCCTGGCCACAAGTCCAGAAATGAGGTCATATTTCTGCTGGCACAATGGATGTAGCTGTGTACAAATTGGCATGTGAACGAAGGCAACTGTAGTAACACACTAAATTAATCATTAGAGATTTGAAGAGCATGCTTTTGAGAGGACCATGAGGGTTACAGAACAACAAGGAATAAAAAGTTGAGAGCAGGAAGTAAAATTTGTTGATATGTGTTGGGGACTCTTCTTTGATTTAGGATTTAAATTCCTTTCTCTAAAACACCAGAAACTAATCATAACCCACTACTAGGATCATCCTAGAAGCTTGGCATTGTGATGGCTCATCTAAAATAGAGTGAAAACTAAAGAAATCCCTTGGCAGAGTACAGAGAATATGATCAAATAACTCAGAATGTGGGCATACAAGAATGGATCTATGTTGTAAGAGAACCTACAAGATGACTTTGTTCCTTGAAAAAGCCAAACAGCTCTCTGTTTCTGAGTTCATAAAAATTGTGCTGATGAAATTCATGCTGACTTTATTGTTCAGGTCACCGGTGGCTTCTTTCTGTAAGCCATAGGTGATAATAGGGATACTGTTGTGAAACGATGCTCCCTGTTTTCAGTGGGGATGATAACATTCTAAAATAGAATATGTCAAATTGTAATGCCTATTGTTTAGAGGCAGTTTGGATATAATTACTATAAAGATTGAGTGGCAGTTAGAGATTAATCATGCTATTTCAAGTGGTAGAATAGATAAAAATATATCACAGAATTAAATAATTTTCCTTGAGAACAACTACATAAATATTTTACATTCTTGAAAAGCTCATATCTGTTTTGATTGCCTACTCCAGTATAACAGAGTTACTGCCATTCAAATATTAAAATTAAATCTACAGTGAAGACAGAACAAATCTGATAGAGAAAATAAACACATTTTGTGGCATTGCTCTATATTATAACAGTGTAGATCTGCTTGCAAAGATAAGGTATAATTGTTATAGTACGGTTTATGAAAAATTGTCTACATGTATGGAGTATGGGGAAGTGAAGAAAGTAAAATAACAATTTTGAAAAACCCAGAAGCAACAGTCAAGATTTCAGATGATCCCCTAAGATCTAGACCTGGCAAAAACCTTTGGAATTGCCCCTACCTAAAGACAAAGTGGATGAGCCTTTGTATTCTGTATGTTGACTAATCAATAGATGCACTCTGTTTCAAGAAGGTGCCATGAGCTTGGACAAAGTAGTAAGAAATTCCCACAGAATGATTTGGCTAAGTGCCTTGAGATGTCACTGCTTTTAGCACCAAAGGAACAAATGCCTTAGTCTTAAAGAAAAATCTTGACAGTGCATCTTGATGGCATCCACAACTGTAATAAGTATGAAATAATTATCTTCTGAAACTATGCCTTGGAGGTTACTTGTTCCTATCAGAACCACTTATTTTATCTCATGAGTGGTGGGTCTAAATTCTTGCTAAGTTTTGGTATGGAAAGGTACAAATCAGAGCTCAACAAATATATGTTGAGCTATAAAAATCAATACAACATATATGCATTTATATCTAAACTAGGGGCCCATTGCATGAATTCGTGCACCTTGAAAGGAACTGTGGGCCACATGCCCCTGGTGCGGCCCCCAGTCCCCTGTCTGCTGGCACCCTGCTGCCACCACTGCCACTCCTATGCACTGACAGCGCTGGCCCCACTCACACCTGCTGACGGCGCTGAGCAATTGGAGCCTGCACCAGAAGTGGATGCGAATAGGGCTGGTGTCGCGGTTGCGAGTGGTGGCTGCTGCCCCAGTTGCCCTTCAGGAGCAGGGGGAGGTGCCCTCAGGGGCGATTGGGGCCAGAAGCTGCTGATCACACCCACTGACAGCGCCGAGTGATCGGGGCCAGTGCCAGGCGCCAGTAGTGGGTGTGAGCGGCAGCTCCAGCACCTCCAGTGGGTGTAAGCAGGGCCGGTGCTGGCAGCAGGTGAAAGTGCCTGGTGGGACCGCTGTGTGTGGGATCAAAAAATTTTCAGTAACCATTAGAGGCTTGTCCTGATGACTACGCCCGGTGCCTCGCCCATGTCTGGCGCCCCTGCTCACCTGCTCCACCATCCCACCACATTCGACGCCCACCATGTTCCACTCTCTGCCAATCCTCGCCATGGTCTGTGTGTGCCCCCTGGAGGTCAGTGCACGTCATAGCGACTGGCTGTTCAGTTGTTCCGCCATTTGGTCTATTTTCATATTAGGGTTTTATATATATATAGATAACCAGGTAATTGTAACCAGTTAATTAATATCTAAAGTAACAAAGCTATGCTTAATTATGGTAACTATTTTTATATATCCAATATTATAAGTTGTACATGTTTATGTGTATGTGTGTATATATTTGTATTTGTGTATATGTGTATGTATATATCTGTACAGTGGGGCCTTGACTTACGAGTGTCCCGACTAACGAGTTTTTCGAGATACGAGCCATCTCTCCACCGATTTTTTGCTTTGAGTTGCCAGCTAAAATTTGGGTTACGAGCCAGCTTCAGATACCCCACCGCTAGTTGGCACAGCGAACGTCACAGTGAATGCCACAACATCAGCCCAGCATCACGTGTCTCACTCATTCACTTTAAGATTTGACATACGAGTAATTTGAATTATGAGCTCCGTCACAGAATGAATTAAACTCGTAAGTCAAGACCCCACTGTATATCTATGTGTACTCTATAGGCAGTATATAGGTTGGGTAACTCACTATGTCTCTAGTTCATGTGGTAACCTAAAAACATTTATTTTTTAATATAATAGAGATCTTTAATCTTTAAAATAAGAACCAAACATAAGTTAGGTAAAAAAAAAACAACAAATCACTTTTTACTTATCAACATCTTCAGGTCTCTTTCCAGAAGAACCCAACCAAGACAATGCTTAATATAATCCTCAGATGTTTCTGCTACCATCTCTCCAAACTTCATGGAAAATGTTCATGAAGATATAGAAAATCATCTAACATACTAGAATGAACACTGGAAATTGATGAAATGTTGAAACATTGATAAAACTGTGGAAATTTCCATTAACTTCAATTAAAAGTGATTGTGAGATACAATCCCACAAAACATCAAGCATTACAGACAATAGGACCAAAAAGATGGACAGATAAAGCTTTGAATACAAACCATTGTCCTTTTAACTCTAGTCCTAAAAAAGGGGCAGATGCCCAGAAACTTAGCCAGCTGGCTGCATTAGAATTATTTTACAGGGCGATACTATCATATTTTTTAATTTCAGTTACTTTAAAAGGAACTCATCTTTCTTGTTATTTGGAGATTAAATGTGCTAATTGTTGCTGTATAAATACAGTAGGAAGGGAAGGTGGTGACACTGAATTATGGACTATAAAGTCAATTCAAGACAAATATTGATAGAGATGGACACAGGCTCACCAATTTTTTCCTAGAGTCAATCAGCACATACATGATAGCTAAAATTAAATATTTTATAGCAGATAAAATGATGGAAATATTTTATAGATCTTTATGTTTATTGTATTTTCAAATATTTTGCAGCTATGTGATGAACTGCATTTATTTTCAGCAAGAGTCAGTGTAGACACTCTCTTCGCAGCTGAGCCATGAAGAATTTATTGAAAATGAAAAGAGATGCCTTTTATAGTTGTTCCCATAAGCTTACATATTTTATGGTTTTATTTGCATTTTATTTATGTTGTTAACAGATGCTTGCCTTTAAATGCAGAGATCATTTGATACACTTAGAAAGGGCATTATTTCCTTAATTCATTGGAGAATGGAAGTGCTTGCAATAACGGATGCAATACAGTGATGCATCTTCACTCGTGATTTTCTCAGCATTGTCTCTAGTTATAACTTGGAGAGTAAAATATAAGCACGAGGATATAGGAAAAAAATGTCTTGCCAATGTAATGATGATATGAAATTAACAATGAAAGCTGGCAACAAGAATATTTGCAATTGATTTTTGTTTGTTCTTTTATTTGTCTGATTTTACTTTGCCTCTCATTAGGCAACCAAATCCTGTTGGTTGGTTATCACCTAATTTGAGAGGAATGCTTTGGATTCAGTCCAATGTTAAAATATTTTTCTATTATATAATGTTTAAGGAAAGCCAGTTATTATCTGATTCTCTGAGTTATTTAGGAACATGTCATAAAATTAGTATTTACCTTATTATGAGTTTGACACTTTAAACATGTACTCTAAAATATGATTTTATGTGTCAGAGTCCCTAAATAAATTTGTGAAGAATGATGTTTTTGTTCCCCAAATTCTATATTTTATCATTGTATTTTTGACCATGAATGTGAAATTATACTATCAAATGACTATGTTTGCATAATAAAACCGGGGTTGCAGCAACTGTTTTATAATTCCATGACTATAAGTCCCTCGATCCCTAAAACCATGATTTATGTTTATAATCTCCACAATATGAAATGATTTTTAAGGAATCAGTAAAATATACATGATTATATGTCAAACAGTAGTTTCATAAGCTGGATTCTGAGACTGATGGGTGAAGTTAGCATTTGATAAGAAGGTTGCCTGATCTCCAGCATGTATCAAGTATATAAAACTCTAGCACAGGACCATATCCCTATATGCAAACTTGGTCATGTACATACATTTTTATTTTGTCTATGATCCAAAAAAATGTTCTGTGAATACTATGGCTACTAAAACAATAAAGAGTTTCATTTAGCCTAGAGTGAACAATGCAAGCCAGTAATCAGCATAGCAACTGAAATAAAAATATATAGTATTATACTTACCAATAAACTAAAAATGGCAGTCCTGACAGTCCCCAGTGGGGAGAAATGTAATTCAGGGATATCATTAAAATTCACACTAGGAAAAGCATAAACAAAAAACTTTTTTAAGGAGTTTTGGGTTATTAGCACATTGTGTATCCATGTTTATCCATGACTTGTCAATACATTCTTTCACAGTTTTCTTTTCTTCTTTTTTTTTTTTAAATATATTTTATTGATTTTTTACAGAGAGGAAGGGAGAGAGATAGAGAGTTAGAAACATCGATGAGAGAGAAACATCGATCAGCTGCCTCCTGCACATCTCCCACTGGGGATGTGCCCGCAACCCAAGTACATGCCCTTGACCGGAATCGAACCTGGGACCTTTCAGTCCGCAGGCCGACGCTCTATCCACTGAGCCAAACCGGTTTCAGCTCACAGTTTTCTTAAGAAGATTTTCCTGTTAAGCTGTTAAAGGGACTCACTCAGAAAACCACCTCAAAATGATTTTCCTTTAATTGTCCCTTTTATCTCTCCTGAGATTCAATTTGATGTTTCATCTGCTTCCTCAATTCCCTCACATTGTTAAATGAAGAAATGTGGTCTAATCTTCTAAAAAATGCACAGAAATCGACTTTGCCAAATATATAGTTTTTCAGGATATAACCCATTTATTAAGGAAAAAATAAAGAAGCCAAAGATTTTTAGTAACAATTTTGTAAGTGCAGTGCCTTTATATTACTTTAAAAGAAACTTTATCAGATAATTGAATAAATAAGTTTAGTTCTACATTGTATTTCCTGACATGAAATATTTTGAAAGTATTTTTACCTGGTATGTGATCTACCAGGTAATTTCTTCTAAAATGTCAGGGCTCATTATTAAAATAATTATTTATGACTAGAGGTCCAGTGCATGGATTCATGCACTGGTGGGGTCCCTTGGCCTGGTCTGTACCCTCTTGCAATGAATCTCTGAGATTCATCAGTCTGTTCCATGTTTCCATGCTACTGGTTGAATGGTCAGACACTTAGCATAATATATATATATATATATATATATATATATATATATATATATATATATATATATATATATATGTTTATCCCAGGTATACGCATAAGCATTGAGCACTTAATACTCAAGCATCCCAGTCATAAATGTGACAGACTTTAAATAACTTACCCAAATTCATCTAGTTATTAAAAGGCACAGTCACAATTCAAAACCAAGCAAT
Organism: Myotis myotis; assembly: GCF_014108235.1. NCBI lineage: Eukaryota > Metazoa > Chordata > Mammalia > Chiroptera > Vespertilionidae > Myotis > Myotis myotis. The sequence continues at coordinate 47,547,359 of NW_023416401.1, forward strand.
CTGACTCTTCAGCCCATGGTTTAAACACTACCATATGTAATCTCCCCAAATCATTCTGATTTAGTACAAAATCATAATTTTACACAAAAGAAAATTAAAGTTCCAAAATAAATATGAATGAGCAACATAAATACCAGTGCCTTTCCTGCTTAGAGCACTTTGGTAGGTCTAAGTATCCCATCACATAACTTGTTAAATAAAATGTTTCTAACAAAATATATTAAGAATAATAATTTAAATAAAATACTTACCATCTTAGTATTGTATCACAAATCAGTGATCTGGATAAGATGCCTGAATCAGCCAGTTACTTAGGAGTCATCTTTATTGCACACAGGTTCAGAGCAGATTACCTCTGTCAAATTCTGAACAAACACAAGAGGGAGTATTTCCTTTTTATATCCTTCTAGTTCTTTGTGTAAGACAGCTTGTAACCTTGAATACATATCGTATCTAATCAACACCTGTAATATCTATACATACAACTTGTAACTTTGAGTACAAATTATATCTAATCAAACACCTGTAACCTTGGATGAACAAACACTTGACAGAATATGTGAATTATATAGTGTATCAGTCCCTTTAGATGGCTAGCTTGCAAGGTCAGACAGTTAAGTTTATATTTTCTATTCAAGCAAAAAACAAAGTTATTTTACAGTCTAAAAATAATAGAGTTGACCCACAGAATAAGAGACTGTCCAAGAATAAGAGTAGTTCAAACAGCAGTTTCAAACAGCAGTTTTTCCAAAGGAGGGACCACTATGCTTCATTAGTAAAATGCAGTGTGGGCTATGGGATTGAAGTATAAATATGCCTGATACCAGTGTTTGCACTAAAGAGCATATACTTTACCTTAAATATTCAAAGAGGGGTATAATAAGTTAAAAGGCTTTTTAAATATGAAATGTAGGAATTCTCATTTCACACAGTGAGTCCATAGAAAAGGATCTATACTAATAAAAGAGTAATATGCAAATTGGTCAGGATGCTCTCACAATCATGACCAGATATGCTAATTAGTCATGACTGGATAGGCTAGTCCAGCTGTGGGCAAACTATGGCTCGCGGGCCGGATCCGGCCCGTTTGAAATGAATAAAACTAAAAAAAAAAAAAAAAAGACCGTACCCTTTTATGTAATGATGTTTACTTTGAATTTATATTAGTTCACACAAACACTCAATCCATGCTTTTGTTCCGGCCCTCCGGTCCAGTTTAAGAACCCATTGTGGCCCTTGAGTCAAAAAGTTTGCCCACCCCTGGGCTAGTCACAACCAGTATGCAAATTGACCATCACTCCAACACACAAGATGGCCACCACCATGTGGTCAAAGATGGCTGTCCCCATGTGGCCACAAGATGGCTACCACAAGATGGCCTGCAGGGGAGAGCAGTTGTGGGTGATCAGGCCAGCAGGGGAGGGCAGTTAGGGGTGACCAGGTCAGCAGGGGAGGAAAGTTGGGGACAACCAGGCCTGCAGGGGAGGACAGTTGGGGGCGATCAGGCCTGCAGGGGAGGGCAGTTGGGGATGACCGGGCTGGCAGGGGAGGGCAGTTGAGGGCGATCAGGCCATCAGGGGAACAGTTAGGCATCTATCAGGCTGGCAGGGGAATGGTTAGGGGGTGATGAGGCTGGCAGGCCGAAGTGGTTAGGGGCAATCAGAAAGGCAGACAGGTGAGCGGTTGGGAGCCAGTAATCCTGGATTGTAAGAGAGATGTCAGACATCCCTCAAAGAGTCCCAGATAAGAGAGGGTGCAAGCTGGGCGGAGGGACACCCTCCCCCCCTGCACAAATTTCATGCACTGGGCCTCTATTTCATTAATAAGATTGTATTCAACATCCTGAATGGCTTTAATCACTACATCATGTCTAGACTTGCACATTTGTATTCATTTAGAATTGACCATTTCAAGATTTGAATAGAATCAAGCAGAAAATATATTATACAAATATTATATTATATTTTTTGGTGTCTATATGACATTCTGTCTTCAATGTCTCTTCTACCCGGGAAGGTGCAGTAGACATCAGATCCAATGCCTGAAAAGACATCTTGCTTGAGATGAGTAGACAACACTCCTTTAAAATCACCTCAAAATCTATTTGATTCTATTATAACCTGGGTTTTTGGAATATTCCACATTTATTCAACAGTTGAACAGGTTGAGATAGTTGCAATATTCTCAACTTTCCCAAAATGCATGCTTTGAATTCTCACTGTGTATTTATCCAACCTCTCCCCTCTACTAACTAATTGATCATATATACATGGGTCTCGGGAAGGACTCCGCAAAAAACATCTAGCTGGGGTATGGTCAGGGTAGCAGAGTTTATTGGCCTACCAGTTAATAACCTTTAGAGGACATTTTAGCACCAACTGTTTGCAGCTGAATTTGGGATGTAGGATTGTAAAATATATTTTTAAAATTAGTCAGGTGTTCCCTTTGCCAATTACTAAACATTCAGTCTCAAGATCCTATTATATTAACTTTTACAAGTTCTGACAAAACATCTTGTTTTGAGATATTGAAGACATGAACTAAAGCCACTTTAATTTTGAAAATGTCTCTTTTAAATGTTGAAAATACATGTGTTCTTTCCCATCCATAGTCACTACATTTATTGTGTCCTTGTTCTTGCTATTCTCATCCTGAAAAAGCAGGTGAACCCCTATGTACATACAGTTTGGTTTAAGGTTAAGACTGATGATGTCACACACACAGCAAGAATGCATGAAAGGTGTGTTGTAGATACAGGGCAGGCCACCAATGCAAGTCCAAAATGGTGTGAGAGAGCAAGAAAGAACACTGGCTGGGGTTTTATTAGAGTTAGGGGGAAGGATGGGGATGAAGGTTCCCAAATGCAGACAGGGACTTGCTTTTCAATTTTCCCACCTGCACCAAAGGAGGGAGAACCCAGACTTTCTATCAACTTGTCCAGGTGTGGAGCAGAAGGAACAGGGAGGGGTGGGGCCTAAAAACTGTCAGCAAACATCAAAAAAGTGGATTTAGACCCCTTATTACATTCTTTTATTAAACAAATGTAAAGAAATATAAGTACTCTTTAAGATAATATTGGACACAAGAGAGTAAACTGTAGGTTAGTGATGGCGAACCTATGACACGCGTGTCAGAGGTGACACGCGAACTCATTTTTTTGGTTGATTTTTCTTTGTTAAATGGCATTTAAATATATAAAATAAATATCAAAAATATAAGTCTTTGTTTTACTATGGTTGCAAATATCAAAAAATTTCTATATGTGACACGGCACCAGAGTTAAGTTAGGATTTTTCAAAATGCTGACACACAGAGCTCAAAAGGTTCACCATCATTGCTATAGGTGATAAGAGGGGTACATTCTGGTAAGAAGAATCTCTCCTGAAGGCCTATAGGTCTCAGGCACTGGGTTAGTTGACTCCCTCCTACTGAAAGACATCAGAGAAGTCCAGCAGAGCGCTCTCTATTAATACACCATCTGCTTCTCTATTTTAACTCTCTAGACATGCAACCTGGGGTTGGTGGATGAGCAAGAGAAACTCATGAAGTTAAAATTGATGCCACCCACACATCTCTTGGAAGCATCTTCCTGACTGAGCCTAGCATACCTTCCAAATCACCTTACCTCAGCCATGACAGAAGTCTAAGCTCCTCTGGGCCATCATCATCAAATGAATTAGTATACCCATATTGTTAGACAATACTTCAGTGGGACCCATCTCTGATGCCTCTTTGACCCTCTAACATCTTCCGCTCTTCTCTCCCAAACACTGTCTCTCACATTTGCAAAATTCTCTTTATCTTTTCTTCATCATTTTCCCAGGGTTATATCCCTCTTCTTTCTCTTATTGAACCCAGCTACTCCCTGTGAATATTACTTCTCTCTTATTGCCCAACCCAAAATACCTTTTAATTTTCCTCGACATTCTATCCCATGCTTCATGCACCATAGCAAGTAGAGTAGATGTCTTGCTTGGTTTTCTGTGGTGTTCCACAAACTAAAACTAAACAACCATATAGACCAGTGATGGTGAACCTTTTGAGCTCGGCGTGTCAGCATTTTGAAAAACCCTAACTTAACTCTGGTGCGGTGTCACATATAGAAATTTTTTGATAGTTGCAACCATCGTAAAACAAAGACTTATATTTTTGATATTTATTTTATATATTTAAATGCCATTTAAAATAGAAAAATCAACCAAAAAAATGAGTTCGCGTGTCACCTCTGACACGCGTGTCATAGGTTCGCCATCACTGATACAGACCTTGCAGGTGCACTTGAACACTTGAAGCATCCTTGGGTGCAATTGATCGTACGGTGTGTTTTAAATAACTGACTGTTAATTGGCACAAAGAAAATAAAGGTTAATTGGCCTATAATTTACTGGATCTTCAGAGAATTCACGCATCCTGTTGACTTATCCTTTGCACGTTTTCATAATTCTAAATGCAAATAAGCTTAGCTACCTTTGAAAACATACTTTTCTCTAACCCTTTATTGTGTATACAACATTGTTCTATGTCACAATCTAAGTATAAAAAGTCATACATTTTAAAAACAAGTTTTAAATTGTGATGTGCTTTATATAAGAATATAAATATTCCAAATGTACTCACTTTGGCAGCACATATACTAAATATTCAAAATGTGGAACAGAAGCAAGGCTGTGATCTACATATGTGCAAGTGAAGTTGTTTATCTTGGGGCTTTTAACCTCTCCTGTGCTGGGAACATGTGGAAACATGTTTCACACCTGCTGGAAGGGACCCTGACTCATGTACTGACACCAACTCAGATAAATACACCACTCCCAACTGCTGTGCCTCAGAAGCCATCCAAGCAATTTTAAAATCAATTTGGTATTTGACAGAGAGCCATTGTTGTTCCCATAGAAAACAAGAGACATGCTGAGGCCATTTAGTGTGAGTAAAATTCTGACAGCAACATTTTTGCTAAAGTTGAGCTTTCATAGCATTTTCCCCCTCAAAGGCCATTTAAGAGGGGCATGATGATAGTCCATCCTACAGGTTAAAACAGCAAAATCTATGGTCTCAATCTCAGCAAGAAGGCAGTTAGTGGATGCTTTCTGCTTTAAAGGAAAAATTAAATTATTGCCAAGATCAGAAATTATGATATGCAGGCAAAGGTTGATTCCAAATTATCTGCCAAACATTTGGCATAAGGACAGTGGCCACTGCTGTGAAATTTAGCAAAGACAGGAAGCTTCAGGAAATAACATACATCAGGTAGCAATTTTAGTTTCACTATTCTGACATCATTGCCTATAGCATTTAATCATGTGTATTGCATGATAATACTAAATCAATGTATTTCACTCTATATGTTTCAAATACATATGAATTTAATTTGGGTTTAAATCACCAACTATATATTTCATAATCAATATTATCAGTTGTAGCATCAATCACACTGAGTACTAGAAATTGACATTCCCTACCCTGACCTCAGTAATTCTAGTATATATAGTGTATCCTTTTCTCTTCACTTCTCAGGGAAACATTGCTATTCATTTATAAGGTAATGCAATAATACAACTACAGCAAGACATTTTCTCTATGTTCATTAAACCTTTACATTTCATTCTAAATGGTCTGAAACATTTTAGATGTAATTGTCATTTGCAGGCAATATCTGATTTTAAATATAAATTATCAGTTTTTATTACATCATACTAATGTTAATTAGATAAATGTGTGGTGGGTCGGTGTGGATAGATAGGTAGATATGGATAGATATGAAAGAAATATCTTTTAGCTTAAAAATACACAAACCAAAATTTTCTCTCAGAATGAATTAAATTTAGATAATGTATACACTCTACACATAATTTCTTTCCTCACATTTGCCTTTTTTTATCATTGTTTTTATTTATTGATTGATTTAAGAAAGAGAGAGAAACATCAATTTATTGTTTCACTTATGTATGTATTCATTGGTTGATTCTTGTATGTGCCCTGACCAGGGATCGAACTCACAACTTTGGCATATTGGGAAGATGCTCTAACCAACTGAGCTACCCAGCTGGGGCTTCCTCACATTTCTTTCTTATGAAGACAAATGGAACCTGCTGGGAAAGGTTTTAAAACAATGCTAGTAATTTCCCTCTTACAACTCAATAACCAAAGACAACCTGATTTAAAAATTGGCAAAGGTCTTGGGTAGAAAGTCTTTCAAAAAGATACAAATGGCCAGTCAGCACATGAAAGCAGATGCTCAAACGATCATTCTTTATATATTCTAGATAGTAGACCCTTATTGTAAATGAGATATAGGACTGGCAAATATTTTTTACCATTCTATAGATTGCTTTTTTTACTTTATCGATAATTCCCTCCAATGCACAAAAGTTGTTTGGGTTTTTTGTTTGTTTGTTTGTTTTTATTTTAACAAGGTCAGTTTGTCTGTGTTTTCTTCTATAGCATGTGATTGTATAGTAGTACCTAAGAATCCATTGCTAAGATCTAAGGTTGTGATTTTCTTCTAAGAATGTTACGGTTTAAAGCTCTTACATTGAGATATTTGACTCATTTCAGCTAATTTTTATTTAATTGTGTGAGGTATGTTCCAACTTCACTTATTGGCAGTGGATCCAGCAAAATTAATTAATGAGACTACTTTTTACTAATTGAGTAATCTTGGATTCCTTTTGGAAATGAATTGGTCATACATATATGCATTTATTTCTGGACTCATCCTATTCCATTAGTATATTTGTTTCTCCTTATGCTAGTACCACAATGTTTTGATTATGGCAGCCTTGTAATAAGTTATGAAATTAGGATCCGTGAGTCCTCTAACTTTGTTTTTCTTTTTTAGCATTTTTGGCTATAAATAGCCCTAAAGGGCTCCTTGAAATTCCACAGGAATTCGGGGATTGGCTTTTCTATTGCAGCAAAAGGTCATTAGAATTCTAATAGGGATTTTATTGAATCTGTAAATCACTTCAGGTAGTAATGTCTTCTTAACAATATTGTCTTCCAATTCATGAATATGGGGTTGTTTTTCCACTTACTAAAATATTTTTTAGAGAGAACCAAGATGGCGGCATAGGTTAACGCCGGAGATTGCTGCCTTGAAAAACCAAATCAAAACACACCTAAAAGACGGAACGGACATCAACCAGAACCACAGGAAGGCTGGCTGAGTGGAAATTCTACAACTAGGAGGAAAGAGAATATCATACCCAGACTCAGAGGAGGCGCAGTGCTGAAGTGAAATACTCAGGTCCGGAGTGCACGTGGAGCAGGCTGGCGGCGGAGGGCGCGGTTGGTGCTTTCAATCGGGAGGGAGTCTCAGACTCTGAGCTCCAGATCCAGGCGAGTCTCTAGGGACCCAGACTCAAACGGGAGAAGCAGGACTGTCTGGCTTCAGTAGGAACTCGAAGGCAGCTTTCTCTCTGAGGTTTGCAGCGGTTGCTGGGACTCTGTGAGGCAGAGCCTCTAGGGAAGGAACTGAGAGCCGCCATAACTGCTCTCTCCGGCCCACCCTGTTGATCCCGAGCCCGAGCGACCCACCCGCCCCGCCCAAGCCCTGCGCAGAGCTTTTGCCAGGTAGACTCAGGCAAAGGCTAGATTAGCACCTCCCTAGAGTACAGACGTTTTCCCACTGCAGACAAGCTGATTCTCACAGCCAGCTGGCCTGGAGGTCAAATCCCCCTAGTATTAACTACAACAATCAAGGCTTACCTACAGGAGGACTGCACACAAAGACCACCAGGGGGTGCACCAAGAAAGCATAAAAAATGCGGAGACAAAGAAACAGGACAAAACTGTCAATGGAGGATATTCAGCTCAGAACCACACTTTTAAGGTCTCTCAAGAACTGTCTAGAAGCCGCTGATAAACTTAATGAGATCCTCAACAAATCTAATGAGACCCTCGATGTTATGATAAAGAACCAACTAGAAATTAAACATACATGGACTGAAATAATGAATATTATACAGACTCCCAACAGCAGACCAGAGGACCGCAAGAATCAAGGCAAAGATTTGAAATGCGAAGAAGCTAAAATCATCCAACCGGAAAAGCAAAATGAAAAAAGAATCCGAAAATACGAAGATAGTGTAAGGAGCCTCTGGGACAGCTTCAAGCGTACCAACATCAGAATTATAGGGGTGCCAGAAGATGAGAGAGAGCAAGATATTGAAAACCTATTTGAAGAAATAATGACAGAAAACTTCCCCTACCTGGTGAAAGAAATAGACTTACAAGTCTAGGAAGCACGGAGAACCCCAAACAAAAGGAATCCAAAGAGGACCACACCAAGACACATCATAATTAAAATGCCAAGAGCAAAAGACAAAGAGAGACTCTTAAGAGCAGCAAGAGAAAGAAACTCAGTTACCTACAAGGAAGTACCCATACGACTGTCAGCTGATTTCTCAACAGAAACTTTGCAGGCCAGAAGGGAATGGCAAGAAATATTCAAAGTGATGAATACCAAGAACCTACAACCAAGATTACTTTATCCAGCAAAGCTATCATTCAGAATTGAAGGTCAGATAAAGAGCTTCACAGATAAGGAAAAGCTAAAGGAGTTCATCACCACCAAACCAGTATTATATGAAATGCTGAAAGGTATCCTTTAAGAAGAGGAAGAAGAAGAAAAAGGTAAAGATACAAATTATAAACAACAAACATGCATCTATCAACAAGTGAGTCTAAGAATCAAGTGAATAAATAATCTGGTGATCATAATAGAATCAAGGACATAGAAAGGGAATGGACTGACTATTCTTGGGGGGGAAGGGGTGTGGGAGATGTGGGAAGAGACTGGACAAAAATCGTGCACCTATGGATGAGGACAGTGGGTGGGGAGTGAGGGTGGATGGTGGGGCGGGAACTGGGAGGAGGGGAGTTATGGGGGGAAAAAAGAGGAACAAATGTAATAATCTGAACAATAAAGATTTAATTAAGAAAAAAAATAATAAAAAATATATATTTTTTAGTCTCTTTCAGCAATGCTTTATAGTTTTCAATGTACAAATATTTTACCTCCTTGGTTAAATTTATTTCTAGGTATTTTATTTTTGGGGACGTAATTTAAAATAAAATTGCTTTCTTAGTTCCTTTCTTATTGATTTCAGAGAGGAAGGGAGAGGGAGAGAGCGAGAGAGATAGAAGCATCAGTGATGAGAGAGAATCATTGATCAGCTGCCTTCAGCACACCCTCCACTGGAGACTGAGCCCACAACCCAAGCATGTGCCCTGACCTGGGGATCAAACTGTGACCTCCTGCTTCATAGGTCGACGCTCAAACACTGAGCTGTGTTGGCCAAGCTCTTTCTTAGTTTCTTTCCAGCTAATTCATTGCTAGTGCATTGAAACACAACTGATTTTTGTGTTGCTATTTTACCCTCTACTTTGCTCAACTATATTTAGCTCTAATACTTTGTGATTTCTTTAGGATTTTCTGTGTAAATGTGATCATGGGGCTTGTGAATAGCAGCAGCCCACCAACAGAAACAGACAAACATGTTTCTTTGAAAATAAGGTCTACTCTGCTTCCTCCAGTGGAGGGCCACTGGGTATAGGGGCTGTTTTCTTCAATACTTCTACAAGTCCAGGGAGAGTTTGGGTCAGACACACAAAATACCATATACTCACTTACCTTTATTTTTTAAGTTGCCTTCCCTTTAAAATTTCACTGTATACTTTTATGTTGTAAACCTTTATTTATCATAGTTCTGCCATAGTTGATACTGACTGTTTTTGCTCAAATTTGTAATGTGTCTGTGGAAACTCTGGTCTTTGAGCTTCCTACATGCCTTTGCTTTTTCTTGGAAATCAAAACCAGTAAAATGTTGATAACACTAAGTAAAACAGGCGTTTTATAGTGTATCCTTTGGTTAATCAAAGAAATTATTCTGTGAAAAACCTGACCCCACCAAATCATCACAGAGAGAGCAAAAAGCTCTAGGAAACTCAAAAGCCAAAAGCAAACTCATCAGGAGGATGTCGCCATCATAATAATTCTGATCCCACTTCTTTACATTTAAGTGTATCTATTCAATGTTCAAATTCTAAGGCCTGAAGATCTTGTTGAGCTCTAACCTTGGAGTTGGTTGGGTAGTTAGACAATTGATTCTTAGTGATAACAAGGAGTTGAAAAGGAAAAGTTGTTTAAAGAAAAGGATGCCACTCAGAAATAAAAAATGAAATGTCTCCTAAAATACAGAGTGCTATGAATACAAAAAGAGATTGGATATAAATCCTCACTCCCAGCCAGGGATCTTCTGAATATATGTGCACAGTTGCATATTGTTCTAGTTCATAGAGATGCAAATTCATATCTGTTCAATTTTAGAAACGTCTTTGGGAACCCAAAGAAAATCAATTAGATTCTGAAGACAACACTGCTGTGGTCCTGAGATTCAGTGAGTGTCTCAAAGCTCATCACAACCTCATGCAGTGATGGTGCAGATTTACAACAAACCCTAGTCTGCCCTAAAACATCACTTTTTTTTCTAGTGTGAAATTCATGATGATTAAACAAGAGTATTAAAATCCTGTCTAAACAATACTAAACAGGTTATTTTATTTAGATTTTACTTCCTAAATTTTGTTTCAAAAGCATGCATATTAATATCAAATGTTTTTGTTATTAATGTATTGATAGTGTACAGTAGTTTTATACTGAGGAGAAAGAAATAATTAAAGATGCTTTGTTAAGCTTTACCATTAATTTCTCTTCAGAATATCCAAAATTGTTCTGTGAAATGTGTTTAATTATTCATGCTGTTCTCATACTACTTATTTACCATTCAGTATTTTCTTCATTATAGCACATTATTTTGGATATGTTACTATTTCCACACATGGGTCTGAGTAAGTGCATTTTTCTTCATTTTCAGTACATTTCTGTTTATGCTTACAACAATACCAAGTGAAAATGTTTTATTTTGTCATAGAGAATAAATCAAGAATTTCAGTTTTTATATGTAAAAGCTACAGATTTATTACAGGGAAGGAAATATATTAGTTTCATGATATTTGGCTTCAGTATTTCATGTATGTACCTTCCCACTCTGGATATGCATAACCCATAACTCGAAAAATAACTGGCAAAAATACATTATTATATTTGGATTTACTCTGACTCTACATGCCTTATCTGACTCTCTGAATTTAGAAACATGGGCCCAATACTGGTAATTGGAAAGACAATATAATCAATTACAGAAGGACCACAAATGATAGATTAATTAGCCTAGTGTCTTTGGTACACATTTTCACATAGGAACAAAGAACTCTGGGTTCTAAACATACAAATAGAGGTGAGTGTAAGGTGAATTCTGATTATTCAACCTGACACTCTATCAAGTCCTCCTATCCCCCAAAGAGCTTTTGGTGGTGCTTTACAAAGTCAATGAAAATGCTGGCTTTTCTGACTACTACAATATTATAGTCTAGGAAGAATAAAATCCCATTAGCCATTTCATTTTTATTGAAACATTTTCTCATTTCTGACAGTTTCTTCCTTGATCCTGATGGTCCCACAATCTTTTACTTTACAATTTAGGAATGCTAAATTGAGGGCCATAAAATTTGACTCTGTGAATCTTTCCCATTTTTTTGACTGGCAGCTTCCACTGTGATCAGTCATTTGTCTCAGTCTGGACAGAATCTCTGCATCTCAGTTCTGCTCACTAAAGTGATTTAAAACTGCTTTTGCCACGGACAAATATGGCCAAGAAGAGCATTTTCCATGGTTTCAATTCCCAAATGGCATTCTAATCTGTTAGTCACTCTACCAAGGTACTCACCTACTCTCTCACCTTTGCTCAATTTACAAATGTTTATCTTTTGTTCAGTCTGACCTTCTGAGGCAGATGGCAAAACTGCCTCAACCAATTTTTCTGAGCCTACCTTTACAGGTTCCTATTTTCTAGAGCATTTGGTTTATCTCTGCAGTTGGCCTGTGCATGCAGTTTATGGAGCTTATCTGCTGGTAAGACAACCCCAAATAACTTGTTGAAATCCTGCCAGTCAATTTTATAACAGTAATAAGCAGGGAGAACATGTGACGGATCTCTATGACTATTCATATTGGAGAGGGCTATGAACGGTGACTTTTGACTTATGTAATTTGCATGCATTGGTGAAACTGTTGGCTGAAACATCCACCATGTGTCCAGAATCTGCTGTGCATTTACGTCTACAGTGAAATAGAATTTGGGCTCCTATTTCTCAAAGAGTCTACGTGCACATGGATGAAGCTAGAGTGCCTTGACCACACAAACTGAAAGGTAAACCGTGGGCTTTGCACATAGGGCTGAACTTCGGCTCAGTTTACAGTTCTTCTGAAAGGCCCAAAGTTTCAATTTGTAGTTCAAGGTTAAGAAAGATGGAGAGGTTATGTCTACTAGATGGTAACACATGCTTTTTAAGGTATAAAAACTATAGGTTATAAAATTCTGTAAACCTTTTACTTTCTAAGTTATGAATCCTATATAATAAAAGGATAATATGCAAATCGACCAGTAGCTATGAACGAGCTCAATGCAAGAGCTGCCCCCTGATGGTCAATGCACTCCCACAGGGGGAGCGCCGCTCAGCACACGCTGGGCTGACAGCTGGTGAGTGCAGGGCAGTGGCAGGAGCCTCTCCCGCTCTGCTCCGCGGCAGCAGTAAGGAAGTCTAACTGCGGCTTAGGCCTGCTCCGGGGGGTGTGTGTTGGGGGAGAGTGGGCCTAAGCTGCAGTCGGATATCCCCCAAGTGCTCCCAGACTGTTAAAGGGTACAGGCTGGGCTGAGGGGACCCCCCCGCCACAAGTGCATGAATGTCATGCACCAGGCCTCTAGTCTTTGTATATGTAACTGAGATCTCTCAGTGGTTCTCAACCTGTGGGTCGCAACCATCAGAAAACACATACAGCATATCAGGTATTTACATTACGATTCATAACAGTAGCAAAATTACAGTTACGAAGTAGCAATGAAAACAATTTTATGGTTAGGGGTCATCACAACATGAGGAACTGTATTAAAGGGTCGCAGCATTAGGAAGATTTTAAACACCTAGATGAACATGGCATGATCTAACCAGAGTTTTATTCTCAAGGCTTTCTCAAAGCCTTGGAGGTGGGCATGTTGAACTAAATCAAGTTTGCTAAGCAGTAAAAATAATTGTTTAGTTTTCCTTATTGGGTTATGCAAGGTATTTTTATAGTACTTATATGCATCTTTTCTACAATTCTAAAAAAAAAAAGGCAGATATTATTAAAAAGAAATAAGTCCATGACATTTGTTAGTTTAGGACCATTGTGACAGCTATAGAGACCACTGTAGTGAATTTATACTGGAGCAATTTATAGCCAAGAAGCAGGGTAGAGGTCAGTGGAAAATTACTAAGAGGAAAAGCATCAAGGGTAGGAGGATCTGGCAAAAACCAATCTAACTGGCACTTTGCTCTAGACCAGTGGTTCTCAACCTTGGCTGCACATTAGAATCACGTGGGAATCTTTTTAAAATCCTGATTTCTGGGCCTCATCCTCCAGAAATTCTGTTTCTTTGTTATGGGGTGGGGCCACAACATTAGTATCAAAGAAACAGAATTTCCAGAGGATGAGGGCCAGAAATCAGAATTTTAAAAAGATTCCAGGTGATTCTAATGTGCAGCCAAGGTTGAGAACCACTGCTCTAGACAGAACAGAATGATCAGATATCATCTGGGAGATTACGGAGGATGAGGAACCTGATCAGATTTTGAAGTTGATCAGATACTGAGGCAGAATGGGAGGAGTTACAGTTAAAATATCTTAGCAGGGTTCTTGCTAAAACTGGATTTTATGAGAAAGTACACAGGTCTAGGAGAAGGCTCAGGAAGCTGACTAAAGTTGGAATATTTAAATGTCAGTATTTCCTTACACAGAACCATAATGTCTTCAGCAGAATTCTGGATTTCATGCATTTTAAAAAATTTATATAGTTAATTACATATGACTAGAGGCCCGGTGCACATCATTCATGCACCTGGGGCAGGGGGCGTTGTCGCTCAGCCTGACCTGCACCATTTTGCACTCCAGGAGCCCTCGGGGGATGTCCAACTGCTGCCGAGGTGGGAGAGGCTCCCACCACTGCCATACAACTCACCAGCCATCAGCCTGGCTTGTGGCTGAGCAGCACTCGGTTGTTTCACCGTTCGGTCAATTTGCATATTACCCTTTTATAATATAGGACTAGTAGCCCGGTGCACAAAAATTTGTGCACTCGGGGAAGGGGGTGTCCCTCAGTTATTAAATATTTATCGGCACAACACTGACCACATTGGTGATGGTGGTGGTCTTGTCAGAATGTGTTATATTATGCAGCTGAAAATCTATTTAAGCAGATTTGATGTAGATATTTTCAAAAATGGAAGAATTGTCCCTGTCAACTATTTTAGTTGATTCATATCTTCACTAATTGTCATCATTGCAAAGTTTTTGGTCCCCTTATGGATTGCTGGATATAATAGGTCATGTGCTGTCCCTGTCCTTTGTAGCCTTTGTTACCTTAAGGACTCTAGTTTTCCATTTATATGTTTAAGTACCAAACTTACCGGCTTAAAAATGTAAGCTTTTAACACTGCTCTCTCTGTTCCATATCCTTCCAATGAAAAGTGGAGTTGGGTTGCAACACAGGAGAGAAATTCAGAAGGGAAATATTGAAGTAATGACTGCAGTAGGAGAAGAGGGAACCTATTTCCCTGGCCACAGGCGCTGGTGCCTGGACCACAGGGCTGGAAGCTTCTCCAGGTGGCTGCAGCCTGGCACCTCGGGCAGGTGGCTTGTCTGTCTCCTGGGCTGCAGCCAGCCGCAGGCGCTGGCGCCTGGACCAAAGGTGGGCGGCTTCTTTTGGCAGCTTCTTCTTCTTCTGTGCTCCCAGGGAGGGCAGTCAGTTATGTGTATATGTGTGTGCATGCAAACATAGGCATGTACACGTGTGTATGTGGAAATCTGCTGGGCAAGTCAAAACCATAGAAGAGTTGCCCCCTATCTCTTGAATCTTCCAGAGATATCTCCCACTTTTTTATTCTATCACTATTGGAGAGTATTTGCAGCCAGCCAGCCAGTAACTCTCTCAGTGTCTATTTCTGACTTCTTCTTTCCCTGTCTGTCTTCCAACCCCTAATCATATTTCCACCTGGATGCACCATATTTACTCCAAATATGCTGTATAGAGAAGGAGGCAGGATGCTGTCTTCCCATGAATAGTACTCAGTAACAAACCAATTGCATTTTAGTTGGGCAATGCCTCTACCCACCCTTCAAATCCCTTCCACCATGCATTTCTGTTTCCCTTTTTGTTTGTTGGATTTTTCTGCTGCTTCTTCTCCTCACCCCACCACCCTTGGATTCTAATGTAAAATTCTTTTACCATGTCAAGAAATTATTAAAAATACAGGTACTTTGAAAAAAAAAATACAGGTACTTTTCCGATCACCGGCAGGGGTGTGGGGACAGGAAAGAGGCGGCTTCTGGCCACCCAAGATCTACATGGCAGCACATAGAGGCCAGGACCCGGTCTCACGGGTTTTACGCATGCAGTTTGAAAGGTGCTCATGATCTACGTCGTGGCCAGGACCCAGTCTCATGGGGTTTGCAGTTTGAAAGGTGCTCGCGATCTACCTGGCGGCATGTAGCGTCTAGGACCCAGTCTCACAGGTTTTACCCATGCAGTTTGAAAGGTGCTCGCAGCAGGTAGAGGTCAGGAGCCGTTCTCAGGGGGTTTTACCCGATCAGTTTGAAATGTGCTCGCCATCTACGTGGTGGTTAGGACCCGATCTCATGGGGTTTGCAGTTTGAATGGCGCTCGCGATCTACCTGTTGGCACATGGCAGCCAGGACCCAATCTCATGGGGTTTTACCATGGGTCTCAGCTGAATGATGCATTACTTTATGCAGGTGGAAATAGAAGTTTAGATTTCACATTATATTCATAATAAATTAACAATTGAAAAACTATCTGCAAGATTAAACATTTTTGTTGTTTTATTAAAAAAACAACAAGGAGCTTCTCTGATTGGTTGCTCAAAATATTTTATACTTAGCGTTTCTAAAGATAAAGAGTATTACACTGATCTTAAGTTGCATATTTTTTTCAAAAATTTACTTATCAGAAATTGAGAAATGTCTTGCAATCAACAGTTTATATTATAATCCTATCTTGTACATGGCATATTACCAAAAATTACAGTCATAGATAACTTGGAGTTGTTTAAATATAGCATATTTTATGTAAAGGGAGAGAAGACAGTTTAGATTATTATAAAAATACATCATCAGCTAAGTAGACTTCAGTGTAGAATATATGGTATATAAGACAGAAAATGCTAAAAATAGATGAAAGCAAACTTCTTGGGAATTATGAACCTTTTGGGTGGTTCATTACAAGTATCTTGATTATAGGCTACAAGGTCCTCTGAGGTTCCTAAGTCCACTCATTTTAGCAGTGCATATATTGTTCAGGAATTACATGTACAGAAAACTGTGACATAAAGCCAAGGATATCAATCATAACACCTCTTCACATAAGGTTTTGGGTTGGATCATTCATCTTAGTAAACTAAATAAGCTTACCCTAGATTTTGAAATAAACAAGCAGAAATGTCTGGCATAGATACTGGTATGTCTTCCCTGCCATACACAGAAGCATTTTAGAGACACATAAATTCAAGAGATAGTCTCATTTGCATAAGGATGTTAGGGTCCATGCTAAGAAGAAGAAGGGCCCTTGTTAGAAAAATGAGACTCACCTTAAAAATTGTGTATTTATATGCATTTGCAGGAAGAGGTCCAGGGAAAATTATGATCTATCACAGAAATATTGATGGAGGAAAAGATTAGATTATGTCTTTGGATCATTAAAGTTAGCAGAATCCTGAAAATTAAAAATATAATTTGGACAAGGCTTCTGGTATTACATATGATTGAAGCCCGAATATTAGTAATGTGCATCCAAAACAAGAGCAACTCACAAGAGGTTGGGCCACAATTAGTCACACTTGACCTAATGTTCCTGAATGTGAAACAGTCTGGTGAATGTTAATCTCCAACCATTTTCATCAGTTGGAATAGTCACCCTCTCTGATTATTCCTCCTGCAGGTCTATAATGAAAACACTACATATATGTTAAAAAATAATTGACTAATCCAATTATATTCATTATTTTATATTTTATAATTTGAAATGCTATATTTTACTTCTTTGAAAATACAATGTGCTTTGATTATATTGTTTACATATGAAGACACAAAACAATGCCAAGTAATAATAGTTATTATTGTTTCTGTATTGTAAACATTGCTTGAGACACATTTTTGTAAGATATGTATATATAAGCTTTGTGCCAAAAAATGTATATAGATTTTTAATAATTATAAAGCCAGTGTTTATTAACATACATTTAGTATTCAAAATTAAGTGAATTACTAGCTATTAAAGTGTGTATATATTTTTTTGAGACACCGTATAGGTTGCAAAAGAATAAAATCTTTCCAATAAGATTTAATATTGCTGAGAGAAAGGTCTATGAGAGGAAACATTATAGCAGTTGATAGGTTATTATGTGTAACTGTTCAGAATATTTCATGAACATGTTTCAAATCTCTGTAGATGCATCAGGGTAGGGAAGTGAATTTCAATTTTGAGGGATAGTCACAAAGGAAAAGTAATGGGGACATCTCTATCAAGAAGTGCAGCTCCAACTGCTAAAATAGGGCCACAGAAATATTTGATTTCTACACCTAATGCTTGGTGGATGTGAGTGAGGACCGTATTTAGTTACCATGTGATATGATGCTAACACAAATTGACAGAAGGAATATTTACAACTGGAGTAGCAGCCTGGAGGTCAAATTGCCTTAGGGGTTGTGAAGGGCATGCACTTAGAAGAAAACATACCTAAGAATATCTCCTTTATTAAAGGAGAAAGTTGTATATTGCATAACTTGCTGTTTTAAATTTCATGATAGCTTGTGTGATAAGAGATGGAATGATACTTCCTTTAATATTCAATGAATAATTCATGAATGCTGAGTAAAGAGTGCTATAGCTCAAGGAGCCATGGGAAGTCAATAGCAATGTAGAACTCATACATGGGAACTCTTTTTTTCCCAAAGCAACATGAGACTGTTGTAATAAAATATAGGTAATCTTAAAAATTATGCTTTAACTAATACATTAACTGCTGTACCATTTGACTTAAGATTTTTAATCTGTAAATATGCTACACTCATTGAAAATCAATAGAACAGATTCTTTTTTTCTGGTAACTCTTCATATAGGGGTAGTTCCTTATTCTAACTCTAAACTAGATATATTATTTCCTAATTAGTGGTGGTATATTATTTTATTACTAGAGGCCCGCTGCACGAATTCCTGTACAGGTAGGGTCCCTAGGCCTGGCCTGTGATCTGGGCTGCGTGTCCACTGCCAGCCAACCCCAGTTCCCAGTTCCCCATTGGGCGATCAGAGCCTGTGGGCTGGGGGTAGCTCCTGCATTGAGTGTCTGCCCCCTGGTGGTCAGTACGTGTCATAGCCAACCAGTCGTTCTGTGGTCCAATTGATTTTCATATTATGATTTTTTTTTTTATATAGACTAGAGGCCCGGTGCATGAAAATTCATGCACTGGAGGGGTTGTCCCCCAACCTGGCCTGCCCTCTCTCACAGTCCAGGAGCCCTTAGGAGTGGGTGGCAACCCAGCAATCAGGGTAAGTCAACGCCCTCATCACACCTCTGCTGCTGCCACTGCCGGCAGTGTAAGCCTTGGCCAGCCCTGGATACCTGAGCCATGGGCAGCCCTGGGTGGCTGGGCAGCCGTCATCCAAGGCTTACCTGTGCCTCTGGCCTGCCCTGGGTGGCTGGGCCACCAATATCTGAGGCTTGCCTGCGCCTCAGGCTGGCCCTGGGGAGTTGGGGGGCTGAGGGCGGGTCTGCCCACACCACACGCCTGCCACACCCCCAGCAAGGCTGAAAGGACTGGGGGACTTCAGCAGGGCTAAGGGAACTGAGTGCCACCATCGTGTGGCTATGGGTGCTGCCATCTTTGTGATGGTGTGACAGGCAATTTGCATATTCCCTCTATTAGATAGGCTGTTTTTCTTAGATCATACTTTATAATCTGCATTTCACCACATAAATATTATGGCTTTTTTTTTAATCAAATTTATTTCCCATGACTTTATTAACAAATAGATACCTGCTGTCTCTTAGGAATTTTTTTATATGAAAGAAAGATACAAATATTTAAAATATATAGAAAAGCCAAGAAATGAATGTATTAGAGCCTTTTGATGCCATCAGCCAAATTAGAAAACATTAATATTTTATCACGTTTACTTCAACTATTTCTTTTAAAAACATATGCCACTTGAACTGTAACTAGAGAAATCTTTAAATTCTTTTCATTCCCTGCAACAAAACTAGAAGTAATATATATCTTTTATTATGTAGAATTATTCTTTTGCATTAAATTCTGGCACTGATAATTTTTGAAATCTTACTGCATTTGTACTCCAAAATAAATGTCTTAATTTAAAATACCTCCTTAATTAACAATACATACAGATATGGCTCTTTATTTCTCCTTTGTTGAATTAGATTGCTTTTTCCATTCAATAGAATCTTAAATTTGTGAGAATTATCTAAACTTTTTCAAAAAGTTGCCTTTCTTTACAAATGTTCAAAGTGTCTTCTTGAATAAGTACCATTGTCCTGTATCAAATTTAATAGATTTTTCTCAGGGCCCCCTGGTGAATGTTTGGATAAGACAACTTTTTCTCCCAGCTGTTAATCCAACTCTGATGAAAACTCAAACCAAATTGACAATCCTAATAGAAACAGAGATAGATGGCGAAACTCTAGTGACTTCTTTCTCTACAAAAGTGACTGATAAAACATATAGGCTTCCTTTGGAGTTAAAGAAGAAATGATTTGGTGTTTTATTTCCCAAGGCTCAGCATGTTATGGGCTAGTTTTTTTTTCCCCTTTGAGAAACTATATCTTATTTATGAATAATACCTTTTGAAACCGCAGCATTTATTTGATATAAAAATAAAGGCAGTACATTTGCAAAAAGGTTATACATGTGTCACAGAAATCTGCTGGCCTATATTCTATCCCTTTAAAATCGGCTCTGGTTGAATGAATATCACTCATCCAAGTAAGAACTTTATCCCACACTACAAATGTGCTTAAGAGCTCATTACCAAGCATAATTCCCAATTCCCAGGTGTATTCTGAGCAGTAGAAAAGGCAAAGTCTGGTTACATTTAGTAGCTTCATTTACTCCAAACTTGTGGAATACTAAACATTGATGATTGCTCTCCTTTCTCCCCAGTGATACATGACCTATCTGCCTACTTAACAGCTTATGTGTTTCGCTTATGTATGGAGAAAATATTTTCTTAAAACTATTAACAGTATTATATTTTGAGACTATGTAACATCTTTTAACACATGTTTATTTTTTATAATTTAACATTTATTTCAAATACCTTTTAGCAATTGGAGTTACATGAGAAATTATTTCTAAAAATTAATGCACATCTCTTCCAATGTAAGATGCCTTCTTGTGATTAAGGGGAGGGGTCTTGCATGTTTTAGCAGCTTGCATTAAAGTGTACTTTGTCAGTATAACCAAGTTCTTTATTTTTGAAAAATCAAAGTTTGTGGCATAACTTTAACAGTAGGGAAAGTATTAAAAATAATGTTATCACATTTTGGATGGTGGGCACATAATGCAATATATGCAATATACTAATCATGTATCATAGAAAGGTACACGTGAAACCTATATTATCTTATTAACCAATGACACCCCAATAAATTTAATTTTAAAAAAGATTACAAAATAATGCCAATCACATTTAAATTAAGACTCAATACCTAATTTGGCTCAAAAGTAAACAACTATTTAGCAAAGTAATTTCAGGCTTTTACTGAAATTGTAAGATTTTAACAAGCCTACCATTGATTAAAAGTTTTTCACAGAGCCAAAACCGGTTTGGCTCAGTGGATAGAGCATCGGCCTGTGGACTGGAAGGTCCCAGGTTCGATTCCGGTCAAGGGCATGTGCCTGGGTTGCGGGCACATCCCCAGTAGGGGATGTGCAGGAGGCAGCTTATCAATGTTTCTCTCTCATCAATGTTTCTAACTCTCTATCTCTCTCCCTTCCTCTCTGTAAAAAATCAATAAAATATATTTTTTTTAAAAAAAGTTTTTCACGGAGCTATACATTGTAAAATTCTACTAACTTCAAATTAGCATCTTTTTTCAAGAGCTTCCATGTGACTTTGAGCATTTATTTTAACACTCTTCATGTTGTATCGTGGCTATTTATAGCTTTATAGTACATCAGTATCTTATTTTCTTTTCACAACCAAAGCTTATGTTAGAAATAGTCAGGCCCTGATTGGGTGGCTCAGTTGGTGGGAGGGTCATATGGTCCACCAAAATGATTGAAGGTTTGATTCCTGGTCAGGGCACAGGCTTGAGTTGTGGCTTCTATTCCTGGTGGAGTCATATATGAGAGGCAATCCATTGGTGTATCTCTCACAAATATGTTTTTCTTTCTCTCTCCAAAAGAAATAAAAATATATACTTGGATGAGAATTAAAAAAAAAAAGAAATAGCTGAGCAACTTTTAAGGAATAAAAAATGGATCAAAGTGTCAAATTAAATATGCAGATATTCTCAATGCAATCAGCTAGGATACATGTTACAGAAACATTAAGTGAAAATACATAGTTTGAATATATAGATTGGTAGTAAAGATGTAATAGATCATAAGAAGTATGCACACAAAACAGTTATAAAGAGCTGCAAAATTAGGTGAAAACAACTAAAAGGGGAAAAAAGAAAATACTATAGCTAATTTTGAAGTTATGGGGAAAATGAGAACATCAACCTCTGAATAGTGGAAGTTAAATATATAAACAGGTTAAGCATTTAACAAAATAGATGGAAAGTGTACAAAATTAAAAGAAGAATCTTTTCTAGGAAACAGGCCTTTGATATTACTTATAAAATTGAGCGAATGCAAAGCATTGTGGGAGCCATGACTTTTCAGCCTGTTGGATAATTACTGTGCATTTAAATATGAATCAAACATATTTTTTCTTTCATTGAAGCTCTATTTTATAGTGCAAGAAATGGAATTACAGTGGCAGTAGACAAAGCACATACATGCTCTATTATTTGTATATAATTTTTGAAATATCATGCACATATTCAGTTTTGATCTAAAATGAATTGATCACATGCTAGAGGGGAAAACTCATTCATCTTAGGAAGCATTACTTTTCTTCCCAATGGGTGCTAATTTTCTTTGAATGAGGAGATTGCATTGCATACATATAAGCAGGAGTTTTCTATTAGGACATATTCAGAAAGAAGAAAAATGGTTGAAGGATTTTGAAGCCTTCTGAGGATAAATTCCAATACTCGTATTGATGGAAACTTCTAATGATGTTAAATTGCATGTCATTTTGATACCTGTCAGAATTCCTGCCAAATTTCAAGACAATTTTTGGTGTATAGTGTGAAATAGACATAAAGGTTTTTTGGTTTTGCTTTTTAGGAAGATGCCTAATAAATCTTGTGTATGTTTCTTTTATTTATTTCAAAATTGTTTTGCAGTTTTTTTTGGCTTTATTTTTAAGTTAATAAATCCAGTTTATTTCTAACCCCAAATTAATATATGCACACAAATGTGTATAAATACACATATATATGCATATATTTATGTGAAATATCAATTCAGAAGGCTACTATGTACTTAATGTTTTTGCATTTTTTTTGTTTTATTTTTCAATACAGTTTCTTCCAATATTATAGTGTATTAGTTTTATGTGTGATGCATAGTGGTTAGACAATAGGATTAAGAATTAGCCAAATTGGGAGTTCCAAAATAGTCAGGGGGATATAGGAAATACAATCAATAGTATTGTAATAACTATGTATGGTGCTGAAAATATAAGGGGAACACTGTGCAAAATGTATTATTTTCTTTTTGCAGTATTTATCATGAGATCATATATATATATATATTTAGATTTATGTCTAAGTATTTGATGTTATTGTAAATGGTATTTTTTTTAAACTTCCAATTTACATTTGTCTTGATTTTATAGAAATACAATAGGTTTTGTATATTGACATCTTATTCTGTGAAAATACTCAACTTATTTATTAGATTTAGTAACATTTTAATAGGTTATTTGATTTTCTATGTAGACAATCATGTGATCTCTGAATAGAGGTCATTTTATTTCTTCCTATCTAATATTCATATGATTTTTCTTCATTATTGTCATGATGAGTTTTCTGAGGAATGATAGGTCTTTGGCTGGTGTCAGGATACTATTGTCACTAAACTAGTTGGGAAATATTCTCTTCTTTTTTGAAATTTCTTTTAACAATAAGTACCAGGTGTACCTTATAATAATGCGAATTTTGTAATCAAAGAAAACACGATAATTTCAAGAGAAACATCAAAACTGCTTTATTCAAAGTAATGTCCATCGCTAGCTACACATTTCCCCCATCTTTCAGGGAATTTGTGGATACCGTCCCAATAGAACTGTTCTTGTTTTGAGGTAAACCATTCAGAGACTCAATTTTCCACCTCTTCTTACATTTAGAAGTGCTGCTCAGAAACTGTGTGTGCCATCGATCGGAACAAGTGGTAATCTGAAGAAGCAAGGTCTGGTGAATACAGCGGGTGGGTTAATACCTCCCAGACAAGATCTTTTAACGTGTCTTTAACTGGTTTTCAAGTGTGTGATGGCGTGATATCATGAAGCAAAATTATTTTGCTGTGTCTTCTGGAACATTCTGGTCCTTTTATGATCAAAGTGTGGTTCAAATTGATTATTTGTTGTCTGTAGTGATCAGTATTAATGGTTTCACCTGGTTTTAGGAGCTCATAATACACCACACCTTCCTGATTCCACCAAACGCAGAGCATTGTCTTCTTTCCGAAGCAATTTGGCCTTGCAGTTGATGTTAATGGTTGACCTGGATCAACCCAGGATTTTGTGCATTTGGGATTCTCAAAAGAAATCCACTTTTCATCACCAGTCACAATTCGATGCCAAAAAGACGTTCTTTTGTGCCGTTGAAGCAACATTTTACTGATGACTTTTTGGTTTTCCATTTGTCTTTTGTTCAGTTGATGTGGCAACTATTTTCCTTCCTTTAAAATTTTTCCTGTTGCTTGTAAACGTTCGGAAATTGTTTGCTGAGCAACATTTAATCTTTCTGCAAGTTGTTTTTGAGTTTGACATGCAACTTCATCCAATAATGCTTGTAATTGTTGGTCTTCAAACTTTTTTGGTTGATCTGGGCGTTCTTTGTCTTTCACATCGACCAGCATTCACAAGTATCTTGAGATGGAGCATGTTCACCATAAGCTTCCTGAAGTATACGATAACTGTCAGCAGTACTTTTCTTCAAAATAAAGTAATGAATTAAAACTTCCCACAAATGCTCTTTTTTTGGCACAATGTTCGACATTTTTAAGTGTAAAAATATCTATGATGTTAATACTTTCAGCAAATTTGACATATGAAGTTTTGAAGCTTGCTGTCAACACAACAAAATAGCATACATATCAAATCACATATATATCAACGTGTGTAACTCCATCTATTGAAAAAAAGCCGCATTATTAACCAGTACACCTGGTATTGGGCCATGTTTATGTATTTGAGAGTAATTACATATTTGAGGGAAGCTAACTGGACCTGGGATTTTCTTTGTAGGTAGTAGACTTTTTCCACTTGTAATATTCCTTATTCAAGCCTAGCTTTTCTGATTTAATATAGCCACTAAAACTTTCTTTTAATTATTGTTGAATTATATATATATATATGTATATATATATTTAATGATGTAGTTTTTTTGAACAATATACTTATGTTTATTTAAAGTGTAATTCTTATAGACAAAAATAGAGTCAGGATCTATATTTTCTTAAGTAATTAGAGCTCAGTTACTCTTAATGAAAATTTCTTTTACTGATTAAGTTATTACATATGTGTCCTTATCCCCACATTACCCCCCATGCCCCCCACTCATGCCCTCACCCCCCTGTTGTCTGTGTCCATTGGTTAGGCCTATATGCTAGCATATAAGTCCTTTGGATCTCTCCCCCTATCCCCACCCTCCCCTACCTTCCCTCTGAGGTTTGACAGTCTGATCGATGCTTCTCATACATATATGCGATTTGATATGTATGCTATTTTGTTGTATTGATTGATGCTTCTCTGTCTCTGGATCTTTTTTTTTTTTTCATCAGTTTATGTTGTTCATTATATTCCTCTTATTGAAATTTTTAAAGTGGTAGGATTAAAATCTATCTTTATAGTTGTATATTATTTATTCTACCTTTTTTCCTTTTTCTCTCTTTTTATGGTTGTTTTATGCTTATCTTTATGTTTCTTTATTGAAGGTTTACAATATATCTCTATAATGTATCAAATTATAGCTGTAATGTTAACTGTAAGTTAACATTACACTTCTTCACATTAATATATAAATCTTACAACAGCAATTTCCCAACTTCTCTTTCCATCTTTTGTGCTATTTGCTGTCAAACAGTTTACTTTTCATACATTCCAGACAATAACACATTGGTACTAATTTTCCTTAAAATATTTAATTTTTATTTTATATTCCCTTTATTTTAACCATTGATTATTGGTTGTTTTTGGAGATTCACATTTCTGTTTGGTCTCTTGATAATGGATCCTCTCAGCCTTTGTTTGTCAGAAAAGAAGTCTATTTCTACATTTTTGGTGAAATATATTTTCAGCATACATAGAATTTGGCATGGCAGTGATTCTATTATTGTTTCAGCATTATGGAGTGTTAATTAATTATCTTATGACTTAAACATTATTCATTTTGATGTACTGTGTCTTTTATTTTCATCTGCTTTGGGATTTTTAAAAAATCTTTAATATGTGATAATGTGAATATGATCTATATAGGTGTGTGTATATGTTGATATTTATTCTCCTTTTTAAATGATTTTATAGATTTCAGAGAGAGGAAGTATGAGGGAGAGAGATAGAAACATCAATGATGAGAAAGAGAGTCATTGATCTGCTGCCTCCTGCACTCCCCCTACTGGGGATTTAGCCTGCAACCAGGCATGTGCCCTGACCAGGAATCTAACTGTGAACTCCTGGTTATGAGTGGACTCTCAACCACTGAACCACACCAGCTGGGCAGTATTTATTCTCTTTAATTAATTTAGTTTCCTGGATCCATGATTTGATTTCATTCATTATATCTGGAAATGTCTCAACCTTATGTCTACTAATATGTGTTTTCTATTACATTCTTCTGCTTTTAGATATCCATTTACTAGTATGCAAAATTGTTTGAAAATTTTCTATTGTTTATAGAGATTCTAATTTTGTTTGTTTCCATAGTTATCTTTTATACCCCCATCCCTCGGTGGTTTACTGTAGGTAATTTGTATTTATCTGTCTTCATTGATTCTTTCTTCAGCTGTGTCAAGTCTACTGATCAGCCCATCAAAGGGACTTTTCATCTCTGCTACCCTTCTTCTCACATTTCTACCTGATTCTTTATTATAGTTTCCATTTCTCTGTGAAATTTCCAATCTGCTCTTCCATGTTCAACACCTTTTCTACATCTAACACATTAATCACAGTTATTTTAAACTAGAGGCTCAGTGTACGAAATTCGTGCATGGGGGGAAGGGGTCTCCTCAGTGCAGCCAGTACCCCCTCCAATCTGGGATCCCTTGAGGGATGTCCGACTGCCAGTTTAGCAGTTGGATATCCCTCTCACAATCCAGAACCACTCGCTCCTGATTGCTGACCTGCCTGCCTGCCTGGTCGCCCATAACTGCTCCCACTGCCGGCCTGATCACCCCTCACTGCCTCCGCGTGACAGCATGATCACCCCTAATTGCCCCCACCCCCCCTGCCAGCCTAATCACCCCCAACTGCCCACCCTCCCAGCCTGGTTTCCCCTAACTGCCACCCCCCCACCAGCCTGGTCGCCTCTTACTGCCTCCCCCCCCCGCCAGCCTGGTTGCCCCCAACTGCCCCCCCTGCCAGTCTGATTGCTCCCAACTGCCTCCCTCTGCCAGCCTGGTTGCCCCATGGCAGCCTGCTTGTTCAGTCGTTTGGTTGTCTCTCACTAACCCCCCTGCTGGCCTGGTCGTAGGCAGCCATCTTGTGAGGGTGTAAGGGTTAATTTGCATATTGCCTCTTTATTATATAGGATTTCCTTTCTGTCCAACACCTGGGTCATACCTGAGTGTGTGATTTTTTCACTTTGTACTTATAACTGGGTATGTATGTGCATATGTTCCTAGTAAGTTCATGAGGGGAGTTGAATTAATATTTTCAAGAATTGAATTACGGTTAGGTTTTGTTGTTTCAATGCACCATTAGCTTCCGATTTATCCAGTGTTACCTTGCCTGTCCTTAGGGTGGTGTCTGGTTTGCTGAAGATTTTTTCTCAGTGCCCTTTTCCTCTGTTAGACCTTCTCTGTGTGTCTGTCCCTCAAAACAGGGCTCACTCTCTCTCTCTCTCTGCAGTCATTTCTCTCTGAATAATAAGATTGAGTACTTGCTAGACAGGATGTGGGAAAGGATTTTCTGTCTCCTAAGCAGCCACTGAATTTCTGAGTCTCAGAACTGGTCTCAGTGTTCCCCCCTGGCCACCCCCCATCCCCCGACACATACCTTCAGTGAAAGAACAGCTCTATTTTAGAAGACCTCTAATGTTTTTTCCTCCTCTCCCAGCGGTATAGGGTTTTCTCATCTTTCCTCCTTTCCAAGCTGTAGTGGGCCTCCACTTGTGCCCTGTAGGCACTAGAGTTTGCTGCCTATCCCCCAGTGGCTTTATGCTTCCTTTCCCTTCTACCAGGATCCCACCCAGTGGAATGCTTTCTCCCATCTTCAGCATTGTCCCTAGAAAAGAGCCTGTGAAAAGGCCAAGTTCCTCTTGTATATGCAACTTCCAGGGGCTCTGTGTTTTCACTCTGACCCATACTTAGAATTTGCCACTTTAACAAATTTCAGTGTTTCTTTACTATGTTAACACTACATGTTTACTGAGCACTTACTCTGCACCAAACAGAAGGCTAGAATCAAAGGATTCAATGATGAGTAAAACAGAGGCTTCCAACTTTAATACCAGTTTTTCTCAATCTTGTCTTCATACTAGAGTTTTCATGTGTTAACCTAGAAATAAAAGTTGCCCTGACCGGTTTGGCTCAGTGGATAGAGCGTCGGCCTGTGGACAGAAGGGTCCCAGGTTCGATTCCGGTCAAGGGCATTTACCTTGGTTGCAGGCACAACCCCAGTAGAGGGTGTGCAGGAGGCAGCTGATTGGTGTTTTTCTCTCATTGATGTTTCTATCCCTCTCCCTTCCTCTCTAAAAAAATCAATAAAATATATATATTTTTTAAAAAAGTCAAATTCAAGAGGCAGCTTGTGTTTGAGATCGTAGAATTGCATTGATGGGGCACAGATTTAGGCAGAAACCCAAATTGTTCCTGATTACAGGGTGAAAGCAAGGTGTTTTTATGAGAAAAGGAAGAGAATTAATTACATGAGTAGAGAAAGGAACTGCTGTTGGTGTTAAAAAACTGAGTTACACCTTAGCTGTACATGGGTGCTTACTGATTCTATCTTCAGAAGGAAGGTCCTATATCAACAGTCCTTATGGTCAGGATATCTGCTTTCCTGTTAGTTTTACCAACAGTTGTTTGTAAGACAATGTTGTTTTGGCCCAGTCCAAAGGTTATTTTACCTAGTTCAAACATTGCAAAGGTTTAAGGGGCAAGACATGTAAACATTTTATCTGGGATTGCTGCAGATAAGCTGCCAGGAGGCACGGGAGAATTAATCAGAGGAAATTCAGGAAAGTAGCCTTTCTTTGTAGGTGCACTAGTGCCATGACTCAAGGGATTCAGTCTCCAAATCCTCAGTGATGAATATGGGCAAAGCTTTCCCTTAATACCTTTTGGTTTCCTTGTCCCCCAAATATGGATCAGGCTTCCAAACTTTTTGCTGGCTTTCCAGCCCCCCATGAGTTGGGATGGGGCAAGTGAGATTACACTCAGAGGCCTGTCTGGCATCAGTGTTGCCAAACCCCTCAGGGGGTTGTATATGGTTCATGGCCTCTATAAAAGGGGAGTATTCCGGGAAACAGGTTCCGCAAGGCAGGACAGGCATCACAGGTAAGAATGGAGTTTATCGACAAGCAAGAGTGTGCGTCAGAATGCAGGTTACTGGCACAGATTCAGATAGCTAGCTCCCCCAAAATGTCTCATTTTCCCCTTCAGAATGACTGCTCTGGCTCCATGTATAAATGCGCCATTTATGTCAACTTTTCACACATGACTCTGAGAGGCCCTAGCTAGCACCCAGATAAATTAAACCAGATTTTGTGGAGGTGGGACCTATATAATAGTATTTTGTAGAGCTCCCCATATGATTCTATTCTACAACCAAGCCTGACCACTAGGCACTCTACAATCCCATCTCCTACGACTCCTGTTTCTCATCAATTTAGCACCTAGGGCCTTATCAAAATATGCCTTACTGTGTAATAACACAGTTGCCTTTTAGAGAAAAAGGCATTTACTGAATTAAAAATGGAAAACAAACCTTACAAAAAATTCTTTCTTCCTCTGACTGTGGTTCTATGGTGTTTCCCTGGCGGATCAATTCTTATTATCCATCTTATATTCCTTTCAAATTAGGAAAAACTCTGCTTCATGTTTGAATCAATGGGGTAATATTTATGGAACAGGAGCTTAGCTGAGGAGGGGACAAAGCTGATGTGCATAACTGCAAGTCCCTGGGTAAAAAGATGAGACAGACATTAACAAGAGGCACACTGTCTCCTGGTGAGGCACTTAAAGAAACAGAAACAGAAATTACTTTTACTCTGAGAAGCAACTGAATCACACTAATTGTGAGACCTGGAAAAAGGTGGAGAGAGTAGTGGCTGTACTTCCACTAAGAAAAGTGTATGAATGCACTTCATTTTTATCAGACTTACCCAGATAAAGGGCTTAGACACTAATCCTCCCAAATTCCCCTAAAACCCAGTTGTGACTGCTTCAGAGGCAGCTAAAACAGAAAGAAATGGATTTTTAAAACAGATTTTTGACTGAAATAATAATAAAAAATTACCAGTAAACCACTGGACACATTAAAATACCACTTAAAAATCGTAATGTGTACACCAGAAAGCAATCCAACTATTGCATTCACAATTCTGTGACTTTAAATTGTATAACTGTTATAACTTCATATTAATAAAATTATATCAGAAGAGTGCAGGTATGGGCTTTGGTGATATGATCAAAAGGACAGTTTAAAGTATCAGATTGCAAGCAAATAGGGCCTTTACTTATCACTTTAGCAGTAATCAAAGTTAGATTTGATTCAAACTCCACAAAGGGCTTTCCATTCATAATCACTATATAGAACAATACTTTGTAGGCAATCAATAAATATGGTAGAAGCAATTGAATCTCACAGTTGTAAGAATATATAAACAGTGAAAAATCAAAAGACGTTATTTGATAAAATTTCTGGAAATTCTAATTGAAAAATGTATGTTAAAATTGAGGCCATAATGATGGCTGGCTGTTTTTAATTAGCACTGAATTGCTATTTTGTGTAAGTCTTATTCCTCTAAACAATGCTAGGTAAACTAATACCAAAAGTGAACCAGACAAAATGTTAGATTGGTCATACAGTATGTATACTTCAATATTAAGAAAAGTTTCACAAGAATGCTAAAATATGGATTGCTATTGACAAGTTCTGCACTATGATTCTAACTTAAAATTTATTATTTCACCCCGGCTTGTGTGGCTCAGTGGTTGAATGCTGGCCCATGACCCAAGAGGTCACAGTTCAATTCCTGATCAGGGCATATGCCCAGTTTGGGCTTCAACCCAAGTGGAGGCATGCAGGAGGCAGCCAATCAATGATTCTCTCTCATCATTGATGTTTCTATTTCTCTCTCCCTTCCTCTCTCTTTAAAAAAACCCCAATAAAAACATTTTAAAAATTATAACAGCACAATAGGCTGTTCTTTTGTTACAATTGGAGACATATTAAAGAAGTACATGATGCAGCTCTGACTGGTTTTGCTCAGTGGTTAGACCACCATCCCACAGACCAAAGGTCTTGTTTTGATTCCCTGTCAAGGGCACATCCCTGGGTTGTAGGCAATATCCCTGGTCCCAGTCAGGGTTAGTATGAAAGGCAACCAATCAATGTGTCTCACATCCATGTTTCTCTCTCTCTCTCTCTCTTCTGCTCCCTCCCTCCCTTCCACTTTCAAAAAAATCAATGGAAAAAAATATACTTGGGTGAGGATGAACATTAAATACCCCCAAATCCTTGTGATACCTCAAATATATTAGTCAAGTAAATAAACCAAAATAATAAAATTTTGGTACCTAAAGTTATAAATATTGGTACTGCACAATATATAAACTTTTCTTAAACCATCTGGGAATCACTAAATAAAAAGAAAAAAATTATAATACTTTCTAGTTGTTTCATGAATTATTTCCAAAAACAGTCCTCATTCTATGGTAACCCAACTTTTGAAATCACCAACTTTGTAAGGAGAGAGTAAGAGAGAACACCTACATGTTTTTTTCAGCCAGACCTGTTGACCCCATTACAGAAGCATTCCAGTTCTGTGTATGCAAATTAGATTGAGGAAAATGATGTGCTTATGGATGACAATTTTCTACACTTTTACCTTACTCTGAGCTCATAGTTTTCAAAGAAACAGCGGTTTTGATGAAAAATTCTGAAGAAAAAAACACATCAGGAAAACCAGGTTCCTGATGTATATGTACCCTGTTGTAAAATAGGAGAAATCAGCCAACGGGAGATCCAGTAGTTAATTCTCTAAAGGACAAGTTATATCATCAACCATAGAAGACTGGGAGACAAGGGGAGGGAGCCATTCTCCTGTCGTATCAATGGTTCACACATATGGAAAATGCTGCGTTGTTTGTGCAGCCACAGGTACCTAATCATCATTAGTAGCATCAGGTGCATTTCTACATAAAAAATCACCACTCACATTATTTCTCTAAAAGCACTAACTCTATTACTTCCCGAATTGCCATCTCTTTCCAATTCCAGGACTCATCTTTTTGTTTTTGCCATGTTGCTCTTGACCTTGTGTATTGTTCCTGTGATTCCCACTCAATAACAGAATGTTTGCTCTGTCACTTTCCAAAACAGTGCAAAATGCTGAGCTGGATTCACACCATTAGGTCATCAAACTGCCACATACAGCAAATAGGAGTGCTTTTGTTTCAACTGCAACCTAATTTTACAATTTTATTCCAAACTGGCTTGCTCTAGTTGTATCTTGATTGCTTTGTGAAATGCCATGGTCGTGCCCCATTAGGCAAATGCCAAGGCTACAATTCATCTAGGAGAGAAGGAGGTCGAGAGTGGCCCCTCTCTGGGAAGGTACTTCCCAGAATCACACTATCAAATGGATCTGGCTAATCGCCATGGAGAGGTTTCCTGCTGACCCCTTTGATAGGTTTTATGCTGAGAGAGAGTTATATATATATAAAAATTTTGTTCCTGGATAGTACAGAAGGGCCTCCTTTTACTACCAAACTTGACCAATTGTCAAGGGGTGTCTCGGTTTTGATTCCCAGTCAAGGGTGCATACCCTGTTGCAGGTTTGATCCCTAGCCCCAGTCAGGTCTCCTGGGTTTCTCTCTCTCTCTCTCTCTCTCTCTCTCTCTCTCTCTCTCTCTCTCTCTTTCTCTCTCTCTCTCTCCTCTTCCATTCTCTCTGAAAATCAATGGAAAAAGTATCCTTTGGTGAGGAGTAACAAAACAATAAAATATAAAACGTGTTACTCCTATATCTAAGAAATCTTTTCTTTCATTTTTCAAACCGTCATTGATCTGGTAGTTTTAGTAGAAGAGTGGAAATCTGGTCTCTAAAGGCAGGCAGCATAGAATGAGTTCAAGCCAAAGCCACCACAGCCACTTCCAGGCTTCCGTCTCAGAGGTGAATTTACTCTTCCTCAAAAAAATCAAGTAGTTTGAACATGCGCACAGTCCTGTTGTCAGGAGGGCTTCCGCTGTCTTCCCTTGCTGTGCCTGTTGCATTGGATGGGATGAAATTCAAAAGGGTACTACTCACATTACTAAGTAAAATAAGAGCTTCTAATGTGTCTAAGTTAAACAAGAGGTTCTACTGATACGTGTCTTTTAATTCATCCATTTACTCAGTCAGTCACTGATTCACTCATTCTTCCACTTAATTATTCACTCATTCAGGAAATTGGGCACCTAACCACCTGCCAGGAACTGAACCAGGCTGTGAGCACTCACCACAAGCAGACAGACACAGATGGCCCTTGAGTTCACACAAAGCAGATTCTCATGCAGATCACAGTAACTTCGCAGGATTAGCAAGATACTAAGGTGCTGGGAATATACATATGAGTGAATGATATTATTTTTCTCCCCTTGTCTTCTCTCTTTTATCCTTGACCCTACACAAGGAATCACATTATGTTCTTTCTTGATTCATTGATTGGTTCTTCTATCAACTTTTTCATCCTGACTGTTTCTATTTTGGATTTTCCAAAGTTTAAAGTTTTAAAGTAAAAAGGCAAAATGCATATTGCTGATTATACTTTTACTCAGAATAATTTAGGATTTGGGGATTGTCATAAACACCTGTAAGACATAGTATTTCTCATCCACTGAGGGATCATACTAATCTAATCTAATAAAAGGGAAACATGCAAATTGACTGCACCTCTGCTACACCCCAAGTCATGCCCACCAGCCAATCAGAGAGACTATATGCAAATTAACCCAACCAAGATGGCGGCCAGCAGCCACAGAGCTGGAGCAAGAAGGAGGCTTGGTTGCCCCGGGGATGGAGGAAGCCGAGCTTCCCTCCTGCCCTGGCTGGCTGTGGCCTCTGCTCAAGGCAACAAAGTTTCAATTATAGAAGATAAATAAATCCCAGATACCTGCTTCCAGCCAGCCTCCACTGGGAGCTTGGATGGCTGGGGGTCATGGCCAGCCTGCAAACAGCCATCAGCCCCTAACCCAGGCTGGACAGGCACCCCAGTGGGACCCCCACTTTGATCTGGGACACCCTTCAGGGCACACCAGCTGGCCCCCACCCATGCACCAGGCCTCTATCCTATATAATAAAAGGGTAATATGCAAATTGACCCTAACAGCAGAATGACTGGGAATGACTGGTTACTATGACACACACTGACCACCAGAGGACAGATGCTCAATGCAGGAGCTGCCCCCTGGTGGTCAGTGCGCTTCCACATGGGTAGCTCTGCTCAGCCACAAGCCAGGCTGACGGCTGCCAGTACAGTGGTGGTGGTGGGAGCCTCTCTCGCCTCCTTAGCAGTGCTAAGGATGTCTGACTGCAGCTTAGGCCTGCTCCCCGCTGGCATGTGGACATCCCCCAAGGGCTCCCGGGATGCTAGAGGGATGTCTGACTGCCAGCTTAGGCCCAACCCCCAGGGAGCGGGCCTAAGCCAGCAGGTGATCATCCCCCGAGGGGTCCCAGACTGCAAGAGGGCACAGGCCGGGCTGAGGGAGACCCCCCCCCCCCAGTGCACAAATTTTTGTTCACCGCGCCTCTAGTATTTTATAATATACCCCTTGCTAGTGTTTAATAGTAAAACAACTCATATTTATTGTCTGTATATTATTAATTGGGCATACTTTTCTTTCATTCGATCTCCATAGCTATGTTATTAGAGACTTTCCTCATTTAAAATTGAGGAAACTGGAGTTTTAAATGTAATCCCTAGAAAAATGATGTTTTGGTAGTTCACTAAAACAGCTTCTAGTTGGTTGTCATGTTTATTCTCTTCATTTTTAACAACTGTAAAATCCATGCATCCCTAATATAAGCAGATATTCTAGAATGCTTGGGCATGACTCTCTTTTGATTTTTGTATTACCCAAGGAGAAGTGAACAGACTCAATACTACAAACTCAGCTCTTAAAAGAAAAACATTAACAGTCTATCCAGATATATCAAATCCCTGTACCTATCTAAAGGTCTAAATCTCTGCAATAAGCTAGACACTGAGAAACATAAGACTTCTTTTAGGCTGAAAGTTTACAATGGAATGCATTACATCAGTAATGCCATATAGTAACTAGATGGCCTCAAATTCTTCCCTGCTCCGTAAGCCCAGAGGGGAAATGGAGTGATTTTCAATAATGCTGCAAAATAATGGACTCAATTCTCCCCTGCATCTCAGGGAATATGGGTTTCTTAAACTCAAAGAAATGAATCTCTGACATTTCCATTCCCCTCATATATCCCACAATTGAATCATTCCAAAATTAGATTTAGAAAACACCCATTGTTTTACACCATGAAGAACTACCCATTCTGCTGTACTTTGTGTGTCTTTTTAAAATATACAGCAGATATTTCAACTCTACAGGGAAATGTTGATTTTAAAAAAGGTATGTTGGAATAAGTTTCAGATAAAATATATAATTTAAAAAGTGAAACTATCAAATGATTTTTAAAAAAATATGAAGTATATTGAGAAAAATGGAAATATATGACCTAAATTTTAATTTATGACATAAGTAACAATAATAAAAGGGTAATGTTAACAATATTAATGATAAAACTTCATTATTTCACATTTTCTAGCCAATATATTATTTACTTTCTGGTCATATATCACTTGATTGGTGACCCATATATTGGAGGTTCTTCTTCTTCTTCTTATGTTATAAGTGAGGAAGCCATACTTTAGAAATAGAAGTAGAAATCGATTCTTTCGTACCCGTATCTGTCTCTAAAGTCTAGGAATTTAAAGATTACACAATAATGGGTTTATGCATTGTTTGTGTATACATGTGTGCAAGATGGCTTCACCAAACGACATCATCAAATTTTATATGCATATGTAACAGTTATATAAATTTGGTATGTATGTGTATTTGGTATACATATTTTGTATACATATACATTATAGATATAGATATATATGCACATATAAGAAGAGATGCTCAAACCAGGTAAATATAAATCCTCCAATATTTAACAATGCAATATTTATTACCTTCGAAATACAAATGGAGAATTTACTAAGTCATATACAAAGTAGCGGTAGTGGTGAAAATTGAATTCATTCACCTATTAGACTAATCTAAGTAGTAATAGTGATTAGATCATTGATATTCTACTCTTTATCATAATGAAATAATAATTTTGTTCTTTGAAACCATGCACATACATTAAAGCACTTCAGCACTCAGCCGCCTCAGTGGAGAAATATTGCGTGAGAGACAATAAGTCACTCACAGCAACATGAATGATGGCTTTCTTTCAAATGCCTCCTCAACAGGAATGAATAAGTTCTAACATAAATATCACAAAAAAATCAGACATGATTAACTTACCCCAGTGAAATAACAAGGACTTTGTTCTACACAAGATGACCAAACTATACAACAAAATATAAAAGCCAAAAATGTTTTCTAGCATTAAAAATTTTTAGTCTAATATTTATTTTGATGTATACATTTTTTATGCTATTGGAGAATTTCTTTTTAAAAATATTTTGTTTGACCTGAATTAACCTGCCTCAATGTTCACAGTCTGTGTATCATGGGAAATTCTCTTCCTTTGAGAACTTGTTCTTGCTTGGATTACTATATACATCTATGCAGACTTTTTGAATAGTATTATTTCTATTGAATTAATACAATTTTACCATTGGGCTTTAAGAGTGTTCAGTTAGTAGAAGAAACTTTTTCTTACTTGCATCATTATGTTGATTACTGAAAACTATGAATAATGACAATATTTTGATTGAATGGATAAC
This sequence comes from Myotis myotis, assembly GCF_014108235.1. Lineage (NCBI taxonomy): Eukaryota > Metazoa > Chordata > Mammalia > Chiroptera > Vespertilionidae > Myotis > Myotis myotis. The sequence goes on from NW_023416401.1 coordinate 47,584,277, forward strand.
ATCCTTTCCCATTGAATTTTACCAGAGATCAGGAGGAAATCACTCAGATATACTGGTATTAGAGGAGCTCACCAACCTTACTTATAACTGTTGATCAAGGCAGTATTGTTTAAATTTTATTTTACATTGATGAGAAGTTAAGATTTTGATCACTCAATGGGTAGTAGACAAAGATGCTTTTAGAAAAGTTTGAAGTTGTTATTACTTTTTAAAATATAATTGTATTTTTTTATATTTTACTTTGGTTATGATATTTCTGAAATATATGAAATACTATTCAGTGTGTATGTGTGTGTTTAACTATGTGATTTATGTTTCCAATACCAGCCAAGGATGAATCAGAAATGACTGAGAAGTGAGAAAAAAGAATAAATTTTCTGTAATGCTTGGTGACACCTTACTCAAAAGTATATTTCCTCTAAAAATTAAAGTAATAGATTAATTTAAAATATTATCTGGGGAGCAATTTTGCTTTCTAACTTTTTATGTATTGTAATGTTTCCTAACTCACAATATCATTACTAATTTAGTAAAAGTTATAAAGATTAAAGGAAAGTATTGTCAAGAAGGTAGATAAAATGCATATGTAACTATTAAGTACATATGCAAGGTATATTTGAATCTGACCATTTTTCTTACTCTATATTTCTACCATTAGCATTACATTCAGTATTATTTCCATACAGTTATAGCCCTTCAGTAATGACTAGAACACAGAAATTCTTATTGATCAATATGACTTAGTTTGAATAAACATGGCCTTATAAAAATCTAAAAATGCTGAAACATATTGTTCAAATGAAAGAGTATTCTGTGGGAACAGAATAATCCTAGGAATGAACCTTTCTTCTCATTATTTTTATTTTGTCCTGATGAAAAGTGACATTTAAAATAAAGTAATCCTGACTATATCAATGGATGAGCTATTGTACGGCCCATTCAGAACTGAGGCACTAAGCTTGTCTCAGATATTGAACTAATTGTGCAGGTCCACAGACAGGTCACTGTTGTACAGTGGCACTGGAAGCTACAATAAGACCTTCTGTACTCATCATATCTTCAGGAGTAGTAAAATATTTTTCAAGGAGAATAGATATTAGGCCCATGTGACAACTTTACTGAATACGTTTCTGTAATCATGAAAATAATCACACTGGAGTTGGAAGGAGATTCTGTCTGGGATATATGGAGCTTAATAATCCTCATTTCATGACTTAGAAAAGCAACATAAAATTTAGGTCCCAAACTAGGGAACTAGGCTCATCACGAAGAATATGGACAGTTAAAAAGCTCCTACCATTTGCAACACCATGGATGGAGCTGGAGAGCATTATGCTAAGCGAAATAAGTCAGTCAGAGAAAGATAAATATCACATCATCTCACTAATTTGTGGATTATAATGATCAACATAAACTGATGAACCAAAACAGATCCAGAGACAGAGAAGCATCGATCAGATGCTCAAACCTCAGAGGAAAGGTAGGGGAGAGTCGGGGTAAAGGGAAGAAATCAACCAAAGGACTTAGATGCATGCATATAAACATAACCAATGGACGCAGACACCGGGGGGAGGGGGGGAGTGAAGGCATGAACGTGAGTGGGGTGGGGGGCAATGTGAGGGTTAAGGACACATATATAATACCTTAATCAATAAAGAGAAAAAAAAAGAAATCGGGAAAACCAAAAAGCTTTGTTTACATACATCCTTCAGACTGACATTGATTTTGGCCTTGTAATGAATGAATGTGCCCTTGGTTCTCAATATAGTGTATTAAACTTCAAAGAAAGAAGCAAGCATAAAGACAAAATAAACCAAAAAAAATTGCAACAGCACCCAAAAAGACATTAACATACTTAGACATAAATCTAACAAAATAGGTATGAGCTCAGTATTCAGAAAACTACAAAGCAGATGAAATAATCAAAATGATCTACATCAGGGGTCCTCAAACTACGGCCCATGGGCCACATGCAAATACAAATATTGTATTTGTTCCCGTTTTATTTTTTTACTTCAAAATAAGATATGTGCAGTGTGCATAGGAATTTGTTCATAGTTTTTTTTAAACTATAGTCTGGCCCTCCAATGGTCTAAGGGACAGTGAACTGGCCCCCTGTTTAAAAAGTTTGAGGACCCCTGATCTACATAGATGGAGAGATATTATGTATTCATAAATTGGAAGACTCACTGTTGTTAAGTAAATTCTTCCTAATTTAATCCTAAACATCACAATGATTCCATTAAATTGAATGTTGAGACTGACATCTGACCATTTTGAAGTTCTCCTGTTCCTAAACCAACAGGCAGGCAGAAAGAGCCATGATTCTGAAGGCCTGCATGAGGACTACTATTTTCTGATAATGCATTGCTTCCACACAATGGAGGGCTATCTATGTAACCTGACAGAGTCACTGGGATGCCTCTTGCTAATTCCGCATCTAATAGAAAATGTCAGTGGAGGATCAAAACAACCCAATATAGACAGTAGCCCTAAGAACTTAGAACTTTCAGGAAAGTTTTCTCTCCTCAAAACCCATCTAAAATACTCCATTGCATTTTACACGAAACATGAAATCTTTAACTAGTTTCTAACTCTGTCCGTGTTCTGAGCCAAGCCTATCACATGCCACTTTCTCCCTGCTTATTTTACACCAACAATTGACCTTTCCATTCTCGAAGTTGTCAAGTCTATGGGTGTTCTCTGTAAAAGCTCTCTACTGAGACTGTCTCAACCTCCTGTCCTATTTACGCTCTGACTATAGATTTCTACCATCTCTTCTAGGTAAATAGCATCTTAACCCATAAGCTTTGTGACCCCTTCTCTGGAGACAGTTATGCTTTCTTCCTGCTTTCTAAGGCCAGCACTTCAATTTATGCCCAAGAGGCAATTTCCTGTCAAATTTCTAAGAATATTGCTCTGGCAATTCTGCCTTCTAAAACTTATATTGCCATTTTTTAATTTAATGGATCATTTCTAGCATGAAAATATGCTGCTACTGACACATTTTTCTCTTCCTCCTTGTAAGAATTGTTGAATTGATTTATTTGATGGCTCAAATTCCTCTTCTCCCATTTATTTTTCCTATGCATTTCTTATTCACTCTGATGGCCAAGTTTTGTGTCTCAACTTGACTAGTCTCTGGCCTCTAATTATTCAATCAAACACTAATTTAAGTATTGCTGCAGAGGTATTTTGTAGATGTGATTAATGTTGACTTTAGGTGAAGGAAATTATCTTACACTAGATGCCTGGTGCACGGATTTGTGCACTGGTGGGGTCCCTCAGCCTGGCCTGTGCCCTCTCACAACCTGGGACCCCTCGGGGGATGTAGTAGTGTGTGAAGCAGCAGGTGGCCAGGGAGGAGCCCTGGACCAGACCAGAGCTGTGCTGCTCCTGCTCATTGTGGCCATGGTGCTGCTGCGGAAGGCGGGGGAGATTCACACTTCCGCAGCTGCACTTGCCAGCCGTGAGCCCGGTGTCTGGTGCCTGTTGGTCAGCTGAGTGGCGCTCCTGTGTTGAGCATCTGCCCCATGGTGATCAGTGAGGACCGGCATAGCGACCTATCGACAGATCTTTCAGTTGTTCGGTCACTTAGGCATACACACAGACACACACACACACACACACTAGAGGCCCGATGCACAAAATCCATGGAAGGGGCTCGGCCCCCGCCATTGTGGCTTCATCCGGTAGGTCAACCAGAAGGATGTCTGGTCTAATTAGCATATTATGCTTTTATTAGTATAGATAGGTTATCAGGAAGGACATGAACCAAACAAACAAAAGACTTAAGAGCAGAAGTCTCCCAGAAGAAGAGGAAATTCTGTCTGTGGACTGCAAGTTCAGCTCCTGCAGAGAAATTCCAGCTTGCTCTTTCTAATAGCCTACGATATGGATTTCTGACATGCTTACACCGAGACCCCTCAATCGCATAAGCAAATTCCTGCAAAAGTCCCTTACTATGTATCTCCTACTGGTTCCATTTCTTTGCTTGTTCCATAACTGCTACACCTACTATTCTACAACTACTTTGAGAAGGTCAACAATGAGTTCAGCACACAGGTATTCAACACTCAATTTTAGTCATCGTGGTTGACCTATTATATTTTTTACCATAATTAATTATTCCTGTTCTTTGATGCAATTTATTCACTTTGGCCTGAAAACTTTCACACTTTTTTTAAATTTTATTTTTTCCTTACTAGACACTTCTCTCCTTTGCAGGCCTACATTTGTCTGGCCAGATTGATGATGTCACTTTCTTTTTTTTTTTTTAATTCTAGCTATTCTGATGGGTGTGGAGTGATATCTCATTGTGGTTTTAATTATACTGCCTTAGTGGCAAATGATTGCTAACATTTTATGTGTTTCTCAAATCATTTATATATATTTATTCAAATGTCTCTGTATTTTCTCTATTTCTAGTTGAATTATTATTTTTTACTGTTGAGTTTTGAGACTTGTTTATATGTTTTAAATACTAATACTTTGCCATCTATGTTGTTTGCAAATATTTTCCCCCATTCTAAATGAGTGTTGAGTCTAAATAAACATCTGTGTTTATGAAGGATATAGTCTGTCTTCTTTCCACCATTTGGCATTTTCTTATATTTGTTTTAGATTTGATGACCATGCTTGTAAGTTGCACTTAGTGGGGTGAATAAGGAAGCTGAAGTTGTGTCACATATTTTGAAATTTAAAATTAAGTGCAGAAATGTACCTTCAGTTTGAATAAGTACATATAAGAGCAATAAATATATTCCATTTATATTGAATTCATTATCTCATTTGACCAGTAAATTCTAAGGTATAGTGTGATTAGTACTTTGCATAATTAAAAAATGATGCTATAAAAATTACTCTATATCTGGTCAGTAGTAACTAGAGGAGACAGGATTTGAATCTAGAGAAATTGACCTCAGTACCTATTTTTATAACTACAGTACTATGCTACCTTTCTTACTTACATGAGGACTACATGTTAATGATGGTACTTATGCTTTAATTAGACAGTTGAACAAAAGAATCAGTTATTTTCTTAATATACATGAGAAAAATCTCTATATATAAGCCCAACGACCAGACCAGTGGAATGACCAGAATGCCTGGAACGACCAGTCACTATGAGGTGCACTGAGCAGGCAGGCAGGCAAGTGGTTAGGAGTGGGCAGGCAGGCAGGTGAGTGGTTAGGAGTGGGCGGGCAGGCAGGCGAGTGGTTAGGAGCAGGTGGGCAAGCAGGGAGCGGTTAGGAGCGAGCTGTCCTGTATTGTGATTGGGCCTAAACCGGCAGTTGGACATCCCCTGAGGGGTCCCAGATTACGAGAGTGTGCAGGCAGGGTTGAGGGACCTCTACTCTGCATGAATTTTGTGCACCAGGCCCCTAGTGTGTGTGTGTGTGTGTGTGTGTGTGTGTGTGTGTGTGTGTGTGTATGGACATCCTATAAATATCTCTTTGGAGGAAAAACTTTAACAAAAATATTTGGGTAATATAGCTGCTTTAGGGTTACATTAACTAATATTGTCTTTTTCTCTAAATTTTAAATGCAAATTATGTGACATGACTTAGCATAAAAAAGCTTTTAATTAATGAATACAGGTTACAATAAACAGCATCTTATGTTAATATTTACAAAACACATTTGTATTCTAACCAAAACATACTGTAACCTCTAAATATATTCTAATATTAGAATTTTATCTCTCAGAATATAGCACTTTTCAATTACTCATATAAATGATTGTGCTTACTAAAAATGTCAGTGACCTATAAGTTAATTTTTCTAAATTCATTCAGGTGGTGAGTGTTGTTATCTGGTTATGATTAAAATTATTTTTCAGTGTGAGCAAAATTAATATAAGTCACTAGAGTATAAACCTTTAAAATTAACTTTTTAAAAAGTCATGGTTTTCTTCTTCATATTTCTGGTTATTTTAAAGAATCAGTAACTTTGGTTATTCATAACAATGATGAATAGTGTTCTCTCTTATATTCTTAAGAGGCTACATTTGATCTTTAATTTTCCTTCTATTTTATCACTCCACATTTTCCTTCTTTTCTTTCAGTGTACGTACTAATAATTTTATGTAGCAGATTTTTAAAATCCTCACTCAAGGATATGTTTTCATTGATTTTTAGAGAGAGGGAGGAAGAGAGAGAGGGAGGGGGGAGAGAGAGAGAAAGATTATACTCTTGACACATATGCAATTCTAATATAAGACTTGGTCATTGTAACTTGAGGAACATATTATTTTTAATATGGCATAAAGTAAAGCTATTTTTAGACACATAAAGAAGAGAGTTCCCATCTGAAGAGTAATCTCATTAATGTTATGATGATATTTAAGCCTGCCTAATAATAGCTTAATTTGTTTGCATTCATTGATTTACTACTGGTAAGCATTGATTAGTGTCAGATATAATGATAGTCATTGCAATATCATTATGAGCAACAATTATTTTCATTTCTAAGCCTACAGAAGATTTTTAGTCAAAAATATATTACAAAATAATATTTAACAATTTTAAAAGGTTCAAGTGTGAATACATATTAAATGTAGTTGCAGGTTTGGGCTTGTTTGTTTTAACCAGGATTTTTTTTAAATGCCATCATATCTCTCTTTTTATCTCAGCTGTCTGACTCTCTCAGAACTTGGAATCATTTTATAGGCATGATTTCTCCATGTGGCAGAGAAAATGACAGCCAGAATCCATTAACTTAAACACATTTCTTTATTAACAACTCTGCTTCCTCCCCATGCCCCATACACCTGGAAAAGGGATTATTTCTGTACTGATGTCCTTGCTCAGTCTTTGGTCTCAGTTTCATCTTATAAACCAGTGGTCGGCAAGCCGCGGTTCACGAGCCACATGAGGCTCTTTGACCCCTTGAGTGTGGCTCTTCCACAGAATACCACGTGCGGGTGCACGCACAGTGCGATTGAAACTGCGTGGCCTGGCCCATGCGCAGAAGTCGGTTTTCGGAAAGGAGATCGATGAAACAAGGATACCAGACGAGTGTGGATGGGAGAGTTGGAAGGGGTCGACCTCAGCGAACGTACCTCAATCAGATTGAGGACGTTTTTAGCAAAGGTCAGCTTAGGAGTACCCTAATTAAGTTAATAACAATGTACTTACCTATACAGTTTAAGTTTAAAAAATTTGGCTCTCAAAAAAAATTTCAATCGTTGTACTGTTGATATTTGGCTCTGTTGACTAATGAGTTTGCCGACCACTGTTATAAACCAATGATGCGGGAAGATGTCATGCATGCTGGCTAGGCCCCTGCCATGCACCACGCTTTCCCAGGACCAGCAGGCATTTCAGACTCCCCAACTGTCAGATGAATTAGGCAAGAGCAGTTGACAGTCTCTTCAGAGTGATATGTATGGAAACCAGAAGTTTTCCACTTTGTAGAGAAGGGATAGTAGGAAGATAACAATGTGTCTACTCTGTTCGGGGCTGGTACACAGTAGAAAAAAAAAGGGGGTATTGGGCAAGAAAAAGGCATAAATAGGAACAAAGAAGCATAACAATATTCACATTGAAATAGGTCAATTTTGAAAGAAATATATTCCTATTAATGTTTATAAACTCATAATTAATAATACAATGTTTAAAATTAATCTTGATGGGTAAATGTAATTTTTCCAAAGCATGAAGGTGAGGGAGGAAGAGATTTAATTGCAAAGGGAAATGAACATATATAAAAACGTAAAAGAATGAATGGGTGTTGTATGCACAGGGGCTATGACATAGCTTTATGAGGTGGTGGTAGAATGGAGAAAGAAAATGTGATGCTGGAAGCTTCATTTGAATCTGGAGAGGTCTTTATTATTCCATACTTTAAGAATTTGAGATTTTCTAATAAATAACACATTCTTTTGGCATCTACCTAGGTACTAACATTTTAATTAAAGATGAGCCTACTCTACTGTATAATATGATATGGTCTAAGGGCTCTATTGGAGCTGTGTATAGAATATTTATGAGTTATAATGTAGTTGAAGACACAGTGCTCCAAAACATTTCAAATGTAGAGAACAATCACAGAGAACAAAAATTATACTATATTATCTAACTTGGCCCTATCTGGTTTGGTTCAGTGGATAGAGCATCAGCCTTGCAGACTGAAGGGTCCTGGGTTCGATTCCAGTCAAGGGCACATGCGAGGTTGCAGGCTTGATCCCAGTAGGGGGCATGCAGGAGGCAGCCGATTAATGATTCTCATCATTAGTGTTTCTCTCTCTCTCCCTCTCCCTTCCTCTCTGAAATCAATTATATATATATATATATATAATTTGTAGCTTTATTTTTACATTAGAAACACCTTTGCTAAATAAATAATATCCAATTAACAATTCTGCAACAGAAAATAACTTAAGATTCTGATCATGAAAGTGAAGTTTCTTCTTCAACTTATTCTTCTATGAATTTTTGTTTTATGTTGTTTAACTCTTGATACATGAGATTCATTTCATAGTGTGAAGTTTTAGCCATATGATGAAGACATGACCCTGTGATCAGAAATAGAATTTATAAAGTTGTGTGGGAAAGAAATTAAATTATAAGCTTGACTAACTCATATTGTTGAAAGATTTGGCTAAGGGAATTTAAGAAATGAGTTTATTTTCTTGTTTGTTTGAATCAGTCTTTTCTTGGAAAATTATAAAGGTTCTTAATATACTTATTTTTTATCCAGCAAGGGAAGTAGGGCTCTTCCATTAAATATTTCTGTGTTACTGTCTATGAAATTTGAATATGAATCTAAGTATTTATAGTCTATAATATTTCTTGAAATAAAAATGAAGGTGGAAGAAAATGATAAAAACCAATAAAATCAGGCATACATTATTTGACATTTTTATCAATAATTGACATGCTATTGGTTTTGAAGTTAGATCTGTCTTTTTTGGCCCCATACTCTTACCCTGTCTGCTGTATACACTGAGCAAAAGACTTCATCTCTGAAGCTTAAGCACCTCATATATAAAATTTAGGAAATAGAAACTCTTTTACAGTTATTGGAAAATAAAATGAGATAAATCACACATTGGATCAACATTCTTTTTCAATTGTTTTTAAAATGGAACCAAACATAAAAATATTTTATAAAATACTTATATTTTAATTATAACATAGTTTATTTTAATTAATATTCACAGGTAAAATTATTAAAAATAAAACCTAAAAATGTTTAGTTAATAGGTATACTTGTATTAGGATGATGGAAAAAATTAGACCGTTTCTTGCTTTGAAGTAACTTAGAATCCAGTTGGCACAATAAATAAAAATAGGGCAGTGGGAAATAAAAAAGGTGTAGTGACAATGAACATGATTACATAAATTTTATGATATCTAGTGTTATAGGCTTTCAGAAGGATGCTTTGATTGGGTTGTTAGAGGAAAAGGAATACTATCATATAGGTGGCAAATCTATGAAAGCAACATTTGAGTATTTACAGGGATTATTTGGGGTTTGTTTATAAATATTAAATTTTTTCAGTATTCAATAGCTGATACATTTTCATATACATTTGAATTATCAACATAGAAAAAATAATACTTTGCTTAATATTTAATACTAAAATAAAATATCTGACATTTAGTGATATTCTAAGAGCTTTGTATGAAATATCTTATTTAATCATTACAAGTACCTTTTGCTATGTGGTGTATCATGATTCTTGTTTCCCAGGAAATGAAACTAAAGCCACAATGTTTAAGTTACATACATGAGGTTTCCAAACTAGGAAACAGTAAAGTCACTTACAAATACTATCAAGTGGAAGGCTGTACCATGACTAGTGAATCATCTGTATGTCTTATGCCATAAGAAGATATAGGTTGGGAAATAAAACTAAGTAAATCAGTGGGGACGGGGGAAGAGCCTATTTTGATTATGTGGAATGTTTCCTGGCTTTATCATACATTTGAAAGCAGTTACACAATTTAAATAAAATATGAATAACAGGTTAAAGTGCTGTGTGTAGCTTATTCTTAATTTAGACTCTGACCTATCTATATATCTATAGTTTAACAATATAACACATATTCACCTTTATGTGTTGTTGATACCTTGATAGGGCTTAAAAGTTATTACAAGTTTACTTGTCTCCATCTTCACAGTTTTCAAATATATTTTGAAAGAAAGTTAAGGGAATCATTTTCCCTATATGTCATTGCCTTAAAAGTTTATGATGAAATACCCAGTCAGCACCATTTCTTTATTGAAGGCTTTCAGATAAGTTAAAAGGAAAAAAAAAAATCTCAAAAGGGGGTTAAATCAATGCTACTCCTCATCCGAATGGTGAGTCATTCTGGTAATTATTTGTAAAAGATCTCATTGCAAGGCGGCAACGCTTTTCAACTTTCTGTCTATTAAGCATTACTCTGGAAAGACTCAGTCACATCTGTAAAAAATAATTCTGAACTCATGCCATTACAGAACAGCTTGAGGCATATTATCAATGTACTTGCAAACAAAGGATTCCAATTCACAGTGTGCTTTGCTGTGGTAGCAATCAATGTATCTTCCAAGGTAAAGTGAGTCTCCATGGAGCTATTCAGGAATATGATGCAAGTCTTAAATTCTCCATCTCTGTTGCATAGGGGTGTATGTTTCCCCAAATTTGATTAATCATAGTAATGTAAAATACTAGATATTCAGAAAATATTAAGGAACTTAAGAACTTGGTCTGCCAGCCTTGTGTCTATAGTCTAGACACTCATATCTGACATTCCATTCTCTGTTCAACAGTAACTCCCATGGTGTGACAAAAGAAAGCATGTCTGTCACACTTAGCAGTGTTCATGCCACATATTACTTGATAATGTGGACATTCAATAAATATTCGAGTAACTAAATGAATTTGTTTTGGTTACTGAAATCTTACATACTCTCTTTTGCCTCCATGCCTTTCAATTACAAAGCAGGACGTATAGACTAAATATTAAGCATATGTAACTGCATGAGCAGTGACCAATCAAAAAGAATGCTGGCGTATTTAGAAGTGCATGGGCCAAAATAGAAGCCAGCCCACACCAGCTGACTCTCACATGACTGTCTTTACCATTTTGGTACATTATCTTTATCCCATTTTGCTTGTCTATTCTGCATTTATGATTTATGTCTAAACTTAGCTCTGACTTAGCATGTCCTTTTGATTTGGGTTGTTTTATTGAGCAAAGTGATTGCTTTCTCCGGGTTCTTGTCCCGATGGATTCGAACAATGAAGCCATGGACAAAAGGTGAAAAGTACAGAAATTTATTGCAAGCACACACTACCTCTAAAACCTTAATTCTAAATTCTAAGCCTAAGACTCCCTCCTGGATGGACCGAGGGGCCCCTAAGAAGGGTGACTGCTGCTTTCTTTGTCCTGAGTCATGAGATAGGCTAGAGACCCCCCTTTTCTATCTTGGGACCTTCGCCCTATACTCAGCTTTCACGACCCCCACTCCCTCACTTTCCTACTTTGTTTATTTGTTATGTTGGAGTCACTTTTGATTTATCTTATTGCTCTCCCAGTTGTGTTGGCAGAGAAAGCCTTATAGCTCTCCCAGCTACTCAGGTCTGGGCTACTTTTGGCCTAGCTTATGGTGACTTTAATTGCTCAGGCCAGAGTTACCCCTGTCTGTCCTCAGTTATGGCTGTCTTAATTGCTTAGGCCAGGTATATTTCTACTTGCCTGTGACATTTCTCTATCTTCAATACAAGTTAGATAAACACCCTGATGCCTTCAAGTCTCATTCCCTCCCATGGACCCTTTTCATTCCTCAGATTCCCTAAACTTCCCTACTTTACCCCTAAAACTCCTTTCACTTTGATTATGTGAGATGTTATTTGTTCACGTCATTTTCAAATGATTACTGAAGCACAATAAACATGCAATAAGCTACACGTATTTAAATTATAAATTTAGATTAAGTTTTGACACATAAATACACACACCTAATCCTTCTCCACAAACCAAAACCAAAACACTTCTATCACCTCCCAAAGTGTCCTGTAATTATGCTTTTCACCCACACATTCTGAGCCCCCAAGAAGGCAAGCACTGAACTTCTTTTTGTCACTGTAGATTACATTGAATTATTGAGTGGTTTGTATTATTGAATCATACGCCATGTATATATTTTGGCTGGCTTCTTTCATTCTGTATACTTATTTTGCAATTTATCCATGTAGTTGTGCACATGTATTTTGTTTGCTGAATAACATTCCACTGTATGGATATACCACAGTTTTAATCCTTTTACCTGACAATGAACATTTGGGCTTGATTCAAGTTTGTTTATAACAAATATAGCTACTATGAACATTTCTGTATAGTTTTCTTTTTTTTCTTAAAAAAATGCCTAAGAGTGAAATGACAAGTGCATGTTTAACTTTTTAAGAAGTTGGCAAACTGTTTTCCAAAGTGGTTGTGCCATTTTATATTTCCACCAGCATTCTTTGAGAATTCAAGATCAAGTCTGTTAGTGAAGAAGCGATAAGTCACCTGGGCTTTCTAGGTTCTTAGCTTTTTCAAATTAATTTGGAATTAGCTTGTCAATTTCATCAAAAATGCCTGCTGAAAATTTAATTGACATTTTCAAAAAATTAATGAATCAGGAATTGACAAAATAGGGCCCTCTTGCCAAACTACCTCAGGAGCCTGTTTTTGCCCATAGTTTCAGGAAACACTGCCATGTAAACATCATTTACATAATGTCTATGGCTATTTTCTTGCAATGGAGGCAGAGTTGAATTGTGATTGAGACTCTATGATTTGAAAATACTAAATATTTACTGTTTGGACTTATACAGGAAAGTTTACTGACCTCAGACAAATAAAAATTTGGAGGAAATTGGCATCTTAACAATATTTAGTCTTCCAACCCATTTATGTCTTTCATTAATTAGCAACACTTTTTAGTGTTGCACATAGTAATTAAAATTCTGTTCATAATATTTGCATCTATGTTCTGTTGGTTAAGGATCTATAGTTTTCTTTCCTATGATATATTTTTCTGATTTTAATCAATATTGCTGGCCTCATAGAATATTCGATAATATCAATTCAGTATAGTTGGCTCATGGTACTTATGTCCCCTTGCTAATTTTTGGTCTTCTAGCTTTGTCTAATAGTACCAGAAATTTCATTTTTTTTTTAGAGGTATGTTCAAGTTTCCAATATAATTGTTGGGGACTTCTCTATCATTTATTAATGGAAATGTCTTAAAATTTTCATCTATACAGTTACTGTGTGATAAAAAAGATCAATATTAGAGAACTAGACAGACATTTAGATTAGAAATTTGAATTTTTTTCCCTAAGTATCATGATAACAGTAATTCAGGAACATGGTTAAAATTCATTTGTTATGTAGTTTTTCCTCTGAAGACCTTGTAAGTACAATTCAAAAGATTTCCTACTCACTGTTTTTCAACTATAAAAATGCATATATTTGTGGTATAAAACATTTTCACTAGATAATAAAGGCTACTAAAATCCTGACAGAAAAGTTTACATAAATAACCTTTCAAAGAGAAAAATATTAATTTTCTGTATCAATATTATATTCAAGCTATAAGCTATAGGATAGTTTATTTTTACATTTTTGCATTTTTATCAAGGGATACTTAAATTAAAACTATGATATATATGCTTAACCTAAGTGCAAGAAAGGAAATAAAAACTCTATTGGTGATTCAGTCATTAAGAAATGTAATACAGAGAGTATGGAGCTTATAAAAATAGTTGAATATTGGAAATAATGTTCTTGTCCATGTACCTTAGAATTATTCCAGAACTGCAAGAAGCTATCCCTCAGATCTTATGCCAATGTGGCCTCTGAACACTAACAGGCTGGAGAAGGTGCACCCAAAGCTACAATCTTGAGTTTCATGAGTTACATGAAGAGACTATTTCTCTAGCCACCGTGGGCACTGTTGTCCAAAATAATCATTAGAAACCGATGCAAATCTATGAGCTTGGTAGACAATGGCAACTGCCACTAGTCCCAGAATGATCACTTCCCTCCTCAGTTCTGCTTTCTAAATCTCTGTAAATGCATCTAATTGATAGACAGTAATTCAAGTCTAAAACCTTATCCATAGAGTTGATAAAATGTAGCTTTTATTTTGTAAGCTTCTATAAAATATAAAGCTTAGCCGAGACAATGCCAGTATGTTTTGCATTATTATTTTCATTTCCATAGTCTACATGAAATGATGAGGGGTTGCTCTGAGAGAACCGAGATAGCCTTTGCAACTTAGGACCTCATTTAATGAAAGCTGGAAGCAGTGTTTTTCTTTCTATGCCCTTTTTTTCTTACCATTTTAGTATGGATTTATTTAAAACATTAGTGAAACAGTAGTTCCAGGGAAATTTGAATGGCAGTTTTAATATCCACAACAAGATCCTCCAATTACTCTGTATACAGAGTAACTTCTTTATTGTATACTTTAGTATTTGTTACCGGTACTATAACAAAGCAAACTTAGATTTCTTGATATAAAAAGAAGCATATGTTTTTGTCACTCTGAAATCTGTTTTTCACAAGTTGCCAGGCCACAAATTAGACATTTCTACCAAACAACATAAATGTTAATGTTCCCATAGTGACTGCATTCACACGACAGTTACCAGATTTTTCTTGCTTTTAAGGTGACATTTAAGTAATTCTGAAAGTAGTCACAGGAGAGTCAGACAGAGCAGAGCCTGTGTGATTTGAATAGTATTTGGATACTATATATATATGTCAATAAAGTTTACATAAACCAAAATGATTAAATATCTTTATTCCCCATTGTGGATATGAACAGGTTTGTTCATTTGCTGAACTATCCTAAACATATCAGAGATTGCCGTATTTACAGTGCTATGCCAAAATATAAACAGGTATCATAATTATTGTAATTAAAGTATATTATTAAGGATACATTGCAATACAAATAGACAGACAGACACTCATACATACACACATGAATGCAGAGACATACAAACACAGAAATCCCTCAAAAAGTTGTGCTTTGCAATAGATGTCAACTTTGAACCTAGGATTGGTTTGTTTTTATCCATTCAACTTTTTGATATACTTAAAGAGTAATTTAAATAAATTATCAATGTTAACATCATTTGATCCATAGATGTAAAAAAATGAAAAAACAAAGCTTTATTCGATAACATATCCTGATATTTAGTAATACACTCCATACAAATTAGTTTTTAGTAAAATTTTCATGAATAAATGTAAATAGTTATAGTATTTAGGTATTCCTTATTAATTAATCAATTTATTTTTATTTTAAATGTCTAGGAAATAACATTCTTACTTTTAGAAAGAAGATTGAAAGGGAATTTAGAAATCATGAAAACTCCTGATAGTTCATTTAAATATCTATATATACTGAAACGTGATCCTATCACTATGGGTTTCAGTTTTCTTATTTATAAAATATAAAGATAAAAAATGGTTATTAATATTATCTCTAAAACTCATTAAATAATGAAAATTTTATTCATGATTCATTTTATGTATTTGATATATTTTCAGCTTAAATGAAACTCCACAGTACCTTTTTAAAGAGCAAATGTTAACTCAGATGAAGGAATAACAGTTTGCAAATGTTGCCATTATACTATAAAAATCACATGACTTATTACAAGTGCTTAACACTTTCCTATATTTCTGAGACTTAAAAAATAGTAACGTGAAAAAGCAATAAATATACATATATTCATATTCCTATAATATTGGTGTCTGGCACACAAAAGCAATAAGTAAATGTTTACAAAAACAATTAGATAATTCATGCATGGAGAAATAAAAGTCTCTGAAAATTCTCTTACCCAAAATAAGTATAAAATTTTATAAAATTGTAAAAACAAGCAAAAAAAAAAATCCAAAAACATGGTTACTGCTTTGGAAAACAACAGATTTAGAAGCATTTATTCCAGAAAACATCTGTATTTGGGGCTAAGAATGACAGGTATCTTCAGCTTTTTGCCTGAGCTTGTTCTTCCCTACTCCTTGCTAATAACTAGGTGACAAAGGTGACTTAAAACAAAGGGTGAAATTTTCCCAGCAGCATTGTCAAAAAATAGCAGCAAATATGTCAGCAAAACTGGGAACATAACCGAAGCCTGAAATTGAGGTCCTGGTTCAGTTAAGTAGCTGACAACCCAGAAATTTCTTGAAATGAACTTACAAACAAGAGCTTTTTCAAAGGGTTAAATAAGCTCTCCACCGAATCCTGACTAACTGGTAGAGTATACATTTGCACAGGGGAGACACATTAAGGCCTGTCATAAACTTAAAGCCAAGCCAAGTTGGAGGACTGGTTGAACTTTAAATGTACTTCTCAACCCACCTCCAATTAATGGAGAGAAGGAGAAGCCTTACAAACTCACTTGTATTCATTGGTGGTTCACTAAAATGTACAGACTTGAGGACAATTCCTAGGAAGCCAGGAAGGGGACAAAACAAACAAAAAACACAACCATAAAAATCATAGATAACAGTTACACAACATGGAGGAGAGAGATCCCAGCCTTTTAGTCTTGCCAAAAATATTAAAAATAAGAAAATAAAAATAAATCCTTATAGTGAAAAATAAAATCTAAGGTGCTGTATTCTAAAATTTTCAGTTTTAGACAATAAAATGGCCTAAATATCAGGAAAAAAATCAAAAGTGAATGTAAGCTCATTCTAAATGAGAGCAGATAATTTAGCAGTAAAAAAAAAACCCCAAACACAAAACTGTAAGAGTTGTAAATGTAGTCAAAAATTGAATAAAATTATAGAAGATGTAAAGAAAATTTGAATCTACTATTACAATAAGTAGGGAATAGTCAGAAAATTATAAAGTAAAAAGAATGTAAATTCTAAAATTTAAAATTACAAAAATTAAAATGAACATTTACTAAAATTTAAGAAATTTACTTTCTACAGAAGATTTGAACTGGCAGAATAAAGAATAGTAATCTTGGAGAAAATACAATAAAATTATCCAATATAAATAATAAAGAGGGAAAAAAATGAAAAACTAACAGAGAATGAGCAACCTATGGGGCAATGTCAAGGGTCCCAACACATAGGTAATGCATCATTTGAATAGGAGAGAGAGAAACAAACAAAAATTATATTTGAAAAAATAATGGCCCCAAACTTCTAAGACTTGATGTGAAACTTTTAAATATTTTTTTTTTTATTGATTTCGGAGAGAAAAGGAGACGGAGAGAAAGACAGAAACATCAGTGATGAGATCATTGATCTGCTGCCTCCTGCATGGCCCTTACTGGGGATCGAGCCTACAACCGGGGCATGTACCCGGACCGGGAAATTGAACTGTGACTTCCTGGTTCATGGGTCATTGCTCCCCCCTGAGCCACACTGGCCAGGCTGATGTGAAGCTTTTAATCCTTAGTTCAAAGAAGCTCATCAAGAACACAAATATGCCGAAACCGGTTTGGCTCAGTGGATAGAGTATCGGCCTGCGGACTGAGAGGTCCCGGGTTCGATTCCGGTGAAGGGCATGTACCTGGGTTGCGGGCACATCCCCGGTGGGGGATGTGCAGGAGGCAGCTGATCGATGTTTCTCTCTCATCGATGTTTCTAACTCTCTCTCTCTCTCTCTCCCTTCCTCTCTGTGAAAAATCAATAAAAAATGTATTAAAAAAAAAAAAAAGAAAAAGAACACAAATAGGATAAGGACAGAGATTTCCATCTAGACATGTCATTAATTTCTGAAATCCAGAGAGAAAATGTGGTAAATATAAAGGGGGAAATAATAATTAATACATGGGAATAATACAATTACTGCTTACTTCTCATCAGAAACATTGGAGGCCAGTGACAGTAGAATACCATCCAACATCCTGAAAGAAAAAAAGGGCGTTGACTAAGATGCTTATGCCCTTGAAAAATATCTTTCAAAAATTAAGGAAGAATAGGGCATCTGCCAATAAACAAAAACTGAGAATTCATTATTAGGATACCTAATTGTTTAAAAATCCAGAATTGCAAGACTGGATAAAAGAGAAAAGCCAACACATACTGTCAGCCTCTTAAAAACAAAACAAAACACAAAACATTTTTCTAAATTTTGTGGGCATCACCTTAAATCATACAGAGATCTCATAAAAGTGCCTTACACCTACACCAGCTGGTCTATCATATATAACTGTGGTCCCTACAGTAGGCATTCATTATTGTGTTTTGTAAAAGAACCATTCAAAGTTAAGTAACATTTCTATGTATTAGTATTTGTACGTGTGTTTGGCTATTTAAATCTTATCACAAAAAAATAAATATAAGAATATCATGCCAACTTTAGGTAAGGTAAATTTTGACTATTAAAATATCCTATATAATAAAGAGGTAATATAACTGGCATGCATCACAAGATGGCTGTGCCCCCAGTGGAGGCAGGGTTCCCATAAGGAGCCGTAAGGAGCAAATCAGCAGGGACCTGAGGCTGCGTGGCACTGGGCCTGGGTGGGGGACCTGAGGCTGTGCCCCCGCCTGGCAGGGCTTGACAAGGGACCTCAGGTCACACCTCTTTGCCCCGGCGCCAAGCTGGGGGTCCGAAGGCTGCACCCTCCACCCGGAAAGTCTTGACAGTGGCCCTGAGGCTGCACCCCTTGCAGGAGTAGCTGAGGCTGCTTCCTCCGCCTGGTGCCAGGCAACCTGATGGTTCACCCCCTGCTTGCCGGGGGTGGGGCTTGCCGGTCTGGATCTCACCCAATGGGGTTGGGGCCGGCCAGGTCTGGGTCTCGTACAATTTCAAGGTGCATGCGGGTAGGCGGGGACTTGACTCTGGGTCCGATGGCGTGCCCCAGACTCTCACAGTAGGAAGATTTTCATATACATTTTACTAATTTTCTTTCATCTCTGACACTTCTAATATAGAGACAGGGAAAATACAATATTAAAATATTTCCTCTAATTAATTCCCTTTAATGTGCATGAATTTCGTGTACCAAGCCACTAGTGATAAATAATAATAGAATCACCCAAGATCTGCTCCTAGAAGGTTTGGTAGCTGAAATTCAAGCTTTAGACTTTCTACCATCAAATTTTGTATTCTTCTGCAACATGATGCCTTCTAAAGTAAGTGCTTTGCACATGAATGGTGAGAGACAAGGCATCTGCATAATATTATTTATAATCAATAAATTTATAATATCAATAAATGTCTCAATCCTGAATTAAGAACTAAAATGATTCTGATAATAAAACTTACAAAGTATCAATTTGAGAACTATAAATAACAGAGAAAATTGTTTTCAAATAGGCTGTGCTTTTTCCATTTTCCTAAGGCCCCCATCTATTCATTAGGAAAGTTTTTAAATAAGAATAGATTTAAAGGGATGACTATTATCAAGGTCAACTGTTTAAGTGTTCCAACTATACACCACATATTGCGCTATGTTAAACTATGATCCTAACATTTGCTTCAGGCCACATTCAAAACTCTGCTGAATAATCATTTCTACCTGTAATGCATTTGCTAATTGGTAAAATATGTCCTTGTCAATTGGGCTCATTCTAAACTATTTTCAATTCATTAACTGAAAATATTGAGTTGATTTTCGTCAAATTGCCATAAATTTTCCTTAACTCATTGAAATTTGAACTTATACCTGTCCTCTTAAAAAAATGTTATTTTATCACAAACCAATAGACATCCACATTTGCAAATCTTATTGAGGATAATGAGGATACTTTCAGTCTTTTTTACATGAAAGTTTGGGGGTGAGAATAATACATTCAATTTTAATGTATGATCTTATTACTAATTGGTTCTAAAATTGTGAACATAGTGTTGTAATTCCAGCAGATATCTTGTACGCTGCAGAAGATGGGTGCTCTGAATGTCCTGTATGTTCCTTCATATTTTGTTTTCCTCTCTTTAGTTTGACATAGAGAAATGTAAACCTCAAAATTGAGTTGTATTTTGCCTCTATCCTTTCTAACTCTTTTTCCTATATGGAATTCTAACATGATAGCTGAAGCTTCGTTAGCATTCTGAATTATGAGATGAACTTGAATTTCAAAATTATGCACTATTGTTGGGACAGTAGAAATGTAGAAGGAATCTGGGGCCCTGATGATCATAGAACTTTAATCCTAGACAACTTTTATCCTTGTTTCTGTGTTATCCTGCTGAAGTGATTTATTTTTGGTTTTACATTATATGCATTGAATCATAATATAAAAATAGAGAAAGCCATATACAATGAAGACACAATAATTTTAGCCTCAGACTTTTTTGTAGCCACTCTTGATGCTAGGACATAGCATGAGGATCAGATCTTCAGAGACCTCATTTAGAGAGATAAAATGCAGCTTGTGAAGTTTAGATACATATTTTCTTGTAAAAATCAAAGCTACAGAGTCATTCATAGTCATGAGTTAATTTAAATATTTTAGCAGCCATGAGGTTTCCTTGAACAAAATTATAGTTAAAAAATAGAGGGAACAAAACATGTAGTTTGAAAATAAAAATAAAATGGTTACTAAAACACTATTTAAACATAGAATTAGAAATTATATGACAAAGTAATAAATGATACAAAATAAAATATTATTAATGAGAAATGAAGAATGATGTATATATACATAAATTTATGCACACATGGAATATCAGTAAAGTTGTAGAAGATTCTGACACTATCAACCAAGCTTACCTAATTAACATTTATAACAGGCCAACAACTATGCAATATATAATAGTTTCAAGTACATTAGCAACACTTACAAATAATCACTTTGAGTCACAAAAAAAGTCTTAATAAATGTTAAAATTTTGAAATAATCTAAAGTATACTGTATTCTTGTATTTAATATAACTGTAGTCTCTGGCCATAATTAATTATAAATGAGAAACTGATAAAATCCACAATTATCTGTGCATAAAGGAATCCACTCTTAAATAACTTCAAGGTCAAAAGAGGAATCATAGGGACATTTAAAAACATTTCAAACTGAACGAAAATGAACATAGAACATATCACAATTAGTAGACAGACTTTTACTTAGAATAAAGCCTGCTTTGCGAAAAAAACCCTTCTGATTCATCAGTGAGAAAAAAATACGTAATTGATAATTTCATATTTCTTATTCCCACTGGAAACCTGAAGTTAGAAAGTAATAAGTAATCTGAACTCCAAAAAGGTTTAAATTCTTTCAAGCAGGGAAAGGACATACATGTTTTCTCACCTATGACAGAGCACAAGGAAATCTGAAGCTTTTCTGGCCACAATATAAGCAGGTAAAATAAAATTTAACTGAGCTAAAAGTCAAATGGGAGCTAATAAACCTAGAATTGCTGGGGGCACTTAGCTACTGCCCTCACTCACAGTTCTGCATCCCTTGAAATCTCATTCCTACTGGATGCTTGAGGGACAAATGGAATTCAAGTGACTCAGATGTACAGAGGGATGATTGGCAACTGTTAGGGGACAGGCATAAAACATCTCTCAGTTCTTCAGTCCTTCTTTTTACCAAGCAAATGTCTTTATTTATTCTCTGGGGTTGGAGCAACCAACATTTGGCCTGTGGAACTCAAAGAAGCTAACCACAGTTTACAGACAAGATAAAACAGCACTGACTGCTTCTCCAAACTTGTTCTTGTATACAGCTGAAGGGCTCCATCACTGGGGAATGCTCCAAGAAGGTGACCACTTGGTGCTGGAGGGGAGATAGGCACAAAACCCTAACAATTACCCGCATCCAGCATTCCTATAAAACCGCGATTTTCAATCTTTTTCTTCTCATGGCACACATAAGCTAATTACTAAAATTCTGCAGCACACCTAAACATATTTTTTGCCACTCTGAAAAATGATAATTTTGATTCATTCACACCGGATGGCTATTGTTAGTTGGCTGTTGTCATTGTTTTATTTGATAATCTAAGTTACAAGAAGTCAGTGACCCTGACTAAATAGTCAAGTATTGCATGTTTTAAAAATTCTTGCAGTATACCAGTTGAAAATTGCTGCAATAAAGAAAACACACACACACAAAACAAAAAAAAAAAAAACACACAACAACAACAGAGGGTCAGTACTCTTTGGAGATAATTAGAACCTTTGAATATGAAGGATGTCAGCAATTATTCTACCCATCATGATATTGTCTATAAAGCAAATCTTCAGTTGCTGGGAGGGGCATCATGACCACTCACCTGCAAGGCACAGGCAAAGACTATGGCGTTAGGAAGGTTAAAGAGAAATTCTCTACAATGGATGGAAAGGCAAGAATCCATCTTGGGCCTAACATTCTATATTTATATGATTTAAATGATATGAGCAGTACAGGAAATCCCACCCAACACCAACTACAGATACAAGGCTGAGTTTGACTAAGTTGGGGATGGGAGTGTAGGAATGCTGCAAAAGGCACACCTCCAAGTCCAGGTGCACAGAGCCTTCTAAGAATGAGAAAGCAAAAGACTGGACCAGAAATAAAGATTAATCTGTGCCCTCCCAATATCAAGTGTTATATAATCGAAAGCCAGGGAAGGCCAAGTGCAGAGCTTTCCAACTCTGAGAAAAACTGTCTAGCACTCCAGCTGCTATTTAAGCGCTTAGCCTAGCACTAGAGGTATTTGAAACCTGTAACAGTTGGAAAGCAACCACAGCCATAAAAACAACTATAACAAACTAACCCAATTACAGACTCTTGGCTCAATCACCCACTCTAATGGCCTGATGAAATACCTGGGTGCCTTACCAAGGTTCACTCTACTTACCACACATTTTATCATTCTACTGCAATAATGGCATTTGGTCAAAATTTGTGAACATACAACAGAGTGAAAAATTGAATCCCATTTTCAAGAGCTAAAGCAATCAACAAAACCAGACTCAGAAATTATCAAGATGTTGCCATTTTCAAACGAGGAATTTAAAATAACCATCATTATTATTTTCTAAGGTCTAGTAAAAAGAGGTCAATATGAATGATACATGGAGGATTTCATCAGAGAGAAGAAAATATTAAGAAAGTGTCAAATAAAAATTCTGAAAATTTAAAAACAATGATATTTGGCATAGACAATTCCACTGACTGGCTTATCAGGAGAATTGAAACAGCTGAAAAAAGAATTAATAAACTTGAAAATGACTTAATAAAGTTAGTAATTACCCAAACAAAACACAATGTGGAGTAAAGAGTTAAAAAACAAACAAACCCAGGAGGTATGGACCACTCTCATGTGCCGTAATATATGGGTAGATAAAAATGTCACAATGAGGGAAATAAGTAATAATATGAGGAAGAATGTAGTGATACCGGCTAGTAATTTCCCCCAAATCAATGGGTGTGAGAGAGGATAAATCTTAGATAAAATAAGAAAATCACTAAATGAAATAAAAAGAAAAATTGAACTTAATATTTTTTAAATTTCTCCTTGTAAAAAAACACTGTTATGAGAATGAAAACCAAGACAAACAATGGTAGAAAATACTTTAAAATCACACATCTGATAAAGACCTTATGTCCAGAAAATATAAAGAACTCTCAAAACACAATAATAAGAAAAGAATGAGGCAAATTTTTAAAAATGTCGCCAACTCACACATCTGTCATGTTTTTGGCAGTGGTGCTGCTAGCGCCTTTTGCTGTTGCTCATGAAGGCTAAAATTACATTTTTTCTGGCAGATCATTACTTACATCTACCACACCTAATTTTAAATTGCAGATCCTTAGCATAAGCCCAATTATTTGAAAAACTCAGAGACAAACTTGAATAAAGAGTACAGACATAGAATTTAGAAACATTCCTTAATTATTTTAGAAGTTCATGCATCACACCCAGTGGAAAAAAGTAGGTATATCTTCCCCAAAATTACTGCAGTAAGAGCAGACCATCCCTAAGTTAAAAATGTGTGTGTGTTTATGTAGTGGATACTAATATAATATAATTAATTCAGTATCTATTAGATAGTCACAAAAAACTTACTGAACCGTAGGTCATGTAGTGGTGGGAAATAATTTATCATCTACACGTCTGAGTTCTTAGCTTAGGACCCGTAAAATAAAAGGCAAATAAAACAGAGACAAGAGAAACTAAGGTGTTGGCATAGATAAACACCGGGAAATTGCTGCCTCCCACAACAACTTCAAAAAAAACAACTTCAAAAAAAACAACATAAAGACAAAACGGACATCATCCAGAACTACAGGAAAGCTGGCTGAGTGGAAATTCTACAACTAGAAGGGAAAAAAAGCACACTGAGAGCCAGAGGAGCTGCAGAAGTAAAGTGCAGAGGTACGGAGGTGTACGCAGAAAGGGCTGGCAACTGAGGACGCAGCGCATGTGGAGAGGGCTGGAAAATGAAGACGCGACCCACATGGAGAGGGCTGGAGACTGAGGATGCAGTTGTCTTTTTCAATAGGGAGGGTGACACAAGCTCCCAACTGCTCTGAACTCCAGTTCCAGGTGAGTCTCTGGAGACCCAGACTCATACGGGGAGAAATTGAACTGTCTGGCATCGGGCTAAACTCGAGGGCGGCTTTCTCTTAGAGGTGCTTGCAGTGATCACTGGGACACTGAGACACGGGGCCTCTTAGGGTAGGACAGGGGAGCAGCCATAGCTGCTTGCTCTGCCCTGCTGATCCCCTGAGACCCCATTGAACCCAAGCTGTGCACAGAGGCTTTTGCATATGAAAGGGGCTGGCACCTGAGGACGCGGCTGTCTTTTTGAATCTGGAGGGAGTCACAAGCTCCTGACTGCTCTGAACTCCGGTTCCGGGAAGTCTCTGGGGACCCAGGACTCATACGGGGAGAAACTGGACTGTCTGGCAGCGGGCAGAACTCGGAAGTTGAGGTCGGCTTTCCCTCAGAGGTGCTTGCAGCAATTACTGGGACACTGAGACGCGTGGCCCCTTAGGGCAGGGCTGAGAATCCGCCATAGCTGCTTGCTCCACCCTTTGATTCCCTGAGACCCCGCCCCACCCAGGCTGCGGCAGAGGCTTTTGCATATGAATGCCCCGGCCCTTTGCAACCTGAAAATTACCTAACTGCAGCTGGGCCAGACAGACCCAGAACTTCCAAGAGAAGGCCCAAGGCCCCACAGCGGCTTGCATTGCTTCACAGCTGGGCCTCATCAGGGTACCTCCAAACTCCAAAAAAGGAAGGGGAATCTGCAGTTCTCTTCGTAGCTCCTGCCGGGTAACCTCAGGCAGAGGCTAAATTAGCACCTCCTTAGATCCAAGAGCCAGTGTACCCAGTGGTCAGAGGGGGACCATCCAGATTACTACTCCTCATTTCCATAAGGGACACACTCAGGGTGCAGACTCAGTGAGCACCAAAACCCCAAGTCTTGCCCCAGAAGGGTGTCTTCAGCACAGAAGTTCTCCCACTGCAGACAGAGCTGATTCTCACTGCCAATTGGCCTGGAGGTTAATTCCTCCCAGTGATCCTACAACAATCACGGCATAACTACAATAAGACTGTGAAAAAAGCCCACAAGGGGGTACACCAAGAGTGTCCACCTCAGGTAACTGGGGAGGCTGAGCCACTGGGCCCTACAGGACACCTAGCACATAAAACCACTCTACCAACACAGGGAAGCATAAAAAATGCAGAGACAAAGAAACAGGTCACAAATGACAGAAATGAAGGAAAGGAAACGACTGGATATAGAGTTCAAAACCACGTTTATAAGGTTTTTCAAGAATTTTATGGAAACCGCCGATAAATTTAGTGAGATCCTCGATAAATCTAGTGAGACTCTCGAGGATATGAAAAAGGACCAACTAGAAATTAAGCATACACTGACTGAAATAAAGAATAATATACAGAGATCCAACAGCAGACAAGAGGATCCCAAGAATCAAGTCAAAGATTTGAAATATGAAGAAACAAAAAAGAACCAACCGAAAAATAAAAAAGAAAAAAGATTCCAAAAATATGAAGATAGTGTAAGGAGCCTCTGGGACAACTTCAAGCGTACCAACATCAGAATTATAGGGGTACCAGAAGAAGAGAGAGGGCAAGATATTGAAAACCTATTTGAAGAAATAATGACAGAAAACTTCCCCTACCTGGTCAAAGAAATAGACTTACAAGTCCAGGAAGCACAGAGAACCCCAAACAAAAGGAACCCAAAGAGGACCACACCAAGACACATCATAATTAAAATGCCAAGAGCAGAAGACAAAGAGAGAATCTTAAAAGCAGCAAGAGAAAGACAGTCAGTTACCTACAAGGGAATACCCATACGACTGTCAGCTGATTTCTCAACAGAAACTTTGCAGGCCAGAGGGAGTGGCAAGAAATATTCAAAGTGATGAATGCCAAGAACCTACAACCAAGATTACTTTATCCAGCAAAGCTATCATTCAGAATAGAAGGTCAGATAAAGAGCTTCACAGATAAGAAAACGCTAAAGGAGTTCATCACCACCAAACCAGCATTATATGAAATGCTGAAAGGTATTCTTTAAGAAGAGGAAGAAGAAAAAGGAACTCTTACCATTTGTCACATCATTGATGGAACTGGAGAGCGGATAAATACCACAGGATCTCACTCATTTGTGGAATATAATGGACAACATAAACTGATGAACAAGGACTGATCCAGAGACGAAGAGGCATTGATTGGACTGTCGGGCCTTGGAGGGAAGGTAGTGGAGGGTGGTGGTAAGGGGGAAAGATCAACCAAAGGACTTATATGCAAGCATATAGGCCTAACCAATGGACACGGACAACGGGGGGGGGGGGGGTGAGGGCATGAGCGGGGGGGGGGGTTGGGGGCGGGGGGAGGCGGGTAGAGGGTAACATGGGGATAAGGACACATATGTAATATCTTAATCAATAAAAAATATATTAAAAAAAAACAGAGACAAATGGAAGTTTATTAACATGTATACTTTATGTATACATGGAAAATACTTAGGGGAAAATAAGTAACTCCCCAACGTGTTTTATAATTCAGGATTAAAGGTCTTAACAGAGAAAGTTAAGAGGGTATGTTGACCCTTTGCGGAGAGTAAAATAATTTGGGGAAAGATGACTGGTTTCCTTAGAAGCATAGATCAGAAGTTTGAGAACATTAAAAGATAAACTGAGACATATTAAGAATTCTAAGAGTTGATTTGAGCAAAAAACCTATTCAACTTGGACAGCACAAAACTGGAGTGGTTAGGAGCCCTACCTGAACAAGAGCCAGGGGAGAGACACAGAGAGAAAGTGCAGAAGCAAAGAAAGAAAATGATTGAATGACCTTGGCTTTAAACCTAGTTGGCTGTAATTGCTTGTCCTTAGGTTTCTGATTTCCTGAGCATGGGGCATTTACATGCTGAGATTATTAGTTCACTTACATAGGGCCACCACGGTCTCCTTATTTAATTAATTGAACAATTGTTTGTGACAAAGTTTGCTTGAGTGTGGTGCTGACTTGAGTCCCCTCTCTGGTGATCAGAGTCATCTTCCCTGGTTGATGCAACTCCCTGGAGGAGATTTAGGATAACTGAGTTCATTTGGAGGGTCTGTCTTTAGCAGAGAAGAGAGTTCCAAGAAAGCCTCTTCCTGCTTTTACTGTTTTTTGGGTACCTTCAGCTCAAAATAATCAAAATGCCAAAGTAACATTACGCTGAAGTGTGTGCGCGTTCTGCTATCCTTCAGTTGATAGAAAAAGGCAACTTTTTTTTTTTACATGTGGCATTAGGAGAGCATTTTACCACATATGTGTGAATGGCTGGTATTGCATCTCCTATCTGAGAATTTTCTATATGAAACCTACAGTTGGACTTAATTATAAATGGATACATATTCATCAAGAGTGTATGATTCTAATTCTCAATTATACCAACGTATCTTGTTTTCTGTTAAAAAGATAAAACAAATTAGGTTTTCCTCCCATATCCAATTGAGAGTAAATATATAGAGAACAATAGGGCTCCATTCATTTATTCATGCAATTAAGAGCTTTTGTGCTCCTGCTGTGTGTTGTGCTAAAGACAGATGACAGAAGGAGGAAGAGACTAAGGCTTCTTGCCAGACTTACAGTCTAGAAAGGACAATACACATTAAAGGCAGCATGAAAAAGTAATGCCTAATTATACTCATGAACACTGAGAGAAATGAGAACTAGATGGTGCCAATGAGACAGTGTGATGACAGGATGAAACCTTGTTTGGGTGACAGAAAAGCAATGACTTTCAGTCAGAAACTTGAAAGATGTGTTCCTGTGAGCTGAGCATCCAGGTAAAGATGAGGAGGAAGGGACAGACACACAGAAGCCCGAAAGTCGAAAGTTGAAATTAGTCTCCTTGAGATGAAAGGGAATGAAAAAAATTGCAGGGCGTGAGGGTGTTCCATATGCCTTTTTTATATGTTGAATAGGTAAGTAGAATGTTAGGCAACTTGGTTATAACACATTAGAGATGAGTCTAGCAGAAGCAAAGGCACATTGCATTGCCACAGTCTCCTTTGACCAATAAAAAAGGCAGGAGCTTAATAAAACTATGGGAAACTGTCACGAAGCAACAGCTTAGTTGTCCTGGACTTCACAGAAGGCGTTACTCTTGTGCCCTTGCAAATGCCCCTAAGGAAATTAAGCACTGAAAATGCATATTAGCTTTCAAGAGTAAAGTAGTTTTGAATTAATTTATTAGTATGTTGACATTCGAAAAGAAAAACAGACCTATTTTTCTCTTCCAGTATATTCAGATTTCCAATGGATTTAGCTAGCAGTTGTCATGCTTATTAAACACACACTTGTATTGTTTTTGGAAAATGTCATCTAAATATTTAGAATTAGAGAGAAATTGATAGTGGAAAAAGCAAATTATTTTCCCCTGAAAGTGGAGCCTACTGCTGCCAGGAATTTATCATCTTGACTTTAGAATTGATAGATTGGATATAATTTCTGTCTGAAACATAGGCTAATAGGTCAAGCATATTTCCCTCAGCCAAGTTATCACAGCATCATAATAAAATCCACTGTGTTCTGGACAAACAAGGTCATGATTTTCTACCCAAAACCCCATCTTTGGTGTTGCATTCCAGTTCCTTATTTATTTCATTTAATTTGTTTCTATTTCACTTAGAAGAAGTGGTGACATAAAATAGTAAAAGATAGCAGAAGACAGAAAGTATGTTATAAGCCATTCATGATGAGAACATATGGTTTATCAGCATCAAGAGAAAACATAAGCCTCAACTTATCTTTGCAAAATTAGAGTATGTGTGATGCCTCAATGAGATAGAAAACCCACATTTCTTACACTTTCTGTGTTTCATTGTTACTTCTCTCGTGTCTGTACCAATACGCATTATTTACTACTTGCTGTTCAGTCAACATTATTTCAGGTGCTTTTAGGAAATAATTGGTCTCTGTACTCAAGACATTTATACTCAGGTAATAATAGCATAGGACTAAGAAATAATTTGAGAATTCTAGAATATATATTTAGCACTATTCAATTTACTATATTATCAAGAACTAAGTGGCATAAAGGGGCATTTTTTAAAGCATCACAGAAAGAGTATGATCCCCTGAAATACTTATAAGGTACAGTACAGCCATTACTCTAGTGTGACACATGGACACAGGCATGCGTGTGTGTATGAGAGAGAGAGACAGACACAGAGACAGAGAGACAGACAGAGAAAGACCTCTGAATTTTAGTAATGCACCCATATGGCAGTTTGAAATGATAAATAGCTCAGGGTTATGGGAGAGTAGACAAGTGCCTGTGCAAAAATGAGTGACAGTGTGTTACAGTTTGATGGACATGAGGGATATTCATAGATACTATGAAATAAAAAGATTTCAAAGTTAAATCTACAATGTTCACCAAAGATTTGGAACAGATGGCAAATGTTCCAGAACCCAGAATATGAGGCCAAGCTGCAGAAGCTTAGAAACCAGACAGGAGCTGAGATAGGGCATCAGTAGGCAAAATTCTATAACTATAGAGGTTGGACCCTCTACCTTGCCTCTTCATGGAAGCAAATCTGTCTACTTACCTCTGTGGCCATTATAAAGGAAGTGAGCATGATACCTTATAGTAAATGAGAATATGCTTTGCAAACTGGCTAACCTGTGTGCAACACAAAGTGCCATCTCTTACTGGCTTAGAAATCTGGAACAATTTGCTTAGTGTCTGCAAATATGAAACACTTTGCTGTAGAAAAATGATGATATCTATCTCCTAAGGTTGCATTTTAACAAAATGTATGTGAAGTACTCCCATAGTGTTATATAGTAGCTAATTAAATAATAAAACTTTCCAGCTTGCCTCTCTTTCAATATTTACATTTTTGCCCAAGGCAAAAGTTATTCATGTCTATGTCTACCACCTTTTCCAATTTGTCATCATCTCTGGCCTGGAAAACTACATAAACATCCTATCTGGCTTCTCTGCACATAGAATTTGGCACCTAAAATCTATTCACAGGGCAGCAAGAGAAAGTCTGTCATAAAAGCAACCATATCACCCCCACTAAACTGCATGAAAACTTTCCAATGGCTCCACTTTGCCCAAAGAATAAAATTCAAAGTCCCCACCATGAAAATGTCCTTTAAAAGGGAGTGTTTGTTCTTTTTCCATTCCTTTGACTTCTGCTTCCCCTCTACCTTTCTTACCATTATCAACACACCCAGTTCTGTCCCAAAGTGGAGAATTCTCACTGAAACACTTTTTCCCCAGATCTTGTTTTTCAGACTTATTTTTCAACTTCTTTTTTGTCTCCCTCTCTCCCTCTTCTCCTATTTTCCCCTAATCACATATAAGTTTAAATATCATCTCACTCGGGCTTTCCTTACTACTCAGACCTACTTGGCTGACATTACCCAGACATTCCTTATATCCATTTCATTTAATTTCCCATCTTCACTCTTTTTTTTCTTTTCTCTTTTGCCCATCGATAGAATGCACTCCTTAGGAGCGCAAAGAGAAAGGTTCTTGTGAATCTTGTTCACCATATTGTTCTAACACCAAGAGAGGACCGGGATCATCATAAGCACTCAATAAATACCTGACGAATGAATGAATTAATGAAATGTAAATAAGACTTCTGTAATATACTGATATTTCTTATTGTTTAATGTTACAGTCAGATGGTTCCTTAGAGATTACTGACCCCCTCACTCTAAATATGACAAAACCGAAACCTAGAAATTAAATACTTCACCTAAGACACCCTAGATCAGTGGTTCTCAACCTTCCTAATGCTGTGACCCTTTAATAAAGTTCCTCATGTTGTGGTGACCCTCAACCATAAAATTATTTTTGTTGCTACTTCATAACTGTAATTTTGCTACTGTTATGAACCGTAATGTAAATATCTGATATGCAGGATGTATTTAGGTGACCCCTGTGGAAGGAGAACCGCTGCTCTAGATTGAAGTGAAGTTAAAATGTGAATCTAGTGAGTTTCAATTCATTGCTATTTTCCTATGTTAGATGATACTGTATATTGTTTCTTTTTATTTGCTTAAAACTATCCAAATACTTAAACTACGAAGCAAGTTTTTATTGAATTAATGTCAGAAGTGAAGGTATATTTGTAAATTATATGAATAGTGATCATAAATGAATCAGGCTGGAACATAGGACTCACTCAGATATCTTCATCAGTTATCAGAACCAGGCTAAAGAGTGAAAGAGGAACCAGAACAAAAGAGGAAATTAAAACTTTGAAAGTAGTATTGTTTCTTACTATTTACATGCAAAACAAAAAACTCAAAACATTTCTAAGTTTACATGCCAAAACATCAAATATTCAAGTCCTTTTTAGTTACTTTTATAGAAATACTAGAGGTCTGGTGCACAAATTCGTGCATGGGTGGGATCCTTCCAACTGGCTGGCGATCGGGGTCAATCAGGGCCATCTCGCCCAGTCCCGATCAGGGCTGATCGGGGCCATTGGCTGGGAAGGGACCACGGGAAGGACCGTGGGAAGATTCCAGGGCATGTCCAGCCCTGTCTTACCCAGTCCCAATTGGCTGGACCCCAGCAGCAAGCTAACCTACCAGTCGGAGCATCTGCCCCCTGGTGGTCAGTGCACATCATAGCAATTGGTCAGTCAACCACTCAATTGGACACTTAGCATATTAGGCTTTTATATATATAGATGTTTGTTTATAATTGACAGTTATTATTCATATTTTCCTTTCTCTGTTTAAAATTCCATTTTATTTTGATAATCATTGCCTTATCATGGAAAATGCCTTGTGAGCATATGGCAAAGATGTTACCAAAAGAATAAATAGTTGTGGGTTTTGTTGTTGTTGTTGTTTTGTTTGTTTGTTTTGTTTTTAATTAATCCTCACCAGAGGATATTTTTTTCATTTATTTTTTTAGAGAGAGTGAAGGGGAGGGAGAAAGGGAGGAAGAGAGAGAAAGAGAGAGAGAAGGAGAGGGAAACATTGATGTGAGAGAGACACATCTATTGGTTGCCACCGCACATTTCCAGGATCAAGCCTGCAAATAAGGTACTTACCCTTGACTTGGAATCAAACTTGCTACCCTGCCATCCTCGGGCCAATGCTCTAACCACTGCGCGACCGGGGTCAGGGCAATAGTTGTGTTTTTTATATTTCACACCAAAAAATAAGAAAAAATTATTTCCATAGATATATTTGTATTCTCTTTTCTGCATTAGAGTTATAGTCTTTCTGTTTTCAACTGCATATGCATGTATCCCTTTATCTATCTATATGTTTATGTAGCTATCCATTCTAAAACATGCTTTGTTTTATTGATATGCAAGGACCATCTGCCTACAGTACAAAGTTCAAATTGCTTTAAAACTCTCCACAACCTGATCTGGTATATCTTTTCACAGCTATCTCACTCAACAGTTCTCTGTGGGGTAGCATCCCGAAATCATTCTTATCAGAGTTTTCGCGAGAACCTCACATTAATTTTCCATTTATGTTTATTCATACTTTTCTCCTGATCTGAGAGGTCTTCTATCTTTTCCTTTTTTGTGAAAATAAAGATTTATACGTCAAAAAATTCTGAATGAAATATGTTCTATCTTGCTTCTTTTTCGTTATTTTCTTTCTTTTTACTTTATTTTCCTTCCTGTATTCCTTTTTGCCTTTCACTTTTCACTCAATATTTCAACAAATAAGTATTGATGACCTACTATTTGGCACTCAGTGATCTAGATGTTTGAAATGTATCAATGAAGACACTGATAAACATCCCTGCTTTTATAGAACATTTTGTAGACCTGATGACATTTATTTACATAGTATGTTAGAATACACTAATGAAAAAACAACAATGAAATTATAAGCCTAACCAATGGACACAGACAACAGGTGGGTGAGGGCATGAGTAAGGAGGAAAAGGGGGTAATGGGGAGATAAGAACACATATGTTATACCTTAATCAATAAAGAAAATAAATAAATAAATAAATAAATAAATAAATAAATAAATAAATAAATAAAAACTCTAAGTCTCCACATAAAAATGTAAAAGTATTTGAGGATTTGCATGGAGTTTAATGTGGTTAGATACAGGAAGAATATAAGAATTAACAGGCTTTCAGATTCTAGAAAGGTTTCCAGTAATTGTAAGAAATTTTACTTTAGCCTTGGGAGGATAACATTTGCAAGGTTTTAAATAAATGATTGGCATAATCTAATTTAGTTTGAAAGAAGCATCTAAGATATTATCTTTAGAACAGATTATTGGAAGTTAACTGTAGAATTAGAATGACTATCTAGATAGCTACTGGAGAATTGCAAGTGAAAAATTACTTGGACCAAGAAGTTATTGGAGTAATTAAAATAAGAAATTGATATTGATATATTAACAAAATATATAGAGCACATACTATATCTTTTCTTCATAAAGGATATTTATTCATGCTTATTTTTAGTATGTTCAAATTGTCTTCTCACAACTTTTTCATTTGCTATGTTATGTATTTACAAATATAGTTAGCATAAATTATCTTCTAAATTGTCCTCATTGTAGAAAACCAATGTTTTTCATGTGTCGATTTTTCTATATAAATTACTAGCTAGAAACTCATTTCTTATTATAAAGGGCAAATTATGGATATTGTTTAAAATCAGACAAAGGCACAATTCCCTCTCAAATATTATTTTACAAAAAATAATATTTATCAAATAAACACAGAACCTGAATAAAATGAAATAATACAGTACTCATATTTTAAATAGTATTAAATAAATTGCTCCTGTATTTTAGGATAAATATTATTTTGACTTTTAAGAATCAAGTTGGACAGTTTGAACACTGTACACTTATAAAAATGGGCAAAGAATATATTCACTAACCCAACCAATAAATCTGCCAGCTTCAAAATAGCATTCCATTCATAATCATTTGGGTATTATTGTTGCTTGTTGGTTAGAAATATCTTTTATAGAAAATGTTCCTATTATAAAGATTTTTGTTAAAAATAACCATTGGATTAGCATATTGATGATCACAGGAGACAGAATAAAATGTCATAAACTACCTGAAAAGAATAAACAAAGGACCAGTGCATTACCTCATCGTTTGTAGAGTGACTCTACAAGAAACAGCAAAGTAGTGTGCATACATTATTGTCATATGCATACATATTGTAAATTGTTGGTAATTCATTGACTAAAAAAAAGTCCAGCAATAATTCAAGATTATTTTGATTCTATCATAATGTTGAGCTATTATTTGTAATGCTTTCAAATGTAGATGGGAGGAGTTAATTATGGGATTTTGTCTTTCTGAGTATATGCCAGATTTGATTAATAAATTGCAATACATAAGGCATATAATATATTTAATACAAAATAATCTAAATGGCCACAAAAGGCATAAGTTTATTGGAAAGCATTTTAATTAAATAATTTATATTTCCACCAGTTACCATAGTGTCTAAATATAAGTACATTTACTATTTCTTCTATCAATGTTTTTAGAATATGTGTTTTCCTTTGTTTTAGTGGGTTTTGTTTTGGTAAGTAGCTCAGCCTTCCAGTGCACACCTCAGCTTTTGAGGCAGATGTCATTTAGAACATCTCATGTTTTCCATATAAAATATATTAATAAAATTATGTTCTTTATATTTTATTTTGATAATTATTTTATTTAAATGCATTTTAATTTTTATAACATCTATTTTTGTATTGTCTAATTTTTTCACATATTAAAATTATAAAAATGTTAATATACAAAAGATAAGCATATACATGTTACCTTATCTATAATAATCTATAATAATAAAAGCATAATGTGCTAATTAGACCGGACGACCTTCTGGACAAAGCCTGGGCTGCAAGGGAAGCCCGGGTCTCAGGTGCCTGACGGTAGCCGGAGCCAAGCCCAGGTCCCGGTTGCCAGAGAGAAGCTGTTGCAGGCAGCTGGGGGAATGAAGGCCTACTCTTACATGAATTTCATGCATCAGGCCTCTATTTTATATATAGTTGATTCTTTTAAGATTATGTACTCTTTATATCTAACTACCTAACAGCATCTATGTAGTTATAAAGTTATAATGCTCAGATCTTTTAAAACTGGTTTTCAATTCTTCTCCCTCTCCATTATATGTATTTCTAAATCTGCTTTTGCCTTTATTTTCCAACTAGCATCATATATATCTATATTATAAAAAGCAAGTGGCCATAACACCATAACGCTGTAACAACCAAAGACCAGTCACCAGGTGATGCATGGAGCACCTCTCAGTCCCTCCCTCTGGCCCACGAGCCACTCACAGTGGCAGGGCTCAGGGTTCATGCTGCGGGTGAGCGGGGCTGCACGATTTTGTGCGCTGGGCTTCTAGTATATATATGTACACTTACATATATATATATACACTTATATATATGTATACACACACACACATATATATATATATATAGAGAGAGAGAGAGAGAGAGAGAGCGAGAGAGAGAGAGAGAGAGAGAGATGGTGTAGACAGATATAAATATATAACTTTATGGGCAAGTACTTTTATTTTATTTATTTTTTTAAAAATATATTTTATTGATTTTTTACAGAGAGGAAGGGAGAGAGATAGAGAGTTAGAAACATCGATGAGAGAGAAACATCGATCAGCTGCCTCCTGCACATCTCCCACTGGGGATATGCCCGCAACCCAGGTACATGCCCTTGACCGGAATCGAACCTGGGACCCTTCAGTTCGCAGGCCGACGCTCTATCCACTGAGCCAAACCGGTTTTGGCGCAAGTACTTTTAAAGACAGTTTGGAAGTAGATAGTCTAATTTAAAATATATGATAGAGTTAGAAAGGAATTACTTTTTCAGATATATTTGGTCAAGAAGGAAATATATGTAAATTATTCATATTTTCAAGAAGGAAATATATGTAAATTATTCATATTTTCAAAGGCATAGTAATTGATGTCTGCATAAGTTGCTAACATTTATAAAATGAACAAGTCTAGGTAATTATTATCACCTAGAGCCTGGATGCACAAAATTTGTGCAAGAGTAGGCCTTCTTTCCTCTGGCTGCCAGCACCAGCTTCCCTCTGGCACCCGGGACCCGGGCTCAGGCAGCCGGCAGGCACCTAGAACTTGGGCTTCCCTCCAGCCCCGGCTTCGTCCAGAAGACATCTGTTCTAATTACCATATTACCCTTTTATTATTATAGATTGTTTTTATAGGAAATAGATATGGCACATATATATGTGTGAATATAGATAATACTAGGAGTACCAGTTAATAATGCAGATTTGCCAAAACCGGTTTGGCTAAGTGGATAGAGCGTCAGCCTGCAGACTGAAAGGTCCCAGGTTCGATTCCGGTCAAGGGCATGTACCTGGGTTGCGGGCACATCCCCAGTGGGAGATGTGCAGGAGGCGGCTGATCGATGTTTCTCTCTCATCGATGTTTCTAGCTCTCTCTCTCCCTTCCTCTCTGTAAAAAATCAATAAAAATATATTTAAAAAAATAAATAATGCAGATTTGATATGTATGCTATTTTGTTGTATTGACAAGCTTCAAAACTTCATATGTCAAATTTGCTGGTGTTAACATCATAGATATTTTTACACTTAAAAATGTCGAATTTCATGCCAAAAGAAGAGCATTTGCGAAAAGTTTTAATTCATTACTTTATTTTAAAGAAAAGTGCTGCTGAAAGTTATTGTATACTTCGAGAAGCTTATGGTGAACATGCTCCATCTCAAGATACTTGTGAACACTGGTTTAAATGTTTCAAAAGTGATGATTTCAATGTGAAAGACAAAGAACGCCCAGATCAACTGAAAAAGTTTGAAGACCTACAATTATAAGCATTATTGGATGAAGATGCATGTCAAACTCAAAAACAACTTGCAGAAAGATTAAATGCTCAGCAAACAATTTCTGATCATTTACAAGCAATGGGAAATATTTTAAAGGAAGGAAAATGGGTGCCACATCAACTGAACGAAAAACAAATGGAAAACCGAAAAGTCATCAGTAAAATGTTGCTTCAAAGCCATGAAAGAAAGTCTTTTTTGCATCGAATTGTGACTGGCAGTGAAAAGTGGATTTATTTTGAGAATCCCAAATGCACAAAATCATGGGTTGATCCAGGTCAACCATCAACATCCACTGCAAGGCCAAATCGCTTCGGAAAGAAGACAATGCTCTGCGTTTGGTGGGATCAGGAAGGTGTGGTGTATTATGAGCTTCTAAAACAGGTGAAACCATTAATACAGATTGCTACTGACAAGAGATAATCAATTTGAACCATGCTTTGATTGTGAAATGACCAGAATGTGCCAGAAGACACACAAAGTAATTTTGCTTCATGATGACACACCAACACACACTTCAAAACCAGTTAAAGACACCTTAAAAGATCTTGCCTGGGAAGTATTAACCCATCCACTATATTCACCAGACCTTGCTCCTTCAGATTACTACTTGTTCTGATCGATGGCACTCGCACTTTCTGAGCAGCACTTCAAAACATATGAAGAAGTGGAAAATTGGGTCTCTGAATAGTTTGCCTCAAAACAATAAAAGTTCTATTGTGATGGTACCCACAAATTACCTGAAAGATGGGGGAAATGTGTAGCTAGCGATGGACATTACTTTGAATAAAGCACTTTTGATGTTTCTCTTGAAATTATCATGTTTTCTTTGATTACAAAATCCGCCATTATTAACCGGTGCACCTAGTAGATATAGTTTTAAACATAGGCATATGTTATCTTAAGAACTATCCTGTATATAGTAATGCCAATCTTGTACTGAAATGTTGATAAATGTAATATAAATATACAATGAGCTTTTAAGGGATAGGCAATAAAGAGAATACCAGGGAATCAGACTTGCTGGAGTGGACATATAAGCAGGAATATTGTTTTCACTCTCCATAGCTATTATCTTACTTACTGAATGGCAAGATCACTCTTGTCTTTCTTCATACATTCCACACAGAGGAGCATCTTTTTATATGAGACACAGTCTATGTGTTTAAGGTTGAAGCAGTGAACAAGCTGATTAGAGGCTAGCCCTCATGAATCATATAATCTAGCATAGAAATTTACATACAAAAAATGAAATAAAAGGAGCAGAATAGTGGGGGTGCAGATGAAGATAATTAAAGAAGAATACAAATGGGATATTGGGAATCCTCTGGTTATTTTTAGACTCTTAAACAATGAAATGCATTATATAATAATCATTTGAATATGCTAACTTAGCAAATAATTACAGATAAATATAACCACCCACTTTGTTGGCTCCCTTAAATCTCAACCCACTCTTTCTAGTTCATTGTGCCTTTATTCTATATGTACCTTTTCCCACAAACAGATAGATAGTTATTTACCAAGAGAAAACATAATACTGTGTGATTTAACAGAAAGCATCAAGTATAGCCAAGAGACATATGAAAACATGCTCAGAGTCACTAATCATCTGAGAGATGCAAATCAAAACAACAATGAGGTATCATCTCACACCTGTCAGAATGGCTGTCATCAACAAAACAACAAATGACAAATGCTGGAGAGGATGTGGAGAAAAAGGAACCCTCATGCGCTGCTGGTTGGAATGCAGACTGGTGCAGCCACTATGGAGAACAGTATGGAGTTTCCTCAAAAAACTAAAAATGGAACTGCCATTTGACCCAATAATCCCACTTCTAGGACTATATCCCAAGAAACCAGAAACACCAGTTAGAAAGAATATATGCACCCCTCTGTTCATAGCAGCACAATTTACCATAGCTAAGATTTGGACACAGTCTAAGTACTCATCAGCAGATGAGGGGATTAAAAAATGGTGGTACATCTACACAATGGAATACTATGCTGCTGTAAAAAGGAAGGAACTCCTACCATTCACAACAGCATGGATGGACCTGGAGAGCATTATGCTGAGTGAAATAAGCCA
This sequence comes from Myotis myotis, assembly GCF_014108235.1. Classification (NCBI taxonomy): domain Eukaryota; kingdom Metazoa; phylum Chordata; class Mammalia; order Chiroptera; family Vespertilionidae; genus Myotis; species Myotis myotis. The sequence continues at coordinate 47,623,615 of NW_023416401.1, forward strand.
GTTGGAGAGAGATAAATATCACATGATCTCACTCATTTGTGGAATATAATGAACATCATAAACTGATAAACAAAAATAGATCAAGAGACAGAGAAGCATCAACAGACCGTCAAACCTCAGAGGTAAGGCAAGGGATGGTGGGAGGGGGGATAGAGAGCAACCAAAGGACTTGTATGCATGCATATAAGCCTAACCAATGGACACAGACACCAGGGGGGTGAGGGCTTGTGCTTGTGGTGGGGAGAGGCCAATGGGGGAAAAAGAAGACATATAATACTTTAAGCAAAATAATTAATAATAATAATAATAATAATGATAATAATGGGAAAGCAAAAGATAAAACATATAGTACATAAATATCTGGAGATAGCTCATGCTAATAATTTTTAAGGTTAGAATAAATATATACTATATACATAATATGCTAATTATTTTCTTGATATCTGTAACTATCATAAACATAGTTTACAAGTCACTAGGTGTACATTATTTCTTCTGAATTGTTTACTGTAAAATCCTTTTTGTTTATGTATGCATATTGAACAATATTTAAATACTAGAGGCCCAGTGCACAGATCCATGCACATTGAAAGGAAATTAATTAGAATAAATATTTTAGATGCTGGGGAGTGACCGGGGGAGGTTGGCTCCAGGGCGTGTCTAGCCCATCTTGCCCATTCCTGATCAGCTGGACCTCAGCGGCAAGCTAACCTATGCATCAGAGCATCTTTTCCCTGGTTGTTAGTGCTCGTCATAGCGACTGGTCGAATGGTCCAATGAACAGTCAGACACTTAGCATATTAGGCTTTTAGTATATAAGATTTTATTATAGGCATTTATTTTTTCTTTATCCTCTCCTCAATTGAGAACATGCTTAGAGAGAAGAAGGGAGAAAAAGAGAGAGAGAGAGAGAGAGAGAGAGATCAATGTGAGAGATAAATTTGGACCACTGCCTTCCATACGCTCCCCAACAGGGGATCAAACCCACACCCAGGCATATGTCTTCACCTGGTATCAAACCAGCAGTCTTTTGGTGCATTGGATTATGCTTAACCAACTGAGTCAGTGTGGTCGGGCTATTATTGCCTTTTAAAAGTATAGCATGACAAGTACAATTTCAAAAGGGGGATATGTAAATTACATGCTACATTCTGATAAATTCTAGAAAGGAATATAGAGGATTTATCAATATATCAAACTCACTCTCATTGGTTTGTGTTCTAGGGCATATCTATATTTTTAATTTATTGTTTATTTGTTTTGTTAAATTTTTTAAAAATCTCATATAGTGCCCTTAAATATGTAAAGTGAAACAATACTGATATTAAACAGACTGTCTTTTTTAATTGATGTAGTTAAAGACAATTCTCATGAATTTGTATTCATCCTCATGCCCAGAGATGTAGACATTATGATAAAGTAGTAAAAGCCACGGATTTTCTTGCATTTACATATTAAGATGTAAACCACAGTGCCTTCCTTTAATGTTCATTGACATTTACTACAAACCTAACTTGTAATACATCAGATGACTCCCAAGGAGTGTCCTTGAACTTCTCTAAACAGGGCCCAGTGGCACCGAAAATGCTACTGTCCATATTAAAATGTAAATGAGCCCACAGTAACTGCAACCAAGATCACTTTATACAGGTGGTAAATATAGCAAGACCTTAAAACTGATCCTTCAGGGAGAGCCCATGTACTAATGTTGCTGAATTGCATCTGAACATATTGCTCTGGTGTGATAGTCACTGAACTCTCCAGAAAATATTTTGCTAAGTTAAATGAAAAGATATCTTATCAAATGAGTATTCCAGCACCCCCACCCAAAAGGAACAAGCATAATTTTTAGCAAGACTGATTTACTTGTCAGCTGATTCATGTTTACTGAACAATTATGACATTAGTCACAAGAAGGAACTTGTTTTCTGCCTTAGAACAGTGTATATTTATGGGGGAAAAAGATTAACAAAGGGCGTAATTTTTCTTGCTAAGGGAAGAATTTTATCTATTTTTATCTTATTTTATTTATCCCTGATTCATATAATATGTGATCAAATTGTATGAATGTCATTGTCATATGTCACTACCAAGTGTTGATTCTAGTGCAGATTCATAATGCATGATGCATAAAGCATTTCCTAATCTTTTAAATCAAATCCTCTACAGGCACAATAAATGTAAATGCAATCAACTTCAAGTAAGATCTCATTTCCAATGAATATAAGAAAAATATTTTTCCCCAACTCAGTGAGAATGAATGAACCTTATTTGCCTTCTAATAAAGCCTAGATAAGGCAAAGAAGGATAGGATGCCAAGATAAAATAAGAGAGATTAACTTTATTTTTTGATATATCACATTTAAAATGTGCATGCATTTCTGGGTTTTGTTACCTTATAAATGTTAAAGAAAGGAAACTAGAAATTCCCTCTGAGTTCTAATCTCATCAACTTCCTCTTCTCAAAATCACACTTCTTAGTTCCCAGCACCTCTATTAACTAGAGCTAAAAAATGAAAACACACAAAAATGCTCATTTGATTAAGCCAGTAATAATCTATATTTACATATTTATTAGTTTTATTAAAATATTTATAAATATTTTAATAAAAGTGGTACTCTTAATTAAATATATGTCTCTAAAAACAATGGTAAACTTAAAATATATAACATATTTATTAACAATTTTTATCCTATTCTGCCATTTCTCTACCTATCTACCTGTATCTCTGTCATCTACTTCTATCATTTATCTACCTATCCAATTAACTATTCATCTATTTATTTCATTTGTTTCCAGAGTTTTATGGACCTCCATTTTAAGTAGGAATAGTTAAATTTATTGTTTTCTAATTCCTGGGAGAATAAGATGCATCCAGGAACAAAATGGTCAATAGTGTATAGATAGGAATATTTAAATCTCATTTTTAACTTATTCATCAGGATAATGCTAGTCCATCCCTTCTTATATTCAACCTCAGGCTAATTTCTTATATTATCTTTTCTTAACAAAACTGCTATTAATGATAATATTCCCAGAATGTAAATTTAGAAGCAATAGGAGATGGGTGTTGGACACTGACCCAACTTGTCCCTCTTAGAATTGAACTACCAGCCATAACAATAGTAACCTCCCACTATCACTACATACTCAAGGTAAATTTCACTCCACTCCAAACCTGTGGATCCTTCAAGGTACTGTTAGACTTGAGGTTGGCTTAGTTACTCAGTGTTACCCAAGACCAGAAAAGAATTGGCATGAGCCCAGCTGTTGTGCTCAGTGGTTGAGCACCAACCTATTAACCAGGAGGTCACAGTTCGACTCCCCAGTCAGGGCTCCTGCCTGGGTTGTGGGCTCAATCCCTAGTGGGGGAGGAGGGCATGCGGGAGGCAGCCAATCAGTGATTGTCTCCCATCATTGATGTTTCTATCTTTCTCTCCCTCTCCCTTATTCTCTGAAATCAATATTGAAGGCCATGCTCATCGGGAGTAGGAATAAAGAGAAAAAACTTGTATAATCTGCTTGACCATATAATAATATATAGTTATTTTCTAAACATTTTGAGAATGATAGCAACACTATTAATAATTAGGCAATGACTTCTGGGTAAACCAAGGCCATGACTCCCTAATATAAAAAATACATAAAGCTTCATTGGCGAGTTCTCTGCTTGGTACCTGTTCTGGTTGTCCTATCTTTGATGTGTCTCCTGGGTGTGTTCCACCTGACTTCAACCTCATTTTCCCCTGCTATCATTGTCACACTTGTGAGGGATGATTATGGTAACTAAATCCACTGCCTTGGACTAGGATCCTGAAACTACACCTCCTCATTCTTAACACTCTCTTCTAGAACAGTGGATCAGATATAATGATTTCAAATCCACACGTTGGTTATTAGCTATCAGGCACCATTCATTTATGAGCTCAGTGAAGGAAGAAACTTATTGTGTGTTTTGTGTTCCTTTTTGTACCTTCAGTGCATTTTACAGTGCTTGCTAAGTAATAGATGCTGACCAAATGAGTGACTGAATACTTGCATAACTGTTAGTGCCAGGTGCTTCTTGTCACTTATGGTCTAAAATCTGTGCCTCCTGGAACACCATCATCTGTGTGAAGCAACCACTTTGTTTTCACTTTATATATTTAAGATTTGCCTTCAGCTACCACTCAGTGATTATTCGGTATATGGTCTTATCATTCTCTACACCATTTAATGCTTAGGGTATGGTTTAACCTGACATAGGGAAAAATATTTTATGTCAGATATCAAAGGAAATCTATGATTTTGCATGGAAATGGTGGTTTTTCTCCTTAAGGCTAATGACAGTATTGCAACTCACCATGTAGACATTTTGTTTTTTATGTGAAGCATTACATAGTGGGAACAGTGCTCAGCATCTTGATGTGGCACTCTCTTACCGACTTTCTATTTTCATCCTATATGTTGTTACTCTGCCATTTTATTATTTTGTTCACACATTTATTTTATTGCTTATTCTCTTTTAAACAACTTTAAATTATCTGTGGAAATAGCCAGGGATATAAAATGGCAAGAGCCTCATAATTTGTAGCATATAGTAAGCACACAGTAAATGTTGACTTCTTTCTTTTCCCATGCTATTCCTTTCACTAATAATCTGTCCTCAATTTCCAGCTTAATCCGTATACTTTTCCATATAAATATGACATGAACTATCTCATTTCTGTGCATATGTTGACCTATATTATTTCCTGGACATTTTAGTTTGGTTTGGAGATGAAAAGTTTCAAATTAGAAATTATAATCATTTTTATTAAAATCAACATTAGGGTTATTGCTTAGGTTTGCATATGTCACATATAACACCTAAACACACACACACACACATACACACACACACACATACATGATTCCCATACATGATTTAATACTCATGAAAATGCTATGCCCAAATATCAACTCTTACTCTTTCAGAGAAAGTATTGCTGATTTTATTTTAATAATCAATTTGTAAAGTAAGCTTTGTCTTTAGCAAGAGGAAAATATTGTAAATAATTTTGTCTTCAACTGAAATTACATGTGAAGCAGAATGAGAATTTTTAAAAACATTTTCTATCAATAATAAATTATTAGAAAGATACTGAGATAAAAGAGTATTTTTAAAACAGTGTTATAAAATGGTCATTATCCAATGTGGTATTTTATGCAACTTGGGGCAAAAACTTACTATCTCCCTTCTGCTCACTCTCAAATCCTTGACATCTGTAAAAGTATAATAGTTACATTTCTTTCATTTGTATATTTATGGTTTATAATAGTTTTAGTGACCTCTGGATAAGGTTTTCCCAGCAGGTAATGATGGGATTATGCCAGGAAATAACCAACCCTAGGTCATCATTACTTATATAAGTAGAAGCTAAAATATAAAAGGGATATGTGCTAAGAGGGAAATTTTACTTTTTTTTAACAATTGAAGGATATTTTCTTAAACTAATACAAATGCTTTGTATTTGTCACCCCTTTATTGAAAGTACATTAGCTTAAGTTCACTGCTGAGTATATGCCTAATGGAAGGAATAAATCTTTGAGTACCACAAAAGTACAAATTTGGCTGTGACCTGTACAATATCTAAAGGTTAATGGATAGAAAAATTATAATTCAATACTAAACTTTCTATATCCTTGAATTTTATGGAAACATGGATTTTAGAATAAAAACTATGATTATATATCTGGCCTTCTGTTTATTGTTTCAAGTTTTTCATAGTACTTTATGATTTCTATAGTAAAATTATTTTTCTGTGTAATTTAGATAACATAAATTGTATAGACTTGTTGGAGAATTCATTCTGTTAATTACACAGAACCTGGTGCAAATCCTTGGAATAAATTCTTAATAGATCTTATCTTTCCCTTTTGTTTCTATTAGACTAAGGGCCTTAATATTCCAAGTGGCTGATATGGACATCCAGTGTACATAGTTTAAGAATAGTGTTTATAAAATTGGCATTCTGTGGTCTTAAGGACTACATATGCTGATTGCCTTTAGTATTTTTTGAGTGGGGGATGAAAATATAGATTGACTTTACCTAATGAATTGAAAATGATTGTTAAAATTTACAAGAATCTTTTATGGACTGAATGTTTATGTCTCTCCAAAATTCACATGTTGAAATTCTATGCTCCAATGTCACGGTGGTTTGGAAGTGGGGCCTTTGGAAAGTAAATAGGTCATAAGGGTGACTCCTCATTACTGGGATCAGTACCCTTTTAAGAAGAGAAATAAGAGAGCTTGCTTCCTCTCTCTACTTTCCACTATCTGAGGACACACAAGAAGGGGATCATGCGTAAAGTCACAAGTGACTCTCACCAGACGCCAGATGTGCTGGCACATTGACCCTGAACTTCCCAGTCTCCAGAACTGTGAGAAAGAAATGTTTGTTGCTGAAGCCCTCTAGGTGGTAGTATTTTTTGTTATAGCAGCTAGAATTGACTCAGCACAACCAATAGTTCTACCCACAAATGTGCTTTATGGAGAGATCCCTCTTTGGGCTCCAAATTAAAACATGCTTTTGACATATCATGTATACCAGTGCACTCAGAGAGGGAAAGATCCCAGTTATATTTTAGGATATAGGACTTCTACACCCATGAAATTTCATCCTAAAACTTGGCAGACTCAGCACACACTGACGGGTGTCCCAGTGACGTACTCATGTCCATATCTTTTTAAAAAATATATATTTGTATTGATTTCAGAGAAGAAGGGAGAGGGAGAGAGAGAGAGAGAAACAGCAATGATGAGAATCATTGATTGGCTGCCTCCCACATGCCCTCCTCCCCACTGGGAATTGAGCCTACAACCTGGGTATGTGCCCTGACCATAATTGAACCATAACCTCCTGGAGCCACACCAGCTGGGCTTCATGTTCATACCTTGAAAGAGAATTCTCTCCTGGTTTGCATCTGCCATCTAACCACCATCACAAAGATGCTAGGACTGCTTTTTAATACTTCAGTGTAATAAGCACATACATAATTTATTTTGTGTGTGGGCCCATACATATTTAGAAAAAATTTAAAGAAAGAGTTAGAGTTTATGCAAAGGCATATCAATGTCTAAAAAAGTCTATATTCATCATCACCTTAACTTATAAACCTTTTAGCCACATAAATGAGGCAATTTGCTGAAGACATCATTGACTCATCTTTGAAACAGGTCAGAAAAAGTATTTACTTCAAAATATTTATTTTAAGGAGCTACATATACATTAAAATATCATGCCATTTTATCTTCTTATCATAGGACATTGAGATTCATCCCATATAAATTTCTTCATTATCAGTATTGTTTTTAATCAAGACATAAAGTGATATTGAATTAATGCAACAGAAAGTTTATTTAAGGTAAACATTATAAAATAAAGAACTCTTTAATATATAAAAATAAAAACAGTCTTTCAAAAAAACAAACTTTCTCAAAATCTATTTTTTTGTAAAATTAGAAAAAAAGTTAGATCAAAAAGGTAAATTTATCTTAATTTTCCCAATTTTCAGTAATACTAACTGAATCAATAAAAAGAATATCTTAAGAGAAGCATTGAAGCTTCTTCAAGAACGACTGACTCTTCTTTTCTAAACCAAAAAAAAAGAATCCTTTTAACTGAGCATATAAAATTGTTAATTTAAGTTAACTTAAATAAATTTAAATCAGCTATTCAGGGAAGTTATTTGACATCTTAGCTCTCACTTTGAATTACTGTATATACTCATGGAATGAAAATCAAAGGCATTCTTCTTATTACATATTACCTATTATATCATTTATTTATTTCCTATTTTTCAGATTATTCATTTTCCAATTAGCTTTAAATATTTAGACTTTATGACAATGTTGTCATTCATTTTCTGGTCCTCTCTCTTAGCCCCATTCTATATATTCAAGTATCAGAATGTAAAACTCCTCTTCAGATTTACCAACAATTTAACAAACAAATAACAACTCATTCGACTTAGTTTTGGGGCATAAAAAAATAATGGGAATATATGAGCAAATAAAATAAATGTTAATTATATTTAAACTTTTTCTAACTTGTGTACCATTCATTCCCACCCCCCCCCCTTTGGTGTGAATAAGTGAATATACAAATGAATGGAGATTACAGATTTGCTGTACCTATAGTAATTGTTTAAAAACTAGCACATAGACAGTCAACAGAAAGTTCACTTAGTGTCCCCCCTTACATTAGAAAATCTAACAGTGTTAGTAAAACTTGCTCTTATTTCTTGCCTTTGACACTAATGGGAGTTTTCAGTAAAGACTTCAAGTCCAATTGATGCATGAGCCTAGTAGTTCTCCTTAATTGTGTTTGTAAATTCAATAGCTATTATAGAAAGAGACATTCTGGGCTGCACTTCACAAAAATTATTATACCTCTTAGGCGATACTTTATTCATTCTTAACTTCTGCATGTTTTAAAACTGTCTTGTGTTTAGAGTAACTCAGCAATGTATACTTGTGTCTCACTGAGCTAGGGAGGCTTTGTTCTGTCATGTTTTTCTGTTAACTCAATATATTCTGTTTAAATCTGACATAATGGTACTGAGTGTCTACAAACAAGAATGAATAAAGTTCCTTATTTATAAAAACAAAGTAAGAGAAATAGACATAAACAATGCATTCTGGAATATTTTTTGAAGTGAGTTTTTAATGGAAAGTAATAGAAAAACATGTAAGTTACTTTTATAAATTTATAGCAATAATATGTGTTATTGAATATGAAATACTGACATTTTCCTATATGGGGAAACATTTTAAGTCCTGGATCCTCCAAAAGTATTCTCACTCTCAGTATAAATATGTATTACATAGTCAGTAATTTTTTTAAATTTTATTTTTCAATTACAGTTTACATTCAGTATCATTTTGTTTTGGTCTCAGGCATACAGTATAGTGGTTAGACAATCATACACTTTACAAAGTGGTCCCCCGATATGTCTCAATAAAATTAAAAAAAAAAATCTTAGTGTGTTGGAAGGCAGAGTCACTTCTTGTAAACACACTCGTTTCCTGTTGTTGCCTTTGGTCGTGGCTGCCTGGCTAACGCTACTGACAGCCATAGTGCTCTGACCCTGTCAGTCCTGCAGGTTGACCAAGGATGCTGTTTTCTGACCTCAGCTGATGAATATTCATTAATAGCGATCTTTTATAAGACAAGCAGGAATGAGAAAAGTGAGAAAGCTGGTCAACCACAGGATTATTCTGCTCCCGTAAACATACCACATGCTTTGATTTCTATATAATTTCTATGTCTGTTAGGCAGTTTTCTTCCAGAATTCAATTTCACTCTCAAGCTCCTATATTTTGCTGGCATTCATCTCAAACAATGAATGCTTTTCTACTCTCTCCCACTTTAAGAATCAGCTAGAAGAGAAATGGGAAGAATCAGAGTATTGTCATCTGACCTCTTGCCCTTCCCTTTCACTTCAGATTCCCACTGACCCATAGGATGCATTTATTTATTAAGTCTACCCTTGTTCCTCTCTTCAATATATGACTTTGTATCAATGAAGGGTGGTTTGGGCTGTGATTTTTGTCTGGATATTATAGAAAACAGTCTCTAAGGCAAATGTTTGTGTGATAATAATTTTCTGGGAAGGATTCACATCCAGGAAAACAGGGAAGAAAGGACAGAGAGGAGACATGGGAAGAGGAAAATGTATTCCAGAATTTGTTGCAGAACTAGCTGCAGCATTAATACCAGCTAACCAGCCATTCTTTTTGTTTTGTTTTGTTTTCCCACCTACCCTCTCCTGTCTTCCCTCTGAGGTTCAACAGTCTGTTCATGCTTCTATGACTCTGGGTCTATTTTTTTATCATCAGTTTATTTGGTTCATTAGATTCCACATATGAATGAGATCATGTCTATCTATGCTGTTGCAAATGGTAAGAGCTCTTTCTCTTTTATTTCCACATAGTATTCCATTGTATAAATGTACCATAGTTTTTTAAAATCTTTATTGTTGGAAGTATTACATAGGTCCTTCTTTTCCCCCATTAACCTCTTCCAGCTCGCTCCCCTATCCCCAGCCCTCACCATCCTATTTACCATTTCCAAGGGTTATGCATATATGCATACAAGTTCATTGGTTGATCTCTTCCCACCCACCCTCCCCTGACTTCCCTCTGAGGTTCAACAGTCTGTTCATGCTTCTATGACTCTGAGTCTATTTTTGATCATCAGTACATGATCTTACTCATATGTGGAATCTAAATGTGGGGGAGCACAGGAGGCTTAATTGGAAAGTCTGTAAAAAGGGAATTCTGAAAAGGGAAGTGGGCTGAAGGCAGCCTGCCCTGTTTCTTGAAATTCTGACTTAGGGAAGTTGGCCAAAGATGGCCACCCCTAATTGTTCCTTGACCTTTCCAAACAAGTCTGTGCACGTGCAGGCCCTCAGGTGTTTACCGGAATCCTTATGCTTAAACTTTAAGTGTCCTTGCTTAAATGACACTGAAGACAGATGTGTCCTCCCAAGATTACTTACCCTACTGGTTATATCTAAAAGATAAACTTTATCCCAAGCTGCTGTTACAATAAAAGCCTGAAGAGGTGGGGAAATGGGGTGGTCTGGTTCCTTTAGCCAGGCAGTCCCTTAGCCTTCTCTTTCACAGCAATCCTGTTTCAGAGTAATCATTCATCCATCGCTCAGTGTCAGCCCCGGCATCTAATGAACCAAATAACCAGCCATACTTGCCAGACTTCTACAGAGACACTATAGGAAAGTACTCAGTGAGACGTGAGAAGAGTGTAGTGAACAACACGTAAGAAAAGTATAGTGAACAACACACAAGGTGAGGCATGGTTGAGTCTTGCTGATGAGTGACAACAGAGACTAAGAGCAGAAATAGTCACAGCATCCTTCATCAGTAGCAATGGATATGGGAAAAATAGCATCCATTTTCACACTGCAAGGTGGGTGTTATCCTTTTACTGGCCAGAAATACAGGATGTATGAATATGGACTGATGCATAAACCAAATCTGTTTCAGTTTGCCATTTTGCATAGAACAGATGTACTGGTTTACTTTGAGAATACTGGAATTTTACCATGAAATAAGATGCTCTGACCTTTTCCCTGAGAAGAGAGAAAAGATCATATTCTTCAAGGTTGTGGCTAGCTGTAATCTTCTAAATCAAGTATTAATGAGCTAGGCCCGTGGTCGGCGAGCCACATGCGGCTCTTTGGCCCCTTGAGTGTGGCTCTTCCACAAAATACCACGTGCGAGCATGCACATACAGTGCAATTGAAACTTCGTGGCCCATGCGCAGAAGTCGGTATTTTGTGGAAGAGCCGGTATTTTGTGGATGAGCCACACTCAAGGGGCCAGAGAGCCGCATGTGGCTCATGAGCCGCGGTTTGCCGAGCTGCAGTTTGCCGACCACTGAGCTAGGTCCATGGCCACATCCTGACTATAAGACTGTTCTTGTGTGTCTTTGAGCAATGGCTTTTACATATTTAATGATTGTGGAAGTAAAAAGCAAGTAAAATCTGTGATAGAGACGCATAGAGACTAAAATATTTACATTGTGCAACTTTTTCAAAGAAAAAAATTTAGCAGTCCCTGTTCTAAAAGCACTGTAAAAAGGGTTATATCAAGCAAAGCTATAGGCCCCATCACTACAATTAGTGCTGAGACTAATTAATTGCCATCATGTTTTTTTCCCCCCACACTTCCACTTTGCCTGGTCTAGGTTGCTTTTCTTATGGGGTAACCTTAGGCCTTTATTCCTCAGACTCTGACATCTGTTTTCTAAACAAGGAGTCACTTTCCAGGGAGGGGAGCTTCTATGTCAATTATCCCCCAGGTTCATATGCAAATTGAGAATCAGATGGGAAACCACATGTGAGTCATGTTCATTTTCTACTGCCTAATGGAGCAGATTTGAGAGCGAAGGGTCATTTAGGAAGTGAACACTCATATTTGTTTGCTGTTCAGACTGAAGTTTTTGATCAGCATTATTTTCTCAATTACTTATTGAAATTTCCAATATTTGCATATTTTCAATGTGAAAACTTAAAGCAAATGTCTAGGCACAGCCTAGAAGACTGATAATTTTTCTTTTGTCTTTTATTCACTGGGTTCTATGCTCTGCCACTCTTCATAGCTTAATGGCCTCTGCACTGAGCAATTCAAGCAATTGTATCATATAGTGAGATACTATCAGTAATATGGTCTTTTCCAATTTTATATCCCCTTTGTCAGGAAGAGAATAATTAATAAGTGCATGGGTGAAAATTGAAATTCTAATTCTATCAGTGGTTTATCCTGATAAAATTTTTTTTTCTATTGCCTCCTCTTGAATAAAGCATAGTTTTGGATTTAGAAGCTGGCATAGAAAGTGGCTCTTGCTTACTTTTCTCCTCAACATCAAATTCCATAATTTGGGGGTCTTTCCCTTGAGGGCTCCATCAAGAAGGTTTTAAGCTGCTACTAGTAGAAATCCAGTGACTTACACAGATAAAGGCTTTTTTTTTCCTCACCTAATAACACTGTAGGTTGTTCCTTGCTGGTATTTTTATCTTTCTGGTCTGCCTCATTACAAATATTTACTTTTGCTTTAAGAGTATTGACCCAGGGGTATTTGTGTTTGGTTGTGTGGTTTAGAGTTTACCTCCAACTGTGATTATCATTTAAGAAATTTAGCAGGAAAGGAGGACATTTTCATGGCAGGAAATAAATACAATAGCCAAAACTTACAGTAAGTATAATTGTATTCTGCTTCCATATCTATCCTTTGGCAACCACAACCTGACTCAGTTAAACTACAGTATACTATGTCCTCCAGTTATCACATTGTTTTCATAGTTTTGCTATCAATACTGTTATTCCCATCACTAATAATGTTTATAACATACCTAACATGTGCAGAGGCAAATATTGGAATACAATAACATCATTTAAGCATTCTCTGCTTCAGATTGACTTCCCATTTAGTTGGCCTTTCAGACCGCATACAGAAAAATACAAGTCCCAGTATAAAGTAGACATTACCAGACTTCCAGTGCAGAAGATAGGGAAATAATCACAACCAGTATTAAAGAAAGTGGTGAACATAAAGGTTGACAAACTACAACTTTATCTGGATCTCATTGGAAAACTAGAAATGGAAAAAGTTGACTTTGGCAGTAAGGATATCCTATCTAATAAAAGAGAAACATGGTAGCCAAAACCGGTTTGGCTCAGTGGATAGAGCGTCGGCCTGCGGACTGAAAGGTCCCAGGTTCGATTCCGGTCAAGGGCATGTACCTGGGTTGCAGGCACATCCCCAGTGGGGGATGTGCAGGAGGCAGATGATCGATGTTTCTCTCTCATCGATGTTTGTAACTCTATCTCTTTCCCTTCCTCTCTGTAAAAAATCAATAAAATATATTAAAAAAAAAAGAGAGAGAAACATGGTAATTGGCGTACGACCGCTACCCTTCCCATTGGCCTAGTCAGCGAGATATGCAAATTAGCTGCCAGCCAAGATGGCGGCCGGCAGCCAGACAGCTTGAAACTAACATGAGGCTTGCTTGCTTCAGTGACGGAGGAAACCAATGTTCCCCGCCTGCTTTGCCGGCCTCTGAACCTGCAGTTTAAGAAACATTGTAACGAATATAGAAGCTAAACAAAACCACAGAAACCTGCTTTCAGTGAGCCCGGGATCTCAGAGCTGGAGTTATACAGTGTTTTGATTATAGAACCTAAACAAACCAGATACCTTCTTTCAGCAGCAGAAGCCTCAGAGCTGGAGCCAGAGCTAAAGCTGGACCAGAATAAAAAAAAAAAAAGAAAAAAAGGAGCAGTTGGTAGCTTCAGTCAGCCTGAAAACAGCCCTCAGCCCCTCACCCAGGCTGGCCAGGCACCCCAGTGGGGACCCCCACCCTGATCCAGAACACCCTTCAGGGCAAACCAGCCAGCCCCACCCGTGCACCAGGCCTCTATCCTATATAGTAAAAGGGTAATATGCCTCCCAGCACCGGGATCAGCGGAGCCGAGAGGCCTCCCGGAACCGGGATCAGAGTGACAGGGGGCAGCGCCCCAACCCCCTGATTGCCCTGCGGCTCTGTGTGTGACAGGGTGCGGCGCCTCAAACCCCCCCCCCCCCTCATGGGCCCTGCTCTGTGTGTGACGGGGTAGAGCCATAACCTCCCCATTGGCCCTGCCCTGAGTGTGACAGTGGCGGCACCCCAACCCCCTGATCGGCCCTGCTCTGTGGGTGATAGAGGGCGGCGCCCCAACCCCCTGATCCACCCTGCCCTGAGTGTGACAGGGGGCGGTGTCCCAACTCCCCTATCGGCCCTACTCTGAGAGTGACAGGGGGGAGCTCCTCAACCCCCTGATCGGCCCTGCTCTGTGGGTGATAGAGGGCGGTGCCCCAACCCCCTGATCCACCCTGCCCTGAGTGTGACAGGGGGCCGTGCCCCAACTACCCTATCGGCCCTACTCTGTGAGTGACAGGGGGGAGCTCCCCAACCCCTTGATTGACCCTGCTCTGTGCGTGACAGGGTACAGAGCCCCAACCCCCCTGATGGGCCCTGCTCTGTGCGTGACGGGGTGGCGCCACAACCTCACCATTGACCCTGCCTTGAGTGTGACGGGGCGGTGCCCCAACCCCCCAATCGGCCCTACTCTGAGCGTGACTGAGGGTGGCATCGCAACCTCCCAATCTGCCCTGCTCTGTGCATGACAGGGGAAGGCGCCCCAACTCCCCAATCGGCCCTGCTCTGAGCCCGACCAAGGGCTGCACCTAGGGATTGGGCCTGCCCTCTGCCACCCAGGAGCAGGCCTAAGCCAGCAGGTCGTTATCTCCCAAGGGGTCCCAGACTGCGAGAGGGCACAGGCCGGGCTGAGGGACCCCCCTTCCCCCCCGAGTGCACAAATTTTTGTGCACCTGGCCTCTAGTTATATATTAAGGGAATGTTGGAGGGAGAAAGGGAGGGAGGGAGAGAGAGAGAGAGAGAGAGAGAGAGAGAGAGAGAGAGAGAGAGTGTAAGAGAGCACCTTAATAGCATTATAGTGTTTCTTTTGTGAGAAAAAAGATTTTATTATTCTTTTGTAAGAAAACAGATAATAAATTAATAATCCTAAAATAAACAAAGCCAAATAGCTATCACGTACAGCAGGTCCTCCAATAACGTTGTTTCATTGTAACCTTGATGAGAAAAAAACTACTGCTCTTTTGCCAGGGCACTGCCTGTGTGGACTTTGCACATTTCCCCCGTCTGTGTGGGTTTTCTCCAGGTCTGCAGCTTCCTCCCACATCTCCATGATGTGCACACGCGTTGAACTGGTGTGTCTGCATTGTACCAGTGTGAGTGGATGTGTGAGTGGCCCTGTGAAGGAACGGGGTCCTGTCCAGGGTGGGTCCTGCCACCCAGGACCCTGAACTGAACTACGAGGATTGCAAAGAATGATCTGACTGGTTTTTATTAATCTTTCTTAAATGTATAGCACACGTTCTTTTTCAATGTTCAATATTAGAAGTGTTTGGGTCTTTCTTTAGTTTAGTGACGTTATTGTGACCAGAAATACATTTTGTTATGAGTCATTTTGCATAAAGTTGAATTTCCAAGAACCTATCAAGGACGTTAAGTGAGGATTTACTATAATTTGATTAACAATCACAATGTCCAACTTTATCTGTGCCCTGGGAAACCCACCCATCCTCTAACTTCCAGGCAGCACTGCAGAGAACCACCCTTAGTTCAGCGTGGTTAATACTGGACTATGGTGCCCTTGCTTCCCACCAGGGTCCAGACACAGACTTCCCAAATCCTATTCTTTGCTTCACAAGTGAATAGTTGAACTCTTTGTCTTTTTTCCAACCTGGACAAATGCCTGCTAATTTGACTTGACCAGACTTTAATTAGACTTCTCTCTTGCCCATAAGTCCTTGCACTTAGACAAGCTTACTGGTCCTGCCAAGGATCAGATGGCTGCAGAGAAAAGCATCCCCTGCTCAGCTGACTGATCACACCGCCACTCATCCAGTGAACCCTATCTGCCTGACTTCTGAGACGTACAGACCTTATGGTCAGAATGCTCTCCCTGTTGCAGTAGTTTCCCTCGCCACAGTGCAGGAGTGTTCAAATAAAGCCTCTCCGATGCAAGTGCAGGTTTGATTTTATTTGACAGCAGAGTTCGGTGGTGATGAGATATGCTAGGTTTAATTGGTGATGTGTAACTACATCAGAAAATAAGTAATTAGGGGTGATCATTACATATAGATAATGTTTTGGAACGCTCTTAAATTAAATTAGAGTATTCAATTTTGAAAGTGTTAAAAAATATACCTATGCATCTATATCTATACCTATATCAATAGCTATGCCTATATCTTTATTGGCATCCTACCTACATATCTCCATCTATAATAATAAAAGCGTAATATGCTAAATAGACCAGACGTTCTTCACGATGTCCTTCCTTCCGGACAAAGCCGCAGTGGGCAGGGGCTGAGGCAGAGGTGGTAGAGGCCCCCGGCCGCAGCGGCAGTGGGTGGGGGCCAGAGCCAAGGCCCTTGCATTAATTTCATGCATCGGGCCTCTAATAGATATACTAGTATATATTTCAAACAAAAGATGTATCTTTCTTAAAAGCAACATAGAGAAGGCAGGGGGTGGTAACAGTGGTGATAAAAACCACTACTGATCTGTTACCTCTCCTAATCTTGGGGAAGCATCTGTGAGTGTGCCTTTAAAGAAGGAGCTATAACATGAAAAAACAATGACAGGTGGTAGGCTTTACTAACCTAATTAGGGTTAAAATATTTTAGGCTATTGTGAAGACATATCTTTCTCATCAGCTAAATAAATCCTTTCCAAGACCCACAGGTTATTTTGGAAAATGATCAATTGTTTTAAAAGGTATTGGAATTAAAGCATTATATAAGTTTCAGATTCCTGTTTCAATATGTTGCTTTCATTCAATCCTTTATTCAAGATCAGAAATTATAGGTTGCGGGCTCTATCCCCATAGGGGGTGTGCAGGAGGCAGCTAATCAATGATTCTCTCTCATCATTGATATTTCTCCCTCTCCTTCCCTCTCTGAAATCAATAAAAATATATTTTTTTAAATATCAGAAATTATAAAATTATGATAAATATTTTTATGTGAGCTTAGTTTTTCTGGTGGATCACAGAGTTATGGGTCTGAAAAGGAGGCAAATTGCAAAATAAGCAGTCTGACAAGAGCCTCCGAAAATGTAGTTATTATTTTTGAAAATCTCTGTCCTGTGATAATTAATGGGGGTGCTCCCTCTAAAGGAAGTTTGTTTAATTGAAAGATTTTTTTAAAAAAATCACTGTCTGTTTTTTCTTCTTTAGTAATAGTAAATGTTGAAAAGCAGTTTTGGCTGCTGAAATTAACCTTCAGTGGTATGAATGGCCCATGAAACTCACAGAAAAAGTGCTATTGATGTGGGCAGTAACGTAAAACACGTGGTGCACCTGTTTATGTATGTGTAGTATGTGTACATAGAACAGGAAGCATTTAAAATCAGGGATTTAATAAGTGAATATCCTTACTGAAAGTTTCTAATATAAGTCTAACTAGAAGAATTTCTTTCTTTCTTTCTTTTGGTGTGTGTGTGATTTTAAATATTTACCTTATTTCTTGTAACTTTACATTTTTGTTTTAATTTTAAAGGAATATGCTTTATTTATGAAGTCAGCTATTTTGCATAGGAATTTTATAATTTAGTAGTGACTGTATCATTTAATTTTTGGCAGAAGATAAGATGTCCTGAGTTGTCACTCTACTTTATGAAGACAGAATAACCAGAATAAGATGAATAAGAACATATGTCTATTGTCATGAATACTAAGAAAATTCCCTTTAGAATAATCTGTTAGTCATTTCCTGTGATATTACTCATTAACATCTCTAGCTTAGAGCATCTCTGGGTCTTTTCATCATACAATCTTATTTCTAGACTAAACTAAAAAATTTGAAAATAGGAAGGTAAGTATTAAAATTTTTATTTTAAAAGAAATAAAGGAAGCATTGAAAATAAATTATGAAAACACAAAATTAAAATTAAGGTGTAAAGACATTAAAATAGTCTTACCTATCTGCAGAGTTTTCAGGCTGTGACATTCTAAAAGCACAAATCAGAGTGAGGCCTGATACAACCAATAATGCAACACACATTCAATAAATCTTTAACACATTTATTTCCTTTTCAGCTAATCCGGGCAATGCTGGAAATCTCTTCATTTAGCCACACACAGCATAACACATCAACCTACAAATATGCTGAGAATTCCTCCAGTCTCAATGATCACTCTTAAGCCCACTTCTTTATTAAACCGGGGCCTCATCTCTCTGCTTAAAAGTCGCACACACACGTAAATTATATTTAAAGTGTCCAAATATTTGAATGTACTTTCATGTATATGAACATAGACAATTGTTTTTAATCAACAAGAATGATTATTTTTATAAAATTCTTTTTTAAAAAGTGTTTCTGTCTTCAACTCTTTTTATGCTACTATTCTCCTAGAACTGGTTGTACCAATATCAAACCCATATTCTCCGTTCTCATTTCATACGAACTATCAGAAGCTTTTGAAATAGTTTCTCCCTCATCCCTGACAAAATTTTTATATTTGACTTTGAGGGCACACTGCTTGCCTGGTTTTTCTCACGGCCATTCCATGTCAGCCTCCTTGGTAGATTTCTTCCTCTTGTTTCTAAACATTTAACCATCCATTAGTGTCTTAGTGTGATCTTGGAATTTTTCTACAGCTTTGGAAACCATAGAGACTTACAGCAATGCCAAGAGATTTTATCTATAGACATGCAAATTCTCTCCTGCCCAGTAGAGCTTCTGGTGTCTTTCCTACTGCAGTGTTAAAAAGACCAATTTTGCCTCCATTTTCACATTCTTTTCAATATTCCTTATCTATAAATATGCATTTTCTTTGGACCCTCTTTTGGACAGTTATAGCATCCACCTGGCATCCTTGAGTTAAATTAAAACTTTAAACTCATATTCATTTTTATACCTTTTTTATTTTTATATCTCTGTGACAGTCATTTTTTTAAAAATAGTTCTTCTTTTTTTAAAAATATATTTTATTGATATTTTACAGAGAGGAAGGGAGAGGAATAGAGAGTTGGAAACATCGATGAGAGAGAAACATTGATCAGCTGCCTCCTGCACACGCCCTACTGGGGACGTGCCCGCAACCAAGGTACATGCCCTTGACCGGAATCAAACCTGGGACCCTTGAGTCCGCAGGCTGACGCTCTATCCACTGAGCCAAACCGGTTAGGGCAACAGTCATTTTTTTAAAATTGTCTTTTAATGATAGTAAATATTATACTACTTTTATTTATTTATTGAATAAATAAGTTCACTGATTTTATGTCCTGACTTGAAACCTTTTCTGTCTTTCCACCATCTCAAAAATAATAATGACACTTGCTTGAAGGTTGTAGGAGCACAGAGTACACATATACTTTCCCACCAACTTTGTGATTCTGAAAATGACTTGACATATTTGTGAAACTAGCTTAAATATTGATGTTTTGAAGCTTTACATTCTTAATGTTAAATATGTGCAGCCTCAAAAGTTAACTGTTTCATTCCATCACACCTTGATCTGGCTTACATTCTTGTAAACCCACACACTTATTTGTATCTTTAAAATTAATAGCCATAGTAATTCAGATTGCTTGAACTTTATTGATCCTAATTTTCATAAAAAAAATGAGAAGTTCCTGCACATTGTCATTACTATATTTCGATGATTCCCATGATTATAATAGTAACCTTATGAAACAGTATATTAAAACAAAGGCATTTAATATTTAGTCTTCATAAAATGTCTTGAACTTTGATTATCTTTTCTTAATGAAAATGCATTAAAGTGTAGCACATCATTGGCTAAGACCTTTCTTCTTGACTTGTCCTGTGATTTCAAATTAGTTGAATCAACATCACATAGGTAGCTACTAAATTCGAAACAAAACCAAGGCCAGAAAAAGGTTACAGTAAGAAAACTGATTTTTTTTAAGACTGAACATAATTAAGTTAATTATATTTAAAACAGAAGTATGTCACTGAAATTAAACCAGGCAATAGTTACAGAGCTACTTCTAGAATTAATATGTTATAGCCAACATAAATGTATTTATTAACAAAAAATTTGAATTGCCATCAAGTTCTCTAACAATTTGGCTATCTTCTTCTATATTTCAATACTAACTTCTTTCAATGTAAGAAATATTTGGAATAGTTATGCTTAAGCAATCTTAAGAAAATACCAAAGAAGGAAAACTTACTAGTATCCTAATAGTCCATCTTCCCCATTTCTTTTTCTCCCTGGCCTATCTGTCCAGTCTCCTAATTCCCTTCAAAGTGCCTCAGTTTACTGAGATTGATCAAAGTAAGAATGGACTTTTACTGCTGAATTCAATTCAGACACATTCTTAAAAGGCAATTTCCCTCTGATTTATCATCGTGAGACCATTGTGAGTTTAGTAATCTCTTATCAATTTATATTGTGTTACATTATTAGACCAAGTAGAAAACAAGAGTGCCTATTTTTAACATATTTTAGGAACTTGATAATGTGCTTTATTATTAAGATTCAGATTTTATCCATTTGTCTAAGTGTTATATTTAATAGATTTTATAGAAAATTATCTCTTTTATTCCCTAAACTTCTATCATGAGTTTCCAAGATTCAAGAACGTAAGAAAGAATAATGTTGGGCTGGATAGTCACCGTCTATGAAAAATGTGTTGACCTACATATATTTTCAAAAAATATATATTTATGTAAAAAATATATTGAGACATTCCAAAAATAGCAACACTACTATCCCTTTCTATATACAATTACTAGTAAATCCATCTTCAAATTTTGATGTAAATGCAATGTGCTGTGTATTTATCTTGAGGAGAAAGAAACCTAATTGATTCTCTAAATCTCTGAATTTCTGAGAACACAGTTCTAGATAAAAGATAAACAAAGGATTTTTAGTGGGTGGGGTGGGGGGGCATTTTGATTAAACCTAAGTAATTTAAGAACGTATTGTTGGTCAGAAGTATGACAAGACCTGTAAATAATTTATTGCTATAAAACCTCTGCCTATTAGACATGCTGTTTAAATGCTTAAATACCATTCCCTTTGTTCTTATAAACTGTCTAGAGGCCTGGTGCACAAAATTCATGCGAGGGGTTGGGGTCATTGCTCAGCTCTGCCTGCACCCTCTCGCAATTGAGGACCGCTCTGAGGATGTCTGACTGCTGGACATCCCTCTTGCAATCTGGGACTGCTGGCTCTTAACCACTCACCTGCCTGCCTGTCTGATCACCCCTAACCACTCTGCCTGCCTGCCTGATTGCCCCTAACTGCCTCTGCCTACCTGCCTGATTGCCCCTAACTGCCTCAGCCTGCCTGCCTGATGCCCCTAACCGCTCCCCTGCCTGCCTGATTACCTCAACTGCCTCTGACTCGGCCCCCGCCACCGCGGCTTAGTCCAGAAGGATGTCCGGAATAACCTCTGGAAAGTCATTCTGCTGTCCGGTCTAATTAGCATATTACACTTTTATTAGTGTAGATTTTAGAACCTCTCATATACACATAATTGTTTTCCCTTTTCAGAACTTTGTTTTTTACCTGCACAAAAAAACATTGTCATTCCTGACCACTTTCATTGGAAAGTGATGCCCAAGCACATCAGAAACCACCTGTTAATTCCTCATAGATAAGGTGGAAATAAAGTAACATTTCCTGGGGTCACTTAGAATCTCCTGAAATGCTACATCCATCATGTTGAAAAGGGTGCATTAGCCCTTGCAGTTAAAGTTCTCTTTTCTAAAATTAGATGTTTTATTTCATTTACTAAATTATCACATCAGTCAAAAGATGAGGTTAAGTTACTGAGTAACATAATGTCTGAGAATGGATTTTTCAGGAGTACTTATCACTTTCTTGACACTGCAGTAAGAACTGTTATATAAAAATTGGACAGAAATGCCACCCTGAATGCTTGGAGCTAATTTACTATCAAAGGTAAACACTCAAAAACACGAAAGGGCAAGAGCTATTCTTCTGATGTATTTTACCCATAACTTCAAGGATAAAATAATTCCTAACTGGCTTTTGATATTATAATTAAGGGGCATGGAAGTTCCAAAATAAACAGCAGACAGATTCTGTGATATGGAAAGGCACTCCTGGATGGGTATAACACTAGGCTCCATAGTTTTAGTTACTCTATTACAGCCTGACAGTGTAACAGTTCATTTATCAGGGATGTATAATGGGAGAGGCTGTTTTAAAATATCCAAATGATGGATATCCCTACCTGTTTTTTAGAATAAATGGCTTACTGTAATGGTGGAAATTACAGCCCTTGCTTCAAAAACTTCTGGGAAAATGAGCTATCACGAGCCTTTAGACCCATTTGTCTACTGCTTATGGCTTTCTTTTCCCTCAAAATTCATTTTAGTAAAGGTCTAAGCAGTTTCTAAATGTTAAAAACCACGTTTTTCAAACATAATATCTATGCAAGTATAAAGATAGGTGTTTTTAGTAACTAAGATGTGCTCATGTTCAAAAACTAAATTGACTAAGTCTAGGATAGGTGACTAGAGATTTGATAGATGTGGGAGAGAAATTTCCATCAGATTGGTACTACTTTCCTTGAAATTAAGACCAGATAGGTATCAGATTTTAAGGGACATTACAAATATTAATTAATGATGTAATTATTGCTATATGAATATATTGAAATACATTCACTATTATTAAAATATTTAATCATATAATACTTTATAGAATGAACTCCATTTTTACTATAATGTGCAAGTTTTTTAGAACAGAAAGTTAACTCATTGCAACAACATTTAGTAACATTTACCAAACATTAAATATTGAACAGTAATAAATAACACCTAGTGTTCACAGAAAATGTATTCTATAAGGATTGCAAAATTTTGCACTAAATTTGATTCATTAAGTTTATGGTTTAATTGCATAGGGGAATATTGATATATAAATAAATATTTTGATGCCAGATATGTGCAATTCAATATATACTCTAAGATTAATTTATAAATATGTGTTTTAAAGAAGCATAATTTTTCCTTTTGAATATGAAATGTTAAAAGCACATAACTATTTAACAATGAAATATATGAAAGAACTACGGGTAATGTAATGGCTTTGTTTAGCAATTGAGTGATTAAGTGTTGATTGAGGATTAGCAAGAGTAATGGCTATTAGTCTAGTAGAAAAATAAATTACTTTGACCTGTAATTTACTGAAAATGCTTCTTAGAGGAGAGTGTACTTTAGCTTAATCTTAAAGGCCTAATGAACTTGAATAGATGTGAATAATATTAATTAAATATAGCATTAAAATATCAACAACCATTCAAACTTGACAAATGTGCCATGCAAAAAGGGATCATGACATTGCCTGAGGTGCTAAGTTTTAACCAAACATTCTTGAATGCAGATAGGAATACACATTTTTTAGGTGGGAGGGAAATATTGCATTTTATTTATGCAACTTTTCAAAATAACTAATAGATGACAATGACACAATTGATAGTACTCATTTTCCTAAATATCATTTATAAAGTATATCATAAAACATGCATTTTCAAAAGCTCTATGAAGTAACTTTGCACATATATTTCTGGTTAAAAAGTAATTACTTTACAGATAAGTTTCTACCTTAACTTTTCTCAGAACACTGACCAACTATGAGCTCATTCCATTTATTTGATAAAACAGGTCTCATAGTCTGGGAACAACTGGTATCCTGCTGAGGCTGCTCTTTTCTATCTGGAACTCCTGAGTCATGTCAGATGTACTTGTCTATATCTGGCTTCTTTCTTTTGTATTTGTATTTATCATTGTATTTGGAAAATGTCCATCACATTGAGTGTAGTCACAGTTTGTTTACTTTCATTACTGTATAGTATTCCACAGTGTGGATGTATCACAGTTTATTTATGCATTATGACCATTTAGATTATTTTCAATTATTGTGTTGTTTTTGTTGTAAATGGTGCTGTTATTAGTATCATATTGGTATACAGGTGTGCACAATTCTCGGAACATACCCAGTAGTAGACTTGCTCTATTATGGTAGGCATGTGATCTGCATGGGTAGATAATGGCCAATTGTTTCTAAAGTGATGAAAACTATATCCCAGCAAGTAGGTATAAAAGTTCTAGGTGCTTCACTTTCTTTTTATATTTTTGCTTATTTTTTAAATATATTTATATTGATTTCAGAGAGGAAGGGGGAGGTAGAAAGAGATAAAAACATAAATGATGAAACAGAATCATTGACCGGCTGCCTCCTGCACACCCCACACTGGGAATTGAGTCTGCAACCTAGACCATGTGCCCAGACCAGAATTAAACCATGACCTTCTGGTTTATAGGTTGGTGCTCAACCACTGAGCTATACCAGCTTGGCTCCACTTTCTTTATAATATTTGGTAACATCAAACTTTTTCTTGGTAACCACTTTAATCTAAACGCAGTTTTAATTTACATCCCCTAAATATTAATGAAATTGAGCAGATTTTTATCTGTTTAATGAACATTTTATATTCCCTTTAATCAAGAGAATGTTCCAGTATATACCTATTCTGAAGGTGTGGTTACTTCTATTTTTCCTATTGATTTATTGGTATATTTTCTATGCTTTCTGAATATAAGTCCCTTGTCTATTATAGCAATTGCAAAAATAGATAATCTTCTGTGCTTTGCACTGTCACTTTCCTAATTAAGTCTTCAGATGAACAGAGGTTTCTGAGTTTAATGTAATAGAATTCATCAATATTTCCTTTATTATTATGGTGGGGGGTTTTTTGTTTGTTTGTTTGTTTTTTTGCCAAAATCATGCACATATTCTGAAATTTTTTGGGATTTTTTTCTATCTCTTCTTTCCTTTCTGCCTTATGGTTTTTCATAATTTTTACTTATTGGATTTTAATTTAGAGTATCAGCTCTATAGCCCCTTTATAGTTTTTATAGTGTTGATTTTTGAGAGAAGAAGCAGACAGCCTTGCTCATTTGCCATTTTGGCAGAAAGTTTAAAAGTGATATTTACTTTAAGAAATTAACATTTTGCCCTAACCGGTTTGGCTCAGTGGATAGAGCATCAGCCTGGGGACTGAAGGGTCCCAGGTTCGATTCTGGTCAAGGGCATGTACCTTGGTTGCGGGCACATCCCCAGTGGGGAGTGTATAGGAGGCAACTGATCGATGTTTCTTTCTCATTGATGTTTCTAACTCTTGATCCCTTTCCCTTCCTCTCTGTAAAAAACCAATAAAATATTTTAAAAAAAGAAATTAACATTTTTGGTCCTCTACTATAGGATAAATTATGAAGTCCTACCATCACTTCAAGATATACCTTCATATTGATCTTATGGAGAAAGACATATAAACAGGAAAATATAAACATAAATGCAACAAAGCTATGTGTATATGAGTGGGAATTTGAAAAGGCATCATGCAGTGAAACCTTACAGAGATTAGAATGTTTGAAGTAAACTTCTGGAAAATGAGATTCCTCTTCACTTTAGAGTCAGTGATTTTTCTTGCAATTAGTCTTCAAATTGAAGAAGTATTGGTGGGGAAGAGCCTTGGCTTGAGTCATTAAATACAAAGCCAGGTGCAGAAACACTGAACCCAGAAATATAAAACATTAGGCTTGATTCTTTTCATTTCTATTAAGAATAAATGAGTTTTCAAGAGCTACAATTAGTCTGGTCACACTAAGATCCATCAGGAATTGCATTAGGGCACATAAGAATCACTTAATTTTTAAATTATCATTTTCTCATTTAATATTCACTTGATAATCATTACCTAGGTAATTGTACATACTTTTATAATTTTTATTCAGTTTGGCTTTCTCTGCAACATAGATCCATTGTACATATTATCATTGGTATTGCGTCTCTCTTGCTAATTAAGCTGTGAGTTTTCACTGATGTTTAACTGATAATAGAACAATGTGTGAATGGAGAAAGAGGGGAGGAAGTTCTCCGTCCTGATTAAAACTCCTGGATATTGGTTGGGGCTATAATTTGGGTAATCTCATTAGTAATAATGGTTCATTATATCCCCAAAGTAAAAGCTACCAGGTAGGCACCTAATTTACTCATAAAGGTTCCTTTTGGAGTCATTAGTAAGAAACATTCTTTCACTCTTAGTAAAAATGATGCAGGGAAGCAAACTATAATCTGCTTATTACTCCAGCTCTTCTCTTCACTTTGATTTTGTCCAGAAAATTCCTTAATAAAATGAAAATAAATTCCAACTCAATCATGACATTTCAAAGAGCCATGATCTGTTCTAACATATATCTACTTCTCTCAGAAGCATATTTAAATAGCATCATCTTTCTGTTTTCCACCTTAAAAACTACAAAAGAAATGAACAAGGTAATACTAACTCGGTGATTGAGGTGAAGGGCTGAAAGGTGTTAGTTCAGAAGAACAAAAACTGTTAGAAATATGGTTGTGAACTTCTCCACTTTAGAAACAAAAATTGGATTTGAAAAGACATCAAACATATATGAACACACCAGGGGTTGATTGTGTTCTCTACAATCTTCAGAAACACATCAAAGAAAATCTAACAAGCAACTTCAAAAGCCTGTTAGTCTCACTGCAAGCTGCAGACCAAGGAGAAAGGGCCAGTGAAAGGCCTTATTGGGGAAAATGACAGCATCCACAGAGAACAAGAGGAGATTGACCTACAAACAATTTCTTGAGAAATATCACCAAAAGGTAATATAAATTTCACCTAGAAATTGAAATAGCACCAAAGTATACTATGGTTGCAGGAGCTACAGAACAGAAACAAGGGATATGAACAGTGAAAGAAAAAAGTCTGTTGAAATTGAGTTCATAAAATACATGAAATATGAGAAGTTTAGTATATATGTAAGCAAAGAAACTGGAGAGGCATTACAAATATTTAACTTCAACTGACATGGAAAATATAAAAGTAACTCCAATTGAAATACTTTAAATTACAAATATTTGCTTAATATGTATAAACTCATTTTTTTTCTCTGCTTTAAAAACTAAAACTAAACGCTTCATGCCCTGTAGCCATCATCTCCCATGGCCTGCAGCTAAGAAACTGTGTTGCATACTGAAAATCAGTTGAGAGAGTAGAGTTTATGTTAAATATTCTTACAAATAAACAGGCAAACCTAACAATTATAAGGGGCTGGAAGAAACTTTAGGAGGCAATGGATATATTTATGGCCTTGATGATGGTGATGGTTTCACGGGTGTATATCTCCAAACTTCTTGAGATGAATACATGAACTATGTACAACTTTTAAAATGTCAATTATATCTCAATAGAGTGGTTAAAAAACACACACTTAAAAACTTAAAAGCATATAGTTGGATTTAGTAGACTACAGGACCTAAGTCCTTGGTTGTTGTGTTCATTTAAAAAATGATAGAAACAGCTATATATGACATTCTGATTATATAAAGAATGTGCGCCCATTTTTAAAAAGAAAGAACATACAGGATATAAGGAAAAGCATAACCAATATCATGTATTCTATTGCCCTGAAATAACTACTCCAAACAGCATTAACTTAAGCAAAAAGACATGTACAGGGAGAGAAACTTTGGTTAATGCGACAGGTGGACTTTATCCTTTGTTGAAATCGTGTTAGACCAGATACTCTAGTGTCTTGGTCAGATATCTCGTTCAAGATCCCGGGACTTTTCTTCAAGCTATCAGCAATGTTGCCTGGTGATGACTTGGAGCTGAGAACATCCGCAGGGATTGCTCTCCTTTTAAGGGAGCTGTTACGCTCTGGGCTTTACCCCTCTCCTGGCAGGGCTTCCCACTCTCGGCCACTGTGTGGTGTGAGGCAAGACTGTCTGGCTCCCTCACCTCTGGGAAATATCTGACGGGCCTTCCACACTGAAAACTTGGTAAGGGATTAACTGAGGCCTCTGTTATTGTATCACAATTCAATTGCCCTTTTTTGTCCCGTTGTTCTTCCCTCCTCCTTACGGCGTTTGTGCCTGAGAACAATTCCCCAAAACCACCACTAAGTACATCTCTGATTCAGAGAATACTTCCTGGAGAATCCAGCTAATCACACTCTACCAAGGGTGGTCCTTGGAACAGACTCTCATAGAGGTATGCTGAGTCAGATCACCTGCTGGCTGGTGACAATGAGGACCCCTGTAAGGTGGTGATAAGTGGAGTACTGATAACCATTGGAAGAGGCCAGCAGAGCCCTGGGGAAACTTCGGGGTGGTGAAGCAAGATGGAATACCTGTGGGAGCTCATTGGTCACGGAATATATCAAGCTTTTGAGATGGTTTAAAAAAAACAAACAACATGCTTCAGTTTCCTCATGTATAAAATAAGGATAATGTAGCATTGCCCTAGAAGCATTTCTGTGATGTACAAATGGACTGAAATGGATACAGTGCTTAAATGTGTGACTGCAAAATAGTAAACCATTTGCAGATATTAGTCATAATGATAACTTACTATAAGATTTATTGCTATAAGACACATCATGTAAGCGTCATTTAAAAATAAAAACATTAAGTATTAAAGATGTTAAATGAAATTCTTACAGTTAGTAAATTTTAATATCTTGTTTCAAATCTAGGTTTACCTGCCATCAGAGCCAATGATTGCTTCACAATTATCAATTTATCTCTCTTTCCATATTACAATCTCTAGAATGTTCAGCTGGTTGAATAAAATAAAAACCACATTTCAATATCTTTAGAAATCAGTGATTGCCAAAAAAATGGTTATTCCCATATTCAGTACAAATAAGAAAACTCTTATTAGGACTTCATCAGCGAAATCATTGATTGCCCCATACTACAGAGTGATCTTTATCAGGTATTTGGTAGGCACTGTACTCAGAGTAAATGAGGAAATATTGCTGTTAACTACCCTTTAAAAACATGAACAGTGACCTATCTTCATGGGAACTGCTCAAGGATGTCAGTCAATACGCAAAACCATGCATTTTAGTAACTGCCAATGTTCTCTGAGGTTCCTTGGAGTTGTTTTTCATTTAACGCTAGGCAGTCCCACGTGTCTTTCATGCATTCTTTGTTCTTGCTTAATGGCTAGTTATGTAATGTATTTATAATAATGGTATTTTTATCATAATATTAATTTAGAGAGTAATATTATCACTGGTAAATTTTGTGTAGTTTGTCTCCAATATTTTTATCAGAGGCAACAGAGATTAGCAATTCAGCTAGGTGGTCATAGGGGTAGGTAGGCACTTCCTAATGGCGTAAATTTTAGTAAGTCCATTAATCTCTGGGAGCCTCCATTTCTTTATCTGTAAAATAGAGTTAATCAATGTGATGTTTAAATGAAGCAATACATTCATAAATTAGAAGAATTCCTGGCATATACTATATATTTGCCAATCAATACTTGATTCAGAGCATGAGTCTGGTGTGGGCTATTGCTTGAAATTCTTCCATATGAAAACGTGGGAGGTAGAGCAATAGACCCCAATGTCCTCATGTCCTTAAACCCATACCCTATGACTACATGGTAAACACTTTGCAGATGTGGTTAAGCATCTTGATTGGGAATAGTGCCCTGGATTCCCCAGGTGAGCCCAATGTCATCACATGCTCTCTACAAAGGTGAGCCTAACCCTGGTCATCCAGGTGGACCCAAAGCAATCAGAAGTCTTTATAAAGGAGAGGAGCTGGCTGCAGGCACATTAGAGCAGGAGACTCCATGGTGGAGGGAAGGTTGAAGGAAGCATTTTATAGAGCTAGGGGAGGACGCCATTTGCCAAAAAATACAGGCGGCCTCTAATACCTAGAAAAAAGGCAAGAAAATAGTTTTTCTCCAAAAAGGAGCACAGCCCTGCTGACACCCTGGTTTTAGCCCAACGAGACCCATTTGGACTTCTGACCTAAGAACTGTAAGATAATAAATGTGTGTTGTTTTAAGTCTGTAATTTAATTTTTGTAATTTGTTATAGTACCAAGGAGAAACGAATATAGAAACTGTAGAATGTTTAATTAACTCTGCACTGCAATATCATTGTCTGAGGAATAAATAGAAGCAGTGGCATGGAAATGTGGAACGTACTGATGAATCTCAGGGAGGGGTAAAGGGAGCGGGAATAGTTTAACTGAAGAATAGTTTAGCTGAAGAATTTGTATGCATTACCTTTGGACACAAACAATAGTGCAGTGAAGGTCTGGGGCAGGGTGGGAACCGGGTAGAGGGGGGCAATGGGAGAAAAAACAGGACATCTGTAATACTCTCAACAATACATCAAAGATTTTAAGAAATGGAGATGCAAACTAGGGTGTGGCTTCTAGAGCTTTCTCTAGGTTTCCTTACAGTGCCTACAGGCACCTCTCTGAACACTCCCATATTCCAGGAGTGGGTAGTGCGTCCCGCTTCTGCCAGAAGTTCTCTCTAGCAGGTCTGTGGCCTCCTCTCTGGAGCTCGTCCGTTTCTCCAGGGGCTCCCCACCAGGAGCCCCTAAGAATGGCAGAGCCGTGCCCTTTTGTGGCAAAAGGCTGGGGGGTGGAGCGCAGATTTTCCAAGGGTTGGGACAGTGTCAAGGCTAAGCCTCTCTTGTCTCTCATAACCGACACCTGTGTCTACACTGCTGCAACTCTCTTTCTCCCAGATTACAAGTTTTAGTCTTGTGTCTTTTTTTAAGTTGCAGACGCCATGCATTTCTGTGTAACCGTTTCAGAGGGAGGAAAAACCACCAGACCTAGATGTGCAGTGATGCTGATGTATCTGCAGTGTGGAGTTGGCTTTATATTTGGGGGATCAATGTGTTTCCTTTTGTCTAGGCTCCCTTGATAAAATACAGGGTGCCATGTGCAAGTGAATTTCAGATAAACAGCAAGTAACTAAGAAACTCTTTGCTCTGATACACAATTTTATGGGAGCCTTGAGTAAACATTTCCTTGACATACTTAATAAGTTCATGACTAACTTTTTCTGATATGTTGCTTCTTTATTTGAATTTATTTTATTTTTTCTTTATTGATTAAGGTATTACATATGTGTCCTTATCCCCCTATTGCCCCCCACCTCCCCACTCATGTCCTCACCCCCCTGATATCTGTGTCCGTTGGTTAGGCTTATATGCATGCGTACAAGTCCTTTGGTTGATCTCTCCCCCTTCCCCCCACCCTCCCCTACTACCCCTCTGGGGTTTGACGGTCTGATCAATGCTTCTCTGTCTCTGGATCTGTTTTTCTTCGTCAGCTTATGTTGTTCATTATATTCCACAAATGAGTGAGATCATGTGATATTTATCTTTCTCTGACTGGCTTATTTCGCTTAGCATAATGTTCATATCTGATATGTTGCTTCTTACTTCAATCTCATTAAACTATAAAGCATAAAAAAAGCCTGGGGAAGATCTCCATCGTGCCCCCTACAGCTGAATGCTCCCTTCGTCCTCAGCACCCGAGAGCACTTCAGACACTAGTTAATCCCAATATTGTCAACACATTCAGAAATGCATCCATGTGTGGTCTCTCTCTCTGTATATTTCAAACTATAGTCAGACTAATTCAGCCTTTACTAGTAAATGACTATGATGGTATGCTGTATGCTTTCCTGAGTCTGTAGTTTTTTGTTTTTGTTTTTCAACTTGCAGTTTCTCGGTAAGGTGTCTGAGATGCCACATCAACACAGGTGAAAGTTTTTATAGATTGCTGAAGAGAACGTGCCTGTAGCATCCAGGTGCTCTTCATGGCCAATTGCAATACTCGGGCCATATTTCCAGTGAGAAGTTGAATTGAACCATGAAGAGTTTTGTTTAGCAGCTAATTCTTCTCAAGGTTTCAGTGATCTATTAATCTTTATGTGCAAGACAGTCAAATGGGCTGTGGAATCTATTAGATGGTACTCTGTGCGTCACAGATTCAGATGTAATGCATTTATCATTGAGGACTGCTCTGGCAAACATTACCCTGTATTTTGCATGTTAATCAGGGTAGCAGGAATCCATCCCTGTTATCTTTTATGAGCCCAACAATGAATCTAAGCACATGCATTGCTTCCAGTCTTGTTTCTAAATCCCTTTCATATTACTAGGACACTATAAGCCTGTGTGTGAATAGATTTTTATGGAATCATTCACTTTGTAGTATCAAATTAGACCTTGTTTTCATATAAAGTAAAAAAAAATAATAATAAACATTAAGAAAGTTTATTTCCAACTTCGGCAGAATGCGGTAAAATGTGTTTAAATACAAACATTAGGCAAATAATCCTAACAGACTGCATTAAAAAGAAAAACTGAGTAGCTTTTCCCTCTTGAATCATTTGCATGCCAACTCAAATGCTTTCTTGGATGAGAAGGAAGGGCCTCAAAACAGGCCACACACCAGATATAAACTTGGCTGTAATCTTGAAGCACTATATGGCATATGGCAGATTTTTGTAAGAGTTGAGTCTACACCTTTTACACTGAAGGGGCAGTGCGCAGAGAGAATGGGCAGGAGGCGTGCTTGTGCAATGAAAAGACAACAGGCTATGGACTTCATCTGTCTGGTTTGAATACCAGGAACTTGTATTCTGGAACAAGCTTCCAAGCTTCTCTGTTCTGAAATGTTCTCTATCGTGGAATGGGATGACCACTGTGAGGATCAAATAAGATTCTGCAAATGATGTGAACACATCAGTTTCTGCATTTTTAAGATGAGAAACTTTTATTGGGAAATAAGGGAAACACCAAAGGAAGCCTTTCCACAAACTGCCTAATGTGCTAGAGAGTGGGCTTTCAGGGTTGGGTGATTTAGGACCTAAATAGAAAGCTTACCAGTTTCCTTCCTCTACTGTTGTGTTATCCTCAATTTTTGTTGATTTTATACACAAAGAGGGTATAATATAAAGCAAATAAGCAAAATGCTGATGACTGGGAGAGCCTAATGAAACGGTAAAGAGTGAGAAGTAAAAACATGTATGAGAATTGTCTTCTCTACCAACTTGTCATGCTAACAACCTATGAGATGATGGCTTTTTTAATTTACTTTTTTGATCAAAATATAGAATTAAAAGCCCTTCAAATAGTTTATATAGATGTATAATAGCATTAATTGCTAAATAGCATAATATGATTTGTTTGGGGCAATATGTCTTCCTCCTAATATAACTTAAAGGGTGTTTTTTTCTAAATAATTTGGCAATAAAATATGAATAATCCACTGATTGAAAATCATGTCATAAATACTTATAACATTTTTGAGCCATTTGTTTTTTAAAATATATTGAAGTAAACATTGATAATAATACATATTTAACTGAATATTTGACATTTTTCATTTTTAGCAGATTATTCAATTAAAAAAATGCAAAGCTTTTTTTTGTGGTTAGCCACAAATAGTGTGGTTAGCCAACTAGAAAATTTACTTTGTTTCCATGTCTTGGAAAAAAATAGGGCAAATATTTATTGTAATAAGAATATTTATCAAAATATTCACTGCACTTTTCTGCATTTTGTTTCACCTGATAGAGTGGCAAGCATGAGTAAGCATGCATCAATTATTTTGGTATGGTTTTTTAGGCTATTTGGACTAGAAATAAAGAACAGAAGCATCTTTGCTTCATGGGAGAACAGTTATCCTGGAGTTGATCACCATAAATTGTAAGTCAATCATTGCTCTATACTTCACAACGGGATGGAGGTAAGTGAATTATTTATTAATGCAATTGATATGTGAGAGTGTCCTCTAAACAAAGAGCAGAATGATTAAGTTCTTAGAATGAGTTGTGCACCATAACTGTTAAGTCAACCATTGCTCCACACTTCCCTGCTGGATGGAGGCTACTGAAGTATTTATTCATTAATACAATTAGTATTTGAAAATGTCTTCTAGCCGAAACGGGTTTGGCTCAGTGGATGGAGCGTCGGCTTGCGGACTGAAGGGTCCCAGGTTTGATTCCGGTCAAGGGCATGTACCTGGGTTGCGGGCACATCCCCAGTGGGAGATGTGCAGGAGGCAGCTGATCAATGTTTCTCTCTCATCGATGTTTCTAACTTTCTATCTCTCTCGCTTCCTCTCTGTAAAAAATCAATAAAATATATTTTAAAAAAAAGAAAAAAAAGAAAATGTCTTCTAAACAAAGAGCAG
Organism: Myotis myotis; assembly: GCF_014108235.1. NCBI lineage: Eukaryota > Metazoa > Chordata > Mammalia > Chiroptera > Vespertilionidae > Myotis > Myotis myotis. Next base: position 47,657,790 of record NW_023416401.1, read on the forward strand.
AATGATTACGTTTTTTAGAATCAGTTGTGCACCATGAATGTTGTCAACCATTGCTCTACACCTCACTGCAGGATGGAGGTAAGTGAATTGTTTATTCACTAATGCGATTGATATTTGAGAGTGTCTTCTAAACAAAGAGCAGAATGACTGAGTTCTTCCAATGAGTGTACACTATGAGTGTTGTCAACCATTGCTCTACACCTCACTGCAGGATAGAGGTAAGTGAATTGTTTATTCATTAATGCAATTGATGTGTGAGAATGTCTTCTAAACAAAAAGCAGAATGACTTTCTTAGAATGAGTTAGGAACCATAAATGTTAAGGCAACCGTTACTCTATAATCCCCTGCTGGATGGAGGTTATTGAATTATTTATTCAGTGATGCAATTAGTGTTTGGAAAGATCTTCTAGACAAAAGCGGGATGACTGAGTTATCAGAACGAATTACTTCTCAGATATCAAGATTAAATTGTTTAAACACGAAATGGATTTGACAGCAGGGCATCTTATTTCCTTTTAAACAAGCAACGAAATCTATTTGTAGTCAATTTCTTTAGAATGCTGTAATTACCAAAATACAGACTAAAAATTACTTGGAATAAAAATTGTTCTTAGATTTCTCTCTTTCGTTTTAACATGGATAGTGAATAATCAAATCCAACTCACAGCCATTCTCTTTCCAAAACAAAACAAAACAAAACAAAACAAAACAAAAAGCTCCTGTTTTGTATGTGCAGGGACTTCTGCTGTTGACTATTTGGAGTTAGTCCAAACCTCACCGGCTGAAGACAGACTCCTCCACAAGGTGGCTCTCATTTCACACCAGCCACAAACGCGGGGATTCTCAGGATACCCTCACTTGGACCAACAGAGTTCAAGTTCAGAGGTTTCCACTAGCCTTTCAGGTTTGATAATTCACTAGGGCAATTCAGAACTCAGGAAAGCTCTGGTTACTATTATAGTTTTATTACAGCAAAAGGCATACAAATTAGAACCAGCCAAAAGGAAAGATGCATGTCTGGAAGGTCCCAAATATGGTGCTTCCATTATTTTCTCTTCATGGGGTCAGAACATGTCATCCTCCCAGTACATTGATCACACTGATGTATAACAATATGCACACAATAAGCATTTTGGATATTGCCAACCAAAAATGCTTACCCAAGCTTCAGTGTCAAGAAAGTTTACTAGAGTTTCACTTGATTATATTATGGGTCAGGGTTTGAACTCAGTCTCTCCATCTTCAGAGGTTGGGCTGACATCATGTGACTCAAAGTCATAACACTTATCATATGGTTGGTTTTTCTGCCATTGCCACCTCCCCTACTGAGTAATGTCTATCTTAGTTTAAACTGTCTAGGGGCCAATGAATACTTTTCAGACCCATTCATATTATCTGCCTTACTTATCATTACCTATTTCCTTGCAAAATATTATAGCCTTGTAATTCATCTTCCATCACTTTAATTACTGTGCTTCAAACAGCCAAGTAACCTGCTGCCAGAAATAAATGTTCTTGTCTCCTCAAAAATCCTTTGTACATCCTATTGACACATTTTCTGATGTTGAAATTTCTTTTTTGATCTATCCATTAATAGAACCTGCCAAATGGTTGTGTTCTACAACTTCAACCTCTAGCTGCTGTTAATACAAGATTAGATATGTGTCCTGTATTAAAGTTAATTTGATATATTTTTGGTTATATTTAGTGTGTGGGGTTCATGTGTTTGTAGTCTTATTAATTTTGCCTTCTAATAACTTTTCATGAATATAGTGCATATATGTCTCAAACAGTGTCTGGCATATGGTAGTCCTTACGTATAGCTGTCTACAGTGACTAGTTCCCAAATATCAAGGACCAAATATCTTTTAAATTCATTAGATGGTGACATTTTCCTAGACTCACAATGGTATGAGATCTCTGAACATAGATATTAAGCAGCCAAAAATGATAGATGTCCGCGCACTCCACAATAGTAGCTACATATATTAACATATATCCATCTTTCCATATATATGGTTCTTAATGTCAATAGCTTCATCAAGTCCACTATTCCTTATACTACTGAAAATTTTTCCCATAGTCCAGTTTTATTACTTACTGTGTCTGGCGGCAAGCCAAGATCCCTAAGTGTTATCAATTCCTCAGTGGTTGTGCATTCTGTAATGTACTCATTAAGGAATATGACTAACCAAATACCAACAAATCCACATAAAATAATGTGTTAATAGCTAACAAATATAAAATATAGAGAAAATTTTAATCATGTAGAAAAATGACATGGCAATAAGAAAATAAAAATTGTTAACTTCTGTTTCTACTAGTAAAACTGATTGTGAGGGTTTGTTGACTTTTGTGTTTTTCTTTTATCCTCTTTTATTTCTTTGTTCTTTTGCCTATGCTTAGCCTCTGAGTTGGGCAATGTATTTCAACCAGTCAGTTTTTGGATATTCTGCTTCAATATAGTCTCAAAACTTTCTTTGTTACCTTATTACATTGGGCATGCTGATACAAGTAGGCGTGCCAGTGAGTACTCCAGATTCTCCCCGTTATTTCATTAGCACGTTAGCATTTGTATTTTTCCTTGATTGTTATGAACAAACACCTTACTGGCCTTGAATTTTTTGTTGTTAGTTGATCCATTGAAAAGAGAAATTAAAATTTGTCATGTAGCCTCTGATAAAGGGATACCTCTCACTACCATTGAAATGGTGGAATCAGTTAAACTACAACATCACCGCCGAGTATTAAGAAAAAATAATCAAAGAAAGCAAACAGACAAAAAATTCCTTTTTTAAATAGTTGATTGCTCTCCTGCCCAATGTATTTGAGAAGAGATCCTGAGATATAGCTGAATCCATGGACCCTTGTATGAGAAGCTCTTGGTAAAGTCCAACTAGAAATTCTATCTTCATAAATTACTAGATTACTTTATTAACTATCAAAGAATTTTTGGACACTATAATATTATTTAGCATTTATTTTATGATATATACATCCCAGTCACTTTTTTTAGAAAAAAAAGTAATAATAAAACTGGTCCTAGCCCTTGAGCTAGAAATTTCCATCCATTATCTAACTAGTAAAACCATATGGATAAATTCAGCTCAATACAGATTGAATTCTTCTTTAAAAATCCCATATATTCCTTAAATTGTTGTCAATTTAAATGATCAAGTCCCTGCAAGTCTTACAGAATGAAAGACTTCTACAAGGCTCCCAAGATACTGTTACCTAAATCTAATCTTAGTTAAAGGACCATAGACTATGGGGGTTGCTGCCAGGATGCCAGTTAGTTCCAGGAACTCATTTCGGTGGTATATTGCAGCATTTTCTATTAAAGGAAGAACAGAGTTGTCACTGAAAGAAGGAACTTCTCTGATTGCCAACAAAACATCACTAGGGCTTTGGAACTAGGAATATACCAGTCCTTAAAAATCTCTTTATAATTCTCAGAGCCTCTTACCTGATAAATACCCAAATTTTCACAGAGGAGACCTGGTAAAGCTGAAAAGTACATTTCACTTTCCTCTGTGAACAAATTTATTTAGGTATTTGCATAACGTATTATAGCTGTACAAGTGTTAAGATTCTTTTAGAACATTTATGGGAGCTCCTATGGTTTAGAAGTTTATGTTAAGAATTAGATAAGTTATTCTTATTTATGGTTATTCAACTACCTCATCCTGTAACCATAGAATTCTTGTTGTATCTCAAAGCTTTGCCTTCAATGGAGAATTTATTCAAGGTAGTCCTAGGAGATGAGTAGTTAGCCACCATGCTGTTGCAGGCTTGTGTACAATATTGCAATATTTATTAACTGGTTTGTATTTGTCCAGCTCCAAATGTGTCAAGGATCCACTTCCATATATTACCCATTTCTTTGAACCTCACTTCTAATGATCTTCTGACCAGACAGGTAGTCCTAAATGCATTTTAATTATTCTAGAGAATAAATGTATTGGGTGGGAACTGGGTGCCTGAAGGAACTTCCTGGAAGACTAGAGTATTAGGCTGAGAAAATAGGTAGGTACCAAGAAATATATTTGAAATACCTAAAAAAAAAAACCCAAAAAAACTCCACAAGGATTATTTTGCTGTTACTTCTGCTGCTGACCGTTTGATGTCCCCAAAGGTACTGACACCACTTGACTCAGGATCACATTGTCAAACTGGAATGAAGTCCAAATAATAAATATCTTTCTGCTTTGGAATATTTCTATATCTCCTCCTATTCCACGTCTTATAATAGTAATAATCCTAATATAATAGCAAAAGAAGAAAAAATGGAGTACCTTTTACACTGGGATAGAGGAAAGACTGGTTCCAAAATTGTAATCCAGTATTTAATTTTATTAAATGATAAATATTACAGCAAATTGGGGAAAATATCTTCATATCTATCTGAAGTAGAAAACAATCATTTGCAGGCAAGTTGTTAAATCTTCTTAGATTACTTGTATTATATATTTAAGAAGCACTTAAAGGGCCAGCTGATCTGGTCTTTAAATACTTCTTAAACCCCTATTTAACTGCCTAGAGGAAAGTTCTAATGCTACTCTAATATGGCATGCTTTTCAATATTTCACTAGAATCACCTAAAACTCCAGAGAAATCATATTCTTTATGAGTTCCATAAATGGTGTCATTTTTAAGAGCACAATTTCAAAAGGCACATATGAGAATATAGTAATATGACAAAATCTGTCTGGGATAGTCAAACAGACACCTAAATCTTTGAGGGGCTGGGTAGAGGTCAACATTTATACAATATTTATAATGAAAAGCCAGAGAAACATCTTGCCACTATTACATTTCATGTACATCACTACATTATCCACCAGGAAGCTGACACTTTTACTAGCTGAGATAATACTGCTTCAAAACTCAAGCTCAAAAATCAAAGCCTTTTTTGGTTTAGAACAGAATACCCTGCAAATACCATCCAAAGATGATCTCTGGAGTTGCATGTTAGAAATAATTCAATATTTAGGTGACATAAGCTAACTATCTGAGGAAAAAAGATAATTAGATGGCTATTGCCAAATTATACACAACATTTGGACAATATCTTGTTATCATAAAGGGAGAAATTTTGGTGAGTGTATGAATAGCATAGTATATAAATAGTGTGTGTGTGTGATAAGTCATGAGAGTAAAGTAAAACTGTATTTGTAAGTTAGAAGATGTGAATTTAAACTTTATAGTGATCAAGTTTTCATCTTACCTCTGTGATTTAGACTTAAAATTCTTTATAATATACTTATATTTTGAAAATTTGTTAAGTTTAATTTGAAAATACTTTAATTATGATATGTCTGAAAGTATTAATCAAGCACATTATTAAATAATAGTTTATATATTAAATGTCATTTGTTATAATAAACACCAATTCAGTTAATCAGAACTCTACAAACTGAAGAAAAAATTAACATTGATTATTGCACCTATTATTACCAAAAATATCTAGTCTGTAGGCTTAAATGTAAAATAAAAAAATTTCAGTTTTTAATAGAATTTTAGCTAAGTCGGTCAATCATCTTGATAAGAATGATTCTGAAGGTGAAGTGACAAAACTGGTCAGAGTAGAAAAAGTTGTCCATCTCTATAATATAAAACATGAGTGTATTTACAAAGCAGATGTGCATATGTATGTATATATGCCGGGGTCCAGCCCCGGGGTCCCAAAGGTGTGGACAGAGTCGGAGAAGAATGTTTTACACAGAGACAGCGTTCAGAACTCTCTAGCTCTCTTTAGTCTCCGTGGATCTTCCTGTGCCTGGCTGAGGCCACAGAGAAAGATCCCGAGGCAAGCTGAGCCTTTATTTTTATAGTCAGAGGTAAACAAGGTAGTGGTTACAAAGTTACACTGTTCTTGTGAGTTTCACTTCTTTACACTATTCTTGTGAGTTTCACTTGTTTTTGTTCTTGTTGCACTTCCCTCAGCCCATTAGCTTCCCAGGTAAGATCTAGTGAGCCTTATAAGGTCAAGCCTAATTATCTAAGAGGACTGAACCCTCTAAGCTGGGACTTGTTTGTGACTTTGCCAACAGGTCAATCCAAGGCTTAACCCTATATCGGCTCCATATATATATTATATATATACATATACATATATATATATTATATATATAGTATATGTATATATATTATATATATAGTATATGTATATATGTGTATATACATACATATGTATATACACACACACACATCTCTATATATGAATGTGTGTAGACATGCACACACACATGCATGTATATGAGTTAAAGGTTTTATGCTTGCCTCTTAAAAAAACTTGAAATCTGTTACCATATCCTTTATATTTTTAGAAAAAAACAATTGTGCTTTGTATATACAGCTATATATGTACTAGAGGGCCCAGTGCACAAAATTTGTACAACTGTATATGTACTAGAGGCCCGGTGCACAAAATTTGTGCACAGGTAGGGTCCCTAGGCCTGCCCTATGATAAGGGCCAATCAGGTTCCCCGCCTCCTCCTTCCCTTGGCACTGGCGCACTGTGCCTTGCTGCCACTGCCGCTTGTTGCCTGCCATGTTCCGCACTGCCCCTTGGCAGTCAATGCACATCATAGTGAGCGATCAAACTCTTGATCTCTGTCGAACTCCTGAGAGGACATTTTGCATATTAGCCTTTTATATGTATAGACTAGAGGCCCAGTGCACAAAATTCATGCACCGGGGGTGAGGGGTTCCTCAGCCTGGCCTGCGCCCTCTCGCAGTCCAGGACCCCTCTGAGGATGTCCACTGGGGATCGGGCCTAAGCCAGCAGTCACACATCCCTCTCACAGTCTGGGGCTCTTGCAGTCCAGGACCCCTTGCTCCTTACCGCCTGCCTGCAGTGGAGGCAGAAGAGGCTCCCACTACCACCGCTGCGCTCGCCAGTCATGAGCCCGGCTTCTGGCTGAGCAGCACTCCCCCTGTGGGAGTACACTGACCACCAGGGGGCAGCTTCTGCATTGAGCGTCTTCCCCCTGGTGGTCAGTGCACATCATAGCAGATAGCAGCTGGTCATTCTGCCGGTAGTTCTGCCATTCTGTCATTTTGCATATTAGAGTTTTATTATATAGGATTATTGTAATATATGTATCTATAACATGTATTGTGTATATATATGTGTATATATACATGTGTATATTATATATGTGTGTGTGTGTGTGTGTGTGTGTGTATATATATATATATATAGTTTATTCTGGCTTCCACTAGTATGTTGTTCTTACCCATGGATCACATAAGCAATATTTTATGTCACTTTTTGTGATTTGAATGTAATAGGTTTCAAATCATCATGAAAAAAAAGTTTAATAAATGAAAATTCTTTGGGATCAATGTATTATCAAAAAAAAAAAAAAGAAAGAATCCATTGCCACCTGATAAATACCAGTGGCTCATACTGAGATCAGTGAACAGGTGTAATTTGCCTTTCTTACTTTCCAACTTCTCTCAGAAATACATTTTCTATAGAACCAGGTTTCTCTTAAACTCAAAATACAAGTGTTCTCACCAACACTGTACTTAACCTCTGATGTCAACCTATTAATTCATTGCAAACCCACCACTGGAGCTTCAGGTTATTAGTACACAAATTGTCTACCCACATTGCCACTCTAAAGTAATTTATCTAGTTTAGTTTTAGATTTTGTTTTCCGTATGGTGAGATTATGTTCACTTCTGCCTTCAAAAGGAATGAGAAGAATAATAGCAAAATGCAAAGTTTAGATAACTCAAGTTTTAAAAGATGTCACATGTCTAAAGGGATGGTGATTTCCTTAATCTTAAAACCGGTAAACAGCAGCATGTGAATTATTTGCCACCATTATTAACTGATCATCAAAAGAGGGATGAGGAGAATACAGTTTTATATGTTAATAATCAAAACCTAGTCTGGTTGTGTTTCCTGCTGATAAAAAATGTAGCACCACAGTTCAGAGTAATATGAACATAGAACTAACTGTTATCATCCCATGGCACATGGCGTTGACAAGCCAGAAGAAAAGCTCCATTGTAACTAAATGGTGTTAGGGTGAAAAATTGTCAATCTTCTTACAGCCAAAAGGATTCCTTCTACATTAACTGAGAGGTCAATCAGCCCACACTCTAAATTGTGGAAAGGAGTCTATATTGTAAAATGTTGATTGCTCCAAAATAGAACAAACATGTACCGCTTTCATTTGTTATAATGTGAGATGCCTTTTACCTCTTTGAAAATCCCTTTATGCCTCTCTTCTTGCCCCCCTGTATACTAGAAATCTCGCTGGTATGGTGAGCACTTATTGAACATCCTTGCTCTAGGATTGAATATTTTTAGGATTCACTTACTTTTACTGTATTTCATATTTACAAGCACCTTGTTAACCCCCTTCGACAGGGAAGGGAAAAAGTCAAGAAAGCTTTCAGTGTTACATCTTAGGTCTAATAGCTGGTGGCTACTTATTTCCTCCTTGTTTAAAGCTTGTTAGTCAAAGTATTGCATAATCATATAAGCCATTGGAGCACTATGTGAGTATTTTAAAAAGTTCACAAGAAAGCCTGTAATTCCCCTATATGCCTTTCTGAATATCTTTTGTATGTCTCAGTATTGATATACTGTGAGCACAGCATATGGTTCTTTGATGGAATGTAATGGAAAATGACAGGCTGTTTGAAGAAGCTCTATCACCAATTTCATGAATAATGCATTCCTGTAACAGGTATAATCAGTGTCATTTAAGCCTGCAGCCTCCAGAGAGACAACAACAGCATACAAAAGAACTGATGATCTCTTTTAATGTTTTCAATGGGAATTTTATTTCTGATACTATTTTCTTTTGAAGCAAGGTTATATTTTTTCCATAAAGAAATAAAAATAAATACAGCATTTTAGTAATTGAAGTTAAACTTGGTTTACACTCCTTGGTTTAAACCCAGGAATATTTTTTTAAAAAATGCTTAAAGGTACATTTTAAATACTTAAAAAATCAATACAAAATTTTGAAACATTATTACTCAAATATTCACTGGAGAAATGCTTTACAATGTGTTATTGATGTAATTTTTAAAATCCTGAAGATACACTGTTTCATAGCATGTATTAATCTCTGCTAGAATAAATAGAATAAGCCTTCCAGATAAAATACAGCATAACTCTTATTTTATAATTACAACTCTTTTTCCATTGATTGGCTCCAGAGAACACCTTTCAGGAATCTGATGAAGTTAGTGTAATTAGATATTAGAAGAGTAGATGACTGTTTTCAATCTAAATTTGGTTAACATGAATCATGGATTCTGCTTCTAAAAATCAGACGAACAACATTAGCCTCACAGCAATCTAGGCACTAGCTAATAAAATCCTGATAGTTAATGCAGGGCTTTTTTTCTTTTGTTTTGTTTTTAATATTTATTGATGGGATGTTTTGTTTTTAATATTTATTGATGGGATGAAAGAAGTGACTCTCTGTTTTTAATGGATATGTGAATAATACATCCCTTTTGATAAGATTCACGACATTATCATTTCTAAATCCCCCACAATGCATATAAAGCTTTGTATATAATATACAATACAAATATTATTTCATTAAATCATATTGAATATAGAGGTAAACACATTTTTTTTTAAATTGGGGTGAAATCTTACTTTCCATGCATAATAATATCTAAGTCATTAGAGTGGGCACTTGAACATGTGGCTTAAAAAGCAGTATCACCATACCCATTGCTCAAGTGGCCTATTTTAACATATTCAAAACAGATCATTATAGAAGAACCATTTAGATCAGTTTCAGAAAGGAATATTTTTCACCAGATGACTAGCTATTTATAAAATAAGTTGGTAGTAGATTACAGAAATTGTTTTATATAGATCTCCTGGTCCATATTGCCTACTTAAATACTAATCCCCTTTAAAATATCCCTGAAAAAAGACTGTCTAGTTGAATATTTTCAATGACAGCTGCTTTAAGTTTCTGTTTGTATCCATGTGTTACAGCAGCAATTAGAGACCACTTCTATCTAAAACCATCTTTCTTGCCCAGCTAGTGTTGCCCAGTGGTGGGCTGTCAATCTCTGAACTGAGAGGTCCAGGTTCAATTCCCAGTCAGGGTGCATGTCTGGGTTGGGGGCTCGGTCTCCAGTTAGTGTGTGCAGGAGGCAGCCAATCAATGATTCTCTCTCATCATTGATGTTTCTGTCTCTTTCTCTCTCCCATCCTCTCTGAGATCAATACAGATATATTTTAAAAAATCATAATAAAAAGCTAATATGCAAATGGTCATCACACCATGACACATAATGACTGATCAGCAGGGACCTGAGGCTGCAAGACACCTCATTGGGGCGGGGGACCTCAGGCTGTGCCCCCATCCACCGGGGCTTGACGGGAGACCTGAGGTTGTGCCCCCCACCTAGTGGGGCTTCACAGGGGACCAGAGGCTGCGCCTCCCCCACCCAGCAGGGCTTGGGTGGGGCTGGCCAGGTCTGGGTCTCGCTTAATGGGGGTGGGGCCAGCTGGGTCTGGGTCTCCTGTGATTTCGAAGTGCATGCGGATGTGTGGGGACTTGACTCTGGATCCCATGGCATGCCCCAGACTCTGACAGGAGAAATTTTCATATACATTTTACTAATTTTTGTTCACCTCTGACACTTCTATTATAGAGAAAGGGCAAATAGCAATATTAAAATATTTCCTCTAATTCCCTTTTAAATGTGCACGGATTTCATGTACTGGGCCACTAGTAAGTAAAATAAAACCATCTTTCTTTACATAATGCATGACATAATTGATCTGATTTACTGGTTATTGAATATGAATCATTTTACTATATTAAAAAAGTTCAGTGATAGGAATGTTAATCAAAATTAAAACATAAATTGTTTTCCTCATCTGATTTATATTCTACTAGAGGTCCAGTGCACAAATTTGTGTGTGGGTGGGGTCCAGCCGGCCCGCCCTGATGGTGCCAATTGGCAGCTGGTTTGGCCAGTGGGAGGGGATGCAAGAGGTTGGTTGTCCAGAGGGAGGGGCTGCAGGAAGTGGGCCAGCTGGCCCCGCCCCCATCGGGCAGGTTGGCCTGCTGCAGTGTGCATCAAAGTGACCGGTCGTTCTGGTCATTCCGATCATTCAGGTCACTTGGCTCCTTTATACACTGAGTGGCCAGATTATTATGACCACCTGACATTTGTTGGCAAATTAGCTATAATTTCATGCTGAAGTTGCTAGAGGACCAGACCATTATAAATAGGGAAGCAGGTTTTTTACCACGACAGTAGAAGTGATTTTTTTCTGAAGATATGGGTAAACAATGCGATTTAACAGCCTTTGAATGTGGGATACATATATATACTGAGTGGCCAGGTTATTATGACCACCCCATCAGTACTTCGTTGGGCCACCTTTTGCCTTTAATACTGTGGCAATTCTTCTTGGCATTGACTCAATGAGATGTTGAAAGGTGATGCGAGGAATCTGACACCATGCCTGATAAATAGCACTGTCCAGGTCTGTGATATTTGATGGTTGTAGAACCAGCTGCCTGATGGCTCTTTTAACTTCGTCTCACAAATGCTCAATTGGATTGAGATCTGGTGATTGTGGGGGCCACCTAAGCAAGGTACAGTCTCCCTCATCTTCTTGAAAGCACTCCTGCACAATACGAGCACCGTGGCATGGCACATTGTCTTGTTGGAAGAAGCCATCTCCATTGGGATACGCCATCAACATGATAGGATGAACTTGATCAGCAACGATACTTAGGTATGCTGTGCTATTCCGACGTTGTTCCACATGAATTAAAGGGTCCAAATCATGCCAGGAAAACATGGCCCAAGCCATAACACTGCCCCCACCAGCTTGAAAGGTTGTACTAATGCATGTTGGGTGCATGCTTTCATACTGTTTACGCCAAATTCTTACTCTGCCATCTGCATGATGCAACTGGAAACGTGATTCATTGGACCACATGACTTTTTTCCAATGCTCAACTGCCCAAACCTTGTGTTCCTGTACAAATTGGAGATGTTTTATCTTGGTAATCTCAGACAGCAAAGGTGTTTGAACAAGCCATCAGCTTCGATATCCCATACAATGCAGTGTACGGCTAATTTGCCTACAAACGTCAAGTGGTCATAATAATCTGGCCACTCAGTGTATATAGATTACTCACAAACAAGTTCAGGATCCAAAATCACATGCCACCTCAATTTTTGATGCCAAATTGCCCAGTTATATCTCCTTCTCTGCATCTCTGTTCTATTAGTGCTGAGTCTACTGGGGAAAAAATCATGGTAAAGAGTTCCATTAGAATTGGTGGCACTGCTCTGGCAAGAATTGGAATATATTAGGACAATACTTATCCATTTAGTGTTTATGGGGTAAATTAAAGCATCCAATTGTGAAGTATGTAGCTATTGAATTCTAGACATCACAGATAAAATAGTAATCGAGACACATATACTATCACAATGGAGCTTAGAGTGTATTATCGTCAATAGATCATGTATTAACATGGGATGACTAATGATCCCAGAAGCTTTCAAAATTAATTTTAATTCTTTGTATGTAACACAAAATAAATGAAAACATCACTACAGCTGTTTTTAAATGCTGGTATCAGGGCAAAAATAGATTTGTACATTTGCTGTGATGCTGTTGATCTATTAGATTAAGTGGTTGGTGGTAGGCAATTAATTGAATTTTCTCTCTACTAAAAAGCAACTTAATATTGTAACTATTTTCTACCAAATAATTAAGTTAAAGTATCTATTAGTTACAATGAAGTTTTCAAATTCTCTCTGTGTTTTATAAATCTTAACCATAGAAAATCACAAGTATTTTAAATTGTGGTGAGCTCTCTAGAAATTATTTTTAAAATTTCTGTCATCTTTTGTACTTTTCAAATTAGTCTTCAAAAATGTTCTTTTAAATTTTATGTTGAAAGTAAAGTCTTATTTTCATAGAGTACTAAAGTGGTGCTTTATTTATCACTGTAAGTAAACTTAGATTTGAAATAAGAGATATCAGTCCAATCCTTCTCTACCAATAACTGATTGGCTTTTACAAACTAAATTTTATATTTAGGGCCTTATTTAACCTTAAAGAATATTGAATTAAATAACTTCTAGGCAATACAAGTAGAGAATTTTTATGATAAATTTAGGCTTCTACTAGTAAAACTAATACTTTTAATGAATTCAATGTCAGCATGGTATCTACCATTTTCTTCAACATGCTTTACTAAACTTCCCTAGCAGCCATGTAAATGAAAACTAATTTTTATTGATTTTAACACTGCCATATATGTGTGGATATATTCCTGAACAGGGAATTTGAGGTCATTACCAATAATCTAGTAAACATCAATATCCCAAGTTACCTTGTATTTACCAATGTCATGTGCACACTGACTATTCACTTTAAAGTATCAGGGCAATGAATTCCATCAATACATATTGAAGTAAAAATTTGACTGTATACACCTAGGATGATATAGTAGTCCAGGAAGATATGAAGCCTTTCATGTGGTGAATAATTTGGAGAAGTGATAGAACCAGACACAGTGTAAGAAGGAAAAAGAACACTTCTATTATATTGAATATCTTCTAAGATTATGAAAATATTTGCAGCCACCTAATTTAGTAGAATAATTAATGATGCTGTTGGCACAATACCAACTTATTTTAATGACTCCCAGCAGCAAGCCAAAAAAGATGTTGGAATTATTGTTGAACATAATCTATGAATCATAGATAAGCCAACGTCTGAGGTTATTAGTTAGCATCAGTTTAGTGTAGTTCGGATTAAGATTTTGGAGACAAAAGAACTAGTTTGATCTGTTAAGTGGCCCTTTTGATCTGTCCACCCTTATTGTTGAGGTAAGAATCTTTGTATTCAAGCCTAGAGCTAAGAACTGCCAAGGAAAATAAGACTTTGATAATCAAATAATTAAAATTCTTTTGCAAGATTACAAGGTTAAGAAGGACTTCAGTGAGCATAAGATACCCCATAGCCTTCATGCAGTGTAGAAATATACTCTGTATTCCAGTGCTGAAGCCAATAATGAGACTGATTCCCACTGGGAAGAGAGAAACTTGAATATCTCCATTGCTGTCCTAAATTTGAAAGCTGAATGCAGATTTAATCTAATATGTGGAAGCTGTTTTATTTTTATTTTTTTGAGAATGCCTATAATAATGTCAGTCTAGATATTTTACAATTTGAGACATCATACTAGTGGGTGGTTTGACTACAACAGCTAAGATGCAAAAATGGCAGAAATTCTTCAGGTTCTAAATATATAGCCATTTTACTCATTGATATTTAAAAATATTTGAGCTGTTATAGTAATACCTTAATGAACAATTAGAATACATAAAAATGTGTGAAGAAAATGTGACCATTAATATAATGTGATAAATTAATAAAAAGTGATTATTAATATTTATAATAATAAAAGCGTAATCGGCACATCGACCAAACAACTGAACAGCAGAATGACCTTCTGGAGGACCTTCCGGATGACCAAGCTATGACCTGCACTGTCACGAGGCCAGCCAAGGTGGGTGCGATGTGATTGTCCAGGGGCCTGGCCATTGCCCCATGATCGCCCTGTAGAGGGAGGCCCAGGCCACCAGCTGGCAGGGTGATTGATCAATCGGGAGGCTCCACGATTGTCCCAAAGAGAGAGGCCCAGGCCACCGACCGGTGGGCTGTGGTGAGAGGGCGGAGCCTCCCTGTGCAGAGGCGATCCATCATGAAGCCACAGATACACAGGGCCTACATCTTTGGGGCGATCGATTGCAAGCTCTGAAACTGTGAGAGGGCACAGGCAGATCTCACTGGTTTGGTCATCCCTCACTAACCCCCTGCCAGCCTTGTCACCCCATGCAGCCTGCTGTTCAGTCTTTTGGTCATCCCTCACTAACCCCCCTGCTGGCCTGGTTGCCCCACGCAGCCTGCATTTCGGGCATCCATCTGGTTGTTTCAGTTGTGATGGCTCCTGGCTTTTTATATATTAGGATTAGATTAAAAAGTTTCATGAGAACAGACACTATGTTATGTGCCCTGTGCCAATTTTATCAAAACAAATAT
Source organism: Myotis myotis (assembly GCF_014108235.1). Classification (NCBI taxonomy): domain Eukaryota; kingdom Metazoa; phylum Chordata; class Mammalia; order Chiroptera; family Vespertilionidae; genus Myotis; species Myotis myotis. Next base: position 47,672,879 of record NW_023416401.1, read on the forward strand.
TTTTTTAAAATATATTTTATTGATTTTTTACAGAGAGAGAGAGGGATAGAGAGTTAGAAACATCGATGAGAGAGAAACATCGATCAGCGGCCTCCTGCACACCCCCTCCTGGGGATGTGCCCACAACCAAGGTACATTCCCTTGACTGGAATCAAACCTGGGACCCTCCAGTCCGCAGGCCAACGCTCCATCCACTGAGCCAAACCGGTCAGGGCTCAAAACAAATATTTGATAAATAAATTATACATAAAATACCTTCATGTTAAATGAAATAAATATATAGTTGAACATCATAAAAATGTATATAAACTTATTTAAAGCTTCAGTGCAATTCCTAATCAAATACTAGTGCAACTTTTCTAAAGTTATACTGGTCTTTTAGAAATAATATTGTCAGGTGTCCAATCTTTTAAAAATACTATTTCAATCTGACAACTTGAGTAAATCTAGTACATGAAAAGTATATGTGTGAATATATTAATATCGGGCTATGATATTCTTTCATATCAAATATAAACACTTCACACGGAGTAGTTGCTTCATGATGTCTGAGCATTCGCTCTTACATGCTTGGTCACATTTACCAATCACAGAAGAATCTCAGAATTGAGACTTGAAATCAATTTCATTTAGTAGCTATCATTTTTATGTCCCTTGAAAAATCCTGACCACCTTGAACCATAGTTTTCTCATTTGAATAATATGACACTATATATCCTCCTATATAATAAAAGGTTAATATGCAAATTATCCCCTCAACTGGGAGTCCAACAGGGAGTTAGATCAGGGGTGGGGCCGGCCAGCCAACTGCCCATAGCCCGCGCTGCCCCCAATTGGCCCCTCTCACCCATCAGGGGTGGGGCTGGCTGACCTCTTGCACGCACCCCTCCCTACCCCGCCTGGCTGGCCCAGCCCCAATCGGCCCCCATTGGGGCGGGCCAGCCAGACTCCACCTATGCACAAATTCATGCACCGGGCCTCTAGTTTTAAAATAAAATGACTAATTTAAGGAATCTGGTAGTTTGTTTTTTCTCCATGAATAGGTAAGTAATTCAGGATATATTCTTGGATTATTTTTTAATCATTGTTTTTTATAATTATGGTAAAGGAACATGTAATATGAGATCTATTCTGCTTTTATGACAACCTTTCCAATTTTTCACATACCTGTTTAATTATCTAAGGTGCTAACCATTCTCATTAATTTGCTTAAACAGTTAACAGTCTAGTCTTCAGCACATATAAAGCAAAGAAAAAGATGACATAACAATAATTAAAAGCTTTGTTTTTCAACTCTTTTCTGCCTTTGCTTGTTGCAGGGCTCCAAATTGACATCTTAACTTTAATATAGAATTATCTACATAATTATAACATGTTATTATGTAGACACAACTACAAATTGTGAAAATCGTAGGCACTCCAAGATGTAATTTTTTTGCGATCTCAATTTCCTCAAGGCCTTTTAAAGGACAAAGAGTTTAATTATATACACACTAATGAATTACAAGTTAATTTTTATCCACAAATAAATAAATAATCTGTTTAGAATTGCTTTTATTGCCTCTCTAGTTGTGAATAGATATCTTCTGGAGGCTAGCCATTTTTCTCCATGTGTTATAGTAATTAAAACAAATATATACCAATTCTCATTTCTACAGCATGTAGTTTTTCACTGATTTGTCTCCTAAACTTCACCAAAAACATTTAATATTGCCCTAAAATACAGTAAATGCCTGTATGATTTTCCTAATAATTTGTAGTTCTGGGTAATGTGAAAATCCTTTTGTCAATCAGAGAAAGTTACATTTTATTTTATTTTAATTAAAATATTTTTTGAAAGCATATCAATTAAATGAATACTTTCAAGTGTTGCATATTCAAATAAATACACAATGAATATGAAGATACTGATAATTGTGGTACAGATTATTTACATATTTGTATATATTTCTAGCTTTCTAAAATTAATATAACTTAATAGAAAATGATATATTTCAAATAAAAGAATGAGAGAAATGAGAATTTTGGAAAGAAGAAACATAAGAGAAATTTGTCATAAGTGAATATATATTGAATTTCACTTATTAAAATATTAGAGTATGGTAAAATATTAATAAAATAAATCTGAGTAGATAGACTTAAAAGGGAAAATAAATCATTGAAGTATGGAAGCTTTTTGTCCTCAGTAAAATCATTCAAATATTTGATAAAATATTCAGATATAAAATTGTTTGATTTTACCTACTTTATCCACATAAATAATTCTTGGAGTAAAGTTATAATTGTATAAAATAAAATCATAAAGTTCTTGAAATATTTTAATAAATACTTGTTCAAAAGATTGTAAAATTTTCCTATGTGTAACTGTAATGAAACAATCACCAAGATTAACTATATTTAGCTGACTGAAAACTTTAAACCTCTTTGTGTCAAAATAATAAGCATATTTCAAGATGCAACATACAAGCTGGAAAAATTCATATAAAATTTCAGATTTAAATATTTGCCCTTCTAATTAGTAAATTAATTTATACAAACCAAATTATAAAAGTATAATTTAAAAAGCAATTAAGTTTATGAATAGATACTTTACTTAAAAAGTAAATAAATAAGTACAATTAGCATAATAGGTTAAGCCTAAAAATGCATAAATCCAAGCTGGAGATTTTGATCAGTTTCTGCCAATAGCAATAGCTCAACCTTATATTCTGTTGTCTACTATTATTGAGTCCTCTATTTTTTCTGTGTGTGAGGTCCTTCTTTAGCCTGATGCTCCTCTCTTATGCTGTCATCTGGATTTCAGTCTCAATTTTTCTTCCCAGAGACATCTCTAAATTATTCTCCCTCTGCTGTATTATCTTTCTGCTCTCCCTTTATAATTTTCTCATAAAAATTTAAATCCTTCATTAAAGAGTCTTCCATTACTAAAGAAAACCATCCCTCAACACACATCACCTTCCAGGTTCCCACCTGTCACTACCATGCCTTTTGCCAAAAGTCTACATACAATGTATTTACTTCCTAGCTTCCCAAAACCCATTGCAATGTTGTTCTTTATTCAGTTTCTCCACTGCAATTTCTCTTACACTCTCATCAGTAACCTCTGGGTAGGCAAAGTTGTCATGAATTTCAACATATCCAATAATTGAAGCCCATTTTCAGGTCCTGGGCATAATGCAGTGAAGGTAGAATTAATCAAACTGGGACATCTTAGGAGAGTGAACACACCCTCCCAAGTGCAACTCAGAGAAAACATCCCCTTCAAGGTTAAGTGATCCAGTACCACTCCCATCAACTACCATAACATCAGTCCCACTATTATTTCAGAATTGGGGATTAACTACCCAGTCTGGTTGTTCCTTAGGGAACATGGTTTAGAGAGCTTAGAGCCACATTCTCTGGCTGAAATAAACTCTGGGCACATCTGGTATTGTACTTCCTCCCAAAGCATCCTGGTGTGCTATGTAGGAGTCAGTCGTATTAACATTCAAGGACATGACACAGATTATAATGTAGGTATTCAAACAAATTTCAAAAACATCGAAATTACTAGTTATACAGAAATGTATTTGCATGTTTTTACCAAAAAAAATCCCCAATCTCAGCAATAAACCTAAAGAAAACAAAATCAGATAATTATAGCAAATAATTATATAGCATACTATTGTTTAGATATTACTATAAATGATGTGTTTATTACTATAAACACATATAAGCTATTTGTTCCTGATAGAAAAACTATATCCATGTAGTATGTGAACTATTTCTCTGCTAATTTTACAAATGAGGAAACTAAGGCATAGAGAGCTTAAGGAATTTTTCCAATTCAAAAGAACTTGTTCTTTGAACAGGTCATCTTTAGATAGCAAAATATCTTAAAGTTCTCTTCATTTATTGCCTTTCAAAGCACTATCTACAGATTCAAATATCTTGATTTTACTCCATTTTTTTGGCAATACTGATCTTTCTTCCACTGAACCACTCTCTGCCTCTGGCTTTCACAATGTCAGTCTCCTTTGTAGGCCATTGTTTTTGTGACTATCTGAAATGCTAGTGTTCCTTAGCATTTTTTCCTTGGCTGACTTCTCACAGTCTCCTTGTGGGATATCATCATGCCAAAGACTTTGGTAACGGTGATGTATGTTCCAAGATACACTTCTGCCATTCTGTAGCCTTCCTCAACTTCAGACCTACAGACACGCTTGCTTGATGAACAGGAACCTCAGGTTTTAATGGACTCTGCAAGGACTCATTATTCCCCCATCTCCTGTTCTTTGTTGACCATCTCACTGAACACACCTCATATGTCAATTTCCAAAGGCCATGTGTTTTTTCTCTCTCAAGAATTCTTTGACAAATGTGTCATTTGAAGTGGGTTAATTTGCCAAATATTTGAAGATTTTACAGTTGTTTTTCTTTTGATTTCCTGTTCAGTTTCATGGTTACAATAGAACGTAGTGTTTATTATTTCTATCTTTTTACATATATTGTGGTGTGTTTTAAGGTCCAGAATGTGGCCTATTTGACTGAATAGTCTAAGTGAGCTTCGGAAGATTGTGCACTCTGTTGTTGGATGAAATCTATAATAATAAAAGGGTAATATGCTAATTAGGATGCCCTTCCGGACGACCTTCTGGATGAAGCCAAGGCTGCTAGAGGGAAGCTGGTGCCGGCAGCTGGGGAAAGGAAGGCCTCTAGTGTTCTATAAATGTCTAAGCGATTAAGTTGATTGATAGTTCTATTCAGTTTGTAGATATTTTTACTGATTTTCTGTCTGATTGATCCATTATGGACAGGAGCATTTTGATGTCTCCAACTCACATATTGGATTTGTCTTTTCTTCTTTCATTTCTATCAATTTTTACCTCCTGCAGTTTGATCTTTTTTTGTAGGTGCATATATGGTAAGGATAGTGTGTCTTCTGGTAGAATTTATCATCCCTTTATCATGCAGGTCCTGTCTTCATTCCTGATAATCTTCCGTGTTCTGAAGACTGCTCTGTCTGAAATGAATATGGCTAGTCCAGATATCTTTTCATTAGTGTTAGCATGGTATACCTTTCTCTGTCCCTTTACTTTTAACCTATCTGGATCTCTAGATTTAAAGTAGGTTTCTTGTTCATAACATAATTTTATCTTCATTTTTCATTCCCTCTGACAATTCCCAACTTTTACTGGTGTGTTTAGGTCATTCACACTTCCAGTGATAGTGATAGAGTTGGATTGATAGCTTTCATGTTTGTCAGTTTCCTACTTGCTGGATTTCCTTTTTTATTCCTTCTGCCTGTGCCCACCTCTACTTTATGCCCTCTCTGGTTCTGGTTGAATATTTATAGAATTATGTTACATCTCTCTATAGCAGTGTATCACACCATTATTTTATATGGTTTTCCATTTGTGCCAGAGGTGTCAAATTCTTCTGCCTCCTTGCTTGGCCATCCCCCCTGATTTTGCACTTTCATAAGTACTCCTCCTTAGAGTCCTGTCTCACAGGTCTTACCACTCTACCCACTGTTATTGCACTCTAGGTGATGGTAAGATTTGGGGATGAGGCGGAATGTTTAATATTCTCCTCCTTTTAGTGTGCTGTGTCTCACAGCTGTGGCAGTCACAAACTCTATCAGTTTACATATTGCCCTATCCTTTTTGCTTTCTCTGACTACTTTCCCAAATGATTTTCTAAAATCTCTGAACCCTGCTATGTGTATGTGTGTTTGTAGATATAGATATATATATTTTAGAGGCCTGATGCATGAAATTTGTGCAAGGGTCTCAGCCTTATGGCTCTGGCTGCCTTGGCCAGCCCTCGCAGCCCCGGCTTCGTCTGGAAGGTCATCTGGAAGGACATCCAGAAGGTTTGTTCGGCTGTCCGGTCTGATTAGCATATTATACTTTTATTATTAAAGATTTTCTGTGTGTATATATGTGTGTGTGTGTGTTTGTGTATGAAGTACTTTTTTCTTCCCTATGAGAAATAAGGGTTGAAGGAGCAGGATTGGGGGTCCTTCTTTTTCACCAGCCAGATCAGATTCTGGAAGACTGGGTGTATTGTGGCTACAGAAAAACCTGAAGCTCATAAAATGAAAAAAGCAGTGACAGTGAGAAGTGCCCTAAGATTTTACACGTTGTTAGCATCTGTGAGGTTGAGTCTTAATGTTGTTCTCCAAGTCTCCTGATTATATTTGGTCTGCTCTGCATTTCAATTAGTTCTTTTTTTCCCCCCCAGAAATAGTGACAAAACCTGTGTGAGAGTATTACAAATTGTCTAATATTCTGAAAACATTTTTTCCATTCTCATATTTGAGCCTAAATTGTTTTAGCCCTATAGGGTTTCTTTCAGCTTAGATTATGTTATTAACATGTGACCCACTTCACTTGTCTTTTGGGAAAGTGTCTATTTAGGGATTTGTCAACTGGGGTATTTGTAAATACTTTATGATAAGCCACCACAAGAAGAAATTATTCAGAAACCATTCAGAGACGTGAAATGAATGTAATGTTACATGCCAAGAGAGAAAAGCATGCATTTAGTATGTGCTTGGCTTTTATCCCAAGAAACGAGGCCAAATGAGCTTAATTTTGTGTGAATCTTGGGGCTTTCTGTGAAACACTATTTTCTCCACTACCCATTACAAAGAAATAAAACTTAATTTAACACATTGCGTGCCGCTCAGGGGTTTTCTCGTTTTTCACGTGCCATCTGTTATGGACCTTAGATGTCAACACACTGTCTTGTCCACTGTGGGGCGCGGTTACAGTGTTTTGGCCAGGTTCAAGTCTCGGACTAATGAAAGGACAGGGTCCTCTCACTGCCACGTGCAAGTCCCAGCTGGAGGGCAGGGCCCTCCCAGCACAATTATTGCCAACGGCTGTGGTTGTAAGCTTGAACCTATGGTCCGAACACGTGGCCCCACGTGCCTTGTGCTGGAGTTCAGGTGCATGTAGTTAAGTGAGGTTGAGACTCACGAGAATGCTGTAAACAACGTGATCACGCCCCTACTTTGCCTCGTGGCATCTGCTATAAAATAAAGACACGGCTTGTGGGCGCTGGCGTTGTCTCCTCTTCAGGGAGCAGCGTCCCACCGAGACCCAGCTATTATTCTCTTGTCTGTCTTTCCTTAATCCTTTCACACCCCCAGTCAGAGACACCCTTGACCGTGCTGGCGCGGCACAGTCCACATCGAATGAAGCAATCTCATTGGTGGAAACCATGCAGGTCAGTCTACGAAAAACTATATAATTGCACAAACCCATAAAGCATTGCAGTTACATTGTATTTTGGTCATTCGAATAGTCTTCATCTTCCAGTTCCTGGTGCTTTTAGAAATGCCCTCTCTCAGAAAAAGGAAGGAAACCAACGAAACTGATGCACTTCCAGAAGTATTTAACGATAATTTATCAGATATTCCTAGTGAGATCGAAGATGCGGATGACTGTTTTGATGATTCCGGAGACGATTCTACTGATTCTACTGACAGTGAAATTATTAGACCTGTAAGGAAGCACAAGGTGGCGGTGCTTTCAAGTGATTCTGACACTGACGAAGCTACTGATAATTGTTGGTCTGAAATTGACACACCACCACACTTACAAATGTTTGAAGGTCATGCTGGGGTCACTATATTTCTGTCTCAGTGTGACTCTGTACCCTCTGTGACCAATCTCTTTTTTGGTGATGAATTGTTTGAGATGTTGTGCAAAGAGCTGATCAACTATTAAGATTAAACCGCAATGAAACGTAAAACACCATCTAGAACACTAAAGTGGTATCCGGTTACATAGAAGGACATCAAGAAATTCCTTGGCCTAATTATTCCGATGGGTCAAACAAGAAAAGTTGGCTTGAAAGACTATTGGTCAACAGATCCTTTGATATGTACCCCTATATTTCCACAGACAATGAGTCGCCATAGATTTGAGCAGATATGGACATTCTGGCATTTCAATGATAATGCCAAAATGTACAGTCGCTTGGGGAGACTTTTCAAGATCCAACCTGTGCTGGATTATTTCCTGAATAAATTTCGAACAAAATACAAACAAAAGCAACAGTTGTCTTTGGACGAGGGGATAATTCCATGGAGAGGACGTTTCAAATTTTGCACGTACAACCCAGCAAAAATAACAAAATACGGTTTACTTGTTTGGATGGTATGTGAGAATGACACCGGCTATGTCTGCAATATGGAGATATACACTGCTGAAGGAAGGAAATTGCAAGAAACTGTTCTTTCAGTCCTTGGACCCTATCTTGGCATATGGCACCATATTTACCAGGATAATTATTACAATGCTACACCTACTGCTAAATTGCTGCTACAGAACAAAACTAGAGTCTGTGGGACTATTAGGGAGAGTAGAGGTTTACCGCCAAATTTGGAAATGAAAACATCAAGAATGAAGAAAGGTGACATAATATTTTCCAGAAAAGGCGATATTCTTCTCCTAGCATGGAAAGACAAGTGGGTTGTCCGAATGATATCAACGATCCATGACACTTCTGTCTCGACAACAGGAAAAAAAAAATAGAAAAACGGGAGAGAATATTGTAAAACCTACCTGCATCAAGGAATACAATGCCTACATGAAAGGCATTGACCGTGTGGATCAATTCCTTTCGTGTTGTTCCATTCTAAGAGAAACGATGAAATGGACAAAAAAAGTAGTGCTGTACCTTAGAAACTGTGGACTTTTCAATTCATTTAGAGTGTACAACGTCCTCAATCCACAAGCAAAAGTGAAGTATAAACAGTTTCTGCTATCGGTGGTGAGAGATTGGATAACGGATGACAATAATGAAGGCTCTCCGGAACCAGAGACAAATCTGTCCAGCCCTTCCCCTGGGGGTGCAAGGAGAGCACCTCGTAAAGATCCACCCCAAAGGTTGTCAGGTGATATGAAGCAGCATGAACCTACATGTATCCCAGCGAGTGGAAAGAAAAATTTCCTACGAGAGCCTGCAGAGTTTGTGCCGCCCATGGAAAATGGAGCAAATCTAGATACTTATGTAAATTTTGTTTGGTCCCTTTTCATAGAGGAAAATGTTTTACGCAGTACCATACGTTAAAAAAGTACTAGGAACTTTGTTTAATTGTTTTTGTAAATAAAAATGTTATAATTATTGAAAAACAACACCTAAAGTACATTATAATCTGTAGTTATGATGATTTAAATAATGTGCAGTTTGCCCAAAAATGTGTGGTCCCTGGCGTATGTCTTAGAGATTTCTATGTGGTACACAATGTGTTAAGAGGGTAAATTAAGAACTTTTTTCCCCCAATCAATTCAAATGCAACAGGGAAGTTGCATTTGAATTGATTGGAAATATGTCACTTCTTACCATTGCAATGTTTGCTCAACTCCTTACTGTTTACTTAAATATTTGGAATACAGCATTCATGTTCTGCCAATTGGAGGTTAGTTCACTGCAAATATTACATGTTTTTATTAAGCAAAGTCTGCTTAATTAATGTTGTGCTAGATGAAGTAGGTGGTGGCTGTTCAATTTAGCCAATTTCTGGCCAAAGTCATTTTGGAAAACATTAAATTTTATTTATAACAAGAGCAGGGGAAAGAAAGATCATGAAACATCACCAGCATAAATCTTAAAGATGCAGAATGCTTTAAACATCATGCTGACATGTTGGTTTATACAGAGATACAGTGGGTTTAGTTAGTGCAAAATTACACAGGTGTTCCAATTTGACATTAGATTTTATAAATCCTTATAGGTGATGTAATTAGTGTATTTGGCCAAATTTGTCACTTAATAATTAGTATGTAGTGATCACAGAAAATAATACATTCTATCTATTCATTCATTTTGTATGCAGTCAGTTATTTAATAAATATTTATGGAATATGTAGTCTATGTTAAGCCAGGAGACAAATAAAAATTATAAACAAACAGTTCCTAACTTCCAAAGAAGCTTAAGTCCACATTGTATAAAGCTGCAGGAACTGTGCAAAAAATTTGTAAAAATTGTTTCTTATATTATATTTTAATAATAGCAAAAACACAGTTAGGGTCTAATATCAGAGGATATGGCAAAAAAAGTCACATTTAGAAAAAGTTATTTTAGGATGTTGCTAGTTTCAGACATATATTTTAGGAAATACTTCATTCCCAGGTTCCCTGAAAGAATCTATTGGAATGATGCAATTTGTAACCAAAATCACCTAATGATGCATTTTTCTGAAAATACTCCTGTTAAGTGGAGTGTGATTGTCTGAGTGTCGCATATATGTATGTATATTCTACCTAATCTTAAAATGTAAAACAATGTCTTAGGTTGTAGAACTTACATAAAGAGGCAATGGGCTATATTGGTCTGTGAGCTATGCTTTGCCAGCCCCTGAATTAAATCATTTTAAATTACATTTTATGATATCTGTACCTTAAAAAGGAAAAGATCTTACACATCATTGGCAAATGTATTTCTGAGATTACAGTTTTTGGCATTAGTACAAAAAGCATTGTTTTGCATTTAATTTTCTAAGGTTTCTTTTGGCTAGTAAACAGAAAAACTAGTAGTTATTGTTTATTTTTTGTTTTTGTTTCATGCCTTGTTAAATCACTTAGCAGATTTTTGTACATTTCCTTGGTTTATCTCTGTACAAAATTAAGTTTCCTATGAATAATGGCTGCCTGTCACTGCTTGAGCCAGTTAAGCAGAGACAGTGTTGAATCATATGTGAGCGTTTATTGCAATAATGCCAACAGTATGGGAGAGCAGCAGGTCATCCAGGAAAATCAGCTCTACTTTCCCACTCCCCATAAGCCTGCTGCTTATATTGGGTAGGAGGACAAAGGTTATTGGAAAGGTAGGAATTACAGGCATGGGGAAGTAGGCAAGGTATAATGCTTACAAGTTACAGGCAATTTGGGCTGGGGGTTGCAAAGGGTGGGTGCCTCCAGGGCCAGATTGTTTCAGCAACAACATTGTTAATCTTTCCATGATGATAAGGCAGTTCTCAGAAAAAGGAGAATGTACAGTATTCCCAGGCTAACTTGCATGTCCTAGGGCATCCAACTCTCAGCCAGGTTAGAATGTGCTTTCTCTGATTAGAACAGAACAATCACAGTTAACCAAGCATGGTTAGTATTTGACAGAGTATGACTAATATTTCTTGTAACTATAGCTAGTTTGCACTATTCTTTTTCTGCCCCTAACACAACCCACAACCTCTGTGTCTTTTATTTCCTACTAGAGGCCCAGTGCACGAAATTTGTGCACTGGGGGGGGGGGGGTTCTCAGCCCAGCCTGCACCCTCTCCAATCTGGGACATCCCTCTCACAATCCAGGACTGCTGGCTCCCAACTGCTCGTCTGCCAGCCTGCCTGCCTGATTGCCCCTAACCACTTCTGCCTGCCAGCCTGATCACCCCCTAATCACTCTCCTGCCAGCCTGATAGATGCCTAACTGCTCCCCTGCCAGCCTGGTCACCCCCAACTGCCCTCCCCTGCCAGCTCAATCACCCCCAACTACCCTCCCCTGCAGGCCCAGTCACCCCCAACTGCCCTGCGGCCTGGTTGCCCCTAACTGCCCTGCCAGCCTGGTCACCCCCAACTGCCCTCCCCTGCTGGCCTGATTGCACACAACTGCCTTCCCTTGCCATCTTGTGACCACATGGGGGTGGCCATCTTGTGCAAGGGTGTGATGGTAAATTTGCATATTACCTCTTTATTATATAGGAATCTTAAGTTAGTGCATTGAGCACCATTTATGATATGAGCTGTAAGTTTTTTCATAGATGATTTTTATCAGATTGAAGATGAGTAGTTGTTTCATAAGGTCATAATTTTTATTATAAATGTATATTATGTAGACAGGTACTTTTGCACATTTTCATCTGGTCTTGATTTAGATTGAGATGGGCTTAGCATCTGAGTTCACAAATTATAGGCTGTAGTTTTCTTATAATGTCCTTGTGATTTTTTAAATTTAATTACTTAAATAATTTTCAATAATTTTTATGTTGGTATCAAATAAATGAGTTAAGATATTTCTTAACCACTTTTGTTTTCTGTAAAAGTGTGCCTTTGTGCCCATAAATGATCAAGTACAATTAATCATTGGAGGCATTTGTGCCTTAGATTTTGTTTATGATATTTGTGTTTAGAAATTATATATTTAAACATATAGAGAACAATTTGTTTTTCCTTGAGTCATTTTCCAAGATATGTTTTTACATAAAAAGTACCGTGTGAGCTCGGTTGCTTGTCATTAGCATAAAATTGTTCAGGATTGTTTTTTATTTATCTCTTCTGGAAAATCTCTTGTAGTTTACTCTGCCATTCCTCACATTTGTAATTTTTCTTTTCCTTCTCTTCTTGGATTAATTAACTTAGAAGTTTATTAATTTTATTAATCTATTCAAAGGACAACTTTTATATATGCTGATTTTTAACACTTGTCTATTCTATTGTTTTTGCTGTTTTTGCTCTTTTTATTATTTACTTCTTTCTTCACATACCAGGTCTAATTGCACTTTAGACTATGTTTTTAAGGGTATAAGCAATTCTGTATGCATTGTTTTAATGCATCTCCAATAACTTAAGGTGCCATTATCATTCAGTTTGAAATATTTCATTATCATTCGGTTTGAAATAATTCCTGGTTTATGACTTCTCCTTTAATTACTTGGTTATTTTGAAATTATTTTACTTCATTTTCAAATATGGTGGGTGGATTTCTAAATATATTCTTGTCAATAATTTTAATTTATTTCTGAAATATATTTCCATATTTTAAATTTTATTCAGATTTTTATGACAGTTTTGGTGAATGCCTCACATATATTTAAGGAAAGATGTGTGCTCAGCAGCTGCTGGAAAACCGTCTTCTGCACATGCTAATTAGGGTTAGTAAGTTGATAGCATCTTCAGCATCCTGCATTAGTATTCATATTTTTCCATTTAATCTATAAATTACTTAGAAAAAGGGTTGAATATGCAAAGATACATGATTTATCTCTTAAACCTACCTAACTTTGTTCTATTAATATCAAACCCACTTATTGGCATTTACATATAGAATTATGTCTTCCTGATGAACTAATCTCTTTCTATTATGAAATGTCCCATCTATTAAGACTTTTGTTTTGAAATCTACATTGCATAATATTAAACTACACCTGCATTATCTGGTGGAGAGTGGTGGTTCAGAAAATTTTAGGCTGAGTAATGTAGTTTGGTCATTTTGTCTCTTCCAGAGTCTGATTCTTCAAATCAAGTCATAGTATTATTAAATTACTCAATTCTTCACCGCACAAATCCTCATTTTACTTGTAATTGCCCTCCGGTATTGATGATTCTGTGGCTCCTTATTCAACTATGAAGAGTTTGTTTTTCTGGAATTTAATTAAGCTTTACTTGCACTCTTTGCTATTCAACATTTTCATAGAAAATCATGGTTTTATTGTATTTGGTTATTTTATGCTATTACCCAATGATTAATTGTTTTTCATGTTCTGCATCCTAATCAGAAACAGAAGTTCCAGACTCGTGAAAACGTTGGTAACTATGATTTGGCGGAACTGATTGAGTGGTTTCTAAATGGAATATGAAACATTTTGAACAGATCACAAGAACTATACAGACAGTTCCTCATCCTCCTCCTAAAAATGGGGCACTGTAGACCAGCAATTTTCAGCTGGTGTACCTCAGAATTTTTAAATCATGCAATACCTATTTGGTCATGGACATCAACCTCTTTTCCCTTTCAGTGGTTCTCAACCTTCCTAATGCCGTGACCCTTTAATACAGTTCCTCATGGTGACCCCCAACCATAAAATTATTTTCGTTGCTACTTCATAACTGTAATTTTGCTACTGTTATGAATTGTAATGTAAATATCTGATGTGCTATATGTGTTTTCCGATGGTCGCAACCCACAGGTTGTCAAATAAAAAAATGACAAGAGCCAACACAACGACAGCTATCCAGTGTGAATGAATCAAAATTACACCTATTTTTTTTTGTCAGATCAGCAAAAAGAAAATTTGTTGGTGTGCCACAGAATTTTAGTACTTTATGTGTGCCATGAAATGAAAAATGTTGAAAATTGCTGCTATAGGGAATATAGTTGGTTTAGTTAACTCTTGCTTCAAGGTGGCTTCAACATACAAATATTGGAATATAATTCCATGTTGAAAGAGTCAATATGTGATTAAACTCAGCAGCTGGATGTAAGTTCTTTGCTGAGTCGTTTGGCACACAGCCCTGTTTGAGAAGGCTGGGGTGTGAATGGGATGGAATTGTGTTGCAGAAGCAGCAAATGCAGGCAGGGACACTCTAACCTCACAGAAACATACGTGAATTGAGAGAATCCTGGTGACTTGAAGGGCACTGGAAATCCCAGGGAGTTTATCACTCAACACTTCTTCTCTTCTTTCCCCCATATATCAGGCTTATTTTTAACTTCATCCTATGAATTTTTTTCCACTGGAAACAATGAACATATATTGTGCCACTGCTTCCTGACAGCCAGTGATTTCCAAATTTGATCCAAAATTAATTAACAGGTCTCTCAACTCTATTGTCTAGGAAGAGAAGGGACTCAGAGAAAAAAATCCCACTTTTTTTTCTGGTTGTTAGAATAAAGAAATTCATTGCTATGTTTTCTCTGTAATAGAACTTAAGATCCCTGCAGTGATTCGTATGATTCAAATTGAGGGTGTATTATATCTTGCTGTAGAAAATCCCTACAGATTAATGGGAGCCTAGTGAGTTTCACTTTCACTAGAAATAGCAACTATGGCCAAGAAAGAACTTGAGGTTAAGTCATTAATTTATTCAGTGATAGATGAGTCCTGGCACTAGAGGCTGAACAGGGAGTACTGTCCTTCGGATTTGCAATTGTTTATGGAGCACGGCCCTTCCATCACCCATTTCCTTCGTTGAGACACACAAAGAGATTCTGCTTCAGAGGATGGCGTAGAGCAGAGAATATCTGTTCTGCTTTGTTGGGCCAGAAAATGATACGAAGATCAAAATAACCAGGAAGATGGTGACTCAAATAGAGTAGCAGAGTTTTGTAATGCAGATAACAGATTCTGAATACGTCACTAAGCAAGCAGGAGGGACAGAAGCCAATTCAGAAAGCCAGAGTACAAAGTCAACTTTGGAAAACTTCCAAGTATATAGAAACAGAGGATAGCAGTTCAGATAGGCAGGTGGAAAGGCAATTTTGGATTAATATATAGGACACTGACTGTGGTAAGATTTATCTGCACTATTTGTATGATACATTGCCAAGCCAGCTCTGATAAAAGAACTAGGGACAGGGCATACAGAAATGGGTTGACATTGCAATAAATATCATTAAAATATTTCCTTGTTATCCCTGCTGGACAAATTGGCCGCACATAATTAAATTATACTGGACCATCGAGAAATGATTCCAAAATTTTTATGTTGTGCCAAGAACTTATTATGGACTTCTGCTATAAAATCTATGCTGGAAACATTTCAATGCTTGAACATTTGTCCATGCTTTTGCTCTTGGGATTAGAAGAAAATCTGAAACGTGAAAACAGAAAAGGATTATAAACAAAGGGGTTAGTTGTTTTCTGTAGCTTTCCTGCTGTCCTTTTCCTTGGGCATCATATATTTATCTACATGTTTAAGGGAAATAGGAAAATATATATTTCAGAGCCTTCAGAAAGGAAAGCCAGGTGTCATTGAGGCAAATAAGTTAGTGTTGTGTGCATGTGTGTGTACTTTATTCAAAGTTACTTGTTTCCATGAAATACTATTTGTTTCCTTTCTCTTCCTTTCTTTTTGTTTTGTTTGTTTTACTTTTTATTTTTATTTCTCAAGTAACTTTGAGACTGGACACAAATATGTAAAAAGATAAGAAGTAGATACTCTGACTGATGCAGACATACACTGTGAGCAAAATCCACACTTTCATCATTTGCCCATGGTCTGATAATCTATTAGGTATTTTAGTGGGATCTTTGGTACACAATCTGAGAACCACTGCATTAGAGGAGGATCATAAACTTAGGCTTAGGTGGCTAGGCAGCAAAAAATAAAGTATGTTCTTAAGATCAGATAGAGCCCTGGCTGGTTTGGCTCAGTGGATGGAGTGTTGGCCTGCGGACTGAAGGGTCCCAGGTTCGATTCCAGTCAAGGGCATGTACCTTGGTTGTGGGCACATCTCCAGTGGGGGGTGTGCAGGAGGCAGCTCATCAATGTTTCTCTCTCATTGATGTATCTAACTCTCTATCCCTCTCCCTTCCTCTCTGTAAAAAAATCAATAATATATATATATTTTAAAAAAAAAAAGATCAGATAGAAAATCAATTCAAGAAGAATAAACAAGGGAAACTAAGACCAACACAGCCTGATATAGGCAGTCCCAGCCCGGTGGCTTGGTTGGAGCATTGGCCCATATAACAAAAGATGGTAGGTTTGATGTTTGATTCCCAGTCAAGGCACATATCTAGGTTGTGGGTTCCATCCTAGTCAAGAGGAAGCAACTGATTAACTGATTGATGTCTCTCTCTCTCTGTCTCTCTCTATCTCCACTCCCTCTCTCTCTTCTTCTCTCTTTCAAATCAATAAACATATCCTAAGGTAAGGATTTTTAAAAAGTTATTAGGCAGTTAAATGTAGAAACAAACCCTTCCTTTATGTTAAGTGAATACTAAACAAACATTGATTCTCTCTGAGAGCTCTTAATATAACCTTTAGTGTGAACATGACTATAGAAAATCAGAAGAAAATCAATTTAAGGACACATTTATCTAAATATTCATGTGAAATTAGTTGTGTCTTACGTCTTAATGACTGTCAATTATATAACAGTATTTAGTTTTCCCATAATATTGTTTTATTTCTTCTCTACCATATCTTGGGGCATTTTTCAGTTCCCTCTGAGAGAAAAATCTCTGGTTTTTATTGTTTTTATTTCTGTTCCTTGGGGTTTGTTTTTCAATGTGTGTGTGTGTGTGTGTGTGTTTTTCCTTTTTGTTAAAAAGGAATATGAACTGGGAGGAAAAAGATTTAGGAAACAAAATTGTATTTATTCGTACACAGTGCTATATAACTCCTATGTTGACAACATTTGACACACATACATTTTTGCACACAGATTACTAAGCTTAACAGGCAGGTGAAGTAGAAAACAAATCTTTAATTTTCAAATGGGAAAATCAAACTAAGGCATAATGTAATATTTTTCTGGCCTTTAAGACATTCTTTACTGGTCTCTGTATTGTCAGTTTTCAAAAACAATAAATGTGTGGTCATTAATCAGGTAGAACGCCTTATTTTTCAAAGACTTTAAGCATGCAGGATGTTTTCTAAATTATGCTTCAAATTACTTTAAATGATCCATTCAGTATTTCAGTGACGAATTCTTTATTAGATACTCATGAATGTGGAAACAACCTTTTTATTGAGAACTAGGGGTCCAGAGCACAAATTTGTGCACCTTGAAAGGAACTGTGGGCTGTGAGGCTGTAGTGGGCACAGGGGCGGGTCTCAGCCCATCCTCTGCGCCCCCACCCGGCCCCTCCCACAGCAGCCCCCTGTGCTCTGTCTGCTGGCAGCCCCCTCCTGCCACCTCCACTCCCACGCGCTGATGACAGTGGCCCTGCTCGCACCTGCTGACAGTGCAGAGCAATTGGAGCTGGTGCCATCAGAGGGTGCAAGCAGGGCCGGCATCAGCAGTGGGTGTGAGAGGCAGCTGCAGGCCCCAATTGCCCCTCAGGAGCAGGGGGAGGTGAAGTCCTGAGGGGTGATCAGGGCTGGCAGCCACTGCTCGAACCCACTGACAGCGTCAAGCGGCGCCGGCCGCGGGTGTGAGCTGGGCTGGCGCCAGCAGCAGGTGCAAGCACTGGGCAGGACTGTGGTGCATGGGAGCAAAGAATTTTCAGTAATCACCAGAGGCTTGCCCCAGTGACAGCGACCAGTGCCCTGCCTTGGTCTGGCACCCCTGCTTACCTACTACACCATCCCACTGTGGCCGATGCCCGCCATGTTTCCTGCATGCCCCCTGATGGTCAGCACACATCATAGTGACCAGTTTTTCAGTTGTTCAGTTGTTTGGTTGTTCAGTTGTTCCACTGTTAGGTCTGCTTGCATACTAGGGTTTTATATATATACTAGTAGCCTGGTGCATGAAATTTGTGCACATTGAAAGGGAATTAATTAGAGGAACGTAATTTGGACTCACTATCTAATATCAATAATATGTGAGCATGAGGCAGTCCGCATTTCTGAAATTCAATGACATGAATTTTAGCTATTACTTTGCCAAATAAATGGACTTCACAGATATCATTTAAAAGAGCATTCAGCTTAATATTTAAAACTGGCTACCAAGTCAGGTCTGTTTTCAACTTTTTGCCAACATTGTAAATTGTCTGCAATATCTGCCCATTTGGGGTTGCATGTCATGGTTACGAATAAATCAGGCTTGCCATACTTCATTACAATTGCCATAGCATCCTGATATCACTGCTGCATATTTCTGGGACTACCCTCAGAAGATGATGGAAGTATTATCATTTTACCAATCGGCACATTGTCCTTTTCAGATCTAGATTTGAGATAATCCATCAAACCACTATATTTTTCAACTCTCACCTTAGATTGGTTTGCTTTGATGAAATTTATCCGATTGGCCTCCATTTTTGAATACAAATCCACGATAAACTGTTGAGTTAATTTTCCTTCATTTAAAATAGGATTAAACGTGTCCCGCACAGAGAGATGAAATCCATAATACTGCATTTGTGTGACTTGTGTCCTTACATATTGTCTAGTATTATTGCCGATTACACTGTTGTCTCTGAGTCTTAATGCAATATCTGCTCCCCAGCCTTTTTCAACATGTGGAAAAACAATAGGATATGTTATTGCATCTAATGTAGGAAACAGGATATTGATTTGTTTCATTTTATTGGCATTTGGATTATTGGGATCTGGTTTACAATGAATGAGCAAGTCCCTTTCAAAAGGAGGTTCTGCGTCTTCGTTTCTGAATATGACAGCAACCTCGGTTACACGAGGAGAATTATATCTACCTGGGTCACTGTTGCCATCATATTTAATCGCCATTGTTACTTCTGTGGGAGCAATACCTTTTGCTGCTGCTTCAGATTGGCCTTCCTTTTCTACCTCATGTAGCATCTTGTACAATTTTGTTAATTCACTTATTTCATGCATGAGGTTGTTGATGTTAATCCTGAGTCTTTCTGAGCAGCCTGGTTTTCTGTCATTGCTAATCTTTTACTTGTAGCTTTGGCTGTATCCAAAATATAGAGTTGAGTAAACTTCTGAGAAACACGATCCGAAGGATGTAAAGTTCCAGTACAGTGATAAACTTGTCCGTGTATTCCAAAACAGTATGGCCCATATCCTGATGGCGATGTAATATTTGCACCCATGGAAGCAAAAGCAAAAGAACTATTTATAGAATGAATATTTTCCATGAAATTTTTACTGTCAGAATTTTCGTTTGTCATTAATCTTGTTAAATATGCCGGGTAATCTGGAAAATGTATATCATTTGGACAGACTTTCCCTTTGCTACAACATCGAGTAAGTTTCCCATCGGATGGTTTTTCATCAGAGAAATTTAGTGATAGGCAATATTCACATTGAATAGTCATTCCACCACAACTATGTTCGAGAATTGCATCCTCATGTACTCCATTTTCTCTGAGAAGGCAGCTCCTAGCAGTATTGGTAGTACTTGTTGATGACTGTTCTCTAAACATATTCTGTCGTCGCCACTGCCTTCTTTTAACTTCAAAGGCACGTTGGTCTTTAGACATTCTCTGTCGATAATGCTGGTGTTTTTCAGCATCAGAGCGATGTTTTTCCAGTAGTTGGTGTTCAGATACATCCTGTCGCAGGAGCCGCCTTCTTTCAAGATCAGATGCTCACTGCTCTGCAAACATTTCTGTCGATAACGCTGATAACGCCAGCCTCTTTCGGCTACAGAGCTACATTGTATCAACAGTTGTTCTTTAGACATAGTCCCATCTCTCTACTGTCACGGTCTGAGATTCAGGTGAATGAGAGTCCTGGCTGTCAGGCCATTGAGAGCTGTCTGACCAAAGGCTGATTCTGGCTGATTCTGTGGCGGTGGGACTTCCTCCTCCCTGCTGTCAGTTTCCACAGCTATGATGAGGAAGCTGGGGTGACAGAGGGAAATGCTCCCTCCAAGCTGCCCTCCCTCTCTCTTGCTCTGCTCTATGTCCAGTGGCCTCCTGCTCTGCCAAATCCTCCAAACCTCCCATTCTCCGCCGGCAAGGTCCTGGAAGCCCGTGGCCGCCGTCACCTCCTGGGGCGCCTGACACCTGCATATGCAAATTAACCACCATCTTTGTCAGGTTAATTTGCATAGTCACTCTGATTGGCTGGTAGGCATGGTTTGTGGGCATGGTTTGAGCATAGCAGAGGGATGGCTAATTTGCATGTTTCTCTTTTTTTATATAGGATAGATAAGGTCCTTTAAGCTCTTCAGTTATAACACTATTGAATTCCTGTATTAAATGATTGAATAGGGGGTAAAAATAAAAGACATATGTAATACTCTCTGTAATACTTTAAGCAATAAAACAAAATTAAAAAAAATAAATGCACATTATAATATTTAGTGCTTGTTATATACACATATATTTCCTACATATTTCCTTTGTTCTATTAAAATATTATCAGGCATATTTTTGTCATAGAGGTGTAAGGATACTTGGATTAACCTGACCTCTTATTTGTATTTCTAAATTAACTGCAGAGGAAGTTAATGACTTTGGGTAGAAAACATGGCCTTTCCCTTTAATTCAAATATGAAATAATGTGCCTGCAAGTGACGTTTTAGTTTGGAGAGCCAGTGTACATGGAAAATGCCCTGTGGTTCAAAGGTCAAACCACAATTAGGAAAGATGATGGTGAAAAGTAATTTTAAATTACTCAACATTGAAATAAGCATCTATGAAAACATTAATGGCCTCAGCCAATGGTTTAAAATACATGGCTAGGATAGTACCTTTCAAACTATGAAGCAAGAATATCCATAAATACGTTCTCCATTTTAAATTTGTGGTGAAATGCCCAGCTGGTGTGGGTCAGTGGTGGAATGTTGGCCTATGAACCAGGAAGTCATGGTTTGATTCCTGGCTTGATCCCCAATAGGGGCATGCAGGAGGCAGCTGATCAATAATTCTCTCTCATCATTGATGTTTCTGTCCCTCTCCTTTCTCTTCCTCTCTGAAATCAATAAAAATATTTTAAAATTTTAAAAATAGTTTTAAATGTAAAAAGGTCAAATTATTGTTGTCAAAGATTTGGAAATCAAAGGCTTGCAGAAATTTGAGGAGTTTTTATTTAAAAAAAACAACAACAACAAAAACAACTGTGGAACCTCAGTGAAAACAGCAGGTTTGGTTCAAATCTTTAAGCAAGTTGCATGACCAACTCCATTTAACCCTCCCCCGCTCCACAGGAGTCTTGTGGCCACAGCACCCCATCAGTGTAGAAAGGGTCAGAATCAGTTCTGAAGTCCTTAAAAACCCCATACCCAGAGCTTGGTTACTATTTGACCTGACCTGTGTGATACAGGATAGGCAAAAGTGGGCTTATACTTATGACTGCATGGAACACAGAGTTAATTCATGTATTATTAATTTATTGTATCATTTTCCATACGAAAAACTGTAAACCTACTTTGCCCATCACTATTTCCCAGGAAAAGCTGGTTTGCCATATTTAGTGTAGGTCTATGAAGCCACTCATATATGTCTGTATGTTATGTGTTCTCTTCCTTGTGTCACCAGTAGATAATCTTATCAGTTAAGAATAAAAGTGTAATCTTATAAGTTAAGCATACAAATGTAATCACTGTAGGGGATTGCCATAATTTATTTTTCAGAATAGTTGAGTATTTTTCTAGAATTTTTGTTTACATACAAAGCTGGAAGGCAAATAGTGTAAAGACAAAAATAGTCATTAATATTGTGAAATGTATTGTTATCTGTCTTTTTGATGGTTAATCTCCCTATATATGGTATTTCAACAGAAAAATATATAATCACCCTCACAACAAATCAATAAAAATTGTCAATAATAGGGGGACAATTTTTCTTTATATCACGAGAGACCTATAAGCCAGTTGTTAAAGCAAAAAGTATATGTTTTGTTGGGTAAAAGAGATGTTTGTTTGTTTTTTTCCCCTACCCAGAAGATACACCTCTTTATGTAAATTGGCATTATTTAAATTCATGCTCTAATTACATAAAGTTGCATTGTGTTTCTGAGCAAGTCTTTGATGTTGAATTATTTGTGTTTGAAAATATTGTGGAGCATACAAGGGAAGAAATAATGTTTATGTATGCCATCCTTTGTTCTATAATGTCCTACTGTTTGGCTGTAGAATCAAAACATGTATCAAATTTCAAAGTAAAAGTAAACTCCAAGTAATTTCAAAGACAAGAATTAAGAGAGAGATTTACAAAAACAAGTACCCAGCATGTCAGTTCAGAGTGTATTCGTTTCAGGTGATGTCACAGTAAGCATGGCCAACAGTTGAGTTGTACGTGTCTTGATATTGTAGGAGTCGCATGTTTTCCTTGATAGCCTCCGCCTTCTCCTGCCAGAGTCCTTGCCCTATTTTGTTAGAGTAGATTAGGACAGCATGACATGTAGACTCATACAACATCCAGAACAAAGATACTTCTTTGCTTTTATCAACTCAGTCTTTTTAGGAAGTTCTGGAAATCATTGTTTGGTGCTTATCCGTGGATAGACTATAACTACAGCTCATTCAATACAAAGCGTCTATAGGCTCCAAGACATTTGAATGAAACTGTGTGAAAACATGTCCCATTTCACCATTGCCCTTTGTATTTCCTATTAGTAACTCCTACTTTCTTCCTATTTTCTATTTATTGAAAATCAATTTTATATCCTTGGAGGAATTACCTGGCAATCTGACAAGACATACATATTCTTAGTGTTATAATTTCTTAAAACACACACACACACACACACACACACACACACACACACACACACACTGGGTGGGGGGGCAGGAAGAGAGAGAGAGAGAGAAAGAGAGAGAGAGAGAGAGAGAGAGAGAGAGAGAGAGAGAGAGAGACCCTCTTTACTGCTCAAAGTACGTATTCGCCTTACTGCCTCCTTGTAAAGTAGACAGGGTACTGTGCCTAATCCTCATACGCAATAATGAAATTGATAACACCTTGAAAACGAAAATTCTGTACCATTTCAGAATTGTTTCCCCCTATTTCAAATATGAAAATAAAATCTATAAAATAAATGAATTTCAAAATATCATAAAAAGAAAAGCTATGGCAGGGAGTGTCAGAGCTACCCCAAACCAGTGTGTTTTACTCCTAGTCCCAAGGCTGTCTTCATACACAGAGTGTGAAGTACCTCAAGTCTCGACTGGCCCCTCCCTCCCTGTGTGAAGTCTCAAATAGGCAAAGCACATCCATTGTTTTATTTCCTTAGCACTCAAAGAACCTTTAGGAAAGCAATGCTGTAAGATGATTTTGGGTACTAAGAATGGATTGTGTGCAAGCCTTCTAAAATGATTGAAATATTACTTCATGCCTAATTTGGGAATGAAATATTTTATTGCCTTGACATAGTATTTAAATTAATTAAATGTGATTATTTAGTTGAATGAACACTTAATGGGAGGCTTCTCATGTAAATTACAGTTCTGGGCAATGTTGAAGATTCAGGAAGGGGAGCACACAGCATGGTGGGGATCATAGTTCCTCTGAACCAGACTCTTGAAGTTTTACCCGCCAGAACTTGCTATCAACTAACTGTGCACATTATTTTCTTCCTCTAATGGCCTCACCTTATCCTGGCTGACTCATGTACTATCCTAGTTCAGGAAGCTGTTCAGAAAACATGCTCTGTCCAATGAAGACAACTCTGACCACTCTTTCCTTTCACCTCCTCACCAGTGTTAAGCAGTTATTCATATATTACAATTTTATTTTTAAACACTTTCTGCATTTAATAACTTGAACAATGTTTCTCAACTAAGGGAGATTTTTGTCTCTGGGGTCATTTGTTAATACCTGGGGAACATTTTTATTTCCTTAATTGAGAGTATAGATACTGGAACCTAATGGATAGATGCTGGGGATGCGGCTAAAATCCTGCAATGCACAGAACAGACCATACAACAAGGCATGGTCTGGCCCCAAAGACCAACAGTACTGAGGCTGAGAAACTCTGCCCTAAAGTGACATTGCTTATTTAACTGTAGCTCTCCCTGTTACTCCATAGGCTTCTTTAGGGAAGACTTATGACTTCTTCATCTTTGAGTGTCTGATATCTAATATACTTCCTGGGTCATAATTGCCATTTTATAAGAGTTTAGTGCAATTAATGATATTAAAACTATCATAAATTAGAAAATTAAATTTGTGGGAAAATACATGCTATAGAACCCTACCCATAACATTTTCCCCTAGTTTTTAGTTTCAAAGTCATTGATTTGGACAAATTGATAACTTAAATTTTAATGACAACTTGTCTTGTGTTCAATCAATTGATAAATGTATGCATATTTATAATCTCTATTTATATTCACACAACCAGAATTGAGCAGATTAACTATATTTGCTGCCTACTTTTGCAAGTGTAAAGCTCAGGTGTCACTAAAATATATACCTCTCTTTATGGGGTGGCTGCTCTTCCAGCGGGGGTAGAACATAGCTGTAATTTTCATCAGGGAGCTTTCACATAAAAAAAAAAGTTCCCAAAATGTGTCATCTGTGCAATTGTTTATCTCACAGAGGAAACAAATATATTTCTTTCACATGCATATAAAAGCGCCAACCACACGTACTGTAGAATACTTTTCTTTAGCCTTTCCTAAACTTAGGATAAATGTATCTTCAGTATTTAGGAAGGTCAGAAAGTTACAAAATTTATCATGGAAACCATAAATTTATTACAAGAGCTGTGCAACTGCAAAAATTAAACTGACAAAAATAGAAAACATTAGCCAAAGTTATTTCATTAGAGCAAAAGTAAGACGGTAACCTAGTCCCAGTGTGTGCACACACTTCACACACTGTGTATGATAAATTAACATAAACTTGCAAGAGAATGAATGTAGACAATCAAGCTAATGTCAGACAAATCAAAAGTCACAATTTAAATTAAGGACGCTTTTAAGAATTAATTTACCTAAGAACTTTAACTGCTGAAATTCTATTCACTATGAGAAAGGAAAGGATAGAACAGCGAGTCAGTCTTAATTGTGATTTTCTTCCTTAACACAAGAACTAGCACAGTGTTTATTGTTATCCTATGTTCAAATTGGAGACTGCACTGCAAAATTTAGGGTACTTACTGTAACAAAGTATGTTTCTTCTGCCCAGCACAAATAACTTAGGGTACAGTGGATTGTAGCAAATAAAATTATTCAATATATCAGAGAAAAATTTGCAATCTGCTCAGTCCTTAATTATTTTAATATTAAAATTCTAGCCTTATAGAAAAGTCTCAGGTGGTACAGTCAACATTTATATTAAAATGCTAGTGGCAAATTAAATAATTGAAGTTATTTAAGTAAGTGTATTTTTTCAAAGCTGCCTGAATATAGATTATAAAGACAAAGATAATATATTCTAAAAAAATTGGAACTGTTAAAAATATTGTTCTCACACAGACATTAATCATCTCTTTCTTTACCTTTCTTAATTTTGCACCACTTTATAAGTACTTTTTAATAACAAAATCCTTCTCTGTAAATAACCAGCTAGAGTCAAATTAAGTATAAAAATTTAATTTTAAAATTCACTCAAATTATGAATGTATGCAAATAAGCTATGGAAAAGCATATATATTTCTCCAAAATAAGAATTATTGCTAATAGAAGGGGTGAATGCATATATATCATATTAATGTAATGGCCTGAATATTCACATATGTAATGAACATCTAAACAAGTCCTCGGTGATTTATTAAGACCACCTCAAAAATGTAGCATATAAAATATGTTGCCATTTATATCAGTGGGATATTTAGATTCTCCACTAATAAAAAGAAAGAGGAATCTTACTTATAGGAGGATAGCTGAGCATTTTTCTTTTTAAAGATAGTTTTAATATATGTAAGTTATTAATGTGCTTACAGTTTATTTTGGAGAAAAGAGAGAATTGTGTGTTTTGGTTTTTCTTACATTAAATTTGGTGTTAGATTTTGCCTAAGAAAAACTTTCACCTTTCAAAAAATAATTTTGAAAATAAATGTCATCCCATTATGTTGTTAAAATGGGTAGTTTTCTTCATTTTCCAGAACCTGTGGCCACAGCAAATACAGCAAAATTATTTAGCAGGTGACAGAAGTATTGAGCTATCTTTTCTTCAGGGAAGGCACTGACATCTAGCTGTGTTTTTCCTTTAGTATCTGCCAGTTCATGGAAGTGAGTCATAAATTCCCATCACTCTCCCAGGAGCCAAAAGATAAGAATAGCATCCCAGGTGTCACTGAAGTCAGTCCCACACTAGACTGTAAGATTGTGCTTGAAAGGGTGTACTTCCTGTATGATGACTATGAAACTGTCTCTTCCCTTTGCTTAACATTTATGGAAGACCAGATAGCTCAATGCTTGATCACCTAATAATCAATCAGAGCTAGACAGTTGAAAGAAGTGATCAGCCGGTGGGGGGTAAGACATCAACTCTGCCTTTTTCCTGTTTGCAGTATAGCTTAAGAAGTGTTGCTCATTTATGGGAGTACCATTCTCTCAATTAGGGAGACATATATGAATGAAAAAAAACCCAGACTCCCTTCCCTACGTGAAGATGTGTAAGTAGTTTTTGCCTCTTGACAAATCAGTGATTCAAAGAGAAAGATGGTCTTGGGTCTGATTAAAGTAGTGAAATCCATCTAAGTAAACTGATTGTAAGTAAACTGATCTAAATCATCTTTGTTAAAGGTCTTAATGACCCAACAGCACAACTGTAAGACTTATTTTCTACCTAAAACTCTCAGAGTTATTCTTGGCTTCTCATCTGCCCTATGAACCCAGGAACATGTCTGGGTCCCAATAATAACACCTGGTTTTAAGGTTATTCGGGAAGTTTAAGAAAGGTGTATTTCTGAACTTAGATGAGATGTTTGTGTACTTTTGGGAGTGTTTCTCCCCCGTCCTCCAACCCCATAAACTGGTGTTATGATCCTGTAAGGAAACAGGCAGCATCCAATTCTTGGCCAGCCTTGGAAGACTCAGTATAAAAAAATTGGGAATCAGACAAAACTGGGTTTATATACATTTTAGCTATTCGCAAGCTTTAAGTGACATTGGAAAGTTATCAATAATTCTGAGTTTTAGCATTCACACTTCTAAAACAGAGAATGCATAGCTCTTGTTGCAATTAAGTAGGATGGTTTGTCTGAAATGCCTGGCATGTAGAAGTTTCAAAGCTAATAATGTTCAGGGTTTTGTTGTTGTTGTTGTTTTTCTTTCTCTTTCTCTCCATCTAATCTTTTTCTTTTTTTCTCCCTCTGGATGAGAATTGCTGCAGATATAATAGTTCTGGAATGTTTTGAGTAGCTTTGTGGGTGTTTTTTTCTTTTCTTTTTCTTCATTTAAGAGCGCAGAATCTCTGATGTGTGTTTCATTCTGAACAATTTCTGTACAGACATCTGGAACATAATCTGTAAACCAATGATTTCCTCTTTTGTCTATTTTCTGATGCATGTTGTCTGGTGGAAACAAGGAGAGAAGCCCCCGTATGAAATATTTTTCTACCATGATTAGAAATGGAGTAATTAAAATAACTCTATTTTCACATAATACAAGAACACACAAAAGAAGCTGAAGGTGATGCTATTCTAGTCAATAACAAAGAAAGGAAGGAATGGATGAGGAATGCCATTATCCTCAGGCTTTACAATGATCTGTGCTTCTATGGTGATAGCACAGGGCTCCCTGCCTCCCAAATTGCATTTTCTCCTTTGTGTAAGAAGAAAAGAGAGGCTCTACCCTGACCATGAGTCATTCTCTCCCTGGAACAGAAAGAAAGTCCTTTTATTCAGGAGGCACTCAGGGCTCATCACACACCATGAGGCACAGCAGGAGCTGTAATTAGCTCCTCTTTCGCAGTCAGCTACCTTACTGTCTACTTCTCTTGCATCCTTTCATTCGTGCTCCATACAGAGGTACTTTTCTTCCAAAATCAACATTTATGAACATCAATAAATAAAACGAGTTAAATAAGGTCACCAAATACCTCTTACCCTAATAGATGAATATATTTTTTAAGAAAAAAAAGAGATACAGCCTTGGCTGATGTGGCACAGTTGGTTGAGCATCATCCCTTGCACCAAAAGGTTGCCAGTTTGATTCCTGGTCAGGGTACATGCCTGGGTTGCCAGCTCAATCCTCAGTATGGGGTGTTCAAGAGGCAGCATGTCAATGTTACTCTCTCACATTGATTCTCTCTCCCTTTCCCTCCCCTTCCCTCCCCCTCTCTCTAAAATCAATAAAAAAATATATTTTTTTAAAAGATACATTTGTATAGGTCTCGGTTCTTGGGTCGGTTTATGAGATACACCCATGTAAATCGAAAATACCTTGTACAATCTCAGTGTCTAGCATGCTATAAGGACTGTGCAATTATATAAGGAGGGTAGGCCTGAATGCAGAGATGGAGATGAATTTCATAGATACTTTCTCTGTTCTGCTGCCTAAGTCTAGTCCGATGGTTCCCCAAGTCCTGGAGGACAAGCACCCTCATAACTTCCCTGCTGATGCTGAACCATTGCCCTCAGCCAAGCTTCCTGCTTTGGGGGAATCATAGGCCAGTCCAGCTCTCTGACTGTGTGTTTAGCTGTACCAGTTACCAGCAGGAGAAAGAAAGTCTATATGAACTTGAGTTATTTACTGAAGATTTGCAGCAGCCTGATATTTGTGAGTTTACAAATAAGGGGGGGGGGGGGGGATACTGTCTGTGTGTCATGAAAACAATACACAAACATCGGTACTCTTTGTGCCTGCTCCCATAAACCCATACACTTTGTCCCTTTTGCAGTTTATTTTTTTACACCAATCTTCTAAACTTTCTTCCAGTCCCCTAACTAAATATCCAAACCACTTGCTCCGGTATCCAGGTATATCTGTACCTTAGGTGCCCCTTGGTAATAGGTGAATGACCAAGTACATGGCTAACTACTCTCCTCACTGGGAAGATTTCCTTTGACCATGGTCTGCAGGGCCTTCCTTGACAGGCCTGTGTGCAGCAGAATAAATATAATGCATAATCTCTGTACATCGTGCTTACCCAGTGGATGTGTGAACAAGGCTGTCCCCCTCAGGAGGTTATTTTGGAGAAGTCACTAAAAGGCCACATATATAAACTGAAACAGAAGCCTGGAGGTGTAAGATGATAACAAAGCTGTTCATCGACATATCTTTGCTTTATGGACTGTCTCAGACCACATCTCTAATGCATTGTTTTCCATGTGCAATGGCTTGGTTGGGGCTGCCCAAACCTGCATGATGGATCTTGGAATCAACCAGGTCAGGTGGACTGCTCTAGGTGAATCTTCACCTTTGATATAGTCAGATGTTCAGCTCTACCTTACAGGACCAGTGCTGTACCAACAGCTGTTTGAAATTTATGAGTAGGCCCTGGTTGCTGTGACTCAGTTTGTGTCAGTCTGTACACCAAAGGGTTACACAATGGTTAGATTCCCAGTCAGGGCACATACCCATGATGCAGGTTTGATCCCCTGTTAGGGTGCCTATGTGAGGCAACCCATTGATGTTTCTTTATCACATCAGTGGTTCTCTCTTGTTCTCCCTCTCCCTTCTCTCTCTAAAAAATCAATGAAAATATATTTAGATAAATAAATAAATATAATTTATTAGTAGTTCTTGGCCAGAGAAGGCAAGACCTGGCTTTGGTTCTGGGACATCTGCTCTGGGACTCTCCTTTTTGACTTACAAGAGCTGCACACAGTACTGATCTACTCAGACACCTCTAGCAGTGTTAGATTCATGGGGTCGTGTCACATCAGTGAACAAGCAGCTGGTACTGCAGCCAAACATACTGCAAAGATGCCAAGGTTCTTGTCCCAGCATCAAGAAGGGTTCAGGAACCTGGAGAAGGCTGTGCATAGATTTAATAGGAATCCAGAGACTAATAAAGAATCCAGATATGAGATATAATTTTGAAAGGCATTTGGGGGTCAGAGGAGCTTAGCTAAAGGAGCTAAGATCTAAGGTCTTAAGTCCAGGACCCCATGCTTTTTATTAACACAATTTGTCCTTGAGGCGAGGCAGAGATATACACTTCAAAGGGTATACAGAAACATTGTCAGACTGGAAGAATTAGCCTACTGCGGTTCAGGTGTTTGGCCAGTAGGAGGAAATAACATGTAGATTAAGATGTCTTTTCTCTGGCACAAAGACTTTTTTGCTCAGAATCCTGAGTCACTTGATAGATTCATTGGAATAGCATTCCAGATGTAAAATATGCCACCTCAGGATTCCCAAGAGGCCCAGCCAGCCAGCTTAAGGTCAGGTGGCAAACCATGGAAGAAATCAACCTGTACTTTATAGGGATATATAGGCATGAATCATACCATCAGAGCCTACAAACTTACTGATGCGGCAGATCTTTACATCTTTGTGGGCTTTACTTCCTACCCTCTGTAATGCCGTGTCTTAGGAAGGTACCAGTATACTGCTTCTGGCTTAGTGAGATTGCTGTGAGGAAGATGCATCAATAGGGTGACAAGTGTCATGTTCTGCAGGAAAACAGGGTGGCAAAGCCCTTGCAGACTGTATTCTAGCAGAGAACAGAAAAATACACACAACCCTGGGGCAGAACACTGAATGTGTAGTTCTTAGAGACTATTTTAAAGTGAAGGGGGAGAACCTCAAACTCTTATCTTGTAGTATTTGTGTGGATATATGTGAGCTACATCTGGGATAGCCATGGTTAAACATATAGACATTTTGTTGACAAAGCCACTGTTCCTCAATATAAAGTATAAATTTTTTACAGTAAATATACCAATCCTAAAAAAAAAAAAAGAAAGCAAAATGGGGGTGGGGAACTCAAAGGCACACATTTAGTTATTAAGAAACTGAAGAACTTTACACTTAGCAAAATAGATTCTGATGGCAGTGGGTGAGAGAAGGCATGCATCCCACTGCCTTAACATTCTTTTGCCCTCTACACCACCTTGAAACTGATCTATGATATAACCGTCCTTGTTATTCAGAAGTGGAAATTGTATTTATTCACTTCATATACTACCACAGTTGCCACAGTCTCATAGATTCTGTATTTTTGTCACAGACGCAAAAGAATCAAGGGATGACATTAAGTACGGTAATATTGAAATGATGAGAACTACATTAATTGCATGTGAGACCACACCCACATCATGGACAGCATTGGAAAACCTTTATGCCAAGACCACTATGCCTTCCTCCCTGCTCTGCAGTTAAAGGATGTCCTGGGAGCTACATATGTCACACACTACTTGGGAACAAAATAATGAGCAAAAATGTACTTCCCTTCCTTTTGGGGACCGATGAATGTTCCCTGATTTTCAAACTCAAGCTAATGTTAAAAAGGAACATATTCTATGTTTGCATCTCTTTCACTTCTGAGAAGCAGCTGAGGCCAGTCGCAAAAATGCTAATATTCCATGAGAACAGCTGCTGTTACGGTATTTCTGGACTAGCTGCGTGCAGAAAGATGAAATCTTCCTGTAAAGCTTGCTTTTCCTCCTAGAATTCTCAGCTCAATTTCACAAACTTGAAAGGTTGGAGTAGGTGAGATGCAATTGTGATTAGCAACCCCAGTCAGGTTCTTTTTCTGAACTCAAACAAGCTTTTAAACTTTTCTCAACTGTAATGCATCTCCATTAAGGGTGAGTATTAAAGTCATGAATTACAGTCCTGAAGCCAGAAAAAATATATAATCTGGAGAAAATGAGAAATCCCAAAACGGGAGAAGGAGACCTGTAGTGAGGAGAAGAACTATAGAACTTATGGTTACTTTATGTCCATGCATATATGTGTGTACATGTATGTATATGCATATATATGTATGTGTATACATATGTACATTAGACATTTATTTAACATGTAGACTGCCTAAACATCACCAAAATATTTGGTGTACACACAGAGAACCAGCATAATAAAAGTGAGATAATGAGGAGCAAATCATAAGTAATGTGAATCAATCAACCTGCAAATATTAAGTGTCTACTTTATATTTTGGGTTCTCTGGTAATTTACAAGTAAAAGAAATACTATTATAAAGAAGTATTTAATCAATTCATTGGGAAAAAAATAAATTTAGGTCCCCTAGTTACTCAATGCATTAAAAATCCTAGTTCTAAATGGTTTTCTATAAACAAAATTCCATGAGTTCATCAGTAGGAATGCCTAATCTGGCTTATAATTGCTAGGAAGAAAGACTTCATGAATAAAAGACAAGTCCTTGGTCTGAAAGTATTAAAATACGATGAGAGAAAATAGAATTCAGGTATAATGACTACATTATTCAAGTGGGCAAGACCAAATGGCATCAAATGTGAGTAATGGATGTATCTTGACAATAATTTGTGAGATATATATGATTACTAATAAGTTTGATATGAAGTAGTTCTTTCTGAATTTCTATTTTATAGATACCCATACAACTCCTAGCTGACTTATTCAGGCATTGTTTTGCTTTTTTATTGAAAATAACGTGGATAGGTAGGTGATTCAGGGAAGGATAAGATTGCATTTAGTCCATTACCTATCTGCTGCCATGACATAGGAGATATTTGTTAAGAGTATGGATTTCTTTCAGGTAACTCTGTCTTCTGCAATTTCTCTCATTATGCTGGCATCTAGTAGGTACTCAATGATAATAATTTAATTTATGTAACCAAAATATATTTTTACTTCATCTTGATGTTCTTTTTTATTTTATTTTTCAATTACAGTAGACATTTAATATTATATTAGTTTCGGTGTATAGTGGTTAGACATTTGCATAATTTATGAAGTGATCCCTCTAAGTCTGTTACCCACCTGGCACCATACATATTTATTAAAATATCACTGGCTATATTCCCTATGCTGTACTGTACATCCCTGTGACTGTTTTGTAACTACCAATCTGTATTTCTCAATCCCTTTACCTTTTTCACCCAGTTCCCCAAACCACCTTTTGGCAACCATCAGTCTATTCTCTGTATCTATTAATCTATCTCAATTTTGTTTGCTCATGTATTTTGTTCTTTATAGATTCCACACAGAAGTAAAATCATATGGTATTTGTCTTTTTCTGTTCTCACTATTTCACTTAGCATAATACTCTCTATCCATGCTGCATATTGACTTTCTTAATCCAGTTGTTGGTATCAAGCTCAGTTTCACATCAGAGAAAAAAATATATCTGTAAAATGACCTAAAACATCTGTCCTAAGTTTAAAGTAATTAAATCTCAACCGAAAATTATGAGGGGATAGCTTTTTCAATAAGAACACAAAAAGAAAAATTGTAAGTAACTTATCTAATTTTATTTTATTTCAAAGAGGAGGCTTCAGGAGGTAGGAAAATGGTTAAAAGGTGCAGGGAGTTTTTAAAGACAGAGGGTAAATTCGTGTTAGGTCAAATAAATGACTATATCTGATGATTATTCCTCCCATTTGCATTCTTATTCAATATTGGAAGAAAGGAAAGAAATAGATTTGTCAAAGTAAATGGATCAAATTTAATTGCTTCCCATCAGGCTTCTACTCCAGTCACTGAATTTGAAACCACTATTTCACAAAGGTCATCAATGACATAGTATTGATCAATTACGTTACCTTGTTTGAACTTTTCATCTTTCAATAGTTTTCACCTTTAAGAGTTATTTGCATATGAACTAACTGGTTCTTCAATCACATATTCATTCTTCCATCCATCCATCCATCCATCCATCCATCCATTCATTCATTCATCCATCCATCCACTATGTTTGCAATGTTTATAATTCTAAAGACTAAGCTCTTGTGATTTGACAGTAACCTAGCCATGAGTTCTCAGAACTTCAGATTATTCCCACTTCTTCCTAATTAATGATTTATAATTACTTTCCAATATTTTTAAGTTCTTAAAATGGCTCCTCACCGACAAAGGAATACATTATTCACTAGGTCTTAAAACAATCTGTGCTTCTGCGTGTCTTGGTGCTCAATATCATCTGCTTGCTTATTTATTTATTTATTTATTTATTTGCAGTAAAATGTATATAACAAATTTTTCTACCACCATCTACTTTTATATACCCAAATGTTTCATTTCTCAAGATGCTTCAAAAATCAATAAACCACCACCATGGTGAATTCTCTTATCATCCCCCAGGCAAAGTCTGTGTACTCCTTATAGCATTTTTATCTGTCTTACACTGTCCCATGAAGCCATGTGAGTTAGTTTGGAGTACGTATTAATCATCTCAAGAGCACTTTATATCAAAGAGCACAGTAAGTACTTGCCAGTAAGAATTTAAGAACGAATATTCATTGTCAAACAGTATCATTAGCACTGGGGAAATTTCAGGCTATGATATTAGTTACACCTTGCTAATTCACTTTTCATAGTAAATTACATTTCTGATAGTCATATTAGGAACTTGAGAGAGAGAAGTATTATTTCTGTGTTGACATCCATACTAGGTACTTTGGAAGGAAACATGGGCAACAAATGTAGTCCTGAGTATTCAAGCCTTTGTGATCCATATGAAATAGGAAAAATATTAATAGTTCCTCAAAAAAATAGTCCAGGGGATAAGAAGATGGTAAGTTGCCATCTAATCTAAAAGAGAAACATGCAAATTGACCGTACCTTCGCTATGCCCACCAGCTATGCCCACCAGCCAATTAGAGCGACTATATGCAAATAAACCCAACGAAGATGGTGGCCGGCAGCCACAGAGCTGGAGCAAGCAGGAGGCTTGGTTGCCCCAGCTGGAGGAAGCAAAGCTTCCTGCCTGCCCTGGCCAGCTCTAGCCTCCGCTGAAGGCAACAAAGTTTCAATTATAGAAGATAAATAAATCCCAGATACCTGCTTCCAGCCATCAGCCCCTCACCCAGGCTGACCAGGCACCCCAGCAGGGACTGCCACCCTGAAGGGGCTGTGGCCAGCCTGAAAACGGCCCTCAGCCCCTCACCCAGGCTGGCCAGGCACCCCAGCAGGACCTCCACCCTGTTCCGGGACACCCTTCAGGGCAAACCATCCAGCCCCCACCCATGCTCCAGGCCTCTATCCTATATAATAAAAGGGTAATATGCAAATTGACCCTAACAGCAGAACAACTGGGAATGACTGGTCACTATGACACACTCTGACTACCAGGGGGCAGATGCTCAATGCACAAGCTGCCCCTGGTGGTCAGTGCGCTCCCACAGGGGGAGCTCTGATCAGCCACAAGCCAGGCTGATGGCTGCCAGTACAGTGGTGGTGGTGGGAGCCTCTCCTGCTGCCTCAGCAGCGCTAAGGATGTCCAACTGCAGCTTAGGCCTGCTCCCCGCTGGCAAGTGGGAATCCCCCGAGGGCTACTGGGCTGCCAGGGGTATGTCTGACTGCCATCTTAGGCCCAATCACCCTGGGAGTGGGCCTAAGCTAGCAGGTGGTTATCCCCCGAGGGGTCCCAGACTGTGAGAGGGCACAGGCTGGGCTGAGGAACCCCCTCCCCTCCCCCCTCCTCCCTGAGTGCACACATTTTGTGCAACGGTCCTCTAGTATTTCCATAGCTCCAATTAACCACAAACTTACGATCAGGGCATGACTACTAGGAAGAAAAGAAGGGGGTAAACAAAAGTATTCAAGGCTAGATAATACTTAACATAAGTAAAGTGAAAATTTTATTTTCGAGGGCATTGTAACTCTCTAAATATGAGCTGCTCTAGGCATTCCTTGAGTGCTAGATTTTGTTTTCATCAGCTTCTTGTCATTTTACTAGATAAAGAGAAGGGGAAAGGGAAATTCCCTCCACTAGAGATTTCCCTCTTGCACAGAATAAATGGTTCAAAAATATCTTAGTATTATGTCCTGTTTAAAGAAATTACAACTTTCCTACCAAACATCACTTAAAAAATGTTTGTTTACATGAACTTATCATCTAAATTCCAAGTTATACCTATGTAAAGAATTATTGACATAGAATTTATATTTCTAACTAAAATATTTTCATGTTAAATGGTAATGAATACATATTCACAAGGGTTAAGCACTACCTAGTAATGTCTAACTCTAAAATAAATAGGAGATTAAAATCATTCCTAACAGAAATTGATTCTTTCAAATGTATGGTAAACAACCTCTCACCTTTGGAATTTTCTTCTTTTCAAGAGAAGAAAGGTTGTCTGTAGCTAAAGAAGCCTTTAAAGTGAAAAACAACTTCAGTTAATACAGTTTCCTTTCCCCCATGTGGATCTGAAACCCCCTTTGGAAGTTAGATTCTCTAAAAGGAAAGGAGCTTTGGGGAGAAGGATTGGGGAGGGGGATGAGAATAGTAGGATAAAGAGTAAGAGTAGGGGGAAGGGTCTCCTTCCCAAGTAAGGCTATGCTGGCAACTTCTAGAAGAAGGGAAAAAAAGAGAAAACCTTAGAGGTTTTAAGCAGCTTTAGACATTGAAAAATGAATAAAACATCATATTTGAAATGCCTTTGTGCACTACAACAAAGAGATAAAAGTTCTATCGTAGGAAAGATTTGATGACTTTAGCAAAAATGTCCAAGGAAACAGAATTTACAAAGCACTTTAAATAAAATTAAGCAAAATTAAAAAACATGTTAAAGAAAAGTTTACCATATGTGTTTGAAGATTGATAGAATTTGCTTTGTTGCAAGATGACTTTTTCAACTAATAATTATGTAGATTTAGATGAATAATTATTTAATTAATTTACTCTATGTAAATAAGAAATTATATGTCCTGTAAGTAAGTTCAGTTTGATCAGAGCACATTTGTGAGAAAATGGAAAGAAATTAGGAAGACAGTTTATTGAAAGTAGTTCATGTCTTTTCCTTAAAAAAAAAACAAAAAAAATAAAATAAAAATAAAAAACTAAACCACAAGTCAAATAATTCACCAATGACAAGTAATTCACCAAAGTTAGTGTGATGAATTTTCCAAATACGTTTTTTACAGTGTCAAAATGTTACACATGAACTATGTATTTATTTTTGGAGCATTTTCTGTGAAGTATATTGTGCATACATTGCCCAAATTCTATCCATTCTTTTCTTTATTTCTGATCTTAAGAGGTCATTGTGGTTCACAGCAAAGTGTCTTAAGTAACCATCTCTCAGAATTACAACTTGGCACTGGCAGCTTCCACTTTCTCCAGTGACTACTGTAATTTTTGGTTGTATTTCTCATGTTGAGTGCCACTTTGTATAGTCGGCAAGTATGTGTCAGCTTCCTTCTCCTTAAGCTCTGCTTTGGCTCACGTTCTATGGTCTTCACCCTTCTCTCCTGGCTGACACAGAACACTAAACCTAATCACGTAATCCAAGCATCACTTGGTGCCCCTCTCAGAACCATGACATCCACTTTTAGAAATATCAGTGTTCACTTGATGTCTAAAGAGTTATGAGTAGGGTCTTATCACCAAATTTTGGTCCAAATTTTTACACTTGTGGTTTCATGTTTGGACAGTTAGATTGGTGGCTTTTAGAAGTTTTATTTATCTGTTTTGTTTTTATCTTGTTCGTTCTTCCACGTTGGTTCAGAGAAGCAGGTGGAATACAACTGCCTGTACTCTGGTATCTGAAACCAGTCATATGTGACTTTCCTAGGGTTCAGTGTTGAGGAGAAAGTCAAGAAAACTCTGACGCTCTTAGCATAATATCACCACTCTATTCTCTGCCGATGTTTTTACCCTTAATTTATTTTAACTGAGCAGAAAGCCCTCTAGAAATGTTAGTGGTGTCTGAGGTCAAGAAGAGATGAGCTCATGGCCGAAGGGCCTGGAGGAGAGGTCTGGAGCGCTGTCTCCCAAAGAGAGGGCGCAGCACAGCCGGTCCTGCTGCACAGTCCAGTTCTCATTTGTGGCCAATGATTCACTAATGGTTTCACTCCACTGTATTATTTATGGTATTTATTGATTTCAGCCTCATTATGCAAACATGGGAGTTAAACCAATAAGAGTAAAAGCATTTCATCTTGCTCCATGTAGTTTATATTCATTGGATCTATCAAAAATTCCAGGCACTGGGCTGCATTCATAAAGATATGAATTTATGTAATTATATATTATATCCAGCACAGCAAAGAGCTAAAAAATGATTTCATACAGTAACTCTCTTTATACATCCAGTGTATTTATTTCACAGGGGGAAAAGATTCCTTTTTTTTCCCTACACCCAGAGCTGTTATGGGATGCTACGTAGGTCTTTGTCATGTCAGTGGTGAAAGTTGATACGTTATTGCTCTTTTACTTTAAGGCTTTGATGTGTAAGAGCTATACATAGTCGAATAACCGGAGTCTAAACAGTAAACTCACTTAGAATGGCTTATCACCGACTTTGTTGGCAATAGATCTTGACTGTCATGTGTTTAATGGCTGCCCATTATCGATGAAATACACTGGCCTGCCGAGACATACCACAAGGGAGTACTATGTCTTGAAATAGTGTTTCGGTCTAGTATAGGCCTGTCTTCTTTGATGCCAAAGTGGCCTGAAATAATGTATACATTCCCCAGGTGCTATACAAAAAGCACACTGTTTAACAGCTCCCTCACTCATGGTATCTGAAAATTGACTTGATTTGTTAAAATGTGCTTTAAAGAAAAGTTACCCAAGCCAGAAAATTCAGTTTAAATACCTCCAAGCCTCCCTGCTTTATCTTTGCTGCATCCTTAATTCTCTGTATTACTCTTGAACATTACTTCTGTCTCAGAAACTACATCACGCTATTTATTTTAATGGTCCTGCTCGGGCAACCTGTTCTGTATCGTCATCACATTTTAAATGAAATCGTCCGGGCGTGTGTTCCCTGGCATGAGGAAATGCTGGATTCATAGCATCGTGCTGATCAACAGCATGATTTTATCCTGGCCTATTTAAACGCCACCCATCGGATTTTTAATGTCATATTTCTCAGTCAGATTTGAAAAGTCATCCTGAGTTTTTCCAGTTACTTTTAAGAATGCCTCTTGAGGATTAATTTGTAGAACCTCCTTTTTATTCGTAATGAGTTAAATATGATTTTGAAAAACTACTACGTATAAAATTGTGAAGGTTAAAGAAATGTTTATTGTCTGTCTGAAACAGACCACATACTTTAAAGTAGTATCCAAACATGAAAACAACTACATGGCTTATTACTGACTCCTTTTTCAGAAAATGTAACTGAGGTTAAGAAAATACTTAAAAATCCTTCCCAAGGACATGCAGCTACATCAGAATCTTTGGATATCTCATATTTCTTTCATAAAGTAGCATGTACTCCTCATCTTACCCTTGATGATAAAATATTGTGGCTTATTTAATGTTCCTTGCTTACCTCAGATCCAGAAAAACTACTTGTGTTTGTATTTCTTTTGTTTTCTTGGGTGTAGCATAGAGCATTGCCATTGCAGTTGATAAAATGATAGAACATCTCATCTTTTTCTACTAAATTTATTGGGGTGGCATTATATAGATTTCAAGTGTACGTTTTTATGCTACATGATCTGTATATTGCACTGTGTGCCCATTGCCCAAAGTCAGATCATCTTCTGTCACCACATACTTGACCCCTTCATCTTTTACTATCCTGGTCACTCCCCTTCCTTCTGGTGGCCACCATACTGTTGCCTATGTCTATTTTTGTTTTTCTTCTTTGCTCATTTGTTACTTTCTGCTTCCTCTCCCACAC
This sequence comes from Myotis myotis, assembly GCF_014108235.1. Taxonomy (NCBI): domain Eukaryota; kingdom Metazoa; phylum Chordata; class Mammalia; order Chiroptera; family Vespertilionidae; genus Myotis; species Myotis myotis. Next base: position 47,712,764 of record NW_023416401.1, read on the forward strand.
ATGAGTAAAATTATATGATTCTTAACTTTTCCTAACTGACTTATTTCATTTAGCATGATATTGTCAAGGTCCATCCATGTTGTTGCAAATGTCAGTATTATTTCATCTTTCTTAGGCTGAGTTTTATTTCATTATGTATATCTGCCACACCTTCCAGTCATCTATTGAAGGACATGTAGGTTGTTTCATGTCTTGGTCACTGTGAGTAATGCTGCAGTGAACATAGGGGTGCATATATCTTTGCGAGTAAATATTTCAAATGTTGGGTAGATACCCAAAAGAGGGGTTGCTGAGTCATATGGTAACTCTATTCTTATTTTTTTTGAGGAAGCTCCATACTGTTTTTCATAAAGGCTGCATGAGTTTACATTCCCACCAGCAGTGAATGAGGGTTCCTTTCCCTCCACACCCTCTCCAATGCTTATTATTAATGGTCTTGTTGATAATGGCCATTCTATGTTGATTATTGGTTGTAGATCACTCAGTGAGTCAGTGGGGTCACCTGCACTTCCAATTCAAACAGAAAGCCTGAATAAATCACATACAATGAAAAAAATGGTATTGCATTGGCTGTGTTTTTCCAATATGTAGGAAAGGCGGGGGGGTGATGAATCTGAGATGGTCACTATTTATAGGTATTCAGTCCTCAAAGAGTTCTTTACCCATTTTTGGTCTATGGAAAAGCTGTGATGGTCCACCTCAGCCCATAGATGCTTATTTCCGTTGCAAACTTCCACTTTGCCCTGGTCCACAACCTTCCTCTGGGCAGCCCACACCCCATGGCTGAGCCATATGGATGAAAGTAGAGAGGGGTCTTGAAGACTTGATAGTATTGGCCCAACTATGAACCACTTTATAGGGCTATTTTAAAACTCTAGGGCACCCCGTGGAGTGTTCTCCTGAGGCAGGAGTTGGGCAGGCAGCCCACTCTTCTGCCTCTTCCTCTCTTGCTCTCTGCTCCTCCCTTCAGCAGGTAACAGTACAAAGGACACTTTCCTAATAGCTCACCTCATCTCAGACACTGACCCCCAGAGAATCCAACCTGTCATATGTCCAAAATTCCTTCTAGAGCAGCTGTGGGCAAACTACGGCCCGCGGGCTGGATCCAGCCCGTTTGAAATGAATAAAACTAAAAAAAAAAAAAAAAGACCGTACCCTTTTATGTAATGATGTTCACTTTGAATTTATATTAGTTCACACAAACACTCCATCCATGCTTTTGTTCCGGCCCTCCGGTCCAGTTTAAGAACCCATTGTGGCCCTGGAGTCAAAAAGTTTGCCCACCCCTGTTCTAGAGGATTTCCACTGCTCTGACAATCATCTAGTCTTCCATGAAATGTGTTAAGATTTATCTCATAAAATTATAAGAAGAGAAACATTACTTACAAGTTTAAGTCATTTTCTCAAAGAATCACAAATTCTGACCACCATGCCTCCAACTGGTTGGGAGAAGACAGAATAGATGTATTTGTTCATTGTTTGATTTATCCACTGATATATGTGACTTAAACTGTATATCCTTAATTTCCTCTGGGATCCAAGCAAGTGTTTAGTAAATGTCGATGGTCCAAACAAAGAAATCAATCCCATTCCTGAGAACTTTAGATTGTACTGACAATGTTATTTATCTAAAAACCTGTGTGATAAAACTTCTTTTGAACTTTATGGCTGGGGTTTACATTTGCTATAATTATTGTCGGAATTATGTCATGGATTTTGCATTCAAACAAGGTAGATTGCTTAAAACATACAAAGAAAAATGCAGTCAAAATTCTAATATTTAATAAGTATTTATAGATAGGACAGAGAAATTAGCAAAATAATTTTCATTGACTTTCCTCAGATGTACGCTACCTTCCCTCTTGCCAAAAATGTGACATTCTGAAACATTTTTAAAAGGCCTAGAAAATATATCTTTTTAAATCTCAATAAAAGACATTGTACAACACATTTTTGTTTTGAAAATATATGTAGAGTTATGACTTTTATAGAACACAGATGTACACGTCTATTTCTATCATCTATTAGTCAGCTGCAATTACAGTTCTTTTTAAAACCATATAGTTTAAGGCATGCTTCAACGCCCCAAATCTCCTCATTCAATGTTAGATGCAAGCATAGAATATTTAAGATCCAACGTGATAGTTCAGAAAAGGTACTTGAAATATTTCTGCTTGTACAAAATGAACCCAAAATTGAAAGTCTACTGATAGTACATACATAACATATTGCTTTAGTTTTAATGTGCTAATAAATGAACAATCTACTAAATAAATAAATATGCTAGTATATTAATATAGAAAAGACCTGTAAAATACATTAATGAAAGACTAAATATTTTTCTCCTCTGTGTCAAGTTAAAAAGTCTTTAATTATTTAATTAATAAAATGCATTACAACTACAATTAAATATGGCCTTTGTGTTTCCTGTTTCATGAATGCATTTGATTTCAGCAATTAATACGAGTTTCTAGAATGTAGCAGCATTGATTGAATGCGAACATTCCTAATCTAAAATTGCACACAGCTGAGAAAAATTACTTCACCGAGCAATGAATGCTGTGCTGATATTAATGATCTGGTTTATATTTATAAACAAGTTATAATAAAAGCATAATATGCTAATTAGACCAGGCAGCCAAATAACCTTCTGGACGAAGCCAGGGCTGCGTGGGCCCAGGCAAGCCACCGAGGCAAGCCATGTGGCTGCGAGGGCTGAGCCCCCTGCGTGAATTTCGTGCATTAGGCCTCTAGTTTATACATAAGTCTTTATTAGGAGGTTACTTTTCAGAAGGCTGTTCTAATGTTCTGCCTTAAAATCAAACAGAAATAAATACTTTTCATAATGAATGAAAATGTTAAATGCAATAGGCTTTAGTTTAGGTTGCTCTAGAATTTAGAACAAATATTCCGTCATTGGCAAATTTTAAATGTCTGGAGAAGAAACTACAGTGATAATACAATCAAAATGGTCTCTAAAAAACAAAGTTGAATTTATTAGCAAAAACACAGAAGTCAAGACAAAAAGGTTCAAATTGGTGAATAGATTCATGTATTCAAAACATAGAATTATTCTAGCTAAGTCATTATTCAGGAAAAACATACTTACTGGCTAACTACAATTAGAAAACCTTACAAAAAATTCCCCTTAATTAAAGAGTAAAAAATATATTAATTGGCTTAAACAAGCTCACTCTCTCTCTCTCTCTCTCTCTCTCTCTCCCTCCATATATATATATATATATATATATATATATATATATATATATATATATCCTATCTAATAAAAGAGAAACATGGTTATTGGCGTACGACCGTTACCCTTCCCATTAGCTAATTAGCGAGATATGCAAATTAACTGCCAGCCAATATGGTGGCCGGCAGCCAGGCAGCTTGAAACTAACATGAGGCTTGCTTGCTTCAGTGACAGAGGACTCCAATGTTCCCCGCCTGCTTTGCTGGCCACTGAGCCTGCAGTTTAAGAAACATTGTAACAAATACAGAAGCTAAACAAAACCCCAGAAACCAGCTTTCAGTGAGCTGGGATCTCAGAGCTGGAGTTATACATTGTTTCGATTATAGAACCTAAACAAACCAGATACCTTCTTTCAGCAGCAGAGGCCTCAGACCTGGAGCCAGAGCTAAAGCTGGCCCAGAATAAAAAAAAAAAAAGAAAGAAAGAAAGAAAAAAGGAGCAGTTGGGAGCTTCAGTCCCAGCCTGAAAACAGCCCTCAGCCCTTCACCCAAACTGGCCAGGGAACCCAGTGGGGACTCCACCCTGAAAGGTGTGTGACCAGCTGCAAACAGCCATCATCCCCTCATCCAGGCTGGCCAGGCACACCGGTGGGGACCCCCACTCTGATCCAGGACACCCTTCAGGGCAAACCAGCTAGCCCCCACCCATACACCAGGCCTCTATCCTATATAGTAAAAGGGTAATATGCCTCCCAGCACCGGGATCAGCGTGACAGGGGGCAGCACCCAAACCCCCTGATCGCCCTGTGGCTCTGTGTGTGAGAGGGGGCGGGGCCACAACCTCCCTATCCGCCCTGCTCTGTGCCTGATAGGGGGGAGCTCCCCAACCCCCTGATCGCCCTGCGGCTTTGTGTGTGACAGTGGCAGCGCCCCAACCCCCTGATGGGCCCTGCTCTGTGCGTGACAGGGGGGAGCTCCCCAACCCCCTGATCGGCCCTGCTCTGTGTGTGACAGGGGGTGGCGCTGCAACCTCTCCATCAACCCTGCCTTGAGTGTGACAGGGGGCGGTGCCCCAACCCCCCAATTGGCCCTGCTCTGAGCCCGACCAGGGGCTGCACCTAGGGATTGGGCCTGCCCTCTGCCACCTGGGAGCAGGCCTAAGCCAGCAGGTCGTTATCTCCCGAGGGGTCCCAGACTGCGAGAGGGCACAGGCCGGGCTGAGGGACCACCCCCCCCCCCCCCACGAGTGCACAGATTTTTGTGCACCGGGCCTTAGTATATATATAACAGAGTATTATATTGGAGTTGTTTTTATTTGATCTATTTAAAATGCCTCATTGATTGTGTTTCAGAAAAATTCATCACTTTTCATCCTTACATATTGGAAGGTCACAGCCAATCTGATACCATTTTTCGTTGCTTGAGGATTTGGTGCTGGCTTTCTGTTTCAATTATAAGTGTAGGTGACCTGGCTGACTGACCAAATGATCCACAATTCAACCAAGGTCATGTTTCAATTTAATATTTGCAATTTTGAGAGATTTCCTTTCTGAGGTCACTCTGAGCAGAAACTTCAATTTGATTATTCTCTGAAGGGACAATCCTAGATTTTCTAAAACAATGAATCCAATGAAATCCATCGGCCAAAAAAAAAAAAAAATCAGATTAAAAAAAAAAAGTTGTAGAACTTACTTTGGTCTTCAGTTGCCAGTTACATTTAGTCACTTCAGCATTTTCCTTTCTTGATAAGTATTTTAGCACCTTGTCCTTTGAATAGCATCCAGGCGCTGAGGCAGGAGCCCCTGGCATGCAGTGACACCTGCTGTGATGTGTATCACTTCACTGTTCTTCAATCATTGGCATGCCACTAAGTAGCTCATGCTGCTCTAACAAAATACTGTAAACAACAGAAATTTATTTCTCACAGGTCTGGAGACTGGAAGTTTGAGATCAGGGCACCCACATGATTTTGGTGAGGTGTTTCCTCCCCTGGCAGAAGGGGTAAAGGGAGCTCTCTCAGGTATCTATAATAATAAAAGTGTAGTATGCTAATTAGACCAGACATCCTTCTGGTCATCTTTCCTTCCAGACAAAGCCTCAGCGGGCAGGGGCCGCAGCGGTGGCAGGCAGGGGCCTGGGCCAATGCCCTTGCATGAATTCCATGCATCAGGTCTCTAGTTTGTTAGAAGAACACTAATAATATTCATGACCTAAGCACCTCCCAAAGGTCCATCACCTTAGGACATAGGTTTCAACATATGTATAATTGGGGGGGACACATTCTGACAGTAGCAGCATGTATTACTGCTAGACTCCTCTGAAGTTTCTCTATCATATCTGGTTCCATTATTTTGTTTCTAAGGCATGTCCTCTCACTACCAAGGCAATCTGTGCATTTATACCCCTAACTCTAGCACCCCTGGGGACACTGGAAATGTATGGTACTCTGAGACTCAGGGAGACAGAGCAGGACTTCTTCAGCCCTTTGTGCTGGGCATACCATGCAAATGCTTAAATTATCTATTCCATGCCTGTGTGGCATAAGGAACAGAAAGGGACGTTCTTGATATATAATCACAGCTCCAGTTCTTCCGAAAACATGATGGTGAAAGGGGAGACAAAATGTTAAATCGTGTCCACGAACTTATTAAGGAAGTTTTTTGGAGGCTGCCACACAACCCTTCCGTTTGCATCCGTTCTGTTAACCAGAACATAAATAGGTGGTCGCATCCAGCTACAAGAAGACTTGGGAATGTAGTCTTTCTTTTAGATGGCTCTGTGCCTCGATGGAAGTTCTGATATTATGGAAGGGAGAATGAACAAGCTGCTCACCCTTTAGTTATCCAAATGTCCATGTTTTCATTTCTTCCTCTGTACATATAACACTCACCTCCGGGAAGCTGACCTTGAAATCCTATCCATTTACTGCATATTCCCTGCATCTAGCTCTACCGAACTGCATTGCCAGGCAGTTAGAAACTTTATTCTCACCCTCTGCATTCCTTAGGCATGAGTCAGGGAACCACCCACGCTATCTCCTCACAGAAGAGAAATCATATTCAATTCTCCAAGCGGAAGACTCTATCCAGTGGCTTGAGATAAAGAGGAAATGCATTCCCCAAACTTTACCCGACCTAAGGGATATTGGGAATCAAACAGACATATTTATAAAGATAATTCCTTTCCAACCTTTTACTCTTAATATAAGTAAAATGTGTGAAGTCATGTAAGCAGTTTTACGTTTTCACCTTTTACAAGGTCTCTAAGGTGGTAAACTCATTTCTCACACACTGCTATCAGATATCCATCACGCTTTAGTGTGTTAGTCACAGAGTGTATCATAACATCCTATTATGTATTTATTGGTTTACTATTTTGAGATTAACCAAATATTTTTCTGATTTTTTGGGGGGTGGGGGGTGTTCTTTTTCTTGGTGGGATACAGGTAGCTAAACCTATTTTCCATAAAAAATATTGTAACAGCATCAAAACAAAGCTGCGGGCTTTCTTTCAGAAGCATCTCGGCTTGGCAGCGTTCTGTTCCCTGTGAGAGGCAGTGGTGCTCACTGAACATTCCAGCTGATAACCACCTCACCGAGCATCTTTGTAGCTGGGCACGGCCAAGTGACCCATTCCATCCCAAATAATCCGACATAAAATGACAACATGTCACTAATAAACTGAATGAGTCACTAGTCAATTGAAACTTCCTTTTTAAGGCAACATGTGGCCCTTTAGTTCTCGCTTTCTCTCAGAGACTGAGTCTGTTTCCAGATCATGTGGTTTAAGAAAATTGGGATACTATTCAGGTAGCTTTGTCCTGCCTACCGTAGTGGATATTTAGAACACAAAAGAAAAGTCTTTTTTTTTTAAATTTAAGCCACTGGGGCTTGGAGTTTTGCCTGGCCTATTCCGATTAATACAGTTTCTAGAAGGTTATTAAAACTGAGGGGAGAATTCAGGAAAAGCCAGCTTATATACAAGTTGGGCTTTTGGGAAAAGGTTCCATATATATTTTCCCCAACTACATCTTAGATCAAGAATCCTTGTAACAGAAACTTCAGAGAGTTGAAGACTCTAAGAGAAGGAGGCGAGTGTGTGTGTGTGTGTGTGTGTGTGTGTGTGTGTGTGTGTGTGTGTGTTGGGGGCGAGGGTGGGCGTGCCCAGATAAAGATCAGAAAAATGCTAAAACTCAAATATTAAAAACAATACCATGATTCTTGGCAAAAGGATCCCTTTCAGCTCTAGTCCTCCAAGAAGCAAACACCAAGATGGAATTAAACATGCCAGAGATTTACTGGGGAAAAATTCCTATAAAGGATAAGGGGGAAGACTCAGAAGTCCATATGGAGAGCTTTTGACAATGAGTCCATTCTGACATCTTTGAAATGACAGGGAGCAAGGAGGATTGAGCCAGATAATCTTAGACTTACAACTATTCTAAAACATATCTGTCAGACCAATGCAGAGTCCCCAGGGCAAAGTTTCCCCTAGAAGAGTCCTGCCTCCTGCAGGAAGGGGCCAGCACTAATTCCTGTGCAGTGTGGGGTCACTGGTTGAGGGTAGAGGAGGGAGGGAGAAAATCCCTAATGTGAATGACCTTTGCTCCCTGCAGCGAGGCTTTTTTTTTTAAAGTTATTATTCAATTACAGTTCACACTTAATATTATTTTGTACAAGTTTCAGGCTCTCAAAGGAAATCTGAAAGGCTCAGCTCCAGGCAGGCCACAGTCCACCCCTTGCGCCAACAGAGTTCATTTCCATGTATCTTCAGGAAGCATGTCTTCTAGGTCTCTCATGGCCCCTTTTGTCTGCAGGAAATTTATAAGAGGAACATTAGTAAGACATTCTTACTGAAGGCAAAACTGGTACTCGCTTTCTCCCTTCTCTACTATTCATGCTAAATATTTCTCAGTGATTAACTCAGTAGGTCTTGATGACTTAAATATTGGTCTTATTCAGTCACTTATTCCTGAGAGTCCTGGGCCCTAAGTAATCCTACAGCAGATCCTCAAATAATGTCCTTGCATCCAAAGTTATTTTGTTATAGTTGATGAAATGCTGTAGGAACTTAACTCAATTATCTTTGGTAGTTCATTTGTTGTAAAGTGAATCTTCCAGGTAGGTATGATATTGTGAATCAAACATCCATAAACCCTCAGAGAATAGTGCTGGCTGAGGCTTTGCAGGAAGGAAAGGCATTCATATTCAGAATAAGTATCTATACCTGAGGCTGTACTAATGGACCTTGGAGAGGATGGAGGTTCATTGTAATTAACCTGCCACTAAGTGACCCATTGTACTGTTGTATCTATTAGTGTCAGTAAGGATCATCAAAATCTCAGTGTCTAAAGTGTAGCGATCTTACAAAACGAAATAAAAAGTAGAAATGCAACCCACTGAATAAAATTATTGCAATCAAATCACTGGCATAATACTAGTGTTCTGAAAGCTTCCATTTTTTCATTTTATTGTCATGCTTATATATAAGTATCTAGTTGATGTTGCTAGAGAAAATTTTGTGATCACTCCAATTTTCCCATAGGGTCAGAATGGTGGAGGAATATCTTATATTCCCTGGTCTTTAACTGTTCTCTAGTTTTGAACAATTGCATATGACTTAACTTTATTACTCTACAATATTTTTTTAAAACCTGAGGCCTTTATAGCTTCTGATCTCTTCTCCTACTGCTTCCTCTCAAGTGTAGACAAGCCCTATCTTCTTCAGGTTACCACTCATGCCAGGCTATTGTGACTCAGGGATCCCTCTGATGATTAGAGAGCCTCTCTGTGAAGCCTGCCTGCCACCAAGTGGCCCTGGCCTTTTGCTTGATTCTTTTTCAAGACATTTTTCCCAAATCTATCTTTTCTCTCAGAAATATCTTTTGAGAGAGAGAGAGAGAGAGAGAGAGAGAGAATTTTTCCTCAAAAAATTCTGCAAGGAAAAAGGAAGATCCATTTCTACTCTTTATTTGGAGAAACTAGCACAAATTACCTTCAATTTTACCATCAAGAATAACCCAGACTTCTCATTCTTTGTTTCAAATCAAGATGGCTACTCATGTGTTTTTCCTCTAAAAATGTTTCTACCCCAAATTTCTATACTGAGAGACATAAAGTGTTGTAAGAAACTCTGCAATGGCATTTTTTATTTAGTTTTTCATGGCTATATACCAATGATCATTCTCATTTTCTTGTAGTAGTCTCTGTGAATAGAAGTCAGGACATACTCTTTTGTCCAGGGCCTATGGCCTTTCTTTTAACTTCTTATTTTTACTCATCTTTAATAAAAGTTATTTTACTTCCTGCACATTTCTGGGCCTTATTTTTTTTCTTTGACATTGAGAAAAATATATAGTATCAGTACTGCCTGAATAAAATATCTTCTGTGTTTTAAATATCTTTGACCAATTATATATACACACAAAAGAAAGATATTTTGGACATTGTCAAAGACACCTGTGGGGAAGATGGAATGGATATTTCCATGGACAAGCTGGGCTGGAACAGAGGAGAGGTTTTGTCAATTCTAGAATCATCTACAGACTTGGATGTGTGGGTATAGTAAGCAATTGGTCTACCTTAACTGGTTCTCATCATAAAAACCCACCTTTTTTCAGGATTTCCAAGAGATGTCTCTGTAATCTTTAACTACCATACCCCCCTTATTATTAAGCTATTCTGACAAGGAACCCACCATTGTAACCAAATGGTCTGTCACTAACCAAATGTACTACAAGATGTGTTAGGATGAAAAGAACACTTAAAGAGAAAGGATGTACAAGGCAAGGATATTGGGGAACAGCTGAAATTGTAAAAGCTGAAAAAAAGAGAAAACTTTATAGCAACCACCTTTCTTTATGAAATTGTATTTTCTCTACCTTATTACTCCTGTTATTGATATTTTACAAAAAAATTTAGAAAATTTTAGTTCTTAAGACTAAATTTCTGCTTGAAAAATGCAGGGAATACCTCAGGATATACAAGCATTATGTAAGTACTATGTTTCCATTATAACTGTTACCACAGCTCACTTGTTCTAAGTCACATTCTAAGTCAACTGAAACAGAGTCAGAAGGCAGGCCCCAGAAATATGAGGTGCGTGCACGCTCAACAGTCTGCAAAAATTGGCTGCAATTAGAACTTAAAAACCAAATGAATCACCTCATTTCCTAACTCACTGGGAGTTACTGATGATGGAAATAGCCAGGAAAGTAACACATGGCAGTTACTAATACTGCTGTCTCATCCAAATGTACTATAAATAATCAGAAAATCTCAGCTGATGGCACCATTTAAAGGAGATTTTTTTTTTGGTTTCCACTTAAATATGTAATGTTATGCCGACATATTAGTATATACACATACATATTGACATATATGGTACACACACATATATGTCTCGTGCTTTCTGATCATCTTTTAAAATGTCTACCCTTTCTAATAACTGTTTAAAAATATACAAGGGTGGTCAAAAGTAGTTTTAAAATTGTGAGTTTGTGAAACAGCTTATTCTTGTATTATATACTTTTTTTTCACGTGAACAACTATAAGCCTACTTTTGACCACACCTGTATAAACCAATAGTTTAAATTTTATAGTGGAATACATACACATCCTCCCTACTTCTCTATGCTGCCCTTGTATAAAAAAAATATAGGACAAACTTCTTAGGACTCTGACATAGATTTGAAAAGGACCGAGAACAATTCCTAAAAATAGAATTTATTCACTACCTGACCGTTATTAATATTTGAGGGCATATTCATTATTTTGATTGTGTCTTTGTTTATGGGCTTAACTGACAAACTTATTTGCCCAGAGTTTTGAAGGCTAAGAGTCCAAGATCAAGGTTTCCATTGGTTTGATTTCTCCTGAGGCCCCTCTCTTAGGATGGCAGATGGCCACCTTCTCCCTTTGTCCTCACGTGGTTTTCTCTGCCGTGCATCCCAATTTCCTCTCCTTCTAAAGTCAGGTTAGGGGCCACCCTGAAAGCCTCATTTTAACTTAATAACTTCTCTAAAAACCATATCTCCCAGTACTGCCACATTCTGAGATACTGGGGTTTAAGGTTTTAACATACGGATTTGGGGAAGACACCATTTAGTTCGTAACAAGTACTCAGATATTCATCAACCTTTCTATCAATATAACCCTTTGCTCTTTTGGTATTCATATTTTATTGTGGTAGAAAAGCACATAACATAAATTTTACTGTTTTAATCATTTTTAAGTGTTCAGTACAGTAGAGTTAACTATATGCACATAGTTGTGCAACAGATCTCTAGACACTTCCCATCTTTTCAAAACTGACTATCCATTGAAGAAGTAGCTCCAATTTCACCCTCTCTCTGCCATGTTCTTTTTGACTCTGCAGTACTATAGTGACAGAGATCAATCAACAAAAACGCCCCATATATGAGATGTGATTGGGGGAAGTGTGCTGTGCAGTGTTGAACTGCATGTCCATAGCCAGCTAAGGTGGACTCCAGCCCTGGTGCAGATGACCAGGTCCCCTTGGCTCGTGGCCTGGCAACCTCACTGCCCTTAAGACTGAGATTATTTAATGTATGAAAGACTTTATTCACAAATCTCTGTAGAGTAGTTACGATATACTACTAACAGGTGTCATTTCATACAAATTTGAAAGAATGAGCAAAATGAATCAGGAGACCAGTAGGATTTGAGATTAGATTGCATGTGGATAAATCCATGGGGCAGCTAAAGCCATGGACAGATACCAAGATGCCCCAAGATGGGAGTAATGATAAACAGGCCTCACTAGAGTTTCACATTTTGTAGTGCTCAATGTAACTTTCATTGACACACTTCAATCAAATGTATATTGATCAGAGTTAATACACCAAAATAACAGGTTCATATATGATTCTTCACCCTTCATTTTCCATCTTATTTTTATGTTTTTAGAATATAGTAAAGTGAACAGCAGTGTGGCAGAAAAACAAGGCTTACTCATGATCCTAACCCTCATTTCCATAAATATTTGAAAATAAATTACATTTGACAAACAATCTAGATGGGTTAGATTTCCCAGTTGATGTGGGTGGTCAAATTTTAGATCCATTTCATATCTGTGACATTATATTGAGCCTTTTGAATTTTTACTCCTGAAATGTGAAATTCTGCCTGGCCCCTGATTGTAAGAGACTGTTCTCTTCGGCTCAGAAGGTGTTAGCATGTTCTAAAATTATAGTTCTCCCAGGTCTTTCAGTAGCAAGATTTTCTTTACCCTGTTGTTATTTGATCTCAAATCATTTTTCTTTGGTCACATCCAGCTGAAAGCAAGTACTCTTTAAAAGTAATGTTTGCAGTTTCAGCTATTAAAGGTAGACCATTAGTAATGCCCCCAGTTTCTTGCAGGGTGACAATTTGCTTTATTTTTCTGGATGGAATGGTGCCATATGTCTTTCAGTCCAAAAGAGCTCTTGATGGTTTTAAGGTAGCGGTCACATGGTGGAATGTGTATATTCAAGGTAATATTTAAATTGGCCTTCAGAGTTTCTTGGTGGAGAAGTAACTTCCTTATGTTGTGGGTAAAAATGAGCTGAGTGTGACAGGCTGAAATTTTTCTTGATGCTCCTCTTCTATATAATGCATTTTCTTCCTTACTAACCCTTGCCATTACCATGCAGCAGAAGGGAGAACGCCTAGAATCTGCAGAGCCAGCCTCAAAAAATGATGACGGACAAAGGTTTTTATTCGTTGTAGGTTTTGAAGATAGTGGGCAACTTGGAGTATGTTTCACAATTATTTGAAACAACACCTTGATGTATGAGACTAGAATCAGATAACTATGGAGACTCCTAGACATTGAAAGAAGTCTGACAGGCTGTCCGGGAACAGATTTAATCCAAAGTACTCAAAGGCAGCCCCTTCCCCACCTCCATTCATAATCAATGCAGTTGTGAAATAATTCACAAGGATTGTGGCTGGATTTTTACAAAGGGCTTATGCACATGGCAGCCTGGCCATTTCCAATATTACACAGGTGGGAGGATGCTGTTACATTACATCCCTGATTACATTAGGTTCACTTATGACAGTAGATAATGTAATGAAGAGGAGCACAGGGAAGAGAGAGAGTGGCCCTGATTTAAATAAAACAGCTGTTGATACAGTTTGATTTGGGGTGATAGGCTCTTGTAGATGGAATCGTGCTAATGATATGCTCAGATTATTTTTCATGAGAGACCACAAAAAGAAAGTTAAAAGAAATTTGTCTCACTTGTATGCTACCCTTTAACTTATTTTAGATACCTTTCTCTTACAAATTACATTTTAACTAATGCCGGGGTCCTGCCCCAGCAGGTCCAGGGGTTCCCAAAGGTGTAGACGGAGTCGGCAAAGAAGGAAGGACACGGAGACAGTGTTCAGTTGATCAGCAGCCTAGCCAGGATCTCCAGCCAAGTTCTGGTCTGGATCTCCAGAGAGGTTCTGCTCTTTATTGTCTTGTTACATCCGTATTTATACCAGTTGATTTTAATCCTGTCAATTTCTATTACAAAGGTTAGGGCGTTTCTTATCTCCATTCCAGGGAGTAAAGATTATGTAGCTTAAGCATGATTGTTTGTAGTTAAAGTGATTAACTACCCGCCTGGCACTTAGTTAAGGAGTTTCATCCCCTCCCTAACTTCAGGGAAAAATCCCTACCTGGGGAAACAACCTTTCTCGAAGAGGTGACCTTGGTTAAAACACACAGCGCTAAGAAGGTGAGCAAACATATTAAGAACAGTATGCCATATATGCCAGGTTCCTTGAAACAGCAAGGATGGACCGGCTCCCGGCAAACTAAAACCTTGCTTGTTGTAGAAACAAAATATAATGAGCTTATTTTAAGACAGTAAAAAATGGTAAAGCCAAATACCATCTTATTCCTTTATATTTGCCTGTAACTGTCAGACACAGTAACAGTGAGTCTCTCAGTGCTCTTTACCATCTCCTCTTTCACTTCCCCAAAGACCTTCAGAAAAGCCACCAGGGCCTTTCATCCTGGCACAGGCATCTGGCCACTGCCTTTCACTTTGAATGACAGTTCTGGCCCTTGAAATTACAGATATCAGTTCCTATACTGCAGTATTTAGACTAATAAAATGTTGTCATTGGAAAGGACCTAAAATTGCATTGAATCCAACTGCCAATTGGCCATTCCCACCCTGGCCTTGGTAGTGGCTGAATCTCCGTGTCCCAGTCTCCTCTGGCTGAGTTCTGTTGTAGTTTGCCTCGGTATAAATATCCCTTATTTATGTCTGTGATATAACTTTCATGGACATTCATGCTCACCAAGTGATATTGCCATCCTTCACACAGCTTTAACCTCAGTCCCAGGGCCTATCTTCTAGGATTTCATGGGGCAGCAATTATACTAAGGGGAAAATCACAGATTTGACATCAATTTATATGAAGATATTTAGGAAGTTTAATGGAGGACATTTTATGAGGTGGGATAATGCTCTTTTGTGCACAATTTATTAGGTTTTCATGGAGAGAGAGAAAATTTAGAAATAATCCAGAGCAAAAAAATTAAAGTGATTGAAATATTTGGAGAGAAAGGGCTATTTTGAACCCAGAGAGATAAAGATAACCTGCTGTATACAACCCTCTTCCATTTTCATCAAGAATAAGAAAAAAGGAAATAATTATAACAAATATTAATTTGTTGTCAATATAAAGCTTCTTGATTTCTGGCATATAAAATTGCTGAGTACTTAGACAATTACACAGTTTACTGTGCTAAAAATGTTGCAGGATAGGAGAGGGGCTCATCTTCCCTAGTTGCTGCTGGGTGTTCTTGCGGAAGTGCTAGAATAAGCATTTCTGGAGACTCCCATGACGGGATGAGATACGGTAGAATGCTTTCTTTCCACGGAATTAAATCCCTGAGTTTCCAAAGTCTCATTTCCCTTCATCCAGGCATAGAAGTGTAGCTGGGGCTTCAGTAGAGCTAAAATCAGAGCCAGTGTCCAGAGTTTTCTTTCCATGTTGGAGTGGGGTCCAGTGTAGCATCAGGCTAGTTTAGCTTGTGTTTCCTGTTGCAGTCCATTAGTCCACTGTGTGTGTGGCCCACCTGGCCTGGGCCATGGGGATGAAGCAGGAGCAAAAGAGCCCTGCAAGCCAAGAGTTAAGGTCAACAAGCCAAGAGCAACAGGACAGAGAATTCCTTGGGGATTATGTATTCCCAAATGTTCCCAGGCTTGTGGTGACCCATTCTGGCCAATGATCTCTGTCTCCATGTGGATTGACAGACAATCACCTATAATGCCTGGCTTCCCCCTTTATTCCGTCCCTGTTTTTAATAACTAATCACAATGATATCAAAACACACACACACATACACACCACTTTTACACACATCCAAAGGCTTCAAAGGAGATGCCAAAACGAGTGATTTTAGTTTGTTTTCTTTTTTACTGTCCTTTATAAATACCTAGAGGCCCAGTGCATGAATTTGTGCATGGGTGGGGTCCCTTGGCTTGGCCTGTGATTAGGGCCTATGGGGGCCAGCTGGGGGGAGGGACCGCTGGAGGTTGGCCAGCCTGCCCTGATCGGGGCTGATGGGGGCCCTCTTGCCAGGAGTGGTTGACTGTGGGAGCACACTGACCACAGGGTGAAGCTCCTGCATTGAGCATCTGCCCCCTGGTGGTCAGTCCATGCCACAGCTACTGGCTGGTCATCTGGTCATAATGGTTGCTTAGGCTTTTATCTATATAGATAGATACTGCATATGAAATCTATATCCCAGATGATTCCAATTTACAGATTCTGTGTTAATTTGATGATTAAAATATATTTATAAAACAGATTCCAAGTTAAATTGTAACTCACTGGCCCTTCTGGAAATTGCTTTATATTAAAAAGAAAAAAGAAAGGGGAAAAAAAAGTAAGTTTTTTAAAAACATTTTGGTATTTTAGTAATTGCTTACAAAGAATATTTATTTACATATTAAAGAACAAAATAAATAGCATCACACCCTGACCTATAATCTATATTTAAGAGTTCAATGACTTTTTAATGTTTCCTGAGACTTATTAATCTCTAATAAATTAAGCTCTTCCATTTTATCATATGTCTGAGTAAAATAGTGTTTGAGGCTTAATAATTATGGAAGACACCACGAAATTGTCAAAATTATGCCCCCAGCATAATCACTGTGAGCTTTGTCATCTTGCCAGATATCAGCCAACTAGGCAGTTCCTTTTATTTTTGTGTTGGCTGTTATTTTTGAGAAGTGCAATTTAAATTAGTAGAAAACACAAATAAATTTAGACAAGGCTCATAGCTTAAATCTGTGTTGCAATAGTAAATCTTGTGCTTGAAATAATATTCTAACATGAATTCAATCTGCCAACATGCAAGAATATCCAACTTTCATGCAGGCATGATAATCTTCCACAATCATTACCAGTGCAAAAGGACAGTCCCCACTTCTATTTTTGCATAAAATTTTAATCTATATGAGATATTTATATGATATATATGATATGTATGGGACCTTACTAGTATTTCTTAAGGTAGAAAGGAAATCCATTTCTGGGAAATGATAGGGCAGTAGAGATGGAAATTGGTTTGGACCTGTACTTAAAGCTACTTAGGCTGTCACTACAACAGATGAGGTAATCCTTAAATGAGGGGAGTGCCCAGCTATTCACCTGCTAAACGGGAGCTTTGCTGGCTTCAGAAATTGATAATGCTTTGCTCAAGCTATTGCTGATAATAAAATTACCAGAATTGTTGAGATTTCTGAGCCTGTGACAGAAGGGTCAATTTTTTTAATATCAGTATGTGAACTCATCTCTTCTACCTTTTGTTAATGTTCCCCTGATCTAAATAATAGACCGTGGTCGGCAAACTGCGGCTCGCGAGCCACATGCAGCTCTTTGGCCCCTTGAGTGTGGCTCTTCCTAAGCCTTAGGAGCACCCTAATTAAGTTAATAACAATGTACCTACCTATATAGTTTAAGTTTAAAAAATTTGGCTCTCAAAAGAAATTTCAATCATTGTCCTGTTGATATTTGGCTCTGTTGACTAATGAGTTTGCCGACCACTGGGCTAAGAGATTTGCCCATGCTATACACTTATGCTATGCATTTATATTCATAACATAAATTGTGATTTTGTAAGGTGAATTGACCAAATTATGGTGTCATAAAGAGGTGCTCCTCCCCCCACACACTAGATATAATTTTAAAAAATAAAATAAAACATTGCTCACTAAGGAGAATCAGGCCAAGCTGAAAACATAACCAGTCTTTTAAAGGTCTTAAGCTTTTAACGTGAAATTGAGGGTGGTGTCTGTGAAGTGAGCTGCACTTTTACTTTAGAAGTTTGAAATTTATTTGACAAACTTTAAACATTTCTACTACTTTTGTAGGAAAGAAGGGCAGAGGGAGGAAATAAAAGGGAGGGAAGGAAGAAAGCACCTAAGCACAGGCAGGCTGCAGGAGCCTTAACAAAAGCCGTTCAGTAAGAAACCATGTGGGTTTTTTTTTTTTAATTAACGTAGAACATTTATAAAGTTGGAAAGCAGATAATGAAAAATAAAATAATTGTTATATACGCAATTCTGCATATTATGAAAATAAAAGATAGTGAACTTATATTACTGCCAGCAAGCACGGAAGATAGCTAAATGGAGAAAGACAAACGAAACCCAGTAGGGAAATGTTTGTTTATCCTTTCCTGCTTCAGAATCATTGATTCCTACCAGAAACTGTCAGTGTTCATAAGGAAGTTATAACTGGTAATGATTAGGGATCAATATGGAAAAAAATATCATGAAAGAATTTTTTTACTTTGTATTTTCACTTTAATGATGTTTATTTTTGTAAAGGGCTTTCTTCATCATTTAAAAAATTTCTTATTTCAAAATTTAAGGTGTCTCTTGCATGTTGAAACTACACACACACACACACACACACACACCCTCACGGCCAAAGAAGACAATGATCATATTTTACTCATCAATCTGCCCTCCCCCCCCAAAAAAATAATCATTTATCAAATTGATATTCTACCCTATGGGATCTTCAGACCTCTGCAAAGATCATGTCAACCAAAATAAATGTTAACACAGTGAAAAGAATAAACACTGATAATGACAGATAACTTTCTTCCTTCACCAAATGAGCAAACATAAAATGTGTTTGCAATTGAGGTTCAAGTTTCAAGAACTGAATTCTACCAGACACCGTGCTATATATATGCAAATGTCCTCCCACATAGATGGGGATAAGGCCACTGAATTGCTATCAGCATGGCTCATGCTCTGAATCATTTCACCAGGGACACTTTTTTTTAACTTTCACATTTAATTTCACTTTGTGAGGAATAATAGGCATGTTCGAGAGATTTGGAAGATCATAAAGACCTTGAACAAAGCAAAATTAATAGGTCTACTTGTTCCCACCTGCCTGCAAGGTCACTGACTCGATTTTTAGACTAAGATTGGTGCTTAAGTGAACTCTATTTTTCTGACCTAGCATTATCCCAGACTTTATTTCTGCCTACTGATGATCTCAATTGCATTATTTAAGTTTGCTTCTATTACAGGCTAAGCAGCAGCCAGCCCCCCTGGGGCTAAACTGTAACCCATTTGTCAACTCTGCATTGGTGTCTTCAGGGAATTTTTATCTACAGTAATTTTCAAGTGATTGCTTTTCCTATCTACATTGAGAGAGGTTTTTTGGTAGAGTTTTAATGGTAGACTTGAGGGGGATGGATTGTCCTCCAACTGTATGTGTATGGCTGAGCCTTTGTGCCCATGTGTTTCATACTTGGGTCTAGGGATGTAAATCTTGGATGTTAGTATTCCAACCCCCTTCTGAATTGGAAAGTTGCCTTTAAGGCGAGTATGCCCATGACTCACTTTAATACTCCAGATTCCCATTTTCAGTCCATAACTGAGTGTACCAAATGTTTTGTTTTAATTTTGTTTTCTTGTCTATAAGCACATTTGACTGATCTGACAGGGCACTGGCCCTAAATATCTGAACTCTCCCCTGAGGTCTCCACACCAATTCTCCTTCGACTGCTCTACTCTCTGTGCCTGCTCACCCTCTCTTTCCTTGATCAGTTTACTTTCTCCCTGGCATGTGGCTGATTTACATATGACACTGTACTCTCAACCTAGAATCCCTCATCAAAGATCCAGGCATAGTTCTGAGTAATGGGAGTAATGAGAGGATGGAGGACTGTGATGGTCAATACCAGCAGTGAGACAGTCTGCCAACCTAGGCAATGCACTCCCCTCAGTCTCCCTCAGGAATGTGCTCTTGAAAATACTACTTCCTCTCTCTGAATGCATTTTGTTGGGCTGATTGCCCCCTTCACTCAAATGTCTCTCTGGCATCATCCAGAACCAAGGAGTATTTCTGACCTCAAAATTTTCTAATGACCTTCAGTGGCTCAGGAGTATCACCTACCTGTCCCTGTACCAGGAGCAAGCTAGCAACTGTCTCTCACCTGAGCTATGCTGAGCAGCTACATTAGGCATATTTGGAATGCAAAGCCCAAGAGCTCTCTGCTGTAGCCTTATTTGAGTTATATATGTAAGACACCAATCTGTGTATATTCTATTTTGCATGTGATACTACTATTTTACAGACAGTCAGTTACTCAGACTCTAGTAAGATTGCCTAAGACACCATCCTTATAAAACTTTAAATGTTTATTTTAGCTCAGCCCCTATTCACATTCAGGCATTTCTCTGCCCTGGGGAATTGAGATCAACAGAATTCCTAAATAAAGACTGTGATTTTCTCAAAGTCTGAATAGCCTACTAGTCTCTGAGATTTTTTGCTTCGCAACAGGGTCCGTGAGAGAGAACTTATTTCTCAGAGTTGAAAGACTGTCCATGGCTGCTCCATGAATTCCACAGGTTGAAATGAGCCTTGGAGTTCAGCTGTGTTTATCAGAGAGCTTCCATTTGCCATAGGGATGACTACGGCCCTAAGCATCTCTGCCCCGCTTTCTCTGACGAGTCACTTTTCATGGTACCTTGCAAATTATTCTTAATGATCGTTAAGCCCACGTCATGCCTTACTAGATTATGGCAACAGTGCAGCAAATTCAAATGTCCTCATGGTATTACGGTAAACACATTCCAGAACCCAGTCCTTCAGAATGCAGATTGTTCTGGCTGGACTCCCAAATTACTATTGGAAAGAAGACATTAAGCAGGACTGTAATGGCACACAAGTCCCCCTTGTCCTGTTGAACTTCTTTTATAGCCTTTCCTATATCAGGTACAGCTGGGGCAATTGGAGAAAATACCTTGTTTAATCCTTGATAGTCTACTATTAACATCCATGAACCATATGCCTTATAAACTACCCCGACAGACCTATGAAATAAGTAGTTTTTACGATTAAAAGGTCTATTTTATGAGTTGTGATAATCAGCAAAACTGTCTTACCTTTGTCCTACACCAGTTATGCATTACTTAACTATTGCTCAAAATTGACTACCTAGGAAGATTTGGACAATTCAAAAGGTTGCTCCATAAGATGAATAATTAAAACAAGAGAAAAGTGGAGTTAATTAATATTCACTATACAAAAGGGGAAGACCAAAGTGCCCAATTCATTCATACTATCTATTCTAATTGTGCATTTAGGTAAATGCAGGAAACCACAGAATATTCTCTCTAGTCACATATTCTGATTCATAACTCAGTCATTATCTTAGTTCATTCCACCACAATATCTTCATACTCCCCACAATCTATACTCTCAGAGATTCAATTTGGGGTATTTCACAGTGCTATTCCAGAGTGAACACTGAGCCAAATATCTGGCAATCCGAAAAGGTGTTGTATGTCGACCCAAATCTATTTTATCTGAGTCATGCATGCGTCTAAGATCCCCTGCCAGAATTAAGCAGATTTCAGCCCTTCAATCAATCTTCTTCAAACTTTATTACTTTCAATGAAAAGGTGCATTCAGGATTCAGACTTCTCTTATTTCCTTTTTAAAATTAGGACTTTATTTTTAGAGAAGTTTTAAATTTAAAGCAAAATTCAGGAGAATGTACAGATTTTGAATGCTCCATCTACCCCCACACAGGCACCACCTCCTTCATTAACATCACCCATCTGAGTGCTACATTTGTTACAACCAACAATTCTACAATGACACATCATAATCACTCCAAGTCCCCAGTTTACAATAGGGTTCACTCTTGGTGTTGTATATTCTATGCATCATGACATGTATCCACCAATATAGTATCATACAGAGTAATCTCATGGTGCTAAAAAGCCTCAGTGCTCCACCTGTTCACCCTTCACTCCTACCAGTCCCTGGAGACCACTGACCATTTATTTTCTCAATGGTCTTGCCTTTTCCAGAATGTCATATAGCGGGCATCATACAGTATGTAGTCTTTTCAAATGGGCTATTTTCACTTAGTAAAATTCATGTAAGTTTCTTCCATATCTCCTATGGTTCCATAGCTCAATCCTTCTTAGTGCTGAATAATATTCTATTGTATGGATGTACCACAGTTTATTTATCCAGTCACTTACTGAAGGTACCTTAATTGCTTCCAAGTTTTGTCAGCTATGTTTCTCTCTTCTTCTGGTATATTATGCATATGTTATACCTTTTATAGTTGTCTCTGAGTACTTGGATATTCTGTTCTTTCCCCCCCCCCAGTCTTTGTTCTCCTTGCTTTTAGTTTTCTAGGATTTTATTGATGCTGGTATATCCTCTAGCTCAGAGATTCTGTCTTTAGTTGTGTTCAGTCCCCTAGCACAGTGGTCGGAAAACTCACTAGTCAACAGAGCCAAATATCAACAGTACAACGATTGAAATTTCTTTTGAGAGCCAAATTTTTTAAACTTAAACTATATAGGTAGGTACATTGTTATTAACTTAATTACGGTACTCCTAAGCTGGCCTTTGCTAAAAAAACGTCCTCAACCTGATTGAGGTACGTTTGCTGAGGTCGACCCCTTCCAACTCTCCCATCCACACTCGTCTTGTATACTTGTTTTGTCTATCTCCTTTCTGAAAACCGACTTCTGAGCATGGCCCATGAAGTTTCAATTGCACTGTACGTGTGCACCCGCACATGGTATTTTGTGGAAGAGCCACACTCAAGGGGCCAAAGAGCCGCATGTGGCTCGCAAGCCGCGGTTTGCCAACCACTGCCCAAGCACACCCATCAGAGACATTCTTCTTTCCTATACAGTATATTTTATCTACAGCATTTCTTTTTGGTTCTTTCTTAGGATTTCCATTTCTTTGCTTCCCTTACCTATCTCTTCTTGAATGCTCTCTACTTCATCCATTAGAGAAAGCCCTTAGCATATCAGCTGTAGTTGTTTTAAATTCCTTGATTGATAATTCTGACATTTATGCAATATCTGTTTCTGAGGCTTGTTTGTCTCCTCAAATTGCATATTTTTTCCTTTTGATATGTCTTTTAATTTTTTACAGATAGCTGAACATGATGCATGAGTAAAAGGAATTGCTATAATGTAGTTGTCAGGTGTTGAGGGAGGGGAAGTGTTCTGTAGTCCTCTGCTAGGTCTCACTCTTTTACTGAGTTTATACCTCTGAACTGTGAGCTTCACAAGTGTTTCTTAGCTTTTTTTCTCTTCCTGTTTATATGAAACAGAATAGCTGGAGTGGACTGAGGTTGGATATTTCTCTTTCCCCACATGGAAGACTAGAGGGAGATAGAGTTTGATATATTCTTTCTCAGTATATAAAATTTTTATGATGTTAAATTTGTTTCTAAGTATTTTATTTTTGATGCTCTTGTAAATTCATTTTTTAAATTTAATTTTTGGTTTGTTGATTGGTACTAGAAAAGCAATTATTTTTGTTTATTGATCTTGTATACAACTTTGCTGAATTATTTATTAGCCATAATAGTTTCTTAACGGATTTCATAATATTTTCTATAAAAGATTATCTTCTTCCAATATAGATAGTTTAATCTTTTTCCAGACCTAACGACTTTTATTTCATTTTCTCCCCTCTTTACTCTGAGTACGACCTCCAGCCCAATGTTAAACAGAGTGGGGAAACTAAATATCCTTGTCTTGTTTTCTGATCTTAGAAAGCTTTCAAGTTATTTGCCATGAAGTATGATTGCTAGCTATGGCTTTTCATAGATACCATTATCAATTGGAGGAAATGGTGATACCTAGATTGTTGAATGTTTTTATCGTGAAAGGCTGTTGGATTTCTGTGAAATGCTTTTTACATCTACTGAAGTGATTATGCTCATTCCATTTTTATAAAGCCATCTAAATAGCTCCAAATGAATAACAGTTAATTTTATTACCTGCCTTCTCATATCTTACTTTTGCTCCCTCTTTATTTTGGATTAAAAAGTACATTTTTTTTTATAATGAGGTACATTTAATGGCATGCAAACAAATAGGTTGAAATTACATATTCAACAATAGAGAAATACAAAGTACATCCTAAAATAAAAGCTTATATTTGTGCTGTGATTATAACCACTCTTATCTCATATTACAATGTATGTGTGTATATAGTTATATGCTTCAAAAGTGTGTCATTTCAGCAACTATCAGATTTTTTTAAAAACAACAGTGAATATGGTATTATTTTGGTTTGTTTGTCTTGGTAATTTCCTTCTCAAATACTCCACTGTACTTATTCGAGTACTAGAGGCCCGGTGCACGAAATTCGTGCATGGGGGTAGAGGGAGGTATCTCTCAGCCCGGCCTGCACTCTCTCCAGTCTGGGATCCCTCCCACAATCCAGAACCACTGGCTCCTAACCACTCACCTGCCTGCCTGCCTGATGCCCCTAACTGTTCTCCCCTGCCAGCCTGATCCCCCTAACTGCCTTCCCCTCCTGTCTTGATTCCCCTAACTGCCTATCTGCTCTTCCCTCCTGGCCCGATTCCCCTAATGGCCTATGTGCTCTCCCCTCCTGGCCTGATCACCCTAACTGCCTATCTGCTCTCCCTTCCTCTTCGTGCCCTTTGGATCCCCGGCATGCTGAGAGCTCTTTGCTGTGGCCCCACCCCCCATCCTGATTGTTTGTTACATGATGGTATCCTAGACAATTTGCATATTCCTCTATTATTAGTATAGATTACCTTTTTAAAATTTCCAATAATTTTTGTGAATCTTAAATCTGTTTAGAGTTATAGGATAGGTCTCGCTCTTATACTGAGCTATAGTTTTAAAAAATCCTCACAAGACATGGAACATATGACATCAATGGATAAAAACTTACTAGTCAAATATGGCTGTAAAATCAATGTCAAAACTATTATCTTTAGGCAAACATTTTTTTCAATTGCACATGGAGCTATAGGTATGAGGATTATAACAACGGGATTACTACTCTTGAAGATGTAGTTCAATTGAGCCATTATTAATTTCATCATTGTGATTAGTTGACCCAGATAGTAATGTTTCTATAATACCTAGCACCTATCTTAATTAAAAATTGGCAATATGTAAAGTACTTCCACAACACAAGTTCAAAGCACTAACAGTTTAGAGCCCAGGAATTACTTAATCCTTCCTCCCCACACCCTGGACAAAAATGAAGGGTGGCAGAGAGAGTGGGTGAAGTAGTGTTTTTGGAAAAACACAGAATATGTGAATATCATCATTTTCCTCTCCCTTCTTTTAGGAGAATTTGGATAACACTTGATCCTTTTAACTAAATCAAATAATTATAAATACCATTGGTTAAATTCTAGTGAGCCTCTAAACTAGTAGTGTATCTGATGCTGCTGAGATAGAGGTATGGGGCAAAGGAAGCATTATAGAGTATAAAGAAAATAAATCTGTTTTCCTATGTTCAGTGGATCCTGTTTAAAAATATGGAGAATTAAATTTTCTTGGCACAAATGAAAGCTATACATTGTGAAAGAAAGGCCAAGATCTAAAAATATTATGGCCACTGTATGAGAGAATAGGGAGTTCACCAGTGGTAGTCAATTGGTAGAAAAAGTAATTTTTTCTTCTTTCCTATCCACAATTTCAGCACAGTAGGCCCAGAAAAGGAAGGGTGACTGTGAGAGAGCAACCCCTTTCCCCCAATCCACTGTACCAAGTGGGAAAGAGAGAACATCAAATTGAATTTGAAGTTAAAGCATTGAGCTAAATATGCTGTGGTCAATAAGTTGAGGGTGTTTAAACTCTAGAAGCAGACAACTTTCATCAAGGATGCTGGCTACTCTTTAGATACTGTGATGGTGAGTAATTTCATAGAGCAAAGTCAGTAGAAGTTGGTGCATAAATATCACTGTTATCTGTTTATAAGACAATAATTTTTCTCTATTTCTGTTACATGCAATGAAAAGCATAATAATCTAACATGTTTGGGTAAAAAAAGAATTTTATATAAAAGCAAGTGCATTTGTCAGTTATTGTATATAATTTGTGTTGATGTACTGAAATAACTGGATGAATGCCTACACATATAAAGCAAATAGATCTTGTTTTCAAATATTCAGGCTTTTATATTTGTAAATTGTTTAGGTTCTGCTTGATTTCAGTTGAACTTTAAAATGTGAAATCAATTCTAGAATTAGAAAACTTCAATGAAGTGAAAAATATATATTATTCCTTTCTCTCAGCTTATTCTTATTCACCCACTTCTGCCTGCATCCCTCTTTATTATATGATGTAATTATGAGAGAAACATTAATAAATTGATGTTGGGAGGAAACAGTGTGAAACTTTTGAATAATAGAAAGATAAAAATATAATAATGGAGAATATATAAGCATCATATTATTGGTGATCACATAATAAAAGGTGTCCTTTATATTTTTTTGACAAAGCATAATCTTAGATGATATTTATTCATTTGTATACATAAGATACTTAGGCAATTATCTTATAAATCAAGTTACAGTACATTTATTTAATACTTAATATATTTCCATATGTATTTTATTTTTATTATGACAGTGACTTCTCCTATTAGGTCCAGTTTATAACTATGAAATAAGAGTAATAAAATAATTGCATTATATATGTTATAGGTCAAAATAAAAATGTGTGTTATCTAAGTAAGCATCAGACCTATTGAACATTTTCTATGCTTTCATGTCTCTTATTGACCTTAAACAAATAGCCATATATTTCTCCAGCAAAATGGGTTTATTGGGGAGTAACAAAAATTTCAACTCCAGAAATGTGTTTTAAAGGCAAACCAGCCACACATCCAGAGAAACAAAGAAAGGGAACACTCTTTTTGGACTTGGGAGAGGCTGTTGTAAATGAAGAGTCCATCAGAGGAAACTGCAAATTCGAAGAATAGTGACTTCTCATTGAGTTGTAGCAGTCTCCACTGGTTGAACTGTTACTGGGCAAAGATAAATCTTGTTCCTCCTGCTGAGGTGGTAGAGTGGTATCACTTCCTCTTGGAGATGCAAGGTGTGTCTCTCCCTGTTAGGGTCAGTAGTGTAGGTTGAGTGACACATGACAGAGTTCTCCTCTAGCTTCTGGACTCCTTTTAAATGAGATTTCTATTTATCAGTCTTCACACCCTATATAGTCAAATCTCAGCTTTTATCAGAAACTGTCTCTGATCCTCCTGAAATCTTTACTGGAATGTTCTCTGAGTTCCTATATTTCCTCAATCTTAGAATGAAATATCTTAAATTAATGAGAAAAATTTCTTAACAGGTAGAACAGTGAACAGAAAATTCAAAGACTTTTATTTTCCTAATGTGATCATACTTCTCCACCCTGACTTTGACTTCACAGGTGTGTGGGGGATAAGGGACAGTTCAGAGAATGCACCTTTAAAAGGAAGACCTAAACTACATTTCATCAGGGTTATGTAATTCACAACGTTATGGAAGTTCAAAGCCTGAGTTTTTAATTCCAGCCTTTGGCTAGACAGGCCCATTGTTGGTTCAAAAATACATCATCTGAAGTTCTGTGGGGATGGAGTTTAAAGGGACTTTGAGCTGTGTGGTGCAAGCTATTCTCTGGAACAGTTGAAGGCACTGGATTCAGAGTAGTGGGTGGATCCAAACATAGGGAAAAGGAAGCAAGTTCCAAATCCTCAAAAGCAATTAAAATGAAGAGCAAATACCTTCATAGTCAGAGACAGTGTCCACAATTATGGGTTCAGAGAAACAATGTTGAGAAAAAATAGGTGACTATGTAATGGGGGAAAGGCAATTTTTGAAATTTGAAATCCTGACCAGTTCCTATTTTCTACATAGGCAACATCATGCTGCTTAAATGAATGGAATAGAGATCAGTTGCTGTAGATAAAACATACTACATATGAGCAGAAATAGGGTGATATTGACCCTTAGGCAATCCCCAAAATTTGGAATGTAGATATTTTAAATTTATCATTTTAATGCCGTGTATATTTGAAGGATGTTTTGATAGAGAAAGAAGAAATTGAGTTAAACTCTGTTACTTTTTAAAGCTTTCCTGCCAAATTGTTCTGGATAATTTTCAGTTGAGTAATGCTGAAAAGTCACCTTATTCTAAGGACCTCTCGGATATAGAGAACTGGCATCTAAAGAATTTGTTTTATTTTTAGTGTCAAATAACAAATTTATGGTTCAAGCATCAAAACTAAGTACTTTCTGCCTTTTCTTATGCCTTTACATTATACAATATTTCCTCTATAAATCTATCATTTCTTTCAGATTTATAGTGGTTCAGAAAGCACCCATGAAACAAAATAGTTTCACATGGATAAGAGATTATATTAGATATTTTTCAGCTACTAATCTTCATATAAGTTAGTTCATGAGATTAGCAGGAAGCCTAGCAACCACTAGAAAAAGAGAAAATTTGTATAAACATTGAGATGTCTGTTCTGCCTATAAAGAAAAGAAATGCATGCAGGTTGTTACAGATGAAAGTGAAATTCTGGAGGTTATACTGATTAAAATACCAAATTGTCAATATGGGAAGGAAAGCAAGATTAAGGTAGAAGAAAAATTTCAACTTTTTCAAAAAATTTCCCATAATTAATGACAGTTACTTCAAACAGAGGTTTTTCTATGTTCAGTCAGTTTGTAGATTAATCACAACTAAAATTTTTAAACCTAATTGTAAATATCTGCATGGTTTTTGAGAAAAGGGAGCTCCTTGGTCCAAGAGTAAAAATGAAGGAAGGGATTGTAATAATCATTCATGCTCAGCATCCATGATCACAGAGCAATTGGTGAGGCTTGTCATCTTTCACACGTGCACACGCCCCTCAGTGCCCACAAAATTAAAAAGTAAGAAGCTGATAAGGCTCATTCAATCATTTTAATTGTATTGCACACCAATCATGATGGAATATGTTTTCTTCTCCAAAACTGAAAGCACACATGTCTAATGATGAAGACTTCCTTGATAAATAGTTTGTCTTTGTCAACAATTTAATGATAGAACGTCACTTATGTCAGTGTCTATATGATCCATCTGCCGCCTAAGAGCTGGCTGGCTGAGTACAGCAGCCTAAGGGGATTCTAACATATGCAGCCCTCTCTTCCAAATCTAAGAGTTGTTACCAATGAATTTCAATCTTATTTTCTATTGTACTTACTTTTCATTTTATTAATATGCCTTGCGAATTGTGTCAAAATTTTTAAAGGGAATATATGTAAAGTATAAGCATAATGTTTTACACTTTGCCACCACAAATTATGGTGATATTTTAAATATCAGCATATTTTGAACATCTCTCATGCATTTTGAAGTTTATATAATTAGCCTTTTTTCATAAACTATCTCACTTTTATTTCCTTTAATGTAGTCTGTCATGATCTATTAGCTATAGATTGATTAAAAATCTGGGAACATAACACCTTAAGAAAAATAGGCTAGATAGGTAAGTAGGGGAAATCTAGCATTCAAGAATGAGCTAGCAACAAAA
This sequence comes from Myotis myotis, assembly GCF_014108235.1. Classification (NCBI taxonomy): domain Eukaryota; kingdom Metazoa; phylum Chordata; class Mammalia; order Chiroptera; family Vespertilionidae; genus Myotis; species Myotis myotis. Next base: position 47,741,827 of record NW_023416401.1, read on the forward strand.
TTAGCTTAAAAGGCATTGTGTGAGACTCCTGGGAAGATGGGTGTTGACCTGGGTAGGAGTAAAAGAAAGGATGTCCTCCTGGTACCCAGAGAAGCAACCTAGGCATTCAGAGAAAGTATCACACAGTAAATACTTTTATTTCATTGCATAGACCTTGCTGTGTGGTCCCTCCCATGTAGAACTATAAAGTTAGGAATCCAATTCAGATTGCTATCAAAGACACGCAGACACTGCTATGCTTGTTGGGCACTGTGAATCTCTACTTACAATTGTCCTTGAGTACCATGTTTCTCATAATACAGCAATGCACTTTCTTATCAATAGCCAAAATAAGTAAATGTCACTAAATCAGCGGTTCTCAACCTGTGGGTCCTGACCCTTTTGGCAGTTGAACGACCCTTTCACAGGGGTCGCCTAAGACCATCCTGCATATCAGATATTTACGTTATGATTCATAACAGTAGCAACATTACAGTTATGAAGTAGCAACGAAAATAATTTTATGGTTGGGTCACAATATGAGGAACTGTATTTAAAGGGCAGAAAGGTAGAGAACCACTGCACTAAATGAAGTTATCAGTTTCATTATTGTATTTTGTGAAATTATTTGTATAAGTGATTATTTAAAGTTATTCTTCTTTATAGATCTTGAAAAAAAGGAAATGTCAACTGTATGACACAACTTTGTCAAATTTCAAAAAAAAATGCTGTTTATCAGAGCAATTCTACTTTCTTATATTCTTAAGATAAAACAAAAGTATAGTTATAAGGAAGACAAAAGCAAAAATGGCCCTGATAAATAATTTGTAATAATTCACAAATATTTTTACCTTTTTACAGAAAAACACCACCAAAACTTATAAGATAAACTTTCTTTTCTGACATATGTTTAGTTTGTTAAACATTTTTTGAATTTTAAGGCCTCTATAAATAAATTAGTACCTAATGGTTCTTTCAGATAATTAATTAGCAAGGCTGTTATTACTGAAGTTAATTGCTATTAACTTATATTTTAACTAGAGGCCCACTGCACAAAAATTTGTGCACTTGGTGGGGTGGGGGGTCCCTCAGCTCCGCCTGTGCCCTTTTGCAGTTGGAGCCCTCCAGGGATGTCCACTTGCCAGAGGGAGCCGACCTAAGCTGCAGTCAGACATCCTTAGTGCTGCTGAGGAGGTGGGAGAGGCTCCCGCCACCACCGCTGTGCTGGCAACCATCAGCCTGGCTTGTGGTTGAGCAGAGCTCCCCCTGTGGGAGCACACTGACCACCAGGGGGCAGGCAGCTCCTGCATTGAGCATCTGCCCCCTGGTGGTCAGTGTGTGTCATAGTGACCAGTCATTCCCAGTCGTTCTGCTGTTCGGGTCAATTTGCATATTACCCTTTTATTATATAGGACAGAGACCTGGTGCATGGGTGAGGGGTGGCTGGTTTTCCCTGAAGAGTGTCCCGAATCAGGGTTGGGGTCCTGCTGGGGTGCCTGGCCAGCCTGGGTGAGGGGCTGATGGCTGTTTGCAGGCTGGTCAAGCCCCCCAGTGGGGACCCTCACCCCATTGGGGTGTGGCCAGCCTGGGTGAGGGGCTGAGGGCCATTTTTAGGCTGGCCACAGCCCCTTCAGGGTGGGGGTGTCCCGCTGGTGTGCCTGGCCAGCCTGGGTGAGGGGCTGAGGGCCGTCCTTTTTTTCTGGGATTTATTTTATCTTCTATAATTGAAACTTTGTAGCCTTGAGCTGAGCCCAGTGCAGGCCAGGGCAGGTGGGAAGCTTGGCTTCCTCCATCGCCAGGGGCAACCCAAGCCTCCTACTCGCTCCAGCTCCATGGCTGTCACCATCTTTGTAATGGAGTGATGGAGTGATGGTTAATTTGCCTATTACTCTTTTATTAGATAGGATTATAACGTATTTGTTGGATTCCATGTCTATGCCATTTCACATTTAGATATGCTTATTCTACTAGTAAGTCGTGGTTATATCACAATCGCAGTCAGTTGGAATTCAGATCAGCAGATTAAAATAGTTACACTGAGTAGAGAGCAGTACCACTGGGGAAAAGGTACAGAGTGGAATAATGGGAGTTGAGAGTAAGCAGAAACTGAATAAACAGAAATAACATAAGGAGACAAAAATTAATGAAGACTTAACTGAAGGGAGGGGGTAAAAAATAGCAGGCACGCGCAAAGCAGAGCATGCAGGAATCAAGGAGTTCATATGTTTCAATACATTCTATGTGCTTAAGGAAGAACAGGTCCTCTTACCCTTGTCCAAATTGTGCTCTTCAATTCACTTCTTGCTGGTTTCTTGATTTTTTTCTTCCTGGTTACTAAATGTATTGCCTTTTTTTCTGTTTCTCCTCTTTTGTAATTGATAAGTGTCCCAATTCAGAGACAGAGAACCCAGGATAAATGGCCAAGTCATAGAGTTGAGGACAGGCTAGAGAAATGGAAAGGGGGGAGTGCTTCAGAGGTCTGGTCAGTGCCTGTGGAGAAAACCACCCAGGGCCAGGGAAAAAAACACTGCAAAGAATTAGAATAGTAGCAGGATTCACACAGGACTGGAGCTACTGCCTATTCCCATCAGTCAGTCTGGAAAGACGTCATCATTCATGAAGTATCAGGTAGACTACCTCATGCTTCAACAGTGGGGAACCATGAGCCCTGTAAGAAACTGGTCTGGTTCCTTCTAATAACTTTTGAAACAATCATAAAGATTCAAACTTGTTATAAGTAATTTAATGGCATCCCACGACAAAATTTAATGTAATTTTTTATTCCTATAAATACTCAGTACCCAATATGCTAAACTTTACAATGTTTGCCATTTAGTATAAGATTAATAAGCTTGCAAAGATGTAAAAACTACAATCTATAATGAGGAGAAAAATCATGCATTGAACCCAAGCCAGAACTGGCACAGATGTTAGAATGAGAAGACTAGTATGTTCAAAGAGATACTATAACTGTATTCCATATATTCATAAGTAGAGACATGAAAGATGTAAGAAAGACTTGAATTGTAATTCAAAAGATGAAATTTACAGTATCTATGCTGAAAAATTCACTGGAATTAACAGAAGATTAACTTTGCCAGGAGAACAGATGGGCAAATCTAAAGCTAGGGCAATAGTAACTATCCAAAATAAAATACACAGCAGAAAAAAAAATGAATAAAAATAAATAGAGCAGAGCATCAGTAAGCTGAAGGACAATTTCCAATGTCCTGATGTGTGTAATTTGAGTTTGTTACACAGAGGGGGTGGGCTGAAAATCTGAAGAAAAAAATTACAAATTTAAATTTATCATTATTAAAACATATCTACCCTTTGGAAGACATTGTTTAGATAATAAAAAGAGAAGTTTCAAACTGGGAGAAAATCTGATAAAAAATGTTCATCCAGGATATGTAAAGGACCCTCAAATCTCAATAATTAGAAAACAACTATTAAACTTGTTATAAATGGCTAAAATGGAAAAGATTGTTGGTGAAGAAGTAGAGAAACAAGAAATCTCATACATCTCAGGTTGGGAGGTAAAATTGTCCAGTCATTTTGGGAAACTGTCAATTTCTTAAACAATTAAACATATACATACTTTATGATCCAGTCTCCTATGTATTTACCAGGAGAAATGGAAGCATATGACTGTACAGAAAAAAATGTAACTGTTTTCAACTGTACATCAGTAAATGATTGGAGAAAAACGTTGTGAGATATGCATGGCCTGGAACATTATTCAGCAATAAAAAGGATGAACTATTGACACAATAGCATGAGCAAATCTCAAAATAATTGCTTTGCAGTGCATAAAAGGCTTTCAAAAGTGAAAATCAATTTGTGTAGTTAATCTCATTCTGCACATCAGAAAACAACTTTTTTACTTGTCTTTGTCCCCAAATATGTTATATTTTTTACATTTCTATTGCCTTGACTAAATTGAAAACTAGGTTCTTTGCCTGGATTAATTTTCATCCTATAGAGTCACTGAAGGGTATATGCACATGGCTGAAAAGGGGTAAAGCATTATGAATTTATTAGGTAATCTGGAAACCAGATGGGTTTAGCCTCCAAATAGCATCAGCACCTAGTGACTGGGGAGTCAGAGGTTTTAAAGAGCTCTAGGTGGCCCTTTTCAACAGGGTACTCTCTCAGTGAGTTCAGATCCTGGGGAAGTCTGGAGGGGAAAGTTACTGGTCATTGCAAACGGAATGTGTTCTAAAGGAAAGGGAATGTTGGTTGTGAAATGATCTAAAAGTCAGTTTTCCAGGGGAGGGATTATCGATTCTATTATTTGATCAGACCTAACACTTCCTTTCCTTTTGATAAATTTCAAGATAATTTATTTATATTTTACTGTATGTATAATGTATCTCCAAATTATTTCTTTTGTAGTACATCATCTTTCTGAGGAATTTCACTAATATTTCTAGTATAGTAATTATCACATGCCATTTTAATTACCTGCTGATTATGGACACATTTTTCAACCCCTTTCATTATAACACCTTCAGGTGAGGGTCATTATAGTTATTTTTGCTTTTACACATCCAAGAGTATTTTTGACTTATACTTGGCCTTTAATAAATATTTGATGTGAAAAATTAATTCAGTAACATTTAAATTTTAGTTGTTAAATTTATCTAAGAGTGAGCAGTTTCTTAGTATCCTTAGTAAGGATACTTTAAAAATTGGTACTTATTTCTTAGTGGAATTTATAAACCTATGACTCGGGAATCATGATGTGACAGAGCCATTCTGTCATAGATAGGCCAGAGTTTAACAAACACAGTTCTATCATTTTCATGTGATTTCTGTTATTTGAATACATATTTTAAATGGATATATTTTTCCTAATTTATTTCACTTAGCACAATATCATCAGTGTTTATCCATGTTTTTACAAATGCCAAGATTTTATTTTTTTAAGGCTGAATAACATTTCATTGTGTACGTTCATGCATATCCATGTTTACCACATTTTCTGTATCCATCCCTCCATTGATGGACACTTAGATTGTTTTCATATTTGGCTATTGTAAATAGTGCTATAATGAACATAGGGGTGAATATATCTTTCTGAGTTACTGTGTGTTTACTTCAGGTAAATACCATGAAGTGGAATTGCTGGATCATGTGATAATAACTGTAAAAATAAACATAATGCAATATTAAAAATTAAGTTGCATTAAAATAAGTCTACACCATTAAAATAAAATATACTCATCTGAATGTATCTTAGTGTGCCCATATATTCTTTATGAAGTTCTTCTATGTGGTATATAAATATGTGTATCACTGAAAAGAAATTTCAATTGACCTGAAAAGAAAACATATGTTTAACTGATTATATATGATTTCAGAGGGGGAAACACACTATTACTTTTTTAATGGCCTCATATTCTTAACTTCTTTAGGATGGAGGCTGCTTAATGATTAGGCAACTTCTGTTTTTTAATCTTCCTGCATTGAAGGTAGGCTCTTAGATACCTGCCCACAGAGATCAGAATACTGGGGCTTATCTTTCTTCACAATTACATTTCAAAGGAGTGACTCTTGGTCCCCAAAAAAGACCTTTCTGTGTTGTGAAACTGGCAAGAGGCTGGGAAAAGATTTACATCTCAAAGGGACAAAAAAGAATTTACAATAGCAAGTTATCTAAAGTGGATGCTCTAAGAAAATGAAGGGCAAGGGCCCAGACAGAGTCAGGAAAAGGTTGTCTAAAGTCGAGTCTAGCTGAGGGGAACATTAAGGCCATCACAGTTAAAAGGAATTGAGAAGAAATGGATATTCAGGTTTCCCTGCCATTTATCAAATTATTTAAATAAAAATTCTCATCTCTGCCAAAGTTTTAGAACTTCTAAATTCATCATGCCACTCAGTAAAAGTTTTATAGCCCACATTAATGATGTGGGAAGTTAATTTGACTGACCAAATCTGATGAATAACTTTTTCTTATAAAAATGACCAAAAAAAAACCCCACACAAAAACATCTGAAGCAAGTAGTTCAGAAATATCCTTTCAAAACACTATTTGACAAGTGCCATTTTGTTCCCATTATTTTTAACACTTGATGATATATTGTTAAATGGGTTTACTAAGTTTTCAGGGCTAGTTTTCTGCTATCAAATATTGGCTGGGAGGCCTGCTGAGACTTTAAGAATGTGTGAGAATAACCCAGGATAATGAACTGAAAGTCAGTCATCTTGGCCCAAATGTGTGCATACTGTACTGTGGGTCTTTCATTAGAAAGCACTGAGTGACAAAGGGTGGCTCCTCTCAGCCTATCAGAGAAAAAAAGATTCTCTTTATTTATACACCTAATTGATTTGGAGGATCTGTGTGTATCAATGCTAGACAGTGTTCCAACAAAACAAAAACCTAAAACTAAACAAAAAAGTCTAATCCATACTTGAAGTGTCATTAAAAATGCAAGCAGAGTATCTCACATTGATCAGTAACAAACCAAAAGGAATGGCAAGAGGGCATTTTTATAAAACTAATTACCATGTCAGATGCTTAAAATACAAAGTTTGTGAATTCTGTGCAAAATAACCCTCAGGCACTAGGCTACCATCTGCCTTGGGGAGGAGTCTATTGTTAAACTTTGTTACTCTAGTGATGACAATTTTTTCCTAGGAACTCTCCTGCTCCTTCCCTCCATGCCCAACCCCTCTCTCTCTCTTACACACACACACACACACACACACACACACAGCAAAGTGGCTTAAACTCTTGACCAAAGGAGCCAGTTCAGATTAGATGAAATTAACACAAGAATTCTACAGAAAATATATACATCGTTGTTTTTGATTCAGGTTGTTTTCCTGAGCAGAATGCAAGGGTGATTGTCTATCTGTGGTTCTCAACCTTCCTAATGCCGGGACCCTTTAATATAGCTCGTCATGTTGTGGTGACCCCCAACCATACTTCATAACTGTAATTTTGCTACTGTTATGAAACGTAATGTAAATATCTGACATGCTATATGTGTTTTCCGATGGTCGCGACCCACAGGTTGAGAACCGCTGGAGATGGATTTGATGAAGCTATGAACAAAATGTGATAGGTGAAAACAGTGGAAATTTATTGGAAGCAAATACAAACTCCCATGTAGAAATGGGGTCCCTAAAGGGTAACCCACTAAGCCCCTTTTTCTAAGGTTTATAAATGCTGTAGTTCTTTGTCTCTTCATGCTTCCTTCTAATTGGACCCCTTCCCCACTTTATGATCCTGCTAGAGGCCTGGTGCACAAAATTCATGCATGGGTAAGGTCCCCAGGCCTGGCTGGAAATCAGGGCAGATTGAGGCCTTCCTTTCCCCAGCTGCCAGCTGCCAGCTGTTAGCTGCCAGCTGCCAGCTGCCAGCCAGGCCTTCCTTCCCCTGGCTACTGGCCGGGGCCTTCCTTCGTTCCACACTGCCCCCTGATGATCAGTGCAAGTTATAGCGAGCAGTCGAACTCCTGGTCAGTGGAACTCCTGAGGGGACAATTTGCATATTAGCCTTTTATTATATAGGATGCTCTTCTAATTGGTCACTCTTTTTGCAGAATATCAGTTTTAAAGCCCTAACCCCATGTGGTGCTCCTCTTTTCTTCTCCCCCTTATCTTGTAACATTTCTCTCGCCTGTGAAAATCTGTTTTCCTCTTTCTGCCATTTGTGGACATTTTTCTATCCTCTGTGAAAGTTTGTTTCCTTTTTCCCCATACTCTGTGATTATTGTTGATCTTCTGTGAATGTATACCTTTCTCTCCCCTTATCCTGTGGCACTTTTCTATTCTCTGTGAATGTATGCCTTCTGGCGGCTCCAAGCCCTCACCTATACATTCCTTCCCTGTGGACCCTCTTTATTCCTAAAACTCCCTAAACCTGCCTATTTTATCCCTAAAATTTCTTTCATTTTCATATATTTCACTAATTTTAATTATCTTGAGCTCGCTCTTATAATTAGGAAAAATGTTCAACCAAAGACAGGGTTGAAGTATAGAATTTAATCTTTATGCTAAAAGAAAAAAAATGCATTTTTATATGCCCCCACATTCATTCCCATCCTTGTCCCTCATTTATTCTTTTGTAGTGAAAAAGTAACGTCACATAAAGAGATAATTTCCAAAATATAAAAAGAACTCATACAACTCAGTAGCAGAACTAATAACCTGATGAGAAAATGGGATAAAGACTTGAATAGACATTTTCCCAAAGGAAACATACCAATGATCAACAAGTGCACCCAGAGTTGTTCAATATTACTTATCACTAAGGAAATGCAAATAAAACCCCCAGTGAGGCCCATAGCTTAGTAGGAGGCTGAGAGTGGACCAAGATGGAGACATGAAAGCCCACAGAACTGCCCTCCTCTGGAGGACTCGGGGCCCACACAACAGCTCACTCAGAGAAATCCAGAAACTAGCCGAGTGACTCCTTCCTGCACATCAGGCAAATGAGAACATACCCACAAGGAAAGGGTAGGAAAGGCTGAGTCACACTCTCACCATGTTGTCACTGGACAAACAATGGGCCTATGTTGCCTGTCAGTACTTGAGCCAATTAAGGACAGACACGGTTGAATCATTATGAGCATTTATTCCAATATTGCCAGTTATATGGGAGAGCAACAGGTCATCCACAAAATTCTACTCTGCAGCCTACTATAAGCCAACTGCTTATATTGGTAGAAGTACAAAGGAAAGTAGACAAAAGGGCAAAGGGGCAGTTTACAGATATGCAAAAGGACTGGGGATCTTCAAAAGGCTTAGTGATGGGCAAGGGTTGGGGTTACTTGGGGAAATAGCCAAAGGGTAGGCCAAATGGGCAATTAACAGGTAAGCAGACTGGAGATTTGCAAAGGCCTGCAGGTATGCAAAAAGGGCTGGTGATTCTGGTTTCTGCAGCACAGTTGTTAATCTTTTCATGATAATAGGCAGCTCCAAATGGGGAGGGTGGCCTGCATTTCCAGATGAGCTCCCAGGTCTGGAGTGCAGCTGCCAGCCAAGTTAGAATGTGCCTTCTTTAATCAGAATAAAACAATCATGGTTAACAGAGCATGATTAATAATGTCTTACAATACGAGCTGGTTCTCCAACATTCTACTAGAATTTCTGCTCCCTTTCAATATGGGTACACATTTAGGACCTAATGCTAAATGAAATGTCATTCACAGAAGGACCAGTACTGCATGATTCCACGTATATGGAGTATCTAAAATAGTCACACTCATAGAAGCGGGGAGTAGAATGGTGGTTTTCAGGGTTTGAGTGAAGGGGGAAAAAGGGACATCAATCAGGGCATAAAGTTTCAGTACAAATAAGTTCTAGCGGTTTGCCCTACATTATTCTATTGTACAGTGTACGTTTGTTCAGAGGTTAGATTTCATGTTATGGGTTCTTATTGCAACAATATATGCATATATATTTAAAGAGGTCTCCTCTATGCCTCTGAACATGTTTACTGAGACGCAGTGTCCATCCCCTTAGACTGGATTGACTACTTCAGAGGAGCTAAGCAGAGAGGCAGGGAGCCAGAGATAGGCATTTACACTAGAAAAAAACTAGGAAATTTTACCTAGAGGAAAAAATATCAAAACTAGAAAAGATTATTTAGAAAGATTTAGGCATCTACCTTTTTCATTTAAAATACTCATATCTGGAAGGGTGAGGCTTTGATGGACAGCTCAGCTTTTGTTGATAGTATCCTCAGAATTAAGTAAAAGTCTCTGATGGAAAAAAAAATAGGAGAAAGACTAATTGCAATGTGTTTAGTGATTTTTTTTCTTGTTATTTAACAACAGATCTGCTTTGCATTTCAGTTAGGTAATGTCATGTTTGGATGTGATTTGCTTTAAAACTGATAAACATTGAACTAGGGTGACTATTCATAGGAGCACCATAGTCAACTTCTGTGTTAATTCAGAAGGCTCTTCCAATGGAATCCATATGGTTTACAAATACTGTGCAATTGAAAGAGCTGCAATTTCAAACCTTTTCATCATTTTCTCAGGAATTTTAATAACAGCATTATCCCATTGATCTGACCCTGTATGAGATTACCAGTATGTTATAAAATGTTCTTAAAAGAATAATTTTATGCTAACACTTCATGTTGATGAAAGAACATAAAATGATACATGTATAGGCTTATGTATACTGCACTGAAATGAATCTTCATTTTCACTGTAGTCCATACAAATTAATCAAAACAAAGGGGGGAAAAAGGTTCTAGCACCTTTGATTTTATGTGTGCTGTTTCTCTCTAGGTATGGCTTTGTACGCCACAAAGGTACCACCGCGTGGCTCTGTTAGTGGTCCCAATGATGCTTTCTACATCACAGCCACCTGACAAGAAAGGAGGTAGCTCAGAGCAAATGAATGTGCTTATGCTTGTTGGATGAAAACAGAATGGCCTATCTGGTTTTGCCATCATCCTACCATTGCTTAAAAGTGAGAATGAATAAGTCAGGCTCAAGTCTAAGTTTAAGGTGACACATAAGTAGATTTATTTAGTCTTTAAGAAAATACAATAAAAAGGCATTCTACCCAAAGTGCAAGCATGTTAAGATCCATAGACCAGGTACCAACTGATGATTGTATCATTTCCTACAGGATTAGAGATTGGCCTTCAAATCTAGGAAGAAACTGTTGGCATATGAGTAATAGAAATATTTAAGTCAGGCCTAAATATTTGAATGCCCTTAACTTTAGTTCATCCTCTTTATTTTATAGGAAAAGATACCAAAACATGCTCAGTTGTCCTATTTTCATTTCTGCTTAAAGAAATTGGAAGTTAATTTAAACATATCAAATGCATTTAAAAGTGTATGCTTGATTGAATTAGGTGTTTCCTGACTGAATTTGAGTTTAGTGATATGTGGAACTTAATTTTCTGTTTCCACCATACATATCTTAAATGCAGCAAACAATGATCAAGGTTGCTTGGGGACCGTGACCTTTGAATTCTAGCAATAAATAGTAAGATTAGAAATTCACTTACGGTTATAAGCACTGGTGGATTTAGAAAGGTCATGCGAGACAAGTATTGCCACCATAGATGAATTTTATATACATAAAAAATGTGAAGTTCTTACAAGATTGATGAAAATACCCTTTGTTCCAGGTACTGTAGTAAAGACTTTCACATGTCTCTCATTACAACTTCACAAACATTCTATCACATAGAGATGAAGAAAGGAAGGCCCCAAGAATGTACATATCCGGGTACCGGCCAAGCTGGAATTAAATGCCTGTCATGTCTGTCCACAGAATCAATGCTTGTGTTTGTTTGTTTGTTTAAATCACACTGGCTACCTATAGCACATTTCTCCTGACAATACTTTTTCTGCATAAATTGTTAATGTTCACTTACCAGTTCTGTGGATCTAGCTCCACTGAGCTTTCTTACTTTGTATATTGTTGTTGGAAACTTTTCAAAATGATATCCATATGAAAAGCGAAAGAGTATGCATGTTATTACTCTCATTTTATTGACTTAAAGGTCATTATACATTCTCTGTAGCTTTGTCTGTTTTTATGCAACTTCCCATTTATTATTGACCTTTCAAAAACTTATAAAATTTGTGGTAATTTTTATCTGATTCCATAGTATTTGAAGCATGACTGTGTTCCATCTTCTACACACAGAACTAAGCTTTTAAATAGTTCAAACCAAAAAGTCTCACATTTAAAGCAAGTTGAAAACAATTATTAGAAAAATGTGAATTAATTTAAACTCGGTTGGAGGCCTTTCCTCACCCATCCATCCATCTGCCTTGACTTGGGTATGTGCTGACTTGCTTTGGGGGTTGCCTTTTAGTAGAGCAGAATTGCATCAAAAGGCAATAAAGTTGAAGAAAGGAATTTAGATACTGTGCTATAGGGCAGAAACACTAAAGTTTGTGCTCTCTCAATTAAATTGAGCAGCTTTTATGTTTTTCTGCCCATTAGTTCAAATGATAACAGTGTGAAATGCCAAGTGTATAGCAAGACCAATTTCAATTGCTTGCTCTCCTGTTTGGGGAGATAGGCCATATGTAGAGATTGCCAAACAGTATTGGTAAAGGAACCTTGAGCAGATAGCATATTAACCACAATCAGTTCCCTAGCAGCCAACATTTAGGTATAGTGGCCTAGGATTCATGATACATTCTGGAATGATTTACTACTAAGATGTTTAATTATATACCAGAAAAAGTGATATCGCTACACTAAGGAGTTCCTGAATTATGAATGTGCAGGACATTAAAACAAAATTTTTTCTTTGACCCTGTGTTATTTGGTTTTAAAGGGCAGCCACGGCATTTATTCTTGGTGGCACTGACAAGTGACCACTGACTATGATTTACTAGATGAGGCAAATCTAATGTATCTAGTTTTTTTTTCCTAATCTGATTTATGCATGTGTGAAATGTATTTTAAAATGTTTGAAGAGTTTCCAAGAAATTATAAAATGGTATGAAGGCAGTGCCAGTTTTATTTATATGCATTTCATTCAATTAGTTGCAAAGTAGCTTCTGTATAGATATAGAACACATAGATACATATACTTCTTATAGATACATTTAGAATTTTCAGTTAAACTGATTACTGGCTTTGTGACCTTAGAAAAAAATCACTTCAGCAATCTGTGATTTAGATTTGTTCTATATGTATATTAGAAAAATAACCAAAATCAATCAATGAAGTTGCATCTTATTAATGAAAGTTTTTGAAGGGGTGAATGGACCACATGTTTTTTGACCTATTAACCATGGAACCCAATAAAATGCTGGTTAACATATTAAATAGAAACCCGTAACAAGGAAAAGAACAATAATGGAGTTACCAAAATTAGGTTCAACAAATATGTGGTCAAGAAAAGGACAAGTGGAGTGTTGAATTATGAAGACTTATGCAGGAAATTAGGATCTAGAATTAGTATTAGCACAGGAGCACAGATTGAGTGCTCATGTACTTGTGGCAAGGACTGTTGTCAGAGTTTCCCATAAGTTAATTCAGTCACAAAAATGCATATTCTACTTGTGTATTGGATTTTGCTATGACAATTAACCCATCTCTCTTCTTTGTTTTGAGTTGTTTCTTCTTCACTGGTTCTTTCATTCAGCATAAGACGTAATATTGCTTACAACTATCTTGATGTAACCTTTCTAATTAGCATGCACTTTCTCTTCTTTCATTAATTAAAACTTCTTAGGCAGAGCTGTCTATATTTATTCTTCCCAACTACTTTTATAAATACTCTCTTGTATTCATCTTACTTGATAATTCAAGGGCCTTTGGCACTTATGGTGCTCTCTGTGTCTTGAAACATTTCCTCCCTTTTCCTTGCATATCATTCCCTGCCCGCATTTGTATTATCTCACAAGTTACACTTCCTCATATATTTTGCTAGATTTTTCTCTGCTTTCTAAACTCAAAATATGGAGTATTAAACATCGGGGTATCTTAGAGCTCAGTCTTTGAATTCCTTCTTTCCTTTCACTCACATCCTACATGATTTTGTGTAGTTTCTCAGACAAATATCACATGATCTCACTTATTTGTGGAATCTAATGAACAACAAAATAAGACCCAAAGAATGGAGGCATGGAATATACTTATATGCATAGCCCATGGACACAGACAATAGAGTGATTAAGACCTGGGGGGTGGGGAGGTTTGTAGGGGCTGGAAGGATGGAGAGTAATGGGGGAGAAATGGGAGACATCTGTAATACTGTCAACAATAACAAAAAAGAAAGACAATTCTTTAATGCTGAAGACACTTAAATATAGCATGTCAAAATCTGAACTTTTGATTTCTATCTGTAATCTGTGCCTTTATTGTTGTTCCCTATTTCAGTGAATAACACCCAATTTCTTAAATAAAAACTTTGGGAGTTTACCTTGACACACACTCTCTCTCAAGCAAATTCTGTCAATCATGCATTTAAAACATGCCCAGAAGTCAGACTGTTCACTCTACCTATACACGTAATGCAAACACTGCATATACCAAGCCTCTAATAACTGTTGCCTGAATTACTGCAATAGTCTCCTAATTGGCCTCTATGCTTCCATTTTCTAAGTAGGCATATCACTGTCAAATTTCAGAACACTAAGGTTTAAAAAAATATATTGTATCCAGAGAGGAGAGAAAAATATGCCTGCTAAGTAATTTGAATGAGCGCAATGACTACTTCTGAAGAAAAATCAATTAAATTTGGAATATAGCAAAAACGACTGAACATGTTAAAATGGAAAAAATAGCTATTCAAGGACTCTGAATTTTTAACTTCCATTCATGATTTTTTTTTGTAAGTTAGTTTGTGCTATTGCAAGTCAAAGTATAAAGCAAAAAAAGGAAGAAGAACTAGTGGGATTTAGGAGATGGAAACCCAATCCATAAACATTGTCAGTTAATTTCTAGGATGCCATCTATCCAGCAAGCCTGGAGGCAACAGGTCCAGGCAGGCTCACAGGCAGACTGGTATTGGTGTGGGGGAGACAGTGCCAGCTCTCAAGCGATAATTATGACATATTCAAAAATTTTGCTAACTTTGTTTGGTAGCTTGAAATTGGCCATGGTGAAAATATTTATACCACAGAAACTGGCAGGAGCTACAAATCACCTCCTGCCCTCCCTGCCCCAGAGAGCTAGCTGATCAGAACATCACTGACCAATCTCTATAGGCTGAGGTTGTGGGAGAAATACATGTAGAATAATTATTCACAAGGAAATTGTTAGAAATGCAAATTCTTGAGTAACATCCTGACCTATTACTAAGTCAGAAACCTTAGGTGGGGAAGCCCAGCAATCTGTATGTAGATATATGTATTCTGGCACATGTATTCTGTTGTTTTGTTTTTTTCTTATTGTCTAAAGTTTTACATATGTCTCCTTTTTCCTCAATTGACCTCCCCCCACCCCAGCCATTCCCACCCTGGGCAAGCCCCCACCGCCCCAGTGTCTGTGTCCATTGGTTATGCTAATATGCATGCATACAAGTCCTTTTGTTTGCATGCATATTAGCATAACCTGACACATTAAGTTTTGAGAATAACTCCTATAGAGTAATTTATACCTGTAATGGTTTATGAGGTCATTATATCAAAAAGGAAATAATTTTATAGCTTATCTCTTTCTGAGACTCATTCTGGAAAATACTTACTGAAGTAATACTGGTTAAACTTATTTATAATTTTTTTTAAAGCTTAAGGAAATCTAGGAAAATGCAAATGGCCACTCTACAGAAATGAATGTGCTTTGTCATGATTATTGTCCACTGAGACTCAGGTAGCTCTGCATTTCAGTTCTTTCCAAACCCAGACAGACTCAACTACATAAACTTGAACATATTCAACATGATTTCTGTTTTATTTTACAGAGAACTCATGATATCTATAATAATAAAAGCACAACATGCTATTTAGACCAGGTGTCCTTCTGGAGGAAGCTGGGGCTGGCAGCCACGGGGAAGGAAGGCCTACTCTTGAACGAGTTTCATGCATCGGGCCTCTAGTTGCTATATAAAAATTTTCTCAATGTCCAGATGGCATTTTTTGTCCTCTCTTAAAATAATTGGAAACAGCATTTTGAGAAATAACCCTTATACAAGTCACTCAACATCTCAGAAGCCAAAAAGGGCAACACGTACACAAGAGTCTCTTAATTTGATAAGGTAGCCTGGCCTTATCTGTCTTACTCCTACATTTAAATAAAATTTTATCCATCTTACTCCTACATTATAATGAAATTTTATGCTATGAGTTAGACTTTGAAAGCCCTTTTCAAACTTTTGCTCATGCTTAATTATCTCAAAAATACAAAAAAAAAAGGTAAACAATTATAAATCTTGTAACAAAAATCTGGGCATGCCTCTTTCTGCTACAGATCTGACTTGCACTATTTTTTTTTAATTTGCTAATGATTAAGTTGGACCCTCATTGTTGCCACGAAATATGCATGCACAAATATATGAGTGTTTGAAAAGTATTTTTTATAATTATCTGGGGGAATAGCCAGTTCAGGCTGCTGCTAAGGTGGTGAGTTTGCCCACAATGCAGGCTGCTTCTCCAAAGATCAACCGAAGAGAAACTTCTAAGGAAAACATAGAATTTAAAAAGTATCAGACAAAGCTGTGAGGAGACTTTTTAAAAATATGGTTTAAATTATCTTGCTCCCCATTTTAGAAAATCAAATACAAAATACCATCTGCGGGCGCACATACAGTGCGATTGAAACTTCATGGCCCATGCGCAGAAGTCGGTATTTTGTGGAAGAGCTGGTATTTTGTGGAAGAGCCACACTGAAGGGGCCAAAGAGCTGCATGTGGCTCGCGAGCCGTGGTTGGCCGAGCCGTAGTTTGCCGACCACTGCCCTAAAGTGACACAGATGAGCCTCTAGCTTTTGGCCCATCTACAATACATACTGCCCAAAGAATGTACACTAAAGCACACTAACACTTCAAATGAATTATAGGTGACACTCAATGACAAATATATTAGTATATTCCAATATGGTAGAATTTTCAAGACTCAGATTTTAAAGCAAGCACAATACTAGTACACACATAAAAAGAACTAAGGGAGCATGTTAGCAATATAAAACTAAATAATAAATCAGAAAGAGAAATAAGCAGATATAGTAGGTAAGAAAAAATAAAATGAAGAGCAATGTTGATGGGCTATATGAGACAATGAATAACTGAAGAGAGCATAATTCTATCAATCCCTTCCAAGGGAAAGAGTTAGTCACTGAATAAATTTATGAAGGGAAAAGACACAAAGAACACTGTATTGAAGTAAAGAGGATAGACAAAAACACCTATATGATATATAATTCTATTTGTAGAGTATTCAAAAACAGACAAAATTAATTTATGATGTTAAAGGATTTTTCTAAACCTTTGTGTAAAAGTTTAACTGTTATTGAAACCCTAATTCTAATTTCTATTCTAGAGGGATGTCATGAAATTTTTATATCTAGCCATTTCCCAAGTTATGTCTTTTGCTGTCTCAGGGCCACACTTTAAGAACTACTACATAATAATAATAATAAAAAGCATAGGTCATGTATCATTAGCCTTGTTTTTTTCCAAATTTATGCCATAATTTTGCCTAAATTTAAAAGTCAATTTAGGATAAGTACATATATGTATGCAATACAAACATAGACAACTTAATAAATTCTCTTATTATTTACTAGAGGTCCAGTGCATGAATTCATGCATGGGTGGGGTCCCTCTGGGTGGCCTGTAGGGATCAGGCCAAAACCCGTAGTCCAACACCACCTGCAGCTCCTACCTGCTACTCCCACTCATCCTGACCATGCTGTGCCTGCCTCAGGCTCACGCCCAATCAGTCCCTACAGGGAGAGGATCACATTGCCGCAGCAGTGCTCACCAGCCATGAGCCCTGTATCTGGTGCCCTCCCAAGGGGAGTGGCCTGCGGGATCAGGCTGAAACCGGATTTCTGACATCCCCCGAGGGGTCCCGGATTGCTAGAGGGCACAGGCCAGGCTGAGGGTCTCCACCAGTGCATGATCGGGCTGGGAAGGGACTGCAGGAGGGCTCCAGGGCATGTCTGGCCCATTTTACTCAATCCCGATTGCCTGGACCCCAGGAGCAAGCTAACCTACTGGTCAGAACATCTGCCCCCTGGTGGTCAGTGCACATCATAGCAAGCAGTTGAGCAACCTTAGCATATCATTAGCATACTACGCTTTGATTGGCTGGTTGGTTGTTCTGCCATTCAGTCTATTTGCATATTACCCTTTTGTTATATAGGATAAGCAATAATATTTATATGAAATCTCAAGAGCTTTGATATTTATGAAACAATATTAAAATTAAAATATGGTCTCCCATCTTACCTCTAAGTCCTTTATCCAGTTTAAGTTTATTTTTGTGTATGGTGTAAGTTGGTGGCCTAGTTTCATATTTTTGCATGTATCTGACCAATCTTTCCAATACCATTTATTGAAGAAACTGTCTTGATTCCATTGTATGCTCTTGCCTCCTTTGTCAAATATTAATTGAACATAATGGCTTGGGTCAATTTCTGGGTTCTCTGTTCTTTTCCATTCGTCTATACGTCTATTCGTGTGCCAATTCCAGGCAGTTTTGAGATTAGTGGCTTAGTAATATAGCTTAATATCTGGTATTATGATCCCTCCAACGTTGTTCTTCTTTCTCAAGATTGCTACGGCTATTCAGGGTCCTTTTTTATTCCAGATAAATTTTTGGAGACTTTGTTCTAGGTCTGTGAAATATGCCTTTGGTATTTTAATGGGGATTGCATTGAATCTGTATATTGCTTTGGGTAGTATGGATTTGGTGGTAGAACATAAAAATCTTAGAAAAATCCATAGGCAACAAAATATCAGACATATATCATAGCAATATATTTACCAATACAGCTCCTAGGGCAATGGAAACTAAGGATAAAATAAATAAATTGGACTACATCAAAATAAAAAGCTTCTGCACAGCAAAAGTAACCATCAACAAAACAAGAAAGCCCACACCATGAGTGAACATATTTGCCAATATTGTATCCAATAAGGGCTTAATCTCCAAAATGTATAGGGGACTCATATATCTTAACAAAAAGAAGATAAACAGTCCAGTCAAAAAATGGGCAAAAAACTTAAATAAATACCTTTTGAAAGTTAACATACAGAAGGCCGAGAGACATATGAAAACATCCTCTAAGTTGCTAATCATCTGAGAGATGCAAATCAAAAAGAAATGAGGTACCATCTCATACCTGTCAGAATAGTTGTTATCAACAAATCAATCAACAACCAGTGCTGGCGAAGATGTGGAGAAAATGGAACCCTCATGCACTGCTGGTGTGAATGCATACTAGTGCAGCCATTGTGGAAAACAGTATGGAGTTTCCTCAAAAAATCAAAAATGGAACTCCCATTTGACCCAGTGATCCCACTTCTAGGAATACTAGTATATCCCAAGAAACCAGGAACACCAATCAGAAAGGACATATGCAACCCTATGTTCATAGCAGCACAATTTACTATAGCTAAGATTTGGAAACAGCCTAAGTGCCCATCAGCAGATGAGCTGATTAGAAAACTATGGTACATCTACACAATGAAATATTACACTGCTTGACAAAAGAAAGAACTCTTTCCATTCATAACAGCATGGATGGACCTGGAAAGTATTATGCTAAACAAAATAAGTCAGAGAAAGATAAATATCACATTATCTAACTTATTTGTGGAATATAATGAACATTATAAACTGATGAACAAAAATAGATATAGAGACAAAGAAGCATCTAACAAACTGTCAAACTACAGCGGGAAGGGTTGGGGGGTTGGGTAAGAGATCAACCAAAGGACTTATATACATGCATATAAGCATAACCAATGGACACAGACACTAGGTAGGGTGAGGGCATGGGCCAGGGGGTGAGGTTGGCCAGGGGGGAGGTCAATGGGGGAAAAAGGAGACATTTTTAATACCGTATGTAATACTTTAAACATAAAATAAAACTAAAAACACAAAACAAAAAACACATGTATCAGTGATATAACAAAATTTTTTTCAAAAATTATGCTTTATATAAGCATAACCAATGGACATAAGACACTGGGGGATTGGGGAGGCTAGGGGACTGTCTAGGGCGGGGGGATAAAATGGACACATATGTAATATCCTTTGTAATACTTTAAGCAATAAAAAAAAATTATGCTTTAGTTAATAAAATATTGATATTAAAAAAATTAAATTAAAATATATTTAATTCTATTTAGTTTATAAGGATTTTGATGAAATAATACACTCATAATAAAATTATCAGATATGGAATGGATTAGGTATAAATATATTTAGTATAATTATAATAATACTATTCATTATAATAGTAAAATTACATTATAAATAGATGAGAAAATTAACATTTTAATGAAACTGAGTACAAAAGCAAACTTTTACTCTATTTATTAGATTCTAGGAAAAATACACTTCCTGATACAAAAATTTCCCATACATATTAAAATATTTTGTTCAAATAAATGGATATGAAAGTGATAGTTGAAGATTCAAGATTAAGATTAATATTGTTTTACCATAAATATATATTAGTTTAGTGCTTTATTTTAATACTAATTTATACTTTGTTGTCTACTTTGTAATGGACATTCATCTGTTTGCATCATCATTGTCAAAACCAATCAATTTTAACAGGTTATATAAAAAGGGTGGCAGGAACAGAAATCAAATAGCAATAATATATCATAGATGTAAGCTCTTAGAAAAGCTTTCTAAATATCAATATGAAGTGATTGATAATTTAGAATGAATCCAAATTACTTTGAAAAATAACACTAATGGCAAAATAAGGCTAGAAACACTTTAAGAATTGTGTGTTTTGGGAAACAAGGGTAAAATGTTAAGAATGATATGTTATAGCACATACCAGCCTTCAAAAGCAAACAGACAACTGAAACTCAAAAACTGTACCCAGGCTTACTTTTTAGATAAAATATATATCCATTATCCATAAATTGTTTAACTCCCTTCTGTGTTTCCTGCAACACACCAGAAAAGGGGTTCGGGGTGGGTGGGCAATACTGAACAACAACAAAAAAAATCTGCATGCCTTTATCCCATAGTGGTTCTTCCTAAAGAGACAGTATAAGAAATGCTGTAAAAAGGAATCCAAAATTCCATTGCAATATCAGTGCTTAGAAGAATGTGCAAGGTCTACAGAGTGAGTTTGACTAGCATTCTCATTTTCCAGTGTTTCCTTTTGCAATAAATGGGCAATTTCATTAAAGACTTCCATACGCCAGAAACTTTGCTTTTCTTATCATCTCTTACACCTCTGTATCAATATTTGATATCTAATCCATCAACAATACTATTTTTACATCTCTGCAATCATTTTCTCTCTTCATCTCCATTTTCACCACTCAGAAACAATTTCCTATTGTCTTTTAGGTCTAAAGCAATAGTACTAATAAATCTCCATGTGGCTGGCTTCCCTCCAATCCTCTCCACAGTTGTAGCCAAGTATTATTTTAAAAATGTAAGTCTGACCCCATCAGTGACTTCTGTTGAATATTGCAAAATGCAAGTCTGACCCTTTCAAATAGCTTCCTAGTGCGGAAAATGCTGTGCAATGTCCCTAGACTTGTATAACCCACACGTTGCCTACCTGGTCGTTGTCTTACATCTCTGTCCCTCCTTTGGATAGGGCCCAAGAGCCTACTCCTTCCTTTCCAGAACACGTTTCCTTGCACAACATTATCTATCTTCTTTCTTTTCATATTTTCTGTTTATATGAATTTTTAAAAGATATTTTTCATGCATCTGGATTTTAAGCTATTTTTTAAAATGTAAAATTGGGTCATTCCACTGTGCTCACACATTTTATCTTAGAAACTTTAATTTATAAAAGTTTAAGATTTACAGAAAAATTGAAATTCCACAACGAGCTCCCATATATCTCACACTCATTTCAAAAACTGTAATATATAGCTAAATTGGTGTTTATGGGGGTGGAGGGCAGTGTGGGGATAAGGACACATATGTAATACCTTAATAAAGAAAAAATACTTAATTTAAAATGTTGTTGTTTTCATTTTGAGATCAAAGGTATGAGAATTTTCCTCCCCCTCCCCACAGTTTTATTGACATAGTTTGAAAAATAAAAAATTGTATATATCTGAGGTAGACAATGTGATGACAATATACAGAAACATTGTGAAATGACTATGATGATCAAATTAACACTTCCATCACCTGACATAATTCTTTTTATTTACTTTTGTGTGGTGAGAACAGTTGACATGTACTCTCTTAACAAATTCCAAGTGTACAATGCAGTTTAATTAACTAACTCCCAGTGCTATTTGATCTTGAATCATTATATTAGAAAAATGAAACATGAAAATACACAGACATGAAATTTCCACCTTAGCAAGGTGGAAATAGCAAGTTAATCACAATGAAAACAATAACTATAAAAACAGAAATTAATGAGGTAGAAAACAGAGAATATTAATGAAGCTAAAATTCATCATTTTAAAAGATTAATAAGGGTGATCAAAAACTAGCAGACCTAAACAATGAAAAAGAGAAAATACAAATAACCACTATGTGATATGAAAGGGGGTATTAGTACATATCCTATAAAAATTAATCATAATAAGGAAATGTCAGTATCAACTATGTGAGGAAACATTTAGTAGCTTAGAAAAGTTACCTGAAAAACATATCTTATAAACATTGATTTAAGAATAAATATAAATTTTGATTAGTTCAGTTATAAAAATATTTAATTTATAATAAAAATCATTCATCCGAAGATTTCTGCAGGGTAATACAGCATCATTGGTGAATTCTATCAAACTATAAGAAATTAAAATTCTGTCAGTCTTGCACAAACTCAAAAAATGTATATGGATCATATAGTTATATTAGGAATGTCTTATTTGTATAGAATAAAGATCTTCACTGGCATAACTAAGTATATATCTACTAGAGGCACAGTGCAGGAAATTTGTGCACTGGTAGGGTCCCTAGTGGCTGCCAGCTGCCAGCTGGGGCCTCCCTCCCTTTCCCTGGCTTTTATTATATAGGACTAGAGGCCCGGTGCACAAAAATTTGTGCACTCGGGGGAGGGGGGTCCCTCAGCCCGGCCTGTGCCCTCTCGCAGTCTGGGACCCCTCAGGAGATAATGACCTGCTGGCTTAGGCCTGTTCCTGGGTGGCAGAGGGCAGGCCCAATCCCTAGGTGCGACCCCTGGTCGGGCTCAGAGCAGGGCCGATTGGGGAGTTGGGGCACCGCCCCCTGTCATGCACAGAGCAGGGCAGATTGGGAGGTTGCAATGCCACCCTCAGTCACGCTCAGGGTAGGGCCAATTGGGGGGTTGGGGCACCGCCCCCTGTCACACTCAAGGCAGAGTCAATGGGGAGGTTGCGGCGCCACCCCCTGTCACGCAAAGAGCAGGGCCCATCAGGGGGGTAGGGGCTCCATACCCTGTCATGCACAGAGCAGGGCCAATCAGGGGGTTGGGGCACTGCCCCCTGTCACACACAGAGCAGGGCCCATTAGGGGGGTTGGGAGCTCCCCCCTGTCATGCACAGAGCAGGGCCAATCAGGGGGTTGAGGAGCTCCCCCCTGTCACTCACAGAGTAGGGCCGATAGGGGAATTGGGGCACCGCCTCCTGTCACACTCAGGGCAGGGCGGATCAGGGGGTTGGGGCGCCGCCCTCTATCACCCACAGAGCAGGGCCGATCAGGGGGTTGGGGCGCCGCCACTGTCACACTCAGGGCAGGGCTGATGGGGAGGTTATGGCTCTACCCCGTCACACACAGAGCAGAGCCCGTGGGGTGGGGGGGTGTTGGGGGGACCGCACCCTGTCACACACAGAGCAGGGCTGATCAGGGGGTTGAGGCACTGCACCCTGTCACACACAGAGCCGCAGGGCAATCAGGGGGTTGGGGATCTCCCTCCTATCAGGCACAGAGCAGGGCTGATCAGGGGGTTGGGGCTCCTTCCCCTGTCACGAACAGAGCAGGGCGGATAGGGAGGTTGTGGCCCCGCCCCCTGTCACACACAGAGCCACAGGGCGATCAGGGGGTTTGGGCGCTGCCCCCTGTCATGCTGATCCCGGTGCCGGGAGGCCTGGCAGCTCCACTGATCCGGGTGCTGGGAGGCATATTACCCTTTTTCTATATAGGATAGAGGCCTGGTGCATGGGTGGGGCTAGCTGGTTTGCCCTGAAGGGTGTCCTGGATCAGGGTGGGGGTCCCCACTGGGGTGCCTGGCCAGCCTGGGTGAGGGGATGATGGCTGTTTGCAGCTGGTCATACACCCTTCAGGGTGAGGGTCCCCACTGGGGTGCCTGGCCAGTCTGGGTGAGGGGCTGAGGGCTGTTTTCAGGCCAACTGAAGCTCCCAACTGCTCCTTTTTTTCTTTTCTTTTTTTATTCTGGGCCATCTTTAGCTCTGGCTCCAGCTCTGAGGCCTCTGCTGCTGAAAGAAGGTATCTGGTTTGTTTCGGTTCTGTAATCGAAACAATGTATAACTCCAGCTCTGAGATCCCAGCTCACTGAAAGCTGGTTTCTGGGGTTTTGTTTAGCTTCTATATTTGTTACAATGTTTCTTAAACTGCAAGCTCAGAGGCCGGCAAGGCAGGTGGGGAATGTTGGTTTCCTCCATCACTGAAGCAAGCAAGCCTCATGTTAGTTTCAAGCTGCCTGGCTTCCAGCCGCCATCTTGGCTGGCAGTTAATTTGCATATCTCGCTGATTAGCCAATGGGAAGGGTAGCGGTTGTACGCCAATTACCATGTTTCTCTTTTATTAGATAGGATACTTAAGTTATTTCACAAAACTGAGCAGTGTTTACTTCTGCAATCGGACTGTTGAACCTAAGTGTAAAGAATAAACAATAAAAATTAATTTCCTGATTATATCCTTGCAATTTGCATTCTAAAATGAAAACACACACAGGCATACTCACTCTATCACACATACAAACACACACACCTCTGTTTTACACACATAAGCACACAAATTGAACACACATTGATTTCAATCTGTCAGTCACTGGTTCCATAGGCTTTCCTCTATTATTTTGAGTTTGAAGACTCAGCAAAGGGACCATGCTGTAGTTGCGATTAAATACTAATTAATTTTTACATTTTGCAATGATCATTTTGAATATCTGCAGAGTTTCACTCACTCTACAATAATGGGTACCAAACCAGAAAGGAAGGATCTATTACATTATAAGTTATATAATCTGGATAAAAGGCATATTCTCTGTTCCCTGTGGATTTAAGATTACAATTAGGTCTCAATAGGCCTTAAGTAATAATGTGATTCAATGCCACCCAATTATGCAACAGGATAATGAGGCTCCAACAGGGGCGAAGGATCCATTCATTGATTCTGTGCATTGTTTGCTGATTCAGGGGAGGGGAGGGAGAAAAAGAACTTTTACAAATACCTCCTGAAGTTATTTGCATTTTCTTTCATCGATAAATACTACCATATTTCACAAACTGAAGAATTTTGTATATGGTAAAATATAAATAAACTAACTGATGCCTCAGCATCACATTGGACAATGTAGATACAATTTAAAATTGATATATACTCATGATTATTTGTTTAATTTTTATCAGTATTTTGTATTTTATAAGCAAACATTTAATATCTATTAAATTCTCAGGATTAGCCTAGGATGAAATAAGACAAAACTAAGGTATGTTGTATGAGCATTAAACATAAAATATCACTTATTTTACTATGAAGACATTTCCATGTAAAACTATATGTGCAATTAGAGTATAATTTATAATAACCTATTCAGTAAAACCCACAAGGTGTAGGCTCTTGTTTGATTTCTATAATTAAGGTTTCCTTTTATATAAAACATCAATTACTAATAAATTCCTCCCAAAATCTACCTTTGAACCAAGGTGATGCCCTTTCCTTTCTAAAGTGATACCTTCTTTAACTTTCTATCTACCGGTCCCATAGTATAAGCAAATATCAGTCAATGTTTAAAGACGAACCCCTGATGTACCACACCTCCTGGCATTTACATACATGTATAGCTTTTCCCCTTACATTGAAGCTGGGTCTTTAACTGGAGTTTAATCAATATGATGCATTGAAAGTGATACTAAGGTTCTGCCAAGGCTGGATTATAAAAAGCTTTGTAGCTTCCATCTGGATCTTTGCAATATATGCTGTGAGGTGAGCCAACCACCATGTAAGAAGTCTGACTACCTTACCAACAAATAGAAGCTATATGAAGAGGACATTATTTAGCCAGCTTCAAGCTGTTTCAACCATCCACCTGAAGTGCAAGGCAAGTGGGGGCAAAAGTTGTCCTGAGCTCCCAGGCCAACACATCCTCAGATGACTCCAGTTCCAGACGCCATCTGTCTGCAGCAACAAACAGGACGCCAGGCAAATATGGACTAACTCAACCTAGTGAACCTCAGAATCTGGTCAGTGTATTATGGTTTAAGTCAAACTCTTTGGGTTCATTTTTTATGCAACATATATAAACAACATATTAGATAGCAAGTGTAAAGATTCAGAGATTTAAAATACTAGTAAATTACAAGACAGTGCAATTGTGTCATTAATAGAGATATAAACCTGTTAGGTTTTACAGTAATTTCCAGTTCCCTTTTGTACTTTAAATCCAAAGCCAAATCCTGATATAATGTACCTTTTCAGTAGCAGAATATAGAATGGATCATATATAATTAAAATAGTTAAGATTTATTGCCCTAACTGGTTTGGCTCAGTGGTCGGCCTGTGGACTGAAGGGTCCCAGGTTCGATTCCGGTCAGGGGCATGTATGTTGGTTGCGGGCACATCCCCAGTGGCAGGTGTGCAAGAGGCAGCAGATCAATGTTTCTCTCTCATCGATGTTTCTAACTCTCTATCCCTCTCCCTTCCTCTCTGTAAAAAAATCAATAAAATATATATATATTTTTAAAAGATTTACTTTTATTACTTTCTTTTCATATTGTACTATCCTATATAATAAAAGCCTAATATGCAAATTGACTGAACAGTGGAAGGACCAATCGCTATAACACGCACTGACAATCAGGGGGCAGACGCTCATTGTAGGAGCAGCCCCAGCCTGCAGGCTCCATGTCAGCCAACTTGGGTGCCATCAGGGGCCTCCCGATCCCCCTGCTGGTCACCCCACAGATCGGCCCTGATTGCTGTCCAGGCCTAGGGACCCTACCCATGCTCGAATTTTGTGCACTGGACCTCTAGTCTTTAGAATAAGAGGCATGGAGTTTCCTTGCTAAGCATATGCTTTGGTGTCAACTCTGATCCACTAGAATCCTAGATTTCTCTACAATGATAGGTTTCAAATGCTGCTGTAGACTCAGAGTGGAAAGAAAGCCATGAAAGGTGAAGCTTGCTGTCTTTGAGGAAAGCTGTAATATCAAACATAGCATGTATTTTCTATCCAAAGATTGAAATAACTTTCTTTTTCATTTTTATGTTTCCCGGTATGAAAGCAGATTTTACCACTGGAGGGATGAGTTAGAACTGTCTTTGGTCCTTCTACATACAGAGTAACTTTAGTGAGAATAGTTGGGCCCCAACTTATAGGATAGCTTCTCCTAGAGACCACCAAAATATGAACTTGAGAGGGGATAAACTGTGTTCCCTAACCAAGGTATTTCAAGGAAATACTAAGCATACTGCTAAGACAGAAGAGTGCTCATTGGGACAGTTTGTTTAGGTGAAGGCTCAATATTTAATCTCTAGTACACAAAAAAAAAACAAAACAAACCTATGGCTCAAGTTAAAGCACTGATATATTTATTCTTATTAGTCCAATTTTCTTTCCCTCTTCTTTATTCTGCTCTCTAGGTGGGTGTTTCACTATATAATTTTTTCTGATATTTATTATGTTATTAAGACTTTAGTTTTAAGAGCTATTTAAGTTTCCCAGAGAAACTGAGGGGAAGATAGAGAATTCCCATATGCCCTCTAACCACACACAAGCACAGCCTCTCACATTATTAACAACCTCCCACCAAATTGGTACATTTATTATTATTGATGACTCTACGTTGACACATCCTATTCACCCCAGGCCATAATGTACATTGATATGATACATTCTGTTGGTTTTGGACAAATATATATGGCATGCCTGTCATTACTGCACAATGCAGAGTATTTTCTCTACCCTAAAAATCCTCTGTGCTCTACCTATTTATCTCTCCCCAAACCCAAACCTCTGTCAACCTCTGAACATTTTACTGTCTATATAGTTTTGTCTTTTCTAGAATGCCATATAATTAGAATAATACATTTTCCTTAAATTTACTTACTAATGCTATTTAAGTAAAGGTGTAACTCATCGCTAGATGGCCTAAGTACAATATTCTAGGTAATTTACATAGAAATCAATCATGTAGTAAATATGATGTCAGGATGAAGTAAGTGTTAATATTATAGTTATCTCACAGATACCAACTAGAGGTTCAGTGGACTGGGCGTGTAACAGGAGTAAGTTGTATCAGAGTGATAAGAGACTGACTAGGACATTGCACACTGCTATCACTATGAATATGCCAAAGGGGGAAAACTGTGTTTTCTTATGTGTTATGAAACAGAACACCAGTGGAAGAGAACAGGAACCACATTAGCTCGAGCTCAGTGAGTGATGGGTAATACATTTTGTAATCTTGTCTTATTTTGAATAATATCATGATAAATTACATTCTGATGTGCAACTGGTTTTGAACATAGCAAAGTGATAAAGAGTATTTTTATTTACTATAGTGGGTAAAAAAGAACATAATAAGTCACATCCGAATATAAAACACGAATTCAACATAATCCTTATAGTATTCTGCTCTAATAATTATGCAATTATAATTGACTAAATTAGTTGCCATTGACAAGGTAGTCGTTATTAATTTATTTAAATTAACCCTCATTTTATTCATTTAATAACTACCTTTCTCTGTCAACTTATACATTTTAGTAAGTAGCACTCAGCCAGATCATAAGCCTTTATCCTAACTCAGTAGGGTCAGAATTATAATTTCAATCTTCCAATTTGAAAACCAGAGGTTAAAATACTGTGTTGAATAGTATGTTAAAATAGTCTAAATGCAAAAATTGAGGTCAAAGACCTCAATTTTTCTTTTTTAAAAAACATAGTTCCTCTAGCTTGTCTGGTTGAACCACTATGACCCTTCATTATAGAGATTAACCTACAAACACACTAAATGCAGCTGAGTAAATGCCCTAGATTAAACCTGAAAGGGGGAAAGGGAGAGGCATAATAAATATCATATATATTGTTATAATTGTAAGTTTAATCGTCTCCCATACTGAGAGTAATTTTTCATGCCACTAAAAATTATCTACACAGTCATATTATTGACATAATCTGTATGTATGTATTCATGTTGCACACTGATTAATTGAAGCCCCACAGAGGTGAGCAGTAGACACTTCAGCTTTAGGATCATCACCTCCTAGGACCTCCTCTCTGTTTCAATAGTTTCTACCAAACTCTCGCAAGTCCTTGGGCACTTTTATAGATTTATAGATTTCAGCTGCTCTGTTTTATCTATTCCTCTTTCAAATAAATTTCTTTATTTTTGACATGAGTCAACTATTGAGGCCCCAGAAGGCCAGAGTAGGATGAGGTATAGTTGTGTTTTTAAAATTCATGTTTATTGATTTTAGCATGAATGCAAACACAGGTGCTCGGGATCAGACAGATTATCACTGTTTACTTCAAAAGCAACTAATGATTGTGTGGTTCCTCATACATTTTCTTGGTTGCCACCCCTGAGATTATGTGATGAAAGTGAAGCCAAACCTCTTATCCATACAACTAGTAGAAAAATAAGTCCCAGAGATCTAATGTACAGCATAGTGATTGAAAACAAATACACCGTATTATAAATTTCAAAGTTGCTAAGAGACTACTAGACCCTAATTGCTAGTGATTATGTGATATTATAGAGGTGTAAGCTAAAGTTCTAGAAATAATCATATTGCAATATATAGATGTGTCAAAACAACATATTGTACACTTTAAATTAATACAATGCATATAATTCAATTAAAAAAAAAAAAAACCCTGCTTACATCAATATCATCAGTGCCTTAAGCGAGGAAATAGACTTTCTCTATTTATATTCAGAAAAAAAGAGTGTCACCTCCCCTTCCCTTCCTAAAGGGAATAGAAACTTTTGTTCCTTGGAAAGGGATGGGAAGGATCCTAGAATCTGACTTGGAACTTTTGGAATGTGCATACATCTCTCCAAGGTACAGATAAGTTCCACTGTCAGTGTTTCTGATTCTTATAACTTAGAAATGTTCTAAGATTGCAGGCCTCATTTTCCCTTGAAATGAATACACACACTCCCACAGTTAGGTAAATCCTCTGCAGCTTTCACTATCTATGTTGCTGGTAATGAACTTGCCTAAGCTTGATGCTCAGTCAGGACCCTAGGACAATGTGAACAAGAGGAACTACCCAGTTTAGATCATTAATTCCACTGCACTGTTGGAGTCTAGTCTACCAATATTGGAGTTCAGTCTAATATTAGCTGGGCAATTTAGACTGTGATGAGGTTTATCCTTGGAAAGATGAGAGAGGAAATAAAGTTTAATTTTGTTTTGGCATAGCTTGGGATTGTTTCTGTCCCCTGTTTGACCTACCTCCCCATGGACTCCCTTCCTAAGAGGAGTTTGCAAAGAAACTGCCAGGGAGATGGGGAAAACAAAGAGAAAATGGTATCATGGGAGCCAAGCAAAGCAAATAGTTTGAGAAAAAGTAAGTCTGATGTTATGAATAACTGCTGGTCAAATTTTCACTGTATTCCTATGATTTATAGTTTGGAAGTACAAAGCCTACCCTGTTTTCTGCTCATCTGTAAAGTCAGAATTCCCACCCATCATTTCCAGAGCAAGCAGTTCGATGAGAGGAGATGCAGAATACTGACAGCAGCTGATTATTGTAATAGCAATATGTAACGCCATCCAGTGGTTTCTGAAAGTTGATTGATTATCTTTAGTTGTTAATCAGCAGGTTATTTCCTTTTGTTTAAAAAAATTCTTAATGAAAGGAGATTTTTTAAAATGATATTTGAGTCCTCAAAACCTTTGCAGATCAAGGTATTTACATTTCAGAAATGTAACATTAACATAAAAGTTCAATCCTCATGTATCTTTCTGTCAGGATAAAAATGCAGAGGAAAATTGTAACTCTCAAAGGAGAGTGAGGCTCAGCAGTCTTTGAAGACCTCATACGTGCAAATCAATGCATGGATTGCTCATGTGTTCTTCCTACATGAGAATTACAATGTGGGCAGTGTTATTTTTTATTCTATTTCTGAATACATTGTAAAAGAAAAAAATGAGGAAACTTCAAAAAATTAGGAAATTATTTTAAACTTTTTGTGTGGCATTTATCTGTGAAGTAAAAATAAAGAATTTCTAGGCATTGTGAGTGCTAAGCAAGGAGTGTCTAATTTTTTTTAAACACCAGAACTGAGAATAATCAGACTAACATATTTATTGCTGAATTTATGAGATACAAGTACGATAAATTTTAAACTAATGTCATCTAAGCAAATATTCAGTCTTGAAGTCATAGCTTTTTGGAAAATACGGAAGAACTTGGAGAACAGAAATTATCCATAATCCCCATGTAGAAGAAAACAATTACTATTTTACATGTTCCATTTGCCTTTTCTTAGGTGTGTGTCTGTGTTAGTATGGTGCGCATACTCATATACAGCACACTTTTATTTTCTAAAATTGTACTAGATTATTTACTATTTTAAATTATTTTTCTTTTAATATTTATTATACTACATATTTATATGTATATATGTATATAAAGTAAGCACTCATTTTTAATTGACATTTTATTGCATCTACCATTCTGCATCAGTTTTCACCTATCCTTATGTCAACATCATTTTCCAAATAATCATGGAATCATAAATGTTATATTTTTAATGAATGTTTACTATTACATTAACTTACAATGTGTAAATATCCTACTAATTTTATGTCATTATTTCCATACTAGTGCCCTAGTGCATGGATTCATGCACATTGAAAGGAAACTAATTGGAAGGTGGCTGGCAGGGCGGGACTGGGCAAGAGGGGCCGGACATGCCCTGGAGCCAACCTCCCATGGTCCCTCCCTGGCCAGCCCCACCTGGGGCAGCGCTGCAGCTCAAAGGTCATCTGCGGAGTGAGTGGGGGTCCCTCCGGCAGGTGGGGTCCCTCAGCCTGGCCTGCAGGGAGCAGGACGAAACTGGCTCTCCAACATCCCCCAGGGGTCCCGGATTGTGAGAGGGTGGTTCTCGGGTGATGCACCCCGGAATCAGGCTCTCTCCTATCTGGTTCTGGGTGTGTCAACCAAGAACCACTGCTGCCAAGTCACTGCAGCTGGGCAGCTCCTGTGTTGAGTGTCTGCCCTTTGGTGGTCAGTGAGCATCATACCTACCAGCTGGTTGGACAGTTGCTTAGCCTTTTATATATACTAATATAGATTGATGGGCGTATGCTGTATTTTCAAGTTGTGTAATATTTAAGGTGTTGAAATGAAAATATATGTACTCCTCTATGGTTGTATCTAATTATGTAGGATGAAGTATTAGAAGTTACATTACTACAAAAGTAATATATATGTATAAGATTCTTGATACATTTTACAAAATTCTTTCCAAAAACAATAGCAATGTACTCTATTAAGAATATGAAAATGACCATCTGAATTTCATTTCACTAAAGATTTAATAGTTTACATGAAAAGATAATTCTCAGAACTGTATACACATGTATATTGTAATGATTTCATCCAAATTATCTATCTCCAATTTTCAGTCAGTATCAATAAAGATCATAGGCCCTAATCGGTTTGACTCAGTGGATAGAGCATCGGCCTATGGACTCAAGGGTCCCAGGTTCAATTCCCATCAAGGGCATGTACTTTGGTTGCGGGCACATCCCCAGTAGGGGGTGTGCAGGAGGCAGCTGATCCGATGTTTCTCATCAATATTTCTAACTCTCTATCCCTCTCCCTTCCTCTCTGTAAAAAATCAATAAAATATATTTAAAATTTTTAAAAAAAAATAAAGATCATAAGACAGATAAATTATAATCGTATTGAAACAGACATTAACTCAACTCTGTGTAGTACAATATAAATCATACTACAAATCCATATTGAGATAATAAAATGAATGCATTTATTTTTCATAACTCATTTATTTTACATAGGTTAATTATAGAAAAAGCCTATCAGAAACTCTAGTGAAACATATGTTATGTAGTAAATACTAGATGGTATATTCTATTTTGAATTGGTTAAAAAAGATAATTTAGAAAAATCCATTGAAAAAAAAAAACATAAGCAGCCAAAGAAAACATGGAAATTAAATATCTAGAGTGATACCCAGAGATAGTTTTGGCTGCTCATATTAAAATTAGGTTGATGCATTCAGGCATTCTTTTTTTTTTTTTAAGTATATTTTATTGATTTTTTTTACAGAGAGGAAGGGAGAGGGAGAGGGATAGCGAGTTAGAAACATCGATGAGAGAGAAACATCGATCCAGATGCTTCCTGCACATCCCCCACCGGGGATGTGTCCGCAACCCAGGTACATGCCCTGGACCGGAACCGAACCTGGGACCCTTGAGTCCGCAGGCCAATGCTCTATCCGCTGAGCCAAACCAGCCAGGGCAACATTCAGGCATTCTTTAAGCCCATATTTGCTGAACACCTACTGGTGACCAGCCCCTTTTAAAAAGACCTGGGAAACTGTAAACACACAAAGATACTTATTTTTATGCCACAATCTAAAGGAGGGAAAAGATGGCAAGTCAAACTGCATAAAAATTATATAATGGTGATATCGATAACAACCCCAAGTCAAATGGGCACAGTTCGTCATATGAGTGTATAATAAAATAATCTGACCTTGACATGAGAGGTTAGGAAAGTGAAATTTACATCAAGTACTGGAAGATACATAAGACTTGAGAACAAGACCTTCTCAAGCACTAGGTAAGCATCTATGTAAGGATTTGTTTGAGGCAGAAAAGAGCTTGGTACATTTGGAAAACTTAAACTAAAATAAGGCCATTGTGATAGGATGCAGCGAGTTAGGAGTATAGGAGTTAAGATTATAGTGCAAGAGCCCAAAGACTGATGATGGAAGGCCACCCAGGCCCTGCGGAGACACTCGGAATTGGTGTTAAAGAACAAAGTGGAAAGCCTATTTACAAAAGTATTCAGAAAAAGATTAAATAACTAATCAATCTAATTGAAATTCCACAAAAAAGGTGCAGAACTGTACATAATTTATCTTAAGTTTCAAGTCTAGGTAGTGTATGTATACTATAAAATAGAACTTTCATAAATGAAAAGATTTTGTTTTGAAAAACTTAGTCTTCACAGGTGAGATAAAGACACATGATTTCTTCCATGAAATGTACAACGATATAAACAATAGGTTTATTTATCTAACAGGTTCATCTAAACTGCTGTGAGGGCTGAAATTATACATCTCATATATAACATCTTTGATTCATCAGTATTTCTAAAATTTCTTAGTTTTTATTTCAAATAAATTCCAATGGTAGTCACACTGGTAGATAAAGTCCTCCAAATAAGCAATGTTGATATCATTTTACTAGAAATACTGTAGACAAGAAGAAAGTTTGGGGGAAGGCATACCTCCTGGAGGAATAGACACTAACAGTCAACATAATCTCATCACAAGTATTTTGGAATTAAATTTTGTCTCTGTGAAATTACTAAATTCTTCATGTTATTCGGAAAACTCTAATTATTAACCTAAACATTTAAACATTAACCTTTCAAATAGAAACTACTTGACTCTGTTTTAAAATTGTATTTATTGTGATATCATATGCACAAAAAGTTATGACTAAGGCCTAAAAATAGGATTTCTCTCCAGTTTGATTGTAGAAGTTTATGATAAACACTATAACAATGAACAAAATCTAATCAATCAATCAAAAATTTTATTTTGTAAGAGAACCAAGGACACATGCGGAGCTCTTGTTTTCATTTGCTGTGCTGTGCTTCCCAAATCTTAGACATTTTGGCCTTCCTTATTGAGAGGAAAACCTCAACTCTTATCTACGTATTCACATGTGTATTCCCTTTCCCCTAATTTCTGTTCCTTCTGATGCCCAATTAAAGGGTTAGACAATTCTCTTTTAAACCCGTATTTCAGTAAAACTGTCATATCTTCTCTCTCACATTGGGCCATGCATAAATCACGCCATCACTCCTTTAAGGACCAACTAGTGAGTACTGGTTTCAGTCCTAGCAAGTGATGGTCTTGGCTGCCTTGAACTGCAAACTGTCTCCCTGGCGTTTCCCACTGTTGCTCTCTGCTCAGCTTTAAAGCTTAGAGCTGCTCCTGTATTTGTGGCCCCCGGGGGTGTCCACGCACCTGCGCAGTTTAGTGTTGAAAGATTTGTCTGCTAATTCTTAGAATTGTGCAGAGCGCCTGTATGTAGCTCCCATCCTTCTGGGTTCTCTCAGTAAATGTCCAGTCATCCTGCCATCATCCAGATTTGTCGTCTGACACTTCAGGCTGACAGTCGTCCACGTTCTGCAGCTCCAGCTGCATACCGGCTAATGAATGCATTCCGAAAGAAGCGAAGCCTCACTTGGTTACGTCCTGTCCATCAGGATAGGATCTTCCTGTGTTTTGGCCTGCTTTTCCCTGAGTCCCAGGAGTCGCTCATGTTCACACACAGTTCAGCTGTCAGCCAGGATGTGGGGGGAGTTCACATTCAGATTGGCGTCTCATCCTTTCTTTAGCTAACTTTCCTCAATGCTGTGACTCCAGCATGCAGGACAGATACCTAATGGCATATACTAGGTGCTCACTAAGTACTTGTTGACTGACTTTTGGTCTCTGTGGATACCATGCAAAAGTGTTTTTATTTAGTAGATATCGGTGGTGTTATACAGAATTTGAAGAAGCTTTAATGGAAATGTTACAAAAAGAGAGTGTTTTCAATAGGAGTACCCTGTTTTACAATTCCTGATCATCATTTGATTAGAAGATTCTTACTAAGGTTAAGCAAATTACAAAATGAATAGTTACACTTTATAAATGCCGACATCAGTGAGCTATAAAGAATGTGCTCTCTGGGCTGGTGTGGCTCAACGGGTTGAGTGTTGTCCTGTGCACCAAAAGATTTCCGACTCTATTTGCAGTCAGGGCACATACCCGGGTTTCCAGGTTCAATCCCCAGTTAGGGTCCATGCGGGAGGCAACCGATCAATGTTTCTCTCTCTCTCTCTAAAAAAAATAACCAATAAAACATACTTTTTAAAAAAGAATGTGCTCTCCTTGCAAAAAACAAAGACATTCTTCAAACACTAAGAATTGAGTTGGTCTGCAATTTAGATACTTATGGCAATATCAACTCCTAATTGGTTGTACTATGTCCATCCTTAGTTATTTAACAAATTATTAGTATGTAATATTGTATATTTCTGTTAATATAACTCAGTAATTCTACTAGTTCAGAGACTAAATTATATTGGGTTAGAGGATAATTTTAAGTCAATAAGACAATAAAGCAAAATAATTACAAAATATTTATTAAAGAGTGATTATTTCTGAATCACAGATTTATTAAATTTACAAGGTTTAATTTCATGCCTCTTTTAATATTTAAAGTGCTTGTGTAACATTATAATTGAGTCACTATGTTTGAAGGACAGAATAAATTGGAATTAAAATGTAAAGAGTCACTATTAATTATCATTCTAAGTGAAGGTGAAACAACTTTAAAAATATGTAGGAAATTAACCTGAAATTATGATTTTTCTCATAAACACTATAATTTTATTCAAAAACACAAACTCAGAAAAGTATATACATGTTACATATGTAAGTTTAAATATAATTACATTTGTGTATACATTATTTTGTATACATATTTATTATATATTGTATATACAAATATATATTATTTTTTCAATGAGAAAACTAAGAAGTGCTCAAAATATGCAGAGACCCCTGGAAAAACCAATTAATTTTCTAAGTCAAATTGTTTAGAGTTTCTAAATCATTTGTGCAGGAATTCTTAATCATTTTGCTTAATCCAAATGGCAACAACTGCCTAATAAGTATCAGGTTAAAACCTCATCTTTAAAAGTCATCTCTTTGACTCATTAAAAGCAACCTAATTTTTCTGAATCTCAGGTTCTCGTTTATTAACAGGGACACGTGTCAGTCTCTTTTTGCAGGTATGAGAATCAATTGCATTCATTTTCATAAAGTACCCAACAGAAGGTGCAGCTGAGAGTGAGCACCAGGAAATATTTTTATTTGAATCAATATTTTATCAAGGATCACGTATTATATAATATTCACATGTTTAAGACATTCTTAGAAATTCTAAACCTAACAGGAGTTAAGTCACTTGGCAAAGCCTTTCACAGAAAACACAGGTGGAGGGGGAGTGATTTTTAACATCAACAACTTGTGTTGGCCCAGACTGTAAAGCTGAAGGAATACTCACATGTGCAATGACATGAAAATAACTAGGTTTACAGTGGTGAAATACACCAGAAAGCTCAGGTGATCATTCATAAGTGACCCTTTTATAAACTTAAAGGATGAAATATCCAAACCAAAAATAGTGCTTGGTACATCCATAAATAAATTTGGTAATCGGTTGTCACCAGAGCTCTCCACTTGTGTGTAGCTCAATCCTACTCTCAGTAAACTTCATGGCAGGCCCAATGAGAAAGGGGGGATCTCTGCAGTAACTGCATTTTTCTTTTCTTTTTTTAGCTTATCTTTTTTAAATGTTTTTATTGATTTCACAGAGAGGAAGGGAGAGTGAGAGAGAGAGAGATAGAAACTTCACCAATGAGAGAGAATCATAGATTGGCTGCCTCCTGCAAGCCAGGCATGGGCCCTGACTGGGAATTAAACCTTGACCTCCTGGTTCATGGGTCGACACTCAGCCACTGACCCACACTGGCCAGGCTCAACTTCTCTTTTGATTCATCCAGCACAACCATTCATCTTTGTTCCTTAATATTCTACTGTGTCTGCTCAAACCCACATGCTTTGACTCAAAATTAGGATCTCTCCAGGGCTTCTAAGAAACTCTTATATTACATTTCCTCCTATTTTATATTGGAATAAACTGGTGCCCCATGGGACAGTCTGATCCTATGTATTCCATTTAATTTAAAACTTGAAGAATAAAAGCCCTTTACTTTCACTCTTTTTTTCTAAGCTATGTATCATGTCTATTTGAGTATAAACAACTAAATATATTGTATTTTATCAGTATAATGTAATATTTTATATTTTAAATCTTAAGAACTAAATAAAATTCTATAACAGGAAAAACTTCTCAGGTATACTACTAGTATAATGATTGTCATTTTAAAAATCACAAACATTTAATGAATGGGGTATTTTTTTTAATTCTGAGAAAGGAATTCAGATTAATGTACTTTATTGAAATATGGCCAATCATCCAGTCCACATGAGTTTTTTCAGAACCTTGTCCATGTCTCTTCTAAAGAGTTGAAATCCATTTCCCTCTCCCTTGGACCTGGCTGAGCTCCTTGACTACTCCAAACAAGTGAGTGCGATAGCGGTGATGTTATGTGGCTTCTGAGGCTAAACCATGAGAAGGATAGAGCTTCTGCCTGGCTCTCCATGTGACTCATGCCTTCAGAGTGTTGAGGCAACATGTAAGAAGTCTGTCTACCTTGAATCCATCCTGGGAAGGATCCTGCAAAAGGCCTACATAGACAGTAAAAGATGTCCAAGGACCATCTGTCCCTGCTTGCAGCTGTTTGAGTTTAGCCAGCATTAGCATGAGCCAGCCTTCAGGTGATTTTAGTCCAGGTTAAAGATGAGCAGAATGGATGAAAGCCGTCCCCTACCCAATCCCTACCCAAATTTGTTATGAGCAAAATAAATGTTGTTTCAAAGCTTCTTTATTTGAGGGAGCTTATAACACAGCATTTCAACATATAAAGGTTGCTCTTCTAACAAAGAAACTAAAAGCGAGTGAGAACCAGAAATGGCTGAGCTAGAATGCTGTCAGCTTTGTCTCGCTTTAGGCAGATCCAAATGGTATGATGACTCTCAGGGATACATTGCACTGCACAGGTGTCCCACCTTGGGGGAGGAAACTGGCCTTTTCATGCCCTGAAGCGTTAGTCATTGACTGCAGGATACCAGATCAATGGGTGACCTCACATGCGGTGGCTTCAGTTGATCAAGGGAAATACTTTGTAGGAGGAGGCTCTATGACCCATTTGCAGGCTAGGGGTTCAATCAACAGAAGCATCAATTATCCCAGGACATCACTAACTTGACGCAAATATCAATGAGATTGAATAATAGTAGTTTAAGAGCTCTCGTTGAAATAAAATGACAAAATGTGGCAACATGGCATAGAGAAAGGAGCATAGAGTCACATGAGCAAGATTTGAGGCTTGACTTAATATTAACCTTGAGTGATTCACAAAAGCTCTCATTTTCTTCATTCATTAAACATTTATTGAGCATTAAAATCTAGCCTAGAATTTCCATCTGTGATTCAGCTTATAGACTCAACTACTTATTTGACATAACTGCTTAAAATGATTTCAAGTACTTTCAAATTGAACATGCTCAAAATAGTTAGGAATTCATGATCTCTGAAAACTCCGTCCTCTTTCATTTATCTATATTTCTAGTTGTACAAGTCAGGAATAGGAGAAATTCTTGACACTTCTCCCCCCCTCCCCCCCCACCACCACTCCATTTTACTACTTCCTGTCTAAGTATCTCTTGAGTAAGTCTCATCTCTTTCTCTACCACTATGACCTTAATTCAAACTTATTATCTCTTATCCAAAATTCTTAATAGCTTCTTAAATTGCTCCAAAACTCACCTCACTACTTTCACATTGATCTTATTTCTAGCTCGTGGAAAAGGAGATCTATTAACATCCTCTTTATAACCATAATATTTGGTGGGACCTGCACTGAGTACATCTCACTTGTCTTGTATCACATCCAACCTCCCATTCTGTCAGCCTGCCATACATCTTCCTTGCATTTTCTCCAAAACCAAAGTCTTTGCCCGGAATTCTCTTTGCAAATGTATTTCCTGTCCTTCCTTCAAATATTGAATCAGTGGTCAAATTTTCTCTTTCCACTCAACATAGGTCAGATCTCCATATCATATCTGCACATGTGTGTTGTTTTGTTTTAAATTATCTTTATTGTTGAAAGTATTACAGCCAAAACCGGTTTGGCTCAGTGGATAGAGTGTCGGCCTTGGGACTGTGGGGTCCCAGGTTCGATTCCGGTCAAAGGCGTGTACCTGGGTTGCGGGCACATCCCCAGTAGGAGATGTGCAGGAGGTGGCTGATCGATGTTTCTCTCTCATCGATGTTTCTGACTCTCTATCTCTCTCCCTCCCTCTCTGTAAAAAATCAATAAAATATATTTTTTTAAAAAAAAGAAAGTATTACAGATGTCCCCTTTTGCACCATCCTTGATCCCCTCCACCTGCATTGCACCCCCTTCTCAGGCCTATTGCACTGTTGTTTGTGTACATAGTTTATGTACTGGTATATATGCATGTAAGTGCTTTGGTTAATCTCTTCCAGCTCCTCCTCACTTAGTCCCTTTCCCTTTGAGATTCAGTCTCTTTCATGTTTCTGGCTCTATTTTGTTCTTCAGTTTTTTTAATATTCCACATATATGTTTTATCTCTTTATAGTACTTTTCAAAGTTACAACTTTCATAATTCTATTGTGTGGTTACTAGATCAATCTTTGTTTACTCCACCTGGTTG
Organism: Myotis myotis; assembly: GCF_014108235.1. Lineage (NCBI taxonomy): Eukaryota > Metazoa > Chordata > Mammalia > Chiroptera > Vespertilionidae > Myotis > Myotis myotis. The sequence goes on from NW_023416401.1 coordinate 47,782,175, forward strand.
AAAAAGTAAGGAGATTAGGACCATGTTCATTTTTATTTCTTGCCGGGAGCCGGTCCATCCTTGCTGTTTCAAGGGACCTGGCATATATGGCATACTGTTCTTAATATGTTTGCTCACTTTCTTGGCACTATGTGTTTTAACCAAGGTCTCTGAGAAAGGGTGTTTCCCCAGGTAGGGATTTTCCCCTGAAGTTAGGGAGGGAATAAAACCTCTTAACTAAGTGCCAGGCGGGTAATTAATCACTTTAACTATGAACAATCATGCTTAAGCTACATAATCTTTACTCCCTGGAATGGAGATAAGAAACGCCCTAACCTTTGTAATAGAGATTGATAGGATTGAATCAACTGGTATAAATACAGATTTAATAAGACAGCAAGAGACAGAACTTAGAACTCAGAACTTAGAACACAGAACTTAGAACTCAGAACTTAGAACACAGAACTTAGAACACAGAACCAAGAGAGACAGAACCTAGGCACAGAACCTACACAGAACGTTCTCTAGAGACAGAAGAACTTCGCTGGAGAGAACATGGCAAAAGTTCCTGGACAGAAACTGGCCTCAGAACCTAGAGACAGAACCTAGCGAGAGAACATGGCAAAAGATCCTGGACTGAACCTGACTACAGAAATTGGCAAGAGAACCTGACTAGAACCTGGTGACTGAACCTGGCTGGAGAACCTAGCAAGAGAACATGGACACAGAACCTGGCTGGAGATCCTAAGCAGAACTTCGCTGGAGATCCAGACCAGAACTTGGCTGGAGATCCTGGCTAGAGATCCTGGCTAGGCTGCTGATCAACTGAACGCTGTCTCCGTGTCCTTCCTTCTTCGCCGACTCCGTCCACACCTTTGGGGACCCCTGGACCCGCTGGGGTTGGACCCCGGCAATTTCTCAATGTATCCCCAGCATTTAATATTTTTCCTGGCAAATGAATAATAAATATTTTTCAGATAAGTCAGTCAATGAAAATGAGATACAATTTTCTGACTTTAGAGAATTTTACTTTGCTAATAAGGCTCTTTGATAAAATTGAGATCTCCCTTCATTTTATGTTCAGACACAGTCACACAGGCACTTACTGCTTTTTTCACATGCAAATAGAGAAAATGGAGTACAAATGCTTTGCAGTATGAGTTTCTTTCTCTTTCAAAAATGTATCCAAATGCTTTAATATCATGAATTCTAAAAATGTTACCCATTAATATTTGAAAGTAATTAGTAATGTCAGGAATAATTATCAAGTAATCTGTAAAAGCATGTAATTACTTTGTGCTGATATTGCATTTATTGTAATTGCTTGTGGAGGATGAATACTTGAGCACACATAGAACATGAAATTATAGAACACTGGGTTCACAGAAAAACACACAAAATATTGTCAAGAGTGGAATCTTCCTGGATCGCCTTCAAATATGTACAGGTATAATATACAATAATATTTTCATGAGTATTTTGAAAACCAAAGTGATATATAATGAAAAAACAGCAACAGATTATTACACAACTGGTGACCACCCAAGTGGGCTAGGAGAATTTGGCCTGTTAGGAGTCTTAGTTCAAGTAGCTGTTCTAATGGCTTGTTACATGTGTGATCCAGGAAGGACTCTGGAAACTTGGAGCTGAAAAGGTGCATCTAGCAGCATTCTAACAGGAGAGCAAATTCATAAACTGAGAGATCAGTGCCAAGTTGAATTTATTCCAGGAATTCAGATTTGGTTTACCATACAAGAACCAAATGCTTGTAAGTTGCTACATTGACAGAATAAAGGAAAAACATATATATGTAGTTCAATACATCAAAAAAAGTTCCATATCCAGATACCCATTCTTGGATAAAAGTCTTAACAAATTAAGAATAGAATGGGAATATGTTCATATTAAACAAAAAAGACATATCTGGGATATAAAATAAATCTCAACAAGATAATTCCACTGTACTTTGCCCTTACCTCTATCTATCTGCAAAAATATGTTGATTAATACCCAAGCCTGTTCTCTTTCACCCTCAGAACCTATTATTTAAGCTTAATTAGTGTGAGTCCTGTGTGCCTCAATCACAAACACTCCATCTGGTGGCTACCTAAAGATTAAAAAAAAATCCTACTTACATGTGGATTCTCCAGGCAACCCTCATCTTTTCAAACCTCATACCTTTTTTTGTCATTTGTTTTGAACTCAGAGGAGGACAGGAAAGATGTGATTTATCATCAGACCTAAATCTCTTTAAAAATATATTTGTGAACTTGAGAGAGACAAGTTTCTTAAAGGAGATGTACATATCAAAATTTTAAAAGGTAAAACAGTGATCTTTTGAATACATACAATTTAAAACTTTCCGTGTAATCAAAGAAAAAACAATTATGAATGCAATCTGTTGGACAAAGCCTTAATATCTACAAATATAAGAATGCCTATAAATTACTGAGGAAAACTCAATCAAATAAGAAAATTGGCTAATTACATTGACCAACAATTTGCAAAGAAAAAAAAATGGGAAGGAAAAAGAAATCCCCACCAATCAGTATAAATCAAGTAGAAACAGGGAAGTATTATTTCTTACACATTATTCTTGCAAAAATTCAAAAGTCTGGCATGAGCAATTGTTAATGAGGATGTGGGGAGATGGGCACACTCATACAAGGCTGGTGAGAGAAGAAAATGGGCCCGCCACTTTGGAAAGCAATTTCATACCAAAATGAAAAATGCAAAATTCTACTGACTGAAAATACTCTTTCTCTTGGGCAAATTGCATAACCTTTTGTCTCAGTTTTCTATTTGTAAACCAGGAATAATACTGGCACCTGTCAGAAATATTATGAGGAATAAAATGTTTAATCATATGCAAAGTACTTGAAATATGATACTCTTAATTTATTGTTATCAGTATTATAAACTAGGAGATACTCTAATACATATGCACATAGAGATAAGTAAACATTGCAGCATTGTCTGCAAAACAACTGAGTATAATCTAATTACTCATTAGTACAATAGTAATACAAATGAGCTACAGTTTTATTCTTTAAATATTTCTGGATGTATTAAATATACGACAAACCTATTATTAACGTCCCTTAAAGTACACTGAGGCTTACATTATGAAATTCTTTATAGTGTGAAATGTCTTTCTTTGTAAAAGGGGAGGGACATCCATAAAGTAAAGATATTGTTTTATTGAAGCTATTGCACTGGGGAGAGCGCCCAGACCCCAAAATCAGGGTACCTGGCAGGGTAATTTGGTAACAGACCCTTATAAGGAGGAGTAAACAAGTTACTCATGGGATGATTTACAGTTGGGGTTATTTTGCAAGGAGGGGAAGTCTCAGATAGCTGGACTGGAAATGTTTATCTGTGCTCACCTACTTTCAGGGGGACAAACAATTCTAAATTCAACAAATAATCATTAGACGAAGAATGAGAAGCTGGCAAAGCAGGTGTAGGTAAAACGGAAGCATCTGTGTCTGCCTTGGTCAATATCATTTGTTTAAAAGGCTGTGGGGAGAGCAGGTGCAGGGTGGGAGGGGGTCAGTGGGGAAAAAGTGGACACCTGTAATACTTTGAACAAGAAAGGTAATTTTTTAAAAAGCAGCATTAACTTCTGCCATTCAAAATAAATAAAGTTGTTAAATAGTCAAATTATATAAAGTGTGTATTCAGCACGCACGTACACACACACCACTTATGTTTGCATGTGAAAGTAGAGCAGAAAGACTGATGATTTTACCCAAAATGTGTGATAAGGAATATCTATGGGGTAAGGAGAAAGGAAAAGTTTCTAGCATTACCTATTAAGGGGGACTTCAGCTTAAACTCTAATATTTATTTTCTTAAAAATTAAGAGATAAAGCCTTCATGACAAAAATGATAACTTTTTTCTTGACCATTGAGAACATGAATGACACTACAGGATTATTTTCAGGAGAGAAAGGAAAATAAGATAAGTGGGGAAATTAAAGGGAAATGAAAGTCAAAAAGAAAAGGGAAAAGAGCTCAGGAATGTCAGAATTGCTGTGGTCTTACATAAAAGAGGAATTGAACCTCTCTTAGCTTTGGTGTCATAAAGAACATTGACATCTTTAGTGAAAATGAAGGTGATAGAAGTCAGACTGGAGGGGCATCAGGAAATGAATAAAATGTAAGGAAATGGACACAGCAAGGAATATTTGAGGAAGACACAAAGAGAAAGGCAATTTAAACGTGTCTGTGGACTCAAGGAACACCTGCTTGTTGTGGTTTTCTTTTGGCTTTTGTATTATTTTCATGATGAAAAATAATAGCACAGTATTTCTCAATTCTGGCTATAGCATAGAACCACCTGGTGATTTAAACAGTGCTGATGTCCTTTCTCAGTCTGTGTGTGCTGCCATAACAAAATAACAGACTGTGTGGCTTACACAGCAGAAATTTATTTTCTCAGAGTTCTGAGGTTCAGAAAGTCCGAGGTCAAGGTGACGGACAGTTTTGTTCCAGATGAGAGCGCGCGCTCTCTCTCTCTCTCTCTCTCTGACTTGAGAAAGGCTGCCATTTTGCAGGAAGTATCCTCCCATAATAGGGGGGCTCTGGTATTTCTTCCTTCTTCTAAGGGCAGCCATCTCAAGATTAGGGCCACACCCTTATGACCTCATTTGACCTTCATTCCCTCTTCACAGGCCCTATCTCCAAATATAGTCACATTTGGGGTCAGGGTTTCAGCATACCAATTTTAGGGATCAATAAACTTTTAGTCCATAACCTATCCTGATCATGAGAGAGATCAGTTGAATCGGAACCATGAAATCTTCACTCTGCATTTCGTTCCATGTTATTGTTGATGCTCACACAATGCCTGGCCTGGCATTTAAGCTGGATTTGAATGGCATTTGTTAAAGAATGAATAGATTCCTTTAGGTAAACTCTTTGTAATGAAGTGGTTTTCTTGGGTCTTATTTTTTGTTTTTGATCCATTTTGACATACTTCATTTTCATTGGTATCTTTTGATTGTTCACCTGTACAGTGATTATTGATAGAGTTGGATTAGATTACTATCTACTATGCTTGTAACTCTTTTCTTGTTCTATTTGTTGCACTGGTTCTTTGATCTTCCTTTTCTCCTTTATTTTTGCCCTCTTGTTTTAACCGAACATTTTATGTGATTCTTCTCTTAGCATAACAATTATGCTGCATTTGATAAATGTTAGTGGTTACCTGGATTTTTGCCATCCATATTTTTAACTAATCTAAATCCACCTTCAAGTAATGCCATGCTGCCTCTCATATAGTCCAGGTAATTTATAACAGAATATTTCTAACTCCACTCTCCTGTCCCTTACATCACCGATGTCATTTATTCTAATCATCCACATGCTATCATCATCCAGTACACTGTTACTACTATTGTTTTACACAATTAATTGTTATATCAACTAAGAGTAAGAAAAATAAGCTTTTATTTCATTTTCCATCTCTAAAAGTTTTGCAACTAAATCATTTATCTCTGCCTAAAAATCTCTTAATATTCCTTACAGAATAATTCTACAATGAGGAATCCCTCCCTTGATTTTTGTTTTTCTGAGCAAGTCTCATTTCTCTTTCACCTTTGAAAGATAATTCTTTGAATATCCTTTGAATTCACCTTTGAATATAGAATTCTAGGCTAATCATTTTTTTACTTCAAATGTTCTAAATATTTCATTATATTATTGCTTGTGTGGTTTCTCTTAGTAATTCCCTGTAATTCTTATAATTGTTTCTGTCTAGATAAGGTGTTTTTGTTTTCAGATTTCTGAGAAAGCATTTGTTCTTTGGTTTTCACTTTTTGAATATGATTTGCATAGGTGCATATTTTTGGTACTTATTTTGGTGTGTGTTTTCTATATGCCTGGATCTGTGGGTTGATGTCTGTGATTGGTTTTTGGGATGTTTTCAACCATTGTTATTCCAAATGTTTCTTCTTCATCCTCTCTTTCTGTTCCTTCAGTATTCTAATTATATTCACATTACATCATTTCAAAATGCCCCCAAGCTGTTGGTTATTCTGGATTTCCTCCCCCTTCTATCATTTTCTCATTGGACTTCCATTTTGGAAGTCTCTGTTGACATTTCTTATAGGTCACTGATTCTTTTCTTGGCTGTGTATAGTCAACTGAATTCTTCAAAGACATTCTTCATTCCACAGTGTGTTTGATTTCTTGCATTTCTTTTTGTTTCTTAGAATTTCCATCTTTCTGCGTACATGACCCATCTATTCTTGAATGTTGTCTACTTTTTCTATTAAAACCCTTAGTATATTAATCAGAGATATTTTAAATTCCCCCTATAAGAATTACAGAATCTGTGCCATATCTGAATCTGGTTCTGATGCTTACATTGTCTCTTAAAGTTGTTTGTTCTAGCCTCTTACAGCATGCTTATGATTTTGTTGAAAGATAGACATGGTTCTTTAAGTAATAGGAAACAAAGTAGTAAATATTTAGTGTGAAGTGTTGGTTGATCTCATTAGGCAGTGTTTAATCTTTGGTTTAGCTTTAGCTGTCAAAGGCTTCAATTCCTTTTTGGGTTCTTGTTTTTGTCTCCCTGTTGTCTCTGGATTCCCCTAAAATCTTCTTAGTGTCTGAAGTTAAGCTTTTATAGCTATAATCCACTGTAATTGTACTAGAGTCCTGTTTGTATGGTGGAAAGATGCAGAATTATTTATTCTATAAGATTCTGATTAAATCAAAGTGCTTTAATGTGCCTGAGACCTTCACAGTGTGTCTTAATTTATTTTTCCCCTTATATGAAAAGAGGAGAACTAGAGGGGACTAGATTCACAGAAATGCCCTCTCCTATGTGGGATAAGGTAAAAATTAAGTGAAATATATAACATGCAGGAAAATGGTAAGATCAAAGTGGGGTCGGGGTGGAGGTAAGGAATGGAAACCTGGAAATGCAGTGTTTAGATAGCATGAATAGGAAAGACTCTTTACAAAGATGATATTGGAGTAAAAGCCTGAAAAAGTTGAGGGACTCAAACATGCAGATGATGGAGGACGATCATTCCAGGCACAGAGAAGAGCGTGTGTGGAAGCTCCCAGCAGGAGTGCCCTGTATGTCACAGAGAGAGAACCAGGAAACAGGTGTGAAAGGATGAGGAGTCAGAGAGTAAAAGCAGGGCTGGGCAGGAAACAGGTTGTCTGCTGCAGATTATGTTGGGTCCTATAGATCATTTTAATATTGCAAGGATTTTCATTTCAAATCATAGTAAGATATAAATCCATTAAACAGTTTTGATCAAAGAATTGACATAATTTGACTTCTGTTTTAATAAATTCATTAAGCCAGCTGTGCCTGAATGGGGAACAAAGATTGAGAGAATTTAAAAACAAAATAGTTTGTGCATTTCTTCCAGGCATGTTGCTAGGTATTTATCACAAAATAAACAGAGCTTCCTTTTCTATCGAAGACATCATAGCATGACAAATAGTTTAAATTCGTGAACTCTAGGACTAATACGATTTGATTGGAAGGCAATGCAGAAAGCGAAGGGGTGCACATGAGAGGCAGACAGGAACCGTGTCCTGGGGTTCCCAGGAGCAGCACGGTGACCTGGGGCTGTGGTTAGAGGTTGGCACAGGAGAAGAGGGGCTAGTAGAAGGGGAGGAGAGTATCATAAAAGGAAAAGATAACACACTTGCAGTTTTGCTAAGATTTGGCCCCAACAGCAGCTATCTTATTTTAATTCTAGTGCAGTACCAGGAACCATCCAAGTACTTTTATACTATTTTTTTTTCTTACCTGCCACCTAAGACATAGTTGTCTTGCTATTTAGTCTGAAAGTTTTTAGCTTGTTTACTGGACTCATATATAATTTTTATTATTCCCTGGTCCACTTCCCCAACCTCTTCATATAAATACTTCTTTCAGACACATTAAAAGGTAACTACAGTTTATGACAACTGTGCTTCTCATGTGTGTCACAGCACTGACTGTTTAGTAATTCAAGAATGATATATTTGGTTCTTGCTGAATATAACTCTGATTTTCTATGGTGATCAATACAAACAATATACATTCCTTTAGAAAATGTGTCCCCGAGAGAGGCTAGCAACTTAAGTGAAACATGAAACTGACAAGAAATGAGAATCCAATAAACATTTGCGCATTAACTTGAGAGCACTTTGCAGCTTGTTGCTGCATTTCTCTAAATTAGGACTTGATATAGTGGGGCTTTGCGAGAGATTTCCTCCTGTAAGAGCTTTATAAAAGTTATTCACACCACCTCTCAAGTCGTACATGATTCAGAATCATCATCTCTCTGTCAAAGCGAGTATTAACTAATTGGTAACAGGGGAATAGAAGGTGTGAAAACACACACAGGGTATTAGAGGTAATTTATTTCTTGAAAGCAGTTGTTGACAGTTGACATTACATTCAATTAACACTTCTCGGGACTTTTTAAATGATTCTCTTTGCCAGGCAGGACACAGGTTCTATGCTCTCCCAAGACTTATGAACAGACATTCCTTTTGATGTTTCCCCCCATGCATTTGAATTGAAAGTGCGAACCAGCGCTTTCTGTCTTTGGCAGATGCTATGACAACATTTTTAACAGCCGCAATGTCCTCCAGATACAAATTTAACATTTCACCTTTCAAAATGATAATGATTTTCAATATTTCAAATTGCTTTTTGGTTAAAAAGGAAGATCCTGGAGTAAAGCTGGAAATCTGTAATAAATAAATTCTCGAAAGGAGAAAAACAACAGCAATTGACAGTCAGCACCGTGAATAAAGGCTGTAAGTCTTGTTATAGAAAACAGTCTACCTGTTCATTTTACTATAATTTCAGCGGCTCCTCTGCTGGATGGTGGTGACCTTTCCTGGTGATAAGGTTTTAGGAAGTGAAGTTTGATTTTGAGGTTTAAAATAAGCAGGAACCAAGCTTTCCTGTAGTGTTTTAGGGGTTGTACACAAGAACCCAATGCTTTTATACCTCCTCTGCTCTCATGACTACAGCTACCCTACCAACTAGACATCTCAAAACTGAAATAAAGAATGGCATGTTTTCATAGTTATAGGTAAGTTTTGAACTGCAGGTTATTCATTGGCCTGGTGTTACATTAAAAATGATTCCGATTATTTCCTGTAAGCAAGTCACTTTGAGTAAATGAAAGGAGGAACATGAGAGCCTAATAGGAAAGGAGCTCTGTGGAGGTATTAAAATAGAATCTCTAGCTCAGGCTTACATTTCAGGAAAATACAGCCACATTTGCATGAAAAATAGTTTCCTGTGAGTTACTCTGTACACATGAAATCTCAGTATCAAAAACACTCAAAATGAAGAAACAGATAGTTAGGACCATTTGAAATCCCGCAGCTGGATTACCAATTCCACAACCTCTTAAATTGTCAAGTGAGCCATATAGTCTTACTTGACCAAGAAAATGAATGTCTTTTGAGTCATTTTACATTTTAACCAAAGTTGAACTAATCAGGAAGAAGGAATGAGTTATAAAATGTAAGAGGATCATATCCATCCCACTTTTTCCACCAGCAGAATAAGTTACTTCTACAGTTCTCAATGCAAAAATTGAATCTCACCTCTAGGAACTTAGTAAGCAATCAATATATTTTCTAGCTAAAATTTTTAAAGAAAGACACCTTGCTTATTTAAAGCCCATATGGGAAACTAAGCCATCTGTACAATTTTATTGTTTCCTGTTTGTGAGAAAACTATCAGAGAATGCTGAAAGGATGATTGTTTAAATACATACATTGAAGACCACTAATCTAAGTATTTGAGTGTGTTTGCATGTTAACTGATTAATACATATTTAATTTATGCTCAATAGTAAATTAGAACATCCATCAGGATACTTCAATGAAATGAAAATAAGGAGAAAAACTGTAATATTCTTTCCAGGCACCATCTTCTATTTCAAAAGTTATCCATGATTAAATGGATAACTTTACATTTAAAATGTGAGCTCCTTTCATGAAAGTGAAACAAAATAAACTTCATTGAGATGCACTTAAGCACATTTAAAAATCTGTTCAAATAACTGATGTCTTTTCCAATATCTTTAATAGCTCAGCACTTAAAATAATAATGCTATCAATATTAATAAATATATTATCCTTTAACTCCAAAAGATAGATGCCTTTTTTATATTTAAAACTAAAGGCCCAGCACATGAAATTCATGCACAGGCATGATCCTTAGGCCTGGCCTGCAATCAGGAAGGACGTCCGGAAGACGTCTGGTCTAATTAGCATATTACCCTTTTATTAGTATAGATGTTGTGTATTTATTTGTGAATACCCACATGACCAGTAAGATATAATTTACATTCTAGAAACATCTCTGAAAGTTTTAAATGTTGTATTTACCTTCTTAATGGAACTGGTCATTTATCTGAGAAGAAAAATTATCCAAATAAAAATAAAAATCTTTTTCACTTATTAAAAAAGAATGAGCCAATCAACACAATTTAATATGTGAACTTCAAATGGGTGGTAGCCTTACACATAACAGAACAATCTGGAAATTCTTCTAGCCTTTGTATAACAAGAGCAGTCTATTATGACATGAATATTGTGCAAATATATTATGGTACAAATTTTCTAGAAGGTGGCTGAGACTTTTTGCACTAACAACTTATATACACAAAGAAATGCCAAAGGATCTGCCCACCACCTAAAAGCTTGCATAGAGCCACTGTGCCAGAGACTTCTGCTGTTGTTAAGGAGCAGACACGGAAACAGCATAGATGACTCAGAAAAGCTGCAACAATTGAGTTCAAATCCTTTCTTTTCAAAGAGAAAAGTGGAGCCTAATTAGATCAATTCCTCAAACTTCATTAGCAGCGCAGCTGAGATAGGTCTGACAACACTCCAACCTTTATGTACTTAGGGGTTTACACATCAGATACCTCTAGGGAACCTTCTCTCCTAGACATACTTTCCAACCTACCTGGTTGTGATACAGGAATAAATCTTATTGGAATATATAATAATAATTCTCCATAAATTTGAGGTGATAATAATTCTATTAGTTGACCAATAAAAAGCCAAGAAGTCTGAATGTAAGTTGTATTGAATTTGTAAAAGCATGACTCAGTACTCATTCTTTCTATTAAAAAAGGTCACAAGTTGATATTATTGACCTTTCAAAGATCAATATTTTAGAGATACTCAATGAGCAAATAGAAAATCCATTTACACGATTCAATAAATGAAACTTTGTCAATTACAGCATAGCACATCCAATGCCTGGGTGAGACCTCTAAAAACTAAGTAAAAGAAATTTGAACTATATTATCATTTTAAGGTGTGTGTGTGTGTGTGTACAAGCTCAACGAAAAAGAAAATTATTTCTAACAAACCTGTACAGTTTCTGGGGACTGAGAGGCTCATAGTGTGTCCAGGGAGGGCAGAGAGAAATTGGGACATAAGTGGGAAAATTAAAGTTATTATCACCCTGACTTTGACTTAGAATATTACTTATTATTTTCATTGATATTCCTGAAAGGAAAAGAAAGGAAAGAGGCAAATCACTTGTAAAACAATATTACATTTTCCTCTTGCCCAAGCTGACAATGGATTTTGAGGAAAAGATCTGGAATATTATTATTAACATTAAATAACTTCCTCCTTTAATCATCCAAATACTACCCTAATATCTTGAAACAGTAAATTCAGCTGGCTAAACTCATGAGGATCAGGGAATGTTTTAAACACTATGAAACTTGAGTACAACATTATAGCAACTGAAAAGTATAAAAATAAGCCTTAATGGTCCACATCAATGAGAAATATCACAGCTCCATTTCTGGGTAAGTATAATAATTAACAGCCATTTTGAATGGTATCCTGACAATATAAACTTAAAAATTTTTAAGTTCTCTAACAAGAATTTGGGTTATTTTAAATATGCTTCTCAAATAATTGAGACCCCTGGCCTTGCAATTCAGCAATGTCCAGATAATACCCCTAATTTATTTAAATGTGTAAATATGTATCTCATGGCTTGCTGCAGCCCATCTTTATATTTCATGAATGTAAATGGACTCATTAGCCAAGACTGCCATGGGCAGAAGGCATCAAGAAAGTTTAAAAGTGCATCTTAAGTGCTTTTATAATTCTTGGGCACCTTTTGAGAATTTTAATGTTTCTTCTTACAGTTATTCGTGAAATTAACAAAACTAAAAAGAAAAAGAAATCTCTCTACAGCATAGAAGGCACAAGGTAAAACTCAGAAACTCATGCCAGAATGCATGGTTCCCTGGTCTCCTAAACGAAAGATTCTGTTTAAAACTGTCTGGAAAGATTTTAGAGGGAAATGAAGAGACTAGATTTTTGAAGTAGCATCTCTAAGGGAACTCTTGAATAAAAGGAACTCAGAAAAGCCTAAGGGAAGTGGGAAAGTTGAAATGACAGAATTTTACTACCCACTCGCCATCTGCCATAATCTTTTGTCATAAGTTGTAATGAATAGTGGTGTTTCTGATTGAGATTCTAAATGAATGCTAAGTGAGCCCGAATGTATGCTTGATATGTAAAGAGGGAAAAAAGATGTTTAAATTTTTTTTTTTTTTAAATATCCACAAACTCTGTAATCAGCCAGCAGTTAATTTATAAATGAAATTATTAGTCCACTAAATGTTATGAGTTTGCTTTTAAAATGTATAAAATAGTAACATTCACAAGTTGGGATCAGATCACCTGTCAAGCGTCTTACCTCCTCTTCTTACCAACCAATCCACTTTAATGGGTATGTGGAATAGGCGCCTCTTGTTTTAACAAAGCAGAGCCACCGGCCTGTCATTTACCCCATCACTCAGCTCTGTCATCTGTGCGTCGCTTATGGCTAAAATTCCATTATCAAATTAAAGGCATAAAGAAACTTACTCTCTTTCAATAACAAACTATGGAATCCCCCAGCCAATTATAATCTTATATCAGTAATAAGCCTGTCTCTAGGTTGCAGGAAACATGGTTTCCCTGGGGTCTAAGCCCTTAAAATAAGTAGGAAGTTTTTGATGATAATGTTGAGTCACCCTGGGCAACCTAGCGAACCCTGCTAATTAAGGAAGGTGTGCTTTACAGAGATCACCCTTTTTTCTGACACTCGGGTATTAACTCCTGGTGCCTGATATTCACTGAATCCAGGACCCAGTCTGAAAAAGAGCCTGGAGAAACCAAGGCAGTTTCCTGACCCCAAAGCCTACACTTCCTCCCAGCACAACCTAGCAAAAACATGGTGGACCCGCCATCCCTCAGCCTTTATTCAGAGTCACATATTGGACTGAGCATTTGTTTGTTTGACTCTTTCTAGCTCCAAAATGAAAATGCTGTGTTATTTCTCTTCTCACATGATACATACGAGTTTCACTTTGTTAATGAAATAAATTCAAAATAAAACATTTATGTGTGGGGACAGTCAGTGTTGTAAAAGCCCCTTGTGAACATAAGAGAGAAAATGACAATCACTGAGTGGAATACTATGATATTTTCTCTAAAATTGTTGCATGAGATGAGAGCAGGCTAATGGTTCCAAGGTAGTTTTGAGTGCCCTCTTCACCACTGAATTTGCAACTCCACAATTGATCCATTTCTATCATGCCCACTGTCAAGTTTGGCTTATTTAGGAATTTATTCATTTCGAGGATGGGTATTTTCTTAAGTGTATCCTGTTTGGGGATGAGCTATCCACCTACCAAATAGAGCAGAATTACCTAGGGGTTAAAAGTTGGTAGACAGCTTATGTTGGAATTAGAATTCAAGCTCTAGAATTTGGGCATGTTGATTATCTCTATAAACCTCCGTTTCATTATCTACTAAAGAAGATAAAGGGAAAGACTACCTCATTTTGTTGCTAGTTATCTCTTATTACACATATATATGCTGCAAAATGTCCGTTTCTAAATATTTTGTGAAATGTTGCTATATCATCTAGTAAATAATGGGATTATAAACATAAAGAAGAGATTGTGCCTTTCCACAACATGTTTACAAGTTATTGGGAGATTCACACAGGTCTTTCAGACATTACCTAGTGGGAAGAGTTAAGATCAATGTTACAGAAAGGGTAAGTGCGGATCCTTGGATGGGTGGAGCACGCTGCCTGGTCTTTGTCCTCATTGTGTGTGATGAGGAACAGTAGACATGGAGAACAAGGGAACAGAGGAGAGCCTGCTTTGGGAGGATGTTTGAGAATATAATCCTTGCTTACAAAGGTGTTTATTTCCAGCCTTTGGTTTTCTACTTGGTGCAGCAGCCCTCATCTGTCTTAAAAATAGAACAGAATTCCCTGAAAGGGAAATAACTGTGAACATTCTATCAAGAAGTGACTTAAGTAGGTGAGTAAATGTAAGTAGAAAATTAAGTTTCCATTACTGTACATTTCATATTTAGTTGAAAAGTGCCAAGTTATTTTTCCCACGAAAAACAATTTTCTTGAATGTAATGATGAGTTTTATTAAGATAGAACTCTAATGCTGACTTGAAAACTTGGGGACTAAGCTGTTTAAAGAATGCTCATATGTTTCAAGAACTCTTTTCCTTCTTTATCAAATTAACCATTGCCTGCTGTTCAGGAGAGATTTATGGATCACTTCTTATGAAAAGACTCCTTTGAATTCCTTTATATCTCCACCCACTTCCACCCCTGATCTATATGCTTACATATAGATGATATCATACCATCATTGTCAATTTACAACGATCTATGTTTCCTGCTTGACTTTACTCCATTAAAGTAATATAATCTACCCTTTCTTTGCATTTGCATTTCCTAACACAATACTTGATTATAATAACTCTTAACAGAGGTTTGTTAACATAATTAGTGAAAGCATTTAGCTAACAGAAATCACTTTTTAATGACATCCATGCCATAAAGTTTCTGGAGATTTGAATAATGCCCCAACTACAAAAGATGCCCATGTCCTAATTTTCTGAACCTGCTAACAAAAATGTGACATTACATAACAAAAGGGATTTTTCAAACATGGTTAAGAGTAAAAACAAAAAAAAAGAGTATATAGAGCAAACAGTTGGGAGACTATCCTGGTGAACCCCACATGTAGGAAGGGGACTTAAACATGGAATATGGGGACAGAAGAGAAGAGTCAGAGGATTATCAGAGATGAAATGCTGCTGATTTTAAAGGTGGAGGAAAAGTTGCCTCTATAAACTTGGAAAAGGCAAGGAGATGGATTCTCCTTGGAGACACCAGAAAGATACTTAGCTTTGCTGAAAAGAGGATTTTAGCCTAATGAGGCCAGGATCAGACTTTAACCTGTGGAAATATAATAAATTTTGTTATTATAGCCAATAGTATTATGGCACCAGTAGGAAACTAATAGTTTTAGCCACTCTGATTTACTTTGTATACATTGATTTTAACTAAACATAAGGTCTGATATTACATTATGATCATCTATATCCACAAAAATATTGTGCATTGTTATTATCTCTAATATAACTTTTAAGTCTCTCTTTTATGATTTCATTTTACTAAATATTAGAGGCCCGGTGCACAAAATTCATGCAAGAGTAGGCCTTCTTTCCCCCGGCTGCTGGCACCGGCTTCCCTCTGGCACTCAGGACCTGGTCTTCCCTCCAGCTGCCAGCAGGTACCTGGGACCTGGCTTCCCTCACAGCTCCAGCTTCATCCGGTCTAATTAGCATATTACGCTTTTATTATTATAGACATTTTATCAAGCAAAGGGCTATTTTTAAAATCCAAGTATTTTTTAAAATGTAAGAACACCTGTCAATAAATAAAATTTTGACTTAAATGTCTCAGGAAGTAACACAAATCCTAAAAAAAAAAAAAAAAAAAAAAAAAAAGCAAATCCCATTACGAAAACCCATTATAATTTAGACTAGAGGCCTGGTGCATGAAATTCGTTCATGGGAGGAGGGTACATTAGCCTGACCTGTACCCTCTCCAATCCAGGACCCCTCGGGGGATATCTGACTGCCTGCACCCTCTTCAATCCAGGACCACTGGCTCCTAATTGCTCACCTGCTACCTGCCTGATCGCCCCTAACCACTCTGTCTGCCAGCCTGATCTCCTCTAACCACTCTGCCTGCCTGATCACCCCTAACCACATCTGCCTGCCTGCCTGATGCCGCTAACTGCTCCCCAGCTGGCCTGATCATCCCTAACTGCTCTCCCCTGCCAACCTGATTGCCCCTAACCATCTCTGCCTACCTGCCTGATCGCCCCTAACTGCCTCTGCCTCACCCCCCGCCACCATGGCTTGTCTGGAAGGACATCCGGAAGACGTCTGGTCTATCCAGTCTAATTATCATATTACCCTTTTATTAGTATAAATGGCTTAAAATATGCCCATCACTTTTCAATAAAAATACTATATGATGACTTAAAATAAGTAGGTTATATAATAAAACAAGTCAGAAGATAATTTAAGTTTATTTCATAATCAAGCTCTGTATTCTAATCAATTTTATAAAATACTGAATAACAGATATTATCATATGGTATATATTAAATTTAATAGTACAACTCAACATGTAGCACACATATATGTTTAAGTATGTGTTCATACTTGCCCTAACTGGTTTGGCTCAGTGGATAGAGCGTTGGCCTGCGGACTGAAAGGTCCCGGGTTCGATTCCGGCCAAGGGCATGTACCTTGGTTGCGGGCACATCCCCAGTAGGGGGTGTGCAGGAGGCAGCTGATCGATGTTTCTCTCTCATCGATGTTTCTAACTCTCTATCCCTCTCCTTTCCTCTCTGTGAAAAATCAATAAAATATTTAAAAAAAAAAAAAGTAAAGTATGTGTTCATACTTGTATATACTCTCAGTTATTGTTTATTGACTATATTACTCTTCCTCAGATATATACATCTATTTCCTATATATATAACATGGCTTCTTTAAATTATTTATTATACATTTAAAGCTATTAGATGTGGTAGAAATGGAACAGTATATAATACTTGCCCTCAAATTGCCAATTTTCACAATATAAGTAGCTATATCTGTGCCAAAATATGTGCAAATTCTATCTGAATACAAAGTGAATGGTTGAGATTATTTCTATTTTCTTCAATATCTATTAAAAAATCAAATAACTTGAATGTACATGATACCTATATAAAATAAGTGTGCCATTCAGGATATTTTAATTTAATTGCTTCTAATGACTGGTTGATTCAAGGAAACATTTCACATGATGTAAAATGAGCTCTAAATTATTAAGGAATTTATATTTTGCCGGAATGTATATTTTACCTGAATTTCAGATTTAGTGGTTGGCATTTGTGTCTCATTGTTATAAAACCCCTTAAAGACAGTATGATTCCATACAAAGCCTCTTTTTCAATCCATTTGCCAGAATACTGACTTAATTGATGTCTACCTTCCACTATATTATAATCAATGTGAGAACTAGAATAAGATTTGTTCTGCTTAACATTGTATTCCCAGCCCCTGGCACAGAAACTGACATAATTCTAATTGGAACTATATAGAACTTTTTAGACAAATGAATAAATTAATGCTTTGCAAAACAGTATATTAAAAGGTTAGTGATTTTGAGTAGAGAGAAGGAGTTTCATTAAATTACCCTAAAATTCTGATTATTCACTACCTTCAGTTCTCAAACTTTTACCAAAGTAGCATGGTCATTATTGCTACCTTCCTAAACATGTTTTAACATGTTGAACACAGCTTTAGATGAACGATATTAGAATTATATTAAATTTAAAGGTAAACTGAGGCAGGCTTGTTAAATGACTGAACAAAAGAAAAGCCCTAGTTTTTAAACAAGCATTAATACTCAGGTTTCCTGATAATAAAATTGTATAGCTGCCTTTGAACTAGGTGTGTATTTCTAAAACAGACTGATTCAAATATTGATATGGACATTCTTTAGGTATTGTGGACTAGTACTGACTTCCTTTTATTTCTCTTTTGGGACATTATCAATATCCTGTCATCTTAAGATCTCAACTCTCCAAGAGCATATAAAAAATGAGTAGTTTAAGAGCATATAAAAATTGACATGTTTCAAGGGTTTAAAAATCTCATAACTCAGAAGATATATTGAGAAGCAAAAAGTAAGGAAATGTGATGAGTTCACCTAAATAATTCCAACATCATAAATTCAATATGTGTAGGAAAGAGTCAGCAGGTGATAAAAGATCAAAAAGAATAATATTTTAATAACACAAAAGTTATGCTTACGTTGAGTTCTTAAAATTTGATATTTTAATAAAAGTCAAAAAGAAGGCAGACTTCAGTTGTGCATATAAAAGCCTGAAAAATATTACTTTACAAACCAGTATTATTACGGTATAATTTACATAAAATAAAAATTTGGTGGATAGTTTGATTAATTTGTATAAGTAGATACAGTAGTATAAACACCACAATCAAGATATGCAATGTTTTCATCACCTAAAACACTTCAGCTATGCCCTTTACAGGCACTTCCCTATCCTGCCCAGGCCCCTGACAACTACAGTCAACTTTAAGTCCCTATACTTTGGCCATTTTTAGAATTTTATATAAGCGGAACTCCATAGTCAGTAGATTTTGCATCTGGCTTCTGTTTTGAGATGTGTCCATGCCATTGCATGCAGCAGAGGTTGCTTTCATTTCAGTTGGTTCTTATTTTCTATCTTCTACCAACTTCTTGAAACAAATATTTGTATATAAAATGCTTTAAAATACATGTTATAATTAACTTAAGGTCAATTGCTTTGATTTTTAGCTCCAAAGGTCTAATATCTGATTTTCTGCTTCCAGGTCCATAACTAAGACCATAGGATTTTTACTTTCTAATTACGTTCTAGAATCTAAAAAGGAAAAGTCTAGTTTATTTTTGTGCTTGACCAACTGTACACCTAAATCAATGTGCTCCTCTTAGCTGATCTTCTTTAATCACATTATCCTATTCACTCATATACAAAAAATTGACAAAATTGTATCCTAAAATCTGACTGTCGTCTTGAGTATCAGACCCTTAAATATCTTTCTCTCAGCGATATCCATCCACGAGAGCGTCCCGCAGACAAATCTGTCTAGAACTATGAAATTAGCTGACAAGTTAGCCTGTCACATTTTCTAGGATCTTGAAAGAGGATATGAGACTCCTGGATTAGAGACAAAAGACTCTATTAGTCACGGCAGAGCATTAGCAGGAACTTTAGGAGTGTCAGTATTCCTCCCTTTCTAGTCTGAGTGGCCCTGGTGGATGCTGAGTAGTAGATTGTGTCAGAACTGAGGCACTGTAACCTTAGGGAATCCCAATGTTTGAAAAGGACTGCAAGCAAACCTGCCCAGTGATAGAATAGTGACTCTATTATCTGACATAGCAAACAAATCTGTCCTCTGGCTCAGAGAGAGACTCTGTCTGTATTCAGAATGTGTGTGTGTGTGCGTGTGTGTGTGCATTCCCCCCCCCCCCCCTAAAATGAAAACCTAGAGCAGAAACATGAGAGACTCATGGAGAATTAATTATCTCTGAACAGTGTCAAATCTCAAAATCACAAAAAGTAACAGCTTTCTTAATCTTTCAGAAATGGTCCCCATTGATTTCTTTATCTCAGTTAATAGCATAACCCAACCTAAAAATATGAGAATTATACCAGACTTAACTTTTTTCAAAACCCAAACACAGTTGCCCTAGCTGATTTGGCTCAGTGGATAGAGGATCAGCCTGAGGACTGAAGGGTCTGAGGTTGCATTCCGGTCAAGGGCACATGCCCAGGTTGTGGGCATGATCCCCAGTAGGGGGCATGCAGGAGGCAGCCAATCAGTGATTTTCTCTCATCATTGATATTTCTATCTCTTTCTCTCCCTCTCCCTTCCTCTCTGAAATAAATAAAAATATATTTAAAAAACAAAACAAACACAGTTATCTCATTCTTGAAAATTTATGAAACTAATATCTATTAAACTTAACATTTACTGTTAAATATTACAACATATTTATCTTTGATTATTTTTTATTAAAAAGTTTTAATGTTGACATTATTGCAGGTATGCCCTGTTTTCCCCACCTTTGCCTACTTCCACCCACCACTGCCTCCCCCACCCTTGGCCTTCATGACACTATTGTCCATGTCGTAAGCTTATATGTTCTTTAGCTAATCCCTTCATCTTCTTATCCAGTCACCCCTACTCACCTCCCCTCAGGCACTCATCATTCTGTTACATGTATCATGCTGCCAGTTCCATTGTGTTCATCAGCTTAATTTTGTTCATTAGATTACACATATTAGTGAAATTATATGGTATTTTTATATTCTAAATACTTATAAAAATACTAGAGGCCCAATGCATGAAATTCATGTGGGGGAGGGGGGGTTGTCCCTCAACCTGGCCTGCACCCTCTCCAATCTGCGACCCCTTGGGGGATGTCCTAAACTGTCAGTTGGACATCCCTCTCACAATCTGGGACCACTGGCTCCTAACCGCTCGCCTGCCTGCCTAATTGCCCCTAACTGTTTCTGTCTGCCAGCCTGATTGCCCCCTATCCACATCCCTGCTGGCCTGATTGACACCTAACTGCTCCCCTACTGGCCTGATCACCCCCAACTGCCCTCCCCTCCCGTGATCTGCCTCCTCTGCACAAGGCGGCAGAGACTCCAGGACCAGCCTCCTCTGCACTGCACAGAGCCGCAGGATGCCCGGGCCTCACTGCGTGGAGCGACCACTGGGCCCCAGGTCCGCTGTGTGTGCAGCCATCTTGAGTTAGCGTCACACAAGGGCGTGACACCACTAGGCTTTTATTATATAGGATATTCTCCACTACATCCTTATCATGCATTTTTTGAGTCCTAGTCATTACTTCCTGAACTGTTGTAAAAATTTGGATCAGTGATTCTCAAAGTGTGGTCTCTAGACTAGCAACATCAGCATGCCTCCAGAAAAACTTTTAAAAAATGCCAATTCTGGGGCCCTCTCCAGAATTACTGAATCTCTGGAGGTGGTTGGCAACTCTCTGCTTTTGCAAGTCCTCCAGGTCATTGTAATGCATATCAAAGTCCAAGAACTGTTTGCTCTTACATTATCTTCACCCTTTCTTTCCTGGAATAAATTCTCCTGCCATCAGAGTAAAACACAAATCTGATACTGTCATTCCCCTTTAAAACTTCATAACCAAAGTATAATGTCCAAGACTCAGCTTGGGTCACTCCTCCAGATATCCCTGTTAGAAATCCCAGTCTGTGAAAAAGCCTCCTCTAAACCCTCAGAGCATCTGTGCATATTTTTAATAAAGCACCTCAGAGATAGTTAGATCTTTTGTTCCATCACACACCCATCTTTGATGGAGTGCATATCCTCTTTAAACTAGGTTGGTCCAACCTCTGTAAAGTTGGGACAGAAATGGCGCCTGCCCTAGCATGAGCATGAGTATGTAATTCAACAATGCATATGGGTCCCTGAGTGAGTTCTGCTCAGTAAGCACAAGCTTGTTTTTCATTTCTTATGCATTATTTCAGTAATTACTATTTATAATAGTTTTTTAGTCACTATGACTAATTAATATTATAGCTGTTATTCTAGCAATGCTTAGCATATTATGTTGCAAGTATGTGCTTACCAAACTGTTTTCTTCTCTAGTCTGAGTCATAACAGCAACCCTGACAAATCGTGTGTTTTCAATTAACATTTGTAAACTAGATTCAGTTAATGTACCATCAACCAAACAGAAAAGACAGTAGGAGAAAATAAATGTAAGATCTATATAAATAGAAGCTAATTCGTGTGAATAGTAACATATATTTAAATCACTGTAGGTAACAGCAAAATTGTTTCAACTCCTATTGATTGGGCACCGGTTATGTGCTACCCTTGACAGTACACAAATTGATAAAACATAAATCTTGTCCTCAAGGAGCTTGAGGTCTATGGCAGAAGACACACACAAATAGATAAATTATAAGAAGTATTATATTAGGATAAGTGCTATTGAAATTGGACAAAAAATAAATTTGATAGGAGCACAGCCTGGGCAGGAAGGAATTGGGAAAACGTATCCAGACTCATAAAATACGGTACCACAAATTGAGGATATCAAAATTACAAACTGGCAGCAAAATGTATAATTTAGGCTCTTTAAAGCCTCTTTTTTTCTTTCTTTCTTTTTTTTTATTGCCCAATAAAGTTGGTGACAACAGCTTCCCATTTCATGGGGAAGAAATAACTTAGGAAGTATTTCTCATCCAATTGGGACTGAGCATTGATAAGATCTTGACAAATGCTCTGTTGGAAGGTTTGCCAAGAGATATTTCTAACTGAGCAGAGCCTTCGAGAAGTAGGACGCACGTACACATCAAAATCAGGGCAAGAGCACGTGCTGTCCTTCTCAAAGTAGGGCTCATTAGCAGGGATGATCTTGTCCTTCCCAAACTGAACCTACTTCAATGTTCTACTAATCACCTCAGATGGGACTGACGTTATCAGACATCATGCATATAAAATTATGACTAAGAATGTTACAGATTGAGTTATCCACAAAATGAGTAAAATCAGCATCCCCTGCCCAATGAAGCCTTTTCATTATTCTTATAATTTCAAAAATCATGAAAATAAAAGGTTGAATTTACTCATTATCTCTCTTTATATTGGGCACCCTTTAAGGCCTGAGATTTCACCAAACCATTATCCTGAAAATTCCATGATATGGTTGTTGTCTTTGTAAACCATATTAAAATGGTGAATTTTTTTCTTAACACTTGAATTTTATAAACATTCCTCTTTAAAAAAAAATAGGTTGTTTTGCCTTGCATTAATTATCAAGGTGGAATACTCACCAATTATTGACTAGGCTTTTAAGCAAATTTATCTCACATAAAGTGGCTTTCCAGAATAAGTAAATGTTTTTAAATATATTTCTCATTGGTTTCAGAGAGGAAGGGGGAGAGAGAGAAAGAGAGAGAGAGAGAGAGAGAGAGAGAAACATCAGCGATGAGAGAGAATCATTGATCAGCTGCCTCCTGCACACTCCACATTGGGGATCGAGCCTGCAACCCTGGCATGTGCCCTGACTAGAATCAAACCATGACCTCCTGGTTCATAGGTCAATGCTCAACCATTGAGGCACACCGGCTGGGCTAGAATAAGTACATTTTTTAAACTGCCTATTCTTCTAGACAATTACATAAGGATAAACTCTAGAGTGCCCCTAATATAAAGCCATGTCCTTGATTTTATGTCTCCTTGAATAACCACAAATTCTCTTATAAAAACAAATCAGAATAATATTGGCAAAGGGTTTATGGAAACTTACTGAAAATATTTGGATAACCCACTGCAGCCAGGTGTCCAGTTCCATGCAAAGTGAATGATATCTTTTGCCCACAAACTTCCCATTTATGGATTAGGACACATGTCTGCTACAGTGAGGTTTCCAGATTTCCTTGGATGCTCTTGTACAACTAGATGTGTTCCTAACACCCGTGCCTGCTTCTGTGTGTGTGTATTACTGTGCTTCCTCCCTCTGATGATGTGTTGCTGTGATAAATCATCACAGCGCGCTGCTGCTCGGATGCGCGTTGCTTCAGCACACCATTGAATCTGTCACTGGGATGATGCATGAGAAAGGCATACTGATGATGTTTCACACCAACGATGGTGCCGCCCGGGGAACAAAAGGTTTAGGAGAAAATTCAACATAATTACCCGATAAAAGTCAACCTGCACACAGCATGCTAGGAAATGCATTCATGGTAAATCACTTCCCCTTAATGTGTGGTATTTCTGGGCTACTGTCACAAGCCTCTTTCCCCGATCTATAGATTGATCTTGTGTCAACATTTTTATATATATATAAATATATATATATATATATATATATATATAGAGTGGGAACAAAAGCTTAAAGGATAAAATTAAAATTTACCTAAAACTCAAATGTAGAGGTTAACTCTGAGAATCAGTATGATTTTCAACTTGAGGGTAGTTTGCCAAAGCAGTTCATTAGTGCTGAAAATTTTATGATATTATTTGATAAGGAAATAGTTTCTGTTTGCGGTAACTATGCTGGACTTTCCTAGGAAAATCTGTGCCCTGGCTCAAATCAGAAGTTACGTCAGATTTGCCATGTAACCTTCAAATGTTGGAAGTGCCATCAGCTTTTATCATGACTGCTGGGACAGTGTACCAAATAATTTATGTCCCTGAAAAGAGCCTCATTCATCTAAGGCAAAGAAACATAAGAATTGAGGAAAAATGCAAAGTTTATTTAGGTTCTCAGGGTACTGAAAGAGAAACTCTATACTTAGTTGTCCATACACAGTCAATGCTAAATAAATATTTGCTGATTTGAGTTAAATTCCATAATTATTTTTCTCTTTATGGTTTCAGTTTTATCCCATGATAGGAAATGTCAATCCAACTCAGTGAATGAAATGAGCAGAGAGAGTATTTTGGGAGAGGAAAACATTTTTTCTCAGTTTTAGTATTTTGTATTCTAAGTTAAGGCCTTGTAAGGAAAGATATGGGAAAATAGCTGAGGCCATCATGCTATCAATTAATCACCATTTTGCTTATCCTTGTAAACTTTAAAAAATGTTTGTTTGGCAATTATCTTTAAACCTAGTTGACAAGGAGAATTAAATATTCATATTCTGTTTTCAATTTCTTATGTGGAAATCAAGGCTGATAGAGGAAGGTTTAAAGATAATTGCCAAAGAAACATTTTTAAAGTTTATATTTGCTAGAACTATTAGAAAATGTAGTATAATCTCAAAAGAAACCACACAAGTTTTCTGTTTCTTTTTTTCCTTTGTTTTTCTATCTTCTAGAAAGTTCTTAAGTTAGCTTTTCTCTGGAAAGTTGACAATTTAAAACACCTGTCTTAATAGGGCTTTGGTAACCCCATGAATAGATCTTCATATCATAAATCTTTGCCCCATATTTTCTGCCACCTCAACCGTGCAGATATCCTAGAATATAGCTAATGATCTGGTCACTGGTTGGAATAAACCTTCCCTTGCAACCATCTGCTTTATGGTAGAAGCCAACAAAGGCTTGAAGGCTAATGATAACTGCGAGGTTGGGAAGTTGGGACATCTAGGGGTGACAGAAGTAAAACACTCTGTGATGTCATTCAGTATTGCCTCTCTGATTGGTCAGTATTTTGTATCCATAATGAACTTAGGATGTTTAAAGGTCCAACTTACGTAAAAACAACTATAGACAAAACCAAAAGCTTATACTTTCTTTTGAGTCTGATCTTCATGGTTTGGTAAAAGTTCCAGAAATATAGAATCAGAGGCTTACTAGTAAGTACAAAATACTTAGGAACCGAATGCAGTCCACTCTGACTCGTCATCCAATGACTAGTTTGGAGGACCTCCTCTGTGTCAGGCACTGTGCTACAAAAAATATAGCATGACCCGTGGAGTTGGTAAAAGGAGCCACAAGAAATTGATAGTTTTCTTTTATTAAAAAAAAGAATTAGAATTGGTTGTTCAGAGATATTGCTAGTTAAAAAATACCAAACAACATCTAAAGAAACTTGACACCAGCATTCTTTGAGAAAAGTAATATATCAAAGAGTACACAGTATAACATACATTTTGCTTGTGAAATACATATTTTCTTCCATGCAGTTGTTATATAGAAGAGCCGATCAGATTATATCAGAGTTAAAAACCATTTGCCTCTTTAAAATTCTGTCAGCTTTTCTTCATTATAAGGATCATATGTCAAGAAAAAAAGAAGGGCATACATTTGAAACATAAGGAAGAAGAGGGAATACTTTTCATAGTAATTATTTGTTTGTAAATATGTTTCTCTACTATAGTGGCTTAGGATCAATCGTATCTTCTTCTTATTCTTAAATTCTCTTCAAGTCAACATCAGGAATCAAGTCTAGAGTAAGTGAGACACACAAAGACAATCATTGGAGACAAAAATATGACACATAAACATGAATATACTCAATATTCACTTTAGTATAATATGTAGATACCTATATACCCAGCATTAATAACTGCATCTGCTTAGACATTGTCTATAACAACCCATCACTCACATATAGGTGCTCAGTACATACTAGTCCTTTCTCTTTCTCAGAGAAAGCTGCTCTCTGCCATGTGAATACAGTTCAGTGAACAGAAAGCCCTATAGCCTAGAATCAGCTTCACAGGCTGAATTGGGGCATGCTATTCAAATATTGATTAGCAGAGTGTAATGGGAAGAACGTGTGCTTTGATTTCAGATGGACCAGGTGTTAGTACCTGTCCCAACCACTTTTGAGAGTGTGAATTTGAAAGTAAAGCATTTTTGAGTCTCATTATCCTTATATCTAAAATAGAAATTATAGCACCTGTCTAAAATGGTGGCAGCAAGTGTACCAGCAGATGACTTCAGAGGGGACAGGTCTGGTTGGAATTAGGTACTCAAGGATGTTAGCAGCATCTTTAACTCAGTTAAGCCAGTCTTACAGATAATTAGTTGTCACATGCTTAGATCAGTGTCAAGATATTCTGTTAAGAGACTTCAGGCGAGGTTATTAATATCTTTGGTATCCTGTTAAAAATATATAGCTACTTTATACTTACATAGCACAAGTGCTAAATTATCTAGAACTCAGTGACAATTCAGAGCATAATGCCAAATATAAGAGGGGGAAACCATCGTAATTTTAGTCTATAGAAGTGGGATATGACTAAAATGGTTATTAACACTTGGTCTGTCCAAATCCAAAGCACACACACTTTTCATTATACTAGGAGGGTATGGGTGTGTGTGTAATTTTGCCTTGCTGGGCTTTTCAAGATTTTTTTCAACTTACCTGAATCTAGGTCAGAATCTAAGTGGCTTAGCCTACCTTTTATATATCAATAAGGTGCTCCAGAAATGATCACCCTATTCAGTGAAGTCCCAAAACATGACATACTTTAAGTTAAAGTCTCCTGGTAAAAACTATTGAAATGCAGATTTTACATAACTTTTGTGCTCGTTGCAAATCCAAAATTCCCATCCTACATAATAAAAGCCTAATATGTTAAGTGTCTGGTTGTCTGGTTGTCCATTCAGCCAATCAAAGCATAATATGCTAATGATATGCTAAGGCTGCCCAACCGCTTGCTATGATATGCACTGACCACCAGGAGGCAGATGCTCTGACTGGTAGGTTGGCTTGCTGCTGGGGTCCAGCCGATCGGGACTGAGCTAGACAAGCTGGACATGCCCTAGAGCCCTCCCACTGCCCCTCCCTGGCTGGCCAACCTCCCACGTCCTGCCCCGATCCGATCCCGATCCCGATCCCGATCGTACACCCATGGGGTTCCTCGGCCTGGCCTGCACCCTCTCACAATCCAGGACCCCTCGGGGGATGTCAGAGAGCCGGTTTCAGCCCAATCCCGCAGGCCAGGCCGAGGGACCCCACAGGTGCATAAATTATTGCATTGGGCCTCTAGTTTTTATAATAAGAATCTATTGTATATCATTTGTGTCATGTTTGGGGAGATGTAAATTTAAATATTATTACATTTGGACATATCTATTTGGTTCAGCAATTAAGCAAAAGCAAACATTAACAAAAAGAATCCAAAATAGATTGTAAACTAAAATAGAAATAATGAAGATTAAACAGTGCTATACAACTGTTATTTTTCTAAAGTAGATGATTAGAGAATTTCCAGAATTGTGAAAATAAACAACGAACATTAACAGAAAATACTTTGTTATAGTAATTCCAGCTTTTGAATTTTAACACTCACTGCCATTTGTAAGGATGATGATAAATACTGTGTCTTTGATTTTAATACCAAGGAAAGAAATGCCTTAATAGTTATGAATGTCATTAATACTCTTTTCTATAATCTATATCTATTTATCTAATCTATAGCAATATA
Source organism: Myotis myotis (assembly GCF_014108235.1). Classification (NCBI taxonomy): domain Eukaryota; kingdom Metazoa; phylum Chordata; class Mammalia; order Chiroptera; family Vespertilionidae; genus Myotis; species Myotis myotis. Next base: position 47,809,999 of record NW_023416401.1, read on the forward strand.
TGTATATATATATATATGTATATCCATATAACTTGAAACATATTTTATTCCTATGCTCATTTATCAGTATTTTAGAAGTCATTCACTTCATAGTGAGCAGTTTAATGTAAAAAGTCCCATGTCTATAGCATTGAACTGAGGTCAAGTTTCACTCAAATGACAATTCAGTTATTTTCAACTTGATTTCCTTGAAGCCTATCCTAAATGTATATAATAGTCTGACTGATAATTGAAGTTCTATCACTTTAGTTTTCTTTTTGCATCAAATGAGTCTCATTATAAGTAACATGATCCAACAAGTGCAGCCTAAGGTGGTGAAGTATCATTTATATATCAAAAGTACCTCATCTTATCCCATACTACAGTTCTTTTCATGGGGATTTGGAGTATGATGTTATAGCAATGTGTAAGCTCACTGAAAGGAATTTTGGCATATGTAAAAGTACATCACTGGTGGAAGTCATGTACTATGATCAATTTTATTTTCTCATTAAGCAGTGGCATCTTCCATAACTTTTCCCTAAAGAAAATCTCAACAGAATATTTTGCTGTGCTTATGTTGTAAGACTAGGAGAAGGAAAAGGACCTAAAGAAGAAGCAACTTAAGTACCACTTCTGTGTAACATGATGTTACACCCCAGGGAAGACTGTGAACAGGACTATGATTGCAGTTATGCTTCTAAAGAGGCATTTTTCTCTGCACAGAGTGTGCCAAATTTTTCTTCTTGAAATATTCTTTCATGGCTGTTCTCACCATGTACCTTAAGCATCATGTTCTCTGCTTTCAGTTAGATACTTTTATTTTTATTTTTGATGAGTGAATCAGAAGTGACATGAAGGAGCAAGCTGAGTACTGGTAAACAATCAGAGTTTGGATTTAAATCAAAGAGAAATAATAGGTACTTGTGGATTAAACATGGTGATGATACATGTCAAATTACTCTATGGAGGGAATCTTGGTAGTATAAAGCAAAGATCCTGGACCAGGAGTCAGAAAATTGGGTTGCAGCACTGATCCTACAAATTTATGATATTGAGAAATCTAATATTCTTTGTCATGAGTTTGATTATATTCATAAAAAGGATATAGACTTTATGACCCTTAATACTCAGCTCTAATTTTCTACAATGTTGGTATCCTCTATATTATAAAAGGTGGGTGGCCATAACACCATAATTACCAAATGACATCACCAGGATGTGCATGGACGAGCAGTGGCTCTCACGGTGCAGCAGGGTGGGACGCCTCATGCTGCAAGGCGGGGGGTGGTGGGGGGGGAGGCAAGGCACCTTACACGGCAGGGCTGGGGGCGGGGTGCCTTACACCATTTCATGCTCGGGGCCTCTAGTATATAATAAAAGCCAAATAAGCAAATTGACTGAACAGTGGAATGACTGGTGGAACAACCGGTTGCTGCGACAAGCACTGATCACCAGGGGGCAGATGCTCAATGAAGGAGCTGCCTGCAGGTCCAGGCCGACCAAGGCAGGTGCCAGAGGGCCCCACCACCACCATCGATCATCCTGCCAGTCGCCCCACAGAGGGAGATGACCAGCGGAGGTGGGATGATGGGGTCGGGGGTGGCCAGCGAGTGGGCTGGTTCCCCTCCTCCCCCCGATTGCCCCGCTGGTCACCTCCTGCAGAAAGAGGTGACCAGTGGCAGCAGCAGGGTGGGGGCCAGTGAGTGGGTAGCACCAGGCTGGCCATGATTGGTACCAGCGGCCCCACCAGTCACCCCACAGATCGGCCCTGATCGCTGGCCAGGCCTAGGGAGCCTACCCATGCACAAATTTTGTGCATTGGGCCTCTAGTGACTTTATAATAAAAATAGAGGCAACTTTTCTTCCCAGCACAGTTTTAGACATAATAATTTTTCTATCAATGTGTAGACTAGGAGGCTCAAAACCGAGCTAGCAAGTCAGCACCAAGTACAATGCAATCTTGACTACAGGATAACTACCTGTCAAGGGGACTATCAAGTGAATCAGTTTCATACTCTGAAATTTGCTCACCTTCAGAGCTGTGTCTTTGAGCCTAACTACCTAACATGCTGACCCTGCACTTCTCTATGCCCCTGAGTGAGTCTTTATATGATCAAGCCCAATTGTAACATACATGCAGCATGCATGCACACATACACATGCACACAGATTAATATTTGACAAAGTAGAACTCCAACTTCAGGTACAAAGAGGTAAACAGTGGCAAACCAACAGTCTTCCTAAGAAAAATAAGAAACATTAGAAATGGTACAGAAGTATATTTAAATTGGAGCCACTGAAGCAAAGAAGAATAAGGTGTAAAGATTTTGACGAGAAAAGTGCCTCAGAGGTGAGCTGACTTTCTGAGGTAGCTCTTCCTTTGGGGCAAACAATGACTCTTTTCACAAGGCAAGAGATTCCAAATAGTTTTGCCACAGCAGGTAGCTATGATAAGGACAGGTAAACCAGAAAAGCTTCTAGTGATCACTGGAAGTTCAAGAGACAACACATTGGAATTTGGGTCCTCTCATAGATCAAATCCATTCTTCATGTACTGATTTCTGAAACCAGGCAGGGAAGAAGGCTAAAACTTCTAAGCAAAGACGGTATGAAAAGCAATGTTTCAATGAGTCTCCTGTGATGATGAGACAGTGGTTAAAACAGGTATTGTGAAGAGTAGGGTTCTGAAAAACACACATCTCTGAGTTGAGTTGTCCTATGGGGATGCCTATAGCAGAGGGGTAATTCAGACTAAGCTTTACCCAAATTTACCCCACTGTAAATTTTACATTCGTAAGGCAGTGATTTCCTTGTGTCCTCTTGGGATGCTCTATTGCTGCATTTGGGCCACCTCTAAAGACATGTGTCCTACCATTTCTATACATATCATATGTCTCTTCCTGTTCAGAATTCACTCTGAGCTTTTTGAGCACTCAGAACACATGCATGTACAACACCAATACCAACTGTGTATTCAGCAAAATCCATGGCAGCACATTTTTTGACCCAAAGGGTCTTTCCCACAAAGATGAAAAATAGTATAAAGCAATATTTTTAAAAATGAAAACTAGTGTGTATGGTAAATTTTAAAATGTTTACAGGCAAAACCTCAGAATTACTAAGTGAATTTCACAGGGAGTTGTATACAAAGTCAACAGGAAAATAAAGTTACTTATTAAAAAGGTCAATTTAAAAATTGATACTATTTTTAAAAGCATCAAAAACATTATAGAGTGAAGACCAAATCTAAAACCACTGCAACTGTAGTAGAAAGAATTGGAGAAAATCTAAATAAATGAAAATATATTTCAATGGTCATAGACTGAAAAACTCAATATTACAAAGATGTCAATTTACAATTATATTCTTAGCAGTTCCATTTATAACAGCCAAATTGGTGAAAAAAGAACAAATGTCCATAAAAGGATGAATAATGTGACATATTCCCATAATTAATATTGTACTTCAGTGAAGAAACAAACTATGTATAACATCATGGATGGATCTCACAAACCTAATGGAAGGAAAGAATCCAAGATGCAAACAGCACACACATTTCATGATTCTATGTCAAGTCCAAAAATGACAAAATTGTTTCTTGTGTTAGAAGTCAGAATAGCCTGAGAGGAAGGGATTTTGGGGGGGCTGCTAATGTTTTCATTCCTCTCCTGGCTACTGTTTATAGTGGAGTGTCGGCTTGGTAATAAGTCATTGAGCTGTATCATGACTATGTATACACTTTTCTCTTTCTTCAAAAATGTTTACTTATCAACAGTAAAAAGTGAATAGCTGTAAAGTCTTCTGTGTCTGCTGTGCAGCATGTGGGCTGAGAGTAGCAGGCTGAGTTTCCTGGGAAGCTGACTCTGAGTGGAGATTGGCGTTCAAGGTCTTTATGAAGGTGTACTCCTGGGGTCCATGCCTCCATGTGCAAGGGAGAGGACAGAAGCAGATCGGGTTGTGGGGAAAGTTGAGCTGTGATGCAGTGAGGGACTCAGCTGCTCTGTGTAGAGCTCTGAGGCTGGACAGCGCTTAGGCAGGCTCCTCCCAAATGGTGTTGAGGGGATCTGCTCTTTATCCACCTGCAGTGACCAGTCACTGCACGTAATCTGCCCTGGAAAACGTTGGGATCCAAATGAGGCTGAGGCAGTTTTCTTCTGCTGAGACAACCCCATCTCAGGAGATGAGGAAATGTATCTTTATTCCTAAAGGGGGCACTGAGCGGCAAGTACTGTGCCCTCCACACGGAGTCCCATCTGAGGGCTTGAAGAAAATAAGGTGTGACAACAGAGAGAAAGAAAACATAAAACAGTGTTGAAATAAAAAGGATATCTCCCATTTAACCATCCTAAATTCTCAGGGAGAGTCTTCCCTAAAACTAAAGCTAAACTCTCATGGGCATTTTTAAATTCTTTGAATCTGGCATCAAAAAAAGGAATAGCTGCTGAACAGCTAGCACAACCCAGCACAAAAGATTTTAAATGGCTGAGCTAAACATTTCAATTCACAAAGGCTTTCCCATTCTTTCTTAACTTGTAAAAGCCTTTTAAAGAATTCAGTGGAGTATCAACCTTCTTCCACTTGCCATTTTTTATGTTAAGAAATGAGACAGATTAGAAAATATAAAAATTGCCCTCTTAAACCATTTGGCAATGTTTGGAGTTAATATTTCCTCAAATTCTAAAATGAATACTTGGATATTTTGTTGGCAATAATCAGAGTCATGGGTGAGGTTGATTAAATGACTATTATGGTTTGTTTCCTTTAGGTTGATTGAGATAGTAAAAAAAAAGCCTCAAATATTTACTTCTCTATGTATGATATTAATTGCTCTGCCAGTTATCATCATAAATCATCCTTTCTACTAATGACATACTCTTCAGACTAATAAGTGAAAATTACAAGAGCAAACAAACTCATATTTAGCAGGAAGGCACTTGATGGCTTAGTAAACTAATTGAAGCTGAGCTTGCTCTCTCTCTCTTTCTCTCTCTCTCTCTCTCTCTCTCTCTCTCTCTCTTCCTCTCTCTCTCTCTCTCATTACTGTCTGCTTATTTTGTTCCCAACCCCTGTGCTACAAATGCCATCTACATTTAGGCCATGAGGAAATTCTATTCTTAGATATTTTATGATGGCACAGGAAAATGGGATATATGCTATCACTGGAGGAAGGCCAGGTTATGGTGCCAGGAAATTAATCAATCCTAAGACAGAAGCTTGGAAAAGTAAAATATTCATACCTTCCTTCAACTTGATATGGCAAAAGTCATACCAGATAATACTAGTACACACACACAAACCCCCCTGAATTTACACATATTCCCAGAAGTCAGGAATGGCCTTCCACACTAAAGTATCCTACCCATGGTATGAATGTTACTATCATCCATTGAAAAACTTACACTTTGCCAGGCCTCCTCCTAAATTTTTACATTTGCCAACCATTTAATCCTCCAATAGCCCTACAAAATAGATTTCTATTTTAATCTCCATTTTAAAGATAATGAATAAAATCACTGAGAAATATAATACCTAGCTTGGTGGTGGGATTTGAACCCAGTCATCCATCTGCCCTTGGGCAGAGACTCAGTACTTGGCCAATGGAACCAATACTCTAAGTGCTTTGTTGTGTCACTGTCATGGTCATCACCAAACAATGCTGTTTTTCCTTTTTAAGAACACATGATCTCTTAGTGGATGAAGGCATCATGATTTTTAATCACCTGAGTGACCAGATGCTCCTTAGAGTCCCTGTCCTGACTGACTGTAGGTGATAGTACAGGCTGGACTTGTTATTGAAATCACTGCCAGCATTTCCCACAGAGGAGGGGCCCTCCCTGGAACTGGGATTTCAACAGATGCCTTTCAAATAAGAAATGTAGAGACTTAATTCTACTCCCCCCTCCCCCCAACACACTCCAGCATCTTCCACTATATTCTAGAATCCTCAATTTTAAAGGAGAAAACTGTAAGAATTGTATTCTAAATCAAGACATAATATTTTGTATAATTTTTTAGAGGGAAAGGGAATCATTATAAGTTACCTGTGCTATGCCAGCACAGCCAAGGGTTTGGTGAGCCTGAGGAGGGGCGGTGAAGGATTAAAGAAAAGACAGACAAAGGAGGATATAGCTGGGGCTTGGTGGATCTCCTGTGCTTGAATGAGGCCACAGAGAAGGATCCAGCCAGCAAGCTGAGGCTTTATTTTATAGTCAGAGAAAAACAAGGTAGTGGTCAACATAGTTACAATGTTCTTGTAAGTTTCACTTGTTTTGGCAGCACTTGCTGCATCTTCCACAGCCCATTAGTTACCTAGGAAGGATCTAGGGCAGGGGTGGGCAAACTTTTTGACTTGAGGGCCACAATGGGTTCTTAAACTGGACTCAGAAGAAGGAGCTGTGGCCATGTTTCCCGACGTTGCCATGTTAACACTGCTGCTGGTGAAGGAGAGGAAGGGAGAGCAAGAGAACCCTACACTCTTTCAGCTCCACAGAACAGCCGAACGGGCCGGATCCGGCCCGTGGGCCGTAGTTTGCCCACGGCTGATCTAGGGGGTGGCCATAATGTCAAGCCTATTTATGCTAAGAGGGCTCTGCCCTCTAAGCTGGGACTTGTTTGTGGCTCTGCCATAGGTCAATCTGAGGCTTAACTCTAGAGCCGCTCCCTACAGTTACCCTCCTACATATGCATTGTCCCTGCTTCATCATCACTGTCAACACCCCTTTCCCTAGCTTGGGCACATGTTTTGAAGAAAGAATGAGATAACTCTCAAAATCAATCCACAGTCCCCACACAAATACTTAGAATAAATTAAGTTGATCTAGATTAAGTGAAAACTGTGCCTTTCTTGAGGGTGGAATTTTCATATTTAGGTAAGTAATGAGAAAAAAAAGTCAATTTCATATTTTCCCCAAATACAAGGACAGTAATTCCTAATGTATATCATCACATTTCTCTTCCTAGAGTCCAAAGATGTTCAGAATCAAATTTTAAACCCAGTCTCTGAAAATAAGTAAATTAATAAATAGTACTTTTAGGTAGCTTATTTGCACTCTTGGCTGTTCTTTGTCCTCATTTTTTTTTTAGCTTCTTATTAAATGTGAGTTCAAATATATTTCAGAAAGTTTCAAGGAATAAATAAATAAAAGTAAAATACTTAGACTTAATAAGGCAATAGGCAGAACAAAGAAAATGCATTTTGAATATGGACTTTGTACTTTGATTATATGAATAGAGATCATAATAATTACACAATGTAATTATTCCTATTTTGGAAGTAAAACTTCTATGCAACTTTATTGATGCAGGTATAAACATAAATATGAAAAGCATTCAATATTATACTGTTATGTCTTAGCTGCATGTGCAAATTTTATTCTCAAAAATATATTCAATGTAGCTATAAAATAAATTTTAGTAGATCTAGGTCATTCAACATAATGTTCTTTTCATATTTGGCTCACCATTACTTTTAAGTAACCAAACAAAAATACTGTTTGCTTATTGTTCAGAGAAAGAATTATATCTTTAGTGGAAAAAAGAACTCAAAATGACATAAGGGTGATAAGAGGAAATCAGTAGAATCAGTAGTTGAGTTGAGCTGAAGCTTCAGAGTAGAAGTGGGGTTCACAGTTTTGTGGAGAAGATGAGATGGAGACTGCGTCCAAAAGTGACTTGAATTAGAGCTGACGAGATAAGACATTCAAACTTGAAACGTTCAAAGCTTGAACAGGTTCACATGAGAGCACAGTGAGGAAGTGGGGGTAAAAACATCATCACACTAAAAGAATATGACAATTATTTAAAGGAAAATTACACTTTCCCTGTGATTTATATCTACCTTGGATTCAATTTCTTCTCAATTCTGTTTCTCCATAGAAAAAGCTTCTTCTAATCTCAAAGACTTATTTTTCCTCATGTAGTCTGTGTCTGTGGACAGGTGACAAACTCTCTGTGCCTCAGTTTCCTCATCTGTAAAATGGGGATCAGCATTAACTCATGGGGTTGTTGTGAGATTCAAATGTGTGGATAGAGGAGTAGAAATACAGTTAGGTGTCTGGTACATAGGAACCTGTCCATAAACACCAGCATGATTATTATGTCAACACCATATGAAGGCTCCCTTGAGCTCATGTATCCTTATAATTCTTGAAACAGCTCTCTTTCCTCATCAAAGTCCAATAATATCTCTTCCTCTCCAAACTCACTCAATTTAAAGTTCACATTTTCATTATAATTTGTTCTTTAATCCACCCCAGTATTTGTTGATTTCCTAGCATTCCATTGAAATTGTCCTTAGTACTGTCACTGATACTCTGCATGTGGCCAAACTCAGTGGTCACTCTGTTATTTACAATAGCACAACCTGAGTAACTGAGAATTGAGTAAGGGAGAAATGGTTAAGTGAATAGAGCCACATCCATATGATCAGCAATTCACATTGTGTAAGATTAATGAAAAGAGAAAATATGCCTTATGTTGGCCAAATGAAAAGATTGGCAATCTATGTAACACAGTATGATCTTAGTTACACTGGAGACATCAAAATGATGATGGTAATTATCTCTAGGCAAAGAGATAATGCATTGTTTTTTTTATTTTCCATTTATAATTTTCTATATTTTACATTTTCTGTAAATAATGCATTTATAGAATTTGACAGAAACAATTATTACATCATATAAGTAACTTAAGTCCTGTTGTTAGAGAAAACATGCTCAGTGTCCAGGCTTCTTGGATATAGGTGGAGACGGTACCCATTCAGGAAGCCACCTTGAAATGAAACATTTTCATCTTGATGGATAAATCCTGCCTCTATCAGAGGTCCCCTTCTCTGATATTTGGGTGGTGTTGGGTCACTAGCTTGACTCTGAAAGATGCTGACAAGGGGTTTTTTTTAAACAAAGTTTTTGAATTATTATTGAAACTACAAGGGCAGAATCAAGTGATTCAGTGGAACTTGTGATCTTCGAAAAGACCAATAGCAAATACTAAATTTTAATGAAGTCCACAGTAACAGTGAAATGCATCATTTAATTTGCCGTTAACCTTTCTGATATGCTACTCAGAGGTCTTTAAATTCTTAGTGCAGGGTGTCATTTAACGACAAGGACAGGTGACTGACTGTTTATTGTAAATGAGCACAGTAACTGGAACATGGCAGAGGACGAAATTCAGGGAGGGATATGGAAGATTTAGCTGAAATTATTGCAGTCAAAAGCGAAGCAAGCAAAGGAGTGTTTTTTACAGACTTTAGCAAACTTGTGACATTCCTGTACATGTTGCAGTCATAGCACATCTATTTTAAAATTTTTTCAAATGAGTGATATCTTGTCAGATATCTGACAATGAAAACTGTACTTGAATCGCACCAAGATTTCTTCAAGTATTTATTCAAATAAAACCAAATCATTTAACATTTCAAGAGAAGTCCTATGAAGGGAGCAACTCAGGAGTGAGATCTGAATTGAAAGGCAAATTCTCAGAAACTGGCAGCATTCAAAAAATAATTTTGCAACATCTCTCACACATTTCATGGCAATAGGATATTGTGAGATTCAAAGTCACACTTCACAGCCCAGGTTCAGGAGCCAGGTGGCACAGTAGCATGATTGATGAATCAAAAACACAGGGCACTATTCCACACTGAACTGAAAGTTTTGAGTGGGTTTTATTTTTAGGTCTGTAGTTATGGTAATGTCACCAAGAATTCAGGGGCAATGCTTCCAGTTGTGAGAGTAAAGTAAGTTATCATTTTCTCTCCCTCCAAATCCCAGCCAACCCCAGCCAGGGCATCAGATCTACCCTATGAGCCATGTGCTTTACTGAACTCTGGTGACTCCATGCAATGCCTGCTCCTCAAAGCAAGGTTATTCATTTTCTTTGGCTGCTGTACCAACTTCCCACAAATGTAGGGGCATAAAACAACACACACATATTACCTCACAGCTTCTGGAGGTCAGAGTGTGGTGAGTTGAGTGTGCCCTCTGTTTAGGGTCTCCAGTCTGAAATCAAGGTGTTGGCAGAACTGGATTCCTCATTGAGGGTTTAGCCAAAAGCACTGCAAAAATCACAAGGCAAAGGTTGCATGTCTAATACTCCTGCCAGGAGAAAGTGAAAGGTTCAGGAAAGTCATTTGACAAAGTGCTGCTCATTTGCTCTATAAAGTGGCCACACTGTTCCATGTAGCCCTTAGCAGTGCCCAGGCTCCCATATCCCCATGTGTCTAGCAATACTTAGCACATCAATCATGAAATGTATTAAATAGAATCTACATGCTTTAACAAGCACTTGCTGATTGAAAAGTAGTTGGAGACACCTTCAATTTCTTTTTAATCATTTAGAGTTTGCCCATTTATAAATGTAGGCTTTGCCTCCTTTCTTATTAACTTCCAGGACTTTGTTTTGTATTCTGGATACTAGAAGTTCCTTTAATCTGCACATATCACCTTCCAAGGAGGCAGTGATCTGTTCACTTTGTTCATACTTTGAAACACCACTCTTTACTTTTGATATAATCAAACCAATTAATTTCTAGCTTCATGTTGTGGGAGTTTTGTTTCTGTTTTGGATCTTGGTTAGCCAGCCCTGTACCATGTAGACCACAATGATGGTCTTCTACCAGTAATTTTACCTGCATATTAACACTTGTCACTTTGGGATTCATTAATCCATCTGGAGTCAAAAGTAAGAATTCAGATTTATTTTTAATTTTTCTCCATTTGACAAACCAGTTTTCCCCGAATGTTTAATAGTTCATTCTTTCCTCTTGATTTGGGGTTACTTTGTCATAAACCAAGTTCTTGTAAAGTTTAATTTCCAATTATAGTTGTCACTTTTCTGATTAGAGTTCCAATGTAGTTTGAATGAAAAAATTTAAAAAATGTTTTTTTCATTTCTTATTTACTCCAAAAACTCATATTGAGCTACTACTATGTGTTAAGACTCTGTTTCAGAATTAATACTGTCTCTGCCTCGTGAATTGCCCTGTGGCTATTCCTTCCTTTGATCAGTGAATCACAGGTGGGTGGTATTGTGAGAGGAGAATTGGGGTGCTCGCAGGGTGTGCTCGGGATTGCTGTGGAAGTCTGGGGTCAGGACAGACTACACTATGGGTATGTCATTTCCACCTGAGAAGGCTAATAAGTAGGTGAGAGTTGCAGTCAAATGAGGGACAGAAGACATACAAAGCAGGTTTCAGGCAAATGAAATAGGGTTTAGAAGGAGCCGGAGGGCACGGAGGTTGTGGCCACTTCTATGGTACAACCAAGGCCAGGAAACTGAGAGGACATCTCTGCCTCTACAGAACAGAAGCCTGTCCTTGTCCCTCATGGGCTCTGATCTTAGTAATTAGGGATATCAAACTGTTCATTCTAAAGAGAACTTCAGCATAGTTGAGGTCAAATACTTGAGCGCTAGTCTAATATTTTCTCAATATCTATGTATCTAGTTATAGGTTACTGGTGTAGCTAAATCCATATTTATTTTGCCATTTGAATTTCTGCAGAGCAATTAAAACCACTACTTTTAAATTATACTAAATTATAAAACTAAATGGGATTACAAAAATAAATTTATGAAAAAAATTCTAGTGTTAAATTACTTTTAAAATAAGCTTAAACATGATTAATATTTATCCCTTAATAAGTTCCTGTGACAATAATGAGTGAGTTAAACAAAACAATAATAATTCAGAGATCATGGGAAATATATAATGTTAACAGATATTTTAATCCCAGGCCCATACATAAGTTAGAACTAGTCATAAATTATTCGTTAGCTCAAAACAATGTGTTTATAGTTTAGATTCTAGATGCATACCTAGATAATAGTCAATTGTATGTGTCCCTTTAACACATTCTTTACTTTGCTCATTTCTATTTTCTCTGCTCAGTGATAAATTGATTGCTGCTCAGTTCAGACACAGAATCAAGCACGAGGGACCATGAGAACAAGGCGATGCTAGAAGGTCACCATGAATCATACTCACTGGTTTGCACCTCCATGCACAATAAAAGATAAAGGAGACAAGCTATCCACCATTTTCATATTAAACCAAAGTGGAGGACTAACAAATGTAGACAAGTATTTGATGTCATGCCAAGCATTTATTTTTCCAATCCATGAAAGTTTATACAAGCATAAATTATCATTTTATGTTGGTCTGGCAGTCTTCAGGGAGCACTACACAAGATATACTGGAAACCACAAACAGGAGAATTTAAATTTTTGTCCTTAGAGGGAGAAGAGGTGGGAAATGTGGCCATTGGGCAGAATCAAAATTATTTAAGATTCCAAGATGGTGGCCGGCGGGACAGCAGTGAGGGAAATAGTGTGAGTGAGGGAGAGAGTATGAGTGAGTGAGGGAGCGAAAAGAGAGTGTGTGGTCATGTAGTGTGTGCATGTGTTTGTGTGTGTGTCTGAGTGTCTGAGTGAAGGACAGCTAGATCTCTCAGGACCTTCGGGGGCTGGAGGACTGGGCTTGCATAGTCAGGCAGCTTATGCTACTGCTATAATTTCCCCCAGAGCACTGGCTCTCCCACAGAGGCCATGCCATCTTGAAGGGGAGAGCTGCTGTGACTGGGATCCCAGCCTCACCTCCACTCAGGGTGCCCTCAGACACCACCTGGGGTCCTACAGCCACTTTGACCAGAGAACTGCTGCCTCAGCTGCCGACCCATGGACACTGGGACTCCTGCCACCAGAGTGGAGGGCTCCTGTAAGTTCTGGAGCGCACTTCCCCTCCTCCCCCAGCCAGACGACTTAGCCACAGGCACCAAGACAGCGCACAGGTGTGCAAACAGCCAGGCCTTATGCAGCAGCCCCAGACTCTCCAACTGAGTGCGCATACCGCTGAGCCTTACTCAGCAGCCCCAGGCACCACCACTGCTCCAGCAGCTGCTGCCTGTGACCACACAAGGAACAGCCACTGCCCCGCAACCCCCCGAGGAGCAACTGCCCCATGGGCAGCTGCCACCCTGCCACCACCTGAGGAGCAGCCACCGACCATGACCACACAACCCATCATCAAGCCCACCACTGCAGCCTCAGGCTCCACATGATTTGACACGTAGATCCTTTGGTGAGAGCAAAGTTGGGGAGGCAGAAGAACAACCCCCAAAGGAAAGAAAAGGGGGAAATCACCAGAAAAGGAACTAATGAAAAGGAGGCATGCTATATGTCAGAAAAGGAATTCAGAATAAGGGTCATATGGTTCATAAACTGGATGGATGAGAAAATCAACCTATGTAAGAATCAAGAGGAAATAAAGAGTGATATAGCTACAATAAAAAGCAGTATGGAAGCTTTCAACAGTAGACTAGGAGAAGTGGAAGACCGAATTAGCAAATTAGAAGACAGGGAAGCAAAACACACCCAATCTGAACTGCAATTGGAGAAAAAAAGTCAAAAGACAGGAGGAGAGCCTGAGGGAGCTTTGGGAGAACATAAAACGAAGCAATACATATAATAGGAGTGCCAGAATGACAAGAAGAGGAGCAAGGGCTAGTAAACCTATTTGAAGAAATAATGTCAGAAAACTTCCCCTTTTGGGGGAAGAAAAAAGTCACACAAGCACAGAGAGACCCAAACAATATGAACCCCAAAAGACGAACACCAAGACACCAAGTCATAATTACAATGGAAAACCTTAACGACAAAGAGAGAATTTGAAGGCTGCGAGAGAGACAGAAAGTTACCTACAAGAGAGCTCCCATTAGATTATTGAATGATTCTCAACAGAAACCCATCAGGCCAGAAAGGAATGGAAGGTAGTATACAAAGTGATGCAAAGCAAGGGACTGAATCCAAGAATACTCTATCCAGCAAGGTTATCATTCAAATTGAAGGGGAAATCAGGAGCTTCACAGACAAAAAAAAAAAAAAAAAAAAGGCTAAGAGAGTTTATCACTACCAAGCCAACAATGCAAGAAATGGGAAAGTGACTATTGTAAGAAGAAGAAGAAAAAGAAGGAACACAGGCAGAAAAGATAAAAATGGATATAAACAAGTACCTATCAATAATAACTTTAAAAGTAAATGTCCCAAATGCTCCAATCAAAATACATTGTGTGGCTGAATAGATAAGAAAACATGACCCATATATATGCTGTCTGTAAGAGACCCAGCTCAGAACAATAGACTCACACAGGCTGAAAATGAAGGGATGGAAAAATATCTCTCAGACAAATGGAAATGGGAAAAAAAAAGCTGGGGTAGCAATACTATATCTGACAAAATAGATCTCAGAGTGAAGGCCATAACAGGAGATACAGAAGGCCACTTCAAAATACTAAAGGGATTGATACAACAAGAGGATATAACTCTGGTAAAAATATATGCACACAATGCAGGAGCACCCATATACATAAAAAAAAAAAAACACCAAAAAACTTCTGGACCATATTAGGGGAGAGATTGACAGCAATGCCATCATAGTAGGAGACTTTAAGACCCCATTAACATCACTGGACAAATCCTCTAGACAAAAAAAAATCAGCAAAGAAACAATCCTAAATGACTCAATAGATCAGATGGACTTAAAAGACATCTTCAGAACATTCCACCCCAAAGCTACTGAATATACATTCTTCTCAAGCGCACATGCGATATTTTCAAAAATAGACCACATATTGGGTCACAGGCAAAGTCTCCCCAAATTCAAGAAGATTGAAATCATATCAAGCATCTTCTTAGAACACAATGGCATAATATTAGAAATCAACTACAATAAAATAATTCAAACATTTGGAGGCTGAACAGCATGCTATTAAACAATGACTGGGTTGCCAACGAGACCAAAGAAGAAATTAAAAACATCCTGGAAATGAATAACAATGAAAACACAATAATCCAAAACCTATGGGACAAGTGAAAGCAGTCCTGAGAGGAAAGTTCATTGCATTACAGGCCTACCTCAAAAAAACAAGAAAAACCGCTAATAAATTATCTAACTCTTCAATTTAAAGAATTAGAGAGTAACAAGAAGAGCCCAGAGTGAGCAGAAGAGAGGAGATAGTAAAGATCAGAGCAGAAATAAATGGAGAGAGAGAGAGAGAGAGAGAGAGAAGAGAGAGAGAGAGAGAGAGAGAGAGAAACAATACAAAAGGTCAATGAAACCAAGAGCTGTTTCTTTGAAAGGATAAACAAGATTGATGAACTGATAGCCAGACTCACCAAGAAGCAAAGAGAGAGGACCTAAATAAACAAAATCAGAAATGAAAGAGGCAAAATAACAACTGACCCCAAAGAAATACAAAAGATTGTAAAAAAAAAAAAAATACTATGAACAACTCTACTCCAGCAAACTAAACAACCTAGAGTAAATGGGCATATTCCTAGAAAAATACGACCTTCCAAAACTCAATCAAGAAGAATAAAAAAATCTCAACAGGCCGCTAACTATGCAGGAAATTGAAGCAGTCATCAAAAAGCTTCCAGCAAACAAAAGGCCAGAACCAGATGGCTTCACTGGAGAGTTTTATCAAACATTCAAAGAAGAACTAAAACCTATTCTTCTCAGAATATTCCAAAAAATTCAAGAGGAAGGGACATTTCCAAGCTTCTTCTATGAAGTCAGCATTATCCTATTCCCAAAACCAGATAAGGACACTATAAGGAAAGAGAATTACAAGCCAATATTCCTCATGAACATAGATGCTAAAATCCTCAACAAAATTCTTGCAAATTGGATCCAGCATTACATTAGAAAGATCATACACCATGACCAAGTGGAATTTATTCCAGGGATTCAAGGCTGATACAATATCCACAAATCAATAAACATGATACATCACATAAAAAATTCAGAGACAAAAATCACAATCATATCAATTGATGCAAAAAAGGCATTTGACAAAATCCAACCCCCTTTCCTGATAAAAACTCTCAGCAAAGTGGGAATAGAGGGATCATACCTCAACATAATAAAAGCCTTACATGACAAACCTACAGGTAGCATCATACTCAATGGACAAAAACTAAAACCATTTCCCCTAAGGACAGGAACAAGACAGGGATGCCCACTTTCACCACTCCTGTTCGACATAGTACTGGAAGTACTAGCCATAGCAATCAGACAAGAAGAAGAAATAAAAGACATACAAATTGGGAAAGAAGAAGTAAAATTGTCATTATTCGCAGATGACATGATATTGTACATAGAAAACCCTAAATATTCCATTAAAAAACTTCTGGACCTAATAAATAAATTTGGCAATGTAGCAGGATACAAAATTAACACCCAGAAACCTATGGCTTTTTTATACACCAATAATGAACTCACAGAAAGAGAAACTAAAACAACAATCCCATTTACCATTGATACAAAAAAAAAATTAAGATACGTAGGAATAAATTTAACCAAGTAGGTAAAGGACCTGTACTCAGAAAATTACAGGAGCTGATAAAAGAGAAAGAGGAAGGCATAAACAAATGGAAGAATATACCTTGTTCATGGATTCGAAGAATCAACACCATTAAAATGTCCATACTACCCAAAGCAATTTATAGATTCAATACAATTCCCATTAAAATACCAAAGGCATACTTCAAAGACCTAGAACAAACTCTCAAAAATTCATCTGGAATAAAAAAAAAAAGACCCCGAATAGCTGCAGCAATCTTGATAGAAGAACAAATTTGGAGGGATCACAATACCAGATATCAAGCTATACTACGAAGCTACTATTCTCAAAACTGTCTGGTACTGGCAAAAAAAAACAAAAAAAAAAACAGACATATAGACTAATGGAAAATAACAGAGAACCCAGAGATCAACCTAAGCCATTATGCTCAATTGATATTTGACAAAGGAGGCAAGAGCATACAATGGAATCAAGCCAGTCTCTTCAATAAATGGTGTTGGGAAAATTTGACAGATACATGCAAAAAAATGAAACTAGACCACCAACTTACACCATACACAAAAATATACTCAAAATGGATAAAGGACTTAAAGGTAAGCTGGGAAATCACAAATATCCTAGAAGAAGCCATAGGCAGCAAAATAGCAGACATTTGTCATAGCAATATCTTTACCAATATAGCTCCTAAGGACAATGGAAACTAAGGAGAAAGTAAACAAATGGGACTATATCAAAATGAAAAGCTCTGCACAGTGAAAGGAACCATCAACAAAACAACAGGAAAGCCCACTGCATGGGAGAACATATTTGCAAATATTATCTCCAATAAGGGTTTTACCTCCAAAATTTATAGGGAACTCATACAACTTAACAAAAAGAAGATAAACAATCCAATCGAAAATGGGCAAAGGACCTAAATAGACACCTTTCAAAAAAAGACATACAGAAAGCCATGAGACATAATGAAAACATGCTCAGAGTCACTAATCATCTGAGAGATGCAAATCAAAACAATAATGAGGTACCATCTCACACCTGTCAGAATGGCTATCATCAACAAATCAACAAATGACAAGTGCTGGAGAGGATGTGGAGTAAAAGGAACACTCATGCACTGCTGGTGGGAATGCAGACTGGTGCAGCCACTGTGGAAAACAGTATGGTGTTTCCTCAAAAAATTAAAAATGGAACTTCATTTGAGCCAGTAATCCCACTTCTAGGACTATATCCCAAGAAAACAGAAACCTGTCAGAAAGGATATATGCACCCCTATGTTCATAGAAGCACAATTTACCATAGCTAAGATTTGGAAATAGGAAACATGCCCATCAGCAGATGAATGGTTTAGAAAACTGTGGTACATCTACACAATGGAATACTACACTGCTGTAAAAAAGAAGGAATTCTTACCATTTGCATTATGCTAAGTGGAATAAGTCAGTCATAGAAAGATAAATATCACATGTTCTCATTTGTGGAATATAATGAACAACATAAACTGGTGAACAAAAATAGAGTCATAGAAGCATCAAACAGACTGTCCAACCTATGAGGGAAGGTGGCGGGTAAGGGGATAAGAGATATCAAAGGACTTGTATGCATGCATATGAGCATCACCAATGGACACAGAAGAGAGGAGATGAGGGCATATGCTAGGGGTGGGGCGGCCAGGGAGTCATCAATGGGGGGAAAAGGAGACTTGTGTAATACTTTAAACCAGTGGCCGGCAAACTCATTAGTCAACAGAGCCAAATATCAACAGTAAAATGATTGAAATTTCTTTTGAGAGCCAAATATTTTAAACTTAAACTATATAGGTAGGTACATTGTTATTAACTTAATTAGGGTACTTCTAAGGCTTAGGAAGAGCCACACTCAAGGGGCCAAAGAGCTGCATGTGGCTTGCGAGCCGCAGTTTGCCGACCATGGTTTTAAACAATAAAACATTTAAATTAAAAAATAAAAAATGTAGAAATAAAAGCTCAATCTCTACTGAAAAAAAAAATAGAGGATTGGAATTTGAGAGACTTAAGCATTTGACATCATTTAGGCCAGTGGTTCTCAACCTTCCTAATGCCGCAACCCTTTAAATACAGTTCCTCATGTTGTGGTGACCCCCAACCATAAAACTATTTTCGTTGTTACTTCATAACTATAATTTTGCTATTGTTATGAATCGTAATGTAAATATCTGATATGCAGGATGTATTTAGGCGACCCCTGTGAAAGGGTCATTTGACCGCCAAAGGGGTCTCGACCACAGGTTGAGAACTGCTGATTTAGGCAATCTTAATGTTTTTCTAGTTTTTAATTCATTCTTCATCAAATTTATTGGGGTGACATTGATTAATAAGATTATATAGTTTCAGATGTACGATTCTACAATACATCATCTGTATATTGTATTGTGTGTTTACCACCCCATGTCAAATCTCCTTCCATCACCATTTATCCTCCATTTTTTAATTTGAAACAAGAGATTAAAGGAATACGCTACCCACTGGTGTTACTTGTACATCAGACATGAAGGGCTATAGATAATTTGGTAGTTAAAAGAATATTTGAGCTGAAGTCAAACATGAAAACCAGAAGGCATGGACTTAAGGATGGGATGAGTCCTGGAAGAAGGTGAATATTTTTCTTTTCAAATGATAGCAGTCACCCTGCAACATAAATGGCTAAGAAAAGCAATTAGTATAACACGTTTTCAAATGTTGTTTAAAATGATCATAGTATTTGAAGGAGTCATAAAGGTTTCATTCATTAGAAAGACTATAAACAGCACTTACATATTTTCAATGCACTTTATGGTCATTATCTAGTAATTAGCAGAAAAAGTTTCTGACTCCAGGGAAATAAATGGAAATGTATTCCCTGCCCTCCTTATCATAGAAAATCCCCTGTGGATCTTTATTTAGCTTGTAGTGGACTTAATTCCTTATTTTTCTCAGTATCTAGTAGAAGTCCTTATGATTTGTACAAGTGTATTTACAGAATGATTTAAAACACGCTTAAGAAGTTAGTATTCAAACACCATTAAATATTTAATACTGAAGGGATATTAAAACTTAGCTTCTGTTTTATGAGGATGGCTTTCAAGAATACAGCAAAAAGTTATTAAAACTGCAGAACCAAAGCGGCACCAAAGGAAGGGAATCGGAGATTAAAATCATTGTCTCAGAGAAAACAATGACTAATGAAAATGTACCGGTCATTGTCCTGCAAGTGAACACAGAGTCAGACAAGGGGTACTGGGAGTCATAGAAAGGAAAGAAAACCACAAAATCATTAAATCTCACAGCAGCAATAACTATTTGAAGTTAATTTACAGATGAAGAAACAGGGACTAAGAGAGTTTGATTTAATAGTCCAAACAACAGAGTAAGTCAGTGTCAGCACAGAGATTCCAAGTTTATCTGATTCCAAAAGCTATCCCCTTGTTGCCACTACATCATCTCTGCCCTTTCTTAGGTGCCCAAACAGTGTCTAAGCTGGGACATGCTCTAGGGATTCTGTCTCCAGAAGAAGCTGGCATGTATTCCTATGCCTTTAGTGTAAGCTTCAAAACAAGTATGTTTCAAAGTGAGTGAAGTCATAGGATAAAAAGGGAAAACCAGAGTTATATTGCTGTTGAAAATTCTGCTTTGTGGCAGTGCCTCGTGATTTGCCTGCATATTGTCTTGTGTTATTTATACACAGACTGGAACATGGGGGCACATTCACACAGAAAACTGGCATGTTATATGGAGCTTCGGAAATGATTAGCCAGCTGCCAAGAGAAATTCACATCTATTAATTCTTGAAGTGCCTCAAACATGGCTTAACACTTATGCTGTCTTTGTAGATTCATGTTCATGCCATGTATCCAAGGGGATATTCTGATGGATTGATCAGAGCCCCGATTTATATAGCTACCATTTCTCAGTGTATTGAAAGCTGCTAAGTATTGGAATCAGCTGTACTGACTTCACCCTTTTAGGGAAGTATATTGAATTGGATTCTTTGAAATACTTGTGTTCCAGACAATGAAAGGACCAAATATAAACCATGCCTGACAAGTAAAGAAAAGATGGAGATCAATAGCTTGTTAAAATGACTTTGATGCAAGCTATTATATTTTTTTAAAAAAATTTATAGAATAATTGAGCTTTGTCACCATCACTGGACAACATTTTTTATATCTTTTCATCATTTAGGGCATATATGTTATTATTTTAAATTGAACCATTTTCACCATTGAAATGATTTCTAGTTCAATATTTAAATGTACTCAGTATAGATTGATCTTGGATTCACTGCTTTAATATTCGGAAATGGTGAACCTTTAATAAATCACTTAATATTTATTCAGATCATGTTAATAGCTTCAGCTCTTTTCCTATTAGTTTGCTTGTTAAAAACAGTAGACTTCAGGTGTATGCTACATGCAACTCAGAAGCATGTCTTCATGTTTATTGAGTGGAAGAGGCTACAACAGAGGGCAGCTTTGCTTCCCGGCCATGTAGTTGAGTACATCAAACACATTAAACTAACTTTCACAATTTTTAACCCACAAGACAATGCACAAGGAGAATGCACGTTTATTAGTCATAAGGTTTGGAAAAAGGAGCAATTGCCATTTTTAAAATTTTATCTTCTCTTATTCTAAATTAATGTAGTTTTAACCTAGGACTCTTGAAGACCACTCACTAGTGAGAATTTTTGATAAATTTAGGATCCATGCAAAAGATATATTGATAATTATTTAAACTGAATTAAGGCCTTTGAACTCTTTGCCATGCTTCATAGAAAATCCCAAAACAACTAAATCAGAAGTTTACTCATATTTTCAGGGGAACGTGTGCATTGGTTTCTATGTGTGTGTTCAAGTTTGGAAAGAGTGTGGTGTGTAACCTTTAACCTCTCTGTGTTTTTCTGTTAATTGTCTGTTACCATTACATTGATAAAAACAAGAAATAGAAGGAAAGTAGTTATCCAATACATTTACTATGCATTTATTTTTTGCAGTGTACCTACATAATTAAATGTTATTACATGGTGATTATCAAAGAACGAAAGCATTTTCTTGGACACATGAATTTAAAATATTTCATCCAGAATTGAAATATACTTGGTAGATACAGCCCGAATCTGAAAACCTCAGTTATTCACTGTAAATAATAGTCTGGGTACTTCTGAACTGTTTTTTACAGTGTTTGTCATTAGGTGGATGTGGTTTTCTTCTGTGATTGTCTGGTTTATTTACATTACACCATCAAAATGCAAGCACAGTTTCAGAAGGTGCTATGCATCATGCATATAACCCAGTTCCTCCTTAACACATTTTATAGCATGTGCATCAAACTTATTTCAAAGTAGCTTAGCTTAGCTCTTCACTGACTAGACTGAGAAATTATCATATAAAAGGTGAAAGAGCACAAGACAGACAAAAGAATCATGGGTAACGTGAACCACCTTATATTTTCAAGTTGCTAAGGGGCCAGACAGCCTTGTCAAACTGGCAGTTGCCCTCGAAATGGTCTCTATTCAGCCCTTTATATATTTTATGCTTATTTTAGAGGCTCAAAAGAGCTGGGTTTATTTGGTAGAATACAATTTATATTTTAGTCTCCTGTGTTTAATTTTACATTTTCCAAAGTGCACTAAATTTAATAAATCTAAGGTAACAGTTCTCCAGTGTCTAGAGGCAATTGTCAACACAACATGCTATTTCTGATTTGTTCAGAGGTTGTGGCACCAATGTCTAAAAGCATGACATTGGGGATATGTAGGGTGTCCCAAAATATGTATACACATACTTTGAATAATTATAACGGCAGTGTTTATTAAAATACATTTTCTTTTCAAAGTTAAGCTATCAGCTATTAAAGTGTATACATACATTTTTGGGACACTCTTTATATACACAGTATTCAAAAAGGGTTTCTGTTGCTAGCAAATGGTATGCAATTGAAAATTAAATTATTTGATTTTGTTTAAAATATAAAGCTTAAAAAACTACAATAAAACATTTAGAAATTGAAGGCCAACGACTAAGGATACCAATAGAAATACACAAAAATATATCAATAAATAAATTTTCAGATAGCTCTATTATATAAATGCCTGAATTTTGCTCTGCACAAATATATAAGTATACTACTTGAAACAGTATGCACTTTATACAGAACAAAAGCCTTTAAAAGGGACCCATACCACAGCTTTCAAACAAACTTGGAAAAAAAAAAGTAGAGGAATTTCTTTTGTATTCATGTAGAGAAGTATCTAGAACAATATTCATATCAGATCTTTTCAGTGTGATGTCAAAGTTTATCTTTAAAGATATTTTTAAATCCTTAATAAAATAAAATAAATTTTGTGCAATCTACTAGATAAATATTGTTCTTAGGAATAAGAAATGGTAGTCTCCCTTCCTCTCTGAAATCAATAAAAATATATTGAAAAAAATAAAGCTCAGCCTGGTTGAGCATCGACCCATGAACCAGGAGGTCACAGTTGAATTCCAGGTCAGGACACATGCCAGAATTGCGGGATCGATCACCAGTGGGGGCCATGCAGGAGGCAGCTGATCGATGATTCATTGATGTTTCTCTCTCTCTCTCTCTCTCTCTCTCTCTCTCTCTCCCTCTCTCCCTCCCTTCCTCTCTGAAATCAATAAAAATATAGTTTTTAAAAATTGTAAGATATAATTAGGGGCCTTTTAACAAATGGTATTTACATAATGGCCTTTACACTCATGTGGTCAGTCTCAGTAATAAGGGTTTGCTTTATTCTACCTGAAATCCAAATATTTTATATAATTATCTTAGCAATTTGCAAAGGGACAACTACTTGGCTTGCAAACTGCCCCACTGCTTTTGATTCAGAGTTGAATCTTGAAATCCAATTTGAATATAATAGCAAAATACACAAACACACACACACACACGCACACACATTCATCCGTAAGAAGATGAATATTTGACATCCAGCTTCTTTTTTTTCTTTAGTAATTCTGGTGGTGCCTAAAACATTGGAAAACTCAATTCTGGTGGTTTGCACAGTCTGAATAAGTAAAATAGCACATTGACTCCAGTATTTGCAGGCTGGAAAAATAAACAATTCTCAATATTAAATATTTAAAATAGCTTTTTAATTGCCTTTTCTTTCTTTGTTTAGGTGATGTTTCTTATTTTTAATTTGTTTTCCTGAAAGCTAACTTTCTATAGTTTAGAAAAGATATTTTTCTTGAAGACAATATCCCAAAGGCTTTGAAGTTATTATTTTTCTTTATTCCCATATTTTAGCCTACTTAGCTAATTAAGCTATCTGTACTCTCTACATAACAAAAAAATAAATAAATGAATAATTATCAATAAGTTTGCAATAATGTCTTAATACTTTTGCCATCCTCTCTTGCCTTAGCAGGGCACTAGGTATGGAAGAACAAAGCCACAGACATTGTTCAACCTTTTATTGGTACCTTGGGTGGAGAAAAGCAATGTTTTAATTTTTATACACTTCTCAAATCTTTACAGCATCCTCGACTGTAAAATTCAATGTAGCATCACACAAAGTAACCTTTTTTCTCTGTGGGCATTGCCTGTAGAGCAAGGCAAAACTCGTTGAGAAGCAAAAGGAAACCTTGGAATCATTTTTTAGAGTAAAAAAGCACTTGGTCACTAATACTTACCATCGAACACGTTTCCAAAGATAGTAGGTCAGTGCAGTAAAGTGCCTCATGTTATTTTCACAGGAGCCTATTCTTCTGGGTAGATTTCAGCTCTCCTGCAAAGCTTCCAGGTTGCTCACAGGCACTGTGCTTTGTCATCACTCTTTGCTTCTGAATTAGGTGGACTTGGACAGCTTTGGTCTATTGTAGCCCCAAATTCTTTATTCATACAAGTATCACATAATGTTTTAATTTTTTGGAGAAGTTATGTATTTGGAATGCCAAGGTCAAAAAAATCCCTAAGAGAAATAATTTCTTTTAGAAGTCAGATTATTTGTATTTTTATAGCTTTAAGAAAGACTTTTCGTTCAATAGACCTGGTCTTTTACACTTTCCTAGACTCTGTGAACATAATGTTTCTTTAAATAAATCTTTAGCCATAAAAAAGAAAATATTTAAGCACAAAATAAATTAAATATCTCAAAAATTTTCAATGTAATATTAAAATTGGATCAGTAAAGTAGTAATGAGTAGTAATTTACACTTTCACATTGGGGCTGTCTTAATGATATCTCACAGTAATCCTTAAAGCATGTCAGTTAAGTGGACACATTCAAAATAAGATTTTCTCTTTTCAAAGGGGCTTTGGCCCTAACTGGTTTGGCTCAGTGGATAGAGTGTCAGCCTGCAGACTCAAGGGTCCCTGGTTCGATTCTGGTCAAGGGCATGTACCTTGGTTGCGGGCACATCCCCAGTGGGGAATGTGCAAGAGGCAGCTGATCGATGTTTCTAACTCTCTATCCCTCTCCCTTCCTCTCTGTAAAAAAATCAATGAAATATATTAAAAAAATAAAAAAATAAAAATAAATAAAGGGGCTTTGTTTTGGTGGTCATGCAGAGAGTTGTTGGACAATAATGTCTTAGAATCTCTCTCTCACAGAAATAAAAAAAAAATAAAGTCAAGAATGCATTTTTACCCTTATAATTGGCCAATTTAGTAATGTATTAATAATTGATTGCTATCTTATTATCTGGAACTGATAGTTTCTCCAACTTTCCACACAAGTTTCTGTCAATACTTTCCATACACAATTTTTGAAAATAGCACAAGAATTTTTGAGCAAATGGAAGGAGTGCTTTCATTCATGAATGCGTCAGTGTTAAATGATTAATTCACTCAAGTTGCCAGCCATGATCTGTCCTAATGACCACCAGAAAGAATCATGTTAGCAAAGGCCATGATTATATGCTACTCATTTCATTTTTTTCCCCAACATAATTCAGGAAAAAAATGATATAAGATTTCTGCTTATTTAGCAAATGTAATGCCTGTTCTAAGTGCTTTGTAAGTATTTAACTCTCAGCATTCATACATAATATATTCCATTGTAATGCCAACTACACAGATGTACATTATGAGCCACAAAGAGGCAAGTCTTATGCCCAGAATCCCTCAGATAATTGGACTTGGACCCAGGAGTCTAAGTACCTGTACCTTGTGGTGCCATGCTGTACCTCCTAATGACTACTTCTGAAAAAATCTACCTTCAGGAGTGTGTGTATGTGTCTGTACAGCTTGATAATTTTAGTAAATCAGGACTTACCCACCTTTGTTTTAAAGTTATATTGAGTGTATTGGGATTTGGGAACATAAGAGAGGTGATTTCCCATCATGATCCGTAAGTTCAAGGGTGCTGAGATTTTACTACTACCACAAGTCCTGCTTTTGCTCCATTTCTCTCATCCTTTCATCCTACTGTTTCTCTAGAGATCTGCTTCTCTCTTTTGCTCTCCTTAATCCAAAAAGGTGTCATTCCCCCTCTTCACTTTCTGCTGATGACTTCGAAGTCTCTCTTGTTCAGCAAAAACAAGAGAATTAGAAGAGAATTTCTACATGCTCCCACTACTACATCTTTCAAGCTACCTGTGCTGGTAGCAGTAGGCCCTACCTTTCTTAATATTACTATTTATGGACTCCCCTTTTACCTATGTAAGGCCAGCCCTGGGCCTTCAACCCCTCCCTCTCTCAACTCAGAGATATATCTTCAGCAATTATCTCCCCTCCATCAGCTTACAGAAATATTGCACTATCATCCCATCATTGAAAAACACTCCCTTGGCCCTACATTCTCTTCCAGTTACCTCCTCATCTCTCCATCATTGTCTGCTATGTAGCTATCAATGCCTTATAGGAAAAGGCCACCACTAAAAGACCTGTAGTTCACCAAAATAGTTCAATTACTCAATGCAACAAAGAAGAAGTGAAACGCAGAATTGTGGGGCATCTCAGTAAGAGGGTGTTAGGCAAGACTTAGAGCTTGCATTATATAATTGGGGGAGAGTTTCAAGAAAACAGAGCCTTCTATGAAGTAGCTGTTGTAGGAAAATTCTCAGTGTGAGTATCTTAATCTTATCTAGAAGGCATAATGAATAAAGCCAAGGTAAAATCATTGAGTACATTATACACATTGATATGTAATCAGGGGCTAAGAGATAATTTAAGCTTCCTCGGTGAAATATATTTTAAAGATTAGTAGTAGTAATTGCATATAAAATTGTAATTATGACTTATCTTTTGCCAGCTAGAAAAGCAGATAAAATATGGGATCCCTCCCTCCCATTTCATTTTATTTTGTTAGAATATACTTTGCCAATTTTATTCTCTGATTAAATATAAGCACTTAAATTTCTTAAAATATTTAATATAAAAATGTTTAACTCATACACTCCGACTTTGTTGAGAAGGTGTTTGACAACAAAAACTTGAATACCTACTTAACAATGGCTCAAACCAGACATTTATTATATTATTAACAAGTACAATGAATGATAAATAAACCACTGAAAAATCACATCAACATTGTTGCTATATCACCTATAGTTCCACTGTCAACATTTTCTAAAGAAAATTTCTGATCTTTAATAAATACATAGATTTCCAGTGAATCGATACCAATTCAATCAGAAAATCTATGTCATTCACATCATGGGATAAAAAGTGGTAATGTTCTTTACAAATTTTATAGACAGTTATTTGAAAAACCAATGGTTTATATGAAAATTAGCTGGTGCCAACTCATACTCTATTGGTGAATATAAAGCATCTCTTAAATTTTATAACAAAAAATATACTGTCATATGGGAAAAGGAACTAGAGTTTAGCAGCAGCTTGGTGATCACCATAGAAACTATATCCACGCCTGCATTGTCCGCATTAGCATTGCCATGTGCAAGTCTCTTACTATGTTTTATTTAATCTTTTCTAACTTATCTTGGCAACAAAGATAATGCTATCTCTACTTAATATTCTGTTTCTACCATAAACACAGATGCCTTTTGTTATTCACTGAATAGATAAAAAGGATTTCACTTTGTGGTCTGGCGGAGGCTAAATTGGCCTTCAGGTTGTAGCTTCAGAAAATTGCAAAACGTGCCTTGTAATTCTGAAAGTAGGTGTATTGCATTTATATATCTTTATTTTTTTAATCTGAAATTAATTTTTAATTCACTTTTAAAATTTCGGATCTTGCCATTTTTAAAAAATGTTATCATTTTTAGCTTAGTTATCTTAGAGATTTCCATATCGCCATATAGATATACCACATTAAGTTTCATGATATTTTTAAAACTTTATTTTTATTGTTGACACCATTCTTCCCCCCATTCCTTTCCCCGCCCCTTTGCCCACCTCCACCAGCCCCCACCCCACCCTCGCCCTCTGGCTATCACCACACTGTTGTCCATGTCTATGGGTTATGTATATATGTTCTTTGGCTAATCCCTTCACCTTCTTTCATGCAGTCCTCCCCACACCACTCCCCTCTGACAGCTATCAGTCTGTTCCATGTATCTATACCTCTGTTTCTATTGTTCATTAGATTCCACATGTGAGATCTATGGTATTTGTGTTTCTCTGATTGGCTTATTTCACTTAGCATAATAATATTAGGCTGAAAAAGAAAAGTCAAGGAAACAAAGGATAAGAAAGATATAATTAGTATGACATTTGTTTTTGTCTTTTTTTTGGAAAATAGTACATATATTCTTGTCATGCAAAAACTATCTCTGGAAGAATTCCCAAGAAATTATTACTGGCTGCCTGTGGTGAAAAAAAAGGAATTCAGGAATTCGAAGCATGAGTTTATATTTTTTATTATGTTTGATTTTTTAACAGATGCACGGGTGACATTTAAAATAATATCAGAATACTGCTAAAATAAAATTTAAGATAAAAACAAAGATGGACACATTAATTTGGAGAATATTTCTATTTGTTTTACACTGAGTCTTCCATTAGAAACATGATACATATCAGTGCATCAGATCAAAATGCATTTGATAACAGTCTGTCCTAGTTTTAGTTAGTGATCAGGTCATTTTCTAATTAAGGCAGTATCTGGCCAGACTTCTCCACTTTAAGACTATTATTTTCCCTTTGCAATATGTTGTGAGAAGAAATCTTGAGGCTATGTAAATAAAGATTTTTCATCATCAAACATACACAGTATTAATATCACTGATAACATCCTGACTTCATTATTCCTTCAGTATTTATTTGTTATTCTATTGTAAGAAATTACTTTTATTCCTAATTTAATTTTGATATTCATATATGCCAGCATGAATTCATGGATTTTTTAATTCAGTAGCTATAATTCATACTATTAGTACTTATTTTAATATTTCAATTGCAAAAGACAATTTGAAGTGCTTCAAAATCACTGATGATTATAAGTACATCCTTGTCCAATGTAGAGAGCAGTTGAGTCCATGGAGAGTTTTAGCATTACCATGGTGGAGAACCGGATAGAGGTGCCTATTTGCACTCTCCTGTAGTAACCTTCAGCATTTTAGTTGATGACCATCATTCAAAGATGGGAGTCAAATGAGACAGTGAAACATTCTACTTAATTTTTAAGTAAAACATCAAAATGAGTAAAACATTTTAGATCTCCTTGTTCCTTATGCTTTTGCAGATTATATCTTTTTTTAAAAAAAAAAAATCTATGTCACAGCCTAGGTAACTTTTTTCAACCTATCTTCCAGTTTACCAAGTCTCTCTCATTCAGTGTCAAATGCAGTACATATTCTCTCCACTGAAAGTTTAGCTTCAAAGAATACATTAGTCATTTTTAAATGTACAATTTGGGTCTTTTACAAATATACCCCTATCACTGATAACCTCTATTATACCTATAAACCTACTTTCCCTAGCCTCTTTATGCCTTCTCTTTTTATGTTTTTGATAATTACATTTTGTGAAAATGCTTGGGGTTTCTGTGAATCATCCTGTATTTCATGATTTTAGCTGTTCATTCATGTTTGAATGAAAATAACCTGGGAGCTAGTGGGACAGCTATAGCCTCAAATGATGTCAGTACCTTTGGGTCCTGGCTTCGCAGCTGTCCCACTGTCTTCCATAGGTGTGGCACTGGGTTGACAGTTGTCCATAGCGCAACTTCTGGGGCCCTGTTGGTTTACATTCACTTCCATGGTATCCGCTTTTTCTCTTTTTAAAATTATTTTATTTCTTTTGCAAAGTGTAAAGCTTGTTGGGCTTTTCCTTACCCTCTTTTGAGTCAACAATGTAGTAAAAGGTATAGGAATCTACTGAGAGGATGACCCTCATAATAGCTAGTCTGCCATATTGCTATGATACTGTCCATTCCTGGAACAATGAACCCTCTCACAGATAACAAGCAACAGATTAGAACATAGTGATGAAACGTCTGATTACTGGCATGGTGAATATTTCAGTTTTCTCAATACTTTGAAACACCAAATTTAATGCCATTTTCCCAGTTAGATTTATTTTAAAGAATAAAGAAGTCCCACATTCTTTGCCAGGAAGTGAAAGTCGAATTATGATTGGGAGAGTCTGATTTTGAAATGTTTCAACTCCCTTCTTATCCTCCCAAACCAGAATACCATTTTTTTTCAGGGTCTACGATAATAGAAAATATAATGAGCAAAATATTTTAAGGTTTTCTTTTTCTGCTTTCATCTCTACCACTTACTTCATATGTTTCCTTGAATAATTTACAGTCATTCCACAAAAATCATAGTGTTCATACTACAAAAAAATATAGCATGAAGTAGTTAAAAAATCGTATAATTTTCCTGCTTATAAAAATTTAAACCACTCGCATAATTGCATTATATAATGCAATAAAAAGTGTAAAAGTTGACATTTTGAGTGTAAGTATGCTGTACTTCTCAACATTTTCAGTAGTTATATAGTTATTAATGTTATTTTATAATGCTTGTTCACGAGATTCACATAACTAATAGCTAAAGTGGAGTTGAAGTCTAATACTCATTTATGAACAGGCGATCACTGACAAATCAGCACTAACCTGTGTATATTAATCTCCAATAGCTTCTTCACTTATAAAACCCTACGATAAGCTGCTGTGAGATACTGGAAGTGCTTGCAGGTCATCAAAACAAGAGTACAAGACAGCTTTCACGCGAAGTCAATATTGTACTAATTCTTCAGAGCGTATAAATTATTAACCACACATACACCACTCGTGACTGACAGAATTATTGAAGTCTCTAGAACCTCATTTTCGCTATTTCCTCGGGATATTTGGGGATCTCCTTTAACTTGTCCTCATTATTGCCGTTTAATAGTCTTCTCTATTCCAGTGTGCTTGAGATTTGCAATGAGGCTGGGTAATCAAAGGCTGTTCCCTCCCCCTCAGTCATCTGAGCAGGAAAGAACTGAACATTGTTTGTAATTTTGTCCATGCTGAGAGCCTTCATTCTTAATAGTGTGGACTAGACTCCAACCCTTGAAAGACCCGATAAAATGACTGTTTTTAGATAGTGTTTTCAATTAATTATGCCAATTGTCTCTTTAAATATTCCTTCCCAACTGTATGCTTTTCCCCCCTTCTTAATGCATATTTCCCCAAACAGAAATCATCTGTTTACCAAATACAATAAATAAGGGCTGGGCAATGGTAGGTTTACACTTGTGAGTATGTGAAACATTGAGATAATAAAGCTGTAAACCTATTTTTGCCCACCCCTTTATAAATAACCTTATTACATGATTTCCATAATTTTCCAATATAAAGCCTTACATTTTTACAGTGATTTACATTTTGCACAGCACTTGACTTAATCATCTCACAAGCCTATGAAACAAATAGGATAGTAGTTAACTCAATTTTCATCATGAAGCCATAAAGTTTCAGATAACTAGAATGGCATCCAGGGCAGAGCAAAAGTGTCTGAACTTGGCTTCTGACCCAGATTCATGACCACAGATGAAGGGTACTTCTAGTACTGATGGTTAAAAGGCCAAAGCCTGGTGACACCCCACCACTGATAGTTCACACTCCATATTGTGTTAATAATGAGATAGTATACACACAATAAAAAAAAAATGAGGCAATTTTCCAGATAGTTCAGCTAAAGGCTCTCCCCTTAGCACCCAAATCCTTCTTATTTAAATTAAATTAGATTCATAAAGCAAATAAAATATTGCTCCCTTCAGTTATTATCAAATTTTCTGATCTTGCTGCCTAACAGGCACTTGCTAAATGACAATATGCTGGCATTCACAAGGAAATATTATATTAGACAATTTTTAAGGTCACTTCAAACATACTTCTCAATGCTCCCCAATCACACACACAAAAATATACAAACAGGCACATGTCCTTTTCAGTTAAACTGAGTCACTACAAGTTAGCATAACAATGAAAAAGTGTCAGCATATCACACACATATGGCTTGATCTGTGGAAGTTCCCTTTCTTGGTAAAATTTAGTTTTTATATTCGTTATGCTGGCTTAAAATTATGCCCCAAACTCCCATTTTGCTTAAGGGATTATCCCACACCTCTGAAACAATTTCAGTTACACTCAGAATGTGAATGCTGTTACCACTTTCTTGCTCTTTTGATTATGATGATGATTGGTCAGCTAACATAGTATGTTTCCCTTGCCAAACTTTCAGACATCATCATCATCATATATATGTATTATATATATATATATATATATATATATATACACACACATACACACATAATATACATTATCGTTATTAATAACTTTAAAATAATTTACTATATACTTAAGATCAAATAAACACCACAGACTAACAGAAAGTAAGATTCCTTATCTATTGTCACTTACATTGCATGTAACCCAAAATAGTTAAGAGTAAGTTAAAGCTTTCTTTCACTCAAATTTAATTAGATCAACCATAAATAAACCTTTAAATAGTGTTTCAGAAACAATTAGGGTAACAAAGACAGATTGTAAGTCAATAGATCTCATAGTAAAATTGAAAATTTGAAGATTATTTACAACTAGTGGTTATAAACTAAAATAAACTATGATGGTTTTTGCCAACTGCAATTTATTTACCTTAACTTATTTTTGGCTTCTTTAGATTTAGTCTATTTGCATGTAAGATTCTTCGGGCATGTGGGCCATCGCACAACTATCACTCATACCTGGTATAACTACACCACTTACGTGAGAATAATTGCCGAAACCTGCTCATCATCCAGTGTAGTAAATGTAATTGTGCATGAAGTTAAAATAATTTAAAACATTTTCAGAAGGCAGAGTGAAAAGGCATGAAAAGGCAGCTATCATTACTGAAACGTTATTACTGCCTGCCTGTCTTGTAGTTATCTCACCACAACTACAGTCAGCCTCAAGCTGAGCTTCATATCAAAGAGAAGTTTCCAGGGTTCATCTAGGTACCCTGTCTACTCATTGTCTCCATATAGCTCACCTTTTCTGATTATCTCCCTCCTCATTTTAGTCTCCAGATGACCTAGGAGAATTGCTTTGTGAATCTGGAATGGTAATTTAGGCTTGATCTGTGGAAGTCCCCTTTCTTGGTAAAATTTAGTTTTTATATTTGTTATGCTGGCTTAAAATTATGTAAAGATAACATTTTAGAATGGGAGCTTCTGTTATTGGTGGGGTATCTTCTGTGTCCCCACCTGTTGCTGGTGGAAGTGGGCTTCTTGCAATGTCATGAGAAAAGGAATTTTCTGAGACTTGCATGGGAGAATGAGTGGCATTTATTGTGTGGAATTAAATTCCTGTTTCCAAGGTCCTCTCAGTCCTGCCATGGAAGTTCAGCTGTGTCTTCAGCAGAGCTAGAATTAAAGCCATTGCCCAGAGTTTCAGTTCCATATTTGCACAGTCCAGTCCAGCATGAGGCTAGCTTATTTTGTGTTCCCATCTATACTCCGTTGTGTGTGGGATCTGCATGGCCATAGGCCCTGTGGCTTCTAGGGCCTCGTGGCTATGGAGGGAACACAGATGAGCGCAAGAAAGCAGGTGCAAAGCCAAAGGAACAGGAGAGAGAATTCATTTGTTTGGGGATTATATATTCTCAAATGTTTGCAGGCTTGCATTGCCTCCACTCCTCTAGCCAATGATCTCTGTTCCCAGGGCTGATTGACAGACAACTTCCTGTCTCACCTCTACTTCACTGCACATGTGCTCATCTTCCCCTTTGTCCAGTCCCTTCCCCTAGTGATTTGCAGGGAATAGACCAGTGGTTCCCTTGGAAGTATGATATCGCAGCTTCCTGGTGAAGCTGCCCAAGTAACTATGCTTATAATACCTGGCCTTCCCTTTGCCTTCTTCCTATCTATAATAATACAAGCATAATATGCTAATTAGACCAGACATCCTTCCGGATGTCCTTCTGACCTTCTGCACGAAGCCAGGCAGCAGCTGCCGCGGCTGCGAAGGCCTCTTCCTACTCTTGCATAAATATCATGCATCAGGCCTCTAGTTATTAATAAGTAGCTAATTACAACAGTAACACTTGGACATATTTTCTTGACATGGATAGTAACAAGTGAAATGGAAATACTTTTTTAAGAAGTTAAATCATTCAAAAACCCGCATTACTTTGGGCACCTTAAGTTTCTATTGATGGCCCCACATGGACAAATAGAAATATGTAAATTTATTGACTTTCTGAACTGTTATCTGCACTTGAAATTATTAAGCCATCACTTTCATATTGAAATGGACCCTCTTCATTTTTTCTTGTAGCTCCAAGGATTTGCTACCAGGAAATAATTATCACATGCATTTATATTAAGAAGTAGGATAGAGCAAAAATTCCTTCATGTTACTATTTGATAGTCTATTCATTCATATTTCATTTATAATCATAAAAGTTCCTTTTATAAAATAACTTAATCAGTGGAGTGTTGGCGAAAATTTAACAACAGGTTCTCCCAAAGAAAACAGATGGTGTTTGCTGATTTCCATAGTGGTCTAAATATGACCACCCTGGCTGACTTCAACCTACCAAAATGGTGTCACTAGAAGTGGAGTTGGGAAGAGATGGCATCATTGGTTCTTGGGAGTTGGTTCTAGTACACCATGGAATTTTATTGGCTAGATAATAGCTATTTATTTAAATGTTTTTGGAGAAGCTCCTGACTTGTTTTGAAATATTTTAAATTGGTCATCTGTTCTAGTCTGTGGTTTTAAAACATAGCCCATCTCTCAACTATTATACCAGATAATCATATACAGTGTCAGATTTCTGGAAAAAAAAAGGACACTAAAATACAGTCACCTTCATAATTAAATTTAGCTAGAGAACTTCATAGAAATTTTATCATTTTTCCTGTCATGTCAAACATTTTTTAAAAATACCACTCAATTGAGTTCATACTGTATTGATGTAATCTTTCACACATAAAATGGCAATTGGGTATATGCAAGAATTTTAAATCTTTATTTAAATTTTAGTCTCTTCCCAATATATTACTGGCAAATATGAAAAAAAACTAAAAACCAAGAAAATATATTCTTTAAAAGGAAAGAAAGGTGAATAATGTGATATTCCTTTTCTAAAACACATTCAAATCTCCATTAAGTGATATGTGCAACAATCAGCAGTTTTGACATCATCCAAATGTACTAAACTATTTTATCTTCTTGCAGACAACAATGGAGTTATTACAAAACTGTTTTCTCAGCACCCTGCTGATTCAACACCTACCTAATTCCTATACCACATTGTGATTTTACTGAAAAGGGTAGACATGTACTAGCTTTTTGTTGAAAAAGTTACATACTGACTAAAAGTAATGAATGGGATCTTTTACTCTGTTATAAAATTGGTTTTTCATATATATGTATATTAATACAGCAAGAAGCAATCTATCTAGGCATGAAACAATGTCTACAAAACTTTATTCAAATGAAAGGACTGTTTGCGGATAATCAAATTGACTGAATTACTGATTTTGATAAAGCTGAAGGCCACTTTCACATACTTCATTTCTAAAGGTGGGCTGCAAGTTTACATAATCCTACACAGTTTCTCCTAGTGTCATCAAAATGTTGATGTTCCAGTTCCAGTGGTTGTCTTTCAGAAAGAAGCACTTTTAGAACATAATTTTTTATACAGTGTCCATTATCTATAGATTTATTAGGAACCCAACAATAACTCTTTCTAAACGGAAAGAAGAAACTAAATCCATTCTTACTTGAATATACGCACATTAAACTAGTACTGTTGTTTAATGATAGGTAGAAATATTTAGTCATAAAATTATTTTTTTTGAAGAAGCCCATCACAAACTTAAACACACGTGATCCCTTGAAATTACTCTCCTCACTTTGGCACGTCTAAACCAGTATAGAAATTATACATTGCCAGGTCTATTCTTGAAGAACATATTTGCACTGGAGTTTAAAGATGGGTTTTGAAGTTTATAACATGACATTAAGACATATTTTAAAAATCAGTCTTTTGCTCTATATACTTACAGCAAAAGAAGGTGGGGTAAAACAAATTCTCAAAAGTCTTTGGAGCATATAGAACTCTTGACCTTGAAAAATAAATCTCACATCAAAGGAAATCTCACTTCTCTCTAAAATCTTTTTAAAATACAAATATTTCATTCCAATGTTTTGTACGTTCCAATGACTCAGACCAATAACTCATATGTCCTTGTAGCTGTGCTCCTCTCTGAGATGCTCTATTGCTCTGCTTTTTTTCTCCATTTCCATGCTTCATTTCCTTCACGGAGCTGTGACTGGCGAAAAATCAGCATGTTCTGACGAGCTCAGTATTATGAGGCAGTAAGATGGACCTGAATTTGGTGGAGATTGGAGCTCCAAAATTAATATAAGACCATGTGTCAGATAAAAAAGAAAAGATATTCTCCTGTAAAAATCAGAAGAGGTAATAAAAAAAATCAACAAATAGACAGCAACTTTTTTTATACCTACACAAGCATCTCAAAATGGTTGCACACTTTCAGAATGATTAACCTTTTTCTTATTTGGAACACTTCATAATTTATTTGCTAAACAATGGTTTACGTTGCCTTAAATCCAATTTCATTGGCTTGTATTAGAGGACTGGGAAAGATTTTTCTAAGAATTTATATTTTGCTAAATGAAATATATTTGCTAAACCAGAGCAATAAAATTTTGCTGGATTCTCTAATCTAGCAAGCGTAAAGCATCACTATCAATTAAATTTGTCTCACGTTTGTATATCTGAGAAGTTGCAGAACTTCTCGATGGCACATCGTGTTGTTCTCACTGACAGTACCATGAAGGTATGCACAGGGCATCCGTGGTTCACTGACAACACAGGGCACTACTTACTCATAGAGGTTAGGTGCCTTTGCAGGTATCTGAGAGTTGCTATCTATTCACAAATTACTGAGCATTTCTTTTTATCAAAAGCCTTCAACTGCTTAGAGTCTGTGGTCAGTGTGGTCCTTGGATCCATCTAACGACCGTACGCTTCACGAAGGTAGAAACCAAACCATTAAAAATGGAGACATATTTACAACCATTTCTCTAGCAAGGGGAGTTCTTGTTTTGTGTTATGTAGTCTTTTTTGTTTGTTTTGCTTTGACTTTGTCTTCAGTACATTCCCAAGTTAAGTTCCAAGGCTAGGAGTACAAAGTCTCCTGGCCGGTCCCATACATGTCTGCAAGTCGTTTGAAACGGGGCCCCCAGTCACTCAGGTAGTCATAGTTCTGATCAGAGTTTGAGCTGATGGACTCCAAGGAGCTGAGGGACTCAGCCACGGAGCCGTTCCCTTCAAATGCATACGTCTGCAGGGAGTCATAAGGGGGGGCACAGGGATCCACGTCAGCTTCCTTCAGTCTCTCCCAAATAAATTCCCGAAAAATGACATTATCTGGGATGCTTTTAAAAGTCGGTCGACTCAAGAACTGAATTTCTGGAGTCACGTCTCTCCGGGTCTTGGTGTCTCGGATGACGTTGAGGTTTCTCAATGCTGCCATGTCAAAAGCTTCCGTGTCTTCCTCTCCTCCACCCTCATCATCGTAGCGAACGATATTCTCTCTGATATCTCTCTCTTCATCGAAAATGAGGGGCTCTTTTTTCCGTCTCCTCATGGTGACGATCAGGAGGATCAACACTGAAACAGCAAAGGGAGAGTTTCTGTAAACGCAGTGACTGTCAAGCTGCCACCATTAGGGCTCTGATGTTGACTCAGACGTTCTGCCCTTTCAAGGGAAATGAATTGGCTGCCTACTTACACGGGAATTCACAACAGTTGATGTGTTAAATTGCTAAAATGCCTTTAAAATAGAACACTTTAGTACATCAAAAGAAATCGTTTTTCCACACCTGTTCAGAATTGATGCCTCCCTCTTTAACATAACCTCCTAAACCACCTCGGTAACATTTGATAGAGCAAAGTGGAAGGCCAGTTCAGGATAAATACAATAATTTCAAAGCTAAGAAACACAAAGGGATTTTTTGAGCTCCTTAATTGCTGGAAAGGCAAAGTGACACTTATAAATGTTTTGGGTATAATTTAGCAGCTGCAATTTCAGAAGGAAATGGATTACAGCATTTGGTCAGGTTCTTTGAAGAAATGCCTAGTACTTGTCTCTGAAACTCAGCTGTTAAATACAATCTGGCATGTCAGACTATATACAAAGATTAAAAGCTTCTCTCTAGAAAATTGATCTAACTTTTAGTATGAAATACTGAACTTGGTCTTTATGCATTATACTGAGAGAATATAGGTTGTGAAATTTTCAGCGTTAGCTAATGACAGATTTAAGAAATCAAACACCCCTTTAACATTAGGAATTTTGCTTCTTATAACAAAATGAATAAATGATAATAAAGCACATGGTTGCACTAGAAAGTCAAAAAGAGCAAGTACCCTGGGCCATGCCCTATCTGGCTCTGCTCTAGCTATGGTGAATGACTGCAGAACTGCGAACACTGTAGATTTCATGGCCCCTGGATTACGTTAAAATAAAGTAGAAAAATTTAGAATTTAAAAATACATGTTAATGAATTATCACTAATTATCTATCTACAAATAACGTATGTTTTAAAATAATTTTTATCACATCAGCCAAATTTTTTTGGAAGATCTTAAAGGTACAAAGGGTCATTACTCTTAGCATATGTTTTAAAAGAAGTTTAAAATACTTACATTTAAAATATCTTGTAAGGTGTTACTTTGGCAATTAAGAATACATTTGAAAATAATAATGTAAAACCCACAAAGAAGAGTATCAATGTAACACAGAGAAATTAAACGCAATGGTTAGGGGGTAAAACATGCTCCATTCTCCACCTTAATCTGCTTTAAATCGCAAACCTTCAAATACTTAATATTTTTAAAAAATAATTTTATCTTCAGTGAAAAGTGTATGCTTTCTGAAGAATTTGTCTGCTATCTGCTTTTCCAAACATCAACAGGGATGTGTCTGGTGAAGACATTTTTATTGAGGCTCTTAGGAAATAGTTGTGAAGCCAACTATTTATTGTGCATTTTCCTCTCCCCATCTTTCTTTTCTTTTCCCACTTCACCCTGACCTATGGCTCAACCATAAGCTTTACTGACAGCCTACAACTTAGAAACTGAGATATACTTCTGAGCTTTTTTTGGTACCTTCTCGTGTTGCTATGGCACAAATATGCCTATTTCACTTTTACTCCTACTTACTACATTTGAATATCTTCAACTGGCTCCATGGCAGATGTGTAGTCCAAAATCTTGTGTACAAATAATTTTTTGTTCCCATAAGCAGTCTGGTACGCACCTCCCTTCCCTGCTAAATGGATTCCCAACTCTTGTCTTCTGAGAATTCTCATTTGCACCACTGCAAAACCTTGTGGTTCTCAAGGCCCATGACAAAGTTATAGCTCCATTACCACTACTGTAACATTCTGCCATGGACCTGACTCTAATATGAAGCTTTAGTGTCGAGAAGACTGTGGATACAATCCAGCCTTTGCCACATGTTAGATGTGTGACCTTGGGCAAGTAACTTAAATTAACTGAGCCTAGCTATCCATGATAATGACAGACAACTTCAGTGTTCACAGGGTGGATTCCAGAGGTAAAGAGTCTGGGGAATGATGTAAGTAGAGTTAGCTGAATGCCAGGCCCTTGGTGGGCAAGACTGGATTTTTTTCATCGTGATAAAATTCAAAATTCCATGAACACAGCAAGTGAAGATATTGCATTTCCCCTTTGATCAAAGGAAAATGAAGAACAAGATTAGTTAACAAGTGAAGTTGGAAGTGTACCAAATACTATATGCCAAAGCCTGTGAACGAAAGATTAAGTGGGAGAAAGAAAGGTCCGTAAGGTGAGAAATGAAGGTCTATACACAGGGTACAGTATTTTATATTCAATTGTTGTCGTAGACATGTGAAACAACCTGTCTAAGGTCACTGTCATAAAATTCAATAATTAGGGGTGAGACATACCACCTCCCTCTGTCAGCCTCAGCCTGTGCACTTGTATAACACTCTGAGTTCAGTGTCTCCATTGTAGGTAATGCAGCAGTTCTCAACCTGTGGGTCACGACCCCTTCGGCGGTCAAACGACTCTTTCACAGGGGTTGCCTAAGACCATCCTGCATATCGATATTTACATTACATTACAATTCATAACAGTAGCAACATTACAGTTATGAAGTAGCAACGAAAATAATTTTATGGTTGGGTCACAACATGAGGAACTGTATTTAAAGGGCCAGAAGGTTGAGAACCACTGAGGTAATGGGATTACAAACTAAGAGCTCAAGTGGCAATTGCTAATTCAGAAAAAGACACATTATTAAGTTTTAAAACATAGGGATAAATGAAATAATTTTAGATTTAGGTATATAAC
Organism: Myotis myotis; assembly: GCF_014108235.1. Taxonomy (NCBI): domain Eukaryota; kingdom Metazoa; phylum Chordata; class Mammalia; order Chiroptera; family Vespertilionidae; genus Myotis; species Myotis myotis. The sequence goes on from NW_023416401.1 coordinate 47,850,145, forward strand.
TTTAGTCTCTGAAAATCTTTACATAGTTCCCCAAAGATAGAAGTAATTGTAACAGAAGGAAAGTGGGACCAAATAAGGCTTCTTATTGAGAAATCAGACAGATTAAGACAGAAGGAGAGGTGAGTATCAAAGGGGATCATGATGGGTGGGCAGGTGAAAATGAGAAATCTGTTACACATATTAGGGAGAAAAATTGAGGGGGGGACCTTTCCTGTCGAGTATAAAAGGGCATAAAAGTGAATGAAGATGATAAGAATTATGTAATAATTAGATACTCTCTTAGTTTAAGTCAATGTCGAAGTAGGCAGAAGATGTCAAAATTCTCTTTCCTTCATCTTTCTCTCTTACACACACACATTTGACTCTTGAACAGTTGTACATGAACTTTTATTTTTTTTTAATGTCCAATTACAGGTGACACTTTTAGTTTCAGGTATACAACATAGTGGTTAGACATTTATGACTTACAAAGTGATCGCCCCAATAAGTCTATTGACACCAAACATAGTCATTACAGTATTACTGACTGCATTCCCAGTGCTGTGTTTTACATCCCTAACACTTTTTATAACTGGCAATACTTATTCCTTTTAGTTTTTTCACCCATGCAACCACCCCTCTCCTATCTGGTGACCATCAATTTTTCTGTGTCTATGAATTTGCTTCTGTATATTTTGTTCTTTAGATTCCACATATAAGTGAAATAATATAGTATTTCTTTCTCTGTCTCAATTATTTCACATAATACCCCCTAGGTCCAACCATGTTGCTGCAAATGACAAAATTTCATTATTGTACAGGGGTGGGCAATTTACAATTGTTTGTATGGAAAAAGACATGCAGGTCATGATAAAGACAACAGGTTTATTAACTCAAAAGAATGTCACAAAACCACTGTATGTTTCTTTTTCTCCTCCTTTTGGCTGCCTCCCCGTGTTATTTCTATTAGGTAGATTTGCTACTTCTCCCACTATTGGCAAGGTGGCCGTATGTAGTAGTTGTCCTATGAGGCCTGTTCACCTGAGCTGGGGGCTCCAGTTGTTTCCCTTGTGTGGGTTGTGTGTGCTCCCCTGCTGTAGTTGAGCCTTGATTGCTGTTGGCACATCAGTGGGTGGTACTGACTGACTGACTGACAATGAGGGCTGGCCATGACTACAGCAGAAAAGCTACTGTGTGGGGGTTGGCACAATAGAGTGGAAGTCACTGTAGCAGGACTGTGGTGCCAATGAAATCCACCCTTAGGGTGTGTCATTTGTGCAGCTGGTTGGGTGGTGTGCTGGTGTGGTCTGCAGCTGGCCACCGGGTGTGTTGGTTCTGGAACTGCTTTGGAGGGACTATGCTGTGACCCTAGGGCAGATGTTACTAGTGCCAGGCTTGAACCCTTTGATGAGCATCACAACATGAGTTGAGATGATCTGTCACTTATGCCAGGTTTGTGCCTTCTTGGTTGAAGCTGCAGCTCACAGTTGGGAATGACAGTGAAAATTGAGACCCTCCATCACTTGCATCAGGCTTGGAGCAACTTAGCAACAGGTAGAAGACATGATGAGACCAGCCACTGCTTATCTGGGGACCTTTGAGAGATTTTAGGAAAGTCCACAGCACGAGCTGAGGAAGGCCTCTAGTGTGGAAAATCCACTGAAGCAGTTCTTGCTGGGAATGCGAGTTAAGTGAGGTGAGAGCTCAGATTTGGCATATGCCTACTGGTCGGGAGGTGGAAGGGCTCAACAAAGGAACAAGGGTGACAGCCAGCAATTCTATCCCTAGAGAGAGCCATCCTGATCCCCACCCCTCACTCTTCAGTTCCTCCCATATCCCTTGCACTTTTTGTGTTGGGGACAAGAATGAGTGAGTTTTCAAGTGAGCAAGTCTGTTTGGGGCCCCTCAAGAGGAATGCCTGGGTCCCCAGTAGCCCTCTAGTTTTCACAGCAAGAATTTATGGGGACTCCTCTTCCCAGCATTGCTGCAATGGGATGAGGAGCCCAGTGTGGGACTGGAACTACTTGCTCCTCAATGGGAACCTCCATAGCTGAGATGTAACTCCGATTCTTAATTGTCACAAGTGGATGTAGGACCAGCCTGTTCTGCATATCCCATCCCCCAAACAGACGTCTCTAAATCCTGAGTTAAAGAAGTTCTATTCAGCTAGTCTTCAGGTGGTTCTCAATTATGCTTGTCAAATAATTCAGTTGTAATTTTGTTGTGCTCATGGGAGGAGGTGAGCACAGCAATTACTTATTCCACTATCTTGACTGGAAGTCATAAGTAGATATTTTGAATGTTGGAAAAATTTTTGGAGATTTATGAAAATTTAAAAAAACTCACAAATGTAGTATAAAATGCTGAAAAAAAGAAAAGAAAAAGGTACATCATCCTATATAATAAAAGCCCAGCAACCGAATGGCAGAACCACCTGTTTACCAGTTGCTATGATGTGCACTGACCACCAGGGGGCAGACACTCAGTGCAGGAGCTGCCCCCTGGTGGTCAGTGCACTGCCCCAGTGGGAGCGCTGCTCGGCTGACCGGGATGAGTGTCTGCTCCCACTGTGAACTCTGGGCCGATGTGCAGGAACTTCCTCGCCCCAGACTCCTCCTCCCTCCCTGGCACCACCTCCAGATGCCATCAGGCCCTGCAGCACCTCACAGAGCTGACCCCGGAGGCTGGCAGGCAGGTTCATGGTCGCCACAGGACTGAGACCTACTTGCTGCCTCTCAGTGCTATTATCTCTGGGCCCGGTCCCAACCAGGTCCCCTGGAGAGGTGAGTACTCTGGCTCCACAGAAGATGCTGGACCAGGGAGCAGCTGCTCAGAGGGCAGGTCCACAGCCACTCAGCTGACTGGGATGAGCAGCGCTCCCACGGTGGGCTCCCTGCAGGCCACGCCCCCCACTAGTGCATGAATCCCGTGCCTCTAGTAAATGTATAAAATGTGTTGATTCTAGGCTAGTTTATCATCTACTACCATTAAAACATAAAAATCTATTATATAAATTTGAAATTTACCAAACTAAAACACAAACACTGTGAATGGCACCATTTGCAGAGAAATGTAAACAAATATGAAGATGCACATTAGAACATAATTGCATAAAAGTAGCTGTATTCCTACCGCAATAATTTCACAGCCACATTTTGCTGAGGTGAGCCCAAGTGCCCTGAGCATCTGCTTAAAATTCCATCTCCACATGAGCACTGTGTATTAGTGAAAAGTGATCTGTCGCAATTCTTAAGTATTTTCCCCCATGTATATTGTAATGCCGTACACCTTGAATATCACGGTGGGACCCGTAAGAAATGCCACTAGAAATGGAGAAATCAGTCCCAAGAAGCAGAGAAAAGTCATGACATGTACCTTAGGATGTGGTCAGTAGCCATGTGGTCGCTCACCATTTCAAGATAAATGAATCCAGTATTATAGGAAAAAAAACAAAAAAACACAACAGGAAATGTATAAAGGTATTTCAGCAGGTAAGAAAACCTTTTTATGCAATACCTTCTATTAAAAATGCAGCTTTTTATGTGGTCACAATCCTATATAATAAAAGCATAATATGCAAATCAACCAAACGGCAAAAGGACTGGTTACTATGACGTGCACAGACCAGCAGGGGGCAGATGCTCAACGCAGGAGCTGCCCCCTGCTGGTCAGTGCACTCCCATAGGGGGAAGCGCCACTCAGCCAGAAGCCAAGCTCACGGCTGGCAAGGGCAGTAGCAGTGGCGGTGCCTCCACTGCAGGAAGGTAGTAAAGAGCAAGGGGTCCCTGATTGCGAGAGGGTTGTCTGAGTGCTGGCTTACGCCTGATCCCCTAAGCTGGCAGGCGGACATACCCCAAGGGGTCCTGGATTGCAAGAGGGCGCAGGCCAGGCTGACAGACCGCCCCCACCCCGCCCTCACCCCCAGTGCACAAATCTTGTGCACCGGCCTCTAGTATTGTGATAAGAAAGGCATACCTAGAGACTGGTATGATTTTAGAAAAAGCAGTTATTTTATGAGAACTTAAAGCAAAAGAAAAGTAAGGATCCAAAGTTGGGGAAGGAAATGCCAGCAAATGATGGTTTGATCATTTTAGGAAGAGGTTTGGCTTAAAAAATGTCAAGGTAACAGCAGAAGCAACTCTGCCGACCGAGAGGAAGCGTAATAGCTCCTAGACCCCATTAAAAAATCATTGAGGAGAAAGGATATCTGACTGAAGAGGTTTTTAAAAGCAGACAAATGTGCCCTGTTTGGGAGGAAAAATACCACATAGGACATTTCTTAGTAAGGAAGAGAAGCAAGTAGCAGGATTTAACCCTTTGCGGTCGTTTGTCTACTCTCAGCCACCACGGCAAGGAACCGTATGAATCTTAACTCTATTCATTCATGTATCAGTTCATAATTTCTCTGAAAGCTCTTACGTGTCTAAGTGACCTTGTCACGAACCAAAACATTGCCCCGACAAATCGGAGATATCGAAACTCAATATAAACAAACGCGGTCGTTCCACACTCGCCATGCAAAACACCGTGGCGAGTCAATCGCCTTTTGAGAGTGAAGAAATCAACAAGCTTTGGAGATACTTCACAGAATTTCAAATAAAGCTTTACAAATTACGTTTAACTATAATTAGGCATTCTCGCTTGTTAAGATATTTCAAAATAATACTCCAAAATGGCAAAAAGAAAGTTACCGAAAGAAGTGTACTGCGAATCTGAAAGTAACGATGAAGAGTTTTATTTTGGCACCTTGAATACTGACTGACATAGAAAGTGATAACGTTTGTAGTGATTCTACTAGTAGTAACATAGTTCCAAAAAAGAATTAATAAGTCTTATTTATCCTTCATAATCTTGCATGTTATGTAACACTGCTCTTTCAATGGAAATTAATTCCGACCAGTACGACACCCATGTCCAAATTTAATACGACCGCAAAGGGTTAAAGCAGGAGGGGATAGGCTAACTCTTTTGTGCAAATTCAGTAAGGTTTAAAATCCAGAGTGCACTTATCGATAAAGCTGTTCACCTACGAGTCTTAAAGGAAAAATAGAAACACTGGCTGCCAGTCTTTTGGTTGGAGAACAAGACAACCTGGACAATGAGAACCCTTTCTCTAGATTGGTTCCCTTGATGCTTTGTCTCTGCAGTCAGGAGGTACCTGGCCAGTAAGGGACTGCCTTTTAAGTTCTTTAGATATTGGACAATGCCCCTGCCACCCAGCACTTCGTGCATTCAACACCAAAGGTGTCATAGTGGTCTACTTGCCCCCAAACACAATGTCTCCAATTCTAGATCAGGAGGTCTTAAGGACCTTTAAAGCTCGCTATTCATGGCATTCTATGGAAAGGATTGTCGGGCTATGGAAGAAACCCAAGTAGAGAGAAAAATCATGAAAGTCAGAAAGGATCACACCAGTGATGATGCCACTGCTGTGATAGCCAGAGCTGTGAAAGTCATCATGCCCCAAACAATAAATTTCTACTGGAGAAAAATGTGTGCATATATCATGCAAAGCTTCAGAGCAATTATGATAGAGCCAGTCAAGGAAAGCTGACAGAGACTGGGGACTTAACAAAAAAAGTTGGAAGGATTTGAAGGTATGGATATTGAAGTTCGAGAGCTAGTAGACACCACAGCAGAGGAATTAACAGAAGGTGAAATGAGTGAACCTGAGTCAGTGCTAGACGATGAGGAAGAAGATGGAGAAGCAGCAGAGCCAGAAATAAACTGACTGACAACCCTCAAAGAAGGTCCTGATGACTCCAGAGGCTCTGGCTTCTTTTAGGACAGTGGTTGGCAGACTGCGGCTCGTGAGACACATGTGGCTCTTTGGCCCCTTGAGTGTGGCCACGAAGTTTCAATCGCACTGTACGTGTGCGCCCACATGTGGTATTTTGTGGAAGAGCCACACTCAAGGGGCCGCAGTTTGCCGACCACTGTTTTAGGACATGCACCCTTTGGTGATGCAGGCACTGGAACTAAAGCAAACAGTGAAAAGGAGGAGTGGTGCCACATAGAAACATTTTTAAAGAAGTGAAAAAGTAAAGAAATCAGACAGAAATTATGTGTACTTCCATGTTTACACTGAGTGATCTGCCTCTACCACCTTGAGCCAGAAAGACCAACCCTCCTCCTCAGCCTACTCAACGCGAAGACCATTATGGTCATCCAAAATCATCATGCCATATAATGAATGTAACTGTTTCGAGTGTCTGTCTTCGTGTGGAGAGCAAATAACCGTAGAAATGTTTTTGTGTCATAATCACCATTGCCTAAGTATTCATTATGTGAACATTGGGTGCAATCCTTTAAGTGGAATGACTAGGCATAAAGTGTGTGATATTTCATAAAAATTAATAATGTGTTATTTTTCTTACTATTTTATATAACTTTGCTTTCAAAAATTATATTACTGTACAGTATGCCTCACTCATATTTGGAGAAACAGCATATTAACCTATCACTACAGGTAACTGTAACTGTTTTTAAAAAATATAACAATCTTTCCAAAACTGTATTATGAATATGACTATAATAGGGTATGCTATAAAAATTTTATAACACTTGATTAGGCTACCATAATGTCATCATACTGCTGCTGCTTAGTTATCAACACATGATCATTATACCTAAAAATACGTGAATTATTTTTCCATTTTTGATGTCTAGTGTTAGTAATACATATAAAATCTACAGTGTTTTGTAGCATATAAGACAATATTGATGTAGGTATTAAGAGATGATTCATTTGTCTAAGGCAGCATGAACTTATAGTATAAATACAATACTATAAATGTATTTTCTCTTATGTTTTACTTACCTTTTTTCAAGCTTACTTTATTATAAGAATACAGCATATATACAAAATATGTGTTGACTAATAGTTTATTTTATCAGTTAGGCTTCCAATCAACAGCAGGCAATTATAATTTTTTTGACTCCCCAAAAACATAACTAAGTGGATTTTCAACTGCACCAGGGTGTTGGTGCTCTTAACACCTGTGTGTATGTATAAAACAATTATCTTTTATATTTTAATGAAAACATTTTCACATTACCTATAAAGTTGCCTTTTGATGTTCAAATACAGCGTTCAGTATAGGTGAAACACCAGAGCACCCACAGATAAAATACACATTAAGGATACTGATATCTTACGGAGTTTCTCATTTCCCAATATTGCCTTAAGCAATGTGAAATGTTTAACATTTCAATGACTTGGGGGAGTATTTTCTTCTAAATACTGGAGCATGTATAACAATAAGTTTTAACCTTTATGTAGAATAAGCATTAACTGCTCTTCAGGATCTATAGAGATAATTATATTAAAAACTATTTCCTGATCTAAGTATGTACAAAATTATATAGTTTAAGTGCTTTTATGATCTGTCTTTTCTGTCATATGAAATATAATTCTAAGTGGAGACCAAGGAAAGAGCAGGTATAGTTGAAGTCTAGACATGTGGCTTTAAATATCCAGTTAACAAATGTGTTAACCATTTAGTATATGCATTATATATCTATACTAATAAAAGAGAAACATGTAAATTAAGCATCATTCTGCTACATCCACAAGCCTCGCCCACCAGCCAATCAGGAGCGAGTATGCAAATTAACCCACCTAAGATGGTGGCGGCCACAGAGATGGAGCAAGCAGGAGCCTTGGGTTGCCCCGGGTGATGGAGGAAGCCAAGCTTCCCGCCTGCCCTGGGCTCTGCTCAAGGCTACAAAGTTTCAATTATAGAAGATAAATAAATCCCAGATACCTGCTTCCAGCCCGTCATGGCCTCCACTAAAGGAGACGCTGAAAAAAAAAAAGAAGAAGAAAAGGAGAGACAGAGCTTGGGTCACCGGGGGGCGTGGCCAGCCTGAAAACGGCCATCAGCCCCTCACCCAGGCTGGCCACACCGCCATGGGGTGAGGGTCCCCACTGGGGGGCTTGGCCAGCCTGCAAACAGCCATCAGCCCCTCACCCAGGCACCCCAGTGGGGACCCCCACCCTGAAGGGGGTATGGCCAGCCAGAAAATGGCCCTCAGCCCCTCACCCAGGCACCCCAGCGGGACAACCCCCACCCTGAAGGGGCTGTGGCCAGCCTGCAAACAGCCATCAGCCCCTCACCCAGGCTGGCCAGGCACCCAGGAGGACCCCCACCCTGATCCAGGACACCCTTCAGGGCAAACCAGCCGGCCCCCACCCATGCACCAGGCCTCTATTCTATATAATAAAAGGGTAATATTCAAATTGACCCTAACAGCAGAATGACTGGAAATGACTGGTCTCTATGACACACACTGACCACCAGGGGGCAGACACTCAATGCAGGAGCTGCCCCTGGTGGTTAGTGCACTCCCACAGGGGGAGCTCTGCTCCGCCACAAGCCAGGCTGATGGCTGCCAGCACAACAGTGGTGGCGGAGGCCTTTCCCGCCTCCTCAGCAGCGCTAAGGATGTCCGTCTTCAGCTTAGGCCGTGCTCCCCGCTGGCAAGTGGACATCCCCCGAAGGCTCCCGGGCTGCCAGAGGGATGTCTGACTGCCAGCTTAGGCCTGATCCCCCGGGGAGTGGGCCTACGCCAGCAGGTGGACATCCCCCAAGGGGTCCCAGACTGCAAGAGGGCACAGGCTGAGGGACCCCCGCCCCCCAAGTGCACAATTTTTTGTGCACCAGGCCTCTAGTGATAACATAATATTGCACATAGAGCAGGGGTGGGCAAACTTTTTGACTCGAGGGCCACAATGGGTTCTTAAACTGGACCAGAGGGCCGGAACAAAAGCATGGATGAAGTGTTTGTGTGAACTAACATAAATTCAAAGTAAACATCATTACATAAAAGGGTACGGTCTTTTTTTTTTCAATAGTTTTATTCATTTCAAATGGGCCGGATCCGGCCTGCAGGCCGTAGTTTGCCCACGGCTGACATAGAAGCAGGCATAAGACGTTTCCTCCTGGACTTACTAGTAAATTAAATGGTACAGACACATATTAGTTAACTAATAAGACAACTAAATGTATTTTTCCCAAAGAGGGAAATATTTAACTGTGGCTGGGATTGGAGTGCAGATGTGATAAAGATTATTCTCAGCACAGTCAACTGATAAATGAAGGTCTAAGGCAGTGCAGCTAGAGAGCTGAGCACGAGGAAGGAGATGAGGTGGGAGATGGAAGCACCAGAAAGAGACGGCAGGCCCAATAATCAACAGGTTTTAAGGAGTGGGTGTTAGAAAAATAATTAGAATGTTAATGCAGCAGAAAAAGCATAATGCTCCCCTAAATTTCTGGTTTTAGAACTCAGTTTCATAACATTCAAGTTAACGTTTACTAAGTATCCCAATATGGTAGGAAACAGTGCTAGGTAATGGCAAAACTGTAACAAGAGAACCCCTGCATCCACAGAGCTCAATCTCTGTAGACTATCTGTACATATAGCATAAATCATAATGCAGTTCATGTATGAAGGTACAGAGATACACAGGTGTAAAGAAACTTGCAGGCCAGAATGGCAGCATTCTCCCCAAACTGAGAGAAATAAAAGATGGAGAAAAATATAAAAAATATCAAACTAGTGGGACCCTTCATTCTCAACTTCTCGGGGATCTGTAACAGACATATAAAATGGAACATGGTTTTTGCTTAGTCATCTTCAAAGTACGTATTTCAGTCCTTTCCTAACCAGCTTCCTAGAGGTTAACCATAGCATCATTGGCCCTACAATTAAGAAGCCCTTCTCTCCACTAAACTGCTATCATCAAGTGTCTTGTCTTCTTAAAAGTCATCCAGATTTGTTGTAACATAACTTACAGTGTAGTTCTCAGCACCTCATTGTCACCCTGAGTCCCCTGCACTGAGCTCTCTATGCCTGCAAATGTCAGAATTCTCAATATCCAATTTGGTACCCATCACCATGCAGAAATCTGTGGATGTGGCACAAAATGATACCACTGCTAGATAAAGCTACTTAAAGAGGGTCAGTTTCCCTTAATGCATTTAATTATGTTTTTACATATTTCAAATGTTGAGTCTGGGATTCATTTAATACATCTCAGTCATGTGAGCTATCAAGCCACTTCCTTTCTACCCTAAAAAATATTTTTGTTTTAAGACTGTGTATGTATACCTGTTAAATATCACTTCCTTATCCCGTTGTTTAGAGATTGACACCAAAAGTGTAAAAGCTCAATTATTCAACAATATTTTCTACTGACCACTGATTTGCTAAAAGTATAAGCCCGATAAGGACAGTGGTTTTTAATCTGCATAGAACAATACTTGATGCTAAGTATGCATCCAATAAATATTTATTAAATAAAGTCCAGGCAAGGTTCTGTGACTGAAGATATTCTTGCCGTTAAGAAGTTCAATATTTTGCATAAGAAGAAATAAATTAACTATTATATAATGCACTAACTATATGGTAATAAAACATATGTTAGGAGAATATGTATGGGAAGTATGTTCTGGCCAGGGTGCTCAGGGAAATTTTCATGGAAGAAATGGCATTGAGGTAAAACTTGAAAGATGAGTGAGCCTTCATCAAGAAACACTATTTTCTCTATGGTCTATATGAACTATCAGAATTTCTTATTAGTCACAAAAGATATGTCTAACTCTTTGTTAGGCATCAGCTACATGTGACCATTTTGAATTGAGATATGCTGGAAGCATAAATACACATGTGAGGTTGAAGACTTAATTTTTATAAAAACGTGAAATATTTCTATTGCATATATGTTAAAATAATAATAGTTTGCTTATACTGCTTTAAAGAAAATATCACTAGCATTTACTTCACTTGTTTCATTTTTGCTAATGAGTATCCTTGAAAAGTTTAAATTACATATGTGGTTCACACTTTTTAATCATGATATATTTCTTTTGGACAGCGGATCAAAACAAAGATTTAGAAATACTAGAAAAAAAATTTAATTGCATATGGTCCTATGGAATGCTACTATAAAACTGTATTGCCAAATGACATATTGAACAGCGAAACAGCAATTACACTATAATTACTACTGCATCTATAAGGTGTTAACTGATATGACCTTTTCTAAATGAAAAATCTGCCAGCACAATCAGTGTACAATTTCAGCAATTTATTATAAATAATGACACACATCAGTGTGCAAGTAGAACTTAACCTTTTGATAACTTTCTATTTTTAACTCTCTGCTGTTCTTTTCTATAATGTTAATTTGCATAAATATTACTAAAACTCAGTTTACTAATAGTAGGTGATGTACTTTCTCTCCACCTGCCTCAGTTTCCTCCTCTCTAAAATAGATATAATAAATAAAACTTACCTCAAAGGAACTACCCCGTAGCAACTTAATAAAGATTAAGTGGGTTTATAGTATTTGTAAATTGCTTAAATAGTGGTATACCTAGTAAACATTATTTGGTTTTGTTAAATTCAATTCTAATTCCTTGGGCCTTGCTAAAATTTGAGTCACAGCTGACAGGAACAAGCTTTACCATGGACTTGCATGTGATTTTGCTAACTCCCTATTGATTTAGTTAATTAAATATCTATTCTATTTATTGGATGATAGGATAATGAAAAATAGAGGTACTGAGTCTATTCCAAGGCAGTAAAATAAACAGTAGAGAGTGTGATAAATACCCAAATTCATCCCAAAATATTTTTCCTCCTATATGCTCTATGCTAGGCTCTGAAAATAGATCACAATTCTCAAGGTGCTTTATTTGTCTAAAGCAAACAAACCTATTTACAAATTGTGATATGTGCCCCAAAGGTTAAACGTAAGAAGCAGAGATATATGCAGATTCCTAGAAACAAAAGGCCAAAATCTGAATTTCTCCATATGAACCCACTATATTATTTATAGTCACAAGGGTAAGTAAATATTTGTAATTGACAAATGCAAGTAAGTGATTAAAATAAATTAGATATCATTTAAAACTTTAACTGAATTTTAACAAAAATTTCTACTGCATTCTTTTTCTATAATTAGAGTCTAAAAATTATACATTCTCATTTTTCTTTCATGAGCCCTTATATGTCTTCAGAGCTATTAACCTGTGCTATTTGCAAGCTTGCATCATAGTTTTTACCAAGCAGGAATAGAAGGGACTTATCTCAACATAATAAAGGACATGTATGACAAACTCACAGCTAGCATTATACTCAGCAGTGAAGAGCTAAAAGCTTTACCCTTGAGATTAGGAATAAGATAACATTGCCAACTATCACCATTTTATTCAACCTAGTACTGAAAGTTCTAGCTACTAGTACATCAATCCAAAAAGAAATAAAAGGCATCCTAATTAGAAAGGAAAGGGTAAAGTTATCATAATTCACAGATGACATATTATAGAAAACCCTAAAGACTCCACCGTAAAAACTATTATGACACAAATTCAGTAAGGTTGCAGGATACAAAATTAATATACAGAAATTAGCGGCATTTCTGTACACTAATAATATCAGAATGATAAATTAAGAAAACAACCCCATTTAAAATTGCATCAAAAAATAAAATGACTAAGAATAAATTTAACTAAGGAGGCAAAAGATCTGTATTCTGAAAACTGTAACACTTTGATGAAAAATACTGATGTTAACACAAATAAATGAAAGGATATACCATGTTCATGGGCTGAAAAATTAATATTGTTAAAATGTCCATATTACCTAAAGAAAGCTACAGATTCAATGAAATCTCTATCAAAATAAAAACTAGGACAGATAATCCTGAAACTTATGTAGAACCACAAAAACTTGGAGTAACCAAAGCAATCTTGAAAAAAAAGTACAAAGCAGAGGTAACACATTCCTTGATTTCAAACTGACATAGAAACAGTCACTTAGATCAATGAAAGAGAATAGAAGGCCCATACATATATAGTAAGTTAATCTATAGCCAAGAAGGGGTTAATATCCAAAATATATAAAGCATTCATAGAACGTAACATAAAAAAATCCAATTAAACAGGCAGAGGACCTGAACATTCTCCAAAGAAGACATACAGTTGACCAGCAGACATCTATTCTAATAAAAGCCTATGTGGTTGTCACGCCGTGACGCGATCACCAGGAGGCTGCGTGCGCAGCAGGTATGCGGGGACTTGATCAGGAGGTGCATCAGGGGAGCAGATGGTAGCTGCCACTGCCCAGGGCCAGCCCGAGGCTCAGACAATGAGGGCCGGCCCAAGGCTCAGGCAGCCTCGTGGCCGGCAGTGGCAGCAGCAGAGGTGTGATGGGGGTGTCACCTTCCCCTGATTGCCTCCCACAGAGGGGGTGGTGCCTCCCTCTGATCAGCTGGTCGCCTCCTGCAGAGGGAGGCCAGACTACGGCTTAGGCCCGCTCCCCGTCAGTAGGACATCCTGTGAGAGCCCCCCCACACACACACCGCTCACCCAGTGCATGAATTTTTGTGCACAGGGCCTCTAGTATTAAATGATGTTCAACATCACTAATAAACAGAGAAATGTAAATCACAATAGGTAGCACCTCATATCTGTCAGACTGCCTATTAATAAATCAGCAAATATGTGTTGGTGAGATTGTGAAGAAAAGGGAACCCTCATGCACTGGGGGTAAGAATATAAACTGGTGCAGTCACTATAGAACTATCATATGATCCCAAAATTTCATTTTGGAGTAGTTATCTGAAGAATACAAAATCAGTAATTTGAAGAGCTATATGCATCCTATAGTCATTGCAGCAACCTGGGTATCCTCCTGATAGATGAGTGGATAAAGAAAATGTTATATGTATACATACACACACACAACGGAATATTACCCATAAAAATATCTTGCCATTTGCAACAACATGGATGGACTTAGAGGAATAAATAAAATAGAAACAGACTCATAGATACAGAAAACAACACACTGATGGTTGACGTACAGCAGTGGGTGAGAGGATGGATGAAAAGGGTGAAAGGGAGTAAGCGGTACAAACTTTGTTATAGAAACATACGTCATGGGAATGTAATGTACAGCACAGGGAAAATAGTCAAGACTGTAGTAATAACTTATATGGTGACAGGTGATTATTAGAATTATTATGGTGATCACCTTCTCAGGAATATAAATATTGAATCACTATGTGGTACACCTGAAACCAGTATAATATTGAATGTCAATTATACTTTAACAATGCTCTTGCCCTACCTCCAAAATCAGGAGTCCACTGTGGGAGACAGACGAAAGATGCTCCTGGACTGTTATACATAAGGTCATGAGGCCCATAGGTACCACACTCAACCTGGACTCAGAAGCTAATGAAGTGAGTATTGAATAGAAAATGGAGTTACCACTTGCTAGTAGTGGTGAGGGGGATTCAAGACAAAGCAGGCTGAGTCTAAGGAAGATCAACCCATGTAGTCTGGGTCAAGTACACTCTGGAAGAAGACAGATGAGGCTGAGCTGGGGGGAACAGCTAGGTCACAGAATGCCAGTGATTTCAGTCTTGGGAAGCCATAGAGATCTTATTTTAAGCTGAACTGGGCCACACTCATGTTCTTTCAAAGAGCTTACGCTGTGGCAGGCTCAGTTGGTTGGAGCATCGTTCCAGACACAGAAGGAGCTTCCTCTGTGGTACTGAGGGGTTGGGATGATAGAGACTGGGGAAACTGCCATAATGCAGGAGGGGAAAAACAGACCCTGGATCAAATCAGGCACAGCGTCAAGGGAGAGAAAGGAGCAGGTTCAAGAATGAACAAGGTTAAGTTAGCAGTACCTGGGGACCAACTGGCTATGGGGGATGGAACAAAGGAGGAAGTAAAGCTGAGTCCACTAAAAAAAAAACACCCAAAAAACACAAACATAAGTAGGAACTAAATTAGGGAAAGAGGTAGGAATACAGAAAGATGGTTCAGTATTTGACAACTCTAGTCAGACTTCTAATGTCAGCAGACCAAAGACCACATCTATCTAGATCTTCCATGAAAGAGCCTAACCAGAGGTTTGCAAATCCTGCTTTCCATGCTTCATGACAGGGAAAAGTTTAATTATTAAAACTGAAACAAGTATTGCAAAACTCCCCTCTGTTATATGTAAAAATTGGAAAGATTTTTCTGTGGATCTCAAGTTAAAAAATGACCGAAGCAAATGGCCATTTTGTGCACAAAGACAACTGGTACACGTCAGCAGCTGTACTGATGTATAATCTCAAATGTAACACACACGATTCTCAACATGTTCTCTCACAGCTGGAAGGAATTGGAGGATACTTTAAATTAGACACTCAGAGTTAACCAAAGGAGTGGTAAAGCTACTATGTGAAACAGATCAAATATATTGTTGCCTCTAATTTGTCAGTACCTGGACCACACACTTACAGGCATGTCCCAGAGACGCACGGTGTCTCATCAGGGAAATGTACCTCAGAAAGGACATCAAAAGGCAGTCTCATCTGTGTTTATCCTGGCTCTGACACTCTATATCTTTGTACACATAACCTCTAATGTATAGTTTTCTCATATAAAAAGAGGGCATCATAATAACACTAATATCTGTCCAGGAATTGTGCTATTAGAATTAGATAATACTTATAAAGCAGTTGGTTAATGTCGAGCACTTAGTACAAGATCCTTAAATGTAATTCATTTTATACTGTGCTCTCACTTGCTTGAAAAATGAGCACATCTTCTGTTACCATAAATGAGCCACTGTGTTCTGCCCTTCATGATCAGTGGGACTGCTATGACAAATAGGTGCTGTGGTTATACATCATGATGGGCACAATCTTTACCAGTGTTATCACTTTTTCTCAGCAATGGAATATATTTTCCAGTTAGGTATATTATATACTATCACTTACATAACCAGGGTTGTTTTTTTTTCCTGTTGAACAAAATCAAGAGGGTCACAGTAACAGGGAAGACAGCTAAATGCCATCCTGGCAGAGCTTGAATTCCACGCAGTAAACAGTGGTCCCACAAATGCCTTATTGAACCTGACGCTGGGCCAGTCTAACTAATCACAGCTGTGTGTGAAGAGTCAAAAGTAGAAGGGAAAGTTATAGGACTTCAAGTTTCAGTTACTTGGACCTATAGGTCTAAATAAAGAGTAAACAAAACTTAATATAATAAATTCAGTGATAGTTTTAGTGAACAGCACAAAGCTTCATGCAGAGTAACAAAGAATCTAGCTGTCATGTTCTCTGAATAAATGTACATTGTTTAATATTGAAACCATATTTTAAAACAAAACAGAAAATTATTTCTGAGTATTTCTTAAAATCTACTTAATAATTTAATGTATCAGTTGTTCATATAATTTGGTTTTTCTTAAAGTGCTTTCAGCCTGGTTGAAAAATAATCAATTATTATGATAAAAATGCATAAATGAAATTATGCATTTTGCCCTAACTCAAACACTAGTGAAGTTTTAATACATGAAAAACAATTGAGGCATCTGAGTGATGCCTTCCTATGAACCTTGAACGTAACAATGTCTCCCATTTAACTTGTACTTGGTATAAATAAAGGAAGCCTGTCTTCTAATTTGGGGATCATCTCTTTCATTTAATAATTCAGGGATGGGTAAATTAGAGAAAGAGGGTAAGAGCAAGAAGATGAGAGAGAAAGCAGAAAAGAGTTAACCCACAAAGTAGAATACAGATATCTGTGAGGACTCACAAATCCAGCTTTAGATACCCTGGACTTCAAATCTTGAGACAGAAGGACTACATGAAAACAACAGTTTTTACGTTTGCAGTGTGTATGCCCTTTGCCCTTAAATCAAACAGCAGTGACTGAGCATAAGGAGACCTAGAATCTTATGCCTTAATGCCACTAAGTTTTATATGAACTCCTGGAAATCATCTCCCCCAGTGCGAAGTGCAGGGGCTTGAGCTGGAATGGATTTCTGGGATGCCTTCCAGTACTGACATGCTGGAAACGTCAGAGCACCTCCTTCTGTCACGTCACAAGTAGCTTTAATTTGTCACATCCCTGAAACACACACTGGGCATGCTGGGAAGCAGGCATCTAAAGCCCAGATGCTTCCCCCGTTTCACCTTTACATTAACCTGATCCTTAAGTTCTTCCCCATTCCCACCTCTTCACTTTGTTCTTTCCTAGCAATATTTGTTCAGAAGCCTGAAAAGGTTTGAGTTAGAAACCCTGATATGTAGTGGCTAGAAATAAGATTCACACCACTTGTTGAGGTGTTTTTAAAAATGAGTCATTTGTGCCCTAGAAGTCAAGTTCTAAATCAGGCGGTGCACCCCCTCTGAGGACTGTCCCATTAGCTTCAACACCTATCGTGAAAACTCAGAGTTTATAATAGAGGAGACAGAACCAAGAGAGTAGAAAAAAAAATCCTGATTGTGTCTGCTTCTAAAGACAGGAAAAAAGGCATAAAGAGACCCACTTCTGAACTGAAATGTTAATGTTTTTACAGACTACTGGGCAGAGAGTCCTTACAGGAAAATGGAAGCTGTAGGCAGAAGCTTCTGGTTCCAAACAGTATTTGTTTTGATTTATGGGACATAAACTCCTGACCCTTAGAAACGGAAGAAGCATTTCTCACCTGGTGTCTATTTAAGAAAAAAGTTCAAATTTAACAAAAAGAAGAGTCATACTGAACTGTATTTTCACCAAATCCTGAGAATATTATGCTAATATTATGACGTATACATACGTCATATGCAAGATTGAAATCTAAAACTCTATTTCACTTCCGGTAACCAGTAGGTAATGATTCTTAACTAATTAAACTCATCAAGAAACCTAAATTGCAAAGAACCCCTAAGTCACTGGTGAAAATATTTTCTAAAAAATGAAGCTATCATTAGATAGACAGCCTTAAACTCAAAAGTTAATTACCTGTTGGGTATGATTAAATTCTGGGGATTACATTTTTTTCTTATTCCTTTGAAGTGCAGTATCATCTAAATTTTCTGTGATGAACTGGTCAAGTTCAAAGAGAGTCATTTACACACCATCTACCCCACCTTTCTTCCCTGACCCTTCTTCTGAGCTTAGAATGCCATAAATATCTTCTCTTCTAGGTTATTCAACTATTACGAAATAAATATGTGATTAACATCTATATTATTATGTATTGGAAACTGGTAGAACATTCAAAATAGTTTTCAATGGTTCCATCTTTTTCAAAATTTATTCTAGTCCCTCACATTATAATCAGGCTGTAATTGGGAATTACTTGCCATTTCTAATTTCTGCCACCTACATGAACCTATATGAGAACATAGTTAATTAATTCCCTTTTAGATTTATTTGGCTAACTGAAGTTATTGAAGTTAACAACTTCCATTTGTAATGAGATTACTTACAGTATATTAGTAAGTAAGGTTTAGGTTGCTTAACAGGTTGAGAACTTGCTTCATCGGTAACCTTTAAAATTTATGAAATGTTCGCTCTATGGAAGGCACACAAATACCTCATTTAATTTTCACAACCCTATGAGTCTAGTTCTAATACTTGTCCCTTTTAGATTAAGAAGCCAGCCTTGAGAGAATCAACGTTCCCCTTGTGAAGAAATAGTGCATGTTGGAGGCAGTAATAAAAGCTAGGTATACCTAAGTCCAAACATATTTTTTAAAACATTACACAATGATGACTCCCATTGCTAAGTTCTGTTTCTACAACACTATGTTATAACTGGATTTAAAAATTATATTAAATCCCAAGAAAACACATCGTACAGTCTCAGATGAAATATGAAATGCCTGTTGTCCTTGCTGTAGGAAGTTAAACACTGTGAAGGGGAATGTAGCTGAGGAATAAACCCATTACCCCATGCCCACATTGGATGTCTCCCAATTTTTTAAAGGATGCTGCATAATCCCTTATAAAAATGGCAATTCCAATATGAGTTATAAATCTAATTTCACCACACAGTAATCATGGAAAAGTACCATTAAATATGTTAGTTCTTCTTGAGGAATTATCACTTATGCACTGATGAAATTGCAGGCTTTTAAAATTGGTAAATAATTATAAAATCCACCCTAAATCTTTTCTGAAAAGACCTAGGATAGAAAGCATAATTTCTAATATAAGCACATTATCAAAACAACATAGAAAAAATGATCTCGAATATATCTCCTCTGCAGAATATTCTGCAGGTGACTGACCTTGAAAAATTCAACATTAAACATAAGCCATGTATCTTCACTGCTGTTTTAAAAAAGAGACCTGACATTTTTTTTCTGAGTTACATTTTTAAATATACCACTGGAAAATGTAACTAGTGATCATGGGTTGCTCAGTGAGCAAAATACCATCAAATAGAATATTTGCATATGTTCTTGAAAAATATGCTTAAGAGGGATAGAGGATAGAAAAGAGTTGTGATGTGGCTGTGACTGCTCTTACAGCACAAGCACTGGAAACAGTACCTACCCAGTAACGTCAGGACACAAGCGAGTATTGCGATCAGGGCTCCGGTGCTGAGGCCAGCAGGTAGGACGTAGGCTTCAGCATTGCAGGTCTGGGCTATTCCATCTGCGTCACAGTCACAGACTCGAATGGTGAGGGTATTGGTGCTGCTAAGTGAAGGCGACCCGCTGTCCATGATGAAGATGGGCAGATAATACACAGACTGCTCCTGCCTCCGAAAGCCATTCCTCCTGGTGAGAATGGAGGCTGTGTTGTCTGGGAGGGAGATAGCAGAGCTATTAACATGTGATTTCTGATGGAATCAGTCCTGCCAACTTCATCTTACTCAAGTCACTCTATTTAGTTTCTTTGGACAGAGAATCATCCTATATAATAAAAGCCTAATATGTTAAGTGTCTGGTCATCTGGTCGGCCATTCAACCAATCAAAGTGTAATATGCTAATGATATGCAAAGGAAGCTCAACCGCTCATTATGACGTGCACTGACCACCAGGGGGCAGACGCTCCAACCAGTAGGATAGTTTGCTGCTGAGGTCCAGCAGGTCAGGACTGAGCGAGATGGGCTGGACACACCCTGGTGCCGTCCCTCCCAGGCCCCAATCCTGCACCTGTGGGGTCCCTCAGCCTGGCCTGCATCCTCTCACAATCTGTGCTGAGGGACCTTCCCTCCCCACCCAACCCGGAGTGCACGAATTTCATTCACCAGGCCTCTAGTATTAATATATCTGTCATGCTAGACAATTAAAATCAAAGATGCAGTTGTAAAGTAAAATTGAATATAAAAAAGCTTATCACTTCTAACCTGCAACTTTATAAGAATTACATATATCTTTTTAATTATCTTAAATTTCAAACCATACACTTACAGGATGATAAAAATTAACAGGTTAAGTATGTTAGGAGCATCATCAGATAGCATAAATGAAATTTCAACTACATTCCTCAACAAATTTCAAACCCGTTACAGAAACAAGTGAAATAAGCTACTCTAGTTTCATTTGAATTGAGTGTGTGCATAACTATTCAAAAAAGGAATTATCTTATAGTTTTTAACATTCATATGGGTATACCAAAACCCATATATATAAACATTTTGTTAGTGATAAAATAGGTTATTTCTGTTTAATTTATACTCAATGTTTTATTTCATCTAAACAATTATAGTAATTATAAAACGTTTAACAGTGATCAATAACGCTGTATTATAAAACTGATTTCTATACATGAAATAGATTTGTTTAACTGCTAGCAATATGCAGTTAACTTGTCTTAAGTAACTAAGAATTTATGTGATTCTTTAAATTGACAGCAATTAATAAAGGAAAAGAAGGAAACCCAGGACCATAGTTTCATCCAATGCTTTAATATATTGTTCCCTTCCAAGCTGTCAAAAAGATGCTTATCCAGTGTTATCATGAAAGAATAAACAATATTCTAAACAGCAAGATCACATGAGACTGCATAAAGTGTATAACATGCAATTACAGATATGGCAGGAATAAAACTAATTTTCAGGTTTTACCTGGTAGCTTTTATTTATTTATTTATTTTTATTTTTTAATATATTTATTGATTTCAGAGAGGTAGGGAGAAGGAGAGAGAGATAGAAATATCAATGATGAGAGAGAATCACTGATCGGCTGCCTTCTGCACACCCCCGACTGGGGATGGAGCCCACAACCCAGGCATGTGCCCTTAGCCGAAATCAAACCCGGGACCCCTCAGTCCACAGGCTGACGCTCTATCCACTGAGCCAAGCCAGCCAGGGCAACCTGGTAGCTTTTTATGTACACAAATCTTATTTTAAAACGATAAATTTGAGAGGTGTTCATTAAAAAACTATATATGGAGCTGTTGAAGAATATTGCCTTGACAATGTTTGTATACAGTTAACAACACATGTGCGTGCACACACAGGTCTATGTCTTATCCTCCCAATCATTCGGATGTTGTAGTATTTGATATACAAAGTTGTTAATTAGTAATCTAACGTGCCTAATGTCAAATAACACGCTCAAACACATGAATTGAGGAGCTCATACTAAAATGCCCAATATGTCAGATGAGAACCCTATATTCCAGAAAGAGGTAATAAAACTCATCATGTGTGTTATGTGTTTCCTAAGATGGAAGCTGATGTAAGAACTAACATGTTTATCCCTGCATGTTCTCTTTCAAGGTCCAGGGGAGGGAGCTCTGGACTTGACCTGGGGAAATCTTTCAACTGTGTCCTGAAAATACAGACACTTGAGTGCTCATGTTGCCTCCATTCACGGTGGTCTGGGGGGAAGGGGGGGGGAGAGACACGCGGGAAATCCTCACACGCTTCTTGGGAAGGTCACAGACTCTCTGCCTTGTGCTGGATGAATAGAAGTGCTGAGCACTGTCCCCACCAACTATGATTAGATCACAGAGTCTGGGATTCCTCACATGGATAATGTTCTGTCTTTTCTGTTACTCAGGGGATATGACAGTGTTCTTGAGTAGAGAAGGGAATCGGAATAAATTATTATTTCACAGTGAATTTTTCAAACCGAAGGGTTTTTTTGCACTGAAGAAGATAGTGGCTTTAGGTAAAAGCACTTATAATGTCCACCTTCTGAGAGCAGGTCTTTTTAGATAAGCCAGGATTTGACTAGTAAATCTATTTCTACATTTTTTTTTTTCTGAAACCTGGTTCACACATTCAATCTGAAATAATTACATTTTCTATATTGTTGGGGAATACTTTTCTTTATATTGATATTAGGTGCAAAT
Organism: Myotis myotis; assembly: GCF_014108235.1. Classification (NCBI taxonomy): domain Eukaryota; kingdom Metazoa; phylum Chordata; class Mammalia; order Chiroptera; family Vespertilionidae; genus Myotis; species Myotis myotis. Next base: position 47,872,222 of record NW_023416401.1, read on the forward strand.
GCTCTTCTTCCGCTAAAATAAACACCTTGAATAAAAACACACAAAAATATAAAAATTTGAATTTACACGATAGCAAATTCTCATGCTTAAAGTTATAATTTATACTGTCTTTATGTCCACAATTATATATATTTAAGCAAAACCAGAATTTATCTGTAGGTATTTGCAAAAATGTTTCTATAATGACATTTAGGAAAGTGACAAGAGTTATTACTTTTGAGCAAAAGAATGGGATTTGGGATGACAGAATTCTTTTGTTCTTTTTAATCTTTGCACAGATCACTTATTTTAGGTTAAAATAAAATAATTTCAATATTAACATTAGTTATTCTAAGTCAAAACTGATTTAGGTTGAAATATGTCAAGTGCAATTAGTATTTTCCTGGTGTCTCAAGTCATACCTGTGCAGGCCAGTCCTAATTAAGGCATTTAGCCAGCCCTCAACCGATTAGATCATTTAAGGAGCTTGGTAAACAAATAAGAAAGCAAATGTCTAGAAAAAAATGACAGAGAGAGATGGATCTGGCTTCCCCCTATTTGGATTTAGGCCTAAAATTATTTAAGTAGCAGCTTCTTCATGACAGTTAATCCATAGATAAAAATTACCTTAGGGGCTTATTGCCCTTTAATTAATGTCCTTGCTGGGGGGAAAAAAAGTCCATAATCAGCATTCCTGAGTGAGCCAAAGCACTCGCCTAGAGTTTGTACCTGCTGCCTCCACCCTCACAGTGGCAAACCCTTACCTTTGTTATCTTTCAGGGAGAAGTTGTGGTTGTTCGTTGCATCAGTGGTTAGGCTGAAATAAAACTGGTGTCCGTCGGACGGCTCATCTCTGTCCACCGCACTGATTTTCTGGATAACCTAGGGCGAGGAGGGAAGCATGAGGGCAGTGTGCAGGACAGAGCAGTTTTGCACAATAGAATAAGCACTGACTTCCTCAATGAGGTGGGAGCTGGGGGCAGATGTACCAACGTGAACCCAGTCTAAAAGGGCTCTGAAAAACTATCATGTCCTTTTCAGATCTTAGATTTGAACAAACCTTCGTGAACCTCAGAAATGAGCCAACTAGTTATTCCATCCCGGGAAAGATGGCAAAACCGTGGACAACATGGATGAGTGGAACAAACCACACTGGGATGAAACTACACTTAATTCTCAGAACTTCAAGGCGCTGAGCCCTCCTGTGTAAGGTGGGAAACGGCCCAATCAAGCTTAATAGGCTCTATTCCTCCTTTCTTTTAAAGGAGGTTAAGCCCTTAACCATTAGCCATGACTTTCACAATGTTTACTTTTCTTCCTGAGGAATTTTCATCATCCCAATGAAACCACGATTTGAAAGTTCCTTTAATATTAGTTTATGCTACACATCAAAGCATTCGTTGTGCAGAAACATGCTGATTATATTTTATCTTACAGCTGGCAGGATTTCAAAGGCAACCACCGCTGGCTCCTTTGAAGGAAATGAGAAACCAGAAGCATGGTGCTCAGAAGCCTCTCACCTGCCCCGGCTGGGCATTCTCGCACACGGTGGTCTCATAGTCCATGGCGAACTCGGGGGCGTTGTCATTGATGTCCAGGATCGCGATGGTCACGTAGCCTCGTCCTACTTGAGACGGATTCTCTAATCAAGAGGAAAAGCTTTTGTCACTTACTCTGGGTAGAACTGTTATTCCACTGCCTTTCACTCAGTAAAAGGGTTTTTACTCAAACTTTTTAATGTTTCCTTTTACTCATAAAACTCCCATTAAAAATAGTTAAAATCAACTCTAATTATTCACCTATCAACCCTAACCCTTTTTAATCTCTGGCCTGGGACTAATAGCTGTGGTTGGGACCAAGGCGGTAGTAGATATAGGAGTATTTTGAAATCTATAAAGGACTTTACTTAAATAAAGATACAACTGTTGTAAAAAATAAGTACAATTCTAATAAGAAAAAGGTCAGGCCTCAAATAAATCTGGAACCATAACATTATAGACTTTAAAGGGAGCTACAGAAACTCTGATCCAATATCATATAACTGAATGTATATAGAAATATAGATAGTATACCTGTGTATTTTTTAGCCCCTGGTAAGTACTGTTGAAAGTATGTTCTATGAACCTAGTATTTTATTATTCTTTGATGCTAGAGCTCATAATTATTATGAAGATAAATATATATTCTATATGTACATAAAACAATGCATTATGACTATAATTCTTTTAGTGCTTTTCATATTAGAGCTAAAATGAGTTTATTATCACAATATGCAAATCTGGCATCTTAGGTAGAGAAATCAATTTACTCATTTTGTAAACTATTTGACCAACTCCACACCAGCATAAATGCAGCACACGAAATATGACAAGACAAGACGCTCTGTGAGGATGATTCAGGCCCACTATTTGATAGTCATCTCTTTTCATCAACTTTATAAGTATTAACATTTAAACAAATGAATATAAAATATATTTGACAGCTTAAAATTAAGGATTTTCAAGCTTTTGTTCAATTGAAATAAGCACCTAATATAACTGAAGTTCAAATTATAACTTCATGTCATCCCATTGTCCTCCATCCTAATTCAGTTTTAAACCTTTCAACTTACGGCTCTCCATTGCCAGGACTGTGATATTATGAACAGCATTTGTCTCCCGATCCAAAGATTTGGCTGTTGTAATCACTCCACTGTTGGCATCAATGTTGAAGTATCTCTCCAAGTCTGTGTTTCTGTCAATTGAATACCTAATTGAATAAAAAGCAAAGCAAAACGAACAAAAAACTTCAACATTTATGTTTATAATTTCTTAAATGTATTCATTAAGTGCATAACCAATCACCGAGTCCTGGTAATTCCATGATCTGTCATATTAATAACAATAAATGCATGCTTAGTTTAAACTTCACTGATGTTGCACTTGGTTCTTATCTAATTTCTTTGCTTCTATTTTAGTACAAAATAAACACCACTGTACAGTTACCTTCACAGATGTTTTGAATATGCCATTATAAACTTCAAATAAGTCTTTATTATCATTATGATGTTGGCTCCTAAAAACCATTAACAATCAATTTAGCAGCCCTGGTCATAGTTATAAGTCTCTTTACAATGAAACATACATAGACATTTGCCCATTCATATATACTTAGTAACGTCTCATGTCAAAAATACCAGCCTGATCTTAACACTTTTTTGAATGTGTATCTCTCATTCAGGGGTCTTGACCAGGGTACCATGATATATTTCAAAGGAGAACCCCTCAAATTGCATGAATATTTTGGTGTGTAGAAGCTTTTCACAAAATATACTATCCAAACATTAGCTGGAAATCATTCTTATTGGATCTAGTTTTTTGTTCCATACATAAAATTCACTCTGTGCTCAAGAATGACTAGATTCTACTCAAAGTCTTTCTAGTTGGGTGAATTAAGAGCTCTCATTTAAAAACTTTCTAGTTAAATAAAAAGTAAACACACACGCAACTTAGACTAAGCCATATTTTACATTTATATAGTACTTCTCAACTATTATTAAATAGAATCATCTACTTCAAGTCTACTGTACTACAAAATGCAAGACACATAAAAAGAATAGAGGCAGAAAATATTAGAAAAGATAATTAACCATACAACAACAAATATTATTGTCCTTGTGCTGGAATAGGTATTTTGGTGTTGATAATCTGAAGTTATTTTTTAGGGTTTCTATATTCTCAATGGAATGTGAGAAAAGAAAAGAAGGTGGTTTGAGGAGGGGAGAGAAGTACTTTTTTAGAATAGACACAAACACACACAGACACACACACACACACACACACACACACACGGAAGTATATTGGGATTTGTGGGCATAATGTGAAAACAGTCTTTCTGTTTGCCTGTCTTGCTCTGTTCTCATGCATGTATTCGAAGGTGTATAAAAGCAGAAGGTTGGATTTAACCAGTTGTGGACAATGGAAGGAGAGAGGGGTCAGAAGGAGAGGGGCATATGCACCAGAGTGGTAATAATGAAGGCCCGTGCTACATAGGTTGGTAAGAGAGAACTGAATAAATGACAGGCAGATATTGAGAAGCTGTTAGTAGCATCACAAGCGTGTAGATCTTTATCAGAATGCAAAATTGCTGTGGAGGGAAGTGGTGGGCAGAGAGAGAGAGATACTTATTTGTTTAATTTCCCGCAGAGCTAAAGTCAATGACCAAATCATTTGCCTCTATTATCGACTGCCTTAAAGTTTCCAGGATTAGAATAAAAAAAATCTGAGAATTCATTTAATGTTAAATGTCTTCAACTTCTATTCACCTCATAGAAAAATCCCTAATCTTTTGGAGAACCAGTTATCACCTACACCTCTATATATTTTGAAGAAGAATGGACACCAAAGTCTCTATCATTCCTAATAGTAACCATTTCTATATCAAAAACTATGTAGCACCCACTTACAGCTGTGTGTCATTTAATAGCTGTACTTCTCACACAGGCCTCCCTAAATAGCACAGCCTCATACATACATATCTGGTAACTTGCTAATTATTCTGACATCCTTATACCTCCCTTCCGTTATTCATGCCATCAACAATTATTCGTAAGCACCTGCATGTGACAGTCTATCTCAGGAAACTAAATTTATAAATATTTTTTTTAAATATAACAAATTACAATAAACAGTAGGAAACCAACACATTGCTATCCTGGAGTCTGATGAAGGAAGTCGGGGCAGATGTGGGGAAAGAATGAGGTATTGGCTTGAGAAGAGAGGGGAGACCTCAGCAAGAACAAGGAGTACAAACTGCCCGGAACAGTTGCGGTGGTGATTATGTCTTCATCACAACTTGGGATCACCCAGTATTACAGGGGCTCCTGTTTCCTACCAACCCTCTGCACATGCAAAAGGCTAGCGTTTGTGTTTGAGGCATTAGCTAATGTATAAAGTTAACCTGAGAAAGACCATTTCTTAACCGAAAAAAATGTGGGCACCTTTTAGAGAGGTGAGAAATGTCTCTGAATTAGAATGTGGGGGGGTGTAACTGAGCCAAAGAGAAGACAGGCCCTGAAGAAATTTGGGGGAGCACCCTCTGCTGTTCTGGGCCCACTGGCCTAGGAATGGAGAAATGCAGTTGTCTGAGTCAATGAGAGGCTGAACAGGAAAAGGGAATGGAGTTTCTCTAATCGTGGACCAAACTTATCATCGCTAGTTTCTGAAAATCACAGCCTCAAACACTTGGCCTGCTTCACCCTATGCTATAGTGACCAATTCAAGAGACCGCTTCCATGTTTTTGCAGCAACAGCACTTAAAGCTTTGGCCTATCTGTTTACTGTGCAGACAGATCGAAACCTTGGTATCCAGCCTCAATCCTTTTCCTGAGATTCTGTAAATTACTGCAGACATCTTCAACTCAAGCTAAATATCTAAAAGCAGGTTCATCAACCTTTCCCTGAAACTGTCCCTCCTTCTAAACTTTCTCATCTTCAGAAAGTGCTGAGTGTTTGAAATACAGTTTACTTTTGGTTCCTAATCCTCAAACAACTATGCAAGGTCATGTATGACAGAGATGTGCCATCCACTTGCCTTTAACTCTTATTAACAGAACCCTGCTTTTGTTGGGCAGCCATGTGCCTGCCTGAAAATCAACATTTGCTGGTCTCCCTTGTAGGTTGGGTGTCCTTATAGTATCTAAGTTTTAGCAAATAAGATACAAAAGAAAGTTGTTGTGTTGAGCATCATGGAATATCTCCTTAAAAGACAGGAGAGAGTTGCTAATTCAGCTGGCACACATGATTTCTGCCCCCTCTCCTCTATCTCACCTGAGACATGAACACAAAGGGAACATGTCCAAAAGCCATCTGGTAAATATGAGGTGATGAGTGCCTGGTGTAAGAAGCCAAGGCCCTTGATGACATTATACTGCCAAATTATCAGTCCTTGAGTGCAGAGCTCCAGACATCTCATTAGTAAGTCATTAGTGTTAAGCTCTGTTGCTACTAGCCAAGCACAATTTCTAACTAAGGCAAGCAGGCATCATTATTGCTGTATTTCAGTCCTGGACTCCAAAGTCTCCCAGTTGGTGGCTGAAGGAGCCAAGATTCAGAAGCATGTCTGTCGGAGCCATCTTTCAGTACACACCTCAGTATCTAAAAATGAGCTTGTAGTCCCTGCCACCTACAATTCTATGATCCGTATTCTTCGTGTTTTTCCCACTGCTCTCCTATCTAAAATCCTAGGCTAGTCAAACTGATGTATTACTTGATGAATAAAAACATCCTATGTATCTTCATTTCTGTGCCTTTCCTCACATAGCTACTCCGGGCAATTATTTTCGTCCTACACTTCCTTGAGGACAATCACCCAGTGTTAAAGTAGCAAGCCCTTCGAAGCACGTCACAGATCATGCCTCTTCTTGTACTTGGGGCCTCTCCAAGACCCCACAAGTGTGGTGGGCTCTGAAGGGTTGTCTTAGCCTCTTCTCCCACTCAACACCCAACTTCCTGCGCCCTTGGAGCCTGGGCATCTGAGACTTAAATGCCATCTCACAAGACTGCACTTCTGTCTCAAGTCAGAGATCCTCAGGCCACAAGGGTTTGGAGCTCTGCCTGTGAAAATGAGCAAGTGGTGCAGAATGTGGTTAAGTTGTGATGAAAACGAAGGCTGCCATACAACGTTTGGTGAAAATGGATCAGAAAGCAGAAAGATTCAATCCTAAAAGCTAACACCTTTTAATTTTTGCCAACCCAGTAAGGCTTACTTTACAGAGATTTCTTTATCCCCAACTCATCCCCCTTCTCAAACTATCAATTTGCTGTTAAATCACACCATTGTTAATTTTGAAAAATATCATCAAAAATAAGTGTGATGTGATGTGAATAAGAAACCACAGGATTAGAAGTCAAAAGACCCTGGGATATTGGTGCCAGTGTGACGTGACTCCCTGTGGGAACTACCAGTCACTCACTCCGGGCTCAAATTCATTAATCAGGAAAGTAAGGGAGCTGAAATAAGAACTCCAAAATCTTGTGTCTGACCTTCGAAAGTGTTCTACATTGCCACATAGTCACTGAATATCTTTATAACTGTAATTTCCCAGGATCAAACCAGAAATTAGAGCACTTTGTTTAGGGAAATCAAGGACATACCTATCACATATTGGTAAGAAAAAAAAAATAGAACAATTTTTAATCCTATCAAAATCTCTAAAGTTTCCAGTAAGCCATTCCATTTCAAAAACACAACAAATGAATATAATTCAAAATTGGCCCTTCCTGGTTTGTAATAAAGAATGCAAACTTGCTAAAATTCTTCAATGCTTAAGGTACTGAACAACAGGGAGATTACAGTTAGATATCCCTGTTCCTTAGATCCTGCTACTTTCATTTTTCAAATAAATTATTTTATTCAATTTATTTAAACTAAAAAATGAAACCAAAAACAATTCCCAAATCGTGCATAAGATCAATCTGTATGATATGTGGATACCCCTACATCAGCAGTTCTCAACCTGTGGGTCACCATCCTGTGGGTCGCGACCCCTTTGGAGGTCGAACGACCCTTTCACAGGGGTCGCCTAAGACCATCGGAAAACACACATATAAATTACATATTGTTTTTGTGACTAATCACTATGCTTTAATTATGTTCAATTTGTAACAATGAAAATACATCCTGCATATCAGATATTTACATTACGATTCATAACAGTAGCAAAATTACAGTTATGAAGTAGCAACGAAAATAATTTTATGGTTGGGGGTCACCACAACATGAGGAACTGTATTAAAGGGTCGCGGCATTAGGAAGGTTGAGAACCACTGCCCTAAGTGATCCTTGCTAAACCACCATGAACTGAACACTAGAAATTCAATAGCCAGGACCCTGCCCACTGACCTACAGTACTAACCTGGGCTCTCCAGTCACCATTTGTTTTCTGTGTTTCCTTATCTGCAAAATGAGAACGTTTTGCAAAATAATTTCTGATTTCCAGATTTAACATTGGGTTTTAAATACGTTTTTGTGTAAGATCTCTTGAACAGCTAGATAACAAGAGGGTTGGGACCACAACTTACATATCTGTATAGCCTCAGGGTTCTGCACATCTGCCACAAAACAAATGCCTGTTATTTTCATTGCTGCTTTTAGATAAACTACGGAGATCAATTAAAATGCTCTTTATTCATATTCACAAGAAGCATTCTTATCGCCTGCCAGGCTGTTGATATGCATGTCAAGGTTCTCAAGTAGAATGTTCAGGTGAGTGGGAGAGATGAACACAAATGTGTCCTTGCTACTCTCAAAAGGACAAAAGCCCATGGAATAAACATGGACAAATCTGAACAATAGATATAGCTCAATCATTTGAGTTGAATCCTTAACCTCTTAAAAAATTTGTGCATGTGTGCCGGTGTTGCTATAAGGAGTGCTCAAGTTTTAATACAGTACTTGCTAAAATCCTGGAACCACATATTCTAACTGGGTGATAAGGAGCATGTTTATTCATAACAAAGGAATGGAAATCCTTGCCTTATAGGAATTTAATGAGAAATAAATTTCTTCAGCATAAATTATTGAGTTCAATGCTTAGCGATGTATCTGTTCACACTGTCACCCGCCTCTTCTGATAATGGCAACTCAGTTTCCCTTTGGGGATTGAAACTTCCCCAGTGTTATGCAACGTTAATGGTACGCAAAACCAAGATGCCCAGACTTCCTGAATAAGAGATGGAGAGGCCAAGAAACTTTGCAAGATATGTGAGCCTTAAACAGAAGGTCACTGGATAAGAAAAAAGTTGGCACACATCTCATGGCCACATCCACAAAGACTGAATGCTCATTCTTACTGTTCATGATTATAGACAAACCTCACTTTCCTCATATCTGAAGACTGACTATTCAACTTTTCTTTTCATTCTGTGAGTTATCCCCAATTATTTCAATGAACTCATTTTTCTCCACTTACCTATGGCCACTTTCTGTTGCCTGCAATTAAAGAATGCTTACAGTTGAGTACACATAAACAAACATTTGCTCCTTAATCTTTCAACCTTATGTATAGCTCCCAAAGTCTCACACCAAAAAGAGTATGGATTTTGTATTCTTCTACTAATAAGACTTTTCAATAAGAATTTTAAATGTGGAAAATACTGCAGGGGACCAATCAAGAGAAATGTAACCTTCAATAAACTCATTTCACCTGGAGTCTTCCTAAAAGCTATCTCAGAAGATGTTTGCTCAGAGTAGAGTTCTCATTCTACAGCAATCCAATAAAGATGAAACAATTTCCCATACAAGTTGGGAATTTCCTACTTAACCAGTTTTGAAAACTATCTCTCGATATTAACTACACTATTTTAACAAACATTTTTCTTACTTTCACCATACTTGAACATATACTTCCCCCCATTTTTAGTGATAATTACATTAAGTTCAGCAGCATTTTGAAATTTATTACAGTTCATATTTTCCTTTTCAAATGAACTACTATTTTTCTGTATTTTCCTGGATCACTAAGTTTCTCAGAATAATCAGATATTCACAAATAATTTAGATCAAAACAATATGTACAAATATATGCATGTATACAAGCTACTTAAACATACACACTGAATTATTCAAAGTCCCCCATATGTGTTCATACTAGTCACACTACATAATGTAACATCTAATCCATTTTATCACCTTTATCTGAGAACATACTAGCAAAAAAAGTCTATAGGTAAATGTTATTTTTCTGGTATCCTTAAACATAAATACAAATATACCTCTGGATTTAAATTGTTAAAAATGCGTAAAATTATCCTCATTAATTTTATCACTCCCCCTTCACATCTATCTGACCTTACTTCTAATAATATTATGCAGCAATTCATTGGCTATTTTGGGCATAGGGACTTTGGGCTTGTTGTTGCCGGCCAGAGAAATAAATTCTCTGATTTCAAAGTATAGCACTAGAAGCTGAAGATATAACTAAATAAAACATAAACAGACTTTGCATAATGTTTTCTTCGCTACTCCAAATCCTGCTATCCCTCACCCCTGCTTATACCACCATTCTTTCAAACGGAGTCTCAAGTCCGGAGTGGTGATTATCTCACAGTGTTACAGCTCTGACATTTTCCACCTCACATTGTTTAGCTTTTATGGAATCGATTCTTTTTTCCCTCCAACCTGTAAGTTTCTTGAGGTCAGAGGAAATGTTTTATTCATCTTTTTCCTGCCAGTTTTTTCCCTAGTGTCATGCACAAAGCAGGTTTTTAACACGCATATGAGGATTCATTGATCCATGTATTCTTCTGTTGCATTATATCTATTGTTCAGATTTCCATTGATTTTTGTCATTCTGAGTGTAGCAGGGCCACATTTGTGTTCATCTCGCCCACTCACCTGCATATCAGCTACCAATGCTGACCTAAGAACCGAATCGTCCTCTGGACTCTCAGATGCTAATACAGTTTTTAACATCTTTATGGATGACAAACACAGAAGGGACGTTTCTCCCATTCAGAAAGATGATCGGAATCAGCAAAACACAATCTGCTGGAGTCCATTCATAGTCTTCACTAGCTGAGTTTAGACAGAGACCCCCAAAAGCTAGTAACATTTGAAGTCCTAGCAAAGGTCAGAACTGTGCACCACCCATTTAATCTAGGAACCACCCAGTTAATTTAGGTAATAATAGTTGAAGCATCCCCACCTTAGTTCACTTAATTCCTTAGATACTTACGTAGATCCTTGTTGATTATTGTTAATCAGATACTACCGGAAATCTATTGATGAGCTAATCAGATACTTTGTCTATTCCTGGAAATTGTCTGCTGATCTGTGTGTCATTGAAACCTCCTTACCCTAAGGGCTACTCCAGATCAATAAAAGATTGGAGCAGCCTGAGCATGGGTGGAAGTCCTTCGGGACTTGCCCGCCTGGTCCCCCAATATTGCAAAATTATCTCGTGTCTTTTCCTCTCATTTGTTGTGCGGCTCCTCTTTCAGATACCGAACCCTACTCCACGCAGAACATGGAGGGAGTGTTACTCGACACAATCTGTTCTTGGAAGTTCAACAGAAAATCCTGATACATCTTTGATATTCAGGGCCAAAATGTATAGGAAATGGTAAGTAACTAGTACTTTAAAAAAGGTGGGGGGAGGGAAGCCAGGAAACTTCTAGCTACCAGTTATCCACTTTGCTTTCAAAATGCGTTTTGTTTTTTTTTTTGGGGGGGGGGAGGTAAGTAACCTCAGGTTTCACGTAATTTTCAGCTTTGGCTTCTAGTTTCCATGTGGGAAAAGAGGAAACCAAAGTATACATGACATGGTGGGCTAGGTACCCCAGCTAGCTGTTGGCAAGTGATAACAAGCACATGCATTTCACAATGCTGTTCTATTCTGGCCAATCACTGGGCTCTGCATTTGTTTAATCTTTCCACCTAATTGCTACTATACTTCTAACCACCCAAATGTCCTTCCGTGCTATATGGGCCCCAGAACTGTTTTTAAGGAAAAGGCAGATGCACAGAGAAGACTTATGAATAGTTTTTGACTGGTGCCAAAAGTAGGTAAATTTTTAAGAATTCTGGGCAAGGCAGGAATCATGTGGGAAGAGGCAAGTCAATGCATTTCTTTCTAGAATTCTAATCTCTTGCTCCACATATCAGAAAATATTCCAAATAGAAATAGCAAATGCTAGATTTCAGTATTCTACTACAAAGAATGTGAATAAATTCAAACACTAATTATCCAAATTCCCATTCTGCTTTACAATTCAAATACTATTGGTCTAATTTTAAACAATTGCAATGAAACAAATACTGCTTCTCCATTCCTCTAAGAACTGCAATATTTCTGGGGGAATCAAAGCTCAAAGCTCACAACTGTTAAGACTCTTAAGGTTGGTTCCATCTCAATCTGAGGACACTTTCCCTAGGACCTCAGAAAACTGGCTACCTACTCAGGCACTGGCATTTTCTAACAGAGGGTTATACTTACATTTTGCTAGTTAGTTGAGGGTGCAACTACATGCTTATGCCCATTAACCAACTACCTAATCCTTTCTATGTATTTCTATGTGAATACAAAACAATTTTCAATATAGAATGCCAATATAGTTGCTTGTAAAATATGTCTCCTGTCACTGATATTACTGACTTTGAAATAAAAATGGCATGAAAACACAATAAGGTATAATAGCAAAACATAATGATACTACTTACTAATACATAAGTCACGATTCACAGTTTAAAGGCATCAGTTACTACCCAGCCTGCATAGCTCAGTAGTTGAGCACTGACCTATGAACCAAGAGGTCACAGTTTTATTCCCAATCAGGGCACATGCCCGGGTTGTGGGCTCGATCCCCTGTTGGGGTGTGTAGGAGGCAGTCAATCAATGATTCTCCTCATTGATGATTCTATCTGTCTCACCTTCTCCTTTCCTCTCTGAAATCAATAAGAAAAGATTTTAAAGAATTTAAAAATGAATAAAAGCATTAGGTACTTAATCCTAAAAAAAAACAAAAAATTGGGATAAAGCAGGGAGAAGGTTGCCTTTCCTTTCTACTTCCTAGGTCACTCTGCAAATAGCAGTGCTGGGAAGAGGACCAGTCTTTTAGAGGATGCATGGGGATACATATTACTCGCCAAACTACAAAATGAGACTGGCTTGAAGGATATCATAAATAGACAGGAAGGACAAATCCAGAAGAGACAAATCCAGAAAAATGTCAGCTACAAATAACTTTGCTAAGCTTATACAAATAAATGTCTCAATAATTCAATTGTTAAATGTAAGCCAATAAATCAACTTCACAAATGCAAAATAAGTAGTCACATGAAAAATCACATTTAAGTTCACTCTAAACAAAGTCTGTATCTCCTGATATGTGAGACTCAGGGATTAGAAAATCCTAAGTGGATAGTACTAACCTGAACTTTTAGGTCACCTTCACTAGAATAAAAAAAAAATATGACATAGAAATCCACTTCTCTTTCATTAATTAAGCCCATCGAGATTTTTATGCCCCAAATCATCAGAGTTCAGGCCTTGTCCCTTGTATCTGTCTCTGTGCTTCTGGATTCACTTCATCTCTAACTCAAGTCGCCAGTCACTTGGGCCTACTCTTCCTTCTTCATCCCCAAATTACTATAGAACACTATATTTTTTACAAATAACATATTATAAAAGTTGTAATATTTACTCTGAAAGGCTTTAACAGGATGGCACACAAAGACATGAGAAAAAGCAAACAAGATTAAAATACCAATGCAATAAATCAAAATTTCTGTAAATCTTCTTATTCAAGTACTGAATTATAATATTTATTAGTGTGTCTTTCTTTTTCCACATCCCCAACTTCATGCAAACATTCGGTATTTCTCCCCATGAAATGAAATCATTTAAGCAGAAGTCAAACTATCCCGAGGAGCTGATCTATGCCTACAGTTGTGCTGTGGGAAAGTGTCACTAGAGATGCGATGCTGTAACAAAACCCCAATTCAAGCCTGTGCAAGAAGACTAGGCGTATGTAGCTGAGCTTAAGCCAGGGAGCTGCTCTGACAAAGAAGGTTGGGCTCTAATAGGAAAGAGGGGGGAGGCTTATTCATCTGGTGTATTTGTGATTTACAAATATTCTAATGAACAAAAGATTATATTCTTAAAATGGTTTATGAGCACTGCATTTAAAATAATATAGCCATCTGAATGGTCTGAATTTCTTATATAGACAGGGAAACAATGATTATGAGTTCAGTTTTGTAATAACAAATATTTTATACCAATTCTTAACTATGCTAAATATTAAAATGTCTGACAAAAGAGAAGGAAAAAAAGCACTAATACAGATAGATAGATAGATACATAGATACATAGATAGATAGATATGCTTATAGTTTAAGGGAGATACACATTATGAGCTTTTCTTAAGAATCAGTGCCTAAATTACAGATATTGTTCATCACACTTGGTAGTTAATGTCCAGGCTTAGCTCAGAATTTAACTCAAAAGCACTTAGAATTCTCACATATGGGTTAAATCTAAAAGGCTGTACTTATAAGCTGAACATATCTGAATATAAAACATTGATTTTTATACTTTGCAGACTGTATAATCAAATCCAAACTGTCACACTGAAAAGTCTTACTTATGATCCCAAGTTAAGATGTGTAATATAATATTCAATTAAGACATAATTTATCATATGTGCACACACAAACACATGCATACACAAAAACATACATGTAGACTTCGGATTGTAAATTATAGGCAAAAAGTGTGAAATAGAAAATTGTGACATTTTGAAATGCTTTAAGAGTAAATTGTTAGACCAAAGAGGTTAATTGGTTACAATAATGTTTCTCCTCTCTGTACAGGATGACTAAAAGGACATTTAAAAATAGTCCTTATACATATATTAGGTATTATATTATTGTTTATAAGTGAAAATAATAATATAAATGAATATATACTATCCAAATTGACCAATACGAAAAAATGATTTAAAAATATCCATCCCTGGTTTCAATTATCTATAAATTAGTATTCTAATATATGCATGTATCCTATAACTAGGACATGCATCACTACACCTTTGAATACAGTTTGCTTTGAAAGAGCTGAGGATAATTGGATGAAGGGGCTCATCAGCTATGGCTTGTAGATAATAATGGATGCCTCAGAATACTGCTACATGATAATGGTTTCGGAAGATCAGGTGGCACATTTTGAATTAGCAAAATGTTGAATTGTTCTGATTCTGTTTCACGTCTGCTGTTATGGCTCAATACATAGACAAAACTGGTTTTTATTTGCTATGAACCAAAAGCATAGACATGTGAACTGTGAATAAAGTGCACTGTTGTGAAATTGTAGAAACAGACAGCAAGGAGCTGTTACCTCACAGGGCTGTTAGACGAATCTGGGTCATGAGCTGCGACGGTGCCAATGATATTCCCAACTTGGGTAGCTTCCGACACTTCCATAGGGTACAAGGGGGAGGAAAACACGGGGGGCTCGTCCACATCTTCCACAATTATCTTCACGGTCGTCGTATCACTGAACGGCCCCAAGCTCAGAAAGCGAGGGTCGGCATCTTTGTTTGCAGCTTCTATCCGTAGTGTGTAACTTGTTTTGGCTTCAAAATCCAGGTCCTGCAAGAAAGTTATTAGAAAAATTAAATTGCCAATTAAGTAGTCAGTAAAGCAGAGAGTTTTCATTTATGAATGTCAATAAGCATGGGAAGGACTCAGCCACGAAAATGCACCATCAGCATTCAAAAGTAATAGATAATAATGCCAATCAGAATCCTTACTGCTGTCCTGGCTCACAGACAACTCTAAACGCTTCTTTCCGCTCTGCTGCCAAACACTGCATGGACAAATACATGACTTTAGAGTATTCTTTGAAAGACAACAGATAAGATTTTAAAATCTTTTCCAATAGAGACATCAATGTAACCTTCTTCAACCATATCATTTAACTGCAATATCGGGGGGGGGGGGGGGTATGAGAGGAGCACATTGAAAGGAAAGATAAATGTAACTTTCATCTGAATTTCTCATTGAAAAGGACATTTTCATTGATTTCAGGGACTTCGTTATAATTTTGACAGTTCAGGTGCTCCAGGTACAGAGACAGCAGCAGAAGAGGCAGCTGAGGTTGGGCAACCGGACAACACAGGGATTCTTCTCAAGGAAGCACCCAGAGTCCCCCTCTGCCATTTTCTGTCAGCATACACACACACACTCTCTCTCTCTCTATTTATATTAGATGGCTCTCAGTTATATTCTAGGATCTTGATTCTGTAACTTTTCAAGAGGATTACCATGCCAACACAATCCTTAAAAAAAAAATAGTGACCCTAGTCAAACCAGATAGTAGCTGAAAAACATGTAAGGGGAATTAAATGTATTAGTGAGGTGGCACCAGGTGTGAAGAAAAAGGATTCTACTCTCAATATGGTGACTTTTTACAACAATAACAGGCTGCTCTTTCTTCAAGGGATATAGAGGCTCGTGGTTTCTCATGATTTTTAATCTCAATTTCAGCACTGAAAACTGTCCCAAAATATTCTTTACATTTAATGATATAAAACAAAGATTTCAAAAAGTAAAGAAATGGAAATATTATCAAATATAAAGCAAAATTTACTTGTCAGTATTTAACAACAACAAAAAAAAGCACTAAAAAAAATGAGCTAAAATGTAATGCTGAGATGTAAGCCTAATTCAGCCTGTCTGATTATGCCTGTGTGCACACATATAGGTGCACAGGTATTACACCTCACTCCACAAGGATGTGGCGCTGATTAAAATAAACAATGCAGTTATATAAATACAAAAAAGGGTATATATATCTGTATATACATGCACACGCACTATGTGTATATAAATATGCAATGTGTGTATAAATATGCAATGTCTATGACATATGCCAGGTATATATAAAATATAAATTTATACATTGTATGTGTTTGAACATAAACAATACATAAAGAGATTCCATGGCTCATCTCTGATTAATACACAAGAGAAATATGTAAATTAATACTCAAAATAAGTTTATGATACCTAGACCAGTAAGCACTTGCTGAAATATTTATCTTCTTAATGTCTCATCCAGTAGAATGTAAGCTCCAGACGTTTTTGCTCATTACTAGCATTCTCAGTGCCTATAATGAATATGGTACATAGAAGGGGCTCAATAAATTCTTCTTTAATTAGAAAAAAACTCAAACACTGGCATCCAGGCCATGAGAGCCTTAAAACTGAACTATACCTTTGTCCCAGAGAATCCTGATGGCTGAATGGGAGGTGGGGGAAGAAATAGGTATATTGTTTTTCTTGACCACAGATAATGTCATAGAATTACTGTGAGAAAATTCTCAATTCTTATCTGAGGTTTCATAGAAAAATAGTAACACCCTAAACCAACGGTCAGCAACCTTTCGGACCTCATGGACCACCAGTGGTCCACAGACCACCGGTTGGCGACCGCTGCCCTAAACAACACTTTATTAATGAATCCCATGACATGTTTACAAGGCTACCTTTTTGTCTATTACCTGAAAGTACTTTGAGCCTAATGGTTCTCAACCAAGGGTGAGAATCAAGACCACTCAGGGGAACGTTCTAACATATTCCCTCCCCGTCCAAGATTTGATTTAGCAGATTCAGGAAAGACACAAGCAGATATATTTAAAAGGCACCAGGTAATTTGATGCAAATCCTCCTGCAGAAAACCTGACGTTGGCATTCAAGTGTTCTTGGGTCTACACACAAGGAATCTAATATTTAATTTGGGTACTGCTAAGAATAAAACAAAGCATTCTTATTTACCTACTAGTAAATACCTTAGAAACTCTCAGCATAATACAAATAGCTTGGCTATTAGCCTATTGCATTTGTTCTTATACTACCTATAAAACTGACAAATTATATGAGAGAGATCTTACTTTCACACATTTTGTCTACGTATAACAGCTTGTGTTTTTCAAAAATCCTGTTGACCATCTCCTTTTAAAATAACTGAAAACCACCACAACTTTTAAGATAGTCATGCAGGCTTACCAAAAGAGATGCCAAGTATTTCTGTATTCCAGTCTAAGTTTGACTGACTTATGACAGAATAATTTCAAGTTTACTGCACAAATGAATGCAATTATTTTAAAGCAACTTGAGTTTTTTAAAATGTGTCTAAAAGGCAACAACATGAGGTACAGACATCTGGATGCCACTAAATCATCAAGAAACACAGCATCCTGCATGGGGATTGGCTGCCTAAAAGCTATTATGAAAATAGAGCAATAAAAGAATTCATATGAAGGGCTATGAATCAAAATTACAGACAAAGGAATTGCTGCACAAAATGATCTTCAGAGCAAATCAGAATCAGCCAGACAGCTAGTTTTTCAAAGAGGGGTGTGGTGTGATGGATAGGATTGTTAAACTAATTGAAGAAAAACCTTATGCAATAAAATGTTAACTCTTGTTTCTCTTTCTTATTGATTTTTATATAAGCAATGCATTTCATAACTTTGAAGATTTAATGAGCAGGGTTATACTTGGGGAAATTTGTTAAAATGATAATTGAGGAAAGACAAAGGAAGAGGAAAGCAAAGGAGACAGGTAATGTCTAAACAGGTCCTATTCAATATTTGAATCTACATATCATTGGAAACTATAAATAATTGGAAATTTAACTTAAACACTGTCCATGCTGTTGTCCACAACCGTAAGCAATATGTAGGAGTAATAAGAACCTAGAAGCAGATGTGAGTCACATAGACCCAGATAGGTGATCCCCACAAAGCATCCTCAGATGCTAAAAGCTGCTCTGTCACTTGTCAAGTGCCATCTATGCCGGAGTCAGTGGAAGAGAGAAGAGCTGGTTTGGCACAGTCTTCCCCAAAATACAAAACTGGGTTCTTTAAATTAATTGCCATCGTCTGTGTGGCCTGCAGAGCCTAATTGTTTACTATTTGGTCCTTAAAGGTGGTCAATCCCTGCCTTAGTTATAATCTTTAGTTGTTTAAATCCTAAAGTCCTTCTTTCTCATGTAACTTTTTCTTCCATTTCTTAATGAAATCTTTATGAGTGTTCTGGTAACCCCCTCACCTAATAATAAAACTTGATAGTAAGAGCTGAGTACCAACGAGGGGTTTTACACACATCTTTTTTTTTTTTAATAAATTCAAACATCTAATAAAATTTTGTTTTTATTTATTTTTATTATTTTTTATTGATTAACCAAATGTGTGGTTATCCTGCCACTGCCCCCCATTCCCCCAGTCCTGCCCTCACCCTCACCCTCTGTTGTCTGAATCCATGGATTATGCTTATATGCATGCATGCAAGTCTCTTGGTTGATCTCTCGCCCTTACCCCCACCCTCCCCTACCTTCCCTCGGAGGTTTGAGCATTTACATACATTTAAAAATATCATTAATGCAAAAACTAAATAGCAGAGCATTGCAGTGAAAGTCCAAAACTGCATGTGCACTGGGGTAGACAGACTATGGGAACTCAAGGCCATGTCCATCCACCACACATCCCCTTCCTCTAAAACAAGTTCTTTAGTCTCTACGAACAACTGGGGCCTCACATTGTATAGCATTATCACTTTTAGGTACCTGCCTACCTCACCATCCTCATAGTGTTGCAGTAAATTACTGATAAATTTAAAGCATCTGTAACAGTGACGTACACAGAGTAATCACTGTTCAAATATTTGCTGTGTTACTATTGTACCAATGTTAGTGCCATTACTTCCTGCTATTATGAGCAAATCAAAAGGAAAGACTATGTCTTTTTCTTCTATTTTCTCCAGGACAATGGGGTCTATGTCTTTGGCAAAGTCAGTTTATAACATATATCTCTTGAATTAAAAAAGATAACTGTGACAAATAGTTATCAATAGCTCCTACTGCCATTTATAGCTTTTTCAATAGTACAACCTCAGCCCTCGCTGGCTTGGCTCACTGGATAGAGCATCGGCCTTCGGACTGAAGGGTCCCGGGTTTGATTCTGGTAAAGGCGCACATGCCCGGGTTGCAGGCTCGATCCCCAGGTATGGGGTGTGCATGAGGCAGCTGATCAATGATTCTCTCTCATCATTGATGTTTCTATCTCTCTCTCCCTCTCCCTTCCTCTCTGAAATCAATAAAAATATATTTTTAAAAAACAGTACAACCTCAGTTGAATATCATTTGAATTCGCTTAACAAAATCATTGCACTGCATTTTTTCACATCCATAGAGTTTGGCTTTGGGCTATAGACAAACATGCTGACATTAATCTCAATGACTTGCTTTTAGATCTTGCACTTTGGGTCAATGCTGTTGTTGATGTTTCTATAATTTATGAAGTTAAATTCTGGGAAGTCTTCACTCTGTTCTTATGTGTGTGCGATGCATGTGTGTATGTACAAATGCATGTGAGTATGTCTTATTATTTAGTGTCTTTAATGTTGATTTTTGTACAAAAGAACTAAGCCTGTTTGTTATCTGTAAAAACATCTTTTTCTCTCAAGATTCCACCTGTCTTTTGGATCAAAGCATATTCTGTTGCTTTGAATATACTCCCAGCTGATCAAATCAATGACCAAATGAAATTGTGGGAGAGAGGTCAGATCTAGACATGGGAATTTCTATGAACTCCAGATCCTTGATGCTTCCAATCATTTCTTTACTGGTTATATCCTATCTCCACTATCTAGCAAATATTCCAGGATCCATCAATTCCCTCCATAATTGATAATATATTAAATTCTTCTTATTTATCTGAATGTGAATTGTTATTTATTTGCTTTGTTGATCAGTTATTTTTAAACTCTGTAAAAATGCTTTAATCATGGAAGAATTACACAATTAGCCTTCTCTAAATCTCTCTGCCCTAACTTAAATTTTTCAGTTTCACAAAGTAATGTCTAATGCATTCTTTCCCCATTTTATATGTGTCTTACGGAAGTTTTCAATTGTTTCTTTAATTCCTTTAATTTATCTTTATTGTTAAAAGTATTACTGATGTTCCCTATTCTCCCCCATTGACCTCCTCCACTCCACTCCCACCCCTCCCCTTCACTGCTGTCTTATTTTTAATTGTCATGCATATACTTATAACTTCCAAACCCAAGTTTGTAATCTAGACCTCTCCTTTGAGCTACAAATGTTTATTCCTGACCTTCTAGACATATTTACCTGGTATCACAGGTACCTCATATGTAACATTCCAAACTACATTCATCATTTCCACACTCCCATTATGAAGGAACAACACAAATATTCATCTAGTTACCCACACTGGAACATTAACTTTGTCCTGAAATTATCTCTCCTACTTTCCTTATACAATTACTAAATTATCTTTTATCTCTTTCTTAAATGCATCTTTCTAGGGATCCTACCTACTGAAACTAATTTATGTAACAACACACCATGAAAAAATTAGCAACAAAAATTCTATATTGCCGAAACCGGTTTGGCTCAGGGGATAGAGCGTCGGCCCGCGGACTGAAAGGTCCCAGGTTTGATTCCGGTCAAGGGCATGTACCTGGGTTGCGGGCATATCCCCAGTAGGAGATGTGCAGGAGGCAGCTGATCGATGTTTCTCTCTCATCGATGTTTCTAACTCTCTATCTCTCTCCCTTCCTCTCTGTAAAAAAATCAATAAAATATATTTAAAAAAAAAAAAGCAGAGGTTCTCAAACTTTCTGTTAAAAAAAAAAATTCTATATTATCTGTGACTTGTACTAAGCAAAAAAATAAAATAAAATTCATGATCAATTCCCTAGAAAATGTCTTTGACATAACACACATTCTGAGAACATTGCTCTAATAAACTGTCGAAATAAAAATTTTTAAAAACATGAAGTATTCCTAAGCAAGCAGGTTAGTCTCTTTAATGAAGTCAATTATGTATTGACATTTACATTACTATCAACTTTTTTCAAAGAGTGATTTCTTAGTTTAAAATTGTTTTTAAATTTCATGATTGAACTAGAGGCCCAGTGCATGAATTTGTGCATGGGTGGGTCCCTTGGCCTGGCCGGTGATCGGGCTGACGTGGGGCAGGGGAGGGCAGCCACCTGGGGGTGGGACTGCAGGAGGTTGGCCCCAGCAGCAAGCTAACCAATAGCTGATTCCGTGAGGAATTGGGCTCCCTCCTCCCTCCTGTCTGGGTCCTGGGTGCAAGCGAACCAGATTCAGGGATGTCAGGGCCCCAGAAGCAAGTTCTGGGTTAGTGCATGTCATAGCTACCAGCCATCATCCAGTTGTTCAGTCTTAATGGTCACTTGGGCTTTTATATATATAGATTTAGACAGAAGTGGGGAGAGGAAGAAGAAGATGGGGGGAGGGGAGAGAAAGAGAAATAAACATCAATTTGTTGCTCCACCCAACCATGCATTCATTGGTTGATTTCTGTATGTACCTTGACTGGGGATCAAACCTGCAATCTTGGTGTGTCAAAATGATGCTCATAGCAACTGAGCTACCTGGCCAAGACTTTAAGACCCTATATTTATATCTAATCTTTACTATCCAAACACAAGTAAGTTTTAAACATTAATACATAGATGACAGCATATATACATGCCCATATGTGCATAATGATTAAAATGATGTTAGGATCTACTTATATATCACACAGACAAAATAAGTTTAATACATTGGAAAATATAATCTGAAATTCAGAAGTTCACCAAATGAGAGTTACTCTATTAATCATATCACATCCAACCTTTAAAACTAAAATAAAACAAAACTTATGCCTTTTCCATCAAATAGAAGAATTATCTTTACTCCATTTTGAGAAATGTGCATCCACAGCAGCAGGATTAATAAATGAAACACATAATGAGAAGAAGAAAAACCTATTGGAAATGTTGTTGGTTTGATTTCCCTCTACTGCACATCAGCTGCATTTTATGAAATAATGAAACACATGCTTGACTCTGGGAATTAGTTCCTCATTACTGCAAGTCATAGAGAAAGGACACATTTCAGTAACAAGATAGTTAACCCCAGAGCTCAGAAATCTGTGTGGCTGAGTTGAAAGTTTACAGGACCTTGCATATTCTAACTCTTCCCAACAATGAATAGAGGCTAGCTGTATTATCAATACCTCCCCAATAATGCTCTATTATTTGATGGTTCTGACTTCATTTAACCTTTGTTAGGGTATGGATATAAAGAAATTATGAAGATAGTACAGCACAATTGGTTTAAAGAAGCTTAAAAACATGTGAGCCACCATAAAAGCCATCCATGGATCCAGATGCATGTGTACTTATGCTTTAAGAAAATGCATTTTAAAAATGCTCTTTTTTTACTGCACTGTAACTCTATGATAATGTAGTTTATAGAAGCAAAATTCCATATTCCATATTTAACCCCAATTGAGGTCTTAGATCAAAAACAGAGGTGCTGTACAGGAAGAAATGCCATATCTCAAAGGAAAAATAAAAGACCACAAAGCTCCTAAAGTCAAAACTGTGGTATGGAAATGTAAAAAGAATTCCAGGTGGAAAGACAGTTTTCATGCACATGGGATAATATTTATGTTTACACTTGGTGAATTTTGAAGCCTTATGTTGCTGGTTATAATCCAATCATTCAGAAATGGCCATAAAAAAGTTTGTACATTGTTTTAACTTTCTAAAACTGTAGTTTTGTCATCACTTTAAACTATATAATCATGTTTATTCTTAATGTATAGAAAAATTAATTAAATTACAGAAAAAATCCTCTATGAGAACATCTATACCAATTTTTAGCCTGTAAATTCTGCATATTTAGTCATATGAATAAAAACTATCTGTGTAAGAGTATTGGAACAATAACATAACTGAAGGCAATATTTTACAATTCTGTACTTTTTCTTTTTCTATCATATCTTTCTAAAAGACTGTTTTTATATTCTTCTTTCCCTGCTCCTAAGTTCACCCTATATCAAGATTGGCGCGCGCGCGTGTGTGTGTGTACGTGTATGTGTGTGTTTCAAAATATAATAGTTTTCTCAAAGTGGAATAAAGCTCATTGTAATCATGAGGGTACACTGCTTATGAAAAAGCAATGGACTCAGGTTTTAGTATACTAAAGAGAAAGAATAAGTTTGGATGATTATCAAGGAAGGTTCACAGATATAAAATACCCCAACTCCAATAGAAATGGCTTTATCTACATGGGCAGTGGAACTGCAGGGTTTTTAGAGGGTGGATTTCAGGAATGTAGTCAAGGGGGATGGCTACTCCATCCACAACTCCTAGTGGGTTGACATCCTATGGTGGACTGAAGGCTAGAAACATAACAACTCTTCTTATGAGCTGACATGAAGCTATTGATCTTCAATAAATACTTTTAGAATTTCTGTTATGTAGCCCCATTAGTGATCATTTTATTGTTTCCTTTCAATTTGCTCTATGACTCTCCTTTATTTCCTTGGCGTAAGGTAGATTCTTTTCAAACTAGGTAAGATGATAAAAATAAAATGGTGTTGTGCTTTGAACAGAAATTTCTTTTAAGCACAGATTTTTAAGAAATGAGAGGCTAGAAGCAGGTCGTGAGCTCAGAGCTAATAAAATAATAGTTTTGAATCAGGGAAACCAAGATGGCGGCATAGGTAAATACCAGGGTTTGCTGCCTCGCACAACCACTTCAAAAATACAACTAAAAGACAGAACAGACATCATCCAGAACCACAGGAAGGCTGGCTGAGTGGAAATTCTACAACTAGAAGGAAAGAGAAAAGCATACCGAGACTCAGAGGAGGTGCGGTGCGGAAGTAAAACACTAAGGTGTGGAGGCGCACGCGGAGTGGGCTGGCAGCTGAGGGCGCGGTTGTTGTTTTCAATCAGGAGGGAGTCTCAGGCTCTGAGCTCCAGTTTCAGGCGAGTCTCTGGGGACCCAGACTCATACGGGAGAAGCGGGACTGTCTGGCATCAGTCGGAACTCGAGGTCAGCTTTCTCTTGGAGGTGCTTGCAGCGATTGCAGGGAGACTGAGAAGTGGGGCCTCTGAGAGCAGCCATAACTGCTAGCCCCACCCTGTTGATCCCCTGGGGCCCACCCCGCACAAGCCCTGCACAGAGGCTTTTGCTGGATAGCCTCAGGAAGAGGCTAGATTAGCACCTCCCTATAGATCCAGGAGCCAGTGGGCCCAGTGGTCAGAGTGGGACCATCCAGTTTACAGCTCCTTGGATACATAAAGGACACACTCAGGGGGCAGACTCAGTGAGCATGAAAGCTCCATTGAAGCAAGTCTTGCCCCAGAGGGGTGTCTCCAGCACAGAAGTTCTCCCACTGCAGACACAGCTGATTCTCACAGCCAATTGGCCTGGAGGTCAATCCCTCCCAGTGATACCTACAACAATCAAGGCTTAACTACAAGAAGACTGTGCACAAAGACCACAAGGGGGTGCACCAAGAGTGTCCTCCTCAGGTAATTGGGGAGGCTGAACCACTGGGCCCTAGAGGACACTTAGCACAGAAAACCACTTTATCAACACAGGGAAGCATAAAAAATGCGGAGACAAAGAAAAAGGACACAAATGACAGAAATGGAGGAGAGCAAACTACTGGATATAGAGTTCAAAACCACACTGGGTGGAGGGGAGATATGGGGGGGAAAAAGAGGAACAAATGTAATAATCTGAACAATAAAGATTTAATTATTAAAAAAAATTAAAAAATAAAATAAAATAATAGTTTTGGAGTGAAGCAGTGATAATCAACCTTAGGATAATGCTGAAGAAAACAGAAAAAAAAAAAAACCACAGCCAAGAACTATATGGATCAAGAAAAGGCAAGACAAGAATCTAGAAATGACTCTAATACTTTACATATAATAATAACGAAAAAAGGTGTGTTATTGGACTAAAACCAGAAAAATGACATGTTCAATAAATATTGATATTATTATAGTCCTTTGAAAGTAATTGAAATGCTTGAAATGAATTAGAATAATCACAGTTTCAATAATAAAGGATTAAGAGAAATTAGAAAATACAATTTTCTATTCTGTCATTTATTTTATTATAGCGTACCTACAGTGCCTTTTAATATTAACTTGTAATCCATAACTATTTGCAATTTTTTATACAGTTAGTTCCTATTCACTAACTGGGACCTTGGGAAGGAGACATAAGGGTGTGAAGGAGCCCCTCCACTTACATCACCTTGTCTGATGCCAATATTCCTTCCCCATTTTACTAGTACTCACAGTTCTAACTCAACTTCACAAGTCATTGCATATGGTGAATCTGCACAGGTGGCACCTCTTTGGAAAATCTCCCTTTCCCTGTCTACATGGGGAACAGTGTTATCCGTCCACTGTTCAACTCCTTCCTCAGGCCATGTTCAAATTCAGACTAGGTGGGACTGACCACTTGACTGGCAGATGGGATCTGAGCTCTCTTGGACACTCTTACACAGCCTTGGTTATTTACCCACATCCTCGTGGCCACAGCTAAGTCTATGAAAAACCCACAGTGTTTGTGGAATTGAGACAACTTCATTGCATTTGTATTAGACCAAGTGTCCATCATTGAAGGGAAACACACACACAAAATACACTCTTCCTTGAACAGGAAAAATAGTTCCTACAGACAATTTTACTTCCCCAGTTTACCTATTTGGTTTAAAGACAGAACAACAGGAACACTTTTCCAGGTTTAAAAGTGAGCGAAAGAGGGCACGGGGGCAGAGCATAGGAGACTCTCACAGGAGGTGGAGTGTTCGAAGACCTAGAAAATTAATCTTGCTTCTAGGAATGGAAAGTGGCTTAGTGCCTACTCTGGCTCTTCAAATGGAACTGGGGAATAGTGGGATATATACTTGGCCAATACCAGTTTAAATAATTCAAGGGAACCAACAGTTCTTGGATGTTTACAAGATAAATTAAAATATAATCCCTATTTAAGGTTTGTAAAGAGAACAAGCACCAGATTAATAAAAGACCTTATGACAGCATGAAGTCTACTAGCTGCATATAAAATATTAATTACATTTTGAACAAATTGATAAAATAATTCCTGAAAATGAGATTGTATTAGTAGTTTCTCACCTAAAAACTAGATGCATCTATAATGCCATGTCACACAAATAAACATTCTTGAATATAAGTAAATTAAGTTCAAAAGAATTTTTGAAATCTTTGAGCAGCAGTGTACCTTACTGCATTCCTTTTATTTTAGACAACAAAACAAAATATTTTACCAACAGTTGGCCAATCCTATTTATTTTAACTTCTTACATAGACTTTCACCAGCTGAGCTACAACAGCAGCTGTCCACTGGAAATAACTACAGAAATGTTTTGCCCATTGGCCCAAAATCAAACATATGTTTTCCTATAACATCTGAAATATAACTTTCTTTTTTGATATGTGTTAATTATCTAGAAGAGTTAATTACAGAGCTTTACACCTGGACTGTCAAACTGACATAAAATCCCAGCCTCTTCAGAGGGGGGATTTTCATTTATATTTCAATTTTTAGTGTTTCCAATATTTGAGATAAGTAATAATTCCTTTTGACACTTTTTAAAATTTAACATTTATTAAAGATCATGTCTAAACAGAGCTGAGGGATTAAGTAGCTCATTTTCCCGATATCTAATCAGTGTCAGGAGCTACTTAAAAAACACCCACAGACAGCCTTCAGTTTGGATAATAATGATTTGCTTTGCACTCAGATGGGAGGCATTATGGGCTTCACAACTTACCTTGCTTTGTTTGAATAAATTTTTCAAGCATTTCAATTAATACAAATTAAAAAACTGATAATGTAGCAAGCTTTCAACATTTTGCTTTATGTTTCCAAGTTTATCTATATTATTTTCAGTATGTGGAGTGCTTATTTGGTTTGCTTGCAAAGGCTGTCAGTTAATTTTAAGGTTTCATTACTGAAATAATCAACGAAGAGGCACAGTCATCTCTCCAAATAGGTCACTTAAAATGAGTAAAAATTTGGCCAGTGTGCCTATTGTCATAGAGCTATGGATAGGGTGTGGTTCACTCAGAGAATAGAATTGATGGAGTATGATTACACATGTCATCAGTAGGCCCCAAGATTATGATACCTACAAATAAATTCACATCCTCTCTTCCTAAAATTAAAACAACCACACACACACACACACACACACACACACACACACACACACACAATGATGGTTCCATGTGGCCATTCAGTTTGTCTAATACATTTTTCCTTCACAGTAGACATAGCTTCTCAGTAATCTCTGTGAAGTTGCCATATAGAAAATAAAAATAAATAAAATGTTACCTTCTGTATAGTAATGATTCCTTCCTGTGTATCTTTGTCAACAGAAATCTTGAAAATCCCCAATCCATCACCATCCACAATTTTGTATTCCATTTCAGCATTAGCCCCTATATCTGCATCAGCAGCTTTAATCCTGGCCACAACAGAGGCTACTGGCAATGACTCCGGGACATTATATTGGTAAGATCCTGCGAAAAGTCAAACAAAAATGAGCCAAACCTTACACCAAGCTAACAGAGGGGAAACAAGTAACTAGTTGGCTATTGTGCATCATCTTTGCTTAATTTGTGTGGGGTTTTTTTTTAAATGAAGACACTAGGCAATACGAGGCTAGTTTCATTTAGTCTCAAGATATTTCAGGAGGATGATTAGATAATAATGAGTATGTGTCAGCAGAAACATATGGCCTGAGAAGAGGCAAGAAAAGAATCTCCATTCCTGTATTTCTAGTGGTAGGAACTATGCTACTTTAAATACCAAAATACATTTAAAATAATTATACAGTTAATTCATATATAATCATTGAATGTAAACAACTCAGCTATAATTAATATAAGTATTAAAAAATAAAAATAGTATAGCTTAGGCTTCACATCGGCAAATACAAGCCTCAACAGTTCCGACTACTTAATGTTGGAATTTACATAATAACTTCTTTTATTAACAAAGTTTCAGAAAACTGGACAAGAAAGTTTATGAAAAACAGTATTAGTCTTGTTTTAGTTCATAAATTTACCAAGGATGAGAAATAATTCTGTGGGTTGGACGCAGGACTGACGGGCGTACAATGATACCAGAGCAGAGGCAGTATCATAGGAACAGGAGGAAAGAGAAGCAAAAAAGAAAAGATAATTTGTCTTAAAAAAAAATTCTCTTACAGAAATTCTTCTTCAATATCCCTCAACTCAAAAAAATGAGAAATTAAAAAGTTAGGGGAACAGATGAAATGTGTGGACCAACCCTCCAAAGCTATGAAAGTCCTCAGAACAGATGCTCCTTCACTGTTTGCACTGATCACCTACTGTTTCCCGCTTCCTCCCCCCTAATCCATTTCCTTCAGGTTGCCAAATGTGATGCATATTCATTTTCTTACACAGAAGAAGGTTTCTCTCTGAGAGGACTATGTAAAGAAAAAATGTATCTATAGGAAACACATTTTAGGCTGAGAGCTGTTGCTGTTTGCAATTTTCTAAATTTTGTAAGTTACTGATTTTTAAAGAAATGATTACAATATATGCTTATCATTTTTTGAGTGACTCTTTACACATATCCAGAATTTTCCTTAATAAAATCCAAAAATTTCAAGGTTAGGATAGTAACCAAATGAGAGAGTAAAATCCCAGCAAAAACTGAAAAATCTAATGACACAACCTTGGCTTCCTTCACTTTAATAAGTAGGAGAAGATCCAATGAGCTAGAAAATCTGTGCTCTATCTTATCAAATCTTGAGGACTGAAACCACAAAAATTCTAAGCATCACTTTTTACCTCTGTAGGCTTAAAGAGAAACACTTAAATTTATTCTGAGCCCAATATAATTACATTACTGTTTGTGTATTTTTAATCCTACAATCCTCACCTCCCCCTTTATAAGCCATCAAGGGGATAGGTTTAAGGATAGGTTCATTTTTTAAAAAGAAAAACTTAGGATATAAATGTTATGGTTGTTGTTTGGTTTTTTGGTTTTGTTTTTTGGGTGTTTTTTTTGGCCAGGATGTATTAAAATGTTGGCTGTATAATGTAAATATTAAAAATATATAAAATGAAAATGAAATATCTAAAGAAGCAGTATTTGAAAGAAAACATAGTGGCATTCATATCTGCAGAGAAAGCCTCTTTGCTTGCCATTATTTGCTCCTAAGGTCTTTGTGTAAGGGAGCTTAGTTCCCCATTTCTATCAAACAAGCATTTTAGAGACATTGTAGTCTGTAAAATTTCCTTACATCCTTGAACATTCTAAAGAAGCACCACATACACTTAACAAAAGAAGGGGAAAAAGGAAACTGAAAGAGAGCAAGATAAAACGCTTTTTTATAATCAGAACATCTCTACATACAGAATTTTTTTAACCTTTTTTTTTGTTAAGTCAAAAGCCATTTTGCTCAAAGAAACAAAATTGAGGGCCTGTAGTTTTCTGGTTCTTTAGACTGATTTCTTTTTGGAACACCGAGTGTTCGCCCTAGAAAGATGTGGTAGAACTAGAAAGGACTGTTCAATGTGCATGAAGTGGTTAAAAAAAGGAGGGGAATAAGAAATGGAAGAGCTCAGGAATCTCCTACTTTGTCTTTCTAATAATATAAAACATTATTTTATATTACTCATTGCAACGATCATGTAAATTACAGAATGTTTAAAAATGTCTTAGAATAAAATGGTTAATACACCCGGCCAGCATGGCTCAGTGGTTGAGTGTCTGACCAGGAAGTCATGGTTCAATCCCAAGTCAGGGTACACACCCGGACTGCAGGCTGGATCCTCAGTGGGGGGTGTATAGGAGGCAGCGATGAATGATTCTCTCTCAGCACTGATGTTCCTATCTCTCTTTCCCTCTCCCTTCCTCTCTGAAATCAATAAAAATGTATTTATTTTTTAAAAAGGTTAATATGTAAACAAAGAAAATAAAGTATAATATTCAGATAATGTGAATGAAGAAGAACCATGTATTTTAGAGAGAAATAATAGAGATATATGATTGCTTTTATTTATTTTCAATATCCTCCTTATTTTATATTTTTTAATTAAAATCATGCCCCTGATAAAACAAAATTGTGGAAGAGGCTAGTGATAGCAAATTATTTGTTTGAGAAGAATTTGAAAAAAAGATATTTATAAAGACATTTTTATAGATGGGCAAGGAAAGTGCGCACACTTGGCGCCATTTAACAAAATAGCGTGCTTACTTCGAGGAAAGCGAGGTGGGTTATCGTTGACATCAGTGAGGGTCACGGTGACAGATGTGGTTCCTGAGAGTCCTCCGTTTTGACCAACCATATCCTTTGCCTGAATAACAAGCAAATACTGGTCTTTAGCCTCTCTATCCATGTTTGGAAGGGCGGTCTTGATGACTCCTGTAAAATTTCAAATCCCAGTAAAAGGCATCACGATTCACTGAATTCATATGAGTGAAGAACACTGACATAAGTCATAAGACCGTCTTGAGATGTTGCCTTTTGTTGTTTTATTTATTTTTTTAATCATTTTAATGCATATTAAAGACCAAAGGGATATGATAGTTACATACAATATTACAAAACTGAGAAAATGCTGTAATGTGGATGAGTAGGGCTTTTCAATATTGGACAGAGAGGATTATCTTCAAGTTTTTAGAAATGTGGTTCAGGAAATATCAAGTTATAAAGAAACAAAATTAAATCCGTATCTAGAATAATGGGCAGTCACCTGTACAAGTATATGACAATAAACCCATCCTTTTCTTATCTTTCACACTCTCCAACAACTTAATTCCAGGTGATGTGAAATCACCATGACACCTTCAACTATGATCTCTACTATCCATTTTTCATAAAAATAATGGAAACATTCTACAAAGAAAACACTGAGAGTTGTTCATGTTTAATAAACGAAACACCATTTCAAACTGTGGCTTTGATGCTGGGTGATATTATATCTATAGGTCTGAGGAAAATTACCAAAAATAAGATGACTATGCTAATGGCATCAACAGCACTAAAAATATTGGCATGTTTTGTTGTTATATCTAATCAGTTGCATTTAGTATTGATATCCCTCAATAATTTAGATGGATGATGAATTGATTTCAGAATTTCATGTTGCTTGATTGGGAAATTTGACTCAATAATCATTATTGTAGTGAATAAGTTATTTTATATTAATAACTATATGATTTAATTATTATGTAAGCATATTAGGCAGTAATAGCTAATTATGAGGTAGAATTTAGTTTAACTATGTTATATATAAATACATAAAATGGCATTTTTACCTAATATACTTAGTATATGTACATCTAGTTAATATTAATGAAAATGTATTTATTTAATAGTGGTCTATAGAGACCTTGAAACTAGCAATATAAGATCTTTATTAATTAGATATAAGGAATCCAGA
The DNA here is from genome assembly GCF_014108235.1 of Myotis myotis. Classification (NCBI taxonomy): domain Eukaryota; kingdom Metazoa; phylum Chordata; class Mammalia; order Chiroptera; family Vespertilionidae; genus Myotis; species Myotis myotis. The sequence continues at coordinate 47,904,046 of NW_023416401.1, forward strand.
ATCCTACTTAATCATTTCTTGCACTTTCATTTTCTCCAACAAAGACAATGTCTGACCTAAGCACCTAGGACACTTTTGTTTATTGACTTACTTTGAAAAAAATGTCTAACATATTTTATTAAAATATATTAAATATTCTAACTTTTAGGAACAAGTCCGAATTTAAATCCTCTCTGACTCCTCAGGCAGAAGAAGTCTTGTGTCATGGACTTTTCATGAGAGAAACTGGGTTTTATGATAGAGGATGGGTCTTTAGGAAGAAAACAATTATATACAAATTTGGATAAATATCCTTTTTGCCTCATGTCCAGCATAAAAATGGTTTCATATCCTCCAAATTTTTGTATTTAATTTTAAATTGTTTAAAGGCTGTTTCTTCAGTGGTCTGCATGTCTTACATTTTAACTCTAAGTATCACTTATAAGCCTAGGTCCGTGGTCGGCAAACTGCGGCTCGCGAGCCACATGCGGCTCTTTGGCCCCTTGAGTGTGGCTCGTCCTAAGCCTTAAGAGCACCCTAATTAAGTTAATAACAATGTACCTACCTATATAGTTTAAGTTTAAAAAATATGGCTCTCAAAAGAAATTTCAATCATTGTACTGTTGATATTTGGCTCTGTTTACTAATGAGTTTGCCGACCACTGGCCTAAGTAATACTATACTAGTCCGGCCCTATACTTCACAATATCCTATAGTTCAACAACTGTTCTTGGGATGGGAAACAGATGAGAAAAGCGTTTCAATATTTAAGAATGACTTAAGCAATGAATTATGGGTTCCTAAGAGTCCAAGTGAGATAACAGTCAAACTATCTTAAGTAACCACATTTTTGCTTAGATCTGAGCACTAGCTGTCAAATACAAACACACAGACACACACACCAACAATAACATCTATATGTTAAGCATTTAAATTATACTTTAATTAGGCCAGTTTTTGTTATTGTTGTTGTTTTTAGCGATCACTTATTCTAATGTACTGTGTTGGACACTGTTGCACAATTACTGTGATAGAGAGAGGTCCACAGCATCTCAACATGTCAGCAAAGGAAACACTATAGCCTCATTCCCTCAGAGACTGACTTAGAGACATTTATTTTTAAAGAAAATATAGAATTATTAGGAGAGAAGTCCAGTAGTCAAAGTCACTCACTTATTTTTCACACCTCTAATTGTCTCTTTATAAGCCATCCTATAAATAACACTTTCCCAAAGCAAAAATCATGACATGAGTTTGCAAAGTAATGCAGATGGCAAAGGTAATTTCTCAATACCTCAAATATTAAACATATTTTTGACAAGAATAAAATAATTGGGAGAGAACTGAATTTAAATAGGGACACTCAAAAAATGATAGATTTATAGTTCTATGACTTTTGCTAGTTCTTCGCTTTTATGTGTAAACTGTCGACATTTGGAAAAGAAGTCTCAGATGCTGGATTTGACTTCCATTTTGCTGTGTATTTTATAGACACACATGCACACGGCTAGTCCTTAACATGATAGCTCTGAAGTGGTAAAGGCCAATCCTGCTAGTCGGATCCCTACAGTTCTGTGAGAGTTTATGCAAGACAATACTATTTAATTTCAATAATCAATACTTTTCAGCTACTCTAATGAGAAGAATATGTCCTGCAGTTCTCTAGAAAAGAGACTGGATCAGGTTTGGGGCTTTCTGAATAATTTTTCACCTGACCCAGTAACCCAGAACTTTTCATGTATTTATAATCCATGTTCACAAAAAAAGTACTGTGCATATGAAACATACATTTATCACTGTTACTGTTCAGCAACAGCACAGTGTTTGGTTGGAAATAAAATTTTAGATGATTGTCTAATGTTCTACCAGTCATGGGGTTTGTTTTTGCATGTTCTGTTACCATGGAATCTTCTGAAGAATTTATGCATGTACCACCCCAGGGTAGGGAATCAAACAATGTTGGTGCCTGCAATCTGCTCAGTCATGCTTTGGATTAGTCTTAGGAGTCTGTACTATCACATGACCCAGGGAATATGTGGCTGAAGATATTCATGCTATCCAGGTGCAATATACATTAGGCATGCAAGGTGAATCTCCTCCTAATAATTTATATTTATTTCTAAATTTTCTGTCTGTGCCTTATATTATTGGGTCTGTCTACTTTTTGGTGAAGCATATAATAGAACCATAAGAAGATAGAGAAGAGCCAATAGTAAAGAGGAAAGCTTCTGGAACATCAAAGAATTCCAGAGCTGGCATCAAATAAAGAGACTGAGGAAGAGACTTGCGTAAGCTGCGAGGGGAGGTTGGCAGCCCTGACACGTATGAGGCACCTCCACACCATGAGCCATGCCACAGAATGGATCACGTGTAAGGGCAGTGGGAGGGGGGTTCTGTTATGGCTATATAACTCACATAAAATTATGAGGTAACAAATATACATGTAATATACAAGGTGGGACAAAAGTAGGTTTTCAGCAGTGAGTACACCAAACACAGAGTTTATTCTTGTATTATCACTTACTAATTATTGTATTATTTTCCGTATGAACAACCGTAAACTACTTTTGCCCCACCCGGCATAACACAGGTACCAAGTAGTCACACCTCTATATCTACAAAAGAACTGAGACATGACAAGTGATATTTAACACTCAATCCACTGTCCAGGGCCAGCTCCGTGGTCTTATGACCTGTGCAGTCACACTGGTCCTAGGCTGGGTTTCTTGCTCTGCTGATGACATCCTGAAATCCTACTAATTTTAGAACAAGACACCTGCACTTTCATTTTGGACTGCATACTAATAGCCAATTCTGCCACATGTGAAAGAGACCAAAACAGGGGTCTGTTTGCTTGCAGGTTTACAGAATAGGTGAACACTCTGAAATAACCTCAGTCTCTCAGTAAATTGGGGGACACTGTGAAGATAGGTGACAGGAATCTCTTAGTTTACTACTACGTTATCTTATTTCCAGTGTGTTCTATTTGCTTGTTGCAGTCAATTGTCAACATCGGTTTTTGCAGGTACTCTCATTCTTGTTTTATGAAGGGAGAAATTAAGGTGGGAAGTACAGTTCCCTTTGGTCATTGGGCCTGTAAGTGGTGCTACAATGAAACATGAGCGTAGAGGGTTCAGCAATGCTCAGTTAATGATATGTGATCCATAAATAGTAATAGTGATTAATAGTGATTATTAATATGATCCTTGTTAATAATAAACTTAATATTTTTTTTCTTTTTAAAAAGAAATTGGAAGTTAAAAACTTAGAAATGTACCTAATAGTGATTTCCTGGTCCTTTTCTTTAATTTTTTTTTTACATAATCTTGAGTTAGCATATATTCAGCATGGTTTTTTTTTTTTCTGTCAGAAATGTTACTTTCTTCTCAAAGACTCTCTTAAATTTAGAGATGAAGAAATAATGTTATTTCTCACAGAGAATAATACCAATACCAAGTAAGGAAGCCAAACTTAATTTACAGGTCTTCATGCTCTTAAGTACTAAAAATTGTCCATTTTTGTCAGAAAAAAATACATTTGGGGGGTAAAAAGTGCATTCTCCATCTTATGAATTAGCAAAGAGGGTAAAAATTCCCAGAAGAGCTCTGCACTAATAACTTCAGATGAGAAGTCCCAATGATTAGAGCCCTAAAAACTCTAAATAAAATAAAGTCAAACTCTCTTCATCTCTGGTCATATAGAAGCCCTTAGATTCTGAAATTAAACTTAAGTTTGAAGTACTAATAATATGATCCCATGCAATAGATTACTGCCCAGTTAATCAACCAGGGAGACCTTACCTACACAGGGCTTATGAAAAACCTGTTAGCTTACAACAGAGTTAAAATCAAAAGCCTACCATTAAGAGAAGCAAAATATTTAACCCTTGGAATTAGTACATGCTATTTTTAGAGCGCTTATATAATACAAGAGTATATAATTTGTTAGCAAAATGTCAGAAACTTGTCAATGTCTTTCCAGGCTATAAAGAGTAGATAGAGAAGAGAATGGGTGGGTGTTTGAATTTAAGTTCTCAGGTCTATCCTGAAATCAACCACAAATATGCTTTCTACATTCACAGGCCTCATATCATGAATAGAATACTTTCAATTGCTTCTCCTTTAGTACTTGCTTAATCACAACTATTTCTTCTCTACTAGACTTTGCAAGTGGCGTTAAAACTCCACCACTAAATATACAATGCAGTCTCCGAAAATTCTAATGAATGACAGGCTGGGATTAAATTCACATCTCTGTTCATGCATGATTACAACTGCCATTCTCAAAAGACATTTAAAATTTTTATCCCCCGCAGTGATTTGAGAATGAATTAAAATTGTCATTTTCTTTTAAATATGGAAAACAGGATAAGTGGAATTAAAAATTCATTTAGAATCATAGGTACTATCAAATATTCATAATCATAAGCATGGCTATTTGAAGAATTCTCTGTGATAAAGGCAAAATTCTTAAAACATAAGGAACTTTTGGATTTTCACAGCGATGAAGAGAATCCGTGGCACACACCAACCATCTTCACACCCACCCACTCTTCCCTCCACACTGAGCCAGAAAAGAAGAATTGATAAAATATTATTTTATAACTGATAGAGTGCTCCAAATTATACTCTTACTTGATGTAAACTGTATCAGCTTAAAAGCAAAACACAGCATCTAGCCAAACAGCCACATATTCTATCTAGGCAATCCTGTAACTCATATTTTTTTGGCTCTTAATATTAAAAATAGTCATTTAAGTTAGTCTTTGATTTAGCAGAATTCATCCTATCTGTTATATTTAAACTAATTTCCCTAAGAAATCTGGCCTCTGAAAAATAAACTGAACCTACCACTGATTTGGCTGCATAGCAGGCAGATTTCTTCTTGAGAATTAAATTTCACTGTGTATAATTCCTCTGTGAATTAATTAAAGAATAGAGCCCAGCCTGCATGGCTCAGTGGTTGAGCAACGGTTCAATTCCCGGTCAGGGCACATGCCTGGGTTGCAAGCTTGATCCCTAGTGTGGGACGTGCAGGAGGCAGCCGGTTGATGATTCTCTCTCATCATTGATGTTTCTGTCTCTCCCTCCCTCTCCCTTCCTCTCTAAAACCAATAGAAAATGTATTTTTTTTAAAAAGAATAGAAACAAAAAATAAAATTTAGGTAAATAATCAAAATTTTCTTATACAGTCAGGAGATAGTAGTGGAAATAGTTTTAATATAAAATATCTTATAATTAGGAATACCGACAAATATTTTTAAATGTTCTTAATAGGTGCTATTGACTTTATAAATAATATGCTAGTTATTACCATAATATGCATATTGAAAAAAGCACCATAAAATGGTATCAGTGCCAACTATATGGCGTAAAAATCACTAACATTGATTCTATGCCAAGGTAGACATGTTGACTTTCTGAGGAGTGTTGCATTTCAAGTTTTACCTGTCTTGGGTTCCACCGAGAAATAGGGCTGTCCTTGCAGAATACTGTAGACCACGCGGGCGCTGTTGCCATATGTAGGATCATCAGCATCGGTTGCTGTCACTTGTACCACTGAGGTCCCTACATGCCAACCCAAAAACCAATGAATTAAAAACTTCCGATGCCACAAAACGTAAACACTCACAAAAGTCTGATGATTCTGCACTAGATTTGTTTTTAATTTTGCATTTTTCTTGTTTCAAGGCACATTAGAATTTGATAGAAGTATGATAAATACTCATTAAGCCCTCAGAAATATTTAAGGGGCACGAAAATAGGTTGGCAAAAATATAAGATTGATGATGCCTATTAGACTGGGATATACTCAGAATTGGATGGGACTCAAATTTTTGGCATCTCATCCATCAGGGCCAGGTAACAAGTTTTTAGCAGCAGCAATCTCTCTAAGTCTCAATCACTGTCCAGGAGGCAGCCTGACAAGCAAGAGCATCTGAACACCGAAATCATGAAGGGGATCTCACTGCTGCAGCTGAGCAAGCCCAGACAGAAACAGAAACTCCATTAATTGAATAAAGAATATTGGATTATCTCACTATCATTTTAATCTCCAGGTCCAATGAAATATGCCAGTCAGGGAAAGACAAATACCATGTGATCTCCCTTACATGTGGAATCTAATGAACAAAATAAACCAACAAACAAAATAGAAACAGAAGCATGGATGGGCACATGGAACAGACGTGCAGCTGTCAGAGAGGAGGGAGGCTGGGGACTGGATGAAAGAGGGTGAAAGAATTAAGCAGAAAAAAACCCACATATATATTCTATAACACACAGACACAGACAACCGTGTGGTGATAGCCAGAGGGTAAGGGGGGGTGGTTAGGAGGAGGTGCATAAAGGTGGGGAAAATGAGGATGGAAACAGACTTTGATTTGGGCAATATAGTATGCAGTGTGCAGATGATGTTTTGCTGAGTTGTACACTTGAAACCTGTATGGTTCTATGTCACTCCAATAAATTCCACTATAAAAGAATATTGGATTAATATTTAACTGGGTATTAGTTGGCTCTTCTATCTCTTTAGTAATAGTTTTATTTATTTTTTATTTGTTTCTACTAACTGATTTAAAGCAAAAGCATGAAATGAAAATTTCAACCAAACTCCCAAAGGAGGAAAAACATGACAATTTTAATAACTGTTTTATTAGTTGTTTTTCTACAATTCATAAGACAGATGTCATATTGCTTCTTCATTTTATCACATATCTACCTATTCCCTAGAGAAAGCATTTAGTGTGCTCTGTTCTTTTTATTTCCATTTGGGATGTAATCTTAAAAACATTAGATATGTTTTCTTAGTTTCTATATTAAGCACTTGTTATTTTATCAATTATGCTCTATCTGATGGGGATGGAACAGATTATCTTTTTAATGTGTTTTTCTAAGGTTCAAGTTTGGCTCTAATAATTTCTTGAAAATATGGCATTTTTCATCTAACATTTATTTTAGATGTATTCATACACAGATCCCCCTTTCTAAATGCCTTAAATAAGTCATTAATGTCCATTTTGTAATAAATCTATTCTTTTCTTCACACTATGATTGCCTTTAGCAATTCCATTTTCTTTAAAATTAGGTTGAAATTATGAAGTAAAATAGATGGTGCTGTCCTTTTTTTATGCTGGTGATTTGTTTTGTTTGCTTTCTTTTTTCTTTTATGATCTTGGGTGATTGTGCCCTGTGAATGCCTCCTAAGACCAAATAATAAAAAATGTATATTTGAAAACCGTTTTAAGAATTAAATTTTATTTTAAAATGTTAGACTCAATGACATTGATGTTACCTATTTTCTATATAATGCACCATCTTACAGAACTATTCATTCTGATGATATTAGTATTAATTTTCTACTTCATTAGAAAAGAAAACAACTTTAAAACAAACAAAATGATGAAAAGTATACTTCAGGAAATTTGGTTGTGTACTATATATATTCTTCTAAAGTGTTTATTACTGTATACACAGACATATTCTCAAATAACTTTAAATTTTCCATGCTTTTTTATGCTCTTCTGGCAATGAATAAACAATCCTAAGGGCTAGCAAGTATTTTAAATCTTACAATTAGTCAGCATGTAATGAAAAAAAAAATAGCCCTCAATATTAAACACTGAAAACTTGTGTTATATATATACACCATACTGCTTAGTAGTTATCATAGCTACTTAGTTAGAATAAAATACTCTGATAAACTAAGACTAAAAATCCATATAATCTATTTTACATAGAACTTCATTATTCTTATTTCAAATGTTGATATTAATCCAGTGATCACAATTAGTGTCAATTAAATCCTGAAGGCATTAGAAACTCATTTTCTAAGAAGTTCTAAACTTGTTGGAATCAATCAAAAAAACTAAAATAACTTAAGGTGTGCAAAAAATCATGCTGTTGGGCACCAGAGTGGCACCATTGAAACCAAAGCCACAGGGCATCCGTTAGCCTCTGAAACAAAGTTCCCCTTCTGTTCCAGGTGGGAGAGGAAAACCTTAGCAAGCCAATGAAGAGCACCCACCATGCCCACGGGAATGATGGGGTTGAACTGAATTGCTCTAACACTCCTCGAAATTCCTGTTTTGCTAAACCTTACTATCCTGAGGAGGATAAGGTGACTTCTTTTTCTCTAAAACCTCCAAAATCTTGTTGCTGCTGTCGTCACTGTTGTTTTTGTTATTGTGGTTAAACAACAACAGCATGAAGCACTCTGAAGAGGCAAGCTCTACAGGGAAAGTGTGGAAAAGCTTCTTTGGTCAAAACAATCTGTACACAGAAGCTACTGGAGTGATAATACCACCACTGTGGTTCGGATTTTTCCTGCCCACAAGCATCGATTCCTCTGGCTCATCCTCAATTTGGATTTCTTTGGAATCGAGAGCCATGTGCCCCAAATGAACTTCCCTCTCCCATCCGATAAGAACAGAAATCTCGGGTCACTGAATTCTGATTTCTCCTAAAGGGCACACACAATACACATCTTTGAAATTGCACTTCCCAGCATAGAAAATGCGTTTACTGAATCCTGGATGAATGGAATGACCTTTATTGAAAGTAAAATCACACAGGGTAAAATTTTCCTGTGTTAAAATACAAGTTCAATTATTATTTTAAATAAGCATCCTCCTTTGATAATAATGATAACAGGAAATAAACATATAAAGCTACTATCTCCATTCCAACCCCATAATGTTTTATTGTTTTGTAAGGTCATCCATATTTAAACTAAATATTGGCTGAAACTATTCCAAAGGTACCTGAATGCATTGAGTTTAAAATAGAGCTTAATATTATTTGATATAAAGTATATACTGGAAGTACTTTACTTTCTATTTTTGCAGAAATGGGGCAATGTCAAAGGGTCTTGGAACAAAACAACCTTCATCATTCTTTCATATATCTCAAACTGAGGATCACTTTCCCATTATTATAAATTCAATATAAAATTCCATGCACTTAAGTTTCTGGAGAAATCAGAAAAAGATTACTGGTGGCATGTGGATGGACCTTTGTCATTCAAGAATACTCTACAGAAGAGACCACCAGATCTAAATGACAGTCTGACTTGCCACTAACAACCTACCTAATACCGTGACCACAGAGAAATGCTTTCAATAGTTCATTATCCTACTATCAGGAGAGAGAAAAATAAAAGATCGTCCCACTGCTGTGTCTGCAAAGATTTTCCTTTTTAACTTCTTAAGCATCATTTTAATTATGACTTTTAAATTGAAAGTGAATGTAAGAACTAAGCAATTTCCTGAGAATACTGAGGTAACTGTGTAAAAGGAAGAACTTGCTAATTTGTCATAAAATAAACTCACATGTTGAATAATAAGTATTCAGGTCCTGATTACTAACACGTCTCCAACACTCCCCTCACCCTAATTGTTATGTTATGTGATTTTTTTTCCAGGACATATGATTTAATTTTAAAGCCAAAGCCCTTAAAATCAGACACTGCACAAGTGCATTGTTTACTCACCCACAGGAGACATTTCGGGAATCCCGGCGGTGTACGGGCCATCCAAGAATTTGGGCTCATTGTCATTGATGTCCTGAATCTTGATGACGAACTCCGACTCGGGCTCCACGGGCTTGTCGGTGAGCCTGTCCAGTGCTTGGGCTCGGAGCGTGTAGTAGGCCTGCTCCTCGCGATCCAGCCTCTTGGTGGCGTGAATATCCCCCGTGTTCTCATCAATAATGAAAATGGAACTTGCCCCTTCGCCTGACAAGATGTATTTGATGGAACCATCTCCTTTATCAACATCAGAGTGAAGCTGGTGAAAAATTCATGTGAGATGAGATTAACTTACAAGGGAGTCAGCAATATGGAGATATGTAAAAATAATTCTTACGTTGGGCAGCCTCACAGACATTTTTTTTTGTTCTTGGAAAGATTAGCCGGCGCTCACTGTGCACAGAGGACAGGCTATTAGAGCATGTCCGCTTGCACTAGTGAGCAAGACTATTTCATCTATTCCTGTAAACAGCCTCATCTCCAAAGGTATTTTATGTCTCTCCCAAAGTAAGGAACTTGTGGTGTGTTTTTTGTTGTTGTTGTTTTAAATATATTTTTATTGATTTCAGAGAGAGGAAGGTAGAGGGAGAGATTAAAACATCAATGATGAGATAGAATCATTGATTGGCTCCCTCTTGCACGTCCCGTACTAGGGATCGAGCCTGCAACCCAGGCATGTGCCCTTGACCAGAATCGAACCTGGGACCCTTCAGTCTGCAGGCCAACATTCTATCCATTGAGCCAAACCAGAGAGGGCTGGAACTTGTGGTGGTGTTTTTTTAATGGGTCTGTCCTTGCCTGATTTCCTAGTAGACATCTCCTTCGAACTGAGCAGATATCCAGTAAACACGTATAATGGGTTGATTTGGTCTTGTTCCAAGCAAAGGGACTTGCTATACAACATTTATAAATCTCGATCTAATAGAGTATGTATTATACTTATAAATACCAGCATTCTTTGAGGCTGCCCCTTCCTCCCACTCCACTCTCTTTTTCATGACTATCAAATATGGATGTATGTCCATCACTAAATCAGCCCCCAGATCCTGTTCTATACTTCAAAATTTGAAGCTGAAAAAAAAAGCACTGCTCTCTGAAGTAGGAATTTTAAATTAATACGTGCCTGAGACTTCAACTAAGCCCTTTCTCCAAATACCAAGAACTGCAATCCGATTTGCATGATTAACCCTGCATCAAGGAGCATGGGTAGTGTGGCCGATTTGCATTTTCTATCTGGGACTGTCTCTTCTGCACGACAGGACATTATGTTGAACAGAGGAACCTTAGGAAACTCAGAAACAATTACACATTTTTTCTGAACTTCATCACCTGAGAAATCCAGGACTCAACCTGCCATTTCAACAATCATTCATTCTCTAGAATGGCCATCATTCTGGACTTGGATAAATATGAATGCAAAAACCCGATTTACCAAATAATACAGCTTCCCCCAGTCCTACAGAACTGTGTCTGCATTCTTTAAAAGACAAGGTGCTAAAAATATAAAATATGGCAAACTGCATCGGAAGGTGCGTGCAGGGCATATGTTCCTTCTGTGGGGGCGGTTGGGGAGAGCGCTGGCTTGCACCCCGGATTTCTGTTAAGTGATCCCTCCACTGTGCCAGAACAGCTGTGTTTATACTCTGCTTCAGAATATTCAAATACCTGATTTATGCCTTAGTTTCTATAGTTTTTAGTCAGGACTAAAAAAGTACAAAAAGTGAATTTCTGGCACCAGTTATAATTTAGATTTGTTCAACGTGGAAGCATCAGGTGGAACACTGTTCTGCATGTTTATCCAGAATGTGGAGAAGTTGTAGTCCTGAAATACAGTGAATTACTTCACTTTCTTCCATCATTCTCAGGGTTACTACTCCATATGTATGTCCCTCTAATTTAAGATGAAGAAAGTTGAGAAATAGTATAGTTTGTGTGCTCCATGTGCACCAAGAACTGTTCTTAATGTTCTCTGTGTAATAACTCATTCTGTGTTCACATTTTGACTCTATCATCCCTACTAACAGATTAGGAAACCGGGGTAGACAAAGGCTAAGGATTTTGCCCGAGGTCCTGCAGCCACTCTCTGTGGCTGCACCAGGATTATAAATCCCTGCAGCTGGTGGAAGCCCATCGCCACCCCCTCCTGGGGGACCCTCCCTGAGAGACTGGCACATGCCATCTGCCCCCACCTGATAGCTCCCCAAATTTTAAAAAAATCTCAGTGCTTCAGGTGGTTTCTATCCACATGCTTTATGACTTACCAGAAGGCTCCTTTCTTGGCATTATATAACAGCACTAACCTCTACACCAGTGATGGCGAACTTTTTGAGCTCGGCGTGTCAGCATTTTGAAAAACCCTAACTTAACTCTGGTGCCGTGTCACATATAGAAATTTTTTCATATTTACAACCACAGTAAAACAAAGACTTATATTTTTGATATTTATTTTATATATTTAAATGCCATTTAACAAAGAAAAATCAACCAAAAAAAAAAAATGAGTTCGTGTGTCACCTCTGACACACGTGTCATAGGTTTGCCATCACTGCTCTACACCCTCGACAACACATACCAAAAAGTCCAAGTCCTGAGACAAAGGCAGATGATGAATGAAAATAAGTTGTTTTCAAGCTGCTGATACCTCAAGTACTCCCCCTGTAGATACTTCTCACAGTCACCCTCCAAGTCACCCTCCAAACCATTCCTCACCCTCACCTGAGCCTCTCTGGGTTAGGAGTGTCTACACACTGCGGCTGACTGTGGTGGAAATGTTAAGAAGATTTGACGACCGCAGACATACATATGTAATACGCAGGTCACTCCTTCAGTCAAAGGCCTGTTGTATCTCTAAATCTTATTAGGGACTCCCATTTATAGAACCAGCCCTTATGATTCATTTAACTAATCCTGGTCAAAACCATTGCTGTTTTCATTGCATCTCCAATTATGCGAGGATTAGATTCTTTCTCCTCTAACCCCCACCACACACATGCACACAGGGGCACACACATGCACATCTGTTTCAGGGGCCCTTGAACTTTTTACCATCCTCTCCATCACTGGCACTTTCCCCCCAGCAAGGACCATCCTAGGCTTATAATCACTGCCAAACTTCACAAGCAGAAAAGTGCTTTGAGTCTAAGCTCAGTGACCTTGCAACTGCACAGACATGTGCAGGTAAAAGTGATGACCAACACTGAAGTGTTAGGATGGCTATGTGATGATCAGCTGCAATCAGACATTGGATCTGTGAGTCTATGCACATTATAATAATGTTAATAGGTAGAGGAAAACCCATGCTGTTAGAAAAAAACTACCATCCTTCTGTTCTGAAAAGGTATACTCAGCAATGAAAAATGTTGCAAGTGTAGAATACCAAATGGTATTCTTAAATTGCCACATGTGTCTATGTAGGTGCAGGAACATACACACACACACAGACCAGGCATGCACATAACCTTTGTCAATGATTGAGGTAAGTACTACCCTCCAGAGTGAAAACCTCTGGCCAGGAATAAAAACATTCAATGATCCTACAACATGGTAAGTAAATCAATAAACATTATATGAAAAAGCACACTCAAAAACAAATATGTGTACTCTATTTGGGGCAAAGTAGAATTCAGGATGCTATATCTATTTCACTAGAAATAACTTTGTAAACATCTTGTGATCCATCTAAACAACAACAAAATCTTGATTCATTACTCACCAGACAAAATGCACCTATACTGCCTGGGTTCCTAAATAATTTTCAAAATAAGTGTCATGACACCACAGTAAATAGTTACATTATTATTATTACTACTAGATGCCCAGTGCATGAAAATTCGTGCACTCGGGGGGGGGGGGTCCCTCAACCCAGCCTGCACCTTCTCACATCCGGGACCCCTCAGGTAGGGTCCCTAGGCCTAGACCAGCCGTGGGCAAACTACGGCCCGCAGGCCGGATCCGGCCCGTTTGAAATGAATAAAACTAAAAAGACCGTACCCTTTTATGTAATGATGTTTACTTTGAATTTATATTAGTTCACACAAACACTCCATCCATGCTTTTGTTCCAGCCCTCCGGTCCAGTTTAAGAACCCATTGTGGCCCTTGAGTCAAAAAGTTTGCCCACCCCTAGCCTGAGATCAGGGCCTATCGGGTCTTTCCTTCCCCAGACTGCAGGCAGCTGGCCCACCGCTACCACTGCTTGCCATCTGTGCAGTGCTGCCCCTACCCCCCCCCCCCCCCGAACCGCCACCGGTGGCCTCCCTCTGCAGGCGACAGGCATGGGGTGCGATGGCTTGGCTGGCCTGGGCCTTCCTCTTTCTTTGCTTGGGGGCGGGGCCAGCCCAGTGAGGAGCTGTCTACCTACCTGATCTCTACTAACTGCTGGCTTGCCTACCTGATTGCCCCTAACCACTTGCCTATCTACCTCATCACCCATAACTGCTGGTCTGCCTACCTGATCACCCCTAACCTCTCTGACTGCCTGCCTGATCACCCATAACTGCTTGCTTGGGGGCGGGGCCAGCCCGCGAGTGGCCCTGGTGGTTCTGGTCTCTGGTCATTCCAGTCGTTATGCTTATGGTGGCTGGCCTTTTATTATATAGGATTATTATTATCATTATTGCAAATGAGCACAAACAGTGAGGAGCACAGAGCCCTGACCTGAGTCTAGCTCCTAAGGGGCCAGAAGAGACAGGGAAAGAGATAAGACCATATGTGACTCCCAGACCTCACTATATGCCGGCACTGTGTGTGGTAACAAAGTATATACCCAATCGTGTTGGACTCTTCATATCCTACACAGGCCACGAACACAAAGTACACTGTACAGGCACCCTAAAACATATGTTTAATAATTCATTATAGCTCCGTCATCTCCCACTTGGTAAAGAACCCACCCAATATCTCTATTTTAGCAATCCCTTCTTTTAGATTTCTCCAAACAATCCTAATTTGAAATCTTAAAATCTTTCACTTGGGCCATTACAAAACTGCCCAGTTATTCCCCTTTAGTGAGTCACATAATGTAGGCTGTCACTGTGCTTGTCAGAAAACATCTCCCTAAAATATGAAATGAATTATATGACACCCTCATTAAATACATTTAATTGCTACCCAGGATTGATGGATTTAACCCCAATTCTAAGCACAGGGCTCCATGTGGGGGTATGCTATCACCCCGGTCTCTCTTTCCGATGCTCCAACATTGACCTGGTGTTCACCACTGCCTGAGCATGGCAAGCATTTCTATTTTTTTCAAAACATGTCCTTCATCATCCTGCTCACCAACGGCATCCTACTCGGCTTAATGCAAGTTCCCTGGTACTGAGGTCTTAGCAACCCTACTGTCCTCCATGCAATGCTGCTTGAATTTCTACAACAGAACGTATCAAATTCCGCTTTATACTGAAAGTCTGGTTTCACTGTTCGTCTATCCAACCCCTCCTTTAACTTAAAAACTCCTTAAGAGCTGGGTTCTTTTTATCACCCTATTTCACATTCTCAATAAACAATTTGTTGTATTAAATTTAGCACATGTATGATCCACTTCGTAAAGCAGTCATGTTTGTTTTATTTCAATTTCTATTCTTTTACATTTTAATGGCATTAGGCAAAAAGAAAACAAACTAAACAACAACAAAAACACATCTTGTATCTCTGGTGTGTTCTCCCTACTCCTCTAAACTATCTAGATCAGTGGTTCTCAACCTTGGCTGCACATTAGAATCACCTGGGAATCTTTTTAAAATCCTGATTTCTGGGCCTCATCCTCCGGAAACTCTGTTTCTTTGTTACTAATGTTGTGGCCTCACCCCATAACAAAGAAACAGAATTTCCGGAGGATGAGGCCCAGGAATCAGGATTTTAAAAAGATTCCCAGGTGATTCTAATGTGCAGCCAAGGTTGAGAACCACTGATCTAGATGGAGCACAGACACCTTGTTCTATATGCCCAGGGTGACACTTGGCATGTTATATTGCACCAGCAAATTTGCACACCTGTGTTCCCCATGAGACAGAGCCCTTTAGGAGCAGACAAGATCACACACACACACACTCCAGGTGAGTTTTATACACCTTTCGATGGAAGAATCTCCATGTTCTTGATTAATTTTTACTTTTTTTTTTCTTGAAGACGGCAAAGACCAAAATTAAAAACGAAACAATGCACTGCAGTCTTGACGATTTTCTCACAGGTATTTAATCAACTAGGGCCGGATACAAACTAATGAACTACCTGGTCTAGCACTTCAATTCATCTGCTTAAAGAAAAGTCTGCAAATGGTGATAAAGACTGAGGTTAAAAATGCAATTAAGCATGCAGGAAGCAGCCGATCAATGATTTTCTCCAGTCATTGATGTTTCTATGTCTCTCTCCCTCTCCCTTCCTCTCTAAAATCAATAAAAAAATATTTTAAAAAATCAATTAATTCTACAGATCAACTTTCTTCCCTCTACAAACAGCTTAAACTCTGCTTGTTACCATCTGACTGGTGGTGACCCGGTCATTATGCTCTGACCCTTAGTTTCGTCTGTGAAAAGGAGAGAAAAATATCTACACATGGACTTGAATGAAAAATTGTGGCAACTACTGGAAATGACACAGCAGAATGTGACTGATTAGGGTAAATGACTATCCTAGCAGAATTGTACTTTTTTTTTTTTTTGATGTTTTTGCTTTTGAAAACATACTAATTTCATGTCATGAAAAAGAACAAATCTAGACATAAGATGAAACTATTGGGAAAGAGATAATGTTTATCTTGGAAGCTCTTGACACTAATAAAATATCTCTATGATAATCCTCACTGACCTACATACGGTGAGGACAGAAATAGTTATAAATCAGATTTGCATTCAATTTTTCCTTGTAAGGACCATTTGAGAATTAGAAAAATGAAAAACACATTTTATATAAATAAAAGTCTATGCTGCTGCTACATTTGTTTATAAAAAATCAAGTAATGATGTCTAAGTAAAAAATATGCATATTCTCTTTTGAGGAACATGTTAATAAATGTGTGGATGGTTTTTATTGAACATAAGCAAAGATTTCTAAGGTGAATTTTCTACCATAGGTTTACTTATTATAGATCCCTGGTATTTTCGAGTTTAAAAATATATTATAGATTGTTAGAACTGATGCAATTTACTTTCACTAAACTTTCACAAGGTTAAAATTGTAAGTATAGAGGGCAGATTTAAACAATAATTGGCAGAAATAAAACTGCTGGAATATACACATTACATACAAGTTTTCTTTTCTCATTATGCTTTCTAATAGATTCTTCCACATGCCACTGGGCACCTTGTAATTATCAAGCTGTTGAGGAAATATTACACATGAAAACAAGGGGATGTTGTTTTTTTTCTGCTTGAAGTACTCCTAATTTATAATTATCACTGTGGTCCAGGATAACGGGGCACAATTTTCTCATGAAGCCTCTTTGAGGAAGGCGCATGGTTTAGGAAGTACTGACATTAATTACTACACAGAGAGGAATATAGGAATGGGATCTAATGCAAGAAGTGCTTAGGTAAGGTTTAAATTGCCAAGAAAACCCCATTTCTAATATTTTTTAACCAGCAATAAATAAAAAGAAAGGAGGGACTCCCCAGATTATGTTTATTCTCGGAAAAAGTTCACACTAATTCAGTGGCGATAACCTTCCCGTGCAGGGTCTCAGTTCATTTACTCAGTAGCTGAATGCTACCACTGTTAGGTCAGTGCAAAGGAACCAGGGGCATGACCGGTGAATGTCCACTCTGCTCCTGGCTGAGCTGACCTTTTTGGCTCTTTACTCTCAGTTGATCCATCTGTTATAGATCAGCATCTGCAAATGGACACTTGGCCTTGAACGGTGATGTGAGGATAAAAGGAAGGAATGCATTTGGAAATGCTTTGTAAAAAGTAACTTTCTATCCCTATGTATAAAGTACAGCAGAACGATCTGCATTCCTTACGGAGGAATGCTCCTGCTTTTGTTTGAAAGCGTCTACATGTGTGCCCGTGGCGTGGTTACTCACAGCTTTCCATTAAGAGGCACATCTTGTTCATCAGGGAGCCAGTGATAACCACGCAGAAAAGCATTCCCACTTCCCCACAGCGGCCTGCGCCTCCCTACAGAAAGCGGCACAGTGCTCATCTCCTCCTCCCTCCAGCAGCCATCTCCAGGGGCCATCCCAAACTTTCCAACAACTTCCTCTGCCGTGACCAAATTTTTACTGAACAAAACTGCTCCTGGGCTGATGTCCCTGTGAGCACATCACATTCTCTACTTCAAGATCCTGTGCAATACCTGTTTCACTCAGTCCTAAACGCCAGGAAGCTGTTAGTTAGAAAGCAAATCCCTGGGAATTATAAGCTTTTCCATCAGGAATGTAACTTTTTTTTTTTTTTTAAATATATTTTATTGATTTTTTACAGAGAGGAAGGGAGAGAGATAGAGAGTTAGAAACATCGATGAGAGAGAAACATCGACCAGCTGCCTCCTGCACACTCCCCACTGGGGATGTGCCCGCAACCAAGGTACATGCCCTTGACCGGAATCGAACCTGGGACCTTTCAGTCCGCAGGCCGACGCTCTATCCACTGAGCCAAACCGGTTTCGGCAGGAATGTAACTTTTAATCTTGCTTTTTAACCAGAGATTGAGCAGGCAATGTAGTCCCAAGGGGTGGAGCGGTGCTACTCAAAGTATGGTCCACGGACTGGGTCCCTGTCTCCAGGTCCAGATAATCCGAAAATCGAGAGGAGGAGCTCAGCAATGTTCATGATTGTACAGAGTAACTTAAAGTGGTTGAATCTGATAAGAGTAATAAATAGGGATGGAATTTTTTCTAACTCCTATGAAATGTAGTTACAAAGTTATTAGGAGGTCACAACGGAGCATGTCCTGTGTTCTAAAAAACAAATAAGCTTGCCAATGGCCCTTAACCCAGATAGCTAAGAAGTGCTGGGTCAGTGGATAGAATCTCACATGGCAGCTCTGTGACTGCTTCTAGGCACTCATCCCGTTAAAGCTCGTGGCCAGCCCTATCGTTAGGGGAAACTGGAGGGTCCTCGCCACCGCAGTGGCACAGGCCACCTGCAGGGCCATCCTACAGACTGAGATGCATGTTTCACACCTGGCATTTTAGAGAAGGCACTCAGGTAAATCCCTAATGGGTTTGCAAAATATTTCCTGAAGTCTTCCGCACTGCGTTGCCTTGCCTTGTGCACTCAAAACCAGAAACCATAATGGAATTTTAATGGAAATAAAATTTTGGAGTTTACATTTGGGTGAGAAAATTCCAACACTTGGTAAATTGCAAATTGGCAAAGAGAGCGAGCCATTTTGGGGGGCCATCCCACACCCCATGACCAGCTGAGCTTTTTAGCTCCTCCTCCTCTCCTAATTCAGGACAATTCTGAAGACCCTGCCTCGCTCCAGAGCTCTCCCTGAGACACTCTTCTTTCTTCCATGCCTCCAGTTGCTTTAATGTCTATAAACTTCACGCTATGAATGAACCAGTCACAAGAGTGAGGAGGATTCACTGTGATGTCTTTTCACGGGGGAAGAGAAAGAAGCAAAATGGCCTTCACTCAGCCCCATGGCCACATCTGCAAGCATTTCTCCCCACATGACACTCTCCTCACGCCGTTCTCCTTGCCCAGGGTGAGCGCCTCATGTTCACTCAAGTGGTACGGTGCCAGATCTGCTGCAGAATATTTCAAATAGAGTATGTGTCCATAGGCCCAGACCTCTTTATTCTTATTTTTAAAAGCTCTCCAGGTCATACTACGACCCACCCAATGTAAGAGCCACGGGCGCAAGGGAAGAGAGGAATACAAGAAGGGCCTAGGGAAATACCCTTCCATTTTACGGACATCGTTTTGAAAAAACAAGAGAAAACGGTTTCGTAACTAGGTAAAAAAGAAGATAAGCAGGTCTGCAGGGCTCTGGCAGTAATTTGCTGAAAAGGTACAAATTTAAAAAACATAACTCAAAAAAACTTCCGACAAAAATTCAACAAACACAAAAGTCTCCTAAATGAAGACAATAACCCGTTTCACACGACAGACCCTCCAGGGGATATGGGACTGTCTCTTCTAAAATAGAGCAGGTATGAGAAATAGGACCACACTCGGCCTCAAGTGACCTCAGAAGAAACTAAGACACATTTTCTTCTCCAAAACAAAATAGCACGTGGAATAAATGAGGCAGGGTTCTTCCCTAGCCTTCCTGCACCCTCAGCAACCACAGTGACTTCAATATCCTGCCTTCCCATCGCTGACAATCTTGACTGCATTGTTTAATGCCCTAAAAATAAACGTTTCCATAAACACATGTAATACAATCAGTAAAGCTGCAGGAAGAAAAGAAAAGACAGAGAGTAAAGTGGAGGGATCGGCAACATGGAGTGAGGTTAATGATAGTTGACATAAGGGTGAGCCAGACTTGGGAAAGGCATCATGGGTTTTCCTGGGAGAGAGGGCCTGGCCTGTCCATCTGCCTTTACAGGTTGATCTGGTGTCACCTGGAGGATTCCACCAGCACCATCTCGAGGGAGGTGGCGCATCCCAGCGCTAAGACACAAGCAGGGGAGAGTGAGTAGCACCATTGCTTAAGACTGATTTTTTGCAAAATTTGGTTTGGCTTTTAAACTAATGAAATTCTGTCCCTTCTTAAAAATGCAATACATTCTCTGAGTATTTTCTTTAACAGCCACATTTATTTCATAGTATGATTCTGTTCCTTCTTCTCAAATGAGTACCAAATATTAGCACTCTGCTCTCCATTAATCCACGAACTGAGATTCAAGGCAAATAAAACAAGCTTTCTGGCAGCACAATCAGAATCACTAAGGTGAGTCAGAATACTGACACCGACTTCACATCTGTATTAAGCATCTGACAAAGGACAAGAATCAGGGGACTGGAGGCGAAGAGCCACAGATGCTGCTCTAATGTTGAACCCGAGGCAATTAGTACCTTCTTGGGACATTATTTTGTTCATTTACAGAATGGATCGGAGTAGGGAGTTATCCTGACAAGTCCCTCTAAATCCCCTCCAAAGAAACCTGGTGAACTATAATTACCCATCCAGATTCCTCATACATACTGGGTCCTGGGGGCTTTGTTGTAGATGGATGATAATGCCTTAGATTACACAATTTTATAAAATCACATATAGGAATTGTTGGTTATGTGCTAAAGTCAGGACTGTTGTAGAATATTTTCAGATGATGGCATCCTCCGAAAATCCCATAGATTTATTTTGTAACATTCTTTTCTATAATTTCAAAATGTCTGTTTTGTAATGGTTTGTGGGGGAGAAAAAGACATTAAGACATTATTCTAGGGTAGTTGCAAGTGAGGACCTGTTTTCCCTATGTATACCAGCTAGAAATTTGGTTAAATAACTCAACAAACATAATTAGCTTTTGATTAAAAATGTATGAAGAACATACACAACTTATCTTTAAAGAGAACATCAAAATAATATGCTACTGAAACACAATTGTCAGGTCAAGTGTACTTATTTGAAAGGAAATATTAATAGTAATTACAATTTATAGCATATCTTAGGCACAAATGCATTAGTATCCCTTACAAAATATACACACTCAGAAGACCCATCTGCTCTCTCTTTCCCTGAGATTTACAATGTTATACGTTTGCTCTGCTTCATCTAGTCACATTATAGACACCTGGTTAAAATGTATTATGTGTCAATCTGAACTACCCCACCCTCCCTGCAGTACTACTGGAGTGATAGTAAAGTCCTGGTAGAAGCCTGCAACCCAGGGCTCTTACTATACAGAAACATTCGGGAGGCATCATTTTGGTGGGTGTCTCCCCCTTGTTTCCTATGTTGCTTATATTAACTACAACTCTGACTACTGTGGACCAATAACAATAATTAATAAATAAATAGCGCCAACCAAATCTCCTTTCTTTTACATTATTTGTTTAAAATCCCATAAGAAAATGGGCGCATGGTGTCACATGTCAAATATAAAACAACTAGAGGCCCGGTGCATGAAATTCATGAAGGGGGGGTGTCCATCAGCCCAGCCTGCACCCTCTCCAATCTGGGACCCTGTGGGGATGTCCAACTGCCAGTTTAAACTGGGACTGCTGGCTCCTAACCACTCCCCTGCCCGCCTGATTGACGCCTAACTGCTCCCCTGCAGGTCTGATTGCCCTCAACTGCCCTCCCCTGCCTGCCTGATCACCCCCAACTGCCCTCCCTTGCCTGCCTGATCACCCCCAACTGCCCTCCCCTGCCGCGACCCACCTCCTCTGCCAGGACCCGCCTCCTCTGCGTGAGGCAGCAGAGACACCAGGACTGGCCTCCTCCACACCATGCAAAGCCGCAGGACCCCCAAGTCTCACCACAGGAAGTGGCTGCCGGCCCCGCCTCCACGGTGTGTGCGGCCATCTTGTGATGGCCATCTTGTGATGACGTGAGGGCGTGATGCCACCTTGGCTATTATTAGTATAGATTAGTAGTCACTGTGACTTAGTAATCACTGCCAGGAGTCCATTCTGGACTGCAGTCCTATGTGAAATGGAACCATTTTAATCATGATAAACTTATGACAAAATTCTCCCACAGGCCCGATCACATTTAACTCGAATCTCATCACTCCTGTTAAAATATGTAGCTGCTCTGTTCCTTTCTGTAATCGAATACTTCTTCACTGTCTATTTGCAATCCTGACTTTTATCCACCCTGTTTTATGTATTTTTTTATAGCTCTCTTATGCAAACAGCTAATGGTGAGAGCTAATATTTATTGCATAATTATGTGTCAGACACTATGGCAAAAGAGACTTTCTCTTATCAAACTTCTGTGGTAGGTTTTATTGGCCTAATTTTATACACTAGGAAATTATGTTTTAACAGATTAAATACCTTCACCAAGCTTACACAGTAACCTCACAGACTCGAATCAAACTCTCACCAACAAAGTCTGTATTAAACCCATTCTTATCTATACTATGCTGCCCCCATCCATTTCCTCCCATGAGAGATGACTGACTCTAAACCAGCGGTTCTCAACCTGTGGGTCGCTACCCCTTTGGGGGCCGAACGACCCTTTCACAGGGGTGGCCTAAGACCATCGGAAAACACATATATAATTACATACTGTTGTTGTGATTAATCACTATCCTTATGTTCAATTTGTAACAATGAAATTGGGGATCACCACAACATGAGAAACTGTATTAAAGGGTCACGGCATTAGGAAGGTTGAGAACCACTGCTCTAGACACTCTTAAGATTCATGCATTCCTCCATATGAAAAATCCAACCTGCCCTAGCTGCTTTGGCTCAGTGGATAGAGCATCTGCCTGCAGACCAAAGAGTCCTGGGTTCGATTCCAGTCAAGGGCACATACCTTGGTTGCAGACTCCCCCCAGTCCCAGGCCCAGGCCCTGGTCAGGGGCATGCAGGAGGCAACCTGTCAATGTGTTTCTCTCACATCCGCATTTCTCTCTGTCTTTCCCTCTCTAAAAATCAATGGAAAAATATCCTCAGGTGACTATTAAAAAAAAACAACACACAAAACACCCAACTTTAATATGGCAGACCTTGAGTTTGCAGCTACTGAATACTTCAGTTTTGGGCTCAGATCCCTCCTTGTCTTCCTTTGACCCCCACCCCCAGTCAATCATCAGTCAGCATGTCCCACCTCAATAGCCTAACAGTATTTTTGTCTCCA
This sequence comes from Myotis myotis, assembly GCF_014108235.1. Taxonomy (NCBI): domain Eukaryota; kingdom Metazoa; phylum Chordata; class Mammalia; order Chiroptera; family Vespertilionidae; genus Myotis; species Myotis myotis. The sequence continues at coordinate 47,927,256 of NW_023416401.1, forward strand.
GGTCACCCTTTGCAGCCCTGAATCGGGGTTTCATTATTCCCCACACACACTAACAGCACAGCAATTATATTTTACAAAAGCCGGGCAGACACTTGCCCGGTCTCCCTTCCTTTAACATCACGAACACATAGTTTTATATGACTGTCATATGATCTTATCAAAGTCCAACTATTTTACTGCTCTCCAGCTCAAGACCAAGAGAGTGGTAAGGTGGCTCCCTACGACTTTTCACGTTAAAAGGCAGCTCAGTTTCAATGCCTTCAATGGTATGAGCTCACAGGCACCATAATCATTTACTACCACAAAAGAAAAAGAAACCCAGATATTCTAATTTGAAGATGTCATTCATTGTACCAGGTATCCTCATACCTGAGGGAAAAAAATGTGGGGAAAATGCAACTTATAATAAGTGCTGTTTTTGTGGTTATCTCCTTTTTCTTTATAATTCGTCCATATTTCCTTCTACCTTCCTCCTGCCCTGGAATGCACCAGGCTTTGCAAAGCAGGAACGTATTGCCTCAGGCTTTCTACAGTCAAATCCATCAGATTCCCATACCAAAATTATCCCTACTTTGCATCTGTCAAACATGAAAATCAAGAAAGTGAAAAGAGCACATGAAACACTGGTTATTATATGTTGCTCAAAGAAACACGATGGCAACAGCCTCGATAAATGACAGCATTCCGTTTGGTATTGCTACTTCATGGGTTTTCTCTAGAACGTCTTTAGAGAGGATCTCATTCTTATTTCCTTTACAAAATCAAGCCTCCATTGCCGTCACGCTGAGTGATAGTACACTCTGGTGATAAGTACAGTGTGATGAGATGCTGTAAACAATTTATAGTTACTATCATTAACAAAATATCCAATTCTTAGAGCTGCAATCTACAGACTGGGCTGTAAGAGTCCTCTTATACAGTCTTTTAATGCAGTAAAAATAAATGTTTCTGTTTTGTAATGAAATGGAAATATGTGTATTCACTGGAAGTTCTCATATGTCATCTATGTAGACAAACTGTCTCCCAAACTTTGTGGGATGGAGATTGAGACAGCCACCCCTTCCTCACAAGCACTGAAGTTATAAAAGATAATTCCTGGGTCCTCCAGCACAGATAAAACAGAGAGAAGAACCAGAAGCTGGAGGCTCCAAGGAGAAAGCAGAGAGGGAAATCCTTTAAGCCATTTAAGGCCAGGCCTCAGAGTTGGGGCAGGCAAGGCCAGAACATCAGAGGAGAATCTGTTAGTGGAACGCCGGATGGCACTCCTCAACGCCTCACTTTGTTTTTTTTATTTTTTAACATATTTTTATTGATTTCAGAGAGAAAGGGAGAGGGAGAAAAAGAGAAACATCAATGATGAGAGAGAATCACTGATCAGCTGCCTCCTGCACGCCTCCTACTGGGGATCAAGCCCGCAGCCCGGGCATGTGCCTTTGACCAGAATCAAACACAGGACCCTTCAGTCTGCAGGCTGATGCTCTACCCACTGCGCCAAACCAGCTAGGGCAGATATTTTATGGAAACCAGTTAGGAGCTGAGTTGTGATGCAGGCTACACACACTCAATGCGCGTGGATGAGAGGGCCGGGGCCTGGGTAACAATGAAAACAGTGAAGAGTGCTCTTCTCCTCTGCTGCTCTCAGGGCACAGAGCTACAACCTTACAATGTGACTCTCAAGCCTGGGAGGGGAAAAAAGTGGAAAAACCAGATCATTCTAGAATGCAGTATGATTACCTTAGGAAGAAGGTGCACATGTTCTCCCTTCTGCATTCTTTTTTGAATAGAAAGCGAGAAAATGAAAATATAAAATAACGCACACAGAGCCCTAGGGTGGTATACTGGCTGCTGCTTCACCTACTTTTCTCATGGTTCAGGTGTTTTGATTATTTACACTTATACCCAAGACACTGACCTCCTTTTGACCCTTAGAGGACACACCGAGTCACTCCTCTGGAGGACAGACACCAGGAAGCCCTCCCTTTTCCTTCTCTTCCCTCTCTCCCAATTCTCAGATGCCTCCATATAATTAGCCACTCTAGAGGAAAGCCTGTCTGCAGCAGTCATTCTGAGGCTCCATGGACGGGGCTACAACTCCTCAGAGCCTATTTTTTAAAGCATAGGATGTTAGCCTCGGGGACGCTTAAGAAAAACATCTAACACTCCACCATAAAATGAATAGTTAATGTCATTTCAAAACTCAATATCCAAGTACCATATAAACAGATTAGCATACTAAACAAAGAGAAATTATTAAGTCAAATGTTTATAATTAAAAGCCACAGACATCAATTTACAATAAAGGTCAAAGAGAAACAGATGACGGATTAGGAGGATTGGAGAACACTGCACATACAACAATTAGGGCAGATGGAATCAAACCTGGTCGCCTTGTGTTTGTTTTCCCAATAATTCTGTCATATTCTAAACTAATTATAAGATGTGGGACAGGATTTGTTGGAGAGAATCCCAGAACGAACATCTAATTAATATATATTTTGTCATTTAACACGGCCCCTAACAATACTAGCAGAGTGCCTGTATCAGTCTAAATAGACAGTGACCAACAGTGGCAAAGAGAAGATGGGCTATGGTCAGAGTTTGAGGGCCAAGGCTTGGATCTATGGCTTATTAGTTACATATATAACTTCTCTTGGCTTTAATTTTCTTATAGAAATTAACCAGTAATAATCATGTTTCTCCCAACCTCAAAATGTTTCTGTAAGACTCAAGTGAGATCATGTGAAATACATGGCTTACAAAATACAAAATACTAAATACTAAATAAAGAGCAGTTTTTATTATGTTAGTGCTATTTGGTGAAAAACACTGTGAGGAAACGACAGTGTCTTAAACCAAAATATTTTACTAATTTGTATGCATGTGTGCAAAAGATGCATATTACAATTATGCATACAAATACATATCTAAATATATGCATATACACACTGTATGTATGTGTGTGTGGGGGGGTGTCCAAAAAACTGTATGCAGACACTTTGAATAATTATAAAGGCAGTGTTCATTAAAATACATTTTATTTTCAAAATTGAGATATCAGCTATTTCAGTGTATATACATTTTCTGGGACACCCTGTATATACGTACGCACACATATACACTCATAGATGTTTTATGTTTCAAGTGAAATGATAAACATGGAGACATAACTATAGAAGTGTCCCTAATTTTTTAGATTAGACCCTTCTAAAAACATTTTACAATTTTATAAGATAGCTTCTTCACAACAAGAACACTAAAGAAATCTTTAAACATTTTTTTCTCATGTCCATTTAGAGGCTGCATTCTCATGCTTCAAGGCTCAGCCCAAGCGTTACGTCCTCTTTAAAGACTTGCCTGGTCTCTCCAGTCTGCTTTTTGTATCTTTCCTAACCTTCCATTGCATATTTATGAAATCCACCATCAGCCAACACTGAGATTATGTGCACATTTCCTCATCATACTGTGACCTACAGGAAGGACAAGAATTTGTCTTTGCATTTTTATATCCCCTATATATAGCCATATGAGTGTACAGCCCATGGACAACATGAATATTTGATCAGAGAGTAAATTCATGCATGTCTTAAAAACTATTCAGAATGACATACCTTTTTACAGGACCATTAGAACATGAATTTCTTCTTTTTTGTACTTCTTTAGCCCATAAGTTTGGTTTTCAACCAGGTCAGCTGGCTTAACTACAGATAAAATCTAAACTTGGAAAAAGTGGAATAGTCCCGAGTAGATTCTTATTGAACACTTTGACTGTCACTCTCTGGCTAGCCAGCCGGGATGTCCATCTTGGCTCCCCTTTCTTCCCCCTGAGGACAGGGTATCACATGCTCTATGCCATTCTCAGGATTGCGCAAATGTCTGGCAAGTGGCATCAACAGATAGGGACGTGTGGTCAGTGAGGTAGTGACTTCAAGAAGTTCTGAGCTCCTAGAAACTCAAACACCTGTATCAGTTGAACAGCCAGGCAGTGGCCCTATGAGGTATGAATGGGTGATTATCTGTAAACGCACCTGCTCATACCACCCAGCACGGCTTATAGCTACCAAAATGAACTTTAAATATAATGTGTCAGGTAGGGGTTCATCTCTCTTTCTACCCCTCTCTTTTTTTTCCATTTCCTCCCTCCCCCCCCCCTTTTTTAAAATTTCCTATTATTTAGGATGGGCAGATTAGAGAAAATACTCAAAGCCAGCTATTTTAAGGTTCATGATCCCAAGTGGTTTCCTGGTTTTAAGATTTTTGGTCTTTAAACCTCTTTGATGATTTAAGCCAGTAATGTAGAATTTGCTATGTGGCCTAGTAGGCATAGCTCTAAGTAAAAACCTCCACTGGGTTCAAAGACCTTTAAGGGTACATTACTGTCCCTTAATAAATGCTTATCAATTAAGCACCAGTCAGACTGCCCATTTTAAACCATCCTCTGCACCCAACTAGCCAGAGTGCAGATAGTTTAATACACTGTTCACTTGAACCTGGATCCAGTCCTGAATAAGAGCTTGTTTTCAGAATGTCCAAATGAAGGACAGAGTTCAGTAAAAATATTATTAAAATAAAAATGCTCATAGCTAATATCTGCCATTCTTCTTAATATTTTAATTCATAATTTCAGTGCTTTAATTTTGCTACGATCTATCTGCTAAAAATTAAATTTGACTTATTCTCTCCATTCTTCACACTAACTGATTACTTCCTTTGCCCTGAATTTTACCAAGTTTTCTAGGAAATAGGTTGCCTATATATCTACTGAGTACATGATCCTATTAGTCTCAGTCTACTTAGAAACTGTAGTTTCTTGGTTACATTCATCTGTGTAATACATTTAAAAAATACTCACAGCAGACCATCTGTTCATTGTGGAGAAGGCACAAATGAAAGGCACAGCCCCTCCCTCCTAAAACCCGCCCAGGAGGAGTGAGTCAGGTACACACTCAATTACTGCTCTGCCTCATTACATTGTTGTTTCTGCTTCGATATATCCGGACAGCCCATCTGGTCTTGCATGGTATAGAATTCAAAACTCAAGCAGCTCTAATCTCGTTCTTCTATCTATACCCTGCTCACTTAGCCCAAATCTCCTCAAATTTAGACAGAGACTTCCTTAAAATATGTTACTTTATTTGATAATTACTCCTCATCCTCATGTCTTTGAGAAAACTCCTGCTGTATCTTGTAGAATGAATAGCAGGCACTCTGTGAATTTCCGTGGAGTTACACTGAGAACTGACACCAGCCCCAGGCCCCCTAGCAGCAGCTGTGGCAGTAACAGAAACAACAGTGCAGGCCGCTGACAATCACCTCTCCAAGTCCAAGTTTCAGTGGTCCTTCCCAGACTGCTGAGCCCCAAATGAATTCTGCATAGTTCAATGAATTTTAAGCATGAATCACATGACATATTTTGCAAGAAAAGCTCTTTCCACATATTCATATATACATGCATGCATATATATATATATATATACACATAGATATCAAATATCTACTAAAATTTTAAATTCAAATTTTTTCGATAAAAGTTTTCTAAGTATTTCATACATGACTTTCAACCACATGTATCAATAAATATTGCTTATCATAATAATCCTTAATTTGGGGAGGGAAGACACAAAAATATGATAGTCTTGTGTCAGAAACAATGGGTTTGCACAAGTCATTTTGAGTAAGAAAGCAACCCCTTCACATAGTATTAATATCTTCAATAAAACATTTGCAGTAAAGATCTATGGTTAGCTATGCAGGGAGAGTGTGTGTGTGTGTGTGTGTGTGTGTGTGTGTGTGTGTGTGTGTGTGTGTGTTTGGGGGTGGGGGGGGGTGTTTACTCAGAAGCCTATGCAGCTCATGGCTTGGGACCCTGTACAGAAAAAAATAGCCATTCCTAAGACCCATGTGCTGCGGGGAGGAGGTGGGCTCAGCAACACAATCACAGCTTTGTAAAATGTCCACGAGCAATGCTTATGCTTCTGTTTTTTTCTTATGCAGCTTTACAACCCACAAAACTCTTATCTTGCCTGGGCTACGACATTTTTTTCCCTCAATGTTAGGTATGCTCCTGAAATGTCATGTGTCATATCAAAATGTTCAGCTAAAAAGTCCTTCCTCATCAATCTCCATCACACAATCCAGTACATTCACTGTAGACATCAGCCTGGATATGTGTTAAACGCTACAGTGAAAATGTCATCATTATCCATTCATGTTATAACCATATTAATGGGCAGCCTTAACTCAGATTAACGACCACTATTTACTTTATGCCAGGTAATGTTTCTGGGCCCAGGGAACCAAAGACTCTGTATGCTAACATAGAAAAATATGGAGTAGCAGTTATTTATAGCACATGTTAAGGTGATTGTTCAGTGTCTTATTCTAGTATGGTGCTTTAAATATACTGTCACTCTATTTATGATTAAAATTTTTATTTCTTATAGTATTTAAAAGTTTAATTTTGTTATAATCTTTATTTCCTTGTATAGGAAACATGTCTCCCACTAAATCATAATTTTCAATATTTTTTATTTAGACTATCAAAATCAGGATAAAATTAATAAATGCCCTTTCCATATAGACAATGGACTCTAATGATGCTGGAAAATGATACAGATTAAGTTCCCTAAACACTATTAGATACTTTTTCATTGTCTTGTCATTTTGTTTTTTTCCCAAGGATTTTAGATTTTAGATTTTCTCCTACATATTACATAATATTTTTTGCACTGGGCAAAGCTGTCTTGGAATGCTGGTTAACAATTGACTGTCAATGTATCTTCTACAAATAAGTACTCTGAGTTAGAGAATATGGTTCTTAAATGACCAGTGATTACCTCAATGACACAAGGTATTTCATGCTTTCACTTTAACCAGACATATTTTTACTAAATTGCACTGCACATACTATATAATCTTCTCTACCAGATTGTCAGCATATTTTAAGGAAATGATCCCGTTTTTCATACTGTCTTTATAGATAGCTAGATGTTATATTTGTCCCTTTGGTCTGAGAATTACCCAGTACAAGTATGTATACATTTAAAATGACATATTATATGATGCTTGTTTTGTGCATTCCATGGTTCTCTATTAGTTTCTTAAAAGTTATGGTCAATACAATATATTGGATTCAGTCAAATAATAGTTCAAATATACTACTTTGCAAGTGGGTTGCAGCAATAAATTAACCAAATTCTACCTAACTGAGGATCAGCCCAAAAGCCATTCATTGACCTGCAGGTGCTAAAATATCATAAAAGAATACAAGATCAATTTCCTCATTATCTGTGTATTTCTCCGTCTACCTACTGACTGCCTTGTTCCAGAAGGGACTTAGGATGGCTTAGGCAGATACTAAATACAAGACAGCAAGGGCAACATTACACTAGAAAATAAGGCAACACAAAACAAATTTAGTGATAAGAGGAAGTCAAAAGATGCTACCAAAACATCTTGACATTTGTTATCATTTGACAATAAATTAAGGTCTAAGCCTTCTGGCAGGTCGGGGCAATATCTCTACAGCAGACATGGAATATGTTACCTAGGACTTTTTTCCTTAAGATGTGTTACCCTTGAACTGCAGTTTATTGTCATTACATTAAAGAACACATCACTAACTGGATTTACATAACTCTTCAGTATTGTCCACTGTTGCTATTCTTGCTTTGTAATTAATTATCTTACTGTAAAGTTATCTTCATTATCAAATTACTTTTCCTTGGGTTTATTTATTTAGGGAAATTAGTTGCCTAATAACTAATGTTAAAATGTTCATGCAATATAAAGTAAGGAAAATACAAACCATAGAACAAATACAACCATCCTACATAATAAAGGCTAATATGCAAATCGACCAAACAGCGGAACAACCAGTTGCTATAACACGCACTGACCACCAGCAGGCAGACGCTCAATGCAGGAGCTGCCCCCTGGTGGTCAGTGCACTCCCACAGGGGGAGAGCCGCTCAGCCAGAAGCCGGGCTCAAGGCTGGCGAGCACAGCGGCGGTGGTGGGAGCCTCTCCTGCCTCCACAGCAGCGCTAAGACCCCTTGGGAGATGTCTGCCTGTTGGCTTAGGCCTGCTCACTAAGTCGGCAGGCAGACATCCCATGAGGGAACCCAGACTGCAAGAGCATGCAGGCTGGGCTGAGGGACACCCCCTCCCCCCGCCCCCAGTGCACGAATGTTGTGCACCAGGCCTCTAGTTAAGAATAAAAGCTATACAGTAATATGGAAAAAAATGTTCATGCACTGTATCCATGACTCATGGATATCCTTTTTGCTAAAGTAGATATAGTTGATCTTCATGACTCTAGACTCTGTATCTGTGATTTCTCCTACTTGCTAATGTTTAGTTGGTGGTAGTCACTTGTGGACATGAGCAGAGCAGCAAATAATGTGAGTCTCCTGGTTTGCCTGATCCCACTGAGGCTGAGCAGGGCAATGCCCTGGCTTGTTGCAGCTCAGTCTGTGAACAAGCACCCATTCTGTAGTCTATTCAATGCCACATTTTTTTGTATATTTGTGCTGTTTGGTGGTGCTATAGCTGTTTAAAATGGTTCCCAAATGTAGCGCTAAAGTGCTGTCTAGTGTTCCTACACACAAGATGACTGTGTAGGAGAGAAAAAAGGTCTCTGCTAGTTAGGCTTTGCTACGGTGCTAGTTATAGTGCCAGAGGCTGTGAGTTCAATGTTAATGATCAGCAATATATATAAATATAAGTAAGTAAAGTAGAAACAGAAACACACACAAAGCAAGATTATGGTTGATCAGTTGACAGTAATGTTATGACTAGAGGCTCACGGGAAACTGACCTTGTACTTCCCATAGGAGGAATGGGTTCAGTATTTGCTAATTCATTGTTCACAGCAACAGTACAGCACATAATTATCATAAATATAAGAATAGACATAACCATCCTTCCAAAAGAAAACTCTGCTGCACTTTCACACTCTAGTTGTCCTTTTAATTCCATTTTATTCATAAGTAAAAATCCACCCACAGGGTGTTAGAATTCAAGGTCGTCTGCCCTATCAAAGGTAGTAGTTCTCCCTCTTAAGCATCAGCAGACATGAATATGTGGCAGAAGAATGAGGAAAAAAGGGATAGAGGGGAGAGAGGACAGGGTTTTGGCAAGGTAAAACTAAGAGGGATTCGAATGGCATATATTCTGTTTTATATTCTCTTCTTTCTGATAATATCACCTTTGAAAATGTCTAAATGGTTAACATACAAACACAAAATTTTTTCTCAAGGGAAATAGCTCTAAATTTGCACCAAGAAACCACATTCAAGTATATGAAATGCTTACAGAAAAAATAGTTGTGTTACATTTGCATGTATTTGCATAAAATTGAAATGCATGGTCAAATTATATTTGTTCTGTTTTGGAGAAAAATTTAAATGGTATTAACCTGATTTCTTATTTAAATCAATGTTTCTCTTCAATTATTTTTTTTTTTTTGTCATCTGCTAACTGTGGATGACATAAAATCCAGTAGGTCTGAAACATGTAACAAAACGAAAGTTTGAACAGGGTCAACTAAAGCACAGGGCACCAAGGACCACCACCAAATCTTTTTATGGATTCAATCAATTCTCTGATAAAATGGCAAAGGCATAGTCATGCGACAGATTTAAATTCTAGTTTGGCCAATGTTCTAAAATACTGGAAGAAATGATCAATTCTTCCCATTCTATCACCATCTTGGCAGTTACATAACTGTATTTTGTAGCTCCACTGATTTCCAGAATCACTGTTGAGGACCATGTGTGATTATGTGGAGACCATAACCAGTGCAACTGAATTAGTGTCAAAGATTTGGGGAGGGAAATCCTCTTATTTGCTTCTCTGCCAAAAGGCCAGGAGTAGAAGCAAGGCTATTCCGGTGCAACTTTTAAGAATGAACTCACTCTCAGTTGTAGGCAACTGCCAAGCCTATCCTTGTGTTTCCCTGAGAGCAAGAGCCTTTCTAAGGGTGAGGCGCCGAGTGCACAAAATTTAAAGAGGTGCTCACTCTCACTGTGTAAGTTGTGATGAAAAGAAAAAAGCTGGATAACACGCATCCCTGGGAATAAAAATTAACCAGTTTTCTCTGCGCGATTTTTCCTGTTTTGGTTTTGTAATTCAGCCCATCGGGTTCACATCATTTTGTACTAGTTCAGGTAACATGCTTTTGATTCAGCATGGCACAAGTTTTCAGAAAAAAAATAGAATAACATTCACTTAGGTATACTTAGTATTTTGTTGTAGATCAACATAAATATAAAGGGAAAATAACTGGCTCCCTGAAAATATATAGATTAAAATCACCAAAAGGCTAATGACACCTTTCAATGAGATGATTAAAGCTAAATCAAATATGAGTAAAGACTTTAATTTCTCTAAGCAGACATTGTTACAAAGCCAACAAAAGGGTTGTCAGATTCTTATGTACACTTTTTAAATATGTTTTTATTGATTGTTTTAGAGAGAGAGAAAGGGAGAGGCATAGAGAGATAGAAACACTGATGAGAGGAGAACATCAATTGGCTGCCTCCTGCATGCCACTTACTGGGGATCAAGCCCAAAACCTGGGCGGGCATGTACCCTGACCAGGAATAGAAGAGTGACGTTCTTGGTTCATGGATGGATGCTCAACCACTAAGCCACACCAGCTGGGCTGTACACTTGTTTTTTTAATCTAAGAATATGCTACACTTATGCATCAAACTCTTATACACTTTTTTGAATAGTGATAATTTGGAGTGTGTGGGAGCAGGGTATGAATTCTTATTAGAGTTCTCCCTTCATTTATAGCAGGGAATGAAGAAGAAAGAAGATAACCCCAAGTTATGGGTTCAATCAGTAGTGAAGCATTTTTTTAAATATATTTTATTGATTTTTTACAGAGAGGAAGGGAGAGAGATAGAGAGTTAGAAACATCGATGAGAGAGAAACATCGATCAGCTGCCTCCTGCACATCTCCTACTGGGGATGTGCCCGCAACCCAGGTACATGCCCTTGACCAGAATCGAACCTGGGACCCTTCAGTCTGCAGGCCGACGCTCCATCCACTGAGCCAAACCAGTTTCGGCATGAAGCATTTTTTGAACTCAGGATATGTATTCTCTCCACTGAACTAGATGCTTCTATTTGGTTGAGTAAAACATAAATTCATCCATTTCAATGGACAAAGTTGCTCCAGGCTGAAGAGTTTTTCTTTTCACCTACAAACTTGTCTTACTGCAGGGACCATATATTAAGCCTCCTATGAGCTTTTGGTTGGGTTTAACATTCATTTTATCTAGAAATCATGAGGATTTTCATGGTCAAAGGTAACGACTTTGCCCTAAAATGCATGTAGCTTTCACTTGAATATAATCAACCAACATGATTATTTTTGCGCATGAATACTTATTTTAGCTACAGACGCATTTCTACAGCTTTACGCTGTAGAACTGCATTTCAGAAAGCCTTCCTTTCTTTGTATCACATAGCCTTTGGATGGTTTATTTCAGCATCCTTTCTTGCATTTTATTTAATTTATAAAAAAGGGGGGGGGGGTGAGTAACCTCTGGCCTTTTTTTCTCCTATGGTTTCGCTTTAATTATACTCAAGGTTGCCAGCCTACCTGAATGATTCCTTTACAATGGCAACTTCTAAAAGCCTAACAATATTTTCTAATGTGAACTCTGGTGCCTCTCCTTCTGTGTAGAAGTAAGGCTATCAGAATCGCAAAATATTTGGTTTCTCCTTATTTATCTGTCCAATTATACAAAGCAAAAAAAAAAAACCCAAACACCTGTTTATACATTTAACCTAATTATATCAATATATTCAGTAACCTTGCTTACCTGAAATGTTAGGCAAGCAATATTAATTCTCAACACAAAAGCTGGAGATGTTAAAATGCTACCATTTTTAGAAATAAAATGAATCAATCAAATTCAGTTTCTGAATTTAGAACTTAATGAAGTATAGGATGGGTAAAACCTAGCAATAGGTTTGAGCCAAACTTTAGACTAAATGAAGCTCTGACCTAAGGCACAGTCTTAAAAAAGAAAATTAACTGAGAGATGAACAAGCAATCCCATTTATCTAGTTCCATTAAAGCACCACTTTTCTTCAGTAGAATCCTAATGGTACTGGAATCTCTTGCCTCCTGGGAAACTCTCAACTATGTCATTAGCTTTCTGGATTTAGAAAGTATCTGAGAATAAAGCAATTATGTGTGTATGTGTGTGTGTCCTGACCTATCTTTTCAAATACTAGTATGTGGTTTGAAAAACTGTCCTATGTAATTTAAAATCTGAGTTGATTCTAAATACATAAAATTGAAAATAGCAGCCAAATCCTGAAAGTGTTTTGATGATATATATCAAAGAATTACTCTTCAATAAATACCAAAAAGAGAGTGTCCAAGTATCACTCATCAATAATTACTGAAATAAGAGGGTATGTGTTGTAAACTGTTCCTACTCTAATACTTTATAAATATGACTAGCAACTGCTTTTCCCATCAAAAATAAGTTTTATTTAAAGCTGAACATTTTATATATTTCAAAGCACAATGACAGATGTTATCAGCTGGAGGCTCTGACTCAGACTTGCAAGGTGCAAGGATATCTGATACGACTGTCCCTTCATGATGGATGAGAGATCAAGGAAAGGTCACTTGAAGGACTTCTCTGTGGTCATGAAGAGTGCCAATGTGAAGAATCTTGCTTGGGTTTATCCTTGTTTTCTCCTTAGACTATATGTTGATTTTAAAATATGCTTTAAAAAGAAAATACTTGACTCAGATCAGTTATAATAAGTAGTGCCTGACTGCAGAGTGCTAACATCTGTCACCATAATTAACAATTAGTGGCCTGGTGCACAAAATTTGTGCAGGGGTGGGGGGGGGTGTCCCTCAGCCCAGCCTGCACCCTCTGCAATCTGGGACTCCTCAAGGGATGTCCGACTGCCGAACATCCCTCTCACAATCTGGGACCACTGGCTCCTAACCACTCGCCTGCCTGCCAGCCTGATTGCCCCCTAATTGCTCCCCTGCCAGACCGATCGCCCACAAGTGCCCTCCCCTGCTGGCCTGATCGCCCACAACTGCCCTCCGCTGCTGGCCTGATCACCCCTAACTGCCCTCCCCTGCCAGCCTGATCACCCACAACTGCCCTCCGCTGCTGTGACCCGCCCCCTCCACAGGGACCCACCTCCTCCGCACAAGGTGGCAGAGATGTCGGGACTGGCCCCCTCCACATTGCGCAGAGCCATGGGAGGACCCCCAGGCCTCATCACATGGAGCGGCCCCTAGGCCCCGTCTCCGCTGTGCATGTGGTTATCTTGTGACGGCCATCTTTGTGGCGGCCATCTTGTGATGATGTCATGAGTGAGGGCCACCTAGGCTTTTATTAGTATAGATTATAGCTAAGCCTTAAGGAATGTTATCTCAAATATGCAGTACTTTACATATATTACTGTATTTAGTGCACATATATAACAACTGTATTACATAAAACCCATTTTACAGAGAATATGCTAACAAAAGATGAATAATTTCACAGTAAATGGCGATATTGAAATTCACTCAGATCTCCCTGATTTATGAACTTGAGAGATAGAGTTTAACAACTTGCTCAACTTCCTCTCAATGTACTGGAATAATCTATCAAGTCATTACCACTTGTAATAGGTAATACATCCAAAAATGATCACATAACATGCAAATTGCCATACAATTTCCAATATCCTATGAGAAAAAACCAAACAGAAAGCTTCCATCTTACTTCTCTAAACCCCTTACTTTGTGGGGTCTACTCCCCAGTTCTTTTTATCTTCTTCATGTTTCTTATCAGAAAACCAACTGAAATCTTCCTGCTATTTTTCACACTGAACGGGCAGCTCCAAGATAACATCTCCTTCCCCAGACCTCTTTTCTCTCTATTTCCTTCTGCTGGGTTTATGGTAGGTTTCACAACAGGGCCAGGGTCATCACAGGGATTCTAGGGATAGTCAAGTCCTCGGTCCTGGGTCAACAAGGTGGGATAATTACCATTCAAATCCAGGCCTCTGTGCCTCCTGAGTCCCAGCCCCCCAACCATCATTCAGGTAGAGTAAACTATGCCGGAAACCAATCCTAGCATGTCATAATTTCAAGAGTTTCATCAAAAGGTTGATGGAACTTGGGGACTCAACAGGGTTGAGTCACACATGTAGTCACCTGTTGGGAATGGCTGAGGGCATTTCCCCAAACCTGAAAAGGAATGATTGCTTGGATGCCAGAGAGCTCAGGGCATCTTAATCTACATGTTATTGCCTCCTACTGGCCAAACACCTGAACAGCCATTGGCTAATTCTTCCATTCTGACAATGCCTCTGTATAGGAAAACCTGACCCTTTGATGTGTATATCTCTGCCTTGCCTCAGGACAATTTGTGTTAATAAAAAGCATGGGGTCCTGAGACGGGGAGAACTTAGATCTTAGTTTCCTTTAAGCTAAACTCCTCTGAGCCCCAATGCCTTTCAAAATTATGCTTCGTCTCTGGACTCCTATTTAATCTATACACAGCCTTCTCCAGATTGCTGAACCATTCTTGATGTTGGAACAAGAACCCCGGCACACTATATCCAGGAAATGGGAGTAGCTTCAGATACCCCCAGGACAGCCCTGAGGAAATCGTGCCCACTTAGATGCATCGGATTCAGTCACATGTGGGAAAGGCAGTGCCCTGGCCCCACAGCTGCGAGGTCTATCAACGATGCAGGGGCTGTCTCCCTGACAGGAGGAAAGAACCACAATTTATTTATACAGCTGTTTTAACTTTTAAAATCAAAGGAGAAAGCTGAGAGACCTGGAGGAAGGGTTAGAGAGGCAAATATTTGCAGCCTACGCAGGAAGTTTTCAGTTTGATTAAAAAAAAAAAAAACTAGGCTCCTCATTTAACATTTTTCTGAGAAAAACAATATTTAGAGATCAATTTGGGCTTTCCTAGTTAATATTCAATTTTATTATAACTTCCTTTTAGTGTATCGAGCCCCAAACCCTAATTTTCTCTTACACTGTTTTCCTCAAGAGTAGATAATAATGCTAATGATAGCAATAATCTTGGTAATGTAGTCATGGCTAATGTTCATGACAGAATTCACATCAAGGGAAATAAAAATCTCGACTTTTCTTTTTTGGAACTGACAGATTGGTTATAAATTATTCAAGTTCAATCCTGATCATCATATTTTGGGACATCCAAAAACAAGCACAGCTGAGCATGAGGACAGGTGTGGAGATGAGGAGTTACTTCATCTTCTCAAGCATTCCTTTTAAATGGGGGCGGGGGTGCAAAAGAGCTGCCTTCAGAGATTTTAATAGCAAAATATAATTCAAGTTCCTAAAAATAAGCATCATCCTCCCAACATTATGCTTTCATAGTAACTCTATTCTGCTTTTTATGCTTACAACAGCCTTGTGATTGTTATTGTTGTTCCTATTTTATAAGAGAATGAAATAAGAGAGCAAGCTATTCACCAGAAGTCATACCATTGGTGACTGGTGGAGGCTGTACTCAACGTGACTCAAATCTATGTGTTTCCCCCAGATTCTGCCCTAAAAATGAACCTAAGGCTGCCAGAACACATACATCAGGGATATTGTACAATCGACTCCCGAATTCAGAAAAGGACTTGAGTAAATGAGCTTTAAAGCCCCAAGCTTTAATTTTTTAATTAAAACAATGCATTATTTTTCTTTCTGATTAAAAAAACCAATATTAATATAAATATTTAAATTTCAATATTAAAACCACAGGGAATTTGAAAAATATCATTATAGGGGGTACATTCTATGGGGTACTGTAGCGCACACTGAAATGACATCAAATACTTTATTTTTTTGCTAAATTCCAAGAGGGGTTATTGCTTGGAAAAAGAATAGAAAGAGTGACTGCAGGACTGCTGAAGCCTCTGACGTAGCTTAGACCCCTTCCTCCTGCCACCTCCAGTCCTCCCACACCCCCTGAGCTCTGGGCAGGACGTGAAAATGCAGTGCCTGAAAAACGGCTTTATCAGTGTGCCCAGAATTTACAGCAATCAAACTTAACCACAAATCAGCAGCTGTGGGCAGCGTGCAGAG
Organism: Myotis myotis; assembly: GCF_014108235.1. Classification (NCBI taxonomy): domain Eukaryota; kingdom Metazoa; phylum Chordata; class Mammalia; order Chiroptera; family Vespertilionidae; genus Myotis; species Myotis myotis. The sequence continues at coordinate 47,943,361 of NW_023416401.1, forward strand.
AGCAGCACTGAGAAAACAATACACGTTACAAGATATGAACCATCTGAATATTGGTTCCCTATGTTTTTATCATAAATTCTTCTGTGAAATCTTAATTGGATCTGAAACAGAATGCACTTCCTCCTCTGACCTTAACCCTGAATCCTCATTCATTTGTATATGTTTTCCATCCTCAATTGTACTCACGTCTCCAACAAACTAATCAATGGGGAAAACAGTCTTGTTTCAGATCATTACATTCCACAACTGCTCCCCGAGATTCGCTGAACGCAGCTGCTGTGCCACAGGTAAAAGTCTACTTGCAGGTATTCTAATGATCACCCAAAAAGATACCTATCCTTTGTAATAAAGATGGAGTTTCTAATTCCAACATCAAGATTTATACCATCCCACCATTTTACACCGATCTTTATAAAAAGCACTTTTCCACGGTGTGTATCTGCTCTACAATTTAACTGACTTTTATCTCGGACACAGCTCTGTCTTTCTTTGCACACCCCGTGTATGCTTGTACCATTGCAAATAACCTTCACTATGCGCTTTCGTCTTGTGATAATTCTCATCTAACTTGTTAGTAATCATTTTCAACTGTTGATGGCTTCACTTTTCTTGAATATAATTACACTGAACCCCACTGACTAGAATTTACCAGTACCTATTTCTCCTGTATAAGCAAAATTAATTTGCTGCCTACATTTTGTTCTGTTATGAGTCAGTTGAGAAAATTACATAAACTGTGTCAGGGTAGAGTGATGTGGGATGCAGAACAGAGTTTCTCAGATATGTTATTTCTTCTTCATTTCAAAGAACCAAGTGCAGAATGTGTAATCTTCTCCTCTCCACACCCACTCTGCGCCACTGTGGACCCTTAAATGACTCACACATCAGAAACATCTAATTTAAGCATGGTTTGACTAATTTCACCAGTGATCATCACCAGTCTTTCAAACTCACATCTGTTGAGCATTATGTATGTGTTGTCCAAATCTTGATTGTGTGTTTTCAGTTAAATACCTTAAAACATGTCAGCATTTTAACTAAGAAGATAAGTCAACAGTCTAAGGGAAGCATTCTTATCAGATAATTGTGCACTGTTTACACACAGAACTTGCTGGAATGATGTTAGTCATTTTGGTTCATGTAATTACCATTCCTATAACACAGCCCCATCTTGAAAAACTGCTCTTCTGAATTTATCCTACAGAAGACAAGGATGCTAGCTGAATCAGCAATGCAGAAGGCCTTGCCATGCTATCTTGTCTTCCCCCTCACCCCCAGCCCCGTGTCTTTGGGGTTCTCTCTTGTTTAGGTGATGGCAGCAGGTAAATCCCAGGTTGTTGGCCTGAGAAGACTAAGGCTGGTTGAGTTCAACATGAGTATTTTCCTGGCAATTTCATGTTCTCTAGCTGTTATTCACTGGCATGTGTTCAGACCCTCCCATATACTGAAAAGTTAAGCCATGCAGGGCAAAAGGAACCTTTTGAGCCTATCTTGATCCAGGCCAACCTCCATGGGTCCAGACCAGCTCACTGGAAAATGGCACTGCAGTGTAGGGCCAACTAGTTACAAATGGTCCTTTAGTTGCTAAAACCCCTTCTGGAATGGGCTACTGGTCTTCCTGCTTACTTGAAAGTATACGTCTATCAATTAAAACTCCTTAAATGTATTGTATACTACATATACCAAAAACTAGAATTTTTAAAGGATGGGATTTTTGAAGAATTGAATAAAAGTCCTAGATATTTTTTTCCAGAATTTCAATAATATGTTATTTCTGCACACTCTATCCTGAAAATGTCTATTCTAAGATACATGTGTAATATTTCTATATCCAGACTAAATACCATTGTAATCTCTCCAATATTACCACTGCTTGTTATTCTTACTATATCCACTTTCGAGATTTGTTAAATTTCAAGAATATGGAATGATTAGAGAACCATGTAAGTTTATATATTCTTTCTTGAACACATGCTTTTTAAAGGTAAAGGTTTCAAAAACATATGTTAAGAGGGTTTGATGATAATGCAACTAACCCTGATACTTCACAGGAAAACAAAATATTTTCGTAGTCATAGAACATCTTAACATTTTTTTCAGAAATGTATTTTCCAGAGTGGATATAATCATCCAGACTTGCTTTCTAATTCTTCTAAAATATAGCTCTAATGATTGTTCCCTTACTCTATACTTATTTTATTTTCAAATGTATCTATTACCTCACCTCTAATATAAGAACACCCCCTTTTTAATTCAGACAGCTTTTCAAAGATATAGTCAGTATTGATTATGAAACAGAAATGTTAGACTCTATCTAAATAAATCATTTGGAGGAATTAGCATGACTAAACCTTTTCAAACATTAATTATAATTCTATTCCTCATTTAGATCCTAACTCCCTTGTTAATATGCTAAAATGTTAATATATTAGATTGCATTTTCTTGAGACACTTCTTTTATGTTAGCTGACCGTGTATTATTTTCTAAAACCATGTTTTACAATTATGAGGGCTAAATTTTTGAGAAACATGATCAATTACTATATAAGATTATGGACGTTACTTGATAGGGTTATGAATGTAAATTTGACCCATGTTTCAAATTGACTCACTCCTCATCCTTAAATTGGACCATGGACCTTAATGAAGCCTGCAGAGCATCCCCTTGAACCAGAGCTATCATGAATTCCAACCCATAAGGAAGATTCAAAACTTCCAGATATGATTCTTCAACAGAGGAACCTGGAGGACACCACCTGACCCAGGTGATCAAAGTCAACATCACTACCAATGAGTCATGCTGACGTCCTGTACCTCCTGACAAGATGCGGTGGGAAGGGCATCTTGTCAGAACTACATCACCTGAAATGCTCACATTAGGAAGTAACATGAGACTAACCCAGGTTGTGAGATGTGCTACCAAGTTCCTGGTCAAGAATGACAATGTGAAAGATGGAGTGACTACCTCAGGCTGAAAAGACTAAGGAGACAAGACAAAGTCAAGATGTAACAATAGACCGGCTCCTATCAGAAAAAGCACTTTACTATCACAAATGGAAAATGTGAATTCGACTGCTGAATGGTAATCAGTATCATACCAATGTTCATTTCCTGGTCTACGTAACAGATGTAGTCATGTAAGATTAACATTTGGAGAAGCTGGGTTCTAAAATAATACTTTGCAACTTATTTGGTAAGTCTGAAGTTATGTCAAAATGAAATGTCTCAAAATTTTACCGACTGATCCCAATTTTACCAATGAGAGGATAGAAATTTATGTTTAAGGGCAATGTTCAAAATACAGAGAAACTTGCAAGTATAAACTAGGCTTTCTACTTACTGGTCTTTCTACTATATAAAGCTTCCTCTAATATAGATTTAGAATACTCTGTCCCACTTTCTAAGATAATTTTTTCTGTGTTGATATGAAGATTGTATAAAAGGATTATGAAATCACAGAGGTACATCTTATATCCTCATGCAAGCCTTTGTTCACAGATCCATGGCTCCATTCCTCCCTCCTACCCACCTCCACAGATGTAGATTAGCTATAGAATTTACTGCTTTCCACTGCCATCTGGTTACCCGCATGGCTTATCAACCAGATGGTGAATTTTATGAAGAGGAGCTTGTTTTCTTTAAACTCTCCCATCTAGCACAACACCTACCACAGAGGAGGTACTAGGTAAGCACTAAAAGAAGACAGGAGACTGGGGAGGGGGATGTAAGTGAACATGGAAGGGGATAGACCGGACAGCAGCAAAGGAGAACTTGGGGGATATAGTGTTAAGCATATTTAGAGAAACTACTGTTTCCCTCCAGTGATCATAATTATGATGACAGATAATCAATATAAATCATACAAGAATCATGCAGATTAGGGTGAAATTTCTCCCAATATAGTATTTATCTATCTATGCTTGAGCAGACAAAGGCTCGGGGACTGTCCTGCTGCTTGTCTAATTCTGTCATTTATCTTGGTGAGCTACAGAGACTGCTGCAGATTCTGGGACTCCATGTCAATGAGCACTGCACGCAAAGCTTGTCAAACAATCACAGAGGCCCAGTATCATCACTTGAGTTTATCTCATTTTTCACTTTCAATCTCAACAGAAACACAATGTAAAAACAGGACTAGCATAGACCTGTTTTGTTTTTTTTGTTTTTTAATTTTTGCTTTTCCCATCACAAAATGGATGACAAGTAAATACAAATAAAAGAGTTCAAGAAGATAGCATTTTAAAATATTTTGATCAATATGGATAAACAATCAAAAATTTCTGAGCCAATCTAGATTATCTAGTTTTTCATTAGGTTTATAACAGTAAGCCCCTCTCCTCCAACTCGCAGTTATGCAGTTTCACTGATGAAGCCTTAGGTAATGGTAACTTCCATTTGTAAACTGAGATAACTTTGAAGAGAAAATGGGCAATATTAAACTGAATTTATGGCAAGTTTGTGCATTTTAGTGGCAAAATCAGATGTATTTTATTTTTGCTATGGCTGAAAAGAAACAAAACAAAAACTGAATTGTTGATTTTGTGTGGAGAAAGTGCACTGAATACTTTAGAGCTACTAGTATACTGAAGTATAGTAAGAGCTAAGAATACCTGCCGAAAAGTATGTCTAAGGATCTGAACTTATTTAGATCCACAGAGCTGATCCATGCCCAAATTCCCACCAGGCATTTCACAGTTCTATTGCAAAGTAACAAGGTAAGAACAAGTGTCTTCACAATTCACTCTGGTTGTAGGGCTATTGTGAAAATGGGATTTCTACACATGCGTAGGAAAAAGAAACAGCCATTGCTTTCTTCTAAGATAGGTGCCAACTTTAGGTAATCTACATATTGAGAGGGCACTGTTTGCTGGCTTTCCCCTCTAAAATCTATAAAATGTAAATTGTACCACGATGAGTAGGCTTTTCCCTAACCAAGTAATAAATATTTAGGATTCATTATTGTCTTTGTGAGTATCTAATATAAATCTGCCAGTTACGAAATCTAATTCCTACCTCATTTTTTTAACACAACCTCTTTTCAGGAGGAACATTCCTTTTCTGGAACACCAAACCCAGCTTTAGTTATCAGGAGACAGAGTATCTCTTGGTGAGAGATACTGCTGAGGTGTAATTGGCTGCATTGAGCATGCTCACCAACACGTTCCAGCAAGCTGACCTGAAAGCTGAGTGGATCCCACACTGAATGCCTACACATCTGATGCTGACTGAGGTAATAGGAATAAATTCTCCCCGAATAAGCAGGGAAGAAAGGGGAGTAGCAGGGAAGACAAGAGAGATGTTCACAGCTAGAGAAGCCAACTGTGGAAGAGGCACGGAGCACGCATTTCAGGGAAAGTAATGGCCCGGAGCGCAGCAATCGCTGGCAGCCCATTATGGTTAGGAGAGATGAAAACCACTTAATGCCTGGAACAGAGGCCGGGTGGTTTGCAGACACATTTTTTGTCAGCTAGTTGGAGGACATTAGGTGAGAAATGCCAAGGTGAGGAAAAGGCTGGACTTAGAAAAGTGCAGTGCGATTCAATGCGATAGATGGCTGTGAATTAACAGTCAGTTCAGGGGAGACAAGGAGGGACTCCTATAACAGGACAGGGAGACAGGCACGATGGCAACTAAGAAACACTCTTAGCGAAAGGCGCACTATTGTTCTTTAAAACAACTCCATACGGCATGGTGACTAGCTATATATACAAAAGCCTAAGTGATCGTTACAACCAGTTACTGAATGACCAGTCGCTATGATGCACACTGACCACCAGGGGGCAGACACTCAATGCAGGAGCTGCCCTGTGGTGGTCAGTGTGTTCCCACAGCCAACCTCCTGTGGCCAGCCAACCTCCTATGGCCAGCCAACCTCCCACAGTCCCTCCCCCAGGCTGGCCAGCCCAATCGGTCCCAATTGGGACGGGGCGAGACGGCCCAGATCAGCCCCAATCGCCGGCCAAGGCAAGGGAGCCCACCCATGCATGAACTCGTGCACCAGGTCTCTAGTCATTAATAACACTGTACTGCATATTTGAAAGACGCTGAGAGTCAATCTTAAAAATTCTCATCACAAGAAAAAACAATCTATAACTATGTATGATAATGAGTGCTAACTGGACTTATTGTGGTGATCATTTCACAATACATACAAATGTTGAATCATTGTTATACACCTGAAACTAATGGTAGATGCCAATTATACCTCAATAAAAAAAGAATTCCAACAGAGTAATAACTAATGACTCTTTCCTTAAGTCTATACCTTTCCGGTCAGCAGTTTATCAACTCATATCACCAGATAAGAGTAAGATTCTCATGATAAAGGTCAGATTCTAACACAGCCCAGAAGTCTGTGCCCTGGAGATCTTGTGGTGAAGGTTCTACAAGCACTCCTGGTCCCTTCACAAACTGTTCTACTTTGGTCTTGAGTTATCATGTTGAATAAAACCAGTAAATAGGCTAAAATAATAAGGTCACAAGTCATCTTGTGACTTAATTATCCTCAATGTCTTAATGACCAAATGTTATTTATTTATTCATCTTATTGGCCATCAGCTCTTACCATGGTCTCCAAATTCAAAGGCCTAAAAAATATACGTACACATGATTTCTCTGGCATTTGAAATCCCTGTGTATAAGGAATGAATCATTCGCCCACTAACTATATTTCCCACTAACTCTCCATCTCAAATTATCTCACTGCATTTTTTCTAAATTTTAGTCATTTAAAGAGTTTTTGTGTTTAACCCATTTGCATCCTGAACATTTTACAGTGAACATCTGTATGGAACGCCCAATATACATCAGACAAGAAATAAACACAAACTTGTTTTTCATCCCACACAATCTGCCAAGTGATTGTCTCTGATTAACTGAAAGGGAAACACAGAATATTTCTTGTTACCTAATCAAGGAACCCAACATTTCTGAGAAAAACAATAAAAACGTTGCCCAATAGCTTCATAAGCATTTGAAATTTAAGTAACCTTAGCAGCATGTATTTTCATAATTTTAAATTGACTTATAAGGATTACTTAGATACAAGCATTCTGAATTATTATGTGAAGAAGGGTGTTTTAAAATTTTTTAAATTATGTTTACTTCAAAATGTCAACTTCACTGTGGCAACCCCATTTAAAACCAAATTAACGGAAATATTTTAGTTGTCTTTAGAAAATGTTATATTCTCATAAAAGTATGATTTCACCTAATCACTACTAATTCTTTCTGAATCAGCTGAATGTTATATAAAACTGTCCACTGGAAAAAAGTTTGATGAATTTGTTAAATGTTCATTAAAAATGAAATTAAGTTCTAAATTCTTAGTCATTAACAATGCATAATGGTGACTGCTCTCACTTTGTTTATAAGAAAACAGAAAAAGCTGAGAGAGGAATTTAGTGCATGTACACTGTATAAGATGCTACAAATAAAATAGTACTGGCTCTAAAGATATATATGCACATAAAACACGTGTGTACTAACACATCTTTTCTTAGTGGAAAAAAATGCTATGGCTGGGCTAAAAAGAAAAAGTTTTAATCCACAACCTAGAAACCTTGAACTTACTCAAATCTTTCTCTTTTCCATAAATGTCCATCATTATTTCTAAAATATAGAGGCATTCAATGAGAACAGTAAATACAACACAAACCACCTTGACTTATACAGATACCCATCAACAAAAACAGATTTTTACCTTTATGTAAGGTGTGTTCAAATGAAAACATAACCCATGAAATAAAGAGCAAAGATTCTTCCTTGATCTTTCAAAGTTGGAAATTCACTCAGGCGTAAACTCATCAGCTTTATTAGGAACAGAGGTCTAGAGCTGACAAAGTGCCAAGTAAAAACGCAGATGTATAGATTTCTTGTCAAAACTTACTCTATGAAGGAAACATTCACCAGTGTTCATCACCAAATTGAGAAATTTAGAAAACCTTTGCAAATATGTAAGTATCAGCCATACAGCATGCTAGGCACTGGACCGGATATGAGCATGGTCAGGGAAAGGCCCTTCTCCTGATGGGCCCCTCAGTGCGGAAGGCACTCAAATGAAAAATCCTGCCCAAATAGAACAGAGCTGTGAAAGATAACGTTCAGTTTGGCTCCCACCTGGCCACCTAACAAATGCACCACAAACTGCCCACCATTGGTTTAATGAGTATCACTTCTAACTGACTTCTGTTCATATTCATTTTTAACCAAAAAACAATTTTCAAAAGCAAATCTTAAAAAAATCCATCAAAACCAGACCACCTCTAGAAAGAGTAGGTTTGAGTTGCTCATAATTTAAAGACAATAGAGAGAGAGTTTCATGTTCTCTAACACCAAAGCATAAATGAGCAGTTCTCCATCCAAGCACAGACATTCCCAGTAACCACGAGTGACTTCGAAAGGCCACATGCCCTACCTTTCCGACATAGAGGGGGTCCGAACCCATGTACTCCTCCAGCACAAAGAACTGATTCCACACCCAGCTGCGCTTGGTCCTGGGCCTCCCCGACTGGAAGTAGGGCTTTGAGCTGGACCTCGAGAGTTCTGCTTGACTCATCCCAGAAAAGCACAGGACAAGGGCGATCAGCTGCAGGAAGTGGCAGAACTCCACTTTGCCCAACTTCATCTTTTTTTTTTCTTTCTTTTTCCTGTGTAAGAAAAGAACCTTGACAACAGAAAAGGCACAGTTCCAGTTGGCTTGGCAGCTCTTGCCTCCGGCAGGGTGTCAGCTGGGAGTCCAGAGATGATAATTTGTAGAGCGTCCGGTTGGAGGTGGTCACCACCGCTGAATCGCCTTCGCCAAAGAATGGTGTAAGAGGTTCCTATCGGGACAAAGCGACAACTCGTGTCAGAAACCAGGACACACAACCAGGAACGTTCATTTACTAACTTCGCACTGATTTCCCCAAGATGTCATCATTTGTATAATTGCTAAACTAAAGATTATGAACTTAGATGGAAACTGGCAATCACCGTGGTCCTATGTGGACGTCGCTGAGGCAGGATGATTCCTGTTCCACAATGCAACCTTAAAATTCCGCGCTGCTTCTAAGGCATTCTACTTGAGCATATGGTTTATTGCACACAAATGGAACCACATCCATTAAAAAAATCATTTTAATGCTAGCCTTTACTTATTTAATTTTTTTTTTATATTGCAGGCAGTTTCCTGCGCTGGTATTAGGCTATGAAAGCAAAGCAGGGATTTAGGCGAATGGGAAGGACATATGCTGGTTTAAATCTCTCCTGTGAAACTGTAAAGAGAAATAACGGAGCACGAGGTGCTTCGACGCTGGGTGATTGATTCTGAGTCACAGAACACCAGCTGCTCTGACGTGTTCTGAGTTGATTGTGATCAGCTGAAAGCTCAGTCGTTTCCAGTTCCCACTCTTCAAACTTACTGTCACAGATGCTGTGGAGCAGGTTCGATTATGCTATTTCACTGCAGTGATTTGCGACTCCACAGATATTTACTGAACATCTCACAGCTAGGCTTGCGCATAGTAGGGTCTTCCCCCCCAGACACACTTATGGGATTGAATTATATGGACCATCAGAGGGGTGAGGAAACTCAAGTGTATTTGTAATCCCCGTTCACTGTTGGCATCAGCACAGAAAAAAAAACCTCTCATTCTAAGGTCTACTTATTTCAGTTACAGAACCCTGATTATGCAAGAGATAAAAAATCAGTTACAAAACAAACTTCCAAAAACAGAGAAATGATAATTTATGAGAAACTGCTCATGTAAATCACTATGCTACACTTTGCTTTAATTCCTTTGACTATAAATAAATCAACAATTGGGCAGTTACAGTGAAGGATTAACATTTGTGTTTTGTTTTGAGAGGAGAAAAATACAGTTTTAAGAATATGAAGCCAAAAGATAGCTCCCTATGAAGGCAGAAGCTACACTGCCTTTGTATTATACGCTTTTCCATCTTTCTACCTGTCTCTCCTATACCAGGGATAACAGTTACTCCTGTTAATTTCTTATAGAAAAAAATATATAGAAATACTTATAGAAAATGCCACGTAAGCAGAAAAAAGGTGAGATTTGTTAAACATGTTGGAATAGCCCGCACCACTGGAAGAAATGGATTGCACTGACTTTGAGCTCCATTCGAGGGAACATGTTCATGTTAAAATAGCTCTGTAAAGTTTTGAAATTTCAGAGGGCACCGTGGAATAACCCAGCTGCTTGCAGAACGGACTTGGTGTACGCCGAGAACCAGAAAAATGATAAACCATTATTGGAGCACACTGACTGTCGTCTGTGCACTGAACACATCTCCCAAATCCAGATCTCCCATCCAAGAAGCAACAATGAAATCGGTCCATTTAGAAACCACTCTAGAAGGTCAAGTTATTCTAGACTTAGAATCATTAGAAGTAACTTGGAGTCAGGCACTAATATTCCAATGTAGGCCCCTCAATGAGGTTGAATGTTCCTGGTAGGGAGGTCTGAGCTAACCCACCTGAGACAGGTTACCTGTAGGTAAAGATGGTGGGTAGGTGGTTAAACTAGGCAATGGTGCACCAGGATATTGGTCTATAATGAGCCAGGAGTTACAGTCAGGAGCTCAGGGTGGTGGCTTTTAGCGGCAATAGCTGTCAGCATGGTGAAAAGCACAGTCATGTGACCTCCCTCATGCTAGGGGCCACCTAGGTTCCTGGGGACAGGGAGGGCTGGGTTAGCATTGTGGTGACAGGACTGAGGCTAGATTGTGAAAACTGAGGCCAAAGGACATTTCCAGTTTTCCCCCTCTCCTTCCTCAAGAGTGAATAAATTTTCTCACAAAAACAGGGATGTAAGTACTTTGATCCCTGAGAATATTTTTTTTATTTTTTTGTATTAAAGTTTATTGTACTATTTTTAAATAATTATTTATTGTTGAAAGTATTACATATGTGCCCCTTTTCCCCCAATGACTCCCTCCAGCGTGCTCCCGCCCTCCCTGCCCTAGGCCTTCAGCACCCTATTGTCTGTGTCCATGGGTTATGCATATATGCATACAAGGTCTCTGGTTGATTACCTCCCACCCACCCACCCTCCCCCACCTTCCCTGTGAGATTCCGCACTCTGTTCCATGCTTCCACATCTCAGGATCCACTCTGTTCGTTCATCCACTAAATTTGTTACTTAGATTGCACATGAGAGTGATCATGTGATTCTAATCTTGCTCTGACTTATTTCACTTAGCATGATACTCTCCAGGTCCCTCCATGCTCCCTGGGGCAATTTTTTAAATGTGATATAGCTAAATTATATTATTTGGACTACTTTATTAAGTGAACTTTGATAGCATTGTTTCAGTATGAAATGTATCCAACTTCTAACAAACTAAGTAGCGAATGAACTTTGGGAATTCAAAATTAAGGGAGTTATGATAACTATACAATGGTAAAGACTGGGCAATGCATCGGACAGAGACAGATTCTGAGTCTTCAGTCAGCTAAACAATCTTGGACAAGTTATTTACAGAATTCTAAGCAAGTAAGTTGCAGAGATAAAGCCTCAAGTTTCTTGCTTATAAAACAAAAATGATAATAATGGCATCTACTTCATTACAGGATAAAACAAGTAAATCATGAACAAATCATGATAGTGTCTGGGCCAACTCAAAGCACTAAGAGAATAGCTGTTAGGGTAATTAGTGCCATGATGATATTTTTCAGTTTAATACTAGTTCTGTTAACTAATACTAGTTCTGTTAACGTTAGTTTGTGAAGTGATGTTAGTTTTCCTTTAAAAGTTATGTGAGGCATCTGTTGTGGCTCAGTGATTGAATGTTGCGCCATGAACCAAGAGGTCAGGGTTCAATTCCCCAGTCAGGGCACCTGCCTCAGTTACAGGCTCAATCCCCAGTAGGGAGCTTGCAGGAGGCAGCTGATCAATGATTATCACTCATCATTGATGTTTTTTCTCTCTTCCTCACCTTCTTCCTTCCTCTCTCTGAAATCAAGAAGAACATTTTTTTTAAAAGCTATCTGTAGTAAAATGCTTTAGACAACTCTCACGCTGAATGAAACAGTCTTGATAGTTCCTGTCAGTGCCAGAGAATATGGATCATGAACCAAAAAAATCTAGATGGATACAAACAATGGCATCAATTTTCTTTTTTCAAAAATAATGTAATAGGAAAGCAATTTCTGTAATTCTTACCAGCCAAAGACTGATATTGGAGTTGGAGAAATTCATTCCAGCTCACTCGGGATGTTCACTGATAGGAAGAAAACAAACATAATGTGGAATGGGAATAGGAACACTGGGGTCTTTGTCCTAAAACCTCCCCTATTTCTGTAGGACCTTGGATCCCCCTGGGATTTAATTTTCTATGTTGGCAAAAGAACTAAATTATCCTGAAAGTCTGTTGTGGCGAGCCGGCACGGCCATGGCATACTCAGCCCCAAGGCGCCTTATGTGCCACGCCAGCTCAGCCTGGTTCAGTGAACCTGAGAGGGGGAAGTGAAGGATGGAGAAAAGACAGACAAGAGAATGAAAGCTGGGTCTATGTGGACGCTGCTCCCAAATGGAGAGACAGCGCCAGCGCCTACAAGCAGTGTCTTTATTTTATAGCAAATGCCACAAGGCAAAGTAAGGGCGTGGTCAAGATGTTTACAACATTCTCGTGGGTTTCAATCCTACTCAATTACATGCAGCTGAACTCTATCAAGCCTATATCACTCAGATACGTGGGGCCACGTGTTCGGACCATACGTTCAAGCTTACAACTATGTATAGCTGTAGGCTATAATTGTGCTGGGAGGGCTCTGCCCTCCACGCTGGGACTTGCATGTGGCAATGAGAGGACTGTGCCCTCTCATTAGTCCGAGGCTTGAACCTGTCCAAACACTGTTGCTGCTCTCCACAGTCTGTTTTTACAGGTCTTACCTTTTATGCTTTTGACAGTTATATAGAATAGATTTTGTTGGCACGTTTAAGCTATGAAAAAGTGTGCATTGTTAAAAATTAAAGATAAAGGGTAGAGGGATTTAAGAAAGTCACAGTAATATAAAAACATTTGGCATATTTACGAAATGTAGCATGAATTTTAACATGAGATGTTTAACTTACTCTTCTTGACTCTGGATAAGACTGTCTCCCACACAACAAGATTATGGATTTATCAAACTGGCTAGAACATCCCAACAAGGTGAGTTAAGGAGCATGACATGGGGTCCTTTAGTCACAATGTAACATTTGTGAATAAGAGATACCTGAGAATTTTGTATTTTCCTATCTAAGTCAAGGGTGCTTAAGCAGCCAGTATTAACATGAACCTTGATGAAGAGGGATGTCTGCCCTTTCTGTGTACCACAGCATCTAGAACAGAAGCAGACACATAACTGGCAGAAAACAGTTATGGACTATTTGTTTTCATTATAATTAAATTCATTTTTATTTGTTTAAACATGTTTTTACTGAATTTAGAGAGAGCGCAAGGGGAAGGGAGAGAGGGAAATATCGATCAGCTGCCTCCTGCACACCCCCTACTGGGGATCCAGCCAGTAACCTGGGCATATAGTATGCCCTGATTGGGAACAGGACCAGACAATGCCCACGAACTGAGTCACATGGGCCAGAGCTAAATTAATTTTTAGCATCAACACTTAACCATGTGCTAAGTCAATATATAAACTGCTTGCTAACTCTACTGTGTTTATGAGTCACAATCACTTTGAAAACAATTCCATTATATTTCTCAGTGGAGTCTGAAGTATTTGCCAAGGCCCTTGAGCCAAATGTTCTTTACCTTTCTTGAAGGTCTAGAATGTACAAGGATACCTTGCCTGGCTTTACTGGAGGATGGAAATTCTGTTTCATGAGGAAGATAAATGCCTCAATAATACCCTTTTTGGAATGTGCTTATAAAACTGGGAAACTATATGAATGGCTGTGATCCGAGTGGGTGTGTTTCATGAGTGTCTAAGTCTGCCAGGAATATACACCTGAGAGCGGGTCGGATGTCCCCTTTCTTAGTCAGGCTTCCCCAAATTCTTCCCTTCCTTTCAATCTTTACCTTTCAATCTTTCAAGGTAAAGGCCAGTACAGCAGTCCAACCCAAGTCATCCCGTGTTGTGATGTCATGCAAGAAATGAGGGGTCCTGAACCAGTATGAGGAACCTCTAGTTATCTGTGTTATCAAACACAAGGACCAAAACTTGAACTTGAGATTTCCTATTGCCTCGCCCTCCAGACAGACTTCCTATCATCCCACAGATGTTAAACACACAAAGGCACCATGCTATTATGTTTTATATATATATATGAACTTGAGCGCACAATCCATCACAATTGTTGACTTTTTCACAGTGGGGTTAAATATTGCCTCATGAATCGGAGCTAAAACCTGCACCCTCCCTTCTTAGATTTCCGTATCATTCATCTTCTCCCTTCCTTTGGCCTCCTCCCCGCTCTGAGTATCATATGCAGGTGCCAACAAGGGGCAAGTCACAGCAGAAGCAAGCAAAGACCTCTGCCCCCAAGCTGTGTTGTGTCATCTTGTCTTCAGTGGGCAAGCGTAGGAGAGTGACCCGCTACAGGTCTGGCGAGCTGACTAGCTCAGGAAAAAAGCCAGTACAGAGAAATGATGTATGGTATTCAGTTTAGGTAACGTCTACAGATCTGTGTCAACTTCTGGACAGTTACAAATGGGGAGCATTATAACTCTGAGGAGGAAGCCAGGAATAGGTTATATCTGAAGAGAGGAGAATGAATAGGAGCCAACCACAGATGTTTGGGAGAGTCATGGTGATGGCTACAGGACTAATAATTAATCTAGAATAAAAAATTATCTGAGTAATATTTAGAATGTGTTGTTTTTGCTCTGATATTTTAAAGATAAAACTTGTATTTTTTTCATTTCTAACATTTACTTTTCCCCCAAACAACACATGAAAATCACAATACTGTGATCAGCACAACACACCTTAATCAAGAGAATACAAAATGAAACCTTGCAAAGGAAATTTTAAATGATTGAAGCAAAAAGGAAAAAAAGAGGGGGGGTGTGAATCAGTCAGGCAGTATTTACTACTCAAGATCACTTATTTGACCTGAAGTCACTTAATCATGCTACATTTTGCTCTAATTATTTTTGTTCAACTAAGTGGCAACAATTATATCCAAGTACGTAGACAGTTTATTATTCATTTAACCTTAATAGCCAATATTATTTAGCAAAATGAATTCATTATTATAAAATTTCCCTGGATTTTCTGCTCCACTTAACTGTGAAACCACTTTTAAAAATCAGATCAAGTCACAATAATGCTCTTAAGCGAATGTTTTGTTCATACCTAAAACAATGACTAAAAATTCCTTACCGACAACAACGAAATTTACTTATGAATCAGCATACCAATCGTTAATTAGTAAAAGCACAAATCCTCCAGATCCTGTTCCATCTCAAAAGCAACATGCTAAAAACATGACAAGTAGCATCAAATGTATAATATTCAGCCACTCCCATTTATATACAACCATACAAGTAGTTTTCAACAATGCCTAATTACCAATTAATTTACGTATGCTAAACTGCTTTTTAAAAGGTACCCAGTGCTATATGCCTTCTGGAAATAACTTGAGCTTTAAAATATGACTATCAATTATATTAAAATAAAATATATTACTATTTTAGCTTTTGTTGACACTTAACATGGAGTCTGATATTAAATAAAAACAATGGTTTACAGTATATCTCAGTAAAGACTTTATACCATCACAGTTTCTCCAAATTATGGGCAAGAGCAGCTCTCATGCTTCTGTGTCTGAAGTTAACATCCTTAGTGGGCCTTTGACATTGTTTGAAAATATACTTAGTGTATATTTCACCGCAAACACACTGTTTATCATCTGTTGATAGTACTGACTTACGGAAGTTTTGTTCTCTTAAAGGTATGTACAGTTTACAATTAGATGGGACATAACAGCCACAAAATAAATTCAATAATATGCATTTTCTAGGACAACAATGGTAAAAATACTTGAGGACTGTCAGTGTGCTTGACAGAAAGTAATGCATGAGAATTAAAAAAAAAAAAAAATCCATAATGGATGACTGCCAGACACTTCCAGAATCTAACTGATATTCCTCCGGATGTTTGCTGGCTGATCTATAAAACATAATTGTACAAGGCTTCACAGTTGTAACAATAGCAAAATGGGAGGAAAAAATCTTTCTGTTGGCCTCCTGAGAGGAAACTGTCTCATCCCAAGACTGCTTTAAAAAAAACTGGACTACGTTTGACAAGCAACACGTTTTTAATGAATCCTCATGAAGGGCGAACAATATACATGCTTCAAAGTGGGACTGATAGCACTTCACAGCAGTGGTGAGAGGGCGCTGTAAAGGTATCACCGCTGCTTTAAGAACAACCTTCCATTCACCGGTTCTGTTGTACGGTCAGAGAAAAGAAGCCTGTTCTGTTCTAGACATTCCTTGGGTATTAAACGATATTACTTAAAGTCAATGACAAGTCCGCCTCCTGGTTCGTCCAATGTCTTTTTTAAAGACCTTCATTTGTCCTCGCCTTCCCCGGGACAGCTGCCACCCCTTACCACTGAGGTCCTCATGTGATTTATCTCTGTACATAAAGTTAGAGGCCTGCTCTGTAGCAGGGACCATATTTGCTCATTGACACTTTTACTTCTTTTGAAAGCAGATCTACCAAATGTGTTTGGGGGAACGCAGGAAGGTGAAAAGATATGTTCTAAAGTCCTCCTCTTCGTGAATGAGCAGAGGTGCCAGCACAGAGAGAAAATGGTCCAGGACAAGGAGCACGTTAGCGGCTGTGGCCACCCTACTTGAAGCTGAGTTATTAAGGGCAGTACCTACAGGATGAAGATGTCATTTCAGTACTGGTTCTCCTGAGGGTTCATGTTACAGGAAAAAAAACCATAAAGACGTCCCCAATGCACTGCTCCTCATGACTGAAGATCCTGCACATGGTAGAACCACAGATGAATAACATACATGAACTGGAACGCATTTTAGAAAAACCCAAGGCAGGCTTGTCTTCTTTATGAAGGACAAAATCAAAATCTACAGAATCCAGCTAGCGCAATGCCCAAGGTCACACAGCCAGTTACTGATGGAACTGGGCATGACTAGATGCTACGGGTAATTTAAAGGGGCTGTTAAGTATTTCTCACTCTGATAATGAAGTGCTTTTTAATTTATTATCTTTGGAATGTGTCAGCTTCTCCAAAAGCCAAGAAAAGCAGCGTTGATCTCACTGAAATTGTTATATGGCCATGAGTTTGAATTTTCAAAGCAGGAAATCATCGGGATTTTCCATCCAGCAGGGTAAGGAGGGCAGAAGAAGAAGAAGAGAGTGACAGGACCTGTTGTTTAGGATTACATGTCCAGTTGGAGAAAAAAAAAATGGAGGGTGAGGAGAATCCAGCTTTAAAACTGCTTCCCCCCTTCTAAACAACCCTGGTGATTAAAAAATAACTTCCTCCTATACTGTGACACTATAGAAGTAAACTATTTCCACTGAAATTTGAACAATGGCCCACTGAATGTTTCAGAAATAGGATACCAACTCAGGGAAATATCTTAGAACGTAAGAATGTACAGGTATGATTATTTGGTTGTTTGTTGCTGCAAATCTTGAATAGGAGATGAATCTGCTCCTAATGTACCCATTATAATCATTCTAGACTTAGCAGTGCCACCTGCAGCTTCCAGTACAGAAATATACTACCATTTAAATGGCTTCATCTGTATGCCATTAAAAGTTTAGCATTAACTTCAATAATTTAACCACTGACGTAACAGCCCTCTTCTTTTGTGCATAAAAGACAATTTTTTTTACATCTTAATTAGTGAAGCTGGGGCTCTCTGTCACGTGTGACTTCTCACGTAAAAAAACTGTGATCAAGTCCATTAGCCCCCAGGTCAGACAGCATTACAACCACAAACCACAACCTCCCACTGTTCACTGGCCTAAATATTCAGGCAGGGGCCCTGGAAATGAACCACACAGCCTGCAGTGTGCCTCTGGTTATCAGACCACTGTGTGAAAACTTCGCCAAGTGGATTATAGTGTCCATTTCAACTAAGCACAAACAACCTGTGTGGTGGGTAAAAGTAATAAAAGAGAAAGGGGAATCATAGTTTATAGTTAACTAGAAGCAGCCTATGCCAATTAAAAAAGAAAAGGTGATAAAGCACAGCCCTTCTGAGCTCTTTATATAATAACAAAGTGGCAGAACTATATGTAAAGGGTTTTCCTTAATACTCTTACAACATATCTTAGCTGTATCAACTTTAATTTTTCATTTGCCCTTGCATTTACACTGAGCCAGGTACTGTTTATGTGACCTCACTGAAAGGCACCATGTCTCAATAAACACTCTGCAAAACAGCCAAAGAGAAATTCTACCAGAACAGAAGTCTATAGCGTAATCTGAAGTGAATGTACAGACAGATGTCTGCATATCATTTGCACTGATGGTTTCCTCAGTGAGGATTCGTGCAGAAGGACAAGGGGGATTGATGTTGGCTGGGGTATCTTTCTGCAAAGCCAACACATTCCCAGAGGAGGCACCCGAGGACTGCTGCTTACAGCTAGATCCGCTGTGCCTGTCAGAGGCTGAGATGGTCACACAGGACTCTGGTCACATGTCTTCCCTCCTTGTCCTCAGCTCCCCTGTATCACCCCATTTAAAAGCAACCGATTCCTTCACGCCAAGGACTCACTTTGCCATCAAATAACGTGTATTCATTATTTTAGAAGTTTCTGAAATTCCCAATTTAAGCTAAGGCTTTTGAAGCCTTCTGAGCAAGTGAAAAACATTTTTGTGTGTGAGAACCATGATGTGATACAAACCACTAATGCAATAAACGCAGCACTTGACAAAATCCAGGAAGGTTGAAATCACTCAGGCATACACATTCACAACACTAAACAATTTATGGGTTCAGTGCTTTAGAAAAGATTTCTAAAAAATCTAAGAAAGTATGTGACTGGACACACAGATGTATTTACTTCTTCAAATCAGTAAACATTCTGAGAAGTTTACAGCAGCTCTGCCTTCAAAAACAAACAAACAAAACACACACACACACACACACACACACACTCCACAAAACCCTAAAGGGCTGAATGATAGGGAGACCAGCAAAGACATTACCCCTGAGGAGACACAGTGGGTTGATTTTTAGATCCAGGAAGGCTGAACAGCGGCCAACTCAGTATGCTCTCCACCCTCTTTTCTGCATTGGACAAGAAAAACTAGAGTCAATTCAAGGGTAAACTGCAGTCATATAGATGCTCTACAGTCACCCTTTTATAAGAAAGGGAACAGCTCTGTGCTATTAAATCAATAAAAGTGGACTTAAGAAGAGTTGTGAGCCTGTCAGCTGATTGTTAACACAATCCTAATGACCTACTGCAGCCCCTAATTACAATAATATCTCAGGCTGTGAGTGCACAATGCCCTTTTATTAAAGCTGCAGCCTCGATGGCTTTGAGCAGGGTGCTGGTCTGCACTATTGATTATTGTTCCCTTTATTTTTCCTCTCACACAGACAGACTTTCAGCTAGCTGGACCAGATAAAGACTATTAACGCTGGATGCCACCTAATTGCTCCTGCCACTCCGTTCCTTGTTAAACACTCACCCATAAGTAAGATTCCCACAAAGTTGCCAATGTGACTACCTGCCTCAGTTCTTTTGAATTTTAACTCACACTGTTCCAAGTAGCCCTAAAGAGGAAGAAAATGCTTCTCGATGTATTTCCCCTTTATATATGTAACAAGAAAGAGCTTAGGTAAATATAAAGTCTAACTAGTTCTTTGGGAAAGTAATTTTTTGTGAGTGACTGGAAGCTTCCAATGTAATTATTTTCTCCCTTAGTTCCCCGCCCCCCCCCCCACTTGTCTTTATAAAGACACACTTAAAAACTATTTAGATGTTGCTGGCAATATATCAATGAAAACTTTCCTTTAAAAAAAAGGAAGGGGCTGCTACTACTCCCCTAAGCTCTTTTAAAATACACTTTTTGTGTGATGTTAATCTGATTTTTAAAGTGCATAGTTGTCAGCAAGAGCCACACAGTCTCCAGTTACTTACATTTTTCTACACCCCCCACCTCCACACCCCCGCCAAAGTTCTGTTCATGTACTTCTGCATTAAAAATGATCTGAACACCTATCTGGTTCCAGGGAATATGAGCGTGGGTCCAATTTAAAGATCCTTCACTTAATAAATTACCAAATAAAGAGAAGCTACTTTTTTTTTGCAAAATAAAAGGCATTTGAAGTATATTCAAGCTCCAAAGCTCTGAGACACCTAATCTTTGACGCTATCTTCACAGGTTCCCATTTGCCTACAGCTGGATGAACTCATTACTAACCTTGACTCACCTGGACAGTATCTAAGAAATCCTTAAGGTTAACGATCTAAACGTGCAGCCAACACAGACAAAAGGCTCTTTCTCATTCATCCACGCTGGGAGGTCGAATACCAGCAACTAGCAGCATGGAGCAGGTGCACCCACGGGGAAGTCCACCCTGCATTCAGAGCGGCAGGAGGGCGCCCTTTCCCCAAGGCACCCCCAAGGAACAGCGGGGCAGAGGGGGAAGCGGGACGCCCTGCAGATGCACAGCAGCAGCAGAATACTAACTATAGCAAAAAGCGAAGCACTCTTAGATGAGTTCCACCTTCACGGAAGGTAAAAGGAGTCCAGCGCGGATGTAGAAGGACCCGGCACACGCAGACGCACACCCCCTTCCAGTCTCAGACAGCTGCTGCGGAACCTGGCGGCCCAGGCAGCGCAGACTTTTGCCCCCTTCCATCCCAGGTCAAAGGGGACCCGCTGGTGTTCCTCTTGGAGAAGAGAGGTCCAGACCGTGCTTATCGCTTCATCCGAAGCGCGCTGGAGTCTGCGCTCACCCTGAACTCGCGAACTGCGTCGTACCTGGTGTCGGGCATCACCAGCTCCCCGGGCCGAGCGCCCTCAGCTCCATCTGCACGCCCGTCCTGCCTGGGTGCGCAAGCCCCACGGCCACACAGCAGTAACTTGGGGACACCAGAGAAACTCTACGCGGATCCCTCCGCCCTCTTTCCGCTCGATGCGGAGTCGAGCTTCCAAATGCCCACAACGTGCTTCTGCCCGGCAGAGCCGTCCCAGCCCCCAGCAGCCAGTCACACTCACCTGGGGCCCCGCCGCCCTCCCCGAAGCATCCGGCACTCGCCACCCACGCCGCCCGGGTGTTTGCATCCGAAAGGGCGCGCGCTCAGCGACCCGGCGCCCGCAGGCGCTCCGGGACCCAGTGCGCGCAGCTTGGCGCGTCGGGCGGACTGGCGGCGCCCGCCCGGCACACGCTGCGTCCTGCCGGACGCGGGCGTCTGCTCCAATCACAGCCCTCTCCGTGGGGCGCGGGCTCAGGGCCCCGGCCCGGGCCGCCTCCGCTTGCTCCGAGGGGCCCCGCGGGCTCCCCTGGGCGGCCGGGGCGCCAGGTCCGGAGCAGCGGGAGCGCGCGTCCGCGTCCGAAGAAAAGGAGAGGGGTGGGCGTCGGAGATCTAGGAGGGCGCCGGGGGTAAGGAGCGGAGCAGGTGATTGTGGTCCGCGTTGGTCGCCTGCAGTCAGCGCCTAGCGCGGCCAGCTCGGGGAGCCACTGAGACTTGGGCACCTACCGGAGACCCAGTGAGGGTTGTTGGAAAGGCAGCCGCTCCGCCGCCAGGCGCGCACACACACGCGCGCATCCACGCGCGCCCCTCCTCCAGCGCCCTCCAGACAGATGGAGTTCTTCGCAGGAAAATCCAGAGGAGCTGGGGGAAAGTAGGAGGGGCCGCAGCCCGTCCATTACTCAGCGAGGTATTTGCATTTGAAAGCGCGGAGCTGGAGGAGAGTTTTAAGAATTGTTACTAGCACCTTACCCTTCTCCCCTCCCCTAGCTGCCCTGGAAGCCTTGATCAATTGAACTCCTGAGGCATGAAGGCAAAGTCATAAAACTAATCAGAACTTACAGTTTTGTTGCGTGATAGTTTTGCCCATTCAATTTCGTCGGACTGCCCTAGTTCTACTCTTTACTTGCAGAAAATTTCCTCCCCTGCTGGATTCTCTAATGCAAAACTTCCGAGGTGCACTATTTACGCTCCGGTGGGATTGAGACCCCAGGCCAGGTGGGGAAGGGGATCCAGTCTTTTATTTGGAACATGCTGCAGCCAGTGGAGTTAAGCACGCTTTGTTTTCCTCTGTCTGCCCTGGTGCATGATTTCACCTGGTGGCCAGGTGTTCTGTTGCAGGGGTTAGGAAGATGAGTAGATTATTGCTACACACGTTATTTTTTCTCATTCAGCCAATGGAATTAGCTCTGCTTCTTATCCATCCTTAACAGTTGAGTCTTCCAATACCTGCTATGTGAGCATAGGATTCCAGTCTGCTTTTGCCTTCACTCAAGCACACTTGCTCTCCCCTTCCTGTCCATTTACCTTGCATTTTTCCTCTCAACTAGTTGGTATTTAAAATTGAATTATGTGCTAATAATTCTGCAGCAGACATTTTTTTTTTGACCTTCTGTGAAGTTCCAGATACCATGCTTCTCTGTGTTCTTAGCAATGCTTCAATTTTAAAGTTATCTCACCAACTCCAGGCCTGCTTGGATGGTCGCTTCATGGTCCATTTCCACTCAACCATCAGTCATCACCCCAAGTCAGAATGTTTAGAACAGACCTGCTAATCTCTCCGTAGACATCACCCAGGATTTCACACTATACTTCTCTGAGACACCGTCATTCTTCCTGCATCCAGACATTGAATCTTGGCTTCATCATTGAGTCCTTTCATGTGGTTTTCCTGTTAAAAATCCTCATTTTTTTTTAATATCATGCAATCTGTAACTTTACATTCATCTTGCTTTATCTAATAAAATTTTCTGAACTGGGACCTATTTTTATAATTGTTCTGGACTAGAAGCTTCTGGAAGGCAAA
Organism: Myotis myotis; assembly: GCF_014108235.1. Taxonomy (NCBI): domain Eukaryota; kingdom Metazoa; phylum Chordata; class Mammalia; order Chiroptera; family Vespertilionidae; genus Myotis; species Myotis myotis. Next base: position 47,966,310 of record NW_023416401.1, read on the forward strand.
GATTAATATTCAGTATGATCAAGACACAGCACATGTTTGGCCCACAGTAAATATTTGTGAAAGAAGTGAATGTTCATACCCCAGTCAGCAATAACATAACTGAACACACCAACCTATTATAACCTGCTCATTGGTGGCCCAGCCTTTCCTTGGTACGAAATGGTCTTGTGATCAGGAATCACAGCCATTGGTACTATCCCATGTTCATTTAACTAGCTTTAAAAAAAAAAAAAAAAATCAAAGGACATCACATCAAAAAGGAAAAAATTTGGAGACTACTTATTTAAAAGTTTGTTGGTTATACTTTTCCTCAAATTTTCCCCAATGTTTCCTCTTCTAATTATATGTTTCTGCATAAGTGTGGATCCCCAGTGTGGGCTTCTATCTTGAACCAGGTATTCCCATGCTGATGGCCTTCCTTTAAAAAAAAACTTTTTTTGCCCTTAAACCACAACCTTTACATATATTCTAGAAGAAGTGAAATGAGTTCAGTTCACCAGAATCTGGTTCTGGTTCTGGCATTAGCCAGCTGTTCCCCCTGGAAGAAGGTCTAGGTCCTATCCAACAGGAGGGTATAGGTAGAAGGCAAGGGAGGAGGGCAGATGATTCAGATAGTAACTGGCGGACACACCTTCATCTGGGGAGATCACCGACGGTCTCCCTCTGAGGAGATGGCACTTACACTGAGATATGATGATGGAAATGAGCTTGGCCTGTGAAGATCTGAACGAAAAATGACATGGGCAGAATGAACAAGGTGAGTGTGTCTGAGAAACACAATGTCCTGCATGAGGGGAGGTCAGGATGGATGGTGCAGGAGTGGTGGACATGGGACAGAGCCTGCAGGCCTCTAGGCCTGGGAGATGTTTGTACTTTATTCCTAGGAGAAAGTCCACATTAGGAACAACAAATTAAAGAGAGGTCCACATGATGAGGTATGTGTGATTAGATCCTTCCTCCTCTCCCCCTCCTTTCCCTACAACTTTTGGTTGATTAGAAAACCTAGTCTTCTGAGAAACACAAAGAAAAATTGCTGTACTACATCAACCCCAAGGTGCTACCAAATGTTTAAGATGCCACGAAATACAAATGTAAATTATGACAGCATATGCTTACTTATGAAATTTCATAGTATTTCCATATAGTTTTTTTAAAAATTTGTCTTAATATTTCTACTCATATATAACACTCTTATTAGAATCCCCTCAGCTGAAGGTTTTGGCTCATCAATGTCATAAGCTGCTGTTTGCAAATTTGATGAATGCCCCCTTTTCTTTCCTACTTAAAAAAAACCCCTCCATCCGATGTATTTTTACTATTGATTGAATTAATAAAAGCAGCCATAGCAGCACTATATTTTGAAGACAGAGGAATCAGAAACGGTAGAACTCTGCCATGGTTTCTGTCAGTGTGGAAGGTTATTTCCCTACATTGTTGTATCTACCAAAGCAGATGGGGTACAAATAAGAAGTTTCTGATGACCTTGCTGGTTAGATTATATTCTTATTAGAGGCCCGTTGCACAAAATTCATGCATGAGTAGGCCTTCCTTCCCCGGGCTGCCAGCACCGGCTTCCCTTGCAGCTGTCCGGTCTAATTAGCATATTATGCTTTTATTATTATAGATGCCTTCTTAATCCAAAACCAGAGATGGGGACTGGGCTTTTGGAAGCTAAGGGTCAAAGAGAAGTAACCATTGAGAACTAAGTCATTCTAGATATTCTGAGGCTCCCTGGGTGGGAAAACAGAGATGTGGCAGAAAGCGCTTACACAAGGCAAGCGCTCAGAAAGTTGGACCATTTATAGTTTCTTGTGAATGTCTCTCTCAATATAAAATTGTAGTTGTCATAAGAACATATCTTTTCATTATGTTATGCTTAGCATTTTCCTGAGGATGTCTACACTCTCCAATATATTTTATCTAATTAGGTATGCTTCCATCTTGTAGGAAAGAAAGGATTTAGATTTCCAGTTGCCAGTCACTAACTTGGTAAATGTTAACTGAACCCCTGTTGTTTGATCCTTAGACTAGGAGATGGGAACATGAGGATGAATAAAATACAGCTCTTGTCTTCAGGAATCTTTTCATTTGTTGGGAGAATAAGGAGGTGGATACATCTGCACACACCATACCCATTGTGACGAGGAGTGGGCAAAATGTCAAGTGTGGGAGCACACAAAAGAGGCCACATGATGAAAAGTGTTGAATGGGAAGAGAAAATGCTTGGAATGTACCATGAGGATGATGGGGTACCACAAGGAGTTTTATGAAGGGGCATTGCAATCATAACTGCGGTGGATAAAGGAACACCCTGGCGGCCTTTCTTGTTAGGTTTGGTCTGGGAGTGAGGACAGTTAAGGAAGTTATTGCAGAAATCCAAGGGAGAAAACCGGCCTGGACTCCAGCTGTGGCACTAATGTATGAAAATCCCTTGGAGGTAAACAGGAAATATAAGTAGATTTAATGATTTCTTGACTACACTTACCAATAATGGATCATAAATGGACACTAATAGAAGACAGACACATGTACCTATGATTAACATCACAGAACCACCCCCCCCCCCCCCAGCCATATCCCATGGGTGACTGTGTCACTCACGGAATAATAGAAGGGAAGACTCCAAAGTCTGAGAAAATACACCCATTCTCCTGCCCAGGATGTTCTCAAAGGCTCATTTCATGATGCAAAAAAAGTCCATCTGTCCAAAAATAAGTATTTATTTGGAGATTACACTTTTCAGTTCAAGGGCCATGAAGATATTCACAGAATAAGGGCACTCCTGAGACACCACCGAATTGTTTAAAAAAAATGCAAGGGCGGTCTCAGGAATTCTCTCCTTAAAAGTTCTCCCAGGCGAGGAAGAGGGTAACAGGCCTTTCAGGAGCTTCAGCCCTTATGCACAAGGACAACAGCACTCAGCAGTCTGGGATGAAGGCATGAGAATCCCGAGAGAAGATTATCTGAGGTGTTCAGTCTGTGCCGCCCAAGGTGCCACTTCTGCGCTGAGATTCCCAATAGCTTACTCCTCATCTGATGCAAAAGCCACAGAAGGAAATGGGAACCAGATTAGGAACCAAATGACACATAGTGGGTTGGAAAGTGAAGGTGAAGAATTCATTTCTCCCTCATCTAAGCAAAGCAAGTCGTACTGACTCTCAATTCCATTCTCCCCCAGATACCCAGGTCTTCTCGGGGCTCAAGAGAATGAGAGACTTTGTGGGTCATTGTTTATCATTTTTAATAGTACGAAGAAATAGAATTTTTTGCTGTTGCAAGTTAAATTTCTCAACATTGGTATTAAATAATGCCAAAGCAAGGGAACATTTATGTATTTAAATAGCAGATGATACTACTGGTATGCAACTGTATCTCTGGATTTAGAATAGTTGCAACAGAAATTACTTTTTTAAAAGCAGCTCAAACCAAAATTGTCAGAAATAACATATATAGCGAGATGTGTGCTATCTCTTGACCATAAAACCTTCTTAACCCTTCAGTGAGAAAAGTAATAATGCAAATTTCTGCTACACGTTGCTCTATCACGCTGCCATAAGCCACAGAACCTTTGAAAAAGTAGATTTTCACAATAAACTCTTTTCAAAACTATTTGTGGAGTGTGCTGTGTACCAGGTTTAATGGCACACATTGCAGGAGCTACAAAGGAAAGAAAGGCCAAGGCCCCGGGGAATATTCCAGGCACACACATAACTATAAAAAGGAAAGGGATAAGGCTAAATTCAGTAAGAGACCAGGGAGCAGTGTGATGCGGCACTGGAAGGAGGAAGATGACACTTGCTATTGGAGAATCTAAAAACCATAAACCAATCTGACATTTCACTTGGGTCTTGGACATGAAGGGTATGCAGATAGTAGGAGACATGAGACTATGGAGAGAATATTTCAAGAGCTCTAAACAATCTCCAAAGAGCAATGGGCTTAAAGGGGAATTGTTTTTCCAGATAAAATTAGATTTTTATACATAATCCTCTACTCCCCTAGACAGAAAAAGGGCCCCCTAGGCATGCCTTCTCTTGTTCCACTTATATTTGGGCCACTGTTTCTCTGCCTGTGCCCACTGGGCTCCTCTCCATGTTGCTAACCTGACTGCTCCCTGCATGTTGATGCAGAGAGCTGGCTGGCCCTAGGTTCTGCAGGGTTTATAGCTGGTGCCACTTAATTCTACTAGTGCTCTTCTCACACATAAAATGTGCATGTAGGAATGGCCTTGCTTCCAGCAGCTGCTTGGAGCCAGCCTATAGCTCTCCGGAGTACGTGACTTTCAGGCTAATCTCATATCCAGAAGGAGAATCTGGAGAGAAAACTAGTGAAGGAAACTGTATACCTTATGAAGAAAGACTTGACAAGATGAGCCAGCTTCTCCAAAGGTGAATTTTTAGGAAGTTGAGCATGCTTAATAAAACACCGAAGAACAGCCACCCTAACAGGTACTTCTGGTTGAGAAGAGCAGTAGTCTTTTTATGAACTTGAACTCCTTCAAGCACAAAGGAGAATCTGAAGCAGCCATTCTCTTTTGAGTTGTAAGTGGCTCCACTTCCCACGTTTAGGTCTGAATGATTGAAATGGAATATAACATGCATTTCTCCTTCACTCCATTCCCCACCCAGTGAATGGTTACTCTAAATCCCAAGTTAAGGGAGGGTCCCTCGCTACAAAAGACTCAATAGAAAACTAACAGGAATCAAGCTGAGAAGATATATCAGCACCAACGTAAACAGACATACCTCTTGAATAAAATAAGGCATGATAATTCCTAATACATTTGTTTATTTGAGAATAAGTTGTGGAAATGAATACTCATTACGCTCTGTTTATTTAGTTAGGGTTTTTTACATTTAATGCTGACAGAAAAATGCTATAGTAACTTAAAGATTTCCTTCCAAATATAGGAAAGTGTTAATGAGCCTTAGTAAGCAACTAAATTACCACCAGTCACTGAGGATAATTGGGCTCAATACCTTATGCGTGAAATGACCTACATAAGACAGCTTTGAAGACACTTAAGCATATATCCTTATTTTATCAATGATGAAACTGAAATTCAGAAACATAAAGGGGTTTGCTCTTAATCTCATGACAAACTTCACATATGGAATAAGAATAAAAACCCAGTAAGAAAAGCACACCGGTTGGTCCATCTACAATATCCAAAGTGGGAGTCCTATAAATCCTAGACATTCAGACATAATTATTTGATAGTTTGCATTTCAGATACCAAGAAATGTGTTTCCATTTCATACCTTTTCTAAGCAATGGAAAAAGAATTTGGTTGTAGACACTCTCATTTTTAATGATATACTATATACCTTGGATAGTAATGAATTTGTAATTAAAAAATGAAATGTATTTTCATAAATAATTCTGTAGGCATGGCTCTCCTTCATACCTTAAAATTTTATTTAAGTGTAAATACAAATAATAATTCTCATTCTTACAACAGGAATTAAAAGAGTTGGTTGCTTTATGGCAAAATGCCTATATTTTGGATACTACAAAGTCAAATGAATAGCTCATGACCAAAATGTCACTTGGTGTTAGAATCCATAGTGATTGATAATTCTGTTCCTTTATTGTATGAAATAGTATACAATACTACCCAAAAGTTAAATAATTTAAAGGACGAATTATTTAAAACATACTTATGAGTACAAAGAGCTCTATTCTTTGGTAGAAAATTATTAGGCACTCTTTAAACATTGAAATATTCTTTCTTAGATTAAGACAAAATATAGCTTTCCAAATTTCTGAAAAAATAGCTCAACTGACCTTGCAAATCCCCCTAGATTACGTCTCATGTTTGAATGAATACAAATGTGCAAGACAAGTGATGTTCTCAGTATTATAGTTTGTTGAATCAAGGTGTGTAGTGCAATGCTGCTCTAATCACAGCCAACCTGCAGACATATTTGGCCCCCAGTTTTGCTTTGACTTTTGTTGTTTCTTTTGTCTTCCTGTAGATACAAGTCTCTATTTCTGACTTCTCTTCTACACACTGAAAATCGGACCACAGGAGGCTGCATTTTCTTACTATAAAGTATGTCTGACCTGGAGGATTTTCTATGCCCTTGAGGTGGGAGGTGTACACATGTTTATCACAGAGAGCTCACTCCTTCATTTAACTGTCAGGCCTTTGCAGGTGTGTAAATTTAGGATCCCTAATACAGAAGGTAAAATGTCTTCGTCCACTCTTGTGGCTGTAAGAAAACATCACAAACTTGGAGGCTTAAACAACAAAGATTTATTTCTCAGTTCTAGGGACTAGAAGTCTGAAATTGGGGTGTCAACATGGCAGGCAGAGCTCTGTTCCTGGCTATAGACAGCCACCTTCTTGCAGTGTCCTTCCAGGGCAAAGTGAGAACTCTGTTCTCTTCACCACCTAATATGGGCACCAATCCCATCACCGTCATGACCTCATCTAAATCCAATTATGTCCCAAAGTTCCACCTCCAAACACCATCCCATGTGGGTTAAGGCCTCAACATATGAATTGGGGGGAGGGGGAGAATGACACAAACATTCAGCCTTTAGCATAAGATATAGAAATAGGCAGATTAAAAGTCTAAGGATAGCTCCCCCCATTTAACCATTAGACATAATAAGATCTTTCTTATGTGTGGAAGTTATCTGTCTGGTATATTTGAAGTGACTAGAAAGCTCAGTCCTAACACAGCAACATTATCTCATTACCTGAGAAACCTTAGTACCACCTCCCAGGATACATTCACTTTATTATATGTGAGTGTCCAAATGACTTGATTTTTAAAAAATTTCTTATGTTGCCCTAGCTGGTTTAGCTCAGTGGATAGAGTGTCAACCTGCAGACTGAAGGGTTCAATTCCAGTCAAGGGCACATGCCCAGGCTGTGGGCTTGATCCCCAGTAGGGGGCATGCAGGAGGCAGCCAATCAATGATTCTCTCTCATCATTGATGTTTCTATCTCTCTCTCCCTCTCCCTTTCTCTCTGAAATCAATAAAAATATATTTTAAAAATTTCTTATTTTACTTATGCTATCAAGGTTTTTCATGCTTTACACACCCATTGATTTAGATGTGATCTTAGCACTTAGATAAATCTATTAGAAGCATGAGATGATCAAAATATGAATCATCTCATCTCATGGACACTGGTTATGAAACACACTGGTAATATTAGCTTTCCCTGGCCTAGTGGGATGGTCTAGATGTTAATTAACAACCAATTTATAAGAATTCCTTTCTTTGAAAAAAACAACAACAGCTATTTCAATTATGCCCACCATACTCTTCCATATTTATAATAAATGGTCTTTGTATTTCTAAATTATACTTTTTATATGGAATTTGTTTTGATATTTTTACTTCTGATTTAAAAATAGGACAACTTGATTATTATTAATGAGAGGCATAGGAGGCATGAACACAACATTGTACTTTTATATTTTTAACAGCACACATGTAAATAGGATTGGGAGTATAATAATGCAGTTAAACTGAACAGAATATTTTTAAAGACTATGAAGCAATTAACATTTTTATTTTGGAATAAATTATATTATACCCATTTTAGCTAGTAAGTTTAAAGGGCATTTAAAACATGAAATATATCATATGTAAATATACTATGCTGGTACAAGAATTTGAGTATTAAGTGACCCATTATATTTTTTAAAAATATGTATAAATTCAGATATTTTCAGAAATATTATGCCTTTATCCTATATAATAAAAGCCCAGTGACTGAAACAGTGGAATGACCAGAATGACCAGAGACAAGAACAACCATGGCCCATCCCCCTGGCTGGCCCAGGGCAATCAGGCAGGCAGGCGAGTGGTTAGGGGCAATCAGGCAGTCAGGCAGGCAGAGGTGGTTAGGGGTGATCAGGCAGGCAGCGAGCAGTTAGGAGCCAGATGTCCTGGATTGCAAGAGGGATGTCCGACTGCCGGTTTAGGCCCAATCTGCAGTGGGCATGGGCCTAAACCGGCAGTCGGACATGCCCCGAAAGGTTCCAGATTGTGAGAGGGTACAGGCCAACCTGAAGGAGCCCTCCCCCATGCACAAATTTCGTGCACCAGGCCTCTAGTTATAAATATAACAATGATACTACTCATTGAAAACTGTACAAATCGTTTATCCTTTTAGGCATCAATCTATATCTTCATATTTTTCTTTTATATATTATTGCAAAATTATGAGGATTCCAAAAACATAGGTCAGTTAAAAAAAAAAAAAGGATAGATATTGGGATTAATTTTTGTTTGTTTTAAGAAGCAGAAGCTGCAGGAGATAGACACATATCCACTGCCTCATACCTCACTGTCATAGTTGAAGTGAGCAAAATTGCTCATAAAAAATATCTTGCGGCCGAAACCGGTTTGGCTCAGTGGATAGAGCGTTGGCCTGCAGACTGAAAGGTCCCGGGTTCGATTCCGGTCAAGGGCATGTACCTGGGTTGCAGGCACATCCCCAGCAGGAGATGTGCAGGAGGCAGCTGATCAATGTTTCTCTCTCATCGATGTTTCTAACTATCTCTTTCCCTTCCTCTCAGTAAAAAATCAATAAAATATATTAAATTAAAAAAAATATCTTGCAAAAATCCCCTGGTAACTGATCCTACATAAATTATCTACATTTAATGGTAATTGCAGCTCAATATTAGGTAATTGGAGTAAGATGAACAGAACAAATTCAAGGGAAACAATAATCAGTGTAAAATATTCATTTTTACAAAAAAAAACAACCCAAAAACATAAAAACAAACAAACAAAAAACCTAACAATTGCTCTCTAAACTGTCTGAACTTAATATATAAAAGTTAACTTAAGAAAACTCCAAAATAACAGATGTGAAAGAATGCAAAGAAGCATACATTCCTTCCCACTTCTGATTAAGTTTAAGACTAAGTTATTGAGAATAAAAGCAAGGAGGCGGAAGGTATCTTTTCCATAGTTCTGAAAGTCCATTAAGCACCCAGTGGGAAGATATTCCCCCCCCCCCCCCCCCCCCCGCAGTTTCATTAGGAAGAAAGAGGGGAAAACCCTTTCTTCAGACCCATTCTGACAGAAGGCACAAAGAGACTACGCTGTGTGTGTGGAAACATTTCCACACTCCTCTCTGCTGAGGGCTTTTATTTACCCCCTGTCATCAGGAACTCCGTGCCCTTTTCAAACGTATTGTCCTCTGCTAAGACCTGGTGAAAAGCGACAGATGTTCCCAAGGTTATACCAGCCTGTCCACTATCCTGTTTCATTTTTAAAGGAAGAAGAAAAGACACCGAGAGGGGAAAAGAGACCAGGCCGGCTTTAAATCATCGCACCATTTTGCACTGGAGCAAATCTGCCTGCACATGCTCCGCTGGCCTGGCAGAAAGGGCCGCGCCTCCACATTCAGCCCGGGCTGATCCTTAATGCGGTGTTCAGTGGCCCTCGCGCCTTTCACAGGGAGCAGCTGCGTCTGGTTGCCAGAACAAATTGAGGTGATTCAAGCCACCAGCGGGGCATAAGTATAACTTCAATTCAGTGGAAGGGAGGAAAAAGCTCAGAACAGACCAACCAGGGTTGCCCACAATAAACCACAGCATTAGATTTGATACACTGGATATTAAGGCACAGTCATGTTGAAAAGTAGGCCCTAATGACTTAAGAAGTTACAAGGTAGTTGTATGAATGACAATAAGGAAAAATAGTACTTGGCCATTTATTAAGTTACACCTAATTATCAAATGCCCTATATTTCTGTGTCTTTCTGACACCTGAGGAATTTTCAATGTCATTAGATAAAGGACTGTTGTGACGCACATGACACATACAGAAGGCTGAAGGCTTTGATAAAGAAAAACACTCATAAGCAGGAAGTGATTTTAAATATATATATTGATTTCAGAGAGGAAAGGTGAGGAAGAGAAACATCAATGATGAGAATCATTGATCAGCTGCCTCTTGCACATACACACACCTCCCCACCCTACCCCCCACTTCCTCACTGTCGATGGAGCTTGCAACCTGGTATGTTCCCTGACCAGGAATTGATCCATGACCTCCTGGTTTATAGGTCGATGACCAACCACTGAGCCATGCCGGCTGGGCCAGCAGGATGTGGTTTGAAGGAAGGTGATGGTTAGGCACAGTTTGATAGATTGTGCTCTGATTTAAGCATAGACTGTATGTGAGCAGTTTAAAACTTAATGAGATAGATCTATTTCAAAAACAAAGACTTAAAGGAGCCGAAACCGGTTTGGCTCGGTGGATAGAGCGTTGGCCTGCGGACTGAAAGGTCCCAGGTTCGATTCCGGTCAAGGGCATGTACCTGGGTTGCGGGCACATCCCCAGTAGGAGATGTGCAGGAGGCAGCTGATCGATGTTTCTCTCTCATCGATGTTTCTAACTCTCTATCTCTCTCCCTTCCTCTCTGTGAAAAATCAATAAAATATATTAAAAAAAAAAAAGACTTAAAGGAAAAGTAAAAAAATAACAGAAATTAATTACATAAAAAGCAGTTTAAGCTGATTTAAATGGTACAGTGGGGCCTTGACTTACGAGTTTAATTCGTTCCATGATGGAGCTCGTAACTCAAATTACTCATATGTCAAATCAACAGTGAATGAGTGAGACACATGACGCTGAGCTGAGTTCACTGTGACGTTCACTGCGCCAACTAGCGGTGGGGTATCTGAAGCTGGCTCGTAACCCGAATTTTAGCTCGCAACTCAAAGCAAAAAATCGGCCGAGAGATAGCTCGTATCTCGAAAAACTCGTTAGCTGGGACACTCGTAAGTCAAGGCCCCACTGTACTATCATTTTTAATCAGTGCTTATAAAATGGTTAAACAAAGAAATTTTAAAAGAACATGCGTCAAAGTTCTCATATTTACATTTAAAATTAAATGTCCCTGATGCATTGGTTGAGATAAAAACAATGGGCAAACATGATCTAAGAACAGATGAGGTTCGTTTACTCCTTTGATGGAATTATATTCTTTGAATTAGCAGCATCAATTGCACCTTTCAGTTCTCATGATTCATTATTGTGCTAAAGTTCAAGGTAATTATTCCATGCTCCTCATTCAACCCCAGATCTCCCATTTCCTGGTAGCAGTGAGCTTTTTATGTTAGAACTTTTGCTCAGGGTATTTTTCTCCTTATCCCCACAAGAGCTGCCGTTTTTGAGGGGAGGTGATAGTCCTCGTTCATATTAAAGGATTTAGTAGAGAATCCTGCACAGCATATGCACTCAGTCAGTAAATGAGTTATGTTTAAAGATTAATTTAAGCTATTTTGTTATAAAATAACATCACAACAAATAAACAGATGCAAATATATGGAAGACTGCGCATTTTCCCAACCATCATCAAGCAAATACAGCACATGTTTCAACCAAGATAGTTACCTCCTAAAAATTATGAGAGACCAATTATTTTGTTAGTGAGAACTCACTGGCCTTTGCCTTACTAAAGTGACCTGTAAGTCCATTCCATGACCTTTAAGTCCATTCCATGGTCGTTTGAATAGGAGTCGACTCTACTCTTTCAGAAAAAATTACGTAAACTCTGAGTAGTATTTAATATTGAGCTCTTTTTTTCAGGTGGCATCTATATTTTGTTACGATGTGCAGCTCTTTTCATGATTGGCAATTTATATATTCTTCAACTTGCTCCTTTTCTAATATATCTTAAAGCTATCCTAGGCCAAGAAATTACGTCCCTAAAGTTTAGAATTCACTTGGGTTTGGGGATTTAGTCACATTTTCTTTTGATGATTTAGATGCAAATAGAAATAATTCTCCAAGATGTACATGCTATTAATAATGAAGATGGAAATAATGCCTCTGTTTGGGAAGTTAATTACTGGTGCTAATAGCTGTATGCCAAATATAAATTCAGTGTATTGATTTGTTAGAGTTGTGTTCAGAGGGTGTCTAGTAACACAATAAAATTTACAGTGAAATTAGCAACAAGGAAGTTAGTTCATGACTATAAATTGCCATGGAGCTTAAACAAAGACATTTGGCATGGAGGAAATGGAGCCAATGATATATTTTGGAGGCGGGGGGGGGGGAGTTAATCAAATACATCTCTCAAATCACTGGGGGCAATATAAAAATAAATAGAACAGTTTTTCAAAAAGTCAGGTGACCTGTAGCTATTAAAATAAGAACCATGTATTAAACATTCATAAGTGGTTTTTTTAGAGTACCATTCAAGGATGAATAACATTTTTAACCTGTGTAACTCTAGGCAACAGGATATGAATGAGAGAAAATGATCCTAAAGATAATTAGACATACGCACAAGGAGGAGTAGCATCTGCAGTTACAGTAGACTGGCCAGCGTAGAGTTACAGCAGCTATCAATCTTCATGCTTCAGGGCGGAAGCTGCTCACCAGATGGGTCAGGACGATATTCCCCCCTGTGGAACAGTAGTGTGAAATTAAGTGTATGATGGGAGGTTTATTCCTCTTAGTGAAACATCTGGCAAGGGCCACCAGACGAGTTGTACCTGTTCAGAATGGGAACTCCTATTTTTTTTTTTTTTCTTGCAAAAGGTTTGCTTGTGCCAGATGAGTCATATGGTCCTTATTTTAGGTCATAACCTACTCTTCAGCTGTTAAAGAATTTTGAGTTGCTATTAAACATCCAAATGAACAAATGGGGGATTATTTGGAAATGGATCCCAATTATTCCTGAATTTTTTTTTGTCCTTATTGAATAAATAATAGTACAAGTAAAGGGTGGGAAAAATACGCCCAGTGCCAGATCAAGGCTGGCAACTGCCCCTCAGTACTGGTCTTTCTCTTATTTTGTGAGCATCTGAGTAAAGTACATTTTTTCACCCACCTGGAACTACACAAGGTTGGAATCTCCTCCGTGGAATGTGAGTGGGACTGTTATGTGCAACATCCGCCTCACTTGCTTGGGAGGGAATCCCTGCTGGTCCTCTCCTGCCCTCCCATTCCCACCATTTGAAAAGACGCTATCCAGAGGGGCCTCGGAAGCTGATGGTAATTATGGTCAATGTTGTCAGCCTGCGTCACTGGGTGGTTCTGCTGCTGAGAACCTGCGATTCTTCTCTGAAACCTTTTCTGAAAGACAAATAACTCTCTTTTTGGTCCATTGCCTCTTGGGTTCTCTCCATTATCACAGTTTTCCTACCTTAATGCATCAACAATTTTCATTTTCACAGGTTCTGTTTTTCTTTCCTAGGAGAGAAACCATAAGCATAGTATACATGTAATTATTTACTTTTTACATTACTATATAACTGTAAGCATAGCATATGTGTGGTTATTTACTTTTTAAATTTAATATTGAAAAATGTGTTAAATATATGAAACATAGGAAATGTACATACATCCTACCAATTTGTTTTAGTACCTCCTTTTCAAAGTTCTCCCCCCTCCAATCTGCTACTAGACTGAGGTGTTCTTTTTTTTTTTTAAATATATTTTATTGATTTTTTACAGAGAGGAAGGGAGAGTCAGAAACATCGATGAGAGAGATACATCGATCAGCTGCCTCCTGCACATCCCCCAGTGGGGATGTGCCCGCAACCCAGGTACATGCCCTTGACCGGAATCGAACCTGGGACCCTTCAGTCCGCAGGCTGACGCTCTACCCACTGAGCCAAACCGGTTTCGGCTAGACTGAGGTGTTCTTAATCTCATCACTACACTGTCTAGAATTGGAAAGACAATAAGATTGGAAGACCACATATTTCAGAGAAATTGCAGTGTCTGTATTAGCAGTCAAGATGACATGTGTGCAGTTATTTCCTCCCTGTGATCTCTATGATTTCCATCGTTGGAGAGAGTCAGACCAGAGCTTCTCTCTTTGGATTAGACCTTAGTAATATATTTTATACAACCCTTGACATTATCACCAAAAGCAACCTTATGCATGGAGCTGGTTTTAAACAACAGGCATTTGCTATGGAGTTTTAAATTGTTTTTCTATATTTATTCACTCACATGCGTATGTTTTAATTTTAATTAATTCCACTTTAAGAAATTTAGTAGGTGCTATTTAATTCCACATGATTTAGAGCAGCTGCCTCCATCTGAAAAAATGTACTCAAAGGAATATTTTTCAGCAAATGAAGTTGCACCCAGACATCTCACTTTGCATACCCTGGGAATACCAGCATGATGGTTCTCAGTGATAAACCCCAATTCACGGTAACCAGGAGAGAAAAGAATAATCCAGTGTTTTATATGACACATATTATTTGTTATGCATATAATACAAATCGTATTATCTGATAAGACATATATTTTCTCTCTACTAGAGCTTTGTATAAGCCCCAGTGATTTTCAAGCAGTCTAATATTTCTGCTCCACTCAGAAGTTTATGGGGCACTAACAGGGGCCATCATTGCACACTGCACAGGTCCTTACGAATTTTGGAAAGTGTAAGATAACATTTTTTAAAAGACTCTTAGTAAAAATTAAATAAAGCCAAGAAAATCCAAGTAGTACAGAAAATTATAAATAAAAAGTAAATGTTTCTCCTCCCCTTTGATTCCCATTCCCTGCCCCCAATGAAAACCACTATTAGCACTGTGACAATTTTGTATAGACCTAAACTTCATTTTCTCTCCTTACAGAAGAGACTCCCTCAGTAAGACACAGCAAATCCAGAATAACCTAAGCACAGCTGAGGTCACCAGGCTGAAGGTCGTCCCGCAGAGAAAAGCTTGCCTGTGCTACGCACGCTGAGTGCAGAAAGCCCACGGGAGCTGCCTCAGGAAGTTCTCAGAGGGATGTGAGCCTAAATGACAAGAGAAAAAAGCTGTATCTTTTGATGTTGGTTCATGATAGATTCACAAAAGAATCACAATGACAAGCTCAAGTTCAACCTCAAGATTGGTCCAGCACCCTGAGTTATAATAGGACAAACATATACCCTGGTTTTCCTAGGAGTCCTCTTCTATAACTGTCTTCCTGTCCTGTTTTTTACATTTGGTGAGTGATCTTTTTCACTCTCAATTGTGATCTGATATTAAACTCTGAATTCTATGCTCGCCTCAGCTATAGGACAGTACTGGATCCAACATGCTACCATGTAGGTTATTCCTGACCTTCACGCTGCCAATAGTGACAATTATTGAATTTAATTCAGAAAAGTTGCAATCAATGAGATATTGGGAGCCTTAAAGGAAGACATTTCTATCTGTCTCCCACAAAACTTCATAGGAAGGCAGCCTTAAATTCACCCAGGTTCAAGGGTTGGCTCTATGTCTAGGTGGCTTGGAAAGCTGATTTATCAACACACCAGGAGCAGGGGTGGTCTCACATTATCCAAGCTCAGGAAGAATACTGCACACCCGTTTATCAATTTATAATGAGCGATCTAATTGGAGGCAACCAGACACTCCACCTGCAGGCATGCCACACGGAAGCCACCCTATAATCAGGCTGTTACTTGGCAAGCATGAAGTCAGAATGAGGACTATTAGTTATGTGATTTAATAGTGTAAAGGCGTCCAGCTAACATAGATCCATGTAAATTGCTTATTATTTAATACTGTGCTTCGACATTTTACTAACCGCTCGTTCTTATTAACACTTCACTTCTCTAGATATGTTCATCAGGTTTGCTTTGTTTTGTTTTGCTTTCCTGAGCCCTGTCTTATCTGGGAGCTATTGTCTTCTCTTTAAAATGGCCTCACTGATGTAATTCAATCCATCAAGTGCCAGGAGGGGAAGGTTCTGTCCAGTTTTGAAGTCCTTCTTTCTCCAGTACCTCCACCCAGAGCAGTGCCAGGACCCTCCCTGGGCAGGAACACTTTCTAGTGGTTTGAGATGAGGAAATGGTGGTCATGTCTTATATAAAAACCCTATAATTATAGTTACTTATTTTTGTAGCATATTAGAATTAGGCTGTTGGATATCTACCCCATAATTTTGAAAACATTAATTTGCAAAGATATGTGCACCCTTATGTTCATTGCAGCGTTATTCATGGTGGCCAAGACATGGAAACAACCCAAGTGTGTCCTTCCATGGATGATTGGATAAAGAAGAGGTCCTAGGCATACACAATGGAATACCACTCCGCCATAAGAAAAGATGAAATATATTGCCATTTTGTGACAGCATAGGTAGATGGACCTTGGGGATATCATGCTAAGCAAATTAAGTCAGACAGAAAAAGTCAAGAAATATGATTACACTCATATGTGGGCTATAAATCTGAAAGCAACGAATGAACATATAAGACAAACAAAAACTCATAGACATAGACAACAGTATAGTAGTTACCCGAGGGAAGGGGGTAGCAATGGATAAAGGGGGGCAAGTATATGGTGACAGAAGATTTGACTTCTGGTGGTGTACACACAATACAATATGCAGATCATGGAGCACAGAAATGTACACTTGAAACCCATATGATCTTTTTAACCAACTAGAGACCCAGTGCATGAAATTTGTACACTCGGGGGTTGGGGGGCCCTCAGCCTGGATTGCGAGAGGGTGCAAACCAGGCCAAGGGATCCCATCAGTGCATGATCAGGGCTGGGGAGAGACGAAGGAGGGCTCTAGGGCGTGTCTGGCCCATCTCGCTCAGTTCCAATCAGCCAGACCCCAGCAGCAAGCTAACCTACCAGTCAGAGCATCTTCCCCCTGGTGGTCAGTGCATGTCATAGCGAGTGGTTGAGCAGCCTTAGCATATCATTAGCATATTACGCTTTGATTGGTTGAATGGCCGACCAGACGAACGAACACTTAGCATATTAGGCTTTTATTATATAGGATGTCACCCCAATAAATTTAAAAATCAGGCTGTCACATAGAAACAAGCCTTGGTGTCTGAGTGGAGGACACATGAATGCTTTTGGAAAACAACAGCAAAAAAGAGAAAATATTAATATTTAATGACAGACCTTATAAAAGATTGTTGTCATCAGGAACAAGTGGCTTCTTAAGATTGATCTGGGGAATGTGCACACATATAAGTATCTTCCCTATTGTCATAAAGTTCATTTTATTCCTGCATATATTATCATATGGCATGTCCTATCACACATTAAGTGGTGTAAACAGTTGTTTTATTGGCAGACAATATACACAATGCATTTTAATAGCACCTATCCAAGAACATATTTTATATTTGTTAGTGAAATCTACCTACAACAATGATACCTCTATGATTCAATTACCTTTTTAAAAAAGCATTATAGAATCTTATTTATGGCTTATTCAGTCGTTTCTATTTATGCCATAGAAACGACTGAATTGGCAAATTAGTATTGATTTGAGGTGGGGAATTTGCTTTTAATGTTGATATTACCTTTATTGAGAGCAGAGCCTATTTGGGGGATACTCAGAAGGGTCTGAACCCAATTCACTTGTAAACAATTGGTCCTACTGAGTGATGTGCTCTGTCAGTTACTGCTCTCCCCACAGGAGGAACCCCAGAGTCCTTGATTTTCCTCACCCCCTGCACCCACTTAGCAAACACCGTTCTTCCTCCTGCCTGCCGTCGTCCTTCCCACTCTGATTGCAGGGCCTGTTCCAGTCTGCCTGTCCTCTCACTGCTGGGTTACGGACGACACTCCTCAGTCCCCTGCCCTCCTCTATGTACACTGCTGCCAGTCATTTTCCTAAACTAGTTTGGGTGATGCCACTACCTTCTCCGCAAAACCTGTAGGGTCTCCTTGTGGTCCTTCAGGGGCTAGTCAGAATTCCTAAGCGTGGCCTTCAAGGCTGATGGTCCGAGCTCCGGCCACATGCTGCCCGCCAGCTGCATCTGGAACACACTTGGGTGCTCATGTTGACGACTTATGATTCCCTGAGCGCAGCCACGTTTTATACCAATTAACTTTGTTCAGGCTGGCTGCTCCCCTACCATATCAAAGCCCCGTTTGGCCTTTAAGCCTCTATTCCAATGTTGTTTCTTTCATAAAGTCTTCTCTGAACATCTCTGAAGAACGGTCTCTCCTGCAATCCCACAGCATGTTGTTTGTTTCCTAACACACCACCTACACCTTTACTTTGATGCCCACACGTCTCTGCCAACCATGAGTGTACCCTCCCTGAGATAGAGGCCGTGCGCATCCGTGGAACGCTTAGCTTTTCACAATGTACATTTTCAGTAAATGCAGGTGGAGCAGATTGCTGTAGGGACTGAAGAGGCAGCCACACTGATTTCAGACCTTTTTTTGCAATGTGCTTCCAATCTATATGTGAATAATTTAAAAATCAGATGGCCTTGTGAACCAGGGCAACCAGGGATCTGCTTAATCGAGGATGTTAGAGGAACACTGGAGCTCCGGGGGCTTTGCTCACCCAACCGGGGAAGGAGCCTCCTGGTCAGTAATATGAGTTATTTTATAACCAGTAAGCCAGAATCCTATAAGACCCAATGATTCCTTTCATAATAAATGCTTTAAAATGGTCACTTAATATCCTGAAATGTAATTCACAGAAAAGAATTCCCCTGTACACTTGCGGTAACTAAAATATATCAATATAATGTTCTAATAAAAAATAAACCAGAAATAAGAATAAAGCAATTACATTAAAATAATGTGTATTTCAACATGTAAACATTTTGAGGCAGGTGCAAAATTGTCTCTACCAATGTCCACAATGCCTATACCAAGACTCAGCGGTTTAGGCACATTTTGGAAGGGCAGAGAAATTGCCTTTCTAGGGATCCAGGAGACCTATCCCTGGCTTTTTGGGATGTGCTCAAAAGAAACAAATGACAAATTCCTGAGCCAGTCTCAAAGGCAGAGTGTCCTTCTTTGTTATATAGTAGTCCCCTTATCCAGGACTCCATTGGATGCCTGAAACAGCAGATAGTGCTGAACTTGTACATACACACCTAACATAAAGCTTAATTTATAAATTAGGCACAGTAAGAAATTAACAACAATAACCAACAATAAAATGGGACAATTATAACAATACCAGAGGCCTTGTACACGAAATCTGTGCACGGGCAGGGTCCCTAGGCCTGGCCAGTGGTCAGAGCCAATTGGGTGGGGCCTTCCTTCCCCCAGATGGCTGCTGGCTGGGGCCTTCCTTTATTCCATGCCGCCCCCCGGTGGTGAGCGTATCAAACTCCCAGTCTCCTGGTCAAATTCCCGAGGGGACAATTTGCATATTAGCTTTTTATTATATAGGATAATGTAAAACAATTTATGTGACTGTGTTCTCTATCTCAAAATACCTTACAGTACCATACTCACCTTTGACCTGCAGGAAGCTCTTTGGCCTCTTCCTGGCATATCCCAATTGCCAGCATCACTACTCTTGCCCATTGGGGCCATTAGCAGTAAAATGAGGGTGACTTGAACACAAGCCCTGCGATACTGAAAGTCGATCTGATCATCAAAGCAGCTAAGAAGTGAATGACAGGCAGGCAATGTATATGGTGTGATTCAGGGTGAGACTGAGTGGGGACCTCATGAGATTTCATCCATCACATTACTCAGAATGGGGCACAATTTAAAACTTATGAATTGTTTCTTTCTGGAATTTCCATTTAATACCTTGGTTGACCACAAGTAACTGAAATATGAAACTGTGGAAAGCAAAATCAAAGACAGTCAAAAGGTAGATGGGGGCTGGGGGTGGGTGGGGGGGGAGCAGAAAGGGAGCTGACCAGCATTTGAATGGAGAGAATGGAGGTCTCCTGGAGTTGTGAAAACCAGAGAATCGGGGAGCAGCACATTGTGCTGGAAAACGTGGCTCATTTGCCTTAAAGAACATGCTTTAACCTGCTTATCCTTCAAATCTGTGGTCTAGTCTGGTGTAAAGCAGTCCTGCACACAGTCCTCTCCCTGGAGGTTATAAAATCAAGAGGAGTCTTTAGCATCTATTTTTTTAAAATCTTTCTATTTCTTCAGGATCTTCCTTTTCCCACATGAATTAATTGCCAAGAGGACAAATAGGAATAAAGTGTGGGCGAATACTATTACTGCACTGTTTATAATAAAATAGATGACATGAAGTGAGTGCTTACCTTGTGCCAGGCTATTCCTGCCAGTTTTGAAGGTGAAGGTTAGATATTGGTGCTGCAACTGCAGGTAGGAGACCTCTGGGATGTTTTCCTTCTCTTGAGATTGGGCTGTTCCCGTATCAGCAGTAGGTTCCAAGTAAAGATAGAAATACAATTAAATTTTAGGGTCAAAACATCTGATTTAATAAGTCCTTTACATCATATAATTCAACGCTCTCATTTTATAAGTGGGGAAAAGAAGTAAGTTCCCCAAAAGTTAAGTGGCCCTCAAGATCTTTGGGCTTGCTATTGTCAGAGCCTGGCCTAGAACCCCACTGCTGCCAAATTACCTATGTAATCCTATATAATAAAAGGCTAATACTCAAATACGCTAATACGCAAATCAACTGGTCATTATGATGTGCACTGACCACCAGGAGGCAGAAGCTCAACACAGGAACTGCCCCCTGGTGGTCAGTGTGCTCCTACAGGGGGAGTGCTGCTCAGCCGGAAGCCCTGCGGCAGCGCTAAGGATGTCCGACTGCTGGCTTAGGCTTACTTTCCAGACTGTGAGAGGGTGCAGGCTGGGCTGAGGGACCACCCGGAGTGCACGAATTTCATGCACCGGGCCTCTAGTTCATGGATAATAACCTCCTGCACATTTGTGATAGAGCCAGAGCTCTTTTCCTGGCCCCTCACTGCCTCCCTCTACTGCAGCAGGCAGATGAGCTCCTGCAGAACTGGGCAGTACACACAGCCTCTGTAGCTACCCCCGCCCTCAACTGGGTTTTCTTCCCCCGTTCTCCTCCAGCACATTTCTTCTAGGAACCCGTAGACCAAGGATAAATATAAAAAGCCACGAGTCCTCATCTGAACTGGCCTCCAGATGCACATTTTTCTTCTCCCTACATTCCTATCTTCTCTCCTTTCACTCAGTTCTCCAAGCAGGCAGGTTTGACTTGAGAGAGAGGGCATTGGCCTCGTTTCCTACCTTAGGCTCTGCACTGTATTAGGCTATAATCATTGTTGTTTTAAGTATGCACTTATTCATGTGTACAAGGGTGATTCATCTGTACCTCCTAGGGCTACTGAAAGAATCGGATGGTAGTATGAAATCACTCTGCACTGCAGAGCATTGGACAGGTATAAGAGATCCATGTTCCCCTACTTCCAATTTCATGGTCATGATCACCGGCCTCTGGAACTTCCCTCAGTCACACGGTTTCTGGGTCATCTCTGGAAAGTTGCATTTTCTCTCTCTGTTGCTTTCCCACCTGCTAAGAAAATAAACTTGTAACACAGAATAGTGGGGACTGGAATATGGGATTTAGAGTACAGGACCAGGCCGAAAGGTCAGTAATTGGGATTTGGCTTCTTCTTCTTATTTCCCTCATTTATTTTCTGATTTTTTCCTATCCATGTCTTAATACCCACAGCACTTCCATGACATATTCAGATGGGTTATTTTGTTTCCATCGTAATATTGCATCATCTTGAGGCACAACGTTGTTACTGAGCCACCCTGTGAGGTTACTTAGTGGCAAGGAATGAGGCAGAGGAAGAATCATGCTAAGATGTTGCTTTATCCATTCAATCTGTAGACTACAGCAGGCCTGATTGCAGAATGCAATTGTCACCTAATTTCCAACACTTTCTGTAACATGCTTAAGCAAAATGAGATATACATGGAAAAGCTGAATATCTTGTTTGCTTCCTATGTATATTTTTATAAACCCCTACATAATAAAAAATAATTTTAAAAATCAAGTGGAGGAATTTTCACCTGAAACACTTCATCTTAAAACTGACATTCTTGACAATAGACAAATGAGAAGGAAATCTGAAAGGGAAAATAAAGTAAAATAAAAATATCATTCAACATTGGTTTCTTTTCTTTTTCTAAATTAAATACTCTAGTGTTCCTGTTCCCCTTCTCTCGTTTAAATAGAGCAGTTAAGTCTTGCTTCTCAGATGAAAGGAAAAACAAAATTAAAAATCTAGAAGCATCACTAAATGTTCTAGTTTTAATTTTATGTTGATGTGTTTGTGGTGTCATTGTTTTAGTTTTATCTCCACGGGTTACAAGCATACATGAAAAAGAGAGCATCCTCTTATATGGGAGACTATTTTTCACATTGTCCAGGGATCACAAAAGTCTGAGGGGATGAAAATTCTCATTGTACTGAATTTGCAGGCCTTGAATTCCTTCCATGGACTACTATATATTATTATATTTCACCTGATATAATGTGCATAATGTACTCCTTTGAGTTCTTTGTGGATATAAGCATTATTCCCCAATCTAAAGAAAATCAGACTAGGTACAAATCCTACAAGAAATCTGAAGGTAGAATATAGCTCATCCGTTTTTAAACACTAAAGTTTGCTCTTTCCCTCCTTAAACACCCCAGCTATGGGATAATCCCTAGCTGGTTCTCTTTAAGTGATTATAGATACTAAATGGCCACAATTACTTTGCCGCATGTGAATGTGGTGTTTGATGAATGTAACTACAACAATCACAGAGCAACAGAATAAGGAGAAAATTGCAGTAAACTATCATTTCTAAAATTGCCACACTGAAGCAAAATTATAACATACACACAGACAAAAAATGCCCAGCAAACAAGATCTATTAGAGAGAAAGCTTTACTATCAATCACAAAAATAACTTGGTATTCTGCTTTGCATGACCCAAATTAATGATTGTGTTTAGTCCTTAGATACATGCAATTAATAAAAAACATTATAGAGGAGGTATACTAGATTATGAAAATTCACTCAAGTTAGAATCTGAATTTGAGGCTTCCAATTTGTTTTAAAAAATGAACTTGAGGAAACACTTTTAAAAAAAATACATACTTTATTGATTTTTTTTGCAGAGAGGGATAGAGAGTTAGAAATATCAATGAGAGAGAAGCATCGACCAACTGCCTCCTGCACACCCCCTACTAGGGATGTGCCCAGAACCAAGGTACATGCCCTTGGCCAGAATTGAACCTGGGACCCCTCAGTCCCCAGACTGACGCTCTATCCAGTGAGCCAAACAGGCAGGGTAGGGAAACACTTTTAATTTATCTCTATTGCAGTTGTCAATAAGTCCTCTTACAAAGTGTGCACTTTTGCCCCACCCAGTGGCCACCTCATAAATAGGCACTGTTCCCATGAGGAAGAGAATTCCTTCCCCAGGTGGGTTTAGAATTAGAAACAAACATCAGGGCAGAAGCTGTCCCAGTGGCTGACATTCCTACGGGCTGCTGTCATTTCCATCAATGATTCTGCCATCTGCCTGAGCTGTGGGGCAAGCTCCCCAGTGTGCCAGCAGCTTCAGGCCACCACCAGACGCTTCATCAGGTCAGGAGATCTACAAAGTCAGCTCTGCACCCATCCAAACCATCAGACAGAAGAGGAAACACTTGTCTAGGGTAGGAACATTGGATGGGTGATAGGAAGAGGAAAGAAATAACGCTGCATAGTGAAAACAAGAGTCCAGATGAGGAGTGTTTACCCCACGTTAATTATATAAATTTGGACAGTGCATGTAACCCTTTTCCAGATCTTTAAAACATGGATGATTATACTTTCATTGCTTATACATTACTGTAGAGAGAGAAATAACACATTTTAAAAAATATATTTTTATTGATTTCAGAGAGGAAAGGAGAGGAAGAGAGAGATACAAACATCAATGATGAGAGAGAATCATTAATTGGCTGCTTCCTGCATGCCTCACAGGGGGGATTGAGCCCACAACGCTGGCATATGCCCTTAACTGGAATTGAACCCCAGGACCCTTCAGTCCGCAGGCTGACAGTCTATCCACTGAGCCAAACCAGCTTGGGCAAAATAACACATTTTCAGTATAATAAATGATCTGATCGGGATAAGGTAAGATTTCTATAAAATTGCAAGGCAAGATTTTTATGTGTGTATTCTGCAGGCCATATATTATTTTTCTCTGTGTGTCTCTCACATGCATGCATGCACAAACTCAGAGACCTAATTTTACAAATACAAAACAAGAGGGGGAAAGTAATAAAACACATTGATAGAATCACCCTGTCAGGGGTTCAAGGGAGTGTCTTACTATAAGAACTCTAGCTGTGTGGCTAGAAAAGAGTGTTGTTGTTTTCTTGTTTTTTGTTTTTCTTTTGTTTTTATTGTGAGAGGCATATTTTTATTGCTCCCATCACATTATCTCAATTTAGAAAATTATTTCTAAATAAATGGTTTTATAAAATATTATTTCAGGTTTCAAACACTAAGGTTCATATAAACCAATGCTACCTTGGAAACCACTTAGCAAACTTAAAAAAAGAAAAAGGAGGAACTTGCTTTTGAAGTGTCAGTAACAGCCGGCGGTCTGCAAGATGTCAGCTATGTAACAACACAACCTTCTCAGTGGCTCTGCTTCCAAATCCTCTCCGAATGTGGACACTTCTGTTATTTCCAAATCTTACAAGATGTGATAGTCCCTTTCAAACAGAATTTCAAATATTTTTCTTCATCCAATCATTCGATTACTTATCCATGCTTTCTTTAAAGGGTGGTTCATTGTACTCTTAACTTACAGCTTGGTCCTAATGAGTAGATGGACACTACCCATGCCCCATAAGGGTTGGCAGTGTAATTAGTGAGAACAGATTGATTATGGTAAGGTGAGGACTTTACTATCAATCACAATAATAACTTGCTATTCTAAGGTAAGGTTTGGTGGGAAAATAGAAGAGAAATATTTATCCTAAAATAGGTATATTTGTAGTCATTTCCTAACAATGGGTCAGTCATATTAAATCCTGGAGAATGAGAGTAACTCTAGGTAGACTCTGTATCTGTCATCAGGGATGAGGTCTTTTTGAAAAGTTGTTTTCCAGATAGATCTGTGGTTGCAAAGTGTGGGTAAAAGCTACGCGGTCTGAGACTTTTCAGGGGTCAGGTAGCTCTTCTCTTTCTGACTATATACCCACGTGAGGTTGGGTTTCTTCCTATTCTTAAAACAACGTATCTTAATAAAGAGGAGGCAGAAGCAAATATGAGGATATCTTGTCTTTTACTAAGTAAGAAAGTGAATAGATTTACAAAACTGTAAAACTGACAATTTTTAAAAAAACATTATTTCAAACAAAGTATATAACATGATTTGGTCTTCACTGTTTTTAATTAGTTCATATTACATATTTTAAGATTTTATGCTTTAAATTAAAATATGGTAGTCTTACCCTGTTTGGCTCAGGGGACAGAATGTTGGCCTGTGGACTGAAGGTTCCAGGGCTCAATTCTGGTCAAGGGCATGTACCTGGGTTGCAGGCTCGATCCTTGGCCCGTCAGGCACATGTGGGAGATAATGAATTGATCTGTCTCACATTGATGTTTCTCTCTCTGTGTCCTCCCCTTCCCTTCTACTCTCTCTAAAAATCAATGGAAAAATATCCTCGGGTGAGGATTAACAAAAAATAATAATGAAATGTGGTAACTATCAGTAGGTATAACTCATGTTAATGAATCTTCTTAAGGTTCTCTATAATTTTTTTTTAAATATATTTTATTGATTTTTTACAGAGAGGAAGGGAGAGAGAGATAGAGAGTTAGAAACATCGATGGGAGAGAAACATCCATCAGCCGCCTCCTGCACATCTCCCACTGGGGATGTGCCCGCAACCCAGGCACATGCCCTTGACCGGAATCGAACCCGGGACCCCTCAGTCCGCAGGCCGACGCTCTATCCACTGAGCCAAACCGGTTTCGGCAAGGTTCTCTATAATTTTAAAATATGAAATGGCTCCTATCTTCAGGAGCTCATTATATAATAGGAATTATTTTGATCAGTTATGCAACTTTATATTCTTAATGCTTTTCAAAGTCACAATGCAGAACAGCCAGACTTTGGCAGAAGATAATTTTTATTTTTGTTCCATTTGAAATATTACATTGAGAAAAATAAATTTGTTAATTACTTGTTGTCAGTATATTTCTAGAAATCAAAGATTTCTAATGTTCTTATATCTAATTTCTCATTAGCAGGTTTGTTGTTGTTTGCTTATGTTATGTTTCCTTGGATCAAAGGATTTGTAAATTTTTACTGGGGATATATATATATATATATATATATATATATATATATATATAACTCAAAATTTGCTATTTTATCCATTTTAAGTGTACAATTCAGTAGCATTTTATATCATAAATTTGTGCAAATACCACCACTATCTGTTTCTAAAACTCTATCAACAATCCAAACAGAAGTTTTGTAATTATCACACTCCCTATCCCACCCTCCCTCTAGCATTGGGTAATCTCTAAGTTACATTCTGTCTCTATACGTTTGCCTATATATAAATGGAATCATACAATACGTGTCCTTTTGAACCTGGCTTATTTCAGGTAGCATATTATTTCAAGACTTATCCACGTTGTAGCATGTATCAAAATTCACTGTTTTTAAGACTGTTTAATTCTGGAGTTATCTGCCTCTTTCTTCAGTCTCTCAGCCCCAGCCTATTTTGGCAGTCAGTTCCAGTCCACCTTAAGAAATTTTCCCAACAGTTTTATTATATCTCCGTATTGATATTTCTATTTGTTTATACATCATTTTCTTGACATTTTCCGTACCTTTCATTAGTTCTTTAAGCATCTTTTAAAAAGTTGTTTTAAAGTCTTTGTCTAGTACATCTGCCATCAGGTCTTTTTTTTTTTTTTTTTTTTTTTTTTTGGGACAGTTTCTATTTTTTTCCCCCCCTTTTAAATCGGCCACATTTTTTTCCTGTTTCTTTGTATGTCTTAAAATTTTCTGTTGAACGTTAGATCTATGAACCTAAGAATGTGGTAACTCTGGATATCACATTTATTTCCTTCCTTAGGATTTGTTGGATTTTAAGGATTTTTTTGTTGGTATTTTTTTAATTGTGTTGGTTTGTTTGATTATTTTAGGCTACCTTGTGACAAGGATCAGCCTGAGGTCTTCTCTGATCTATGCCTTTCTCTGAACATGTGTGATCACTTTCTAATTTTCCCTGTATATATAATTGTTTTTAAATGTTCAATTCTTTAATGTCTGTGTTTCAAAAGGGGGGAAGAAGCAAAAAAATGACAACACAACAACAAACAAACAACAACAACAAAGGGTGTCAACCCTTTAAATTCCCTGGATGTCACCTCAGTAGAAGGCAAAGGGGATTGCAACAATGGGGGAAGGTTAAAAAAAGAAAAGCCCATCTCTTTGTTTATACTTCTTTGATTAGAATCAGAGCACAGATCCACCATATTTTTAAGACTGAATCCTTTTTGTCTACCCTGGCTTATGTGAAATGTCTGTAAACTGATCCATAAACATGTGCACAGCTTCTTGTCAGGGTGCTAAGGGATTGGAGATGGGTAGCAGTAATGTGCTAATTGCAGAAATTGACTGACATGAACTGCAATGTTCCCTCCTAGCCTTCCCTAGAAATTGCAAGCCTTTAATAGACCCAAGATCTCAAAAATAGACACATCACAGAAATTCTGCCAATGCCACTAAGTTTTACCACTGCTTTCTACTTTGCCATCTTCCCAGAATCCTCCTCATGCATATATTTTTTAATTCTTACATCTTCTTGATGAGTTAACACTTTTAACAATACTTAATATCCTTTTTTTGTCTTTTATAACTTTCACAACCTATTTTATCTAGTGTTGGTAAATTCCCTAGTTCTCTTTTGGTTATTCTTTGCATATAATATGTTTTTCCATTCTTTCAGTTTTAAAACTATTTATGTCTTTGGATCAAAAAAATCCTCTTGTAGATAGCATATTTTTGAATCATTTTTTAAATCTCTTCTACCAATTCCTGCCTTTTGGTTGGAGAGTTTAACCCATTTCCATATTGATAAGAAAAGACTTTTGCTATTTTGCTATTTATTATCTGTATGTCGTAATGATATTTTTGTCATATTTCTCTGTTAATGCATTATTTTGTGTTTAATTGAATTTTTCTGGAACTCTTTTTATTCCTTTTTCATTTCCTTAGGTATGTATATTAACATTATTTTATTGGTGATTTTTCAGGGAGATTACATTTAACATATTAAATTTATAACAGTTCAATTCAAATATATACCCACTAAATGTAGTGTACAAAATCCTTAGAGTTTTGTTCCCTTTCCTCCTTTCCTGTTGTTGTTGTTACAAAATATCCTATATAATAAAAGGGTAATATGCAAATTGACCCTAAAGGTGGAACGACTGGTTGCTATGATGTGCACTGACCAAAGGGGGGCAGATGCTCGACACAGGAGCTGTCCCCTGGTGGTCAGTGCACTCCCACAGGAGGAGCTCTGCTCAGCCACAAGCTAGGCTGATGGCTGCGAGCGCAGCAGTGGTGGTGGGAGCCTCTCCCCCCCTCCTCGCAACACTAAGGATGTCCAACTGACATCCCCCAAGGGTTCCCAGGCTGCCATAGGGATGTCTGACTGCCATCTAAGGCCCAATCCCCTGGGGAGTGGGCCTAAGCTGGTAGGTGGACATCCCGAGGGGTCCCGGACTGGGAGAGGGCGCAGGCCAGGCTAAGGGACCCCGCCCCCCCAAGTGCATGAATTCTCATGCACCGGGCCTCTAGTATCTTTATTACTAGAGGCCCAGTGCACGAATTTGTGCATGGGTTGGGTCTCTCTGGGTGGCCTGCAGGGATTGGGCCGAAATCCACAGTCCAATGCTTCCTGTAGCTCCTACCTGCCACTCGTACTCATCCCAGCCCCACTGTGCATGTTTCAGGCTGGCGCCCAATCAGTCCTGATCAGGAGAGGCTTGTGCTTCTACAGCAGTGCTCGCCAGCCATGAGCCCCATATGTCTGGCACCCTCCAGAGGGGAGTGGCCTGCAGGACTGGGCTGAAACCCACTCTCCGACATCCCCTGAGGGATCCTGAATTGCGAGAAGGTGCAGGCCAGGCTGAGGGACCCCACCGGTGCACGATTGGGCCAGGGAGGGACATGGGAGGGCTCCAGGGCGTGTCTGGCCCATCTCTCAGTCCCGATTGGCCGGACCCCAGCAGCAAACTAAACTACCAGTCAGAGCATCTTCCCCCTGGTGGTCAGTGCACGTCATAGTGACTGGTCAACCAGTTGACTGTCTGGCCCCTGGTGGTCAGTGCACATCATAGCGAGTGGTTGAGCGGCCTTAGAATATCATTAGCATATTACGCTTTGATTGGTTGAACAGTCGACCGGTCACCAGATGACCGGACACTTTGCATGTTAGGCTTTTATTATATAGGATGTGCTAAGTAACATAGATTAACTTATGCATTTATCTTTTAAGTCCTATAGAACATTTTTAAAAAATCTTCTTACTTTTATTGGAAAAGGTGTATCTTATAATTTCTGTAACCTAGTTTTTTCAACATGTCTCTGTAATTTGAGGAGAATCAGCCATTCAGGATTTCTTACTGTGGACTAAATTTATGTTAATTGCCCTGTCATTTTTTTTATACAATCAGGTCTTAAAACTGAATTGGTCATGAAGTGTTCTCTTCTCAGTTCTTTGTCTATTAAACATAATTTTACACCCACTTTCAATACCACCTTATTACACACAGACAAGTGAGTTGAATTATAAAGCACCATAGAAATCTAAATATTATCAAATAATTTTCCACTTTAGCAAAAAGTACCTTTATTTTTGCAATTTGTTAAATTGATAAAAATTAAAATGAGAATAGTGCTATTATGACACCATTGATAATTAAATCACTGACGTTGAGTGAAAGAATGTTTTATGCCTTAGTTTATCCATATGCAAATTAGTTATTATGATGGATGACTACTGAAAAGGAAGATAACACCATCTTCAGATTAAGATAATTATTTTATTCTAAAATCTTTTGATATATATACACACACACTTATTAACATTTTAATGAGCTTAAAATATTATTGTCTTACTAGAGGCCCAGTGCACAGGTAGGGTCCCTAGGCCTGGCCGGCGATCAGAGCTGATGGGGGTCTTTCGGCTGCTGGCCAGGGCCTTCCTCTGGCTGCTGGCCAGGGCCTCCCTACCCCAGCTGCCAGCTGCCCGCCTGGGCCTTCCTTTATTCCATTCCTCCCCCTGGTGGTCAGCACATGTCATAATGAGAGATATAACTCCCGGTCTTCTGGTTGAACCCCGCAGGGACACTTTGCATATTAGCCTTTTATATATATAAATTACCTGTCGTAAAATAAACTTACAAACCAAAATAAGTTAAGTGACTACTAACACTTTAACACTCTTATTACATAAACACCTACTTTTTTTTTTTTTTTTTTTTTAACACTAAAGGCATATTCTAAAAGGCATAAAAGGCTAAGGTAATGTTTAAATCTGGTTGGTTCTCCTGAGTTCTGTGATCATAAAGCATTTTCCTCTTAAGTAGTGCCTTCATCTGCTAGCTTCTCCTTTACCAAGTCTGCAGTTTTTAATCTTAGAGTTACTCCTTTTAAGTTTGTCAATAAATGTAGGCTTAGTCACCAAAAGACATCTACTAAAATTCAACTTAATTAATAGAAATGAACATTGACCTATTTGGGGGGAGTATTTTTTCAATCTGATTTAACATTATTAGATTCTACTAGTTTTTATTCTTTTATTAAAATAAATTAATGCATGCATTTAAATTTTATTTATTTATTCATTTATTTATATAAAATCATTCTGTTTTTCTTCACTACATTAAATCTTCCACAAATTTATTTTAACAATTTTCTATGTAGAAATTAGATTGTTTGTTTTTCATTATTACCAATTATTCTATAATTATTAGCCTTATTATCACCCTTAGGCACAATTGTTCCACATTATATTATTGCAAGATGACATCCTAGAAATTTAACTACTGAGTTGAAAGCCCTAAACATCAGGGCATATTACCAAATAATTTTTCAAATATTACACCCACTTTTACACTTACTAGATGTGAAATAGAATGTCTATATCATTGAATCTCTTCAAGTCTTTAATATTCTTATTAAATAATGGCATTTCATCTTTTAAATGTTTATTTCTTTATTTTTAAACTAGAGGCCCAGTGCACGAATTTGTGCACCAGTGGGGTCCCTCGGCCTGGCCTGTGTGATCGGGTTGAAACCAGCTCTCTGACATTCTCTGAGGGGTTCCAGATTGCGAGAGGGCACAGACCAGGCCGAGGGACCCCACTAGTGCATGATTGGGGCCAGGGAGGGATGCAGGAGGCTGGCCAGCTGGGGAGGGACCATGGGAGAGCTCCTGGGTACGCCTGGCCCATCTCGCTCAGTCACGATCAGTGGGATCCCAGCAGCAAGCTAACCTACCAGTTGGAGCATCTGCCCCCTAGTTGTCAGTGCACGTCATAGCGACTGGTCAACCAGTTGACTGCTCCCTGGTGGTCAGTGCACATCATAGTGAGCAGTTGAGTGGCCTTAACATATCATTAGCATATTATGCTTTGATTGGTTGAATGGATGACTGGATGACCAGACACTTAGCATATTAGGCTTTTATTATATACGATTGTGGTAAGGACACATAACAATAGGTTTACCCTCTGGAAACTTTTTAAGTGCATAGTGCATTACTGTTACACTAGAGGCCCTATGTGGTACAGCAAATCTCTAGAACTTATTCATAACTAAAACTATATACATGTTGAATAGCAACTCCAATATCCCCTACCCCTTGACAACCACCAATCAACTTTCTCTATCTACATGTTCATCTTTTTTAGATTCCACATATGAGTGAGATTATACAGTACTGACTTTCTTTTTTTAAAATAATTCTTTATTGTTGAAAATATTATATATGTCCCCTTTTCCCCCCATTAACTCCCTAAGGTATCACCTCACACCAGTCAGAATGGCTACCATCAACAAATCAACAATTGACAAGTGCTGGCAAGGATTTGGAGAAAAGGGAACCCTAATACACAGCTGGTGGGTGCAACCATAATGGAAAACAGTATGGAGATCCCTCAAAAAATTAAATATGGCACTGTCATTTGACCCAGTGACCTCACTTCTAGGAATATATCCTAAGAAACCCAAAATACCAATCAGTAAGAATGTATGCACCCCTATGTTCATAACAGCACAATTTACAATAGCTAAAATCTGGAAATAGTCCAAGTGTCCATCAATAGATAAGTGGATAAAAAAGCTGTGGTACATTTATAACATGGAATACTATGCAGCAGTAAAAAAGAAGGATCTCTTACTCTTTGAGAGAGCACAGAGGGACCCTGAGAGTATCATGCTAAATGAAATAAGTCAGTCAGAGAAATACAAGTCTCACATGATCTCTCTTATGTGGAATCTAAGTAACAAAATCAACTGATGAATGGAGTGGATCCAGAGACATGGAAGCATGGAACAGTACTTGTCTTTCTCTGACTGACTTATTCCACTTAGCATAATACCCTCCAGTTTCATTCATGCTGTCACAAATGGCAGGATTTCCCTCTTGTTTAGGTTGAATAATATTTCACTATATATATACATTTTCTTTCTTTATTCATTGGTAAACAGACACTTAGGTTTTTGCCATGTCTTGGCTGTTGTGAATAATGTTACAATCACCATGGAACTACAGATAGCTTTTTTAAGTCCAGATTTCAGTTCTTTGGATATATACTCAGAGAAGTGGGATTGCTGGATAAGATGTAGTTCTATTTTTAATGTGTTAAGAAAATGCCATGCTGAAACCGGTTTGGCTCAGTGGATAGAGCGTCGGCCTGTGGACTGAGAGGTCCCAGGTTCAATTCCGGTCAAGGGCATGTACCTGGGTTGCGGGCATATCCCCAGTAGGAGATGTGCAGGAGGCAGCTGATCAATGATTCTCTCTCATCGATGTTTCTAACTCTCTATCTCTCTCCCTTCCTCTCTGTAAAAAATCAATAAAATATATTAAAAAAAAAAGAAAAAAAGAAAATGCCATACAATTTTCCATATCAGCTGCATTATTTTGCATTCCTAACAATACTATCCAAGGGTTCTCTTTTCTCCACCTCCTCACCAACACATATCTTTTGACTTTTTCATAATAGCCATGCTAACAGGTATGAGGTGAAATCTCATTTTAGTTTTGATGTGCATTTCCCTAATGATTAGTGATGCTAAGCATCTTTTCATATATTTGTTGGCAATTTGTATGTCTTCTTTGGAAAATATCTATTGAACTCCTTTGTCTATTTTTTAATAGGGTTGTTTTTCGTTTGTTTTTGCTATTGAGTTCTATAAGTCCCTTATATATTTTGTATGTTAATCCCTTACCAGATATATGATTTGCAAATATTTATTTTCTCACATTCTGTGGTTTGCCTTTTCACTCTCCAGGGTTTGTTTGTTTGTTTGTTTGTTTGTTTGTTTGTTTTTTCTGTGCAGAATTTTTAGTTTGATGCAATCTTATTTAGCTATTTTTGCCTCTGATGCTTGTGCTTTTAAAATGTCATATCTAAGCAATGTCATATCTAAGAAATCATTGCCAAGACCAATGTCAAGAAACGTCTCCCTTATGTTTTCTTATGGAAGTTTTATAGTTTTTATTATTATGGTTTTTTTTTAATCTACTTTGTTTGTTTGTTTTTTTTAAATATATTTTATTGATTTTTTACAGAGAGGAAGGGAGAGAGATAGAGAGTTAGAAACATCGATGAGAGAGAAACATCGATCAGCTGCCTCCTGCACATCTCCTACTGGGGATATGCCCGCAACCCAGGTACATGCCCTTGACCGGAATCGAACCTGGGACCTTTCAGTCCGCAGGCCGACGCTCTATCCACTGAGCCAAACCGGTTTCGGCTACTTTGTTTGTTTTTGTGTGTGGTATAAAATAATGGTCTGTATTCATTCTTTTGCAGGTTACTAGTATATCCAGTTTGTTCAACATCATTTGATGGAAAGACTATCATTTCACCATTTTGTGTACCTGGTACACTTGTCAAAGATCAGTTGACTATATATGTGTGGGTTTATTTCTGGTCTCTCTTTTGTTGCATGGGTTCACTTTCTGTTTTTATGTTAGTAAATTTCAAAAGTGTATCTTCAAAATGCTTACCTAGCTTAAAGCACTCTAAACCCAGAACTTTGGGGATGACTTCTCCCATTTTTCATTAAGATAGATATAATGACTATGTACAATGTGGCAGATTATAAGGGCAATTTTTTTGAATTTTTAAAAGTTTCCTAGGTTTCAGAAGGAAGTAGTGCCAACTTAGTAAATTATTGATTTTCCCTCCTTTTATTTAGATATTTGTGGGCTATTTGAAAGATCCATAAAACCAAAACAACTTTTATCAATTCCTTGGAATTAAGCAATTTTAACAATATACTTAAATAAAATGCCATAGCTTTTAATTGCTTAATTTACCTATTTTTGAAGCTATCTTCTTCTAGCATTCATTCATAAAGCTCTATTTATTCTCATTAATGACTGTTTTCCTTTTAAAATATTTCATTTGAAGGGGTGTAAAATTTTTTAACTGATGTGTAACACCAGCCCAAAACAGAGAGGTGCTGGGAGGCAAATAGGAAGTGTTTAGATCAAGTTTATAATATTTACAGCAAATTTTTATAATGTAAGATGGTGATATTTATATCTTGAATAGCCTATAAAAAATTTTATCATTTGTCCTAACTCCATTTCTAAATACTTTGTTCCAATTTGAGATCATATTATATTCAGCTAAAATAATAATAAATTTCAATAATTTACATCAAATGTCATATATATATAAATATTATTAGTAGTTCTGTCTTATTTCTATATCAAGTATACTGTAACCACAGAGAACTGAATATATACTTTTAAACCATTTCCTCAAATAAATATTCAATATATACATAATAATTAGAATTTCAAAAACTTGGCTTTCAAAATATTCTCAACATATCATCAAAACTGTAATTTATATTTTAAGCAATTTCTACATATTGATGTTCATTTACAATGTCCAAAATAATGTAATTCATCAAAAACTTCTGTGAAAACATTCTGAATATGTCATTATTAATATCTAAATATGTAACATTTTTATTAAAATAAAGAACCAACAACAAAAACAAAATTTACACATTAAAAAGTAAACTCTTTAATGGGTTTAGTCAGCTTAAACAACTAATTCTACAGTCAAACCTAAAATATCTAGTTAAGTCAGTAGAAAAAAAATTATATGAGAAGAGAGTCAGATAGTGAGTTTGAGTTAACAATTGTTTAACTGAGTTTCAGCCACAACAGAGGAATTACTGTGGAAAGTCAAAATGTCTCAGATTCCTTATTGTTGACATGGACACAATAGATTCATTAAATTCTCCAGGCAGCTCTGTTGAGCCTAAAATATGCATTACACAGACACTGCCTCCAGTGTCCTTCAAGGATTCTCTCCATTTGAAAGCCACAACTTTTTGAGATGACACAATCATATGCCAACCATTATTGTTCTAAATAGAAAAGAATTTACCAAAATAAGTGCATTTGCTAAGTGAATTAATTCAATTAAACAAATAACTAAATACATTTTAAGACACACACACAAAAACTAAAAATGGGTGTTTAAAAAATGAAGTGGTAACATATTAAAAGAAAATCATCACCAAAGAACATATCTATTTTAATGTTATTAAAATAGTTGTACTGAACATCTTAGTGTTTGCAGAGAAATCACACATCTTGTGATGAATGATATAAGTGTAAAGATTTTTTTAGGACATGCACAATTTTCACACCAAGTGAAAATTGACTGTAGTAGAAACAAGAGCTGCCGTCACCTAGACATGAGAGAGCATGAGTGTGTGAGGTTCCCCTTAGTAGCTAATCTCTCTTGTGCATTATTTCTTAATTAATAAATGGCTAAATCTATCACCTCCTCAAATATTGGCCCAGGAGACACTTTCTCAATTAGGCCAACCCTGACAACCCATTTAATTACAAATCTCTACCTAGGACTACTCACACTTCTTACATTTTACTTTAATTAATTAATTAATTAATAATTAATTAATTTTTATTGATTTCCGAGAAATAGAAACATTAATGATGAGAGAGAATCATTGATCAACTGCCTCCTGCACACCCCACACTGAGGGTTGAGCCCACAGCCCAGGTATGTGCCCTGGCCAAAAATCGAACCGTGACCTCCTGGCTCATAGGTCAAGGATAAACCAGGAGCCATGCTTGCTGTGCTGTTTCATTTTTTTTGATAGTCTTTCTCACTTTCTCACATACTATATATTTATTATAAGAACAGAATATCAACTCTAAAAGGACAAGTTAACAAACATGATTTGGTAAGATTATGAAAAAATGAAACAAAAGTAAAACGAACAAACTAAAATTCCTCCTGTTGTTTACAGAAGCTGCTCTTCATGAACTCTCAGTAGGTTAGACACCTGCACATGCAGTGGGCTACCTCTAAGTCACAGCTGTGTTGTACACTCATAGCATTATACACAGGTTTTTCACTTATTTGAATTCCAGAGAGACATTTGAAAGTCATGGCAGGAGATGAGACTTTTTCAATGAGGGGTCTTCCATGGACATTTTAGAAATTCTAAAAGGTGTCTTTCCCATTGCCTGTTACAACTTAGACAGAAAAAATACCTTTTCCTCTTTGACAGAATCAAATGACTTCTAACAATGCATGTAATTTTTAAGTTTATTGATAAAAATTGAATGTATTCTCATCTGATGGGCATATTTGTTTTGTAAAGCAAGATCTGGAACTGAAAGGAAGGGAGAGATTGGAATGTGTTTGAAGATAGTTTAGTAGATATAACCCAACCACTCCGCTGTGGGGAAGAAGCAAGAGTATGAAAATAAATGTATACATACATGTAAGGTTCCATATATATTACATATATGATGTATAACAGATATAGGGTATGCATGATATATATATAGGATATAAATAATTTATTTTCATGCTCTTTATGTGTCTGTGTGTATAACCAAATGCCTATTAGTGTAGGAAGGAGGCCATAATCTTTGCAATTGCATAGTCTTTTCTTTTAGCATGACTCAGCAGACCTAATGTGGGCTTAGAGAATGCAAATACTGAGTTTATCCAACTTTGAACTCATTCCAATTGGCTACAACCAGTGAGAAAGAAAAGCTGTTATTCACATAGTAGGGCAAAAAGGAGACCTTGGGGTATGTGCTAAATAGGAAGCAATATAGTTAAAAAGGATTGGAGCAAGCAGGAAGAGGGATTTAGGGTTTGGAGGTTGAAAATCAGGAGTAAAGGCAATACGCAGATCTGGATCATGTACTGGTAGAGAATATTTGATTTTATGATTTCAGAGAATTGAATAATCTTTGTAGGCAAAATCTTTCTCTGAATATTAAAACTACTTCATTCCTTATTTACTGTCCTTTATTTATTAATTGATTTTGGTAAAGCTCGTGTGGATTTTTTATTCTGTTTTCCTTCTTGGAATGAAGAGTCAATATCAGATTCAGTGTTTAAGAAAAAATATGTTATGGTTTACCCTGCGTTTTCTCCCTGTTGGGTGGGTACACTTCTCAGATAGCATCAGAGGAAAGTTGCTGGGCTGATGCCTTATGTTTTCATATTCAAGCAGCAATTTGGCAGAGTTTTCCATGGCTCAAGCCAATGTAGTAAGGCAGACCATTTCAGCATTAGTCAATTGAGCACTTGTTTGTTTTCCAAACAGAAAGCTCACACACCAGCCTGTTCAGTACAGAGGACAAAAGCAAGCAAACCTTGGCTTCTTGGTTTACATACATTAGATTGATGATACAGTTCCTAGACCCATTTCCTGGGCTAGGAAGTATTTGTTTATGCATTATAATTTTACTTGACGGAGGTACGATGGTTTCAAAAAACTGACATCTTTTTCTGTCGCTATTTTACAAGGACTCAGAAAAACAACCTTTAATCCCCGGCAGATACAGCTGTGACACACCTATTGATCGTGCCCACAAAATTTAACATGTTGGGGCAACACCTGACAGGATAGTGTCTCTGTCTTCATTCTTTCTCTTTAAATCTTACATTTTGCATAATGAGAGGTACTTGAGATAGGTTAGGAACAGGAAAGCAAGTGTATTATGATCGCGTGAAAATCTTATATCTGTGCAGTAGGAGGGCAGCTTCCAAGTTTTCTGTTAGCGGGAATCCTGGTCTCCTACCAGGGGGAAGTTGTGGAACGCGACCAAATCATATTCATACCATCTGCTCCAATTGCCAAAGCTCCTGTCAGCTGCCAATTGTGATTCTCAGGTCAGCCCCCTAGGTCTTGCACTTCCTTTCAGATTACTAGTATTGCAATGTTTTGTAGTTTTCAGTGTTCTGGTGAAAGCTGGTGCTTCTGAGTCATTGTAGGTTTTTTGAAGAAAAGTTGGTAGAAGCTTTACATGAAAATGTACAGGTATAAATATATCATTTAAAACATTATGTTTACTTTTGGGTTGCTTTTCTTGTTTCACTGTGCACATTATCAATTTGTATAAAAATACCTTTTTTCTTTCTAATTTAGTTTTCTTCTAGAGCCTTTTTGTTTGTTTATTGTAATGTTTAAAATTGAGGAGTTATATAATCTTGGCTAAAATTATATTCCCTTATTTACTGGTTGTGTACCCTTGAGCATCTTAAACTTTGAAAAATCCACCTACTGGAGATTATAAAATCAAATAGTTCCTGAACTTTACCAATTCCCCTAGTTACATTTCAATTTTCAAATTTCTTGACCTATCTGAAATATGTGATAGAATATGGAGTTTGTTTTTCTGAGTTTTGCCTCCATTATAACATGCCATCCTGAGAGTTCATTCTGCATATGGTTTCTTGTATTGTCTTTATTCTGCCCATATTTTAAATATGACTGTTTCCCCAAGGTTCTCTGCTATTTCTCTCACCCTCTACCTGCACTCCCTGGGTAATCTTAATTGCTTTTATGGATTGAAATTGCAACGATTTCCAAATCCATATCTTGACTTGAGGTCCTCATTAGCATCACAACCTGAATATGTTCCAAACTGAACTTACCTAACCCCAAAGAGTCTACTCTTCCTCTGACCTTATTTTTTAAAAATATATCTTTATTGATTTCAGAGAGGAAGGGAGAAGGAGAGAGAGATAGAAACATCAAAATGAGAGAGAATCATTGATTGGCTGCCTCCTGTATGCCCCTACTGGGGATCAAGCCCGCAACCCAGGCATGTGCCCTTGATCGGAATTGAACCTGGGACCCTTCAGTCCGAAGGCTGATGCTCTATCCACTGAGCCAAGTCAGCTTGGGCCCGACCTTATTTTTGAGAGGTTATTGTCAATGAACCAGGCTCTAACAACCTGAGAGTCAGTTAACCACTTTCTTCCCCCTTATCACAAGTACAATCATTAACACATTCTAGTTTCATCTCTAAAACAT
Organism: Myotis myotis; assembly: GCF_014108235.1. Classification (NCBI taxonomy): domain Eukaryota; kingdom Metazoa; phylum Chordata; class Mammalia; order Chiroptera; family Vespertilionidae; genus Myotis; species Myotis myotis. Next base: position 48,005,618 of record NW_023416401.1, read on the forward strand.
TATTCGATCCTTTCTCTGTGTTTTTATTTCCAGGAACTTCTTACTTCTCAGCTGGACTATTGTAATAATGTACTCTTTGGTCTCCAACCCTCCATAGGTAACCTCACATGATTCTTTCTCCACATGGCTAAGATTCTGAAAACATAGTGTAGTCATAGTCATATTACTGCATTGATTAAACCCTGTAAAAATGTCTCCTCCTCAAGTAAGAATAGCTTTTGGGCAGTCTTCTAGAACCTACACATGAAAGATAGGAGATAATTACATGATTAAAAGAAAGTTGTTGTTGAGAGAAAGTATTGTTTTATTTCTGTTTGGTGGGGTCCATATAATGTTGAATAATTTCTAGTGAAAAAACTAAAACAGTGATAAAATGAAATAAAAATCTCCCCAAATATGAAGATTATGTTTATAAAACATAATTCAATGAATATTACTTCAAGGTAAATACAAATAGAAGTTATTCTGAGAAGCAATTGTAAAATGCTAAAAGTAATTCTTGACATAAAATAAAGTAATTAATGACACAGAATCACTTAATATATTCAGGGAGAACAATCTACAATGAAATTATGAGAGACTATTTTGAAATAGGAAGTTTTGTCAACTCTAGAAGAATGTGTGATTTTTTTCACTTCAGAGCATTAGTAAATAACCATACCTGCCTCAACATATATGTGGTGAAAATACACAGGAACATTGTGATGGGGAGAATAATGGCCCTACAAAATATCCGCATCCTTATTCCTGGAATCTATGAACATGCTGTGCTACATGGTCAAAGCATATTAAAGTTGTGGTTCATTAGAGTTAATAACCAGCTGATCTTAAGATTGGTAGATTACACCGAGTTACCCAATGTAATAATACTGGCCCTGAGAAGTGGGAGAGGAAGGCAGGAGGATTGGTGAGAGAAGCTGATGGAAGACTCAGGAGAGATGAGCATGAGAAGGGCTAGACCAGTGATGGCAAACCTACGACACGCGTGTCAGAGGTGACACGCGAACTCATTTTTTTGGTTGATTTTTCTTTGTTAAATGGCATTTAAATATATAAAATAAATATCAAAAATGTAAGTCTTTGTTTTACTATGGTTGCAAATATCAAAAAATTTCTATATGTGACACGGCACCAGAGTTTAGTTAGGGTTTTTCAAAATGCTGACACTCCGAGCTCAAAAGGTTCGCCATCACTGAGCTAGACTCTGTTGTTGCCTTTGAAGTGAAGAGAGTCATGAGCCAAGGAATGAGGGTGGCTTCTGGAAGCTGAGAAATGACTTCATCCACTGTGAAAATGGGGACCTCATTGCAACAACTGGAATGAACAAAAAATTAGATCCTAACTTAGAGCTTCCATAAAGGATCTAGCTACCATCTTTAATTCAGCCCCGTGAGACTCGTGTCAAACTTAGGGTCTACAGAGATGTAATATTATTCTACCCTGAGTTTACTACATTGAAATTGTCCATTTATCTATGTTGCCTAAGATTAGGGATATGGCATACTTATGGATACATCACTATACAGAACACAATGGCCAGCACACCACTGTAGGGTTCACCAAATATTCATTGACAGAAAATATGAATGAATAATTGAAATTGAATAATTGAATTAATCTCATATATAATAAAATGGTAATATGTGAATTGTCCTCTTGACCGGAAGTTCGACTGGAGTTCAACCAGGGGGCGGGGCTGGCCCGCCAACCACCCTTGGCCCCTCCCCCCAGCCAGCCAGGCCCAAGGCAGGCTGGCTGGACCCCACCCCTGTACAAATTCGTGTACCGGACCTCCAGTATCCATATGTAGAGAATACCATAAAGTTAATTTTTCTCTTCTTTGTTTCATAAATTTACTAGAACAGATTTATTACCTTCCTTTGCCTTTTTAAAAATTGGCTATTTATTTGTAAATTGCTCCCCCCCCCGCAAAAAAAAAAATAGAAGGCCTTATTGATAAAGGAAAATAATTATGATGAACCATAGAGAAAAAGGTGATTTGTTATCATTGTTGGTACTCTGTAATGAATTATTTGCCCACCAAATTTCAACTGGATGCTTGTTTCCAGAATTTGACTTGTCCTGATAGGTGAATCAGTGATCGCTTTCAGAGAAAAAATATATATAGCCTAGGCATAGACTTTACTTTTAGGAATATAGTGAATACTTTATTTTTAAATTTTAAAGATAATTTCCTGCTATAGCTAGACTATATATCGCTTTTTCTTTGGCAGGGCTCACTAATTCACCTATTGAAACAAATCAAATTCTGGTAGCAAGTGCTCCTCATACATGATCACCAAATATACACATATATATTTCCACTGAATATGAAGGGAGTTATATAATAAATGGGATCTCAAGTTAGCCATAACTTCATGAGGCTTGGGCCCAAAAAAGCATCAACTCCACTTTTTTTATTACTTCCTCAAGAAAAAACATTATAAAATTTGAAAAAAATCAACATTTATGTGAAGTCTGAATCAATTTCCAACATGAATATTTTTATAATGCAAATGTCAAACTCCACATTAAAGACAAAGAAGGAAATATTGCTGCTTTGCCAAAGTCATCCATCTCTTCCTCACCTATGTCCTCAAATGGTAGCAGTTTTGTCCCCAACAATGGAGACAGTGCAGCCTAGATGCAATCTCCATGATTTTACCCACTATTGAAATGCTTCATAATTTGGTTTTAAAAAGAGAAGAGGTAGCTTACTCTATTTGAATAATCCATAGTTTATTTTAGCAATGAGATGATTAAGTAAAAGCCCAACTGAATTTCAGTTATAGAAGTCAGTCATTTTTTCTATGCAGTTACATAAAAGCTGACAGCATATAATAGTAGTTTAATAATACTAATCTTGATAACTCATTATGTTTTTACTAGAGGCCCAGTGCACAAATTTGTTCATGGATAGGGTTGGTAGGTCTGGCTGGTGATCAGCCTTCCAGCTGCTGGCCAGGGCCTTCCTTCATTCTGTGCCGCCCTCTGGTGGTCAACACATGTCATAGTGAGTAATCCAACTCCTGATCTCCAGGTCGAACTCCCAAGGGGACACTTTGCATATTAGCCTTTTATATATATAGATAACAACTCTCTTTCTTTTCGTTAGACATACAAGTAGATTTGTTAATCTATGCCAGATTAAAAAGCAAAACAGATCAACTTTTCTTTCCAAAAAGATTAATAATTTTTGCCTTGCTCATTTTGTAATTAAAAGAGAAAATAGCATGTAACACTAATCACATAAAAACAAATGCTTCTCTGATTTGATTATATATAAACATAATTCATCCCTCAATTTTGTGTAAGGATATTGACCAGCAATTTTACTTCTCTTTGTTGACTGAGGCAGAGATACTGAGTAAGAAGGATTAGATTTTCTATTCCTATAGGAATTTATTTCTATAAACAAAACAAACTCAATAATGATCTAGTGCTATATAAAAGGATCAATGAGTACTCTTTCTTTTATAAATCTATTATTCAACTTCTGATCAAATGGTTGCCCAAGTATTCCTCATTTATCAAAATTAATCAGTTCCTGAAGATCAACTGGATAATGAATTTTTAGACAGTGGGCATCTATATGCCACTCATTTAAATAGGAAAAGCAATAATACATTTCAAGTCTATGCAAAACCTAAAATTTCTTCACATATCTTAAAAACACTCTAAAATTCCTATGTAAAAATCCACAAGTAAGTTACAAAGCACAAATTACTAAATTACTGATCAATGAATGTTTCAGTCGATATTTTTGCTGTTGTTTTTCCATAGCATTATACTGTACACAGTATAAAACAGAAATAGTTTTTTTCTAAGCTGCAACAAATATATGCCATAACTGTAATGACTATGTAATTTAAGATACAAATTACATCAGTTTTGAGTTTGAGTGGCATGATATTAAAATTAACACCATGTCGCCCTAACTGGTTTGGCTCAGTGGATAGAGCATCGGCCTGCGGACTGAGAGGTCCCGGGTTCGATTCTGGTCAAGGGCATGTACCTTGGTTGTGGGCACATCCCCAGTAGGAGGTGTGCAGGAGGCAGTTGATCGATGTTTCTCTCTCATCGATGTTTTTAACTCTCTATCCCTCTCCCTTCCTCTCTGTAAAAAATCAATAAAATATTTAAAAAAAAATTACACCATGTCAATAGTCATACATTGTGATGAATAGTCATCCAATTCTAATGTTATTGAGAATAAAAACAACATGATCAGGATACAGGAGGAATTCAAAGAACAAAACAGCACCAACAAAAATTGCTATTTAGCAATGGAGGAACTGCTTAAATGAGGTTTGATGACAAGATGACAGAGATGAGAAAAAAGTCACTACACATACGGGTGGCAGGTTAGGCTAAGTGTCTGGGAAGGAGCCAGGGCAACAGTAAATGCTGGGAATTCATCACTTACCAAATTCAAGAACCCTGATAGCGCAATACCAACATATCATTACAGCTTTTGTTAAAATTGTCATGCATCTGCTCATATTATGATTATACTCACTAACAAGATCTTTTCTTTCTTGCATGCCCTAAAATTAAAAAAAAAAAATTTGGCAATGATTTTAGCAATTTTTTGAATCAATTAGTTACTTTTTATGATTTTTAAAAGTTTTATAAGATGAAGGTTTTGTATCATGTAATACAGAAAATAGTAAGATAAATGTATACTAAGGCTGAGCATTTGTCTTATTTCTCAATGACAAAAGTAATCTGCTATCTTACGTTCAGTTTACATTTATTAAGACGTTCTATATAAATCTGTTAAAGTGCCTCACTCTTAGTAGTTGAAATATGCCATGCCATCTTATCTTCTATCCAGAGAAAAAGAAATTATGCAAAGTTATTGGTACTCTATAAACATCATGGCATAATGCTGGTCATTTAATAATTGATGACAAGGAATATCTTTAAACAATCCTCATAATTCAGTTCAGATTATTTCTATCCAAACCATTCTCTGTACAAAGTAATGCCAAACAACAACACTATTAAATATGATGGGATTGTTTTCAAGTAAGCCTATTCAAGAATCATATTTTAGTTTTTTGCAATCGAATAGATCACAAATTGATTAATTTTTCTCAGTGCCTGTGTTGCAACAGCTCAGCAATGATTTGGTTTGCTGTGGTTCTTAAGAAGGCATTTTATTTTAACAACAAATGTGGAAGCTTGATGTTATTCTACCACTTCCTGTGGCTTTAAGCCTGCCAATAGAGAAAACCAGAAGAGAGGAAAATGACTAAAAAAACAAACAAAAAAACTATATGATTTTCAACTGATTTAGACATTGCAAACTAAATATTATGATCTTGAATTAACCAATGAGGCTTTTCCACACTCAAACTATTGGTTTTACTCTCAATATCACACTCCTTATACATATTATTATGCATTATACCATTCTGCATGATGTAAGATAAGGTGCGTGAACTGAATTGTGTCTCCCTAAAATTTATATGTTGAAGTACTAGCCCTCAGTACCTCAGACATCCAGTCTAATTAGCAAATTACCCTTTTATTATTATAGACTAGAGGCCCGGTGCACAAAAATTTGTGCACTCGGGGGGGTGGGGGGGCGGTCCCTCAGCCCAGCCTGTGCCCTCTTGCAGTCTGGGAACCCTCGGGAGATAATGACCTGCTGGCTTAGGCCTGCTCCCAGGTGGCAGAGGGCAGGCCCAATCCCTAGGTGCAGTCTCTGGTCAGGCTTAGAGCAGGGATGATTGGGGACTTGGGGTGCCGCTCCCTGTCATGCACAGAGCAGGGCGGATCGGGAGGTTGCGATGCCACCCTCAGTCACGCTGAGGGTAGAGCCAATTGGGGAGTTGGGGCACCGCACCCTGTCACACTCAAGGCAGGGTCGATGGGGAGGTTGCAGCGCCACCCCCTATCACGCACAGAGCAGGGCCCATCAGGGGGTTGGGGAGCTCCCCCCTGTCACGCACAGAGCAGGGCCGATCAGGGGGTTGAGGAGCTCCCCCCTGTCATGCACAGAGTAGGGCTGATAGGGGAGTTGGGGCACCGCCCCCTGTCACACACTGAGCAGGGCGGGTCAGGGGGTTGGGGTGCCGTACCCAGTCACACTCAGGGCAGAGCCAATGGGGAGGTTATGGCTCTACCCCGTCACACACAGAGCAGGGCCCGTGGGGGTGGGATTGGGGCGCCACACCCTGTCACACACAGAGCAGGGCCGATCAGGGGGTTGGGGTGCCGCACCCTGTCACACACAGAGCAGCAGGGCCATCAGGGGGTTGGGGAGCTCCCCCCTATCAGGCACAGAGCAGGGCTGATCAGGGGGTTGGGGCGCCTTCCCCTGTCATGAACAGAGCAGGGCGGATAGCGAGGTTGTGGCCCCGCCCCCTGTCACACACAGAGCCACAGGGCGATCAGGGGGTTTGGGTGCTGCCCCCTGTCATGCTGATCCCGGTGCCAGGAGGCCTCTCAGCTCCGCTGATCCCAGTGCTGGGAGGCCTCGCGGCTCCGCTGATCCCGGTGCTGGGAGGCATATTACCCTTTTACTATATAGGATAGAGGCCTGATGCACAGGTGGGGGCTGGCTGGTTTGCCCTGAAGGGTGTCCTGGATCAGGGTGGGGGTCCCCACTGGGGTGCCTGGCCAGCCTGGATGAGGGGATGATGGCTGTTTGCAGCTGGTCACACACCCTTCAGGGTGGGGGTCCCCACTGGGGTTCCTGGCCAGTCTGGGTGAGGGGCTGAGGGCTGTTTTCAGACTGGCGGGTGACTGAAGCTCTCAACCGCTCCTTTTTTTCTTTTTTTTTTTTCTTTTGGGCCAGCTTTAGCTCCGAGGCTTGGCTGCTGAAAGCAGGTATCTGGTTTGTTTGCGTTCTATAATCGAAACACTGTTTCAACTCTAGCTCTGAGATCCTGGCTGGCTGAAAGCAGGTTTCTGGGGTTTTGTTTAGCTTTTATATTTGTAACAATGTTTCAAACTGCAAGCTCAGAGGCCGGCAGTGGCAGGCGGGGAACGTTGGAGTCCTCCGTCACTGACACAAGCAAGCTTCATGTTCGCTTCCAGCTATCTGGCTGCCGGCCGCCATCTTGGCTGGCAGTTAATTTGCACATCACCCGGATTAGCCAAAGGGAAAGGTAGCGGTCGTACGCTAATTACCATGTTTCTCTTTTATTAGATAGGATGAGCAAGGCAGGAGAATCAGTCAGAAAAGATGTGAAATTGGAAGCAAAGGTCAGATAGGGAAATAGAGAGATTGATGATAGATAGATGATAGATAGATAGATAGATAGATAAATAGATAGATAGATTTGGAGATGCTACTCTGCTGGCTTAAAGATGGAGGACTGGGCTAGGAGCCAAGGAAAGCAGATGGCTTCCAGAAACTGGAAAAGACAAAGAAACAGATTCTCTCCTAAAGCCTCAAGAATGAAAACAGCTCTACTGACATTTTGAATTTAGAACTTTTGAACTGCAGAATTCTAAAATAATAAATGTATATCTTTTTAAGGCTCTAAATTGTGGTAAATTATTACAGTAGAAATTGAAAATTGAAAACACATGCTCAAATTGACATAATCAAGAAGTATCTATAGCCTGACTTCCTATAGTAGAAACCCTTATAAATTATTAAGATTCAGATTTCTAAGTAACCCAAATGGAACGTTTACAAATTATTTAGTTACTGAATTTCAAAATCATTTTTTTACTGATTTGAGAGAGAGGAAGGGAGAAGAAGAAAGTGATAGAAACATCAATGATGAGAATTATTGATCAGCTGCCTCCTGCAAGCCCCCTACTAGGGATTCAGCCCACAAATCTGGCATGTGCCCTGACTGGGAATCAAACCTCCTCAATCATGGGTCCACGTTCAATCACTGAGCCCCACCAGCTGGGCAAAAATCATCTTAATAAATGCCGGGAGCCGGTCCATGCTTGCTGTTTCAAGGGACCTCGCATATATGGCATACTGTTCTTAATATGTTTGCTCACCTTCTTGGCACTATGTGTTTTAACCAAGGTCTCTGAGAAAGGTTGTTTCCCCAGGTAGGGATTTTCCCCTGAAGTTAGGGAGGGAATAAAACCTCTTAACTAAGTGCCAGGTGGGTAATTAATCACTTTAACTACAAACAATCATGCTTAAGCTACATAATCTTTACTCCCTGGAACGGAGATAAGAAACGCCCTAACCTTTGAAATAGAGATTGATAGGATTGGAATCAACTGGTATAAATACAGATGTAAGAAGACAGAACGGAGAGACAGAACCTAGGCACAGAACCTACACAGAACGTTCTCTAGAGACAGAAGAACTTCGCTGGAGAGAACATAGCAAAAGTTCCTGGACAGAAACTGGCCTCAGAACCTAGAGACAGAACCTAGCGAGAGAACATGGCAAAAGATCCTGGACTGAACCTGACTACAGAAATTGGCAAGAGAACCTGACTAGAACCTGGTAACTGAACCTGGCTGGAGAACCTGGACAGAACCTGGCTGGAGAACATAGCAAGAGAACATGGCTACAGAGCCTGGCTGGAGAACCTGGAGAACCTAGCAAGAGAACATGGACACAGAACCTAGCTGGAGATCCTAAGCAGAACTTCGCTGGAGATCCAGACCAGAACTTGGCTGGAGATCCTGGCTAGAGATCCTGGCTAGGCTGCTGATCAACTGAATGCTGTCTCTGTGTCATTCCTTCTTCGCCGACTCCATCCACACCTTTGGGGACCCCTGGACCTGCTGGGGCTGGACCCCGGCAAATAAATATTTATCATTAACAGTTTTTTGAAATTCATCTTTGTTGTTGACACAAAATAAGTGAATTATAAAGTATTTTAAATAATTATTTAGTATAAATTTCATGTGAAGAAATAAACCTCTTTGTATTTTATACTTACTACAGACACACCTGAAAAATTCTCGTTTTCTGTGGATAGCAATAATATGTTTCATCATATTATGGATGCAACTTAACACTAATTGTTCTATTTAACCGCATGTTGCTTTCTAATGTAATGAAGTTTTACAATTAGAAAAAAATCCATCATACTTTCACATCTGACAGGTTTTTGCCCCACAAAGAATTTCAATTTATTTCAGCACTAATGTTGCAGTTAGCAACAATTTTGGAAAGTTTAGTACTAATTCAGAGAGAGAGAGGGAGGGAGAGAGAGAGAGAGAGAGAGAGAGAGAGAGAGAGAGAGAGAGAGAGAGAGAGAGAGAGAGAATACTCTTGCAAAATTTACCACAATTGTTTACTTTCTGAAAATGAGCACTAAACCATTTGCATAACATCTGCACTGCTTGGAGGGTTGAAACACTAAAGCAATTAGCTCTGTGTTCTATAATACATGTTGCAACTCAAGCAATACTGAAGTTGAGCTAACTTAATATTTAATTAGAAAAGAAAAGGCACTTTATTTGCCCTTTTCTATTAGTGCTTCCTTAAACCACCAGATCATCTTTAATGTGCTAAGAATCTTGTTTTCAAAAGAATTCCAGGAAACATCATATCATGAAAAAAAAATCTCTAAGGGACTTTCATTTAGTTTTTCTAATATGTGTTTGTTTACATCGATTTTATGTACTTGCACAATACGGATTTTACACAGCAATTATACTATAGCTCATAAAGCTGCAAGTCTACTATAAGACATTATAAGAAATAATTTATAATAATCATATGCCAGAATAACTATGCTGTTATAGATTAGATGCATTAACCAATAGTTTTCAAACTCTAGATAAGCATCAGTATCTACAATTTTATTTTATTTTTTTGGTATTCCTTACCTGAGGATACTTTCCCATTGATTTACAAAGAGAGAGTGGAAGGGAGGGGGAGAGACACAGAGAGAGAAACATCAATGTGAGAGAGACATATTGATTGGTTGCCTCCTTTATGGGCCCCTACCAGGGCCAGGGATTCAGCTTGCAACCAAGGTACGTGCCCTTGACTCGAATCGAACCCAGGACCTTTCAGTCCTCAAGCCAAGCCAGCCAGGGCTACGATTTTATTTTTAAGAAAATGTTGGGACTAGAGTAATCATGTTTTGTTTTATTTTTATTTTTTTTTAAAAGAGTCATAAGATTTGACCATGGACTCTTTCTGGATTTGAAGTAACTGACAATTCAGTATTTACTATTAAGTCACACTAACTTCTGTATTAAAATCACCATGATTATGTGTACTATCCCTGAAATCTAGGTACAGTATCATAGATAGCTATATGTATTCTACAGTAATGCAAATAAAATATGAGTACTGAAAAGTTCTGCTCTATTAAGAAATCATGAGTCATCGTACAGTTGAATACGGCAACATTGATAAAAAATCTGTAAAATACCTAAGAATGCTAACAAATATTAAACTAAATGTAGTAAGATATATTTTTGCCTGGCGATGTTTGCCAGAAAGAAAGGGGAGTAACAGGTACCAGAAATAAAGAGGTCACGGAGAACAGGAATGGTGAACTCTCAAGCTGAAGAGAAGGTAGGCAATCCTGATGTGCGTGAGAGAAGAGACGGGGGTGTAAAAGTGACGGCTGGTTTCAAAACCCAAGCAGAGAAAATATGGACTAGGACACCATGTTGGGATATTGGGAGAAATGAAATCTCTGCAAAAAGCTATTTATATACTCTACCCTTTGCAAAAACCATATTGGGAATTCCTTTTCCTTTATTTAGTTTTGTATTCATTCATTTATTTTGGCTTCAAGAGATACAACCTACAAAGCATTGTTTTTATCAGAAACGTTTTAAGGGAACGATAGACATGTAGATAGACCAGAATGGTAGAGGGAGAAAACTTAGTAGCTGGTGTAAAAGCAAAATTGCCTTGGATACTTGTTTAAGTGTCAAAGAAGACTTTATTCAAGACTATTGCAATATAGGAGAGAACCTGAACTCAGCTGCTGAAACAAAAGGAGAAAAGATTTTTAAATGCTGGGATGAACTCGTGGAAAGTACCAGAAGACATTAGGGGGTTGTTGGTCAACGTGATTAGGCATCTGTGTCTTCTAATGGCCACCTATGGAAGTTAGGCCCCTGCCTTCCCAGATAGAGGCACTATCTCCTCAAGTGATTATATTCCAAAGGGATAATTCCCAGGTCTTTGGGCAAATGTCTCTGGGTTGTAGAAGATTTACATCTCAAAAGGGCAGAGAAAGAATTTACAATCACAAGTTTTCTAAGTAAAAGTTCTAAGGGAGGTCAGGCCGATAGCCAGGAAGAAAGCTGTCTTAATTTTAGTCAAGCTAAAGGAAATTTTAAAGCCATCTTGATCACTGATAACCACGATGGAAGTGTGGAGATTTAGATTATCTTTGCCTAGTATATGAGGCACTTTAAATTTTCAGGGTGACTAATTTGAATAACAAAGTAGGTATGAATGGATGACCACATATATTGGTTCACTGAAAAGAAAAGCCTAATTAATTTCATTGATTAATTTCATTCTTACTGTAGGATCTTTGCTAGGGAAGAAGGGTCTTAAAATACAAACTGGGGGTGGGATTATGGACTAGGGGCTCATAGAGGAAATGAAAAATGTTTTGTTTTGTTTTTTAGTTTAACTTTTAATTACACCCTAACTGAACTCACATGGCTTCTAATTAGAGAACACTTACATATATTTTACTTAACAGCAAGTCTTTCAGTCTTTTATTATAGTAGGATAAATATTTTCCATGGGAAGTTTCAACAGGCTACTGAAACTAAATTGGACTCTATCCTCCCACAGGGCACAGCATAAAATATAACACAAGTCCATAGTCCTACACATGGTTTCTAACATAGATGAGATATGAAAAACTGAATCCTACTTGCTAGTTCTGGCAGTTATTAAACCCAAAAGGCCATATCTCAATAAAGTGACATGACTAAAATCTGCTTCAAGTTCATTTCCCAAGTACATAAATTCCTCCCATGAGCATTGAGGATTTTTAAAGAGCATTAACTTTTTCACACCACTACAGAATTGTATATTAAACCCTGGTGGATTAAGAGTGTCGAAACACGTTTAGAAAGTGCCATATTTGCTTCATTGTATAATTGTGCATCAGGGGAATGAAGAAGTAAAACTCAGCATTAATTTCCTGATTTCCTGAGCTTCTTTGTATAACTGGACAACCAGAAGAATATAAATATTTTTAAAATTCAAATGTACTTAATGTTAAATCTTTTTAGTACTTATATTTACTTCATATTAATGTATCATCACGGCTTTTAAAGAGTGTACCTTTTCTTACTGAATCCTAGTTGAAATACAACATTATATTCATTTCAGGCATACAACTACTTTAATTTCTTTCATCAATGTCGTAGTTTTCAGAGTACAGGTCTTTCACCTCTTTGGTTAAATTTATTTTTAGCTTTTTTATTATTTTTATGCAACTGTAAATGAGATTGTTTTCCTAGTTCTCTTTCTTACAGTTTCTTAGTGTATTGGAATACAACAGATCTCTGTATAGTAACTTTTATCCTGTAACTTTACTGAATTCATGTATTAGTTCCAATAGTAGTGTAATAAAAAGTGCAAGGGATTTAGTGATCGAAACTTTTTAAAAGCCCTCAATAGAATACCTTCTTTTCTATAAAGGTATTTCTAGGTATACATTTCAATTAAACCATTAGACCAAAACTCAAAAATTTAGCCTTTATTTTTCCTAACAAATAACAAAAAGATTACTTATAAATTATAATATAACAAGGTCAATAGTTATGAGAGTCATATTTTAGCATTTTTGAATCTGAAGAAGTCATCATTATTCTTCTTGGAAATAAAATACTAACCTCAAAATCTAAATATTAATAATGTAATCCAAAAAGACCCAATGATCAAAATTATATTGGTATTTTTACTATAAAACTAAAATTTATTCTTAAAGAAACAAAAGTTCATTATATTTTTCATTAGCTTAGAATAATTGCTAATTTGAAATTATAATTGCTCATATTGGTTCAAATTATCAACAACCAAACTACTGTATAGAAAATTATAATGATATACAAAGAGAATAATGCCTAATACTGATAATAAGACCTAAACATTAAAATGCTGACATTATGTTTTTTAAAAATAGGCTACTTTACAATGACTTGAAATTTAAACTCCACACCTATAATCACATTAAATTAAATTTTAAAAATTAGTTTAAAAATTAAAGAAAAAAACTAACAACATTGAATTATTTAAAGTATGTTAATTTTTTACTGAAAACTTTCAAATACATCCTAATTCCTATAGATTTATTAAATACTAAATTCTGACATGTAGTTACTATTGTACCATATATATTTTTCTTTGACCACATACATGAGGCTCCATTCTAGGTAGAGTCTATTTTCAAATAAAAGAATGAAATGAGCTTTCTTTAGAGACTGAGCTTCTGAAAACACATTTTCAAATCCTGCCAGTTTCACAATTATAAATAGCGGGTGGTAGAGTGCATTGCTGATATAAGGAATAATGTTGAGGGTCTTATTTCCAATTCCATTTTTTTGTTTGTTTTTTGACCAACAGCCTTACTTCTATTTGGACTGATTTAATTTTTTTCAGATAATATATCATTAGAGGTTTATATGACTGATGTAAGAAGCTAGAATGAAAAAACTAAAGTTAGCCAATAATTCCATAAGTTAAAATTTACTTACAAATGCACTGTAATTCAAAGTAGGAGGAGTGGAAAGATAATCCTCTATAATAATAAAAGCACAATATGCAAATCAACTGAATGGCCATCCGGATGTCCTTCTGGACAACCTTCCAGGTGACCTTCTGCACAAAGTCAGGGCTGCAGCCATGGGATCAACACAACTGCTACAGCTGTGAGGGATCGAGGCAGCCACCTGGCTGTGAGGGAGGGACCAAGGCAGCTGCTGTGGCTGCAAAAGCCTACTCTTGCACAAATTTTATGCATAGAGCCTCTAGTCTATAATAATAAAAGTATAATATGCTAATTAGGCCAAAGAGCCGAACAACCTCCCAGATGTCGTTCCAAACGTCCTTCCGGACAAAGCCGTGGCAGTGGGGGCAGAAGCAGAGGCAGTTGGGGAGATCAGGCAGGCAGGCAGAGGTGGTTAGGGGTGATCAGGCAGGCAGGTGAGTGGTTAGGGGCAATCAGGCAGGCAGGTGAGCAGTTAAAGGTGATCAGGCAGGCAGGTGAGTGGTTAGGGGTGATTAGGCAGGAAGGCAGAGGGGTTAGGAGTGATGAGGCAGGCAGGCAGAGGCTGTTAGGGGCAGTCAGGCAGGCAGGCGAGCAGTTAGGGGCAATCACACAGGCAGGCAAGTGAGTGGTTAGGGGCGATCAGGCAGGCAGGCAGACAGGCAGGCGAGCGGTTAGGAGCCAGTGGTCCCAGATTGCAAGAGGAAAAACTGGCAGTCAGACATCCCCTGAGGGGTCCTGGATTGTGAGAGGGTGAAGGCCGGGTTGAGGGCTCCCCTCCTGTGCATGATTTTCATGCACCAGGCTTCTATTATATAATAAAAGGGTAATATGCAAATTTACCCTAACAGTGGAAAGACCGGTCACTATGATGCACACTGACCATCAGGGGGGCAGACACTCAACTCAGGAGCTGCCCCCTGGTGGTCAGTACACTCCCACAGGAGGAGCTCCAGTGGCAGGAGCCTCTCCTGCCTCCTTGGCAGCGCTAAGGATGTCCGACTGCAGCTTAGGCCTGCTCTGGGGGAGCGGGCCTAAGCTGCAGTCAGACATCCCCGGAGGGCTTCCGGGATGCCAGAGGGATGTCTGACTGCCATCTTAGGCCCAGTCTCCAGGGGAGTGGGCCTAAGCCAGCATGTGGACATCCCCCAAGGGGTCCTGGACTGCGAGAGGCCACAGGCCAGGCTGAGGGACTCCCCCCCCCCCCCCCCCGCCACCAAGGGCATGAATTTTTGTGCACCGGGCCTCTAGTGCAGAATAACAACTCTGTCAACAGGTATTAACTTAATTATGAATGAAAGTTATTTTTAAACTATAAGAATTAGAAAAATATGTGATTTATAGTTTTAGGTTAACTTTTGATCATTCCTTTATTTAAGTATACAGAATTCACTCCCCTTTTATATCATCATCACTTTCAAATGATAAATATAACTTATGAAGATAGTAAACAACTTTTATCTCCCATTATCTTTTATTCTTCACATTACCTGAGCACCTGGCTTCTTGGGGCTTTGTAATGTGGAAGGACTTCACCTAATTCCAAAGAATAAAGGCAAGTAGTAAAAGAAAAAGTTATGCACACAAATGTACTCAGGGTTCATTGGTCCTGACAAAAATAGGAGAAATGCCATCACTGAGGACATGAACCTCAGGACACACACAGCAGGTGCCCCATGGAACAAGTGGAGCGCCTGAGGGATGAACTGCAGTAAGGCTGCAGAAATTGAACAGAATATCACCCATTTCCCACAAGAAATTTTTAAACTTCTTTATACATTTTTGCCTTAACCCCCTTTAATTTCATAGTAAAATACCCTTGGAAAACATCACTCATCTTTACATGTATTTATAGCTCAAATATGTTTTTGGGATTTTCCATTAAGAATAATATACTATGCTTACTCTGCCTGAATTCACACAGGAGTAATTCTCTACAGAACTACACTTCATTTCCTTTTTGAGTGTGTAACTCTGGAAATGATTTGAATATAATGAAAATGCTATTAAATGCACTTTTGTCGAACAACATAATATACCTCACTTTAATAACCAAAATGCAACCCAGTCATTCATCTTCCCAGAGAACACGGAATGCCTGGTATAAAGGGGAAAGAGCTCTGAGCATGCGATTTCTCCAGTTTTATGTCAAACCAAAGCCAAGAAAGAATGATACGTTATGACATGTGCATTGTTTGTTTAAACAAAACTTACAGCACTATACTTATGCTCTGGGTGAAAAATCCCTAAGTGTATATAAGTTTAGGAGTGCCTTTATTTTACAACTCTACTGGTAAGAATAGCATAAAGAGTATGTAAAAAAATGGTGAAAATTCTAAGCCATCTTAGGGAATTATAAAGAACAGTACATGAAATTATAGTGTGAGGAAATCTGAGAAAAATGTCTTGTATTCTTGAACACTGGTAAGGCCCTGACTAATGGTGGTACTCAGGTCTCCTCAATTACAAAAGAATAATTACTTTTATTTTGCTTTTGTTTAAAGCTCCCACATAACTATTATTAGGGGAAACCATTGCTTTCAGAATACTATTGAGATTTGAAGATTCATTTGTTAAAAGAACATAGTGTTTAACACAAGACAAAGATAACTTTAAAAAAGAAACATGACTTGTCTATTCTATACTTTAAATTTAATCTCCTCAAAATGAGCCTATGATTATGCAATAGTCTTTTAAGTTGATTATCATTCTCCATTAGAGTTGAAGATTCTTTTTTAGCATCAAATGACTTCTGATTGCTTTCATTTCAAAAATAATATATTTAGTTGTATTCTTGTTTGTTTTTTGTTTTCTGAAAAACAAAAACTAAGTTTCTAAAATTACTTGATTGGCTGGGCTGATGTGGCTTAGCGGTTGAGCATCGATCTAAGAACCAGGAGGTCATAGTTTGATTCCCAGTCAGGGCACATGCTGGGTTGCTGGCATGCAGGAGGCAGAAATCAATGATTCTCTTTCATCATTGATGTTTCTATCTCTCTCTCTCTCTCTCCCTTCCTCTCTGAAATAAATAAAAATATATAAATAAAAAAATAAAATAAAATGACTTGGTTGCATTGATGTTAAGTACACCATTGACCCTTAGTATTACAAACATATTATGGATTACATATAACTAGAGGACAGGTCCATGAAATTCGTGCACTCAGGGGGGGTCCCTCAGCCCAGCCTGTGCCCTCTAGCAGTCTGAAAGTCCTCGGGGAATGTCTGACTGACAGATTAGGCTTGCTCCCCACAGGTGGGCCTAAGCCAGCAGTCAAACATCCTTAGCACTGTCGCGGAGGTGGGAGAGGCTCCCTCCACCACCGCTGCACTCACCAGCCGTGAGCCCAGCTTCTGGCTGAGCAGCACTCCCGCTGTGGGAGTGCACTGATCACCAGAGTGCAGCTCCTGCATTGAGCGTCTGCCCCCTGGTGGTCAATGCATGTCTTATTGACGGGTCGTTCCACCATTTGGTCGATTTGCATATTAGCCTTTTATTATATAGGATTAGCTACCCTTATCATTCTCCACTGCTTGCCCAGACCAAAGATTGTGGACCAACTTTGATTCAACCAGTTTCAAATCTGTTATATTCTTTTACTTACCACCACATTTGACTTGATTTTCTTTTGGACGAGCTGTGAATTTAAGCTCTTTATAGAGGCCACACTTGAGGCACAAGAAGTCACAGTTTGAATTGTGACCAGGTCTGAGTTTGAGTTTGCTTTATGCTCTAAGGCAGTGGAGCTCAACCTTATGGACACATTGGAACCCATTGGGGAGTTGTAAAAAACAAACAAAAAAACACAAATTTTATATATATATATATATATATATATATATATATATATGACAATACAAAAGATGTGGGAAGGGAACATTAGGCAGTGTTGCTGTAATGATTTGTCATATGGTTTTCTTTTCTGCGTACTCACATTCAGTAAACAGTATGAACTGTCAGTTACCTGGGGGACAGTAATATGTGGTCTGGGATAATGTTCTGTCTTCACCTGTCTCCCACAGGTTAGTCAAGAGGACCCCTGGAAAATCCTTCCACACTCTATTCTAATGTCCTAGTGAATTGTCAGTCTCCTGCTTTAATTTGAAACTCTTTGAGAGAGATTTTATCTTTTTCATCTCCGTAGCTTCAGAACTTTGTAGTGTGCCTGACAACCAGTTAAAATTTAGTAAATGTTTATTATATGAATATTTAAAAAGTGAGCATGGTTAATAATTTAAGATTACTTGAGCAACTACTTCAGTTGATCAGACAAAATAAACAAAATATTCCCACTTGAATATCAACTTTTCTTCTTTCTTGCCTTGAGTTTTAAAAATTAAGATCCTCCTATGAAGTCTCAGATGTACTCTTTGGAGATATGCAAAACCTCCAAAATTTCATGTTTAACATTCAAATTTGCAACTTATCAACATCAACAGAGCTTTCCTTTGTTGACTCTTACACCTTTACAAAGGTTATCATATCACCCTTTTTCTCCCCAACTTAGAGTCCATAGTCAATCATTACAATCAACTCTTTGCAACTTCCTTCTACTGTCTCTTCTTCCTGTCTATTCCTGGTAAAACTCCAACCCTGACTAGAGACAAAGCTCACCCTATAACTGAATTCACCTAGAGGTAAATACTCAACCATGGGGATGACTGGCTTGAAAGTTTAGATTGCTCATCTCAAATGGACACTGAGTACTGCAAATCAATCCTGCTACTAATAGAAATACTTTCCCACTATGAGAGGGAATTTTCAGCTAAGAAAAATATAATCATAACTGTACTCCACCTTCCCTCCCATTATCCTATAACCCAGAGAAGCAGCAAAAACCAACAGATTGAGTCTGTGCTCATGTCCTATAGGTAAGATATTTGCCTTTTTTTCCTTCCTTCCCTGCCTCTCCTTTCAATGCCAGAGGAGCTGTGGCTTAAAAGAGGAAAAGAGAGAGATGGGATCTGAGATCCAGAATAACTTCTCCACTTCCCCAGCCCAACTGGTGTGGGGATTGGGGGTGGGGAGGCCTCATTCACACACACACCAATCACATATTACCAAACCAAGCCCTCTGACCTGGATATGAGGCTATCCAATTAAAAACGAACAAGACCGTGTCTTAAATACAAGAATAAGACTATAATGATAGCAAATGTGGCTGAAAAGTTAATTGGGCATGGATACCATATCAAGGGGAGTGGGTTTACACAGCACAGAAGGAAAGTATAATAATTAGGAAAACATAAAGTGATTCCTGTTGAGACACCTCAGTTTACCAGTGACTTTGGTCACTTCTCATACTGCTCTGGCCACTGATTAGTCTTTGGATAGCACACTAGCTGCATTGTTCACTTTAATTACCCAGTCCGAGCATGAGAAAAGCAAAACTTTTTGCATCATTATACTTCTCTTACATGAAAAAAAAGTTTAAATAGAAATTAATCATTCCTCATTCACCATTACATTTTTTCTTAATCAGGAGAATTTTTTAAATCAATTTTGTCTGCTTATCCTGCCCATTAAATATTAGATTGTTAGTGTCCTAATTATTTCAAACTTTAAGTTCATTCATTAATGTATTCAGTCAAAATACTGAGTTCCATCTGCATACTAGGCATTAAGATTCAATAATAAGTTAAATAAATTTCGTCAAGAACTTATGGTCTAAAATGTGCTTAGCATTTCTCAAACTTGATTTTATTGTTTTAAAGTTGTTATGTTTTTCATATATCAATTTTAAATGCATATTTTAAAAAATAGAATTACTTTCAAAGAACTACATAGAAGTTTTCTCCAATATGTTTATAAAATAATTTTATATGAAATAATTTCATAAGAAAGTATGTCATCTTCCTTGGAGCTTAGCACATCCCTCTCCATCAAGCACACTTACTGAGGGAGATAATAGTATTAGTTTTACTTTTCTTTTCTTTCTTTCTTTCTTTTTTGTTAATCCTCACTCAAGGATATTTTTTTTCCATTGATTTTTAAAGAGAGTGGGAGGGTGGGGAAGGCAGAGAGAGAGAGAGAGAGAGAAACATCCATTGGTTGCCTCCCACATGAACCCCAATATGGCCCAGGATCAAGCCTGAAACTGAGGTACATACCCTTGACCAGAATCGAACCTAAGACCCTTCAAACCTAAGACCCTTCACTCCGTGGGCCGAAGCTCTATCCACTGAGCCAAACTGGCTAGGGCCAGTTTTACTTTTGGCCAGAGACAGATATACATGGAACTATGGAAGCCTAATTTCCAGGGCCCTCCCACCTCAGTGCCCCAGAGAGACCTTATCAATGTATTCACGTGATTATATATATTAATATTTAATTTTTTAATTATAACTTTTAACCAAAATTAGGTAAGATTGCTGCCCCTTTCTGTTATGACTTTCCTCCACAATACTTTTCTTTATTTGGGATTTCACTGGAGCAGACCTAGGCATCGCAGCAAGGAAAATAGACTTTTAGACCTACAATTTGAAAAAACAATTGTTTGGAAAGTTTAAATACATTAAATAAGAAACTGCAAACTCCTGAATTGAAAGTACATGTGGATATTAAACTTAATTAGTAAAGACCTGAGCGAAAATGTAGATAAAATTAATGGAATGTAAAACAAAAGTAATAATAAATCGAAATAATTCTGACACTGAGGAGCTAATTGTAATGAAAAATGATCTCAGATCACACCAAAAGCAGTAACTCATGTAAAGGAAGAGATAAATTTTGAATACAAGTAATTAATAGGCTTGTGTATTGTTTGACAATCCAATTAAGTGCCATGAATCATATAAACACATTGGGAAATGTTTACATTTCTTGCTGCTGTGACATAATATGGACAAGGATAACATCAAAATCACAACAGAGCACAAAACCAGAGCATCAGTGACAAATCAGCAAATGCCTTTTCTCAATGGGAGTGTTTAAGAAAAGGTTCTGCAGAAGCAAACTTGGAATGCCCTGAATTTCTGCATCCTACATGTCAAAGACACTCGAAGCAGATTTCTCAAATTTGATCACAATTCTAAAATATACAATTTACAAGTAATGAGGAACTGATAGAAATTGTAAATAATAGTAAAAAAAAATCCTAAACTCTTCTAAAGAAAATATTGAACTACCTTTTATTCTCTATAGAAAATATTACAAATTTGTTTTCAAATGAGACATTCAAAGAATCATCAACAAAAAATGTAGAGGAAAAATATTATAAAAATATGTCAGGAATTAATAAAAATATTTTTTTTCTGAATTTTCTTAGGTTTGCCATGTTTGCTAGCTTTCAGTCTTAATCTGTTGCTATCTATCTTCACAACCTAACTGTTCATTTTATTACTGGTTTTGCATTTGTAATTTTCCATTCCTTTTTATAAAGCGTTCGCTCACCCCTGAATTGATAAACGCTTCAGTGCTCACAAAACTGGATCTGCATTTGCCTTTGCCTATTTTTCAGGCTTAGCCGAGCATATTAAAAACAAGGAGAATGCAGTGAGAATATATAAATCTACAAAGAGGACACTTTTGCTTTCAACTGTGTGAGATGTTTTCAAACTGGAGATTTCACAAAACAACACTGACTAAACCCAAAATGGGTTTACTGACTGCCATTTCTTAAAAAAAAAATAAAAGATTTGTCTTTGCAAAAAAGATGTTAAACATTAATGGCTCCTTTTTAAATGACTTTGTAAGAATGTGCAGGAAATCCAGATGTGTTCGAATGTTTTCAAATACCTATGCTTGCTGTGCTAGGCACTTTTATGTTCCTGCCATAATAATGCTCAACAACCCTCCTTAATCTCTTTTTAAAGGGGGGATTGAGAAACATAGAATAAATATAATTATTGACTGTATATGTCTTAGTTCATTAGGGCCCCTATAACAAAAATAACATAGTCTAGATGGCTTAAAGAATAAATATTGCCCTCCCGGTGTGGCACAGTGGTTGAGTGTCGACCTATGAACCAGGAGGTCACAGTTCAATTCCCCATCAGAGCCCATGCCTGGGTTGCAGCTCAGGCCCCAGTAGAGGGCCTGCAGGAGGCAGCCAGTCAATGATTCTCATCATTGATATTTCTCTCTCTCTCTCTCCCTCGTTCTTTCTTATGAAGTATGAGAAGTCCACATTCAAGGAGCTGGCAAATTCAGTGTCTGGTTTGGGCCCCTCTCGCTGCCTGGTTCTTGGTGGAAAGAGTGAGAGAGTTCTCTGGTGTCTTTTGAGGGCACTAATGCATTCACCAGGGCCCTACCCTTATGATCTAATCACTTCCAAAGGCCCCCACCTCCCAATACTATCATACTGGTGGTTAAGATTTAAACATGAATTCTGGGGGAGACACAAACATTCAATCCATAACATATCATAATAAATAAATAAACAGAGTCTTATGATAAAGCATAGTGGAAGAAAGGAATGCTATTTTTGGAAAAGTAGTGAGAAAACCTCCCTGAGAAAGAATTAAATATTATACCTGAATGATGAGGAGGTAGTAATGAACAATAATAAAAAATCCCAGGAAGAAAATCATATATGGGAAAGAGCAAATTCAAAGTCTGTAATAATATTTGAATGTTTTAAGAGTTATGCCTACTTCTTAATATATTTACTACCTCCTTTATTATTTGGTTTTAATTTGATGACTTTTATAATATTTCCAGGCACTTACATGGATTAAAGAATACCTAGTGCACATTGTTTTGCCCACCATCTACACTTCAATTAATGTCTCAAAAGACCTCGAATCCTGTTTAGTATGAGTTTCCATGCAACTTGAATTAATTATGAAAAAACAACATATGATGAGACCTGACAACTAATTGCATCACTAGCAAGGGAACAGTCCTTGTTAGGGTTGTAAAAAGACAATCCGTGACCTTAGCACTTTTTGAGGAAATTTTACACTTGACAGCTTGCTAGAACAGCTCTTAGGAAAGTAGTGCAGCAATTCATCTCTTTCATAATTGATAATATAGCCTATAAAATGATTTCATTTAAGGGCAGACAAATAAAGGATGCCATTTGAAAAGATTTAATGAATTTGAAAAACCAAAGAAATTTGAAATAGAAAAGCTCACTATAAGAATAATAGTCTGTATAAACTCTATTAATACATGCTTTATATTGGTCATGGGCTACAGAGTAAGATCTCAGGAGTTAGTGGGAGTTAAAATCCCTATTCTTTCACTTACTAGCTCTTTAACCTTAAATGATTATTCAAACTGTACTTCAGTTTCTCAACAAATGATAGGGTAAAAAAACCATTTACCTCACCGGTTTATTATAAACAAGTAACAAAGAGCTTTGCAAATTATATTAATATGTCTTTGATTTTTAAAAATATTAAATTTCCTGATTTTAATAACTTTCAGACAACTCCAATAAGTGAAAATACATCATCTGATGTTCATTTGGTAAAAATGTTGCCTAATTTAGGCCATAATCTTAACTATGATTCCTTTCCTTTCTTGTGGCTGTATTTAAAGGTTTAGAGTAAGCCAAAATACAATGCAGTGAATCTTAAATAAAATTCAGTAAACTGACTTAACTGAAATGTACCCTCTTATTATAATGCTACGCCTGTGGTAACTCATGGTGAAATAAATATGTACCTATATGAGCCTTCCAGTACCCTGGGCCTCTTTAGCATCTAACTTCCTTTCATTAATGATCTAGTCCAGTGATGGCGAACCTTTTGAGCTCGGCGTGTCAGCATTTTGAAAAACCCTAACTTAACTTTGGTGCCGTGTCACATATAGAAATTTTTTGATATTTGCAACCATAGTAAAACAAAGACTTACATTTTTGATATTTATTTTATATATTTAAATGCCATTTAATAAAGAAAAATCAACCAAAAAAATGAGTTCACGTGTCACCTGACACACGTGTCATAGGTTCGCCACCACTGAAGTCCTCCGCCACACCTTAAGTCTCTCAACCCCAAATCATACTTTAGACCTTGTCATTATCAGCAACTACAAGAGCATCCCATTCTCTAGTCACCATCAGTTCATATTCCAGAGCTTTTCCCTCTGTTCTGATGCTAACAAATCCTTAGATCTGACCAGGATTTAGGATTTGTAGACTTGCTTTTTCACTGTCTCACCTTCTTCACTTTCGCATTTCTTTCCTTTGAAGCTTAAAGAGTCCAATTATCATAAATGTTTTCTTGAATCCATCCTCAACTCTCTTGTCCTTCCCTACCTTTGTCCTTGTTTGGCTAAACCTCATCCCTGATCAAATCTAAGTCTCTACCCACTTTGCCTCTGAGCCCAAAACTGTGCAGCTGAGTGTGACTGAAGGAAACACACTAATATTGGCTGGTCTTACTAAATTCAGGATCCTACTAATTCAGTCTTTAAAATCTCTGACAACCACACAATGTTTTACTAGTTCATTTGGACTCATAAATGGTATTTCCTCTCTCTTTAAGTCTTCAATATGTCCTCCCCCATCTTTCATCTCCTCTAATGACTTAGTTTTCTGCTTCATTGAGAAAATGAAACAATCAGAGTACAACCTCCATAAACCCTATAGCGTTTGTATGCAATTGTGCTGATTTAATCTATGTTTTCTCCTGACAGTATGGATGCCCTCTCAGTGTACTTGATTCTATCCTCTTCCAATTACTAAAGGATTATATTCCAGCAATTATTTCCCCTTTCAAGTATATTATTTTCTCCCACCACTACTGGATGTTTCACATCAGAATACACACTCAATTGTATTTATATCACTTTAAAAATCTATTGGCTTCATTATTTCCTCCAGCTATCACACAATTCTCTTCTGTCCATCATAGTAAAAAGTCACAAAAATATATCTTAAGTAGCTTGTGATTTTCTCTCATTCTCTTTTGAAAAATTCCAGATGGGCTTTCACAAACAGGTATTGTCTTGATCACCATGAATCCAAAAGTCAGTTGTAAAGTTTCTTCTCAGTGTTTGACATAATTTGGGGTTAGGACTCCAAACTCTTTAAACCTTTCTTACATGGTTTTAGAACACAAAAATCTCTTGGTTTACTTCTTACTTCTTTGGTCCCTACTTCTTTGTATCTCCTCATTTTCCCAGAGACATGAAACAATCTTTATAAGGAAAATGTAAATGAGTTTAAGTAAACATTTTAGAAATCATATTATGGAGACCTAGAGAAACCAGGATGTGAGAGAAACACATCCACTGGTTGCCTCCTGCACATGCCTGTCCAGGGCCCAGGAAGGGGAGGAGTCTGAAACCAAGCTAGGGGCCGTTGAATGGAATGGAACCCGAACCCTTAGGTCTGCAGGCTGAGGTTCTATCCACTGAACCAAACCGGATAGGGCTCAACCCAAGAGATTAAAAAAAAAAATGCCCTGCCGGCATGGCTCAGTTCATAGACCTATGAACCCAGAGGTCACTGGTTGGATTCCCGTCAGGGCCAACATCAGGGTTGTGGGCTCCATCCCCAATGGGGGGCGTGCAGGAGGCAGCAAATCAATGGTTCTCTCTCATCATTGATGTTTCTATGTCTCTCTCCCTCTGCCTACCTCTCTGAAATCAATACAAATGTATTTTAAAAATAAGAAATCATATTATGTAGGTAAAGGAAATAATTAACATCTCTCTGAATTAAATATTAAAGTGTTAGGCATTGATTAACTAAATAGAAATAAACTGCAATCTCTTTAAGGTCTAAAATTAAATTATATTTCTCTACTTGTTAGCTTGACTTTATTCTATACTAGTAGCCTGGTGCACAAAAATTTGTGCACTGGGGTGGGGGGTGTCCCTCAGTTATTAAACATTTATTGGCACAACACTGACCACATTGGTGGTGGTGGTGGTCTTGTCAGAATGTGTTATATTATGCAGATGAAAATCTATTTAAACAGATTTGATGTAGATATTTTCAAAGAGGGAAGAATTGTCCCGTCAACTAGTTTAGTTGATTCATATCTTCACTAATTGTCATCATTGCAAAGTTTTTGCTCCCCTTATGGATTGCTGGATATAATAGGTCATGTGCTGTCCCTGTCCTTTGTAGCCTTTGTTACCTTAAGGACTCTAGTTTTCCATTTATATGTTTAAGTACCAACCTTACCGGCTTAAAAATGTAAGCTTTTAACACTGCTCTCTCTGTTCCGTATCCTTCCGATGAAAAGTGGAGTTGGGTTGCAGCACAGGAGAGAAATTCAGAAGGGGAATATTGAAGTAATGACTACAGTAGGAGAAGAGGGAACCTATTTCCCTGGCCACAGGCACTGCCGCCCTGGACCACAGGGCTGGCAGCTTCTCCAGGTGGCTGCAGCCTGGGACCTTGGGCAGGTAGCTTGTCCATCTCCTGGGCTGCAGCCAGCCGCAGGCGCTGGTGCCTAGACCAAAGGTGGGCTGCTTCTTCTTCTGTGCTTCCAGGGAGGGCAGTCAGTTATGTGTATATGTGTGGGCATGCAAACATAGGCATGTACATGTGTGTATGTGGAAATCTGCTGGGCAAGTCAAAACCATAGAAGAGTTGCCCCTATCTCTTGAATCTTCCAGAGATATCCCCCACTTCTTTATTCTATCACTACTAGAGAGGCAGTATTTGCAGCCAGCCAGCCAGTGACTCTCTCAGTGTCTATTTCTGACTTCTTCTTTCCCTGTCTGTCTTCCAACCCCTAATCATATTTCCACCTGGATGCATCATTTTTACTCCCAATATGCTGTATAGAGAAGGAGTCAGGATGCTGTCTTCCCATGAATAGTACTCAGTAACAAACCAATTGCATTTTAGTGGGGCAATGCCCCTACCCACCCTCCAAATCCTTTCCACCACGCATTTCTGTTTCCCTTTTTGTTTGTTGGATTGTTCTGCTACTCCTTCTCCTCACCCCACCACCCTTGGATCATAATGTAAAATTCTTTTACCATGTCAAGAAATTATTAAAAATACAGGTACTTTGAAAAAAAAAAAATACCGGTACTTCTCCAAACAACGGCCTCAGCCGCCCGCCTCTTCCCTGCTCCCCTCTGGTTTCTCCGGTCACCGATCCCTGGCCAGAGGGGCGGGAGGGGGGTAGGGAAGAGGCAGCTGCTGGATGCTGGCGTCCACCTCTTCCCTGCCCCCCTCCGGCTTCTCTGATCACTGGCTGGGGGGCGGACAAAGGCGCCTTATTCTCCGATCCAGGCCCAGGGGCAGGGCAAAGGCAGCCCCCAGGGACACCTTTGCCCTGCCACCCAGCTCTTGCCTGCTGCCTGGGTTTCTGATCACCGTCCTTCCCCTTCGCCTTCCATCATTGTGCCTACATATGCAAATTAACCACCATCTTTGTTGGCGGTTAATTTGCATATCACCCTGATTAGCCAATGGGAAGTGTAGCGAAGGTATGGTCAATTACCATGTTTGTCTATTATTAGATTAGATGCTTCATTTCTAGGAAATAATTGCAAATTTTACATGTGAAAGATAATAATTAAAAGCATTACTTTACTTTTTTTTTTTTAAATTTTTTATTGATTTTTTACAGAGAGGAAAGGAGAGGGACAGAGAATTAGAAACATCGATGAGAGAGAAACATCGATCAGCCACCTCCTGCACACCCCCCACTGGGGATGTGCCCACAACCAAGGCACATGCCCCCGACCGGAATCGAACCTGGGACCCTTCAGTCCGCAGGCCACGCTCTATCCACTGAGCCAAACCGGCTACGGCAGCATTACTTTACTTTAACTGGACTTCTGGCATGGGTAAAATGAATTACACCAGGGAGAATTAAGCCACAAGTTGAACAGGCTTAAATTCAGGACTCTGTGCCTGAATGTACTTTCAAAGACAAGTAAAAACAAGGACCTTTTCTATTGGTCTTTTAGTCACTATTATTCTATTTTCTTCTAACCTATTAAATATTATGTTTCTAACCATCTCTCTAATTTGAATAGAGACCAAATAGCATCATTTGTGTTCTATTTGCTAATATCTAGGTAAAGGTCTAAGTAGATAGTCACTTAGGTGACATTAGGTGGGTACAGAAACATATTTGGGGAATTTAGTCAATAAATTTAAATTCAAAATCAAAGGCCATATCTAACATGAAGTTTGCTAAGGATAGCAATGTTGTTGACTATTATCCTCACTATTATGGAAAGTAATTGAATTCACATGTGGTAGACAGACTACACATATATATTAATTTATTTTTCAGTTAATCATTCATGCAAGAAATGTGTATTGATAGCATTTCTGACCTTCGGGTGCAGCTTTCAAGAACAAAAATGAAATTAAAAAAGGAAGAGCAGTCCTAGCCGACTTGGCTCAGTATATAGAGTGTCAGCCTGCGGACTGGGGTGTCCCAGGTTCAATTCAGGCCGAGGGTACATGCCTGGGTTGCGGCTCAATCCCCAGTAGGGGGTGTGCAGGAGGCAGCCGATCAATGATTCTCTCTCATCACTGATGTTTCTATCTCTCTCTCCTCTCTTCCTCTCTGAAATCAATAAAGAAATATATTCTTTTTAAAAAAAGGAAGAGTAGTCTAAAAATCTTTGTTAAGAATAGAAATATTTATTTCCTGGAGTGCCTCTTCATAACACACACTGTCAAACTGAAACCAAGGTGATCTTTAAGGCTGAATCCTCATTGCTTTCAGTAATGGGAAAAGCAGAGACCTAGCTCTGGGAGGATAACAATGAACACTGTCAACTAAGGCTCATACACCTGAAAAATTAACATCGTAGACTAAAATTTTATGCATTTTGGTCCTTCCTTCAGGAAAAATAACCCACCATCTGCTCCTGTTTGGTTTGCATAATTCTTACTAATATGGAACACAGAATAGAACTCTACAATTCTCTAGGTCTTGGGCTACATTTGAAAAGATTAGAAGATGAAGGTATAGGTGTGATAAAAGACTAAAGGATATGTCCATGTGTGTTGTACTCAAGTGATGTGTGTGTACATTTGTATGTTTTATATTCACATTGCTCCATAAAAAGTATCACCTATGTAACACTAATCAGCACAACATTCCTCTTTAGTATTTTTTCGCCATGGGTACTCAGCAAAATTAATTTCCTTAACAAATCTGAAAAACATTATCTGAGTTGAAGACAAAATTAGATTTTCTGACATTTGTATGAAATGTAAAACATATTAAGAATCAAGAGTTTCAAGAGAGAAAACCAGAATGGTGGCATTGGTAAACATGGTACTCACCACAGCCCACAACCACATCAAAATTACAACTAAAATACAGAACAACCATCATTCAGAACTGCCTGAAATATGGCAGAATGTAAGTATTACAACTAGAGAATTAAAGAAGACAGCACAGAAGGCTGGTAGGAAGGGCGGAAGTGGGGAATGGGTTGGTCCAACACCCACATGTGGTGTGTTTTTATTCAAGAGGGTTATCTTGGCTGCGGAGGCCTCCCGTGAGGAGCAAGGGGCAGGGTGGGAACCGGATGGAGGGGAGGCAATGGGGGAACAGAGGGACATCTGTAATATTCTCGACAATAAAGATGTAATAAAAAAGTATGAAACGTTTTAGGCAAAGGCATAATCTTATAATGGCTACTAAGTTACGTGACACTACAGCCCACTACAAAATGTTCTTATTTGCCATACTTATCTCAATTGTGAATCTACTTTTTTTTTTCATTTTCTCTGTAAAATTTTTTAACTTCATTATTAATGCTGGTTCTTAGATTAATTAAACATTTAGATACATTTATGAATTTCAAATTTATCCTAAAATATATAAAGAACATTAATTATTCTTGTTTGTGTTTAATGTGTAATTGTGGCTAGGCTGACCAATAGTCCCCACAGTTTTCATCAAAAATGATTCCAGGTGCTGCTGTAAAGGAATTTTGTAAGTGTAATTAGTGTCTAAACAGGAGACTTTAAATAAGAGAAATAGTCCTGGATGGGATTCACTGATTCACTTAGGAAGTCTAAAAAGAGAGATGAGATTTTCCTAGAGAAACCGCCAGACTGTCTTCCAAAGTGGCTGTACGTTTCTCATTCCCTCATCAGCACTTGGCTTTGTTTGTGTTCTGCATTTTGGCCAATTCAATACCCATGTAGTTGCATCTTGTTATGGTTTAATTTGCATTTTCCTGATGACATATCATATGGAGCATGTTTTGTGTGAATATTTTCCAAATGTATGCCTTCTTTGGTGAGTTGTCTGTTAAGTTCTTTGGTCCATTTTTTAATAGAGTTGTTTTCTTATTATTGACCTTAAAGAGTCTTTGCATATTTTGTGTAACAGTCCTTTATCAGATGTGTCTTTTGCAAATATTTTCTCCCAGTTGCTCTCTTGCCATTTATTTATTTTTTTTTTTTGACAGAGCATAAATTTCTAGTGAAGTCCAGTTTATCAATTCTTTCTTTCTTGGATCACGCCTTTGGTTGTTGTATCAAAAAAGTCATCGCCGAAGCCAAGGTTACATAGATTTTCTCCTTTGTTACCTTCTAGGAGTTTTATAATTTTATATTTAGTTCTGTGATCTATTTTAAATTAATTTTGTGCAGGTGTAAGGTCTGTCTCTATTTTTTTTTTTTTTTTTTTTTTTGCATATGGATGTCTAGTTGTTCTGGCACCATTTGTTGAAAAGACCTATAAGTTTCATGAATGTTTCCATTGACTTTCATCATGAGAAGGGCAAACCATTTCTTTATTTCAAAATCCATCACAGTGATTTTTTTAAAGGACCTAAGGGAAGAAAATTACTCTCATACTGCACTCAGGTCTGTCTCTTTATAATGCAGTCAACTTCATTTCTCTTCTAGGAATGCTAAATAGAATAAAACTTAAGAAACAAAGTAGAAGTTCTTCAAGAAATAATTTTCCCTTTCCTACAGAAAATATGACAAAAATATTTTACCACATTCTGTAGTTATATATGCATCTCACTGTCTGTAGATTAAGCACAGTTCAGCAAATTTTCCATAGACATACAATACACATATAGATCACTTTATTATTCCATCAATATCAATGTAATTTTCCCATGATAATAAGATTGTTTAAAAGTTTTAGAAAAATAAAATATGACAGTGTTGTTGTTGTTTTTTTACTATGTGGTATAATGTTATACAGAAGTTAACTTTAACTGCTAACATTTGTCACCTATAAAATCATTTTTCCAATGATGCAAGTTTTTGGCCTTAGTAGCTTTTCTGTCACTCAGGCGGGTACTCTGTAGACCACAAGAATATCTCATATACATAATGAATATTTTAATGAGTCTCTGATTCCAATTTTAGAAAATTGATTTCCTCTTTCTGTTTCATAATAGTATTTATATTGCCAAAAGGAATTTAGCCCTGGCTATTTGTGCCTCAAAGTTCTTTAAGATTGAGTGTATGGCTTCATAAAACAAATTAGGTTACAACGTCTTATCAAGTTCAAATAGTTATATATTAAGTTTCTGAAATAGCGAGTACCTATACCATATGACACACAGGTTACTTTATTAATGTATGATTTTTAACATAATATTTTATAAATTGTCAAACAATAGCTTTATTTTTGGTTACTCTATATGTTAAAATATGTACATAGCTTCTTTTTTTGAAGAAAAACTGATGGCCTTAATATTTGAAACCTATTAGCCAATTATTCATTTTAAGGAGTCTCTAAAAGGTAATAGACATTTTTTAAATGACCACCTGTGAGAAATCATATATGTTTTGTTACTCTAGAAATTTTATAAAAATAGTGACCCAATATTTCAGAATAGTTCTAGTTCCATTGAGAAGAATACATCTATATTAGATCCATCTGTATTATTTACTAGTACATTTGTGTTTACATAACAGAAATCCTAAGCTAAAGAGTCTTAAAGAAATAGCAATTTATTTGTTAAATGTGGTAATGCCACCTGTGAGGGCCATAATAAATTCTCCAGTTCCTAAGTAAGGTCTGGCCTGTAAGAGGTACTCCACAAATATTTGTGGGGTCAATGAGTCATAATTTTTATTCTTATAGGCTTCTGTAAGAAATAGATTACAAAAATTAGGAGTACAATATGTCTTAATTGCTTAATAACTCATGCTTACTTAGATTAGTTTACCATAGGCAGGTTTCCTTTCTGATGAGCTGATATCAACTATTTACGGTGAAATTATAATTTGTGTCCAATATCTCTTTATCCAGAAAATTTTGTTTTTACCATTGGCTACTGGAGAAAGTAAATTTCTTTTTAACATTGAGAGAAAGAATTGTAAAATGGAAAGTTTTGTAATTTTGATAGAGCAAGATAAACACTTTGAGTCTCAGTTATCTTTTTCATTAAAATAACAGTAAAAGTAGGATTGATGTGACGATTAAATAGGCCAATGAGAATAAAGGAGTAAGAAGAGCACATAGCACTTAAAAGGCACTTAACAAATACCCCCGTGAGCTCTTCTTACCTCCTCATCATATACAAATTTTAAATGCACTGAGACAAAATGTATTGATGACAGTGAAAATTGCAAGCCTCCTAAAATCATGGAGGACCTCAAAAGCAAAGAACACATTTACTTTTATGTTTCCAGTCCATTTACGGAATTAGCTATCCTCTATAAATAAAAGTAGTTGAAACTTGAATTAAATCTGTTTCTTTTTTCTTTCTCTTTCTTTCTTTCTTTCTTTCTTTCTTTCTTTCTTTCTTTCTTTCTTTCTTTCTTTCTTTCTTTCTTTCTTTCTTCTCTTTTTTCCTTTCTTTCATTAGAGTTTAAGTCTATAATAAATCTGCTTTGGAATAAAATGGGTATATAAAGTATAAAAAATGTTCTATGTAATGATTTAAATCTTAAGCTCTGACAGAAAATAATAATGAGCTTAATAATGTCAGATTAGGAACCTTTAAATCAAAAGGATCACGGAGCAAGACTAGGCAAGATCCCCTCCCCACCCAGACTGCATTGTTTAATTACTGCTTCAATTCTAGGTCAATAATGACTATTAACTGTCACATTCACTTAAGGCTTCTCTGAGAAGATATTAAGAGTTCCCTGACATTGTAGAGCTCTGGATTTCTACCAGGTAATTATACTAGGGCAGGAAGTTTATGTGGAGGATTCCATTATGCAGGCAAATGCATATTTTTTGGTGATTTTTTTAATTGAGGTATAATTGACATATACCCTATTACTTCCAGGTATACAATGTAATGATTTGATATTTATATATATTAACATCCATCACCAGTTAGCAATACTTTTTTTCTTGTGATGAGCACTTTTAATATCTATTCTCTTGCCAGATTTACTAAAAGCAGTTTTGTTAGTATAACATCATAAAAATCTATAATTTATACTTTATTCCTCCTAATGAAATCTGGTGGGAAATAATACAGTGAGAAAGACCCTCTTATGATTGCCAAAATGCACCATATTTGGAGATTTATATTTAGATGAATATTTTCCAAAAGTGAATTCAATATTTTAGAATAAATATTCTAAATCATTATACTCAAACCTATTTCCAGTGTTTACTAATATGCTAAAGAGGAAAAAAAAACACTTTTTCTGGTACAAGTCTATAATATGGTCAATCCCAAGTGATCTGCCTTTGTTTGATAAAAATATGCAATTTTGAACATACAGATTTCAAGCTGGTTAAGTAATTGGAGACATGATATCTATTAAGAAAATACTTTTTTTTTCAATATTGTTGAGATTATTACAGATGCCCTCCCCACCCCCTCATAGCTCCCCTCCACCCAGTTCCTACCCAACTCCAGGCCCTCGCCATCCTATTGTCTGTGTCCATAGGTAATGTATATATGCAAGTAAGATATTTGTCTATTCTCTTCCTGCACCACCCTACACCCCCTACCCTCTGAGAACCATCAGTCTGTCACATTCCCAAGCCCCTGATTCTATTCTGTTCACCAGTTTGTTCTGTTCATCAGATTTTTTTATTCATTTGATTTTTAGTTTCACTTGTTGATAGATATGTATTTGTTGTCATTTTGTTGTTCATAATGTTTTATCTTTACCTTTTTCTTTCTTTTTTAAAATATATTTTATTAATTTTTTTGTTTTTTACAGAGAGGAAGGGAGAGGGATAGAGAGTTAGAAACATCGATGAGAGAGAAACATCGATCAGCTGCCTCCTGCACACCCCCTACTGGGGATGTGCCCGCAACCAAGGTACATGCCCTTGACCGGAATTGAACCTGGGACCCTTCAGTCTGCAGGCCGACGCTCTATCCACTGAGCCAAATCGGTTATGATTATCTTTACCTTTTTCTTCTTCTTCCTCTTCTTAAAGGATACCCTTCAGCATTTCATATAATGCTGGTTTGGTGGTGATGAACTTACTCCTTTAGCTTTTTCTTATCTGTGAAGCTCTTTATCTGACTTTCAATTCTGAATGATAGCTTTGATGGGTAGAGTAATCTTGGTTGTAGGTTCTTGCTATTCATCACTTTGAATATTTCTTTCCACTCCCTTCTGGCCTGAGTAGTTTCTGTTGAGAAATCAGCTGACAGTCGTATGGCTACTCCCTTGTAGGTAACTGTTTTTCTCTTGCTGCTTTTAAGATTCTCTCTTTGTCTTTTGCCCTTGGCATTTTAATTATGATGTGTCTTGGTGTGGTCCTCTTTGGATACCTCTTGTTTGGGGTTCTCTGTGCTTCTTGGACTTGTATGTGTATTTCTTTCACCAGGTAGGGGAAGTTTTCTGTCATTATTTCTTCAAATAGGTTTTCAATATCTTGCTCTCTCTCTTCTTCTGGTACCCCCATAATTTGGATGAAGTTGTCCCAGAGGTTCCTTACACTATCTTCTTATTTTTGGATTCATTTTTCTTTTTGCTTTTCTGGTTGGGTATTTTTTTGTTTCCTTGTATTTTAAATCATTGACTTGATTCTTGGGATCCTCTAGTCTACTATTAAATCCCTGTATATTCTTCTTTATTTCAGTCAGTGTATGCTTAATTTCTGACTGGTTCTTTTCCATTTTTTTGGCATTCTCACTAAGATCCTTGAAGGTCTCACTAAGTTCCTTGGAGGTTTCAAGAAGATTCTTGAGTAACCTTATAACTGTGATTTTGAACTCTAAATCCAGTACTTTGCTTTCTTCCATTTCTTTCATTTGTAACATGTTTCTTTGTCTCCACATTTTGGCTGCTTCACTGTGTTTGTTTCTATGTACTGGGTAGCTGCTAAGTCTCCTTGAGTTGATAGAATAGTCTTGTGTAGTAGATGTCCTATAGGGCCCAGTGGCTCAGCTTCCCTAATCTCCTGAGGTGGACACTCTTGGTGGACCCCTTTGCGGTCTGTGTGCACAGTTTTGTTATAGTTGAGCCTTGATTGCTATTGGTGTCACTGGGAGGAATTGACCTCCAGGTCAATTGGCTGTGGGGACCAGCTGTGCAGGAGACACCCTTATGGGGCAGGACTTGCTTCAGTAGGGCTTTGGTGCTCACTGAGTCTGCCCCTTGAGTGTGTTGCTTATGGATCTGAAGAGTTGTAATCTGAGATGGTCTCACACTGACCACTGGGTACACTGGCTCTTGGGTCTCCAGGGAGGTGCAAAGTCAGCCACTGCCTGGGGCCACCCAGCAGGAGCTACAGAGAGATCTACAGATTCCTCCTCTTTGTATCAGGTTTGGAAGTGCCCAGACTAGGCCCAGCTGTGAAGCAAGGCAGGCTGGGGCTGGGGCTGGCCTTGGGCCTTTTATGGATAGCTTTGGGGCTCCCCGCAGCCTTTTTGACACATTTTAGGCTGAGAAAGGACAGGCTATTCATATGCAAATTCTGCTGGGCACAGCTTGGGTGGGGTTGTAAATTGGTTGGGCAGGGGGTGCCCTCAGGGAATTTCCAGGGCTGAGCAAACAGAAATGCCTTCCAGTCAGCCCTGACCAGGGAGGTCCCAGCACAGAAACAATGACCTCTGTGAGCACCTCTGTCTGGAAGAAAGTTGCCCCCAAGTTCCTGGCCCGGTGCCAGACAGTCCAGTTTCTCCCTGTATGTTTCTGGGTCCCCCAGAGCCTCTCCCAGCAATGGAACTCAGAGCAAGCGGGAGCTTGTATGTTCAGTTCATGGTGCCGGCCTTTTAAGAGAAGCAGCTGGTTCTATAGCAGTCTGTGTGTCACTCAGCCCCAATCCGCACTGGTTTTTACAGTCTGTAGTTCTTATTGCTCACAGGGACTTCTTTCCCAGCTCTGGGACCCTGGGTTGGGGGTCTGGGGTGGGGCTTGGACCCCTTGTTCCTCTAGGCAGCCTCTGCAGAGGTGATCTCCCTCCCAATTAGAAAAGCGGCACCCCCATTCCACGCCTCCGCACCTCCTACCAGTCTCAGTGTGCTTTCTTCTTTTCCTCTCTAGTTGCAGTACTTCTACTCAGCCAGCTTTCCCGAAGTTCTAGATGACTGCTGTTGTGTATTTTAGTTGTAATGTTGATGTGGTTGTGGGAGGCAGCAAGTACAGGCGTTTACCTATGTCGCCATCTTGGTTCTTCTACTCTTTTTTTATTCTTCTTTATAGATTGGTAAAGGCTTAGCCTCTTTCTTCACATACTAAGAATTTCAAAAGACTGATTCAAGAAGTTATTAATGCTCAAATATGTCTACAATTCTGTTTATGTGGACATGGAATAAAAGTTCAAATTTGATAGGAAAATAAACATTTGGTTTAGAGGAGATTAATTATATTTTACAATATTTACCAGATAGTTTTTAATACAAAAACATTTCATTTATGAAACTAATACTTCATACTGATAGACTTGAAATAGAAATTCATTTATTTTTCTTTCCAGTTAAAATTTTAGTGTTTTTTAAAATACATTTTATATTCATATTTTCTCATAAAAATATTCCATTTTATGGGAAAAAAGGTAGAGTTGGCTGCTTCTTACTCATATACTATAAAAAGTGACTCTATTAACATTTTATTCCTATAATTTTATCTAGATAATCTCCTTGAATGATTTATCTCCCCCATTACCTATAACTGTTTGAACCATATTTCACTGCTGCCTCCTCCTCCTTGTTGCTTCTATTCTGAATGTTGGGAAGCCTAGAGTCAATTACACCAAGTTCAGGTACTAGTCATGATCTCTCATTGACTAAATGCATAAGTGGAATTTAAAATACAAAACACAATACCACTTATGTTAGCATCCCCAAAAATGAAATACTTAGGTATAGATATAATATCAAAATGAGAAAAACTACAAAACTGTGATGAACAAAATCAAAGAACTAAACAAATGAAGAGATATTCCATGTTAATGGATGGAAAACTCAATATTGTTAAGGTGTCAGTTCTCCAAACTTGATCTGCAGATTCAATGCAATCAAAAGCCTACCAAATTATTTTGTGAATATTGACTCTAAAGTTTATAGGGAGAGGCAAAAGACCCAGAAAGACCTACAGAAATTGAAGGAGATAAAGAAAGTTAAAGGACTGACACTACTCAACTTTAAGCCTTACTATAAAGCTAAAGTGATGAAGACAGTGTACTATTAGTAAAAGAATAGACAAATCGATTAATGGAACAGAATAGAGAGCCAGGTAAAAGACCCTCATAAATTTATTCAACTTATCTTTAAGGAGCAAAGATAATAGAATAGAGCAAAGGTGGTCTCTTAGAACAAATGGTGTTGGAAGAACTTGACATCCACATGCACAAAAATGAATCTAGACATAGGCCTTATCCCTTCACAAAATTAACTCAAATTATATCACAGACCTAAATGTAAAATGTAAAACTATAAAACACCAGAAGATGATAGGAGAAAACCTAGATGATCTTGGGTATGGCAATGACTTCAGATACAATACCAAAGTCATGATCCATGATAAACTAGAACTCATTAAAATTAAAAGCAATATCAAGAGAATGAAAAGACAAGCCACAGACCGGGGAAAATTTTTTTGCAAAAGATAAACCTGATAAAGGATTGCTATTCAAAATATATGAAAAGTTCTTAAATCTCAACAATAAAACAACTTGATTAAAACAAAACAGGCCAAAGACTTTAATAAATACCACCTCATCAAAGAAGATATACAGATGGCAATTATGCACTTAAAAATATACTCTACATAATTCCCTGTCATCAGGGAATTGAAAATTAAAACAGCAATGAGATACCATTACACACCTGTTAAAATGGCCAAAATCCAGAACAGTGATAACACCAAATGCTGATAAGAATGTGCAGCAACAGAAACTCTCATTCACTGCTGATGAGAATGTAAAATGGTACAGTTACTTTGGAAGAGAGTTTGACTATTTTTTCAAAACTAAATATATCCTTATCATATGATCCAACCAGTGTGCTCTTTGCTATTTTTCCAAATGAGTTGAAAACTTTATGTCCCCACAAAAACCTGCACACAGATGTTTATATCACGTTTATTCATAAGTACCAAAATCTAGAAGCAACTGAGATGTCCTTCAGTAAGTGAGTGGATAAGTAAACTGTGACACATCAAACAAACAAAAAAAAATTTATTCAGCACTAAAATGAAATGAGCTGTCAAGTAATGAAAAGACATGGATGAACCTTAAATGCATAGTACTAAGTGAAAGAAGCCTATCTGAAAAATACTATAAAATTGCATCTATATGATATTCTGGAAAAGGCAAAACTATAGAGACCATAAAATTGGTTGCCAAGGGATAGATGGAAGGGAAACATGAAAAGGCAGAGCACAGAGGATTTTTAGGACAGTGAAATTAGTCTGTATGATACTGAAAGGAGTTTTTAGGGGTATAAAATAGGCAGGTTTAGGGAGTCTTAGGAATTAAGGAGTCCAAGGGGGAGAGAGGCATAGTTGGTTGGGAACTTGGAGCTGGCAAAAGGCATTCATTCACAAAGAACAGCAGGCACAGAATAAGGGGAGAGGAAGACACCCATTCACAGAAGATAGGGGGAAAGCCACAGGGAGTAGAGAAACAAAATCGAGAAAGAGGAAACAGATTTTCATAGGGTATAGAGAATTCTACCACTGAAAGGGGGAGAAATAAGGGGGGACCACGTGGAGTTTGAGCTTTGAAGCTGCTATAGTGACCAATCAGAAGGGAGCATCAAAAGACAAAGAACTGCAGCCTTTATAAACCTTAGGAAAAAGGGGCTTAGTGGTTCACTCCCTTGGGATCCCTCCCTACGTGGGAGTCTGTGCTTATTTTCCAATAAATTTCCACCTTTTTTCCATGGCTTCATTCTTCAAATCCACCTGGACAAGAACCCGAGAAAGAAATCACCTTTGCATCCTGCCCAGGGGAAAAGCACACGTTTCAGTTTGTTTTCTGCATGTCAATACTATATTGGTAGGTACGTGTCATATACATTTGCCTAAATTCATAGCATGTACACAGTGATGAACCCTGATGTGAACTATAGGTTCTGGTTGAAATTGAGGAGACAAAAACGGTTGGTAGACAGGGATGGGGACCAAGCAGGGAGAGGAGTGAACTGGAAAACCTAACTAGGTGGAGTTACAAAGACACCCACACTGGGCAGGGAAGGAAGGCCACGTGTGGGAGACATGAGCTTTAAAATGTATGGATGTTACTAAGCAGGCAGCTTGCAGATAACCAATCACAAGGCAGTGAGGTGTATAACCAATCCCAAGGATGTTGCTAAGGCAAAATTCTTTGAAAGGACCAATCAGGAGCTACCAAGCACATATACAAAAAAGTGTGTGCACTTCTCTCTCTTCCTGGGAGTTAGGTTAATGGCAGGAGACGAGCTCCTTGTTGCCCACGTGGAATGGCCGAATGGCATTTAATTAGCTTGGACGCTAAACTACACCCGACTGGAACATGGAAAGGGAGCTCTAGACACTGGCCTGCTCCTGGAACCCCAGCTGCACCTTTTCCAAGAATGGCTTCTCTCAATAAACTTTAGTGCCATCTTTGTCTGCAACTTCATTCTTCAATTTCATGAGAAAACGAACTGGAACTCAAAACTCCCACATGTTGGTCTCAAAATGATGCGACAATGTAGGTTTGTTGCTTGTACCAAATGCACTTGTCTTGTAGATGATGATGATGATGATGATGGGGGAGGGTGTGTATGTGTGTGGACAAGGGGTATATGGGGAATCTCTAGACCATTCTCTCAATTTTGCTGTCAACCTAAAATTGCTCTAAAAAATGAGTCTATATTTTTTTAATAAAGAAAAAAGAAAAGACCCCTGCATAAAGTTTAATCAAACTGAGGGAAATGTTAAGGCTGTTTTGGTTATATCCTTCCCCTATGACTTCATCCTCTTATTCTTTTTATTTTATTACTAGAGACGTGGTGCACGAATTCGTGCACACATGGGGTCCCTTGGCCTGGCTGGTGATTGGAGCCAATTGGGGCCACCTCGACCAGTCCTGATAGGGGCCAATTGGGGCTAGCCGGCCAGGGGGATGGACTGAGAGAGATTGGCTGGCCACAGGAAGTTGGCTGTGGGAGCACACTGACCATTAGGGGGTAGCTCCTGCATTGAGCATCTGCCCCCTGGTGGTCAGTGTGAGTCATAGTTACCAGCTGGTCATCTGGTCATCTGGTCGTAACGGTTGCTTAGGCTTTTATATATATAGATTTATTTATTTACTTATTATTACTTATTTTATTTTATTTTTTTGGTTTTTTTTAGGGTTATACCTTTATTATTTTCCATAGATTATAAGCTTCCCAATGAGAGAAATTTTGTCTATGATGTTCAGAGCTATAATATATATTCCTAGCACACAAAATTTAGTTTATTTTAAATAAAAAAATAAATTAATAATAAGATCAGTGTATCATGAAAGAATAATGAGTTGAGGTTATATGAAATGTATACTGAAGGTATTTAAAATTAATTGACAATTTTGAGAATAATAAAATTAACAAAGTCATTTTCTGTTACATTCCCACCATCTGTATTTACAATGAAACCCATGAGCTGACAAAAGTATTTCAAAATAAGCTGCCCTTATACTTCAATATCTCCAAATCTCAATTACAGCTTCTCAAAAGGTGGTGATAATACCAGCCTTTGACCAAATCTGTAGGGAAGGATGAGAAAGAGGAAAAGGACTTTCATGGCCAAGGGCTCTTAGAAATCAGGGCCTGAGGCTAAAGCTTCAGTGTGAATGCTTTGTTGTGCGGAGCCCTCCCAGAGAGGCAGAAGAGCAATCTGTGATAAGCTGATTGCTCAGTCTCACTAGCTGTCTTCACTGGGACTCTATAAAACTATTGCATCACTGAACCGCATCTGCAGTGGGAGAAGGAGAATTTATCACCCAGTGTTGCATGGCAGGACCTGAGGCCCTGTTGGTACCTGAGGGACATGCCTGTGAGCCAGCTGAGGGGCCAGCCCCTGCCCTAGTAACCTGTGGCTTTCTCTAGCAGCTGCAGTGGAGCAAATGTATGGAAACAGTAGAAACTCTTTCAAGGGAATCCCCAGTCCCAAATCAGGGGAATTTCACAGATTATAAACTTGATATAGTCACCCTGTGGGCCACTCAGACCAATTTTCACCACCTACTAATACCTAGATCTTTCCAGGAATCAAAAATGATTATTTTTCTGAAGTGGAGTGTGAGGGTGGGGGTAGAATCCCTCCAAATGCTAGCTTGCTGCCATCTCCTAACCAGAACTGGGAAGTGCTGCAGGCTGGTCCTGGGGCTGCCACTGATAACCAGCTTGTCCCTCTACTACCAACAAACTCAGTTTCTTTCACCAGGACAGCAGTTCAGCTGGTCTGGTTTGCTTATCTGGTTGTGCGATTAAAATCTTAATCCCTGAAGGGTCTGAGTCCTTAGTTGTTGTACCCTTGGGGCATGGTTGCTGAAATTAGGCATTTTAAAGCTATCACAGGGCAGGGAAGCACCAACATACACCCCACTGAATGCATTTGGTCCCAGGCACACTCCTCTCTACTCCTGCTGCAGCATCCCTGGAAGCCGATGAAGATCAGAGTCCATTATAGCTGTTGGCTTTGTTACTCAGTCACTTGCCTCCTGGTACTTGGGCAAAAGGAAACTTAAGTGATCTGATCACAGTCATAGCTCTCAGGTCAATGGAATCTGATAGCTTTCTCCCCCTGGAAACTGGGATTTCTACTTGGCAGAGATTAATACTGTGGACTGGGAAGCATAAATCCCATAATTGAATCCTAATGTGGTGATGAGAGGGGGCTGTATCTACTTTTACCCATTAGTTCCTGTACCTGTATGCTGTATATATTGCACTTTCTAGTACTTTATATCAGTAATTAGATCAGTGAACATACCTCACTATGGAGAGTAGTGTCCCAAATTGACAAGCTATTTTCTCTGAGTTGGCATTTTTAGCTGAGTTTTCAGATTGGCTATGTGTAGCACATGATAATGAGGAAAGAGAAGGAAGCTAGGTAGACTGGAATGGGTCCGTGGGGGAAAGGGGAAAGGGAGGAAGTAGAACCTGAAATCAACTGGGGGAGTTACTAAAACAACCAAGGTGAGGGGCAGGGGGTGGAAAAAGGTGGGAGACATAAGCTTTATAACGTATGGGTGTTGTTAAGACAAGCAGCTTGCAGATAACCAATCACAAGGCAGTAAGGCATATAAACCAATCCTAAGGATGTTGCTAAGGTGGAATTCTTTGAAAGTACCAATCAGGAGCTAGCAAGGCTGTACCTATCCCCTAGATTAAAAAGTGCCCTCTTCCTCTCTCTCCCCTGCACGCTGGATTCTTCATTTTCTTACGGGCAGAGATGCGCTCCCCTGTGCCCTTGTGGTTTATGGCCATGTGGGCCTCCACACATGGACTAATAGATTTTAATTATCTTGGATGCTGAACTACTCCCTTTTGTAACATGGAACAGAAGCTCTGGACACTGGCCTACTTATTACTCTACGGGAGCCATAGCTGCACCTTTTCCAGGACTGGCTTCTCTCAATAAACTTTGCTTCCACTAACCATTTTTTGTCCCTGGAATCCATTCTTCAGTTTTGAGAGACAATGAACTTGGCCTCAATACCCAACGTTTTTGGTTTCAGTAAGACTAGTAAATCTCATTGTCATCTGCCAAAAAAGGAATTTCTTGGTCTGAGGTGGTAGTGTGGAATATTAAGTGCACAGAAATGATATTTTGTGAACAGAAAAGCACATCTCTATCCAGAGCAAGTATTAATTCTATTAATAAAACATTGTTGCCTCCTCCAAGGGACAAGGGGTTAGGACTGGAGGGCAATACAGTCCTTACGGGCTATTTGTAAGCTTCCCCCCAGAGGAGAACAAAAGACCAGGAAAAACTCATTGGACACCAGGAGTCAGACCATACAAGGAACTGAAACTGTCCTGCAGATACCTGATCACATACCTTCATTCCATCTGCATTCCAAACCCACTGACTTAGCCCCCAAACCCACTGTTGACAAAAGTTTCCCACCAGTGACAGCATATAAGGATGAAACTCCAGCTACTGGGTGTTGCCATCATGGATCCAATGTCCCCTTGGCTTGGTGCTATGCAGCCCTTCCCTTTGGCTATCCTATTCCCCTATCCCTACCTTAAATAAATTCAATTTTTCTTAAGTCACCATGTGAGATGACTATTTAGCCTGTCTGCATGCACCACCATGCTAACCTTTCAAGATTTAATGTGCTGGTAACTGAATTTCCACCAGAGATGGCTGATGGTCTCCTGTAGAAATGGTGCTATATTGAGAAATCAGCTTTGTTCTCTGCTCCTGTTGTCAATGTAGGAAACATTCAAACCTGTGAAGAATTTTTGTGAATTTATTTGAGCCAAATTGCAGACAAATGCCTGGAAGCAGAATCTCAATGGTTAAGATAATACTCAGGAGAAGGGCAGTTCTGCACCTTGTTTTATACGAGAAGCCCGGTGCATGAAATTTGTGCACGGGAGGTGGGGGTCCCCTCAGCCCGGCCTGTGCCCTCTTGTAGTCTGGGAGCCCTTGGGGGATGTCCGACTGATGGCTTAGGTCCGCTCAGCTAAGGAGCACAGGCCAAAGCCAGCAGTTGGACATCCTTAGCGTTGTCACAGCAGCAGGAGAGGCTCCTGCCACCGCTGCCGTGCTTGCCAGCCATGAACCTGGCTCAGGGCTTCTGGATGAGCAGTGCTCCCCCTGTGGGAGTCTGCTCCCTGGTGGTCAGTGTGCGTCATAGCCACCAGTCATTCCACCGTTTGGTCAATTT
Source organism: Myotis myotis (assembly GCF_014108235.1). Taxonomy (NCBI): domain Eukaryota; kingdom Metazoa; phylum Chordata; class Mammalia; order Chiroptera; family Vespertilionidae; genus Myotis; species Myotis myotis. Next base: position 48,049,360 of record NW_023416401.1, read on the forward strand.
GCATATTAACCTTTTTTTTTTTTAATTAAATCTTTATTGTTCAGATTATTACATTTGTTCCTCTTTTTTTTCCCCCCATAACTCCCCTCCTCCCAGTTCCCGCCCCACCCTCCGCCCTCACTCCCCACCCACTGTCCTCATCCATAGGTGCACGATTTTTGTCCAGTCTCTTCCCGCATCTCCCACACCCCTTTCCCCCCCAGGAATAGTCAGTCCATTCCCTTTCTATGTCCCTGATTCTATTATAATCAACAGTTCATTCTGTTCATCAGATTATTTATTCACTTGATTCTTAGATTCACTTGTTGATAGATGCATATTTGTTGTTCATAATTTGTATCTTTACCTTTTTCTTCCTCTTCCCCTTCTTAAAGGATACCTTTCAGCATTTCATATAATCCTGGTTTGGTGGTGATGAACTCCTTTAGCTTTTCCTTATCTGTGAAGCTCTTTATCTGACCTTCAATTCTGAATGATAGCTTTGCTGGATAAAGTAATCTTGGTTGTAGGTTCTTGGTATTCATCACTTTGAATATTTCTTGCCACTCCCTTCTGGCCTGCGAAGTTTCTGTTGAGAAATCAGCTGACAGTCGTATGGGTATTCCCTTGTAGGTAACTGAGTTTCTTTCTCTTGCTGTTTTTACGATTCTCTCTTTATCTTTTGCTCTTGGCATTTTAATTATGATGTGTCTTAGTGTGGTCCTCTTTGGATTCCTTTTGTTTGGGGTTCTCCGCGCTTCTTGGACCTGTAAGTCCATTTCTTTCACCAGGTGGGGGAAGTTTTCTGTCATTATTTCTTCAAATAGGTTTTCAATATCTTGCTCTCTCTCATCTTCTGGCACCCCTATAATTCTGATGTTGGTACGCTTGAAGCTGTCCCAGAGGCTCCTTACACTATCCTCACATTTTTGGATTCTTTTTTCATTTTGCTTTTCCGGTTGGGTGTTTTTTGCTTCCTCGCATTTCAAATCATTGACTTGATTCTTGCGCTCCTCTGGTCTGCTGTCGGGAGTCTGTATAATATTCGTTATTTCAGTCCGTGTATGCTTAATTTCTAGTTGGTTCCCCAATATAAGATCGAGGGTCTTATTAGTTTTCTTGTAGATCTCATTAAGTTTATCGGCGGCTTCTAAACAGTTCTTGAGAGACCTTAAAAGTGTGGTTCTGAACTCTATATCTTCCATTGACAATTTTGTCCTGTTTCTTTGTCTCCGCATTTTGTTATGCTTCCTTGGTGCACCCCCTAGTGGTCTTTGTTCGCAGTCTTATAGTTAAATCTTGATTGTTGTAGCTAATTCCAGGGAGGGTTTGACCTCCAGGCCAAGTGGCTATGAGAATCAGCTGTGTCAGCAGTGAGAGAACTTCTGTCCTCTAGGGAGGTGCTAATCTGGCGTTTGCCTGAGGCTATCCGGCAAATGCCTGTGTGCAGGGCTTGGGCGGGGCGGGTCGCACAGGATCAACAGGGTGGGCCAAAGAGAGCAGTTATGGCGGCTCTCAGTCCTGTCCCCAGGGGCTCTGCCTCTCTGAGTCCCAGCACCCGCTGCAAAGCTCAGAGAGAAAGCTGCACTCGCTCTGACCGAAGCCAGACAGTCCCGCTTCTCCCGTTTGAGTCTGGGACCCTAAAGACTCGCCCGGATCTGGAGCTCAGAGTCTGCGACTCCCTCCCGATTGAAAACGCCAACCGCGCCCTCCGCCGCCAGCCCGCTCCGAGCACTCCGCACCTCAGAATTTGACTTCAGCACTGCGCCTCCTCTGAGTGTCCGTATGCGTTTCTCTTTCCTCCTAGTTGTAGGACTTCCACTCAGCCAGCGTTCCTGTGGTTCTGGGTGATGTCCCTTCCGTTTTTTGGTTTCACTTTTGAAGTAGTTGTTCAAAGCAGCAAACTCCGGCGTTAACCTATGCCGCCATCTTGGTTCTCTGTCTCCAATTTGCATATTAACCTTTTATTATATAGGGTAGTCAAAAGAGGAGATGCAAGTGGATTACATGAAATCCCTTGGTGATAGATTAGGGAGGTGGGAGAAAGCAAACAGGGGTCGGGGGGGACCTTTGGGATTAGATAAAAAGTAAAATGATAGACACATACTCCTTTTACTTAGGTGGGTGTAGGATAGTTAATAGTCAGCAATTAACATGATAAAACAATAAGAAGATTTATGTTTCTACTTGGGTGCACTGGGTCTGGAAAAAGGGGAGTTACCCTGACATTCCAAAGGAATGTTATTCTAGATGCAAAAGACAGTAAGACAGGCTCAGTTAAGGTAAAGATTGACCTTTGTCGGGGAAGATTCCAGCCTAGCACATGACTACCTGCCATAAACTGCTTTTAGTTAAAAATTTTAATTTCAGACCATTTTCGGTGGTTATTTTAGGTCTCTGAGTTTTCAAGGCCACCACACAAGCCTTCCTTGAGTTTGGAATATTTCCTGTGTGGCCCCTTTTTGTCCATGGATCTGATGACAAGACGAATAGTTACTTGCTCATGCTACTTATATATGCTTTCTCAATTTTTCCTGGCCCATTCCAAATAAGCGATTTCCATTTCACACAGGGATACTGGGGTGCTTCCCTGACATTACACTTGGTGGATCTAATAATCAGATAATGCATAGCTTATAATGGATAATCACCTGAGTCCCATGGTCAAGCACTCAGTCTTTATGAAAGCCCAATAGCACACTAACAGGCATAAGTGTGTTAAAGAGGAATAACCCTTGACACAGAATGACATGGTCATGCGTCATAGCTTTACATGTCTGCTCTGCAACTTTTTTATGGAGCTTCTCAGAGGTCCTACACAACATCCTTAACAGTGAAGGTGTCTCTAGCATTATTTGCATTTTGTTAGATGGCCCAAGAGATAGGCAGCTTACACTGTAAACGAAACCTGCTGAGCCCCTTCTTCCTCTAGGCCACATCAAAATGATTTGCCCTCTGCATTAGTCAAGGTCCTCCAGAGAAACAGAACCCAAAAGAAAACAAAAAGATTTATTATGAGCAAATGGCTCACATGATTATGGAGGCTGAGAAGTCCCACAATTTGCATCTGCAAGCTGGAGATTGAGGAACAGTTGATGGTGTGATTCAATCTGAATTCAAAGGCCTGAAAAATCAGGGGATCATATGGGGTTAATCCCAGACTGAGGTTTGGAAAAGATAAGATGAAAGGTCCTGCTCAAGCATAGAAACAGGGAAAAAGGGGTGAATTCCTTCTTTTTTCACCTATTATTCTCTTCCAGCTCTCAATGGATTCAATGATGCCTATTCTCATTGGTGGCTTTGCTTTACTGATTCCATTGAGCAAATGCTAAATTCACCGGAAACACCTTCACAGACACATCCAGAAATAATGTTTACTCGGGGCACCTGTGACCGGTCAAGATAATACAAAAATAAACATCATGCCTTCTACATGACTTAGTAAAGAGACTAAGAAATAGATTAGAATAGTTTAATTATGGATGAACAATTAAATTATTAATTGATATTGTTTGTTGAATACACACTGTATGTGGTTTTGTGTAGGAGGGAGGCCTTAAAAAAGTTTAAGGTGAGGATTTGTAACACACAGACAGAAACTACTTGAAAAATCACTCAATATGCTAGTGAGTACAAATGATAGAGTAGCTCTAATATTAGCAAACATAATCAGACCTTAATTAAACAAAAGGACAATGATCACAGATGAAATACAAATGGATATAAAAATTTTAATTCAAAACCACGATATTGGCTTTAACATATAATTCTACCTATGCACTAGTGAGGAGATAGAAAAAAAAGGGCTAGGTAGGCAGTCAGGGGCAGGGACCACGTGGAGGTAGGAGGAAGTAAGTCAGACATGGAGGCAAACAAAGAACCCAGAACTAGCCAGGCAGGAACACGGCTGGGCGGGGAAAATCTGACACTTGACCTGGCCAGGCAGGAACAAAGATGTTACCTAGGACTTTTAAGTGGCAGTCCTCAATCAGATTCTCCCACAGTCAGGAACTTGAACTTTGGTATAATTGGATATTGACAGAATTCCTTAAAGGGACCAATAAGAAGGTAGCAGAGTATATGAATATCCCTTGACAAAGAGCTTAAGCAGTAACACTTTTTGGGCCCCCTTCCTGCTGCCCTCTTGCAGCAGAAAGTCCGTCTATCCTCCTTAAGCTTTGTTTTCCTCCCAATAAATTTTCTTTCTCACCATTTTGTCCCTGAATCCATTCTTGGGTTTTATGAGACAAAGAGCTCAGACCCCACCACCACATTTTGGGTTTCATTAGCACAACTGGAAGGACAGCATCCTATATCCTTCCAGTGCCTCACGTAATGCAGATGCCTGAATGGGTTTAAGGCATATGCACATTACAGGATACTGAATTCTGTCTTGTATGCTGAAGCAGTATGACCTTGAGACTTCATTTGCTTGTCTTTGTGGGTATGACTTGGATATGAAGAAAAAGATAAGAGTTTACATCTGTTTCTGACTGGAACTTTCCCCCCTGGATTTAACACAATATCTATCAATCACATGCCAAAAGCACTTTATAAGGTGACTAAAGACAAGAAACTAGTTTCTGAATTATTTAGTCCCTGTCACTCTGTACCTGACAGCATCACTATATTCCCCCACATTGTATAATTTGCGTGTGTAAAAGTTACTTTGTCCTCAGATGTTAAGAGACAGAGATGATAGGCCACAAAGAATGCATGCTTCCCACACAATTGTGTTAGGAATTTGAGAAGAACAGAAGGACGTATTCTTTTGTCATTCCCTGGGAATGACAACTTGGCTGTGTTTCACCGTCTTTGTCATGCTATTCAGTCTCACCTTGGAGCTTCAATACTTTTCACCAAGTGTATATTTGACAAAAAGAGTGGCCTGGCTGCCATTGCCTGTGATCAGTTTCTACCAAACTTTCCACAAAGAGCAGCTTGTGCAGCGAGCACCCCTCTGAGCCAATGGAGTGGCAGCCTGCAGTGGTTCAGTCTGGCTCCCAGCATCCCTGCTATGACTGGGCACCCACCAAGCTGTCCTGCTCCACAGGGAGCTCCAAAGCATGGGGCTTGGCTTCTCTGAACGCTCTCCTCAGGTAGGAAATCTCCAGCCTAGAAACCCATATCCTATGAGGGTCATGGGTTCGAGTCCAGGTCAGGGTCATGCACCTCACTTGTAGGTTTGACTCCCGACCTAAGTTGGGTGCTTGTGGGAGGCAACCAATTGATGTCTCTCTCTCACATCGATGTTTCTCTCTCTTCCTCTCCTTCCCCCTCCATCCTTCCCGCTCTCTCTAAAATACAATGGAAAATAAACAAACAAAAATAAAGTAAAAAAGAAAAGAAAGGAAGCTCTGTTGCTTTTACATCAATAAATACCATGGATTTCATACAACTCAACAATCCTAAGTTTGATATTAGAGTATTAATTTATAACCCGAATGCCTTTTAATATCTCTGTCCTTGTTAGAAAACATGTATTTACAGTTGAGTTAACGTATTAATCTTTTCAACGCTAATGTAGATCAAAATATTTCTAGGTACTAAGAATGTATATGGGCACCATCCTTTTTCCCATCAATCTTCCCAATAAAGCTCAGCAACCAGACAGCGATAGGTTCTAAAACTGACTTTTTACATTGTTGAGGATATATTTTAACCTTTTATAAGCTGTCTGAGGTTGTGTTACCACCAACCACAGACTCCTTTTCTGCTTTGACATGGTTTATAGGCAATAATGAGCCATAAAATTCCACAATTCATCAAAATAATAAAAACTAAACCATGCAGAGAAAGTCCAAATTCTCTATTAGAAAAGTTGGCCACATCCTTCCCGCATTCGCAGATCCGGGCCCCTGTTAGTCTTTGCTGGTTCTCTTGGAGAAGAGTCTCCTAATAAGAAACATTTGGAAACATTACCGACAAGCTATGAAAGCAGTGAAAAACACTTTAATTCTGTCTTCTTTCTCTAAAACAGCAGTAATTCGTCTTTAATCTATGGTAGTAGGAGGTATAGTTATTAATTTTGTTGTTGGCAGCTATCCACCTATCCACCTATACTATCCACCTACACTAGGTGGGCCAGAGGGGTAAATGAGGAAGAAACAGAGCTGGGATTTACTTAATTAGTTAGTTAGTTATGCTAGAAAATATGTGCTAGAGTGAAACCTGGCGGTATGTCCTTCACTTTTGAAGTGGTTATGAAGTTAGATGCACTGCCATCTGCAGAAACAGAAACCATGAACTCTCACCAGCACGCCAAACAAACAAACAAAAAGACCTGTTTGAGCCTTCGGTCATTTTCAGCTTGCAGTCTTGCTCCAAGGAGCAGACACAGGACATGTTTTGCAATGCTAACATTTTAAACTCACCCTTTCAAAGCAGATTAAGGATTTACACATGGTAAAATGATTTTAGCACTTGGAAAATTCTTTGGTTTGACATTTCTTTAACACTGAACATATTGGTGAACAAAATGAAAATTAAAGCTTTGTATAATTCAGCAAATGACAGAAACACCAAATTAGCACTTGGATATTTTTAATTAAGTAAAATGTGATTTTCTTAATTAGATAAAACTACTATTTCAGCAAAACTTTGCTCCTAATGTTTGTGATGATTTTTTTCAATATAATTTCGTATTCAGTTTTCACTTTCCAATTTTTGCAATGCACCATTTTACCAAACAAATGCCCTTGTAAAGATTTACTTTACAGTGTACGAAACAGTACCATAAGAATATGCAAATACATAAGAATATGCAAACAGTACCATAAGAATATGCAAAAAAAATACATTTTTACACACAGAGTAAAAATATGTGTGTATCTCTGTCTCTGTTAGTATTTCTCTTAAGAGGACGGAGAGGTGGTAATTTAATGAAACTAGTAAAGCAATATCAGATCCTATTTGCGCATCTAGAAATGTTTGTAGTATTTCATAGTAAATACCTATATTGCTAAGTATAACAATACATGAAACTTTCAGAATAAAACTATTGGTTCCCAGTAAGTGTTTGTAGAATTGCATTTCAAAATATGATTTCCCAATGCGCATGGGCCCAGGGCTTCATCTAAGAATGCGACACACTCACACACTCAGTGCTTTGGTACAAGTGCTTCACGGCACACAGTGGTTTATGACAGCCAAGCCGCGTGGACCTTGTAGTCTGCAAGGCTGGCAATTCCTATGGTGATTTAGGTAGATGGAATAGAGATTTAGGTCTTGCAGACTTGCTGAGTTACCTGAGTGCCTCAGGAGATAAGAAGCAAATAACCAGGATTCACCTTTCTTTTTTTTTTTCTTCTTTTTTTCTAGCTAATTCCAAACTGTGATACTATAATTATATGACACTTTAGTTTATCATAAAAGGTTGGACCAAAGTTTTGCTGTCTTTGACGAAATGCCATTTATAATATGATTTTTAACACAAAATAGTCTCAATTTGATTTTTAATACAAATTATAGAGATTATAACAGAATAAAGTTTGAGTCTTCACTATATTACCATTTGCAAAGGTCCTTATAAAGTTGCCAATGGAAATCTATAACTCATCTATATGCTTCCTTTGAACACTGTTTTAGAACTGGAATGTAAGAAATTGTAAGGGATTTAAGAGTAATGAGTAACAATATTTCAAATAAGAAACGGTAAATTCTACCGAACCTAGGATTTATCACATACACTAGAAGACATTTAATCAACGTGAAGAAGCATACATTTTATAAACAAATTCACAACTTCTTAATCCCCCCAAATCTTGTAATAAACATTAGAATGAACACTAATGAAGTAACTGTAAAAAAATCTTACTATTCTCAATCAGGTATTTGCAATTTTTCAATTTCTACTAATAGCTTCAAATAAAAATTAATTAAAAGCCATTGTTCGATGATGTTAATTTTTTTAAGTTGTATTTTCTCTCTTATAGATACAATTTATAATTACTCACAGTAGCATGTCTTTTAAATTATGAAAAATTTTAATATGACTTGGCAAATAAATAGGTGAACTGAAAACTAGTGATTTACTGCCATTAAACAAAATGGAGCTTGTTAGAATATCATCTTTCATGAATTACAGACATACTTTTGAAATTTATTCTGTTCTAAGCAGGTAGTGTACTTATATTTTTCTCAATTTGGGAAAATTAAACGTGGATAGTGCCTAAAATCAGAGATTATTTAATATTCAATATGTTCTACCTTTAAATCCTCTAAAAAAGATATTTAATTACTCTACAGGATTTACTTTTTTCAATATATGGATATTATTCTTATTAGATCATATGTATTAACTGTATGTACTTGAATAAATCAAATCAGCATAATGAATTATTAATTTTCTTAAATATAAAACTATGAAATAACAATTTCCATTTATGGGGAAATAAAAATCTGACATGGTTAAGCAGGTATATGCATTTTTCTAATTGCAATTGGTATCTAGATCTTTTTTAAGGCTATTTAACTTGGTGTGAAAGTGACAGTGGCATGATGCTATCAGAGCTTGCTACCATCTACAAATGGAAGAGAAAAAAGAAATTTGATCAAGGTCACACCAGAATTAACCCTCTTTGTAAAAGAATGCCAGGGGATGTTTACTATCCACACAGCAGACAAGACCTTGGTTTTACGTTGTCACGTGAAACACCCTCACATACCCTACTCTATAATTAATTTACTTCAGAACGGATGGAGGGTAAGACAGGTGGGATTTGAAAGGAAGTTTACATTCTTTAATTGTATACTTAGGAGAACTCAGTACATTGCAATTTATATTCATGTATGAGCCATAGTTCTTAACCTAATAAAAGATTTTTAAATGTAATTCACTTTTTATTCTCCTATTTTGTGACAAAATGTAGTGTTGGAGGATGGCCTCAGCTCAAGTCAGTGCCTACCTTCCCACAGAAACTCGGATATCTTCTTGGATGAGGATGTTTCAAAGAGACTGTTTCCAGATCTTTGAAAAAATATTCCTGGGTTGCTAAACTGGCAAAAGGCTTAACTTTTGAAAAGATTTACCTACATTTCAAAGAGACTGAGAAAGAAATTATAAGTTGTCTAAAGTGCATGCTCTAAAAGAAGAGAGTGGGGAGAAATCACTTCCTTTATTTTTAAAAGGAAATATTAAGCCTCTTATTTCTAATTAGTATTTGCCCTTATAGATGTCTCTCCCCCCCCACCCCCCATTCATTAGTTGTTTTTCAGTTTATTTATGGGGGTATAAATCACATTTTACACAAATACCAGTCTTTCAATTTTTGTAGATTTTGAGAAAGTCTTTATTTCAGGCAATAAGTTCTATAGATTTGCTACCTTTTCAAGGATCGTTTTGACTATCCAGTCCCTTTTTATTTCCTATTAACTTTTTTAATATAGCAATAAATTTTTTCAAATAATGCCGAGATTTTGACTTGAGTTTCATTGAAACTATAGATTTAAAAAGTAATCTATACCCTAAGATTAAGCCATCCAATCATAAATGTGACATATTTTCCATTTATTTGTATTCTTTGATTTCTCTCAACAATGTTTCTTAGTCTTTAGTGTACTACATACTGTTATACGTTACTTTATAATTTCTGAGGTCAAAATAAATTATATACTTATAACATTTTCCATTTGCATACTGCTATTAGATAAAAGCACAATCTATTATTTTGTAGCCCTTGTAATTTTCAACCTTACCTCATTAATTTATTATTCATAATAATTTCTTATGAATCCCTACATACAAAATTAATCATCTGAAAATAAAGTTATACCCTTCCTCTCCAATTCTTGTAACTTTCTTTTGAAGCTCTTGCTTCATTGCTAGTAAGGACTCCAATCACCAAGTTAAATAAACATTAACAGTGTCTAAGGAGCTCAGTTGGTTAGAACCTCCTCCCCATGCACCAAGGTGGTGGGTTCCATTCCCCAGGGCACATACAGGAAGCAGCAACCAATGAGTGCCTGAGTGGACAGAACAACAAATCCATCTCTCTCTCTCTCTCTCTCTCTCTCTCTCTCTCTCTCTCTCTCTCTCATCAATTAAAAAAAAAATAAGTGGGTGAGGTAGGCAAGGCACCTGAGGTTGCAAAATTGAAGGAAGCACTCACTGCTCTCAAGTGCAGACTCTTACTTACAAAATGCTCACAGTTAGTATTTTCCCTAAAGAGGGAACATAAAAGGGAGGGGCCAGTTAACCTAGTTGTGAGAAGATCATTTTTAGCTTAGTCCCCTATACGATAAGTGCAGCCATTCCTACAAGTGAATTTTAATTCCTCCAGTTTTAATAAAAAAATTCTTTAAAAATCTTTAGTAGTAAAATAATTATTACATTTATCAGTTTGTATCAGGTTTAAATAAAACCATAGCTATGTCAAATTTTGTGAGGAGGCTCTCATCATTTGACCTACATTTTTTTTTAATTTTTTTAATTGATTAAGTTATTACATATGTGTCCTTATCCCCACATTACCCCCCATCACCCCCACTCACGCCCTCACCCCCCTGTTGTCTGTGTCCATTGGTTAGACCTATATGTTAGCATATAAGTCCTTTGGTTGATCTCTCCCCCTTACCCCCACCCTCCCCTACCTACATTATTTTATGGTAATAGTACATAAGACTGTTAGGGTCATGATATTTTCCTACATTTAATGCATAGCTCACATTTGCATCTCCTAGAATTAGAAGAGAACTTAAGAATCATCTAAAAATAAAATATATACTAGATAAATGAAAAAATACTACCACTTACTGACCTATTCTAAGCACTATACCTGTTGTGATACTTTACATATTTTTTGCTACATATGTATATATGTAAATGCATATATAAATATACTAGAGGCCCGGTACACAAAAATTTGTGCACTCGGGAGGGAGGGGGGGTCCCTCAGCCCGGCCTGTGCCCTCTCGCAGTCTGGGACCCCTCGGGAGATAACAACCTGCTGGCTTAGGCCTGCTCCCGGGTGGCAGAGGGCAGGCCCAATCCCTAGGTGCAGCCCCTGGTCGGGCTCAGAGCAGGGCTGATTGGGGAGTTGGGGCACCGCCCCCTGCCATGCACAGAGCAGGGCGGATCGGGAGGTTGTGATGCCACCCTCAGTCACGCTCAGGGTAGGGCCGATTGGGGAGTTGGGGCGCCACCCCCTGTCACACTCAAGGCAGGGTCGATGGGGAGGTTGCGGCGCCACCCCCTGTCACGCACAGAGCAGGGCCAATCAGGGGGTTGGGGCACTGCCCCCTGTCACTCACAGAGCAGGGCCCATCAGGGGGGTTGGGGCTCTGTACCCTGTCACACACAGAGCAGGGCCAATCAGGGGGTTGGGGCACTGCCCCCTGTCACTCACAGAGCAGGGCCCATCAGGGGGGTTGGGGCTCTGTACCCTGTCATGCACAGAGCAGGGCCAATCAGGGGGTTGGGGCGCCGCCACTGTCACACTCAGAGCAGGGCCGATGGGGAGGTTATGGTTCTACCCTGTCACACACAGAGCAGGGCCCGTGGGGGGGTGGGGGGCGTTGGGGAGCTCTCCCCTATCAGGCACAGAGCAAGGCTGATCAGGGGGTTGGGGCGCCTTCCCCTGTCACAAACAGAGCAGGGTGGATAGGGAGGTTGTGGCCCCGCCCCCTGTCACACACAGAGCTGCAGGGCGATCAGGGGGTTTGGGCGCTGCCCCCTGTCACGCTGATCCCGGTGCCGGGAGGCCTCATGGCTCCACTGATCCCGGTGCTGGGAGGCATATTACCCTTTTACTATATAGGGTAGAGGCCTGGTGCACAGGTGGGGCCGGCTGGTTTGCCCTGAAGGGTGTCCTGGATCAGGGTGGGGGTCCCCACTGGGGTGCCTGGCCAGTCTGGGTGAGGGGCTGAGGGCTGTTTTCAGGCTGGGGGTGACTGAAGCTCCCAACCGCTCCTTTTTTTCTTTTTTTCTTTTTTATTCTGGGCCAGCTTTAGCTCTGAGGCTTGGCTCCAGCTCTTAGGTTTCTGGCCTTTGCTTACAATGTTGCCATCCTGCTGGCTGAAGCCCGGTGGTATTTGTTACAGAGTTTCTTAAACTGCAGGCTCAGAGGCCTGCAGCCGCAGGCGGGGAACGTTGGAGTCCTCCGTCACTGAAGCAAGCAAGCCTCATGTTAGTTTCAAGCTGCCTGGCTGCCGGCCGCCATCTTGGCTGACAGTTAATTTGCATATCTCGCTGATTAGCCAATGAAAAGGGTAGCGGTCATATGCCAATTGCCATGTTTCTCTTTTATTAGTGTAGATTATATATAATTTAGTCTTTCCCATAAAATGCAAATTAGGTATTTACAAGTGAGAAAACTGAAGATTAGAAAACAATATCACTCAACTACAACTTTACTGTGAATTATTGGTGGAGATACTCCTTGAGAGCAAACATTTTTATATTTAATTTTTTTGTATTTTGTTCATTGATGTATTCTAAAACCTGGAAGAGTGCCTCACAAATAATCAGAACTCAATTAACATTTGTTAAGTAGGTAAAATAATTTTTATGCTTGGTTAAGTTTCATTTCCATTGCTCTCTCTGTTAGTAATGGTAAATATTTAATAACATATTATATGTAAAAGTAATTTTCATATTTTTCAATTTTATTTGAGATATGTCTGTTTCCCTGTAGTCCTACATACAAGGCATTAGGGAAGATTCAGGATTATCCTTTAGCCTTGACTACAACTTATAAAGGCATTTGGAGACTGTGATCATTTCTGCTTACTAGTATATTAAAGATAAGGTCAAATGCTCAAGTCATACAGTTTGAACCATAAGAAAATAAATATTGCCTTAACCAGTTTGGCTCAGTGCATAGAGCATCGGCCTACAGACTGAAGGTTCCCAGGTTCGATTCCAGTCAAGGGCATGTACCTTCGTTGTGGGCACATCCCCACTAGGGGGTGTGCAGGAGGCAGCTGATCAATGTTTCTCTCTCATCGATGTTTCTAACTCTCTATCCCTCTCCCATCCTCTCTGCAAAAAATCAATAAAAAATATTTTTAAAAAGTAAATAAATGTTCCCCAATAGGTTAGAATGCTGTTAAGGGATGAGCCTACTCCTAATGGAGGCCATGAGCATACTAGAAGGTCTGCCCACAAACAACAGATTATAGAGAAGACTTCAGCTCCAGAAAGAGAAAACGAACCAAAATTAAGCTAGTTCCTGAGAATACAAAAGAGAGAGAGAGAGAGAGAGAGAGAGAGAGAGAGAGAGAGAGAGAGAGAGAGACTCTAGTATAAAAAAAATAATAAACCTAAAGAGAGTTTAGAAAAAGGGCCATATTCTGAAGAACCAAAATTAAACAAATGAGCAGTGGTTCACAAACCTGGCTCAACCTAACCGAGACAGTAGCCACATTTTCCTGAGTGAAGTTATTGATAGCACTGAATGCTTTAAGTCAAGAAAAATCTTGCAACAGAGAGAAGACAGAATTTAAAGAACTGGAACTTCTTGGTTTTATTAAAAATAAGTAGGCATTATCAGAAATAATCTTAATTAAGATGGCTATTCATAGAGTATGTTTTATTTCTAGCCTGGGGAAGTCCAAATTGTTCCTAGGACTCAAGTTAATCTTTCAGCTCTACTGGAATACATGGCACATAAAATTCCAGCTCTCTGAGAGCCACAGCCTTGTATGGGAGACAGACATTAACAACAATGCCATAATTATGGCTGTATTACATAAGGCTTCCAATCTGAGATAACTGTTCTGAAAAAAAGCAACAGGCTTATAACTGTGTAACAAAGACCCATGACCTACAACTGGGAATTTTGGGGATCCTTCCTGAGAAAATAGACTTTAAGTTAATGTTGAAGCCAGATGACCAGATTTCCTAGGGTATACAGGGTGAAAACAAAAAAATGCAAGGTGGAACCATGAGGAAATTGAGGACATCATTTCCCCCAGAAAACAAAGAAGGAGCAGACAGGTAGAGAATATGGAAGTCAAGGGAAGAACTATTTTCTAGAAATTCTCCTCCTGTGAGTTGTCCACTAGAGCAGTGTTTCTCAACATGACACTGGGGTGGTGGTGGGGGGACAGTGATTTTACCTGCTAGGGGCAAAATCTGGAAACATTTTTGGTTGTCACAGCTAGGGAGGGTGCTACTGGCATCTTCTGGGAAGAGGCCAGGGATGCTGCCAAACATCCTACAACACAAAGGAAAGCCTTCCACAATGGACAATTATCCACTCTAGATGGCAATGGTGCTAAGGATGAGAAATTCAAATACGATATAGTATTCAAAGACGATATAGTAGCCATAGGTGGAATGAGGTGAGAGAAAGTCTCAGGGAAACCATGAGCATTGTCCCAGCACAACTAAGAGTGACAGATGATAAGAGGTTTTGGTAAGGGAATGAGAGTTGCCATTGATGACAGCAATTATAGAGCCTTACTGCCAATAGGAGCTGAGAATCAATGCCTCAGGTTATCTCTGGAAAGGAATATTTACACAACTGTTAAGAAATGTAGGCAACTTAAGCTATATTTGGAAATGAAATGCAAGAATCGGCTTGTTGGTCTTAATACCCGCAATTTGTCTTTTTCTCCTTTCCTTGTTGACTTTCTAGGAAATGGTAGGAATCATTGAATCTATTCATTTACCCTTAATTTGGCTTATCAAGTTTTAAAAATTACAAAGAAATGACCTTGAAACCCTAGAAAAAAACTTTAACTAGTCTCCGGAATGATAAATTATTTACAACAATGTTCATTTATGTGATTTATTCAGTAAATACTCACTGAGCCCATCCAATGAACTAGGCGTTCTAGGTGAAAAGGCTTCAACAACCTGGAATAGTGACAGTGCCTTCTTCTGAAGAATAAACTTCAGGTGGAAAAGAGACAAGAAAAAAGTAAATTAATAAGTATGATAATATCAGGCAGTGACTAGTTCTAAGAAACTAAGAGCTGGTATAGAGGCAGTCCTGATCACCTCACACACACACACACACACACACACACACACACACACACACACTTTCAATATAGGCCCAAGAAAGGAGTCCCCGGGAGGCAACCAGAAGACCCTGATTGGCCCTGATTGGTAGCCAGGCCTAGGGACCCTACCCATGCATGCATTTTGTGCATAGGGCCTCTAATTTTCAATATAGTGCAAGGATTACTTATATTTCCATTTGAACATTTAATAAGTAGCTAAAATTTAGCCTGCCAAACCTTTGATTTTCTCGCCCAAATATGTTTCTCTTCAGTCCTTCACACATCAGTAATTTTAATAAATGACCTATCATTCACCAACTCTTAAACTCTGAAATTGGACATGTTTTATGATTTTTTTATGTTCCTTCTCTTTTGATATACAGGGTGTCCCCAAAAATGTATGCAGATTTTAACAGCTGATAGTTCAATTAAAAAAATAAAATATATTTTAATAAACACTGGTTTATAATTATTCAAAGTGTGTGTACACATTTTTTTGGGACACCCAAAATATTTTCTTTTTTATCTTGATACAGCACTCAGTTGAAACTCCTCTAAAAATTGTAAGATCAATGAATTGAAAAGTTTTCTGAAGTATTGGAGTGTTGAGGTAAGAGCAATTGAGTTCCAGGGGCAGGAAAATAGGATGATATATTCAATTTTGGGATGAAGCTATTAGTAATGTAAATATTTAGGCTACTCTCATGGGAGTAGTTAGGAATCACACAACATGTTGAATGGATCATACTTGTGATGTTGAAGTTATCAGGAATGATCCCAGAAGTGGTGGAAGGGGATCCAGTCAACTCAATACATGAGGAAAAACAACTGGTTGATTTTGTAGCTAAAAGTAATGCATAAAAGTAGCAAATTGTACAATCTATGGTCACAAACTTAAAAATACATAGAAGTTGGAGAATGGAAATGTTTAAGAAATATATGTTAACTCATATTTAACATTTAAGATTATTCAATTTGTCAGTATTGATGCAAAATTAAAACTCTCATTTGTGTAGTGCATTTTAAATGGGTACTTTTAATACATATTGATGGGAAAATTCTGAGATACATCACTGTTAGCTGATTAGCTGGAAGTTTTTTTAAAAGAGACAATATTTTAAATTTTTGGTAAAAATATTACTTTTGAGTTCATACTGCTGCACAAGGCTGTAGAAGTCTACAGTATAAATGGTTTTATCATTATTAGAGCAAATAAATTGATACCTCACTGAGTTTTGAACTATCCAGAATTGTTCTGTAAATTTATCTCTAAGGCGAAATAATGTGGCACCATAATTATTGAGTTTAGATGAGGGAAAGGCAACAAGGACACTCTTGAATAAATGAAATGTCAAAGCAGGGTTGAAGGCAATAGTTATACCTAGCATAGAGGAAATCCTTAATGACACTTTTTTACGGAGTTCAAAAAAATCATTGCAATTCCCTTTAACTGACACGAAGAAGAGTAATCTGTCAGCTAGAACACTTAAGGCTAGCCAACTAAATTGGTTTGTGGCATCCTGAAGGAAACCAAATCTAATCTAATCAATAATACTGACATACCTAAGAGCTGCGTGCAAGCTCAATTTTAAAAACAAGGAATAATATAAATTTTAAAATGTAAAATAAGTTTTCCTTTTTAAGCTCCTGACAATAAGCAAAATTTAAAGTAATATTTATGTATTTTAATATTTTCATCAATTATATCATCTAAATTATTTTGTTGTTGGTCCCATTTGAGGGATAAATGATTTATGTAATACTTATATAGTTTTATATAATTAAAGTGTAAATATAACATAATTAGATAAGTAATATATTTTACATAATATATATATATTTTTACGTAATATATATAGTAATCACATATGATATGTTTAATATTTTATTTTCATATATAATGCAAACAAATATTATTTATATAACAAAACACTATAAATATAATTATAGTACCTGTATAGTATATATTCTTTTCCCTCTATAAATTCTTCTGTCTCTTTCTCTGTATATATATTCTGAACACACACAAATGCACACACATATATACATACTAGAGGCCCAGTGCACGAAATCCATGCACTGGGGGAGGGGTCCCTCAGCCCAGCCTGCACCCTCTCACAGTCCAGGACTCCTCAGGGATGTCCACCAGCTGGCTTAGGCCCGCTCCCCATGGAGATCGGGCCTAAGCTGGCAGTCGGACATCCCTCACTCCTTACTGCCTGCTTGCTCGCTGCTCGCTGCTCCTTACTGCTTGGCTTGCTGCTCCTTCCTTAGTACTGCTGCAGAAGTGGGAGAGGCTCCTGCCACTGCCACTGTGCTTGCCAGCTATGAGCCCAGCTTCTGGCTGAGCGGTGCTCCCCCTGTGGGAGCACACTGACCACCAGGGGGCAGCTCCTGCATGGAGCATCTGCCCCCTGGTGGTCAGTATGCATTATAGCGACTGGTCATTATGGTCATTCCGCCATAATGATAACTTAGGCTTTTATTATATAGATACACATATGTGATATATAATTTTATCTTAATAAACAAGAATATTTCATATGGATTTCTCCTTTAGTTATATATTAATATCAGTTTAAACATTGGCTGAACATGAAAATATTGCTATCTTTAACTGACTCAGTTGTCTTGCAGCTTCGTTTATCTCAAATTTATAAATGTCTCTAATTGGGCTATTTGCCCAACATTTCCACATTTCAATATTATGATTGACCTTGAAGAAATTGTTCTGGGGTTCCACTGATAGTAGTAATTATAGCTCCATTATGCCCTTTACTTAACTCAGGATATATTTAGACTTTGATCAATGTATTTATTGCACTTATTGATTTGTAATTATAATGCATTACTTGCTGACTTTCTTGCCTCCCTCATTAATTGTCCTGCTATAGTCCAGAAATACAGCTGCAAGATCCTAACATGCATTTTGCCAGAACTTATCACTCTATTTTTACATACTTGCTGCCTCCTTGCTCATTTCTACTATTAAATTCTCAGTTTACTATTGTTTGTAGCTTCCTGGCCCGACTCTGATGATTCTAAGGAGACTTCACCACTCTTAGGTCCTCCTCCTGCCTGCTTCTTAGCTGTGCTCTAATAATCATGCGATTTCCAGAGTGTTGTAAAAAGCCCAAAGAGACCTTGTCTTTAATTCCTCTAGAATTTAAGAATATACTTTGAGATTCCTTACTTTAGTTTTTAAAGTGTAAACTGAAACCTTAAATATATTAAGGCTTGTGAATATTACTAGTTTTCTTTGAATCAAAGATGTTAAAATATACTAAGTCCCTCTTAATTTAACAATCTAATTTGGGGAGGTAGTGGAATTTAAGACTTTGATCATTGTAGAAATATGTTTAAAATACATTTTTTTTTTGGCAAGGAAACTGGACAAGTAACACACTGAGTTTATTTAGTTGTTTTACTTCACCACTTAAACTACCTTAATTGATGGTCTGCTTCAAGATATAGCAGCTTATATTTATTTGTAAGGAAAAATATTAGTAACAATCTGTGTATTCACATCCTAGTGAGAGATTTCATCACACTATTCAGAATGGTACATGGTTTAAAACATGAATTTTTTATTTCTGGAATTTTTTATTTCATATTTCAGACTTTAGTTGACCAACAGTAACTATGGAAAGAGAAATGGCAGATAAGGGGGGACTCCTATATTTCTCTCACTCTCTACACATACTTATGTAATTATTTATGTATTTGTTTGACTACATGTTCCAACTTGGCCACTAGATTTTAGATCTTCATGTGCCCCAAACCTAGCATATGAAAGATTTCAATATATATTAATAATAAATATATTGCATATATGTGAAAAGAAAAAGTAAGAAGTTGATAAAAATGAATAATAAACTACATATGTATCAAGGAAGAGATAGATGAAGAACTGAAGAAGAGTTATGTCCATAGTAAGTATAGACAAAGGCAATTATAAGTGTTACTTAGTAAAAATGTTTCCTTAACCAATATACATGGCTGCATTATTTTGTTAAAAAATATATTTTTTATTGATTTCAGAGAGGAAGGGAGAGGGAGAGAGAGAGAGAGAGAAACATCAATGATGAGAGAGAATCATTGATCAGCTGCCTCCTGCACGCCCCACACTGGGGATCAAGCCTGCAACCCGGCCATGTGCCCTGACCAGGAATCAAACCGTGACCTTCCTGTTCATAGGTCAAGGCTCAACCACTGAGCCACACTGGCTGGACTGCATTATTAATTTCTCATTACCTGATTTTAATTTTTTGTTAACTGTAACTGATCATTTCAACATTTAATCACACTGTCACCTAAGAAAGCAGTATATTTTTTATTTTACTCAACATGTGCTTTCTTTCTTTTTTCTTTCTCACAGTTTTTCAAACAAGTTCTCAACAGCACCTTCTTAGCATGCATGTTGGCTTTTCACATTGCCAACCTTCTAAATGGAATTTTTAAATATGAAAAGATTTAGTTGATAGAAACTGAGTAAAGATAAATTTTACAGTAACAAAGATAGTGCCTGAGTGATATAAATTTTGTTTCTTTCTTTTAAAAAATTTTAAATATATATTTTTTATTGTTGATAGTATTACAGAGGTCTCCCATTTTCTGCCTCTTTCCCCCACCTCTCAGCCCCTACCTACCCCTCCAGGTCTTCACCATCCTACTGCCCTATGTCCATGGTCTACGCATATAAGTTCTTTGGTTTATCTCTTCTTTTGTTTCTTTTTAATAATTTTAATTTTTCTATTTTATCTATTTTTACATAAAAGTAATATAAGGATAAAATAGCATTTTATAAATAGAAACAAACAATTATTGTATGTAGAACAGAAAGTGGCTCACCTATAATGATATTTTTATAATTAAAAATAAAAATAGTAGTCTATAGTATTTTAAAATCATGATACATTAAATATGAAAATGTGCCTGGCTGACATGCCTCAGTGGTTATTCACAAGCCTTAACCTATGTACCAGGAGATCATGGTTCAGTTTCTGGTCAGACACATGCCCAGGCTGCAGGCTCAATCTCCAGTGTGGGGCCTGCAGGAGGCAGCTGATCAATGATTCTCTCTCATCATTGACGTTTCTATCTCTCTCTCTCTCCCTCTCCCTTCCTCTATGAAATTAATAAAACTCAATTTTAAAAAATGAAATTGTGAATTTCACAGAATTTCTTCTAGATTTTGTTTTAACCTTACTAGCAGAGTCAGAGAATAGCATGCTATAAAATGGGTGGGGTCTTTTGAGTGCCCTTGAACTGATAGAAACAATGTGTAAATAATGTGTAAAAATGTTCTTGATTATCTCCAGTTACATTACAAAGTATCACCCCGTGTATCAGCTCCTCCCATTGCCTCACGGCTCCAAACAGCTAGGAGAATAAATCCTATCTCTCGTGATTCAATGCAGTCTGTTCATCCTTAGCCACTTGAAAGAACTACACATCATTTTTACACAAAACCATGGAACGTATTTGATTATTGAAAGGTGGGAAGAAAGAAGAAAAAATTTAGAAAATAATTTATTATAAAATAAGTTATTTAAAAATCTGTTCACACACATACTGTCACACAGATCCCAAGGGCTGTTTGCTTATTCATGTGTATTTTCAGAGTTTATTTAAAAGGTAGAAACAGCAACTTTTTACTGAGTGTGATCATCTATACCATGTTGAAAACGATTTGAGAATTTTGCCCTACTTTACTATGCTTTTTCACGCCATCTAGAAAGATACATTTCATTTTGAAGATTCTCAGATTAATCTCTGGATTCACATGCTACCCTCCATTAGTTAATGATAGCTAACAAAACTAAAAGTTTAAAGAATTTAGAGTTGAAGTCTGGAAAATCAAATATTTCTACACAATAGTTGTTAGACCTAGCTTTAACCAAATATCAGTTGTAAAATTTGCTTTAGAATGTAAACTTGGAATGGAAGTCAACTGTTCCTACTCACAGACATCTTTGGCCATTTTGCAGTATCTCCCATTCTCTTTCCAGGTAACATATGCAGAGTCATACGACTGCATTTCTTCCATTAGCACTGTAATTAAAAAAAAAAGTCTGCCTTAGCTAAAACAATTAGACATTTGATTTATTGGATGATTCTGACAATAGATTATTTATCATTACCCAATAAAAATAACCCAGTAAGTTTTTCTACATCAAGGAAAAATTTCAACCTTTGGTAATAAAGTTAGAAATTTAAGTTTGCTACCACTAAATTTTATTTTATTTTATTGTTTTTTGTTAATCCTCACTAGGGGGCATTTTTTTCCATTCCTTTTCAGAGAGAGTGGAAAAGAAGGAAAGAGGGGGAGAGAAACAGAGGAGAGAGAGAGAACCATCAATGTGAGAGAGATACATAGATTGGTTGCCGTACTCCAACTGTGGCTGGGATCAAACCTGCAACCCAGGAATGTGCCCTTGCCTGGGAATTGAACCCAAGATCCTCTGGGGAGGGGGGAGCGCCTATGCTCTAACCATTGAACAAACTGGCCAGGGCTAATACCACTCCATTTTAGTTGCATTTTTAACTATAGATTTAATGTTGATATTTATATTTTTATGTATTTTATTATATAAATTATATGACTCAAGGACATTTTAAAATTAAAAAAATAATTCACATAAAGCTTAATATGTGCAATATTTTTTTTCCTGAGTCGGCCCACTAATATTTTTTACACACTTGCAATCATAGTGAGATACATTTTCTATTCTGCTGTGTTTGACTAACATAGGCCTTATGTATGCTGTGGTTGAAAGAATCTACGTCTCATGAACTCTGTCGCCTGGTGTTGTATCTGTGAATATATTCCTATCTGACAAAGGGACTTTGCAAGTATAAGTGTGGTTATTAATCAGTTCAGTTTAAGATGAGGAGAGTATTCTGGATATCCTGGTGAACCCCAAATAATAACTTAAGCTCTTAAAACCAGAAGAGAGAGTTGGAGAGATGTGAAGTGAAAGATTTAATGTGCTTACAGATGAAGGAGAACACTTAGAGAGCGTGAGAGGGAAATAAAGTCTATCCCAAACCACTGTGCCAAGAAGACCCAGAGCCTCAGATGAGAACAGCAGCCTTGACAAGGGGCTTAGCTTCCAAATATTAGAAAGAACATTTTTTTTTAACCAAGCTGGAAGTCACAAATAAAGAAGCCAACCTCTGGTTTATGGCTTTCAAAATAAATATTGTTGTAAAACCAATAACTGAGCTAGTAATTACTGGAGAAAAGGAAGAGATTAAGAGGTGATCTGATGCTGTTACTTTGGGACACAGTGAATCTAATCTGTCTGCAGAACATACACATGGCATTCCCAATTCAGTTAGCAGTTTAAATGCAGATCTGGAGATTATGAACAATCTATGCAACTAGACATCATTACATATTTCATTATTGAAGACATAGGACAGGTAGATACTGGCAAAGAATAACAAGTAATGATTTTTAAAAAGCAGAAAGAGAGAATCTTGCGAAAAGTAAGGGGAAAGATGAATCAGTAGAAAAGAAAAAGGAAGAATAGTCTTAGATATTGGACTATAATTAGCATTTTCTGCAACAAACTATTTACATAAATTTTGTTTTTATTTGTTTTTACCATACTACTTTGGAGATGTTATTACTATCTACCTTAGGCTGAAAAAG
The DNA here is from genome assembly GCF_014108235.1 of Myotis myotis. Taxonomy (NCBI): domain Eukaryota; kingdom Metazoa; phylum Chordata; class Mammalia; order Chiroptera; family Vespertilionidae; genus Myotis; species Myotis myotis. The sequence continues at coordinate 48,071,948 of NW_023416401.1, forward strand.
AAGCCAGGCCTCAGGAAGGTTAAATAATTTGCACAAGGTTATCAAAACCCAGGTCAGCCTGGGTGCAAAGCCATTTATTTTCTCGTAATACGAAGCTGCATCCAGGAGATAACTTCACACCAAAACAACCTTTCAGATCATTTATGTAACAGCCTCTTGGGGATTCCAATGCAACTAGGCGTAGAAGAATTTATGAGTGACTTTTGTGCTGGTGGTTTCCTCCATTCAGTCTCTCAAGTCTATTAGGGAGATGGTTATCCTTCTTGCTTTCCTGGTTTTCCTAATCATCTAGAAAGTCCTTGCTCTATTTCCTCTTACTGTTTGTTATAAGACTTTTTCTGTTTCTCTCTCCAGGTAGTGCAGAAAGAAAAAGGATCTCCATTATGTTCTGTGTCTACTCGTCAGCAGAACAAATTCCCATGGCTCTCTATTTCTAATCAGAAGGAAGTAATTTTCCTTTCTCACCTGGCTGACTCTCCAACTTGGCTCTCAGAGCTGACTGCTCTCCAATCCTTCCCTCTAGGTACTCAGTTGCAATTTTCAGTTAGTGCTAAAGTTCACTCATTAAACACAGGGTGTCCCCCAAAAATGTACACACACTTTGAATAATTATTCATTCCAATGGGTTAGATCTGAAAAGAAAGAAACATCAACTGAGCCATCAGCTGTTAAGTTTGTATACATTTTTGGGGGACACCCTATGTTTCACTATTCACTGTCTAAATTACTTCTACCCACTGTACAACTCACTTAAGGTTGGATCACTCATTTAACCAAATTTCAGTAAAAAAGTTAAACTAACAAATATATAAACAAGTTTTACGATTTAGAGATCTATCCTATATTTATTTGAGTAGATAATTAAATACCTTATAACATAATCATAAAAATTACCACTGCTACCAAGTATAGAGTATCTTCTATGTGCCAGTGTGCTAAATACTGCTTAATTTAGTTGGTTGTGTTTTCACCATACATCCTTAGGTAGTGGGATTCAATATATGCCAATATATGTGGGGTTCACATGTATCAATCTAGTTAACAAATCCTTGAGAGTTAGGCGTTATCATCACTTTACACGTAAGAAAATGGAGTTCCTAAGTTATACAGCTTCTCAAGGGCAGAGCCAATTTTAAGTATGTTTAATTTTTTTCAACTTCTAAAGACACAAGAAATGCTCAAATGCAAGTGAGTTTGATCTACCAAAATTATCCAATATACTTATATGTAGACTTGTTTATCAACTAGAAAAATTCATGGTATGTTATAAATACAAAATATACATGAATGTGTGAAGCAATAGCAAGTTTCAATTCCCTAAAAAATGAAAACAAAGATAAAATACTTAGAAAGGAATTGCACTTTCATCTGAATGATTATGGCTCAAATCACATCTTCTACACTGTTATTTTATTAGTCCTCCAATTGTTTTGGCCCCGAATCTCAATTCATATATTACACTAAAACACAAGCTCTCTGTCCAAAGGAATGCTCAACTTACAAAGGCAGACATCCGAGAAGAAACTGAGTAGAGGCTACAACTCTGTAGCAAGCATCTGATACTAAAATATTGCCTCTGAACAGTCGCTAAAAGTCAGTGCCACAGATCACCTTGTCAGCGCTCTGACAGGAGAGCTGGCGTTTAAAGGTGAGTTCCAACTGTTCCCTTAATTTATAGTGTAAGAATTGTGCAGCCGCCTGCCTAAAAGAAGCAACCATGCTGGGTTTATTGGTCCCCAAGCACTTTGTCACCCGTCTTGTTAGACCTCTTCTACCAATCAGCATTTCCAATAGAATGCGAGCTGTTGTAATCATCTAATTTTCTTTCCCAGCCTTTGCAACAAATAATTTTACATAAATCGGAATGGGGAAAACAAGCAAACAAAAACCCTTACTAATTGAAAAGCCAATGTAACTGCTTGGCTAATGGACGAATTATTACTCTACAGCAAAAACTTGCCCTGTTAGGGTTTCAAAGACTTTCAACAGAAATAAGTTTTTGTAGGTCTTACATACCATTTCAATTGACTTAGCAACCATACTTTGAATGCTGTTAATAAAACAGATATCACAGGCCTTGACTATAACCTGATTCTCCTCCAATTGCATAGTATAGTTCCTCTTGGTGCACCAGTGATGTTTTGCCAGTTAACTAGCTATGTCAATAAAGTCTAACAACACTCAGCTTAGCTAAGGTTCATATTTAAGCATTAGAAAATATGCTCAATTATATCTGCCAGGATCATTTGAGAAAATAAAATCTAATTTAAAAACCTCATAGGCAAGTGCCTGGCATATATTAAGTGCTAAAAACAATGCTATTGTCTTTTGCTCTGCATCTTTATTTCTTTCATTCATTCATTGCTAAAGACAATAATATTCAAGTAGGAACTAATAGGAGCTAAGCCAGTCAGCCTCTTTCATTCATTTACTTATAAGTCCCAAATTGATTTGCTGTCACTTAACATTGTTATCTTTTTTACTCTCCAATAGTGACGCAGCCTCCTATTCTTTCTCAGTTTTAAGAGTTTTCAAGTTAGGATCAATGATTTAGGGGCACATGAGGGAGGTAACCAATCAATGTGTCTCTCTCATATCAAATGTTTCTCTCTATCTCTTCCCCTCCCTTCCACTCTCTCTAAAAGAACAAAAACAAAAATCAATGGGAAAATACCCTTTGGAGAAGATTAACAATAAAATAAAATAAAATAAAATAAAACAAAATAAAAAAATAACCTCAGTGAATGTTTTCATCTTAATAGTTTTATTGTATAGTCTGGTTTGTGCAGTTTCATGTACATCCTACATAATAAAGAGCTAATATGCTAATGGTTGTGATGCCCTTACACCGTAATGACAGATCAGCAGGAGGCTGTGTGCGCAGAAGGCACGGGTGGGCAGGGCTGAGTGTGCGGTGAGGCATGCACAGGTGGGTGGGGACTTGACACTGCGTCCCCGCCTGGCACCAGCTGGGGGCTTGATGCTGCATCCCCCGCTGGTGGGGCTTCATGGGGGTGGGGCCATCCAGGTCTGGGTCTTGTCCAATGGGGGCGGGGCTGGCTGGGTCTGGGTCTCTTCCCTTTTAATGTGCATGAATTTCATGCACCAGGACACTAGTACATATATATCACTAAATGCCTTACACATAGACATTTATTTTAAAGTATTATTTAAAAAATTATCTAATGACAGATGCATTCACTTAAATATAAACTTATTTGATTTCACAGTCATAGTTCAAGTATACCAAATTATTGGCATAATTAATATACAAAAGGAAATAAGTTATACAGAAATGTGTTGCATATGTGATTTTTAAAAAACCACATACTGTAATACATATGGCCTTATTATATCAATAAAAATATTTCTCTACTTCTCTTGGGTTTGCATTTGCTTGAAATGTATATTCTGTTAATATTATTAAATGTAATATTTGAGTCAGCTGCTAAAATATTCTTACAGGCATAATAGAAGAAAATAAGAATGAGGAAGGTGATAAGATTTCTCAATTGTTATTAAACACTTCGATCTAAGGTGAAGAAAAAGAAATCCAGTTCAATGGAATGCAACTGATTAGAACTCCTAGCTTTTTATATGAATAACTAGAGGCCCAGTGCATGAAATTTGTGCACTGGTAGAGTCCCTAACAGCTGCTGTCTGCTGGCTCCTGGCTGGGGCCTGCCTCCCTTTCCCAGGCCGCCTGCCAGTGCCAGGAGCCTCCCTCCCTTCCTTCAGCCAGCCCACCACCTGGTCAAACTCCTGGAAGAACTCCAGTCTAGGGGACAATTTGCATACTATGCTTTTATTATATAGGATACTAAGAAGTGGTCAACAGGAAGGCAGTGTGTAGCTCTTAAAGATGATTTTGAGCCTGCCACATATGGTAGTTATGTAGCCAGAACAAACTACAAGTTTAAATATCCTATTATTCTTTCTACAAAAAAAAAAAAAAATCCCAAACTGGTTTGTAAGAATTAAAGGCAAGACTCATTGTATATATCAATATTTATGAAATTAATTTTATTTCACTAATTAGAGCCTCTTATTTCCACTGCAATCAATTTTAAGGCTTTTGCTGTAAAACACATCTACAGCTGGGGAGTATTATATTAAGCAAATGGATTTGGCTCTGTGTTTTAAAAAAAAATTAAAATCATCACTTGTAAAGAGAAAGAAATTTTGTTTCATTCTAATGTTTCCCCTCCAGATAATAGAAAGTTTAAAATAGTTTTTTCCACATTAATTTAGAAAAAAAGGATAATACAATATTTGCATTTTATTGAAATCCAGGGGGCATGTGGAATAAAGAGGCACACGTCACCCTACAACTAATGAACAGACAGCGCCTGAGCTCCTCTGGAGGAAGCAGGCCCTCTGAAGGAGCATTCCAAATGGAGCATGCCTAGCTAGGAAGTTTTTTTTGTCTTTCGGGCCACATCATTATCTGGGCTCCCTGTAGCTCTTCCATGATAGATGTGAGAAATATTTCAATCTCAATGTCATGTCTTCATAATTTTCCTCTGTAAAAAGAAAAGCTGATGTTGAGATGCTTTTTTCTTATGCTTGAGTTGTGTACCAGTGGCCACCCTCAAGCCCATGCCATGAGCAGGGAAGGATTCAGAGCACCTACTATGAGCAAGGCCCTTTCTGCCACCAGCAAAGCAGAGGTGGCTATTTCCCCTTCTTATAATTTATCCCATTAGAGTTGTCACATAAATGGAAAATAGTTAAATGGAAAGTATCTATTTTCTTCACTGTTAAACATAACTCACAGCAGCATTTCTGGAACAAGATAATTTCATATTTTGTTTGTTACAGGTGCTTTTAATTATGTGTAATAATTTTAATATATTTGGGCAGAAAAAGGTTATAGGTATAATGTGTGGAAGTCATGTTCCTAGCAAATAAAGTAATAAAAGTTTTCTCTCAAGACAATATGACAGTTACATTTTTGGCTGATGTTGGCAACTAATAAAAAAGGGATTAAAAAATCTCTCTGGTATTACATAGGTATTGAAAGGCAGAGTGAAAATTCTTTAATTTCTATTTCTATCTTATTTGAAAAATACATATCAACTACAAAGAAAAGAGATAAGCTAAAGAAGTTCTATTGAAACATTAATTGTTCAGAGAATCCTAACTACTATTTTACTTACCTGGATTTTTTTTAAGGTTTTATTTTCATTGTTTTGAATTTTTCCCCTCAAAACTACCATATCTTGGACAACTATAAGTACACCAGAATAACTTGATTAGAAAGGTATAAATTAATTCTTTATATAAGTAAACTCTGATTTTACAATGAAACCTATTCCAATTTACTTTTTATAGGTTAATAAAGGTATAACTCATGACCTCAAGCTCACCCCCTGTTGTCTGTGTCCATTGGTTATGCTTATATGCATGCATACAAGTCCTTTGGTTGAAGGCATGATTGGGGGTTGGGGGGGGGGGCAATGGGGGAATAAGGACACATATGTAATACCTAATCAATAAAAAAGTAATACAGTGGGGCTTTGACTTACGAGTGTCCCAACTAACAAGTTTTTTGAGATACCAGCTGTCTCTCGGCTGATTTTTTGCATTGAGTTGATAGAGTAATTTGAGTTAACGAGCTCCTTAACGAGATCGGTCTTGGAACGAATTAAACTCATAAGTCAAGGCCCCACTGTACCTAATCATGTTCCTCAACCTCAAAAAAGGTATAACTGATATGCAACAAACTGTACATATTTAAAGTATGATTTGATAAGTTTTGACACAAATACATGAAATCATTGACAAAATGACGATAATGAACACAATCAACACCTCCTCAAATTTCCTCATACCTTTGTGGTCCCTCCCCATATCACCGCTTCATAGCAAACATTTTTTTACCTATTTTCTGTAACTATAAATTAGTTTTCATTTTCTAGAATTTTAATTTTTTTTATAGACACTCTTTTTTTGTCTGGCTTTTTAAAAATTCATGTTAATTATTTTGAGATCATCCTTGTTGCTGCATGTATAGATAGTCTGTGTGTGTTTTTATCTTAGACATTGTATTTTTCACCTCTAGAAGATTGATTTTGTTTTGTTATTTTTAAAAATATATATTTTTGTTGATTTCAGAGAGGAAGGGAGAGGGAGAGAAAGATAGGAACATCAATGATGAGGATCACTGATCTGCTGCCTCCTGTGTGCCCCACACAGGGGATCAAGCCAGCAACCTGGGCATGAGCTCTGGCTGGGAATTGAACCTGCAACCTCTTGGTTCCTGGGTCAATGCTCAACTGCTGAGCCACACCAGCTGGGCTGTTTTGGTATTTTAAAATATATTTTACATTTCTATTTAAGTGCTCCATTTCCTACCTTTTTAAAAGTTAAAACTATTTCGCTTTCCTTTATAGTATTTTTCATGTGTAATTTCTCAGCTATTTTGAATTCACTGATCTTTCTGCTTAATATGTTTCATATTTCTGCCTCCCATATATAACTTTTGATTGGATGCCAAACACTGAAAATTTTGCCTCTTTGAGGTGGCACATAATTTTGTATCCTATAAATATTCTTGAGTTTGTTCTGGGGCAAAGTTCACCTGCTTGGAAACAGTTTGGTGCTTTGAGTATAGCTTTTAGGCTTTGCTTATCGGAACTTTTAGTCCAGGGCTATTCTGACTCCCAACAGAGGCACTGTCGTTAAGAACTCTCTACGTGAAATCTTGTGGATTATTAAGATTTTCCGCTTCTGCTGCTGGGGGGCGTGAACTTTTCCTGGCTCTGTTGACCCTTGGAATTCGCTCTGTTACTTTCAATTCTTTTCTGGCCACCAGGGTTTTCTTAGGCTCCTTTGTTGAACAGTAGTCAGCTGAAAACTGGAGAGGGACCCTCTGCTCTTTTCAAGAACTTTCTCCCCATGCTTCTCTCTTCCCTTTAGTGCTGTCCTCTGTGGGTTATGTCCTCCTGACCTCTCTAGATCCTAAGGTCCCCTTCTCAACTCAGGGGAGTGACAAACTTGGCCTGGGTTCTCACTTCCTGCCTACCAGCCTCATAACTATCCAGGCAGTAACCTTGGGCAATTATAGTGCTCAACTCATTTGTTTCTCCTCTCTCAGGGATCACTCTTCTGCCTTGTCTGAAGTCTAATGAATGAGAACAACTGTTTGATAGATTTTCTGTTATTTTTAGTTGTTTTAGATGGAAGGATATATCCAATTCCTATTATTTGACCTAGCCTGAAAGAAGTCCCCAATTTAAATTTTAAAGTTTCTTTTTCTTTTCATTGAAACCTAAAAATAGGCTACAATATAAATCTCACAATACTTGAGTTACACAAATCTTGTGGCATTTTAGAGATCATTTACAGAGTTGCTAATTTTTTGCTTCAAATCATTTTGTAAACTCTAATGCATTACATGAAAACTTGACATAAAACTTTAGAGTTTGATTCCATTTGATTGATATGTATTCAAAAACATTATAATAACTAATGATAGTACCAAAGAAAATTGTAGTCAAAATTTGCCATTCTTGAATATATGGAATGCTTAAACATTCTATAGGGGCAAAACTTTTAAAATAAATTAAATATTTTTCCCATGATAGCTATGACGAAGTGGGGGGGGGGGGGGGAATCTCACTTTGGGGATTTGTGTAATTTCTCAGCTATTTTTAATTCACAATTTGAATAGATATATGAGCATCGTGGAGGTAAATATTTAATAAACTTGAGTTGCAGTTATTAGTTGTAGTGACTACAGGATTTACACCTTGGGCCTATGTACATTAAGCATAATATTCTTTACAGTTCAATTAAATCATTCTCTCTCTGTTGCTTTTAATTTATTCTCATAATATGCCCTAGTTTGTTTCCTTTTACCATGCAGAGGTCATATTTTGGGCCTTGTTGAAAGTTTACAATATGACACTGTCACAGATAAGAACTAGCAGGCCAGTTGTGTGGTGACACATCAACTGAACATCAACAGTCTGTTGACCCTAATAAAGGAGAACAAATGAAACAAAAGATCATCACACAGGGCATCAAAACCAAGTTATAATGGACATCATATGATTAGTGGTGACTGTGGGAAATACTAAAACAAGGAAAAATTCACAAAATGACTGATGACAGATATCAACAGACGTTTGCTCCTAGCAAAATGAACATGAAACTAAGAAGCAGAATTTCTTTCACTCTGACCATGTATCAGCTACCACATTTACCTATTAGCTAAAATAGCAAGAAATCACTTATCTTAAAACATGGTATTTAAAGAAAATGGGATACTATAATTTTTAATATGAAAAGATAACTATATGAAAATAATTTATGTGATTTAGGATTTTTATAATAGGATAAATAATAAAAATATTTATTTAATCATTATCAGAAACCTCTAATGAACATATTTATAGATTAATAGGATAGGTTGTCTTAATTGACTTTAGCATTCAATATTTAGTATTTTTAATAATTCTGGTAGGCAGCTAGAATAATAAGATATTGACTCTGGCATCAAACTATATTGTTTCAAATTCTGCCTCCAACACTTTTAGGTGTGTGAACTTGAGCAAATTATTTACCCATTCTATGGCTGAATTTCTTTGTGTTTAAGGGGAATCAACTATACTACCTTTGAGAACTATTATGTGGATGCAATTAGTTAATACAAACAAAGCTCTTAAAGAAATGCCTGGCATATTAGGATATTTATTGCTTAAGTAAAGCAATAAAAATTGTAGCTGGATAAAAAATGTCTCTCAAAAAAATAAGTAAGTCCTGTGATGGTAAGAAAACCAGAATGTAGGTCAGCTTATATAATTCTTAAACACACACACACACACACAAATCCAAATGGTAATTTTAGATGTAGATAAATAAAAATGCTTACATAGATTTCTAATACTACATAACATTCTAAATTAATTCACAATTAGAAGTCACCATTATCAGTACCAGATGACAAAATGGTTAAGGGTATGCTGATCTTTAATTCTCCCCTTTCTTTCCATTCACTTTAGAAAAATAATTTCAGAAAAGAATTGAATAAATATATTTTATTTTTATTTATTCAATCACATACTATCAAAATTTTAAAAAATGATCTTAATAGTTAAGTGGGAAAAGTTACAATTGTTTCATGACTTATGAAAATATTTGTGAATACATCAAATAGCCTCATTGTTAGTGGTCAATGACTAGGAAAATGAACAAAAATAGTAGACACATATATATTTAGTACACTTTAGGGAAAGACATGAGAAACACTGAGAATTAAAGTGTTTTTATGTCTCTGTAAAAAAAATTATGAGCAGTTTGAACAATGCCCACCTCTTCATTGTGTAACCTGCAACACGAAGCTAGGCAAATTGTCTCAATTCTAAGTTTGGATCAAATTCCAACATTTTATTTTTGTTTGCATTTTTAATGTCACAAAATATTTCTAAGAGTTCTTCTAAGGTATAATTTTCAACTGTGTCCCTTCCTCTGGGACATCTATACCTTTTTATTTACAACCACTTTCCTTATTAGGTCTAATAACTTCTACATTTTAATTGTTAAAGTATCTCCGTGTTTTAGAAACCATTAAGATGCCTATTTTCTGGGTGAGGAAACTGAGGTACAGAGACATTAAGAAAGATCCTAATGTTACAGTTAGCTTCAAACTCCAGCAGTTTAACCCTAAAAAGCAGGGCTCTGCCTGGCCACATTTCAAATAATACAGGAGATTAAAATGTTGATACCTGGGCCCTGCCCCAGATCAATAAACCTAGAATATCTGGAGGTGGGGCTCAGGCATTGATGTGTTTTTAAAGCTTCTCAGTTGAGTCTAATGAAATGTCATGGTTGATAATTATTGCTTTTGAGCCTTCACACATAACCAATAAGCCTTATCAGCACTGAAAAACAAAAGATGAAAAGAGACTATTTCATAAGTGATATAAAACAATTGGAAACAAATAAGGTTAGATCTCTTTCACACAATTACCCTACAAAGGTCCTAATGGTTTAATGATTCAGTGTAAGAATTTTCACGGTATAGTTCAAGAGATTTCACTTATATGTGAAATCTAATGAACAAAATAAACTAAGTAACAAAATAGAAACAAATTCACAGAGAACAGACTGACAGTTGTCAGAGTGGAGGAGGGTTGCGGGGCCTGGTGAGAAAGGTGAAGTGATAAGGGAGAAAGAGGAGAGAGAGGAGAGAGAGAGAGAGAGAGAGAGAGAGAGAGAGAGAGAGAGAGAGAGAGAGAGAGAGAGAAAGAGGGAGAGAAAATAAGGATATTACCATTTATCTATGGTTAGGGTAGGGTAGAGAGAAAAATGCACAACAGGTTAAAAAAAAATCAACTAAATGACAACTGAAAAGTTGCCTGCAAAATAAAACTCAATCATTGAACACACTATTTTTAATCACTTAGTGTCACTAAATGCACTCATTTCTCAATCTTTGCCTTTGGAGTCTCTGTCATGAAAATATGCTCCAGGTGAAACAGCCCTGTAGCATAGGTCCCCTGGGTGATTGACCAGCATCATGCTGCATTATATTGTGTCAGGCAGGTTTTTTTTTTTTTTTTTTTTTTTAACACACTAGGAATACTGTGAATCTATATTTGCTGATTTAAAAGTTCTGTAATTTGGCATTCAATTTTAAAGAAAGCTATTGTTTCTTCATTCTAAGATGCCTCAAATGGCATCAATGAATCTTTTTAATATTTTTTGAATGGAAAACATTTTGTTCTGTACCATTCTTTGAACAATTGTAAATTTTTAGCTTTTTATTTTTTTATAATAGTCACTCTTGAAAAAATGGTTTCCTTGCCAGAATCTCCATTAAAAATCAGTATGAATGATGGAGAAGAATATGTTCACTGAAGTTGCTATAGGAAATGAAGGGTTGGAACATTCCTTAGTCAAATAATTTCTTAAAATTAATCATTAAGTTATACATATTTGATAAAAATAATAAGTATGCTATTGTCAAATATCACAGAAAATACAGACTTTGTTGTCTTCATATCTTTAGAGTCCCGTGTGGATTATAACTAGACTATACTCATAAGAATCAAGGTAGAACTCTATGGTTCAATAAGGCAGAAAAGTACTAAATATATGGGTGTCAGTATGCATTTCAAAATAAAGACATTCTTTATGTTTATAGTTTGTTCTTAATTCCAGATAATAGTTTCAGGTAGAAAAATGCTCCAGAAAGCTCTGCTCTGTAACTAATGCAAATTTTTGGCTTAAAAAAATTACATGGAGGATTATCAGTTTCAATATAAGGGCAGTATATTCCTTTGTTTCAATAATATTTTGATTACCTATGCTACTGCATTATCTACTTTAGGCAGTTGTCCAAAATTTTTTTGTGTATTTCAGCATACTGGCTAGATGATAATTACATATATAGCACACTCCAAAGGCAGAGCAAGATTTGTTTTTAAAGTCTAAAAAGATATAAAACTCAGGACGTAGTTGTGCAAAATTCTTGTCATACTAAAATCCGGTGTGCTCTTCTTCCTCTGAGATTATGAACCAAATTTTTGGACACATAAGAGTAAGCAAGACAGATAATATGTGCTCAGTGAACATATAAAATATCTCACAGTGTCTCCTTGGTAGGATTGCTAGAAGTATTGATCCTTGGAAAATGTCCTGTATTCCAATGATTTGCATTGGGAACTATGTAATGCTAAAGAGACTTTGGAACTGGAAGATTTATCAACTTGAGAAAGCAATGAGTGCACTGAGGATGCAAAAGAGACATAAAGTCAGTTATCACGGGATAATAGATTTATAGAACAAAATGAAATTCAAAAGATCAATTCATCCCATGCCTTTGTCTGACAAATAAGGGAACCAGAGTAGAGGGAGACCAAATGATTTATCTAAGGACATATAACTAAATAAATGGCAGTGATAGGACACAAATCAGTCATTTCCACTCAAGCATTCTTGTCATTAAAATTTCCCAATTCCCAGCTTCACTGTCAGTTTGTCATCTACAGTGCCAGGATCAGCCAGGGTCAATACAATGCAACTATAAAAGAAAAGTGCAGCTCTGCCCATCCCAGTCACAGTCAAAGGCTTTGCTGTTTTTAATATATCAATTATAGTTCAAAAAAGCTGTTTGTTTTTTTTAAAATAAAAGGTTTCTACTTGGTATAAAATCCTATATAATAAAAGATAAAAAGGGTAATTAACCGCACCTCCACTACGCTTCCCATTGGCTAATCAGGGCGATATGCAAATTAACTGCCAACAAAGATGGCGGCCGGCAGCAACGCAGCTGAAGTGAACATGAGGCTGCTTGCTCCAGTGATGGAGGAAGCCAAGGTTCCCAGCCTGCCACGGCCCAGCTCTGAGCCCAAAAGCAACAATGTTTCAATTATAGAAGCTAAACAAACCCCAGATACCTGCTTTCAGCTGGCTGCAGCTTCAGAGCTGGGAGCACCAGTGATAGCAACAATGCTTCAATTATAGAAGGTAAATAAATCCCAGAATAAAAAAAAAGAAAAAAGGAGAGGCTGGGAGCTTTGGTCACCCGCCAGCCTGAAAACGGCCCTCAGCCCCTCACCCAGACTGGCCAGGCACCCCAGTGGGGACCCCTACCCTAAAGGGGGTGTGGCCATCCTGAAAACAGCCATCAGCCCCTCATCCAGGCTGGCCAGTCACTCCAGTGGAGACCCCCACCCTGATCCAGGACACCCTTCAGGGCAAACTAGCCGGCCCCCACCTGTGCACCAGGCCTCTATCCTATATAGTAAAAGGGTAATATGCAAACTGACCCTAACAACAGAAGGACTGGGAATGACTGGTCACTATGACACACACTGACCACCAGGGGGCAGATGCTCAATGTAGGAGCTACCCTCTGGTGGTCAGTGCGCTCCCACATGGGGGAGCTCTGCTCAGCCACAAGCCAGGCTGATGGCTGCCAGTAAAGCGGTGGTGGTGGGAGCCTCTCCTGCCTCCTTATCAGCACTAAGGTTGTCTGACTGCAGCTTAGGTCTGCTCCTGCTGGCAAGTGGACATCCCCTGAGGGTTGCCGGGCTGCCAGAGAGATGTCTGATTGCCATCTTAGGCCCAATCCCCCGGGGAGCAGGCCTAAGCCAGCAAGTGGTCATCTCCCGAGGGGTTCCAGACTGTGAGAGGGCACAGGCCAGGCTGAGGGACCGCCCCCCCACCCGAGTGCACAAATTTTTGTGCACTGGGCCTCTAGTTGTACTTTATAAAAGCCTGACAAATTATTATATCAGACTTATTAAAATCAGCAAGTAAACCATATGTTTATTTTATGTCACATAATAACTGATAATTTATTGAAGGTTAACTATGAGCTAGGCACCATTTTAAGTATTTTACAAATAATATCTCATTTAATAATCAACACTAATAATTTTAAGAATATGTTGAACCTGTGAAAGGAGGACTGAATACTGTAAAGAAAGAAAACCTCCCCCAAATTATTCTATAGGCTTAGTGAAATAAATACTAATCCAAAAATTATAAATGTTTTCAGAAATGGACAGATTGGAATAGAAAAACATCCTATATAATAAAAGGCTAATATGCAAATAGAGTAAATGGCAGAATAACTGGAACAACCAAACAACTGAACAACCAGTCACTATGAGATGCACTGACCACCAGGGGGCATGCGCGGAACATGGCGGGTGTCAGCTGTGGCAGGATGGTGGAACAGGTGAGCAGGGGCAACAGACCAAGGCAGGGCACCAGTTGCTGTCATCAGGGCGAGCCTCTGGTGGTTACTGAAAATTTTTGCTCCCTCGCGCCACAGTCCCGCCTGGCGCTCGCACCTGCTGCTGGCGCCGGCCCCACTCGCACCTGCTGCTGGCACCAGAGCCACCACTCGCACCCACTGCCAGTACTGGCCCTACTTGTACTTGCAGCCGGCACCAGAGCTGCCACTCGCACCCACTGCTGGCACCTGGTGCCGGTCCCAATCGCCCCTGAGGGCTTCTCCACCTCCCCCTGCTCCTGAGGAGCAATCAGCCCCAATCGCTCCATGCTGTCAGCGGGTGCAAGGGGGGGCCAGTGCTGTCAGCACATGGGAGTGGTGGTGGCAGGAGCAGGGCTGCCAGCAGACAGGGGACAGGGGACCGGGGGTTCGTGGTGGGAGAGGCTGGGTGGGGACATGGAGGATGGGCTGAGATTCACTCCTGTGTCTATGACAGTCTGTGGACCACAGTTCCTTTTAAGGTGCACGAATTCATGCACTGGGCCCCTAGTTTTTTAAACTATTTTGATTGTGGTAATTGTAGAGACACATGCAGTTATAAGAACAAATAGATTGAGGTATGTACTCTGTAACCTTTACTCAGTTTCTCCCAATGGTAACTTCATGAAAAAAATGATAGGACAGTATCACAACCATGATATTGACATCGACACAATCAATAAACAAGATATTTCCATTACCACAGAGATCCCTTTTGTTGAACTTTTATGACTATATCCACTTCTTTTCTGCCAACTATTTTCTCAACCCCTGACAACCACTAATCTATTCTCTATCTCTGTAATTTCGTCATCTAAAGAATGTTATATAAATGGAATCACATAGTATAGATGGCAACCCAGGAATCATAAATTCAGGCAGAAACCTAAATTGTGCTACAAAGAGAACAACAAAAAAGGAAAGGTTGTTTTTTTTTGTTTTGTTTTGTTTTTTTAAATGTATTTCATTGATTTTTTACAGAGAGGAAGGGAGAGAGATAGAGAGTTAGAAACATCGATGGGAGAGAAACATCGATCAGCCGCCTCCTGCACATCTCCCACTGGGGATGTGCCCGCAGCCCAGGTACATGCCCTTGACCGGAATCGAACCCAGGACCCCTCAGTCCACAGGCCGACGCTCTATCCACTGAGCCAAACCGGTTTTGGCAAGGAAAGGTTTTATAGAGGCAAAATTTTAATTATGGTTTCCATTTTGGTCCTCCAAATAAATGCAGGATTCTAGCGAGGTGAGCAAGGATTGGTTGTTCCAATGTGCAAATGAAGGAGGTGAAAATTACAAAGAGGAAGTAAAGTCCACATAAGATAATGCAGCAGTTATTGTTCCAGGGTGTTTCTGGCTCAGTCAGTCTTGAGCTGAGTTTAGCAACAGGTTAGCAGTTAGTAGCAGTTCTGAGAACTGAGGTATGAGATGTGCATAGGTCCTCCTTCCTCAATGACCTTTTGACACTGTCTTCTGTGACTTTTTTAGCAATACGATTCCATTTATTTTCCCCATTATCACTAACATTTTTTAAACGTTCTTTAGAGAAAGTTCCTACCAGACATTACCAATAGAGTTTTACAAGTTTAAATAATTGTTTTTGTTAGCGTGGTAAATACCTAGGAAGCCTCTAATTAATGTGTATAGAAAAAATCATTTTATAGCACACATGAGTTGCTACAACTTTTACTGTAGGATCATGTTGCATATTTCAAAACTTAAGCAGTTTTTATAATGCCTATTCATCCTCAATAGGATATTATATCCATAAAAGTCTCAAAAGTCAATATGCTTTTTTGTTCTTTATTATAGCCTAAACCTCTTCTTTGGTAACAGTACTGAATATTAGAATCTATTTACTTCATTTTAAACAATATAAACTTTTTTTTGCCTTAGAAGCTGTTCTTAAAGAGAAGAAGAGTCTACATTTAATTAAAAATGGCCTTTAAGGCATTTTTCAAAAATATGTATAAACGTGGGACACTGTTCAAAAGAGAGTCCTTTGTGATCATTACATTCTCCATGAGTGCTGATTAAACTAATTAAAATTTGCAAGTCTTATCAAGATTATTTATTGAAATGTACTTGGCAGCTTCCATTATTCAACATAGCTCAGTAGTTTATTCTTTTATACACATTTAAGAATGGTCACTGTAATTCAAATAAAGAATGAAAGTTGAGAAATGTTTGATAAAACAGATAATACTATATTTGATCCTTTGTACCTCAAAAAATGACTCAATAGCTAAGTCCTTTTGTTAGGTAGGAAGTTAGACATGAGCAACTGGGGTAGGGCCTGCCCTGGGGTCCTGACTTTGGACCAACAATGCCTTCAGACCCCTTCTCTATGGGTGGTCCAGCAGCCAGCTGACCGCCAGCGGGCAGGTTCAGAATCAGCCAGTTCTTGTTGCAAACTCAGAGGAAAAGGACATGACCTCAATGCCACTTTATTAGGGCCCTGGACTAATTATAATAAAATTTGCATTGCAGTTTTGACTGCCTCCCTGTGCATTTTTCTGTATGCATTACAGGTAAAGGCATGTGCAGAAGAAATATAGTTATAGAACCCTTTTCTGTCAATCATCCTTGAATGCAAATAAAAGTCTCCACCCAGAAAAATCTCTTATTTAAATTATATAACTCAGGAGTTTGGGGCCATTGCCTCTCTCCACTGGCCCCCTTCTCGCTTGGAGTATACTTTCAATAAATCCTACTTTACATTACTTTAATTTTTGTTGGCCTTAAAATCTTTTCTGCATCGATGAGAATAAGCAAGGTTCATTGCTGGTAACCCCAATTGATAACATCTTTAGTACAAAATAGCCTTTTTCATCAGCTGGTAATGTGATTTGTATTTCTTTTTTTTTAAAATATATTTTATTGATTTTTTACAGAGAGGAAGGGAGAGAGATGGAGAGTTAGAAACATCGATGAGAGAGAAACATCGATCAGCTGCCTCCTGCACATCTCCTACCGGAGATGTGCCCGCAACCCAGGTACATGCCCCTGACCGGAATCGAACCTGGGACCTTTCAGTCCGCAGGCCGACGCTCTATCCACTGAGCCAAACCGGTTTCGGCATGTATTTCATTTTTATTGTATGGAAATATGCATTAGGTAACAACTATTAGCTTCCTATTCCAATTCGTTCTCATCAGTTCACTCTGATGGAAATCCAAAGTTAACTTTTTATTAGTGGTGATCAGGAAAGTTCCATCAGGTAACTGCACAAGTCAAGTCTAGAAATTGTATTGAAACCGGGCCCTGCATGTGTAATCTATGAATAAATGCGGTATTGTCTTCCCAGCAAGTGCCTTCTATATTTCTCTTATGTCACTGTTAGTTAAAGGTATAGAAACTCACCCATGGAACTATGGTTAGTGAAACAACAAAGTGAAGAAAATATGGGGTGAGGTAGAGTGGAATGGGAATTTTAGTTCTGCTGTTTACTAGGCCTGTGAACTTGAGCAAGAAAATCAATAGTTCTAAACTTCAGCATCTCATTTGCATAATAGAGTAACAAAACACATTTTGCAAAATTGTGGGAATAATCCCTATCAAGTATACGGAAGTGTTCCTGAGAGGGAAAAACTGTACTCATTATTAAAGCAGAGTAATTCTAATAAGTGGAATTATTAAAAAGTGAAATGAACTTCCACATGTATATGATTACTTAGTTATTATCATAAATGTAAACGGAGACAAGCTTTAGTAAGAGGCCTGGTTAGGTTGACTTCAGAAATTCCCAAGCCTGATATTAAGTTTTGGCTAGTGTGAATCATGAAATTGGATGAATTAATTTATATTTGTGATAGAAGTGTATGTATGTCATTTATTGTTGCTTTGACTATTTCGGCAATTCTGCTGAAAAAAACTAACCAGAAAATTAGAAACTTTCCATTTTCATTGATGTAATAGTGCCATTTTTATTCTTATGGAAACATGTAAAAATATGATTCTAGAGAATCTAATTGACAAATCATGGCACAGATGGTAACTGACTCAGACAGTGAGACACAGGTAAAATAGGAAGAAGATTAGCTTGAATTCATCCCACAATATTTGTAAATAGTTTCCAAAAGCACTGCAACTGCAGAAAACCAATTTGCTTCCTGAATATTTTATTGACCGAACCTGCAGTCATCAGTGTTATTACATCCATTAATTAAATAGAACTACTCTTTGTTTCTCTGAGTCTTTGCAGAGGGGCATCTAAATGATCAATGGCAGATTCTCATGGAAATCGAATAAAAATACCACGGAAGCAGGTTTGGTAATGTCACAAATTCTGTTCAAGCTGTTTCTGTAATGTTGAAGATTCACCTAGAACCTTCCCCTAGAGGCTTTTCAAACAGGCATATGTAAATTCCCGGTGTGAAACAGTCAGCAGCAAGCAGCTCACTTCCAGGGTGAAAACAAATGCTTGAGAATATGTTTCTGAATGTGAGTAAAATACACCAGTGGGAAGGTGTGGAAACAGTCATCACTCACCTACTAAGAGAGAGAAAAGGGACATCTGGCCCACGTTACCTCCTGGCCATGAGGTTTCTGAAGGAAGTATTTCTTTATTAAAACTGGTAAAATTCAAGATGTTGCCCCGGAAAAACAGCCTATGGATAAATGTAATAGTTTTGAATTTAGTGGAAGGAGGTTTGGAGCAATCACTTGAAGTCCAGGACCTTGGCAAGATGGCAGAACAGGTGAGTTCTGACTTACGTCCCCCTCAGAGAAAGACCCAAGTGGTACTAGCCATAGACAGAACGATGCTCCCATGATCTGGAGTTGAGGCTCAAGCACCCCTTTGGGCCAAAAAACCCAGGAAACTCGCATTAGAAGGGTAAGAAGAGTGCCCCCCCCCCCCCCCCCCCCCCCCCGGCCAGGACAGAGCCGCACTGATGGGTCCCTGGCCTGACTGGTCCCCTGGCCTATGGGTTCTCAGGTGACAGCGACTCCCAGGTGGACAACGGCTTCCTTAGCATCCAGGCTGCTCCCAGAGGACCACTAAGGTAACTTCTTACCAGGACCACAGGCACAAGGAATGGGAGCAGACTGCAGGGGATCAACTAGATTTGGGGAAGGGCGGGGCTTGTAGTGCATATGCAGAGAGAGGTGTCAGTGGGCGGTGTTCCCCTGGTCCTCTGGCTGCGCTTTGCACAGCCAAGCCAGTGGCCCTGGCTGGCCAGGGAGCTGGGCTGGCATTTGGTCTAGTTTGGGCCTCCAGCAAGTGGGTCATCCCTACTGTAGAACCCAATCTGCAATTCCAACCAATCAGGGATGCAGGGCAGCAGCACCGCCCCAGCCCTGCCAGACCAAGAAGCCAAGCCTGAGAGTCTGGGAGCCCCAGAGCCCATCGCCTGCCCCTCAAAGGAACCTAGCCAGTCGCCTCGCTCAACCGAGGGCTTTACCTTCTGCCCACTTGACCAGGGAGCCAGATCAGTGACCCAAGCATTCTCGGAGCTCAGGCTATGGCCCTTCCAGATGCCAGAATCCAGAGCACATCCTGAAGCTCTGCCCAAGCAGGGAGCTTAGCCAGGGACCTTGCCCAAGTGTGAAGCATAGCCTGTGGTCCCACCTGACTGAGGAGCCTGCCTAGAGGCCTGACCTAACAGGCCAGCATAGCCAGCTGACTGCCGAGTCATGGAGCCAAGCCTGCAGCCTTACCCAATTTCAGGGCCCACCCTGAGTCCTGCCCAGTCACAGGGCACAGCCTGAGGCCACGTACAAATGTGAAGCCTTGTCTGTGGCCATGTGAATTACTAACATTGAGTACAATTAACTCCAAGTATGCCACTTTTCCAAGTGAAAGTATTTATGCAACCTTTTGGTTCTTATTTAAAGCATTTCTTGCATCATTGTGACTATAATCTGAATTTATGAAAAGAAGGGATTCTAGGTATTATGATAGTAACCTTTTACTTAGAATTTTTAGAAGATAAATTTAAATAAAAATTTAAAATTTTATTTTTAATAAGAATTTATAGAAGAGAAATTCAAGAATTAGCTCAACCATCTTAAAAACCAAAAATGCCTTCGGACAGTAAATACTAGTGCTGTGATGTGTGACTATCTGAAATAACACACACTAAAGATTAGTCACTCATTTTTTAAGAATTGAAGAAGAAAATCTGTAGAATTCCCACCCAAGATTAGGCATTCCATTTATTTCATCAATTATGCTTTCTTACTATAATAACCTTTTTAGCCTTTGCTATCCTGTTTAAAGGAAACAGATTTCAGTAGTCATATTTTCCATGGTGTGAAGGAGAAGTTCAGAAGTCCACCGATGAAGGGAAGGACTAAAAGAGAATGGAATATGTAGACAGATACTAGCTGTAGGATGTCAAACTTACCCAGACACCATATTTCTTTCTACTATTATTCACTGTCCCTAAACACTGTTGAGAATATGGCATTCACTTCAGGACCCAGGAAATAAAGGGCAGAGAGCAAGAATAAAACAAAGTGGTTAAGTACAACTTTAAAGAGAATCATAATTTTGGTAAAATCTGTTTCTGTCTAGTATGTACTTCTTTCAAATCAATGGAGGATTTCACAAATTGATGCCCTTTTTGTTGAAGGGTGTTTGTGTTCTGATACTACTAGATAAAATTTATTTATTTCTTACTACTACTGCAAAACATGACTTTTTTTTTGAAGATGTAAAATAAAGCCACCTTCATTGAGACTTCCAACCTCAGCATAAGGGAACACAATCCTAATTTATTCATCTCTAATATTTAATTTCAAAAGGACCCGCCACTTGAAATGTCATTCTTTTTGCAATAAACCATGACAGCACCTGAAAGGATTTAAAGTGACACTCAAAGAATAAGTCAGGAAAACAGATTTTGTTGGGGTTTAACATACATAGATTTTAGTAAGATCACCATGACTCTTCCAACAGTAATAATAGAACTTAAACTTTAATGATGTTTAATGATGTGTAGATCAAATCAAAATTTAGGTCACTGTTCAAGTAACATTGGGAAAGAGTAACAGTTCTCATTTGAAACAGTGATGGATATTCTGAAAGAGAGAGAGAGAGAGAGAGAGAGAGAGAGAGAGAGAGAGAGAGAGAGAGAAGTAGGCCAGAATATTTGGTAAGTAAAAGAAAAATATTTCCTTGGAGAATAACTAAGGATGGTATTTGAAAGTCATTCATAAGAAGCAATTTTTACCCTTTAAGATGGTACATTTTATAAGAAATCAGCTTAATTTGCCATCTCCCACACACCACTATCAACTCCTCATACATGGGAAACTTTCACCAATACAAAACCAAAAAAAAAAAAAATTAAAGTTGTTTTTGAGTATTAATCAGCTCTACAACCTAGCAAATATAAAGAGACTCTCCAACTGCAACTGCCTAACATGTTCCCTCACCAGACTTTTCTTTTGTGCTTTTACTCAGTTTGGAATCAATTCTCTTTACTCATCTTGGGTATTATATTTCTTGTGTGTCTTGAAATCTCATTTTTGTGTGTGTGTGTTTTTTTCAGTAAGCAATTCTGATTCAGAAATCAAAAGGTCAACATCTTGAACAAACCTTTCTTTTTTTCCCCCCAATACAGTTTGACAATTTTATTAGCTTTTTCTTATCCAATATAAAAGTATGTCTCTCATAACAGCTCTGGTGAAGTGTACAGCTGCTTGGTGGATCATACCAGATGAAACTGATTTTCAAGCATCTATCCAAATAAGTTAATATAACAGTACTTATTCAGGAAGTAAAGAAAAGGGATGCATGTGGCTATCAACAACACCTTTCTGCGCGAGTAATTAATAGCTGTAACATAAAACTATCTTCCTTTAGCATTCTATTCTTGTTTAGCCGACCAAACCAACACACAATTTCAGAAACAAACTAGCAATCAAAATAATTTGAAGAAGGTAATAATAATGAACAACTAAATGGTAAAATTAACCTACATTTTTTTTGTAGAGCCCAATCTGCAGTTCTAACATGTATTCAAATGTTTATGCCTGTGATTATTTTTTAGATAATGATAGCTAAATATAATTTACATGTTTTATCCAAAAACAGTTCTGTAGCTAAATATAAATGGATTTTTCTGCATTCTCATTTCTGTACTTAATTAATTTAAACTATCCCTTATTGGGAAATATATTTAATGCTTTTATATATAGAGATGGTGAGAAACACTATGTAAAATATTAAACCATGTTTCCTGCATAAAACATATAAAACCTCAGCTTTTATAGAACCTAGAATTTTGCTTATTTTCAAACTTGCTTACTGAAATTCTCTAAATGTTCAACTTTACCTTTTCACCAACTTAACACCACTGACTGAAAGCAGTGTCTCCAAGTGCTCTGGTTTGTACCAGACTCACCTTGAGCTCTTGCTAAACCTGCAGGTCCCTGCTCTGCCCTAATCAACCACTTCACCAGATTCCCAGGCACCTGGGAAGCTGACAGGTAGAATGAATGAATGAATGAACAAAGGAACAAATAAATAAATGATTTTATGATTGTATTCTTATCCCCAAACTCAATGGTTTGTATACATTAAATATGTATAGCATTTTACATGTTAATTATATCCCAATGATTTTAAAAGAAAATATCTAAATACCATTGAAATATTAAATAAGTAAATATAGCCAAGTCATTCTCATGTAAAAATTTCTGCCATAAATCTTCCCTTTTCCTCTTTATTCAAATCCTCAAGTCAGAAACATAGAATATTTTATTCATAGCACTATAACCCTTCCTTTCTGTTTCCATAAAGCATCTCAGACTTGCTCTCTGCTTCTTTTCTATCATTGAGGCCTTATTTGGAAATTATCATAATTTTGTATTTATATCCTTTTTTTAAAAAAATATATTTTATTGAGTTTTTACAGAGAGGAAAGGAGAGAGATAGAGAGTTAGAAACATCGATGAGAGAGAAACATCGACCAGCTGCCTCCTGCACACTCCCCACTGGGGATGTGCCCGCAACCAAGGTACATGCCCTTGACCGGAATCGAACCTGGGACCTTTCAGTCCGCAAGCCGACGCTCTATCCACTGAGCCAAACCGGTTTCGGCTATATCCTTTTTTTAAAACATGTGCCTAACTCCCTATATTCAGTTTTTTGTGATCCTTACTCACAAGCAGGCAACAACATAAGTATTAATTAGATAATGTCATCATCCATACCTGTAATATCTCATGCAGGTGTGTATGAGGTGAGATATGAAAATCAGAGAGAATTCACTGACATAAGTGGCTGTTGAATTTAATAACTGGCTACATGATCTTGGGCAAGTCATTCAATATAGTTAAACTTCCATAATCTCATAATGTCATAAATTAGAATTTTAGTAAACATAAAATCCATATTAGATTCAATTAAATGAGTTTATGCTAGTGCAAGTATTTGGCAAAGTGTCAAGTTTTATGCAAAGGTTTCATTTATTTAAAATTATACTTGTTTGCATTAATTTATAGTTTATTCATGTTAGTAAAAATTGACCAAGAAAATGTATATGTTTCATAACTAATCAAGCTTCAAGATTATAAAGCAACATATTTATTTTGGTATTTGTTTGTGTAAATAGGTACTTATATGATACAGCCTCATATACACAGGTAAAGAGAGGAAAGCAGCCTCTTTGAAATGACTGTATTTTTTTCAGGTATTTAATATACCCGAATCTCAAATACTCAGTAGTGTTACTTGAGTTTTACAAATATAAAAATTAAGAAACAGTAACTTTTTTATTGCTGAGGTAGGAGATGATGAAATATGACTCAAGAATTTGAATAAAGGAGCAAAGGAAGAGGATCAGTTTGGCCAAACCAAAAATTTGCATCCAAATTATCTGCTGTAAGCCCCAACTGGAGTATATCAAATAGCTTTCCAAGCTGCTTGAGTTCCTGCTACCTGGTGGAGTGTGAATTGCTTTTAGTGTCTGTTTTTCTGTTTGTTTTTACTGTTGCTTAAATCAATATTCTAAATTACAAGAAGAATCTAGAGTTTAATGATTATATCTCTTTTCATGGCCTTGTTTTTCTAGTGCTCTGAATAGTGAGATTTATATTCATGATAGTCTGACTAAAGTGACTAAGCTGATCCCTGGGGACAAACAGGGTCACTTCTCATACACAAAATATATTCTCTGTCTTAATGTCTTTCTTCTTACAAATGAGTAGTGAATAACACAAAGCATATTGAATTATTATTTTTTATGAATGTCAGTTTATGTTAAAAATTATTCCATACTAATGAAGTGCAATAATTATGCCACATAATAATACATATTTTTATAATTAATATTAAGAATATTGATTTTTCAATACTAGAAGTCAATATTTTAAAATTGTGGTTTGTATAGTATATATTGAGGAATCAACAAATATTTTTAAAACCTGAGGACAAACTCTCCAAATTACAGCCCATAATTGAAGAAAACATTTTAAATATATTTAATTTTTCTAATTTATTAGTTCAGGCATGACCTCTCAACTCCATAAACTTAAAATACTGTTATCAGAGAATTAAGTTATATTTTTATCTTCTGATGCTAAAGCTATTAAACAGTTTCAGAAAACCAGAAGGCATTTAGGAGAAATAAATCATGTATGTCCTATGGTGTGTTCCTCTGAGATAACCCGTCTCTAGGAGTATTTGGGCCACTTCTTGCAGTTCTTGGTTATATCATGATCCACAGCCATTAAATATTAAAGCTTAGTATTCTCTCTATATTTTTATAAAAATAAGACATGATTTAATCTGAGATAGTGTGGTACTTAAAAGTCTAC
Source organism: Myotis myotis (assembly GCF_014108235.1). Lineage (NCBI taxonomy): Eukaryota > Metazoa > Chordata > Mammalia > Chiroptera > Vespertilionidae > Myotis > Myotis myotis. The sequence continues at coordinate 48,096,450 of NW_023416401.1, forward strand.
TTCTGTCTCCAATGATTGAAGAAACATTTGAGCAAAATGTTTAATTTCATATTTCTGCCAGTGGTATATAGGCAGCATTGTAATAAGCCATATGACTGGATTTTTGCCAAAGACCATAAAATGCCAGGCTTACAGCTTATAGGCACAACTATTTGTGATAAATTATTTTCCATTTTAAGAAAGATACCAAGTGAGTAATTTTATGGTTTTCTGCGTCTAAGCTTGGCATGATTGAATGAGTTGTTCCCGTTGATCAAAGAACCATAATTCCACTCTATAGAGAAAATGCTATATTAGTGAATCAATTTGAAAACCAAAGAAAGTACAAAGTGTGCTCTATGCCATGCTTCACATGTCCTGGACTGCTTTTGAATTCTTCATGGTAATTCATTTTCACCTGCAAAGTAAAGACTGCTCAAAATTTAATCTCAAATACTGCTTTCTTCAAAGGTATAGTACACAGCAAAGAGCTTCATTTTTGGAGTGAAGGTAAGTCCTGCCACTTATGGCTTTATGTAATTCATTTAATTTTTTATTGATACAACTGGAAAATTAATTTACAAGGTGTTATAGTAAAAATACTATAAAGCACATATAGAGCATCTAGCACAACGCTTTTCACTAGTTTCTCATTAAAGAACACCTATTGAATTTTTTCTTTTCTATCTTACTGAAATAGTATGTCACATCTACCAACTTTCATTTATCTTGCTCTTAATTTAATGTAGTATTTGTAGTTAAAATGAAGGTTAGCTTCTATTTTTTTCTCTATATTTTATTGTAAAATATGATTTTGTAATTTAGTTATTTTTGGATATAGGTCTCTTATCTTTCTTCATACTGAAGTGTCAATAATGTCTAATTTCTTTAGTTCCTATTATTATTATTTAGCATCACCATAAATATATCAAAGGATGAAGTTAGCCTTATAAAGAGGACTTTTTAATGGTAAACTCATCATTAATGCCTCTGAAATTGACATCCACAATCTCTATTTAAGGCCTCAATAAATTTGAGCTTTATATAGTGAAATGTTGATTTAAAGATGTGGGTAAACTATATTTGAACTGGATTGCTTTAAGGAAGTGTTAAATAAAGTAAAATGATATGCTAATTAGTAATTTAGAGTCTCAAGAGCAACACATATCTATAACTACTTATAAATATTTATTTTAACAAGTATCCCCAGTAAAGGTTAATTTAAATATTCACATGTTTTCATAGGCAATCTGTCCCATAATTGATGATGAATAATAAGCAGGTACTGCAAAAAAGTGGAAATCAAAGAGACAAATGAGCATGTGGGAAGACTGGTTCTGTTGCTGGTGGAATGGGTTCTGGTGGTGTCACGAGAAAAGCATTTTGGGGACCCACATATGGGAGGATGAGGTATAGTGATAAGATGTATTGAAGCTGGAACAAACGCAAAGGACTCTCCCCAGATGCCCTAGTCTGTGTCTCGCCAGGTGGTTCAGTTTTACCTGCTGTGGAAGAAGTCTAGCCTTGTCTTCACCAAGCCCGGAAGAAGGGCAGGGTCCAAAAATCCTTGCCATCAGATCAGTCTCTGCCAAAGCTCAGCACAGTTCAATCTCTGTCCCCATCCAGCTAGCTTAGTCTTGGTTCCCAGCTGCACTCAGAGCTGCATTGCTGTACCCAGGCAGGCTCCTGGGCTGGCACCTGGAGCCTGTGCTTGGGCCCATGCTTGGAGCCTGCACTTGAGCCTGCATGGTTGCCTGCAGGGCTGCTACAGAGAGTAATGGAGAGAGAACATGCCACCTAATGGGCCCGTGAATGAATGAATGTGTGCTACTGAAAAAGAGGTGTTAACTTAAGAAACATTCAAACTGTGAGGTGAGTTAATTTGGGCCAAACTGTCAACAATTGCAGGAAAGCAGAATCTCAACATATTGAGATAATGCTCTGGAGAATGGCAGTTTTGCACCTTGTTTTATACATTACAATCAAAGGAGGAGACGTATGTGGGTTACATGAAATCCATTGGTGATAGATTAGGGAGGCGGGAGAAAGCAAAGGAGGGGACATCTGGAATTGGATAAAAAGTAAAACGGTAGACATAATTATTTTACTTAGGTGGGTGCAGAATAGTTAACAGTCAACAATGAACTCAATGACAGCCAGGGGATTTGTGGTCTCCACAGTGCTGCCTGTGCTTTGAGGGGTCCGGAAAAAAGAAAATTACTTTGACATTTCAACAATGTTATTGTAGAAGCAAAAAGTCAATGGATGGGCTCAGTTAAGGTAAAGACTGACCTTTGTCAGGGAAGATACCAGCCTAGCACATAACTACCCACCATAAACTGCTTTTTAGTTTAAAAACTTTTAATTTCAGATCGTTCTTTGTAGTTACTTCAGGTCTCTGAGTTTGCAAGGCTGTCACACAGGCCTTCCCTGAGCTAGTCAGGTAGCCTGTGGCCCCTTATTATCCACAGAAGCCTTTGTTAAGCTTTGATTATATTCCCCGGGCTAGGGAAAAACCAGGCACTCCTTCAAACTAGGCAGTCTGTTTCCCAGTCCTTCCAGGATTGTGCTGGGCACTCCCCCTAACCTATCCAGTCTTTTTCCCAGATGAGTCACCTCCTCTTTATCTTTACTATTGTGGCTCCTACTGTGCATGTCAAAGTGCTGCTGCACCATCTGGTTTCTTCTGTGCATGTGACCAGCAGAGGAATTTTCCATTTCCCAAATAATTCTGGTACCAGTCAGCTGTTCTTCTGGGATGTTTTTCCTGATACTGTGGTCTCCTGGGGAGCCTGTGAATGCTGCAACTTCCTAGTGAAGCAGGCTTAATGTCTGATTCATTTGCTCCTTTCCTTTATTTATAACTAGCTACCTATACTAAAGTTCAACCTCATTATGAATGGCCTTAAAACACTTTAGTGTTATACCAGTGTGCTTTTTTTATGCGAATGTGGTGTGTTTTAAACTACAGTTGGCCCTTTAACAACATGGGTTTGAACTGTGGGGGTCCACTTATGTATGAAATTTTTCCAATCAATATACAATTGGCCCTCTGTATCCCCTGGTTTCACATTTGCAGATTCAAACAACCAAAAATCAAAAACAGTGTTTTTAATCTGTGGTTGGTAATGCTCTCATGAAGGAGCAGACTTCACTTATATTTGAATATTTGACTACATGGGGGTCCTTGCTTTTAACTCTCATGTTGTTCAAGGGTCAACTGTATATGTTTATATATGTTCTATGTCATAATTTAAGAAGAAAAACACTATGAAAAGAAGCTAAAATTACCCAAAAAATGGTTTTAATTTTTCAAAATACAAAAAGACAAATAATGTAAGTAAAAAAATAAAAGTTTAAGGAAAACAGTTTATTTTTGGAAGTAATTTATGAAAACTTTTAATCTATATGTATAAAAGCCTAAGTGACTGTCTGACCGTCTGACTGGTAGCTATGGCATGCGATGACCACCAGGGGGCAGACACTCTAACTGGTAGCTATGACACGCAATGACCACTAGGGGAAAGACTCTCAATGCAGGAGCTTCTGAGCTGCGGTGACTTGGCAGCTGCAGTTCTCGGGTGATGCACCTGGAACAGAGAGGAGGGAGCCTGATTTCAAGGTGCGTCACATTAGAACTGCCCTCTCGCAATCCGGGACCCCTCAGGGGATGTCAGAGAGCCAGTTTTGGCCCAATCCCCCACAGGCCAGTCTTAGGGACCCCAGAGTGCATGAATCCGTGCACCTAGCCTCTAGTATTATATAATCAAATGAAAAAGGCAGCACACTGGTTTTATTCAATTAGGACATTATACTCTATTAAAAATTATGCACTGAATAATCACAGTTTTCTTAAAGTATTCTAAACTTATTTTTCTGAAGCCGTTATGAAAATATTACATAACTTATTTATTATATTTATTCTTTCTTGTCTATCTTCATTTTCTAGAATGTAAACTTCCTATAATTGCTTACATATTCCAAGCACAAAATATAAGTGCTCAATAAATATTTGTTGCCTAAATGGTAGAAAAGTAAATTCATTAAGGTATTATACTATCAGCCTGCTCTCTATCTATGAGTGTCTCTATTTTGCATGTTAATTTATGTTTATTAAATTCTATAATCAATGAAATAATATGGTACTTATTTTTCACTGACAGCTGTTTGGAGCTGCTGCTATTGGAGGACTGGGTAGGGAGGTGGTGGGAATGAACAAAGAAGAAAAAAAATCATGGACACAGACAACAGTGTGGTGATTGCTGGTGTAGGTGGGTTGGGGGAGGTAAAGAAAGGTATAGGAATAAATGGTGATGGAAGGAGACTTGACTTGGGGTGGTGAACACACAATACAGTGTATAGATGATGTGTTGTTGAATTGTGCACCTGAAACTGTATACTTGTGTTAACCAGTGTCACCTCAATAAAAAGAAAAAAAAATTATAATACCAAATGCAACTTATTGTTAATGAAACTGAAGCAAGAGAAGTCATTATCCAGGGAAAGATTTACACATTTCATGGTTTAATTATAGTAAAATAGCAAATTGGATGCTATTTTTATAAAAGGAGATTTAGAGTTTGTTTAGTTTATTTCTTTGGTATTGGTATCTGACAATCCTATAACTATAGACTCTTGGATATTTTTCTAAAGGTTGAGAGGGTATGAGTGTACAATCCAGTGGTATTTAGTATATCGCAATGTTGCTACAACCACCACTTCTGTCAAATTCTCCAAAATTTAATTTCTCTAGAAAACCCTCTACTCATTCCCAACTTTTCCCAGAACCTGGCAACTAGCCAATCTTATTTTTTGTTACCAAGGATCATGGGTGTATTTATTATGTATATATCATATAAATGGAATCATAAATATGTAACTTTTTGAGTCTAGATTCTTTCAGTTATGTTTTTGAGGTTCATTCACACTGTAGTATGTAATACAGTTTCATTTAAGACTGAAAATGTTTTATTCTATGTATGTACCACATTTTGTTTTTCTAATCCATTTGTGATGGACACTTAGGTTGTTTTCACCCATTGGCTCTTGTGAATAATATTGCAATGAACACTGTGCTACAAGTACATGAATCCCTTTATTCCATTCTTTTAGGTATGTATGCAGGAGTGACGTAGCTAAATCATAAGGTAATTCTACATTTACTTTCTGAGGTGCCACCAAATGGCATCATTTTATATTCCTACCACCATTGTATGAAGGTTCAAACTTCTCTACACTTGTTATTCTCCTCAATACTTGTGATTTTTCTGTGTTTAATGTTATCACCATCCTAGAGGATGTGAAGGGTATCTCATTGTGGTTTTGATGTACACTTCCATAATGAGTAATGATGTTGACACCCTTATTGAAAATCATTTAGCTAGACAGTATGGGTTTCTTTTTGGACTCTCAATCTATTCTATTCACCTATATCCCTATCCTTATGCCAGTACAGTCTATCCTATGCCAGTACTATTCTGATTAAAGTAACTTTGAACTTATTATAGTGATTAACAAGACTGATTTCACCATCAAAATTTCATGTTTAATATCTACTAATTAGAAAGTCCTCTTTTGTTGATTAGAGAGAAAGAAAAAGAAAGCCCAACCAACACTGTATACGTGAGTGGGGTCTCCTTAATTAACTCTAGCTAATCACTTCTGTAGTGTGTAGTTCTGATGTGGGGAGTGGACCTCCTTGGGTAAGTATAAAACCAGGCAAAACAAATCACATAATGTAACACTGTAATTAAAGTTAATTACAGGCATCACAACAAGCAAAATTATAAATCTGAACCATACTGAAGATATCAAAATTTAAAATAATTTATAACCAGCATTAGGGTTATTTAAAAATATATTAAAATCAGTTTTTTTAGCTAAATCTATGATAATTATATATAAAGTCTAGAAAAATGTCTTGAATAAACACGTAGCTGATTTTATAAAGTATTCACTATGTGCAATTTCAGAAGGTAGATATATAGTCTAGGTTAGTATAATTTCCTACTCTTTATTAATTGAAAATTTTTTAATTAATAAAATATAAGAGCTTATTTAAGTAAACCACATAAAATAATTTATATAGTTATAATGTGATTTATATTATTTAAATAATCATGTATTTTAGGAAACTATAATGACTATCATCTACCAAAAGATATTATCCCTGATCAGTAGCAGCTAATAAGCTACTTTGTCTATTCCTGATAACAAAATTTGTATAATTTCTTTCATCCTGAGTTAAAATTTTAATTTTCTTTTTATGCTATTTCTCTTTGTAATCAACAGATGTTCTCCATAACACGGAAAATAATGTGCCGGGAGAATCTACTCTCTAGCTTTGAAGTGAAATAGATGCTGTAAAATGCTGTATTTTGAGTTTTGATCATAAAATTTCCAAATGTAGTTACCTCGATCAAGTACTAAAACAAGACAACTCTTTATCATACTAAAATACCTATAGCTGTTTATTGCTTCTCTAGGGAGTCAATATATTACCTTCAAAGACAGAACTTCAGTATCATCTGTTGCTGTAATAAATGTTTAATATTTTCCCTAGTGTTGAGTGAACATCAGTTTCCTTTCCCAATTCTGTAGTTGGAAATAACTGCTTTGTTACTGTACCAAATGAAAGTTGTGGCAAAATTATTTGGAAAAGGACTAGTTCCTAAATATTGAATGTTGAAATTAAATTAATTAGCATTCACATTGCTCTCAATATACCATCCCTAGAGGATGTAGTATTAAGCATTGGATAAGCTACACACATTAGAGACAGCTTGTACAATTATGCCTTAATGTTATATACAGTTCACCCTTGAACAACAAGAAGGTTGACTTCCCCCATGTAGTAGAAAATCTGTGTAAAATTTCTGACTCCCCAAAAACTTAACTACAGATAGCCTACTGTTCACAGGAAGTCTTATTGCTAATATTAACAGCTGAACAGTTGATTAACACATATTTTTTATATTATCTGTATTATATACTATATTATTACAATAAAGTAAGCTAGAGAAAGTAAATGTTATTAAGAAGACCATAAGGAAGAGAAAAATATATTTACAGAATTTATTGGGGGAAAAAAAATCCGAGTGTAAATGGACCTGCGCAAGTTCAAACCCATGGTGTTCAAGTGTCAAGTGAGACTACACATAGTTCTTGAACAGTCAGAATATACTAACACAAACCTAGTTGTGAGGAAGCATGGGGCTTGGTTGGAATGTCTGTAAGGAGGATTCTCTGAAAGGTTGGGGCTTCTGGGGGATGGCAGCCCCCAGGTGTTTTGCTAGAATCTCTATGTTTAGTCTTTTAGACTTGACCTTGTAGAAGCATATGCTTTCTTAAGGATGCTTACCTTGCTGATCGTATCTAGAGGTTAATGTTAGTTCAAACTGTTAGGACAATAAAAGCCAAAGGAGGCAGGCGAATAGGGCTACTTGGTGGCGACAGCCAAGTAGTGCCTTAGCCCTCTCTTTTCCAGAAACGTGTGTCAGAGTAATCTGTTTATCCATCACTCAGGGTCTGCCAGTCAGCCCCAGCACCTAGTTCCACCCACAAACCTAGTAGGACCAGGGTATAGAAAACACAGTCCCTTAATTATTCAGAGTGTTCCATACTATGCTGATACATTATAATATTGCCTCAACATTTCCAAGTGTCTATTCTGAAACTGGCATAACATACAATAAAATAATCACATTTAAAAGAACACAGCATTTGGTTTAATAATCCCCTTTTAATTAATTGCAAGGGTTGTATTTAGAAAACTGTTGATGTATCAAAACAAAGTCAAGTGATGGGTAATGGCAAACATAATTTTAGTCAGTTTGTCTGTTTCTATAATGTCACCAGGTGTTGGCTGTTTCAAATTTAGTAAAAACATTTGTTCCAAGTAGGATTTAAAAATCTACTTTGGATTGTTCACAGCCTGATTAAAAAGATAATTAAAATGAATAGATATAGATCCTTTTTAATTTACTGTAGCTTGAATGAATTTGCAGGCTAGGATACTAGTTGTACATAAGGTGGCACAAAATGTAATGGTCACTGGGAGGAAGCATACCAAAAATCAAGGTTTTCTGTCTTCTGTATATTTTTCTAAAAATGGTTCCTTTTGATTGAAAAGTACGGGAAACTTGAAACATTTTTGAAGTCTATGTGATATTGAAGAACTTTTTTGCCTCCACTTTCTTCAGCTATCACTATTGTTCATGATAACATTTCAAAATAAAACTTCTCATCAAGGAAATTCTATTTGAATTAAAATCCTTTATAATAAAAGAATTCGGTCATAAATATTTTCCTGAAAATGTTAAAATGATCATTCAGTATAAATTCTCACCATGTAAACTAGATATATGGTCAAGTCTTTATTGTGAAAGTTTCCTGTGTGTAGGACTATGTGATTTTCAAACTATCTTCAATTGCTTTTCAAAAAATGGAGATTATAGTAATTAAGGATTGTTATGAGGGTGAAATGAGATGATGTATGTGAAATTCTCTAGCACATCTCCCAAAGAAAACTCTTGCAAGGGTTTCTTTCAGGCTTTTGCACATAAAACAGGTTAAAAAAATCCAGAAGTGCTTTGAACTTGCTTTCTCTCATATACTACTTTAAACTTGAATGAGTCACATACTGTCTCTGAATCTGATCTTCAGATAGCTCACCTTTAAAACTAAATAAATATTATTTGGGGGGTAACTGGAAAGGCAAAGAGAAATAATGTATATACAGCTTCCAGAAATATTCTTGGCATTTTGGATTCACTCAACAATTGTTATTTGCCTTAGAATTTTTTTGTTTGTTGTTGTTAATCCTCACCTGAGGATATTTTTCCATTGATTTTTAGGGAGAGTGGGAGAGCTAAAGACAGAGAGAAACAACGATGTGAGAGAAACACATTGATTGGTTGCCTCCTGCACGAGCCCTAACCAGGGCCTGGGCTGGGGAGGAGCCTGCAACCAAGGTACATGCCCTTTACTGGAATCAAACTGGGGGCCCTTTACTGAATTGAACCTGGGACCCTTTGGTCTGCAGGTCGATGCTCTATTCACTGAGCCAAACTGACTAGGGCTGGCTTAGAATATTTTAACTATAAATTAAATACTTGCTCAGCTGCCTATATTAATTCTAATTCCAGATAGAAACAAAATATCCTAATTCTCAATTATTTCCTAGGCCAGTGTATAACTATTCAGAATCTACTACATGCTTACATTGCTCAAGGCTTTAAAGATAATGTGCTTCAATAGGACTTCCCTAATGAAACTTACTTGGTCATACATATCCTAAGCAATAAGCGGTATAATGTCAGGTGGAGAAGAGTACCAAGAAGAAATTAAATAGGGCACAGGTTAAAGAATGGAATATTAAAGTACAAATTTTGGTTGTCCAGTGATATATAGAGAGATCAAGAAAGGTAGAATTGGTTCAATTACAATTTAATTCCAATAAAAGTTCTAATGTGCTACTTATCTAGACAAAGTGATTCTAAAAGTAATCAGAAAAAAATGGCCAACATGAGAAGAAAAAAAAAGGATAGCTCCAGTAGAAATTGTGTATTGGATGATGTTACAAATCAATGGGAACATAAAGGGTTATTCAAAAAAGTTTGTCAGGTTAACTCAAAGTAAAAACTGGATATAAGAAAGTAAAAAAAAAATAATACAGAATTACAAAAGGAGAAATTAAATATTTTCATTTTCAACCTCTTTTCATATTGTACAGAATATTTTTATGTGAATTACTTATTGTAAGCCACCTGAAAGTCTGAAATAGTTTCTGGCAGGCTTCCATGTCTTGATATTCTACACCCTTCATATACCCTATCTTCATACTTCCACTAAAGACATTATTCCTTTTAATTATTTTATTTTTTTCATTGGGTGACATTGGTTAATAAAATTATATAGGTTTCAGGTGTAAAATTCTATAATACATCATCTGGATACTGTATTGTGTATTCACCACCTCAACTCAAGTCTCCTTCCATCACCATTTCTTCCACCCCTCCCCATATCTTCTTCTATTAAATACATTATTATAAGACATAGTGTTATTGTATACTTCAAGATCAAAGAGTCAGATGTTCCCGTAATTAATAGAGAAAAAGATCCAATCTGTTTAATAAGATCATTCTCACTCTAGGTTTAAAATACATTTCTCTTTATTTCTCCTAACATTTCTTCCCTGTCTGACCTGAGGATGCACTTGGAACACCTGGATGGTTTTGCTCACGGTATTCCATCTATCCATCCAACTGGCATTTTATTCCACTCATTTTCACCCATTGAAATCTTGCTCAAATTGAGTAAGTTTGTGAGTTTTTTCATGACTCCCCTAAACTGACATATTCATTCGTGACCCCACAATACTTTATTTAATTACATTTACGTTATGGAATTTGTTATATCTGCAATGTTTTCTAGTTAGTGAGCCTACTCCCTCTTACATTAGCTCAAGAGCTCTCTTTCTCTCTTTTCTTTGTATTCCTTCTTTTTGTCTTACCCAGTGCATAATTTGAAAATGTATACACAGTAACCTCTCAAATGCTTGTTGAATTGAATTAATATCCATAAATGTAAGCCATACAGACACTTAACCTTTTATGCCATACGGTTTGTTTTCTTTTAATACTTACTATTCTGGGATCAGTGGAATTTTGCTTTTGTGACATATTATAAAAAATGTCAATAAAACATTTCCCTCTAAGTTACTTCGATGAATATTCTAAACTACCACTTCATGCCTTCTGCTTGCATCATCTCTTTTCTCAAACAATTTAATCATTTTCAATTATGAAATCCTAGGTCATATAGAATACTTGCATAAAAGACTATATTGAATAGAATTTCTTTCTTCTTCCAGGAATGTCAAAAAACCCTATATGTCTTCTTTTAATTATTTTTATATCTATTTAGTGAAGAATTCCCCTACTGTCCTCTCTATTAAGAGTCCACATGTCCTCCTGGAGTCTTTGTGCACTCAGAATAGAGGTGGATCTGCAAACCTCATCAGGTTTTTAAAAATAAGTTTTCAGTTGTAAAGATTACAAGGAGAATGAGAAAGTCCTATGTCAAAATTAGGCATTATTCATCCTGACATTTTTCTCTGTAGCTATATTTGGCAAAGAAGAAACCAAATATATTCAAAGTCTCATGTGAATAGCAGCATAATTTATCTAGATTAGAGTCCAAAATCTGTCATTGAGGAAAAATGCTAAAGTCATTTGATATCTTTGGGCCTTAATTTTCACATATGCAAAATGTGAGAAATTTAGATATCTAGGACTTTTTCTTCTGAAAATTCCTGACTTTTTAAATATTTTATTTTAGAATAGAAATTTACATTTAGGAGGTTATATAGCAAGTCATTCTCAAAGTCATTGAATCATACAATATTAGAGTTGGAGTGAAACTTAAAAAACATTTAGTCTAGTCTTTCTCTTCTCAGCAGATGTCACATTAATATCTATATCAGGGATTATTGTCTATTAGTCAAATAAGCTTGCAATAACGAGGTTATTACATCAAAACAACCTATTCACTGTTGGACAAGATGGCTTATCAGAAATTTCTGATAGCTTTACTTTGCTGCCCATCCTTCGTTAAAAGTGACTAGAGATTCTAAAGAATGTACCCCTAGAACTGTGGAACACTGCCTATGGTCATGACTTTGAGCAGAGAACAGTTCAAAAAAGGGGCCATTTTTGCCAATCATGGTGCCTTGCTGACCTGGTTCAGTGGTTGAGCATTAACCTATGAACCAGGAGGACATGATTTGATTCTGGTCAGGGCACATGTCCGATTGCAGGCTTGATCCCCAGTGGGGGCCTGCAGGAGTCTGCAAATCAGTTATTCTTTCTCATCATTGATGTTTCTATCTCTTCCCCTCCCTTCCTCTCTAAAATCAAAAAATATTAAAAAGAAATGGAAACCTTAGTCTCAAAACTGCAAGGAACTGACTTCTGCCAACAACCTGGATGAGCTTGGAAGCAAATTTCTCTGCAGATCCTCCAAGTGAGAACTCACTACAGGGAACACCTTCATTATAGCTTTGTGATACCCTAAGCAGAGACCCAAGACACAGCCTCTAAGGTTTCTGATCTACAAAACTGTTAACAAATAAATGAGTGTTGTTTAAGCTGCTAAATTTGTGGTAATTTGTTACGTAACGACAGAAAAATAACACAATGGCTAAGAAATAATGTGACACAGAGTTTACATGTAAATGGGGTACTGACATGACTAAAGATTTTCCAAAAATTTCACCAAGAGACCTAGAGTCTTTCCCTCAAAGGAAAATGCTTCAATTATCCTGTAATTATAAAAATGCAATATGTTTGTCATAAGGAGACTGATATTTCATGTCAAGAAAAGTGGAGCTGTTTAATCCTTACGATTCCTGAGGGAAGTCACTCTTATTTTAATAACCAACATTGGTAACTTAGAAGTAAACTAAGTGAATACAGGCAATACAACTGGATAGTATTTTATTCAATTATAAATATCAGATTTTTATAGTCAAATTTTATGGTCACAAAAATTCTTCTGATTTGATAAAGAAATGTTCTTATATAAAAATGCATTGAGAAAAAAATATTATATAGAAGAAACCATAACTAACATTTATGAGGAGAGTACTATTCTTTTATTATTATTTCAGAGGTGAGAACATTGAGACACAGAGAAGTTACATTTATTTTGCTAAAGCCACTGTGGTAGTGATTGGTGAATCTGGAATACAAACTCATACTTCAGAGCCTATGGTCTACACTATTTATTACGTGTGTGTGTGTGTGTGTGTGTGTGTGTGTGACATAAAAATATTTTTCCATGAATTTATAAGAGTTTACAGCAAAGGTAAATTTTCTTTCAGCTTAGACAATATTATAAAACATTAATAAAGATAGAGTTTTCAACAATACTTTTTCTTCATCTTCTGATATCATTTTGCACATGGATGTCTTCAATCCCTTGTCTTACTTCCTGTGACCAAAATACTACAGAACTATTCTTTTCCTTAGCATTTTATTGCAAAAATATAACCCAGGTACAGAAAAGCACACAAAAAAAACATTTATAGTTCAATCATAAGATAAATAAGGTCTGAGGATCTAATGCAAAGCATGGTGACTAGAGTTGATAAACACTATGTGCTATATAATTGAAATTTGCTAAGACAGTAGAACTTAAATGTTCTTACTAAAAAAAAAAAGAAGATAAATATACTAGGTGATGGATGTGTTAATTAACTAGATGAGGAGAATCCTTTCACAATACATACTTATATCAGATCACTATGATGTGCACTTTAATATCTTACAACTTTATGTGTTAATTAAACTTAAATAAAGCTGAAAGAAAATAAAGAGCCAGGCATATTCTGCCAGAAGCATTCCATAATGGCTCTCCTGCTAGCAAAACCCATTGCATTTTTTTTTTAGTATGTCTGTCATTCTTATTTTCCCCATGATATTAGATCAGTTCTCCTAGCTTCATTCTTTCCTGGGAGGAGCACAGACATGCTGTTTAAATCCTTCCTAGAAATGTTGGCATCTTGAAAAAGGTGGCAATATTCAAAATGGGTGGTGTCAGTAGTGTAAATTTCATTAAGAAAGATAGTTGGGCATAATTTGGCCTCTGCCAGCCCTTAGCACATCACACATACACAGATGGTCCATCTACAAGATATGGTCTTAGCAATCACTTGTCTTGTACAAAGATTAAGCTATGCCATATTTATTCTATAATCTTGGCTTGAGCCACAGAAACTGGCTCATACTTTCTGCTCAAACAAATGCTCAAAAATATTTGTTGTTGCATTTTTCTATTTAATTGAGAAATTTTAAAAAAATGAGATTCATCATCTTCTTGAAAAATAAAAAGTGCTTGGGTTTTATCTGTGTTCCATCTCATTTGACCTTGAACACAGTGCCTCATTCTTCATTGTACAATAAAAAATTCAGGTCAAGTTCTACATCTGGTTCATAGAGAAAAGAATTATTCCTCCTTTCTATTTTCTCTCATTGGCAAAAATGATACAAAACTTACAAATAAGATACTTTTAATTTTTCTTTTACTTTCTGTAAAATGTGTGTACTATTTTTGCCAAAATGCATTTCACTTGGAAATTGTCAATTCCTCAAAAGTAAAATCACAAGGCATCATTCCAAAGAAATAAATATATTTGTTGTTGCTATTGTAGAAATAATAGGGAATACAGAAAGACTTGGCAAAAATCTAGCTGTGTTGCAAATCAAAGTAGCCAAGATATACTTTGGAAAGGCATCAGATTTTTATTTGTAATATGCTTAACTATAATCAGTTTAATATTCTGTGTAGGTTACATCACCTATAATAAAGATGGAAATTCTAACATTAATTAAATCTCTATATTCTGAAAGGCAAAGCTTTAGTTTCTTTAAGTCTTAGAACTTAACATGACAATGAAACTGTTTTAATGTTTGCTTTTTAACTGAGGACAGATTATGGTACTCTTAGTATGTCAAAGGGTATGGCACACATAATTCATTTCCAAATAAGTTGTGTTCTTACTTGTAGGAATGAATGGGTATAATTCATTTTTATTCTACTATACATTTTTTTTTCTGGGCAAACAACAACACATTTTCCAACGAATTAGTCATGATTAAGCTTTAGGTGAAATGGAGAGGAAACTTGGCAAGATTTTTAAGAACTTCAACTCTGCAGTTACACCCACTGGGGGTCATAATTAACAGATACTAACTTTGTGATGTTGGAAATTTTGCTTTTCCTCCCTTAGCCTCAGTTTACTCATCTATAAAATTAGTGTAATGCCAGCACTAAACTAATTTGGTTATTTGAAGAGATTAAATGAGAAAATACAAGTAAAGTATCTGGTATATATTGCAAATACTAAAAAAATGTGAACTCATAAAATCAATATAATAGGAAGAAATGTATTAATTAGGCTCCTATATTCCTTAGGTATATACTAATTTTGACAAAGAATGGAACTTTTATCTGGATTTACCTTCATAACTCATCCTCCTAATAGGTTTTCTTTTTTTTCACATTTCTTTTTTTTTTTTTTAATATATTTTTATTTATTTCAGAGAGGAAGGGAGAGGGAGAGAGAAAAACATCAATGATGAGAGAGAATCATTGATCAGCTGCTTCCTGCACACCCCACACAAGGGATTGAACCCACAACCCAGACATGTGCCCAGACCAGGTATTGAACCACAACTTCCGGTCCATAGATCGACATTCAACCACTGAGCCATGCCAGCTGGGTGAGTTTTTTATTATAACTAGAGGCCCGGTGCACGAATTCATGCATGAGTAGGGTCCCTTGGCCTGACTGGTGATTGGGGCCAATGGAGGGGCTGGCTGGCTGGGGAGTTGGGGGAGACCGCGGGAGGTTGGCTGGTGTGGGGAGGGAGGGACCACGAGAGGTTGGCCAGCCACACAGGAGGTTGGCTATAGGAGCACACTGACCACCAGGGGGGATCCTGCATTAAGTGTCTGCCCCCTGGTGGGCAGTGCGTGTCATAGCAACCTGTTAACTGGTCATTGGATCGTTTGGTTGTTTGGTCGCTTAGGCTTTCAGAAATATAACTTTTATTCTTAGCTGATATAGCCTGATTTTATTTGGTTGCTTTTGATCCTCTACACTAGAAGAATTTCCCAAAAGAGCTACACCATTCTCAACAATTCTCACTGGCTTATTAAAATAAAAATGGTAGAAAAAGATGTACATTTTTATAAACACTTAACTTGAATTATATATTATAGTGCTTTTTAAGCGAATGAAATAGTCAAAACATTGCCCCTGGCTATGGATTAAATGGAATCCTTAACCTAATGTATCATCCATTTATTTTAAAACAATATCTTTTTGAATTTAAAAAAAAATGACTTATTTTAAAGATAAATCTATTAACACTTTGGCTAAATAACTGTTTTCAATCCTTTTTAAAAATTATTTAAATGATAGATGTGAAAATAATAAAGAACACAGAAAGTTAGTTGGGACAATTAAAATAACACTTTAGGTTTATTAATTTTCATTAAAGCTTTCAAGTAATTAATTTAGTAATTTTGGAAAATACTTTCTACAGATGGATACTTTGCTAATTTGATATTGGTGAATCAGGAAGATTATTACTGTGTTTTTGAAGATTCTGACTTTATAAATAAAGAATTGAGAAGAATAATCTGCTAGTTTAGTTCATCAATCAACATTGGTGTTTCTTCCTGAATGCCCTTAAATTATCCAGCTTCTGAATGTGTACAGAATTGGAGATTCCCTAAGAGCTACTAGGATTATGAGATCTATATTTTCTTCCTCATATTTTCATCCTTCCTATCCTCTATATTCCTCTCCTCCCTCCCTTTCTTCTTTTTCTTTCTTATCTTCTTTTTCCTTTTAAAAACATGCTTGCTAAAAATAAAAAAGCCATTTAATAACAGATACAATATCAATACCTATTTATTAAAAGGAAAATTCACCTCATTTAATTGCACTCAAGTTTCTTGTGATGTCATGAGCCAGGTAGAAGCCATTTGTAAAGCACTTGTTACATAGTGGCATCTAAGTGGCCACTAATTCTAAATCAAGTAATGGGAAATGGGAGGATCCTAGATTAGAGTTCATCTACACACCCAACTAGCCAAGCCTTAGGCTGTGATTTATCAGCAATATGCCAATACTGACAGGTAATTCAATTTCAATGATGTGGATGGATCAGGGTTACACAGTGAAGGAACATTGCCTTAAGAATCAGGAGACCTAAGTGTTGGTGCAATCCAAATTATTGGTTTGGCCTTAACCAAATATTTGTTCTGCAGTTTTTTATGTTATAATATAACAATAAAAACTCTGTATATTTACTTTCAGAGTAATAGTAATCTATTTTTAAATAGGTATTTTTTTCAGATATTAAGATAGTTTTATCTCATTAACTTCTTTTGCAAACCATAGATAGTAAATTACTACAAGAGATATGACACAGGATTGGGAGGTTAAGAAAAAAAAAATGTGTTTGAAAAGTTAAATCACAAATCAGTCAGCTAATTTATCCCAAATGATCTATTCTACATAATTAAAATATTTGCTAATTAAGGCAATTTTTCTGTTCCTACTTTAAAAACTCTAAAGAAGATAAGTAGACCAAAGAGGATAAGGGTATTTCCTAGGTAAGACAATTTCTATTTGATTTCTCATTAACACATTTTAAGAGAGCATATGTTTCTACTTAACTCTTCAGAGCCAGTGTCCAGAGTTTCCATTCCATGTCTGCACAGTCCAATACAGCATCAGGCTAGCTTAATTTGTGTTTCCCACTGCAGTGCATCAGTCCATTGCACGTGGGGTCTGCAGGGCCACAGGGCTATGAAGGAAACATGGGCAAATGCAAGAAAGCAGGAAGGAGACAGTCCTACCAGCAGAGCCAAGAGCAGCAAGAGAGAGAATTTCTTTGTTTAGGGGATTATGTATTCCTAAATTTTCAAGGGCTTATCATGGCCATACCCATTCTGGCCAATGACCTCTGTTCTCAGGTGTGCCTGACAGTACCTTTCCTTCATCACCCCAACTTCACTGTGCATATGTCTAGCTCCCCTTTGTTGGGCCACTTCCCAGTGATCTGTAGGAGGTGGGCCAGTGGTTCCATGGGGAGTGCAAAGTTGAAGCCTACTGGTGAAGTGCCCAAATGACATGCCTATAATGCCTGGCCTTCCCTTGCTCCTTTCCCACTATTAATAATTAGCTAATTGCAACGGTCTCATTTACGGTTAGGTGAGATCATGAGGGTGGGCACCTTATGATAGGACCTGTGCTTCTGTAAGAAGAGATGCCTGAGAGCTTCTTTTCTCCCTCCCTTCGCTCCCTCCTCTCTTTCCCCCATGTAAGGACACAGGCTAGTGCTATAATCAGAAAGTGGCCATCTACAGGCCAGGAAAAGAATCTTCATGAAAAGCTCTCCATGCTGACACTTTGGTCTTAGATTTCCCAGACTCCACAATTGTGAAAAATAAATTTATGTTGTTTAAGCCACCCAGTCTAAGGTGTATTGTTATGCCAGCCTGAGCTAAGACAGTTCCCTTTCTTCCTGTCCTATACCCATTCTGTTATATACTTTATTTTTCAGCGACACCATCAGTTAAGCTAAGATTTCACTCAATTGGGTGACTACCAAAGACATGTGGCTATTGAACCCTTGAAATGTATCTGAGTTGAGATATGCTGTAAGTGTAAAAATGAATACTAAGTTTTGAATACTTGGTACAAAAAAGTTAAATATCCCATTAGTAATTATTTTAATTACATATTGATAGGTGTATCGGTTTAAATAGACTATATTATTATATTAATGTCTGTATTGGAAAACATTGATTTAGGATCCTTTCTTGTTCCTATGGAAAGCAAAACCCTGATTAAAGAAATAATGTTAATGAATCCATTATATCTTGGTGCTCATGAATCGTCAAAACTTAAAAGGGGCTTTTTAAGGAGACATTTTTAAAAAGAGAGAATCATGATATCATGTTAAAAATGATTTGGGACATTATCAAGAGCAGGATGAGATAAGATAATTACACACAAAGGAGAGCAAGCGACCTTGGGAGACTCACTTTGTTTCAGTTCATAGCAGATCAAAGGTTATCTAGTCGGAGTTGCAATCATTGACTCTTAGCATGTTAAAGCAGGAGATACCTACACAGACTACTTTCAGATAAGAAAAATAAGACCTTGGGTAGTATAATAATGTGTTGCTCCCTATTCATCTTTCTTTATCTCTTGTCAATTCCTCCCATGTTTATTACAATTTATTTTCAGATGTTCAAACTTCCATTTAAGTGTAAACTCAATTCTACACTCTGTTCTGACTCACTTATCCTTGACTGACAATGTTCAAAATAATATTTAAACTCATGAATTCTTTACAAAAGGAAACCAATTATATTGAAAATATTTTGTTACTTATCTCTGTGTTTTTTTTTGAAGAAAAACTAGCAAAAATGTAAGTGTCACCCATGACCAGGAATGTTGAATGCTCAGAATTATATAATGATTCAGCAGGTTACACCTTAACATTAAATAATAAGTAAATAAAAGATGCCACATATTAGGGAAAGTGAAAATAAAAGAGAAGCAAAACCAAAGAGTGTTACAGAGGAGGGAATTGTATATTCTCTCCCTTCCCCACAGCTCAGTGAAACTCAACATCCTAATATTGGTGTTTTGTCTATCTATATCAGAAATCCCCACTTTTAAGCCAGGAATAAGGGCACATTCCCAGATCATTCTGGATGAGTTTTATTTACTTAAAGTCAATTATGAAAATGTCCTGATCTTCACACTGATTTGTTCAGGAATCAGGCTTAAGCCAATCAGTGTGCGTTCCCCATGCCAAGAGCATCCTTTTGGAAGTAGCATTTGAGTTAATTTGGGCCAATGAGGTGTCAGATGGGCTTCTGTAATAGCTCTTCACTTGGAATTGAGATTAACATGAAGGGATAGTTTCTCTCATTCAATGTGCCACCTGGAATTTCTGTGGCTAAGGCAGGTGCACCGAGGTTAAGATCAGGAACACTGAGGGCTGAGAAGAAATGTGATTAAATGAAGCTTGAAGCCATCAATAATTAAGTCAACTGGAAAGGTGACTCTATATCTAGACTTCCATTTATACAAATCAATATTTTCTTTCTTTTTTAAAAGTAATTTGAGTTAAAGTTTTCATTTTACTACATCCAAAAGCAACCTAATTCTTCCATGTTGAGAGCAGACTACTAGAGTATGCTGACATACAGACGGTCTCATGTAGCTAACTTTAAATATCAAGTAATTTCTTTTATTGCCAGACTTTCATTGGTAGCCACATTTCCTGGTCTAACAGAAATACCATATAAGGAGTTCAGGGTCATGGGCAATCATCAAAACAAGTAAAAAGACAATGAGAATAAGATCATGATACAATCTTTGTATGTATAACTGTCTTTTATTGCTGCAGTTATAGTCATGCTACCAGAATCCCTTTGCATTGAGAGCAAGAAAGGTAACATGTGTTTTAGCAAATGAGACACAGTTATGCTCCAGTCCATTATTCTGTCTCCTGGGGCCCAAGAAGCTACTCTAGCTGCACATGTGTGGTTTATTCCACCATCTGCTATTCAAATGTTTCCTACTAACCATGACCACCAATGATTTAACCTTTTGGTATCTTTCAAATATTTCATTGACAGAAAATAAAATACAATGACACCCAAAACTATCAGTAGTATGAAGGCACAAAATCCATTTGAAGCTTGTATTGTGCAGCTAATAGATCTGTCATCAATTAAATGAGGGCATTTGTTACATGAGCTACATGACTAGATCCATCTATCTACATTGCTAAAAGGCTACGAAATAGCTTCCTTGATATTTTATTACCACCGAGCTGTAAAATTTAACGTGAGCCAACACTGTCTGAAATCTACTATGTAGGAAAGGAAGGGACAATGTGGAAGATTTAAAGTTTAACCAACAAGACATGCAGAAGTAGAAAATAAATGCTGGAAGACAGCCTTTGTTAGAACTAAAATCACAGATGAATGAGCGATTCTGCCTTCATAAAAATAGTGTTCGACATATTTCAAATACAAACATGTATGTTTTTCCTTTATAAGAGCAAGCATTTAATGTAAATTTGTTCCATGTTCTCCTGTTTAGCAGAGGAAAAATAGCTGTTGTGTTACACATCAAATCCCTTCACACAGTCTCTTTCATTCATTTGTAGAAAATGCAAAGGGTATCAGAGTTGTCAGAATAAAAATTACTTTTTTCTTAACAATACTCAAGCATCGACTTTAGAGCTATAAAAGGAAGTTTGGAGACTAAGAGGAGAAGCCCTAAATTGTTTATTTTCGCAGTGTGGGAACTACAAGACAGGCCAAACCTGAACCAGGGTCACAGTATTTATGTAATACATTCGACTTGTAAAGCATTGGTAACTATTACATATATTTAAAACTCCTTGCAATTCTCCAATTCTGTTTGACATTCATTTGGTAGGAAATAGCAAAATTTAAAGAATAAGCTATTATAGAACACCACTGGGGATTCTCAACCAACAGTTTTATACAAGCTTAATTCTAGCAAAGTGGGCATTTAGAGAGCAGCACTGATAACTGACAGTTTGTATGCTGTGTTACTGTGGTTACCAATCCTCTGAGATAAAAGCTTACTTTTACAAATCTGGACCCGATGGCTGAGGATTTGAGGGAATAAATCTGACTCTTTGAGGGACAGGCTACAGGGGTGGTCATGCCTGACCTCAGTGGAGGGAAGAAGCACACAACTGAAATTTTGAGAACTATTCTGCTCATCTCCCATTTCAGTTGGGATCCTCAGTTTTGTCCATTCTCCATTCAGAAGCCATAATGTTTCTATATAAGTTAAGATCATGCCCTATCATTCCCCTACTTAAATCATTCAAAGACTTACCACTGTATTTAAAATAAAATTGAAATACCTGTTAGCCAATGAGTCCGGTTATGATCTGGATCTTCATCACCCTCAAAA
Source organism: Myotis myotis (assembly GCF_014108235.1). Classification (NCBI taxonomy): domain Eukaryota; kingdom Metazoa; phylum Chordata; class Mammalia; order Chiroptera; family Vespertilionidae; genus Myotis; species Myotis myotis. The sequence continues at coordinate 48,117,988 of NW_023416401.1, forward strand.
TCAGTTCCTGTATTTCATTCCTACTCCCCTCACCTCTTTTCTTCCCTCCCTCCCTAGAACCCAGACATTTTATTAGAATCCAGACATTGTAAAGAATTCCTTCTAAAATGCTGGGCCACAGGTGGTTTTCAATGCTTTGACTCCCACTAAGCCTTTCTTCAGTGTTCCCCCACTGATGCTTCTCTGTGTGGTTGAGTATGTGTCACAAATCTTCTCCGTGTAAGTGACAGCTCAGTATGCCTCTCTGTCCCTCCTGACTAAAGCAACCCATCCTGTTTCATTCTGCCTCCTAGTGTCCATCGTGGCAGTTATTAAAATTAATAGTAGTTTCTGATATCTGACAGATGCAAAACACAGTATTAGAAAGCACTAAAATTTATATAATAATCAATTTTCTGAGTTAGAAAACAAGTGTTAATATTTTTCATTTGTTTTCATAAACTATAAAGTCAATAATTTATTTTGTGGAATTTATTATCATTTGATGGCCATCTTAGAGGATATAAGCTACTGAGTTGGTATTTCATAGCTTACATGCTCTCTAAGTATTCTTAAATAAAAAAGAACACTAAAAAATCTGATAAAGATAAATAATTATCTTCAATATACTGGTGGAATTTTTAAACCACAGGTTAGAGTCACTGGATATAAAAGAGGTTTTTTGTTTGTTTTTGTTTTGTTTTGTTTTGTTTTGTTTTGTTTTGTTTTGGCTGGGAGGTACTTGGATAGGCTGGGTTTTAATTATTTTTGAAAATTTAGAATAATATTAAATAAAATTTTCACCTAAACTCTATTCTGGAATAGCATATGTGCACAAGGGTGGAGGGCTGAAGAGGAGTTGGATACAGTAAGTTAGTTACTTAGTTAAATTATTAAATTGTTAGTGAAAATAATATTTTTGTCTTAGAAATAACTGGACAAATAACAGACCAAAGGAAAGTAGTTGGAAAGGAGATGTATTACTGATATAAGTCCTTATAAGAGTTAACAGAGCTAGAAAAAAATGCATAAACATTTGTTGATGGATAATCATGGAAAGAGCCAACTCACCTGTATGAGTAAACATGTAACTGATAAGGAAAAGGCTCCGTGGGTTATTATGAGTTAAGTGAATTTGGTATAATAAAAGCAGGGAAGGGCCAAAACTTATTAGAAAGTTTTATTAACATGGGACCCGTGCGTTAACAAAGTTTTAGTAATATCAAATCCAAATCAGCAAATAGGAAAATATTTTCTCATGGGCTAAAAAAAGAAAATTCAAATGGAATTAGTATTCCACCTCTAGTAATAGAGATAGCTCTTCCCAAACCAATTGTCCCAGTGAAAACTATAAAAGCTGGAACAATATTTTTAAAATTAACTATGTAAAGGCAGAGGACCGTGGGAAAAAAACGGGCCCAAACTTGAGAGGAGTTGAAACTAACACGGAGAACAAAGAAGAAGGTCGCGTTCCAATTGTTATGGCTTCCTGTGTGAGGGCAGACCCAAGTAAGAGAGAAACTCACATGGTTTCCAGAAATCAAATGCATATTTTAAGTAGAACGTAGTAGCTGGAAGGTAACAATAAAACTATGGGAAAGGAGAAAGCTATAGAGTAATATCCTCAAATTCTGAAAATAAACTCTACCAAAACGTTGTGATGACCCCAAAACATTTCATGCCTGGAGCAGAATTAAAGGAGTCCCGCGAAGGCTGAAAGGAGGAAAGAGCAACTGTAGCTGCTTCACCGCAGAGCGAGAGAGAGCTTGAAGCTTCTCAGCCAAGGCAATAGGCCTCAGAAGTTTGTTTCCCCCAGAGGTGATTTGAAAACACTCCCTGAAGTACGTTTTATCACCATGTAAATCTTAAGGAGAGCGGTTGGCTATGTCAAATTTAACGTGGGAACATTAGAAAGACTGTCATCCAAGAAACTGAACCAAAATAGAAAGGAGAAAACAACTAAAAGAGTAGTTGATGAATAAAGTAATATTATTTCTCAAAGCAAATTTGATAGTTTACTGCTGTCATGTGCTTTAGACTTGATTTAGAGCAATGCGTATTCACATAGACTCTTTCATGTGAACCAATTTGTGTTTCCAAATATTACAGAATGACTTTTGAGAAAGACCACTTAAAATTATAAATAGCACTACATACCAAAGAGTAAAGGAAATTAAGATCATTTTGTGTGTGTCCTATAGAAACAAAATATCTACAGTTAAAACAAACTCTTCTGGAAAAGATTTTTGTTCAATTGCTAATTAGTATTTGCCCTTGAGTATCATGTAAATTTCAATTTTCTGGTTCTTAATTTCTCCACAGACAAAATAATTCCTATTTAACAATTGCTGCTACAGTTCCAGCTATAGATTTTTCTGGCATTTCTACAAAATGAAGACAAAGGAATAGTCTCAGATTCCACTTAAAGTGTAATATTAGCATTAGAAAACAGCCCATTACACAAATATAAATACCATGTGGAAGTATGTTGGTAATTTAGTAAAACTGGTTTCTTACGTTAGGTTCCCATAAAACAGACCCTGTGACAGAATGTGGATGCAGGTCCTTTATTTGGGACATGATTCCAGGAAGCCTATGTGAGGCGGCAGGAAAGGAAAAAAGCCAAAGAGGGTATGTTAGTGATCAGGTTTTGAAAATAAACAGGAGTGGTGAATTACTGTAGCATACATTATCACTTGTTTTCTTTGAGAATAATTACAGAGCATATAGAGAAAGATACCCCCTTATTTAAAAATGGACATAGTCAAATGTCATTTAGCTAAACTATTTACCTGAAACATACATGGTTAAATGAGTCCAGAAGTCCCTTTGTGTGACTTTTGTGGTTATGCCATAAGCAGAGATTCCTTGAAGCATTTAAAGACCTCAGATTCACCTTTTCACCTCTTGTACCTATTGCTTCACCACTGACAGGTGATGAAGAACCACACTGTTGCAAACTGTTTACAGATGCTCTGCATAACATCAGGCTGCCCTGAATTTGTGCATCCAAAACTCTCCTCATCTACTCTTGTTTCAAACTGCAGGTCACAACCCACTAATGACTTGTGAAAGCAATTTACAAAACAGACATAGGAGAGGCTATCATGGTGAAACCTTGAAATTCATCACATACATATAATTTATGAAAATTTTCAGGTGTGTGTTTGTGTGTGTGTGTGTGTGTGTGTGTTTGAATACTGAATTTCTCCAAATACAAGTTGTGGGCCAAAGGCTCAAAAAACATTACTCTTAATGAACTGAAAAGAGATCAAATTAATTTATTTTCTCAAAACCAGAGTAAAACAATCAATAGAAATTTGCAAGAGAATTAACATGAGCTCTCTGACTTCATACTCTCCCCATTGCTTTTCTCCTATGCTGGCGTTCTTTATCACTTCTATGTTTTTCCTTCAGAGTAGCATTGTTTTCACGTCCCAAATTTTCTCACGATGCCACATTCCTTTTATTTATTTTGTTGTTGAGTAGGCACATATCAGTCTTTTACACGTTGTCAGGAACTATCTTAAGCACCGGAGATACAAGGATATATATATATCAAACGCCATATTCACTCTTAAGACTCTGGCAATTTATTGGAGAAAACAGAAAAGCAAACAAAATTATTTCTCAGCTAGAAGTATCATTAGAACTCACTGGAGCTGAGGAAAAGCGAAAAAGGATTGTCAAACCCTCTTTTGGCGGAAGTTAGGGGTAAAGAAATTTTATCCAGAGACAGGATAAATGATTTCCTGACAGAAAGTGATAAAAACATTATGAGGTTACTTGCAACTTGATAAATAGGAACAGGAGCAATAAGAGTTCCTGGCCCATCAGTATTTAGTTTCAATGGCATCTGAACGGCCTGTCTACTTCTTTGTTACCCATCTCGGAGGAAATCCTTTCAGCTATATTGATAATATAGAAAACAGAAAATCTTATTCTTGCTATGTGATTTACACTGTGGGAGAAACAGTTTTTTGTGCTATTTGGCCATTTCTCTCTGTGGTGACTGAACTATAAAATCTTCTTACTACTTCTGTGATGTGGATTCAGAGATGCCCTATATTTAGTGCTTCCTTTCGGGGAGAAAAAAAAAAAGCCTGTGCAATCCCCAAAGAATCCTAAAACTTCCCCCAGTATCTGTAAGATGTAATTCTTTCCACAAATATATGATTTGTCCCTAACAATTCTTACTGCACTGATTCATCTCTATAAATGTTACAACTTAAGAAGATATATTCTTACCTATTTCTTGCTATTTACCCTTCAGCACTCCTTTTGCTTTTATGAATTCATCAAAACATGTTTCCAAAATAAAGAGAAAGCCAGGGACAATTATTTTGTTCAGTAAAATGTTCTGAACACCGACATTGTGCCCGGCCCAGGGGGTGAAATGATAGACAAAAAGGAGCATAATCCTTGCCTCCCTGGGGTTTACTTCGTGGGGTTTCCAGTGTAGGAGACAAATAAACACAGTATGGGGATTGAGGGAGGTAGGATTGTCAAAAGTAAGTCCTAATTTTGGTCTATGCAATTCCACAGGAACTAGGATAAGGGGGGGGGGGGGACTACGTTTGGGGGCAAAGCTGGTCTCCGAGGTGTGTTTAAGGCTACTAAGTGGAAATATGAAGAAGGCAATTGGATCTATTGTCAGGAGCTGAGACGGAGAGTCAGGACTGAAGATAAAAATTTAAGAGTTATTGATTTGTTGAAGCAGCATTATGAATGAGATTTTCAAATAAAAATGGGGGAGAAAAGTTCTTTTATGTATGCCATGAGGAGCTCCAACATGCACATGAAAATATAAAAATAAATTGTAAAATGTATTCCACTTGAAAACACAAATGTCTAAGCACATGCAGTCCCCCTTTATTGCCAGCTTCTTGAGGTCAGATGTCTTTTTGGCTTATGTGTCATAAAATCTATGCTAGGGTGTCAACATATGGCTGCTGTTTTTTTGTAAACTGAATTAAGCAAACAGGTATTTACGATTTACTTCTGAAACACCCTAGAAACAATCTAACATGTTAATTGTTTTTGATCCATGGTCATTGGGAGAGCTAGGTAAAGTAAAATTAATCATTTATGATCCAGTCTCATGATTTTTTAAAGAAAAATATAAAACTAATTTATCATTGATCAATTTATATTACAATAATACCATAATTAATAATGGATGATACTGTCAGGTAGCTGATAAAGAACATGTCTCTTATCCCTTCCTGAGCTGAGAACTGTGGTAGATAAAGAAGGCTACATGTGTTGTGCCTTTCAGTAGAGAATGGGGGTCTGTGTTCCCTCCCAGGGATTTTGGATGGGCTTCTGGGACTACTTGACCTATAGAATATGGTGGAATTTGCTATTTTCGGGTCATGGCCTTAAGGAACAGGTAGCTTCCTATGATTGTTAATTTTATGTTAACTTTACTAGATCATGGGATGCCCAGATATTAGGCTAGGTGTGTCTGTGAGAGTTTCTGGATGAAATTAGCATTTGAATCTGTGGACTCAGTAAAGTGGTTTTCCCTCCCCAATGGTGGATGGGCCTCATCCAATCCACTGGCAGCCTGAATAGAACACAGAGGCAGAGAAAGGAAGGATTCAGTCTTTCCTGCAGATGGCATGAGCTAGGACATTCATCTTCTCCTGCCTCAGCCCCCTGGTTCTCAGGCCTTTGAATTCTGACTGAGTTACACCACCCACTTTCTGGGGTCTCCAGCTTACAAGAGGCAAATCAAGGAGACTTCTCAGCCTACATAACTGCATGATCCAATTCCTTATAATAAATATCTTTCAACTTATATTTATTTTATTGATTCTGTTTCATAGAGAACCCTGACTAGTACACTTTCCCTTCCAGTCTCTTGGAGCACTTTATTTCAGAAGTGGCCACCATACTCTGAGGAATCGCAAGCAGCCCACATGCAGAGGAACTACCCAACAATCTCAGCTGAGTTCCCAGTGGACAGCCAATACCAAATTACCAAAGATGTGAATAAACCTTTCTGGTCATGGATCTTCTAGGTCCAGGTGAGCTGCCTATCTGATGTTTTGTGGAGCTGAGATGAGCCATATCCACCAAGTCCTGCCCAAGTTATAGATTCAGGGATATACTAGTAATACATTCTTTTTTTTTTTTAATATATTTTATTGATTTTTTTACAGAGAGGAAGGGAGAGAGATAGTTAGAAACATCGATGAGAGAGAAACATCGATCAGCTGCCTCCTGCACATCTCCTACTGGGGATATGCCCGCAACCCAGGTACATGCCCTTGACCGGAATCGAACCTGGGACCTTTCAGTCCGCAGGCCGACGCTCTATCCACTGAGCCAAACCTCAGTTTCGGCTAGTAATACATTCTTATTGTTTTAGTTTTAAATCTTGCCATGATTTGTTACAAAGCAATAGATAACTAAAAAAAGAATACATTGAAATAAAAATAAATCCTCATATATCTGTTAGAGCTTCAGTGGAGAATGTGGCTTGACTCTATGGACATAGGTTTCCAAAGTCAGACTTTGGAACAGTCCAAGGGAAAGTGTGGCTAGCATAGCAGATGCACCTATTTAGAATCACTAACTTCCAGCACCAGCAAAGAGAGAAGGAAAAAGAGACAAACCCCACAAGAGTCACTTCAAGGAACCATGGGAAGTGATGGATAGAAGTTGTGCTAATCAAACTAGAAAACAAAATCGTAAGTAATAGAATACAGAGGATTACATTTATTGTATCACAAGTAATAAACACCCAGCATTTCGTATTCACAGCATTAAATATATACCATTAACAATGGGCATGGTGTTGGTTTTACTTTATTTCCTCTTTGTGTATGACAAATGTAAAAAACATATTGTAGCCAATGGAGACTGAAAATAGAGAATAATTTTAGAGGAAAAACTTCATGCATGTGTTTCTCTAGGTAGTAAAGCATTTGAAAATGATGCTCTATGTTTGAAATTAAACTTCTTTAGTTAGTGGTTTGTGTTAAGATTTCTTCATTGGGTATTTTCCATACTTCTCAAGGACTTAAACAGAAATGTATTTCTACATAATGCGTCTGTAGTCAACATTATGTTCTACCAAGTACAAATTAGTATGCATACATGTTTTTTCATTTCTGTCTCCTATTTCCAGTGAGACTAACATATAGCTATGCCTAGTCCTTTGACTGTATATAAGGCAAGGTAGAAAATTATTTTGCATGTTTTATTTATTATTTGCATATTACTGTGTAACAATATGCACTTTAGGTATGTTTCACCTCCAAAAAGAGATTTATAAAAAACGTGATTTTGTTCACCACGATTATGGTAAGAAATATTTTTCAATGAGCACATTAAAGTAGCAATATTTTAACTTGGGCTGACACACCCTTCATAATTACCTCTGTTCTATTATGGCACCTTACAAATTGAATTCACATTATCATAAAACCAAACATGGGATATAAAATCACTGAGCACCAAAGAATTTAAGCTGTTGTCAGTTCTGTTACCCAAAGCAATCAAATCACAAGCCTTTTTAAAACAAGTGAACATTATCTCTTGTAGAAAACATTAATTAAAACAGAACACAAGAAGACATTTGCTCACCCAATGACCTCTCATGAGCCATTCACCTCATTGAAACATAAATATGACATAGCAATCATATCTGTCAAGAGAAACAATTCATCTTTCATTAGAACTTAAATGATTTAAAACAAAATAAAAGGCTAGAGATGAATGTATGCAGAACACATTTTCTAATATAGAAGAAATATTTTAAGTAGGGTCTATTTGTATCAAGTCCTCCATACTTTGGGGAGTGGAAAGTCAAAGCTTTTTGTTACAAGAGATTTCAAAAGAAGTATCAGCTTACCTGCGTTACTAAGTTTTTGTCAAGAGAAAAGGATCTATAAATTTAAAAAAATCATTTTTTAAAAAATCACTGCAACAGACTACTCAGCTTATTGACAAGTGATTTGTAATGAAAAGATGGAAGAAAAGCTTCAAATGTAAGCTGCTAAATTCTCTTTTCTGCAAATATTCGTGTTACATTTTCACCTTTGTTATTTAGTTTTTTGGGATTTTGAATTAGCTTTGATTTTCTATGTTAAGAATTTCCTTTCTTTTTGTACTTTGTTGAAGTATGATTGACAAATAAAAACTGTATATATTTAAGTTGTACTATATGATTTTTTAAGTTGATTTTTATATATACAAGTATATATGTACATATATATGAATGCTTATTATGATCAAGTTAATTAACACATTTATCACTAGATTTAATTACTGTGTATGTGTGATGAAAACCAATTTTAAAATATCAGAACTGCTATCATCACTTCACTCTCAGTTTTCCTGTTTTCTTATTCAGTTGGCAAAACCTGTGAGGGACAATGGGGTTTATATAACCCCATGTTTCTTAATAAATAGTGATTTTTTTACCACAATTTATGAAGCAAGGAGATGCTACTTTCTTTTTTTTAAAATATATTTTATTGATTTTTTACAGAGAGGAAGGGAGAGAGATAGAGAGTTGGAAACATCGATGAGAGAGAAACATCGATCAGCTGCCTCCTGCACATCTCCTACTGGGGATGTGCCCGCAACCCAGGTACATGCCCTTGACCGGAATTGAACCCGGGACCTTTCAGTCCGCAGGCCGACGCTCTATCCACTGAGCCAAACCGGTTTCGGCAGGAGATGCTACTTTCGAACTTTCTGCTTTTCACAGAAGTTTCATTCTTCCTTCAGAGTTTAAAGAACCATCTTTAAACTTCAAAAGTCTTGCTTCAGTGCCAAGATTAAAAGAAAGGATAAAATGTCAAATACTTCTCAAAATGAACCACACTCTTCCAACTGCAAAGATAGTCTTAATCCGTGATAAAATGGCCATATATGGAATCAATAACTAAATATTTATTAAAATGATAGAAATGTATTGGTTACCAACTGTGGCCAATAACATAGTCCTTGAAGTGAGGCTATATGCTTAGCTATTCATTTAGTGTTTTGGCAGCATTGTGTTATATACACAAAGGCTGTATTCAGTGAGGACCTGCTCTTCCTGTTTTAAAATAAACTTTAAAATTATTAGCCATTTTCAGCATATATGTTTTTAATCCCTAGAATGAGTATCTCAAAAGAATCAAACAGAAAAAAGATGAACAACTGATAGTTCAATTTAACTCTGTTAAGAGGGGGAAAAAAGTATGCTATTTTTGTTTCCCAAGCTGCTAGATTTTTTTGTTTATTTAAAATTGCAGCCCTGACCGGTTTGGCTCAGTGGATGGAGTGTCGGCCTGCGGACTCAAGGGTCCCAGGTTCGATTCCGGTCAAGGGCATGTACCTGGCTGCCGGCACATCCCTAGTAGGGAGTGTGCAGGAGGCGGCTGATCGATGTTTCTCTCTCATCGATGTTTCTAACTCTCTATCCCTCTCCCTTCCTCTCTGTAAAGAATCAATAGAATATATTTAAAAATAAATAAATAAATAAATAAATAAAATTGCATACCATAGTTCACAGTTACCCATGGTCTTGCTTTCTACAGTATTAGTTACCTGTGCTCAACCACGGTCCAAAAATATTTAAGGGAAATTCCAGAAGTAAACCATTCATAAGTTTTACATTGCACACTTGTCTGGGTCGTGTGATGAAATCTCCCACTGTACTGCATCACGATTCCTTTGTCTGGTGCAGTGGTCGGCAAACCGCGGCTCATGAGCCACAGGCGGCTCTTTGGCCCCTTGAGTGTGGCTCTTCCACAGAATACCACGTGCGGCTGCGCACGTACAGTGCCATTGAAACTGCGTGGCCCATGCGCAGAGGTCGGTTTTCGGAAAGGAGATCGATGAAACAAGGATACCAGACGAGTGTGGATGGGAGAGTGGGAAGGGGTCGACCTCAGCGAACGTACCTCAATCAGACTGAGGACGTTTTTAGCAAAGGCCAGCTTGGGAGTCTCCTAATTAAGTTTATAACAATGTACCTACCTATACAGTTTAAGTTTAAAAAATTTGGCTCTCAAAAGAAATTTCATTCATTGCACTGTTGATATTTGGCTCCGCGGACTAATGAGTTTGCCGACCACTGGCCTAGTGTCTCCACGCGCTCCTGCCCTCTGTCACCCAGCAGCCATTTCACTTGTCAGAGTGGCTGTCCTGTTCACGCAACAGTGCCTGTGCTCAGGTAACCCCTCTTTACCGAATAACGCCACAGTCACATCACTTTGTATTATACTACATTGTTACAAGTGTTCTAATGTGCTGTTAGTTTTTTGTTTTGTTTTGTTTTGTTTTGTTTTGTTTTGTTTGTGAATCTCTTACCGTGCCTGATTTAACAATTAAACTTTAACTTAGGCGTGTATGTATGTATAGGAAAAAACATACTATACACAAAGTTTGGTGCTATCTGTAGTTTCAGGCATCCCCTGGGGGCCTTGGAAAGTATCGCCAACAAATCAGGGGGAGGGGGGGCTTCTATATCTGTTGGATTTTGTGTTATCCCTGAAGGAATCCCAAGTTGTAACTTTTCTGTTGCATTTTTATAGATAACCTGTACTTGAAGAGCATAACTGGAGATTCCAGAGACTAGTTACTGGTCTATAGTTTATAGCATTGTCCTTCCCACCAAAATATTTCCATGTCTATTAACACCTCATTTTTTTCTTTAACAAGATCAGTCCCAACAATTCTCTTTCTTTTTTCTTATTTATTTAGCATTGATCTTAATTATTCATTTTCTAATCTTTATAAAAGGTATAAATAAATATAAGATAAAGACAGTTATTTGGGGATGCTTATACAACTTTCTCTAAGTAAAATTATGCATGATAATCTTTAAAACAACAGGATTTGCTTTAAAATTTATATCCTTTTCCCTTGGTTATTTCTAGTCTGATTACTGTCAATATTGTGAAATATTTTTTAAAATCTAAAAGGTAAAAGAACAATATTCTAGAAGATTGTTTTCCTTAATTATTTTAAGCAACAGCACACTGCTAAAGAAATCTTAAGCTGAATTTCATTATATCAGGCAGGAGAACAGAGGGAGTTTCTAATTGGAGGGGGAACAATTTGGAGCTCACCACTCTCACTCTCTCATTACCCCAGTACCCACCACTGCGATGCCTGGAGCTACCACCAGGAAACTTTCCGAGTTTGGGAGAACACAGCAGGCAGTCAATATGCTAGGGTATTCTGTGCATATGTAGCACCAGATTTTTCGCTGCTTCCCACTTGAAACTAAGAAATTTCACTGTTCTGCTTCTTCTGCGCCATTCATTAAAGGCATATTTTGCTCCTTTCCCCCTTATCCATTCGTCTTTGTTGAAGTGCAGATGAATGAAGGCGGCAGAGGCTGTGCCATCAAAAGACAGCCACTGAAAATTCAGTGTCACCTTACAGAGAGTTGCTTGATACACAGTGTCTAGTAGCTTGTTATTCACACAATTGGGCATTCCACCACCATCAAAACTGTATGAGTGCACACAAAAAACTCTAATAATATGCCTTTGAAATATAAATATTTCTTTATAATCTGAGTCACAGATGGAACCTTGAGAAGGCTTTGAAAAAGTGTGCTTTAAGTTTTATTTTTTTTATCCAAAGGACACAGATATTAGGAAACAACAGCGAATATCTTTAAGATTGAAATTGATTTTAGAATGACATGTGTATGTGAGAAACACTCATCTAACTGAAATTGCACACACAGAAATTTAGTATTTCACTCTGGTTAGGAAATCTCTAAACTGTTCCTACAATGACAATATCATATACAGTGAGTTTAATTCATTAATGTTAAAAAAATGAGAGACCTTAGGTATTTCACAAATATTATTTTAGTTTATGTAATGCTATTAAAATATTTGTAGATATTAAATTTTGTTTTGTTTTAAAATATGTTTTTATTGCTTTTTAGAGAGACAGGAAGGGAGAGAGATCGATGAGGGAGAAACATCATCCATCGGCTTCCTCCTGCATGCCTTCCACTGGTGATCGAGCCAGAAAACCGGGCATGTGCCCTGACCAGGAATCGAACCAGTGACCTCTTGGTTCATGGGTTGATGCTCAACCACTGAGGACACTAGCGAGGCTTAAAATTTAATATTAAGAAAAACATCCTATAAATTGTTGTTAGAAACTCTACTATCTAAATATCACCTGAAAGCTTCCAAGAAGAATATATATTTGCATATTTTGCATTTTATAAGTGAATTTCTCAAGGTTTTTGCAATTTGATGATGCTAGGGTCTCCATCACCATCACCCTACCAGATGAAATTGGTCACATCTGAGCAAACTTATCAAACACACATAACATAAATATAAGTATAAATATACATATAAAATACAATTATATACAGATACAGATTCTCAGGCACACAGTACAATAAAAGCTAATGAAGAAAGCTGATACTCAAGCACAGGCATTAAAAGAGGTTGCTGACATTTGTTAATTCATTTGTCCAACACATCCCCACTTCCTTTCAGGAAAATTCCTATCACCTTTCTACATGAAATTGCCAAATCCATCTTTCTACATGAAATTGCCTCCATCCCTGGAGCCTAGCAACAATACAAGGGCACTCAAACTTTTGGACATAGTTGATTGGTTCAGAAATGGCAACTGACACAGACTAACCCAATAACTGTCTTTCCCTGGATCCGGCTAAGACGCAGGACTAAACAACATCACTGCAAGTTAATACGTATCTGAGGATATGTATTTTTTTTTTAAATATATTTTATTGATTTTTTACAGAGAGGAAGGGAGAGAGATAGAGAGTTAGAAACATCGATGAGAGAGAAACATCGATCAGGAGGCAGCTGAGGATATGTATTAAGGGAGCTACTCATGACGGCCTTTTTTCTTCTTTCCATGAACTTCAGACCACAGCAAGCAATAAAAGTCTTTTTAAAGGAAAGAAACAAGCAATAAAAATATAAACTATAAAGATAGATAAAGAGTAGCATGGTGCAACCAACAAAAATAAAACAAGAAAACGCTACAGAGTTTGTTCCCCAATTTCTGATCCTAAATGGAATTTCTGTCCACATCTTCTCTGAGATACGTAAATACCTTGTAATAGATTCAGGGTTAATTCACTGTTGTACTTGAACTAATTCAAGTTGGATTTGGTTTCTAGCACCTGAAATGTGTGGACTTAAAGATCAGTTTTGAAAATACGTAATACTGCAGCTCAATATAGAAGCAAAAGAAATGTCACCATTTTTCTTTAGTTAAAAGTTTAAAAGTTAATGTTAGGTTGAAGGAAAAGTGTTAATATACAAGTAAGATATTACATTTGAATAATACATGCTTTCCAATTTATCATTGTGTAAGGCAATGTTCATAACAGCCTTCTACATAATAGCAGAAACTGAAACAATCCATCGTATATAATAAAAGCCTAATATGCAAATTGTCCCCTGGACCAGGAGTTCAACCAGGGGGCGGGGCGGATGGCTGTGGCAGCAGGCGGCTGGGGGAAGGGAGCTGCCTCGGCCAGCAGCTGGCAGCCACTAGGGACCCTGCCAGTGCATGTATTCCATGCACTGGGCCTCTAGTGTATCTATAAATAAGAAAGACAATTAATGATACATGAACACAATGGAATATAATATAGCATTGAACACACAACCAACAGCCAACAAAATACAGATGAATCTTAGCAAAATAAAATTAATGTAAAAACCCTGAAAAGATATGTATGACAGGAAACACTTTGGTAAATATCAACAACAACTATAACATAAACCTAACATTTTAGCAAGAGTTATAGATAAAATAGATGCCTATAAAATGGGAGGTAAGAAAATGATAATAGTGAGATTCGGGAGAATGCATAAGTAAGTTTTAGGGAGGCAGAGAGGGGTTGGAGAGCATTTGATTAGACATGGGATATTTACAGAAAATATCCTGTTAGGGGATAATTACAGAAAATAATATATGGACTGAACGCATAAATAAAAGTGGACCATGTATGAACCAAAGACAAGAGCATTTCAAGAGCCAAAAATTAGTGCCAATCCACTGTTAGTTCAAACATACATGAACAATACACTACTATAAAGTGTGTTTATCATTTTAGCCAGAGAAATGGGAATAAAACATTTTCAAAAATTTTTATCAAATATTACGGAACATTAAAGCATGCACTTTTTAAAAAAAATGGAAAAGCCTTTTATGAGCTATGTTTTGTATTTCAAATAACACTTTAGAATTTATTGCTACAGCATTTCAAATGGTTCTGATAAAGTAATGTTTAAGGCACACTTCCTTTTCAAAGTTAAACATGAGAAAGGGAAATAAAGTTCACAGGTGAGATGAACTAAGGTCCAAGTAGTTACAATGAGAAGTGGAGACAAGCAATGAGAAGAAGGTGTGTCTACTTCTGCTTGTCTGTCTAGCTCCATTATTCATGACCGCGTCTCTGAAAATGGTTTTTCAGTTTTGATGGCTGTAAAAGCCAACATTTTATTCAGCATAGATTGGATGAGATTGAAGATGAACCGTGAATTGGTAATGTATGTACCTGAGACATGCTTGAGAATTACAAGCAAGGTGACCTGATATCGTGTTTCTGAATAATTGGCTCTCTGACTTCCTAGGAAATTTCACCTGTATTACCTCAGCATGACACTTGTCATTTTATACCTCATCAGAATGGACCCACCAAAAAGTTTGCTATTAGTCTACCTCTTGTAGCCTACAAAATCATGTGTCATTAAGGAAAAAAAATGAGAAATGTATTTTTCATGTACCTAAATTCTATTAACATAAGAATGATCTGACTAAACTACTTCTATTTTGATTGTAATCATGACTATCAAAAATATAATTTTATTCCTCCATAGGATTGACTCTCTACGTGGAAATTAAGCTTGTGTTTCAGCCCACTGATTACCCTACACTGACTGTAACACTTTATCAGAATGACTGTTCATTACAAGATGGATTCTATTCTGCCAGTAATTTAAAAATAGGAAAATGCCCCAACTGGCAAAGAAGTGAAGGTCAGAACCATTTTGTAGCTCCTTTTATCCCAGAAACTATATATAATCTTTATTGTCAGGAGGAATTTTGTGCATATTAAAAATACTAACAATATGAAAATGACATACTCACTTTGAGAGCTGTATGTAGTTCAATTTCCCTTTTCAAGTCATCAGGGATACGGCACTAACTGATTCAGCTTTTAATATAAGCAGAATATGTACAAGGGCATTTTTTGAAAAGTAAACCAAAGATAGTTTAGGACTGGTGGGATATTCTTACAAAAATAAAATAAACAACTATAACCAATACTTGAGTATAGTACGGGACACATAAAACTCTGATATAAGTCAGGAATCAGTTGATACTTTTCCATTGGAAATGGACTGGATGATCTCGAAGGTTTCTTCCTTCACTTTTCAATGTAGTTAGAAGCAGAGGTTTTATAACTACAGTGTAGGAAGACTCTGGTCCTGATAGAATATATATACATTTAAGGCTAACCCCATGTGGAAGCTGGATATTAACATTAATATAAGGATGGAAAAATCCAAGCCCAGAGAGACTTCAGTTTGCATACCTAAAAGTAAACAACAAAAACACAGTTTGTAGAGCTACTATGCCTTGTTTCCCTGGGTATTGAATGAGTTTTCAGAAGAAAGAAACAATTTTATAAGTCAAATGTTATTCCCTTACAGTTTGGAAGGAGTTGGCTAACTATTTACTCCCTTTAATCCAAAAATATTTGGGGAAAACAATATTTGGCCCCCTTGAGAATCTCTTTTCCAGGCTGGCTCACTTACTTGCTCAATATGCTTTTGTTAACTTAGAATCTGACTCCCAACAGGTGTAACTTCTGACTTTTATATTGTTCCTAATTATTAAAGGTTTCATTCATGTTATTTTTTTTCCTTTTAGCTTTTGAAGTAGAAGAATAGAAAGTACTCATGGCAGCAAAACTTCTAGTGGGATATTCAAAGTGTTTGAATAACATATGGTGTGTCTGCATTTATAAAATGAATCTAAATGTTTGCAAGGAGTTTCAAATTGCAAGCGATACCAGAATTTATCCAAATGCATGTCACATGTATTCTCACAGCATAGATGTTATATAGATAAAAAGATTGCAAAATATGCATTACAAAAAAATTTACAAAGATATTCAAGTTTAGAGGAGGAAGCAATTTACATGATAGTGCATAACAAATCAACCATAACATACCAGGCTGTCCAGCCAGGTAGGAGATTTTCCAAGTGTTACATAGAATGAATGCATCATGACATTTGTTTTCTTTTGGTAATAGAGACTGATTTTTCTGTTTAGACAAACTCTAAACTTTATGTAGTACCAGGACTTCCTGAACCCATTGTGGTAGGGCAGAAACCCAGTAATATAGAATGAAGTCCAGGCTGAGAAAGACAGTGCAGAGCAGGAGGTCTATGTGGAGATAACCAATGCTGGGGAATAACTGGGCAGGCGATGTGCAGAATTTAGTAGACAAGGCAAGTCTCAGTAAGTATCTCTCCAAGGAACCTGATAATCTTATTAAGTTTTAAAAAGAAACTAACATTCTCTTTAATAATTATTCAGATACACAAGATAGAAAGAGTTTTCAAAAAGGAGATATGAAAGTAATGGAAAAAAGAAAACTCAAGGAATTCCCAAGACTAGTATTTCCATCCTTAGTAAAGAGTCCATAAAATCTCCTGTAAATAGATTAGATTAGAAGAATGAGGGGAAAATATATATATATATATATACACACACACACTAGAAGCCCGGTGCACAAAAATTTGTGCACTCGGGGAGAAGAGGGGTCCCTCAGACCGGCCTGTGCCCTCTTGCAGTCTGGGACCCCTCAGGAGATAACGACCTGCTGGCTTAGGCCTGCTCCTGGGTGGCAGAGGGCAGGCCCAATCCCTAGGTGCAGCCCCTGGTTGGGCTCAGAGCAGGGCCGATTGGGGAGTTGGGGCACCTTCCCCTGTCAAGCACAGAGCAGGGCAGATTGGGAGGTTGCGATGCCACCCTCAGTCACGCTCAGGGTAGGGCCGATTGGGAGGTTGGGGCACCGCCCCGTCACACTCAAGGCAGGGTCGATGGGGAGGTTGTGGCGCCACCCCCTGTCATGCACAGAGCAGGGTCAATCAGGGGGGTTGGGGCTCCATACCCTGTCATGCACAGAGCAGGGTCAATCAGGGGGTTGGGGAGCTCCCCCCTGTCATGCACAGAGCAGGGCCGATCAGGGGGTTGAGGAGCTCCCCCCATCACTCACAGAGTAGGGCCGATAGGGGAGTTGGGGCACCGCCCCGTCATACTCAGGGCAGGGTGGATTAGGGAGTTGGCGCGCCACCCTCTATCACCCACAGAGCAGGGCCGATCAGGGGGTTGGGGCGCCGCCACTGTCACACTCAGGGCAGGGCCAATGGGGAGGTTATGACTCTACCCCATCACACATAGAGCAGGGCCCGTGGGGGGGGGGGGGGTTTGGGGCGCCGCCCTCTAACACCCACAGAGCAGGGCCAATCAGGTGGTTGGGGCGCCGCCACTCTCATACTCAGGGCAGGGCCAATGGGGAGGTTATGGCTCTACCCCGTCACACACAGAGCAGGGTCTGTGGGGGGCGAGGGGGTTGGGGCCCCGCCCCCTGTCACACACAGAGCTGCAGGGCGATCAGGGGGTTTGGGCGCTGCCCCCTGTCACGCTGATCCCGGTGCCGGGATGCCTCTCAGCTCCGCTGATCCCAGTGCTGGGAGGCATATTACCCTTTTACTATATAGGATAGAGGCCTGGTGCATGGGTGGGGCTGGCTGGTTTGCCCTGAAGGGTGTCCTGGATCAGGGTGGGAGTCCCCACTGGGGTGCCTGGCCAGTCTGGCTGAGGGGCTGAGGGCTGTTTGCAGCTGGTCACACACCCTTCAGGGTGGGGGTCCCCACTGGGGTGCCTGGCCAGTCTGGCTGAGGGGCTGAGGGCTGTTTTCAGGCTGGGACTGAAGCTCCCAACTGCTCCGTTTTTTCTTTTCTTTTTTTTTATTCTGGGCCAGCTTTAGCTCTGAGGCCTCGGCTGCTGAAAACAGGTTTCTGGCCTTTGTTTACCGTCTGTATTTGATACAATGTTGCGGTCCGGCTGGCCCAAGCTCTACTGAGTAAAGCAGGTTTCTGGGTTTTTTTTAGCTTCTTTATTCGCAACATAGTTGTTGAGAGTTGCAGCTGAGAGGCTGGCAAGTCAGGCGGGGAACGTTGGAGTCCTCCGTCACTGAAGCAAGCAAGCCTCCCTGTTCGCATCAGCTGCCTGGCTGCTGGCCGCCATCTTGGGTGCCAGTTAATTTGCATATCTCGGCCCTACTCTGTGAGTGACAGGGGGATTAGCCAATGGGAAGGGTAGTGGAGTGACACTAATTACCATGTTTCTCTTTTATTAGTGTAGAAATATATATATATATATATATATATATATATATATATATATATATATATATTTTTTTTTTTGATGTAATAATTCAGTAAGCTCCATAATGAAGTTTTAGCCATTTTAAATTGATCCTTCTGAAAATCATGTGAAGGCACTTTTAATGAGATAGTTGGACCAGAACCAGACATTGACAGTGGCATATGAAGGGTACGAAGGACACCTGCAATCATGACTCTGGGGCCGAGAGTGGCATTCCTGTAAGTGCCTCTTTCAAATGGCACGTCTGATTCTGATAAACAAGCAGCTACTGCTTAGAAACATTGCCCCATGTTATTTGTGAAATACAGCCTCCTTATTTCCTTGGAAAGATATTCTGTACCAGTGATCATTTTAAATTTTTGTAAACCAAGAGCAATTTCATTATTTGGAAATGTTTTAGCTGTATGTATAAAATAAATCTCTCAGGAAGATAAACAATCCAACCAAAAAATGGGCAAAGGTCCTAAATAGACCCTTTTCAAAAGAGGACATACAGAAGGCCAAGAGACATATGAAAACATGCTCAAAGTCACTAATCATTTGAGAGATGCAAATCAAAAAAGCAATGAGGTACCATCTCACACCTGTCAGACTGGCTATCATCAACAAATCAACAAATGACAACTGCTGGTGAGGATGTGGAGAAAAAGGAACCCTCCTTCACTGCTGGTGGGAATGCAGACTGGTGCAGCCACTGTGGAAAACAGTATGGAGTTTCCTCAAAAAATTAAAAATGGAACTCCCATTTGACCCAGTGATCCCACTTCTAGGAATATATCCCAAGAAATCAGAAAGGATATATGCACCCCTATGTTCATAGCAGCACAATTCACCATAGCTTAGATTTGGAAACAGCCTAAGTGCCCATCAGCAGATGAGTGGATTAGAAAACTGTGGTACATCTACACAATGGAATACTACACTGTTGTAAAAAGGAAGGAACTTCTACCATTTGCAACAGCATGGATGGAACTGGAGAGCATTATGCTAAGTGAAATGAGTCAGTCAGAGAAAGATAAATATCACATGCTGTCACTCATTTGTGGAATATAATGAACAACATAAACTGATGAACAAAAACAGAGACAGAGAAGCATCTATCACACTGTCAAACCTCAGAAGGAAGGCAGGGAAGGGTGAGGGGAAAGGGGAGAGATCAACCAAAGGACTGGTATGCATGCATATAAGCCTAACCAATGGACACAGACACTAGGGTGGAGAGGGCACGAGCTGGGAGGATGGGAGGGCAATGAGGGGATAAGGATACATATCTAATACCTTAATCAATAAAGAAAAATAATTCTCTATTTCTAAAATGGGTCTAAATATTTTTACCCATGTTATGCTAGGTAAGTGCTCTTCCTTTATTCTTTAAATATTTATACACTAGAGACCCAATGCATGAAAATAATGCAAGAGTAGGCCTTCCTTCCCCCGGCTGCCAGCACTGGCTTCTCTCCGGCACCCTGGACCAGGGCTTCCCTCACAGCCCTGGCTTCGTCTGGAAGGATGTCCGGTCTAATTAGCATATTACGCTTTTATTATTATAGATTGCTGACAATGACTGGTTAATCTTTGTTTACTCTTGTAAGCATGCTTATTTCTATAATATTTTTTCATAAGTCAGTATCTCCTGTTATTAACTGTTTCTATTACACTTCCTGAATATTCTAGAATTTATCTATGTCTCTTATGGCAAGGTTTCCTACTCTCCAGTTGCATCACTTGATTGTTGCTAAAAGAGGTATCACAGTTTCTGACAGTCCTGGAACTAATATGGTAGCAATTTTCTTAGTTCCCATACACTATACTTCTTTGATATGCTCACACAACTTATATTTTCAAAAAAATTATGAAAGGAAACAAACTTTTTTAAAATATAATTTTACTTGTAAATAATGAGGATAATTGAATCTTAAACAATATTTTATGTTACTTTCACATTTTCTGTACTAAGGTGAACAATTATAATTGTTTGCAATAAACTTAATTGATATAAATTTTACTTGTTTTATTTCATTTTTTGAAAAGCTTAAACAGGTTTTTATTTTACCAAAATATTCACTGACTACTAAGTTAATTCACCAAACAAACAGAAATATTCACTTAAAATATTTTAAAAATTATCAGGCAATTATTTATCTCTGATAGCTTTTTCCCTGGTCCATAGTTTAGTAATGTACTATATTTCAACATTGTTTTCCTTAATGCATATCATACTGCTTTGACAATTTCTAAACTTTGTAAGTGATTTCATGGCTTAATAAACTTAGTTATAAAGCTTATCTATTTCACTTTGACACCAAATTTATTTTATCAATGAGTAACCCTACAATTAAACTAGCTTTTCTATTTTAAAGTTATTGTTTTAATTAGCAAAATGTATTACCAATTCATTGGCTATACATCTTAAATTATTATTTTCTCAGACTTTCATTTACTATAAATTGATTTCTATTAAACTTTTAAGTGTTTTACATGCTGGTATGTTTGATATTACCCATAACAGAATTTAAATGCTGCCTATTTTCTAAAATATTCAGTTTCTATTTCATTGTCATTATATTTCAATACATTTCATTATATTTCAATATTATAACATTCATTTTATATTTCATTGTCATATCAAAGCCATTTTGGATTTAACTTTTGTTTAGGCTATAACTTTTCAAAGTGTCCACCATATGTGTGTGTTCTGAGGTTCACTTTTTTAAAAATGTATTTTATTGATTTTTTACAGAGAGGAAGGGAGAAGGATAGAGAGTTAGAAACATCGATGAGAGAGAAACATTGATCAGCTGCCTCCTGCACACTCCCTACTGGGGATGTGCCCGCAACCAAGGTACATGCCCTTGACCGGAATCGAACCTGGGACCCTTCAGTCCGCAGGCCGATGCTCTATCCATTGAACCAAACCGGTCAGAGCCTGAGGTTCACTTTTGCATTGTCTTGTCCCAAAGGAGCGCTGTATTGTCAAGCCTCAATATCCTCTAATTCAAGACTTTTCTATTTTATTTCCAAATTCGGGTCCGTGATATGCTAACATACAATTCGCTTTCATATACAATAATAATTTCTGATACATCACTTAAGGTAAATAAACGACAAAGTCTTCCTACTGTTAAATGATGTAATGATAAAACAAGGCTGGACTCCAACTATGGAAATTACATATTCATACAGACTTGTTTTTGTTTTTGATTTTTAAAACAATAACAAGGGATGTTTTATGGAACATTTAAACTCTGTAGCTTTCCATTACCTCCAGCTTCATTTGCATGCATTTCCCAGTTTGTCTCTTATGTTTGTAAATGTTGTTCTTCTAGATTGCCAGAGTTTAGCTATAATATAATAGCTATTTTTTATTTGTGTATAAATGACATGCAACTGAGAATTACAAGACTGCAGGAATGGAATAATAATCAACTCATTTGTGGTGAAGTGGACTCATTATCATGCCAGCTGCTGGTATTTCCCACCCAGGATTCTTCCTGGCAAACAAGGTCCCAGGGGAAAAGTCTTCCATCTGGCTAAAGAAAATCATCCTGCACTTTTAAAGTCTCTTCAAGATCTAGTATTCATTGTTTTAATAATAATAATAATAATAATAATAATAATAATAATAATATTTAAAAATCACATACTTGGTATACTTGGTTTTCCAATGGCAGCGCTTTCTCTAATGGATTCAATGTATGCAAACAGACTTCAATATACTTGTTATAATATTGCTTAGTTTTAGGTTATATTTGCACATGAATTACATGTGAAACAAATTCTGAAGAGATGCACATAAGCTTGTACATTAGTGGTATAAAATATCAGCTGAACTTCAGAATATAATAAATTATACAGAGTACTGACAAATTCAGGTCTTATATGCACATATTATATACACATATATGGGTACATATATGTTCTTGGATATATGCTGGCATTGCAGAAATCATTGTAACCTACATTGAGTGTAGCAAGGAAATGACAATCTGTCTTATTCTTTTTGAAGACTTCTGACTTTATATGTCTTATAAAGTACTGATTTAAAAACTTCTTAATAAGAAATACTTGCTAGCCTGGCTGGTGAGGCTCAGTGTTTGAACATCAACCTATGAACCAAAAAGTCACAGTTTCATTCCTAGTAAGGGCACATGCCCAGGTTGCGGGCTCGATGCCCAGTGTGGGTGTGCAGGAGTCAGCCGATCAATGATTCCCTCTCATCATTGATGTTTCTATTTCTCTCTCCCTTTCCCATCTACTCTGAAATCAATAAAAATCCTATATAATAAAGAGCTAATATGCTAATTAGACCGAAGAGCAGAACAACCGTCTGGATGACCTTGAGGATGAAGCCAGGGCTGTAAGGGCCAAGCCCCTTGCACGAATTTCATGCATCGGGCCTCTGGTATATTTAAAAAAAGAATGGCAGTCATGGTCCTAATAATATACATTACATTTTACATTTGCAACAGGGTGAAATTCTAGAAGTATGAACAGTGTTCAAGAAGAGAAACACAAGCAAAAGTAATTTCTTTTACACATCTCTTACCTTTTTTCTCTATTTTTCTCCCTTCACATTTTATATTATAGTTATATTGCCCTGTTGCATAAAACAGTACCTTGTGGATAGTGCACCATTCAATCAATATTATATCAATAAATGAATGGTTTTATTATTTAATAAATATTCAAGAGAGTAGAAGCAATAATTGATCAGACATAGGGGCAAACAACAAAAAACAGAAAACAAACATACAGGAAAAGGAAAAAGGAAGGGAGGCATAAATAGAAGACAGAAAGAGGAGCACAGGAGACAAAAGTATTGTATAAAAATATTTTCAATACTTTGAATTTGAATAAAAAATTATCAAGCATACCTAAAACAACTTGAAAGACACTACAGTCAATATTGACATGGTTTGCCATTTTGAATATTTTTGTTGTTAAAGGAGCATAGAGATATTTAGGGGAATTCAATACAAATAATTAAAGGGGAAAAAAAACAAAATCTTTATGGGGAGATGAAAGAAAAAAATATTAAGTTGAAGAAATCAACACTAATGATCAAGTACAACTTGTTCATCTCCCAGCTCTAAGAACAGTGTCAGCCTGCCCTTACCTTATTTCTACATTTCTGCTGATACCCTCTGAGAAAGATTTGTAAAACAAAGCCCCTTG
The DNA here is from genome assembly GCF_014108235.1 of Myotis myotis. Lineage (NCBI taxonomy): Eukaryota > Metazoa > Chordata > Mammalia > Chiroptera > Vespertilionidae > Myotis > Myotis myotis. Next base: position 48,141,581 of record NW_023416401.1, read on the forward strand.
ATGGCATTTATAATAAATTCTTGAGGCATATTTCACTTTCATTTTCACCTTGAGCTATTAATCGTAAATATTATTAAAAGCAGGTAATGTCTAAATGGAACAGTTCAGGATGAACAGGAAATACATAAGTAAAACCCCCTATTTAGTATAACTTTTTAGCATTCATTGAACAAATATTTATGTTTCCAGCATGCACTAGATGTTGGAGATGAAGAAGGCAGGGGCAGTGAAGAAGGCAGCAGGGATACCTTCATGGAGGGAGTCTTTATGACTGTAGTATGGAATAAAGAGACATTTGAGACCCAGCATAGTTGTGGGTAATCCATTAACACTCTTAGCTGCGTAAAAAAAAAAACACAAAATGATAATTAACTTGTAGATCTGTAAAACACTGAGTGAGAAGGGAGTTGGGGCTCCAGGATATTTGATAACAAGCCAGGTGAGAAATAGCACTTAGACAAACTAGATTAACATAAAACGTCCTAAAGCTGAGGGGCCCTTGATCTGAGGATTCTGACAGTCGCCACAAAGCAAACTGCTTCAATTCAAGATGGGTCACAAGGGGAAGGTTATTTAATCAAAGGACAGGTTAATGAGCCTAATGAGGAAAAGAGATGAGCCTTTTAGATTATAGAGCAAATAATTTCTATTTCATGGAATAAAGTTCTGTTCAAGTTATTCCTAGAAAAACACACTGTGGCATAGATGGAGTCTCTGTATCACATTCAGTATTCTCAATGCTGGCTGTTTCCCTCAAGGCTTTGGGTGTGTGTGTGTGTGTGATTTGTACCAGATCTAGGTATGGTATTTTGCCAAAGTTCCAGAGGTGAATCTAATGTGTATCTGAGGCAGGATATTAAGAAGCTAAGAAAATTCCTTGGCAAGTGGAATGGGGAAACTGAGACTGATATCTAATTTAAGCTGGTTTCATCCAGCACCCTGACTCACCTGCCTCCTTCTCCCTTGCACGATCACTCCCTTAATCATAAAGCCCTCAGGACAGTAAGGTTCTCATCAGCATCAAATAATGTTAGGAACAAAGCCTTGGGTCTGTTGACCACAGAGACAGAGTTTTGGTCAAACTAGAGACAACATTTAGGCCTCAGTTGTGTTTTAGCTCTAGGCCCAGAAAAGCAGCAAAACCAGAGGGAGCATCACCTGTGGCTGACATCAGGACCAGATGCAATAAACAATGATCGCCTTGCCCCTCCCCTGGGAACTCCCTTAAAATTCCTACCCTTTAGAAAAGAGATAAAAACCCTGAAAACAAAGGACCCAGAGCACACTCTCTAAAGCAGTGGTTCTCAACCTTCCTAATGCTGTGACCCTTTAATACAGTTCCTCATGTTGTGGTGACCCCCAATTTCATTGTTACAAATTGAACATAATTAAAGCATAGTGATTAATCACAAAACAATATGTAATTATATATGTGTTTTCCAATGGTCTTAGGCGACCCCTGTGAAAGGGTCGTTCCACCCCCAAAGGGGTCACGACCCACAGGTTGAGAACCGCTGCTCTAGAGCGAGCATGTCTATGCCTTTCCCCCTTCTTGTGTCCTTAGGCAAGTATCCTTTGCTTTCTTTCTCCTAAGCTCCAAAGGACCTTCTTTTGCTTCTGTAACCTGTTTCCTGAATCCACACAGCCCAGCCGCTCATGTCTTCTGCTAGTAGAAAGTTATTAGTAAAGCTTTGGGGCATTCACGCAAGCACACACATACACACACACACTACAATGACTTAATAAAGGCAACATAAATTAAAAAAGAAAAAGTGATAAGGACAGGTTAACTGTTAGCCAAATAATCCATGGACCTATTAAAATGTATCATCAAGTGATAAACCTAGAGGTAACTAACTGGTGCCAAGAAAAATGCCTAAGGAGCCTGCAAAGGAGCCAGATGCTCCTGCTGCTAAATTATCTCCTGCAGATTGGCCTGGGCATCTTACAACTGGCACACCCACAGCTGTCGCTCACACCACCCTGCCGTATTGTTTGAGCTAATTATTTACGAATAGTTTGCTTCTTGAGCAAATATGAATACTCTCTACGTACTTATTGTATCCTCATAGGAAATCATCCCTTTTCTATATTTTTGGTAAGACACAAGAAAGAAAGAAATATGTGTAAATAGACTTGCTTCACCTACATAGGTCATTAAACAAAAGTAACATCATTCATTGTTATAAGCTCTTTCTACACTGCTTATATTTTACATTAATTTAGCCCCCTTTAAAACAATGGTTTATAGAACTGCAATATAGTTGAAGTACTAACATTTAATAACCAATATGCTACATGCAGCTCCCCCAAATTTTAAAAAAGCACATACAAATGTACCTGCTTTTGATTTGTAATCTAAGTATTTTAATATTATATGGTCATATCCTGATACAATTACTTGTGGCATGAAGAAGTGAGGATTTAACTAATTTGTATGCAATTGAGTATGCGTAATGTAATGATTTTCAACCTTATTCACCTAATGGCACACATAAGCAAATTAATAAAATTCTGTGGCACACCACAAATATATTTTTTTGCTGATCTGACCAAAAATAGGTATAATTTTGATTTACAAAAATATAATAATAGTCATTACTCACCCTTTTTTTCCAAAGTGACTTTTGAAAAAATCCGGCGCCTATACTTGCATATAAGGATTTCTGATACTAAGAATTAACCAATCAGTCAAAACATTATGCAACCTGACCAATAAGATGCAACTTTACTATATGATCAATATATAGTAAATAAATATATGATTTAAGATGGGCATTCACAATGGAGGGCTATGTTGTGTTGGCTATTGTCATTTTTTTTAAATTTGACAACCTAAGGGAAAAGAGATCAGTGCCCTGACTAAATAGTCAGGTATTGCATGTTTAAAAAATTCTTGCAGCACAGTGGTTGAAAATCACTGCTGTAATATATTAATAACAACTAAAAATCACTGACATTTTTTTAAAAGTATTTTTTGCCCTTTTCCAAATAGCACTTTTCCTGTTTATTGAGAAATAATTGACATAGATGGCTATATAAGTTCAACGGGTAAAGCCTGATAGTTTCTTTGATTTAGATACAACATTTTGAGGTATGTTAAATGCATGACAATATTTTCCATCAAAGCCAGTTACTTTAAGAGAAAATTCTTAGTGTCATAGGACAAATTGAAACACGCATGTTGCTTCTGATTCTATAAAGTGACTACACTATTATTTTTGTAAATGTGTCAGCAATCTTCAAAATATTGGCTTTTATGTTTATCTAAAGATAAAAAACTACTAAACCACTTTATTTTTTAAATTTTATTTTCTTAGATATTATGGAGCACTGTGTCAAGTGAGAAAAAAAGGGCTAGAAAGAACCAGAACATCATTATGTAAGGATCATACAAAAGAGAAGAACTGAGATTTGCTATAAACACATTTTTTAATGAATTCAAAAATATTTTATAGTGTAGGAGGCAAATTTAGGTTGGAAAGAATTTTGAGGAATGAAAGAGTTTTTACATGCTACATAATAACAGCTTGTGTTGGTGGTAATAATTGGGGTATACAAAGCACAAAGAAGGATGAAAGCCCTCCCATTTAGTTTGCCTCTATGCTATTGAAAATTAATGGCAGAGCTTACTTAATGCCAAGAGGGTTCAAGAACATACCAGTACATATTGAAATAAAATATAAAAGAGTTATTTACATGGTGTTGTCAGCATACTTGTATCATTATTTAGCAAGTATTTCTTTTTTTATAAATATATTTTTCTTGTTTTCAGAGAGGAAGGGAGAGGGAGAGAGAGATAGAAATATCAATGATGAGAGAGAATCACTGATCGGCAGCCTCCTGCACAACACACCCAACACTGGGGATCGAGCCCGCAACCCGGGTATGTGCTCTGACCAGGAATTGAACCTTGACCTCCTGGTTCATAGGTTGATGCTCAACCACTGAGCCACACTGGCCAGGCTTGACTGCCATTCTTGCCTACAAACTTGGAGGTAATATATCCATCTACAATAACCCCCAAATCCTCTCCTGTCATCAAAATAACTAAAAAAATAAAATTATTAATAACACAACCAGTAGCTAATGTATTCCCAGAATCAATCTATATGTATTTTCTAGTATGAGAGGAATTAATTCATCTCTAATGAATTTTTAATTTTAGTCATGGCTTGTCATAGTTAGGAAGAAGTGCATTTTATACTCCACTTTTCTTTCCAGCTGTTAACACTGGCTAAAGTAGATAAATCTTTCCCTGTTGCTTCTTGTCCTCCATCTGCTCAGCTTGCTCACCACTATGTGATTAAATAGTAATTTATATTGTGAGTATTGAGATATAATCAAATGGCTGCTGATTGATATTGTTAATGTATCTCTTCATGACTTGGAAAAAAAGCAAATCACTTTTTTTCTAATTAACATTCTAGAGCTAATCACTAGACTGCCTCTGGTGGTTTCCCTAAGATGGTTTTCTCTTGTTTTGTATTTTTTTTTCTCTTTAGATAATTATTGATGAACATAAAATTTCCAAAATATCCCAATTAGTACCCAATGCTGGGGTTTCCTTTTAAGCAATCAAGGGTCTCTGATCCATTAACTGAGAAATACTTAAAACTGATTAATAAATATCCTGAGTGAAGGTAATAATTCTCCCCCGTAGAGTTCAATGGCTTTAGACCATTTGAGTGTTATTATTTTTCTTTCAAAATATTTTTTCCTTCTAATTTAGTGTCCACTGTAATCCTGTCTGTCTCCCAGGTTTCCTTATGATTATCACTTCCACCTTTTCTTTGTCTGTTCTATGTCTCTTTCCTTTCACATTTTCTCCCTTTTATTGTTCTTTATTATTTTCTTTTTACTTGTTTCTGAGGCTTCCTGTTTTTCTCCCCATTTCTCCATTTATTTTTCTTAACCCATTCAGATTTTTTCCTTCAGCCATTAATAATGTTTTAATTTTTTATCTTTCTCTATCTCTGTAAGTGTGCTATTTGGCTTCTTAATAGGGTTTGCCCTTTTCTTTCCCCCTTCTCATTCTCTTATGCCCAAATTACAACACTTCTTGAATTTTCTTCTTTCTCATTTTCCCTTCCCCAAAATATTTGCCCTTCAGTTCTCTCTTCTGCTTTGTCATTGAGTGGCATATATTAGGGTGGTTCAGAGACAGATACTTTGTAAATTTTAATATATATAATTAGGTACATAGCTCTGTATCTCTAGGGCTTTTAAAGGTATTAATCTGTAAGGTGATATGGTGTTATCAGATTTAGATGGAAACCAAGAGCAAATAAACCATTTACAGGTAAGACAAATATTTCATAGGGTTACAAGTAAAACTTATGCAAATGCTCAAATTTCATAATTTGGTCTTTGGGGGGCCCTTTGTATGCAACCCTGAGATGATCATCTTAAATGTAACTATGTAATTGGATAAGTTTATTTAAAAGTTACAGAGCCCACATAGAGATATCCTGCTTACTAAAACTGATATTCATTTCCTTGATTAGTTGATCAATGACAACAGCATGTGTTATTAGAACCCTGTATTACTTTAAGATACAGAGGCACACAGTAGTAATGCCCAGCAGTTGTTAAAAGTAGAGTGATTCTGTGCTGATTGAGAAATTGTCACTATTCCCTGATGAGCGGCCACCTCTCCAGCCAGTGTGAACCTCCCACTCTCTTCACATCATCCAGCAACTGCAGACCCCATGCCTGGGCCAGCCAGCAGCCTATGCACCTGCTGCAGCACCCATCCTCAGGGTCTGCCCCACATCTGTTGCTATTTTGAATTTTGCCCTAGACAACTGGATATAGAGACGCATCAATCAGACAATCAAACCTCAGAGGGAAGGTAGGGGAGGGTGGGGGTAAGGGGGAGAGATAAATCAGAGGACTTGTATGCATGCATACAGCCTAACCAATGGACACAGACAACAGGGGGGTGAGGGCATGAGTGGGGGGGGCGGAGCTTGGGGGTGGGAATGGGGAGATAAGGACCTATATATAATATCTTAATCAATAAAGAAAAAAATTTAAAAATGGATATAAAAATAGACTGTTGTTCTTTTTGTTAAACTCACAATCCAGTGCATCAACCAGTACACCCTGAGACATACACACACATTATATGAAAGCCCAGAGGAAATGTTAGTAAAAATAAAACCAATGTCTTGCACTGTCCCCTCTGACATTCCATTTAGTTCTAAAAGGAACCCTCAGCTGGGCTTGGTGTGGGGCGGCAAGGTGAGGCTGGAGCTGGGCAGGTGTGACTGTAGATGCTGTGGAGAGCGCCTGCCCTTTGGCTCCCACTCTGCTCATGGTTATTTTAATGAACAATGGACTATGCAGTGATGGCCCAGCCTTACTTGTAAAGTTGCCAGGCATCACTTGGTATTCCCTCCCAACATTCTGTTTTACATGTAGGTGGCTGTCACAGGCTGATGACAACAGCTTAGGTTTCTAAAAGCAATCAGGCATATAAATGTTTTTTAAAAAAAGGATAAGTGGAATCTCAGCAGGTATGCACATGTTCTACATTTGGGAACAATACATGCTTTTTAATGTAAAAATAAAATCATTAGATTATAAAAGTGAAAGTGATAAACAGCCTAAAAGAAAAGCTTTCAACTAAAAGTTGCAAAAAACATCAAAAATTTGATGTCACAAGAACCATTATTAAATAAACTGTTTTTAAATTTTCCCACAGAAATAGTTTGTCTCTTTTTATGTATATTTTCCTTTATAAAGAGAGTCTCATGGAACGTTCATATGCTAATATTTATTGTAAACAGATTCATAATAAATATCTACTCCTCAACTTGGCATTCATAGTCTTATTCAATCTTTCTCCCAAACTATTGAGTTCCAGACAAGTATGCTACCTAAAGCTCCCATTTGGTTTATTCTAAACATTTGCCACATTTGATCCTTTATTAATGCATCTCACTAGACCTAACATGCAATTTTCCTATATCTATCTACCGAACCTTATCCATTAGTCAACGCTCAGTTTGAATGTCACTGCTGCATGGAGCCTTCATTCTTTCCTGTCGGGCAGGCAGACCTGTTTTTTCTAAACTCACTCTGCATTCAGTGACTAACTCCCTGACTGTACTTACCACATTCAGCTGGGCATTATTGTTAACTGAGTCTATTTCAAATCTTCCCTTTTAAACCACAAGCACTTTGAGACCAGGAATGAAGTCATTACTCACTTGTATAAGGCAACAGTGCATGCATAATGCCATCGTCAGAAGAGGTATTTAATATACAATTAATGAACACAGCATAAAAAACATCAGTTGGCCAAAATCAAGAGCCAACCTTTTTTTTTTTTTAGTTTTATTAAAAATATGTCTAAAAGGTTTGCTCTATTGGATTATATAGCTCAAGCCATTGTATACCTAATTACTCCATTTGCTACAAATGGCCTTGAGTAGGATTACATTAAACACATTAAGCACAGACTTTGAAAGATAGTGAGGGATTAATAAGCCAAAGGGACAATTGGACAAACAAAATTAAGACAGTATTAAGTCATTCAGTTAAGTAAGTTGTGAGATAAGTTGCTTATATTTCCTCCTGTTTGTGAACTCATTATATTAAACTTTAAGAAGAATATTGGCTTATTTTGCAAAACAGAATGAAATATTTCCTGAATTTAATTATGCATCACCAACTTCAGGAGTTCTCTAGGTTTTTCATTAAAAGAACACTTAGGAAATATTATTTTGGTAAAATGTCATGAGGTTACTTGAGATCCCACTCCCCTCAAAACTAATTCTTAGAGCATGTTATACATATATTTTATGTTGTCCTGAGCTTTAGGAGTATATTTTATGCAAGACCAGAATAGAGTGGTGAAAGAAAAAAAGAATTTTCTATAAAAATAATGATTACATTTCAATACATCAGCAACTCAGCGACTTCAGTACGAATCTTGACCAAACCATGGGTAATCTTGGACATTATAATATTCCATTAATATATCACTGCAGTATCTTCCACAGGACAATAACTATTTCACAAAGGAAATGGCATAGTAGTTGGGGCTCCTAGTTTCAATTCCTATTTCTACTCGAGTCTTAATTTTTTTCCAGTTCTATCATATTTTCTTCCTTGCTTTTATAACCAGTAGTTAGTTTCTCTCTTTCTATATCTCCCCTCTATATTAATGCATTATATATTGAAATTAAATTTATAATATATAAGTTGAATTATATGATAATTAAATATACATACTAGTATTTTGTGTATATATATACATGTGTATATATATATATATATATATGTAATAATGCTAACTTAATGTCTTCAGTGAGCATCCTATATACCTTTTAAGAAAAACCCATTTATAGGTTGCTTAAGGATTTGTAGGGTTTTGTCAATTATAATATATTAAAATTGTCTGTGAGTATATATATATATATATATATATGTATATATACATACAGATACACATATACATGTGCATGCATATACATACCAGATAATAAATTTGAATATGTATATAACTATATATTCAAATTTTATACTTTAACATTTATTTAACTAAAATGTAGTTTCTGTGTCTTTCTTATAAATTTACTCAAACTTATTATCCAATATAAATGGAGCCATTTGTCTATAGTAAGTCAATTGGTCAATGGATCCATATTAAACAAAAACTGTTAAATTCCAGACCTTCTGGGCTGGGGATGTTTGCCTTAATCAGCCCTTTTGTTTAAGATACAGGAAGAGGATTTTTAACTGGTAATTAAGTAACCACTAAGGGAACCAAGAAATATTTACAAACAAGTATTATTAAAAACTCCATATCTATAAAATGCCACATACCTTCATGTAGGGTTGGGGGGACAAGAAGAGACAAACCAAATAACTCACATGCTTATATGCGTTGTCCATGGACATAGGCAATAGGGCAATAGGGTAGTGAAGACATGGGAGGGGGGTAGGGATGGGGAGAAGAGGAGTAAAGGGGAGATAGGAAATATATGTAATACTATCAATAATAAAAAGTATATTAAAATATAAGTAAAGAAATAAACAAACAAACTCCTTCACATGACCTCATGAAAAGTTACATATAAAGAAAGAAACAAAACAAGATGGTGATTGTGATGGTAGTACATGCTAGTAAACATCTATTTTGCATTCAGTTATAATTGTTAAAATGTGCCCTAGGAAGCAAAAGATGAAAAGAGAGGATTCATGTGTATTTTATATTCTACAATGAAAACTGAACTTACTGAATTTATATGATAAAAATCCAAGGAAAATAAAGATATAAATGTAAAATTAAAATCTATGATTGAGGCATTAAGATGTAATATTGATACCAAAGAGAAACTTAAATAAGTGAGAAAGATCTTTCCAGATTCATTGGTCGAAGAGAAAAGGAACAGTGGAAAAACTAGAGATGTGCATATAAAATGAAGAGACAACATCATGACAAAAATAATTATATTTATGAAGATGACTGCAGAGAAAAGTAAATAAAATAAAAATAATGTTAATATAATTACAGATGATGACAATAAAATATTTTGTTTAAGAAAGTTAAAAGAAAGCAGTGATATGAATTTATCCATTTTCCTATGCTTACATTTTTTGATGTTATTAAAAATATGTTCAAATACATTTTTAAAAACCAGTCTGAATTAGAGGTAAAGAGTATACACATACCAATATTCTTTAGAAAAAAAGTATAAAAAATACAGACATCTAAAGATGATAGAAAACAAAGGAAAAGACATAAATCAGAGGCTATTAAATTTAGTAAGAAAATTACACACATCCATCATAAAGGAAATACAGTGGCACATTTTTGTTTTTATAAATGTGTGTATTTGTGTTTGGTGTATATGTTTGAATGGTGTGTAAATATCCATTTAATAAAATAATATCTTTATGAGAATAGTGGCTTTGTAATACAGCTTGGTATTTGGTATTGAGATCCCACCTACTTTGTTCTTCTTTCTCAGGATTGCTGCAGCTATTCGGGGTCTTTTTTTATTCCAGATGAATTTTTAGAAAGTTCGTTCTAGGTCTGTGAAATATGCCGTTGGTATTTTAATGGGAAGTGCATTGAATTTATAGATTGCTTTGGGTAGTATGGACATTTTAATGATGTTGATTCTACCAATCTATGAACATGGTATGTTCTTCCATCTGTTTATGTCTTCAACTATCTCCTTTTTCAGTGTCTTGTAATTTTCCACGTAGAGGTGTTTTACCTCCTTAGTCAAGTTTATTCCTAGGTATCTTAATTTTTTTTGGTGCGATGGTAAATGGAATTGCTGTTTTAGTCTCTCTTTCTATAAATTCATTACTGGTATATATAGAAATGCCATAGATTTCTTGGTGTTAATTTTGTATCCTGCTACATTGCTGAATTCATTTATTAAGTCTAATAACTTTTTGATGGAGTCTTTAGGGTTTTCTATGTACAGCATCATATCATCTGCGAATAAGGGCAGTTTTACTTCTTTTCCAATTTGGATGCCTTTTATTTCTTCTTGTCTGACCGCAATGGCTAGTACTTCCAACACTATATTGAACAGGAGCGGTGAGAGTGGGCAACCCTGTCTTGTTCCTGTTCTTAGGGGAAATGGTTTTAGTTTTTGCTCATTGAGTATGATGTTGGTTGTGGGTTTGTCATATATGGCTTTTATTATGTTGAGGTATGATCCTTCTATTCCTACCTTGCTGAGAGTTTTTATTAAGAAAGGTGTTGGATTTTGTCAAAACAGCCTGGTATTGGCACAAGAACAGACATATAGATCAATGAAATAGAACAGAAAACCCAGAAATCGACCCAAACTACTATGCTCAATTAATATTCAACAAAGGAGGCATGAACATACAATGGAGTCAAGATAGTCTCTTCAACAAATGGTGTTGGGAAAACTGGACAGACACATGCAAAAAAATGAAACTAGACCACCAACTTACACCATACACAAAAATAAACTTAAAATGGATAAAGGACTTAAACATAAGATGGGAAACCATAAAAATCTTAGAGGAATCCACAGGCAGTAAAATCTCAGACATATGCCGAAGCAATTTCTTCACTGATACTGCTCATAGGGCAATGGAAACTAAGGAGAAAATAAACAAATGGGACTACATCAAAATAAAATAAAAAGCTTTTGCACAGCAAAGGAAACCATCAACAAAACAACAAGAAAGCACACTGCATTGGAGAACATATTTGCCAATGTTATCTCTGATAAGGGTTTAATCTCCAACATTTACAGGGAACTCATACAACTTAACAAAAGGAAGATAAACAACCCAATCAAAAAATGGACAACAGACCTAAATAGATACTTTTTGAAAGAAGACAGAAGGCCAAGAGACATATGAAAACATCCTCAAAAAGTCACTAATCATCGGACAGATGCAAATCAAAACGATGATGAGGTGCCATCTCACACCTGTCAGAATGGCTATCATCAACAAATCAACAAAAGACAAGTGCTGGCGAGGATGTGGAGAAAAAGGAACCCTCATGCACTGCTGGTGGGAATGCAGACTGGTGCAGCCACTGTGGAGAACAGTATGGATTTTCCTCAAAAAACTAAAAATGGGACTCCCATTTGACCCAGTGATCTCACTTCTAGGAATATATCCCAAGAAACTAGAAACACCAATTAGAAAGGATACATGCACCCCTATGTTCATAACAGCACAATTTACCATAGCTAAGATTTGGAAACAGCGTAAGTGCCCATCAGCAGATGAGTGGATTAAAAAATGGTGGTATACCTACACAATGGAATACTACACTGCGGTAAAAAAGAAGGAGTTCTTACCATTTGCAACAGCGTGGATGGAACTGGAGAGCATTATGTTAAGTTAAATAAGCCAGTCAGAGAAAGATAAATATCACATGATCTCACTCATTTGTGGAATATAATGAACAACATAAACTGATAAACAAAAACAGATCCAGAGATAGAGAAGCATCGATCAGACTGTCCACAGGTCATCTTACAGCCCATGACTCAAAGCTCCCTCCCACATCCCATTGTTAACATGGCTCCGGGCCCTCTCTTTTAAAGCACACTGCTACTCTCTGGCTGGCCCAAGGCACCAGGCAAAGAGAGACACTCCAGACAGGCATGACATTCCAAGGGCTTAGAGGTGACCTCTCAGAATCCAGAGAAAAAGCCAGAACTCTTTTGTGCCACATTAAATTCTTGACTACACAGTGTCAATTTTCATTTAAGTCATCAACATAAAGTTTATGTGGAAAGTTGATATTACGAAGCTTGTGGTCCATAAGACAGCTGGTTGAAAAGTAACTTTTAGGCTCTGTAGCTCAGTTGGTCAGAGTGTCATCCTGATACACCAAGGTTGGGGGTTTAATTTTCAGTCAGGGCACATACAAGAGTCAACCAATGATTGCATAAATAAGTGGAAAAACAAATCAATGTTTCTCTTTCCCCCTCTCTCTCTCCCCCACTTCTGCTCTCTATAATTAACATTAAAAATGTTTTAGGGATTAGATTATGGTTCACTCAGCTTGTTTTATATTCAGAAGATTCTTAGAAGATATTAAATCATTACCAGTATGTGATACAGAAAATATCTTTTAAATGAAAATATCTTTAAAATAGGACTTTTAACTTCAATTGCCATAGAAATAAAACAATATTAACATTAGAAATAAATCTAGTTTCAAGTAATTATTCCATATTAAGTCAATCCCTTTTTTATAATTCTGGAGTAGAAATATCTTTAAAACATTACTTTAAAGATGCTCTAAAATTAAAATGGCCAACCTTAAAATATCAGCTTTTGGAAATAGTTCTCTTTCTGGAACCTAATAAGCCAAGTTGTTCTTCCCCCATCCCCAAGAGGGAAAATACATTTTATGATTATGTTGTAAACCATTAAGTGTACAGTGTTATAATGAAAATGCTGACATAGTTTTAACCATAGTAATGAAATTTGCATCACTTTAATGTCTTAGCTGCTACAGGGAAAGACAATCAAGACATTATCTAATACTTTGTCAGGTGAGGAGGGGGAGGGTACTGTTCAAACCCGCATAATTTGATTCTCTCTGAGATACCTCTAGCTCTACATAAACAGTCTGTGTTTCCTTCCACATACGCATATTCTATTCATAAAAGAAAATGGAAATTCCCTATGCTTTCTTCAGATTTCAAAATTGGCCTCAGAGATAACTCAAATGTGCTTCCTCCTCATTATTCAGAAGTAACCAGCTGAAAGTTTAAAAAGAACTGTGAATATCAACATATAAAACTGGCAACCAAACATTATGGCATAATCCCAACACTTCAGTTTTAAATTTACTCACACTAGACACTATACTCAGACTAGATACAGGTGGCATTTTATCTATGCTTATACTACATACAGGTGGAACTTTATTTCCACCCCACATTTATTTTTTCATCTAACTTCTATTTTAGTCTTTTCTATTCCTTCTCAAGGTGTAAGTTCTTTTGAGGCTAGAGATAATGAATTCATCACCAATGCATTTTCCACAGGGGAGAATAGGTTCTTATTAACTTCTATAATTACTATTCCTAAAATTGTATTAATTTAACAAACCTGCAAAATGGTTGTTAAATTGTACTTTCTTCCATTTTTTTTACGCAGTGAAATTCTTGGTGTGCAACCAGAGATATTGTTTCTTGTTTCTTAGATTCACACCCCTTTGCTGATCACCAATAGTGCCCAAGGCCATCAGCAGAAAATGTCCAAATATGCCTCTTCTCCAAGAATCGCCTTGTGTGTGCCTATCTAAAGAGAAGAAAGTGTGATGTGGAAAAAAATATTTTTAAAAGCCTGTCCTCTATTCTACTGAGAATCTAAATCTCAGAAATGTGACTTCCCAAACATCTGCTCGGGAACACGGTAAGGCTGGCCCACGTGCTTATGAGTCCTGGAACTGCCAAAAGCGCCCCATGCGTGGGAGGACCGGCTGGCGCCCAAACTGAAATGGATCAAATGGAGGGCAGACTACAGCAGGTTCAGGAAAGGCAGCGACATGGGACAGGACAGGTGCCAAGTTCGCTCAGAAGCGACCTACATATGTCCGTTTGCTTTGTAACTGTAGTCTGGTTTATTGCGTTTCAGAGGGTGAATTAAAACACAAGAGATTGTGAGAGATGATACTTCATCTCAGCTGAAAATAAAATTAGGCACAGATGGTGAGGATCTGGTCCTCCTCTTACCTGGAGATACAAAGGTGCCAGTTTGTCAATGAATCGCCTTACTTGGCTGCAGTCATACAAATCACAGTGGGGGGGTTTAGTGATTTAGGTAATTGCTCTTTTCTTCCTCTAATCCCTCAAACAATTTCTAGAGTACAAAATGCCATTCTTATAATTGTGCTGATTCAGGTTTGGGAGATAAAACAAAATGAAAACTATTAATGCAACATGTCATTCAACATTTTAAAAAAATAAAGAATAGAGAGAAAGGGAAAAAACTCAACATGCTTAATTGAATCTATAAGAGTTTAGGAAATGTTTTCATTGCACAGATAGGTGATGAGGGTTAAAGAATGAAAACTGTGTTTTGTCATAAATACTTGCCTACAAAAGAACCAGTGAGGACTGGAATAGATTATTCTCTCTAAGTACTTATTCATTTACATATAAATATGAACTAAAATATTTAATTACCAAACAATTCAAACATAGCCAATAGGAGAACATATAATTTTAGACACATCTAATCACCATTTATTAAATTTTAATAATTTCCATAATGGATGTATGTGTATATGATTTTGTATGTTTACATAGGAAAATATTGTGTCTATGTTCTAGAAATGTGCTGTGATATCCATTAAATAGAAATAATATTTGTTTATTTTACATAAATCACATTATATCACAAAATGATGTTTTTGCATATGGTTAACTAGTCCATTACTTTGCCCATTGATTTTGGTTGCCATCTTGATATAAGGGTGTCCCAAAAAAGTATACATACACTTTGAATAATTATAAAGGCATTTCAAATTAAAATGTATTTCACTTTCAAAATTGAGCTATCAGTTATTAAAGTGTGCATACATTTTTTGGGGGACACCCTGTATATGGGTTTTTAAATTTCTTTCTTTTTTTAAAAAAATATATTTTATTGATTTTTTACAGAGAGAAAGGGAGAGGGATAGAGAGTTAGAAACATCGATGAGAGAGAAACATCGACCAGCTGCCTCCTGCACACCTCCCAGCAGGGATGTGCCCGCAACCAAGGTACATGCACTTGCCAGGAATCGAACCCGGGACCCTTCAGTCCGCAGGCCGACGCTCTATCCCCTGAGCCAAACCGGTTTGGCTTAAATTTCTTTATAAATTTTCATTTATCTCTTTATCCTTATGCCATTACCACACTGTTTGAATTACTGGTTTATAATAAACTAGAGGCCCGGTGCACAAAAATTTGTGCACTCAAGGGGGTCCCTCAGCCTGGCCTGTGCCCTCTTGCAGTCTGGGACCCCTTGGGGGATGACCACCTACTGGTTTAGGCTCACTCCCTGGGGAATAGGGCCTAAGCTGGCAGTCAGACATCCCTCTGGCAGCCTGGGAGCCCTCGGGGGATGTCCACTTGCCAGCGGGGAGCAGGCCTAAGCTGCAGTCGGACATCCTTAGTGCTGCTGAGGAGGTGGGAGAGGCTACTACCACCACCACTGTACTGGCAGCCGTCAGCCTGGCTTGTGGCTGAGCAGCGCTCCCCCTGTGGGAGTGCACTGACAACCAGGGGGCAGCTCCTGCATTGAGCATCTGGCCCCTGGTGGTCAGTGTGTGTCATAGTGACCAGTCATTCCCAGTCTTTCTGCTGTCAGGATCAGTTTGCATATTACCCTTTTATTATATAGGATAGAGGCCTGGTGCATGGGTGGGGGCCGGCTGGTTTGCCCTGATGGGTGTTTGCAGGCTGGTCACACCCCCTTCAGGGTGGGGGTCCCCGCTGGGGTGCCTGGCCAGCCTGGGTGAGGGGCTGATGGCTGTTTGCAGGCTAGTCAAGCCTCCCCCCCACCAAGTGGGGACCCTCACCCCATGGAGGTTTGGCCAGCCTGGGTGAGGGGCTGATGGCTATTTTCAGGCTGGCTACACCCCCTTTAGGGTGAGGGGTCCCCACTGGGGTATCTGGCCAGTCTGAGTGAGTGGCTGAGGGCTGTTTTCAGGATGGCCAAGTCCCCCGGCGACAGAAGCTCCCAGCCTCTCCTCTTTTTCATTTTCTTTTTTATTCTGGGATTTATTTACCTTCTATAATTGAAACTTTGTTGCCTTCAGTGGAGCTCAGAACCGGCTCCTGCTCGTTCCAACTCCATGGCTACAGCTGGCTGAAAGCAGGTATCTGGGGTTTATTTATCTTCTATAATTGAAACTTTGTTGCCTTCAGTGGAGCTCAGAGCTGGCTGGGAAGCTTGGCTTCCTCCATCACTGGAGCAACCAAGCCTCCTGCTCACTTCAGCTCTGTGGCTGCCAGCCGCCTACTTGGTTGGGTTAATTTGTATATAGTCACTCTGATTGGCTGGTGGGCGTGGCTTAAGGCATAGCAAAGGTATGGTCAATTTGCATGTTTGTCCTTTATTAGTGTAGATTTTATCTAATGTGGCAAGTTTGGCCTGTAAATTTTATACATGTAAAATTTTTATTTTTAGAATATTATTTATAATACAAATACATATGCAATTTATATCCATAAAATATATATAATTTTAATCTGATTTTCTAAATTTCCTTAAATTATTATTTCTTAAAGTTTTTCTTAAAAATAGTGCATTTATTTTTAGGAAATAGATTTTGTCTAGCTTTTAAATTTATTTTCTCAAATTGTTCACATCATTTTTCTCTTATTATTGAAAAACATCTGTTGGCATATGCAATTAGGTCCAGTACTATTTCAAAAGATATCATGCATATTTTATTCACAATATTAGCCATTCTTAAAATGTAGTATGAGATCATTTCACCTGATATTATGCAGTAGAGTAATCCCAATTATATGTCATTTTAATGATAGTCCCTGTGACCTCTCTTATTTTTTCTTAACTAGTCTTGCATTATGGTTATGTCTGTGTCTTTTCAAAGAAACATCTTTGGTTTTAATTTTGTTCTTCCAACAATAGTTATTAGTTTCTGCTCTTGTATTTAATATTTATTCTACTTTGTGTTCTGCGATTCATTTTCTTTTATCATTTCTGAATTTTGTAAAAAAAGAGAAAGAAAACCAGTATTTTAAACTTTTACCAAATGAATTCCTTACATGTATGGAATATTTTTATACATTGCAATACAGGTATTTTGTTTAATTCTATATTTATTGTATTTCTCATGTTTTCCTTTCTGTACTTCTTGACTTTGGGTAGATCAAGTTTCATGTATTTCCTTTTCTTTTGATCCTTCTTATTTGAAAGTTGTATATTCTATTTACCATTAGAACTTTCGCAACAAATCTTGACCTAAAAATGTTTATTATTTTCAAGAGCTCTAAAGTTTTTCCTTTACACAATGATTTAAATCTGATCTCTGATCTGTTGGTTCATCTAGTATTTTAGCTCTTTTTTATTTATAACTCCCCAAATAACCATTATGTTATATTGACTTTAGTGGTTAGTGTTTATTTAAATTTATCATTAAATATACCCGTTTATTTGCTTAGTATCATGTCTTTAACCCAGGGGTGGGCAAACTTTTTGACTAGAGGGCCACAATGGGTTCTTAAACTGGACTGGAGGGCCGGAACAAAAGCATGGATGGAGTGTTTGTGTGAACTAATATAAATTCAAAGTAAACATCATTACATAAAAGGGTACGGTCTTTTTTTTTTTTAGTTTTATTCATTTCAAACGGGCCGGATCCAGCCCGCGGGCTGTAGTTTGCCCACGGCTGCTTTAACCCCTATCTCTCTCCTATTTTTAAGGCGTTTGGGTTTCTCTGACTTAACTACATTCCATATAACTCATTAGAATTTGTAAGTGGATGATGCCAATGTTTTTTTTTAATTGAAATGTGACCTTACTCTTAATCTTACACACAGTTTATCTGAGTATAGAAATACAATGTGTTTTATTTCTGTATTATGACTTGAAACACTAGAATTTCAGTTTGATCAAATATCAAACATGCTTTCTTAATTTTTCAGGGTGTTGAATTGTTTGTTTTGGCTTTTATTACCATTTGCATTACTTACATCATTTTATGCATAGTGGTTTTATACTTCTCAAATATGTTAATTAACCCAGATAATTCTGTACTAATTACTGTGATTCCACCTCTTGGTGACTTGTTTTCTCATGTGGCTATTAAGCTTTAGATTTTTACCCATTTTTAACAAAGATTGTTTTTCTCAGCAAATGATATATTATGGATCCTAGAATTTCCGTGGACACAGATCTCATTATTATATTATTTTCTTAGCTTCAAATTTCTTTATCATGTGAGCCAAGTAGATTAAAATCACATAACCACAGATGGTACAGGGTTGAGATGTTTATGCTTTTTTAAAAATATTTATGTTTCTACTTATAAACTTTGTTAGAAGAAAACTTTTCTTGACATTTCCCAGGGCAAAGATCAAATTGTCTAATTTTCTGACCCAAGTTTTTTAATGTTATTTGTTATGGAAAATCCTGATACTGTGGCTCATTTGCTTTCTTGACAATTTTTCTATGTTCCTATCTCTAATAACAACTATTGAAATTAACTGATAGCTCCTTGACTAACCTAAACTCTACTTTGAAAAAGTTTATATTTTTATCATTAGTTATATATTTGATCTCATTATCTAATATGTATGAGAGAATGTAATTGAAAAAGATATGAAAATACATGGCTAGGTGAGGAAACCAAATTAAAAATGGTTACTATAAATAATAAATAAGTCTGGCCTATGTAGCTCAATGGTTGAGTGTTGACCCATAAACCAGGAGGTCCCGGTTCAATTCTAGGTTAGGGCACATGCCTGGGTTGCTGACTCGATCCCCAGTGTGTGGTGTGCAGGAGGCAGCCAATCAATGATTCTCTCTCATTATTGATGTCTCTCTCTCTCTCTCTCTCTCTCTTTCTCTCTCTCCCTTGTCTCTCTGAAATCAATAAAAATATATTTAAAAAATAATAATAAATGAGACATTAAACAATTTTAAAAACAGTGAAAACAATGTTCTTTCTGAAGTTTAAGTAAGATATCATGACTGGTTTGCTATAGTCAGTTTGAAATTAGAAATATAATTAAGAAACTAAAATTTGGAGAAGACAGTGAAGCATGGTGGCAACTATGCTTGGTGGGAATTGCTGTCTAATATTTTAACCCTGCTGACTTGGCTTCTGTCATTATTTGCTTGCTAAAATAATAGAAAAGTTATTTTGGTTTTCTGAATTATATAAATCATCCCATTCGATTGAATACCCTATTGATTGTGATTTGAATACCCCATTGGTTGTGGTCATACTGGTTTTAGAAAACACATTCCTCTGTACTTGGAGACCAGGACTGCACAATTACTCTAAATTGCCCCAGTGGCTCCAGATAATGTGTTTCCGTTGACTCAGTGGTCCCAAGACCCGAAACTATAATTAATCTTTGTAGATAACTAATCGGCTCAATCTAGCTTCTGTAACAAACTGTTTTTGCTAACCAGGTTCCTCATTTCTAACCCCAAGATGTAATCAATACCTTTGTGATTTTTGCCTATATAAATCTGGTGTTGCGGTCATTTAACCACTGCGAGATTTGGAGAGTGAATTGCCCCCTCGTAGTCCCAGCTTTGAAATATATGTGACTCCTTAATTCAGCTTCTTGAGGCGTCCTTGTGTGATTTGGGGTACATTACAACAATAGTATTATACTGATATGTGTCCTTCAATATTTCCTGAGTGTTATTAAAAATCAATCCACATAGTATTATTATTAACTTTATGGAAGAAATAAAAAAATCTTTAGCTAAAGTCACATTGACGAGATCTATATACTTTTACCTCTATAAGATTTTATTTCCCAGAATCTTGTAACTACAGGCTCATTTTATAAATTTATGGATATACCATGTTTTTCTCATATTAGTCAAGTAAAATTTGGTGTATTATTGCTGAAGTTTACAAAATGCATTAAACTTGGGTAACATGTGATTATGTTCTCAAGAGGTAGATTAAATAAAGTTCTTGCAGAAGACAACGTAAATTGCTCCCAGAACTAGGAAGTAGCAACCATATACTCCCATTCCTCTGCCCCTCTAATGACATAAATTACTGGTGACAGTGCTCGAATCCGCATCTGCAATGAATGCAGTTGTTCAGGAGAATAGCTTTTGCTCTATAGCATCGTCTTGAGCAGGGCACACAATCAAGTAGCCACTGATTGCCAAGTACATTTAGGAGTAATCTGGAGTAAACTAAACTACTGTTACAAGGCCATTACCTAGAAGCATTTGTAATAAAATGGAAAATACCCCTTTAAATTAAACTATGTAACTACTAAAGCTATAGCAACAAAAAACATTCTACAAAATAATGGGAAGGGTTGTTGGGCTTTGAGAATTAGTTAATTTCCCTAGTTTCCTGCAGTTTGGATGGTGTCACATTAGTATAACAAAAGAATCTGCAATATCTCATAAGAAAATTATTTTCTTTCACTAATAAAGTGTTTCATTCACTAACGATTTTTGAACTTTTACAATGAGAGAGAACGAGAGAAGTGGACAGAGAGAAAAAGAGACAGAAAGACATAGAGACAGACAGAGAGAGGCTTATTAACTTGAAGACAGAAAAAATATCTGGTGGTTTGTCAATGTTCAGATATTAACTGCTGACATGTAGTTTATTGATAAGGATAAATTAAAGATTGTGCAAATCAGACTGTGTCAATACTCTAATGAAGGGACTTTTATTTTAAACCCAAGGAGATTATTTAGAGATAATTTAGCTCAATATATTTACTATTGATATCAAATTTTTGGACTGGAACCCCGATTCTTTGTCCACTGGAATCAAAGAATGAATCTACGGACAGAAAGTGGTATAGCAAAGGTGGAAATTTATTGAAGAATAGATACAGACTCCCATGTGGGGAGAGGGAAGAGTCCCACAGAATGAACTCCCATGTAGGGAGGCAGAAAGGGTCCCATAGAACAGACTCCCAAGTAGGGAGGGGGAAAAGGGTCCCACTGAGTTCCTTTTCCCTACGGCTTATAAAGGCTGCACTTCCTGTGTCCTGTGTCCTGATATCCCCTCTGATTGGTCAATATTCCCCTTTGAGTTGGTTACTATAGTAACTCCTGGGCTCATGGGACATGTGAGGTTCTCCCCCGCCCCTTCCTTATTGTTTTCCTATTCCCTTTGGGCTTTCTCCTCCTTCTGAATGAAGGGCTTCCTTCTCTTTATTTTGTAAATATAGACCTTTCCTGGCTACTTCCAGTTCCCTTGTCTTATGTAACTGCACCTGGCTTCCTTGTGTTACGGAAATGCACCTTCTCCCAGTCTGTAGCCCCATGCTTTTCCATGGATCCCAATTCTAAAAAATCTCTAAGCCTGCCTATGTTCCCCAAAAATTCCTGCTTCACTATTTATAAGGAAGTGAAGACCAAGTAGTTTGAGTGTAGTATTACATGTAATTGGACATCATACCTGGCATCTGTTGACAGTCTTTAATCTAATGGAGACTATTTTCCTTAAAAAAACAACACTAAGCATAATTACTTGCCTCTGCAATTAAGGGCTACTACTTGCTCTTTCTCACTCCAGGGTCACATAATCTTGAATGAAATCTATGAACATATCACTAAACTCTTCCTCTGATACGTTAGTTATCTATTGCTGCATAACAACTAACCCTAAAATGCAGTGACTTAAAACATTTATTATCTCACAGTCTCTGTGGGTCAGGAATTCAGGAGCAGCTTAGCTGGGTTGTTCTAGCTTGGGGACTCTCAGGATGTTATTCTTGGGTTTTTCAACTGATATTATTGCCATTGAACATTTGAATAGGCCTAGAGGATCTACCTTCAAGGTGGCTCACATCCCTATGAAGTTAGGGCTGATCATTGACTCATTGACTGAGGGCTTTAATGCATCAACACATTGTTAGCTTGATAGGCTGCTTGAATTACTTCATGGCATGGAACTTGGCCTTTCCCAGGTAATGCTCCAGGATCACAAGGATAAAGTCACAATATCTTTTATAATCTATTCTTGGAAGTCAAATCCCATCATTTCTGCAATAATCAATTGGATAGAAAGGTCAACCCTATTCACATGAGAGGACTACAGAGTGTCATGAGTATCAGGAGAGAAGAATCATCTGGAGCCTTTTGGGAAACTGGCTACCATACCTGACTACATAGCATTATAGAGAATAGTAGTATTCATTCATTAATAGACACTGATTCCAGGTTATCAAAGGTGATTGTTGCATAAAAAGATAAATACTTTTTAAAAATATATTTTATTAATTTTTTAGAGAAAGGAAGGGAGAGGGATAGAGAGTTAGAAACATTGATGAGAGGGAAACATCAATTCAGCTGCATCCTGCACACCCCCTACTGGGGATGTGCCCGCAACCAAGGTATATGCCCTTGGCTGGAATTGAACCTGGGACCCTTCAGTCTGCAGGCCAACACTCTATCCACTGAGCCAAACCAGTTAGGGCAAGATAAATATTTTTGATAGCTAAATTCCCATGTGTGCAATTCTTTCAGCATTGTCTGTAAATACTTTGGCAAAAATTTCATTTTTGTCATTACTGGGTAAAGATAGTAGGCTTCACTGTAGTAAGAGTAGACTGCTGGAGGCTGAGTACAATAGTTAGCATAATATATGTGAGAAGTTCCTCAGAAGGCTGATGGACATCTTCAGCAGGGCTGAAGATCTGCATATTATTACCTGCTGCCAAACAGCTGAGGGCAATTCCCCTAATCTGATAATCCTTTATTGTTTACCAAACCTTACCTTTGATATGTACATCTGCTTTGCTAAAGGGAAAAATGTATTAATAAAAAGCCCTGGGTCCGGAGATTCAGAGAGCTTAGTCATTAGAGCTAAGTTTCTGCCTGGCTTTCTCCCATGCCTTCCAAATTTATATTTCTTGTCTAGTCTCTATTCATTTATGTTACAGCCCCTTCTCCAGATTCCTGAACCCTTGCTGCAGAAAGACTGCGGCAGTAGACGTTCCTTGACTCATAAAATGATTTTAAGTCCTGAGGGAAAGGCTCTAGGCTGAGTGTTCAGGATCAACTTCATGAAACATGTGCAGAATTGTCATGACAAAGCAGATGCATATCTTGGAGCCATGCCATTTCTGCCATAACTTAATTCTATAAATCACTGTCCTAATATGAATGGATTTCTTCATGATTCTCACTTCTGAATCACTCTCATGCAGGTGTGTCTAACTGGCAGCATCAGCCATATACCTTGAGTTTAATATTCAATGAATCTCAGGTATATAATTTCTGTGTATAAAAAGTAAGTTTCACAATGTAGTTAATTATCAAAGTGTAGCAAATGTGTTCGAAGTTTTTGTCTAAAGTAAATGAGCTTCTACATGGCTCCTTCTCTTTCCAACACTCTCTCTCCCTCTGATATCTTGTTCTCTCTCATTCTTTCTCTCTCAGTTATATTTTCCTAATATTACCATATTTACTTAATATATTTTGAAGAGCTATGAAAATTGCCTTGTATTCATACTGTCTATATGTAATGAGCTTCCTATGTAATAGATATATTTGATTGTTTGGCAATTAATATTGCCATCACTATTGTTTTTTCATTTGTGGTTGTCAAATATAATTTTGACCTTCATTTTATATTTATGCTTAATGGGCCAATTTTTAAAAATATCTCATGAACATGAAGTCACTTAATATTTATTTTAAATCTAATCTGGGATTCATATTTTGGGCACTATTTTCCTAAATGAAAATTTAATTTATATGGTACATCATTAATTTAAATTCCTCAGAATTTAATCTGCTAATTGCTACACCCATCATGATTTTAATTCAAAAATCTTATTTTTCCTCCCCCATTGAATCCTTTTCAAAATCAGATGGTCCCTCTTCATGACATGCTGCTTTGATTTCATAGGAGCAACAAGCATCTTCTTGAAAGTTGTTGAAAACAGTCATTTAAAAAAATTGTTGAGACACCCGGAGGAGAACCAAGATGGCGGCATAGGTTAACGCCGGAGTTTGCTGCTTTGAACAACTACTTCAAAAGTGAAACCAAAAAACGGAAGGGACATCACCCAGAACCACCGGAACGCTGGCTGAGTGGAAGTCCTACAACTAGGAGGAAAGAGAAACGCATACGGAAACTCAGAGGAGGCGCAGTGCTGAAGTCAAATTCTGAGGTGCAGAGTGTGCGGAGCGGGCTGGCGGAGGAGGGCGCGGTTGGCGTTTTCAATCGGGAGGGAGTCGCAGACTCTGAGCTCCAGATCTGGGCGAGTCTTTAGGGACCCAGACTCAAACGGGAGCAGCGGGACTGTCTGGCTTCAGTCAGAGCGAGTGCAGCTTTCTCTCCGAGCTTTGCAGCGGGTGCTGGGACTCAGAGAGGCAGAGCCCCTGGGGACAGGACTGAGAGCCGCCATAACTGCTCTCTCCAGCCCACCCTGTTGATCCTGTGCGACCCGCCCCGCCCAAGCCCTGCACACAGGCATTTGCCGGATAGCCTCAGGCAAACGCCAGATTAGCACCTCCCTAGAGGACAGAAGTTCTCTCACTGCTGACACAGCTGATTCTCATAGCCACTTGGCCTGGAGGTCAAACCCTCCCTGGAATTAGCTACAACAATCAAGATTTAACTATAAGACTACGAACAAAGACCACTAGGGGGTGCACCAAGGAAGCATAACAAAATGCGGAGACAAAGAAACAGGACAAAATTGTCAATGGAAGATATAGAGTTCAGAACCACACTTTTAAGGTCTCTCAAGAACTGTTTAGAAGCCGCCGATAAACTTAATGAGATCTACAAGAAAACTAATAAGACCCTCGATCTTATATTGGGGAACCAACTAGAAATTAAGCATACACGGACTGAAATAACGAATATTATACAGACTCCCGACAGCAGACCAGAGGAGCGCAAGAATCAAGTCAATGATTTGAAATGCGAGGAAGCAAAAAACACCCAACCAGAAAAGCAAAATGAAAAAAGAATCCAAAAATGCGAGGATAGTGTAAGGAGCCTCTGGGACAGCTTCAAGCGTACCAACATCAGAATTATAGGGGTGCCAGAAGATGAGAGAGAGCAAGATATTGAAAACCTATTTGAAGAAATAATGACAGAAAACTTCCCCCACCTGGTGAAAGAAATGGACTTACAGGTCCAAGAAGCGCGGAGAACCCCAAACAAAAGGAATCCAAAGAGGACCACACCAAGACACATCATAATTAAAATGCCAAGAGCAAAAGATAAAGAGAGAATCTTAAAAACAGCAAGAGAAAGAAACTCAGTTACCTACAAGGGAATACCCATACGACTGTCAGCTGATTTCTCAACAGAAACTTTGCAGGCCAGAAGGGAGTGGCAAGAAATATTCAAAGTGATGAATACCAAGAACCTACAACCAAGATTACTTTATCCAGCAAAGCTATCATTCAGAATTGAAGGTCAGATAAAGAGCTTCACAGATAAGGAAAAGCTAAAGGAGTTCATCACCACCAAACCAGGATTATATGAAATGCTGAAAGGTATCCTTTAAGAAGAGGAAGAGGAAGAAAAAGGTAAAGATACAAATTATGAACAACAAATATGCATCTATCAACAAGTGAATCTAAGAATCAAGTGAATAAATAATCTGATGAACAGAATGAACTGGTGATTATAATAGAATCAGGGACATAGAAAGGGAATGGACTGACTATTCCTGGGGGGGAAAGGGGTGTGGGAGATGCGGGAAGAGACTGGACAAAAATCGTGCACCTATGGATGAGGACAGTGGGTGGGGAGTGAGGGCGGAGGGTGGGGCGGGAACTGGGAGGAGGGGAGTTATGGGGGGGAAAAAAAGAGGAACAAATGTAATAATCTGAATAAAGATTTAATTAAAAAAAAAAAAAAATTGTTTCCCTTCTTGCAGAAAGTGTATTACAGAAAAGTTAAGATGTCAACATTTGAAGGAATTGGATACTCACCTTCTTTTGCACCACATAATTCCTTCATATTTCTCTATTTTCTGCCTTTATTATTTAATTAGTTGAGATAAAAGGAATTAGATGCACTAAACTGTTTGATATATGGACGAGATGAGAAAATAAACCATGTATAGGAAGGCAACCAGGAGCAGACAGAGCAGGAAGCAGGATTGCGCTGCACTGAGGGGGGTTGGGGGGGGGCGCTAGTCTTGGGCACAACGAAAGTCACAGAAGAGACACAACCCCACTGGAGATGCCACGTGAGAGGGAAAGACAAACACTCTAATTCTCCTCTCCTCCAGCTCTCTTCTTCCTTCAATGCCTCCCAATGGCCAAAACAAGTGAAGGAAGTGACCCTGGAGATGGGCAACAGCCTGAAAGGTTTGTCTTTCCTTTAGAGGAAGCAAAACAAAGGAGAAGAAGAGACAGAGTGGCATTCTCATTCATCCATCAATTTTATATCAGAAAGCTCCAGCTGCTACCAAATCTGAGTCAACTTCCTGTCTTTATAATGAAGGGACTTTCATCTTTCTAACAGAAAGAGAGACTCAAATTCTCAACAATCATGATTTCCTACTGATAATGGCAAAACACTCTCTTAGAGAGTTTGAAACATTCTAAGAGCAAATATAAAAACTGAGCAAAATATTTAAAAATATTTACTCAAAGGCATTTGAGACCTAATAGAGCATCACAGGCTGAAGGAACCTGGACAACAGATAAAAGGGAAGAGCAGAGAAGTCAAGTTGAAAATTGGCACCACTTTTCCTCCCCATTTGTGAATTCGCCAAAGAACGGACAGGCTGAGTCACTGAGGGGAGATTCCTGGAGGTTTATGAGGCTGGAGGGTCAATCACACCACCAAGGAGGAAAGGCCCTAGGAAATAACTAAAAATTTTACTTGCTTTTTCTAAATAAAAGAGCAAAGAAATACTAATAAAAATAGCTCTTCCTCACACCGCCTGAAGTCCTGTACCATAACAGAGAACAGGTTTTCTAACCCCCACCTTAACTGCCTACTGAAATAAAAATCAAAAAGTCTCTGCAGAAAAATAATCAAATTGCCTCTAAAATATTTCATCCATAATGTTCAGCATTCAAGCAAAATTGCCAATATGCCAGTAGTGAACATTAAGTGATAAGAGAGGGAGAAAGCAAGGGAGTGGCTGGAGAGAGAGAGATTGAGGGAGAGAGAGAGAGACATGCCCATAGCAGATTCAGATTTTCAAGTTAATAGACATAACTTTTAATTTAAATGTATAAATAGATTATGAAAATGAGATAAAAATAAAGAATATCTAATGAAAACAATAAAAATTTAAATAGGAATTCTACAACTGAATAAGTTATAATGTAATTTGGATCAATGTAAATAAGTTCAACAGTATTTTAGATACAAGAGAAGAAAAGATTATTGAGTTGAAAGGTCAGGAAAAAATTGTAAGCACGATATATTGAGAAAAAAAGAATGAAGTTAGTGATCTACTAATAATTGTATATGAACCGGTGAGACAGAGAAAAATGTGAGTACATGTGCCACTGGAGTTCTAGATTGAAACACAAAGTGCAAGAAGGAATAAAATGCCCAAGGACAGTTATATATCTAAGAAAATCTAAGTGAATATTATTATTTACATAATTTCTTATAAGGTTAAGAATATATGATGTTAGAAAGAGAATTACAGGCCAATATCGCCAATGAACAGAGACGCTAAAATCCTCAACAAAATTCTAGCAAATTGGATCCAGCATTACATTAGAAAGATCATACACCATGACTAAGTGGGATTTATTCCAGGGATGCAAGGCTGGTACAATATCCATAAATCAATAAATGTGCTACATCACATAAACAAAGTGAGAGAAAAAAATCACATAATCAT
Organism: Myotis myotis; assembly: GCF_014108235.1. Taxonomy (NCBI): domain Eukaryota; kingdom Metazoa; phylum Chordata; class Mammalia; order Chiroptera; family Vespertilionidae; genus Myotis; species Myotis myotis. The sequence continues at coordinate 48,169,592 of NW_023416401.1, forward strand.
ATTGATGCAGAAAAGGCATTTGACAGAATCCAACACCCTTTCTTGATAAAAACTCACAGCAAAGTGGGAATAGAGGACTCATACCTCAACATAATAAAAGCCTTATATGACAAATCTACAGTCAGCATCATACTCAATGGGCAAAAACTAAAACCATTTCCCCTAAGAACAGGAACAAGACAGGGATGCCCACTTTCACCACTCCTGTTTGACACAGTACTGGACGTGCTAGCCATAGCGATCAAACAAGAAGATATAAAAGGCATCCAAATTGGAAAAGAAATAGTAAAATTGTCATTATTCCCAGATGACATGATATTGTACATGGAAAACCCTAAAGACTCCATCAAAAACCTACTAGAACTAATAAATGAATTTGGCAATGTAGCAGGATACAAAATTAACACCCAGAAATCTATGGCTTTTTTGTACACCAATAAAAAACTCACAGAAAGAAAAACTAAAAAAACCCCAACAATCCCATTTACCATTGCAACAAAAAAATTAAGATACCTAGAAATAAATTTAACCAAATAGGTAAAGGACCTGTACTCAGAAAATTACAGGATACTGAAAAAAGAGATAGAGGAAGACAAACAAATGGAAGAATATACTGTGTTTATGGGTTGGAAGAATCAACATCATTAAAATGTCCATACTACCCAAAGCAATCTATAGATTCAATGCAATCCCCAATAAAATACAAACGGCATACTTCAAAGACCTAGAAAAAACTCTCCAAAAATTCATCTGGAATACAAAAAGACCCTAAATAGCTGCAGCAATCTTGAGATAGAAGAACAAAGTTGGAGGGATCACAATACCAGATATCAAGCTATATTACAAAGCTATTGTCCTCAGAACTGCCTGGTATTGGCACAAGAACAGACATATAGATAAATAGAACAGAACAGAGAACCCAGAGTTCAACCCAAGCCATTATGCTAAATTAGTATTTGACAAAGGAGGGAAGAGCATACAATGAAGTCAAGACTGTCTCTTCAATAAATGGTATTGGGAAAATTGGACAGGTACGTGAAAAAAAATGAAACTAGACCACCAACTTACACCATACACAAAAATAAACTCAAAATGGATAAAGGACTTAAATGTACGACAGGAAACCATAAAAATTCTAAAAGAAGCCATAGGCAGCAAAATAGTAGACATTTGACGTAGGAATAGCTTTACTGATACAGCTCCTAGGGCAATGGAAACTAAGGAGAAAATAAACAAATGGGACTACATCAAAATAAAAAGCTTCTGCACAGCAAAAGAAACCATCAACAAAACAATAAGAAAGCCCACTCCATGGGAGAACATATTTGCCAATGTTATCACCTATAAGGGTTTAATCTCGAACATTTTATAGGGAACTCATACAACTTAACAAAGGAAAGATAAACAATCCAATAAAAAAATGGGCAAAGAACCTTAAACACTTTTTGAAAGAAGACATACAGAAGGCTGAGAGACATATGAAAACATGCTCAAAGTCACTAATTATCCCAGAGATGCAAATTAAAACAACAATTACATACCATCTCACACCTGTCAGAATGGCTATCATCAAAAATTCAACAAATGACAAGTGCTGGAGAGGATGTGGAGAAAAAGGAACCCTCCTGCACTGCTTGTGGGAATGCAGACTGGTGCAGCCACTGTGGAGAACATTATGGCATTTCCTCAAAAAAACTAAAAATGGAACTCCCATTTGACCCAGTGATCCCACTTCTAGGAATATATCCCAAGAAAACAGAAACACCAATCAGAAAGGATATATGAACCCCTTTGTTCATAGCAGCACAATTTACCATACCTAAGATTTGGAAACAGCCTAAGTGCCCATCAGCAGATGAGTGGATTAGAAAACCGTGGTACATCTACACAATGAAATACTACATTGCTGTAAAAAAAGAACTAATTCTCACCATTTGCAACAGCATGGATGGAACTGGAGAACATTATGCTAAGCAAAATAAGCCAGTCAGAGAAAGATAAATATCACATGATCTCACTCATTTGTGGAATGTAATGAACTTAAACTGATGAACAAAAATAAAACCAGAGTCATAGAAGCATCCAATAGACTTTCCAACTTATGAGGGAAGGTGAAGGGTGAGGGGATAAGAGCTCAACCAAAAGACTTGTATGCATGCATATGAGATATAACCAATGGACACAGATGGGGGTATGGAGAGGGGAGGATATGTGAAGAGGGTGGTGGCGGCTGGGGAGTGGTCAATAGGGGATAAAGGCTTTTTATGTAATACTTTAAACAATAAAGGATTTAAATTAAAAAATGAATATGTGTTATTAAAATGTATGATAACAAAACAAGCAGGGAAGTCAGATGGATTTAGAGCAGCGGTTCTCAACCTGTGGGTCGCGAACAATGAAAATACATCCTGCCTATCAGATATTTACATTACAATTCATAACAGTAGCAAAATTACAGTTATGAAGTAACAACGAAATAATTTTATGGTTGGGGGTCACCACAACATGAGGAACTGTATTAAAGGGTCGTAGGATTAGGAAGGTTGAGAACCACTGATTTAGAGTATTATAAACTTTACTAGAGGCCCGGCGCATGAAATTTGTGCACAGATAGGTCTCTAGGCCTGGCCTGCGATCAGGGCCATCTTCCTCAGCTGCCTGCAACTGGCCCCGCCCCCTGCCGCCACCCCCTTCTGCTTCCCCATTTGCCATCAGGTGATCAGAGCCTGCTGGCCAGGGGGAGGAACCGAGAGGTGAGCTGTTCTGCCCGCTCACCAGCCCTGCCCCCAGCCACCACCCACCCCTGGTTTCCTGTTCACCATCAGGAGATGGGAGCCTGCCGGCCAGGGAAAGGGACCGAGAGGTGAGCTGTTCTGCCTGCTCACCAGCCCTGCTCCCAGCCACCACCCACCCCTGGTTTCCTGTTCACCATCAGGAGATGGGAGCCTGTCAGCCAGGGAAAGGGACCGAGAGGTGGTCAGTGGGTCTCATAATGACTGGTCGTGTGGTTGTTCTGGTCATTCCACTGTTAGGGTCAATTTGCATACTACCCTTTTATTATATAGGATATTCGCTAGGTAGTGATAAAAGTAGAAATTATCATTAGACTTAGTAAGTAAGAAATTTATGCTATAATCCAATCCCAAAGGTTACTACTAAAAGAATAATAAAATAGTGTTTATTATTAACAGGATAATAGAGGATAAGAGATGGAATGATTTTTTAAAAAATATTCCAGAAAAGGCAATAAAGGATGTAAGAAAGAATATGGAATAGTTGGGAAAATAAAAAAAAGAGTAAGATAACATTTAAATCCAAATAGATCAATATTTATATTACACATAAATAGAATAAATCTCCCAGTTAAACAATGGTTGTCTGATTGGGAATAAAACAACAACTGTATTTTAAAAAGCAGGCATAAATGTAAAGGTACAGAATGTAAAGGTACAGAAATTTGTCAGTAAAAGGGCATCAAATATATATCATGCAAGCAGTAACCAAGAAAAAGCTGTTGCCCTCTATCAATGTTGGACTGAGTAAGTTCAAGGCAACAATTATTACTAAAGAAAAAGACAGACATACTGCAATAATTCTATATAATAAAGAGCTACTATGCTAATTAGACCAAACAGCTGAATGACCTTCGGGCTTCCTTTCGGACGACCTTCCAGATGAGGCCAGGGCTGTGAGGGCTGCATTGGGCCTCTAGTAAAAAAATAAAATCAGTAGGAAGATCTGAAAGACTTGAAACAAGGTTTACACACTTGCTCTATGTATTAAAAATGGTACCCAGTAATTTCAAAATGCACACTTTCTTCAAATACACATAGACACTTTATAGATTTAGATAATATGCTGGTCCATAAACACACATCACCCAAAAAATTCAATAAAAAATAAAAATAAATTGCAAATAATTAAAACTATACCTAAAATGTGCTCTGACCACAGGGAATTAAGCTAAAAATAAATAAGAATATATAGCTAGGAAAATACCAAATGCTTATAAATTAAGCAATATACTGATAAATAATGCATGAGTTATGGAAGAAATAACTATGAAAATTAGAAAAAGAAATCAAACTGATTGATTTAAAACAAAATCCTACAACTCCATAATTCTATGTCTTCTCAGAGGCTTGTTACAGCATTCTCATCATTCACTCTCTCTACATTTTCAGCTCCATCAAATCCATGTCTTAAGGGCTAATTTACAGGTGGTTATTCCCATAGCCTAAATATGATGCATAGCCTTCTCTTCCTCTAGGTCCCACTCAAAACTAGGAGCCTTACAGATTATTTGGTAAAACAGTCCGGAATGTGCACACACAAATTTATAGAATATGTTGCCTCCACAATCCAAGGAGTCCCAAAGGTGTTTTATATTTGGTCAGAATTAGTGCAACATGAAACACCTCATCTCATTTTAGGGGTGATGTACTGACATGTCGAAGGCCATCTGCTCCCTAAAACCTTTCTTAAAATGTCAGGCCCCGGAATCTTGTAGTTTTATTCTCCCTCTGGGTACCCACATGCCTAACCAGTACATCTGGGTGCTTCTGCTTCCTGCTCGCCAAGGACAATTGTTGCGGTGGAGCAAATTCTGTTTTGTGGGATGTCTATAGGGCTGAAGTTCCGAAGACTTTATTTTAATAGCATCAGGAAAGTTGACATATCCCTGAGGGAAGATAATGAAACTGGCACACTATCTTCCAGCTGAAGGCAAACTGCTCCCATCATCCTGGATGATTGGTTTGGGGAGAAACAGCATTTTGCAGGCCAGTAGAGGTGTTATCAAAGCAAAGCTTTGTTACTTGCTGTAACAAAGATACCATATCTACCAGAGCAGCTGCAACTGGATTGACTATCTAATTATATTTACAATAACCCACAGTCATTTCCAAGATGCATCTGACTTTTATGACAGCCAAACAGGTGAACTCATGGTAGGTGTTAAAGAAATAGTATCTGTCTTCAAATCTTTGATGGTGGCATTAATTACAGCAACTCTCTGGGTGGGGGCGGGGCAGTGATATTGTTGGTTTGTTACTTCAGTGATAAACTCGGTTCCATGGGTTTTCACCTGGCCTTTCCGACTCTACTAGCCCTCACACCACAGGGAAGAGAAAGGGCGGGTGTGGGTGGAAAGTCTGCCAGTTTATGATGATGTCCATTGCCACTGGTCCCAGCTGGAGATGAATTTAGAGCAAATCTGCTTTTATTACCTGGGTTTCATAATTTCTCACTCTGATACTGGAGCCAAGGTGGCATTTCAGTTTATTGGGAATCACATAGACTCTGAGCCAGTATAAAATATTTAAAATTGTATTTCTTTCTCCTTATAGTCTGCTTGTCATATTAGATGTTCTCTGGTCCTTTTGGAGAAAGCCTAAAGAAAGGTTTAAGTGTATTCTCACAGCAAGGTCACCCCTCAGCCTGTTAAATACTCAGAGGGCTTCATGTCTCTGATGAAATGAGTGAAGGTCTAGTTTGTCAGACCTGGGTGGTTCCCAAGATGGGGATTTTCAGTCCTATAGCAGGACCTGGGATGGCCAAGAACCCTGTCTGTGAGTAGGGTTTGGTTGGGAACTGGGAGAAGGACTGTATCTTCCTCTGGTGACGATGCAAATTTCTTTTCACCAAACCTAGGTTTTGTCTTATACAGACTTAGTAATACATCAATAGGCAGCACATCTGTTTTATCCTTAAAGATGTCAAGTTCGGTTAACTACCACTACAAAACTGTCAAAACATTCTGATTACCACTCCAGCCTTGCTGCTGTGATGGTAATTGATTCACATTGTCTGGGACACTTCAATGCTCCTCTCCCACTCTTTAGGATTCCATTATTCCTATTGAAGTCAAGAGCCTCAATTCTATTGCAACCCAATTTCTCTTTTATACCTAGCCTAGGGATAACAGTCACCACTGAGCTATTTAGAAATGCTGATATCCTCACAAGTGCATTTATAAATTCCTTTGTAAAGGAAATGTCTTCTGGGCACTCACAGGATACATTGTTGTTGGAGAGTGAGCGAATTGCACTTATCAAACCCGCTCCAGCATGACTATCTCCTTAGACCTGAATGCCTTCCTCTACATTATGCCAGGGAAGGTTCCACGTTTTTTTTAACCTCATTAACATAAACTATTGAATCCAGAATTCAATAGCCAACTGAGCAACCCAGCTTCTCTAACTAGCACTTAAATTCAGAATGAAATTCAATGCAACATTTCAGGACATGTGGCTTCATCCAGAATTAAATTTTGTTCCTTTTGGGAGACTCTATAAATCTATTGCCATGATTTACCATAAAAATTAATTAACAATATTTTGGGATTCCTTTGCTGTATATATCATGTCCTCCTGGAGGAAACCGAGTGGTTCTCTTTCTGGGGAATCTTGGGGAATCATTAATGTTATTGGCCTGGAGGCAGTTAGAGATTATGGGGTTGGTTGGTTTGAATAAGCTATGTCATGTGACACATTTTAGTAACCTCTATTTGAGGGGTGGCTATTTTTTGACAGTGAAGTTATTGCTTATCCTATTGGCAAGAAGAATGAGGAAAATTCTGTGGTTCAAGCTTCTCCGCTTTGTCCAAATACACACACTATCCTCATCCCAAATCCCAGAGTCCTGCTACTTCTTCATAAATGTCTGATACTTAAGCAATAATGACCTGACCTTAACATATGGGACTGATAATGTTGTGGGGTCAGCGTTGTTTTATTTATGCTTCTGCACATTCAATTTTTGTCCTAATGCTCAGTCATGTCTTTCCTGTAGCTCTGTGAGATGATAAATTCTTTTATGTTTATCACCAAAGTTTTCTAATAACCTAAGCCTGATTTTAACTGAGAATCTATAGACATGAATGTACTATTTTTTTGTCTGTTCTTCTTCACCTTTAGAAGTAGGCAGCACCCTTCTGTACTTGTCATTATCCTTGTTACTTGATTTTCCAAAGGCTTGACGTTTACCAGCCCTTCATCTGAAGCCACTATAGATGATGATATAGGTATCATGTCACTGCATGCCACACATTACCATTAACTCATTTGCCATCTGTGTTCATATTCAAATAGATGACAAGCTCAGCATTGGAATCCCATCATGAGAGGTATTTTTCTGAGACCACTGCTGAAAAAGTACTACAACAATCAGTGTCAAGCCAGGAAAGCAATACCTCTCTGACTAATTTAACATAGAAAGTTGGTAACTGAAGTGATGGAAGAAGCTGACAAGATGATTAGGGGCCAATGAGGCAGCCCGTAGATCACCAGTTGCAGGTTATCAGAACTACACTTAACCTGATGGGAGGAGGATCCAGGAGGCAATAAAACCAGAGCCCAAGAACCTTGCCCAGGGTTCATCAGGCCGAAGCTCAGACACGGCAGGCCTGCTCCATCGGCATTAGAGCCATAGATCTGTAGGCAGTGCCAGAAACACTGCCTAAGAAAAGGAGGGAGAAAAGTAGCCTGGCTTCTCCCTTGCCTTTACCCTCTAATCTCTCTTCACTGACAGTTATTAGCTAAACCTTGCTAAAAGCCAGCTGACAAAAATTGGGATCAACACTTCTGTCATTCAGAACACTATACGGGAGGAGTGAGGAACAAATGGGGACAAGGAGCTTAGGGCTCAGTGGAAAAGGGAGTGGTAGAAGGAAGAAATGAATGGAAGGAAAGGAAAAGGAAGAAGCCCAGAGTAGTGGTGCTGGTAGTGGTGGGGAGCTGCGGCCGGCAATGGGAGGAGTTTGATAGCAGTATGGAATTAGAGTGAAAAACACATTTGTCACTTTTGTGGTTCACCCATCCCATTTATGGATAGCATTCCCAGAGAAAGAAAGTTGCTATGGAATTTTCTCTCTTTAAAACTCTATTGAAAATGGCACATCCATCTCTGAGCCCACCAAGGACCATGATCTCTCTCCGCTTAACATGGCAGACAAGACACATCTAAGAGAAAATGCAGGATATTTCATTGATTTGGGTGAATGTTTAATGTTAGGAAAATCCAAATGACACCCAGGCTACTTCACACCCCAAACTATCTCAGGATCTACCTCTGCTTGTGTCCAGGACAAAGCTCCCCTTTAAGGATACTCTGCTCTGTCAGGGGGACACTGGCGTGTCTGCTGGATCACACAGCTCCAGCTCTCAGTTATCCCCTCAAAGAAAGAGAGAAACCATTCCCATTGCTTGTAGTATCACTAACATTTGGAAGAGACAAGGTTGATGTTATTTCTCATGCTGCAATTTTGCAAGAGCTTACAGCCTTGTTTTTGAAGCTAAATTTAGGATCTTTTTTTTTTTTAATGTGAGTAATTCCTTTGTGACATATCCTAAATTGTTTATATATTGTTTATGCCTTATTCTCAAAATAACATACAGGCTGTCATCTGCTAGTTCTGAAAAGTTTGACACTAATGAGTGCAAGATAGCAAGACAAAGTTATATCTCTTATCAAAACGATGAAAAAAAACGCAACATGTACATGTAACAAAAGTCTAAGTAGATATACACCAGAAAGATAACTCTGGAAATCATTGGAGAGTTAGAATACATGATCATTCTCTCTTTCATAGTCCTTTTTATTTTTCCTCTTATTACATAAGGAGCATGTGACATTATAGTGCTAATGTATAAATAATCTACACTAATAAAATACAAAGATGCTAAATGGCCGTACCTTCGCTATGCCCACCAGCCAATCAGAAGAGTATGCAAATTAACCCAACAAAGATGGCCATTAAATTTGCATACTGCAGGTGGGGCGGGCAGTGCCAGACGCCGCCCACGGGATCCGGGGCACAGATCGGGGAACGGGGAGGCAGGGCGGGCAGCGCCAGATGCCACCTGTGGAGGCGGAACCGGCAATCGCCCCGTCCAGAAGCCTGAGGCCTGGGCAGGGGCAGAGCTGGTGATCGCACAAGGCTCAGGGTCCCCTGCCCAAGCCTAATGCCCCGGCCAGAGGCCTGAGGCCTGAGCAGGAGCAGAGCCTGCGATTGAAGTGGGCTGCAGGTCCCCTGTTCAGGCCTAAGGCCCTGGACAGAGGTCTTAGGCCTGGGCAGGTGATCGGAGCGAACTGGGTGTCCCCTCCCCAGGCCTAACACCCCTCTGGCCTGGGCAGGGGCGGAGCCTGCTATCTGAGTCCCCTGCCCAGGCCTAAGGCCCCAGCCAGAGGCCTGAGGCCTGGGCAGGGGTGGACCCGGCCATCACACGCGGCTGGGGGTCCTCTACCCCAGGCATAATGACCTTCTGACCTGGGCAGGTGCGGAGCCTATGATCGGAGTGGGCTGGGGGGTCCCCTGCCCAGGTCTAACACCCCTCTGGCCTGGGCCGGGGCAGAGTGGGCCATCGGAGCGGGATGGGGGTCCCCTGCCCAGGCCTAATGCCCGGCCAGAGGCCTGAGGCTTGGGCAGGTGATCAGAGCGGGCTGTGGGTCCCCTGACCAGGCCTAAAGCCCCGCCAGAGGTCTTAGGCCTAGGCAGGCGATCAGAGCGGACTGGGGGTCCCCGGCCCAGGCCCAATGCCCGGCCTAAGGCCTTAGGCCTGGGCAGGGGCTGAGCTGGGGATCAGTGTGAACTACAGAGGAAACACCTTTTCTGACCACTCATTGGCTAAGCTCCCTGTATGCCACTGGTAATATTCTTAGTAACTTGGGTAATAAGAATCCAAGAAGGTGATGTAGGGTTTTTCCACCTCACTCCTGCAGAAAAAAACGAAGGTCTGCTGCTGGAGGGGCTAAGAAATATCATATCCTGCCCTAGCTGGTTTGGTTCAGTGGATAATGCCTTGGCCTGCCTACCACAGGGTCTGGGTTCAATTCTGACCAAGGGCATGTACCTAGGTTGCAGGCTCTTCCCTGGCTGGGGCCCAGGTCAGCGCTCATGCAGGAGGCAACCAAAGTGTTCCTCTCACTTTGATGTTTCTCTCTGTCTTTCCCTTTCTATTCCACATTCTCTAAAAATCAATGGAAATATATCCTCAGGTGAGGATAAAAAATAAAGAAATAAAGAAATGCTATATCCTATTATGACACATCCTGAAAATGTCTACAGAAAGTTGTCATTTTTTCATGGTGAAGGGACTGGAGTCCATGTTGATGAAAACACCTTGGTGGCTGTGGTGACTGGCAGTGGCTGCAGCAGCGGGGTGATGGGACTGGTGCCTTCCCCTGATCAGCCCAGTCGCCTCCCACAAAGGGAGGCCAGACTGTGGCTTAGACCCGCTCCCCAAGGGGAGCAGGGAGTGGGCCTAAGCCATCAGTAGGACATCCCCTGAGGGCTCCTAGTATGTGAGAGGGGGCAGGCTGGGCTGAGGGACCACCACCCCACACCTCCAGTGCACGGATTTCATGAACCAGGCCCCTAGTAGTCTTAATAAAAGTCAATATTTTAGTCACCAACTTTCAATATTTAGCATATTTTATAGATAGCATGTTGTCTCACTCTCACTCCTTTATAATTGTGTAAAACTGTATATAACTCATTATACTAATATTAACTGAAATAAGATGTCAAGATATATTATTGTAATACTCTAGTGTGCTACTGCTGTCTAAAACTTGGTTATTATTTGTAAATGAACTCCAGGGAACGTCATTTGGAATAGAAAAATCAAATCTAGATGACTACAAGTGCAATTCATATTTTTAAACTTGATCTGATCACATTAACTTAATTTGCCACAGTACCTTATCTAAACAGTAATAATTGATTTATGAATAAAGTTTTCCCACCTTTGAATAAAGTTGTGATATGTTTAGTACATTTATATAATGCTCCATAATTTGCTTCTATTCAGTTTTATGTTAAGAATCTACTATACTTACAATATCCATTATGAAATTAACATCAAAGAAGTTTTCCTAATTTTTATTACTTATCTTATTATATTGCTTTTTCACTCTTCTATCCCAGTCCATGAAAAGCATCACTAAAGTGAATTCTGTGATTGGTGTTCCCACGGTCACATAGAAATCCAGGAGTAAATAGTAAGTAAGGCTGATAAATGTCCAATTGCCATCCTCTGCTTGCTTCCGAATCCTCCCAGGAGACTAGATAGCCTGGAGAGGATTTTCATTAATTTCAAAATCACGTTTATAAATCTAGCTTACACTGGTATGATGGAAGTTTGCACTTTCTAATGGCACGTGTTGGGCTCTGTGGAATGAAGGGATGCCTGTGCTGAGTTATGAAAACATGGATGTCTTTGTCACCAAAGCCACAAATTTCAAGAGAGAAGTTAAAGACTGTGTCAAAAATAAAGAATCCCCTCATTTTCAGAGGCGATTTTTCTTGGTCGGATGTAGTCAGACCAACAGATCAATGTACAAAAATGTTCATTTCTATAACCTAAGCTTTTATCTGTTGGGAAAACTGGAAAGCTGATTTCTGATCATGGGAACCTGGTATGTTTCTGAAAATAAAATGTACTTAGCAATGCAGACCATTGTGGACAAAGACCACATTGCTTTTCTTCATATTGAGGTCTCAAGTGTAAATAAAATCATGTGATAACTGAAATATGACCTTGTACTGACTTTCCATCCCAATACTAGCAGACAATATATTATTTTCGGTCTCAGATTCAACTGACTGGGCAATAGATCAGAGACTCAGCCTCTTGAGGTTAAAACACTAGTGTTTAGGGTTTTTCTTCATCACCCTGAGTAAATCAATCAATCTTTCTTCTTAGTTTCAATCATGTGTAACTGAGGTTGAAGGAAAATTCTGGCTCTACCCATAATGTCTTAGTCAGGCGTCACCCACATGCCCAATTCCAAAGAGAAATAATAATGAAACAAATAAATAAATAAGCACTTAAGTAGCATTTGTTTTAAGTTTTCTTTGAGGTGTTTAAAAGATGACTATTATAAAATCCGCCAAGAACCATTCACGCTCAATGTGGCATAAGCAGAGAAGAAAATGAGAGCATTTGCAATATAAAAAGCATAATTGCTTTTGTCAGTTTCTTCAAATTCATTATAGAATTGCACTGATCAAGGGAACTGTTAAAAGTGTTAGAAGACTGCATGCTGAAGGGAATCCAAATCTCATTGTCCAGGGATCGTCACTCCACATCTGAGTTTCATGAAGTGTTCCTACTCAGCGCCTGTGACCATCATTTCAGATGCTAGTGAACGGCCATGCTAAGGTAGGCTGATCTGCTGGGGACATAGGTCTTACCCACATTAGCTTCAAAGTGTTACTGATAGGCTTGCTTGATGGTTAAGTTTAAATACATCTTCCTTTGAAGATGCACTCTTCCTTTTCTTATATCCGTATACATAATGCACTTATTTGTCAGCTCTCAGACTGTGTCATTATTCCTGGCTCTCTACTTTGTGCCAGTGTTACTCTAGAGTGATGGCTCCTGGCAGCTCCCATTAGCATCCTTAGGAGCCCGATGATGTGCTTTCTCTCTGGGGCTCTGACAAGGCTTTATCCTAACTTTGTAGTTTCAACTTCTGTGATTTGTGTAGAGCTACCTTCAGCAGCGAAGGAGCAGCTTGAAAGACAGGAACAAAGAAAAGCCTCTGTATTGAAATGAGGTAACATCAACTTTACTTTCAAACATATCATCATACAAATTACATCATAAGAACTACCTGGTGATTTCTCCATGTAAAAATTTTTTTAGCAAAGTTATCAACGTGATATATTGTTTCTGAGATTTAGATATCACATGGATTTATTTATCTTTTCCTAAAGGATGAAAAAGGCACAGGGTCTTCAAAAGGACTCATTAAATAAATACAAAAAGGAATGCTATTTATTAAACTAACAACAACAAAAAACTAGATTAAGTGAGAAGTTATTTATATCTTCTAAAACATCATTTGAAATAGTATTATTAATTATTAGATCTTCCACAGAAGAATATTTAAAGACAATTATAATTCTCAAATTTAACAGCATTCACAGCATTTCCCTCTCTAATAACCTTTTGTTTAATTTGCAAAATCTGGATACAGGATAATGAGCCCATAATTAGCATATTTTAGTGGATAAGTTATTGCTCTGTTAGGCTTGGCTTTTGTTGTTACATTTATTATTTTCCCTAAATTCACACATCTCTCTATATAATCAGAAGAGTATGTCCAGAAATATTATTTCAGAGTGTTAGAGAATATCATAACTTTTTGTCTGGTTAAAACTTTGATTTGCTCATTTTCATCTACAATGCTTAATAACAAAGAAATGTTTGAATAAGTCTAAATAAAATAATTCTAGACTAAATATTTATTTGTATACTAAACAATATAAAAAATAAAATTGTAGCTCTGGCAGGTGGCTCAGTTTTGGAGTGTCATTCTGTACACCAAAATGTTGTGGGTTCAGAGCACATACCTAGGTTGTGGGTTTCATCCCTGGTCAGGGTATGTATGGGAGGCAACCAATGGATGTTTTTCTCTTTTTCTGTCTCTCTTTCTCTCCTCTGTCCCCCTTCCTTTCTCTTTCTGAAAACAAACAAACAAACAAACCAGTAAGAAAACATATCCTCCATTGAGAATTTAAAAAATGTGGACTGAACAATAAGTTTCCAAGGATGACAAAGCCTTCAGATTTTCCCTTTCTCTCTCTCCTAGGAGATCTCTCCTTTCTGCTAAATCGAGGTAGTGTTAGAAAGTGTGAGTTTATGGAACTAAGTACTGAACTTATTCTGCACGAGATATGAAAGGTACACTGTAAAATAATTTCATTAACATTTATTATTTGCTGTTTCTTTAAAAAAATCAATTTGTAAAGGAATGAAAGTATTGACAAAAACAAAATGTCTAAGGCCTGCATTAAATTCCACAATTCTTATTGTAGAATTATTGATGCATTTCTTACTTCACATGATTATTGAGAGGTGTAAAGCAACTATTGCTTTTGAAAATACTCTGAAAAAAGAAAAGGAAGTATCCAAACAGAAACATGAGTTCTATTGCCTGCTTGTTTTCCAAAGTCCTTGGGTTTGTTGTGCGCTCTTTGGTATGTGTGGATATTTGTGTGTATGGGTATGTTTGTGGGGTTTGTTATGATTTTATACTCACCTGATGCTATACTTTGTAATTTTCTGAGTTTCAATTCTACTGGTTATATTTTTCAATCAAATAAAATAATTCAAGTAGGAATTTAATATGCTTACTAGTATTCTGTGTTCTAAATATTTGCATAGTTTAATATGAATCATTGTGATGTTAATTCTAATGCAAGTTTTCACCTATGAGAAATACTTTAAAAATGTAATGTAAAATAGCTCTTGCTGGGAAGGTAAACTATTTTGCATTGCAATCTGTTTTGTAAGTGGCTAGGAAGTGGGTAGGGAAAGGTGTATTGCAAAGCAATGAGGCACTCTGCTTCTAGGACTTCAATGAACTTGTTGTGAGACCTAGAGTGACCACTGTGCATTACTGATCTTATTATTCTAGCAGTATTATAGGAAATTTCTGACAAAGTGGGACCTTCAATATTTGAATTTTATTTCTGGCCTTCACAGATTGAAAAAGTTCCTTTTATATATAGCTTTGTCTTTAGAGTGCATAAAAATAGAACAAAAATGTTTCACAACTAAACACGGCATTTCAATTATTGTGCAAAATTTTCTATCAGTGTTTATTTAGAAATAATCACTTCACTTTAATAACTATTGATTGGGCTTACCCATTGATTGAGGCAGACACTGTGGTATACAATGTAACTCAAAAGATGAATGAACCCAATCTTTCAGGATTCTGTTGGTATGATCTGACAGGGGAAACTGGTAAAGAAAAATAATAGCAACGGAAATAGGTATAAAACGTGTAACTATCACCATTTCTCACATCTACTTGTTGCTCCAGTCACCATTATTTCTTGCTGAATTATGCAACAGCTTCCTAATAGGTCTATCTAGGGTCACTCTTGCCTATTTCGTCGATTCTGAAGAAAGCAGCCACAGGATTCTGTCAAAACATGTCAGAGGACAGCACTGCACTGCTGAAAACCCTTCAGTTCTCCCCATTCTCTCAGAGTAAAACCTGCCATTACAAGGGCCCACCTGATTCTATATGTGGCCCGACACTCCTTGACCAAATACATTACTCTCCACCTTCCTCAATCCAACCACATGCTGGCCCCTAGAATACACCAGACATACTCCAGACCCAACACTTTCTTAACCCTCTTCTCTCAGCCTGAGATACCCTCCTCCCAGATATCTCCTCGCTTCATGTTCTGCCTTCTTCCAGTCTTTGCTTCAATATCGTTTGCAGGAGACACTACCACGACCACCCCAATTAGTAGTATACTTCACCCATTCTCTTTAATTCTTTATTTTTCCCTTTTTCTCCCTGATCTATATTTTTTATAGCACTTAACATGTTTCTACATTCTATATACTACTATTTATGTATGTATGTATGTATGTATGTATGTATCATGCTTAGAATTTGTCTGTGTCACTCCATTAGAATATTGCAGAGGTGTTTTTTTTTGTTTTTGTTTTTCTATTCCTGTATTCCCAGTGACTGATGCTGGGACAGGAACAAGTAGGAAACTATCATTGTGCAGTGCATAGAAAATGAGAAATTTTAACAAATTTTGGGAGGATTCTATGGAAGAGGTATTTTAATGTGGATTATTTTTTAAAAAGAATACATAATCAACTTTTAACAATGATTTTCAAAGAAAATATCTCCTTTTTTTTTCATGTCATCATACTGGGAGCCATAGTGTTACAACAAATTTACGTGTAAAAGTTTTACGCAGGAGCGAAACAAACTTATAATCTTTTTATTGTATCCTTCCACAACTCTATCCTCCAAAAATAAATCAGAATAAGCATTAACACAAAATCATATGAAATTTACAAATCATTGTATTTTACTTTTTGAAGGTAAAAAAAAAATCTGAGCTACTACTGCCAATGATATTTTTCAAAAATCTTATTTCTGAGAGATGTTTTTTCTTTATAAATTTTTTATTTCTTGATTGATTTTAGATAGTGAGAGACTTGTTATTTTACTTATTTATGCATTCGTTGATTGCTTCTTGCATGTACCATGACTAGAGGCCCAACCCACAAATTTGGTGCATCAGGACAAATTTATAACCAACTGAGCTACCTGACCAGGGCTCTAAGAGATATTTTTAATTTATTTTTCTTTAAAGCAGAGTAACTAGGCTGGTGTGGCTCAGTGGTTGAGTGTCAATCTATCAACCAGGAGGTCACGGTTCGATTTCCCTGTCAGGACACCTGCCAGGTTTGTGGGCTTAATCCCCAGTAGAGGGCATTGTAGGAGCCAGCCGATCAATGATTCTCCCTCATCATTAATGTTTCTATTTCTTTCTCCCTCTCTCTTCCTCTCTGAAATCAATAGAAATATATTTTAAAAATCAAATAAAACAGAGTAACTAATTACAAAATGCCATTAAAGAGTTTTATGGAAGCACGTTTATTAAATGCAATGTTGAAATCCTTTCTTTTGACTCTTACAGTCATAACTAGCCAGCCAAGAAAGCAAAGGGAAGGCCATACATTATAAGCACGTTAATCTGGGCAGCTTCACCAGGAAGCTGCTACTTCAACACTCCCCAGGAAACCATCAGCCCATTACCTACATATTACTGGGGAAGGGGTCCAACAAAGGGGAAGATGAACGTATGTGCAGTGAAGTAGTTTCAGGTAATGTAGGGAAGGTGCTTTCTAGTCAGTCTAACCTGGGAACAAAGATCACTGGCTAGGAGGGTATACCCCAAAGCAAGCCCACAAAAATTTGAGAATACGTAATCCCTAGACAAAAAAGTATCTCTCTCTTGTTCCCCTTGCTTTGCTCCTGCTTCCTTGTATTAGCCTGTGCTCCCTCCCCAGCCATGTGGACCTAGAATCTACATGGCACATGGCCAAATGGAAAAAGTAGGGGCTACAGCTAGAAACACAGCTAACCTAGCCAGTTGCAGGACTGGACTGTGCAAATATGGAGCAGAAACTCGGGGCACTGGCTTTGACCTTAGCCCTGCTAAAGGCAAATTGGATATTTTCCTTGCCAGGAAAGAGGGAGACAGCACCTTGGAAACTCAGGGTTTTAATTGCACAGAAACAAAGCTTTCCACAATGCCTCATCCTCCTGTGGAGGTTCTCAGGAAATTCTTGTTTCCACGGCATCCCAAGAAGCTCACTTCCACCAGCAACAGGTGGAGACACTGATAGCACCCCACCGATAACAAAACCAATGGAATAATTTGACTATATTATACCTTTAATATTATGGAGCCTATTATTTTTTGTAAGTAAGCAAAGGCTTTTTTCTATTTATGTAATTATAGTCATGTCTTTGACCCAAGGGACCTAATGTCTCTTTTATAACATTTTTTTTTAAAATCCCCATACTGAAATGAAATCCATAGGAAACGAACAACAAATCTACAAATTCATATTAAAATAAATGCCCATCAAAAGTTAACTGCGGCCCTAACCGGTTTGGCTCAGTGGATAGAGCGTTGGCCTGCGAACTGAAGGGTCCCAGGTTCCATTCTGGTCAAAGGCACATACCTTGGTTGTGGGCACATCCCCAGTAGGGGGTGTGCAGGAGGCAGCTGATCCATGTTTCTCCCTCATTGATGTTTCTAACTCTCTATCCTTCTCCCTTTCTCTCTGTAAAAGATCAATAAAATATATTTAAAGAAAAAGTTAAATGTGAAGTGTAAAAAAAAAAAAAAAAAGTAACACCTTCTAATAAAATAGTATTTTTCATCAGGTAAATTCTCACATGTGCCTAGACTAGAAAATCAAAATGGCAAGTCCTACTCCAAAGCAGAATCACAGTATGGAAATAACTGCCAATGAGTGGACGCCAGGGTGTTTGTGCTCCAGACACAAACAGTGAGAGAGAGCATTGCCACTGCTCAGGCAGTTTCCCAGACAGTAAACTGAGCACTGTAATTCTGGAAAATCCTTTGTGCATTAAAACGCTGTAAGAAGTACTTGGTATTTATCTGTGGAACAGAGCTAGAGTCTAGGGGGCTCAGCTAGCTCAGACAAGCTTCTTGGGTGAGTGAATCGTTGAGAGGCCATTTGAAATACACGAGACATTGATAAATACTTTGTTATGCACAGCAGTCCTGATTTCCATCCATCAAGGAAGAGCCCTGCTCCCAATTACAGTAACAACGAAAACACCCACAAGTTTCAGGAAAAAACAAACAGGGAACCACTAAATTCTCGGATTAACTCCCAATTAAGAATTTGAATATACATTACATAAATCGAGGGGTAGACATTTCAGAGAAAATGTCAGGGCAATCAAATGCAATCAGAAGAGAAAATGTTCACAACTGCTGAAAATAATTAGTGTTTGGATTACTAACAGTTGACTTAGCTTTTGTTGATTATTTTTCGTCTTAACCCCTAGAGTGCCTGGAGCACAATCACGCTCCTCCTGCCTTTCTCCAAAAGTGCCGGGAACGCTATCGCGCTCCTCCTGCAGGGTCATTATTAGATGCTAGTAGTTCACTCTTTATTGACAGATGGCACCTAAGTGCAGATTACTTATGATGCCAAATGTTTGTAGTTCTAAAATTGACCACTTGGCATTTATCTGCCTAATTTTTTACAGGTACTACGACTTTATGAAGTTTACTCAGATTTTGTAGACCTAAAGCTTCAAAATGGCATCCAGTTCTAAATCTGCTTTTATTAGCGATGATGATATTGCTAAATATGTCAATTCTTGCTGATCGAAGATGACGATTTTATAGAAGATATTGGAGAAAGGTGTCCCTCTATTTTAACATTATATATTTTGTTCAAATTTTTTTCTACTAGTATTTTATAATACAATCAGCAAACAATATATGTCAAAGATGAAAACAAATGTAGTAAAGGTTTCCTTAAGTTTTTGAATATGTAACTTCATTTACTTGCG
Source organism: Myotis myotis (assembly GCF_014108235.1). Classification (NCBI taxonomy): domain Eukaryota; kingdom Metazoa; phylum Chordata; class Mammalia; order Chiroptera; family Vespertilionidae; genus Myotis; species Myotis myotis. Next base: position 48,188,492 of record NW_023416401.1, read on the forward strand.
ATTCATAATGTTTTTCCTAAACTGCTGTAAAATCAGCAAAAATGCCTTGGCAATTTTAGCATAGTTCCTAGGATATTGGTTGGCACTCAAAGGGTCAATATCTCTCCCCCTGCTGGAAGCTGGTCCATCCTTGCTACTTGGCACAGTCCCTGCAGCGAAGAAACAACAGCATATGAAACAACAGCATATGTTTCAAGGGACCTGGCATATATGGCATACTGTTCTTAATATGTTTGCTCACCCCTTAGCGCTATGTGTTTTAACCAAGGTCACCTCTCCGAGAAAGGTTGTTTCCCCAGGTAGGGATTTTTCCCTGAAGTTAGGGAGGGGATAAAACCCCTTAACTAAATGCCAGGCAGGTAGTTAATCACTTTAACTATGAACAATCACCCTTAAACTACATAATCTTTACTCCCAGGAATGGAGATAAGAAACGTCCTAACCTTTGAAATAGAAATTGATAGGATTAAAATCAACTGGTATAAATACAGATGTAACAAGACAATAAAAGACAGAACCTGGCTGGAGAACCTAGACAGAATTTGGCTGGAGATCCTAACCAGAACTTGGCTGGACATCCTGGCTAGAGATCCTGGCTAGGCTGCTGATCAACTGAACGCTGTCTCCATGTCATTCCTTCTTCGCCGACTCCATCCACACCTTTGGGGACTCCTGGACCTGCTGGGGCTAGACCCCAGCATACCCCGTCTCTCCATTTCTCTCTCAATCCTCTCTCTTCCTACATAATTACAAACACCCACATACAGGAGGTTATATATTAAACCTATAGTATAAATGTCAAAAACCTATAACATTTTAAGCAAATGTCTTATTGATTTTGATTCCAAGAACATCTAATAGTACCCCTTCAGTACTAGTTACATTCTAATTCTTCCATTCTTATGTATTTCAGAAAATAGTGTAAACTTAGAATTATTAGCAAACTTCACCCATGAATTCTCTGGCTTTTGGTAACTACTTTGGAAATTTCAGTTTGCTGAAGTCAGATTTATCTGTGAAACCTGGTTTTGGAAATGTATAAATTTGCAATTCCAAGTATGTGTTTACCTTATTTTTGGTCCACAATCACATCAGACTTAATTTATTGCTTTCTGATTTATATGCAGTGTAAAATGAGACTAAAAGATAAAAAAGGCCATTGGTATAATATTTGTGTCCAACATAACTTATGCTTAATCTTTAGTTTCTATAAATATTAGTATTCTGTTTCAAAAGTCACATTTTAACTACTTGAATGACTGTATTACAAAAATTATTCATATAGTCAATTATTCATAACCTATCTTCTGAAAACTATAATTTATAAAACAATATTTTTGTTTCTAGAGCATTGTTTTTATTAAAATTTTCTAATTTTTAAGTTTAATTCCACATTAAAATTATCTAACATAATAAAAGTATATGATTTCAAATTCATTTATTACAAATTTGGCCTGGCAAAACTTTTTACATGTTTTAGCAAAATGATCTGGTAAAACAACATCTGAACTTTCTGTGTATAACTCTGTGTTTGATGTTTTCAAAATAAATTGGTAGATGGGAATACATTTTAATTAAAATAACTTGGAAAAAAGAATATCTTCCTTAAAAATATATTGGCAGAAGCAAATAATTTTAAAATAGTTTTTATAATGTTATTCTAAACATGGATTACAACCATAAAAATGAGAAAATTTCCTGTTAATGAACTGAAGGAAGCATATGAAAATAAACTAATAGTCACTGTAGAAACTCAGGAGTGATACTAATAATGCAGAAGGTGATGCTGTTCTGTGTGTGTGTGTGTGTGTGTGTATGTGTGTGTGTGTGGTGTGTGTGTAATAATAACTCTGGTCATGTCTCTTCAATAACAATGGCAAAGGAAATATCTTACTGATTAGCATGTAAAGTATTTGCTTTAATTTTTTTATATGAAGGGAGAAAAGCACTTGCTAGAATATTGTTGCTTCAGAATCATGTATTGATGCCTACAATGGCTGCTTGTTGGATGCTCTGACTTCATAAATTTGGGTGATGTACGCCAGCTCTAGAAAGAGACACTTGGTGGGATTGGAATTCTGGTTCCTGGGCCAGCATACTATTTCCTTAATTTATTTGTTTGGATAATTTATTTATTCTTAATCTTTCACTTGGCATTCCTAAAAGGCCTTTAACCTTAATCTGGTTATGTTCTATAGTTATGGGCTTCCATATGAATTTGGTCTACTCTTAATCATTTCCTCCCAGGTGTTTATGAGGACTTACCTCATTGTCTGGCTTCTTGTATAGATGATAAACTCTCTGAGAATATAAAGAACCAAGGGCATCATTATATATTGCTTGGTCCCTAGTCTCTATCATATTACCTAGCTCAAAGTAATCTTTTTTTTGGGGGGGGAGGGGAAGAGGGGGTGTAGAGGGCAGAAGCAAGCAAAGAAGCAAGAAAAATATATTAACAGTAATTTTGCCATCTCCTTCTTCATCATTAAGAGTCAAGAAATTGTTTAAAGTGTTTGGAATAGTGTATGACACACAAAAAGTCAAATAAATGAGTTAATGTATATATAAATAAATTAATATAGGATATTTACTGTACTGTACCTTATAAATACACCTTTTGCAGTTATTGTATTGTCGTCACTTCTTGATATGTAAGTATCAGTTACACACTTGTGTTATTTGACATTTTATGTCACTAGAGAGATGGCGGCATAAGTTGGACTTGACCCAATGGTGCTGGCTTGGAGGGTGGTGGAAGAGGCCCTGAGCCAATGAATGTGGGTGATCTTAAGAAGCTGGAAAAGGCAATCAAATGAAATCTCCTCTAGAGCCTCTGAGGGGAACATAGCTGTGTAGACACCTTGATTTTAGCCCAGTGAGACAGCATTTTGAATTTCTGACCGTCAGAAGTGTAAGATGAGACATGTTGCAGTAAGCCACTAAGTGTGTGGCAATTTCTTAAAGAAGTAATAGGAAACTCATACAAATTCAACACATTTAGAGTCAGGAGATCATTGATGTCTTTCCTTTTCCATCCCTGTTTATAATCTTGCAACTCTCAGCCATGTGGGCAGTCCCACCATCCAGCTCCTGCTTCCTCATGGCCTCATATAGTCATCATTGCCTCTTAGTCTTTGCATCTTGCATCCATGAGAGAGAAAATTTATTTGACTGAGCAAATTAACACCATACTCTGTTTAAAATCGTAATGTGAGTCTACTTCCTTGGCAAGAGTTAAGACATTCCCTATAGGCTCTTCTTATTCCAGGGCTAAGGGTCACATGGAGCACGATGTGCTCCCTTTATGTGAGAAATTCAGGAAGGCTAATTCCCCAGGAGATGTATTGACTCTTCCTTTATACCTGATAGCATTTCTCTTTGAACTCTTTGAAGACAAGAACTATATTTTTCTCTATCTTTGTATACCCAGCAGCCAGTATCATGCTAAATGGCTATTACATAGTAGGTGCTGCCTTAGTTCAATTATTTCCCATGGAAAGAGAATTACAAAACACACTGACATACAACTAATATACAGGGAGGGGCAAAAGTAGGTTAACAGTTGTGAGTACTCAAAACAGTTCATTCTTTTTAAAAATGTTTTTATTGATTTCAGAGAAAGGGAGAGGGAGAGAGGGATAGGAACATCAATGATGAGAAAGAATTATTGATCAGCTGACTTCTGCATGACCTCCACTGGGGATCAAACTTGCAATCCAGGCGCGTGCCCTGACCTGGAATTAAACTGTGACCTCCTGTTACATGGGTCAGCACTCAACCACTGAGCCATGTTGGCCAGGCGAGAGTTTATTCTTGTATTATTACTTATTTATTATTGCATTACTGTCCAAATGGACAACTGTAAACCTACTTTTGCCTTACTCTATGTACCAGTAAATAGAACGTTGCATGCAGTTGGTGGTTTATCCTGTAACTTTTGATAAGATTGCCTTGAAAAACATTAAAATGATAATTTTCCAATCAAATGTATAAATCATAACATTGTTATTTGGTAAATTTGCATAAGATGAATGAAATATTGTTGACTATTCAATATGACCTAATGACTAAGGCTCTCTATTTCTAGTAATCAGGTACTTGTAACAAAGGAATAAACTTTGAATTGTGTATCACACTTTTTGTGAAATCCTGTTTTGGTCCAGAATTGCCTGTGCGATTTTTAAATGCATCTTAAATTTCTGCCATTTTGATGAATTACAAAAGATAGCAAAATATTGAATTGATTAGGTTCATTTAAGACACATTTACATATTTGGAGCAATACTAGAGTTGTTATGTAAAAGGTGTGATTCTGAGCCAAGAAAATTACAGTACACAATGTTTTCTGTCTTGTTATGATTTAGACCTTCAATCAAGAGTCAGGATATTGGCATCAGAATATAAAAATATTGTCTTCAGTATGTCTGAACATAGATTGAAAATGACTTCAGAGAAATGAAGTGGTCAGAAACAAATAGAAGAAAACTTCATGTAAGGGGGAAAAAGAATTCAGTTATAAGATGGAAAGGTATTGCTTTTAGAAACATGTCAGGAGAAGATGGAGAGGTCAAAGCTGCATTTATTAAAAACTGTTAAAAATTAGATGACTTATTAAGTTCTTAAGAAAAATATTCAGTGATTATGATAAGGCTTAAGTTACCAACAGACTGGATACTAATTTTGCTTATTTGTCAATCTAATTAAAACAGTAAAATAATGAATCAAATAGCTCAAGTAATAAACTCTTACTTATTTGGGGGCAACATGAATTAATGGTAGAAATTAGAAGAGCACTCGATTCCCATCCTTTTAAATATTTGTAAAATATTAAATTAAAAATGTCACCTGTATAGTAATTTAGGATATAGTGGTTTTCCCCCCTCCCCAACCATGTCTCTGTATAATATATAAGAAGCTACAAAAATGGAAATCATAGTCCATGGGAAAAATAAAATAAAGATTAATCTAAAAACCAGGATCTGGAAAGAATAGACACTGACCATTTTTTTAAAAAAGTAGTTCCATTGAGGAAAACCTATTGTCAGAGACAGCAGGAGCACTGCTGAGCACTGCTGCTCTGAGTTGTTCTGAGTTCATATGTTCTTCTAAATTCTTCCTGACTATGCCAGGGCTGGTTCTTCCTTGAACCCTACCCACTGTACTAACTGTTGGGAACTTAGTCCAACCTGCACATCTGCACAGATCCTCTGGCCTCAGTTTCCCATCCTGCCAACAGTGCCAAGTGTCAGAGACACACATCAATTCTCAGTGGCAGAGCAGACGGAGAAGCCAGGAGAAGTTGTGGGTGTATAAAAATGAGTCTTTATTGCAGAAGCCAGTGGTCACACAGTCATCAGACAAGACAATTCTTCACAGCAATTCCATATAGGCAGGCAGTCGGACAGCAGCTAGTGAACAGATACATCTTTCTCACAAAGCAGCATTAGTCTTTGTATTCATAGCTATTATCTGAGCAGCCACACACTGCCTTTAAACTCACCGCCTCACACTGTAGTGGTACCTAAGCTTTCTGACTCAGCAGCTTCTACTGTCTCTCCTGCTCAGCACACTGGCTTGTCTCTATAGCTTCACAAAGTAACTGCCTCTGAGCTTCATTCTCCCAACATGGTAGCTACATCTGAACTCCTTATGAGCTCTTAGTCTTACATCATGGCAGTAGCTGCTCTCAGCTCCGTCTCAGCTCTGTGGCCTCTCCTGCACACATAGGAGCTACATTCTCTGTGCCCACTGCCTCTGCTTCTCTGAGCTCTCTTCTTCTGCTCTACCCAGTTGCTCTCTCTAGCCTCTCTCTGGCCAGTAACCTATGCAGTATTACTCCAAAGACAAAGAAGGCTAGTTGCCAACAATGACACCAATCATTTGGGTTATAGAAGGGCAGAGTGTACCATGTGTCCTTTCACCTGCTCAGTATCTTAGTCTGATTATGATTCTCAGACTCAGAGTCCTTAGACATCCTGTTTAGGCTCATGCCAGAACGTCCTTGAACATCCTGGTGTATGAATAACAAGACCTCTGTGATCTCATTGGCGTAGTTCCCACACCTATGCCACACTTCATGGCATAAGCACACTTCACTTTATAAAAATTAGTTTAAAAAGAGGTGAGCTGACACTTTGTATTTCTCCCCAAACCTGATTTATGATCAGACTTTCTAGAACAGGAAAACCAGGCTGCTTATCTAAAACCACAGTTCCCCACATTAACTGCACAAGGTCTCTAGGCTCTTAAGGTTTCTTACCTGAACCGTGGAGCACAACAAGTGGTAGGAGTGACTGTTTTCTCAATTGTACCAACACCAGTACAGAGCTGCTAACAATCTGGATTCAGAGGAGAGAACTTAACTCCTTATATTCAATAGATAACTTAAGTCATGAGATTTTTTTATTCTCTTGTGGTTCTTCTTGAAAATGAATCTCTCAGGTTAAGACGTAAGTATCAGTACATGTTGGGGTTGCTTTTTGAGGCAGCCACTTAGGCACCCCTTACTTCCTATTGCTCATGTCATCCCAAACCTTGTTTCCAAGTTTATGAAGAGAATGGAAACCTCAGAAAACAGATGGTAAGAAAAGAGAAAGGAGATTGAGGTTCTAAAAAAATAGAACCCATATGTAGGAAGACATGATGTGGAGCTGAGACAGAAAGACCCTGTGCTGAGTACATGATGAAAAGTGATATTTTTCTAATAATGAGTTATATCTATTCAATCAGAACCAGATGCTGGGAAAAGAGGAGACCACTTTGCTAAGACAACTGCAACCTATGAATGCCTATTTGCACATGCCTATTACACTGAATACTGCAACAGCCAAAGACTATTTACATGTGTGATATATGATTATAATCTAAGTAAGGTACAGAAAGGAGTCTGGCAGCTAAACAAATACTGTCTGAGAATTGATCTTGCTATATCTAAGGAAAAGTAAAAATGCAGAAAGCAAAATCCATTATTTTTAGCACAAAGACAATAACAACTCCAGAAAAATTGATATGTAAATGCGAGCACTATTTTTTTAAGGTTGATATAATGGAAAAACTGCAAAGTATAAGTCAATAAAAAGGAAATGAAGGAACTTCACATTAAAAGAAATATAAAAAGTGATATAATTAGATTAAAAAGGTGAAAAATCTGACATACTTGGATTAAAACATTGAATAAAAGTTTGTTGACATTTATACTAATAAATCTTGAACCTGAAAAAGTGAATTAATTTCCAAGAGTATATAAATGACTAAAGTTCATTTACCAAGTATAAATCATAATATAATATTTTAATATATTATGCTCATTTATGTATCACTTTCTCACAATTTAATGGTAGAATGATTTCTAAATTTTAAAGAAATAGATAATCCCTTGCCTTTGAGTCTTATCTGAAGCACAAAAAAATGATAAACTTTTCATATTTATTTACACATTCCAGTATTTTCCAGAAATTCTAACTTCTAAAATATAGAGGAGAAAAAATTATCAGACAAATCTTAACCAAGTATTGGCAATGGTACATAGGAAAATGAATACTTTGAACCTGTTGAGAATAAATTAGGGTAAAGTTCCTACAGGGCCAATTGGAAATTTCAAAAGAAATATAGCACAGAAAACGTATGCATATATTAAAAGAGCTAGCTATGAAGATATTTACCAAACATCCTATGTAATAAAAACCTAATACTCTAAGTGTCTGGTTCTCCATCTGTTCAACCAATCAAAGCGTAATATGCTAATTATATGCTAAGGTTGCTCAACCACTCACTATGACATTCACTGACCACCAGGGGGCAGACAGTCAACCAGTTGACCAGTCACTATGATGTGCACTGACCACCAGGGGGCAGATTCTCTGACCAGTAGGTTAGCTTGCTGCTGGGGTCTGGCCGATTAAGACTGAGCGAGATGGGCCCGACACACTCTGAAGCTCTCCCATGGTCCCTCCCCAGCTGGCCAACCTCCTGTGTCCCTCCCTGGCCCCGATCATGCACTGGTGGGGTCCCTCAGCCTGGCCTGCACCCTCTCCCAATCCTGGGCCCCTCGGGGGATGTCAGAGAGCTGGTTTCAGCCCAATCCCGCAGGCAAGGCCAAGGGATTTCACTGGTGCATGAATTTGTGCACTGGGCCTCTAGCTATTTATAAGAATAAACAACAGAAACAATAAAAATATGGAATGATTTAATATTTTTAAATGAATTTTCACCATCTAAATAAGCAAAAGCATGCAGTTAATAAATTTTAAGTTGAAGGATTTTTTAAAAGGCTTTTCATTAATTTCAGAGAGAGGAAGGGAGAAGGGAGAGAGTGATGCTGAGAGAGAACCATCTATTGACTGCCTCCCGCATACCCCACTACTGGGGATTGAGTCTGTAATCTGGGCATGTACCCAGACTGGGAATCTAACCCTTACCTTCTGGGTTATAGGTAGGTGTTCAACCATGGAGCTACACTGGCTGGGCAGTTGAAGGAATATGTATATAGGAAAATGTTGAAAGTATTACATATGTCCCTTTTTTTCCCCCCGTTGGCCCCTTCTAGCCTTCCTCTCACCCTGGTCCCAGGCCTTCAGCAATATATTGTCTGTGTCCATGGGTTATGCTTATATGTATACAAGGTCTTTGGTTGATTACCTCCCAAGCACCCACCCTCCCCCACCTTCCCTCTGAAATTTTGCACTCTCTTCCATGCTTCCATGTCTCTGAATCCACTCCCTTCATCAGTTTATTTTGTTACTGAGATTCCTCATTTGAGTGAGACTATGTGATACTTGTCTTTCTCTGACTGGCTTCTTTCACTTAGCATGATACTCTCCAGATCCCTCCATGCTGTCTCAAAGGGTAAGAGATTCTTCCTTTTTACAGCTGCATAGTATTCCATGGTATAAATGTATCACAGCTCTTTTATCCACAGTTGAAGGAATATTTAACCCTTTGAGTGCCAACCAATATCCTAGGAACTATGCTAAAATTGCCAAGGCATTTTTGCTGATTTTACAGCAGTTTAGGAAAAACATTATGAATCGCAAGTAAATGAAGTTACATATTCAAAGACTTAAGGAAACCTTTACTACATTTGTTTTCATCTTTGACATATATTGTTTGCTGATTGTATTATAAAATACTAGTAGAAAAAATTTGAACAAAACATATAATGTTAAAATAGAGAGACACCTTTCTCCAATATCTTCCACAAAATCGTCATCTTCGATCAGCAAGAATTGACATATTTAGCAATATCATCATCGCTAATAAAAGCAGACTTAGAACTGGACGCCATTTTAAAGCTTTAGGGCTACAAAATCTGAGTAAACTTCATAAAGTCGTAGTACCTGTAAAAAATTAGGCAGATAAATGCCAGTGGTCAATTTTAGCACTACAAACATTTGGCATCATAAGTAATCTGCACTTAGGTGCCATCTGTCAATAAAGAGTGAACTACTAGCATCTAATAGTGACACTGCAGGAGGAGCGTGATAGCGCTCCCGGCACTTTTGGAGAAAGGCAGGAGGAGCGCGATCTCACTCCCTGGCACTCTAGGGGTTAATGATAGGAAAATATGAAGAAAAATTTCAACATAGTTCATTATGTGAAAAAGCAATTTATAAAATTACATGTAAATATCAAAAAGTGCACATGTACCGACAGTATCAACTAGACACCAAAATACCAACAATTGTTGTCTCTGAGAGTTTAATTATAGGTGAGTCTTATTCCTTCTCTTTGTCATTTAAAAAAATATGAATTTTTTATATCAAATCTGCATTGTATAATAATACATATTAACCAAATTTATAAAAAATGGAAGTGTCTCAATCCTTAAATATAGCTTCATAGGTTACTTGAGAGTATTTCATGATAAAACCAACTCTTGGTGATTATTACCTTTAGGCATTAGGCATGACTTTATCCTGAAATTTATTCTTTTACAATGTTATTCTATTCAATATTTTGAGAAAACAGATTTTTCTATACTATTATTAAAAACCAGAGGCCTGGTGCATGAAATTCGTGCACTGGGGGGGTGTGTCCCTCAGTCCAGCCTGCACCTTCTTCAATCTGGGACCCCTCGGGGGATGTCTGACTGCCGGTTTAGGCCCGATCCCTGTGGCAGTTAGACATCCCTCTCACAATCTGGGACTCCTGGCTCCTAAACACCCGCCTGCCTGCCAGCCTGATCACCCCTAACCACTCCCCTGCCAGCATGATCGATACCAAACTGCTCCCCTGCCAGCCCGATAACCCCAACTGCCCTCCCCTGCTGGCCTGGTCCCACCCAACTGCCCTCCCCCGCTGGCCTTATTGCCTACAACTGCCCTCCCCTGCCAGCCATCTTGTGGTGGCCATTTTGTGTGAAGGTGTGATGGTCAATTTGCATATTACCTCTTTATTATATATGATTACTTCATTAACTGAAAGGATTTCTTAGCAAAAGTTGACAAACATGTGAAATCATTAGATAGATTTGGGGTCTTTTTAAAAAATTTAGACTCCTAAGCCCCTCTTATGACAATTGAGATTCATTTGCTATAGTGTGAGACCTCAGAATTGGTATTTATAATCAGAGCTCTGGGATAGTCTAATGATAAGACATAAATGGAAAACAATTAGGGAAAATAAATCTGTAGATTGATTTCAAAGATGACTTCAATTATATGAGGTATATTGCAATGAAACAATCTATATATATAAAAGCCTAAGTGACCTTTACAATGGAATGACTAGAACAACTGGTCGCTATGATGTGCACTAACCACACCCTGGGCTGGGATGGGGAGCCAGGGGTGGGTGACGGTGGACGCAGCCCCTTTCCCAGTGGTGCCAAGGGCTGGCTCCCTCCTCGGGGCCAGTGGCCAACCTCCTGGGTCCCTCCCCTTGTCCCTCCCTCCGGCCAGCAGGTCTTGATCACCAGAGGGTGAGTGGCAGCAGATGCAGGTGGCAAGGGAAGGAGGAAGGGAGAGGTGGGGAACCTGATAGGCCCTGATTGCTGGCCAGCCCTAGGGGCCCCAACTGTGCATGAATTTCATGCACAGGGCCTTTAGTGAAACAACAAAAACAGCTGCACTGTAATTCTGCAGTGGGCATTAAAAAGTAGAAATAACATGTATGTATAAAGTATATATTCTATTTCAGGGGTTTAAGTGAGATATATACTGATAAATTTCTTGATATCGTGAATTGCTAAATCTTGGGATGAATTTTCTCTGGAATTCTCAGAAATTCAATACTATTTGTTCTCTATCTGGCATAGTTAGGTATAACCTTCTTGGTGGCAGAGGGTGACCTAAAACAAACCTTAATTTATATTTTGAATTCTAAATGCTTTAGTATTTTTCTTTTAGCTTTGTTGTTGTTGTTAATCCTCACCCGAGGATATTTTCCATTGATTTTCTAGAGAGAGTGAAAGGGAGGTGGGGAGACACACAGAGAGAAAACATCCATGTGAGAGAGACACACCAATTGGTTGATCCTGCATGCACCCGGCCAGGGCTGGCATTGAGTCTGCAACCTAGGTTCATGCCCTTGACCGGAACCAAACCTGGGACCTTTCAGTCTGAGGGCCAGCACCCTATCTACTGAACCAAACTGGCTAGGGCATGTTTTAATATTATGAATAATCTCTTAACTGCACCAATAATTTATATAGCTTTTTAAAAATACTATTATAATATGTAAATATACTTTAAGTTTAGAGATATATTTGTCAAGATTTTATGATGCTACAGGTCATTAAATTAAAAAATATCTTCTTGTTAATTAAATGGAAATGCCATTCAGTGCTCTCAGTAATACATGATGCTAATTTAGCAAATGTTTTTTCAAGTAAACATTTCCTAGGCACACATTCTCTGGGACATATTGCATCAAGAAATCAATCATGCATTGTGTAAATATTGGGAGCATAATCACATTTTATAGCATCCTCATATTCAGATAGCAAAGCTTATTTGGGAACTTTTATTAATTTTTCATCATAGCAGGGTGACAAAAATTTTTCTATTATGGAAGTCATCAGAAAGGGGGAAAAATGCCTTTAACAAGAGACAATGTCTAATGGTCTTACATTATATGGGGAGGGGAAGGAGTAGAGTTTGTAACCTAACAGAAATGGGTAGGATCATGCATCACCTAAGATGAACTGCAGCTTTTCTTTAACATGAACTTAATGATAAATTTCATAATGAAGGAAACTGACACAGAGTAATGAATGAGTAGGGTTTTGTGATTCTCCATTTGTAGAAAATTGAAGAGATCAGTGCATTTGATTGTTGCTTTTACATTAATATTATCACTTAGGCCTGACATATTGTTTCATTAATAACACTGGTCTGACATTCTGCACAGAGAAAAGCAATTTAATTAATTTATCTAATGTATTTTACTTGGCTACATGGAGACAACTGAATTCTTGGTAGAGATGATATTGTCACAGAGCATGGGATCACATACAATAATTAAAAGATGTTTTATGTAATGGAACTGTCTTATAGATAGATGAATTAGATGCTTACTTCTAATCAAAGCTGGTTTATATTTCACAGAACTGAACTTTTAATCCTAACCTCAAACATTATCCATTTTTTCTCTCAACAAGCCTAAAATTCTCACCAACAGACTCATGCATTTGGGGATTGATTTTAAAATATACATGTAATATTTTATGTAAAATGGCATGTTCAGTCCATCCCCAACCTGTACCCAAGAACGCCACCAAAATATGTTCAGGTTCCTGAGAATGAAAAAAAAAAAATGCTCTCTGTTTTTCTATATTTGCAAATGAGAAGCAGTGTCAACTACATATTTACCTGAGATGCACCTGGCTGAAGAATAGGGAGAAAAAACTGTTGTAGATGGGTTGGGAGAGAAAGAAAGAAACAAGGATGGGACAGGATTCAGAGCCTACTGGTACCTGGGCACCTGGGCCATTAAAGCAGAAGGAAGGGGACCGCCAGGAGAGGGCCCATCAGGAGAGACTGCTTCACGGATCTCCAATGCATCCCAGTTTGGCTCAGGTGTCACTGAATCTCTCCTGGCAACAAAAATGAAGCACCATTCATAGGCTACATTTTTTAAAAAACATAAAGCAAAAAACACAAATCATAAGGAAAATAAAAGAACAATAACAAAAATAAACAGAACCATATTGGTTCTTCCTCACTATACATGATCAAATTCTTGTGAAATCTAATAAAAATCATTATAATATGCATTGCCATTTATTGAGTACCATATTTTGTATTAGAAATTATGCAAACCTTTTGCAATTAATAAAATTATTTAAATTTTCACCAAACTTGTGTAGCAGGTTTTATGATATCCCTCATTTTGAAGATAAGAAAAAGGCAGCTAAGATCCTATAAACAACAAACAAAACTTCTTTATGGGTTACGGAGCTTCAGTTTATAGAACTTGAGCTCAGACCCAGATAAGTCTAATTTAGCTCACTTGACACCATTTTAATACTTCTCTACTTTTAAACTGTCGGTAGTTATTTATTCGACAAAATTTATGAAATACCTGTAAGGTACAAGGCCTGATACATGATTTTGGATTTAGAGATACAATGATACTTCCATTACTCCTACTAGCTCCTTCTAAATTCTGGTCTGTGTTCTGAGTAGTCACTTAATTGTCGCTTTTACCCAATGAGGTAACTGTCTTATTATTTGGATTTTGCAGTTGCAAAAAAATAAACAGAGTGAAAACATTCTCAAGATCACATGACAATAAATGATGCAATCCTTACAGTCAAGGGAATATCTAAATGGGAACAAATATAAAACACATATGCAAATAACTATACTAAATGCCAAATACTAAATGCTAAATATATAATTTGTTGCTTGGATTACATAATCTATATCATTGTATTGCTTCCTATATTGAATTTTAATTGTGAGCATTCTTCATTAGAAAACATGTCTCACAGTATTTATCTGAGTATTCTCTAAGGAGTACCAAGAATATATTAGGTGTGAATAACTGTTTTTGGTTAATAATAATGATGGTGATAAGAAAAAAAAAAATAGGAACCCACAGGACACTTCCTAAGCAATCAGCATTAGCGGGATGTGATTTCAGTAAGTTTAAAAACTGTCAGAAACACTTTCAACTAATTACTTTCAAGTTTACTTTTAAACTTTTGTTTTTAAAATTGAGGTAGTAAATTATGATGTCCACCTCAAAAATTTGTCTTGTCTTGTTTATAGTTTGGGACATGAAAGCTGAACAGTAGGCAGGAAAATGCAGAGAGGTCTTATGAAATGAAAATATATATGAAGAAATTAACAATTAGTTTTTAACCATTATTATTTCCCGTAACAGCCATTCTTTATGACTTCTCTGTATAAATGTTTTACAAACTTTGACATAAAAGTTTATATTTAGATTAGTAAGACCATAATGCAATAGCAAATAATTATGCGTGTTGTTTTTCGTTTCTTTTTATTTTTTACAATGAATGAAAGAAAATTTAATACACAGAATATGTCATTTATGATAATGCAGGGTCAAATTTTTAGCCTGAACAGTGAGTTGTTTTTAATTATGTAGCAAAACAAGAAGCAAAAAGAGGAAAAATGAGGGTTTTAGAACCTTGGTAAAAAAACAAACAAAAAACAACACAACACAACAAAACAAAAACAAAAAAAGCTCATCTTCTACCTTCTCTTTCCAGTAATAAGAAGATGATTTCAATGATATAATACTTGAATGATCAAAATTTTAACTTTGGCTAATCCACTATAATATTCCTTTAATGAAATCAATTTCATATAAAAGTGAGATTTCTACTTTTGATGTCATGTTTTCTGTGATCCAAAAAGAGTCATATGTTCCTATTTTTTCACCCTTGAAGGTAGGATTGCATTTCTGAAAGTAGAGAAAGGAAAAGAGGATTTCTAGCAGATCCAGACGCAAACAGAGGCAAATTGTTTTAGTGAACTATCCTATATAATAAAAGCTAATATGCTAAGTGTCCGGTTGACCTGTTGGCTGTTCAACCAATGAAAGCGTAATATGCTATGATATGCTAAGGCCGCTCAACCGCTCACTATGACGTGCACTGACCACCAGGGGGCAGACAGTCGACTGGTCGACCAGTTGCTATGACATGCACTGACAACCAGAGTGCAGAGCTCCAACTGATAGGTTAGCTTGCTGCTGGGGTCCAGCCGATCAGGACTGAGTAAGATGGGCCAGACACACCCTGGAGCCCTCCCACAGTCCCTCCCCAGCTAGCCAACCTCTCATGTCCCTCCCCAGCCCCGATCGTGCACTGGTGGGGTCCCTCGGCTTGGCCTACGCCCTCTCACAATCCAGGACCCTCGGGGGATGTCAGAGAACCAGTTTCGGCCCGATCCCACAGGCCAGGCCGAGGGACCCCAATGGTGCACGAATTTGTGCACCAGGCCTCTAGTTATTTCATATCTCTTTAATAGCACATGAAAGTCAATGACATGATTAGAGAACGGTGACTAACCCACTAAGAATGAATAGATATGGACATGGCATTGTTAGAATTGTTATATTGAGCCTCTGGAGAATAATTAAATTTGCAATTAAATGTGATTTAAGAGATGATCTAGAAAGTGGAAACAGCCCAAGGTCACAATATATGGGAAGAGCTTGGACCACAATCCAGACATTTCTTCTAATTGTCAAGTGAATCTTAAAAATTAACTGCTCTTTTTTCTTAAAGAATATAAATTACTGTATTGTATATCTAGTCCTTTCTTAATGCCTACATAATAAGGCATATATCAGCAATTCTTGCTCTAAAATTATACATCTTTGACTTTCTATTATTTTTTCATTACTTATACATTCAATATGGTCATTGAAAAAAGACACAATTAGAGCACTCTACATTGTTGACTATATCTTAATATTTATTTTCTTTACACTATAGATGCCGGGGTCCAACCCCAGCAGGTCCAGGGGTTCCCAAAGGCGTAGATGGAGTAGGCGAAGAAGGAAGGACACGGAGACAGCGTTCAGTTAATCAGCAGCCTAGCCAGGATCTCCAGCCAGGATCTCCAGCCAAGTTCTGGTCTGGATCTCCAGAGAGGTTCTGCTGTTTACTGTCTTGTTACATCCGTATTTATACCAGTTGATTTTAATCCTGTCAATTTCTATTACAAAGGTTAGGGCGTTTCTTATCTCCATTCCAGGGAGTAAAGATTATGTAGCTTAAGCATGATTGTTTGTAGTTAAAGTGATTACCCGCCTGGCACTTAGTTAAGGAGTTTCATCCCCTCCCTAACTTCAGGGAAAAATCCCTACCTGGGGAAACAACCTTTCTCAGAGAGGTGACCTTGGTTAAAACATACAGCGCTAAGGGGAGCAACATATTAAGAACAGTATGCTATATACGCCAGGTCCCTTGAAACATATGCTGTGCAGATGTTTCTATCCTGCAGCGACTGTGTCAAGCAGCAAGGATGGACCGGCTTCCGGCATATAGATTGCATGAAAGAGGTGAAGGGGAAGTTTTGGAAATCAAAGTGCATAAGAGGTGCAACTTCATCTTCAGATAAAAAGAGTTATACAAAATAATTCAATATAATAAATGTGCTCTGAAATGTCATATTCTAATATATTTTCTAATTAGGTAGTCTGTTTTCTTTGCATTCTTGGGTTAGTAGTTATTCTAGAATGTGTTTCTTTAAATGTGAGTTAATGTTTTGGTAGGAGAGAAAAAATTACAAGAGGCCCTGACATGGTACTTCTTTGCTATCTATATGATAAGTGGAAAACATTGTACTAATGGATTCAAAATAATTGATTTGCATTAAAAAGTTCAAGTATAATTACTCTAGATACTTCTCATTTTTTGTGTTTCCATAAGGGTCAACACACATATATTTTAAAAGCTCTTGGTTGAGAAATAAAAGGAAGCTTGGGCAGTATATTGCTAGTCATTGTTGAACAACAATTAAACCTCATTTGGTAAATAACAAAGAGCTTTTATTTTGTCCACAAGTGTCTGAGCTTAATAGTTCTGTGCAATTTTTCTTTGACACATCACAGAGAAAACGTTGGCATTCTGAAGTGTTTAATTAGGTTTGCCTTCATGACCATGAAAAAGCTAAATTGAATCAGGTTTTTGTAGAAGCAAGTCACTATTGCTTCTATAGAGCTGTAAAAATAAATAGAAATGGACACAATTTTAACAATTGATAACGCTTTAAAATTGATTATATAAGTTAATTTAAAATAAGGGTCTATGTGCTATTGAGCAATTAAGTAATCTTTCAAGAATGTTAAACATTTGTTAGTGCACAGTATTTATCTCTAATTCCTTGATAGGGAGATAATCTAACTTATATTGGAAGAGGTAATCCCTAGAAGCACCAACTTGACATCTTCCTTAGTTTACTGTTAATGGAAGTACCTCGGTGAAAAGAAGGAATAAAACTGTGTAAGAGAAAACATTTTAAAACACTGAACATCACTGATGTTGCTACTAAAATTGCAATGGATCATTAAACTTGGCTGCACAAAATCTTTCTTCATTTGGTCATGAGAGATGTCCCATAATTTAATATTTTTCTTTCTGAATTTTTCATTCCCTCTCTTGGAAAAGTGTAAGAAAGAGTTTATGAAAATGCTTATGACTAAAGATAAAAATAATTATTTTATGTGAAAAATATTTTAAGCAAAATAATAAAAGTTCTTAATAACTCTTTCAAATCAATACTATGAAGGGAAACTACACTGACCCAAGTCTGTAAGAGATCACTGTAAAAATATATAAAGGAAAGACAGGAGAGCTAAAATTGGACACTGTAAATGAAGCTAACTGTGAAAGAAGAGTGGCAGCAGAGTAGTGAAAGGAGTTTTTAGGGGTGAAATAGGCAGGTTTAGGAAATGTTAGGAATTAAGGGGTCCATGGAAAAAGCACAGGGCTACAGAGCTGCAAAGGGCACATTTCCATAGAATGAGGGAGCTGGGAGCAGCAGAAGGTACATTTCCATAGAATAAGGGAGCTGCAGAATGTATCCATTTACAGAATAAAGGGAAGGAATCCCCTCACTCAGAGAGGGAAGAGGAAAGCTCAAAGGGAATAAGGAAACAGTAAGGGAAAAGAAGGAGGGAACCTCCCGTACCTCACTTGAGATTTAAGCTCTGAAGTTGCTAGTGATCAAATCAGAGGGGATAGTGACCAATCAGAGGGCATATCAAGGCACAAAGAAATGCCGCCTTTATAAACCGTGGAAAAAAGAGACTTAGTGGGACTCTTTCCCCCTTCCCACGTGGGAGTCTGTGTTTGTTTCTCAATAAATTTCCACCTTTTACCTTTTGTCTATGGTTTCATTCTCCGACTCCACCGGACAAGAGCCCGAGAACCATCCTACAGGAACCAGAGGAACACTACAGGTTCCAGTCCAATTTACCCATTTCAATAGTGTGAAATTGAGATTTTGATAAATGTTATCAGGTATTTAGGTGTTGATTTGCTTGAATAAATGTGCACACAGTGAATTCCAGCAATTGGGTAATTCATGATCATGGTGTGATCCTGTAATAGCTTTGTCTTGTGATGACTGCTACATTTAATAGTTTATTTACCAAGTAAATAATAATGTTTTTTAACCAGTGCTTATATTATGGGCAAACATAATTTCCTAACAGTATATTACTAGAATCAGCTTTAAATACATAGGAAAATATGCAGGAAGTTTGTCTCAAAAATGAGTTGATTTCAGAATGACCAGAATTATACTGCTGCCTCTCCCCACTATCTCTTCCATCTGCAGGGTGATTTTGCAATTTCTATAATATGCTATTCATTTTGGACTTGAATCCCCATTAAAATACACTACCCTCAGATAATATTCAAGTTTTCATCAACAATTTAAAGTGCATGAATTTAAAAACAGAGAACAAAGGGCACTTGTTGACAAATGGAGGTCAAGGAGTAGGGGATGGTCAAGGAAGTTTCAATGGAAGAGTTTTAATAAATGGAAAACTAGTTATACCAGAATATGGTAGGTTATTTTAAAAAGGCGTTTAAAATAACTGACCATAAATTACCTCCTCGTAATTGCAGATACAAACCTTCCCCACCACATTGGACATCACAGATACAGAACATTTTTGTCATTTCAGGATGTTCTTTTAGACTGTGCTGCCTAGAACTTTCCATGTGATATCAGAGTTAATCATAATTAATCATAATAATCACCTTCAAAAATGTCCACATCCTAGTCTCCAGAACCTGAAAATATGTCACATTATACATGGCGAAGAGGAATTAAGGTTGCAGGTGTAAGTAAATCAAGGGGACTATCTTCGATTATCTGAGTTGTCCCAGTGGAAACAAGGGTCTTTACCAGGAAGGAGGAGAAAGAACAGACGATTAGAGGGTTGAGATTAGAGGGATTAGCTGCCAAGGCTGGCTTTGGAAATGAAGGAAGAAGGAAGACATGAAGCAAGAAAGGTGGGTGGCCTCTGGAAACTGCAAAAGGCAAGAAACCAGACTCTCCCCTTCAGTGTCTGGGAAGGAATGGGCCCTGCTGACAGTGTGATCCCTGGTGGAGTTCTGACAAACAGAAGTGTAAGAAATGTATTTGTGTTGTGTTAAGCCACTCATTTGTGGTAATTTACTGTGGCAGCAATGGAAAACTAATACAGATAGTTATCTAAAGTGATTTCATTCATTGCTCACCCAAATGCATAGAATCAATTTCATATTCATCCAATTGGGGATGAAGGAGCAGAAGTGGGGATGGAGTAGTATTTTTCTATATAATTGTTTCTGTTCATCTTTAGGATAAAACGTAGGGAAATTATCTCATCCTTTTATCTCTAATGCCTTTTACACATTCAAATTCTGAAGGATGACAAAACTTTGATTAATGGAACACAATTAATGGGATCTCCAGTTAATTGAAAATTTGTATTCTTTTCTTTATTTAATTTAAGAGGAAAATGATGAATGTAAAGAAACTTGGATGACAAATGCATGCCAAAAAAAAAAAAAAAAAACAACAAATAAAAAATGTTTTGGGGAAAGAATCTATACAATTCAATTTATATTTTTAGAAATGAAATCATTAGTAAAACATTTCTTTTCAGGGTTCTGTGTAACACCCTTAACACTTGGTGGGGGAAAGTAAATAATCATTAGTGTAAAGAGTTTCAAAGTAGAAAGTATTTCATGTATGAGAGCTTAAAATTAAAGTTTATTTTAAAAAATTACAAATGCTGGTCTCTCAAATCCCTTCAAAAACAAGTTTACCATTAAGATATTTCTAAAAAAGAAAAAAGTAAAATGTATTTAAATTCTGATTTCATCTACTAGTTTGTCAAACCTTGTAAGTCAAATATTTATTTATCTTATTTCTTTCATTTCACAGCTAAAACGATCATTTTCTTAGGATCTTGGTGATGCATGAATTTCTATGATCCTGTGTGTAATATTTAAACTCCTATGCTTTGAAATTTCCAAAGGTATCATCATAACCTTTCAACATTCAAGCCTATGCTTTAAATGACTCAAACCTAGTATTTCTGAGTATACTACATTTTTTGACAAAGGTATATATTTATCAAAATTCTTTGTTTTTCTTACCTTTGGGATTTATTCTTTTCCTTCACCTTAAATGAAGGAAAAATGTAAAAAATGGATTATATCTATATTTAACATCGGTTCTACAGATAATAAATTAAAACACACACACTAATATGTTAAATTGTAATTGTTCCAACTAAATAGATTTTTAGAAAATGGATGCTATGCAAGAGAAGTTAAGTTTTGTAAACTTTAAAATGCACAATTAGCTAAACCCTCTCATCTGGGTTTATTAATTTCCAGGCATTTCTAAATGGCCTTTTTAAAGAAAAAGAGAATATCCCTCACATAGTTTAATGGATTTTTATCTTTCTTCTTCTAGCCTGAGCTTCAATGTGAACAGCTTGATTTGAATGACAATACTTTACTTTGACAACTGATTAACATTATTTATACTATGGCATTATTCTGTACATTGTATACTAACTAATTGAATTTTCATCTCATGATGGTAAAGAACTTTTAATATCTTCTGAAATATCTGTGGGTACCATTGCATTAGTAATGCATTAGTAATAGCTATACTTAGTACATTTAATACCATTGCCTTTCATCCATTGACAGCCCAAAAATAGCTTTTCCACTTTATTTTATTACTAGAGGCCTGGTGCACAAAAATTTGTGCACTCGGGGGTGGGGGGAGAAGATCCCTCAGCCCGGCCTGTGCCCTCTTGCAGCCTGGGATCCCTCAGGGGGTGACTACTTGCTGGCTTAGGCCTGCTCCCCGGGGAATTGGGCCTCAGATGGCAATCAGACATCCCTCTGGCAGCCCGGCAGCCCGGCAGCCCTCGAGGGATGTCCACTTGCCAGCGGGGAAAAGACCTAAACTGCAGTCAGACATCCTTAGCGCTACTGAGGAGGCAGGAGAGGCTCCCACCACCACTGCTGTGCTGGGAGCCATCAGCCTGGCTTGTGGCTGAGCAGAGCTCCTCCCATGTGAGAGCGCCCTGACCACCAGAGGGCAGCTCCTGCATTGAGCGTCTGCCCCTGGTGGTCAGTGTGTGTCATAGTAACCAGTCATTCCCAGTCCTTCTGCTGTTAGGGTCAGTTTGCATATTACCCTTTTACTATATAGGATAGAGGCCTGGTGCACCAGTGGGGGCTGGCTGGTTTGCCCTGAATGGTGTCCCGGATCAGGGTGGGGGTCCCGCTTGGGTGCCTGGCCAGCCTGGATGAGGAGATGATGACTGTTTACAGCTGGTCACACCCCCTTCAGGGTGGGGGTCCCCACTGGGGTGCCTGGCCAGTCTGGGTGAGGGGGCTGAGAGCCGTTTTCAGGCTGGCAGGTGACTGAAGCTCCCAACCTCTCCTTTTTTTCTTTTTCTTTTTTATTCTGGGACTTATTTACCTTATATGACTGGCACTGGAACTGAGAACCGGCTTTAGCTCTGAGGCTCTGCTCCAGCTCTGAGACCTCGGCTGCTGAAAGCAGGTATCTGGGTTTGTTTGGCTTCTATAATTGAAACACTGTTGCAGCTCCAGCTCTGAGGCCCAGCTGGCTGAAAGCAGGTTTCTGGGGTTTGTTTAGCTTCTATAATTGCAACATTGTTTCTTAGAGTGCAGCTCAGAGGCCAGCAGCGGCAGGTGGGGAACCCTGGCTTCCTCCATCACTGGAGCAAGCAAGCCTCCTGTTTGCTTTAGCTGCCTGGCTGCCGGCCGCCATCTTGGTTGGCAGTTAATTTGTATATTGCCCTGATTAGCCAATGGGAAGCGTGTCGGAGGTATGGTTAATTACCATGTTTGTCTATTATTAGATAGGATACCATAGTTATTGGTGACACAGAAATGGCTTCATCACACTTATAGAAAGCACAATATATACTGTCATCCTCTTCTCTTCCTTTATATTTTATTTTTTGGTAATCCTCACCCAAGGGCATTTTTTCCATTCCTTTTTAGAGAGTGGAAAGGAGGGAGGGATGAAGGGAGAGAGAGAGAGAGAGAGAGAGAGAGAGAGAGAGAGAGAGAGAGAGGAGCATCAATGTGAGAGAGACACATTGATTGGTTACTTCCCACATGGTTCCTTCCTGACCAGTTGGGAATTGAGCCTGTAACCGAGGTACCTGCCCTTGACCAGAATAGAAACCAGAACCCTTCAGTCTGCAGGCCCGATGCTCTAACCCAAGGGTGGGCAAACTTTTTGACTCGAGGGCCACAATGGGTTCTTAAACTGGACTCAGAAGAAGGAGCTGCGGCCGTGTTTCCTGACGTTGCCATGTTAACACTGCTGCTGGTGAAGGAGCGGAGGGGAGAGCAAGAGAACCCTCCGCTCTTTCAGCTCCGCGGGCTGGATAGAACAGCCGAATGGGCTGGATCTGGCCTGCGGGCCGTAGTTTGCCCATGGCTGCTCTAACCACTGAGAAACCAGCTAGGTTTCACTTCCTCTTTCAAGCATTAGCATCTCTTTGAGTCTCTGCCCACTTATTTCATCCCAACCAGACAGCAGCCAGCTTTTCTGCCTTCCTGGTGCAGTGTCCTAGACTTTCCTCCTGCAATCCTCCATGGTGTCCCCACTGCCCTCAGGCACCTCCTATTTAAAAGAGGGGTTCTCTGAGACTGCCCGACTCTCCTCCAGCACTTTACAAATGCATGGCCCCTCTCCTCTCCTCACCCTCTGTCCACAGGCTATCTCCTTTCTTTGCACAGGGATCTTTTCACTCCATGCCTAATTATTCTACTCTCTCTGTCCTTCTATAAATAATTCCCTTTACTATGTACACCTGTACTTTTTCCATCACACAATTCCTTTCTTTTCTGGTCTTTGGGATCACTATCCCTAACTCTGATTCTGAATTATTTGCTTTTCCTCCGATATTTTTTCTCATGCATCTCTTCCTTTGCAAGTGGCATTTGTCTTCTGCCTAAAATCACCTCTGCTATCCAGATTCATTTATCCGAAACAAGAACCTAAGCACAAATGTCCTTGTCTCTGTTAGGCTTTCTCTGACTCTGCACCAAGAGGGAGGTATTATTATGGCCCCTGGGAACCCATGAATGGAGCACTTAGCTCTGAAAATGGAAATTGTAGATTTCCATTGTTCACTTTCCTTCCAAGTCCCCACTTGTCTATTCATCTTTATAACATCTCTCCCCTGCACTGTACAAAATCCCCAGTAGAAACTCAATAACTGTTTATCCTATATCAGTGACAGTGAACCTATGACACGCATGTCAGAGGTGACACGCGAACTCATTTTTTTGGTTGATTTTTCTTTGTTAAATGGCTTTTAAATATATAAAATAAATATCAAAAATATAAGTCTTTGTTTTACTATGGTTGCAAATATCAAAAAATTTCTATACGTGACACGGCACCAGAGTTAAGTTAGGGTTTTTCAAAATGCTGACACGCAGAGCTCAAAAGGTTCGCCATCACTGTCCTATATAATAAAAGCCTAATATGCTAAGTGTCTGGTTGGATGTTCAACCAATCAAAACATAATATGTTAATGATATGCTACTCAACTGCTTGCTATGATGTGCACTGACCACTAGGGGGTAGACAGTCAACCAGTCAACTGGTCAACCAGTCGCTATGATGTGCACTGACCACTAGGGGGCAGGCACTCCAAACAGTAGGTTAGATTGCTGCTGGGGTCCAGCTGATTGGGACTGAGGGAGATCGACCAGACACACCCTAGAGCCCTCCCGCGGTCCCTCCCCAGCCCCGTTCGTGCACTGGTGGGGTCTCTCAGCCTGGCCTACACCCTCTCACAATCTGGAACACCTCAGTGGATGTCAGAGAACCGGTTTCGGTCCGATCCTGCAGGCCAGGCCGAGGGACCCCACTGGTGCATGAATTCATGCACTGGGCCTCTGGTAAATAAATAAATGAATGAGGACACTCAGGATAATGAATGTATGTACTCCACAAATGTCCATATTTGTGTAAGGCCATGTGACATTCCTGGCATAGTCACTCCACTATCATTGATCTTATAAAATTTTGGCCACAACTTCAGCTTAGATATTACCAGTTAGAGGGTAAAAAAAAAAAATAAGACAAGTTTTACTTACTAAACAATTACAGTGAAGCTTCCTGAGGTCCAACACTGATTAGATACAGATTGATTAAAAACAACAACAACACAACTCTTGTAAAGAACCTAAAATGTCTGTTTTTATATGTTCCAAAATGCCACAATTAATATACATTAAATATAAAACAACTGCTTAATAATAGCCACTTAACTATTTGTCAGGTAAAGTGTGATACAGTATGAATTATATTTTTAAGAAAAAATATACTTTGAATGATACTATCTAAAACAGTCTACTCTACATACCAGAATACTTTGTACAATTGGATAAGATACCCACATATAAATGTAATCACTCCAGAGGGGGTCCTTTAATTGGGTGCTGTATGAATATTAGAATTTGTTGCAAACTATTCAGAACACATTCTGAAGGGAGAGTCAAAATGTCTAAGTGTATAGCTGATTTAGGTATAACTGTATATTATAAATATTTCTATCCTGATGCATTTGCGATATAAAATGCCAGTTCTTACTCATAGAGCTTCTGATGGTGAGCCTAAATAGTGTAACTAAAAGAATTATGTGACCTGAGCCAAGTCCCTGTTGTCTTGATATTCAAGTTCTGACACTTTTCTTAGTGTATGTTTCTGTCTTAATCTTTTCCCAATGTGTCCAAATTAACTAATATTCCAGTTTCCCCCACTCATTTGTAGGATAACATGCTACTAAGATAGTTATTTTCAATATTCATTGGCCTCTGCATCTGAAAAAATGTTCCAACTTGACATTAGAATCACCTTTTCGAAGGTTTTGCAAAATGTTGTCTATCGACTTAACTTCCTAGCCCGAAGTTTATGTTTACGCCCCTGCAGATCCTTCAGTCCTGAGATTCTTTATCTGTCCACTGATGTTCTCTGCCATTTCTCAGTGAGGAAATCTCACAGTGGAGGCGGCAGAATATCCTGCTCACTCCCTTTTTGATGTCTCTAATCTCTCTCCGTGGTGCTCTCTGACATGAATCGTTCTCTAGAGCAGATATATTAAATACGTCCTTTGTACACTGGAATACTACAAACTCAGTAGGTCCCACTTCTGGCAATCTCCATATCATCTATACACACCATTCACATACCACTTACAACAGTTTTCAGTGGATTGAGTCTATTCTGTTCAAAAACTTTCATATATGCAGAACATTGTTTTCTCTGATAGGACTTAGCCATAATTAGTTTTGTGTTGTTTAGAGCAGTTCCGTTCAATTAAAGTCCCTGCTGCCTATGTTATGAAACACGCTGAGTCACATTGTTCAGCAGACACAACAGGGAGGGACCATACTGTTTATGCACCCCAGGCTCATAACTGGGTGGCATACATTGGGTATTACGTACACACACACACACACACACACACACACACACACACACACACACATTTCCTGCATGTAAAAGGTTAAAAATCTGTGACCAGACAAATTAATTTGGCCAGTGATTAATTGGCAGACTAAAATTAGAATGCAAACGTGTCAAACCCCACAGCAAGTTTTTAAAAATGCAGTATTATTTTATTTTTATTTTTCAGCTATACCTAATGCCTCAAGTAACCAGAATAGAAAAGGTTTAAGATAAATGCACAATTAAATTAAATAGAGTAAAATCCAACCTGCGTGGATAGTGAGAGAATTCTTAGGAGACCAGACAGATGCTCTTGAGAGAGCTGGAATTGACTGGGCTTTAAACCACAGTTATAAACTAGAGATGGGTGGAGTAAAGGGCATGCATAATTTCAACAGGAGAGATGAGCATAATCAAAGGCACAAAAGAAAGAATATGAAGTTTCCTATGTGAGGTAAGCTTCAGATAGAACATGTAACCCACTTGGAGTGATGCACATGGTGTACCATACTGCTCGACAATTAGTCTGCACTCAACAATGCGTAGTGTGCTACAAGTGAGAAGATAATGCAGTGTCTATGGGACTTTTAAAATCCCATAGTTTTAATCATTTATTGAGCTTCTGTTAGTCTCAGACATGAATCTAGGTCTATTGAATATAATATGTACATTGTACTTGCTTTTCAAAATAGCACTCCAGATAATAAACAAACCAACCAGGAACAAACAGTCAAAGAGACGTATTAATTATAGGAGAGATGATGTTGTCTCAGTCCCCAGATTTAGGCAGATGACTGGAAGTCATTCTGTTAGCACAGGGATGTTTATCCTGAGCTCCACTCTTGCCTGATGTAAGGCTTCAGTCTGTGGGCATAAGTGTCTGGATTTAATTTCTGCATCCTTGTAAAATGGAACTAATAAGGCATCACAGGGTTGGAGGATATGAAATCATCACATATGTATGAGGGACATGACACCTACCATATGTCCTTACAGGTTCCTTTTCCTCTTGGATGGTATGCGGAGTGTAATGTTCTACACAGAAACGTAGGCATTCAGGGAACAAATGTTCAGTATAGGCTGGATATATTAGATAAGACTTTGTGTGAAATTACAATAAAATTTTCTGATTTTATTTTTAGGCTTTGGAGGACCTATGAAGGCAAAGATAAAGAACAAGTATGTATGCATGAGTGGGTATGTGAGAGTGTGTGGATGTGTGTGCAGCAGCCTGTTGATATATCAGCACAATAGGGCAGCAAAAGGAGACCATTACTGACCAGGTGGGTGCCTTGGATCAATGGTGACATATGCAGTGGATCACATGCCAAAGTTGAAAAGTTTGACTGGTGGTTGCTTTGGGGTACACACACACACACACACACACACACACACACACACACACACACACACACATTACTCTCTATCACTGCTTCAAGGGCAATTCTCACATGGTTCATGAGTATCCGTGACACAAATAGTTCTATTACTTCCACATCAGAGCATCATTTAACAACTTCAGTAACAGAATAGCTATATGTGGCAGATTGAATTAAAAAAAAAAAACAACGGTAAATTTCAGGATTTTTAGCCAGATGTGCTAAGTTTTTACATTAGATAAATTTTATTTCTTTAGTCTTTCTCTGAACATTAAAAATGCCATCATCACCTTTGAAAAGGTCACACTGACTTTAAATTAGTCAAGAATGAAAAAAAATGTAATTACTCTAGAGGGTCTTTTGAAAACTGCATTTGTCTCCTAACATTTTTAAACACTTGAAACAGTAATCTGCAATGATAGGATGAGGGTTTTTGTCTATTTTTGATGCTCACAGAAAATCAATTAGAAATGTTTGAAATTTCTAGTATATTTTACCTGTGAATATATCTGTAACTTCTTCAAATGGGTATACATTAAGCCAATAGTATATAAAAATACACTTTTAAATCTTTTATCACACAAATTTAGGTTAGCAAAACTATTATTTGTAATAAAAGTAAAAACATGCCTCTTATTAATACATTTGTTAATAGATCTTCCTCACTTACGGGCTAGCCCAAGTTGATTATTAAACTTATTGATACAATATTCATTGTAGAATTTTGTTTGTTGGTTTTTGATACTTTGAGTTCTGTTCTTGAAAAACATACTGTGAAATGTGTTTCATACCTTGGAAATACAAGTTGAACCAGTGCTTTGTATACATCAGGTATACTTTATTTTCTTTATATATTAACATGATTTCATGTAAAATTCAAGGGTTCAAATTCTCTTCCCAGGTATTTTTATTCATATACTGTCATTTCAACATTAGGAAACTAGCAATTTAAATCTAAAAATTTCTATGCTTCCCTATGTTCCAAAGTAGAAAAAAAATGTTCAGGGAAGTCACATATGATTAAAGCATAAACAAACATTGCTCACAATGAGCTGTGTGCTCTCCTAAATGCACTCACTGTCATACATAAACAGTCACATTCTCATTCTATTGTTTCTGGTTTAAATGAGGACTCCATTATCTTATCATATTAGAAACTCTGAAATATGGATTTGACACAATTTCACTGATAGGAAGTATTAATATAATCCAGCTTATTGTTAAATGCATACATCCTCTGCTTTCTCACTAAAAAAGAGCTTGTGATAGAATTGAGGAAAAAGAAGATGCTTTTAGTTCCAAGTCCTACTGTTTCCCATTTGGGTTCCAATATATAGTGAGGGTACTGAACTGTATGTATTACTTCTGTATATATCCATAGAGAACAATAGCAGAAGTGGAATCCTATAGTATGTAACCTTTAGGTATTGTTTTGTTTTTGTTTTACTCAGCAAAATACCCTTGAGTTCTATCCAAGTTAGTACATGTCTCAATAATGTGTTTTCTTGCTTAGAACTCCTTTTGATCTATGTATGGTGTTTTGCATGTATCTCAGTCCTTCCAAAGACTCTAAGGGGACCCTTTCATGCTTCCTCCAGATTTTGGTGTTTGCTGGCATCCTTGGCTTGTGACTGCCCAGCTCCTATCTCTGCCTCCATGTCCTCATGGGCTTCTCCTCTGTGTGTCTCTCCTGTGTCTTCTGAGGACACTTGTCAGAGGATTTAGGGTCTATCAGGGTAATCCAGAATGTTCTCAACTCAACATCGCTCACTTAATTACATCTGCCAAAATGGTTTTTCCACACAAGGTCACATTGACAGGATCTAGGGAACATGTCTTTATGGAGACTATCATTTAACACACAGCAAGGGTTCATGCATTTATACTTCGGTAGGGAGTAAGCACAGCTCCCTAAATGGTTTTACAATTTCCATCGTTGCCAGCCTACAACAATTTTCCCCACATGAAACCCAGAGTAATCCTAAAATTCAAGTCATGTCATAGGACTTCTCTGCTTGAAACCACCCCTGGCTTCCCATTTCTTCCCAAGCAAAATCCAAAGTCTTTACACAGGCTGAATAATCTGAAATTTCTACCACGTCTCCTTCCAGCATGACAAGCCTGCTTCCTCTTCTCAGCACCCATCTCCTGACATGGAAATATTTGTTTATTTCCTGTCTTCTCAAACTGAATATTAGTTCCCTAAGATTTCTTTCTTTCCTATTGCAGTTCAGCACATGGGAAAGAGTCTGACATAGAGTCCATGCTTAATATATATCTGAATGAAACAATAATATTGCTCAATTTCCATTCTAGAAAGATTCTATGAAATTATATACCCACTATTTGTGACTCATTTCACAATATTTTACATCTTTTTTGATAGATCTTCTTGTTTGGAATATAGGACAATTCTAATGTATATATCCAGAGAGCAGGTCAGCTTTACCTCCTCTTAGCACAAATGTCAGGATATGAAAATAAATTATATAAACAAAGCTGTTCCATTTAGACAGAATCACCTTCAAAATGTAATACTTTAAAAATAACACAATAGAAATATGGGATATTCAGCACATTAATACTCAAAATATTAACTTTTAATGAGGACAAAATATGAGTGATAATTGTGTCCACATTTGGTACATTCTAGTATTGCTTAGAGGTGAGGCTAAATTAATCATGATAATAGCTTTAAATTCTCAAAAGTTCTCATTACCATTTCTTTAGCTTTTAGCATTAATATTTTATATGCATTTTATAGTGGGAATTTCTGTCAGAGAAACTGTTACTATGAAAAATATTTTTTTACTTTGAAAATTAACATAGTGAGTAATGCAAAGTCTACTGTTTTAATTTTTCTTCATAATTACTTCTTAACTTTTAAATTACCCTTAAATTGCCATTGAACAGCTAAGGGATGAGCGTAATTGCTCCTAATGGGCGAAGGATCTCCTAAAAGGTAAATTTTGAGGCTTGGAAGATAATATTAGGAAAAGTTAGCAATTACAATGTAATTCCTGAAAAAGAAAAACCATTTTACACTCTACTAAGAATGTATTCCATGAAATTATATACATATTTTTGTATTCTAGGGGTAGAGGACCAAAATGTATTTAGGCAGCAAACTTTAGTGTGTTTGTGCTGTACATTTTTAAGAAAAAACAGTTTTGAATACAAAACTCAAGAATTTCTGTTAGAAATTTCTTTAAATATTGAAATGTTCTTTTGAATAACTCTTATTAGAGAAAAAATGAAAAAATGATCACAATTTTTTAAAACTGAAAGTACTAAACAGCAAAAATCTGTGTAAACTTTACACTGATGTATATTAACAGCTAAGCATGCATTTATTTTATTTTATTTTATTTTATTTTTTTTTATTAGTTAAGGTATTACAAATGTGTCCTCATCCCTCCCATTAACCCCCAACCTCCCCCCCACACACACTCATGCTCCCATCCCCCTGTTGTCCATGACCATTGGTATGGCTTATATACATGTATACAAGTCCTTCGGTTGATCTCTTCCCCTTACCCCCGCCCTCCCCTACTTTCCTTCTGGGGATTGATAGCCTGATTGCTGTTTCTCAGTCTTTGAGTCTGTCCCTTTTCATCAGTCTATGTTGTTCTCTATAATCCACAAATGAGTGAGATCATGTGGTATTTATCTTTCTCTGACTGGCTTATTTCACTTAGCATAATGCTCTCCAGTTCCATCCATGCTGTTGCAAAAGGCAAGAGTTCCTTTTTTTTTTTACCGCAGCATAGTATTCCATTGTGTATATGTACCACAGTTTTCTAATCCACTCATCTGCTGATGGGCACTTAGGCTGTTTCCAAATCTTAGCTATGGTGAATTGTGCTGCTATGAACATAGGGGTGCATATATCCTTTCTGATTGGCGTTTCTGGTTTCTTGGGATATATTCCTAGTAGTGGGATCACTGGGTCAAATGGGAGTTCCATTTTTAGTCTTCTGAGGTAGCTCCATACTGTTCTCCACAGTGGCTGCACCAGTCTGCATTCCCACCAGCAGTGCAGAAGGGTTCCTTTTTCTCCACATCCTCTCCAACACTTGTTGTTTGTTGATTTGTTGATGATAGCCATTCTGACAGGTGTGAGATGATAACGCATTGTCGTTTTGATTTGCATCTCTCGTATAATTAGTGACTTTGAGCAGGTTTTCATATGTCTTTCCGCCTTCTGTATGTCCTCTTTCGAAAAGTGTCTATCTAGGTCCGTTGCCCATTTTTTTATTGGATTGTTTATCTTCCTTTTGTTAAGTTTCATGAGATCCCTGTAAATGTTGGAAATTAAACCCTTATCGGTGGTATCATTGGCAAATATGTTCTCCCATGTAGTGGGTCTTCTTGTTGTTTTGTTGATGGTTTCCTTTGCTGTGCAAAAGCTTTTTATTTTGATGTAGTCCCATTTGTTTATTTTCTCTTTAGTTTCCATTGCCCTAGGAGCATTATCAGAGAAGAAATTTCTTCGGCATATGTTTGCGATTTCGCTGCCTGTGGATTCCTCTAGTATTTTTATGGTTTCCCGTCTTACGTTTAAGTCTTTTATCCATTTTGAGTTTATTTTTGTGTATGGTGTGAGTTGGTGATCTAGTTTCATCCTTTTGCATGTATCTGTCCAATTTTCCCAACACCATTTATTGAAAAGACTGTCTTGACTCCATTGTATGTTCTTGCCTCCTTTGTCGAATATTAATTGGGCATAGTGGTTTGGGTTGATTTCTGGGGTCTCTATTCTATTCCATTGATCTATATGTCTGTTCTTGTGCCAGTAACAAGCTGTTTTAAGAACAGTGGCTTTGTAATACAGTTTGATATCTGGTATAGAGATCCCACCTACTTTGTTCTTTCTGAGGATTGTTGCAGCTATTCGGGGTCTTTTTTTATTCCAGATGAATTTTTGGAACGTTCGTTCTAGATCTGTGAAATATGCTGTTGGTAATTTAATGGGGATTGCATTGAATCTATAAATTGCTTTGGGTAGTATGGACATTTTGATGATGTTGATTCTACCAATCCATGAACACGGTATATTCTTCCATCTGTTTATGTCTTCCTCTATCTCTTTTTTCAGTGTCCTGTAGTTTTCAGCATATAAGTCTTTTACCTCCTTAGTTAAGTTTATTCCTAGGTATTTTAATTTTTTTGGTGCAATGGTAAATGGGATTGCTTCTGTAGTTTCACTTTCTGTAAGTTCACTATTGGTGTAAAGAAATGCCATGGATTTCTTAGCATTAATTTTGTATCCTGCTACATTGCCGAATTCATTTATTAAGTCTAATAATTTTTTGATGGAGTCTTTAGGGTTCTGTATGTACAGTATCATGTCATCTGCAAATAAGGACAGTTTTACTTCTTCTTTTCCAATCTGGATGCCTTTTATTTCTTCTTCGTGTCTGATCGCAATGGCTAGTACTTCCAGTACTATGTTGAACAGGAGTGGTGAGAGGGGGCATCCCTGTCTTGTTCCTGTTTTTAGGGGGAATGGTTTTAGTTTTTGCCCATTGATTATGATGTTGGCTGTGGGTTTGTCATATATGGCTTTTATTATGTTGAGGTATGATCCCTCAATTCCTATCTTGCTGAGAGTTTTTATCAAGAAAGGGTGTTGGATTTTGTCAAATGCTTTTTCTGCATCAATTGATATGACTATGTGGTTTTTCTCTCTCAATTTGTTTATGTGATGTATCACATTTATTGATTTGCGGATATTGTACCATCCTTGCATCCCTGGGATAAATCCTACTTGGTCATGGTGTATGATCTTTTTGATGTACTGCTGGATCCGATTTGCTAGGATTTGTTGAGGATTTTGGCATCTATGTTCATGAGGGATATTGGCCTGTAATTCTCTTTCATTGTATTGTCTTTATCTGGTTTTGTGATTAGGGTGATGTTGGCTTCATAGAATGAGCTGGGAAGTGCTCCTTCCTCTTGGATCTTTTGACATAGTCTGAGGAGGATAGGTTTTAGGTCTTCCTTGAATGTTTGGTAAAACTCCCCTGTGAAGCCATCTGGCCCCGGGCTTTTGTTTGCTGGAAGCTTTTTGATTACTGCTTCGATTTCCTCCATAGTTATTGGCCTATTGAGATTTTTAGATTCTTCCTGGTTAAGTTTTGGAAGGTTGTATTTATCTAGGAATATGTCCATTTCCTCCAGATTGTCTAGTGTGTTGGAGTAGAGTTGTTCATAGTATTTTCTAACAATCCTTTGTATTTCTATGGGGTCTGTTGTTATTTCTCCTCTTTCATTTCTGATTTTGTTTATTTGGGTCCTCTCTCTTTGTTTCTTGGTGAGCCTGGCTAGAGGTGTATCAATCTTGTTTATCCTTTCAAAGAACCAGCTCTTGGTTTTGTTGATCTTTTGTATTGTTTTTTTGGTCTCTATGTCGTTTATCTCCGCTCTGATCTTTGTTATTTCCTTCCTTCTGCTTACAGTGGGCTTTTTTTGTTGCTCTCTTTCTAATTCTTCGAGTTGTAGAGTTAGGTCATTTATTCTCATTGTTTCTTGTTTCTTGCAGTAGGCTTGTAGAGCTATGAACTTCCCTCTCAAGACTGCTTTTGCTGTGTCCCATAGGTTTTGGATTGTTGTGTTTTCATTGTCATTTGTTGCCATGATGTTTTTTATTTCTTCTTTGATCTCACTGGTGACCCAGTCGTTGTTTAATAGCATGCTATTTAGTCTCCATGTGTTTGATTTTTTTGGATTGTTTTTGTTGTAGTTGATTTCCAGTTTTATGCCTTTGTGATCTGAGAAGATACTTGATATGATTTCAATTTTCTTGAATTTGAAGAGACTTTGTCTGTGACCCAATATATGGTCTATCTTTGAAGATGACAAATGTGCACCCGAGGAGAATGTATATTCTGTGACTTTGGGGTGAAATGTTCTGAAGATGTCAATTAATTCCATCTGATCTAGTGAGTCATTTAGGATTGATATTTCTTTGCTGAGTTTCTGTTTAGAGGATTTGTCCAGTGGAGATAATGGGGTGTTAAGATCCCCTACTATGATTGTATTGCTGTCAATCTCTCCCTTGATCTTCTCCAGAAGATTTCTTACGTATTTGGGTGCTCCTGTATTGGGTGCATATATATTTACCAGAGTTATTTCTTCTTGTTGGACTGCTCCCTTTAGTATTATGAAGTGGCCTTCTTGATCTCTTTTTATGTCCTTCACTTTGAGATCTAATTTGTCAGATATAAGTATTGCTACCCCGGCTTTTTTTTCACTTCCATTGGCCTGAAAAACCTTTTTCCATCCCTTCACCATCAGTCTGTGTGCGTCTTTTTTTGTGAGGTGGGTTTCCTGTAGACAGCAGATATATGGGCCATGTTTTCTTATCCACTCATTTACCCTATGCCTTTTGACTGGGGAATTTAATCCATTTACATTTAAAGTTATTATTGATAGAAACTTGTTAGTCGCCATTTTTGTTCTTTACCGCTGCGTTCCTTCTTTGTTTCCTGTTTTTTCTATTTACAGCAGACCCTGTAGCATTTCTTGCATTGCTGGTTTGGTTGTAATAAACTCCCGTAGACCATTTTTGTCTGTGAAGCTCCTGATTTGACCCTCAATTTTGATTGATAGCCTCGCTGGGTATAGTATTCTTGGATTCAGACCTTTCCTTTGCATGACTTTGTATATTTCATTCCATTCCCTTCTTGCCTGATGTGTTTCTGTTGAGAAATCGGTCGCTAGTCTGATGGGGGATCCTTTGTAGGTAACTTTCTGTCTCTCTCTGGCTGCTTTTAAGATTCTTGCTTTGTCGTTGGTGTTTGCCAATTTAATTATTATGTGCCTTGGTGTCGGTCTTTTCGGGTTCATTTTGTTTGGGACTCTGTGAGCTTCTTGGATTTGTGTGAGTTTCTTCCTCCCTATATCAGGGAAATTTTCTGTTACTATTTTTTCAAACAGGTTTTCTATTCCTTGCTCAGTTTCCTCTCCTTCTGGCACCCCTATTATTCGGATGTTGTTTCGTTTAGCATTGTCCCAGAGTTCTCTTAGGCTCTCCTCCTGCTTTTTAATTTTTTTTTCTAGAAGCTGTTCTGTTTGGGTATTTTTTTCTACCTTGTTTTCTAGCTCGCTGATGCGGTCCTCTGCTTCTTCTAGTCTACTGTTGATGCTTTCTATTGAGTTCTTTATGGCAGTGATGTCGTTTTTCATTTCTTCTTGGTTTCTCTTCATTTCCTCTTGGTTCTTCTTCATTTCCTCTTGGTTCCTACACATATTGTTGAATTGGTCTTCCATTTTTTTCATCCACCTTATGACCATTACTCTGAATTCTTTCTCTGACAGGTTGCTTGCCTCCATTGCCTCCATTTCGTTTACTTCCTTTTCTGATGATGCCTGTTTTTCTCTCATATTTGGGTTGGTTCTTTGTTTCACCATGATTTCTCTTCTCAAGGTGTTTGGTTATGTAGTTCTCTCTCTGCTGCGCTGATTCAAAGGCACAAAATACAACACAACAAGGCACAACGTACAAGGCAACAAACTAAATGCATTCACGATATTAATAACCCCAAATAAAGGTGACCCCCCCCCCCCGAGCGAAGAGAATTAGGGGATATAGAAGAAAAAAGAGAAAAAGATTAAAGAGAAAAATAAAAAACAAAAAGGAGTGCCGAAATGAGATTGGGAAAAGGGAGAGAAGAAAAAAAACAAAAATACAAAAAAAAAAAAAAAGTAAGAGAATGAAATAGAGGTGGGGAAGAGGCTATTTGTATGGGGAGAACGAGGGATTGGAAATTAGATATATAAGTAGGGTGAAATTTAGACAGTGGTTAGAAAGAAGGAATAGGTAAAATCCAAAGCAGGAATAGGGTAAGAGAAACAGGACAACAAAAGGGGAAAAGTGAGGAAGAGAGTTTTGGCTTAAGGGTAAATGTGAGCTAGAGAGAAATGATGCTAAAGTAACGATGAAAATAGTGTGTATAACACTAATCCCAAAATAAAATAAAGAAAAATTAAAAAAATAATAAAAAATAAAATGACACTTGAAAAAATGGTAAAAGGATAGCAATAATACTGGTTAAAAAAATGTAGTAATTAAAAAGGTAAAATCAAGTGATGAAAAAAATAAAAAATAAAAAAAATAAAATAAAATAGGTTATTAATGAAATGGTGAAAAAAGAATTTAAAAAAAATATATATATATATGTAAAAATATTCGGAAGTGAAGGTGCTTCAGATCTTCCACTCTTCTTTTTGGCACGCCTCAGTCCTGCCAGGCATTCAGGGGAGTGTTGAACTTCCCTGCGATACACTGTCCCTCCGTGCAGTAAACCACAGACCTGATTTTAAGGCAGCTTGTATTTGTTTACCAGACTGCCTTTATTTGTGATCGCAGAAGAGACAGTTCGTGGCTCTGCCTCTGGGTGGCAGTGTGTCTGGATTGACCTCCGAGGCTATAAGTCCTCTCTATCAGTAGGGTTTTTTTTTTTTTTTTTCCTCTATGGTATTGGGAACTGATTCAGGAAAGACCACTGCCCAGAGCTGGTTCCTTGCCACTGCCCGCTGTTTCCCAGGCTCCCCAAAAAGAACTTTCCCCTACAGGCTCTGTGAATGACCCCAACTGGGGAATCCCATGCACTGGGTTTAATAATCAAATGCACGGATCTAAGGGGAACTGTAACAAGAGCCTGATAGTTGTGCGAATTCGCAAGCCTCCACCTTCCAGGTCTGCGCACAGTCTCCGCGCGCAGTCTCCGCGCGCAGTCTCCGCGCGCTCACTCCCCCCTGGCACCAAGCAGCCAGCAGATTGGCAAAGTCCAAGGGTGCTCCCTTACATCCAGTCCAGCTATGGGCTCATTTTTCGCGTTCCCTTCTGCCAGCAGCCCTGTGGGGCCCCTTCCCCACTCGCGGGTCACGCTGGTCCCAACGGCTGCGGACTCTGTGGGGCGCAGATTCTGCCCCGCGCGCGCGCGCGAGGTCGGTCCTCCCTCCAACCCGAACTTCAAACCGCACCTTTAGGGGGTGTCCAACCTTTCCGTGAGAAGAAGCAGTGCTCCTCTGAGTTCAGGCAGTCACGCTGCTTGAATCCCTTGTTTCCAGGTTAGTAGCTGGTCTCTGGATGCCGGCAACAACCACCCAAGATGGCGCAGTCTCCGCTGCTTAGCTGGCGCACCACGAGAGGCTTCAGCCGCAGTCTCCAACCGTCCTTTTTTTCCTGGGGGTTCTCGGTCTTTCCTAGCTGCAGACAGTCTCTCAGCTGAAAATCCTCTGCCTATTCGGGCTGCATGTTACCCGTTTCAGCTGCTCACCCTTATATGCTCCAGGACAAGGCACAGGACACGTCCGTTTATACCGCCGCCATTTTTCCTCTCGCATGCATTTATTTTAAAGAATAAGGTTGATAATAAATGTTGGAAGTTCAACTTAAGTTAGCCAAAAAGGTATAGTAAACATAAAGTATATAAAAAGGAATCAAGAACAGAAATTAATAAATACTAAAAAAAAGACCTGACCAACAAATACTGCTTTTTGGGAAAGAATATTAATAAAATAAACTCAACTGAAGCAAGGATCATTAGAAAAAAAAGGAGAAAGGATTTAGTGGCAATATTAAGAATGGAAGGGGAGACATAACCCTAAATAGAAATAATGTAAATCAGAAGAGAATCATATGTGCAATGTTACCACAATGTATTTGAATACTTCTATGAACTTTCTGAACTTGCTCCAAAATTTAACAGTGGTTCTTTCTGGGTAATGATATGCATTTATTTTATTTTTAAATTAAAAAATGTATTTTTTAATTGATTTCAGAGAGGAAGAGGGAGAGAGAGAGATAGAAACATCAATGGTGAGAATCATTGATTGGCTGCCTTCTGCACACCCCCTACTGGGGATTGAGCCCGCAACCTGTCACCTGCCCTGACCAGGAAAGGAATTGTGACCTCCTGGTTCATAGGTCAATGCCTAACTACTGAGCAGCACTGGCTGGGGATTAATTTTATTTTTAATGTAATTTTATGTATTAAATTATTTTTACCATTAGAAAGTTTTAAATCAAAACAAAAAACTTATAAGGAAAATTCTGTTAAAATTATAATAGAGAAGCTAAATATCTCAAAAAAAGATTCCATGGTCCAGTAAATGTGGTTATTCTTATCTCTCGTCATTTTTTACTACAGTGATGTAGAAATCCAGTTACTGAAGTTATAAAGCCTTGTAAATCATTTATATTCTCTTTCATTCAACTGTAATCATGTGCAAAGAAAACAAGGAAGATTCTTTTCTTATTCCATTCCACAGTCTGATTAAATTACACTTATTAAAATTTTAAACGTGACAAATAACATAGCTCCTTTCTTAAGAGCTTGTGCCGTAATCTCATCACAGAGTAGAACAGATATAATTCATGGAGCTACTAAAAAATTATATATATTCAATTTTAGTGAGAACATCATGCTGAATATTCAGAATAAAATTGCAATAACATTTCCAGCATTTATTTTGCTTTAGTTGGCATTAATATTAAACAGTTAACTAAGACTAGTTTTTAAAAAATTCAATATTCTTGTATCCACTCTAGAATTGTGAAATTTAATTAGTTGTCTTGATATAAAGAAAAATACTTTATGTATACAGAAGTCTGCTTTATGACCTGAATGATAAGAAAAGCAAAAAGAATGGCTTGAAGGATTATATTGATGTGAAATGTAAAGTATCAGTGCCTACATATTTGATAGAGAGGAGCTTGAATATTTTTGTGGCCAAATCAAATGTAGTCTGGTTAAGAAGTGCTAATCTCTGTAACTGCTATTGTAAGTCAACATATCTGAGAGTCTACGAAATGGACCAAAATATACCACGAGTGGGTAGAGCTCACTTTCACTGGTGGTTCTTTCATTACTGGATGAGTTTCTCAGGGGAAAAGGCAAAGTTACACTTAGTTTTAAACCTAAAATTAGTTTTAGCTATTTTTCCGTATCTTAATAAAAACCTGATATTCATGTTTCTAATTTACCTATTACGCTTTTTCCCCCCTAATCACAGAACCAACACACTAGGCCTGATTCCTCTGTTACACATGCTTCTTCATGATATTTGTCAAACTTGAACTTATACATAGTGTATCTGAACTAGTTTAAAACTGGACTTTATACATAGTGTTCCAGCTTCCTGAGGTCAGAGCTGTCATTCGGTCCACATTACTTCTTTTCTACCTAGTAGAGGGCTTCTTGTTGATGACCAATAGCTATTGCCGTTTTAATTTGGCACACTTTTTAGGTGCCACACACAACATATTTTTACTCATGAAACAGACACAACAGTCTCAATATTGGAAAGTAGTTATTACAGTCTCTATTGTCTCACAAAGAAATTAAAGCTGACAGGAATTACTCACAAAGGTCCCACTCTAAGTGACAGAGTGAGCATGTGAACCATTTTGGCTGCCTGTCAAACCTGATTCTCCCCGCCCCCACAACTGAAATTTTAAAGCCTGGCAAGCACTTCTGCATAGTAGCTGCTCAGGAAATGAGAGACAGGGTACCAGTGGGATCAATAGCTTATCAGCAAACCAAACTGGGAATCAAATCCTAACCCCACTGCCTTCCTGCTAGAAGGTTCTGAGTAAGGTAATAAATTCTCTGAGCTTTAATATCTGCATATGGAAATGAGATACATCG
Source organism: Myotis myotis (assembly GCF_014108235.1). Classification (NCBI taxonomy): domain Eukaryota; kingdom Metazoa; phylum Chordata; class Mammalia; order Chiroptera; family Vespertilionidae; genus Myotis; species Myotis myotis. The sequence continues at coordinate 48,228,482 of NW_023416401.1, forward strand.
ATGAGGATAATAATTGAATTGTAGGTCTTTGGAGCTAATTAAATGAGTTTCTTTATTTATAATATAATATTTCCTTGCACTTGCTAAGTACCAGCATAATGCATGATTTAATTATTGCAAGAATCCTATAAACCATGAGGAAAAGACTATTTACTCTCCCAGATTTAACAATGAGGTAACTTGCATAAAGAGATGAAGTGTTCTCTCCCAAGTCATGCATCCTGTATGTAGCAGGTAAGGTTCTTAACAATGATTGAATGTTCAATAAAAGTTAGCTATTATTTGCTAAAGAAAAAGATGACAAAATAAGTGAATGGATTTAATATCACGGCCTCATGCCTTCTAAGTACTAACAATTTTTCTGGAAACTCTTTAGGAAAATAAATGGTTCAATGACAAAGCACATTGGAAGATCGTTTTGTGTTATGATGAGCACATAGTGCTTACATATTTCTATATATTTTGTTTGTTTGTTTGTTAATCCTCACTTGAGGATATTTTTCCGTTGATTTTTTAGAGAGGAGGAGGGGGAGAGACAGAGAGAGAGAAACAAAAATGTGAGAGAGACATATCAATAGTTGTCTCCTGCATACTCCCTGACCAAGGCCCGGGATTGAGCCTGCAACTGAGGCATGTGCACTTGATCAGAATTGAACCGGGACCCTTCAGTCCACAAGCCAACACTCTATCCACTGAGCCAAACCAGCTAGGGCCAACAGCTTTTTTTCTAACTATTTTTCTCTAATATAAGTGCTAATTTTTAATAATGTCTTAGGTAAGGAAACATATAATAAAAAATTTATTATGATTATAAGGAAGGCAGTGCCCCTCTATTATGCTCACATTTGTCTAAAAAGAGGATGCTCTTCACAGCTCTACAGGCTTACCTTGGAAGATAATATCATTTTGCTTCTCTATTGTAGTGAGAAGTACTAGTCAAAGAGTACAGGAAATTACTGTGATGTTATATGGTATTTTTCATCAGTACAAAACCTATTTTTCCAAAGGCAGAGATCCTTTAATGGACTATTATTTTACTCTTGTAGGCAACAGCACAAGAAAATGTTGGCTAGATTTCTTATAAAAGCAAAGGTGAAAATAGAAGACTGGAAATTCCTGCAAAGTACTGTTTAAATTGTATAACAATTTCCAGTTCCTTTGTAGTAAACGTATGTAAAATACAGAGATGATAGAGAATGGAATCTGAGTTTCTAAATAGCAATTTTAAGTTTTAACTGTTGGAAAGTAAAAGACCCCTGGAAATGATTCAGAATTAGTGCCAAAGGGAGCTTTGATCCAGAAGATATAAAACAGGAACACAGGGTTCAGCGGAACAGGGAGGACAATAAAACTACATGTTTCTCTTGCAGGCAAGAACAGAGGCAATTCATGGAGAGAGATGGACCCTTTGGACTGTATTTGAGGGATGCTGACTACTGTCAATCCTACAGATTTCTTGTATCTCTACTTAGCCACCCTGCCCCCATGCTCTCCTATGGACAACTGGAATTTTGCAAATTGCAATCTGAATAAGGAAAAGTAAGTAACAGAGTTGTAACTACTTTAGTAGCTTATTTTTGTCCCATCTCTAAGTAACAGATCCGTGATAAAAACTAATGTCAATAAAGATCATCTTAGTATTTCGTTGAGAAAAGTGAACATATAACTTTAAGGTTGTAATATAACAATTGGCTGAGAGCTACCTTAAAAAACCCTAAAGGAAGTAGATGGGGTTATCTAAGAGATATAGCCTTCTTACATGGGCTCTGAAAAACAAACAAACAAACAAACAAGCAAACCTGAGCACACACATACTCACCCACATGAAGGAAGAAAGGGGAAGGGAGGGAAGGCTATCAAACGTACATTGGTGTGATTATTAACAGACATTAAATTAAAACAAAGCAAAGAAAACCTAAAAGTTCCTAAATATAGCAAAAGATGTTTATCTTGTTTAACTGGAATACCAAAACTTCTGAGTAATAATTTTTAAGGTCTGTTTTATTCCTTAAGGAGCCTACTTTCAGTTACTCACCAATTAATCCTTCAACCGAGCAGGACTGTTACAAGATAAGAGCTTCCATCATTCTAGATCACATGACCATATCTGCTCCCTCTAACTTCCTCTTTCTCCTCTTCATTTCTTTTTAATATTCTCGAAGGCAAGATACTATTTCTCCTGCTTTATAAGTCTTCATATCCCCAATCGCTTAGCAACTAAATAAATGGTGGCTGGCTAGAAGGATGGGATATATTTTTGAATGAGTAAAAATATCTTTGAACCCATTTGTCATAACTGCAAGTTAGTAGTGTGTGTATGATTTGACTTTGCAATCATTTATATTTAAAACTCTAATTTCAAGGATGCTTATTTGATGGCAGACTCTCAATTATCCATGCTTAGTTCACTGACTACTAGCAAGGCACCAATGAATGAGTCAGATAAATAACCCCCAAGTTCTATTAGCTCTTAGTTTCAACTTTTCCACCATTCTAACTTTCAGGAAAAGTTGTTTGTAATAAATGACATTAAATGTATTTGTTATACAACTGCTTCCTCCCTGGCCTATATTTTTATGAAAATGTTAATGAGCAGTGAAATGATCAGAAGGTGGGTAACCACATGCACACAGAGAGAAAAATGAAGAGAAAGGTGTCACAAAATCTGACATATTGTACTCTCAGGTAATTGTGATTATGCTATCCAAGGCAATACATTTCATTTCTGCCTGCAATCATTTGGAATGTCTAGAATTTAAGAAATTTCTTTTTGGTCATGGGAAATAGGATAAGCTCCTGTCAAATCTATTTCTTATAGGCATTTCTGACTTTTCATGCTAGGAAAGTGGAAGGCACATCTTACAGGGAGTCTCTGTTGATACCAGAATCTATAAGGGTGTTCAGAAAAAAGAAGAAAAAAACACGAAAAAATTTGCAGACAAAACAAAGGTAAACAAATAAAAAACCTGGAATCTCAGAATCTTAGACTTGGAAGACAATAACAGGCCGATGTTGTCTAGTGATTATCACACTTTTGTTTTTAAAAGCAGAAATATTTTTGAAGGGTATAAATGCCAGTCAGTGAAAGAGGCATGAGTGAAAGTTTTCTGATTGAAACAGGTTAGAGTCTTGTCTCCTGAGCCCCTCCCCCATGGTTGTCTACAAAGCCCTGAGACTTCATTGAAAATCTTCACTGACACAGATATTGTATAGAGGAAGAAGCCAAAGTACAGAGAACTTATAACTTTCTCCAGATGCAAGACGCAAAAATGAGATTATGATCCAAGGAGACCTAGAATCTGGGTTTTCCCACTTAGTATCTCCTGCTTTTCCCATGATCTTCCAGGCCCTAGGGAAGGACCTAGTTTGATGTTCCCATTCCCATCACTGGGAAACCTCCAGAAAGAATGGGAGCTCCCTTCTTTGTTCCTCCACTCTATCAATACCCTTTCATAGCATCCACATCTATCATTTACTTACTTTATTCATGGTTTTGTTCTCAAAGTACAAAGCTGTTTGAGGAAAAGTCAGGCTTTTTCATCTTTGTATCCACACCAGGGGGCACAGTGCCTGCCCCTCCTGTGCTCAATCATAAAGCTTTCTTCCCTGCTATCCGCCCTATTGTGACCTAATGAAGAGATACTACACAGAGCTCAACTTTGGAACATTGGACTTGAGACCTTTTTTATGGGAGAATTGTTCTTTAGCCATTCTCAGCTGAATATAAATTATGTGTTATGAACTTAAGGCTATTGTAATTTTCTCACAGCTATTGTAATGTGTACTTGAAACAAAGATTAAAAATAGATTGTACTCTAAGCTACTAAGTGCTTTCAACAAATTTTAATAATGTTACAAAGTAGGTTTGTGAGATATAAAGAAAAAGTGTGATAGTTCAAAGCTTTTGTCTGATAGTTAAATTCTTTTCTGGTTTTATAGGAAACAAATCTCCCATTATGACATCATTATACAAAAAAGATTTTTCTGGTTCATACAAAGTAACTCAAATGTTAACTGGCATTACTATGTTGTAAGATACACTAGGATCCAGAGATACCACTGAGCTATTGGAGATAACCTCACCTCCTTGCTGAAAACAGGTTTTCCACAGTGTAAATTCTAAACTCCATAAGATGGTTTAGAAGTTCTGACCCCTGGCTACCAATCTCTTCATCACCATCTCTCCACTGCCCTTGTCGTCTACCATCAGATCTGATCTAGAGTGAGTGCCAACATCACTCTCTCTTTTTACATTTTTTTAAAGAGAGAGAAAGGAAGAGAGGGAGAAAGAAAGAGAAATATCGATTTGTTGTTCCATTGATTTACGCATTCATTGGTTGATTCTTGTATGTGTCCTGACTGGGGATTGATCCTACCATTTTTATGTATCAAAGATGATGTTCTACCAACTGAGCTACCCAGCCAGGGCCAGCATCACTCTCTTGATCTAAATCATTCTATGCTCTATGCACAGGCCAGAACTGACCAGAGCTTTCCCCCACCTCCCGCGAACTCCTACACATTTCCTACTTTGTCTAGATGTCATCCTCTAGCTTCTTCCATATGTTATCGATTTTTTCATCTGTTTCTTCTTGCTTCTTGCAGAGGTTGTCGATTTTTTCCTCCATCCGGTTTATGCACTCTAGGACCCTTATTCTGAATTCTTTTTGTCATGTTGCATGCCTCTGTATTACTTAGCTGCTTTTCTGGAGAGTCCTCCTTCTCTTTCCTTTGGGGGTTTCTTTGTCTACCCATGTTTGATCTCACTGACATATCTAGACGTTGAGTCGTTCAGTGGTTGCTCCCTTGGTGGCAGTGACTCCTTGGTCTGTGGTTGCTTTTCGGGCGGTTGCGGTAGCAGCTGCTCTTCAGTTGGCAGCAGCTCCTCTGGTGGGTGCTGTTCACAGCTGTGGTGGCTCTTCTGGCTGGTGGGGCGAGGTTTCACGTACAGCTGCTGTTCCTCAGCAGAGGGTGTGGTGCTCAGGAGGTTGCTGTTGCTTGGATCTGCTGCATTGATTTAAAGGCACAAAATACAACACAACAAGGCACCATGTACCAGGCACTATACACAAATATATTCACGATATTAATAACCCCAAATAAAGGTGACCACCCGAATTAAGAGAATTAGGGGATAAGGAAGAAGGAAGAGAAAAAGATAAAAGAGAAAAAAGAAAAGAGAAGTAGGGACCAAAAAAATGAGTGCAAAAATGAAATTGGGAAAAAGGAGGGGGGGAAATAAAAATGAGAAAAGAAAAGAAAAGAAAAAAAAAAGAGTGAAAAGAGAGAATGAAGTGGAAGAGGGGAAGAGACTTTTTATATGAGGAGAATACTCCTATAGAACAGCCACTAATCCCAACAAATTCCAGCAACAGCTCCCTGGAGATGAATGCAAACTAGAAACAACCAATAATATAACGATGAAAATAGAATGGAGAACACTAATCCCAAAATAAAATAAAGAGAAAATAAAATGGCACTTTAAAAAATGGTAAAATGGTAGCAGTAATAATACTGGTTAAAAATAAGAAGGTAGTAAATAAAAGGGTAAAATCAGGTAATGGAAAAAGAAGGAAAAAAAAGAAAAAAAAAGAAGAAGAAAAAAAAAGAAAAAAAATTGGTTTCTTAGTTAAAAGGTGAAAAAAGAAAAAAAAAATTGCAGTAGTGAAGGTCCTTCGGTTCTTCTATTCTTCAGTGTGGCTCGCCTTAGACCTGCCAGGTATTCAGGAGAGTGTTGAGTTTCCCTGCGATACACTGTTCCTCTGTGTTGTCCTTATTTTAAAGCAGGCCGCATTTGTTTCCCAGACTGCCTTATTTTGTGTTTAGCAAAGAGTCAATTTGTGGGTCAGCCTCTGGGTGGCAGTGTTCTGGGGTTGGCCTCTGAGGCTATAGGGCCTCTCTGTCCCGTGGAAGTTCACTGCCCAGAGCTGGCTGTGTAATAGTTAGTTACCGGTGCTGTGTTGTTGCTGGGATTGAAAATCCCTCTATAGGCCAGACCCTGTTAACTCCCAGGGACTGATCAGGTTATTTTAATCCTTGATCTCATACAGGGTGGAATCTGGGTGTGGCTGTGCTCCTTTCCTGGGGGCTGGGGGGAGGAATCTCACTCTCTGGAGAGAATGGCTGCCCCAGTCCTTGGCTCAGGGGTGTCTCAGCACTCAATTCGCTGCCACCTCTCCCGGCCCCCCTTCTCTCCTCAGTCTCTCCCCAGATTCCACTCCTCCGCACACTCTCCCTCTCTTCAGCACAGGTGAGTGTCTGTATCCGAAATGTCCCATGAACAGGATTCAGTAAAAACAAACAAACAAACGCCGGCTGCGGAAACGGGGAAGGCTTGGTTTCTGTAAGCTTCTTCTCTTTCCGGGACTGCATGGTCTGGTCAGCTCTTCAGGCTGCCCCCTTTAGGCTCAGTCCTCTGTGATCACAGAACCCAGCTCTCAATTTCCCCGGTGGCGCCAGGAATCCCTCGGTTCTCCTTTCCCCCGTCAGGGGCTGTGCCTGTCCCAAGGGACGCGGCTGTCTGCCAAGCGGTCTCCCTCCGACTCTCTTGGCTCAGAGGTCTGGCAAACTTTCCTGCCCAAATCCCTGGTTTTTTTACCTTTCCAAGGGGAGTTCTGCTCTTCCAGGGCTGCAAACCGTCTCACCAGCTGTGCTCAATTCGGTGTGGGTGTTATTAGTTTCAGCTGCTCACTCCATTTGCTCTGGGACACAACCTGGGATGCGTCTGCCTATATCGCTGCCATCTTCCCCACCCACCTAGATGTCATCCTCTACTTGAATCAAGGCTCTACTTCTCCTATGTAAGTCCGTCGCAACACCTGTTTTCCAGATTTTATTAGTAAAAATAATTACTCTGCTTCTAATGGAGATATTTGAATATATCCACCACTAGACAGTAAATTATGGTGACAAGAATCCTATTTTCAAAGATGAAAAAGCTCTTTATTAAAAGGTCTAGAGAAGCATAAAGATCTATTAGCAGCTTTCAACATATTTATGTAACGTTGTATTTTTGTCTTCAGAAATATATGAGAACATTCTTCAAAGCTCTTGTTTGGATGTACCCTTATCTGTTCTCTTGTCCACACGTTTGAATCTCAAGTATAATCATTAAAGTGCTAAAAGTTATTTTTTAAGATGTCCGTTTATTGACTTCAGAGAGGAATGGAGATAGAGAGAGTGAGAAAAACATCAATGATGAGAGGGAATCCTGCATGCCCACACTGTGGATTGAGCCTATAACCTGGCCACATGCCCTGACAGGGAATCAAACCTTGACCTCCTGCTTCATAGGCCGACGCTCAACCACTGAGCCATGCCAACCAGGCAAAAGTTTTTTATATGCATAACAATATGGGAACAATTGCATTATTTTAAAAATTTTCATGACTATTTCAACTGTTTATTCTTTAATTGAAACTCATCACAGTTAAAAACAACCAACAAACATAGCCAACAATGCCTAAAAAGTGCAAACTATATCCAGTTTAAAAGGAGAAGATAAGTGAAAATTTCAGTTAAATTTTTACTGGGCAAGAATTCTATCTCCTATCATATTGTGTCTACAAGAATATGAAAACCAATGTGTTTTTGTTAATCTTCACTACACTACTACCACACTAAATTTAATCCTGAAAATAGCAGCTACCATTTATTGAGTCTCACAGTGTATTGACATAATGGTAATCATTTTACAAACAAATTAACTGCAAGAGAGGCAGTTGGCACTGAGTTTTAGAGGGTTGATTTAATGTCTTATCAGCTGGGTCAACGTTGCTACTTGTTTTAGGTCAGTAACTAAAGCTTGACTAATTTTTAGCAAATGCCATAGTGCCAGTGGTCTAGAAGCTGTTCAGAATCCTGAGTGACAGAGTTCTTGACACTGATATTCCACATTTTCCCTGATGCATGATACACGAGCAGAGTCAAAACCCACCTATTTATTAGCAGCATGGAGCTATCAGAGACAATTTCAAGTCTTATGTACCAGTGTTATTAAGTTGTTCAGTGCTCTCGTTTGCTCTTGGAAAACATAAAGGTAAGCATTTGCATGTTTGCATCCTACCTTTCTCATACAGCAGAGGCATTAAATGTTCCAAATAGCTGGGCTTTTGCCAACCCAAAGAGCATCACCTAAAAAAAATGATTTTGAAAAATTAAATCAGGTCTCTGCAGAATAGTTTCCTGAATGTTGAGTGTCTTATATTTAATACTAGTGATCCATCATAAAACATTTTTATTACCTTGCAACATTTTCTTTTTGAAATCTCATTTGATATTTCCTGGTGTAGTACTTAGAGAGAAATTTACCACCCAGGCATATTTCCCAGGACCTGGGCTGAAGCTATGATTATTAGTTTCACGTTGTGACCTATCTCTGAAGTCCAGAAAATTACAATGTGCTACATCCTTTTACTCTGGGATTTGGATCATTAACCTTATGGACATTAATATATCTGGAGTCCTCATAGATTTAGCTTTCCTGTGGTGTTTCAGTTGTATGTTGAGACCAAGAAGGGGAAAACTTTGGCTTATATAACCCATTAACTTTTTTAACTTTCAGATTCATCTCTGCCTCACCAAGGGGTTGAAAAGCTTTATTATCTAAACTCATTTTATTTCTAACATTCAAAGTTTCCATAATCTAGTAGATCTCAACATTGCTATCTACCCATGATCCATAGCAACTTCATATGTTCTCAATTATGGAAGCAGCTATTTAACATTTTTGCTATATCTGTCATTTTATTCCTGGATATTGAATTCATCAAAAGTTATTTCTTTGTCTTAATAAATCAAACAAATCAAAACATATGTTAAATGTACTAAATATCCAACATAAATATTTAACCAATGGTTATTGAATGAATTAATGTAGAAAGTTGGTGTCTGTTTACTAGAGGAAGGCAAAGGGGTTGGGAAGGACAGGTTCACTTGTGTCTAAAATGATCTCTGTCTTCTTTCTTCCATAGTTGAGGACCCAAGGGCCAATCCTATTTGGTTATATTGAAAAAGTCAGGAAGGTAACCATTCAAGTTTATTCATGAAACAAAAACATGGCACTAACTTTGACATCACCTCCTACGCACAGAGAACAGCGTCATCAAACATAAGTTTATCCCCACCCCCACATGACCTTCCATTCTGGGTTGCAGTGCCAGGATTCAGGATTGCCCCTCCTCACCATCTTACTCTGCATGGCTAACTTGTCTACCTTCTCTCTGATTGCTTTCATCTGTGCTTCTAACCCCTATTAACTTCTCCCTCTCTACTATTGTTTCTCCTACCTATTAAATATATTTAAAATTTCCCAGCTTAAAACAAAAATGAAGAAAATCATACCATTTCCTTTGTACAGAAGATGGTACATGTAAATAAATTTTCATAGTATTTTTAAATAATAATTATTCAAAAATCTACATATTATCGTTATTATTCTCCTTTTCTATTAAGTTAGATATTTAGTTCTTTGATCAGTTTTTTTTATATTGACCATACAAATAATTTGCCTCAGACAATTCCAAATATAACAATTTTTTTCATCTAACAGGTATGATATCTTCAAGTATTTTCTTCTTTTTAAATAGCTCTCTAAAACCCTTTGTCTCCATTCCATCATTTGTATGTGTTAAACTAAGAAACACATCATGAACTCCCTGACCTAATATAGTTTCTGAGCTAGTTTTCCCCTCTCCAGTTTCTCCCACTAACAATTCAAAGAATCCTCTAGAGTGAGTGAGGATAATCTTTTAAAAAAACCCCAATAGTGCCTTATCACTGATAGGATATATTAGAACTCCTTAATATACCAAATTTTATTGGATTAACATTTATTCAGTGATTATTCTTTGGCTAACACTGTGATTTGTGCTCTCCATGCATGCCTATATCTCAAATATAATCACACATGATTTTTTGAGAGATCACTGTTTAAAATTTAGATGAGAAAATTGAATGGTGAGTTAGAGTCAATTGAGATATTATAATAATGTCCTGGCTAGATATGATGAGGGCTTGATCTAGGGTGGTGTCAATGGGGATAAAGATAATAAATTCTACAGTTATTTCACATTTAGAATCAGCAGGACTTCTAGAATGACATCTAAGTTAATGGTTTGGTAATTGGGTGGATAGTATTACCATTAATCAGGATAAAAACACAAGGGCAGAAATAATAATGGAAGATACAACATTAAATGAACCCTGTTTTAACCTCTCAAGTTTGAGGTGCCTGCTAGCCTTATCAGTGAAGAGGTCTAGAGGGAAATAGGATATGGGGTTTTTAGCTTTAGAAAAGGTAACTGGGCCGGTGATTCTGATTTGAAAGTTACTGATAACTGATGGAACACAAATATCATCTGCAAAATTTATCTGTAATGAGGATAATCAAAGAAGCACAAAAGTCCTATTTTTAAAAGAATTGCAAATTCTAAATTATGAGAATATATATAAATAACATTGCTTTGATTATTACAAAATGGGAATATCTTTAACTGTCAATATACCTCCTGACTTATCATAGTCAATGTTGACTCTTGGATTTTAGTTCATTTCCTTAAAATACATATTTTTCAAATATTATTTTAATGAAAAAGGTAGATTACTGAATTAGACACAGAAAAAAAAACAAATATTAGAACCACTGCAGGAAATTCAGAGCCTCAAGGTAGTGGGAAAGAGAAAATGATGAAAAGTCTTGAAGAATTTGAATTATTAGTTTTCCTTCCATATTGAACTGCAACAATCAAAGGTTTAGAATTTACTGAGTTTGTTACATGGTAGGGAGAGATTTGTTGTCTGGGAATATCCATCGTCACATACAATGAGCTTCCATTTGGGAAATAATCAGCTGTTATAAACCACACTCATACTGGTATTTGAAATTAACAGTACAATGTGTTCCTCTCAGAAGAGTGCCATGAAGTCAGGCAAAATGGCAAACATGTTACCATTATGGAGTCAGATTTACTGTGTTTACACTTGCTGCTTCTTCTGAAAACCATCCCTTGGTGTGCTGCTTATCAGCTTGAAGCAGGAAGATGGTGAATATAAGGAATCATTATTATTTTTGGTTGAAGGTTCAACTGGAAGCGTTGCGATTAGAAGATAAATTTTTCAGTACCAGGGCTCTTTCAAAGAAAAAATCACTACGTTTCAGTGAAGAGGCATCTAAAGATTCATCTACATTGCAGAGGGAACATTCAGAGGGCAGCCTCGACCATTTTATAACTGGACCAGCAGTCATGAGAAAAATCTACGATAAACACCTGAACAGGTGTAAGGTTGAGAAGATATGGTGATAGATATCACTGGATTCTGAAGAGCAGTGGCAGAACACACATGTGAGGGGTGTTTAAATAAAGAGAACAGAGTGCATGCCTTTGCTTTGCACCCTCCTATATCCTCATACCCCTGCCAGCAATGGTCTTGAGTTTCAGAATGAAAACAAAGTAGGAACAAGGAAACAGAGAAAAGATGCACCTACCAATGCACTGAAGAAGGCTGGGTGGCCAGGAGACACAAGTAGCACCAACATTTGGAGGCTGCCGGTTTGACTGAGCAGCTTTGATTCCCTTAAACTGTTAATAATATGAGGTAACTGAATACTTAATAGGTTTTAGATGTTGTAATAAGGGCTTTATGAACATCATCTCATTTATTTCTCACTCTCAGCCAACTAGGCAGTAAGTAGTATGTCTGTTTAACAAATGAGCAAATTCACTTGATGAGGCTTTCAGGACTACTTGCATGAACTCACACTCCAGGGACAGGATCTGGGATAAGAGCCTACATATTTCATTGTAGCCCTAAGCCTCTACTCTTACATCCTCAGTTCTATCCCTGACTACCAACACCATGCCTTGTCAGTCACTTCAGATAGAATTCTAAAATGAAAAACAAACACACCTAAACCACCGCCTTGGACAACAACTGAGTAAGAAAGAAATCATGTGAGGTTCAGTAGGGAATATCAGTGATGAGCAAAAGAAAGATCTGGTATCTTAGTAAAGAGAGGTAAAAGGACATATATACATTCTCCAAGACTGGAAATATTCTTACCAAGTACCAAGGGACTTGTTTCAATCTTTCAGAATTCCCAGTACTTAGAAAATTAGAGTCCTAATTTATTTCATGTTGCCTCTTTGATAACATTGATATGACAAAAGGAAGGAGCAGAGAATAGGTCTAGTTCATATTTTCAGTGAAGCCTGTGGTAGATAGAAAATGCTTTCCTCTGGAAAGCAAATGCCTTTTGTTCCATGTTTTCTAGGCACTGGTACTCAACCACTTCCATGTGCACATGAGCAAGTAAATACTTCACAAGGTTCTTGCTACCAAATATGTGAAGCTGTCAGAAGCTGCCATAGCTCCTTTTTATCCCACATGGAATTACAGAGAGAACAGCCATGTCCTGAGGGACAACTGCATGTTGCCTTGGCCAGTGACCTTGTCACAAAACTATGAACAGGGACTGTGGGCTGCATTTCTTAGTTCCCACTTTGCATCCCCATTGGTGTGTACAACTGAGAAAATGAAAATTCGGATGCAGTACAATTGAGTTTTAAGATTTCGGGAAACTATCATGAGGACAGTGTGTATTAGCCAGAGAGGGGTAGGGTATGTTCATGCAACTCTCCTAAGGGGTGCAGCTCAAACTCTCCTAAGGGGTGCAGCTCAAACTCTCCTAAGGGGTGCAGCTCAAACTCTCCTAAGGGGTGCAGCTCAACTTGTCAGCGATGCTGAAAATTAGAATCAATTGATAGACACATCACATTAAATAAGTCCAAGGTAATACTAGAAGAGTTTTTCCAATTTATGATTTCATAAAGTTAATAGAAAGCAGCATCTAAAGGAAGAAAATGACCCTACGTATGAAATAAGCTGTGTTAATAATTGAACCACTATATTCAACTTGACTCTATTCAACTATGTACAATTAATATAAGGATAATGTATCTTAGAAAAAACATGTTCCTTTTGTTTCTCTTCTTTGCTTCAAAGTTAATTTTCAGGCAAACTGTCTACAATCTTTCCAAACAAAGTATATACATTCTTTAATAAAACACTGTCATTTTGCTTCTGCAAACAGCCATGAAAGTAATAAAAATGTGACTCTTAGTGGGATAATCCAAAAAATGCTTGCTATAACTTTTCCACCCTATGGTATGGTCTTTTATAAATTGAGCTGAATTGTCTTGAGACGAGCATCATTTCTAAATTCAGTGTTTCCTAAAATATTTCTTTTCTCCAAGTAAACCATTTGCTTAATGGTTAATTCTTGTCTTATAATATCAAATATTAATCCCAGCCAATGCACTTACAGGTAAATAAGTGCTTTTTTGCACAAGTTTACTGCTTAATCTGGAGAGAAGAACTTTTAACGAAATAGAAAATGTATGCTTTGAGGATCATCACTTCAAATAGTATGCCCATGGGAAGTACTTATGCTTTTTTTTAGCTCCACTGGGAAAGGCGAGATGCACTGGAGAGTTATTACTGAGATGATAACTTGCCTTGTTCTCCTTGAAAATTATAGTCAACATTCGAAATGTAAACCTGACAAGAACTGACCTCTATTTAGACAAGAAGACTTATTTTCTTTATGTATTATCTTGATTGAGACTAGTTAATGCAGACAAATAAAGAATCCCCAATTGTCTTCTCGAAGTTTATACATCTTGCTGGAAGGAGTGTCATGGGTATAGTCTTATAAGCTCTGGTTACAATCTCAGCCAGGAATGCCTTCAGGGGTTACATGATCTCTTACATCTGGATTATTGTCTCCAAACAATAGGCTCAGTTTATCCTGATTCTGCTACACAAACAATCAAACAAACAAAATGATTAAAGAAATGGAGACAAATACAGGATGTCATATGAATCTTACCATAATTTTTGCCCCCTCAAAATCAGGATGCCTATTCTTCCTCCTGGCCCACCCCAGTTGGCCCAAGGAAGTCCTGGCTGATACCCATTGTCCTGGAATAACTATTAGTAGGACCTACTTTCACTCTCAAAATGTTTTTTGGTGGAGGTGGGGGAGTGTGTACTGGATAATTCCTTGTAAGTTCACCTACTCAAAAGGGAAGCAGGAAAGGATTCAGTTAATAAAAAAGAAGTGGAGCACTCATTGTCTTTAGCTGTCATTTAATAAGCGGACTAAATAACCTTCTGCAAAATGTTATTTCCTTTCTGAGCTCATTCTAATAATAGCCATTCTAAGAAGAAAAAAAATTACTTCTCTGACCCTGTTGCTTTTGGACCATATTTCAGAAACTATAAGAAACCGACATTTAAAAAGAAGGAGGAGAGGAAAGTGTACAAGGGAGGTCCTGCTTTGGGCTTTGATTCCAGTCTTTCATAATTGCTGTCAGAGCAGATGCTCTTTGTTGGAGCTGCAGCAACACTTCAGTCTTCGTCTAGGAAAGCATTTTGGTTTGTAAAGGATTTAAGGAAGAAATGGAAACTAATGCGGGAGAAAACTGGAAAAGAAGCAGAATATAGCCACCTCACGCATTCCCCTGGTGATTCTGTTTGTAGAAGGAAGATTCTGGATGACTCCAGATATGGGGTTCTTAAGCACCTTTAAGATGAACCTCCTGGGACTAGGTGGTTTTGCAAACTGGAGGAAACAGTCTTTGAAAATGTCTTATCCTAAATACCTATCAAACGACTTTGATATTTCATGTGACTCTAAGGGTGTGGGGAGAGAGTCAGACTAGAATCTGAGCCCTCATGGGCAGGAGAATGCTTTGAGAGTGACCTCTTGTCTTTTTGCATAGTTTTCTCTTTTTCAGTGAGAAATTACAGGGAAGATTTTTTGCCATATAAGAATGAACTTAAAGTCTTTTGAAACAAGGATAGTCATAAAGATCTTACAAGAAAAAAAAGTGAAAAAAAAATTAGAATTGCAGCCAAGTGGCATCTGATTTGCTATGGCCTACAGTGTCCTTCTGCTGTCAGCTGAATCTCCGGTCACTTTAAATTAGAACTAGAGCATATTGTTACACTCAGAGTCTGGAACTGAAATATCTCTTGGTGACACTAGACTTTATAAATTGAATTCATAATTAAGCTTAATCTTTTCATAGATGGTAAAATTCTCTCTTGCTAAATGTGCCTCATAATTCCTTTTCCTTGCCAATAAGTGATATTAGCCTGAGAGGAAATCTGAAACCTTCATCACTTCTGACAAGGGGAAGGCACAGATTTTTTTTTTTAGATGGACTTTCCAGGTCAGCAAAAGCTGTCTTGAAGGACTCTTGCTACAGCTTCTGAAATAGAGAATAAACTTGTTTCTACTCCCTTATCACGCCTAGATACAAACTAAAAATGATCACATTTTTGTATATATTATGGAAAGAATTATAAATTTGCAAATGTAGAGTTTAAAAACATTTGTTTAAGTCTTTATAATTTTTTTCTTTCTTTATTGATTAAGGTATTACATATGTGTCCTTATCTCCCCATTCCCCCCAACACCCCACTCATGCCCTCACCCTCCTGTCTGGTGTCTGTGTCCATTGGTTATGTTTATATGCATGCATACAAGTCCTTTGGTTGATCTCTCCCCCTTACCCCCACCCTCCCCTACCTTCCCTCTGAGGTTTGAAGGTCTGATCGATGCTTCTCTGGATCTGGATCTGGATCTGTTTTTGTTCATCAGTTTATGTTGTGCATTATATTCCACAAATGAGTGAGATCATGTGATATTTATCTTTCTCTGACTGACTTATTTCACTAACATAATGCTCTCTAGGTCCATCCATGCTGTTACAAATAGTAAGAATTCCTTCCTTTTTACAGCAGCATAGCATTCCATTGTATAGATGTACCACAGTTTTTTAATCCACTCATCTGCTGATGGGCATTTAGGCTGTTTCCAAATCTTAGCTATGGTAAATTGTGCTGCTATACACATAGGGGTGCATATATCCTTTCTGATTGGTGTTTCTAGTTTCTTGGGATATATTCCTAGAAGTGAGATCACTGGGTCAAATGGGAGTTCCATTTTTAATTTTTTGAGGAAAATCCATACTGTTCTCCACAGTGGCTGTGCCAGTCTGCATTCCCACCAGCAGTGCACGAGTGTTCCTTTTTCTCCATATCCTCACCAGCACTTGTTATTTGTTGATTTGTTGATGATAGCCATTCTGACAGATGTGAGATGGTACATCACTGTCATTTTGATTTACATCTCTCAGATGATTAGTGACTTTGAACATATTTTCATATGTCTCTTGGCCTTCTGTATGTCCTCTTTCAAAAAGTATCTATTTAGGTCCATTGCCCTTTTTTGTTTGTTTGTTTGTTTGGGTTGTTTATCTTCCTTTTGTTAAGTTGTATGCGTTCCCTGTAAATGTTGGAGATTAAACCCTTATCAGAGATAACATTGGCAAATATGTTCTCCCATGCAGTGGGCTTTCTTGTTTCGTTAATGGTTTCTTTTGCTGTGCAAAAGCTATTTATTTTTATGTAATCCAGTTTGTTTATTTTCTCTCTTTAGTTTCCATTGCCCTAGGAGCTGTATCGGTGAAGATATTGCTTTGGCATATGTCTGAAATTTTGCTGCCTGTGGATTCCTGTAGTATTTTTATGGTTTCCCATCTTATGTTTAAGTCCTTTATCCATTTTGAGTTTGTTTTTGTGTATGGTGTAAGTTGGTGGTCTAGTTTTTTTTTTTTTGCATGAATCTGTCCAATTTGCCTAACACCATTTATTGAAAAGACTGTTTTGTCTCCATTGTATGTTCTTGCCTCCTTTGTCAAATATTAATTGAGCATAGTAATTTTTAATATATTGATTTTGAGAGAGAAACATCAATTTGTTATTCATCATATTTATGCATTCATCAGTTGATTCTTATTATGTGCCCTAATGGAGGCTGGAACCTGCAACCTTGGAGTATGGTGACAATGCTCTATCCAACTGAGCTAACCTCTCAGAGTTTGTTTAAATCTTAATTTTCAATAGCTATTCTGGAAATGCTGATGAATGACTGTAGTAACTGCTGATGTTGATGGAATCTAGAGTCACATTTTTTCCATTAATAAGCATCTTTTACTCATTAATACTGATCATATTTGGATTATCTCAAAGACTAAGGAACTAAGTCTCAAAGTCTAGAGAACATAAGAACATATTGCAAGATGGAAAGATTGACTATCATCTTGTAATGAAACTTAAATTTTCATTCATAATAGTTGTATGTGCCATTATAGTGGGAAAATGTGTGACATAATCTAGAAAGCTGAGTGTGAACAAAGGTCTATGAATCTATGAATGAGGTATTATGACTTGCAATGATTGTACTTAATCTTAGTCATTATGCAGTTTGGTTTATTAAGTGAATCTTTTTATTTTCAAACTCTTGAAATAGATTTGGCAGTCTATAGCAGCAAACAATTCCATTGAAAATGTCATTAAAGAGATATCTGAAAACAAAATAACCACAATAATAATAACACCAGCTACTACATGCTGAGGCCCTGGCGGCACTATCCTATTGTTTTGTATGCATTATTATTACGAAGCAATCCCTATAACATCTGCGTTGGTTACTATTTTCCCATTTTATACATAAAGATTATGATTATACAAATTGGCAAAAATAAAATTTTACTTTATTGTGAAGGTGATTGACTTTTTCTATAGGGATGTGTCCTTTCAGAGAATTCTACTTTCTGAATCTCATATCAATATTGTAGTTAAGAAGAGAGTAGAAATTATTATTTCTCCTTATTAAGCAGATTTCCTTAAAACTTTTGTTATTAACCTACTGATTTACTGAAACTTAGTAATTTTAACTTTCTGATGCCTTATATGGGGATATAAACATACCCTAAAGTCCTTCTTCTCACAATAGGGGCTGTGTCCCCCTCCAGCATCATAGGTTAGCTCAGTTGATCACTCTGTGTCCTGGTCAGTGAATGTGGCTCAGTTTTACCCAAGAACATACATTGTAAATGTGCATGTATACACCACACACACACACACACACACACACACACACACACACACACAATCACTGACAGAGCATACTGTGATGAAGGTACAAGAAAAACTAAAAGAAAATTCAAAACAAAACACTGCAATGAAACTGAGCCAGTCCCATGGTCCTTGTCACTGCTTTATCCTACCAAGGGCTGTTAACTTTACCATGACCAGGTCCTCCCTAACAATAATCTTAACTGGTGTTATCCGACTTTCCTACTGATTCTTTTTCAGAAAGTGTTTTCTCCCTCCTTTTCATAGAGGAAACATTAGAAAGAAAGAAGTATGAGCTAAACTGTACATGTGGTCATGTTCTGAGCACTCCAGGAAATCTAAAACCTAAGATGCTGATAGGAATACTTATTACCAAGACTTTTCTCGGATCACCAGGCTCTCAAAAGTCCCTACTTGTATATGTCACTGTAGAAAACAGCGACATAAAGCACCACTATCAGCCATTTGTCCTGATAAGAAAGGAATCCCTTGTTTCTTTTTTGTGGACTCCAAGCGAGAAGTATTAACTTTAAATCTTGCCTAAAATGAATTCTTGTTCAGAAAGTCTTTTCCAGCTACTTTTGCAAGACAGCATTTTTTAATGCTGAGCGATCATCCGGGCTTACGTCTATGTGATTGCCTGAGTGATTTTCTGCATTTTTTTCCTATTTGAGTCAATGAAAGAGCAGCTTCGATTGCACTGGTGAAGGAAGCTGTCGCAATTGCCCACAAGATGCAGACACGTGTTCTGCCAGGTTGGTTGGGGACGACTGAATAAAGCCGCAAGCCAACCCTTTGGGAGGCTGAAAAGCTAACTCCAAAACCAACACAGCTTTAAGTTTCAATTTAAATGAAAAGACTATGTCACCATTTATTCCTCTTTATCCTCTTCTCGCCCCCCCCCCCCCCCCCCAATTCCCTTTCCTGGTGCTAAACATGCAGTGCAGTATGCAGATAATGTATTATAGAATTGTACACCTGAAATCTACATAATTTTACTAACCAATGTCATCCCAGAAGTCTGAGAATGCTATAATGGCCACACTTCTAACATTTAACTACAGTTTCTCATGGCTCTCATTGTGTCTCTTACATTAATACAATGTAGGCAGGGCCATCTACTTGACAACTATTCCCCCTTTTGATGACTGTACCTTCATTCATTTGCAAAGGAATTTACTAATCGTGAAGCTGGAAAATCTGCACTTCTCAGGTTCATTGTGTTAATAACCATAAATGTCAAAAAGTGACAGAAGGCCTGTCCCAGTGAGAAAAACTTACATAGACACTGTATTGCATTCTGTATTGTAATGTTACAATTTGAGATCTGTATGTTTGTGCAAAATACTTTGTTTCTTATTCAAATACAGCACAATGAATTAAACTTAAATTAAATCAAGATCCAGGACTTGCCCACTATCACAGATGCCAATAATTGACTCTTTCAGTGACTTGAACTAAACATAACTAATAAGGAAGTAAGACATCTCTTCTTAAGTTTTATTACAAATTAATTAATTAGTGAAAAAACTATGAAGACACAACAGGGCCAAACTGTCTCTGAATGATGGAAAAATTTGGATTGCCTCCCCATGCCATTCACTGAAGAGAACATTTAGTGTCCTCCTCCAGCCATGCCTAACAACTAGTGACAAGACAATCTGTCTTGGCACCTCACCAATCCCCAGCATTAGCACAGTGTTTGTCACACATGACTTTGCTGCACAGGAAGCATGAGATGAAGCACTGACAGGAAAGGATGAGGCAGCTGTCACCTGTGCCTGAGGAGGTTCCATACTACCTGGGAGGGTGGGAGAAATGCCCCCAAAATACATCAAAATACATCAAAGCAGGACCTCCAATGTTGGAGCTCAGCTGTGAGTGGCTGAACCACCAGCACAACATGGGCAGGTAGAGTTGTGAGGAGTGAAGGATTTTGTTTTCATAACAATATTAAGGACAGTGGAGTCTTGGTCTTTAACCATCACAATGAGAGGTAGTTACCTGCTCTCTCCTTGTTGTCCTCAGGTGTGTTTGTAACAAGTCAGCGCCTCCCGCTGGGCTCCCACTCTTCATTCTGTACTTTCAGGCTTCTGTCTGTGGGTTACCCGAGTTTCCCAATCTGTGAAAAAGCAAATGTTTTGGGCCCCACATTCTGGAATCAATTTTTAAAAACAGAAAAGAAAACCCTGTATAACATGTATTAACATGCCCTAAATGTGTTGTGATTACAAATCAGTATGCAGAGCAAATGGGCAATAGATGTTCAAGTGCTTCAGTTTTTTTTGTTGTTAGTTTTTTTTGTTTGTTTGTTTTGTTTTTTTGACAAAACCAAGTTCCTTGCCAAATCACATGAAGCAGTGAAATGAAATGGAGACATTGGGTTGGCCAGATGAACTAGCTGAAATACTCCTAGCAGCAGAGAGTCATCACACGGGCCAATGCCTGCAGGCATCTCTAGAGGCTTTAAGATGCATTTCAAGAAAGTCATGTAAAATCCTGGTCAGTAACACCCAGGGAACCATCTGACTGATCTGTCCTGGAAAATTGCGATTTAACAAACAACATTAGGCACCTGCTATTGTTTGCGGGTGTTTGGTGGTAGGCATTTGGGATACTGTTGAACAACATGTGAAATCAGTCAGAAAATATTAGCTATCTGCCAGACATCTTTCAGTGTTCCACACACACTGCTTTACTCAATTCTCACAGCAACAGCAAGGTTGTACTTTTGTAAGCAATTTTAACTTGTTAATTTTAAAAAAATTATAATTGTATATGTGTTATTTTTGTGAGGATATGGAGACAGAGGGACAGCACACAGATTTCCTGAAGTTTCATTGCTGTGCCTGTGTTTAGACTATTGCTCTTTGGCTTCAGGGCTCACATGAGCAACGATGGCACCACCCAGCCTCCTTGAGATTCTTTCTGTCCATTGTGGTTCACTCTGGGATCCTCTCCTCTGTCCGATAATTAGTTGTTGCTGAACCATTACTAAAAACTAAATTGTGGCAGTAAAAGTCATTTTGCTTTACTTCTATTATATATGGCTCCGTCTCTGCAGATGTAATATATGAAATGAGCTTCCAAAGAAAAAGGCTATACAAAATACCAGTGGGTCAATGTCATGACTGTGGATGGAGATTTTAAAATATCTCTTCAGTGTTTGATGACTACTCAACTGAGCTGTATCTCAAGGAAATGTCTTCATTACCCAGAAGCTCCTTATTCTAGGATCCTCTTCAATGTCCTATTACAAAACCAATAACCCTCCTTAGAGCTCCTACTTGACTCTTGCTCTAACTGCATCATCTATGGGAAAAACATGTTTGCAGCAACCCTAAGGCTTAGTTGATTAACTATCTCATGCACACTTGCAGAGAAATCAAACATCCACACTTGAGAGCTAAGTGACAACAATTCCTACTCAGGTATCAGTATAAAACTTCCCTCTTTTTAGTGTAATAGATCTAATGGAAATTTTTCCAAATGCTGCCTCTTAAAAAGCGATCTGGGTCTCGCCAAATTTTCACTGCACTCTTTTAGTGGAGAATTGTCCTGTTATGCTCTACGCACTTCCCCAGAACTAACACTTGTGCATCACAAGGGGAATCTACAGCTAGAGTCCTCTGGTTAGTGTCCTGATGTCTTTCTGCAGTGGTCCTGGGCTAGACCTCTCTTTTCCTTCCACAGTCCTGCCTCTGGATCCCACTCCAAGAACAGCCCTCTCTCTTCACTGGTCTAGGGTCAATACGCATGACTGATCATTGCTTGGATTTCATCTACACACTTTTTAAATGACATTAAGCTCTGGGAGGGCTCAATTGCTTATGTCTCACTGGATGTATGTCAGCATCCAATACAGTGTGTAATACATAACAGATTCAATAGAAATTTGATAAATGGATTAATGAATCACCAGCTGGAATATTTGTGAATATTAATGGTCTTGACAAGCAAAGGGTACTTAAACCTTTTTTTCTATCTGTGTTGAGTTCATTATTTCATAGATTGTTTTCAGAACACAGAGGTCTTCCTTTCAGACTTACTTTTCTGCACTGAAGGCAATCTCAGAATTTACTAAGCACTGTTCCCATCAACTAGACTTTCTCTCTGAACTAAAAGTGATTCTGTTCCCAGCACCATCCCCGAACTTCTGATCTGGTAGCTCCTTTTGAGTTCAGTGGCTTGGGCATAGTTGTCTCTAGTACAGTGGTCGGCAAACTGCGGCTCGACAAACTGTGGCCCGCGAGGCACATGTGGCTCTTTGGCCCCTTGAGTGTGGCTCTTCCACAATATACCGGCTCTTCCACAAAATACCGACTTCTGCGCATGAGCCATGAAGTTTCAATTGCACTGTACATGCTGACCCGCACGTGGTATTTTGTGGAAGAGCCACACTCCAGGGGCCAAAGAGCTGCATGTGGCTCACGAGCTGCGGTTTGCCAACCATGGCTCCAGCACATCTGAAGCCAGTTTCCCTTCTGATTCCCATACTTTGGATCTAAGATACCTTATCTAAGACAACATTTTCTACTTGAGAAAGTTTTCTTTAATTTTGCCTTTTTTATTCTCTATAATGCAAGTATGAGTGAGTGTTAGCTCCTTTGTAGAGACCAGTAGATATGTAGGTAAATAGTATGCAATAGTAATTTGCATAAAGCCACTATCTAGGGATATTAATATGACATATTGCTTAATTAGGATAGTAAGCCTTTAGCAGTAAAAGCTCATCCCTACAATTACTTCTTTGAATCAAATCTGCTTCCATACAGTTCAAAGATTTTTATATAGTATGCCATTCTTGAAACATTAAAATGGGTTCATTTCAACTTTTATTATTAGTGGTTTTGATTAGTGTCCCTATGTACATATACTTGCCTCCTAAGGAGAGCAATTTTTTAATATAACATAGCAAATATAAACCACATACATGTGGCCCTTTTATTAGAGCCTTCCTATATTTTGAGAAAGAAATAAAAGATGTTTTTTCTATATTAGTTCCTATTCCCCATATTTTCCTTTCCATGTTTCCCTATCCACTCCTGTGTTTTCCACACTTGAGAAAACAATTGCTGTTGATAGAACAGACTCTTCTAAGGAAAATATGTTTTGTGTTTAGTGTTGCCAGGACTGATGAAAGGTTAAATTGAATTCTTCTCTGCAGTGTGACTAGGGCAGGGGTAATAGGAAATTTTCTAACTGTAAGTGCTTAATTTCCTTCTCATTCCTTCTTCCCAAAAGCATAGGAATTCAGAAACTGCTTTGCTGCTTTCCCCCAAGAATCCACAGTTCCCAGTGGAAAAACTGAGGTAGAGCTATAAAATCTGGCTATAACTACTTTCCTAAAATCAGGATAATTCATTCTCAAAACTCAAAGATAACAACCTGACCAGGTGTAAGGACAAAAAACATTGAAAAAATAGTCATTTAACATGATGGATATGTGAAATACTTCTTTTCTTAAGAAAGGAAATGGGAGAGGCTCCGTTAGTTTTTTAGTCTTTCAGAAACTAGGAAGAAAGTTTGAAAAGTTAATGAAACAGCTTCCATTTCTGGAACTATGACTAAACTGAATATCCTGGAAAAAAACAAACCCTTATCCTAGAAAAACCCAGCTGAGTTAGCAACAAATGAAAAAAATATTATCAAAGGACAAAAAACATTAGGTTATCACAGGGAAATAAGCAGGTGCTAAAGTTGATGACTCTCTGGGGTCTTCTACAGACTCCCCAAGTCCTAGAGCTTTCATTGTGATGGGCTGAAGGATGGGGCAATGGACAAGGCCTGTGACCCACCTCAGTGTGAGCACCGCAAACACACACACACACACACACACCCACACCAAAGGGGATAGGATGGAAACTTGTTTGTTTTGATCTGAACTCTAGGTAGATGGGAAAAGATCTGTCATGTGATATCTTAATCACAAGAAGCCAATCTCATGTTCCTATGCAACCTGTAATCACCTGTGGAACCCCAAACATCTCAATGCAGGAACTGCATAGGAAGTAGAGATAGCATGGCAGTCACATTGGCTTTTGGGTAGAACAAATACATAAATTATTCAGAAGAACTTTCTTAAATATTCTTAAAGCAAGGACTCAAAATATTCCTCCAGATGAAATTTAAAGGGATATGAGCTCAGAACAAGAAGAGATCACAAAACACATGAGTGAACAAACCACTGGACTATGCCACTGGAATAAATAAAAAGCAGAATCAAATATGCAAGACACACACTTTGCACTTCATGGATTAATAATAAAAGTGAGTGTTTAAATATTTAAAGAATTAATTTTTGAGAAAGCAACAAGAGAATAGTATCTTTGAAAATACTGCAGCTCTAAGCTGAATATTTTGTGTCTTCCCCAAATTCACATGTTAAAGCCTTAACTCCTGTGTGATGGTTTTTGGAGGTGGGGCCCTTGGTCATGGGAGCAGGGCCTTGGTCAATGGGATTAGTGCCCCGATACGAAGAGATACCAAGAAGCTTGTTTTCTCCGGATCTCTCTACCATGAGAGGACACAGCGAGAAAGCGCTGTCAGCCAACCAGGAAGAGGGCCCTACCAGAACTTGACCATGCAGGTGCCTTGCTCTTGGACTTCCAGCCACTAGAAATTGGGAAGTAACTAGCTGTTGTTTAAACCACACAGCCTGCTGTATTTTGTTATAGTAGCCTGAGCAGAATAATACAACTGCGAAGAGTTTTCCTTCCAAAGACAATTTGTGTTTACTTTTACCAGCTCACTAGGCAGCAACTATTATTGTTTTAAAATTTTCTGGTCTGTGTTTGCTTTATTTGAACATCTTAGGCCTAAGTCCCACATTTTGAGAATCATAAGCTTTGTCTTCTGACCTTTGTGCAGCTCTTAAGGTAAGAATCTGGCTGTTTTAACAAGATCACTGATTCTCAAAGACCCCACCTCTGGTTTCTATAACCCTGTACTTTAGCGCCTAAAAGTTGCATTTACTTTCTTAAAAAAGTAAATTTATTTTAAATACTCATTCTTTTGTTTACCACATAATAATTTATTAAACAAATATTTAAATATTTTAAGTCCACATTGTGTACCAGGCAGGCACTTAGAGTGTATCAGTTAACCACCACACCACTACAACCAACAAAGATGTGCCCCCTTGTGATTATACCATACATAATTTTACACTATAGCTCAGGGAGACATGCAATATAGAATAATCTTAGTAATACATGGATTTCCAAACAAGCTAGAAAGCGATGTGTTATAAAAAGTTAGGCTGAGCCCTAACTGGTTTGGCTCAGTGGATAGAGCGTCAGCCTGTGGACTGAAAGGTCCCAGGTTCAATTCCGGTCAAGGGCATGTACCTTGGTTGCGGGCACATCCCCAGAGGGAGTTGTGCAGGAGGCAGCTGATCGGTGTTTCTCTCTCATCGATGTTTCTAACTCTCAATCCCTCTTCCTTCCTCTCTGTAAAAAATCAATAAAATATATTTTTTTAAAAAAGTTAGGCTGGGTATGTTGTAATGTTAGTCATTCGATCTGATCATAATAGATATCATTAGGAAGGTGACCTCTGAACAGAGACCAAAAAGAGGCAAGGGAGTGACCATACCCATATGTGGGGGAAGAGTGTACCCAACAAAGCAAGCAGTCTTTGGCCCTGAGGCAGGAGCCTGTCTGGGATATACAAAGAACAGGAACAAGGCCAGTGTGTGGCAGGGAACTGAGCAGAATGAACAAAAACAACAGCAGGGAGAGATGAGGTTAGAGAAAAGTAACAGGGATAGGTAGAGGAGAGAGAGTTATCAGAGTTGGTAGTAGGATCCAGTAAGGATTTTCGTCCATTGTGAGGATTTTTGTTGTATTTTGCCTGCATTTCTAGTTGTTTCTAGCCGGAGGTCTCACTGACTCTATAGCTTGTGAACCATAGTTTAGTAAATAGTAATCCATGCCAGTGCTCTTTTATGTAGCAGGAGACTTAACTTCAGGATGATGTCAGGATAGGTTCAGTAACTCTATTGAATCCCAGCCACATCTTGCTATGACTGGGGTGAATACAGTGATCTGCCCACACTTACATGGTTCATCCTCCCAGTCCCATGTTCACTCTCCTGTGGGAATGCAGGAGACTTCGTATCAGCAGAGATTAGAAACTGACAAGGAGAACAGGAATACACTGGAATCTAAGACATTCTGGCATTTCTATTTTTCTGGAGATACTGAGAATAAATTTTATCTCTGAAAGATATAAGAAATCTTTAATTATTCACTCTAATCATTTTCTGTGCTCTTTAAGGATGCATAAGTTATCTAATATTCTCATTCTCTTCTACACTATCACAGGTAATGAATATTTTTAGTGATATAACACTAACTGCTTTGTGCAACAGTTTACATGACTTTCTCATTCAATGATAAGCATCTTGAAGGCATTAATGGTATTGTATGGCTATGGACTGAATCCATAGGTTGAAGATCTAATCCCCAAGGTGATAGCAGTTAGAGGTGGAGCTTCGGGAGGCCATCTCTGATAATTCTGATGGCTACAAAGTGACTGGAGGACACAGAGCATATACAATGCAGACATTAGACAAAGGGATAATTCATATCTCAGGTGGGATGTAAAGGAACGACGTGAGGTTTCATCATGCTACTCAGAATGGTGCACAGTTTAAAACATATAGATTGTTTATTGCTAGAACTTTTCAATTAATATTTTCGGACTACAGTTCACCCTGGAAAGCCAAAGTACAGATAAAGGGAGACAACTGCAATCCAACTTATTCATTCATTCTCATTCTCTCTCTCTCTCTCTCTCTCTCTCTCTCTCTCTCTCTCTCTCTCTCTCTCTCTCATAATTTTTAAAGCTTTAAAGCCAGGGATTTCCCTGACAAATTAAAATTTTGGGTGAAATGACTGATTCTGGCTATGTTTTCCAGAAATTTTTGAAATCAAGAAAGAGTAACATCTTCCCATTTTGTTACATGGAGCCTGAGGCTTCCTTAAAAATCTCCCAGGCATGCCTGATATTTATAATTGAGATTTCATCTTTAAAAATTGTTCTGTGTATTGTAAAACAGGAACAAATAATTAATAGACTATGTATATTTACTTATCAGATCTCAGAGTAAAAGTTCTATTTTCTTGTCATTGAGGATAATATATATTTCTTTGAAATGCTTTATTAATTATGAAAATTTTAGCATTGAGGTAGCTTAGTTTTTCTTCCTCTTTTTCTGTTTGAATTCTGACCTGATGATATGTGATAGTATTTTATAGAGTGGGGCAAAAGTAGGTTTATAGTTGTTTAAATGAAAATAATACAATAGTTAATACATAACGATACAAGAATAAACTGTTTTTAACTGTAAACCTCCTTTTGTCTCACCCTGTATATTCTGAACCACAATTTTTTTCAATAGTGTATAACTATGTTCCTGATTTCCCAGTTTCAAATGGTTGTGTCCGTCTCTGCAGAGTTTACATGAATTTCCAAACAAGCAAGAAAGTGATGTGTTATAAAAGTCCATTGCTTTATTTGAACATCTTAGGCCTAAGTCCCACATTTTGAGAATCATAAGCTTTGATTCTCCATGGTACTGCTGCCTGGGCATTTTTTTTTTTGTTTGGCCAAGTGTCCTGCAGGGACCTTAATCCAAGAGTAGCCCCTCCTGCAAGCACATGCCTGAGATCACCGCCACAGAGTCACAAGCAGATGTACATCTTTGACAGGACTACTCCAACAGCCCTGTGATCAGTAGTCTCCCCTGCCTCCCAAGGCCTCAAGGCTTTTTATGCCCCTTAGATAAAACCCCAGAGAGTTTACCAAAACCCCTCTCTGATTTGAATGGACTGATTAGGACTTAGGCCAGGAACCCCAAAGTACTCCACCCACAGACCCTAAAAAAGGCATGGGCCCCAGGTCCTATTGCTCTCTCTGCACTTTATCTTAACCTCCCCTTGTGGCTCCTCAAAGTATACTTTCCCCAGGAGCTGCAAGGAATAAACTTCTCTATTTCAGTTTCTCTTGTGTCATTTGTTAAACCCAGACTCACCATCTGATACCCTGCATTTTATTGATGAGATTACCAAAAATAGATGTTTGGATTTAACTTATTAATACATACCTATAAAGTATCTTTACAATCTGTTTATTATGTTGATTCCCACAAGAGACTTGCTGTGAATAAAAAATGATTCTGCTCTGAGATAGTCCAGATATTTTAAATTAAGTCTTCACCCTCTTCTCTCTCTCACTGTGGGTAGAGTACAGTTTCTCACCCTTTGGTGTTGGCTAACCCATATAAACTTGCTTTGGCCAATAGAATTCTAGTGGATATGATATAAGCAGAGGCTTTACTGTGCCCAAGATATTGGGTTCAACTATGCAGCTCTGGTGACTGATCATTAGAAGAACTTGTTAGGGTAGCTGTTTCCCTTTCAACATGAGTCCCAGAATGAAGGCACATAAAGCAAATCTAAACCCAACCCATCCCTAGAGCCAAGATCTGACAAACTGCAGACCCCTCACCTGCACTATACAGAACCACTCCAGGTGACTCATGTGCAAGAAACAAAAAGGTTATGGTTGTATGCAGGTGAGTTTTGGTTTATTATTTAGTATCAATAACTGAGTAAAAATATTTGTAAGGAAAGTTCAAAAACTACCATAATGTATCAAATAAGTTTAAAATATTTTTAAAGCTATAGGAAGAAAAGAAGGAAGGATGCAATAAGTAGAAAAGAAGAAGAGGCATTTTTTAATATTTATATTGATTTCAAAAAATAAGTAAATAGTTCAAAGAAACTCTAATACAATAAGAAATGAAATGCTTAAATCAGGCTGACATCAAGAATTAAACTTTTTAGCAATTGTAAATTGCATTGCTATGAACATAGGGGCGGATATATTCTTTATGATTGGTGTTTCGGGTTTCTTGGGATATATTCTTAGAAGTGGAAGAAAAAGTTGTGGTACATTTACATTATGGAATACTATGCAGTAGTAAAACAAACAAAACAAAACAAAACAAAAAAGGGTCTCTTACCCTTTGAGACAGCATGGAGGGGCTTGGAGAGTATTATGCTCAGTGAAATAAGTCAGTCAGATAAATATAAGTATCACATAATCTCACTCATATGTGGAATCTAAAGAACAAAATAAACTGATGCACAAAATAGATCCAAAGACATAGAAAAATGGAACAGTCTGATGAGTTTCAGAGGGAAGGTGGGGGTGGATGGGAAGAGGTTAACCAAAGAACTTATATGCATATAGGCATAACCCTTATACCCAGACAATAGTGCGGTGAAGGCCTAGGGTGGAGAGCAGGGGTGGACTAGAAGCAGTCAATGGAGGAAGGTGGGGGCCTGTATACTTTCAACAATAAAGTTAAATTTTTAAAAAATAATTAAACTTTTTAAACAATCTTTGCAATTTAACAGAAGTTTCAAGATTTTAGTGGTAAATCTATGAGAAAAATTTTAAATGATTGTTTTTGTAATTTCTCAGATCTTTGTTATCCTAACCCCCCAAATCTGCTAAGTGAGAAAATTCTGTTGTCTCCAAGAGTATTTTTGTTTAGTACTTATAAAAGTAACTGATGGAAACGCTTCCTATATTTGTGCTGTTGTGTTATTACCTTTTTATGTGTACAGGCCCTGACTTTTATAACCTTAGTATGTTAATGATTTCTCCACTTGGGATCCATTAAAAGATACATGAATACCTTCCCAGATTTTTCTGAATTATTAATAACACCAGCACTGCAAACAGTTGTTGCCATCAGCATCACACATTTATGAAGCACATGCCTGCTTCTGTTAGATGCTGTACAAAGTGAGTTAAAGAGAACTGACCCCTGCAATGTACAAAAGTCAGTTTTGTACAGCCAACTCTGAGTGACATGGCGAAAATGTAATGATAAAATACAAACAAACAAAACACTTGTGAAGAATAAAATAATCATTATATGTGAAAGGAAGGAAATTGATTTTTATGTGACAATAGAGGTTGGAACCTTGAAAGGGACTTTATTGACCTAAGATAAATGTTCAAAGATGTTTGGGAGAAAATATTTTGGACTGGGGAGACACTGAGTAGCTTGATAAATAATGGAGGGCATGGATGGAGAAGTTTGCAGAATAAAGCAGAGGAGGGAAGTTTGAGGTCATATCAATTAAATATTATTTATCAGGAGTTCCTAATAGAATGCAGGCATTGGCTACTTGATTCTTAAATTATTATCCTTAAAAGATTAAGCAGAAATTTTCACCTTTTCTGACCTTGTTGAAATGCCCAAAAGAAACACACAGATACATATAAATAAACAACCAAACAAACAAGCATTCTTTTTGTTGTTGTTAATCCTTACCGAGGATATTTTTCCATTGAATTTTAGAGAGAATAGAAGGGAGGGGAAGAGACAGAGATAGAGAAACATTGATGTGAGAAAGACACATGGATTGATTGCCTCTGGCACTTGTCCTGACTGGTTCTGGTGATGGAGCCTGAAACCAAGGACATGCCTTGACTAGAATAGAACCCATGACCCTTCGGTCCACAGGCTGATGCTCTAACCACTAAGAAAACCAGCTAGGCCTTTTTTTATTTCCAGTAAAATATTGAATACCTAATATAATGGGGAACAACAAGTAAAAACTCTTTACCCCATTTCATAGTTTCCTTGGCACTATCAAAGGAGAATGACTGTATTAGTTTTGACAGAAAATGAAAGTGTTAATGAAACCCATAGTTAACTAATAGATTTAAGATCACGTCACAGAAAATTATAAGATTTGTCTTTCTGTAAATCCAGGGAAAATAAAGTGCCATACTTGTTTTCACCATATTGCATCCTACTGGGAAAACATGCATAGATGGATGGTGTGTGATTTCTAGGGTTTGTGTGTTAAATGTGGTTCTCTTTACTGTTTGGAACAAGCATTGTACCACAATTTGAGCCGAGTTTCATCCTCAATATTTCCAACCTATTGACATTTGACATAAAATCTTAGCTTCCCAGAGAGGAATGAAAGCGAATATTTCACGCAATTACTTAAGACAGCATTTAAGGAAACTGGAATCATGAATATGTCACGGTGCAATTCACTGAAAATTTATCCTCACGGGCAAGTGTTCAATTACAAGTGAAATGAGATTGGAAATGATCTTTTCTTCTATAAACCTTACACCTGGAAGACAGTACATCTGTTTAATATGCTCTATTTGTAAAATTTTGATTTGTACCTACAAGATTAAATTTAACAGCAATTGTATATGGTATTATTGATACTTTCCCCAAAAGTTGAATAATCACAATGAATAAATCTCTCACATGTCTTAATTAGCCCTGTCATTACTCAACATATGCTAATTATTGTTAGTTTACCTTATGGCTGAAAACATGTAAACATTTGAGATATAGATATTTTACATTTTAATTTGAATAATAAAAAACATTTAATGATAAATTTGGAATTTGATTCATTATTCCTTTCCCCACAAACATTTTTTTTCTGTATTCATTATAATGAAAATTGTCACTTACTTTGGTTATTACTTAAGTAAGTAGGGAATGACCAATATGAATATTGATATTGCTGATAGGGATATTAAGTGCTTAGCTCTGTGAAATTACTGTTATATTGTTTCTAGTGACATACTGAATGCTAGCTACTTCCTTTCTCCAACCTCTTATCATAACAATTTTACATATCCCAAGTCTCCTATATTTATATTTATTTTGGAGAATACATATTCTTCTCAAAATGTAAAATACTAATTATAGATCACATACCCATAGAAAAATTACTGAGATTGCTAAACATTTGTAATGAGGCAATT
This sequence comes from Myotis myotis, assembly GCF_014108235.1. Lineage (NCBI taxonomy): Eukaryota > Metazoa > Chordata > Mammalia > Chiroptera > Vespertilionidae > Myotis > Myotis myotis. The sequence continues at coordinate 48,260,300 of NW_023416401.1, forward strand.
TGCTTACATGCGCCTGATTCTGGAAGCCTAAAATTCTTAGATTGTTCGATTTTACTTTAGTACCATTTTAAACCCTAAGAGCTCTTGTACAATGGGAGTTCTCTTCGGAAGAGCTCCAGGTTATCTATTTTCTTGTATTCACTACACAAGAAGCACAGATCATATAGATGGTAGACAGCCAGCTTTTGTGAAACAGAGAATTAATGGCAGCACCTAAATGTTCCTTTAATTTACTATCATGGTCAATGTCCTGGTGAATTGGTAGAAGCGTATAAATGGAAAACAGAGGCCAAAAATCATTTTCACAATTGTTACATTTCACAACAATAAAATGGGATGACTGCGCAATCCATTATGCTGGCCACTGCAAGTAGACGAAGGAATTTATTATAAAATGTAAAATTTACATTAAATGTAAATATATTTCTTTGTTGATTAGTCTGGGCAATGAGTTTTATTATTATTTCTTTGCCTTTCTATAAAGTTAAAAATAATTTTTGAATGAATATGTTCAGAGCCAAGATTGAGCATGTAAAATTAGCAACTATGAATTAGTACTTCCCTTATTCACAAACTTTAACATCTTTATCATCTCTCCATAGGTGGCATCCACAGGTGTTGTCACCATCAGGCGTGTTTAAGTATTTTCGACAATTAGACACCAGTTTTGTTCTCTAGGAGCTAAACAGCATTGTTAGCATCTAGTTTTCAATTATAAATTGTGAAAAATTGGACTGAAAAGGCTGAGGAAAGTCATGAACTGTGTGGGTCTCACAGATGGATATAGAGAATTATATATAGAATTCAGAGAGTCATTCTGAACAAAAGACAACTGGGAATGCCAGAAAAATACTAGGCAACAATGTAAATATCTGATCAAACATTTCAATCTTGGGTCCCAGGGAACAAGTGGAAAATCACAGAAGGGGAAACCAGCTTGGCCTCATTTCCGTCTCTAGCTGTCCCAGGTTCCTTGTCTAGAGGCTACATTGATGGAGTGGGCTGCAAAATAGATATAGATGGCCAGGTTACAGTTAACATACCTCAAAAATATTCATGATTTGCCTCCTGAAGGAGCTAATATTTCCTCCTTGCCTATACAGATCACAAGTAAAAATGCCTATATCAAAAGCACTTACTTCCAAATCATCAGGAAAGACTGGAAGACAAGAAAAATGACTCTAGATAAAATCAAATTAGGAGATGAGAATAATTCAAAGAAAATAACAACCATGGGAAAAATAGCAGGCTGATCTCTGGCACATCATCTGGTAAGAAAGAGAAACACTGAGTCATACTAATAGATACTAGTAAAATTTAGAGAAGCTGGATGGCTGACAAGGATTCCAGCAAAGGCACTGAATTCAGTCACCTCCCCTTCCAGACACCATGCTTTTGTTCAATTTCACTTACTATGTGAGACCCCTGACTCCTATCCCATGAACCACACTGCTTGGTTTAAGGGTGCAAACGGTAAACAAGCTGGAGAAATCACAACCACCCCATCAGAATTTTCAAGCTGGAACCGAGACAAGGAAACTCCTCTTTCTTATGAGAAGTTGGAAATATGTGAGTCCAATGCTGGCCAAAGCCACTTAAACTGATACCATGGTAATTACTTAGTTATTAATAATAGAAAAGGAGTAAAGGGAAACCAGACATGATAGGCCTGTCATTTGGGAAGCTTCACAAGGAAGCTGCAATTTTGCACTCCCCAGGGATCCACTGGCCCATCCTCTGCTGATCACTGGGGGAAGGGGTACAACAAAGGGGCTATAGATGCATGCACAGTAAATTTGGGGTGACTAGGGAAGGTGCCTGTCAGTCACACGTAGGGACAGAGATGGTGAGCCAGAATGGACATGGCCACTCCAAACATGTGATAATTTGGGGATGCATAATGCCCCAAACAAAGGAATTCGCTCTCTTGGCTCTCTCTTGTGGTGCTTGGTTCATGGGGCTCTCATTCCTGCTCCCTTTAATTTGCCCTCATTTCCTCCATGACCATGTGGCCCTGTAGACCCCACATGCAATGGACTGATGGACTGCAGTGAGGAACACAAGCTAAAAGAGGCTGGTACTGGATTGGACTCTGCTCCAACGTGGAACAGAAACTCTGGACTTTGGCTCTGATTTTTAGCTCTGCTGAAGCACCAGCTACACTTCTAAAGTGGGCCTGGGGGAGAGAGGACCTAGGAAAATAGGGGATGTAATTGCACAGAAATAAAAATCACTTGGTCTCCGTGTGAGTCTCAGAAATGTTTTTGCCTCTGGATATCGCAAGAATTCCACTCCTACAAGCAACAGGTGGGGATGAGGCCCACTCCCCATCGGTAATCAAACTATTTGGAAGAATCCATGTATAACAGAAGAGCTTCCACTTTGAAGGTGAAAATGTTCAAGTGTTTGTTTAGTTTCTCTCAGCTGTTCCTGTCCATGTTGTCTTATTACCGAATACTAATATTTTTCTTACCTGAATGTGTCTATCTATTTATTTATTTATTTTTGCCCATGTTATGAAAATTGTCTTTCCTTAGATATGTAAGGATCCGAGATTCTAGATCTAATCAGTTAGAGCCCATATGCTCAATACTTTATTTCTTTTTTAAAATTATGTCTTTTCTTGATTTTAGAGAAAGGAAAAGGGGGACAGAGAGTTAGAAACATCAGTGATGAGAGAGAATTATTGATAGGCTGCCTCCTGCACTCTCCTACTGGGGGATTAAGCCTGAAACCAGGGCATGTGCTATGACCTCCTGGTTCATGGGCCAATGCTCAACCATTGAGCCACACCTGCTGGGCCCTCAATAGTTTCTATAAATGAGAAATTCCTCCCCTGCTTACATTTAGGGTAATACTCTGATTCAAATAAGCTTCCATTGTTACTTTTCATGTAACAATTTTTATGTTATGAATATCTAAGTAGATAGTCTGAAAATTAAAAGTGGAAACAAGAATTAATAGTATTTCCAAAAGTTACTTACAAAAAAACAAACTTGTAAATTCAATGATCATCATTTTACAAGTCAGATGAACCTTATAAAAATAAGATTTCACTGTGTAAAATTAAGCATGTTTGCTTGAAACTTTTTTTTGTGTACATCATTTTCATGATACTGATACCATTTTAAAGAGCTTTTGATTACTTGCCCCCATTCTCAGAAGTCCTAGATCAGTAAATTTCCATTAGAGGTCTTCCCTAATTCAGCATAGAGTTGCATTTTCATTCTCTTAATAGGATTAACTGTTTCTGACTGAGTGATCTTCCCTATAATTTGATTCCTTGCACATTCTCTCTACCCCACAAAACTAAACTCACATTCTCTCTAGCCCCCAAAGCTGAACTATCTCTTCTTCACTCCCACAGGCTCCCTCCTTGCAGCATTTTTCTGGGCTAACTGAACAGCACCAATGACTTTGTCCAACAGTCTTCCCAAATGAAAAATATTGTTTTCTTCATTCACTCCATAGATTTATAATTTTACACTGCTAAATATCATATGGCTTTCTATTTTTTTAATTTGTTTTTTATACTAGAAATCTGAAAGTAAAATAAAACCAAAATTAAGGTTATATAATTTTGGGTGGTAGACACACAATGCAATATACAGATGATGTGTCATAGGAATTAAGGTTATATAATGCAAGAATTAATTACCTCATAAATGTCTCTAGAAAATATAGAAGACTTGGAGAATATGGAATATAGAACATTTTCATTCTTTTTTTTTTTAAATTGTGACTTTTTGTTTTGTTTTTTTAAACTTTGGGAGCAAAAGATAGTTCCCCAAAATTATTCCAACTAGTCAATCCTCAACTATTTATACTGACCTGCCTTTCCCAAGGAAACCCCAATAAAAGGCTCCTTTTCCACATTCCCTCTGCCCCAGACCATCCTAGTGTGTTCTTTCCCAGGTACCATGTCTCTAGGACCAGTGGAGACAACAAAATTTGTTCCCCTGAGCCTCATCTCTGTCTCCTCTTATGCCCATACCTATACCTAACTACCATCTCATAAAAGAACACAAAATGCTTATCATTCTGAATTTGGGAGATATTGCTCAGCTAGGAGCCACAATAACTCTTATTGTGATCTAATGGCCTACAATTTCCCAATTTCTTTCTCATTACTTTTCTGTCTATTACTAGTAAATGGGGTTGCTTGTAAATGAAAGTTTGTTGCAGAGGTTATTTTTGAGGCAAAATAATTTTAATTCCTTCCTTGGAAGATCTTCTACATAATGAATTATTTGAACATTTCAGAATATCACACAAGGCCAGTGCAGCAATACCTCAGAAAAGGATGCCGGCCCTGACCAGTTTGGCTCAGTGGACAGAGTGTTGGCCTGCGGACTCAAGGGTCCCAGGTTTGATTCCAGTCAAGGGCATGTACCTTGGTTGCGGGCATATTCCCAGTAGTGGGTGTGCAGGAGGCAGCTGATCAATGTTTCTCTCTCATCGATGTTTCAAACTCTCTATCCCTCTCTCTTCCTCTCTGTAAAAAATCAACAAAATATGTTTTTTTAAAAAGAAAAGAAAAGTGTGCCGAATCACAACCTGGAGAGATGTTCTGTCAAGGAGTACAAAAAGTAGCTGTTGAAACTATTTACTGTATCATTTTTCAGCATGATTTTTAGATAACATATATTTCATTTGTTGACATATATGTCATTCTAACATTTTTCTCATTTACATTGTCTGCATGTATGTCATTTCTCGCCTGAAGAGCAACGAACAAACAAAATCTAAAATACACATTTTTTTGTCAAGAAGCTCAGTAAACAGTGTTATTAATCTGATTCTTCCTCAGTAATAAATATTAAATTGTAATAATCGTTCCCTTTCATTTTTTAATTAAATTTATTTGGGTGACATTGGATAGTAAGATTGTATAGGTTTCAAGTGTACATTCCTATGATACATCATCTGTATATTGCATTGTGTGTCTACCACCCAAAATTAAATCATCTTCCATCACCATATATTTGGCCCCTTTACTCTCTACTACCTCCTCCCCCTTCCCTCTGGTAAATACCATACTGTTGTCTATGTCCATGAGTTTCAGTTATACATCCCACAAATAAGTGAAATCATATGGTTCTTAGTTTTTTTCTGATTGATTTATTTTGTGTAGCATAATTCTGAATATTAAAATAAGTTGGTGAGCCAAATTATTTTTTATCACAGTTCCATTAAGTAAAAATATCTATGGAGGTTCTCTGGATTTTTAAGTATTTCAAGTAATTGGGTAATACTTTTAATATTAGAAGGACATTATTTGATAAGCAAATGAAAACTTATTGTTTACATATATTATTTTCAAATTCCCCTTCAATTTGATGTGTTTACATATCATTTTTATGTTCATATTTTATAGGGGCTACCTCATTTTTGCTTTATTGAGTAAATCATGGTTTTATATTAATCCATCTTTAAAATAAATTGTGAAGCATTAAATTTGTACATAACATTAAAATTAACTCCTACTTTCTTAGTCTAAAGTGATTACTATACATATTTTTACACTAACGTAAGAGATCCCTTATCAATATTACATTTTTAACTCAAATCAGTGGCCAATTACAGAAAACTATTGATATACACAACATGTTTCCTAAACTGGAATTTTCTGAGTCAGGGAGGGGAAATTATGCATTGTGGAATCCTTACTCTAAGTCTACTACATTACACTCCACCCTTCCACCCCTGATATTCAATTGTTTATTTAATGAATTATCTGCTTATTTTTTAAAGAAAGACATATTGCCCGACAAATCATAAAAAGTCTAAGGAATTCTGAGACTACCCAGAGAAACATTTGAACCTATTTTAGCAAAATAATTTTGAATGACTTTCCACCTGAAAAATGCAAATAGTACTTCCAAGGAAGGCGATAACTGAATTAGCTGTCATCCATTTTTTAGGTATAAAGCATTTCTTAAGTAGTAACTATACCTTGCTTGCTAAATAATAAATAGAGGAGCAAGAGCACACAATGGCAGTGTCTAGAGAGATTTAAATCATGCTACTCTGGGGCCTGCCAGGCACAGGGCATTCAGCTTCCATTTGGCAGCCTTTCTTCTCCCTGACTTTTAGTCCTTGTAAAACACAAGGCAGACACACTACTCAACAGAAACAATTTGTGTCGCTCTTTTTTTTTTTTTTTTTTTTTTTTTTTGTTCTTTTTTTTTTTTTTTTTTTTTTTTATTGCTTAAAGTATTACAAAGGGTATTACATATGTGTCCATTTTATCCCCCCGCCCTAGACAGTCCCCTAGCCTCCCCTATCCCCCAATGTCTTATGTCCACTGGTTATGCTTCTATGCATGCATACAAGTCCTTTAGTTGATCTCTTACCCCCCTACCTCCTGCCCCGCAACCCTCCCCGGCCTTCCTGCTGCAGTTTGACAATCTGTTTGAGGCAGCTCTGCCTCTGTATCTATTATTGTTCAAAAGTTTATAATGGTCTCTATTATCCATGAATGAGTGAGATCATGTGGTATTTTTCCTTCATTGACTGGCTTATTTCACTTAGCATAATGCTCTCCAGTTCCATCCATGACGTTGCAAATGGTAAGAGTTCCTTCCTTTTTAGAGCAGCATAGTATTCCATCGTGTAGATGTACCACAGTTTTCTAATCCATTCATCTACTGATGGGCACTTAGGCTGTTTCCAGATCTTAGCTATGGTGAATTGTGCTGCTATGAACATAGGGGTGCATATATCCTTTCTGATTGGTGTTTCTGGTTTCTTGGGATATATTCCTAGAAGTGGGATCACAGGGTCAAATGGGAGTTCCATTTTCAGTTTTTTAAGGAAACTCCATACTGTCTTCCATAGTGGCTGCACCAGTCTGCATTCCCACCAGCAGTGCACAAGTGTTCCTTTTTCTCCACATCCTCTCCAGCACTTGTCGTTTGTTGATTTGTTGATGATAGCCAGTCTGACAGGTGTGAGATGGTACTTCATTGTTGTTTTGATTTGCATCTCTCGGATGATTAGTGACTTTGAGCATGTTTTCATATGTCTCTTGGCTTTCTGAATGTCCTCTTTTGAAAGGTGTCTATTTAGGTCCTTTGCCCATTTTTTGATTGGATTGTTTATCTTCCTTTTGTTGAGTTGTATGAGTTCCCTATAAATTTTGGAGATTAGGCCCTTATCGGATATGACATTGGCAAATATGTTTTCCCACACAGTGGGTTTTCTCGTTGTTTTGTTGATGGTTTCTTTTGCTGTGCAGAAGCTTTTTATTTTGATGTAGTCCCATTTGTTCATTTTCTCTTTAGTTTCAAGTGCCCTAGGAGCTGTATCAGTGAAGAAATTGCTTCGGCATATGTCTGAGATTTTGTTGCCTTTGGATTCTTCTAGAATTTTTATAGTTTCCTGTCGTACATTTAAGTCCTTTATCCATTTTGAGTTTATTTTTGTGTATGGTGTAAGTTGGTGGTCTAGTTTCATTTTCTTGCATATATCTGTCCAATTTTCCCAGCACCATTTATTGAAGAGACTATCTTGGCTCCATTGTATGTTCTTGCCTCCTTTGTCAAATATTAATTGAGCATATTGGTTCGGGCCGATTTCTGGGCTCTCTATTCTATTCCATTGATCTATATGCCTATTCTTGTGCCAGTACCAGGCAGTTTTGAGAACAGTGGCTTTGTAATACATCTTGATATCTGGTATTGAGATCCCACCTACTTTGGTCTTTTTCAGGATTGCTGCAGCTATTCGAGGTCTTTTTTTATTCCAGATGAATTTTTGGAGAGTTCGTTCTAGATCTCTGAAGTATGCCGTTGGTATTTTAATGGGAAGTGCGTTGAATTTATAGATTGCTTTGGGTAGTATGGACATTTTAATGATGTTGATTCTACCAATCCATGAACACGGTATGTTCTTCCATCTGTTTATGTCTTCCTCTATATCTTTTTTCAACGTCCTGTAGTTTTCTGAGTAGAGGTCTTTTACCTCTTTAGTTAAGTTTATTCCTAGGTAGCTTAATTTTTTTGGTGCGATGGTAAACGGGATTGTTTTTATAATCTCTCTTTCTGAAAGATCATTATTGGTGTATAGAAATGCCTCGGATTTCTTGGGGTTAATTTTGTATCCTGCTACATTGCCAAATTCATGTATTAAGTCCAGTAGCTTTTTGATGGAGTCTCTAGGGTTTTGTATGTATAATATCATGTCGTCTGCAAATAAGGACAGTTTTACTTCCTCTTTTCCAATTCGGATGCCTTTTATTTCTTCTTCTTGCCGAATTGCAATGGCTAACACTTCCAGTACTATGTTGAACAGGAGTGGTGAGAGGGGGCATCCCTGTCTTGTTCCTGTTCTTAGGGGAAATGGTGTTAGTTTTTGTCCATTGAGTATGATGCTGGCTGTGGGCCTGTCGTATATGGCTTTTATTATGTTGAGGTATGATCCTTCTACTCCCACCTTGCTGAGAGTTTTTATCAAAAATGGGTGTTGAATTTTGTCAAATGCTTTTTCTGCATCAATTGATATGACCATGTGGTTTTTTTCTTTCAATTTGTTTATGTGATGTATCACGTTTATTGATTTGCGGATATTGTACCATCCTTGCATCCCTGGGATAAATCCTACTTGGTCATGGTGTATGATCTTTCTGATGTACTGCTGGATCCGATTTGCTAAGATTTTGTTGAGGATTTTGGCATCTATGTTCATGAGGGATATTGGCCTGTAATTCTCTTTCATTGTGTTGTCTTTACCTGGTTTTGGTATTAGGGTGATGCTGGCTTCATAGAATGAGCTTGGAAGTGTTCCTTCCTCTTGAATTTTTTGTAGTAGTCTGAGGAGGATAGGTTTTAGTTCTTCCTTGAATGTTTGGTAAAACTCCCCTGTGAAGCCGTCTGGTCCTGGGCTTTTGTTTGCTGGAAGCTTTTTGATGACTGCTTCAATTTCTTCCATAGTTATTGGCCTGTTGAGATTTTTAGATTCTTCCTGATTGAGTTTTGGAATGTTGTATTTTTCTAGGAATTTGTCCATTTCCTCCAGGTTGTCTAGTTTGTTGGAGTAGAGCTGTCCATAGTATTTTTTAACAATCCTTTGTATTTCTGTGGGGTCTGTTGTTATTTCGCCTCTATCGTTTCTGATTTTGTTTATTTGGGTCCTCTCTCTTTGCTTCTTGGTGAGTCTGGCTAGAGGTTTGTCAATCTTGTTTATCCTTTCAAAGAACCAGCTCTTGGTTTCATTGATTTTCTGTATTGTTTTTTTGGTCTCTATGTCATTTATTTCTGCTCTAATCTTTATTATCTCCTTCCTTCTGCTCACTCTGGGGTTTTCTTGTTGCTCTCTTTCTAATTCTTTGAGTTGTAGAGTTAGGTGATTTACTACCATTTTTTCTTGTTTGTTGAGATAGGCCTGTAGAGCTATAAACTTCCCTCTCAGGATTGCTTTCATTGTGTCCCATAGGTTTTGGATTGTTGTGTTTTCATTGTCATTAGTTTCCAGGATGTTTCGAATTTCTTCTTTGATTTCATTGGTAACCCAATCAATATTTAATAGCATGCTATTCAGCTTCCAGGTGTTTGAGTATTTTGGGTTGTTTTTATTGTAGTTTATTTCTAATATTATGCCATCGTGGTCTGCGAAGACGCTTTTTATGATTTCAATTTTCTTGAATTTGGGGATACTTTGCTTGTGACCCAATATGTGGTCTATTTTTGAATATGTCCTATGAGCATTTGAGTAGAATGTATATTCCCTGGCTTTCGGGTGAAGTGTTCTGAAGATGTCTATTAAGTCCATCTGATCTAGTGAGTCATTTAGGATTGCTGTATCTTTGCTGATTATTTGTCTAGAGGACTTATCCAGTGCTGTCAGTGGTGTATTAAAGTCCCCTACTATGATTGTATTGTTGTCGATGTCTCCTTTGATATCTTCCAGGAGTTTTTTTATGAATTTGGGTGCTCCTGCATTGGGTGCATATATGTTTACCAGGATTATATCTTCTTGTTGTATTGATCCCTTTAGTATTATGAAGTGGCCTTCCTTATCTCTTGTTATGGCCTTCACTTTGAGGTCTATTTTGTCCGATATAAGTATTGCTACCCCAGCTTTCTTTTCCTTTCCATTTGCCTGAAAGATATTTTTCCATCCTTTCACTTTCAGTCTGTGTGAGTCCCTTCTAATGAGGTGGGTTTCTTGTAGACAGCAGATGTATGGGTCATGTTTTTTTATCCATTCAGCCACTCGATGTCTTTTGTTTGGAGCATTTAGTCCGTTTACGTTTAAAGTTATTATTGAAAGGTACTTGTTTGTAGGCATTTCTGTTTTTGTGTGGCTGTTTTCTTTCTGAGCTTTTTATTTCTTATTTTTATACCAGTCCCTTTAGCATTCCTTGCATTGCTGGCTTGGTGGTGATAAACTCCCTTAGCCTTTTTTTATCTGTGAAGCTTCTTATTTCCCCTTCAAGTTTGAATGATAGCCTTGCTGGATAGAGTATTCTTGGATTCAGTCCTTTGCTTTGCATCACTTTGTAAATTTCCGTCCATTCTTTTCTGGCCTGATGTGTTTCTGTTGAGAAATCATTTGACAATCTAATGGGAGATCCCTTGTATGTAACTTTCCGTCTCTCTCTTGCAGCCTGTAAGATTCTCTCTTTGTCCTGAACATTTGCCATGGTAATTATGATGTGTCTTGGTGTGGGTCTTTTTGGGTTCACCTTGTTTGGGACTCTCTGGGCTTGTGTGACTTTTTTCTTCCCCACCTCAGGGAAGTTTTCTGATATTATTTCTTCTAATAGGTTTTCTAATCCTTGTTCATCCTTCTGTTGTTCTGGTACCCCTATTATTCGTATGTTGTTTCGTTTCATGTTGTCCCAAAGCTCCCTTAGGCTCTCCTCCTGTCTTTTCATTTTTTTCTCCAATTGCAGTACATTTTGGGTGTGTTTTGCTTCCTTGTCTTCTAAATCACTAATTCGGTCCTCCGCTTCTCCTAGTCTACTGTTGATACTTTCAATGGAGTTTTTCATTGCAGCTATATCACTCTTCATATCTTCTTGGGTCTTACTTAAGTTGTTGATTTTTTCATCTGTTTCTTCTAGCTTCTTCCATATGTTATCGATTTTTTCATCTGTTTCTTCTAGCTTCTTCCATATGTTATCGATTTTTTCATCTGTTTCTTCTTGCTTCTTGCTGAGGTTGTCGATTTTTTCCTCCATCCGGTTTATGCACTCTAGGACCCTTATTCTGAATTCTTTTTCTGTCATGTTGCATGCCTCTGTATTACTTAGCTGCTTTTCTGGAGAGTCCTCCTTCTCTTTCCTTTGGGGGTTTCTTTGTCTACCCATGTTTGATCTCACTGACATATCTAGACGTTGAGTCGTTCAGTGGCTGCTCCCTTGGTGGCAGTGACTCCTTGGTCTGCGGTTCCTCTTCGGGCGGTTGCGGTAGCAGCTGCTCTTCAGTTGGCAGCAACTCCTCTGGTGGGTGCTGTTCACAGCTGTGGTGGCTCTTCTGGCTGGTGGGGCGAGGTTTCACGTACAGCTGCTGTTCCTCAGCAGAGGGTGTGGTGCTCAGGAGGTTGCTGTTGCTTGGATCTTTCCAGGGGAGTTCTGCTCTTCCCGGCTGTAAACTGTCTCGCCAGCTGAGGAATTTCGCCAATTCGGGGTGGATGTTACTAGTTTCAGCTGCTCACTCCATTTGCTCAGGGACACGACCTGGGACGCGTCTGCCTATACCGCCGCCATCTTCCTGAATCTTGTGTCGCTCTTAATGAAGATCACAATTGTACTAGCTTTGTGTAGGAATTGGAATGCTACCCAAGTATAGAATGTTTATGCAGAATTTGGAAGTGGATATTTGTATGCAAAGAGGAGTTTTATGTTATATATACCACACAAACATGTATGGACATGTGATACTATACTGTATACTATACACATCATATGTAAGATATGAATCATGTGGGAACACACTTAGCTTAATCGCTCATGATATTAAGTATAGAAAATGTTCATAGTGTCTCACATAGTTGGGTCACAGCATAAAATTTGGCCATTTTGAAGGTTAACTGATCTTTTTTTTGGAGACTTTTTGATGGCTTAAAATGCTCTGGGTAATCATAGGTGGTGTCATTTATTTAAGGAGAAACATGTTTTATCTTTTACAGAGATATCTGCTCAGATACTACTGGAAATAATTTAATTTCCAGTGATTTGAGGAAGGGCGGTGGCTTGAGTCTTTATGCTGATGCTTTCCTCATTTGATTATATCTTTTTGGGAGCAGCTTGTCTGAGACTAACTTAGTAGAAGGCTAAAACATTTGTTAGATCATTTGTGGTGTGAATTTTTCCTGAAAATCCCAGTTCCCTGCCATTGATCTAAGTTTTTCCTCTTGCCTTTCTGAAATAAATAATTAAACTATTATAGGCTTTTGAGCTTACCAATTTCTTGGTCTGTCTGTAGATATTATAATACTAAAAATAAAAATAACTCGCCATTAACTTTTGATATAAAACAAGTTCCATATGTTTTTATATTCAGCCCTTTAAAAGGTTTTGTCTATATGCATTCACATGTTTCTACACTATCCTACTATATTAGTGCTCACACCAAACATTCAATCTCTCAACAGTACAAATTGCCCCATATTATCATATCTATATCTATATCTATATCTATCTATCTATCTATCTATCTATCTATCTATCTATCTATATATATATTTGGTTGCCTGTATTATTTATGGAGCTGTGTTACAAATGGGAAGAAAAGAATAGTATTTGTTACTACCTGAAAGATGGAAGGTCAACCAGCAGTGATTTTGTGTCAAGATGTTTTGCTCTAAACACTCAAAATAGAAAAGAGAAGGAAAAGGGTGTCCCCAAATCTTCCTACCATAGTATTTTCAATTTGACATGCTGACTTCCTTAAAATAAAACAAAACAAAACAAAAACTATAGGTTCTATTTTTGATTTTTAATACATATTTATTTCCCATAAGTGAAAATATTTAAAACTAGGCTATAACATTGGTCAGTTTTTTTTTTTTTAAATGTCTAATTCTAGAGACAAAAATAGTCTCTGGATCAAGTGGACTAATCTCAAAGCACACAGGTGTCAGTTGAGGACTGTTAGATAGAGTTGCCAGGGTGGGATTGGATGGGCAAGATCCACTGGGGGAAATGTCTGTGAAGGAAGAAGGCAGAAACATCAGAGTAGATTCTTTATACCATAAACATTGTATGCCTGACCCCTGCATAAGATGAGTAAGAGAATGGAGTAATTGGTAGAAGGATGCTTAACACCTTGCAGATCTGAGAAAGTTTCAGCCAAGCCAAGGTGACCAGGAGTCCTCTGATAAAAGTTTCCTAATAGAAGACTCCTGCAACTGGTGGGAGGAAGAACAGCCCTTTACTAACCTCCCTGCCACAGTTAGTTCCCGGCTGTTGGTAAAACTGTGGTTTTGGGTAAAATCTGAGATACACCCAAATGTGTGGCAGCTGGACCTCCATCAACCATGGTCCACAGTAGATTCTCTTGAGGGGGATAGCGGTGGAATATCCCATACTAACTACTTCTCTCTGAAAGATCCTCATTAAAAAAAAATTCCTCAGATCCTATCACAGTATTTCACAGTATGTATTGTAAAACCCCCTCTTCTATGTAAGCCCACTCTAAATACTATCTGAGTGAGCGAGATGTACCAGTCATTCCATGCATTTTTCATCTTGTTTTTATGTAAAACACACACATTGTTCTCTTGTCAAACAAATAGGAAGACACGTGTGCACCTGAGTGTTGAGAACCTTAGATTATTTTTCTACTCTAGAATATCACCTCAAGTAACTATTCCATAGTAATGAGGCCAAAAAAATTTTATATATTTTTTTCTCAGGACATCTTCAGTATTCTTATGGATAACCCTTAATACTTTCACTTAACAGTTTATTTCACCCAATTATACTGCTATGTATCTTGCACTTTATATCCTATATAGCCACTGAGTTGAAGGCTTTTGCTCACAGCTAAGTCATTTTTATAAATCTGGCCAAGGTTATTTTCACCAGAGCAGAGATATATTAGGATCTCTTGTTCTCAACATTTTCCACACCAAGGTTATATAGTAGAGGACGGAGGGGTTTTAGTCAAACACTTTTGAGCAGTACATACACACAAGACCTTATTTTTACGGCGAGTTTTAGACCTGCCTCCAGAACAGTCTGTTGTCATCTGCAGGGAGGAGGAAACTCTCTGTCGAGGCACAAATCTACCTTTTCTTACAAAATGTAATCTTGGAAAGCTGCATACTTAGCTTCGAAAGTACATGGCTTTTTAAAGCCACATTTTCATCTATAACTCAAACAACCAAATTTTCTCTAAGTATGAGAAAGTTCTATTTGAAATTGTTTGCTAACCAGCTTCCGCTACATGACAAATAGCTAAGGGGGATAATCTAAAGAATCTTTAACCACTCATCTCTCTAATTTAGCTAAACTCTATTTTCATATATTAATTATATAGGAACTGCTGTAATAAGCGCACTCAAAATCTCAATGGTTCAATATGTAAAGATTTTTCCTCACAGCCCTTTGAAGGCTGTGGTGGGGATTTTCCCCACACTGGCAATTCCATGACTGAGCTATTTGCCATTTGCTGTGTACACGAGGGGCTCCAGGCATCTCCGAAAGAGCTGGGCAATGCCATTAAGTGGAGTGCCAGTGTCTGAGCCCATCCAGGCTGCCCTAACAAAAGACGTACCCTGGGTAGCTTATGAACAACAGAAAATTATTGCTTACAGTTCTGAAGGTTGGAAGTCCAAGATAAAGGTGCCAGCGCGGTCAGGTTCTGGTGAGAGCTGTCTTTCTACTTCATAGCAAGCATCATCTGGCTATATCCTCACATGATGGAAGAGGCTAGGAATCCTCTGGGGTCTCTTTTATAAGAGCACTAAGCACTGTCCAAAGGTCCCATCTCCTAATACAATACACCTGGGGAACAAACACCATTGAGTTCAGAGGTCTCCACAGCATTTTGTAGCAGGTGAATTCAATAAAATATGCTGTTATTTTAGCTTTCAGTAAAAACATTGTCACAGAACTATGACTACTCCTTCATGTTCAGCTTTTAGGACGTTTCATTATCATGCACAGCTACAACATGCATTTCTTACACTTCTATATCTTTATTGAAAATATTGGGCATTGGTTTTTAACTTAGGGTTTTTTAATATTGTATTTCTTATGCTTTACATTCTTATAAATTTAGTGAAGGACTTACATAAAAAGGTGATTATTGTACCATAGTTTAAAAATCATACAAATTGTCACAATGAGTAAAACTAAAAGAGACGCACTTTTATTTTTAGTATGACATCATAATTCTCATTGTATATCTCATTTGACAACATATATACAATATAGGAAGAGACTGATTAAAATGTGTAAAACAGAATTTAAAAACATTGGATATGAGGGCAATAATAGCAAGGAAGCATTCATTTCATTTAACTGATTAGGCAGAGGTCCTCAAACTCTTTAAACAGGTGGCCAGTTCACTGTCCCTCAGACATTCCACGCATGCGCGCTGCGGGCCTGGGATGAGTCGGCTGCTAAGCAGGACAGGCTGCGGCGGCAAAAACACCGGGCGGGCCGCATGTGGCCCGTGGGCTGTAGTTTGAGGACCCGTGGATTAGAGGTTTAAAAAGCTCTGGATCCATGGTAATTAGCAACCGTGGCTATCTGTGAGTCTCACTTTTCTATGTAGATTAGGTAAGAAAGCTTTTCCCAAAGCTATGGCAAGTTTGCTGTACATATTCTAAAGACAGAAAATGAAAAAAGCCCAGAAATTCACCAAAATGAGCCGATTACTGTTTCTGAATCTTTTGGGTGCTCCCCCCAAAATTTCCTTGGTTACTACATCTTAGTGATTTTATTTAGTAGATAACAGTTCTGACAACTAAAAATTGACCAGCAAGAAGAGAACACATTGTAGGCTGGGTTTTCATGGAACCTTCAAATAGCTCTAGTCTTTAGGTTACTGCAGATTTATTTGTGCAAGGCAATGGTATGTGAACAGCAGCCTGAGTTCTGTGTACAGGCAACAGATCAGGTGCCCCATATAACAGAGCATGCAAACTTAATTGTTCACAATATTGGGAACTTCAGGCTGGGAACTCCATGGGGTGAAACAGCATTTAATTTATAGCGAAGGGTAAAAATCATGACACCTGGACCTTGTTTCTGCTATTATCTATTACAGTGGTTCTCAACCTTGGATGCACATTAGAATCACCTGGGAATCTTTTTAAAATCCTGATTTCTGGGTCTCATCCCCCGGAAATTCTGTTTCTTTGTTACTAATGTCGTGGCCCCACCCCATAACAAAGAAACAGAATTTCCGGAGGATGAGGCCCAGAAATCAGGATTTTAAAAAGATTCCCAGTGATTCTAATGTGTAGCCAAGGTTGAGAACTACTGATCTATTGGCTGACAATTTTTAATTGGTGAAATTTATTTTTACAATTTTAACTTGGACTTTTTGGTTTGTGAAGTCTCAAACGAAGAAGCCATCAAGTTATAATCAAAAACTGAGGATAAGTTTTACACTCAGAGATTTTCCTGTCAAGGTGCAATGGAATTTAAAAAAAAAACAAAAAACAGTTAATGGATGAAACTGAATCAGAATCCTAGATGTTAAAAATAAAATTTAGCCTTTATATGTAATGATTTGTTATATTAAAATGTTTTACTACTGGGAAACTAAATCCAGACAATTAATAGAGCACCTTGTCTATCAGTGTAATTCTATAATTCCCTGTAATATTCAAACTGTATTTTCTAAATTGATAAGAAAGTCATATATATGTGTGTGTACTATATATATACTGTGTGTACATATAATATGCATATATACTGTATATACATAAGTGTAGAAAAGATTGAATGACTGTATTATACTTATTTATCTTATCTACATTTGTTTGCCTCTAATCATAATAAAAGCAAAGTAATTTATCAACATGAATTGTCCCTGCTATTTCAATAGAACATTCATATCTTTTGAGATGCTAGGTTGATGGGTGGAATTGTGATTTGGCTTCTCTCTGTCTTAGAGAGTGAGCTGCAGAGTAGCATCACAGCCAAGTTTATCCATAAAAGTAGAAACTTCATTCATTACCACCCAGCTGTGTTTGTTTAGCCAAGTGGTAATAATGGATTACATTGGGATGCAAAGACAATCCTAATATGGATTGGCTAGGAAAACAATAAGCTAGTAAAGGACACAGTGGAATCCAATTTGAAGTTTTTAGCCTCAATTAAAGTGTCTGGGAAGTAGCAGAGCAAACGAATCATGCTGAGTTGAAGTCATCTAATTGTTCCAAGTCTTTAAAGTACATCAGACTTCCCACATAACACAAGAAACAGAATACTGACAATAAAAGATCCTTGGACGCAATGCATTCATTTGTTTGTTTTTAAGCAAATGTTTACCAACCCTTCCCTATATCTCAGGCAGTATGTTAGGCCCTGAAGATGCACAGCACTTCAGCACTTTCACTCAGTTTAATACTCTGGCAAAGATCAAGATATACTTTTATTCAAACAGCCTTGTCTAACTGGAGGTGGTCAGAATGCATTTTTTTTTTTCTTTTTAGAAAATGCACAAGTGAGAAATAGCTGGACAGTGCTAGAGTAATCAGATTTTTTTTCATTGGTTACTGCCACCTTCTGCCAATGAGTCTCCAGAGAAGCAATGAAACAAGTCCTCTTTTGGAAGAACTTCCGTAGCTCAAGTAAGGAGTACTGATACTAGAGGACAGTAGAATCTACTCTCATTTTCTTGGGTTGCTAATCGGTCTGCATAGATTGCCAGAAAGTTTTCTCTTGGAGTGAAGAAATGCCGAGAATAGAGATTATTTTGTCTTGGAAAACTAAGTGGGAGTAAGTGGGATTCAACCATTTACTTCTTACTTTGAATAACCCATGCCTACAAAATAGTAGGTTATTTTCATCATTATAGCTCTGTGAATTACTAGTATGAATCTATCTTGCTATTTTGATGGATGATGCCCTGCATTGTTCAGTCTTATTTTCTATCCTGCCAACTACCACCTTTCCAAAACACCACGATAGGCTAACAGAAAGCTTTGCCTCAGTGTTGTGAGGCTTGATATAAGCAGAAGTCGCCTAAGGGAAAGATTGGCAATGACCTCACCTTTGTGAGCATGCTTCGAGGTCTGTAGGGGCACCTTTTATTTTGATGCTGCATTTGATATGAAATGACATTTGCCTTGAGCTTTCCATTGCTCATGCTGATGCCACTGGGGTTGTGCCTAGACTGAATGGGACATGACCTTTTGGGACAATATTTCCTTTAGAGAAAGTTCAGTCTCAGTGAAACGGGGAAATGAAATGCTGATATGAATCAGAAGGGCCATAAATGAGGCAGTATGTTAGGCCCTGAAGAGTAGAGGGTAAAGAGGAGCCATTTTTGGAGCCATTTTAACAAACCCTTATCCTTTTATAATTCTGCTTGTAATGTTTTGAATCTATGTAATTCTATTTTTAGAAATTTCTACAAAATATGATAATCATTTATTTATTTATTTATGAGAACATATTGTGCATACTGCACAAACTAGATACAGAAAAAACTAAAACACACTGCATGAAGAACCAGTGATTTAGCGTGTTAAATAAATCAACAAGAAAACATATTGCATGTATCCTAGCCATGTTTCAAGCACTTATGCTTAATAGCATTAGAGGTGTTGGGGAAATCTGTGTGATTGAAGGCAGAATTCAAAGGTAACCCTAGTTGCTGCAAATAATTTTTATAATGGTGATAGAATTTAAAGTATAATGCACGAACACATCACAGTAGCAAAGACAGAATCACACTCGCCAGGTATACAGGGCCTGGGCAAGAACAGGGGGAAGCTGAAACAGAAGTTGGAAGTTCTTTTTATGATGAATTTTAAATCATACTTTTGTGGTCTAGAAAGTAGAGTTAGCACCCTATAAGTTAAAGTAGGTAGAACCAGAGGAGAACTGAGTAGCTAATTAAACTATTTAACAAATTAAGTTCTGATGGAAAAAATTATTAGTTAACAGTTGGATAGTCTCTGTACCACCTCTATCTCTTTCTCTCTCCTTTCTAACCTCTCATTCCTCTGTTCTTTCTGTAATTCCCTGTTTTTCCCTAGGATAATGGAATTTGGGCCCGTAAGCTAGAGAGATATTTTTAATATTTGTATTATCCTATTTATGCACATGTACTTGGCTCTCTCCTCTTTACCCTCTACTCATTCATCTCTATTTTCTCGACTTACAACTTCTCTATCAGCCAAAAAGTAATCCCCACTCTGAATATCTAGCCCTTTAAAGCATATATTATAGTGAACTAGAGGCCCGGTGCAAGAATTTGTGCACCAGTGAGGTCCCTCAGCCTGGCCTGCGAGATTGAGCCAAAACCAGCTCTCCAACATCCCCTGAGGGATCCTGGAATGCGAGAGGGCACAGGCCAGGCTGAGGGACACCACTGGTGCACAATTAGAGCCAGTGAAGGACACAGAAGGTTGGACAGCTGGGGAGAAATGGCGGGAGGGCTCCAGGGCATGTCTGGCCTGTATCACTCAGTCCAAAGTGGCTGGACCCCAGCAGCAAGCTATCCTACTGGTCGGAGTGTCTGCCCCCTGGTGGTCAGTACACATCATAGTGAGCAGTTGAGTGACCTTAGCATATCATTAGCATATTATGCTTTGATTGGTTGACTGGATGACCAGACAACTGGACACTTAGCATATTAGGCTTTTATTATATAGGATTATTTTGAAGTTTAGGGAACACAAAGTGACTCATATTGATGATGTCATTATCCTCAGCCCCAGTTTCTGGATATCTATACTATCAGACCTAGTGCTGAATATATAATATCTAAGAGGTCACTTCTATAGGAAGATTAGTCAACTAAGTACTAGAAAAATCACTTCAATTAGATTGGGTGTACACTATGTGGGACATTTTAATAATATAATAGATAATATGTATTGTTGAGATTAATATATTAAACAATGTATGTTTTAAAATTCAGAACACATGAAAGTATGTTAAAAAATTCTAAGTAATGTCAGCATATATTTTCACACACACACAAACACACACACTTGTAATTTACCACATGCTATTTCCTCTAAGAGTCTAAAGTGCTTGAGTGATCAAATCTAAAATAGTAAGTTTATCTCCAATCCCAAAGTGCTCACCCTGAGAGCTAATGGCCAGTACTCTCTCTGATGCTCTGGAGCTGAGAGAAAATTGGCTGGTCCAGCGCATTTGTTCACTCTTCTTGTCAGCCTTTGGGTTATTTTATTCTGTAAGTGTCATATTCCTGTTTGAAATTACTCATTTTGTCAGTAGCTTTAGGTTGGTGATGTCAAAAAAATGTTGTACTAAAATAACTTTTGAAATTCTATTTCAGCCTATGAATAACCAGGCTATAATGCAGACTGATTCAAGAGTCTGTTTAATCAGTAGGGCATATGCTGAATATTCATCTTTTGCTTATTTTTATATTATGTGGCATTTTTTATCCATCAATTGCTATTCTAAATGAGATCACCTTGCCAATTTTCATAGGTCTAAACTCTATGACTAATGTTTATTTTTCCTAGCAAAAAACAACAGCATTTTAGTAGATTTAAAATATGAGGGACGTGAAAGCTAGTTATTCTAATGTTTTCCTGAGATTAAAATTAAATGTGGAATTATTCAACTGCACAAAGAAAAGTATACCATGAAGTGCATACTTGATTCCCAAAAAGTTTTTCTAATATACAATTAAAAATATATATATTTTATTATGCTTTCAAAACAATATTCAGTGAATTGAATAATTATTACACATTACCTGACTTTTTTTAGGAATCTGTAAACAAGAGCACTATTTAAGGAATTGTCATTATATATGTACGTGTGAGTTGGTCGGTTTTTATATACACAAGTATCTTCCTTATTACCACATGCAAATAGAAATAATACAAGCAAATTATGTATGGATGCCCTGTGCTAACATGGAAATGCCCATCAAGGACACATACTTCCCACTTCAGATGAAAGGGACATTTTATGGGATTACATTGAACAAAAAGGCTTGGTGATTTCTTTAGAAAATAATAAAAAAAAAATAGCTTACATTTTATGATAAATACCTACAGAGATAAATTATAAGTTTCCAAAAGTGTTAATTTTTTAATATGTCTGCCTTATTTCTCCTGTATTTGAAATAATCATGTCTATGTATTAATGGAGCAATATACACTCAAAATAGTCATATCCCCAAATGTGGCATTATTTGCTTGTTTTCAGAAAGCTTAAGATGACTATAACAAAAGAAACTCCCATTTCTTGATTTTCAAAATGTCTAGAAGTCTGATCCCTGGAGTTTCTAATCAATAGGGTTTCTCGTATGCAATAAAATGTATTTGAAAACTTAAGAAGTTTTCTATTTGTGTTACTATTTCTTCCAGTTCTTCCAATCTCTACAGAATATGGTTCCCCTTGGGAGTTGTTAAATTAATTAAATAAGGAGGCCATTAGATGGAGGTGGCTCTAATGCTGTCTTGACTTACAGAAGCAAACCAAAATCTCAGCCTGTAAATGCCTCAAGGTTAGGAAATCAAAATACCAAGGACAACCAATCACAAACAGCCAACTAGGCTTTAAACTACAGCCATTCAATACTTTTCTTTCCAAACTTTCTTTACATAAGTTTCCCCTCTGGGGCCTGTCTGAGGAACACTCCTAAACACTTCCTGTTTGACACTGCCCTTTTCAAATCAATTAATGCTCAAATAAACCCTTAAAAAATGTAATATGCTTCAGTTTATCTTTTAACAGAGTACAGGCTCCTCAATGCCACAGTCTCACGATGGTATTGACTGGACATCCTCTTGACTAGCCTTCCAGGTCCCACATGAAAAATCAAGACACTGTCACTTCCCCGACAACTGTGTTGGATGTTGTGTTATTAGCAACAGGCTTCGCTCTCAGTATGCTTTCCTCAAACCTACCAATAACCTCAGCTGTAACTGCCATTCTCCGCAGCTATTTTCCCTGGCACTTAAGAACTAGGACAATAGGAGGCTTCTGTTTTACTGAGCATTTCTAGTCCTACAAATGCTGTCTGAGGAAGTTAAATGAATCTTGTGGTTTTACTATGTTTTTGTTTGTTTTGCCCTGTTTAATAAAGCTAATAATAGCTGCCAACTAGGATTATTTTAAAGTCAAGTGATATAGTATTGCCTTTTTTAAAAAAATTTATCTTCCACCTACATGGGCAATGTGCTAAGCAAACACCTTTAATCTCTCACTCCCTAGTAAATTCAGGAAGCAAAGTGAATCCTATAAGTAAGGGGAACTTGGGAACAGATTATTAAAAAAATAAAGAAAGAAAAAAATAAATGTTTAAATTGTAATGTGTTATGGTGAAAGAGGTAATGTCATGGCCACCATGCCTTTGGTGAGCATTTTGTTTGATATGCATTGTGCTGCCTGTAATGATTTCAGATGCCAACAAATTGACAAGCATGATTCATTTCTTGTCTTCATGCTCCTAACAATTTGCTTTTCTTTATAGGATGTTATTCTGGAAGCTTCACTATTGTTTCTGCAAATTACATGCTTTAGAGATTAGAATATTTTTTATGAAACCTACATTCACTTTATTTACATTCAATTCCTGCATGTGTAATATCTGTTCACCCATCAAATATAATTACAGCAGGCGGGCTTGGAATTTACACACCTGGAAAGGTCACTTGAGTTAGTTCCAAAGCGTTACACCTTTACCTACTATCATTTCAGCTCTGTCAAGAAGGGGAGCACCTATGACAGTAGTTAAGTTTATGCCATTTGTGTGATATTCACACCCTTAGTTATTGTCCGTGAATGGTGTGAACGTAAGCTCTTAAAGCAATATGAATTAAGGTTACATAATGCTTTCACTTTCCATACCTGAAAGCTCATTATCAGAACCTGTTTGATGGTGACAGCTTGTCTCCCCATTCCCTAGTGTTCAGTGTCCTGCATTTAAACAGCTGGGGGCTGTAATCCAAGAGACACAGTGTCCTCCCTGTGAGAGCACTCTAGTCACACATCAGAGTCACAACCAGTGACATGCAGAAAGTCTGTGCCCAGCTACTTTTTATGTTAAAACATCAATCAATTTTCTATCTGAGACTGCACATGCACAATCACTCAGAGAAATTTTGACTTTTTATAAATTAAATAAAATTAGGTTTTAAACAAATGTCTTGCCAGGACTTTGTTAGTGCTAACATGTTTGGTTGTTATATTCACACCATGTGCATGTTGGGGTTTTGTGTTGTGCATGTATGTGCACTTTGGCCTGTGAACACATATACAATCACATTGGGACACAGAATTACACAGTGATTCATACACCAAAAATTGAATATCTCAACTGTCTGTATAAATAAGAGGGGGCAGGCAATATTCAATAAAATAAAAATTAGTGGTGGCAATAAATAACTAAAAAAAGTTACAGACTAAAAAGTCATACATATGCTGTGTGGTTTCTTCACCCTGAAAATGCAGAGTGGCAACTGGTCTGCTTACTGCTCCATGCTATTGGGGCACTTAGCAGAATTATATTAATTCAGTAGCTTCCATTTCATGTGAAAACAAAAGTGAAAATATAATTAGAATGCTGAGCTATGTATACTAATGAATATGAAGATTAGGAGAGAGACCACTCCATTTGTCTCTGTAGGTGAGGGCCCACCACTCATTCCTGGCATGTCATCTACAAAAGGCCAAAGGCATTTGATAAGTGGCCTGTTATGTTTTTCACGGGATAGAATCATTTTTATTGACAACTGAGCAGCAAAAGTGTGTTCAGTTGTCATTGCCAATGGCATACAGATGGGTTGCCAGGACAAAGACCCAGTGATAATTCTGTCTCAATCTGGAAATGCATGCTTAATGGGTCAACACCACTGGAGAAGTTTCTAATCAAAAATAGTTTATTTTTGATGTTCACCTTTAGTCAAATATGTAACATATTTTGTGACTCTTTGGATTCCTGTAAACATTGAGGTACCCAGTGATTTTCATCTCATGACAATAGCCCTGGGCAGCTATAAAATATGGGTATGAATTGCTGGGGATAACAAGCCATTTACAGACATTCTTATTTGCCTAGTAACACTTATTTTCCTTTTCCTTTTCCTTTTGGGTCTTTCATCATCTATTAAATAATTAAAATATAGGTGGTAGTAGGAAAAAGAGAAATAAAGCTGAAATGAAGTAAACACTGTTCAGAATGAAGAGGGTGAAAAAGTACTTCACCAAGTATTTATTTAACCTAAATTAATTCTGTTGAAGAAGAGTTAGTACCATGCTTGTTTTTTTGTGTGCTTGTTTTCCTTGTAATTAACATTTGCTCTAATGATATTAGCATATGTATTAGCATGTTAGCAAGACTACCAAGTTTTTCTATATGATAATATATGTACTGTCATAAAAAAGCCTTATAGTTTTTTTTCTCATGTGATAGGAGATTTTAAGAGAAAAAATAAGCTTAGAGCAGCTTACAATACACAGCCTAGTTAGTGCTTTAGATAAATCAAACACTTCCCTTGAAGATGCGTCATGTTATAGAAGTACTGCACACCTAGCTCAACAGCTGAGACCAGATAATTGACTTAGATGTCTGGTGGGTGATAAATCTAAGTTAGAGTCATCCAAGATTTATGCACAGGATAAGATAGGGAGACAATCATAAAACAAATCTAAACAAAGAATGACAACAACAACACTCTGTGAAGGAAAATAAATAAGTGAGGAAAAACAGTATCTCTTTTCCATGACTCCTAACTTCCTGGGTAAGTATGTGTGCTTGGGTGTTGGTTTTCAAATCAACACCATTGCCACCCACTTCTGAGATTTCACTAAGAAATTGAGATTTCACTCTGCGTTGCAGGAAAGATAAATCCTCCATGATCCCCTGCCTTGTGTTCACAAAATGGTTAGACTCTGCCTACCACAGGCAATTACAAAAAATTCGGGGACAAAGAGAAAGGGAGGCCATTATTCCCCAGATGAACTTCTACGTGTGGTGTGCATGAGCAGGTATGAGGTCCAGAGTAGCTGCTTGCAGGTATTCTTGAACATCACTGATGTTAATGATGGGCATTGAAATAGAAGGTTTCCAGGAATTGGGGAGATTGACATGGACTTCAGGGTGAGAGGACCTTGGATTTTCAGCAATTGCTGGGTGAGATTTTTAGAATGTCCTGCTTGGAGTGGCAGGCTGATATTACTGGTGACAGCATTTCTGACTTCCGTCCCCCCTCACCCCCAACCCCCAACCTTCTCAATGTTCTTGTCAGCCCCTAATTCTCTGTTAAAGATGTCCACTTACTAATGTGGACAAAAGGGGGCACATGCTGACCTGACAAGCTCAGGGGAGGCCTGCATGGCAGTCTTGCAAACTCAGAGGCCTAAAGTAACCACAAAGGATGGTCTGAAATTAAACTTTAACTAAAAGCAGTTATGGTGGGCAGTTATGTCCTAGGCCAGTATCTTCACTGACAAGGTCAACCTTTACCTTAACTGAGCCTGTCTTTTTGCATCTATGATAACATACCCTTGAAATGTCTGGGTAACTTGTAACTTCCCTTTTTCTGGAGCCCCTGGGGCACAACCAAATGTGCTGGGTGCCAGGACAGATACCACAAATTCCTTCATTATCATGTTAATTGATCCTGCACCCACCTAAGTATGTGTCCATCATTTTACTTTTTATCCAATCCCAGGGGTTCCCCCCGCCCCCCCCCCCCCGTTTTGCTTTATCCCTCCTCCTTAATCTATCACCAATGAATTTCATGTAACCCACCTATGTCCCTCCTTTGATTGCAAATGTATAAATACAAATGTAACCCTGCCATTCTCCGGAGCATTATCTCAATTCTTTGAGGTTCTGCTTCCCGGCATATGTCGACAGTTTGGCTCAAATAAACTCACAAAAATTCTTTACAGGTTTCAATGGTTTTTACGTTAACACTAACCACATATTCTGACTGATACAGTGTGCTCCATTCATTTGCATATCTCTAATAAGGTTCCAGAAAGTGAGGAATGTATCAGTGGTAAAAGTAACACCCAAAATCTCTGGCTTTGTGGAGCATCTAAGCCAGTACAGTAAGAATACAGTGAGTGCATGGTGGTGATGGCTACAGAGGAGTGCAAGTAGGGAATTCAGTTTAATTGGAAAGATTGCACACAGGAGCCTGGTGAGAAGGTGACTGCAATAATCCAGGTGAGAGATGATGGTGAATTGAACCAGAATGATAAAAATAAATTATAAATTTAGATTACTGACTATTTTATTCATTCTAACCATATTAAATGTTGGCTATGTAGAGGAAGAAACTATTCAAGATGAAAAATATAATTCCCGATCTTGTAGAATTTAGGTAAGAAACATGACAAACAAGCAAACTATATGTTATATACTAAGCTTCAGTGCTCTGGGGAAAAAGACAAATGACAGAGTATACGAAAGAAAGGAACTGCTGGGATATGTGTGAGAAGTATTAGTTAGGGTGGTCAGGTTAGACTTTTGACCTCCTGTTCCTGTGATCTTATGCTCTGCTGGCCTAAAGGTCTTAGTTCCAGTGAAAGGAATGATTCCACCAGAAACACAACAATAATCCCATTGAATGGGAATTTAAGATAACCATCCTGCCATAAGGGGCTCCTCAGGCCTGTGAATCAATAGGCTAAGAGGGAATCACTGTGCTGGCTAGGGTAATTGATCCTGCTACTAAGGAGAAATGGACTGCTATTCCACAGTGGAGGGGAGGAAGAGTTGTCTGAAATACAGGAGATTCCGTAGGGCATCTCTTGGTATTAGTGTGTGCTTTGATTAAAATCAATGGAACACTACAATAATCTAGTCCAGGTGGGAGGGACTACTAACAACTCAGATTTCTTAGGAAAGAAGGTTTGGGTCAACCACCAGATCAAACACAAAAACTAGCTGAAGTGTTTGCCAAGGGCACAGGGAATTTGGAATGGGTATTCGAATGTTATAAATACCAACTGCTACCACATGACCAGTTATAGAAAGGAGAACTATAACTGTCATGAGTATTTTTTCTTATTTTGTTTCTTATTCTGTGTCTCTCAATTGATAGGTAAATAGATAGACATAAACATATGGTGCATATGATATTATGTATATACATGGTTTTCTTGCTTCTCATTCCCTTATCTTGTAGCATAGATGTACTGATTTTATAGCATAGCATTTAAGTATTGTTAAACTTACATAATAGCATTTAAATTATATAATACCAAATATGGAATAAGTATTATTAACTATAGTTAATAGCTGTACATTATACCTTCTTGCCTTATTTATAACTAGATTTGTACCTTTTCACCCCTCAAAAGCTACAACTTCAATTTTATCAATTTTGCTCTCTCTTCCCACTCTCCTACTCACACACCCACCCCTGGCTTCTGGCTTTATTGTAAATTAAATAAAATATTTTTTCTTTTCTCCTTTCTCTCTCTCCCTCCCCCCATCCCCATTTCTTTGTTCCTTTCTGTCTTTTTCTCTCTCTTTCCTTTCCTTCCTCCCTTCCTTTCTTCCTTCCTCCCTTACTCCCTTCCTTCCTTCCTTCCTTCCTTCCTTCCTTCCTTCCTTCCTTCCTTCCTTTTTTATATCCATTTTGTTCATTATTTGGCATATCAACAATAATAAATATTTATTAAGAATTCAATATGCATCCTACATCATGATAAGTACTTTAATTAAAACTTTTGAAATATAGACAAGTTGCTGCTCCTGAAGATTTTATACTCTATTAAAGAGACAAAATTAATGCTTATGGAACAATTAAAGGATAAGTATCATTGCAAATAATATTGTCTCTAAGAAAGATGAAGTTTGGAAGAGGAAGAGACCTTTTTAGACAAACTTCATGAAAAGGCTGGCACTTGAGGAAAGTATTCAGTACATTTTAAATATAATGAAATTATAATATATTTAATAAATATATTATAATTATATTTCATTATATTTAATATATAATGAAATATAATGAGGTATTTATGGTCACATTACCTTATAATATATTCTTTGTCTTTTCCTCTATGATATATAATACAATTCTCAGGAGGTTTTCTGTAAACTATATTCCACACATAGAGAGTTACAGTGAATTTTAAAATAGCTCTTTCTAAAGTTGTCTCTAGCCAAAATTAGGTCATACATACATTGGTCAAAGAAAGAGAAAAATCAAGGGGATTACCAAGTTTCAGATAAACCACATATCTTCTTATATTTTTTGCTTTTGAATTCTTTCTCTTTGTGGGTGGGTGTTATGTTTACATGCTATACACACACACACACACACACACCCACCCACACACACACCCATCTCTACTCATTCACATAACACTTAATAATTCAGAATGCTGGTAAAAGGTTTTGATATGTTAAAAATCTATCATTAAAGAAGTCACTTTAGGTGATACAAACTTAAATTTAACATTTCTTGAAGCCTGCAGTCTCTGCTTTCAGAGAGTCCAGAGAACTTTGAAATAGGACAGAAGGCCTATTTAAAGGATAAAAAATAAGAACAAAGAAGAGAGTAAAGAAAATAAATAAGGAACAAGGAAGGAAATATAGAGCCTAGAATTGACTTGGGCTTTGGGGATTGGCTAGCTGGATATACCACATTTCTGGTCAAGCATTTACAGCAGTGTTTCTCAGCCTTCCTAATGCCGTGAGCCTTTAATACAGTTCCTCAAGTTGTGGTGACCCCCAATTTTATTGTTACAAATTGAACATAATTAAAGCATAGTGATTAATCACAAAAACAATATGTAATTATATATGTGTTTTCTGATGGTCTTAGGCGACCCCTGTGAAAGAGTCGTTCGACCCCCAAAGGGGTCGTGACCCACAGGTTGAGAACTGCTGACTTACAGGAACATAGAAGTCACCTAACTTTCTCTTTTCTGAAATGGCATGCCAGGCCAAAGTGGCTCCTTCTTGGACCTAGAAATTGATTTCAATACATCTGAATGAAGGTGACAAATAGACCGGATGAATCACAGAATGAAAAGACTAAATGGGATTGGCATGTGGAGAGCATAAAAACAAAACAAAACAAAAAATCCTAGATGTTGAAATCAGACTCTGCTTTCTTTCTTATAAGAAACATTTTTTCTTTGCCAAGTAGAGTATTTGCTTAACAATTCTGCCAACTTGTTATCTCTACTCATCCTTTTCCTACTGAAATGTGTTGTTTATCAAAATACGTATGCCTTATTTGCCAGGTTATTATTTCTGTGATGTGTTCAGTAGGTCAAAAAGATGAAAATACACTGTTACCCCCACTACTGACTTGGTAATAGGAACCAGACTGGGAAGTCTACAAAGGAATTAAAATTTTCAGCAGAAAAAAATCACAGCCCATGGCTCTGCAACTTTTACATTGATTTTATTAGATGCTAAATGCTGTTTGTTAATTAAAATGACATTTTCTTCTTTGTATTTCCCTTAATGGCCAGAAGATCTTGGATTGGTTCCCTGATCAGAAGTGACTTAAAATGTTAGAAAATAGAATCAGCCTTTACTTTACTGTGGTTTAATTCCCACTTTTTAATATAGCATCACATTGGGCTGCCAATGACCTCAATGCACCAAAACCTCTTTGGAAGATATTACTGCCCTTTTTCTCTACTACATTCAAACTGTTATTTTTATTATCATCATAGGCACCATTCTACCTACATATTGTAGTTAAATGACCCTTCCACATACTCCCCAGGCTGCCCCAGAATACCACAGGTAATACACAGACATAGCTGGATATAATCATCTATTTAAAGGTGGAATTAATTTCTATGTTTCTGGTAATTAAGATAAAACTCAAAGGCTACTCTTTCTAGATTACACACCAAAGGTTATGTTGAGAGCACAATGACAGCAGTGAAATCCACTCTAGGTGTCCTGATGCTTACATGAAAGGAAACTCTCTCCTGCAAAATATCTCCTCATCTGCAAAGCTGATGCCTGCAATTCCTTTAATGAGGAGGGATAGTATTTTATTTCACAATACCACTGGAAGCTAGAAACGCAAGTACTTCTGAGAGGTAGCTCATTGATTTACATTTATTCTATTCTGTAAATGAGGAGATCTGATCTTTTCTTGCAAGGAGGGATTACAATTCTGAAAAGGAACAAAAGTGACTGCCCTGGAGGGAAGTGAAGTTATTAAGCAAGAGAAGGCAGATCACTCAAGGCCATTGTTCCCAGCTTCAACATTTTGCCTAAGGCCACCTTGGTAGCAGAGCTGCTCTCACAAGCAACCTGAAGAAGTAAGCTCTAGGGCTCTTTGAAGCTGAGGAGGTAAAGTACTAATGAAAGGGCCCCATTCTCAAGCTCCATTCTGCCTAACAGCAGAAGCACTCTGCTCCTGTAACAGATGGCAGAAAAGAGCAGAGAACTGATTACACGTCAGCTTAATTCTTCTTTCGCTGCCTATCTAGCTTAAAAAGAAGGAAAATATTCAGAATCAGGAACATTAGTATATATTATCCCTGTATCCAAAGGGAAATACTCAAATAGGATTTTTATGTCTTGAAAATGTAACATTTTGCTCTGTAATGTGAGCTCTTGTTCAGCATTTAGGGACAAAAAATACAGAAACACCATACTTTTGTTGTAATTGTGAATACAAGTCAATTATTTATTTAATTGGTGTGTAAAGAGCACTTGCTAAAGAATTTTACTTTTCCTACTTATGTTACCATTTTTATAATAAACTAGAGGCCCATTTATTATAAACGAAGGGGGTTCCCTCAGCACAGCCTACACCCTCTCACAAGCCAGGACCCCTTGGGGGATGATCTGGGATCAGACCTAAAGTGGCAGTCGGACATCCCTCTAGCAATCCGGGACTAGTGGCTCCTAACTGCTTGCCTGCCTGCCTGCCTGATCACCCCAATCACTCTGCCTGCTTGCCTGCCTGAACACCCCTAACCACTCTGCCTGTCTGCCTCATTGCCCCTAACAGCCCTCCCCTGCCAGCCTGATTGCCCCCTAACTGTTTCCCCCTGCCAGCCTGATTGCCCCCTAACTGTTTCCCCCTGCCAGCC
The DNA here is from genome assembly GCF_014108235.1 of Myotis myotis. Classification (NCBI taxonomy): domain Eukaryota; kingdom Metazoa; phylum Chordata; class Mammalia; order Chiroptera; family Vespertilionidae; genus Myotis; species Myotis myotis. Next base: position 48,291,465 of record NW_023416401.1, read on the forward strand.
TGATTGCCCCCTAATTGCTCCCCACCTCCCCCCCACCCCCTTCACCAACCTGATCACCCCTAACCACCTCTGCCTCAGCCCCTGCTACTGTGGCTTTGTCCAGAAGATGTCTGGTCTAATTAGCATATTACCCTTTTATTAGTACAGATTGGTTCTTAAAGTTGAGTTTTAGGGATAAAATAGGCAGGTTTAGGGAGATTTAGGAATAAAGATGGTCCATGGGGGAGGAAGGCATCAGAAAGGGCTTGGAGCTGCCAAAAGGCATACATTCACAGAAAGAAAAAAAAAAGAGGTGCCACAAGATAAGGGGGGAGGAAGACATCCATTCACAGAAGATAGGGAAAAGCCACAGGGTATGGGGAGAAAGAGGAATCAAACTTTCACAAGTGATAGAGAAATGCTAACAAATGGGAGAAAGAGGAAAACAGATTTTGACAGGAGATAGAGAATTCAACCACTGAAGGGAGAGACAAAAAGGGGAGCACCACATACAGTTTGGGCTTTGAAGCTGATATTCTACCAATTTGAAGGCAGTATGAAGAGACAAAGAACTGCATGCAGCCTTTATAAACCTTAGCAAAAAAGAGCTTGGTGAGTTATCCCTTGGGCCCCCTCCCTAAGTGAGAGTCTGTACTTGCTTCCAATACATTTCCACCTTTTTCATTTACCACCTTTTGTCTGTGGCTTCATTCTTTAAATCCATCTGGATAAGAACCCAGGAAACAATCACCTTTGCATCTTGCTCAGGTAAACAACCCAACTCAGTGCTAAGAGTTCCACCTACGCCAGATCCGGCCTGTTTGAAATAAATAAAACTAAAAAAAAAAAAAAGACCGTACCCTTTTATGTAATGATGTTTACTTTGAATTTATATTAGTTCACACAAACACTCCATCCATGCTTTTGTTCCGGCCCTCCAGTCCAGTTTAAGAACCCGTTGTGGCCCTCGAGTCAAAAAGTTTGCCCACCCCTGACCTAGACCATACTAATGATTTACAATGGCCAAATCATAGAGGAACTTGCTTATATTTTACATATAAGAAATATGATCATTATTTCTCCACAGCTAGGAAATGAATAGAAGAAACAAATTTTTGGCACTTCCAAAAACTCTTTTGCCTCTATATTAATTTTAAACTTCTATTACCTCATATCAAGTGCTCCTAATGACTTAAGACTTGATAAACATCTGATGGGAGAACTCATATAGCTTAAAAAAAATTCTTGAGGTAGTTTGGCAAGTAGAACTGAGAAGTGAAACCATCCACCCTCACACTTGTTCTGGATACTAGCAACCTAAACCAAACCTTAGTCCTCTTCAACAAGACTTTGCTCTTTCTGTCTTCATTAGCATTTGTTCACTTTGCCAGGTCTGTCCTGACCAGGAAACTAAATTGATATTGTGTTACTTGAACCTCCTGAAAGCCCCAGCAACTCTTCCGTGAAAAACATCAACAGACAGTATGTGCCCCCAAATTATTTGAGCTCCAAAATCCAATCCTTACCATTTTTACAAATCCTGGGCTGTTGTATGATAATTCTTACCCAATCCTAATCAAGTTTCTACATTGAAACATGCATGTTTAACTAAACATCCAGACCTCAGTAAAGTCTGTCTTTCCTTTCTGACTTGAGACGATCCTCTGTTGGCAAAAGCAGTGAACTCAGCCTATCTCTACAGTGTTGGTTATGAACACCTGGAAAATAGCATGAGCTAAGGTATAAAAGCAGAAAATATGTGGAATGTTTAAAAAAAAAAAGGCAGGTGATATATTTTGACAAAAAATATAAATTGTTTAAATTTGTTACAGAACATTTTACAACTAAGTTAGGATCATATTGATAAGGATCATAAAGTGCTGGGGTCCAACCCCAGCAGGTCCAGGGGTTCCCCATAGGTATGGACGGAGTCAGCGAAGAAGGAATGACATGAAGACAGCATTCAGTTGATCAGCATGGTTGGGTTCTCTCGCATGGTTCTATCCAGGACCTCCAGCCAGGTTCTGTGTAGGATCTCCAGCCAAATTCTGTCTAGGTTCTCCAGCCAGGTTCTGTAGCCATGTTCTCTCACTAGGTTCTCCAGCCAGGTTCTCCAGGTTCTCCAGCCAGGTTCTGTCTAGGTTCTCCAGCCAAGTTCTGTAGCCAGGTTCTGTCCAGGATCTTTTGCCACGTTCTCTCGCTAGGTTCTGTCTCTAGGTTCTGTGTCCTGTTGTCTTGTTACATCTGTATTTATACCAGTTGATTCCAATCCTATCAATCTCTATTCCAAAGGTTAGGGTGTTTCTTACCTCCATTCCAGGGAGTAAAGATTATGTAGCTTAAGTGTGATTGTTCGTAGTTAAAGTGATTAACTACCCGCCTGGCACTTAGTTAAGAGGTTTTATTCCCTCCCTAACTTCAGGGGAAAATCCCTACCTGAGGAAACAACCTTTCTCGGAGAGGTGACTGTTAGGTCGGAGAGAGCCCAGGATCGGATACATGCAGACATGACAAGATAATGGACTTCCCCTGGAATTTCTCACAGATCAAGGTGCCAGACACAGATACCAGCTTCTTCTCCCTGAATTCACATACCCCCACACAGATAAGAACTTCTTCCTGAATATTCCGCCCATTCCCTGCAGCAGAGAATTCCTCAGCTCATGTCCCCGCCCCTCACCCAACCGCAGTATAAAAAAAGCGCCCCCCTCCCTGTTGGCGTGAATCCACGTGCCCTGTCCTTGGGGTACGTGGGTCTCCCGGGGATGCAGAATAAACCTTTTCCTTTCCTTTCTTTTCTGATTCACTGGACTCTATTTCTTGCGCCGCCTCCTGAGCCACCTAACCTAACAGTGACCTTGGTTAAAACACATAGCCCTAAGAAGGTGAGCAAACATATTAGGAACAGTATGCCATATACGCCAGGTCCCTTGAAACATATGCTGTGCAGATGTTTCTTCCCTGCAGCGACTGTGTCAAGCAGCAAGGATGGACCAGCTCCCAGCAATAAAGCTTATATTATTTTTAGACTAATAATTTCTAACTAAACTACACCAACACTTTGAGATGTCTTGATAAATTGGTCTATGTTCCAAAACTAATGTATAATTGTATTAGTTAAATTTTAAAAATACTTTATTTCTCAAAAAATAATAAAAGCTGATTTAAAGATTTTTATCTTAATTTGAATTGACCTATGCCTTTTTAACATAATTTGGTAATCATTTTTTTTTTTTCCAGAATTGCTGATGTGGTAAATAAAATAGAGCAAAAGCAAAATGTTTTTGAGCAGAAGTGTGTCAAAATCTGCATTTTAATATGGCTATCTTTACATTAATCACATAGGTTCTTTTGTATGTTAAAAGAATTGGTGTCTTTGCCTTATCTTTCCTACTCAATAGTAAGTATCTTAAAAGGAACAAGCCATATCTTGTTTATCTATATGCCTGTCAATTAAGTTTTCAATATATTTGTTAAATTGAATCAGATAGTAATAGTAAAGTCATGTAATGCAAACTAAGTGCTGGACAAATTTTTAGTGATATGTATATTCATTTTATCCCCAACAGCAAACCTGTGAGCTATTACTAACTCCTTTTACAAATGGAGAAACTGAGGTAGTGATAAGCTAAAATGAGTTGTCCCTGATCATACAGTCAGTAGGGGGATTGGAACTGAGGTAGTCTTTTCTTAGAGTGTACATTTTAAACTGGATGTTTTACCACAAAAGAAACATATTCAAGAGTTTACATAGCTTTCAATTCTGCATTAAATTTTCTTTGTTATTCTTATATTTATTCAAAAACATATTCCTATCTCTATTCATATATGAAACCCTTATTACAAATATATGTAATTGTAAAAAATTCAAATTAAGAAATATTTTCACAGGAGGTCAATGCTCTCTAATCCTACCTAGGAGAATTAAACACTGCTAATAGTTGAGTGGACATTCCTCAAAATTCTATTTGTATGCACAGGCTGTCCTTCAGGAGACACATAGAAGAATCTCCTAGCAGCATTGTTCATAGCAGTAAAACAGTGGAAACAACATAAATGTCACTTGACAGGGAAGGAATTAACACATTGAGATGTAATCTTGATGGAGTACTACATTTGTCTTAGTGGGGTACCCTGGGAGGCAGACACTGAGAAAGAGAGCACATAATTTATTGGAAAGCTGATCCCAGAAAGCTGCAGTGAGGGCACAGGGACAGTGGCATTAGGGAAGATTAAAGTCAATCGAGTGCATTAATGAGCTGTTTTCCAGTGTAGGCAACTGGGGCTCATTCCCCCTGGAGACACTATGGGGAATGGTGTGGGTTATATAGCAGAACTTCAGTAGTAAAGGTCAAGTTATTTGTTCATTAAAGACAGCCTGGTATGCATGAGCATATTCTCTGTGGCCTCAACAATCTGATCAAAGTCAAGGAGTGGCAAGTTTCAGATGACTACAACTTATATCCACCTAATCTACTCTTACTCTGACCTTGACAATCACCTTGCTTTGAATACGAAAGGGATTAAAAAGATACCTGAAAACATGGATGAGAAAGTGGACCATTTAGTACATGATTTCTCAGTCAGATTTTTATTTTTAACTAGGGGCCCAGCACACAAAATCATGTGAGACCTCAGCTTCTGCTGCACTGGCATGGGGGCGGGACCCCAGCGTCCACCGCGCTGGCACAGGGGCAGAACTCAGAAAGAGTCCCGCAGCTGCCTCCACCACTGCCGCCATGGGAGGCAAGACCCAGAAACCCACCTGCCGTGCTGGCGGGACCCAAAAACCTGCCCGCTGCACTGGCGGGACCCAGAAACCCACCTGCGCCTCTGGACAAGTCCTCCAGAGTCAAGTCCTCACCCACCCACATGCACCTCTCCACGCACACAGCCCTGCCCACCCGCGTATGCCTGCCACGCACATAGCCTCCTGGTGGTCAGTCATTATGGTGTGATGGCATGACAAGCACAGGCTTTTTATATAATAGATTTTTACAATGGAGATCACCTCTGAGAGATGTCTTGTGACTTCCTTTGGATCTATTGTGGCCAATGGTCCAGGACCCTCTTCTTAAGCCATGTTGACTGAGGCCTGAGCACAGTTATCCTATATAATAAACGCCTAATATGCAAATCGACCGAACAGTAGAATGCGGGCAGAAGGACCAGTAGCTATCACATGCACTGACCACCAGGGGGCAGACTCTCGATGCAAGAGCTGCCCCCTGGTGGTCAGTGTGCTCCCACAGGAGGAGGGCCGCTCAGCCAGAAGCCAGGCTCATGGCTGGCAAGTGCAGCAGCAGTGGCAGGAACCTCTCCTGCCTCCACAGCAGCGCTAAGGAGCAACGAGCCAAGCCATAAGGAACAGCAAGCATGCAGGTGGTAAGGAGAGAGAGGTCCCAGACTGCTAGAGCAGCTGTGGGCAAACTTCGGCCCGCGGGCCGGATCTGGCCCATCTGAAATGAATAAAACTAAAAAAAAAAAAAAAAAAAAAAGACCGTACCCTTTTATGTAATGATGTTTACTTTGAATTTATATTAGTTCACACAAATACTCCATCCATGCTTTTGTTCCGGCCCTCCGGTCCAGTTTAAGAACCCATTGTGGCCCTCGAGTCAAAAAGTTTGCCCACCCCTGTGCTAGAGGGATGTCTAGCAGGCAGACATCCCCTGAGGGCTCCCAGACTGTGAGAGGGCGCAGGCCGGGCTAAGGGACTCCACCACTCCCAGTGCATGAATTTCGTGCACAGGGCCTCTAGTGTTAACATAAGATTCTTTGAAACTTGAGCAAGACAATAATTTTGACAAACAGGAAATCATTGAAACAGAATATGCCCTTATGCTGTCACAAGTAAAAATTGTTACAAATGCCTCCCAAGTGAGTGCGGGAGGAGCATATGAGGAAAGTCAGGTTTCATGGCCAATAGGTAAATAAATGAATCTCAGCTCTCGTCATCCCACACTTAACTCATGAGGGATGTGAGAAGACAAATGCAAATACCTTTTGGATTGCTCCCCAGTCTCTCAGAGTATAATCTCTTTGACACTTAAATGTTTTATCATCTATATTTTGTTATTTTTTTTGATGTGTTCTTGTGATCTAGACACTGCACCTGACATATCGTCTTAGTCCTCCCTATAAATTAACCTTTGCAATAATGCTTTGCAACATATTATTACTCTTGGATAGATAGTCACCTATATCAAGTGAACGTTTCAATAAGATGTTCCCATTTCATTTTCAACTGATTTAAACCAGCAGCTGGGCTCCAATAAACAAGCTGAATTTGCCTTCTGTAAAATACCACAGCTACCAACTAATACAAAATTTGCTGTCCTTAATTCTCCTAGGATTTGATATCTCACAACAGGGGGGTTAGGTAAAGGAACATTCATATTTATTTCTTAAAGTACTTGAAAATGATTTTCCTTTAAAAATGGAGAACAATCCAAGTGATATGCATGCATGTGTAAATGTAAACTGCATACTAGTATGTCACCTAGAATAGAATCACACAAGGCAAGATGATTATGTTTTATAATCAAAGATTTTGCATTGAATGTATTTCTGTACATAATATTTATGAAATTTAAATTACCAAAATCCATAAAGCTTGCATAAATAGACAAGTCATAAAAAGAATACATTTTAAAAATAGTAAAAATATGAACCACTTCATAATCATTAATATCCCACATATTAACAGTCACCTAGTAAGTGGCAAAATATTGTTCCTACATTAAATTTTCATTTACCAATTCCAAATTTAAATGCAAATACTCACAACTGGATAAATAAGTGGAATTTCTATAGTGAGACAGAGTTAGTAGGTGTTGAAGTGTTGTTTGACCAGTGTGAGGTGTTTAATTTTTTTCTTATATATGGTATTTCTGTAATAAAAAAGTAAAAAAAAAAATTGAAAAAAAAGAATTACAGGAGAAGATAGACATAACTGCTTAACATTAGACACGTAGCTTTTTTTTGATATGAAATGTTTATTTTTAAAAAAACGTTCTCCAATGAACACAATTGTTAAGATTTAACCAATTTAATAATCTCCTCATTGCTCTCTTTAGAGCTACACAACATGAGCAGAATGTTTGGGCCTATGTTTTTGGTGATTTTACTACTCTATGCAGCACCGACAATGCGATGGAAAGCTTTAATAACAACCTGTGACTTAGCAGAGCTTTTCTCATTGCGATCATTCACACAAGCTCTGTCAGCCTTCTTTCTCTCTCCTCGTGCCTCTTGAGTCAACAAGGGAACAAAACTACTAGAATTTTTTTAAACAATAAAAATAGTTCATCAAGGAAACTATCATTGGATGAAATGTGAGCATATGTGTTTTAATATTTTAAAACTTGTTTTAAAGTGGACTATCTGGCTTTGTTTAAACACTACACAACTTATTCCAGGTTCTGAACAGGTGGAACATACTAATACAGAGAGATAATTTTTAAATACTCTAATTTCCTAGACCACTAACCAGAAAAACAATGAGTGTTTTATGTCACTCCACTGCAGTGATATTATATCATTTTTCTATTAAAATACTTAGATTTATAATTTTTATATCAATAACATGACTCTAAAATTCATGATGTCAGGTGGACTATGGAAAAAAAATGTAAGTCATTACCAATCTCTGATAATTATTGTACATATTTTCAACTCATAAAATTTTCCCACTAAAACTTGAACTTTTTCACGCTTATAAGCTTTTATTATGTATTACAGTATATTGTATCTGTAAGGAAAAGGGTCATGCCACTGTGATCCTGTCCTTGGTTCCTCAAATAAGCGATTTCCACTGAATAAAGGGAATTTAATTTATGTAGGACGCCAGCTAGGCTGTACTCCTGTGAATACACGAAGGAAAAAGCATGATTAAATGGGTCTCTTTAAAATTGTTAGTAATACCAAGAGAGGTGAGGCCATCAGGAGGGTTGGGGAAAGAGTTTTCTTGGGGACTTGTCAGCGCATTTCAGAAAGAACTGCTTCCGGGGGAAAGAAGCCATAGTCTGGCATTTGGAGAGAGAATATGCAACGAATGTGAAACCTTGGAGGTATAACAGCCTTTCAGCCTCATTCCCTTCCTCTCCATTCTCCCACGCCCACTACTAAGACCTCCTCAGTTACGTCTGTAGTGTCTCCACTGAGCTAAATTGCAAACTATAAGGAACCAGATGTGAGTAAAAATGAAAATACTCTTAACAGAAGTCATTCACTTAGTTTTAAATAAATAGGCACTACCTCGTTTGATGCTTCATAGAGGCCTCTGATCTGATGCTCTGAGCCCCAAAATATTACAGTATGAAGCTTATTGATCCTTTGATGTGTAGGTTCTTAACAATTTTTGTCATGTCAAGGTAGACATGGATTTTGGGAGGATACTATTCAGGCCATTACGAGTCTCTACCAAGAAATTGATAGAGCCATCATGGCAGTGCTCTGATATAAGCTCTCCTTCCTCTCTCCCAGAATATCTTCACTCTGAAAAAGTGTGGCCTCTCTTAGACACAAGAGGAATAAGAGAGAATATTATATATACTGTCTTAAGAGGAGCATCTAATAACATAAATAATTTGACTGCATAGGAATATACAATTAATATAGAATGTATATGTGCCATATAATTAATAAATATAACATATAATAATGCATTTTACAAAACATTTTGCTTGCCCATCACCTGTATTGGCCTATAGAATTTTCTTTCCTCTGATTGCCACATGAAGTATTTCAGAGAGGAATATATTGTAAGATTTAACATATGTAAGTTTCTTTTTCTCTACACCCCTAAATAATACAGACCATTTAGTGCTCTGCAATGATTGGGAAAAAATTACAAAGATTCTTAAATAAAATGACTATTAGAATAAATTTATGAATACTTTGCAAGAAATGGTTTTCTCCAATCTTTTCTTACAATTAAGCAAGACATTGGCATAGAGTTTAGATGCTGATATATGTGTGGGCAGAAGTAGGTTTACAGATGGTCACATGGAAAATAACACAATAAATAATAATACAAGAATAAACTCTGCATTTCACCTACTCACAACCGTAAACCTAACCCTAACCCTAACCCTTTGCACAGGAAGAGGAAAAAAACAATTATTTGGGTCTGTATATAAAAATTTCTTTCTCTATTTATTTTTTAATAAATAGTAACAAGTGCTGTTTGTCTATCCATCAAGCGTTACTTTGAGTTAAGCTTTTACAGAAACAAATAATGATTAAGATGTATTTCTATGGACTAATTATGTGACATGCTATAGAATTTGTAACTGATATTGAATAGATATTGAATCCAAGCACCTATTTATTTTTAAAGGATATTTCCTAAGCTTCACTTTAAAGTCATTTGGAAAACTTAAGATTTTTAAAATAATACAGACAAACCGTCCAGTTACAGAGTGTAAGGCATTGCTGTTCTCACTCTCACCTGATTTTCTGCAATGTGACTGTTGAAGGTTCTTCAGACTCCCTGGTGGGACTGTCCCTGAGAAGATGTTTTTGACTGAGTGAATTTAGCTGTGACTGAATAAGCATGCTTATTTTGTTCTTGTTAAAGAGCACATGATGTGTAGATGGTGTTCAGGTTGCAAAATGTTTACTCACATTTGCAAAATGTTTTGTTGCACTGAACCACCAAATTAATTTGAATATAGAGAAAAGTAAACAAAACAGAAAACAACCTTATAACATTAAAGCCATTTGAGTTGTTTGGTAAATCTCTAGTTAAATCCTTAAGAAACTAGAGAGCATTTAAAAAACTTAACCTCCATTCTGGATGTGTATTGTTGTTTTGTTTTGTTTTGTTTTTTCTGGATAGATATATCTAAATCACCCCAGAAGCAACTGAGGAAAGCAAAATAAAATTGGAAAATACCAATAAATAAGATAACCTTGCCTATGGTACACCTGAGACAGAGTAGTTATTATTTTGGTTAAGGAAAATTTTTCTATGTGCCAAAGGTTCAATATCAATAGACTATAAATAGAGTGTTAATTATAAACTGCAGAAGAATTTTAACATGCATCTCACATTTGAAAAATGCCTGGCCACATAATTCTCTTTTTTTTTTTTTTTTTTTTTTTTTTTTTTTTTTTTTTTAAAAATGGGTGTTGGATTTTATCGAATGCTTTTTCTGTGTCTATTGATAAGATCATGTGATTTTTGTCTTTTAATTTTTTTATTTGATATATCACATTTATTGATTTGAAAATATTATACCAGCCCATCATCTCTGGAGTAAATTTCATTTGGTCATGGTGTATGATCTTTTTAATATATTGCTGGATCCAATTTGTTAGTATATGTTGAGGATTTTAGCATCTATATTCATCAGGGATATTGGCCTGCAATTCTCTTTCTTTGTAGTGTCTTTTTTTTTTTTTTTTTTTTTTTTTTTTTTTTTTATTGCTTAAAGTATTACAAAGGGTATTACATATGTGTCCATTTTATCCCCCCGCCCTAGACAATCCCCTAGCCTCCCCTATCCCCCAATGTCTTATGTCCACTGGTTATGCTTCTATGCATGCATACAAGTCCTTTAGTTGATCTCTTACCCCCCTACCTCCTGCCCCGCAACCCTCCCCGGCCTTCCTGCTGCAGTTTGACAATCTGTTTGAGGCAGCTCTGCCTCTGTATCTATTATTGTTCAAAAGTTTATAATGGTCTCTATTATCCATGAATGAGTGAGATCATGTGGTATTTTTCCTTCATTGACTGGCTTATTTCACTTAGCATAATGCTCTCCAGTTCCATCCATGACGTTGCAAATGGTAAGAGTTCCTTCCTTTTTAGAGCAGCATAGTATTCCATCGTGTAGATGTACCACAGTTTTCTAATCCATTCATCTACTGATGGGCACTTAGGCTGTTTCCAGATCTTAGCTATGGTGAATTGTGCTGCTATGAACATAGGGGTGCATATATCCTTTCTGATTGGTGTTTCTGGTTTCTTGGGATATATTCCTAGAAGTGGGATCACAGGGTCAAATGGGAGTTCCATTTTCAGTTTTTTAAGGAAACTCCATACTGTCTTCCATAGTGGCTGCACCAGTCTGCATTCCCACCAGCAGTGCACAAGTGTTCCTTTTTCTCCACATCCTCTCCAGCACTTGTCGTTTGCTGATTTGTTGATGATAGCCAGTCTGACAGGTGTGAGATGGTACCTCATTGTTGTTTTGATTTGCATCTCTCGGATGATTAGTGACTTTGAGCATGTTTTCATATGTCTCTTGGCTTTCTGAATGTCCTCTTTTGAAAGGTGTCTATTTAGGTCCTTTGCCCATTTTTTGATTGGATTGTTTATCTTCCTTTTGTTAAGTTGTATGAGTTCCCTATAAATTTTGGAGATTAGGCCCTTATCGGATATGACATTGGCAAATATGTTTTCCCACACAGTGGGTTTTCTCGTTGTTTTGTTGATGGTTTCTTTTGCTGTGCAGAAGCTTTTTATTTTGATGTAGTCCCATTTGTTCATTTTCTCTTTCGTTTCAAGTGCCCTAGGAGCTGTATCAGTGAAGAAATTGCTTCGGCATATGTCTGAGATTTTGTTGCCTTTGGATTCTTCTAGAATTTTTATAGTTTCCTGTCGTACATTTAAGTCCTTTATCCATTTTGAGTTTATTTTTGTGTATGGTGTAAGTTGGTGGTCTAGTTTCATTTTCTTGCATATATCTGTCCAATTTTCCCAGCACCATTTATTGAAGAGACTATCTTGGCTCCATTGTATGTTCTTGCCTCCTTTGTCAAATATTAATTGAGCATATTGGTTCGGGCCGATTTCTGGGCTCTCTATTCTATTCCATTGATCTATATGCCTATTCTTGTGCCAGTACCAGGCAGTTTTGAGAACAGTGGCTTTGTAATACATCTTGATATCTGGTATTGAGATCCCACCTATTTTGGTCTTTTTCAGGATTGCTGCAGCTATTCGAGGTCTTTTTTTATTCCAGATGAATTTTTGGAGAGTTCGTTCTAGATCTCTGAAGTATGCCGTTGGTATTTTAATGGGGAGTGCGTTGAATTTATAGATTGCTTTGGGTAGTATGGACATTTTAATGATGTTGATTCTACCAATCCATGAACACGGTATGTTCTTCCATCTGTTTATGTCTTCCTCTATATCTTTTTTCAACGTCCTGTAGTTTTCTGAGTAGAGGTCTTTTACCTCTTTAGTTAAGTTTATTCCTAGGTAGCTTAATTTTTTTGGTGCGATGGTAAACGGGATTGTTTTTATAATCTCTCTTTCTGAAAGTTCACTATTGGTGTATAGAAATGCCTCGGATTTCTTGGGGTTAATTTTGTATCCTGCTACATTGCCAAATTCATGTATTAAGTCCAGTAGCTTTTTGATGGAGTCTCTAGGGTTTTGTATGTATAATATCATGTCGTCTGCAAATAAGGACAGTTTTACTTCCTCTTTTCCAATTTGGATGCCTTTTATTTCTTCTTCTTGCCGAATTGCAATGGCTAACACTTCCAGTACTATGTTGAACAGGAGTGGTGAGAGGGGGCATCCCTGTCTTGTTCCTGTTCTTAGGGGAAATGGTGTTAGTTTTTGTCCATTGAGTATGATGTTGGCTGTGGGCCTGTCATATATGGCTTTTATTATGTTGAGGTATGATCCTTCTACTCCCACCTTGCTGAGAGCTTTTATCAAAAATGGGTGTTGAATTTTGTCAAATGCTTTTTCTGCATCAATTGATATGACCATGTGGTTTTTTTCTTTCAATTTGTTTATGTGATGTATCACGTTTATTGATTTGCGGATATTGTACCATCCTTGCATCCCTGGGATAAATCCTACTTGGTCATGGTGTATGATCTTTCTGATGTACTGCTGGATCCGATTTGCTAAGATTTTGTTGAGGATTTTGGCATCTATGTTCATTAGGGATATTGGCCTGTAATTCTCTTTCATTGTGTTGTCTTTACCTGGTTTTGGTATTAGGGTGATGCTGGTTTCATAGAATGAGCTTGGAAGTGTTCCTTCCTCTTGAATTTTTTGTAGTAGTCTGAGGAGGATAGGTTTTAGTTCTTCCTTGAATGTTTGGTAAAACTCCCCTGTGAAGCCGTCTGGTCCTGGGCTTTTGTTTGCTGGAAGCTTTTTGATGACTGCTTCAATTTCTTCCATAGTTATTGGCCTGTTGAGATTTTTAGATTCTTCCTGATTGAGTTTTGGAATGTTGTATTTTTCTAGGAATTTGTCCATTTCCTCCAGGTTGTCTAGTTTGTTGGAGTAGAGCTGTCCATAGTATTTTTTAACAATCATTTGTATTTCTGTGGGGTCTGTTGTTATTTCGCCTCTATCGTTTCTGATTTTGTTTATTTGGGTCCTCTCTCTTTGCTTCTTGGTGAGTCTGGCTAGAGGTTTGTCAATCTTGTTTATCCTTTCAAAGAACCAGCTCTTGGTTTCATTGATTTTCTGTATTGTTTTTTTGGTCTCTATGTCATTTATTTCTGCTCTAATCTTTATTATCTCCTTCCTTCTGCTCACTCTGGGGTTTTCTTGTTGCTCTCTTTCTAATTCTTTGAGTTGTAGAATTAGATGATTTACTACCATTTTTTCTTGTTTGTTGAGATAGGCCTGTAGAGCTATAAACTTCCCTCTCAGGACTGCTTTCATTGTGTCCCATAGGTTTTGGATTGTTGTGTTTTCATTGTCATTAGTTTCCAGGATGTTTCGAATTTCTTCTTTGATTTCATTGGTAACCCAATCAATATTTAATAGCATGCTATTCAGCTTCCAGGTGTTTGAGTATTTTGGGTTGTTTTTATTGTAGTTTATTTCTAATATTATGCCATCGTGGTCTGCGAAGACGCTTTTTATGATTTCAATTTTCTTGAATTTGGGGATACTTTGCTTGTGACCCAATATATGGTCTATTTTTGAATATGTCCTATGAGCATTTGAGTAGAATGTATATTCCCTGGCTTTCGGGTGAAGTGTTCTGAAGATGTCTATTAAGTCCATCTGATCTAGTGAGTCATTTAGGATTGCTATATCTTTGCTGATTATTTGTCTAGAGGACTTATCCAGTGCTGTCAGTGGTGTATTAAAGTCCCCTACTATGATTGTATTGTTGTTGATGTCTCCTTTGATATCTTCCAGGAGTGTTTTTATGAATTTGGGTGCTCCTGCATTGGGTGCATATATGTTTACCAGGATTATATCTTCTTGTTGTATTGATCCCTTTAGTATTATGAAGTGGCCTTCCTTATCTCTTGTTATGGCCTTCACTTTGAGGTCTATTTTGTCCGATATAAGTATTGCTACCCCAGCTTTCTTTTCCTTTCCATTTGCCTGAAAGATATTTTTCCATCCTTTCACTTTCAGTCTGTGTGAGTCCCTTCTAATGAGGTGGGTTTCTTGTAGACAGCAGATGTATGGGTCATGTTTTTTTATCCATTCAGCCACTCGATGTCTTTTGTTTGGAGCATTTAGTCCGTTTACGTTTAAAGTTATTATTGAAAGGTACTTGTTTGTAGGCATTTCTGTTTTTGTGTGGCTGTTTTCTTTCTGAGCTTTTTATTTCTTATTTTTATACCAGTCCCTTTAGCATTCCTTGCATTGCTGGCTTGGTGGTGATAAACTCCCTTAGCCTTTTTTTGTCTGTGAAGCTTCTTATTTCCCCTTCAAGTTTGAATGATAGCCTTGCTGGATAGAGTATTCTTGGATTCAGTCCTTTGCTTTGCATCACTTTGTAAATTTCCGTCCATTCTTTTCTGGCCTGATGTGTTTCTGTTGAGAAATCATTTGACAATCTAATGGGAGATCCCTTCTATGTAAATTTCCGTCTCTCTCTTGCAGCCTGTAAGATTCTCTCTTTGTCCTGAACATTTGCCATGGTAATTATGATGTGTCTTGGTGTGGGTCTTTTTGGGTTCACCTTGTTTGGGACTCTCTGGGCTTGTGTGACTTTTTTCTTCCCCACCTCAGGGAAGTTTTCTGATATTATTTCTTCTAATAGGTTTTCTAATCCTTGTTCATCCTTCTGTTGTTCTGGTACCCCTATTATTCGTATGTTGTTTCGTTTCATGTTGTCCCAAAGCTCCCTTAGGCTCTCCTCCTGTCTTTTCATTTTTTTCTCCAATTGCAGTACATTTTGGGTGTGTTTTGCTTCCTTGTCTTCTAAATCACTAATTCGGTCCTCCGCTTCTCCTAGTCTACTGTTGATACTTCCAATGGAGTTTTTCATTGCAGCTATATCACTCTTCATATCTTCTTGGGTCTTACTTAAGTTGTTGATTTTTTCATCTGTTTCTTCTAGCTTCTTCCATATGTTATCGATTTTTTCATCTGTTTCTTCTAGCTTCTTCCATATGTTATCGATTTTTTCATCTGTTTCTTCTTGCTTCTTGCTGAGGTTGTCGATTTTTTCCTCCATCCGGTTTATGCACTCTAGGACCCTTATTCTGAATTCTTTTTCTGTCATGTTGCATGCCTCTGTATTACTTAGCTGCTTTTCTGGAGAGTCCTCCTTCTCTTTCCTTTGGGGGTTTCTTTGTCTACCCATGTTTGATCTCACTGACATATCTAGACGTTGAGTCGTTCAGTGGCTGCTCCCTTGGTGGCAGTGACTCCTTGGTCTGCGGTTCCTCTTCGGGCGGTTGCGGTAGCAGCTGCTCTTCAGTTGGCAGCAACTCCTCTGGTGGGTGCTGTTCACAGCTGTGGTGGCTCTTCTGGCTGGTGGGGCGAGGTTTCACGTACAGCTGCTGTTCCTCAGCAGAGGGTGTGGTGCTCAGGAGGTTGCTGTTGCTTGGATCTGCTGTGTTGATTTAAAGGCACAAGATACAACACAACAAGGCACCACGTACCAGGCACTATACACAAATATATTCACGATATTAATAACCCCAAATGAAGGTGAGCACCTGAATTAAGAGAATTAGGGGATAAGGAAAAGGAAGAGAAAAAGAGAAAAGAGAAAAAAGAAAAGAAAATTAGGGACCAAAAAAAGGAGTGCAAAAATGAAAGTGGGAAAAAGGAGGGGGGAAAGTAAAAGCGAGAAAAGAAAGGAAAAGAAAAAAAAAGAGCGAAAAGAGAGAATGAAGTGGAAGAGGGGAAGAGACTTTTTATATGAGGAGAATACTCCTATAGAACAGCCATTAATCCCAACAAATTCCAGCAACAGCTCCCTGGAGATAAATGCAAACTAGAAACAACCAATAATATAACGATGAAAATAGAATGGAGAACACTAATCCCAAAATAAAATAAAGAGAAAAAAAAATGGCACTTTAAAAGAAATGGTAAAATGGTAGCAGTAATAATACTGGTTAAAAATAAGAAGGCAGTAATTAAAAGGGTAAAATCAGGTGATGGAAAAAAGAAGAAAAAAAAAAAAAAAAAGAAGAAGAAGAGGAAAAGAAAAAAAAAGAAAAAAAAAAGAAAAAAAATTGGTTTCTTAGTTAAAAGGTGAAGAAAAAAAAAATATTGCAGTAGTGAAGGTCCTTCGGTTCTTCTATTCTTCAGTGTGGCTCGCCTTAGACCTGCCAGGTATTCAGGAGAGTGTTGAGTTTCCCTGCGATACACTGTTCCTCTGTGTTGTAAACCACAGTCCTTATTTTAAAGCAAGCCGCATTTGTTTCCCAGATTGCCTTATTTTGTGTTTAGCAAAGAGTCAGTTTGTGGGTCAGCCTCTGGGTGGCAGTGTTCTGGGGTTGGCCTCTGAGGCTACAGGGCCTCTCTGTCCAGTGGAAGTTCACTGCCCAGAGCTGGCTGCGTAAGAGTTACCAGTGCTGTGTTGTTGCTGGGATTGAAAATCCCTCTATAGGCCAGACCCTGTTAACTCCCAGGGACTGATCAGGTTATTTTAATCCTTGATCTCCTACAGGGTGGAATCTGGGTGTGGCTGTGCTCCTTGCCTGGGGGCTGGGGGGAGGAGTCTCACTCTCCGGAGAGAATGGCTGCCTCAGACGTGGGCTCAGGGGTGTCTCAGCACTCAATTCGCTGCCACCTCTCCCGGCCCCCCTTCTCTCCTCAGTCTCTCCCCAGATTCCACTCCTCCGCACACTCTCCCTCTCTTCAGCACAGGTGAGTGTCTGTATCCGAAATGTCCCATGAAGAGGGTTCAGTGAAAACAAACAAACAAACGCCGGCCGCGGAAACGGGGAAGGCTTGGTTTCTGTAAGCTTCTTCTCTTACCGGGACTGCATGGTCTGGTCAGCTCTTCAGGCTGCCCCCTTTAGGCTCAGTCCTCTGTGATCACAGACCCAGCTCTCAATTCCCCCGGCAGCGCCAGGAATCCCGCGGTTCTCCTTTCCCCCGTCAGGGGCTGTGCCTGTCCCAAGGGACGCGGCTGTCTGCCACGCGGTCTCCCTCCGACTCTCTGGGCTCAGAGGTCTGGCAAACTTTCCTGTCCAAATCCCTGGGTTTTTTTTACCTTTCCAGGGGAGTTCTGCTCTTCCCGGCTGTAAACCGTCTCGCCAGCTGAGGAATTTCGCCAATTCGGGGTGGATGTTACTAGTTTCAGCTGCTCACTCCATTTGCTCAGGGACACGACCTGGGACGCGTCTGCCTATACCGCCGCCATCTTCCTGAAATCCCATAATTCTCTTAAGACATATTTTCATATATATTGTAGCAGTTTGACATATTTTGATATTTTTATTTTGAAACTAGAGGCCCAGTGCACAAAATCGTGTGTGTGTGTGTGGTGGTGGTGGGGGGGGGGGGTAGAGGGAGAGAGTCTCTCAGCCTGGCCTGCAGCCTCTCCAATCTGAGACCCCTCAGGGGATGTCCACTACTGGTAGCTGGACATCCATCTTGCAATCCGGGACCGCTGGCTCCTAACCACTCACCTGTCTGCCTGCCTGGTCGCCCCTAATCACTCTGCTGCCTGCCTGATCGCCACTACCCCTCTGCCTGCCTGCCTGATCGTCCCTAACCCCTCTGCCTGCCTGCCTGATTGCCCCTAACCCCTCTGCCTGCCTGCCTGATTGCCCCTAACCCCTCTGCCTGCCTGCCTGATTGCCTCTAACCACCTCTGCCTGCCTGATCACCCCTAACTGCCTCTGCCTGCCTGACTGATTGCCCCTAACTACCTTTGCCTCAGCCCCTGCCACCATGGCTTTGTCCGGAAGACATCAGTCTATCTGGTCTAATTAGCATATTACCCTTTTATTAGTATAGAATAGTCTCCCTTCAAATATAAATGCACTACAGTCTTTACTTTTAAACATATTCAATCCTTTGGGTCTGTAGTTTTGTCTAATTTAGAGAGAAGGAGATAAAATATGTCTTTACCCTTAATCTTTCATCGAAACATTTTCCATGTTGAATGAATGAATGGTTTTCCAGGTTAGATGATGATGTTGAACAAAAGCTGCTGAGACAGAGACAGTGGAAGAGGAAGGAGACTGGGTGCCCACTCACCTACATGGTGTGGTTTGTGATTTTCTAATAACAACCAGTTCTGTCAGGAGCATGGGTTACATACATGTCTACTTATGCACAGCTTCGGCAGAGTACAGTTAAAACAACTGTAATTTTGAATAGTGAAGGTTTTATGAATAGATATTTTTATGACAAGTATTATGCAATATTATGAATTTTTAGCAAGAGTTGAGTGAAAGGATTTTTCTTTCCTTGAGGGAAAACATTAAGACTAATATGTTGAGTCCTGTCTGGGTAGCTCAATTGGTTAGAGTGTCATCCCCATACACCAAGGTTGTGAGTTCAATCTCCTATCAACCCATAATGCATAAATAAGTGGAACAACAAATCAATATGGTTCTCTCTTTCTCTCTCCCTCCTCTGTCTCTAGAATAAGTTTAAAAAAAACAATAACACTTAGTATGTTGGGTGCGCTCTTCTATAGCTAGAGTCCTAAACTGAATAGTCAGGAAAGGGACTTCAAAAATTATAAGATCAGTTCAAAAAATGAATATTCCTTTTGGATTTCTCTTGGAGCAGGTTTTCAAGAAAAAGAGCTTTTAGGTCTCTAAAGTTATTTTATTAAAAGCAGGATAAAACAGAAAAATGATAAAAGCTTCATGTGAAATTCTTTTCTGTTGCATAAAATAAAATAATATTCAGATTACAGATGAATAAAAGAATTCTTGTCATTTCTTCCTGATCTCATTGATGGCCCATGTGTGAATAATGTGGCCCCCGATATGATCTTCTCTTGGAATAAAGTTTTACATATAGGTAACTAAAATAAATTAATACTTTATTTAGCAACTTGGTGATTGAAATATATAATGCCAAATAATATTCTATTAATCATTTTATTCTGATGTGTTAATAATATATTTTTAAATACTCAGGACCTGGGGATATTTTGAGTTTTCATAAGCATTTATAGTTGCTGGATTATTATTGTTTTTGTTTTGAATTGATAAAAAACTACACTGAAAAAAATGAGAGTGCTAATAGAAAAGGAACTGAAAGTTAGAGCCAATTGGCTCCTTGCTCTAGTTCCCTCTCCTAACTTCTTTATGAAGTCATGAAGTTTTGCTCAACCTTTGAGTTTTCACCCAGCATGGAATTATAATTATGAAATACAAGTTTTATTCTCAAGAGAAACTTTAAAAAGAGAGACTCTGGAATAATCATCAGACATGGTAGTAAGAAGCTATTTGAGATTCAGGGCTACTCAGAGAAGGATCAATTGAACTTTTATATACAGGAGTGAAGTCTCAAGTTCTTTGTCCCATCTGTTCCGATCATGCTTGCAGACAGTCTTATGCCTGTCTGTCCTCTAGCCAGAAAGCTGGAGGATGCTTCTCTAGAAAAACCAAATAACTTTTGAAAAGACTCTACTGCCTTATAACAAAGTTAAAGTCCACTTCCTTGTCTATACACACAGGACTTCCAATCAATTTTTAATACTGTTCTCTTAAATAAGAATAGATACCCTGGAGCAGGGCATATCTTAAAAATCTCTGAAGTGAAAAAAGACCAAAAAAAAAAAAAAATCACAACCGTCAAAAAAGACAGAAATACTTCAAGATCTGGAAAGAAACATCCAAAATAATTGCAATTACAAAATATTTACTTAGAGAAACAGATGTTGCATCTGAAAAAAAAAAGGGGGGGTGGGGGAAGACTAGTCAGGGATAAGAGAAAAATAAATTGTGTGTATAACATTTTTCTACATACAGATATATAGATGTCTTTAATAGTTTCCTAATTGTTTCATATGTAAATTTAGCAAATGACATTATATTCCAGAATTATTCTTAAGAAATTTATTTCATGGGACGTCAGTGAACAAATAACTTCAGGAAATGCTGTGTAAGATAAAGTTATCAGGTCTCTAGACTGAAAACTGTCTTACTAATATTTAAGATGACTATATAAAAAAAACCAATCCCCAAGAAGGTATAGTACACAGGGCTCCCCAAATTGGTTGGCAACAGAATAATTTTTTTCTACAGATTAATGAAAACAGTGTTTCTCAAAACAGGCCATCGGGAATAATTTTTATTATATTGAATATCTGTGCTATTTATTTGTTGAGTTACCTCACAATATAAGTTGCTTTTTAAAATTTTTGTATATGATCTGAATAGTTGATGTATCTCATGAACTAATTATTTCCTAAGGCAAACTATTAAATTTCCATGCGTTTTTTCCTCTTTACTATATTGCTAATTTTGCCCTATTGAAAATATCTTAAAGAATGAATGATTTAAATTATACTTATTCTTTTCCACCAGCTGCTGGAATAAAATATTTACTAAAAGTGATAAAGGAAAAAATATAAATATAATATATAAGAGTAGAAATTTGAACTTTTTTTGTGTTGAGCTTCTACGGTTCCATAGCCTTTGGCAGGGACAGGTAAATTGTCTCTGAATGTCTCTAAGTTGAAGATCCTGTGCACCAAAGTTAGAAAAAATAGAATATTTAAAAATAGCAGAAACCTTAAAGCCTTTCAAGATTAAAAATTGCAGAGAAAATTATGTTAAAATATAAAGAAGAATCTAATCAAGAGTATGATTTGGCTTGCCTTGGTGGCCAAAGGTGTTTAGGTCTCTTCAGGAAACATGATTCTTGGGCTACTGTGAGGCATATTCTCGACCTTTCCCCTGAGCTCCATTATGCACCGCCCATGGCTCCCAGCCTTCCAGTGGTTTTCTATTATTCTCATTACAGGTTTCCCAAGACATGATTAATGGATTTCAGTTTCCAGTAAATGGCCTCGCCCAGTTTCCAGTGGACCACCTACACCCAGCTTCCTGCTGCACCTGGTCCTACCTATTACTTTGACTTTCGCGGGAGACATAATAGTAAATATCCCACTCACCTTACTCTGGCCTGCAGGCACCATTTTGGGGCTCAGCCCATCCGGTTTCCAGATGACCTAATACATTTATAATTCTTTACCACTTTCAACCTCATGCGTTCCTCCTCCGGGGACCCTTACACTAACCGTAGCTGCATTTCTATACATTAAAAAATATATATAATCTCTTTTGAGAAACATATCCTATTATCCTCTCACATCCTCCAAGGTCAGATAGAGTATATACATTGTTATCAGAGTCCCAAAATATTAACCACAAATGCTATGTTAGAGATTTCATATCTGAAAATATAAATTTGCATTGCTTATAAAGGGAAAATATTAAAATATCCTCTAATTTTTCATGGTGCTCTTGGTTGACTCAAAGTAAGGACTATCACCCCCTCCCTCTACCGCTCCCCCAACCCCCCACCATTTATTTGACTGGCTGCCATGACCCAACAAGAGGGAAGAGGTACAGCAATGGGAGAGCCCTCTGCTGGCATTTTTTATCTGTCAGAAAAAATAGACCAAGTAGCTAGAGAGAGTGGGGATTATCTGTTACCACATCCTGCTGTTAAAAAATGATGGCAGCATACTCTAACCACCCGAGGGCCATCTATATATATAAAAGCCTAAGCAACCGTCACAACCGAACTGACGACTGAATAGGCTGTGTGGGGCGACCAGGCTGGCAGGGGGGTTAGTGAGGGACGACCAAATGACTGAGCAGCAGGCTGCATGGGGTGACAAGGCCATCAAGGGGGTTAGTGAGGGACAACCAAACAACTGAGCAGCAGGCTGTAAAGATGGCGGTGCCCACAGCCAATAAGGAGGGAATATGTTAATTGACTGTCACACCCTCAAAGATGGTGGCACTCATAGCCAATAAGGAGGGAATATGTAAATTGACTGCCATGCCCTCAAATATGGTGGCGCCCACAGCCAGAAGATGGCGGCACCCAGTCCCCTCAGCCCTGCCATGCACCTGCCTCTAGAGTCCCCCAGTCCCCTCAGTGCCCCTAGCCGCCCAGGGCTGTCCCAAGGTGCAGGCAACGCTTGGATGGCAGCTGCCTAGCTGCCTAGGG
The DNA here is from genome assembly GCF_014108235.1 of Myotis myotis. NCBI lineage: Eukaryota > Metazoa > Chordata > Mammalia > Chiroptera > Vespertilionidae > Myotis > Myotis myotis. The sequence continues at coordinate 48,313,792 of NW_023416401.1, forward strand.
CCGGCAGAGGCTTGCGCTGCTAGCAGTGGCAGCAGCACAAGTGTGATGGAGGTGTTGCTTTCCCCTGATCACCGGGTCACCTCCCGCCCCTGAGAGCTCCCAGACTGTGAGAGGGGGCAGGCCATGCTGAGGGACCCCCCCTCTAGTGCATAAATTTTCATGCACCGGGCCTCTAGTCTCTCTATATAAAAGCTTAATATGCAAATTGTCCCTTAGGGTGTTTCACTGGGAGACCAGGAACTCAACTGCTTGCTATGATGTGCGCTGACCACCAGGGGGCAGTGTGGAATGAAGGAAGGCCCAGGCCAGCAGCCAGAAGGCCCTGATCGCCCTGATCACTGGCCAGGCCTACGGACCCTGCCCGTGTACGAATTTCATGCACTGGGCCTCTAGTATGTCTTAGATTATACAGTAAATTCTTAATTTACATCATGAATATGTTCTGTGACTTTAAGCAAAATGACACACAATGAAACCAATTTTACCATTATTGATATGAATAAATGTTAAGTTCCTACAGCACCTCACCTCCATTAGAATAAAACTAGAAGCCTGATGCACAAATTCATGCATGGTTGGGGTCTGGTTGGCTCGCCCCTAACAGGGCTGATTGGGCTGGGATGGCCAGGGGGTGGGGGCAAGGGAGGTTGTCTGGCTTGCCCCGCCCCTGATTAGGTCAGGAGTCGATCAGGGGTAGGGCTGGCCGGCCCTGCCCCCTGGTTGAACTCTCGGTCTAACTCCAGGTCGAGGGGACAATTTGCATATTAGCCTTATATAGGATTGCCTGCTGTACACTGTATCATTGAGGACCTGCTGTATCATTTATCTCATGAGTGAAAACCCAAGTCATGGATCTGTTTTGTTTTTGTTACACCTTGACCTTGGACTACATGAATTCATTTACTATCTTTGCTTGTTTTGTTGCCAAGGAATTGTCTAAATAAACTCAATATTTAGTAGAACATCACAAACTATTACATATACATTAAGAAATACTTCAATGTGAATTCTTCTAATTTTGAAAAACATTGAGTAAACTTTATAAGTTGTATTTTTAATAATCTTCATGAAGGGAAAATGTGTAAAATTTGGAATATTCACCATTTAATTAAGCTAAAGGTTTCAACAATCATTTGAATAGAATTAGGAAATACAAACTATTCTTGCCTAGAGGGAGGATTTAAGTGCATGACATGATTATTTATTTCTTAGGCACAATATTCTTTTGTGTTTGCACTGATTTTGATTTAATGTCTTTGCTAACATTATAAAAAATAATAGAAAGTAAAAATGCTAGACCAAAGGATCTTAATTTATTTCTAGATCCAAATAAAAAAAAAATTAAAAACATTTTTAAGTAATGAAAGTTAACTTAAAAATGATTATTCCAATATGATAAAACAAATATTTGTGTTCAACCTACATAGAGTCATAAAATAGATACGCAGATCTAATTCATATTCACCCAACCTACATTATTATATAGGACAATTTATTCTATTTCTATCATTTACTTATATGGCATGATCTTCAAAAAAGTGAACTTTAAAGTATTTAAATTAACTATAAAAATAAAGTTTATGAGCATTTATTCTTATCAGATAATTCCTTATAATCTGAGACATGACACCAATATAAAAAAAATAATCAAGACACCATATTAATAGACACAAAGATGGTTAAAATGCATATGTGAATCATAATAGATGTATAGATGACAAATAGATTTAATGACAACCAATTGGAAATGCGATTAGAAAGCAAGAAATCAGATACATGATGTGAAGTTCCAGAATGTACAAAGCTTAGTTCAAAACAAAAGTAAAAAGTAGAATCTAGTGACACTCCTTAATTTCAGAAAGCATCTATGTGCCTCAAAGTTGTTCCTCTCCCATTATGGAAACTTTTCTAGTTTCTCTCCAGTATTGGCATTGTGCTAGCAAGAAAATCCTCAACCAATAAATTGGCATGATTTTCCCAGATCCATCATAAAACACATGTTGGGAAAACAATAACACTGGAATATTGTAAAGAAGAACATAAATAAATATTTTAAAAATCCTAAATGTCTTCTTTTGTGTTTGTTCTGATTTCTAGTAGAGATGAAAGCTACAAAAGATGAAGAAAATGTTTTGAAAGTTAAATTGTGACCATTTGATTTGGAAACAAGTGTAACATCACACGAATGATCTCACACATCTTAGGGCTGTTCTCAGACTTTTAGCTATATATGTTTAAACTCAATTTCATAGGCTTTTCCTGATCTAATAAAACCACAGTCTACTCTCTCTAGTTAATATTTTTATTGAATATACCTGCTTAAATATTATAGGAATTAGAACTAAACCTCAATTTCAGAAATTATTTACTGTGTTTTAAAGTGGATTATTTTTATCCCCTTAGAGTCTTGTTGATTTAGATTTAAGAAAGCGTTTTCTAGGCATTTTGCCTTTTGAAAATATTTCAATTTTAATGGCCTTTCCTTCATAACTATGCATGCACAAAGTAGAATAAAAGTGAACATGCAAAAACTGAGTATAAATTTGGAATGACTTATGAAAACCATAATTTATTATTTCCTGCTTAGTTCCATAGAGTCTCAGCTCTCTGATTATAGGAAGTAAAAGCCTTTTTGCTTTATAAATAGTTAAAAAGTATATATTACCTAGGATAAAGATGTTGATTCGAAATATCTTCAGGCATTTCCTAATTATACAATATTGCGAGGTTGTTCAAGTTGGAAAATGCACCTTTCTGGTCTTTTATCTCCTACAAGATTTAATTATGTTCATGTAGTAAAAACAAGATACATATTTTATTGGATTAAATTTTGTGAGTGAAAATTAACATAATTAGAGAAAGCCATAAAGTTTTCCATCTTATTCAAATTATGATAACCCCTTTACTTCATATTCTTATATCAATAAAAGAATGTTTAGGCAATAGTAAAAAAACACATGGTACCTAAAATGCTAGGAAGAATTAATGGCATCCAAAATTTTGCTTTCACTTGTTTTTGAAAAAAAAAACAAAAACAAAAAAAAACCAAGAAAAAAAATCAGACTTTAAAAAATAACTTTTTTCATTTCTTCTACATAATCTGCCCCCATTTCGGGTGTTTTTAGCTTCATTTATTATGTTATTCAACTGTACTATAGTTTTTTTTTAATTTAAAAGGTATTTAATTAATAAAAAATGTGGTTACTAGGAAATTTAAAATGAATGAATTACATTTGTTTCTATTATACTTCTATTGGCCAGTGCAGCTCCATATAATTAATTGCCTGGTTTATACTACTGACAATTTGATAAAATGAAGTTATGCAATTAGATGTTGATGGTTCTAGTTTTAGAATTCTGGACCCCCATTTAATAGAAGACTTTATCCACTAGAAGTTATCTTGGTGACCGGTAATGATATATAAAAATATATAATTTTAAATCAATGCTGAATATATGTAGAACAAAATCTGGTTTTTGTCTTAACATTTACTACACACTGGATGGAGGAATGTAACTCAAACTTAATAGAAGGTACTCTTAAAATGCCATATATATTCAAGGTCCAAAAACAATGTTAAATATGCAAAATGTGAGTACAGTGTTTATCCAATATGAAAATCCCTGCACGGCTGTGCACATGCTGTGGGCATGAACTAGCTAATAACTAATAAAACTGGAGGTTCTTCAGCAGAAGAGTCAATTGAATGATAGATGGGTATTTGTAAATTCACTGGCTTCTGTGTTGTGGGAATATTTTTGAGATTTTGCTTATAAAAAAATTCTTTCTGATAAAATGACAAAATTCAATTACATGTTAAAAAGAAAAATAATGCCCTCCAATAGGCATGGTCCTGGTTTGCTTCTTGCTCATCCAGCTGACAGTAGCAGGAGGGTGGGCATCAAAAGAAATACTACTATTTTTGAAATTCTCTTATTATGGACATGGCCTTCAACTCAGAACACTGCCTAACAGCAGAGAGAGCAGCTGAGGATTCTCTGAGTGCAATACCATCTTCCAGTACAGGAAAGTAGCTAAGCTGACCCAGAGGTGCAGAAGAGACCCAGAGAACATCTAACTAGAAGAGAGTTATAGAAGCTGCATGGGGCCATCCCTCTCAGCCATGTGTGGAAGTGCTTCCACTCCCCTAGAGAGGAGGAAAGCAAGGCTGACAGAGCTGAGGTGCACATCAATTCTAGTGTTCTGCCTGTCTTTCTCTCCTTCTTGTCCCATTCGGTGACTGTTAGAAAATAATATTCTGTTCTCATTATAGACAGTGTGATGAGGAGCTGTCAATACATTTTTTTGTTTTATTTTTTCTGACTTTGAGTTAAATACCATCTTTACTTATTAAATACTAGAGGCCTGGTGCATGAAAATTCATGCACTGGAGGGGGGGGGGAAGGTCCCTCAGCCTGACCTGCCCCCCCTCACAGTCCAGGAGCCCTCAGGGGCGGGAGGCGACCCAGCGATCAGGGCAAGGTGAAGCCCCCATCACACCTCTGCTGCTGCCACTGCCAGCAGTGCCAGCCTTGGCCAGCTCTGGTTACCTGAGCCTCGGGCTGGCCTGGGCGGCTGGGGGGCTGAGGAGACTAGAAAACTCTGGAGACAGGCACACCTCGGCGAGGCTGAGGGGACTGGGTGTCACTATCTGTGGTTGTGGGAGCCACCATCTTTGAGGGCAAGGCAGTCAATTAGCATATTCTCTCCTTATTGGCTGTGGGCACTGTCATCTTTGAGGGTGTGGGAGTCAATTAGCATATTTCCTCCTTATTGGCTGTGGGCACTGCCATCTTTGAGGGCATGGCAGTCAATTAGCATATTCCTTCCTTATTGGCTGTGGGCACTGCCATCTTTGAGGGCATGGCAGTCAATTAGCATATTCCTTCCTTATTGGATGTGGGCACTGCCATCTTTGAGGGCATGACAGTCAATTAGCATATTCCTTCCTTATTGGCTGTGGGCACCGCCATCTTTGTGACAGCGTGAGGGCCAATTAGCATATTCCCTCTTCATTGGATAGGATATGTTGGAATACATTCAAATATAAACTACATATATATAAATAGAAGTGATATTTGGATGTTTCACATATTATAATTGCTGTCAACATTTTTCTGCTCAGTGGCTAGAAAATATGTCAGTACACAGTACCTTACAAAGTTTCTGAAGAAGGCCATTGCCATCTGGGTAGACTACACATGACATCTACTATAAACACTCAATACACATTTATTGAATAATGCCTGAGAATGTGGGATGAAATAATTAGAACAAGGCTTCAGATCTTAAGTTATAAATTATTTCCAAGTTGTCATTCCATGTTTTTTGAAGTGAAAATAAGAAAGTTGCCACGATTCATGTAAAAGGCCACATGTTACTTGAGACATCAAGTTTTCTCTTAGACATATAGAGAGCCAGAAAGAGCATCACTCTTTCTGCACAACAATAAACAGGAAAAAGAAAAACAGGACAAATTTCAAATTAATGACTATTTGAAACAATCAGAAAAGTGAGAATTCAGGGAAAATAATCTGATATCTAGGGAGAGATAGGTTCCTATAGAACCCCCCCCCCCCCCCCAAATAAGGGGTTGAGCATATGTGGGCAGATGCAGGTTTGGAAAAGATAAAAGTTGTTTTAGGGAGAATGTAATAAAAGGGAGTGAGCTGGAAAACAGGTATTGCAATAAGTTAGGTAAGATGGCTACGAACAAGGGTAATCCTATGTTCTACAGATTAAGCATGTAATATGGAATGACACTGTTGTAGCTCTGTGGATAAATGCAAACAAGTCTAGAATAATTAATACTTTCTCTCTAAAATATTCCATGAATCTAAGTAGAATTTGCTCTTTCATTCAAATTTCCCTTACTCTTTATATAAATGTCTTCTCACATAGTAATTTATCAAGCTTGCAGTTAAGTATTGCTCTCCCAAATTAAACTTTGGACTTCTTATGAATAGTATTGTTTATTTTAATTTTAATATATTTTCTATACTTTTGTACCAAATAAAGCAAAAGTCAAGTCATCTCAAATATATATATTTACTTTGAATAAGGGATACTCATGAAAATTCTTAAATTAACTATAGTCATCACAGACAGGACTGAGTCAAATGGTACTTAGGGCAAATAAAATTATAACAAAGTCCTAAGTAATTGATTCAATTGGGTAATTAAAAGGTGATATTTTATACCTACTGTCCTTATATGCTAAAATGCAGAGATAAAAATTGCTAGATTTTTTGGTGGTGATAAAGCTTTTTATAAAACCATAATGGTTAAGATTCACATAAGTCGTATGTGTCTTGATAAGTACCAAATTGATTGAAATAATTGTACCTTTGCCTAGCAGTGGTTCTCAACCCTGCTGTGACCATTTAATACAGTTCCTCATGTTGTGGTGACCCCCAACCATAAAATTATTTTCGTTGCTACTTCATAACTGTAATTTTGCTACTGTTATGAATTATAATGTAAATATCTGATATACAGGATGTATTTTGGCGGCCCCTGTGAAAGGGGCGTTTGACCCCCAAAGGGGTCGCGACCCAGAGGTTGAGAACCGCTGGTAGAGTGAGTAGTAGACCCAGTATTTTAACTCAGTCGATTCAATTCTTTAAATTAATGTCTAAAAATATCTTCATATTGAGTCTACTATTTTCTACTCAATAATATTTTAGCATGTGAAGATATATAGACTAACATTTTTTGTGTGTGTTTATACTAATTGAATTAAGTGACTAATTCAAATAAACAGTGAATCAGAATAGAAAAAAAAAACCTGTCAAATTCTCTCATTAAATGACTGGAATAAAGAATGGAGCAGCAACTGTGAAAATATTGGAGATTTGTCTGAAATTACATGTCTTGTGATAGTGAGAGAATTGACAATATTTTCAATTACTTTTCACAGCAAGAGTCCTTTGGCAAAGCTATATCATTGAGTTTATATGCTAAGTTAGATATTCTTGCTACAATATGATACATTGCTTCATAAAATATTAGCATCTGTGCCTTAAGAATATATACCTAGTATATAGAGAGATGCATGCTAATTTTCCAGACTATTTCCCAGTATCATAATATTCATCAATGATACACTAGTTTATTCAGAAATTATCACCATCACATTTCCATACAGAATTACACTACCATCAACTAGTTAAAACTTACTGATAGATATCCCATAACAATGAATTCAAGAGTTCTTATGTTTTAATACAGAAATAAAAGCAGTTAATTATTTCTCTTCAAATATAAGTTTTGTACTCAAGTAATTCTCATAATTTATTTGATGATAAGAGTTAAATCTACTTATTTAGACTGAATTTTAATTATTCTGGTTTGGGGATTATTTTTTTATAATTAGGCCTCTCTATACCTGGTTTAGACATATTAAATCACTCATCAATCCTAAGTGTTGCTACTACTGAAAAATTAATAACCGATATAGGTCATTGTTGCTGTAGGTGCCAATTAAGGGTTATAAATAGATATCATGCACAAAGAGGTCAATGAGGTGTCAAACATATCCCTCCCTCCAATAGACAGCAGCAACTCTACCCTACCCAATAATCAATGTTATTATTTTTTATTAATAAAATATATTTTAAAGAGATTTATAAACAAAGAAAATATTTTATATTGTACCCATGTCACCATGTCTGATGCTCTTCATGCCATATTTCTGCCCAAAGGACTTCCTTTTACATTTCTTGTTGAGTGAGTCTGCTGGATATGAATTCTTCTATCTTTCGTATATTTTAAATATTTATTTTGCTTTCATATTTGAAAGATATTTTCATTGGGCATAGTTGTATCAAGTGTCCCCTGATCTATTATACACACCTTAGCCCCTGCTTGGTGTGTTAGATCCTTATAACATTTACAAGCTCTTCCATCCAACTTTATATCCCAGCAGCCATGGAACCCAATCTCCACCACACTTATCAGTACATGTTAGTCAGTACCAGGACCTTTGACATACATTCTTTCTCCTCTATTTGTAGTCTTGACTTTTTCCCAGTACACTGATACTGACCTTTGAACCTAAATATGATATCATGGTCAGGAAAGAAGGGGGTAAACCCTGGTGGTACAGCATTTTATTGTAAGTATTGGACTAACTTGAAAGGTTTGCTTTTTCTTGCAGTAAGAGCGTCTCTCTCTTCTCACAAGATGGGGTGGGCCATTTTTGGAGATTCAGATGGTACAGAAAGAACTGAGAATTCAACATTTTTTAATGCATCTACCAAGATCTTTTCATACCAAATTGACGGGCCCCACCCCTTCCCTATCAAAGTGGCTTTGATTTCGGAGACTTCCCTGAGTGCCCACCACTCTCTGTGTGGCATCAAATGCTCAACTGTGTTCACTTTGAACATCTATTTAAATTCTGTGAAGTATCTCTGACTCTCACACTTGGCTTTAAACGATTAATTTGACCATCTAAGCTTGTTATTTCATGAAATGAATCAGTCATGCTGAGAAATAGCCATCTAGTTCTATAGTTGCTATTTCTTCTATGCTTCTCAAATCCCTGAGACTGGCACCTATATTGCATCCCAATTCAAACAAGTGAGTCTTTGGAATTGCATTGCTGCAGTCCCAGGGACTTCCTTCCTTCATCTACCACAGGGGTGGGGTACTCCTGGCAGTCAGCTGGCAAGTGATGCAAGACCAGAGGACCTTCTCATCCTTTGAGTCTGCTTTCCAGGGCCACTCACAGCACCAAGTGCCTCAGATAAGCTTTCTTAGAAACAGAGAGTAAGACTGCTTTATTGGGAGAGTACACTCAGGATAAATAAATTTGGGAAATTGCTCTACAGAGTTTATCCTGCCTTGGAGCAAGGAGTCTGCATCTGTAAGCAAATTTTACCCCAGTTGGGGGTGGGGGTGGGAATGGGAATGGCCCTCCAGGCAGGTGGTTCTCTATGGCTGAATTTAATTTTTTTGGATGAACAGGAAACACTACAGGTGCTCTGCTAGTAAAAGGGAACTTGGTGGACTTTATCAGAATCCACTTTAGGAAAAATAACAAACACTATGAAAATTCTGTGGCTTTTGAAGCTAATGCTTTTACGACTTCCACTTCACTGAATAAATGTTTACTGAGCACTTACAACCTGATACATTCTGTGCTAGGTCCTATCTTGCATACAAAACATAGTTCTCCACTTTTAAAGCATTTGGCAGCTAGAACAAAAAATTAGGTACTTCAGTTAGCAAAATATAGGGCAGAAATATGGAAATTGCTTTAGGTCTAAAGTAAAGAGAGCTGAGATCAAAAAGGCTCTTAGAGAAATAAATATAATAGCAAGGGTTTTTTGTGATATTGTGACATATAAGAAAATCTTCTGTCTTCCCTATGAAAACAATAAAGTTTTATGATGCCTCTATTCAATTTAGTTTCACGATTATTTATTAAATATCAGCTTCTGTGGATATATAAATGATAAGACGTTGTCCCTGACTTGATGAACTTTGGGTTAGTGTAGACATTATATTTTGAAGGTTATTTTTTCTTCTTAATTGAAAAGTGAAAATAAAGTGGTTAATTAGCAACAAAAAATCTCCTAATTAAAGGTATTTTTTTTTTAACAGAAGATTTCTTAGTTTCTATAAAGAAAGTGGAGTTTTACTTGCTGGTGAGATTTACTTGCTGAGGGGTCTTCAGAAACTTGAATTCCTGTATACATTTCTTTAAACACTTTCTAATAACTTGTTAAACAGTACTGAAATACAGTGCCAATATTCCAGTATCCCAAAGTCAGTGAAATGTAGGCTTGTGTTGTGAATTGGTAGAGTGTAAGTTTCAGAAAGGTTTTGAAGGAAAAAAGACACACCTGTAGTGTAGAATATAATAGTGCATAAAGAATTGTGAAACAGCTCAGAGGAAGAAAGAGCTTAGAGCAATTTTGTGCGATTATACTGACTTTTATTTTCTTCTAATAATTGTAACTTTTGAGGTTCCTCTCCCCTTAATAACTCTGTACATAGCATGCATGGATATTATATTTGATTTATAAAGCAGAACATTACATTAAAAGTAAATTATGTTTTCTAAGTAAATATGACTTGGTATGACAGTTGAGATAATACAATTTCTGCTTCAAAACTTTTTATAAGAACTACTGCCCCATGAAATTTAAATACCCTTGATTTCTCAGGACAGTCCTAGAACTGGTATTTTTAATTACTGTACAAGCAACAAGTTATTTGTCTTCCATGTATCTTGTCAATCACTGTTGATAGATGTCAATTTAAAAGTATGTCAGAGTTTGGATTGAAGTCAGTCTCCATTTCACGTTTGCATTTGAATTTAGGTCTGTCACAAGTGATAAAGAGTGATGAATGTGACATTGCCGTGTTGAAAGATCATTAAATGTCATTCCATGTCCTGGCAGCCAAATGGTTGGCAGAAAGTCAATGATGCAAACTCAGCTTGGAGTGTGCAGAGAAGAGATGGATCTAGGGCAGCACAGAGCCATACAAGCTGTGAACAATCAATCAATCATTTCATTCAAAGGAAGAGTGAAATGAGATTTGATGGAAATACTGTGTGGGAACCTCCAGAGGTGGACATCTAGCTTGTAAGTGTTCTGATTTACACTTATAACCATCCAGTTGCCAGCAGCTAGGATAACAGACTGGGAAAAAGACACATATTTGGTCAATTTCTTTGAATATCTCCTTGACTTTGGATGTTCTTTATGTACCTTAAGATGAAAACAATCTTCACTTCCCTAGCTCTAGAGCACAGATGGCCTAAAGTGACTCTACCATAAGGTACAATTCATACACCCTGATGAAGGAAGTACTAAATCTGAATGGCAATGCTATTCCACCCCTTCAGTGGCTTTCTACAACTCCAGGGTAATTTATTTAGTTTTCCACTTTACATGCTGCTCTTCCACTTCTATGAATTGATTCTCTAAAGTTCCTAAATATAAATTGTACTGAAAATGGTGCGGAAATGCTTACTCAATATTAATATTTATTTATTTTCAAAAAGCTTTTAAAGCCATAACACAAAACATGGAGTACTTTTTATATGCTTATCCAATAATATTCAACATTTCTATTATAAATGTAAGCTAGAAAGTGAAAACAATATTGCTATTGACTACTACCGGGTATCTATTAGATTGATAAATCTGTTTAATCTAGGTCAGGTCCATCTTATAAAAATAGGGAGTATAAAATACACAAAGTGAGAAGTGAAGCAGCAAGTATTATGACAGCAGGAGGTTGCATTAGTGAGCTCTTTCTGTATTGATAGATTTGACTCAGGGTGTTTTAGAATGAGTTATGAATTTGTCAGTATAAGTACACTGAGAACAATATTATCTGTCTCAAGCCATAACCATATTTTAAAATGTTTAGGAGACTGTGCAGGTAGCAGATATTCTAAATCAAATTCTGATAGTGATATTTTGAAGTAGAATTAGAATCCCCCCTTTTTTTCTAAAATTTATGTCAATGAGATTTAGAGAATTTGGCAGTATTTATTCAGCAATGTTGAGTTTAACATAACCATCCAGTTTCTTTGCCAGAATTATCACTAAAGATGAAAATAACTGGATGGATATGTAAGTTTAATGTAATTAGCAATTAAAATGATCTGATCAAATTCCTATATTCTAATTTCTGGGAAACAACAATTGTTGTTTTGACTATTACTGGTTTTCCATCTAGAGTGTCTTAGAGGAATAATAAATAATATCTAGGTGGCATGTTATTGTCCACATATCTTAGCAATTATATTTTTCTTTGTGCTGATAAACAACATCCTTTTTAAGTTTAAATGAATATGTTAGTCTAATATAACTACTCTAGAAAACAATTATCCATAATGCCTCAAGCTGTCATCAGACATTCACCTACATCTGAATCCCATACATTCATATACATTCTTCCCATACATTATCAGTTGTGTCTCTGCCAACAAATACCACACCGTCTGCTTGTACTCTGATTCCTACCCCCACTTAATACTACAAAGATACTTCTTTTGGCAACCTCTTTTCTTCCATTTTCCTTTTCCTTCTCTCCTGGATCATTACTGTGCTCCATTATTACCCAATTATGATATATTGAATTTTCATGTACGCTCAATTCTTCTAACAACCCTACCTTTCCCCCCACTCTACTTCAAGGTTAAATTTCTCAAAATTTTCTATGGCTATTATTGCTATCTATCCCTGTTATTATATTTCTTTTATTTTTTATTTATTCCTGTTTATATTTTAAACATAGCATACATTTTTCTCTAAAAGTATCTAATCAGTTGAAAAAAAACAAAATTTAGTGTTCTTAATAGCTAGCTAAAAGAGTTGCAAGTACTTTAGAAGCACCTGCTTGTGTCTTCCCATTGCATTTCTTCTCTTGAATCTAGAAGTAATCATTAACCTAAATTTTATTTCAATCAATATATAATTAAATAGTATATTATAGTTTATTTAACTTTTATAATTAATATGAATCTAATCCTTTTAAGTGTAATGTCCTATGATTTGTGTCTATCACTCAACATCATATTGCATTATGTTATGATATTCATCCATGACCATGATGATGTCTTTAGCTGTACTTTCACTTTTATGTGAATATATCTCTGTATGAACACAAACTAGTTTATGTATCCATTAGCCTATTCATTGAAGAGGCTATTTTAAAAACTTAAATGGTTTGATACTCCACCTACCCCAGCTAAGATCTATGTTTTTCTCCTTCACTCTGGGCAGGTTTGTGTCTGCTTTGGCAAACACAGTATCACAGAAAAGAAGCTTTAATTTCAGTTCTCGGTAATATGTTGACTATGGAAGTTAATGTGGTTTACTGAAACAATTTGTGTTCATTGTTCTACAATACTATTTAAGGAGTCCCGAAGCTAACATAGTGGAAACTAAGCATATGGACACTCTTGTTAACAGTCCCCACTAATACCAAACTTCCAATAATCCCATTCAAGAAATCAAACATGTGAGTGAAGCCATGTAGAACCACCAGCCCATCCCATCTGCCTGTTGAATACCACAAGTGACCTCTTTTAATGTTCCATGAAAACAAGGTCATCTAGCCAAGCCCTGAAAAAAAAATTCTGATCCCCAGATCATGAGCTCAACAAAATAATTGTTGCTTTAATCCACTAAAGCTTTGGGATAGTCAATTTCGTGGCAAAGATACACACAGAAGTGGGATGATGCTATAGAAAAAAACCTAAAATATATGGCATATTTTATGGGAATGGATGGCCTGAAGAAACTACTACTGGTGAGAGTTTGTGATGAGATAAGAAAAAAGTTATATTGGAAGGTAGATTGTAAGGTAGAGAAAAGAAGACTGTTGATTTTGGGGACACTGTCCCTGAAGTCATGTGGAAAATAGGAAATGTTCCTAATGAACTCAGTGATCCTAATTAATGAGATTTCCATGCTGACTGTTGAAGTTGTCATTTACATTCTTCTATTTGCTTATCAGAAAGAAAAGGATCAATGAATGAAAGAGATAACTTTAACCTTTGAGTAGAATTTGAATTCAATATTAAGGTGCTGATTCAGTTTTTCCAAAAAGCGTTCCCCCAAAGAGTGTAAATCTCTCAGGAAAAAAATTAAATCCACATCTGTTAGGTTGTCATATCAGTGTAAATAAAGAGCCAAATTGTGACTATAAAAATCTTTTAAGACCCCACAAAGGTGTAAGCTGAGTCTCTATAGACTTTTCAGGTAGACAGAGGCCTTCTATAGATCTCAAGTTCAATCCCACAGATCCTATTTGTTAAATGAAAAGGCTTCCAAGAACCTCAAAGGCATTTCCCCACTTCAGGCTTATAAAATGCCCAATGTAGAGGGGAAAAAAACCTACACTTATCTCAAAGAAATTTATAGTTTTGTCCTTTGTCTACTCTAGTGGAATGCTTGTAATTGGATTCATAAAACCCCCATGCATTTTACAGGATTATATCAATTTGGGCTAAATGGTATGGAGGTAAAATAATTAGATTCTAATTTCTATATGAAGAAAGCAGTTTAAGAATACCTTCGAGCTAAAAACAAAGCCTGCCTCTCTCTCTCTCTCTCTCTCTCTCTCTCTCTCTCTCTCTCTCTCATTGTCTCCTTCCTTCCTTCCTTCCTTCCTTCCTTCCTTCCTTCCTTCCTTCCTTCCTTCCTTCCTTCCTTCCTTTTCCTTTTCCTTTTTTGGAAGAATAAGGCAAAAGATGGAATCAGAACCCAGAGGACAGAAAGCCAAGGATATTCATCCCTAGGAAGTAGGTTGAGCCCAGTTTAAGGATTTGACCATATGTACTTAGCTGATTTTCAGAATTCCTGTGAACCAGCGACAGTTGTGGGTGCCCATTTCTCATAATTTTGCAGGAGGTTGCTACTGAGGCCACTCTGTGCCTGCCGCACCACTCTATGCTGGAAGTGTGCAGGCCAGGTAACTTGTCTCTAGTTCAGAGTTCTTTAGGTCTGAGGAACTCAATGGGAGGACCCTCATCTGCACTTCGATTTGATTTGGATGAAGTCCAACAAGTAGATTGTTGAGAACTGCTTTTATCCATAATTTTTGGGCCTTAGTCACAAACTACATATTTCATAATTGAATAAATTTTGAGAAAGTTACTCTAGAAATTCTGAAAATAAATAATTTTTAGAAAGCATCCCAGCCTCAGATGAAATTTTAAGCTAAAAAGCTTTGGCTAACTTTTCACACACATTTCCCATGGTTAAAGTCCCATTATATAAAGCTTTCTAAAATCAACTTTCATGATTCACACAAGTGTCTATCAGTTGGAATTTAGATTTGATAGTAAAGTAACATTTAACAGAGCTTATTATTTGCAAATGAAAAACTAATTGATGTTTAAATGCAACATAGCATACTCCTTTGGCATCTGTGGTTATCTTGAATAATAATGGCAAGGCTTGGTCAAAATATATTGGAGCTCAATGTCAGTTGCCTCAAACACTTTTCATATAACAAAAGGAAGCATTTAATTTTTGGCACTGTGGTCAGTTAAGTCATTTGTATAAATGGCTATAAACAGATAATTCATAAATTTGTTATGAGACTTCTTTAAAGCTGTTTAAAATTTACATCAAGAATACTCCATAAATACTGTGATTCTATTAAAATATCAGAGAGCTGTTAGAGAAATCTAATAGAAAGTAATGGGTAAATACGTCTCCTTTTCTAAATTATCTTAGGCAGTGAAGGGAGAAGTAAAAACACTTTTCCCAAGTTGTCAAGCATTGTTTGCCTTCTGCTCAAAATAATCCACATGCCAGAATGGGATGTTTTAGACTGGTTTATGCTACCTTCCCCCATCTCCCCCACCCCCATTTCCGCAAAGAAGCACAAGTGACTGAAAAGTTGAGAATCGAAGAGTAATAACACATAATTGTTACATTGAAGACCACAAATAAAATAGAATTGGCTTGGAGGAAAAAAATGGCGGCGGTATAAACGGACGTGTCCTGTGCCTTGTCCTGGAGCAGATAAGGGTGAGCAGCTGAAACGGGTAACATGCAGCCCGAATAGGCAGAGGATTTTCAGCTGAGAGACTGTCTGCAGCTAGGAAAGACCGAGAACCCCCCAGGAAAAAAAGGACGGTTGGAGACTGCGGCTGAAGCCTCTCCTGGTGCGCCAGCTAAGCAGCGGAGACTGCGCCATCTTGGGTGGTTGTTGCCGGCATCCAGAGACCAGCTACTAACCTGGAAACAAGGGATTCAAGCAGCGTGACTGCCTGAACTCAGAGGAGCACTGCTTCTTCTCACGGAAAGGTTGGACATCCCCTAAAGGTGCGGTTTGCAGTTCGGGTTGGAGGGAGGACCGAGCTCGCGCGCGCGAGCAGCAGCCATTGGGACCAGCGTGACCCGCGAGTGGGGAAGGGGCCCCACAGGGCTGCTGGCAGAAGGGAACGCGAAAAATGAGCCCATATCTGGACTGGATGTAAAGGAGCAGCCTTGGACTTTGCCAATCTGCTGGCTGCTTGGTGCCAGGGGCGAGTGGGCGCGCGGAGACTGCGCGCGGAGACTGTGCGCAGACCTGGAAGGTGGAGGCTTGCGAATTCGCACAACTATCAGGCTCTTGTTACAGTTCCCCTTAGATCCGTGCATTTGATTATTAAACCCAGTGCATGGGATTCCCCAGTTGGGGTCATTCGCAGAGCCTGTAGGGGAAAGTTCTTTTTGGGGAGCCTGGGAAACAGCGGGCAGTGGCAAGGAACCAGCTCTGGGCAGTGGTCTTTCCCCGAATCGGTTCCGAATACCATAGAGGAAAAAAACAAAACAAAAAACAAAACCCTACTGATAGAGAGGACCCATAGCCTCGGAGGTCAATCCAGACACACTGCCACCCAGAGGCAGAGCCACGAACTGTCTCTTCTGCGATCACAAATAAAGGCAGTCTGGTAAACAAATACAAGCTGCCTTAAAATCAGGTCTGTGGTTTACTGCACGGAGGGACAGTGTATCGCAGGGAAGTTCAACACTCCCCTGAATGCCTGGCAGGACTGAGGCGTGCCAAAAAGAAGAGTGGAAGATCTGAAGCACCTTCACTTCCGAATATTTTTATATATATATATTTTCTTTTAATTCTTTTTTCAGCATTTCATTAAGAACCTATTTTATTTTTTATTTTTTTCATCACTTGATTTTACCTTTTTAATTACTACATTTTTTTAACCAGTATTATTGCTATCCTTTTACCATTTTTTCAAGTGTCATTTTATTTTTTATTATTTTTTTTTATTTTATTTTTCTTTATTTTATTTTGGGATTAGTGTTATACACACTATTTTCATCGTTCCTTTAGCATCATTTCTCTCTAGCTCACATTTACCCTTAAGCCAAAACTCTCTTCCTCACTTTTCCTCTTTTGTTGTCCTGTTTCTCTTACCCTATTCCTGCTTTGGATTTTACCTATTCCTTCTTTCTACCCACTGTCTAAATTTCACCCTACTTATATATCTAATTTCCAATCCCTCGCTCTCCCCATACAAATAGCCTCTTCCCCACCTCTATTTCATTCTCTTACTTTTTTTTTTTTTGTCTTTTTGTTTTTTTTCTTCTCTCCCTTTTCCCAATCTCATTTCGGCACTCCTTTTTGTTTTTTATTTTTCTCTTTAATCTTTTTCTCTTTTTCTTCTTTATCCCCTAATTCTCTTCGCTCGGTGGGGTCACCTTTATTTGGGGTTATTAATATCGTGAATGCATTTAGTTTGTTGCCTTGTACGTTGTGCCTTGTTGTGTTGTATTTTGTGCCTTTGAATCAGCGCAGCAGAGAGAGAATTACATAACCAAACAACTTGAGAAGAGAAATCATGGTGAAACAAAGAACCAACCCAAATATGAAAGAAAAACAGGCATCATCAGAAAAGGAAGTAAACGAAATGGAGGCAATGGAGGCAAGCAACCTGTCAGAGAAAGAATTCAGAGTAATGACCATAAGGTGGATGAAAAGAATGGAAGACCAATTCAACAATATGTGTAGGAACCAAGAGGAAATGAAGAAGAACCAAGAGGAAATGAAGAGAAACCAAGAAGAAATGAAAAACGACATCACTGCCATAAAGAACTCAATAGAAAGCATCAACAGTAGACTAGAAGAAGCAGAGGACCGCATCAGCGAGCTAGAAGACAAGGTAGAAAAAAATACCCAAACAGAACAGCTTCTAGAAAAAAAAATTAAAAAGCAGGAGGAGAGCCTAAGAGAACTATGGGACAATGCTAAACGAAACAACATCCGAATAATAGGGGTGCCAGAAGGAGAGGAAACTGAGCAAGGAATAGAAAACCTGTTTGAAAAAATAGTAACAGAAAATTTCCCTGATATAGGGAGGAAAAAACTCACACAAATCCAAGAAGCTCACAGAGTCCCAAACAAAATGAACCCGAAAAGACCGACACCAAGGCACATAATAATTAAATTGGCAAACACCAACGACAAAGCAAGAATCTTAAAAGCAGCCAGAGAGAGACAGAAAGTTACCTACAAAGGATCCCCCATCAGACTAGCGACCGATTTCTCAACAGAAACACATCAGGCAAGAAGGGAATGGAATGAAATATACAAAGTCATGCAAAGGAAGGGTCTGAATCCAAGAATACTATACCCAGCGAGGCTATCAATCAAAATTGAGGGTCAAATCAGGAGCTTCACAGACAAAAACGGTCTACGGGAGTTTATTACAACCAAACCAGCAATGCAAGAAATGCTACAGGGTCTGCTGTAAATAGAAAAAACAGGAAACAAAGAAGGAACGCAGCGGTAAAGAACAAAAATGGCGACTAACAAGTTTCTATCAATAATAACTTTAAATGTAAATGGATTAAATTCCCCAGTCAAAAGGCATAGGGTAAATGAGTGGATAAGAAAACATGACCCATATATCTGCTGTCTACAGGAAACCCACCTCACAAAAAAAGACGCACACAGACTGATGGTGAAGGGATGGAAAAAGGTATTTCAGGCCAATGGAAGTGAAAAAAAAGCCGGGGTAGCAATACTTATATCTGACAAATTAGATCTCAAAGTGAAGGACATAAAAAGAGATCAAGAAGGCCACTTCATAATACTAAAGGGAGCAGTCCAACAAGAAGAAATAACTCTGGTAAATATATATGCACCCAATATAGGAGCACCCAAATACGTAAGAAATCTTCTGGAGAAGATCAAGGGAGAGATTGACAGCAATACAATCATAGTAGGGGATCTTAACGCCCCATTATCTCCACTGGACAAATCCTCTAAACAGAAACTCAGCAAAGAAACATCAATCCTAAATGACTCACTAGATCAGATGGAATTAATTGACATCTTCAGAACATTTCACCCCAAAGCCACAGAATATACATTCTCCTCAGGTGCACATTTGTCATCTTCAAAGATAGACCATATATTGGGTCACAGACAAAGTCTCTTCAAATTCAAGAAAATTGAAATCATATCAAGTATCTTCTCAGACCACAAAGGCATAAAACTGGAAATCAACTACAACAAAAACAATCCAAAAAAATCAAACACATGGAGACTAAATAGCATGCTATTAAACAACGACTGGGTCACCAGTGAGATCAAAGAAGAAATAAAAAACATCATGGCAACAAATGACAATGAAAACACAACAATCCAAAACCTATGGGACACAGCAAAAGCAGTCTTGAGAGGGAAGTTCATAGCTCTACAAGCCTACTGCAAGAAACAAGAAACAATGAGAATAAATGACCTAACTCTACAACTCGAAGAATTAGAAAGAGAGCAACAAAAAAAGCCCACTGTAAGCAGAAGGAAGGAAATAACAAAGATCAGAGCGGAGATAAACGACATAGAGACCAAAAAAACAATACAAAAGATCAACAAAACCAAGAGCTGGTTCTTTGAAAGGATAAACAAGATTGATACACCTCTAGCCAGGCTCACCAAGAAACAAAGAGAGAGGACCCAAATAAACAAAATCAGAAATGAAAGAGGAGAAATAACAACAGAACCCATAGAAATACAAAGGATTGTTAGAAAATACTATGAACAACTCTACTTCAACACACTAGACAACCTGGAGGAAATGGACATATTCCTAGATAAATACAACCTTCCAAAACTTAACCAGGAAGAATCTAAAAATCTCAATAGGCCAATAACTATGGAGGAAATCGAAGCAGTAATCAAAAAGCTTCCAGCAAACAAAAGCCCAGGGCCAGACGGCTTCACAGGGGAGTTTTACCAAACATTCAAGGAAGACCTAAAACCTATCCTCCTCAGACTATGTCAAAAGATCCAAGAGGAAGGAGCACTTCCCAGCTCATTCTATGAAGCCAACATCACCCTAATCCCAAAACCAGATAAAGAGAATACAATGAAAGAGAATTATAGGCCAATATCCCTCATGAACATAGATGCCAAAATCCTCAACAAAATCCTAGCAAATCGGATCCAGCAGTACATCAAAAAGATCATACACCATGACCAAGTAGGATTTATCCCAGGGATGCAAGGATGGTACAATATCCGCAAATCAATAAATGTGATACATCACATAAACAAATTGAGAGAGAAAAACCACATAGTCATATCAATTGATGCGGAAAAAGCATTTGACAAAATCCAACACCCTTTCTTGATAAAAACTCTCAGCAAGATAGGAATTGAGGGATCTTACCTCAACATAATAAAAGCCATATATGACAAACCCACAGCCAACATCATAATCAATGGGCAAAAACTAAAACCATTCCCCCTAAAAACAGGAACAAGACAGGGATGCCCCCTCTCACCACTCCTGTTCAACATAGTACTGGAAGTACTAGCCATTGCGATCAGACACGAAGAAGAAATAAAAGGCATCCAGATTGGAAAAGAAGAAGTAAAACTGTCCTTATTTGCAGATGACATGATACTGTACATACAGAACCCTAAAGACTCCATCAAAAAATTATTAGACTTAATAAATGAATTCGGCAATGTAGCAGGATACAAAATTAATACTAAGAAATCCATGGCATTTCTTTACACCAATAGTGAACTTACAGAAAGTGAAACTACAGAAGCAATCCCATTTACCATTGCACCAAAAAAATTAAAATACCTAGGAATAAACTTAACTAAGGAGGTAAAAGACTTATATGCTGAAAACTACAGGACACTGAAAAAAGAGATAGAGGAAGACATAAACAGATGGAAGAATATACCGTGTTCATGGATTGGTAGAATCAACATCATCAAAATGTCCATACTACCCAAAGCAATTTATAGATTCAATGCAATCCCCATTAAATTACCAACAGCATATTTCACAGATCTAGAACGAACGTTCCAAAAATTCATCTGGAATAAAAAAAGACCCCGAATAGCTGCAGCAATCCTGAGAAAGAACAAAGTAGGTGGGATCTCAATACCAGATATCAAACTGTATTACAAAGCCACTGTTCTTAAAACAGCTTGGTACTGGCACAAGAACAGACATATAGATCAATGGAATAGAATAGAGACCCCAGAAATCAACCCAAACCACTATGCCCAATTAATATTCGACAAAGGAGGCAAGAGCATACAATGGAGTCAAGACAGTCTTTTCAATAAATGGTGTTGGGAAAATTGGACAGATACATGCAAAAGGATGAAACTAGATCACCAACTCACACCATACACAAAAATAAACTCAAAATGGATAATAGACTTAAACGTAAGACGGGAAACCATAAAAATACTAGAGGAATCCACAGGCAGCGAAATCGCAAACATATGCCGAAGAAATTTCTTCTCTGATAATGCTCCTAGGGCAATGGAAACTAAAGAGAAAATAAACAAATGGGACTACATCAAAATAAAAAGCTTTTGCACAGCAAAGGAAACCATCAACAAAACAACAAGAAGACCCACTACATGGGAGAACATATTTGCCAATGATACCACCGATAAGGGTTTAATTTCCAACATTTACAGGGATCTCATGAAACTTAACAAAAGGAAGATAAACAATCCAATAAAAAAATGGGCAACGGACCTAGATAGACACTTTTCGAAAGAGGACATACAGAAGGCCGAAAGACATATGAAAACCTGCTCAAAGTCACTAATTATACGAGAGATGCAAATCAAAACGACAATGCGTTATCATCTCACACCTGTCAGAATGGCTATCATCAACAAATCAACAAACAACAAGTGTTGGAGAGGATGTGGAGAAAAAGGAACCCTTCTGCACTGCTGGTGGGAATGCAGACTGGTGCAGCCACTGTGGAGAACAGTATGGAGCTACCTCAGAAGACTAAAAATGGAACTCCCATTTGACCCAGTGATCCCACTACTAGGAATATATCCCAAGAAACCAGAAAAGCCAATCAGAAAGGATATATGCACCCCTATGTTCATAGCAGCACAATTCACCATAGCTAAGATTTGGAAACAGCCTAAGTGCCCATCAGCAGATGAGTGGATTAGAAAACTGTGGTACATATACACAATGGAATACTATGCTGCGGTAAAAAAAAAGGAACTCTTGCCTTTTGCAACAGCATGGATGGAACTGGAGAGCATTATGCTAAGTGAAGTAAGCCAGTCAGAGAAAGATAAATACCACATGATCTCACTCATTTGTGGATTATAGAGAACAACATAGACTGATGAAAAGGGACAGACCCAAAGACTGAGAAACAGCAATCAGGCTATCAATCCCCAGAAGGAAAGTAGGGGAGGGCGGGGGTAAGGGGAAGAGATCAACCGAAGGACTTGTATACATGTATATAAGCCAAACCAATGGACATGGACAACGGGGGGATGGGAGCATGAGTTTGTGTGTGGGGGGGAGGTTGGGGGTTAATGGGGGGGATGAGGACACATTTGTAATACCTTAACTAATAATAATAATAAAAAAAAAATAGAATTGGCTTAACCATCACAGTACATTTTAAGCTGAAAATGTCTTAAAATTAAAGATGAAATTGTTTCCTTAGTTGAAGTTGATTTTCTCTGACCTTTATATATCCTATGCCCTTTAATTGGTAAGTTATTCTATATAATTGGTAGCTCATCTAAACAATCAAGACATATTTATCTGTAACTTGCTCTTGTGTAAATAACATAAAAAACCTACAGAAAATATAACCTTTTACTTCATATTAGAATCATATGTTGAGATGAATTAAGTTAGTTCAAGTTATGCTGTTGTTTGAATACGTGCAAAATAGAACCTTGAGTCAGACAAGTTTAATCTCCTCCAATCTAAAACACAAAATATTTAGTTGTGCTACCAACACACGCTTGCATATTGGTGGTTTACTGTTTATTGTAGTGACTGTCAACCAGTATACCACAAGAGCCACACTAATGTGCCACAAGAATTTCTAAAACATGTAATAAAGAGGCCCTGACCTCTTTTCCCTTAAATTGTCAACTAAGAAAATAATAACAGCCAATACAACATTAGCCATCCGGTGTGAATGAATAAAAATTATACCTTTTTTGGTCAGATTAGCAAAAATACATATTTTTTTGGTGTGCTGCAGAATTTTAGTAGTTTATGTGTGGCATGAGATGAAAAGGTTGAAAATCACTGGCTTTAGAATTAGATGATCAGTTTAGTATGTTAGCATCCTACTGACTCTGAAGCAAAAATACATTATATTCATTATGTTGTTATTTTGTTCTTTAAGGGTAATGCGATGGTCCACTGAATAAATCTATTTGAAAAAGCATAAACACTAACAGAATTAGACAATGAAATAATAGTTTTCCTTAATATAAAATAGCCACTTGCATAGCTTTGATACAAATCTCAGGTTTGTCTTAGAGAAGAAAACTCCCATCAGCCAAAAACCTAGGACTCACAAACAGCCTTTTGTTGAAAAAAAGAAAAGAAAAGAAAAGGAAAGGAAAGGAAAGAAAAGAAAAGCAGTGTTTATATAAAACTGAAAAGGTAAAACTACTATAAACTAGGCAATGGGACTGATAGATACTCAGATAACCTTCTCATCCCCCTTTTGATTAATATTTCAGGTATTAGGATTTTAAAAATTCACTTAGGTATTGGTTTGAGAAAATGAAATTTACCTGTAGTTTCACCACAAAACGAGTATACAAGGTATGGTTCTTGCCTACGCAGAATATGAAGGGAGAAAAGAGATACAGGCATTATAAAATCATCTAGGATTTTAAACAATGGAACCATGTCATAATGTTTGTATAAACACTGACACAAGTTTCAGTATATGCAGAAGAGTAGACAGAACTGAGCTGACTAGTTATAGAAATGACATGGTGTTAGGTGATCAGGGATAGCAGTATATACCTAGTAGGCTGAAAAAAATCTAGGATTTTCTTTTCTTTTTTTAAAAATAAGTATGTTGGGGGAGAAACTAAAATGGTGGCATAGGGAAACACCGAAATTGCTGCCTCCTACAACAACTTCAAAACACAATAAAAAGATAAAACGGACATCATCCAGAACTTACAGGAAGGCTGGCGGAGTGGAAATTCTACAACTAGAAGGAAGGAGAAAAGCACATTGAGGGTCAGGAGCTGCGGAAGTAAAGTGCAGAGGTACGGAGGCTCGAGAGTGCGTGGAAAGGGGCTGGTGCCTGAGGACACGGCTGTCTTTTTGAATCGGGAGGGAGTCACAAGCTCCCGACTGCTCTGAACTCCGGTTCCGGGAAGTCTCTGGAGACCCAGGACTCATACGAGAAACTGGACTGTCTGGCAGCAGGCAGAACTCGGAACTCGAGGGCGGCTTTCCCTCAGAGGTGCTTGCAGCAATTAAATTATCAGGACACTGAGACGCGCGCGGCCCCTTAGGGCAGGGCTGAGAATCCGCCATAATTCCTTGCTCCGCCCTTTGATTCCCTGAGACCCCGCCCCACTCAGGCTGCGGCAGAGGCTTTTGCATATGAATGCCCTGGCCCTTTGCAACCTGAAAATTACCTAACAAACTGCAGCTGGGCCACAGACCCAGAACTTCCAAGAGAAGGCCCAAGGCCCCACAGCAGCTTGCATTGCTTCACAGCTGGGCCTCATCAGGGCACCTCCAAACTCCAAAAAAGGAAGGGGAATCTGCAGTTCTCTTCATAGCTCCTGCTGGGTAACCTCCAGGAGCCAGTGTACCCAGTGGTAAGAGGGGGACCATCCGGATTACAACTCCTCAGATCCATAAGGCACACACCCAGGGGGCAGACTCAGTGAGCACCAAAGCCCCACTGAAGCAAGTCTTGCCCCAGAAGGGTGTCTTCAGCACAGAAGTTCTCCCACTGCAGACACAACCGATTCTCACTGCCAATTGGCCTGGAGGTCAATTCCTCCCAGTGATCCTACAACAATCAAGGCATAACTACAACAAGACTGTGCACAAAGCCCACAAGGGGGTGCACCAAGAATGTCCACCTCAGGTAACGGGGGAGGCTGAGCCACTGGGCCCTACAGGACACCTAGCACACAAAACCACTCTACCAACACAGGGAAGCATAAAAAATGCAGAGACAAAGAAACAGGTCACAAATGACAGAAATGGAGGAAAGCAAACGACTGGATATAGAGTTCAAAACCACATTTATAAGGTTTTTCAAGAATTTTATGGAAACCGCCGATAAATTTAGTGAGACCCTCAAGAAATCTAGTGAGACCCTCGAGGATATGAAAAAGGACCAACTAAAAATTAAGCATACACTGACTGAAATAAAGAATAATATACAGAGATCCAACAGCAGACAAGAGGATCCCAAGAATCAAGTCAAAGATTTGAAATACAAAGAAACAAAAAATACCCAACCAAAAAAGAAAAAAGAAAAAAGAAAAAAGATTCCAAAAATATGAAGATAGTGTAAGGAGCCTCTGGGACAACTTCAAGCGTACCAACATCAGAATTATAGGGATACCAGAAGAAGAGAGAGGGCAAGATATTGAAAACCTATTTGAAGAAATAATGACAGAAAACTTCCCCTACCTGGTGAAAGAAATAGACTTACAAGTCCAGGAAGCGCAGAGAACCCCAAACAAAAGGAACCCAAAGAGGACCACACCAAGACACATCATAATTAAAATGCCAAGAGCAAAAGACAAAGAGAGAATCTTAAAAGCATTAAGAGAAAGAAAGTCAGTTACCTACAAGGGAGTACCCATACGACTGTCAGCTGATTTCTCAACAGAAACCATGCAGGCCAGAAGAGAGTGGCAAGAAATATTCAAAGTGATGAATAGCAAGAACCTACAACCAAGATTACTTTATCCAGCAAAGCTATCATTCAGAATAGAAGGTCAGATAAAGAGCTTCACAGATAAGAAAAAGCTAAAGGAGTTCATTACCACCAAACCAGCATTATATGAAATGCTGAAAGGTATTCTTTAAGAAGAGGAAGAAGAAAAAGGAACTCTTACCATTTGCCACAGCATGGATGGAACTGGAGAGCGGATAAATACCATATGATCTCACTCATTTGTGGAATATAATGAACAACATAAACTGATGAACAAGGACTGATCCAGAGACGGAGAGGCATTGATTGGACTGTCGGGCCTTGGTGGGAAGGTAGGGGAGGGTGGGGGTAAGGGGGAAAGGTCAACCAAAGGACTTATATGCAAGCATATAGGCCTAACCAATGGACACGGACAACGGGGGGGGGGGGGGTGAGGGCATGAGTGGGGGGGGTAGGGGGTAACGTGGGGATAAGGACACATATGCAATATCTTAATCAATAAAAAGTATATTTAAAAAATAATTATGTTGGGGTGATATTGGTTAATAAAACTATATAGGCTTCAAGTATACAATTCTAAAATACATCATCTGCATATTGCATTGTGTGCCCACTATCCAAGTCAAAACTTTTTCCAGTTACCATATATTTGGTTCTTTTCCCTTTACTATACATCCCCCCTCCCCTTTCCCTTTGGTAACTACCACACTGTTGTCTGTGTCTATGAGTTTTTGTTTGTCATGTTTGTTAATTTGTTTTCATTTGTATATCCCACATATGAGTGAAATCATATGTTGTTTTTCTTTACTTTTTCTATCTACCTTATTTTGTTTACCTTGATATTCTCAAGATCCACCCATGGCACAAGTGGTAGTATTTTTTTTTTTTAACATTAATTGAAAGTTTGATTTAAGGCACATAAGTATGAGCACTTTAATCCTGAACACATTTGTATTAATCAAGGTATTTCTCTTTATCTCTGCAGTTTAGGCTTAAAGCTAATTTTCAATTTTAGGATTTATGGTATAAATTTTAAATAATGCAGATGGATAAAGTATTATATAAAGAAAATGTTAAGTGCCATTACACAAATTCAATTTAAAAAGATTATCTTTGCCTTATAATCTCCTGATATTTATTTTAAAAGACCCTAGTTACCCTTTATTAGATATATTAATTCAAATATCTAATTTCAGCCATAAAAGACATTAAACATATTTTTACCTATCATTCCTTAGCTAAGGGAAAGGTGTCAATATACACTAGTTTTTTCAGAGACAAATGTTTTGCTGAATTTTAAATATGATAAACTTTCGGAGATGAGCAAAATCAGGACACTGAGAAGCATGATAGTACATTTTTCTCATTTCTTTTTTAAAAACATATTTTATTGATTTTTTTACAGAGAGGAAGGGAGAGGAATAGAGAGTCAGAAACATCCATGAGAGAGAAACATCAATCAGCTGCCTCCTGCACACCTCCCTTTGGGGATGTGCCCACAACCAATGTACATGCCCTTGACTAGAATCGAACCTGGGACCCCTCAGTCCGCAGGCCAACGCTCTATCCACTGAGCCAAACAGGCTAGGGCTCATTTCTTTTTTTTTTTTATAATATATTTTTATTGATTTCAGAGAAGAAGGGAGAGGGAAGGAGAGAGAGACAAACATCAATGATGAGAGAGAACCATTGATCAGCTGCCTCCTGCATGCCTCACACTGGGGACCGAGCCTGCAACCCAAGCACGTGCCCTGACTGGGAATCAAACCATGACCTCCTGGTTTCTAGGTTGACCCTCAACCCCTGAGCCATGTTGGCCCGGCATATTTTTCTTATTTCTAAAATGGAAGATGCTAATTAAAAGTACTTCAGTCCTTAATCCTAAGCTTGGGAAATTACATGCATATTTTTTATCTAATATCCCACTTACTTATGAGCACTATTTAAATTTTCTGAGCTAAATATTAAGAATCTTTTATTCAATAAATTATTAATTATTCACAGACATTCTAAAAGTGAAAATTGCAAGAGTAATATTTTATATTAAGAGTGGGGATTTAATGCTTATTAAGTATTCATAGTTAAATTATTAAAATTTTATTTATCATCTACGTAATAATTTTAGGTTGCCCAGTTTTGTACCAGGTATAGATTGAGACCAAACTGCCTACTAATTTGTAAGTGTTGTAGTCACTTGGGATTCCAAGAAATTCCAAGATAAGTGAGTTGAGTACATTTTACTACCGTCCCTTTTGCAAAAATTTAGTGAAAATTTCTAAATAAGTAGACTTTTTAAAATGCCTTGACTTTTAATGTATAAGGCAAATTGTTTGCTATTTGGCTGCTATAAGTGATGATTGAAGGTCTGACTAAAATGTAAGAAAAATTAGATAAAGTTATCTTTGCTGCAGTCATAAATTTGAATAGCTCTAGATAGCTTTAGGACAGTAAGAAATGTCGATTGATGCTTTAACTTATGAATAGCAGGTAGCATTAAGAAAATATGCACTGAAAGGCTGGGTATGCACCTGTTGTACAAATGATGTGTCCTCATGCATGGCTTTGGAGAACTGTTTTAGGTTCAAGTTGCTCATCAGAAGAAAGGAGAGGCATGAAATATCTCTCTCTTCTTGCTTGATTAGAATGACTGAAATGTCACTTATTAACCTAGTAATATAAACTGGAGGACATTTGGCATTGCTAAAAAAAAAAGGTGTTTGTGAAGTATTTAGTCCAATAAAATAGAGTTATAAGATAGCTATAATATCTCCTAAAAGAACTGTTGTGCAGGTTAAATGAAACAATGAACAAAAGAACATTTGATTAATAGCAACAGAGCCTGGCATTGTACAATTGCTGTTCTTGGTTGTTTTTTTTAATGTTTTGCATAAGTCTGACATCCACTGCTCTTCATAGTTTCACCAGAGTTAGTTAACTGGATCAGAGCCACTGTACCATTTGGCAGAGCAGCAGTGTTATAAATGAAGCATCAAACTCAAGACTAAAGGTTTGCAAACCGAGTGTGGCTTGCTGTCTGCTCTGCATGTGTGAGATTTGAAAGCTACTGAAATCATCTCCTAAACAAAGTGCAATAGCCATTCTTGTGCATCGTAATTATACTAAGATTACATAGAGACAGACAGATAGAAAACTAGAGAGATAGATATATAGGCAGATAGATGATAGATATGTACATATGTATATTATAGTCAGATATATATATCATATATAGAGTTGTACATATATATGTATTTATGCACATTTACACACACAAACACACACACACATGATGACACATAATTTCAAACTACCAAACTGGGAATGAAAAGCAGCAATCAGAATCCAAACCTAATAATAATCAAAAATTTGAAATTATCAGGGCAGAAATGCAGCATTGCAAATAGCAATCGGCCTTTTGAGCTAAGGCTGTTCTTCCTTCGAAGGGAGCCTGGGCCTATGAATTTCATGGCCAGTTATACCTTCATTGTTTTTAACCATCTATGAACCTGAGAAATTCCCAATAAATTTCAAAGTGGGTTTTTACTTTGGAAAATTATGTAGATAAAACTACATAATTTTATAGATAGTTTATCTCAATTATATGATACTAAAAGGATCATGACAACAATTTTCATTTTTTTGTCTATTTTTGGATCATTCCTAATAAAGGCAAATTTTATTCAAAATAAACAATTTTATAGCATGTCTTTCATTAAACAGTAAGCAATGATGGAATGTTTAACATAATATATGTCTGGCCAGCAGATCCATTCAAAGCTCTTTTCATCATTTTCACACATGTCCCATGGACTCTATACAAAAAGAGAACATGAGACAGTATCAGAAATTAGGATTTAAAGTTTCCTTTAATAAAAAAAAAAGTTTTCCTGCCAGGGAAGAATTAAATAAATGAGACACTAGCTAAACTAGGTTGCTCAAACTCCAAAAACAGTATAATATGAAATTAGGTTAAAAGTACTTTCAAATTTTTTCCCATGTTTACCAGGCTGTAGATAAAAGCAAAGTTATATAATGGACATATATAAATGCATCAACTTTGCAGACCTCCTACTGATTAAATATACAGAGAAAATACTATGTAAAAAGCAAACAATTACGCTCATACTAAGTAAATTGCTCCTGAGTTTTATAAAGGTCAAAATAAATATAAAGGTCAAAATAAATCTATCAACAAAAAATAATTATAAAAAGGCCAATCAATAATATAATTTGGAGTATTTTTAAATTGAAACTATAAATTAAATAATATTAGGAACACCCAGTCATTTTGTTAAAATTGTTTTCCAAGGAATGGCATTTTTTAATTTGGTGAAATGCAATTTACCTATACATATATATTTTTCTTTTTCTTTTGTTTCTATTGACAATTCTTTGCCAACTCCATTTCCACTTCTTCTGATTATGCCCCTGATTTCTTTTAACATATTGAGAAAATTCAGCATATTTATAATAGGTGCTTAAGTATCCTAGCCTGCTAATTGAACTTTTTTTGGGCTGTTTCTATTTACTGATATTTTTTCATGGTCATGAGAACAATTCCTGTTTCTGGAAATTTTTAATTAGATGCTCAAATTCACAATTGTAGATTATTGAATGGAGAATTGTGTTGTATTAAAAAAATGATGTTAGTCTTTGTTTTAACCACAACTTCCTCCCCAAAAAGGACAAACTCTATTCTAATAAAAATTCCTGAAGGTTTTATTGTGCAATAATATATAATAAAACTCCTGGTTGTGCCAAGGTGGTGTTGATCTCAGTGGTTGAGCATCAACCCATGAACTACAACCGTGGTCGGCAAACTGCGGCTCGTTGGCCCCTTGAGTGTGGCTCTTCCTAAGCCTTAGGAGTACCCTAATTAAGTTATATAATAACTATATACCTACCTATATAGTTTAAGTTTAAAAAATTTGGCTCTCAAAAGAAATTTCAATCGTTGTACTATTGATATTTGGCTCTGTTGACTAATGAGTTTGCAAACCACTGATCCAGATCAGGGCACATGCATGGGTTTCAGGCTCAATCCTTAATACAGGGAGTGCAGGAGGCAGTTGATCAATGACTCTCTATCATCATGGATGTTTTCAACTCTCTCTCCTTCTCCCTTCCTCTCTCTAAAATCAATAAAAAATATTTTTAATAAACACTCCTGTTTGTGAAAAATTTTTAAATTTCAATATTTTTACATGTCTTTGAGACTATAATTTAAAATCTCATGTGAAAAAAACTAAGTGTAAAATAACTATTAGTAGTTATGTTTGGTCAACTAATTTTTTCATTGGATCTTAACATATTTATATAATACTAGAGGCCCAATGCACAAAATTCATGCAAGAGTAGGCCTTCCTTCCCTCGGCTTCCCTCTGGCACCCAGGACCCGGGCTTCCCTGTGGCTGCTGGCAGGCACCCGGCACCCAGGTTTCCCTCACAGCCCCAGCTTCGTCTGGAAGGTCATCTGGAAGGATGTCTGGTCTAATTAGCATATTACGCTTTTATTATAGATAAAATGTATGGAGGCAACTAATTAGATTTTTGTAGTTTCAAGGTCAAGAACAGCAACTAAGTGTCCTGATTCTTCCTTTAGAATGTCTCTCCATGATATTAATTCCCATTTTTAATGATACTGGTTTGTTCTTCCAAATGCCAATGGATTTGGACTAGCATTTCACAAAAGTCCCTTTTGGTATCCAAGAACAGGCAGAAAGATAATTAAATGGTCTTAAAAAGATAATTAAATGGGGGTAACAAGTGGAGTATTTGGGGAGGGGGGGTTTGAGAAACACATTAAATTTTTTTTCTTTCTTTTTTGAATAATATGGTCCATGAATGGTAAAGAGTGCATTTTTTTTTTTTTTTGCACTGACACTTGATTTAATTATATTTTGAGCCACATTGGTATTTTATGTCAAATTACAAGATCAAATTTAAACAGCTAATTCCCTATATAGAGATGATCCAGTCTTTGAAACTTTATTATCAGAGCAAACACAGCTAGACATCAACTGAACTGTGTTAGAAAAGCAAGCTGATGATTCCATATTGCCTAGATTGTCGAAAGTTCTGAAGATTGAAAACTATGACCAAGCAATAAATGCTAAAACAGCAATTTGTGCAATGTAGAACATTAGCAAAAATCCCCAAACAGTTGATATTCCAAGTAAGTATCAAAGTGCAGATGTCATGTAAAATATATTCACTGGTAGAGATTACATGTCACACAGAAAGGTCTTTTAAGGAAACTTCCAAGGTGATGAGCCATAATAATAAATCAGCCAAATGATCCTCCTCTCAGGCTGATGAAAGGAGATTCTCCGGAAGATCAATCATCACGAACAAGCTGACAAGGAAGCAGCCTTGCCGCTGATCCTGTGTCAGACCCTGTGAAAGATTCACACACCCCTGAAATGCAACTAGGGTAAAAACTGCACACTCCTCACATAGACCATGGGGTTGAGAGAGAAAGAGAGAGAGCCATTTGATCTCAGAAAAGGACATGCATAAAGCTCTGTAAAAGAGCGATGTGTGTGTCTGTGTGTGAATATCAAGAAGAGATTTAGATCAAGAGAGAGAACAGGGGTTAGGTAAGGGAGAGACAGGGTTGGGCAGCAGGAAATTCTGATAGAATTTCCACACCCTACTAATCTCAGCTAACTAATTGGAAGGAGCTCTCTCAGAGCATCAGCATCACAAGGCTGGTAGGAAATATTTAATTTCCATAGAACCTCCATCAACACCTTTCCATTATACATAGTTTAATATGGAAAAATGCCATCTTTCTCCCCATTGTGTAAATTGTCATGTGTAATGAACCTCAAGCCTTGCTTACAAATTGTTTATGGCTCCTAAAACCCCCCTCCAACATAGAAATTGTGTTGTACCAACATTTGTAATTAAAATGGAGTAATTCAATAAATGATCCTCAAGATAGAAAACTGAGATTTTTGCTGGTTACACAGGGAAGTTACATGGCTTACCCATAATTAAAAAATGTGCTTAGATTAAGAATGACAATCTATTCTGAATGATCATTATTAGACATCAGCTTAAAGATAGGTGTACATGTTCAGGCTGGGTTAAAGTGGGGACGTTACTGATGCTGGCTGGCATCAGAACTGAGTTGGACCTTGACTCTGCTCCTAACTAGATCCTGGACTTTGAATTAGTTACTTAGCCATTTTTTAACTTCAGTTTTTCTAGCTTCAAATGGAAATCCTTCCCCTTGATGAAACCAAAGGTTCTGTTCTCAAACGTTTTGAAATTATTACCTTTCATTCTCTGTTCCTGAAATGCAGCCTGTATAATGGATCTTGCCAAGGAAAATTATAACACTAAAGAATATGATATTTTGTTATCCAGATTAATTTTAATGTTCTCTTAAATATCTATGAAGTTTCTAGCTAGGTGAATTTAACCCTTTATTTTCATCACATAAATTGTGGTTCAAAATCATGCTATTCCCTTCTTAAAAATCAACCAGTGAGTAAATTTTATTTGTAAATATTTCTTACTCACTTTTAAAAAAAAAAGTCTGAACTTTACCCCTCTGTGTCTGAATTATTTTCATAGTTACTGAAAAAAGCTAGACACTCAATTAGGATAGCTGGCAATTATATGCAAATATTTGAACAAATACCAACGTAATTAATCTTTACAAGTTTTTAAGGTCAAAAATCCTACTGAGGAGATTTCCAAGGTTGTCATATTAATTCTTGCCTTAATGAATAAAACATGGCATATTTTCAAAAATATGATTTATTAAATGTCAAAACTTTGCAATATAGGTCTTTTAATTTCCTTTCCTCATAATGGACATTACTGAAATGAATCAAGAGCAAGCTAAAAAAAGAACCGACTAAGAAACCACTTGTAGAAAATGAAGAACAACTTCCTCTGTACAGATTAACTGACCACATTTGGGGAAAATATCCAATATACTCCAGTTCTTTCCTGTTTTCTGTTATTTGCTGACTGCATTATACAGGTTTCTTATCATGATGAATTTTACTTTCTAGTATTTTGTCTCCTTCCACTGAAAACATTTTCCATATGTTTTTAATGTAAATATTTTCTATCTATAAATTTTCATCATGACAACTGCTTCGTGTCTTGGAAGTTGAAGGCATCGTATACATACTGCTTTCTGTCAACTGGAAACCCCTGCATCTGTTGATAGCAATCTCAAGGGGAAAGAAGATGAATGCCCTTGGAGAATATCTCTTTTTTCTCATCTTTAAAGTCAACATACTGTGTGTTTAAGGTGAAGAAAAAAAAGATATATCTTAGGGATTTTAGATTCCAACATATTTGGTTTGTGTAGCATCATTGTGACGTTTGTTCTGGGTAAGACAAAATCTGAAAGTGTGTAATTTATTGATATTGACCCTTGATATTGCCAGTAACACAGTTACAGTAGAATGAGAAGCACAGCAGTTGGATTATAAATCAGACTTAAATATTATAATAAAGTTTATGGAAGCTATATCAACAGCATACACTCTGTGTAGGAGGAACTATTTTTGTTCTCTTCTTGCCTTCTCACTTTTATTCCCATAATAAGAACTTTGGAATAATGGGACATTGTAAGCTCCTCAGTTAGGAAGGTGTACTCATCCTTCTGACCTCTCTCTTTCAGGTTAGCTTGTCTCTAGAAGGCACACACATCCTTCCATGCAGCAAAGAAAGGTGGGTAGAATTTTTGCCTTATACAGTAAATATGAACAAATATGAACATCAACCTCCTCTCTCTCTCTCTCCCACTCTCTGTCACACACACACACACACACACACACACACACACACACACACACACACTCTCTTACTACATAGCTGTATTTCTAGAGTATCAAACCAGATTTTCATGTGATTTCAGTCAAGGAACACTTAAGTATTCAGCACGTAAATGAAAATGACACCTGCCACCTGCTAATTTGAAAATCGATACGGATAAATGCCAACACAGTCTATACTGAGTTCTATTTTCATAGACCTTCTGAATGCAAGCTTAGAATTTCTAAGATGTGTAATGTTAACCTTGATTTGAATTTAATCAAGCTTATAAAATTATAAGTATTTTATGTATTTTATATATTTCTGAGAACTTGTATACTTAAACAAAAAATTCTACACAAAGTTTGAGCCACAGACAAAAAAGTCTAAAATTGTACAAAATGCCAAAGAAATGTTATATATACAAAATGCTAAAATAAATCTATAATGATGAAGATGAAATGGGAACACAGGAAAAATAAATTAATTTTGGAAATGAAAGGGAGAGCAAAGCACTGTAGCACTTATGACAAAGATTAATCAATATACTTTAATCCACATTCAAAAATATAGCAAAACAAACAAATAAGGTTTATAAATTTGAGTGTTATTAAGTCTCAATTCTGAACATTTTTCTTACCCTTGATATTAAGAAATCTGATGCTACTTTAAGTTTTCTGAAATACAGTACACTCAATATTTTTTCCTATAAGACACTCCATGTATTACATCAGCAAATATTCCTTGGTAAGAATTTAGTAGGAAAAAATGATGGACACATAGTCATTTCCTATAAAGTTTATATTCAGAAGATAATTTCTTATATAGTTAACTTTCTAGAACAAAAAAAATTATACTGGTGACTAAACCTGCTTTTAAATTCTAAAACTTTATTTAAAGAAAAATTTGGTTCTCTTTAGAGAGTGATTATTGGACTCTGTAATCTGAGAAGGACAGGTTTAGAATGTAAAATCTAAAATTTCTTAAGCAATTATCTTCAAGTGTTATGAATACCTGTATTTTAGTATGCTGCACACAGCCAGTTGTCTTGGACCATATACTAACATCACTAACAGGTCGAAGCTTTGCTCACTATTGGACACAGGCTCTAACATGGGAGGAAGCAAGCACTCCCTCAACTTCCAAAGTGGGAGGCTCTCACCAGGAGGTTACAGCTAAGAAACACTTCTAACAAGATGCTAGTGTGTTCATTGATTTTGATAGAAGGAGCAGATATGAAAAGCTTTTGCATTTCAATAGTTATCTTGTACTTTAACCTATTTGGAATTCTCATTTCGAAGATTATCTTGTTGAAGGCCAAAAGTTGAAACCAGAGTGGACATTGGGAACAAGCCTGAGGTAGGCATCAGAGGCCTTCCTGAACTTTAAGTGAAAAGGCTCCAGGTAACTCCGAAGGAACCCAGTGAAGAGCACCTGGATGGATTGGATAAGGTCAAGGAAAGGCCTAACCAGTTACAAAGAGTGACCTTAAAATTGCATGTCCCTTGTTTATATTTTATTCAGGATACTAGCTAAGGTAGAGAAGCCTCAAGATTTAAGGATTTGGAGGTCCTTATCCTGCAAAGAACCAGCTCATTTAAAGCATACTATATTCAGAATATGGATATAGACACTTATCTTGACAGACTTCACACAATGACCTTCATGACTTTCAAGGCTAGAGACACATTCATAAAAGTATTCTTAGCAGATGTATAAAAATAGTTTGAGAAATAAAATAAATTTGTGGAAGTATAGATTTTTTTCAGTTTATAATGTCACAAAATTCATATTATTAAAGTCTCCATGTATGTTTCACTTTCATTATTCACGCATTTGTTTGGGATTGGGTTTCTGTAATGATTACAAATTTATAATTTACATTTCAAATATCCCACCAGTGTTTTTCCTTCTTCATTTGTAACTGCTGGAACATTACTGAACATATCACTGTTCTAGGGTCAAAGGCACTTGAAGAGCCTACTCTTATGTTAGGAAACAATGAAAACTGAAGCGAAAGGAAAGATTTGTTGAAGAATATAAAGTTAAGGCAGAAATTTTAGGGAAAAGGCCTCAACCTCCATTTCCATTGCTATTGAATTATTCCTGGTAACCTACAGAGAGATAGTAGATGAAGGCACAGCATTGCTTTTTGAAACTTAGAAGGGAGAGAAATCAGTATCTTAAATAAAGATTTCAATTCCTGACCTCACTAGCCTACTCTGCAATTGAACCAAAGTCATTAATTTTTAGCCTCAAGTAACTTAGAATTCAGAATTTTAGTTATGCATGCAGAAGCTCCCTACAATGGGCTATGGTGAGAGAGGCCATCCACTGTATATGAAAATCCAGGTGTATTATGAATCGATTTCATTTCATAATGCAGAGTAAGTCACTGTAATAGGAAACTATCATGCTTTTTCTAAGAAAATCACATTTTGAAGCATTCTATGCTAAACTTTGGAAAACATTTTGTTTCCTAAGTCATTTTGATGCAGGAAAATGTATTGGCAAGCGGAATAGACGGTGATTCAAACTGGCCCCTGTCCCTCTTGCCTCCTCCCTTGCATGACCACTCCCTTAAACATTAAGCTTTTAGGACAATGAGGTTCTGATCAGAATTAAACATTGTTAAGAACAAAGTCTTAGGTCTGTTGACCACAGAGACAGAGTTTTGGTCAAACTAGAAATAACATCTAAGCCTCAGTTGTGTTTCAGCTCCAGTCCCAGAAAAGCAGCAAAACCAGAGGAAGCGGTGCCATGGTTCACATCAGGACCAGATGCAATGACCAATGACCCCCAACCCTAGCAACAAACAATCAGTAGAGACCAGAACCCTGAAATGACACACTTGGAAAGCTGACGAACATTCTATTGAGATCCTCTCCTGAGAACTCCCCTAACATTCCTGCTTCAGGAAATAGATAAAACCCTTAACAAAAAGGACCAGTGCATGCTCTTTCTCTAGAGCAGTGATGGCGAACCTATGACACGCGTGTCAGAGGTGACACGCAAACTCATTTTTAGGGTTGATTTTTCTTTGTTAAATGGCATTTAAATACATAAAATAAATATCAAAAATATAAGTCTTTGTTTTACTACAGTTGCAAATATCAAAGAATTTCTATATGTGACATGGCACCAGAGTTAAGTTAGGGTTTTTCAAAATGCTGACACACCAAGCTCAAAAGGTTCGCCATCACTGCTCTAAAGCATGCCCATGCCTCTTCCCTCCTTCTTTCCTTAGGCGTGTATCTTTTGCTTTCTTTCTCCAAGATTCAAGGGGCCTCCTATTGCTTCTGTAACTTGTTTCTTCAATCTACGCAGCCCAGCTGGCTCACTTCTTCTGCCTCTGTGATTTTCTTTCTAAAAGACTAAATAAACACCTTGGGCTAGAGTTCTTGGCTCTGAAGCCTTTCTTTGCTGAACTCAGTAACACTGTCACCAACAATTTGTTATTTGTGAGTTTGGATTCTTTTATTTCTGCCATTTTTTTGTACCATTGATGATCATTTTTGATACCTATTATCATTTAAAAATATTATATTTAGGATATATGAACATAGGGTGAATTAGGAGACATGCATTCTGTCCCAGTCCTGTCACCAGCCATTTGTGATTTTGAGCACCTTTTCAGTCAGAGTCAGGCATACACATTTCTTTTAGGCTCACTAAAAGACTGACCCAATGACATTTCAAAAAATGGATGGCAGGGGAAGAATGCATACAGTTGAAACGACCTTGAAGATGAATAGTAAGTCAAATATAATTGCCATTAAAATTGGTGATTACAGTTTGATTAGGTGTTCATCTCGTTAGTTAAAATTTTTATTTTTTTTTTTATTTTGTAGAGGTAGGAAGGAAGGAAGAGGGAAACATTGATGTGAGAGAAAAATACTGATTGGTTGCCTCCCCTTTGTGTCCCAACCAGGGATTGAACTCACAACCTAGGCATGTACCCTGACCTGAAATTAAACCCACAATCTTCAGAGGCACAGAACAAAGCTCCAACCAACTAAGTCAAGGTGTCCTAGAGCATCTGAATCACAAATAAGGAAAATAAGACTGATGCCAGATCTGGAGAGCAGTACTGTATTCTTCCTCTAATGCCATGGTAGGACCTTATTCCAGCACTGACCGTTAGGGACACACTTTATCTCTGACCATAGAACACCAATTATGGTCATTCTGGAGTATTGCTTGGAGGTCTCTAAAGCAGTAACAGGTCCTACATGACAAAAATATTTTGTTTAATGGAAGTGATTTCAAACATAAACTGCCATGGCTACAGGCAACTTTTAATTATTCACCAAAGGAGAGTACAGTAGCAAAAGGTTAATCCTTCCTTAAGTTTGCAAAAAGGGTGCAGGGAGTAAAATGTTCATAGAATAAAAAAAAGAATATGTGAAAAATATTGGATAATTTTGAAGAGCTTTGGGTTCATTTTACTTATGTAAAATTTCTTTTTTTGAGGTCCTGAAATGATACACATTTATTTTTGAAGCAACTGTGGATGTAACATAGTACTAGAAATTGAAATATGAGTAGGAATGGGTATATTGCTTCTAATTATTGAGTTTGATTATCTGGATGTGTGTGTATATGTGTGTGTAATAACTATTTTGTATAGAAAACGTATTGACACTTATAGAAGCCCTGTGTGTCTAGTGATATACTTCCTTGATATACTAATGATTTCCAAAATATATCCAACAATCCAGAGAAAGAGAGAAAATCACATTAGTTGGGCAGGCATTGAAGGAAGGTCCATTTTGAGTAAGGTAGCTCGCAGTCACTTGGGTTATCTAGCATTTAGGTTCAAGAGACAGATATGGGAGCTCGCAGTCTTGTTGGGGAGAGAAACAGCTAACCAAATAATTTCAGTACAAAACAGAACTGTACTAAGTGTTTTTGAGAATAGTAGAATAAAACCAAAAAGGCATTTGAAGAATAAAGAGGAATTGACAGAGATAAAATGCTTCTTGGGAAATAGCCATTGTGAAAAAATGAGAGGAGGTCCTTTGGGGATCTTCCATATTACACTTTTTAAAAAATATATATTTTATTGATTTTTACAGAGAGGAAGGGAGGGAGATAGAGAGTTAGACACATTGATGAGAGAGAAACATCAATCAGCTGCCTCCTGCACACTCCCCACTGGGGATGTGTCCACAACCAAGGTACATGCCCTTGACCGGAATCCAACCTGGGACCCTTGAGTCCACAGGCCAACGCTCTATCCGCTGAGCCAAACCGGTTAGGGCCATAGTACACTTCTTAATATGATGGGGATCTAGGATGTGGAGAGCTGACACTATACAGAAAGGTAAGGGCCATATCAAAGTGTATCCATCCTCTGAAATCTGTGGGCTTAAATAAAGACTCTGAAAAGTCACTGAAATAAATATTTTTCCCCTCAATTACATACAACAGTTCCCAATTTTAGAATGAACTCAGCAACTCCTGAATATTTCTAATTTGGAGGCTTACTATCTTCATGCAAACATAAATACTAAATTTAAATAAATAAACACAAAGGATAATGTGTCAGGTAGTTGCAAAGTTTCTTTTCTATTGGGTCAACTATACAGACCGCTTCAATCTTTCAAATGGCATCTGGTCAAGCCTTGAGGACTAATTTTGAAACAATTGCTATTTTCCTTTATTTCCTTAGAGAATCTTTCTGGCCAGATGCATTATGTTGAGATTTGCAATTTCTATATAAAATAAATGTTGAAATCAATGCAATATTTTCTCACTTGAAATTACTCAAAGGAGAATGCTCAGGTGACAAAATGTATTTGTTAACTACATAATAAAATTTGACAGCAAAGAGCATTCAAGAGAGAAAATATTTGATGCTGCAAAGTCAAATATTTATGGAGGGTAAAAATGGAAGTTAAAAAATTAAGGAAGACTATTGATTTATAAACAGATTTCATGGACTGTCAAAGGTATTTTATCTAGTGATATGTTCCATTAACTAGATATAATTATCAGAATTCAAGTCTATTTTTTTTTCTGTTTATCTAAGGAACAAAACAGCTCTTTATTGAAAAACAGTAGCTTACTGTGTGTTTTTCAAGGTGATTTCTATTTGTCACCTTGTTCTTTATCATTTGGCCTTTTAAGTGCAAGAGCCGGTATTACCATTGTTCTAAAATGTCACAACCACATTTTAAATATCTGCTCACAGGATTGGGACCTCCAATAAAATAGGAAACTGGCCTTTTATATTTATACTAGTGGCCCAGTGCACAAAATTCATGCCCAAAGGGGTTCCCTCAGCCAAGCCTGCAGCCTCTCCAATCGAGGACCACTTGGGGGATGTCCTAAACCGGGAGTTGGACCTCCCTCTCACAATCTGGGACTGCTGGCTCTTAACCGCTCACCTGCCTGCTTACCTGATCACCACTAACCCTTCTGCCTGCCTGCCTACCTCTCCTGCTGGCCTGATCTTGCCCCTAACTGCTCTTCCATGCCGGCCTAGTCACCCCCAACGGCCATCCCCTGTTGGCCTGATCTTGCCTCCAATGGCCCTCCCCTGCCAGCCTGATCTCACCCCCAACTGCCCTCCCCTGCCAGCCTGATCACCCCTAACTGCCTCTGCCTTGGTCCCCACCACCATGGCTTTGTCTGGAGGAAGTTGGATGTCCAAAAGATGGCCGGTCAACCTGGTCTAATTAGCATATTACTCTTTTATTTGTATAGATGTATTATACAGGATAGGATTACTTAAATGGGGATGGAGGGAAAGCCTTTTTTGGCAGGAGGAGATGCTCTTGGCAGACAAAAACATATAATCCTTATATCTGGACTGATAGCCAGCCATATGCACTTTACTGTCAAACCAGTCATTAAAAAATTGAACCACTTTCTTACACCTTATACCAAACAGCTGTTGCCCTTAAAACTCCTCCTCAGCCCCCTTAAGTTCTGCCTTCGCAGTTCACCCTGATTTGGTTCTGATTGGTCGGTTTCTATGCCAGTCAGTGTCTCTGGGCCTATCTCTGGGTCTGATCAGAGAGGCAGGACTGATCAGCAGGCCCCGGGGCTGCTGGTAAGGCCCAGAGAGAAAGAGAGGCAAGGGCTGATCAACAGCTGCCACAGAGGCTGCAGATCAGACCCTGGTTCTCTTTCTGGGCCTCTCTGCAGGCCTGATCTGAAGCCCCCTCGGCAGTCAGTGCTGGGTCACTGCGCCTGCAGCGGCCAGTGCTGGGACTGCATGACTTGCCGGAAGCCGGTCCATCCTTGCTGGTTGACACAGTCGCTGCAGGATAGAAACATCTGCACAGCATATGTTTCAAGGGACCTGGCGTATATAGCATACTGTTCTTAATATGTTTGCTCCCCTTAGCGCTGTGTGTTTTAACCACGGTCACCTCTCCGAGAAAGGTTGTTTCCCCAGGTAGGAATTTTTCCCTGAAGTCAGGGAGGGGATGCCTCTCCTAGAAAGGTTGTTTCCCCAGGTAGG
The DNA here is from genome assembly GCF_014108235.1 of Myotis myotis. Classification (NCBI taxonomy): domain Eukaryota; kingdom Metazoa; phylum Chordata; class Mammalia; order Chiroptera; family Vespertilionidae; genus Myotis; species Myotis myotis. The sequence goes on from NW_023416401.1 coordinate 48,355,739, forward strand.
AATTTTTCCCTGAAGTCAGGGAGGGGATGAAACTCCTTAACTAAGTGCCAGGCGGGTAGTTAATCACTACAAACAATCATGCTTAAGCTACATAATCTTTACTCCCTGGAATGGAGATAAGAAACGCCCTAACCTTTGTAATAGAAATTGACAGGATTAAAATCAACTGGGATAAATACGGATGTAACAAGACAATAAACAGCAGAACTTCGCTGGAGATCCAGACCAGAACTTGGCTGGAGATCCTGGCTGGAGATCCTGGCTAGGCTGCTGATCAACTGAACACTGTCTCCGTGTCCTTCCTTCTTCGCTGACTCCGTCTACGCCTTTGGGAACCCCTGGACCTGCTGGGGTTGGACCCCGGCAATGACTAACTTCCACCGCGCTGACCCAGCACTGACTGCCATGGGGGCTGCGGATCAGACCCTGCTTCTCTCTCTGGGCCTCTCTCCAGGTCTGATCTGCAGCCCCCTCAGCAGTCAGTGCTGGGTTGCCATGGTGAGCCAGCACTGACTGTAGGACTGAATTCCAGTGTTCAGTTGAGCCTTCAGTCATTTTGGCCATTACAGACCCTGGCGCATTCTCTCTCTCTCTCTCTCTCTCTCTCTCTCTCTCTCTCTCTCTCTCTATATATATATATATATAATATGTATATATGTATATATAATATGTATTATATATATATATATATATATATATATATATATATATATAATTTCATGGATATTGTTTACCTTTCTATGATCTTGGGGCAATCTGTTGTGGAAAGTATATACAATGTACATCTATCCTAAATGGTTGTAACTCTAATTGAATGGAGGACAGATGATAAAGGGACCTCTGACTAAAAGGGTCCTGATTGGACAGGGTTTTGCAGGATCAATAAAAAACATCTGGATGAACTCACTAGAGCAGGTAATCCAAGTATTATACAAAGTCATAAAACACAACTGGGGGAAGACAGTTTTGCAGAAATGCCATAAGATTTGCCAATTTGTGTACTTCTCTTAATATAATAAATAATAATCCATAGTAGATGCATTACTTCGAGTAACAATTTACAACCAGAGTAATATTTTAATTAAAGAACATGATGCCTTGAATTTTCCACCAGCCATCTCTGTGACTTTGAGCAATTTACTAAATATTACTGGACCTTCATTTCCTCATCTGAAAAGCAGTCCAAATGGCCAGGACCCCTTTCAATTCCTATTTTTGTGTGATTATATAATTTCAATTTTTATTTTATAAGATAGATTTTTCACAAATAACTGACATTTTATATGTGATATATGAGATATAACCTATAAAGGTATGAAGGGATATCTAATATTTAAGAGAAAAGTATTTTATTTAAAGCATTAATATCATTGGCCCTGGTAGGGATGAGCCATTTATGAGAAGAGTTGAGTTAAACAAAGTAACAACTAATAAATATAAAGTGAAAATAAATCATAATAGAGATTGAGTCATAGGGCATTCTATCCTAACAGGAGAATCCATAACTTAACATTCTCTATCATTTTGAAATTGGAAACTGTAGATTATCAAATAATAAAAAAGTCACCATATCTACAGTATTGAATTCTACCGTGACCAACCAACCACAGCTATAAGCAAATTTATTCAAAATCTAGATATCGTGATTTTTCTTTATTGTTACTTTCATATCATTGTCAAGACCAAGTATTTACTATATCATATACTAAGATGAATAATATAAACATATTAGACACCAGCTGCAAAAAACCTGTATATATGTGGAAATAAAATAGGAATACATTTTGATGAGTTTTGTCACTAACCTGGTAAAGCCTCTAAGCACATTTTTCTTACTCAACTCAGTATGTGGTTTTATCTCTCCTATGCTATTGAATCTGCCAATTTAGTTGTGATTTTTTTCCAAATGACCTTCAGCAGTGTCATCTCAGTTTTGAATGACTTAATAGAGCTGAGCAGCATTTACACTGGATCCAGAGTAATCCTGACTTGAATAAAAGACTGCATTATTACTAGGTATAATGAGTCCAGGGTGCAATTATATACAAGAGTCACAAACATATTTTGTAGTGTTCTGACAATAATAACCTGAGGTACTGTACATATGCTGTAATTCTCATCCCAGTCAAGCTGGCATTCATAGTTGATCATTTGGTATTTAGATTAGAGGGCCAATTACAAAAATATAAGCTGGGTATGAAAAGAGTCACACACAATAGATAACACAGATGGTCAGAGACATGTCTAGCTCATCTAACTACTATTTTCCCTGTAATTTCTAGAAAGTATTTATAAGAAACATCATTTTAAAAATGGCTTAAATATTTAAAATAGGCATGACAAAAATCTGCAGAAACCAAACCGTCGATAAAAATTGACTTTTCTTCCTAAGAGTCTCTATTGGATTTTAAAACACACTTCACAAACTTTACCAGTTTCTAGGTTTCTGTCCTTTGTCCCACTTCAGAGATAAAATGACGTTTAAGATGTATTTTAAATATAATGTATTATCTCAGTGATTTTGCTGTTAGTGTTATTTTTAGTTAAGGCACAATTTTTTAAAGAAATATTATAATTTTAGGCCTCATGATTAATGTTTCAATAGATTATTTTGGTAAAAGGAGTATAATCATTAACAGTCAACTAGAAGATATATTTTTGGGGTCCTTCTTAGGTCTATGAATAACCCTGTGATGTTGATTTGGGTAATATGCATGTTACAAATATTATCAAATTCAGCATAATGCTGACTTGAAATTCAAACATTATACACAAAAGCATAACCAATACAAAAATAAAGAGTTACTAGAATACTAGAACTCTCTGTGTGTTCGGCTCTTCTCCAGGAAAACACTTATTCCAGTTGGTATCCCTTGTACATGGATTTTTCAGAGCTATTATATTTACCATGTATTTTTTCTTAGAGGAAAAACAGAAAAGGTGTGATAGTCATTTGATGTAGGAAAAACACTCAGGAATATACAAATAGACTGAGGAATGTGGGCATTTTCCTTCTATTCTCTCTGGGGTTTATTGCTCTTTAATCACAACTGCCACTTAAAATTCTTGCCAGTGTAGACATAACATATATCTCGACTTCATCATCAATATACCATAGTAAAACACTATGAAATGCTTGAGAAGGAACACAGCATTTTATAAAACAATGGTTTAAAATCGTTCTTCTTATTATTGACCATTTATGGAAAGTTATTTTGACATTTGAGTTATCATATTATAGGTTGTATTCTGGTATAATACTTTTCCCTGAGCACAACTAAATGTATTGTTAAAAGCTATATCTAATGGTATTATGAAGACTTTATCAGTCTTATATTTAAGTTCCATCCATGGCAGGCCATTTTTCAGGGGAAAGCAATAAGCATCATTTTGTTAATTCTTAAGTTGCTACAATTGTTCATTTTAAGGAATAGAAAATTTGTAAAATTTAAGGAAAAATAAAAATGAAATTACTCCAAAGGAGTCAGATGGCTTATTAAAACTGGGAACAGAAGACCAAGTCACCAATTCATTTTTGTTTCATTACATCCTGATTACAGACACTCTAAATCTTTGCCTCTGTGTAAGACATTTCAACATAAAAAGCAGTATATTTTTGCTAAACTAGACATAAAACTTTCCTACAAATCCCTACTCATCTAAGAATTTGCTAACATTATAACTGTTTTTAAAGATTCCATACATAAGCCAGGAAGAGACAGAGAGTACTTATGATTATCTGCTCTTGTTAAAACATTTAGTGAGTGTTAAATATGTCTGCGGAAGTCCATTGAGTTAGTACAGGACACTTTTAGACCTATATAATATTGCCTATTCAAATGTTATTTCCAAAATGTAGTAATGAGTAAGAAGACAGAATCACATGTTGGGGGAATGTTGGGCTCTCTGCTTATCACAGTTATAAATGCACTTATGACTTCAATTACTTTATCACTTAAGGCTTTTTGTCTCTTTTATGGTTTTTCTTAATAAGTTGAAAATGTTCTGTGCAGGTAAATTGGTATTTTAAACCATAATAAACCCATAATTATTACTGAGATGCCTTTTAATAATTTTATCAGGTTCAAAAGGAATGTTGAAAAGGACAAGCATTAGGTGCATCCTCTGGAAAATATTTCCTTGATGGCAAATAAAGAAATAGTCACTGCTCTCTGAAAAGATATCTAGTTCACACTTTTTCTAACATTAGAACCTATTTTTAAATATTTTATTCTTGAGCCTATGAATCATTCAATAGGATCGCCTCAGTTAACTAAAATGATGCATAATTATATTCTAATTTAAATACTCATTCATGGTTTAAGTTAAATATTTTATGTTATACATTGTGAATAAGGAGTAATTGAAGGGTAAATTAATAATAACATTATTCCCAATATTTATTCACTAATCAACAATTATGTCTTAAGCCCCCATTGTGTTCTGGGCAAGCGTTTTGCTTTGAGGGGAGAGACAGGTTGAAGTCAGGTCTTAACCTACTCATGCTAGGATCTCAACTCTCATCAGGTTAACGCATCATTATCCTGTACTTTTTCTGCCAAATTTTCAAAGACTCTACTAAACATAATATCCAGATTGAGAGAATATTCTTCAGGAGAGAAAACACTTAATAGAAAAATTCAAGGAAAGGTATTCCAAAGGCCTCTTCCCCTAAAATAGGAAGGACCAGTTATCATAAATCAGCAACATCTATAACTGTCTATTACACAATAAACTATAATAGTCTGTATTTTTGCTGATTCTAGTCTCTTTTTTGCTGACCCTAGTTGTGAATTCTCACACCCTATTGTGACTGAAATACCCAACTACTTTCTCATGTATGCAATAAATTCTTATCCACTGATCATGAGATACTTAAGTTTCTAGCCACCCCGAATCTTACTAAAACCTCCTGTTCCTGAATGGTGAGCCCCGATATCTATTTCCAGAGCCTCCAACTGTCCATCACAGTCATCACTCAGCTGTAGAGCTGAGTCACATCTGCCTGCGTGGCTGCAGCAGCTCTGCTCATACATCTGTTTGCCTTTCTCTCTGTCCAAAATCTTGTTTTGTTCATCTAAAAGTGACCCATAAAAGGTCGCTGTTTATATTGGAAAGTTTATAAGGATTTTAGTCAAAATCTATTCTATTTTTTTACTTAAATCAACCTTCTTCACAGGACTCAGCCATTTTTTTTTTTTTTTTTTAAATGCAATTTGCCTCCAAAGTGATTGGGTAAAGGGAAATGATGATGTCGGCAAATGAGAGAGTTGTCATGCCGGTCCATACCTTCTTTTCTCCCTGAATATTGTTTTGAAGCCATGAAGGGAAAACCTTTTCACAATCGAAGAGTAAGCATTTGGAGTAAGTGAAGACTAATAAAAAACCTGAGAAAACTTGAAATTGTTACATAGGCGTTCTTCTAAAGTACTAGTTGCAACTGATTCAGTACCTCCAAGAAATTCTTCATGATACTAACTTCAATGGGGGAAATATGATTGCACATGAAGAACCTACTAAGACATATTCTCTCTCTTTCTCAATTTTTACAAGTATTCATACATTAAACAAAAAGTAAGGCATATTCGAGGCCCAGATATTAATGCATTTATTAAAAGATACTAAATGAGCCCTAACTGGTTTGGCTCAGTGAATAGAGCATCAGCCTGCAGACTCAAGGGTCCCAGATTCGATTCCGGTCAAGGGCATGTACCTTGGTTGCGGGCACATCCCCAGTAGGGGGTGTGTAGGAGGCAGCTGATCAATGTTTCTCTCTCGTCGATGTTTCTGACTCTCTATTCCCTCTCCCTTCCTCTATGTAAAAAATCAATAAATATATTTAAAAAATAAAAATAAAAGATACTAAATGTGAATATGCAACCTAATGAGAAATCCATATAAATATAGAATCTCAACTCCAGAATTAGGCAGACAATATACCTACTCATGAGCACAGTAGACCGGGTTTGCCTTCGCATGAGTGTATGTACATACATGGGCGTGGGGGGTAAAGAAGAGGGTGGGTGATATTAGTACGTGTTGAAAAACAGGCAACTTAGCTCTCCTCAAGTGGAGAATGAAAACTTAGACAAGTACAGCTAAGTTATTATTCCCAAGTTTACCATAAATGCATTGTAGGCCATAGCAATGGAGTTTTATAACTTGTAAAATTTTCAGAAAGAAGCGTTTTAACTTCTATTACATTAGACAAATGTCCCCTTTCATGATGCCTTCCCTACATCACACACAGTGGGGGATACATCAAGTTAGGATTTCTTTGAATTAAGTATGTGGTTTACTTCCATACAGAGCTAGGTTACTGCTGCAATTCAGAAGGAAGAATATAACTGCTGTGTTAATTGCCCTAGCATTTTTATATAATTTCATATCATGCCTATGGTCCCCAATGCCAGACCTATGAGAGGAGGAAGAAGAGAAACAAAGTTTGAAATATATAGAGTCAAACTTTACCTCAAGGACAACTTTTTTAAAAAAAATATTACACCACATAGAGAAAGAAAAGATGGCAGAGATTTTCTCATATTAAAAATAATTTTTTTAAAAATTATATAACATCATACTAAAAGTTGGAAATTTGAAACAAATAGTCCTAAACTATCAAAACAAAAAATTTGTTTTATTTCTAAATATAGTAGGAGAATGATAAAATTATCTTCATATTATTTCTATAGAATGATATCAAACAATTTTTCTTATGTAAAGGGACAAAGAATAGGACAGGAACATGGAGAATTATTATAGAGATGTCAGGCCATTATTTAGCTAAAATATTATGTGTTTTTTGATGTGTGTAATGTTCAAGGTATCTGTCAGCCTCTTAAAATTTGAAATTTATTATAATACCTTTCCTCATTCAAATAATATATTCGCTTCTGCTCATACTTTTGTATTTATAAGTTTGGATTCTTTAAGAGGACCAACAAAGTTGAGCCAACTTCAGGTGTCATGAAACCTGGACCTGGGCCTGCAGAGAGGTAGCTGCATCTCACCTGGACAGAGTGCTCATCTAGATGCTGGCCAGGTGGGAGGCAGATTGGGTCTCTCCCACCAGGAAGCATCAAGATTGGAAAAGAAGTGCCCTCCTTCTGAAATCCTTCAGTTTTCCTTCTCCTAAACTATTTAGTTTATCCATAAACCTAGGGAAAACCAGATGTGTGACATCATAGGATGGAAAATCAGGGTGATTCTGTAGGTACTTTTAGGTATCTCCCTGGCATTCCTGGTGGCCAGTTGACCAGTAGGATGGTTCTGACATAGTTCATAACAATGCAGAGACTGAGTCCACTGCAGGTCATTCCATACGATGGTGGGAAATTTAGTCTGTATGATAATTTACACCCAAACTATGTAGAGCTGCATTCTTTACAATAATACCTCTCCAAAATGCTAACGTCAAAATCTCTAACCACGTGTCTCATGTTCCCTGACCTTACCAAAAAGTTCTTGTGTTTTTCAGCCCAGATTTTTACTTCTGGTCTTCTTTTTCAACTTTCCTGGCCCATTCTCCAAATACTGATATCTACTAATGATACATTTTCCTCCACCTATGTTCTGACTAAATTGAGAAATAAAATAGATGAAGATTAATGGAAGCCAAATAAATGATAATGATGATGCTAATAATAATAATAATAATAATAATAATGTATTTTTATGGAAAGTTTGTGTGGGAAGCATTGTTTTAAGCCCCTTACATGCATTAGCTGATATTAACAACAGCCTGACATTAAGTACTGTTATGTTTAGGGCATATGAATGAGAAAACTCATAGATGTATGTTTAAGCAATGTACTCAAAGTTACACAAGAGTGTTGGAGTAATGATTACTAAACACAGGCTATCTTCCACTAGAGCACATGCTCTTTAACAAATGGTTTTTATTACGAGCCAAATTCATGGCATGGGGAAAATGCTATAGCCATTGTTTGGGTGAAAGGAGAGAACTGATGATTTGGAGGGACTTGGTAGTTGGGATATTTCAGAGTAGGGGCTGTGCTGTTCAGTACTATTCAGTACCCTCAACAAATACGTTACTGTATATTAGACACAATGAACAAACAATTATTAGAACCCTTAGGTTTTGGTGTATTTGAAATTGTATGCCTGTTTGAAATGCAGGCATTGCTTTCTGTAAATGTTCTTTTATGTTTCTACATCTCTGTGCTATGCTCCATGTGTTTTGATATCTGTGCTAATTTCTGCTTGAGTAGAACATCTACACCCTCCAGCAGATATTGATGTACAGCTTTAGATAGTAAAAGCATCAACTCAATACTGTTACCAAATGCTAAGCACATTTAGGGAACATTTTCTCTGTCTTAGTACAGCTTATAATACCCTTTTGTCTTAAATTGCTTTTTTATAATTTACTCTCTCTTTGGGTTTTGTAGAAAAAAAAAGCTCCCCACTTAATAGTATTTTTTTTCAACCAGTGAACACAATATATATTGCAGAGCTAACTATTTTTTGGATTTCCAGGTCTGCTCAGTAAGATTACACAATGATATAGAGAGAAAATGAAAACTTGAATTTAGTGAACTGATTATATATATTTTTGATAACTTTTTAAAAATATATTTTATTGATTTTTTACAGAGAGGAAGGGAGAGAGATAGAAAATTAGAAACATCGATGAGAGAGTAACATCGATCAGCTGCCTCCTGCACATCTCCTACTGGGGATGTGCCCGCAACCCAGGTACATGCCCTTGACCAGAATCGAACCTGGGACCTTTCAGTCTGCAGGCCGACGCTCTAGCCACTGAGCCAAACCAGTTTCGGCTGATAACTTTTTTAAATATGTAAAAGAAAAGATACTATATCAATTATATAATATATCTAAGATACTACATAAGATATGAGATTATATATAATGATACTATATACTAAGTACAGTGAAAACCAACCAAACATAAAGATGAAGTGAACAAAAAAGAAAGAGAATGTCATATTGCTCAGATATTATAAAACCATTTGTTTTTCCTTTTGGCTAATTGCCCTTGTTATTTTTTGAGTAACTATCATCACTTATCAAATTCATTTCATTTTTGTGTCTTTACTTAGTTGCTCTTTCTCTTTCTGCCTCTCCATCTATATACTGCATATAAAAGGCTAATATGCTAAGTGTCTGTCCGGGTAATGTCTTCACGTAGCAAGCCTGGCTTCCTCTCCCTAGTAACTAGCCTCCTTGGAGTTTCTTCAGCCCAGGTATCTGACTTGTTTTATAGCCAGGTCCAAACATTTTACACTGTAATCAAATGCCTGTGAAGTTTTTTCCTGTGCTTCATCTCATTTGATCCTCACAGAAGTCCTGGAGTGGGTAGATAGGAGGCTTGGTGGAATCCTATTTTCTTTTCATTAGCCAGAAAACAGAGATTTAGAAAGCTTAGAAACTTGACCCGGCTGAAAAGAAATAAGAAATGGTGGACCTTGAAAATGACTTCAGGTTTTCTCACTGTGCAGAATATAGTCAAACACTACTGCAGTTAAATATTTTACTTTTTGTTCTCCCTGCATGATCTACAATAATAATCTGTTTCGTGTTGCTATTTACTGCTGTGTTGCTGACAATTACCTGAAAGAGAAGTTGGGATGCTTCTATGGGCTGGAAAAAAGTTTAGCTAAATCAGAAAGCAGGTCTAATTAAGCAAATTTATTCTATAGCTATAAAAGGCTAAGTTGACTTGCACATGATACATATAAAGCTCTCGCTGGTGCCAATCACAGGCATGTTTCGATCACATCATTGTCGAAAGTGAATTTGGTTGACACTTCTATTATAGAGAAAGGGCAAATAGTGACATTAACATATTTCTTCTGATTAATTTCCTTTCAATGTGCACAAATTCATGCACTGGGCCACTAGAATAATATAAATAGCATAATGCCAGAGACCTTGTATAGTGCTTTTTTTTTTTTTTTTTTTTTTTTTTTAATGATTATATCCTTAGCATCTAGAACTGTGCTGAGATGGTCAATAAATATTTATGAGGGAAGTGTATTTATAGAAGAGGATCTCAGCAAGTTGAAAAGGTATCAGGAGATAAGACCAGGTCATAGGAAAAGAAAAAAAAAAATGTCCTGAAAAGATAAAAGAACTGAGACCACGTCCTCTGTATGGAAGGTTATTATCTATCTATCTACCTATCTATCTATCCATCTATCCATCCATCTATCTATCATCTATCTATACTTCTAAAGTTTGATGTAAGTGGTGGTTCATCTTCTACTTCTTTGTTCAAGGCTTGGCTCTGCTAAAATGATCAATTGCTCAAAGAATGGTCTAGGCTCAGCAAACTTTGAAATAAGTTCAAGTTTATTAGTCAGCTCTCACCACTGGCCAATATTTTATATCTCAAAGTGTTTAACTGAAATGCTATCAGACAAGACCCAAGCGTTCGGCTACTGGTTAAGCACTTAGCTTTAGCAAGACCCTATCCAACATAGACTTCTGAAATGGAGTATCATGTGGGTTTAAATCTTGGAGGTATATTCACTCTGTTCTGGAACATCTTAGCTGCTTTCTGAACTTACAACCTCTGTAAAAACACAGGGAAATTAGTGTTCCTGTAACCTTAGTTTGAACTTCTGGGACACATGATATATCCCAGGATATATTTTAACATCAGCAAAAGCTGTACTGATTTGGAATTATCATAATCAACATTTAAGTTTCCATTCTAAGCACTGTGCTTAATATCGCACAACTTACTCCTGAACTTCAAAGTTTTTGCATGCCTTTTCCATGGCTAGATTTTCATTCACCTCAGTCTAAGCTTATCTTAGTAAGTGATAGAAATTTTTGGTTGAATTCAATGTCATGTGTAGGATGAGATTTTGGGTCCTGAATAAAATGCCGTCAATCCAGATAATTCAAATGAGACCTGCTGCCTAAGGATTGATAATCCCCTGAAAACTGAACTACCCAATACAAGGAGAACAGAGGCAGTTCACTTTTAAAGCCCAAGGTCTCAGTTTTGAAAATATTGCTCCAATATTTTTGTCTTAAGATATTTTCACCTTCCAGAAAACTGAGCAAATGTAGAAGGAGTGATCTGACACCTTTCATTTCTTCAGTGTGAAAACTACCCATATGTATCCATAGAAGTCAAGTTGTATTTAATGCTGTGTGTAAAAAGTCATAGTAATTACAGGCCTTTCCTTGTTATGACCCATTTGGACAGTTTCTACAGAGTAAATCCATATGTACAAATGATTAAATATACTAAAGAGCAAAAGCAATAAGAACAAATGTGTAGGATCCTAAGGAATTACATCAGCCATCAACTGAGAAGTTTGCTTCCAAATGTAAGAGAGACATAATAACTGGCCAGGTGTCCAACCAAACTACTCATGTCCATTCCTATTAACACTCTTGTCTTTGGTGCGTCATCCTACTACCAACTGAAAAGTATCTGAAGATGATTGTGTCACACACGAAGAGCCAAAAATTGCTCTTCAATGGAATGAAGGAGAATCTAGAATTATTATTGTTCAAAACCAGATTTCTATACATCAATTGTAGTTATCAGATTGGAGATCAATATTATTTAATTATTCCCTATTTTCTCTCTCCTCCCTGCCCTTCCTCTTTCCTTCCTTCCCTCCTTTTTTATATTTTAAATTTTTCTTAGTACTCACTAATGAATGCTGTAACCCAGAAGATTTATTTTGGAGTCCATCCAACTGTGTCACATTTACAAAAGTCTTCTATTAATTATGCTTAATGCAACATTCATGCAACTATAAACATAATAAATTCCTGTTTTGAAAGGTTTAGATGACTACAACAAAAATATTATTATAGATTCCAATGCCTTATTGTTTGCATATTATATAGCATAGATCATTGTTCATTACATTAAAAAATAGCAGAACACACCTCATCCAAATATGGCTGCACTACCATCAACTTTTGCCTTGGAACTTACAAGAACAGTGGAATAAATAATTGATTTCAATCAATGCACAATTTGACATGATAAGTCTTACGTAATTTATGTCAGTATCCCAGTGTTTCTGACATACAGTAGATGCTCAATAAATGATTGCTGTTAAATAGTTGAATACTGTAATTTTAAAAATATTATTTTTAAGTGAGATCGCTTTTTCCCTCCTGGCAGCTTTGTCCAATGACGAATATATAACCTTCAATTTATTTTCCTGCCTATGGCCAAAGTGAATTGAAAAAAATATGCACGTATGATCATGTTAGTCCCCCAATTTACCCCCTACAGCAGCTCAACATGGCCCTTAGGCTAAGGCTCAACTCCGCAGCAAGCAGGTAAAGCCCTGTCCAGCTAGACGCTGCTCACCTTCAAGCTTTTTCTCCCTCTGTTTTCAGTATTAGACACTAACCTCCAGAGATAAGGAACATTTTCAGTTTTGTAAATTATTATATTTGGTTACATATTTATTTAAGCAAAATCCCAAGTATCATTTCTATTATTAAAAGTAAGTTATGTTAATATATTTGTACATATCTTTGTACATTACTCAATTATTTCATTAGGAAACTTTTTATAAGTCAAAAAATGAGTGAAAGTACTTTTTTAGTATTTTTGACACGTTTTCCTTTTTTTTCTGCAAAAAAACTGACACCAATGTAGGTCCCACCTGCTGTGTAAGGTGATTCTAGTTTTATGTCACAGTCAAATATACATCATCATTTAAATTAGCATTTCTCTAGTAACTACCTCTTCATAACTTTACCACTTTTATTGGTTTTTGGTCAGATCATTAAGTTAAATTTTAAAAGGATCTTTACTTAAGTGCCTTATTAATAAATCTACTAAATTATTAAAAAGCTCATTCAAGCAAAAATGTCAAAATGATTGACATACTATGGCACTTGTATAATTTATGACATTTCTGATTGGCTAACTGTCATTGCATACATTTAGAATTTGTGGAGATATAAATAAAATGCTCTTTAATAATCAATTATTCAAAGGTTATTGAGTTTATAAATGAATAAGAGCATTTAAATTAGTATGTAAATGCATGGATTAGCATGCTTTCAGTGGAAGTTAAAAGATGAGCAAACTCAGGAAAAGGGAATTGATTGGTTCTTCAAATGGAAATATGAAGAGATATATGAGACCAGGTACAGTTTGATCAGGGCTTCTGCTGTTTCTCTAAATTTGTTACTGCTCCTTTCTGCTTCTCTCCAGGCTGGCTTGGCTTGTGTTCCCAGGATTTTACAAGGGAACAAAGTATGTTTTCTGTTATACTTTATTGATTTAAGACATGATAAATTTCACAAAATTTACCATTTGTACTTATAAGATTTCTAGATATACCTGAAAGCAAGAAATCTCTCATGGAAAGAATGATTTGCATTACTGACCTTGGGATTGCATAGAAACAGAAATTTAGAGAGAAGGCATCCTTTCAGGGATGTTATTTACACATAGCTTAGTATGAACACTGTATATATTCATAGCCATGTGTACAGTTCCTATTACTAAAGCTATTTCAAAGGATTAAGAGGCACTTTTCATTAATGCAGACAGGCAAAAAATCATTTAGGAAAGAAAACAACAATTAAGAAGATCTCAAGATTTTCAAGCCAATGGGTATTTTCTTCCAATGATAATATTAATGTAAAGCTGGATCCAAAATCCCTTCTGCTCCTAAGAGAACAAATTTAATTTACTAGGAGATGAGAAAAAAATTATCTTTAACAACTTGAAGAATCAAACACTTGGAACTACTTAATTGAAAATACATTATTAAAGTATTAATGAGTTGCAATAAAATTATTAAACCACATAATGTTCAACTAGACAATTTAGATTTTTTTCACAAGAATTATAGGAAGAACTACAAATGTTTTGATTACATATTTGTTACGGATTACAGAAGGCTCTGTTAAGTTGTGTTAATTTGTGATTGTTTTATTTTGCCTCATTTCTTCTGAAATACATAAAATATTGATGTTTTCAAAAACTGCAGCAATTTGTGAGATTCTGGTTGACAATGCTGAAATATCATTTGGGGAGACTCAAATTCTGGGCCAATTACAGTTGAATGTTTTACTTTTTTTGATTTTATTTCATGAATTTTTAGTAATTAGGTATTCAAAATCACATTATTATATTACCATCAAGATGATCAAAAATACATTAAATAGCCCAGATGGTGTTTCTCAGTGGTTGAGAGTTGACCTAATGAACCATGAGGTCACTGTTTGATTTCCTGTCAGGGCACATACCTGGGTTGCAGGTTCAATCCTAATAAGGGGTGTGCAGGAGGCTGCAGATCAATGATTCTCTCTCATTACTGATGTTTTTATCTCTTTCTCCCTTCCTCTCTCTGAAATCAATAAAAACATATTAAAAAATACATTAAATATACCCTGTCTTTACCACAAAAATTCAAAATCTTCCATATAATGATATGGTTTGTGGTACATGGCTACTAAAAAAAGAAAATGGCAGAAGTATGCATGAGAGAACAAAAATATGTGAGGCAAGAATTGAAATTAGGGCCTATTAATCAGGCTTTCCCAGAATACCCAGTCCCCTAGAGAGACAGAGTAAATAATAGAGTTGCTTTATTATCTATACTAGTAATAGCCGAGGTGGCATCACGCCTTCATGTTGTCACAAGATGGTCATCACAAGATGGCCAAGCACACAGTGGAGGCGGAGCCTGACAGCCACTCCGCGCAATGAGGCCTGGGGGTCCTGTGGCTCTGTGTGGAGTGAAGGAGGCTGGTCCCGGCAGAGGAGGCGGGTCGAGGCAGGGGAGGGCAGTTGTGGGCTATCAGGCCGGCAGGAGAGGGCAGCTGGAGGAGATCAGGCCCCGGCAGGGGAGGGCAGTTGGGAGTAATCAGGCCGGCAGGGGAGGGCAGTTGGGGGTGATCAGGCTGGCAGGGGAGGGCAGTTGGGGGTGATCAGGCCGGCAGGAGAGGGTAGTTGGAGGAGATCAGGCCCCGGCAGGGGAGGGCAGTTGGGAGTAATCAGGCCGGCAGGGGAGGGCAGTTGGGGGTGATCAGGCTGGCAGGGGAGGGCAGTTGGGGGTGATCAGGCCGGCAGGGGAGCAGTTAGGCGTCAATTAGGCCAGCTGGGAAGTGGTTAGGGAGCACTCAGGCAAGCGGTTAGGGGCCAGTGGTCCCAGATTGTGAGAGGGATGTCCCAAATTGGAGAGGGTCCAGGCTGGGCTGAGGGACACCCCCAGCCCCCCATGCATGAATTTTGTGCATCAGGCCTCTAGTTAAATTATATTTCTCTGGAACTCTGATTTTCTAAAATTAAGGTACGTCCAGCCCTATTTCAAATCCACCCCTGTTGTGGTCCAGCCCCAGCAGGTCCAGGGGTTCCCAAAGGTGTGGACGGAGTCGGCGAAGAAGGAATGTCGCGGAGGCAGCGTTCAGTTGATCATCAGCCTAGCCAGGATCTCTAGCCAGGATCTCCAGCCAAGTTCTGTAGCCATGTTCTCTCGCTAGGTTCTCCAGCCAGGCTCTGTGTTTTATTGTCTTATTACATCTGTATTTATACCAGTTGATTTCAATCCTATCAATTTCTATTCCAAAGGTTAGGGCGTTTCTTATCTCCATTCCAGGGAGTAAAGATTATGTAGCTTAAGGGTGATTGTTCGTAAAGTGATTAACTACCGGCCTGGCACTTAGTGAAGGGGTTTTATTCCCTCCCTAACTTCAGGGGAAAATCCTCACCTGAGGAAACAACCTTTCTCGGAGAGGTGACCTTGGTTAAAACACATAGTGCCAAGAAGGTGAGCAAACATATTAAGAATAGTATGCCATATATGCCAGGTCCCTTGAAACATGCTGTGCAGATATTTCTTCCCTGCAGCGACTGTGTCAAGCAGCAAGGATGGACCGGCTTCTGGCACACCCCATTATTTTTAGCAACCCTAAAGGGATGTCTCTGATGTTCATTCCTTCTCTGGGATTCCCTGTTCTGTTTCTGCCCCACTCAGTGAGCAGTGAGGATAAAACTTCTGTAGTTCTCAGGGCACAGAGGGGAGCTTCTCACACCAAGATTTCCTGTTGCCTCTTTCTGATAAAGCACACCCCAACATTATGCTTCCTCCTGACTCATCCAGCACTCACCAGCTACAAGGATTTGTTCTCATGGTCACCAGGGAGCTGATGGTCAGAATCTTTCTCTCAACACCTGCATCCACACAGTGGAAGTAAAAAAGGGAATGTGGCACGTTCCATACTGGCTTTTAAAATTTTCACCAATGATTGACAGATATTATTTCCACTCACATTTCACTGGTAAGGCAAGTCACATACCTGCCATGCTATCCTGTGACCAGAAAGAGAAGAACTGGGTAAGATCTCTAATCACTACCACATGTATTTCAACTATTTCTTTTCTTAGGGCAAGTTGTTCACTGATGGTTGTTTTCTAGACCTTTATACCATTAGACCTTTAGTCTGTTTGACAATATATGTCATCCAGATATTTTTAGAGTAGTCTGAAACCTTGTTTATACACTGCTGGGAATCAAACTTAGACTTTGTACACTATTATTATTATTATTATTATTATTATTATTACTAGAGTCCCTGTGTATAAATTCATGTACCAACCAGTAGGGTCCTCAGCCTGGCCTGTGGGATGGGGCTGAAACTGGCTCTCTGACATCCCCCGAGGGGTCCTGGATTGCGAGAGGTTGCAGGCCAGGCCAAGGGGCCCCACCAGTGCATGACTGGGGCCAGGGAGGGACACGGGAGGTTGGCCAGCTGGGAGGGATCCCAGGAGGGCTCAGGGCATGTCTAGCCTGTCTCACTCAGTCCTGATCGGCCAGACCACAACAGCAAGCTAACCTACCAGTTAGAGTGTCTGCCCCCTGGTGGTCAGTGCACATCATAGTGAGCAGTTGAGCAGCCTTAGCATATCATTAGGATATTATGCTTTGATTGGTTGAATGGCTGACTGGACAACTGGACACTTACCATATTACGCTTTTATTATATAGGATTATTATTATTACTAGTATTATTTAGGTCTTTGCTTTTCTATTCAGAGAGCATTAATTCATGAAATATCCTTCTGCCCTCTCTAGTAAAGGTGCTCTCCCTCCCACTGAAATATCTGAAAGCAATTTTTTTTACCAGATATTTTTTAAAAATTTGGTATACTATCCTAGTTCTAGATAAGTAAAAATAAAGTCATTTCCCCTTATCCATGTGGGATATGTTCCAAGACTCAGTATATGCTTGAAACCACGGATAGTATAGAACCCTACATATACTATGTTTTTTTTCCCTATACATACTTACTTAGGATAAAGTTTAATTTATGAATTAAGCACAGTCAGAGATGAAAAACAATAACTAATCATAAAATAGAACTATTATAACAATATACTGTAATAAAAGTCATATGATGGTGGTCTCTCTGAAAATATCTGGAATTTTCCATTTAATATTTTCAGGCTGTGATTGAACTCAGGTAACTAAAACCAAAATCATCGAAAGCGACATGTAGATAAAGGGGGACAAGAGTATTTTTATCATTTTTCAGAGTCACCTAGTCCAAGAGTTTAGGCATTCATTCACTCATTCATTGAAATTACTCATTAGTTCTGCAGTATGCTTTTCTGAGAAAGTTTTATGGATGATGGCTCTTATGTAAATGCTGACGAAGTGAACTGTCCTGCTGATCAATGAGGAATGCTCTTACCCTTCCTAAGAACTTTCTACTCTCTACACAATTACTCGTGATTGAATCAATGCGGGAAAACCTTTCCTTCTTACCCTGTATTACTGAAAGAAAGTTTATGGTTAAACGCTGTTAAAAACTAGCTTGGAAAGAGTAGAATATACATTTGACGGAAGACGAGGCAACTGGCATTTCCCTAAACAGATCTGGGCCCAATTTACTGAACAGGTTGTTCTAAACTGCTTTTCGCTTGGCTTTAGGTCCTTGTTTTGCTGGATTTCCCCCGCATCACCAATATTTTTGTTTTCCTTTTCATCTGTAGGGACTTTTTTTCTGGTACATTTCAGCCAGAAAGGGCAGGAGAGCAGCTGTCTCCACTGGAGAAACCAATTATTTGCCAAATGGATGGGCTTCTGCCTGGATTCACTGGCGGTTTTCCCCAACACCTCAGGGTAGCATGTAATCTTCACAACAATCACATCTGGATCAGACCAGTCTACCCTTTCCCTGACTTAAAAATCATGTTTATTTCTTTCAGGTTGCAACATTTAGAAACAGTATGTTTCCAAGTAAGCAAAGGAATGAGGCACAGAGATGGAATTACTTTGAAGCTTAGAAATACCAAACATTACATAAACTTCAGGACACATAAATCTGGATCAATCCTGCTAATGAAAGTTCAACTTCTTATATTCTCCTTAGAATGCAAGGCCTTCATAATCAATTAACACTGCAGCTTGATTTCTTGGTTTTGTTTTTATATTCCATGCAAGAGACTCTTAACTATAAAAAGGAAACCAGAATAATATTCATATAACATAACCAAACATTTAAGAATAAAAAAAAAATTGAGTACGTTATCTATATAAGGTAGAAGAATTTGACCTAAAGGATTGATGTGTACACTTAATATAATGGTAGATCTAAAAACCATCCTGCATATTTCTTGGCACAAAATACACATTCAATAAACGTTTAGTAAATAAATAAATGGACAGCTAATTTACTAAATTAGTCTTTTCAGTAGACTATATTGTTTCTGGATTATATCTCAGTTTTTATACCTTAAGTTCAACAATCAGCCAATCAAATGATATAAAACTGTTTTTCATAGAAGTAAAATGTTCGTTTTTTTCTAAAGTCAGTCACATTTATAGGCCTATGTTTAAAACTTCAATAACTGGTAAGAATAAGCCCATCACACTAGACAACAAGTACCTTCTCAACTAAATGAATTCCTTTCCTATTAGCATAGGGTTTTAGTGAAAGCTTATTTTTTGGACAAAAACTTTTGTAACTGTTCTGTAATTACTGTAGGAAAAATTTCCATACACTTCTAGAGATTGATGGCAGTCATATTCAGTGGATACTTTTTATGTTTGTCATTTATTACATATGTAGAAATTTCAGCTCATTTAAGTTTGCAATAAAATTCAAATTTTATATTTCTAATATTCCTATGAAACAGAAGTACTTATTGTTTAAATATCTAAATACGATCTGGAGACAAATGATCTGGGCAGATATGTACACACAGGCAGGTGCTTTTTAGGAACCTAACATGGAAAATTTGACTGGATGAAAGAAAAAAAAAAAGCCACTATCCTCAGATGTTTCATATTTGCAGAGAGGGAAAACTTTCCAGGCATTGCTTTGAAATATACAGGAGTTACAATGAAATTGACACTTGGAAGAACCTGAACACCATGACAATAGATCTGTGAGGGGATGGTAATTTGGCTATATAATTAAATTGGAATGTGTTCAGCAAGCAGATGTGTGCAAATAAGGAAGCATCTAAGCTCCTGGTCTGCACTTCCTGATCTTTCTTTTGTTTGCTTTTTTATGAGGACACCCCATGGCTTTTTGTTGCTGCTGCATTGTTGTTGCTTTTCTCCCACTAAATGAGCTTCCAGCAGGAATACACTCATTGGGCTTAGAAAAGCCTCCCAGGCTGCAGAGTTCCACTTTGTCAACAGATGGCGCAAGGCATGATTCTCCTACTCAATGACTCCAAAACAACATTGGGCTATGGCTGTCCCAAAGCTGATTTGAAATTATTTCTATACTACTGTTGAATGGAAACAGGTGTCTTTGGATTTCACACATCATGAAGAGATGTGACATTATTTGTTAATGATATAAAATTGAAAGCCAGGGGATTTCTAGAGAGAAAACATCAATACAGATTTCTACTATCCAACATAATGTGTGATCTTCCCTGCTTCCACACTTTATAATCCCACAGAGCAGGGCTCACACTGCCATGAAAAAGTGGATGGCAGTCTGTACTCACACAAGTCTTAACAAATTCCTGGTGGTGATTATTTTCCTTGTATAAACGGATACAGTTTCACTTTATTGCATTTTAGTGCCACCATTCTGCATATGAAAATTTGATCCAACACACATTTGGAAATAAACATAAAAATATTTCTAATATAATCACAGAGAAGAAAGAAAGTAGATTTGAAGAATTTTAGGACCATGAGTGCTCTAGACATCCTAAACGCGAAACTGGCATTTATTGATGAGCAAACTGAAAACTAGAGATATAAGCTATCGTGTTCAGATCACTCAAGAGTACCTCAATTTCCAGGGCTCTTGTGATTCATACTTCTTGTAATAGAGATTGATTAAATCTTAAGTTCTAAGACTTACCCTGCCTCAGCCTTTCCTGGGGAGCCTGAGGAAATCAGACAGCAGTACTAGGCCAAGCAGAGTGACTTTTTATTAATACCTGGAGATTTAACACTAAAACTGATTTCTGAATAATAAATTACTTACTTGGCTGATGACCATAGGGCTGACTGGGGTCCTTTTGCACAAACTAGAGGGTTTGAGGCCTCTTACTTTGAGTATCTAACATATGAATGGTACTTTGTTGGTGATGTTATTGGGGGACAGAAGAGTTGAAAGAAATTTCCTCTTTCTAGTAGGGACAACCAAGATAGAGAGGGAGAAAAAGAGGGAGAGAGAAAGAGAGAAAGAGAAAAAGAAAGAATGAGAGAGGGAGATCATGATGATACTGTAAGGTGACTCTAAACTGTTACTCTCTCTCTAAAATTCCTGCGTACCCCTGGGTTCATATCTGAACTTTCTCATGTAGAGTTCTCTTTAAAATTGGTATTTATCTTATGAACTCATGTGACTTTGAAATCTTTTTAAAACCTTTTTGATGTTGTTTTGCGGTGTTATTGAATTCTTACTAACATAAATTGATTTTATGGAAGAGAATAAATAATATTGAGCTTTGGAAATTTTCCACAGTGTCAAGAAAAAATTAACTTGTTATATTTAAAGTGATGTTACATTGTATTATTTTTCATTTTACACTACTATTCTGTATACACTATTTGCATAACAATGTTTAACATCTGGGAATAACTTTAAAATTTCACATTCTGCATCAACACTAATGACAGCATTATTAGCTCAGTTCTTTAATATAAAAGCACAGCAGAAGGCTTTCAAGACATTAAGGCTACAAAAGAGAAGTGTGAAAATTGATAAGAAGATCAAATAATTCTCTTCCTGCACAAGGGATTGGAATACCTTGGACTCCTTGTCCCTTTCTATATGGGTTCTTATCTTCTTTCTCTTTATATTTTAGCTCCTCTGTTCAATGTCTCTTAATACTGACCTTCAGCCCTAACTGATTTGACTCAGTGGATAGAGCATTGGTCCCGGAGGATTTGAATCTGGTCAAGGGCACATGCCTGGATTGTTGGCTTGATCCCCAGTGGGGGGCATGCAGGAGGCAGTTGATTAATGATTCTCTCTTATCATTGATGTTTCCATCTCTCTCTCCCTCTTCCTTCCTCTCTGAAATAAATAAAATATATTTAAAAAATACTGACCTTCAAGTCAAATTCATTTTAGAAGTAATCAGAAATTATTTATGTACAGGAGAATTTATAGTGTTTCAGAAAATAAGATTATAAGAAGATCCCCAAGTGTCAGAAGAGGGAAAATGATCAGGAAGTTGTGAGATGAACTTCAAGGATGCACTATGCTAAAAGTGATCTTGCATAAACACATTGAAAATAAACAATGCGGTTTATAATGTAGTTTCATGAAATTAAACTGGTTATTTATACTGTTTAAAATAAATTGTGAAAAATTAAATCACATCATGAACACCAGGAAGGGATGAGTGAACATTGAAATTTTTGTGGTCAGTAATGACTAGAAATATTTTATGATATTAAGAATGCATCACTGACACCCAAGAGTGGGGCTAATGCCTCTCTTCCAACCATGGAATAGAAGGTAGTTCAGCAGTTTCTAAAATGTATGGAATGAATCCAAAGTATGAGGATCCTAGTATCAGTTACATTCTGATTATCAGTGGTTTTTCTTTCTAGGGCAGAGGTGTGAGTGTTACGAAGTGAACAGGCGCTATTTTCAAAACACAGGAGCAGTTCCACCTCCAAATCTCATGAAGAATCAGCCCTCATCAAATTATCCTTAGCTCTGAGTCTCCTGCAGAAAAATCTACAAACCAAGCTCACCCTTATTCATACCTCTAACACAGGCAGTAAATTAACTGGATCACACATATATACTAGGGAAAACTGATTAGAAGGCAATACAAGAACCTGATTACGGGTATTTTGTGATTATTTCTTAAAACTGTACATTTTGAAATAAAAACATTTACAATAAAGTGTGATTAGTCACACAAGGCCAATGACTGTTTAAAATATACTAAGTACTTTATTGATATTTTTAAAATTTATTCTTTTAAAATATAGTGCTATGGTAAATGACTACACAAGATGCTGTGGACACATCAAAATTAACAAGTGAACTTACAAAATGGACACAGAGTTTAGATACTACATTTACCCCCAAAAGGGCTGGATTCTTCCATATTGAGAACAGTGAGTTGGCTCAAAAATTGGTATTTTTACTTAATTTAGATATTATATTTTTTCTCTGAGTTTTCCTGAATTAACAAGATCAGCATTTTTCCTGTGGCTCATTTTAGGATCAAATAATTGGAAATGGAAGAAAATGTAGTTTCTACTATTGTGAGCAAGTATAAATTGCTGCATTTTCTATAACATTCCAATTCATTGTAAATTTTTCATATAAATCAATTCAAAATTAGGATAAGAAAATTCATATATATATATACATATATATATGTACATATATATATATATATATACATATATATGTGTGTGTGTGTGTATATATATAAAATTTATTACTAGAAAGGAAAAGCCAAAGAGGAGTCTTAGTAATTTACTGTCCTAATTTTTTTAAAAAAAATATATGTTTCAGAGAGGAAGGGAGAAGGAAAGAGAGATAGAAACATCAATGAGAGAGAATCATTGACCGGCTGCCTCCTGCACACCTCCACTGGGTATCTAGCCTGCAACCAGGGAAAATGCCCTGACTGGGAATTGAACCATGACCTTCTGGTTCATAAGTCCACACTCAACCACTGCGCCACGCTGGGCGGGCAAAACTGTCCTAATTTTTAAATTGTTCTTAAGTTTCTTGATCTCCATTTATATATAAAACCATGTTGTGTGCAATATTTACATCAATGTTTGCTTTTTCCTGGTAAAAGAACAAATATGTATTATAATTTTTTGGTATAAAACCCATTTTGGTCTAAATGTGCATCTTTCCCAGAGCTGTTTAATTCAGAACTTTCCTTCAGACTGCCCCCTACCAAGCCACCTGACTGCCTCAGGAATAGGTTTACTATTTAAACTTGTCTAATTTGAGAACTATTTGAAAATTTTCTACAAGAATTTTAAGAAGACTATTGGTAATATTTTTTATTTCCAGACAGCCTGACTCAAATGGTAAATTATATGACTGGGGCTTATGGATGACACCATCCTGTGGAAGAGATACAGCCTTGGTGTGAAACTAAATAGAGGCCATTCACACTGAGAAATGGAGAAGAGATAAGGTCCTGCTATTGAATTAACAACTGGTCTTAGCTTTGCTCAAATTATAACTTAGACTTGTCAGGTAAATGAATTACCTTTTATATTTATTACTAGAGACCCGGTGCACAAAATTCGTGCACTGGGGGTTGGGGTTCCTTCAGCCCAGCCTGCCCCTCTCACAGTCTGGGAACCCTCAGTGGATGTCCTACTGATAGCCACAGTCTGGCAGCAGAGGCTTGGAGCAGGCGTCCCATGTGTGTGTGTGTGTGTGTGTGTGTGTGTGTGTGTATGTGTGTGTGTGTGTGTCCCTGCTGGGGGCCTGCCCTCATCTGCGTTGGAGGCTCAGATCAGTCGCTCTGTGTGTGTGTGTCTGTGTGTTTGTGTGTGTGTGTGTGTGTGTGTGTGTGTGTGTGTGTGTGTGTGTCTGCTGGGGGCCTGCCCACAGCCACACCATGGTGGCTTGGAGCAGGTGCCCCTGTGTTGATCTCTCAGGCTCCTGGCCTCCACTGCATGTTGTTCTCTCCCTTGAGCTGTGGCCAGGGTGGGGTGATGCCTGCAGGCTGCACTTTCCTGCTCGTGGATCGTCATGGCAACCCAGGAGCATGCCCACCTGGGGGCTGCCCGCAAGACGCATTTCCTGCTCGCGGATCGCCATGGGTTCTCAGCTGGCAGCGGGGCTTAGTGGGGCTTAGGCAGCACACGGGCATCCCGGCTGGGGGCGGGACTTAGGCGGTGTGGGGCTTAGGCAGCACGCAGGCAACCCGGCTGGAGGTGGGGCTTAGGCGCTGCCTAAGCCCCGCCACCCAGATCCGCACACAGGGCCCAGGTGACAGCTGGCACTGCCCCGCCCTGCCTGCAGTATGCAAATTAGCTGCCATATTTGTTGGCAGTTAATTTGTATATCACGCTGATTAGCCAATAGGAGATGTAGCGAAGGTACAGACAATTACCATCTTTGTCTATTATTAGATAGGACTAGAGGCCCGGTGCACAAAAATTTGTGCACTCAGGGGGGCAGGTGGTCCCTCAGCCCAGCCTGTGCCCTCTTGCAGTCTGGGACCCCTCGGGAGATAACGACCTGCTGGCTTAGGCCTGCTCCGGGTGGCAGAGGGCAGGCCCAATCCCTAGGTGCAGCCCCTGGTCGGGCTCAGAGCAAGGCCGATTGGGGAGTTGGGGCGCCGCCCCCTGTCATGCACAGAGCAGGGCGGATCAGGAGGTTGCGATGCTACCCTCAGTCACGCTCAGGGTAGGGCCGAAAAAGGGAGTTGGGGCACCGTCCCCTGTCACACTCAATGCAGGGCCGATCAGGGGGTTGGGGCGCTGCCACTGTCACACTCAGGGAAGGGCCAATGGGGAGGTTATGGCTCTACCCCATCACACACAGAGCAGGGCCCGTGGGGGGCGGGGGGTTGGGGTGCCTCAACCTGTCACACACAGAGCAGGGCCAATCAGGGGGTTGGGGCACCACACCCTGTCACACACAGAGCCGCAGGGTGATCAGGGGGTTGGGGAGCTCCCCCCTATCAGGCACAGAGCAGGGCTGATCAGGGGGTTGGGGCGCCTTCCCCTGTCAGGAACAGAGCAGGGCGGATAGGGAGGTTGTGGCCCCGCCCCCTGTCACACATAGAGCTGCAGGGCAATCAGGGGGTTTGGGCGCTGCCCTCTGTCACGCTGATCCTGGTGCCGGGAGGCATATTACCCTTTTACTATATAGGATAGAGGCCTGGTCCATGGGTGGGGACTGGCTAGTTTTCCCTGAAGGGTGTCCTGGATCAGGGTGGGGGTCCCCACTGGGGTGCCTGGCCAGTCTGGGTGAGGGGCTGAGAGCTGTTTTCAGGCTGGTGGGTGACTGAAGCTCCCAACTGCTCCTTTTTTTCTTTTTCTTTTTATTCTGGGCCAGCTTTAGCTCTGGCTCCAGCTCTGAGGCCTCTGCTGCTGAAAGCAGGTATCTGGTTTGTTTGGGTTCTATAATCGAAACACTGTATCAACTCCAGCTCTGAGATCCCAGCTGGCTGAAAGCAGGTTTCTGGGGTTTTGTTTAGCTTCTATATTTGTAACAATGTTTCAAACTACAAGCTCAGAGGCTGGCAAGGCAGGCGGGGAACATTGGTTTCCTCTGTCACTGAAGCAAGCAAGCCTCATGTTAGCTTCAAGCTGCCTGGCTGCCGGCCGCCATCTTGGCTGGCAGTTAATTTGCATATTGCCCTGATTAGCCAATGGGAAGTGTAGCGGATGTATGGCTAATTACCATGTTTCTCTTTTATTAGATAGGATTGTTATTACTTATTTAATTTGGCTTAAACTAGTTTGAGTTTGATTCAATTACTACTTGCAACACTGTTCTGAATAATGCAAAAGTTGAAAAAAAATTATTTAAATGATCTAAAATGACAAAATAATATTGATAAAGTGATAAGATAAATATTACTTTTATCACAAAGCATGAGGAAATATTCTCACATCCAGAGATACAAAGGTTCAGGCGCCTAAATTGTAATCATCATCCTATAAAATATGTTATTAGACTCTGTAAAAACTTGCCATTTGTAAGACATTTTTTGTTCTAAAATTCAAATTAACTCAGAGATGGGGACACTTTGGGACTTCAGTTCTTATCAAGCTGTCTCCTTTTACTTAAGTAAATAGTAGCCAGTCATGTTGAGCAAATTATTAAATAATATAAGCCTATTTGTTTATAAAATGTCAGTAATAATACTAATATTTGCATTTTAATATTGTTTTCAGGACTCGGTGAGAAAATAAATGCAAAAATCTCTTGGCGCAATTCCTGGAAAGGTAAGAAAAAAAATATTATTTTCTTACCTGAGGAACAATGTTCTCGCAAATGAAATTTACAGCCTAGAAAGATGTCAGTTCCAGTAGAGGTGAAGAACTCTCCATACACAGGCAGGACCCCAATCGTAAGGACTGGCTTTGCATATGGGGATGAGGAGGATGAGGCACCTTAGCTGGCACCTAGTCCAGAGTCTTACATAGGCATACCAGGCAAGAGCAAATGCTGGATCTGACCTACGGGAGCACAGTCATCTGCTTGACCTAGGAAGGTATAGGTACTTGACTGGGTAGAGAAATTGAAGGATTTTTCAATGGAGTGACTCATTAGATTGGGAAAGACCAGAAATGTTGATGAAAAAATACTCTTTGACCCTCACCCCCAGGCCCACACACACACAAAGGGTACAATATGTCTATGAAAACAGACCTATTAATTTGATGTATCGTGTGAAGGAAAGAGCATCAATTACCTCTCCCTGTATTCTCCTGCCTTTGCTCACAGGTTAGCATTTATCCCTTAGAAATGATGTGGCTCAAGACATCCAAGAGTTAGTATCTATGACTGGATTCTGACCTCTATGCCTAGAAACAAAGAGAAGAAATGATGTTGGGCCTCAAGGCATCATCCAAAAAAGACCCAAATGACATCAATGCAAGCCCCTTGCTCAATCGCTTGGACTCAAATAGCCCAAGATGTCTGCCTCCAAATAGGCTACCTTCAGACCAGTTCACCCACTTCCAAAGCTGTTACAGCAGAAGTTAAATATCATATTTCATTGGCTTATTTATATTTTTAGGTATACTTAAAGAACTAATTACTTTATCATTATTAACTAACTAGGGGCCCAGTGCACAAATTTGTGCACCTTGAAAGGAACAATGGGCCGTGAGGCTGTGGTGGGCACAAGGGCAGGTCTCAGCCCATCCTCTGTGACCCTCCCAGCCTCTCCTGCCCTGCCCCCCGGTACCCTGTCTGCCAGTACCACTCTCACCGCCACTGCTCCCATGCCCTGACGGCACCGGCCCTGCTTGTGCCCACTGACTGTACAGATCAATTGGTGCCAGCAGTGGGTGAGAGTGGGGCCTGTGCCATGAGTGGGTGTGAGTGGTGGCTGCTGCCCTGATCACCTCTCAGAAGCAGGGGGAAGAAGAGAAGCCCTGAGGGGTGATCGGGGCTGGCAGCTGCTGCTCACACCTGCTGACAGTACCCAGTGATTGGGACCA
Organism: Myotis myotis; assembly: GCF_014108235.1. Lineage (NCBI taxonomy): Eukaryota > Metazoa > Chordata > Mammalia > Chiroptera > Vespertilionidae > Myotis > Myotis myotis. The sequence continues at coordinate 48,383,336 of NW_023416401.1, forward strand.
GTGCCGGGTGCCACCAGCGAGTGTGAGCTGCGGCTCCAGTGCTGGCTGTGGGTGTGAGTGGAGCCAGTGCTGTCAGTGGGTATGAGTGGTGGCTCTGGCAGGAGGAGCAAGCGAGGCTGTCGCCAGCAGTGGGTGCAAGAGGCAGTTTCCGGCTCCAATTGCCCCTCAGGAGCAGGGGGAGGTGGAGAAGCCCTGAGGGATGATCAGGGCCAGCAGCCACCGCTCACACCTGCTGACAGCACCAAGTGATTGGAGCCGGTGCCAGGCACCGGCAGCGGGTGCAAGCAGTGGCTCCAGCACCAGAAGCAAGTGTGAGTGGGGCCAGCGCTGGCAGCAGGTGTGAACGCCCAGCAGGACCATGGTACGTGGGAGCAAAGAATTTTCAGTAACCACCAGAGGCTCGCCTCAATGACAGCAACCGGTGCCCTGCCTTGGTCTGGCAGCCCCGCTCACCTGCTCCACCATCCTGCCTCGGCCAACGCCTGCCATGTTCTGCTCTCTTCTGCTTGCTGCCAACACTCCTATGTTCCACACGTGCCCCCTAGTGGTCAGCGCACGTTATAGCGATCGGTTATCTGGTTGTTCGACCTTTCAGTCCATTTGCATATTAGGGTTTTATATATATAGATTATATTAATTACAAACCCAAAATTTAACTCAAATAATAAATTAAAAGACTTGTGGCCTTTGCTCATTGATCATAGCAGGGCTGCCTTTAATCCATATAGTAAAATTAGTATATCCTGAACCAAAACATACAAAATTATTTGTAATTTTACGTTTCCAAATGAGATCATAGAATTCACATTCACAAGAAATCCTTAATCATGAGCTCTGTCTTTTCTACTATCCAAGGCTGAAGTACTTGGTCTGGAGATAACATGTCAGGGCTCACTTCAGCACTTCAAAATACAAACTCTGACAGGCTAAAGTCATTCCTCAGGGAACACAAAATAAGCAGAGCTAGAATATGCACAGTAAGCCATGTCTGAGACTCACCAGCTTTCATTCATTGTGCTTTCTGTTTAATACAAATAGTCCTTAGATGGAGGAAGTTCCAATTGTTTTACTAGAAAACATTTTTAGATACAGCCATCTTAGCCACTATTCCACATCTCACATAAGGGGAGTTAGTGCCATTTTCTCTGTGATAGATGACCTATGTATTTGGGAAGAAATGCCATTAAAATATACAATCCTATTATTAAAATTGACTAAAATAAAAAAATAGACTTCAAAGGTAGAAACATTCTGATATAGTCTTGAAATAGAAATGTCAGGGAGCATGGAAAAGCCATTCCAATTACTGCTGAATCCAGGGTGGCCTGCCTTTATTTTTCCATCAGTGGGCAAGGTAAATGGCCCTATGTCTCAGCTTGATGGCTCAAACCTTGCTCCTTAATGGGCTGGCTCTATGGCCACTGAATTTTGTCTTATTACAGTACATTCTGATGCTACTTCCTATCAATTCTCTCTGTCAGGGCTGCCTGCCTCTCAGCCCCCGCATCTTCATCCACTGGTACTACACATGCATACAGGCCCATCAAACCCTGTCACCTCCAGGGCAGCCAAATCTGGCACCAGAAGAGTATGTTCAGAGCTGCACCATCAAGGTTGAAAACCTTTCATTTAGTGTCAGAGCTCTTATTAAGCCAAGCGCCTTGTTCCAAAATGTATCTACCCGGGCACAGAAAGTTGGTTAGAGGAATCCACATATTTTTGCAGGATGCTGAAATTTCTGCAGTTTTGTTTTGCTTTTCATAATCAATTATTTTTTCACATGCTTACACACGTTAGCTTTCAGTTACAGATTTCCCCTTGTCGCCAATTGGAACTATTTTGTATGGACAAGGAGCAGTAAAAGGCAGAAATAAGAGAGGATAAACAAGTAACTGTCAAATGCTTCATTGAATGTAAAACAGGAGGATAACTCAGGTTTAATGGACGGAATTCAGGTTTAAGATTACCTTTATTTTGACATTGTATTTTCCTTGGAAATATCCATATATACACATAAAAAATAACAACCACTATGTCCTGTGTACTTAAAACTTTGGGTGGTGCTCTGGGAGAAATAGGCACTCTGTGATAACTTGCAGTCCAGTTTTTAAAAATGTGTCAAAATTTGAGAACAGAAAATTTTGTATAATACAAACAATGTATACGGCATTTGCTTAGAATAGAGGTCCTAGAGTGAATTAGAGAAGGCCAAAAAAATTCCTGATGACACTTGACAGAGTCCTGAGATAGAGGTAGAATTTTAAAAGGTGTAGGAGGAAAGCATTCCAAAATGATTTTGGCCTGTAAGACTTTAAGCAGAGAACCCAATTGAGCCTGCCCAGATTTATGACCTACAGAACTTTGAGATAAGTAATAGATGTTTTCAGCTATTACATTTGAGTTAATTTTATTACACTGTCATGCAAAACTAAATACACAAGAACTTTATCATTATGAGTGTAATAGACACATGCTATAATGCCTAGAAGTCATAATTTCTTCTTTTTTATTAACATATTCAGTGTTCTTTGAGGATCTACTCCTATATGAATTCTTGATGTGACAGCTAAAGATTGGTAAGTTGCTCTCCATTTCCCTCGCTGGAAAGTGAGTTTGTGACACTCAAAAAGTCCCACTTAACGCGTTTCCCCTGGACTTTGAATGTAGAATAGAATAATGCAGGAGTGAAAACATTTGGAACAATTATCTTGAAGTGGGCACCTTGACCATCTATCACATTGTTTTGAGATCCCCTTTGACTCTCTGACTTCTTGATACCATTTAAAGTTTCTTTTACTCTTTAAACCATGTTTCTACTGCTTATACCAGAAGAACCATAATATCACACTGAAGCCCTCATATTAAATGAATTCTTTGAAATTTAATCCCGGGCTTTTAAAACACAGAAAGCAAAGTGCCATAATGCTTTCTAATTCAATCCCTGCAGTGAGTGATTTGGAGGTAATTAAAATAATTGAGGAGCTGAAAACTGCACCATGGAAGAAAACCTAAATGATCTTGGGTATGGTGATGCCTTTTACATATAATACTAAACACATAATCCATGAAAAAAATATCAATATGCTGAATTTCATTAAAATTAGAAATTTCTTCCCTATGAATGGCAATATCAATAGAATGAAAAGACAAAATATGAACTGGAAGAAAATATTAGCAAAAGACACATCTGATAAAAGATTGTTAAACAAATTATAAAAAGAACACTTAAAATTCAACTATAAGAAAACAAATAACCCAATTAAAAAATGAGCCAATGGCCTTAACAGAGACCTCCCCAAAAAAGATATACAGATGGCAAGTAAGCATACTCCACATCATATATCATCAGCGAATGCAAATTAAAACAACAATAAGATACTACTACATGCTTATTAAAATGGCTAAAATCCAGAACACTGACAACACCAAATGCTGGCAAGGATGTGAGGCAATAGGAACTCTCATTCACTGCTGATGGGAATGTAAAATGGTACAGCAATTTAGAAGACAGTGTAGTATCATTTTCTTACAAAACTAAACATACTATAGTCATTTGATCAAGCAATCAGTGAAAAACTATGTCCACACAAAAATCTGTATATGAGTGTTATAGCAGCTTTATTTTTAATTTCAAAAACTTGGAATCAACCAGATATCCTTCGTTAGGTAAATGGATAAACTGTGGTACATACAGACAATGGAATATTATTTAGTGCTGAACAGAAATCATCTATAAAGCCATGAAAACACACGGAGGAAACTTAAGTGACTATTACTAAGTGACAAAAAGTCTATCTAAAAATCTATATAGACTGGCCGGTGTGGCTCAGTGGTTGAGTTTCAAGCCATGAATCAAGCGGTCACTGGTTCGATTCCCAGTCAGGGCATATTCCTGGGTTTTGGGCTCAATCCCCAGTACAGGACATGCAGGAGGCAGCTGATCGATGATATTTCTCTCTCAATGAAGTCTGTATCTCCCTATCCCTCTCCCTTCCTCTCTCTCTCTCTCTCTCTCTCTCTCTCTCTCTCAATAAAAACATATTTTTAAAAACATTTAATAAATAAAAAATAAATAAAATTCTTCATGGTGTATGATTCCAAATATACGATGTTATGGAGAAGGCAAAATTACCAAGACTGTAAAAAGATCTGTGGTTGCCAAGGGTGGAGAGGAGAGATGAACAGGCAGAGCACAGAGGATTTTTAAGCCAGAGAAAATACTGTGTGTGTGACAGTGTACTGACGTATATATATTAGTATACTTTTGTAAATCTATGTACAACACCATTAGTGAATCTTAAGATAAATTATAGACTTTGGGTAATTATATGTCACTGTTGATTCATCCTTTGTAAAAAATGGCCACTCTGGTAAGTAATGTTGATAATGGCTCTGCATATGTGGGGGTGGATTACATATGGGAAATCTCTTTAACTTCCTCTCAAATTTCTTGTAAATCTAAACTTGCTCTAAAAAAATAAAGTCTTTAACAAAAAGAAAATGCATTTTTGAATGAGGAAAATAAATGTGCTGTCCATTTTCATATTATAGTTAGGAGCCACAGGTTGGGTAATAGTATAGTACTCTCTTAGACATTCTGATTGGCTAAAGTTTGTCTTCCATGTAATTTCCATGATTTCCAGTTACCTAGAAAACTCATGGCAAGTATTTTCATTAAAGCTGAGAAAATTAGAGTAAGTACGTGAGAACTCTCTTTTTCTGATTTCTAGGCAAATATTATAATGGTTTAAGACAAAATTCTACTCAGTTATAAGAAAAAAAATATGAGAATGTTCTTTTCTTCCCTGGATCTTACTTAGTCATAGGAATTGTCTGGCCTAGCTGCATTCTTGTCTTTTTTAATCTATATTGATAAATTCCCATTCCCTGATCTGAAATGAGGCAAATGATTAGTTTCTAATCTTTAGGTGTTTTGTACTAGATATGAATGTTCCTGAGTCAAAAAAAAAACAAAAAACAAAAACCCAAAAAACAACAACCCATGATTCACTGAGGATTTGCAAAAAGTCCCACTAGAAAAGTCACTGTCTCATAGAACAAGCCCAGAGTTCCTAATTAAGCAGTATAAATTATCTTTAGAAACTTGTGTATATTTACTTGTCTAGGGAATCTGGAAATTGAACACCCATGTAATTTATCTTTCTTGACAGTTCTTAAAAGAGGAAGTGAGAGTACTCTTATGATTTTGGTGGCATTATTGCTCATGGTTACTGGTTGTATAATCTAAATACCTTCATTTGAACTGTAGCTAATTTAATTTCATTGTTCACTAAGCTTATTATCAGTAGACTTCTAAATTCTGGTCTATGAATAGCCAATAATTGCAATCTTTAGCAGAAAATGAAAATCTCTAAGTTGTCCTACTCCTCTAAAATCTTTCATGGAACTACAGCGATTCCATTTGTCTAGTACTTAACTAGACCAGAGCCATGAAAAGGTGTATACAATATTTTCTGAATCTAGTTTTTGTTGTTGTTTTGCTTTTCCATATTTTTTAGTCTGAGCTAAATAGGCAGTCTAAGGGATGTCCAGGCTCAAATGTTGTTCTTAAGTGAAAGTAAGTTATAAACATTTAAAAAGTACATCTGTCTTAGGTATATGTAATATATCACCCAGTTTTTAGTATAATGGGAAGGCTGTGGAATTCACGATCAGAAAATCCAGGGTTTGAATTCAACTTTCTCATTTGACTGTGTAATCTTGAATTAGATTCTTAAACATTCTGAACCTCAGTTTCTCAATGCACAAATGTGACAACTAATATTTATATGACAAGCGCCTGCCTTGTAATGCTCAAGGCATAGAAACATGGTGGAAGAGTTTAGAAAAATGGTTAACTGAATGTCTTTAGAAAGATATTATAAAAGCAATAACAATTACACCTGAATCTTGTAGTTCAAGTATGATTGGTACCTTAGGAGCCGAAGGGTCTTGAATTAATTGTTAATCTTTCTAGAAATCATCTTTCTTATTTTAAAAGATAAAATGTGAAAAGCAAAAGTCCAATACAATTATGCGACCTAATTTTGTAATTTAACTCATATTTTTCAGCAGTAATTCTATCATATGCAACTACTTTTAGATTTTATTAGTCTTGGCCATTGTAAACTGCTGTCAAATATTCCTGTCCTCCAATAATTCATGGCAGTTTTCATAGGAGAATAGAGGAGCTACAGCTCCTAGTGTTAGCTGAGAAGTGCCTGCCCAGATAGGAGCTGTAGCTCCTAGTGTTAGCTCCCTTGCATCCAATGGGTCTAATTTAATAGTTCCTGCTCATAAAATGGAAAGTAAAGTTAATATGCAATACTGTAACATCCCTTTGGGGAGGGGGAGTTGCTGCTAGAAAAGAACAATAATTAGGGAAAGAAATAGTAGAAAATGAGTTTATATAAATACACATATATGTATTCACATATATTTGTATGTGTGTGGGTATCTTGAAATTTACCTAATATTAAAGATTCTGACTTGAAATATACCACTTTTGCAAAAAAAACCTTATCATAAGTAAATGTTAAATTCGTAATGAGAGAGAATTACAGAGACCATGAAACCTATAATTTTTCACCAATGGTAAGAATTTATTGGGGTTTTAAAATTATATGTAAGCAAAATTAGAAAAAAAACATAACTGGGTTTTTTTCATAGAAACCTTTGAAATAATTTTGGAATAGTAGTGGTAGTTTTAGTTTTCAAGTCAAAGGTCACTTTATTTCAAATTAACATTTATAAATGCTGGGCTATGTGGAAACCTCACTCTCCCCTTGCTCAGTCACATGGAAAAAATGTTCAAACAACACCTGTTCAACTCTTAGATTCTTGAGACAGCATTGAGACTGTTGTGAACACAAAAGAAACACTTTTTGAAACAACAAGGTAAGCATTTATTCTTTCGTTGACAGAATAAACATATGGGAGTTGCTTTTTTCCCTGGGAGTATTCAAGTCTCTCTAACCACTTTCCAACATGTTAAGTTAAAATGTTAGAATGCTGTTTATTCACACATGATTATTTGTTTTATAGGTCATCCAGGACAAATTCTATCCAATATAGACTTTATTATTTAAAATAATTGTTTAAAAGTGGTGCATTTTTCTTATTGTAGAAATAAAGCAACCAGCCTTAGAGAATTCAAAGACATATAACTATTAAATGTCTGGAGAGAAATAACTACAACAAGAACAGTAATGATTGCTTACATTGAACATTCAGTGTCAGACATTGCATGAAACTCAGGTGAGTTAGCTCATTTCATCTTTATAGCACCATATGATGTCTTATCACCTCATTTAGAGATGGTAAACCAAGGCACAGAGAGGAACTACCTTGCCCAAAGCCGAAATCTTTTTGGAGCCCAGGCAGACGGGCTCTAGAGTCTGTGCATGACCCTCCCCCTCCCCCTCCACACTCCCATATACACACTTTTACCCAAGAGGCCTCTCCTTTTGTAGAACAACGGGCATTTAGAGAGCTGGGTTTCATGGGAAAGGGTATCGGATCCTTCAATATCATTATCCTTAATCACACTCCAACAAAAAATAGAAGCACCAAAGTGCTGGCCTCTTTTTAAATCCCAAAAGGCAGATGGTTATTTTTAATACACTGACCCAATTGCATGTGGTGATCCAAGGTTGGCATAAAACTCCAGAGAGAGCCCGAAGTATCAACTAAGTTGATGTTGGACAAAATAATCTTAAAACAGCATTTCTTGATTTTAGGTTTAATTGCTCACCCAGAGCTATCACACTCTCCTAGATTAAATTGAGAGAGTTCGGCCAGGAGTGCAAGAGGACTTGGGTATTGAAAAAAGTATAAAATTATAGCACTAGACTTTTCAGAAAGATGCTGGCATCTACAGTAAGTATTCCAAAAACAGTAGAAATAGACATCTCAGAGCAGTAGTCATCATTATTCTAGAGTGCTAAAATGGGATAATAACAGGTAATCTGGATTAGGGCAGTGAGGCCATGTCATAAATTGCTATATCCCAGTGTAATGAGAATTGGGGTTGCAGAACCACCCACATGATTTGATAGGAAACTCTTGGCAACCTTTTCAAGCACAGCTGGGGAGGGGGGCTTTCAGGCACCTCTGATGACTCAGAACAGAGAATTACTGATCTAGTTGCAACAGAGATAAAATATCTTGCCTACAAAATATGTAAACTACTAGAACAATGTCCGACATATATATTTTATAATACCTTTTAAAATATATTCTATCTATATTGTCTTATTAACTGCTCATATGACGTTGTGAGATAATTTTTTTAGAAGACTGAAACAAATTTGATAAAAGACATCTGGTTGTGGACACACATTCAGTATAAAATATATTGTTGAAGGCTTTGTTAGGTTCTAAAATTAGATGTATCATGGAAGTACACCAAAATTATTTTCTCTTATTATTGAACTAGAGGACCGGTGCACGAAATTCGAGTGGGGGGGTGGGGTCCCCTCAGCCCAGCCTGTACCCTCTCCAATCCAGGATCCCTTGGGATCAGGCCTAAACCGGCAGTCAGACATCCCTCTCACAATCCTGGATTGCTGGCTCCTAATCACTCACCTGCCTGCCTGGACGCCCCTAACTGCCCCTCCTGCTGGCCTGGTCACCCCTAACTGCTCCCTCCCTGCCGGCCTGGTCATTTCTGACACCACACCCCCCGCTAGCCTCCTTGGAGATTCTTCAGTTCAGGAACCTGACTTGCTTTATAGCCAGGTGCAAACATTTTACAGTTTAACCAAATGTCTGTGAAGCATTTTTACATGCCTCATCTCATTTGATCCTCACAGAAGTCCTGGAGTAGGTGGATAGGAAATTCAGTAGAATCCCATTTTCTTTTCATTAGTCGGAAAATGGAGATTTAGAAAGTTTAGAAACTTGACCCGAATGAAAAGAAGAAATGGTGGAACTTGAATATGACTTCAGGGTTTTTCACTGCACAGAATATGGTCAAACACTGCTGCAGTTAAATATTTTACCCTTTGTTCTCCCTGCGTGATCTACAATAATAATCTGCTTCGTATTGATATTTACTGCTGTGTTGCTGACAATTACCTGAAAGAGAAGTTGGGGTGGTTCACTGGGCTGAAAAAACTGATGATGCCGAAAAGGAAAATTTTCCCATCGAATTTCTTAATAGCATTACTCCTTCAGGAATGCCATGTCATAAATTAAAATTGAAAGTAGATGCAATCATCATGCTACTGAGAAATCTTAATAGTAAATGGGGTCTTTGTAATGGTACTAGATTTATTATCACAGGATTGTGACCTAACATAATCAAGGCTGAAGTATTAACAAGATCTGCGAAAGGAGAGGTTGTTCTGATTTCAAGAATCGATTTGTCCCCGTCTGACACTGGCCTCCCATTTAAATTAATTCGAAGACAGTTTCCCATGATGCCAGCATTTGCAATGACTATTAATAAATCACAAGGGCAAACTCGAGACAGAGTAGGAATATTCCTACCTGAACATGTTTTGGGACATCGTCAGTTATATATTACTTTCTCTTGAGTTCGAAGAGCGTGTGACGTTAAAGTTAAAGTTGTAAATGCTTCATCACAAGGGAAATTAATCAAGCACTCTGAAAGTGTTTTTACTCTTAATGTGGTATACAGGGAGATATTAGAATAAGTTTAATCAATTTATTGGTCATTGTTTTTCTCAATGTTGTTTTTATCTTTGCTGTTGTTATATCATGTTATTGTTTATTTATTAATCAATTTATATATTATTTTCATATACATTTTGTTACTTTTCTTTCATCTCTGACACTTCTATTATAGAGAAAGGGTGAATAGCAATATTAAAATATTTCTTCTAATTAATTTCCTTTCAATGTGCATGAATTCATGTACCAGGTGACTAGTAACATAATGATGAATCAAAGAGATAAGTCACATTGATCTATATTTCATATTTAATAACTACATTGACAACAGTGTCCTAAGCATTTGGAAGCATTAGTACTGGATGATATTCTGGAATGAGAATGAGAAAAGGATGCGGGAGGCAGCACTGAGATGTGGTTTACAGCAGAAGTCAGCAAACGTGATTTGTAAATGCCAGATAAAAAAAATGTTTGATGTTGTGGGCATACCCATACCATCTCTTTCATAACCAGTCAACTCTGCTGTAGACAAAACATACACAACTTTAAACAGTCAAGTCCCTACAAAACATTATTTACATAAAGAGTTAGCAGGCTGGACAGAGTATGCCAACCCAAAAGTCAATGTGGGAGGGGCCTTCAGGGACAGATCCCATTCTGGGATTGTTAGAAACTGGGCTGCATGCTAGCAATACCACAAACTGACTAAGAGAAATATCCTAAGTATGTATATACCAGCCTCATGGAATGGTCATACCAATGACATAATGGGTTAACATGTGAGATTGCTATGTAACTGTATTCAGGTAATAAAAACCAATTTCCAAATGAGAAAACTAGAGGAATCCCTGCTCCAGTACCTCTGTCTGTGACTGTGAATGCTCTGTGTATATTATAGCAGTAGACATATTATTTTACAAAATTTCATTTACTATTGACTCAGAGGTCTATGTCTATTTTGTTGATAACAGTCAATATACAACCATACATAATATGAGTTAATTCTTTCTGCAATGTATCTTGGCCTCTTTCTCAACCAAATATGACACTTTGTCAGAATGAAGGAACATATAGGCAAGAGTAATGTATGCAGAGGAGCAGTCTGGGTTTAAAAGTACGAGTGAGACTATAGATGAAAAAGGAAAGAATGAGAAGTCAGAGGTGATCATGTGGAGTTTTATTTTATCTATAATAATAAAAGTATAACATGCTAATTAGACCAGACAGCTGAACGACCTTCAGGATGTCATTCCAGATGTCCTTCCGGATAAAGCCATGGTGGCAGGGGCCAAGGTAGAGGCAGTTAGGGGTGATCAGGTAGGCAGGCAGAGGCGGTTAGGGGCGGTCAGGCAAGCAGTTAGGGGCGATCAGGCAGGCAGACAAGCGGTTAGAAGCCAGTGGTCCCAGATTGCAAGAGCGATGTCTGACTGCCGGTTTAGGCCCAACCAACTGGGCCTAAACCGGCAGTCGGACATCCCCTGAGGGGTCCTGGATTGCGAGAAGGTACAGGCTGGGCTGAGGGACCCCCCCCCTTGCAAGAATTTTGTGCACCAGGCCTCTAGTTTAAAATAAATAGCTCCTGGCATGATGTCATGCACGTGGCAGATACTCAAGGCAAATTTTTAATAATAAATTAATAATACATTTAATAATATTAACAAGTGACACCTCCAGTTACACTGTCAACAAGAACTCATACCCACATTTCAGAACATTTTCAATAAAATTGAGCATTGGCTAAAATTATGAGGTGGGAAGGAGAAATATATTTGATTTTTAATTATCATACACATGGTTCATATTAGTTTTAAAAGACAAAATCATTATATTTTCACAGGTTTCTAACTCATACTCTTTTTACTTCCCTGGGCCTCTGTGTTTGCTCCTCTGGGGGAACAGGTGCCCTTCCCACAGTGCCCACCCTCTATTATTAACCCACCAGCATGTTGCTTACTTCTCAAGGCCTGATGCTACTTGAATTCCTCCTGCTCAAGGCCCTATTTCATATTTTCCACCAGAATTAATTGTTCTTTCCTCAGCTCTCCCATGGCAAAGCTTGTTATTAGCAAATTAATTTTCTCATGGTTTACTTAATTATTTATATGCTTATGTTCCACATAAGAGTTCAACTTCTCCATAGTGGTGATTGTACTCTGTGAGCAGTTGTTGGGCCTGACTCATGACCCTGTCCAGAGCAGGTTCTCAAACCATGTTTGTGCAATCAAATTGCGTGCCAGGGATACGGTATCGGCATTGCAACATTCCATATTTGATTGCGAGTATTTCAGCCATGAAAAATGGTGTGCAGGATGTATTTTTCAAAATTGAGACTAATTAAAATTAATTTTCTTCTGAGAGTCATTTTAGAATTTCACTACAGTTGTGTGATAATTAGGGATGCTCAGGGTTGGCACTGAACTGGGAGTCACTGGTCCATCAAACGTGACCCACTGTAGTTGCTCCCGTGCGGCTATTAATATCACCAACTGCAAAATGTATCAAGGTTTATTAAATGAAAATCTCATAAAGGTTTGCAAATAAAGCAGTGCTATGCAATATGGATGGTATGTGGTTCCGTTCCCTTAAGAGGAAGATAATTAATAAACAAAGTAAAGCAACTGTGTGTTTATTCTCAGGAGTGTCCTTCAAGGACATGAATGGGAAGTGTGGTGCACTTAATTCATGCACTTAGGAGAAATAAGGCATGAAGTATATGCAAAAAATAGAGTCAATTCAAATCTTTTAGACTTGTAATGAAATAAAAGTGATGGCTCTGAGTGCACATATTAATTATACAGCAATCAATATTTTGATTTTAGATCTACTAAAAAATAATTTTTCTTCTTTTTCTTCTTCTTCATTTCCAATATAGGTTGAGGGCTAGGCTCAAGCCAACTGGAATATGAGTGAATCCCCAAAGGATGGAGGTCCTCTCCTGAATCAAGTAGCCTTTAGAGGTAGGCTCTGGTATGAAGAGGTCAATTACTCAGAGCTGTAGTTGTTATGGTGTGGAGAGAGGTGAAGGGTGACACTTCATTAAAGCAAAAAAGTGAAAAGCTGGGGATTTAATAGAACTAGATGACAGCACACATAGACAGAGTGAGAAAGCTTTCCCATAGAACCAGTGCTCTCTGGAGGGAGGGAGCTTAATTCTTACTGTCATCAGGCTGAGGGAAAGCGTGGCCCTAGTTAATTTCATTTCTCTCAGGAGGGAAACCATCTGGGCAGAGACAGGCATACAGGTTAGTGAGAGGAAGCTTGTGGCTGTCTGAGATGCCCATGGACCTAGAAAACAGACTCCCCTGGCACCAGCTCACAGGTATGAACTTTCTGAACAAAGCCAGAAATAGCCTGGAGAATGTATCAAAATAATGAGAATCCCTGCTTTTATTATTTAAGTGTTTAAAATGTTCGATCCTTCAGTTATGTCATAATATGGCCCATAGATTGGCAGCATAGATAGTCCAGCAGCTGTCACTGCAGAAAGATTTAACAAGGAAGATTTTATTCCCCAGCTAATCTAAGAGCTGTTTTTAAGATCAGAAATAGTATATATAAAAGAAATAGTATATATAAAAGGTAAAATTAAGTTTAGTCCATATTGCTAGGTTGAACACAAAACTCAATATTGGAAGTTTACTTTTAGCTAGAGATGTAACTAAAAGTGGAGAATACAGCAAAAGTCAACTCTAGAAATTAAAATAATTTAAGCTAATCAATTGTGTTTTAATATCTATTAAATTATTCATCACAACCCTGTCTTCTAAAATGAAAAACAAAGTACAAAACAAGACGATTCTTTATTATAAAATGACTTCTATTATTTGGCCAAACATTTTCCATTTTGACATCAGATTTCCTAATTTCAAATATGCCAAATACACTCTTTAAAACTATTTCAATGGTATTCAAGTCCCAATATGCTGAGAATGACTAATATATTTTAAAGCAATTAATTTTGTATAAATAAAAAATTGCAAGCATGAAGAAAATTAAAAAGGTGCTAATTAATTTCCATTGTTTGGAGATAAAAAAGTGGGAATCTTTTCTTTTTATAGTTCACTAGAGGCCTGGTGCATGAAATTTGTGCATGGGTACAGTCCCTAGGACTAGTCCATGATCAGGGCCATCTTCCCCAGCTGCCAGCAGCCAGCCCTGCCCGCCACTGCCACCCACCCTTGGTTCCCCATTCACCATCGGGGAATTGGAGCCTGCTGGCCAGGGGGAGGGACCGAGAGGTGGTCAGTGTGCCTCATAGCAACTGGTCGAGCAGTTGTTCTGGTTGTTCCACTGTTAGGTCGATTTGCATATTACTCTTTTATATATATAGATATGCTCCAATCCTTCAACTTCCAGGGAAAGAGGCAAAGGAGGGTTGCTGAAAGTGATAAGGGAGGCAGCAGGGTAAACTTTTTTTGGGGGGGAGGGAGAATTTCCTCTTGATGAGGAGCTTCAAAGGACAGCAACCTACTTCTGCTACCCTCTGTCTCCAGAGACACAATTTCTGATTGGCATCTGGTAGGACAGAGCAGTTGCAGATACAGGACTAGGAGCGCCTTTCTTCATGCAGCTCCCTGGAGAGTCTCTTCCGGCCAAGGAAAGCTTTGTTCTAACCATTTCTCCCAGAGCCAGGGCTGCTGGGTGGTCTGGGCAGGAGGGAAGAATGGAGGTGAGGCAGGGCAAGAAGAAGTCTGGGGTAGAAGACTGGGGGAGTAAGAGGGACCAGCAGATGCCAGAAAAGGGGAAAGGGTCTACAGAATCAGATGGGAGTCTGCGAGGGTGAGTATAGACGAAGTCCCTTCCCCAGACCCTGCAATCCCAGGTGGCTAGTGGGAGAGGTCCATAGCGAGGTGCTGAGCCTCCTACACTTTGTGTCTGAGGCTCCAGAACATGTGGCCAACACACCTTGCACCCGCCACCCCTGCCAAAGTGCTGCCATTTGGGACACATTTGCAGACACATGGATTATTTTTAAGTTAATGCTTTTTAATTCACTCTGTTTCCCACTAGTCATTTTTAATTGAAAGGGCAGATTCTGCTGGTGTGTGTTCCTTTGCGGGCAGCAGGGTGTTCTCCACAGGCAGAGATCCAATGAGAGACAGAGACAGAAGGCCCAGCGAAACTTGGGGAATGAGTAAACAGGATCAGAGAGCAAGGAACAGGGAGAGAGATGCACAGGGAGAGACGGACACATGGCACAGGGTGCTGTGGATGGGGACAGAGCTTCCCGGCCCGGTGAGAGGGCTCATTGCAGCAGCAGCTCCGTGGGCACGTTCACCCTGGGCACAGCTCCCAGGCCCAGGGAGTCTTCGAACTGAAAGCCCTGGATAATTAGAGCTAATTTCATTGTGCAAACAGCCACAGCTGAGGCTGGGCTGGCCACCCCTCTCCCGAACTTCCTCCTGCATTCTGGCCCCAGCAAAGGGGCTTTGCTGGCACATCTGGGGCTGAGCACCTTGGGGAAGGGCACACAGGCGGAGAGTCCATGGAGTCCAGGGGTTGGGGTGAGCCCTCCGCCTCCAGAGCACCCCCCACAATTACACAGTTCAGCACGTGCTGTGGCCCGGGATGGCAGGTCACACCCGGTTAGAAATTGGACCAGAACTTGGTCTAAGCTCCCCTTGGCCTTGTGCTGAGCAGGCCCTGGTGGCATGGGCCCCAGCATTTGGGTCCTTAGGTTTCTATTATCTTGGCCTCCTGAGCATTCCCGTCCTTGTATCCTGCCACAGGGAGTGCCTCTTTGGAGCTGAGGCTGCGGGTGAGGAAGGGACAGAGTCTGGTGCTTGGCTTTTGGTGATCAGTTTGTCTCTGCCTGCATGCGCCACAGGACCCCAAAAGAGTGACTTTCCTGAGCTTTCGGTTATATGTCCACACCGTGCACACCTCCTCTGAGACACGGAGTCCAAGGGGAAGGAGGAAGGTGCGAATTCCTCACGTGTGAAGGCGGCTTTATACTTTGAACTGCTAGCTTGAATCAGTGATCTAATTTTGTAGTTTCAGGAACCTTTGGCGGGTTGTTTGGAGTGGTGGAAGGGTAGGGTTTTATATTTCTATAGAGGCCTGGTGCACGGGTGGGGGCCAGCAGCCTGCCCTGATGGGGGCTCCCAATCAGGGTGGGGGTCCCTGCTGGGGGATGGGGCCGGCCGGGTGAGGGGCCACGGTCGGCCATTCTTGTCATTGTGGCCATTCTGGTTGTTCCTCCATTTTGGTTGCTGGGCTTCTATTATATAGGATACTATTACAGATGACCCCACCCTCCCCGTTCTTCTCCCCTTTGCTCACCTCCACTCAGTCCTCTTTCTGGCCATCACCACACTGTTGCCTGTGTCCATGGGCTATCTATAATAATAAAAGTCTAATATGCTAATTAGACCAGAAATCCTTCTGGAGGAAGCTGAGGCAGCAGGGGGCAAGACAGAGGCAGCAGCCACTGCGGGTGGGGGCCGAGGCAGTCACCGTGGCAGCGGGGCTGAGCCCCTTTCACAAACTTTGTGCGTCGGGCCTCTAGTGCATACATATTCTCTGGCTTATCTCTTCACCTTCGTTCACCCATTCACCCACTACCATCCTCTCCTTTGACTTCTGTCAGTCTGTTACATGTATTCATGTGTCTGGTTCTATTTTGTTTGTCAGTTTATTTTGTTCATTAAATTCAACAAATTAGTGAGATCAATATGGTATTTGTCTTTCTCTGACTGGCTTATTTTGCTTAGCATAATACTCTCCAGGTCCAGAATCTTGAAATACACTTACTGACACAAGTGAGAGCTTCACCATGTCCCCTTTGACTGAATAGAATCCCACGTTAAAGCAAAACAAGAATTAATAATTCTTTCAAATTATAGCTCTGTATGTTTTCTTAAGTGTTTTATTCATTGTACTATTTACTCATTTGATAAGTGTGATTGGAAGAGAGAACATGTAAAACCTGTCAAGATTATAAAGCTAAGCAGGGCTTTTCAATCAATAATAAAATTTAATAATAAGGATCAGTTGTAATTCCTTGATAATAATAAATTGCCTTCCCTATCTGTAGCAGTATACACATAACATACACATTAAATATATATAAACATGGAATTGTTAAGAAAATGAGAATTAGAAAACATACATACATATATTTGCATATTTTAAACTAATGGCTCCAAACCTTTGAAATTATCCACTTAGTATGTTTTCGAACAGTTTAGACAAGGGTGTCTCCATGGATTTAACATGTGCAGATTTGTAGAAACATGCTTTACCATATGATGATCAGTGAACCTCTGAAGAACAAAAAATATTTTATAGGCATTTCCCTCTCAATGAAAAGTATTGCAGTCTTCTAAGAAGTTTTATAGTTCATATTTTCACAATAAAATCACTTAGATTTTATCTTGCATAGATTTGTTTGTTCAGTTAATTTCAACAGCTAGTGAGGGTGAAACTGGAATTAAGACTAAAATTGTCTAACAACAAAACCTAAGCTCAGAATGACTCATTTCTGTTTCCTGAAATTTCCCAAATGGAATATATGTTGTTTTTTCTTCCTGTTCATGTATGGTGTATAAGGATACAAACTAAGTTGTAGTAATGGAGTCGCTGAATTAGATTGAATTACATTTCTTGCTACAAACAAAAACATCCAGAAGGGAGTAGTCCAGGTTGCAGAGTACACTTGCTCTAGGAGGTCATGTAGAGACTAAGGCTCCACTCTGCCCTCTGCTACATCACTTCCTGGAGCTCACAGTTATCCATATCACTTATGCTGCCTCGCCAGCCTCCACATTCCAGACTTTTGGAAAGAGGAAATCTGTGATGAATGGGACATCACTGAGAAGTTCCTTAAGTTGCAAAGATCACCCTCAGACATATCCCATGAGTCTAAACTTAGTCATGTGGACCAAACCCATCTACACAGACAGAGAAGATGATCTGTAACTGGGAAGCAGTGTCCCCAACTAAGACCGGAAGCTTAATGTCATGCAGGAAATTAGGAATGTTGGCCACACTATAGTTAGATTTCTCTTAAAGGAGAATTCTCATCAGCTTATACAAATTAGGGAAACTACTAATATTGCAAGATAATTAGAAAGATTAACACAGTAGATATCATATGCTTATGCTCCTAAATAGAAACAGAGTATATGGTGACTGTACATAGCGTTAAAAAACAAAGTTGAACAAGAAAGGTACTATTAGAGCAAAAAAATATGAGCAAAGTAAGAGAGAAGTGGAGAAAAATGTGTACATAGAAAAGAAAGAAATGTAAAAGAATAAAAAAAATTGATGGACTAGATTAATATATATTTATTAATATGGCATTAACATAGTCTTATTAAATTTTATATTATATTGAAGAATGTAATATAACTAAAATATTATATTAACACAGTATTAAACTGTTGTTATTAATATTTTAAAACTAATTATTTTTCCCACAAAATCGTCCCTTGGGGGAAAAACTTATATTCAAATTCTCACAAAGGACATACTATAGTATTGTCCACTCAAACACTCTGTTCTGAAAGACAAAGTACATTTTTGGAAAATATACATTTTGAAAAATTGACATTGGTCTAAAATTATGTTAATGAATGTGTTTTTTAAAGAAAACACAATTTTTTGATATGTTCAGAGTTGACTTTAAATTATATGAAAAAATAAACTAATTTCAAAAAGTTTGAGTAATTATTTTTGGTATATAGCTGCACAATAAAGTGTTGGATGTCACTATGGACAAGTTTTATAACAATCACTTGAAAAGCAATACACTAGGGGTTACCATGCATATGATTTATGATATATATAATTATCATCAGGTGGTGATCACACATAACCATCTACAACAGTGTTTCTCAACCTTGGCTGCACATTACAATCACCTGGGAATCTTTTTAAAATCCTGATTTCTGGGCCTCATCCTCCCAAAATTCTGTTTCTTTGTTATGGGGTGGGGCCACAACATTAGTAACAAATAAACAGAATTTCCAGAGGATGAGGCCCAGAAATCAGGATTTTAAAAAGATTCCCAGGTGATTCTAATGTGTAGCCAAGTTTGAGAACCACTGATCTACAAGATGCTTAGGAGAAAAAACTGATTCCATCTTCATTCTATGTAACTGGATACCTGTTATCTGGGGAAATATTTCCACAGGCAAAACAAAACAAAACAAAACAAAACAAAACAAAAAAAACATGTCTCTGAAAAATGCTGACGCTCAAATAATTTGAATGCAACTAAAACTAATATGGAGATATTGATTACATGACTCAAAGAGTGGGTTACAGATAAAGAAACTCTAATGTTGAGTAAGTTTATGAATAATTTCATAAAACATGAATGGGAAATGATATTTCTAACTTGATTTTTATTGTATATCAATGTGTTCACATAAGTAATGAAATGAATAAGAATCAGTTCATTTGATAAATATTTCCTGAGTGCCCACTGCACGGGCACTATTCTGGGAGCTGCAGAAACATTGGCAAAACCACAAAGTTAACCTCCTACGTGGAGCTTTGATTTTAAGGGACCCAAAACAACTTCTTATATTAAATTATTTCAGGCCTGTGACACTTTCTCGATCCTATTCCTACAGAGTTTTAAATTGTTACCTTTTCCCTCCAAGTTGACTTTTTTTAAAAAAAATATATTTTATTGATTTTTTTACAGAGAGGAAGGAAGAGGGATAGAGAGTTAGAAACATCAATGAGAGAGAAACATCGATCAGCTGCCTCCTGAACACCCCCTACTGGGGATGTGCCCGAAACCAAGGTACATGACCTTGACCGTAATCGAACCCGGGACCCTACAGTCTGCAGGCCGACGCTCTATCCACTGAGCCAAACCAGTTATGGCTCCAAGTTGACTTTTATATGTTGTATATAATTTCCAGTTGTGAAAACAGCAAGTATGTGAAGGAATACATTTTATATATGGTGCTTATGCAAATACCATGCCAGTTCAGGACAAACATGCTTCACTCCAACTTCATCTATTTCCCTCCTATCAAAATAAAGGAAATGTTGAATCTGATTATATATACTAGAGTATCATTTAATTCCTCCACATTTTCGAAAGCACATGGATTTAAAACTGACTTCCTTTTTTAGTTTCAGCATAGCAGAATGCAGCATATGATAGGAAGCAATTATTAAGTGAAATAAATTGAAACTTTAGTTAGTCTGCAAAGCCGCCATAACAAAATGCCATGGACTGGGTGACTTAAGCAACAGAAATGGATTTTTTCTCCCAGTTCTGGGGTCTAAATGCCAGCTGTCAGGGTTCTGGTAGATGAAAGGAAGTATAACCTATTCTCTACTTTAGAAACTTCAAGATCATGATTTCTGCAGAGCTTCTGGTCACTGTCAGTCTTTGGCATTAGAAGTGAAGTCCATTAGCTCACCCTGGTTCTTTCTAGCACATTTTACACACTGTGGAAGCTGGGACTGGTAAAGAGAAAACATTTCAACCAAATATAACTAAACCACACATATTTTTAATTTATGAACATCTTATGATAATGCTTACGTTGATTTCTCTATATCTACATGAGATGAGCAGCAGTTACAAAGATTTTAAACATCTACAGAAATTTATAATGAAAAAAAAAATCATTGTGCACGTAATGGCTGTTAAGGTTATCTTTAACCTGGATAGTTTGATGATGTGTTAAATTAGCATTTCTCATACAAAATTAGTGTCAGTATATTAAGTCTTTTTTCCTGCAAAAGTTTTCATAAAACATACATGAAAAAAAGTCAAGATTACTATATACTTGAATAACAAATGTAAGAGAAGTGATGAAATCTACAACCTCAGAGTTTGGCTGAAAATCTGAATTTGAAATTAGGCTGTGACTTTGACATTGATGAAAACAGCTACTCTGGTTATTTGAAAGTAAGTAGATCAATTTGTTGGAAGAATAAAGAAAACATATTTGCAGGTATTTGAAAAGAACAATTAATACAGATAGAAAAACTTATTTCCAATATACTGTGGAATGTGCTTGATTCAAATTACTTCTGAAATAAGGACATAAATATATGGAGGATCTATCTATACTGAACATTTACTTCTTTTCCCTCTCTCTTACTATCTTTAATAATAATAATAATAATAATAATAATAATAATAATGATGATAATAATAAAGGTATTATACTAGATCATTAAGGGACATAATTGTGCTTACTCCTGGAGCTAACAGTATCTCATCTGGAGGATCACACTTATAACTCTAGCTGTGTCTTGTTCAGCTAGGCATCAGCACATTCGGTAGGAGGCTTCAAGGGCTTCTTACTTGATGCCCCCCAGTGGAATCCAGCACCTTGATTGGCCAATTCTGTTATTAAAGTACTAGTGGCCTGGTGCATGAAATTTGTGCACATTAAAAGGGAATTAGAGGAAATATTTTTTTAAATTAACATAAAATATTCTTTTTTTTAAAAAAATAAATTTTTATTGTTCAGATTATTACAGTTGTTTCTCTTTTCCCCCCATAGCTCCCCGCCCCCCGGTTCCCACTCCACCCCCTGCCCTTACCCCCCCACGCACTGTCCTCGTCCATAGGGGTACGATTTTTATCCAGTCTATTCCTGTACCCCCAACACTCCTTTCCCCCCGAGAATTGTCAGTCCACTCCCTTTCTATGTCCCTGGTTCTATTCTATTCACCAGTTTATTCTGTTCGTCAGATTTTTTATTCACTTGATTTTTAGATTCACTTGTTGATATGTATTTGTTGTCACTTTGTTGTTCATAATTTGTATCTTTACCTTTTTCTTCTTCTTCCTCTTCTTAAAGGATGCCCTCAGCATTTCATATAATACTGGTTTGGTGGTGATGAACTCCTTTAGCTTTTCCTTATCTGTGAAGCTCTTTATCTGACCTTCAAATCTAAATGATAGCTTTGCTGGGTAGAGTATTCTTGGTTGTAGGTTCTTGCTATTCATCACTTTGAATATTTCTTGCCACTCCCTTCTGGCCTGCATAGTTTCTGCTGAGAAATCAGCTGACAGTTGTATGGGTACTCCCTTGTAGGTAACTGTTTTTCTCTTGCTGCTTTAAAGATTCTCTCTTTGTCTTTTGCCCTTGGCATTTTAATTATGATGTGTCTTGGTGTGGTTCTCTTTGGATTCCTTTTGTTTGGGGTTCTCTGTGCTTCCTGGACTTGTAAGTCTATTTCTTTCACCAGGTAGGGAAAGTTTTCTGTCATTATTTCTTCAAATAGGTTTTCAATATCTTGCTTTCTCTCTTCTTCTGGCACCCCCATAATTCGGATGTTGGTACGCTTGAAGTTGTCCCAGAGGCTCCTTGCACTATCTTCATAGTTTTGTATTCTTTTTTCTTTTTGCTTTACTGGTTGCATGTTTTATGCTTCTTTGTATTTCAAATCTTTGACTTGATTCTTGGGATCCTCTAGTCTGCTGTTGGATCTCTGTATATTATTTTTTATTTCAATCAGTGTATGCTTAATTTATAATTGGTCCTTTTTCATATCCTTGAGGGTCTCACTATATTTCTTGGAGGTTTCTAGAAGATTCTTGAGTAACCTTATAACAGTGGTTTTGAACTCTATATCCAGTAGTTTGCTTTCCTCCATTTATTTCATTTGTGACCTGTTTCTTTGTTTCCACATTTTGGCTGCTTCCCTGTGTTGATAGAGTGGCTTTGTGTGCTAGGTGTCCTATAGGGCCCAGTGGCTCAGCCTCCCTAATTACCTGAGGTGGACACTCTTGGTGCACCCCTTTGTGGGCTGTGTGCACAGTCTTGTTGTAGTTAAGCTTTGATTGCTGTTGGTATCACTGGGAGGAATTGACCTCCAGGCCAATTGGCTGTGAGGAACAGTTGTGTCTACAATGGGAGAACTTCTGTGCTAGAGACACCCTATGGGGCAGGACTTGCTTCAGTGGGGCTTTGGCACTCACTGAGTCTGTCCATGTTTTTAGGCAGAGAAAGGCTAGGCCATTCATATGCAAAAGCCTCTGTGCACAGCTTGGGTGGGTTTGTAAATTGGGTGGGGCGTGGTCTCAGGGAATCACCAGGGTGGAGCAAACTGCAATGGCTGCCAGTCTGCTCTGCCTCGGAGAGGTCTCAGGGTCTGTGACACGAGGCCCCATGCAGGAACAATGAATGCTGCAAGCACCTCTGCGAGAAAGCTACCCTCACATTCTGGCTGATGCCAGACAGTCCAGTTTCTCTCCGTATGAATCTGGGTCCCTAAATTCTCACCCTAAACTGGAGTGCAGAGCAGTTGGGAGCTTATATTTCCCTCCTGATTGAAAATGACAACAGCGTACTAAGCTGCCTGCCCCTTTTGTGCGTGCCTCCGTACCTCCGTACTTCCACACCTCTGCACCTCCTACCGGACTCAATGCGTTTTTCTCTTTCCTTTTAGTTGTAGAATTTCACTCAGCCAGCCTTCCCGTGGTTCTGGATGGTATTCGTTTTGTCTTTTAGTTGTAGTTTTAATGTAGTTGTGCGCAGCAGCAAATTCAGGTGTTTATCTATGCCGCCATCTTGGTTGTCCCTCTAGAGGAAATATTTTAATATTGCTATTTGCCCTTTTTCTATAATAGAAATGTCAGAGATGAAAGAAAACTAGTAAAATGTATATGAAAATCTTCCTCCTGTCAGAGTCTGGGGCATGCTGCGGGACCCAGAGTCAAGTCCCAGCCCACCTGTGCCTCAAAATCGTGTGAGACCCAGACGTGGCCAGCCTCATCCCCATTGGGCGAGATCCAGACCCGGCCGGCCCCACCCTGTCAAGCCCTGCTGGGCTGGGGGTACGGCCTGAGGTTCCCCAGCCTGGGCCAGGATAGGGGGCACACTTTGAGGTCCCCGTCAAGCCCTGCTGGATGAAGGGCGCAGCCTTAGGTCCCCCACCCTGGGCTGGGGAGGGTGTGTGTGTGTGCTTTGAGGTCCCCGTCAAGCCCTGCTGGGTGAAGGGCACAGTCTCAGGTCCCCCAGCCTGGGCTGGGGAGGGGGTGCGTGCGTGCTTTGAGGTCCCCTGTCAAACCTGCTGGGCAGGGGGTGCAGCCTCAGGTCTCCCACCAGGCACTACACAGCCTCAGGTCCCTGCTGATTGCTCATTACGGATCACTATGGCTCGTTTCGGTACCCCACCTCCACTGTGGGCGCAGCCATCTTATGTTACGGGAACCCTGCCTCTGCTGTGGGTGCAGCCATCTTGTGACAACATGAGGGTTAATTTGTATATTACCTCTTTATTATATAGGATAAAACTACTTAGAAAGGTTTTGTATTTCTGAATTTAAACAAAAAATGAGTTTTAAAACACTTTTTCACAGTCTATTTATTTATAATCCTATATAATAAAAGCCTAATATGCTGTGTCCATTTATCCAGTCAGCTATTCAACCAATCAAAGCATAATATGCTAATGATTTTCTAAGGCTGCTCAACTGTTTGCTATGATGTGCACTAACCACCAACCAGCAGGTTAGCTTGCTGCTGGGATCTGGCCAATAAGGACTGAGTGAGATGGGCTGGACATGCCCTAGAGCCCTCCCACTGTTCCTTCCCAGATGGCCAACCTCCCATGTCCCTCCCTGGCCCCAATCGTGCACCGGTGGGGTCCCTTGGCCTGGCCTGTGCCCTCTCGCAATCCAGGACTCTTCAGGGGATTTCACAGAGCTGGTTTCAGCCTCATCCTTCAGGCCTGGCCGAGGGACCCCACTGGTGCACGAATTCATGCACTGGGCTTCTAGTTACTTATAAAAACAGAAATCCACAGTACTTTTAGTCAGATGGTATTAATGCAATTAACTATAATAGCTTCAATTCAGGATGAATTTGTTTTCTTTTTCTTATCTCTATTTTTCTCCTTTCCTCTGCTTTTTCTTTTTTTCTTTTTCTATTATGAGTTTGTCTAGACTTTATCACTGTGTCCCATGATGAAGCTGTCACTTAATGCACTGCACTGGGATTTTCAGCTCTCGTCTCTTTATTTTGTTATTGGCTCAATCATTTGCTCATTCATTTTTGGTTGTTGCTTTTTAGTGATTTCGGAGAATTCTAAGCCTCTGCATTAATAATACAGACTTTTATTGACCATATTTAAAGGAAAGCTTTCTAACAAAGACCCTTGCCAAGTGCCCGATGACAATTACTGACCACGGCCACAGTAATGGCTAACAGCTCTTATAACGGAAATGGCCTGGAGAAAAGAGCATTAGCTGTTTTCAGTTTTCCGCTGAGCACTCCTGGATGGTTGTCTTTATTTTTCTTACCACTTAGACAGGTCTTGTCAATGACTTGTTTTAACAGGATATCTAGTATCTGCAGTGGAGACTATTTTCAGTCCCACAGGACCAAGCTTCGCGACCAGCCTTTTACTGTTACAGGCTAGAGCAGGAGTGGGGGTCCCTGAATCCTTTTATTCCTGCTCTTAAACTGGCTTCATATATAGCATACGACATGATGGTGAGATGAATGTGTGTTTTGGTAAACTAATAAAGAAAAAAATATAGCAAATACATATTTTTTCTACCATTATAAAAATAAAACATATTATCTATCTAAAAATATTAGAAACAAGAAAATGTATCGTCAGTGAAAGTTTCAGTAAATACATATATCACAGAGAGCCACTGGAAATATTGGTGCATATCTTCAACCTATATTGTGTATGTGATTATGTGTGTACTTTTCTATAATTATGTCATAAATTATATACATACATATATTTCAAAAATAGGTTATTCAACATACTGATTAGTAATCTTTAAAAATGAACAGGATGTCTTTTCATATATATATATATATATATATATATATATATATTTACACTCTATCATATATTTTAAGATATACATTAACCTCCAATTTATATGCTGCAATATATTTAATTATAACCACTTGATTTATATTTAAGGCATTTCTAATTTTGTATTATTGTAAACATTTCAATAAACATTCTAGTGCATATGCATTATGGTTATGATATTGTTTATGTATCCTTGGAGTAGAATTTTCAAAATTGCTAAATGAAATGCACATATTTAAATTTTGACAAGTTTCATTAAATTTAGAACGTTTTATTACTTATACATCTATAATTAATATCTGTCCTTTGACCTCCTCTTCCGAGTTGTATAGTCAAAATTTGTTTTGTTTTCAAATTTCTTATGAGAACCTGTGGCTCATGGTATTAATGTTGAGAAAGATTATATATAACCATTTCCATATTTATTTGTCATTTAGATTATTTTTCTTTGTGCTTTGCCTCTTCACATGGTTTGCACATTTTCCTTACAGAGTTGTGAGAGGTATTTATAGAATAGGAACTGTATTTATGTATTATATACTTCACAAATGGTTTCCCCGTCTCTTCTTGGAGGCTTATTTGTTCTTTTCAACAGAAGTTTTAAATTTTTATATAGTCACGTTCATGCGCTTTTGCCACTTATAAGATTTTCCTACCCAAATTTCTTTAAAAAAAGTAGCTCCATTTTTAACTTTTCAATGTTTCCCATTTTAAATTTGAAGATAAATTGATTTGCTTGAAATGTGAGGGTGTGTGGGTAGGGAGTGGTTGAGGAGGTTGGTAGATATTAGCTTAGTGTAGAGATTACTTTTAAACTGTAATTGTTTAGAAGGAAGGTTGGTTGGAGAATGCCAACAAAATGCAGGGGTGGGAATATCTAAAGTGCCTTGCAGGACTGGGAGTGAATAAGTTTTACCCAATTAGAAGACTGACATAGGAGAATGTTGGAGGAAAGATTGCTTTACCAAGGCAGTAATAAATAATAATAAAAGCAACAATTTAGCATTGATTTAGCATAAAGAATCTTACTGTCAACTCAGATAAATCACACTGATACAGCACATAAATAAGATCAAGCTTTTTGCAGGAAGCCACCTCTTGCCAATACTGTTCGGAGAGTGCACCAAGGAACTGGAAGGCCGATGGACCTTGGGCATTAGCAAGGCTGATGCTAATAAGCACCTTGTCTGTTGAGATAGTGGTGGCTCAAGGCAATTCCCTAACCTGATAAGCCTTTTACTGTTTACCAAACTTTACCTTTGATATTCCTGTATGCACTGCTAAAGGGAAAATGTGCATTCAAGTAAATAAATAGTGGATCAGGCCAGAAGTCCATGTGTCTTTTCAAGAAAGAGGCTCCACCTGACCCCCAATACCTTCTAAATTCATATTTCTTGTATAGCATTTTCATTTGTGCGTCGGCCCCTCCTTCAGACCCTGAACCCCACCGTGAAGGTTGGTGCATTTACTAATAACTCCAAGGTTATAAGTTATCAAGATTTCAGAAAAAGCAGGTGAGAGTCTGGGCATTGAGGACAGCTCCTTACATCCTCCCTTTCAACATCAAAAACATGTTCTCTGGTGCAGAGTAGATGAGGTCTCTACAGGAGGTGAGTGAGTTATGACCACACAACGGAGACTATTTAGTCTATGAAATGTCCACACTACATACCTCAGCTTAGACATTTTCCTGATAATCATGTTTCACAAATTCATAGATTTTTGGATTATGATTACTTAATATAAGCAATCTTTGAATAGGGGCATCATCTTAAGAATATTCCATAATAAGGACCCTATTCCTATCAAATACCATTAATCTATTTGGCTGAAGACCTATTTCTTAATAACATTGGAAAGAAAATTAGGCCAATTTCCTGCTTTCCTTCCCCACCCCCCAATACTCCCTAGTAAATTATGTGAATGGATCATGACATGGTCACTTTACCTCCATCATTCCCTGGGATGATCAATGTGACTGCAGCATAGACGAATTCATATTTAGCAAATTATGATGGGATAGGAGATTAACAATTCAGTAGGGTAAGTGTAGAGAACAGAGGCAGAGAAATGTGTCCATTCATTAAAGGAGATTATATAAACATTTTTAACCAACAAAAAATCCAAAATCACTTTACGTATAATGAATAAGCATTGGCAATAAAATTTAATCTTCATCCACTTTATTATTTTATTCAAAACACATGTATTGAGTATCTACTATATGCCAGAAACTCTTCTATGGTAGTTCATCCACTTTAGACCATCATTTTAGAGACTGTCCCTAATCAGTAGTCAGGAAAGACAAGTATATAAATATAGTTCTATTACTTGTGTAAGAACGTGAATTAAAATAGAATATGAAAGAATTATCAAGTTCAGAGGTTTGTATTGCCAACTTTTTATCAATTCAGAGATCTTCATCAACAAATCTATTTTGTAATCAGATACTTTTTTGACTACAAACAAGAAATACTCCAAAATATTGACTTTCCAAACTAAACTAAGGTGCAAAGGAAGGACTGCAGAATGGAGAATAATTCCTAATCAAAGGGGGCAAAAAAGTCTCTCAGGGACAGAAGTCAGTTCCACCTGTTGCTAACAGCACCTGAGCAGACATTATTTCCCCCCAACAACACTTTAGCAGCAGCATTTTGGACTTGGGGTATTATTTTTGCAGGTGCCTTGATTTCTCCTCTGAATTATAATTACCACTAAAGGAAATGGGAGGTGGTAGAGTGCCATTCTGTCTAATTTCCTTTGATTTTCTTCTTCAGGACTTATTTTTTCCCTTTAAACCTTTGCTCCACATATTTTATTTGTGTCACTGCACAAGCTGTGGGACATAATAAGCAGCATTTTAGCACCACTCTGTTCTTACTCCTGGAGTATAAATCACAGCAGAGTTGCTAACAGCTTGTGACTGACAATCTTCCCTGATAGACAATCTGTGATCCTTTCAGCCTTTTACTAATAAGCTCATTAGGCGAGAATGGCTAGAAATCCTTTCTGGGATACGGCAATGAACCACAGCAAATTCAGTGCATGTCTGACCACTCAAACTTTAGAGAATCAATCTTCCCTCAATCAAAACTTTGTCAAGTCCTGCTGGATGTCTGCTGAAGGTTACTTTTCCTTTTTTAATAAAAGTTTGTCAGAAAAAAAATCAAGGAAGCTTTCTAGTACAATGTAAGTCAAGGGAACATTTTTTTCCCCCTAAATTGGGGCTGTGAGACAACACATTTCTGTTGTTTCCATTGCTAAGTCTGCTGTACTCTCCCACGGCAGTCCTGGTGAACTAATATGGAGACCCTGCATTCGAAAGGGGGGACAATGATTGCAAAGCATTACAGAGTTGCTTTTTGTCTAGGCCAGAGGCTTCTGATACAACTAAGACAATTCCACAATTCAGAGCTGAAGATTTCAACACTCCTCCCTCAATAATTCATAGAACAAGTAGATAGAAACTAAATAAAGTTGTAGAAGTTTTGAATATTATTACAAAGTACTTTTATCTAACTGACATTATAGATAGCCTACCCAGAAATATGCATTCTCTTCAAGTGTATGCAGACCTGATACAAAGATAGACATATTGAGGGCCATTAAAACAAGGCTCAATTCATTTGAAAGATTTCAGCCAAGTAAAGTCCATTCTGTCATGATAAGTTATTAAATTAGAAATTAGTAATAAAAAGAGCTATAGAAAATACCCAAATATTTGGTAACTAACACACATCCAAATTATATATACATTAAAGAGAGAAACAAAATAGAAATTAGAAGGTATATTAAAATAAAGGAAATGAAAACACACCTATTAAACTCTGCTTTTATAAATTATTCAAAGTGTGTGTACATTTTTCAGACACCCCATATATTATCTGTATCCCACACAATTTCTTAGTTTGTGATACAGGCAGCTCTTGATTTTCAGTGATAGTGTGAAATAGGAGTATTAATAGATATAATAAATTACACAAAGTTATCTCAATTTATCATTCATTTTTCTTCTACTGAACAATTCTGTCAGGTGTTTTGGAGGCAAACAAGATCATGGGGTGCTAATAAATTGAAGATTTGGGTAAGTCAAGTCTGGTTTATTCTATCTATCAGAATTTGAACCCTAGATAATTTACATAAACTTTAAGATCCTCTTCCATAAACTAACATGAACAATCTTCTAGGTTAGAGTTAGAGGCTGCAAACAATAAATTAAAGAATTTCAAGCTCCAAGGATAAATCAAAGTGTATGATGGGTCTTGGGGCAGTGAAAACTATTTTCATTG
Source organism: Myotis myotis (assembly GCF_014108235.1). Taxonomy (NCBI): domain Eukaryota; kingdom Metazoa; phylum Chordata; class Mammalia; order Chiroptera; family Vespertilionidae; genus Myotis; species Myotis myotis. The sequence goes on from NW_023416401.1 coordinate 48,413,032, forward strand.
TTTGTATTTATAAGCAGGTGAACAGATTGGCTTATCCCCTTTTGTAGCTGCTAATGAATGTATTTTAGCAAAAAACAAAAAATGTGAACAGCAAATGGAAAGACTAAGGAAGCATGTAGAATTAATTCCAAGGCTCAGAAGGAGAAATGAAGAATCTCAATCTCTCTCTCTCTCTCTCTCTCTCTCTCTCTTTTTTTTTTCCATATAAGTACTCTCTTAGATCTATCTCAAGAAAAAAACAACAACATTTGGAATGAAAAAAAGGATCTGGGCAGTAACAGAGAAGAGAGTGAGAAGATAAAGTGTCTTTACGTGAAAAATCGGTTCTGCAACTTGTAAGGAAAGCCATGTCATGGTATGAAGTAATGAAAATTTCTTTAAGCCAACAAATGATAAATTGCTATAAGAGCTTTTTAGCTACAACACCAGGTTTAATCATGTTGGGAGCTAAAAGGATCCTGAATGCATAAAATTCTCCTTAACCAAAATGAAATTACACCATCAAATGTGAATGCTCTGGATGCAAGAAGGTACAAACTGGAATATTTATGAGACCCCATTTGTAAATGACACAATGTGATTGCTAGAAAAATGACTAAATATGCAATTCAAAGAAGAGGCCAAATAGAGCTTTTACACTTGGGACCTTGCAAAAGTTTTGAGGCACAAGTGCGCTCATTAGAGCCTGGGGGAATGAGAGATGCTGTTTTGGAATAAGAGGGATGTTACAGTCCAGGGTCTATGTGGCTCTTGTTTTTTTACCTGTGAAAAGGTGAGTTTAGAATAGAGAACTCAGTTCTTTTCTAAAGGTCTGTGCTGTGTAAAGATAAATAAAGAATTCTAATGAACTATGTAATACGCTTCATAAAAATAAATCAAGTTTGTTTTTAACATGTGATCACATTGAAATAAAAAAGGATTTTGAAAGATATACTTCTGGATAGTAACAGCTGTATCCATAAAGCGAGGTTATTAGTGATAATTTACTCTTTTTCACATTTTTCTTTTCTCATATTTACTGTGTAATGTAATATATAGGCCTATCCTTCACTAAAATCTATCATCATTTGGAATATACAGTGTTGATGACCATGATACTTTAATAGTATTTTAATAAGGACATAAGGCAGTGTACATAGAACACCTAGTACAGTTCAATATTAAGTATACACATAAAATATTGGTTCATTTTTTTCCTACTTGGAGCTAAATCTACTTCTTTGTGAATCATTTTCAACTGTCTTAAGGCCTGCCATTCAGGCTTATACAACATCAGTTCCCATAACTTTACCCTTACAAATAGCCTGGGTGAAATTCAAAATGTGCACTCTCAAGATTACTTAATCCAGTGTCTCTTTCAATAACCTAGACTCTGGTTATCCTTTGCTCTGGCATAATAAGCTATGCTCTGATGCATTATACCACTTATAAGAGGTCCAGAGTGATAAGAAGATGACCCATCTAATCTTCTTTTATTGTTTCATAGTATGCAGGAAGTTAAACTATACACTAAACTCAGAAATAAGTTACACACACATTAAAAACTAGGAAAAAAAATAGGGAGTCCACTTATCAGAATGTGCTTAACCATTGTCACCAAAGTAATAGCTTAAGGGTTGACATTTGATTCCGTAGCTATAGTACTGTAGATACTCCAGTTCCTGCCGTGGCTGTGAGGACTTCTAACATATCTCTCAGGATAACCAGAGAGATCTTCCTCTGCATCAAGGATGGGCGAGAAGTGGGAAGCACTTTCCTCTGGTCTTTTATTGCTCTTACACCTTTGCCATTCTCTAGTGACTTTTACAAGATTATAGTAAGACTAGAGGCCTGGTGCACATCTTCGTGCACTGGTCAGATCCCTCAGCCTGGCCTGTGGGGATCAGGCTAAACCAGCTCTCTGAAATCCCCCGAGGGGTTCTGGATTGCCAGAGGGTGCAGGCCAGGCTGAGAGACCCCACGGGTGCACTATCAGGACTGGGGAGGGACTGTGGGGAGGGCTCCAGGGCGTGTCTGGCCCATCTTGCCCAGTCCTGGTCAGCTGGACCCCTGCAGCAAGCTAACCTACAGGGTGGAGCGTCTGCCCCTGGTGGTCAGTGCATGTCATAGCGCCTGGTTGAACGAACGGTAGGACACTTAGCATATTAGGCTTTTATTATATAGGATTATCTACTGAATAAAACAATTTTTGTTTACCTTTTTCTAAATTAATTTCATTTCTGAAGTCAACTTTCTACATTCTGAGTGATTCACTGTGTTTAGAAAATGTGTTTTGATAAAAGCTTCAAACACTACCCATGTGAAACATTTTTTAACTAGAGGCCTGATGCATGAAAATTGGTGCAAGCGTAGGCCTTCCTTCCCCAGCTTATGGCACTGGCTTCCTTCCATCACCTGGGACCTAGGCTTCCCTCCTCTGGCAACTGGGAGGCACCTGGGACTCAGGCTGCTTCCCTCCTCTGGCAACCTGCAGGCACCCAGGATCTGGAACCAGGCTGCTTCCCCACTCTGGCCACCCGTAGGCACCTGGAACCTGGGCTGCTTCCCTCATCAGGCCACCTCCCTACTCAGGCTGCCCGTGGGCACCTGGGACCCGGGCTGGCTTCCCTCAGGACACCTGTGGGCACTCGGGACCTGGGCTGGCTTCCCTCGGGCCCCGGCTTCATCAGGAAGGACGCAAGGAAGGATGTCTGGTATAATTAGCATATTATCCTTTTATTATTATAGACTAGAAGCCCAGTGCACAAATTTGTGCACAGGTGAGGACCGGCCGGCCTGCCCCAATGGGGACCCATTGGACTGGGCCAGTGGTAGGGGATGGGGGGACAGCGGGTGGTTGGCTGGCCAGCCCTGTCCCCGATCGAGATGTTGGGGGCCGATCAGGGGCCAAAGTGGAGGGGCTGATTGGGGCCTGGATCAGGCTGGTTGGATGCTGCAGTGTGTGTCAGAGCTGATTGTTCTGCTGTTCCGGTCACTGGGCTTTTATATATATATATATAGATAAGGACTTTCTCAGATGAGTCTGTGACTTATTGACCTACAGAAAAAGAATTGTTTCTCTCCATTAACCAGACACCTTTGAGACTTATCCACATTATGAGTTAGCTGTTTTCTCCTTTACTGCATATTGTCTGATGCTGACCCGAACAAGCTGTTCCACAGTGCTCACATTTGCTCTTGATGGTACAATGATGACACGATTCGCAGTGCTCTTGTAATCACTGGCCATGTGACTGAGACCCATGCGATGGAAAGGCGGAGGTTATGGGTGCCACATGCAGGCCACTCTATACATTCTCGAAGCCAGAAGAGACCAAGGGGCCTCTGGAGGGCTGGAAGATACCAGGGAGGAGCAGAACCGGAGTAGAGGACCCTCCCACCTCCAGCCAACCTACCTCCACTGAAATGTAAGTGAGCAACTTACTTTGTAAGCCACTGAGATATGGAAGTTCTTTATCTTTTGCCAGTTGCTGTGTGAAAGTAAACAGGGGCTATTACTGTCTTAACTAATGAGCTTATGACATGCAGTCCCATAAACTAGAATCTCGTGTGTCAACGTGCACTTTTAATGACACCATGGGCTACAAGCTGCTCTAATCAAATTTGAGCTATTACATTTCTGACTCCATTTACATAATATGAACCCCATAGGGTAGAGAGGTTATATCTGGAGCAGGAGAGGATGATTAGATTTTTTAAAAACAAATTGCACATAGAAAGTATAATCAGGATTGGATTGGGTCACAGAACAGGAAGGTCTTTTCTATAAGATTTTGTCTTTAGAGATCTGTTGAAACCCAAGGTTCACTCTGTCAATCTTCCTGGGCCCATGCACTCTCTTTATTTCCTAATATGCTTCTGAGATTTTATAATATATTGTTGCTTTCATTTAAAATGCATGCCTGTTTTAGAAAAAAAACATTACTTGAGGTAATCTGCATGGCACTCTAAAGAGCAATAGAAGAAATAAAGCATTTTTAAATAAATACATCATCTAGAATGTATCTCATTTTAAAAGCTAATAGGTGTTTGTTTGGTAAAAGGTACTGAGTATTTCTTTTAAATGTCATTTTTCAATGACAGTTTACACTCAATAATATTCTGTATTAGTTTCAGGAGTACAGCATAGTGGTTAGACAATCATACACTTTACAAAGTGGTCCCCGATATTTCAAGTACCCACTTGGCACCATGCTTCATTACACTGAGTATTTCATAGGAAACTCTGTCCCTTCCACAGAGCTTGTTCCTACAGGTGCGCACATACCTACACAAGGATGATAGCTACCGGGCCTGCCTCGCAGGGTGCTGATTTAGCCCTGGGGAGCTATCTCTGGAAATCTTTGTCTGCACCATAGTAATGAAAACCAGAAACAACAGCGTAGTAAAAGACCTCGAGGTGGCACGTTAGGGCAAAGTATGACCTGTGACTGGTGCTTCCTTTTCCTTACAAAAGCCTTATGCATTACCTATAGACAAAGGAAGAATTGAATTTTGTGGAATAAATCTCCAGTTTGCCTTTTACAACATTGATTTCCAGCGTTTTATCATTTGTCGTTCCCAATATTTATCAGTTAGGACTCATTTTGTTATTCACTCTTTTGAGCATTTCAAGTCTATTAAAATGTATTTCTCACCAGCTGTGGAAGTGGTGACCATTTGGAGAAGAGGATAGTGACAGGGTAGGGGTGGGGCAGAAGTATTTCTGGCAGTTTCAAAGCCATGCTGTTTTACAATTATGCTTGTACTTAGGACGTAGAAACCACAAGAGAAGGTCACTGCCACCCTAAAAATGGGAAAATCATTTTTCATCTTCTATCAAAGCTAAGTTCTTAAGGGGAACAGAATTTTAAAGGAGATAAGCCCTCTGAAGTGCGACAGTCACAACGAATTGTCTCACCTCTGGCACAGCAGTGGGGATAGGGTTGGCAACCATAGACCCAGTTAAAAAACTAAAACGAAATTTTGATGAATCCTTAAGTGACAAGTGCAGTTGAACATAAAAGTTAATGATCCTGGAGCGTCTCTGAGTAAGGACGGGGGTCTGCTTCCACTCCCCACAGTGTTCCACGTGCCTCCACTCCCCACAGTGTTCCACGTGCCTCCACTCCCCACAGTGTTCCACGTGCCTCCACTCCCCACAGTGTTCCACGTGCCTCCACTCCCCACAGTGTTCCACGTGCCTCCACTCCCCACAGTGTTCCACGTGCCTCCACTCCCCACAGTGTTCCACATGCCTCCACTCCCCACAGTGTTCCATGTGCCTCCACTCCCCACAGTGTTCCACGTGCCTCTACCAGGCTCTTATGAGAAAGAGGAGTAACGTATACCTTAGAGACAAAAATGCTTTTTGAAAATCCCACGTTGTTTTTTAAAAAAATATAATTTGTTTATTTTAGAGAGGAAGGGAGAAGCAGAGAGAAATAGAAACATCAATGAGGAGAGAGAATCATTGATTGGCTGCCTCCTGCAGGCCCCCTACTGGGGATCGAGCCCACAGCCCAGGCATGTACCCTTGACTGGAATCAAACCTGGTACCCTTCAGTCCGAAGGCCGATGCTCCATCCACTGAGCCAAATGGCTAGGGCTCCCACATTCTTTTTGAAGCTGCCCAAAGCTTTCTGTGTTAAGGTGCTTCTGTTTTGCAGGCCAGTGATGGATCTGGGCTCCTATTTGTGGGTTGTCTCTGTTCCATACCATATGAGCAGAATGTGAAGGTCAGAACTTCCTTGATTTTTCTAAATAAATACATTTAGACATCCATTCATAAATATATCCACACAAACATGCTCACACAAAACACTTGTGCAAGAGACGATGGGTAAATTGGAAGTGATGTAGAGATAAAATAGATGTTTCTATTTTATCAACCTAGATAACTTCAGATTTAATATTAGCTGTTTATGTGTGGCTCTCATAAACTCAATTGTTCTATAAGAAAAATTGAGATACATTCTCACTCAAAGTTAACTAATTCTCCATGATTAATTTGGTGTCTGTTGTTAAAGAAATGTATCTTGGGAATCTCTTAGAGGAACTAACAGTGAAGGAAAAAACATTACTGTTTGAGTCCTTGATGAGGCCAAATACTGTCTTATCTTTATGCCCATGTCAACTAGACTGTCTTTAAATGACTGATGAGGAAATTAATTGCTATAAGGTATGTCTGAATAGGAGAAATATATCAGAAAAGGTTTCACAAATAAATAATCTGAGGAAGGCCCTTTTCAGTAAGATTTAAATAGGTCAGAGAATGGATTGAAAGATGTTTCTCCAAAAGGAGAGAGCAAGGCAAAGGGGCTATTGAAATGGGAACCCGCATGGCAGTGAATGCAGGTGAGATACTGAATGTGCCTTGGAGGAGTGGACGTGCTCAGTGTGAACATGAGGAGGGAAATTCTGAAGCAGATTGTGAAGGGTCCAGATTTACAGGCAACCCAAGAATGTTGAACTTTATCCTGAGGACAATGGAGGAGTATTCAAGGTATTCCAAATTGATGGATGATTTTTCCACTTTGGTTTTGCAAAGTAAAATCATTTCACAATCCTAGTACTGAATCTTGGTCTCACATGAACTTGTCCTAGCTCAAATTGTAGTTTCACATGAACTTGTCCTAGTTCAAATTGTAGTTTCACATGAACTTGTCCTAGTTCAAATCCTTTTGTAACTGCTGGTCTCTTGGGTCACAGAGTACAGTTTTAATCTGATTACTTATAATTCATCTTCATGCATCCTTTGAGTGCATTTGGATTTTAATATGTATTGGAAGGATATAGAGGATTTAAGTAATGGCCAATAATCAAGCCAATAAAAGTATTATGTAAATCTGGAGGGAAGTGTCCAGTTTGTTAGTATTAAGCACATTCAAACTGCTGTGAAACAGAACTCCAGAATTTTTCGTCTTGTAAACTGAGCTCTATAGCCGTTAAAAAACAACCTTCCTTCTCCAGCCTCTCTCCAAGACCCTGGTAACCACATTCTACTTCTGTTCATATGAATTTGACTATTTTGGATAACTTACGTAATTTGAAACATTAAGTAAATGTCTTTGGGGGACTGTCTAATTTCTCTGAAAAAATTTTTATCTACTGATTTTTAGTAGTGTAGGAATGACCTTTTTATTAGATTTTAGGCTTTCCAACAGAAAAGAGTGTTTGGCCCCAGATTATAAGAAATATATACCTCAGTATCTTATAAAATGTACTTTTAGAAAAGTTTGATTAACTATAGCAAAGTCTCATTTTAAAATAAAGATAATATGTTTCAGTGATATTTCTTCTATTATAGATTTAATAGTTTAGTAAATCAACAAGTATTTATTGTTATTACTATATTTCAGGCACTGTTTTATGCTCTGGGGGCATAACAGTGAATTATAGAAAGACATCTTTGCTTTCATTGAGTTTACATTACAAAAGAGTTAGGTAATAGTTAATTAAGACAGGTAGTTGATAGATACAAATCACGTAATAATAAGTGGCATGGAGTAATTGTTAAAAAAACATGCTCCATATTAGATGAAATATTCTTGCCTTCATTCTAGTGGTAAATAAATTTCCCCTGTATTGATATTATAAAGACATCTCTTTATCATTTTAATGCAAGTAAACTTCAAGAAAATTCATTAACTCATTCCCTCTGGCCGTAACCTCATCACTCCATTTCTTAGCCTCACTGAGTTGCAGCATTGTTGGAATAAAATTAGATGGTATTGATGAAAGTAATGTGTACAATGCAAATCGTTATTTAAAGATGAGGTGACATAATTATTATTTTTGGCAACAGTAGTATTAGTAGTAGAGGTAGTAATAATGGTTGTAGTATTTATACAGTGCTACTTAACAGATTTAAATCCAGTTAAAAGCACATTTTGGCCTAGCATCACAGGCATAAAAGGCAGAAAGGAACCCTTGAGATGGTCGATTCACACTTCTTACAAATGAGGCTAGATCAGACCCATTAAATGAATGAGGGAAGTTGTATTCAGGAGAACAAGCATGGCATGAACTCAAGAGCTTGGCTGCCTATCTAGCTTTCTTACCTAAACAGGAACATTATGATAAACCTTTGAAATAGAGCCTCCTGTTCACCCAACCTTCACAAACATCATGGGAAATAGAATCTGACTCTCCACAGCCAAGTGTTTTCTGGGAGTAAATGGCAGATTCACTATGCAATTCAGCATAGATACAGGCCTCTGGAGAATGTGGTAGGCAGATGAACTTGGATGCTGCTTTAATTAATCCCCTGGAGGATCCCAATTACTAGCAGAAACCACTTGTTCACTTCTTTTGGATATTTACATGTGGAGTCCAAAACAAGGGTGTTTTTAGATGTAAATACCTGTACAACAAACATTACTTGTCTTTAGGGTCTCATCATCTCCCTAGAGAGCATCCCAAGAGGGAAGCTGGAAAAGTACATGCAATTCCTCTGATACATATCACTGGAGTCTCAAAGTACAACTTGTCTCTCTGTTTATTCTGAATGGAAACTTGGCTATAGGGCTGAATATTACCAGCCTTTCGGACACTGGATGACTTGGTGATATGAACCAGAAATAAAATAATGAAGGCAAGACAATGTAGTTGAATGGTTAAGAAGCTTTGTTTATTAGCTATATGAACTCAGGCAAGATATTTAACCTTCTTGATCTCAGTTTTTCCCCTTCATTTACAAAATGGAAATAATTATGCCAAATTTCAAAGTCATGAAAGTAAGATTTACTGCTTCACAGATTCTGTTTCCAAATATAGTTGAATTCCTTTTACTTTCTGTAATTAAGGTAAAATAGCATTAAGCCTTTGGGTAGGTTTCTGGGCCCATTTGTCCTCAACTACTGTCCCTCACAGTTTCTGACTAGGTAAGTAAGGGCCATGGATAGCACTGGAAAGAAAACTGGAGAAGGGGAGAATTCTTTGGTTTTTGTTCTTGTTTTTTCTAATCCTGGCCAGGTGCCAATAAGTTTCCATGGAGAGAGTGACAGTTCTTCCTGCCATGGGTCCTCCATAACAGCAAAAAGAAACTGGGAGATGGTTGAGGCCAGTCAGAATTCCAGTTTTCCTACTCTCCTTCACTTCATATTCTGTGACATCAGGCTAGGCCCTAGATCAGCCGTGGGCAAACTACAGCCCGCGGGCCGGATCCGGCCCGTTTGAAATGAATAAAACTAAAAAACAAAAAGACCGTACCCTTTTATGTAATGATGTTTACTTTGAATTTATATTAGTTCACACAAACACTCCATCCATGCTTTTGTTCCGGCCCTCCGGTCCAGTTTAAGAACCCATTGTGGCCCTCGAGTCAAAAAGTTTGCCCACCTCTGCCCTAGATACAGAACAGATGAGCTAAGTCTACTTTATCAGGTTCCACAAAAGGCCAAGTTAGTGTAACGAATGTCTTATTCCACACAATGTCCAGTAGTTCTGCCTCTCTAAGAGAATTCTCAATAATGAAATAACAAACAATACAATTAGACTTATAATATGAAGTGGAATGATCATCTGAATTATAAAATAACTAGAGGCCCAGTGCATGAAAATTTGTGCACTAGAGGAGGTCCCTCAGCCTGGCCTGTCCCCTCTCAGTCTGGGAGCCTTCAGGGGATGTCCTACTGATGGCTTAGGCTCGCTCCCTCTGCAAGAGGTGACCACACCCATCAGAGGAAGGCACTGCCCCCATAACCCCACTGCTGCTGCCACTGCTGGCCGTTACAGCTGCTGGCCCTCCTTGGCCCTTGCAGCCACTGTGGCTTTGTCTGGAAGGACATCCAGAAGACATCTCATCTATCCAGTCTAATTAGCATATTACTCTTTTATTAGTATAGATTTTGAATTTAATAAATTAAGGTAATGGCATTGCAGTTATGAAAAAGAGTAATCAGTTGTATGTAAAGAGCTAAATAAGACTTTCAGAAATAAAAATTATAAAACCTAAAATTAGAAACTAAGTCTATATTTTTGAACTACAAATAAAAAGAATATGTAAACAGAAAAAAATATATAATAGTACAGAGTCAGAGTTGAATATTATATGGAAATTAAGAGAAAATATTAAAGTAAGAAAACAGTTAATTTCATTCATAACTAAATTCTTTCAATAAATGAAAAAAAGAGTACACACTCAAAAACCAAACATGAACTACAGGAAAAACAAAGATAGGTCTATACAATTATGATCATATTAGTAATACTGTAAGAAAACACACACACAAAGCAAACAAAAACCTACAGAGATTGTTTTCTCTGTGTATATGGAGTTTCTTGTTTCTGTCTTTTTTTACATATAAAAAACTAGATTATTCTTCTTTCAACACTATGCAAATTCTGAAATATTTGAACTCTCATATTCTTAGATGCCGTTCTGGACTATGGAATTCAGAGTCCTGCCTTGAAAAAGTGTATGACAGGAGTTGGCCAAGGAGAATTTTTGGTTAAAGTACTTTGTCTCCAATTCCCAATTTAATTCTGAATGCTGCTATCCATTTCTTCTACCCAGTGAGACTGACAATCTGTGTGCATTGTCATATACACACATGCACATGTAAAGTAAAAGTGGATATTTACAAATACATACATATTCTTATATATAACAAAATATTGATGAAACAATCTTCAAACATAAAAATAAAATCAGTGAGATTAGCGAATTTCTTGAGAAAATCAGATTGGTTTACAAAGCATAATTTAACATGATAGAATACAAGGGGCATGACTGAAGGCAAAGGGTGGAATCAGAATGTTTCTTTAAAAATAAAACACACAGCTATACTAGGCAAACGCAAATATGAGAACAAGCCAAAATTCAGTCCAAAATGTGTACAGAGCCTTTATAGTGCTAAAGGGCATAAATCTTAATAAAAGCATTAATTATAAATATTTGTATACACAGTAGCATAGCAATAACTTCTATAGGGTGGAAAAAATGTTGATAAAAAGAGAAATGAATAAAAAAAACTAAAATTGAATATTTAAATTCTCCACTTTTCATTGTTAATTTTCTAAAAAAGAATAGTAGTTACAGGTGGAAATTATATAATTAATAAAATGGACCTATCATAGATTTATATCAAACATGCTTTTTAAGTATTCAAGAAGCACTCAATATAATGGGCATAAATTTCAGTACTTTAAAAAAGAATAATAATATAAATAATGTTTTCTGACCAGAGTAAAAGAAAATGGCAAATAAATTAAACCCACCAAATAACAGTTATTCTTCCTGGAATATTCTGGGGAGAGTCCTATATGTTTGGTGTTTCATAGGAACCACTAAAACATGCCCAGTATTCTGGTCTCAAATTGCCAGCAAATTTTCCCCTTCAAATACATCTGATAGGCTCCTGTATCAGAGCCTTAAACAGAGACAGTTTGGTTAAAATGAACAAACATAAATAAATAAATAATATGTAAATAAATAACACTAACAAATAACTAATTGAGAAACAAAGAATTACCACTTTTGAGTTTTGAAGACACATAGAGGAAAACAAAACAAATGAAGAAAATGGCTTCAGATTTTACATACTGAGTTACTGTGGAATCCAATAAAATTAGATGAAAAATAGGAATCCAAGTTATTAATTGTCATTTAGACCTGTTTGTCTGATTTTTTTCAGGGCCTAAGATTATGCCAAATTTGTGTAAGCAATATATTTTTATCAGGTATAAAAATTTTTGAAACTTATAAAAAGTACATTTTGTGTGTTTTATAAAACAGATTAGAGCTATGGGTATTGTATGAGAAAGAATGAATATTCACCACCTTCAATTTTAGGAGAGGGCAAGGATGGTGACTACTAAAGGAATTTCAGAAAAAATTAAGTGTGAAAATTAGCTTGTAGAAAAAATAGTCTCTCTCTTTGTGGATTTGATTAGGGTTGGTTCAGTGGAAGACCCTTAGCTCAGCTAAAGGTTCTGTTTAACATTGGACTATTCCCACACTTTGCCAATCAGCACAAAGAGCAAAGGAGTTACAACAGATGGATAGTATGGCTATTAAAGACAACACCTCTGAAGATCTTTCTGCACTTCGTCCAAATCAATACATGTATCTATTTTTATATAAACTAAGGCAGTTGCCTGATATATAGTAGAAAGTGTTGGAAAAAAAGGCTCTCATTTCTCTTCTTGCAAATATAACATACTATTTCAAAAGGAGACATCCCAAAACTGAATACCTCTTGCAGCTTAATTGTAAATGATGAAACAGTCATCATAAAATGATGTAGTGTTTACCTATAAACTCGTGTTTGTATTTCTCTGTAAGGTTAGCACTATTTAAATATTGTTTCAACATCTATAAAACTGAAGACACCCCCTTCTAGGTCTCCCTTTACTCTGGTTGAATGGGGATAGAATGTGAAACATGAATTATAATTCTTCATAGAGAAGTAAACCATAATTTACATAAAATAAAAGCTTTCCTAATAGTTATGGAATTACTTTAAATAATACTTAGCTACTTTCATTGTAGTCTATGAGAGTCTTTCTTAACAGAGTTGCCAGGCAAGATTTAAACTCTAATGCCCTAGATAGCACCAATTATGTGTAACTAGAAGCCCAGTGCATGCATTCATGCACCAGTGGGGTCCCTTGGTCTGGCCTTTGGGATCAGGCCAAAACTGGCACTCTGACACCCTCTGAGGCTGTCCTGGATTGCAAGAGGGTGCAGGCTAGGCTGAGGGACCCCACCAGTGCACGATCGGGGCCAGGGAGGGATACAGAAGGTTAGCCAGCTGGGGAGGGACCGCGGGAGGACTCCAGGGTGTGTCTGGCCTGTGTCACTCAGTCCCGATTGGCCGGACCCCAGCAGCAAGCTAACCTACCAGTCGGGGCATCTGCCCCCTTGTGGTCAGTGCACATGATAGCAACTGGTCAACCAGTCTACTGACTGCCCCCTGGTGGTCAGTGCATGTCATAGCAAGAGGATGAGTGGCCTTAGCCTATCATTAGCATATTACACTTTGATTGGTTGAATGGATGACGTGACACTTAGCATATTAGGATTTTTTTATATGGGATGGATTAACTTCTTTCCTATGGAAAATCTGGATCATCTTTCTTCCTTACTGTAGGCCAGCCGTGGGCAAACTATGGCCCGCGGGCCGGATCCGGCCCGTTTGAAATGAATAAAACTAAAAAACAAAAAGACCGTACCCTTTTATGTAATGATGTTTACTTTGAATTTATATTAGTTCACACAAACACTCCATCCATGCTTTTGTTCCGGCCCTCTGGTCCAGTTTAAGAACCCATTGTGGCCCTCGAGTCAAAAAGTTTGCCCACCCCTGCTCTAGACCTTACTGGCAAATAAATTAACTTGACAAAAATTTGAGGTTTATAGATCCACTAGTTGAGAAGGAGTGGACTCAGGTTTTATTTTAAAGTCTTTAAGCACTTCTTACTATAACGAGCCACAAAGAAACACCAGCATCTTTTCCCCAAAATATAGCCCCTTTTAAGTAAGAAAATAATCATTAAATGGCATATTAGTAAACTTAATAAGCTATGAAAATATATATAAATTGATCTCAAAAGGCTAACAGTTTAAAAAGTTATATAAGTATAATATAGAAATACTGTATTTGATTCATTCTTTTCATTTAAAAGTGCCAAAGTCTACTAAGGAACAGGAGTTATGCTCTAGAGAATTTGAGAATAAAGAAGTCTTATGTTTTCTCTTAAAGTACTCATAATTGTTTTGAAGATAGGAATGTAAAAAATAATTACAATACTATATATGATATAATTGAGAGGTATAAAGTGTTACAGGATTACACAAGATAGAATAAAAAATTACTGTCATTAGTAGTATTAAGTTGGATCATATAAAATTGGAAATATTTCATGGTTGTTGACCTACAGGAATTGCCATTATATGTAGCTCAATCTAATGTTATTAGTTCTCTTAGTGTGAAAATGCAGCTTGATCTTGAAAAATGATGGCTTAATCAAGATAGGACATTTTCTTTCTATTCAATTGATTTTGGAAGTAAGTGATCCAGGGCTGGTTTATGCTCTGTATCACAAATTCCTGATGACCTTGGTCTCTCTAAATATACATCCTGAAGTCTGATACTGTGTGACCTTTAGTCACCCCATTTTAGGAAACAGGAAGGAAGCAATGATGGGAGGGAGGGACAGATGATACAGGCCAACTGTCACTTTAAGGGGATTTTCAAAGAGGAAGCCACAGGACAATTGCACACACCGGCACCCTGTCGGCCAGAGTCTAACAACAAGCAATGTTGGAAAGTGTAGTATTTTGCAGGCAGCCCTGACCAACTAATAATTCTAGTACGTTGGAGAAAAGGACTATGGGAAATGAAGATGAACCAGCGTCTTTGTCACTAAGAAATAGTTTACAAGTTGTGTGAGAAATGGAGAAGGCCCAGCAGCAAAAGTGAAAACGTTTGAAAGGTATAGAACATAGAATGTATATGGAGCATTCAGATGACAGTATTTTATCATGGAAGGGCCAAATATTTGATGAGGGTAAATGGAAGGAGTTGCATTTGGAACAACAGTACTATTTCAGACAATAAAGGGCTTTCTATATTAAGCTAAGAATAATGGAATTTATACCATCTTCAGTTTTGAGGTGGTGACTTAGGGAGCATTTTAATGTTTAGGAAGATCACCCGGGCTGCAATATAGAGAGACTGGGAAAGGACAACAATGAGAAAAAACCCAGGACAAACATATTTTTATTTTCTTGCAAAACAATGGGATAATTTCCCAAATCCACTTCCCTTAATCAATATGGGTAAAAAAGATAAAGTAATAAAATATGAAAGACGCAATTCTAATATGCTCAGCTTATTCTTTAATTACACTTAAAAGGTATAATTTTAACTTGAAGAACAAAGAATAAATTAGGTTAGAGAATTGCTGTGTAATTTAGGGTCTAATAATGATAAATTTTTAAAACCTACAATTTCACAAAAGATGTAAAATTTAAAGATATCAAAGATATTCTTTTGTTACATAAAATGTTTCACATTCCATTTTTTTAAACACAGTGATTTTTGTAAATATTGTGATCAAAGTCTTATTTTGCAAAGCAAGTAATTCTAGGGAAGTCAAAATTTTAGGAAGCATAATAAACTATCTTAAGATTTAAAAAAATATATACCTTTGCATTTCTTTTTAATTTTTTCTTAACCAGCTGAGGTGGGTCAGAAGACAGCATCAAAGAGGAAATTATATAAAATTTGAAGTTATGTTGCTGATTGCTGCTTGGACACTTGGCTGTATTGCTGTATCTAAAAGCTAATGGAGTGTTTCATAAAACTGATTGCAGAGCACATTTCAGGACCAATAAAACAAATTGACTATTGATGATTGCAAAGGGCAAATCCAATTACATCTCACAAAGCTTTATATCTCTCTATTTCTTCTTTAATGTTTTCTATGCATTTATTTCCATTTGAAGTTTGTGTAACAAGACAAAAGAGATGCAATGTGGGTAGGCAGAGAGTATCTTGGACTTTAGAACCCAGTGAAATTCTGAGTCCACTCTTTGTGACTCTCAGTCTCTGGAAATATCATTTAAACTCTCTTAGTTTCAAATTCATGAAATTAAATGCATAGCACTTTTTGAGTATTAAGTAAATTGGTGGATGTACAAATGTTTTGTAAACTATATAATGTAATACAAGTAAAATAACAATTATTAATTTAAGCAATTAATAAATTGTGCATATAATATCAAGACATAATTTTTAAAAAGCTCAGATTAAGACACACACACACACACACACACACACACACACATTTAGAGATTTCCTTCCTCAGACCTCAGACTTCACTGTCTTACTCATCTTGCTTTTTCTTTTTTTAAAAAAAATATATATTTCTATTGATTTCACAGAGAAAGGGAGAGGGAGAGAAAGATAGAAACATCAATGATGAGAGAGAATCATTGATAGACTGCCTCCTGCATACCCCCTACTGGGGATCAAGCCTGCAACCTGGGGATGTGCCCTTGACCAGAATCAAACCTGGGACCCTCCCTTCAGTCCACAGGCCAATGCTCTATCCACTGAACCAAACCAGCCAGGGCTCATTTTGCTTTTTCTTAATGACAACTTGGAAGAAAAGGATGGATTTTCTTATCATACCTGTCCCAGAATTTTGGCACATCTCCACATGATCATGAAGACAATATTTTATCTTTCATTGTACCCCAGCTACCTGCTGCATGGATGACAAATGCCACAGAGATGACAATGCTGCTGTTTGGAGCTGAGAAATATAATTAGCAGATACATGCAAAATGTTTTAACGACAGCCCCCCTCTGAATGTCTACACCTGCCAGACACCATAATAATGAGACGATCTGCCACTTAAGCATTGATCAAATGCCCCACCAGGGCTCAAAAATATGTGTTCTGGTGCACTGTCACCACAGCCTTGCACAACCCCACGACTGGGATCAGGAATGAAGTAAAATATTCAACAGCTGCTGCTTCACTGAGCAACATTTTGTCTTATTTAATTCCATAAGCTTATTTGCATCCTCTTAATTTCCGTATGCTAGGGATTAATCATTCATGAAAATAACAATTACAAAACTTATTTAAAAGCTTGAAAAAAAGCTGGCTCCTTTGATGGACATTGCTTCTGAAAAAGGAGGGGAAAGACATTGATGTCTCAAGGAACTTCAAAGCTAGATGTTTTAAAATTGGGATGGTCTCAAGTTTTTCCTCCAATGCAGTTATACATGCTGCTTACTGCCAAGGGAAAGCATTGTAAGTGGTTATGTGCAAAACTGTATGTTTAGGATATATTTGGTTTATTTATTTTTAGGTTGTTGAAAAGTAAAAGCTCAATAAAAAGATACCAAAATTATGTAATAAAATATAAAAATTGAAAGGGATTTTAGAGCTCATTTTTCCAACGAGGATTCCTTTCAGAGAATAACACGCTGGTATCCCAGAGAGATGAGTGTTCAGCATGTGAACGCTCATAGCCATATAAGAAGTGATTTCTTTTGTGTATAAAACTAATTTTTAGAAAATACGTACTTATATTGAGCCCCAGTGGGCCTTCCTACAATTTCTAATCTGTCATCCAAAACTGTCATTTAGAGTCATAAACTACATTCACTAACTCTTCTACTTGTAATTGGAATATTTGGAGGAACTATCCCATCACATGCTGTACAATGTGTTCTCTATCCAAGTCAACATCAACAGGCCCTTCTCCATATTTCTAATGTTACCACTAATTCCTTTTCCTGTTCTTAGTTCTAACTCTCTCACCCAAGTCTCCCTCAATTATTTGGGATAATTATTTTTTCTACCCTATTGTACACCAGCATTCAGATTTTAAGTTCTACACATTTTTCTACCTCATCCTCCCCCCTCTTCAATTCCTTCAGCTACTTTCACACCCTCATTCTGTCCAAATAAAAAGGTATGATAACATTTGTTTCCATTCTTTTTACCTCCACTCTATTCTAATCCTCTTTAAATTGGATTTACCCAATGGTGGGGATTAATATTTCTAAATGCTGATAAAATTATATTATACTGCTCAAGGCCAATTAATGGATTCCTGTTGCCTACAGGGTATTGTTCATATCTTTAGTCTCACAAAACAGTTCCTCCTAATTCCTTCCTATCCTGCCCTTTCAGGCTCATCTATTGCTACTTCCTTTCACACACTCACTGAGTAAAATGTTACATAGTGAATTACTTTTGATTCTACAGAGGTAGAACATGTTCTCTCATTCCCATGAAAGTGCTCTTGTAACATTATCTTCAGGAAGGAGCCTTGATCTCCCCTAGCTCCTCATGATTTTTATTATAGTTTTTGTACCTCTGGATATTTCCCCCCATTTCTTGAGGTGTTGATCACATAGTTTGGCATCAACCATGGCTCTCACCAGTAGTATGTACATAATGTCAACCAGATACCTCATTATTGAATTAATATGTTAATTAAAGTTTCTAATAATAATGCCAGAAACAAATCTATTTCACATTTATAAAAAATACATTATGTTTAAAATGTGTGCCTTTATTCAAATATACATATTAACATATCCTAGATTATTAACAAATGAAGAACATATAGTCAAATTTTAAATTGCAGCAGTGTCCTTGGTTTTAATCGGAACAGCTTTCAGAATACAATAAAAATGCCCTTTTTCTTGGATCCCCAAGAACAGTGGAGACCAACTGGGTCTACACAATGTAAACTGAGATCATTAGCTTTCTTGAAAGAGAGCATTTCGTTTACCTGCTATTTAAAATATGGTATAGAATATATCAATTCTTCATCAGAAATTGAAACATTAAAATTTACATTTCTCGAGGGTTGGAAGTTTAAATTGTATCATAAGTTAAAAACAACAACCACAACAAAGAAAATTTCCCCTTAGTGTCTACAAGCTCTGAGATAGAACGCCAAGCTGGTACACCTTTAATAATGTAACACGTAGTAAATTATCCACATACGAAAGCGTGATGTCATTTAGTGCCTTATAAAACTGTAAGTGGCCTCCGCAAGTCAGTACATTCTGACACTTTGCTCCCCACAGATTCTATGCTGAAATGCACAGGAGTTAGGCATTAAAAATTGAAAGCATAAGGCCGTTCTCTCAAATTGGATAATTGGAAGTGAGTGAAACATCTCAAATGTGGGTGTAATAACAAGTAGGCTGCTGGCAAAACATGAGTAATCTGGTGCTGTATTTGAATTATTAACTGACCCTTTGGCAGACTGAATCCTGAAAAAGTAACAACCTTCAAAGAGGTAAGAGGTTCTTTTTGCCCGTCTTATACGTTGAAAGACTACCAACAATCTGCTATACTAAATTACCTTAAAAACATTTAAAAGGCACATAAGAACAATATCCTTATATACTCTTTACAGTAATTGTTATTTTTAGGGTGCCTACAAAAAGTCATCAAAACTTCCTATAAATTACAGTACAATGGCATGATCATAGTTTGTGTGCATAGTAACACCAGTAGAACAAATTATACTTACGTAAAATGCCATATATTTTTTCTCATTAAGGGACTGCTTTTAGGAATCACTTTCCAAAATAAGATCCTCTATAGATAAACAGCTATGTTTCAGAATCGGAGAAGACAGTTCTATTGCAGTATTCGTGGAACTCCCTTGCTTTTTGGCTAATGCCTGAACTTTCCCTGTTAGAGCATCATCCCTGTAGTGTTGTTTCTGTTTAAATATTAACAGCCCTGGGAGAACTATGCTAGCCAGTAGAGAACAGTGCTTGGCATAAAAATGAGAATACTAGCTAGGCTCCAAGAGAGAACACTGAGGATGTTAAATCTATTTAGTCCAACACGATTTTCCAAAGGGCATGATGAGCAACATAAAATCTCTGATCAAAAGTAGCCCCTAACAATTGTATCCAGCAAGTCTAAGTGGTACTTTTTTTTTTTTTAATATTTTATTGATTTTTTACAGAGAGGAAGGGAGAGAGATAGTTAGAGACATCAATGAGAGAGAAACATCGATCAGCTGCCTCCTGCACACCTCCCACCGGGGATGTGCCCACAACCCAGGTACATGCCCTTGACCGGAATCGAACCCGGGACCCTTCAGTCCGCAGGCCGATGCTCCATCCACTGAGCCAAACCGGTTTTGGCCTAAGTAGTACTTTGATTTGAGAAAGCACATTTATTCAAAATCAATGATTTCAGATAAGTATGAACTAGTTAACCTGAATACCACACTGTTGGTGCCACATCACTGTAAAAACAATTGTGTTATGTGACTATAGAAGGAATGAGCAAGTAAAGAAAATATATTATTAAGCATTTGGTTGTGTTAAACCAGGCTTTCTATAAGAGTTTGGAATTTCCTTTTGAAAGCTTTTTGTAAAACATGGAAAAGCTTTTCATCCAGAAAGTTTTAGTTCTGATCTATCCAGAATTGTCCTGGGTTCCTACAAGTAGGGAGATTGTTCATTTAAACAAAGGAGGGTTTCCAAATGTAGTTTTGCAAGCTTAACAGTTGATAAATTAGCATTTTTTTGTTTAGAATAATGAAAAATTGAAATGCAGCTGGGCTTAGGGAGAAAATACACGTGGCAGTATTTTCAAGAGATATCTACACATTTGTTAAAATTCATTGATAGCATGTCCTATTTTTTAGTGTCTCCATAAAAAAGACAATAAATATTGATAATAATTATTTCTTAGCCATAGATCTAATTTTTGTTGCTAAACACATTGACAGGTGAAAATAATGATATTTATAAAGGAGTGGCAACTTTAAAACTCTGAAATTTTTTTGTTTCATTGGGTATAAACCAAGGGTTAACTAAAGTACCTCTGGACAATATCACTTGATCACTCATACTACTCCAGCTACTACCCTACTCTCGATCCTTTACTAAAAAAATCTGACAGTTTATTCATCTCACCATCTTTTTGACACTTACTGCTCTTAGACTTCTATCCTATGGCTCTACTGGAAGTTTTTTGATGTAAGTTCCCAGTTGCTCCACCTGGTAAAATTCACTGACTTACAGGTTTTCACCATAACTGAACTCTCAACAGCAAACACCACAGTCCACTTTCCGTCTTGAAGCAAAGTCCACTTTCATTCTATGTGTGTGCCCTTTGTGCGGGGTCTCTCCTCATTGCTACTCCTGCTTTTCAGTCTTTCATTATCTTCTTATTCTCTCTAATGCCTATGGTCTTAAAAATTGTGTTCGTTACATTCGTTTCTCAGATATCTATCTAAGCATAACTTCCCTAAACTACAGCTGTCCTGTTGACAGCCCCTTCCATATCTAACAGGCATTTAAGCATCCACTTATCCACATCAGAATCTTGAGTTTACCCTTAACTATTTGAAAACTTATCTTCTCTCACTCTTGCTCATCTTCTTCCAAACCATTCTCTACCCAATGCCAAGAGTGCTTCTTTAGAGATGAAATTCATGTCATTTTTCTTGCTTACTTAAGAACCCTTCACCTGCTTTCCATCACATAAAAATTGAGTCCAAATTCCTGGGCTTTCTCTCCACTGCACTGTTATGACTTAGTTTGTGAGTCTTCTGTCTCCGGGGGCTCCTCGTACTGCTCAATATGACTGTTCCAACTGCCCTTCTTTCTCTTTCTTGATCATACCAAGATTACTCAAACCTCAGATTATGATACACAGTTCCTCAAAGATTTTTAATAGTGGCTTTTTTTTTTTTATCATCAAGAGCTCACCTAAAATGGCCGTTTTTCAAAGAAGCCTTTTGTGATCACCAAATTTAAGTTAGATCATTTCCCCAATTATTTTATTTAAAATTTCCTACTTTATTCCTTACTATTATCTGAAATTATCCTTCTACTCATTTTAACTTTATTTCTCCACACTCTGATATGAGCATCACGAAACAGGGGCTTCATTCAGTCTGTTTTATTGCTGAAATCACAGCTCCTTTAAAAGTACCTGATAATAGACACTCATTAAATATTTTCTGAATGAATGAATGGATGCATGCTGTCAAAAGGGCAGACTCTGCTTTTAGCCTGCTTGGAATTTAATTAAGGGAAGTTATGAGTATACTGAAGCCAAATTGCACTACTCAAGACATTTATATTCTTTTTGAGTTCATTAAAGCCCAAAATTTGGCATAAGCAAAAAGAACAGCATAGCCTTGTTGTCCAGGAAACAGTTTTTGTTCTTGTTTTCTGTCTTATTTCACCTGCATCACATGACACAAAATAAAAATTATTATGCTTCTGGACTTGTTTTATATATATTCCTATTTATTCTGCCATTATGCAATTATGGACCTCAGTAAGCTAGCTTACAATGAGTGTGTTTGTGTGTAACTTACCAGACATCTGCTCAGTCTACACACATGAGCATGATATTCATCATCTCCTAGCTGAAACTTTTATGTGTATATTTTCTTTAGAACTACTGCAAAGGTCTACCACGAACAGCATGGATAAAAATGTGTTACTTTACAGTTGATGGGAGGAAAATTCTACATATAAATGAGAAGTATTTGCTTTGAATGGGAATAAACAATCTTTATCCTCTTTTCAAATACATAGGAGACTACAAGATGATGGGGGGTTGACTCTCATCTTCATAGCTTTGTGGTCAGTATGTTTCACACTGTGCCTGAAAAAGAAAGTCCAATTCCTACACCTGTGATGATGCTGAATTTTCTCTACTGAGACAAAGTCTCCTTCATCTTTGCATCCCACAACTTCCATGTACATGCATCACTGACATGGCAGTTTCTCATCTCCTCTTTTCACTAATATGGCAACGCAACTACGACACTTTATTAATTGGTTTTCCTACATCAAAGCTTGTCTTGTTCTTCAACCAATAGGTTTTAAGGTTCCAACATGTCCCTCAAAATATACTTGCCAGAACCTCGAGCATTATCAAGGACCTTCCTACTCAAGGTCAACAGCATCAGCAGCTTTTGAGTATCTCTGGAAGGACTTTTTAGATTGAAATGCAGGGTCACGGGCCTCACTCTTAAACTCCTGAATCTGATAGTAATAAGCTCCCCAATGACTTGTATGTACTTTAAAGTTAAAGACCACTTCTCTATGACACCCTCTGGATGAATCTCCTGAATTAGATTATTAACTCAGCTAGCTCAGGATTCCTCTCTAAACATCTTTCTTGAGAATTCATGAGTCAACTTATTCTCTAGCAACACTGAACTCTGAAATTCTCCAACCCTCAGCAGCAGTTCTTTTTGTTTCCATGGAAAGTTCTTTTTATGTTTCCACATTTTTGCTTATAGAGACATTAGTGCTACTTATGTTAAAAGTGTGGGTGCTAGCATTGACGAGAGCTGGGTTAAATTCTCAGCAAAACATGTTAATAGCTGAAGGTTCTTGAGAAAATTACTTGACCTCTCTGAACGTCTACCTTTTCATCTTAGAATAAAAATAATTGTACTACTTGTCCTATAAAGTTATGAGGGCTAAAGAAGACAGCTGTACATAAGGCAGCAAGCATTCAGCCATTGTCTAGCAAATAGCAAACACACCACAAATACAGGTAACATTAAAATGACCTCCAGGAAAGCCTGTCTCCTCATTCTTTGTGACCAAAAACTACTTGAGTGAAAGTGTCATCTAATTAGCTCTCGCCCACTCCCACCTGAATTAGGTATATTTCCTTCCCACATCCTTCATAACTTTTTTTTAAAAGTATATTTTATTGATTTTTTACAGAGAGGAAGGGAGAGGCATAGAGAGTTAGAAACATCGATGAGAGAGAAACATCGATCAGCTGCCTCCTGCATACCTCCTACTGGGAATGTGCCCGCAAACAAGGTACATGCCCTTGACCGGAATCGAACCTGGGACCGTTCAGTCCGCAGGCCAACACTCTATCCACTGAGCCAAACCAGTTAGGGCCCTTCATAACTTTTATACCTATAATATTTTTATCATTATTTACTTAGCAAACTATCTCATTGTTAAGATTTTAAGTTCTATAAGGAGAGTAATTCATCTAAGTGGTATGAAGTATATTCCAAAGAGAAGGTACATAAAAAGCAACTGAACAAAAAGTCAGAAGTGCCAGGGTCCAACCCCAGCGGGTCCAGGGGTCCCCAAAGGTGTGGACGGAGTCGGCGAAGAAGGAATGACATGGAGGCAGCGTTCAGTTGATCAGCAGCCTAGCCAGGATCTCCATCCAGGATCTCCAGCCAATTTCTGGTCTGGATCTCCAGAGAGGTTCTGCTTCAGATCTCCAGCCAGGTTCTGTGTCCATGTTCTCTTGCTAGGTTCTCCAGGTTCTCCAGCCAGGTTCTGTAGCCATGTTCCCTCGCTAGGTTCTCCAGCCAGGATCTGTCCAGGTTCTCCAGCCAGGTTCAGTCACCAGGTTCTAGTCAGGTTCTCTTGCCCATTTCTGTAGTCAGGTTCAGTCCAGGATCTTTTGCCATGTTCTCTCCAGCGAAGTTCTTCTGTCTCTAGTTCTGTGTAGGTTCTGTCTTCTAAGTTCTGTGTGTAGGTTCTGTGTTCTAAGTTCTGTGTTCTAAGTTCTGTGTTCTTACAACTGTATTTATACCAGTTGATTCCAATCCTATCAATCTCTATTACAAAGGTTAGGGCGTTTCTTATCTCCATTCCAGGGAGTAAAGATTATGTAGCTTAAGCATGATTGTTCATAGTTAAAGTGATTAATTACCCGCCTGGCACTTAGTTGAGGGGTTTTATTCCCTCCCTAACTTCAGGGGAAAATCCCTACCTGGGGAAACAACCTTTCTCAGAGACCTTGGTTAAAACACATAGTGCCAAGGTTAGCAAACATATTAAGAACAGTATGCCATATATGCCAGGTCCCTTGAAACAGCAAGCATGGACCGGCTCCCGGCACAGAAGAATAAAAATGTTGTTGACTATGACAGAAACTGCTAGTTGGTTGCCTTGGATATCCAGTCTGACTCTTCTTTCCTAGCAGATTCACAGTACTGTTTGGAGCATTGCCATTGTCTGTTCATATACATTCTTGGCTTTGAGTTCCTCATAATGACCTGGTTCTGGACTGAGAGTGTGCCCTTCACACAAGCAAACCACCCTCATTTTCTGATGTTTTCCTTCCTGCCTCTGTGCAGACCAATGACTGCACCCATGTTGTAACCATGAGGAAGCTGTGAAGATGTGAGTCTCATGTCAGTGAATGTTGATCCTAAAATGCTCATGATATTGTAGAGCCACTTGGCCAACTCTGGACACCAACATATGAGCCTCCTGAAAGATGAGGAGGAAAAGCGTTGTTTTTTGTTTTTATTAAACCCCTATATTGTGGATCCTAAGTGCAACCAAGTACAGGCCAACAAAACAGGGTTAATTAATAACCTCTTCAACGTGTATTTAAAGTACTTGAGCTTCTTTATAGAACACAACAAGATTATACTAGGGATAACATTCACATTATCATATATATTGTCAAATATGTTTATTACACATGCACAGGAGCTGAAATACTGTAAAGTAAATGAAGAAGTGTATATTTGCTGAGTTTTATTTATATATAATGGAATAAAAACTTGAATATACTGAAAGTTATGTACTTAATTAGGGACAAGGGACTTTTTCTATTCTTGAAGAATGTTTTATTTGCTAGAAGGGGCTAAAAAGGTAGTTCTTCAATCATATTTATATTTGGATTTATTTTTTTCCAAAATGTATATTTTATTTATGATTTTGGAAAAGGAATGCTATTTAACATATAAAATATTGAATACATATATATAATCCACAAAATGTCCTAAAATTGTATGTAAGACTCGTGCCTGTTTATTTTTTGGTGGAGCATTTCTACAGCTTCCACTGGCTTCTCAATGTCATGTTAGAATAACTCCACTCCTTCAGTATTACTTCCATTTCTCAGTGTTACGTTCACTTCTCAGACACAGCATGGCTAATAAACTACATCAGGGAAATCAAGCATAACATGTAGTTTTGGAACTTATTCTTTAGAATATCTATATCCTCTAAAATATTCAAAAGAAGAAAAAGACAGAAAACTGGCAAATTCAGATTCTGGTGCAAACTCTTAATTTATACACATATAACATCAAAATCTTTGCTGATTCTGCTCTCATTTGTCTAAATTTAGACAGCAGCAATGAAAGCTGCAATTTTCCTTTGAAAATTACAAATCTGTAGCAATAATTGTAGCTGTACCTACTCTCTTCCTATTTTTGCAGTGTTCAAAAATATTCAGATGTCTAGAGAGCAGGTGTCTCCATGGCATGTGTTTCATGACTGCCTTCCTGTGCAAAACAAGAACTCAGCAGCATATTAAACCTCCATCCAGGTGCACAGGACAAGGGCTTCTGTGAAGCAAACACTATCTATCTGACTCCTCCACGCAGCCAGAAGAAGCTCTAGCTCTTCGTAATTTTGATAGACTGGAAAGGCCATAATTGATCTTCTTTGCAGAGGAAGAAATGGATGGTAAATATGCTTTGCGTATTTTACTGTAAGATTTTCTTTTGTATTTCATTTGTGAAATGGTTTCCCTTTCTGTGGTAGCCTGGGGAAGAGTAAGGGATGTGTCATTGCCCTAAAGCCAAGCAGAAATTATAGCAAAAATCTTTCACTAGACTGTAAACTCCTGGAGGGCAGGACAACTGTATGTGACATGAAGGATTAAGTCAATGGGGGCTGAACACTAGGACACCACATACCATAACAAAACACCATGGCCAAAAAGCAAGTGGTTCCACAGCACGGTTGTCACTAGGATAAAATATGCTCAAAATAAGCCCAGAAACTGGGCTTGGAAAAAAGAAGCCAACTGGATCTCTACAATAAAATTGTGATCAATGAAATAACAAGTATAATGTTGGAACTAATGATAACATATGTAAAATTAATAAAATATGAAATAAATCTGAACATGTGATAATATTCTCTTGCAGTGAGTAACAGAGAGTCAGATTCAAACTGGCTTTGATATATATAAATTAATCAATTTTAATAAAAACACTGAAGGGAAGATCAGGTTTATTGATCTACTGGCTTAATGAAGTCATCATGGATCCAGTTTTGTTGGGTACTTTGCTAGGCATCCATGTGGTTGGCTTCATCTTAATGTAATTCCTGTTCTGTGCAGGGATGGCCAACAGATTCAGCCAGGAACACACACTCTTATTTATGAATACAGTAGAAATAAAGAAGCCCTCAGAATAAAGAAAACCTTTCCAAAAATATTCAGAAAATTTCTAGAGTTTTCTTTGACCAGACAGGGTCATAGGTTTTTTTCCTAACAAAACCTCATAAGTAATATTGTTTTTGTTTGTTTGATGTTTGCTTTTCCAGTAGCACCCACCTTTAGACTAGATCATGGAGGTTATGAACAGTTCCCAGAGGTACATGAGCTGTGCTGAGGGTGGGTTGAGAGTTGGGGTGAACACAAACATGATCTGGGAAAAAGTAGTTTCCAAAATGTAGACAGAATAAAGGATATTCAGAGTGGAAAGAAAATTTCTCCTAGGGAAGTATTTAATTATAGAAATAAAAATACTGTGGGTATGAAAGAAAGACTTCATAAGTAGCATATGACCCAACCGAAGCAAATCTGTAGGTTTTATAATTATCCTGACCCGAACAGCTTGTTTATGAATGGCAAAAATGTTGAATAAAAAAACCACCAGACATCTGTCTAAATACAAAGCCCTGGAAAAAAAAAGAGCTGTTGCTGAATAGAGGTTGAGATCTACTCTACTCACCGGGTGGAGATTAGTCCACATTAATCCAAGAAAAGCCCTACTTGTCTATTTGGTGTCAGAACACAACCTGTCTTCTGTTCCAATAACGCAGAGACAGACTCTCAAGATAATGTTCATTCCAACCAGAATTGGAATGGCAGCGACAGGATCTAGCAGATCAGTATCAGCTGGAAACCTGGTATTTGAGACACATCACTGGCCAGCAGACCTAATTCTGCCTCATCCGGCACGTGGTGTACTGCGCCTGTAGATTCTTCCTTGTTCAGCCCACTTATGATTGATTATACCAATCAGCTGCATATTTGGTGGATTTGCTTTCTTATCTCTTGTTTCTGTGTCTTCGTGTAATCACAGCTCTCTACTCCCCCATATATCCAATTGGCATTCCATATTTTGTAACTTTGATTCATCATGTTTTGATGCTAAAAGTTAAGTTTTAGAAATGTATCTTAAAGAAAGAAGGTTTTTTTTTTGCCAAACCGGTTTGGCTCAGTGGATAGAGCGTCGGCCTGCGGACTGAAGGGTCCCAGGTTCGATTCTGGTCAAGGGCATGTACCTTGGTTGCGGGCACATCCCCAGTAGGGGGCGTGCAGGAGGCAGCTGATCGATCTCTCTCATCGATGTTTCTAACTCTCTATCCCTCTCCCTTCTTCTCTGTAAAAAAATCAATAAAATATATATTTAAAAAAAAAAGAAAAAAAAAGAAAGAAGGTTTTTAAACATCAGGTTTCTCACATTCATTTGTACCACAAAACATGCCCCTAACTCTCTTTCCCCAAGGCATTCACTTGTTTATTACCTGGCTATATTTAACCAACACTTTCTTGTGCTCTTCCCCACTATCAAATAGATAGGTATTATAAATTTTATAGTAGTGCTCCTAAACCTGACATTGCAATATGTGAGGCACCCTCATAGTTCTCTACTTTATATATTATTTTTATGGTGAGAATTAAAGCTTTTATGAGGCTGTAATTTTTGACATTACCATCGCTTCCTGGGAACTCAATGTTATCCTATTCCACAAAGAGCTAAACAGGAGAAATAGCACATTTCCAAGGTCAAGTGGATCTTCTTAATCTGAAAGCAAGAGGCTCTAAGCAGAGAACATCTGCACGATTACTTGAAAATGAATTTACTACATCACAAAAAGTATGCCTAATTTTTTACAAGTTTATTTCCTATGATTTGAATTTTAAAACTCAATTTCTTGTATTTCAATTCAGAGAATTCCATGGCAGAGCCAGCATTACATCTTGTTGTTTAGTTTAAATCAGTGCTTGTCAACTTGGCTATACCTGAGAACCAAGTAGAGAGTTAAAAGGAAAAAGAAAGCTCATCCCTGGACTCATGTGCATATATTTTTTAAATAGTATGCCTGATTTTTAATAATAAGTTACTTTCATTTACAAAGGTTCTGGAAATTTAAATAATCACACTTAAATGTCATACATATTTGAGTCCTATAAATAAAACCAAAATATTGTAAGTGAATATCAATTATATAAACCCTATACAAGCATGTTACTTAAGTGGATCATTAAACTCTTAAGATACTACATATCAACAAAATGTAGCATTATTTCATGCAAGAAATATGTAATGTAATGTGCCTTGAGTTTGCACTTTGGAAAATGTGAAGAAGGATATAAAGGATGCCTGTCCTGTAGAAACTAAAAACACAGTAATAGAAAGGAAATAGGATTGGGAAAAAAAAACTTGGAAGAACACTTTGAAAGTTTCAAATATATATGGCTTATGAAAATATTGATGGAAAACAGAATAAGGACACATTCAAAGTTAACTTTACCATGTATAATTGATTGTGGCCCAATTCACTGGGAAATTATTTAAGATTTATCATGTAAAGTTTATGGTACAAAGGGAGTAAAATAGCTTGGAATCAGTTCTTGGTTTCTTCATAAAATGTTCAAGAATTAATTAATTAATTTTTATGACATTAGGTTTTCTCACTTTAAAACCTTTAACATTCTTAACTTAAAGCATTATAATGTATATTGGTTTAGATCATATTTGTACAACTTTAAGGTAAAATTCCTATAACCTAAAATTCACCATTTTAAAGATTTTTAAGTATACAATTCAGTACTTTTTAGCATATTCACAATGCCGTGATGTCCCACCAGTATCTAATTCCAGAACATTTCCATCATTCCAGGAAAGTACACCTGCACTTTCCAAGTCCTCCCTCTCCATCTCTGGGCAACTGCTAATTTCTTTTTGTTTCTATGGATTTGCATGTTCTGGGGATTTCAAATGACTAGAATCATACAATATGCAGCCTTTGGGGCCTGGCTTCTTTCACTTAGCATAATGTATTTAAAGGTCAGTTACATTTGCATCAGCATTTCATTCTTGGCTGAATAATATTTCATTTTAGTTTTCCCATTCACCAATTCATAAACCTTTATTGTTGTTTCAAATTTTTAGTTACGAATAATGCCACAATAAACATTCCTGGACAACTTTTTGTGGATATATATGGATTAGATAATGTTTTAAAAGCCTAATAGTATCTGATAGTATTTAATAATTATTAATATCTGTTTCTCTACCCATAGAAAAACTCCACAATGAAACAACATTCAGTTCCTGTGTCCAAAATGTTAGAAGTTGCCATCTCCCATTCACCTTTGCCTAAGGACAAACCAAGTCAATTTATAGTTTCTATACATCAGAACCTCTGAGCTCTATAATTACTCATATCAAAAAGCAGCTGTAATTGCTTTTCCAAATTCTACTTTCCTTTTTTTTTTTAAAAAAAAATGTATTTTATTGATTTTTTTACAGAGAGGAAGGGAGAGAGATAGAGAGTTAGAAACATCAATCAGCTGCCTCCTGCACATCTCCTACTGGGGAAGTGCCCACAACCCAGGTACATGCCCTTGATCGGAATCGAACCTGGGACCTTTCAGTCCACAGGTCAACGCTCTATCCACTGAGCCAGACTGGTTTCAGCTCTACTTTTCTTTTTATCTCTGAATTTTAACCATGTGTAGGGTAGCCTTTAGGAAAGAACTCTTAGCTTTGGATAGGATGACAAAGGAGAAATCACAATGTTTGTAACAGAAGTGGTTTTACTGGTGGTGAACTGTGCTCAGTGGAAAGATGCTTCCTAAGAACCAGGAACATCATGATTGGCTTCATTTATGATTTCTCCCAGTTTTCTTTCTTCCTCCTTTGGGCAGTTCTCTCAGTACTCTAGTAAACAAGGGTAACTGTGTCTCCTATGGCACAAAAAGTTATCGAAAAGATTAATAATATGCTTTTGGTCCTATCCCCACACATGAAATTTCAAGCTCTGCCAACCCCACACTAAAGGCTTTCCTTGGGCCTGCATCTAGCCCATCTCCAAAGCTGTTCTTGCTCCTAACTACAGAAATGCCCTCGGTAATTTATTCCAGCTTTCTTGCCTCTGCTGTGTTCACTTTCTATTTATATGTTCCTTTCTATTTATACATATACACAACTGAGGCCCTTTTTTTGACTGATTAATTACACTTGAATTTGGGCTTTAGTCACAAGTAATATTTTCCTATTAGAAAAAAAAAAAGATACAGACACACACACACACACACACACACACGTGCGCCTTATTCGAGTGGTCTAAATATATTACAAAGAAACCTAAATCAGAATCATGTTTCTTCTGCCATTATTCTAAAATAATAAATTAACCTCCCTCATCTGCTCACATCTCTGTCCCCTTGCTTTAAATCATTGTCACCTGTATAAGTGTCAATGTAATTATAAAAATGATTCTCCCCTGGCCAGTGTAACTCAGTGATTGAGCTTGAACCCAGAACCAAGAGGTCACTGGTTTGATCATGGTTACATGCCAGTAATGGACTCGATCCCATGTGGGGGACATGCAGGAGGCAGCCAATTGATTATGTTTTTCTATCATCCATGTTTCTATCTTTCTATTTCCCTCCCTTGTTCTCTCTAAAAAAATCAGTAAAACCACATTTAAAAAAATTCTCATGAGTTATGAGTATTTGGGAACTTCACCTAGGATTAGTACCTGTTTATCAATTTCAATTATAAGTACTGTTGACTGTTCTTAGGATCTGGACTTTTTTATTAGTGTTTTTAGACATAAGGTTATCACAACCTCTGGATCACTTGTTTCTGACCTACCACTCTACATTTGGCTCAGGACCCTGGACTCCACCCCCTTGTACAACCCTGATTGTTTGGCTAAAGCTTTCAATGACCAGTGCCAACCTTCCTCTACACTGGTATCAGCACACTGGTTGTTTTTTTGATGTGATTTAATGAATAGGGAATATGCTATAATTGAAAGAAAAATATTTCCCACTAAACCTTTCGTTTGTTTATAGTCCTCTCCCAATTTAATTTGAGAAACAGCTACCCTATATTTGAGTTGGTTTGTTTTTAGTCTGTTATTTTTCTTGAAACTACTTAAAAATTGAACTCTTGCTTCAGCATATTGTACATGTTGAGATCTAATCAAGGCACTTTGTTATTTCTCAATATTGTTTTGTGTGGAGACTGTAAACTATTTGCATGTTATTCCTTGTCAACATGAAGCATGTGTTTCCAGATAGAATTCAATGAGCACTAGACTTGAAAATATTTTTTATAAATTTGCATACAATCACACTCAGGAAAATATATATGTTTAATTGTGCTTCAGAACAGAATATATTGATGTAAAATATGTTATCAGGCTGCTTTGAACTCAAAACTTAAGAAAAATACAAACTGTTCTTAAAATACCATAATTCTTGAGAAAAGCTATGCACCCTTGTTTTATTCAAGCCAATGTTTTCTGTTAAAAATGACTTCCTTCTCTAAACATTTTTAGTCTATTATACACCTCTGGGTATTACTCTTCATATCCCAACTTGTATAAGTTGAGTTTACTCACATACTTAAACTAAGCCAATATAATTACTCCTGGAAACCAAAGTATTTTAACTTTGCCTGTTTTCTTAAAAATCTATCTTAGTGCCCTAACCGGTTTGGCTCAGTGGATAGAGCATCAGCCTGTGGACTGAAGGGTCCTAGGTTCGATTCCTGTCAAGGGCATGTACCTTGGTTGCGGGCACATCCCCAGTAGGTGGTGTGCAGGAGGCAGCTGATGTTTCTCTCTCATCGATGTTTCTAACTCTATTCCTCCCCCTTCTTCTCTGTAAAAAATCAATAAAATATATTTTAAAAAATCTATCTTAGTATCTGCCCTCAGACAAGAGAATGGTGATGGCTTTTGTCCTTGGTACTGGATTCCTCCAAAACAAGAACTTTGGGTCCCGCAAGCTTATTTCTAGAAAAAAGATTCTTATACATCACTTCTTGCCCAAGTAAAACATCCCACTCTTTTCTCCAGATCAATGTTCATAGCCCCTAGTTCAGTGATGGTGAACCTATGACACGCGTGTCAGAGGTGACATGCAAATTCATTTTTTTGGTTGATTTTTCTTTGTTAAATGGCATTTAAATATATAAAATAAATATCAAAAATATAAATCTTTGTTTTACAATGGTTGCAATTATCAAAAAATTTCTATATGTGACACGGCACCAGAGTTAAATTAGGGTTTTTCAAAATGCTGACACGCCGAGCTCAAAAGGTTCGCCATCACTGCCCTAGTCTATGCAGAGATCTCAAAAAGATGTCTCCTAAGATCAAGAGTTTATGTTTTGCAAACAAACAAACAAAAAGAGTACTTAGGACACTTGCACATAATTGACACCACCATTAGAGGAATTGATCGGGAACCATGGAATGCTAGGCTATGTGTGCTATGGGCATGGTCCATAGATCTAGACATTATTAAAACATTCTGGTAGGTATGCAAAAATATAAATCACACTTGCTCATCATCACCTCTATTACTGTCTGCTCAGTTGGCTTATTTTAATACTTCTTTATGAGCATAAGGTTCATTACTACACAGACCTGTCCTTATCACCTTGAAGCACCAAGTGCCTAGTTCAAGCACCTGGCATATAATGGCCATTCAATAAATGTTTGAACAAATTAATATCTATACTAATAAAAGGGTAATATGCTAATTAGACCAGATAGACTGGAAGTCTTCCGGACATCCTTCTGGACAAAGCTATGGCAACTGCAAGGGCCGAGGGCAGGTGGCCGCAGTGGCAGCTGCAAAGGCCAAGGGGCCTGGACTGTGAGAGGGAGCAGGCTTGGCTGAGGGGACCCCCGCCCCCCACCCCCGCTCCAGTGCACAAATTTTCATGCACCGGGCCTCTAGTCTATAATAATGAAAATGTAATATGCTAATTAGACCAGACAGCAGATGTCCTTCTGGATGACCTTCTGGACGAAGCCAGTGCTGTGAGGGCTGAGGCAAGCCACTGTGGCTGTGAGGGCCGAGCCCCTTGCACGAATTTCGTGCATTGGGCCTCTAGTATAAGAAAGTATTTCCAATACATTTTTGATCTAATGTATGTTTACAAGCCTGAAGATATGATTACACCCATTAATTTGCTTTCTGAGTCAAGACATTCACTTCTGAAACATGGAAGACATTTACTCTTACTATGTCCTTTCCATGATGTATACAACTGTTTATCACTGAAGGTCAAATTATTAACCATGTCTAAAAAAAGTGAAACAGTGTTTTGCAAAAGTTTGATTTCCATTTTCAGGTTGGTCTGCATACTTCCTTGAATCTTCAGTACACAGCGTTTCACTCATCCCCAAACTCAAATTGAAATCCTGTAACCAGTTAATGCTTCATTTAGTTTATGGGTTCAATGTCTGTGCAGTTGCCTGAATGTCGGCTTGCCCTTAGAATGTTTTTCTTCTTCTGCATCACTGTTCTCTCTCCTGATTGTCACTGAGGATTGCATCTGTTTAGCTTGTGTTCTGTTCAGCACAGATCATTTCTGTTTTGAGCTGTAGCCTAAAGCCAGAGTCTGATTCTTGGAGCAAGAGGTTTGCTTTGCTATGCTTCAATCATCTCCAGTGTGTGTGGCTTTGTGCTTGCCAGTGAGGGTTCAGAGTGGAAAAAAAAAAGCACTTGCCCTGGTGAGCACTCTGGCTCTTTTGAAGATTAGGGCAAAGCTTGTTTCTTTGAAATCATGAAGTTCTTCTTTAGTGTCAGGTTGTTAAGGGAAAATCATGGGAGGAACAGCGTAGGCAAGGCATTTTGCAATTAGTCATGGTTTTGAAAGTTATGTTACCCTCCTTAAAAACTGGGACAGATTTCTTAGGTCATTATAACAGATCAATTACTGTCTCCTTGCCTGTGATGTGATGAGGAGGAAACCAGAATGGTCTACAATCCCAGGCCCTCCTAAGGATTAAAAGGCAAGACAACACCAAAATAAAATAAAAAGATTGCATTACATTCAGATGTTTTAAATGTTTAGCCAACTTAATAAAATAAAAGCATTTGTAAGTAACAAAAAGATCAAAAACACAAATATACTTTTAATATGTTCTATGTAGATGCATGGAATACTGAAGACAGATCTAATTCTGAGGTAGCACTTTATTTGACAATATTCCAGGATAAATCCAATGCCAAACAGTCACACATACTGAGGTACTGGGCACACTCACTGTTCTTCCATTAGACCTGGAGAGTCCCACACAGAGGCTTCAGGCCAGCGCTATCCCCTTCTGTCCACATCTGCCTCACATTCTCTCTCTCATCATCACATCCTCCAACTGTTCACATTTTTCCATGATGTGCCTTGTCTGCTTTCACCAAATGCCTTTATGTACACACAGGTACTTAATCAATGCTTCAGCATGATAATGATTTATGGTGCTGTGGTCAGTTTTTTTTAAGGCCTTAATGACCACTAGAAGGTAAAATTAAATCAATAAGTACTTAGCATCTGTGTTAACAGAAGGTATTTGTCTGTTAATAGGTGTGATTTTGAGGTGTTTTATATTTCAGTAAACACTTGTGGTAACAAAGGTTACTGCTACTTTAGGTTGATTTATGTTATGTCAAAAAAGTGCTAATTCTAGAATGTCTGTCTGATGTCCTGAGGGCCATTATCTATAAAGTATGAGAAGTGCAAATAGCATATTTCTCTCTTCCTTTTTCTGTAAATTATTCATTTTAGATTTGCTCTAGATCACACCCTGACGGGAGTGGTGATAGCTATTTTTACTACGTCAGTTGTTTCTATTAACAACCCATTATGGCAAAGCAGTCAAGAGTTCAGCTGGGTAGGGCATCAATCCCATGAGGCCTGGCACTTACAAAGGTGAGAACCATGCTTCGGTCAAATTGCTTTTCATATAAGATGTTTAGAAACATACACATTTTGTTAGCAATTGCTCCTTATCCTTTCTAGAGTATGATATAGAAAGTATTCTTCCAGGTGATTAACATTTCTTCAAACTATATTAAATATTTTGTGCTTGCCAATTAGAATTTCATATATCCACGTCCTTGGAAGACATAAATTATTAAGGATTTTATTTTTTAGACTGACTACTTCTTTAGGGTATACATGTTTACCAGATATTTGTGAACTGCATGCAATTATCCCTATAACTGATCAATTAGGCAACTTTGGTCAATTGTTGACTAATTGGACCAATTAGTCAATTTTGTGTAAAATTGGACATTGAAATATATAAGGTAAAGTATTATATTTTCTAAAAGGATTTTCTTTCTTAAACTTAGATACTTTATATTATGATTTTAAATACTATAATTAGTTGCTATACTTTAACAAAAATAATTATAAATTTATAAAAATTATATGTCAAGATAATTTTAGAAGAAATAGTATTATATAGCCTCAGATTAAAAAAACTAGTTCTTGGATTTGAGATAGAATTTAGAAAGAAATTGAATAGTAAATATGTTAAAATGAAAATGAAAGTGTGCTTTTATTATATATGTTTGTGTGTGCATGAACATATACACATATACAGACCAGTAAGAGCTAAATAATTAATAAACAAAATTTAGAGGACTAGAAACATGCCTATCTATTCTCTTCCTTCTCTCTAACCAAATCAGGGCCTTTCTGATAAAATATTTTCTTTAAAGTTACTCCAGAAGAGACCGGAAACATTTATTTCACAGGACAGGTTGTCCCTTTGGGAAGGATTCATTGAGTGCTTCTGTGATGCTCACACTTACCGTATCAGCTATTTCTTCTTCAAAACTAACTACATGTGAGTTTCATATAGCACAATACAGGTGTCATTGTTATTGTTGATTTTATTAGTGGCCTAGGGTTGTCTTTTGTTGTCTAGAAATGTGTGCAGTTGAGGTAAAGTTGTACTAATTTGTTTTATAAAAGTAGTATTGTGAAAGATTCAAAAGATTTGTCATCTGCAATTTTAAGGGTTGGTATTTTAGAGGGCCCATTTTTTCTATAAATGTTCTTGTCTATTCATATTAAAGATTTTGCCATTATATAATGATATATATTATTTCATTTTCTTGGAAATTCTTTCTATTGATCTGCATTCATTCTGAGTAAATATATGTTCATGTTGAAGAACTAAGCATAGTCTGTTTCTATACCTAGGGTAACATGAACAGAGAAAAAAATAATTTAAAAAATCACTTGTGTTATGCTTTATCTCAATACTAGAGGCCCAGTGCATGGATTCATGCACCAGTGAGGTCCCATGGCCTGGCCTGCGTCCTCTCTCAATCCATCTGGGACACCTCAG
The DNA here is from genome assembly GCF_014108235.1 of Myotis myotis. NCBI lineage: Eukaryota > Metazoa > Chordata > Mammalia > Chiroptera > Vespertilionidae > Myotis > Myotis myotis. The sequence goes on from NW_023416401.1 coordinate 48,449,913, forward strand.
GGGATGTCAGACTGCCTGTTTTGGCCCAATCCCTGCAGGCCAAGCCAAGGGACCCCACCGGTGCATGAATCTGTGCACCGGGCCTCTAGTATGCATATATAGTATTTGGTTAATCTCTTCCCACCCTCCCCTCTTCCCTCTGAGATTCATCAGTCTGTTCCATGTTTCCATGCCTGTGCTTTCAGCATCTGCCCCCCTGGTGGTCAGTGTGTGTCACAGCTACCGGTCAAATGGTCAAATGGTTGCTTAGGCTTTTATATATACAGATGGATGTATTTCTTATCTGTATTATACAGAATCAGTGAGCAGGCTAGTAAATACTGTGAACAATATATGAAAACCCAGCCCACATACAAATAGAAGTTTAATTTCAAAGCAAAGTTTTCACCTATGAATAATAAAACTTTGACTTAGGACCATAAAAGACAGCATAACACAAAAGACCAAACTCTAAGTAAATGTACAATAACACAAGATTAAAGGTGAGATTTAGGATATTTTTTTTTTTTTTTTTTTTTTTATTTTATTTTATTTTTTTTTTATTTTTTTTTTATTGCTTAAAGTATTACAAAGGGTATTACATATGTGTCCATTTTATCCCCCCACCCTAGACAATCCCCTAGCCTCCCCTATCCCCCAATGTCTTATGTCCACTGGTTATGCTTCTATGCATGCATACAAGTCCTTTAGTTGATCTCTTACCCCCCTACCTCCTGCCCCGCAACCCTCCCCGGCCTTCCTGCTGCAGTTTGACAATCTGTTTGAGGCAGCTCTGCCTCTGTATCTATTATTGTTCAAAAGTTTATAATGGTCTCTATTATCCATGAATGAGTGAGATCATGTGGTATTTTTCCTTCATTGACTGGCTTATTTCACTTAGCATAATGCTCTCCAGTTCCATCCATGACGTTGCAAATGGTAAGAGTTCCTTCCTTTTTAGAGCAGCATAGTATTCCATCGTGTAGATGTACCACAGTTTTCTAATCCATTCATCTACTGATGGGCACTTAGGCTGTTTCCAGATCTTAGCTATGGTGAATTGTGCTGCTATGAACATAGGGGTGCATATATCCTTTCTGATTGGTGTTTCTGGTTTCTTGGGATATATTCCTAGAAGTGGGATCACAGGGTCAAATGGGAGTTCCATTTTCAGTTTTTTAAGGAAACTCCATACTGTCTTCCATAGTGGCTGCACCAGTCTGCATTCCCACCAGCAGTGCACAAGTGTTCCTTTTTCTCCACATCCTCTCCAGCACTTGTCGTTTGTTGATTTGTTGATGATAGCCAGTCTGACAGGTGTGAGATGGTACCTCATTGTTGTTTTGATTTGCATCTCTCGGATGATTAGTGACTTTGAGCATGTTTTCATATGTCTCTTGGCTTTCTGAATGTCCTCTTTTGAAAGGTGTCTATTTAGGTCCTTTGCCCATTTTTTGATTGGATTGTTTATCTTCCTTTTGTTAAGTTGTATGAGTTCCCTATAAATTTTGGAGATTAGGCCCTTATCGGATATGACATTGGCAAATATGTTTTCCCACACAGTGGGTTTTCTCGTTGTTTTGTTGATGGTTTCTTTTGCTGTGCAGAAGCTTTTTATTTTGATGTAGTCCCATTTGTTCATTTTCTCTTTAGTTTCAAGTGCCCTAGGAGCTGTATCAGTGAAGAAATTGCTTCGGCATATGTCTGAGATTTTGTTGCCTTTGGATTCTTCTAGAATTTTTATAGTTTCCTGTCGTACATTTAAGTCCTTTATCCATTTTGAGTTTATTTTTGTGTATGGTGTAAGTTGGTGGTCTAGTTTCATTTTCTTGCATATATCTGTCCAATTTTCCCAGCACCATTTATTGAAGAGACTATCTTGGCTCCATTGTATGTTCTTGCCTCCTTTGTCAAATATTAATTGAGCATATTGGTTCGGGCCGATTTCTGGGCTCTCTATTCTATTCCATTGATCTATATGCCTATTCTTGTGCCAGTACCAGGCAGTTTTGAGAACAGTGGCTTTGTAATACATCTTGATATCTGGTATTGAGATCCCACCTACTTTGGTCTTTTTCAGGATTGCTGCAGCTATTCGAGGTCTTTTTTTATTCCAGATGAATTTTTGGAGAGTTCGTTCTAGATCTCTGAAGTATGCCGTTGGTATTTTAATGGGGAGTGCGTTGAATTTATAGATTGCTTTGGGTAGTATGGACATTTTAATGATGTTGATTCTACCAATCCATGAACACGGTATGTTCTTCCATCTGTTTATGTCTTCCTCTATATCTTTTTTCAACGTCCTGTAGTTTTCTGAGTAGAGGTCTTTTACCTCTTTAGTTAAGTTTATTCCTAGGTAGCTTAATTTTTTTGGTGCGATGGTAAACGGGATTGTTTTTATAATCTCTCTTTCTGAAAGTTCACTATTGGTGTATAGAAATGCCTCGGATTTCTTGGGGTTAATTTTGTATCCTGCTACATTGCCAAATTCCTGTATTAAGTCCAGTAGCTTTTTGATGGAGTCTCTAGGGTTTTGTATGTATAATATCATGTCGTCTGCAAATAAGGACAGTTTTACTTCCTCTTTTCCAATTTGGATGCCTTTTATTTCTTCTTCTTGCCGAATTGCAATGGCTAACACTTCCAGTACTATGTTGAACAGGAGTGGTGAGAGGGGGCATCCCTGTCTTGTTCCTGTTCTTAGGGGAAATGGTGTTAGTTTTTGTCCATTGAGTATGATGTTGGCTATGGGCCTGTCATATATGGCTTTTATTATGTTGAGGTATGATCCTTCTACTCCCACCTTGCTGAGAGCTTTTATCAAAAATGGGTGTTGAATTTTGTCAAATGCTTTTTCTGCATCAATTGATATGACCATGTGGTTTTTTTCTTTCAATTTGTTTATGTGATGTATCACGTTTATTGATTTGCGGATATTGTACCATCCTTGCATCCCTGGGATAAATCCTACTTGGTCATGGTGTATGATCTTTCTGATGTACTGCTGGATCCGATTTGCTAAGATTTTGTTGAGGATTTTGGCATCTATGTTCATGAGGGATATTGGCCTGTAATTCTCTTTCATTGTGTTGTCTTTACCTGGTTTTGGTATTAGGGTGATGCTGGTTTCATAGAATGAGCTTGGAAGTGTTCCTTCCTCTTGAATTTTTTGTAGTAGTCTGAGGAGGATAGGTTTTAGTTCTTCCTTGAATGTTTGGTAAAACTCCCCTGTGAAGCCGTCTGGTCCTGGGCTTTTGTTTGCTGGAAGCTTTTTGATGACTGCTTCAATTTCTTCCATAGTTATTGGCCTGTTGAGATTTTTAGATTCTTCCTGATTGAGTTTTGGAATGTTGTATTTTTCTAGGAATTTGTCCATTTCCTCCAGGTTGTCTAGTTTGTTGGAGTAGAGCTGTCCATAGTATTTTTTAACAATCATTTGTATTTCTGTGGGGTTTGTTGTTATTTCGCCTCTATCGTTTCTAATTTTGTTTATTTGGGTCCTCTCTCTTTGCTTCTTGGTGAGTCTGGCTAGAGGTTTGTCAATCTTGTTTATCCTTTCAAAGAACCAGCTCTTGGTTTCATTGATTTTCTGTATTGTTTTTTTGGTCTCTATGTCATTTATTTCTGCTCTAATCTTTATTATCTCCTTCCTTCTGCTCACTCTGGGGTTTTCTTGTTGCTCTCTTTCTAATTCTTTGAGTTGTAGAATTAGATGATTTACTACCATTTTTTCTTGTTTGTTGAGATAGGCCTGTAGAGCTATAAACTTCCCTCTCAGGACTGCTTTCATTGTGTCCCATAGGTTTTGGATTGTTGTGTTTTCATTGTCATTAGTTTCCAGGATGTTTCGAATTTCTTCTTTGATTTCATTGGTAACCCAATCAATATTTAATAGCATGCTATTCAGCTTCCAGGTGTTTGAGTATTTTGGGTTGTTTTTATTGTAGTTTATTTCTAATATTATGCCATCGTGGTCTGCGAAGACGCTTTTTATGATTTCAATTTTCTTGAATTTGGGGATACTTTGCTTGTGACCCAATATATGGTCTATTTTTGAATATGTCCTATGAGCATTTGAGTAGAATGTATATTCCCTGGCTTTCGGGTGAAGTGTTCTGAAGATGTCTATTAAGTCCATCTGATCTAGTGAGTCATTTAGGATTGCTATATCTTTGCTGATTATTTGTCTAGAGGACTTATCCAGTGCTGTCAGTGGTGTATTAAAGTCCCCTACTATGATTGTATTGTTGTTGATGTCTCCTTTGATATCTTCCAGGAGTTTTTTTATGAATTTGGGTGCTCCTGCATTGGGTGCATATATGTTTACCAGGATTATATCTTCTTGTTGTATTGATCCCTTTAGTATTATGAAGTGGCCTTCCTTATCTCTTGTTATGGCCTTCACTTTGAGGTCTATTTTGTCCGATATAAGTATTGCTACCCCAGCTTTCTTTTCCTTTCCATTTGCCTGAAAGATATTTTTCCATCCTTTCACTTTCAGTCTGTGTGAGTCCCTTCTAATGAGGTGGGTTTCTTGTAGACAGCAGATGTATGGGTCATGTTTTTTTATCCATTCAGCCACTCGATGTCTTTTGTTTGGAGCATTTAGTCCGTTTACGTTTAAAGTTATTATTGAAAGGTAGTTGTTTGTAGGCATTTCTGTTTTTGTGTGGCTGTTTTCTTTCTGAGCTTTTTATTTCTTATTTTTATACCAGTCCCTTTAGCATTCCTTGCATTGCTGGCTTGGTGGTGATAAACTCCCTTAGCCTTTTTTTGTCTGTGAAGCTTCTTATTTCCCCTTCAAGTTTGAATGATAGCCTTGCTGGATAGAGTATTCTTGGATTCAGTCCTTTGCTTTGCATCACTTTGTAAATTTCCGTCCATTCTTTTCTGGCCTGATGTGTTTCTGTTGAGAAATCATTTGACAATCTAATGGGAGATCCCTTGTATGTAACTTTCCGTCTCTCTCTTGCAGCCTGTAAGATTCTCTCTTTGTCCTGAACATTTGCCATGGTAATTATGATGTGTCTTGGTGTGGGTCTTTTTGGGTTCACCTTGTTTGGGACTCTCTGGGCTTGTGTGACTTTTTTCTTCCCCACCTCAGGGAAGTTTTCTGATATTATTTCTTCTAATAGGTTTTCTAATCCTTGTTCATCCTTCTGTTGTTCTGGTACCCCTATTATTCGTATGTTGTTTCGTTTCATGTTGTCCCAAAGCTCCCTTAGGCTCTCCTCCTGTCTTTTCATTTTTTTCTCCAATTGCAGTACATTTTGGGTGTGTTTTGCTTCCTTGTCTTCTAAATCACTAATTCGGTCCTCCGCTTCTCCTAGTCTACTGTTGATACTTTCAATGGAGTTTTTCATTGCAGCTATATCACTCTTCATATCTTCTTGGGTCTTACTTAAGTTGTTGATTTTTTCATCTGTTTCTTCTAGCTTCTTCCATATGTTATCGATTTTTTCATCTGTTTCTTCTAGCTTCTTCCATATGTTATCGATTTTTTCATCTGTTTCTTCTTGCTTCTTGCTGAGGTTGTCGATTTTTTCCTCCATCCGGTTTATGCACTCTAGGACCCTTATTCTGAATTCTTTTTCTGTCATGTTGCATGCCTCTGTATTACTTAGCTGCTTTTCTGGAGAGTCCTCCTTCTCTTTCCTTTGGGGGTTTCTTTGTCTACCCATGTTTGATCTCACTGACATATCTAGATGTTGAGTCGTTCAGTGGCTGCTCCCTTGGTGGCAGTGACTCCTTGGTCTGCGGTTCCTCTTCGGGCGGTTGCGGTAGCAGCTGCTCTTCAGTTGGCAGCAACTCCTCTGGTGGGTGCTGTTCACAGCTGTGGTGGCTCTTCTGGCTGGTGGGGCGAGGTTTCACGTTCAGCTGCTGTTCCTCAGCAGAGGGTGTGGTGCTCAGGAGGTTGCTGTTGCTTGGATCTGCTGTGTTGATTTAAAGGCACAAAATACAACACAACAAGGCACCACGTACCAGGCACTATACACAAATATATTCACGATATTAATAACCCCAAATAAAGGTGAGCACCTGAATTAAGAGAATTAGGGGATAAGGAAAAGGAAGAGAAAAAGAGAAAAGAGAAAAAAGAAAAGAAAATTAGGGACCAAAAAAAGGAGTGCAAAAATGAAAGTGGGAAAAAGGAGGGGGGAAAGTAAAAGCGAGAAAAGAAAGGAAAAGAAAAAAAAAAGAGTGAAAAGAGAGAATGAAGTGGAAGAGGGGAAGAGACTTTTTATATGAGGAGAATACTCCTATAGAACAGCCATTAATCCCAACAAATTCCAGCAACAGCTCCCTGGAGATAAATGCAAACTAGAAACAACCAATAATATAACGATGAAAATAGAATGGAGAACACTAATCCCAAAATAAAATAAAGAGAAAATAAAATGGCACTTTAAAAAAAATGGTAAAATGGTAGCAGTAATAATACTGGTTAAAAATAAGAAGGTAGTAATTAAAAGGGTAAAATCAGGTGATGGAAAAAAGAAGGAAAAAAAAAAAGAAGAAGAAGAGGAAAAGAAAAAAAAAGAAAAAAAAAGAAAAAAAAATTGGTTTCTTAGTTAAAAGGTGAAAAAAAAAAGTATTGCAGTAGTGAAGGTCCTTCGGTTCTTCTATTCTTCAGTGTGGCTCGCCTTAGACCTGCCAGGTATTCAGGAGAGTGTTGAGTTTCCCTGCGATACACTGTTCCTCTGTGTTGTAAACCACAGTCCTTATTTTAAAGCAAGCCGCATTTGTTTCCCAGATTGCCTTATTTTGTGTTTAGCAAAGAGTCAGTTTGTGGGTCAGCCTCTGGGTGGCAGTGTTCTGGGGTTGGCCTCTGAGGCTACAGGGCCTCTCTGTCCAGTGGAAGTTCACTGCCCAGAGCTGGCTGCGTAAGAGTTACCAGTGCTGTGTTGTTGCTGGGATTGAAAATCCCTCTATAGGCCAGACCCTGTTAACTCCCAGGGACTGATCAGGTTATTTTAATCCTTGATCTCCTACAGGGTGGAATCTGGGTGTGGCTGTGCTCCTTGCCTGGGGGCTGGGGGGAGGAGTCTCACTCTCCGGAGAGAATGGCTGCCTCAGACGTGGGCTCAGGGGTGTCTCAGCACTCAATTCGCTGCCACCTCTCTCGGCCCCCCTTCTCTCCTCAGTCTCTCCCCAGATTCCACTCCTCCGCACACTCTCCCTCTCTTCAGCACAGGTGAGTGTCTGTATCCGAGATGTCCCATGAACAGGGTTCAGTGAAAACAAACAAACAAACGCCGGCCGCGGAAACGGGGAAGGCTTGGTTTCTGTAAGCTTCTTCTCTTACCGGGACTGCATGGTCTGATCAGCTCTTCAGGCTGCCCCCTTTAGGCTCAGTCCTCTGTGATCACAGACCCAGCTCTCAATTCCCCAGCAAGCGCCAGGAATCCCGCGGTTCTCCTTTCCCCCGTCAGGGGCTGTGCCTGTCCCAAGGGACGCGGCTGTCTGCCACGCGGTCTCCCTCCGACTCTCTGGGCTCAGAGGTCTGGCAAACTTTCCTGCCCAAATCCCTGGTTTTTTTTACCTTTCCAGGGGAGTTCTGCTCTTCCCGGCTGTAAACCGTCTCGCCAGCTGAGGAATTTCGCCAATTCGGGGTGGATGTTACTAGTTTCAGCTGCTCACTCCATTTGCTCAGGGACACGACCTGGGACGCGTCTGCCTATACCGCCGCCATCTTCCTGAATCCGAGATTTAGGATATTATTCATTGCCATTAAAACTTATTTGTGAAAATGATTTTTCTCTGGTCAGTGTTTTTTTTTAAAATTTTAATTGTATTATCTATGACTAAAATAAGTTCTTTGTTCCGAATGATTATTTTTTAAAGTGACAGATACCATTCTTAGCTCAACATGGTACCTGGCTTCTCACAATGACCTCACATAGCTATATCAGACTATGTCAGCAACAGTCCTTTTCGATAATGTAGGGAGTGAGACACCTGCAGGGAGTGATACGATGACCAGAGGCATGGTGTTACCTGGTTACATACAGCAATCTATTTCCTGGGTCAAGTATGTTGTCCTTAGTCCAAAACTGGTCAATATGTGATCTGCCCTTGGTCAAGATTGCTCTGATATTGGTTCCTCGCCAGTGAAATGAAGTGTTTTGATATGTGACCATTAATTTCTCTACTAATAAACATGCTTAGGTGTCCCTGTCCTGGAGGAACTACAAATGAATTGTAAATAAGCAGGCAGAGAAGGTTGATGGCGCCTCGCCCAGGGCTTCTCCCCTTGGACTGGGCACACAAGTACTTGGTGACCTTGCTAAAAATGCAGATCCTGATTCATTAGAGCTGGACCTGGGATTCTATAGTAACAGTTCTTGGGTGATGTCTGATTCAAACTCAGGAGCAAGGGATCTCACTGACATGGATACCAATGACCAAAAGCAGTTCCACTCCTACAGATAATTTCAGATCCAGCAATAAAAATAATTCTCATATTAAGAACTTTTTAGCCCACCCTGTGTGGCTCAGTGGTTGAGCGTTGACCAATGACCCAGAAAGTCATGGTTTAATTCCCAAGTCAGGGCACATGCCTGGATTACAGGCTCCATCCTCAGTAGGGTGCATGCAGGAGGCAGCCGGTCAATAATTCTCTCTCATCATCGATGTTTCTATCTCTCTCTAACTCTCCCTTCCTCTCTGAAATCAATAAAAAATATGTATTTTTAAAAAGACATTTTTAGGTATTCATTTACCTCTCTGGATGTGCATACTGCTTCAGCAGGGTAATAATCATACCTCTTCTACAACGCTGACTCTAAGAGCTTTTAGGCATTTTGTTTTTAGCCAAATGGCCTTCATTGCTTCAGTTATGCACTCTATATATTTACCATTCCTTTTACTATAAGGTGAGGCAACTTAAAATAAATAAAGATAATTATAAATAAAATGGACAATTAGAATATTAAGTCTCGAGAGTGGCAAGAGAAAGACATTTTTATTTCATTATCTTGGCTGTAAGTCAATACATTTTTAATTCTTACTGTCTCACACATACTTTTAGATAGAATAGCACTTAATCTATTTTGAGGTGTTATTAGAAATGAAAGTGCATGTGTAACATAATGCAATTACATTTCAACTTGGAATCCTTACTGAAAGTAGTCATTGGCATACTTATGATTGTTAAAATCTTCAACCAGGAAGAAGCTCTGTTTTAAAATTCACTTGTGAGAATTTTAGGGGAGTGATTTACATGTTTTGGTGTCCTTAGGTATGCCAAAGAGAAATAATAGTAAGTGCTTGATTTATCCCACAAAGTTGCCATTAGAATAAACTGCAATCCAGAATAAATGTTCTTATATAATAAAATTGTGTGTGTGTGTGTGTGTGTGTGTAATATATACCTATGTAGAAATGTTTCCTCTAATGAAACTACAATTTATTCATTAATATTTCTAATGAAAAAACTAAGCTGTAACTCATTCAGCAATTAAATTAATTCACATGGTAGTTCACGCTTATATTCGTAACTGTAAAAAATAAGACTTCATTTTAATGCATCTATAAAGCAGTCTTTCTATACTTTATTTCTTAAATCCTGAGAAAATCTCATGTGTACTTCCAATTTCATTATGTCTTAGGAAAATATTTTGCCTTTAAAATTGCTGATAATAATTCATATCAAGTATTGCCTTAAATATTCAATCACCAGGAACTGCAGAACACTGTCTTTAATTTAGCCTAAGATTCTCTGGAGGGCCTGCTTTACTCACCTATCGCTGAGGGTGCTTTCTAAGGCTCAACGTCTGCTTTGGGTGATTGGTCCATGCTGGTCATTTAGTGGGTCTGCTCTCACTTCAACTGCTGAGCATGTGATTCCATATTGATTAGGTGACCTTTGTCAAAATGACTAGAGGACTGTGGCTTTTTAGGTGTGAGAAGTTGTTCTTTTTGCACCGCCATGTAGACAAGTTAGTGAATTTGCACCTAAATATCCAACCTAGTAGCTGTCTTTCAGAGAGAGCTGTGTATGGAAGTTGTGAGGTGGGAAGATGGGGACACAAGGGGACAGGAAATGAGAATATCGCATCTTACTCTGTATTAAATTAAAATGGCTGGGAACAATGACTTCGTATTTACTGCTTGTTTCTTTTCTGCAAAATCGATGCTCAAAACTAACATGTGATGATGCCCCTTTTAGCCTTAAGATTTTATTTTGAAGCTAAAGAAAAAGAAAGAAAAAACTTCTGAGAGGACAAATCGTCCATTTAGAAAATGACCTATGCTGGCTATTTCAAAGTTATAAGAAGTTATTCTTAGCACTAACAGTTGAATGCCCCTATTTGAGACATAGTAGGCTATTTTAAACTGCTCTCTACCCCTTGCTTCATCATTATTCATATCCCCTCAATAGTTTAAGGGTCAAAGATAATGTCTAAAGCTATTATTTTCCCCTAACCTGAGAGAAAATATGCCAAATTCTCATTAAACATGAAGTAAATGGTTATAAAATAAAAGGTCATAATGCCTGTTCTCAAGGGCATCGTCTCTACATTCATTTTCCTTTGAAAGTTAAAACTGTCACTTTGTCACCAACACCCTTTGTTTTATTTTCTTCTATTATTTTCATTAAAGTACATTATCTGTCATCCTCTTTCTTTGAATGTAGTGTTCTAATATTTATGGAAAGATAAAACAAAACATGTAAGATAAATTCAATAAATGTTTACATATTAATGTGAAATTATTCAAAAAGGTAGTAAATACAGATGAAAAAGCAGTAAGACTTTTTTTTATAGTGCTTTAACATTAAAAATACGTGATGTTATATGAAATATGTATGTAATATTAGCCCAGTACTGCTATGCAAAATGAGGTAGGCAACAAAAAGTGTCTAGATAAAGGTTCAACATAATAAAAATTAAATCAATATTTTAAAGGGTTCCTTATAATAAAAACAAAAGTCCATCATCCACAAAACCATAATATACATTATGCTGAGTGATGTCTTGCACTCATATGTTTAAATTATCCACACAGAGGGGGCTCACAAACTATGGCCATAGCTAGTTAAACTCTATATTCCATGAACAGAAAAATTTGATTGTTTACTTCAACCAGATGGAAAAAATTATCCTGATTTCAATAATAGAATGACTTTTAAATATTCATCTAATTTTGTCTACATTGTCATTTTCAAGTATGAATATATACATTTATTTGAACATTGGAAAATATATGGTATTTGGTTTTCCGAAAAGATCAAGAAAAGTTTTTATAAAACTACACTTAATAGTACCTATTAGTTTTTATCATATGCATTCATATTTACCTTTGAAAATTATTTTAAAACTATTACTTTTCCACAAAGGTCAGGATTAAAAATATGTGGTTTCTAAACTTTGTCATTTTTGTCTGGTTTTACTTAAATTTATATAATAAAAACTAGAGGCCTGATGCATAAAATGCGTGCAAGAGTAGGCCTTAGCAGCTCCGATTGCCTCGGCCACCCTCGCAGCCCCGGCTTCGACGGAAGCTCGTTTGGATGGTCGTTATTCTGTTTGGCCATTTGGTCGATTTGCATATTATGCTTTTATTATTATAGATAATTTTTTCCATTTAAGGGTTCTATATTGTGGTATGGAAAAATGTAAAACCTCAGATGACACATACATGTCTTCAAAAACATCAGTAAAAAATATGATAGTTTCTCTTATTGGTAAATCGTTAAACCACATATATAAAATCAAACAAGTAAGTCAACTTTTAATCCATAGTGCTGTACTTGGCTTCCTCAAGATTTGCCCCCCTACTATTTAGAGGTACCAGTGAAAATAAGTCCATTGATAACACTTGAGTTACTGTGGAAAAAAAATTTGCTTCCTTGATTTTGATTAAGCATTGCTACTAAAAGACAACTGAAGCAAATGTGGACAACATGTGTTGACAATTCTGCTATTATCTAATTATTCTGGATGAACATATTCCAAGATGATCAACATATATATTTATGGGAACTTAGGCCTCCATAGATATTTGGCTTATAGCCTCAAATAAGTCAAATCAGAATATATTTTGATCTATAAACATCAACACTAATAAAAGAGAAAGATGCAAATTGACCATACCTTCACGATGCCCACCAGCCAATCAGGAGTAAGTAGGCAAATTAACCTAACAAAGATGGCACATTAATTTGCATACACAGGTGCCGAGTGGCAGGGGGGCGAGGCGGGACACTTGCATCGCAGGCATTCTGCACCACCCTGGCCCCTCCAGGCCTCTGGGCACCATGGGAAGGCGGAAAGGCAGCTCCAGCTGGAGTGAAGGCGGTGCTGGCAGCCAGGGGAAGGAAGGCCCATTCCTGCACGAATCTTCGTGCATCAGGCCTCTAGTATTTAATAAAATAAAATAGTCTCAATTATTCTCAGATGTCAAGTGCTAGTTACCAAGAATATGCAAGTGAATAATGCAGTGTTTACTCAAAAAGCATTCAGTCTAATGAGAGACTTGGCCTATCAAACACCCTTATTCCGTGTAATAAACATAGCCAAGTGTTGCAGGAATCAACAGAACTCCTGAGGAAAGGGGCAAGCAGATAGTCAAGCATGTGGGGCACCTAAATGTGGGGGTAAGAAGAGTTATACAGGGCAGAGCAATGCTTCTAGCAAAAACAACTAGAAAGTATGGATAAATATAAAAATCAAGTCTAACGCTTCAGAAAAGTTCTGAAACTGGGATAATTACAGCATTATTCCAGAGAGAGGAGAACTTCAGAAAACTGAGCTGACTTCTGCAGAAGTATTTTCCCTGAGGGATTTGCTGATTCTGCCTTTATAGTGGAGGCTGAGAATGTAGGTTATGCCCCAGAAGAGGTCTGTTGCTTTGGAGATAAAAATTGGCAGAGCTTTTGTTGGTCTCATGGGACTGAGAAGAGGAAATGGAAACATGGTGGCTCCTAGGTGGCTCTTTTCCCCTCTAAAGCTGCATAGAAGATGAAGAGGCTAAAAAGACTCAGCAGAAAGCCTCTGTAAAGCAAAACAGAGCAGGTCTAGCCCCGGTGAGGGGACAATGTCTAACTTCATTCAATATCCAGGAGAAGGTGTGGAAACAACACCAACCATGCATCTGAAAGCACTAAGAAAGCTGTGGTCAAGGGGAGGATTAAACCAAACCTCAAGCCAGCAGGCCATACAATTGTCAAACAAAGAGCTGATTGAGCAGATTCAGAGATAATCCAGATATTTAATTAGCAGCACAAGACACTGAGAGAACTATAATGAAGCTGTTAAAAGAAAATAAAGGAAAAGATTGAGAGGGTAAAAAGTTGTAGAATTATATCAGAACATTGAAATATATAAATATGTATACAGATAATCTAGAAGTGAAAAAAAGTTTAAAAGTTAAGACATCAATAGATGGATTTAACAACAGATTAGATACAGCAGAACATAGAATTAATGGTCTGGAATACATGTAAATAGGTGACAAACACACTGAAGAAAATAAAGGAAAAAGAAGAGAAAATACAGAAAAGAGTATAAGAAAAATGCTGGACACAGAGAAAACAGATAGCATGCCTACAATTGCTGCTCTATGTGAAAATTAGCAAGAGAAAGAGGAAGACATGATATTTAAAGAAATAATGGTAAAGAACTTCCAAAAACTAAAGAAACACATTTCGGTAATCTGTTCTTCCAAAGAACTGCACATCCTGATATCCATGCCCTGTGCAGTGTGCTTCTTTATGAAGAGCCAGAACTACACTTTGCTTTATGCAACAAAATGTGACAATAGGAACAGTATGCCAGCATCAGGTCTGAGACTTACAATGGCCAGGCCTTTTCTGCTTTGAGCTCTTAGAAGCCCTGACCCACCATATAAGAATTCCAGCTACACAACTAGAAAGAAGTCCTGGAGGGCAAGGCACTGTAGTAAAGAAACAATTGCATAAAGAAGCCCCAAGTCAGTCATCTTATATGCGAGTGGAGGAACAATTTTGGATATCCCAGCTGGGATGGAGCATTCTAGCATCAAAATAACTCTATACCCTGTTACCATCTGAGTGTAAAGACATGAGAAACCCTAGGCAAGACCTTCAAAAGAATCTCCAACTATAATTAATCAATGAATAGAAACATAGCTTTTACAACAGTCATCATTTTAAGCTACTAAATTTTAGAGTGGCTTGTCATGCAACAACAGACAGAGCAAATATCAACCTATAGGTCAAGAAGTTCACTGAGTCCAAAGTAGCACAAGGAAAGCCACATTTAGCAATATCTTAGTACAAATGCTTAAAAACAAAGAAAAGGAGTTAAAATAATTCAGGGAGGCAGGCACAAATTAGGTTCCAATAAGTGACAATAATGTTAAAAAACAAAAGGTGGAAGCTAAAAGACAGTAAAATATCATTTTCAAGTGCTGAAGAAAATAATCTCTAACCTAAAATCATATCCTCAACAAAAATATCCTGAAAAATAAAGGTAAAAAAATGGTTGGTGAAAATATATTAGGAAGCTCTAAAAGTCCAATGATGGAGGAAGAGAGCAATGAAGGGAGGAGGAGACAGCCACCTTTCCACTTGATCAGCCAGTCAAATCAGTCTTCCATCACAAACATACTAAGAGGAAGCTGTTATAGTTGTATTGTGATCAGCCAACTCATATGCACCTCATTTGAAATATTGCTCTAAATCTCACACTAACTTAAACATATATAAAGCAAAATTTGAGAACTAAATGAAAGACAAAGACACAAGCATAGTGGAATTTTAAGGTTCCTTCAAAAGAGCTAGAGAAAAGGTAGGCATAGACAGATACACACAAAAAAAGTAAGAACACAGAGGCCTTAAACAATACAATGGCTCTAGTCCTTTGTCTCAGTGGATAGAGAGTTGGCCTGTGGACTGAAGGGTCCCGGGTTTGATTCCAGTTAAGGGCACATGCTCAGGCTGTGGGCTCGATCCCCAGTGTGGGGTGTGCGGGAGGCAGCCAATCAATGACTCTCTCTCATCATTGATATTTCTATCTCTCTTTCCCTCTCCCTTCCTCTCTAAATCAATAAAAATATTGTTAACAAAATAAAATAAAACTTTAAAACAACTTTAAAAATAAGTAATACAATGAACACACATGAACTAATTGGTATATTTAGAACATAGCACCCAACAAAAAATACACACCCAACATTTACAAAATTGACCACTTGCTAATCCATAGACCAAATCTCAGCGAATCTCAAGGCATTGATAAAATTCAGACTATTTTTCCCAGGCCCATGAGAAAATTATTAGAAAATCCAAACTATTTGGAAGTCAAGCCATATACTACTGAATAACCCATAGATAAAGGAAGAAGTCACCTGAGAATTAGAATGATAATGTGGATATGACATATCACAGCTTGTGAAATTCTAAATTGGCACTCAGAAATGTAAAACTTCTAATATGCATACATATATCTGTACATATAAAATACTGAAAATGACTGATGAATTTTGAGGCTTTTATCATGATTCATCATCAAGGCTTTTATCTCAAGAAGCTGGAATTTTTAACAGTCATAACATATTCTTGGAAATTGGAAAAGAGTAGTAAACTAAAATAAGAATAGTGAAGTAGAAAACAAGCGCACAATAAAAATCATCAACATAGACCAAAGTTGGTTGTTTGAAAAGATTAATAAAATTGATAAACCCCTAGAAAGGCTAATTACTAACAGAAGAGGTTTTTTTCTTCAAAACCCCACAAATTACCAATAACAAGAAAAATGCCATTACTTAGATGCCCTAGGGCAGTGGTTGGCAAACTCATTAGTCAACAGAGTCAAATATCAATAGTACTTCTTCAAAATAGACTCGCCCAGGCCGAAAACCGACTTCTGTACATGGGCCACGAAGTCTCAATCGCACTGTACGCACGCCCGCACGTGGTATTTTGTGGAAGAGCCACAGTAAAGGGGCCAAAGAACCGTATGTGGTTCGCGAGCCGCAGTTTGCCGACCACGGCCCTAGGGTGATAAGGCAATGAACAAATAAACAAAATTAATAATCAGATATCAGACAATAATGAGAATAAGCAAACTATAAGTCCATCAAGAAAATAAAGGAATTTCATAGGCACAGTTCAGAGTTAAAGAAACCAGACAAAAACATGCATACTCTATGATTCATTTACTCAAATATACAAACAGGCAAAACTAATTTATGCTTTTAAAAGTGACTATACTCTATCCTTGATGGGTTAATTTGCAGAAGGCATCTTCAGTTTAGGTGGTGGTGGGCACCTAAACTGAGGGTTCCTGAGGCCTTGGTGTTTCCTGTGTTTTGATCTGAATACTAGGTACATGAATGTGCTCAGTGTGTAAAAATTGCTTGATATGTACAGAATAATTTTGCACATTTCTGCACACATTAAACTTTAAGAAAATATTTGCATGAAAAGTATTGAGAAGGCACATATTCTGTGGTTCGATATCAGGTACCTAAGGAAAAAAGAAAATCAATGCAAGAACTTGAGTTCTTAAGTATTTAATTTTGTTTTCTTGAGCTAATGGATAGATATTTATTTGTAAGATTTCACACTATGTTTGAGAGGTTAATCAATTTTTTTTCTTTTGAGAGATCAACCTTTCTCTTTCCCCATTTTGGGGTGTTTATTGGCTCAGAATCTACATATCTGTGTGTGGAAAGCTAGTACGGGGAAGTGGTAACTATATTTCTTTTGGTCACTGGTTTCCCAAAGATAAATTTGTAATTGCAATTATGCTAGGGGCCTAAAGAAAGAAGAGTGAAGGATTTATCTGAATGATTAATGTAAACAAAGAAATAGATACATACTAAATAAAAATAAATAAACAAACTAGAAGACCAATAAATAGCTAAGCCTTTTCCAAGACGAACAGAAGGGGAAATGAGAATGATGTGGGAGTTTCCGAAGGGCCAGGTGTGAAGGGTCTACAATGGAAAGAGTAAGAATCCTCCCACTACATAAATAAAACATTTATCATTTGGTTGGCGGTAAAATACCACATGTGGGCATTTTACAACATAGACATGGAATGTTATTAACACACTAGCTTCTTTTATAGAGGAGAAAAATTTCCACAGCACTCCCAAATCTTGATGAGTACATTTTGGTGATACTTACATTCAAAATGGAGATAGGATCATAAAAGGTTTAGCTAGAGCTATTTATTCATCAGGACTATAGGCCCATCAGGACTCATCCTTTTTAAGTAGTCCATTTCTTTAGAGCAGAATCTAATTGTTTCTTGAATGATCCTTGTGTTTTGCCTCAGCAATTGTGCCTGATAGGCTGTTCCATATGTTTACTATGTTCTAAGTAGGGGGGAAATCTTGCAAACATCTGTTATGAGTTGTCTTTTCCAAAAACTTCTTGTTCACATACCTTGCAATTGTTATATTTCTGGAAATGGGCAATCAATTGATACCACACATTAATAAAATAGTATGTGGTTTAACCACTGACTGCCTGTAGTTTTATTTGTGCTATTTTCCTAATATTAAATCCTATGCTATTAAAAATGAGTAAGGTCTTGATTATTATCCTCTATTAGAAAAAGAAAAGAACAAAATAGAACCTAGATAGCAGCTGTGCTCCATCAACATGAGGATTTTTTTTTTCTTTTCAATGAAGCTGCCACTTGATCAATAAACCAAACTGTTTGTTACAGATTGCAGAATTTGAGGGGTATATAAAATAGAGCTGTAACAAAATAAGGTAAATGCTTTTAAAATTGAAGAGCTCAAGTTACTCCCCATTTCTTTCTTTTTTAAAAATTAAATTTATTGGGTGAATATTAGTTTTATGCTTCTATTAATAGTAATTATATATTCCTCTTGACCTGATCTTTCTGACTTTTATTATTCTTTGTTTTGAATGTCTAAACATTAGTTACATTTCTATATTTTATTAATATATTTTCATAAGCCACTTCAAACTTTTATATAGAGAGGCAAGGTTTAAATAAATAAAAGACAATATTAAAAATAAGGAAAATGTCTTACATATGTATGATATTAACACATTGCTTAAATAGTCACACCAAAGAAAGAGCAATTCAGAGACAAAAGGAAGGGACTTTAAGATTTAGCCCATATATGATCTTCTCTTATTGGCACACACCATTGGCAAAAGATATCCAGGGATCTAAGGTGATTTAGACCAGGCTGATGGTACAGAATAGAAACCTTTAGGAAATATTCTCGTATGTTGGTGAGGAAGGTCAATGCCATATCAGGTTTCATTGACTCTCATAGTGAGATCATGCAGAGGTTTGAGCCTGATTTAGTAATTTAGGTCACAGGTTCTCTACATCCATGAACAACTCCTAATGACTTTATTTTTCAGGACCTAAAGACCATCTTTTGTAGGGACACTAAAAAGAAGTTATGGCTGCACTCCTTGAAAGTCAGCCATAATGGTCCTACCATCTGAGTATACAGAGATATCATGTGATACAACAAGCCAAAAACAAGAGCGACGAATGGAAGGTAGGTCAGGGAACTTAATGAAACGTTGCGTTCTCTTGTTCTTATTTTCTACACCATTCTGGTTGTCAGAGAGGACCATAGCTTCCCAAGGTTACAGCAACCACTAATTTGGTTTGAAGAAAACTGGCAAGATTTATATACATACTTTCAGAGATGATTTGGAGGTGGCAAAAACAGGACTAATTGTCCTTTAAGTTCTCCAAAGTAGACAATACTATTTTGGGGGAGGGCAGAGTTATGGTATTGGATGATTATGATAACTTTTGATCAAGGGTCCACTATATATGGTGATATATGAAATCTTAATGTTTTGAATTCACATAATTATTAATAGTGTCATGTCACACAGCTATAGTTATAGGCTGTGTGCCATAGAATTTTTGAACTCCACCCAAAATCTCAATTCAAAACTTATCACCATTTTATCAACATATATGCCTACTATTTCTACATCTCCTCCTTTGGTTAGAATTGTCACCATCCTCCCTGTCAACAAGTTTGAAATTTCCTACTTATTTTACATTTTTTAATACCAATATCACATGGCATGGGATACTTTTACTCTTATTACTGCTCCTTATTTGTTGCATGAACTACACCTATTATGTTAAGATTTGAGGACCCTGTTTTATTAACCTAACAATGGGAAGAAAATTAATCTCATAAATATATAAGAAACTTCTGATGAGACTTAACTGAATGTAGAATTTCTAGCAAAGTCTAGAAAAAACACCCAATGAATTTTAACACTGCTCTATAATTCTTCATTCATTTTACATTTTTCTATTTGTATACACTTTTATTCATCCTCTGTCTATAATTTCCACTAATCATGTGAACACCACTTGTTTCAACTAGTACAATGGCAAATTAATGGATGATCCTGCCACCTTCTCCGGACCCCCCTCCCCTATCATGTTGCATATCATTACTATAACTTGCTTAAAGTGCACAACTCAGCATGTTGCATCTCCACAAAATATGTTAAATATTTCTTTAGGTTGCATTTAAAGTAAAGTAAAAGATACTAAGCTTGGCATTTAAGAACCTCTATTATCTGGCCCAAAAGCATTTTCCACTTTACTAGTAACTCATGATGTCTCCTTATGTACTCTGTATGCATGGTCAGGCCAATACATTTGTTGTATTCCTTAAGTACTCCTTTCTCTAAGGTCAGGTGCTATTTTTCATTTAACTATAAGAAATACAACTTATTTATTTTAAAATATGTACCAGTATTTTATATACATTATGTCATTTAACCTTCAGAAAAAATCTCTGCAACTCCGGCATCTATAATGGTAAAGAGACTGGGCAAGGAAGCCCTTGTACCTCATTTGGAGACAGAGTTTTGTCACTTCCTAGTCCTGTGATCTTGACCAAATAACTTAACATTCTGCTTTATAGAAGTTTGGAGCATATCAAATCTCATAGAGATATGTTTTAAAACCACACAATTTTTCTGAATCTCAATTCATTGTCTGCTTGTGAGGCAAATATTCTTTCATCCTCTCATGACAAATATTAAGTATTTAGTTGTCAACAACAGCAATAAAGTGTAAATGTAAGTAAAATGTCTTAGTATTTTTGTTTTCTCAAACAATTCAAGGCACACATGCATGCATGCACACACAATAGTCCATATACACATACAGAGAAATTCATTTGCTCTATTAAATTTCTAGAGTATAAGAGTAATGCATCAAAAGCAGTGGCAAAATACAGTGTGGCAAAAGTAGGTTTACACTTGTACATGTGGAAAATAATACAATTATTAATAAGTAATAATTCAAGAATAAACCCTGCATTTTGTGTACTCACAACTGCAAAACCACTTTTGCCCACACTCTGTATTTGATCTTGATATTCTTTAACAACAGGATGCAGCATAGTAAGTTCAGGGAAGAGAATGAAAAGTAATGTTATGAAATACCCTTAGAAGTTGACCAACGCAGATGTTTCATTATGTATGACCTTGTGTTGTTGATGAGCAACTTTTTATGCCTTTCCAGGATAAATCTTACACTCATCATCAAATGACTTACATAGTGAAAGCAGTCTTAAAATATACACTTTTTGATGTTTTCGTAATTATGCTTAAATTCTTCTTATAAGGAATAAGCGAGGCGGTTTCTCTTTATAATGAAGTGTTTTCCTTCTCACAGTCCTTTTCATCTCTATTCCTTTTCATGTTTCTGTTAGGAAAGAGGAAGGTCTCCTTCACGCCACACCTCTGTTTGGAATGCTGATGAGATTTAGGGTTTAAACTTAGCTAACTGACTACCAAGCATCATAGTTTTGGTGGATTTGAAACTTTGGGGGATAAATGTGCATAATCCCCTCAGTGACATTAACCCGGAGCTCTCACTTCTCTAAGGAAAGTTGACTCATCTCTCTGTAAAAATAATACCAGCCTGATGGTAAAAATGTGAAAAACACAGAAAGCAACAAATATTTTCCCATAGTCACAATTCATTTGTTAGCTACACATTCATTCCTTTAGGAAATAAGCATAAATACTCTCCACTGTCCCAAGTCCTGCTCTGGAGACTGAGCAACTTGGTCAGCCAGGCCACCAGAGTGTAACTCCATTGTGATACAATGTATAAATTTATAAATATTATAGTAAAATGCATCTCTTTAATACCTAAATGCATCCTACACTTTCTGGCATGCGGTATACTACCATATACACCACAGCGGATGGCATATGTTCTCAATTTCTTTCCTGAGAATGCCTCATTTGCATTCAAGCATGTGTCACAGCCATAAATAATTTCAGATATTTTGTATTTTCATCCTTTTCTTGAAAAACTGAACTAGTTCTTAAGTTTTATTTTGACACTCAACCCATATTCCACATGAAACAAAATTTAAAAATAAAGATATTAGAAGACATAATAAATTTGGTGAGTCCATAATTTTTAGTGCACTTATGTTAGATGTATATAGAAGTAAACTAAGTTACCTATTTGCAACTAATATAGTCAATCAACCATAATTGCATTAAAAAAGGAAATCTACAGGAATAAAGTTTGTATGAATGTCTGTTGCAATGATTCAAAGGATTTAAGAATGCAATAACTCTATTATTAAAACCTCTTGGCCGTGATGCCGTGATGGCAGAACGACCAAACAACTGGTCACCAGGAGGCTTCCTGTGCAGCAAGACGCGCGTTGGTAGGTGGGAACTTGACTCTGGGTCCTGCGTCCCACCCGGAGCAGTGGGAGTCAGTCTGGGTCCCACCAGCGTGGCGGGTCTGGGTCTCGCGCAATAGCTGTGTCTCATGTGCTGGGCCTCTAGTCCTATATAATAAAAGCCTAATATGCAAATTGACCAAATGGCAGGATAACAGGTGGAGACCAGTCGCTATGACGGGCACTGACCACCAGGGGGCAGATTCTCAATGCAGGAGCTGCCCCCAGCCCGCAGGCCCCAGGTTAGCCAAGGCTGATGCCAGTGGGGGTCCCACCGGTCGCCCTGGAGAGGAAGGCGACTGGCAGCAGGGGCAGGGGTGGAGTCGGCGAGTGGGCAGTGCCTGGCCAGGCAAGGTGGGTCCCAGGAGAGACCCCCTGATTGCTCCACAGGTCACCCACAGATCGGCCCTGATCACCTGCCAGGCCTAGGGACCCTACCCATGCATGAATTTTGTGTACCAGGCCTCTAGTATTTTCATAAGATAGCCACTTTTTTAAAAAGTTACCTCTATAGACATCTATGGTATTCTGTTCAGTAGCAATGCAGGCTACTCACCAGAAATATTATTAAGGTAATGAGAAATAGTAATAGTTACCCTGATCTCAATGCTTGGTTTCGAGTTCTGGTGGTTTATCTTGACCAACTTTCTTAACCTCCAGTTCCTACTATGAAATATGGGCTCAGTAACATTTCTCATAGGATTGATGTATTAAATGAATGCCTACAAACTGCTCAGTTCAGTGCCTGGAACTCTGAGCACATGTCAACTGTTCTTAATGGTTCCTTGCCTTATTTTTCTATTCATGCTGCAACACTCATGCCATGAGGCTCCCAGAAAACACCATCTTATCATGTTTTCTAATCGCTTGTAGAATGTGAAAGTGCTAAAACTGTGCCCTAGGCTCTCAAAGAGAAACTAACCACCACGATGGCACGATCTGACCTATACTGAATGGTGTGTTTTACTGTTCATTTTTGACAGGGACAAAACAGGCTTTTGTAATGAGGAGAAGCATATCATGATTTTTAAAATCCATGTGGAGTTTAAGTGTGTTGGCCTAGAAATAAAAGTAGAACTCTTCTTAGATAAAGGCCTGGTGTTTTCTTTGTTTATAATGCTTCATTGAAGGTCTTTGGTAATAGAAATTAAGGTTGTCAGAAAAATGTTGAAAAAAAACCCCCAAACTATTAGACAAATTAGAGCAGAGACGGAAGAAAACAAGTGGAATAAAAACTTGAGCCACATTCTGGAGCTTTGAAATTAAAAGAATGACCCCAGTCAGACTGAATATGTGATGCCAGCCATTTTACATACATTTAAGGTCATGAAATTCTAAATATTCACCCCTCAATTCTAATTCATTGAGAGCCTGGAGGAGAAGGCTTACCTTTTCATATTATTCCTCTTTGAGAACTGTGTTAATTAGTGACTCCACTTTTTAAAGACATTTTTAAACTTATATCTGCTGGGAGCCGGTCCATCCTTGCTGTTTCAAGGGACCTGGCATATATGGCATACTGTTCTTAATATGTTTGCTCACCTTCTTGGCACTATGTGTTTTAACCAAGGTCTCTGAGAAAGGTTGTTTCCCCAGGTAGGGATTTTCCCCTGAAGTTAGGGAGGGAATAAAACCTCTTAACTAAGTGCCAGGCGGGTAATTAATCACTTTAACTTCGAACAATCATGCTTAAGCTACATAATCTTTACTCCCTGGAATGGAGATAAGAAATGCCCTAACCTTTGGAATAGAGATTGATAGGATTGGAGTCAACTGGTATAAATACAGATGTAAGAAGACAGAACCAAGAGAGACAGAACCTAGGCACAGAACCTACACAGAACGTTCTCTAGAGACAGAAGAACTTCGCTGGAGAGAACATGGCAAAAGATCCTGGACAGAAACTGGCCTCAGAACCTAGAGACAGAACCTAGCGAGAGAACATGGCAAAAGATCCTGGACTGAACCTGACTACAGAAATTGGCAAGAGAACCTGACTAGAACCTGGTGACTGAACCCGGCTGGAGAACCTGGACAGAACCTGGCTGGAGAACCTAGCGAGGGAACATGGCTACAGAACCTGGCTGGAGAACCTGGAGAACCTAGCAAGAGAACATGGACACAGAACCTGGCTGGAGATCCTAACCAGAACTTCGCTGGAGATCCAGAGCAGAACCTCTCTGGAGATCCAGACCAGAACTTGGCTGGAGATCCTGGCTGGAGATCCTGGCTAGGCTGTTGATCAACTGAATGCTGTCTCCGTGTCATTCCTTCTTCGCCGACTCCGTCCACACCTTTGGGGACCCCTGGACCTGCTGGGGTTGGACCCCGGCATATATCTAAGCTAAAAATAAAGATTAAGCCTCATATTGACAGCAATGATTAATATTTACTGAGTGCTTATAAGTCATAGACAATGCCCAAGTGCTCTGCTATTGGTTTGCCATGACCTGCCATTTGACAAAAGTAAAAATGGAGGCACAGTTTAAGAAACTTGTCCAGTGACCCCCAGCTAATAAATGGCAGAGATAAATTTCAAATCCAGGGTTTCTGATAGAAATTCAGCTACACTAAAGATTCAAAGAACAGCAGGAAGTATAATTGTTTAGGAAGATCACCATAAGCCTTTCCCAGATCTCTGCCAGATGTCAGTGACTCATGGGAAGGCTGCAGACCACTGAGCACACACCAGGCTTTCAGTGGGCTGGAAGGTGGGTCTCCCACTTTTAATGCATCTTGGTTTTCATTTTCCATTGGATCATGTTGGGTAGCTCTCAAGTGGGAGTGAAAAGGTATGCTCACTGAGACATGCTTAAATCATATTTGCTTTTATTACCTTATTTACCCTGTCACAATAAATCATACCATTTTCTTCCTCTGCCTAACTGCTTATTAAAATGGCAGGAGCTGGTAACACTTTAGGGGCCAGAAAACTAGAAGAATGTTTTCTTTTTTTCTGTGAGAAACATTTAACTTTCAACTCTCTTTTCTTCTGAATGTACATGTGTGGCCTTTTGAAAAACACCACCCTTTAACTTTGATATCAATAATTAATTGTGGGGAAATCAGTAATAGTGATGACAGTCCAGTAAATCAAAATAGCGATCAACTCAGAGAAAACGGTGTTTTAAACTAGGTTTACTAATGAAATGTACTTCATTGTAATAGGCCTTTAAATATAGAGAGTTATTTTAATTTTCAAAAAACTCAGGTCTTTCTACCTTTCCTGAGATGCTGTGGTTACAGACATCCCTCTGTTAGTAATACCCAAGCTTGTACACCATCTCTCGCATTCATAATGTCCATATCAGTTGCTCATATGTATATTTTGAAAACTCATATACCACCTTTTGCTAAAATTTCCAATTTATTTTTCAAAAATTTCAAATAATTTATGTACATTGGCATTGTTAAAAAGAAAATCACAGGTTTAAAGTGGTATCACTTGTGCTAAAACCCACCAAAGGAAACCTAGATCTAATACTTTGACCTAATTGCTGTTTCAACCTCTCCCAGAAATATAAGCTTAATCTACCAGTCTGGAAATTTTTTTTATCAACACCAAGAAAGTAATGTGTGTTGTGGAGCCTCTCAATCCCCCAAAGATAAGAGAAGTAATCTGCATGATAAAAACCCTTACTTTTCCCTTGTTCCCCAAACAAGATGCCCTGGTCTAAAAATAACCTTTATTTTCCTTTAATAATATAACCCTTGCACCTCCCTTCTTCTTATTAAATCTTCCATTCTGTACAACCACTGGGAGTAACTTCTAGGTGCAACATGGGACTCCGCCTGATTCATGACTGGCTGAGTAAAGCCAATTAAGTCTTCAAATGTACTCTGCGTAATTTTAATCTTTAACGACATCTTACGCAATACATATTTCTTTGAAAATTTTTCCTGTCATGCTTTTCTTTCAAAATGCTGGGTTTATTTCCAAGCATTGTTCCCAAGTGGTAAACTAGAAGGCAATTCCAACTCCACCTTATAATATTAACAAGTGTTTAAAAGTTGTAGTTAAACTTTTGGAGTTAAAAAAGGTAGAGGCCAGAAATAATAGAAAAATGTGCAAGGGCAAACAACGGAGTCAGCATCTGCCTGCATTTCTCTGTCTAAATCTAGGATTCTAGAAATTGGATCTAGTGAACCAGAAGAAAGTATTAAATGTGTGAAATAATGAGAAATAATGTAAATGTTAAACAAAGCCAAGGGACAAGGATAATATCTAGTTTTTGTGGTTAAAGGAACTGAGGTAGAAAGAGCTGAAGTCTGGAATAAAAAGGACAAGCAGGGATGTGCTATTGGGAGGCAGAAGGGGACAGAAGGTGGTGTGGAGAAATAATTCTCAGGTCTTTGGATTGTCCAGTAAAAAAATTATTTATGATTAAACATTTCAAGTTAAAAATTAATATTAAAATTCCAAAGGCAACCACAAAATAATAAAAATAGTATGTGTAACAACTTTCATATAAGAAAAAAATGAAATATTGAAGGGAAATTCAATCCAAATAAATGGGCAAAAATTAGGAAAGAAAGTAATAGAGAGAAATATAGGAAAAATGAAAACAAATATTACAGAAGAAATCAAATCATGTATAACTCTTCTTATAACTTAAATGAATAGAAATTTTCAGTGCACATAAGAGCAACTAAAATAATTTCAGAAGTTGAACTGTAAAAGTTAAAACAAATACTTGTAAAATAGTAGAGGATATATACAACAATGTTTGAAAGGACAATACAAAATTGAAAACTAAAAATACAATCCATAAACAAAGTAAAATATCTGCAATCCATTTTCCTTATAAATTATTCATATCCAAAATATATAGAGACATTCTACAATAAGAAAAAATACGCATAAGCAAACTGAAAAGTGGATGAAGATGCAAATATAATTTCACAGAATTGGGAATACAAATGACCATTAAATATGAATATATTCACAACTATATTGATAAAATAGAAAATGCAAAATAACATTTACATTTACCAAGTGGTAAAAACTGTAAAATCTGATAAGTGTTTTTCAAGCATGGGTACGCATGGTATCACTTATCCACATTTGATGGGTGTATAAAATGATACAACCACATTAAAATATGTTTTTTAATTGATTTTTAGAGATAGAGGAAGAGAGAGAAGGAAAAGCAACAACAAACACTGATGAGATCAGCTATGGGAGCTGCACGTGCCCTGGGCATGTGCTCTGCCTGACCAGGAATCGAACCACTACCTCTTGGTGCATGGGATGACATTCAATTCACTGAGCAACACCAACCAGGTGTACAGCCACATTCAAAGTCCAGTAGGCATTGCCCAGTAAAATTGAACATGAACATTTACTACAACCCAACAACTAAATATTGGTATGCACACACAATACTACATATGCATGTTTAAGTGTACATATGTATACACATGTGTGTATATATACTTAAGTCTTTAGCCACATGCACATACACTTGCACATAGCAAAATACTAAATGTCCACTTTTAATAGAATTGATTAATATATTTTGAGTAATTCATACAATGAATTATCATTTGTTAATGAAATTTAAGAAATTTGGCTGAGTCACATCATAAAATCTTATAGTGATTGCACCTATTTTAAATCTCACACTATGATTTTCAGAAGAACAAGAGATATCTTAATGCTCCACTGAATCCGTCTATAATAATAAAAGTGTAATATGCTAATTAGACCAGATGTCCTTCTGGACATCCTTCCAGATGACCTTCTGGATGAAGCCAGGGCTGCAGCTGTGGAATAGAGGCAGCCTGCATGGGATCGAGGCCGTCACTGTGGCTGCAAGGAAGGGATCCAGGCAGCCACTACAGCTGCAAAAGCCTACTCTTGCATGAATTTCATGCATCAGGCCTCTAGTCATAATATAAGTTACAAACATAAGAGGTGATTTACATATATATGCACATACAGCAAGTGCCATAATTTAGAAACACTCTTTGAATCAACAATAAGAAGTTTGGTTGTCCATGGCATCTTCCAGTTAAATTTAAGTTGAATTTAAATTGTGATTCTTTACATTTCAAGTAGAACATTTTAAGAAGAAAGTAAACATTTTCGATTGTCCACTGAATCACAAGGTAGGTAGTCTCATGTTACAGGGACCAAAAGGAGCAGTAAGAGATAGTGGGCAATTTTTATTCAGAGTCAGATACAGTTTTTCTACTTATACCATGAATGACATTTTCAATGTTAAATAAACTATTATGAAATAAAGCCAGATATTAATAGTCATGAAAATCATTATACTAACAAAATAATTTGATTAGATTATTTTTCACAAGCCAATTTTAGTGCTGGGTGATTTTTTTTTTTTCATTTTTACAATAAATGAATTTGATGACCTAGAGGTGATAATTTAAGCAAGTTTTAAGTAATGCTCAGCAAGAATAATTGCTTTATTATAGGTAGAGGGGAGGCAAATGGGCATACAATTTTCATTTGTATTAAAAATGTATGCTCGTTCACTAATTATATTGTACTCTTCTTCTCCAAATGTCATCTAGAGATTTGACTAGCATTTTCTCTTTTTTAGTTTGTCTGTGGGTAGTGCCATTTAAAATATCTTATCGTTTAAACTTTCACTTTTTCATTCAATCAAGAATAAATGTACCCTACCTGGTTTGGCTCAGTGGATAGAGCATCAGCCTTTGCACTGAAGGGTCCCAAGCTCGATTCCGGTCAAGCATGTACCTCAGTTGCAGGCTGGATCCTGGCCCTGGTCTGAGCATGTGAGGGAGGCAGCCAATCAATGTGTCTCTCTCACAGATGTTTCTCTCTCTGTGTCTCTCCCACTCCCTTCCACTCACTTTAAAAATAAATGGGAAAAAAATTCTTGGATGAGAATTAATAACAACAACAAAAAAACAAATGCTATTTATGATTCTGTGTAATACACTATCAAGAAAGAAACAAAGCATAGTGCTGTATAGGATAATTTGAGATTATACTGCAGTCTAATATTGCCTTTCTGGTTTTATTTCGAATTACTACTGTACTTCTAGGACTAGAATAATTCACACTAAAAGTCATTTTGAACCACATTGTGGTATCATTGATTGACTAGAAAGTAAAAATGCTGGCTCTTACATGACTTTCTGTGGCAGCAATATTAGTGACATCTGTTTCCTGTAGGGGAAGTAAACTCGACTCCTGAGTTCAGATGCCTCAAATCCCTGCTAGGCAGGCAGTGGGGTGGAGAGCCGCAGTAAGTGCCTCCCTGGCTCCCAGCCATATGTGGGTGGTTCCTTGCAGCTCAAGCTGGATCCACATTACAGAGTGAGGATCAGATGGGACTATTGATCAGAGATGATGTTCTGTCACAGAGAGACAGGCTTTCACTACCTCTTGGCCTTGTTAGCAAAACTAGTCAGTAAAAAAAAAAATGTACATTTATTCTCAGGGTTACAGGAGAAAAGAAAAATATTCCCCCAATGGCATCATTAGATTCTGGCAGGATCTGATCCGAACTGCCATTTGATTTTAATTAATGGACCAGTTTGTGGAGTCTAATCACTGGTTTAATCTTTTCTCCCACCAATGATAGATGCTTTATAATCAGTTTCAAATGGAACCACTAACTTCAGTTGGCAGTATAATTTTCTGTATTTGGGAACAAGCCTTACAGTGAAAACTTGTGTTTAGGCTGAGCTCAGAGATGTGGTATAAACATGGTATCGACTGAACACTGTCTTATTCTCTACGATCACAATGAAATGGTGTACATTTTCTATGACCACCTGTGAGAGTGAGAAAAATCTGTTTCAGAAAGTGGAATCAGCTTTGAGAAGAATCAAGCACCTGGAATCTCCCCCAGTGCCCTTCTCAAAGCTCCTGGAAGTCAGTTAGACCAGGTTCTCAGGCTGCCTGACTTCAAACTCCAGGAGGAAGAGAGCCTTGGAGGGAATCACTGGGCCCTGCTATCCAAAGTGGCTTTTCAGTCTACTCTGTAGCTGTAAACGTCAGCCACGCAAAATGCTGGTCCTTTCCTTGGAGACAGGAAGCAAGGAAGACCTGATGCTCCAAACATATCATCATCAATAAGGGAAAATATTATCTATACTAATAAAAGTATAATATGCTAATTAGACAGGACATCTTCCGGGTGTCCTTCCAGACAAATGGAAGGTTTGTGGTTCAAAATGACTTTTAGTGTGAATTATTCTAGTCCTAGAAGTACAGTAGTAATTCAAAATAAAACCAGAAAGGCAATATTAGACTGCAGTATAATCTCAATGTCCTTCATGGTGGCAGAAGTGGTTAGGGGCAGTCAGGCCAGCAGTGGGGAGCAGTTAGGGGGCGATCAGGTTGGCAGGCAGAGGTGGTTACGGGCAATCAGGCAGGCAGGCAGGCAGACGAGCGGTTAGGAGCCAGTGGTCCCAGATTGTGAGAGGGATGTCTGACTGCCGGTTTAGGCCCAATGCCTCTGGGATCGGACATCCACCGAGTGGTCCTAGATTGGAGAGGGTACAGGCCAGGCTGAGGGACTCCCCTCTGGCCCCCATGCACAAATTTCATGCACCAGGCCTCTAGTTTCAATATAAAACAATACACAACAGAAATCTCTGACTTCTTTTTGTGTTTATCACTTGCACAAAGTATACACCACATCTCTCTTACACACACACACCCTTTAATTAGTTTAACACTTACATTCACATTCATGTTAATTCTAAGAAAACAACTGGAGGGTAGGTTGGAGATTACCTGTCCAATGTTATTAACAATAAAAGGAACTTTCTGAGCATCTCTCTTCCAGCACTGCCCTTGTACCACACAATTCATAGTGTGTACACTCAGTAAATGTTGCCTTTATTAAGTCCCCCAATATAAACACAATGGAAACACACTGAGAAGGTGAGAAACTAACAAGTGATCTTTCTGAACTTCTATTTACTTTTTTGTTTGAGTACTCAGAATATGCTTGAATTATTTGTCTTCAATGTTTTCAGAAGTTTTGTCAAGATTGCTGTATTTGGCTGGGTGAAAAGGTGAAGGGATTGAGCAAAAAGGAAAGAACAACAACAACCTCACTGACAGAGACCACAGCATGGTGATTACCAGAGGGAAAGGGAGGAGGTAGAAGAGTGTAAAGCAGGGACAAATGGTGATGGAAGAAGACTTGATTTGGGGTGGTGAACACATAATATACAGGTGAGGTCTTGTAGAATTGTACATCTGAAACCCATATAATTTTATTAACCAATGTCACTCCCATAAATTCAATTGAGAAAAAACAAAAAAACAAAAAACTGCTCCATTTGAAACATGGCAGCACTTATTTCCATTCTACCTATGCTACTAACCTACTTATTTCAGTAAACACAAACACAATTTTCCTTATTAACCACCTCACATAAGGGCCTTTGAAGAAATAACAATGGAGAGATACCAAGGAATTAAGTGTAAGTTTTGTGGAGTCCAAGGAATTTGAAGTCACACACACACACACACACACACACACACACACACACACACACACACACTCCAGCAAGGCCAGTCACCCTGAGCGCCTCAGCTCCTGCCCTGTAAACCTGCCCCTCACACTGCAGTCCTGTCTACTCTCTGGAAGGGTCAGAAAGGTGAGTCAGTCTTGAATTCAATCCCAGAGTGCTCATCTCCAGGGCACACTTGGCAAAGCTTCCTCTGTGCTTAGGAAACTCTGATAAAGTGAAGGCTTTTCTTATAAAATGCCACAGATTTATAGATTTTTATTGACGATTCTGTAATTATGATTTGTCTCCTAGAAAAAATATATCATTAAAAGTTGAAAGGCAATTATAGTGCTTTTGAAAAATTAAAAGAACACAGCTTTCAATGGTAAATATCAATATTTCACTTACTACTTAACTCAGATCTGAGACCAATCATTAGATCTTTTTTAAAAAAATATGTATTTTATTGATTTTTTACAGAGAGGAAGGGAGAGGGATAGAGAGTCAGAAACATCGATGAGAGAGAAACATCGATCAGCTGCCTCCTGCACACCTCCCACTGGGGATGTGCCCGCAACCAAGGTACATGCCCTTGACAGGAATCGAACCTGGGACCTTTCAGTCCGCAGGCCGACGCTCTATTCACTGAGCCAAACCGGTTAGGGCAATCATTAGTTCTTTATATTATCATTGTCAATGTGAGTAAAAACATTAGCTAACACAAAGCAAAAATGTATACATCAAGAATAAAATGAAAATAATTTGAATTAAGTTTGGTTCCGATTATTATCAAAGATTATTATATTTCTTTCTTTGAATGTTTTCCCACATTTTGTGTATTTTTTCTCTATTTATGTCTGCTTTTGTTGCTTCTTCCTCCCTTTTACTCTGTCTCTGTTCTTCTCTAGAAATTTGATTGTGGTTAGGGATGTCTTAATCAGTAAACTATACATAAAAATTGTTTGAACACTTTTATACAATACTAATGAATTGTAGGCACTCTGGGAAATATCAGAAATAAACCTTCTGGCTTTCAAAAACTTTACATAACTTTAGGGGAATCAGACTGTTGGATAATGAGCCTACACTGTGTTTTAAAAACTGTTCTAGGTACAAAGAGATGAGTAAGAGTCACAGAACTGTCCATCAAGTGAAAGGAGAGAAAATACACAAACATGATAACTTTAAGTATTGATAAATGATTAAAAATAGGATGCTGTGATGATAAATGCAGTAGTTTTGTGAAGATTATAATTTTAATTAAATATATAAAAATATGTAATCTTATGAAATTTATTATGGAGGCATTATATAGACATTATTTTAGCAACATAATGACATTTTCTAGTCTCACAATGGTAAAAAATAAATCCTTCAAATATTTAAGATAAAATCTTTTGAATTTCCAAGTATCATATTAGAAAAGTATGTAGAAATAATAAGTGGTTATTGTTATGCTATTTATAGTAACTTTTACAGTCAAGCTGATTCATATATATGATTAATGTAAAAATTGTATTTGCTCTGAAATGCAGGTGATAAAAGCTCATGATTAAGTAATCTATATGCCATAGTTATTCCCTCCTCTTATTCTCAGTTTTAACTTTCTTTCCCCTTTAAGTTCAGTGAATGGTTTATTTTGATTTGAAGAATAATTGCTGCAGATCATGAATTGCTTGCATCGCTGCACTTTCTTAAAGATGAACTTTTAGATATTTTTATGTAGGACAAGTTGGCCTTAGGATTTTTTAATTGTGAGTAACTGAACACTGAGGAAGTTGAGGAAAGAGGCAGTCAGGGTAGAGATCAGATGAGAAATCCAAGGCCTCTCACTTTCCACAAGTCTACATGTATAGCTGGACCTCAGAGAAGTATGAAAGTATGGGTGAGGGTTCATAAATTAAAGGAGCCTCGTCCCAGTGCACCAACTTTAGTATATACTTCATTCTAGACACATCTTTACCTGGGGTCAGGTTAAACAAATTTACTACATGATGAGAGTTTATTATCTATACTAGAGGCCTGATGCACAAAAATTTGTGCACCCGGGGGATAGGGGGGTCCCTCAGCCCGGCCTGTGCCCTCTCGCAGTCTGGGACCCCTCGGGAGATAATGACCTGCTGGCTTAGGCCTGCTCCTGGGTGGCAGAGGGCAGGCCTAATCCCTAGGTGCAGCCCCTGGTCGGGCTCAGAGCAGGGCCGATTGGGGAGTTGGGGCACCACCCCCTGTCATGCACAGAGCAGGGCGATCGGGAGGTTGTGATGCCACCCTCAGTCACGCTCAGGGTAGGGCCTCTCGGGGGGGTGGGGCACCGCCCCGTCACACTCAAGGCAGGGTCGATGGGGACGTTGCGGCGCCACCCCCTGTCATGCACAGAGCAGCGCCAATCAGGGGGTTGGGGCACTTCCCCCTGTCACTCACAGAGCAGGGCCCATCAGGGGGGTTGGGGCTCGGTACCCTGTCACTCACAGAGCAGGGCTAATCAGGGGGTTGGGGCACTGCTCCCTGTCACACACAGAGCAGGGCCCATCAGGGGTTGGGGCGCTGCCCTCTATCACCCACAGAGCAGGGCCGATCAGGGGGTTGGGGCTCCGTCACTCTCACACTCAGGGCCAATGGGGAGATTATGGCTCTACCCCGTCACACACAGAGCAGGGCCTGTGGGGGTGGGGGGGTTGGGGCGCCACACCCTGTCACACACAGAGCAGGTCCGATCAGGGGGTTGGGGCACCACACCCTGTCACACACAGAGCCGCAGGGTGATCAGGGGATCAGGGAGCTCCCCCCTATCAGGCACAGAGCAGGGCTGATCAGGGGGTTGGGGTGCCTTCCCCTGTCATGAACAGAGCAAGGTGGATAGGGAGGTTGTGGCCGCGCCCCCTGTCACACACAGAGCTGCAGGGCGATCAGGGGGTTTGGGCGCTGCCCCCTGTCACGCTGATCCCAGTGCCGGGAGGCCTCGCGGCTCTGCTGACCCCAGTGCTGGGGGGCCTCGCGGCTCCGCTGATCCTGGTGCTGGGAGACATATTACCCTTTTACTATATAGAATAGAGGCCTGGTGCACGGGTGGGTGCCGGCTGGTTTTCCCTGAAGGGTGTCCTGGATCAGGGTGGGGGTCCCCACTGGGGTGCCTGGCCAGCCTGGGTGAGGGGATAATGGCTATTTGCAGCTGGTCACACATCCTTCAGGGTTGGGGTCCCCACTGGGGTGCCTGGCCAGCCTGGGTGAGGGGATGATGGCTGTTTGCAGCTGGTCACACACCCTTCAGGGTGGGGGTCCCCACTGGGGTGCCTGGCCAGCCTGGGTGAGGGGCTAAGGGCTGTTTGTAGCTGGTCACACACCCTTCAGGGTGGGGGTCCCCACTGGGGTGCCTGGCCAGTCTGGGTGAGGGGCTGAGGGCTGTTTTCAGGCTGGGGGTGACTGAAGCTCCCAACCGCTCTTTTTCTTTTCTTTTTTTTTTATTCTGGGCCAGCTTTAGCTTTGAGGCTTGGCTCCAGCTCTTAGGCCTCCGCTGCGGAAAGTAGGTTTCTGGCCTTTGCTTACAATGTTGCGATCCTGCTGGCTGAAGCCCGGTGGACTAAAGCAAGTTTCTGGGGTTTTGTTTAGCTTCTATATTTGTTACATAGTTGCTTAGAGTTGCAGCTCAGAGGCCTGCAGCGGCAGGCGGGGAACGTTGGAGTCCTCCATCACTGAAGCAAGCAAGGCTCATGTTAGTTTCAAGCTGCCTGGCTGCCGGCCGCCATCTTGGCTGGCAGTTAATTTGCATATTGCCCTGATTAGCCAATGGAAAGGGTAGTGGTCGTACGGTAATTACCATGTTTCTCTTTTATTAGATTAGATTAGATAGGATTGGCTGCTCTAGCCCAGCCCCTCATGTCCTGCCTCAACCCACTAAGAAGGAAATACTCCTTGAAACTAAAACCTTTCAGAGCTTCCCTTCTGTTTACTCAAGTGTGTGTAGGGGGATGGGCAATGGGAGGGGAGAAGAATTTGAAGAAGTCTTGAGAAAATAGAGAATTTCACATGTGAATGATACCGCAGATGAAAGAATTAGTAATGGAGTGATAGCCATGGGGCAAGGAATCATTTTGGAAAACGATGAAGGAAGGAGGAGAATTTATTTTAGCTACAGATGTGGGCAGGGTTTCTTTGGAGAGACAATATGGAAATGAGGTTATTAGGGAGTGTCTTAGTTTTGTATGCAGAAAAAAAAAACCAACTTCCTTTGTTGGGCACCCCAAAAGACCAGAATTAAAGTATTATGTTGCTTTTCTTTGCTTTGGGGCTTGGACTTAATTTTTTGTTTGTTTAAGTTTTAGAATGACACCATGCTGAGTCTAGTCTCAATTTGACCTTGTTTTATCCACATTATATTTGCTTTTCTCTGCAAATGACAACAGACAAACAACAACAAAAAACAGCTACACATTCTCCCAGTTTAACCAACAAAAACTTAACAAAAGGTTTTGTTTGTTTGTTTGTTTTGTAGTCTAGGTGCCTAAGAAAATACTAGGTGCCAAAGAAAATACTCTTTGGCCCATTTTTGTTAGTTGATTTTCTTAGCATAATTACCTGTCATTGGTGTTTCAGGGTGTGGGGATAGTGGAGAGGAAAGAGGTAGATAGATTTATTAATATAATATTACAAAAGGGGGCTCCCTTTTTTGGGTGGGCAAGAGCCCAGTTCTTAAAGAAGATACCCACAACTCAAACTCATAACTTTCTAAACTGCATCATTAAGTAATATTTCTTAGCACTTACTAAAAATTCTGTTATCTGAAAATAAATATTATAAATCATTAGATATTTTATGAATGCTTTTACACATAGCATTTGATAGCTTTCTGTTTCTAATTGCTTCTTTTTGCTTCTAATTTCTTCTCATTTAATTATACCACACTGCCCAGATATTAAAATATCATCTTCATATTCCTTTGGTCAGTACTCATGTCAAAACCCTTAGTGATTTTCTGCCCATTATGGTAAAAATACCCAGATTCATCATTGAACTCCTTGCCTAATTGGACCAAACTAAACCCTCACTACAGGCTGGACTCAGCCTCTGCCCCAGACACATTGTATCTTCAAAGATTTCCACATATAAAAATAGGAACTAAAGGTTCTGTTGTTGTTTTTATTTAAGGAGGAGAGGATTCTGAGTAATCTAGGCCAGCCACTTTTATTTTTCCTATAAAGAAATGTTAGATCAAAGAGTTTAATTGATTACTCTAAGGTCCAAGTTAGTCAGAGTTAGGATGAAAATGTAAGTTTTGTTTTGTTTTGTCTTGTTTTGTTTTGTTTTGTGTGTTTTTTTCAAACACATCATGTGGCAATAACCCCAGGCTCTTTTTAAAATTCTCAGCTCACAGTAAGCAGCTCATCTATTTATTACTATGGGGAGAAAAAGACAAGGTAAAATTAACTCACCGCAACTGCACAGATTCTTGATTTTGTAATTCAGTGTTTAGATGACAGATACCAATAAAAGCAGGCCAAGTTTCAAATCCCATCTGCCCTCTTGGCAAGGAAGAAGAATCACTGAAATCCAAGGTTTTGGTATTATAGAAGACCAAAGTTAGAAAAGAATGAGGTGAAGGCGTTTATGGAATAAGAAACAAAATGTCCAGACCAGTAAAGCAGCAGCAGAATAGTACAAACCATAAAAAATCAAAAGATGACAATAATTAACAAATTAAAGACCTTAACCAAATAAAATAAACTTGGACAAAATAGACACAATAATTGGGACATCTACCAATGAAATAAACACACTGTTTATGAAAAGCAGTGTAAGAAGTTCCAAAGAATGAATGACGTAGCCTATATCAAGGTATAGGTATATCAAATCATCGCATTTACACTTTAAATATAAATAAATTTTCTTTGTCAATAAAGCTGAAGAAAACACCTATTAATAAATTAAGTGGCCACACAGTGGTTGGCAAAAAGGCATCTAGCTTCAGGCACATAATGGCCCATGAGTAGTAGCAATTCTAGTATTTTGGTTTCATCAATGTGCTTCTAGTATGTCACAGATAATTGTTATTATATTTATATTTGCCTTTTAATTATAAATTACTATTAGTGATTTATAAATAAATAATTATGAGCGAAATGTAGGTGGATTAGCTGCGGTTTGTTTAGTTAAACCTATAAAACTGTATATTTGCATCAATCATATTTATGGGCCCAGTATTTCCCAATTATTTAAACTTTGACACATAAATTCAATGCAGCTCAAATATGAGTAATATTTCATTGAGCAATAGATGCAAATGTTTCATCATGAAATTTTTTTTAACTTACTGTGGAAAAGAGAGATGGATGGTTTTAGAGCTCACCTATGAAGTCCACAGATCAAATGAAAAAAAAAAAAAGTGCACATACTCGAAATAACTTATACCTGAGGAGCTAACAAAATTGGCATAGATATGTAATCAATTCTTTAACCAATTCCAGTGGAATTTGCTTTTCCAATAGAAAGCATACCAACATGTTAGTGTGGCACTCATGATATTAAACAGGCAACTTTTAAAGTCAAACCACCAAAAAGTCTTGAATTCACAGGTCATTTACTCACACACAAAGATTTTCTTACTGGAAACCTGCACAACATAGGGTGGCATTACTAGTCCTAAAGTTGTAATGGTGGCCCAGGGTGCAACAACCCCTGCTGACTTCATTTTCTGTTCAACTGCTCCATCGACATATTTAATATGCATGCATGTTATATATTTTTTCTTCTGCTCTCCCCACTTCAATTTTATTTTTCAGAATAGAATAGACTTAAATAAAACTGCATGTTTTCAGAGTGTGGTGAGTCATTAGAAAGTACCACAATGCATAGTTGAGGCAGCATTTCCTATGAATTACATTATCACTGAAACAGGGGAAATGGCTAAATGGAGCACTGCCCAGTTTCATTCGTGTTTAAAAAAATAGGAACCTCTATCCCACCTGCCAGTGAAGTGGAAGGCAGGCAAATGCACATTAAAATAATGTATTTCATAAAGACAGATATTTGGAAGTACGCATATCCCAAGCCTATTTTTTTGTAATGAGGAAATAATTTCTGTTGTCACTATGAACATCCATGTATGCCCTTTAATGTGTAGTCTATGAATTCAAATCAGGTCTTGCCAGAAAGATGGAGTGTTTTAAAACTCAGAGTGAGACCTAAAACTGTATTCTTCCTGGTTTTTCATAGTAAAACTGCTTGAGGTAATACAAATCAGCATTCTATTTTCTAATTACATTTCCAGGAGAGCAGTCTCCACCTCCAGATGCTGCACCTCCCTCAGAGGTTCTGTTGGGATGGGAACCGCTTTCTAAGGTGTCTACATCCTGTACCTTATCTTGGAATCTCCAGCAAGTTGCTTTCTGTTAGACCGATTGCATCCCTAATAGGGTTCATTGCTTCCCCATGCAGCCCTTGTAATTTCAGCAAGGTCCTTTAACTCGCTTAATGTGAAACATTTGTTCATGCCTAATTTGTGTGAGCCCGACTATGTTTGTGATTTCCTTGAGTGACAGAAGGTTGATGCTGGGGGTAGAGCTGCCTGCCTCCAGTGACTACCTTTGGCGCTGAATTATAGTAATTGCTGTGGTTTCATCTGGTTGTTGCTCTCTCTGCAGTGGCCCTCTCCACAGGGTTAACAGGCAGAAGGAAAAAGCATCAGAAGTAAGTGCCTCATCACGCAGGGGAGATTGTTGACAGTGTCATTCTTTCCTCCATAATTATGATAAGGTTCCATGAAGGACACAGCTGTAAAATGCCCTCAGAATGAAAATCCAGCCTTCCTAAATTGGGGTGATTTTAATAAAGCGATAGCATTTTTCTCCAAATTCTTATATTAATGTTATCCTTTGCAGGTGTCTGTAAAATGTTACAGAACTGGTAAAGCTCACATTATTGTTAGCCCAAGTCAGACTCATATCTTATTCTGCTGATTTGGTAGTTGTTGTTTTTTTCTTCTTTTGTCCCCCTTTATTGATTAAGGTATTACATATGTGTCCTTTATCCCTCCATTCCCCCACTCATGCCCTCACCTCCCTGGTGTCTGTTGGTTTGGTAGTTTTATTCAAAATGAAAGGAGGGACATTCTTTGGCTACAATTCGAAACAGCAGCTTAATTATTTTGAGTTATTTTTTTATTTTCCTACCTTGGGGCATCAAATCTATCTTGTTGCTTGTGTTCCATCGAAGATTCTTTATTTTACTTTGTATTTATATATGATTCAAATTAGTTCCTTCCTTTCTTTTTCTCTTGTATCTGTCAAGACTGGAAGAGTACTTCTCAATTCTCTAGCTTTAGGATGACCTTAAACTCTTAACCATGCAATTATACTAGAAAAATAACCTTTAAGTAATTTTTAGATTGGTGACAAGTACATAATAAGGATGCAGACATTTGAGTTTCAGCATAATCTCCCTTTAAAATTTCATTTTGAAACTGTACATATATTTTATCATCACACAGAATTAAATGAAGTGTGGTGTGGAATATATAAAATATTCTTCTGGGGAGAAAGTTAACATATATTTAAATGTTTGCATCTGGTGGATACATATGGAAGATTTATCACACACTTACTTATATTACTAACTGTATACAGTCTCTTTGCATGACATCATTTCTATTTTAGAAACAAAACCTTAAGCTGGGAGATTTGACTAAATGCCAATAGTAAATATGTTCCATAACTACTTTCCATGCTTTAAAAAATCAACCTATTAAATACTTTATCAAGGAGCTGTGGTTTTCAAATAAAATTTGATTATAGGTGGTCATTTGTCTCTCAGAAATGAAATGTCACACAAAAAATGACTTGAGAATAGGTAGTACACAGCCAAGTTAAGAGGAAAGCTATGTTCCCTTTCTAATTGAGAAATCAGGGAATGTAACTGCATTTTGCTCTTTGGGAATGTGTGTGTGTGTGTGTGTGTGTGTGTGATTCCTTAAAAGAGGTTCATAAGAAAATCATATAGGGCAGTATAAAAGAAGATATTGCATTTCTCCTGGGATTTAAAGGAATTAAAATAAGACTTATTTTATCATGTAATGAGAGAGAAGAGAATATTTTCACAAATGCATCAAATGGGTCATGAACAAATAATAAATGAACTAAAATATAGTAATAAGGAAAGCAGTAACACAAATAAAATTTAACCAAGAAAATGTCCAATAGGAACAACAAAATCAACAAAGAGATCTACCAGAACATAATGGAAATAGAGTCGTTTATTTAAGACTTCCAGAAAATAATCCCTGACTCTTTAAATGGCATTAGCTTTAGTTGGTGAAAGCTTCCTTTGATGAGGACAAAGAACTAAGTGGCTTGTTCTTTATTATTGTAGACCACATTTGGAGTTTTTTTGCTATGAAAACACAGTGAAGTCATAAATAACATTAGGCTGAGGTTTGATCATTCTCATATTCACGACCAAATATCAGATATCCCTTTTACAGAACAAACCATTCTGTCCTTCGTGTCACAATGAAACCTATAAAACAGATTTTTTTCCTTAAACTTGAGTAAAAACAGTTTAACTGTGTGCGAATAGCAATCTCCACTTAAGGCAGAAACAACCTTGCGACCTAACACAGCTTTGCATTGTTGAAATTTCTGTCCTTAGGAGTACATTGTTTTCCAGGGAAGAATTTCATCATCCTAATATATAAAAACCCTGGGTCCATCACAACCAGAGGCTCGACCAACCGGACGTCAGTCCTGCAGTCAGCACTGACTGCTGTGGCTGCAGACGCCATGACCCAGCACTGACTGCTGAGTGGGCTGTGAATCAGGCCCGGAGAGAGGCCCAAAGAGAGAAGCAGGGTCTGATCCATAGCCTCTGTAGCAGCTATTGATCAGCACTTGCCTCTCTCTTTCTCTTTAGCAGCCATGCCTCCATTTCCCTCCAGGCCTCCACCAGGGCTGCTGATCAGGCCCCATTGATAGGCCCAGAGATGCTGACTGGCATAGAAACCGACCAAACAGAACCAAATCTCGGTGAAGTGTGAGGAGCCAATGGCTGCCTAGGAGGTGGAGCTTTTGATGCTGACTAGCAGAGAAACCGACCAATCAGAACCAAATTGGCCAGCAGAGGAGGGCAGTTGGGGGTGAGATCAGGCTGGCAGGGGAGGGCAGTTGGGGGCAACCAGGCCAGCAGGGGAGGGCAGTTGGGGGCAAAATCAGGCCAGCAGGGGAGGACAGTTGGGGGGGCGATTGGGCTGGCAGGGAGCAGTTAGGTATTAATCAGGCCAGCAGGGGAGTAGTTAGGGGGTGATCAGGCTGGAAGGCAGAAGCAGTTAGGGGCAATCAGGCAGGCAGGCAGGCGAGTGGTTAGGAGCCAGCAGTCCCAGACTGTGAGAGGGATGTCAGACTGCCGGTTTAGGCCTGATCACACACACACACAATTAGGCAAATGGGCTGCAAACCAAACATGAGATGTAATATTTTTTATGGTAACTTCCATTTACCTATCATTTTTTTAAAATGTAAGAAATACAAAAGTCAGAATATCCTAATAGATAAGAAATCAAAATAAGTAGATTGATATTTGCAAAATGAGTGATATTTATTGTTTACTTACCTACATGATCATATATATTGACAGGCATATTTATGAATATCAATTACATCTTTGAATTGTGAAGAGGATGCAACAATTTTATCTCTTACAGCCCAATGGGATAAACCTTAATTGAGGGCCCATTGTTTTCAGGGACATTTTAAACATTATATCACTTATTCCTAAAAATTATTCTATTAGACAGGTATTTCTTTCCTACTTATGTGCAAAACCACATGGCTCAGAAAGGTAAAATAAGATGTATTTATTATTGTGTTTGAAAACTCAAGAATTTGGCCCAGGTCTATCTGAACTAATAGCTTGTGTTATGTCCGTTTCTAAACATTTTGAGGATGAGCATAATTTAGCAATGAATATTTATTTTCTTAGAAGAAAACACATTATGGCTCTAAACATTATACTAAGTGAAAGAAGTCAGACACAAACTATCACATAATGTATTATTGCATTTACATGGAATAGCCACAATAGATGAATCCACAGACAGCACGGAGATTAGGGTTAGGAGAATGATGAAAAACTATTTTATGGGTTCAAGATTCTACTCTGGGGTGACAGACGTATTTTGGAACTAGATAGAGATGGTGGTTCATAACATTATGAATGTACTACATGCTACTAATTGTAACTTTCAAAGGGTTAATTTTATGCTGTGTGAATTTCACCTCACTAATTTATTTTCAAAAAGAAATTAAAACTGTGATAAGAGACATTCAATTCCAGTTCTACAAGTATGACATTTAATTCGGTCAAATAAATATGACCCTTATATCCTCGCTCCATATATTCGTATTCCCCAAATTAATACCCAAAAGATAAAAACAGGCTCCTAATACCCAGAAGATAAACACAGGCTCCTAGCTTGTCCCCAAGACAAGAGGTCCATGTGTGAGGCTTCAAGATTCATGTAGATGTCTTCCTCAGTACCTCCTAGACCAATCAATAGCTGGAAGAATATTCTAGGAAAGTTTGGAGAACCTACTTTTGAAACCCAGAATTATATATATATCCATCCATCCCACGTTCAAAGGCTGTTAAATCACGTTGTTTACCCATATCTTCAGAAAAAAAATCACTTCTACTGTCGTGGTAAAGAACCTGCTTCCCTATTTATAATGGTCTGGCCCTCTAGCAACTTCAGCGCGAAATTATAGCTAATTTGCCTACAAACGTCAGGTGGTCATATTAATCTGGCTAGTTAGTATATATATATACCCAGCAAACAGAAAGGCAGAACGACCAGAACAACCAGTGGCTATGACGTGCACTGCGGCAGCCGACCAGCCTGATTCGGCCCCGATCGGCCCCCAAAACCTCGATCAGGGGTGGGACCAGCCAGCCATCTGCTCACAGCCCCTCCAGCAATGGGCCCCCATCGAGGCAGGCCAGCCGGAATGAATTTGTGCACCAGGGTTCTTGTGTGTGTGTGTGTGTGTGTATTTTTACAAAGACACCACATATGTGTTCCATAGTTTCAGTAAATATTTTAACAATCAGGGCTCAACAGCATATTTCTAAGCTCAACTAAAGATATATTCTCCATACTTCAAAACTAGAAGTATGAGAGTAGGTTGGATTAAAATTTAAAATATAGCTCTTTGATGGAAGTTGAGTTCTTGAGTTCTTGAGCACCATCCATCATGTAATAGGCACTTTCTTGCCACACATGGATTATTCACACTACAGTTTATCTCAGTCAATGCTGCATTTTTAGTTCAAATAGCTCTATAAACATCAAACTATTTTGTTGCTCATAATCAGCTACACTTTGCTGCTTGAATTTTTAATCTCTTTCATGGGTGACACTTTAATGAAGAAAAAGAGAACACTGTCGTCTATTAGAAAACATAGGTAACCAATAGTTTCTTGCAGATGCCAAGGCCTTAGTAAAATATGAGCAGTCAGGAAAAATTCCAAGTGGAGAAAAACATTGCTCCATTATCTCATAGGATTCAGCCAAACACAATTAGTCGTGTTTATGGTTTTACTGGCCACAAGCAATAAAAGAATTATAATCACTCTGACCTCATGTCAGACAGCCATTTTGTAACCTCTGGCATTATGACTCAAGTACAAACCAAGCTTGAAACATAAACCAAGCAGTGACTGCATCCCTAATCCAGGAAGATCCCTCATATTTTAACTTGGGACACAAAT
Organism: Myotis myotis; assembly: GCF_014108235.1. Classification (NCBI taxonomy): domain Eukaryota; kingdom Metazoa; phylum Chordata; class Mammalia; order Chiroptera; family Vespertilionidae; genus Myotis; species Myotis myotis. The sequence goes on from NW_023416401.1 coordinate 48,493,791, forward strand.
GACCTGATTCATCAAACTGACCCAATGAGCGCTGGCTGGATAACTCACTTGGTTGGAGCATCGTCCCAATGCACCAGGTTGCAGGTTCCATCCCCCAGTTGGGGTATATGCAAGAATAAACCAATGAAGGCATAAATAATTGGAACAATTCATTATTTCTCTCTCTCTCTCACCCTCTCCTCCACTAAAAATCAATAATTAAAAAAAATTAAACTGACAATGAAAATAGGGTGATCCATTAAAGGTAAAATAAACTAATGGAAAAATAAAATGTCCTTTCTCCAAATATACTCAGATGCATTCAGAAGTCATTTTCTATCAAATGCAATTTATTTACACATAGTGTGCTTCCTGCCCTCTAAGTCAGTGATGTTATAAAACAAATAGTCACAGTGAATATGGCAAAGCTCTCCCTGATGTCTCTGCACAACTCTCTCCCTTTTCCTGGTTTTCTTTGCTTTCAGCCATCAGCCAACCAATCTGTTTTGAACTGGGATTGTCTGATGTTTCAGCAAGGTGGTTTTAAAACAGAACTCTCAAATCCTAACTGTATCCTAACTTTAAAGGTCAATGTAAAAATAATTTAAAGTATGAAGTTTTAAAAAGGGGCCAAAAAAATTCCCCAATTCTCCTCATTCATCTCTGCAATAGTGCAAAAACACGTAATAAATAGCAAAACCTGGAAAAGGTCAAAATGGAAATTATTAATAAATGCTAAATAACCCTGAGCCAGTGGCAGCAATACATAAAATGAAGAAATACCAATTTAAGATCACCACGTGAAGCAAAAAATCTTTATATTTAATTGAAAATGTCTATAAGAGGAAGAAATAAAACAGATTTTCCAAGCCACAGCTTTGCGAGGTTTGATGATTGGATTGCTGTCCGGAATACCATTTCTGCTCAGAATCCTGCAATGTTTCAAGGATTTTTACCTCTCCTAGATTGCTGTATACACCTGATTTAAAGAAATGAATGAATTCATCAGGTGGCTCAAAATGCAGCTAATAGATGAGAAACAGAACAATTTTTAATAAGCTCTTCGAAATTTTTGTCTTTATTGACAAACTGTAGATACTGGTTTCTCTCCCACTCAAGGTTATTCACACCATTGCCCTACATATTCTGCTTGTATTTTATGTCTTTTCAACGTCATGCAAAAACTGCAAAGTTAATATTTAATGCATTCTTAAACTGTCTGATGGTTTTCTGCAGCTGAAACATAGTGTCTTTAAATCTAATAACCTTTGAAAATGCTTATGTATCTTCCGGAAATATCTGCATCTTCGTCATTAGTGTTTAAGTAAACTGGACACAGTCCATTACTGATTACTCCTTTTAACATTTCTGCTTCTTTTAGCATTTGAAAATAGCTTGATAAGAGAAATTAGAATTTTACTATTGGTAATTATTCTTATTTAAAAAGATAACTCAAATCAAAGATAGGTTGCTCATAATAAAACATATTCATATATGTGTGTGTGTGTGTGTGTGTGTGTGTGTGTGTGTGTGTGTGTGAATTCCTGTTGGAGTTGCTTTATTCTAATTATATTCCTATTGTTTTGAATTTTCAAGCTCCTTGTATTTCTCCAGTTCATTCTTTCTTCAACCTGAAATTTTTTTAATTTGTTGTGCGAATCATGAAATTTTCATCAAGATAGTTAAAGCTCAAATACCTAGAGAATAAATGAACTTCCCCGTATTATAAACAACAAATTAGAGAACTAAAAGCATAAAAAATGTCCTTGGCTTGCAGAGACAATGGTAAGTGACAGACTATGAAAATGTCTTCATAACTTTTAACTACTCTTTTTAGAATCATTTTATTATTGTTCTCTTTATGCATAACTTTTCTGAAATATCTGGAAGGAATAGTATTTCCAGAAAACCCAAAGTTTTAATGATGTATGTTTTAAATACTAAGGATAAGAAGATTTATTGTGATTACATTTAAACTAATTCCACAGTAGGTGCCCTTGGGGGGAAATCTGCATCCTGTGTAGTAATTAAACTTCTGCAATGCTATATGAATAGAACAGTGGAGAAATGACTCTTGGCTCTGTAGTTGTAGAATCTATTTAAGCGGTATAAAAATCTCCTGTGTAAAAATAGGGTGACATTACTTAACTGCTGATTCACAATTTAGAAAAGTGGTTATAGGGTGCTGAATAAAGAAAAAATAAAATCAATCAACATAATAATGTAATAATGACATCGTACTTTTCCCATGTCTAGGAAAATGAGAATATTATAAGTGTATTTTAATTTATAAAACTAACATAGTAAGCTTGAAAAATAGCTTTAAAGAAAACATAAGCAGTACCTTGAACAGTGCCTGGTAGGCATACAATACGTATTTTTATTGTTGACCCATGTGAATGATTTGAACATAACTATATTACAGATAAAAAATTTTCCGTGTTGAAATCAGGCCATATAAAAGTTATAACATGTCACTGTTTATGGGATGAGAAAGGCAATGTAGTTGAGATAAAAGCAATTCTTAGAGAACAACTGCAATTTTGATGCACATAAATAGAATTTTTAGGACTACTACTAGCACACTGTACTACCTTTATGGGAAATCATGGGAGGAAAGACTGAAAGCTCATTTATGTGGAGAATTATTTAAGTATGTACAAATATCCATAAATTGTATGTGGATCTCTTAAAGGATGTTTATAATAAACCAACTGTGAAGGTTACTGTGCTTAGAAAACATAATACAAAAAAAATGTATCCAGCTTCTTTTGTATCATTGTTATATATAAAAACTTGCCTAACACGAGCCTGTAGTTATATGTGATGTGAAATATCTTCAATTTTATAAGTAATCTATAATAATAAAAGTGTTAATATGCTAATTAGACAAGATGTCCTTTTGGATGACCTTCCAGATGAAGTCGGGGCTGCGAGGGAAGCCCGGGTCCCAGATGCCAGAAGACAGTTGGTGCCAGCAGCCGGGGGAAGGAAGGCCTACTCTTGCACGAATTTTGTGCATTGGGTCTCGAGTGTTTAAACAAAAACCAATGAAACAATGAATATGTTCATGCGAATTCATGGTTCATGAAACTATTTTAGGAGTCTCTAAGAGCCCAGAGAGGGAAGAAGAGAACTTATATATTGAGAAAACTTTTCTTTCTCTTGACCTTATGTGTACACATGAAACAATGAACCACCTTTCCATTTGATCAGCCAGTCAAATCAACCTTGGAAATCAGTGGAGTGTTAGCCATTATGCCTTCAGTCCAAAGTTAAGAAGGTGTTGAAGAAATTCCGTATTTTAATGGATGCAAAAAGTATTTTACTTGGTATGTGAGACCAAACAAGTTTAATGCAGAAGGTGATAATTCAGCTTCATTCAGAACCAGGCCACCTGTTGGAAAGGGCACTGTAGATAGGAGGGTATTTACACACGTGAGGAAACGGAGACTAGTAAATGTGATAGAACTACCTAAAATATCAGGAACACTTTCCAAAAGTTCCCCTGGTGGTATTAGTGAGGAAGGATAAGAAGTTTATCTTGAGATTCTGGGATATTTGTATGATTCCTATTTTCTTAAGGTATTACACTGAGAGAATTAAAAAGACAGCTTAGATAGAGAGGGAATTGTAGAGGAAAGAGTAGAATAGGACAAAATCTAGAGGTATATGAAGGGAAATAAAATAATAGTTTAAAATGTCAATATATTATATTTCAAAGAAGAGCTAATTTATTCTTTTTTAATTTGTTCAATTTTTACTAAATCAATGATATAACTATATAATGCAATTTTTACTCTACTATAATTTAGACAAAATTACTTAGTGGATTTTTGCACTAATTTAGGATGTCCATATACTTTGAATAATTATAAAGGCAGTGTTTATTAAAATACATTTCACTTTCAAAATTGAGCTATCAGCTGTTAAAGTGTGTATACCTTTTTTGGGACACCCAAAAAATATTAAGAGTGTGCAGGATAAAGTGGAGCTGTGCAAATCATTACCAGAGCTAGCAAAGTTTCAACACTTACTATGTACCAGGCACTTTTCAACGTAGTTCACACATATTAATCATCTCATGGATTGCAGTTGCATTGCCCTTATGTAGAAGAAGTTGGTCTGCAAGAGTGAAGCCAAGAAGGAAAGGTAGAGAGGAGTAATGGAGCAAAATGTGCCTGGGCTGTACTGTTCTCAGGTCCCAATTGCCCCTCAGATGAGCGGAATCCCTGCCCTTTGCATGGTTACCCTCACATGGGCTTTCTAGTAATTCCTTCTCGCAAGTGGGGACTTGTGTTACCTGAACCCAAAATGGTTAGGTACAAGCCCAATTGTAGTACTTCTCTATTTCTACATAAGAAGTTACCACAAAATTAGTGGTTTAAAATATCTGTCTATTGTCTCACAGCCCTGTCTTCAGAAGTCTGGGCACAGGAAAACCGGGTTCTTTGCTCAGGGTTGTTTTCCAGGTTTATTCTGGATGTAAGCTGGGGCTGTGATCTCATCATATAACTCATCATATTTCAACTGTACTTTTCCTAATGTATCAGCAATTGACTACTCACATTGGAATGTGATGCAAATAACCTCTTCTTGGATGTATTAGGGTTGTCTTAAATTTAAATTAGCTCAAAATTTTACACATACCCATGGTTCATATAATTGTATCCATCTCAACAACTTCTAATTGCGTGCCACCATGTTTTTAAACCAAAAATGCTGGTGTCCTTACTGATTACATTCTTTCTTTTTCAGTTACATCCACAATTTGTAGCAATCTCAAATGACTATCCAGAATGTGACTATGTTTCATGACCTCCACAGAACACTAAATTACACCAATCTTTTACATGGATTACAGTAACAGCCTCCTAACTAATCTAATTAATTCCTGTCATTTCAATCCCCTCTCTACCCTCAGTACAACTGCAGAATGATCCTTTATATGTCAGATTATGTCGCTTCTCTGGTCAAAACCCTCTAATGGTTCCCTGGATCAATGAATGTCCTGGCAGGAAACAGATGACATCCTCAATTTAGGTCATTTGAAGAGCAGCTGATGAAGGGACTACTTTCAATGGTGCTAATGGTGTAGTCCAGGGAAACTACGGTGGCAGTCAGTACTAGGTACTAGTAACAGTGGGTCTTTGCTGCTATTGACAGGCTGACCATACCAGGAGAATAGTTACAGGGTCCAATTAAATTGGAAAAAAAATTAAAAATATAAGGAAGTCTTGATAGATAAAATGGGAAATGTGAGATATTGACTGGTTTTCTTTAATTCATAAGTAACATTTCAAAATAAAGATATAGGCCGTAACAAAAATGCTCCTTTCCTCCCTCTTTCTATAGGTATAAATAGGCACATAGATAGATAAGTGGGTAGGGATGTTAATATATTTATGTATGCCTGTGCTTATGTTTGTGTTCATGTATTACAATAGTTGCCAATCATATGCCACAACATTCAACCTTCTCATCTGTCTCTACACTTGGGACCCATTAACATTCACCATCAGAGGGTGAATAAAATGGTTAATGTCTCCATTGAGTAAATGTAGAAAATCACATATGTATTGCTTTTTGTTTCTGATGATATTTTTTACTTACTCAATGTTTTTATTATTTAAAGCATTTACTTTAATATTTATAAGTTTTTAATAAAATAAACCCAAAATTAATCTTGAGAGTACATAAAAATGATCTACATTTTCCATATGTTCCTCCCAGGGCTGAACGAGCATGATTATGTAAGTGAGTGACAATGGTAACACTTTCTCATGCTTTAGCTACAACACCTGGTGAGCAGAGTAGATCTGCATCTCTACTTTGCAAATAACCTAACAAGTAAAACTTGGCTAATATGCAATTAAAAAATATTAGCACACTACTACTAAATTGGTTTCTTGAAAGTTTAAGTAATTAGCAAGAACTTATAATTTTATATATTTGTACTAGAGGCACCCAAGTGCACAAAATTGGTGCACTCAGGGAGGTCCCTCAACCCAGCCTGCACCCTCTCGCAGTCCGGGAGCCCTTGGGGGATGTCCAACTGAAGGCCTGCTCCCTGCCAGATGTCCTTAGCGGTGCCAGGGAGGTGGAAGAGGCTCCTGCCACCGCAGCTGCACTAGCCAGCTGTGAGCCTGGCTTCTGGCTGAGCAGCACTCCCACTGTGGGAGCACACTGGCCACCTACATTGAGGTTTGCCCCCTGGTGGTCAGTGCATGTCATAGCGACCGGTTGTTCAGGGGTTTAGTTGATTTGCATATTGGCCTTATATAGGATAGCTTTTTCAGAAAGACACATGAAGTAGTCTTTCTGAACAACAATACTAGTGGAATTGGTGATAATATCACTGACTGAAGAAATTAGCCTAGAAACCATCTGTCACTTTCATGAAAGTGGGTTAATATTCAAGCTTATATGTTTTGATATATTGGCCCTTTCAATCTACAGGCTTAAATTCTAGCCCTGCCACTTTTTAAACTATATATAATCCATTGAGTTAATTACATAGAAATATAAAGCTGGCTCCTTGCCACGTCTGTAGTATGGTTGCAGTGACCATGGGCTTGAAAATTCTAACCAATGTCTTCCCTATCAAAATTTGTGAGCTATATTTAAATACAATTAAATAAATTTTAAAACTTCACTCTTTTATTTCGCTTTATACTCTGACCTAATGGTATTTTAAAAATTTAGTATCTGATACCATGCAGAGATAAAATGACAATCGAATTTGCCAACCAAAAGAATAATAACCTTTACTTTTTCCTTTTAAAGCCTATATCTTTTTGCTCTACAATAAAACATTGATAGAATTTCTGGTTGTTTCTTATGAAAACTCAGTTTGTACTTTTGTCCTATCTGAAATAATTCCTTCAGTGCTATAGAATCTCATATAAGTTATATGATTTAGTGTTTATCTCAAACTCCACTGTCCATAATCTCCAATGCAACAAAATATATACTAGTATACTAAATGTGCTATTTCTGTATTGGCTGCTAGCCAGGAAGGGAGAAAAAAGGGAGGGAAGGAGAAGAAAGGAGGGAGGGAGGAAGGGAGGAAGGGAGGGAAGGAAGGAAAGAAGGAGGGAGGTTGGTTGAGAGAGAGAATGAATACATCAGATAATGATGAATTTAATTAAAAAGTAAAGCAAACAAAAGGGACCAGAAGATCTTCCTAGTGATCTAAAGCATGGAATCAGGAAGGCCAAGGTACAGTTTATGCCAGCAATGTACCAGTCTAGTCATCATACTTACACAACTCTAATTAATTCTTAAAATATTACTTGCAAGAAGACATTAGACAAATTTCTAAATATGAAGAAACAGAGGAGTCAAGAATCAGACCTAGATTTGTTTGATTAAAACACTGACATATCCATTTTATTATATATTTTTATTAATTAAACAAACATCCCAAAATATCCAAAATGTCAAAGTGATACTTTTTTTTTTTTTTTTACTTTTCATTGAGATATATTGCATTGGGTAGACATGATGAAAGATAAGTTTTAAAAATAAATTTTCCTTCTCTAAATTTGGGCACTAGTGTTTTAGTCTCCACAATTAGTAATATGCCAGTTTTGCTGTGTTTGTTTTTTCTTTACTTTTTCCTAAAGCTGTTATTCTTTGATTAAAAAACAAACAAACAAAAAAACACATAATGTTTTTGAGCCAGAATTGTAGACAGTTTAGAAGTGTCCAAATATTTTCTGAGTGTGTGAAGTGCTGTTGAACAGAGAATGATGACATCTTTTCTCCAGATCAAGTGTGGAGGAACCAGGGAAATTCAGTTATGTACAAGGAGGCTCAGGAAGGCTGCTCACCACTGAAGTGGGAGATATTCTTGGTTGAAGAATTTGAGAGGTAGATGATATTTTCAGCCATTTATGAGCAATTTTTTAGATATGGTCTTTTTAAAAAATGCCTTATAAAAACAAACCTCTTAAATTTAAGTGCTCTGTGCCCTAACTGGTTTGGCTCAGTGGATAGAGCGTCGGCCTGTGGCTGAAAGGTTGTGGGCACATCCCCAGTAGGAGGTGTGCAGGAGGCAGCTGATCGATGTTTCTCTCTCATGGATGTTTCTAACTCTCTATCCCTCTCTCTTCCTCTCTGTAAAAAATCAATAAAATATATATTTTTTAAAAAATTTAAGTGCGCTGACTTGTGAAGACATTTTTTATAGAGAGTATTCATTATCTAGAATGGAAAAAAGGGGAGGGGGTGCTACGCATTTTCCAGTAGTTGCATCATCTCCTCGCTGGAGCTTCAACAAGTCCATGGTCTGGGTAATTTTTTACCTATTTTTCCCAGATGAGGAACTCAAAGATTAAGAAATAAGTCAGTTTTTAAACTTATATGGAGGGGTATTTGAACAAAGGTATGGTTCAAAACCATTTTATTTCAGTTCTGCCCTATTCTTTGTGGCTATTTGGCTGGTAATTCTTAATTGGTGGACTGATAAGAAATGGAGGGCATGAATTGTGTACATGCAATTGAGTACACAAGATAGGATTAATGTAAATTGAGTCCATAATATAGTTTTTAGGTGTGTGTGTGTTTAACTTCAAGCTTAATATCGCTCAATAACTTATTCTGCTAATTGTCTTAAAATCTAAAGTTCCTTCTGCTGTCAAAACTATACTAAATATGATATTTAATATTCTGAAAAATAAAAGAAAATAAGATAGCATCATAAGGTATGAGTTGATACATTTATTGAAAGTAGAGCCGAAACCGGTTTGGCTCAATGGATAGAGCGTCGGCCTGCGGACTGAGAGGTCCCAGGTTCGATTCCGGTCAAGGGCATGTACCTGGGTTGCGGGCACATCCCCAGTGGGGAGTGTGCAGGAGGCAGCTGGTCGATGTTTCTCTCTCATCGATGTTTCTAACTCTCTATCTCTCTCCTTTCCTCTCTGTAAAAACTCAATAAAATATATTAAAAAAAAAAAAAAAAGTAGAGAAAGGAAAACAGGGTTCTCAGAGGAAGTGATGCTATGATTTCTGTTCCTTAGGATGTATAAGACTTCTGGAAGCAAAATCCCCACTTGCCTATCTCTAAGCAATGTGGCCCAAGAACAGAACTAAGGAGAAAGATAAAATGAAAATGTTCTTAGATTTTCATCTCTGTGATACCATGAAATACCAAAATTCTATTAGCAAACTACATAAAAAATTGATGAGAGTATTTAGTTCAACTACCTTAATAAAATTTTAATAAGTTATTTAAAATTATAAAAATTAGTACAACTATCAGTTGTAAAAATATTCTTCAATGCTAAAATATGAATTAGTCTTATAATCAAAATTTGAAATTATCACTCCAGAAAATCAGTTGCTTTTTTTTTCATATGTATTAGCTCATGAAGATTTGTGACCTGCTTTGAAAAATATTTTACAAAATATCTTAGGAATTTCAACTTTAGTAAAAAAATTTACACAATTTCCTGACTAAAACTCTCCATACAAGAAGCATATACAATGCTACTCAGAGTTAAACTAGTTTGTTTTCACCTTTCTCTGTTATTAAAAATTGTTGTGCACTCAACTGAGCATGTGTTTATAAGCTGAGTCTACCACATCACGGCTTAGAATCAATGGAATGCTGAATCCATGAAAACATGCAAATCTAATCTTTGAAGTAACATTTGAATTGTCATTTGCATATTTTGAAATTATCGCAATATTCGATAAATATACATTTCTGCCAATGTAAACTTATACAATTGTGACTTTTCTACATATTTGGAACTTATCCTTACATCGACGGTTACTTTTAAAAGTTGAGTTAGCGTCTCATGCTCATTGAATTGAAAACAAATGCCAACAATGTTTGCCTGGTTATAATCATAGAACATGTCTCTCAAGTAAATCTATATTAGCACAACTCAATGTGGTAATTAAGATAGAAAAAAGCAGCACTAAGCTGCATGTTCTATCAGGGTCCTTGGGAAGCAAAATTTACTGACATGACTTGAAATGTGTCCAACGGGTTTGGTTAGCCTCCAATTAGTTGCAAACTTCTGCTATTAGAATGCATAACAAATATCAGCCAGCAGGTCCCTAAACCCTTCATTTTTTAGGTCCTAATTTCAGATGGTTTGTTCCTTAAAGTATACTGTATATCCTCAAAATTAGCATTGACTTTAAAAAAATTATATTGAACTCACAGGGGTGACATTGGCTCATAAAATTATATAGGTTTCAGGTGTACAATTCTATAACACACCATTCGTATATTGTATTGCATGTTCACCACCCCAAGTCTAGTCTCCTTTCATCACCATTTATCCACCCTATGCTATCTTCTACTTCTTCCATTCCCCCTCTCCTCTGGCAATCACCATACTGTTGTCTGTATCTATGAGTTGTTGTTATTTTTGTGCTTAATTCCCTCAGCTTTTTCACACAACCTCTTCTCTGATAGTTGTCAGTCTGTTCTCTGAATCTGTGAGTCTGTTTTAATTTTATTTGTTTTTTTATTTGTTCATTAGATTCCACATATAAGTGAAATCATACGGTACTGATCTTTGACGTTTAATTACACTGTACAGGGCTTTTGAGTAGTAAGTTGAAGGGACAACATACTTCAGGGCATCTCTTGGTGAACCTCAATGGTCCAGCTGTTAATCAAAAGCAACAGAAAAAAAGGCAAACATTCTAGGAACAATTTACCTCGAAATGCATGCTGAATTGTCAGCCCTGTTTACCCTGGCCCCTTATACCTGTCAAGAGATCCATGTAGTAGATTCAAGAGGCCAGGCAGAGAGGGCATGTTTTGAGAATGGGGAATCAGACTCATCTTTTCTGGAGATAAAAAAGCACAGGCTATGTTTTTACATCCATTTTTATCTTCTACATCACTACTTCCCTTCATAAACACATGAACTTACAAGAAATGCCTGTGTGCACTTTAAATATCACCTTGATATTTAATATTCCAGGTTGAATGACAAAGAAAGTAGGATTGCTAAATATTTCATGAATACTTTTGAGATCACAACTAGTGTATTCTTTGGACATATTTATTTTTATGTAAAAACAGTGTACTTGTAAATCAGTTCTTTTGAAATCATGACATATTTACCTTTATAGATGTTTTAAAATGACATTCAATTCTCAGGACAGGTCAGAAGTTGTCTACTTAACCTATGGTATAAATTGAACTGCCATTGTAATTCAATTTCACTCATATATAACAAATTTTATACACACACACACACACACACACACACACACACGATTTTCTCTCGACTCTACCTAACACTTCCCGCCTTAGAGTCAGGCTATTTTCACAGAGCTGATGCTTTGGCCATAACGGCTCCTCTGACAATGACAGCAGATGCACTAGAGTGGGTGATGGGACAGATTTCCTATATGGTAGCAACTTGCAAAATCAATAGGGTTTTATAAGGAAAGTGATCTTTAAAAATTTTAAGAGAACTACTCCTGAGTCAATCCCTCAGTTGCTCTAAATTAGGAAAACACGTGTGTGTGTGTGCGTGTGCGTGTGCGTGTGTGTGTGTGTGTGTGTGTGTGTGTGTGTGTGTGTGTGAGAGAGAGAGAGAGAGAGAGAGAGAGAGGGAGAGAGGGAACTGGAGTGTGTATATGTGGGTGAGTGCTGGAGGCTCTGAGTGAGCATATGAATTGTTGATCAAGTGTGTGTATGTGATAATGTATGTGAGTTTATGAGCATGTGTGGAGGAATGGTATGTGTGATATGTGGAAAAGGAATGCAGTGTTTGTTGGCTGAGGTTGATGAGTGAGTCACAGGAATGCAAGTAAACAGTTATAACCTGAGAGCAGTTCACAACTCAACATGTGAAGGAATTGCTAGAAAAAGCTGGTGAAGGGATATGGTGAACTTGATTGTTCAGGTAATATTCATTCAAGGCATATCATCTCCATATAATCTCTTCGTATTAAAGGTAAATCAAATGCTTCTCATAACCATATGGAAAGAAAGTGACAAATCAAATAGCATTAAAATGATACTATTAAGAGAGTAAAAAGGAAAGCCACCCAGCGGGAGAAAGTATTTATAATAATAAGCAAAGGGAATATATTCAGCATATAAATATATTTGTATATATAATCCTCCACTCTAATCTCTTAGCATCCCAAAGTTCTTTCTTAGCTTTTACTATCATTTTAATAAAATAATTTCATTTTTGTTATTCAATATCTACTCCCAAGCAATGTTACATAAGAATTTCAGAGAACTTTTTAAATATATGTGCTCAATAAATAATTTTAATAAATTACTCTAAATATTTATCTATGTAGCTTTAGTTAAAGCTGCTATATTTTGGACTTTATGAAGAGGCTTAAATAGTGGGTGTTTTAAATAATACTTTAAAATCCTCAGTAACCTGTTCATAAGCTATTTATAGTGTTGTTCTACATAATATATTAATAAACAACCCCTAAGATTCTAATTGTAGGAAGAGTTAGAATGAATATAATTGAAGATATAAACCTATAAACCTAAGCAAGGATTATAATTTAAACAAATTAACATAGGCATACATTCATAAATGATAAGTTTTCATATTTAAGTAGCACATATAATATTTAAATACACATTGTAGCATAACATGACTTGCATAATAACAGCTATTATATACTGACAATCTACTAAGCACCAGGCACTCCATAAAGCAAATAATGTTATCCTTACTCTATTGATGAGAAAATAAAGATGACAGTTGTTACAAACTTGTCAAGATTATGTATATTCTTGGACTCCAGAGAGCTGGAGTTTGAAACTTTTTCAGACTGATTCAAAAGCCTGCATTCAGAGAGAGAGAGAGAGAGAGAGAGAGAGAGAGAGAGAGAAAAAAGAAGAAGAAGAAGAAAAAAAAGAAGAAAAAAAAAAAGAAGAAGAAGAAGAAATTACTTTCATTTTTTTTGCCAGAATTACCTTTTTAATCCCTAGATTATTTTGATTGAGAGCTTAATGTTTCCAAGGAAAACTCACTTTAAAAGCTCTGTTAAGTAGGTTGGCATGTAGCATACATCAAGAATATGGCACAAAACAGGAGAAAAAAGGCAACAGCACACCAACTAACGAGCAAACAAATTAACTTGTTAACCATTTGAGAGGTAATTCAAGTAAATACTTTCTCTTTAAAGTGGAATCTCTAATACAGTGGTTCTCAGTCTTGGCTGCACATTAGAATCACCTGGGAATCTTTTTAAAATCCTGATTTCTGGGCCTCATCCTCTGGAAATTCTGTTTCTTTGTTACTAATGTTATGGCTCACCCCATAACAAAGAAACAGAATTTCCGGAGGATGAGGCCCAGAAATCAGAATTTTAAAAAGATTCCCAGGTGATTGTAATGTGCAGCCAAGGCTGAGAACCACTGCTCTAATAGATCATCATGCATTTTTTTACAGGAGAGTAGAGACAACATCAGAGTTATAAACCAGGAAGATAGTAACAATGCAATGCTAATGTGTGAGATAAGAACAATAACAAGGCTGCAATCTGCTGATTATTAGGGCTTGTTATGCCACTTTGCACAAACACATTTTCTTTCTATGATAAGTAACCTGGAAGCTACTGATGATCAAGTCCAATATAAAAATCAGTCATTGAAGACTGCAGTTCATTTTATGACAGATACTGAGGGTGAGCCCTATTTCCAGCTCTGGTCCTCCATCTATGTGGGAAGGGTACACATGCGCATCATAATTTACCAGATTGTTTCTCATATTTCCTTAGGAGCATAGCCATATTGAAGAGACAATTAACCACATGATGTTAATTACTGATGGAATTATCATTACTAAAATGAGAATTAACATATGTAGCTATATTTGATTGTGAAACTGCATGCAATGTGCTATATATGTTTATATATAAAATATATAGTCTATGTAAATTAACTTTAACTAATGAGATCTTTCCATTAAAGTTAATGTAATATGTCAACAATTTGGCATGGATTAGTCCAAACTGAAAAATCGAAGAAGCTGCCACATTGCAATCAATAAAATAAGACTTTCATACAACCCTACTTTTTCTTTTTTTACTTCAAATTGTGGTTAACATATTACTCAAATTGGAAAGTGAGCTTTGAAAACATGCCATTAGTTCAAGGCAAATGCAAGAAAATAAATCAGGTGTAAGTAAAATGAGAAAATGCAAATACAATGATTATTTCTATATAAGTGGAAACAAGAAAAAAAAATGTAACTAATGTTTTTCATAGATGACATACTTCTAGAAAGAAAGAAAGAAATTTTCTGCACTACACTTCCTCTATTGTTCTCACCAATAAAGGCATTCTGCTTTCCGCCACAATTGAAGATATAGTCTTGGGAACCAGGTTACTGAACATCTTAGAATGAGTGCCCTCTTTCTGATATCCTTTCCAGCAACAGGGTGACAGATTTGTTTATAACCATCTGGTAATCTAACAAATCCCTTTTTACACATAAACAGACTTCATTATAGAGTTTTAATATGAATATCTTTTAATAAAATCAAAGAAGGATTATGCATTATTTGTTAGAAATATCTTCAAGAGACCTTCATCATTTCAATGATCATATCAGCAGTGAAAAAATCACAGCTGGCCCCATCTGAGGCAACCATAGATGCTGGTTGGATTTGTGCCTGTCGCCTCCTAGGGAATTCTATATTTTATACCTCTGAGCTCAATGTTTACTGCCCATCAGAATAAGCCTTAACAAATCCTAGCTCCCAGGCTGCACCACAGTTTATTTAAAGCAAAATTTCTGGTGGCTGAAGCCAAGTTTGATTACCATTGCCACCCTCATTTACTCTGATCACAATTATTTACATTTTAATACACACTATTTTATTAGATATTGCATTCCTTTCTTCATCATTGTATGAAAATGAAGATATGCATTTTTGAAATTAGGTATAAAAGTACATCCGAGAATGAGAGTTCTGAACACCTTTGACCAATGGTTCCTCCCCACTCCAGCCTGTGGACAGTCACATGCAACTGAATGTCCAAGGTCACCTTTATCATCTGTGGCAAAGACTTTCCAACATTAAGTTTATCATCATCTATCTTTTACTTCCCTCCCACATGGTCACAGTAACAGAAGCTATTCTCAATCTGTCAGGAGAAAGGTATATGTCAAGAACCCCCATTCTCTTTTGTAAATGCTTTAGGTCCCCATTTATAAGTTAAAAAGATATTATTATTTTAGAAATTAAAAATTTGCATAAAATCATATAACACTGTAAGCACTCATTTCTTAGCATATCCTGGATAATTTCCTATACGAATATTTCATTTTTCATAGGAATATGAATATGGCTAAAAATAAATGTAAAAAATTAAATTTAGGGGACCTAGACTTAGAGTAAGTCATATTTTTCCCTTCATTAAATTTCATTTAACTGAATTTATACAACTTCTCAACTCAAACACTCAGAAACTACACTTTGGAAACAACTAGGGTTTAGTTGCTTTTCTTAACATGAAGAAAATGAGAGAGAGAGAGAAAGAGAAATGGTAGGTGAGAAGAGGAAGAGGAAGGAAGGAGGATTTAGTTTCAATAATGCCATGTTTTATAACAAGCAGGTACCACTCTGAATGCAGAGGACTCTGGGTAAATATTGGCCATTGAAATTATCTGAGTCTGAGTTTAGCCATCCTATCTACCCTGGCAGAGGGTAGACAAATTACCTTTGCTGTGTAATTCAAGAGGAGAACGTGTCTTTACCTATTTGGAGGATAATTAAACAAGAATGACATGAATTTATGATACTAAATGTGGAATAAGTGCACAAAACCCATATTTTAAGCTATTTTTAAAAGATCTATTTACAGTATCACTATAAATGCATCATTGTATAGATACAGCATTTTCACAGAATTGCAGTATTTCTCCATGACTTAACGTTACTATTTTGAAAACAGTCTCCTAGAAACATCGATAGGCCAAAGCTCTCCTGCTGATTGCAGACACATGCTTCCTGGCCACCAGCCATCTGGGAATGCATGCAGAGTTCACTCTTCAGGGGAACGCTGTTTCCCAAATGCTGCCAGTATCTTGGCTGCTTTTTCCACTTAGCATAAATACACCAAGCTCCAAAAACATCAACTATTTCATGTCCTGCAGGGGACAACTGACCTCAATCAGATTAAACTAGTAGATAAAGGGGGACAGAAGAACACAGATAAGACAAAAAATACACATTCATGAGGAGTGGAGGAAATTAATAATAGATATTGTAATAGTACGTTCTACATATTTTCCTCAGCTTTTTGTCACCAAACAGAAACCTAGGTGCAAAAGTGGCATTTATCTTCAAAGGATCACCGTTACTCTCTTATTACCATTGTATGCAAGACAATTATTGTCATTTTTATTACGTCTCAAGATTTGTAACATATACCTAAAAGTATGAAAGTATGAATTTGTTTTTCATGCATTTAAATGACAAACTAAAAAAAACCGTTTTGTTGAAATCACTTAATAAATTATATGACATGAAAAAAGCTTTACTCCCCTAAAATAAAACATATATATTCGGATCCTATAAGAGGACTATTGGGGTTACTGCTTTTCCTAAAAATCAGTAAAATGAAGTATTTTTTGTCTTTAACAGTATGCAAAATCCACATTTAAAAAATAAGTCCCAAGTAGCCTCTTCCTCTTTTCAAGTGCAATATTATCTTTGGTAGGACTGCCCTAGTTTGCTATTTTGTCACACAGCCTTGTAGGGACTATCCTGATATACATACATATCCTTAAACATATGCATATGCACACCTATACACATATCCAAGCATGCACACGTATATTCACCACTTGCACACACAACCACATACATTTCTTATCCTGGGTTATGTTATGTGGTACTGGGGGTGGGGTGGGGTGGTGGTTATATTTTTCCACTAAGTAAATAAAAAATGTTTTTTATTTATATTATTTGGCTATTTTAAAATTAATTTCAATACTTTGGGTTATCGTCCAATAAAGAAGATTTGGAAGATAAATTATTTATTCTTAGTTCTGAGGGTAAAATCATAATACATAAGAGCAAAAAATATTGTGAGTGACAGAAAGAGAGAAAGTATGTGTGTGTGTGTGTGTGTGTGTGTGTGTGTGTGTGTGTGTGTTGAGGACAGAAGGGGATGGAAAAAGTGTGCTTTGCTATAAATGAATAGGAAACAGAATGGTCAGAATGGTGGGTAAACAGAGGCGGTATAGTGCTATCTCTGGATGAGTTCCAGGCCCTTCTGTTTCCTTCCTTTCAATCTGTCTTCAAAACCCATGCTCAGGTCATTCTTCCTCATTCAAATGTCCTTGATAAAATCAGGGAACACTAACCAATTATTCTTTTTCTGAGCATGCTAAGAGTTTGCTCACATAACATATGTTAATTTATGGGGTTCAGGACACACTACACCAAAATAGAGCACCTTAGCATATTGACTATTTACAGATGTTTGGAAATAAGAAAAATATATCAAGAGGTCAGCATGCCTGGTTTGATACCAAGTGCCTATAAAGATAGAAAAACTAAAGATAATGAGTATGATTTAAACATCTCTAACCCCTTCCAGGAGGTTTTCCTATTTCGTGCCAATCTAATGCTGGATATGCTGTATAATAAAAGCCTAATATGCTAAGTGCCTGGTCGACCAGTCGGTCGTTCAACCAATCAAAGTGTAATATGCTAATGGTATGCTAAGATGGCTCAACCTCTTGCTATGATGTGCACTGACCACCAAGGGGCAGAGTGTTGACCAGTCGACCAGTCACTATGATGTGCACTGACCACCAGGGAGGTGATGCTCTGACTGGTAGGTTAGCTTGCTGCTGGGGTCAGGCAGATCGGGACTGAGCGAGATGGGCCAGACACACCCTGGAGTCCTCCCATAGTTCCTCCCCAGCTGGCCAACCATGTCCCTCCCAGGCCCTGATCATGCACCGGTGGGGTCCCTTGGCTTGGCCTGCATCATCTCACATGCTGGGCCCCCTCGGCAGATGTCGGAGAGCCAGTTTCGGCTGGATACCACAGGCCAGGCCCAGGGACCCCATTGATGCACGAATTCATGCTCTGGGCCTCTAGTTTATAAATAATAATATTTGCCTTGAAATGAAATACACATTGAAAGAAAGTAAAGATAATAAAAGTTTAAGATTATTGTGTACTTATTTCCCTGATTTTTAATCCCTTGTTACATCAGTTATGTTGATAGAATATGAAAGTTCTATGACCCTATGTCTTTGCTCCTCTCTATCCTTTGCCAAATAACTGTTCTTTCCTCAGAGAGAATATAAGTTTCAGGAATTATTTATTCATAGTATTTCAGATACAAGTGAATACTTTTCCTTCCTGTATGCATTTCACTTTAGAACTTTCAATTGTCTTATGGAGTGGCAACATAATCTTGGCATACTTATATTGTTTTCTAATTATGAAATTTAGTTTGCTTGCTTTAGAGGAGCTGTAGTTTATAAATTGAGGAAGGAAAGGAAGAATAGACATTTTCATGATTTCTAAGGGTTGAAAAGAAATGTGTTTCGTAAAGTATTTTATATTCTAGATACTTTATTTTTAAAAAATAGTGCCACTGATATAATAACCTATAATACTGCTCAATGTATGTTAATATTTCTTTAAATGAGTGTCTTTATAAAGGTTGAAGTCTTGGGAGGAGAAGTTAGAGAAAGCTGAGTATATTCACAAAGAAATGAGAAAACTTCAGCTGCTTTGTTGCCATAGAATGAGAAGGCTTTAATTAAACATCTATTCATTGGTAATGAATGCCAAATAACAAAGCAGTTAGTAGAATATTAATAGCATGCTTAAGGACTAATTGTACCATATTAACAATTAATGATGGTACAAGAAGCTAGATATACTATAATACATAAGTGGTATTAATTGAAAGCTCTTCTGGGAGTGTGACTGTCTACTTCCTAATGGCACAGTAGTACAATATACACATAGATACTGAGGGTTTTTCCCCCCTGAACATTATGGTATGCATTTGGGTATGAATGACATATCCAAATACACCTCTATTACCATTAAAAAGCAATTGTTACAAATTGTGTTCTTTCCATTCTCATTTCCCTCTGGCAAAAGGAAACCTCATTTCATGACTAAAATTACTCTCTATTGAAAATAACATGATTATTCAGTTCATACAACACCTTAAAGAAGTGAAGCTGGATACAAGACTCCCATTTAGAAGAAGGCTCTCTCCTTCCACTTGTGTCTTGCTCGATTTACTCTTCTGACAGAGTTGGAGTATGTGGTCAATTGACAGTAAAAAATAGGGCACTTCTCTGGAACCTGGCCCTAACACTTCCCTGTTCCACAAAGATATGTTCTGAAAAGTCTGTTATACCTGCTGCCTCAATACTGTGAAAGGACACTTTGAAGTAGTGTTTAATGTGAAGGGAGAGAAAAAGAAGTAGATGCTAGGATCTCTTATGGTAGACCCCAAATAGGCATCTTCCCTGACCTGATCATGTCACATTGCAGCTTCTCCCAATGGTGGGGAGTGCACTCTCATGTACCCTGACATGGCCAAGGGGATGTTAGCAGAAGTGATATAATGCAACCGAGACTCAACATGTGCTCCCCAGTAGGGTCTCCCTCTTGTGTTTGTATCCTTGCCATGTTTGGCCAAACAAAAGATGGCACATGTTCTTTGATACTTGTGCAGAGGAAGGTTTATCTCTTCCCTCCTGAATCTTGGCTGGCAGATAAAAGCTGACAGGGCTCTGCAAGACTGTTTTGGAAAGCTGCACATACCTTGAGAAGACAGTGAAACCTGGAAGAGCCTGAATGAAATTATTGGTAAGAAATGTAAGAAAAAATGTCTATTCAAGTCCTTTGTTCATTTTTTAATCAGGTTGGATTGTATTTTGTTGTTGAGTTTTAGGAGTTCTCTATATATTCTGGATGTTCACACCATAACAGACACATGATTTGTAAATAATTTCTCCCATTCTGTAAGTTTCTATTCACTTTATTGATACTGTACTTTGATACACAGAAGTTTTTAATTTTCATGATGTCTAATTTGTTAATATTTTCTTTTGTTGTGTCTGCCTTTGGTGTCATATTCAAGAAATGATTGCCAAATCCATGCCTAAGTAGCTTTTCTCCTATGTTTGCTTCTGAGTTTTATAATTCAGCTCTTATTTTTAGGTCTTGGATACACTGTTAGTTAATTTTTGTATATAGCGTTAGGTAAAGGTCCAACTTCAGTCTTTTGCATGTGGATAGTCAGTTTTTCCAACACCATGTGTTAAAAGACTTGTCCTTTCCCCATTGCATGGTTTTAGCATCCTTTTCTTTTCTTTCTTTTTTTTTAGGTTTAAATATGCTGTGTTTATTATCATTACTAAAACTCTATCACATCTTTGTCTAGAGGGAACCTCTTCAAGGTGACTCCTAAGTCCTTTTGACATGATCCAAGCAGTCAGCAACAGTGTCCTTGTTTGCTGGTATGACAAGATGTTCCAGGTTTGTCTTGTACACTTTATGTGCAATATCTGGAATCTACAATTTCTTTAATAAGCCCCTTGTCCTTTTAGTGAGAAATTATGTTCTTAAACCATATCTGGTGCTGGGGCTGCTCCTTGCTACTGGATCAGTCTGTTTCTAGGCCTTTTCAATGAACAGATCTAGGAAAGATGCATGTGTGTAGAAACATACACTGAGTGGCCAGATTATTATGACCACCTGACGTCTGTAGGCAAATTAGCTATAATTTCACGCTGAAGTTGCTAGAGGGCCAGACCATTACACATAGGGAAGCAGGTTGTTTACCACAACAGTAGAAGTGATCTTTTTTCTGAAGATATGGGTAAACAACACGATCTAACAGCCTTTGAACGTGGGGTGTATATATATATCTACACTAATAAAAGAGAAAAATGGTAATTGGTGTACGGCACTACCCTTTTCATTGGCTAATCAGGGCTATATGCAAATTAACCTTTGCCCTGCCCCCCAGCCATGATTGGAGAATCAGGTGCCTTTTCCGCCCTGGCCAGTGATAGCAGGAAGTAGGGGTGGAGCCAGCGATGGGAGCTGGGCACGGTCGAAGCTGGCAGTCCCAGGAGCTAGGGGTCCCTTGCCTGGGCCTAAAGCGAAGCCCACGATCTCGGGGCCGCTGCAGCTGCGGGTCCCCACTGCCCGGGCTGGACGCCTAGGCCAGAGGCGTTAGGCCTGGGCAGGGGCAGAGCCTGCAACTACGGGGAGCTGGGGGTCCCCTGCCCAGGCCTGATACCTCTGCTGGAGGCCTCAGTCCTGGTCAAGGGGCCGATCCGGTGATTGGTGATCGGAGAGTGATGAGGGTCAACTCCTCTGGCCGAGGCATCAGGCCTGGGTGGGGGGCGGAGCCGGGGATTGGGGGGATATGATGGTCCCCTTGCCCAGGCCTGAAGCCTGGGTCAGAGGCGTCAGGCTTGGGCGGGGGGTGGAGCAAGCGATCAGAGGGAGATGGGGGTCCCCTGCCCAGGCATGATTCCTGGGCCAGAGGCCTCAGGCCTGGGCGGGGGCCAAAGCCAGTGATCGGGGGGAGATGGGGATCCCCTGTCCAAGCCTGACACCTCTGGTGGAGGCGTCAGGCCTGGGCAAGGGGCCGATCAGGCGATCGGAGGGTGATGGGGGTCTACGCCTCTGGCCGAGGCATCAGGCCTGGGCAAGGGGCAGAGCCAGCAATCAGAGGTGTCTGGGGGTCCCCTGCCCAGGCCTGACGCCTGGGCCAGAGGCATCAGGCCTGGGCTGGGGGCAGAACCAGTGATAGGGGGAAATGAGGGTCCCCTGCCCAGGCCTGACGCCTCTGGCAGAGGCGTCAGGCCTGGGCAAGGGGCCGATCCTGCTATTGGAGGGTGATGGGGGTCAACGCCTGAGGGCTCCCAGTATGTGAGAGGGGGCAGGCTGGGATGAGGGACACTCCCCCCCGCCACACCCAGTGCACAAATTTCATGCACCGGGCCCCTAGTATGTGTGTGTGTATATATATATATACCCACACATACATACGTGTGTGTGTGTGTGTATATAGTACATACCTACTTGCATCTGTTTTGCACCTGCTCTTTCCCTACTTTTTAATAGCTGTACTTTGTCTACTTTGTTTCTTAGCCCTTTATTCCACAGTAAAGTATATATTTAATGTCCAGCACCAACATTATGACAATGTTGCCCTAGTCATCTTGGTCGTCCAAAACTCATTCCTCAGAAAAAGTTCTTGGGAATAATATTCCTCGAGTCCTTGCATTGATAAGTTTGTCTTTGTACCTGAAAATGAGTTTCACTGGATATTAAATCCTTGGTTCATACTTTCTGTGAATATCTTAAATATCCATGTTGTAGAAAAAAACTAAGGTCAGTCTAATTTTCTTTCCCTTATAATTCACATGTTCTTTTTCTGGGTATCCAAATAATCCCTTCTTTAAGTCCTTTCCATTCCTTTCTGAATATGGCCTCACATTGGTCATTCTGGGTTGATATTCTCAGCTACATATTGTTTTTTTCAGTATCTAGTTTCAAATATATGTCTTTTCTATTTTAGAAAGTTTTCCTTGAGTTATAGTTTTTAGTATTTGTTCTATTCACTTACTTTGGCTTTTCTTATATGGAGGCTCTTCAATACATTTGAGCTCATTTGCAAATCTTTAATATTCCTTATTTTCTCTTGAATTCTTTCTACATTTGTTTTTTCTTGATTTAAATTATTTATTGTTTAAAGTATTACATAAGTCTCTTCCCCCCCCCATTGACCCCCCCAGTCGCCCCTACCCCCCAGCACATACCCTTGTTCCCTCCCCCAACCTCCCGTCTGTGTCCATTGGTTATGCTCATATGCATGCATACAAGTCCTTTGGTTGATCTCTCACCCACTCACGCACCCCTCCCCTCCCCTCATAGGTTGGACAGTCTGTTCAATGCTTCTATTCAAAAATCATTTGAACATGTGTGCAAGAGTTTATTTCTTGGTTTTCTGTTCCATTGGTCTATATCTGTCTTTATGCTAGTCCTGCCATTTTGATTACTTTTAGTAACTTTGTAAATAAGGTTTTAATTTAGAAAGTATGAACCTCCCATCTTTGTTTTTTTCAAGGTAATTTTGGCTATTCAGTCACCTGAGATTCCTTTTTCTATTTCTGTGAAAAAAACATTGTTAGGATTTTTATAGACATTGCATGAAATCTGTAGCTATTATTACATAATACTGACATCTTAACAGTCTAAAGTCTATTAATTCCAGCCAGACCAGTGTAGTTCAGTGGTTGAGCATCAACCCATGAACCAGGAGGCCACAGTTCAATTCCAGGTAAGGGCACATGCCTGGTTGCAGGCTTTATCTCCTGTAGGAAACATGCAGGAGTCAGCCCATCAATGATTCTCTCTCATCACTGACGTTTTTATCTTTCCATTCCTCTCTCTGAAATTAATAAAAGACAATATTTTTTAAAAAATTCAAGTTTTCCGATCCCTGGAAATGAATTTCTTTCAGGATAGGTATAGTGAGTATGAACTTCCTCAGTTTTTGTTTATGAATGTCTTAATTTCTCCTTTACTTTGGAAGGACAGTTTGCCAGATATTAGATTCTTGTTTGATAATTTTGGGGGATTTTTTGTTTCTATGTGTGTGTGTTTTCTTTCTTTGTTTGCATATGACTTTCAATCAAATACTATTTGCTTTATATTATTTAACTAGAGGCCCAGTGCACGAATTTGTGCATGGGTGGGGTCCAGCTGGCCCCGCCCCTGATTGGGGTGGGGGGAAATGACTAGGGAGGGGCCAGCTAGGGGGAGGGGCTGTGGGAGGTTGGTCAGCTGGCCCCACCCCCATAGTGCACATCATGGTGATTGGTGATTCTGGTCATTCTGGTCACTTAGGGTTTTATATATATAGATGGATACATGGTAACCTTTGCTTCATGTCTCAGAGTAAATGTCCCTTTTTCCTAGGGTCATCACCTGATCCACAGACTAGGTTAAGATTGGTCACATTTGTGAAGAGGAACAGAATGAGGGACAATTTTCTTTTTATACATTTTTATTCTGATAACCTTTTAAACATGCAAATATTACTTTATTTTGAGTATTTATAATTAATAGCTGATCATTGGGACATAAGAAGCCAAACGAATTTTAGTATACTTTTTCTCATAGAAATAAAATATAAATATCATTGAAACATACATGGACCATTAATTACTTTTTAAATATATGTTCATAGATAGAAAAATTTTAAAAAGTCTTTACTTTTTAAGCCTTTTGAAATACATTTAAAATTGCCCAGCAGAAAGATTACATGAACTTAATCTTTAATAGTAGTATACAATTGAAGTTGTTGTCTGTACAGAAGATGCAATAGAGATGTTCACCCCCATTAATATCCATTTTCCCCTTCTTCTAAAGTAATAGAAGCCTAGACTTCTAGCTACATATATATATATAAAAACTCTGAAATGACTCTAATTCCAAGTCCCCATGAAGATGAATAGCTGTGTCCAGATGGATAACTACTAGACAAATAGGATATAAAAGGATGTGATATGTGCAAATTCCATGGAGTGCACTTTAAGGGAAGGACTGGCCTTTCTGATTCCATTTTCTCCTTGCTAATATTTTGCATGTGACCATCAAGGATGGTGGGTGAAGAACCCACCTTAAACCATGAGTTGCTTTGGAAATGAAAACACACAAAAGGAGTCTGAGTTGAGACATCGTGGAGCACCACACAGTTCCAGACCTCCTGACTAGGTCCAAGAAAACACAAACAAGCAAACGAACCATCATGTCCCAAATTCTTTAAACCACTGTTAAAACACAACAACAACAACTAATCCTGAACCTAAATTCGAACCAATACATGGAATATCTAAACTGAAATACCTAAGCAAATATTTTCCTTTGTTAACCAAGATCATAGCTGTAAAATTTATTATTAGTTTACTATATATCAGGCACTTTACAGGCATTATCTTAATTAATCCTCACAATGACTTCTAATGAAGATTGTATTATTCCCTATCTTTTATAGTTGATAAACTTGAGGCTCAATGGATTTAAGTAGCTTGCCCTAAGTCCTACTGTGAAACCAAGGTCAAGGACAGTCTTTCCAATTCAGTATCACAGAACTCACCTGATTCTTACCTTATGTCAAGCTTTGTTCTCTATGCTGGAGTCTTGAGATTAATTAAAACAAAAACAACAACAAAAAAGCAAACCTTACCTGCTTTCCAGAATTATACACCTTTCCATATATTTAAAAAATATGACATTTTAGATAGAAAATTATTTACTGACTTTTTTCCTGAGACAATAGTTATTCATTTATATCTGATGCATAATTCAAAGTTCAATTTTGTAATCCCTCTGTAAATCACTCATCAAAATGAAGGCCCTGTTTTTTAAATCTATGAATACATATATTACCTGCAATGCTACCTTACCTGCAATACTGCTTTTTAGGAGTTATAAAGGCTGGGATTCTATATCGCTGATTTTAATATGTAACACAATTAATTTATTCTAAAACCTGATCAGTGATTTCTATAACTATTTGCCAGGTATGTACTTTCTTGTGATAGGGCATAAGCAAAATCCTTTGAAATGTGCTGATACTCCAACTCAACATTCTTACCGTGTTTGACAGTTTCTTTGATCACCTTGATGGATTTTTCTCACGTGAGAGAAACTGAAGAGATGAAATAGGATAATGGCTGTGAGAACTGCAGAAACAACTGTCAGAGAAGCAAGAGAAAAAAAGAAAAAAAGTTAAAGTAACTTATTTTAAATATTACTACCACAGAACAAGAGTTTAACTATATAATTGAGATTATAGAAAATGAGTACACCTAAGAAATTTATCTCTTTTTCTTATCATTTTTAGGTATTAAATAGTACAAATAAAAATAATAAGTCACATTTTATAGGGGGGTGCCACAATTTTAAAAATAGCATGATGGATAGAAACAGTAATTCATAAGGCTACTTTAATTTTGAAGTTAGGTAAATTGAGGTCCCAAGAGCAGTTGAGTGACTTTCAATGTCAAATAAAAATAACAACAGAACTTAAACATAAGCTCAGGTCTTTGACTTCAAACTCAATACAACAGACTGGTGTTTGTGCCACTGATACAAAGTGCTGTCCAAGTATAAGTTAAGATCTAGAACACTGATGGCGAAACTTTTGAGCTCAGCATGTCAGCATTTTGAAAAACCCTAACTTAACTCTGGTGCTGTGTCACATATAGAACTTTTTTGATATTTGCAACCATAGTAAAACAAAGATTTATATTTTTGATATTTATTTTATATATTTAAATGCCACTTAACAAAGAAAAATCAATCAAAAAAATGAGTTCACGTGTCACCTCTGACACGCATGTCATAGGTTTGCCATCACTGATCTAGAAAGTCCAGTTTGTTCCACTAACCCTTCTCCTTAAATAATTAACTCACAAATAGCTATTAGGGTTAAAGTGATTCCTTTAAACTAATTTACATAAAATAATTTCTATTGAAAAAATTTGATTTAATCTCAAAGATTAGATATATCACAATATAAAAGTGGAATTTACACACATTTGTTAATAGTGAAAAATTTTTCTTTCAAATCTCTAGATTGATAAGATTGTTTATTTTGGTTTGGGGACTATGAGATTTAACAAATTTCTCAAGCTTAAGAACAGTGAAGGATTATATATATATATATATATATATATATTTAATTTAGAATTATATATCATGTAGATATTACATCTTTTAATCCCTTATTTTGAAAAAAATAGTATATTAAGCATATTGATAACTAATATTCACTGCGTTTCACTCTGCACAGGTCATTCTGCATGCATTATTTGACAAACTCTAAAAAGCTGATCTACTGATTTTATAAATTCATTTTCTAGTGTTCTTTAACTATTACAACACACCTAGCACCTTAACACATCACATATTTTCTAGCTCATAGATTCTGTGGGTCAGTAATTGGGTCATGGCGTGGCTTAGACCTCTTGGGTCTGTGATGGCTGCTATCAAGATGTCAGCCTGCTGTATCTTTCCTAGGATCCAGGTCCTCTTCCTGGCTCATGTGATTGCTGGCAGAATCCATTCCTTTCAGCTCTATGACTGAGGTCCCGTTTCCTTGCTAACTGGCATACACACACCACTCTGTGCTCGAAGAGCTGCCAGTTCCCCCACGTCCTTTGCCACATGACCCTCTCACAGGCCTTCTCAGAACATGGCACCTAATGCCTCCAAGAGAATCTGTCTAGTCTGCTGAGTCTCAGATAATGTTACATAATCATGGAGTGACATCCCATCACCTTTGCCATATTCTATTGGCTAGAGCGAGCATGTCAAAGTCACCAACCGTGAGTTTGACATTCTTGGGCTAGAGTAAATCAGATCCAACCCATTTTAGAGACAACAGTTATGCATTTCTACCTCAAGGGGAGGGTTCTACATGAGTCACAAGGTTCACCTCAGTGGTATATCTGCCACACTACATAAGGAAGGAAAGTAGAAAATGTGGAAGTTGGGATGCATTCCTATTTTTACAGCTTCCAAATTCTATGCTCTACCTACTCAAATTTTCTTCTGATTTAATCGCCTCTTTCCCATGGTTGTCATTTGAATGAGTCCACAAAATAAAACAAGCAAACAAGTGTTCACTTGCATTCTTGTAAATAGCTCAACCTTTATTCCAATTCACATTATTGCTCCCTGGAGATTTCCTGGTCTTGGTTAAAATTTGGCTTTTTATCACCAGGTAGGAGTGCTTGGTGAAGAGATGAAGATGGTTTTAGGGGAGTAGATGTAAGAGTAAGAGCTTGGGGCATCTCACTTGCTTTCATTTATCTTCTCCTCCAGGCCTGGTAAAGGACTACCCATGACCTGTAAACATTTGCTGTTAGGTCTCCACATTTTAACACCAGAAATGTCCGTGTGCAAACCTCCTACAGCATACAACCTTAAATAATAATTTTAGATAAATGTTACAAGATAGAGAAGGACCATCAGGAAAAAAAAAGTAATGAAAGCTGTAAGTTGGGAATAACTTGCATTGGAAACAGCCTCTTATTGAGGAAGTTATTCACAGGTATCCTGGTGAGCCATCTTCAAATTTATGAGGCTTTGCCAAAGTTCTGCTGGTATCTACTGCTCCTCCATCCAGGGCATGATGACCTATTATACATTTCCTATTTCTAATGAATTTGGCAACAGGAATACAAATTCATGACATGAAAATACTGAACTTCTTAGTGAGACGTTCCTCCAAAGTTCCAGGGTCAAAACAATGTTTAATTTCAATTTTTTTCTGAACAGATAATACCATTCTTTATTATAATAAATTATATTTTGCTATTTTATTGGTTTCCTATTGTTGATGTCACAAATTACCATAAACTTAGTGGCTTAAAACTTTAAACATTCATATTTTTATAGTCCTGGAGGTCAGATGAATAAAATGAGTCTTTGGGGGCTAAAATCAAGGGGGTAGTAGGGTAATTTCCTTCCAGAGACTCCTGGTGCATATTCCACTCATCTCTGTCTCAGCTTTCGGTGGCTGCCTCGTTCCTTGGCTCATGTCCACATCCTTTCTATCTTGATTTCAATGCTCACATGGCTTTCTCCTCTTCTATAGTCAAAATCCCCCTCTGCCTGCCTTTAATAAGGACTCATGATTACATACTGGACCCACATGGATAATCCAGAATAATCTCTCCAACTCAACTTCTTCAGTTAATCACATCTCTGAATTTCCTTTTTCCAAATAAGACAACATTCTCAGGATGTGGATGGGGAAGGAAAGACATTATTCAGCCCTCTATAGTCCAGCTATGTATCCAGGTACATAGCAGCAGGATTCAAGATATACTTATAACATAATAAAACTTAAATAAATCCCAAGTTTCCCTACCAGATGACTTTTTAGTTAAGTGAAGAATTTGACATCTTAGTGAAATCCAAATATTTGTAATTATATAAACACCTATTTTCATGCACTTTTTTATTCCTTTTATTCACTTTTGAGCTATTTATCCCCGAAAATAGGAACCCAAAAAACAACCTACTTAATTACAACAATGCACAGAAAGTATGGTAATTGTGTTAGATTTTTGTCTCTATCTGTAAAAAAATATTATCATAGGTTAAATTATTTTAATTAACTCAAATGACTGAGCATATTCAGTAGCTGCTCATTTCAGATTCCATGTTTTTGTCTAGTATCATATTGTACTTTCAAGCATTATTTGGTTTTTATAACTTCATATTATGGTATTTTTCTTCTTTAAATGTTTGCATCAGCTTATTTGTAAAGCGATACCATTACTGACTGTATACAGAACGCCACAGAGCACAGTCACCATTGCCAGCATGTTTGTTCGTAGCATCTCAACGCTGCCTCTTCAACTCAGAAGGGGATGTTTACTTATAGCATGCACTCTTGAAAGGCATCCAATGAGGTCTTCACTACCTGTTCTGGCCCTAATATAGGCAAAATTCAAAAATGTATTACCACAGTAGTTTTATCTTGCAGCCTAATGAATGTGATATGTTTATAGAGCTGTGAGTTCTTACTTGGAAGCATCAGAACAGAACTATTTCTGGGGAAAACAGGGCAAGAGGGAATGCAAATAGGGAACTTCATTGACATAGGAGTCAGAAAATTTTGATTCCCATCCGGATTTCAACATTATCAGTTTTGTGACCTTGTAAATCATTTAGTATATCTGGATCTCATTTCTCAGATCTACAAGTTAAAAGGACATAGTAAATGATCTCCCACATCTTTGTGACATTAAAATATATGACTTTTATAATGAACAACATAAACTGATGAACAAAAACAGATCTAGAGACAGAGAAGCATTGATCAGATGCTCAAACCTCAGAGGAAAGGTAGGGGAGGGTGGGGGTGAGGGGGAGAGAGCAACCAAAGGGCTTGTATGCATGCATATAAGCATAAGGATGGATGTAGACAACAGGGGGTGAGGGTGAGGGCAGGCCTGAGGGGATGAGGGGACAATGTGGGGATAAGGACACATTTGTAATACCTTAATCAATATAGAAAAACAAATAAATAAAAATATATGACTTTCGCCACTCATAACTCTGTTGTGTACAGCAAAGCTATGAATTGTTTAGTGACAGTGGATGATAGCTTAAAGATGTGGTAAATAATTAAGAACTGGAAATTACAAACCATCCAAAACCAAACAATTCTTTCCTTCCTTGTTTTCTCTTAGAATCAACAGAAAGTTAACAAAGAAAATAAAACTAATCTGGCTTTGATTGGTTATGTGCTGAGACAGGTCAAGAGGTTCTAATTTTCCCAAGTTAACTCCTTGTTCCCAATTATCCATTTGCTGGAAGGAGAAAAACTGGAGCAATCGGATTCTCTTCTGAATGTAGTTCACCGTGGGCCCCAAATTTCAGTTGAACCACAGTATTTAAATTCAGGCTTCACTGATGATACTATAGAAATGTCTTCAAAATGCCCACCAAGCATACAAACACATCACATGTTTGTGATTAAGCAGCTAGGCTCTAAGCTTATTTTATCTTCTCTTTTTGTACAGATAGCTGTCCCGTCACCATCCTGGATAATGGATACAGATGTTCTCTCTCAGAAGTCCAGATGTGTAATTGCTACATAAAGCCCTTGCCACCCTTGCCATCCAAGGACCTCTTGCAGGGAGAGAAGGCAGTGGGGTTCACTGCCTCAAATGCAGTGGCAGATTTTTTACCTCTCTTCTGGGGCCCAGGTGACAGCCCTCCTCCTACCTTTTCCTTAAGTAAGTGGTGGTTAAGCTCCCCTCCAGGAGCCAGCCTCATACATTGTTATATCAAGACTCCATTCTGGGCTGCAGTGTCTTTTTTTGCCTTTTCATCTTGTTCCTTTTTTTTTTCTCCCCAGAGAGAGTGATCAAGAGGCAGTGTTACCTTGAACCAGACTCTCTGTAGTTCCCTGATCTTTAGTCCTGCTTCAGACCTGTACTCGCAGTTCCTTATGCTCTGATTTGACTCCCCAGACTCCAGGGACAAGCTGTTTCTGTTACCACCGAATGAATACAAAGGGGAAACTCAGCTCAGAATCTCTCGTAAAAGACAAAAGACACAGTTTCATTATAGAAGTCCCACAGTACTTGGTAGACTGTTTTATGATGATTATTATAACAAAAATGATGGTTTAAAGATAACTATAAATTTCATAAATCTGTTTCACAGATATTTTAAGCCTGATCTTCCCAAAGCCTCAGGGAGGTAGACAAGGTAGTTTTTATCTTTATTTTACACGTGTGAAAACCAAACCCAAGATATTAAGTGAATCCCCCAGGGCCTCACTTCTAGAAAGTATGAGAATCGAGAAGGAAAACCAGATCTTGTTCTCCATCCCAATTATGTATCCATTTC
Source organism: Myotis myotis (assembly GCF_014108235.1). Taxonomy (NCBI): domain Eukaryota; kingdom Metazoa; phylum Chordata; class Mammalia; order Chiroptera; family Vespertilionidae; genus Myotis; species Myotis myotis. The sequence goes on from NW_023416401.1 coordinate 48,525,192, forward strand.
ACTCATCGCTTTATCCTCTATATATGCTACCAAACTAGCATTTTTCCAGACTCTGCTACTTTTAATTTTATCTACAGAGAAACGAGTATTTTCTGCAGTGTGATCTCCTCTGTGTTACTTCAAAGCGACACTTCTTTATCGTGCTTTGATGCCAATCTACTAGATTTGACCTAAGTGTTAGCTGGACATTTGGTCACTAAATATGTCACCGTTTATTAAAGAGATGCAGCAAGTAAATGAAGACCAGGTGCTCCTGGGAATCTGCAAACATGTGGTTCCTTACCTAAGGACACAGATGGACAGTACCTGCTTGGAGACATCCTGGCTCTTTCTCTACCCCAGATCAGTTAATAGGATTCAGCTGTATTCCAGGTTTGTTTATTTTGTTTCCTGCTACGCTGACTTTCTGTTTTTTGAAAGTGTATGTTCCACAGCACTTGAGTTAGACCAGGACTGGAAATTAACAACCTCTTGCTGCTTCTACATTATGACTTTTCACTTTAAATGACTGCTGTCGACTGGTGGCCGCTTTCTGCAATTTTTGGCAAAGATTCTCAAAAGGGAATCTGGACGTACAGATTCTAGGTTAATTCATTCATTGGAGACTTTTAATACAGAGAAGTTAGTGTCCCAGACACTGTTTCAGAGTTTGGGATGGAGAGGCAAACACAGCAGACACATTCTCTGTGTTTCCAGCCTTATATTTCTGCATTTTAACAATATAAGTTGCTTTCCAACTTCAGCCTAATGAGAATGTGCAGACCACACACACACACACACACACACACACACACACACACACAACACACACATACAAAGTAAAAACAAAACAAGAGTGAGTGATAAAGAAACAAAGGAAAGATTTTGTTATTTTGTGTTTTTTGTTTGTTTGGGATTTTTTGTTATTTTTAAGCTCCCAACACTCCTCAAGCTGCTAGGTTTAGACCTGACAAGAACATATGGAAGAAAATATGCAGGAATCATGGGTTGTAGCCCATTAAAATGAAATATGCTAGAAGGACAAGTTCTGAAAATGAATGATCCACTATTGATCATGCATACTCAGGTACAGTATTATATTCTTTTTTCCCTTTCTTAACTGAATTTATCAGGGTAATACTGATTAATAAAATTATATTTCTTTGATAATTTTAAGTTTGGCAGAAATTCAGTCCTTTATTTAATGTACATTTAGATGCTGCACTTTGAAAAGTTTGTGTATTTCTAACTACCCTAATAAAATTCATGGAGTAAATGGAAAAAGAATTATTCACACATACTTGAAGGAACATGCTAAATTTATTAGGAGAGTGACAAGATCAGAATTCGTAATTACATTTAAAAAACTATTTATCCTGCTGGTGTTTTGTGGTCTGGATCAGCCCTTTGTTAGATACACAGAGCACAAAGCTTAAGTCAAGAATGCATGAAGGGTTTTGGCCGAGGACATTTGATGGCAAGAAAAAAAAATTAAAGGGACATAGGCAAATTAGGGTATTATTTAGGAGGTACATTCCCTAAGGCTTGGCAGTTCATAGGATGAGGATACATGGAGTGGAAGAATTCAACGTAACTCCCAAATTAATGGCTTGGGCAACTGGGTATAAATAAAATTATTCACAGATAGAGGGAAAGCCAGGAGGGGAAGATGTACTGGTAGGACAACATTTAGGTTAACGTCATGTTGAACTAGAGATGGCTGTGGGGCATTCCTGTAGGGTTATTAATTATGGAATTGGGCCTGGAACTTAAGTACGTTGTCTGAACATGAAATGTAGATGGCTTGTGGATAATACCTGGAAGCCCACTAAAGCAAGTGATTGCCAAAGGGAAATGGGAAGATAAGACCTAAGTGAGAGCCCTAATTAATATCAAAATTTGAGGGATGGTAAACCCTACAAAGTGATGCTGAAAAGTTGCAAAAGATGCAGCTTTGTTAACCAAAGTCACCCCAATAAATTAATTTAAAAGGTGCAGTTATAAAAATAAGAAAAATGCAAAGGCTAGGGGTTATGGATAGTTTTATCTTTTTTTGATTGAATAGTCTTAATTTTTTAAAAATATAAGACATAGCACAAATAGGAAAATGCTCATAGAACATAAATGTTTTGCTTAAGTATTTTAAAGTGAGTTCATATAATGAAAATCCACATCAAAAAATAAAACATTTCTAGCACTGTAGAAAATACCTCATTTGCCTTACCAAAGTCAATCTCTCTCATACTCATCCTATATATTAAAGAGGTAATATGCATATTAACTCTCATGCCCTCACAAGATAGCTGCCTACGACCAGGCCTTCCAGGGGCATTAGTGAGGGACGACCAAACGACTGAACAAGCAGGCTGCATGAGGCGAACAGGCCGGCGGGGGTTAGTCGGGTATGACCAAATGACTGAACAAATGACTGCTGGGGCGACCAGGCTGGCAGGGGGGTAAGGGGGGCAGTAAGAGGTGACCAGGCTGGCAGGGGGCAGTTAGGAGTGACCAGGCTGGCAGGGAGGGGGCAGTTGAGGGCAACCTGGCCAGCAGCGGGGGCAGTTAGGGGTGATCAGGCCAGCACGAAGAGGTAGTGAGGGGCGACCAGGCAGGCAGGCAGGTGAGCAATTAGGAGCCAGTGGTCCAGGATTGTGAGAGGGATGTCTGACTGCCGGTTTAGGCCCCATCCTCGGATTGGGTCTAAACCAGCAGTCGGACATCCCCCGAAAGGTCCTGGATTGGAGAGGGTGCAGGCTGGGCTGAAGGTATCCCCCTCCCCATGCATGAATTTTGTGCACTGGGCCTCTAGTAACATAATGATCTTCTTGAGTTCCTAATCAAACAATTGTTTAATACTATGAACTTTTAAAGAATTGGAAATATTTTTGTATGGCATTTTTTACTTAATATTGTTTGTGATAGTCATCATGTTGGTGCATATGGCTAAAGTTCAGTCCTTTTCATTATTAATTTACCACAATTTATATATCTATTATAATTTTGATGAATATTTGAACTGCTTCTAGGTTGATGTTATTATGAAAATTCTGTCATTAACATTCTTATCTCTTGGTGCAGATGTTCAGGCATTATGAATACATTCTTTTGAGAAGATGGTAATGAACAACATAATCAAAGATCACCGCAAATATAATAAGTAATGTAGATGATCCATTGGCTTTATTAAAAGAAGATCACTGATTACTTTGTTTAGAGCATGTTCAGTGGGGTGCATAGCGTTAGTAGCAAATTTTAATGGGTAAGGATGTGATGTGTTACTGGAAAACAATTCAGGAAGTGCAGATAACTCATTCATGAAGCTTGGCCTTAGCAGAAGGGAAAAATAAAGAAAATATTTGCTCTAGTTACATGGGAACACAAGGCCAATGACACTTCTAAAAGAGATGGTATCCACAGACCTGTACTGAATCCCATGAGGATAAGAAACTCTGAGACTGGAAAAAAAAAAGGGGGGGGGAGGAAAAAAAAAAGAGATGGTATCTGTCAATTAAGTCTTCTCTTTCTCATTTTTTATCAGCTTTTTCCTATCAATATTTAAACAGACTTAATTTCTGTCATCTTAAAAGATTCCTTTCTCAAACCCTAAAGATTCCTTTCTCCTTCCCCAGGTTTCTAAATCCCTTTCTGATATGAGCTGACCTGATTCTCTGTACACTAAATGGTCAAGAGATTGACATATTTCAGTTCTTCTAACACGCTCAACTTTCTCTCACCTCCAGGTCCATTCTCATGCCCATCTTCTCAGAGCACATGTATTTCTCTTCTGGACAGTTTACATTCATTCTTCAGGTTTCTGCCTAGATATTATTTCCTTTAAAAGTCTTCCCAAGTCAAATTATATTTTCCATAAATGTCTGTGTATTAAAGTTTGCTCTACATCTCCTTTCTGGCATGGTCACAATGTTCTCAGATTTGCACTGCAAACTGGGATGATTCCTAGTCACAGCTCTTTCCTTCCTTCTATCCCTACCCAGGTGTCATAGCTACATCATTAGCACATGACTGAAGCATTCCTCAGTCAAGTGGCTCATGGATCACTGTGGAAAATAAGAACTTACTATAACAAAGGTCTACGCATGGCTTAAAAGTCTCTGATGTCGCACTGCTCTATCGTTCTGGCTTGACTTTTAGAGTGTCCATAACAGATTTACCTACTTGAACTCCTTCTGTTTTCATGTGTAACAGGACCCAAAAAGGAACGCTTCCTCATTCCCATCCCAACACTGACTACTAAACAAATCTGTAATTAAACAGGTTTATTTTCCAGATATAGACTTGCAAATTTAGGGTGAATTCTAATATGGTTAATCTCAAATGTGATTTTTAAAAATATTGTAGAAATATTGGAAGAATGTTATACTTGACAACTAAGACATATATTTCTATATATAGCTGCTGGAAAGATGCATGTGTTGGTATATAAATAAACATGAATATATACATATTTCAAAGCTACACACATAGACACACGCACTACATACTACATGGCTAGGGAATAAAATATTTCACATAGAGAAGTTTATAATTAACTAAAATTTATCCTGACAAGCAAAATTTTATTAACTTAAAATCTTTATAACCTTTGGTAAATGGTGAAACTCACATTGCTTTAGTTTTTCATCTGCAAAATGAGGGCTTATAGTCTCAGATTATCTCTTTCATCCTTCTCTGGTTTAATTTTCTGTGGTTTTACATCTTTTAAAAAATGGATTATAAACTTAATGTATTCAGAGGACATCAAAGACGGTTTCATTTTCTTGTTTTGTTGTTGATTCAGAGTCAACGGTAGAAAAAATGAACAGTCTACTTCAATTTTGTTTTCAGCTTTTCTGTGTTATTTTCTGATACCTGATTGTCAAATTGACATTTTTGGCATCCCTGAGCCGGGCTTTTCCAGCTGTCATTACTCCCAAACCTTTTGTGCTCAACTTGCAGTAGATTGCAAAAATATTGCCAAAACTGCACATAATAATGTTAAATTATATATAGTAAATAAGATTCTGTGTAAAGGTAGAAACAATACCATAGTTCTACAGGTGGCCTTTAGAATAGCTATTTTAAGGTTTGACATCTTTTCTTATGTTTGATTCAGTTACAGAGAAATAAGTTTGCTCAACAAGCCACTGAATAAGAAGCATAACTCTGTATATTGGCCTTTGCAGAGAATGTCCCCAATATAAATTATTACCTGATATTTATCCAGATTGTAGCACCTAATAGAAAATGATTGGTACAACTTAAATCAGTTTAGTTTCATACTTCATACAAATAATGCACTAGACACTCTTATCTCACAATCTGGGACTGCTGGCTCCTAACCACTCACCTGCCTGCCTGCCTGCCTGATTGCCCCTAACCATTCTGCCTGCCGGCCTGCTCTCCCCCAACTGCCCCCCACTGCTGGCCTGCTTGCCCCCAAATGCCCTCCCGCAAGCCTGATCACCCCCAACTGCCCCCTGTGCCAGTGTGCTCACCCCAAACTTCCCCCCTGCTGGCCTGCTCACTCCAAATTGCCCCCCCCCCCGCTGTCCTGATCACCTCCAACTGACCCCCCACTGATGGCCTGCTCGCCCCCAACTGGCCCCCCAGCTTGTCTGCTTACCCCCAACGGGCATGCCCCCATCAGCCTGATCACCCATAACTGCCATCCCATCCTGGCCTGATCACCCACAACTGCCCTCCCTTCTTGGCCTCTAATTGCCTCTACCTCAGCCCCACCACCATGGCTTTGTCCAGAAGAACGTCTGGAAGGTCTCCTGGAAGGTCTCTAAATCTAATTAGCATATTACCCTTTTATTAGTATAGATAGAGGCCTGGTGCATGGGTGGGGGCTGACTGGTTTGCCCTGAAGGGTGTCCTGGATCAGGGTGGGGGTCCTGCTGGGGTGACTGGCCATCCTGGGTGAGGGGCTGAGGGCCGTTTTCAGGCTGGCCACACTGTCTTCAGGCTGGGGATCCCCACTGGGATGCCTGGCCAGCCTGGGTGAGGAGCTGATGGCTGTTTGCAGGCTAGACAAGCCCCCCAGCAGAGACCTTCACCCCATGGAGGTGTGGCCAGCCTGGGTGAGGGGCTGAGGACTGTTTTCAGGCTGCCCACAGCTCCTTCAGGGTGGGGGGGTCCCGCTGCAGTGCCTGGCCAGCATGGGTGAAGGGCTGATGGCCGTTTTCAGGCTGGCCACGACCCCAAGCAACCCAAGCTTCCAGCCTCTCTTTTTTTTCTTTAAATTGCTACATTAGTGCCTCAACTACCAATATAATAAAAGTTGCACAGCTACTCTCAGTATCAACTTATATCTACTTTCTATGTTGACACATCAGAAAATCATTGTCACCTTCTAAAACCATATTTGCCTGGCTTTGCTTTGAGAGGGAAGATTAAATATAAATATGAGATAGAGTGGATACTTTTTAGTAAGTAAAGGCATACACATGATAGCCCGCTCAGACTTCTTTGTCTCTTTAAGCCATAGATGCTGCATCTAAAGCATATTAAATTAGTGCTTTCCTATTAACATACTGTTACAGAGGTTGTTTTTTTTTAAAAAAAACAACACTCCTTTTTAAACTCTTACAGGAGATTCATAATCAGTGAACAGTTTTAATCTTTCATTTTTCTTGGGTTCTTACATATATCACTAAATATGTGAAGTGCTGCATATGAGAAAATCAATAAATGCAATGCTTAAATGATGAATGTTTATAATCTACTCTTTCATTGCTACTGTGTGCTAATAAAAACAACACCTAAAAAAGAAAAGTGAGGTTACAAATATAGAACAGATACCTGCCCCCAACTAAATATTTTCCTGATAGTTAAATCAAAACACTTCTATGGCTAGCATTTTACCTCATTGCACATAAATTGTAGATTTGATATAACTCATCCAGCCCATTCAAAAGGAAAATACATAGAGTTAAAGGAAAACTTGGAATAAACTTCATTACACAGTTGGGCAAATCATTTATGCATTCAAAAAAAGCAAACAGTAAATATAAATGAATGCAGTTGGGTTATCTGTAACTGTCTCAAAAAACTTTTTTTATGGATGAAATATCTCAAAAGTTAAATTACCCAGTGTCACAATACTTTATGTGAAAGAGCTGCAGAAAGTTTCACATCATTTTTAAAGGTAGGACAATACCATATGCATTTACAATGTGACAAGGAGTTTTTCATTACATATGAGTGCTTTTTTAAGCCTCCCACGTCAATTTTTTATGCAGTGGGAAAACTGTCATACAATTAAAGTAATGAAAGCGATCCCATTTCTCTCTTGCTGAAAATATAGATTCTTATAGTAACAAGACAGTCAGAAATCATTCCCCTTGTTAATACTTAGAAAGAGAGAGAGAACATTTTCTTTTTGAAGGAACCTAAAGAATATCCCAATGGATACAATTTTACTATTTTGAAAACAATACCCACGTAATGATTCTCTTCTCTGAGCATTATTAGTGGGGAAAAAAAGTCCAATGTGTATTTCACAATGTGAAGCCTGATTTGTTTCCTTTGAGGCTGTTGTTTACTACTTGCTAAACCAGACATGAATGGAAGTGCCTTCCAGAGTAGCCAAACAGACACTGAGCACTCATAAATTCCTACTGCTGAAAGTCTTACCATATTGTGAGAGTTTTACATAAAGACCACAGGCCCTAGGGCCAAGTCACTTATTTGATATAATGCCATTACTCCCTTCTCTGATTTAGGTTACATTTTTTTTTCATGTTCTTTAACATCAACCTATGAACTAGTAGGCCACGGCTCAACTCCCAGTCAGGACACATGCCCAGGCTTGATCCCCAGTGTGGAGCATGCAGGATGCAGCCTATCAATGATTCTCTCACATAATTGATGTTGCTATCTCACTCACTCTCCCTTTCTCTCTGAAATCAATAAAAATATATATATTTTTAAAATATATTTTATTGATTTTTCACAGAGAGAAAGGGAGAGAGATAGAGAGTTAGAAACATTGATGAGAGAGAAACATCGATCAGCTGCCTCCAGCACACCTCCTACTGGGGATGTGCCCGCAACCCAGGCGCATGCCCTTGACCGGAATCGAACCTGGGACCCTTCAGTCCGCAGGCCGACGCTCTATCCACTGAGCCAAACCGGTTTCGGCAATAAAAATATTTTTTAAAAATTCAATTTAATTGTTAATTGTAAAGGTTATTACAGGCAAAGCAGAGAATTCCAAATATTCAGACTAAGATTGATTCACTAGACATGTTAGTCTTTCTCCTTCTAAATAATCTTGAAAACATCTGGCTCTGCTCTCAGTCCTGAAGATCCTGTTTATACTATGTGAATCTTTCTATCTTGCACATGTAATAAGACATAAACAACTGAACTAAATTGGATTAGTCCATTTCTTAGACTAAGAAAATCTAGTTTGTTTAATTTTCTCTTGAAAATTTGAATAAATAAACAATGGGGCTACATCAAACTAAAGAACTTCTTCACAGCAAAGGAAACAGTCAACACATTGAAAAGTCAACCTACAGATTGGGAAAAAATATTCACAAACTATATATCTGATAAAGGGTTAATTTCCAGCATATATAATAAAGAACTCTTCTTATATATTGATAGAAAAAAATGCCATTAAATCAATTAAAAAATGGGCAAAAAACATGAATAGATAGTTTTCAAAAAAAGCCATGTAAATGGTTGATAGGTATGTGAAATATAGCTAAATACTGTTAGTCATCAAGGAAGTGCAAATCAAAAGCGTACCGAGATGTCATTTCATACCTGTTGAGATGGTTATTTAAAAAATCACAAGTTTTGGCAAAGATATGGGGAAATTGGAACAGTACAATGTCAGTGGGAAGAAAGAATTTTGGAGCCACTTTGGCAAACAGTATGGAGGTCCTTCAAAAATTAAAAATTGAGCTAACATTATAATCCAGCACTCCAATTTCTAAAATAAATGAAATCAGGATCTCAAAATATCTACATTCATGTGTTCATTACAGCATAATTCATAGTAACCAAGATATGGGAACAACCCAAATGTCCATGATAAATAGATAAAGAAAATGGGGTACATAAATACAATAAAATATTATTCAGCTTTAAAAATAAGAAAATCCCACCATTTTTTTAAAAAAAATGAACGAACACAGAGGACATTATGCTAGATTAAATGAGTCAGTCACAAAAAGTGAAATATTGCATGATTCCGCTTGTATAAGGTATCTATCTAAGTCATCCTAACTCATAGAAGCAAAGAGTATAACGGTGATTTCTAGAGGCTAGAACATATCAGGGAAATGGAAAGCCATTGTTCAATGGGTGTCAGGTTCCAGGTTTTCAAGATAAATAAGTTCTAGGGATCTGCTGTATAACAATATTGTACTGTGCATTTAAAATGTGTTGAGTTGATCTCATGTTAAGTATTCTTACTACAGCAAAACACACATACAACTCACTGAAAGGAATGTAAATCAAAATATGGTTTCCCCACGTCCCTCCACTGAAGACACACAGGAGTCTCAGACATTCAGGTTGATTGTCTTCCTCTGCAGTGTCTTCCTCTGTGGAAGGAGTATTTTCATTCCTTTATATTTGACTAATATTAAATTGCTGATGGTCTTAGGACACTATGACTAGACACTTTATTAGCTAATTTGTACAACATAAACTTTTTTAAAAGTATGTGACCTGTATTTTTAAATTTGTATTAAATGTACAAATCTGAACTTAATAATAATTTTTAAATATTTCCCTTGAAAACAAAGGACCTATTCTTTGTCTCTAAATGAATTATACATTATTAGCTGCTGTCTTTCACGAATAGTTAAGCTTATGGTCTAATTTATCTCAATTACCATGTTGGTTACTTAATAGATGAATGCATTAATTTTAATTGGGTAAAGACTAAATTGGATAGGTATCAGCCTACAAAATTGTTTCACTTGTTTAAAAATCTCACAAGTAATACTAAACCTAAATGACAATCTACTCTATTTAAAAACATTAGTCCATATCAGATCATGTTTTACTTAAGATGTTGAAATTCAAATGCCAAAAACCCACAGTTACCAGAATCTCCATATTATGATGCTTGAATTTAGAAATCTAAGTATTGGTCATTCATTAATTCCTGGTCTGCATAGTAAAAAAATGTGTGTATGTTTACTTATCTTTTTTGTTACAAATAATGTATTTAGTTCAGTACAACTAAAAGTTGTAACGACTATAATGTTGGAGAAAAAATACTCCATCATTTTAAGATTTGGTCCCAATTAGCTGATTACTGCATTAGTCAATTAAGCATGCCCCCTACTGGGGATTGAGCACACACCCCTGGCATGTGCCATGACCAGAATCGCACTATGACCTCCTGGTTCTCAGATTGATGCTCAACCATTGAGCCATACTGGCCAGGTTAAAGATGGGGTTTTAAGAACTACATTGTATTCCCTCTCTATTGGTTGTATTAAATGAATAATAGCACTTATCTTCATGATATAAAACATCCAACACTCAACAGTATTATTTGGAGAATTGGTGAATTATTGACTAAGACTACCCATGACTTTGGATGCATAACAATGCTTAACAAATATTCACACAGATTGAGCTCTGGACCAAAAGAATTCTCCTAATAAGCATCATTTGAAAATGTATTCTCAATACCAATGCCTCTTTGGGGAATTTCTCACTCATTTGAATAAAGTATAAAGTATACCAGTGATAAATGTTATTTTTTCCTGCCAATATGAATCCTTGCCAGTCCTGAAGGAAACACATTCAAATTGACACATGGTGACAGATTACAATAGAGTCTGAAGAAGCACAAAGTTATGCAAAGTCCAAAGTTTGGCAGGCCTTTTGGTTTTACTGCCAGCTCCTTGCCAAAATTCTATTTGATAGATGAGAACAATTTGTCTTTTCGGACATTCATGAATGAGACACTGCAGACATTGAATTATACATACTGTGGTGAAATTCACTTTTCATAGTTGAATTTGGTAGATGAATATGCAAGTGGAATTAAATGCCCCAGATGTCTTGCCAATTTAAACTATAATAAATCTAAATATTCAGACTGGTTCAGCTAAATCAAAGTCTCTGTGCACAGAAGCATTCCATTTATGTTTGTTGTTGACATTGATGATACTAAGGGCTTCTTTGAAAATACACACATAGAATATAGCTTATTCATTATTGAAGACTTTTACTCTGAGGGGTAGAGTTTATATGCCCCACCCAAAACAAGCTCATCTGATGTGCATATTTTGAGGTCTCTAGGGTATTTAGCATGGTTGAAATCTTAGGGAGGTTTGTAAGATAAATATCTGATTTCATATAAATGGTATTATAAGGCAAGAGCCCTTCTAAAATAGTGTTCATGGAGGAAGGCCATGTAGGATAAGAAAGACTGACATATCTGGAAGAGCGTTTACAAAAGTTCACAGTACAATGTATAAGTGCTTCACAGCAGGGCACACAAAAGATCTGTCAGCCTTCAAAGGAAAGATGATATTTGAGGTAATTTTTAAAATTTTCCGGATGAAGAAGTGACTGATTATTCTCAGTTGAGGAGGAACATAGTGCAGTCTACTTAATCTCATATTGTAGTTTATATATGAAAACACTCATGAAAATCAGTAGGTAACACTATTTGTAAAAAGAAAGCAACACGCCTTAGGTATCTGACTTTGGGTATAGTTTTATTCTGTCTACCATGAAGATTACTCAAAGGATTTTAATTAGAATAATGACAAGACTGGGTTTTTGTTTCAGAAATGTAAATCTAGTCACAATATTGTGAACCAACTAGAACAATCAGAGAAATGAGCAGTTCTTGAAGTGAAAATGAAAAGATATTGAACTAACCTAATAAGAATGACATGACTCAAGGAAATGGTTTGAAACGTATTTGGAAAGTAAAAATGATAGGAATTTATGAACTATTAAATGTGGGAGGCAAAGGAATGTGTGAAAAATATGAAAAGATATATTCATCATTATGGGCACTTTCAATTAATGTGTACAGAGCTGTTTTGGATATTTCAAGGTTAGTGCCATTGCAAGTATATAGGATAAATGTAGATTTAATGAAAAAAGGAAAATTGATGTACCAATGCAACACCAAGTAGTTTTCCATTACATAATGCGAATAAAGTCTTATAACTTTGGAACTGAAAAAAAAAAAAAGTTTGATCTCACAAAGTGAAGTTGAAGACATGAGCATTCATATAATGCTGTCCATGGAGTGCAGCCCTGCAGAAAAGGGACAGCAGAATTTGTAAAAGAGGGGATGTTTCAAGGTCTTACAGAAAGAAGTTATACCTGAGTGTATCAGTTTCTAGATGAGGTTACAGAATGAAATGAAAAGAAAATGAAAGATGAGTTAGAGAAGTTATCTTTAATAAAGTTAGGTTGCACAGTCCCCTAGCACTTACTTTCTTCTTTTTAGATTTGAGACTGATGATGAGGCTTAGAATATTTGGAGGACTTAAACAATGATTAACTCAGATAAAAGATAGCCTTTCCCCAAAAATATGACTTTAGTAAAATGCAGCTTAAATGCCTTTCCATTTATAAGAGATTTTATAGAGAGATAAGCACAGGATTTCAAGGCGAGTGAGTTTAAACAATTTGTGAGAATATTGTGATTTCCTAAGTAGTGAAAAATTGTGTTCTTCAAATAACACTTTAACATAAAATTTACAATGATTTTATGTTAGGCAATTAACTGGGAAAAATTCATGAATACAAAAAAATGGTACAATAAACATTTTTTTAAGACTCCAGTGTAGGGTAGCAAATGACGTAATGAAACACAAATATGGCATTTAAGGGGCTCTAAGCTTCCTGATGTGTAAGTGATTCTTCTAATAATCTGTGAAAATTCTTCTAATAATCTGTTTATATTTTCATACCACAAACACATGTAAATTAGATATATGGGAGCTTTGTAGGTATATAAAATATGTATAAATACACACATGTACATATATAAATATAAATATATATATACATATATAGATATGTTACTTGGAATATATTTATTAAACAATACAAAACATACAAAAATACAAATAAATATCTGTGGCTAATACTTTATGCTTTTAAATATAAAGACCAAATTTTATAAATATTACTGGTATCTTCCCACGCCATTAAGTATTCTTCAAAACCATTAGTTTTAATCGTTGCATAAGATGCCATTATAACAATGAACTTTAAATTTATTTAACCATTTTTTTCTTGTTGAACATCTAAGCTGTGATAAATATATTCCTATTATAAATGATCTGCCCCCACCAAAAATTCCAAGCAACAAAATATTTGTGCACATAAATAATTATTTATTTTGAATAGATTACTACAAATGGAATCGCTGGGTCAAAAGAAATATATATTTTAAGATTTATTTTTTTTAATTAAATCTTTATTGTTCAGATTATTACATTTGCTCCTCTTTTTTCCCCCCCATAACTCCCCTCCTCCCAGTTCCCGCCCCACCCTCCGCCCTCACTCCCCACCCACTGTCCTCATCCATAGGTGCACGATTTTTGTCCAGTCTCTTCCCGCATCTCCCACACCCCTTTCCCCCCCAAGAATAGTCAGTCCATTCCCTTTCTATGTCCCTGATTCTATTATAATCAACAGTTCATTCTGTTCATCAGATTATTTATTCACTTGATTCTTAGATTCACTTGTTGATAGATGCATATTTGTTGTTCATAATTTGTATCTTTACCTTTTTCTTCCTCTTCCTCTTCTTAAAGGATACCTTTCAGCATTTCATATAATCCTGGTTTGGTGGTGATGAACTCCTTTAGCTTTTCCTTATCTGTGAAGCTCTTTATCTGACCTTCAATTCTGAATGATAGCTTTGCTGGATAAAGTAATCTTCGTTGTAGGTTCTTGGTATTCATCACTTTGAATATTTCTTGCCACTCCCTTCTGGCCTGCCAAGTTTCTGTTGAGAAATCAGCTGACAGTCGTATGGGTATTCCCTTGTAGGTAACTGAGTTTCTTTCTCTTGCTGTTTTTAAGATTCTCTCTTTATCTTTTGCTCTTGGCATTTTAATTATGATGTGTCTTGGTGTGGTCCTCTTTGGATTCCTTTTGTTTGGGGTTCTCCTCGCTTCTTGGACCTGTAAGTCCATTTCTTTCACCAGGTGGGGGAAGTTTTCTGTCATTATTTCTTCAAATAGGTTTTCAATATCTTGCTCTCTCTCATCTTCTGGCACCCCTATAATTCTGATGTTGGTACGCTTGAAGCTGTCCCAGAGGCTCCTTACACTATCCTCGCATTTTTGGATTCTTTTTTCATTTTGCTTTTCCGGTTGGGTGTTTTTTGCTTCCTCGCATTTCAAATCATTGACTTGATTCTTGCGCTCCTCTGGTCTGCTGTCGGGAGTCTGTATAATATTCGTTATTTCAGTCCGTGTATGCTTAATTTCTAGTTGGTTCCCCAATATAACATCGAGGGTCTCATTAGTTTTCTTGTAGATCTCATGAAGTTTATCGGCGGCTTCTAAACAGTTCTTGAGAGACCTTAAAAGTGTGGATTTAATAATAGTGACAGTTTCCATGCTTCCAGCATTTCTATTTATGATGCTAAGCCATGTAATTTTAACAATGAAGGCTATGATTATTCCCGTTTTGCAGAGAAAAAAACTGAGGCTTACAGGAGTAACTTTATTTGCTCAAGTTGTACCATTTGAAGATATTCATCACTACATGTAGGGAATCATGGGACTTGGTTGGAAAGTCTGTGAGGAGGATCCTCCAAAAGGTCAAGTGCTGGAAGCTAATTCCAGCACATCATAAATGCAAAAAGTTTCATCAAAAGGTTTATGGAACTTGGGGCTTTAGCAGGGCTAAAGATACATGTTATTACCTGCTGCTGGCCAAACAGCGGAATAGCTGAAAGCATTTCCCCAAGCCTGAAAATCTACATGTTATTACCTGCTGCTGGAACAGCCAAAGGCAGTTCCTGCAACCTGACAATGCCTACTGTATACCAAACCTTACCCTTTGATACGTATATCTGCTTTGCTTTAGGGCAATTTGTATTAATGAAAAAGCTAGGGGTCCAGAGATTCAGAGAGAACTTGGTCAGGAGGCCAGGTCTCCTCTGGCTCCCCCAAAATGCCTTCCAAATTTATATATCATGTCTAGTCTTTTTAATAATTTACTCACAGCCCTTCTCCAGATTCCTGAGTCCTTCAAGATGCTGAGAAACACCCTGGCAGTCAAGGCCTCTAGAGCAGCGGATCTCAACCTGTGGGTCACGACCCCTTTGGGGGTCGAACGACCCTTTCACAGGGGTCGCCTAAGTCCATCGGAAAACACATATATAATTACATATTGTTTTTGTGATTAATCACTATGCTTTAATTATGTTCAATTTGTAACAATGAAAATACATCCTGCATATCAGATATTTACATTATGATTCATAACAGTAGCAAAATTACAGTTATGAAGTAGCAATGAAAATAATTTTATGGTTGGGGGTTACCACAACATGAGGAACTGTATTAAAAGGTCGCGGCATTAGGAAGGTTGAGAACCACTGCTCTAGAGGGACCTTGCTTAAGGTGGCAGTCCCTGCCTTGACTTTTCCAAAATAGTCCGAGCCCCCAGGTGTTTTACTGGAATCTCTATGTTTAGTCTTTAGACCCAAACTTGCAGAAGCATGTGCTCTCTCAAGGATGCTTACCCTGCTAATTGTATCTAGAGGTTAATTTTAATTCAAGCTGTTGTTACAATAAAAGCCTAAGGAGGCAGGTGAATAGGGCTGTATAGTTCCTATAGCCAAGCAGCCCCTAAGTCCTGTCTTTCACAGGGTCTGCTGGTCAGTCTTGGCAACTATATTATATTTATAATAATGACAAATTAGAAAGAGCCTCAATGTCAACAATAGAGGAATTGTTGCAAAACCATGTAATGTCAAATTATGCAACCATTACAGGTAGCAATTTCAATCTATTTAAAGATACAGAAATTATTTGCTGGACACTCTCTTTTTGACTTTAGCAATCCACAACCTGTCATTCTAAGGAGACCCCAAGTAGATATTTCTATTGCCTGGAACATTTTACATCCAGTTACAGTTGTGGTTTGAATGGAAAACTTTAAAAATAATAAAGTAAATAAGCCTATTATTATTAATGGCTATAATATCTTTATATAAATACAAGTTCCTGATATTATATTGCTTAATATAAATACAATATAAGTTCCTGATATTATATTGAAAGTAGAATTTCCTTAACAGAACCATGCAATGCACTTTTATTATACAAGGTATCTTCCTTAATTTTTTCTAACTTCTATTGCTAATATTAGAGCTTCCATCGACATTGACCAAAGTGAGATCCAAGAACTTTCAGAGTCAAAAAGCTTTTTATTTTTTTCAATGAAAAGCATACTGTGAAGACTGTTCTGAAAGTTGTCCCCAGGTATAATACATAGAAATCACTTATTTTTCTGGGAGTTACAGTATATAATAAAATAACTTCAGCAGTAAAAACCCTGGTACAGAAGGGTAGCTATGTTAATATGGCCTCTTAAATAGAGTATGTACCTAAAGATTTGGAGATAAATTTTTAAAATATATTTTTATTGATTTCAGATTGGAAGGGAGAAGGAGAGACAGAAACATCAATGATGAGAGAGAATCACTGACAGGCTGCCTCCTGCATGCCCACACCCCAGGGATTGAGCATGCAACCTGGGCATGTGCCCTGGCCTGGAATCAAACTGTGGCCTCCAGGTTCATAGGTCAATGCTCAACTACTGAGCCACCTAGGCTGGGCAGGAGATAATATTTTTTAAAGATATCAAACTATGAGCAATTTGGCTAAATAGCTTTGTGAGGGGTTTAGTACTGAGTTTAGCAAATAAGGAGCCAGGGCCGGGGGATCCCTGAATTAAATATCTCAAATCTGCAATTCAGACTTTGGAATTATCTCACCACTCATGAACCCATAATAGTAACTGGCTGAAAAGTTGTTCCTTTCTTCTGAAATACAATAAAAGACAAATAGTTTTTCCTTTATTTTAATCAATTTGGGTAAATGACTCACAATATTATTGTTCCAAAAGCATCGTTCTGAGAGGAACACCAGATTGCCTCTAAACTGTGTTCTCCCTTTATGCTTAATTTGTCACTACTCTGTTCATTTGGTATTTCCATGCCATATTGAAAAAATCAGGAATAGTACAGGACTGCAGCAAGAATCATCCTAGAACACATAAACACTATCTTGATCATTGTGGTGGCCTTTACTGATCATTTTAGTTTGGCAGGCAATCAAGGTCTCTGTGAAAGCTAAAATTACTCCTCATATGTTTTCCTACTTTATTCATAAGAACAGTTCATACCTAGTTGTCTAGGTTTATACATGTTTAATGACTTTCCTTTGACCTATTTGGTAGGTGGGAAAAGTATAGTAGATACAGACCATTACCATGTAGGGGCTGACTCAATTTTGCTTAAAGAAGTAAAAATTTAAGGACTAAGGACTCTAGTAAGAAAAAAAATTAATCTCATATTTGTTATATGGTCTTACATTACTTAACCATTCTGAGTCTTACTTTCCTTACCTTCATAATGGGCACTACTGACCCAGAAAATGAATGATCAATAATGCCAATGATTGGTGACATTTTCAAAATATCAAAAATGTTTTTTTGTGCCTGTGCTGTTTTACCAACTAGACAATAGAAATTATTTTATAAATCCATTCAATAATTCAGTGTTACTTAAGAAGCATTTGAAAATGCATTTTAATTTTTGGAACAAAGAACATGAATGTAACATTAACAGTATTAGAAAAAATAACATATTTTAAAAATTCATTAGACATGTTTTTCTTTGTGAAAATATCTATAAAGGGTTATAAAGTGAAAATAAACAGTTTTGTTTCAATAAGTCATTTAGAGAAAACAAGTCAAGAAGGAATGTATTCTCACCTTGCAACCAGACAACCACTGTTTTCAATTCTGGTTCTACTAGATAAAAATTTTTATGTACTTCAGAAAATCACTTTACCGTGTGAACCTTTGTTTAAGTTTTTTGACCCTCTGTAAAATGAAGCTATTTGTACCTCAGCATTCTTGTAAAAATTAACACAAAGCTTAAAAGAACACCCAACATATTAACTTGGTTCTTTACAGATCCTAAACAAATATTATTTTCAATTCTTCAATCCAGGGGAAATAAGACAAATTGGTATATTCTCTTACCCTATCTAATAAAAGAGAAACCTAGTAATTGGCATACGACCACTACCCTTCCCATTGGCTAATCAGGGCAATATGCAAATTAACTGCCAGCCAAGATGGTGGCCGGCAGCCCGGCAGCTTGAAACTAACATGAGGCTTGGTTGCTACAGTGACAGAGGACTCCAACGTTCCCCGCATGCCGCTGCAGGCCTCTGAGCTGCAACTCTAAGCAACTATGTAACAAATATAAAAGCTAAACAAAACCCCAGAAACCTGCTTTAGTCCGCCGGGCTTCAGCCAGCAGGATCGCAACATTGTAAGCAAAGGCCAGAAACCTACTTTCAGCAGAGGAGGCCTAAGAGCTGGAGCCAAGCCTCAGAGCTAAAGCTGGCCCAGAATAAAAAAAAAAGAAAAAGAAAAAAAGGAGCGGTTGGGAGCTTCAGTCACCCCAGTCTGAAAACAGCCCTCAGCCCCTCACCCAGACTGACCCCAGTGGGGACCCCCACCCTGAAGGGTGTGTGACCAGCTGCAGTCATCATCCCCTCACCCAGGCTGGCCAGGCACCCCAGTGGGGACCCCCACCCTGATCCACGACACCCTTCAGGGCAAACCAGCCGGCCCCCACCTGTGCACCAGGCCTCTATCCTATATAGTAAAAGGGTAATATGCCTCCCAGCACCGGGATCAGTGGAGCCGCGAGGCCTCCCGGCAATGGGATCAGCGTGACAGGGGGCAGCGCCCAAACCCCCTGATCGCTCTGAGGCTCTGTGTGTGACAGGAGGCGCGGCCACAACCTCCCTATCCACCTTGTTCTGTTCATGACAGGGGAAGGTGCCCCAACCCCCTGATCAGCCCTGCTCTGTGCCTGATAGGGGGGAGCTCCCCAACCCCCTGATCAGCTCTGCGGCTCTGTGTGTGACAGGGTGCGGTGCCCCAACACCCCCCTCCACGGGCCCTGCTCTGTGTGTGATGGGGTAGAGCCATAACCTCCCCATCGGCCCTGCCCTGAGTGTGAGAGTGGCGGCGCCCCAACCCCCTGATCGGGCCTGCTCTGTGCGTGACAGGGGGCAGCGCCCCAACCCCCTGATGGGCCCTGCTCTGTGCGTGACAGGGTACAGAGCCCCAACCCCCCTGATGGGCCCTGCTCTGTGAGTACAGGGGGCAGTGCCCCAACCCCCTGATTTGCCCTGCTCTGTGCGTGACAGGGGGTGGCGCCGCAACCTCCCCATCGACCCTGCCTTGAGTGTGACCAGGACGGTGCCCCAACCTCCCAATCGGCCCTACCCTGAGCGTGACTGAGGGTGGCATCACAACCTCCCAATCACCGTGCTCTGTGCATGACAGGGGGCGGCGCCCCAACACCCCAATTGGCCCTTCACTGAGCCCGACCAGGGGCTGCACCTAGGGATTGGGCCTGCCCTCTGCCACCCGGGAGCAGGCCTAAGCCAGCAGGTCGTTATCTCCGGAGGGGTCCCAGACTGCGGGAGGGCACAGGCCGGGCTGAGGGACCTACCCCCTCCCCCCGAGTGCACAAATTTTTGTGCACCGGGCCTCTAGTCTATATATAATTTTCATTACCATGGCTTTATGTCCCTATTTTGATTAATATTTATGGACGTATTCTTGAAGAGTAAAATAAATCACATATCCATAACATTTATCGGACCAACAAAGCCCAAAATTCCTATTTAATGAAGGCACACAGATCTTATTAGACAATGGTTTTCCATTCTATTTTTAAAGCACATTTATTTCAAATACTAGATTATTATGTAACAGATTTTAAAGATTAAAAAATTCAAAAGAATATTACATAAAAATCAAACTAATTACAACATAATCACATCTAAAATCTTACCTTGTCTATGTAAGCATTTCTGGATATTACCAATTACTCACTTTCACCAGGATTTGAGTAATTTATTCCTTTAATTACACTCTCACAGAATGACAACATAAAGCTTCCCTATGTTCTGGTGATGATCTCTTAGTGATATCTTAATGTGGTAATATATTCCCAGAAGGGTGTATATCATTAGGTTACAATCATTCTAAGTTAATTGAAAGATCCTACCTCAATATTATTTATACCCAATTTTTACTAAGTTTTATATATTTTTGTTAGATGGAATAGTTGGGAAACTGTTGCACTCAGTTGTGCTATTGGTGAAAATAACAAATTAAGAAAGTAAACAGTCTACTATACTTTAATCATATGCATTATTTATAATACTAGAGGCCTGTTGCAGGAAGATTCCTTCAAGATTAGGGCTTCCTCGGGCCTATTCTTGTAAGATTAGGGCTTCCTGAGGCTGGAGCAAAACAGAGAAGCTCGTTCCCTCCCATCTCTGCCACTTCGCTCCCTCCCTTCTCTGCTGCCTCGCTCCCTCCCATCTCTGCTGCCTCGCTCCCTCCCATCTCCGCCACTTCGCTCCCTCCCATCTCTGCTGCCTCGCTCCCTCCCATCTCCGCCACTTCGCTCCCTCCCATCTCTGCTGCCTCACTCCCTCCCATCTCCGCCACTTTGCTCCCTCCCATCTCTGCTTCCTCAGCTCCCTCCTGTCTCTGCTTCCTCAGCTCCCTCCTGTCTCTGCTGCCTCAGCTCCCTCCCGTCTCTGCTGCCTCACTCCCTCCATTCTCCGCCACTTCACCCCCTCCTGTCTCCGCTGCCTGGGCTCCGTTCCCTTCTCCGCCGCTTCACTCCCTCCTGCAGTGCTTGGCTGCCTTCTATGCTGTCTTCAGTCTTCACTTCACGCCTGTGTATGCAAATTAACCACCCTCTTTGTTGGGTTAATTTGTATATCGCTCTGATTGGCTGTCGGGAATAGCGGAGGGATGGTCAATTTGCAAGTTTCTCTTTTATTAGTGCAGATTAACAATATAGGAACACATTTTTAATTTTGTTCAACAAATATTAAGGAGTAACTGATGCGCGCGCACGCGCGTGCGTGTGTGTGTGTGTGAGTTTATATTGAAAAACCAATGGATATGATCATTTCCATTATGGAAAAGAGAGTTCATGGAGAAGACAGACAGTAGACAAATAAATGTATAAAATATCAAGGTAAGATACAGGAAGTCCTATGAAGAAGAATGGGTTGTTTTGAGAAAAGAAAAAAAAGAACATAATTGAGATTAGAGGGTTTAAGGAAAATATCTCTGAACAAGTGACAATGAGCTTTAACAGCCCTGAGCAACTAGAAGACAAGAAGGGCTGGAGCAGAGTGACCAGTGAGTCTGCAGTGTGGTGATGGATGGTGAGACGGTAGTGAATGCGAGATTAGATCCGCAAGTAGTGTTCAGGAATTCAATTTTATTCTAAAGATAATGGAAAGCTTGATGTTTTTAATCAGGTGAGTTACATTTACCAATTTAAAATTTATTCAGAACAAATGTATCCCTCACATAAATGGATAGATTTTATCCAATTAGAAGTAGAGAGGCTTTCTGAAAGTCAACATACATGTTTTCACTGATTTTTTTTAATAAAACCAGACCTTTTCCTTAAGAAGAGTTAATATGGTGACCAGGTCCATATGGGGCCAGGAATTTTCTTACAGTCTTGACACTATTGCAGTTCATTTATCTTCTCCATCGTATTTAGACTTTTGAAATAATGTGATTCTTCATTTCAGTCTTTCCAACATAAAATATATTAACTCCAAAATATCTATAATAATAAAAGCATAATATGCTAATTAGACCAGACATCCTTCCTGAAGACCTTCTGGATGAAGCCGGGGCTGCAAGAGAAGCCTGGGTTCCGGGTGCCAGAGGGAAGTCAGTGCTGGCAGCCAGGGGAAGGAAGGTCTACTCTTACATGAATTTTGTGCATCAGGCCTCTAGTGCACTATATGAAGCATTTTTGTTTTTAATCTCTCAATACTTAACAACATCTACTTGAAAATATTCACGTCTGGAAAGTGCTCTGCCCCCTCACTCAAACAAATCCTCCAACCCCATAATAAAAAGAGTAGTTTGATTTTAAATTATACTGAAAAAATCTTTTTAAAAAGTATAACTATTATAAATAGTAAACAAACTCAAAATGAAGAATAATAATTTCAACATGCCTTGTCAGCTGTTAATTATATCAGAAAAATACAAATGGGGCAAATATTTATTGCACTGTAAATGACATATTTTAATTTAGAATTGTATTAGCCAACTGAATTCACAACTAGATTAGTGCATAACTATTTCTACATATTTTTTTTCTGTCAATAACCCCAAATAAATAAACACATAGATTGCAATGTATGTTGGGGGAATAAAATATGATCACCTTTTGGGGGAATACTCTAGACATAGAGGAAAAATTTTAAACAATGCAAACATTTTAGGAATCTGATATATCTCTGTTCAACTCAATTGCCTTCCTGAGAAAAGATCAGCCCTTACGGTTACAATTTCTTTGCACAAGAATAAGTTACTCTCTGAACCAAAAATTAATTTGCACCTCAAGAAATGTAGGTGAAGAGTTATCCATCTTCCAGGTAAGAATTTGCTTTAAAATAGAATAAAAGTGTTAGCTTTCCTTAAAATTGAATTTACACCTTGATTCGGTGGGGTGTATAATAGGTAATAAGTTCACGCTATTATGTGATTTATGGTGTCTGGACAATTTTTCTATATTTCCCAAAGGATTCCATCTCCTATTTTTATAGAAATATGACAGAAATCTGTAGGTGGAGTCAAGGCAGCACAAAAATAGCTATTTGGGAGGCCAAAAGGTAATTCAATCGCTTTATCGCTTTATCTTCTCTACATTGGGTGTTTCTCAAACAACTGCCAATAAATGAAACAATGAGATAACAATCTCTAAGTACCACCTACAGGTGCTACCAAAAGATCACAATTTATTGCTGCAATAATGGGCTGCTGATTTTGAAGTGGCATGTTTGATTCCAAACAGTCTACTACCCCTTTTCTGTAATTATTGCAGGTCCTTGAGGTTTTGACACGGACTTAATTTTGTGCTGAATTAAAGTAAAAAGTGTTCATCTAACTCAGTAGCTGTATCAAATGGCCAGCTGTGCAGCACAGAATACAATAGACTGTTCTAAAAACAGTGACTATTAACTGGGTGGGGGAGGAGCATTGGGTTCATTAGGGTGCTAAACAGAGTAAGTACTGGAATCAGTGGAGAGGCTATTAGGGAGTATTAGAACACTTGGGCACATGAATCCACTTAGCCTACAAACCAAGCAGTATCCCTTGCATCTGGATAATAGCAGTATCTATATCCACTTAATTCCCTTGAATCATTTCATTCTGTTAATAAAGTCAGCTTATACCCACCTTGGGATATCTGAGGGTATGATCATTCATTTATTCAACTTATATTGGCACCTATTTTGTGTTCAAGGTGCCAGGGAAACAGTGACAACAATTTTTAAAAATTCAAATTCAGAGTTTAGAAAAGTTGAAAATGGTGATCAAAATTGTACGGTTAACTTTTTTATTATGCTATATTCAGGCTTTGGAAGGAAAGGAAGGGAAGGAAGGAAAAACTGCATCTATCATCATCATCATATTCTAAAGTAAAAGACATTTTAACAAGACAATAATACAGAGGAGGACTTAGGTAAGAATGAATGATGGTGCAGTACATATCCTAGTGTGGCTTTTTCATTTATCTGTAAAGGAATAATAACTTCACCATAGATTCTTACCAGTGTATAGACCAATATTTGAAAAACAATGATCAAGACACAGAGACAGAAAATAGTGACAAATGATATTTGTAAGAGAGTGGTTTGGGGTCACACTGGCCAAACAATAATAGGATCCAGAAAGTGAGAGAAGATTTTCAACAGAAAGTGAGTGAAGCTTTGGTTTGATGTTTGAATATGAGTTAACTAAAAATAAGATGGTAGCTTGTAGTCTAAGCAGGATATACAAAGTAATGCTTATACAGAGGCACAGCAGCAGGATATATTTGGGAAAGGTAAATAGTTCTGTATAAATAAGATACAGGTTGCATGTATGGGATAGTTGAGAGAAATAGATAATTTTGAGGTGGATGAAGCTGGAAACCCCTCGTGCTAAAGGCCTAGGACAATATGGAGATTTTATACTAAAATTTATGGGAGTCAGTGAAGGATTTTAAAGAAGAAAAAGATTATATCAGGAAGTGGACATACCCAGGATGTGCCGTAATGGATGCTGTGATCTGTTGCCCAAATCCCATCTTGAAAGGCCCACGGTTGTGGGCTTTCAGTCCCTTCAGACATTGAGTGGGTTGAGCAGATTCACACATTTCATTTGGATAGAAAGCCTGGACCTCTCACCAGAAATCAGATCTCTGAAGCATCATCTCATCTTCAGAGCTCTCCACTCCATGAGCTGCATATCCTTTAAGACTGCATCACAGCTTCATCTCTCTACCTGGGCTATATGTTTATAGAGGATGTTCAGGGAAGGATATAACCTGATTTGTATGAGTGCAAAATTTAGATATAAAATAACTAAACTACAAAAGTGCTGGGGGAAATAAGGGAATTTTAAAAAACATGTTTTATTATCTTTGGATAGAAAAGTCTAAATATTACTAAAGATCTATAATAATAAAAGTGTAATATGCTAATTAGACCAGGCAGCTGAATGACCTTCCGTACGTCATTCTGGACATCCTCCTGGATGAAGCTGCCATGGCGGCAGCCAAGGCAGAGGTGATTAG
This sequence comes from Myotis myotis, assembly GCF_014108235.1. Lineage (NCBI taxonomy): Eukaryota > Metazoa > Chordata > Mammalia > Chiroptera > Vespertilionidae > Myotis > Myotis myotis. The sequence continues at coordinate 48,550,081 of NW_023416401.1, forward strand.
GGGTGATTGGGCAGGCAGGCAAAGGTGGTTGTGGGCAATTAGGAAGGCAGGTGAGCAGTTAGAAGTGATGAGGCAGGCAGGAAAATGGTTAGACGTGATCAGGCAGGCAGGTGAGTGGTTAGGGGCAATCAGGCATGCAGTCGAGTAGTTAGGAGCCAGTGGTCCTGGATTGTGAGAGGGATGTCCGATTGCTGGTTTAGGCCCTTTACAGGGATTGGGCCTAAACCGGCAGTCAGACATCCCCTGAGGAGTCCTGGATTGCAAGAGGGTACAGGCTGTGCTGAGGGATGCCCCCGTGCACGAATTTTGTGAACCAGGCCTCTAGTAATATTTATCATTATCAAAAACCCAAAATTATTAAGGATTGATAAAATTAACCACATAAAAATATTTAAAAAATTGAAACATTCATGGAAAAATAAGTATTTCAGTTGAATATAACTGAACTAAGAAACAGAAAAAAATTCCTCCCAAATGAAAGGTAAATGTCCTTGGTTTATTTAGAAATGACTCTGATTATTTAATAAAATAGAATAGACATGATTGATTGAAGAAATACATGGGGTTTGTTTTTAAAATCTTTTGGTGCCGAAACCAGTTTGGCTCAGTGGATAGAGCATCAGCCTGCGGACTGGGAGGTCCCGGGTTCGATTCCAGTCAGGGGCATGTACCTGGGTTGCGGGCACATTCCCAGTAGGAGATGTGCAGGAGGCAGCTGATCGATGTTTCTCTCTCATCGATGTTTCTAGCTCTCTATCTCTCTCCCTTCCTCTCTGTAATAAATCAATAAAATATATATTTTAAAAAAAAAGTAAAAAAAAAAATCTTCTGGGAGAAAGAAAAAAATAAAAGAAGTCTAGGAATGAGTCTATGACTCTTGATCTAATTAAAGACTAAGGAAGGACAGAATTTGATTGTTTACTTTATCATTTTGGAATGAATGGTGAGAAAATATTGACATGTTCCTTCTGATAGACAATATACACCTGAAAACTTGGGTTTGGGAAGAAATATGGCCTTGAGGGGAAGTTCAGTACTATGATAAAGATCATGAACCTGTTTCCTGGAACCACAGCTGGCACCAACAATCCACAGTGCAAGTTATTTGCCCTCTCAGTACTCAGAATCCTAATATTTACTATGGAAATAATAAAAACAGCATCCTTGTATTATTAGGACAAATAAATGATTTAATGGACATAAAGCACTTCAACAGCATCTGACATGTAGTAAATTTGGTGCACACATTAACTGTGATTAGTCTTAACAATATAGACCATTGATTGATCAGAATACAAAGAGTCATTTGTTCATTGAAGGCATTGGGAAGAATAAGGCAGAATGAAAAGGGAATACTTCTCAGTAGGAGAACTTTGAGAAATTTATGGAATACTTGGCACTTTCAGGACAGAGAGAGAAGAAACACTCAGTGAGAAATAAAACATGGCAAATGGAATACAAAGAACATGTTTAAAGAAGGAACAAACATGTATTCAGCTATCAAAACCTTTAGTTCCTCAAGAAAAGCAAGTACTGAAGTGCATTTATGGGATTAGCAGTTGTACTTATTCTCAGTATTATAATGATAACTAACATCCACTGGGAATCTGGGTAGCTTTTAATAACACAGCGGAGCAGTGACTCTGAAAGAGCTGGCCTCAGATTTCCAGAACATCCTCAGATAGCCACACTCCTGATCTTCAAAACCATGCATGATGATTAGGAAATGGCAAATGTAAATAGAAAAGGATATTTCCTAATGAACTATGCTATCTGTTTTTCAATTTTCAAAGAAAATAGTTCACCTCCAAAGATAAGTGGACTTTTCACCTTAATCTAATTGAAAGACGCTAAAAATCACTTATTGGCTGCCTTTGTAAAAACCCAGTACTTAATATTCCAGAAACAGCACCTCCACTCATTTTAGATAATGAACTATGGCAATTGTATTGTATCAATGTAATGCATATACATACCACTGTTTTATTATCTCCAAAATAACAATGCTGCATCAAAATTATAATTAGAACTACATGAAATTTTCCAGTAAAAGAGCAATTCTCACCTGTGAATAAGCTGTGTGAAATCTCTTTAAAGATATCTTAATTAATAGGAATTCAAGATTAAAAGGCCATTTTTATACGAAATAAAATTCTTAATTTGGAATTTCCTTGATATATATGGGTGTGTGACTATTTACACTAATAATATAAAAATGTTTTTTTAGTTATTGGACTTCCACTTTGGTGATACAGATTCTCCAGTAATTTCTTGGGGAAAATTACATGGGAAATTCTTGTACACTTGAAGATGTCTTTTTTTTTTGTAAGATGTCTTTATTCTGCCATCACACTTGATTGAAAATTTGCTCATGCATAGGATTCTAGGCCGGAAATAATTTTTCCTCTGTCAGAATTTTAAAGAAATTAGTCTATTGACTTCGAGCTTATAAATGACCTGGTTCTCCCCTCCTCCTTCCACCAGTCTAGAATCTCCTAAAATTTTTCATTTATCCACAGTTCTCTGAAATGTCATGGTGATTTTTCCCTCTATCCCCTTTGATGGGTATTTTCCTGTATAAATTGGTCTGAGTTCTCAATGGGACCTTTAAATACAGAATCTACTATATTTCTGTTCTGAAAAATTTTGTGGTAATATTTATTTTATAATTTATTCTGTTCCTATTCCTTCTTTCTGAATGGTGCTCTAAATTTTTAATCTATATTTTACCTTCTCCCCCGTCCTTTTTTTCTACTTTAATACTACTTTTTCATTTCCTACTTGTGGGTAAAATTCTTTAATTTTATGTACTTATATTCTGCAGGTTTCTTTTTAACATTTCTATAGCTCCAAACACATAACATATAGTCAGTTAACTGATTACTATTAAATTCTGAAAACTTATACCACTTTTTGGCACATTCCATTTTTTGGTGTAATGATTTTTTCAGTCAATATTACACTAAATAAATACAAGTAGTTAATTCAGACAGTACAATTTCTGATAAGGTGCAGTCTTCATTCTGATATGTGCCTGTCATCTCTTGAGGCTTCATGACTTAGTGATCAGAGATACGAATAAGTAAGGAAGCTAAAAGTTCAGAGAGGCTGCAGAACTAAGAAGAGACGGAGATAGGTAGGCCAACCAGGGTAATCAGGCTGTCAGGCAGAAGAGTATTAGGGGCAATCAGGCAGGGAGGCAAGTGGTTAGGAGCCAGTAGTCCTGGATTGTGTGAGGGTGTCCTAACCCGGCAGTTGGACATCCCTCTCACAATCCGGGACTGCTGACTCCTAACCACTCGCCGGTTTAGGCCTGATCCTGCAGTCGGACATCCCCTAAGGGGTCCCAGATTGGAGAGGGTGCAGTCTGGGCTGAAGGACACCCCCGCTGTGCATGAACTTTGTAGTATACTAACTAGTATAGTTAATAATTTAACATGAAATGTAACTTCTAAATAAAATCTGCAGTTCTTTGAGAAATGTTTTAAATCTTTCTCAATTCTTTTCCACATCACAGAAAAGTTAAACAAGTGTAAAGAGTAATCTAACATGCACAGAGAAGTAAGTTTACTCAAGTGACAGTGAATAAGGAATTTGGGAAACGAGGCTGCCTTAGGAGGAAGTAGAGGAAACACCTGAAGGACAGTGAAGGTGGCCGGGACATCCATGTCACTCAATCAGGACATGCACCAAACTGGATATATAAGGAGGACAGGATAAAAAATTGGGGGGCTCTAATACCTCATCTATCTATGTTCCTAAGCACTAACCAGCTCCTGTAGCTGAAAATCATCCTTGGATATGACAAAATATAGCAGCTTCCACAAGATGGATTATATAAAAATGTCAAGTTGAGCAGATATGACTATTTTTGAAATCTGCTTTCTCCTAGAAAATTATGCATTATTTCTCCTCAATTTATTCTTTCTCAAATGTAATCAATTTCCCTCATATTACTCTAGCACAGGTCCAAACTCTCCATTGTCACTTTTCACCAGTAAGTCTGAATTCCAGCCATAATTATTTTTTCCCTGTGCTTCATGTCTTATGGGCCTCATTAAATATTTGTTTAATAATATGTATTTAATATACATTAACAATAAATCAGTATATTTTTTCTTCACTTAAGCCTTTTTTCTTCCTTCAAAAGAGAAGAGTATGCTCAATTATACACAGAATGTCATTCAGAGCACAATATCAAGGAACGACAACTAGTGAGGGAAGAGGGGGACTCAGAGAGTAACTCCCCTCTTTTAGTGATGCCAGGCCCCATTTACACTGTGTCTCTGTGTATCATAGATTTATCAGGCATATATATATATAATAAGAGAGGAATATGCTAATATTCCTCTATATAATAAGAGAGGAATATGCTAATTAGCCATTACGCCCTGAGGCGTAATGACCAGATCACAGATCAGCAGGAGGGTGGGCCAGAGAGGTAAAAGCTGGCTGTGGAGAGCTACAGGAGGGGGCAGGGCAGCAAGCTATGAGGGGAGTAGGGGGAAGGGGGGCAGGGGTAGCTACAGGAGGGTGGGGAAGGGGCGGAGAGCTACAGGAGGATGGCAGCTACCTACTGGTGCATGTATTTGTGTGTAGGGTTACTAGTGTATCTTACCTAATAATAGACAAACATGGTAATTGACCATACCTCCGCTACGCTTCCCAATGGCTAATCAGCAGGATATGCAAATTAACCCAACCAAGATGGGACCAGCAGCCCCTCTGGTGCACTAATTTTGTGCACCAGGCCTCTAGTTGTCTAAATAAGATGGTGACACTCTCACATAACAATTCCTCTTATCAAGAAGTACTCTTCAGAATTTTCAAGAAATTTTTGCCAATATATGGTGATTAATTCAAGTCCAAAATGTGTTTTGCTGCTAAACAGAGGTGGTAGTTATAATTCATCAATGTACTGAAGCTGTATAATTATGATGTTTTGTGTAGAGATTCAGTACATAATCGAGACTGCCATGGAATGTAACACATAATAAAAACACACTAAATAATTTTCCAGTGAATGGATGAATGTCTTCATATGCAGTTGGTTTTTCATTGAATAACAACAACAATAACAATTCATTGTTGCATGGGCCGGGTTGTTCTACAATACTGGAATAAGGTGCTGAGTAAAAGGGGCAGAGTGCTTGCCCTAATAGACAACTCATTCAGGAGGGATGAAACAGACAATAAATGAACTAAATAAGATCAAAAGAATAAGAGCTCTGAAATTAATTTTTAAAAATAACAGGGGAACTATTTTAAGTAGGGTGTTCAATTTAAGACTTTTAGAAAGTGACAGTTGCATAAGAGCCTGAACGAATTGAAGGGGGGGGGCATGGGTACAACTGGGGAAGAATAATTCCAGGAAAGAAGTAATGTAAGGGCCTAATTAACAGAGAAGGGTAAGAAGTGAGGTCAGAATCCCCTCATTCCTTTACAAAGCAAATGGCATACACCAAAGCTAAATTTGTTCTAAGAGCACCTCATTTCATAGTCAGTGCTTCACTGTATTATCTAGGCTTTAGCCCCTCCAGAGGGACTTGGTCAGGGTTGTGCTCATCTGTGTCCATGCAGAGCGAGCATCTCCTCTCTACAAAGAGACCCTCATAGAGTCACTTATACTACTTTTGAAACCTCCCAGCTGTAAATCTTGCTCTTCCCTATGTGTAATTAATTTCCTTTCACTCAGGGCAAAGCACAAACTAAAACAATATGAAAAGGATGTCCCTGACTCCTAGCTCACAACAACAGAAGAATTAATTAAAATTTTGATCTTCCCAAGTTGCATGATAACTTCAAGGTCAGCATGTTTTTGAGTTTATGAATTACATAATCTTAATGAAAGAGAATGCTCTAAATTATAGATGGAGACATTGAAATAACACTGCTTGTTTAAATAACATTGCTGTTTTTAAATAACTAATCATCTTGTAAACATCCATGTATTACTTGGGCAGCTATTGGAATTTTAAAAAATTTGGTTTACCAAGCATACTTTTAAACAGTTGAAGCTTTATGCACATCTTGTATTTCTAAAGACCTCTGTATTCAATATACTTTGTTGTTGCCTGTGGGAAACCTTTTGAAGTCTAAGGCTGCCTCTAATGTGTTCCTGTAATCTGTTGTCTGTTGACTCAAATCCAAACCCACTGCTCTGCTCAGCATGTCCCTCCCGCTTGATGTAATGCTGTTTATCATTATTCTTTGATATTAGTCTCTAGCTTTGTATACTCTCCCTGCACCTGAGACTGTTTCTTTTTCTTTCTTTCCTTTTTGAACACAGAGACAATGTCTTTGAGATCCTATCAGAAGCAGGTCCTGTTTAAAGGAAAGGTCGTTTTGCTGATGTTTAGATTAAGCCAAAAAAAAAGAGCATAAAATGTTTAAATTCTATTTCCATTTATGAGAACATTACATGTCATACTCCTAGATTAAGTGCTTGATATCTTCCATTTGAAAAAATATGTATCCTATAATTATAGTTAATTATTGTTTGTATCCTATTTAGATTATGATAAATCTTAAAATTCAATTATGTCCACTGAGACATTTACTTAGCTCTCATTTTTATACTTCTTGTTTTTTTTTTAAAAAAAATTGTATACCTAAATGGTGCCCCCAACTTCCTATTAGTTGATAAATGATTGTATTTTAATATGGTATAAATGGGAAATATAAGATGGAAAGAATATTAATCCTACTATAATATTCTTACTCATTCTTTTGAGCAACAATGAAGTTTCTTTTGAGCAACAATGAAGTTTCTTGAGTTTCTTGGGGATAAAAATGTTATCCATATTAAAAGTAGCATTTGGAAAATAAAATAACCCTGCTGAAATCATCTGTGTTCAATAGTTTCCTATAGATGCTAATAAATGCACAATATTTGCCTTTAATAACCTCATTATGCCCTAAATCAGTGCCTGGGAATGCCACACTGTATTTAAATCATGCTTTGAGCTTCCTTATCTCTTAAACCCTACCAGAAAGTTGTTTTCCATAATTGTTTTTGTGACATAAACTTTATTAGGCTTTGGAAGTTTCAGAGTTTGCCTTCCTATTGTTCTTTGACCTTGAGAGAATATAGCAGCAATGCTCCCTTAAACCAGTTTCGCCTTTAACTTCATTTCACTCCTCTTCTGTACCAAGCCTGCAACTCAGTTCAATTTCAGTACTCAAATCCAGATCAGTATAAAGTATTAAGACCATGATGGAATTTACAACAAATGTATCACAAATCTTTCAAAATGGATATGGATTAGGTAGTTTTGTTCAAATCAGAGTACCTCTAAATTATGTTTTTAAAAATATGAAGGATTTGGACTTCATTAAGAATGGTATTCAATAGCTTATATATTTCTCACTCCTTGGTAATGTCTGGCTATGCTTAAGTGTGCCAGATTAAGAACAGGCAAACAAAGCAGTCAATTTGATTCATGAAGGAGTGCTATTGTGCATAATTCATCCCTTGACTTAAATTTATTTCCATAGTGCTTATCAGAGAAACTAGATTGGATTTTCTATTTGTTAGTTGGCTGAAATTTGTTTTATTTTTTTCTCATATTCCTGCATTTTAGTTAGAGGATTATGACTGTTCCACTAGCTACTAAACTTTTCCTCTTTTATCTGATTGTTCCATATGATGACACCATTCTGCCTTTCAAATCTTATTCCCTGGTGCTCCAAATCACCTACTGTGACTCCTTCCAAGAGGCCATTAAAATATGAGCAGTGAGATGTTTCCATAATGTTCAGTAGGAGCTGAGATGTATCTTTTTTTTTTTTTTTTTTTTAATCATGGGCATCCTGAACTTTAAGCTTGTCCAAACTGCCAAGAGCTCTTTCTCAAAAGGAGCATATTGTCTATGGATCCCATTATCTGTGGATGATGGAAGGGTCTTTGTTCCAAGATTCTAAATGCCTGCACTGTGATTCACCTAATGGGTCCTGCCAGGGGCTCCAAAGATCATTTCTGCCTGCCACTGATGTGCCACTAACCATTGGACCTGCCGGATCACATGGTCTAAGTGTCACGTTGTTTTCAGGATAGCCTAGACCTGTTGCAGAGTCTCCTAGTGTTCTGAGCCCCATTCACAACTACCAGCTTTTGGGTCACTCGGTCAATGGGCCAAAGTAACACATTGAAATAAGGAATATGTTTCCTCCAAAATCCAAAGATGCCCATTAAACACTGTGCCTCTTTCTTGGTTGTAGGAGGAAGCAGAACTAAAAAGTTATTCTTTACATTGGAAGGGACATCTCAACATGTCCCTAGAAATCCTACTGAGTTAGGGGACCCTAAATTTTAGGCGGGTGCGCTTGGCTGATTTCTCCCATCCCTGTCTTAGAAGGCAGAACCCAAGGTGTCATGTGCTTGGACTGTCATCAGGAAGCTCTGGGGAGAATCTGCACCCAAGCTCATTTGCATGTTGCAGAATTCAGTTCCTTGTGGTTGTGTACTAAGACCACATTCCCCTCCAACTGTCACCTGGGAGCTTCCTGTCACTAAAGGCTCCCTGAAACAGTGCAGCGAGTGCTTCTCAGGCTTCCAGTCTCTGCTGCATAAATATTATGTACTGTGTAAGCTAAATTTAAATTATTTGAAATAAGATCAATTTTTAAAACTAAGCCTTAATTTAGGGCTTAAATAATACTTTGGTGGTTAAAATAAATACTTAAAATAGCTCTATTTAAATTCATTTGTAGAATCACTATTTCAAGATAAGAAATAAGACACTTGCATTCAATTCTCTCTACTTCTGTCTCAAGGATTAGGATTTCATTCTGTATGGGACGGTCTTGGTGTTTTTACCACACTGTGACTTTGAAACATTTTTATATTGATTAATTTTATCTTGTAAAATATTAAATCAAGATTCTGGTGACATATCAAGAGTTATCACCAATGTGTCAACAATGGCCATGCTTCCTTGTTCTTTTACACTTTCTTCCTGTAACTGTGCTCCACTGAAAACACATATTCATTTAGTTAGATACATACAAATAGCCTACTAAATTCCTACCCAATAACCATATTTTTCATTCAAGTTCCACTATAAAATTTTAGAAGTAATGTACCCATCATGGGTGGCTCACACCAATTTTTTTTTTTTTTTTCAGTGAGACAGAAGCACTGCATTGTTTTCAAGTGCTGGCAACTTTCCTATATCAACCCAAGTGCCACAGATGGGTTTCTGATTCTGTCCTCTAAAATTCAGTGTCCTGTGCTAAAATGCCTCTGATTTTTATTGAATCTGGTCAGGTTTTTCCGCCAACATTATTCCCTTCGTCATCGGCCCCTGTTGTGTCCACGCCACCAGTCGCTCCATCTGTGCATCTGTGTCGGTTGCTTGCATCCTTTGTGGCTTAGTTTTATATCTACTCAGTCAGCTGCATATGAACTTCAGTGCTTCCAGTCTGATAAAAGTGCACTGGGAATCTCCACTTTATTTTTCTTTTCATAATCTTGCTTGAGATAAAAATGAATGAACCTTTTTGTCTTTTTATACAGCTGCAATGCCTACTGACAACTTTGCAAATGAAATATTTAGAGGGTACAGTTGGTTCCAAGTGAGTGCAGATCAGGACATACTATTGTGCCTTAAGCAGGAGACAGATATTTTGAATCTACTGCAGTGGATTACTAAGAGACCTTCACTGGCAAAAATGCCTTCATAAATTATTGCAAGCATTACTGAAAAAAAATACATGTGTACACACTTGTATATTAATTAGCCTTTTCTCAAAAACCACAACATATCTCTGAGGTCTAATCAGTGCTTGTTTTCTGGGAAAAACTTGTTTAAAAGTATGTATGTATATATATACACTAGTGGCCCGGTGCACAAAAATTTGTGCACTCGGGGGTAGGGGGTCCCTCAGCCCGGCCTATGCCCTCTCGCAGTCTGGGACCCCTCGGGGGTGACCACTTGATGGCTTAGGCTTCCTCCCCAGGGGACTGGGCCTAAGATGGAAATCAGACATCCCTCTGGCAGCCCGGCAGCCCTCAGGGGATGTCCATTTGTCAGCAGGGAGCAGGCCTAAGCTGCAGTCAGACATCCTTAGCACTGCTAAGGAGGCAGGAGAGGCTCCCACCACCACTGCTGTACTGGCAGCCATCAGCCTGGCTTGTGTCTGAGCAGAGCTCCCCCCTGTGAGAGCACAGTGCCCACCAGAGGGCAGCTCCTGCATTGAGCGTCTACCCACTGGTGGTCAGTGTTTGTCATAGTGACCAGTCATTCCCAGTCTTTCTGCTGTTAGGGTCAGTTTGCATATTACTCTTTTACTATATAGGATAGAGGCCTGGTGCACTGGTGGAGGCCAGCTGGTTTGCCCTGAAAGGTGTCCCAGATCAGGATGGGGTTCCCACTGGGGTGCCTGGCCAGCCTGGGTGAGGGGCTGATGGCTGTTTGCAGCTGGTCACACCCCCTTCAGGATGGGGGTCCCCACTGGGGTGCCTGGCCAGCCTGGGTGAGGGGCTGAGGGTCTTTTGCAGGCTGGTGGCGACTGAAGCTCCCAGCCTCTTTTTTTTTTTATTCTGGGATTTCTTTACCTTCTATAGCTGTCACTGGAGATGAGAGCCAGCTCCAGATCTGAGGCTGTTGCCGGCTGAAAGCAGCTATCTGGGTTTGTTTAGCTTCTATAATTGAAACTCTGTTACCATCACTGGCACTCTAAGCTCTGAGGCCACGGCTGCCTGAAAGCAGGTACCTGGGGTTTGTTTAGCTTCTATAATTGCAACATTGTTGCATCCATAGCTCAGAGCCCAGCTGTGGCAGGCTGGGAACCTTGGTTTCCTCCATCACTGGAGCAAGCAAGCCTCATGTTCGCTTCAGCTGCCTGGCTGCCAGCGCCATCTTTGTTGGCAGTTAATTTGCATATCTTGCTGATTAGCCAACGGGAAGTGTAGTGGAGGTATGGTTAATTACCATGTTTGTCTATTATTAGATAGGATATATATATATATACACACACATGGAGAGAGATCTTAGATTAAATAATTTTTCAAATATAATGTTAATATTTCATAAATATATTTTACTAAATAAAAATATCATCAACTTATTGTTCAAAATAAAGAGAAAATACAAAGCGTGCCTCACTTACTGGGGATGTTCATTTCCTTATTTTTTAAAAAAGGTAACATTTGAAATTTTTCAGGCCACATATCCAAGGGAACAGTCAACATTTCTTATTTTTAAATGTCATTTAACTTGCAGTGCCATAGTAGCAAATTATTTGATCTCAAACAGTCTTTCTGATAAGCCTCATAGGCCATCATATATTAAGATTTTTGATAAAAGTATTCATTATAAAGTTTCAATATATCATGAAAACTATAACTATAAGCAGATTATCAAGTAAGGGATTACTGTTCTGGCCAGACTCAAAGAAGAGTTATCCTGAGCCAAGGCTCTTGACAAATATCAGTGATTCCTTCTCAAACATGTGTATTTTCCAGTTATATGTGTAGTATAACTGGTAAAAACAATGAATCTTGTAGACAGGGCTATCTATCAGGAGGTTAAAAGCCACTAGAACTACTGAGAACTATTTTAAATCACCTTAAAACATTTGAAAAGTCAATACAATTTCATAGAAGTATCTGTCCACCAATAAAAAATGATTTTTTAAAATAAATAATACTATGAACAAATAATAGATAACCATTCAGGTTTTAAATAAAGTGAAGATGATTTTTTATGGTAATACACTAAGGCTTCAACAACTATTTTTAAATTATAAAATCAAGGTAGAGAACACTGTGAAGTACAATTCTTTTGTGCAGAAAATGAGTTTTGGTATGAAAATAAAAAGGGATAGATACACACACAGAATTAATACACACCACTATATGTAAAGAAACAAACAAAAAAACTAAAACTTTAACTGATGTCAACTCTGAGTGTGACTAGAGTGTAAAAGGAGGCTGTAACTTTTTAGATTATAACTTTCTGTACTGTCTGTTTTTTAACCATGTGCACATACATACAATTTTAATGTGAATAAGTAGTAGAAACATTGGTCATTTCTATTTTCCTCTTTAGGTAATAAATAAATAAATTCATGCAAATAAAACTTCAAGAAATGCAAGACATATGAGTCCTTCCAAAAAAATTAATTACCAATAAAAATTAGCTAAATAAGACTAAATTTTTAAAAATCAGTGAGTAGAAATAAATAATGAATTAAATATTAAACACAGAACTGCTACAAAATAACCATTAGATATATGCTTAAGCATATTTTCTATAGAAATGTATGTAAATATTATAAACCATAATTATGTAAAAATAGTAACTGAAAAGCAAATTTGAAAAATAAAAGTGGGCAAATAGGAGAAAGTATCAGAGCAATGTTTTCTCCTTGTTCATACCTGGCAGTCTGCCCTCGGACCAAAACCAAACTTTAATTTAAAAAAAAATGACAACAAGCCCTGAATTAGTTTAGTAAAATTATTTTTTAATCAAGAAAAAATTTAGAATTAGTATCTTAACATTATGAAGAAATATTTACCACAAGTTTTAATAATTTGTTTTGTTCCATTTTCTTTCTTTTCATACAATAGAAAATTCAATAATTACTATTAAACCTATCATAAATTTATCTATGCATTATCTATTACCTATTTATCATCCTCTCATTTTCCTTTGTACATACATTAAATTATATCTATAATGATGTTATCTTAATATGAACTTGACAATTATTTCTAAATGATTGGGGTTTAGATATTTTAAAGGCTCTACTAATTATTTTTATGTATTCTAATTTCTTTTAACAAGTATGTATAATTTACATAAAACATTTATTTTGTTGTTTTAAAGAATATTAATTTTTCAGAATAAAGTATTATATTACTAGAGGCCCAGTGCACAAAATTAGTGCATCGGTGGGGGTGTCCCTCAGCCCAGCCTGCACCCTCTCCAATCTGGAATCCCTGTCACAACCCGGGACCGCTGGCTCCTAAGCACCCACCTGCCTGCCTGTCTGATTGCCCCTAACTGCCTCTGCCCTCCGGCCTGATGGCTGCCTAACCGCTCCCCTGCCGACCTGATCGTCGTCTATCTGCTTCCCTGCTGGCCTGATCACTTCCAACTTCCCTCCCTTGACAGCCTGATCGCCCCCAACTGCCATCCTCTGCCAGCCTGATCGCCTCCAACTGCCCTCCCCTGGCGGCCTAATTGCCACCTAACTCCTTGCTCCCCCCTGCCAGCCTGATCTCATCCCTAACTGCTTGTTCCCCTACGCCAGCCTGATAATGCCCCTGCTTGCTCACCCTTGCTGGCCTGATCTCACCCCTAACTGCTTGCTCCCCTGCCAGCCTGATCCTCCCCTAACTGCCTCTGCCTTGGCCCCTGCCACTGTGGCTTTGTCTGGAAGGAAGTTGGACATCCGGAAGATGTCCGGTCAACCTGATCTAGTTAGCATATTACCCTTTATTAGTATAGAAGACTGTCAAATATATGCTAAGAGAGTTGTTTAGAAGGCAGGTCATTTCTTCCACTGGGGTTGTGAGAATAAGCTTCACATAAGAGGGAAGAAGAAATACTCCAGATCTTTAAGAGTATATAAAATTCAGTAACAGAGTAAAATATCACAGCAAAAGTTAGGTGCAAGACAAATATATGTAAAATATAAGATACTAGAGGGTGGGGACCCTTGGCCTGGGTGGCAATCAGGGCCGATTGTGGCTGCCTCCCCCAGTCCCAATGGGGGTGATCAGGGCCAGCCGGGGGGATTTACCATGGGAGGTTGGCCATGGGATTGCACTGACCACCAGGGGGAAGCTCCTGCATTGAGCATCTGCCCCCTGGTGGTCAGTGTGTGTTATAGCGATTGGTCAATTGGTCATTCGGTCAACTGTTGTAATGGTCACTTAGGCTCTTATATATATAGAAGATATGTTGGAGAATGTATGACAAATAAAAAATTAAGCTTGACCAGCAGTTTTGTATAAAGAAGTACTGGTTGAGTAGGTAGAAATATGTGGATTGAGACAAATTTGCCAATGATATTTTTGTAGGCAAAAATAAAAACAAACAAATCAAACTGAGGCATCAGGAATTAAAGTCCTTTCCCTAAGATTGCACATTTTGTAGCTGATGGAGAAACTAGCAATCAATTCAATATGGGTCAATTAAGGAAACCATATGGTATTCTTCAGGAGGTGAGGAGAGACTGAATACCTTTTTTTAAAAAAATGTTTTTATTGATTTTAGAGAGAGAAAGGGAGAGGGAGAGATAGAATTATAGATGAGACTGGAAACATTGATTGGCTATCTCCTGCAACCCCCTACTGAGGATTGAGCCCACAACCTAGGCATGTGCCCTGACCAGGAATCAAACCAGCAACCCCTTGTTGCATAAGACGTTGCTCAATATACTGAACCAAACTGGTCAGGCAAGGCTGAATACCTTTTAATGGGAAAACCAACCAGTCAAGGAGGCACTTTGGTGGGCACCCTTGTGGTAGAGTAGGGCATGGGTGGAAAGAGAGAGCAGGGTGACACATCGGGGGGTAGTCAAGGCTAATGTCCAAGGAAGACATCAGGAAGAAGAAAACATAAGCTATGGCTGCTTCCAAATTTAACCTCTTCATAGGTTTCACTGGATACATTCCCTCTCACAAATGTAAGTCAATTTCAGTTTCTGACACATCATTAAATCCTTAAATGGACTAAGACCTGAGTTTCTAATAGCCATCTTACATTCTACTTAGAGTTGGCATGCAGGTTTTGATATATCCCAGGACTTAGCATGCAAAGTGGCTGAAGGGCATGTAAGAAAGCTTACGTGTGAAATTTAAATGCTAAGTTTAACTTATTCTGAACAATAACGAATTATAGCTAAAGAAAACCTGTCAATTCTCTAAAGAATCGCACTATCTCTTAATATGTATTATTTGTGTGTGAATGTGGATGTGTGGTTGAATTAATTGTCCATTTTCAAGCTCTATTTTCCTATGGGGAAAGCAGATGTGAACAAGTCATCAAAGGTTTTTACCAGTTATAACCTAGTGCTTTGTTATCTCCTTCATTGTTTGGGAACTAGACTGGGAGAGAGAGAGAGAGAGAGAGAGAGAGAGAGAGAGAGAGAGAGAGAGAGAGAGAGAGAGAGAGAGACAGGAACAGGGAGATAGAGATTGTGTGTGTGGTGATAGAGAGAAAGAGAGATTCTAATTATTCTTCATTTTCATTGATTCAAATCACTTTTAAGCTTCTTTTCTGAGTCACTTGCCTCCTAAATAATAAGACCGCTTGGAAATGTAAGGCACCAGAAGATATAAACATGAGCTTTAAAAGGATGTGCAACACCTGCAGGAAATGGTAATGAGTCAAACTTTAATGCCTTACCCAGATTCTATATAATCTTAATGCAAATGATGTGAAAGGAAGACAGACATGTCACTTGGGGTAGTTTTTTAAATGGCAGGAAAACACAGTCTGAAGGAAGCGTTTGTGTTTTTTTCTCATGATTTTCCAGTAAAATTATGATTGGCATGGCTGTCTGAGCTGGTCTGAAAGTCAGGCAACCTTGTAAATCACAAGTATTTAAAGATCTAGAGTAGATGTTCCTTCAATGATTGCTTTTAAATGAGTCTCTCCTACAGCTGGAATGCTTTGGTTCTACCTCTATAGGATGGTAATCACTTTTAATTTGTTTCGTAGAAATGAATTTTGGTTTAGTGATCTCAAACTTTGAGGATTTCTCTTCTTAAATCAACGTAAACCTTAGATTGTTTCAGATGTAGAAATCCATAGGGGCACCATGGGATGGAGAGGCACACATTGTCAGAACGAAGCCTCAGAGAGAAGTTAGTCTATTTATATCTGAGATGGAAGCCATCAGAACCCTGCCTGGGACTCTCCCCACTGCCCTTCCACCCTCCTAGGTCTGCACTGGTCACACTCACAACACAAAACACAAACAGAGCAGCTGCTTAACCCATGGTCATTTAACGAATGTGTGGCACGCATTATAGATTTTGTTTTCAACATTCCCTGTATCAAATAGTCACGCATGACAAGTGTATCTAACTATAGCTTCCACTGCCATCAGACTATCCAAAACTGGGGCAAGCCTAGTTAAAACATTAGCAAGTGTTAAAGGGGATACATTAAAGACATGTCAGTTCCTAAGTGAGTTTTTAACTCACGTTTTGGAAATAGTGCAGAAAAGTGCTCACTGTAGAAAAGGTGGGCACTACTTTGAGGTGCTGCAGGTGTCAGCCTGAGGAGGCAAATGGAACTTCCGTAAGTGGTCAGGTATTTCATTCTTCATTAAAGGGCTGCAGGTGACTGATCAGTATTTATAGATGTCGTAAAATGTTTCCCTCCACATCCCGCGTGGTTCAGGGTTCAATATCTGGAAGAGGAGCTGCACACAAATGAAGGAAAAAAGACAAGAGATAATTTGGAAATATTGGGGGACCAGGTGGGAAAGTCCAATTCAAAAGGAAGGACTTCCACCCGTGCTCAGTCCGCACCGACCTTTTATAGTGTGAGGTAAACAATGCAATGGTTACCATAGTTACAGTTCTTGTGAGTTTCACATGTTTATATATGCTGAAGGGTCCACTTCCTCCCCCCGGCTCTTCATTCTGTTCCTTCCCCTGTATTCACTGCCCACTGTGTTGGTAGACAGTAGGCATTCTATTGGACAACTGGAAGCTCTGTCTGAATGGTCTCCTTTGCCCAGCATCACTCTGATGCAATATAGTTCCTGTATCCTTGTCACTCAAAATGTGTCCTCTAGACCAGCTGTACTCTGCTCCTATATTCTCTACGGCTAGGTCTCAGACATGATATACTATTCATGTATAAGCAAGCCTTACAAGGGCTACCACCTTCTAGGGAGTTGTAAGTGATCAGATAGGAATAGAGGCTTGCACTCACCATAAAAGAAAATTATCTCTGCTTCTATAATCTTGGCTCTGCCATTCCATGGGAGGTTTCTGCATGTAGAATATTTTATGGATGCTCAGAAATCTCAATTATAGGTAAAGTAGACTGTATTCTTTATACAAAGACAAGGAGTGGTTTTCGTCCAAGCACCACTGACTTTATTAAAGTTTGAATTGCAAAAGTGTGCAAACCAAGATGTTTGCAAATGAGCAAGCGATATTTCTTAGTATCGCAATGATTAATCAATGAATCTAGGGTTGCAGTTTAGGATTTGACTAGGAAAGACAGCTTTCTACATTCAGAGGAGCTGCTGCTAGACCATACAGCACCACAGTGAGAAATAGGGAAAAAAAAAGATGTACTTAATTACTCATGATACCTTATTTCTATCAGTTGGAAAACAATATTAGTTTTCTATTACTGCTGAAACAAATTGCCAAACACTTAGCAGCTTAGAACAACACAAATTTATGATGTCACAATTCTGCTTTTCACAAATCTATATGTAGAGTGTGTAAGCAGTTTTCTCTATAGGTTTCCAAGAGCTAATAGCAAGGAGTTAGCCAAAAGAACTCGTCTTCTGGGAGGTCAGGAAAGACTACTTCCAAGTTCATTCAGGTTGGTGGCAGAGTAAATTTCCTCGCAGCTATAGGACTGAGGTCCACATTTTCATCATGGCTCTCACCTTAACTCCTACAAGTCTCTCTCTGGGCCGGCATGTGGACTGGTCCATCTCAGCACCAAGAGTAACATTAAATTCATGCTTGGACTCTGACATACTCTTCCTCTACATCTCTCTTGTCTATTTCTTATAATACACTAGAGCAGGGGTGGGCAAACTTTTTGACTCGAGGGCCACAATGGGTTCTTAAACTGGACCGGAGGGCCGGAACAAAAGCATGGATGGAGTGTTTGTGTGAACTAATATAAATTAAAAGTAAACATCATTACATAAAAGGGTACGGTCTTTTTTTTTTTTTTTTAGTTTTATTCATTTCAAACGGGCCGGATCCGGCCCGCGGGCCGTAGTTTGCCCACGGCTGGGCTAGGTGCACAAAATTCATGCACTCGAGGGGGAGGGTCCCTCAGCCCAGATTGCGAGAGGGTGCAGTCCAGGCTGAGGGACCCCACCAGTGCATGATCGGGGCCACGGAGGAATGTGGGAGGTTGGCCAGCTGGAGAGAAACCACGGAGGGCTCCAGGGTGTGTCTGGCCCGTCTCACTCCATCCCGATCTGCTGGACCCCAGCAGCAAGCTAACCTACCAGTCTGAGCGTCTGCCCCCTGGTGGTCAGTTATGTCATAGTGAGCAGTTGAGTGGCCTTAGCATATCATTAGCATATTATGCTTTGATTGGTTGAATGGCCGACCTGATGACCAGACAACCGGACACTTAGCATATTAGGCTTTTATTATATAGGATTTCTCTGACTACCCTCAGAGAAAGTTCTCTGCTATTAAGGGTGCATGTGAGTAGACAAGAGCCACCTGGGTAATGCAAGGAATCAGCCCTATCTTAAGGTCTGTAACCTCTGTTTCATCTGTGAAGTCCAGTTACCATGTAACATAACATATTTGCAATTTAAAGGATTAGAGCATCGCATCTTCAGGGTGTCACATAGTTCTTATATTGTTAAAGCAATAAAGCTTGAGGGCACCTACCAGAAAATTTTGAAATAAGTAAGCAATTATATTATATCTATTATGTCAAAGATACCTCCCTACATATGGAACCCTGAGGCACTGCTGAACCATAAACAGCAGCTCTGACCTACAGGCAGTTCAACCAAGTCTTGGATGTATACCAGAAACTCAGGTGTACTGTTAAAGCTCAGCTTATGCAATCACCTTCCACACTGGTGCCATTTCCCAAAATTTCTTGCAAAATTACGCAACTAATTAATGTCAGAGCCAATACTTGCCTCCAAATATCTCACTTTTTACCCCATGACATGGATAGTGTTTTTCCATTGCTTTTAAATAAAATAATGGTAAACAGTGAAGTAACAATAAGGTTAACTTTCTAAGTGCTCTTTGTAAAGAAGTATAGTATTCATAGAAATAGTATAAAATTATGCTCTATGTAATACCTATTAGAAAATTAATCATTAAGTCAGTAGGACTATTGGCTGGGAGCTTACCAACTAATGATTTTAGTCTTCATAGAATGATATGTTTCAACTGCATAATGAAATATTTAATGCAGAACACTAAACCATTAGGTAAGCAATTACAAAAAAGTGATAATCATAAAAACAGAATGCTTAAATACATTGAGGATAGTGCAAACTTGTTAACATAGATATATTCAAACCAATCTGCAAATTTATTTATTTCACATGTTCACAATGTACAAATTCTAGGTCATTTATTCTTCACTACAATCAAATTCTCCCCACATATGGAAAAATTCTGTTTGCTGGGCTAGAGGAATTCTAATTTCCTTTTATGCATATTCACAACTGTGCTGCCAAAGAAGCCGTCAATTTTTCCTTTTTATGTAGAATAAGTCTGAATAAATGAGAGAATATAAGAATGGATGATGTCTATTCCTCCCTTTAAAACTGGAATATATATTTCCCCCAATGTGGAAAGAAATGAAATAAGTAGCATGGTAAATTATAATCACCAGTGAACAAATAATAGTTTGCATTTTCCCCTTTTTCACATAGCTGCAATGATCTGCACATTTTTTGCCAGGCAGTAACAAAAAACTCTGAACTCCTTAGAATTTTCTATTCTCTGCCACACTATATTAATTGTGGAAAATAATTTCATAATCTATTAAGCTCTAATTGCTCTTGCAGTGGTCTTTTGGGAATACCTATGGTGCATTAATATTTTGGGAGAGCTAGTCTAATAAAATAGATAGGTATTTGCCTCTTAAAATCCATATAAAATCCCACATTCTCCATGGAATCTTTGAATGCCCACCTTTTTCTCATTCCTATGGTACTCCAGAAATAAAATCATTCTTTCCCTACAAATGCCATAAAATTATATGTTATTCTTATGTCATGTTAGATAAAATAGATGGAGAGAGAATAAATGGGATATAGAAAGAAGAAGAAGAGAGAGAGGAGATATATGCTTTCCTATTAGATTTTGAGACCATTTTGTCTTGGTCTTGAGACCCTATTTTGCATCTTGACTACTTAGCACCAAGCCTGATACACAGCAGGAGATAAAGACACTCAATAAGGACATGGATGAATATTCGAATGCTTTTGGTTATCTGTTTCAGTGAGAAGCAAAATATCATGACTGCGGGGAATTTATAAAAACAAATACTTTCAGTAGATGAACATTATTAACCCCTAAATGACAATAGTAGATAAGGAATCACCTATTCTTCTAAATTACAAATGAAGACCTAGAGACAATTATCAGTACATATCTCTATGATTTTTCACCCAAATAGGGAAGTGCTGGGACCAGAATTAGATGTTGGGTCATTAACTCCTTTTTCAACAATACCATCCTGCTTTTTTAACTTAAGGTGAAGAATATATTTTCAAACAGAAAGCCATTGTAGATAGAAGATGAGCTAAGACTTTTGAGTAATTGTAATCTATTTATGATGTTTTTCTAATATTTTTTTTTCTTAAAATTAACATCCATACAGACCAGGGAGACAAGGAGGACTCTAGTGTGATAGCTCCAGGAAATTCCACCCTGAAACATCACTGGTGGGGCTTTAGCTGTTAATGTATATGTTTCTAAAACTTGATAGAATTTCATCAACTCTACAATGCATTAGAGTCTGAGGAGAGAAATAAGAGCCTCAGAGGTGTATTACATCGTAATATGTTGTTTGTCAACTTTTTTTTTTTCAAATCACAAACCTTTTAAAACTTTGGAGTTGAAATATGGGCACCTTGTATGTCAAAAAAATAAACTTTATTCGTATTCTCCTTACTTACTGCAAAGAATCTTTAAGGTACCTGGGGTACTGAAAATCACAGCATAATAATGTGTCTCTGTTGCTCAGTAAAGAATAAATTCTACCATTGACTAATTCAATCTTCTCAAGATATTTTTAAATCAGTTTTTGCTGTTTAAAGAGTACTCTTAGAAAAAGTTTCTTCCAAAAATTTCTATTTATTGGTCATTATTTAAAACAAATGATTTTGTAAAAATAATCTATCATAAAATTTTGATATACTAGATATGTTAGTTAACAATACTATGGAACATTATTTATAGATGTGAATATTTGGGGAACAGCACATTGAACAACTCACATTCCCCATGGTCTTGATTCTTTGATAAAAGTAAGTAAAGAATTTATGGAAGATTAGTTGAGAACTCAATAATTTCATAGAAGATAGGATTTTAACATATATTTCTGCAGTTTAAGTTATTTAGTAATTTATAATTAAAAGTATTTCCACTATTTAAATACATTCAACAATTATTTAATTAATTTCTTATATATGGCTATCACTATTCAAAGTGTTAGAAATATAATAAAACAGAAAGACAGTCTCTTAGGAAGCTCAAATTCTATGTAGTGGAGGATTCAACAAACAATCAAATAATTAAGCAGAATAATTAAATGATAGAAAAGAAACACATAGGGTAAAAGTAGACATAATATGTGGGAGGGAAGGTGGTCTGAGTTATTTCAAATAAGGTGATCAAGTCAGACTTCTCTCTGAGAAGGTGACAGTTGATGTAGGGAATGAAGAATAAGAAGTAACAAAGAAACTTGAGGGGAAAAGTTATCTTTATCAGAATTAGAAATAGAGGGTGAACTGTAAAAGTAAATTATACTTCTGAGTGTTTGTTACCATTTCCCCGAGAATAGTCTAAGAAATTCTCTAAAGACTACACAGGAGCCCAGCCAGCGTGGCTCAGTGGCTGAGCGTCAACCTATGAACCAGGAGGTCAAGGTTTGATTCCTGGTTGGGGCACATGCCTCCTAATCCCCGGTGTGGGGCATGCTGGAGGCAGCTGATCAATGATTCTCTCTCATGATTGATTTTTCTATCTCTCTCCCTCTCCATTCCTCTCTGAAATCAATAAAAATATTTTTAAAAGACCACACACACACACCATCACCATCACCATCATATCATCAACATCTTCATTCTCTTTATGGTGGATTTCAGATAGAGGTGGATTTCTTTAAGACTGTATAAAGTCCATCTCTATAGAATCATTCAAACGGCGTTACTCCACCACGCCATGGAGATGTTCTCTCCAAAATTTTTAACAGTCATTTCCTCACCAGCTAAGTCCTAATTCACTAATTTCCTCCTTCTTCCCTAGACTACTGCAACAGTTCCCTAAAAGGAATTATTCTTTCCAGTATGTTTTTCTCAAAGGTATTATCTACCAGTTTATAGAATTAATTCTTAAAACTGGTAATCTGTTGACATCATTTATTTTCTATAAAACATCTTGTCCCTCACAATAAATTCCAACCCCTTAATAATCCTATATAACAGCAGTTCTCAACCTGTGGGTCATGACCCCTTTGGGGGTCAAATGACCCTTTCACAGGGCTCGCCTAAATACATCCTGCATATCAGATATTTACATTACAATTCATAACAGTAGCAAAATTACAGTTATGAAGTAGTAATGAAAATAATTTTATGGTTGGGGGTTACCACAACATGAGGAACTGTATTAAAGGGTCATGGCATTAGGAAGGTTGAAAACTACTGCTATATAATAAAAGGCTAATATGCAAATTGCCCCCTTGAGAGTTCAACTGGGAGACCAGGAGTTTGATCGCTCGCTATGACATGCGCTGACCACCAGGGGGTGACGCAGAACATGGAGGAGGTCAGGAGGAGGGGAAGCAGGGAACCTGATTGGCCCTGATCACCAGCCAGGTCTAGGGACCCTACCCATGCACGAATATCATGCACCAGGCCTCTAGTTTTATGTAAGTGTATGACCATATGAGACACACCTCACCCTGCCAGCATCTCACATGCCAGGAACTCTAGACACGTGTCACTCTTATGTCAGAGCCTCTGCTCCTGTTTTGCCTTCTACTACGGAAGTACTTCACCATCATTTTCTCCAGCCCATCTCCCTGATCACAAATCCTACTCACTTGCCATCATCACCATCACCATCAATGATACCTGTCTTAGTTACGTGCCAGCTTTTGAAGAGGCAATGCAGTAAACTGATTCAAAATCAGGCTTTAGATTTATATTCTCTTGTTCAAATCACAAATTTACCTTACACAAGCTCTCATTATCCTCATTATTTCCATTTCTTATTTTTCCCCATAGTATTTATTCTTAAACTAGAGGCCTGGTACATGAATTCGTGCACGAATCAGGGCCAGCTGGCCGTGGAGGATGACTGTGGGAGTGCACTGACCACCAGGGGGAAGCTCCTGCATTGAGTGTTTGCCCCCTAGTGGTCAGTGCATGTCATAGCAACTGGTCGTTCGGTCGTTTGATCGCTTAGGCTTTTAGATAGATAGAAAGATAGATGATAGATAGATAGATAGATAGATAGATAGATAGATAGATAGATAGATGGATGGATAGATAGATAGATATAAAATGCCAGACAATGTCTTATGGAAAAACATAGATGGATAATGTTATTGTACTTTTTTTATATTTAAAGACAATCTTTTAGAGCACCTATAGATTCAGAGCAAAATTAGGAGTAAGGTAACAGATTTCCCATATACCCTTTGCTCCCCCCACATGCATAACCTCCCTCATTGTTATCATCCCTCACCAGAGTGGTACATTTGTTAACAATTGATAAACTTACATTGTCACATCACAATCATCCAAAGTCTATAGTTTACCTTAGAGCAGTGATGGCGAACCTTTTGAGCTCAGCATGTCAGCATTTTGAAAAACCCTAACTTAACTCTGGTGCCGTGTCACATATAGTAATTTTTTGATATTTGCAACCAAAGTAAAACAAAGACTTGTATTTTTGATATTTATTTTATATATTTAAATGCCATTTAACAAAGAAAAATCAACCAAAAAAATGAGTTCACGTGTCACCTCTGACACGCGTGTCATATGTTCACCATCACTGCCTTACAGTTTACAATCTATGGGGCTTCTTTGTTTTATTTTGTTGTTTTTTTAAATATATTTTTATTGACTTCAGAGAGGAAGGAAGAGGGAGAAAGAGATAGAAACTTCCATGATAAGAGAGAATCATGGACTGGCTGCCTCCTGCAAGTCCCCCACTGAAGATGGAGCCCACATCCCGGGCATGTGCCCTTGACTGGAATTGAACCTGGGACCTTTCAGTTCTCAGGCCAACGCTCTATCCACTGAGCCAAACCGGCTAGGGCCATTCTATGGGTTTGACAAACATAGAATGACATGAATCCATGGTTATAGTATTGTACATAATATTTTCACTGCCCTAGGAACCCTCTGTGCTCACCCATTCATCCCCCTCCTATTCCCCAAACACTAGCAAGCACTGATCTTTTACTGTCCCCCACAGTTTTTCTACAACATCATGTAGTTGGGATCATACAGTATGTAGCCTTTTCAAATTGGCTTCTTTCACCTATGCATTTAAGTTTCTTCCATGTATTTTCATGGATACCTCACTTATTTTTAGTGATGAATAATATTCCATTGTCTGGATGAATCACAGATTATTTATCCACTCACCTACTGAAGGACACCTTAGCTGCTTCCAAGTTTTGGCAATTATGAATAAAGCTGCTAAAATATCTGTGTGCAGGTTTTTGTATGGACATATGTTTTAAGTACCTTTGCAGATGAGGAAACACAGACTTATTACTTAGCACTATGCATTCTAGGGAATAAGTGGAAGAGCTGGGTTATAAATCATAGCTGTCTAATATTAAAACCTGTTCTTTAACCTTTTAGTATCCCTGAAGCTAAAACTCAGTTTTGAGATGCTTTTACCAGGAAATACTTTCTACTGTGTCTGTCTCTTTGACTTCTGAAACCTTTGCCCAAAGCCCTATTATTAAACTGCATCATTAAAAACTAAACTACAATTATCTGATTATGTAACTGTCTCTTTGAATGATATCTTGGAGCACTGAGAGTAAAAGAAACATTCATTTTCTTTCTTTGCACTCCTAGCACACAACAGAGTAACTTTCATGTATTAAGCAATCTATTTTTAAAATTAATACATGAGCGACTGGCTGAAGTTATCACAAATTACCCTTCAGGATAAGTGATGAGTGTGTGTGTGTGTGTGTGTGTGTGTGTGTGTGTGTGTGTGTTGAATATTTTAACAGAGATACCTTTCTGTAACAAAATGGTATTTTCTTAAGTTAATTATAAAATATTATTATTGTATAAAATATATTGGTTTGTATTTAGTTTCATTACAACTATAAATAAATTTCCCCAAACAATCTCTAAGATGCACAATGGATAACTATTTTCTATTATACCAAATTAGAGGCCTGGTACACGAATTTGTGCATGGGTAGGGTCCCTCAGAGTGGCCTGTGGGGATCTGGCTGAAACCCGCAGTCCAAAGCTGCCTGCTGCTCCTGCCTGCCGCTCCCACTCATCCTGGTCCCACTGCACCTGCCGCAGGCTTGCGCCCAATCAGTCCTGATCCGGAAAGGCTCATGCCACTGCAGCAGTGCTCACCAGCCAGCCATCTGGCACCCTCCCAAGAGGAGTGGCCTGCAGGATTGGGCCAAAACCAGCTCTTCAACATCCCTGAGAGGTCCCGGATTGCAAGAGGCTGCAAGCCAGGCTGAGGGACCCCACTGGTGCACAACTGGGGCCAGGAAGGGCCCACAGGAGGGCTCCAGGGTGTGTCTGGCCCTGTCTTGCCCAGTTCCAATAGGCCAGACTCCAGCAGCCAGCTAACCTATCGGTTGGAGCATCTGCCCCCTACTAGTCAGTGCACGTCATAGCAACTAGTCGACCAGTTGACTGTCTGAGCCCTGGTGGTCAGTGCATGTCATATCGAGTGGTTGAGCCACCTTAACATATCATTAGCATGTTATGCTTTGATTGGTTGAACAGCTGACCTGTCACTGGATGACCGGACACTTAGCATATTAGGCTTTTATTATATAGGATGATAATTTCCTAAACAAGTGATATATATTTTTTAAAAAAGAACACTAATCCTCTTTTTACCTAATTTAGCTAATTCAAGTAATAATATTTTTGTAACCTTGACAGAATTATGAATGTTAATAAGCTTAAAAGGGGGAAAGAGAAAAGGAAACCTTTTACTCAATAATAGAAAACCTAATGATTTTATAAATAAGAAACACACTTTTTAGCACAGCTCCTCTAATTAGCTCAATCCCTCCTATGAATTGGTGCTCCAAAAATATTAACAGTTGTGTATTATTAGCTTTGTTGCACTGTATTTTTGTCTGTGGACTCTGTTATCATCAGCAGCATTATTTCTTTACTCTGCCTAGTTGTAATGTACATAACACTCAACCCCTCCCTTCATGTAGATATTGCATATTATAAAACAACTTCCTCAATTCTATGTGTCATTAAAACTAAAGTGCAATAGCCTGGCTGGTGTGGCTTAGTGGTTGAGCAATCAACCTATGAACCAGGAGGTCATGGTTCAATTCCCAATCAGGGTGCATGCATTGGTTGTGGGCTCAGTCCTTATTGGGGGGCATGCAGAAGGTAGCCGATCGATGATTCTCTCTCATCATTGATGTTTCTATAGCTCTCTCCCTTCCTCTCTGAAATCAATAACAAAGATATTTTAAAAAACACACAAAAATCCTGAAGCACAATAATTCAATAATGTTAGTTTGCTTCCTTTACTTCCAACCTTCATTATGTGGAAAGGAAGACAAAACTTTTCATGTTGGTCAGTTATACATAAATTTTTGCTGCTTAATTAATATAATCATTCAAAAATACCAATACTATGGAACAATGGAAGTCCACAGAAATATTATTTTAATTCACATACCAAAGAAGTATAATATATTTCTAATCAATATTTCATGTAAGATGAGGAGCATTTGGCATAGATATAACGCTTTAAGTGAGGGTCACTGTCAAGGGCCTCAGATAAATCTGAGGTTTTCCTAATTAGTGTAATTCGGCACAAGTTCTGACTTCTTTCAAACCTTTCTTCCCTTGCTAGCAACGTTATGATATTAATCAGAACAATACTATTGAAGAACTACTGCTAATCTAATACAAAAAAGTCTTTTGAGCTTAACATACAAAAAATGTGTATTATTCTTAAGATCATTGTGGATAATACCAAGATGCATTAATGAGTGAGTTTCACTGACAAATACTTTATGTTCTTTTATTGAGCAAATTGATATGGCAGTTATAATCTTCATTTATCTTTGCGCATCAGGCATATTATCACTAAAAATATGCACTAAAATATTTTAAATGTTTATATCGTCAAAAGCTAGAAATAGAAAGTGTATCCTAAGAGTAGACAATTGCATACTGTAAAGGGAATTAATGATTTAGCATTAAGCATAGCAGCATAGATCCATCTCAAGCAATAATCAAGAGAATCCAGGTGCAATGACTAAAAATTGCATGATTCCATGTATATATAAAAACAAAAAACAGGCAACCTAATCTTTAGTGTTGGAAGTAAGCATTGTATCTACCTTTGTGCAGATAGTGACTTAAGTAGAGTAGGAGGCATATGGGTCATGGGAGTGTTGTTTCCTTTGACCTGAATACTATTTACAAGGGTGTGTTCACTTTGTGAAAATGTATATAACTGTACATTTCTGATCTTTGAACATCTGTGCCTATATGATATATTTTTAAAATGTATTCCAAAGCATAATTAACACTAAGTGAAAGCATCTGAAATTTAATAACATTTAAAAATACAGAAGTTATTACTAATTAAGAGAAATAATGTACATTTATCTAATTATTAAACTCCTACATTTTTTGCTTTATTTTTTAGAACTCTTGGTTTGGAAAAATGAATAAAAAGCATAACCCTAAGAAAGTTTGCTAGCTCAACACTATGTTTAGACCCCCAAAATTACAATTTATTATTGATGTAGAATATAATATATATCATTATACCAAATGATAATTTCCTAATATCAAATGATATATATTATATCCTATAATATAGGATATATGACTAGAAATTTAAAACTGTATTTTAGTTATTTTGTTTCATTGATTCTGAATATGAAAACAATAATTATTTGTTATCTCATAAATGCATGTTGAACTACAGAGGTATGTTCTTCTCATGTTCCACTCAATTGACTTCTAGGAGAATAAAGATTGACCTCATTTTAATTAGAAAATCATTTTTTTCATGCTGCACTGATTTTAATATTTTGTGAATTTGTATACTGCTTCTAATTAATTACTCATAACTTCACTGACCTCCTTATCTTGATTTAATGAATGTTTTTCTATTTTAATGAGTAGTACCTTTATTAACTATCTACTTATACAAAAACCCTGGGTGGTGTCCATCAGGACCAGACCAGAACTTCGACCAAGCGGAAGGAAGTCAGTCCAGCAGAGGGTGTTTTGGCAACTGGGAAACAGCTGTGCCCTCCCCCAGTTGTTTCCCGGAGCTGTTTCCTGTAAGGGCGGGGTTTGAGGCAGCAACCCACCCTGGGAGCGTGGCGGCAGATCTTTATAAAGTGTGCCTCACCAGCATGGCCAAGGGTGAACCTGAGTGGGGGCGGCTGAAAGGCTTAGAAAAGACAGACAAAAGAATGAAATATGGGTCTGGTTGGGACGCTGCTTCTCTGAGAGACAGCGGCCACACCCACAGCTATACCTTTATTTTATAGCAGATGCTACAAAAGTAAGGGCAAAGTAAGGGCGTGACCAAGATGTTTACAACATTCTCCTGGTTTTCAATCCTACTCAACTACATGCACCTGAACTCTATCAAGCCTACATCACTCAGGCACCTGGGGCCACCTGTTCAGACAATAGATTCAAGCTTACAACTACAGCTGTTGGCTATAATTGTGCTGGAAGGGCCCTGCACTCCAAGCTGGGACTTGCACATGGCAATGAGAGGACTGTGCCCTCTCATCAATCCAAGGCCTGAACCTGTCCAAAACATTGTAGCGGCTCCCCACAATAAAGTTTTAATTCTGTTTCTTTGTTACTAATGTTGTGGCCCCACCCCATAACAAAGAAACAATTTCTGGAGGATGAGGCCCAGGAATCAGGATTTTAAAAAGATTCCCAGGTGATTCTAATGTGCAGCCAAGGTTGAGAACTACTGCTACAGGTAATATTAAAAATATATCTAATCGTGCAATTCTTTGTCCAAAAAATGCGCAGGTTCAAAAATTAAATGAAGAAAATTTGGATATACTCGGAGGTTTTCACACATATTTGAGTGATGATTCCATTGATTCCACAGATGATGCTGAAAAGGAAAATTTTCCCATCGAATTTTTTAATAGTATTACTCCTTCAGGAATGCCCTGTCATAAATTAAAATTGAAAGTGGGTGCAATCATCATGCTATTGAGAAATCTCAATAGTAAATGGGGTCTTTGTAATGGTACCAGATTTATTGCCAAAGATTATGACCTAACATTATCGAAGCTGAAATATTAACAGGATCTGCAGAGGGAGAGGCTGTTCTGATTCCAAGAATTAATTTGTCCCCATCTGACACTGGCCTCCCATTTAAATTGATTCGACAACGGTTTCCCGTGATACCAACATTTGTGATGACTATTAATAAATCACAAGGACAAACTCTAGACAAAGTAGTCATATTCCTACCTGAACCCGTTTTTGAACATGGTCAGTTATAAGTTGCTTTCTCTCGAGTTTGAAGAGCATGTTAAAGTTGTAAGTACTTCATCACACGGGAAATTAGTCAAGCACTCTGAAAGTGTTTTCACTCTTAATGTGGTGTACAGGGAGATATTAGAATAAGTTTAATCACTTTATCAGTCATTGTTTGCATCACTGTTGTTTTCATATCATGTTTTTGTTGTTTTCATATCATGTTTTTGTCATTTTTATATCATGCCTCTGTTGTTGTTATATCCTTTTGTTACTGTTTATTAATAAATTTATATATTATTTTCATATACATTTTACTAATTTCCTTTCATCTCTCACACTACGATTATAGAGAAAGGGCAAATAGCAATATTAAAATATTTCTGCTAATTAATTCACTTTTTTAAAAATATATATTTTATTGATTTTTTACAGACAGGAAGGGAGAGGGATAGAGAGTTAGAAACATCAATGAGAGGGAAACATTGATCAGCTGCCTCCTGCACACTCCCCACTGGGGATGTTCCCGCAACCAAGGTACATGCCCTTGACCGGAATCAAACCTGGAACCCTTGAGTCCACAGGCCAATGCTCTATCCACTGAGCCAAACCAGTTAGGGCAATTAATTCCCTTTTAATGTGCATGAATTTCGTGCACCGGGCTACTAGTAATTTATAAAAGTGATATTTTAAAGGTCTTACTTCTTAAAAATGTTTGTAAGTATCTTGAATTTGTTGAAATAATGCTTCTTTTAGCATTTGATAGGTTTTGATTAAATTGATTTTACATCTATATATTTTGTGTTCAATGAGAAATAGCCAGATAATACCTCTGCCCTGGTAAAACATATACTGTGTATATGAAATATTTTGTATTATGAATATAAAGCAGGGGTCCTCAAACTTTTTAAACAGGGGGCCATTTCACTGTCCCTCAGACTGTTGGAGGGCCTGACTATAGTTTAAAAAAAAACTATGAACAAATTCCTATGCATACTGCACATATCTTATTTTGAAGTAAAAAAACAAAACGGGAACAAATACAATATTTGTATTTGCATGTGGCCCGTGGGCCATAGTTTGAGGACCCCTGATATAAAATATACTTGATAGACCAAGTAATCCTATATAATAAAAGCCTAATATGCAAACTGACCAAACGGCAGAACAATCGGTCACTATGATGCACACTGACCACCAGGGGCAGATGCTCAATGCAGGAGCTGCCCCCAGCCCATAGGTTTCAGGCCAGCCAAGGCAGGAGCCAGTAGTGCCCCCCAATCACCCTGCCAGTCGCCTCACAAATCGTCCCTGATTGCCAGCCAGGCCTAGGGACTCTACCCATACATGAATTTCGTGCACTGGGCCTCTAGTATATACATATATATATATAAGCATCAGAAGGTATTATCAAAGGTATAAATTTTGTGGTTGAATTTCCAGAATGTTTCAGGTCCCCAAATACCTATCTTTATAGCAATTTCGAAGGATGGTATAAACAGTCTCAAAATATCACACTCCACTTTAAGTAGGTACTCAGCTGAGTTAATATTGGTGACAACATTTTTTTTCAGTCCTGTAGTTCTTATTATTTCAAAAGCAATAGCTTTATTTAATATAGCTATAATTGTACTGTGCAATCTCAGTCTGTTCTTTTTATCATATTTCCACTCTCTTCTTTACAATGGTGACCTATTATTTCAAATACTTTGGACTGGTAATACATCCTTTACTGATATTCAATTAAAGCTGAGAATCATAAAAATAGAGACCTCAAATACTTTTTTAACTTGATTTTTTATTTGTGCACTTATTCAACAAAATATATAACATGGGGGCCTTTTTCTTTGTAATATTACTGATGATTGGGGTTTTGATCCATATTTTACCATAAATCCCCCCTAGTTCACCATCTACTATTTTGAATTCAGAGTTCTTTAAATTGTTGTATGTGTACAACACCAATTGCTTTAATAGTTGTATGGCACTAATTGAACAATTTTTATAATCAGTGCCGTTACAGCAAGAATTCCAAAGAACTCAGTATTTTATAGAAAGATGTACTATCTTTCTTTTCATATGTTTCATATCAAATTTAATTAAGTCATGTAATTGCAATAACAAGAACAGCAGACATTAACCAGTTTGGGAACAAATGTGACTAACTCTCAATAAACATATAGCTCATCTGATGAGAACAGAGACACCAACACTTGAGAGAGTGGCCCACAAGCCATGAGACTACAGCCTGCCAAGAGTATCATTGCATATACTTCACACACTGAAGACATGAAGTAGACAGGTAAACCCAGGGAATCATGACCTGAAGTTTCAACAGTACATGACTCTCATTTTCATTAAAATCTGAACATGCATCTTATATTCTTTTGGGTCATAAAATGGACTGTTTTCCTTCAACTATATCTCAAAGTCCCAAAAGAATAGTTAAGCCTCTGTAAAGTATTTCAACTCCTGTTTCCAAAAAGCCTGGGGATGTTAAATGACCATGAAAAATTTTTAATCATGTGGGAACCAAGTTCATTATCACCCAAAGAGAGCAAATCATCTGAGGATTTGGTTGAATCTATCTTCATACTTAGCAGCACAAATACCATGGCAATGCCAGTACAGCTCCAAGCAGACAACAAAAAGAGGTCATCATGACCTGGGACATGAACTTCTTACGAAGGAACATCTCTGCTACCCTGCTTCCTTTGCTCTTTATCCTTCTCAATATATTAATTTAGAAGAAAATATCTAGAAATACAGTGCGTTGATATTAAGAGGTAAAACATTATACTAGGCAGCACTGCCCAATCATTTAAAAGAGACCAAAATAACAAAACAAAGATCTTTAAAATATTTCAATGCTGGAAATATTCTGATTTGCCTGGGACCAGAGGGATTGAATTAAGTGATGACATAGCTGTACACTCATGGTCTAGGTCTAGAGTTACAGCCTTATTAGATCTTAGATATTACACCCAGTTGGAAAACAGAGGCAAAATTCAGAAAACTCCATGTGTAGAATCAGTGCTCCCAGGATCTGTGCATATCTATGCCATTATATGTAGTGAAATTGTGGTCATTCCTCACTCTCACCAACTAGAAAGCAACTTCTTGAGAGAGGAAATTCTGTCCTTTCCTTTGTGACTCCAATGTCTAATTTTATGCAAAATAGATGCTGGTTTATGAATGAAGAAACACATTCATGAATATTTTTCAAGCAATTTCTGCAGGCAGAAATTAGAATACTCCTCATGAGCTTGAGGACGAGAGCTTTGCCTTGATATTAAAGATGAACTAAAAACATGACTACAGATAAAGGATTGCCAATCATAGGATTGCCAGTAGAATTATAATATTTCAGAACTCCCTTAAAGTAAGAAAATATGATGGGAAACTTCACCGTAGACTTGAAAAATACTTTAAATTATAATGTTATTTAAAATATTCATATATAAAAGTTGGCATACATAATATTCACATGTTTTAGCTCTTACACAGTTGTAAAACAAATATATTAAAAAATAAATATAAGCAAACTGAAGATCAAGAAACTGTATTAATTTATTTCATATAATTATTAAATTATAATTTAATAGAATTATTAAATTTATTTAATTAAATAGTTTAATAAACTGATTCATTTTAAAACTAATTTGTTTAATAAAAAACATTCAACTCATTAATTTAATTAAATAGTAATTTAATGTAGTCAATTTTGCTTATCACAATTAAATCACAAACAATTAATTGCATGTTACATATATACATTTGTTTTTAAATGTCATTTGTTTTTAACCTGTCAGCATGATGATGGTTATTTATATGAATACCTTTATCATAATCATTGTATATTTTGACAATGGCATGCTTAACCACCAAACCAATTATTAATTTAATAGTGCCTCTCAAAACAAAATACTAAAAAAAGTTATTAATATCCTCATCTCGTATGCATTAATAAATTTATGGAAATAAAATTTAATATAGAAATATATCTTAGAACTATTGAGCATAAACTATTCCATTTTGTATTCAAACATATCTTTAGAAGGTAGGCATTATACTTCCCATTTTACAGATGGGAAATCAGAGAGTCAGGAAAGAACTAAGCTAACAAGTACCAGAACTGATATTCAAAACAAAGTATTTCACTCAAAGGTCAAATATGTGAACTGGGTAAATATCTGAACATTAAATGAGTGTCCCAATGTCACAATGCCAATTAAAAACAAAGTCAGAATAAGAACCTGTATCTCTAGACTTTAAAATCCAAAGACTTTTTCATATATCATCTTCTGATCTTACTATTTTATTGTGCTCTTATGGCAATTGTGTTATAAATATGTTCTTTTTATGTAGTCTATTTATTCTCATGGATCAGGAGTTGTTTGCTAACTTTATTTGAAATGACATTTTCAAACAGAATAATTGAGATAGTGGTAAAAGAATAAAAAGTCTGCTTTTGACAGTAATAGAACATGTACTTAAATTACAAATATGTTTCATGTTGAAATGTTGAAGTAAAATATCACAGCATACCAAAAAAATCTTTTGTATTTGATTTAGTATTGCTGTCATTGGTGGTGGGCATGACTTATTAAAGTAGTAAAATAAATGTGTAAAACGATATGAGAAATTATGAAGCATTTATTATGCTAAGCCTATATCTACAATAGAAACCACTACAGATACAAATAGTGGTAGAGATTATAAATGCTAAGTAATGATTACTATTTTATTAAGGGAGATTAAAAGTTGTAAACAATATATTTAAGGATAAAATGTGTTTTTAAATAATGTCAAATATATTAGAGTTATGTAGATGAGTGAATCAGGTACACTTACAGTGAAAGTTTAAGAATAAATAAATAATGAGTACCAATTCTACACAATATTTCAAAGAAAAAAATCAGTGTGATTTCTAGCTCCTATTTCAAAATTATCCTCAAGAAGATGAAAAAGTAGTAGAAAGGTGTACGAAAAGCAATGGCTAGGGAACCAAAACACTACATAAGCTGCTTCATTTCCATTACTTTACTTAATAGACATAATTGATAATAGAGTTTTACATTTTGGCTATACAGATTTATCTCACTAAAGTCATCTGTGGCTGCTAGTAGAAAATGATAAAGCATGCTATTAATAAATAATAAATATAAATAACATCTCCTAGGGCTCTTTTAGTTTGTAAAGTACTTCCATGTACCTTGTTTCATTTAATTATTACAATAGTCTTGAGAGATAATATTACAGCCTATTTGCAGAATAGAAACCAATGCTTCCTGAGTCTAGTGGAGGCCATGTTTCAGAAGCCAGACTTTGTCTAAGAAAAAAAAAATCCTTGTAGCTGAAGCACCTGCAAAGCAGAATAGCAAGAGGCCTGAATGGAAACTAAATCCCATGTGAACATAGAAAGAAAGGGAAAACCCAGGAAGTAAGACAGGGGGGTAATCATGGGTCTAACAACAAGTGGGTCTAACTCCACTTGATTTTACTTATTGTTTTAACAATAATATTTACTTTATTTTATTACTTACTTTTTTTTCTTCTTTTACTTAATAAATCATGAAACAAGTGTCCATTGAGAACTCACTGTGTGCCAGACCCTCTCCTAAGCCCGGGACATGCAGCACAGAATAAAACAGACACAGTCACTCCTGTGACGGAGGTTACATAACTGTGAGGATAAGAAATCACCACAAAAGACAATAAAAACATAAAGTGAGATAACAGCAACAGAGCAATGAAGAAAAACTCAGTAGAATCAAGGAATACATAGTGATAGATGTGTGCTATTTCAGACAGGGTAGTGAAAAAAGCCCCTTCTGAATTTAAAATTCTACTAGAGGCCCAGTGCACAAATTCATGCATGGGTGGGGTCCCTCGGCCTGGCTGGCAATTGAGGCCTACTGGGGGGCCAGCTGACTGGGGGGAGGGACCCTAGGAGGTTGGCAGGCCAACCCCCCAATCGGGGCCTGGGGGGAGGGACCACGGGAGGTTGGCTGGCTGGCCTCCCAAACAGGGCTGATGGGGTGGCCGGCCAGCTGGGGAGGGACCAGGGGAGGGAGATGGCCAGGGGGCGGGCCCATGAAAGGTTGGCTGTGGGAGCCCACTGACCACCAGGGGACAGCTCCTGTGTTGAGCGTCTGCCCCCTATTGGTCAGTGTGCACGTCATAGCAACTGGTTGACCAGTTGTTCTTGTCATTCCAGTCATTTGGTCATAATGGTCGTTTAGGCTTTTATATATATACTAGTAGCCCAGTGCATGAAATTTGTGCACATTGAAAGGGAATTAATTAGAGGAACGTAATTTGGACTCACTATCTAATATTAATAATATGTGAGCGTGAGGCAGTCCGCGTTTCTGAAATTCAATCAATGACATGAATTTTAGTTATTACTTTGCCAAATAAATGGAATTTACAGATATCATTTAAAAGAGCATTCAGCTTAATATTGAAAACTCTGGATACCAACTTTTTGCCAGCATTGTAAATTGTTTGCAATATCTGCCCATTTGGGGTTGCATGTCATGGTTACAAATAAATCGGGCTTGCCATACTTCGTTACAATTGCCATAGCATCCTGATATCGCTGCTGCATATTTCTGGGACTACCCTCAGAAGATGATGGAAGAATTATTATTTTACCAATCGGCACATTGTCATTTTCAGATCTAGATTTGAGATAATCCTTCAAACCACTATATTTTTCAACTCTCAGCTTAGATTGGTTTGCTTTGATGAAATTTATGTGATTAGCCTCCATTTTTGAATACAAATCCATGATAAACTGTTGAGTTAATTTTCCTGCATTTAAAATAAGATTGAACATGTCCCGCACAGAGAGATGAAATCCATAATACTGCATTTGTGTGACTCGTGTCCTTACATTTTGTCTAGAATTATTGTCGATTACACTGTTGTCACTGAGTCTTCTTGCAGTATCTGTTCCCCAGCCTTTTTCACCATGTGGAAAAAGAATAGGATATCTCATTGCATCTAATGTAGAAACAGGATATTGATTTGTTTCATTTTATTGGCATTTGGATTATTGGGATCTGGTTTACAATGAATGAGCAAGTCCCTTTCAAAAGGAGGTTCTCCATCTTCGTTTCTGAATATGACAGCAACTTCGGTTACACGAGGAGAATTATGTCTACCTGGGTCACTGTTACGATCGTATTTAATCGCCATTGTTACTTCTGTGGGAGCAATACCTTTTGCTGCTGCTTCAGATTGGGCTTCCTTTTCTACCCCATATAGTATCCTGTATGATTTTGTTAATTCACTTATTTCATGCATGAGGTTGTTGATGTTGATCATGAGTCTTTTTGAGCAGCCCTGATTTTCTGGCATTGCTAATCTTTTACTTGTAGCCTCGGCTACAAGTAAATATAGAGTTGAGCAAACTTCCAAGAAATACCATTTGAAGGATGTAAAGTTCCAATACTGTGATAAACTTGTCCGTGTATTCTAAAACAGTATGGCCCATATCCTGATGGCGATGCAATATTTGCACCCATAGAAGCAAAAGCAAAAGAACTATTTATGGAAGAAATATTTTCCATGAAATTTTTACTGTCAGATTCTTCGTTTGTCATTAATCTTTTTAAATATGCCGGGTAATCTGGAAAATGTATATCATTTGGACAGACTTTCCCTTTGCTACAACACTGAGTAAATTTCCCGTCAGATGGTTTTTCATCAGAGAAATTTAGTGATAGGCAAAATTCACATCGAACAGTCATTCCACCACAACTATGTTCGAGGATTGCATCCTCATGTACTCCATTTTCACTGAGAAGGCAGTTCCTACTGGTATTGGTAGTACTTATTGATGACTGTTCTCTAGACATATTCTGTCATCGCCACCGCCTTCTTTCAACTTCAAAGGCACGTTGGTCTTTAGACATTTTGTCATAACGCCGGTGTTTTTCAGCATCAGAGCGACGTTTTTCCAGTATCTGGTGTTCAGATACATCCTGTCGCAGGCGCTGCCTTCTTTCAAGGTCAGACGCACACTGCTCTGCAGACACTTTCTGTCAATAATGCCGGCATCTTTCAGCTGCAGAGCTACGTTGTATCAACAGTTGTTCTTTAGACATAGTCCCACCTCTCTATTGTCACTGTCTGAGATCAAGTGGATGAGAGTCCTGGCTATCAGGCCGCTGAGAGCTGTCTGACCAATGGCTGATTCTCGTTGATTCTGTGGGGGTGGGACTTCCTCCTCCCTGCTGTCAGTTTCCACAGCTGTGATTAGGAAGCTGGGGTGGCAGAGGGAGCTGCGCCCCCCCAAGCTGCCCTCTCTCTCGCTCTGCTCTATGTCCAGCGGTCTCCTGCTCTGCCAAGTTCTCCAAACCTCCCACTCTCTGCCGGCAAGGTCCTGGGAGCCCTCGGGCATGACTTGGCACGGAAGGCCTCCCCTCCTGTGCCAGCAATGGTCCCGGGAGCCCGCAGCCATGGCTGCTGTCACCTCCTGGGGCACCTGACACCAGCGTAAGCAAATTAACCACCATCTTTGTTGGGTTAATTTGCATAGTCACTCTGATTGGCTGGTGAGCATGGCTTGTGGGCATGGCTTGAGCATAGCAGAAGGGCGGCTAATTTGCATGTTTCTCTTTTATTATATAGGATATAGACAATATAGTTGAACGAAGAAGTAGAAGAGGAAGCCATGATGATACAGTTGGACAGAGTGTTATCTGCAAGTGGATACATGAGGCACTGACTGCCAGGCTAGGATAAGAATGTACCGTGTTCAAATGAGAGCGATGAGGTCCCTAGACTGAAGCAAGGGAGAGATGAGATGATGTAGAGATATACTTGGTGGGGTAGTCAGAGGTCAGATCTCATAAGGTCTTGTAGACTGTGGTAAGAATTTCAATTTTATTATGAGTTAAGAGAAAATGTGGAGAACTTTGATATACTCCAAAGGACAACGAAAATGGTTCTCATCATAGAAAACATAGTATGCAAAAAATCTGATGCCAGTGTTTGCAAGGCTTTTCTTGTATGTGGGTAAGTAGGTAGATAGTTGGGCAGATAGGAAAGTAGTTAGGTACGGTAAATATTATTTAAATTAGATACCAAAGGAAGAGAATAATATAATGTAAGTCTCTTTGCACTGATATTATACTTTGTGCTCAAGTATCACAATACATACTAGTAACTCCTTTGTCTGTCCCAGCTAACATGATTATTTTTGGACTGGAATCTTGCACAGATACATTATCACTTCATGAAGAGTCACACTGATTTACATATGTTATTTTTAAATAATACAAAGTATTACTATCAGAGATAGACAAAAAGTATAAAAATATAGACAGTCAAATAATTATTAAAAATAAATAAAAATATCTAAGAAAAATGACAATGTTTTCAATATAATATGCAACTCAACAAATTAGAATTTAACTGATTAGAGATGAAAAAAGTCAAGAGGTACAAATTATTATAGAAATATTCCTAATTTCTTCTATGTTCTTGTAATTATGGTCTACTTGTTAAAAATACCTGGACAAACACGACTTTGCATTATGGAACACAACTGATTGTAAAGCATATAGAGCAGTGATGGCGAACCTATGACACGCGTGTCAGAGGTGACACACGAACTCATTTTTTTGGTTGATTTTTCTTTGTTAAATGGCATTTAAATATATAAAGTAAATATCAAAAATATAAATCTTTGTTTTACTATGGTTGCAAATATCAAAAAATTTCTATATGTGACATGGCACCAGAGTTAAGTTAGGGTTTTTCAAAATGCTGACACACCGAGCTCGAAAGATTCGCCGTCACTGATATAGAGTTTTGCTAATTAGTGAAATTCAAAAGGAAGTCTTTTGTCGT
Organism: Myotis myotis; assembly: GCF_014108235.1. Taxonomy (NCBI): domain Eukaryota; kingdom Metazoa; phylum Chordata; class Mammalia; order Chiroptera; family Vespertilionidae; genus Myotis; species Myotis myotis. The sequence goes on from NW_023416401.1 coordinate 48,589,576, forward strand.
TGGTCTCCAATTATTTAATTTTCTTCCTATTTTAATTTTCAGTTCATTTAAGCATTCATCAAATCAGCAAACAGCATAATTAATAAGCAAAATAAACCATGGCAGGCTATTGCTATAAAATGCAAGTCAAGAATGACAAGAAATATGTTAATATGAGGCTACATCAAGGTTAATAGTAACATGTAAGATAAAGTTATTTAATCATTTTAGATGCATTCAATATTTCCATTATACACAAGCCACAATGACTTAGCAAGGTGTTGGATGGTGGCCAAATGCACCAAATCTGAAAACCCAAGAAAACCACGTTAAGCTGGAGTTCAGAACATTTCTACAGGAAGTCATCCTTCTCGGCAGTGCAGAAGAGCATTAGTCCACTAAACCAGAAGGTACATTAATAACCTCCTATGTACAAATTTAGAGTCTATTGGAGAATAATCACTAGTTTATGTCATCCATGCATTTTTCAAGCACTGTGAGCATGTTGTATGTAACTGATTTAAAGCTTATAGCAGAATGCATATCGTAAACTATGGGCTAGTAAATGTTTGTGAAATCGATCCAAGCACTAACAACAAAAATAAAGTGATTCACAACTAGAAAATTGGTGTGGGGAGAAGGAGAGCAGATAGATGATAAGGAACAGTTATCTGATTTCTAAGTGGAGAGGTAACTGCCGCGTAAGAACTCTAGATTCAGGAGGAAGTGACATAGGAAAGTGAAATAGACTAGAGGCCCTGCATATAAAGCGCTAACCACTAGCAGACTTGTTTCTAAATGCCCAACTGAAGGACAGTAAAGTATTATCATTAAAACTTACACATCCAATAGAATTTATATGTATGTGACCAGCGGAGGTCCTTCAAGACAGAATGCAGAAACAAAACAGCTGTTGCTTGTCCTCAAGAGACATCATAATAAAGACAATGCAAAGGGTTTTGCATTCAGCCATCATTAAAGTAGAGTGTGCTTTTAAAAGTGTCCTTTGCTCCATGAATGATGCAGAAGGTTATTTTTTTTAACTCTTACTAGATGACCTATATTTACAAATGGCTCATAAGGGTTGTTGGAATGACCTGAGGTCATAAAATGGAATAGAGCTACCTGAGGTAGGCTCTGTTAGCCAACTTCACCAGTGAAGACAAAAAGATAAGATCCTTCTGTGATCAGGGTCTCCCGTAAGTGGGAGAACCAAGACCTGTTTTGTTCAGCAAAAAAATATTTTCCTGGGTAACACTAAGGACGTTCCCTGGGACATTTTGCTTAAACTGCTGAAAAACATCAGAAGACCTGATACCTGTGAACAAAGTATCGTTTTACCAAAACAGAATTCAAAATGTCCATCATGAATAAAGGAGTACCTCTCTCTATAATAGCAGGATAGCTGGAAGTATCCATAAGACAGTTTCCCTGCATTGCAGATTGGCTCTGCATTACTATTTCAACAGCTCATTACTACTTTAATGAATATGGCTTCAGAGGCAGCATTTGTACAGTGGGTGATGCTCTGAACTCTCCAAAGTGAGCACCTAACTACTTCTTCATGTGGAGCACTGATTTAAAGTTTCTTGCTCTTTCTCTAAGCTGGATATAAGACTTCTATTTTTAAATGAGTTAATAAAATTTATGATTTATTTGTTTAAGCTATACGCTGCTCCGTTTAAGGAAAAATCTACATTGTTCTAGAAAGGATTAAAAATAACTTTCAACTTTATCTCTAGTATTTTAAATTTCATTTGTCTTATTTCTATTTTACAATTAAGTTACATGCCTGCTACTATCTACTTGACAACATATTTTATTTTAAGGATCCAGAGTGGGTTTTTTTAATTGACATGTAAAACTTTTTATTGACTCACCTGGATTTAGAATAACAAGGGGTCAATAGTGCTTAATTCCTAGATTCTTTTGTTGTCAAACTATGTCTGTAAAAATAAATTCTGACTGAACTATCACTAACAATATTTTATAAGCACAAATTCTAATATTAGGTCGGTCAGCCTCAGAAGCTAAAATGTAATTTTTCAGAATGTCTGATGCATAGCAGGCATAAAATAAATATTTTTGAATGAAATGAGAGCCAAGTTAAAGACAGAAGAAGTAAATCAATAGAAACAGTTATTGTATGCACTATAAAATGCGATTTAAAATTTTAGAAGTGTCTATAAAAACAATGAAAAGTTAAATGGATAATTCAAATAATAAATAGTTTTGATATTTTAGATTTTTCAAAAAATCAAAATGTTGCTTTCATAGACTTTTTTGTTGTTGCTTTTTCTTTTTTTATTTCATTTTAAATTTTGTTTGTTTAATCTTGACTTAATTAATCTCTAAACCCAAGCCTATAAGTAATAATGTCAATATTTTTTCTGCCATTATTCAAATAAATAATAAAGAATTTAGTGTAGGCGTGGCCGGCATGGCTCAGTGGTTGAGCATTGAGCTATGAACCAGGAGGTCACGGTTTGATTGCCAGTTAGGGCCTATTCTCCGTTGTGGGCTTAATCCCCAGTGTGGGGTATGCAGGAGGCAGCCTATCAATGATTCTCTCTCATCATTGATGTTTCTATCCCTCTCTCTCTCACTTTCTCTTTGAAATCAATAAAAATATATTTAAAAAAACAAATTTAGTGTAATAAATTACGTTTCAAAATCAAATATGCCTAATATCCTTCTTACAAGTGCTTTGTAATGAACCCTTCAACAATAATCAAATAAGTTTCTCAGAGCGATATCTGCACTCCCATGTTCACTGCAGCATTATTCACAATAGCCAAGACATGGAAACAACACAGGTGTCCTTCGATGGATGAATGAATAAAGGAAATGTGATATTTATACTCAACAGATGGTTATTTATCCATTAGAAAAAAGGAAAGCCTGCCATTTGTGATAACATGGCTGAACCGAGAGGGTATTATGATAAGTGAAATAGCCAGACAGAAAAAAATAAAATTCTATTTGATCTCATTTATATGTGGAATCTTTTTTTTTTTTTTAAGTGAAACTTACAGAAGCAGAGTACAATGGTGGTTAAGAGAGGCCAGGCAAGGGAAATGGAAAGATGTTGATAAAAGGCTACAAACTTGTAATTCTGTAGGATGAATAAGTCTAGAAATGAATTGTACAGTCATGGTGATGATAGTTAATACTGTATTGAATACTGAAAATATGGTAAAAGAGTCGATTTTAGATGCATTCATCACCAAAAGAAATGGATACAAACTATGTAAAAAGATATGCCATATGTCAATTAGCTTGACTTTAGTAATCATTTCACTGATTCATTCACAGATGACATATATATTTTATGTCATCATGTTATATATCTAAATATGTATAATTTTATTAAAAGTATATATTTTAAAAGGCTACTAAAGTATCTGAAAGTAGGGTTGTAGTTTTTAAGACATTTGCTAATTTTATATAAGCTGACTTTTATAAAGTTCAAATGGTTTCATTAAGTAAACTTTTTTCCATTATTGCAATAATTGAAATAATAATCAAATAAGATGTTATTCTAAATCTATATTCAATCTTCCTAACTTGATATTTGGTGTTTCAAATAATTTGTGTGGAAGAGGACACTTTCACTGACCCTTGGTTTACCCCAAAGCCATAGGCTTTAAAGGAATTGAGTCAGACTCGGAGTCAGTGGCCTTGAAACAGCTATAGCTCTGCTTATCGCCTGACACATCCATCAGGCCCCACCTGTGATTGACTGCACTGTTTCTGAGGCTTTGAAACTGATCACCAGGATGAAGAATTTTTCTGTCTACATTAAAGCACAAAGTCATTTTAAAGACCAATTTTAGGAAGGTGAGCAATAACGGTCATCAACAAAAATTTCACAACCACCTGAAAAGTGGCACAGGAGTCTAAAGTATGAAAAGAAGAACAGTCTTCAGGTGACTGGCTGACATCTTTCCTTTATTGGGAGTTTCACAGTGTGCTTATTCATATACTTTAAATTAAAGGCTCTTTTGATAATGAAAGGTTTTCTTTTCAGTGATTTTTGCCTGATATTTTGTCTCCCTGTGCAAGTGTTGCATAGTTTCTTGAGTGAGGAAGCTTTTATAAAGCCTTGAGTTTCACACTAGTGTACAGGATTTAATAGGATCTTTCTTCTTCCTTTGTCTGTCTTCAAAAGTCGTATCTCTTTACATTTGTGCAGTTCAAACATGGACAGGTGGTTTGCACAATTTATGTAAACTGACACAAGCATTCAGATTGCAGATCCCTCACAGAAAGGAACCTGAATGGATGAAATTGGGAAGAACACAGCCCCATGCTCCTAGACATAGACCTTTTGCAAGAGGGTCTTATATGTGAACATTGCTACTTTAAATTATCCATTTGCCTTGAGACTTTTTCACTATTCTCCTTGCCTTCTTCTTGTTTTTCTCTATTTCCATTCATTTTAGAATTCATTTACATTATATCTGTACTCTATTTGCCCCAAAACCAAAAATATATTTTGAATTTTTATTAATGTTTCAGGTTTAAACAGTTTTATAGTGTTTACAGAAATGATGAAGCAATCATTTAAACATAGAAGTATGAAAAGCAAAGAGTAGAAGGAAATGACCTCCCCACACTCAATCATTAAGTCTCAGCATATAAAGTAACTTAAATATAGTATATTCAAGTGGAATGACAGCCAATCTATTAGTCAAACAGACATGGGCTTGGGTCCTGTTTTTTACCACTCATTATGGCATCTCAAAGCAAGGTGGTTTACGTGTCTTATTCTCAGGTTCTTGTCCTTCAAATGTAGAAATAAAACCAATTTAATAAAGTTGTGAAGATTAAATGACATAATATATATGTAGTATCTAATAAGGGAGTCTCAACATGGTAGGTGCTCAGTGAATGCTTTCATCTTAATTCCTCTTGTGTTTGAGCAAAGGAAATTTTATTCAGATTCCTTCTTTAACACTGAGCCAATCTTTTCCACAGGCCCCATTTATTAAAAAAATATTTTAAATAGGTAAAGGTAGCCATAAATTACTATAACTAGTGTTGTGTCAGACTCATTTTTATATTTTGAACAGTCTATTTAATGCAATATGCAGTAGGTACCTATAAAAATCTCCTATCTCTGTCTCTCTCTCTCCCCCTTGTTCTCTTTCTCAAACACAAACTCATTAAACTTAAATGAGATACATATATCAGAAGAATATGTATGTGCTATCATACATAATATTCAGAAGCTACCTTAATTTGATATTTAAATTTGTGGCCCTATTTCAAGTGCACTCTACAAAGAAACAATCAATAGAGATAATATATGTTTAAACAATTAAAACTGATTTTAAAAAATGATGTGAACACTAAAATTGGCCGTCACACTTCTCCATTCTTAGTTGTTTAAATACAGCCTTGGACAACAGTCTCATTAGAAATATCAGTTTACATATTGAAATGGTCCTGGTATATTTAGAATTGGTAAAGTGATTCAATAGCCATGTTTCAGACTAAAGACAAATGGTGGCATTTTTTAATTCTCTGGTAAAATATTCACCTCAATTATTTTATATTATACTAGAGGCCAGGTGCACCAAAATTTGTGCACTCGGGGGGGAGGGGGGTCCCTCAGCCCGGCCTGTGCCCTCTCACAGTCTGGGACCCCTCGGGAGATAACGACCTGCTGGCTTAGGCCTGCTCCTGGGTGGCAGAGGGCAAGCCCAATCCCTAGGTGCAGCCCCTGGTCGGGCTCAGAGCAGGGCCGATTGGGGAGTTGGGGCGCCGCCCCTTGTCATGCACAGAGTAGGGCGATCTGGAGGTTGTGATGCCACCCTCAGTCACGCTCAGGGTAGGGCCGATGGGGAGGTTGCAGCACCACCCCCTGTCCCGCAAAGAGCAGGGCCCATCAGGGGGTTGGGGCGCTGCCCCCTGTCACACAAAGAGCAGGGCCCATCAGGGGGTTGAGGTTCTGTACCCTGTCACGCACAGAGCAGGGCCAATCAGGGGGTTGGGGCGCCGCCCTCTATCACCCACAGAGCAGGGCCCATAAGGGGGTTGGGGCGCCACCACTCTCACACTCAGGGCAGGGCCGATGGGGAGGTTATGGCTCTACACCATCACACACAGAGCAGGGCCCGTGGGGGGGCGGGGGTTGGGGCGCCGCACCCTGTCACACACAGAGCCGCAGGGCAATCAGGGGGTTGGGGAGCTCCCCACTATCAGGCACAGAGCAGGGCTGATCAGGGGGTTGGGGCCCCTTCCCCTGTCATGAACAGAGCAGGGTGGATAGGGAGGTTGTGGCCCCACCCCGTCACACACAGAGCCGTAGGGCGATCAGGGGGTTTGGGCGCTGCCCCCTGTCACGCTGATCCCGGTGCCTGGAGGCCTCGCGGCTCCGCTGATCCTGGTGCTGGGAGGCATATTACCCTTTTACTATATAGGGTAGAGGCCTGGTGCACGGGTGGGTGCCGGCTGGTTTGCCCTGAAGGGTGTCCTGGATCAGGGTGGGGGTCCCCACTGGGGTGCCTGGCCAGCCTGGGTGAGGGGATGATGGCTGTTTGCAGCTGGTCACACATCCTTCAGGGTTGGGGTCCCCACTGGGGTGCCTGGCCAGCCTGGGTGAGGGGATGATGACTGCAGCTGGTCACACACCCTTCAGGGTGGGGGTCCCTACTGGGGTGCCTGGCCAGTCTGGGTGAGGGGCTGAGGGCTGTTTTCAGGCTGGGGGTGACTGAAGCTCCAAACTGCTCCTTTTTTTCTTTTTTTCTTTTTTATTCTGGGCCAGCTTTAGCTTTGAGGCTTGGCTCCAGCTCTTATGCCTCCGCTGCGGAAAGTAGGTTTCTGGCCTTTGCTTACAATGTTGCGATCCTGCTGGCTGAAGCCCGGGCGACTAAAGCAGGTTTCTGGGGTTTTGTTTAGCTTCTATATTTGTTACATAGTTGCTTAGAGTTGCAGCTCAGAGGCCTGCAGCGGCAGGCGGGGAACGTTGGAGTCCTCCATCACTGAAGTAAGCAAGCCTCATGTTAGTTTCAAGCTGCCTGGCTGCCGGCCGCCATCTTGGCTGGCAGTTAATTTGCATATTGCCCTGATTAGCCAATGGGAAGGGTAGCAGTCGTACGCTTATTACTATGTTTCTCTTTTATTAGATAGGATATTAGTGCCCTGGTGCACAAATTCATGCACATTGAAAGGATATTAGTTAGAAGGTGGCTGGAGGGACTGGGTGAGAGGGGCTGGACACGCCCTGGAGCCAACCTCCCGGGATGCCTCTCTGGCAGGCTACACCTGGGGCAGTGCTGCGGCTCAAAAGGGGGTCTATGGAATGAGTGGGGTCCCTCCAGCAGGTGTGGTCTCTCAGCCTGGCCTATGGGGATCAGGCCGAAACCAGCTCTCCGATATCCCCTGTGTGGTCCTGGATTAAAAGAAGGTGGTTCTCTGGTGACGCATCCCAGAATCAGGTTTCCTCCTCTCTGCTCCCGGGGTGCATTACCTGAGAACCACCACTGCCAACTCACCGCAGCTCAGCAACTCCTGTGTTGAGTGTCTGCCCCCTGGCGGTCAGTATGAATCATAGCTACCGGTCAGATGGTGGGACGGTTGCTTAGCCATACATATATATCTGTGTGTGTGTGTGTGTGTGTGTGTGTGTGTGTGTGTGTATATACACATATATATACATACATATATGTATATATATGTATCTGTATATATACATATATGTATATATATGTGTATATATATACATATATATATATTACAGTGAATACTTCAAGTGAAAGTTATTAAAGAATAATAATTTTCTATATATATAGAGAGAGAAGGGACATAAAAATAAAACTACTGTAGAATATTTCCATTTTACATTGTTGAATCATTACTCAATCAAGAAAATACTGAACTGTCCATTCTAATAGACTGTCTGACTTTAAATGAACTCCTTCTTACAAAGGTTTCACTGCAAACATGCCCAAATATATTGCTATACATCCTGCAAAGTCATACAATGTGAGAGCTATTTGCACAGTTGTACCTACATCAGGTTCTTCTGCTATTACCAATTGAGTCACATCTCCTGTGGCTTTTTCCATTTGAGAGTTGCAGAGAGGAATAATCTAATTCAAAGAGCTCATAAGAGACTAAATGCTTCTTTCTAAATTCAATTGGACTTTACTTCCATCTGGAATGTCTTTGACTGTCCACCTGATTTCATTCCATCTAGCCTTTTTTAGAAACTGGTTTCATCAGTCATTTTCATGCATGTTCATTCACTTCATGTTTCTATTTAACAAACAGCACAGTGCCAAATGCATACTAGATGCTCAATAATAGAATTCTAGAAAAATGCACTTATTCTCCATTGACTAGTCCATATTTCAAAAGGTAATAATGATTTTTTTAAAAAATCTCCAACTAACCCCAATGAGTGGTCTCTGCTTGGTAGAAATCCCTCCTTCTCCTTGAATCTTAATTGCCTAGTCTCTGGCCATCTAGTTAGCCTTTGACCACCATTCTAATAAGTCTTTTAATACGCCATTGACTTCTAAATGTTCAAAGGACTAATACTTTCTTCAGATATCATTTTCTTAACTGTTCTGCAAAAGGTATCTTAGTGAACACATTTTCCCTGGAAAGTGTCCTCTTCTTTTTCTTTCACAACACAGCACTATTATTTGAACCTGCCACAATTTATAAAACAGATATAGACATATTTCTCTCATTTCTCCAAGTTAATTCCTTAATTCACACTTGTGTAGAGTTGAAAGCTTCTCTCCAGCCTGGCCAGCATGGTTTAGTGGTTGAGTGTCAACCTATGAACCAGAGGGTCATAGTTTGATTACTGGTCAGAGCATATGTCCAGGTTGCAGGCTCAATACCCAGTGTGGAGCATGTAGGAAGCAGCTAATCAATGATTCTCTCTCATCATTGATGTTTCTATCTCTCTCTCCCTCTCTATCCCTTCCTCTCTAAAATCAATTAAAGTGTGTATGTATGTATATGTATGTGTGATTATATATATATATATATATATTTATATTTTAAAGAAAGGCTCTCTCCAAAACTCTGCTGTTATCCCCAGAGATTTAGCATGTACCATCAAGGGCTTTGGATAGAGTCTTGCTTTCAAATATCAACCAGACAGAAATAGAATGTCTCCTTGCCATGCTGCAGTCATGACAGTCCTCTGAACCTAAGCCTTTCACCGCCCGTTTAAACCATCAGCTCACTCACACTGCTCATCCATCATTCCCAAAGTGCAAACTGAGGAACCTGATTCTGGAAGAACCCCATGAACCTCCAGACTCTTGGGTGAAATTTGGTGTTTCCTTTGAAAAAAGAAAATTACACTTTTCCTCCAGCTGTCCTCCATCAGGAACATGTCATTCTCCCAGAGAGATTTAAAACTATTTAATTACAAAAGGGAAGAGACAATCTCAATCCTAAATCTTTCAGAAGGCTCCTCAGCTTCTCTGCAGATTGCTGCCCTTCCTTCCTTAGATCAATTTCCCCAAAATATGTTGGTATGAGGAAAATAAACCTCTATTAGACCAACATAGATCCAATTAAGTGACTGATTACTCAACTTGGATTTGCAAACATAAAAGAAGCCAGTACTCTGGTAAGTAACTTGCATAATTCTGGATTTATCTTTACTTCAATCACCAAGCAGAACAAAGTGTCTCCTCTTCCTACTACATTAGTAATGTCTTTCTAGTCCAATCTGTTATTTTAAGGTAACATTCTGTATCATCTAGGACTTAAAAGAAACTGGAGAGAAAGAGGCAGGGAAAGAGATAAAGATATATGGGTACACTGCCCAGCTGGTGTGGCTCAGTGGTTGAGTGTTGACTTATGAACCCGGAGGTTATGATTCAATTCCTGGTCAGGGCACATGCCGGGGTTCCAGGGTCAAACCCCAGTGTGGGGCATGTAGGAGGCAGCCAATCAATGATTCTCTCTTATCACTGATATTTCTCTCTCTCTCTCTCTCTCTCTCTCTCTCTCTCTCTTCCTCTCTGCAATCCATAAAATATATTTTAAAAATATATATATATGCTAATTAAACTGGACGTCCTTCCAGATGACCTTCCTGATGAACCCAGGGCTGTGAGGGAAGCCTGGGTCCCGGGTGCCAGATGGAAGCTGGTGCTGGCAGCCAGGGGAAGAGAGGCCTACTCTTGCTTGCATGAATTTCGTGCATCGGGCCTCCATGTATGTGTGTGGTGTGTGTGTGTGTGTGTGTGTGTGTAGAGAGAGAGATACATATCAAACTACAGCAGCAGGAAGGCCGGGGAGGGTTGGGGGGGGGGTGGTGGTGGTAAGAGATCAACCAAAGGACTTGTATGCATACATATAAGCATAACCAATGGACACAAGACACTGGGGGGTAGGGGAGGCCAGGGGAAGGTCAAAGGGAGGGAAAAAAAAAGGAGACATATGTAATATTCTTTGTAATACTTTAAGCAATAAAACAAAACTTAAAAAATATAAAAATAAAAAAATATGTAGATGTATATCCTTAATAAGTATTGTGCCACATGATTGTCTCTCAAACTTCTTCTTCCACTTCTGGATACTCCATGATCTTCTTTCCTATCTGATTTACTAAATGTAAGGATTTTCCAATAGTCTGTCATTTGCTCATTTTTATCATATTCTTTCTACAAACAATCCCATCCATATTTATGACTTCATATTATACAGGAGACTCCAAAATAAATGTTTCCAACTTCTTTCTGGCTCTTGAGTTTCAACTCTCCATTTCCTCTTGGAAAATCATAATCAGACCTTCTAATATTACTAACTCAATGTTTTCCAAAACAAACTTACTATATCTTCACATATTGGAGCAAAGATAAATACAAAATAATCTTAAAGAGACAAAAAACAAATTCACAGGTCATTATCTAATCAAATAGATTAACATAGCAAGTCAAAGATTTCAGTGAAAGTGAAGAAAGTTAAAAGTTAATAGCTGACAGAAGTTTGGAAATGCAATTAAAACAGTTCAAAAGGAAGTATGCCATTGACTAAGATGCAACTTGCATGGTGTTAATAACAGGCATATACTTTTAAAGGAGATGGCAACATAAGGTTATTTTAGTGCGATGGCACTGCACATTTGAAACCTAGATCTTCCCATCATGTTTGTCTCCATGTTCACCAACTCTAATTATAACTTATTTTCCTATCTTACATGCCTATGGGTGAGAAAACACTACTCAGAGGATTGCATGTGGTCTACCTGGCAGTTGTATTTCTCATTGTTAATTAAATTGTTGGCATTCTGATTTCATCGATCAGTCTTATGAGATTGGTTAGTGCAAATCTATTACTGAGAGATGGTTCCAGTTTGTGCTTAATGACAAAATTCAACCCCTAAGCATCAGGATAGAGTGCCAACAGAACCCTGGGAAATTCATTAAAATAGGAATTCAAAAAATGCATTCTGTGGAATGCTAGGTGGAAAAAAGGAGAGGTTTTAAAAATATGATGTCTACTACTGTAGACTGTCTACATATTGAATATCCCAATGTATACTAGCCTCTTCTTCAAAAGAAACGTCTTGTTAAGACAGCTAATAGTATTTAAGCCATTGTTTCCCAAACCTATTCTTACTGGAGATGCTTTTTTGTTTTCTCTTGTAGTCTCTGGTCTCTAAGGTAATTATACCTTGGGAGGTCCATAGTGATAGCCAAAGGTCAAACCTAAAAGGCCCATGCCTTGTCCCTTTAATGCATATACAAACACAATTACATGATCTCATGCCACCCTGTTTTCACTTAAGTGCTCTGTAACATTTAGCAGTTCCACTGTTTATTGACTGTTTCATGCTTGTCTCCCTCCCTCAATTAAAGGATAAAATCATTATGAGCAAGGATTAGATTCAATACATTTCTTATAGAATATATAGCTTCTGGAAACAGACTAGGCAAATATGTTCCCCATAAATAAGTCTACTTTTTAAGGGTAAATTGTAGTCATTACACTTAGCATAAGCATTACACACATCAGGCTAAGGGTACAGGTGAAGAAGAAATATGTTGTACAATCAATGACAAATTATGGATTCAACATTAGTAACAGATATTAATATTAGGTATTAACTCATAATCCTACCTTCCTAAATTTTCTTTCCCTCGGTGGCACAGATGTAGTTATATTGAACATTGTTTCACATTCTCATAACTAAAATAAAAATTGGAGTAATTCACTTACTATATGTGTGTGTGTGTGTGTGTGTGTGTGTGTATGTATATATATATATACATATATACATATATATATTAAACTATATATTTTAAACTGTAGTCAATACTTTCATGCCAACCCAGTTTCTAAAGCAGAGTTCAATAGTTAAGTGCCCAAATTATACCACAATATTGATGCAAATAAAACAACACAGAAAGCCAAATAGACCAGTAAATCACCTTGTTCCTCCATAGTTTAAAATTTTAGGAAAAAGATAAATTATTAATTCTTGCATTAATTGCTTAGTGATTCTTAGTGCTATAGTATGAATTGCACTTATGATAATTTAATTATGATTTTTCTCTAAATTAGAAAAAAAAGGACAATAGAACTCTTCCTTTCTAGGTCATGCCATTAGGAGACATATCAACAAGTTGAGAAAAATGTGTTCCTAGTTTGAACATCCTATCCTACATAATAAAAGGCTAATATGCAAATCCACCAAATGGTGGAACTATAGGTCACTATAATACGCACTGAGCACCAGGGGAAGATGCTCAATGCAGGAGCTGACCCCTGGTGGTTAGTGCGCTCCCACAGCAGGAGGGCCACTCAGCCAGAAGCCAGGCTCACAGCTGACGAGCACAGTGGTGGTGGCAGGAGGCTCTCCCACCTCTGAGGCAGTGCTAAGGACCCCCAAAGGGTCCCGGACTGTGAGAGGGTGCAGGCCGGACTGAGGGACACCCTCACCCCCAAGTGCACGAACGTCATGCACCGGGCCTCTAGTAATTACATAAACAAAGAAACTACAAACACAATATCTGTATTTTTCTTACAGGTACTGATGAGAAAGTTGTGACAAAATATACATGAACAATTAGCCAATTCTGTTTTACAGACAATGCCTAAAGTTATTTTGAAATTAAATTATGTAAAATTTTAATTTGAAAAAAGATTGCAAAGATAGGGGGTGCTTTAGATTTGAGGAGGTATAGATCTTTAAGACATATGTATCAGTTGGATTTAAATTTTGCCTAACCCTCAGTGATTCCATCTGTTAGTAACATTCATTAAATACTTTCTGCAGGCATAGGCTACTAAGATCTTGGCTAAAATAAAATATAAGGTATATATGATCCTATCATGTAGCTTGTGGATTATGCGGGGCACTTACTACCCATTCAGCTGGTACCAAAATGAACAGAAGCACAGAGGAATAAGGAGGTACTCAAGTTAAGCACTTGGCAAGGCCTTTGAGAATTGCTTTAAAAAAGTATTTTTAGCCTGAATTAAAACTGATGTCTACATTTTCTTCCCCCGACACCCTTTTAAATGATGAAAACAGAACAGTTATACAAATATATAATATGAAGTTAGGAATTTCAGATTATGATAACTGACAGTTGAGAAAATTTTCATAATAAAACAAAATTCCTACCTTCAGGAATCTGAAATCTGTTTAGGAAAACTATCACAGTGACAAGAAGATACAGGCAGTCATGGAGACATATCCCCTGGGGGTAGAGCCACCTCCTCAAGTACCAAATTATTGTGTTTGTTATATAAGTCAACAAAAATGAAGCAAAAAAAGAAAGTTGTGATCAAGGCCACAACAAAGAACCAAAGCAGGGATACAATGAAAAGAAATCATGGCTATTCAAAATGGTGTTTTCAAAACAATGCCAACAAACTACTCAGGATAAATTTGGCTAAATTAGTGTATAGAATATAACTCATATTGCTAAATTTTATTCTACTTTCAAAGCAGGAACTCAGAGAGAATAAAAGTAATTTAAAATATAGTTACTAAATGTGTGTGTATATAAGTGTGTACATTTTTGCTTATTAAAGAAATCTGCTCTGAAATCTTAGATTTTACTCTTAGTGTTAAATATTTGTGTGGTTATTCTATTTAAATCATTGGTTTGCTTTTTGAATCTTTATTGTTTAAAGTATTATATATATTTTCTCCCATTGAACTCTTCTAGCCTGTCCCTCCAACTCCCTCTACCCCATCCCCGGCCTTCACTATCCTATTGTCTGTGTTAACGTTATCAATATTTTATCAGTGTGGTATAACACAGGTTTTATTAGAAGTTTATCATTTGGAAACTTTTGCCCCAATATATCAATGAAATGGGATTATAGTATATTTTATTGCATATCTTATTTTGAACACTTGTTTATATTCTCTCTAAGCAGAAATATATTTGTTTCAGTAATCATGGAAAATTTAATGAAAACAACACTACATTTCCTCATATCATTATTATTGCTTACTGTTCAAATCATTTTTTAAAATAGACCTTGTAAATTACTTTAAATAAATCAACATGTCTATGTAGTTATATTTGTATTTATTGGGCATTCAACAGAAATTTATGTAATCAATGAGGCTAATCTACAATCATTTTATATATAATAAACTAGATATTTCTTTTTGGACTTAGTTTGCTGTCCACATTTGAAAACATTAAACCTATTTTCCTTAGTGTAATTATTTTGCTGACAATAATATTGTATTGAGAATATGACTCAGACATATCTAGCTAACATTAATATTAGCAAACTAGTACTATGCTTTCAAGGGTAAAGCTTTTTTGCATAATGTACCATTTGTGTCAAAGAGGTAAAATATTTAAGATGTAGAAACCAAAGTTTCAAGTATTGATTACTCTTCTTTACACATTTTTCCAATTGAGAAATAACTGAATATAATATATTAGTTTCAGGTGTACAGCATAATATTTGAGATTTGTATATATTGTGAAATTACCACCGCAATAAGTCTTGTTAACATCTGCCACCATATGTAATTAACTTTTTTTCTTGTGATGAAAACTTTTAAGATCTACTCTCTTAATAACCTTGAAATGTGCCAGATTGTATTATTAACTATAGTCACCATGCTTTCCATTACACACTTTAATTATTAGCATTGAGTAGTCTGAGTAGTTTAGGATATTGTGGATTTTCAAAAAGTTGTATTGACAGTTCAAATCCTAGAAGGAACCTTAAAATTAGGGTGTCTTCAGCACAGAAGTTTATTAGCATGATATTAGGTAAGCATAAGCTAGAAATTAATTTACAATATGACATGCACCACAATTAATGAATAAAGTGTTCTATCTGTCTTTCTTTGGGATACATATGTTTAATGTCAGTAACATAATCTATAAAGTTAGGAAAACTACTAAGCTCATTACAAATTGGTTGAATATTGCTAAATATTTATTTGCACTAATTTTGTCATCCAGACTTGAATATTTGAGATTTTTTTGAATTTTACTTTAAAATAAACACACCTGTGTAAGATTTCTGTAAATTCTAAATATACTATATATTTTTTCAATTAATATGTAGTTATATATTCTTAAAATTATACATTTTAAATGGAAGGTTTCCAAGCTAATTGGTTTTCTTCAAATCTGCACTAGTTTAAATTGGCCTCTTCAAATCAGTTGCTTGATTATCTTTTCATTCACCTAGCCACCCCACTTTTGAATTAACCCCACGAGCTCTATTATTTTCTCTAATACTTTTTATTAAATGGAAGAATGGAGAAATTTCACATGTGAATGAATAGTGCATTTTTGAGTGATTTGCCATTTGTATCAAAGTTATTTTTGTTTCGTTTTGGCTTTCTAAGTTTTCATGGAGGAGCTATTGAGAGGAATGCTAAATCCTATGGGGCATAAGAAACAATAGCTTTCATATACTGCAGTATTGTCAGTATGTATGAAATGTAGTTTGAAAATGATAAGGCCAAGTCTGATGAAGAAAAACATCAAGGAAATACTATAATGTTTTTTCTGAGTATTTATGGTGGCATAAATGCACTGTGTCTATGATATGATTCATTGTTTGAGATACCACTGAGTGTTTAACATACTCTTGCATTAGGAAAAACTCCATAAACTTGAAGCATATATTGTAACAACCCTCTCATACAGAGCTAAAGAGTTTGAGCTTTTAGGTTGCAATAGTACATTTTAGACTATAAACTTTAATAGATTTTTCTAAATGTGATAAATGTAAAATAGACAAAAATTATGTACTGCTTTCATATTAAATAAAAGTTATATGTTGAAATAGTTATTTATCAATTGCTTTTCATAAATAATAAATTTATTTATTTATTTTCCTTTTTATTAAATTAACTAGAGGCCCGGGGCATGAAATTCGTGCACAGGGTGTGTGTGTGTGTGTGTGTGTGTGTGTGTGTGTGTGTGTGTGTCCCACAGCCCAGCCTGCACCCTCTCCAATCTGGGACCCCTTGAGGGATGTCCGACTGCCCGTTTAGGCCTGATTCTGATGGGATTGGGCCTAAATGCAGTCGGATATCCCTCTCACAATCCAGGACTGCTGGCTCCCAACCATTCGCCTTCCTGCCTGCCTGATTGCCCCTAACCACTCCCCTGCCAGCCTGATCGATGCCTAACTGCTCCCCTGCTGGTCTAATTGCCCCTAACTGCCCTCCCCTGCCGGCCTGGTCACCCCTAAATGCCCTTCCCTGCAGGCCTGGTTCCCCCCAACTGCCCTCCCCTGCCTGCCTGGTTCCCCCCAACTGCCCTCCCCTGCCAGCCTGGTCACCACTAACAGCCCTCCCCTGCAGAGCTGGTCCCCCCCCACAACTGCCCTCCCCTGCAGGCCTGATTGCCCCCAACTGCCTTCCCTTTCAGGCCTGGTCCTTCCCAACTGCCCTCCCGTTGGCCTGATCATCCACAACTGCCCTCCCCTGCCAGCCATCTGTGTCCACATAGGGGCGGCCATCTTGTGTGTTGGGGTGATGGTCAATTTGCATATTACCCTCTTATTAGATAGTATAAAATGCAGGCACTGATTCTACTGATTATACTGTAAATTAGAAAAAAACTAATATTTGACAATAGTTATATAAAGGTCCATTGGTGATATCAATTTCCCAGAAAACCTTGCACTCTGCGAATTGTTTATGCACTGGATGAATCTACTTCATTGTATGTATTTCCTGCTTCTGAGAAAAAAATGAACAGATTTTTCCAAGCCAACTCCTAAAAATTGTGCAGAGCTCTCAGCTTCAGTCCAGATCATATTTCTCTGAAAGCTATTGGCCCTTTTTTATAAGCACACTAAAAGAGGGACAGATTAAGGATAGCTTTTACAGGATTTATGGGATTGGTTCATTCATTTTTGTATGTGTAGAATGGTAAGAGAGAAAATGGGAGTGAGGGACGGGAAGAATGCTAAGAAGGATTTACTGGCTCCTATTCTATCTTAATTCTCAAAACCCCAACTTCAATAATTCTAGGTTTAATACCTATTTTTTTTTAAAAAACTAGTTTAGACCATGCAGTTTCAAAAATCATTTTCCCAAATAGCCTGTGGTAACTATCTGCATGAACTGCTATCTTGGTTTTGCCTCATTTCCATGTGATTGGGAGCCTTGCCTTTTAATTTTGAGACTAGGTTCCAGGCCAAGATCCACCAAACTGTGGCCCAAGGCCAGTTGTATATCTCCTCTGAGCCCCATTCTATCCATTTAGATAACGTGGCTATTCCATAGGTTTGTTATGACTAGTTAAGATGGTTCATATAAAATCTACAACGCAATCTGGCATTCATGAGCTCTCCATACATTTAGCTACTATCTTATTATTAAAAAGCATATCGAGCTCTTATTTCTCAATACTCATAATCAACCTTTTATCATTGTTATACATTGCCATTATTAAGGCCTGTGTGAAGGGAAGGTGCTTCAGCTCCTTTGCCACAGAGATGCTGGGCAAGAATTAATCAATTTACTTTGAAAGTCCAAGCATCATTCTGCTTGATTCTTAGCTCAATTAAATGGCATTGCACAAAAGGGGCTTTTCAATAAAGCTACATGCCCTTGAGAGCAGCTTTCACCAAACCATAATCAAAACAAGATTCTAGCATTCTGACAACTGTCTTATTGTGATAGTGCATCTGGTAGAGTTTCATTTCATATATATTTTTAGTAGATCCTAGGACACTGAGTTTAGCCCATAGGCATTGTCAAACTACAAACTAATTTTTAAAGATAGATAAACATTTTTGTAGGCTTTAATTTTTTATTAAATTTGGAGTGAAATTGGTGAATGAGATTATATGAGTTTCAAGTGTACATTTCTACATACATAATATGCATATTGCATTGTGTGCCCATCACCCAAAGTCAAATCATCTTCTATAACCAAATATCTTACCCTTTACTCTTTAATCCCCCAATCCCCTTCCCTCTGGTAACCACTATACTGTAAATCTGTGCCTGAATTTTTATTTGTTTGTTTTTCTTGTTTGTTCCTTGTTGCTTTCAGTTTTATATCTCACATGTGATTTAATTTCTTATATTCTAATTTATCAGCATGCATTGCATTGCCTATGTGCCAATACCTCTCTTAATGTCATTTTTATTACACAAAAAGTAATTGTTCAACTACTATGACACTGAGTACTCTAAACAAACTTAGCCTTATCAGAAAGGCATCTATTGATTAAAAATAGTATGCATCACAAAGTTAGAGAAGCATAACTGAGAAAACGTATTTCTCTATACGTATGTGTCACTTTCTATTATTTATGTCCCAGTATGATCCTATTGGTTTATAGTGCAGATAAAATAGCATATGACCGTAAGTACAGCAGATGCTTACATTCACATAAGTTCTTATGATATGGCACTCAGGCAACAAGTAATCAGAAACAGATTATCAAGAATTATGGAAGGCTCACTGCCAGGACAATGCTTTAAGCAATGAAGTACCCTCTGTCTGTATTTACTGCTTCCATATTTCACTTAACATACAATGGAACACATGCATATAATTCTTTCAAATGTGCAGAAAGGTATATGGCTTCATTATACACTGTGCATATCAATTCACATTGGCTAAGGAATATGAAAAACCAAATAACAAGCTCTGCACGTATTTATCTGCATAAATACCTTAGGGGGATGTGGAAAATGTATGAAATTTATCAAGCCTTAAGTATGATTATTAGTGTTCATCTTTTTGGAAATACTTTTTAAGACAACTGACCTAGAAATTACATAATTTAATATGTTTACATGTGGAAATTTAAATAAAACATAAGGGCAAGTATCTTCAGGAAAGCAACATTTCTTTGGTATGAAAAAACCTTGTCATTCAGTTAACAATTATTGAATTATGATTGACTATGTACTAAAATTCTGTGGAGGATGCCGTGGGATATATGAATGCAACTAACATTCAAGCTAGGAGCTTCAAGACATTAGCATGCATTCATTCAACAAATCTGTACTGCACATGTACTGTCTTCTGTGCTACAAGTAATATAATGAAAGTTGACCATCAATATCCCTGTCCTCCTTAGCTGACAAGAGGTGAAACAGATATTAACAAAATCGTGACTTAAATGTATGATTCAGAGCTGTAATCAATGTCCTGACATAAAAGTAGAGGGGCATTATGACCACATGAAAGAGTAGAATCTGATTTTGTCCTGAGCAGTCAAGGAAGACCTAACTAAAAAAGTAGCATTTGAGCGGAGCCACAAGCAAGATAGAATATAATTAGGAGAAAGGTGGTAGAAGCAGGTTGGAGAATGAAGATGGGATAGTTCCCCCCAAAAAGAATACGCAAAACCATGAGATGAGAAGTAAAGCTTGTTAAACAAATTAAAATGAAGTAGCTTGTTTTGAAGCCACAGGATCCAGGGAAAGCAATGTCAACCTAGTCTAGAAATTTCAAAATGGACTTACCACCCAAGTATTATAGGTTACAATGCCTTTATTCTAAGAACCAAAAGAAATCCAACAGATTATAAAACTGAAGATGGCATGATTAGACTTATGTTTTAAAAGATTTCCAGCATTCCATCCACACAGAAAAACCTCAAGGACAGCAGCTTTTTCAGATCTCCTTTGTCTTTACGGCAGTGGTTCTCAACCTTTCTAATGCCACAACCCTATAATACAGTTCCTCATGTTGTGGTGACCCCCCAACCATAAAATTATTTTCGTTGCTACTTTATAACTATAATTTTGCTACTGTTATGAATCATAATGTAAATATCTGATATGCTATATGTGTTTTCCGATGGTCACGACCCACAGGTTGAAAACCGTTGCTTTAAGGACATATTAAAATGTTCAAGCAGACACCCAGAAACATGCACAGCATTCATACATGCATGCAATTTCAGAGTTTATAGGGCTGTCATAGCCATAGGCGATCACATTAAAAATACCTACACTTCACAAAAATACCTACAGTGAAGCAGTGCAGTGGGGCCTTGACTTACGAGTTTAATTCGTTCCGTGACAGAGCTCGTAACTCAAATTACTCATATGTCAAATCAACAGTGAACGAGTGAGACACGTGATGCTGGGCTGATGTTGTGGCGTTCACTGTGACGTTTGCTGCGCCAACTAGCGGTGGGGTATCTGAAGCTGGCTCGTAACCCGAATTTTAGCTCGCAACTCAAAGCAAAAAATCGTCCGAGAGACGGCTCATATCTCGAAAAGCTCGTTAGTCGGGACACTCATAAGTCAAGGCCCCACTGTATTTGGTGTTTTAAGGTTATTGGTTAGACCCCGGACATAAAAAAAAAAAATACAGAATCTATAAGTGGGGGGGGGGGGGAGCTGAAAACTAATTAGTTTATGTGGAAGTAAGAAAGGGTACAAGGATATAAACTCCACTTTAGGATATAAAAACAGAGTTTTAAGAGCTGGTCAGTTTAAACAGGGCCCATCAGTTCACTGATAATAAATCCCAATTTAGGTCCCAGGAAATGTAATACTAATCAAGTACATTAATTAAAAATACAAAGAATATGCAAACCCAGGTCCAACTTTGATGTTTTCTTACCCTGTAAACCTCTCACCCAATTCATCTCCTAGTCCCACATGTCTAGACAAGCATTTTTTTTTTCTTGGTGACTCCTAAATAGTTGCACTAAATTATTGTAGCCATTTATTTTTTAAGCTAGTTCAAATCTTCAATTTCTGCCTTCTTCCTTTCTATATGAATTTGCACTTTCTCTTTGAACCTGACACTCCAATCTGTTCTTGCAATGCTGACTTTGGCTCCTCACCCCCACAATGCTATGTCCTCATCCCCGAGACCATATTTGTTCAAGCTATTCCACACACAACCTGGCTTTAGCCAACATAGTAACTTGGGGATGTATATGGGGCTCATGTCAAGGTTCCTTTGATTGAATTGGTGGGAAGTGCAAAAGTATGTGTGAAGGGACAGAAAAATGAGCACAGAAGCTAAAGTAATTTAGAAATAGGACTGAATTTGAGTGAAAATGTTAAACATTCTGTGCTTCTTGAGTCTTTTATTTTCAACCAAAGGAAATAACATAAATTTATATATTGTGGGTTCCAACAGAGGCATTAAAACCCTGATGGAAAAATCCAAAGCACCATCAGAATAAGAACAGTAATTGTTACAAGATAGGGTTGTAGCTAATTACTTTTAAATCTATGGCATGTTTTCAAATAATACAATCTACCAAAGGGAGTACCCTACAATGAGATAACTACCACATTCTTGGAGAGATAATGAGCACTTGGGAAGAGGTAGTGGAAGTGGAAATGTAGAGGACATCAAAAGTACAGGTAAATTTGAAAGATCTTGATTACAGAACAACTGTTTAAGGTAAGTTAATGAGAAGGATTGAACTCCAAAATGAATTATGTTTGCATCATTGACACTGACAACTACATGGGAGAGATTCACTTCATGGGATGAAGACAGTGAGTTTAATTTTGGATAGCATGAGTTTGCAATATTTATGGAAGATCCAGGTAGAAATATAAATCAGCTATGTTCAGTGTGGTAAGACTGTTACTCAGGAGTAACGTCAAGTATAGAAATGAATTCAGAGTCATTATGTACAGACTAGAGGGCCGGTGCACGAAATTCCGGCTGAGGGGTGGGTAGTTCCCTCAGCCCAGCCAGCACCCTCTCCAATACAGGATCCCATGGGGGATGTCCAACAGCCAGTTATATCAGGCCTAAACTGGCAGTCAGACATCCCTCTCACAATCCTGGACCGCTAGCTCCTCATTGCTTACCTGCTTGCCTGCCTGGTCACCCCTTACTGCCCCCCACCACCACCCTGGTTGCTCCCAACTGGCCCCCCTGTCAGCCTAATTTCCCCCAACGGCCCCCTGCCAGCCTGGTTGCCCCCAACTGCACCCTAACTGCCCTCCTCTGCCGGCCTGGTAGCCCCTAACTGTCCCCCCTGCCAGCTTGGTTGCCCCCAACTTCCCCCCACCATTGCTGGCCTGATCACCCCTCATGGCCCCCCTGCCAGCCTGGTCGCCACATTCAGCCTGCTGCTCAGTCATTTGGTCATCCCTCACTATCCCCCCAGCCAGCCTGGTCACCCCACACAGCCTGCTGTTCAGTCGTTTGGCCATCCTTCACTAACCCCCCTGCTGACCTGGTCGTAGGCAGTCATCTTGTGAGGGCATGAGGGTTAATTTGCATATTACATCTTTATTATATAGGATGATCAGTAAAGCCAAAGTACATAATGCTTTAGGTAAGGACAAGATAAGAAGTAATAAGAAGGTAAAAGTCTGAACTCATGAAAAGTTGGATGAAGAGTAGAGCCAAAGGAAATCAAGAGTGCAATTGAGGAGGTCAAAACAATTCCAGAGGATTACAGTGTCATGGAAGTCAGTGGAGAAGTATTTCCAGGAAGCTGGGTTTCCATGGTGTCTGATTCTCAAGAGATATTAGTCAATATGAGCACTGAGAAATCTGGTTACTAATAAGTAATTGTGATTTTTCAAAGAATAGCCTCAGTAGAACATTGGTGATGGGAATGCTAGAGAATTAAAGAATCAGTAGTTGCAAGATTGGTAACATACAAGATAGTGAATATACACTGCTTTTAAAAAATTTGATGTGTTTTACAGAATCAGTGATACCTGAGTAATTTTAGTGGCTAAATGAAAAAAAAATGAAAGGACATAATTTGTTTTTAGACTTGAGAGCAAGATAAAATAATGGAAGGATTTTGAGAGCAAAGAAAGCATGGAAGTGAGAGAATTGGTTAAGAACACATAGAAAGTTTACACTGAGATTGCAGAAGGACTGAAACTTCATTAATATAAGGAGAATATGTGAAATTATAAACATGCAAGCCAAACGTACAAGACAGAACCCATCTAGATAATAAAGAATTCAGGAAAATCCAGGGAAAGTTTTAAAAGGCATTTCAAGATAAGGTCATTCTTTTTTCTCCAGTCAGTGACCCAATTTATGTTATTTTGATCTATTCTGATATATACTAACTTAATGATTACCTTATTTTTATCATTTCCTGTCAAGGACCAGTTAGTAAAATAAAAATCACGTAGGGACAGATAACTTGCAAAGTTCAAAGAATCCATTAGAACAGCTGAAAGGGGAGAGAGGTGAATGTAGTATGTACCTTTTCTAAATCCTCATGGGTGTCTTTCATGAAGAAAACCAAAAAGCACACAATGTGGCCAGGCAGGGGCAATACAACTTAAGTGAGTCAAGAGAAAATTTTAGGAGAACCTTTCAAGGCAATACAAATCCCAATAATAAAAGGTTCTTTAAATACATCAAAAGGACTGATTCATTCAGCAAGCATCTATCCAGTGGCTATTTCATTTCATGAGCAGCTTTAGGACCTGGGGGTAATCATTGATTTAAAGGATCCCAAAGGGAGCAAAAATGGAGTGGAGGACAGCAGTGAAAATTTGTCCCTCTATTTTGAAAAAAATTATCAGAAGATTCCCCAACTAAATTTACTTTAGTGTCACATGATGCACTTTAAACCTTTCTATTTTGAAATAATTTTAGATTTTCAGAAGAGTTTCATAGATAATGTAGTTCTCATATACCTTCATCAACTTTCCTAATGTTAACATCTTATATAACAACTAGAGGCCTGGTGCACGAAATTCGTGCACGGGTGGAGGAGAGGAGAGGGGAGGAAGGGCGGGGAGGTCTCTCAGCCTGACCTGCACCCTCTCCAATTCGGGAGCCCTCAGGGGATGTGCTACTGACAGCTTGGGCCCCCTCCCCGTGATTCTCTACTCTCTGCGGGGCCTGCCTGCTCCACACCACTGGAGCAAGCAGGCCCTGCTGGGTGCTGCCTGCAGTCCTGATTGCCTGCTCCCTGGTTGCCATGGCGACCGCCCAGCAGGCCCTGCTAGGTGCTGCCTGAGGCCCCCGCTTGCCTGCTGGAGTCACGTTGTCAGGGTGACACCGCCAGCGTCCCGTCCAGCCACTATGGGCGCTGCCATCTTTGTCACTAAGTGATGGTTAATTTGCATATTACTCTTTTATTAGATAGGACTAGAGGCCTAGTACATGAAATTCGTACACTCAGCAGTGGTGAAGGAGGTCCCTCAGCCCAGCCTGCACCCTCTCACAGTCCGGGAGCCTTCAGAGGATATCTAATTGATGGCTTAGACCCGCTCCCCAGATATCCTTAGCACTGCTGCAGAGGCAGGAGAGGTTCCTGCCACCGCCGCTGTGCTCACCAGTGGTGAGCCCAGCTCCTGCATTGGGCATCTGCCCCCTGGTGGTCAGTGTACGTCATAGTGACCGGTCATTCTGCCGTTCAGTCCATTTGCATATTAGCCTTTTATTACTTAAGACTAGAGGCCTGGTGCATGAATTCGTGCATGGGTGGGGTCCCTCAGCCTGGCCAGCGATCAGGGCCAATCAGGGTCATCTTGCCCAGTCCTGATTGGGGCTGATTGGGGTGGCCAGCCAGGGTGAGGGACCACAGGAGGTTGGCTGACCACGGGAGGTTGGCTGTGTTAGCACACTGACCACAAGGGGACAACTACAGCATTGAGCATCTGCCCCCTGGTGGTCAGTGCACATCATAGCGACTGGTCAACCAGTCGTTCAGTCGACCAGCTGTAATGGTTGCAACAGTTGCTTAAGCTTTTATATATATTGATACAAATTTCTGTAATACTATTAACTGATGTAGAAATTTTATATGAATTGTGCCAATTTTTACATGAATGCTTTTTTTTAAATTTTATGAACAATTTTATTAAATCACATGAGGTACAGTCCACAAAACAGACCCAAAAAGAATTCCATAGATCCTTGAGAATGACAGCCGGTGGCATAGCAATGGATATAAGCCCTAAGACATTAACATTTTTACCACAGTCCAGAGCACAAGATTTGCGCATCTTACTTCCATATACTGTAAAATTATCAAATCTGTAATAAGGCATATTTTATCTCAGATAAAAAGGGAAGAGACCACAAAAATTCTATATAAAAAGTTACAGCTTAATTTCCTTTAAAAAAAAACAACTCTACTAATGTCTTCAGTGAATGTCATTCAGAATTTCAAAAAGGTTCAAAAGCACTCTGTAGGAAAGGTAATGTTGGTCCTCTTCTCCTGAATGTGTGCCTCCACTTCTAGGCATGTTGTACCTATGTTCAGGTAGTGAGTACTGCAAGAAGTGGCAAAGATGATCAATTCTCAGGGCATATTAGGGGAGAACAGGCTGCTTTTCCAGCTTCCACTTACACCCACACAAGACCCCATCTCCTCTCTCTGGATGGGCTGACAAAAAGAGTGTGGAGCTCATAGAGCTCTTTATATTCTGATATGGGAGCCAAGTCAGCCTCAGCATCCTGTCTGGCTTTAAATTTCTACTTATAAGGTTGGCTTATGTGCTATTTCCAAACATTTAATGAATGAATCCATGATATGAGAAATTTTTAGAAGCTCCTTGTTAAAGGAAGCCATTTGAAAAGGGATCAAAATTTTGTAATTACACTGGATAATAATCTATTTTTAAACCAGTTGCCTTCAGGTTTTATACATGAGAACCAGCTTAAGAACAACATCCCGGACTCTACTTATTTGCATTTTGGCCAGCTCTCACAATTAAGCTATATTTTGAGAACTATTAAACTATTTGCTGTTGATATTAGACTGTGAAAGCATAGTTGTATATGATAAAATGACATTTTTCCAAGCTCTGCTAACAAAGCTTATAAACTGATTTTTAAATCAGAGATAAGCGTCTACTTTGAATAAAATACTCTTGCAATCATATGACTAGAATGTTCAATTATATTTTTCACTATAATCATCACACTTTCAAAATGAATTTGTCCAACAGTTTATTTGAAATAGCCTTAAATGTTTGTATAACTCCCTCATGACTTTGTATAAGACACGCTTAAGCCATTATGTGAAAATGAGATTGTGATTGGAACAGGAGAAAATCATCATCTCATCTTTTCTACATACAGCATTCCAAAATTTATAAAAGACATAATTAAAATGAAATTCCTTGCCCAGGTCCCACACTTCTAAAATAATCCATCAAGTCAAATGTGAAAACTTTGTTCAATCTATATATCTAAAAGCCTAAGCAATTGAATGACCGGTCACTATGACACACACTGACCACCAGGGGGCAGATGCTCAATTCAGGAGCTTCCTCCTGGTGGTCAGTGCGCTCCCACACCCAACCTCCCGCGGTCCCTCCACCCAGCTGGCCGACCCCGATTGGCCCCGATCAGGACTGAGCGAGATGGCCCCGGTCAACGCCAATCGCCGGACAGGATAAGGGACCCCACCCATTCCCGAATTTGTGTACTGGGCCTCTAGTCAGATAATAAATTGCTAGTAATTCAATGAGGCATGTACATATAACTTTGGCTCTAGGTGTCTCTAGGTATTGTAAGTCAGTCAGTTTCTTGCTTTGGGGAACAAAGAAATCCTTACTACTTTTATTCTTCTTCCTACTTTAATATGACCTTTATTTTGCTACAGGGAGAAGTATGTTAACTTCTTCTGTCCATTTCTATTGCTTAGTAAAAAAAAAAAAATAAAAGTACTTTTCAAGGGACTTGAAGTCCTTATTTTTCCTTTTGTTTCACTTCAAAAATGTGAAAGCACTTGGAGAACTGTTATACTAATAATAAATTAATAGTAACGTATCAATAAGCCCTTTAATATTAAAAAAAATAGCCCTATCTGGTTTGGCTCAGTGGATAGAGTGTCGGCCTGCGGACTGAAAGGTACCAGGTTCGATTCCTGTCAAGGGCATGTACCTTGGTTGCGTGCACATCCCCAGTTTGGGGTGTGCAGGAGGCAGCTGATCGATGTTTCTCTCTCATTGATGTTTCTAACTCTCTATCCCTCTTCCTTCCTCTCTGTAAAAAATCAATAAAATATATTAAAAAAAAAAATAATTTGGAGAGAGATTTACTGGGTTTAGTCAAAGTTAACCTAAAGGTTTATTTTAACTTTCATATGTGAAAATATAATATAAATAAATATGTTTTTGTCTGGCATAGCAGAATAAATATAATAAAATTCTAAATTAAGAATTGCATAGTGTTTTTTTTATAAAGGTTGTAAAACTCTAAATGATGCATTTTGTATAGAAAGAATATGAATCTCTCTCTATCCTCAGATGTTCTCCTGGAGAAGGTCTTCAGAATGGAGAAAAGTAGTGATTACTAGCATAAATAAATCAGATTTAGACTTTGCTTTCCCAAAGCTGAATTAATGTCACTTCCAGGAATTGTTTAACATGTTGAGTGTGCGATGGCTTTAACATCTCTTATAGTTAAGGTTGGCATTGCTTCTGGCTAGAAGAATAAAATATTTCATATGATGATATCCAAATCCTCTTTTCTTAAATTATCTTATCACCAGTGTATTATTTCACAAAATTCAGTGAAGATATCCTGTGTTTAAAGATATGAAAGCTAATCACTTAGGGGCAAAGACTTGATTTATCCACTCATCAGCTATGAAGGCCTGCTCCTAAATCATGGCTTTTGACTGGCTCTTTCCTATACACATTTATGCATATTGTTGTAGCTCATTCCTTCACTTCAAGTTTTTTTTGGTTTTTTATTTTTTGTTTTCTAAATGAAAGGTCACCTCCTAAAGGATTCTGAGCACTGAATTCCAACATGTGTATATGTGAGAAGGGAGTTTCCTCCACATTAAACCACTCAGTTGGGTGTCCTGTAATTCAACTCAATTCTGACACTATTTACCCAGAGGTAACATCTGATTACAGGTTAAAGGTTCAATCTCACAGGACTGCCTCCTGCAACTCTATACACACGTTTCAAGATGAGGTCATCACCTGTGCTTCTGAATAACTGGCTATAGATTGGAGGTTCCAATGACCCCCTGCCTTGGGCCCATTTCAATTTACTAGAGCAGCTCACAAAACTCAGAGAAACATTTTACTTAGAAGATAACTGGTCTATTATAAAAGGATATAGCTCAGAAAACACCAAGTGGAAAAAATACATAGGGCAAGGTATGAGAAAGGGGTGCAGAGCTTCCATACCCTCTCCAGGTATACAATTCTTCCCCAATCTCCATATGTAGAAGCTCTCCAAACCCTGTCCTTTTGGGGTTTTATCAAGGTTTTTCATTACATAGGTACTATTGATTAAATTATTGGCCCTTGGTGATTTAACTCAATATCCAGTCACTCTCCCCTTCCCAGAGGTGGAGGAAGTGGGAGTTAAAGTTCCAACTCTATCACTTGATTGGTTCAACTGGCAACCAACCCCCAACCTAGGTGAATTCCAAAAGTCACCCGTTAACATAAAAAACACCTTTATGCTCTTAAGACTTAGAAAATTCCAAGGGTTTTAGGAGCTCTGTGCCAGAAAGGGAAAATGACCAAATATATATTTTTTATTATGTATCATTGCTCCTCAGTGAGACCATCCTTATATAAAATTACAGTGACCTACCCTGAACTTCCTAATATTTTCCCCAGAATTTTTACTCTTTTTATAGTTAGGTCCATTTGACATACTGTATAATTATTAATTAATTGATATATAATATGTCTCCACACACTAAAAAGCTTTGGTCTTTCCTATTTACTACTATATCTCAGCCTAGAAAAATGCCTAGCACATAGCTCATGTTACATAAACATTTGTTAAGTGAATGAACACATCATGCAACTTCATTAAGTATTCAAAGATAATGTGAGGTCAAGACTTTGACTTAATTAACTTTAAAACACAAATTAATTTAAATTCCCTCTTCAAGCATAATTGTATTTTTTAAGTATAAAGCATATGACAATTGGAAGAAATAACATTTCACTTATTGTAAAAAATTTATTTCATTTGAGGATACAAAGTAATTTATGACATAACTATTTCTTTTGAAATGTTATATGCAGATGACTTCCAGACAATTGAAGCATACACTTTTATATTAAACTAGAGGCCTGATGCACAAAATCTGTGCAAGAGTAGGCCTTCCTTCCCCTGGCTGCCAGCACCTGCTTCTTTCTTCTGGCACCTGGGACCCGGGCTTCCCTCCTCCAGCCACCAGCAGGGTCCCGGGACCCGGGCTTCCCTCACAGCACCAGCTTCGTCCAGAAGGACATCGGGTACATTAGCATATTATGCTTTTATTATTATAGATGACTTACAACAGAATTTTACATTGATATGGAAAAATGTAGCTAACATATTTATTGGAGGAGAAAATTAGCTAATTTTAAATATTCAGGCAATTAGCAAAAAGGAAATAAAATATAAATAATGGATTTATATAAAAATAAAGAATTTTTTTTCATCTAAATATAAGCAAACAATATTACATAAGTCCTATCAACATACATCATACCTTAGGGTTCTTGATCAGGACAATAAAATATACTTTCTTTCATATATACCTTAAAAGAAAATATATTTTTTCCTAAGAAATGAAATAGACAAAATATTAGGAAAGTATAACAACAACTCTTGAGAGAATTATATTGACTCTATTCAAAATTCTATTTTTTCATTTACAGCAAATGCTTCAAATTATTAATTGAAGGATTTTACAGTATAAACAAACAGAAACATGACAATAGACAAAAGAGATTACTGAAGTTTCTTTAGGTGCTGTTCTGGGCTGAGCCTCTGATTGACTTACTATTGACAAGGCTATTTTATAACTCTGGAAAGGCTGATGTGAACTTACAATAGATTTTTGTATAGTGAAAATGCAAATATTTTAACCTCCAAATAATCCCAAAATTTACTGTTAGTGACACTGTTTTAATCAGCTAGTTATTAATAATAGGAAAGGAACAAAAGTAAGGCCAGACATTATAAACATAGTTATCTGGGTAACCTTACCAGGAAGCTGAAATTTCACACTCCCCTGAGATCCGCAGACCCATTCCCTGCTAAAGAGCATCTAAAGCCAAACTTTCCTATGTCAAATTACATAAGTGATAATAATTTTTCAAACTGAACAAGAAAATTAAATGTACTACTTTTAAGTATTATGTTTTATGTCTTATTTATTATCTCACTATATCCATGCAAACATTTTCATTATCACCTTTTAAATCAATATGCAAACATAGAGTTATTTTTTTTAAATATGTATTGAGTTTTGGACATTTTTGTTTTTTTCTATCGATGTAGTCACATCACAGTAATAACACTTGGCTGTAACTATACTCCCATTTTCAGTAGCTCCTTAATAATTATCATCTATTTCCAATCAGCAGTTTCATTACCCTTTATTTTCAAGCCTAAATTATAACAACATAGATAAGGTATCAACTGAAAAAGAGACAGCAGAGCTATTAAAATAGTACATTTGCTACTAATTTAGGTAATTACCTGTTAAGTCTTCCAGAGAGAAAAAATTGATTTAATACTTTTTGGTGCCTTGAGAGGAATAGCTCATTTCAAGGTCTAACAAAATGTGCCAACATACAGAACATTTACATGTTGTGGTCAGGGTACTTCTAATTCTCATATGTGTCTCCCTTTGATTAATTATAATTATCCTAGCCTGCCTATAGAGAAAAGAAAGAAAAATTGTAGAACTCCAACAAACTTACCAGGATGATAGTGTAGAGTAAGCTACAATCAAGTATCCTATATAATAAAAGGCTAATATGCAAATTGACCAAATGGCAGAATGACCGATCGCTAAGACGCGCACTGACCACCAGGGGGCAGATGTTCAATGCAGGAGCTGCCCCCTGGTGGTCAGTGCACTCCCACAGGGGGAGCACTGATCAGCCAAAGCCAGGCTCATGGCTGGCAAGTACAGCGGCAGTGGTAGGAACCTCTCTTGCCTCCACAGCAGCATTAAGGATGTCCGACTGCTGACTTTGGCCCACTTCCCATGAGGAGTGGGCCGAAGCTGTCAGTCAGACATGCTCTGAGGGCTTCCAGACTGTGAGAGGGTGCAGGCTGGGCTGAGGGACCCCCCTGAGTGCACAAATTTCATGCACTGGGCCTCTAGTGTATATAATAAATTCAAAGAAGTAAATGATAACAGGTTAATTCACGGCCATTTGGCAGGAGTCAGACATTATTTTTGGAAAGATACATGCAAGCACATTTAAGTGTAACCGTGTAGCATTTGAAAGAAATCAGAATATTTAAATTGGCTTTTTAATGAAACCTTATGACATTAAATTTCATTCCAAATAATCTTAATAGTCTCCTTTAACTATTGGTCTTCTTTAATTTTGAATAAAAATTTGGTATTAAAATCAGAGAGAGGTTACTTAAAATAGCACTGAATTCTGAAAAAGGCCAATCACTCAATTACTTTAATTTTCCAAAAAATTTAAAATAAGTTACTGACATACTAAGTCTAAATTAGCCAAAGACTATGGGGACAATAGAAAATTTATCATCTGTGCTTCATTACCAACAAGGATACTAATTTCATATATGAAGTCAAATAACAGAATTATGACAAAGTTACATGATGATGCTGAGAGATTACATGAATAATGAAACTCTAAATTTAACCTCAGAGTCACCAGTGAAGCTCCTCCAACTTGTCAGTCAATCTAAAATCAATTAAGATACTCTGAATAAACTGCCTCCATGGAGAAAATCCATTCATTCTAACACGTCAATCTCACTGGACATTTTCCACTGCATCCTAAAAATGCCTTTGCACTGACACATGTTTAATTAGGGCCAAGTAAAGACTGTTTCTCTAACCTACATTTAAAAATCTAGACCATTAAAAACTTATAAAATTAAAGTTTATTCCTTTAAATATTTGAAGTTTTGAGCAAAGCAGAAAGTGACTTGATTGAAAAAAATGTATGATTAAAAATGAGAAGGGTTTGAATGTAATTGGTACCTAATCCTTAAAGTTAAAATTGCATACTTACTGTCCTAATTCAAGCACTACCCAAATCAGTTAAAAGCAAGACAGAGATAGTTGGTTGAGATTTTCAGAAATAAAGGATTATAATTTTAGATCTGCTATAATCCAAATGTTCATCTTGTACTATAAGTTATCAAAAGAAGCCATGATCATTTTGGTCAATTTATGTAATTGGCTTAACTGATCTCTACAAGAGAAAGCTTCTGTTTAAGGATGATTGACATACACAAGGACAAATCAGCTGTCTAGCTATGCCCATTCAGCCCAATTTCTTGTACTTACCTTGCAAATATAACCAAGATGTCTTTTGAGGTTTCTTTATCTTTTAAGACCCAAATAAGCTCAACTCCAATCTGTTGGCCTCAACCATCTTGAACTATTATAATTTCACACCAAGTACAAGTTCAGTGCTTACCCTTTGATTTTGGGAAATGAGTTCACAATCTCATGACGACTTCTGAAACTTTTCTTCCACTGCTACAGAATGAGGTTATGTTATGAATTGTTCTCTTACATGTGAAGTCTCTCATCTTAAACACAGATGTGAAACCTAGTCACAACTCTCCATTTCCGGAGACACACACAATCCTTCAGTTTTCTTTCACAATAATTCTCTGCAAGGATATTTACTGAAGATCATTGAGATAGATAAGATGGAGTGTGGCTTAAGTAAGGGGAAGAAGTTTGGGGACTAAGAAGGAAGAGTGAATACTTATGGGAAGTGAAGATGTTTTGCAGAATCATAACTTTTTAGTGTTCATAAGTGTCTTTAAGGCCCACATCAAGGGTCCTGGCTCTCTCTCTCTCTCTCGCTCTCTTACTTAAAATTTCTCTTAATTTGAACTGCAGAGAAATTTAACTGTATTGTTTCTCTTTTTCAACTATTCACATTTTAGCCTTTTATTTTTCATCTTGAGCACTACAGTGAATTTTAGTGAACTATTCAGAAGTTACTTTAACAATTACTTAACACTATCTTGGTTTTAGCACCTATAAAGTGATACAGAAGTCATCACTCCCCACAGATGTGCAGTTAACACTAAATTTATAGAGAAGACTGATGAATATTAGCACTAAACAGAGAATATTAATTTCTAAAATGCAAGTGGAAATAGAAACACAATCAAGAATCTTAGTGGGGCTGCAGGTTTGAGGGAAAAACACACCTAGTTCAATTGTAAAATGATCCCTTTCAACAGATCAAATAAGCATGTACTTGTAAATTTAATTTGTCATCATTCCTCTCTTCATGAAGAGTGTTTTAGCTGTGGTTCTGAGAGAGTTGCAGCAGTGTTTTGTGCTTATCAGGTATTTAGATAGCACTTTGGATTGGGGTTGGGGGAAGTGACTATGTTTTCTATGTATTGAGCCATTATGACAATAGGTATATTTTAGAGGAACATCTTCTAACTTCTAAATGTTCATATTAAAGAGAAAATTGGCTCATCTCCACTTCATGTTGTAAAGTAACGCTTCCCTGTGTGTGTGGTATTGTACAGACTAAATCTCAAAAGGTTTTATTTTTTGGTGGGGTAAGAGTTATTCAGTCCAAATATTGTTTGAATTTCCTATATTTTTTTCTACTTAGAGAAATTATAACTCAAATTATAACTCAAATCTTCACTAAAGTGAAGATTTGCAGTATTATAAACATAATTTCAGAATTTCATAATCAAGAAGAGATTTTGCTTAATCCCTTCAACTTTGTTACAGAAAACAGTGTGGTGATTACCAAAGGAAAGGGGAGAGGGGGGAGGTTTAAAGAGTAATGGGGGAATAAACGATGACAAAAGGAGACTTGACTTCATTGTTGAACACACAATATAATATACGGATGATGTATTATAGAAATGCATACCTGAAACCTGTATACTTTTATTAACCAATGTCAACCAAATACATTGAATATTTTTTAATTAAGTTAAATTTTTTAAAAAAGAAGAGATTTTGTCATTTATCTAGTAATTTCTTCACTCAATCTTTTAGCACATACTCCTTCTATACTGAGTTTAATAAGATGCCATTATTACATGAATCACTAATAAAGAATAAAAATTTGTGAATTCAAATCTGGCATAAGTTAATAATTCTGTGATCCACGAATTGGTTACACTCCTTTCATTACAATGAGGTTTCTTTCATCTATTCCAAGGAGTTCTGCAATTTTAAACTATATTCAGTTTCCTTTTCCTTACATAGGACTGGCAATAATTTTACATGTATGTAAAAGTTAAAACATTATATGCTTGAGGGTATTTTTTTTCTTGGTTGCCAAAAACACTTGGATTTGGCTTTGCAAGGCACTATGGACTAGCTGTCATTTTCCCTGTGAAGATTATTTATTTCACTATTATCAATGTGATGCCCCACTGCTCTCTTTCTTTCCTTTCTGTGGCCACAATAATTTTTCGTTTCAGTGCTGAAACATTTTGTAATCTTTGGAAGACTTAAATGACAAGTAAAATCAACACATAAGGTGACAGCAATGCCCACAAATTGATTAAAGTGATGAAAATATAAGCAGGTTTGACCAAGTTCTTGCATGCCAAAGCAAGAACTGGCCTGCACCTGTCCTTAGCCACTGTGATTGTAAGACATCATTGATTGTGAAGTAATGATCCATATTTGAAAGATGTCACAATGTGAAACGAAAAAAACATTTTAAGAAACAATATCCTACCTAATAAAGAGAGAATATGCTAATTGACCCTTATGCCGTTGCAAAGATGGCGGTGCCCACAGACAATAAGGAGGGAATATGCTAATTGACTGCCCCGCCCTCAAAGATGGTGGCCACAAGATGGCAGCGCCCAGTCCTCTCATCCCCGCTGGGGCAGCAGGCATGCAGCAAGGCTAGGCCCAGCTGCTCCTCATGCCTGCCTTTGGAGTCCCCCAGTCCCCTCAGCCCCAGCCACCCAGGGCTGGTCCAAGGCGCAGGCAAGCCTCAGATGGTGGCTGCCCAGCCAACGCCTGAAGTGCAGGCAAGCATTGGATGGGGGCTGCCCAGCTGCCCAGGGCCAGCCCAAGGCACAAGCAAGCCTCAGATGTCAGCTGCTCAGATGCCCAGGGCCAGCCTGAGGAGCAGGCAAGCGTCAGATGGCAGCTGTCTAGCCACCCAGGACCACCCGAAGCTCAGGTAACCAGGGCCAGCCGAGGCTTGTGCTGCTGGCAGTGGCAGCAGCAGAGGTGTGATGGGGCGTCGCCTTCCCCTAATCATCAGGTCGCCTCCCACCCCTGAGGGTTCCCAGATGGTGAGAGGGGGCAGGCCAGGCTGAGGAATGCCCCCTTCCAGTGCATGAATTTTCATGCACCGGGCCTCTAGTACTATAATATTTATTAAACTTTACTATATGCCAGAAACTATGATACATGTTGAAGGTTAGGGAAGGCATGTGTTTATGGTAAAGAC
Organism: Myotis myotis; assembly: GCF_014108235.1. Classification (NCBI taxonomy): domain Eukaryota; kingdom Metazoa; phylum Chordata; class Mammalia; order Chiroptera; family Vespertilionidae; genus Myotis; species Myotis myotis. Next base: position 48,625,319 of record NW_023416401.1, read on the forward strand.
ATATGTAATAAAATCTATGAGAACATAGAAAATATGGTGTTGGGGAAACTTGTTCTCAAGGAATTCAAAGAGGATAATAGTTGAATAGAAAGACAATGTAAAATTCAACAGAAAGGTATCAGTTCATCTAAGCTAGAAAGAGACAAAATTTGGATAAGTGGTGGTGGTGAGAAGAAAAATATTTATAAGCCCAAATCAGATTGGAGTAAAGATTTAGAGACTGTCCAGCTGGCATGGCTCAGTGGTTGAGCATCAACCTATGAACCAAGAGGTCATGGTTGATTCCAGGCCAGGGCCTATGCCCAGGTTGTGGGTTCGATCCCCAGTACAGGACATGCAGGAGGCAGCCAATCAATAATTCTCTCTCATTACTGGTGTTTCTATCTCTCTCTCCCTCTCCCTTCCTCTCTGAAATAAATAAAAATATATTTTTAAAAAAAGATTTAGAGGCACAAAAACAGGGAGGATACTCATAAAAAGATGGTATATTTGGCTGAAGCTCAGCATCTGAGAAGGAATAACCACAGATGAGATCGGAATGGGCTCTGAACAGGGAAGATTCTTGAATGCAGGCTGAGAAAACAAGATAAGTCTTTAATTTTTCTGAGGTCACTAGCATGTGTTCAAAACTTTTATCATGATGCCAAACCTGTGTTGCTGGATTATGTGAGCCAATATGATAATTCAACAAAGGTAGGTTTCTGGTGCACGTTGATAGTCTCAACTGTAAGCAAGTGAGGACATTGATAACAAGGCAAGTCTGCTATTTCCCTCCATCCCCGTTCTCAATGACAGGTGGTATTTAAAACAAATCCTTTTCTATTAACAAATACTCCAGAAAAATACCTCGCATAAAAGAATTTCTTCCAAACAGAAAAGTCATTCTTTTGTCAAAACTGGTAGAACTCACAGTGAGATTGGGTAATAGCTTATGTGAAGGGGAAAGAGGCAAAATCATAGTATTCTAGACTTACCATAAAGGGCTACTCCCAATGAGGATGACATTGGTGACTTCTATACCTTCTAACAGCAAATCTGAAAAAAATTCAGAATATTTAAACTTCTAATAAAGTAACTATAGGTGTGCATGACAAATAGGATTACCTTATTTATGCACACATAATTATGGCACATCTCTCAGACTCAAGTGGTTCAAACTAAATAGACAAATCACAATATAACCATATGGAAGCAATGAAGGAAACAGATTAGTAGTTGGAGAAACTGAAAACAGGGTTTGAGGTAGTAAAGCATTCTAATAAGCCAATGTGAAAACTAATGAGTAACTGGAATAAGATAACGGTCTGGAAACATGAACAATAAAGGAGGTGTTTTTAAAGCCTCTATAAGTAGTCCTGCTATATTGAGTAACTTAGTTCTAAGTGCATACTTCTTTTGCTATGAATTAAAGTGTAACTGTACATTAATACTCTTTCTGGAACAGTTGGGCTCTATTCCCCATAAATGTAGGAAGAGTCATTTGGCAAATGAGAAATAGAAGAAAAAGAAGTAACAATGGTTTCCTTTCCCAAGGACTTGACATTATGAAAAACTAGTGGGTTGTTGTCCTCAACAGATACAAACCAGAAGCAGAAAGTCCCCTAATGAAACAAATCCATTACTATGAAATTAGTGAACTCCTCAAACCATTTCTCCATTCTGAAACTTTCAAATAACTTGATATTTTATTCAAATCAATTCCAAAAGAACAGGTTTTGTGTTTGTTTCATTCTCTTTGCACACACTAAAACATCGTGGAATTCAGAAGAGAAAGTACAGGTTATACCTGCTGCCTTTTAATTGCCACGTGGTAGTCTTTAATTGCCACTCAAGTGCAAAAAATCCAGTTAAAAGGTGCATTATATTTTTATTATCAATGAATAAATATTTGATAGCCTTTCATAATTTTGATTCTGTCTGTACATTCATTGAAAATGCATTTGGTCAATCTTGAGGTCACACTGTTGGTCCATGGAAGAGAAGAGTACTAGACTATAATCAAGGATGAGTGAAGTAATGCTTGGCATTGAAATACTCAGTTATTCTCTATTTATTGAAAGAAACTTTTAAAGTATTATTTTAATCTGCCATCCTTTTGTTTCTTACATTACCAAAATTATTTCCATATACATTTCCATGAGTTTTAAGATACTGTGGGAGCCTCATGTAACCATCCACCCTTAGAATATCTGTTTGTCCAATCACAGAGCATAATCTGGGACCATTTATAATGAAAGTTTAAAGAAAGAGACAATAGCCTGGCCTGCATGGCTCAGTGATTGAGCATTGACCTATGAATCAGGAGGTCACAGTTCGATTCCAGGTCAGGGCATGTGGTCATTGCTGGATCAATCCACAGTATGATGCATGCAGGAGACAGCCAATCAATAATTTTTTCTCACTTATCATCGACTAGAGGTTCAGCGTACAAAATTTGTGCATGGGTAGGTTCCCTAGGTTTGGCCAGCAATCAGGGCCGATCTATGGGGTGACCAGCGGGGCGATCAGGGGCACCCACCTTGGAGATAACCTGCAGGGCGATGGGGATGGCACTGGCCTGCTCACCAGTCGGCCCCACCCCCAATCGCCCAGTCACCACTGGTCGCCTCCCACAGGTAGGGTGAGTGGGGAGGGGCGCCGGCCTGCTTGCCGACCAGTCCCACCCTTCATCGCCACTCTCAGTCACCTCCCTTGGCAGGGAGACCAGCAGGGTGATGGGGGGGCCCTGCTGGCACCCATCTTGGCTGGCCTGGGGCCTGCAGGCTGGGGAAGCTCCTCCATCGAGCGTCTGCGCGCGCTCTCTCTCTCTCTCTCTCTCTCTCTCTCTCTCTCTCTTTTCCTCTTTCTGAAATCAGTAAAAATATATTAAAAAATAAAGACAATGTACTCTCATGTTTAAATAAACAAAACTGTTTATGAATATAAAAATAGCTAAGCCAACAAAAAAACTATGCCATCATTCCCAAAAAATGAGAAAAGAGAGAATATTTTGACTATAAGAGGAAAGAGGGAACTGTTATTGGCCTCTATTCAACAAAGTCATTTAATAGTAAATTGTTATGACACAAAAAATTAAAACATTCCTTTATACTCAGTCAGTAGCAAAGGAGAATAAGTATTTAATAGTTGATTTATAACCTTATTTAACATTTTCCTTTTTACTTGCACCACTTGCTTGAAGTATAAGTTCACTTTGTCATAAAGAAATGGGAATATAATCACAATCTAATTACATAGCTTTGGGTTATTTGTACGATTAAGTTATCTATTACAAAGTTAATGAATGTTAATAATCCAATTCTCTTGGGTGACCTGATTGATATACTAACATTTATTGTAAACTGAATTCATTAATTGAGGCATGCTTATTGAATGAATATTAAATATTCAAGTACATATATATATTCAAATCATTATTAGTCATTTATGACAATTTTGTATTTAAGCAGTGTCTCAATTTTTAAAGTTCTAAAATAAGAAGAAGAACAGTAATACTAACCCATTTTATTTTACTTTCTATCAGAACAATTGGACACCAAAGAAAACTAGTCATCCAAGATTTGGGAGAAAATATGTCCTCTATCGCAGATAGGGCCTACCATGGAAAAAAGGAAATTAGCAAAAATATTAATGCCCTTGAAATATCATACAGAGAAAACTGGACACAATGGAGGAAAAACTTATGATCCAAGATAAAAAAGAAAAAAAGTTACATGCACACAAAATTAACACTAAGCATACAAACCACCAGAGAAACCTTATTGCCTTTACTTCTTTTGATTAGATGCTGTCATTAGTCACAAATCAAGGTTTAGATCACAGTGTGTTACATTATATTTATGCCCTTGTAATGTGTGACATTGCTGCCTTATATAAGAAATTTTTAAACCATATGCTCTGCCAAGTAAGCATTGAAATTTACTTCCAAAATCCAATCTGATTGTATTAGACACTTTAAACAAGGACCTTTAAAATAGTTCATTTTTTAAAGACCATCTTTAAAATACTTATTTGTATACTAGAGACCCGGTGCACGACATTTGTGTACTCAGATGGTGGGGGGAGTGTCTCTCAGCCCAGCCTGCACCATTTAGCAGTCCCAGAACCCTCGGGGGATGTCTGACTGAAGCCTCTAGTAGTCAGTACGCATCATAGTGACCGGTCGTTCTGGTCCTTCGGTTGGAATGGTCACTTAGGCTTTTGTGTACACACACACACACACACACACACACAAACTGAGTGGCCAGATTATTATGACCACCTGACATTTGTAGGCAAATTAGCTATAATTTAATGCTGAAGTTGCTTGAGGGCCAGACCATTATAAATAGGGAAAGCAGGTTGTTTACCACAACAGTAGAAGTGATTTTTTTCTGATGATATGTGTAAACAATGTGATTTAACAGCCTTTGAATGTGGGATATAAACACACACACACACTCACACACACACACACTGAGTGGCCAGATTATTAGGACCACCCCATCAGTACTTCGTTGGGCCACCTTTTGCCTTCAATACTGTGGCAATTCTTCTTGGCACTGACTCCATGAGATGTTGAAAGGTGATGCGAGGAATCTGACACCATGCCTGATGAATAGCACTGTCCAGTTCTGTGAGATTTGATGGTTGTGGAACAAGCTGCCTGATGGCTCTTTTAACTTTATCCTACAAATGTTCAATTGGATTGAGATCCGGTGATTGTGGGGGCCACCTAAGCAAGGTAAAGTCTCCCTCATGTTCTTGAAACCACTCCTGCACAATATGAGCACTGTGGCATGGCACACTGTCTTATTGGAAGAAGCCATCTCCATTGGGATACACCATCAACATGATAGGATAAACTTGATCAGCAATGATACTTAGGTATGTTGTGCTATTCAGACATTGTTCCACACGAATTAAAGGGCCCAAATCATGCCAGGAAAACATGCTCCAAACCGTAACACTGCCCCACCAGCTTGAAGGTTTGTACTCATGCATGTGGGGTGCATGCTTTCATGCTGTTTCCACCAAATTCTCACTCTGCCATCTGCATGATGCAACTGGAAATGTGATTCATCAGACCACATGACTTTTTTCCAAAGCTTGATTGTCCAATCCTTAAGTTTCTGTGCGAATTGGAGATGTTTTCTCTTGGTAACTGCAGACAACAAAGGTGTTCAAACGGGCCTTCAGCTTCCATATCCCATATGATGCAGTGTAATGCTAATTTGCCTACAAACGTCAGGTGGTCATAATAATCTGGCCACTCACATTCAAATATATCCCACATTCAAAGGCTGTTAAATCACGTTGTTTACACATATCTTCAGAAAAAAAATCACTTCTACTGTTGTGGTAAACAACCTGTTTCCCTATTTATAATGGTCTGGCTCTCTAGCAACCTCAGTACAAAATTATAGCTAATTTGCCTACAAACGTCAGGTAGTCATAATAATCTGGCCACTCAGTGTGTGTGTGTAGATTAAAATAGACAGATAGATTGATCTATCTATCTATCTATCTATCTATCTATCTATCTATCTATCTATATAGACTAGAGGCCCAGTGCATGAAATTTGTGCACTCAGCAGTGGGGGGGTCCCCTCAGCCCATCCTGTGCCCTCTCGCAGTTTGGGAACCCTCAGGGGATGTCTGACTGATGGCTTAGGCCCACTCCCCATGGGCCTAAGCCATCAGTCGGACATTCTTAGTGCTGTCACGGAGGTGGGAGAGGCCACTGTCATTACATTTGCCAGCCATAAGCCTGGCTTGGGGCTGAGCACGCCCCGCCCCCCCCCCCCCCCCCCCGTGGAAGTGCACTGACCAGCAGGGGGCAGCTCCTGTGTTGAGCATTTTCCCTGTTCAGTGCGCATCACAGCGACCTGTTGTTCTGCCATTCAGTCGATTTGCATATTACCCTTTTATTATAGAGGATGGCTCCACTAGTTTATATCTTCTGTAATAACTTTGAAGCTGCTATCCTATTTCTTCCAATGTCTTTTGATACCTAAGATTTTCAGACTTTATTTTAAAATATACATTCCCATAAAGTACACCATATTATGTCAGAGAAAAACAGTGCCTCGCACTGGAACCACCATATTTTTTTTTTTTAATATTTTATTGATTTTTTACAGAGAGGAAGGGAGAGAGATAGAGAGTTAGAAACATCGATGAGAGAGAAACATCGATCAGCTGCCTCCTGCACATCTCCCACTGGGAGATGTGCCCGCAACCCAGGTACATGCCCTTGACCGGAATCGAACCTGGGACCCTTCAGTCCGCAGGCCGACGCTCTATCCACTGAGCCAAACCGGTTTCGGCAGGAACCACCATATTAAAGTTGTATCAAGATATAAAGTAAAGTGGAAAGGTGTAGTAATTATAGCATAAAAGTTTTCAGCTGATATAGTCACAAAATAGAGGCAACTATAAATTATGCTTGTGGGAATTATCTCTATTTTCCACTTCAGTTAGCTAGTGTAAATAATGACATTTTATATCCCCAAGTAATTAGCATTTAAGCATAAATAATATACTAGTGTTTATTTTCATGTCCTGTTTAGAATTTAAAATTAAATGGTTAAATACTATATAGAGGTGTAGCTATCTTTTTTCCTCCTCAAAGTTCAAAATGCAATTCACGCTAATGCATTATGAATTTTGAGCACATCACAGCCCACACTGATTATTTGCTTGATTACACACTTAGCATAAGGAAAATAGGTAAAAATATACATTTCCCTAGATATTATCTTTCTGGACTTGAATAAGAAATGGCTTCAAAGCACTTCACATACCCTCAGACTGAGTAGTGCAAACACAGCATTGTTTGTTCAAGCTTACAACCAAGAGTAGTATTTCAGAAGTTCCAGCCTCTCTATAGCAATTCTTTTATTTTTTCATGTTTATCTCAGATGCAATTATAACTCAGCAAAAATGATTAAGTTGAAAACTTTACTCACAAAATACTAGTTCCGAAGTGAAGTTTTGCAAATGTCAAAATATACTGTTCACATTTTTGTAGAGAAAACTCTAAAATATAGGTGTGATTTTAATAGATCATATTCATATCACTAATTATTACTACATGAAGCAAAAAAATGGGTAGGAATTTATGACATCAAAATGTTTTTCACTAGATAAATGGTATTAATAGTTTTTTTCTGGCAAAATGCTTACAAATGATTGTCCAAAATATTTTCTGTAGGTTTATCGACATGTCTTTGTCATAACTTGACAGATCTATTTTTGAGTGAAATTTCTTAATACTCTCCCAACCTGGCTTAAGATATATATTTTTATTTCATAGGAAAGTATTACTTACATAAACACTCTCTTTTGGCTTATGGTAAGTTTAGATATCCCATTTATAACTAACTTTTTCACATGAGTACAAAAGTATCTGGGTACAAGAAAATTACAGAAAATATGTGAAAGGAAGTCTTGGATTCAGCAATTTATGTAACTTTATTTTAGAGTGTGGATCAAAAGTAGGTTTATAGTTGTGAATATGTGAAACACAGAGATTATTCTTGCATTATTATATATTAATTATTGTATTATTTTTCATATGAAAAACTATAAACCTGTTTTGTCTGACTCTGTGTAAAAAATAAACCATTGTAATACACACACACACACACACACACACACATATATACACACATACTAAATATATCAGAAAAGAAATTGTTACTGCTTTAATTGAATTTGATACCAGAAAATCACTTATAATATAGCCAAGGCATTGAGAAGAGTATCATAAAAATGAATACTTGGAAAGTTATTTTGTGTAAGAAACAATAGAATTCAATGTGTGATCATAGAGCCTCTTTCTCATCTTGCCTGAATTTGGTTCCACAACTTTCTTTCTTTTTTTTTTTTTTAATATATTTTATTGATTTTTTACAGAGAGGAAGGGAGAGAGAGATAGAGAGTTAGAAACATCGATGAGAGAGAAACATCGATCAGCTGCCTCCTGCACATCTCCTACTGGGGATATGCCCGCAACCCAGGTACATGCCCTTGGCCGGAATCGAACCTGGGACCTTTCAGTCCACAGGCCGATGCTCTATCCACTGAGCCAAACCGGTTTCGGCCACAACTTTCTAATGTCACTGGGGTGAAACCCCTCATGAGCTCAAGGGGAGTAGGCAATAATCTGAGAGCAAACTACTTAAATACAAGGTAGAAAATTGCAGACATACCAAGGCAACTGTAAACCAAAAGGTAAAGTAATACATTCAATCCTAGAGAGGATTTCATAGATGTAAAGAACAGTGAAAGATTAATAAAACCACTTTTAAGCACTGTGTTTGGTCATTGTTCCTCTTCAACAATGTACAAGCTAATCTAGAAACTTAAATTTTGGTTAACACTGCATTCTATAGATTTCTCTTCAGACTATATTCATAATAATTTTCCATTCTCCAACAGGGAACCAAATAAAACATCCAAATAACACTTTAACCATAGGGTCAATTCAGTGATTCTGTATCTGTCTATCTGTCTGTCTTTTAATATGATACTTTCAGTCCCTTTATTCACTAATGACCATTAGCTTTGAAAATTTATTTTCTCTCTCCTCTCTCTCTCTCTCTCTCTCTCTCTCTCTCTCTCTCTCTCTCTCTCTCTCTCTCTCTTTCTTTAATACATCCATTAGGTATCATATTTGATATACATTGAAACCACAAAAACTAGATAGAATTTTGTAACTTATTAGGCATATGGATTTATATTTCTCTCTGTTGGTATACAAAGTTTCAAGCTTCCAAGTCATACATGTCATTCAACAATCTCATTGAGAAACGGCAATTTCAGTGATAATTTACTTAGACTGCTAAAGAGATATGAGAGATGTCCATATTTTGCAAAGCATTCGTTAAATATTAATTTTTACTGATACTTTTACTTTATTAAAAAGAAATATACTTTCAATTCCTTTATTCACTAGAAAGAAGACAGGTCAAGCTATAGTATTTCCCTAAAAATATAAACTCATTATTTCTTAAAAAATTCACTTGGGTACACAACCATGGGCTGCCTCCCATTTCTTGTTTTGGAAAATTTTAACAGTTTGAGATGTGAGTTTATTTCTAATTTTAACATTATGAAATGTGAATTTATTTCTGATTTTATTTTATTTTTTTATTGGAGGAGTTCCTGAAAACAGCCTGGTTTTCCTTCACCTACATTGTCTACTGGTCAAAAGTAATGAAAGAAAAAAATTGGATTTATAAGACATTTTTCTTATGGGCAGTGCAAAATAACTTCTCAAACATTTCACTTTCACAAAACAAAATTACTACAGTTTGTAAAACTAATCTTCATACTGAAAGAACTTGAGGAAGAAATCAAAGCTACTGCTACTCTTCACATCTAATTAAAACAGTATGTTACACAGTTGTGCCTGAATTCCTTTTCTCAACCAACTAAACAGAAAAAATTAAATTGTCCCCAATGTGGCTTTGCAAGGGGCCCCAGCTTATTTAAATAATGTCTTGAGTCTCCTTAAATTCAGTGTCAGGCAACACAGATCAACAGGAGAAAGGACAAAACCATGAAGGGGTCTCTGAAAGGTCAGGGTTGACTTTGACGGATGCAGTTGATAAATGAAAAACAATAAACTTTCCCAAATTTTGGAGATGCAAAGTAATCCTTGCAAACAGATAATCACTCCAACTCCATGGTTTAAATGTTATAGAAGTCCCTAGAAATGTTGGGTCACCTACGTTATTTGTAAAGATGCAAGTGTCCTGAAACCATGCACAATTTTTGTACTTAATTGTATTAATGGAGCACATAATTTTTCCTGCATAAGAAAAGAAATAACTTCCCCCCTTTCTACAACTAACAAATTCTTTCCTTTTCTTAAATACTCACCTCCTCTGTACAATTTTCCTTGATACCACAAGCAATTTTTAGAATTTTCTTTACACACACAATATTTTCACATTTATAGTTTTGTTGTGGTGGTGGTGTGTTTTGTTTGTTCATTTGTGTGTGTGTAACTGCAAAGGGCTACTTCTTGCCAATATCTCCCCTAAGGAGTTATCTCCTCAAACTCCTATCAATTAACCATATACACACTTTGCCTTTTATATGGTCCTGGCTGAAACATTACTGCACATTCTCCTGTACTGCTATCAGTGTATTATTGCTCGTCCTACCATACACTTGTGTGCCATAAACACCAAATGCTAAAATATTTTTGTATTGGTACTGCATCTTTGGCAATACTAGATATAAGAAGGCAATAAATAAGACTCTATTTAACTTAAAAGAAAGAACCTTTATTTCCTGTGCCCTTCAATACTACATAACTCTGGGAATTTGTTTTACCAAGCTCCTGTCAAAAGATTGAGATGAAGCAGGGAGACTAGAGAGGTAGCTGTGATTGGACATCAAAAAGTATTCTACAAAGAAAACAAACATAAAACCAAGTATCTAATTAAACTAATCTGCATGTAAAGCACTAGTTTATATTAACAATGACTGAGATTTTGATGTGTGCAGATGTTTAAGTTCTCTTCTGTTAATTAGTTGGAAAATGCAAATATTCTAGTAAAAACAAAGGAAGGTTCAAGACAAGTGTTTTAGAAAATCTCTTCTAGGATTTCTGCAGTACATAACAGATTCCATATAAGAGATACTCAATATGTATGTATTCCATACATATTAAAAATGACTAATAGTGTTAAAACTCTACCCTTGGTCTCTTCCAGTGAGAGAACACTGAGCTCTGGTTCGATGCCCTGTTCTCTGAACTTCTAGAAACTGTCTCCATACAGTAGAGGATACAAATGTAGGGATCACCTTATTGGCTTTTCTTCTCTCAGGAATCATAGTCCTCCACTGTCTGTTGCCCAATGTATTAAATACATAGTTTTAGACATTCTCTCTATATTTTAGTTGTTTAATGTGGAATGCACAACATGAATGGAAGGTGCTGCTCATAACAACTTCCAGCAGTTAATTTCCTTTGAGGAGTATGATTGGGCAAAGAGAGCCCTTTAGCCTTTTAGTCTGGAGAAGTCTAAGAATTGTGCCCCTCCCCCACCCAGAAAGCTCAAAATGTGATGGATGATGTCATGTTCTCCTTACAAAATAATCTCTGCCCTGACTCCAAGTTAACAGCTACAGAATCTACAAATCTAGTTGATATGTGGACCATATTAAGTCTTTGAATTAAGAACGATGAATTTACGATTGTTTAAGAACAAGTCATAGAGTTTCCTTTGCCAGAATATGAAATAATGAAAAAAGGTATGGCTTCAAACCAAGCCTTGGCATTTACGTATTTTTCACCTATTTATGTCAAAAACCTACATCTTCACTGCTCTATCATAATTCCCACAGTCATGGGAACAATTCCAGCTCTTATCATCATTTCATTTAACATGTAACAGGGTCTATTGATAATTGATGGTTGTGACATGTACTTAAAAATGGGGTCTAGAGAGAACATTAAAGAACTATAAAGCTAAGAGTGAAGACAAGAAAGTGAACTCAACAAAAAACAGGCTTATGCAGATGGCATGGGAATTTCATAATTAAAATTTAAGTTTTCATATACTTATGTATGTACAAGTACCAAAGTTTGTATGAAATAATAGGAATTAACCTAATCACAAATAAAATTAAGGGATTCTGTATTTACAGACTGTTGGATAAATACTCCAGCATTTTCACCTAACTTTCCTGTGATACTAGCCTATCTCCTACTCCAACTTGACAGGGAAAATATCTAATTAGCTGAGGCAACTCACAATCCTAAGAATTTTCTATACTTTTTCACTATACTCAGAGGAGATTAAGACTAGTGCTTAAAATTGGTTATGCAATAATTAGAAAATTGAGAATATCAATATTAAAAATTAATAATCTTAATAATTAACTGAGAGCAAGTTTTTGCTATAAGCCACACATACGGGTGTATACATTTGAAGGTGTTCCAAGGTTATTATATAATCATTTGGAACAAAAAGAAAAACCCTGAAATCATGATGACTTCTGTAACATTAAAAAATTAACTAATATACCCTTCAGAAAACATGCTTACTTATTGGCGTCTATGGAAGTCCACAATTTCAACATTCTGTTCCTTCCCTTACTGTGGGAAGAACAGGGGACAATATGTGCATCCCTGTTTTGTGTTTGTTTTTTTCTAAGAATTCAACATCCAGTCCCCTAGATACCAACCTATTTTCATGCTTCACTTGCTGTGTATGATTTATTCATGATTTGTACTATCAGCCAGAATAGTTACATCATTTTTCTGGATTTTTATGACCTTGCTCATCTTTCCTGTAAAGACTGAGTCCGTTCACAGTACCTGAACATTCTTGTTATTTCTTTCTTTTTTTAGTTGACTGGGCATTATTGAACTGCTGCAGTCTCAGTGGTCCCTCAATTAATGATAGCCTTCAGCTCAAAAATACTTCATTTCTCTCCTTTTCCTTTACTTAGAAGTACATGATTTTTAAAAAATTTTTTATTGATTAAGGTATTACATATGTGCCTTATCCCTCCATTGCTCCCTACCCCCCCCCATTCATGCCCATCACCCCCCTGTTGTCTGTGCCCATTGGTTAGGCTTATATGCATGCATACAGGTCCTTTGGTTCAGTGGTTGGCAAACTGCAGCTCGCGAGCCACATGCGGCTCTTGGGCCCCTTGAGTGTGGCCATGAAGTTTCAATTGCACTGTATGTGTGCACCCGCACGTGGTATTTTGTGGAAGAGCCACACTCAAGGGGCCACAGTGTTCCGACCACTGCTTTGGTTGATCTCTCCCACTTACCCCTACTCCTTACCTTCCCCCCTCTGAGGTTTGACTGTCTGAAGATGCTTCTCTGACTCTGGATCTGTTTTTGTTCATCAGTTTAAGTTGTTCATTATATTCCATAAATTAATGAGATCATGTGATATTTATCTTTCTCTGACTGGCTTATTTCACTTAACATAATGCTCTCCAGTTCCATTTAAATATTTTTTATTGATTTTTTACAGAGAGGAAGGGAGAGGAATAGAGAGTTAGAAACATCAATGAGAGAGAAACATCGATCAGCTGCCCCCTGCACATCCCCTACTAGGGAAGTGCCTGCAACCAAGGTACATGCCCTTGACCGGAATCAAACCTGGGACCTTTCAGTCCGCAGGCTGACACTCTATCCACTGAGCCAAACCAGTTAGGGCAAGAATTCCTTCTTTTTTACCGCAGCATAGTATTTCATTGTGTAGATGTACCACAGTTTTTTAATCCACTCATCTGCTGATGGACACTTAGGCTGTTTCCAAATCTTAGCTATGGTGAATTGTGCCGCTGGAGGTAAAAGACCTATATGCAGAAAACTACATGACACTGGAAAAAGAGATAGAGGAAGACATAAACAGATGGAAGTACATACCATGTTCATGGATTGGTAAAATCAACATCATTAAAATGTCCATACTACCCAAAGCAATCTATAGATTCAAAGCACTCCCATTAAAATACCAACGGCATATTTCACAGACCTAGAACAAATTCTCCAAAAATTCATCTGGAATAAAAAAAGACCTCAAATAGCTGCTGCAATCCTGAGAAAGAAGAACAAAGTAGGTGGGATCTCAATACCAGCTATCAAGCTGTATTACAAAGCCACTGTTCTCAAAACAGCATGGTACTGGCACAAGAACAGACACATAGATCAATGGAACAGAATAGAGAACCCAGAAATCAACCCAAATGACTATGCTCAATTAATATTTGACAAAGGAGGCGTGAACATACAATAGAGTCAAGACAGTCTCTTCAATAAATGGTGTTGGGAAAATTGGACAGATACACGCAAAAAAAATGAAACTAGACCACCAAATTACACCATACACAAAAATAAACTCAAAATGGATAAAGGACTTAAATATAAGATGGGAAACCATAAAAATACTAGAGGAATCCACAGGCAGCAAAATCTCAGACATATGCCAAAGCAATTTCTTCACCGATACTGCTCCTAGGGCATTGGAAACTAAAGAGAAAATAAACAAATGGGACTATATCAAAATAAAAAGCTTTTTCACAGCAAAAGGAAGTGCATGATTTTAATCCCCAAGCCTATTAGGCAAGGGAGGAAAAAAGGATGTTTTCAACAACGCATTTCAAACATTAAGGTTAGAGGGAATACAAGAACTACACATTTAGAACAAGATACAATCATGTAACCGAGTATGTGTGAACTTTTATATTTCCTCTCCCCTCAAAAAAAAATCATAAAATAGGTAGGTGAAACAGAAAACCAAACCACACAGCACTAACAAATCCCAGCTACAAAAGTAAAGTACTGACTTTGACATGGATATTTTTGTACAGTTATTTCACTCATGGACATATGGAATTAGGACTGCAGGAATATCCTCACACACCTTCATGTTATATAACCTTGCATTTACTGTGACATGCTTTAGCAGCATAACTATATAATTCCTCTGATAGCTAAATAATATTTTTTTCATATTTGTATATAGTTCTGATGATGTCTTCAGTTTTGTTATATTCTACCACCAGTTGAAACTAAATGAAAATACAGATATCTTTTAGAAACTATCCATTGCAATTATAAGTTCTATGAGATTTGAGCTAAAACTACGGAGACTAAAGCAACTTATTCAAGTCAGTACCTACACAAATATAAAATACTTTAAGTTAGAAAGACTATAGGACTAGTCTTCTCTATGCTAAGGTGAGTTCTAACTAAATTTACATTTATTGGTCAATCAAAAATTTAAATCAATTGTTGAAAGTAACCTCTGTAATAGAAAGAAGAAAAGGAATATGAATATATTGACCACGTTTTATGTATAATCAGCATACAGAGAATGTAGCTCAGCATATCAGATAACTCCAGCAGATCAGAAGGCAGTTATGCAAATGTTTATATAAAGACAGGTTGAGAGTTGATGTGTATTCCAATACACTGCCTTAACTGGTAAGCTTTAAGAACCTATAATAATAAAAGTGTAATATGCTAATTAGATCGGACGACATCCTTCCAGACATCCTGCGAGGGAAGCCTGGGTCCTGGGTGCCTGCTGGCAGCCAGAGGGAAGTCCGGGTCCCAGGTGCCAGAGGGAAGACGGTGCCATCAGCCAGGGAAAGGAAGGCCTACTCTTGCACGGATTTCATACATTGGTCCTCTAGTAATAGAATAATTAGTGTTCTAATTCTCAAAGAAGGATACCGCCACTTAAAACTAACAACAGTAATGTTTTCAGACATATAGTGCACATTTGCCTTGCATTAGTGTAAGACTATTACCTTATTTCACTGCGTGCCCTGATAAGTGTCTGAGAGAGAATGTGTAATAATCAGAATAATCTTTTACATTACTTGAATCTAGCACAACAATTTCCATCCTTATTCAATAATTTTTCTCAAAAGGCTAATATTGGACCTAATTATTTTAAAGTCAGCACTTTATACAAAATATGATTTTAAGAAAATCCTTATAGTGGACCTTAGGATTTAAACAAATCTTAGGAAAAGTAAAAGTAGTGTGGTAATAAAAAAATATCATGTTTGTCAGAAGAAACTGTTTCTTCTACAAGCACATTCATAATTATGTTATCTTTGAAGTCATTCTGGTGACTTTTCCAACCATTTATGGCTTTTAGTGTAATTCAGCAACATAAATACATCACCTCAACAGTAGTTGAACAACCCCAAGTACTATAATGTACTTTTACTCTCTTACACATAAATAATGGAACATAAACAGCCACACTTTTATAATTCATAGTAATTACACCACTGTAGGATGCCTTTAAATTCAATCAGGATTCACTTGCTCCAGGATTTTGTTGTTGGAAGGCCAGGAATTTGCATGTTTAGAAATGATACATTGGGAAAGAAACAGACAGTTATGCTGTGCACCATAAAATTATTCCAGAAGTAAAATGTTAAAAGCACTTGGGTTTGTTCTATAAGCCATGGACTTATGTATCTTTAATTTTCAAAACCCTGTTTTGGAGTTGAGCAGTCAGTCTTTGATTTTCCTTTCTCCTAACTCTCAGGGAACTACTGAATTTGAATAGCACAATGTCCTGTGGGCAAGTCTTGGTTCCTGAAGTACCTACACATGCAAACATGTGTGCACGAATATACATCTTTCCAGTAAAGATTTTGAGGTTTTCTGCTATTTGTGCTAGTAGAAATCCAGGTCAACTATGCTTCAAATGTTCACATGTAATCTTCTGAGCAGGCATTGTTATTTGAGCATCACTGACTCTGAAGATAGCAACTGAATGTTGCTCCACAGCAAATCTGGTTGCTTTCAGTGTCCCATCAAGCAGGAATGATTAGCTCTCTTGGTTCTCCAAATCTTAGAAACATGATATAAATTTGAGAAATAAGAATCTTCCTTTGAAATATAAACATGATCAAAAACCCAACTCACCAGACAATATTTCATTCAGCAGTGGGGCTGTTAGACTTAAATCTAGCTATGTCTGCAAGGCTGCTCTAGGTTGTTACTGCTATTTCAAAAAGAATTCCAATTAGCTTTGATTTCCAATAACCTGAAAGTCTATGACACCTCCCTGAAGGCTCAAGTTGAGGGTGGCAAACCTCAGTTGGCTTTTCTGCACCTGGCATCTTTTAGAAGTCTAGCATAACATATTTCCACAGAGCAGAGGGAAAGCCAAATGCACATTAAGCAAGACACAAAGATAAGACTTACTGTTTCCAGAGGATTGGTAATTTTCTATGACCTGAAAACGAAATAAAAATATCATTCATGCATCCTCACTCATTTGATAGTAACACTCAGGTAGTCCTGGATGGAACTGGGTCATTGCCCTTAAGGATGAGGCTTTCTAAACTTCAGATAATACATATTCAAAGAAGCTGCAAATCTCTGTTTGGTTCGTTTTTGTTTGTTTGGTTGTGTGATTTTTTATTTATTTATTTGTTTTTTGGGGGGAATGTTCTTTCAGTGAAATTGAACCTGTAATAAATACAATCTTTCCCCTCCAGCTTTGTACTCTAAATCCATACATTATAAACTGAGTTCTTCAAAGCTTTAAAAATTGACAAGATTCTAAGAAAGTGAATGCTGTTGGAAGAAAGCATCTGTCTTAATGCAGGTTTGGCAAAGGTAGTGGCAATTAATCGATAAGGTCCAAATTTAAAAGCTTTCTTGACAATGCGCAGGACCCATTGCGCAGGTTTACTTTCTTATAAACTAGAGGTGCTATTTAATAATCCCTTTGTCAGCTCAAAAATATCCATCCAAATAGGATCAAAAGAACTTCTTTCACACACACATATATATAATTTACTTTTAATTATTTATTTTCCTTAAGGAAGTGCCTTGTGCTTTATTAATGAATGCATTCCTGTCTGCCTTGCTCCAATAGCACATTAACCATGAATTTATGACATGAATAAACTCTAACGACTTCTTTGTTTTTAAATTCTTTAAGTCATTTTATTTCAAAGGCCATAATTCTTTAATACCAAACTAGAAAAACAATGCTAAAACATTAAAAAGTGATTATTTATTAAAATATATTAACAAAATCTTAATCCTGCTCTAAAGTGTGATCTTATGTCCTGTCCACTGAAATCCAGACTCATTTTTCCAACTTTCAATTTAAAATCTGGTTTCTCATATTCACAACTGAATTCCTGGTTCCCAAACCTAATCCTGTTCCCAGGGCCACTGTCAGTTCTGCAAATGCAACCAGCACTTTTTCCGCTTTCCAATCCTGGGGGCTGTTCATTTCTCTTTCCTCTTTCCTCTTTCCTCTTTCCTCTTTCCTCTTTCCTCTTTCTCACTTCCAAACCCTCACCACGCTCTGTCAAGTTGACTTCCAAATTTCAGCATCTATACTTCTCTCCGTTTCTACTACTCTGACCAGAGGTTCAAGGCCCCTTTAGCCCTTTCAGGACAGTTGCAGTTGTCTCCTTATTAGCATTTCTGCTTCTAGTCTTTAAAATCCCTCTTTGGGATCCATTCAAACTGCAGAAGCCTTGGTGGCCATTTTAAAATGTAAATCGGATCATTCCTTTTCTCTCATTGAAAATGTACAGTCTTGTCCTTGTACTCTGAGTAGAGTCCACAGTCCTTTCTCTGGACTCTGACAATCTCTCATACTTGGATCCTACCTAATTTACCCTGTGGTTCCAGCCACACAGCCATTCTGCTGTTCCTCCAACAGCACAGCTGTGTTCTCATCTGCGGGTTTTGGCTGTTGCTGCTCTGTCTGCCAGGCACTCCCTTTCCCCAGGTGCCAGAAGCCAGTCCATCCTTGCTGCTTGACACAGTCGCTGCAGGAAAGAAACATCTGCACAGCATATGTTTCAAGGGACCTGGCGTATATAGCATACTGTTCTTAATATGTTTGCTCCCCTTAGCGCTGTGTGTTTTAACCAAGGTCACCTCTCCGAGAAAGGTTGTTTCCCCAGGTAGGAATTTTTCCCTGAAGTCAGGGAGGGGATGAAACTCCTTAACTAAGTGCCAGGCGGGTAGTTAATCACTACAAACAATCATGCTTAAGCTACATAATCTTTACTCCCTGGAATGGAGATAAGAAACGCCCTAACCTTTGTAATAGAAATTGACAGGATTAAAATCAACTGGGATAAATAGGGATGTAACAAGACAATAAACAGCAGAACCTCTCTGGAGATCCAGACCAGAACTTGGCTGGAGATCCTGGCTGGAGATCCTGGCTAGGCTGCTGATCAACTGAACATTGTCTCCGTGTCCTTCCTTCTTCACCGACTCCATCCACACCTTTGGGGACCCCTGGACCTGCTGGGGTTGGACCCCAGCACCCAGGATATTCCCTGTGTGTCATTCATTCCACAAAAAGAAGTCCCAACACGTTTTCTGTCCCTCTCGATCACATCACTCGGTTACAAGTTCCTCATTGCATCCATCACTCTCTAAATTACCTTGGTGATTTATATGTTTATTTGCTGTTCCCCTTCAGCCCCTAGAATGTCAACTTCATCAAAACAGAATTTGTTTTTCTGTTCCACTTTGAATACCACATGCCTAGTACAGTGTCTGGCACATACGTTAAAGAATAAAAACTTATTACATAAATTCTCAACTAATAAGATACTTTATCTTTAGTACCAAGAGCAGTGCTACACAAAAGTACTCTTAATTTTTTATTTAATTTATTGGGGTGACATTGGTTGATGAAAACATACAGGTTTCAAGTATATAACTCAATAAAACATCATCTGCATACTGCATCAAGCATTCACCATCCAAAGTCAAGTCTCTTTCTTTCCTCATTTATCCCCTTTGACCACTTCTACCTCTAAGAATTTACAAATCCAGTTTGAGTAAATTCATAGTAACTTCTGACTTACTCTTCAATTAGTCTAAAGGTGAATATTTTTTAAAACACTTTTTTTTTCTGCTTGAAAACACAAATAAGTTTGGATTCTTCAAAATCACCCTCAAAATTTAAACTTACATAGTTTTACACAGTTTTCACAAAACAAAGCTAACATTACACACTGACCTCTGTTCATAAAACAAGAACTTCAGGTACTTGATAAAATACCCATTTGATGAAAAGCCTATATATTGGTATTTTCTTCTGTGGGGCCTCTCTGTGGCTCTGTGTATTTTGTTTATGCTTGAAAGCAGGCAGAAAACCCCCAGGTGGCGAGAAGCAGCCATGTGCTAGCCCACAGCCGGGTGACTAACCACCTCAACATAACCTCAATAAGACAGAAATAAAACATAGCCACATTAACAGAGCTTTGTATTTTTACCACCCCAAATAAATCAAAATACATTCTATAGTCTGAAAACAAACCTCATGTGGAAAATAGTTCACAATGGAAAAAATGGGATTTTGATTTTGTTTAAATATCAAACAGCCTCTTTAACACAGACATTACCAATAAATAGCAAAAGCCAGAAACATCACTGCTGTAAAAGATTATGTCTTATTTTACTGTTTCAACCAAAGAGCCTACTGATTCAGGATCCAAAGATAAATATTCCTAACTTCTTGAAAGCATATTGGAACAGAGCCAATCAGGCTTCCATGGATGAGGTGTTGATAGTTGGGGAGGACTGTGCAAGAATGGAATTAGGGAGAGGAGAGCTCTGTCCTCTCCAATTCATTTTGCTCTGGCTCTAAAACTGATCTAAAGAATAGTCTTAGAACACATATTACAGATGGGGTATGATTTGACAAATCACCTTAGAGCACACTGAAAAAGCCCACTGCTATTACATACACACATAGAGACATATAGCTATCTCAAAGATTATGTCTAATGTTCATGTGATAAACTTGAGTCACAGCAATGACACTAAATTTTTATGAAACAAACAGGAGTCGGGTTCCAAAGTGAATATATTCCAACATGGCCACTCCTTTCTCTGAACCATTCATTTTTGTCTCAATGTCATTTACATTTGTGTTTTACATTTGATGGCTGTACTTAATTCTATCTACTCTTCCTAGATAGAACCAATAGGACATCATCATTGCCACTTATTACAACTATTAAAAGAATGGCATTTTGCAAAATATTTTTTAATCTTTTCTTAAAATTATTGATATGATACCAATGATTTTATTTTCATAAGAATTTTTTTCAAGTCAGACTCTTCTATTTACTGGTCCCAAGACTCCAAAACCTACTGCCCAGTGTAATCTTTTCTTTTCCTTCTTTAAAAAATAAGATGCTGACCTTATGATGATCCATTTAGCTTGACCAAAGAAAGTATTGGGATTTAGACTGTTGAACAAAAAGTAGGTTTTCAGAAAACATTGATTATAATATTATGTTTGGCAGCTGAGGTTTTTCTTAGTGTTCTCATACTTCTATAAATATTCTAAGATAATTTTTCCTAAATAAAAAGTTAATGGGTAAAATATTTCATAAGTATATGCTATAAAATCTACTTGTATCATGAGAACAAAGGAATAAATATTTACATAAAGTAAATATGTTTAATGTTTTAAACTCATTAAATTTGATATCATACCTATTAAAATCAGGTTAAGAAGGAAACTCACATGTTCCCTTGAGTTAATTGATTTTCCTATGATATTTAAATGAATGGGTGGTGTGTTATAGTCATAAATAACATCAAAGTGTACTATTCATGTGCTGGGATTAAAGTTCTGCTGTTACTGGGAAGTTAATCATCTTCACAATTATGCAATCAAATGAAGAACTTTGAGTATTTTTTTTATAGGGAGATGAAAACCCCCTAAGGCTCCTTTTCTTTACATTTGCAAAGAGAATGTGAAGAAAGGAGCTTTTTAACTGCACATCCTTAGGGAACCCTCTGGACACCACAAGCATTTAAGAACCATAGTAAAAATGAAGAAATTAAAATTTCCTGCATTGCATACATAGGTTTTTCTTGAGGGTAAAATTGCTAAAAGTATATAAAACCAAAGACAAGTAAAAATTACTTGGGATAAGCAGTCCTTACATTCTACAATATATCAATCACCCACAGAATATATATTTCTACTTTTCTGATAAAAGAAAATGATGACTAAACAGAAAAAAAAATAATCCTTTGTCACTCACTTTCTGGATGATAAAGGGAAAAACAAAGCATAAAATTAACTTAAAAGATCATTTCCCATTTGTAGTTAATTCATTCTTCAGATAAGGAGAAATTATTTTCCTACTCGGCCCTGGTGATATGGAATTAAAAGGAGGTATACTGGACACTATGAATAACTCACAGGACATCTAGACAGTTGAAGAAATGCTATTAATTCAGCTTTAAAATTTCAGTCCAACTGCAGTAAACAGGCATCCTATTTCTATGTATCTATATCCCAGTAACTTAAGTCTTTAACAAAAATAATTTTCTCCAATTTAAAACTATTTCAAAAATTGAAGATTAAATCTTCTCCTCAATTTAATGTACACTGTGTTTACCACAGGAAGTAACAAACATGGTCCCTAATCAGACCTCTTTAAAGGTGGAGAGCCTGAAGCTCCGAACATCTCAGCCTGTCTACTTACAGAAAACAGCTCTTGAAATGTTTAATTTCCATGTGTTCATCTTTAAAGAATATGTGCTTAATCAAAATTTTAGAAATTGGGTAGAAAGGTCAGTTACAGAGCTGTTCTATTGATTTCCTTGTTGTTAAGCAATAATTCCAGATCAGCCCCAGCTGGTTTGGCTCAGTGGATGGAATGTTAGCCTGTGGACTAGAGTCCCGGGTTTGATTCTGGTCAAGGGCACATGCCCGGGTTCCAGGCTCGATCCCCAGTAGGGGGCGTGCAGGAGGCAGCCAATCAATGATTCTCTCTCATCATTGGTGTTTCTATCTTTCCCTCTCCCTTCCTCTCTGAAATCAATAAAAATATATTTTTTTAAAAAATAATTCTGGGCCAGAGATATCAAAGCAGGCTGAGGCCCAGGGTGCCTGATGTGGCCTGGGTGTGTGTTTGCATGTAGCATCCCCTCCCAGACAACATGTCCCAGCTTAAAACTTCCACTTATTGTATTGTTTTTGTTCCCTAGAGTTTGAAGTACCTCACTAGCTGATTTGCAACCAAAAGAGGAGTAATTAAGGAATTGTGAAAAATTACAATACTGACAATGGGGAACCAGGAATGACTAAATACAGAAGTGGCTCACAAAGGTGACCCTCTGTGGGGCAGTGGACACATCACAGCCTAGTGCTGTGGCACCTCTTTAACATCGGATGGGGATCACCCTTCCAGCATATGGTGAGGAAATTGTTCAGGACTTCAAAAGAGATCTGGGCTTCCAGAGCACAGCTAGCAATGCTTTGCCAGAGCCAAGTGAGACCTGGCTGGAGGGACTCTTTGAAGACACCAGCCTGCATGCTATCCATGCCAATCATGTAATGATCATCCCAAAGACCTCCAGCTAGAGAAGGTGCTTAAGATAGGCCATGATGGAGGCATTCCATTATCAAAAAAAACAAAACAAAACAAAACAAAACAAAGAAACTCAAAACTGATACAATGTCTTTTCCTCCTTCATCAGGGATATTTTTTCTGTTGTTGCTCATAGGGGCAAAAGATAACCAAATACATGATACCAAGTAGAATAGGAAAATGGGAGACAGAATCACATATTTTTCATTTAATTTATGTGTAATTTTTAAATGTAAATGTGGAGCTGCAAAACACTAATGCAACTCAAAATGTTTCAGTGAATAACACTGACCAATTCAACGTTGTAACAATTATAAATAAATATTTTAAATTTTGTGGATAATGCCAGCATTTAGATTTTAAAGGCAACTTAAATTTCTTATTCATGGCAATGAAATTGTGTTTGTGGTATTTTTTATCATGTAATAGATACCACCCATTCATTCTACTTTTGAATTTCCCTACACAGTAGTCCTATCTTTTATGCCCTCCTATAGAGTTTATGATTAAAATGTATTGGACCACCAAAATATGTAATCCAAACAAATACCCCATCAGTGCAATATGCAATGTATAATTGGGATACCTCAGCAGCATGCTCTCCTTTTCTGGCCACATCCAATCTCTGATTCACAGATTTAAGTCACAGTACATTTACAAAAGTCAGAGCAGCACAGAGATTGGGAAGCTGGTGTCTAATTCACTTAATAATAATTAAAAACAATGTGAACAGTATAGTAAATCTGTAATTGTAATACAGAAAAAAAATTTTATATATATATATATGTATATGGCCCAGTGCACAAAAATTTATGCACTCGGGGGGGCAGGGGGGGTCCCTCAGCCCGGCCTGTGCCCTCTCGCAGTCTGGGACCCCTCGGGAGATAACGACCTGCTGGCTTAGGCCTGCTCTCGGGTGGCAGAGGGCAGGCCCAATCCCTAGGTGCAGCCCCTGGTCAGGCTCAGAGCAGGGCCAATTGGGGAGTTGGGGCACCGCCCCTTGTCATGCACAGAGCAGGGTGGATTGGGAGGTTGCGATGCCACCCTCAGTCATGCTCAGGGTAGGGCCGATTGGGGGGTTGGGGCACCGCCCCCTGTCACACTCAAGGCAGGGTCAATGGGGAGGTTACGGCACCACACCCTGTCACACACAGAGCAGGGCCAATCAGGGGGTTGGGGCGCTGCCCCCTGTCACACACAGAGCAGGGCCCATCAGGGTATTGGGGAGCTCCCCCCTGTCACTCACAGAGTAGGGCTGATAGGGGAGTTGGGGCACCGCCCCCTGTCACCCACAGAGCAGGGTGGATCAGGGGGTTGGGGCACCGCCCTCTATCACCAAAAGAGCAGGGCCAATCAGGGAGTTGGGGCAACGCCACTGTCACACTCAGGGCAGGGCCAATGGGGAGGTTATGGCTCTACCCCATCACACACAGAGCAAGGCCCGTGGGGGGCGGTTGGGGCGCCGCCATCTATCACCCACAGAGCAGGGTCAATCAGGGGGTTGGGGCACCGCCACTCTCACACTCAGGGCAGGGTCGATGGGGAGGTTATGGCTCTACCCCGTCACACACAGAGCAGGGCCCATGGGGGCCCGGGGGGGCGTTGGGGCGCCGCACCCAGTCACACACAGAGCCGCAGGGCGATCAGGGGGTTGGGGAGCTCCCCCCTATTAGGCACAGAGCAGGGCTGATCAGGGGGTTTGGGCGCTGCCCTGTCATGCTGATCCCGGTGCCGGGAGGCCTCTCGGCTCCGCTGACCCGGTGCTGGGAGGCATATTACCCTTTTACTATATAGGATAGAGGCCTGGTGCATGGGTGGGGGCCGGCTGGTTTGCCCTGAAGGGTGTCCTGGATCAGGGTGGGAGTCCCCACTGGGGTGCCTGGCCAGCCTGGGTGAGGGGATGATGGCTGTTTGCAGCTGGTCCCACACCCTTCAGGGTGGGGGTCCCCACTGGGGTGCCTGGCCAGTCTGGGTGAGGGGCTGCGGGCTGCTTTCAGGCTGGCGGGTGAATGAAACTCCCAACTGCTCCTTTTTTTCTTTTTTTTTTTTTATTCTGGGCCAGCTTTAGCTCTGGCTCCAGCTCTGAGGCCTCTGCTGCTGAAAGCAGGTATCTGGTTTGTTTGGGTTCTATAATCGAAACACTATCAACTCCAGCTCTGAGATCCCGGCTGGCTGAAGGCAGGCTTCTGGGGTTTTGTTTAGCTTCTATATTTGTAACAATGTTTCAAACTGCAAGCTCAGAGGCCGGCAAAGCAGGAGGGGAACGTTGGTTTCCTCCGTCACTGAAGGAAGTAAGCCTCATGTTAGCTTCAAGCTGCCTGGCTGCTGGCCGCCATCTTGGCTGGCAGTTAATTTGCATATTGCCCTGATTAGCCAATGGGAAGGGTAGCGGATGTATGGCTAATTACCATGTTTCTCTTTTATTAGATAGGATATATATATATATACAGTTTGAAATACCGGGTACTGTGTTTATAAGAGTTTTGCTCTCAAGAGGCTATTTTTTAGCATATATTAAATGTATAAATCAATAATTGCATAAAAATAGAGTCATACATTGTTTAGTGTCAAATGAGTCATACATACAGGGTATTCACAAATGAGAGTTATTTTCCTGGAAAGAATAGGGAGAAAAATTTTAAAAAGAGAAAAAGATAAAGTATAAGAAGAATTCAAACTAAATCTGAGATAAAAGAATTAGAAAGATATAGTGAAGATGAAGGGTTCTTGCAATTCTTAACAGAAAGGCCAGCTCACTCTAAAAAATAACGGAACAATGGTTAATAGAAGGTTTATGCTGTTAACATAATGGAACATTGGTTAAAGCGGAAGTTGTGAGATGAATTCCTAAAATCCTAAAATTAACCTAAATTCTTAAAATCAATTTAAAGAAATTTAATTTTATTTGTACAATTATATAGACATCATCGTTATATATTACAGACAAGTGACGTTTTAAAAGTTAATCTGGGCTGTTCTACACAATAGATTGTGGAGACCAAGTCTCTGGTGCCCCAAAATGCTAACTTTATCCATGCAGAGTTCTGAGTAAGGTTCTCAATCATAACACTTATCAATGGGAAGAAGAAAGGATAAATGAAAGACATCTCACCAAGGGACAACTGACTGGAAGACTGGTTAGAAATGAGAAACAAAAGAGAGAAATGAGCCAGGGACAGCGCTGAGGCTTGAGGTATGCATGAGGACGTGTGGGAAGACAGTTCTACTGGCAGACGGAAAGTCATCCAGAAAACCAGCTTACAACGGGACATGATGAATTATGCTTGAGATGTGCTTGGCTTGGAATAACAGTGGAAAACCCAGGGGATCATAGCACAAGGTTGTCCCTGAGTTGTGGTGGACTTTTAAAGAAGGCTCCTCATCTGAGGCATCAATCCCTTTAATCATTATCCCTAACCAATTGTCATTCTTCGTGTGGTTGACATTCTTTAATGACAGGAAAATGCTCTATCTTATCAATTCAATGTTTTTTGCCAATCAATTTTTAAACATGTCCTTCTTTTCTAATTCAAAAATGTGTCTCCTCTAAATTCTAGGCTGCTAGCTGTTTCCTATGGAAACACAAAATAAATTTAATCCTCCTTTCACAAAACAGCCTTTGGAATAGGTGAAGACCCTTTTCATGTCCCATTGAACTTCTTCTTCTCCAGGTTAAATGCCATTTGATGTGCTTTCAATCTTTACACTGTGTCTTTCTTTAAAGTATAATGTGTGGAACTAAATTAAGAATGCTGAGAAAGAGAACAGATCATTACGAAGATTCCTGAACCTATGACACAAGGAAGACTGCTCAAGGGGAAAAAAACAAACAAACAAACAAGAGACACCAGGAAACAGAGCAGATGGCAGGGAGTTAACCCTAGTAAATGACAGAAAAGAAGCGAATACTAGTAAAAATCTGGGCAAAAGAGAGTTAGAAAAGCAAAAAGAAAACCAGGGCCAGGCCAAAAAATTAGAGATTTTTGTGATAATTAGTGTATTCAAAAACTAGAAAATGCTATTGAGAAATTTATGTATTTTTTTAAAAGCTGTACAAGATCATTGGGTCATTTACTAATTAATCTAAGAGTGGTGTTTTTTGTTGAATCTTGAGAGTATAAAAATTTAGGGGTAGGAAAAATGAGAGAAATAATGCAACTACAGTACTATCATAATCCTATTCAGACTCTAAGACCTAAATCCAGGGACATCTCTTCAGAGAAATCATGTAGCACCCCAATCTGTGCTTCTTGAACAATAGCCTCTTGATGCACTGCTTGTCACTCTGTACAATATTTCTCCTCCTCTGTCCCTACCAGAAACTTGTTCCCAACCATCTCTCTGAACCATCAGTATTTAGTCTAAGCCTGACACATAGAAAATAGTCAAATATGAGTTGAATCAGAAAATGAATTATCTGATGCAAAAAGTTCAAGGGCAGTTTTTTTTTTTAATATATTTTATTGATTTTTTACAGAGAGGAAGGGAGAGGGATAGAGAGTTAGAAACATCGATGACATCAATCAGCTGCCTCCTGCACACTCCCTATTGGGGATGTGCCCGCAACCAAGGTACATGCCCTTGACTGGAATTGAACCTGGGACCCTTGAGTCCGCAGACTGACACTCTATCCACTGAGCCAAACCGGTTAGGGCTCAAGGGCAGTTTTAAGGACGGCCTAGGTCAGTGGTCAGCAAACCGCGGCTCTCGAGCCACATGCGGCTCTTTGGCCCCTTGAGTGTGGCTCTTCCACAAAATACCACGTGCGGGTGCACACGTACAGTGTGAAGTTGTCTTAAAACTTTAAGTAAAGTTTATTAAGTTAATTTTAGGGAACGAAAAAAAGTGAAGTGAAAGATGTAGTGTTGAGGACTGAGAAAGGTATGTTGAGATGGTTTGGACATACAGAGAGGATGAATGAAAGGAGATAGACGATACAAGTATACCAGACGAGTGTGGATGGGACAGTTAGAAGGGGTCGACCTCAGCGAACATACCTTAATCAGATTGAGGACCTTTTTAGCAAAGGGCCCGCTCAGGAGTATCCTAATTAAGTTAATAACAATGTACCTACCTATATAGTTTAAGTTTAAAAAATTTGGCTCTCAAAAGAAATTTCAATTGTTGTACTGTTGATATTTGGCTCTGTTGACTAATGAGTTTGCTGACCACTGGCCTAGGTACTCTGCCCAGTTTTGCTCAGATCTCATACACTGTTCCTTTGTCAACTCTTACCATTTTCTGTGTACTTCTGCTTCCAACTTCGTGAACCTGAAACCATTTTTAAAGACAGTTTTAAGGTTAATCAATCCACTTTGCTCATGCTTGAAGAATAGGGGTGCCTAGGATTTACACCCACACCCCTCATTCTACACTGTTGGTTTTTAACCAGTAAGAGCCAGGCAGGTGCAGGAGCAAGCCCTGAGCCAAGGCCTCTGGGAACAATAACTCTGACTTGCAAGCTAATCAATTACATTCCTAAGTATCCTTGAGGAATTAGGCCAGAGCTACCAGATGTGGGCTTTGCCTGAAGTGTCATCCATGCTTGGCCTCTATCCCTCCCTTGCCTTGCCTTCCCTAACTCCTTATCAGTTTGTTTGCTCTATGAATACCTTTCTAAGGAGTTCACTTGCACATTAAACCTTGTCACAAATCTGCTTCTGGTAAACCTAACCTAAAAACTCCTTTTAAAAGAGATGGAACTAGTGATATTTAGAAGCAGAGAAAGTGGGTCCATCTAGGAAAAGTGTTTAAATTAAATATGCTCTTATGTGAACTTTGTTTCACAGATATTTGAAGTGATAGATAGCTGATTACCAGGTTAAATCTCGGGGGGGGGGGGGTGAACACTTGCCAGTGACTATTCCAAGTCTTGATTTGGAAAAGAGAAAAAAAAAGTCATTTATTAGTAGGAATATATCCTGTCATTTTGGAGGAATTCTGAAGAATGTGAAGAGTTTCAGAGGAAAAATAAATTTTCAGTTATGTAAATATAGACATGCATACTAATACAGAGCTTGATGTGCTCATGAATTGAATATGTGAATAAGGTATAGATAGATACAAAAAGATACTATAAAATACTCCAAAAATATTCCTTTAAGTTTCAAATCCAGGCTGGTCAGGGTGTTTCCAAATCTTGCACTAAACTACAAGGATCAATGTGACATAAATAATGTGTCAAAGATCAAGTAGAGAAATGGTATTAAAGACTCTCTAGCATTCACTTTAACAAGCACTTCGCAGTCATTATTTGAACATTTTCATCAGGTCCATGTTATATGCTGTGAATACCAAAATCAATAAGACCTAGGCTTATGCCACGTTGTTAGCATACAGAGCGACAGTGAGGAGTAACTTAAGTGCATTGATTCACAAAAGCAAAATCAGCTTAGGAAACATGAATGGTAAGATTAACATATAATAAAAGTAAAGAACTGCAATCCTATATAATAAAAGCCTAGGTGGTGTCACGCCCTCGCACGACTTTGTCACAAGATGGCCACACGCACAGTGAAGGTAGGGCCCGGCGGCTGATCCACATGGTGAGGCCTAGGGGTCCCGCGGCTCGACGCAGTGCAAAGGCAGCCAGTCCTGGCATCTCCACCACCTCTTGTGGAGGAGGAGCGTCCCAGTGGAGGAGGCGGGTCGTGGCAGGGGAAGGAGGTTGGGGGCGATAAGGCCAAGCAGGGGAGGGCAGTTGTTGGTGATCAGGCCAGCAGGGGAGGGCAGCTGAGGGTAATCAGGCCGGCAAGGGAGCAGTTAGGAGGTGATCAGGCTAGCAGGCAGAAGCAGTTAGGGGCAAACAGGCAGGCAGGTAGGCGAGCAGTTAGGAGCCTGCGGTCCCAGATTGTGAGACCTGTGGGATCAGGCCTAAACAGGCAGTTGGACATCCCCCAAGGGGTCCCAGATTGGAGAGGGTGCAGGCTGGGTTGAGGGACACCCTGCCCCCGTGCACAAATTTTGTGCACCTGGCCTCTAGTATCATAAAATGAGAGAATGATTTCAAAGCCTGCAGAGTGACTGTACCCTATCTATCTATCTATCTATCTATCTATCTATCTATCTATCTATCTATCCTTCTATCTATCTATCTATCTAAAAGCCTAAGCGACCATTATGACCGAAACAACCAGAAGGACCGGAGCAACTGGTCACTATGATGCGTACTGACCACCAGGGGGCAGGCACTCAACACAAGAGCTGACCCCTGGTGGTCAATGAGCTCCCACAGCCAACCTCCCATGGCCAGCTAACCTGGGCAGGACCATGAGGAACCTGAACAGAGGAGAGACTTTTATTCACAGACTTTGACATTCCAGAGTTTTGGCAAGGTTATTGATCCTTCATGTGCAATATGCTTCCTCTGGCATCATGACACATAATTCATCTGGCTTTTGTTCTGATTCCAGGCTGACGGGGCATATATTTTTTGGGTCATCTCTCCCAAAATATGGAGCCAGCTGGTGTGGGTGTTCCATTCTATGTGTTAGTTATGGATATCATTCTTTATTAAACATCAAAGCTGCCACTATTTTAGGCAACTAAATGAAAGCTATCACTTTCTGGGTGCTATGGTCTTCTTTGTAAGTGTTAGTAAAACTGTCAGATTTACCAAGTAATCTCAGCCTGTGACACTCTTTGGGTGACAGGCAATCAATGCTCCTGGCCCAACAACAACAGTGCCCTCTCCTATGGAAAGTAACCCTTTAGCGGTCCATTCTCCCCTCCTCTAGCCATTGTACCTAAAGCAGCCTCAGTGCTAAACACCATGTCAGACACAAATCTTGAGAAGAAAACTGTAATCAGAACTGATTATCCATTTTCCCCTAAAACACTC
Organism: Myotis myotis; assembly: GCF_014108235.1. NCBI lineage: Eukaryota > Metazoa > Chordata > Mammalia > Chiroptera > Vespertilionidae > Myotis > Myotis myotis. The sequence continues at coordinate 48,656,049 of NW_023416401.1, forward strand.
CCAGAATCAATTAAGTAATCCCTTATATTCTGGTTTAACCTCAACCCATAGGAGTTCAAGTCCCTGGGCCAACTATCATCATCCAAATTGCTATCCCTAGATGGATCTGTACACCCTCAACGTTGTTCTCGTCTCCCATACCTGGGACCTCCCCAAACCCTTCCAGAGTGCCCTATGGGATATATTATTTGTCATTAGCAGATTCCTTAAATCTCTGCTCTAAACATTCTCTTTATTTTCTTGTTCTTCCTTGAAATGTAGATAATCTTCCCCAGCTGCTACCATCTCTGCAGCTCACAATGTTCCATGTTTGCATGAGAATAAGTATTCTGTTGTTGGCTGGAATGTTCACTAAGTGTCTGTTAGATCAATTTTCTATATTTGTGCTTAAATCTTCTATTTATTTATGGATCTTCCTCATTGTTCTATCCATTGTTGAAAGTGTGGTACTTAAGTCTCCAATAATTATTATTCAATTGTACATTTCTCCCTTTAATTATGTCATTTTTTCAATTCATGTAATCTGGGACTCCTTTAAGGGGCACATATGTTTTAAAATGTTGTAACTTACTCATACTTAATATATTTTCGCCATCCTTTTCCTTTTAAATTATTTGTATCTTTGACTCTTAATTGCATATCCTGCAGATCACATAGTTGAATTTTAGTTTTTATCCCATCTGACAATCTCTGTCTATTGTCTAAGTGTTTAACCCATTCACTTTTACTATTATTGATATAGTTTGTAGTAGGTCTGCTATTTAATACTCTGTTTTCTATTTTTTTTCATGACTTTTTGTTCTTCTATTACTCCTTTGGATGCTTTTTTGGATGAAAAAATATTATTTCTAGTATAACATTTTACTTCTCTTGATGTTTTTTCACCCTGTTCATTTTTAATGATTTCCTTGATAGATACTCTAAAACTTACATAACCATCTTAATTTATAGAATCTAGATAAAATACACCAACTAAATTCCAGTAAGATACAGAAATTTTATACCTATATAGCTTTATTCCCTCTTACACATTTTTGTGTTTATTTTGTTACATATAGTACATCTACATATTTTACCTTAAAACCATGTAGCTTGTCTATAACATGGTGAGAAGAAACATTTGTTTCTTTATGTAGAGTTATACTCAAATCTTTCAGAGCCCTTTTTTTGAATTATGTATCTTTATTTTTACACCTTTAAATTATCACTACCTTTTGCAGTTTGTCTCACCCTTGTATTCCTCAGCCCTATTCCTTATATAATCTAATTCATTGTGGGCTAGCCAACTGTGTCAGAAATTGAAGGATATATCTCTCTGAGCATATGTTGTACTGTCAATTTTGTCAATTTTCAGCATGGTAAGCCACTCCAAAAATATGTTATACACTGGGGAACTGAAAGATATTTATTTTCTCATGCCAAATCTATTTTATTTTCACATGTAGTAAATGCTGCCAATGAAAATTAGCCATTGGTTGCTATTTCTTTATACTTATGCTCGCATCAATATTATTCTAATCCTGCCTAATTAGTTTCAATTTGTTACTCAGGATGAAAGGAATCCAAACATTTATTAAAAGTTATTATGTCTCCTACTCAAAGGTAAACTACAATATGCTTAATTTTATGAAGGGCTAAATTCATCCATATCCCATTTTTATGAAATACTTATTACTACCCCTGCTGTTACTGCTCCTATTACTGCTACTGAGAAAGAACTCACATATGGAAGAGCGTGTTTGCAATCATCTCCAGTGGTCAGCAAACTCATTAGTCAACAGAGCCAAATATCAACAGTACTTCTTCAAAATAGACTCGCCCAGGCCGAAAACCAACTTCTGCGCATGGGCCACGAAGTTTCAATCGCACTGTATGTGCGCTCGCACGTGGTAGTCTGTAGAAGAGCCACACTCAAAGGGCCAAAGAGCAGCATGAGGCTCGCGAGCCACAGTTTGCCGACCACGGATCTAGGCTATTTTGCCAAGACAGTATATTAACTCATTCCTAGACAATTCTCAGAAGATATGTTCTTAATGAAATAGAGGGATACAAACTAACCAAGAATATTTTAGACTTCATGTAGAATTTTAGTTCCTATAAGAGCATAAATTATTTTATGGGAAATAAACATACTCATCAGGAATAATATTAAAAATAAATTAATAAAAATACCCTAATATCATATAGGATATATATAAAGCCACTCGGAAAATTCGTACGCTATTCTAAATAATATTGTTATTCCAAAGATAAAACAAAGAGCAATTTGAATGCCCAAAGTAGATAAAGATGTCAAATAAAGAATTAATACATGGCTGTCTTCACACCAGAAAAGATGGAGAGGGTAAATTCTCAGTGTCTATACCAATACACTCTTATGATAAAGAAAGAGAGCTTTTGAATTACAAATATTTGGATTTGTATCCCTGTTGTTTTTTATATTCACTCTCTGAATCTTACTTTTCTCATCTGAAAATTCAAGATTAAATTAAGATAAATCATTGAGTTGTTAGTTCAATGCCTGTCATACAGTAAGTGCTCAAGCAATATTTTATAATTTATTTTATCATTTTATATCTTCTAATTTGTCCACATATTTACTGTATTTTTATTCAAAATAGAATATCTTGAAACTGACATATTTTCTTTTTCATAAAGATGATCATATGAGAACACAAAATTTATATAGTAAGAAGAAATTTATAGAATCTCAAAATCTCTAAATAGTCTAAAGGAAATGCTTCAACTATATTCCTGAACAATTTGGTTCAGGTTATAGAAAAATACTCTTCTAAAAAAATCCACTTTATTTCATTACTACTATAATTGAAATAATTAGATGAACAGGTTATCTCCTTTAATCACCCCCTAATAAATACAGACTGAAATTCGGAATTTATAAAGTAGCCAAACCTTTCACCACTGGACTTTACTCTCTCCTTCTTTGGTAACTCATAGTCAGTGTTCCGGGCATAAAGAATGACTTACCTGCCCAAATGTTGCCCTCTCCATACCACCTTCATGATCTCCACATGGAAAACCCTATTCCAAGCTTTTTTCTTATTTACTTAGTGAACGTGAATGTATTCTTCCTAACCCTTTCAGGCATTTTATTAATTTATCTCAGAATGTGTGCTAAGTACCTACACTATCCCAGGCATTATGATAGGGTACATGGTTGAAGTGTGAGGTTTATGCCCTTAATAACCAATGATCTGGTAACAGTTGCAACATAAATACAAATAAGTCCAATATAACATATGTGTTATAAGTTGGAATATGGTGAGAGCAAAACAATAGCTCCGATGAAGGGCCTGTTGGACACCTTAAAAGGTTAGGGAATGTGGGGATAAGAACACATATGTAATAACTTAATCAATAAAAAAATTAAAAAAAATTAAAGCTGTTGGGTATAATAAAAAAAAAGGTTAGGGAAGCTTCCAGGAAAATATGATGTCTGGTGTCTTAGAGAAAGTGATGGCCTGCATTAAGAGGGGAAAATACCAGAAGATTTGAAAAGCATTCTCCTATAAATCCTACCTCAGTACAGTTGACTGTTCTAATTTTAGCCATCAATGCATCATGAATGAACTAAACATCTTCATTACAGTATATATAGGACATACATTCTAAAGTAATCATCACACTATAAATCAACTATTCTTTTATGCTTGGCACCTTACTAGTCAGAGTTATGTCTTTTTAAAGTTATCTTTTTTTTAAACCCCACTGATTAATATAGGCATGACCACATAGAATACATAGTAAATATTTAGCTTGATTCATTCCACAGTCTAAACAAAAACACAAACAATAATGTTAGCATTGTTGCTTGTCCTTTACTGATAAAAAAAAAAAAGAAACAAAATATATCTATATGAGCTGAAGATGTTAGATCTAAAATTTTTGAATGGATATCCATTTTTTCTAAGACTATTTCAAAAGCCTTCTTTTCTACAGAGCTCAATGTTTAATTGGAAAGAAATGAATCTCATTTAAAAAAACATTCTAAAAAATGTTAATCAACATATTTGATACATTTTAATCACAGTTGAAATTAGGTAGTTTCTTTGTGATGGGGAAATATAACTAATAAACTGATAAAATCTTAAGTGCCTGAATCAAATTTTACTATCTTGAAAAATCAAGCCCTCAATAACTATCTTAATACATTTATATTATTTTTATTATATAAGAAATACAATCTATGTAGGAAATTTGAACCATACGTCAAAATGATAAGATGTTTAAAAACCATTGCACCTAATCACACCATCAAGATAACCAATATAATAATTTTGGTATAGTTTTTGCTACTTTTACTATTTTTTTTTTAAATATATTTTATTGATTTTTTTTACAGAGAGGAAGGGAGAGAGATAGAGAGTTAGAAACATCGATGAGAGAGAAACATCGATCAGCTGCCTCCTGCACATCTCCTATTGGGGATATGCCCGCAACCCAGGTACATGCCCTTGACCGGAATCGAACCTGGGACCTTTCAGTCCGCAGGCCGACGCTCTATCCACTGAGCCAAACCGGTTTCGGCTACTTTTACTATTTTTAGTTTGAGTTTTTCTTTGCTCTTTTGTTACTTATAAAATCTATTTTTATTGTTTTCAAATTTATTTTTAAAATTTAAATTTCAAAATTAATATATTTTTATAAATAGGTCCTTTTTAACAATATGAGCCTTAGAACAATAAAAATGTGATCAATACTTCCTAAATTACATGATAGTACAAGTTTATAGTTTTAAGCTATTTTTGCCTTCCAAATTAGACAGTTTTATTGTTTTTTATATCAGACAGTCAATGTTTGTCTGGGTCTAGCTACACATTTCCCAATTTCATTGTTCATCATTCCATCTCAGATCTAGGATAATTTTCTTCTTCCAGAAGTACATACTTCTAAAATTCATGTACTAGAGATCAGTTGGTAGTGAAATCTCTATGCTTTCATCTAAAAATTACTATATATCACCTTTGTTCTTTCAAAACTTGTTTTCTGCATATATAATTAAAATGTAACATTTCTAACTTCTGCATAGCAAAGAAAACACTAAAATGAAAAGTCAGCCTACCAAATGTGAGAAAATATTTGCAAATATAATAATGTATCTGCTAAAGGGATAATATACAAAATGCACAAATAACTCATACAACTCAATAGCACACACACACAAAATGTGATTAAAAAATGGTTAGAGAATCTGAATTGACAGTTTTCCAAAAACATCATAAAAATAGCTAACAGGTACATGAAAAGATGTCCAATATTACTAATCATCAGGGAAATGCTAATGAAAACCTCATTGATTATCACCTCACACTTTTGAGACTGGCTGTTATTAAAAAGACTAGAGGCCCAGTGCACAAAATTCATGCACGGGGGGCTTCCCCTCAGCCCAGCCTGAACCCTCTCCAATCCGGGACCCCTTGGGAAATGTCCAACTGCTGGTTCAGGATTGGGCCTAAACCGTCAGTCGGACATCGCTCTCACAATCCTGGACTGCTGGCTCCTAACCGCTCACCTGCCTGCCTGTCTGATCACCCCTAACTGCCCCTCCATGCCAGCCTGATCACCCCTAATCAACCTCTGCCTGCGGGCCTGATTGCCTCTCACTGCCCTGCCTGCTGGCCTGGTCACCCCTAACTGCTTCCCTGCCAGCCTGATCACCTCTAACTACCTCTGCCTGCTGGCCTGATTGCCCCCAACTGTTCCCCCCGCCCCACTGGCCTAGTTGCCCCCAACTGCCCTCCCTTCCAGCCTCATGAAGCCCCATGCAGCCTGCTGTTCGGTCATTTGGTTGTCCCTCACTAACCCCCCTGCCAGCCTGGTCACCCCACACAGCCTGCTGCTCAGTCATTTGGTCACCCCTCACTAACCCCCTGCAGGCCTGGTCACCCCACACAGCCTGCTGCTCGGTCGTTTGGTCACCCCTCACTAACCCCCTGCAGGCCTGGTCACCCCACACAGCCTATTCGGTCGTCCGTTTGGTTGCGATGGTCACTTAGGCTTTTATATAGATAGATGAGTTAAATGCTAGAGAGGTTGTGGAGAAAAAAGAACCCTTGTGCAATGCTGGTGAGACTACAAATTGGTATAGCCACTGTGGAAAGCAGTATAGAGATTCCTCAAAAAATTAAAAATATAACTATCTTATGATCCAGATATTCCACTTCTGGATATTTATCTGAAGAAAACAAAAATACTAATGAAAAAAGATACATATACCCTCATGGTCATTATAGCATTATTTACAATAGCCAAGATGTGGCTAAGTGTCCATAAACAGATAAATGGATGAAAAAAATATGATACACACACACACACACACACACACAATGTTATTCAGCCATAAAAAAATAATGAATCCTTGCCACTTGCAGCAACATGAATGGAACTCCAGGGCATTATGCTAAGTGAAGTTAGACAAACACAAACACCATAAAATCTTGTATGTGGAATCAAAAAAACAGCAACAACAAAGCTCATAGATACAGAGAACAGTTTGGGGGTGGGCTAAATGGGTGAAGGGAATCAAAAGGTTCAAATTTCTGGTTATAAAATGAGTAAGTTGGGAATATAATATACAGCATCGTAACTATAGTTAATAATAATGAATTGCATATTTGAAAGTTACTAAGAGAGTAAATCTTAAAAGTTCTCATCGCAAGAAAAATATTCAATAATTACATATGGTGATGGATGTTAACTAGGCGTATTATGGAGATCATTTCACGATATATACAAATATAGAATTACTAGAGGCCTGATGCATGAACATTCATGCAAGAATAGGCCTTCCTTCCCCATCTGCCAGAACCACCTTCACTCCAGCCCAGAGCTGCCTTTCCACCTTTGTGCGCTGCCCAGAGAGGCCTGGAGCAGCTAGGGCTGGGCTATCTTTGTCAGGTCAATTTGCATATTCCCTCCTTATTGGCTGTGGGTGCTGCCATCTTTGTTGTGAAGTGATGGTCAATTTGCATATTCCATCTTTATTAGATAGGATTATGTTTTACACCTGAAAGTAATATAATGTTACATGCCAATTATACCGCACTAAGAACAAATTTTAAAAGTAATCATTTTTTTCCAGACTTTCGAAGGTACTAATTTCACTGATATCTGGCTTCTATTGTTTAGAAATCATTTGGAAATCTAATTTTCCCTCACTTATTAGGTGCTACATTCATTTAGGTGCTCAGCTCCTTGTAAACTGAATCATTACTGGGTGCTATGTCACTCCCTGCCTCCAACAAATAATCCAGATAAAGTATTTATTTAGAGCCTATACAGCAGAAGCAGTCCAATTTCCATTCTCCAGAGAAAGCAGTTCTCCCAATATTGACACTTCATTACCACCAGATCTAAGCAGGGGTTTCATTCTCTTGCCCGAAGGTACTCTTATGGAAATACTATGATGCTGCCCAAGTCCATTCCATTTGCTATATTCCCAACCCCATTTTTATTTACTCCCTCTTTTGACCCACACCCTTTCCCCCCCCATGGTTGGGGTTACAGGCAGGGATGTTCTACTTAGTCTAAGAGGCAATAATAACAGCAATCTTGCTAATGTTTCTTCTTAGCCCAAACTCCAGACAGATTCCACAGGATTTCACATGTAAAGGATAGCAGGACCCACAGGATATGCTACAGTCACAGAACCAGTTTGGCTAATCAAGGTAGAGTGAAGTTATGACCTAATCCAAAGTCCCTTTAGCAAAGTTCACTGTCAGATACAAAGCTATTGTATATGGCATTTTGTTTACACAAGAAAATAATTTACCCCATGTCCTAAGGACATCAGGTCAGGGAAAATGAATAAAAAACGTGTAAGTAGGTAAAGACATACAGTGTTTCATTCACATTCTCCCCTATATCCTGCCATCTCCTGAGCCTAGAAAAGTTTCCAGTAGAGTCCTCTCATAGTCAATGTGTTATTTAAACAAACCAATCCTTTAAAACTTTGCACCTGATGTTTTGAATAATAAGTGTTCTTTATCCCCCATAAAGCTCATTTTGCTTTATGGGGGCTAAGGAATGAGGTGTGGCTATGCATATTTCTTGTCTATTCTGCATGTTAGTAGTAGTAAACTGCTAGGCTTGATCAGAATCATTATGTCCAGATGAGCTGAATAATAGAAAACCCACTGTTCCGAACTTCTCCGTGTATTCACCGAAGTTCCTTCTGTTTCAGGGTAAGGGAATCTGAGAACACAGTAAGTCTCAATCCTGGTTAACTACCATTTGTAGCTACCTGGGGTCCTGAGAAAGGTCTAATATAATCCCCTTGCAAAGTCTGTGCAGGCTCCTGTCTTTGGAATTTCACTTAGCCATTTCTAAGTGATTTCTTTCCTGTTGCCATTAGATTCATGTCTCATTACTTCAGCCATTTCATCAGGTACAACAAAAAATGTGCTATAACTTTGCTCATTAGTAAATGGCTGAGCCCCCAGAAACCTGCTCATTTCAAGAAATCAAGTAAATGTCTTTGGGGATCTGACTAAAGCATATGCCCTAGCATTCCTGATCCCCAGAGCCCTCGGCTATGCATATGTTGTGAGCATGTATGTGACCCATCTTATTCTTCCTCTAAATTCACAAAGGAATGTCCATAAATAATTGCCTCATTCAAAGGTGCTCTTTATGGTCTAGTTTATTAGGGCTCATCTGCCTGACAATATCAGCAAGGCCACTGGCAGAGTAAGGGTGTCTAGATGAAGAAGATAACCTCATCTAGACACCCTTAATCTCTGAGCCTCTTGCTTTTAGTCGGTCAGTAGCAACTTACTTTTCACCTTTTGAGGAATGTCCCCAATTACAACAGCCCACATAATTCTCAGGAATTTCTAAGACTGAGCCCAGTTTTGGATTTTAGCTGGATTTATCCATCAGATTCTTTTCGTCATATAGGTGACTATATTTTTACCTCCTTTGCCCTACTTCCTATGAGAAAGCAATTCTCATGATATCATCATATATTTCACTAAGGTGCTCATAAAGGTTAAGTTTAAGTGCCATCTCACTACATATATTAATAAGCTAGTCACTTAAAATATCCATGTGGCAAAACAAGAATTGTTTACTGAATGCAACTACATGAGAATGCAAATCGTCCCAGGTCAATTTAGATATTGGGATTGATTGAAATTAAGTTCACTGGTCGGTCTGTTATAGCATGTCATACTTCTCTGAGATATTGCACTTCCCATATAATCTTTATCATAGCAGGTACAACTGAAGCAATCAGTGAAACTATTTAGTTTAATCCCGGAGTGTTAACCTCAGGAACCATCTGCCTTAAGAATGGGCCAGCCCTGGCTGGTTTGGCTCAGTGGATAGAGTGTCGGCCTGCAGACTGAAGGGTCCCGGGTTCGATTCTGGTCAAGGGCATGTACCTTGGTTGTGGGCACATCCCCAGTAGGGGGTGTGCAGGAGGCAGCTGATTGATGTTTCTCTCTCATCGATGTTTCTAACTCTCTATCCTTCTCCCTTTCTCTCTGTAAAAAAATCAATAAGATATAAAAAAAAAAAAAAAAAAAGAATGGGCCAGATAAGAGGTAATGGATTATAGGCCTGCCACTTAATCAGCTTAATAATTTACTCTCTAAAGTCAAAGTGCATCTTCATATTCACAGAGCTGGAGATTATGTGTTCATACTCAAATTGTTGATATCGAAGGAAGCATTATATTGGCAATATCAGGCTTAGGATTCTAAAAACATGGGCCACATAAGCAAAATATGGTATTACATTTTTTTTAAGTATATTTTTTGTTTGCTTGTTTTACATACATTCTAATATAATGAGGCATTCATCACTGTAGCCAGGAAAAGGTTGTTAGTTCATTTTCTTAAACAAGGATTCTTAATCTATACTCTCTCCCCAAAGTATTATCTCTGTCTGGTCTACATATGTTTCAATACTCTTAATGTCCTTCTGACTTATACCAGTAAATTTATTACTAAAAAAGTAAAACACTTTGTTATATTTTTAAATCCTGCTTAAAATACAGCTTGAAAAACAGAACCCATTTCTTGACTCTATTAAAGAATAAAGACTCACTCCAAAGAAGAAAACGCTTTGTTTTCTAGCAGGAAAAAAAAAAGAACTGTACTTCTCTATCCAAACATACTTATTGCTTAACACTGGTGGCAATTTTATGAGACTAATGTGATCTAATATCCCAGGCTCCTTGCAGCTTAATGAATTAATTGACTGAAGACAAAAACCGACACCAGATCTTTACTACTCCAGGTGCCCGGGAAGTAGTTCAGGGCCAGATGTTTGTAAGTAATGTGATTTTGTAGTTATTATCTCTGGGGCTGGGAAAGAGGTAAATTCAGTTTGGTTCATTTTGGATTCAATGCTCTTTTACTTTTCACTCTTCTCCACGGTTGTCTAATATAGTTCACATTTCCTAAGGAGTGGTAAAATAATATCTCGTTAACTTTAGACTCTGGTTTCTGCAGACTTTCTTTTTATAGATCCACCTTAGTTGTTTTGACTCAGAAGGCATTAAATTTAAAGATGTGTACTCTATAGCATCATAAACAAAACAGTCAAGTGGGAGAGTCCATTTTAAACATCCACACTGTCAGGTCATTTCCCCAGAAGGAAAGCATCACGGGAGAAAGTTAGACATTTATCTGGCATCAATAATTTTACCTTCAAGTGGGAGGTTGGCAGTGTCCCAAGCATATTTGCACTTTATTCTTCAAATGCAATGCTCTGTTATGCCCTTTCATTCAATGTTTTGGCTTCCCTTCCATTTAATTAGTTCCTAATTGTTCTCTTGTTAAAAAAAAATAGAGTTTTGATAATAGAATCACTAACATTGATTTTCATAATTTTTTTTTTGTTTTACAATCTTATAGTTTTGCCTATTATTTAAAATGAAACCTTTATTGAATTTCAGGTTATTTTAATTTAAAAAAATCATAAATGTGTATATATACAAAGAAAGTATTTTATTTTATTCCAAATATATTCAGAGGATTTTTCCAAAGTACATAAGAATCCTGGGAAGGAAGACTTTTTTCCAAATATTAGTTACAATTTCTTTAGAGCCATAACTATACTGAAAGAGAAGATGTTGCTGATATTGCGTGCGGCTACTTTCCTCTGATGTCTGCATTTGAAAGTGAACATCTGTGTGTTAGAGATAGAAGCATTTGCTCCGTGGAATGACCTCAAGGGTCCAGAGGCAAGGTCCACGCTTAAGTGGAAAATCTGAGGCATGTGTCAATTAGATAACGAATCTGGAGCCTTGACTAACAGTAACATGATGCTTCAAAGATCTGATCTCCTTGGTATAGCCAACAAGTTGAATTCTGCTAGTTGAGCAGTATAAAAGGATGTGATAGCCATCCCAATGTGGGTGTCTTGACAGAGAGGAAACAGCACCTGGGAACATAAATTAAACAACCAACATAAACTACCCATGTTATTCTTAGAAGAAGAATATACATCCACACATATTCCATATCACTTTCTACATAATTATCTTCTTTTTTTCAATTGATTTCTGACTTTAAGTAATGAAATGGGCAGAGGCCATTTAGATCTATATGGGCAGTTTTATTCTAAGCTTTATCCTGTATGGCAACTACTGTTGCTGAAATAGACCTGTAATAATAATGTGTATCCATCCCATGTTCTTTAAGAATAATTTTAGTATCTGGGGTATAGATCTATTTATAATGATATAGCTATTCTGTTAAGTTAAAATAAAAATATACTTTAAACCTCCATGGGATTAGAGAAATTTTATGACCATATATTAAACTATCTCAAATACTCATATGAGAGGAATTTAAAAAATAATTCTTTTTTTCATTTTATTTTTTAATTTTATTGGGGTGACATTACTCAACATGAACATCTAGGTTTCATGTGTGGATTACTAATTTACAGTATCTATATATAGGACTATATGCCTACCACCCAAAGTCAAATCTCCTGTCACCTCATAAAAGGGGTCCTGATATGAGAAAAAGTAATTCTTGCTATTCTTGATATATGAGAGTATATTAAGATGACTGAATGAAAACATAATTTATCTGAGTATTCTGCCTATCGCACACCATATGAAAAAATACACTATTTGATTCACTCACAGAGTGTTAATTTTAAAAAGTTACATAGTTTTGGCCCTGGTCGGTTTGACCTGTGGACTGAAGGGTCCCAGCTTCAATTCTGGTCAAGGGCGCATACCTGGTCGGGGCTCCTGCAGGAGGCAACCAATCAATGTGTTTCTCTCACATAGATATTTCTCTCTGCCTTTACCTCTATCTTCAACTCTCTAAAAATCAATGGAAAAATATCCTCGGGTGAGAATTAAAAAGAAGAAAGAAAAAAATTATATAGTTATGGCTTGGGAAACAAAATTGATTCTTTATACTCTATCCTGTCTTAGTATTCTTTGCCTAAGTAGTAAGATGCTTTGCTTTGCTCTGATGTCCAGGAAATAATATCATTTAAAGCCTTTCTGGTTTCAATTGAAGGACAGAAATAATGATCCTTGTAAGTAAGAGGCAGACAAAAGCATTAAAAACTCAGAACTGACCATGATATCAATTTGTGAAAATGAGTGGAACACCGATAAACATTTCCTGAGTTTTTAGTTTCTACTCACTGCCCACCGTTTCATCTGTTTTATAAAATGTGTTGAGTGTAAAACTTCAAGGACAACTTCCAAATGCTTGAGCTTCTGTCCTCAAATCTTGTCAGGATAATCAGATATCATAATAATGCAATAGCAACTCAGAAAAAAAAACTCACCTTGCAACTTCCTTCCCAAACCAACACTGAAAATTTTCTGCCATCTGATCTCCTGGCACTTTGAAAAAAAAACTGTTTATCTGTACTAGTCTAGGACTTTAATATATTTACCTCTAAACAGGGTGAAAAGCTCTTTTCCATTAAAAGTCTGATTTCTCGTTGAAGTACAGCTCCAGTTAAACCATGTATATTTCAAAAACACATCAAAGCATCAGCCAGAATTGATAATGGAATGGTGCGTTTGATATCGCGAAGAGCTTCTCTGGATTAAAATTTCCAGAGTATATTTTAAGTAATGCACATACACATAAAAAATGGAATTTATATATGTGTGTGTATATATATATATACACACACACACATATATATATACATATATATATATATATATATATATATATATCTTATATATATATATATTTCCATTTACCAGGAAATGTGAATAGTGTGATAATCCATAATTAACATCTTTCTATAATTTCCATTTAGTTTGTAAGTTTTCACCAATGTTATTTTTACCAGATTACTATTTAACCATCAATGATTTGCATATTTTCTCAGGACAGCTTTATACTTCTATCTTTATATTACTAACCAATGCATCATCAGATTATATTTTTAAAACTAGAAAATAAATTGACCAACCAATAGAGAGTATGATGCTTTATTTGAAGGACTAGACTTATACTATAAAGATTTGTGTTATTCTAACTTATTATACGTAAGCATCACTGCCTGCTACTGGCTTCAGTGGTAACACAGCATTTTCTGGTTATCCTCTCTTCCTCCTTCTGACCCTCTCTTTGACCTCTTAGTATTAGAGTTCTTCCTCAAGGCTCCATTCTGAGCTGTAATCTTTTTTGGGGGTAAGGCTTACTTCTAGAGAATGTTATCCCTTCCCATGACTATAACAGAATCCTGTATGTCAAGAACTCAAAACCTAACATGTGGTCCAATTGCCTCATAAGAACTTCAGACTCATATATTCAACTTTCTATTTTAATATCTACTTTGACATTGAAAAGCAGGAAAAAAAAAAGAAAAATAGGCAAACAAAACAGAGCACATCTCAAACTGACCAGTTGATCTTCCTGGGCAAATCCCTCTTTAATCTTTGCTATCTCAATAAGTGGCTCCATTATCCATTGAGTTGCTGAACTTGGATATTTGGAAGTTATTGCTGTATTTCTCTTTCTTTTTCCACCACAATAATCCATCACCAAGTTCTGTAAAGTCAAATTGTCTACCATTTGTCTCATATCACTATCTCTACTATCATTTACCTGATACAAACCACCACTGACTCCCACTTAGGATGAAGCAATAGCTACTTGTCTCCCTACTTCCACTCTTCCTTCCCCCTCAATTCATTATTCACTAAGTGATCTTTTAAAAAGCATCATGTCATAACCATGCATAATGCTTTTACAATTATTCTTATTATAAGAATCTTCTATGTGTACTAGTAAGGCATGTGTTTGGTATGGCCGTTTCTGTCCTCCCTACCTCTTCTTAGTCTCATGTTGTTCCTTTACCAAGCTCCAGTCCCAATAATTGTCCTTGCACTCCTTAATTTCATCAAGTGCTTCCTCACTGCAGGGTCTTCACTTTCATCTTCTGTGCATGAGAACCTGAAATGCATTTTTTGGTACCCTTCGGTAGAAGGCCTACAACTGATAGTCAACTCTAACCTCTCAGCTTAAAAAAGAACTTTACAAAGAGCACTTTCCAGATAACCATTCTAAAGACGGATCTCCTTATTCTATGTTGTCACTGAACCAGCACCTTTCAAATACAATTCTCCCTTATCTAATTGTCTATCATCTTCTGCCTAAAACCTATCTATGCTTTAGCTTATTACAGTCTCAACACAGAATATCCTTCTCTCCTATTAGTAGCACACACAGGGGAAGGCATTTTTCCCTAAAGGTTTATACTTCCTCATTCAGGAAGACAACTTCCTCTGAGGAAAAAATAAGTTAGACTGAAAGTCATTTTTAATAATCTATGTTCTTTATAGGGGACCAAGGCAAAAGCAATTCTTTTGGAGATTAAATACTGAAGGAGATGAGCTTAATTGAAAGATCAAATCAAGGAGCTAAGAGCCCTGCACTAAAGAAATAGTACCTAGTGTAGCGAATTACAGAAAAGCAGGGCCTTGTGCAATTCCCAACACCAAAGGCATTCTCAATTTCAGTGGCCAAAATACTTTACATTCCTCTATTACAACTTCATTTATTTGTTAAATAATGTATCAAGTAAACATAAGTAAATATGTTACTTGAGAGTTAAGGGCGGGGGGAAAAAAAGGACACATATGTAATGCCCTTTGTAATACTTTAAGCAATAAATAATAATAATAATAATAATAATAATAATAATAATAATAAAAACTGTCAAAGTGCAAAAAAACAAAAAAAAAAAACCCACACCACAAAAAAAGAAAAAGAACAAGAGTAGCATAGAGAATAAATAATAAAACTGTAATTTAAAAAAAGAAAAACAAAAAAACAGTCAATTTAAGTAATGAAAGAATTAGTACATTGAAAAATATTAATAAAATATAAACTGACAAAGGTGTTAAAAGTAAAATTACAAGAGAAAGAAGGCAAGGTAACTCTCACAAAATTATTTTTAAGATACTATTAAACAGAGTTCATCTTAATGCAGGACTCTCAACCTTGGCAGTGTTGATATTTCGAGTTGTATTAGTTTGTATAGTTCAGGGTGAGACAGATTTGGCCTGTGCATTGTAGGATGTTTAGAAGTATCCCTGGCTTTTACCCGTTAGATGCCAGTATCAACCCTCCACCCAGGTTGTGACAACTGAAATAATTTCCAAAAATTGTCAAATGTCTCAAGGAGAGCAATATTACTCCCCTCTCACTCCTCCCACAGAGAACCCTTGGCTGCTGGGGTCCAACCCCAGCAGGTCCAGGGGTCCCCAAAGGTGTGGACGGAGTCGGCGAAGAAGGAATGACACGGAGACAGCATTCAGTTGATCAGCAGCCTAGCCAGGATCTCTAGCCAAGTTCTGGTTGGGATCTCCAGCCAAGTTTTGTAGCCATGTTCTCTTGCTAGGTTCTCCAGGTTCTCCAGCCAGGTTTGGTCGCCAGGTTCTCTCTAGGTTCTCCAGCCAAGTTCTGTAGCCAGGTTCTGTCCAGGATCTTTTGCCATGTTCTCTCGCAAGGTTCTGTCTCTAGGTTCTGTGTAAGTTCTGCCTTCTAAGTTCTGTCTTCTTACATCTGTATTTATACCAGTTGATTCCAATCCTATCAATCTCTATTCCAAAGGTTAGGGCGTTTCTTATCTCCATTCCAGGGAGTAAAGATTATGTAGCTTAAGCATGATTGTTCATAGTTAAAGTGATTAATTACCCGCCTGGCACTTAGTTAAGAGGTTTTATTCCCTCCCTAACTTCAGGGGAAAATCCCTACCTGGGGAAACAACCTTTCTCAGAGACCTTGGTTAAAACACATAGTGCCAAGAAGGTGAGCAAACATATTAAGAACAGTATGCCATATATGCCAGGTCCCTTGAAACAGCAAGCATGGACCAGCTCCCGGCAAATTCCCCCTTTTTTATTTTTTAAAAGCAGGCATTAAAAAGAAAAACCCCAAATGCTCTCTTGTATCCATTTTAAGAGTAGGATTGGCGCTTTCCGCTATTACCTGAGTCCTGATCTATCACCCCAGGGAGAGCTTGCCAATCCTGCACTTTCCCGGGGTGGAAAGGCTGCAGTGGGGTTAAGGATAAGGCTCCTTGGGCCTACCTCCTCCCATGCCTTTACATTTACCTTTCCTTCCTCAGAAAAGCATGGACATACTTCTTGTATAAAACGTTCTGTCTGACTGGGAGTAACCTTAATTCCTCTGCTAGCAAGCATATGTGTTAAAAGATCAATACAGAGTCTTATTTCTTTAGACTCAGTATGGCACATCTTCTCAATCTAAGAATCAATACAGAGTCTTCTTTCTTTGGACTCAGTATGGCACATCTTCTCAATCTAAGAATCAATACAGAGTCTTCTTTCTTTGGACTCAGTATGGCACATCTTCTCAATCTAAGTTCGGTACTATCCACCTTCTTACCCTACTTATCCTCTATAGGGGGGTCTGAAGTACCCTGGTGGAGTCCTATCCGTCCCGAGTGTGGGGGTTCTCAAGGGGGGGGGGGTACCTAGGGGAATCCTGTTCCAGGAGTTCCCAAAGGTGTGGATGGAGTCGGCGAAGACTATCCACCCTCTTCCTACTGTGGAGTCCTATCCATCCCGAGAGTGGGGCTTACCTTGGGGTCCCTGTTCGGGCGCCAGATGCTGGGGTCCAACCCCAGCAGGTCCAGGGGTCCCCAAAGGTGTGGACGGAGTCGGCGAAGAAGGAAGGACACGGAGACAGCGTTCAGTTGATCAGCAGCCTATCCAGGATCTCCAGCCAGGATCTCCAGCCAAGTTCTGGTCTGGATCTCCAGAGAGGTTCTGCTTAGGATCTCCAGCCAGGTTCTGTGTCCATGTTCTCTTGCTAGATTCTCCAGCCAGGTTCTCCAGGTTCTCCAGCCAGGTTCAGTCACCAGGTTCTAGTCAGGTTCTCTTGCCATGTTCTATCCAGGTTCTGTAGCCAGGTTCTGTCTCTAGGTTCTTCAGCCAGGTTCTCTCGCTAGGTTCTGTCTCTAGGTTCTGTTGCCAGTTTCTCATGTGGCTTCATGTGAAGGCAACATAACTTTCTATGAAGATATTATCCTTGGTTAAATCTTAGCTTCCCAGTGAAATCTTGGAAGTCCCTTAAACAATATAATTTTTCCTCAAGAAAATGGAGATATTTAAACTGACTACTTCATAGATTTTATTCAAATGCTTTAAAAAAATAACAAAGTAGAAAAAAAAAAAACGAGAAGACTTTATAAATGCATATAAAAAGCTCAAACATAGTTGTTACATTGGTTTCAAATTCTACTCTGATCTTTCTGGCAGCCGAAGTTAAGAGAAAGATGATAACCTAAATAATTGCTTAGCAGACTTGAGACAGAAAGCCAGTTCCTCCAGGAAGCCTGGGTTTCCTTAGCCCTTTCCTGTTCAGACTTCTGATTTTATAAAGAAGACAAGGAAGGACATAGAGGACCGAGCCCAAAACACTTTTATGGCAAGTATACTCATAATCTTGATACACTTGTTCAGATGCAAAGCTCTTCAATAAAAGCTCAGGCAAACCAGCCGGTGTGGTTCAGTGGTTGAGCAGCAACCTATGAACCATGAGGTCACAGTTGCAGGCCTATGGGGCATTCAGGAGGCAGCTTATCATTGATTCTCTCTCATCATTGATGTTTCTATCTCTCATTCCCTCTCCCTTCTTCTCTGAAACCAATAAGAAATATATATATTTTTTAAAAGCTCAGGCAGTAACAGAACAATCTACTGAAGGCCACTCTGTGATCAATTCAGGTACTAAATAAAGCCCACTTGATGCCCTAACCGGTTTGGCTCAGTGGATAGAGCGTCGGCCTGCAGACTGAAAGGTCCCAGGTTCGATTCCGGTCAAAACCATGTACCTAGGTTGCATGCACATCCCCAGTAGGGGGTCTGTAGGAGGCAGCTGGTCAATGTTTCTCTCTCATCGATGTTTCTGACTCTCTATCCCTCTCCCTTCCTCTCTGTAAAAAATCAATTAAATATATTAAAAAAAAAAGCCCATCTTGACATAAGGCTATGATTTAAAGCAGCGGTTGCCAACTGGTAGTCCACAGACCACTGGTGGTCCATGAGGTACGAAAGGTTGGCGACTGCTGATTTAAAGTATCAAAATTAGCTATTTGGCTTATAGCTTTCAAGAAGTTTAATAAGTATTACTTCTTTCACTATTTTTTTTTGTAAGAGCTTGCTATCAATTATTTTGGAGATTAAAATTGTGAGGGCTTATTATATAAACTGCATAGCAGGGCAATTCAAATTATTATTTTCCCATTTCCTACCCAGTATAGAGACTCTGCCATCAAAGTATAAGACCTTTTCTATAATTGGTGCAGGGCACCTATCTGCCCAGGCTGAGCAATGGGAGATGGGCATATAGTGGGTAGAAAAGGCAGTGAGCAAAAGACACAAAAATGTAATCCAGTGATCCAGACTTGAAAAGTTACTTGATGAATTTCTTTACTCCATATTTCAATTATGTTCTGTTTATGAATTTTGCCAATTTTATTATATTTTTTCAATATTCTCTTTGTATATAATCATAATATTTTAGTTATTGTATTTCTCCAATACTTGCTCTTCCTGATTTAAACATTTTATCTCAGTAACACATACAACAGTCTGGAATTTTTTCTGTGTACTGAGTTTGAAAATAGCAAATATATTATTGTTCAATGATGCTCTCTCCACAGTAAACACTAAGGGTCAGTCCACTGACAGGATGAAATATTTCTTTTGTTTTGTTAGTTTATTTAGTAATTGTTTAGTAGGCCTGTTCATAAAAATCATTAAAATAAGATTGTCTGCTGGGTCATGAGGTCCTTCTCAAGAGCACCTGAGGCATGACTGGTCAACACAGTTGAGTTCCATGCATCACTCCTGGTATATGATAGCCTCTTCTTCAAACCACCCATTGATAAACAGAAAATAGTCTCTCCTCAATATACAGAGGCCCCTATAAAGGCCATCTATTTTAAAGACCATTTATCTGGGCAGACCTACTAAGAAAGCAAAAAGAGTCAATAATAGGAACAATCCCAGAGAATTTCCTGGGAATATAATGCTTTAGGAGCTCACTAAATAAATATTAAATAAAAAAGAATATCATGTGGTAGTTTGGCAATCAACTAGGGAGACATATATTCGCAATTAGGAATTCAGTAACCACCTGCCTAAGAGGACTGACAGAAATAATTTATTATTTGATGATTAAAAGCATATTGTAATGTAGCCATTTCAGAGAAATAAAATTACAATTTTTGTTCTTTTAAGCACTTGAGGAACTGTTATTGTAAAACTGTTCAATTTTTCAGATCAATTATTCCTTCTGGTGCACATGTAATTCCCATGGTATCTAGTTATCAGATTATTTACATAATTTTACATGTAATTTAAGATGATGGCCAGAAATCCCAGTGGCCAATTTTGGCAAAAGAAGAAGACAAAGTTGAAATACAAAGATCTTCCAACATTTTGGTTTCTCTCTTTATAAAGGCTGTTGTGGCTGGCTTGGCACTTCATTAAACAAATCAGTGCTAATTGTTACCACTTTAGCAAGTTAAAGAGGTGTGAGAAGGCAGTGGAAAGTCTGGCATAAAGGCAGTAGTTCTAGAAGTGCCAACTAACTAAAACCTCAGGTGTCCAACTCAGGCTAGACATCAAGAGAGGCACTTCCTGGGAAAGCCAGGGAAGAAGGCAATTCTTTGAGCACTTCTCAAGTAAGGGAATGAGCAAATGCTTCTAAGAACTCATGGGGTATAAGTTTATGTCTTTTTTCACAAGATCCAGTCAATTCCATTAAAGGAAGTTTGAGAAGCAGCTAAACTTACATGAGGATCGCAAAGTGCCCACTAGTTTACTCAGACAAAAGAAAATGTATAAGTAGGACAGAAAAGATAATGCAAGAATTAATTCAAAACAGGAGAAGAATCTCTAATTTTCCAAATATGAAAGTTATCTATTCAGACTTCCTTTTGTCAATCAACCACAGATTTTATTCAAAAAATGAAACTCAGAATGGTGGGACATGTGTAAAGTCACAGGACAAACAGGTGACTGAGATAGGGTAGGTGCAACATTTCTGTTTAGTCTTCTTTCCACTGGATCTTGATACAGAAAAACTTTGGAAAATACATATGTGCATCCAAAGACATAGAATTAGTCAATGTATATCATGTACTTCATGCTCAACTCAATAAATAAATGATTCTCAGATATTTTCAGGTGCAGAGAGGACAGACGAGCTTAAAAGATGTCGGTTTTCAGAAAACAGTTGGAAATGCAGGTATGAAGTTTCAGAGGAAGATTGGGGTTAGAGAAGAGACTTTAAGAGTCCTCTACATAGCAATTTTCTGTATTCAGCTAGGTGAATAAAACTTTCATGAAAGAAGGGTACATTCTGTGTCTGGAGCAAGAAAAGAAGGCAAAGGAAGAATAAGTCAAGAAGACAGCATTATCAGAAGAGAACAAGGAAAGAGCAGTGCTGTTGCACTAAGAAAAGAGAAGATTCTCAACTCTGTCACGTCTTCCAAAGAAGTGAAATATGAAAATGTGAAAGTCAATGTCTCAGTTGATGAAGAGTACATATGGATCTTGAGGGGGGTATTTCATAGAGTTGAGGTATTAGAATCCAAAATAAGGTAGTTTGGAATGTGAATTAAAGGCAATCGCTGACTATCAGTGATTATTAGACTTCTTAATCAACCGCCCTGGAGTGTGTGTGTGTGTGTGTGTGTGTGTGTATGTTCTCCAGGCCTGTGTGCTATATTTTTATTTTAAATTGATAGGGAGAAGGAAACCTAAATAAAGGTGTACCAATCTTTTTTCAAGACTGATCTTAAGCCCTAATAAAACACATACAAAACCCAAATAATTATTACTTATCTTCACATTAATTAGAAATCCTCCCTTTTACATAATGCTAAAAGGCATCATTCACCTAAAGGATGATTTACCTGAAATTTGAAAACTGGCTTCCCTAATTATTCCATTAAAACAGCAAAAATAGAGAAAATGAATCAGAATTATTAATAAAGCACCATAATGTGTGTATAAAAACATGCATGTATAAGCCATTTTATCATTTCACTAAATTGTTATGAAAATGTAGTTATGAATTGGCATTAGAGTACTAAGGCTTTTCCAGAATTATAAAGAAAGGCTATGCTAGAGCTACAACAGGAATATAGGTCCTTATTTTACAATTAGTCCATTCATCTTAGTTTTCCAAAAACAAATCTACAAATGAATATAATAAAACATTTAAAAAACTTAAGGTTAGAATATATGATTAAAGTTCCATTTTTATTAGTTTTATTTTATAATTTAACTTCTTTTTAAGAGTATTTAAAAATAATGAAGATTAGTTGGTTTCAAATTTTTACTACATAAGCAGGTAAAGCTGTTACTAATCAGCATTTAACTTAAGATATAGCCTATCGATTCAAGGTTAATATTTCTCACACTTGGCTGTATACGGAATTACCTAAGGCATTCTAAAAATACTGGGTTCTTCCCAGGTGGTATGGCTCAATGATTGAGCGTCCTCCTATGAATCAAGAGGTCACAGTTTAATTTCCAGCCAGGGCACATGCCCAGGTTGTGGGATCGATCCCCACTGATGTTTCTCTCTCTCTCCCTCTCCCTTACTCTCTGAAATCAATAAAAGTATATTTAAAATACTGGGTTCTATCCCCAGGAATACTGACTGAATTGGTAGGAGATGTAGCCTGATCATTAATACTGTTAAAAGTTCCCTGGAGTGATTTTAATACACAGCAGTCTGAAAACAACTGTCCTAGGCCAAAATATCTGCTGGTGGCCTGCTTCTTTCATGAAAATGATTGTCCAAAGGAGATCAATGGCAAATGGCATTCAAAAAAAAAGGATTGAATTGAATTGTGTGGGTAGACAGCAGGCTTGGGAACACACTGGGTGATTCAACTCAAGATCAGAACAAGCTCCTTAAACCAAAATCATATTATCCAAGTGCCGTTTGTTGTTGTTTACAAGATTGGAAACATATTCTATTGTACCTACAGCCAGCAGGAACAACAAAGCCAGGAGATATGGTTCCTTCATGATCAAGGTCTCACAAATGGAAGGGACTGGAACTGAATCACCAAGCAACGGAACTCAGACTCTTCTGATCAGATCCAAACACTTGATTTTATATGTTCATTAGAGTGACTACAGCAATCAATAAATGCATTAGGATCATGCCTAAGCCAGTGTATCAATTTATTTTTATCCAAAAGTAGCTAACCAGTCATCCTTTTTGAGGCATATCCAGTTTGGAGACCAACTTGCATGTGAAAGGTGGCTTGGCAAGCAGGCAATGAGATTTTTCTCTGTAGAGGGGCTGGCCATGACAACATGGTACACTGAAGGAAGCTCACTTTCAACTCTAGGGACATTTAGTCTAACCAGCCTATGCTTCCTTTAGTCATGTGGAATCAGAAAATCATCTCTTCAAAGTGTCGTTTTAAATACTGCTAAATCCTTGCTCTTTGTCTTTCCTTTTCCTAGACACTATGCTGACTGTTGTGTACTTATTACAAGAGTGTTCATACAATGTTATTAAAGTACCTTAACCTCACTCAGTTGCATCTGGTCATTACTTCCAGGTAGGACACCTTGGCCATCTTTGGTATAAATTCCAGGCTCTTTGGCACAGTGAGTAGGAGCATGTGCTCAGAAATCTGATTGCCTAGGTTTAAATTCTGATCATACCACTCATCAAGCTTGATTAATTAAATTCCCTAACCTTCAGTTGTCTCATCTATAAATGCAAACAATAATGATAACAATCTCATATATCACTTGTGAGGACTACATAATGCATTCATTGTAAATAACATAGTGTTTGGCACTGGCAGTAAAACTAATCATTATAATTATTAATTATTTTGCCCAATCAACAGCAACATAATTTATTCCACACCTACTACATGTTATTTAATTAGAAGAGGGAGAATAGTGCATTTTACAAGGGACACTGGGTGAAGGGCAGAAGCATCTGTGAGAGGCAGCCCCTAGTTCCTAGAAATACAAACACAACCAAAAGAACCTCCTCCTTATAGGTCCAGACACTTAAAACATATTCCTTTGTGGCTCACTATATCTTTCTATTAAATGATATAGTTCTCCTCTTGTTTTACTCTCCAATAACTGATAGTGTTATACTTCCAGTAACTATTAAAAAGTTTTCAATGCATGTAATCCAACAAAAAAAACACTACTTGTTTAATAGAGATATCTCAAATAGTCACCAAGTGAAACATACATAAAATATAATGATGAAACTATATTTAATTATTTATAATTATTATAAATAATTGCCCTTCACCCAGATTGACGTGTATAAAAATAAGCAACACATAGATGCATGAGCCTATAAAATAACTTCATTTTGTAATACAGTAAAAATATGCAAGTTACTGTAGAAGACAAATATACCTGACAAAAAGAGAAAAATCCATCAGCTCCACTTGGTTTTGATCAGAGCTACCATTAATGAAAGATTAATACGCTGAAAGATTAATAACATCTGAAAGTGAAGAAATTCTTCTTATCCATTTTGCCTTCCTTGCCTTTAATATAGGTGTTAATGAGTATTGAAATGGACAAAAGGCAAGAAAAGATATAAGAAAACGGAGAAAATTGAATCTTCATCCTTGAATAATCTGACTTGGTCTTCACGGCCTTCCCCATTTGAGAACCTCAGAAAATAGATATTATGTGACAGGAATTTTCCATGGTTATTTCTGCACAGAAAGTAAATATTCATAGAATAAGAAAAATGTAGCTTATATAAGATGAGCTCTAGGAAAAGTCAAAATTCTTACACATGATATATTGTAAGAGACCAAAAAACTGTTTGCTTCTTCAGCAAAATAAGCACCTCGTTGCCTTTGCTTCCTAGCCATTACCCCTCTTCAACTTTGAAAAGAAACAGGTCCTCATCAGGAGCTAAAAAGGGGTTTTATTTTCCCTCATCATGGTTTAAACCAAAAATCTCAAATTAAATGTCTGCTCAAGGTCTGCAACTTTGCTGTATGTGCTGAGAAGGGACCCCCCACCACCATCACGGTCTGAGCAGCTCCTCTGAGATGCTTACACCTGTGAGATGGTGAAGCTACAAACAAGCATGGCACAAACACAGCGTGGTCACAACAGGTGTAACATTGCTAAACAGCAAATCCCTTGTCACATGTTTATTAAACAGAGCACTAAGTTTTACATAAGACCAAATACAATTGTTCAATTCTTATTCTATGAATATTGAACAATTGTATTTGAACTACACATCATGGTTCCCTGGAGTTGGTACTTTGGTATCCATGTGTGGCCAAAGTCAAGAGCTCAGGGATGATGCTGGCCCTCTTGACGCCCTCCAAGTCATCTTGCCAGGCAGGTAACAGGGGCTCCCCTTAGTCTTGCCTGGAGCTTCCTGCCTGTGACCCTTTTGAAATGTAGAAGAGCATTCCAAGACTCCTTCTACTGCTCCTGTTGCTGCATTGACCTCTTCTTGTCCCCTGGACATATGTTATGATACCATTTAACTGGCACGGATATCCTATGTTGTCATTTCCACAAATGTGCAAGACTATATCTTTTCTTTGGTCATGCTGCTGCCTGAGAACAAATCTGAATATATCTTAGGCCTCTATGATAACCTAATTGCATATAATCAGAATCCCTGAATAGAGGTAACATTCTTGGTCTTCTGAATGGCCCATTTTGTGCCATGAACACAACATTGATATTTCAGTGGCTGCATCTTTCCTTCAGGGTGTGCTGACACTATGACTGTACTAGCTGTCTAGTTAGTGTCCAGCTTGAGCAATTTAGACTCAAAGTTCCAAAGGCCCCAGTGATAAAAGTCTTGACATTTCCCATTACAATCTATTCCTAGAGCACTTTGTAAGGTTTGTTATCTCCCTCTGCGGTTTCAAGGAGGAAGGGAATGCATTTCCCAGTTAAAAGCCACTGCAAATACCAAGATTGGGAATGATAGGATAGAAAAACCAAAGCTCAGGGGATCTGGTCCATCTGGGTCTGAATCTTAGCTCTTATAATTTGTGATACTGGATAACTACATACCCTCCCTGGCCTCCAGGTCCTCACTTATATACTGGAGATAATGGATGTCTACTCCACCAGCTGCTGTAGAGGTTAAATGGAGTAAGAAACGAAAGGGTGCCTAAATAGTGCCTAAACCTACAGGGATACTGAATAAATATCAGTATTGGATCTGAGCATCTTTCATCAACACTCCCTGTTGCTTTAATGCAAACTTTCTAGTCCTTTACTTTCTTACCAAAAGTAAAGTGTGGAACATTAGTAATTTTTTACATTTTATTTTATCAAAAACATCTTTTGACTATCATGCTTAGCTATCAAATGCTGTTATGTAATTCAGCATGCATTTCTTAAAATTAACTCTATTTTGTTCCTATCAGGGTCTCAACTAGCAGAAAGTACTATCAGTATTGACACTAGTAATGTCAGTCCCAAATTGAACCCTTCAAAGCTATACCTCATTATCTGGAGTGATATGTAAGCAAAAATCTTTTCTTTTTTTTATTGCTTAAAGTAATACAAAGGGTATTACATATGTGTCCATTTTTCCCCCCGCCCTAGACAGTCCCCTAGCCTCCCCTATCCCCCAGTGTCTTATGTCCATTGGTTATGCTTATATGCATGCATACTAGTCTTTTCAAATCATTATGTTCAAATTAAGACATCAGAAGATAAACTTGCAAATACTCAGATGGAATTTCACTGCCCTCAGTAGAGCCAGAAATACATTTTGTTCCATTTTTTAATTATGTAATATAAAAATGAAATATTTATAAGCAATCATAAAGTAAAGACCAAGAAAAATTTAAAAACTCATGTTATGGGCAATGCCTTTCAGACCCTTCTCCCAAAAAAGGAAGCATAATGAACAAAACAGCATACCTCAAATATTTTGTACTTATTAAATTCTAGAGTTCTGGTGTATCCATATTCCAGTGCAAATCCATGAGGGTAAATGAAGTGACATCCTAGGGCAGTGATGGTGAGCCTATGACATGCGTGTCAGAGGTGACACACGAACTCAAATTTTGGTTGATTTTTCTTTGTTAAATGACATTTAAATATATAAAATAAATATCAAAAATATAAGTCTTTGTTTTACTATGGTTGCAAATATCAAAAAATTTTTATATGTGACATGGCACCAGAGTTAAGTTAGGGTTTTTCAAAATGCTGACACGCCGAGCTCAAAAGGTTCGCCATCACTGTCCTAGGGTTTTGGGAGAAAATAGTAAAGATGGGATGTGCTTGTACCTTGTCAAGGGATGTGGCTCTCCAGAGACTAAGACATTCTGAAAGAAAACAGTGTTAGAGACGTAAAATATCAGTGGTAGTTTCCAAATATTCCTCTCTCTTCATCTTCCTGGCCCCCTCTGGATGAGTGAGCCATGTGGTTTCTTCTGCCCAATGAGTTGGTAGCCATGTAAAAGTGCTTTTAAGGCCAATACATTTATTTTCTATTTTTTAATATGTTTTTATTGATTTCAGAGAAAAGAAGGGAGAGGGAGAGGAATAGAAATATCAATGATGACAGAGAATCACTGATCAGCTGCCTCTGCACGCCCCCTATGGGTATTGAACCCTCACCTGGTCATGTGCCCTGACTGGGAATTGAACCATGACCTCCTAGTTCATAGGTTGATGCTCAACCCCTGAGCCAAGCCTCAGAGTGGAGCTTGAGGGAACACATAGGCAGCATGGTAGAAGCTCTTATTGGCCTAACCAACTGATTTGAGATTTTTCAGACCTATCCACTGGATTAACTTATTACAATAAAGATGTCTTTTATTTTCTTTTTGCAGTTTTATCACTGTGGATCAAATGCAAAAAAACAAAGTAAATAAGACCAATGCATTTAATTTCTAATGCAAGAGCCTGTAGGGATTTCCCTTTGAAATTGCGACTGTTATGATCATTATCCTTGAACCTGGATCCCTCCGAGTGTCTATGGAGCACTTCCACACCTGCCCCCTCCCCTCACACCAACCAGGAGTGGGCATGTGTGAGTTGGGAAGAGGAGGGCAGTATGTTCTATATTTGGAGAGAGGAGGGATGTGTGTGTGTGTGTGTGGGTATATATAAATACACACACACACACACACACATACTATATATATATATAGTATGTGTATATATATATACCCACACACACACACTATATATATAGTATGTGTATATATGACTTATATATGTTATAGAATATAAGTGTTATATATATAAGTGTGTGTATATATATACATATGCCGGGAGCCGGTCCATGCTTGCTGTTTCAAGGGACCTGGCATATATGGTTCTTAATATGTTTGCTCACTGTTCTTAATATGTTTGCTCACCTTCTTGGCACTATGTGTTTTAACCAAGGTCTCTGAGAAAGGTTGTTTCCCCAGGTAGGGATTTTCCCCTGAAGTTAGGGAGGGAATAAAACCTCTTAACTAAGTACCACGTGGGTAATTAATCACTTTAACTACGAACAATCATGCTTAAGCTACATAATCTTTACTCCCTGGAATGGAGATAAGAAACGCCCTAACCTTTGGAATAGATTGATAGGATTGGAATCAACTGGTATAAATACAGATGTAACAACACAGAACTTAGAACACAGAACTTAGAAGACAGAACTTAGAAGACAGAACCTACACAGAACCTAGAGACAGAAGAACTTCGCTGGAGAGAACATGGCAAAAGATCCTGGACTGAACGAGACTACAGAAATTGGCAAGAGAACCTGACTAGAACCTGGTGACTGAACCTGGCTGGAGAACCTGGACAGAACCTGGCTGGAGAACCTAGCAAGAGAACATGGACACAGAACCTGGCTGGAGATCCTGAACAGAACTTCGCTGGAGATCCAGACCAGAACTTGGCTGGAGATCCTGGCTAGAGATCCTGGCTAGGCTGCTGATCAACTGAACGCTGTCTCCGTGTCCTTCCTTCTTCGCCGACTCCGTCTACGCCTTTGGGAACCCCTGGACCTGCTGGGGTTGGACCCCGGCATACATATATATACACACACACACAAATATATATATATATATATATATATATATATATATATATATATATATATATATATATATATATATATATATATATATATATATATATATATATAAAAAATGGAGGTGAACATGTCTGCTGCTTTCATTACCTGGGAACTTCAAGAACAACCCCTCATTCCAACTGTCCACAAAAGAAGACTAAGGACATACCTGGCTCTGGCTCTGGCACACTTGTCAGAGAAGCTAAAGAGGTACAAAGAATTATGTGGGCTGATACAAAAGCCAAGAAAAAAATGCCAAAAAGAGAACCACCAGGTTAGGGAAAAAGGAAGCATGCTAAAACTTCACTTATGAGAGAAAACATCCAGAACATACCTTATTCAAAAGTTTATTAGCTTTAAAAACTATAAAGCTAGCAACAAACTGCTGAATAAATTGTATCTTCTTACCTTGACTGATACATATTCATATGCACAAAATATATAAAACTATGTTTTTATTTGACTTAACTTTGGGAAAAAATCAAAGTTGAATGAATCCATTTTGCAAGTCCTACTACAAACATGCGTTTTACTCAAGTCCCCTACTTGTTATAGATGGTGCACACTAAAATCTGAAAAGTCCTCAGAAAGAACACGTAAAGTAATCTGTGGTAGAGACTGAAAAAAATGCCTCAGAGATTAAAGAAGACAAATAACTGCAAAAAGTGAATCGCCAAAGTCCCTAAATCTATAGGAGTGACATTCCTGGAAACCTCCAACAGGACCACAACAATTAGTTTCAATAATGACAGCATTTCAAGTTAAGAAAGTTCTAATGCAAGAAATTATAACTAGATCTACTTGAATTCAAGATAATACAAGGTTATTTCATGCACTCAACATTTAGGGTTTCCCCCAAAAAATAAAAGATTACTAATTCTCATCAATGAAAATCTTCCTAGTCTGTAAATTGTGCCCGTTCCAGAGACCTGCTTATGAGGGTCTGAGGATATACCAGTATTTATAACTATCTACCCACCAAATCTCCAAATCTGATATCACTGTCAAAGGTAATACTGGTACCAAAGGTTTTACTAATCATTTTTCAAAAAGGCATTCCTATTCCCAGAATACTATCTATCATTTCCCCATAGAGTCCTTGGGTTTCAGAAAAGGATCAAATTATAGAACTTTATAAATTAATTTCAGAATGTATTTCTGACACAGAGAAATAGGGAATCCTTAATTATATTCAATATTTACAAATGTGCCTGGAGCTTGGACTAGGAATAAAACCTACACAGAGAAAGGAATATTTAATCAACTAACCAGAAAATGTATTCTATGGGGATTGAGACTACAAATATGCTCCAAAATATATGTTTCATTTTATAGTCATACCAGTAACACAGGATCAAACAGGATTGGATTGGTCCTGTAGAAGGAAGTGTTGATTTTTTTTCAATGAAATGAATATTAATCACCAAACAATAGTTTTTATATAAATTACCTACTGTCCTTCCTCTAACAACCAAAAAAAGAATATTAAAGCTACATAAAAAACTAACACATAAAGCAAAAGGCTTATACAATTGACATCTAAAATAATATTACAAATCAAAGAATGTTTACATCTCCAGTGGGACAATTCTAGCAGAGATGACTCACCTTTGAGCATTAACAGACAAATAAATCCTACCTGTCTCTACCATTGGGATAACAATGCCAAGCTTTATCTTGCATTTATTCGAAAAAAATTGATTTGCTTTCTTAAAGACTGGCTTTCTAGCCCTCTGAGTAAAAAGAGATTTCCAGGCCTTCAACCTTTTGATTGCAGAAATCGTTTTTATCCACATATCCTTGAAGAATACCAATTGCTCACTGTGGTCATACTGTCCATAACACAGTGTTGTGTCAGCAACAGCAGGCAGAGAGTTCCTTGACAATCCAAAAAAGTTCATGTGAAAAAATCTAGTCAACTCAGATCATTAAAGCAAAAAAAACAATAAAAAAAACCCCACATCGTTTTATTAAAGATACTTTCAAGAGTATAGAAAGACAAAAGCCCAGCATCTTAGAACTTCCTATCTTTGTGATGGGAAGGGTATTATAGATGAGTCCCCTTCCAAGTTTATCTAGTATTCCTCTTAAAATACTGTAGGCCAAACAAGTAAAGAGGAGAAGAAATCTTGTTTTCTGCCTTTTTTTTTTTTGACTTTTATTACTTCCTAGCTATATATATAAAAGGCTAAGCGACCATCTGAATATCCAACTGGCTGGTAGGTCTGACATACACTGACCGTCAGGGGACAGACACTCAACACAGGAGCTGCTAAGCTGTGGTGACTTGGCAGCGGTGGTTCTTGGGTGACACACCCCAGAACCAGAGATAAGGGAGCCTAATTCCTCACAGAGCCACAAGATTCCACCTTTAGCTGTGGGTTATGTTGTTGTTGGGGCACTGTTGGCCTCAAATCTGGTTTACTGCACACTTGGGCTTGCATTCCACACCCTGTATGACAGCAACTTTGCAGAGTGCCCTCTCATACTCTGGGACCCCTCAGGAGATGTCTGGTTTCTGCCCAATCCCCACAGGCCAGGCTGAGGGACCCCACCTGCTGGAGGGATCCTGCTCACTCCACAGATGTCCTAGGAGCCATGGCACCATCCCAGGTGCGGCTGGCCTGGGAGGGACGGCAGGAGGTTGGCTCTGGCATGTCCAGCCCATTTCGTCCAGTCCCACCCCCACCAGCCACCTTTTAATTAATCTCCTTTCACTGTGCATGAATCCATGCACCAGGTCACTAGTTATTAAATATGTGAAAAGAATGCATTGATTCCTTAGAGGGAAAATGAGATAACTTCTACTGACTTGCTAAAATATTTTCTACTTTAAAATAATCTATTAACTAATGATTCAAAAATTTATACACTGCTCTGACCACTTAATTTAAAAAGCTCTCCCCAAGATCCAGGCCACCCACATCTTACTACTCACAGTGCTTCTTTAATGCTAAAAGAAGCATTGGTTTAAAATTGGAATAGTTTTCAACTGGCTGTACCCATAATCACTCTTCATTATTATTCACTAGAGACCCGATGCACAAAATTTGCACAAGGGACTCAGCCCTTGCAGCCCTGGCTGCCTTGGCCAGCCCTCCCAGGCCCTCACAGCCCCTTGCAGCCCTGGCTGGCCCTTGCAGGCCGTTGCAGCCCTTTGCAGCCTCAGCCGCCCTTGCAGCCCCGGCTTTGTCCAGAAGGTCATCCAGACGGTCATTCTGCTGTTCGGTCCAATTAGCATATTAGCTCTTTATTATATAGGATTATCAATCTTTGTTATCACTCTTCTAGATTAATAAGATGGCAAAAATAATAGAATTGTCTTCGTTTAAACTAAAAGAAAATTATCAATATCTTCTATATCTCATAGTTTGCTTTTCACAAAAGCCTTCAATAAAATAACCTACATATCATATAAGAAACTATGTAAATAAATTATGATACATTCATAAAATTCAATTTTTTACATCCTTTATGTATCAGTAATTTATATGGCACAAGTAAATGTTTTACAAAATAATGTAAATATGAACTAAATTGAATTCATGCTTATTTTTATTCTTTACATGGAGAAAAAGAAAATTAAAAAGAGGTGAAAGAAAAGACTAGTAATAGGTACAGAGGTTTGTTTAGTTTGGGAAACATATTCTACACTTAGATTGTGGTTATGGTTGTTCAACACTGTAATATACTTAAAACAATTTAATTGTATGCTTTAAATATAGTGGGGCCTTGACTTACTAGTTTAATTCGTTCCGTGACGGAGCTCGTAACTCAAATTACTCGTATGTCAAATCAACAGTGAATGAGTGAGACACGTGACGCTGAGCTGAGGTTGTGGCGTTCACTGTGACGTTCACTGCGCCAACTAGCGGTGGGGTATCTGAAGCTGGCTCATAACCCAAATTTTAGCTCGCAACTCAAAGCAAAAAATCGGCTGAGAGATGGCTCGTATCTCGAAAAACTCATTAGTTGGGACACTCGTAAGTCAAGGCCCCACTGTATATAGATATTATAGTATACTAGTGGCCCTCAGCCTGGCCTGCACCATCTCCAATCTGGGAACCCTTGGGGGATGTCCGACTGCAGTTTTAGGCCCAATCCCTCTCACAATCTGGGACCCCTGGCTCCTAACCACTCACCTGCCTACCTGCCTGATCGCCCCTAACCACTCTGCCTGCTGGCCTGCTCGCCACCAACTGACCGCCCCATTGGCCTGATTGCCCCCAACTGCCCTCCCCTGCCAGCCTCATGGGCCCCAACTGCCCTCCCCTGCCAGCCTCATGGGCCCCAACTGCCCTCCCCTGCCAGCCTCATGGCCCCAAACTGCCCTCCCTAGCCAGCCTCATTGCCCCTAACTGCCCTCCCTGGCCAGCCTCATGGCCCCAAACTGCCCCCCACTGCCGGCCTGATCACCCCCAACTGCCAACCCCCCCTGCCGGCCTGATTGCTC
The DNA here is from genome assembly GCF_014108235.1 of Myotis myotis. Taxonomy (NCBI): domain Eukaryota; kingdom Metazoa; phylum Chordata; class Mammalia; order Chiroptera; family Vespertilionidae; genus Myotis; species Myotis myotis. Next base: position 48,689,097 of record NW_023416401.1, read on the forward strand.
CCAACTGCCCCTTACTGCCAGCCTGATCACTCCCTACTGCCCTCCCCTCCTGGCCTGATTGCCCCTAACTGCCTCTGCCTCAGCCCTGCCACCATAGCTTTGTTCCAGAAGGACATCCAGAAGGTCTCCCATTCTAATTGGCATATTACCCTTTTATTAGTATAGATGAGTATTATCTCAATAAATATGTTAAAAATGTCACATAAGATTATTCCAAATAATTTTATTTAGGTATAATTTACATAAAATACCCATTTCAGGTACACAGTTTGGTAAATTGTAACAAATGCTTACACTAACAAAATCAGTATCTGCTTCTGGAAAACACAACCAACAAATGACCTAAAATTCCTCCTAGTTTACTTCGCTGTTCTTGTGATTTATAGCATTAAAACTGTAACAGTCCCTTTGTAACACTTTCAAAGTCCCAATTTTTTTCAAGTACTACCAGAGAAATCCTTCACATGTATGGGTCCCCTACCTGGCAAATAAATAAATTTAGGCCTTAACTACAACAAAACAAAAAGAGCTTTGGTGCCCATTATTATTATTATTTATTTATTTATTTATTATTATTTATTTATTATTTTTTATTTTTTTACAAAGCTCAAACTTGAACCCTGTCCAGTGCCTATGCTCTGAAGCCATTTCTCTTTGAGTGGCAAGAACTCCACTTGGCAGTCAGTCTGATGTTGATTTTCCAAGCACACTTCTCTTACCTACCTTCCATCTCTGGATTTTGCTTCACCCTTTTCTCCTTAACCCTTTTCTCAGTTCTTGGGCCCAGTCCTGGTCCAGACTCCTGTTGTGTACGTCCTGTGGCCATCCATAATTTGGCATTTGTGTCATGCACATGAAGTGGCAGTGAGCATTTGTATTAATAAAAATTATTTATTATTCCTATTATGCCATTTTCAGTCACACTGATATATAGAAAAACATCTGAAATAATTTAGTCGACAAAGATCAGATATAATATGTGCAGTATTTTGTATATTAATTAAATGTTCTTCTACCTTGAGAATCATTTAATCTTACTAAACTCACTTTAATTGGTTTTCTAGCTTCAAGCACATCCTCTGCTTCATAATTAGAGCCCAGTCTCTCAATCTCAGCTAAATCCAGGCCATAAAACCACAGAGAGCAGGGTAGTGAAGGTCAGAGAATTTCCAGAGCCCAAAAGGCAAAAAGAAATGAGACAATTATCAGAACTCGATCACTATAAACAGAAAATACAGACAAATCAAATTCCCCAAGTGTTCCCAAGCTTTTTAATCACAGGTACACACACAAATACCTAACACAAGCACCCGTGTATGCACACACAAGCACACAAATACATACATACATTCTCTATATTTCTTTAACATCAAGGAAACAGTTTCCAGAAAATGCTAGAGAGAAAATAGGATACTCAAAGGTGTTAAGAAGAACAATAAGCAGGAGAAAAAAATGTATCTTGCAACTAAAACACACCTTTTGCTCTCTCTGCAAGGATATTAAAGGACAGAGAAAGAGAACTAGAACGAGACAGATACCCCTATGCAATAACCTTTTATAAGGGCATAAAGAGTTCTCGTCACTACCATTATTCCCTGCGTGCTGTTCTTTCCCACTAAATTATCACCTGAAATTCTCCTTTCCTTTATTCTCCCTCTGCTGAACCTGAGGTGAGTGTGGGTACTGCTGACATGGCAGGTATAATGCAGTCAGTACAAATGCTTCACAACATGCACACTTACACATTGACCTTCATCGGCCTCTTCAGAGGAGAAGCAGGAGGAGGAGCATCTGGCAGCATGGTACTACAACATGGGCAATGCATTGTACACAGCCCTAGGACTTCTCTCCTTCATGTCAGAAACCCCCCTTAGCAAAAATTAATGAAGAAGGAAATGGGGCATGAGGCCCAACTATACCGTTCTCTTCCAAATTGAGAATTTAAGGCTTTGAGCCATACTAATTACAAGCATCTTAAAGAGACATTTCTTGTTATATGTCATCATTTTTATAGCACATATTTACACAGGGACACTCTGATTATCCTGTTGGAACAGAGTATTTTTATGTATATGCCACCTTATGAGCTAGACAGTGTTTTAAAAGCATTTTTTTTTTTACTATTATTGCGTATAAATCAAGTATTCCATTTCCTCGACTTCTGAATTGTTACCAATGAGCACAAATAGTATGTCTTTGCTATATAAATTTCTAAAATGTGGTATTTTACCTTTAAAAAGTATGGGGCCATTTGAACTCAAATTATGAAAACTCCAAGCTCCAAAATGCCCTTTGGAGTAAGGACCCCAAGTGGAGTTCTGCAAACCATAGACAAAATGAACTGTGAAACCAATAGGTTTCAATTTGAGCTACTGCTAAAACCTAGAAGCTGGGAAGAGATAACATAAGGTGATCAGAGTAATCAGGAAAAGCCCAGGAAAATGCAATACGTGGATCACTTCCCTAAATAGCCCTTTCATTTGCAACCAACGGTTGGTCTGCATTTAGCATGAGTGCCTCTACCCTCTGATGTTCAAAGCTCCACTATATAAACATGACATCTTATTGGTTGGCAAGTCAGAATCATCAGTCTCAACAACCCTGACAAATTTCAGGAATATGCTGATAACTTAAATGTCTCTGGACTAAGGGAATGGATTCAAAAACACTTAATCTATCTGGCAGTCAATGAAAAACCACTGTCTCCCAGCCCCCTACTACACCACATAGGAGGTCCAGGATCTTCTTAGACTCTGAGTACTAGAGACAATATGTACTTAACATTGACATTCTCTCTGGTCTTTCATATTGAACAATGCACAAATTAGCATCCTTTGTGCAGACCCAAACCAAAAGTCGGGATGGGAAGCCATCCAGTCTGTCATTGTGCCTCCACAGCACTAATGACCTCTTTGAGCTGTGAGTCTCTATGACTGATGACTTTGCCAATTGGGCCTCTGTATAAAGGAGGCAGCCTCAATACAGAGGCAACACCTCAGTATTGGCCTCGTTTTCTCAATGGCGTGACTGCCAGGATTATTCATTTTGAAGAGTGGTTATTAGCTTGCCACTGGGTTCTTATTGAAACAAAAGGCCTGACTTTGGTGTGGGTTAACTTGGACTTAACAATTAACAAAGCAGGAAGGATCCAATGAGCCTCACTTGTCAAATAAAAATTGTAAGACACTGCAGCTGGCCTGGCCTTGGCAGTCACAACCTTGGGAGCAATTCCATCCCCCATACCACTTGCCTTATTGGAAAGCTGCTGAGTCTATAGGGCCCTTAATTCACAGCGGGGAACCCCTAAATATCTGGGGCTAGTTCAATGATGGTTTGGCTAAGATGAAAACTGATGACATTCACTGGGCTCTACAGCTATTCAACCTCAGTGCTAGCAGCAAAGGATAGAAAAAGGTGTGGTGCCCTCACCCCCCCTGTTGTCTGTGTCCATTTATTAGGCCTATATGCTTGCATATAACTCCTTTGGGTGAGGGCATGAGTGAGGGGGATGGGGGAGTAATGTAGGGATAAGGACACATATGTACTAACTTAATCAATAAAGAAATTTAAAAAAAAAAAAGAAAAAGGAAAAGGTGTGGTCACTCTGCTCAGTGGACAGAACTCAAGGCATTTGCATAGCTCTGGTCAATATTCACCTTGATGAAACTTGTTATAATTCCATTGAAGTTTGGGCAGTTGCCAACGGCCCTGTGTTTGGTTTGCCACTTGGAAAACTACAGAGTGGCAGATTAATACCCTCCTCTGGGGCCATGAACTACGAAAACTAATCACAGTTACTGATCAAACCATCTGGATTCTTCATGCAAATGCCCAAGTTAAATGCCCTATATCTGATGAGACCAACTGAACTCAAGCTGATGTTTGAGCCTGTATCCCATAAAATACCACCATTTCTCTCTGAGCACAGCAACACCTCCTCCATCACAGACTGTTTCTGTTGGAAGCATAACTATTCCATGCCAGACTGCTGACTTCTGGAAAAGGGTTGACCCCTTTGACTAGCAGTGAGGGTGGCCATATTGCATGGGGTACTGCTCCTGTCTGATCCTAGAAGATTTACTGCCTCACACGTTAACCTTCTCTCAGTATTATCAGCAGTGTCTAACCATAGTTGACACTTTTACAGGTCAAGGCACTGCTAGTTGGTCTGATCAGCCAACTCAGGTCACACCATTGTGGCCCATGTATTTAATTTGTGTCATGTTTCTAGCATAGCAAACGTCTGCAATGTGATAATGGTGCACATTTTATCATAAAAATCCATGAAACCATGGACTTTCCATGCCCCCAACCATCAACAAATATCTCTGGGTCTTTGCTAGCATTTGGTGTTGTTGCTATTTTGATTTTAGCCATTTACATAATATTTGTGTAAGGATGCATCATTTTAGTTTTAAATTTCCCCAATGGATTATGATGTTGCACATCTTTTCACATGCTTATTTGTCATCTGTATATCCTCTCCAGTGACATGTATATTCATGACTTTTGCCCCTTTTCTAAATGAAATGTTTCTTCTATTATTTTTTTCCTTTTGAGTATGAAATCTTTATATATTCTAGACACAAACACTTCATCAGCTATGTGGTTCACAAATATTTTCTCCCATTGCCACTTGTATTTTCATCTTCTTCACTGTGTCTTTTTGAGAGCAAAATTTTCAATGTTGATGTGGTTCAATTTATCATTTTTTTTTCTTTTTGCGGTCAAGGTTTTAATATCAAGTCTAAGAGCTGTTTGCATAGTCTTAGACACTGAATGTTTTCTCCTAATTTTTTCCTATGTTTTGTATATTACATATAAGTCCATGATCTATTTCCCATTAAAATTTAGGTTGAGACTTGCTTTTTTGCCTATGGATGACCAATTAATTGAGCATCATTTACTTAAAAGACTATTCTTCTTACATTGAATTGCTTTTTCACCTTTGTCAAAAAATCCATTAGGCAGATTTGTGTGGATCTCTATGTATTTTTTATTCTGTGTTGTTGATGCCTACACATTTATAATTATTATGTATTCCTAGTGGAGTAATCACTTTATGATTATTTTATGTCCATCTATGTCTCTAGTAACTTGCTCTAAAGTAGATTTTGACTATAATATGATTGTCATTCCCCTTAAAAAGACCTTATACCTGCTACACTCTCTCTTGGATACCCTTCAATCTTATGTTAATACACCTTAATCTAAAGTAAATTATATTTATCAAAACACTTAAGTATTGTATTTTCCATACTAACAACTGCAATTATTTTCTTGCATAACTCATGTCTACCATTGCTTGGCAAGACTTCAAAGAATTAGAGAAACAAGTGTGTGTAAACCTCAAGTAATTCAAAAAGAGTCTATATTTTCAACAGCATCCCTGCATTACTGACATATGCTACCACGTGGTCTGCTTAATTTGTCTCAGTCCTACATAGTGAATGGCTTTTCCTAGGCACGTTTATGTTGAGGAAGAATGGTTATATACTGGTACAGTTGTGTGTGTTTTTATTATAGTGTCATTGGAGTACACCAAAAATGATCCATCTACTCTTAGTAATGGAATAATTAAGGTAGAGCCGCAAAGGCTATACATTGAAAAGCCAAAAGTAGGGCACAATATTCAATTAGTAGTAATCAGTAATAGTAGCTCTAGGAGAAATAGGTAAAATTTATATAATAATTTAGAGCTTAGAAATCATGTTCATAAATTAACTAAGTCTTCCTCAATAAATATTTTATTATTGACATTTTATGTATTTAGGAGCTTCAATGAAAAGGTAGTGTTAAGAAAAAAAAACTTACTTAAAATGTTTTAGCCAAATCGTAAGTCTCACATTGCTAGGCTTATGTCCTTGCTCATATGGAGGAGAGAAAATTTTGAGTATTTGGAAATTAAAAAGTATCCTCTTGACCAGGAAGGTGGTAAGTCTGTATTTCTACATAACCATCTTAATTATTAAATGGTTAAAGAAGGAAAATAACTTAAAATGTTTTTATAGGACCATATATATAAGTTTCACTGTTTAGCTTAAAAAAGTACACAGTATGTTTTTAACTAGTGCATTCCATGAAAATATCATAATATCTAAAATTAGCATTATAAACTGATGGATGCCTTACTAGCTGAAGAAGTTCAAAACTGTCCTAAAGTCTTATTTATTTTATAAAGGCAAGATTCTGTTCCCCCAAAACAAGGTCAATATTTTTACATCATCTCTTAGCAGAACTTTTCCCAGTAGTTCAACATGTGCATAAATTCTATCAGTGTGTAAAGCACTTAAAAATCAATTGTGTTTATGGGGTATTACTATATTAAACAATGATGTCTTAAGTTTGAGTGTATTTGCCCTTCAAAGTAGAAAGTGAACATTTTCAAAGTTATAACAATTGAAATGTTAGCACTAGGCAGTGTTTTCCCATCTTAAAGCAATAGTTTAGATGAGGATGTCTTATCACTATTAACAAAACATCTGTTGGAAGTTCAGCAATTAAGACAAACAGTTTCCTCTCTAATTGTTTGAATGTGAAATGAACATTGGGGTTATTAAGAGAAGCTCAGGCCATTACAGATCTGAAGCTGAAAGAGGAGGTAGGAGAAGCTGAGCATGGGCAAGCACACAAGGCTATGAGCTGCTGAGAACTAAGACACCCTCTGCCATTCACACTGAGTAAGGGTCCAGACAAAATAGAACCAAACTGTTCCACACGGTTGCTACTTTAACAACAAGGAAGCAACTGTCTCTCTTAAAGAAGAAAATGAACTGATAACATTTTTCCTTGTTTGTCAGTAAACTCTGAGTAACCATAGGGTGGTGGCTATACTCATGATGACATAATCCCTTCTGAAATGAGTGGGCGTCAGCAACACAGTGCTGGCAGTGGGCGGCAGTGGAAGTGCTGCCAGCCCCGATAGGCCCCAATGAGAGCAGGACCACAGCAAGATGGTGGAGCAGGTGAGCAGGAAGTGCCAGGCCAAGGTGAGTGTGAGCATGGGACCCATTGTCCTTCCAATCGCCCCACAGATGGCGACCAGTGGCAGTGGAGGGGGGCAGGGCTACCGCCTGGCTCCCAGGCACTGAGGGAGCTGGGCAGGGGCCCAGGCCACAATCAATAGTGCCACAGGCAGGATGGTAGAGCAGATGAGGGGGCGGCACCAGACCATGGTGGGGTTCCAGGTGGGGCTGTGGGGCTGTGAGGCTGGGGGCATGAGCTGGGCTGGGATCCCTGAAAGCCACCCCAAGGGACCACACCTATGCACGAATTCATGCACCAAGCCCCTAGTTTAATATATAATGGCTTTAAAAGATAACCACTACTAAAATGTCTCATTTTAATCTTTCTCTAAGCCCAGACGGCATGGCTCAGTGGTTAAGCGTCAGCCTATGAACCAGGAGGTGATGGTTTGATTCCTGGTCAGGGCACACGTCCAAATGTTGGGTTGTAGGTGTAATTCCCAGTGTGGGGTGTGCAGGAGACAGCTAATCAATGATTCTCTCTCATCATTGATGTTTCTATCTCCTTCTCCCTTCTTCTCTGAAATCAATAAAAATGTATTTTTTAAAAATTATTCTCTAACAACTGTTCTACTAGCAAAATGAAAATCAGTGCCTTATTCTGCAATCTAATAATAGACCAAGAAACTAGATAGATTTCCAGCATATCCATACCGAAGTGTTAAAAGTCCTTGGAAGTTGTAATGCACATCTAAGTTGGCATTCTCAAATCTTCTGACCTCTTTGTGACTTTCCTGAAGTGAGCTCCTTCAATGAGACCAATGACAAGAGAAATGGTCCATGCTGGATTAATATTAAGGCTCACCTCTTTTCAATTCTTTTTTCAGTAGTCTCAGAGGACGGAAAGGATCAGACATGCTCCCTTAATTTTGTTTCCTGGCAATTAACTCCCAGAATAACACCAAATAATTACAACCATAACATTGCAGAGAAAGTGAGAGTAACAGTACGTGCTGCTAAGCTGTGAACTTTGACAAACGAGCCCCTGTATATGGTGCAAGGCTACTGCCATGCATCCAGTAACATACTCTGCATTGACACTCAGAAGACTTGGCAAAGAAGACAACTTATAATTGAAGGAAAATCTAACTTTTTGAGGTATGACACTGTTTTGGAGGTCAGGGACAGGAGAAATAACACAGAGAAAGAATTCATTAAGAGTGAAACCAGCAGTATCTCAAGTTAGATATCTATGCATTTACCTATTTCTCTGTTCATTTTATTTTCTTTTAATAAGGGAGAGAGAAAAAATGAATAATCTTCCTGTGTTGTTCTTCCCAAGGGTACACAGCAGAATGGACCTGAGTTTGTGCATGCAAATAGAGAGACATTCTGTTTAGAAAACTAATGGCTGAATATCTCCAGGTCCCCAGTGGTCCTCTGACAGAGGACCCAACCCCACCCATACTACTACATGTAATCTCTATCCTTTACTTGTGAGAATCTCAATTTGTTGAGTGTTTTGACTTCAGCCTTGCTACATTCCCTTTAAACTATCCTTCTTTCTTTCTTCCATGCATTTTCTTCCTTTTACCCACAATGTCCCCACACCAGTAATGCTGACCTTGCTTCAAGTCACTTTGAGAACTGAATCCTGCAGGCTGTGAGAACTCAATTATCAAGGTCTTTCTTAGTTTTGCCCATTCTTACTCTACACTTCATTCCTGCAGTCTATGAATAAAGCAGTTAATTGTCAAAATATGAGTTAAAGCATACAGATACCTCCTCCAATCAATCTTTGCATTTCCATAGACAGCTTAACCACCTTAAACCCCAAATAGTGAATAATGTGGAGCTTTCCAGGAGGAGGATAGCGAGCCACTGGGAAAATACTGTTTCTAGAGATATTTGTGTGTTTGAGAAATTAACAAAATAATTTCATTTAAAAGATTTCCTGTTAAAAAGATTTTTTGTTGTTATTCAACTTATCTTCTAATAAAGGTAGAATCTTTCTAAAGATTAGAAAGCCTAGATCCTTCAACTTTAAAAATAGTTTAGAATCTAATAATCTTACAGTAGCATGGGGACAGCAATCCTGAAAATATTCCCAAGGGCTCCAGACTTCAAATGATTAGGCAGCCAAAAGTAAAAGGAGAGATCACGTAGGAGAAAAAGTCCTATCCTGATGGGGAGACAACAGTGTCTGGATCTCACTTGCCAAATACAATAATACATAAACATAGGTGTGTTCCCCTTGATTTATGAACATTAAAAAACCATGATAGTATAAATTTGAATATTCAGCCCCCTGTCATTAAAAAAAAAAGGCACATTTAAAAAATCAGAAGAAGTTGCCCTAACCGGTTTGGCTCAGTGGATAGAGCATTGGCCTGCAGACTGAAGGGTCCCATGTTCGATTCCGGTTAAGGGCATGTACCTTGGTTGCAGGCACATCCCCAATGGTGGGTGTGCAGGAGGCAGCTGATCGATGTTTCTCTCTCATTGATGTTTCTAACTCTCTATACCTCTCCCTTCCTCTCTGTAAAAAATCAATAAAATATGTTTTTTTAAAAATCAGGAGAAGCAACCCAATAACCCATCTTGATTGAAAAAGTATAATAATTCAATAATCAGATCTATCTATCTATATGGAAAGAGAGAGAAAGTGAAGGTGGGGGTGAAAGAGAAAGAGAAAGAGAGAGAGAGAGAAGGAAACTTCGCTGGTCAATTACCTCTCCGTCTTTTTTTTTTTTCTTTTTGATTCTCTTCTGCTCTGCACCCTCTTAATGAAAGATATCAAGGCTCTAGGGCTCCGTCATTGGTCCTTTTCTCCTCCCCATCAATAGTTATTCTCTTTGGGACCTTCATTTTCCTCTATCATCTTCCTATCCAAGGTGTGTTTTCCACACTACTCCCCTCTTCCTGGACACATTTCCCTTTTAGTTAGGCTCAGGCCATATAACTCAGTCAGGCCAGTGAATTTGAGAAAAAAGTAATTTAAAACATTTCCAGACATGTTTTTTAAAAGGCATCCATCAAGATCCTATGGCCCTCTTTTTTATTTATTCATTCTGCTTTTGTGATGTTGGAGACCATAAGCTCCTAATGATATAATTCCAAGATGGAGAGGAGCAGTCCAGTCAATTTATAAACTGTGATTCAAATAATTTATAATCCTTTACTGTATTAAACCTGTAGCAGAACTTCCAAATCTTTATTAGGTTCAGCCAGTAACAATAACTCCAAAATGTCTTTAATTAGTCACATGGCATCAACTAAGTCCCTAGGGAATATGGAATCTTTTGTTGAACTAGTTTAAGTTTTTATAGTCCCCATTTATCCAAAAAGGCTTGCATTGAGAAAATGGCACAGCTAAGAACTAATGTCTAGTTTATAATTTCATTCATTCCTTAAGTTTTCTCCATTTTCATAAACTCACATGTGACATATTTTAATTCTCTGCTGAGTACTTTCTGATAAAAACTGAACTGTTTGAAAAATTATGTTTATCTCAGAGATTTCTATTTTCCTCTGTTTTTATTTTCTTAGTCTTAAAGAACTCACATTTCATGTCTGAATACCCTCAATATCTTGGTATATTAGCTAATACCTAGATGATAATGGTAACAATGTGCCCTTGGATCATGATTAATCTGCTAAATTTTAGGTGCAAGGGACATTTGACCACAACCAAACAAAAAAATGGAGGTTCGGCTCCCTGTTGCAAGGAAAGCCAAGCTCCAAAGGCAGGCAACAGCACCTGGGAGAATGACAGGCTACTGTCTCAAAGACCAATCTCATCCCCTTCCATCTCAAAGATCATTTCTTCTTCCTGCTCAAACCCAGAGTCCTTATAAGGGTAGGGAGGGAAAGGCTTTTATTTTTTTAAATTCTGTCCAATTATCTTTCTATCTTTTGGCATACTCAGTGTAAGAACCTCTCCTTACCCCCATCTTTGCCAATGGGGGAGATTCCAAGGTACTCTAGGTAACATGACTACAGGTCCAAACTTGGAGCGGAAAACCCACAAAATAAAAGTTACCTGAATAAAGCTGAAGCATCTTGAGGGCTAATCCAACTACAGAATTATAGTTGAATAATCATTAATCTAACAACTCAAATAAGTAAATATGGAAACTTAACATCTCTTCTGGAGTCATTTAAAGAATGACAATGGGGAATGGAATTTCATATTAATCCAGCAGATGGAAATCTCATCATCTTTCCTCTTCTTTTTCACTCTCTCCACTTCCATTTCTGTGTGTGTATTACAACCACAAATCAAATTCACCCATAAGGAACATCCTCTTTCCTCCTATTTCTATGTAAAGCATGTTATTTACTTAGCTGTCCACGATATTTTTCTTATTTACCTGTCATAAATATTTGATATGCAAAGGGACAATGCAAGATTCACCCAATAAAAATATGTTTCCCCAATTTGGCCCCAAAATACAAGATAAGCATGATTTTTCCCTTGATTAGCTGAACACTGATCTTATCTTTTAAGTGGTATGAACCACTCCCCACTTCCACTATGCCCAAGACTTCTTATACCAAATGACCAGTCTCTTTTACTGCCTCAAAACCAGAAATTCTAAATCCTACCTAAATGTGGCTACTCCAGAATAAGCATAGTGAAACTAGTCCTACAGGTAAAATAACCATCTGATAAAAGCTGTTATGTAATATTTATGTCCCCTCAAAATTCATATGTTGTAGCTCTAACCCCAATGTATTTATATTTGCAGGTGGGGCATTTGGGAGGTAGTTAGATTAAAAAGAGGTCATAAGGACAGGACACTAAGGAGGGTATGAGTGCCCTTATAAGGGAAAGAGATACCAAAGCTCTCTCTTCACTATGTGTGACTACAGAGAGAAGGCAGCCCACTGAAAACCAGAAAGAGAAACCTCACCAATAATCAAATCTGCTGACACCTTGATCTTGGATTTCCCATCTCTATAACTATGAGAAATAAATGTGTATTTTTAATACCAAGTCTATTGTATTTTGTAATAGCAGGCTAAGACAGAAGCTGCTGGAAATCATACTGTTCCAACACCACTGAAATAGCTGACCTCACCTGTCAAATTATATGAAATTGGCTTGGTGTCTGCCACAAATATTAGTGTTGATCACTTTCTATACCATATACACTTTATACCTGCAGCACAGAACCAAACTGTTATCATACACACATCTGAGAAAGTTCCACGCCAGAATTTACCAGGTCATGCAACTCTACATTTTCTCATGCATCCACAGCTCTGGGACACAAAATGGCCAACAGCCTATCTGGTTTGGACAGATGGTGTGTGTCTGTAACATTACAGACCTAGGGCCATGGTTTCAATTCAAATACTCAGTAAACATTTCAGCTCACATCTCTCTAGTGCAGTGGTTCTCAACCTTCCTAATGCCGTGACCCTTTAATACAGTATCTCATGTTGTGGTGACCCCCAACCATAAAATTATTTTCGTTGCTACTTCATAACTGTAATTTTGCTACTGTTATGAATCATAATGTAAATATCTGACATGCAGGATGTATTTTCATTGTTACAAATTGAACATAATTAAAGCATAGTGATTAATCACAAAAACAATATGTAATTATATATGTGGTTTCCGATGGTCTTAGGGGACCCCTGTGAAAGGGCCGTTCCACCCCCAAAGGGGTCGCGACCCACAGGTTGAGAACCGCTGCTCTAGTGTGATCTTCAACCACCACATGTCAACAGCTTATAAATGCCTTCCCCTCAAAGAACCCAGGGTTAATAGTGTAATTTGGTGATATTTGTAACCACTCTTTTAACATTTCTTAAGAAATTTTATTTAAAAACTAGGGGCCAGATACACAAAATTCATGCAAGAGTAGGCCTTCCTTCCCCCTGCTGCTAGCACCTGTTTCCCTCTGGCACCCAGGACCCCTGCTTCCTTCGCAGCCCCGACTTCATCTGGAAGGTTGTCCAGAAGGACATCCAATCTAATTAGCATATTATGCTTTTATTATTATAGACAAACATATATCTAAATCTTTTCAATTTTGCCTTTATCAATAAACTAACATAATTAAATTACCATAACATAGTCATTATTGTAGATTTGGGTAAAGTCATGGGTATTAATGTTAAGTGTAGATATATTTTTCATTAAGAAGCAAATGTTCACAATCCAAATACTGATTTAAAAAAACAAGGATTTTTTAATATTGTTTGCTTGATTGTTTTAGAGGTATAAGCATGGCTTTTAGCTATGTCCAAAATTCAATATTATGCTTCTATACTTCTAACTATATATCTTCACTGCATTTGAGCTGAGTCATTTGTTAACTTACATTTCATATATAATAAATAATAAGTAATGTATATATTAAATTTATAATAAATCAGTCTATTTGAACAACTACAAAACAACCATAAAACCAAAGTAATTTACTGAAACATTTCTTCATATTTTCAAATGACTCTGTAGTCCTCAACAACTTCCATATTAGCATTCTCTAGTAACTAAATGATACTATCATATCTCAGATATCAATATATTGACATTATAACAAAGTACAAGCAAAGAAGTTAAATTTCAATTTTTTTTATATTTCTTAAATGTGTCTATGAATATTTTCATCCTGATGTTTAATTTATCCTGAACTGTAAGAGACAAAATAATCCTTAAAATATAGTGTTTTTACCTAAGAATTAATCACTGAAAATTTTATTGTTTTAATAAATTCTTCATTTTTTCAATGTTTTCAAACCTCTATTTTCTTTCTTTAATCATTTTACCATTTTCAATACAAGAAAACAGATTTAGAAAGTTTTAAATTAAATTATACTCAGAGTCTGTGCACTTTGAACCATTAATGTTTCTCTATCTTCCTATCTTTTACAATGATCTGCAAAGAACAATTCACTCAAAATATGCCTTGTTTACAGGCCAAGTCCATCAAATTTATCATAGATTTCTTGCTGTTCCTTACAAATCAGATAGCTCCTTACAAACAGACCAATGAAAAGTTATTTCCATAAATATCAAAATGACAACCTAAGAGGAGTTTGGAAATATTAATGAGTTAGAAGATTAATACAAGTTAAATTTTGAAAAAACAGTACCGATTCTTATGTAAATGTTTTAGTTTCATTCAGTTGAGATTCCACCTTTGGTATTAAAGATGACATTTTTAAGACATTAATATTTCATGTGGTTTAAAGCCCTCCTGAGAATTGTTTTCTAATTACATTGACTAGGGAGACAAAAGAAAGCTACAGTGTTGATAATTTTAAGAGCCTAACCCCTTTTACTTTTTGAAAGTTGAGAATAGTCTCCATTATTTATCCTTGCAAGCTCAAATATTAGATAATAGAATCAGTAACAAATAACATAGATGTAAACTTACGTTAATTCAACCTATATGCATAAACATACTGGTAAGTAGTTTTAAACAGAACGGTAATAACAGAATAAATGAAGTTGTAATTAAATACAGAACCTCTTCCTGAAAATTCCATTATACAATTAACAATAAAATTGATACTGTCTTCACTCCAGTCTACAAAAATTTACTTCATAGTTTTTGGGGAGAGCTATGTACAGATTCATAAATTTTTATTTTTCAGAAAGCATAGAATTTTTTAAATTAATCTGTATAATAAAGAAAAATGTTTATCATTGAGGTCATTGTGATTAGAGGTCTTATAAAGATTTTATTCTTTTTTATTGAATTTACGAGGTTGACATTGGGTAATAAAATTATACAGGTTTCAAGTATACAATTCTATAATTCATCATCTGTATACTGTATTGTGTGTTAACCACCAAAAGTCACATCTTCTTCCATCACCAGTTATCCCCCTTTACCTTATTCGAAGATTTGATTCTAAGAAAGGAATTTTATTTTGTTGCAAAAAAAGTTTCATGTTTGACAGTATTTACTCTCTTACGAAACTACCTGACCCTAGCATACATCTTTAACAGGATATATCAATGATAACTATATTGTCAGCCATGAAGGTTCTGATATAAATTGTACATTAGTGCTTTCCATCTGATAATGTAAATACATATTTTACAAATAAGTTTGTACCATACCTATGAGGAGTAACAAGAACTAAAATATATACTATATATTGAAAAGATAATTACTGAACTCTAATTCTTTATCTAAATTTACATCTATATATATAAAAGCCTAAGTGACCATCGCAACCGAACGGATGACCGAACAGGCTGCATGGGGCAACTAGGCTGGCAGGGGGTTAGGGGTGACCAAACGACTGAGCAGCAGGCTGTGTGGGGTGACCAGGCCGGCAGGGGGGTCAGTGAGGGGTGACCAAATGACTGAGCAGCAGGCTGCGTGGGGCGACCAGGCTGGCTGGGGGGGGGGGCAGTTGGGGGCAACCAGGCCGGCGGGGGGGGGGGGTCAGTGAGGGGTGACCAGGCCAGCAGAGGGGGGTGGTGAGGGGTGAGCAGGCAGGCAGGCAGGTGAGCAGTTAAGAGCCAGTGGTCCCTGATTGTGAGAGGGATGTCCGACTGCCGGACATGTCCTGGGGATCGGGCCTAAACTGGCAGTCGGACATCCCCCGAGGGGTCCTGGATTGGAGAAGGTGCAGGCTGGGCTGAGGGAACCCCCCCCTGCACAAATTTTGTGCACTGGGCCTCTAGTTATTTAATAAGATGGGTATTTAAACTTCACTCACTCTTATAGTGTTAAGAGCCAAATTATATATAAATGAAGTAAAATCCTGTGATAACATTCATGGTAATGAATATTATGAGTTCATATTTAAAATAAGTTGACAATGGTTCCCAAATCCTAAAAACTGTAGACAGGTTAACTGTACAGCCATGCCTGAACCATTTAATTAAAGGCACAATAATACTATTCTGCATTTTAAGCAATTGAATTGTTCCAGACTCTAATTGTGTGTTATGTGCTATGGTGTTTTACTGTTTTATGTGGTGTGTGTGTGTGTGTGTTTGAGGTTAAGATTTTCATTGTACGTAAATGCTTTATAAATAAATTATTTTCCAAAAATGTTCTCATACATTTAAAATAAGCGATTATTAAGAACCCAACCGATGAAATATTTTCAGAAGCAGGCATTTAAAGAACAATTCAGGTTATATAAAAAAGCTATTAAATCTAGTGATATTTCCCACACTTATTTTTCTTCTAGTTTTACATCAGTTTTACGTACTTAAGTCACTTTACCCACTTTCAATATTTCAAGTAAAGTGTATATTCTATAATTTGTTTCCCTGGTAGTATCCTATCCCCTTTTACTTAACAGCCTATAAGCCTCAAATACTTAGAATTTACTTAATGAAAGGCAACATGGTATAGAAGAAAGATATAATGTGGGAGTTTTTACTCCCCACTTTGATGCTTAATGCCTGACTTAGTCACAAATTTGAAATTCCACCTTTGGTCTTCAAAGTAATGACTGAGATTTGATACTCACATATGTAAAAATGAATGAAATTGCCCTAATTCATTGGGTTAATGTAAATGAACAAATTAGCCGCCATGCAAGTAATGAGACCTAGCTTTTGTTTGAACTATAATTATTTTTATATTGAAACAATCATCCAACAAAGCATTTTTAAGTATTGCTTAAGTGCAAAACATGACATTCTGTGTTGTGCTGTGCTATAAGTGAATACGTCACATGCAGAATCTCCCTTACAAAGCTTGTAAGCTCATGGTCAATGTCACTCAGACCCATACTTAATGCTGAACCCACAGGAAACATAAATTGAATGTGCTGCATTTGCAGCTAAAGTCTGTTCTGATAAAACAGGTTTCTATTACACAAATTTAATCTTCTGTGATTGCTAAATTGAATATTTGTCAGTTTAAGTTGAGCACTGGGTTGATCCACATAGAATTGGAAGCTAGAATAGCTTGGATAGAATTCTAACCTTCTGCAGGAAGAGAAAAGACCCTTAGTGTGGCTGCCTGGCAGGCAGGAGCTTTTCGCTACACAGAGGCTCCATCCACATGGATGAGCACCTTGCTGTCACCTCTGGTGCCTGGCTAGTTCTTCAAGTTATTTGCTTTCAATAAAATACTGGATAAAAAGCTGCATAGATTATGAGTGCTTTAGCCCAACCCTATTTTCTCATGAGACTTGTTATCACAGAATGTGTGATTTCTTTCTTTTTCTTTTCTTTTTTCAGGAAAGCATATACTCTTATTAACAAAAACTCCTATCTTCTCAATTTGGAGTACCCTCATTAGAAAATATTTGTAAATATACTATCCAGAAAGTAATTAAACTTATTCTTGAAAAAGTAAAAATGATCTATTTAAATAACAAATAACTGCTAACTTGCTGTCTTAAGACACAGATTTGTAAAATGTGATGCTCTAGGCTTGGGTTGGATTCCCACTCAAAGGAGATACGGCCTTTACAAGGCCTGTTGACGGTGGAGAACAGCTCAGTAGCAGGTTGTGGGTGAGGATCAAGTCCCTATGGGTCATGTCAAAGGTCAAAAACAAAAAGGGATAATGGGAGCAGGACCTTCTGGAATGAAGGCACATGGTGAGCTGATGTGAAGTAAAAACTGGAGGCCAGGAGAGTATCTGTAAGTCTGGGCAACATGAAAAAATGGGCATAAGAACAAGGAACACAGGCTCTAGAGATGTTCAGCAGCTGTTTTCAGAAAAAGCTGTTCTCCACCAAATACTTTAGAATCAAGTCACTCAAAGTTCAGGCAATAGGAACTCTAAGCTTCCTCCCCCTAGTAACTGAATCTCTCTCCACAACATATGTCACCTGTTCAGTTACATTCATAGTGCTAAGTAAATGTTTGTATGCTACTTGAGTAACCAGTTAATCAAGCATCAGGGCACATGGCAATTCTATGCTAATGTGTACAGCATGGCCACCGAACATGGGACTGGTGGAGATACAGACACAGGAGAGAAATTTAAGACACTGCTTCCCAAAGGAGGTCTCTCACCAGAGATTAAGAAAAATGAGGAGGGGATTCTTGAGGTTAAGATTCTCATAGTTGGTGACAGAGCAAAGTATTAACAGAGTATAAGACTTATTTCCAAATATATAACATTTCAGAAAACCTTTATAGGCAATCAGCATTCTCCACATGTTTAATAATCAGGTGTATGTGTATCTATCAGATAGTTTAACACATGGGAATTAGTCACATGCATGAGTGAATCTAAAGTTTAATTCACATTAGAGAAATAGTTCAGATTAAGAAATTTGAATCATAAAAATTATAGTACAGACCTTAAGTTCTAATATGATGTCATATCTAGTTTTATTTTTAAAATGTTTAGTTTTTATTTTTCTCTTGTTGACTGAAGGCATAATAGATTACTAGAGGAGACATTTGTTATTTTGGCTGCACAATACCTAAATCTCCTTATAATCTATCTATTTGGAGGACACATAAGGCACCTCCTACCCATCATCCACATCTCTCCAGCCAAAGGTTTTAAAGACACACACACACACAAAAAAAAAAATAATAATAATAATAAATAAAATAAAAACAAATAAAAAAAAAAAAAACTGGAGGTGATTAAGACTACAACATGAGTTAACACTAAATAGTGCTTTTGCTTCCCTGTTCTTATTCCACTGAAATTCATTAGCAGAATACTCCCTAGGACTGTTCCTATCACAACTCTAACTAGAATTGGATGAGGGCCTAACACAGCAAGACTGAGATTTCAATAAAAGTAATGCCATTTTCAAAGTTGATACAGATGTGTGGCCTCCAACAGAGGGAGCTCTCTTAAGCACTATATGTAGACACTAGCCATGCAGAAACATCTATCAACCCCACCCTGGGGTGGAATAATGGAGATCTCTTTCTCTAAACCTGACAACCTACCTTTTGGAGAAAGATTCTATGTTAGATTTTTCTGAATAGAATCTAACTTCTTTGGATGACTACAAAATTTTCAAAGTTTTAAAATGCTTTATTTTTCTAAAAATCATTCATTCCCCTCATTTAGTCTGGCTTTAGGTGAGAGATTATTTCTCTTTCTCAAAAGTTTATATATACATTTTTAAGGATTAAAAATATGGTGTAAACATAAACTTTTGCATTCATTTTCTCAAAGTCTTCATCTTTGCAGAAATCGCTTATGAGTGTTTAAATAAAGTCATTTTATCTTATAACACCTGTACGCTAAATACTAATTCTCACTGATTCCAACAGAAATCATTGCAATAAGTTTAATTTTGCATCCATTTTAAAAGCAGAGTACACAGCTGGGACCTCTCTTAAGGGCATCTGTAACACAAACTGCCTCTTTTTCCCTGTAGACTCATCATGTCAGGCCAAAGACTCATGGCCTTTGGCTGCCACAGAAAGCTATGAATATGTAATACAAACTGAAGCTCAAGTGTCCCCAATGAAATATGCTGAGAAACAATTTATTGTGCCTACCCAAAGATCCATTCTAAAGAAATAAGAAGACCAAGTCATTACTGAGATTTCTTTCCTCTACTGATACTGACTCAATATTTCAAATGAGGAGAAAATGTATATAGTGATTGTTTTCATTCTTGATAAATAATAAAAAGCTGTGAAATTCATCCCACACTTAATTCCAGAATTTTGAAGAGTCCAGAAAAACTTTGTAGAACACCTCCCATTCCACAACCAACCATTTAAATCATCAGATCTCAAAGACAAACTCAAATATTTGTGTTCCTTCTCAGTTCTTCAAAACAAAGGCAGCAATAGTGTTTGTTGGAAGCTGACAGCTGTGTCCATTTTCGGGGAGAGAGGGAGTTGGTTTATTCATCACTCTAATTTTTTACCATAACCATAATTGTATGCCTCAATGAAATATCATTAACTAAGTGAAACTACTGGACCCATATGTTCTGACTGCTATCACCATACCTAAAACCTGTGGACAGCATCTGATTTCATTATAAACACTAGCAAAAACGTCTACAAACAAAGACACAACAGCCAGATAAAAAGCATTAACTGAATTGCGTTCAACCTGATGTAGTTAATCTTTTAACCAGCAGACATAGAGTGGTAAGCAGTTTTAATGTAACTATTATTGTGAAATTAAATTGATGCCAGCAGACAAAAAGAAGTAACAAACACACAGACATAATTCAATTAACAGCCAATGAACCGCATTGTTTAGATAAACTGCTTGTCAGAAATTGTTAATTATCTATAGCTCCAGAATACCAAATCAGGAAACATCTTCTAATTAACTATTAAACATCATTTGTAAATTCTACATTGCTTTGTATTTATAAATGACTATCTATGTGAGATAATAAGTATTGTTCAATTTCAATATCTCTTAAGCACTGCTTTTTAACCACAGGAGTGTATAATATCCCCAATGCTTCTGTGATGCTGCCAGGGTCACTGAATGCCAACACATTTGCACCAATCTCCAGCCAATTCTAATTATTCACCTCCATTCATTTGTTGGCCCAGACTGTCAACCCCCAGGTACCAGGTTTAAGTTAGAGAAGAGAATTAAAACAATTGTGAAATGTTAAAACCTTACTTAAACTTGAGATTATTCAATTTTAGGCATCTATCTTTTACTCCAAGACCCAATAGCTAATGTTGCAAAAATCATGTGGATTAGGGGGACTAAGACATTTAGAAAAAGATAAAAAGAGCTAAGCGTATGTATGGTTGAAAATTGTATAAGGAAAAAAGTTACCCATACACTAATGATTAAAATTACATTACTAAAGCCATTCTGGAAGGCAACTGGCTGTGAAATAGAAATTTAAAATATGAATGTTATAAAAAATGTGTAGAAATACAGAAGCAGATACAGAAACAAACAAATTCAGAGACAAATACAGAAAGAAAGAAACAAACAGAGATTTCTTTTTGCTCTTCTGAGAGAATTCTAACTCCAGCCTAGGTAAAGATGGAGATTTACGGATTTACTAGATCTTATATAATAAAAGGCTAATATACAAATAGACCAAATGGCGGAACAATCAGAACCACTGAACAACCAACCAACCAGTCACTATGATGTGCGCTGACCACCAGGGGGCGTGTGCAGAACATGGCGGGCATTGGCCGCAGTGGGATGGTGGAGCAGGTGATCAGGGGTGCCAGACCAAGGTGGGGCACTGGTAGCTGTCAAAGGGGCGAGCCTCTGATGGTTACTGAAAATTATTTGCTCCCGCGCTCCATGGTCCCAGCTGGCACTCGCACCAGCTACTGGCGCCATCCCGGCTCGCACCCACTGCCGACGCCAGAGCCACTGCTCACACCCACTGCTGGTGCCAGCACCAATCCTGATCACTTGGCACCTTCAGCATGTGCCAGCAGCAGCTGCCCGCCCCAATCACCCCTGAGGGCTTCTCCACCTCCCCCTGCTCCTGAGGGGTGATCTGGGCAGTAGCCACTGCTCACACCCGTTGACTGTGCTGGCCCCAATTGCTCTGCACCATCAGCAGGTGAGAGCGGGGCCAGTGCCATCCGTGCATGGGAGTGGTGGCGGGAGCAGGGCTGCGGCAAACAGGGAAGTGGGGGCGCAGAGGATGGGCCAAGACCCGCCCCTGTGCCCACCACAGCCTTGTAGCCCATGGTTACTTTCAAGAAGCACAAATTTGTGCACTGGGCCCCTAGTTAAGGAATAAAGTCTGAAGAA
Source organism: Myotis myotis (assembly GCF_014108235.1). Taxonomy (NCBI): domain Eukaryota; kingdom Metazoa; phylum Chordata; class Mammalia; order Chiroptera; family Vespertilionidae; genus Myotis; species Myotis myotis. Next base: position 48,710,701 of record NW_023416401.1, read on the forward strand.
AGCAAGATGATTGCTTTGGAAATATAAGACACTAAAGACTAGAATGGTTCTAGTAGGCATTCTCATTCTCTCTCTCTCTCTTTCTCTTCCTCCCTCTCTTTTTCCCCCTCCCCATCTGTCCCTCCCTTTATCTCTATGTCTGACTTAATTGTCTCTTCACAGTTTCTTAAACACAGAGGAAAGCATGACCACTGGCAGGTCCCAATCTCTTCACTTTGGAACATACACTGGCAGCAAATGAATGGGTAATTCAGAACAAGTCCCGAAACTGCTCTAAACAATTGTGATAAAGAAATCTCCGTCTTGTAAGAAAATCACTAATTTCCAGGTTAATGTTTATATGGGGGTGGTGATATACAAGAGGACCTATAGAAGTAGAAAGGAACATGGGCAGGAGACATATATGTGCTACACATATAATATATACATTATATGTATTAATGCAATTTATTACATCTTACACAAAAATCAATACAATTGGATTGTAGAGCTAACCATGAAAGATAAGCAAAAGCCTTGCATTATAACATAAAATATCTCTATGAAATTTTTTGTTTCCTTATTTCCATGAATTTTTGATAGCCAAAAATTCCTTGCCTGGCACATGAAAAGAAAAATTAGACTACATTAAAATAGGATCTTCTTATAATCACACTTGCACTTTCACAAATTTAGAAAATTCCCTGCTATTTTCACACTTTAATATATATGAAAAATACCAAGAACATGTGCCAGCATGGTAATGGAAAGCAAGAGCTCTGAGCTAAAAAATAAAAAATAAGAAATGAATATCAACAACCTTGTACTGGTGAGAATCAACTGAAAGCAATAATGACTTAATTCCTGGTGTTTCCAATGTTGTTGCATTAAGCAGAGTAAAGCAGTTAAACGGAGAAAAATACTCTGGTTTCCAGTGACCTGGCCTTGGAGACATTACTTGTGCTGGAACAGCCTTGGGAAAAGCTGGCCCACTTTGGGCTACACTCTTAGTGGAAAGCACTAAGAGAACCAGATCTTGGTCATGATGTGGGGCCGTCCTGGCTCACATACTCTGCTTGGATAATGCTTTGGGGTTCAACTTGATTCTTTCCTGAGATAAGTGAATTTTGGAAGTAGTTTACAAGCCATTTTTCCATGACCAGTCACCCAATTCACATCTCTCCTCAACCACCTCCATCTTGAAGAACTGAGCCAGTCCCTCAAGATTATGGTACCTACTATGGGTTCATGAGTTGTGGTCAGTCAGGGAAGAACAGTTAGTTTCTCAATACCTTGTATATATTCACAACACTCTAATAAATAAATTTATGTTTAGGAGACTTCTTCTAAGTACTTAATTCTCAAGACTTATAATATTGAGTTCAATATTGATTTAGCTTTATCCATTATCTATCATGCCTCTATTTTAAATTACTCTATCGGAAACCCAAATAACCTCTATTATAATTTAATAATCAAAATACTATAAATGACAGAATTAAGCATTAAATACCTGCAAACATTATATTAGGTGAAGAAACCAAAACACATGACAATTAAGTATTAAAGCCAGAATTTGAACACAGACTTATTAGACGTTAGGCTCTTGTTTTCATTATTATCCTCTGAAGTCCCCTTTTCTATTTTCATATACAACTTCTCATGCTTCCAGGACAATGAGTGAAGAATTACCATATTTTTCTGTGTATACGATGCCCCCATATATAAGACACCCCCATACACAAACACTTTTCCAACCCAAAATTAAGAAATCAATATTTTAAACATTTTGCTGGTTTTCCTCTTAGGGCCTTCTTCTTTTTTTGGCATCTTAAGGAGTTTTTCTTTATGTTTTCTCCACTGTTTGATCATACACGCAGTGGGAGGAGGTCCAAAATGTCTCTCTGCAACTCTATTTCCATGCTCTTTTGCACAGCTGATTACACTGTCTGAATTTTGCAGAGTAAGACAAATGCTTACCAGTATTTATCCATTTATTTTTTGACATCTTCATGGGCTCAGAATGCTCTGGTCCCTGTTGCATCTGTGCACTCTTCACCTACAATTATGGCATCAGCTGACATCAGTAACAATAAGGCTCATTATTGGAGGAAGCCTGTTTGACAAGGTATGGACAGCTATGCACCCACAGGGCTCCCTCCTTGGCTGACTTCCATGTATAAGACACCCCTCAATTTTCAGTCTAACAATTTTAGAAAAACACAGCATCTTATACACAGAAAAATACAGTACCCATACCTGTTCCAAATAACTAAACCTTACATCATGAAATAAACACTTATAATATATTAGTAATTTTTATTTTTAACTAGAGGCCCTGGTGCACAAATTCACACACCAGTGGAGTCCCTCAGCCTGGCCTGCAGGATTGGGCCAAAACTGGCTCTCTGACCCCCTAAGGGTCCTGGGTTGCGAGAAGGCACAGGCCAGGCCGAGGGACCCCACCAGTGCACGATCGGGGCTGGGGAGGGACGCAGGAGGTTGGCCAGCCTGGGAGGGACCACAGGAAGGCTCCAGGGCATGTCCGGCCCGTCTCACTCAATCTCGATCGGCTGGACACCAGCAGCAAGCTAACCTACCGGTTGGAGTGTCTGTCCCCTGATAGTTATAGGAGTGGTTGACTGTCTGCCCCCTAGTGGTCAGTACACATCATAGTGAGTGGTTGAGCGGCCTTATTATATCATTAGCATATTACACTTTGATTGGTTGAACAGATGACCAGACAACCGGACAACCAGACACTTAGCATATTAGACTTTTATTATATAGGACATCTGTGTATGTTTCCATATACATGTGATTTATCAGGTGGAAATAAAATTAAATGATTACTCATTTATAATAAGACAGGGATAAAATTAAATGATTACTTATTTGTGTTTCATATTATATAGATACTTAAAAAATACATCAAGTAATATCAAACTCTCCCTGATAGTCTGGAGTCAAATGCCCTTTAGGTTGCTTTATTCCTACAAGAGCTGCTGATTTGAACACTGAGCTTTCTAAGATTCTTGTATTTGCTTTTTATAGGTTTATCTTCAGGCTATTAAGCTATTCATTGCTATTTGCAGTGAGTAGCTTGTATGTCTCCTCTTTCTAATTTGTTCTTTCTAATTGCCTATAGTCTGAGGTCTTGTATAATCTTGATTGTGTGTAAACTGAGATAAAACAATAGAAGAGAGTTGTACTTTGTGTGAGAATTAGAATTATGGATTTGACGTCTTCACTTTGACTTCTTCCAAATACTTGAGTTTGTTAGTGATATACAGAAGCAATAGACAATTTAAAAAAATGAAAGTAAACTGCAAAAGAGAGATGTAAAAAGAAAACTGTTGGAATTTCTAAAAAAATGCATTAAGGATATAAAACTCAAATATTAATGCAAATTTTAGAAATCTTCAGAAACTACTTTCCATTAATGAGCAAAGTACACTATACAAAATGCCAGACTTCACTATACCACTGTGATGCTAAGGAAGGAATAATAAAGTATTTTCTTCAAACATCAGTCTAATCTGGTGAGGGTTTGTCTCTGCAAAAGGAACAATATCTCTCTGTCTCCTCCAGCCACTCCCCACTCCTTCCCTTCATTTTCTCAAAATGGGGAAAACTTTAATCTAATTTTTCAGACTGTAGAATATTTGAAGGCATATGTGTAGAAACCATCTGGATTTACTGGCCTCCTACCAAGATAGAAGCCTGCAACTACCTAACTTTACATGAAAAGATCCAAGAAGGCCTAATATGGAAAGCTTTGTTCTTTCCTCTCCACTCCCATGGAAAAGGGAGAGAAATAGACTCAGGCCTACCATCCTAAGAAAGATGCTCTGACTATGCCTTTCTCCATCTGAATACTTCAGTATGCTGGCAGCTGGCAGTTCGTTCAGGTTCCAGGATTGGGAAGGCAACCAGAGGACTGTACTTTTCTTAAAACTGAGATTTAAACCTTAACATAAAGAGTGGCCTGTGTAGGCCTCCAACCTAAGGCATATACCTGAAGAAGCACACTAGGATTTGATACTACCCAGTTGACAATAAAATGACATGTTGATTCTCATTAACTCATATTCCTTTCATAAAACTCCCTTGAAGATTACATTGCAAGAAAGGTGATTGGTAGGATAGGACTTGAGAATTCATTCATTCTTTAAGCAAATACCATCTAACCTAACCGTTAACATATTCAAACTTTAACCTTGCTTCAAAAACCTCTACCTGTATATATGAACTGCTTCATTGAGCATCTGCCACTGTGCTAGCAAAATAATGAGTATAAATATGTTTAGAGTAATAAATGTTGAACAATATTTTTTTGTATTTGTTGATCTCATTTAGAGAAATGATACCATTTTACTAAATTCTGCCTTAAGGAAACAGGAAAAAAAATCCATAAACTACACTCTAAATAAACCACACTAGACCTTCTAATGAAGCTTGCTCAATTTCTATGCTTGCTCAATTTTCCTCGGTTTGTTATAAAAAAATAACATTTTCATCAACCTATTTTACAGCGAAGTCGGAAGACCTTGTGACACAATATGTTTCCAGTTAAAGAACAACACTCATTAAACTACAGGTTCCCAGAAGGCAGGAGCTCTGGACTCTGTTTGGGCTCCGTTATGTTTAATGCACTTTCTTTTACAGTCCCAGTGATTATGATGATAACGCAGTGTCCAACAGCAAAACAGCATATGTCATAGTGAGGCTGTTTGGAAACTCACAGTTGAGAGATTGTAATGGAAGCCTGGTGGCTACTATGTACTTTTCAATAGGAGATAAAAATGAATTGCAGATGTTTTCCCCACAGTGATGGGCTTACTTTAGGAAAGAGTAATGTTTTAGATTCCAGTCACTACTGGACAAAAGAGAACATAAAAGTAGTTGCTGACAAATTGCTAAGGCACGGAACATCCAAAAAGGGACTTCTCACCGAGAGAAGAACAAGTTACAGTGTTAGAACCACAGTGTCCTCTAAAAGCCAAAAATTCTTCCTCGAACTAGAACTACAACTGGAGGTGGGGAGAAGGTTCCAAAGAACAGACACAGGGCAGGTGTTATCTGTGCAAACAACTACTGCATAGTAATACACCATTTGCAAAACCAAATTTCTCAGCTACAAAGAACCCTGAGTTCCCCCCTGGCCAAGGAAGCCTTCTACTTCACTTGAGTAATTCTAGGGATGGGAGAATAGAGTCCTTGTCTTCTTCAATCCAAAAGGCTACAGGGAAAACGCAAACTTATCTGAGATGACAGGAGAGACCTGATGAAAGAAGTAGCTATGCTCAGGATGGCTGCAAACTTGTTCCATTCAGCACAAGTCATTTCAGTTCTCCACCTCTCAGTTCCCTAATGCATAAGATTATAGGATTAGATAAATCATTCCAGCTTTTAGATTTTATGATTCAAAGCAACAAAGTGTGAAAGTACCAGAAAATCTTTAATATTTAATAAGTCATATCCCTCCATACAACATCCATGTAATACTGGTAAGTAAGGTGACTGATGTATTCAATGTACTTGGACAAATGGGTGATGGCAAGAAAGGAGACAATCTCTTCAAATCCAAGGATTACACTTTGTAAGAACATTAATAAATTTGTTTACTGGAAGAAGTAAAATTATTAAAATGAAAAAAAAGTAGAGAAACAAAGCACAAGTAAACTGCAGTGCCAAGTTTCCATGGAAACTCCAGAGAATAAGCATATATGTCACAAACATCATGCTGAAGGGAAAAAGGTATTATAAACGTTGTTTTGAAAGATTCTAGCCACTATATACTAGATAATACTCTCTAAAAATGATTGTTCCATCAAAATTATTGATGGCATTGTCCATTGTTTCATTTAGATCCTGCCAATTCCTGGCCTAGAAATGGAAGGACATTAAACAGCATGTCCACTCCACCTGACACTTAGCCTCTCTGCCAACAGGCCACTCTGTGCCCCTCTTTTATTACTGTAGAGCTCATGCACGACAATCATCCATGTTTGAAGTGTGACAGTGATTTAGCTGACACAGGTAGCAATGGCTCAAAATAAAGAGATGGGATCTTACGCCCAAATCCTAGTCTCACATTTGTAAGGAATCTTTTATAACCAGGTGATACGGAAATTCCCAAACACACACACTCCAAAAACAGCAAAAGCAATTCAGCTATGTCCCTCTCCCTAAAAAGGAAACTCTCAGCTCATTTTGCATCCATGAGACTTCCGTGTCCCATGGTGATCCCTCTGAAGGGAACATCCTCTACAAGTCAGCAAGGAAGCCATGTGATCCCACTGCATGTTAGAGCCAATTGCTTTTGCATTATTTTAAAATGAGAAGAAGAAACAGGTTAACTCCAAAAGAGATTACAGTTAACAGAATAGATGAAAAACCTATGATAACCAATTTAATTTCTTATCAGACAGGAAAAAGGAGATGAACTCCAATGAAGGACATGTTTTAGACACAAACACTAAGCAACTCATTTGTTTTGATTTACAAACCATGCCCTCCACAGCTCAAATGGTGAATTTTCTTCTGCAGTATCCTAAATCAATTTTAAGGGACTATGGGAACTATTTATCAAATGCACATAACAATTTCCCTGCTTCTCCTTCACAGAGTAGTTTCTCATATCTATTTAGGTTTCATGGTAATGAGTTCTACGTAGTTCCCTTCCCTGTGTTTTATCTCTTTGAATCTTCCTTTTTGTATTCTTTCATTTGATGAATAAGCATTGAAGAGTAACCTCATAGTACTAGATAAACTTCAATAAGACATTGTCCTTGCCCCAATTAGTTTTACAGTGGCAGAAACAGACACATGTCAATTAAACAAAATAATTTGTTCAATGTGCAATGATCCTATATAATAAAGAGCTAATTTGCTAATTAGACCAAACAGCAGAACAACCTTCCCCACAAAGCAGGGGCTGCAAGGGGCTGCAAGGGGCGAGCCCCTTGCACGAATTTCGTGCATTACAACTCTAGTAAAATTATAACACTGTGAAAATAAGGAATGCAAAGGAGTAGCTAGGCATTGATGTCTGTGGGAGAGGTAGAGGTCAGAAAACCAAACGGATATTTCCTCCGGGGCTGCAGATTGGGAGATGAGTTAGAGGTGGTAGTAAAGCACTGTAGTCAGGTAATATTACATAACTTCTAATAATAATTACACTGAAAAGTTCTCTGCTTGTAAACTTAATAACTGTAACAAGTAATTATTTTGGTTTCCTCTGATCCATAAATTGTTTCTTTTTCCCCCTCTCCTTTTGAAACTCCAATTACATTTGCATTAGCTAGCTTAATGCGCCCCATGGCTGAGACTATATACTGGTTTTTTGTTTTGTTTTGTTTTCATGGCTGAGACTATGTACTATTTTTCTGTTTTCATTATGTACTATAGTTTAAATAACCTATCAATTTATCTTCAAAGTCTTGGATCTTTTAGTTACTGCTAATTTCATCAGATGGATTCAGTAATTTCAATAGCTCGGAAATTTCCACTTGGCACTTTTTTTAAGGCTGTAAATAAATTTAATTGTATGAAAACATAGGCAAGGGGCTGGAAAACTTAATTAGAAACTTTCTCAAAATTCGAGTACGTACCTACTTTTGTTCTTTCATTTAAAAAGAAACTTTCTACTGTAATTTCTAATGCTAACTATGGCGTCATCTCATATATGGGTTTGCTAAACAACAATAAAAATCAGAAATTTACAAGTTTCCAGCACTAGAGGTGCTGCTGGTTTTAGAATATGACACTTAGGACTATCTACCTCATGTAAAAATATCCACAGTTCCTTATAGAACCTTTTTCATCGCCAAAAAGGAAAACAAGGAAGGTAGTGTAGGAAAGACAGTGTTTAATTCTCATGCAGTATAATTTTTTAAAAAAAGATTAATTCAGGAAATCATGGGTTTGTTTGTTTTAATGGTAGCCCAATGTTTGCAGATCAGGAAATAAAATATCCCATCATTACACAAACACAGTATTAACCAACCTATATAAAAAATGAGATTACTCACATCAGGAGGCCCAAAGTATTCTCCATTCTCCTTTGTTCTGATTTGCATAAACAAAGGTGCAACTTCTGGAGCCAGTCTTTCTCATATCTTGAGAATGAATGATGAGTTTATTCCAACAACCAAAAGGACTTTTCATCATAGCCGATGCCATTTTATAATGTAGAAATTCATTTTTTTTCCTACTTTAATTAAAGTCCATTCTTAAGAATATGTTGTCCAACAACTAAAACACTTTCAGGATTTGTTACTTGTCTGTGTGTTTATTGATGGCCCTGCTTTCTGCTATCGTCCGGAGCCCCCGGGACCATCTGGAATGACATCTGCTTTGACCTCATGTATCTAGGACGCTTCCTAGAGGGTCAATAACTAATTTAGAAAAATGAAGCTTCTTTAAGCAACTCTTTTAACCCGTGGTCACACAATGACCTCCAATGCATCTACGTTACCCGGACACAGGGCTCCAGTACACCTTTTAGCAGAAACCAGCCCTTGGCCAGGAACAAGCTTTGCTACTTCCGCAGCAAGTCATCTCCGAGGACTCGCTTTCCGGGCTTTTGGACCTGCAGCTAGAAGGGGCGGAAAGTGACGAGCTTCAGACACCTTCTAAGGAATCACCTGATATCTGACGACTCCATACAATCCTACTGGCGATGTCTTATCCCTGCTTGCTCACACCGCCCTGCCAGTGGAATTTCCCACTTCCCCTCCAGTTATACTTGTAATTAGAGGTACAGCGATTCCAAATACTTCTTCTCCAGTCAACAAGTGGATGAACTGGTATCCCGGCAAGATGTAGCCCCGACAGCCAGCTGGACCCGACGCCCCTCCTGATGGCATAGGTGGCCGAAGTCACAGGCCTGGAGCACCATGCCCTCGGGGCTCAGCAGCCAGCTCAGCAGCGTGCCCCGGGGGCAGTGATGGCCACTGCCGCCACGGCCTCCGCTGGTGCTGCTTCTTGTTGCCACCTTGCCTGTCACTGCGACGCTGCCCCAGGAACACCCACCAGCGCTCGGGGTCATTACCGGCTGGGGCCTGGAAGCCTTGGTGCGCACGTTGCTTCTCACGTGCTTTGCGAGCTCTTCCTCTCACGGCTGCGTCTCCAGGTGCCCGTAGCGCCTCCCACCACCTGTGCGATCACCTTGCGGCCTGCGCCCCCGCACACGTGCCCCCGCACACGTGCCCCCGCACACGTGCCCCCGCACACGTGCCCCCGCACACGTGCCCCCGCACACGTGCCCCCGCACACGTGCCCCCGCACACGTGCCCCCGCACACGTGCCCCCGCACACGTGCCCCCGCACACGTGTGGACCTTTGGATGGACGCACAGTACAAGGTCTGGGATAGGTACCCTGTGTGCCACCGCCTGGGAGCTCTGTGTTTGGCCCCTTTGAACTCCTTGAACAGCCCCCAAGCCTCTGCACCAGCGCAAACCCCAGAGCGCCCTAGCGGGCCTCACGCAGCCCAGGGCGGGGAGGTGGGGGGCAAGGTTCCTGATGGCCCTGGTACCAAACCACCGGCCAGGAAATGTGCTGCCTCATGGGCAGTGCCATCTGGGTGGCGGCACGAAAGGAATGCGGGGATCTAGAGGCACGCCCCTCGGTTCCTACCCCACTTGGCACATTTTAAATTAGCTTCTGTAAACTACATTTGAAGCACAAATAAGTGCACAATTTTAACAGTATGTATTGTAAAACGTATAAAATCATCACAATCAAGCGGGCAAACATTTCTATCACCTTCAACCGTGTCTTTTTTACTTTATATTACTTCTCCCACTAATATTCCCGGGCAGCCGCTGATAGGCTTCGTGTCACTACAAATATGTTTGCATTGTCAGGAATGCTTTGAAAATGGAATCATGTACTATATAGTCTTTTTATTTTTCTGTCTTTAAAAAATTCAGAATACTCATTTTGAGTTGTATCCGTATTTATCAATAGTTTGCCCCACTACTCCCTGCCCTTTTCAGTTTGGTATAGGTATACCACAGCCTGCTCATCCATTCATCTGATGATGGACACTTTCTTCCAGTTTGGGACTGTTGGAAATCAGGCAGTATGCACTTTCGTGTACACGTCTTTGCACACATTTTCTTTTTCTCTTTTGGGTAAGTACCAAAGAGTAACAGTATGCATATGTTTAACTTTGTACGGAATTACCAAACATTTTCCATTGTATTCAACCACTTGCTTTTCACTAGTAGGATCTGAGAGTTCAGGTTGGTCCATATCCTTGACAACAGAAAACATGGTAAAGCTTCTAAAATTTATTTTAGTAATTCTAATTGGTTTGTAGTGCTATCTCTCTGAGATTTTAATTTGTAATTTCTCGTAAGTAATAATGCTGTGCATTTTTTCACAAGTGAATTGGCCGTTTACATATCTTTTGTGAAGTGCCTGAGGTCTGGTTGGTGTTTTAAAACCAGGTTTGTGTTCTTATTGAAATGTAAGAGACCTTCCTATATTCCACATGTATGTTCTTTGTCTGATATAGGTCTTATAAATATTTTCTCCTAATCTATGACCTAACTTTTATTTTCATGGTAATGTCTTTCAAAAACCAAAAGGTTTCATTTTCATGAATTCAAAATTATAGATATAGATACATATTATGATTTGTTTTATTTGTGTTCTAGCTAAGAAAACATTGTCTATGCCAAATTTTTAATAATTTTGTTCTAAGAATGTTATGGTTTCTGATTGATCATGTAGCTCTATGACTCGTTTCAAGTTAATATATTTGTATGGTGTGAAGTAATGGTCAATTTGAAAAATATATATAATATCCAGTTGACTCAGCACAATTAGTTGAAACTAACATACTTTTTCACTGAGTTGCCTTGAAACCTTTATCAACAATCAATTGACCAGACTTCTGAAATCAAGTTGAAGATGTGCAGAGTTACAGAGTATAGTCCAGGGGTGGGCAAACTTTTTGACTCGAGGGCCACAATGGGTTCTTAAACTGGACCGGAGGGCCGGAACAAAAGCATGGATGGAGTGTTTGTGTGAACTAATATAAATTCAAAGTAAACATCATTACATAAAAGGCTACGGTCTTTTTTTTTTTTTTTAGTTTTATTCATTTCAAACGTGCCGGATCCGGCCCGTGGGCCGTAGTTTGCCCATGGCTGGTATAGTCCCTACTCTTAGAAGAAATTGCAAATTGTCAACTTTTTCTAAGTTATCAGATGGTTTGGTGGAGAGAGAATTGGTTGATTACAGAGGGGCTACACAGAATTTTTAGGGTTATTGAACTGTTCTGTGTGAAACTGGAGTGTTGGTTTCATGACTCTATGCATTTATTGAAACCCATAGAGAATGAACTTTACTATATGCACAATTCAAAATATCAGCCACAGTGTCAAGGGATTCTAACATGGAATACAGGTGGTGGGATATAAATCTAAACATTACAAATGTCTGATATGACTTCAATGAAGATAGTTGGGTCTAGGGCTGACTTAAGGAACTTTAGATACAATGCTTTTACTGAATATTGTAAAGCTACAGACAAAAGGAACCATATAAACATAGTCCTCTAGTTATTGAATTGATTTCCCAGGAGAGTATGAGTTTAGCAATTCTGAAACTACATTACATGTATCAATTTTTATGTGTATCAGTTCTTTCTAGTTTGCTTTTTCAAAAGCCCAAATACTTATTTTTAATTCTTGTGCATAGGAAAAACAACTTTTAGGCTCCTCCCTTCAAAAATATAGGTCTATTATTCTCAGAGCATTTTTCATCCAAGAGAACTCAAAGATCTTTTCCAGAACTAAGTCGCAAGCTTTGTAATTGTTTTAAAATTGATTGCTATACGAAATAGGCTTATGTGTTCTGAGAATGTGCTAATACAATAAAAGGAATTTTCAGTAGCAAAGGAGTTACAATTTTTCATTGGTTGTAATAAGTTTGTATTTTTTTCCCCGTTTCAATGCTGTCTCTTTGTAGATCAAATGGGATTTCATAAGCTCTTCTTTTTCAACATCTGTTTCTAGGAAATTTTTTCATCAGGATGTCTGCTCAAGGCTAAATACAGCTCAGAGAAAAATACATCCAAAAAAGCCTTTCCAAGATTTATTGTGTTGTGCTTAATGGGAAATATTGTTACTGTAAAAATACATTGTAAGGTGTGACCTTGAATGTTTGTTTACTGGGCTACTTGAAAGTAAATGTAATAGCCTTATTTTCCAAAAACAGATAAACTACTTTTCATCTGGTATATATGAAATATTTTCCAAAAAATTTTTCTCAGGACATAAGTACCTGTTTTAGCATCAGTAAAATGTTTTAAATTTATGTTTGTCATTCAGATGTAAGCTATGTAGTTAGGATTATTCGTCCTCTAGTACTAGAAATGCTTTTATTAGTTTTATGTGAACTGTGCAGTTCCTATTTTCCAAGACAGGGTGTCCCTGGTTTCTTCCTCACTTTTAGTTTTAACTACAAAAGTTTCTGTTTGTGCAATTTTGTGGATATACAATGTATGCAACAGAGGAAACTAGTGTCAACTGACCTCTGCTAGAGGCCACAAGTAGTGGCTAATCTAAGGCCACTTTTGTGCTTATAAACATGGATGTAGAAACAAACTTTGGAGTGGAACCAATATGTGAAATGAAGACTTAGTATGTGCAGTTGCTTTGCCCATGGAAATAGGAGGTCTTGTGTGGTAGTCAAAACCTTGTAAATATTTAGCAGTTGATAGAATATAACCTAGTACAGGGCTGGCCTGGACAAGATAAGTGTCTCAAGTTCAATTCCCTACTCCATTCCTGCTGACTAGGTGACGTGAGCATGAAATGCCCTCCTGTAACCCTCTGCTCCCTGGTCTATTCCTGGACACTGCCTAGTTCAAGGGTTTTCACCACAAGCAGCAGAGAGAAGGCTACCAGGAATGTCTCATTCATTCACCAATCACTGCATGACAGTCACTATAATAGGCAGTGGGCATACAGTTTTGAACAAAATCACATACAGCTCTTGTTTAATATATTCTATAGTCTAGTGAGGGAGATAAATAATAATTTATAACAGTCAATATTTGTTAATTATTTATAATTTATAGTATGACCATTAATAATGCAATTAATATTAATACTTTATTATCATTTTATATAGTTAAGCTGCATTGAATTATTTACCAGAAAATGTTCAAAAGACTTTTTAATTCATCTAATTCTCACATACACCAGTGTGGTAAATACCATCATTATCTTCCCTTCACAGAAAATCTGGGGCACACGAATTTCCAGGAGCATTGCCAATTTCAAATAGCTGGTGAACTGGGATTCAAATCCGGAATAACTAAGATTACCTTTCAATTAGTAAATAAAAACATATGTAGTTAGCAGCTTAAGATTTGTTCTAAAAAGTAAATGAATCCAGTGCAGTGAAAGGGAGTTATATAGTGGGATGTTCAGTATATATGTAATTAGTTATCCAGAGGAAGACCCTCCGGACTTGAAGGCTGAGAAGTAAGAAGCCAAATGAAGATCAGAGGGAGCAGAAGTAAGAACAGATGAAAAGATTCAGAAGCAGGGAAAAAATTACCTGTGAGAGTAATTTAAATGAGCGTATGGCTGTGAGAAAATATGCCTGAGAAAAGATGATTGACTCCAAATTGGGCAGGCAGCCAGGTCCAGGGTCCAATTTCTTTACACTCACCAAACCCCTTCCAACCTACACTGAAGATGCACCAGCTCTGCTATACTGGTGGAGGGGCATTCTACATTTGAATCATGTGAAGCAAAATAAAGGTCAGTCCACTACTGGAGTATATAATTCCTGTGCTGTTCCAAAAATTAGAAGCCTTTGAATTTTAGAAAATCAAATGCTTTCAAGCTAACTGTCTGATTCTGTATAGGTACTAGGAAAGTATGAACATATCTCATGTCAAATTGCTACTCATACCCATAGCCTTATCTGCCTTGAAGCCATTTTGGTTCTTCCTAAATACATTTAGCTTATTCCCAAATCCATACTTCTGAGTATATTTTCATTAATTCAAATATACTTGTTAGTGCCTACCTTGAGCCAAATGCTGTATAAATCCTAGGAATAGAGAGATGATCAGGACATATTTGATTGGTACTCTACTGGAATTTATAAGCTAATGGGAAACAGGCAATTAAATACATAACTAAGAAGATATAAAAGGGGAATAAAGTATTGGGAGCACATACAAAGGGTGAACAATGACAGAGATTGCCGGAGTGAGGTTATATCTAAGTAGAGACCAGAAAAAAAGAGTAGAAGTTAAGAAAAAGGTTGGGGAAAAGTAATGACTTAGCTCAGGCATTGGCAAACAATCTGAACTATACTTAGTTTATTTTTATAAATAAGGTTCTATTGAGACACATTCATGACTATTTCCATTTGCTTATGGCTGCTTTCATGCAACAATAGCAGAAGTGAGTAGTTGCAACAATTAATCTATGACTCCCAAAAGCTAAAATAGTTGCTGTCTGACCCTTTACAGGAAAAGTTTGCTGACCCTAGTCTAAATATATGGGAAGGAGTAGAGATGAGGGAAAATGGAGACAATACCAGAAGTACGATAAAATGATAGCCTGAACTAGAGCAATAAAGATGAGGATTCTCACCTCTCCCTGCCCACCCCACCCCCAGAAAAAGATTTCAGAATACAAAAATAGTTTTGAAGTAAAAGCACCAAGACTTAGTGATTCATTGGTTGTTGGGGACATAAATGACCTCTCTGTGGCATTCATTTAGTAAAAAGTCCCATTTGTGGTTGTTGATTTTAGAAGAAAATGTTGACTTAAATATGTGGTTCTGTGACTTATCACGTATCAGCATGTGGATGGTAAATGAAACCAGGAAAATGAATAGATGCATTCTTTCATGCTTAGAGAGAACATGTGTAGATAAGGACCCAGAACAAAGCATAATATTTAAGAATTGGGTGAAGGAAAATGAGACTGTGAAAAAAATCAGGGTAATGTGTTGACTTCAAAGACAGAAACAGACCATTTCAATGGGAATTGGTTACCAATGTTAAATTTTCAGGATCTACAGCTTTGGAAAAGAGGAAAAAGGAGCATTTTTTTTAATAGAAGAAGTAAAGCTATTGTGAAGGTAGAATGACAGCTTTGGCTGATCCAAAAGGGATCTCTGGAGCTAGAATGGCCCTTCAGATTGTCATAGTTTCATCTTTGCTAATTCCATCACTGTCATTTCTGAACATATTTTTAGCTATATATTTTCTCCAAGTTATGTTGGAGGGGTGGGGGGGGGGGAAGACGGGGGGAAGATGAGGGCAGAGAAAAATAAAAGCCTGTTGACAAATAGGGAGGGGCATAAAACTCAATGAGCCATTGATAATGGGTTATATATGGTTCTATTCTTTAAATAGAAAAATTTAAAAAAGGAAATGGAGAAATAATGGCAGCTGGTTAAAGTGGTCTTTGATGAAATGTATGCAGAGGATGTTGGTCATAGGAACTGCATAAGTAGCTCCCCATCCGGTGGGGAAGAAGTGTCCAATGAGGGTAGATTATTGTCCATTTTCAATTCAACATTATTCTTAATGACATAGAGGGGGTGAATAATACATGATTGAATATTGTGTAAGAAGTGACTTTTCAGTTGCTGCTGGAAATATTGAAAATAGAACAGAGCCATAAACGCAATAGATTTAACAAAAACAGGTGGAAATATAAACCAAAATAAAGTTTTCTTTGTCATACCCATAAGGAATCCAAGAATATTAATAGAAGAAGAAAAGCAAATATAATGTGAAATTGATATTGAATATAATTTAACTAGTTATGTACACATTTCCTTTATCCTTCGAATCTCACATATAGTAGATCCTTACAGGCACTACACACATATCAGCCCATGTCTAAATAATAGTGCCTCTGCACTGTGGCTATCTAGACTAGAGAAACACAGGTATAGTCCTCAGCTCTATAGATCTTGTAATAACTTATCTATTATTAAATAAGGTATCAAATGAAATAATCAAGTGAACCGTAAAGCTCTATATTCCATAACAATTTTTAAGAAATGTGAAGAGGAAGAGAAATTACCTGAGGAAACTTTCAAATGACCAGCAAAAATGGAAAAAATTTAGAGAAAGTGATAGCAAGAGAGTCAGTAGATGACAGAGTTTCAAGACGGAAGTGATAACCCATGCCAAATGATTCAGAAAGGTCAAATGAAATAGGAAAGAAACATTGCTATTGAGTTTGGCAATTAGGATGTCACCTATGAGAATTGACAGATAGTTTTTGTGCAATGGCTGAAGCACAAGCTGGATAGCTGTGATGGATGAGTGGTGGTTGTTAAGAAAATAGAGCAGATATAAACCATTTTTCCAAGAAGGTGAGTCCTGATGAGAAAAAGTGAAATAGGGTGGTAACAGAAGAAAAGACATAAAGGATAAAAAATGATGTTTTAAAATCAGAGGTATTTGTCAGAAGTAAAGAGTAGAGGGAGAGAGGATCTTATTACTGAACTAATTTTTTATAACTCAGATCACAAGATACCTACTTTGTAGGCATTTTCATTGCTCCCCAACTCCAACCCTGGCTATCTTAGGTTCTTCTCTTTTTGCTGTGCCTTCCCTGAGGTCGCATATCACCTAGTCCACACCTCAATCCCAACACTTTCCACAGTGTATTCTAATATTTTTGTCTACTCCACTAGATTGAGTTTTTTTTCAGAACAGAGATTATGAATGCACCCTCACTTCCTATTAGAGTAGATGTCCCACCAAGTTTAATTAATTAACTTGTCTTGACAAATGAATAATCGATAAGTTATTTCTAGGCCATATAGAACTCTTGGCTAAAACTTCAACTCAAAACAGAGGTAAGGATTCTGGCAAAGCAATAACAAGAAACAAGCCAAAATATCAATAGGGCATCAGAAATATAAAACAGAAAACATGAATCCAAGACTAAAAGGGGGACCACGGTAATGAGTAAAAACTAAAGCAAACCACCAAAAAAGTTATATAAAACTTTGAAAATCAAGGATCTGGAGAATAGAAGCTGAACCACACAGAGAACTTTTGAAATTCTGAGCCTTCATTTCCTTCTTACATCAAAACTCCCTAAATATATAAGGGAAGGTTCATAGGCCAACAATTGATATAATTCCATCTTCAGCCTAAAGAGCTAAAAGAAAATGGCTTCTTTAAAATATTATATTAGTTAAAAGGGGCATAGGGACTTACTGAGAACCTCTTTCCACTGATCTAAAAGTAGAAAGAGGAAAGTATTATGGAGAACATGAGTAGGAGAAGCTTTTCATTGAAAAGACAAAGTTGGTAATACTGGGAACAAAAAAGAAATCTATGAAGTGGTTAAGATCAAGATGTTTAATAATGGACTTAATGTAAGATCTTGTGATCCTTTTCATTCTAGTTCATGTTGAATATTTGGCAATGAGGATGTTAAGATCTTTGCTAGCATCAATGTTCAACAGACTATAGAGTCACCAACATGACATGTTTATGGCCCTAAAGTCATGTGCAGTATGGCTCCATGTTCTTTAAGCTTTTATCATCCTCATGGTGCAGTAGATATAATTGAGAATCAATGGTGTCAACGTGCAGATCAGCCATGCCACTGAATGAGCTGATGGTCAAAATCATCCACAGGTAAGGGAGGTATAGAATACCCTTACAAAAAAGTTCCCCTAACACACTACTTCAATTATTAGCAAAAGGGGGTAAGGTCATATCTCTTATTGGTCCCTATGGATAACATCTATAATAATAAAAGAGTAATATGCTAATTAGAACAGACGTCCTTCTGGACGACCTTCTGGACGAACGAAGCCAGGGCTGCAAGGGAGGCCTGGGTCCCAGGTGCCAGAGGGAAGCTGGTGCCGGCAGCCAGGGGAAGGAAGGCCTACTCTTGCACGAACTTCGTGCATCTGGCCTCTAGTTAAATATAATATGACAAAAAAGTATAATATGTTGTGTTTATGAACAAAGACCATCAAAATTTTGCAACAAGCTGGCTGTTTTAGTTAGTTCAGGCTGCTATATAACAAATTACCATAAACTGGGTGGTTTACAAACAACAAAAATTTACTTCTCACATTCCCGGAGGCTAGAAGTCTGAGATCAGGGTGCCAGCATGTTTGGGTTCCAGTAAGGCCTCTGCCTGGGTTGCAAGCTGCCAACCTCTCTTTGCATCCTTTTGTGGAGTAAGGAAAGAGAGCTCTCTGGAGTCTCTTTTATAAAGACACTAATCCCATTTGTGAGGGCTCCACCTTCATGACCTAATCAACTCCCAAAGGCACTACCTCCTGATACATTCACATTTTTAGTTTGATTGGATACATTCTTGGTCCATAACAATAGGTATCATCTATGTTAGTCAGGTGAAACTCTGTTAACTAGAAAATAATGAAGAATTCAAAAGAAAATTTTATTATAATTATTACATCTCTGCAATTCTGATAAGAAGATTCCTTTTCCTTCCCTCTAATTTAACAAAAACAATGTTAATCTTTGCAGTTTCATTAGCAATTAACTTTTAACCATGACATGCTAATTTTTATGTTTACCAACATTTTTAATGGAGTCCTGAAATTACTGAAATCTACTTATTGAAAAAATTTAATAAAGTTCCACATGGTATGGAATTGTTGAGAATGTGGTAGAATTCTGGTGAGTCTTATTTTTAGCAGGGCTGTTCTTTCCTTAAGTCCACATCCCATAGCACTCGAAGGGGGCAAACAATGCCTGATGATAGGAGACAAGACCCCACAGGATTCTTTTCATTTACCACCTGTGCCTTTATGATAGAAAAAAAAATTCTGAGCACTTCCAGGTAATCAGAAAACACAGGACAACAAGAATGGAAATATTTATCTACACATAGCCAGGTCCTTGGCATAATTTAAGACAGGGAATACCTGGACTTTGACTAACTATACTTTTTAAAAAATCACATAATACAAGCTCATGCTCTCTCTTCCACACCCATCCTCAACTCACTGTCAGGCTTTGCGGTGAACAACAACAAATGGAAAAATCCTCTGTGGACACGAGAACAAGAAAGGTAATGACTGAGCCAAGCACGTAATCTAAAACCACTGCCAGAAATACTAACTCCACCCAAAGTCTGAAAATACAAAACCAAATGACCAGGTGTAATGAAATGACAAAGAGAAGGCATTTAAAGGTACACGTGGTTTGAAAGGGCTGTCCTCAAAACACTTGGTTCTGAAGGAGACAAGGCAAAACAAAACCACAACAAAATCAGAGAACTCGCTACCCTTCTCCCTACCACCAAAAAGAAAAGCAAACAAAAACATGTCAAATTTTCTGCAGTTTGCTATGCTGATTATAGAGAAACTGGCAACATTCAAATTAGCACCACATAGGTGGATTAGTAGTATTGCGTTATTAATTCATTGGTTTCAATAATTTGCTGTGTTCATGTACATTGGTAGCATTAGGGGAAGCTGGATGAATGATGTATGAAAATTACAAGTCTCCAGTAAACCTAAATGATTTCAAACAAAATATTAAAATGAATGTTGCACTCAAAAGAATTACATATGCAGTTACTCATATCCTGGAACACAGCATAGCCCATGTGCTTGTCTGGAGGGGGAAAGATGAGTGTCAGACCCATTGACCTCATAAGTTCTGTCCCATGCTAGAACAGGTAGACACAGCTGTGGCCAGTAACCTAACTGAGTTTGTGTCAGAGAAACACATTTTCTCATCTCTTATTTATACTTCACTTTGACTCAGTAAGTCTGTGCTGGACCTGGTCGCCTTATTTGCTTCTTCTCCAGTTCCTGTTTACATACTCAAAAATATTGGTTGCCTCCTTTGTGACTAACCCCCCTAAGTTCCAGGTGTTCAACTCTCTTCTCTTGGCCACTATTGCCTTTGCTCTGGTTTCTGTCATTCCAAAGGGACTCTAAGACTACCTCAAATAGGCCGTAAATATAATGACTAGGTGAGCTGCTTCTGTAATCAACAAACCTCTAGCCACTCTATGAGCCCACTGAGAGATGTAAGGATTCTTCCTTTTGTTTCACCCACATGAATACAATTTGGCTTGGATGCTATGAGTTAATTAAAATGTAAAGAATCAGAATAAAAATAGCAAAGTTTTTACTTTGTGTCAGGCTAAGAGCTTCCCACTTGCTACCAATGAGGGAGGTAGTATTTCAATTCTCATTCTACAGACAGGGTTACTGGGCACAGAGATGTCAGCAATTTGTCCAAAGTCACACAGCAATTAAGTCAGATTTTGAGGATTTGAACTCAGGCAATAGGATTTCAGAGTCCATGAGCTATTCTATCTCTGTAGCCTACTACTGTATACTGTGTAATTCAAAGTAGAATTAATATGCGTGCTTCTTTACTCTAAAAGGTCGGTGGGAGAAAAGGAGATATATGTAATAATTTCAACAATAACAGCAAAAGAAACCATCAACAAAACAACAAGAAAGCCCACTGCATGGGAGAACATATTTGCCAATGTTATCACCAATAAGGGTTTAATCTCCAACATTTACAGGGATCTCATACAACTTAACAAAAGGGAAATAAACAACCCAATCAAAAAATGGGCAACGGACCTAAATAGGTACTTTTCGAAAGAAGATAGAAAGAAGGCCAAGAGACATAGGAAAACATGCTCAAAGTCATTAATCATCCGAGAGATGCAAATCAAAACGACAATGAGGTACCATCTCACACCTGTCAGAATGGCTATCAACAAATGACAAGTGCTGGAGAGGATGTGGAGAAAAAGGAACACTTGTGCACTGCTGGGGAAATGCAGACTGGTGCAGCCACTGTGGAAGACAGTATGGAGTTTCCTCAGAAAACTAAAAATGGAACTCCCATTTGACCCTGTGATCCCACTTCTAGGAATATATCCCAAGAAACTAGAAACACCAATCAGAAAGGATATATGCACCCCTATGTCCATGACAGCACAGTTCACCATAGTTAAGATTTGGAAACAGCCTAAGTGCCCATCAGTAGATGAGTGGATTAAAAAACTGTGGTAAATCTACCAATGGAATATTACCCTGTGGTAAAAAAAAAAAGAGGGAATTCTTAACATTTGTAACAGCATGGATGGAACTGGAGAGCATTATGCTAAGTGAAATAAGCCAGTCATAGAAAGATAAATATCACATGATCTCACTCATTTATGGAATATAATGAACAACATAAACTGATGAACAAAAACAAATCCAGAGACAGAGAAGCATCAATCAGACCGTCAAACCTCAGAAGGAAGGTAGGGGAGAGTGGGGGTAAGGGGGAGAGATCAACCAAAGGACTTTTATGCATGCATATAAGCCTAACCAATGGACACAGACAACAGGGTGTGAGGGCATGAGTGGGGGGGCTTAGGCGGGTACTTAGGGGGGTACTGGGGGGATAAGGACACATATGTAATACCTTAATCAATAAAGAAATTAAAAATAAAAATAAATATTTAAAAAAAAATAAAACACCTGTCATGTACCTGTGGAATTGCAAGGATTTTTCCAAAACAATATAAAGAAAAACGTGTTGTAGGTTTGATAGAGCACCTAAGGAAGATTTCAGTTTCACAATACAGTGTATTATGGATTCTGGTTTCTTGTTGAAAGATATTTACTAGTAATTGGGTCATGGACAGGAGAACAGTGAATGTGGTAAGAGATGGGAAGGGGGTACATTTTCTGAGGGTAGAAGCTGTGGCCCCTTGACCACTGAAGGATGGAAAGAACTAAACATAATATAATTAAACCTTGGACCAAGCAAATTCCAGGAGGAGACAGCTTCACCATCATCCCATCACAGCCAAAGAGCATCTGAAGGAGGGTGGAAGCACTGTCCCATGGGGTACTCTGGCCTTTGTGGTGGTGACTAAGGGGAGGCAGGTGAGACTATCTCTGAAGGAATTGATTTTACAGAGAAGGCCTATGGTCTCCCCCACCTTTGGATCTCTGTCCATCTTACCATTGTTTGTGGACAGCAGAGGGAACTAAGGTCAGGATATGGAGCCTGCCTTGCCATCTAAGGCACAGATTTCCATCCTGAAGTAAAGAAAATGAGATGGGAAGAGCCTTCCACGAAGACTCTGTTGGACCCGGCTCAGCATGCAAGCCTTGACCATGCATTTTGTCCTTATCTCATGTCCATGTGATAAAAGATTTGAATTTGTTTATCTTCCCTTGGTCTACTTTTTGCATGAATTCTTCACCTGGAGTTACTATGGGAAACTGTGACAGAGGAAGTTGTTACCACTAATGGCTCTGAAAGTTGTTAACTTTAATGGATCAGAACTTGTGCGGTTGAAACTCAGTGATTTCAGGGAGCAGGGGAATTGAACAAAAGACTTTTTAGGCTCTGGCTGGAACTTCAGAGTTCAAATCACATTAATGCCATTTGATCAAATCTACTGAAAGAACAATCCAAGCACAAACCCTGCCATTGCCCTGCACTCCCAGGATTCACTGGCAGGTTGACTCACCTATTTTTAAATAGGTTCAGATTTGGGGAGCTCTGACTGAAAATCAGAAGGATTTTGTCTTGCTGTGTGCACATTGTATATAGTATTATGCTTTCTTCCCAAACATTATTTAACAACAAGATGTATTTTTCTGTATACACCCTTTTCCAGCCTGGTCGTGAGGTGCCCAAGGTGAACTCCCCTTCCACAGCTAGGCTTTGCTTTATAGGAAACTAGAGGCCCAGTGCACAGAATTCATACATGGAGGGGGTTCCCTCAGCCCAGCCTGCACCCTCTCCAATCCAGGACATCCTTCTCACATTCCAAGACTGCTGGCTCCTAACTACTCACCTGCTTGCCTGCCTGATCACCACTAACTGGCCCCCCTGCTAGCCTGATCACCCCTATCCACTTCTGTCTGCTAGCCTGATCACCCCTTACTGGCCCCCCTGCCAGCCTGGTCGCTCCCAGCTGCCTCCCCTGCCAGCTTGATCACCCCTAACTGCCTCTGCCTGCTAGCCTGGTTGCCCTCAACTGCCTTCCCCCCACACTGGCCTGATTGTCCCGCTGGCCTGGTTGCCCCTTACTGCCCTCCTCCTCCCGCCAGCCTGGTCACCCTCAACTGCCCCCCTCTGCTGGCCTGGTCTCCCCAGACAGCCTGCTGTTCAGTCATTTGGTCGTCCCTCACTAATCCCCCTGCCTGCCTGGTCTCCCCATGCAGCCTGCTGTACAGTCATTTGGTCATCCCTCACTAACCCTCCTGCCGGCCTGAACACCCCACACAGCCTGCTGTTTGGTCATTCATCTGGTTGTTTCGGTTGTGACAGCCCCTGGCTTTTTATATATTAGGATGTCACCTGCCTGACTATTTTGTCCAGAGCTTATAACAAAGCATAGCAAGTTCTTTCCTGAAAAGAACTACCATTCATGCTGAAAGCAGGAAAATGGACAACTTTGGGGAGAGGAAAAGGTCATTTTTCTTGTCCCGGGATTACTGAGCTGCAGGGATTAGGAAGAATTGTGCCTTGTTTAGGCCCAGTATTTGGCCAAGAACACAGTCATCAAGTCCTGCCTGATTATATATATATATATATATTTATTTATTTTTAGAAGACAATATATATTTATTTTTAGAAGACACTAGTTTGTTCTTTATTTTCATTGGAAAGTTACAGGGTTACTTATCAACAAAATGACTGTCCAGGACAAAAATATCCAGTGGTTTCTATGTACAGGCGCATCCTGGGGTCCCTACCTCCTGAAGGGCCTCACCGCCAAGGCCTCAGTTGGCTCCTTCCCAGTCCTCTAGGAACCAATCACAGAGACACAAGGGACAAAAACTAGCCTGACCTCAGGACTTGCTTTCACCCCAAAGGGAGGTGGCATCTGCTGGTGGGACCCAGGCCCCTTCTTGGGATAGTGGATGGGAGGTTTTCTTTCCCAGGAACCCACCCTGCTGGATCCCACCCCCCCCCCCCCCAGCCGCCCCGTACTCTCTTGGACATTCCTGGGACTATTCTGGCTGGCTCACGGGCTCACGGGCTCATGGGCTCCCACTCTGGTCTTTTTCCTTTCAAGTAGTCATTCTAACACTAGGGCATCCCAGCCTCACATCCTGGTGGACACGCATTTGCTCTGTCGCTTTTCTTTTGTCCCTATTTTTGTACAAAAACAGTACTCTCGATGGGACCATTTTTTGCCCAAGAAAACCAAAGTAGTTCAACAGGCATAGTTCTGCTGGTCGATCTGCTACCAGCAGGGCTCTATGGTGACGGCGACGCCCACACCACTCCAGCCAGATGTCATGCAGGTAACCTCGTTCCAGGTGTCCGTGTCTGGGTCATAACACTCCACACTGTCCAGGAATGTGTGGCTGTCGTAGCCCCCGAGAACATAGGTTCTCCCCTGGTGCACAGTAATCCCCAGGGCACTTCGCCGGTGCTTCATTGGAGCTACGAAAGTCCACGTTTCTGTCTCCACGTTGTTGCACTCCACACTGTTCAGCTGGTCCTGACCATCGTAGCCCCCAGCAGCATAAATACAGGTGTGCAGGACACAGACTCCTGCCCCACTTCGTATGGTGTTCATGGGTGTGATCATTCGCCACTCATCTCTGGATAGTAACATTCGGCTGAGTTGAGGCGGTTCATCCCGTCAAAGCCCCCAATGGCATAGAGCATCCGGTTGAGAACAGCCACGCCCACCCCGATTCTTTGAGTCAGCATTGGGGCCACCAAGTGCCACTCATCACGCTCTGGCTCATATCTCTCCACACTGTTGTGGTGGATACATCCATGGGAGCCACCAACAGCATAGATGTGCCCGTAGATGACCCCAACCCCAATTCGGTTGCGTGGGACACTCCTGGGTGCACAGGGCGACCACTGGTTGGTCATGGGGTTGTAGCAGTCCAGGGCGCTGGAGTCGGTGTTGCCATCAGGCAAGTTGTTCCGGCCGCCCACGGCATACAGCAGCCCGCCCACCACGCAGCCTGCCAGGCCACTTTGAGGCACCTGCAGGTCTGCCAACCGGAGCCATGTGCCATCAGTGGGGTTGTAGGCCTCCAGGTAGCTGAGTGACTGGCGGAAATAGCCACCAGCAGTGTAGATGAGCCGGCCCACCTTGGGGGCCTGGCAGGGCATCACCTGTGTGGGCTTGTGCAGGGCGAGCTCCTGGAATATCTTGACCAGGTAGTCCTTGCAGTGGGAGCCTGACTGCAAGATCTCACACTTCTGCAGCTGCATCTGCAGAAAGTGGGGCGTCAGCGAGTGGCAGCGCACGGCCCGCAGCAGCGCCTGTACATAGAAGCGTTGGTGCTCACAGTCGTACTTGACCCAATTGATATAGGCATGGAAGACCTCAGACTCTCAGCGTACATTCAGATCATCCCGGCTGATGAGGGTCACCAGCTGGCAGTGGGACAGGCTGAAGAACTCCTCTTGCTTGGCCACCTCCCCGAAGTGCATGTAGATGTACTCTCGGGCACTCTGGTGAAGCTCAGCACAGCCAATCTGCTCAGCAAAGTTGGCGATGCCTATGGCATTGCTGGGGTCCAGCTGCTGCACCAGAAAGTCATTGCAAGCTTGGACGACAGTGTCGATCTGGTACATGACGGCACCGTTCATGACATGGAGCACGCACTTCTCACCCATGGAGAGAGAGGCTGTATAGGCGAACTCGATGAGACGCTCCATGACCTTGGGGTGGATGTCCTTGATGGACACCACCTCCATGCCCTGCTCCCGCAGCCCGTTGGTGAACATGGCCTTGAAGATAGGGCTGGATGAAGCCAGAACCATTTTGTGGGCCATGAACTGTGCAGCCAGTGCGTCCTGGTACTTGACCTGAAGCATGACATCGCACAGCTGCTGGCTGAAAGGCAGTTCATTCATGATTCCGAAGGCCTGCTTGGTGTGGTCCTCCAGCGTGTAGCTGAAAGTGCGGTTGCCATGCTGGGAGGGTGTCACCTCAGCCTTGCACTCGGTGGAGGCGTACATCACTGTGTCCCCTGAACCCTCAGAGTGCTGCGACCTCAGGGGCAGAAATCGGGTGTGGACCCCAGCCCCGCTAGGCCTGGGTTCCGGCTGCATGGGGTTCCAGGTGACAAGGGACAACACCACCACTGACACTCAGGGGTCTGGAGGAAGGAGAGCACAGGGCTGGGGACAGGGCCTGGGGACAGACCTCCTTTTTAAAAATGAAGTGACTCCTAGACCAGTTTTCCTTGACAAGCCCAGAAGCAGCATCCATTTGTTCTTGCTAAATGTCCCATAGCCTCACCAGCCCACAGGTCCATCTTAAAACACGTCAGATGATGTCCCTCCCCTACCCAGAATCCCCCAACTCCCTATAGCATGAGTAAAACCAAATGACCTGCCAAGCCCTCCAAAATCAGCCCCTGTCCTCTTCCCTTTGCTCACTCTGTTCCAGTGGTTTACTGGCCCTTCCCTTCCTAGATCATGTCCAGCTCACTATTTCTTTCATTCATTTCACCAACATTTATTGATCAGATACCGTGTGCCAGGCACTGTTCTAGGCACCGGGGACATAGCAGTGACAAAGACAGACATAAACTGTGCTGGACATGATCTGGGAAGAAATGGCCATAAATAAAATAAACAAGATTTGAGTAGACACTGGAGTCATGAAGAAAATGACAACAGCATTGACAGTGTGACTTGGGGGCAGTTACTTTAAATTGGGTGGCTCAGGCCTCTGTTGGAGCCCGCCATGGCCGTGCTCCCTGCCTGATATGTTTTAATGACCCAGCCGTCTGCAAGGTGGTCATTGCCCTGTCATTCTTTCTTGGAGAAGGAAAGGGCGTGGAAGGAAGGGCTGAGCCCTGAGCTTGGAGCAGACAGCTGTGTAAACAAAGCTGAGGGTGAGGACTGTGAAGTCTTCAGTCCCTGATCCTTCTCCACAAGGAGCCTGTCCAGGTAGCCCTGTCTGAAGAAATAACATGTCAAGTTTAAGCCACCAGTCTGTGGAGCTTTGTTCTGAGGGCCCTGGCAAACAAACACAACAGCGTTCAGTACAGTAATAAATTTGAGCAATGTGAAACAAAATGTCTTTGAGCCCCTCCTTATCTCCAAAGTTGAATTGATTCTTTCTGTTATTGCTGCAAGTGCACTAAGAAGTCTCCTCGGGGCTGCAAAGAGCGAAGAGTGACATCCACAGCCGCTCTCTAAGTGACTCTCAGGGACTGTTTCACCCGGGGGCGGTAACACAAATGCTTTCCTGCCTCCTACGATGTCAGAGTGCAAAGTTCCACCAGGTCACACACACAAGCTCCTGTAGGCTCCTCCTGTGACATCCGTTGTTTTCCTTTTTTAAGTTGTTGCCTTGGGAATTGGGGGAGTATTTGCTCAAAATTTTTACATTTACTGTTGTATAAAATCTGTCAGGCTGATCAGAAATTCCATTGCAAAAAGGTTATAGTAAGCTAAGCTCCGTCAGTATCAAGAAAAGAGCGTCCTATCATAAAATCGCAGTTTAAATCATACATCCTTGCAAAGGTTTTTCATGATTTTGTGGTACAGTCATAACACATTAAAAATTTAATCACCATTCAGGAAATATAAAAATTTAAACACCATTAGCTTAGTTTATCACTAATGTTGTAAAGTAAATGTACTCACAATGCAAAGAGATTTGGATAGTGAGTCAGGAATCTTTGGCTTCTGTCTCAATTCTATTGCAATTTAGGCAAATAACTTGACCTTTTTCATTTTTAGGAGCCTCTTTTGTATAAAGGGTAAATTGTGAATAAGCTTAAGGTTCCCTTGTGGCTTTAAAAAGTTTATGTTGCCATGCTTACACTTACAACTAGCAACATTATTGAATGCTGGGTAGTTTATCTATATATATAAATATAAAAGCCTAAGTGACCATTTGGCCGTTCGACTGGTTGCTATGATGCACACTGACCACCAGGAGGAAGACACTCAATGCAGGAGATGCTCCCTGGTGGTCAGTGTGCTCCCACAGTGAGAACGCCACTCAGCTGACCCACAGGCACCAGACACTGGGCTCACTGCTGGGGAGCGCAGCTGTGGAGGCATGAGCCTCTCCCACAGACACGCCCCTATGAGCCCTTCCCCTATCCAGACCAGGACCAGGAACAGGACTGGCATCAGAACTAACTAGGTGTGAGCCCACAGCTGCTTCTCAGTCATAGGAGAGCTGTCATCGCCCTAGGATGAGCACGGAGACCGCAGCAGAGAGGCAATGAGCCTACTGAGCAGTGGCAGCAGGCGCAGCAGGGCAAGGATGAGCGAGAGTGGTGCAGCACCTGTCCCAGGCTTAGGCTCCTTCCTGGCCGCCTGCCACTTCATGCACTACTACATCCCTCCGGGGATTTTGGACTGCCAGTTTCAGCCCAATCCCCGCAGGCCATGCTGAGGGATCTCACTGGTGCACAAATCCATGCACCGGGCCTCTAATTCATAATAAGACTCTTTCTTCTTTCCCTTTATCACATAGAGAGGGCAGGATTTCCTCTGGCAGAGCCATTCCTCACCAATCACAGGGCCCTCTGATCAGAAGGAAAACAGGCACAATGGCAACCTATGCATCTCCACCAAGTCTTTATTGATTTCTGCACAGGCTTTAATCATTCATTCATTCAACAAATATTTAATGAAACATTTGCTGTCTACTGATTTGAATAATCAACGTTCTGGGTAGAAACTAAAAGATTGAAGACATTATTCCTGACCATAAAGACTAACAGAATAGTCAAGGATAAAGGAATAAAGGAAATATCAACTGGGTAACTATATCAGATAACTGGTAATGAGTTTCATGGTGTTTTAGTGTAAAACAGAATATATCAGGGCCAGGATGAATGAGTTTAATGTTTTAAATACATTATGCCTGAATGTTGGTTTGTTCAGAACTTTTCTTGACAGTGAGACTAGATTGCATATTTAGTGGAGATTAACCATCCTAGATATACCAGAAAGAGATGCAGAAATTGAGAACTGAACAAAGAAGATGACGTTGGGGGATGCCACAGTGGCCAGGACCAGAGATCTCTTAATAAGTTAACACCTTGTATAGGAGGTTTGGAGATATATATATATATATATATATATATATATATATATATATATATATATAGAATGAAAGAAGGAAGCAATACTAGTCTTGGAATAAAGGGTTATACACATCTGTAGGAGAAAAAAAAGAAGACTAATTCTTCTTGATTGATTAGAACTTCACATAAAAAGTAGCATTTTCCTGGGAGTTGACCTAATGATATAAGTAGGTTTTGATAAGTGGAAATATAGAAAAGGCTGTAAGTGTGTGTCACAGGGAGAAATCATGGTAACCAGAGTAAGGTTATTAGGGCAGTTGATACACTTATTCACTGAATATAATTCAAGAAAAGGCAGTAGAAAAATTATGTTCTGCTGGAAACATAGTTTTGAAGAAGGCATTGAAGAAAAGATTAGACATTATATATTAACTAGAGGCCTGGTGCATGAAAATTGTTCACTTGATGGAGTCCCTCAACCCAGCCCCGCACCCTCTTGCATTCCGAGAGTTCTCAGGGGATGTCTGAAGAAGCAGGCCTAAGCTGGCAGTCAGACATCCTTAGTGCTGCTGAGGAAGTGGGAGAGGCTCCCACCATGGCTACTGTGCTCACTGGCCATAAGCCTGGCTTCTGGCTGAGTGGCACTCCCCCTGTGGGAGTGCACTGACCACCAGGGGGCAGCTCCTGCATTGAGCATCTGCCCCTTGGTGGTCAGTGCATGTCATAATGACCAATCCTTCCGCTGTTTGGTCTATTTGCATATTAGCCTTTTATCATATAGATACAGGCCAATGGGAAAGAATTTCAGTGATAATAATGTTTAATACTATGCAATACTGAATAATCAAATAGGTTAAGAAATGAGAAGCCACACAATTTTAAGCATGTCTTTTGAGATAAAATTTATATTTTCATTAGTTGGAAAAAGAGATAATACTTTCACCATAGTTCCCATGTAAATAATATGTGGCCCTAGCTGGTTTGATTCAGTGGATAGAGCATCAGCCTGTGGACTGAAGGGTCCTGGGTTTGATTCTGGTCAAGGGCACATGCCTGGTTTTGAGCCTGATCCCCAGTAGGGTGCATGCAGGAGGCAGCTGATCAATGATTCCCTCTCATCATTTGCCAGGACTGACCAACAGACCCTGAGCAATGGATGAATGATTACACTGACACATGTTTCTGTGAAAGAGAGGGCTAAGGGACTACTTGGCTAAAGGAACCAGATATCCCATTCACCTGCCTCCTTAAGCTTTTATTATAGCAACAGCCTGAACTAAAATTAACCTATAGATACTATCAGCAGGGTAACTATCCTCGAGAGAGCACATGCTTCTTCAAGGTCATGTCTAAAGGCTAAACATAGAAATTCCAGTAAAACTCCCGGGAGCTCAGGCTTGTTTAGAAAAGTCAAGGCAGGGGCTGCCACCTTCGGCAAGGTCCCTCTAAGCCCCCAAACTTTCAGAGAATCCTCCTTACAGACTTTCCAACCACGTCCCATGCTTCCTCACAACCATTGATGTTTCTATCTCTCTCTCCCTCTCCCTTCATCTCTGAAATCAATAAAAATTAAAAAATATTAATACTATGTGATTTGTGAATTTTAATTTTTAGTTCAACTTTTGTTCATAATGCTATTTCTGTTTTCTATCCTTGTTGATTGGCTTACATTGTAACTTTATAACTAATCAATGATTGCTTCAGGATCTAGCCCCTGCCTACTCCAGTTTAGTCTTAGTTTTGCCTTTGTCCCTATTTTGTACACACTCTATGCTCCATTAATTCAAAATTAGCTGTTATTCCCAAAAGTACTTTTCTCTTTCATACCCCCATGATTCCTCCACCTGGAATATGTTTCCAAAATTCTAAGTCTCATATAAAGCCAAGCATCACACACCTACTCAAATACTTTTATAAATGCATATGCCTTAAATGCCTAATAAATATGTTGTCTTAAAATTGTTAATATTTCCATGACATAGATTTATTGTCTCTTGTGTTTTCAAGTATTGGGGCTTAAAGTTACTTACTAATTAAAATACAATAGTTATCTAATAAGAGGATTAGAATTTAAATGTATCAGCCAAAATTTATTACATACTCAATAGATTACATTACATTATTGATATTATTACTGCAAAAGAGAATCTCCCTCCCTATAAAGCAGTGGTTCTCAACCTTGGCTGCACATTAGAATCACCTGAGAATCTTTTTAAAATCCTGATTTCTGGGCCTCATCCTCCGGAAATTTTGTTTCTTTGTTATGGGGTGGAGCCACAACATTAGTAACAAAGAAACAGAATTTCCAGAGGATGAGGCCCAGAAATCAGGATTTTAAAAAAGATTCATTACTAATGTTGTGGCCCCACCCCATAACAAAGAAACAGAATTTCTGGAAGGTGAGGCCCAGAAATCAGGATTTTAAAAAGATTCCCAGGTGATTCTAATGTGCAGCCAAGGTTGAGAACCACTGCTATAAAGAGTCAAGATGTGCTGAATTCAAATCTGTGCTGGGCCAGCACAGTCAAGGGTTTGGTGATCCTGAGGTTGAGATGGGGAATGGGGGCAATGGATTAAAGAAAAGACAAACAAAGAGAATAAGCTGGGTCTAGATGGATGGGCCTCGTATGCCTGGATGAGGCCACAGAGAGAGATCCAGAAGGCAAGTTGAGCCTTACTTTATAGCTAGAGGTAAACAAGGTAGTGGTCACCATAGTTACAATGTTCTTGTGAGTTTCGCTTGTTTTGACAGCACTTGCTGCACCTCCCACAGCCCATTAGTTACCCAGATTGGATCTAGGGAGCATCATAAGGTCAAGCCTAATTATGCTAAGAGGGCTGTGCCCTCTAAACTAGGACTTGTTTGTGGCTTTGCCAACAGGTAAGTCGGAGGCTTTACCCTATAGCCACTCCCTACATCTCACCTTTCCTTTGTTTTTAAGCTACTATAATGAAAGTAAAACTTAAACATCAAGAACAAAATTCTGGCTATTATAACAATAACAAAACAATGCCAATGCAAAACCCAGATATGGCTATTAACCAAACAATGCCAATGCAACACAGCAATAGGAGAGAAATCAAACTACAGTAACATTTTTCTACTAAATGAAAGTTTCTTTTGCTGATTTACTCAAGAGTCCTTGGACTTGGCTGCACAAGACTGGCAGCTAACCAATGCTAACATAGCCAGAAACATGGTTGAGGGAGTAGCTTCCACTTCTTTCTTTTATACCATCTGCTGGGCCTCAGTTGTTAACTTCTTCAGCTCACCCCATGTTGGCACTTATGTCCCTTGCATAGCCTTCCTTTTCTTCTTTTTTCTGCTTTGCTGTCATCAGGGCAACTCTCCTTCTTTTGAACGAAGGGACAAGGAGATTCTCTGGGTCCATTGTGGTGATGCACATAATGCTCTGGTACCCAAATTGGCTGCACTGCTCCTTCTGGAAAGATACAAAACACAATCTGTTTCCCACATCATTACTAGATCTGGTAAAACTCTTGTCTGGTTTGTGCATCCTTCCACCTTGGTAGAGACTATTGCACTGGAAGTCTGGTGCCTTTTGGCCACTATACAACTCTCTGCATTGTAATTAAAAAAAACTTTAAAGCATAACATTCTTCTCCCCCATTTTTTGTTTTTATAGTTGCATTTTAAGAGTAGGATTGGCTCTTTCCACTATTGCCTGAGTCCTGATCTATCACCCCAGGTAGAACTTGCCAATCCTGCATTTCCCGGGGTGGTATGATAAAGGTTTACTGAGTTGGCTGGAAAGGCTACAGTGGGGTCAAGGATAAGGACCCCACTGTTTGGTGGGGCCGGGGCTGGCCCTGCTTGAAGTTTCCCTGCTTAGGGGGCATTGGATTATCATCTACATCAGTCTTGGAGTGGCATTCATTTGCTCAATGCTTTCCTCTTCTGCATCTTGGACATAGTCCAGGTTGCTTGTTTCTACTCTCTGTAACCCTTTGACTTCTATTTCTAACATTACAGTTTTTAGCAAAATGCCCTAGTTTGCCACAGCTAAAGCAGCCCCCTTTCTTTTTCTGCTGACCAGTGAGTAACATCTCCTTTAATGCGGTGGCTAATACTATTCCCCGAACGTAGGCTGATCCAATGTCAGCACAAACATGAATATAATACTTCCATAATAAGTAGTCTCCTGGTGAGAGAGAAGCCTTTGTGACAATATTAAGCCTCTGGTAACCTTCCACTATCCATCTTAGTTCCCCTGCCACATTCATCCATTCCCTTTTGGGAGTGGGCTCTAGGCAGTCCTGAATTAGTGACCACAGACTGAAAGTAGAGAGAGGAATTCTCCCTGGACCTTCAGCTACAAAATGATCTCTCTAAGTTGCTTTCCTACCTTCTCCCATGTCTCTACATTTACCTTTCCTTCCTCAGGAAACCATGGGTAGGTTTTACTTATAAAATCCAACAAATCAAAAAGCTGTTGATACCTCACAGAACAGCCCCATGCTTGGAGCATAGCCTTAAGCATGAATAAGTATAAATTCTTTTCCTGCGATCCCAAATTTCACATGTTTTACACCTAGTTATTACTAAACTTTGCTCCTTACCTTCCTTTTTACTTTCTGCATGTGCTTCACTGGAGCGTCCTTCCCCACATTGGGCACCACATGTGCCAGACCAGCACAGCCAAGGGTTTGGTGAGACTGGGGGGGGGGGGGGGGGGGGGGCGGGCAGCGAAGGATTAAAGGAAAGACAGACAAAGAGAATAAGCTGGGTCTAGGTCAGCCATGGGCAAACTATGGCCCGTGGGCTGGATCGGCCCGTTTGAAATGAATAAAACTAAAAAAAAAAAAAAAAAAAAGACCGTACCCTCTTATGTAATGATGTTTACTTTGAATTTATATTAGTTCACACAAACACTCCATCCACACTTTTGTTCCGGCCCTCCGGTCCAGTTTAAGAACCCATTGTGGCCCTCGAGTCAAAAAGTTTGCCCACCCCTGGTCTAGGTAGATCTCTTGTGCCTGGCTGAAGCCACAGAGAAAGATCCAGACAGCAAGCTGAGCCTTTATTTTATAGCCAGAGGTAACCAAGGCAGTGGTCACCATAGTTACAATGTTCTTGTGAGTTTCACTTGTTTGGCAGCACTTGCTGCACCACCCATAGCCCATTATCTACCCAGATAGGATCTAGGGAGCGTCATAAGGTCAAGCTTAATTATACTAAGAGGGCTGTGCCCTCTAAGCTAATACTTGTTTGTGGCTTTACCAACAGGTCAGTCTGAGGCTTAACCCTATAGCCACTCCCTACAAAAATCATGTGACAATTGATTTTATAATATTAGTCATAGTCATTTGCCATGTTCTTATGAAATTCCTTCTTTGGGAGGTGAGGAGGCAATTGTATTTATCTCCTGAAAGCTAAATAAAAACATACAGTGGCCGAAACTGGTTTGGCTCAGTGGATAGAGCGTCGGCCTGTGGACTGAGGGGTCCCGGGTTCGATTCCGGTCAAGGGCATGTACCTGGGTTGCAGGCACATCCCCAGTGGGAGATGTGCGGGAGGCAGCTGGTCGATGTTTCTCTCTCATCGATGTTTCTGACTCTCTATCTCTCTCCCTTCCTTTCTGTAAAAAAATCAATAAAATATATTTCAAAAAAAAGAAAACATACAGTGAAAGTCAGCTCAGCAAGTTGTGGCACCTGTTCTGTGTTCTCCACAGAGACAAGACACCTGTTGTCAAAGTGATGATAACACGTGCACATTTGTACACAGCATAGCTTGTTAACACTGCTGCTAAAGTACTTTTCTTTTTACAAGAGATAGATAATCAGCATGTAACACACCAACTCTGAAATTCTAGAATAACTTTCAATACACCTAGAAAACATGGAAAAAATATTTGCAACAACACTATAAAAATCCTTACAACTCAATATGCAAATTTAAGAGTTTTTAAAATAATATACTTATCACATTTCTTCATTGGCTAGTATTTGAAAGTAATACAAGAAAATAATAAATTTCATCCAAATATCTCACTTAACAACTTCTTCATTCATAAGGTATATATGCAAATGGGAAAGGGAGCTATTAATCACAAATGAAGTCATGAGCAAAGAAAAAGCATATTTTAAATCTTTTTACTATTGCTTCATTTTTTCTAAGATATATTGTTCACAAAGATACCAGCACTTACCTCAGGTGATTGATTCCTAAATTTCAGAGAACAAAAGAATCATCAACTCACTCCCCAATATTAGGTAACAAGAGCCAATATTTTTAAAAATCTACTTTAGTCATCAAAAGGATTTTACTCTATTTAGGATTCTACCATTAGTAGCTATGTGACTTCAAACAAGTTATTTCTCTCAGTCAGATTTCTTATCTAGAATTTAAACTAGGACATTTCTATGTTGTTGTTTTTCTTTTCTTTTTTTCTTCTTCTTTTTTTTTTTTTTTGATCCCAAATCTTACCTATCCTCAAATTTATGGACATCCTTAAGTCTCACAAAATTTACCCCTCTCATTACCAATTTCTTGAATGTGAAATGATCTGGAACAAATCTACCTGAGAAAGTCTATACCCTCTCTCTGACTTTATATTCTCAACCTTCCAATTCTCCCATGATTTAACACATGTTATTTCTACTCTTTGCTTGAAAGCCTAAATATTTTTCAATTCCTTTATCCTTTTCTAATCTATCAACTCCTGCTGGCATCTCTTCCTTTCCTGGCCCACCCAGATCATTGATTCTACTTCCTTCACCTCAGGTCTCTCAATTATCTTGTGATATTTATTTTACTGCACTTTCCTAGGAAAAATTTGACTCAGATTCAAAGGCAATGCTGGGCTTATCACTGGCAGATGTGGACAGCTGAGGTTTCTTGGAGGATATTACACAACTGTGCAGTTTGGGTCCCCAAGAAATTGGTGGCTTCATTCCTATTGCTTGTTCTATGCTATCATCCTCTTCCATCTCCTTCTATGAATATTCCAACATTTTACAGATGCCTGATGCTTAGTATGAAAACCCTCTACCTACAATTATTTTTTATTTTTATTAAATATAAAAATGAGACTATCAGAGTCAATTTACACCAGCTATCCAGTGTTCTTCCTAAAAGCCAATTTACATCCACACCTAAAATCACTACTATTCCTCTTAGCCCCCTCAATTCAGCTCTTTATTTCACTCCAATGTTTCCACAATGCTCCACCCTCTGTTAATTACTCTACTGCATCTTTACATTCCCCTTTGTACTTCTTCCTCTTAGCATCTAAATGTATTCAAGCTTATCACTCTTATTTTTATTTGTAATTAAATAAAGCTTTGTTGCCACACCCAATGCCCTGCAGGCTGGCTGCTTCTCTCTCCATGGCACTGAATCAGCTTAGGTCGTCATTTAGTGGCCTAATTTTGAATACAATGGAAATGTTGCTGTCTGGACTGAGCAAATCTCCCATTGGTTGGGAATGCTGCTTTCTTTTTCATTCTTGACATTCCCTATTCTCTTGGTTTACATTATACCACACTGTGCACTATGCCGTCTTTTATGGGGATGGACTTTCTGACATTTTATTTTCTCTATTAAATTATTCCCCCTTTTACAAGTGTTCCAAGTTCTTATTCTCATAGTGTTATTCTTTGCTTCACTTTTATTCTGACTCTGTATATTATCCTGGGCTGCCTCGTTTGTTCTTATAGTTTAAACTACCACAAACATATTGAGAACTCCACATTTATTTTTCCATCCCAGACTTTTAAAAAAAAATTTAAATTTATTTTATTTTTATTTATTTTATTTTTTTTATATTTTTTAGAATAGGACTAGACTGCATGACCATCACAGGCAAGAGCAGGCAGCTTCAGGGACAAATCCTAAGGTGTGACGCAGTGGGTCTTGGCATATGTGGGCTTCAGCACAATGACAAATGAAGGGCACTCATATGCTACCCGTGCACTCCTGAGGCAGACTCCACTAATCCATCACAGCACTCCTCTCTGACCTTGAACTCAGCAAAAACTCCTTTTGGAGGAGCCATGTCAAACAGATGTAACCAACATGGCTTGTGAGATGAATCTGATCAGAACTATAGACTCTCCAATAACACAAAATGTTGGTTATGGAGTCAGAGAGTCCTGTGTTCAAATTCCAGCTCTGTGAATGCTCAGCAGGGAGGCTTTGGCCAAGCATTTTTGTCAGTCTGAGCCTCAGTTTTCCCATCTGTAAATTGGGATAATTGGCATCAAGTAAGGCTGTTGAGAGGATTACATATGAAAACCCTGACCTAGCACATGGCACACAGCAGATGTTCAACTACATTAGACTGAAGAGAGGTTCTTCTTTTGCCACATGGATGTTTCTCAATCACTTGATGACCATCTTGTGACCACTTTTATCATTAAAGCTGAGGGAACCTGGATTCCCTGATGTGATGGGAAAGTCACTGGACAGAGTGTCAGAGACCCATATTCTAGTCCTAGGTCTCTAGGGGACCAGCTGTGTGTCTGCGGCAGGTCCCCTCTTCCCTGGGGGTGGGGCTTAGGGAGGGGTGGTTGTGGTGGAGGAATGTTGTCCCACCTGAAAAAACGAGATTAGCCTAAATCTCCAATGTTCCTTTCAGACATTTAACAAATCAGTTTTTTAAAGATTGGTCTGTCACCAACTCACCACACTTAACCTTACCCCTATTTCCACTGCTTCCCTGGTTCCTAAACAAACTCTAGATTAGAAGGTCAGTGTTGGCCCCCATGTAGTTAATGGGCAGGGACCTGCCTCCTAATTTAATGAAAATCCAGCCCGCCTTAGTGTACGGAAATTCCATTCATTTGTACTTTCGCGGTGACACAATCTGTCTCCAGTCGAGATTGTAATCCCTGCAATTTCCATGGTGCTAGTAACTATGGAGAAGTGTCTGAAGCATGGAAGTTCTTCACCCTGTCTACAATCCCAGACTTTTCTACCAAGCTTTATATTGAGACCAAGTGTCTTGCTTAGGCACAAACATTAATCAGATAAAATGTTAATTTCTCATTTTCCCCTCTCAACTGACTTTTTCTTTGTTATCTCTTTAGCACATATTTTTTGTATTTTCTTTTAAATATGATTTTTCCCAGTCTCTGGTTTTGTCCCTCTCAAATCTATTCTCCATAGAGTTGCTGGAGGAAATTAAAACCTAAATATGCAAAAATAATTATTCCTA
The DNA here is from genome assembly GCF_014108235.1 of Myotis myotis. Classification (NCBI taxonomy): domain Eukaryota; kingdom Metazoa; phylum Chordata; class Mammalia; order Chiroptera; family Vespertilionidae; genus Myotis; species Myotis myotis. The sequence continues at coordinate 48,748,898 of NW_023416401.1, forward strand.
TCATTATGATATCTACATATACTTATGTCTGCATAGTTAGAAATGGAATCCTTCAAGGTAATATATTGTGTTTTATTTATGCGTGTATTAGAGCATAAGGAGCATAACAGAAAAGAAAATACAATAGAAAGATGTTGAATAAAACAAAAGGTAATGTTATTTTTCCTAAAAGAATATTTAAATCATCTTTCTTGGGGGAGGGGAGGATTATTATAATTTCAATAAATTCAACTTATTGTATTCATTCAATAAATATCTGTTGACTACCTACTCTATAGCAGACACTGGTTATACAACACACTGGTTATAAACAGTGAATACCATAATCTGTGTCTTTGAAGTTTAAATTCTGATGGAGGACACCAATAAAAAAGGCACATGGAGAAAAATTAAGCAATGAATTATAAGGAATGTAGTGAATGGTGGTTGCAGTTTTAAATATTGTAGACATGTTTCTTTGCAATTTGATTTGAAAAATTAAGTAAGATGAGGGAGCAGGCCAAATTAGGCAGATATTTGAGAGCATGTTTTTAAAAATTTTTTATTGATTAAGTTATTACATATGTGTCCTTATCCCCACGTTACCCCCTATCCCCCCACTGTTTTCTGTGACAATTGGTTAGGCTTATATGCTTGCATATAAGTCCTTTGGTTGATCTCTCCCCTTACCCCCATACAAAAAAATATGTGATAAAGAGATAACAAAGAAAAAGTCAGTTGAGAGGGGAAAATGAGAAATTAACATTTTATCTGATTAATGTTTGTGCCTAAGCAAGACACTTGGTCTCAATATAAAGCTTGGTAGAAAAGTCTGGGATTATAGACAGGGTGAAGAACTTCTGTGCTTCAGACACTTCTCCATAGTTACTAGCACCATGGAAATTGCAGGGATTACAGTCTCGACTGGAGACAGATTGTGTCACTGAGAAAGTACAAATGTATGGAATTTCTGCACGCGGAGGCGGGCTGGATTTTCCCTACCTTCCTTCTGAGGTTTGACGGTCTGATCGATGCTTCTCTGTCTCTGGATCTCTTTTTGTTCATCAGTTTATGCTGCTCATTATATTCCATAAATGAGTGAGATCATGTGATATTTATCTTTCTATGACTGGCTTATTTCACTTAGCATAATGCTCTCCAGTTCCATCCATGCTATTGCAAATGGTAAGAATTCCTTCTTTTTTTTACCACAGCATAATATTCCATTGTGTAGATGTACCACAGTTTTTTAATCCACTCATCTACTGATGGGCACTTAGGCTGTTTCCAAATCTTAGCTATGGTGAATTGTGCTGCTATGAACAAAGGGGTGCATATATCCTTTCTGATTGGTGTTTCTAGTTTCTTGGGATATATTCCTAGAAGTGGGATCACTGGTTCAAATGGGAGTTCCATTTTTAGTTTTCTGAGGAAACTCCATACTGTTCTCCACAGTGGCTGCACCAGTCTGCATTCCCACCAGCAGTGCATGAGGGTTCCTTTTCTCCACATCCTCTCCAGCACTTGTCATTTGTTGATTTGTTGATGATAGCCATTCTGACAGGTGTGAGATGGTACCTCATTGTCATTTTGATTTGCATCTCTCGGATGATTAGTGACTTTTAGCATGTTTTCCTATGTCTCTTGGCCTTCCTTCTGTCTTCTTTCGAAAAGTATCTATTTAGGTCCGTTGCCCATTTTTTGATTAAGTTGGTTATCTTCCTTTTGTTAAGTTGTATGAGTTCCCTGTAAATGTTGGAGCATTCTATAGATTCAATGCACTCCCCATTAAAATATCAACATCATATTTCACCGACCTAGAACAAATTTTCTGAAAATTAATCTGGAATAAAAGTAGACCCTGAAAAGCTGCAGCAATCCTGAGAAAAAAGAATAAAGAAGGTGGGATCTTAATACCAGATATCAAGCTGTATTACAAAGCCACTGTTCTCAAAACAGCATGGTACTGGCACAAGAACAGACATATAGATCAATGGAATAGAATAGAGAACCTAGAAATCGACCCGAACCAATATGCTCAATTAATATTTGACAAAGGAGGCAAGAATATACAATGGAGTTAAGACAGTCTCTTCAATAAATGGTGTTGGAAAAATTGGACAGATACATGCAAAAAAATGAAACTAGACCACCAAATTACACCATACACAAAAATAAACTCAAAATGGATAAAGAACTTAACCATAAGATGGGAAACCATAAAAATACTAGAGCAATCCACAGGCAGCAAAATCTCAGACATATGCCAAAGTAATTTTTTCACTGATACTATTCCTAGGGCAATGGAAACTAAAGAGAAAATAAACAAATGGGACTATATCAAAATAAAGAGCTTTTGCACAGCAAAGGAAAACATCAGTAAAACAAGGAAGTCCACTGCATCAGAGAACATATTTGCAAATGTTATCACTGATAAGGGTTTAATCTCCAACATTTACAGAGAGCATGTTATTGGGAAGGGAATAAAAAATACTGTGACCCTGAGAATATAGTTTTCTGGTGAGTCTTTGTTTTTTGTTTTTTAAAATATATTTTATTGATTTTTTACAGAGAGGAAGGGAGAGGGATAGAGAGTTAGAAACATCAACCAGCTGCCTCCTGCACACTCCCTACTGGGGATTTGCCCACAACCAAGTACATGCCCTTGACCGGAATCAAACCTGGGACCTTTCAGTCCACAGGCCGATGCTCTATCCACTGAACCAAACCGGGTAGGGCTGGTGAGTCTTTGTAAAGTTAAGGAGACCACATGGTTAGAACCGACTTAGTGAGTGACAGGAGCTATGTGGGTCAAAGTGATAATGGACTTTTAATCAATATTACAGAGTTTTAGAACCATAGAGAAATTACATAGAACAAGGAGAACAAGGGCAACATTTACCCAAATTCAGGTCCAGGGGGCTGAGGGCTGAGGGAGACAAAACAGCTCCTCCTGAGTACCTGCAGAGGAAGCAGCATCCTTAAGGGAGATTTCAGTTTCATTTAGAATGACTTAAAGCTAATTTTTTGAGAAGAGAACATGGGAGTTTTATTTATGATGGACCATAAATTCCAGAATGCTCACTGGAGAAGTTTTAGGAGTTAGGGAAGATGGAAGACAGGGACAGAAGAGAGAAAATACGGACATGCATAGTGATTTAAATGTGTGCAGTGGGGAAATGTTAGAAGTCTGGGACTCCTTGTGGTGATTGACATAAACAGGTAATGGGCTTAATGAGATTAGTTCTGGCTAATCTTGAAGTAGACAGTGGTAATTAGGCTGTGACTATCTGGAATAGTTCCCATTTTACTTCTGCTGATAGAGGTATGGAGGCTCAAATGGAAGGTTCTTCTCCTGAACATATGGTCTTATTCCTCTGGACTCCTGTCAATTTGTTGTTGTTTTCATAGGAAAAACTATGTTTAGTTTAAGTCTAAAGATGAATAAAATATCCTATGATCAGAATAAAATTTTGTGGAACATAAAATATTTTAAAATGCTTAATTTATTCAAAACACTGAAATATACTTTCCCTAAATCTAAATTGTACTTGTTATGTCTTTATGATTTCCAGGATACTTAGTATATTTCCCATTGACTGCTAGAATTTCTACTCTTGAATGCATTCTTTCAGTTTAAGTCATATTGTCAGAAAAGAGAAGACCTCTATGATTTATACACATGGAAGTAATTTGTCCAGGTCCTGCAAGAAGATGTCAAGATGAATAGACATGCTAGAGGCCATTGGAAAAAATGCCTGGGAGGAAAACTGAGCAGGGAGTCAGAGGAGATGGGGAGATGTGTCAGCCTCAAGTGCAGATCTCAACCTGCGAAAGAGAGGGGAAAAAAGAAAGGTCTGACTTCAGTGTAGTTTGAAGACAATTTAATGAGACTGATTGGGGGTGGGGGGCAGGGTTCCTCAAGCAAAGTCTTCAGCCAGAGGAGTAGTGTATCTCATGAAACAAAGAACCTGCCATATCCTTTCCACACAGTCATTGGCTGGGAAGAGCCAGGGGGAGGTCACCTTGCTATACATGCAGGGAAGAAATCAAAGCACCACAGTTGAGGCCATCAGTCAAATTAGGCTTACTGCAGTAGGAAATCTGAGAGGCGTATTTTCTCATCTGCCACAGTATATTAGTATGCATTTTCAATAAGTTCAATTAAATATCATGTAGTGAGGGGCACGATATTATGCTGCAAAGACAAGTTTTGAAATAGAAGGAGGTGTTGGGCTGTGGGAATCCAGAAAGTAGAAAGAAGCCTTTTGGCAAAGAATGGTGTTATTAATTGAATTGTGTCTCCCCAAAAATCATGGTAAAGTCTTAACCCACACTTTCTGAGAATGTTACTATATTTGGATATAGAGCCCTGAAGAGGTGATTAAGCCAAAATAAGATCTTTAGGGTGTGGATCTTAATCCAATCTGATTGCTGTTCTTATAAAGAGAGGAAATTTGGACATGCAAAGAGAGCCCAGGGATGTGCACAGAACAAAGACCAGGTGAGAGGACACAGTGAGAAAAAAGCCATCTGCAAGCCAAGGAGAGAGGCCTCAGGAGAAACCAAACCTGCCAACACCTTGATCTCAGACTTTTAGCCTTCAGAACTGTGAGAAAATAAATTTCTGTTGTTTTTCATTCTTTCACTTGTCAGGGAAGGTCTATGAGGAAGTAATGTTTGAGCAAAGACCTAAAGATCTAAAGTCACAGTTATTATAAGTAGAGGAAAACAAGAGCAGAGGCCCTCAGTGGGGAAGCAAGACTGGGTGAGCACCTTTCAGGGATGTTGCAGGAGGAATTCCTATATTACCTGAGGTATTCCCAGGACCTCTGTGTGACAGCTACAGGAATCACCAGTAAGGGTGACTATTGTTTTTAAGTGTCACTGGGGACTTCCATGGAGGGTGCATGCTGTAAAACATGGCTGTTCATGTTTGAGTCAATATGCCTGAATAATCTTTAAACACCTTTCCTAATTGTATTTTGTAGAGTTTGGTTAAAATTCAATTTAGTGGAATTACATGGATTGGCAATTTATGTCATCCTCTTATCCTATACAATAAAAGGGTAATATGCAAATTGACCCTAACAGCAGAACGACCAGGAACCACAGGTCGCTATGACATGCACTGACCACCAGGAGGCAGATGCTCAATGCAGGCACTGCCCCCACAGGGGGAGCTCCACTCAGCCACAAGACCAGGCTGATGGCTGCGAGCACAGCGGCCCATGGGGAGCAGGCCTGAGCCATCAGTTGGACATCCTCCGAGGGTTCTGGGACTGTGAAAGGGTGCATGCCGGGCTGAGGTAACTCCCTCCCCCAGTGCATGAAATTTCATGCACCGGACTTCTAGTTTAAAAATAAAAAGCATGGAAAAATGCAATGTGTGACACCCATGGCAGCTATGGAGAACACTATTTGTAATATTTACCAGAAAACAATCTGATTCTTTTTAACTTTGCTCAAGAAGCAATGCCCTTAATCTTCCAAACTTATTAGAGCAGGTATAAATATAACATACTTGAAAGGGTTCTTTTACCTAGTTTAATAGAAGCAAAACAGATTTAGATTTCCCCCTCTATGATGCAAACTCTGTATGACTCTAATTAAGAACAAAGTATGTTTTTCATGTCACATGCTGAGAATTATCAAAATCAATCACCTAAGGCCCTCTTAAAGTAAATAGATACAGATGTAGGTCAGAAATAGCCACAACAATTACTAAAAATTTAGAAATTGATAAATTGAGGATATGTATCTAAAATGAATCATGAAATTTTTGATTTTGAAAAGAATCAACTCAAACTTATATTTGGATTAATATATAATAGCCATTTGCTCTAACAGAAAAAAACCTGATTGCCAGTCTCAGTCTATCACTCATTGATCAATTCTACTTTTAAGGCAAACCCATGTAGCAGTATATTTAGTTTACACTGTCATAGAGAGATTGTCTCAATAAGTAATGGAGTAATCACATGAGTTAAATTATGGTTTTAATTCTAGGAGAAAGAAGCATACAAATCTTGCTGAACATCAGAAATTAAAGACATTTTCTGAGTTAGTGATTCTGAAGTTGGAAAGAACAGATTGCCTAACATGTTTAAAAGAATTATACTAAGATATTTACTCAGTGATGCTCCACCTTTACGTCAGATTTGATCATTCCTTTTATACCATTGACATTAACATGAGGGAAGAGTACACACCATTCAGTGCTGTGGAACACTTCCAAAAAGCACTGATAAGTTGCAGTCGGTTTAGGTAGGAGGCATATGGAAACTAAAAATGAGGAAATGGTTATTGCCTATATACCTCTTTCTCCTTCTTTTGAAGAAAATGCCACAGATTTTGTCAAATCCAAGTTTTGGAGTATTTTTCTTTTCTGAAAACACACACACAAAAGAAAACAAACAAAAAAACAAATAGGCTTTATTTTAAATAGAAAAGTTTTCCCAAGTCAGAAACTTTCTTTAGAATTGTTTTGAAATATACAGGTTCTCAAGGAAAATTATCAAAATTAATTTTGCAACAGAGAAACATAATCATTTTAATGAGAAATCAATATGAATAGACATAAAATTATCCTTAATTAATGTTTTCTTTCCTCTGTTTATTAATTGTTTAAAATTCTTATAGAGCTATGTTCATCCTAGCCTTTGAAGTATTCTGCTTCTGTGGTTAAGATTGTGCCAGGATTTCCACTCTAATAAAATCTTTGTTTGGGGATTTATAATTTCATTTCAAGTCTTCCCTATGGAATGATATTTCATAGACAACCTTTGTTGGGGAGATAGCTTCTTTATTTTTAAATTCAGAGGAATATGCCAAGTAGGTTTTTCAATAATACATGTGTAGTTCATCTTTCCATTTGTAGAATATTGTATTCATTTTTTATAATTCAGCATCTGATTTAATATTAGGAATCTATAAAAATTGAACTCAAGAACACAGAAGGTCTACTGATAGGCACTTGGATAGCTTCCAAATCTTGGCTATTGTAAATAATGCTGCAGTGAACATAGGGGTGCGTATAATGCTTCTGGTTTCTTTGGATATACTCCCAGAAGTGGGCTTTTAAATTTTTGAGGTACTTCCTTATGGCTTTCCTCAGTGCCTGCACCAATCTGCATTCCCATCAATAGTACATGACAGTTCCTTTTTCTCCACATCCTCACCAGCACTTGTCATTTGTGGATTTATTGACGATAGCCATTCTGATAGGTATGAGGTGATATCTCATTTAATTTGTAGTTCTATGATGATGAGTGATGTTGAGCATCTTTTCATTTGTGTTTTGGTCATTTATATGTCCTCTTTGGAAAAGTGTCTATTCAGGTCCTCTGCCCATTTTTTAATTGGTGTTGAGTTCTATCAGTTCTTTATAAATTTTGGATATTAACCTCTTTCCAGATGTATCATGGATGAAGATGTTCTCCTATCAGTAGATGAGTGGATTAAAAAGCTAATGTACATTTACACAATGGAATACTATTCAGCCATAAAAAAAGAAGAAACTCTCACCTTTTTGATATCATGGATGGACCTGGAGAGCATTAAGCCAGTCAAAGACAAATACCATATGATTTCACTTATATGTGGAATCTAATGTCCAAAATAAACTAACAAACAAAAATAGAAGCAGATTCATAGATACAGAGAACAGACTGACCACTGTTAGAAGGGGGGTGAATTGAGGGGCTGGGTAAAAAAAACTGAAGGGATTAAGAAAAAAAAAATCATAGATGTAGACAATAGTATGGTGATTACCAGAGGGAAAGGGGGTGGGGGAGGTAGGCGAGAGTAAAGGGGGGATAAATGGTGATGGAAGGAGACTTGGATGGTGAACACACAATACAATATACAGAAGATGTGTTATAGAATTGTACACCTGAAACCTATATAATTTTATTAACCAATGTCACCCCAATAAATTCAATAACAAAACAAAAAAAAAAGGAACAGGGAAAGTCCTACCCAACCATCATCAAAATAATGCACAGAGACTTAACTTTTTGATACATCCAAGCCTTAAGTTTCTAAATAATTTAATGTGACCTTACATTCTTAGAGAAGCAGAAATTTCCTGAGGCTAAGGCAGTTAAACTTGCTTGGCATTCGTGCTATTTTTGGAGATAATAAGCTATTCCCTCCTTGTTCAGTGTCACAGACCCTAGTGTTTACACCATATTATAAAGCCTGATGACAGACAGCATAGCACCAGCTGGCAACGTGACCTTTCTCTCCTTCCCTGATTCCATACAAAGCAGGCACTTCCTTTTCACTCAGGCTTTTTTCACTCTCCCTCCTTGTAGTCTTGGCCTTAGCTTTTGTAAAACTAGTGATTTAAATGAGATTATACAGACCAGATACTGAAAGGCAAATAAAAGCTATTTATATTAGATGGTTGCCTCAATGCTTAGCTTCCTCTCCTGATGCCTGCACTGTATTTCTTTGGTTTCAAAGGCAGCAAAGTGGGAAGAGTGTAGGCTGTGACAATAAGCAGATCTGGATTTTAATTTGTGTCAAAACATGAGCTAGTAATGTAGGATGGCAACATGATTTGACCTCTCTGAGTTTCAGTTCCCTGGTCAGTACTCTGAGGATTAGAAAACCCACTTCTGACGGTATTTTATAAGTGTTAGAAAGTGACAGTGTTCAATCGGCATTTAGTGCATTGATTGTAGCTGTGATAATCATCACAGAAAAATAATATTAACAAAGACTTTAACTTTGATCATTTCAATATTTGCTAAGAGAGTTAATGGTCTAAACTACTTCATTTTCCACGTACTCCTGCTGTAGGATGAGAGGAAATAGTCACCAGGGATAATCTGGACCAATGTCACATTGAGAGCTGTCTCTTGAGAGTGCACTGGCAGATACTTTGCACTATTTACCATTTTTCTGCCCCTCTGTGGATATCTTTGTGTTGATTCCTGCATTCATTAGAGTCTTATCAGTGGTTGAAATAAATGAGAAAGAAAAAATACTTTTAACAATCCCTTAAAAAAAAAAAAAACACTACTAAAAAAATTCCTGAAAAAGTTGTTCGGATTAAAAAATAGAATGCAATTGTGGTTTCTCTATATAAGATAAAGCTGTAGAAACATCACAGCCTTAACATCAAAGAGCCCTGGGTTTAAATGCAGCTCTGCAATTCTTACGTTCCTTCCTTCAGGTCAGGAATTACATTGCAAGGGGCTCGCCCATCACAGACAAAAGGGGCCAGAGTTTCTGAGCATGATGAGCAATGGGACAATGTCTCCTCAAATGGTAAATCTCAAAGCCTAAACCTAGTTGTATACACTTTATCAGATAAAGTGCCTTCACATGTTGTGAGATCCTTGTGGTAATTCTTTTTCCCATAATATCAATGATCAACAGCTCTGTGAGGAACAGCAGGGCAAGCTATTGCAGGCCATGTTGAGAGCCCATTGCAAACAATCTAAGCTGGGGGAAAAACTTGAAATAAAAGCTACATTCTTATTTATTCTTTCCCATAGCTTATAAACTTCAGAGTAAGGCAGCTCAAATATCCGTCTGCATCCTGCTTTTATTTTTTAATATGTTTTTATTTATTTCGGAGAGTAACGGAGAGGGAGAGAGAGCTAGAAACATCAATGAGAGAGAATCACTGATTGGTTGCCTCCTGGGGATCGAGCCTGCAACCTAGGCATGTGCCCTTGACTGGAATTGAAGCTGGGACCCTTCAGTCCGTAGGCCGACACTCTCTAGTCACTGAACCAAACCAGCTAGAAATGCATCCTGCTTTTAAAATCCTCAGCGCTCAAAATCCTCGGCACTTGGTGGCTTGTCTGCTCGCTCACCTGCCTCGGTGAGACACAGAGGTATTATCTTGCTGAACTATCAGCAACCTTGGCTTTTCATCTCAGAAGGAATATGTGGTGACGCAAAAATCTTCTCAGGGTATTTTGTTCAATGAGATAAGTACACCCATCATTTTATTTATTTTTTTTAATAAAGTGTTATACCAAACACTTTCAAGTAACAAAATAACAATGAACTCAACAAAAATTGTCAACATTTCAGTTTACAAAGAAATATCCTTTTCTATTTTATTGCTGATCTGCAATTAAGGTCATCAGGAACTTCTAGAACACCCAAAATATAGGTCAAACAGCAGTTAAAAGTAGATTATTTTTTTTAAGTTTATGGGCTCTAGAATACATTAGTATTAAGCAAAATGAGAAGCAATAAGCCAATAATTATAATTGAGTTTCTATGAAATGGAAAGAATTATGTTAGGTATGAAAAAAATGTAGACCGTTAAAGTCTTTACCAGCAAAAAGCTTATTATCTAGCAATTACCTTTTTAAAACAAATGCCATATTGGGTGTTAGTTACCTGGAAAGGGTGTAAACCAAAATCTTAAATGTGACACTGGTCACATTCTACATTGTTCAAATTATATAAGGACAACTTCACTATATGCCTGAAGAAATTAGTTTTGCTTACAACAAAGTCTTCTAAATGAAAATTTTATCATAAATATTTTAAAAATAAGAATACTACATTCAAAACAAGAAATGATGAAAGAAGAGCCTTCAAACCCAAACACCTGGTGATTTCATTATCTTTTTGTTTTCCCCCAACTAGATTTTTTTTTTTTTCATACAGAAAAGTTATTAAGATCAGGTAAACCAAAAGCATTTTGCCAGCCAGGGGAATAAAAATGGTTCAGCATCTGTTATTTCCTCCAATGCTGCATCAGCAAGAGTTTTGTGGGTTATCAGATGTCACCCCATGTTCTCAATAAAATTGCTCCTTCATTCTCATGTAATATCAATAATGTCACCTGCAATGTTGTTTCTGGTAATATATCGATCTACCCTGATTAATTTGGAATCAAAGGAAGCAGAAATTGCTGATAATGGAAGTGCATTGAGTTGGTGTTGTTTCCAGTGGATAGTAGTAGTGCTTGTATATTTGTGGAAAAGAGAGCATGCAACAGACTGACTAATCACAGGGTGGGGCGAGCGAGAATAGATTAACCAAAGAATTTACATGTATACAGGCATGGCCCATGGTCACAGACAATAGTGCCGTGAAGGCCTGGGGATGAAGGGATCAATGGGGGGAGAAAGGAGGGTCATCTGTAATACCTTCAACAATGAAGATAATTTTTTAAAAAAATTGCAGAGGAAGATAAAGAAAAGAGCTCTGCCCTAGCCAGTTTGGCTTAGTGGATAGAGTGTCGTCCTGTGGACTGAAGGGTCCCGGGTTTAATTCCAGTCAAGGGCACATGCCTGGGTTGCGGGCTCAATCTCCAATGGGGGGCTTGCAGGAGGCAGCCAATCAATGATTCCCTCTCATCATTAATGGTTCTATCTTTCTCCCTCTCCCTTCCTCTCTGAAATCAATAAAAAAATATTTTTTTAAAAAAGAAAAGAGTTTCTTTTTTTATAAACCCAAAACTCGAACCACAGTAATACACTCAGAGTTGAGGATTTTAAAAAATGGAGAGGAAAGCAAAGAAAACAAATTGATAGGAGATACTAATTCATTAGTCTTGATTTTTAAAATTATATAAAACTAAATGTATAATAATTTTAGCAGAATAAAAAATACCTATTTCAAAGTGAAAAACCATCAAATCTAAGGGAAATAATAAGACAAATTCATCAAAATTAGAGCTATTAAAGAGATCTCTAGTTTTATCATTATTATTTAATGATACATATTATAGTTCAAAAGCAATGAGATAATATAGAAATCAGAGTTACATGCTAGAAATGAGCAGATATAATTATTTGCACATTCTGTGATTATACAAAAAATATGCATCAGAGAACTTGTCAAATAGAGACTTATGAAGAGGAAAATTTGGAATTACCATTACATGGGGCACTTAAGATGGGCGTTATTCTTTGCTACTTTCTGATTTTTGTCGTTATTGTGTTTTTGTCCCTTCTGCTGTGAGAACCAGCTATCTGGCTAATGACATGTAGATTGTGAAAGAATAAATGTAAGGAACTGATACTGTGCCACAGACTTGGAAAAACTTGATTTCCCAGGGGTATGAAATTATAAAATATAGAACTGGCTGCTACTAATTATTCTCTTATTATTTATTAAATCTAATTGCTATCTGTGTCAAATTCCTTCTTATCTTTTCATATGCCCTTCAAAATGAAACTGTGACTCTAGGACAGCCTTATTAAAAGGATTGGCAATAAAATAGTCAAAAAAAGGTGATGTGATCTTAATTAAGGTGGTTATTTCTATTCTACAATGCAGAGAATTCATGAGGAAACAAGTGCTGAGACCCAGGTTGGGGGTCAGTAAAAAGCTGAGAATCTCATTTAGATGATCTCAGGAATAGTTATGTAACTAGTTTTCTTTCTTTTAGAAATAGTATTAATTTTTAATTATCCCAGCTAATATATTATTGAATGGTCCTTTTTAAGCAAATAAAGTAGCTAAAAGCCAAAGGTGACATAGATGTAATTGTAAGTCTATACATAATATGCATTCTTTCCAGGTATTTAGGTTTCTTAAATAGCTTTTTCTGATTATAACATTCATACATGTTCATTTTTTAAGATATAGTCTCTAATACAATGTAATATAATTTCCTCCTATTTTCTTTAATAATAATTTAAATATTTTGGAATAGCTTTAAATTTAGAAAAAAAAATGATAATAGTACAGAGTTCCCATATACTCCAGACCCCGTTTTTCCTATTGTTAAAAAATTTACATTACAATGATATATTTGTCAAAATCAATGAACTAATGCTGATACACTATTATTAACTAAAGTCTATACTTTATCTTTTATTATCTTAAATTTTATCAAGGTCCCATCGAAGATACCACATTACATTTACTCATTTTGTTAGTCTCCTCTTTGCTATAACAGTTTCTCAAAAAATTCTTGGTTTTGATATCCTGCACAATTTTAACAATCTCTGTAGAACCTCTTTCAATTACTACTGCCTGATGTTTCTCCCCAGATTTGCTTAGAGTTATGGATTTGGGGGAGAAAGACCACAGAGTTAACAGGCCATTCTCATTCCAGCGAGTCAAAGGTACATACCATCAATGTGTCATATCACTGCTAATGCTAATGCTCCAAGGTAGAATTTGTCAGATTTCTCTCCAATGTAAAGTTGCTTTTTAACTCACCTTTTCATATTGAACTCTTTAAAAGGAAGTTACTAGCCCGGCTGGCATGGCTCTGTGGTTGAGTATTGACCTATGAACCAGGAGGTCACGGTTTGATTCCCGGTCAGGGCCTATGCCTGGGTTGCCCGGATTGCAGGTTCAATCCCCAGTGTGGGGCATGCTGGAGGCAGCTGATCAATAATTCTCTCTCATTATTGATATTTCTCTTGCTCTCTCCCTCTCCATTTTTCTCTAAAATCAATAAAAATAGACCTCCTGGTGCTTACCACAAGCTGTGTTCTTACACTGACTGTACAGAAATAGGAGGCAGAGTAAACTAACCCCTATACATCTCAGCTCAGGCTCTTTGCCTGGTCTCTGTTGTGAATGGGGAGACATTGAAAAAAATAAAAATAAAAAAAATAAAATCAATAAAAATATATTTTAAAAGTAAATAAAAATAAAAAATAAAAAATAGAAGTTATAAAACATAGTCCACAATTAAGGAATGAATAATTATGCTCACTTTGTTGAGAGTGTCTGTATAATTTATTTGGAATTCACATGCATAGAATATTTGTCTATTTTCCTCTTTTACTTATTTATTTAATCATTTATTTATATTGCTATGTACTCATGGATTTTTAAAAATACTTTGGTTTATAATCCAATACTATTTTTTTGTTGTTGCTCAAATTGTTCCAGCTTTGACCATTGGGGGAGCTTTTTCATTGTCTCCTGCGTCCTTTTAACATGCCCCCATCATTTTGTTTGTTTGTTTTTAGCAATTTCATACTTTCTGATACTACAAGTTTCTCCAGGCTTATTTTGTGTATGCTCTACCCAAGTCCTATGATCAACCATTTCTCCAAAAAGCCCAGGTTTCTTTTATTTGAGGAGGTAATAAAAACCATAATTGGAGCATTAGGTGTTCTCATTGCTATGGGGTGGTCATTTCTTTTAGGCCCCTTAAGCTGGTAGATGAAGGAAATATAGATGTGTATACTAACTGTAAATATACATATACCTATAAATATTTGTATGTATAATGATTTGTATCTATTTAAGTTAAACATGAATTCAGATGGATGTCTCCAACTCTAATGCACTACCACATGGATCTATTCTTTATTAATTGAAATTACATTGGTTAGTAAAATTATATGTTTCAGATGTACTATTTTATAATACATCATCTGTATATTGTATTGTGTGTTCGCCACCCAAAGTCAAGTCTCCTTCCCTCACCATTTATCTCCACTTTACCCTCTTCTATCTCTCCCCATTCCCCTTTACCATTGGTGATTTCTTTCATTAATTGACATTTGATAACTGGAGTGTGTGCCTACCATTCGCATAGGATGGATCTTCCAACTTTGTTGTTATCTTCAATATTGTGTTGGATATTCTATATTGTTTACATTTCTATGTAAACTTTAGAATCAGAACTAAGAGTTTATTGGGATTTTCATTGATATTATGTTGAACCTATACATCAAATTCATAAGAATTGACACTGCAACAATATATTCCAAAACAAGAGAATGTAATAGCTCCACATTTATTTAGGTATTTGATTTATTTCATATAAGTGTTTTGTAGATTTTTACAAAGAGAAATATATATATATGTATATATATACATATATATATATATATATATATATATATAGTTAGATTTATACTTAAGCATATTTTTCTTTTCTTTTCTTTTATTTATTTTTTGGTGCTGTTGTAAATGGTCAAGGAAAACAATTGGCTTCTATATATTGACCTTTTATCCTGTAACCTTGCTTTAATCACCATTAAATGTGTTAGCTATAGCTATTTTATAGGTAATTCTCATTCAGTTGAGAAAACTCCCCTCTATGCTTTGTTCAAATTTTTTATTATAAAATGCATTGTATTTTGTTAAATGCTTCTTTGAGGGTCAGTTGATATAATCATACAAGATAATTCTTGGTTTCCCTGTAGATGTAGTGATTTACATTTGCATTTGAACGTTGATCTAATCTTGCATACCTGGAATAAATCCCACTTGATCATAATGTATAATTCTTCTCATATCTTGTTGGATTCATTTTGATAATCTTTTGCTGAGGATTTTTTTCAACACTGTTATGAGAGAAATTGATCTGTAGATTTCCTTTCTTGTAAAGTCTTTCTCTAGCTTTGATATTAGGATAATGCTGGCCTCATTAAATGAGTTTGCCTTCAAATAATACTATGTTATTTCACTTGTAGTTGACGCACCTTATAATAGAGAATCCAAAATTCTTCCACCCTCCTTACCATCACTTTTTATATTTCAATTATCCATACAATTTAATCATCTAATATATTTTTATCATTGCTATAAACAAGTAGACACCTTTTAGATCAATTTAGAATGTGAAAAATAATTGAAGAAATAGGTTTTTTACAGTGAATAAGGAACACAATTTCCTTCAATGTTTTCATTATAGTCTCCAACAGAAATCAAAGAACTGAAATGGAATTGAAAAATAATAGGAAAGTACTCATTCTTTTTATTTTTATGACCCAAAGTACTCTTTTGGAATGTACTTGAGTAAGAGAATATGAATGTATTCCAAAATATCAGAAAAAGGGACACATTATGGAATATTTTGCCCTATTCAAGAGATTAAAACATACACTCAGTCTCACACATCCATTGAAAGTTGGCCCACAGGAAAACTGGGTGTGAATATAAAGCACCTATCATATAGACTATAAATACTCCTTTAGCTTCTGAAAGCTCTTTCTCTGGTTTAGTCTTTTTGGTTTTACATGATTGCTTCCGTACCATTAGCAGTGAGTCTATTCGAATAAAAATAAAAAGTAGCACTTAAAAATGCTCTTTGGCACTTCAAAAGGCCATATATTAGAGAACTAATTGGTATAGCTTTTACAACTTTCACATTGATTTTTTTCCATTGATTTTTTCCCCCCTTCTTTGAGCTGTCTTTTCATCCTGCTACTACTATGAATTCTGCTTCTCAGTTCTTGGGGAGTAGATTTGTGCAAGAGAAGATAGTGAAAGTGACAAGCTTCCCAAGAACTTTAGTTCTGTTCCATCCCATTTTAATTTCTTACAAGCAGAACTAGCTGAAAGTACACTGATCGGGCTATGTTGGAAATCTTTCTTCTTTCTTCTTCGGAGATTTAGGAGTCCCCTTGAAAATGAGACCCTCTGGCAGTTGGGCCTGGGAGCACTGAATTTCTGAATTGCAAAGAAGAGTCTCCCACCTTAAAAAATGTGTTTGAATGACAAAATTGGCCTTTGAAAGCCAATTTCCTTCTACACATAGTCATGAGCTAAATAAAAAACATATTTTAAAATTTCAGAAATTGGTATTTTATTATATTTTATATCATCTTTTTTTTTATTGCTTAAAGTATTACAAAGGGTATTACATATGTGTCCATTTTATCCCCCCGCCCTAGACAGTCCGCTAGCATCCCCTATCCCCCAGTGTCTTATGTCCATTGGTTATGCTTATATGCATGCATACAAGTCCTTTAGTTGATCTCTTACCCCCCTACCTCCTGCTCCCCAACCCTCCCCGGCCTTCCCGCTGCAGTTTGACAATCTGTTTGAGGCAGCTCTGCCTCTGTATCTATTATTGTTCAAAAGTTTATAATGGTCTCTATTATCCATGAATGAGTGAGATCATGTGGTATTTTTCCTTCCTTGACTGGCTTATTTCACTTAGCATAATGCTCTCCAGTTCCATCCATGACGTTGCAAATGGTAAGAGTTCCTTCCTTTTTAGAGCAGCATAGTATTCCATTGTGTAGATGTACCACAGTTTTCTAATCCATTCATCTACTGATGGGCACTTAGGCTGTTTCCAGATCTTAGCTATGGTGAATTGTGCTGCTATGAACATAGGGGTGCATATATCCTTTCTGATTGGTGTTTCTGGTTTCTTGGGATATATTCCTAGAAGTGGGATCACAGGGTCAAATGGGAGTTCCATTTTCAGTTTTTTAAGGAAACTCCATACTGTCTTCCATAGTGGCTGCACCAGTCTGCATTTCCACCAGCAGTGCACAAGTGTTCCTTTTTCTCCACATCCTCTCCAGCACTTGTCGTTTGTTGATTTGTTGATGATAGCCAGTCTGACAGGTGTGAGATGGTACCTCATTGTTGTTTTGATTTGCATCTCTCGGATGATTAGTGACTTTGAGCATGTTTTCATATGTCTCTTGGCTTTCTGAATGTCCTCTTTAGAAAGGTGTCTATTTAGGTCCTTTGCCCATTTTTTGATTGGATTGTTTATCTTCCTTTTGTTAAGTTGTATGAGTTCCCTAAAAAGCAATATATATAGACTTCTAATTTGTTGTCCTGTTACAACTACTTTCAGTAAATTATAAACAATTATAATAACACTAGGGGCCCAGTGCTTGAATTCGTGCATCTTGAAAGGATCTGTGGCCCACTAGGCTGTGGTAGGCACAGGGGCGGGTTTCAGCCCACCCTCCACAACTCCACCTGGCCCCTCCCACTGCAGCCCCCTGCCCCCTGTCTGCCAGAAGCCCTGCTCCCACTGCCACTGCTCCCACACACTGACAGTGCCAGCCCCACTGCTCACACCACTGATGGCATGGAGCAATTGGGCCTGGCACCAGAGGTGGCTGCAAGTGGTGGCTGTTGCCCTAATCGCCCCTCAGGAGTAGGGAGAGGTAGAGAAGCCCTCAGGGACAATCAGGGCCAGAAGCCACCGATTGCACCTGCTGATAGTGTCGAGTGATCAAGACCAGTGCTGGGCACCAGCAGCAGGTGCGAGTGGTGGCTCTGGGGCCGGCTGCTGGTGTGAGTGCCAGGTGGGACTGTGACATGCTGGAGCAAAGAATTTTCAGTAACCACCAGAGGTAGCCCCAATGACAGCGACTGATGCCCTGCCCTGGTCTGGTGCCCCTGCTCACCTGTTCCACCATCCCACAGTGGCCAACGCCTGCCATGTTCTGAACACGCCCCCTGGTGGTCAGTGCACATCATAGCGACCGATTGTTTGGTTGTTCGGTTGCTTGGTTGTTCCCGTTGTTCCACTGTTTGGTCTATTTGCATATTAGCCTTTTATTATATAGGACTAGGTGCCCAGTGCATGAATTTGTTCACCATGAAAGGAACTGTGGACCATGAGGCTGCAGTGGGCACAGGGGCAGTTCTTGGCCCATGCTTCCGTCATGGCCTCTGGTCCCCTCTCTGCCAGCAGCCCCGCTCCTGCTGCCCCTGCTCCCACATGCTGACGGTGTCCAGCAATTGGGACCAGCACCAGACACCGGCAGTGGGTGCAGGTGCCAGTGGTGGCTGTTGCCCCGATCACCCCTCAGGAGCAGGTGGTAGGGGGTCGAGGGGTAAGGGTGGAGAAACCCTGAGGGGCTATCATGGCCGATGGCCACCGCTCACACCTGCTGATGGCGCCGAGCAGCCAGGGCTGGTGCTGAGTGCCAGCAGCGGGTGAAAGTGGCGGCTCTGGTGCTGACAGCAGGTGCAAGTGCCAGGCGGGATCCAGAATGCAGAAGCACAGAATTGTCAGTAACCACCAGAGGCTCGCCCTGATGACAGCAATTGGTACCCTGCCTTGGTCTGCCAGCCCCGCTTACCTGCTCCACCATCCTGCCTCAGCCACCACCTGCCATGTTCCACGCTCTGCTGCCTGCTGCCAATGCCTGCCATATTCTGCACGCACCCCCTGGTGGTCAGCGCACATCATAGCGACCGGTTGTTCAGTTGTTTGGTCTTTCCAACATTTGGTCAATTTGCATATTAGGGTTATATGTATATAGATGGAATGTTAGTTTGAGGATGCACATTGCATTTTCTTTAAAACAATTTGAAAAATATATGTAAGAAATTCTTCTGAAACACATAATTGCTTCAGCCTTGCTATAAAATTGGGTGTTCTCTCCTTAGTAGTGATTCCATGGCTTGTCCCACTGCCCTCTCCCATCCAAATGAACTAATCACCTTCCTTCTCTGTTACTCCCATTCTAGTCAGTATTTTTACATTAAACAAAACATTTCGTTTTTATATTTGGCCATGCTTGAAATAAGGTGGGACTAGCCTATATAGGAAAAGTAGATCCATTAAAGATATATTTACAAGTGAAAATCAACAGGTCTTGGCAACTGGTTATGGGGACAGAGGGAGAATGACTTGGCAAAGAGTTCCCAACTTTCTGCCTTAAACTGCAGTGTGGTCAGAGGTGCCACTCACTACGACTCAAAACACTTGAGGAAGATGCAGTGGTGGAGTGAATATTATGAGTTCAGTTTTGGACATGGTGATTCTAAGGCATCCAATAAAGATGTCAAGTAGACAGTTGGATTTAAAAGTGCAGAACCTAGAAGAGAGAGCTGAACTGGACACATCATTTTGCCAGTTAACATCATGGTTATTGCTTAATGCTCTAGTGTGGCTGAAGTCACTTCTGAAGAGAGCTTGGAACAAAAAAAGTGCTTAGTACTAATATTTGAGGGACTAATATCAACGTTTGGGTGCAGGGGAGAATAAGCAGTTCTAAAGGACACTGAGAAAGGACTACCATAACAGAAAGCTATTGTGCAAGTCAAGAAATGTGAGTGCTTTCATAGTAGCAACAAACACAGGAGCTGAAAGGTAAATTGCACTGTCTTTGCCTTTTTTCATATAAAAAAGTAGTAGTTTCCTTCTCCAGTCTTCCTAATCCTCAGGTCTGACACCCAGAAGTAAGTATGTTCTACTTTTTTGGTTGTTTTAAATAAATGCATATCCTGATATATCTTGGTTTACAAAATTCATATAGTATCTCTTGAATTTTGTGTCTTGTATTTGAGTATTTATCT
Source organism: Myotis myotis (assembly GCF_014108235.1). NCBI lineage: Eukaryota > Metazoa > Chordata > Mammalia > Chiroptera > Vespertilionidae > Myotis > Myotis myotis. The sequence goes on from NW_023416401.1 coordinate 48,768,845, forward strand.
TCATTATGTAGTACCCCATACAATTCTGTGAGTTTCATCTTTCCAATATTTTAAACCTCTTATTGAAATCTTTTATATTACGGTTTTGGTCTGTTCCAAGAACTGTCTTTTTTCAGAAACCTTGTTTTTGCTGTTGTTTTAGTATTTTGTTTTGCTTCTTTTTTGTGATAGAAGTTTTTCCAAAACTCTGATGTTTTTTGGCTGTCTATGTATAAATAAGAACAAGACTCCTAAAAAGCAGATTGATATTTATATGGGGATCAGGCTTGTAGTTGGGCCACTTTCACTTAAGGTGATTGGAGGTGTACTGCCAGTCCAAGGAAGTCTTTTCTTTGGGGATTAAGGAGAATATTCCCTCTCTGTGGCATGTTTGTAAGGATGTGTGATATCTCCCTAGATTTCAGCAAGTTCAGGGTATAGAGGGGCTTGACTAGCTAATTTGTGGACTTTCTCTGAATCTTCCTGTTTCCATTATTGGAGCTTACCACTGTCCTCCACTGTGCCTGGAGCCTCAATCCTGAACGTTGCTGATTCTCTGTCTTCTGCACTCAGTCAGTTACCTCTCCTCTATCTGACTTCTACCTGTATAGCATGTTCCCATGTGTCCTCCACTATTGCTTCCAATCCCATTTTCTTTGTCCAGGAAGGTCTTTTGTTTTGATAGAAAGAAGAGAGAAATGCACACATTCACACCTTGTGTGCCTGTTCCACTATAAAAATCAGTGGTTTGTCTGCAATGCCTAGCATATCATGTGGTTCATAAAAAGTAACAAATGCATGGCCTGAAATGTACAGAACTCATGGTGGTCTTGACCAAATTAATAGATATTTTATGGAAAAATATTATCCCCTATGGCTATGAATATTATAACTGTGCCCTCTTCCTCTTTTCATTGTTCAATAATTTTCTGGCCTTTTGAAATTGTGGCAAAAAAGAATAACTTTTTTTTCCAATTAAATCTTTATTGTTCAGATTATTACATTTGTTACTCTTTTTTCCCACCATAACTCCCCTCCACCCAGTTCCCACCCCACCCTCTGCCCTCACTCCCCACCCACTGTCCTCATCCATAGGTGCACTATTATTGTCCAATCTCTTCCCTCACCCCCTCACCCCTTTCCCCCACCCAAGAATAGTCAGTCCATTCCTTTTCTATGTCCCTGATTCTATTACAATCACCAGTTCATACTGTTCATCAGATTATTTATTCACTTGATTTTTAGATTCACTTGTTGATAGATGTGTATTTGTTGTTCATAATTTGTATCTTTACCTTTTTCTTCTTCTTCCTCTTCTTAAAGGATACCTTTCAGCATTTCATATAGTACTGGTTTGGTGGTGATTAACTCCTTTAGCTTTTTCTTATCTGTGAAGCTCTTAATCTGGCCTTCACTTCTGAATGATAGCTTTGCTGGATAAAGTATTCTTGGTTGTAGGTTCTTGGCATTCATCACTTTGAATATTTCTTGCCACTCCCTTCTGGCCTGCAAAGTTTCTGTTGAGAAATCAGTTGACAGTCGTATGGGTACTCCCTTGTAGGTAACTGACTTTCTTTCTCTTGCTGCTTTTAGGATTCTCTCTTTGTCTTTTGCTCTTGGCATTTTAATTATGATGTGTCTTGGTGTGGTCCTCTTTGGATTCCTTTTGTTTGGGATTCTCTGCGCTTCCTGGACTTGTAAGTCTATTTCTTTCACCAGGTAGGGGAAGTTTTCTGTCATTATTTCTTCAAATAGGTTTTCAATATCTTGCTCTCTCTCATCTTCTGGCACCCCTATAATTCGGATGTTGGTATGCTTGAAGCTGTCCCAGATGCTCCTTACACTATTTTCATATTTTTGGATTCTTTTTTCATTTTGCTTTTCTGGTTGGGTGTTTTTTGCTTCTTCGTATTTCAAATCTTTGACTTGATTCTTGCGACCCTCTGGTCTGGTGTTGGGAGTCTGTGTAATATTCTTTATTTCAGTCAGTGTGTGCTTAATTTCTATTTGGTTCTTTATCACAACATCGAGGGTCTCATTAGATTTCTTGAGGATCTCACTACATTTATCGGCGGTCTCACCAGTCTTTTAGAGGGCCTTATTAAATTTATCGGCGGCTTCTAGACAGTTCTTTAAAGACCTTAAAAGTGTGGTTTTGAACTCTATATCCAACAGTTTGCTTTCCTCCAATTCTGTTGTTTGTGTCCTGTTTCTTTGTCTCGGCATTTTTTATGCTTCGCTGTGTCGATAGAGTGCCTTTCTGTGCTAAGTGTCCCAGTTACCTCAAGAATAACTTTTTATTAAGTGATATGAGACCACACCTATCTTGTAGGAAATTCTCTGCTTCCCTGCATGGTTTCTTCTATCGCAGATAGCACTAAGAGAAGAAAATAGTTTTATCCTGTGTTTGTATTTCATTTGCATCAGTTCTACTTTATATTACATGTCTCAATGGAACTTTAAGGGAAGGAAATCTAAAATATATCCCAAATAGAATTATCAATATGGGCAAATATATTTGCCAGTTATATATAGGAAAACAAAGGACAGTCATTTCATACAGCTACATTATTTTTGAATGGGAAAGAGTTCTTTAAAACCTATTCCACATGTAAGATAAAAATCAAATCCTAAGAGATGGCAGATAGATCTATCTAATTAGTAGCTGAACGATTCCATCTTCCAATTTCTGGTTCAGTATTTTTCCACAGTATCATGTTACATCAAAAATCCATCTGGAAGTCTTTTAGCTATCTTGTCCCATAGTTTTATAAAAATGTTTCCTACACAACTCTGCCCTTCTCACATTATGATTCATGAATTTGGCTTTGTATAAAATCCTTCTCATCACGCTCTCACATCATTTAAGATCAGTTGCTCCTTTGGAGAAACTACAGATTTCAGTTAAATGCTGCTCAGATAGCATTATGAGGACCATTTAAAAATTTTATGGCCCCACTTTTCTTTTTGATTCCAGGTAATCACATTGAGATATAACTTTACCCTCTCAATCCTCAATCTTTCTTTATTCTTAGGTGATATGATTTGCCACTGGCTGGTAGACACTACAAGCATAAGTTTATATGTTCACTTTCCCATATCTTCCAAAGAAATGTTTAACACTTTATTGGGAGAGTAAAATATTTCCTATACTAAATAAGGAAATATTGTGGCCAATCCAAGGTTAACAAGTATCTCCTACTTATTATATTGTTATGTCTACTCTAGTTTATGCTTTCAGAATAGACTGCCAAAGTTAATAGATATGAAGCTTGAGTCTTTAAAAATAGGATTCAGCAAGCTTTCTAACAGAAGCTGTTATATTGATACTGTAATTTCACTAATCAGCTTGCAACATTTCTCAAAGTGAAGGAAAACAATATATCCATGCAAATAAATTTACTATCTAATCTCCCAGGAAATCAGGTAATCTCTGTTCTTCCATTTGCACTGCTTAATAAATAGGTGAGCAGTATGGCTTATTTCATAAAGTTAAAACAGTTATGGTTATTTTTCTCTCAAAGTATTTGGGTATTCTTATATCTAATACTAAATATGACAATTATGTTATCTAATGTTAACTGGAAAAATTTTAATTCAAAAGGGAAGCAATAATATTGCAATATTATTTCAAGGTTGTTAATTGAAATGTGACCATATGGGTAGGGATTACTATATATAAAAATTCATTTTTGGCTATATCTCAAATAATTATACTAATAAACTATATTATGTATTAAATAATACTACAAAGAGTATAATTCATCTACAGAAGCTTAAGGCAGCAATTTTCAACCAGTGTGCTGCAAGAATTTTTAACAAATTTAATACCTGCCCTAGCCAGTTTGGTTCTGTGGATAGAGTGTCAGCCTGCAGGCTGAAGAGTCCTATGTTCAATTCTGGTCAAGGGCACATGCCCAGGTTGTGGGCTCGATCCCCAGCGGGGGGCATGCAGGAGGCAGCCCATCAATGATTCTCTTATCATTGATGTTTTTATCTCTCTCCCTCTCCCTTCCTCTCTGAAATCAACAAAAATATATTTAAAAAATGCAATACCTGACTATTTAGTCAGGGTCACTAATCTCTCTTTCCCTTAGATTATAAAATTTTAAAAAAAATGACAACAGCCAACACAAAAACTGTCTAGTGTGAATGAATCAACATTCCTATTTTTGTGTGTCAGATTGACAAAAAGTATAATATATAATTTGGTGTGCCACAGAATTGTATTAATTAGTTTGTGTATGCCATGAGATGAAAATGGTTGAAAATCAATGTTTTAAGGCCTTCTTTTGATTATTACAATTAACTGTATAAGGTTTGTACAATACAGAAAAGCATGCAGACATAAATAGAAATCACCTGTAATCCTACCTTGCCACCATATGAACTTTTAATAGTTTGGTGTTTTTCAAATTTCTCCCCCTTTATGAAAGATATAGGTTATATATAAACTAGAGGTCTGGTACATGAAAATCGTGGGTTCCCTCAGCCCAGCCTGCACCCACTCCAATCAGGGACCCCTCAGGGGATGTCCGACTGCCTAAACCAGGTATTAGATTCTGGGACTGCTGGCTTCTAACCACTCACCTGCCTGCCTGCTTAATTGCCCCTCACCCCTCTGCCTGTCTACCTGATCGCCCCTAACCTCTCTGCCTGCCTGATCGGCCCTAACTGCCTCTGCATGCCTGCCTGATCGCCCCTAGCTGCCTCTGCCTGCCTGCCTGATCACCCCTAACTGCCTCTGCTTGCCTGCCTGATCACCCCTAACTGCCTCTGCCTGACTGATCGCACCTAACTGCCCTCCCATGCCAGCCAAGTTGGTTCTGATTGGTTAGTTTCTATGATAGTCAGCATCAAAAGCTCCACTTCCTAGGCAGCCATTGGCTCCTCACAGTTGACCTAGATTTGGTTCTGATTGGTCAGTTTCTATGCTAGTCAACGTCTCTGGGCCTATCAATGGGGCCTGATCAGAAAGGCAGGGCTGATCAGCATTCCCAGTGGAGGCCTGGAGAGAAATGGAGGCATGGCTGTTGGCCAGGCTGGGAGAGAAAGAGAGGCAAGTTCTGATCAATGGCTGCCACAGAGGCTATGGATCAGACCCTGCCTCTCTCTCTGCAGGCTTCTCTCCAGACCTGTTCCTCAGCAGTCAGTGCTGGGTCAGGGTGCCTGCAGCGGCAGCAGTATGGTGGAGCCTTCAGTAGTTAGGACCCTGGCTCTTTATTATATAGACTAGAGGCTCGATGCACGAAGATTCATGCAAGAATGGGCCTTTCTTCCACTGGCTGCCGGGCACCACCTTCACTCCGGCCCGGAGCCGCCTTTCTGCCTTTGTTCCAGCCCAGAGCCTCCTTTCCGCCTTTCCATGCTGCCCAGAGGCCTGGAGCTCCTGGGGCAGTGGGGAACGCCTGTGTCATTGCCATGGCAATGACGCAAGCATCCCACCCCACCCCTGGCCCCAACCCCTCAGTGCTTATGTATGCAAGTTAACCTGCCATCTTTCCTGATTGGCTGGTGGGCGTCGCGAAGGTATGGTAAATTTGCATCTTTCTCTTTTATTAGTGTAGATATGAATACTTGATGCTGTGTATTAGAAATGCTATTTTTTACATATTAATTTGTACTCAGCTACTCTTATTTAATAAAGAGTATATTTTCCTAAAATATTGAATATTTAATTACAAAATGATTTTCAGTATTTCATTGCTTAAATATGCCACAATTTATTTCACCAAATTTTGTGGAACACTTTAGAAGTACTGTTTTACTTCTAAACAAACATGTTCATTACAAATAATTTTAATCTATTCATAAAATGATTTTCTGAAGGATCTCAAGATAGGAAAGCTTTACAGTGGTGTTTTTATATTTGAAGATTTTCAAGTTAACTGTCACAAATAATTAAAATGAATCAGGCAATTTTATTTTAAATATTTGCTTTAATAAGTCATCAAGTCAGTTTGGATATGGCTTGGAAAATTGTTGATGTTGTAGTGCGTTTAAGTCAGAAAATAACTTGACTGAAATTTTGCTTTACTGAAAATTACACCACGGTGGATATCTGGAAAGCGACATTTTTTATTCTGCTGTCATGTGCTCATGTTCTTTGTGAATACTGGAAAGATAATTATTCTTTTACTTCTGGAAGAAAACAAACATAGAGGGGAAAGAGACTGTTTCCTTGGATCTAGCGATAATTCTCGATCCATAGCTCAAGTTTTATAAGTAGATGTTTCCATTTTTTTGTGGAATCTTCAACAAGCACATTTTGGGGGCAGTGATTCAAATTATTTATTTCCTCAGAGACTAGTTTCACTTCATATAACAGGAAGCCTGACAGAAACCGGGTCTTCTTTAGGGGAAAGCAGTGCACGGGGAATGTTTGGAAGTGCAGGAAGTCTTTGGTTATGCTCTATGGAGTAGAAATCACTTTTTATTTAAAAAATAGAGTTTTCTCAGGGAGCTAGGCTCTGCTTTCTGCTAAATAAAGCAGATTGAATTTCTGATGAGGATTCTATGGAGCATATTGCTCTTTTGTTGACACTGAGATTCATGTGACTACTTGCCATTAATACAAATGGGACCTAAACACATCAATCCCTACATGCGAAGACTAAAGTGCTCTTCTTCACTGGGGCCCAGTGCATTATTGGTAATTACATTATGTGTCAATAATAATTACTTTTATTTTGTTGAACACTGCTGCTTAGAAACAAGCATCTTATTGCACTGCAAGGGTCATAAAAACTCATGAGAAACCTGGAGATTTTTCTTTCAGAGCTTTGTGGGGCTTAACCTAATGAGGAGAGATTTATTTAAATCTACTTTTGTTAACATTACTTGTATCTACTGCTGGCAGATGCAAGACAGAATAAAATATTTAACATATCTATATAAAATGAAATGTTTATAAGATTTATATTTTTCTCCAGATACAATTCTCTTCTAATGTGTCTCTAAAACAAATGGAAAATAATAAAAGGATATTTTAACATACAGTATATTCAAATACTGCCTTCTAAAATTACAACAACCAAGTTTTCCTGTTGTCTTATTTTTAAAATAATAATCTTACTAATTACTTGATAATAAATGGTGACTATATTTTTTAAAATAAGTTATTTCCATAGACATATATGTATGTACATATATATCAATAATTTATCATACCCTCTTTATGCATATAGCTTTCTTATGAGTTAAGGGTAAGTGTGTTTAGTTATGCCATATTTCATTTAATTTATGATATCATCAGTCTTAAGACAAATCCCTATATTCTGTACTATTAAGCAATACATTATTACTTGTTAAATTATTACAAAATACTATCTCATCACTTATCTGTTCATGTATTAACCATAAGATATGAAGAAGACTGTTTACAGATGCACTAATAGCACAGTCAAAACTAAAAAATTTAATAGTAAAGTAGGAGATATATGTTGTGGTATATTCATGCAAGGATGAGTGCATACAATAACCTAGTTTCATAAACATTACTTTTTTAATAAACATAAGTCTGTTCTCATAAAATATTATTTAGTGAAAGAAAACAGAAACTCATGAATGTATACCGTGTGATTCCATTTCTATAAAGTTCAAAAATAGACAAAATTAATCAATAGTGTTAATCAAAATAATGCTTACTCTTGGAAGGAGGCATGAATATATATTATATCCCTACATTCCCATAAAGTTTAAACACAGTGCAAACTATTTTATTGTGTTAGAAGTCAGAGTGACCATTGCTTTGAGGAGGACAGAGAGAGGATAGGTTTTTTTATGTAGGTGATACATGAATATATATATATATATGTATATATATATATATATATATATATATATATATATATAGAGAGAGAGAGAGAGAGAGAGAGAGAGAGAGATTTTTAAATTCCTTGCTAAATAATTATAATTTGTGTACTTCTCTATTAGTATATTATACTTCAGTGCAAAATTTTAAAAATCCTGTTACCCTTTTCCTTTTTCTGTTGTTATACCTTCTTCCTCCAACATATATTAGCCACGATGACAAAACAACATGTAAATATATATATAGAGTGGACTATGGAAGGTTGCTGATCACCCCTAACTGCCTCTGTTGTTATACCTTCTATGGAAGGTATAAATCAAAGTCTAAATAGAAACCTTTTTAATTTCTGCACTTCAGCAAAATAGACTCATTCAATAGTAGATTTTGTAAGAAGGTCATTTATAAACCCACCTGAAATAGCAGGGAAGATGCCTTTATGTTTAAAATTAATTTCAAGCTAGAGAATGCCTTTTAAGATGTCTTTATGTTTAAGATGAATTTTAAGTTAGAGAATGGCAACATCCAAGCAATCATTGCTGAATTAAGACATTACAAAATTATTTATCCAGTGCTTTTATGTCAAAATGAATTTTGCTTTATTATTGCCAGGGAGGGTACTTTAATGATCTGAAGATTACTTCATAACTAATGGGTCCTCTTAATTTTTCAAGTTCAGAATAGAAGTAAAACATATTCAAGAAGTAATATATAAACACTAAAATAGTCTTTCAATACAAACAGTCTTAATAAAATGAGAGAGGGAAGTAGGGGAACAAGTATATCACCCATTTTAAATAATAACCAGCTCCTCTCAGGGAACCAAAGTATTAACATTTACCAAATTCAGGGATTTTTTTCAACTAGCTAATATATATATTGACACGTTCTCTTTCTCAGCCCATTCCCTATGCTGAGCATCTTCCTCTTTTAGTGTGTAGTCTTTTTTACAGACAATACAATATCTGCTTAAGATATTTTTTATAATAATCAAGTAGTCATGAATTCTTGAAATGAAACCCAAATTGCCTATTATACTTGGCTGATACCCTAGTCCAGTTGTATATTCACAATATCATTTTTCTAGCATCTACTAAACTCTTCATGTAGGAGATTTTTCTAATTTAACTCCAAAAATATCACCTATTTCCATGTTTTATATAGTCATTATGTAAAAAAAATTAAGAATAAGAAAGCATTTTCATGTATGCTTGTAATTATTTTTATACAGCTCAGGTTTGCTAAATGTTTTCTTCTTATATTTTATCTCTAACCAGAGTTCATAACAGATAACTTTCCTCAGCACCATCTAGATAGAGCTCCTGCTCCTCACACATGTTCTGCAGCAGGGCCCCTCCAGGCTGCAGGTCAGCCAGGCTGCAGGTCGGTGCTCGGAACCAGGACATAACCTTGAATCAAGTCCTTTCTTGGGTAGCCTGTCCTCTAACGTGCCATCTGCCTCTCCCTTAGCATCTATGAGCAACACATTCAACTGCTTTCTGTTTTGTTTTGTTTTTTGGTAGATTTTGTTTTGTTTTGTTTGCACTTTGTTCCCCCTCACCCCCAGGAGAAAAGTAGTAAAGAATATATTGTTTAAATAAAAACTTGCAGAACTACATTGGAAGGAAATGCATATACAAACTGTATACATACTCTTTAAACATTTGTGGGTGGTTAGGAGAAGAAACAGATGAAAGAAAGAACCATGGCTAGAGGGAAGAGGTGGTGGGGGGCATAATGGCACTGGACTCTTCCCTGAGGATAAGCATCAGCCCCCTGACATGGAACACGAGGGCTTCCACACCTTTGCCTTTGCTTACCTCTTTGGCCTTTTCAAATATGCTTACCTTGTATATAACAAACATATTGGATCCTTTTACTTCCTTCACAACATACATTTCTTTGTACCTAGAATGTGATCTCCCACCCATAACTCTTTTTATAACCAACAGAAATTTATTTCTCATACTTTTGGAGTCTGGGAAGTCCAAGATCAAGGCACCAGCATGGTGAGTTCTGGTGAGGACCCTCTTCCTGGTTCATAGCCAGTGCCTGGCACTTCCTTACTGTGTTACCATATGGTGATGGGGTCGTGGATCTCTGGATCCTCTTTTATAAGTTACGAATCCCATTCACCAGGGCTCCAACCTCAAGACTTAAGCACCTCCCAAAGCCCACCTCCTAATACCATACCATTGCAAGCTTAGAATTTTGGGGTGACACAAACATTCAGACCATATAGCAGAATGAAAGAAGCTTTTTTAAATGATAAATATCAATTGTGTAAAAAGTATTATATAATTACACAACCCATATTAGCCATTGAGCTTATTTATTTGTGCATTTTAACAAAACACTAATTTTACATCCTTTTATTTTAATTTAATTATGCAACCCAGCTCATCTGTCATATAAGGTACATCAGTTCTTTGGATCTAGGTAGTATAGAATTGAGCTTATCAGCAAAAGTCAGAGCCAATATGTCCATTCCTAATTACCCTTTTATTAAGATAAAAAGACTTACTCTAATAATAAAAATGCTAAGGTTCCTGGAATATTAAGATTTAACTTCCCAAATGAAATTACTGTCATTTAAAATGTATAGTAGTTAAGTGAACAAATGCAGATTTTAGCTATTAGTTTAAAAAGCAAAGTCAGAAAAGAAAACATAACATTTGTAGGCCTGCAGTGGATGTCAATTCTTGTAAACATAACTTCGAATAATTTAATTGATGACATCCAGGTTGGCTAACACAATCCTGCTAAAGAAAATTATGGGATGATTCTGCTAGCCTTCGTTTAGATACAATCACGTTTATTAGTGTTTGAAAGTGGAAATTATAATTTAGCAATAGCTCTTCTGAGAATGGCTGTGTATAAAAGACTTTTAAAAGATTCCTATTACAACTTGTCAGGTTCTACTAAGGGGAAATTGAGTTGCATAGTTTTTTTTTGTTTTTGTTTTTCTTATAAAGAGACAGTGCTATGAGCTGAATGTTTGTGTCTCCTCAGAACACATGTTGAAACCCTAATTTCCAATGTGATGGTATTTGGGCACAGGGTTTTTCGGATGTAACTAGGTCACATGAGTGGAGCTCTCATAATGGGATTAGTGCCCTTATAATTAATGGCTTGCTTCTCTCTCTCTCTCTCTCTCTCTCTCTCGAGAGAGAGAGAGAGAGAGAGAGAGAGAGAAAGAGAAAACAGGAAAATTATCATCTGCAAACCAGGAAGAGGCTCCTCATAGAACCTAGCCATGCTAATACCCTAATCTAGGACTTCCCAGGCTCTGAAACTGTGAAAAATAATTCTGTTGTTGTTGTTGTTTAAGACATTGAGGCTTTGATAATTTGTTACATCACCCAGAGCTGATTAAGACTGACTTCTGGCACCCTAACGGGTTTGGCTCAGTGGATAGAGCATCAGGCTACCAACTGAGGGCATGTACCTTGGCTGCAGGCTGGATCCCCGGTAGGAGGCATGCAGGAGGCAGCTGATTGATATTTCTAATTCTATCCTTCTTCCTTCCTTTCTGTAAAAAATCAATAAAAATATATTTAAAAAAAAGACTTTGACTTCTGCTCTAGCTAAGATAGACTCCTAGCTCTGTAATATGATGGGACACTCAAAAGAATGGGGCTTAGCATAAGTACAGAAGCATGAAGAACGAAGCCTCACTATCAGTTTTTTCCAAAATTATTCATTTATTGCCTAATAGGTGATAGGCATTATGTTCAGTACTACATTTTTTAAGGAGAAAAGTCATCATTCTGGTTTTCAAGTACTTGACAGTTTAATGGTAGACAGACACTCTACAAACTATTACTATAGACACACTGCACTTTCTAAAGCTGCAGTGATAAAATACTCAACTTATACTATTGATAACACATCAAACTCACTCAGTTTTGACCAGAGATTACAAGATAGTCAGTGACTGATCAATCCTATATGAGATAAAAGCCTTTGTTCCATAGTCATTCTTATGTATTTCTCTACATAACTTGTCACACCAAATTCTACTTGCCTTTTGCCTAGGCATTTCCCCCAGAAAAGTTCCTTGACAAGAGATATCATACTCATTGCATTTACTGCCCCATGGCTAAAATCTCCCAAGGCTGGTTCATAAAACACACTAACAAATCTCTGTTTGAATAATTAAATGAGTGAATAAGTGGGGTAACTTAAAATAGAATCAATAGTATCTATAAAACTTAAATTGACATCAACTGTGAACCTTTCCTTTCGGGCACAAAAAGCTGTTCTAATCCATAATTTTGGATTTTCTTCTCTATAGCTTTAATAATTATTAAGAAATATGAAGATATGAATCAATGTAATAACCTAAAATATGTTCCAGCCTTCTAACTGCCTCTCCATTGTTAATTCAATTGAAGGTACAAAAACATTGGGTGGAATTAGTAAAAAGAAATATAAACAGTTTGAGACAGAATTCAAGACAGCATGCTGAGCAATTACCAATCTACATCAAAAACAATGGGCCTGATGTAGGCACCCTCAGAGTCAGCCTGTCACAATCTGTCTGCAGCAAACACAGAGTCACACGCTCTCGAGCACGCACATGGCCCCACAGCAGGCACAGCATGAAGGACACTCGCAGGGCTCTTCTTCAGATGCTTAGATTTTTATTAGAAAAATCTCTACATTGATATTTTCAGATGTAGTTAATCAAAATTGCATTTATGGCAGAGAGGACAGTATACCTACTATTAATCCCAGACACATGAAATGACGTTGCTGGGGAACATGTGGTTTTTTAACTCTGAAGCAATATTCACATTCCTTACATAAAATTTTGTTTTCTAGAGATCTTATAACCATCAAGTTATCTGGCTCCTCTTATCCCTAAATATGCTGTAGAATTTATATCTGTTTTAACAACTTTGGCTTAGGATGAGAATGATTATAGAATTTTAAAGCCCCTTTAACAGGTCCAAATGAAGAAGTGGGTTGTTATGTGTTGTTATTTGTTGCTTTTTAAGAGTTTTCCACTTTGAACATCAGAGTGAGGCTTTGGGTTTAGAAAAGGCTAGACTTTTCTCAGTCAGCAGAGATTAAAGAATAAGCAGAAAGTGTTAACTCAGAGAAAAACTGGGCGAAGACAGATTGCCAAGGACCTCCTCTTGAATCAGTAGTTTCATTTTCTAGACAAACATCTCCTAGTTTCTTTAATCCATCAGATAAGCCATTCTTGCAAATGTAGCCATTTTAATCCCTATGATCTCCATGTTTATATTTTAACAGTTATAAAACCTTGAAAATATGCTCCGTTTTATTCTTAGGCCGTTAGGTGAAAATGATGAGGCTATTCATTGATGATAGATTCAGGCTGAAGAAGGAATAGGCTTAGGCATTAGGAAGGCAGCTAACAGTTTGCTATCTATCTCCTCTACCAGACAGGTCATATTACAGAAATGTATGTTACTATTCCAACTGTCCCCCTTAGATATTAGATATTTTGTCTTCTGATCTTCTCAGAACACAGAGTCATTTCATTAAAAAATACAGTATCCATTCTGTTACTTGAGTTAAATTAGGAGTCCATGGATCAGGCTCATGTGGGCAAGTCCAATTCTTGGTTAGTTGGCTAAGGATAAATAATCAGAAGTGAGTTAAAATAGAATGTTTCTCATACCATCAAAAAAAGGAAGGCCCTAACCAGTTTGCTCAGTGGATAGAGCATTGGCCTGAGGACTAGAGGGTTCCAGGTTCAATTCTGGTCAAGGGCACATGCCCGGGTTGTGGGCTCGATCCCCAGTAGGGGTGTGTGCAGGAGGCAGCTGATCAGATTCTCTCTCATCACTGATGTTTCTCTCTCTCCCTCTCCCTTCCTCTCTAGAATCAATTAAAAAAAATATGAAAAAGAAAAAGAAAAAGGAAGAGCAAAACCAACCAAAAATAAAGTACCAACTAATTCTTACAGGTTTATTATTTAATTTAATAATGAAAATAATGCTAGCATTGCATTTTTGTTAACATCCGATCATTCGGCTATGCACTAAACATGCTTTAATTGGTTTAATCCTTATAAAAATCCCCTGAAGTAGGCATCCATATATCCTTTTAACAAATAAAGAAACTGAGACTTGGAGATATTGCATGACTAGGTGGAACATGGTGCCTGGTCTTATCTTTTACTTCCTGGGGTCAAAAGGGAAGAATTCTCCTGATTCTGGGGTGGTAAGCACAAAGAAACCACCACTATCTCTATTCTTCCAATGCTTGGCATGGTGGAAAAAGACCAGAAGGATGCCCAACTGAGACACTCCTTTGATCAAATGTTTATACAAGAGATGTCTTCTTTTGGATGTAAATATTTTCTTACTGGGCCATTTCCATGATGCCTAAAATTTGATTTAACTGCTGACATATATATTATTATATATTATACTAGGGGCCTGGTGCACAAAGATTCATGCACTGGGAGTGGGTCCCTCAGCCCGACCTGCACCTTCTCCAGTCTGGGAGCCCTCAGGGGAGCCCTCTCCAATCCGGCAGTTTCTGTCTGTCTTTGCAATCATATGAGCGAATTGTCTGAGACCTCAACTCAGTTTGGTTTGTTGCTCACAGAATAATAGAGGCTTTTTTTTTTCTTGGCTTCATTGGTGGAGCTTTCTTGGAAGTTTTAGGATATCTTCCCGCTAATTTTTCCTAGACACTCTGATTTTACTTATGTCTCTCACCTTTGCTTCCCCTCCATTCCCCACCACAACAGTAACTTGCTCCAGGCTCACTCTGCTCTAGGGCAGTGATGGCGAACCTTTTGAGCTCGGCGTGTCAGCATTTTGAAAAACCCTAACTTAACTCTGGTGCCGTGCCACATATAGAAATTTTTTGATATTTGCAACCATAGTAAAATAAAAACTTATATTTTTGATATTTATTTTATATATTTAAATGCCATTTAACAAAGAAAAATCAACCAAAAATATGAGTTCACGTGTCACCTCTGACACGCGTGTCATAGGTTCGCCATCACTGGTCTAGTGTCTAGGAGATCCATCTGCCACCAGAACTACTATTCCCAGAATTCCTGGTGCTCCCCATGCTCTTGATTTTCCCTTACTGCTCTGCCTCCATCCTATGGCCTCCCACTCTGCCAAGTCCTCCAACCCAAGCTGCTCCACTCTCTGCGAGCTCTCCCGCTCTGCTCTCTGCCCAGTGGCTAGGGGGAGCAACCGAGGGAGCCATGTCCCCCCAGGCTGCTGGCTCTCCCACTCTGCTCTCCGCCCAGCACCTGTGTATAAAAATTAACCCACCATCTTTGTCAGGTTAATTTGCATACCCACTCCTGATTGGCTGGTGAGCATAGCAGAGGGACAGTCAATTTACATGTTTCTCTTTTATTATATAGGATTGGTAAAATGCCAGAGCAGAAAACAGGACTGGATTAAGGGAAGAATTAGTCACCTGCCCTAAGGAGGTCACATAAGAAAATCTATAAAATATATTAATTATTTTTAGTTATTTTTTCATTAATCTTTGGGAAGACAAAGTATCCTTTGCTGAGACTTAAAAGGCCATGGGATGCTAGAAGTGAAAGGGATTTTTGTCATCAGTGAGACTAGGATTTCCTATTTTCTATACCATAGACCTCCTTTTCAGTATGAGGTTTATGGACATTTTAAATGCATAACATAAAATATGTGGAATTATTTTTTAAATGTATTAAAATAGATTATAATTTATCTAGTGCATAAATAACAAGATACACCAGTAGGTCTAATAACCACTGTAATTTTAGAGTTGTAATGAGCTTAAATGATTTTTTGAAATATCTAGGATATCTTAATGTGACAAAAAATATTTGTGATTTTTATTACTTATAAAATCACAGGTATTGCTAATATCTCTGTGTTTTATTTTCTACAATGAAAATGGAAAGAAATACTGAATTTCAGTTGGAATTCATTAAAATTCAGTAGTTGTAATTTTTTGTTTGAGATCACATACTCCTTCTCTTTACCCCCAAGATCTATCCACAGACAGGCACCTTAGGGTCTGTAGAACTCAGGTTAAAAACCTTTGACTTAGTCCAACATGATTATTTAACAAATGTGGAAACTGAGGCTCAGAGATTTAGAGGTTACCCATGGTCACACATTAATAATTATAGGCAAAGCTGAATTTAGAACTAAAATTTCCCAATTATAAATCCATTGTTCATTGTCCCATGCTGTTCTGTCTGCTGTGAAGTCATTTCAAATGAAGATGAGAAAAGATTTATTTTCGTTATTTTTTAACTATTGAATTAACTTTATTGCAATCTGAATATTTCTAAAGGCCTTGTAAAAATTGGGAAGTTCAGCAGAATAGCATCTAATAAAAGTCTAGTTCAAAAAATAAAAAAAAAAGATTATCTCAGGAGAAAAGGGATCAACTCTTTTCAGGTTTGACCTTTTTTTCATGGAACTGAATTTTCATCTCCCCAAGTCCAAATTAACTTTTTGATTTCATGTGAAAACACTGAGTAGAGCTAAATTCACCTAACTGAAAAATTGCTTGAGCTTAGAGAAAAGAACTATTTACTCTCCTAATTAACATGTTTAATTTTGAGGTAATATTTCTCATCAGATATTTCTTCTTATTTTGTTTTTCCTACTTTTGCTTTATTCTCTTGGACTCTCTCCATTTCTTCTACAAACCTGGTCCAAGAGTTATATAATTGCTTGAGAGTTCTTTATCATTAAATGCATTAGATTTTAAAAAACTTTGATTCAGAGCAGAATGTAAATTATTATGTCCATACAAGAAAAAGCATTTCAGGACACTGTAAATTACCTAGAAGCTGAGTATTTAATTTGTTTTACCCTTAAGGATACATTCTCAGAGAGATTGCATTTTTTTTTCAAATGAACAATTTATAAACAGGAGCATCTTACACCTAAAGTGTCCCCAGGTTATACTAGGTAACAAAAGCCCCTTATACCCTCTGATGGAACCCTGATATAACATCCCCAGGTCCTATGGGTGTTTATAGTGGGGGCTAGGATGTTCATATTTGGGCAAAATTAATTATTTGAGAACAACATTTATGTGATAGTATTTACAGAACATCAGTATTACTTTTTTAATGATTTGTTTTTCTTATATAATTGCTTATAGCTTAAATCTTTGACTAAACTACATGATAATAATGATGGTGATAATTTTCAGAAAGCCATTTTATTTTTTTAATTTTTATTCATTGATTTTAGGGAGAGAGAGAGGTTTGTTGCTCTACTTATTTATTCATTGGTTAATTCTCATATGTGGCCTTACCTGGGATCAAACTCACAACCTTGGCATATTGGGAGGAATGATGCTCTAACCAACTGATCCACCTGGTCAAGGCTCAGAAAACCCTTTTTAAAAAGTGACGCTTTTTTGGCCTTACATATAAATTATACATTCTATACAGCTACACAAGAACTGGAAAAGTTACTGGGAAAGACTGAGGGAATTAAAGAGTTGTGAGCAGAAAACCAAAGCCAAGTGACATGTCAACAATCTGTACAACAGCAGTGTAAAGTGTTGGTAAGCAGTTGGTGAAGCAGGATGTAGAGAGCCGTTGCCTAAATCCAGTTATTCATCCAGAAAATGTGTTGAGATGTCTAGCACTGCCAAGCAGCTCAATCTACCATGAACTTAAATGCTGCATGTGGTGGAATAAAGGATGCTTGAGAAGCAGCATTTACTGAGGTAAAGGGGGGTGTTGGATACATAAAGATGTGATTGCTAGAACACAGTTGGTGGGAATGAATGTTGTTTTAGTTTCCCTGCCTCACTCCTTTGTTTGTTTTCTTCCTTCTGAGTTGAGTGAGGTTTTTTTCTGAGCAGGATGAAAGGGTGATTTCTTTCCTGTGTTCTTGTCCAGGTGGATTTGAAGAATGAAACCATGGACCAAATGTGGTATATGAAAATGTGGAAATGTATTGGAAACAAGTACAGACTCACACATAGGGAGGGAGTCCCAAAGGGAATAGCCCACTAAGTCCCTTCCTCTAAGGTTAATAAAGGCTGCAGTTCTTTGTTTCTTGATATTCCCTTCTGACTGGTCACTATAGCAGCTTCAAAGCTCAAACCCTAAGTGGGCCCCCCCCCCTCCTTTTCTCCCTCTTCAGTGGTAGAATTCTGTAACTCCTGTGAAAATCTGTTTTCCTCTATCTCCCATTTGTCAGCATTTCTCTATCCCATGTGAAAGTTTGTTTTCTCTTTCTCCCCATACCCTGTGGCTTTTCCCTATCTTCTATGAATGGATGTCCTCCTCTCCCCTTACCCTGTGGCACCTTTTATTTTCCTTTGTGGATGTATGCCTTATGGCAGCTCCAAGCCCTCAACCAACTATGCCTTCCTCCCCCATGGACTCCCTAATTCCTAAAACTCCCTAAACCTGCCTATTTTACCCCTAAAATCTCCTTTCACTTTTATCTCTAAACACACACTTGTGTCACTCTTAACTTCCCTAACCATTCTGATGTGGGGTGTCCGTGTGTTCTAAAATGTGCATTGTCTTCTGTAAGCATACATTTTTAGTTTTCATTATTACTATAATATTGAATATCTTCCTATTTTCTTTACTTTTTTTCAATAAACACTGTATTTTTCAGGTCTACCCATGTTACTTTATGTTGTGTATTGCTCCATGATGTCCACCCAACAGATGTTTCCTATCTCTTCTCTTAGTGCAGATACATCCCAAGTTGCTTCCTCCTCCTTGACACAGAAATGCTGCTGCAATGAACATCCTTGTATATGTGAGAATTTTAAGTGTTGCACATAGCTTTGGCTTATAATATTTTGCATCTGAAGTGAATGTGTGCTTTTTCTGTGGGATATTTTTCATAGTCATGGTGGGGCAAAGGGCATACTAGTAGGAGCAAAGGGGTCACTTGAGTTCAACCTGTATTCCAAACTTTAACATTGTTTAAAAGCCGTTTCCTCCTCTGGTTGATTGGAATCAGTTACTTCTGTCAGATGGGGGGCTCTTCTTCTTGCCTGTAGGTGTCTTAACACAATGAATCTGAAGAGCCCTGGGGGCAACCATAACTTACAGTTTAATAGGACCTTCGCTATAGGGCGCGGCTATAGGGTTAAGCCTCTGACTGACCTGTTGGCAAAGCCACAAACAAGTCCCAGCTTAGAGGGCACAGTCCTCTTAGCATAATTAGGCTCGACATTATGACGCTCCCTAGATCTTATCTGGGTAGATAATGGGCTGAGGGAGATGTAGCAAGTGCTGCCAAACAAGTGAAACTCACAAGAACATTGTAACTATGGTGACCACTACCTTTTTACCTCTTGCTATAAAATAAAGGCTCAGCTTGCCTCTGGATCTCTCTCTGTGGCCGCAGCCAGGCACAGGAAGATCCACCTAGACCCAGATTATTCTCTTTGTCTGTCTTTTCTTCATCCTTCACCGCCCTCGCTCAGGCTTGTGAACCCTGGGCTGAGCTGGCTTGGCACACTTTGCCATTTCCTGTGGCTGGTATTATGGATGTAATTGTGCTCGCCCCCACCCCCTCCAAATTCATAGGTTGAAACTGTAACCTCTAATGTGACTATATTTGGAGATAGGGCTTTTAAAGAGATATTTAAGGTTAAATCACTTACAATCATCTATGTATTTATCACTGCTGCAATAGAGATTAAATATTTAGATTTACTGATATGTATAACAGTCATATATCTTCAAATATACATCAAAACATAGATCCTTAACTCCTCTTTTTATTACATATCCCATATCTTATCCATCAGCAGGCATAGTCACCTTTACCTTCAAAAGACATCCTGACATAAACACTTTCTACTTCCTTCAACACTAACATTGCAACCCAAATAGCCATTATTTCCCACCCAAAGTGCAGTAACTTCCTAATGAGTTTCCCTTCTTCCTCTCTTGCTAGTTCCCCCTCCTTCTCCCCACAGCCTGTTTTCCACACAGCTGTGAGAATTATAAGTCAGATCATGTCACTCTTCTGATCACATCCCCCGTGGCTTTCCATCTCAATAGGAATAAATACCTGCTATGATTTAAAAGATGTTGCGTGTGATCCTGTCGCCGGGAACCCCATTTATTTCACTTTATATAACTCTGCCCTTGCTCACTCCCCTCCAGCCTCACCAGCCTCCTGCTGCTCCTCAGACACAATAAGGTTGCTTTTACAGAGGGCGTTCTTGATTCATTTCCTTCAGTAGACATAGGCTTACTGAGAGTATTTATTTTTCCTTATGTGGCTTTTGGTAGTTAGTGTCTTTCAAAGAACTTTTCCATTTCTTCTAAGCTATTAAATTTGTGGACATATTATTTTTTAATGCCCATAGGGTCAGTATTAATGACCTATTTTTGTTTCTGATACTGGTAATTGGTATCTTATTTCTTTATTTCTCTATGACTAGAGATTTATTAATTTTATTGATCCTTTCAAAGAAGCAACTTTTGATTTCATTGATTTTCTCTCTTTTCCTGTTTTCATTTTCATTATTTTTGCTCTAGTCTTTATTTCTTTTCTGTTTATTAATATTTAAATTTCTCTTCCTTATCTAGTCTCTCAAAGTAAAAGCTTAGGATATAGATCTTAGATTTTCATCCTGTTCCAATACAAACATTTAACACTATGAATTTTTCTCTAAGCTCTGCTTAACAGCATCTCAAAACTCAGAGTTTGATTTTAATTTTTATTAGTTCAAATTATTTTTTTAATTTCTCTTAAGATTTCCCCTTGACCCACATGTTAATTAGAAATGTATTATTTAATTTCCTGCAATTAGGGGATTTCCCAACTAACTTTTTTTTTTTTTAAATTTCTCATTGAGTTACACTGTGCTTTGAGAACCTACTTCTATGATTTTTATTCTTTAATTTATTAAGGTGTGTTTTATGCAGCCTATCTTGGTGAATGCTCCTTGTGCTCTTAAAAAGAATATGTATTCTCCTCTATTTTGATATAATAGTTTATGTTAACTAAATCAAGATGATGGATAATGATCCTTAAATCAACTTTATTCCTGATTTTTCTGCCTGCTTAATCTATTGAATCCTGAGAGAGGCATGTTAAAGTTTCCAGTGAAATAAAGAGGATTTTTCTATTTCTCCTTTAAGTCTTACTATATTTTAATGTACTTTGACACTCTGCTATTAAGTGCATACACATTTAGGATTATTTTGCCTTCTCAGTATGTTGACCTTTTTATTGTTAGGTAATGTCCCTTTCATCCCTGATAACTTTCCTTGTTCTGAAGTCTACTTTCTCTTAAATTAATACAGTTATTCTGGTTTTCTTTGAATTTGTGTAAGGGTTGTATAAATTTTTCCATACTTTTATTTATTTGAATTTTATATGAAAAACAGGTTTTTGTAGACAACATATTGGGTCTTGTTCTGTTTTGTTTTCTTTCTTTTTTATCCTCTCTAATAATTTATGTCTTTTAATTGATGTATTTATTCCATTCACATTTAAAATGGTTATTGAGATAGTTGGGCTAGCATCAACTATATAGTTAGCAGTTTTCTATTTGTTGCATTTATTCTCCCCCCCCTTTTTTTTCCTGCTTCCTGCGGTTTTAGTTCAAGCATTTTATATTTCTACTAGAGGCCTTGTGCACAGATTTGTGCACAGATTTCAGCCTGGCCTTCGGGGATCAGGCCAAAACCAGCTCTCCAACATCCTCTGAGGGGTCCTGGATTGTGAGAGGGCAGTTCTTGGGTGACATATCCCGGAATTGGGCTCCCTCCTCTTTGGCTCCAGGTGCATCACCCGAGAACCGCAGCTGCCAAGTCACCACAGCTCGGCTGCTCCTATGTTGAGCGTCTGCCGCCTGGTAGTCAGTGTGCATCATAGCTACCTGTCAGACAGTCGAATGGTTGGACAGTCGTTTAGGCTTTTATATATATAGATTTTAACTGCTCTTTTATCATATCACTTATAATTTAAAAAATGTTTCTAATTGTCACCCCTAGGGTTTCCAATATATATATTTTAACTAAAATACCTCTACTTTCATATGATACCATATCACTTCTGCTGACAAATGGGAGAAAGATTTTCACAGGAGATAGAGAATTCTACCACTGAAGGGGGGTTTGAGCTTTGAAGCTGATATAGTAACCAATCAGAAGAGAATGTCAAGAAACAAAGAACTGCAGCCTTTATAAACCTTAGAAAAAGGGGCTTAGTGGGCTATCCCCTTTGGGACCCCCTCCCCACCTAGGAGTCTATACTTGTTTCCAATAAATTTCCACCCTTTTTCATCTACTACCTTTTGTCCTTCATTCCTCAAATCCACCTGGACAAGAACCCAGGGAAAAGAACACCCTTGTATCCTGCTCAAGAAAAACTACCCAACTCACTTCTATGGTAATGGGTAATACAGGTACCCTCTAACAAAATATTCCCTATGTTTACCTCCTATTCCTTATGACATTACTGTCATTCATTTCACTTATCCATATTTTTTAAAATATGTATTTTTATAGATTTCAGAGAGGAAGGGAAAGAGATAGATAGAAACATCAATGATGAAAGAGAATCATTGATTGGCTGCCTCCTGTACACCCCCAACTGGGAATCGAGCCCACAACCCGTGCATGTGACCTTGACTGGAATGGAACCCAGGACCCTTCAGTCCACAGGTCAATGCTCTATCTACTGAGCCAGTGGTCAGCAAACTGTCTCGGCAAACTGCAGCTCGTGAGCCACATGCAGCTTTTTGGCCCCTTGAGTGTGGCTCTTCCACAAAACACCGACGTCTGCGCATGGGCCACAAAGTTCCAATTGCACTGTACGTGTGTGCCCACACGTGGTATTTTGTGGTATTTTGTGGAAGAGCCACACTCAAGGGGCCAAAGAGCTGCATGTTTGCTGACCACGGCACTGAGTCAAACTAGCTAAGGCTCCATATGTTTTTTTTATCCCCCAATATATTATTACTATTATTACTTTAAACAGGTATTCTTTATGTCAATTATGAATTAAAAATAAATTATGTTTATTTATGCTATCATGTATTTTTTTCTTTGACACTCCTCCTTTTATTTATCAGAGTTTCTGTCTATCTCATTTTCCTTCTCCCTCAAAACTTTGTTTACATTTTTTGCCAGGCTGGTCCACCAGTGATGAATTCTCTCAGAATTTGTTTTTCTGAGAAGTCTTTATTTCTCTTTAACTTTTGACAAATAGTCTCCCTGTATAAATAATTCTAGGTTGGTATTTATTTTGTTCCACCCCTTTAAATATTTCATTTCATTTTTGTTGTTGTTTGTATTGTCTCTAATGAGAAGTCTGATTCTTAGACTTGATATGCTATAACTAAGGTCTGTGTATTTTTCCTTATTCTGACTTTTTATATGTCAAAACCAAGATCAGGAGTCCTCAAAGTTCATAATTTCATAACTTCATTTTCCCTCTCAAAGTTCCTGTGAGCTGTAGGGCTAATTATTTCATCTCAGGGAGGACAGGCTATATTTTTTTTAAATCACAGATGTGGATCTTTTAATTTCAAAGAACTTAGTGACATATACATTTATGACTAAGAAAATACTAGTGTTCTGTGTTCCATATTATATCTGTGAGGTGTTTTTATTATATTCCTCTCTTGAAGGTTACAATAAATTGGCTGAAATAGCTTGCTCTTCATTTATTTATCAAATATTTATGAAGAATATACTATGGGCTGAGCATATACTATGGGCGGTGGTACCCTGCAGATACCACAATAAATAAGACAAATTCATGTTCTAGGAGGCCCCAGGATTGAGTGGGAGGGGCAGAAACCTAAACACATCGTTTAAATACTTTGAGGTAAACGGCAGAACAGAGGTTTAAATAGGGTGCAATTCCAGTTTAAGGAAAGAAGAAGTAAGTTGGGAAAATCAAAGTTGCTTTCTCAAAAGAATTTGTCTGGTACAAAACTTAAAGGGCATGGAACAAAATTTATTATACAATAATCGTAAAAGGATTATTTTATAGGTAATATAATTTGAATGTATATATTTGAGACTTTTTAAAGGACAATTACTAAAATGATATATCAAATTTCAACTTGCATCCACATTAAAGTCCAAAGTTCAAAATGATATTGAATGTTGTGAAGAAATGAGATCTTTGATTTTTGCCAAAGTATGTTTAGCAGGTTGCACACAAATTGGGTAAGTTATATTATTACCCCAAAATTATATGTTTCAATAAAAATTGGTTTAAATGCTTACAAACACAATGATATTTAGTTACTTAATACTTAGTTAATACCAGAGTCCTGAATCCTTCCTTTTTCTTTAAAACTTACCACAATTTTTAAGAAACTCATCAGAGTCTATTATGTCAGCAGAGCCACTCAAAAAAGAAAATAAAGAAAAGAAAACATACCTTACCACATGTGCAGATGATAAATACATACTATTGACCAAAGCAAAGGGGAGGGTGGAGATGGGAAGGATTAAAATATGTACTTGTTCTCACAGTCATTTCTTTCCCTATGGAATAAAATTGCACTGTGAAATCTCTAACATCGTGCACATTGCTTTGAAATTGTATCTTGTGGGTGTCTTCATGGTCAAGGCAATAAAACGTGATGGATTTCCAGCCTCTATGGCTTCAGGTAGGATAAATTTAGGAAACAATTGGGATGTAATTGAGATCAATACCAGGTGCTGACAAACTATACAGTGATCTCACTGATGGATGAGGAATAAGGGTGAGCCCATGGGTAACCCCCCCCCCCTCCACACACACACACACATACCAAAACTGCTGTGTGTGTGTGTGTGTGTGTTCCCTCTTCAGTTAGAGGATAGCAGTGAGGGGAGGAGTCAGCGACAAAATTCATCTGTGGCATGTCAAGACTCTCAGTTACCAGGGTCTCTGTTAGATTGCTTGTAAGTAATTCAGTGCGGAATGATAGTTTAAGCTGTATGTTCAGCTGAGTACCTTTGGGTAATGAAGTAAGTGTTGGACAGATTTGTCTGTAGCACTATTGAAAAATAGAGTCATTCAGAAAGAAAATCACCTTGCCACCAAATGTGATAAATAATACCCAATATTTATTGAGAACTTACAATATAGAAAGCATCTATTTAATCCTCACAACAATCTTTAAAATCAGTCCTAATCTTATTCACCATTTTTTTACTAGTATATCCATGAGTAAATTTCAGCCCAGAGAACTTAATAAGTTGCCCAACCTTTTACAGCTAATAAGTAGAGATACTGGAAACGAAATCCAGGCAGAAGGCGTCCAGCACCGAGTGATTAAGATAATGCTGTCCAAAAAAGACACTGGGAGCTGGAAGAATTGCAAGATGTTCCCCTGAAAGCCGTGATTTTGACTCTAAGTACCAGAATGTGTCTTAATCTGTTTCCATGTGTTTACAAGCATAAGCAAAAGTGTGTCTGTGTTCATCACATTCAAGGATGCAGCCTTCTTTCTTGTTTTAAAGGTTAGTACAGACCATCCCAGCTTCTCGTTTATTAGCTCCCCGATTGCCAGGGTTCAGCTCCTTCTTATGAAGTAATTTGCTGAGTTCAAAGATCAGAAATGTAAGGCAGTGCCTTCAAAGGCCACAGTGCTGCATATTCTGGTCTGTCCTCTACTTCCCCCTCCTTCCCTGCATTTGTTTCTCTTTGATCTCAAGCTAAATATCAGAATCTGCCTTTTAAAAAGACTTGAAGTGCCTTTCATTTTCTGTCAGCTGCCGGAGGAGCAACAACTTCTGCATCTTACATGAAAAAAAAAAAATTCTCTCTAAAAATAGCTTTGGCTTCAAATATCCCCTGCAAAGCAGTTGAAATCATTTACCTTGAACTCTGAGAAGACAAAAGAAGGTAATTGCATGGGTGAGCCATTACCTGCAGCAGGGTGCAGGCAAGGAGTCATTAAGGATCCAGAAAGGCTGTAACAGAGCATTTCCTGCTTATGGTTCTGTGGGAGGAGAGGTCAGGGCCCCGCAGGCTCCTTTGGGCCATTCACATCCCTTTTTGGATCATGAACACTCACCACATCAACATACACTCCTGGTTGTGCCCTGGTGGTTTCCTTCTGTGGTTCTCTCCTTCCTCCCACTAATGCCCTAAGTGCTAGGAGTAGAAAGTGCCTAAACAATTAATTTCCCTTGTTCCTTAGCTAAAAATACACTCGTTCAGGGGGAAAATGCATATAAAATCATAAATGATGTTTTAATTAATAGGGCAATGTATGAAAGCTTTCAAATCCAAATTAGACTCCACGCTATGATATACATCTAAATGCACATGAACCTTGATGTACCTTGCTCATGGGAGGTGTGCACTATAAGTTATATTTAAATATGAGTTAATAAATTAATTTGGGTTTACATTCTCTCTTACTGTGAGTTTAGAATGTTCACAGAAATTCCATTTCTAAAAATATATGTTTTTGTGTTTTGTTTTTTACAATGAACTGTGTCAAGTTCAGGACATTGAAAAAAAATTCACTTAGTCACTGAAAAGCACCACTGTATTTAATACCAGCTATGGCATGTTACTCATTCATTGTGATCATTTATTCCTGAACCTCCCTGTTTCTTTTCTGTACGCCCTTCTAATCCTGCCTCAACTCCTTAGTTCTTAATTTATTCCCTCAGTAGATGAGGTTGTAGTGGGTTTTTGAACTTCTTACCACATTCTTTCCTGCAAAAGCAATGACATAAACAATAGTTATACTCCCACAAAAACCCATACTAAATCTGAAATATTATGTATTTTCAATAGTAATTTTTCTTGCTAATGTTCATTTCAAGTCATTTAGGCAAGTCATTTAACCTCTGTGGGCCTCAATTTTCCCATCTATACAATTAGGGGCTGGATTCCATCTATGACTCCATTGGCCTCAGAGATCTGTGGTGCCATTTATATTGCATTATGAATTAGATGGTGGGATAAACTGAAAGCCTAACCATCATTGCCAACACTGCTTCAGGTTTCATTCTGTGAAAATCTAATTGGCTGTACCTTGATAAAGGAGCCAGTTTAATGTGGCAGTTACTGAGATCTATTTTTTGTATTTTGCTTTTAAGTTGCCATGTAGTATATAAAACTAAGGTGAGTGAGGTATAGATAGGAAGATCAGAAGGCTACTAAGCACTCTCAGGTAGAGTCAAGTTTATGTCAGAGTAAGAACACAGTGCTGTTGTGAGCATGTTCTGTGAGGTCAACCTGAGTTCAAGGTCCTGCATCTTCACTTATAGCTCTTGGGTGATTTGGAGCAATTTATGTACACTGAATATGCCTTGTCCATAAAGGAGGATAATGACAGCACCTGTGTATAGGGTTTTTATTAGGATTAAATGAGGACATGAATTAAAATAGCTGGTGAGCACTTAATAAACTAGAGCTATCATTATCATGAAAGATAATACTTAAAAATGTGTTTCAAATCAGAAAGCATAATGATCCACTATATTATCTTGATTTTTCCTTGAGACTTGCATTGCAACTTTTTAAAAAATATATATTTTATTGATTTTTTACAGAGAGGAAGGGAGAGGGATAGAGAGTTAGAAACATCAATGAGACAGAAACATCAATTAGCTGCCTCCTGCACAATCCCCACTGGGGTTGTGTCTGCAACCAAGGTACATGCCCTTGACTGGAATTGAACCTGGGACCCTTGAGTCTGCATGCCGACACTCTATCCACTGAGCAAAATTGGTTAGGGCGCAACTTTTGTTTTTATAAACAACCAACTCTGATACCTATCTTAGATTTAAATATTTTTCTTACATGTGCTTTTGTTTTTATTTTATTTTTCCAGCTTTGTGGAGATATAATCCTATATAATAAATGGCTAATATGCAAATCGACCAAACAGCGGAATGATGGATCACTGTGATGCGCACTGACCACCAGGGGGCAGATGCTCAACGCAGGAGATGCCCCCTGGTGGTCAGTGTGCTCCCACAGGGGGAGCGCTGCTTGGCCAGAAGCCAGGCTTATAGCTGGCGAGTGCAGCTGCAGTGATGGGAGCCTCTCCCACCTCCACAGCAGTTGGACATCCCCTAAGGCTCCTGGACTGTGAGAGGGTGCAGGCCAGGCTGTGGGACCTCCCCCCATCCCCCAGTGCATGAATTTCATGTACCAGGCCTCTAGTTGATATATAACATTGAAGCATGGGGTGCAGGGAGTGGATTTCCCCCTTGTGGGTTCTTGTCTCATGAAGTTTGAAGAATAAAATTCATGGACTAAAAGGATTTGTTAGTGAAAAGGTGGAAATTTATTGGAAGCAAATACAGACTCCCACATAGGGAGGGGGGTCCCAAGGGATAACACATTAATTGCCTTTTTCCTAAGTTTTGTAAAGGCTGTAGATCTTTTTCTCTTCATGCTCTCTTCTAATTGGACCCCCTCCCCATTTTATGATCCTGTGCTTTTTTGATTGGTCATTTTTTGCAGAATATCAGCTTCAAAGTCCAAAACCCACGTGGTGCCCCCCTCTACCTCTCCCCCTTATTTTGTAATATTCCTCTCTCTCCTGTGAAAATCTGTTTCCCTCTTTCTGCCATCTGACAACATTTCTCTATCCTCTGTGAAAGTTTGTTTCCTTCTTCCCCATATTCTGTGACTTTTCTTTATTCTCTGGGGATGTATGTCTTTTGGCAGCTCCAAGCCCTCAGCCTATGCATTCCTCCACCATGGACCCTCTTTATTCCTAAGACTTCCTAAAACTGCCTATTTTATCCCTAAAATTACTTTCAACATTTTGTAAGTTTAAAGTGTACAATGCAATGATTTGATATGTGGGTATTTTTGTAAAACAATTACTACAATAAGGTTAGTTGACACCTTCATCACCTCACATAATTACCATTTTGTTATTGGTAGTGGTTTAGTGAGAACAGTTAAGAGCTACTCTCTTAGTAACTTTAAAGTATAAAACACAGTGTTAATAGTAGGCACTATATTAGATGCCCCAGAATATATTCTTCTTATAACTGGAAGTTTATTTCTTCAATAAGAGTATAGGGAGAAACAAAAATTGCTTATCACTATTATTATTGAGCATGAATTCATTTATTTTCAGTAAGTATACTACTGAATACAAGCATTTTTTTCTGTGTGAATTTGGGGTTGATATAAATATTTAAAATGAAATAAAATATATCTTATTAAAAAATAGAGAAAATTCTCATATGTTTTCAATACATTTTCTAAAAATAAGTGCATAATACATGTTGATAATGGGATGAAAATTTTAAACAAATGTAATTTTCTCCAGTCTATTGCTTTCTTCTCTAGTTCTCTAAACTGAGCTAAAGGCCAGAAGCATGAGCTTTGAGTGCTGGGGTATGGTAGACATTGTAAGGAAATAGAGACTGAGGTCTCAGAACTGTAGTTTTTTCTGTTCTGCCCAGAGAAGCCAGCATATGATACTATCTTCCAGTAATGCTGATGAATCATGAAAATGTTATTGATTACTGATATATGGAGTGCTAGTTACATTGCTATGAAAATGTAACATGTAGAATATGTGGAATAGGGGACCAGAATCAAATTTTCAAGGATCAACTATAACACATTGGAAAATAAAGACAGAAAATTAGAACTTCTGCTTGGGAGAATGTCAGGAAAACCTGAATACAGAATAGTGCTATGGAACCAGATTTTTGAATGAATATGGGGACCAGGGAGGAAGAAATATTATGATTACAAAGCATTACATATGTGTCAGGTCCTTTAAGACAGGTCCCATATGTTATCTCATTTAATCCTCAGAACAAACTTCCAGCTTTTGGGTGAAGAAATCACCACTAAAAGGAGTTAAATAATTATGGCCCAACATCACTAATGTTATATTGTGCAGGTGGAATTTAAATGTTTTTCTAGCCTGGGATTTCTCCTATGTGTGCATCAGAGTAGGAAGTGAGAAAGAGGAGGCAGTAAGTAAATATCGCTACAAAAATGTTTATAGCAAAAATTTATATATAAGATATTGACCCCCAGGTTCAGGGCTTTTCATTAACAACACTTACTGAGTATCAAGTATATACTTTAACCCGTGATTATGTTCTTGGAAAAGAAAATAACAAGACTTTTATTATTTTTAGACTATAGAGCTTTCATTCTAAGTTTGCATATAAAGTAGCAACAGAACGTTGTTATAATATTAGAGTCTGTGTGCAAATTACTACAGAACCATGCTGAAGAGGAATTTGAATTCTACTTGGGAGATCCAGAAATAATTTACAGAGGCGGTATTTGACATAAATATTGAAGAATGACAATTTCAACAGATGCAGAAAGAAGATGAATATCACAACAGAAAATAAAAATATGAGCTTAACAGGGCAAGATGTTTTATGAGCCAAATATAGTGTGGAAAGAGTAAGGTAGGTAGGGAATCAAGAGAAGGTCAAGAAATGAAAGGGAACAAGGAGTTGGAGCTGAATGTAAGCAGCAGAATGAGTAAATCATGGCTCAAATGTGAGCAAAGGGCAGAGAAATCACTTTGAAGGTTGTTAAAAGAATGTTTCAAAATTATGATAAAATTCTGAGTTAGATAAATAATTGTGGAGATTTAGAGGAAGATATAGAAACATTTTAAGAGCAAAATTATCTGAGTTTAGTGGCAGATCAAATAGTACATTTGAGGAAGAAAGAAAGGGCAAGGTGACTCAAAGGTTATTGGGAAGAGTGATATCACCTGATTTAGGAAATGGGAAAAATAATACAAGTTGAATTTGGGACATTTGGCTGGAGGTGCCTTGTAGAAAGTTTTAAATGGAGTTCAGAGAATAAGGCATGGCCTGAGGCCTTTTCTCACACACAGTTGAATTTCAAAAGAACAATCAAACCTAGGTTAAAATTGAGGATAACAGTCAAGCCCCCTCTTATTCATGGTGGAAGAGCAGGTGTGTCATTCATTAATACAGAGGAGAGGTACTTTGATGAAGGAAACTAGAATGGCCTTTGTTTTTAGAGAACAAAATCCAGAAGCTGGTGAAGCCAGATATAAATGAGAGTACAAACAAAAGACTTTGATTTAGAAATGAAGAGGAGTGTTCATTTTTAGAAGCCAACATAAAGGAAATTATAGATATACTAGAGGCCCATTTCACGAAGAGATTCGTGCAATAGACCTTCCTTCCCCTGGCTGCTGGCACCAGTTTTCCTCCGACACCCAGGACCCAGGCCTTTGCTCTGCTCTGGCCGCAGCGGAGAAGGCAAGCCTCTTCAGTCTTCAGTCTTCAGTCTGCACTCTGCACCTGCATATGCAAATTAACAGCCATCTTTGTTGGGTTAATTTGCATACCCATCCTGATTGGCTGGTGGGTGTAGCAGAGTGACACCAATTTGCATGTTTCTCTTTTATTAGTGTAGATGATGGAGATGAAGAAGAAGAAGAAGAAGAAGAAGAAGAAGAAGAAGAAGAAGAAGAAGAAGAAGAAGAAGAAGAAGAAGAAGAAGAAGAAGAAGAAGAAGAAGAAGAAGAAGAAGAAGAAGAAGAAGAAGAAGAAGAAGAAGAAAAAGAAGGAGAAGAAGAAAAAGAAAGAAGGAAAAAAAGAAAGAAGGAAAAAAAGAAAGATGATAGATAGATAGAGAGATAGATAGATAGATAGACAGACAGACAGATAATAGGTAGATGATGGTAAAGATGACCACAATTGATTCTTCTGAATTTCAAAATAAAGCAAATAGACTTTGGATGATAATGATGTATCCATGTGATAGATATACCAACTGTAACAGATATACTACTCTGGTGGGGATGGTTGATCATAAAGGAGCTCATGTTTGGAATCAGGGAGTATATGGGAAATCTTTGTACCTTACCCTCCATTTTGCTGTGAACCTTAAACTACTCTAAAAATATGGTCTAAATTTTAAAAAAATAAAATGAAGTTAAAATCAGCAGCCAAGTATGTTATTAGAATTACAATTAAAGTTATAAAATTAAAGACATATCTGGTACAAAAGTGTGAAACTATTAAAACAACAACCCAAACTAGATGTGTAATGCTGCAGAATGGAAGGAAAATGAACTTTTAAATTAAAATGACTTGTGCTCTAAACTCTAACTCTGCCTCTTAATTAGCCATATGACTCTGGGCAAGTGATTTAACCTCTCTGAGCTGATTAACATCCATTTTACCAGGTGTTACTATGAGAATGAATGAGATAATATGCATAATATATCTTAAAATGCCTAGGAAATGATTAATAATTAATAGACATTATTATCACTATTATTGTAACACCCACTCTACACAACATTCCCACTGCCTTAATTAATATGCTATGGATATCTGTCTGCATTCTTTCATTATACCTTGTATCTTCCTAAACCCTGAAGGAAAGGGGTGATGGAGAAGAATCCATTTTGTTATTGTTATAGTTGCCAAGTTCCAGTGAAGCTGAATTTAATTTAGAAAGTAGGAATATGAACACTTTTACAGAACTTGATTGCAGTCTGGGAAGAAGAACAGAGCCTTGGGGTCGTGAGACAGTCAAACTGAGAGAAAGGTTAAGTCGGAAGGGAAACACAAATGTAAGAAAGGTCACAGCTGAAGTGGCTTTTCCCACACTTCCTACCCTGCCCACTTCCATCAACGATCGTGTTGGCTAAACAGAAGAGGATTCACTGTGAAGCCTAGGGCTGCCGAATGAAGCTTAGGCTTTGTTTTTTAACACACAGTGGTTAAATCTACTGTTTTATGAATGTCTGATGAACTGAGTTAAACTGAACGCTTTCAGTGTGCTCAGCACAGTCCTAATTACCAGGTTAAACACAACACAGATGATCTCTGCCGTAAAGTAGCTTTGAGTGAAATGTAGTTGCAACTAAATAGAGAAAAACGTTTAAAAAGTAGAGGCATGAAACAAATGCTGCTACTACTCCTGATAATAGTGATAGGCAATATTTGTTAATAATCATCATGCTCCAAGCACTGTTAGACTTTATGTAATTGTCAGCATTTACTTTTTAACAACTGTAAGTTACAAATCATCATTTTGATTTTAATGATGACTAATAGGTATTAAAGGAGATATGCTGGATCTCAGATGCATAGGATTCTTATCAAAATAACTGGCCAATAACACGTTTATAATTTTAAAAAACCACAAAAACTGGAGATATTACTTTGAATAAATGGACAACTGCAATTGTTTTCCAATGCAGTTCAAAACTGTATAAGAAGACCAGGACAGTACCAGTTTTAATAACCCATGGTACAAGGAATTTACTTCTTTATAGGTTCATAAAAATGTGTTTATACCACCAGTAATTTAAAATAATGATGCTACATGCAACAGCTATTATTGTAATACATAATTTAAGTGGACCAATAATTAAATAACACTTTAAGTTATTTCAACACTTCTGTCATGTATTTCTTAAGTGAATTACCATATATCATCAAAGCCTCACTTTTCTTTATTATTTAAAACATTTTCTGAAATGAGGATTTCCAATAAGCATGTTATAGTGAAAATGCAGTGTATATTTCTCTAATTCTTTTTTTCTATGACCTGAATATTAAGCAAAAGTAAACAATAGTAATATATAAAAGAAAGATTATCTTCCTACAGTGCAATCAAGTCAAGAATGTGTTCCATTAGTGATTAGCAAGGTGCCTTTTTCATCGTGTTCAGATGAAGAGAGAGTTGGTTTGGGCAATGTTTTTTTTTTTTTTTTTTTTACAGAGATCAAGTCTGAGCATGGAAATGAATACAGTGGCAATTCTGCCCATAGCATTATCATTCAAATTAGAGTTAATGCTTTAATGATCACCTTATAAATATTAATATACTCATTAGTTCACTTTGGCAATGGTTACTTTTCATATTCTACCCCATAAAAGGAGAAGAAAATGTCAGTAGGTTAGTCTGTGTTTGACAGTTCACTGAGGGGCCCTTCTTCACTATTTTACCTAGGTTTAGAGAAAAAAAAATGGAAGCAATAAATGTAAATGAAGCAGTTTAGCTACCACATAGAGGATTCTTGGGCCATACACAGGATAATGTAGTTATTTAGCCTCCTAAATATCAAACCTAAAATAATAAAAAATATGTAAACTTATGTGATCTAGATAATATCTGTTTTATACAAATTCAAGTAATAAACTAAAAGATGATATAAAATCAGACTACATTACGAATGAATGGGGAAAATGGGAAGGTAGGAGAGATGAAAGAAGGGAGAATGGAACAAAGAAATGGAAGGAAAGATGCAACACAGACAAGATAGACAATTTCTTGAAGAACCATTTAAAAACTCCAATATTCCTGTGTGTTTTTTATTTATTACTGCTTTTATATATTACTAGTGGCCCGGTGCATGAAATTCGTGCACTCGGGGCGGGGGTGGGGGAGCGGTCCCCCAGCCTGGCACGTGCCCTGTCACAGTGCGGGAGCCCCGCGATCCATTGCCCCAAAGAGGTAGGCCCTGCCCACCTATCCGGGCTCCTTGATGGATTGCCCCAAAGAGGTAGGCTGGAGCCAAGGAGGCCTGCAGACCCCTGGGCGGGGCTGTGGTGGAGGCCTCTGGAACTCCGCATGCCTGTGGACCTCCAGGCCGGCTCAGAGGGCAGGGGCGTGAGCCTCATGTCCCTGGCCTCATAGCCAGGTCGGGGATGCAAGCCTCATGTCCCAGGGCCCGTTGCTAGGGTTGGGGACACGTGCCTCATGTCTCCAGGCCAGTGCAGGGGGAGGGGACACAGCCTGCTGATCAGTCATTATGTGATGGCATCCCGACCAATTTGCATATTATCTTATTATTGGATAGATATCCTAAATACTAAAATAAGAGTTTCTTTTGAATACACAAAATCAATTATGCCAACCATACCTATTTGTTCATACTTCATTATGAAACATTACCGAAAGGTTGGATGTAGACCAGGAATCTGAATCTGTTTTGTGTTGAGTGAGTTTGCAGAGTCAGGGTCATACAGCAATGCAGAAGTACTGTGAATACTCATCAGACTCACCAACAATTTTTTCAGATGTCACTCATTCTAACTCCTGGAACAGTGCCAAAACACAGGATAGTAGAAAATGTAGGGCTGAAAGTGTCATTAACTTCTCTTTCCTTCTAATTTTAATTTTTTCCAGCCTTCTGATTTATTTCAGATCTGAAATTATAAACTCCTGATTTATGGCGTGGATAGTTTCTTATGTCCCATGATAAAAACACTTATAAGTAAAATAATGTGCTTTTGAGCACTGTGGCTATTCAGAGTGACGGGAGCCCAAGCTTTTTGCTGCAATATTGTGTGTACTAATGTAATTGTAGGTGGGTAAGGGCATATAGCTCTGAGCAAAGCATGGGACTGGGTTCCTTTGACTTTCAAATCCCCACTTCTATAACCTTTATAATATGGCACATATCCAGTCATTCAGACATATAGCAAATATATATAGATGCATGCATAATTAATAGACAACTGAAGGCCCAGAATAAATTGTTAAAGCTCATGGTAGGAAGAGCAGCCTTGTGGCATGATGATATTTGTGTTGCTTGCCTGATAATTGTGCACCACTAAGAGAAACACAGTAATGTTGTAATTAACACTTGATACATACCACATTTAATTACATAAGGCAGCCTTGCTTGAAGGAATCTGTGTGTAAGTGTGAGTGTGTGCATATGGGTGTCTGTGCAGAGTGAGTTTTAGCCCCTAAGGAAAGAGTATACTTTCTCTTGATAAAGTGCCTGGCTGCTCTAGTTCAAACTTGCTGCTTAATGTGTGAGAGTTGGAGAGAAAAATGAGATACAAGGGAGAGAAGTTAAATTGAAAGGTACTTTGGATGCTGTTCCGGGAGAAATAATTTAATGATAATGGACAGTAGATCTGGCAGCATGTTGAACCCCAGCTAGAAAGGCATGCTGTTTATTGCTAGACAAATACTCTGATAGAGGGAATTCTAGGAAGGTGTTCATATCTGGTAAGTGATCATTAACCCTCCTTTCAGGTCACTATTTATTTTTTCCTGGAGCATTTCTCTAAGTGGCACTCTGGATGGTTATGAATGATTGACTTTCATGGT
Source organism: Myotis myotis (assembly GCF_014108235.1). Taxonomy (NCBI): domain Eukaryota; kingdom Metazoa; phylum Chordata; class Mammalia; order Chiroptera; family Vespertilionidae; genus Myotis; species Myotis myotis. The sequence goes on from NW_023416401.1 coordinate 48,804,638, forward strand.
TTATTTTGTTTATTTCCACAATAATCTATAGCCATTCAGGCTCAAACAAAACAGAAAGTCTAAAGGAAAACTGTATAGGAGTGTTGTTCATTTTCAGTGCCCATTCATTCTTTTCCAAACGTCAGTCACTTCTTAATATTTTCTGGCTTTTAGGTACTTCCCACTCACTCTCCTGGGCCTGTCCGATTAAATGGGCTTGCTTTGGTCCAGAGCTCACCATCTGAGACCCTGGAGGTGAAGTCCAGCTGATAGAAACTTTGTTTGAGGGGGTGTGGGTAGGCATAGCAACTTTCTTCATAGATCTTTTTCCCCTCTTTTTTTTCTACTATTTTTAAAAAATGAATCACTTACTAACAATGATGATTGAGATAGTTCACATGAAAATCTAGATTCCTGGCTCCATTTCAGAAGTCTGCCCCGTCAGACTTCCACTCCCACATGGGGCCACTCTGTTGGAGAAGAGCGGCAGTTGCCCCTTTGACTGGGCCACTGTGCACCAGGCATCCCGAATCAACACTGACTTCTAGCTCCCTCCATGCGCTGCAGCCTGAGCCATCCATCATCAAGCTTCTGCTCTTGCTTTCCTTACACCTGATTCAGTTTCCTCATTCATGGTACCTGCTGGCTTCTGTAGGTGTTTGAGGTTTTCTTAACACTTGTTGTAAGCATTGCTTCCCTTCCCTGCCAATTCGCTGGCCCCATAATATTAAGAGAAATCAAATGAGTGTCCAAGGTTCTATCCTAGCCATGTTGCCTCCCATTTTTGTAACCCCAGTATCTGCAACAAAGTTTACAGCTTTCCAGCTTCATTCTTTTCTTTAATTTGTAAATACAATTCTTCAAGCCATATTCTAGTTGGACAATAATAAATTCAGTTGCAAACTTTTGGAAAGGATCTGGGCATTCACAAAGGTGACTTGGTGGGGTCAGAGCTGTTGAGTTTTTTTCTATCACACTTGCTCAAAACTCCTGCTTCCTCTTATCAACAGTGGATGACCTTGTCTTGAGCTCTCTGAGTTTCTATAGCTGTTTCTGATAACCTTTTTCTGAAGAAATGGGCTTAGTTCTCCCTTCATTTCTCTAGCTAAGGAATAGCATGAAGCTAACTTTTAATGATGGTGTTTGACAAAGTTTGCTGATGGCTTTGATGGTGAATTAGGGAAATGACAAGAAATAGCTCAACACATGGACACCAGACTGGCTTCTCAGGCATCAACCTGCTGCTGTGCCGCTATAGGCTTATGCCTGACTGCCTTCTCCATCTCAACATTGCTCTCTTTCCTCATTTTCAAGTGAAATCTGAACGACCCTCATCATTACAAAAACTGTACGCGGAAAAGAGATATATTTTTTCAATAGAGGCTACAGTGGTAATTGTTTATTCATAAAAAATATAAAATAAAAGGGACTGAACTCTTAGCTTTCAGCACAGGTAAAAAAAATCAACTGTGGGTAGATGGTGTATCCATAACGCTTTTATACAACTATATAGGAGAACTTAAAATGTTGGGTAGATTCCAGGCAGAGAACATATTAATCATAATGGAAAAGATGAATAAAATGCAGCAACATTAAAATGGGTAAGTTATTTTTTAATGACAACATAAAGAGAGAGGGTGGAAAATAAGCCAAAGAAAAAACACAAGGTGGGTAAAAGTAGGTTTACAATTGTGAGTACATGAAACAGAATTTATTCTTGTATTATTAGTTGTTTATTAATCATTGTATTTTCCATATAATAACTGTAAACCTACTTTTGCCCCTGTATATAGTAGGAGTTTTTTCAAAATATACGTTTTATATATATATATATGACAGATATATGATAGAAAACTGAAAAAGTATGTGATAGGGAACATTCACACATGAATATAAACAGACTAGGAAAACAATGAAAAATGGAAAAATAATTGTTCTAAAAATATTTCACAGAAAATAAAGCTTTCATACTAAAGCTTTCATAGCCAATAAAGCTTTCAACCTTCATATAAATTTCCACCACAATAGGACAGCATTACATATAGGGTTGCTATGTTAGCCAATAAAAATATAGGATGCTCTATTAAATTCGAATTTCAGATTATTGAATAATTTTTAGTGTATGTATGTCCTATGTAATATCTGGTATATAGTTATCCTATATAATTATTTTTTAATCCAAGATTCAAATGTAACTGCGAATTTTCTATTTTATCTATAAGCCTTAATAATTACACATCCATCCAAAGGGTAAAAGTTGAAATGTTTGATAATACTAAGACAAGAGTGTAGAGTAACTAGAATCCCTTACTCTATAGGTAAGGGGAATAAATTGGTACATACATCCACTTTGGAAACCATAGTTTGCACTGTCTTCCAAAAGTGAAGTTAAACTTACCCTGTGGTCCATCAAATCTGCATCCAACATATATACCCTAGAGAGTTTTATTCAGATTATTAGTATGCTTGCATCAATATTGTGAATAAACTCAAAACATACATGCACTACCCAATGTTCATTTCCAGCATAATGATAAATATTGGTATATTTATGTGATGGAATATTATATAGAAATAAAAATTAAAGACAATGTTTAACACTGGAGTAAAGAGAGATTGTTATATGAAAGAAACAAAAGATGATTTGGGGGTATTATTGGATAATGTTCTGTTCCGCAAACTCTCTGTAGGTTATATTATATAATAGTATATTTTATGTACTTTTCTATATGTGTGTATTATTTTATAATTTTTGAAAGGATAAAATGGTGTTCCTTTAGTATGCAAACTTCATCTTGATCTTTTCCACCCAGACTAGGCATAGACAAACAGCCTATTAAAATGTTTGTCAAAAAGAGAATAGTGATCTCCACCAGATTCCCAGGTATGAAGTAAAATTAGACATATATTTATAAGACCTAGAGTCAAGGAATCTCAGGTTGATATGAATCAGGAACATGGTACAGGTATAGTTAAGACAAAGAGGTGACCTAGTGCAATGACAGAAGTGTTTCTCTGAAAGAAAATATTGGCCATTGGCCAGACACCTTATAAAGCAGCCTGTCCAATTTTGGTCTCTACAATTTTCAGTGGGCGTTGTCAAACTGAAGAATGTCTACAGGAAAATAATATCTATGTGATTTAGTTAAATAGTGGAAGATAAATTCCTTTAAGGGAAGGGCATGACTTCTTCATTTCCTGGTATTGTCTACAAATGGACCTAACCACTGAGTAGTGGTTCCCGATGACCAGCCCCAGTCCAATCTGGTGTGAAAGTCCAGTAACTGTTTACAGTACAACCGGCCCCTGCAGTCCAGACAGGGACCTGCTAGACATGTACATCACCTCTGCCAGCAGGGAAGAGGAGCAATAAGTCACGATTTCTTGAAGCACAATATCAAAACAGGGTCACTGCTGACTTTTTGGAATCAACAAGCAGGGCAGGCCAGCTAGCAGTGCAGCTGATCATGACGCAGCGATTCTTTCTGTCAAAGGATTGCATATTAACTTTGAATCTGAGGCTAAAATCTCAATACCTGCAGGCTCTCTGAATCCAACAAGCATTCTGTTTTTCAGGTTGAAGATAAGGGTTGTGTTTTTGTACTTCCAGATATAGTCATGCAAGGAGACCAGAGTCACCATCAATTCTATAGCATATCTACATGTATTAAAAATAGCTCTACTCTCACCTAGCCTTTGTTCCTGATTTTAAAAAAGCCCATTTAACATACTCCATGCACACATCTAAATCTTAACTTCCTACAGAAGGCAAATAAGTGCGTTTCCCTTGCCAGCATTCTTCAACAATGCTGGGCCATCACTCTCCATTGTGAAGAATATAGAAAATGATTGGTAAGAAATTGTTCAATTACTAAAGTTTTTAAATTATGTAGGCTTTTAAAAAATAATATTAGTCCTGCTAGTTTTTATTTCAAGGACTTTCTCAGTTTCAAATGAAAAAGTCTGTCTAATCTTTGTGCAGCCATGTGCTCAGTGTCCTCATCTAATTATATAATAGAGATGAAAATAACCCTTTGTATTTTTTTAGAGATAAATGCTTGAGCGTATTTGCCTAAGAGCTCCTGTTCCTTTTCTGTCCAAGTACAAGGCCACCCCTGGACAGAGTTGCCATGGTGAAAGGTTCTGCTGTAATATTCCCAAGCAATCTTGCAATATTACAAACGGCTCTGAGGAAAGATTTCACCACCTGTCTTCACACAATTAGAGGTAAGCATGGACTACACTTGGAACCCCAGATGTTAATACCCTTTCAGCTAGTGGAAACCTTTCCATGAGAGAAAAACACACACATATCTTATATTCTTGTTTCTTTAATGGCACATGATCAAAGTTTTTCTTCTCCATCTGCAACTCTTTATGCATCACAGGAGAAGGCCATCTGTACTAATTCCAGTAGATTTATTATTTATTTTTATTTGTACTGTCTTTATTGGGGAACAGCCCAAGTGCCCATCAATAAATAAGTGGCTAAAAAAGCTGTGGTATATTTGCAAAATGGAATACTACTCAGTCATAAAAAGAAGGAACTCTTACCTTTTGAGACAGCATGGATGGACCTAGAGAGTATTATGCTAAGTGAAATAAGACAGAGAAAAACAAATAACATATGATTTTTACTTACAGGTGGAATCTAATGAACAAAATAAACTAACAACAACAACAAAAAGAAACTCATAGACACAACGAACAGACTGACAACTGTCAGAGGGGAAGGGGCCTGGGGGTCTGGGTAAAAAAGTGAAGGGATTAAGCAAAAATAAACAAAAACACTCATAGACATGGACAACAGCATGATGATTACCAGAGGGAAAAGTGGGGGGGGGGGGGGTAGAAGAGGGTAAAGGCAGGATAAATGATGATGGAAGGAGACTTTGACTTGGGGTGATGAACACACGATACAATATACAGATGATGTATGATAGAATTGTACACCTGAAACCTATATAATTTTATTAACTAATGTCACCCCGATAATTCCAGTAGATTTAGACTCTCTTAACTGTTAGGCCCTTGCTCTGCTGGATGACTGCTGAGGAATGCCTAAATTCCCCATAAGTATAACGTTCTATCCAGGTGAAGACAGGTCAGGATGCTTTGCTGGAAGAGACTGTCACGCCTGTCTCTGAGGAACTGTTCATTCAGAAAGCCTCTGAAGAGAAGGGTGATTATTCTGGTCACCTCAGAGTTAAAGTAACACAAGTCCTTAGTGATTAGTGCAAATGCAGAAGCCAGCATTGTGTGGAGAGGAGGTGGGCAACATGGACCTGGTGGAGGTCACAATAGTCTAAGCCCAGTTTATCAAGAATTGAGAGTCCACTGGGTATGTACTCTGTGTTCATACTTTGGAAAAGGAAGTCTAAAGAACACATCTCCTCCTCATGAATTTTTATATCTGTTTGGAAATATTAGCCTAAATATATAGAAATGATGATAAAAGATTAAGTAACTAAAGTTCCTGTATTGCATGAGGCCATCTCTAAACACTGAGGGAGTTTCAAGGGAGAGCCGAGAGTTGTTACTGCCTTCCTGCAACAGGAAGATTAGGGGCCCCACTTCCACCAAGCCCAGCTTCTTTTTTTATATATATATTTATTGATTTTTTACAGAGAGGAAGGGAGAGGGATAGAGAGTTAGAAACATCAACGAGAGAGAGAGACATCGATCAGCGGCTTCCTGCACACTTCCTTCTGGGGATGTGCCCGCAACCCAGGTACATGTCCTTGACTGGAATCGAACCCAGGACCCTTCAGTCTGCAGGCCGACACTCCATCCACTGAGCCAAACCGGCCAGGGTCAAGCCCAGCTTCTTAAAAAGTATGGGACTCCATAGTCACAAAGGGCAGACAGACATGCATGGGACCTGGGCATGGGAACCAGCCTAAGGCTGCTCAGGACTCACATGGACAGGGCAATTCTAGGGGCTGTCTCCAGATTGGGGTATCCTTCTTTACAAAGGGGGCCTCTTTTGACTTATAATTCTTTTTTTAATATATTTTTATTGATTCAGAGAGGAAGGGAGAGGGAGAGAGAGAGATAGAAACATCAATGATGAAAGAGAATCATTGATCAGCTGCCTCCTGCATGCCCCCTACTGGGGATTGAGTCCACAACCAGGAATATGCCCTTGACTTGAATTGAATCTGGGACGCTTCAGTCCAGGGGCTGACGCTTTATCCACTTTGAGCCAAACCAGCTAGGGTGACTTGTGATTCTTTATAGACTCCCTCTAGACTTCAGTAAAATGAGAGATGGAATGTATCTTGCTCCTTCTCTTCTCAGGCATGCCCTCCCCCTCACCCACCTCAGTCCTTGGTACACACCTTTGCTACATTCATGTTCTATGTACCTGAAATGCTACAGCTCCAACTGCACCCTGAACAAAATCTTCAAATACTTCCATCCTCTGGAGCTAAGCAACCTCAGGTTCTGTAAGATGAACATAACAAGAACAGCCTCTCATCATGATACATCAAGCAAACTGATGGAAATTGGCAGAGCCAGAAAGCAAGTACCCAGCTTTTCTGAATGAAACTCAGAATCTTCCTTGACATATGAGATTTGATATCTTTCAGCTGAGACAACAGCACCAAAACCAATTTAAATGTAAAATGGATTCAGGGCATCATTTACATATCACACAGAAACCTCAAGCAGGCAAGCTTATTGCTTAGTAAAGAAAATACAAATAAAGCCGGCTTAGGTGATCAGCCCCAAGATACTTAGACTGGCATGGTAAGGGCTAGTTGGTTAATTAAGCAGTGTCATGCCTTAGAAGGGTTAAGGGAAGGGGCAGAGTATAGTAAAGAGCTGTTTTTCTCTCTTTTTTCTCCACTTAATGCCTCCTGCCATGAGAAATGCTCTGAGCAACCAGAGGCAATGATTGTGCAAATTATTTTCTTTCAAACATTGAAGTGGTGTTGAGTTAAAGGGCGGAGGTGGTAGAAATAGAAACAAGATCAAAATACACAGATGTGTTTGTGTGATGTGAGATAAAACAGCTCTAACAACTACCTCAAAATCCAAGTTAGGCTTCCCCCCCAGATAAGATGCTTTTCACTCTTTAAAATCTCTTCTAAAATTGATTCTTATTGGACAAACTTTTCTTTACTACATCCCATTATTTAATACATTATTTAATACATTGCCTTGTCTTCCTTAGGCTACAATAGTATTTATTCCCTACTAGAGGCCTGGTGCACAACATTTATGCATGGGGGAGGAGGGGCTCAGCCCGACCTGCACCCTCTCCAATCTGGGAGCCCTCAGGGGAGCCTGCTCCAATCCAGAAGTTTCTGTCTGTCTTTGCAATCATATGAGCGAATTGTCTGAGACCGCAACTCAGTTTGGTTTGTTGCTCACAGAATAATAGAGGCATTTTTTTTCTTGGCTTCATTGGTGGAGATTTCCTGGAAGTTTCAGGATATCTTCCCTTTAATTTTTCCTAGATACTCTGATTTTACTTATGTCTCTCACCTTTGCTTTCCCTCCATCCCCCACCGCGACAGTAACTTGCTTCAGGCTCACTTTGCTGTAGTGTCTAGTAGGAGCTCTGTCTGCCACCAGAACTATGATTCCCAGAATTCCTGGTGCTCCCTACACTCTTGGTTTTCCCTTCCTGCTCTGTCTCCATCCCATGCTCTCCTACTCTGCTAAGTCCTCCAAGCCATCAGCTCTCCCACTCTGCTCTCCACCCGGCGGCTTGGGAGGAGTGACTGAGGGAGCCACATCTCCCCAAGCAGCTGGATCTCCTGCTCTGCTCTCCACCTGGTGCCAGTGTATGCAAATTAATCTTCCAGCTTTTTTGGGTTAATTTGCATACTCATTCCTGATTGGCTGGTGAGCATAGAGGCGGGGCAGTCAATTTACATGTTTCTCTTTTATTATATAGGATTTCTAGCTTACTGTTTGACACATAGTAGATCTCAATAAACATTTACTAAATAAAATGTCAATTAATTAAGTTCACACAAATGTAATTTTGATTTAAAGTAAGATTCATTATTTATTAACATAGAGAAGGAGCAATAATTTTTTTTCATTAGAGTTATATATGTCTTAATTCAAATGTTGGTTCTGTCAGGTTAAGTGATTAGAAAAGAAAGACAGAAAGATAAAAAGGAAGGAAGGAAGGAAGGAAGGAAGGAAGGAAGGAAGGAAGGAAGGAAGTTTACAGCTATGAATATTGATTAAGTGCTTACTACAGGCATTGTTCTAAAATCTTCTCATGCATTAGCTGATTACAACTCTAAACAATGATCATTCCCATGAGAAAACTGAGATGCAGAGTTAGTCATTTTCCTGTGGTCACACAGATGGTAAGTAGCAGAAATGAGCTAGAAATTCAGGCAATGTTGCTCAGGATACTGTTAATCACTCCTCCCAAACATACACACAGGTGCTCCCTCTCATGTGACTATAATATACTACCTCTTAAGGCTGTGGAGGGGATTGGATTAAATGAGAAACAGGAAAATTGCCTGTCTGTGATGTTTTTAGTAGGCATTTTGGTGAAAGTGTACAGCAAGCATTTTCATCTTCACCTTGAGCCTGCCCCTGAGTCCTACCTCGTTCTTCCCTCAACTTTACTTCCTTATCCAGTACAACATGTCTCCATCCTCATATTAGTTCCTGTTATAAAATAGAACTATCTCCAGCAATTCCATTTCTGGGCATATACCCCTCCAAAAAATTGAAAGCAGAGTCTCAAAGAGATATTTGCATACCCATGTTCATAGCAGCATTATTCACAATAAACAAAGGTGGAAATAAGAATGTCCATAGACAACCCTGGCTGGGTGGCTTGGTTGGTTGAAGCTTCACCCAGTACACCAAAAAAAGGTTGTGTGTTCAGTTCCCCATCAGGGCACATACTGTAGCTTATGGGTTTGATCCCCTATTGGGATGCATATGGGATTCAACCAATCAATGTTTCTTTCTCTTTCCCTACCTCACTCTTTAAAATCAATTAACCTACCCTCAGGTGAGGATTTTAAAAGTGTCCATGGATAAATAAAAGGATAAACAAAATGAGATATATACATACAGTGGATTATTATTCAGCTTTAAAAACTGAAGAAATTCTAACACATGCTACAACATGGATGAACCTTGAAGACATTATGCTATGTAAATTAAGCCAGACACAAAAGATAGATACTGTATGATCCCACTTATATGAGGTACCTAGAACAGTCAAGTTCATAGAGACCAACCATGGAATGGTGGTGACTAGGGGCTGGAAGGGAGAGCAGGGAATGGGATGTTATGTTTATTGGGTATAGAATATTCATTTTTGAAGATGAAAGAGTTATGGTGATTAGTTGCAAAATAATGTGAATTAACACTGCTTAATTCTACACTTAAATATGGTTAAGATGGTTTTATATCATATAAATTTACTACAATTATAAATAAAATAAAAAATTAAATTGGAGTTATCACAACAAAGCCCACAACAAAGCATCCTTTTATACAAACACAACCTATATAATAAAAGGCTAATATGCAAACTGACCAAATGGCAGAACGACCTGTCACTCTGAGGTGCACTGACCATCAGGGGGCAGATGTTCAATGCAGGAGCTGCCCCCTGTTGGTCAGTGTACTCCAACAGGGGGAGCGTTACTCAGCCAGAAGCTGGGCTCACAGTTGGCGAGCGCAGCGGTGGTGGCCAGAGCCTCTCCCACCTCCACTGCAGCACTAAGGATGTCCTACTGAAGGCTTAGACCCACTACCCACAGGAAGCAGGCCTAAGCCTTGAGTCGGACATCCCCCGAGGGCTCCTGAACTGTGAGAGGGCACAGTCTGGGCTAAGGGACGCCCCAAGTGCACGAATCTCATGCACCAGGCCTCTAGTAAAATTATAATAGGTGCTCAATAAATAGGCCCAGTACTCAGTTTCAGGCTTTAGATCATGGGTCCTCAAACTATGGCCCGTGGGCCACATGCGGCCCGCCAAAAACATTTATCCAGCCTGCCGGGTGTTTTTGCCGCCACTGCCTGTCCTGCTTAGCAGCCAACTCGTCCTGGGCCCGTAGTGCACATTTGTGGAATGTCTGAGGGACAGTGAACTGGCCCCCTGTTTAAAAAGTTTGAGAACCTCTGCTTTAGATATTTGAAGTGTGTCCACAGCTAACTGACCATGGACTTTTGTTGCTAGCAGATTCATACAGATACTCTGATACTAGGACAGTTTGGCAGCTGCTGGGGAAAGTAAAAAGATAAAGATGACTGTTATTAGCCCAGCCACATGTCATTACATGAAAAATCATGGCATGTGGAAATGGCTGTGTCTCCCAACACCTGCCTTTTCTGTTCCTTTCTTCCCTGGTATGTAATTAATCAATGTTTTCCTGCTATCACACAAATATTCCTTCTCCCATGTCTTCTAACTATAACCAAAGAAATTGGCCTTTATGTCCATGGGTCAGGCTAGCTGACAAACTAATTTGATTTTGTAAATTTGCACTTTATGTGTGAATGCCACACACTTTCTCCTAGGGTTTTATGAACATTTTAAAATTGCACACATACATTGGACTGTAACCAGAGCAAAGTTTCCAATGTATAGGATTGAAGACACTGTGACAATAATGCAGTGTAGATGTATGTATGTTTTAGAGTGATCAGAGGGTATCACAAATTATGTTACCTGTACCACAGTCTGCTTCTAACAAGATGAGGAATATTCTGAATGAATCCTAGTTTCACAGAGTTTTATGTTGGTGACTTCCTAGGAGTTCTGATGGACTTAGGTGGCTTTCATTGAACCAGGTATAATTAGGGCTCCAAGAGAGCCCCCATGGCTGCTTCAAAACAAGTCCTTTTAGAATCACCATAAAGGGTACTGACCCTAGAACTCAACCTCCTATTCCCCTCGCACCTTCTAAATCTAAATGACAGATTTCAAAGGTTCCAGGACATTTTCAAATTTTATGATATCACCAAACTGCTAAAGCAGCAAATTCTCTTTCAGCAGAGGAGAAAATTATATCTATATAGACAATGTTTGCCTGTCAGTTTCAAGGACCACTGCTAATTAGATACGCAAATGAACTATAACCAGGACAAAGCAAAGGCTCAGCCAAGCAAATGAAAATAGGCAAAGTCACTGTTTAGCAACTTTAACCATCTCCTCTCCAAGGAGCAAAGGGCCTGCTTCTGGTCTATGCCCTTCATTCTGGTGACTCTCCCGGTTAATTCTTCCAGCTCCACTGAGCTCTTTACCAACTCCTGAGCAAGCTGGTTCTTTTGATAATGCTAAGAATCTGTTAAATTCAATCTCACAGTGGTAATTGTGACTAATAGGTGCAAACACAGTCTCAGTTAGTGAGGATCTCCATTTTACAATCCAATAATATTAGACATGAAAAGGACCTCAAAAGTTGTCTTGCTAATTTTCCACCTAAATAGAAGAATTTTCTCTACAAAAAACATGATATAGTCTTTATTGGAACCCTCCCAGTTATTGTCTACCCATTGTATTACAAAAAAAAAAATCTGTTTTCTGATGGCATTACTTATGAAAATGTTATCTCTGAGGTTTAGCTATGTGTATTCAATGTCTTCATTTCTGGCCTTTTAGTTTATCATAATTTCTGAAAACATTAGTACCTGCATGCCTGAGGACCATAAATAGAACCACAGTGTAAACTCTGAAATTCAAGTACTAAAGGGTTCTTTACCTTTGAATTTCAATGACTTTCAGATGTCAAAAAAAGTTAATTAGAATAAAAATAAGAGAAGAGGTTTATTATTTTCTTACTAGAGGCCTGGTGCACAAAAATTTGTGCACTCGGGGGGGTGGGGGGAGCTCAGCCCGGCCTGTGACCTCTCTATCTGGGACCTCTCGGAGGTTGTCCACTTGCTGGCTTAGGTCTGCTCCCCGGGGGATTGGGCCTAAACTGGCAATCAGACATCCCTCTGGCAGCCCAAGAGCCCTTGGGGGATGTCCACTTGCCAGCGGGGAGCAGACATAAGCTGCAGTCTGACATCCTTAGTGCTGCTGAGGAGGTGGGAGAGGCTCCCACCACCACCACTGTACTGGCAGCTGGCAGCCTAGCTTGTGGCTGAGCAGAGCTCCCGCTGTGAGAGTGCACTTACCACCAGGGGGCAGCTCCTGCATTGATCATTTGCCTCCTGGTGGTGAGTGTGTGTCATAGTGACCAGTCATTCCCAGTCGTTCTGCGGTTAGGGTCAGTTTGCATATTACCCTTTTATTATTTAGGATAGAGGCCTGGTACATAGGTGGGGGCTGGCTGGTTTTCCCTGAAGGGTGTCCCAGATCAGGGTGGGTGTCCTGCTTGGGTACCTGGCCAGCCTGAGTGAGGGGCTGATGGCTGTGTGCAGCTGGTCACACCCCCTTCAGGGTGTGGGGTCCCCACTTGGATGCCTGGCCAGTCTGGGTGAGGGGCTGAGGGCGGTTTTCAGGCTGACCAAGCCTCCCGGGCAACGGAAGCTCCCAGCCTCTCCTTTTTTTTCTTCTTTTCTTTTTTATTCTGGGATTTATTTACCTTCTATAATTGAAACTTTGTAGCCTTGAGAGGAGCTCAGAGCCTGCCAGGGTGGGCAGGAGGGAGGCAACCCACTCCTGCTCGCTCCAGCTCATGGCCACGGCCTGCTGAAAGCAGGTATCTGGGTTTTATTTACCTTCTATAATTGAAACTTTGTTGCTTTGAGTGGAGCTCAGAGCCGCTGCGGCAGCTGGGAAGCTTGGCTTCCTCCATCGTTGGGGCAACCAAGCCTCCTGCTTGCTCCAGCTCCATGGCTGCAGGCCACCATCTTGGTTGGGTTAATTTACATATAGTTGCTCTGATTGGCTGGTGGGCATGACTTAAGGCATAGCAAAGGTACAGTCAATTTGCATCTTAGTCTTTTATTAATGTAGATGGCCTCCATAACAAATACCACTTGGTGGCTTAAACAACAAGAAGTTTATTTTCTCATGCCTATGGAAGTCAGAAGCTCTAAATCAAGGTTTGGGCAGGGCTGCACCTCCTCCTCAGGCTGTAGAAAGAAATCATTTTGCTTCTTCAGCCTCTGGTGGCTCCATATGCTCTGTGGCTTGTAGCTGCCTAACTCCAATCTCTGTGGTCACATGGCCTTCTCCTCTGTCTGTGTCTCCTCTCCTCCCTCTTTTGAAGGGAGTTGTCATTGGATTTGGAGCCCACCCAGGTGATGTAGGATGATCTCATCTCAAGATCATCACCTTAATTACATCTGCAAAGGCCTTTTTACAATTTTTTTCATGTGCACAGGTTCCATATCCTTCGAGGGGCCATAATTCAGTACAGAGGCTAGATCGTAAATCTTTTTCATCTTCATCTCATAACAAGATTGGGTGAGGTGTACAGATTTTGCTTCTTTCTAAACTTCATGAATGAACAAAATTTACCTCTGATTTTCAGTATCTTACAATGTTAAACCTATTAGTTACACAGCAAATGCTGTTAAATAAAAACATTTGAAGTAAGTGATCTATGGTTCCACTTTATCTAGAGTACAACAGCTCAGAGTAATTCAGTCTTTTGATTTGATTTAATTCTACTTTGAACACCAACATAGCTTTTGGGGAAAATGAGAGAAATGATATCAAATTTGTCACAATACAGAGGTGCCTATCTTAAAAAATAAAATCATAAGATTTCACAGCATTTAACATGTACATATTTTCTAAAATATATTTTATTTACTTGACTTGGTGCTAATGATATCTTCACTGAAAATATGAAACTGCAAATGCTTTATGAATCTATATTTCAACACTGACATTGCAAAAGATTTATATTATATTAATATCATCATCCATAATAATTACACATATTATGTGTTATTATTGCTTTACAAGGAATAGGTCAATGTTAGACCTATCAAATCATAAATAGACTGAGTAAGATATTTAAATGGTAATACTTCCTTGAAAATGGTACACTGGAGTTCTTTTTCAATTTTCCTACATTTAAGCTAACTTGAGGTTGTCATCCTCCAATAAATGTCAGTGTCTGTAGTGCATTAGACTTCAAGACATCAGATCTATTATGTAGTTATCATAGGATTGCTTCTGCATATTCTGTGTTATGCAATATAGGCTGTTCTTCATTTTAAAATATATTTGAGAGGCTAAAAATGATCTCTTATATCCCCTCTGGCTCTCACACTCTGAGTCTTCCTACCTACCACGAAGAGGGGTATCCTTGAGTTATTTTTCCTATCAGGAAACAGCCTCCTTATGTCTCCTGACTCTTCCCGTGACGCATGACAAACATTTACAAGATAAGTGATCATAATCATGGGTGCAGTCTGTGGCCTTTGAGCAGAATGAAGCTAATTGTCCTTCATGAAAATAGATCAATAATCTTGTTAACACAGCACTCTAAGTAAATGTCTGTATACAGCAGGTTCAAATTCTGTGTGCACACCGAGATAGACTGTGGCGTACAAAACAAACCCAGTCCACTTTTCATTCTTGAGAGCCACTAATAACTTTAATCAATGTAAGGTAGCTTAATTAACACAAATAAGCATTACTATGGTAACTAATGTGTGTGTGTCTAATTGAATGTGAACATTCAGCTGGTTAAATATTTATTATTACCTAAGTAAATGATACTATTAAGCCAAAAAAGGTCATCTGAGATCAATAGTATTTTCTTAACGTTGATCACTAGCTTACTACTAATTTAGTAGAAGACAGACAAATGAGGTGTAACCATATGTTCATAAATTTTATGATGTTTATCTCAAGGATCTAACATTCACTTTGATAAAGTTCAAAAATGACATTTCAATTTTCAAGAAGCCTGGCATATATATTGCCTATTAAACCTCAATCCCCTACCCAAGTCGAGAGACTTCTCTGGAGCTCAGTAATCCAAATAGCATGTCATTCCTAGAGGGCCAGAAATATTGCTATTTGAACACAAAACAATCTGGAATAAGATGCTGTTCTAGTATGATATATAATAAAACACAGGAACTTCTGTTGACAATAAAAGACATAAAAGAACTTTCACTACCCAGAATGAAATCTTGTAACACCTACACATTCATATGAACATGGGTTCTTTTCCTTAAATCTGAGTTGCAGACAGTTCTATGGACATAGTTACACAATCCTCCAGACAGCAATAGAAATATATGACTTATATTACATATCTCTGAAGAAGTTAGACTTGTTCTATCCAAACTTATTTCCACAGTCCATTGTGGGTTTCCCCAATATTTGGATATTATGCATCTCACTTGCATAGAATTCTGTATATGCTTGTAGGCTTTTAAAAATTATCTTTTGCTTTCAATCATCTCTGTTTTGATTTGCATTAAATCCTAACCTTATGACAGATTTCTATTAGAGCTCATTTGGGGAAAAAAGTTTTCAGCTCAAGGAGGTGAATTAAAAGAGAGATTTGATTATCTGAAAGCCCAAGGTAAGAAGCAAGATTCATTCTTTTAAATAATTTCCTTTTTTATAATATTTCACTCTATTTTCTCAGTGCTAGCCAGTTAGCCTTATGTGGGGTGAAAGAAGGTAAATATTTATTTGGTACAGAATTATGGGACTATAGAAAAATGAATTTAGCACTAAGTCAGACTGCTTTCCTTGGCCTATATTGATATATTGCATGTCCTGCTCTCAGGACAGAAAGCACAATGCTGACTTTTTAGTGTACATTGGGTTTAAGGATACAGCATTGGCTGAGACTGAACATGATTCTGCAGGCAGAATATGCTGATTCGTAGCACTCTGAGTCAGCTGCTCATGTACAACCCCAGGGTCAGCTGGCCCATCTGAGAGACCTTTCTTCTCTTTCACTTCACCTCCATGGCACCCGACATCTATAAATAATAAGTCACTGCATTTTCAGCAAGTTATAAAATCTACTGTAGTATGTTACCGAGAGTCAGGGTACAGGGGTGTGTGTGTGTGTGTGTGTGTGTGTGTGTGTGTGTGTGTGTGTAGATATGGCCATACATGTGTACCAAACATTAAAACCACTCAATCACTCAGAAATTTCCTTAGCAGTTTGATTATTACCTTTCAAAAGTTGGCAGTATCTGAAATGCTAATACCAGTCTTGAGCTGTGTCCATTTCAACAGGTATAATAAACATTTCATAAGTAGCTCCTTACAAGTTGATAATGTACCTTCCATGCATTGCCTGGGATTATCACACTAATCCATGGCTACAGAAAAAATGTTATTATTCCCACTAAAATGCATATGTTGAAACCTAACCCCCAATGTGATGGTATCAGGAAGTGGAGCATTTGGGAAGTGATTACATCATAAGGCTGAGGCCCTCATAAATGGGATTTGTGCCCTCATATTAGAGACCTCACAGAACTTCCTCCCCCTTCTGCCTTGTGAGGATGTAGCAAGAAGATAGCTATCTGCCCTTGCCGGTTTGGCTCAGTGGACAGAGTGTTGGCCTGTAGACTGAAGGGTCCCAGGTTTGATTTTGGTCAAGGGCACAAGCATGGGTTGCGGGCTCGATCCCAAGTAGGGAGTGTGCAGGAGGCAACCAATCAATGATACTCTTTCATCATTGAAGTTTCTATCTCTCTCTCTCTCCCTCTCTCTTCTCTGAAATCAATAAAAAAAGATAGCTATCTATGAGGAAAGGGGCTCTCACCTGATACCGAAACTGTGGGCTCTTAGATCTTACACTTCCAGCTTCCAAACTGTAAGAAATAAATTTCTGTTGTTTATCAGTCACTCAGTCTATGGTATTCTGTTAGAGCAACCTGAATAAACTTTAGTGAGAGGGCTGCTCTTACTTTTTTGCAATATCCCAGGCTAAGAAGCAGGTTCTAGGTGAAGGCCATGCATGGCTAAGCAGCCTAGTCCAGACCACAGTACCATTCGCAGAGCAGGTAAAGGTGCACACAACTGGGAAATGGATGCAATTGTCTTTGTTTTCTTCTTTAATTTTGGGCCCCATGGCTTCTTCACAGTGTACTCCCTCATAGTTTCTACTGCCCTACAGTGCCCTGCTAGAGAAAAAGGTATGTGTGAGGGACACAGTAGAATCAGATTTTTTTTTTTGATTTTTTTTTTTTAATATATTTTATTGAGTTTTTACAGAGAGGAAAGGAGAGAGATAGAGAGTTAGAAACATCGATGAGAGAGAAACATCGACCAGCTGCCTCCTGCACACTCCCCACTGGGGATGTGCCCGCAACCAAGGTACATGCCCTTGACCGGAATCGAACCTGGGACCTTTCAGTCTGCAGGCCGACGCTCTATCCACTGAGCCAAACCGGTTTCGGCAAATTTTTAAAATCCATTCACAAAAATTTAATAAGAAATATTTTGCAATTTTTCAATGTGTTTGTGGGAGGCCTTTAAAAACTGCATGGTGGTGTTACATTTACAATTCTCTGTAGAAAATGAGTCAGCTTGCAAACATTTTCTGGGATTAAATTCAAGTAGCATCCATCAAAGGTGGAATATTATCTGAGAATTCACCTATTTATCCATTCGGGTTATGTGTTCCTGTTATCATCAGGTGAGAGCTTCTTTTGTTGCACTGAATTTTACTTAATTTATTACCTCCATGAATGCCTGAAAGTAAGAGATAATGTACTTGCATTTCACAAATATCTGTCAATTCTATTTCACTTGTACTTTTTCCATCCAGGTCTAAGCCTCGGTCAATAAATTTTATCAAATTGACAATTCTCATCCAGGCAAAGCGTCTTATAGAGGCTAATAAACAATTATACATCATAATAAAACTAAGGAACAGAAGCTTAATTAGTACATGAGCTATTGACTGTTCTCTGTTTATGAAGTTGAAACATGATATAGAATCCTGGACATACAATAGGGAAATCATTTTCATACCTTCCCAAGGAGGTGTGTGATGAATTTCATTAGTATTTATAAAATCTTTTGAGAGCATCCCTAGAAGAGCTGTTATGAGGATTAATTGTTGACTTAAAAGTGTTTACGATAACACAGAAATGCTAACTAATAATTCAAAAAGACAGCATAAGAGTAGAAATAATGATGAGTTAACATTCTTTAGCTCTATTACTTAAGGAGAGAAGATTGTGTAACTTCAAAAACAATGAAGTAATAGACATATGGGTGCCGAGACCAGTTTGGCTCAGTGGATGGAGCGTCGGCCTGCGGACTGAAGGGTCCCGGGTTCGATTCCGGTCAGGGGCATGTGCCTGGGTTGCGGGCACATCCCCGGTGGGGGATGTGCGGGAGGCGGCTGGTCGATGTTTCTCTCTCATTGATGTTTCTGACTCTCTGTCTCTCTCCCTTCCTCTCTGTGAAAAATCAATAAAATATATATTTTTTTAAAAAATAGACATATGGGTGCCTGGAAGTTTGAAGTCTTTGTATTAGAAAACAGGTAACTGGAAATCAGAAGATTTATGTATGCCTAGGAGGTGAGTGATTTAGAAATGTATAGAAACAGAATGTCAAAACAGAAAGGCATCCTGGGGCTTCCCATATAAACATCTTCATTTTTATGGAGAGACCAAATGTCTTATGGAGATCCAATAGGCAATAAGAACCCATCAGGTGTTGAATTTCTAGTCCAGGTCTTCCAGGAACACATGCTGTATCATATCTGGCCCTAGACAAGATTTAGAGGTGATGTGTTTTTCTTTGCTCTTTCAATATTTTTGTATCCCTTTCCCATTTTCTTAGCTCTCTCCCCCCAAATTTCCAGGCACTAAATGTGCTCAAATGCTTTTTTTGTTGATGTCATCTTTCACCTCAGTTCTTCTAATTTCCAGGTCTCTCTTTGCAGGACATGATGGGTGTTCTCACCCCTTACCATTTTCTTTGGCCACCTTCAAATTCCTTTTCAGTTAACTAATTTGCAATCCATCACTAACAGAAAATCTGCATGCTGAGGAAATTTTCTCTGAATTTTTGCATTTTAACCAATTTACTAATCCCAATAAAGTTATTTTTGATATGACAATTCATTCCCCGTGACAGGCAAAATAACATAGATGTCTTTGGCAAAAGGGTCATTCGGTCACCTGAAACAAATTATGTAGCATAATGCCCCTGCATCCCTTCTTGAAGGTGAGCCAAAGGATATTAATAAAGACCTAAATTTTTCAGAAGAGTGAACTTTGAATGGAGTGGTCCTATTTAATTAAAGAAAACACTTTATTATTATAAAAGATTTTGGAAGCATTTTCAGTAAAACATAGTAAAGCATATTTTTAAATTTGAGTTCTCTATTTTGCCTAAATTTTCAAACTTATTGTCACAAATATTTAATAATATTTTTAGTATTTTCTTAAGCTCTATGATATCGGCAGTTATTGTCCCTATTTTAACTTTAAGTATTTTTATATGAGCAAGAATCAGCCATACCTGTAAAGAACCATTGTAGAATAGAGGTTTTCAAATGTTGGTAAGGGTTAACCACAAGTGACTGTTACAGATAAAGGAAAATTACAGAAGTGCTGAATTTTTGTTTTTCTTGGTTTTTAACTATCACAAATGTCCCAGGTCTGTTTTAATCAAAAATAGAATAAAATCCCCTAACCTTAAATTAAATATAATGTTGAAATAACAAGTAAGTATGGCTAGAGGTAAAATTGTATAAAAGGAATTAGCATATCTCAACATATTTGCCAACATCGAAAGATTCTTTTCATCAGCATCTTAGATTATTTGTATTGATGTATTTTCATTTTCCTTTGTGATTTATTTTATGATGGGGTCAAAGTTTCATTGATTACAAGTTAGAACAAACATACAAATTGGAATAATTTGAAAAACTTTGGATCTTGAAAAAACAGTTTAGAAAAAAGAAAAAGTAAGAACAAAAATGCAGTGGCAGAGACTCCCTTTGCCAACTTATGGCATCACTCTCCTTGGATCACTTATATTTACTTCATCTATTTGACATCACAATATTCCAGAAGGGTCTGTGAGGAATTTGAAAGACCTCTCTAGGTCAAGAGATTTATAGAACCAACATGGAAGCTCATGTTAAATGCCAGACTTTGGAAACCTAATCAATCTTTGCTTCAAACAAGGCCAAGTCCCCAAGTGTTGGCTCTAGGGATATAGAAAAAAACTCCACATTCTGCTTTTCCTATCTTTAATTTTTGTTTGAAGCAAATTGAAATTATTCTGTGCTATTGCCTTTCATGGAATTTAAATGTGAAGCTAGAGCATGCCTGCATTAAGAGAAAGAGAAAAAGTATATAGAACTGACTTTCACTTGCTTCATTTTGTCCTTTGATTGAAACCCTACTTAATTAATTCCTTCAATGCTTCATTCAACAAAGAGTAAGTGCCAGTCATCATCAGGTACTGCTTCAGGCATAGCAATGAAACAGAAAGGGAACCTGATCTCACAGAGCTTACATTCTAGTGAGGAGGTGAGAAACAATAAACAAATGTAAAAATAGTCATAACTTATTTTTTAAAAAGCAAGACAAAGTAATAAAGTGTCTAGAAAACTACTTTGAAATGGGTAGTCAAAAAGCTTCTCTTGTCCTAGTGGGTTTGGCTCAGTGGATAGTGCATCGGTCTATGGACTGAAGGGTCCCGGGTTCGATTCCAGTCAAGGGCACATTCCTGGCTTGCGGGCTCCATCCCTAGAAGGGGGCGTGCAGGAGGCAGCCCATCAATGATTCTCTATCATCATTGATGTTTCTATCTCTCTCTCCCTCTCCCTTCCTCTCTGAAATCAATAAAAATATATTTAATTTTTTAATATATTTTATTGATTTTTTTACAGAGAGGAACGGAGAGGGAGAGAGAGTTAGAAACATTGATGAGAGAGAAGCATCAGTCAGCTGCCTCCTGCACACCCGCTACTGGTGATGTGCCCGCAACCAAGGTACATGCCCTTGACTGGAATTGAACCTGAGACCTTTCAGTCTCCAGGCCGACGCTCTATCCAGTGAGCCAAACTGGCTAGGGCAATATATTTAATTTTTAAAAAGCCTCTCAACTAGGAGACATTTAAAATGATACCTGTCTAATATAAAAGGATCAAACCAAGTTTATGCAGAGAGCATTTCAGAGGGAAAATTGCAAGGGCAAGTTTCACAAGGAAGAAACAAGGTTGATGTGTGTGAAGGACATTAAGAAAGCAAGTATTGCCAGGCTGGCTTGGCTCAGAGGCTGAAAGTCAACCTATGGACAAGGAGGTCACGGCTCAATTCCTGGTCAAGGCACACGCCCAGGGTTGGAGTCTCAATCCCCAGTGGGGGGCATGCAAGAGGCAGCTGATCAATGATTCTCTCTCACCATTGCTGTTTCTATTTCTCTCTCTCTCTCCCTTCTTCTCTGAAATCAATAAAAATATATTTTAAAAAAATAAACAAGTATAACTACAAAGTAATAAAAAGGAAGCCTGCTATAAGAGAAAGTCTAGGCCCAAATCCAGTAAGGCCTTGTAGGCCAAGGTGAGGATTTGAATTACATCCAAGGTGATGGGAAGCTGTGGAGGAATTTCAATCAGGGGACTGCCATTTAATCATATCGCCCTCATTATTCCTGCAGGCCCAAGGGCGTTGAAGATGTTTGGTCTGTAAATTGCCCAACAGTATCAACCCATCTTTAGTTTTATACCACATAAAGTTTGACTCCCAAGGCATAATTTGTAAACTATATGATATTATTCTTATACTGTGACCTGGGGAAAAGGAAATATTCAGTGTATCAATTTCAAGTGCCTGGATATGAGAAGAAAATCTAATATGCTCTAGCCAGAAAGATTACAGTGCATCTTGTAAATATTTCTCTAGTGTATAATTCCCTACTTGGATGAGTTTTTATCTTGACTCAAACCTCAGTCCATTATAGCCAAAGGAAAATGGAATACAAATTATGGATTTTTTTTCAAAAACAAAGGAAAAATGCTATTCTCCAATAAATGCAGAGGTCTGTGCTCTATCTTCCTTTTTTTCCTGAGATCATTGTAGAATGACAGCTTTGCTAACAGGGCATTTCTTGGGAAGGCCATGGTCTGCTGAAATAGAGCTATTAGGAAAACAAATGATTCTCTTTAGCATCTTGACGTGAGTATAGGTTTTATGCAGCTATATTATGCTGTAGCCTCCACTGATATATAGGGACTCTTCCGAAGTATTTTAAAAACAAACCAGGGGCAGATGTTATGCTCTTGCCATGCTAAAAATCAAGAATAGTCATCAAATATCATCTACCCTCGACTCTCATTTACCTGGCATCAATAGCTGATATTTTGATGCATTTCTCTTTATTCATTTGAGTCATTTCTCTGATTAAGTTTATTCTGTCACTGCAGTAAAAAAACAGCATTTCCTACATCTATGAGACCTAAAATTTTAGGTTTTATATAATTCTTAAATTAAGGTATTGGTATGCTCTTTAACAAAGGAAAAATAATCTCTCAGACTCTAGTAAGATTTACTCTAAAATCATTACATGAGCATGGTTATTTTCAAATAAAAGAAATATCCAGAAGTATCTACCTTCACAATTGAGGGATTTGAGAGAGAAAGAGAAATTAGTTATAATAGAGGCCAGGATTTATGAAATGGACCGGAAACAATAGGTTGCATTGAAGCATACAAATTAGCTGTGAGCAGCCTCCATTCTCTTTATTCACACCTCTAACCAAGGCAACAATCCAGACAGGAGTGAGGAAGGGTCAAACTGCCTGTAGTGTTTAAGTCAAGTAAGGTTTGTCTTCACCTGAGAAGCTCCTCAGAGTAATTAGAAGACATGAAATGGTCATGGCAGCCATTTATATTGACAAACTGTTAAAGGGCAACAAAATACAGGTTTTCTAACTCAGAATATTTCATGATGGTTTTAAGGAGTATATCCTTCAGATCATGTTCCCAAATGATTCTGTTAGTCTTTTCAAGTCATATCCCTCCCTTAAAAACAAACAAAAAAAAACAGGTTGTCAAATAGATTTTAATGCTTTATTTTTTTCTAGATATTTTCTTATTATTAATGCTTTGCTCTTTGTCTAGAATAGTCTGTTTTGGATGTCCTAATACCCAAGACTTTTTGGTTTTCTTATAGTCTCAAGATAAGCTCGGCTGGTATGGCTCAGTGGTTGAGCATCAACCCATGAACCAGGAGATCAGGGTCAATGCACATGCCTCGGTTGTGGACTCAATCCTCAGTAGAGGGCGTGCAGGAGGCAGTTGATCAATGATTCTCTGTCATCATTGATGTTTCTATCTCTTACCCTCTCCCTTCCTCTCTCTGAAATAAATAAAAACATATTTTTTAAAAAGTTCTCAAGATAAATCTTTCTTCCAATCACAATAGTGATGATTTTCCTTAGAGACTTTTAGAGATAAAGAAAATTTAGAAATAAGGAATAAATGGGAAACAAAGGCATATGGCTTCTCAACCATGAAATATGCCTGCCCTCTTGCTTGCTGTTGTTTTGTCTTTCTTATATTTTATACCCAGAAGACTAAAACATATTTCATACTCTAGGCCCTAAAGTTAGCTATAATGAATGCAGACCTTTCTTTGTCTCCTCTGAGGACCTTTAAACATAATGGCACATGATTTTCTCATCCTCTAGTTTCAACAATCTTCTGTAGAAGATTTAAAAATTGTACTACTCTATCTAAATCACTGCTGAACATTATGCACAGTGATGACTCGGAATCCTTCCAATTGGGTTCACTCAAACACATCAGCAGGACGAACCATACAAACCCATTTCCACTTGTCAGAAATACATAAAATTTCACAGTTAATTTTGGAATGTAATTCATGGGGTTCTTTCCCAGATCCCTCAGCACAACATCTGTTCGAAGCTGGTCCATATGACATAGTCTGACAGTTTGTATTGCTTTCCCAAAATGAATGTCTTAATGATGTCAACTTCTCAATCATCTTTTGAACAAATAAGTGCTGTCTCTAATGTCAAGCCTTGAAATTGCTGGATCAGAATAATGCTACACAAGTATCTATCCCTGATTATATTTTGTAAGACATTAATTCAGCAAATACTGTCTACCATTTGCCTGGGCCATGCTTATGACTAGGAATAACATTTTTTTAAAAAAATGCATGGTTTCTGTCCCAAATGAACTGTAGATGGTAGGTTTTTGAATCAGAACATGTGGGAAGGGGCCCAGAAGTTCACTGTCTCTGTCTTTGGCTTCACACAAGAAGTTTTTCAAGTTCATATAGCTGTGCTATAGAGGCATATGGTAATCTAGGAACAAAAAGAAAATTAGAATCCATGCTTCCTAATTTCTATATTGGTGCACTCTCTGTTGTACAACTCAACTACAAAATTTACTCACCTCCATGTTCATTGCAGCATTATTTACAATAGCCAATATATGGAAATAACCCAAGTGCCCATCAATAGATGAATAAATAAAAAAGCCATACATACAATGGAATATTTCTCAACCATAAAAAAGAATGAAATATTACTATTTGCGACACCATTAAGATATTTTCTAAGTGAAATAAGCCAGACAAACCAAGACAAATATCACATGATATTACCTGTATGTGTAATATAAATAACATAATAAACAAACAAAAAATAGAAACAGTCGTATAGATACAGAGAGCAGACTAATGGATGTGTGAGAGAAGAGGGTGTGAAGGATGGGGTGGGAAAAGGTGAAGGAATTAAGAAACTAATAGGTAGTCAGAAACTAGGCATGGGATGTAAAGTACAATATAAGGAATATAGCCAACAATATTGTAATAACTATGGTCCCAGGTGGATACTTGAATTATCAGAGGGAACACTTTATAATCTATATGAATATCCATCTGCTGTGCTGGACACCTGAAACTAATACAAAATAGTGTTGAATGCAAGTTTTAATTAAAAAATAAAATAATAAGAACAATTTAATTTACTCAACTGTCATTTAAATTGAAGTTTTTCTATTTTCGTCCTATTGCAGACATCTTCCAACACCCAGAGACATAATATTTGCATATTTTTTAAAATGGCTGTATACTGCCCAGTCAGTGTTGCTCAGTGGTTGAACACTGACCTATGAACCAGGAGGTCGTGGTTTGATTCCAGGTCAGGTCACATGCCCAGGTTGTGGGCTCGATCCCCAGTGGAGGGCATGCACGAGGCAGCCAATCAATGATTCTCTCTCATCATTGATGTGTCTATCTTTCTCTCCCTCTGCCTTCCTCTCTGCAATCAATAAAAGCATATTTTTTAAATGGCTGTATAAAAGGAGTTACACACTTTTTTTTTCATAAGCCAAAAAGCTCCGTTACACAGAAGAAAATTGAAGTCATATATGTCCTCTGAGGAGCTCACCATATTTTACAGATAGCATTCAATTACTTATTGCAATATTCCTGTGATGCATCATCATGAGATTACTGTATTATGTACAGCACCTTTCCTCCTTGGACCTTGAAGGTGCCTTTTACAGAATCTGACATAAAAGATGGTAATTCTCATAGTGCTCCAGGGAATTGGACAAATATATTAAAAACCATGGAAAGACCAATTACTATTGGTAGCTCGGGAAATAAGAGTCACTGAGAGTTGAGGGACTACACAACAACTTTTGGGTAAAATAATTTTGTTCTTGCTTTTTAAAGCAACAGACCCTCCTAAAACATAGTTATGTATACCTGTGTCCAAGGCACATAACAGAAAATGTAAGAGTAGAAGTAGTTAAGGGAAGAGAGAAACACGCATTGATTCAAAGACTTCAAGAGTCAGGACTTGGGGGGAGGAGGAATGCTCTATTGTCCGTGCACCTTTGTTCCTTTATTAGTTCACTCGCTTCATGAATGTTTTCAATGTACTGATGCTACTCAACTTAAAATGGTGTTATGTATCAATAAACCCATCATAACTAGAAAATATCATATAAAAGTGCATTTAATACATCTATGCTAGCAAATATTATAGCTTATCCTAGTGTACCTTAAATGTGCTCAGAATATAAGCCTACTGTTGGATAAAATTATTTAACACAAAGCCTATTTTATAATGAAATATTGAAAATTTAATGTAATTTATTATGCATATTGCTTTTGCACCATTGTAATATAAAAAAAATCATAAATGGAGCCATTGTAAGTTAGGGAGTGTCGATAGTGTGCTAGAAAACAGGATGCTAGAATGAATAGGACAGTTCCAAGAGTATCAGTCTGTAGGTCCATGTCCTTCATTAACAGAGCAACAAAGAAGGAGCATGTGAATTCCACAAAGGCTGGATGTTTATAGCTGTGTCCTCAATGCCAGGTACATTGTAGGCAACTCAAAAAGAATGTTTTATTAACTGAATGAGTTTCCTGAGAAAGTTTCAAAGGACAGAGAGGTTAAGCTTGACTGATAAAAGCCTTTTTAAACTTCATTTCTACCAAAGTTCAAATAGCTCTAACCTATAAAGATTTCCTGTAATTGGATTGAAACACACACACACACACCATTTTGTGGATGTGACAAATTTCATAAAAGTTGCCCAAATTCATACAGGCAACAGAATGGAGACTTATCTCAACCACGTGTTCATATCACCCACAGTTTAGAGATTTCTATATTAGAAGAGATTATTGCAAATAAAATGTTCTGTTGTCCTATTTGTACTTCTGCCCCATCTGAATCTTCAAACAAGCTATGCTTGTTAGTTATCAAATACCACAAAATATGGCTGCTGGAGGCTATTGATAATTGTAGCATCCTCTTCTCCAGTACCTTTGGCTCTTCTTTTTCTGCAGAAATAGAATGAATCATCACATTCATGTTTTACTGAGCCAAACCTAATTAATGTCCAGTGAACTTTAGTGATATTGGACACTGAAATTTTTCATTGATTTTTAGATCTGAAATCTCTCTTTTTGTTAAATATACATAGGGTAGAATATCCTATTTTTTTCTTTCGGATATTTTCATAATATGTACCTGTCTTATAGTTGCCAATGGGATTTACACAGGTAATCTCTTCCTCATGAAAATGTTCTTTTATAAAGATAAATATCAATCTCCTAATTTCTGAAAAAACACAATGTATCTAAATTTCAAAAAACATCTGCAGGTATTACCACTCCTAACCAAAATGGAAACTATCTCTAGTAACAAGAACAAAAACAAATATCTGAGAATCTGTCAAAAGACTTACTCAAGGAGGACTTCTGAAATATCCAAGGTATATGTTTTATACAATTGACCCTATTAATTCTTTTTAGTTTTTAAGAAGAACAAATCAATAATATGTCAGGGGGGAAATAGCACACATATCAGAAGACCAATCAAAACTGATGTGGCATGAGGACCAAATTTTAGGCTAAGGCAGCATATTCATGTTGGACTTTCTTTTTGAGGATTGTAATGATGCAATTTGTGACAATAACTCATGGAGGCATTTTTGCAGTGATTTGTATGTAAAGGATAAATAATATGTGTGAGAGTTTTACATGTGATCTTTGACTGGATCACAGGTTACCCAAGTATCTGGTAGAACAGCATTTCTTAAGGTTTGTCTGTGAGGGTGTTTCCAGAAGAAACTAGGGTGAGAATTGGTGGACCGAGTAAACAGATTGTCCTCCCCAATATGGGTGGGACTCATCCATTCCACTGACAGCCCAAATAAAACAAAAAAGTGGAGGAAGCGTGAGTTCTCTCTACCTTCTGGCTGATCTAGAACATCAGCCCTGCCCTGCCTTTCCTGGTTCTCAGACCTCCAGACTCAGACTGAATCTACACCCTCAGCTCTCTGGCTCAGGAGTTACATTGGTAGTATCCCTGGGCCTGCAGCTTGCCAATGGCAGACTGTGCAACTTCTCAGCCTCAATAGTAGTGTGAGTCAGTATATTAAAATAATTCTCTTTCTTTCCTATTAGTTCTGTTTTTCTGGAGAATCCTGACATATAGAATGAATTAAGCTATAAGAATAAATCTGTTTATTATTCATTTTAGAAATATTATCTGGGGGAAAACATGAGCTGCTAGCTAAACTTATAGTAACAACTCAAAACAAGAATAAATTACATATGTAAATATGTATATATATGTACATATGTGTATCTACTATATGTGTACATGTACATATATGTATCTACTTACATATATAAGAGATTAAAGATGATCAATAACATTGCAATTTTATGTCAATAAAGATACAGCATGCTTAGTTTGATGTCACTAATAACTTAAATATGAAATGATTGTGGCAGAGGGATTGTAAATAAACCATGTTTCCAAATATACAGCACATTTAAGAAAAGAAGAGGTGCCTACTTATTGCTTAGTTATCTCCATTTTAAAAGTGCATATTTATATATATATAAAAGCCTAAATGACCAAATGACCGGTAGCTATGTTTTGATATTCCAGGCATTTTATTTGAAAAGATGGCTTTTAGGGAGAACATGACAATAAATGGAACTATGAATTAACTCATAGTTAACTGTATTTGAAATCGATGCTCAGTAGATGCCCCAGAAGAAAAAAACATGTAACATGAGACTGAATTTTCCCTCCCAAAAGGGAAAATTACTAGTTACTATTGTGCTCTAGTCTAGCCATTGGACCGTTTAAAGGTTCTTCTCCAGAATGAGATGGTTAATTCAGCCTCTCCATTCTCCATGAAAATTCAGTGGGGACACCATCATT
The DNA here is from genome assembly GCF_014108235.1 of Myotis myotis. Lineage (NCBI taxonomy): Eukaryota > Metazoa > Chordata > Mammalia > Chiroptera > Vespertilionidae > Myotis > Myotis myotis. The sequence goes on from NW_023416401.1 coordinate 48,833,215, forward strand.
TCAGAAGTTGACTTCCTTCCAGTATGTGATATGTGCTAGTACAGAGAAAGATACAAATCTGGACTACCAGATAATCAAGGTTTTCAAAAGCAGATTAAATTGTGCCCTAAGGGCAAAAATGCACCTCTATACATGGAGCATTGGGCTATGACTAATATTTTTGAGAATTTCTCCTAAGTGGCCAGGTCACAAAAATGTTTCTCTTGCCCTCTTTTTATGCTCTTCTCCTGCACACTTTTAATTCCAGACTGTTTTATGCACAATGGCTCAGATCCTGAACCTGCCCAGATTGTAGATTTTGGCATCTCTTCACTGTGGTATGGGACCCTGGATGCACCCTGGCTCTGCTCTGACACTATCAGCTGGGTTCTGGTATCCCATGTGTACTTTTTCAGCATTTTTATCTTTCACATTTTCTTGCATTATAATTTAGATCATTCATGAAGAGGTTCAATTGCCCAGAGAAACAACTGAAAATAATAATCAAGGGTTTATTTCATGAATGAAGTCTGGAATAGGCAACCGTGGGTTGGCAGGGGAGCCCTATGGATTTGTCAGAGACAGGGCTCATTTAGTTTCTGCTCTGCTATCCTCAGCACATCCTCAAGGTTGCTGCATGTTCCAAGATAGCTGCTTGAGCACCATTCATTACATAAGCATTCCAGGGAGCAGGTAAGAAGTACTAGGGGAGGCAAAGGGTACTCCTGTCAGTTAAGTCAGGTCTTTCTGACCAACCTGCCTGAAGTTCTGTCACACATCTATATACATCTTCTTGTCTCAAAGGCTGGACAGTGTCTCCTTCTGGATGCAGTGTGTTTATGTTTCTTTATTAGGGGGGAAAGGAAGAGTAGGTAATAGATGGCAACAAGAATTCTCTGACATATAAGAACATTTTATTTCAGGGTTGCCACAAAAAAAGTGAATGAATGGGACTAGGTAAGTGAAGGATCAGAAGTTATGATTCTAAATATCCTTACTAACAAAGAAGATGCGCTGGGGAGATAGGCCTGCTCTGGCTAGTATGATCCAAGCTGTCTTGCACATACTTCCCTACTAATGTGAGAACTAGGCTTCCTCATCTTAATTACTGTTTAATACCAAAATTAATCCCACAAGGCATATATTCAGAGAGTAAATCCTTTTTGAAATACAGCTTAATTTTCTTCAAAAGTCTTTCATTTATATTGTGCTTTTTTGGTTTTCTTCTTTTAAAAAGAGAGTCCCTGAATTTTATTTCATTTCTTTCTAACGATTTGCAACCTCACTCCTAGGTCTTCTATTAATGGGGCTGACACAAGTCCAGATCAGTCTGAGTGTGTGGGTTCTATGGTTTCAAGCCTTTGTCCCAGCTTGAGAACTCCCCTACTGAAGTCTTGACTGTGATGGAAGCACCTCCAGTAGCTGCCCACTCCTCCCTCCCCAGGATCTAAAATAAGACTTCCTATAAGCCACTCAGGGAGGAAGGAGAGTTTCCATTTCATCTGGAGAAACTCTGCATGGAGGTGACAGGCTTCCCTGGAAGACTTGCTACGTGTGCTCTGAGCAGTCCTCAAGGTTCTGAGAGGCACATGTCAGACTCTAACCACTTCCTGCTCCCTTTGGAGACTGCTGCCCTGAAGTTGGCTCTGTTGCTCAAAGTTACTCAGAAAAGTCTCTTAAATGCCATGACTATGTATTCTAAGCTTGGTCTTTACCACTGTCTGACATTTCCCTGCCCTCTTTTTTGGAGAGCTCTTTCTAATGTAGAAGTGAGAAGGGCACCTAGAACATTTTTCTCTCTAGGACAGGCTCTGCTGTTCAAGATGGTCCAATAGTGTACTCCCTCGGTATCAGTGGTGCTTCACTCTACCTGAACATCTGACTTGCCCTGGGGAAAGTTCTACAACTGCCAATTTCACACCCCTCCCCAGAGTCCACATCCTGTCTGACATCACAGGTTAACCAAGAAAACCTTGTGATTCAACTACAAGGAACCCAAATCTTTAGAGGGTGAGACATGCTGGCAAACACTGATATTTTCAGAAAACTCCTCCCAGAGGCTCCATCTAGGTGATAAGGTATCCATTACTACCTTTTTAAGATTCTTAATCCTACAACAAATTCTAGCCTGGTCTTTCAGAATGTTGCTCTCAATCTACGAGTGCTCTGTCCATATGAATATTTACTTGTGTGAAGACACTCCTCGCCTCTTCAAGTGTATTTTTCCCTCCCAGGAAGATGTATTTAGTTCAACACATGCTTTATTTACCTTGGTACATGGTGTCCCAACATAATGGTGGGTCACAGTCCATGACAAAGAACATGTTACAAATAGCAGCAAAAATACCAAGGCTTATAAATAATTTTCTTCAAAAAAATTAGTAAGATAAAATCAAATTTAAAAGTATGGCTCCCAGGACTTCCAGTTTTAGTCAAAATAGAATAAGAAGAGGTAGATTCATCCAGTACCTGAAACAACTATTAGATAGTACAAAATATATGAATCAGTGACTCTCAAGAAATTGGACCTCAAGCCAAAAAGGACAGTGAGCATTTAGAGGAGCAGATGATATGAGCTCTTGGGGTGCTCCGCCTACTGCCTGGGAAGTTTCCATGCTGCAGTGTAGGGAGGAACTCCCAGGCAGTGCCTGTTCCCAACAGCCAGACTGAACAACCTTATAATTCATGAGACATTGGGTAAAACCTCATAATTCATGGGACATTGGGTAAAGAACTAAAGAACTTGCCTTAGTAATGGGTAATTTGACACTAAACCAAATGCTGTTTGGATCCCCACTGTCTATATCTTAAAAGCAAGACCTGAAAGGATCAAACTGTTCTCAAGTAACGTAGCCATCCTAGAAGAAAGTACAGGAACATTTTTAGCAATACAAAAATATTTAGCGCCCCCCCCCCACCCCAATGAGGTAAAATTTACAGAGTCTTGCACCCAATTACAAATTATCAGGCATAAATAGAGAGAAAAAAGACTATCCATAATAAAGAGAAAAACATCCATCAAATATCACCCAGAAATGACCCATGGCAGAGTTAGCAGACAAAACCATGTAAACAGTAATTATGAATGTATTCTCTATGTTCAAGAAGCTAGAAGAAAGATTGAACATGTTAATGAGAGATGTATGCAAATTTTTAAAGGATGCAAATACAATTTGTAGAGATGAAAATGGTAATGTCAAAGATGAAAAATATACTGATGGCTATATTGGTGGATATATCAGATTATCAGAAGAAAAAATAAGTAAACTTTAGGAGCTAGCATCCAATATCACCTAAAGTGAAAATACACAGAGAAAAAGACTAAAAATAATTAACAAAGCATCACTGAGTAGAGAGATAACTTAAGAGGTCAAATGTGTGTATAATTGGAGGGAAAGGAAAAACATCAAATAAACAGTGTCTGAAATTTTCCAAGTATGATTAAAATTATAAACCCACAGATCAGTGCCCATTATAATCAAATTTCTTAAAACCTGTGAAAAAGAAAAAAAATCTTAAAAGCAGCTGGAGTGCCAGGAGAGCACATTTAACATAAACGAATGGAAACAAGGATGATAGAAAGTTTCTTACTTTTAACAATGCAAATGGGAAGAGTGCAGCCACACCTTTAACTAAGTGAAAAAAAAGAAAAGAAAAAAAAAGGCCCTGTTAATCCAGAATTTATTATCCAGTGATACAAGATGGAAACTTGGATGCACAGGAAGAAATGAAGACTAATGGAAACTATACTTACACTAGAGGCCCAGTGCACAAAATTCATGCATGGGGTGGGGGTGTCCCTCGGCCCAGCCTGCACCCTCTCCAATCTGGGATCCCTCTCACAATCCAGGACTTCTGGCTCGCAACCGCTCGCCTTCCTGCCTGCCTAATCGCCCCTAACTGCTTCTGCCTGCCAGCCTGAGCATCCCCTAACCACTCCCCTGCCAGCCTGATTGATGCCTAACTGCTCCCCTGATAGCCCGATTGCCCCTAACTTCCTTCCCCTGCCAGCCTGGTGGCCCCTAACTGCCCTCCCCTGGCGGCCTGGTCACCCCTTACTGCCCTCCTCTGCAGGCCTGGTTTCCCCACAACTGCCCTCCCCTGCAGGGCTGGTCCCTCCAACTGCCCTCCCTTTCAGGCCTGGTTCCTCCCAACTGCCCTCCCCTGCTGGCCAGCTTGTGTCCACATGGGGGCGGCCATCTTGTGTGTTGGAGTGATGGTCAATTTGCATATTACTCTTTTATTAGATAGAATGGGAAATATTAAAACTTTTTCTTATAACTTTTAAAAACAATTTCTATTGAATTTTTATTTTGCATATGTAAAATGAAAATGTATGACCACAGTAGCACAAAGGCTAGAAGAGGCAAAATGGAACTTTATTGTTGTCAGTTTCATTTCACTATTACAGATGTGCCCATGCTTTCTTAGATCCAACTTTGTGGATGGCAATCTTGAATTGAGTTCTCCTTGTAAACTTACTGTTGTCAGTTTCTTATACTGTACATGACATTGTGTGATATCACCTGGTGGTAGGTTGTGATAAATTAAAAATGCATACAAACCCTAAATTAACCAATAAAAAAGTACCACAAAGAATTATGCTGATAGGTGAACCAAAAAAAGGCAATGGAATGTTTTAAAAGTTTATCATTAAATCAAAGAAATATAGCAGGCACGGTTGGATCTCAGGGAACAGTGGACAGGCCTGTTGAGCTGCTGGGACTACATTCATTACCCACCATAGAATCTGCCTGGGCAGGGGGCCCTATGGTCTTGGCTTATGTCACTGACCTCAGGAAAATTCTTACATTCACTATTCATCACATAGTCTTTTTGCCAAACTGTGAGAACTGTCACTAATCAGATTAATCTCACTTACTCTAAATGGTTCATTGAAATCTTTCTGCCAATTCCCTTTCTAGACAGTTGTTTCACCTGATCCTACTGTGTCTTTTAGTTCTGGAAGCCTACCTTTGGTTCCCACTATTCTATTTTCTCTCTCCTGCCCACCCTTCATTTCTCTGTCCCCTTTTCTGCCTTAAATTTCTTCTTCCTCTTTCCCATGGAATATCATATCTAGCCTGTTATTTAAGCTGGCAAAATCTTTCTATCTTTATTGCTAGGTCCTCCATGAACTTTCCTCAAAACGTATATTTGATAAAATCATCCAGTGTGTCTGTATTTTTTTCACATCAGTGCTCTGCTTCTAAATCTGTGCCAATGAATAATCCCTTTTTTATTTTATGCTCTGATGAAATTATTATCTCTGTTTAAAAATATATACTTTCAATCAAGTAAATACTTTACTAGTATATATACACTAGAGGCCCAGTGCACAAATTCATGCATGGGTGGGATCCCTCTGCATGGACTGTGGGGATTGGGCCAAAACCAGCAGTCCAACGCTGCCTGCCGCTCCCACTCATCCTGGCCTTGCTTCACCTGCCATGGGCTTGTGCACAGTCAGTCCGGATCAGGAGAGGCATTCGCGGCTGTAGCAGTGCTTGCAAGCCATATACCCTGTGTCCGGCGCCCATTCCGAGGGGGTGGGGGATCGGGATGCTATCGGCCCTCTTGGTGAATGGTGGGACACCTTTGCTGGCCCAAGATCTGGATCCACCCCACTGATGTTCGCGCCAGTTGTCTGGAGCCTCCTAGCAGCTGCTTTTATATTGTTTCTTCCTTGGGGAGCATCTAGGGATGGGAAGTGGCCACAGTGCCCGAGGCCAACTTCCAGGAGGCCGGCAGTGCTGCTGGGATCCTGCTGGTGGCACCAGTCCATCGGTGCCTGGCCTGGTCTCCAGAGATTGGACCTGCAGGCCTACTGTGGGAGTCAGTACACTCACAAAAACAAATCGTGGAATTTATCTTCCCCAAAACCACCATATTCATAGTGCATAAACAAACAAAAAAGGAAATGGAAAGCTGTTTGAATAAAACAAATTCATGTCTATAACTTGTAGACTGTAATAAACGAAAGCATGTATGTGTGTGTGTCTGTGTACACAAGTGTTTTTCATGGTAAAATTGATGACAAAGGCATTAAGGAATGGTAAAAATGGCCAGAAAATATAAATGTAAAATGAGCAAAACCTTCACAGTTGAGCCAAAGTCATGGGCAGTAAGAAGGTGGCTCATTAACTGATCTGAGGCAGAGAAGGAGAAAGTAAACATGGGAGGAATGTGAACAATCAAGGAGAATGGTGAGCTGAATGCAAAGCTCTGGGAAGGGTCACTGGGGGTGTGATGGCCTTCTTAATTTTACAATTTAGATGGCCTCTTTCAAGGTAGAACATCCTCCTATATCCAGATTACCTTTCCTCTCCCGTGGCAGGGGACCAGCAACTAGAGAAAGCTGCAGGTACTTCTCTACCCTTTCCAGGTGCCTGGCTGGAGGAGCTTTTGCATAATGGGAACTTGAGATGTCACCTTCATCCTCAGAGAACGGGTCATTGTATCCTCCCCAGCCAGCTCAAATATTCCATGAAGATATACCTCGTGATTTATGGTTTGCTCCCTTATCATATCCCTTAGAAAGTTTATTCAAAATAAATAAGTAGAAAGGTTGTGCTATTTAAAGAAATAAATATTTTTTGTTTCTTTATCTGGAGTTCTTCAACACCATTCTATAATCATTAAGCATTTAACTGCTGAAGAAAAGTCACAGGGGCAAAACTAAATGTGTTGAGAAAGGACACAGAGAAATATACTGACTATAGAGACCATGCTCCATTTTGAATATTTTCTGAAGCTAACTGGATGTCTGGAGCCTGAAAGCTTGGCTACTAACTGTGCTGGAGGGAGAAGAGAATGGGAGATCATGTGAAGTTAGAGTGAGAGCAGGAGAACTAGAGGGAAAACACAGCTACTCCACAAGAGTGCACCAGCAAATTCAATTTTATCAAATTAAAGGAAAGGAAAAAGATTGGCCAGGCATTCGTTCAATAATTCCCTTTGGTACATTTGGAACACAGTTGGACTTTCAGACAATTGAGAGGGTGAGGAAGGAAAAAAAAGAAATCACAGAAATGTAATAATTTGAAGAGCGAGATCCAAATTATTGGTAAGGCACAAAGGTGGGAAAGAATTCATAGAATTTGAATCTGAAAAAAATAGAACATTTAATTGATTTGATTTTATAGTCAGCTTATGGTAATATAACTGTCTGAATTATAATCATAATATACATAAACTCTAAAAGTAGAATAGATGAATGTGATTCCCTGATGTTTTATTTTTTGGGTCTATAGAAGTTGAGCAAAGGGAAAAGAAAGTCAATAGCAATCCATAGTTAAAGCTTCCTTGGTAGATAAAAATTATTGCTTTGGGCCATAAAAGCTAGGTTTTGGATAATAGAAGAGATTGGCTATGAAAATGCAGAAAACCATGTTTTTCCCTTGTGACAAATTCTTCTTTTTACTGAAATGATGAAAGAGAAGCAGGATTCTGAAACCAAAGACATATAATTACAGTAAACTATTAACCATGTACTAGTCTCATAAATTATTTAAAACATTCACTTTATGAAAACTCACTTTTGCTCCTAATACATATGATTTTTTTTTCTTTTGTACTAAATATGACAATAAAGAAGCTTAGAATTGCATTTAAAGGGTTTTAACCTTAATAAAATATATCATTTGTAGACTAAATGGTAAATTGAAGGAAATTTTGCCTAACATAAAGCCACTTCTGCTAATGTTCCTATTCTATATTTCTTTATAAAATCATTGGCAGCATCCTCTGCTCCTTCAGTGTCAATCTCTTCAAATTCTGGTTAAAGCATTAGCAGCTTTAACTCATTTGGAAGGATTTATTGTATTTGAATGACCACCCGCTACATCCTCAAGACCACATAAATAGTAAATGACAACCAGACACTGAGGGGGGGGAAATGTCATGTTTGTGAATGCTGCATATTAAGGCATCATTATCAATAGTCTATAGCATGTAACCAGGGCAAGGAAAAATGTATTACATCACATGCCTTTGTTCTTCCTTATGAAGATGAGAATTTTATGAGCTCTATGTTGCCCTTTCATCCCAAAGCATGTATGATTTAGAGGTCTGTGTAATATTAGCAAGATCAGCATTATTCTCTGCTGAAGGCAGAGAATTTCATAGCTGGATAAAAAGCAAGAAACTCAAGCATGATGTAAAGAGGCACCTGAAGAAAACTGGAGGGAACATCTCATTAAAAAGCCAGATAAAGAGACAATGTAGGACATGACTCAGCAACATACTGTTTGGCAAATTTCCTGACCAGATCCAATTCCGAAAGATTTGACAGCTCCACCCAAGTCACCACCTCCCGGCCGCACTTCCAATGTGGCTCACTGGGAAGAGTCTCCGGGCCCAGTACACTTAACCTGGTGTTTGTTGGCTCAGTGGCTGGCAGCCATTACAACCACTGGGGAAGTGAGCACAGAGGATGACCAACTTGAAAAGTGACTCCGGGGTGTGGTGTCTTCCTTCCCTCACCAAGAACCATGATGGAATCACAAGTACATTCACATCGTGAGAGACATTGCCCTTTTCTCTGAACTATGGGCAATAGAAATTGGGATTATATTGGTCTTGTTTTGTATGGGTTTATGGTGTGGAGCAGAGATTTCAAGATGGGATGCTAAGTAACGGTAGCATTTGGAGAGTTTTACCTGTGAAACCTTGAGTTTCTTTGTTACTCAATCTTTGCTCCTGTTTATTCTTTTCCCTCCTTAACTTGACTCTATACGAATCTCACACTTCTTTGAAGGTAAGAGAGAAATCAGACAGCAGTAACTTACTCTAAAGTCTTGCAAAGGACACCTAAACATCCAAATGTCATCCTGTTTATACTGAATGTGGAGGATTAATACATGCACATTGAGTTTCACATGACCTTCAGAACCATAATCTTTGATACAAAACTGACAGGAGGGAGCAAAGATAAGCACCACCAAGTCCTGGCTGGCATCCTCTTCACAGGCACCAGCCTTTTATGATCAGAAACCCACATGGTCCCCAAGAAACCCCTCAATGGATAGTGCTTATTGCTGTACGTGCAGTCATGCCATGATGTGGTCCCCAGTCCCATCTTTATTTTCTTCACAGTCTACAAATATGTATTTGGATTTAATTAATTCAAATTATAGGGGAGGAAAACCTCGCTTCTTCCCTTCTAGGTTCTTTGGCTGGTCTAATAATTAAATTGACATAAGAGAGATTAACAGGTGAAAGCCAATTTAATTTTGTATGTACATGCGCTCCTTAAAATATGAGACTTGGAGAAGGGAGCAAAGCAGGCAACTTTTATACCTTTTCAACAAGGAAACAATAAATTTGTGAAGAATTGACAAGATAAAGAGGTTTGGAGCAGTAAATTAGTTAAGAAGTAACAAGGTTTGTTTATACAGCCTTTTTGGTCCTGAATTCCCTATCTCTGGTGATAAAATGCCTTCTATTGTCTAGATGTAGGGAGGGTACCCTTCACCTGAGAGATTTATTTGCTGCCTTCAGGGAAACAAAGGAAGTCAGAATGATCTCCTTGTACCAGCTGTTTCTTAAGTAACTTTAATTAAAAATAACCAATATTTCAAGTGGCATATTATGGTGTGGCTGACCCTGAACCCCATAAAAATCATTTAACTTATCCAAAGCACATACCGATATTTTCTTAAATTTTAAGATGTATGATTATTCATCTGTCTGCTTAAATTTTTGTATTTACAACATATCATGTAAGATACAAACACTGACTTTTGGTGACCTGAATGATCTTAGAGTACAGTAAGGCAAATATGACATGTGCGTAAACAATTCTAATATAGTCTAGATATGATAAGTACCACGGAAAAGAGTTGTCTGCAAAATGCTATTATAAGAGAGAAGCAGCCAAGATTATGTCAGTTTGGGAGTTGATGGAATATGCAAAACAGAGGCCCCCCAAAAAGGAAAGTAACTTTTGAGCTAGGTCTGTGGCTCTCAATCCTGGTTGAGGAGCTATTGAAAGATACTAATGCCTAGACTTCACCTGAGATTCAATGGGTTTGCTATGTACAGAATCACTCATATACAATAGATGTGAATTGGAACTGTTATCTATTTTTTACTTTCAAATAAGATGAAAGTATTTCTTTTCAAAACAAAATATGGCATATTTTTGGTGACTCCACATCACAAAGATCTGTTCTATTCTTTGAACCACTAGCTAAAATTGACCATACTACTATACCTACAAGGGAAAAAAACAAGCAACCATATGTATTAAAATTTCAGTAAATTTAAGTGTAATTAAAAAAAAAATCCAGTGATTCTATTTAACCAAATCAAACAAATTTAATTTACATTGACTACAAATTTGTTTGGAAAATTGAATATTTTGTTTAGTTACAAGAAGACACTATTAGAACATAATAATCTACGAATTTTCAACACTAGATGTCAATGCTGCTGTAATCTAAGCTAACTCTTCCCTTAGTATATAGCATCGGCATATATTTTTACAAATAAATAGTAATATAAGGATAGAAGCATCATCTAAAGGCCTCTAAGTTCAAAATTCAAATGTAAACATGTAAAGGCCTCTAAATTCAAATTAGAAGTATTATATATTTAAAAAAGGTTTGGGTTTATGTAAATAAAAGACACAACTGAGACCATTTAAACTGTTGCTGGGCAGGTTCTTACCATTTTGACTTATTCCCTCAGACATAGCTCTGTGGATAGTCAGTATCATATTGAGAGACATTTTAATCTCCCTGTTCTGCTCATTCTTTGTTTGAGGACAACTAGGGGGTGGAAATTGTTTTTATATTTTCCCAAAAAGAAATCTGTGTCCCTGAGGACCTTGACACATCAAACCCCATCATTTCCAGACCCAGGTCACATTTGAAGGGGTGTGTGGGCACAGTACAGCATCCACAAAAATAGGCTGAAGTCCCTCTAAATCCCAGTCACTGTAACTCTCGGTGACAGATTCACGCTGCTACTAATCAGTTTCACACCAGGGAGATGCACACAGTGAAAACATGCAGATTGGGAACAGCACAGAAGTCACTTGGAAAATGACTGAAACCAGAGCTTTCCAGCATCATCTTTCTGTGCCAAAAACACAAAAACATATGCTTCCCCCTTAATTTTTTGCTTTTTTAAAAAAAGTAGAGGAATTAACTCCTGTTAGACTGTTGCCTTCTCAGAGATCTAAATCACTGGCAATGGTATTAAGTTTTGCCCTTTTTAAGGGGTGTTAGGAAAGAAACATGAGCCTATTTGCCTATTACCAAAGTAAATTAGAAACGTTTTCCATCCACCTTTCTTTCCTTCTTTCTTTAAAATACAGTCTTCAGAGTTAAAATCAGCTTTCTGAATTATTGTTATTATTGGCCTAAACCAGGAGTGGGCAACCTTTTTGTGAGTGCGTGCCAAAACCAGCAAAATCTCTGACTCAAAATTCTTCCGCGTGCCAACCCTAATTTTTGGAGAACATGTTACACCTACTTGATATCTTTTAAGGTGTACATATGTGAAGAACCTTGAAGAAATAATAAAATTCATTTGAGCAACAAAAACACAGTATATGATGATGAAAATGCATTTTATTTTTTAATGTATTCATGTACACTGATAGTCTGACAGAAAACTTTATGACTCTGATATTATCAGTGGGACTTCTGCTGCTGCATCACTGATGACAGAGATTTTACATCAGGTTTATATTTCGTGACCTTCAGAGATATGCACGAGCTACTACTTTCATCTGTCAGGCTACTCCTATTACGAGACTTAACAAAATTCATCACTGAGAACAAAGATTCACAAGCATATGTGGATGAAACCAAAACACTGGTCGGATCTAGGAAGGCAGGGAGAGTTATGGCAGAGGCATAGAAATTGTTCTTCCCCTCTCTCGTCAATCCATGTCTATGTTCTTTAAGATAACTTGTTATGTAAAATTATTTATTTATCTAAGATGCACCTACACTGAATTTATCTGAAAAATAAAAAAGTCTATATTAAGAATAAAAATTGTAAATGGAAGATTATAAGAGAGGGTTTCGCGTGCCAGCAAAAGTTACTGGTGTGCCATGTTTGGCACGCGTGCCAGAGGTTGCCCACCCCTGGCCTAAACTAATGTTGCTATTTTTAGTTCTTACTAAAAAGATGTTAGGAAAGAGGTCAGGTCTTACATCTATCAGCTAAATGGAAAACCCGAACTGCAGAATCACTGGATTAATTCAGCATCAGTTTCATGTAACATGAAGAATTGAATTCCTTTGCTAGCATCATTTATATAGACAGACACTAAGAGTCATTCAAAACCATTCATCAAAATTAAAACATAGCATTTGATATGAATTTAATATTTTAGATAGTACATAAAATGAGAAGTCTAGATTTTTGAGACTCCGTACTTTTCAGGTGACTTTTCAGTAGTATGGATGAAAGTAGTTGATCAGATTCACTTCTGTGCATAATGGCTGTCTGAAAATTCATTTTTTAGGGGAAGGGAAGGTGAAAATCGAAATTAATGTCAAATGTATCTCCATAACACAAGGGGAAAAGTTGAAATAGCCGCCATCCAATATTTTTGCTTGGGTGCAATAGTAAATCAGGAAATGTCCATTGCCATTTATAATCAAAATTATCTGGCAAAGTTGTCTCACTGTAAAAAGTAACAAAATCATAGGCAAATCTCAATGATTGAATTTTATTTTCTTGGCTTGACTGTTTCCATCAAATAAATCAACAGTGGTTTAATTATCCAACCTAGGAAAAGCATAACAAAGCTACACAGAGTGCTGGCAGTGGTACGATTAAGAAACAACTTTATATATTTGTCAGGGAAATACCAGAGTTAAATCATGTGAATTAACAAAAGAGAGATCAATTTCTCCCCACCCTCTATCAAACTTTATGCATGAGAATGCACACTAACCATTCACTATAACTAAAAGATAGGTTTTGCTATAAAATAGTAGGAGTGTGTGGGAATATAACTATCTTGCTTTTTTCCAACACTGTACCTGAGATTACAGTCAACAAATTTGTGTTATGAAGATTAGATTATCTATTTTGACAATCAAACCAATAAAATTAGAGATACATCCTTTTCCCTAACACTCCCAGATATTGATCCTCCCCTATTAACAGAATACACAAGAGCACACTTCTCTAATATCTCCCTCTACTTCTCTTTTTGGATCCCATGAGATTTTCTCATTATACCAAATCGCTGATATTTTTCACTCTATTTTAAGGGTTGCCAGTGCCTTATTTGCCCATCTGATCAGGGGAGTAACCTCCAAGTCCATTTCTCACTACTACTGTGCTGAAGTTTTGGACTGAAGACAGGAAATTTGGAAATTCAGGAAATGTTGCTTTTCTGGGACCTCACAAAAGCACTGCTTAGATTTCATGGAGCGTCTTGCATTGACTAGATATAGATCAGAAGCTTTTACCTATTTTCATCTCATAGCACACATAAACTAATTGCTAAAATTCTGTGGCACACCAAAACTATTTTTTTTTGCCAATCCGATAAAAAAAATAGGTATCATTTTGATTCATTCACACAGAATGATTATTATTGAATTAGCTATTATTATGTTTTAATTTAACAGTCTAACGGTAAAGAGGTCAGTGCTCCTGACTAAATAGTCAAGTGTTTTAAAAATTCTTGTGGCACACCATTTGAAAATCCCTATTGTAGATTTTTAAAAAATCATTCTAAATATTAGCAACCACTGGCCTTAATAGTTCTTGAGATTGGACTTAAAATAACTGTCAGTTACTTTATTTTTTTACATCAATAAAAAAAATGAATCCATGATACCAAAAATCTATGTTGGCATACAGATTACTCAAGCAATTACTTTAAATAAAAATTAATGTGTATCTTAAATTCTCCATTTAAAAAGCAAAAAAAACCCCAAAAAAACAAAAAACAAAAAAACAATTCAGATAATTAATTCAGGAGTACTATCACTGTTTCACCAAGTTGAAAATTGTGTTTTTTACCTAATAACTAACCTTTGCTGGTTCCTGTGCCTAAGTCTCTTGTATTTTCCTAACAAAAGCATGAAGTTATTTCTTAATCAGACTTTGTGCACACTCGTCATTCCTTTCTATGTTGAATTATTAAAACATTGCTGAATTTACTTTTATTTTAACAATTTTATCAATGCACAAAATGTGCCTGCTATTTTATTCAAGAGTCAACAGTACAAAGAAATACGATATTTTTGGAGACTGCTACTGATTTAGAGTATATTTGCAGAAATATTAATGGTCAAATCAAAGGATTTCCTTTTACTCAGTGGATGTGTTTTTTAAGAGCAATGTCAGAAGATAGAATTTAAAAAAACACATATTTTATTGACTTTTTACAGATAGGAAGGGAGAGAGACATAGTTAGAAACATCGATGAGAGAGAAACATCGATCAGCTGCCTCCTGCATATCTCCCACTGGGGATGTGCCCACAACCCAGATACATGCCCTTGACAAGAATCAAACCTGGAACCTTTCGGTTCGCAGGCCGATGCTCTATCCACTGAGCCAAACCGGTTTCGGCAGAAGATAGAATCTTGAAGTAGGGTCTTAGTTCTGGTTTCTTTTCTTTTTATTTGAAAGAGTGGTAAGTGGACCTGGCCAGTGTTGCTCAGTAGGTGAGAGTTGATCCATGAACCAGAAGCTCACAGTTGGATTACAGGTCAGGGCACATGCCCAGGTTGGAGGCTTTATCCCTTGTAGGGATTTGCAGAAGCCAGGTGATCAATGATTCTCTCTCATCATTGATGCTTCTATGGCATTCCCCTCTCCTTCCCCCTTCCTCTCTCTAAAATCAAATTTTAAAAAAGGATGGTAGGTGGGCAGGGGAATTAAACTGGTAGATTGAGTGATTGAGAGTCATTCAACTGTACCCTTCACTTCCCCAAGCTAACAGTAGATTCCATAAGCACCACTTGGCTGCAAATAGGACCCTTGGAAGATTTGCTTTGTATTTTATTATTTTATTTTAATTTAGTTTATTTTGGTGGTGAAGGGAGTCATCTTCAGCTCTTTTCTAGGAGTTGGCAATAAATTACCTGAACATTTATTTAAATAATTTTTGCTCCAAATTGTGTTACACAGTTTGGATAAGAAAACTTTTGTGACTCTAAAGTATTAAAACACACCATAAACTCTTGATTTGAGAATGGGACATTGATCTTAAGTACTGTTAATGGAAGTGTTATCTAAATCTCATTCATGTGATGAAAATTTCTCCACTGTTAAGCCACTGAATCTTCTGTCACTTCGATGTAGAGGTTAGACAACAAAATGGATTGCCTTGTCCATCAAAATGTGCTAGAAGAAAATGTCCTCATCGCATTTGGGAGAGGAATGACACTGAAATATGGGGTAAAGGTCATAAGGAATTTGAGGAATTCAGGAAAATGCTAGTCATTTGTGAAGGGGAGAGAATAAGGAGACTTTGATACTCAAGGTGCTGCTAGAATTTTAAAAGAAAAACGTAGTACAATGTTGAGCTATAACAAACTCATATGATTTGTTGAATAAGAGATGGTAACCATAAATTCTTAGGGGGATTCTTTTATTCAATATTCAGTTAGAAACACCTGGAGGTTGTGTCTAAATTCAGAAACTAATCTGGCTAATTTTGTGATGGATGCCTGTGGGCATTATTTAATGTCCTATTTTATTGTTGCTTTGGATTTCAACCACATTATCTAACTCTTGTTAGAATTTTGTTCTCATGACAGTAAAGGACTGGGGTGGAAGGGAGAAACAGATTTAAAGGATGGTCTTCTTTATAAACTTCTGTATCTGTTCCCAGGAAACTGACTGCATAGTTGAACTGGTCTATTTGTTTGTTCCTAATTTTTTGTTTGTTCTAACAATTTAAAAATAAAGGGCCTTTAAAAAAAAACATGCAAGAAGCAAAAACTATACATAGGTATCACCAACAGAATTTATTTAGGAATCATAGCTCATTAAAAAAATTCATGAGATCTAGTTTAACTATTTTTATTTATTGTTTTTAGCTTATAAAATGTAACTCTGGAATGATGAAGGGACTTAACCCAATATAATACCTATTTAAAGTAGTAAAATGGAAGCCAGACACTCCCCATCATATGTCATTAGGGGAATGCAAATTTAAACAACAGTAAGATAAAATAACTATTTTTTAATGAGTGCTTACTATGTGACAAGTAGTTTACCCACATTACAGCATCTGTTTCTGGAGCCTAGAGTGGTTAAGAAGCTTGTTCGGTATTGCCCAGCTAATAAATGGCCCAACTGGACTTCGTGTCCTCTGGTCTGTTGGACTCCCAGTTGAATCCCTTGACCACTTTTCGCTTGAGTTCCTTAATTTGCTGCTGGCTTCCTTTTCCTTCAGGTCCTCCTTCTCCTCTCCCTTGAACTCTTTGAAATCACTAGGAAAGTAGGAAAGCACAAAAAGCCTGGGTGTGAGGAAAGTAAGCACACTGCAGAAACATTTTGTGGGTAACAGAGAATTATTCATATTCTTTGAACACAAACACATCTTCTGTCTCAGAGTAAGCATAACTAACTAGATATCTGCCCCCCCCCCCCCCGCCTTTTTACATTCTTCTCCTGTCTGGTTCAGGATTTTTTTTTTAATGTCCTGAAATATGGAAGAATCCTTTTAAAGCATTGTCAATCCAGTGCACTTCAGAAGAGAGTTCCTCAAAGACAAGTTGTTTAGCTTGAATTAGAGGGTGTCACTGTGGCCAGATGGAAAGCGCAATTTACATTTAATTTTGTTTTCACTGATTTATCAACTATTTCATTGACAACAAGAGGTGTGATTTCATGGAGTGAGAAAATGCTATTTTCTACTCATAGTACATTAAAAAAATCAAACCACAGTGTGTTCAAAGTTAGTGTCCCACAAAGCTTTTTAATCATGATTCTCTACTTCTGATCTTCTGTCCCCCCACCCCCACCCCCAGTTCAAGCAGTTCACAGAAGTTGAATTCTGCTTGTAATTCATCATGTGATAATCTGCATGAAGGAAAAAGAAGAAAAAAAATCTTTCTTCTGGGTTTGCCGGGGACTGTAAATAGAGACAGTTCTATAAAGTGTGCTTAAAGCAATTTAATAACTTTTCAAATTCTGCATTACTTTCTTTTTTTCCTCTCATATTTCTCTACATTGAGTAGGTTGGGGCAATTAAAATTGATACCAAGAAAAAAAAACTATAAAAAAAGCAAATATTCTTTAGGGAAAGGTGGACAATATGTGACACATCTAAGCAAGGTACCTATGTAAGTCTGTCTAATTGAGGATGCAAATAAGTAAGAAGGGTCCTAAAAGTTTTGATTTTTACACAGTTTTGGAGATTCTAAGATTTGGAGAAGGAAGCTAAAATTTATTCAAAATGTGCTATGTGTGAACAGGCAGATATAGTTAGGTATATTTCACAAGTTAGGAAATTTGTACTTTTAAAGCATAAATAGCTTGCTTGCATTTTCACAGCCTAAATGATAGAATAAGGAGATAAACTTCAGTCTCTTTGGTTTCTAAATTCACACTATTTCCATTAGACTATATTGCCCCCGGTGTAGAAGTATTTCCCTCACCCAGTAAAAACGCGTAGATCATCTGAGAGTTTACAGCAGAAAAGATCAGGATGTATTTAGAATCTGATTGGAATTTACTCAGAGATCTCACTTCCTAAATATTTTCCATATTTCCAGTTCAGTTATATACATAATAATGCGATCTTTATTTTATTCATGTGAGGTAGCATGTTAATAGTAAATGTCTATGTTTTGCAAAATTGATTTCTAGTAATATGGTGGCAGCATTAAAAACATAGGTTCTGGATTTTCCTAAACCCCCCAACAACAAAAAAGAAAGAGTGACTAGGTAGCAAAGTAACCCAACCATCGCCAATATTTACATGAAAACTAGCTGAAAAGATACCCAGGAGCCACAGAAGACAAGTGATTAAGAGTGAGCCACGGAAGACAAGCGATTAGAAGTGAGCCATAACTCAGCAGCGTCTGAATTAGGGAACGCAGAGAGAAGTAGCTGGGCACCAGATGGACCAGAGGACAGCAGAATCTCTGATTTGTCAATGAATATTTTTGGAGATTAAAACATTGAAAAACCCTTTCAGAATCTATAAAAAGAGTAGTAACTTACTTATAAAGGATAAATAATTATATCATACTCAGATTTTACTGCAATATGTTATTCTAGAAGAAAATGGAGTAAAATAATTAAGATACTCAAGAAAGAAAAATGTAAATCACTAGTTTTTTTACCCAGAAATACTGACCTTCAATTGTAAAGGAGACATACAACATGCAGTGATTCAGGATGGTTCTTTCCCTGAGAGCACTTTCTAAGGAATGTACTAAAGAACAAACAAAATTACAAGAGAAACATCAATGTACAGACCAGTGGTCTCTATAGTTATTTATAGAATCAAGACAAAGTGAGAGTTAAATGTGAAGGGTTGTATATAATAATCGTGTTGCTATCTGATAGTATAGATAAAATATAACCATTAAAATATGATGGGGGAGGAGAAATGGGATTGCCTATGAAAAAATGTGCAGGTGTTTTGAGTAGTTATAACTGGTGATGGTGGAACAGTATTATTTTGAAACATGTGTGCATGTAATAAGGGAAAAAGTAAATGAATATTTATGGCACATTTTAATTCTTTACCTCTTATGCTCTAAAAACTTAAGATTCTCACTATTGAAAAAAATCAAATGTAATATAGAAAAAGGTAAGTAAAAATCCTTTAAATTTGAATTGGCAATATCATTATCAAATCACAAGATATTATAAATATCTCATATCTCTGTGCATTAAAAACACAGAAACAATTACCAACCCAGTAGTAATTAGCATCTCTAGGCCCAGATTCTGATCTTAAAATACCACTTTCAATAAAAAGAAATAAGGCTTCTCATAGAAATGGCTGATTCCAGGTATTTAGATAGAAATATACAAGGAAATTCTGAGACATTTTGTCATATCAGTTATCAAAAACTTGCAGTGTCATGTCAAAAGGACTAAGGTCAAGGATTGGGATATTTGAGCTCTAAGAGGAATGAGACTTAGAGTGGATCTAAACATCCCACATATATTTTAAAACTGAGTAAATAAAAGGAAAGAAACAACACTTATTCTTCCTTTTCTATGTGAACTATATTACTGAGTAACCAAATACTAGGTGTGTAAGCTTCTTCTTTTAAAGTTATTTCAGTGAGTAAGTGAGAAAGAAATGAGAAAAACATTACCATGCACATGCAAGCATCTAAATGCAGATGGCTGGAAACTATTTTTTTAAAAAGGCCTAGGTTATTTATCAGGTAAATTTTAATGAAAATAAAAGGTATTATATATTAAATAAAATGTCAAAGTCATATTCAGCTTTAAAAGATGTGCTCAATTGAACTATACTAAAGGGGTGCATATTTGGCTAATAGAACCATAAGTAAGTGATTACCGCCAAAGTCAAGCTACTACTTACATTTGGAGCAGGTGGCAAACCTATTTCTTGACCTGGATAGTAGTTACAAAATTGTTTGCCTTATAAAAATTCATCCAGCTATGTGATTTTCTGTAATTGTGTTTTATTTTTATAACAAAATGATTTCTAAGAGAAACAACGCGTTTGAGTTAAATAAATCTGAGTTCTAACTCTGGCTCACCACTTACGATCTGTGAACTGGCAAGTTCATTTCTGAGCCTTAGTTTCCTCCTTAATAACATGTGAATAACACTAAGCGCCCTCTGGAGTAGTCCTCGGGAGTCTGGCCCAGGGTGGCCACCTTTCTGAGGTTACTTCCTTCCCCTTCTCTCCCCATACAATTCTTGTTTTGCTTTGACATTGTATTTTTTTCTACCACATATTACTGATCCTTTTACTTAATGGAATAGCAGTTTCAGAGAGTGGAATAAATTGCACACTTCTGAAGGCCTAGTCTGAATAAGCAGGATGTGTGCTGGATCCCAGCAGCAATGACTGGTGCGCCTGCCTAAGGGGCTGATTTCTCCCCCACGTCAAATCCCAGAGCACTTTATTACAGAACGGTGTCTCTTAATTCTGGTTAGAAACAATAATGATGATTAATATTTTGTGGAGCAATAGGTAATAATTAAGTTTTTAATGATGGCATGTCATTTGTCATAAAAAGAATGTTCCCTTCATGGAGTAGGTACTCAGTATATTTTTTTAAGTGATGGATTAGGTAGAGTTTACTTTAATGGGCTCTTAGGAATGACAGAAACCACCTGATGTAGAAAGTGATGTCAGTATGATTGGAGGAAGTGCTCTGGAATAGTTTCGAGTGGAAAGTCAGTGGAGATGGGATGGCACTGTGGTGGGAGCCACAGTTTCCGTTTGGGAGACCTGAGTTCCAGCCCTGGTTTTATTTCCAATGATAGTTGTTGTGTGCTGAGTGTTTGCCATGTAACAAGGGTTAAGTGCTTTCCTTTTACAAATTTATTTAATCCTTATAGTGTCTCTGTGAGATGGCTATGTCCCCATCTTACAGGGAGAGAAACTGACTCACAGAAAAAAACTAAAGGCCACACATATAGTAAATTAGGGAGCTGGGAATTTGTACTCAATTTGGCCTGATCTTAAAACTCCTACCCTTAACTAGGTGGGCTCTGTCATCCCTGTCAGTGCTAATACTCAATGATTTGTGAAATGTCTTGCCCAAATGAAATTTTCATGATCTATTAACCCGGCAGTTCCCTTCAGTGACACATGTCTTTTTTGAGTTTATGTCCCTCACTGGTATCAGTATCAGAAAACCTCACTCAGTGTAGGAACACAGAACCTGGGACAAGAGCTCACCCACAGGGACAGCGTGCCACCACCAGTGGCAAATGAGAATTTGAGGATCACATTTGCTTTCTAGCTAGAGACCCCTCTGAAGCCCTTTTCTATTTCTGAGAGTCAGGCTTCTACTATTGAGCTTGACTGTAATACTTTATACTGTTTACTTAAAGGAAATGAAACACAAACTATGTCAAGGGAAGACAGAGCAACACTTGCATTTTAAATTAGTCACAGGCTTATCAGCTCCTGCAACTTCTTGTAATAGAAAAACAACCCAGGGGACACTGTCGTGTAATATTAGCATAACAGGCTCTGAGCGAGTGACATGTTTACATTGCATGCAGAGCTGTTTGATTTCCTTCCTTATTTTCTGCATGGCAGTTTTGAACTTACCTGGAATTGTTCTATCCAGTGTATTAGAAGGTCTCCTGTTTCTGCCTCCTTCTCTCTAATGAAATCGTTATTTTCTGGGGTCAGGTCCTTATCACCACTTCCCTGAGCTTTTAAAGTCTCTCCTAGCTGATAGCCCTCCTTCCAACCTATTTTCCCCCTGATCCATCCAACTCATTACTGCCAAATTTATCTTCCGGAGGAACAGCTCTAATTAAGTCACCTACCCAATGTAAAATCGTGTGAAGTCTCTTCTGCTTATAGAAAAAAAAAATCATAGTTGTTAGTAAAGCCTTTAGATTCACCTTATCTGACTTCAAACTCTTTTTTTTTTTCAATCCGTGTTTTCTACTGATCATCTTAACACAATATAGGCCAAGTTCTATTATAACTCACGAGAGTTTCTGTTACCCTCCCCCTTACATTGTTATTTCTCCACACCTCTAAAGCCAAAAGTGTATACTTCTTTCAAGGCCTTGTTCAATGGACCCAAAATAGCTGCATATAAGAAACCTTTGGGTAATACACACACACACACACACACACACACACACACACACACACACACACACACTAGAGGCCTGATGCATGAAAATTCATGCAAGAGTAGGCCTTCCTTCCCCCGACTGCCGGCACCGGCTTCCCTCTGGCAACCAGGACCCGGGCTTCCCTCCTCTGGCTGCCTGCAGGCACCCAGGACCCGGCTGGCTTCCCCAGGGACTCTGGCTTGGTCAGAAAGGACATCGGAATGATGTCTGGAAGATGTCCAATTAGCATATTGCCCTTTTATTATTATAGATATACGTATGCCTTGACCTACTGGATATATGATAAAGTCCTCATCCCGTAGCATGTCATACTTCGATGCATGCTGATAATGGTGGTTTGGTTCTGACCTTCAACCTAGAAGACCTGGGAGTGGTCATGGACATAGAAAGCAGGCAAAATGTTAATTAGGCAATGAACCTGAAGAGGTGTGACAGCCATGTTGTTCTTTTTTTTTTTTACATATATATTTTATTGATTTTTTTACAGAGAGGAAGGGAAAGAGACAGAGAGTCAGAAACATCGATGAGAGAGAAACATCGATCAGCTGACTCCTGCACATCTCCTACTGGGGATGTGCCCACAACCCAGGTACATGCCCTTGACCGGAATCGAACCTGGGACCCTTCAGTCCACAGGCCGATGCTCTATCCACTGAGCCAAACCGGTTTCGGCGACAGCCATGTTGTTCTTAACTGTAGCCAAGAGAGTCCATTTATAGCAGATAAATTCAATGGAAACCAAGACTTTTTTGTCTTGGTTTAAGAAGAAAAATACTAGAAAAAAAATAACATTTCTTTTTAGAGTGTAAGAATAAAATAAAATAGAGAATATGGCTCTTTAAAGCCAGCTGGCAAAAGAGCTACAGAAAAATGGTAACATTCAATCTTTTTAAGGTCCAGGAACTTGTATAAATGATTCTCTTGAATTTAATTTTAAAAATAACTCCCCATTTTCTCAAATCTTGCAGTTTATTTTTTATAGTTTTCCCCAAACTTTGTTGAAAATATATGAGAACTTTGTGAAAGAAATATGTTCACCTCCAAAGGTTTAGGTAGCTCTAGTAGTACACAAGTAAGTTGTCTGAAACAATGCAGAAGGGGAACTAATATGTCCTTGGAACCCTTTGAGCATTTTTTTAAGAGTGGAAGGTAAAGTAAGACTGCTGTGAAGCCCCACGCACCATGCATCTTCAGCCTGACACAGCTTTAATAATATGTTGCAAAAACATGGTATAGGCTTAGGAGAAGCAATGGGGAGCATTTTATTAAGTGAAGAAAGGAGATTTATAGATATGTCACTAAAGAAGAGTTATAGTGAATCATGCATTTGCTAACAAAAGGTGTCGAGAACAATATTATTTTCTCTGCTTTGTCAACATCTAATGCCCATTTATCTCTGTTACAGGATTCATACATAGTCACAATCACTCTATAAATTCATCACCATGGATTGTAAAGCTTAAGACAAGGTCAGAAAGCTCACGAAAAGCGTCAGTAATCTATCCCACAGAGGGCTGAGAAATGTTAATGGTAGTAACCTGGTGCACAGGGGACCCAGTTTCCATTACAAAAGTGACTGACCATCAGTCATCATCTCAATAGGTCATCCTGAGAAATGCCATGAACTTTGGGCTGGCTAGAAAGAAACACTGCCCCGATCAAACCTGCCAGGCCAGCATACAGCTGCTTCTGAAATCTTGTGCTAGAGCTTTGGCTAGAGTGAGTTCTCATAAGAATATGAAGACAGAGTCCCAAGGAGACAGAGACACCCTAGAGGCCATGTCAGCAGGCTGCCCGCTGTGGGACCATGACAGCACTTAAGGATAAGCAGCACTTGTCTCTGTTTCCCATATTTGGTGCTATAACCTTGAGGCGTAACTCCATGCTGTGACTTATATATGTTGCCAAAAGTGTTGTATAGCAGTCATCCTTTTTAGGTCATTCTGCTGCAAGCTCAACAAAAAACATTTAACACAAAGAGTGAGATTTGGGGTTCACTTTTAGCTTTAATTTCTAAACAAAATAATTTCAAAATTTATTATTTCTTTATATATGTAATCTCCATATTCAAATTCAAAGAAAACAGTACTTCCGCATTAATTTTCGGAAAAGTTTTATATTACCCTGCTCAGATCTCAGGCCCATTCATGTATTTTCTTCAAATTAAATTTCTGCAGAAAAGTGAATTCAGGCTTTCAAATATCAGATGACAAAGAAACAACAGAGCCCTTGAAATAGATTTTATCTGTTTTAGGATGAATTCGAGAATCAGGCAGTGGTCTGATCAAGGTGACTGTGTCCCCTCACCAGCAGTTCTCTAAGCATAAGGAGAGTGATCTGGTCAGAGAAAAGAGGAAAGGTCTTTCCTCTTTTCCACAGCAAAACTTTTTGGAATGTTATGGCTTCTTTTCCCCTTCTATTATATATGTAATGGTCCAGCTTTGAAAATGAGCCTTACTGAGTATATTGTCTTCTTAACTTATTTAGTATATTTTCTGTATTTCTATTAGTATATCTCAAGCACTATGCTTAGCAAGATATGATAGTAAAGCTATAGAGAAAGGCAGGGACCATGTCATCAAGAGCCCCTGTCGGACTATGTTTCTACCCCTCCATCTCTCTCCCTTCCCCTCTCTCTCTAAAAATAATAAAATAAAATCAATAATATACTTTGTGTGATGCAGTGAAAGCAGTGCTTAGAGGGAAATTTATAGCATCAAATGCATGTATTAGAAAAGAAAAAAATCTAAAATCAATAATTAAACTTGCATTATTTTTTTTTTTTCATGGAAAAAGAAGAGCAAAATTAAAGTCAAAGCAAACAGTTTACTTTTGGCAGATAAAGATGGAGCTCCTTGGTCCCTCAAAGAAGGAGATAAATTACAAGGTTAGGTTGTGCTTTAAACAGACTGGAATATATGGATGATAAGTTCCAAAGTGAAATTCAAAGAAAATATTGTACATAAACTACCAAAACTCTTCTTAAGTGATTGGTACACTAATCAGCAGAATCAGAAACACGCCAGAATTTAACTGTGAGCATCTGGAATATATGTGAAATGATGAAAAGAATTGGAAGTTTTTCCTAAGATTCTTATGCAAGTTAGTTTTATTTGCATAATAATTACTTTAATAAATGCCCATTTGGTACTATCCTATGATAAGCATTGTGTGATGCTGCATATAAACAGTCAACAAGACAGACATGGCCGCTGACTACATGCAGATGTCCAATGTCCAGCTGTGCCAAGGACACTATTTTTATAAGTGTCCTAGAGTCAAAAGAGAGTCTTTTGGAGTCTCCAATAAATCTCTTAATGACTGTGACCCAAATAAAGGAATATGATAAATCCTATAACCAGTCCATGGAGAACTCCCTAGTCATCCTCTTAGGCCTCCCAAATTTGCTGATGTTATTTCTTCTTCCTACATAACTCTGTCCTTGTTTTCTGCTTGGCAAAACTGACTAATACTTCATAGCTCAAATCAAATGTCATTTTTTCTCTGAAGTTCTCTCTGAAATTCCCTAACAAGAATTAATCACATCATAATAGGCCTTCTTATAGCATTCCATACCTGCCTTGATTAAAGCACTTAGCAAGTCGAGGTTATTGATTGTTAGTTTGTGTTCCGTGAGTTCATGGAAGTTAACAACAGTGTTTTATTCATTTCCATATCAGCATCTCCCAGAACTCTTGCAGCTTACAAAAGATTCTCAATAATACTGAGTCAAGCTATGAGAATGTACCCTGAGCCAAGGGAAAAGAAGGGTTTCCCAAGGGTGCTATTTGAAAGAGCTGATTAGCACTGTGTTTTCATCAGAGCAATGAGCAGAAGCCTGATAGTGGCACATTTTAACTGGCATTCAAGGGCTAAAGCAAGATTATTTCGTTTCTGAAGTGACCATAGAAGTAAGAAGCATCATAAGAAACCTCAAAGTAGGATGGATGTGATTATGAAGACAGGGAAGAGCTATTCAACACTGACTCTCTGGGCTGAGTGGGAGAGAAGCCCTTAGCCTTTGAAACTGAGAAATGGCTAGAATACTCAAAGAAGTGGGAGGGACTGTTTTTTGTTGTTGTTTTTTTAGCAGAGGAGCTTTGGCCCCAAATTCTACTTCACTGTATTGCTGTATTGGAGAGAGTGGCATAGAGAAACAAACACCACAATTGTAGTAATATATATATATTTAAAACCTGCTTTAAATCCGCCTTTCCTAAATTATTTTATAAGTAGTTTGGGGCAGATAATTTACCTCTCAAAGACTCTTTTTCTCACTTAGAAATGCTAATGATTTTCTTACATAATTTTTGTGAGGATTAAGTTAATAACACATATGAATACTCTTGGTGCACACACATAGTAGTAATACAGTAAATGTCAGTTGGATCTGAGTAAGGTGGCAAGGATGAGAGTTTTTTAAGACCATTGTCTGGAGAGCTTGTTGAATGGAAGAACCAGAAACCTAGACAAGAATTCAAAATGCCACCCTGACTGGTTTGGCTCAGTGGATAGAGCATTGGCCTGCAGACTGAAGGGTCCCAGGTTCGATTCCAGTCAAGGGCATGTACCTTGGTTGCGGGCACATCCCCAATAGGGGGTGTGCAGGAGGCAGCTGATCGATGTTTCTCTCTCATCGATGTTTCTAACTCTCTATCCCTCTCCCTTCCTCTCTGTAAAATATCAATAAAATACATTTTTAAAAAAAAGAATTCAAAATGCCTCCAGAGATTGGGAAACAAGCTCCTCCCACTCATACACTGAGTGTGGCCGGGCCTTGCAAAGTTAGGCAGCACCGCCATAGAACGCAAGCCAGAGCAGAGAGCAATCTTGATGCTGCTCTAACCCCCAATTAACTGATCCTAATCAATATTTTATTTTAAATATTATTAAATAAACATTTACTGAGAGCTTTGCATTCTTTGCAATGAACTATGCTCACTATTGCATGACAGTGAGACTACCCTGCCATTTTTGCTTTCTTTCTCTCATGCTATTGGAAATCTTCCTAAAACACAGTAATACCCTTTCCTGCCTTAGCTGATGTTGTCCAGCAAATATAATTGAATCATTCTGTGATGAGTGAGCATCATACATTGCCTTGTGGGCATCATTTGGAGTCTCCAGAACTGTGGTACAGTGTTATAGAGTAAATATGAAGGATAAAGAAGATTGGTCTGTGTCTATTTGACCTCAGAATATACCTTGAAAGTTAATCTTTTTTTAAAAAAAAATCCTTCCTTACAGCTTATTTCCTTGTGAATTTCTTTTTTACTAAAATTAAGCACAGAAGAAACACAATCTTAGTTAATTGAAGCTTTCTTGAATTCCCATTGATGGGCAGCATAAGGCACCTTGTTTTGAAATAATAGCTTTGGGATGAGAATGTGAGAAATGGTCTCACAAATGCATCCCCAGGTTCCTTATCAGAGACATTTCATATAAACATTTTCTATTCACTGTTAAAAGCTTGGAAACACTTTGGGGAGTTGCTGGAGAATGGTGATGAGCTTCTTTCTCAAATGAATTGACAAATGCCTGTGTATTTCATGGGGGAGGCTTCTTTTCCTTGTTCATCTGAAAAATCTTTGATTCCGAATATGAAATTGCAAAGCCGTGCTTCATTTATCTCAGCCTATTGTCTACTAAGTGTGACCTGATAATTGGAAAGCCTTTGATCTTTGATGGTTACTCTAATGCCTTTATGTGCTTCCCACATCCCCCACCCCCAGCCACACAGCCTCCCGAAAACACTAAACATGAGCATCAGGGCTATTTTAATAGAAATGCTTTGCTACAGTGGTTTTGTAATGTGAACACATTTTTACTTTAAAAACAAGGCAGTTCCAAATGATTGCATTTGCCTCAAAATGAATCCAACATGTGCAATGTCTCTATAGTAGGGAATGGCCCAATTTAGGTGCTGCAATTAGTAAACGAAAGTCTAGAGTCTCTACCATGATGGTAAGTAACCACTTGATTGATTGATTAACTGATTTTTTGCACAGAAAAATCTAGATGAACAGGTTTAGAAACTGCATTAACTTTAAGCACCATTCCCCTCCTTGTGAATCATTTACTTTGATGATTGGGTTGATTGGATTGTGTACTTGATTAAATAATGTTCTATAGGTCTAAAGTTTTAATACAGAAGTGCCTAACTTGCTTGCTTGCAACTTACCTAAACAGAAGCAAGGCTCTGCTCTCTGCCATTACTCCACTTATGTAAAACACAGTAGGTGCTACTGTTGTATCTTTCATTGGCATTAGAAAGGCTGCCTCTATACTTCAAATTCTACTGAACGAGATTTTACTTTCTACCTTCAATTCACTCTTGCCTTGCAAGGGGGATGCATTTAACTCGCATACTTGGAATAAGTGTTGTGTTATTGGAATCTTGATTTCCCCCCAAGGTAGGCCTGGCCTAAATTTCTCTCCCAGAAAGCTCAGGGGGAGCTTACACAAGGCTGATTAGGGTCCCATTTAAGCACACTCCTTCCCAGGCGTTACACAGCAAGATGACACCCCAGTTAAGAGAGGTGGAAGCCTGACCCACTTTCCAACCACTTCTTTATGACTCAGTGCCTTAGCATACCCAAGTGAGCTTGAAAGGTATGTTATATCATACATGGGCCCCAAATACCCTTCTTGGCCTACTCCCTAGAAAGAGAGATGTCATGGTGGGTGACTTCCCACACTCCCAGAGCAATCAAAAGTAATTAGGAACTCCTTTGTGCTGCTGAAAGTCTAGATTTCCCTACCATTCCCCACCTCATAAAATAGGCACAGTGGGGAAAAACAGCAATCTCAGGTTTCTAGATCACTATTATAATAGTTCAGGATAGTCAACATTTGTATATAAAACTGCCACTTTTCATAGTAGGTTTCTCATAAAGGAGTAGGCTTATATTTCAGAATCAAAGCTAAGGTTATCAGACCAAAAAAGTACACTCTTCCTTTGGTCAGATTTTACTCACTATTCCAGATCCTGAGTTGGCAAAGCTCTCTTTGAGCTTTTGATGAGTAACTCTGGGAGTACACAGGGAAATTAAAAGAGAATTTATTGCCAATTGTAATAGTTACAATGCAAATTTGGCCTTCCAGGTAGCTTGGGGCAGTGGTTCTCAAAGTGTGTCTCTCAATCAGTGACATTAGCATCACTTCAGAACTGGCTGCAGGCCCTAGCACCTATCAATTTTAAGTGCTGGAGATGAGGCCTAGCAATCTGTGTTTAACAAGCCCTCTAGGTGATTCCAAACTATTCTAAAGTCACAGAACCATAGCCTTTGTGAAACTGCTTAGCAGTGGTCTGTAGCAAGGCTGCTCGTTTAGCTCTAGGGAAAACTGTCAGGATCCTTAGCTTCCTAAGTGCACCACTGGGAAGATTCAAAGAGGCATCCTCTAACAGATGGATTTAGTACAAGCTGTTGCCTTAAAGGAGTTGGGAGGATTTTTAAAAAAATTAAGTTCAATGTTTGCAAGTAGAAGTAACTAACACATTTTAGAGACAGTCTTTTCTATAAAAAGAATGAAAGTAAGATAGATAAAGATGCCACTCATGTGGAATTAAATTGAATACATTCTTTTACATTAGTGTTCACCATAACTATATTCTATTTTCCCCAGTAGAAAAAGTTAGAGAAATGGTGAGCCAGGTGATAAAAAGAGTATTTTTCTTTGAAATGTCCTCACTAAGAACTGTACCCTGTAGAGTGATCTAGGAATGACATCAGTGTAGGGAAGGTTTAATCCACCTTAGGAGTCTCTTCAGTATTGTAATAGGGCCAAGAGAATGTCCTGGTGTTAGTCAACTCCTGTGGAGCAATATTTCGAAGAAGTTATTTTATGTCTTAGAACTTGAAATTCCTCCTTGAATCCATTTCATCTGGTGAAAGCACTCTTCATAGCTCTAATAAAATGTTCCTTACTAATAATCATGACATATGTATATACAGTTAAATTTTGGGGAAAGAAAGAACCAATTCCTTTTAAATCTGAAAACTGCCTTAAATTAATATTTAAATTTTAGGAATTAGATCTTGTGTTGCATGTTGGGAACCTTTGCATATTGGAGAAAAAATATACACAGCCTGCATGCTCATGCGACATTAAAGAAAATATTTATTGACAATTACCTTGGGGAATGCTTTTGTTCCTGGAAACACAGCAGTGAACAAAATTAATTCCCTGACCTCTTGGAAATTAATCTAGACAAAGAGAGAGACAAAAGTGAGTAAGTACATAATATGATATCAAGGAGTGATGAATACAATGAAGGAAGACACAATAGGATGAGGAGAGAGTGGCACTGTACTTCTAGTCATATAACAAAGACAATCTTCATCACGTTCGCTATTTTCGGATTTCCCCCTTAGAATTAAGCAACCCATTTGGCAAAATATTGCCAAGCTTATTATTACTCAGGGTGGCCAATGGGTGAGAAATGGGCATCTCAGCCAAAGATGCTCCCTGGGCTCATAAGCAACAATAGTATTGTCTGACACGAAAATCATCTAAGGCAATCAGATTATTCTGAGTGTCTGTGTCATACTGAAAATATGAGAACTTGCCAATCTGGAGTTTAAGAGACAGGAACAGGTCAGGCACCAGAAAAAGACCTGTTAACCACTATTCCTGGAACCAACAAAGCCTCAGGAAACACATAGAGGGCTTAGTACTAGTACGGATAATCAGTAATTACCTGAGTGAATCTTCTTTAAGTTAGGTACTGCAAGGGGTTTACCCCATGTACTCTCATTGGGCCCAGGAGTATCTCAGAAGTAGAAGGAGGGTGAGAAGTCCTAGATAAGTATTCTATTACCGGCCCAAAGCCTGTGTGCCTGATGCACGGAAAGGCCACAGCTGAAAACATCAGGATTTGAAGTAAGGAAAGGTTTATTGATTGAGAAGGTACCAACTTAGAAGGTGGGAGGCCTAATCCTCAAATTCATCTTTTAGAAGTACAGAGTTCAGGCTTCTTTTATGTCAAGAGAAGGGGAAATTGGAGGGTTAAGAGATGACTGGCAACTGCAGATACCTGGGTCGCAGCAGAGTTCCAAGGAAAATTGTGCTAGTTGAGGTGAGTCTGTATTTGAGGTTCTGGCAATTCTTTGATAAGCAATACATATTTATTTGCCTTGTCTCCACAGGGGAAGCACTTTCTGGTAAGGGGCTATTTTTGTGAAACTCAAGCCACAAGCAGAATTCCTCCAATAAATATGCATTGAAATGTATTAAAATAAATTGAATTAAATGTGGAGTTTGTTATTGTTGCTATTGTTCGTATAAAGATAATCCCTTTACTTTTTTTTCACTTTTTCCCCCCTCAAAATGGAAAATTGGAAACATTAAATCGATATCTCAATACACTGGGGTGTTTAAGGAAGCTACTCAAAATAGAAGGTGTGTTTGCAATAAAAATTATTTCATGCTGCTCAAGCAAATTAGTACCTTTCTTTTATATTTCTGTATTTGCCTATATATTCTTTATCTCCTCCACCTCCTTTATTTACCTGCATGTATTTTAAAGGTACTTATTTTTTCAAAAGATGGGCTCAGATGTTTATCCAGTGGATATGCTAAAATTAGATTTAGAAACAATTTTCCAAACTCTGGAATAGAGTAGATGCCAGTGTATCAGAAGTAAAAATGGGAACCAAAGCAAAAGATACTTTACTGTAATCATCCAATTTAGTGAACAGATAGTATATTTTTAAAAAGTACTCTAATCATCTCTGAAGGAGAATTCACACTGTTGTTTAAATTTCAGACAAATGTAGCACAACTTTTCCTTTCATTTTTCTCAAAAGTTGTATGCAGAGAAAAGCAGTCTGGGTATAATATGACATTGCTTTTAGTAGTTGATGTGCATCAGGAAACATAAAATACCTGAGGAGTGATATTTATGACTACTTCTAGGTGCTTAGGTTACAAGTTGTTGGCAATATTTAGCATACCTTCCACATAATACACATGTGTGAGGAGCAGGAAGCTGGAATGCTGCATACCACAATTTCTGTTGAGCTGGTACAAAGACAGAAAGCACTCTGAATGGCAATTGCAAGACCTGCATTTAACCTGCTTGTGGGATTCAGCTTCATCCAGAAGGCACAGGAATCTCAATAAGCCCTGGCAGGTGATGGCACATTAATATATTTTTCAACTGAATGAAAACTATAACTCACAGTAGGGGTTTTCACACTATTGCCATTTAGTTATGGCATTTTTACTCATGCTTATCTGAAAATAGCCTGCAGATTGTTCATACTATTAACCTTTCTTAGTGGTAGCATCTCACAGACACACATTTTGAGTGTGTCAAATCCACCTTCCCATATGTGGCATCCCTGCCGTGTGGTAAAGACCCTGAGGAATTGCACACTCACCAGTCAGAAACTGGAAAGATATTGATAAAAGCAAAGAACTGATTATAGTCTGTGGCTATTTGACTAACTCTCTCATGTATGGTGAGTAATTATAAAAGGCAGGATATGAAGACATGGTTCATGATGAGTTGAGTGGTAGCAACAAATGTTGAGATGCCCCTGGTTCTTTCTGACCATTTCCTTCTCCAATTTCTGCTCCAGAGGTACATCAGAGAAATGCTTGCATTAAAGAGTCAGTCCTGCCGAAACCGGTTTGGCTCAGTGGATAGAGTGTTGGCCTACGGACTGAAAGGTCCCAGGTTCGATTCCGGTCAAGGGCATGTACCTTGGTTGCGGGCACATCCCCAGTGGGGAGTGTGCAGGAGGCAGCTGATCGATGTTTCTCTCTCATCGATGTTTCTAACTCTCTATCTCTCTCCTTTCCTCTCTGTAAAAACTCAATAAAATATATATTTTTTTAAAAAAAGAGTCAGTCCTAAAAATGTTATAGCTACAATCACCTGTCAATCACCTGTGCATGGACTCTTTGTACTCTGTTATGGGATTAACTGTGTCCCCCCAAAATCCATAGATTGAAGCCCTAGCCCTCACTGTGAGTGTGTTTAGAGACAGGGCCTTTAAGGTGGTAATTAAGGTTAACTGAAGTCATAAGGGTGGGGCCCTGATTTAATAGAACTGGTGTCTTCATAAGAAGAGGACTACCAGGGATGTGTGTGCACAGAGAACAGGCCATATCTGTGCCATGGTGCTCTTCTGGTTGCTTCTGAAACTTCCTAAACCTTTTGTCATCTTTTTTCAGCTCCTTTCCTGTCCATTTTTGGAGGCAGCTCTCCTTTTGCTTTTATGGTTCTTTTACAAGTTGCAGTTTAATATCTGTAAATGAAATACACCCTCTTTCCATGATCCCTGTAATATGCCATTTAGAGCTGAAATCAAATGATTGCGTTCCCTACACCAGTCATTGCTGTATTCTGAAACTCAGTGCTCATATTAGGTGGTATAAATCAAACTTCCAATCCCCAAATAAGTTGAGGTAAAGAGTGATTTATAATTGTATAATTTTAAAATGGTTTATTTGCTTTCAATACAGTGTTAAATTAAATATGATTGTATTTTCAGAAACAGAGCTTAGGAACCTTTTTGTTCAAGGACAGATTGACATGGGGATCTGAGCATATATTTGTGCATTGTCTATCTATATATAAAATTAAAAATAGATGCCCAATCACTGAATCTTTATGTCAAACTTAATCTGTCCTTTATGTCAGAATTTCTTTATGGCCGAGATCCAACTGATCGGAATGATGACTTTGCAGACTTGACCTAGAGCCACATTTGCTTAGCAGTGAACTTTGACTTAGACTGTATGCTTCTTTGAAATAGGTCCCATGTAAACAACAGTGGGGAGCAGCTGGAAAGTGCTGTCCTTGGCACCATGATCCCTTGGTGATGTACCTTTGATTATGGTAGAAGGAACATTCCTTCAGCAGCTGCACCTTGACATCCCCTCACCTTTCTTCCTCCTCCACAAGCTTTTCTGGAGTGCTGATCAAACACGTGCTGCCCTCACTCCTCTCTCTAGCACAATGACTCACAGTGTTCACCAAGGCCAAGAAGATATGTCCCCAGACACAGCTTTTTGCACCTCTTTCTATAGCTTCTTCTGATTCACTGATTCAGCCTCAAGAAACCAGCTGTTTGAAAGAACAGACAATACTCCAGGGAAACTCGCTGGGGGACCCACAGAAACCTTATTCAGAACCACAGAACATCTGAATGGGAGGGTCTGAGCAGGCCAGTGGATGAATGAGACTTTAATCCTTTGTGTAAGAAGTCCACCTGGGTGTTTCTTTGTCTTTCTTGACTGACAGTGCTAATGTCCTTACTTTCCTCTGCTCCAAGCCCTCCCCACAGCACACTGTTTCAAGTCCTTTCCCAGTATTATTGGGGTGGGGAACCAGAACTTAGAAAAATGCAAGAGACTGGGTGCACACATAACTCTGAAGAAATATCCCATACAATAAAAGGCTAATATGCAAATAGAATGAGCGGTAGAACAACCAAACAACTGAACAACTGGTCACTATGATGTGCACTGACCACCAGGGAGTGCACGTGGAACATGTTGGCAGCAGCGGGATGGTGGAGCAGGTGAATGGGGGTGCCAGATCGAGGTGGGGCACTGTCATTGGGCGAGTCTCTGGTGGTTACTAAAAATTTTTTGCTCCCACAAGCTGCAATCCCGCCTGGCACTCATACCTGACGCCGGTGCCGGCCCCGCTCGCACCCACTGCTGGCACCGGAGCTGCCACTGCTCATACCCATGGCCAAGATTGCTTGGTGTGAGTGGCAGCTGCCAGCCCCGACCACCACTCAGGGCTTCTCCACCTCCCCCTGCTCCTGAGGGGTGATTAGGGCCAGCAGCTGCCTCTCTCACCCGCTGCCGGTGCCAGCCCCCCTCACACCTGCAGCCAGGGCTGGAGCCACCCCTGGAACCTGCTGTCTCAATTGCTCTGCACAGTCAGCGGGTGCAAGTGGGGCTGATGCCATCAGCGCATAGAAGCTGCAGCAGCAGGAGTGGGGCTGCCAGTAGACAGGAGACTGGGTGCTGCAGTGGGAGGGTCTGGGCAGGGGCGCGGAGGATGGGCCAGGACCAGCCGCTATGACCACCACAGCCTCACAGCCCACAGTTCTTTTCAAGGTGCACGAATTCATGTACTGGGCACCTAGTTTTTAATAATACAGTGGTTAGGTTTTGTTCTCTCTCTATTCACAAAATATACAATATCTATTAAGTAGCAAAAGGTGGAACACACACACACACAAAGATTGAAATGTGGCAGACAAATCCTTGTGATTATTTGATAACAATGAAGGGGCCAATTAGGAGGGAGATAAGTCTAGGAAGTATCACCCAAAACTTCCTGCTATTGATGGTGGATCAAGCCTCCCTACACTCTTCAGTTCTTTTCTGGTGCCTGTTGTGACCTCTTCCTCATTGTTCTTGTTTTTCCCTCAATAAGTCACTGCTCAGTGGTGAGAGCCACTCTCTTGGAGACTGACACCCAGCAGACATAGGAGGTCAGGGTGGCACCATGTGAGAGCAAAGCCCTGGTCCCACTTAAATGGGATGGTTAGAGATGCTTTTATGTGCAGCCAAAATTCACCACTGAGAATAGGAAATATTACTGACTTGGGGTCCAACAAACCTCAGTTCACATCCTAGCTGCCTCTTGTAGGTTGTGTTACCTTGATCATTTTTCTGGGGTCCAGTCTTATTTATATGTAAAATAAGGACAAAAATACCAGCTTTGCAGTGTTGTTTTGAGAACTACAATGCTGTGAATGACACCTTTTGTGTATTATAGAAGCTCAGCCACTGACATATTCAATAATGCTATCATTATTGAATGAATATGACTCTACTTGCTCTCACCTTATCTCTGTCTTCTCTAACCTCCTATCCATCACTACCACTATCTGAAGAAAATGGCAAAAGGTCAATGAAAAAACTCTGTTCCAAATCATTTATGCTTTGAAATGGCAAAAGACACTGTCAGAGACTTCTCTGATCACAAAGAACTTTGCCCATGCCAGGAAAGCGATCTTTTTCTCTATCCTCCATAAGGAGGAAGAGAGCTTCTCTCATCCAGAAGGCTACTTTCTTCTCTTCTTATAGAAAAAAGAGACATCACTTCATTTTTACGATGTGCCGGGTGCTTTGCTTAGGAGCCATTCACATGAAAACTTATTTTGTTCTCACAAAAATGCTCTCGCCCTCTCAATGTCCTACCTCTTCCAGGCTTCTTTTCTAACTAGGACATGTCCCCATATATACCTTCAACACCTTTATGTGATCAGGGACTATACCTGTGGGTTTTTTCTTCTTTAGTGGAGAAAAGATTAATAAGCTTCAAATATGAAAACTAAATATGAACTAATTTGTAAACGTCTATTTCCATAACTGTAAAAATATTTTTCTTTCCTATTCGCCTCCCTCCTCACAAAATAGATGTTTTCCTATTTATTCCCTTTTAGTTCAACTCAAATCCAAATAAATTATTGAAGAGAGAAAAATGTTTAAAAATTTGGATTCCTGCTCATTCTGGCACTGTTTGATGTGTCACTTTTTGTTGTTGGTCAATAGAAATGAGAATCTTATAAATTAATGAAAGTCCGAGACCTAAAGCTTCATTAGATCTTCCAGCACTCCTTTAATGTTGAGTATAAAATCATCAAGGAAACATTTGATTAGTTAACTCCTGTGTATATGGAGTCAGTGCTGATATAACCAAAGTGGAGTTGCATATTCAGGGCTCAATTATGGAATGAAATGTCTGTCTTTAGTGGTCTTACTATGACAGTGTCTGGCCCAATCCTATCTTGCTTACTGTTGGCTTTCACAAGGATGCTTGTGTTCATACCAAACACACAACCACACCATAATAGAGGAACCAAAATCATAAGCACACCATTCTTTTGAGGAGCATCTATTTCCCTGGAGAATTGACATTGAGCCAACATCCATCCCCTTCCGGAGCTCCTTTCTGGATGCTCAGGCATGCCCAGCTCCAAGAGACAAGGAACAGTCTTCTGGCCCTGAGTTCGGCTTCATTAGCACTCTCCTTATAGATTGGGATAATTCTGAATTTCTTGACATGTTTCATCATATAAGATAGGCCTGGGAAAATATTCCTCTCCATAGAAATTGAAACCTCTGACAGATAAAGGCAAATAAAATATATGAATTTATTATTTAAACTATTTCACCAATGCAAGAGAGTTCTCTCCTTATTATGAAACCAAATTCCTCACAGTAAGGGAGATGACACCAGCCATTGCTCAGTGTATCAGTATCTTCTTTCTTGTCATTCTTACTCAGAGCTTTCTCAGTGGGCTGTCTGCCTACTCCTAGCCACGAAGAAATGTGCTATTATGGGGGCGATGGGATGATTTTGAAAGGAGAAAATGTGGCATGGTTTAAATCCATGCCAGATTCTTATGAAATGAAAAGTTTCATCTCTGACAACTGTTAAGGAGTTTAGGAAGAGCTAGTGGCTTCTTTCCAACTAAAATATTAGTGAAAATATATACAGAGAAATGTCAGCCTAATGGAATTTCTAAAGACAATGTTGGTGCAAAATGGTCTCAGGCCAAGAGTGCAGGTCCCTGAGGATGAAATAATGAAAGCCTACTTGTGCTGTCAATCAAACCAGACCCCAGTGCCACCGCGAGGTTACCCTTTTAATCCCAGGTCCAGCACACTGCAGGCACTGGTAAATACCAATGTGCTCAATTTGCAGCATGCTTCCAGGTTGTAAAGAAGAGGTGCTAACCCTGCAGCCAGCCCATGCTCGCCCTCTAACCACACTTCTTATGGACCTGACACGAGAAAGAAGCAGAGTGGGGCCCAGTGTGGCGCAGCTCTTCCAGCTGGCCTCTGGTGTTACTCAGATGTACTCCAAAGGGAAGGCAGGCCACACTGAATCTCTGGGTTCACAAAGGAGTTCCAGATCATTGCTTGACTCTAAAGGTTTGGCAGGATTTCTCTAGAGTGTGGTTCCGGATGACCCTTAACCTCGCAAATCTCCGTGGACAGTTTCCTGTAGTTGTCTAATCTAATGAGCAGTACAGCTTTAGCCTGAATCCCCATTTCTATGGGAAACTACCCAACTGAGGATATTCAAATTAAGTCCTCTTGTTGAAAATAGTAGGAAATCGATGTCCTAGTGGACTGTAATTTTGTGTTGCTTACAGATGAGTTCTCAAGTCCTAGAAGGCAGATATTGAGGTCATACATTGAACATTTTGAGCAATTACCCTCCCAATAATTGGTACAGTGCTCTGGAGAAATCGGTATCTGACACATGAATCATGCAATGCATGTTTATTTAACTCAATGACCAAATTTGGCAAATTATGGTGAAATGTATCAAAACCAACCTGACATAAAAGTAGGTAATAATCAATAAGATGGGAAAGCAGGTTGCTCTTGTGGATAATTTGAGAAAACAAATTAACTCACTCACGAAAAATAACAGTCCAGTGAAACACAAGAGAACTATAGAATATAGCCCATCTGTGACTTGTACCTTCATAGCAGTCATGCGATTTGAGATTTTGTAATTTAAACATGAATGAAGAGCCCCTAAAAGCTCATCCATTAATTCTGTCATAACTTTAGCCATGTAATCTCCCCCAGCATTTTGGAGAAGAATATTATTTCTGCTCTTTGTATCTCCTGATTGGTACCCAAAATGGCTCCAACCAAACCATCAGGTTGGACTCCAAGTTTTAATCAATGACTCACTTTGAAATAAATAAGCATCATCTTTTTCACGTTTGACTCAAAGCCAAGAGGAGATAAGAAGGGGTTGTGTGACCATGGAGAAAAATGTGTGTATTCATTCTATGCTTTTTTCCAGTAACAAAGGAAAATTAAGCATAACATAGGCTTGAGTCACTGCTTATATATAACCCTGAAAACAGCCATTCCCTAGGAGAAAGAAGTATTGAACTGCATATTATCTTGAACGTGTGTTTTGTTCATCTGCGTAGGAAAATGCTTTTGAATACATCATCATCAGTGACTGGCAGAAAATAATTACATTGTTCCTGTAGAGTTTTGAAAGATTAAAAGGTAGATTAAAAAATAATTTAAAGGTAATAGTGTACATAGTTATTTCTCTTCAATTTGTGTAAATAATCAGTAACCAGACTGGAAGAAAAGGAAAAACTCTCTTTGATAATAGGCATTGTTATGCAGAGTGTCTGTCACCTCAGCATAATCAGATGAATTTTTGTTTGCAAATTATAAATTATTCAGAAAGCTTCTTATTACAGTTATGTGGCTGTTTACTGTAGGATGGGGGAGAGAACACTTCATTTTCCTGATGTACACTTTAAAAATGGAGACAAAAATAAAGCGTTTGGCACACTGAGTGGGAGTGCCTGTTCCAAGCTAAATACAAAAGGAAGACAAATGCAATAATTGAGCTGCATTCATGAAACCAAAATGTAATTGTATTCGGGGACTTTGCAGCTGGTTCTTCATCTGTAACTGTCTTCGTACAACAGATTCCAAGATAGTGTGCTCACAGAGCTGCACTTGGAGGCAGGGTCATCGTCCTTATTGAAGGTCACAATACACATCTGACAGGAACAAGTACAGTGTCCAAAAGTGAACTGCCACTTTGAGAAGCAATCAAGCCGTTTCCACCGGGCTGATTGCCTCCAACTCCACCTCGAGGCATTTAACAGAGTGGCAGCCAGGTCTTGATTAATCAGCAGAGGCACTAATGAACCAGCCTTGCCTGAGGTTTTCTGTGCTCTCTGATTCCTAACTGCCTCTTTAGTGAATGACTAGAGGCCTCAAATGAGACTTTCGTAGGCAGCTGACTTCTGCCTGCGCACAGACATTTCGGGGACAGAAGAAAGTCCTGCTAAGTGGTGCATTCATGTTGTTTGTTTTTGTCAAAATGCACCTCATAAAAATGTTTAACTGAGGTGTGTGACATGCAAGGAGATAGGGTTAGGATTCTGGTGGAGAACTTAACTAGTTCGGTGACTGAGCCTCATCATAGAAGACCTATGAGAATCAGAAACACTGTGCGTGCAGCAAGCAACACAGTCTGGGTGCATAGCTGCCTTCGAGAACACAAGCAGGAGCACTGTTTCAATACACGCTCAATAGGCTTTTTAAATCTGGTGAGGTAATAACAAGTGGAAGATGATGACTGCTCTCTGAAGAAGTGTAGACTGAGACAGCATTTAAGTTCAAGTCAGGGATTTGGAAGGTAATGCCAAGGAGATGTGGGAGCAGGGAAGGAAGACAGGAGAAGGAAGGTCAACATCAAAGTTTGTATCATCAAGTAAATTGCCACTGTGGGAACTGAAGCTTACTAGTAACCCCACCACAGAATTTAGAACATGTGCAGATGTGAACCTCGGCGTTATTCCCAGGTGCAGGACTGCAGGGAGTGAATCCCCAGCTGCTTCAGCCCCTGGTTGGGAGGAAGGGATCCATCTACCAGAGCCAGGATCTGCCACATGCAGAGGCTGTGCAGGTTCTGTCACCAAAGCAAGATGTCAGGCAGAAAGTTATAGGTGCTAGGAGCTGGGAAGCCCAAGGGGACATCGTCAGGTACCCACAGCATCTGCTTCAACTATACAACCAATGTATGACTGGGTTTGAAAAACATTTATCATGCCAACTGTCCCCAACACCTTGGGTTAAAATCCATATTGGTTTGGATCCCCTGAACACTGAGTGGTAGCTGGATCCACAGCCCAAAAGCCTAGTGGGTGGCAGGAACAAGTTATTTATGATTTTAAAACTCTTCCATAGATAATCCACAAAGTAGGCTCTCCCTTGTTATGTGAGATGGATGTCCGTGGTTTAATATATGCTTCCAGTGTCTCTAACCGTAGTGGACTGGTTACCATAGGTCAATTTTCTGGTAGCAGAGCCCTGGTCAAGTCTACATAAGCAAACAGGTTATCAGAGCTGTACCAGGGCCTGACAGAGTCTGAACTCATATACAAGTGTCAATAGTGGAGAGTCCTGTACTACTTCTGGACAGAGCATGTTTGGCCCAATGTGTGCAAATCCAAGTACAAATTCCCTATGCAGAGAGCACTTCAAATACCAGTG
This sequence comes from Myotis myotis, assembly GCF_014108235.1. NCBI lineage: Eukaryota > Metazoa > Chordata > Mammalia > Chiroptera > Vespertilionidae > Myotis > Myotis myotis. Next base: position 48,873,999 of record NW_023416401.1, read on the forward strand.
ATTAAAAGTACCCCAAAATTCTCAGCCAGCATGCCACTGCTCACCAATTATGTATTTTTCTCAAATATATCATTTCTACTTAATCTGGTAAAATATTTCTAGAAATCCAAAACTTGCTGTTATAAACCAGTCAATCTATGGTATTATCTACTGAATACAATTTTACAAAGCTCATACTACACATTTAGTGTGCCAAAACTCTAAGTCGAAATAAATTATGAAATCCACAGTAATTATCCAATCAATGTCAGTCATTGGAACCAAATGAAACTACAATAAGCAGTGTCTTTTATTCTCATTAATTATTGCCTTTGCATTTGGAATTGGATTCAGTGCCTTTAACTCCCTGTTCTTAATTGTTGTTTAGAGATGCTGAGGGCAATTAAACAGCTCTTGCTTTTCATTTTAGAAGGGGCCAAATTTGGTGGCAGTTAAAATGTTTGGGTCCCTTAAGCAAATAGCATCATGTTTGTGTCCTAACAGGATCCAAGTGCAAGTCTGAATCTATAAAGGAATTGATGGTCAGTATCCTACCTACCTAACTGAGTCTCTCTCCCCACATTTGGAAAGGAAATAATTAGAACCAACAATATTTAATATCTTTACCTCCAACCACCTGCTTCCTGAGCCTCCCTAAGTCTTCCTTGAGCAGCTGAATAAAAGAAACACTGAGAAATTGAGGGACTTCCAGGATCAAACAGGTTTTAAAAGTTCCTGCCACAAGGCTAAAAAGAGAAATAAGGTCATTTTCTTTACAATTCAGGTACCCCCCGCCCCCCTCCCCGCCCCCCGCCACCTCTGCCTAAATCAGTGGTTCTCAACCTTGGCTGCACATTAGAATCACCTGGGAATCTTTTTAAAATCCTGATTTCTGGGCCTCATCCTCCGGAAATTCTGTTTCTTTGTTACTAATGTTGTGGCCTCACCCCGTAACAAAGAAACAGAATTTCCAGAGGATGAGGCCCAGAAATCAGGATTTTAAAAAGATTCCCAGGTGATTCTAATGTGCAGCCAAGGTTGAGAACCACTGGCCTAAATTGTTCATGTAAATTACTTACAAAGTGGGATTGCTTTGAGCTTGGCTGGGAATTGTTTAAATAAAAGGTCGATTTCTCAAAAAATATATATGTCAAATATTCTTCACTTTATATCTTAGAGTTGAGGAGTCTTGGTGTGATCGCATATTCTATAATTCCCCCTAGCTTGCTGTCTGCACCCCCACCTGCCTCATGTGATGTTCAGTCTTCTGCGCATTTTCTTTTCCCAAATGTTGCTATGGATTCCTAGGGAGGGGTCCAGAAAAGTAACTAAATGTGTTGAGGACACAGATGTTTTCAGACAATGTGGACTGCTCACCTCTAGGGAAGCCATTCCAATGTGTAGTCATCCTAAATTTATACACTTCCCTGTAGACAGCTGGCAAGTGTTGTGAGAGAGGGAGGCTTCACTTGCTCACCAAGAAGCCCTTTGGACTAGTAGTGGAATGTTTATAACCCATTTTGATGTTGGCTCTGGGTTTATTGAAATGCCGTGGCTCGATTCCAGATCACAGTTTGGGCCATAGGAGCCTGTACTGGTTTCAATAGTGTATCCTCAAAATTCATTTCTAAGCAAAAACCCGGAATGTGACCTTATTTGGAAATAAAGTCTTTGCAGAAGTAATGAGTTCAGATCTATAAGTGAGCCCTAAATCTAATCGCTGCTGTCCTTCTAAGAAGAGAGGACACACAGAAGGAAAAATGTCATGTGAAGATGGAGGCAGAGACCATTGCATCTACAAGCCAAGGAATGGCAGGGATTGCTGGGAGCCACCAGATGCTAACACAAATAAAGAAGGATTTTTCCTAGAGCCTTCAGAGGGAGCATGACCTTGACAACACTTTGATTTTGAACTTCTGGTGTCTAGGAGTTCCTCAGTTCCTAATCATACTCAGGAGGTTCAACAATAATATAAAAAGAATTTTCCATAAGCTCTATTTATTATCCTTATCAATAATGTAAAAGCATGGAAATATTAATAATTCAAATAGACAAATACTAAATTTTAAAATTTATTTTCAGCATATTTATTAAAGATTATTTATAGAACACTGATGATCTGGTTAATTTGTATTTGCTTTCTTATTTTGGGGGAAATGCCTTCCTCCTTATATGTTTCACAGAATGACCATTCAGGTTTTAACTTCTGTGCCTCTATTTGCTCTTTCAAGTAGAAGAAATTAGCAGGCCTTCCACAGTTTTTGAAGGGAGCATCAGCTAGGGTCCATAGAAAAAGTAATGGCTTAGAAACCTTGACAAATGCCAGTTCTCTCAGGGCACATCAACCCTAAGTGTGCCTGTGTATGCATGGAGAAAAAGGCAGATTTGAATAAATACCCTAAAACATTTTGATGGAGTTCCAGAATCTGCTGGCATCCTGCATTTATTGTGTGCTTTTCTTATGTGCTTACTCTAGCTCTTCCAACAATGAAATTTACCCTTTCACTCACTGCATGGGGGGAAATGGCTCCATATTATAAATAGCCCAGTTACCTCCATTCAAAAGTGATGTATTCAGCTCTTACTTTGTGCAAAGCACGACACAGACACTGGGTAGATGCAGAAACTATTCCCCCAACTCAAGAACCTTACACAGTAGCAAATAGAAAGACGTATAAGCAATCAGTCATAATAGAATGTTAAAATGGGTCATAAAGTAACTATACAGGGCATTCCAATATCTGTGGATGCCCACACATAACTTGAAGATGAGAGGACAGTTCCCCCAGGAATCTAGTTCGTTACATGACTAAGAGGCATTTAGCAAAATAACTCAAATATCGGTGGAAAGGACAGAAGCATACCAGTTTGAAATGAAAACAAAGCCTGAAGATCAAGTTATTTTGAGCAAAACTTAAGGAAAGTTGGTTTAGGCCATCACATCACATATTCCCTATGAACATGTGCCTAATCTTAGGATCAGATGAACTGTTACTAGAAACTGAAAGAACTACAGCACCTAATTCTTGATGAGGCTCCTAAATCTTCAGGAGGCACAGGTCAGAAGCTCAAGCATATTGCTTTTGGAGAGAGTGTAAAACAAAGGTAGACAGATGTTAGCAATGAACAACATTGGAGCAACTATGATAACAAAGATGCCAGGAGACAGCTCTTATGGAGAGCAGTAATGACAGGGAGGTTGGTACACTGCTTTGGCATACCATTGGTCCATTGCACCACCTTTCTCTTTTGTCTGCCATATTAGTTCCCCAATGTCATAAATTGCTAGACCAGGATCAACATAAGCCCAGAACACTCAGAGTGAAGGAATTAACATCTGATGAATAAGAAATCCCAGCACAGACCCCAAGGGCACCATTAAGAGGCAGGGTTTCAATAACAGCTGCAGTAAGTCTATGTTTTATAAAGATCAAGTTGGACTAGTCTGTAAACAGAAAAGTGCATTAATTTGAGTCTCACTGGAACTTACCACCAAGAATAACCATTTATCAGCTTAAGTAAAAGAGTCTGTGACTTGCCAGCTACTTGCTCTGTGTGAACAAATTAAACATGGCAGGCCTTTGAAAATGGTTACAAAAAAATAAAAGAGTGAGCATGAATTTCAAAACCTTTATTTAGTATTTTTTTCTACTAAGCACTACTCTCAGTGCAGAGGGGATAGAGATACAAATGAATAAGACAGGATAACTAAATGCAATATGAATTACTGGGTAGGGTCCTGAAACAGAAGGAATTCAAAAGGTATCATTAGAAAGCCTGACGAAATCAGAATAAAGTCTGAAGTTGAGTTAATCCTAAAGTACTAATGTTGGTTTCTTAGAATGGACAATGCACAACAATGATAATGTTAGTGGTCCCTGAAAACAGTGAGGGGTATGTGGGAATGCCGTATCCTTGCAATTTTGCAGTACCTTGAAAATTATTCCAAAATAAAAAGTTTATCAAAAAACAAATGTGGTAAGAGGTAGTATGAAGTATTCACAATAATAAAGATTCTGGGTTTCTCTTTAGTTCTTTGAATTTACATACAAAGCCCTAACCACATCTGGGTGTGACTAAGTCTGCCTAGGGATTCAGAAAAAACTTCACCAAGGTAATAAAATTTGAGGTGAGTCTTCATGGTTAAGTAGAAATGTGCCAACCAAAGAGGAGGGAGCAAGGCTTTAAAGGCACAAAAAACGTATGAGTAAGAAAAGAGTGCATGTTCGAGAGACCCAGATGAAATCTTATTGTCTGCAGGCACCTTACCCATCAGACCCAGGATCAAGAGCCATGAGCCAAGGATCCTTTTAGAGACCATAAAATGTCTTCATTTCTATGAAAATCAGAAGAAAACAAAAGAATTTTTAGATTTATGGAAATGTTTTAATCAATATATATAGAAGGCTAATATGCTAAGTGTCCGACTGTTCGACTGGTCGCTATGACACACACTGACCACCAGGAGGCAGATGCTCAACCCAGGAGCTGCCATGATGCGCATTGGCCATTTGCAGAGAAACGGCACCATAAATCTGGTGCTGACAAAGCAACACTTGGCTTCCCCCAAGTGGGACACAGGCCCCGCCACCATGCTGGAGTGACACCCCACCAAATCACAGCCGATCCTGCCAAGACCCCATGGTGAAAAATGCATCCCACAGCCCAGCCCAGCCCAGAAACAGTAGCTGTGAGTGCCGGGTAATGATGTCACACAGCAACACCCAGCTTCCTCTCCCTAGTGACTGGCCTCCTTGGAGTTTCTTTAACCCAGGAACATGACTTGCTTTATAATCAGATGGAAAAATTTTACACTTTAACCAAATGTTTATGAAGTGTTTTCCCGTGCCTCATCTTATTTGATCCTCACAGAAGTCCTGGAGTAGGTAGATAAGAGGCTTGGTGGAATCCTATTTTCTTTCATTAGCCAGAAAACGGAGATTTAGAAAGCTTAGAAACTTGACCAGACTGAAAAGAAGTAAGAAATGGTGGACCTTGAAAATGACTTCAGGTTTTCACACTGTGTGGAATACAGTCAAACACTGTTGCAGTTAAATATTTTACCCTTTGTTCTCCCTGTGTGATCTACAATAATAATCTGCTTTGTGTTGATATTTACTGCTGCGTTGTTGACAATTACCTGAAAGAGAAGTCAGGGTGCTTCACTGGGCTGGAAAAAGTTTAGCTAAATCAGAAAGTAGATCTAATTAAGCACGTTTATTCTACATATATAAAAGGCTAAGTTGACTCGTGCATGTGTGATGCATATAAAGCTCTCACTGGCGCCAATCACACATGTGTGTTTCTATCTGTCATTGTTGATCATGAATTTGTTGACACTTCTATTATAGAGAAAGGGTGAATAGCGACATTAAATATTTCTTCTAATTAATTTCCTTTCAATGTACATGCATTTGTGCACCAGGCCACTAGTATATAACATAATTGTCTCTGTGATAATGTAGCAGTAAATTATTATTATTGTTATTAGAGGCCCTGTGCACGAAATTCGTGCACTGGGGGGGTGGGGGCCTCTCAGCCCAGCTTGCACCTTCTTCAATCTGGGACCCCTTGAGGGATGTCTGACTGCTGGTTTAGGTCCAATCCCTGTGCCTAAACAATCCGGGACTGCTGGCTCCCAACCACTCGCCTGCCTGCCTGCCTGATTGCCCCTAACTGCTTCTGCCTGCTAGCCTGATCACCCCCTAACCACTCCCCTGCCAGCCTGATTGACGCCTAACTGCTCTCCTGCTGGTCTGATCGCCCCCAACTGCCCTCCCCTGCAGACTGGGTCATCCCTAACTACCCTACCCTGCCGGCCTGGTTGTCCTTAACTACCCTCCCCTGCAGGCCTGGTTGCTCCAACTGCCCTCCTCTGCTGGCCTGATCACCCACACTGCCCTCCCCTGCCAGCCATCTTGTGGCTGTAGGTGCCACCATCTTTGAGGGCGTGACAGTCAATTAGCATATTCTCTCCTTATTAGCTGTGGGTGCTGCCATCTTTGAGGGTGGGGCAGTTAATTAGCATATTTCCTCCTTATTGGCTTTGGGCACCGCCATCTTTGCTATGGCGTGAGGGTCATTTAGTATATTCCCTCTTTATTAGGTAGGATGATTATTAACTAGTGGCTCAGTGCATAAACTTTATGCATGGGGGGAGTGTCCTTCAGCCCAGCCTGCACCCTCTCCAATATGGGTCCCCTTGGGGGATGTCTGACTGCGATTTAGGCCCAATCCAACAGTCGGACACCCCTCTCACAATCTGGGACCACTCGCTCCTAACCGCTCACCTGCCTTCCTGCCTGATGGCCCCTAACCGCTTCTGCCTGCCAGCCTGATCTCCCCCTAACCACTCCCCTGCTGGCCTGATTGCCCACAACTGCCCTCCCCTGCCACAACCCGCCTCCTCCACTGGGGCCCGCCTCCTCCATGCAAGGTGGCGGAGATGCTGGGACAGGCCTCCTCTGCACCGCTTGGAGCCACGGGACCCCCAGGTCTCACTGTGCGGAGTGGCCGCAGAGCCCCACCTTCGCTGTGCATTCGGCAATCTTGTGGTATCCATCTTGTGGCGACCATCTTGTGACAATGTCGCAAATGAGGGCCACTTAGGCTTTTATTAGTATAGATTACAGGAAGGAACCCAGGAATGTATGACTCATCTTGGTGGTATTTACTTGTATCATCTTGTATTAAGAGGCCTGCGTTTTTCCAGATGGAAAAAAAATTAAATGTTTAGATCACTGAAAATATTTTAATATATAACCTGAACACATTTGTCTTTATAATAATAAATATAATAATATTTCCAATATTATTTGGAGGAAGGTACCCACAAAGGCGGAAATGTCAAGGGCCCATAAAAGTCAGAATGTATCTCTGAGGTATGTCATCTTTTACTGAGAGGCCAGCCTGGTAACATTAAATTAAGGTTTCATTAGCTCAGACTAATGAGATATTGTGGTTGATACCTGAGCTATAAATATAATAAAATTAAATAATTGTTTAAAATTGTTTACAGAAAACAGATCTAACAATCATATATATAGAATTTTTAAAATATATCTATTTCAAGGAATTTTCTCAATTTATTCTTTGCATTATCCCCTTCTCTTCTACTATTTTTCTAGTCCTCTATTTATCTATGCCTTGTTCTTTATATCACTGCCTTAAAAATAGAAAGGTGGTTTGGATTTTAAAATGAAATGAATATGTGAGCAATTTGCCTGATTTAAACAAACTTGTGTCTAATTTATTAATCAGTAAACACATACCTAAATATGCACAAGAGTCTAAATTAGTTTACATAATTTAATCTTTTGATTTCCTTGTTAACCTGCAGGAAGCTGATACTAAAACAAGCTGATATAACTCCCTTCATTAAGGAAAGCAAAGATAATGTGTGATGTTAATCATATATGCTCTGAAATTGTGGTCTGAAAACACTGGCACCTCCTAAATGTATGTGTGAAGTGGAGAATTTCACCATATTCTTACTGGCTTCCATGCTATCTTATGTAAAGCAGACATTATTACTATTCCTGTTAAAAGTTTCCTTGTAACTGCCCCTAAGAGAAAGTTAGATACTGAAAGATTAGCAACATGTTACCAAGGAATGAGCACAAATTTTAAGCTCAGAACATGAGAATTTGTGTCCTGGCTCAACCACGTACTAGGTTGTACCCTCTTTGCACAGCTCAGTAAGCCTCAGGTTTCACCTTTGAAAATGAACATAATTATAACTCTTACCTACAAAGGGCCTTAAAAGGGATTTTTAAAAAATGGAGCAATATAGGTAGAAAGCTCTGTGAAACAATATACACAAGTAATTATTATTTTGATATTATCTGTGATGGGTGTGAATATTTTTGATCTTATGTGCATATAAATTACTTACATCTCTATCACACATTATAAAACATGTATAACAAAAGCAAACCAGCTCCCACAAAATAATCGCAACCAGGAGTGTGAGTGCCCCGCTAATGGACTCTCCATTACTGAGGAGGAAGCAGTAAGTGAAGAAAATGAAAAGATCTCAGAGCCAGCAAAGGTCTGTGTTCTGTGCTGACCCTGCTGATTGGCTGCTGTCTTTGGTCATTGCTCTTTCCACCGCTCATTAGCACCCAGGCCAAAGGAGAGCAGGTTGTTTCCAAGGCTTGCGGTAACCTCCCATCTCAAAGTTGTTTACACCGTTTCCTGCTTTGACATAGTCCAAAATCTATTTTTCTCTGAAATCTCTTGTTGTGCAAAGTACAACTGTAAGTGGGAGTCTAGTTTTCAAAGCTGGACCGACGATCCGAATGAACCCTTCCTTCCATAGTAGAAGAGGTGACTTCACCTTCCTTCCCACACAGGGAGTAGTTCTCTTGATACTCCCAAACAATGCACTTTATTTTTCCTTCATTCAGAGTCTGGAATTATTGATGCAAATGCTCATATATCTCACAAATGAGTGAGGTAGACTGAATGTGTCTCCCCAAATTCATATATTGAAATCCTAATCCCAATGTGATGGTATTAGGAGGTGGGCCTTTTGGGAGGTGAGTAGGTCATGAGAGTGGAGCTCCCTTGAGTGGGATTTGTGCTCTTATAGGAGAGGTCCTTCTCCCCTTCCACCAGGTGAGGACACAGCAAAAAATGCCATCTACGCACCAGGAAGGAGGTTCTTCCCGGACACCAAATCTGCTGGCACCTTGATCTTGGACTTTCAGCCTCCAAACTGTAAGAGAGAAATGCATGCTGTTGTCCTAGTCAGTTTGGCTCAGTGGATAGATTGTCAGCCCTCACACTGAAGCGTCCTGGGTTTGATTCCAGTCAAGGGCACGTACTTCCATTGCAGGTTCCTCGACCCTGGTCGGGTGCATGCAGGAAGCAACTAATTGATGTATCTCTCTCACATCCATGTTTCTCTCTGTCTCTCCTCTCCCTTTCAGTCTCTCTAAAAATCAATGGAAAAATATCCAGGGGTGAGGATTATCAAAACAAAACAAAAATGCATGCTGTTCATAAGCCACCCAGACTGGTATTTTTGACATAGCAGCCTAAGTGAGGAAGGCAGCAATGAGTTCACAGTTAGGGTTTAAACTGAAATATTTTAACCATTGACTGTCATTTTTTTCTCTGGTCACTCATTTTTACATATTTTTCAGCCCCATTCTGTATCCCAGGACAGAAAAATAGGGAGGAAAAGAAGGGGCAGCTCTTCCATTCTCCAGACAGAGGGAGTGATCAAAATGACACCTTTCCTATTCTCTGATCCAGAACTTCTCAAACATGCCTAGTTATTTGAATCACTTGTGACTGTTGTTAAGATAGCTGACTCCCAGCTCCCCTTCCCCACAAAATAACCTAATATAACCTACAGGGGAGGATTCTGAACTTCTGTGTTTTGTTTTAGTTTGTTTAGATCTTTAACAAGTATCTGAAGTGATTGTTTAATCAGGCAAATTTGAGAAACTGCTCTAATCTAAAAGAAGAAGGTCTGTTCAATCTGTTTACCTCAAATGAACAATTTTGAATGATTATATATATATATGTATATATATAGATAGATATAGATATAGATATATAGATATATATAGATATATGTAACATAGAGCTAACAAATACAGTTCTGTTTGCATTTATAACTTAGTGGAAGGGAGATTAGGAAAGAGGAATGATTTATCCAGGACTATTGCTGAAACTTCAGTTCCTGAGTCCTGTGGACAGAAACATAGGGCAAAACAGGGGAACTTCTCCTGATACCTGAGTTTAGATGGTACCAGAAAGGAGTGATAGGCTCTACATATTATGATCTGTAAAGAGCCCCCTTGAAAGCATGAAAGGTCACCCTCCATCAAATTGAAGAGAGGAGAGAGATTGGAATGTGGCTCTGTGTGTGCTATTATACTCATTGCTTTCCCTACAGCACTTTGGGGAACTTGAAGAATTTTCTTGGAAGGCAAGCTATTGAAAAAAAAAATTACTTACCTTGGAAAAAGCCAGAGCTGCTCTCAAGGAATATTGAACTGTGCTGATTTAATGTAGCCACAAGCTTTGTGACAAGGGTCATATTCCTGGATGGACATCCGCAACACCATATGTTTTTACTAGAAATGTCTTGGAACTGTCACCATTATCAGCCCAAGATACTCCAGGAAGCTGCTGCTAATAGAAGTGAGAGGAACTGCTGAACTTCTGAGAGTCCCCGCCCCGCCCCCCCCTCCCTACCCCTTCCCCCGGGGCTGTACAGCAACTGCCAAGGGGCAGGGGTTCTCGAAAGCTTCCAGTAAGTGGCTTCTGAGCCATTGGCAGGAGCCCTTCTGGAGGTAGTTGCAGTTGGAAGATGCACAAAAATCATCTGATCAAGGAGGTACTGACTGGTGTTCTCTGGTCACTCCCATATCATCCCAAGTGATTCTGGACATCCTAGAGGAAATTAAAGATTCAAGAAAATCCTTACATAATTACATAATTCCACCCATCAGGCACCCATCACTCTTCCATCATCAGATATTTATAGAGCCCCTAGATATTGCCAGGACATGTTCTGTGTGCCAGGTATAAAATGGTAGGAAGGAAGTAGATGGCTGCATTTTTACCAGGATTGAGATTCTTCCAGACAAGTGCAAGAGAGAACATGAAAGAGAAATTGTAAGGATAGACCAGTGGGTTCCTTTTTCATGCAAAATAAAACCCAGTCATCTAAAGAGCCTACAACAGTGATGGCGAACCTATGACACGCGTGTCAGAGGTGACACGCGAACTCATTTTTTTGGTTGATTTTTCTTTGTTAAATGGCATTTAAATATATAAAATAAATATCAAAAATATAAGTCTTTGTTTTATTATGGTTGCAAATATCAAAAAATTTCTATATGTGACACGGCACCAGAGTTAAGTTAGGGTTTTTCAAAATGCTGACACGCCAAGCTCAAAAGAATCGCCATCACTGGCCTACAAGGTCCCACACAATTCGGTCCCCATTCCATCCTAATCTTCTACTCATCATTCAACTCCATCAACAATGGAATTTTTGTAATTGAACATTCCTCCCCAGAGCCTTCATTTTACATTGCCTATTTTCTCTGCCTCAGACACTCTCATCTACAAGGCTTGTTTTCTTACCTTCTTGAGGGTCTTTGCTCAAATGTCAGTGTAGCAGTTTGGTCTTCCCTACATGTGTCTACTCCTCCCCAGTGCTTCCTAACATCTTCTTTGCTTTATTTTCCCCTGTAGCACTTATCACCATCTAACATATATAAGGCTCATGAGGTCAAGACTTTGTGTCTATTTCATTCTCTGTTGTAACTCTAGAAAAATAAGTGCAAACATATTTTTAAATGAATCAATGGATTGAGAGCTTAACTTTACAAACCCCATATCATTTGTATGCATATATGGACACAGACAATAGGATGCTAAAGGCCTGGGGTGGGGGGTAATGTTGGGCTAGAAGGGGGTCAATTGGGGAAAAAGAGGGACATATGTAATACTTTCAACAATAAAGATTAAAAAAATAATAATAAAGATGAAAAAGAAAAGAATAATCAAAAATAGCACAGAAGACCACAAACTCTATTTCAGGTAGACAAATCTATTCTAACAATTTAATTAGGTTTCATCCTACTCTGAATGAGAGGAGATCAGGAAGAGGTTGTTCACACACATTCCTTAACTCCATATCTTTATCTTTTTGGTTGATATCACAGGTACCAGTTTATCTTATTTATAAACCAAGGAACTATCTAACCTCTATTTGCCATTATTTTCATCTCAAGTGATTATATACACCTCTAAATTCTCCAGATAATTTATTTGCCTTTGTCACTGCCTTAATCTGATTTAACCCAATTTGATATGAACCTTTGGTATATAACAGCAGCCTTCAGTGGATAAAGGTAATTCATAAGAATACACCCCATTCTCACATCATTGCTACCAGATGGCATTCCGCAATGAAAGCAAGTCTCATGCTACATAATTATGTAACAATACCAATAAAAAGACTTTTTAAAAATATATATATTTTATTGGTTTTTTTACAGAGAGAAAGCGAGAGGGATAGAGAGAAACATCGATGAGAAACATCGATCAGCTGCCGCCATCCCTACTGGGTATGTGCCCACAATCAAGGTACATGCCCTTGACCAGAATTAAAATGCCCTTGCAGGTATTTTAATCTATGACTTTTATCATCATACTAGAGGACCAGTGCACAAATTCATGCACCAGAGGGGTCCCTCAGCCTGGCCTGCAGGATGAGGCTGAAACTGGCTCTCTGACATCCCCTGAGGTGTCTCGGATTGCAAGAAGGCATAGGCCAGGCCAAGGGACCCCACTGGTGCATGATCAGGGTTGGGGAGGGATACGGGAGGTTGTCCAGCAGGGAAGGAACCAAGGGAAGGCTCCAGGGCATGCCCGCCCATCTTGCTCAGTTCTGATTGGCCAGACCCAGCAGCAAGCTAACCTACCAGTTGGAGCGTCTGCCCCCTGGTGGTCAGTGCACATCATAGCGAGCTGTTGAGCAGCCTTAGCATATCATTAGCATATTACACTTTGATTGGTGAATGGCCGACAAGAAGAATGGACACTTAGCATATTAGCCTTTTTTTATATAGGATGTTGAGAATTCTAGGCTGGAATCACAAGTGCTATTTTGTGACCTTGGGCAAGTACTTAACCTTTCTCTGGCCCAGTTTTCTCACTGACAATGTGGGGGAATGACACATTAACTTTATTGAACTTTTATGATATGCACTGCACTGCATTAAGCAATTCACAATTCATATTTATCTCATTTATAAGGTAAATATTATCATCTCTATTATATGTATAAGTAAACAGAGGCCTAAAATGTGTATTTTTTTGCCAAATTAGAATTATTTTGCCAAATAGTGGAGCCAGGATTTGAACCCAAACAGTCTAATATCAGAGCTCAGTTCCTAATCAATAATTAATTTTACTTAGCTTTAACATACTTCCATGTCATTATTATTCAATCCTCCTATATTTCCCAGAGAACATGTGGCTTTGATTTTCTAATATTTCTCTATGATAAGCCATAGCTGCATTTTTATATGAGTCAACCTGCAGAACTATTATTCTTCTTTCACCCTTTGCTCCATATATAACAGCTGCTATCCAAAAAGTCCATTTGATTCTCAAAAATCATCATATTTTCTGCACGATTTCCTTCTCTAAGAGCTACCTAGGTACAGTAATGGGAAAATATGTTCATTTAGGCGTAAGAAATGCATTAAAGCACAATATTTTTAGTATAGTCTTCAGATTTATAAAGGTTTCTTCCACAGAACATGTCAACTATCTCTTCAAATGACTTAAATAAAAATCCAAGGAAACAATTATACTGGGTCATATAAAATTTGAACCTAGTAGCAGAAAAAATAGCTAAGGAAGATTTTGTTAGGCAGAAGTCTGGAATTTTCCTCAGTAGTGGCAAAGGTGAGAGTATGCAGAAAATTTTGAAATAAGATGAATACCATAACCAAGATAAGCTTTAACACTTCTCAATTTCTTCATAATGCTTTGATTTACAATTTTTTCCAACTCAGAGATTTGATGGTCTTACTAGTTAAGAAATTTAAACTTATATGTTTGTCATCTGCAGTGTTTTGAAAAAAACCCTCATATTTACATAGTTTAAATAAAACATTTAGCCCTAGCCAATGCGACTCAATTGCTTGAGCATCATCGCATGCACCAAGAAGTTGTTGGTTTAGTTCTTAATCAAGGTACACGCCCAGGTTGTGGGCTCAATCCTCAGTAAGGGGAGTGCAGGAGGCATTCAATCAATGTTTCTATCTCTCATCAATGTTTATCTCTCTCTCTCTCTCTCTCTCTCTCTCTAAAATCAATAAAAACATATTTTAAAAAACATTTACCAGCAATTTACACTATATCTGGGAGAACAAAAATATTACAGTTTATTTACAAATATGATCATTTATAAATCAGAGCTTTAATACTGTGTGTTCTTCATAAGGCCAAAGAAGAGTTGGTTTCCATCTAACGTATGACCATTCAACTTGCTTCAGAGAGTATCCTTTGCTTTCTAAAGGCAGCTTCAGATTCTTGGTAGAATCCATTTTTAAGGCTTCCTTAAAGAGTTCATACTGGCATCTCATAAACCCACGGTGGAAGTAAGAATTCCCACTGTATTGCAAAATAGCTTTTCAAGTGACTTTTTCTCTTCCAGTGTCTAGGTCCTTAGGAATTCTCTGGGAACCAAAAGGAGGCAGAGAGATCTACCTTCCACGTATAAAACATTTTATGTTGGTTTGCCCTCAGATACTAAAGGGAAAGTGTACAGTGAGTGTTCCGTGTCTTCAAAATCAGGAAGTTTCTAGTCTTTCAGCTTAGGGAAACTAGAGCAAAAAGATAGACTCACAGCAGAACAGCAAAGGCATCACAGGATCCTCTGATGTGTTGCCCTTCAGGGAAGTAAAACAGTGCCCTTGATAACCGTCAAGTGCCCAGATGAACTGGCCAGTTAATCGTTATATGGGTAGGACATAGTCAAGGCAGATTTGAACCTGCATCTTCTGGCTTCTCACATAGAATTCTGTTTACCCTCCACACCATGACCACGTGACAGATTTCACATAGCTTACCATATGGTCTCTCCAAAGTGACATAAATTAATCACTTGCAGTAACTCTCTTGTATTTGACAGTGTCAGCAAAAACTCAACTCTACAAGAAAGTTCCAGCACTTTTTCTCCCTTTAATTCGCAATGAGTTCCAACATTTATGGACACTTTGAAGAAAAATTTTTCTGGTGCTGTTCTACAAAATAACATAGATATAAAATATGTTCTGTTGCTAAAACATTTTTGGAACTGTCAACATTTAGAAAATAATTCAGAGTATTTGGGACACAACACACCATGATCCACATGGAATGACTTCCAAAGCTGGAGAAGCTCTTTAAATAGCTCTGAGACCTCCCCACTGTTCATGTTTTATTTGTGATTTTGGATACAGACTGGTTTCTTCACTTCAGCCAGCTTGACAAAAAGGCAATATAAACTAATATCTACCTCCAGTGAAATATATTGAAGGTGTATACTTTTAGAAATTTGTAATATATACTTTGATTTTCATCAAGGTATTTTATGATTATGATAATGATGACATTTGGTGGAGTTGGAGCTAGTAACAAAGTGCATATAAAAAAAATCCCAGAAACCATAACCCCCCCCAAAAAAGGTATACCATATGTTTATATTTTTAAAAATAAAATATTTTAGTGTTAGAAAAAGTATCTTGGGCCACTTTTATACATTTTTTTTTTACTTTGTTTCTTTTTGTTGTGTATATTACTTATATTTTATATGTCCTTTTTATTTTTGAAATATGTAAACTTTAACATATTTCCATGTATACTTACTTTTTATTAAGTATCAAAAATTTATGGCTGAAAAACCAAGATGGCGGCATAGGTAAACACCGAAGTTTGCTGCCTCGCACAACCACTTCAAAAATACAACTAAAACACGGAACGGACATCATCCAGAACCACAGGAAGGCTGGCTGAGTGGAAATTCTACAACTAGAAGGAAAGAGAAAAGCATACCAAGACTCAGAGGAGGTGCGGTGCGGAAGTAAAATACTAAGCAAGAGAAAGAAAGTCAGTTACCTACAAGGGAGTACCCATATGAATGTCAGCTGATTTCTCAACAGAAACTTTGCAGGCCAGAAGGGAGTGGCAAGAAATATTAAAAGTGATGAATAGCAAGAACCTACAACCGAGATTACTTTATCCAGCAAAGCTATCATTCAGAATTGAAGGTCAGATAAAGAGCTTCACAGATAAGGAAAAGCTAAAGGAGTTCATCGCCATCAAACCAGTATTATATGAAATGCTGAAAGGTATTCTTTAAGAAGAGGAAGAAGAAGAAAAAGGTAAAGATACAAACTATGAACAACAAATACACATCTATCAACAAGTGAGTCTAAAAATCAAGTGAATAAATAATCTGATGAACAGAATGAACTGGTGATTATAATGGAATCAGGGGCATAGAATGGGAATGGACTGACTATTCTTCAGGGGGAAAGGGGAGTGGGGGGTGTGGGAAGAGACTGAACAAAAATCGTTCACCTATGGATGAGAACAGTGGGTGGGGAGTGAGGGCGGAGGGTGGGGTGGGAACTGGGTGTAGGGGAGTTATGGGGGGAAAAAAGAGGAACAAATGTAATAATCTGAACAATAAAGATTTAATTAAAAAAATTTATGCTATCCACATTAGTTCTCTACAGAGAAGTTATATTCATGAAAAAAATTATATTATTTGTTGCTTTGAATATTTCTCATTTTTCATAGTTTTAGAGATGTTGTTCATAGTTGACTCAAAATACTTAATATTATACTCTGACCCTTCTTTTTATGAGTTCAAACAAATGTGTGATTATTCTATTTCTAGAAGTATGTTTTGCACTACCCAGAATAAACTGCAATTATAATGATAAAAGTATTGAACTTTCACTTCAATTTGATAGTCAAATTACTCTTATGACATTCTGGCACATTTGAACAAATAATGGGTAAAAATACAAGTGTATACTCAAAAAATAACCTCCCCACACATCATAGGAAAATGAAACATTGAAGGCCCCAGAGTCAAAAAGCCTTTGATTCAATCATTGTAGGCTTTTATGGCATCTTAATATTTCTTTTCAAAATCTCAAAACCACTCAAGGTCCCCATTTTGTTATCTATTAGATGTTGATGATAATGCACGCAATATCGCTTTACAGAATTTGAACAAGTAATCTATTAAGCACCATTTATATTCCTACTATGAACCAGACACTTCTTTATATTCACTTAAATACATATTAATCCGAAGCAGGTTTTGTGATCTCTATATCACAGAGGAAAAGGTTCAGAGAAGTTAAATAAGCCTCCTGGTCAGTGGCAGAATTGGTGTTCATGTTGTCAGTCTGAAGTATAAGCCTTGATCCAGCCACATGTTCAATTTAGAGGTAAAGAATTCTACACTCACCCAGATGATGTTTCACGTATGAAGACAACAGAGAGGCATTGTCAGGCACTTAAGGATAGAACGAACATCTTTGTTGAAACAGCTTTCTTGATACAAATTCATGAAGATATTACTACTCTGTTTTTCAAATTATATTTATCTATGCTTTTATTATTTGATTTCCCTTAGCATTTTAAAAAATATAAATTGCACATGCTCCAGGTTCCTCATGCTTCATAGGAAGACACATTCTCTATTGAGACCTAGTTATACATTTCTGAGTGTCAGCCTCATCTACTGTTTCCCACCATCTACAATCTACCCTGTGGACTGCGCTTCCAGATGTGAACCACCTTACGTGTTCAAGGCAGTCTAATCTCATATGTTTATCATACGTAATAAAATATAACCACATAATGCCCATAAATAATGAAGCACCAGCTCCTTGCCCAAAATGCTTGAGGGATAAAATTAATTTTCTGTCTGATACAAAAGCCTCTTGCTTAGACTTACTGCTGAAAATTTCTGTTCAAAAGCTAAATTATTTCCTGGGCAACATACTTTTTTGTCGTTGAAAGTTAAATTTAATTCTCTTAAAATAAAAGGTAATCATCAAGAGTTATATTTATTGTGTGTTCTTCTTTTGAGTTTTGTTTTGCATGTTTCAACATTTAAAGGTAGCAGCCAACAAATGACAGCTTTGAAACACACTGTTGCTCCTTTATGTTTTTGTATTTTGCTTATTGCCCATTAAATACCACTTTTTATTATTCTAATTTTTTCATTTTTATGAAGAAGGGGTTTTCATTCACTCTACTTTCCTTGAAATGCAGAGTTATATGTATTAGATATCCCCCTTTTTAAAGAAATGGGACGTTCTGGAATAACTGAATGAATTAGTACAGTTAAACGTACTAAGGATGGAAACTTAAAATTGTCATTAGTGGTAAAGTTCAGATCCAACCAAATTCTCTTGCTTCCCTGTTAATATCCCACCTGTTCATGGAATGGCCTTTTATCCCCCCTTAATTTCCATCCAATCTTAAACCTTCCTTTTTTATAGAGAATTTTATTTGGGTCATTATCTTGTCTTATCTTTATCATTGATCTTGATTGTTCTGGGGAGAGTGAAAGTATAATTTTCAGAAAGATAAAATCCTGTCTTCTGCACAAATATAAAATGATCACACTTAAAAAGATTTTACTTCACTCATTAATTAATAGAGAGCCAGTGAAATGTTATGACACTTTCAAAGAACATTTTAGAAGCTGGGATATTTATGGGCTGGTAAGATTCCCAGATTAGATGCAAAACTAGTACATGTCCCAAAGGGCCATAAAATTTTGGGCTGATCTGTTCCATCAGAGACAAATTATTTGTATCTCTACTTGACAAAATTTTATAACTTAACCTTTACCTGTACTAAGTCTGGGCCCTTTGTCAAGAGTAAACACTTGGTTAAACTGTCCAGACAGTCCTTGGGTGCCCTCTACCTCCATGGGGCATTTCAAGTACATGCCACCCATCTGTTTTGCCTTATTTTCAACTT
Organism: Myotis myotis; assembly: GCF_014108235.1. NCBI lineage: Eukaryota > Metazoa > Chordata > Mammalia > Chiroptera > Vespertilionidae > Myotis > Myotis myotis. The sequence continues at coordinate 48,892,518 of NW_023416401.1, forward strand.
TCACTTACTTTTTCCACCAAAGGTAATTTCAAGCTATGAAGCTACTTTCAAAATTTGGAAACTAATTTTTATGTATGGTCTAAAGCAGGGGTCTTCAAACTTTTTAAACAGGGGGCCAGTTCACTGTCCCTCAGACCGTTGGAGGGCCGGACTATAGTTTAAAAAAAAAAACTATGAACAAATTCCTATGCACACTGCACATATCTTATTTTGAAGTAAAAAGACAAAACGGGAACAAATACAATATTTGTATTTGCATGTGGCCCGCGGGCCGTAGTTTGAGGACCCCTGGTCTAAAGAGTGTGGGTTTCTACTTAAAACTACCGTTGTTCATTCCTAGCTCAGATTCTTCATCCTTTTCAACAATTCCTCACAGAATCTACACACATAGGTCGCTCGCAAAGATTGAATGAAGGTAGTTATAGGATTTATAGGAATGTCATTGAAATGAATTTGAAAATATTAATCACATTTTTTTCTTTAAAATATTAAGAATAAATCACACTTTGATTCTTTAAAGTATTAAGAAGCAAAATCAAGTAGTAAAAGAGTTTGTGTGTGCAACAATGGGTGGAATCATAACTAAATAAGAGTGTTTCTGAGAAGAGATTTTTTTTTTTAACTGTTTTTAGTCACTTGTGTTTCTATGGTAAAACCCAATTCCAAGAAAACTTAAAGGTAATTGCTTTCACATTTGAAATGGTGCAATGAATTGCTCACTGAAATTCAATGACTTTTTCACGTCTGATTTTTCCTATGCTCGTTTCTTTGAAGATGTATTGATTTTTTTTAAAAAAAAATGATTCAGACCTTTGAATGCAATTAAACATAGTATAAGCAATTTTCAGTTCATTGAAGCAGAACTGAGATCAAATATGTGGATTGGTATTTAAGTCTATAGACAGGGGAATATCTTCCCTTTTCTTTTAGGTTTTAATGTACGAAGTATTTTGACTACATTTCTTTTAATCAACTTTGGAAGATAAAATAAATCCAAAATATATAATTTTTTAATTATTGGAAGCTTTTTTTAACCACTTCTGATAAAGAACTTGACTCCCTGATGAATATCACCATAGTAATAGAGGCTACTGGTATTCCTTGGAGAAAATGTGAAAATGTATTTTTAAATAACCACTCCTCTCATAGGTAAACAAAGGTGGCATCTGAAAGTCTTATCTAAGTCATATGTTAAGGGTTGTTTCTTGCTATAAGTCTATTCCTGAATATAAAGCTTTATTGTTTTTCAGGACTTGGACAAAGTTTAACATTGTCTTTACTTTATTCCTTCTACACTTTATTTTATTAATCTGCAAAACAAAAAAAAAGTGTACCTGACTGGGAATTAACAAAGTCTTTTTTTTAAGTTGCCATGACATTTTATTTGATTATTTTTTTAATTTTTTTATTGCTGAGAGTATTACAGATGTCCCAAATTTCCCCCCTCTGTACCTCTCCACTAGGCTTTCACTCCACACCATTCCCTCTCCTTTCTATTGTCTGTGTGAATGGGCTGTAAACATCTTATATAATAAAAGGCTAATATGTAAATAGACCGAATGGTGGAACAACCAAACAACAGGTCTCTTTGACGTGCACTGACCACCAGGGGGCATGTGCAGAACATGGCTGGCGTCAGTCACAGCGGGATGGTGGAGCAGGAGAGTGGGGGCGCCAGACCAAGGCAGGGTACCAGTAGCTGTCATCGGGACAAGCCTCTGGTGGTTACTGAAAATTCTTTGCTCCCACACACTGTAGTCCCACCCAGCGCTTGCACCTGCTGCCAGTGAAGGTGCCGGCCCCAATCCTTCAGTGCCATCAGCAGGTGTGAGTGACAGCTGCCAGCCCCAATTGCCCCTCAGGGTTTCTCCACCTTCCCCTGCTCCTGAGGGGAGATCAGGGCCAGCAGCTGTCTCTTGCACCTGCTGCCAGCTATGGCCCCGCTCGCACCCACAGCGCCAACCCCACTTGCACCCACAGCCAGCACCGGAGCCATCGCTCACACCTGCTTCTGGTGCCCAGTGCTGGTCCCAATCGCTTGGCACCATCAGCGGGTATGAGTGGCAGCTGCTGGCCTTGATCACCCTTGAGGGCTTCTCCACCTTCCCTTGCTCCTGAGGGGTGATCGGGACAGCAGCTGCAGCTCGCATCCACTGATGGCACTGGGCCCACTCACACCCACTGCTGGCGCTGACCCCAATCACTCTGTGCCTTCAGCGGGTGCAAGCAGGGTTGGTGCCATCAGCACATGGGAGCAGCGGCGGCAGACAGGGGACCAGGGGCTGCAGCGGGAGGGGCAGGACCCACCCCTGTGCCTACCACAGCCTCTCAGCCCACAGTTCCTTTCAAGGTGCATGAATTCATGCACTGGGTCCCTAGTATGCATATAAATTCTTTAAGTAAACTCTTCCAGCCCTCCCTCCCACCTTCCCTCTAGGATCTGTCAATCCATTCTATGCTTCCCTGTCTATGGTCCTGCTTTGTTCTTCAGTTTATTTTGTTCATTAGATTCCATATATTAGTGAGTTCACATCCCAAGTGTCCATCAGTAGATGAGTGGATAAAAAAGCTGTAGTACATTTACATAATGGAATACTATGCAGCTCTAAAAAAGGAAGGAACTCTTACCCTTGAGGAAGCCTGGATGGATCTGGAGACTATTATGCTAAGTCAGTGGTTCTCAACCTTCTGGCCCTTTAAATACAGTTCCTCATGTTGTGACCCAACCATAAAATTATTTTCGTTGCTACTTCATAACTGTAATGTTGCTACTGTTATGAATCATAATGTAAATATTTGATCTGCAGGATGGTCTTAGGTGACCTCTGTGAAAGGGTCTTTCGACCGCCAAAGGGGTCGCGACCCACAGGTTGAGAACCGCTGTGCTAAGTGAAATAGCCAGTCAGAGAAAAACAAACTATTTTTAATGGAAAGCTTACATGCAAAGTCTATATGCAAAACAGATAAAACTGGAAATCCTCTGCTCTGGTAGAAGAAGGTGGGAGCTTCACCAGCTGACACACACTGACATACCCCCCAGCTCCTTGCACCCTGCATCCCTGGAAGAGGCCCAGATCTCCTACAATTGACCTTGGTTAATTAGCTTGACTGAGCTTTAGACAGGGTTATTCCTAACTTAAGGTTTGAACTCCCTTTTGTATTTACTTTAGAAAACTTATATTCTAAATTCTTTCTCTACTCCTTTAAAATGTCTGTAAGTATTCTTCTAGCCTCTTGTCAGTTTTACAACCCAGAAATGTCTTTCTCAAGATCTTGTGAATTATCCTTTTGAAATGTAATTATTGAAGGAGACAGCCACCCCTGTCTCCCACTGTCTGTAGTAGGGGTAGGAGTCTAACTTCAATAAAGGACAATTAGCAAACACAGATGGTCTAATCACTTTGTGATCCTCCAGTACTGTTTCACTAGCTCACTGGGCACTAAAAAGCCATCTCATCCACTGTTTCAATTGCAAAAGTCTTGAATACAGTCTTCTTTGCCTGTATAACTCCATCCAGTGCAATTTTCTTTGACACAACTTCTAGGTTAACTTATTTGCATGTGTCCTTGCTGCTTTAACATTCTACAAAACATGTGAAATCAGTGATAGGTTTGAATTTTGGATTCAGAAAAATCTGGAAAGATTGTAAATTAGTTTTGCTCATTAAAAAAAAAAGTAAATCACTAGAAATGAATGATGAAGTCTAAAAGTGACCAGAGAATCACAATGATATGCTCCTTCTCTCTTTCATCTCTGAATTCCTAGAAGCCTGGAAATCCATCATAGTATTTTCACAATCTGTGTGTATGAAAACTTATGATGCTATTTATGTCCTGCTTCCCTAAGTTAAAACAGGGAGACCCAGAAGCCCATTATAATTGTTCTTTCCCCACATTCAGGATGGAAGTTAGAAAATCCATTCATAAAAAAGGTCCTCTCTTCATTGCTCTTTACTGAGTATATTCAACAGGACACTGACATCACAAAACTCCCCCCACCCCCTTCTCTCTTTCTCTTTTCTCTCTCTCTCTTTTCTCTCTCTCTCCTGGAACCGAACTTGGGACCCTTTAGTCCACAGGCCGACACACTATCCACTGAGCCAAACCGATCTGCGCTCTTCTCCTCTCTTCTTTTTCCCTAGCAGAAAGAAAGGAGAAAGGCAGAGGGTTTTGAATCCATACTCAAAAGGAGGGATAAAGAACTCTACTTGGACACAAAGCAGTCCAAGTAAGACCCCAGAGGCTTGAAATAGCGTACAAGTTGGGGAATTATGATGTGTTCCAACCATAAAGTGAAAGAAAGGATGGAAGGAGATGAGGTTAGAGAAAGGGGTCCCAGGCTGTCCTTACATGGAAGTCATTACAAAGCCTCTTTCCCACACTCCCTCCTCACTCTCTTTCTCCCTTTCACCAGGTTCATCTATTTGGTTTAAAATAACCCCTCAATTGAAAATTGAAAACAATTCAAGAAGGAAGACTTGCAACATAAATGGCATCTGTGAATGCTCTGGAAATTAACCCGTTATATACAACATTCTTTTTGAGGTTGTTTTATCTTCCTTCTAAAGAACTCAGAAACTCAATGGCAACTTGAAACAGAACCCAATTTAGTCCTGTCATTAGACCAAGAGGGTTTTATTCTCCCTGAATTTAAAATAGATAAAGAGAAGATATAAAGAGAAAATAAAAGAAAGTCATTGAGCCTAATACACAGGAATGCTAGCAATTCTGTTTCCCAAAATAATTTACCAAAGAAAGTCAGCTACATTAGCATCAAAATTGTCACTGTCTTTTAACAATGTTATCTGGAAAAGTCATTGGCAAGGTCAGACAACAACTCAGAAAATAATTGAAGTGCGTTTATATAGGTTTCAAGTTGCACCTACACTGGGGAAAATAAAGAAGGCAAGGGTTTCTTCCCTCCACTAATCACACCAACCAACTAGATAGGCTTTGGTGAAAAGCATGTGGGGAGTGGGACTGGCTGGTGAATGGAGTAAGAACAACCACATAAGAGGGTCTGCAAATAGTAAACCTTCAGCTGCCCTCAATTCCCACCGGAGGACATAGAGAAGTTCTTGAAGAGACTGAGGGCAGCATATAGCACTTGGAGTTGCTTTTCTTGTCTCTATTACTTTTCTTAACAGTGGTGCCTTCTCTGTTTCCCACTAAGTTTGTAAAGGAGATAAATGGCTGCATCATATCATTTTGTTTGTATCGTTTTGTAGGAGTCCTTCTGAGGGAACGGTGCTGCTATTTGTTCTTGATCCTCACTGGCAAAAGCATCTCTCCAGGACACATCTCACCATAACTATAACTGTTGACCTGAAATATTCATCTCTTTCTACAAAGCCAGTGTGAAATGGCTCTTGTTTACTACCATTTGAATAAAACCATAACACTGCCATCCATTCAAAGACAAATTGTCAATACTTCCTGGAATGTTCAAAAAGCATCCATGAAGCTGTAACCAAAGCTATAAACTGACATTTGAAGCCATCTGAAGACATTGGCAATCAGAGATCCAAGAACAGAAAATTACTGCAATTATTGCCCTTGTGCTTGAAAACATCAATTCTTCTTCTTGCCTAAAATTGCATGATCTCTTTACATGTGAGATGTGTATGATGTGTTAAAGAGAGAAAAAGGAACCCTCAGGCACTATTAGTGGGCATATAGATTGGTGCAGCTGCTGTAGAAAACAGTATGGAGTTTCCTCAAAAAATTAAAAATTGAATTGCCTTATAACCCAGCGATTCCTCTTCTGGAAATATATCTGAAGAATCCCAAAACACTAATTCGAAAGAATATATGCACCCCTGTGTTCATTGCAGCACTATTTACAAGAGCTAAGATTTGGATGCAACCCAAGTGCCCATCAGTTGGTGGGTGGATAAAAAAAGCTGTGGTACATTTCTACAATGGGATACTATGGGACCATAAAAAAAAAATAAATCCTACCTTTTGCAACAGCATGGATGGACCTAGAGATTACAATGCTAAAGGAAATAAGCCAGTCAGAGAAAGACATGTACCATATAATTTCACTCATATGTGGAATATACCGAACAAAATCAACAAACAAAATAGAAACAAACTCACAGATATAGAAAACAGACTGACAGCTGTTAGAAGGGAGGTGGTTAGAAGAGCTGGGTGAAAAAAGTGAAGAGATTAAGCAAAACAAAAACTCATAAGATGCAAACAACAGTATGGTGGTTACCAGAGGAAAGGGGGTTGGGGAAGGTAGAAGAGGGTAAAGGGCGTCGGAATAAATGGAGACAGAAAGATATTTGACTTTGTGTGGTAAACACACAATGCAATATACAGGTGACATATTGTAGAATTGTACACTTGAAACCTACACAATTTTATTAACCAATGTCACCCCAATAAATCCAATAAAAAGTTTTTTAAAAAAGAGAAGAGCTCTTTGTTAGTAATCAGGGCAGTGGGAAACCTATGAGCCTTGACCTGTGATTCTGGGCATCAAACGCTAATATCTCCAGAACTGGACACCTTCTACAGAGTCAGGCCTGAGCCTTAGGGAGAAGAAACTGCCAGTCACACTAAGACAAGGGGAGGAAGGACAGCAGAGGACAAAAGCATCGCCACCTGATGTCAGCCTGTGACCTTGGAGTTGTAACCTGTGTTAGAGGATGTCTTGCCTGTGTAGAGGTGTTACAATACAGTTTCCCAGCAGATCTGAATATGTTATTGTCCCTCCAATCCAGGTCAGCCCTCCTGAGAACTCTTGAGTGTAGCTACGCTCTGAACAATAACAAATGCAGATGAGGAAGCAGGCTCAGCCTTCCCCTTTCTCATTGAAATTAAAGACATTTAAAATGAAGCCAGGAAAATACAAGGACCTTGGCAATGAGCAAAAGATCAAGCGAGGAGAAGGCAGCTTGGTTTGGTGTCCATCACAGTGGCACATTTCTAAGGAAAGAAAGGTCCTTCCAGAGGTTGCATGAAATCAGAAAAAAAAATAAAATAAAAAACAGAAACTGTGTCACTGACACACAGACGATGAAGAGCTACTGGGGGCAGCTTAGAAGGCATAAAACTGACAGTTTCTATCCATGTGAAAAATCAAGTTAAACCCATTTACAAGGGTCAGTCCACTCCTTTTTAAACCAATTCAGGAATTGTATGGAGGACTGGAGTATCCTGCCGGCTTATTAGCATCGTGAGCAGGAAATGTCAGTCAAATGCGAGCATAATTTTTGTCTTCACGTTTTTCTTTTCTCTGCTGAAAATGAGCTGGAAACCAAGGCCCATTTCAACAAGGAACTTCAAAAGAGGCTGTTTAAAGTGGAGCTCCAAATTTAGATTTTCTCTAGACATTTAAGATACAAAACCCTTCACTAGGGAAGTTCAACAGTCAACAGTAGGTAATGATGCCCTCCATTCATCAACAAATATTGGCAGGGAGCCCACATGAGGCAGGGCACCTGCTGGGTGCTGGGGGAATATGGGTGAGGAAAATAGAGGCCAGCTTTTATGGGTATTCATTTGAGAACAGAGCATTGACATTAACAGTGGGTGCCTGGGTCATCAGCAGATGGATGTTTATTCAGCTCTACAAAAGCTCTAGGTACCGCCCTAGCCGGTTTGGCTCAGTGGATAGAGCATTGGCCTGCGGAAGAAGGGTCCCAGGTTCGATTCTGGTCAAGGGCATGTACGTTGGTTGCGGGCACATCCCCAGTGGGGAGCATGCAGGAGGCAGCTGATCAATGTTTCTAATTTTCTACCCCTCTCTCTTCCTCTTTGTAAAAAATCAATATAATACTTTAAAAAAAAAAAAAAAAAAAAAAGCTCTAGGTACCAACTTGAGATCAGCATTTGGCATCGTCCAAGCTCCAGATTCTCTTAAAGGCTAGAGTTCACCCAACTAGAGCAGGGATCAGGAACCTGAAATTTTGAGCCATGTGGCCCCAGTTTCAGCAGCACTGTGTGCAGGTGGGAGCCCATACCTGGGAGCCAGACTCAAGGATCCAAACCCTGATTCTGCTAATTAGTAGGTATGTGATGTTGAACAAGATATTTAGACTCTCTAGGCCTCAGTTTCTTTCATCTTTAAAATGGGTATAATAGCACTTCTTCCTCTCAAAGGATTGAAGGTGTTATTATACGAACTTTGTCCAACACATAAGGGTTAATTACTGTTATAAGGACCTACAAAGTCCAAAGCACAGACATTCTGTTTTTTTTTTTCCATAGAGTGTGACAAAACGAGTGTCCCAAAGGACAAAGATGAAACTACTATATTTCGCATGCTTCCTCCACCTCAGCCTCCCACACCACACCTCCATAATCACCCCACTTCTTCAGATCATTACTTGTCTCAGGCGCTGCACACTTTTCTTTTTCTCAGCCGTGTGCTGTTTATTTAACATGTGGTGCTCTTCTGAGAGAGTGCAGACATAAAAAGGACCAGTAAATTAATTAGACTTTAAATTCCACTTAAGCTACAAGATACAGCTTAGAATGTTTGGATAATTAATGCTAACTGCTTTAGACTTCATTCACATAAAGTCCTATGCACTCCAGAGCATGGAAATGTTTGCATAATACCATGGTCTCATGAAGGCCTCTCCAAATTAAATATAATCCATGGAGAGTTGTGATGACATTCAGTGGGAGTGGAAGGCAGGAGGAAATATTCTGGAGGAGATGTTCTCTGCAGAGAGCATCTCAAGTGATTCCATACATGGTTTCATAGTGTCCTGCTGTCACTTGTCACCTGTCTCATGAAGGGTCTGTCCCCAGGTTATAACAATATGCCAGCCTCTGTTTTAAAGAAGACGAATACGTGTGCTGGCAGAGGACACCCCCTCCTGCTTCTACACGCAAGTGGTAAGAAATTCAGCAACTTTTTCCAGAGAGCCCAAGGGGACCAGATCCTTTGCTGTGACTTTCACCACCATCTGTGCCGTCCACACATTTCTACAGATTAATCTGCTAATATTAAAACATGTTTTTGGCAATCTGTCTTTCCCTCTTCAAAACAAAAAGAAATATTTTATTATGTCAAAGAATTGAAGTTATTTCCCCCCATCTTCTCCATGGTGTAATGTCTTCCCTTAAGCAAGACAAGACATTATTGTGCTGCAGGTTGGTGTCCAGGCTGTGTGTGTGTGTGTGTGTGTGTGTGTGTGATCTCATTGCACACTCACACATGGCCAAGATTTCATATGTAATTATCGCTTAACAAAAAGCTTAAGAAGCAGGGACAAAAGATACCAGAAAAATGTTCCATTTGGGGGGAAAATCTTACAATAAACAACACTTTCTATTTCTCTTCTTTTGTTCTTCATAATTGAAGTCATTGACGTGAAAGCCAGATCTTTTTTTCTTTCACAGTTAATCTTCTCTGGCTATACCTCCCTTGCAGACAAACAATTGTCTCTGTTGCTGTGCATCGCTGACTGGAATCTGCGTGGATGGGCTCTTTTAAGATTCCTCTACCATGTTGACTCCAGTCCAGGGCATCAGCCACTCAGGCCTCTGCACACTCCATGGACCTGCCAGGTGGAAGGAAGGAGCTCAGTGAGCAGGCTTGACCACCCTGCTACCCACCTCAGAAGCTCACAAGTCTGAGCAAACCCGACTTTGAATGCAATTTCTTAGCTATTTGTTCCATACTGACCAGCTCACTCCTGAAATGCAGAATAGTTGGTTTCTCTGACATCAGTCACTGCGTGACCTTGGGACACCTTTCACATAGACTAGCAGCTACACCACAGTCCATGGGAGCCCCGCCAGCCTAGCCTCCCCTTCCCATTCTTTGGCTCCACATAGGATGTCTCATATCCCACACCCCTCGCTGCTCTCTTTCCCTAGCGTTCCATGGCTCCTATTCTTGAAGAAGGATCTAATATTAGCAATTGTACTACCGTGAAAATATAAGCTGATGTTATATTATTCAGAGACATTTTAAAAGCCCTCTAATTATAGACTAAAAGCTGTCATGCCCTCAATAAACATCATTACTTTCATCCTAAGTGTCACTCACTGTGCTCCATTCTGAAATCCAAAAATGACATTTGTAGAGTGCTTTACAAATTTGTAAAAACCCTTTCACAGTTCAGTTCAGAATTCCAAGAGTCACAGCTAATAGAAATCATGTCCTCGCTGTGTTTCTTTTCTAATTGGAGTACAGTGATCATTGTTCTGTATTCCATAGGAAGTTTAAAATAACAAGAGTGCTTCAAACAGATTTCCTATGCAAGTAGACCTAAAATGAACAAAAATAAACATTCCCACTTAACAGTGACTCTGTTAACCAGGAACAACCATCAAATCAATAGTTCTCCAATAGGTGAAGTGAGGGAAAAAGAGATTGGTGCTCTCCATCAGTTCAAAATAGCTGTATTTTATGTGAAAAGCTCTTTTGTAAATGCCAATCCTATGTAAGATCTTATATTGAATGCAGTTTTTCAAGAAAAAAATTTTGTTTCTGTTTTCTAAGCACTGAGGTCAGTGCCACGAATATCAGCTTTAAACTGGCATTATCTTACATTTCGAGAAACTTAGTGTATATTGTTATTTGATTTTGCAATAACATACAATGTGGGTTGACTGAAACATTTATAGGGTATGTTAAACTTCCCCAAATACCACGAGACAGCCTTAATTGAGGAGTGAAAAGCACACCATTGGCCATCCTAGGAGTGTCTCAAATAAGAACATCTAGAAATGAAATAGTTTCTGGACTTTGGTATCTGGTTTCAGTTATTTTATGGCAGCTCTTACAAAGCAATGAAATGATAGAAAACTGGCAAAATTTCTGATATAAAAATGAAAGATTATATCAAGACTGATACAAGACTGAGAAAGCAAGTGCTGATAGGGAAACCATTTGATAAGCATGTCATTGTTCAAATGAAGAGTTTTGTCTCCAATCAATTGATCAAACACTGACGAGATTTGCTGCTTTGTAGACTTCTCTTTTCCTGGAATAAACAATAAAGTCATATTCCGCTAGCTGTTCTACAGCCTCATATACTTTCTAGTAACACAGGTGTTTTAAGTCACAGGTGTCTTTTGGCTTTCAAATGTATAGCTGTTAAAGAAATAGACATTTTTTGGTAACACATTTATTCTGCCTTAAAAAATTATCATTATGTCCCACTATATATAAACATCATTGTGGTCAATAAATTAGAGACTGCCCAGATAAATAAAATGTCCTAATAGTGAAGAGGTTAAGCAATATATATATATATATATATATATATATATATATATATATATATATATATGCCAAGCAACTGGAATGATGGAACGAACAGAATGACCGGTCACTATGACGTGCACTGTGGCGGCCAACCAGCCCGGTTGGGGCCCCAATTGCCTCCCTCCTAACCTCCTGCAGCCCCTCCCCCCAGCTGGCCCACCCCTGATCACCCCCCCATTGGGGGTGGGGCCGGCCTTACCCCACTCATACATGAATTCATGCACTGGGCCTCTAGTAAGAAATACAAAATTAGATAAAATACCAGTAAAAATTGAAAGCCATAAAAAAAAAATGAGAGGAGAAAGTTCTGAAGAGAAAAATATTATTGTCATCTGGGAGATTTGGGGAAAGAGGTGATGAGTTTGAAGACAGTAATATTGGGGCACAGAGAGATGAAGGGTTGAACATCCCAAGCAGATGGATGGGTCGGAGCAAAGGAAATGGACATGTGTGGGAAACAGACAGAATCAGCCTAATGCAGTGGTTTTCAACCTTCCTAATGCCGCGACCCTTTAATACAGTTCCTCATGTTGTGGTGACCCCCAACCATAAAATTATTTTCATTGCTACTTCATAACTGTAATTTTGCTACTGTTATGAATCATAATGTAAATATCTGATATGCAGGATGTATTTTCATTGTTACAAATTGAACATAATTAAAGCATAGTGATTAGTCACAAAAACAATATGTAATTATATATGTGTTTTCCGATGGTCTTAGGAGACCCCTGTGAAAAGGTCATTTGACTCCCAAAGGGGTCACGACCCACAGGTTGAGAATCTCTAGCCTAATGCAAGAAATGGGTGGAAAATAAAGTCAGAGACAAATGTGGGAATTACACATACAGTATTTGAAAGCTAGGCTAGATTGGTTTTTATATTTTTTATTTGCTAGCAAATAAGAAATAAGTGATGGTTTAATAATACATAATTTTATACAGGCTTATGTTCCAAGAAGATTAATCTGGAAGCTGTATAAAATATGAAAGAGTCTCCTCTTTCTAGAAATATTGCACATTAGATCTTCTGAAAACTTTTCTACCACAAAATGCCTAAACATCTTGAATAAAATATAATAAACTTCCTCTGAAATGCCAAGCTTGCAAGAAATTGAGGGTGATCCACAGGGGCCAAAAATAGATAAGGCTGAATCAGCTCCCATTTACCCCTCAAGGAAGCATGTTTGCAAGGTCGTGCAGGAGTCAGGGTAAAACCTTGCAACCTTGCAAGCTGGTGGCTTACACACGTGTATTAAAAAACCCTGAAGAATTGAAAGCTAATATTTCAGGGAAGAGCAGAGTGACAAAGAAAATCCATGCACCAGCAAAGGGAGACCATACGCTAGAACTGAGAATCCAGAAAGCATAGCCATACCTACATAAAATCTCTTTTAACTACATTGCATTGCACACCAGGAGATTTGCACTTCTATTTGCTCATTGTTAAACTAGCTAATATGTATAGGGTTGATCATTAAATTATTATTTACACCTGCTTGTATTCCTGAGTTTCATAATTGCAGAAAGTTACAAACATATCAAAAGTAGAGAGAATAGTATACTAGTAATTGAACCCCCATAAAGCCATTACCAACTTTCAACAATAATCAAAGCATAATAAATCTTACTTCTTCCAAAACTCCACTAACTTTCTCTAACTCCAGTTTATTTTGAGGCAAATCTCAGATACTCTTTAATTGTATTCCATAAATGCTTCAGTATGTATCTCTAGAAGGTTAAGACTTTAAAATTGTCCACATTACCATCATAAAACACAATAAAATTAGCCATTATTTCTTAATATTATCAAATCAATTATCAGAGTTTCCCAACTATCTCATAATTTTGTTTAGTTTTGTTTTTGCTAAAGTTGGTTGGACTGTGCCAAAATGCATTTGATTGATATGCCTCTCAAGTTTTTAATCTATGGTTTCTTCCATTCTTCTATTTCTCAAAATTTGTTTGTTGAAAAAAGTGGGATATTTGTCCTTGAGTATTTCTAACAGTCTAGATTTTCCTGAATGCATTTGATTGATGTTATTTCAGGTTAGCTTGCTTGTTTTAGAAAGACTATTCCATAGGTGGTGGTGTGTACTTTCCATTGAATCACATCGAGAGGTATATAGCGCCTGGCTGTCTTTTGCTAAGATTAATCAGTTGGTTTAGGAATTGTCAGCTTGATTTATGCATTATAAAAATCCCCATGGCTTTTTAGCTTGTTGATCATTGCTTGGATCCATTTTTCCATTAATATTTTAAAAGTTGGTCTTTCTATAAAAAAAGATTATGGTTTCATCAAAACTTTTTCATCACTCTGAGATACAGTATATACAGTAAGATCAAGTTATTTCTTGGTTATGTCCCTTTATTTATGAGTTTTCAAAATAATAAGTTGGTTTCCTGGGATCCTCTACAGGCCACCAAAGGTTTATTTGGAAGCATTATCAATCCCATTTGACTATAGAATAATAACCTTGTTGGTGTGTTCCAATCCATTGGTTCTGGACTATTTTAGATTTTTTTCTTTAATAACTTTCTTAATTTGGGGGCATAATAAGATGGTATAGGTTCATCTGGTCCTTTTCTTTCAGGATATCTAAAAAAAGTCCATTTTTCCAGAGAATTTAGACCACAATCTAGACAATGGGATGCTCATTGCTGCTGGACTGGTCATTGTTTCCAGGCCTTTCCAGTGAGTGAGCTAGGAAATACTTTTTAAAAGAAAAACATGTATTATGAATTAATGCTTGCATTTCTAATATAAATTTAGAAATCAGGGTTTGTACCTACATTCTTTATTTTTTTTTGCAGTTTCTCTAAAACTATTGATTACTAATATATGTTTGAAACTTTACAAAATACAATCACACACAAATACACAGAAAAGTAAATAGAGGAGAAAGACTACAGACAGAAAACCACTGAAAAAAACATTCCTTAAATGTTTCTCATACAGGTTATCATGCCTCATCGGAGAAGGATAGTATTTTCCTATTATTATATTAGAGTTTCTAAAATAAATTTTCCCCTAAACAAACAAAGGATATTGTTTAAGAAAAAAATTACTTCATTTTCAATGTAACACGATGTAAATTTTAATCATGTGCTCTAATCTAAGTGATGGATTTTCTTACTTGGGGCAAGTTTTCTTGTCTCATGTGGTAAAGGATATTCATCTCCAGCCATTGTCTTTATGCTACTTTCAGTAGAAAGTTTAAAGCATACTTTTAATATATTTATTTAATTTATGTTGTGTTATTTACTAAAACAAAAATTCAAAAGATAAAATAAACAATATTTCTCATATATGAATTCATAGCATTTTTGAGAATACAACAAACCCTTTGCTCTGAGTATCCACATACACAGCCTATATAATAAAAGGCTAATATGCAAATAGACCAAAAGGTGGAACAACCAAACAACCAGTCACTATGACATGCGCTGATCACGAGGGGGTGAACGCAGAACATGGTGGGCATTGGCAGCAGGTGGCAGAGCAAGGAACATGGCAGGCATCGGCCATGGTGAAATGGTGGAGCAGGTGAGCAGGGGCGCCAGACCAAGGGGCGCCAGTTGCTGTCATTGGGATTGGGGAGAGCTTCTGGTTGTTACGGAAAATTCTTTGCTCCCGCATGCCACAGTCCCACCCAGCACTCACATCCACTGCTTGAGCTGGCACTGCTCGAACCTGCTAACCATGCTGGCCCCACTTGCACCCGCTGTCTGTGCCGGCGCCAGCCCCAATCGCTCCACGCCAACAGCGGGTGGGAGTGGGGCTGGCACAATCAGCATGTGGAAGCAGTAGCTGGCAGACAGGGGACCAGGGGGCCACAGCAGGAGGGGCCAGGTGGGAGTGAGGAGAATGGGCTGAGACCCGCCCCTGTGCCCACTGCAGCCTCGTGGCCCACAATTCCTTTCAAGGTTCACAAATTCGTGCACTGGGTCCCTAGTCTATATATATAAATGGTGAGTGGCAGGAACGACCAGAATGACTGGAATGACCGGTCACTATGACATACACTGCGGCTGTCCAACCGGCTTGATAGGAGGCAGGGCCAGCTGGCCAACTTGCTGTGGCCACTCCCCTGGGCTGCCCAGCCCCTGATCAGCCCCTCCACCCTGATCGGGGGCAGGGGCGGTTGGCCAACCTCCTGCGGCTCCTCCCCCCAGTCATCCTTGATCCCGATCAGCCCTCCCCACCAGATCAGGGTTGGCTTGGCAGGACCCCATCCATGCAGGGATTCGTGCACTGGGCCTCTAGTATTTATATAATTATTTAGCCTTAGTTTTTGTATCTTACTAATGACAGCTGCATCTTATCTTCAGATAATATCTGAAGCACAATACATGCTTTAAGGCAAGTTTTAAACTTAACTAAAGTGGAAGTAAAGCCAAATTCAAGTAGTCTTCTTGTTAACTCAGAGTGTTTGAGGCCTATTTCTTGTCCTAACTGGTTAGAGTGTCATTATGCTGTTTGGCAGTGTGAATGGCAGTGTACACTGAGAATATGGGCTCTGCCATTTTCTTTTCTTTGCTTGTGCTTAATTACTCATATCATCTTCTGATTTTCACTAGCATTTTATTTTGTGAAGGCTGGCTTACTTAAAGCTAGATAAATAATCTGTGAATCCATTATCAGGGCACAAGGCACTATGTAGCTAAAAAGGAATAAATGGGGGCACCATTGTTCACCCCCACACGCACTGTCAGCCCATAGAGGAGCTCCCTGTTATCTGAGCCAGGTAACAAACAGGTGAGCCTCTTTAGTGTGGGAAGGGAGAGGGCCATATCTAACTAAACTTGCCAACTGATTCAATGTGTGGGATCAAAAGGAAAAAAAATAAGTGTTTGAAAAAAATTGTTGAAGTTTCCCACCTGGTGCTTGGAGGGTTGGGGTGGTGGAGATGGTGGTGATAGTAACCAATGTAGTAGAAGAGATTTGGGAGAAGAAAGTGTCAATTCACTTTTGTGCACCAAACCTTATATCTAGGGGGCCAATCTGTATATTTAATTGGGGAAGTTAGCCTGGAATTTGGTGGATGGCTAGGTTTCAATATAAATTTTGGGGGTTAGTCACAGATTTGCAAAAAATGAAACATTATAACCAAGATAAACCATGTGAACAATAAAGAAAAGTGTGAAAACAAAGAAAAAAATATCTCTAGAGAATTATATTTTGAAGGCTGGAAGAAGGGGAAAATAAACAGTTATAAGAGGAGAATCAGAAAAACAGAGTGCCCTCAGGGAAGAAATGGGGGGTCTCCATGAAAAGGTGCTCAATAATGTCCAAGGTAGAAGAGAAATTAAAAAGAGTGAGAGCTAATAATTCATTATAATCATTTTTATATATTTTTCTTCAGAGAGAGAGAGAGAGAGAGAGAGAGAGAAATTCCCAGATAAAGGTGTGATTTTCAAGGTAATAAGCAGCAAGGGAGAAAGCATATGCAGATTTTTCTTTAAAGTAGTTTGGCAGTGATAGAAAGAAATGAAATGCAGGTTTGATTTTCCTTTGATATTGGATAGAAGCAGGATGAGGCGTCTTGACGTTTTTACACTGAAGAAAGACCCAGTGGAATGAACAAATTAAAGGTACAGAAAATATAAATCACTCATTGCTGGTGGGAATGCAAGTAAGTCCAGCCACTTTGGAAAACTGCCTGGTGGTTTCTTACAAAACGAAATGTATTCTTAGCATACCATTCAGCAATCACACTCCTTATTAATTACCCAAAGGAATTAAAACTATCTCCTCACAAAAATCCTGCACATGGGTGTTTGTAACAGCTTTATGCATAATTACCAAAACTTGGAAGCAACTAAGATGTCCCTAAGTAGGTGAATGGGTAAATAACTGTGGTATATCCAGACAAAGGAATATTATTCAGCACTACAAAGAAATGACCTATCATCCCATGAAGGAAACTTTAATGCATATCTCTAGGTGAAAGAAGCCAATTTGAAAAGGCTACATATTGTATGATTCCAATTATAGGACACACTGGAAAAGGCAAAAGTATAGATACAGTAAAAAGAACAATGGTCATTGGGAATTGGGAAAGAGGAGGAAGGAAGGATGACGAGGGGGAACACAAGATTTATAAGGCAGTGAAAATACTCTGTGTGCTACTATAATGGTGAATATATTTGTCAAAACCCATAGAACACACATCACCAAGAGTGAGCCCTAATGTAAACTATAGCCTCTGGTGATATGATGCATGAACGTAGGTAGGTTCCTCTAATGTGACAAATATGCCACTCTGGAGGAGGATGTCAAAAATCTCTGTACTCGCTTCTATCACTAAACGTACGCATGGGATCCTGTTTCAGTGGGGACTGATTTAAGGCAGCTGGTGAGTCACTGTCTTAGTCTGTCTGCTATGACAGAATAACATAGACTGGTGTCTTATAAACAACAAAAATGTATTTCTCTCAGTTCTGGAGGCTGGGAAGTCCAAGATCATGGTGCCAACAGGTTTGGTATCTGTCCTGATTCATAGACGCTGTCTTCTTGCTGTGTTCTCACATGGTGGAAGGAGAAAGGAAGCTCCTGGGGTCTCTTATGAGGGAACTCATCTCATTCTTGAGACTTCACCCTCAAGACCAAATCACCTTCCGAAGGTTCCACTTCCTAACACCATTACCTTGAAATAGGATTTCAGCATATGAATTTTAAAAGGGTGGACCTGAATATTCATAGAGACACAGAAGCCAGTGGGGATGATGTTGAAAACATTCAGATCCCCAAGGCAACATTGATCAGAGCTCCAGGAGTATTGTCCCCCTGCCCAATGTCACAAGCATGAGAAGTGATGTCTGTACCCAGAAGTAATAATCATGCCTTCATCTTCACTGAGTGGTTCTGCAGAATAACTTTGGCAATTTTTTGGCTTTCTACCCATCAAGCCTGAGTCTTTAGCCACCTCAAGTATTCTATGAATTACTAAATGTCCTTTAATATATTCCTTTTCTTCCTAATAGCAACACGGAGTTCTTATTTTTTCAAGAATCAAGATTAATACACTGTGAAAATTGGAAAAGCAGTTCGTTAGAACCACAATTTCATCAACTGTAAGATCAGAACAGTGCCCTCCTTAGCTATCTCCAAAAGTTGCTGTGAACCTCAAAACGAATTGGGAAAATACAACACACTGTAAAAGTAGGCAAACATATTAGATAATTATTAAAGAATCCACTAAACAGGATGGAAAGGTTGTTATGTAGCCTAAAAATTAAATGTTTTAACTTCTTTGCAAAACACATCTTGAATGTGTTCTTAGGTTGCCTGAGTAACACATTTTATCCCCATAAATAATATTTTGATTGTATCACCCCTTATAAACTTATCCTCATTACTTAAGAACAAAGGGGGAAAGTATGTTGCTTTTCTCAAAACCTCTGGAGAAATCCCCATTTCTGAAAGAAAGGATACAATGTTTGCCATTATTTTATTATGGGATGGTGACACATGGATAGTCAATCACCATCATATAAAAAAATTCACTAGTTCTACCTCTATTGCTTATCCTATATAATAAAAGCCTAATATGCTGTATCCAACCATTAGACCATTCAACCAGTTGCTATGATATACACTAACCACAAGGGGGCAGATGCTCCAATCGGTAGGTTAGCTTGCTGCTGGGGTCCAGCCAATCGGGACTTGGGTGAGACTGGCTGGACACACCCTGGAGCCCTCCCATGGTCCCTCCCCAGCCCTGATCGTGCACTGATGGGGTCCCTTGGCCTGGCCTGCACCCTCTCGCAATCTGGGACCCCCTCGGGGGATGTTGGACAGCCAGTTTTGGCCCAATTCCTGAAGGCCAGGCAGAAGGACCCCACCGGTGCATGAATCCATGCACTGGGCTTCTAGTATTAAGATAATTTCAAGACATAAGATAAAAGCAAGAATTTCAGTGCAGTTCCAAAGCCTATTTTAATATTAGTAGAGCTTATTTGGGCAAGCCCTTTTATAAAGAGACCATTAAGAAATGTTTATGTGAGGTCTGTGACTCAGATAGCTGTTACTGTATATGCCCTCTCCATTCCAGGTTGACTGGTGCTCCTATCATTCAAGCCATGAAAGTTCAGCTCTAAAGGATTTTATCAGAAAAGTAATGCATGTTGTGGGTACCAATAGGATGTTTTGCCTCTTTTACTCCCTATTTTTTTTAAATAGAAACTGGACTTCTCTCCATTTACATATTTATTGAGGGAGAGTTCATATTAATTAAGTGTGACCATGCCCTCCAACCACAGAGGTAAATCTGACCACGGTGTCCCACTCATATCAGACCTTGCTTAAAGTTCATTGGTCTAGAGATGAATACTTCACTTCAGCTAGGTGACTACTATTCTCTCTCAAAAAATATTTGGAGTTATGAGATCTGCTAAGTATTTTTTCTAATAAGGGGTAAAATTTGGGTGTTACTGGTAGCTATGATTAGCAGGTATCTGAAAAATTGGATCTTTAAAGGGACAGAATGGCTCCAGTGTATAGAAAGGAGAACAAATCACTTGGTAGTCTTCAAGCCACTGGTTCCAGAGGTCCCTAACTCCACTGCAGCCTGGTTCGTCCTGAGGATTTGTTCTGCCATCAGGTTACTGACAACCAAGTCTTACTTAACCTAGTGATCTTTGGAGTCAGAGAGCCTAGTACTATTTTTGTTCCTGACCATTTGACCATTCCATCCCTAAGGCTCAGTCTCTCATCTGTAACACTGGGTCAATATATTCTTATTAAATTATTATTAGTACTAAAAATGGGATGTGAGTAAAATGTCTAGTATATTTCCCTAA
Source organism: Myotis myotis (assembly GCF_014108235.1). NCBI lineage: Eukaryota > Metazoa > Chordata > Mammalia > Chiroptera > Vespertilionidae > Myotis > Myotis myotis. The sequence continues at coordinate 48,912,564 of NW_023416401.1, forward strand.
CAGGTGCTTAACAAGTGTTTCTCTTTCCCTTCATCAGAATTACTACAACTCCTTCTTAGCTTGGCTCTTTAAAACCAGTGTCTCCTCTCCCCTTTGTACCCTTCACACCCTAGCCAGCTCTGACTATATCATTCATTGGATCAAATCTCACAAACAGCACTTCTCCTTACTTCAAATTACATCAAAACTCTTGGATCTGAATTTTAAGACTCCATAATTTTCCTTTCCAGCCTTCTCAACAGCTATCCCCACATCATCCTCTGTGCTCCAACCAAAACTAATTACTGGGTATTACATTAACATACATAATTATTCATGCCGATTCTTACATTTTATTTGACTAAAATCCCCTTCCTTTCCCTTCCCTTCCCTTCCCTTCCCTTCCCTTCCCTTCCCTTCCCTTCCCTTCCCTTCCCTTCCCTTCCCTTCCCTTCCCTTCCCTTCCCTTCCCTTCCCTTCCCTTCCTCCCCTGTCAAAAAGTTACCTATTGCCGTTACTGGCTTGGCTCAGTGGATAGAGTGTCGGCCTATGGACTGAAAGGTCCCAGGTTCGATTCTGGTCAAGGGCATGTACCTTGGTTGTGGGCACATCCCCAGTAGGGGGAGTGCAGGAAGCAGCTGATCGATGTTTCTCTCTCGTCGATATTTCTAACTCTCTATCCCTCTCCCTTCCTCTCTGTAAAAAATCAATAAAATATATATATATTTTTTAAAAGTTACCTATTGTTCAAAGGCAAACCCAAAGATCAGCAAATACATAAAGGCCATCTTGTCTACCTGGTGCCTGATAGGAGCCTCCTGTCCTCTGTAATCTCATAGTACTTAGGGTTTTTTCACTCTTATATACAGTTACATGTGTAAATGTCTTCATTCTCCTACTAGTTTACGAGCACCTTACACTGGCTTACTTTGCTTAACTGTATAATGGGATAATAATTTCTATATTATAGGCTTCTTATGAGGAATACATTAGATAGAGTGTGCTAATAGAATATCTGAATGTAAAATGTACCTGGTTGAAGAATAACTTAATTTTAAAAGATTTTAATGAATGATTAGGTTGCTGCTGGGAAGGTCTGGGGCAGTGGTCGGCAAACTGCGGCTCGCGAGCCACATATGGCTCTTTGGCCCCTTGAGTGTGGCGCTTCCACAAAATACCAACTTCTGCTCATGGGCCACGAAGTTTCAATTGCACTGTACATGCATGCCCGCACATGGTATTTTGTGGAAGAGCCACACTCAAGGGGCCAAAAGAGCCACATGTGGCTTGCGAGCCACAGTTTGCCGACAACTGGTCTGGGGGGAATGATCAGCCTCAGACAGAGTGAAGTGCTTGAAGGCCATGTGTATAGTTATTGTTCATTCATTTTCTTATTCAAGCATTCATTCAACAGTCACTTGTTTTGTGGAAACCAGGAGTTAAAGAAACATTATGTTAAATGATACCCAAAACTGCAGGTAAAGAATCTAAGATTTTCTTGGGACCTGAGGTTTACCACTCAGAAACTAGTTCTCCCACATGCATCATCTCTCTGGGTCTAACAGGGTGATGAGACAGAGAAAGAGAATGTGATAAAAGTTACTATTTACCAATAGGCATGTTGATTGTGCTATATTCATTATTTATGTTAATTGTCATAACAGATCTGCAGGTCAGTGCGAACATCTTTGTTTTACAAATGAGAAAATGGGGGGCTGGAGTTTCAATGACTTGTCCAATGTCACTGAGTTAACCAGCGCACTGAGACTGGCTGACAGGACAGTTGCCCAATGACTAGTCCCTCCCTCTCTGCTGTGTGGCCTTCAATTTTGTATTAGTTTCACAGACTGTCAGGAGCCTAAAGGTTCCACTTTCTCATTTTACATGATGAGAAAAATAAGCCCCAGAGAAGTCAGTAGAGCGGGTCTCCAGCCAGCCAGTAACATTTCAAAATGAGGCTTCCGCTCCCTATGGAATAATCGCTCCGGCATTTAACACCTGCAGCCTGGTTCTGATCTCTGCGTCAGCTTATAGTTTCTCTAATGATTAAGCCCACCTGACCTCACTCTCTGTGTTTACACATAAGACTTTGTCAGCAGTCTTACTGCTCCCGGGAGGAAGTGAGACAGACAATCAGGCCCCTGCTTGTATAAAACCATGGGCCTGACCTCACTCCTGCAAGGCCTTGGGAAAGGGAGGACAGGACCCCTGTGCACCTGACAAAGCTTTAGGTGCCTTGACCTTTGTAAAGTGGAGCTTAACTTTCTCTTTCAGCTTTTCCGTGAGAGGCCTTTCCTCTGCACTGGGAGGAAATTTTCATTTAAAGGCTTAAGTCTCCTAAGGTCTTAAGAGTAGTTAGGTTTTGAAATGTTTAAATATGGGCAATAGGGACTATGGGTTCCTGCGATAGCTACTCATTGATGTTTTGAAAGGACCACAGAAGTTGTTCTGGTCGTGCTCCCAGCTGTTCACACAGCACGAGGCCAGCACCTCAGAGCATCTCTCCACTCAGCGGGGTAATGACAGGGGAGCACTGTACCAGTAGGAATCATTGTAGTGCTGCTTTCCTCCAGTCTGGCCTGCCCTGATCTGAGGATCTCAACTCAGAAACGCGTTCTCCGGCAACGCAGACCATTTCCCTGGGTCTGGAGGGAGTGATTAGACAGAAGATGTGCTATCATTTTGAAATCACTGGCACATTTTGAATTTAGAATGTGGGGTGGGAGGTAAGGATTCCTAGCAAAGTAGTTGAATCAGTGTCCCAAACTGGGATGCTCAGGAACAGACAGTTTGTCCAAAGACAGAGAATTCTGCTAAAGACCATTCACGTACTTATGATGTCCAAAAAGGAAACTTAGCCACTCAGTTGCAAACAGCGGTCTTGTTAGATTATTTCAGTGGAGTTTTTAGAGAAAAGAAATAACCTTTTGCAGAGGTACACAGCTACTCAAAACTCTAAAACTACTTTTTTTTTGTTTCTAAACTTAGAGATTTAAAAAATAATTACATACAAAGGCATCCTATTACCATTGTATGAAAGCTGATCAGTTGATTATCGAATCATTAGTAGGAATGTGGGTGCGTGGGGCAGAGGTTATAATGCCCATTATAAAAGGTTTTTTTATTTTTTATTTAAAATATGGTTTAGCACAACATATTGAGAAGAAATGATTTTGTATGTACTATGGAGAAATCCTATATGTCCAGGCACTAATTCACCCAACCAGCAAACATTTTGTAATATCCTGTGTAGCATGGTGTTAGGAGTATAAATTCTGGAGTCAGACACCCTGCCTTTGATTCCTGGCTCTGCCACTCTGACTCTGATATGTTGCTTAGTGTTGAGGACTCAGTTTCCCTTTCAGTTATGTAGATAACTAAGAGTGCCCGAACCGCACAGGCTGTAGTGAGGATTAAGTCTGTGTACTAGTTTCCTGGGGCTGCTGCAACCAAGTGCCACAAACTAGATGGCGTAACACGACATAGGTTTATTCTGTCAGAGTTCTGGAGGCTGAAAGTCTGAAATTAAGGGGATGGCAGGGCCCTGCTCCCTCCGAAGCCTCCAGAGGAGGTTTCTTCCTGCCTCTTCCAACTTCAAGATGCTCCCTGCTGTGTGGAAACCTTGCCCCAGTCTTTGCCTCCATTTTCACAAGGTGTTCCCTCTGTGCATCTATCTTCACATGACCTCATCTTAACTGATTGCAGCTACAGCAATTCTATTTCCAAATCTTTTGGGGAGATACAATTCAACCTGTAACAGTTTGTTAATATATATACCCGGTAATTCAGTCAATTAGTGTGATAAGGAATCAATGACTACTAAATCCAACTGTTATTCATCTGCCTTTGAACTTATGTTTAGGGGGTGGAGATGTAGAAAGAGATAATATGCAGAAAGTTGAATTGTATACATGTAGTTTACATAGACAAAAAGTAAATAATTACCGCTTTGCATTCATTATCAGGCATTATAAAAACTTACATTGATGGTTTTGAACTCCAAATAGAAAAGTGCTGAGCTCCCTTTTTTTGGTTCCAGCCCCACCTCTCTTTAATGTTTTTTCCTCATCTTGTTTTGCTTACATGTCCTGTTCAATTCAAAACTTCCTCAAACTGCATTTGAGCAATTATATTCTGACTATATTTTCAATCTCAGTAAAATTATGCCTCCTCTACTGTTTGTTTCCTGATAACTCCTCTGAAAAACAAATGCCCTTTGAAAATAATTGCTTTTCTCTTTTACTACATAAAACCTGGCAGAACAATTATAAGACTGCTTTCGGTAAAAAAAAAAAATATGTATACCACTAGAAACCTTATTTGGTTTTTACCGCATTCTTATATTGCAGGATAGATGCTATCTTTAAAAAAACTAAGATTTCTACTTATGTGAATAAAATAATGCATTTTCTTTAAGATGTGTTCTTGAATTGTATCTCTGAGCTCATAGGACACAACGTTTCCATTTGAAATTCCTTGAAATGAAAACATAAACTATGGCATCCGGCAAGATTGTCTTAAAGGCAAAATCAAAATAATGTGATTAAATTATTTCAGAAATGGAGAGTTCTTATGATTCTCTATATGGCAACTTGAAACTTGTTATTTTGTTTTTCATGCAGACACTTTTCTCCCACCTCGGTTCCCCTTTCCAAAACGGACTAGAAAAAGGTAATGTGCTCACAGTGTCATCCTTTTTCTAAGAGCCTGCCAAGCCTTCTTTTGTATTATTCAGGCCGCTCTGGAGATTCACCTTCTCCACAAAAGTGTCCTTCATTGAGTTAAATTCAATGAGTATTATTGACCACTTGTTATATTCCAGGCAGCACGCTGCGACACTGAAGACACACAAGAAATATAATGCGTAGGATAGTCTGTCCAAGCTGAGAAAGAAAAATAAAGAGAATAGCTTTGCTGGCCAACCCCTCCTGCTACAGTGTACTGTGTCTGAAGCTGCTCACCAGCATGCAAGGCCTTCAACTCTTAGTAGGCATCTTTTAAGTGTTAGGTTCCAGAGACACCGACAAATAAATGACAGCCCTGCAGTTATTAAGGATGAGATGCTTCTATACACAAAAGCTGAATAACAAGATGAAAAAAAAACCCACATACTTTTCAAGTCCTACAAAGACGATACACACAGAAAATGTGGCTGTATTTTAGACATCAGAGATATTTGTGGGGGCTAGACCAATTTCAAATGGGTCTTGAAGGTCAAATTCTAGTTGGGTGTGACAAAAATTAAGAATTTGGTAAGTCCTGGGGCAAGAGGGTTTAGTAAGGAGAAGCAGGGTAGTGCTGAGAAGGCTGAGAAAAGAAACCTGTAAGAACACAAATCGAGCAGAATCCACAATTTGAAAGAGAACCCGGGTCAAACACTAGAGGAAAAGAGGGTATTGGCACAGAAATGAGGAGAACAAGCAACAATTGGAGTGATACAGGAAGTGGCTTCCTTAAGTCACTTAGGAGCTGTCCATGGGTGTGGGGCATACGAGTTAGAGCCTGGGGGGAAAGGAAGAGATGGAGGTAGAACTTGAGAGTCAGCAGAGGAGAGGTTAAACCTAAAGCTGTGAGACTAGATGAGATTGAAAAGGGAGGAGAGAAGAGAGGGTTGAAGAGTAAAGCTAGGGAAAAATTCCTCAACTGTTAGCTACAAAGAAGATATAGGGATTTTCAGCTGGAGACATAATCCTGGTAGGACAGCTGATTAGAATCTCTCATGAGGGGATGAGCTACTTAGTTTATTAACAGGTGTCACTGTGGTCCTCCAATCCTATCTCCATCAAGCTCAACCCCAGCCAAGTGCAGTGCCAGCCAACAGACGCCATGCCACATTATCTCCCACTCCCAAATCCAATTCATATTTCTTCCTCAAAGTAAAAGGTATATATACTGAAGTCCTGAGCCTTTCAACATTCTGCAGAGTAAATTGACTTGCTGCCCATGAGTCTCTCCCTCTATAAACATTTCGGTTTGACCTTCCTACTTCCCATTAAATCATTTACTATTTCAGTTCTGTCTATCCACATCATGTGAATTGGAGTTACAGATGTCTCCAAGTTTTAAAGAATACAGAGTTTTTGTTTTATTTTTTTTGTCCTCTTCGTTTTTCCTAGGTGAGATTCAAGAGCAGAAGGAAGAAGCAAGGAATTTCATTCCTCTTACCTTAGGGACCCTTTTGGCTAATAGAAACAATGCTTAAATGAAGATCCATTTATCAAATAAAAATAAATGCTGTATTTGTTTTCTGCCCACCTTACTTGAGATATTGAGAGATTATGATATCCACTGAGAAAATGATATCCGCTTTGAAACAACCTCCTTTTATAAGAAATCAGTTTCAATCTCAGCTTTAATATCCAAAGCTCTTAAGAAAGCTTGTGTTACAAATGGCAGCAGCAGATTTTAGCCAAAAGTTAATTTCCTCAAAAGAAAGTTGTCTCAATCATGTTATATTCTTTTACAACTGGACATGGAAAAATGGCCAACATTCCCAAAGAAGAATAGTATAATCACAGCACATAGAATTGAAGTGGGAAATTTAGTTGCATGTGCATTACAGAAATTTACCTCCTGGTGCCACAGATGGAGAAAAGACAAATATTTTTTCTTACTATTTAGAAATTTTGACCATAAATTTTTGGGGGATACAAGTAGCTTATTCCCTAAGGAATGATATTTACCTTGCAATAAGTCTCATGTGAAGTAACTTTTATAAATATTTAATATGCTTCATCAGATAGAATGTAAAATTTAAAACTAAGCTCCATAAAACACAAAATTAGAAGTAATAATCACTAATATGTGGCCTCATTGTTGCTTCTGATACAAACTGCCCTCTGTTGTAAAATTAATACAGCACATCTCAACTTGGCTTTTTTCCAGGTTGACATCTCAATTCTATTAGTAAAGAGAATTCTGCCACTCTTACTTGGAATTTTTTTGAAGATGACAATGGAGACACTTCTGAGGTTGGGCATAATATTTTATGTCAATTCCCAAACACCACTAATAAGTAATTTGCTTTGCTTAATGGTGAATCCAGTGAGACTTAATTATTCATTGGCACAAAGCATAAAATAAGTAGTCCACTAAGAGGTTTGATTCGGGCAAATTTAGAACCTAACACAGACATTAGCCAATTCACCCTTCTCTAATAGATTTTACATCACTTAACAAACTATAAGGTTTATTCAGCCATTAACACTGATGGGCTGTACAGGCATAATTCCCTGTAGCGTTTGTGGGAGTTGTGCAGGATAATCACACTGGCCGAGAGAGAAACAGGCTTTAGAACATCAGCCTCTAATCTGCAATACTCTTCCTACTGCATCAGGTCCTCCTGACTGTTCTCAGTCAAGACATCTTGTGACTGAAGTAGATGGGCGTGATAAATAAAGGAAAGAAGAGTTGGAAAATGTACAAGAATGGAGTTTCCAAGCAACATTTCCCCATTTAAAGAATGCAGGGCTCAAAGCAGAGCAGCAAATTGTTCCATGCAGTTGGCACACTACTTGACCTCTACATCTACTTTTGGAGGAAGGCGCCAAAGTTAGGACTAAGAAAGAATGCCTTCTGCTTGAGTTGTTTGGGTGCTTGATGACTGCTAACAGCACCTGTGTTGAAGTTATGAATTGGTCTATTTAGAGGTTGGAATCAAATTGGAATGGAAAGCCAGGGAGCTGAGTATAGGCATCAAAATCAACGAGACTGGTAAAGAAGAGTGAATGATAGTGTCTTGACCTAATGACCCAGATCACACAGGAAAGTGGCCAGACTCTCCTCCCTGATATGTTTTCCTCACCAGGAAGGCAAGAGTCTAGGACCGGGAGCTAAATGGTGTCAAGTGGAAAGTCTGAATTCTACATTTTATTTTTCAGTCAGTTTCTGGCTGTCCTTCTAACAATGGCAATAATCATATTTTATGAATTGAATTTGATTCATTTTTGGAGAGGATAAGTGTTTTCTCTCTCGTCTAACTTCTTGCCCCTAACAATGACAAAGCTGCCCAATTGTCAGGTAGATGGGAAGGTAATGAGAAAAGTATAAACTTTATTAGAAACATTCTGATAAGAATATAGTCAGGCAGCAGCATCCAGTAATTGTACCAGTGGTCAGGACCTTATCAAAACTTGTAACAGTAAGCAAGGGAAGGTTTAAAAATAACACGTATGGTCAGAGCAGGGCCTGTCAGCTCTGTTAGAAGAAAGGGCAGCTCAATCTGGAAAGACACCTCTGTCTGGAAAGGACAGTGCTTGGGGGAAGATGAGACAGAGAAGGGAGCTTCAGTTCTCCGTGGAGCATTGTCAGCCCGTACTGAGAATAACACTAATTATATTAAAGGACTGCAAGCCCCAAGCACCTCAATGTAACATGACTCAGGACTCATGCAAACTATAGTGCTCTATGAAATGGCCACACATTACTTGAGAAGGTCACTTTAACTTCTAAACCAACCAAACATTTGGAAATCGAGTGATGTAATCCACTTCGTCACAGTGTTATTTTATGTGGGAAAGTTAATAATCATCTCTATTTTACATGTATAATCTTTTTGCTTTACCCTCAGGAAAACAGGGATGACTATTAACTTTCCCATATAAAATAACACTTTAGGCAGTTTCTTAATACAGTAATTAAAACATTATTTTCTTCCAGGAAAAATAAAGCTAACTTCTTTTTTCAAATTGCTGTTATGTTTTATTATGTTAAGTATCTTCCTAGTTTTTTTATATTTATATATTCTCTCAAATTTTCCTAAGGCCTTCCTGTACCATTCTATCACTGGGTGGTAATTTTAAAACAATAATTACACTTATTAAAAACATAATAATAAATACATTTTAAAATGCTAGAATATCTTGAAATTGAAAATAACCTGACTCCCTCATATGCCTGAAAAAAAGTATTTGAAAATACACAAATAAAAATAAATCCCTAGTAAACAAGAGTTTCTTTTAAAGGGAAAGGATATTGATAATTAATTGTTCAGTATTTTAACACGATGCTAGACATAAGTGGAGGCATTCTAGTCTCATATATAAATGTCTCTAAGATGTATTAATATTATACATTTACATGTCACAGTATATTTTTTAAAGATTTTGAATATTTTACCCACTTCAATCTTCAGAACAACCCCATTACGCAGGTAAGAAATGCATTACATCTCTAATTTTACTGGTGAGGAGACAGAGGTCGGGGAGGTTAAATAATTTGCTGAAGATTACAAAGTGTGCCTGTGAGAGAATTGGTATAATAACTACTGTCTCACGAGCCCCTGCTTTCTAAATGCGAATGCCATTCTCTCATAATTAATAAGGAAAGCTCGTGTTCCAAAATTGGCATATTCATGCAGAAGACATTTAATTCTCTTGGAAAGATAGTTCATATTCATCTAGCATCTTTGCCTGCACATCTTACTTGATATATACTTGCAAAGAATGTGTTATTTCCATTTTATAGTTAGAGAAACCAAGGTCCAAGGAAGTTGAATGCTTTGTCAAGATCCTGAAGGTAGAGTATGTAGCATACCACAGTTATGGATTTTTTCCGTTTTATTTTTTTATAAAGACAAACTCCATATAGGTGTAGATAAATAATTATCATCAGAAATGATTGTTTCTGATATTAATGATCTAGATTCTTCAAATCCTCCTGTTCTGTCATTGTCATGTTCTCTATTTCTTAAACTTGTTACCTCATGATCTGAAAGTGGCTGCTGCAGCTCCCAGCACCATGACTACATCGGGAGGCAGGAAACAGAGAAAGAATTGGGAAAGGAGGCTAGCTGGAGAGCTCAAGATTATAGCTTTTTTCCTTTTGGTCAGAGAGAAAATAAATATTTCCTAGAAAATTCCCCAAAACATCTTACATCTCTTTGGTCGGAAAATCATCTTAAGACAACCACCTTATACAAGGGATATGAAAGTATCTTTTTAATTTTTTCCCCAGTTTCATATTGTCAGATGAGCAAGGTAGATCATGGCTAAAAATGGTGTCAGGGTTTGCCATTCATTTCTTCTTTTTCTTATTTCCGTCTCACCCTTTATACTTGACTTGAGTGATTTCCTTCCAAGACATTGTCTTGGCTCTTTAAATATTTCCTCCTCACAGTGTCTCAGTGTCATTTGCTAAAATTATTCCGTATTTGACAGACTCCAGTACTACCTGTCAGTGAGACCATTTGAGGACAACAGGCCCTGAGCAGGTTTTCCTCAGGGACACTTCATAGAAGGCTTAGAGGTGCTCATCAAAATTGAATTCCTATAGCATCCAATATTTACTCCTGATGGAGGTCCCTGGTGGAATTATGAAAAGGAGACCTTTGAGCTCAATCGGGAATGCAAAGATAGCCATGTCCATTCTAGCTGACCATGAACAAGGTCACTACAGAACTGGCCTCAGGGGAGTGCCCACAGGCAAAACCCATGGTGCTGAAATCAGCACATGGTCTGACACTGAAAAATAGAAAATAATGGTCAATAACTTCTTCCCATTTGGGAACATCTTTTTTCTCCAAATTGAAACCCATTCTGGGAGTCATTTCTTTCCTGTCATAGTTCGAGTATGTCTGTGCACCACACCAAAGATCAGTGACGAGAGAGAGAGAGAGAGAGAGAGAGAGAGAGACTAGTGAGAGCTACAACAGGCTGTAGAAAGGAAGACATGTATACATTTTCAGAATAATAAACAGCGGCTACTTGACAAATCACTGAGGAGCCAATAGACCTCTTCAATTTCATAATTCAATCAACATTTATTTAGTGCCTTCCATCTGCCTGACACTGATTCACAACTGAATTATATACAATCCCAGCACTCAAAAGCTTAATTTGTAGGGTAGATATATGAGTACATAAAAAATACACTTATTCAATCCTCACAAAGACCTTTGACTCTAAAAATGGAAAAAAGTGATATATGGGTGGCCTGCGAGAAAGCTGAGAATATGGAAGCTTTGGGCTTCCTTTGGCAGTGAGCGAAGGCTGCCCTTCTATTCTTGGAGCACACTGGTCTCCACTTTGGGGCAGTTGTCTTTAAGTGGATGCTTACTTTTCTTAGGTCTCACCCAATCACCTCATCTTACCAACACAACCACAAGTAGGGTCAGGTATTTGTATGCTTCAGGGTGAGAAGTTCAAGATCAATCTGGAAAGAAATAGCTTACACACCAAGAGAAATGCAAGATTTTGTTAATTTACATTATAAATTAATTATATTAATTAACCCTGGCATAAACCCAGAAATATGTGTGGGAATGGATTCTAAGAGAATTCGACTTAGGAGGACAGAATATTTATTTATTAAATTTTTTGACATGTGAACATTTACTCGGGCTCCTGGATCTAATGTGTCAGCCTATGGAACTGGTTGTGACAGATTCCTTGGTTGGCTGACTAAAACTTGGGTTTATCAGTGACTTAATTTGATGAAGTTGAGATGCTAGTTAATCCCTTACAAAATATACATACAGAAGGAAACCCAAATGTTTAAGGAATGTATGAGAGGATATACATATCATGCTAAATCACCCCTATACACACACACAGACACACACACACACACACACACACACACACACACACACACACTCAGTTACCCCTTCTTCGAAGGCACTGAATCATTTAGTGGTGTGCTTGTTTGCCAATCACTAGCTATCTTCTCTCCTTCTCTACTCCTGAACCCAATGGTCATGTTCAGGTAATACTTCTCTACTGTCTTAATCTCAGACTGGTATCTGTTGTGGTTTGTTCTTTTCATGAATTTTGTTACCACCTCTGAAATCTCATTCTTGGGTGACTTCTCCTGCAAGCAAATATGCTTTGGGGACCACCCAAGGACATCCCGTCTGTCCCTCCTCTTCAAGCCTCTGTCCTTCTCAATTCCCCTTGATGCTGCAGGGACCCGTGTTTTCTCTGAATAGAATTTCCATGTGGTGACTAAATCTTTTTTCCTTTCAGTAGAACAGTATGTTCGACTAGCATTACACAGGTTAGTATTATAATAATTTACAATTTTGCCCTGCTTTCAAATGATGTATGGAGGATTTCCTGAATGAACAGTGACTGTAATTGCTGAGGATATTGAGCTTTATCAGCCAATTACTGAACACAGATGATTGCTTTCAAGTATTTCTCACAGCGTACTTGAAATAAAAAGCAACTGGCCCAGTTATGTCAGCGATGTTCATTGCTTTCACCCATGGGCTTGAAGGGGAGGGGAGGCAAAAAGCCTTTGCACTAGAGAAGATAAATTCAGCACGAACTGTCTCTGCTTTTTCCAATTCTTATTCCCCATGACCAGTATTTTCCCAGAACCTCCAGGGCTGGCGTTTCCTGTGCTTTTATAATCCATTTCTTTAATGGCAATGTCAGGCAATGATTTTAGTAAGGAGGCCTTTAGTTTGTGCTCTTTAAAAGGGCAAAACAACAAAATAGTTTTTCAGACGGAGAAAAAAATAATCTCATTTTTGTCCTTTTTAGATTCTGGGTTTTGCTACCTTCTCCTAATTGCTAAGGTCAGAATAATTGTGACAGGTTCTCCCCATTTCTTACCACCCCCACCCAGTTACTATCAGTTCTTGACAGTTGAATTATTTCACATGTTTGCCATAGAGTTTTTTCATGGGCTGTTGATGTAGCTTGATCCTTCATCTATAGTCTGGTTGTATGGACTATAAGCATAGTGGCTGAAATCAGTAGATCTTGCATTTTATTATTTCCTAGCCATGTATCACACTCAGTCAGCTTATCATCTGATCTCAGAACTTCCTGCAAAATATGAAAATAGAGGACATGATAACAGGACAAGATGAATAAAGTAGTGTGTGCATAATGAAGAGTGAATAAACCAAATCCACTCATCGCAAAGCTGGGTATCATAAACAAAACTGCTTTTTTGGGGGGTAGGATTTGGTCAGATATTCAGAAAGCTAATCTATAAGGGAGCTAAAATTCCCAGGAAGTGTAATGAGATAGGGAAAATGTATTTAACAGGGTCTCTCTAAGGACCATGACTCTGTTTTTGCCCAGGTAGGCGTTTGGAGTGAAGGCAAAATCCTAAAACCCATGCTTAAGTTACAACTATTGAAATTCAGTAAACTCTCTTCTAAGGAAGGTTTGTAGTGTGAGCTGCTATTTTGCCCCTTTTGGTCCAAGAGAAAAAATTTGTACCAGAGACTAACTGCTGATAAAATAGAAGAAAATGTTGTCACCAGAAAACCCCCTTTTCCTGGCTTCTTCCCAACTGATTTAGATCTCTTCATAACATGCATTTTGAAAAAATACTTAAGGAATAACTATAAGCATAAAGAGAACCAAAACATTGTCCCACGGCAACTCTCTTGGTCTGATCTTAGTTTTCGAAACATTTATAGCGTTAGGATAGCTTCCACTGATTAAGAAAAATCTATATTTTCTATATTTACAAAAATCTACAAGGCCAATAGGAACAACTGTTTCATTTAAAAAGAATATTTAAAGAAAAAGTAAGAAATGCGTACCTTACATGGAAACATTTTTTAAAAATATATTTTTATTGATTTCTGAAAGGAAGGAGAGGGGGAGAGAGATAGAAACATAAATGATGAGAGAGAATCATCGATTACCTGCTTCTTGCATATCCCCCCCTGGGGATCGAGCCCACGACCCGGGCGTGTGCCCTACCTAGGAATTGAACCATGACCTCCTGGTTCATGGGTCAACGCTCAACCGCTGAGCCACACCCGCCAGGAAAGCCTTTTGACTATTTCTGTGTCTATACAAAACACACACTTGCACATTCCATTAATGAGCAGACCTCCCATATCCTCTTAAAAGAGCTGTGTATATTATCCGTCATATCATCCCCTCCTATTTACTCCTCCGCCAACCCATCTCAGTGGCTTTCATCCCATTAATCTTTTGAAACTCCTCTAGCAACAGTAACCAATTGTCTCTAAATTTCCATATGTAAAGGACATTTTCCGGTCATAATTATCAAGATCTATTGGATTATTTAAGAATATGCAGATAGTCATAAATGCAAACAATGTGAATTGGTTTATTCAAGAATCCACTGATGCCCATTTCAGAGCAAACAGACTTGATCCTGAATTGGACAATGTAGTCCATCTACTTTGCCTTAAGGCATGGAATTCACCTCAACTTCACACTGTCAGTGTCAGTACACTGCTCCTACCTTGGATATGTCAGAAAGTGCTCCTCTTCCTGCCACTAAGAAAAGAATCAATTTCAAATCTGGCATTGTAAACTCAAATGACATTTACATTTCCCTATGTCATACGCAGATATCATCATCCTAAGACCAATCTATCTTCAGCGGTTCTCAACCTGTGGGTCATGACCCCTTTGGGGGTCGAACGACCCTTTCACAGGGGTCGCCTAAGACCATCAGAAAACACATATATAATTACATATTGTTTTTGAGATTAATCACTATGCTTTAATTATGTTCAATTTGTAACAATGAAATTGGGGGTCACCACAACATGAGGAACTGTATTAAAAGGTCGCCGCATTAAGAAGGTTGAGAACCACTGACTTATGTACTTTTCTCTTAAAATATATAGCACTTTATAGGATTGCACAACTTATCTCTTAAGAGCAGGACATGCACGATACATATATACAAGGTGGGGCAAAAGTAGGTTTACAGTCAAGAGTACATGAAACGCATAGTTTATTCTTATATTAGTATTTATTAATTATTGTATTATTTTCCATATGAACAACTGTAAACTTATCTCTGCCCCAACCTGTATGTTCCTTCACAATGTTGATTACATTCAAGTTTAGCTTACCTTACAAGCTTATTTCTTTAGGACAACAGCTCAGTATATTTTATTGACTACATAATACATTTTCTGTCCATCTCTGCAGCCTCATTTTTATGGCCACCATTTGCTTTTTATCTCTGCTTCTTCATTCCTACGAACCACTTCTTTCCATTTGCCATTGTTGACCTCTCCCAGGAGTTCAGCCACACCTGGCTGACCTGGTACAACAAACCCCAAATTTGCCTTCCAATTTCCCTCCATAGTACTTAGGAATTCTTCTGCAAATTACTTCCTTTCTCTCAAACTTTTCTTCACAAATGGCTTTCACATTTCCCTCTCTGGTAAATCTCTTCCATCCCAAGTCCATTGTATTTCAATCTCTTCCACACCATCCTCTTCCTTGTCCTTTGCATTAAGCCCATATGTTGTACAGAGGACTGCCATGCTCTGGCCCCAACAACATTTGCTTTTAGCTATAGAATCAAATTAATACACTTTTATTACTATAATTAACTTTTATTATTAAATGTTCATTGTGGAAAAAAGAAAATTCAGGAAAAGTTAAAGCATAAATTAAAACATAGTTCTGTTGCTATGTATGATGTCTATAAATACAGACCCAAATATACAGGCATACTATCTTTCTTAGGAACAGAGTACCACCTCAACTCTAATGTGGCAAATTGTCAGGTGCTCACTAAATATCCATGGGTTCTCTCATATTTCCCCACCTCCTTGCAGTTATATGGGGTCACATGATTGTTCATGTTGCACGTGACTTTTAGACTGAATCATGAGATATGGCCCCTTCCACATTTGAGGATGGTAGAACTTTCATCAGCCAGGGTCTTTGAATAACGATATGAAACATAGATAATCCATTCCATTTCTTCCACCACTGACCTAAGTTAGATAGATGAGGCTGGAGGTCAATAAGATGTTAGGTTGGGATATCAACTTTGGAGATTTGTCAGAATATAGATGGCAGCTTAAGCCACAAAACTGGATAAACTTAGAGATAATAAATTTAGATAGTGGAGAATGAGGACCAAGGATTCTGGGGCATACCAACATTGGGAGACAGGAAAAAGTTGTAGGAACCAGAAAAGAAGAATGAGCAAGTAATGGTGGGATAGAAAGAGAGCCCAGTGTCCTGAAAGGCAAATGAGGAATGTGTATCAGGAAAGAAGAAATGAACATAGGTATAAAGTGTTGCTGATGCACCAGGCAAGATGAAAACCAAGAATAGGCCATTGGATTTAGCAATGCAAAGTCATGTGTTCCCTGATGAGAGCAGTGTGCTGTACATTGTTGAGCAAAAGCCAGATTAGAGTAAGGCCAAGTTGTGCCTAGTCTACTAATAAGCCTATCAAAAGCAGTTTTCATTTCTGTTAAATAGTGCTTTTTATATTTTTCACTTCTTTTTTATCTTTTCTTAGGATTTCTATATCTTTCCTTACATTGTCCATCTGTTCTGGCACGCTGTATACTTTAGCCATTCCGGCACATTGTATACATTAGCCTTATCATATTAATAGTAGTTGTTTTAAATTTCCTATCAGGTTATTCCAACATCCCTGTCATGCATGCCTCTGATGTTTGCTCTTTGTCTTCCAATTTTGCTTTTCCCTTTAGCAGCCTTGCAATGTTTACTCAATAGCCGGCTATGATGTACTGCTATTACCAGTCCGTTAGTAATGTGGTGGTGAGGTCTGGGGGAGGAGGAGTTCTATAATGGTACGACTAGGTCTCAGTCTTTTAATGAGCCTTGCCTCTGGACTGTGACCCTCACAAGACCTTCTCAGAGGTTTCGTCTCCCCCTTTAGGTGGGATAGAGCAGCTAACCTGCTAGAGTTGGGTATTCCCCTTCCTCAGGTCAGTCAGGCTATGGTAATGCTCCAGCAGGTTGGCCTCTGGTTAACTAGTTTTCCCTGAGGGTGGGTTTTGTTGAGATGAGCAGAGTGTTCTGGGATATTTCAAAATTCCTTTTCCCCTCCCTCTTCTGGAAGCAAGAGAGGATTTTCTCCAACACTTAATGTGGGAATTTGGTTGAGTTCGAAGAGAAAAATCTCACAATACTATGGAGGTCCCCCCAGGGACTGGGACCCCTTAGACCAGTGGTTCTCAACCTTGGCTGCACATTAGAATCACCTGGGAATCTTTTTAAAATCCTGATTTCTGGGCCTCATCCTCTAGAAATTCTGTTTCTTTGTTACTAATGTTGTGGCCCCACCCCATAAGAAAGAAACAGAATTTCCAGAGGATGAGGCCCAGAAATCAGGATTTTAAAAAGATTCCCAGGTGATTCTAATGTGCAGCCAAGGTTGAGAACCACTGCCTTAGACTTTTAACTCTCAGAGTTTGTCCCCACTGAGGCTCTAATAATTCATCAGTTACAGCTCATGGTTTCCTACCCAGACACTGGTTTCCATGGAAGTCTCTGCTGCTAAGTCTGCTCCATTGAGCCATGACTTCCTGTGCTTACCTGTCTATCTCTCTAACTTCCCCTGGGTCCTATCATCTCGTCTACAGATCTAAAAGTTATTAATTTTTCAATCTTTCCCTCTTTTTCCTTGTTGCAGGATGGAGCTGTGACTTCCAACATCCTTACCTCTGGAACCAGAAAACACCTAGTTTGAGTTTTTACCTTTTTCTGTGTCCTCACAGATATTTTAGTAAAAAGCTAGTATAGGCTGCCTCTGCGCCAACTAACCAGATATTTTAAATTAGAATTTACTCATCACTAATTTAAAATTATTTATTCAAATTTCTTGTTCATCTCAAACAGACTAATAATCTCAAGACAGGAATTATGTTTAATGCTTTTGTTGGTGTCATTAGCACCCAACACATTGCCAGGCACATAGTGGGCAATTAATTTTTTTTAATGAACTGAATTTTTTTTCAATGGCAGGCAACATTATAATAAGCAGTAAAGACAGGCTGAAACACAAGAATCAACTGAAGCTGAAAAGCCCAACTAAAAAATAGAATGAAAATCACTTAATTTCCTAAAATTTGGCAGAAAGCATCAAACTCATCTACTTCTCATGGCTTGAAATAAAACAGAACCTGCTTGTGATATTTGGTCAATAGCAACTGTGACCTTTTAGAGGAGAAATCTGAAAGTCCTCCAGGGCTATTTTGAGCATATTTTGGTGGCCTTGTTCACCACATTGCCGACAGATTGACCACACAGTTCAGTAACTGGACCATGGGTTGGCCATTCGTGTGATCATTTAGCCAATAATCAAAACGCATGAGGGACGGATCTCCATGACACTCTCTGTTGCATCAGAAGTGAGGCCACGGCTCATTAGAGGAGACAATACCCAGGCTGCTGGATTCAGAACAGTAGCCTGGGGCAGACAAGAGAAAAAATGAGTTTATTTCCTAATGCAGCTAAGTCTTACCTTTACAGGCATAAACCAAAGAGGAGCAGAAAAGAAATGGCACATAATTTTGCATTTTTATAATAAGTTTGAAACTAAACACTAGGAAACCTTGTCAGGCCCTGCTAAGCTGATTCCAATTAAGGCTCTTGGCAGTGTTCCAGCTGTTTTACTTCCTCAAATAGCACAGAGCATAACAAGGTTTATGAGGCATTCAAAAGTCAAATACCCGATTAACATAAACATGTATCGAAATCAACTCTTCTCCCAATTTTCAACTTGCTTTCTTTCTTCCATTGAGGGTGGCCTAAGAGAGGATGATGTTTGCTTCCTCTGTGAAACTTCTGTGTGTTTGCTAGAATGCAAAGTAAGGTTTCCTTTTGGCACAGTAATGGGCAAACCTCATCCCATGTACCTATTCACAAGGGCACTTTTATTGCAGTGAATTTCTTCTCATGCCAATTTTGACACCAAGGGCTTGGGCTTTTATTTTCTGTTCCTCTGCTGAATCTAAAGCAATATAAGAGTCAGTGGTTCAGGTTCAAATGCTTATTTTGATTCATGTGCCCCTCCTGATCTGCTTTGGAAATGGATTTGTTAAATTGGATTCCTATCACCAAGATTTAACAGATTTTTGTGGCCAGAGCAGTCAAACCCCAAATTGAAGAATAAAATCAGGTAAAAAAATATAAAGTGAAAGAAAAACAAGCCAAAAATAGAGGCAATACATTTTTGTAGAGATTGAATTTAAGAAATAAACTAGATGAAAAAGGTGAAGGGGTTAAGCAAAACAAAACAACAACAAAAAACCCACAAAAAACTCATAGACACAGACAACAGCATGGTGATTACCAGAGAGAAAGGGGTGGTGGCAAGTAGAAGAGGGTAAGGAGGGGGTAAATGATGATGGAAGGAGACTTGACTTAGGGTGCTGAACACACAATACAATATGCAGATAATGTATTATGCAATTGTACACATGAAAAACATATAATTTTAGTAACCTATGTCACCTTAATAAATCCATTTTTTAAAAAGAAGAAGGCTATTTTTGTCAAAAAAAAAAAGCAAACAGCATCATTTTTGGCAAGCCTCTTAAAAGGTGATAAGTTAAAATGTAACTAGGGCTTCCTTGGATAGTATACCAGATACATCCTCCTCTTACAAGCAATACAATTCAATAATTTAAAAGAGGAACTCAGTGAGTAAAAGTAGTATGTGTTTCTTTCTCCAGTGGTCTATGACTATTATTTGATTTTATTACATTTTATTTCTATGAATAGTGTGAAGTAAGGACACATGTATTCTTTTCTGCATGCACAGGTTGTCCCAATACCACTTATTACATAGTCCATTTTATCCCCAAACTTTTAAATTCTACTTCTTTATCTTTTATTTTCAAGAAACTCTTGTTTTGTGCTTGCATCTGTATGCTGAGAATGGATATAAAATACATTTCTTACTATTAAGAAGAAGTTGAAAGCCATCATACCACAGTATGTGGCTAAAAAGAAAGACTCATGTGAAGAATCCACAGCAGTATTTGTATTTATTGTTTCTATAATGAACTCATTTGAAAGCCATTACAATATAAATAATATTTTTACTTTGATTTTATTTCAGTGGACCCTTGTGTTAATAATAAGCTGCATTTTATCTATATACAAAGTGAAAAATTAATGTGATCATAAAAGTTTTATTATAACTACATTCTTAATAGTTTTATAGAAATTGAGAACTACTGGTAGGGCCAGTGCATAGAGCAATTCCTGGGACATGGCAGGCATTCAATAAATGTGCTTAATGAGTAAATAAAATATAACAATAGATATTGTATCTCAGAGCCAACTACTTATATTCCTTTTTAATCCCTGCATACTTTTTTCCTAACTCTCGATTCAATGGACCAAATGAAGATTCAACTTTGTCTACATTAAATTTGGAGCTCCCACACATGCATTCCCACAAAACTACGCTAAGAAATAATTTAAAAAGAAAGTGGTACACTCCTCACATGATTATATTCCTTCCTCTTTTTGGACAGGCTTTTTCCTCTCAATTCTCTATCTCAAAATCCACTTTGTCATTTGAGTGCTAACTCAGTGTAGCTTCTTCTCCCTACATACCTTCTCAGCCATTTAGTAAGTGCCTGGCGCAGTGGTTGATGTGTGAGAACATACACCTCTTAATTGTTAGTTTAACTGTTTCACGTGTGAGTCTTAGTTGAAAATTGTTTCCAAACTCCTTGATGACAAGGACCAGGATCATGACATTTATCCTCTTCTAGGGTCTAAAACAGTAGAGTGCCCATCAGAGACATTCAATGCATGCTTAGTGAATGACTAACAATAAGTGAGTGGGTTTCCATCAGCTCACAAGACTCAGGGCCACAGTGGGCACTGTTTTGTTTCCTGATAGAGTTGGGAGCATGTTTCATTTTCTATGTGAAATATCAGCTCTGTGCCATCATTAAAACTATTATCTGGCCCCACTGAGAGTTGGAAGAAAAGTTGAAATTTAAAAATATTCATTCTACTCATCTCTTTTAGGAAATTTAATTTTTAGTTATGAGGCAGTTTAAGGCATATGACCATCTTATTTGAACATTTATTTTGACCAGATTGCACATTTTCTGTTAATTGCTTCTTGAATTGGCCAATATGCCATTATAGATTTGCTGCATAGCTTCCGCACATGGAATTTATGACAGACTTTCCACCCACATCTGCTCACTTGGTGTTCTTAACCTAGTATAGGGTTTCCCTTACACACAGTGGGGGAAGTGAATGTTGAGGGAAGCGAGAAGAAAAAGAATTTTAAAACATTCACAGTTAAATTGTATCTATATCTAAGTTATATAATAAAATAGTAAATGAACTATCTTTTTCTTTTGTTGGCATGCTATATACTTCCCATATTCTTCATCAGAAATAACATGTTATTTGAAAAAGCTGAGAACACTTCAGATAATGAAATAAAGCAAAATCCCATTACCCAGGGAAACAACTCCTGACATTCTGCTGTATGTGCTTCCAAACTTTTTCCTGTAAAATATATATAAACATAATTTTTTAAAACGATTACATTTATAATTTGTGTAGCAGATATTTTTCAATCGATAATTTATTTCCCCCCACTTATTATTGTAAACCCCTTTCCATTATAATGAATATACATACACACTTCATATTTACAGATTAAAGGGGCTTTTATGAATGGGCCCATTTAGCATATTTATAGTAAGTAGATCATTCCATTATTTTAGGAAATTTAGTTAGTTTCTAAATTTTAATGTGTTAAAACATTTTTACAAGGGACATTTTGTTCAAACTTACTTATAAATGTGTAATACTTTCTTGGTGTAAATTATAAGAAGAGGAATTACTAAGCCAATAATATGTTGTTGTTTTTTTCTTAAAATTTCGGCATAATTTGCCAAAGCATCCTCCAGAAAACTTATACCAATTTATACTCTTTGTTTACCCTCCTTAACAAGTACTAGGAATTATCCTTCATTTCTTGTGTTTGGAATCAAAGTGGAAAAAAATGGCATTTTCTTTTTTATATGTTTTATTATTTTCAATTTATTGGTGAGGTTGATATCTTTTCATGTGGATATGGGCCAACTTCATTTTTCTACTAGATTTATAACCTTATTATTTTTTCATAATTATTCTGTTGTTCCAGAGATTGGAAACCTAGGTTTTTAATCCAAAAATAAAATATTTCTTTAAGAAAATAATTTATTCCTTGACTTAAGTAAGATCCACTTCCATAAACATTGTATTGAAAGATTCCAATGAGAAACCCTTGCCTGAATTCTCTTCTGCCCTCGCCCCACCTTTCTGTGGTGTCCTTTAAAGGCACCCAGTGAGAACCCTGCAATTTGTGTTGTTTTCAAGATTAATAGACTCAGGGTGCAAGAGATGCAACATCCCGAGCATGAAGCGTTAACTAGCGGCAGCGTTTGGAGAAATGTTCCCACATTCCCCATGCCTCGCTGCTTCAATGAATAGTGAGCACAGGCACTCACTTGGAGGCAGATGTTGTCCTTGCACACATTACAAATGCAAACAATTATCCCCAAAGTGAATAGAGAGGAATAAAAAAGGCCCATAAAATTACCTCATTAAAAGAAACCCTGCACTGAATTTGAAAAATGATCTCGGTCCAGGATGTGGGCTCTCAATGTAGGGCCCCTGTGCAGTAAACTAAACATAAATGCACCTGATGGTGAAATAAGGACCTAAAAAGCAAAATAATTATGTCCACTTCTAAGGACAGGGTAGTAAGTGCTAGGGTCAGAAGGGTGAATTCAGCATGCAGAGTGATCCTGATCAAAGTGGTAAATCTAATTGTAGAAAAGATGACAATGCCCCTGAAATCATACAATAAACTTTGGTTTGTGCATTTTTCTGGGGAGAGGTTCCTATTTTTTAAACAGATTCTCAAAGGGGACAAAGGTGCTGTTTCCTGTCATCTCTCTAATATTTTCACACTCTACTTTCTTTCTGGAATGACGTTTATTTTATTTTCTCCATTTTTTTCTTATGTCAAAATAATATTCTTCCTCATACTCCAAGTCACAGATTACCTTATCAATAAAACCATTTTAACCCAACCATCAAGAGTTCATTGTTCTTTGGGATATAAACAGCACTATTTCTACCTCTATTAACAATAACAATAAAGTCTCATTGTTGCTGATCATTTTGCATATTGTTCAACGTGATGCCAGAGGCAGTATTTTATTCTCACTCTCTCTCTAACACCTCATGACCTTGTTTTGGATTCTATGCATTTAAAGTGCAGGTACTGAGAGCCATCATTCTCAGTATGGATAGATAATTAAAAGATCAAATGTGCAGATGATTCTTTGCATGTGATTGAGCTTCACTTTCTAGTTCCTTTTCCTCTTGGAGAATCTGTACCCTTATCCAAAATGGGTTACCCCATCCTGTGGCTTCATTCGGGTTTAAATTAAGCAAAGGCTTTTTGGGTCTTTTCTCTTTACTGGGACACATCTGTGAGCCCAAGTTGCTGAGGCAGAATGTTTGGATTCGAGGTACAAATAATGTCCATGTGCAAATATATATTCTGTGAGAGTTACCCCCCTCACATTAGCATTTATTCCAAGGTGGTATTTCCTTGGAAAATCGAATATTGTATTTTAAGCATTTGTAGATGGTTCAATGAACTGTTGTGCCCCCTATGGTTTGGAAAGACCTGTGATTTTTCCCATGGTTTATTATTAAGTGAGAAATTCAATGTAAACAAGGCCAAGTCCCTGCCTTTGGGGATTTAAATTGACCTATTGGAAATCTTCATGAATATATATATATAAATTCTGTGTCAATGGCTGGGTGATATCATTATATCTTAATATATTTTCCAGTTCCACCTGACCTGCAATATGTCAGTAAGGAAAATGCATTGAGTAAAAAAGACAAAATTGGCATTTGGTTGTACTTTTCCATATAGTAGAGAAGTATTGCAGGAGGCCATAAAAGACATCTTTTTTTTTTCCAGTGTTTTATGGTGACAATATTATTTTGTAGCAGGTAAGGCAAAGATACAGAGTTCAACATTTTAAGCCTCTTCCATTTATTACCTTAGTGATCTCAAACAAGTTCCTAGTCCCAGGTTTCCTAATCTTCACAACAGGGCCCACTCCATCCTCTCCAAGAGCCATATGTGAGGATGACATGTGAACACATGTGACACCATTTAAAGAATAGACTACTGTGTAAAACTTCCAATGAAGACTCCTGTCATCAACTTTTAAGTCTCCAGGCACTCACTAGTATTTTTTTTCACTCACTGGCATTTTCCATCTGGGATGATGGGTCTACCTGGGCCCTAAATATTTGAAATGAGGCTAAACACTAGAGTTCAGGAGTTAGGCATCATCCACTTCCTGTTCCCATGTTGTTCCTATCATCCCAGCCAATCACTAACCTCCTTAGTGTGTTGAGGGAGCCTTACTCAGGGGAGATTAACCTTTGACTTTTTACCTCTGTTCTGCTTTAGAAATCCAGTTTGCCACCCTAAATCAAATCATCACATCAATGATAGCCATTCTTATTTCCCACACTGTTGAATTTATTCTGCATAACTGGCCACTTTCTCCCTCAGGGGAAATTCATAAAATGCCCCTGAGCTTCCCTGTTGGATGAGACAACGTACCTAAGTCCAGGCCAAGGCTCCCGATGGGGTCTTAGGAGGCAGCCCCTGCAGAAACCCAGATTGCTGGGTAAATGGAACACAGTATCTGTGCTTCAATTTCCTAAACGCCAACGGAAATAATGCATCATGCTTTCCTTAAAATATTTATGGTGGTGTGAAATCTTGGTCTTTCTTGTTTTGTTTTTCTTTCTATTTTTCATGCCTGGGCTGCCCTGGGCCACGTCATGCTTTTAGAAAATAAAGAGGCTTTGTTAGGCAGTATCTGTAACAGATGCCAGTGCAAACTGAGCGCCCTAAAGAGAAGCAGAGTGTACTGGTGGAAGCCAGAAATGAACACACCCTGAATCCAACTAGACAGAAGCGTGCAAGGGGCGATTCTAACAGATCTGACTCCACATTGCAAAGTGCTTGAGTAGATGTGGCAAAAAAGGGGAGATGATTATTTCAACACCCTAGGAGTTCATTTCTGTCTGTCAATGGCGGGGTGTTACTTTGAGGATATTCCCTAAAGGTATTTCTGAATCACTGGACATTTGGGAGCCTGGTTTGAAATGTGCATTTAAATGGAAGCCGGGTGTTTTAAAAGCTTTCTATCCATTTGAAGCTATTATTCTGAAAATAACATGTCAGAGGAATATAGCAATGCCAGTGGAGTTTAAGAGGGGAGAGGGGAGCTGATGCTGAGAGGTTAAGCGAATTGTTCCTGAATGCAAACACTTTGCTGAACACTTCAGGTATTTCACTCAGACACTTCAAGGCCTCTTCTTAGAAGCAGGGCTACTGTGGTCCGAGGAAGACTATCCTAGACTGATCTGAACAAAGTTTAACAACCTCCCCCCTCAAACTGAGCTGATCTGCCCACAAGAGCAAAACTCAACACTCTTTAGATTGGAAGAAGAAAACACAGTCCAGAAGAGGCTACAGAATGAGCACACAATAAAAAATTACGAAGAAGTAAAAAAGCAAAACAACGTCATTTGTGGGTGGGGAGGGAGGAATGGCAATAGAAACAAACCAGACAGGATAGAAATGTTGGAATTAGCATACACAGACTTTAAAACAGCTCAATGAACAGATTTTTAACCGGAGAGCATTATGCTAAGTGAAATAAGCCAGTCAATGAAGGAAAAATACCACATGATCTCACTCATTCATGGATAATAGAGACCATTATAAACTTTTGAACATTAATAGATACAGAGGCAGAGCTGCCTCAAACAGATTGTCAAACTGCAGCAGGAAGGCCGGGGAGGGTTGGGGAGCAGGGGGGAGGGGGGTAAGAGATCAACCGAAGGACTTGTATGCATGCATATAAGCATAACCAATGGACATAAGACACTGGGGGGTAGGGGAGGCTAGGGGACTGACTGTCAAGGGCGGGGGGAGAAAAAGGACACATATGTAATACCCTTTGTAATACTTTAAGCAATTAAAAAAAAAGACTTCCAGGTCTACTATTCTAAAGGAAAAACAATGGAATAGATATCAGTTCAGAAGAGCCCTTACTTCACTGGGTTTCAGCAAAGTATTTATTGACCACTTTGAAAAGTGCTAGATACATTATTAGACACTGAGAATTACAAAATAAACAAGAACAAAATCATCCCATGCCTTCAATGTAACTTTAAATCTAGAAGGGGTCAAAGTAAACATGCTGTTTTCACTGAGTATTACCAATGCTAGCAGAGTGATATGGCAGAAGGACTCTGACCTGCTTGAAGGTAAAAGAAAATGGAAGTGGACATGCAACTAAGATTTTTCTAGAAACCAGCCACAAATTTCTATATTTCAGGCCTATATTCCATGCCTGTAATTTGCCTTGAATTTGTACTCCAGAATTCTTTCAGAGAGCTCAACCAATTCCTTATCCTCTAAACAGCTATTTGCATGTACTGTTTCTTAATGTGGAGGTGATATATGAAAGATAATTGAAGGTAGGGCTGCATTCCAAGATTGTCACCTGAGGAAGCAGCCCCTAAACTCTGAAGAGGGTGCAATGTAAGCAGTCATTGGCTAGTATGGAAATAGAATATTACAAGCCACCTCTTTGAGACAGAAAATAGGAGCTCAGAATAGGAGCATAAGTCTCCTGTTAAGAAGAAAATCATATTTAATTAAAAGGAAACTGTCTTAGTTCATGCTGCTATAAAAAATTACCAGAGACTGATGACTTATCAACAACAGAAATGTATTTCTTACATTTCTGGAGGCTGAAAAATCCAAGATTAAGGCACTGGGAGGCTGGGTGTTTGGTGGGGGTCCACTTCCTGCTTCATAAATGAGATGGCCTTCTTCTCATGCTGTCCTCACGGGGAGGGAGAGGGATCACTCTGGGTCTCTTTTCTAAGGTCATTCATTAATCCCATTCACAGGGCCTCCACTCTCATGACCTAATCATTTGTCAAAGGCCTCTCCTCCAAAATCATCACATCTGGGATTAGGTTTCACATTTGAAACTTGGGAGGAAATAATTATTCTATAGCAGAAGCTATGGAGGAATCACTTGGCTCTAAAATACTTGGGTTTATTTGGGTAATGCTTTATAAATTGTCTTCTCTGTGCTGATGAGAAAGCTGGAAGATAGAATATTTATAACCCAAGGAACTAAACAAATCGCCCATTCCCTGACTAATCAATTTGAGGGAAAGATAACAAATAAGATTACATCTGAGGGTGTTCTGTCATTTATCACAAATGACAAGACCTCAGCTGAGTTTCCTGAATGCAGTGGAAGGAGGTGAGGGCCTTTGTTTCAGAGCACTTCTCTGTTGCTGTATAAAAAACAACTATTTAAATGCCATCTATAGATTGACATAAAATGTTGGGAAACTTTAACATTTTTTATTAAAGTTTACATAAAAATTGTGAAGCCTCTGATAATTACAGTCACAAAACATGTCTATGGTGGGAGTTGGTGGTGGTTTTCAACTGCTCCTGTGGTTAATCAGTTACTGAGTGAATCAACCTGCAGAATCATTTGTTTTTTTCCTCCTTTATCTTATCCCATCTGGAACAAGCTCCTTTGTCCCACTTATCATTAGTACAAGTTTCTTTAGCCACTAATATATGAGATTGTAGTCTGCTTTCTTGGTTTGCTCTGCAGTGGGTTAAATAATTTTTGTCCAAAATGAATGTATTTTATTTCTATTTTTTTTGCTTTTTAATCATTTTTAAAATTTTTCAATTACAGTTGATGTACAAGATTATATTCATTTTAGGCATACACCTGAGTGATAAGACATTATATAACTTACTAGTAGCCCGGTGCACAAAATTTGTGCACTCAAGGGGGGGTCCCTCAGTTATTAAACATTTTATGGCACAACACTGACCACATTGGTGGTGGTGGTGGTCTTGTCAGAATGTGTTATATTATGCAGATGAAAATCTATTTAAACAGATTTGATGTAGATATTTTCAAAGATGGAAGAATTGTCCCTGTCAACTATTTTAGTTGATTCATATCTTCACTAATTGTCATCATTGCAAAGTTTTCAGTCCCCATATGGATTGCTGGATATAATAGGTCATGTGCTCTCCCTGTCCTTTATAGACTTTGTTACCTTAAGGACTCTAGTTTTCCATTTATATGTTTAAGTACCAACCTTACTGGCTTAAAAATGTAAGCTTTTAATACTGCTCTCTCTGTTCTGTATCCTTTCGATGAAAAGTGGAGTTGGGTTGCAGCACAGGAGAGAAATTCAGAAGGGGAATATTGAAGTAATGACTACAGTAGGAGAAGAGGGAACCTGTTTCCCTGGCCATAGGCGCTGGCGCCCTGGACCACAGGGCTGGTAGCTTCTCCGGGTGGCTGCAGCCTGGGACCTCTGGCCAGTAGCTTGTCCATCTCCTTGGCTGTAGCCAGCCCCAGGCACTGGCACCTGGACCAAAGGTGGGCGGCTTCTTCTTCTGGGGGCTTCTTCTTCTTCTGTGCTTCCAGGGAGGGTAGTCAGTTAAGTGTCATGCAAAAATAGGCATCACCAATTGCAGAAGCCGGGTGCGGGGCAGGGAAGCCACAGCTGGGGTGCTGGCGGAGGCTGCTTCCCTGCCCATGCACCCGGCTTCTGCGATCGCCCCTCACCAGGCTTCTGCAGTCACCGATCACAGAAGCCAGGTGCGGGGCAGGGAAGCCATGGCCTTATACGCTGGGGGTAGCTGCTTCCCTGCCCTTGCAACTGGCTTCTGCAGTCTCCTTCACTGTCTCCTGCCCCACCCCCCAGGCTTCTCAGATCACCCGCTGGTGGCAGGGCAAAGGTGGCCTCCAGGGCCGACCTTTGCCCTGCTCCCTGGCTCTTGCCTGCGCCTGGGTTTCAGATCACTGTCTTCCATCCTTCCCCTTCCTCCTCCCATCATTGTAAGTATGCAAATGAACCGCCAACTTTGTTGGCAGTTAACCGCCATCTTAGTTGGCAGTTAATTTGCATATTACCCTGATTAGCCAATGGGAAGGGTAGCAAAGTTATGGTTAATTACCATGTTTGTCTATTATTAGATAGGAGGATTAACAAATGTCTTGGCTCCTGCAAAGAACCATGCACTCAATCCTGTGGAATTCTACCCTTCTAAGTCCTGGGATGACTTCCCAAAGCAACATAACTCAATGAGAAGGGTAGTTGAGCCTCATCTAGAAAAAAAATCTTAGCACAGATTCTTTGTCCTGCTCTCTTCTGCCCAGAGCTCCCTGAAACACCTCCACTCCACAAATTGTTCCATTCTCCTTTGCCCTACACATGATTGTGTGGGCTGCTTGGGTAGTAAGTCATTATAGGAATCCTTTTTGTTCTCTTTCAAAAATGAAGACAACCTTTCAAGAGGCTTATTTTGGTCCCTGCTCAATTCTCTGACAAGAGAAGCATAGATATGCACTCGGCAGAGAGAGAGAGAAGTCTGACCAGGAAACCACAAGCCCTCTGTGTGCACCCTACCCATCAGGGGTAAAAAAAGGCAAGTAGCCCACCTTGCTCTGGGCTGAGCTCCTGGGAATGGGAGAGATTTGTAACCAGGAAGGACCTCTGGAACTCGATGTTGTTTTATTTTTTTAAAAAAAAATATATTTTATTGATTTTTTACAGAGAGGAAGGGAGAGGAATAGAGAGTTAGAAACATCGATGAGAGAGAAACATCCATAAGGTGCCTCCTGCACACTCCCCACTGGGGATGTGCCCGCAACCAAGGTACATGCCCTTGACCGGAATCGAACCTGGGACCCCTCAGTCCGCAGGCCAGCGCTCTATCCACTGAGCTAAACCGGTTAGGGCTCATTGTTGTTGAATACGCAGGGTCTCCACCAGCTTTGTTTGCAAGCCCTGATTAAAAACAAAACCTGCAAATGACTCAGATATTCTGGGCAGGGGGTGGTGGGGAGGGAGAAAGAAAAGCAATATATTAAGAGGATATTTTCCTCAGTGTCTGCCTCACCCACCCATCTTAGGATGGATTAAAATACCACCTTGCATAGCCTTTTGCCCCTAGACTTTGGTACTTAGGACAAGGCTTGAGGAAAATTTAGCATATCCTTCTCTTCTGAAGGCTTCTTAAAGTATTTGCAAATGGCACCTTAAGGCCTCAGAAGAAAAATGATTTTAAAGATGTTAAAACCACAAATGGCGTGCAAATAGGTGCCAGAGAAAAACAGAGCAGAGAAGTAATGATCTCAGAGCTTGCAGATCTCAAGTAGCCCCATGTAACAGGTCAGTTAACACTGGAAGGAGGCTAAAGGCTGAAAGAGAGCTGGGGGAACCCAGGCTGTCACAGGTGAACCCCAGCTCATTTGCGATGCAGACCAGGTGCTAGTAGTGTAAGAAGCATCTTTGTGAACATCTCTACTTTCTAAAAGAACATAATTCTGTTCCCCTGGTGAATTTCTTTCACTTATGGCTGTCTGAATTGAAAAGGCAGATGTTTTATTCAGGGAATTGACTGCCAGGTGATTGCTTTCAGGTGAAACAGTTAATAAATTAAAATTTAGGGAGCAAGAGAAGTCTATTCAGAGAATAGAATTCTACCAGCTAAATGCGGGAAGGAAAGAGCTCAGCCCGCTTGTTCTGGGAATAGCTCTGTGGATAATTACAAAATTAGGAGGGGAGGGGAAGAAACAGTCGTATTGATTAGCTGTCTAGAAATTGCCCTCCTGCTAAACCTGAAGCCAGACATGTTGTTACTGAAATAAAACTTGTTGTACAAGCCCCACACAAAGGCAAGTGTTACATCAATGCATTGTACCACAGGGCTCCCCAAACCCCTGGGAGCTGGGCTCCTGTTGAAGAATGGTAATCTCCTTCATTTTAAAACCCCTCCGCCTTAATCCACCTCCCTCCCCAGCCACTTCATTGTTTTTCTGTAACCCTCCACAGAACAAAATCCTCATGAATAACCTTTATCCACTAACCAGGACCTTGTTCCCCACTCACTTTTCAGTCCACTCCAACTTCATTTCTGCCTCTGCCATTCCCCTGGAGCCTCCCCAGGAAGGCCCCTGACCTTCCTCCCAGGAACCTGTGAGCACCCTCAGCCTTCACATTGAGACTTCCTGTTGACCATCTCCGCGTTGCTCCTTTAGTTCTGGGCATTCTCTCTCCATTCCAGCTCACAGAAGCCCACAGTGGTTCTGAATAAATATTTGCTCCATAAATAAGAAATAAAGGAGAGAGTAAGCGAAAGATGAAATTCAGCTTCTGCAGGAAATGTGGGGGGCCGGGCTATGCTCCACATACGTTCTGTCATTAAGCTTTGCGTGCTCTGTGTTACTAATACCCACCCCTACCATTTGCAGAACCTGAGGCAAGAGTGCAAACAAAAGCCTTAGACCCATAAGTCTTCTGTCGTCTCTTCTCACTGCCAGATCATCCCTGCACCAAGAGAGGCCTGGCATGAGGGTCAGAGGACCATAGGCTGTCCAACTGCAAATTTCAAGTTCCTTTTGCCCTGACCCCCACTGACAGCTGTGCCCAGGCTACCCCCTGGTCAAGGGGTGGGAAAACAGCAGCTGAGTCCACAAGCTCAGGGGCAGGCAGGGAAGAGGCTTGAGCAGGCTATGGAAGCCACCTTGAGGACTTTGGGGCCAGAAATCGGAGGTCTGGAGCATGATCTAAAAGAGGAGAATGGAGCAAGTTCTGTCCCTTGAGAACTCAAGAGCATGCAATAGGAAGAGAGCCAGAGAGGTGATCCCCAACATGCCCCACCCAGGGCAGGGGCCCAGCAGGGTTTCCAGTTGTGGGACTGCTCTCCATCTTCTTTTGGCATTCTTAGTTGAGGAAACCAAGACTCCCCTTTGGTTGTCCTTAAGAAATAGCAGAATCAAGTTCAGAAGCCCAGGAATGCTTCTTTGTCCTCCACAGCCAAGCCATGTGTTTTAAAGAACCTAGGGTGCTGTGAGAGGGCCCATTTCCATACGTACTATGTACTCTATATATTCTATTCTTATCCTATTGAATTGCTTTTCTGATATTTTTTAATTTACATTATATTTTAAACTAAAACAATAGATAATGTGCACAAGGAAGACACTGGGCAGTAATCAAACAATATTGCTTTTCACCTTGCTTGGAGGCTTCTATGGACCAAATGAAAGAAATTTTTAAGCAAAGGTTGCGGAAAAAGAGATGGAGAACTTAATCAGACAGAGGTTTAATTAAAAACTAATGAAGTGAAGAAGCTGGGCTTATTGAGGATGAAAATTATTTCATTGTACATTAGCCTGTTTGCTCATTATCTAAGCTAGTATTTTCAACTTAGTCATATGCGTCTAGAGAAAAATAATACTTTATTTAGTAAAGCTGATCATGTATACGAACAATCTGTATCCATTTACACATGTGCATCCATTCATTTCATAGTACAGAATGGCAAATTTGGGGAAGTGGTGTAGCATGTGATGTGATACTACTCAGTATGAATATTTATGATGAATATTTTAAAAAGTCAATGTGTTAGACTTTAAAGGATCAATAGACTTTGAAAATCACACCATTTTTGGCCAAGAAAAAAAACAAAACACAACTCTTAAAATCACAAAACTGTTTCCCCTTTTCTCTATCTCAACCACACAACTCTTGAATTATCTGCTGTATCTTGAATATTTCAAGCACTTCTACACTTCTGTGCTTCTGCTCCTGCTAGTCTGTCTCCAGAAAGTCCTTCTCCCTTTATCACTGGATAAGATAGTTCTCATTCTTCAAAGCATAAGTCAAATATTCATACTGAGTAGTATCACACCCCAAGACCCAGGCTCCTAGTCAGAGGCAATCATTTCCAGCTCTTGTTATGGATCAGGATACAATTTATGACTTTTGCGTTCCAGTACTATTTCTGCCACTTACTAGCAATGTGATTTTGACTAATTTTGGTCCCTTGGTTTCTTTATCTACAAAACAGGGACAATCGTGGGATATACCTCCTTAGGTCCTTCAGAGGTTCAAATTAACTATGAAAAAAAATAGATGAAGGATATAGAAACAATTTCCAGGGCATTGAAAGTGTTCACAAAACAATAGCTCTTATGATAACACTAGAGGCCTAATGCATGAAATTCATGCAAGAGTAGGCTGTCGCAGCCATAGGCTGCCTCGATCCCACGGCTGCAGCCCCGGCTTTGTCAGGAAGGTTTGTCACAAAATAAGCTTTCTATAAATTTTTGATGAATTGTAATACAGTGATTCTAAAATTTCTTGCACTAAATATCTAAAATTATTTAGTGCAATGAGTCTCTTTATATGAGTTTTTTATATACACAAAACAACCACAGAGATAATTTTGCCAAAAATTTAAGAAATGTTCACAGCTCAAGGGCTTGGGAAAATGGCATGAATTAACAAAGTTCTCCTTGTACATTTGTTAGAGTAGTAATATATCTATTCAAAGAAGGGTTAACAAAGGTTCTGAATTATGCACTATGTTAGGCAAAATGATGTCCTTTTTTCACAAGCATTTTCTATAGTCGCATTTTATATTGGTCATACTTTATAATATTTTTAAAGAGATTATGTCAACTAAATTACCCTTGAACATATATATATTATGAGTTTTCTCATTTTCATGAGATGAATGAAAGGTCTGACTAAGATTCTACAACCTATCAAACTAAGAAGTGAGGAATGCACAATATCATTTGCTGGTGAACAATTTGTTATTTTGCAATAATAGACTGAATATGTAAATGCCTCATTTAGAGGTTTCCTAGGTAGTTTAGCAATAGATCATTTAAGCACTGGAAATCCTGGTTATATGGAAGTTCTTCTACATGTTAAGATAGATACAACTTAACAAAAGGAAGATAAACAATCCAGTCAAAAAATGAGCAAAGGACCTGAATAGACACTTTTCAAAGAGGACATTCAGAAAGCCAAGAGGCATATGAAAACATGCTCAAAGTCACTAATCATCCCAGAGATGCAAATCTAAACAACAATGAGGTACCATCTCACACCTTTCTGAATGGCTATCATCAACAAATCCACAAACAACAAGTGCTGGAGAGGATGTGGAGAAAAAAGAACCCTCATGCACTGCTGGTGGGAATGCAGACTGATGCAGCCACTGTGGAAAAACAATTTTGAGTTTCCTCAAAAAATTAAAAATGGAACTCCCATTTGACCCAGTAATCTACTTCTAGGAATATATCCCAAGAAATTGGAAACACCAATCAGAAAAGATATATGCACTCCTATGTTCATAGCCGCAAAATTTACAATAGCTAGGATTTGGAAACAACCTAAATGCCCATCAGCAGATGAGTGGATTAAAAACCTGTTGTACATCTACACAATGGAATATTATGCTGCTGTAAAAAAAGAAAAGAAAAAACTCTTACTATACGCAACAGCATGGATGGACCTGGAAAGCATTATGCTAAGTGAAATAAGCCAGTTGGAGAAAGATAAATATCACATGATCTCACTCATTTGTGGAATATAATGAATAAACATAGATCCAGAGACACAGAAGCATTGAACAGACTGTCAAAACTCAGAGGGAAGGCAGGGGAAGATGGGAGGGGGGATAAGAGATCAACCAAAGGACTTGTATGCATGCATATAAGCAAAACCAATGGACACAGACAGTAGGGGATGAGGGCATGTACTGTGGGGTGGGAGTGTCTGGGGAGAGGTCAATAGGGGGAAAAGAAAATATATGTAGTACTTTAAACAATAAAGAATTTGAATTAAAAAAAGAGAGTACAGAAACACCTATCCACTTATACATATACTACATATACATTAAAACAGTCTTGTCTGTATATAGCAGAGAGAATGGCAAGGGGTTGCTGTGTTTCAGTGGAAAGGAAGAAAAGGAATCCACCCAGAGTTCTCTCTAGGGAGCAGGAAGGGAGTCAGGAATTTAAAATTAAACCACAGTTCCACTAGCCCCTAAGATGCTTCCATGGGATTCCTGGTCCAAATGTGTTACCAATGAAGGAGCTGGTTGAGAGAAGCATGTGTCCTCCCTCTCCCCACCTAGTTTACTTCAGAGAAGAGGAGCATTACGTATGTCACTCAAGTCTGTATCTGCTGAAATGATGGCATCTTCTTCAGGCTGGGAAGGACCCGGGGTGACAGAAATGGATGTATCCATCACTGTCTGTGGTATGAAATGAAAGGCTTCTCTACTAAGGATGTTATTTTGTTATTGAGCATTCCAGGGTATAACTGGAGGGAAAAAGGATAGTCGTTTAGTCTCAGTGGTTTTTCTCTTCTTGTAGAGATAAGAAGTCTTGTCTTCCTTCTGTGGGCCAGTGTTTCTGATCTCAAAAATGAAATCTCCCCATTTTCCATCTACTAATGTGATTGTATAGGACTAAAGAAACCATATCTGTAGAAACTTTTGAGATGTAATGAAGTGGAGAACGCCTGCTCTCTCCCTGGCAGGTAGAAGACTTCTTATAGGGAGAACTCCTTTGCTGGGGGAAGGTCTTGATAAAACTGCTTGAAATGGAAGTTCTATGGACTCCAGGTCTTTGGAGAAGGCCTCCGTTGATCCCAGGTAAAATGTAATTTTTTTTCATCCTTCTTAAAGGGAGAAGAATATAGAAAAAGGGAGATGGAGATGAGAGAAGAGGACAGAGAAGAGGAGAAAGTAAATGGCCTGAAATCCCATGATACCACTTATCCTCAAGGAAGAGTGAAATCTAATAAACACTTGGTGTGAGAGTGTTTGAGGGATGTGTGTGGGAACAAGTGATGAGATTTGAATGTCACCTCATGGGGACATGGAAAAAGCAGATAACACATGCATGTTCAGGGTGTGGTAACAGAGATGATCTTAAGAAAGGAGCTCTTTGAGAAATTGCAGATATAGTGGAGGGGACTAAGCTTGTCCCAAACATGGACCTGGAATCTCAGCCAACTTTATGTGGATTTCTGAAGGATAGGGAGACCCCTGGCCTCAGAGTCATTGAGTGCTATTGAAGCGGGGCTGGGTCTGAATTTCAGGAAGTGATGTTTTCTCAGAAAAGCTGATAAGGTTACAATATGGTGTGGCTTAAATTAAGGGGTGGGCTTAACACTCCTTAAAGTGTTGTCTAAAATTCTAGTCTTAAAGTTATACAATTGTATGTTCATTGAATAACAGAGTAAGAGATCTCTGAAAGGTTTGGCTTGTCCTCTAGGTTTTTCAACATTTATATGTTACTAGAGGCCCAGTTCACAGATTCATGCACCAGTAGGGTCCCTCAGCCTGTCCTGTGCCCTTTCACAATCTGGGACCCCTCGAGGGATGTCGGAGGCCTGGTGCACAGATTCGGCCCCACCTCCACAGGCTAGGCAGAGGGACCCCACCGGTGCACGAATCCGTGTACTGGGCCTCTAGTATGCATATAAGATCTTTGGTTAATCTCTTTCTACCCTTCCTCCTCCCCCCTTCCCTCTAAGATTCATCAGTCTGTTCCATGTTTCCATGCCTATACGTTGAGTGTCTGCCCCCTGGTGGTCAGTGCACATCATAGCTACCAGTCGAACGATCAAAAGGTCTAACGGTCTTTTGCCTATCTCTAAAACTCTACAAAAAAAAATTGGTTTTGCCTCATAATTCATTCTTTAATGGTTTTAGAACAATTATCTACTGCTATTAAAATGTGTATCAACATCAAAGGTTTATCCTTTTCTATATGGTTCTTATAGCTATCACTATAAGCAAAGAATTTACTACTATGTGATGTTGAACTTGACATTTCTTTTAGCAACATTAAAAAAATAATAATGTAGCCCTAACCGGTTTGGCTCAGTGGATAGAGTATCAGCCTGCGGACTGAAGGGTCTCAGGTTCGATTCTGGTCAAGGGTATGTACCTTGGTTGTGGGCACATCCCCAGCAGGAGGCAGCTAATTGATGTTTCTCTCTCATTGATGTTTCTAACTCTATTCCTCTCCCTTCCTCTCTGTAAAAAGTCAATAAAATATTTAAAAAAAATAATAATGTAGAACCCCCCCCCAAAATAAAATAATAATAATAATAATAATAATGTAGTAATTCACTGAAAAAAATGCCTAGCTTTCAGGTCAACAGAGGAAAATAAGAAAGCTTTATCTTAAACTCCTCTTTAAGAGGAGTTTTTGCTTGCTTTGCTTTATTGTGCTGCCTGTATGTTGGAAATCAGATACTGAAAAGTCTGTAACATTTCAGGATGTGAATGGTGTCAAGTCCACTATACAGGTGATCAATTACACCCAAATCAGCAGTAACCCTGGTGGCGAAGAGTCAGTTTGAGAAGAGCTTATTTGGATGCCTCTTTTGCTAAGTGCAGACCACGTTCTCCTGAACGCACTTCATGAAGATGGACTTGCATCCAAGACGGCTAACAGAGTGGTCACTGCACAGAGGTCCCTGAAATAGAACTTTACCCATCAACTGTGGAGAAGCCAAATGTGTGAGTCTGTTTCATCTCAAATAAAAGCTATCCTTCAGGGCCTCCTTCAATGAGAGGCTTTCCCCAGAGCCCATGCTCAGGCTGAATCACCCTCCGGGCTCCTCCAGGCCACTCTTTCCACATCAGTAGAATCCATCCGGCTTCTCACCATGATCCCAGTCTCCACGATGGTGCACATGCTTAACGATTTGTTTTTACAAATTACACTCTGCTTCTATCCTAAGGGGTAAATAAAAGACGTTTTAATTAAGACAATTGTAAAAAAATCAATCAAAAATTAACAATAAGTCAAACAAAACACAGGAAACAAAGCACCATGTAAGCAAAATAATGCCTTGTAGGAGTCCCAGGACTAAATTAGCAGCAAATGGGAGGCATTCATCTTTCAACTGTATTTACATACTACTTAACATTTATTTCTTCACCAACGCACAGTATGTTTCATGTAGACTTCCCATTAGAATTTCCTGACTTCTTCTACAAACAACTTTATTTCTTAAGCACACTATATCTACTTAAAAAGATTTTTCTTCTCCTGTGAGAAACTATCAACTAATAATGCTTCCAATGTCTTATGACCTTGATAACAGTAAAGTTTCTCTAACTAGAAACAAACATTTAATTTGAGCAATCACCATTTTACTCATTTAACTCATCTATTTATAGCTCTCCTTAGTATTTGAAACAATTGAAAAAGCTTTTCCTCATTGAAACTCATCTCCTTGTCCTACCTTGTTATTTTCTTTGCCCCATTCTTCTAACTCTTTGGCTGTTCTAGGTTAACTAAATGGAATATTTGTGTCATGAAGTCTTGAGGACAAGGCAACTAGCTATGGTGTTTAACATGCAGCAAGTGTGTAATAATTGCTTAGAAAGAAGGAACACGTTAATGAAAGAGTGAATGAATGAATGAATGAATGAGGGCACTCACCTATTCTAGAGCCAGGAACACCCTTATATAAATCCAGTTTATATAGCACTCGAGGAGCTGGAATCTGGATTTCTGAGAAGTGGGCAAACTGGGATTTGTGTGGTCTTATCCTTATTCACTATTTTGTCAGCCATGTTTGTTATCAAACTATCATCTCCCAGCCCAGAACTCTACCTTCTGAATTTTGCTTTTTGATTCTGGGGTTGGGATCTGCAAAACCTAGTTGTTCTCTGAGGGTGAGTCCCAAAAGGTGGCACGAGGGGAACTGGAAGGCTGGAGAAGGAAGAAGGGACACACATCTTTAAGATAGCTCACTGTCCTGCCAGCTGGCCTCTAGCAATGCTTCTCTGTCCTAGAGCCACAGTCAGCTCATTTCTAGATTTCCCCATGTTATGTTCTCAGTACCTGCCTCAGAGACAGCAGCACTGGCTCAGTAGCATCTTCCTTAGAGAGATGAGTCCCAGCATCCTGGATGCCCCGATACTTAAGGCAGCAGCAACACCTTGCAAACACCCCTTTCATGTAATTGGGCTCCACCTCTCAGCTTCTATTTAAGCTCTGTAGATAACATCTACAGCTCAGTAAACTTCCTTTTGCCTCATAGTGATTGTAACTGTGCTTTCACAAGGCAGCCTCAAATATGTGTTGAACTGAATTTCCATTTTCTTCAGTTGAACATCTTTCTAGTTGAACGTTAGGTTTCCACATGAAGATGGAGGAAAAAGAAAAATAGAAGCGAGGCCTTTTATAGCCTTGTAGTGCCTGCCAATGACACATGCACACTGACCAGCTTTGATGTGCTTCTCTGGGTTCTTGATTTCCACTCAATCCCTTAGCAATTCTTTCCAGCAAAGTGAGTTTTCTTTCATGGCGCCTCCTCCATTGTGCTGCTGTCTGTCACCTGGAAAGAAAGGTATCATTTGATTTACAATAAAATAAAAGATAAACCATTGAAATAGTGTCCAACAATTCACACACAACATAAGCAAAATGACCCCATCCTGAAAAGCAAGAAATACTCAAGATAGGTGAGCCTAAATTTTCTCACAAAAAAATTTATTTTCTTTGAAAAATCATCATTTCAGCGAAGGAAAGAAGTCAGTATATTTAAAAGCACTCAGTACATCTTGTTGGCTCACTGAGTATCTAATCTCAAGCCATCTCAGCTCATCAGATTGTTTTGAAATGTTAAATTCAAAGGGAAATACTAGTGCATTTATCCACAATGGGCAGGCTAAGTAGAGTTTTAAAAACACACATGACTTTGTGATATTTCCCAATAACATTCTTTCCTGTCTTTCAGAAACTCCTTGTTGATTTTGACATCTTGATTTTGGGATGAAAACACAATGTTAGTAATTTGAACATTACAGTGAATTCTCAGAATTTCAAAATACAGAATCATATCAGGTACAATATGACAAACTGTCACAAAATTTGAATTTTTGCTCTCTTTTTCAGCTACCAAAGAGAGGGTAATGACATTCACTGAAATATCTAAAAATGGTGGGGGCATTTGAAAGATAAGTGTAGACACAATCTGTTACCAGAGTGAGGTACATCCTCCTCAGCAGACATAATGCCAAGTAGAATGGCTCAATGGGCAGAATGTAGGACACACTGAACAATGAACTCACTTGGTCAGGTAATGTCATGTGGCATGTGGGGACGTTTATATGCTATGGTGAGCAGGTGATGGTGTGTCTGACACATTTAAAGCATATAGTTAAGATTGAGGAACACTTTGATCATACACTGAAATGTCAGCTGTGTACAGTTCTCCCTAACCTTTTAAAAATGTAAGTATAGAGGTCTTAAATTCTCCCAAGTGCAAGAGAAATAGGAGTTGTAATTTTGACTTGTCTGGAATTAATAAAAATTTAACACACTAGGGGTTCCTTAATTCAGTCTCTTTTAGCTTTTACCTTTATTACAAAAAAAAAACTTTTGGGGGTATAAAATTACATCTTAGGGGAGAGTATTCTGGATTAGATCTTCCATTAGGTACACATGATTTTAAACTATTAAATGCTGAAAAAATGCTCATTCCTTCTTAACCCTCAGCTTCCCTTCTATCAAGGCAATAACATGGGCAGAATGAAAGCCAGACATGCACAAAAGAAACAAAAGAAAAGAAAGGAAAGAACATGTGAATATTTGAAAAGCAAATACTATAATCACACTTCAATGTGGGGCTGACATAAATATTTCTTAGCTTGTCAAAAACAATATAGATCGTTGTATTAAGATACTCAAAATACATTAAAACTTTCTATCAATTCAATGTAAGAGCATTAATGACCCCTCTTTAAATGATCAAAACTCGGTAACCAAAAAATTTTAAAAATTTAAATCTTTACATTTATAAATGCACCTCACTCATAATTCCATATCAAAGCTCTTCTCATTTGGACCCCTATTTTATAAGTTATATTCCTATAACTTCTCTCATGTACTCAGCTTGCTTCTGCACATGATCCATGGGACACAGTTCTCATCCTCTCTGTGCTTTCCTTT
Source organism: Myotis myotis (assembly GCF_014108235.1). Taxonomy (NCBI): domain Eukaryota; kingdom Metazoa; phylum Chordata; class Mammalia; order Chiroptera; family Vespertilionidae; genus Myotis; species Myotis myotis. Next base: position 48,953,206 of record NW_023416401.1, read on the forward strand.
ATTCTCTTCAATCACACATGAAATATGCATTGCCCAGACATACTGACAGTGAAAGGGGCAGTGGGTGGCTGTCTACAATTGCATATCTCCTCCTCTTCTCACTTTTGGGAAAGGGTGTTCAGTGGTAATATCACCCCTTCAGGTATGAAGGGAGTAGGCAGTGAGGGGCTGATGAAGTTTCACTATGTTGCTGGGAAAAACATGTCGTTCTTATTGTGGGAGGGCCAGCTTCCCTGGGTCTTGACCCCCTTAGTTTCTTTCTCCTTTTTTGTCCTTTCTGATTTTTTGTTCTCTCTCCTTTCCCTGCTAAAGAGGCTCTCCCTTTTCCTGATCTGGGACAGGAGGGAGTAGGGAGAGTCAGCCTCTATCAGCCTTCTGTCACTCTCCCTTCATTTCCGTAGGTTTTAGAAGCTGTCTGCAAAAGATACAGTTTGCCTGAGGCCTCTGGACACAGTATTAGGTCTAAGGGGAATTCAGATGATTACTTTTATCCACCACTGAAATCAAACATAGAGGGAAACTAAAAAGCTGCAGCAACAGAAACAGTAAGATAAGGCCGCAAAAAAATGAGTTTACATCCAGAAGGGGAGATTTACATGAGGTGTCAGAGGACATGCTTGGGAAAGCCAACACAGAAGAAAGTGTGGGGTCTCCATTATAAAGGGGTTAAAAAAAAACTTTGGATTGCAATTGGACTAAATGTAAGTGCTTGGAAGCAGGGGACTACTCTAGATGGCTTCTGACATTTTTCTCTCCTAGAATTCTATTTTTAGGAGCCGTCAATCAATCTCTTGCAGAAAAATATGAAATGTTCATATCTATTCACCTCTACGTCCAGTTTGAAATTCATCTAGGTTGTCAAACGTAATCATAGAGTATTCAGGAAGTAAAGTTTTAACCAGCAAGGTTTAAAGTAAAGTATGTGTTTACAGCAATGATGTTTCCATCAGTATAAAATTCTTATATTCTAGCCCTTACATATACCACAGTTATAATTATGTAAACATAGACTGTCATCAAAGTAAAAAAATCTAAACTTCCTGAATATAGCAAATTAATATAGGTAGGGATATCTAGCTAGCTAGCTAGCTAGCTATGGAATAAACAAAAACAAACAAACCCACATTGAAAATCAGCATCAAAAGTTCTGGGTTCTGCCTGACTGGTGAGGCTGAGTGGTTGAGTGTTGGCCTATGAACCAGGAGGCCATGGTTCAATTCCCATTCAGCACACATGCCCAAGTTGTGGGCTTGGTCCGCAGTAAAGGGCGTGCAGGACACAGCCAATTGATGATTCTCATCAATGATGTCTCTCTCTCTCTTTCCCTTTCCCTTTATCTCTGAAATCAATACAAATATATAAATAAAACCAAATTCTGGGTTGTAACCCAGAATCACTTGCTAATTGACTTTAGGAGAACCTTTTAGCCTTTCTTGGTCTCCATTCCATTATTGATAATATGAGAAAATCAGGTGAGTATCTATCATATGATGCCCTCGAAGGTGTGAATCTTCTAGTTCCTTGGTTATTCATGAATGAACAGGTGTGATGAGCTGACCTGAGCTACACAGACCCTTTCGCATTCATAATGGGGAAGAAGAAAGCATGCATTAAAAAGTAACTATCTCTATTATTACTTATTACTGAGAGTAAGATGTCTAAGAGTAGACATTCCTGGGCCCTGATGTTCAAATATATACCCAATTCAATAGATTAGCTCATTGTGTTTACTAGAGGTGCTATGAGCAGAATGTTTGTTCCAACCCCCAAATTCATATGTCGAAGCTCTAATCCATAATATGAGAGTATTTGGAGGCTGAATCTTTGGAAGGTGATTAGGTCATGAGAGTCAAGCCCTCATGAATGGGATAAGCATCCTAGGAAGAAGAAACACTAAAGAGATGATCTCTCTCGACACCATATGAGGACACAGCAAGATGGTGGCCACCTACAAATCAGGAAGAGTGCTCTCACCAATAAACCATACCGGCACCCTGATCTCACACTTCCCAGCTTCCAGAACATTACATTAGTAAAATAAAAATAAATTAAACCACCAGTCTATAGTACTATGGTATTTTATTAAATCAGCCACAACTAACTAAGACAAGTGGTCAACAGTTACTCTATTTTTGCAAAACAACTACACTATAAATCAATGTGTTTGGCCGCCCCCCGACTCCCTCCCTTAACCCAGCCATTGAACTCCTACCTGGGAACTCAGGACTCCTACTAAATAAGGTCAACAGAGCTGTGTGCTACAAGTAATTATTTTCTGCTCTCTTTCTCTCTTGAGTATTATCCAAATCTTCTATTAGTACTTTCTTCATGAGCTTCAGTCAATTGTTTTTCCTTTTTATCACCTCACAATTAAACAAGTGGATGCTGACTTTTGTCTTCCTCTGTGATGAAAATCACAGGTCTGAAGCAAGCATGTCAAACTCGCGGCCCACAGGCCTCATGTGGCCCACAATGAATATTTTTGTGGCCCAGCCAATATAATGGTATGTAAGAAATATTTTAACAAAATTTCATAACTTAATTTGTACAATATTCTTAATTTTTACAATTAATTATACATAATTATTAATAATGAACTACAATGCTCGCTAATGACTGATAACTATACTCATGTTGCATTCATTTCCCTTATGCTCCTTACTCACAGGAACACCATTTCTCTCCACTAATACTAGCAGAGAATATTTTAGCAGCCAATTGCCACATCATTAGTCTTGGACTGACTTATTTGGTATGCACAACATGAAATATTTCGCTTTCGGAGAACAAGAAAAATAGGTTTATTTGTGTTACGTTTATTAATTTGTGCAGTTACTCAGTGTCTGGTAAGTTAATGTTAAAGAAAAAATATTAATTTTTATGAAAATGTTCTATTATTTTATGTTAACGATTACTCATTTGTTTCAGCCTTGTATTCAGCATGTCTCTATCAAAATAAACTTATGTTTCTATGAAAACTGAAGCTTTTTTTTTTTTTTTTGCGGCCCACATAACCTTAAACTTTGTTTATTTGGCCCATGTTAGCCTTTGAGTTTGACATGCTTGTTCTGGAAAGTCAAACAGAACTTTATTTCTGCAGTCTTCAATCCTTAGCCATTTCAGAATCCTTTGCTATCAGGTTCTTTACACATTCTTCTCAGTTTGGTTTATGCTTATTTGAACTTGGCTTGTCTTTATTTACACATTTGACACTCTTGGTTTGCTCAGGCTTGAAATCACCCAGTGTTTCCTCACTTTTGCAGGCTGCCTCCCTCATTGCTTCCTTGCTTTTTTTAAATCTGAAATGTTGAATAAATTATACTTGGCATTTAACATATGTACACAGTGAATAGAGAATTAGACTCCATTGTCTATAGTCTTAACTGGAACAAAGATCCATGTTTTCTTTGGTTTTCATTGTCTACTGCTTTCATTGCTGAATCACAGAATGAGCTCTTCTTTGCTGGGGGCAAAGCAATGCTTACTGACCCATTGATGTGTTTAATTTAGAACTCAATCATGACATGATCTTTGTCCTCTAGGAACCCAGAAGCTAAATTCAGACTATAAAGTCTAGAGGTAATGAGATTGATCCTCTTTACACTCTTCAAAGTCCCAGGAAAATTGAAGGTGCACTAAGTAAGAAAGCAGGAATTTGTGAGCAGAGAGGAGAATGTGAAAGGAGAAACTGGAGTTAATATTCCTTCCTCACACAACCAACAAGTATTTCATGAAGGAGACCAAGAGCTCCAAGAAAGTGGATGCTTTACCAAGATCAGCCTACCTTTCCCACTGGCTTCCCTAAACTTCAGATGGGTTTCTTCCTCACTCTATGACCCTACCCTCCCTATTCAGAGCATTTGTTTTAGAAAACTTGTAATTGCAATCACGTCTCTGTCTCTGTTCCTTTGAAATGCAGATAAATCTTCTCCAGCCTGCTTGCCAGTTTTGAAACCCAGGAATGTCTTCCTCAAGGACCTGGGTGAGATCTCTTTGAAAGGTAAGTATCAGGAAAGATAGAGCCCCTATGCTCTACTCTCCATGGAAGGGGGAAGCCTAACTTCAATACATGTGAATTAGCCAACAGGAATGATCTGGTCACATTGACCAGCCTTCCCACTAACGTCTTCCTGGACTTTTGCATCAGTTCACTCCAGCACTTAAAAATCTTCCCATTTGTCTGGTTACAGAGAGTGAGTTAAGTTCAATCTTCCCCTATTGCAAGAGTCTTGAATTAAGTCCTCCTTGTCTGTTTAACTCTGGTATATTTTAATGTGACAATTACTGGGCAAGCACCTGCCATGTACAACACCTGGGCCACATATTTGCAAGACAACAGAAGTGAGATTCAGTGTAAATAATTTATAAGTCCAAGTCAAGTGTTTATTTTTATCATTTTACAAATTGAAATGTTCACAGTGAAAGTAATATTCCACCAGTTCCAAGTCTCAGACAGATAAGCTGGAAGCATCGTGGAAACTCAGCTCAGCCAAGTCCTCAAGGAGCAGGGAGGGCTGCAGTTCAGATTCACTAAAATGAGGTGAGATTGACTTGGCGCTTGCAGATCTCCAGGAAGCAAATGAGAATATCAAATAGTTAAAAACCACAAAAGAGGTCCATGAGTGAGCCAGGCAGCTTCGGTGTCTCATAACTGTTGCTCAACTACTCTTTTATGTTGATGTGCTCTGAAGCAGCAATGGCCACCCTGGGATGAGGCAAGGCTAGCACTTTAGCAACACAATCGCTGACATCCAGGAAGCCTAATCAACAGCTAACAAGGGAAGATGGGGAGCTGGCAGAGGTGCAGAACCAGTGACATTATTCTCTGTCACTAACAAAAACAGTTGTATACAAGGAGCCTCCCATAACCTTTTGGCCTTAGCTCCCAGCCCAGGCTCAGGGAGGCCTGTAGGGCAACATGGTTTCTCTCCAAAGGTTTTCCTGGGTCTGCCAGCTGAAAGTGAGTGGCATTGCTTTATTGTGATGAGGTTACACTAGTTTTAGCCCAATACTGTGGCATGAAATCAATCAGAAGGAGGAGGAGGAGGAGGAGGAGGAGGAGGAGGAGGAGGAGGAGGAGGAGGAGGAGGAGGAGGAGGAGGAGGAAGAGGAGAAAAAAAGGTTCTGTGAGGCTGGATCCTTATCTTACCTACTGTGATTCTTGTCAAAAGCTAGAAGGATACTTGGTGCACAGTAGGTCTACCCAAGTTGTAATGAAGAGAGAGAAAATGTAAGAGGCAGAGAGAAGGGGGAGAAAGAGGGAGGGAAGGGAGAATAAAAAGAAGCAGAGATTATGTTTAGAAAGCAGAATTTCCCACAGTTGGGGATCACACTCTGCACTTCTTGAAAGCTTTTGAACAGTTATGATGTTTACACCACAAATATGCTGTCAGTTTCTCTGGAATCCAAGCCATTTTATTCAGGAGATGGGGATGGGAAGCTGTGTTTACACCATGTTTGCATCACAAATGTCATCACCTTTGCTTTCTGTTAGCACATTAAATTCTTTATCTTTAAAGCTTATAAAGTGTTTCTTTCTGATTCTAAAGATATATTGCTGGTCTTTCTGCTGAATTGATCTTGACAGTTCAGCCCAGGGTAAATTCCAATAACATACACAGGAGCATGTGTATGGAAAAAGAAAGTCAAGGAAATACTGGATAAAATGGCCCATGCAGGCTTTCAGCATCTGAATAAACATGAGTCTTGATTATCATTCTGAGACTTCTGCAGGATTTTTTTTTATTATTATTATTTTGCTTCCTGTCTAGTTACCAAAGCAGTGATACACAATGAGATATGAGTTCATAAGCCTTGAAGGCATTCTTGTCGGGCCCTGTGGATAAAACACGGTTCTAGAATTCAGCATTATTCCAAAGGCCAGAGAGCACTTTTCAGAATACTCACAACGCCTATGAGGGAGTTCCCCAGGGAGCAGAGTCAGTGCACAATTGCATTCTGCACAGAGGTGCTGGTGTGAGCCCAGAAACTGACCAACCTTGATATGAACAGCAAAGTATCAGCTCACGACCCAGTGACCTGGTTACAATGCTACTTCTCCAACACAGTTGTAGTTTAGCCAAAGGATAACCAAGTCAGACAAGCATGTGTTACCCGCCCCCCACCCCCCCACCCATCCCCAAAAAAACGGGCCAGACAGCAAAGTCAAAGGCTAAAACTGACGGAAAGAATGTTGGATTTTAGTGCATTCAGAGAAGATGATTTTTTTAAATGACTTCTGTACAGGAGTAGAGATGCTTTTTAGGTAGCACTCAACCTGGAAGTCATTTCCCCCAGGCAAACACAGTGGCAACCTATATAATTCCACCCACTCTTGTTCTGTACAACAGAGAGACCTCAGGACAAGGGGGCACCAAAAAAGAGGACATTCCTAAGTACTAAGAGCTGGTGATTAAAAGCTGGGTGAGGGTGGAGGTGAGTGCTTCAGTTTTTCAACTATATGGAACAGCCAATGAGGACTCCACACTTATAGTATGACTCAGTATTACAGACCATAAAATGTAAGATTTTTCTGCAATTAGCAATAAGAAAATAAGGTATAGAATGCAAAAGGTGTGGGACCAAAAAAAAAGCACAGGAAAGGAAGAGAATTAGTGGATCTTCAGAAACAAAATAAGCAATGAAAGAGGAGCTCAGAGGAACCAGTATGAAGCAATTCTCATATTCTGATTTTTTGTGATATTAAAAAATCTAAGTTATGAAAACCCTGTGGATAAATCCAAACCATGTTATGTGAAAGAAAGTGGAGATAAATAAGTAAATGCTGAACAATTCTATTTCTATAAAATTCATGAGTAGACAAAACTAATGCTTAGAGATGGGATTTAGAAGGTGGTTAGTTTTGGGGTAGGAAGGATCGGCTGGAAAGGGGCATAAGAGCTTTAGGAGGAAATGAATACCCACCATGTCCTGACCTAGGTGTGGTTACACGGGTGTACATATGCACATAAAAACCACACAGCTGCACATTTAAAAAGAAAGAGGAACACCTGACTTTGGTGGATCCCACTGCCACTCTCAATTAGCCTTTGCTCAGACTAAATCTGATGGTTAATTGTATGAGTCACCTTGGCTCCACCCTACTGCCCACATATGTGGTCAAACATGGATTTTTCTGGGAAGCTGTTCTGGAATGAGATTAATAGTTAAACCGGTGGACCTTGTTTAAAGCAGACTGTCCTCCCTAATGTGAATGGATAATATCCAATCAGTTGAATGTCTGACTAGAACAAAAGACTGACTTCCCCAAGCAGGAGGGAATTCTGCAGCTGAAGGACTCTGAACCTAAATTGTGACATTGACTTTTTTCTGGATCTTCAGCCCACCAGCCTACATTGTAGATTTTGGACTCGCCAGAGTCCATAATCATGTGAGCCAATTCCTTAAAATAGGTCTCTTTCTCTAAATATACACACATCCTATTGGTTCAGTTTCTCTGGAGAAGTAGGTCAACTGTCTTTACAGAATAATACCTGCACGAGGGCCACTCCCAGCTAGAGAGGCACATTTCCCACTCCTGCTTCCTCAGAATTAAACAAAATTAAGCCATCCTTGCACATTTACTTCTATTAGCCCCATTCAGCATTTATCGCATTGTGTGTCTCCATAAATATGAAAAGGCTATCCCAGTTGAGGCACTTAACTTCAAAAACACATGAGGGGATGAAGAGTGTTCACTAAACTAGCATTCAAAGACACTGGTATATTTAACAAAGCTTATATTTAAGATATGTTTGGAAAAGTACTTTGGAAAGTACAGAGTCAATACTCAGCTCAGCTGTTTAAACACACCAAAGTACACACACACACACACACACACACATACACACACACACAGAGAGAGAGAGAGAGAGAGACTAGTGTGCACATCAGAAGAACCACCATTTGTAAAGCAGATTAGCACATGATCATCTCTCAATGAGCTGAGCCTCTGGGTAATGCACATAGATCTCAGAGGATAGAAAAAAAAGGATCCCAGTTTTCCAGTTTCATGGGCCTTAATTCTCCATCTGTTGTTTGATTAATGGGGTAGGTTTGCCACCACTCTGCCCTGCAGTCAAAGGTAAAGCACACTAATGATGACCGATAGGTTGAGAGTAAAAATGGGGAAGAGGAGAGTTGGTGATACTTAGGCAGAGAGCTGAAAAGCATCCATCTCTTTTAACTCAGATGCTAAAACTGTGGAGAAAAAGATTTTGATTTCTTTCTTTGCTCACAGGTGAGAACTTGAGGAAACTTCCTGAATTTGTTTCAATCATTTTGGATATTCAAGAAAAGGAAATGAGAATTTTGAGCAAGTGTAGTGTGTGTGTGTGTGTGTGTGTCTATCTGTGTGTCTGTGTGTGTGTGGTATGTGGGTTTGGAGGGGAACTGGGAAATGCTTCCCTGTATGTGGCTGGCTCTGAGCCATCCAGGGACTTACCCTGCCACTCTCATTCTCTGCTTCATTCATTCTTAGTTGCTTGCTTTTCAGCAGACCTTCTCAGCAACTACAGTGAAAATAATACAATATGACAGCTCAAAACTGGCAAGAAAACTGGTGTATGCCCATAAAAACAATTTATATTTCAGGCCAACTTGTCCCAGGGTACTTTTTGTCAGTTTTCCTTGTTCAAATCCCTGTTATTTCTGCTTGAAACCACTCATGTCGTAACCATATTTTAAAAACGAAAACTAAGAAGATGAAATGGATTTGACTGGGGTAGGAAGAAGAGAAATAATGGCAGGAGTGAAAAGAGCTCGATAAAATGAGCTTTGTATTTTGTTTTTAGTCCATCAAAATCTGCCCTTAACGCTGGTGTGGAATATAGTGTGCTGACTGGTGGCTCTGGCAGTCTTATCTGCGTCAGTTTTTCTGTGCTAGTTTCTTAGATTGAATATGTAGATGACCAATGTATTGTGAGCAAGCAGAATCTATACCGATCCCCATGCTAATATCTTCCTAGAGAACCTGCCACCCTTTCTCTAGGGCTGTGTATGATCCCAAAATGTGATCTTTCATGAAGCAGCATCCCCACTGATACATGCAGAGTCAGTGTACCCTTGAGGAAACACACCCTTACAAAGCTTGGGGTGGGACCAAGCCCAGGGTCACCACACCCTCACCCACATGGAGTTGATGAGGAAATACATTAGGGAAGTTACATTAGTTTAGATTCTCGCTGGTGACATCAAGACATCCCAGATGGACACTGATGGATTTTTCTTCAGAGAAATCCAGAGAAATGATGGGCTGAGAGGCTGTAATTCCCAGATAGTATCCTGTTTCTCATCAAAATAAGTGTTTGCTTTCACCATTTCATTCAAATCAAAATGTATGGCAGGCCTGTTTGAATGGGGGCTCTTTCAAACCCAACCATTTCTCCATGACAAATATGGCAGATAGCATGGGAAAGGGGGCCGAGGATGGAGGAGTGTCAACATTGAAATGCATTTCCGCCTATATAAAATGGGCTTTCTCAGCAGCAGGAGATAATTGGTAAGGTGATTCCTTGTAGATCATTATTCCATTGATACAAATATGTTATGGATTAAGACATTTCTCTTCAGACCTAACAACATACAGGGAACGACTAATATGAAATTATTAGCTTATATGAACTTCATGAGTCCTTTCCTTTTGCTTAAAAATGAAATTGAAATAAATAAAATGAGCCTTGTATTTTGTTCGCCTTTAAAAATTATCAGGAAAAAAATAATTCACATGTACATTTAATTACTTGCTTTTGGTGGACCAGTGAGATGATTATAACCATTAAATATAGTATCCCAAATTCATTGTGAACACCCTGTAGGTCTGTTAGGTGAATGATCACCTGTTTGGAATAATTAGATGGCTCCCTGCAGAGGAGGAAAATGAAACAGGTGTAAGAGAAGTTATTTTATTCTTTAAGTAAGAGCAATTGTTAAGATTAATGGAAAGAAATGGAATATATACAATAGGACATGATTAATAGTTGAAACTGGGAAATGACAGAGCTCCGGGGGGGGGGGTGTTTTGGGTTTCTGTTGGGAACTCAAGGGCATTTATTGACAAGTAGAACCTCAGAGGAGAGCAGATTTGGGCCAGGGCAGGCTGGACTATGTGGTGTGGGAAGAGCGTATGTGCATTTTCAGGCTTGTTCAGTTTGTAATGCCCTTAAAACATCCAGGGGAGGTGAAAAGTCAGCAGATCAGAAACTCAGAAGATAGACCCTAACAGCAGATATTGTTTAAATTATTAACTTCTGTGGGATATGATACATAAATGAATGATAGAGGGAAAAGTAGAGGGGTGGATGGATAGATAGAAATATAGATAGAGAGATAGATGGAGAGAACCAAAGGATTAAAAGACAGAAAGACACAGAGAGAGGTTGATAGCAGAATGCACTGGTACAAAAAGTTGTGATGGAGCCCTCTTGTCTGTTACACAGAACCTTCCCATTTATCTCTCAAAACACAGCCCAAATGGCACTGAATTCTAATTTTTCATTATGCATAATTTATTTTTTTCTGATACATTCTCATACCTCCCAAACCTGATTTCTGATTCAAAATTCAGTTTTTAACTTGAGGAATATTAAATTCCTTAAAAAAAGAAAATTTTATTTAAGGGGAAAGGGAAATATTTATAAGGTTTATGAAACATTGATTCAGGTTTTATTGTTCCTATGTCTGTAGGTTTAGTAAAACAATGACTGAAAGCAGTTAAGTCTGCTCTTGTCATAGACTACTAAAATGACTTTATATTTCACTTCATTATTCTTTTCTTCCTAATGGAGTATGTGGTTCAAAACATTTAGCTTCATAAACCAAGATATCTTTATGTTAAATGTTACCACATTAGTTTTAGTTCAGAAAGGAAACGTGTTAGCTTAAGAGACTGGATTCAAATAAGATCTCTCTCTCTCTCTCCTCTCTCTCTCTCTCTCTCTCTCTCTCTCTCTCTCTCTCTCTCACACACACACACACACACACACACACACACACACACACCACACTATTATGGACATGCATATACACACGCACACACACTTTCCAATTTCCAAAGCAATTTAATGTTATACTGCTGTTTCTCTCTCAGTGTGGACTTGATAAATCATTTACATCTACTCTTGATGAAAAGAGACAGTGAGGGGCAACCTAATGTATTGGACTAATAATCATCAGATTCCCTTGTACTTACATAACCTCCTGATTCCAGGAAACTCTAAGTACCTTACTGCCGGGGTCCAACCCCAGCAGGTCCAGGGGTCCCCAGAGGTGTGGACAGAGTCGGCGAAGAAGGAATGACACGGAGACAGTGTTCAGTTGATCAGCAGCCTAGCCAGGATCTCTAGCCAAGTTCTGTTCAGGATCTCCAGCGAAGTTCTGGTTAGGATCTCCAGCCAGGTTCTGTGTCCATGTTCTCTTGCTAGGTTCTCCAGGTTCTCCAGCCAGGTTCTGTCCAGGTTCTCCAGCCAGGTTCTGTCTCTAGGTTCTTCAGCCAGGTTCTCTCACTAGGTTCTGTGTCTAGGTTCTGTGGCCAGTTTCTGTCCAGGATCTTTTGCCATGTTCTCTCCAGCGAAGTTCTTTTGTCTCTAGGTTCTGTGTAGGTTCTGTGTCTAGGTTCTGTCCAGGATCTTTTGCCATGTTCTCTCCAGCGAAGTTCTTCTGTCTCTATGTTCTGTGTAGGTTCTATGTCTAGGTTCTGTGTCTCTTGGTTCTGTCTTCTAAGTTCTGTCTTGTTACATCTGTATTTATACCAGTTGATTCCAATCCTATCAATCTCTATTCCAAAGGTTAGGGCGTTTCTTGTCTCCATTCCAGGGAGTAAAGATTATGTAGCTTAAGCATGATTGTTCGTAGTTAAAGTGATTAATTACCCACCTGGCACTTAGTAAGAGGTTTTATTCCCTCCCTAACTTTAGGGGAAAATCCCTACCTGGGGAAACAACCTTTCTCAGAGAGGTGACCTTGGTTAAAACACATAGTGCCAAGAAGGTGAGCAAACATATTAAGAACAGTATGCCATATATGCCAGGTCCCTTGAAACATCAAGCATGGACCGGCTCCCGGCACCTTACAGATATTATCTCATTAATCCATAAAGCATCAGTGTGAAATGGATAGCAAATAGTATGCTCTAGTTGGTGCAGAAGCTATAGAGATGATGATTATAATACATTGTGTTTGTGGAACATCCTGTGCTGAGGTGTTCAGAACATTTTGCGGACGCTATCAGAGGAACTGCCTGATCTTCCTGAGAGATTGGCATTGAGCAAACATTGGCTTCCTTCAGATGAGTATGGAAAACGAAGGCATGCACAGTGATTTATTCAATTGTGCCAGTAGGGACAGAGTCCAAAACATTTTCCCCCCTGTGTACTTGGTGTTCTGAAACATGGCTATTATTATTTATTTAATATTCAAATTAGATAGTAGATAGATAAGTAGGTAGATGATATAGAAAAATGGATGGATGGATGTGGGGGTGGGGGAGGAGAGACAGAGAGAGAGAAAGAGAGAGAGAGAACTTAGAATTTCACTCCTGACCTGAACATAGTGATAATTATCATATCATGGTGCTATGCTAACAGACCCAGAACTGCTAATGAAAAAAAAGATGAGGGCTCTAAGTTTAGTACATTTTCAGAATTCTAATGGACATCATTTCCAGAAGCTAATCTAAAGCCTTTATGAGGTAGGTACAGAGGGATAGAAATAGCAATATTGGCGTGATCACTTTGTACAGTATATGATTGTCTAACCATTATGCTGTACCCCTGAAACTAATACAAAATATTGAATATAAACTGTAATTGAAAAATTAAATTAGAAAAAGAAATAGCAATAAATTTAAAAATTCAAATAATGTTCCTATTATAAAGTTTTGAATGCTCAAAAGAATATGTTGCCATTGACTGCAATGATTTTATTTAAGGGGCAAAATAATTTTTGGAGTGGCTGCCTGGGCTTCCTGGTACAGTAATTAAAGTTTGAATTTAGACCAAATTTTTCTCAATTTCTACTTATTTCATAGCACCCCTCCCCCACCTAATTAACAGCATTATATCAACTAGTTCTTTCCATTAGAACATACACTGAGTGGACAGATTATTATGACCACCTGACTTTGTAGGCAAATTAGCTATAATTTTGCGCTGAAGTTGCTAGAGGGCCAGACCATTATAAATAGGGAAGCAGGTTGTTTACCATGACAGTAGAAGTGATTTTTTTCTGAAGATATGGGTAAACAGCGCAATTCAACAGCCTTTAAACGTGGGATATATATATATATATATATAGTATTGTATCTGTGCATTGAAATTCATGTAATTAATGCAATTATTTACTTACAGTATTACTTTTCAACTTTATCTCAAACAGTAGTGTATTTTAAGATGCATTAATAAGAAATTTAAAATGTGGTTAAGTAGAACAGAAAAGAGCCTGTTCTAGTACAAATATAAAAGTAAATTTTTCTAAAATAAATATATCATTTGTTTTAAAATCCATAGTATCAGTTGCAACATCCCATAAAACATCAGATTTGCAAAGTACAGGTTTAATAAATTTAAGTGAAACCAAGTTTATTTTACTAACAAAAAAGTATCAGCATTATTTGAACTTGAAGAAGGAAGCACTCTTATTTTCAAAAATTTTTCTGTGCTTCTCTACACCCCAGTATATTACAGATGTCATTGCAATGTTCTAAATTAAAGGCTACAGGATGAAGCAGCAGAAGAGGGAGATTTTTTCAGTACCACCGACACCATCTTTCTTTCCTTAATTCTGATGTATCTTCCCATGCCACTGAACGATCTATTATTCAGCCTCGGCAAAGCGTGGCCTCAGCAGGAGTTGTCGAGTGCTAAGTGCTTTATGGATCTGAACATTGAGGCAATCTGAAAACAGCTGGGGGGGACCCAGATTGGTTACTCCTTTCACTGTGGCTTGCCAAATATGCATTTCGTGTATGACTTAATGAATTATTTACTTTGGTTGAAACAATCTATTCTTATTAAGGCACATCTGCTGATAATTATGAAGTGTGTAAGCAATGAAAAAATGTATTTTCAAACCAGTAAAAAGAAATTTAGCAACATTGGTAATAGCCAAGCTGAGACTGCATCTCCTCAGTTGTTATCTATATTCAAAATACCTAAAGCCCACCTTATTATCTTGACATATATTAATGTATAATATAAAGAATATCTTAATGATCATATTTAATTAAAATCTAATTATAGCTCCCCCAAAGGATAACAGTCTGAATTTAGTGAATAAATTTTTAAACAACTATTGAACTCTCATTATCACTAATGGTATGAACTCAAAATATTTTTGGAATACCAAGTGATGTAAATTTCCATCTAGATACCAATCACATATTAAGTATAAAATTGCTTTAGAAGGACCAACAATATTTACAAATAAATATTTTTTCCAAGAAAATTCTGATTTGTCTTACACAAAACTTGTATTATTTCAGTGGTATATATATTTTTTCTATTGGCCATGAATATAAATCGTAATCTATAAGAATATAGCAATGGCGCATTGCATTGGAGGAATCTTAGCAATAAACATCTTTGTCCCTAGGTAGTAAAATGAACATTTTAAATGAATTTTGTAATTTTGAGTATGGCTGATACCATTTTGGCCAGAAATAATTTTTTCTACGTTTTTCCTCACCCACCGCATCATAACTCAGCAGGTTTTGTTTGTTTTAGTTTTTAATGTATCCCATAGGACCATCACTTAATAATGCATTCAGTAAATACAAATCTCGAGTGTTCTCTATGTGCCTAGCACTGTGTTGGAAGCTAGGCTGAAAAACTGTGCAAAACCAGACCAGACCCCTGCCTGCTGCAGCTGACTGCCTCATGGGGTATTCCCGTTACCAGTTGCCACTGGGTGTTCCTTAGGGTTACAGTTATGAAGCTTACAGTATAGGCATTAGCTCGGTTTTAGCATTTACCAGAGTATTTTGCTGAATAGTGCCTATGACTATTTCCCCTCCTTATTTTTGCTTTCTTGAACCTGGTTTCTGCAGCTCAAAGCACAGAGCATGGTATGGAGGCATTAACCCAGCTGAGCTGAAATGTGATCTCCAGCACGTCGACACAGCATAGGAGCCAGTGCTGACCTGTTCTCCCTCTGCGTTATCCCACAGTCCTCTGCTCACCTTTCCATTAGAGCATGTGTCTGACTGGGTTGCAATCACCAGTTAATATCAATGTTTGGTATTCAAGGA
Organism: Myotis myotis; assembly: GCF_014108235.1. Taxonomy (NCBI): domain Eukaryota; kingdom Metazoa; phylum Chordata; class Mammalia; order Chiroptera; family Vespertilionidae; genus Myotis; species Myotis myotis. The sequence goes on from NW_023416401.1 coordinate 48,968,447, forward strand.
GTGGCAGGATCACATGCCCCTCGAGTTATGTACTGGCATCCAGGGGATGCTGTGTTATGAGAGGCCTGTGCTAGTTCAGCTAAGTTGAATTGAGCTGAGTTTTCAAAGAAGCATGAGTTTTAAATGTTGGAAGATCATTGGTGTGTGTGTGTGTGTGTGTGTGTGTGTGTGTGTGTGTATGTAAAGTACCAATACGTATGCCTGTGCCCTCTGAGTAGTCGGTCGATGAACATTTCTCAGACACAAAGTCTGTTGCCCCCTTAATCCTAGCATGTTGCCTGACCCAGGATTAGCAAACTCTGTCCCTATATACTTCCCCTTCTCTGTAGGTCCTTACTCCTCCAAATCACGTTGACTCACATTACAACGCCTCTTTCAACATATCCCCAGCAATTCTCTCTCCAGCAGCAATCTCTCCAAATTTCTGGGATATAAGGGTCATCCTTCCTGCTACTGCTCAGGTATTGTTCTGTGAGGACCCCGAAGGGGGACCCTCACTCTGTCCCACCGACCGACGGCGACCCCAATCAACCGCAGGAGACGTCACTTGATGCAAATAGCATGAGGCTTTATTCCAGCGCGCGCTGGAGCTCAACCCGTACTCACTCACGCAGGAGTAGAGGAGTTGGGCCCCCAGCAAGCGGTCTTTCAGCTATTTATATGCAAAAATCACACATCAGGGAGGGGGGTGGCATCCAGGAGGGCGAGAGGAGAACAAAGAGATTCCAAAGGGGTCTGGTTCATGTCTTGATAGGGCATTCCTGCCTGGTGTTTTCACAACCTGTTTATCTCAAGGTTGATTGAAGCCCGGTTTACTCAGCCTGCCCTTTGTTGGGGCTATCTCCTGAAACAGCCTTAGGGAGGGCGTCATTCTCTCTGTTCCTATCTCTAGTGGGGGAAGCCTAGGGAGTTGAGATAAAACGGGCAGCTTGGCCTGGCAGCTGGGCCTGTGCAGTTTGTAACATTCTTTTATTCTTTCAGTTCCAGGAGAATATGGAGTTTTATAATCATGAAGTGCCCTTAATATCTTTGATTACTTCTCCCTTTCTCTTGGGGAAAAATAAAAGTTGAAAGTAACACGTGTTCTCAAGGAAGTCACACTGCAATGTGTGTGAATCTTTGCAGAACAATAAATTTCCCTTTATTATATCAAACTGAACATCTAGAAGTTTGGGAAGTTCCCAAACAAAATACTTTCATCAAAACTGTGTGTGAACTTTTAATTTACTGCTATAGTTAACAAAAAGGGCCTATAAATTTAGCAATGAAGTGATAAGGTTATCAGTTCATGTTATCAAGCCAGGTGCTCCAACCCTAAGGTCCCTAGTAGATGGAGTAAAATTTGAAATGGATGCCTAGGTTTTCTTGTGAATATTCGTCTATGCTCCCAAGAGCTATGAGGTGAGAGTTCCCAAAACTTTCATTTCATAAGGTGAGATTGAAATTCTGTAAGCAGAACACTAAGGCTACCATGGAGCTCCCTGAATGTTTTACAATATTGTTTTAAGGAGAGATTAAGGTAGCAGTAAAATAAACTTTGACTTGTCTTGCAGGTCTTTTGTCATGTTGAAATTTTTTGCATAATTGTCTATTTAAAAATAACTTGCCGAAACCAGTTTGGCTCAGTGGATAGAGCCTGGGCCTGCAGACTGAAAGGTCCCAGGTTCGATTCTGGTCAAGGGCATGTACCTGGGTTGCAGGCACTTCCCCAGTGGGGGATGTGCAGGAGGCAGCTGATCGATGTTTCTCTCTTATCGATGTTTCTAACTCTCTATCCCTCTCCCTTCCTCTCTGTAAAAAATCAATAAAATATATTTTTAAAAATAAATAAATAAAAATGACTAAAAATTAGGTCTGTGTCAGGGAAAGGAGTCACCCCTAATTTGAGCAAAGAAGTTTTCCCTATTTTAAATTTAGTGAGTCAAATTCCAAGAATTCTCACTATTAGGGAGAAAATAATATAGCTGTACTGTCATAGTTTCCCCACATGTCCTGTTTGTTGGGGTCATTTATCATTTCAATTATTTAACAAATTTGTAAGCATCACCAAATCTCATATGCATCTAGAAATGCAAGGATGAATAGGACATACCCTGTCCTCATGGAACTTAGACTCTATTTGAGAAAATAGAAAAGGGGCAAGACATTATAAAAGGACGTTGAGAAATGCCGTAATGGTGTAAATTCAGTTCTTAATTCAGAAAAGCAAACTAGATTCATTTAACAAGTTTTATGCTTACCATTTTAATTGACTAGGTTATTAGAATACAGTTTCCCATTAATTCTTATAAGTGACCACTGAGAATTTTAAGAACATTGAAAAATCATTTATGAATTGTGTTGTGGGGGTGGAGATGGAGAGGTCAGAAGGAAATCTCTGGAGAGTTCTGGAAGGCTTGCAGCTGTGCCAAATTGTAAAGGCTTCTCAGGGGACTCCAAACCCCCAGGGCAGGGCAGATCACCTGAACACTCAGCACTCTCCTTTCTTCTATTTTAATACAAGAGATTGCAGGGTGAGTACATTTCTGAAGGAACAATGGAGATTATTCTACACCCTCCCAGCAATTTTCCTTGGAGCCGAGTAAGTTTCTAGCTGAAGAAAGAAAGCTGCATTTAGTTTCCCCAAAGCCCTTTGTGACAAATGATAGCTACATCAACCTGGTGGATAGGTGTGCTGGAACAGAGAATTATTGTCTCTATATTCCACTGCATTCTGATTTCGTTCACTCTCGGCAACTCCGGGCTGCTTCCTTTGAAAGCTCTGTGGGAAAATTGTATCAAGAGAGATTTTTTTCCCCTGATTAAGTCTCTGGCTAGATCATGATTAACTGTTATTGTAAGCTGCTTTCTTTCCAAAGTATAGGGAGAGAAGGAGCTAAAATGTATCTCAAGCTATAAAAGACATACTGAAAGTAACACTTCACTACAGAAAACACAACATTGACCATATGAATCCTTGCTTTGGGCACAAAATCAATTTGCCTACAGGACTCTTTCAGCTCATGCGTATATTCTTCTAGTAACATCTGTGACATTCAATCTAGTACATCCATAGACTGGAAAATCTGTGCTCTCACCATCCATATTATTACGTATAAATTAATTGATGAAACTGCTGTGTTATAAGCTGTCAGTCTTTATAAAATATAGTGTATCTGATCAATTTTAGATTTCTACTGAGAGGATGATCCTAACATGATGATGGTGTGGCCTCTACCTCTCAACCAGTTTTTTCAAACTTCTTTTGACTGCTTCATAGTCATTAGAAGTCTGCTCCAAGGTTAACTGCACATCTACTAAAGACAGTTTTGCCTTTTTCCATTATCATATACATAAATGTACCAGAAATGTCAGTGTGGGACCTGTATGTTTATATTGCACTATTGTATTTTGGTCCATTTTAAAAATCAATATAGATATTTTAAAGTATTTATAATTTATTATTTTTTATCAAAAAACAATCCAGCTAATTGGATGATCTTCAATTAATCTAGATAACCTTCAGATGTCAAATGGAATTTTTATACTGTCTTTCTCAAATAATTATCCAAACTCTTTATCATTCCTGTAAAACCATAGCTAGAAGAACATGGCTTGAGTAATAATAAGTGAGAAGGGAAAGAGGAAGAACAAGGCATTCCTTTTGAACTGGGATATTAATTCTTATAGAACAGTGTTTTACCAAAAAGCATATCCTTTTGAGATAGTTTTGGGGCAAAATGGGAAACCTGTGTTTTTCTGACAGCAGATCTTGCATGACTTTGGCTGTTGGCTTTGTCTGGGGTTATGAATGTGAAGCGCCTGGCAGAGCTGTATGAAGTAAACTCCAGAGAAGCTGTTTCTCCAGGTAAGCTATAAATAAGCAGGTCAAAGCCAGTCCCAGGTTTGGGTAGGCATTCCCCAACTTTACCTCTATCAATGCTAAAAGCTCATTTGACTAATAGCTGTGCAGATGTTATTCACATGTATTCCCATAGCTGCAGTTGGAAACAATTGGCTTTTGATTTTCATCCATAAGAAATTCTATGGGAAATTTCCAGTCCAGTCCTTAAATGTACACTTCAGAGGAGGCCAACAATGCTATCTATCTTAAGAGTAACTCAAAAAGTTTTCTTCATTTAAAGAAACAAGCCATAGTTTTTAAGTGTCTTAAATTCTGAACAACAAAAAATGTTTTTAAATTTACATGTTAATATACAACACCTTCATTTCTTCACCTTGTCTTTTGAAATAAGAATACTAGAGCTATATAAGAAAAAAGTTTAAAGCTACAAAATGATACCAAAAAGTCTCTCCCTCATTTATATACAATCTAAGCAATTTACCAAAATAATAAAAAATGACACATGTTTTACTCAAAGGATTATACCAGACCCCAAATCAAAATATAGAAATTTTATAATTAAATTGCCTATTTTATATCTAGACTGCATTGACTTTAAAATTGGTGATTCAACATTTTTCAGATCAACATCACAATGAAATTTTTATTAACATCTGATCTGTTTATAGTACATCCTATTTCTCATAGCTTTATTTCTTTCAGAAAGTCCATATATTCCATCTATTTACAATAACTAAAATTAACCACAAAGAAAATGCTCTGTAATATCTTAAATTCCCTCTTTTACTCCTGATAAACAAACAAGATGGAAGAAAAAAAACTGAACCAACTCATATAGCAAAACTATAAATGCTTGTCTCTTGAAGATACTACCTTAGAGCCTGATTCTCAAAAAGTAAATAAACACTTATGCAGCCATGATGGGAATTTTCAGGGCATCTTTTATGTATGAGTAGAAATGTTCAGTGCACTAAACTCAAAAAAGAAAAATTGAGGATGTATATGGATATATAGCAGTTTAAAATACAGGGTAGGGAGTTGGGAGAGAGAAGGAGCCCAATGAAAGGCTTTAAGATGATGTTGACAGTGAAAACACATTATCATGAAAAAAGAGCAAGTGAAGTCTCTATGCCTTAATGTTCAGCTTCCCCACCTCTGGCCTGCTGGTGCCTATATCTCTGACAAGTGGGCACAATAAGCTACATTTATTATTTCTAAGGAAGCAAAAAGCACAGACCTAGATTCTCCATCCATCAAACCCAGAAGTGACTGAATATTATTGGGAGATGGGTAATGTCTTTCACTGATGAGTTGATGAAATCAAGATTTCTGGGGTTACTATGAAAAAAAAGATTAGAAATGAGGCAGGAGAACTTTATTCCTTCTAATGGCACGGTAGCTGGGGCTACAGCAAATCTCTTTCAAGTTAGTTCCACAGCAGCCAAGAAATGGCTTATCAAGGTCAGTGACGAACCATAGCCACTGCAGCCGAGAGCTTCAAGTTCCTGGATCCCGGGTTTCACAGTCTTGAATCTGTACACAGAGATTGTTCCTTCCACCACCCAGAAATGCCAGGGAGTTTTAGGTTAGGTATAAGCCAATTAGAATGGGACAAACATTGAAGCATGGGGTGTTATAAAGGAAAGGAATCTTGAAGTCCATAGTATCACCATTTTCCCACATAGTGGAAGCCAGTGAGACACAAATGCACAGTGACTTGAGCTGTATTGTCAGGCACAGAACAGTGGGTGGCGTAGCCAGTGAAGATTATTAGAGAACAGCGAGGCCACTGGAACAGGAGCCCTAAGTGCATGTAATGGGGTCATTTCGATCAGTTACTCAAATATGCAAGAGGTGTAACAAGACCACAAATTCCTATAAATAGGAACAAAACTGTAACATTATACTGGAAAAAAACATGTTCACACATGTATCTTCTTGATAGTATTCATACGAAAGGGTAGAAACACCATTATTGAGGCCAAACTTCTTGAATTTCCAAAGTAGAGGCCACCTATCACATACTTCGATTTAAAGGATACTAACAGACCCATGTGTCAAAAATGTCTGCCCCACCCATTGGCCACATAACACTAATGTCAACATCAGATCCACATTTTTGTATTAGCAAATTATCTGAAGGCTATATCTAAAAAAAAAATAGCCAATGATCTGATTATCACTACTTACCACACTAACTGGGGATTCATTATAAACCAGCAGAACCAGGTCTCTGAGGGGATGCTTTCTGCATAAATGTTTTGAACAGAAGAATGGTAGGTGGAAAAGGTCATAAACACAGAGCATACGCTGCCTGTGGGAAATTCTGGGTAGTTCCAGATCACAGTCTGAATCCCCACTGTGCTATTGAGCAGCCTATGGACTTCACATTTACTTTGTGAGACTCACTTTTATCTGTTACTTGAAGCCAATAAATTACAACGCAAAGTGTTTTTGAAAGAGTTTAATAAAACAATGAGCAACAAATTCAAAGTCGCAGGGTAATTTGTGAAAAACTTGAGACACATTTCACTAATGTCTCTTTGCCTAGGTAATAAGCTGGTAGTAACAAGAACTCAGAGCAAAAACAAAAACAAAATTTCCTCCTGAATTTCTCCAACTTGGCTCAACATGATTTGCATTAGAATTAACCACTGGAAAGAGACCTATGATTTATCAAGGTTAAGAACAGCTGGTCACCCCCATCATTCTACTTTGCCCAAACTTGGAGCAATGCTTGAATAGATGAAGACAGCTTTCTAATATATATCTAAATAAAGCCTTTAGCTCCAGCTGCTACTCTTCCCAAAGAATTTTCAAAATAAGCAGTTTTGAAAATATCCAGGGGTACAACTGCAAACTTTCCTTATATTTAGAAAAATGTTTCTCTGTAGGTTGAACCTAGGATCTTTGAGAGAGCCCCCAACCTGTCCTCCGGGCTTGAACATTTCCTTCCCCACAATTAATCATACCAAAAGTACAGGAGAAGAGTGAGACATAGGTGTCATTTTCACAAAAACAGGTGTGAAAAGTAGAAGCACAGGAAAAGTGAAGTTACTTGAGAATATAGAAGCATGGAAGGATTTTGATCACAAAGAAAAAGCCCAATTTAACTCTTGAGTAATTTAAAGTTTAGGCAGTTGGAATATCTGAGAAGAGACTGTCACATCTCATTTACTACCAGTGTTTTCTTAACATGTTTAGTGGAGTCACACAAGTGAACCAGGTGATAATCAGGCCTCTAGAAGCAGTCTAGTGATGAGAAAGTTCATAGCAGATCATGCTCAGTTCACACATATCATCTTTGCTACAATCCCAGAAAGACAAGGTCTTATACAGGGAAAATATGCACAAATTTGACAGACATAATTACTCATATACAAACTTTTAGCAAACTTTTAGCAAAAACTTTTATACAAAACTTTTAGTAGGAAGATGGCTCTGGATGAATGTAGATTACTTTTTTTCCTTTTTAAAACGTTTTCATTTATTGATTTGAGAGAGAGAAAGAGAGATGTGTTGTTCCACTTATTTATATATTAATTGGTTGATTCTTGTATGTGGCCTGACCAGAAATCAAACCTGCAACCTAATGTATTGGGACAATGCTCTAACCAACTGAGATAACCCACCAAGGCTATTTGTTCTTTTTTTTATTTTTTTCTTTATTGATTAAGATATTACATATGTGTCCTTATCGCCCCATTGCCCCCTCACCCCCCAACTCACGGCCTAACCCCCCTGGGGTCTCTGTCCATTGGTTAGGCTTATATGCATGCATACAAGTCCTTTGGTTGATCACTCCTCCTTACCCCCACCCTCCCCTACCTTCCCTCTGAGGTTTGATGGTCTGATCAATGCTTCTCTGGCTCTGTTTTTGTTCATCAGTTTATGTTGTCCATTATATTCCACAAATGAGTGAGATTATGTGATATTTATCTTTCTCTGACTGGCTTATTTCACTTAGCATAATGCTCTCTAGTTTTATCTATGCTGTTACAATGGTAAGAATTCCTTATTTTTTATCACAGCATAGTATTCCATTGTGTAGATGTACAACAGGTTTTAATCCACTCATCTGCTGATGGGCACTTAGGCTGTTTCCAAATCCTAGCTATGGTAAATTGTGCTGCTATGAACATAGGGGTGCATATATCCTTTCTAATTGGTGTTTCTAGTTTCTTGGGAAATATTCCTAGTAGTGGGATTACTGGGTTATAAGGCAGTTCCATTTTTCGTTTTTTGAGGAAACTCCATACTGTTCTCCACAGTGGCTGCACCAGTCTGCATTCCCACCAGCAGTGCACCAGGGTTCCTTTTTCTCTGCACCCTCGCCAGCACTTGTTGTTTGTGGATTTGTTGATGATAGCCATTCTGACAGGTGTGAGATGATACATCATTGTTGTTTTAATTTGCATCTCTGGGATGATTAGTGACTTTGAGCAGTTTTCGTATGTCTCTTGGCCTTCTTTATGTCCTCTTTGGAAAAGTATCTATTTAGGTCCATTGACTATTTTTTTTTATTGGGTTGTTTATCTTTCTTTTGTTAAGTTGTATGAGTTCCTTGTAAATGTTGGAGATTAAACCCTTATCTGTGTTAACATTGGCAAATATGTTCTCCCATCAAAATAAAAAGCTTTTGTACAGCAAAAGAAACCATCAACAAAACAACAAGAAAGCCCACTGAATGGGCTATTTGTTTTTTAAGTAAATGTGTAGACACCAATGCATTGATATCTACTCTGCTGCCTCAGTCTCCTAAATCATATTTTTAACACATTGTTTTTTAAAAGTGTTTACATTTAGAAAAACTTTTCTGAAAGTTCAATTCAGAATCAACTGCTGTGATCTGAGAACCCAAAGGAGAAAAAAGAAAATACTCTTTATGGAAGTAATTCCTTTTTAAAAGGCACCTCTGCTTAATAAATTATCCTTACAGAGGTTTGAAATTAAATTTAATCAGTAATCCTTAAGAACTACTTCACTCTTCATAAGAAATGCAGTTATAATTACAATAGTTAGGCATTCATTTAATTCACAATTGGTCCTATTCTCTTCCTTTGCAATTTGACTTATTTTAAGAAAAAAATCCATTTTTTATCTGTCTCTTAGGGGAAATGGGATTATTCATTTTATTTATTTATGAATTCATATTCTGGGCTTTTACTCCATAGAGTAGACAATATTTTACAAGTAATATTCTCAAATTTTAATCAACTATAACTTCTAACAATTCTCTGAGGAACTCTGTGCCTTCATTTTTATTCAGCTGTACACTTCTCCTATTCTCTGCCACATGGGGAGGTGTTAGAATGTGGAAATAGGAAAGTTGGAGGAGTTATTTCTGTTCCCTTAAATCTATGAGGCAGAGCAGAGCAATAGATCTTAGATACACTGAAACCATGAGTAGGAGACGATGGGAAGCAGATGGGAGGAAAGGTAGGAAGGGCTGCTCACAGGAGAAAAATCTGATGACAAGTATTCTTTAACAATGCTATAGAGCAGCGGTTCTCAACCTGTGGGTCGCGACCCCTTTGGGGGTCGAATGACCCTTTCACAGGGGTCGCCTAAGACCATCGGAAAACACATATATAATTACATATTGTTTTTGTGATTAATTACTATGCTTTAATTATGTTCAATTTGTAACAATGAAAATACATCCTGCATATCAGATATTTACATGACGATTCATAACAGTAGCAAAATTACAGTTATGAAGTAGCAACGAAAATAATTTTATGGTTGGGGGTCACCACAACATGAGGAACTGTATTAAAGGGTTCCGGCATTAGGAAGGTTGAGCACCACTGCTATAGAGTGACTGGGCCAACACAGGTCCTTGCCCTCCATCCACCCAACAAGGGGATGGGACAAAGAGCACAGCGATACAAAGGTGTTAAGAAGTTCATTGCATCCAAACAGAAGAACCAATACCTTCTTGAAAGTGAAAGGAAGATACACAATTTCACTCCCTATTATGTAAATTTCCTCCTCTCTTCTGCAAAATACCTGGCTAGGCATCTTGTACTTTATAGATGCTAGTTCCATTCTCTTTCCCTCTCCTTGTTCAACTGACAGTTAGTGAACAGTGAACACGTGTTTGCATTGAGACTGGAGGTGAATAAAAGTCCTCACTCATGAAACGTTTGGCCTTCAAAGGAAGATGGGCATGTAAACAGATGACTTGCATGCACCTTGGAGTCCACACTGGCACTTCCTCTCACCCAGACTTGTAAGAAGGCTTCAAAGAGATTATACGTCATATGTGGGGAAAATGTAGGGAAAACATTACAAGTAGATAGAAAAGAATAATTCTAGACATGTTCTCAAAGCACAGTATGATATGTGCAGAGAACCACAAGTTGGTTGGCATTCTCTAAAGATGGCATTCAAGGAACAAAATAAGAGTAATGAAGCTGGGGAGCAAGGGAGGGGTGAAAAACCAGTGCAGAGTTCCCGGGAGAGGTCAAGGAGGACAGAGTTGCCTTTTCATTGCATGTGAATCCTTTCTGCTCACCAGCAGAGTCTGTATTCTCCACAACTAAACTCTCTGACAAATATGTCATCAGAATATCATGTGGCAATTGCTATGATGGGGAAAGAGAGGTCGTTGTGGTTACTCACTGAAGGCATGCTCATCTTACCGTTGACTGCTCAGCTTCCCGTAAACTAGTCAGCAAAGGTTCAGGTAGAGACAGAAGCACAGGCAGGAACTAGTCAGAGGAAGAGGTATGAGGGGAAGGACGGTCCATTCTGAGTTACAGGGATCAGAAACAACACTTTTCTTGGGGCCATGGAACAGCAGGGAACAAAGGATGGGAAGATAAGGATGAAGCAGGACTCAGATCAGGGAGGCTCTCACAAATCACACAAAGGAGTTAGGACTCACCAGAAAGCAATTTAAGTCAATGAAATATTTTAAGCTGCAGTGTGACATGAACATGCTTGCATCGCAGATAGATTACTGTGGCCATGTGTTGAGAAGTTGGCTCTGTGTATGTTGATGTGGGCATGTGAGTTGATGATGAAGTTATTATTAACACAAGAAACATTCGAGCAGAAAGAACAGCAAGTTTGGTGACAAATGAGAAATTCTTTGGGGCACGCTGTGTTTGGGGTGCCTGTTATGTGTACAGGCACATCAGCAGAGAAGTCTGGGCTGAAGATAATAATTTGGATCTATGGGCATGTAAATAGCACCTGCACAAAGGTCTAAGAGAGTGCATTATGAAGGCAGCTAGGATGTCAGCCTTCCCTTCTTATACTAGTAGACGGACTGCAATAAGGAATAGTCACTGGAGGGAAAGGCTAGTGGATGAGGGACCAAGAAAGGACAAGGAGAAATTTTTGCTAGTGAGATGAGGGGGAGGTTAAGGGACAACAGTATACTGCCATACTTAAAGAGACAAGATAAGATCTAAAGTAGTCATGAAAAGACAGTAGGTGGAAAGGATACTGTGAGAGAAAAAATGAGCAACTTCGGGGGCTTATTTTAAACGCAGTTGTGGGGAGAACACTCTGACTCTGGCCTGAAGGAGGCCATTTAAAAGTGACATTATGCTAAGCAAAATAAGCCAGTCAGAGAAAGACAATTATCACATGATCTCACTCATACATGGAATCTAATGAACAAAATAAATTGATGAATAAAACAGATCCACAGACGTAGAAGCATGGAACAGACTGGAATCTCAGATGGAAGGTGGGGGTGGAGATGTGGGTGGGTGGGCAGAGATCAACCCAGGAACTTGTATGCATATAAGCATAACCCATGGACACAGACAATAGGGTGGCGAATGCCTGGTGTGGGGGGTGGGGGTGGGCTAGAAGGGGTCAGTGGGGAGAAAAGGGGACTTCTGCAATACTTTCAACAATAAAGATTTTTAAAAAAGTAAGAATGACATTGTAGGTATAGAGATCTGTTGAGAAGCTATTACAGTATCCAGGAATGTCCTGAAATTATACCAAGGTGATAGTGTGGAGAAGGGAGAATGCCTCCAAGAAACCCTTCGGAAGTCAGGCCTGCAGGTCATGTTCATTGACTGCATGTGGGATAGTGAGCGACTAGCAGATCAGCCTCCTCGTTAGTTAAGTTGGAGAAGTGAGTGAATGTTCGGTGCCACTAATTAAAAGCATAAGTGCTGTTGGAAGAGCAGGTGCAACGAAAGATTCCAGAATAAGAGCAAGGAAATACTGAATTCAGGCTGGACATGACAGTCTGAGGTTTGCTTATCCAAATATATCCGTCTAAGAAAAAGATGTGCATGCAGATCTAAAGTATAACAGGGAAACCAGTGTGTGAGATATAATTTTGAGAACCATCTGCAGAGACTGAGTAACTAAACTGTGAGGTCGCTGATTGCTGCAGTGCTCAGAGAGGATCACTTTGTACCAGGGAAGATTTCCAAAATCCTTTTAACGTAATGAATGTGTTGGGAGTTTTGACTCAAAAAACAGATAGGATTCTGGGGATCTTGGAAGTTGCCATTCCATCCTAACAACAAGTAAAAAGCCAAATAAACTGCAAAATCAACAATTCTTAGCTCTGTAAGAGCACGGAGGTCACAGGCCAAACCACTGATGTAAAATTTGGAGAGACAGAAGACAGGCTAATCCAGAGAATCGCAACTTCCTGGGGCAGAAATCAAACCTGCACAAGCTGCTGGAGGCTCCGTGTGAGCCAGTCTAAGAGATAAAAACTCCAGGCGGGGCAGTCTTTGGGGGACCCTCTAGTTTTGTGAGTTTTGCCTCAGAAGCTGGGCCAGGTTCAAGAAAACTCCCCTCTTGCCTCTGACAAGGGGAGGGGAAAATTAGTATTCTGTTCTTCTTAACAAGGCCTGCCCTCAGGGAAATTGTTTTACTAGGCCCTAAACTACTGGGGTTTTGATAGAGTCTAGGCAACCTGAGGGGCAGGAAATAACTAACTCCTGCCCACTCTAGTCAGTCTGTCCCACCCAAGGAGCAGGAGAGGAGAGAGAAAGCTCACACCCAGAGGCCCAGGCTCACTGAAAGACTGAGTCCTGTCACAGGATCATAGTAAGCTTCCCCTGTCCCCACACCTCAAAGGCCCATTCACCAGAGTTCCTTTACCCAGTATGTCATGTCTGAGAGTCGTCAAAAAATCACAAGGCATACTAAAAGACCCACACACAGTTGTAAGAGACTGAATAAGCATCAGAACCAGACTGAAGTATGGCAGGGATGTTGGAATCGTCAGACTGGGAATTGAAAACACCCAAGATTACTATGCAAGGAGCTCTCATGGAAAAAGTAGACAGCATGCAGAACACATGGGCAGTGCAAGCAGAGAGGTGGAAATTCTAAGAAAGGACCAAAAGGGAATGCTAGAGATGAAAAACTCTGTAGCAGAAAGACCGAGATACAAAGAAAAAACTATGTACACGCTCATTCTCCCTCTCCACGCCCCCTTTTCCTAAAAACCTCTTCAGGGTTAATCAAGGAGAGGCATCAGTTCAGTAGTGAAAGGAGGATTTCATAGCAATCGTGCTAAGTACAGTCTCGTCCATTTGACCAGGACAGAGCGCTCAGTGTCCACACTCCTACAGTCCCCACGCCACCTGCCTCGTGCCTTCATTAGGCTCTGCTACCTGGAAAATTGATGGGAGGGAGGCATCAAGTACAAGAGCTCTGCTCGGTGAAGCATTTCATAACTGCTGCTTCCACACTGTCCAGGCAAATTACACCATCAATTGTGTGAGCTCCTACTTATTACCGCTAATTGCTGCGGAGACGGTGATGCTGGCCACTGCAGGGCAGCCACCGAGACAAGGAAGGGAAGGCCAGGAGCGCCTGATGGTTTATTGGGACCATCGGGAAATTCTGCGCAGAGAATCAATTTCCCTGTAACTACCAGCCTGATAACAGCAAAAGGCACTCAGGTTTTTATAGTAAATGAAGGCCTCCCAAAGACGAATCGTTAATCCCTCACAGAAACTTGCCCTTTCCAGTACGTTATTTATCATATGCAACTGCTTGTCCTCACACTCCCTTCTCAGCTTGCAAATGAATGTTCCAAAGCAGGATTCCTATAAAAAAAGAATTCCAGTGGAGGATTTAAAGGGAATCTTAATTCCTCTCTTATTTGCAGTAAAGGGTCTTTAGGAGAGGGTTCCCAGGAGACCCCAAAGGCAGGCTTTTGCCCTCTTTGAGGTGGACATTTTTGCATAGGTTTTTATCACTAAAGGGATTCGTGAAAACAGAAAATGAACTCTGTGACCAGTGACATTGTTTTCTTTCACTGGAATTTCTGGGAAATGAAAAAGGGTTTTAATGTACCAAGTTACCAGCTACTTGCTTGTGTACCATTCCCTTTCATGTAACAACCCCTGATGTTTGAGAGTTAGGGGCTCTGTAGATAAGCTGTTGAAAGCGCCAGAATCTCTTGAGACAATATGCACAGAGGCACATGAACACAGGTTTACTTTGCTGTGACCCCTGGCTGCTATTGATGGCTTCTATAGAAGTTCAAGCTCCACAGGCAAACACTGGTACTGTAAAAGGTGAACCAATGCTCCCCATTTACAGGTGGTGTCTCAAATGTTCCTCCATCCAGGGCTGAGAAAGTCACTTCCTCCACTCCCCACAGCATGGCGGAAACATTTTAAGACACTCACCCCATAGATTCCTCCCTCCAGTAGCCATGAAGCAAATGATTACATTATTTTATTAGCTGATGTAGCTGTCTGCTTCAAGTCTGTTTCCCTTAAATTCTCAGAACATGTCCACCCCCTCAGCTCATCAGCCATCAGAGTCCACCCACACCGCCTGCCAGGGAGTGCAGGGAATGTCACAGCTCTGACTTCTATGCCCTCCTCCTCCTGTGAACCTGTCTTTAGCTTTTCCCTGGACATCCCTTTCTTATGACTTAGCTTTTCCCAGTGATGGCCACACACATGGTGGCACATGGACAAATGCCAACCTGACCAGCACCCAAGCCAGGCTGCAGGAATCCTGAAACGAGCTGGGATCTTGGCATCCTGACACCAAAGATTCACCACACCATTCACTGCACCAGAGGAGCTGATCTGCCCACCACAGGGTACGCCGTGAAAGCACTCTCTCTTTCTCTGCGATGGCATTGAAGGTAAAGAAAATGAAACAAACCAATAGCCACAATTTGGCCACTATATATGGAAAACCCCAAGTTGGCTCTGAGAAATAGAATATGCCCAGAGAGATGAAGATTTTTTTCCTTCCAGCTCTTTAGAAGGAGCGTAAATTTGGATGCCTCCTCCCTTTTGAAAACTGCCTAGAACAGAGGAAACCTGAATCACCTTTGGGCTCCTCCTTAGATATCCCTATATTTCCTTATAAGACAGTGAGTTGAAAGTCTGCCTGGAGTGGTTGAAGGTATATGGAAAGATTGTATAAATAGCCAAAGATTTCTTTTTTATATTAAGATCAAAGCTTACAAGTCTGAGCATAATTTTATAGTTAGTCCTAGTACAGAGACAGAAGACTATCAGATAAGGAAAATGTCAGGAAAGTCTGCAACTCACAGGAAGATGTTTCTTTAGGTCACTGTAGGTTCCAGTGCTGGAGCATGAGAGGTGAGCCTTTACTATCCTCCCTCCTCTCTCCCCTCTGAACTGAGCCTCAGAAAATAGATTGTAATAGAGATCATCCAGGTAACAATACATTTTAAAGCAAGAGAGACTGTGGCTTCTTTGATGGTCAAGCTCTTGCATTTTCAGCAAGAATGGGTGGTGAGAAAAACACGAGTTTAGTTACCAAAAAATGAAGTTACATATTTGTACTTCATTTGTACAAGTTAATAAATTTTGAGTACAATTTGTTTGCAGTGTTAAAGACAGAAGATGGAACAGATACAGCTCTGTGGAGTTACTTGGGGGAAAAGGTACATATATGCCAATATATGTGAATGTCATCAAGACTTTAAATCACATAAAATCCTTCAATACATTCCATCTACCATTAACACCACTTTAGAAACATGATAGTTTGATGGCTTAATTTTTGTATTACCACCTAATACTATAAGCCCATTTGATATACTCTATAAGGTATCCAATTAGTTTGAAGTTACCCATGAATTTTCACTGTCTGAGAAGAATGAATGATGCTGAATCTATAGATCCCATGTAAACCATTGGTAATATTCCAAAGGATTTATATGTGCAATTTAGGGCTATTCAAAAGTATTGAACCCATGTAAATGCTATGGTTCTTTTACACAGTTCCCCACTATGCAAGTTGTATGTGTACATTTCGAAGAATAAAAACCCTGGCTGTAATAAGAGCATCCTGTTTTAAAAAAAAAAAAAGTTTGAAAAGCATACAAATTGACTTGTTAATCTGTGAAGCTAAACTAAAAGCATCTCCTTTAGTTTTCAGTAGGAAGTTACACTAATTATTAATTTATCAGTGGTTCAATATAACACACACACACACACACACACACACACTTAAACCTCCCCTCTTAAATGGGTCCAAGTCTGCCAGAGAAATATTCAGCAATTCTATTGCTTCAGTCCCCCATGGCATGCATGAGAGTATGATTCTGCTAAAATTCTGTTGTTGAGATTCTCCAAAGATTTAGGCATCTTAATGTTTTCTAGTTGTTCAACTATTAATGGACACTTCAACAGTAACTTAAGAACAAGGATTTGGTCGATTCAAACCCATGGTATCTTGTTGGCATAATACCTTCGTATTCAACCTAGAAGGGATACTAGTCACTTAATATGTTTCATGCATCCACATTCATGGGTCATAAGTTCCCATCACATAGTCACACACATACACAGTCCAACTAAATGAAAAACTGGTAAGTTTAGAAAAAAAATATCATGGGAGCCATTTCTTGGGAAACTTACATTGACATCTTTAGACATTCCATACTCTAAAAAATAGCTTTCTTTATAACCAATCTGTGCTATTATTGACAAATTTATCTAATAATACCATTCCCAAAACTTTCTTAACACACAAAATATAATTTATTTTGGTTACTATATAATCTTGGACAAAATGAACTCAGTGCTGACTAAAACTTTGCAATATAAACTTTAAAAGTTAATTCTCTTTAAAACTTTTTTCTAATTACTGAGAATAGCCTGAGGTTTGTTCTTTCCATAAAATATTAATATTTTACTTTAACTTTTTTTCTTCATTTTGGAATAACTAATAAGTACTTTGTATCTTTTAAGTGGTTTCGTTTGAAACCTACCTTTTTGGTTCAAAAATCGATGGCTTTTAAAAACAAGTGGAATCTACCAAACGAGAAATAATGTTCTCAACAGTTATAAAGAAACTTAAATTTGAGGGCAAAGCATTGTGTAAGCCTATGATTATGACTATGTAGCAACAAACACAAAAACTGCATCAATTTTCTGTTGTGGCCTTAATAAACTATCACAAATTTTAGTGGCTAAAAGAACACAATTTTATTCTTTTACAGTTTGATACATTAGATGTCTGACACAATCTCACTGGGCAAAAGCTCAGCTGGGCTGCATTTTTGCCTGGAGGCTCTCAAAAAGAATTCATTTTCTTGCCTTTTCCAGCGTGTAAAGGCTGCCTGAATTCCTTGGCTCATAGCCGCATTTTCCATCTGCAAAGCCATCATGGTTGCAGCTCTCTGACCATTTTTCCACAGTCACTTCTCCCTCTGACTCTGAACTCTGCCTCCCTCTTCCACTTTTAAGCACCCTATGATTGTACTCGACTCACCTGGTTCGTCCAATGCACTGAGTTGTGGGCACAGCAGTTTAAAAGGCCGTGCTGGTATGATTACAGAAAAACAAGGAGGTCAGTGCCTGCCGCTGGAGCAAGGCGGAGGAGGGAGGCGGGTAGGATGAAGCCGGATCCCGTGAAGCCTTCAGGTCATGATGTAAGACCTTCGTAGGAGTTTTAGTTCACCCTGAGCAGGTGGAGGCTATTCAAGGGTTTGGAATAAAGGACAGAGGTAATATAATGTCTGTTTAAAAGAATCACTCCAGACTTGATGGGACTTGTCTCAGGAACGTTACAGGACCCTAAACCTGGAGCTGCTTACGCTATCCTGCACCGACCCACAGAGGAGGGACAGTTGACAGATGACAGATCTGCAGTGTATGTCCGTGCCTTACTGATCGCTTGCTTCATTTATTTTTGTGTAATTATACCATTCATTTATTTTCTGGATGATTCACCAAATCACTTGGATCTTTCAAAATTAAAACACTCACAGGTGTTTTATTATTATTGTTAAGGGGGAGTCTTAAACTTGACCAAGCCACGACATTGTATGTCCAAAACTGAATGTGCAGACTCCAGAAAATGTTGGAGTAATTTGGAAAACTCAACAAATGCACCCCTGAGACCTGAAAACTAAAAATACTAGTAACTAGCTCCCAGGATTATTCTGTTGTGTCTAACGGTGACCCAGTAGCACCAAAGGCATTGCCTAAGGAATTTTGTCAGGCTTTACCTACTATCCGCTTCACACAATCAGATTACATGTATGATTCATCTCTGTCCACTTTCCTCCCTCCCCTCGCCCGATATCATTTCGCCTCTCATTCTGTGAGCAAGCACAGTTGTGTGCTTTGAGGAATGAGAACACACCGATGACCTTGCTGATTGGCTGCTGCTAGGAATCTAACCTGGCTGGAGATTTGCTGCTTTAATTTTCAGGAGATTAAGAATTGAGTGGTTTGCGGAAGAGTGTTTCAGTCTGCTGTTTGGAATTTTAATTTCTGATTGGAGGTGGGGTGCCTGCAAGAGGGAGAATATTTGGAGGCTGTTAAAGACAATGTCACCGAAAAGAAACTGCTTCCTGCAAAAGTTCTATTATGAGGAGTTGCCTGTGGCGGTTCTCGGTGTTTTTGCTGGGGAGCTGACAGCTTTTACTGATACTGTCGCCATGCACTGGTTATCGCCTGTGCCCTGCGCAGGCCGCTCTCTGCATTTGGATAGGGTCATTTACTGCAAGCGTATTCA
This sequence comes from Myotis myotis, assembly GCF_014108235.1. Classification (NCBI taxonomy): domain Eukaryota; kingdom Metazoa; phylum Chordata; class Mammalia; order Chiroptera; family Vespertilionidae; genus Myotis; species Myotis myotis. The sequence continues at coordinate 48,987,258 of NW_023416401.1, forward strand.
AGTCGTTCCAGGCTCACAACCAGCATTATCTTCAAAAACAATGAGCGATGGTTGAGCTTTCTATACTAAGAAAACACACAGAGAGAAATGGAACTTGACAAGCATTGGAAGGAATCTGCCAGAAATTAACTCTTCAGTCTGCCATGGCCAAGGGTGAGCAAATAACCACAGAAGCACCAAACTGGCCACTGAATAAAAAATAGACAAAAAATGAACAGGTGAAGCGGGGGCGGGTGGCAGGGGGGAATCAAATTGGACTAGAATGAAAGCAGTGCTGCATTTTCACATGCCAAAACATCTAATTAGACAAGGAATTGCAAAGCAACAGTCAGATTGTTATGAACTGTGAAGAAATACACAGAAACTTGAGAAAGGGCTGTCTAGAATTTTATAAACTGTAACACAGTGAAAGCAGGGAGTGATAGAAGTAACGATTCCCTACAAAGGTGCCTGACTTTTTACTTCTCACTTCTGTCCACAGACTTGAACTAAGGGTGTTATCATCAACCTTGAAACATTTTAAATGAAGATAATATTGTTCTTTGGTGGATTGGATTCAAATGACTGGGGGCAGACAGGAAGACTACAGCACAATTTGGAGCTAGTTTTGTGTGTTTTTTCATCTATTTTTGATGGAAAACAGCAATAATGATAAAACAGCCCGGATCTTCCCTACTGATTGATTTTCTAGGTCTCCCCGCCTTCCCAGAATGTTACCAGTTCCCTCGCTTATGTAACCAGCAAACTCACCGCCTTCTCCATGGCTAATAATAGCAACCTGATTCCTGTTATCAATTTGATCTGCAAACTGCCTCCCTGACAGCACTTTTTTTTTTTTTTTTTTTTTTTTCAGAGAAAGCCAAATACCACTGACATTTAGAGAAGAAATCGAAGAATTTCAAGAGAGGAAATTGATATTTCCCATCCAAATCAGGCAATGCTCTATAATTAAAAAAACACTAAGGGCAATTTTTTTTAAAAGGGGGTGTGGCTAGAAAATGAGTGGTCTGTCTGGTTTATTTGTGCTTTTCATGGTGTGTTTTAATGACTTAAGTTGAAGTCTCAGAGAAACTTTTATTATTAAATGCAACCTTTAATATAGGCTTTCCTCTCTAAACAATATATATTTGATTTCTATCTTAAAAGCTTAGGACATCTGACAACACAGAGGTATAAATTAGGAGCTCCCTGAGTCTAAATGAGCAGGCATCCAAGAGACCAGTATAATGGGTCATCCACTTCATAATTTCAAATCTGGATTTTAGTGGTTCATGTGTTCTTAACTCTTTGCTTCTAGAATAAGTCATCCACCTCCGGGGACTTCTCTCAGTGCCCACAGGTTCCTGCTCAAAATTGAAGTATGCCACCATGGTGGTTTTCCAGGCCTGTTTCAACAAATTACTATAAACTGGTGGTTAAAATGCCAAAGTGTATTTTCTCACACTCCAGTGGGGGGGAAGGGTGGCTAGAAGTACAAAATCAGGGTGTCAGTGGCTCTGTGCCCTCCAAAGGCTCCAGGGAAGAACACTTCCTCACCTCTTCCAGCTTCTGGTGGCCCAGTCCTTCTCATCTCTTAATTTGTAGCTGCATCATTCAATGTCCTCCTCTGTGGTCACGTGATACCCTCCCTGTGTGTCCACATTCACTTCTCCCTTCCCTTAGAAAGACACCAGTCACTGGATTAGAGGGAGCCAGTAGGACATCATTTCAACTTGATGATATCTGCAAAGATCCCATTTCCAAATAAGGTTGAGTTCACAGATTCCCTGTGGATATGAATGTAGAGGGTGGGAGACACTAATCAATTCAAAGCCAAGTCACATCCAAGGGCATCAAGCAGCATCAGGCCCTTTCATTCTTATGACATGTGAGCTTGGCCCATCGGTGTATCCCTCAGCCCATTATGCTCCCACCAGCATGGCTGCATGCCCTGACACAGTGCCACTCTCATTCTTGAGCCACATTGAGGCCTCAAACAAAAGGAACTGCACACACATGCCCTGGTCCTAAGCTCCTGCCACTCCTTGCAATTTCCTTCTTCATGTCTCTTCCCAGAGCCTGACCATCCACTCTACATTCATACAGAGCATTGTTTAATGCCTCTTTATTTCAGCCTCACAGCCAAGATTTCTCCAGGGAAACAGATATCTTAACACGTCCTGTATCATGCATGCACAATCCAGGAGAATGACACGCATTTTTAAGTAGCATCACGGCAGTAAATCCCATGGCGCTGCCTCCCCTGTGAACCAGCATTCTCTGGGGAAATATCTCTCCACTCCCACCTAAGTTTGTGGTGGGCCCACAGGGCAGCAGCCTGGAGTAAGCGCCTGTCTAAGTTGGGCTCTCAAATGCCTTCCTTGTGATTGTTCAAACTCTAAGGAAGATAGTTCTCCAGGCCCCTCCCGCCCCAGACCCATCCTTGGAAGACTTCTAAGATACCAGCAGTCAAGTTTTTTTGTTGTTTTGTTTTTTTGTTAGAAGTCAATCTACAATGAAAGAAATTAAAGGTAATACAAAGCAGAGCTGAACAAATAGAGAGAGAGTCCTACTGACATTTAAGGGTCTGGGCTGCATCTCTGTCATTTCATGTTCTCTGTATTCTGTGAACTAACAAATTCCTTCCCTGAGCTGAAACCAGGGACATTTATGTTTCCCCACTAAAACAACCTAAGGGGGACAGACTAGCACATGTATGGCTTTCAAAAATGTTAAAGCTGAGAAGAAAGAATGTGGACATTGTTGAGTTCAATTGAGTCCCATCTTGCCACTGCCTCAGAATGTGTCCTGAATTAGAAGTAAGGGTTTTCACAGAAGTAATCAAGTTAAGGTGAGGCCATTAGGAGAGACCAAAGCCAATATCACTAGAGTTTTTATAAAAAGGGGAAATTTGGATGCAGAGACAGACACACATTGAGGGAAGATAACAAACATTAAGAGACCCAAGGAGAAGATGGACATCTAAAGCCAAAGAGAGAGACCTGAAACAAATCCTTCCCTACTGCCTCAGAAAAAATCAACCCTGTTGACATGACACTTGATTTTGAACTTCTAGCCTCCAGAACTGTGAAGCAATGAATTCGGGTTGTTTATGTCACACAGTTTGTAGCACTTAACCCTAGAAAATTAATACACACATTATCTATTAACTCCTCAATGACAAGTAAGGAAATAGGTCCAGAGAGCTAAACCTGCCTAATGTTCCAATTAATGTTGAAAAAGCTAGACACTGAATGTACGCCTCATAATGTATAGTTCAATGCTCATTTCCATCATTTTACCTTAATTCTTAGTCCAAAAGTTTTCAAGAAAGCTTCAAGCACACACTTCATTTTTAAGAAGATATTATAAAGATAGTAAGAAATCTAAAAAGTAAATAAATTGGAAGAAAGAAGATTACACAGCCTAGACACCCATATTTATAACAGCTGTCATGATGTTAAGATCAAATCCTTTAGCTGAACATTCTCATTTAAAATCAATTTACATAAATAATGAGGAGTCCTTTCCCCAAACACAGATCCATGAGAGAAATCAGATTGAGTGGAAGGTGTACGAACACATGCGAGTTGTTCAGTCTGGGCTGGAGTTTTCTACCTTAACTCTAGGCAAAAAGAAGAACAAGAAAGAGGAGGAGCAGGAGGAGGAGGAGGAGGAGGAGAGAAGGAAGAAAAGAAGACTCTTACTATAGCTAGGGAAACAGAGAAGTTACATTTTCTGAATAGAAGAAAAACAAATTTTGATCAGCTCAAGAAAATTTGTTTACTTTATATAAAAACTGTACAAAATTGTGAAACTAATTCATCTGCTATGTTATTGGTAAGAAGGAATTTATTTTTTTCTTTCCTGTTGACACTCATCAGCTGCAGGCAGCTTCCCAAACCTCCCGCTGTTCCTGTTTGCCAGATTTTTTCTTACAGTGCCACAGAATCCCTAATATGTTTATAGTGAAACTAGAGGCCTGGTGCATGAAATTTGTTCACTGGTGGGGTCCCTAGGCCTGGCCCCGATTAGGGCTGATTGGGACCAGGCCAATCAGGCCCGGGCCAGAGAGGAGGTGATGGTTACCAGGCCAGGCACGGAAGGAACAGATGTTGGACCCCAACACCACCATTGTTGGTGCCCTGGTACCACGCAGTTCCCCGCCTCTCCCCTTCCACCTTCCCTCGCCGCCAGGCCACCACCACAACTGTTGGGCAGCAAGCCAATCAGGGCCTGCCAGCAGGGGGGAGAGACAGGACATGGGAGGTTGGTCGCAGGCTCCAAGGAAGGAGCCGGCCCTCGTTCACCCTGGGAAAGGTGCTGCATCTGCCACCACCCACCGCCAGTTCTCTGTCCCAGCCCGGGGTCTATCTCCAATCAGGCGATTGGGGCCTGCCAGCAAGGGGGTAGGGATTACAGGAGGTTGGCTGGCTGGAGGGGAGGGAACCATAGGAGGTTGACCAGCAGGTCCAGATCAGGTGATCAGGGCCTGCAGGTTTGGGGGAGGGATCACAGGAAGTTGGCCGGCAGGGGGAGATTGGTTGTGGGAGTGTACTGACCACCTGGTGGCCGGTGCACCTCATAGTGATGGTCATTCTGGTTGTTTATGCATATATATATTGTTTTCCATTGTCTTTCACTTTAAGAATCTAATATGGACCTAACGGGTTTGGCTCAGTGGATGGAGTTGTTAGCCTGCAGAGTGAAGGGTCCAGGTTTGATTCCAGTCAAGGGCACATGCCCAGGTTGTGGGTTTTATCCCAGCAAGGGGCATGCAGGAGGCAGCCAATCAATGATTCCCTCTCATCATTTATGTTTCTATCTCTGTCTCCCTCTCCCTTCCTCTCTGAAATCAATAAAAATATGTTTTTTTAAAAATCTAATATGGTTCAAAAATAAATGTCTAATCCCTCAACTGTTTAATGCCCTAAAAGTATAGGGTGACTAGAATTCTAACTGTGGGATATTAGAGAAAAACATAAGACCTTCTCTTCTCTGCTTTCCCCAGCCCCCAAAATGTTAGTTAATGCCAAGCAGAATCATGGAGATGTGGCTAAACTCAGACCCGGTAGAATCCAGGCTACCCCGGATTCCAATCCCAATTGCCACTCAGTGAGTTGTGGTCAAAGGCTAATGTTACTAAGCTCCATGGTTTGTATGTGTTTTGTTTTTCTTGTGTAGAGTGGGAACAGTGATATCAATTGGGGAAAAGAATTTCCTAAGACTTACACGAGATAATTCATATAACAAATTTAAATTTAGCACGGGGCCTGAAACAGATCATTACTCAATACAAGCAAATAATTAATATAATGATGCACCTCTTTCTATCATCACACACATATAGACACAAGGAACCATGGGAGAAGGAAAATAATTCTCAAGTTGTTAATGATTAATTATCTATTAATCTCTTTAACAATAGATCTATTGCTAATTACTTTGTTAGTGCAAATGCTGTAGAATAATTCTGCCTATTTTTCTTTTGGAAAGATCATTTATAAAGATACTTTCTATGTCACAATACATTGAAATTCCTGCCAAATGTCAGTTAAAAGAATAGGGCACTCTCCCAATTTCCTTATTCAAATGAACATAGCAACATACTAATATCACACTAATAAACCCACATTTTATTTAAATTGGCATCATCCTTTATTATAAAATAAAATAAAATGATTTACTATTGCAAATGCAAGTAACACAATGGATATAAGTAACACAATGGATCCACTAGACAAAGTGTTGGGCTAGGAAAATCAATAATTTTTCAATTGGGGGTAGCTAATTTATGTCTTCTATTTCTTCATTTCAAATGGGACAAGAACTCTGGGCACCTTGGCGTTGTCATTCCCTGTTTCCAGTGACACATGCGGGGCTGCCTTCACACAGCACATTGCCTTCTACAGTTCCATCATCCACTGCAACCTTCTTCTCTGGCCTGGCCTGCTTGTTGTACCAAATCCTAACAAGCTGACACTGCAACCTCTCTAGTACTTTCCCAGCAATCACTGCCATCCCCTGATCTATAAATTACCAACATAGGTTATCCCTTATTCCACTGAAATATTGTGAGAAACCATCACATAAATGCAGTTCGAGCCCGTCATGGACGGATGCTATATATAAAGAAAAATTATTAGCTTTGTATTTCAAACCTGAACCACATGACATACCAACAATACAGACGCAGGCACTTTCCTCTGACATGAATGGATGATTTATCATCTCTCCTCTGCAGCTGCCCAACTCAGTTCCTTCCCATTTTCCTACATAGATTTAGCTTTTTCTATCTGAATGATCTTTGTCAATGGGTAATTTAGATTTCTCAGCAGATGTCACATAAGCCTAGCATGAATACTTTTTAAGTACAACTTAAAATTTGTGGCACAGCATATAGAGGTCATATAATTTTCCATTATATTTAAAATGATAAAGAAATTACTACCACTCTTTTTGAATAAAAGCACATTGTTCTTAGTGTTTAGGCATGAATATTACTATTTGCAATTGTTTAAAGCTAAACCCTTTTAGTCACACATATCAGTTGAAGAACATATTATTTCTATTTTATTGTTATAAATTCCTGTATTTTTGCAGCTTACTCTTTTTCCACAGTGACATAGTTCAGTAGAGCTAGACGAGCTACAAACAAAAATCTAAGGGGGAGCCCCCTCCCCCATCCTTGGCCCATGCATATCTACACAAGTCAACAGTTGTGAATTAGATGCTGAGCTAACCACCTGTTTCACCTACCAACTAACCCCAAGTTTTTTAGTTTTTAGCATGTGTTATATACTGATGTTTGTGACTCCTACCCCGAAATTCAGACGTTGGAATTAAAGGATAGCATTTGGAAATATGGGCAATGGAAGGGGGGGGGGTGTAATAAGGTCATCAGAATAGAGCCCTCATGACAGGAAAGAGAGCTTTCTTCCTCTCTCTCTTCACCACCAGGTGAGGACATGGCAAGAAGACAGCCATCTGTAAGCCAGAAAGAAGGTGCTCACCAAGCACTTGGCCAGGCTGGCACCCTAGCCTCTGACCTCTAGCCTCCAGAACTATTTCTGGTTTAGGGTAGCTAGCCCATGGTATTTTTATTATTGCAGACCGCAATGGCAAAGACAGCATGGTACAGAGGGTCCTTCATAGTAGCACTTCACTATCTCTCCAAGAATACCCACCACCTTTCTCCACCATTCCACTTGAGCATTTCAGCCTTTTAAAAAGCCAGAGTGTTAAACCAGGTGTTCACTCCATCTGGAAAGCATTGTCTGCTTCCTTTCCTTTTATCCAGGACTCTCACATTCATATTTTGAATTATAGGCCCCAAATCAATGCCCCTCTAAAGATTTTCCTAAATTTCTAAGGACAGAATCAATCCCTCTTCTTTGTTCCCATAACACTTTCAAAGGCATTTCTTTCAATTTACTATATTATATAGAAACATTTTTACTTATAAATATATCTTTTAATGTGGAAGGTTAGCAAATTTATTGGAGGAAACATCTTATTTATCTATGCCTTCCTTTGGAAGCATGTTTGGCATATAGTAAGTAATATATTATTGATTGGGTAACTGAAAAGATAGGACAGATGGATGATAATAATTATGCACTTGATTGGCAGAATGGCAGAACTTTACATAGAGATTTAGAACACAGAAATTGTGAGAAAAAGAAAGAGGACTTAGTTATTCCCATTCATCTAAGCACACAATGCACAATGCATACTTTATAATAAAATAAAATTGGTTATTCCCTGAGCAAACATCATGTACAAAGTCTTGAGCAAAGAATGGGAATCACAAAAACTAAAATTATATTGTTTCTAAATTTCATGGAATGCAGATTATTGAAAATAAATAGAAAGTCTTAAAATGGGGTTAGTTTTCATTTTAGACTATCATCCGTGGCATAGACGATAAAAAAGAATGTTCTTGGAAATGACATGCCCAGAAATTTTAAAACCTGTATTCACTCTAATTGGTTTCCTTAATATGTAACATTTTACACCACTTTTTTCTTAGAGTATTATAAATCACCTTTAGCAAAAAATGACTACTTTAAATTTAACTTCTATCTGCTTTCATTAATTCTACAAAATAGACATGTGCATGTGAAATGGCTACAAGGAAGGTAAGAAAAGGAAGCAATTAAAAATATTATAATCCTCCATGAACTAAGTAAATATCAAGAGTTGGATCTACAGGAATAGAGTAATTCAATGCATAAGGAAAAAACATAAAATAATAATATAATGGATAATTTAAAGATTCTTTCCCCCCATTTCCACTAGGTCAACTCTAGGGGTACACTGGAATAGAGAACATGAACAATTAAATGTGATTTCAGTATTTATTCCAACCTATCTCATTTTTAATAAGAAGAGAGGGATCAGTTTGGAGTTCAGCAGTATAGCTGGGTAAGCTTGGGTTAGTCCAGGAGAATACATTGAGGGCAGTGGTCTCCTTGCAGCTCAAACACTCAGCACAGTAGAGCACAGAGCATGCTTCATTTAGGTTTCATTTGTTTTTTTATCATCTGTAACCAAGCACAATTTTTTCTTGATGCAGCTTCTAACATTAAATCATATTAAAATAAATGAAAATTTACAATTAGTAAATCGATCATTTAGGAGGAAAGGAAGACGTACCAAGTAACTCATATAATTTTATTGTTCAGCTGAGCATTCATTTTAATTCCAGAATTCCTAAAAGACAGCAAAAGGAGAACTATATTGCAATGTTTTCCTTATGCTTGATTAAAAGAAATAAGATATTTTCTTGAGAAGCAAATTATAGACCCAGAAAAAAGTCTTCCCAAAGAAATTAAGAAATTAACACGTAGATCCTGTAATGAGAGACAATAGACTCCTGAGATACTATCTTCCACTGTGGTTTTACAAAAGACCCAAAGCAGCCTATAAGAATGGGTATTTCTTAAATTCATGCTGTATAAAAGTCAGCCCACTCAAGTCCTCTATTTGTCATTTCAGGGACTATATTTAAGATATTTAACAACAGAATGGCACAGGCCTTGGTATTGGTACAGAGCCCGGAAGAATCCTGCTATGTCGGGGTTATTTCCTTTATTTGCTGAATTGTGGGGAAGTCCTAGATTCCAGGGGGAAGGTCTTTGTTTGGAGCGAGATTGTTGAGAGGACTGAGTACAGTGATTATCAACTATTATACAAGATTTTAATATTTTAAAATTTTTCATGGCCACACATGTGCACATAGTTCTGTATGTGGGTCTAGATTAGAGTGAGAAATGAAGCACGACCTGCCACCAGAACAGAAAAGAAATCATAAATTCCAAAATCTCCCCTAAGTCCTTTACCCCAATGATATTAAAGCGATGCTGGCTGTGATTTTCATCTCAGTGTTCCCAAGTAAACCAAGAAAGCAGCTGCCACCTCTTTTGAACACTCCCATCTAAACTTTAACTAAAATAACATTTTACAGAAGGTAAAGTTCAGTCTTCTTTTCCTGTGTGTGGCAGAGAGCAGTTCAAGATCCTGACCTGGCGGTGAGAGGTGACAGGTGGCAGGTGGCAGTGTTCAGGCCCTCTCATTAAGGTCAAATGAGCCAAACTGATGAATAGTCAGGAACTTTCTGTGCTGCACAAGTACCTCAGAAAACTTTAAAAGATGATTCTTCTGAAGAACTGCCTTTTCTAGTGAAATCTCTATAAAGTCCAGCCGCATTGAATGTATGTGACTTGGGTTGTTCAGGTGCAAAACAATTAGACAGGCACCATTATTTGATTTAATCTGACACTTTGTATTAGTGTCAAGCAGTGACATTGGATGCCATTGATAGCAACTCTAAAAAAGAACAACCCACAAGAAGAAGTACAGCATAATTTTTACTGGACTAACCTAGTTCAACCTGAGAAAGCTCAGTAAGTGAAACTGAACTCAAATTCACACAGTCAGCAAAACCCAAAATTCCTTTATTTTTAATGTGTTCTGGGCATTCTCCATGACATTGAAATTCAGAGAAGAGAGTAAGTCACAAAAGAGGTGCATTCTGACTATTTAAGGACGTTGAGGTTGGATAGGGATATAAATGCAGAAACACATGCACACACTTGGTTTACTAATAATAATCACCCCACACAAGGTGGAAGTTTGCAAAGAGATTGCATCCTTGAGCTGGTTTCCAAGAGACTTTATAAGGTGTTGCTTCCTTGGTTACTTTCATGAGCTGGAAGCTGATCTTTAGGCAGAAAACAGGTACGCTCTTGCTAACCGATCTATTAACAGAACAGACACAAAACAGGTTCTCAGGGATGATGTTCAAAACCAGACTAGCCATCCATTAAGGAACAGTGAGAAATGAGCCCACTTTATGAACAGGGATGTTGGATTGGCCAGACAAGTTACTATTACAATTCAACAGATCTGTATTTGAGAACATGATTTAAGATGGGAGTGACACTCACTTTTTTGGTGCTATTTAATTGTGAGAGGAAAGCCAACATCAATTTTGAAAGCTTGAGACTAAAATGTGAGTGAGAAATTAGGATGAGAGGAAAAGACATTTGGGTATTGGTGGCAGCAGATGCCTACGGAATCTCTTTAGGCCATTGAAAAGCTGAGTGGCCAGGCAGGGTGAAGGAGGCATAGTATTTCACAAGTTATATTCTGCTGGGAGACCATGAAGGGCAAACACAGTGGTTATTTCATGGGAAGCAGGAAAGAACTAGTTAAATGTGTAGAGTGGGAAACAGTTGCAGATCTTAAGAGATTTCAATGATGGGTGCTGGTGCTGAGATATGTTTACAAGCTTTTGATTTAAAATGTTCTACAGAGAAAAGGGGGGCAGAGCCAGAGTATCAGTGGTTAATGAAAAAACAGGTGGTTGGAAAGAGAAAACTGTTAGGTTGGAGAGAGCCCAGGATCAGATGCATGCAGATGCCTGACAAGATAATGGACCCTCCCTGGAATTTCTAACAGATCAGCGTGCCAGGCACAGATACAGGCTTACAGGCTTCTCCCTGAATCCACAAGGACCCACACACAGATACTGACTCCTTCCTGAATAGCCTGCGGACCCCCTGTGGCGGAAACTTCCTCAGTTCATGTCCCCGCCCCTCACCCAACCGCAGTATAAAACAAAGCCCCACCCCCCCCACCCCACCTCCCATGGGCAGGAACCACTGGCCCTGTCTTTGGGGTTGTGGGTCGCCTGGGGACGCAGAATAAAACCTTTCCTCTTCTTTCTTTTCTGATTGACTCGGCTCTCTTTATTTCCTATGCCGCTTTCTGGGCCACCTAACAAAAACAATGCATATATATCATAGATTAATTAGAACAAAATGTGCTTTTGTAAAAAATAAGTTCAGAGTAAGAGAAATGAATTTGGAGTTAGATTGTCTAGAATAGAAGCCTGGCCAGGCCACTGACAAGGTGCCTGGATTTAGACAAGTTACTTAATCTCTCTATGCTTCAGTTCTCACCTACAAGTCAGGAAAAATAATAGAACCACCTCGCAAGGTAGATGCAAGGATTAAGTAAGTACATATAAAGCACTTTATACAGTGCCAGACACATAGTGAATGCTTTAGTATAATTGTTTCATAGTGTCATCATCATCATCATCATCATTACTGATATTAGTAAATGATGAACTTTAAGATGTCAATGAGCAAGGGTTCCAGTTTAATTCAACAAATGTGTTTTTGAGCACTTAATGGGTGTAATTAATATAAAAAGTTATGGAAAGATGATTAAAGCTGCTCTTTGGCTTCCATTAATTTTTCAATTCAATCAGTTCACCAACAAGATTTTACTGAATGTCTACACATACCTGGCAGAGCGTGGAAATCATAGCAGAGTATAATCAGCTCGATGAGGAAGACTCACACGGGTGCTATGGGACCACAGAGGAGGGTTAACTCTCCTAAAAGACAAGAGAAACCAATTGAGTGATCCTAAAGCCTGCAACAGGCCACCAATCAGAACATACTGGACGTTTATAGCCTGCTGCTTCTGGTCAGTGAGTAGCTGTGCTGTGCACAGGGTAAATATTGTGAATGTCATCCCTGGACAAGTACAATCTCAAGGCTAACCTTTCATGTATGTGTGTATATGGGGGACAGAGGGTTGGGGGAAGGGAGATATATGAGAAGGCTTTTTGGAACAGGTAGCATTTACATGGACCCTGCATGATAAGACATTAACAGGCAGCAATGTGAAAGAAAGGAGCCTTCTGGAGAAAGGAACTGGATGAGCCAAAGGATAGAGCTGGGGTGGAGGGAGCACCTGAAATATGTAGCTAGTGTGTGAATTTATTAGCAGAGAAAGGGGCAGTGTCATCAAAAGACCAGACACTCTGAGAGGGGCTTGTAGCGTAGAAGGTGTAGGCTGAGTGGTCCGACTTGTTTCTGCAATTTGTGAGTCTTGAAGATCTCTGAAAAGGAAGTGCATTTAGAACCATTGTAGAGGGGCAATTCTAAGTTCATTATGAAAGAACTATTGAGCTATAGTGACAATTCAGGTGAAAAGTAAAGAAGGGGCAAACCAGGACGGTTGCTTAGGGAGACAGAGAAGGGGTGATCAGCATTGTCATGGTGAATGTTTAGTAACTGGGTGTTTAAAATTATCACACACTGCTACTCAGTTACCCTGTGTGCAACATGAAAGCTACATGTAAACTATGGGGGGAAGATATAAATCATTTCCTTAAAAAATATTGCTCTCAATTTTATTTTTATTTTAATAAACTTTATTTTTAGAGCATTTTTAGGTCTACAGCAAAATTGAGAAGAAGGCACTGTTATTTTCCATATACCTTCTGCCCCCACTTGTGCACAGCCTCCCCTACTATCAACACCCCTTACAAAAATGGTGTATTTCTTAAAACTGATGGACCTACACTCACATCATTATCCCTGAGAGTCCATAATTTACATTAGTGTTCACTCTTGGTATACATTTTATAAGTTTTGACAAATTTATAATGACATGCATCCACAGTATCATACAGAGTAGTTTCATTTCCCTAAATATAATTTACTTTTAAAGTAAAATAAGAAAATTTTAAATTTGCTAAAATTTTGAACACACATCTATGAGTGATTTTGAAGTCTAACACACTGCGAGCAATCTCTAAGAAAGTTTCTGTGGAAACACATTTTCCAGGAGTCTATAATCATCCACAGTCTGCTTTGTATCGTGCACAGAAATATTTAAGTGTGTTGATGATATTCATTTTCACTTGCAATCTGTTCCAACTGGCAACAGGAAAAACCAGTTAAAATTAAGAAGATAGATATTTTGAGCTAAACTACCAACAATTCTGCGGGAAATAAAACGTGATAACTAAATTGCTATCATTCATGCCTGGGTCTCAAGAATCTGAATAACGAAAGCTATACCTTCCCTACACAGATCAAAACAAAACTCAACTGTACGCTGGCTCCTTGGGCATCTGAAATATCCTCCAGACATCTCACGGATGCATGAGGAGAGTAAGTGCCGAAACAAACATTATTCTCAACCATCACCACACCTAGTGTGCTAAACAGGAATCTCTCTCCACATACTACAGAACCAAAAAGAATGCCCTAGTTACAGTGCACATTTAATTCATCACTGTGAGCACCGTGCACAGGGGTATGAGATCATTCACCTGAACCAGCCTTCACAGTTAATAGAAAGATTTGGTGTGTCAGTCAAGCAGAGTGTTTCTCTAAATTTAACTATCATTCAAACTTTAGAGTGTCTTTAAACTAACAAGGAAAATCACAGCCGTTTTAGAGAGAGGATGGAGGAGGAGCTATGTGTTCTGTGAAACATCCCACTTCCATGGGCTTGTTTCTCTGCTAATTATGCTCCAAATCTAGTTGGGGGCTTGAACAGCTCTCATGACCCCCTCCCCTCGTCTCTTTGTAGGAAGGTGGCCCCTCTAATGGAGGAAAAATCATTCTCTACAGCTGCTTCTCAAAAGATGGGAGGGAGACATAAAAATACTTAACACCCAAGGATTTTTATGCAATTTTTATGGTGGCTGTTCTTTCTACATTTTAGTTAATTTCATATGCATGGAAAAGATCATCAATGTCAATTTTAGTATCTGCCTGACAGATTGCAGAGTTATGCCCAAAAGCAATAGCAAAATTGTGTCCCAAGACTGTAATAAGAGATAAAAAACAGCCATAGGTAAAAGAAGGTTTGAGGAGTAGATCAGTCTTTCAGGTGGAACAATTCAGATTTTCAGTTTCTTGCCTACAGTCAAAGAGGTTCAAGAAAACCCATCTCACCACTGCAAGAGAGAAACAGTGTTTTAAGAAAAACTCATGGGAGAGGTGCTTCTCCCATTCATTCACTACAAGTGATTTTCAATTAGAACAGAAATATGTAGAAGCATTGCTGATGAATTTTGTGACAATAAGAGAGAAAGGCTATAACAACAGAACTAGCAGTTCTTACCATACCTTGTTCAGCAAAAAGTACTTTTATCCATTTCATATTATCTTTTTATTACCTCTAATGTTTAGTCCAGTAAAACTCAATATGTAAGAAATTGGATATAATTATGATTAATGTTAGTGAATCAATAAATTAGTTTAAAAGGTACTAAGTGCAAAATCAAGCCCTTCTCTAATCTCAGAATTTCTTTCCAGCCACTTCCTAAGTGACTTCCTACTGGCCTTTACTCAGTCATTCCACCTGCTTAGAATGTCTTTAATCCCCTTTACTCTCATTCTTGGTTTCAACGTTTACTGAAAATCGCTTCTCTTCTAGAAGTAGCCACAGGAGGTTACATCTTTCTCTGTGTTCTATTGGGGAAAAAAAAAAAAAATATATATATATATATATATATATATATATATATATATATATATATACTCTTTTGTCACTTAACTATTAATTGCCTGACAATAATTCTTAGCTCCCCAGCTAAACCATGCAGTCTTGAAGATCAGGACCTATGATTCATTTTTTCTTAAATTTGCACAAAAGTGATATTCATTAAGTATGTGCTGCATATATCAATTAATGAATTAATTGTGTAAAGAAAAGTAAATAAAGCAATTGTGAAGCAACATGCATTCATTAAGCCCTTGTCTTATACAAAGTGTAGTCCTGTGTCTCTGAAGGAAGATATAAAAATATATATCCAAAGCAGGGTCTCTATCAAGTAGTTTTATTTTATTTTATATTTAGGAAAATAATTCTAGACTGGTGACAGTCAGTAATACATAGATAATAAGTATACAATGAGTTGTGTAGAAATTATAGGTTAACAGTGCCTGGGGTATGGTAGATAATAGGTGTTGAAGGGCAATCCTATATAATAAAAGCTTAATATGCTAAGTGTCTGATCTTCTGGTCAGTTGTTCAACCAATCAAAGCATAATAAGCTAATGATATGCTAAGGCCGCTCAACTGCTCACTATGATGTGCACTGACCACCAGAGGACAGACGCTCCAACTGGTAGGTTAGCTTGATGCTTGGGTCCAGCCGATTGGGACTGAGCCAGAGGGGCCAGACGTGCCCTGGAGCCCGCCCACAGTCCTCCCCAGCAGGGAGCAGGCCCAGCAAGCGGAGTGGTAAGGAGCAGCAAGCAGGCAGGCGGTAAGGAGCAAGGGATCCGGGACTGCGAGAGGGTGCAGGCCGGGCTGAGGGAACCGCCCCCCACCACCAGTGCATGAATTTTGTGCACCCAGCCTCTAGTGTTAAGTAAAAATAAATCCAGACTTAGTTAAGAAGAAACTTTATTTAAAAAGACTATTGCAATAAGGTCAGGGAGGACATTGCATTGGGGGAGGGGACTCTCCCAATAGGTTAAAGGGACATATTCACCTAAGGGGAGGGAGAGTGTTACACGAGGAAGAACATTCCTGCTCCAAGATCTGCTCGTGTGTTGGAGGCCAGGAATGAAGGGACTTTTATAAGTAGAAAGAACTGGTGGGGAAAGGAAAGGGGGGAAGGAGTTGGTACTGAGATCAGATCAGGAAATTTATTTTCTCAAAGGCAGCTGGTTCTCTGGGGCTGATATTAAGGGCTGTTCTGTCTTTAAGGGTGGGCTAAGTTCTATGGCTTGGGGGGATGGGAGAGAAGCCCACTGATGAGACAAAGCCTAGGAGTTTGGACACCTTGTCTAAGTCCAGTTTCATAATATCAGAGAATCGAGTATTTTTTTTCCTCTGCAAAATAAGAGCATTAGAGGTGACGGCTGAGGTTCCTCTAAGCTGCTCTATTTATACAAAACAAATACCAAAGGCATCCCCTGACTAGAATAAAATGCCTCCTAGCTATTCAGACTAAGTAATTACTTTATATAATGCATTCAGCCTGGAAAACTCAAGGCTCTCTGAATTTTTCTTCTACCTAATTGTTAGAAAATCTCCATAAGATGGGTATTATTCTCACCACTCTATAAGAAACAAAACAAAGTCTTAGGGAAATGATGTTGCTTATTTATCAAAAGGCAGACAAAAGAGAAGCAGGCAGAGCCAGGACAAGCTTGATACCCTGATACCATGGATGGTTTCATTTGCTACACCCTCTAAGCTTCTCAAGAAAGGCTTGGCTGTAAATGTCACTCTTCTGGGTTCAGAGGGAAATAAATGCATGGAAACAAAGAGAAGAGCTGAGTATGTTCATTGGGGAGACAGCTGCTCGCTAGCTGAAACTTTGCTTATTGGTACCACTTTGATGTCTTACACACTCTTTTAGGAACTATCCTATGTGGTGGCTCAGTAGGGTAGAGAGTTGCTAAATCTCTCAGAAAAGAGAACTGTTTCTACTTCCCTCCTTGAAAGGCCTGGATTGTACATACCTCTCTAGGTGTAAGACACTCACTATGATGGTTACATCTGTGAGGTGAAGCTCAAAGAATTCTTAGCCCAGAATGTAAGTTATGCATCAGGTATCAATATCCCGACTTTACAGGTAAGAAAGTAGCACAAGGCAGAGAAAATTCACTGATTCTGAAGCCAACCAGAATGACTTTTAACATACAGCTCTGCTAACTATGTTACTTTTGAAATCTGAAGTATGACATGTAACCTTTCTACCTTTTCTTGTCTGCAGAGCAGAGATAGCAATGTATTACCCCTAAGAAGGTTGTAAACATTAGGTAAGATTGCAATATAAGGGGTCTATCATAGTAGAGATGCTTAGTAGGTGTCTAATTATTGCTAACTTGGAGGGTGTTAGGGATGGGGATTATTTATCTACGTTATATGGATTGTTAGGTCAGTATCTAGGCCTTTGGGTCTAGGTCTCTCATTTCCCAACAAAACAGGGCCATGTGGAAGGACCTTAGTTAGCATTTTGATACAAATTCTAAACGAGTTCTACGATTTGCTTATAAGCAGTTGATTTATTGAAGTGAGCAAGGACTGAGAGCCTGAGAAAATTACTATAGGGAATAAATTAGGCATTGTGGAGAATGAAACTAATTGTTATGCAAACATAGATTTAAAATGCAGTCCTGTGAATTTTATTTTGCTTTGTTTTAATGAAGGAATCAAGTTTATGGGTTTCAGCACCGGACCACAGAAGTACCCTTTCCAAACTCAGGACTTTTGTTGCAGGCCTGTTGAAAACCTAAAGCAGCTGGTGAACTTAGCACTTTTCTTTGTGTAAAAAAAAAAAATATGTTAAGAAGGAAGGGCAAGTATTTTCATACAATTATAAAAGCAAAAATTGCATCAGACACAGATAAGCAAGCAGGAAAGCTTTATTCAAGGTTATTGCACGGGGGAGAGAAACCAGAAGTCACTACTTCAGTCTGATGAAACAGACGGCTAGAGGGTTTTAAAGATGAGGTGAGGGAATTTTAGGGCATCTGTGTTATTTTAGGGCACCTGTGTTTGCTAACTGGCCTTACCCAAGGGAAAAGTAGGTTTTCTCCTATTTCATGACAAGAGGTTGTTTTATAACTTGGAACAAGTAGGCTCCTACCCTCCCACAGTAACTTGGAAATAAGGGTGATATCTTCCTTGTAAAACTGGCAAGAGACTTTTAACAGGATTTACATCTCAAAAGGGTAGAGAAAAAATTTACTTTTGCATGTCTCCTAGAGTAAATGTTCTCAGTAAAGGATGTTCAGGGACCTAGAAGAAGGAAGCCTGTCTGGTGTTTAGGCCATCTCAGGAGACCATCAAGGCCTTCATGGTTAGACTCATCCTAAGGGAATAAAGAAAATTCGGGCTCCCCTACACTCCCAACACGCCCTATAATATTTCAGGACATAGAATGTATCTTGGGGCTTACCTCCCACTGAACCATCTGATATACCCACTTTGCCCTCCTCACATCACTCGAGCTGGAAACCTCTCATTTTGTTCCTCAGTGAGGTTGTGTTGCCTCATGCATCTCTGCTTTCTCCAAGGGATTCCTGATAGCGTAATATCGGCTTACACCCTAACTGACGGTTCATGGTAGATTAATGCTGATCTCCTGTAAGGATATCTGCTGAGGAGCTATGAACATTTAAGGATATAATATCCTACTCACTAGATAGACCCTCTAGAAATCAACAAAATTGGTACTTGTGAATGTGGACAAGGCCAAGAATTTGAGTTGAAGGTAAGGCCAAGGTAAGCATCCCCTCCCACCCCCCAAATTCCAACACACTACTCTCATTCCTGCATTCTTAGATAACAGAGCATAGTGTTCCTTCAAAACCCCCTAAAGTGACTACAAAGTGGTGTATCACCCCAGCCCTGCATGGGGGCGGTGGGAATGGAGAAGGCATGATGAAACTCTTGGAAGGTTTTCAGGCTTTTTTTCTTATGTATATTTTCTCTTATTGTCATCACCACACCTACTAGTTTCTCACACAAACTCATTTTTTTAAAAAAGCATTCTTTTGAATAAGTACCAAAGGAGATATCAGAATATCTCCATATAGACTTAGGGTATAAAATGTCATCGATCAAATCATAATCACCCTGGTTCATAACACATGGTGAACTTACATTTCATCTCATTTGGCAATCCTGTGCCAAACTGTTTGTAATAACAAAATGAAGGACGGCCTTCCTCTCCCTATGTGGGATTCAGGACATATCACTGAAGAAACTGGCAGGAAGGACCCCTTTGGAAATTTCAATTTTGGGACCCTATTTCTATGTTCTTCCATTTTTGTGTGCTTTTCAGAAAGATCATGAGTCCCTAGTCCAGTTTTGATAGTTATTTGTGAATATATGAATAAAATTCACGTTTGAGAGTACAAATGTCAGTACATTCTAGAAAGTCTAAAGAGTCCCCAAAAAGATATCATGGAAAACAGCTTCTTATCAGGACTAAATGGGCCTCCAGCAGCGAAGGTCAGGACCATTTGTCTCTTCCCTACACGTATTGTGTCCACACATTCTCAATCCAGGGCTAAGGTTGGAGTTACCGGCCATCTTATCCCCACCGGTAGGGCTTCAGAGTGATGAGTCCTAATGCTCACTAGAGCTTACAGCTTTCCCTGCACTGGGAAGAGAAGGCAGAAGGTGTGAGTCCCATGGCTGTCACAGGCAGTGTGACCATCCTAGAGGTCTAACTCTGCAGGCCCTCTACCCTATAAGCACTGGCTTTTCATGGGTGGGAAGTGTGGAGCAGAAGGGGACTGAAGGAGTGGGGAGTAAAAATTTTGAACTTTAAAGAAAGAGTTAAATCCAGGAAAATAATTTATAACTGTTTTCTAGGATAAATGTGTACACTGTACTTAGGGTAATAATTATGATTGTCTTATTGTTTGGCCCTTAGGAACAGCTGGGGATTGTGCAACATTATCTACTAGGTTCTCACTTTAATTGGAAAGCTGACTCTCATTTTACTGGAAAACTAAGTAAATGGCAGAGGAGGTGCAGTGCCTGGTCTTCCTGCACAGCCCATGCTCACGATGCCACTAACTGCACTTTTATAGGATTTGCCAGAGGAGGGAGTGTTTAACCCGCCCAGACTATTCTGGGAAAGTGGAAAGACACAAACCTGAGTGTTGGAATGAAGGGTTCGAATGCCGACTCTGCAACATTCTCAATGAGTACTTTTAGACAAATTTTCATGTATCTCTTAGTGTCAGTTTTCCACCCTATAAAATATAAGAAAATATCATAAAAGCTCTGAATACAAGGCCCAGAATGTATTAGTAGGCTCAGTAACAAGCATGAGATGCCTTCCTTCTCTTCCTGGAGAATGGGGAGAAAAAAAGAACAAAAGCCTGTTGTTCTCTTAACCAGGAAATGAGAGAGGAAAAAACAAGTAAAACTTGCTGGCATCTCAAGGGGGAATAGTGTTTCCAAATATGAAGCTAACACCATTATTTGGGTGGTAGGTAAAAGGGTCATTCCTGAAAGAAAGATCAGTGATCAAGACAGACAGCGGTATTAGAGGAAGTTGGAGAGAGTCAAGATTTGTAAATACATATTTATAAAGCAAGAAAATGGAGTAGGAGGGTGATGAAAGAACTAATAGCCAGTGTGATAAAGTTCTGGCCAATCATTAAGTATGGAATCCTTGCTCATCAAAGATAAATGAAATTATACCATTAAATTGTACTTACATTAATGTCCTCTGTGCTCCATAAAAATAATATCAGAAATGCTGTTTCTTCTGAGAAAAATTGCACTAGCTAATCTTGACTCTGCTGTCTAATTTATTCTAGTGGAAATAGTAGTATTTGCCTATACATCTGACTTAACAGTCCATGATAAACGTTCCCATTGTTCTTCAAGAACAAACAAGTTGGGATTTTTTTAAGTTGTGTGCAGAAAGGAAACATTTGAAAAATAATTTCTTAAATAGCAGTGTGTAGTTGCTAATGAGCTATGACAAGCTATGTTTCCAGCCTTCCATTTTCCATCCATATTTCTGAATAGCTCTGTGGGCTTTTGCGTTAGTTTCACAGATTTCCCCAAATGATTATGCAGCAGTAATAGAAAAAGGAGCAGCTGCAGCAGACTGATTGTATCACAGTGTTTACTGAGAGTAAAGGACTGTCACATGCAGGCTGGTTGGAGAAATAAGCCTGAAGATTACTATTATTAAATAACCAACTGTTAAAAGACCCACACAACCTAGGAAGGGGAAATACAGAACAGGTTGATTTTGTTGCTTAAGCCAAATATTTTGGAACTCATCCACATTACGTTCTCACTTTTTCTCACCATGGTGCTTGATTTTCTGATAAATTTGCATACATTATTCTTCCCTGAGGTATGTTTAGTTTAATTAAATTTTACTATTAAAAAGTATAAAAGCCTGCCTGTCATAATCCTTAGGAGTCTGGCGTGGAAACACATTACCTGGGTAACATTTCCCTGAAGGAACTTAGCTTTACTCAGGCAGGTTTACTCAGGACAGAGAAAAGGGCTCAGGCACTGTGCAGCTCTGGCCCCAAAACCACCTTCTTTGATGCAGAATCACGTGGTAAAAGAGTTAGAGGTGCCCTAGCTGGTTTGGCTTAGTGGATAGAGCATTGGCCTGTGGACTTAAGTGCCCTGGGTTCAATTCCGGTCAAGGGCACATGCCCTGGTTGCGGGCTCGATCCCCAGTAGGGGGCATGCAGGAGGTGGCCAATCAATGATTCTCTCTCATCATTGATGTTTCTATCTCTCTCTCCCTCTCCCTTCCTCTCTGAAATCAATAAAAATATATTTTTTTAAAAAAGAGTTCAAGGTAAGAATATTGTGCTCTTGAATCTACCAGCCGACCTCAGTCCTTTTATACTCTGCTTTATAATATTACAATTATTTATTTTCCTTGCTATTCTATAAAGAAGAATTCACATTTAAACACCAGAAATGAAGTGGCGTCAGAGACCTTATTTTACATCTGAGCCTGAGTCAACTCAGAAGCTGTTCATTTCTTCATTCTCTCATCTAATGTGGACTAGAACCTACTATGTGCCAAGCATGAGGCTAGGGCAGATAGAGATCAGGAAGGCCAAACCCTTTCTGCCAAGGAACTGACAATCTCATAATGAGAATGCCATGCCTTAGTCCTATCTCACACTGACAGCTGGTCTTGAAGAAAAGAGGACTGTGAGCTCTGTTAGTCATTCTTAAGAAGGAGGACTGGGAAAGCATAATATGTCACAATAAGGAAAACATCCTGACTCACTGAATGCTAATGGACTGAAGGGAGTTTATAATATTGCTTCCCCATGTAGCTGTTCCTCTGGTGCGTTAACTGAGTGCTCTGATGTGCAATTGGCAATCATCATACCCACAGTATTTAATAAAACGGACCCCACTCTATTCTCAGGAGGCACCACATGGATTCCAAAGCACTAATCAGGATGGAGAAAAACACACCAGTCACCCTGCACTGGTAACTGAGAAATGCTTTCAGAGCCATATTCATGCTGGGAGGTCAGGAGCAGTGCGTCCATCCACAACAAAGTCTTTTGCCACAGGTAATAGTGACAGCAGTTCTTCCTAATGTTTTAAGATCATGAATGATTGAGCCGGTGCCTGTCTGGCCAAAGTAAAGGCTCTTTTAGGGTTGTTGTTTATTTCATTCTACACTCCATATTGGGCAGCAGGGATCTTTTTAAATGCCTGAATAAGTCATGAGCAAAAGAACCCAAATAGAAACATAGATACAAGTACCTAGAGAAGGTCAAGTAGCTTCCAAAAGGAAGGTTCCCAAGTCTTCTGTGTTGGTAACTGTATGTCACCATAAGAGAAACTCAAGCATTTCTTCTTCAAAAAGTGTTTCATTTTGAACCCCAAAGACTTCCTACTTTGTTCTCTAAGGTACCATTTCTCTACAATGCTGTCAGTTGATCCCAGTTAGCTACTCAGGTTTCCCAATCTATTTCACTTGCATCAGGTTTTGAAGACAAAACAGGTACATTCAGACTCCAGCTCAACACCTAATATGCAATACCAAGTAAGCTTTCTGACTTTTCTAGGCCTTCATTTCCTGATGTATAAAATGTAAAGTATTAAGTAGATATACTTTGTAGAATTAGGAGAAACTAGACATGCTATGATAACAAGCCATACTACACAGTGACTTAAAACAATAAAACTTTATTTCCTATTCATACAAAATCTTCTTTGGGACCAAAGGCATCTAAGCTACCTAATTATTTTGACCCAACCAACTCAACACAGAGTTTCCTCCTAGATTTCCATAACAGGACAGAGGAGAGGGTCTCCATTAGCATCTGAGTGTTTTGGCCTGGCAGTGGCACACACCACTTCCCTTCCCTGTCCAAAGGCGACAACTGTATGCATGGCCACACGCATCCAGAGATAGGCTGGGAAATGCAGCCTTCTGTGTGCTGAGGAGGGAAAAAAGGTTAATATATATGCATCAGTAATAGTTTTACCTACCAGAGTTGTTAGGGTTAATGAGGTCATGGATGGAAAAGTTCCAGACATACTTCCAAAAATGGTAGAAGCTAAATACATGGAAGACATTATGATGATGATGGGAATGATGATAATGACATTACGTAAACAGCTCAATATGTAGGCAGATAAGTTATAAATTATGAGTTCTTCATGTAATTATTCAAATACTCAGATGGCTTGTTAAACAAAACATAAACTTGTTGTCAATTCCAATTTTAACCCCTATTTCTATCACCGATGAGACAAGAGCTTTGTGTCCAAAGCTGCCCTGGTCAGTAAAGAATCAGGTCCTTTATGTCTAATTTATTTAACTTATCTCCCTGCTTTGCATTACAGACAATTACTAACATGCCAATCTATAATACTCTTTCATTAATGGAAACCCAATTAAACTGTTCTATTTCCTATACACTAACACCCAAAGCAAACAACCTTGTGTCAGTCCGTGTTTCAAGATCATGTTAGTCTACTTGCTAATGTTATTCTCTTAAATTAGTCATCAGAGTGTTTCCCTTAGGACTCAACTCATTTTTCTCAAATCCTTAGTAAAATTAGTATTCTTTTCTACAAACCCATTTCACACCATAGTCTACTACAGCAGTGAATTTTCTAATGGGAAGGATGTATGATTTAACATATTCAAACTAATTTATAGGCAGAGCTTTCTCCCCAAACATGTATTTGGAAAAAGAAATCAATATTTGCTTTTAATTCCCTGAATGTGAAAAAAAAAAGTATATATTGTTTTATTTTTATTTCCTTACTATCAAAATTTGTTTTTAATCCCTAGAGTGGGGAAACAACAGTAGATATTGTTATATTATTTCATGTATATTTCCCTACTACTTTAGGAAAATTTTTAAAGTTCTCTTCTTATATAGAGACTACATCTATAGACTAAAAGACAGGTGGGAAAAATATATACACAAATTCTTTATTTGGGCTATTTGGGCACTCTTTGGGGCTGGACCCTAATCGACAGTGTCTACAACACAAACACACTCAATTTGTGGATGTGACTCTTGCTTTCCACCCTAACAGCTATATACATGAGACCATTAAAAGAGTTATTTCTCACTCACTTCTTATTTCTCTCATCCTTTATTTTTTCACCTTCTCACATTTGTCATTTTTTTAGTCTTGGGAGGACAACTCTAATAGGCCTTCTGTGACCAAGGATTGGGAATCTACCATCCTCGGTCCCAAAACAGGAGCAGCAGTTGTGAATATTTAATTATCAGAGTCACTAAATTCTCTGACCTGAGTTTCCAGCTTCCCTTATCTTCCACCATCCACCTGAGAGGAAAATCAACCTGTCATACTAACTCAAACATTCATGCGGTTCATTTCTTTTTCCATGACTCTCCCATCCCTTATTTCCCAAGCACTCCAAGCCATCCTTAGCATCCTCCATTGAATCAAACAGGCTCTTACCATGCTCGCAATTTTAAAGGAAAATCCCACCCTCCCTTAAACCATAATAGAAGTGGATATATCTGCTTCCTTGAGTCCTAGAGTTTGATCACCATCTAGAATCAGAGATCCGTTATTTTTAGTGGTTTCTCAACCTGGGTCTAAGACACTGCTACAAGTAACAGAAACCTAGATGTATTGTTCCGCATCCTTACCTTAATCATACCTTATGGACTATAGACTTCTAGAGTTTGTTTGCCTGCCAAGTCCCAGCTCTCCTGCTGGTGCTCGTTGGTTCCATAGTTAGAGGAGATTGGTGGGTGAAGTCTCTTGCAATGGCCTGAGCATTTGGCAGACCCTGTGCCAGCAGATGTGGAGCCAGCCTATTGTCACTCCAAACTCTTGATTAACATGGACAGGTTCCAGATGGTGGAGCCACACTGACCTTTAATCTCCATGCCCCAGGTCTGATTCTGCATTATACTTCTCTCATTATAGATCTCAAAGTTGCATTGGCCATACCCTCTCTCATTCCTCTAAAGTAATACTAATGACGTGAGACTTCAAGGTCCTTTTGTAACTCTAATGCTACTGAGACTGCAGCATATTGCTGTACTTGAGTAAGCCTGGTTTCCATTCTCAGGGCCCTCACCATAGTCTCTCTTTGAATACATGTGCAGAAGACTTTTTTCAATTTCATTTTATCAGTCAAAAATGTAGTATACAAAAGCTCTGCTTCCTACATGGCCACCTGTCTCAGAGCCTTCAGATGCTCAGCCATTGTCAGACACATGAATCCTTAAGGACTTCAGAGATTGTCTGTCAGTCTTTCTCTTTCCTTTGCATTCTGTAGGTCTGCCAGTATTTATCATTTCTTTGGGAAGTGCACACCATGGGTCAAATCCTCCACTTGAGTACATGATACTCTTTCACCTCAAATATCAGCGGTGTTTGGTAGCCTGTAATGCCTACTAAACATCCTGCCACTGGGCTGTCAGCTGAGAGCATGCTCCCAGGAAGATGGTGGAGGTTGGGCACTTCTAATCAACCCGCACACTTCTACTATGAGTCTCCCTTCAACTCCACAAAGCACTCTGCTATCTTTAGTGCTGACTCGGAGATCTGGGTTAATTTTACCATGTGGCTCCACCATCTTGGATTCCTTCTCTATCAACCATGCAGAGAAGAGAGAGAGAGAGAGAGAGAGAGAGAGAGAGAGAGAGAGAGAGAGAGAGAGAGTAGGAAGATGATTATTAAAAAAATACTTTAGAGGCCAGGCCTGAGGTGCACATTAATTCCACCCCATTTCTCACAATGACATTATCTCCGTATAGTAACTTGCTCACAATTTTCCCAGGTCTTTCCTCATAGGCCACTTCCTGAGATAATTTTTGAGACTGTTTCTTCTGTAAATGAATAAAACTGCAGGTGGCAACTTGGCTGCCTAACCCACCAATCTGGAATGGAAAGAATGAAACAAGGTTGTGTTTCTTTTTTCTCTTCTTTCTTTTACTTGCTAGCCCAACCCGTTATTTCTTGTGCTTTTTTCTCCATCTTGATCTCTGGCAGAGCAGCATTGATGTAAATGACACATTTGTGCTATTTCCTCACATTTCAGAGGCAGCAAGGCATTCTGTAAGTGCCATCAGAGAACCCAGAAATCTATATGACAGTGGAGCAACAGCGGGGGAAATGGCAGAAAGGAAGCATCAGGGAGTGGATGCCTCAGAGCATCTGTCCTTGGAGCCTCAAGCATCTTCTAGGCGGTGACAAGGTCTACGTTTGCAGAGGTGGAAAAGCATCCCGGTGGAGGTGTGGAGTAAGAACATCATTGCCAGAAGAGCCACACACAGGTGCCTTCTCAGCCAGCCCGTCTCCAGCCTCCCAGGCAACACACACGTGCACCCAGATTTACAGAAATTCATGGGAGAAGCTAACCTCAAGAGCAAGAGGATTACAGGGCTAAGCTGGGGTAAGTAACAGGTCACTGGATAAAACACACAGGAAATTCTGACTTGAAGGGTAACCTGAAATGTTGAAGTTCTGTAGCATTAAACAAACCTTCTAAAGTTCAGGTGCCAATCAGAGCTTCAGTGTGTAAAAGTAGAAATCTCAAAGGCTAACTCTGTTGACAAATTGCTAGCATTTCCTTCCTTCGGTCAGGCCAGAATGTCATCGGAAACAATGTTGTGTACATTACTAGAAACTGTGACATCCAGGTATGGCCAATTGCAAGCACAGGGGAAAAAAACATTTTTAATTACATTTCTTCAATATAACTCCAAATTACTATTTTCCCCTAACTTGGTTCATGTAGAAAAAACCACAAACTATTGAACATCTCACCTGCTGACCCAGGTCCTCCTGTGTCATATGGAGATGCCCGTCTTGTGTAATACGTAACAGTTTTCATGTACTGACACCATCAGCATGGGCTGTGGCTTCTCTGAGTAAATTAACTGGACATTGGCATGGATTAAAATTCCATTCTACTGCAGATGTCAGGGGATGAAAACAGCACCACTATATTCCAGTAAGCAAGAAGCAAGCAGAACACTTATATGTGTATTTTATGTTCACTCAATTTAATGGGTTTCTTATCCAATTTATTTTTTTATCAGGGATTTCACTAGCTAGCTTTTTAAAAAATATTGAATTGTAACTCTGTGTTCCTCCCCACAAGCAGCTCTAAGGACCTGTACAATGTTATTGCCGGGAAATATTGAAAAAGTGAAACCACCAAGTACCTGCAATTGTTTTCTGACTTTTTTGCTCCAAGGTCTTGGGGCACCCAAAGGGTTGGCAAAGGAAGTTAAGAGGTTGAGGTGAGGGCGTTGCTGATGTGGTTAAAAAAAGGGGGGGGGGCAATGGACAGAGCCTCCTAGAGATGCTGTATTGATTGGGAGAAATGACTCCATGGCCAGTGTGCAGGCAGACGGGACCATGGGCAGCCTCTCAGAAGATCTGCTCATTAGAGTGAGATAAAGCTGCAGCAGAGTCACCACTCCTGAAGGAGACACCTGACCATGACTCGTCCTTACCTCCCAAAGAGGTTTTACGCCTGAAGGTCCGTGGAGTCCTTACTAATTCTTTCTGGGCTGCTGCCCCCAGCGAATCTCACTCAGGACTCCCAGTCATGACTCCTCTTTGACATCCCCAGTATTATCGAAGTCTGAACCAAAGCTCCACAATAAACTTAGAGTGCTGCGGAGTGACAACTTCCAAAGGCAAAGACAGTCATTAAGTTGAAAGCTGGGTTTCTAAAGAGGACCTGAGAGTCTTCTATGAATGTGTACAGTTTGGGAACCCAAAGGAGCTCTCCTTTTTCTCTGCCCGAAAAGGAGTCTGGAGTCTGCCTTTCTTTGCAATATGCTGTTCATCAGCATTTCCTTATAGCACTTTCAGGACGAGATGAAAGGGAGAAAGCAACCTGGTTATTATTCAAAGAGGATGGGGAAGATGCCATATGGTTGCTTGCCACACCCTCCCCACCAATAGAGAGAGTGGGTGCCTCAGAACATTTGCTCACCGCTTAGGAAGACAGAAATTGACAAGAAAAGAGTAGATTTAGAAGCAACAAAGGAACAAGAAAAATGGCATAATGTTGACAAATCTAGGTACAATTCTGAGTTTTTCTGTTGTGTTTTCTTGTGTCAAGGAAATTGGAAATGAAATGTGATAAAGAGGGTGCCACCAAGGTGAAAAATAAGCAAATGAAGAAGGATTCAAGAGCTGCTAAAGGGTTAGAAATTAGGAGAATAAACACTACAGAGCATGTTAGCCCTGCCTGACTGTGACTCAATCAGTCAGGGTCCAAACATAAACTAATCAGCGGCACACCAAAGCAGACTCACTCTAGGTGGTTTGGTCCTTTCTGGTACTTGGTTGGGTGTGTATCTTCATTTCTTTCTAATGACTTATTTAAATATTTGACATGTCATTATATTTTATCCCTTATGCTTATGTTCTCCTTATGGGACAGAGAATTTATAAGCTCAGAATGCATGTTCCTAAAAGCTGACATCCTGAATGTCTACTTTAAAAGAATTTATTTTAAAAATTGCCATGCAAATCTTAAAAAGGGTGACATAAAAAATGCTGTTTGTTAATTTTTTATTCCCTGAGCACTAGAATATCTCACTGGGTCAAATGAAATAATGATAAATAAATATATCAAAAGGAAGGGCATAAATAGACCTTTAGTATCCTCTTATGAAAACATTTGGTTGGTTGTCACTGAGGGCTGTGGGCATGTGTATGCTTAAATGATAACTGAGGATAAGTTTCAAATGTTTCTGAAATGAATGGCAGTCACTGAGGGCATCTGAGCATGGGATGGTGATGTCAGTTTATGAAATTGATTTAGGTGGAAAAAGTAAAGGCTCACATTCCAATATGAGTTCATGCTGGGAACTTTAGGAAATGTCAGGGGGTTCTACTTTGTGCTCTAAAAATACAGTTTGAAAAATTGTACCTAGTGGATTAAAAGAGTAAGCTATATTCAAGAAGTCATGTTCATTTGTAGCCTATAACCCATAGCATGGGAGAATCTGGTTTTGTATTTATATCATACTCAAGATGGGTTCCCATCTGGATAAATGCTGGAAAGTTGGTTATGCTTTTCTGTGAAGCAGCTCCAGGGAAATGAAGGTGCTATAAGAGACTATGTTGGGTTGAAAAGTGTCCCCCAAAACCCATGATCACCCAGAGCTTCTGAATTTTATCTGATTTGGAAATAGGGTCTTTACAGATATATTTAGTTCAGATGAGATGATACTGGATTAGAGTTGACCTTAATTTGATTGGTGTCCTTAGAAGATGAAAATTGAGACCCAGACACATACATCAAGGGCAGACAATGTGTAGAAAGACATAGGGGAAAATACCATATGACAATAGAGGCAGAGATTGGGATTATGCATCTACAAACTAAGGAACACCAAAGAATGTTGGCAGCCACCAGAACTAGAAAAGAGTCCAGAAAGGATTTCTCCAGAGCCTTCGGAGAGAGTATGGCCCTGACAATATCTTGATATTAGACTTATGAAATCCAGAATTAAGAGACAAGAAAATTCAATTATTTTAAGCCACCCAGTTGGTGGTACTTTGTTATGGCAGCTCTAGAAAACTACTACGAATGACATTGCTCCTATTTGAGCCCTGTCACCTTTCCAGATACTAAAGTTACCCTGTTCTCTTCCCTCAACCCTGAGTCAGCTCTCTGGGCTCAGCTCCATTTCATTCTGAAAAATACAGCTTCTCAATCCCTTCCCTGTGTTGAGGCAACCATAAAAAGGGGTTAGTGAATACAAACCTATATGAGACTCAGAATAGAGATAAACACCAGTTTGACTCAGAGCACATGCAAAGATTTCTAGCTTCATGGTGCTGATAGTCAAATGATGATTTTAAGCACTTGCAATTTTAACAGAAGGTTTTTGCAGAGCACTCCTGTAAAGATCTCTGGAAAGCAAGTACCCTTCTCCCCTCTATAAAGTAAATGGGCATACAAATGCACCTTATCTCAAGCAAAATCAGCCTTCCATGGGGCATTTCTCCATTGCCCTCCCACTCAGAAAGCCCTGGATGTGAGTAAAGCAGGCGAGTAACTGCCTGATGCAATAAAACAGGAACCTGTACATGGGCACATCTGAGCACTGATCTCTCAAAGGCTGATTTTCAAATGCAGTAAATCCTGGGAGAAATGCATAAGCTATTAGTGGACAGATGATAATTTGTCAGGTAAAGAGAACATTTATTTTTTATTTCAGATAAAAAAGAGAAAATCAATTTATTTTAAAACTTTATGAGCCATCTCAGTTATTTGTACTCACTTGCTTGAGGATGTGGGTAAAGGGACATTAAACTGAGCTTCTCCTACTAACTGGTGATGAAGAGACTCATTTCAAACCCTTGACATGAGGAAGAGCAAAGTCTGTCACAGGGATGGTCTTGAAGTTACTTTCAACAAACACCAGCCCTCCTGTGACCCTCTTTTCACACTTGTGAACAGTTTCATATAGGGAAGAGCTCCTATTTCCTTTTTGTGAATTTAATTAAATGAAATATCATGCGGGAGAAGCTTTATGGGGTGTTGAAGAGTCACAAAGAGCGAACTCTAGTTTGGTCTACAGCTCATTACTTTATTGTTACACAGGGCTTTCCATAGGCCAGAGAATCCTGTTATAGCCATGCCCTTCAAGAAAATGTTAAAAAACTAAGCTATCTTATAAGAATAATTAGACATAATGTCTAATTATTCTTATAAGATAGCTTAGTTTTTAAACATTATTCCTGTAAGATAGCTTAGCTTTAAAAATGTCAGTGTTCAATGTCAAAGTAGGGTTGTGTTATAAATAGAGACTGCTACTAATTCACAGTCCCAAACTGCAGCTGGCATTCTCTTTGCATTAACGTCTAGAGCAACATGAACATCCTACAGCTTTGCACAAATTTGAACTTATTTGTGTCCTGAAATGCTACAAATGCTAACAAGGAACCACAGAACACGTTTGCATGCTATTTGACTAGCAGGCTTTGTTGTGTACAGCATATCAGAAAATGATTCAGGAACACTCATCTAACAACTTGGAAGGAGATTATAGTCAATCAATTACAATTATAAATGAAGGTCTTAGTACCTAATGAAACCAAGGAACTACATCTGGTTGAAAACCCAGTCTTCTAACTCTGGGTGCAGAATTCTCCCCAATACATGTTAAAAGCACTCTGAAACCCTATGGCAGGAAAAAGAAAAGGTGAACCAATTGAACTCAGGTGACAAGTTAGCTAAAGATGCCCAATCCTGCCTCCATGGCTAGCTGTGTCTCACTGCTGAAACTTGGACCTAGTTCTCAGGAGATTTTAGATGTGTGTCAACACATCTGACTTCCCTATGAGGTTCTGAGCTTCCGGGATGGTGTCTCATTCATCTTTTCATGCATCAGACTTCACCCAATAGTGGGTATGAACTCACAACTTTATAAACAGTTCTTTTAAATAACTGTTGAAAGTCACAGATTTAAAGAGCACACATACATGAAATGTGGCCATATTTAGGGAGCAGACACCCATGAAAACACACACACACATACACACGCATACATTAAAAGCAATGTCTCCATGTATGTTGTATTTAAAATACAATTATAAGAATTCTCTGTCTCTTTTCTTAAGAAATTTTTATCTCTTAAAATGGTAAAAATGAATAGATGATTAGTGATAGGAGGGAGAAAATGAAGAATGAAATAAAGAGACAGAATTTAATTTTTTATCTATTTGCATAATAGCTCTCCATTTTCCCTCTGCCCAAACACCCAGTTTCCTTCTAGTCATTAGATGCCTGAGATTTCTTCTCTCTCAAGTCCCTTCTCCTTCCTTACACTATAATAAACTTCAACTGTCCTTCTTACTTGACTTAGTGCCTAGACTTAGCGCCTAGACTCTACCAAACATTTTTGTCAAATTAAATCAATGGCATGCATAAATTCGGAAAGAAACGCTTAGGGTAATCTAAGCCCGGCTGTGTGCAAATAAGAGGACACATTTAAGGTTGTCCAGGGCCAGGCTTCATGCCAGATGAGCGCTGATCCACGCTGAAGAGCAGGCGATGCTTAAACTCCCCAGTTACTCACTTTGCTGTTTTTGCAGTATTCACTGAAATTAACAATTTATTTGCTTTTTTCACTCATAGGATGCAAAACATCTGGTCCCACCCCTTGGGTATAATCAACCTTCATATATTTGAAAAATGTTGAATAACCATTTCAAATGCTCTCTTCAAGGTAACTAACCTAAGAAAAGAATTAACCCTATTGGTAGAGATTTGTTATAATTTATTTTCCAAATTTGAATGCTACTTATGACAATGGTGTGAACCCACTTCAAATTTTCTACTTTTCCCTCAAAATGTAGAACCAAGAATTGAATTTAATCAATGTGAATTTAAAAGAATGGCCCTCATTACTATAACATTCTACACTCTGGTTACACTTCTCACTATTGTGATTTTTATGACATCAGAACTCACCTCTGGCTCTTAGTTTGCTACAGTCAACTACTGTACCTCCAAGCATTGTTCAGTTTATGAAGAACTCACACACTCTGAATGTTGACATAAGAAAAACCACAACCTTGAATTAGATCAGTTTACTTTCAATTTTAATACTTATATTATCTTTAGTGACCTACTTTGGAAAGAGAGCTTTGCCCCTGCATCTTTATTAAATAGTATATAATAAAATCTTTATTTCGTGATAGTTGTTCATGATTTCTTGCTCTCTACTTTTATCCTTATTTCACTTACCAATTCCACTACAAGAAAAAGATAAAGCATAAAAGCATATACCTCAACCAGCCAGGCTTCTTATATGTCAGTGACACAGAGCTCAAATATGGACAGTATGAAGACCATGGGTAGAGTGAGTGTGAAATTGTCTTGTAAGAATGAAGGTAAATTCAATATTTCATTAAATCATGAAAAAGAAAAACGGATTTTTTAAAGCTTAAGCCAGTATAAAAGACTATTTCTGTGGTTACATATTTTAATTAGTATTCGTTATTTGGACTTGAATAATATTATATTTTTGATAACAGAATGCATAGTTTTGCGCTTTTTTTTTTTTTTGTAATCTAAAAGCTCCCTCTTCTGATCGTGTGGAGTACTTCTCCATATATTCTACCTACATTTTAAAACTTCTTGCCAAATCATCATAAGAACAAATCTGATTAATATGAAATACAGCTTGTGCTCTAACCTTGGCCTGAAACGCAGTCCCTGTACATTTTAAGTTATTTTTTCCTTCCAGAGTTTTGGTAATATTTCTGATAAAATAAAAATTCATTGTCTTAAGTAGTAATTGCAAGCTGTTTTGCTGAATATATTCTGTCACCGAATCACCAGTGGTGGGGAAAACTCTGTTTTTTTACAAAAATAACAAAATATTATATTAATAAACTATCTCACAGAAAATTTTGAAAATATACAAGGTAAGTTTAATTCGCAGCACATTAATTTAGCCACTAGAGTCTTTGAAAATGCATCTTTCGTGACTGCATAATATTCCATGACAGGCATATACCATAATTTTCTAAAATAATAAAGGTGCACTGTTTCTGTTAATTTTTGGTCCATTTTGTTGTGTTCAGTTTGGCTCCTCAAATGTATCTTCTCTCTGCTAATTAAAAACTCTGCAGTATCAGGTCTGTTCTTTATGACTTCTAATACACTTTCAAGTTCCACTATTGAATTTTTAATTTTCTCAAATTATTTTACTTTTCATTTTTCGACTTTTAGATAGCTTGTGTTTCACCTCAGTCTTAGGCATTTCCCTGTCATCTTTCACTGCTCAGAGAAAAGCCCCACTTGTCTTATATTTTACTGACATCATAAAGCAGGTATTGCCCAAATGCAATTTATTTCCTGTAGTAAATCTTTTCAAAACAAGTTCTTTTCCTGGATATTGCGTACTGTGTTCCTCTCCTTATTCTGAGCTCTAAAATCTTTCACAGGCTTCCTGTTGGCTGTTTTGTTTATACACCCTTGAGAGAGGCAGGTCCCTGAGCCCCCTGCTTGCAGGTAAATAAAGTGGGAGGATTTGCCTGTGTCTCCTCACTGCCCATCTGCTTGCTGTTAGAAATCTCTTAAAGTTTAACCTCCAGAGATATTTTTATTGGCATATTTTTATTTAAATTTGCTTTGCCAGTTTAGCAAAGCCCACAGCCTAGAAGAAACAAGGAGAAAAAGAGAACAGGGGGCAGTGGATCATTCGAGGCCAGGGCCATCAGGGTTCTGTCTGTGTGCTCAGAGCTCAGCTCTCCTGTTTGCCTCTGTGCTCCCCTTGGTCTCTGTGACCGGCACACCTATGCAGGCTGTTCCTCCATAGGCTGTTGTTCAAGACGGGCTCTGTATCATCACTGCCTGAAGAAAGCTTTGCGCACTCTGGGCTTTCCCCCTGGTCTGGTTTCTTCACTGGAAACTCTGGTTGTTCACAGGATCTGCCTTGGATTGCTCCTTAATTCCCAGAGCAGAAGAGGTTCTGAGGGCAGTGTACTCCCTGTCTGCCCAAGTTAAGGCATATCTGCAGAGTTCTGCCAAGATCTGCTCTCTTTCATTCCAAATGTGTGCCATCTTCTCAGAAGAGGATGCTGAAATAATCTTCAGTGTTCCTTCCAGGTGACACATCGGTCCTAGCCACTCTCTCCAGTAGAAAATCTTTATAACTTCTCTCAGGTGATTGGCCCTCTTCCCTAGTTTTCAGTAATAACAATATTTTCTCCCTTTGCTTCAAAGCCTTTGGGCCATTTCGAAGATGTAGGACAGGGGTGGGCAACCTTTTTGTGAGTGCGTGCCAAAACCAGCAAAATCTCTGATTCAAAATTCTTCTGCGTGCCAACCCTAATTTTTTGAGAATATGTTATGCCTACTTGATATCTCTTAAGGCAGTAATGGCGAACCTTTTGAGCTCGGTGTGTCAGCATTTTGAAAAACCCTAACTTAACTCTGGTGCCGTGTCACATACAGAAATTTTTCGATATTTGCAACCATAGTAAAACAAAGATTTATATTTTTGATATTTATTTTATATATTTAAATGCCATTTAACAAAGAAAAATCAACCAAAAAAATGAGTTCACATGTCACCTCTGACACGCGTGTCATAGGTTCATCATCACTGTCTTAAGGTGTGCGTATGTGAAGAACCTTGAAGAAATAAAATTCATTTGAGCGACAAAAACACAGTATATGATGATGAAAAATGCATTTATTTTTTAATGTATACATGTACACTGATAGTCCGACAGAAAACTTTATGACTCCGTTTGATATTATCAGTGGGACTTTTGCTGCTGCATCACTGATGACAGAGATTTTACATCAGGTTTATATTTCGTGACCTTCAGAGATCTGCACGAGCTACTACTTTCATCTGTCAGGCTACTCCTATTACGAGACTTAACAAAATTCATCACTGAGAACAAAGATTCACTAGCATATGTGGATGAAACCAAAACACTGGTCGGATCTAGGAAGGCAGGGAGAGTTAAGGCAGAGGCATAGAAATTGCTCTTCCCCTCTCTCGTCAATCCATGTCTATGGTCTTTAAGATAACTTGTTATGTAAAGTTATTTATTTATCTAAGATGCACCTACACTAACTTTATCTGAAAAATAAAAAAGTCGACATTAAGAAAAAAATTGTAAATGGAAGATTATAAGAGAGGGTTTTGCGTGCCAGCAAAAGTTACTGGCGTGCCATGTTTGACACACGTGCCAGCAGTTGCCCACCCTTCTAGGAGAAGAAGGAAATCCTTGGATTTAAGTTGCAAAATGTTTTTCATCTAATGTTTATCCCCCATCCCCCAGGTATATCAAGGGATTTGCATTCACCTGGCCCCAAATCCTTTCAGCTGAAAATAATGTCTCCCCATTCACAATTGAGTGCTTTATTTTATCTCTCATCTTTTATGTGCACTTCTCTCTCCAATCAGATTGTAAGTTTTTTGAGGACAAGTAGGATGATCAACTCCTCATGGTTTGCCCAGGATCTCTCCAGGTTTGAAACTGAAAGGCCTGAATATCCTCAGGCCCAGATCAGGTGGTTACCCAGATCAGATCAAGGTCAATGTAGTCTTTATCTTTAAACCCCTCCCCCCACCCACCATCTAAAACTGTCTTGCCCAAAGCAGATGGTAATGAAATATAGATGGAATTAATCACTTTTCCCTGCCCCTAAGACTACATGCATGTATGTATTTAAATGGTTTGAGTCACAATCTATGGCTGCTAACCAGTGAAACCAAATAAATTAACTGGCACTGCCAGTACAGTCATGTGGAGGAATTGTGAACTTTTCATCATAAATTACATAACCTAGTTCATAATCTCTAGGCTCTTACAAATTAAAAGGCATATCATCACTGGAGAAGTTTCAAACATAATTACAAAGAGTAATGTATGGCTAGAATGATTCCCCTAAGACTAATATTTAAGAAAGTAGCTATTATGCCATTCAGGATATGTGCAAAATCTGTTGCCGCAGCACCAATGCCTCAGGCTGCCCTCCACAGCCATTTAAAATATTATAATTAATGACTGGATGTGTAATAATACACCAAACATGCTTGAAGATGTGTCCTCTGTCCTGAAGAAGATTTTGTTCAGAAGGAGTAGTTGAAAGCTATGTCCATTTAATTTTTTTTCCCCTACGGCCCACTCAGTATCAGCCCAATGCCCCCTCATAAAGTAGGTTTTGAGCAGTTTCTTACTTCTTACAATATTTCTAAATGGCTTTCTCTCTTTAAACAGGAAATACAAATCTTGCTTGCATCATAATCACTATATTCAAGCCTTAGAGAATTCCATGAGTGGAGATCCACATAAACCAGTGGTTCTCAACCTTCTGGCCCTTTAAATACAGTTCCTCATGTTGTGACGCAACCATAAAATTATTTTCGTTGCTACTTCATAACTGTAATGTTGCTACTGTTATGTAAATATCTGATATGCAGGATGATCTTAGGCGACCCCTGTGAAACGGTCATTAGACCGCCAAAGGGGTCTCGACCCACAGGTTGAGAACCGCTGAGTGGACATCTTGTGTGGATTAGGATTTTGGAGGCATTGAAATCCAGGGAGAAGTGGAAACCCTGTCATGCTTCAGTTGAAGAATCAGATAAGTCAGCAAGGGTTTTCCAAGCTGCTATAGTATGGGACAGAGAAATTACGGAACTAAAGCAACCATGCAATTGATGTTGGGAAAAAAAAATGGAAAATTCTCCCAAAAAAAGCAAAGGAGCAATTAAGAAAAATAAAACCTGTGAAGAAACAGAAAAGGATGTAAAATTTCCTAAAAGGAATTTTAGCTTTTCAAATATAGGGTTGGGCAAAAGTAGGTTAATAATCAGAATTAATAAAACAATAATCTATATCTATATCTATTATATAGATAGATATAAAAAGAAGTAATATGCAAATTAGGTCAGGACACCATAACAGTCACAACCAGATCAGGAGGGGCAGGGCTCAGCCGGAGCCTGAGAGAACAACACGCAGGCGCAGCCCAGAACTGGAGAGAACAACCCCGTAAGGGGATCAGGGCCCCGGCCCCACGGCCGCGGCTTGGCTGCTGGGTCCAGAGCCAGTGGAGACACAAGCCCGCAGGGGTCCGGACACCAGCCCCAGCCCCGTGGCCATGGTGTTGGGCTGCTGGGGCCGGAGCCTGTGGAGACACAAACCCACAGAAGATGGCCCTGATTGGGCCAGTCCCTATGATGCCCACTGTAGCCAGCAAACCGGCTGATCAAGGGTTGGGGCCTGCAGCCAACCTCGCAGCCTCAGCCCCTGCCAGCCTGCCCCTGATTGGACTCTCCCAACCTGATCAAGAGCAGGGCGCACAGAGCCTGGACCCTTCTTGGCAGCTCCGAGTCCATGGGGTTGAGAATTCTGATGGCCCTGCCCAGAGAGTAGAGGCCCCTGACGGGCAGGGACAAGAGCCACAGGCCTCCAGGGAGTGCCGCAGAGTTGGCAAGGAGAGGGCCTGTGAAGGGGGAGGAGGCGAATCCAGCCCTTCCCCTCCAGAGGCAGCAAGACCTAAACCCAGAACCCCAGCCTGAATCAGAAGAGCCCCAGGGAGGCTTCAGGAAGCTCTATGCTAAGCTGAGCATTGAGAATTAGAGACTTTGTGAGGCCCTGACCCAGACCGCGCTGCAACTCCCACAGCTCAAGGTGGAGCTGGAGCACACCACACAGAGGCAGGAGCGCTTTGCAGAGAGGCCAGCCCTCCTGGAGCTGGGGAGATTTGAGCACGGGGCCCAGGAGCGCAAGGCCGCTGAGCTGAAAGAGGAGCTGAAGGGCCTGTCCAACCTCCGGGCTGACAACCAGAGCCTCAAGGAGGAGAAGGCGGCCCTGATCCATGTCTTCATCAGCAAACTGTCCAAGTGACCCCGGAAGACTTGCCCCTGCACCCGCATTTATACAGCTGCTTCTGCCACACGCACCCCTTCCCCTATGTGAACACGAGTGACATGGCTGCCGGGGAGTCTCTGAGAAACATAATCTCCCCTTGGGACCTCCAGACTGGAAGGGGAGGACAGAGCCCCCAGGAGCCAAGGGGGCCATCTGAGGCCAGGATGGAGACAGGAGGCTGAGCCAGGTAGGGGTACCAGGGCTGCAGGAAAGACCAGGAAGGAACCGAGGACCAGGAAGTGCCAGGACCAGAGTGGCCACCCAGAGGTCCCCTTTCACGTGTGCTGCCACCAGTCACCCCTCCAGCCCCTGAGCAGGGATCTGAGAATGTGCCAAGCATCCCACCGGCCTTGGCCAGGTGGGCCTATATATAGGGTTCATGTACAATAGGGAGGGACGTCTTCTATTTTTTGCTGTCCCCTCCCCAATGCTGTCCTGAGCAGGGGGAAAAGATATTTTTGAGACATAGCACAGGCACCACAAATAAAAGTTTGTGAAGTTGCCAAAAAAAAAAAAAAAATGAGTGGGCTGTCTGGCCAAATGCCCCTTTCCCTTCTCCCCTGCCAGCCCTGCCCTTGACCAGCCTGCACCACAATAGACCTGCAGCCCCTCCCCAGGCTGGCCCCACCCCTGATCCCCTCACCCCAATAGGGGGCAGGGCCAGCCAGCCAATCTCCTGTAGTCCCTCCCCCTGCCCAGCCCCACCCCTGATTGCCCATCAGAGGCAGGACTGGCAGGCCAACCACCCATGACTCCTCCTTCAAGCTGCTGACCCCTGATTGGCACCCCCCACCCCATTCGGGGGCATGGCCGGCAGGCCCACCAACCACAGCCCCTCCCCATGGCCGGCCCCGCCCCCAATTGGTCCCCCAACACCAATCAAGCCAGCATGGGGGGCATTTGGAGGCGATCAGGCTGGGGGGGGGCAGTTGGGGGCAATCAGGCTGGCAGGGGGGCCAGTTGGGGGTGATCAGGCTGGCAGTTGGTGGCGATCAGGCTGGTAGGCAGAGTGGTTAGGGGTAATCAGGCAGGCAGGCAGGTGAGTGGTTAGGAGCCAGCAGTCCTGAATTGTGAGAGGGATGTCCAACTGCTGGTGCAGGATCAGGCCTAAACCAGTAGTCTGACATCCCCCGAGGGGTCCCAGATTGGAGAGGGTGCAGACTGGGTTGAGGGACCCCCTCTCCCCGGTGCATGAATTTCGTGTAGGGGGCCTCTAGTTAATAAATAAGAATACAAGAATAAACTCAATGTCACATACACTGTAGACCTACTTCTTGCCCACCCTTGGATATTCAAGTTTTCTAAGGGCAGAGATTTTTCCTTATGAATTAATCCATTTTCACTCTCATACCTCAATACATAGGAGGTGGTTTTGTGTGAAAAGAAAAGAGATTGAATATAGATAAATACCACTCCCAGGGCAGATGTTCTCTACATGGACAAAGGAAAGAAGCAAAGGGAGAAAAAATCACTTGGAAATTAAAATAACAAAATCATATATTGATTGTGGAGTGACAAATCATTTGACAAGGCTACCAACAACTTTGCCATTTGTCTTCAGAAATCTCCAAATATAGCAACTGAAAGGTTGAGCATGCTAAAACCTAGGCAGGCAATCCTAGAGGGAGCACATGGCTTCATTCAAATCCCAGCTCCATCACTCTCCAGGTGAATGACCTTGACCTTTCTAAACCTCTGTTTCCTGATTTATAAAAAAATAGATAATAAAAGCACTTCCCCCATAAGGTTGCTATGTGGAATAATAAATGCCTCTTTAGAAGAATGGGGTTGTGAGAGATGATATTATAACTCTCTGTTCTTAGCATGTGGGTCTAATGTGTAATGGATCCATGATATTGTCATATTCTACTAAAGATCGCATTTAATGCTTTCTGTTTCCAAACATTTAGTGATGCTATGTTAAAACTCTTCCACATTGGTCTAAAGATATCCCTCTAGATTATTCTCACTAAATTTATTAAAATCTTCATCCCTATTTTCCCAAAAATGCATATTTATATGTCTCTTCCATCCTGAACAGCTTCTTCATCTTACCACCTCCCCCCCACATATGTTATATTTGTTTCCACCTTGTCTTAGACCCCACTATTTGCCCCCTAAAGTATCTTCCCTGTGTGCCCAGTTTTGTCCCTGTTTGCCATGAAAAATCCATTCCCTGTCTTCCCCCTTCTCCTGACTTCTGCAAACAATATCATTTAGGCTACGTTGACAGCTGGCTTACCCTTGGGTTTGGCTAGTGAGACAACTGGAAAGCAGTTGGTGAGGAGAGAACCACCATATGTCTGCACCTTCTCCCACTCTGGCACTAGCTGTACCTCCCCTGTCTCCTGCTCCTGCCTCAGGGTCCCTCCTTCTGAGGTCCTAGCCCACCACAGGCAGCCCTGGCCCCTCAGCCTCATCAACACCTCTTTCCCTTGTCCTTGTAGCCCTCAGGAGGGTCTGCTCTCTGTTGATCTAACTTCTAGCTTGCTTGAGCTCCTGTCCCCTCTTTTTCCTCTAATTTTTTATTGTGGTAAAATGCATGTAACATAAAACTTACTTTCTTAATCACTCTTAAGTACATTTCAGTGATAGTCAGTGCATTCATATTGTGCAACCACCACTATTTCTAGAACTCTTGATCTTGGAAAACTAAAATGCTGTACCCAATAAATGTAACTCCTCCCCTTTTATGTGGTTAGCCTTTTCAAGACTTTTTCAGCTAGCTTTCCCTGTTCACTATCCTGTCTTGGTGTAGCTGGAGTAGGATGCGCCATCTTCAAGATACAAGATTTCCCAAACTATTTAACAGGTGGAGTATCTGATGAGGGCATGGCACAGATGGTACAGAAAAGAATAAGACATCCGTGTGGTTGCTGTTCTCAGACTGTAGTTGCTGTTCTTACAGTCTCAGAGTAGACAGGCAAATCCATATTTGATTACAATACAATATTTTGGGTAAGCACATGGGCTTTGGAAGCAAAGCACATGGGTATGAATCCCAGCTCTACCACTCACTGGCTCTGTGAACATGGGCAAGTTAGATACTCTTTGTGAAGGACCTTGCACACCTGGCTAAGGAGCTAGATCAGGCTGCACTCTTTGCACAGTGAGGAGATGTTTAGGAAGATGTGGAGCAGGAGCATTTCAGATGCATTTAGGAATGTTGGGCTGAATGCAAGGCTACCATTCAGAAAGAAACGGTCATAGCTGGGAGTGCTCATAGGGAGATGGAGGCAGAAAAGTTACTTGGCTGGTAAGCTGAAGAGGGAAAGGGAAAGATTGAGAAATAAGTAAGAAATTTTCTGGTCATTTCTAAAGCCTTCCGTGACTGTTTCAGGACAGGCTGATCGCCTCTCTCTGAAGTTCTATTAAGCAATAACTAGTGAGCACCAAACAGTAACCCATTTCAATGTCTCAGTCCTAAGGTGTTAATTCTTGCCCTTCTCCCAGCCAGATTGAATGACGACCCGTTGAAGAAAAAAACTCTAACTTATTATTTTTCTATCCCCCAGATATTTCATATGTAAGGGTGTTTAACAGATTTCTTTGAAGAATGTAGATTTTTATAATGTCCTTCAAAAATGATACATCACCACAAGTCAGATTAAGTAATAATTCAAGAATTTAATAAGATAATTAAATTTTTAGCTTTCCAAAACATAAACTTACTGAATATTATCAAATGGGATAAAAAATGCAATCTTGTTTTCAGAAGTTTGGTCTTCTACAGTTTCAATTTAATCTTACTAACCATCTTTAGTAATAAAGAGCTAGTAACTGCTTGATGATTTGAATTCAGAGACCCAATTTGATTAGATTTTCTGATTAAGTGGACTGATGTTAACTATGCAATATGATGCTTGATAATATATCAAACCCCATTCTGGGGTTCTCTCTTAATGCAGGGCTTACTGCATGATTAGAAAATGAAAAACACAGTTTTTCAAGATTCATTTACTGTAAATTGACTGAAATTGAGTGGAAAAAAACCCAAGCCTATTTACCTTCTTTATGCTATTTCCATGTACATAATAATTATTTCTTAGCATCAATTTGAGAAACTCTAATTTGCTTTCACATTTAATCAATGGAGAGCAATATTTGGATCTGAGTCCTTCTTGAGTAATACCATAATTACCACATTACAGAGTCTATCTTGCCTTTCTCTTGCTAGTGATTCTAGGTTTCCATTTCCTACTAAACTGCTTAGACTGTTTGGAATTCATGTGACATTTTACATGGGAAGAAGTGTGAAATGCCACTTTCCATACTGCTACCTTATAAATTATTCATCGCTGTTGTTTATCAGGCAGCTTCTGCTTATAGATAAGAAGTCACCTCTCTTTGCCACACACATCACAACGGCCTAAACAATCAGAAATGATGGGTAGCCTGCTAAGAGAGCAAGGAAAAAACCCAAGCCAGCACAGTTTGGCATGAACTCCCAAACTGCAACCAGTCCCACCAATCTTACCTGACAAGAAATGATGATACTGCGTTTGCCAAAGTGTAGAGCTGGAAGAAAAACCCAAACTCTGACTAG
This sequence comes from Myotis myotis, assembly GCF_014108235.1. NCBI lineage: Eukaryota > Metazoa > Chordata > Mammalia > Chiroptera > Vespertilionidae > Myotis > Myotis myotis. The sequence goes on from NW_023416401.1 coordinate 49,030,486, forward strand.
AGGACAAGAAATAGAGTGCAAATGGGCTCTATTTTGGTGGGTACATTTACTGAACCAAAACCCAAATGAGAAAATGTTGTCACCCTTACAAGCAACCTTACAAACTGCCAAAGCTTTGACTATCAAGAGAGTCTCTCTTCTTAATTTTTTTTTTAAGTTTTGGAAATTGGGGCAGCATTCCCATCTATATTCTCTCACTATCCAAACTTTGCTCCCCATAACTTTATGGTGTCCTCCATCATGGCCAGGTTTTGATTTGACCTATATTTTGACCTGGAATATTAATTTTTTACCAATTTAAGATAATGAATCCATTGATAAAAAAAATTATGCATCTTTAAACACTCGAGATTTAGTGGATTACAATTTGGCCATAAGAGGAATGACTCCATTTACTATGCCTTTAAGTGATTATTGTGATAAAAATCACTGAACCAAATTAACATTTCTGAGCCAGCTCAGTCTTCCCCATCGAATCTTACCACACTTGATTGAATCAGACATTTGCATATAGTATAGGATTAAATTTCTCTTAAGATATATTTTTATTGATTTTTTTGAGAGAGAAAGAGACATTAATTTGTTGTTCCACTTATTTATGCACTCAGTGGTTGATTTTTTGTATGTGCCCTGACTGGGGATTAAACTGCAACCCTGGCATATTGGAATGACGCTCTAACCAACTGAGCTACCTGAACAGGGCCAAGGTTAAATTTCTTTTGCCCTCCCATATCTCATTATGCATGTAAAACAATCATTTTATCAATCAATAGAAAGCATATGTAAAAATCCTTCTTGTGCCTAACAATGTGCTGAATGAGGTGACACGGTGAACTGAAAAGAAACCTAAGGTATACAATGGAGTCCCTAACATTAGAAGTCATATGTTCTGGCCTCCACAGTGTGATGTTGTCAATGTGCAGACACAGACAAAAACACATTCCCTAACTAGTTAGTGGCAGAGTCAACCCCAGAAATTTTATTTCCAGTTCCAAAACTATAGTTTATTTCCTAATTCTTCAAGAAGCCTGCATTCTGTCTGGGCAGTTAAGAATTACACATAGTGCCCTGACAGGTTTGACTCAGTGGATAGAGCGTCAGCCTGCAGACTCAAGGGTCCCAGGTTCGATTCCGGTCAAGGGCATGTACCTTGGTTGTGGGCATGTCCCCTGTGGGGAGTGTGCAGAAGGCAGCTGATCAATGTTTCTCTCTCATCGATGTTTCTAATTCTCTATCCCTCTCCCTTCCTCTCTGTAAAAAATCAATAATATATATATATATATATATATATATATATATATGAATTACACATAGCTAGAACTCAGAACAAAACAGCATATAGATTGTAATAAGTGATATACTGGAGATACTAAGGGCAGTGGGAGCTTAGAAAATTGGTAAGGGTGTATAGTATGAACCTTAAGGAAAAAAGTGGGTCTTGATCTGAGCCTGGCAGATGAGGTAAAGACAAATATGAGTCAGATAGGTGGTGATAAAAAGCATGGAATCTTGCCATTTGCAAGTACATAGACTGCAGGGGCATTATGTTAAGTAGTATAAGTCAGCCAGATAAATACAAATACCATATGATCTCACTTATACGTAGAATCTAAAAAAAAAAAGAAAAGTTTATAGATAGAGGGAACAGAATGCAGACTGGTCTTTTTGCCAGAGGCAGCTGGTGGGAGGTGGGTGAAGTGGCTAAAGGAAGTCGAAAGGTACCAACTTCCTGTTATAAGTCATGGGTATGTGATGTACAGCATGGGGACTGTATTAATAACACTGTATTGCCTACTTGAAAGTTGCTAAGAGAGTACATTTTGAAAGTTCTCATCGCAGGAAAAAACCTGTAACTGTGTCTGGTGATGTATGTTAACTAGTTTAAGATCACTTTGCAATATATACAAATAGTGAATCGTTTATTTTATGCACTTAAAGATAATATGATGTTGTAGGTCAATTATACTTACATAACAAAAGTAAAAAAGAACTAAAAGATTCAGATGGCAGATTTGAATAGGAGGGGCAATAGCTGTGGTTCTGGATTAATGAGTCAGCAGTTATGAAGTGCATAGCAGGGTCTTTATTATCTGGGGACACATAGGAGTCCATCTAAGCAGCAGTCAGTGAAGTCCTTGTCATGGACTGAATATTATAAGTCACTCTGTGAGCAGAGTCAGCTTTCCCTAAAATGCACAGCCACGGTATTTTTCTAGTCACTAGCAGCCTGAGAAGGTGCCATATGTGGTCGATCGCATCCTTTGGGCCTGATTCCTCACACCTCCTTTGTCTGTACCCTTTCTCACACAACTATGTAGTGTGTTCTCACCATGGTCAGGGTGACCTGCTATGACTCTTGATTTGGGGCTCAGCCATGGCTTGTCCCAAATCCATAAAAAGCTCATGATGTTGGCAGAAGTGACATGAACAGAAGCTTGAAAGCTGAGCTTGAGGCTCATTCTCTTGAGTATCCACCAGCTCCACAAGGAGACTGGCCTCGGGCAAATGAGACATGTAGGAAACTGAGTTTCTCATCAGCCAGGTCCAGTCTAGGTCATCCAACCCCAGCCAACCTCAGCTGCCTGAAAGAGCACAACCCGAATCAGCAGAGCCCTCAAGGCAAACTCAACCTGGATGGGGTAAACGCAGCAGATGTTTGAGAAATGCATGTTTATTGCCATATGCCACTGAAGGTTTTGGGGTGTTTATTACAAAATAAACGTGAATTATGACCAGCTAATCACTGTTCTGATTTTTGTAATATGGAATAAAATATCTAAAAATATGGAGGTCAGTAACATTCTCCATGCCCACTATGCCTAGCTTCATGGTTGGATACTATGGGAATACAAAAGATAGAGAGCAATATTCTTAGTGTATATTACATGCCACACACATAAGGAAAAACAGGCAAGAAAAGTTACTCAGCTATTTCAAAGTAGAAAATTCCTTTCTTGAATGACTCTCTCTCCATGAAATGCTGCTAACCAGGTAAGGAAAAATAGGGAACTAGCTTAATTGTGAGGAGAGAACTCCCTTAAGGAGTACAAGAAATCTGGAAGGAAAGTGTATGCCATTCTGGTATTTCCATGAACTACCTGAATGTTAATCCTGAAGCTTCAAGGGCTCTGCCCAGCACTAGACTTGCACCTCCTGAAAGATAAAGAGAGAGACAGACCCTCCCACGGGTCTCCTCTGAATGGGGACCTTCCCAGGAACAAGGCCTATGTCTGAGCAACTGAGCATCTCTTCTCCTTTGGCATGGGATTCGAGGCAGATTCAAATTGCCAGATACAGAGCCTAACAAATTAAGATTGCCATCAAGTAAGCTTATAAGTGTCCCTTTAAAAAAGCTACTCTAAAGAGATTACCTCCAAACATTATAAAGAGAGCCAGGAAGTTAGGGACAGCTCTGGAGTCCTCTTCTGCTCATTTGGAAGAGAAGTGAAGTCGACTTGGAGAGATGAGGGCTTTCTCCAGGCTTCTCCCTAAGTGCGCAGCTCAACCCCACTCTGTTCTTTATCAAGGACAAGCTTTTTCGCCAGACAGGGTTTTTGTCTGAAGTGTCTCATCTCTGCTGTGACCCATCTGTGCTGTCACATAGTCTTTTTCTCTTGGCCATTTGTCTCTAATAGCATGTGCAACAGACAATAGGTTTTAAATGCTTAAGTCCAGGCAGTATGAGAATTCAGGAAGAAGCCCTGTTCCAGGAAATCAGAAGTGTCAGGCACACAATAGCACTATGGGCAGTGGGAAACTTAGGATACCAAGGTGAGGTTTTAGAAGAGTCATCCTTAAGTGGACCAGGCACTCTCTTAGGGGAGGGAGCAAAGGGGAAACTGCAGAGACAGTGGTGGGTGGAGAAAACAAGGTTCCCACAGTTCCTGTCTGTGGTGAGGAAGGCCTCCCCAGCATCACTTTCCTGGCTATGTGTCTTCTAGGTCATTTTAGAATTATTTATAGAGAGAGGAGGAAAGGAAAAAATAGAAAAGAAAATTAAAATAGGATGATAAAGGCAAGGAAGATAGCTGAAAAAAAATGATTCAAGGTAAAATTTAAGGACAAGGAAAAAGAAAATTAACCAGAGTAAAACATTTACTATAAACCATGAAAGACCAAATATCAAAAGTTAAATTTTAATAATTAACTCAAACATGACTAAGGAACTTGTAAGTTTTCATATGAGTTAAAATAGAAGTGTGTTGTTTCTTTCAGATGTGTTGAAAACAAGAATTTCAAAAGAAAAAGTGAAAAAGGAGAAGCAATAAGCCTAAAAAGTTAACAGATGAGGTCAAATAAAGCAGAAGTGGAAAATCCATGTAAAATGAGCAGTGTGGAGCAAGGCAATTGGGAGTCCTAGAACTGTGCTGAGAAACTGATAGAACAGAATAGAGCTGCAAAGAAACAAGAAAATACAGTCAATGTGGAGATGAAAGAGGGAACAAAACTGAAGAAGCCAAGCCATAGAGGACCAAGAGGAAACTAGAGAATTTACCCCGTAAGTGACCAGTACATTGATTCCTCCTTAGGCTTTGTGGAATCAATTTTTTTTTTCTCTCTCTCTCTAAAAAAACAAAACAAAACAAAACAAAAAAAACAACAACAACAACAAAAACAACCCACAAAACTATTCTAAAGAGATTCCCTCCAAACACTATAACACTATAATGATAGCCAGGACATTAGAAACAGCTCTGGGAGGTCCTCTTCTGCTCCTTTGGAAAAGAAGTGAAATCGACTTGGAGATGAGGGCTTTTTCCAGGCATAGAGACATAATTTACAGAACCTCAGGACTGAGAAATAAAGGCAGCCCTCACCCCTCCACTTTCCTTTCAGTCTATACCAGTGGTCGGCAAACTCATTAGTCAACAGAGCTAAATATCAACAGTACAACGATTGAAATTTCTTTTGAGAGCCAAATTTTTTAAACTTAAACTATATAGGTAGGTACATTGTTATTAACCTACCTATACAGTTTAAGTACTGTTGATATTTGGCGCCTCCCCCGCGCTGCGTATCCCGCGGCCCGCCTGCGCGCATCTCCCATGTCCGACCAACCTACACCCCCCACTTCTTCTAATGCCACTTCTTCAAAATAGACTCACCCAGGCCGAAAACCGACTTCTCCGCATGGGCCACGAAGTTTCAATCGCACTGTACGTGCGCGCCCGCACGTGGTATTTTGTGGAAGAGCCACACTCAAGGGGCCAAAGAGTCACATGTGGCTTGCAAGCCGTGGTTTGCCGACCACTGGTCTATACTATAACCATACTGTCTTTTTTCCCCAAAGAATAGGCTTGTCAAACCATGGGTCCTATGGGGTCACGGCCTCCCAAAGAAGGTACCTTTCTCACTGTGCATAGAAGTGCTGTATGGGATAGCGGTAGCTCCAGGTGTTACCCTTAAATTGACCACACAATGTCACAGAATAGTTTCATAGCCTGGGTTTCTCAAAATTTGACTTCCCCAATACTTCACTATTTCAAATGCTTTTAATCTATCATGTCTCTGATTCACATTGAAAATATTCAGAAATGAGATTCAAGCAAGTATGTTAAACAAAAGCCACTTATGTTTAACAATAACTATTTTTATTGGCAGCAAACAAACCCAAGAAATTACTAATGCCGTTATCTTTTAGGAATATTTTTTTCTTTGTAACTGTTGGTTTATGCAAATAGCTGTCTCCTAAGAGCTTGACATTGCATGTTGATGCCTGAGGATTTAACAGCCATGTTGTTGTATCCCCTTTAATCTTCCTCCAGTCTGCCCTGGTGTTTGTTTAGTTTAATCCTTGCATTAATATTTTAATACAGGCTTGATTTGGGTTGAAATGAGCAAGGGGATTCACTGAGATCTGTATAAAGAGATCACTTGTGTGATTTCATGTTGTTGCACTAGTATTCTAGTGATAGATACATTTAATTAGCAGAGTGTATATCTATCTCTGAATCAGGTGTCTTGCCACAAGGCAATTTGATAGCTAAGCTTCAGGTTCATAAAAAAATAGCTACTTGGTTCAGGAAAAATAAAACAACTCTCAACTTTTCAGTTAAACCAAACTTCCTCCACTTTTACAGATTGATTATATTGTATAAATTTATTTATCCCCATCTTCAATACTTACACACACACACACACAACTTTACATCCTGAGATCAATGTCTTTCTCTGTACAAACAGAATAGTTTTATTTTTCAAAATAAAATATCTTTTTATTTGAAAAATAATTATTATGGTAGCAAAGGAAAAGATTCAAAATAAGTATATGTCTCCCTACTCCCAACAATAAGAAATCATTATTGCCAATATCTTCATACACTTCTTACAGACATGTTATGTATATATGTAAATACACATATAACCATATATTTTAAATAGTTTTATGCTCTATATTAAATTTGACAATATCACTTTTTATTGTAATATCTCTGTCAAGGACACTATCTTTAAATGTGATGAACCATAAATTATATAACCTGGCTCCAATTAATGGACTTGAAACTATTTTATATTTTCTACTCTATGAATAATTCTGTGATGATCATTTCTGTATGGATATCTCTGAATGTTCATTAAAATATTTTTCAACTAATTGCCTACAAGTAGAATTTCTATTTCAAAAAGTGTGCATGTTCTAAATTACAGTACATGTGAATTTTTAACCATTTGATCAAGATTGTTTAAATCCCCAGGTTTTCTATTGGGGTCTTATTGAGTTTGTAGAGTAGGTTAATGAAATCCATTCATTTATTCATTTAACAAATATAAATCAAACTCCTACTATGGGCCAGATGCTGCTACAGATGTAGAAAAAGCCAGGAGCCTTCCGTGGGGCACATTTGAATAAAAGAGTCAAAACCAATGAACACATCGATATTATAACATAAAATTAGGGTGTGGGGAGTGGAAAAGGTTAAGTGCTCCAAAGAAAAAATAAAGCAAAGTAAAGATGACAGGGGTAGTATTGTCTGTAAGAGGATTAGGAAGGTTTCTTAAATCAATATTGAACTGAGACCTGTTTCTAAGAAAAACAAAATGGAAAGTAACTTAACATGAGTTTTACCTAGCCCATCCTCCATGTATAACAAACAAACAAAGAAACAAAAAATAACCCACATATTTTTTGTAACCATTATTTTTGAATCTCTATAACTTTCTAGGAAACATTCTGGGCACAATTGAGAATATGATGTAGACAGACCCATAGCATTCTGGGAAGGCTATGCCATGAAGAGATGCTCCGAAGGATGAGACCTTCTCATGATGTGGGAAGTAGATTGGTTTAATAGAATGAGAGTGTGTGAGGGTGTCAGGGGTCCAAGTTCAAATCTTGAGTCATTTGATAAAGCTCAGTTTACTCAGCTATAGAAGGGAGAAATAGTATACTTGTCTTTAATAGAATTGCTTTGAAAACCAAATGTGAAAGGTCATATTAAAGTATTCTATTAATAAAAACTATCGTTTCATTAGGTTTCTAGAAGGTCAATGCCATTGATTCACTTCTCAGGAAACTGCTCCTTTCCACATTCATCCTGGGGATGGAGTGGACCAGACATTCAAACATTGGGTGAAGGACATTTCAGAGATGCAGTTCTTCTGGTAATTTAAAATCACAGGGAAGGCAGCTAAAATACTGAAATATATTCACACTGTAGGATAGATTCATTTCTTCACTGTCTATTGCTCTCATATAAAAATAACATGAGAATTAAGAGAAATAAAAATAGCCACTCAGAAATACCCAGTTGCCTTTCTCATGATTGGAGCATAGAACTCGGAGGATATTTGCAAACTGTGATATAAAGCTACAAGTCTTGGAATACTTATCAAGGACCACAGAGAAAGTACAGCGAGCAGATGAAACACAAGACCTTACATTATTATTTATTCAACTAGTAGTTTTCAAGCTGATCACATACGCTGTGCAACATTCCACAGTAAGCATTGCAGGGGACATAGAAAAGTATTAACCACCAAAGAGTTCACCGTCATCACTAGGGTGGGAACACAAAACACACACCTGTGGGCATGTAAGTGATAAAATGACAGATTAAACAGCAGCAATACCCAATGATATAAAAACTGAAGCAACAATGAATATGACTCAATTTTCAGAAAAGACAGAGGATGCCACTCTGGCTCCGAAAGAGATGATATTTGAGTGTCATTATTGAGCATGACATTTGAAAAGGATAATTTTTAAAAATAGAGAAAAATAATTATTCTCATACATATATAAAATTATTTAATTTAACTTAGTATATAAGATGTTACAACCAATTTAAAAAAGAAGTCAAAGGAGCACAAATTTATATACAGAAATATTGAAATGAGTTTACAAATAGAGAGGAAACTGACTTTTCCCATAAGTTTTAATAATTTGTTTTTCTAGAGGGATGGAAGTCAATTGAACCACCAGACAGAATTTTTTATATGTCTGTAGTCAGTAATTATTTTGCATTGCTCTCAGTTATCTACAACTCTCCCCATTGTAAAACAGTTTAAGGTAATGAAAGGCCAAGAGCCCCCATAGAATCAAATTCAGATAACCCAGAAAATAAAACATGCTTAATTTTTAATTGAAGCACAAAAGGCTCAATCTAAACCTAAGCTATCATTTTCTGTATTTGATTTCCAAAACTGTCATTTGTTTTGAAGGTATAAGTAATATGAAAAGACTTATTATATCTTTGTACCATACAACATACTTTTAATGACTCTAATTAGTAATTTATAAAGTAAAGAAAGGCAATATATTTGTACCTCAATATGACATGAACTGTATTAACTGAAATTACATACCACCTAATGGAATTAATTATACAATAATTATTTATTACATATAAAAATTGTAGACACCTGTAAAAGAAATCCCCATCTGTGTGAGAGGCCCATAAAATAATCAACATGGTGGCTTCAGTAAAATGTAATTCAAGATCAGTTAAATCATTTGGGATGTACTATGTTCAAATGAAAGAAAACATGTCTTCTCAGAAAATTTTCTTCTGGCTGCTTTAAAGAGCTTCTCTTTAAGTTTTGTTTTCTGGCAAAATTTATCATACCATAGATCTTATGTTCAGTCCCTGAAATAAATATGTCTAGGTCCCTAAGGAAACCAATGTCAGGGACCTTATATTAATTCAAATCAATTTTTTCTTCCCAAAATAACAATGGTGTGACATTCCCGAAGTAGAGTGTGTGTCCTGCTGAGTCATACTTCTAGCTAGTCACCTTGTCTCCTGTTTCTCTTTTTGTCATTTAATTACAAGTCTGGGACCTACTAAATATAGCATTTGGCTGTTTTTACGTCCTCTAGGGGCTACAGGTGATTTATGGGATGACGGTGATATGGGCTGGCTGACTCATAGGTATCCAGCTTTCAGATTAATGCATTGGACCCTTCTCTGGGCTCTGAGCCCTAAAAAAGTTGGTAGGATTGATTGTTTTTGTATAACTCTTATGAGTTTCAAAATAATGTTGCCTCTTAATTTCCCCTAGACTTAAAACCATGTTCTAAGGAGACATTAAATCCCAAATGTAATTACAAATTCATGAAGGTTGCAGAGTGCTGCCCAATTGGAAAGCTAAGTAGTAGAATAGAGTGTAAAAATAGAACAGCCCTGCCTCCATTCCTTCCCCCCACACATTAACCAACTCTATTCCTGTGGAAAAGGGTAGTTCCTGGTGGGACCTGAAATGCAATGGAAGGACCTTCATTTACTTCAAAATTTGACACCAGGTACATGTCTCATTTGTACCAAGATACTAGGAATATACACTAGAAAAGTATCGGTGCCCTCCATTATAAATAACAAAAAGAACTGGGAAAGGTTACTTCTGATGAACTGCATGACCTCTGTTTCATAACGTAGCTATGTCTGGATGATGCTGGAGTAATACAGAATGAGGTGGCAGACAAAAAACAGGTAGGCCCGGGAGTTGGGCTCACCTGGATTTCAATCCCAGCTCCACCACTCACCAGCTCTCCCATCCTTAAGCCTCAATTTGCTCATCTATAAAATTGGAAATAAGCATAGCTACTTTATAGTGCATTATAATAAAGGATAAAATAGATGGATTTAATAAATTTTAATAATTTGTTTTTCTAGAGTAAATGGAAATTATAAGCCCAAAATCATAGGCAACAGGTTTTCCAATGAGCTGTCACAGCACCAGTTCTTTACCTAAAGTTGGTTTCGGGGTCAGAGAGGAAAATGGAGTCCATTGTGTTCAGCTCAGGAGCTGCCCTGACAAATCCATTGGCTTTCATCAGCTTCACACTGACCAACACCCTGAACCAGTCTCATGACTTTTGAGAACAGCTGTTACTTACAGGGGAATATCCACTCTGGTGAGGGAGAGAAACAGTAGCCCAGCTTCACATCTGGTATAGAGTGAATGGAGCACAGGTGTGGGAGTCAGCCAGACCCAGCTACAAATTCTGACTCCCTTACTGTCTTTGAGATATTTGAGACTTTTCACTAAGCGTATAAATAAATAAGTTAATATTTTCCTTTAAAGACAGTTGTAAAGATTAAATAACACATATGCGCCACTTCTAAAGAGAAAAAAGTCAACAAATAAGACTGTGCCCAATCCAGAGAGCACACAGCTGGTATTCTTATTCAACTATTTGTGGATGAGAAATCCTATGACTTCTGTGCAATTAAGTATTGTGTCTCCTTACTGGTCAAAACCTACCCTGGCTACCACCAACACATGGCAGAAGACAAGAACATAAAGTTTGTGGTATTCCAGACCCAACATCATAAAGTGTTCACTTAGACATTTTCAATTTTATGTTTCTTTTTTGAGCATACTCGTTCTTTTTATAATTTTCTTGCAATTAACATCACTTTTTTGATAACAGAGATTTTCAGTCCTGCAGGCTCTATATGCCTTTGATACGGAGTCTAAGGATACACGTGGCTGAGGCATGGAATATTCATAAGAAATGCTGCTGGCAGAGCACAGGTCCCAGGCTAGCACAGATATCCAGGGTCAGCCCCTCTAGCTAGCTACTTGCTACCAGAGTCCATATTTCTCATTCATTACTTAAAATCTAGTACATTACAAGTATCTCTTGCCAGAAAAAGAGACTTAACGAGTGGAAATTTATTAGTGAACGTAGACATTCTTGCCAATAAATTATCCATTAAAACAAAAATGTCAGACAAAAGAGGCAGAGATTTTGGCTTCTGATATCTTTGAGCCCTTTCCCTCTTTATTGTTCTTAAAAACAGAGTAGTCTTCTGGATGGCCATAGTTTTTTAATTAATTATCATTCATAGAGTGAACATCTTTTGAATATCAACCAGGCATCCAATCACTGATGGGAGCTCTGACTAATACAAAGTGGTTTAACTCATGGACCTGTCCTGCCTCCAAGGAGCAAAGACTAAAAGTTTGCATAACTGCATACATAATAGTAGCACAGGACTGTCACTGGAGCTCCAAGAAGGGAGACATCACTTCTGCCCTGGCAATCAAGAAAGAAGTGTGAGACAGCATCTGAGCATGAAAGGTTGGGATTATTTGGGCAGATGAATATTACTAAAGCATTTTAAAAGGATGCATGGTGATGGGGGCGGGGGACTTGTAAGGGAAAGACATATAAGTCCATTTTCCTAAAGAAAAGGTATATGAGTTGTAGTAATAGATAGCTAGATAGCAAGGTTGAAGAGGTATTTTAGAATGGTTCTGGGCTAGACACAAGAATCTACTGCAAGCTTTAAAAAATAGAGACTCTAGGGTCACACTAGAGATTCTGATTCAGTTGGTTTAGAAGTGGGGCTTAAGCCTCTGGGTGATTCTGATGTACAGCCACATTTGGGAACAACTAACGTATGAGCAAATTACAGAGGGCTTTTAAATGCTAAGCTAAAGTGAATAAAAAATCTTTTCTAAGTGCCTGTCCCATAGGTCCTTTCTCCTAGGCACTTTGTTTTTGTTGTTGTTTTTAGCAACTAACAGTTTTTTTTATTAAAAATTAATTCATGATATCCAAGTGTGAATGTTTAGCCATGCAGGAAGAGTGTCCTTAGGTGCGCACCTGAGGAGGTATGCTTCAAGCTCTTCTGAGCATCTCCTCTCTTGACACCTATCTCCTCACTATTATCTGTATTTCTAGAAATGACAGTTCCATGATATGAATTTAGTTGCTCTAAGTCAGAGGGCAGGCAACCCTACACAATGTAGCAAAGTAGTTAAATATAGATTGATCAGTTTTCCATCACAGTGGGGTCCTACCTGTGGGCTCCCCCAATACCTAAGTACCCAGTGGTCTCATCTCACCAAAGGACTACTCAAAGTCTCCCTTCACTGTAATGCCTGCCCTATGCTTCAGAAGAGCTACATTAACCCTTACAAACCTGAATTTGTATGATTTCAGAAAGCACCATAACAATTAATGGATTTGGGGCAAAGGTAATATTAATAACTAGCTAGTTACAGTGGTAGCATAACTATTCAAGCAATATATTCTGAATTAAATTGAATAGATTTTAGTCATGACAAATAATTTATTTCAATTAAGTCTTCTGGGAACACATTACTTTATTCAGAAATAATAAAAAATATTTTACTTTAAATATTTTATTCTCAAACAAGTCATATTTCCTAATTAATTTTTCACTAATGTTTAAAGCTATTTTCCATTCTAGTTATTTCCATTCGTTCTTATGAAAGATGAATTACCATAGGGGTTTACCAAAATGACATCAATCAAAGATAGAGGAAAGTCATGTCCACTAAGTTGAGAGATATTGATTTTACAAGGGAACATCACTTTGTCCCTTAAATATAGTCACTGCTATTACTGAGATGTAGGACTTAGACCACAGGGAAAAGTATTTGTCAATGAGTTTTCAGACCTTTATAGTTTTGTTTTCTTCTATGAATATCTTGGCAAAATCCTCTGGGAGCAAAATATCTCAAAGTATAGATTCTATGAGAATGACAAAGTCTCACTGACACATATATAAATTCTAACTAAATAATCAGAAAAAGAAAAAAAATACATTTTTTCTGCTAGGATCTGCCCTCAGTGATTCTGACTACCATTATGGTAGAGTAGGGGGTATTCAGTCAATGTAGTAATGAAACAGTTGTTTTTAGATGAAATATAAAAAATGTGTAAGACATGAGAATACAAATTTTGAAAGTTATATCAAATATGCATTGCCTGATATATAATGAGACAATTTTCATTCTCTCTCTCCTTTCTTTCTAACATTTGTAGAATGATGTCTTTGTTTCTTAGTACTACTATAAAAGGATACATAGATTGAGTGCTATATAAATAACAGAAATGTATTTCTCACAGTTGTGGAGACTGGGAAGTTAAGGTGATCAAGGTGCCAGCAGATTCAGACTCAGTGTCTGGTGAGGGCCTATTTCCTGGTCCTTGGATGGCAGTCCCCCTGCTGTGTCCTCACAAGGCAGAAGAAGCAAGGGAGCTTCCTGGGTGTCATTTATCAGGGCACATTCCCTCCCAAAGCCCCATCTTCTAATATCACCACTGGGGGTTAGGTTAAACAGGAATTTAGGGAGGACACAAGCATTTAGTCTATGGTAAATAAAATGGTGGGAAAAGACCATTTTAGGTGAGTCTTAATATATTGTAAGTAATATACATCTCTAACAGTCCAAACATGAGAGCTTGAAAAACAACCTGTAGGAATCCTCAGAGTTAATAGAGGGGAAGTAACCTTGAAACTGGGCCTGACTTTGTGCAGGTACATAAGATCTAAAAGGCTGCCCAAATTTGGCTTAAGGTGACTTTGTTTATGTGCTCACAGTCAGAAGAAGGATGGGAGGAATTCAGGTCTCAAATGAAAACCATTAAGCCCAAAGGCAGGCCTACAGTAGGTCCTCCACAATAATTTTTATTCTCTTTCCCTTGAAAGACAAGACCTTATAAGTTAAACATCCTGGAAATGAACTCTCTTTCATTAGCATCCTGGATACAGCACTTTCATTACCTTCAAAAGGAATTCTTCATGAAAAGAGTCTGTAATTAGGATACCAGGGAGAACTGAGTACCTGCAAATGACAGCATATCTGCTCATTGTCCCCACAGCTTCTTGTGTCTAGGCCTGGCTCTCAGAAGCATTGGGTACAATTTACAGATACAAACACCAGACCAGCCTCCAAATTAGTGCTTTTCTCCTTTGACATACTGGCTGTGCATTTTTCTTGAAACTATAACTGCAGAACAGTATATCCAGTAATTAGTGAGTGATTTTCTTTTCACCTGAGTTTTTTCTGTTTCTTTTTCACTATTTTAGCAGCTGGGTATCAGAGAGAAAAAAATAATGTACCGATGTATGATTCAGTTTTCAAAATAGGGGGCAGAGTATAGTTTCTTGATGAAAGCATCAACCTTTTAATTCCGATGAAGTGAAGCTAAATTTATTTTGTTGGAGAATTTGAACTGTTCTGCAAGGCACATGGTCAAACAGTTCAGGCTTCCTGTAATTAACTGTCAAATAAGAGGCCAGGACCAAGCAGTGAACTTCAAGTGGGTCAACCTCAGAAGGGATTAAATTCTGACGAAATTTTACAACAAGAATGGCCTTTCATGGAAACATTCATCCCAGTCAATAGTTCACTCTATAAACAACAGCAAGTGTAGATGGTTCTAAAAACGCAGTTTGTACTCCCATTAGGTCCCCACTGCCCTTGGTGGTCATCACTGATGCTCTTGGCTAGAAGCATTCTTCAGCTGGAGTGTCTATGCACAAAGAGAGCAGGCCCTTTGAGGATGTGAAGGCTGAGGGGCTTACAAAGAACTCTCCTACTGCTATTGTGCATTGAGTAGCAGAAGAAAAGTCCCCCGACTCTATACCTGGCCAGCAGAATGTCCTTCTCACACACACACACCAATGAACTCCGCCACAAGCTACACAGCTCACAAAGTATTCACAGGCAGAGTGGGTGAACAGAGGGATCAATTTCGGGTAGATTGTTGTCATAATCTGAGCAAAATAGAAGTGCTTGTCCTTTGAGTCAGAAATCAAAATATTTCCATGACAACAGAAAGCTTTTCGGCTCTACAATGACCAGGGGCAAATTTTCTGATCTCTTGGAATTTATAATCACAGAGCATAGAACAGTAGGCATGCAACTTGTCTTCCTGGAACCCGAATTTCACTGAAATTCTTCAAATTGTGCATTTACATTAGAAAAATTTTAGATTTTTTTCATGCTTCATTTTTTCAGGCTAGTGTAAGTAAAATCAGAAATAAATATGAATTATTGGCATGAATAATAAAACTGGTTGGTGCAAATTAAATTTATTTCCCGTTAAATTTTAAAGGCCTAAAAAAAAGTACTAACTTCAAAAAGTCATAGCTAAGGCACAATTTTACCCTTTGGTAGCTGCCAGAAATGCCTCATTCCATTGGTTATGATCAAATTTTATTACCTCATGACTTACATAGTCTATCTGCTAGCTTTTCTCTCTTACTAGAAGATTTTCAAGTCCCTCCTGTAAAGTAGGAATAAAATGCAATGAAATGTTCTGTGTTAAAACAGGGGAACTATGCCTTACTGTCAGAAATTGCTTTCTTAAAGAAATTCCCAGAAACTATAGTGATGACCACGACCACAGGTCACTGAAAAATACAAAAACGAAACCAACTATTAATGAAAGAGGAAGTTAGGCCACAATGGGCAAAGGCTAAAGTACATCAACCTAATGTTAAAGAAAGTGTTCATGTAATACATATGCACTTACTATATCTCGTATAAGTTTGTATTTTAAAAGTTTAAAAGCAACAAATTCTTCCACCTTCTCTCCTGGCCTATGGTTCAACTGCAGAAGGTGCTATTAAGTTGGGTTTTATCATTTCAGTAGATTTATTGTGACTTATAAAAAGTTTTTAGCAGCTTTGTTAGAGAATACGTAACAATGAATTGCACAAATGGAGAGCACCCAATTTGATAAATGTAGACATATGTATGCACTGTGAAAGGGTCATTATCATCAAGTTAATGAACACAATAACTCCCTAAATATCCTCCTATCCCTTTGTGAGCCTCCTTTGGCACCTCCTCCCATCTTCAGACAACCATTGATCTATCACCATAGATTCGTTTGTATTGCCATACTTCTATTTGAATAAATCTTTTGACTTTGGCCTGGTTTCTTTTACTGAGCAAAATTACTTTGAGATTCACTTGTGTTTTAGCATGTATTAATAATTCATTCTTACTTTACTTCTGAATATTCCGTTGTGCAAATGTACTACAATTCTTTTTCCATTCACTGGTTCAAGGACATCAGAGTTATTTCTAGTTTTTGGTTAGTACAAATAAAGAAGCTACAAATAATCATATACAAGTGAACATGTGCTTTCATTTATCTTGGATAAATTCTAAGAGTAAAGAAGAATAGATAAATAATATGTTAAGTGTATGTTTAACTTTTTAAGAAACAGACACATTGTATTTTGTTTGGTTTGTTAATCTTCACTTGAGGATATTTTTCCCATTGATTTTTAGAGAGAATGGAAGGGAGGGAGGGGAAGAGGGAGAGAGAGAAACACACACATAGAGAGAAACATCCAGAGAGAAACGAGAGAGAGAGAGAGAGAGAGAGAGAGAGAGAGAGAGAGAGAAACGTCAATATGAGAGAGGCACATCAATCAATTGGTTGCCTCCAGCAGGTGCCCCAACAGGCATTGCACCTGCAAGCCAGGTACATTTATATATATGTAAAGAAGTAAAGAAGACTGTGTTCACCAGACTAAAACTGGGAGCAAACATCCTCAGTTCCTTAATAAATTAAAAAATACAGTGGACAGGGTGTAGAAGGTTGACCCTCAGAAAGTACACATGATATCTAATAATATTCAACAGGAGAGGAGGTAGTGAATCCTGAGGTCATAAGTTAGCAAACTTAAAAAATATTAGATAGATCCTGGTAACATGTATTTCAAAGTGGCTATAAAATTTATCTTCTGAACCTAAGTAAAAAAAATTGATACAGCTTTGGTCTGTCTCCATGTCCTTTCCTTGGATTGCTTGCACTGTAGGGATATTACTTCCATGCAGAGAAGAAGCTCAATATATTCTACGAGGAGAAGCCATGTGGAAAGCCAAGAGGAAAGGAAATGAAATCTCTCAGACAAGATGTGTATCTGTTATCTTAGGCCTCCAATTATTTCTACAAACAAATTTGCAAATAAAATGTGTAGCTCATAATCAAAGACAAGCAGACTAATCAGGAACTTGATGATGTGAAAGAGAACCAGAAAGTACCAAACAAACAAGAATCCCAGATAATTAAGCATTAGCTTTATGTAATTATGGTTACTGTGTTCAAGAAGATAAAAAAGACAAGTTTAAATATTTTGGCAGATAACTGGAACATAGCTTTTAAAAGGACAGAGCTGATTTGGAAAGAACAAAATAAAATTCTAAAACTGAAAAATAAGAACTCTATGGATATGTTTGAAAGTGCACATCTTAGAAACAACTAATGAAAACTAAGTTAGGAAATAAGGTGAACACCAAGAAAGATCCAGAATAAAGCCCAAAGAAACAAAATGTTGAGGAGAAAAAAGAGAGAGCATGAACTTAAGAAACCAGGACAATACAATAAATAAAGTCCTGAGGTGAATTTACGAGAGAGAGAGAGAGAGAGAGAGAGAGAGAGAGAGAGAGAGAGAGAGAATCGGAAAAGAATATTTGAAAGAAATATGGCCTTTTTTTTTTCAAAACAGTGAATGATTACTACACAGATTCAATAACCTCAACGGATTATAAGAATGACAAACAAAGAATTACATACCTAAATGATTATGATAAAATTGGAGGAGGGGAGACAAATGGAAGGAAAGAGGGAGGAAGGAAGGTTGGTTATTTACTTTTGTATTAAATTACAAAACCTTTTTTATTCCACTCCTACGTAGGTATCATAAAGAAGGCACACATGCTACAGGATCTACCAGTATTCATAACAATATTATTTGTAATAACCTAAACAAGAAACAGCCCAAATGTCTACCAGTAGTGTATATAAATAAATGGTGACATGGTCACTCAATGGAATACTTTACAGTAATTAACACATTATAGCTCTATGTAACACTGGGGATTGATCTCACAAACATGGTAGTGGACAAGAGAAGCCAGTCTGAAATATTTGCTTTTTGTTTCCAATTAATCACATTTCAAAGGTAGATGAAATTTAAGTAGCATCTAGAAATGCACATGTAGAAGTAAAAGTATAAAGAAGAGGTATAGAAAAAGCCAAGACTTAGATTCGCATGAAATTCCAGATAATGGATAACTTTGATAGAATGGGGGGATTTGATTATGAAAGCACATGCAGTGGCTCAAGACACTGTCAACATTATAATTCCTAATCCAAATGGTGTGCGCATGAGTATGTCAAAGAAAATTGCACCAGTGGAGTTAAGCAGGAAAAGAAGACTTTACCCAAGACTATTACACTAGGGAGTTCATGGGTAAGTGCTGGCGGAGGGTAGTGGGAAGATTGGTCAGTGTGATTATTAGACCATCTGTGTTTGTTAATTGGCAATTATGGAAGCTAGGCTCCCACGGGAAAAGGGGCCCTGTCTTTCTTGATGATTACATTTCAAAATATGACTGTCAAGTACTTCTTGGATTGACATTCCTGGGTTGTAGATTTTCATATCAAAGGAGCAGAGAAAGAATTTACAATTGCCAGTTTTCTAAAGTAAATGCTCTAAGAAAAAAAGAGAGGCTAGGAGCTTATAGTCAGAAAGAAACCTGTCTGAAGGAAGTTTAATCAGCCCATGCAGGTGTGGCTCAGTGATTAAGCAGCTACGCAAAAATCAAGAGGTCACCAGTTCAATTCTGGGTCAGGGCATATGCCCAGGTTGAGGCTGGGGCACCAATGGGAGCATGCAACATCAGTGGGAGGCCTGCAGGAGGCTCTCATTATTGATTTTTCTATCTCCCTCTCCCTTCCTCTCTGAAGTCCATAAAAATATATTATTAAAAAAAAGAAAGTTTAATCAAACCAAGGAAAACCTTAAGTCAATCTTGGTCAAATAGCAGCTTTATCATAATTCATTTAGCTGTATACCGATGTTTTATGCAGTTTCCTGTATACATTAAAAAATAGTTTAGAACAAAGTCCATATAATATAATTTCCAATTTGTTTTAAAAGAAATAGATATATTAATAGTTATGAAACATAAGAATTCTGTTGTAAAGAGGTACAACATAACAGTGACCCTTCACTGATAGCTTAGGCCACAATCAGACATCCTTAGCACAGTGCTCCCCCTAAGGGAGTACACTGACCACCAGGGGGCAGCTCCTGCATTGAGTGTCTGCCCCCTGATGGTCAGTGCACATCATAGCAACTGGTTGTTCCTCCATTCGATCAATTTGCATGTTACCCTTTTATTATATAGAACTAGAGGCCCGGTGCACAAAAATTTGTGCACTCGGGGGGGAGGGGGGGTTCCTCAGCCCGGCCTGTGCCCTCTTGCAGTCTGGGACCCTTCAGGAGATAACACCCTGCTGGCTTAGGCCTGCTCCCGGGTGGAAGAGGGCAGGCCCAATCCCTAGGTGCAGCCCCTGGTCGGGCTCAGAGCAGGGCCGATTGGGGAGTTGGGGCACCGCCCCCTGTAATGCACAGAGCAGGACGGATTGGGAGGTTGCGATGCCACCCTCAGTCACGCTCAGGGTAGGGCTGATTGGGGGGTTGGGGCACAGCCCCCTGTCACACTCAAGGCAGGGTCGATGGGGAGGTTGTGGCGCCACCCCCTATCACGCACACAGCAGGGCCCAACAGGGGGGTTGGGGCTTTGTACCCTGTCATGCACAGAGCAGGGCCCATCAGGGGGTTGGGGAGCTCCCCTCTGTCACGCACAGAACAGGGCCCATCAGGGGGTTGAGGAGCTCCCCCCTGTCACTCACAGAGTAGGGCCGATAGGGGAGTTGGGGCACCACCCCCTGTCACACACAGAGCAGGGCGGATCAGCAGGTTGGGGCGCCGCCCTCTACCACCCACAGAGCAGGGCCAATCAGGGAGTTGGGGCGCCGCCACTCTCACACTCAGGGCAGGGCCGATGGGGAGGTTATGGCTCTAACCCGTCACACACAGAGCAGGGCCCGTGGTGGGGGGGTGGGGGGGGGGGTTAGGGCGCTGAACCCTGTCACACACAGAGCCACAGGGCGATCAGGGGGTTTGGGCGCTGCCCCCTGTCACGCTGATCCCGGTGCCGGGAGGGATATTACCCTTTTACTATATAGGGTAGAGGCCTGGTGCACTGGTGGGTGCTGGTTGGTTTGCCCTGAAGGGTGTCCTGGATCAGGGTAGGGGTCCCCACTGGGGTGCCTGGCCAGCCTGGGTGAGGGGATGATGGCTGTTTGCAGCTGGTAACACACCCTTCAGTGTGGGGGTCCCCACTGGGGTGCCTGGCCAGCCTGGGTGAGGGGATGATGGCTGTTTGCAGCTGGTAACACACCCTTCAGTGTGGGGGTCCCCACTGGGGTGCCTGGCCAGCCTGGGTGAGGGGATGATGGCTGTTTGCAGCTGGTAACACACCCTTCAGTGTGGGGGTCCCCACTGGGGTGCCTGGCCAGTCTGGGTGAGGGGCTGAGGGCTGTTTTCAGGCTGGGGGTGACTGAAGCTCCCAACCGCTCCTTTTTTTCTTTTCTTTTTTTTATTCTGGGCCAGCTTTAGCTTGAGGCTTGGCTCCAGCTCTTAGGCCTCCTCTGCTGAAAGTAGGTTTCTGGCCTTTGCTTACAATGTTGCAATTCTGCTGGCTGAAGCCTGGCAGTATTCGTTACAATGTTTCTTAAACTGCAGGCTCAGAGGCCTGCAGCCGCAGGCGGGGAACATTGTTTTCCTCCGTCACTGAGGCAAGCAAGCCTCATGTTAGTTTCAAGCTGCCTGGCTGCCGGCCGCCATCTTGGCTGACAGTTAATTTGCATATCTCACTGATTAGCCAATGAAAAAGGTAGCAGTCATACGCCAATTACCATGTTTCTCTTTTATTAGTGTAGATAATAAAGAGGAAAATATTTCCCCAAATAGAATGCATCTATCTACATTCTGCTTGTATGAAAACTACATGGTTTTATAATTAACATGTTTATATTTAATTTTCCCAAAGAATCTTAGTATCTGTTTTGTTTGTTTAGAAACCAAAATATGAGTAAATAGGGTTAACTGTACTTACCTTTCTCCCTCTTCCTTCTCTTTCTTTCTTTCCCACAACCAGTATGAGAATGCAATATGGGACTGAACAAACTCAACTGGGCCTTCCCTGAGTGTGACCTATTTTCTGCAAAGATTTTAGGAGCTGTGAGGGACCAATGTATCAACCTGTTGAAGGACCATCCTCTGTTTTATTAAGTGGAAATTTTTAGACATGTGACTTGAAGAGTATCCTAAAGGTCAAATGTCCTCCTGGGGAGTAATTTAAACAGAGGGGAAAACCAGACTTTCTTCTGTGCATCACTTTACTTGAGTTCCTATGAATTCAGAATACATGGAGGTTGAAGTGACTTTGTGGAAAGCACCTGAGTCAACTCTTAGTGCCTGTGAGAAAATTCAATCTAATAATGTGTGTTGAATATTTACATCTTTATACGGTTCATAATATCTTTGTTTTCCCCAGCCTTTGTTATTACTTATGTATACTTCTCTATTCGATACTTACCAAACCCTGAGGCTACCCAATAACAGTATAATGTTCCTCACTTAAGTCAATGAACTCTAACAGAAACCAATGCATTTTAACTGAATTTTTGTTTATCTCAAGGAGCACATTTTAATGAAATCAATACATTCTTGCTGAAAGCCACATGAATCCACTGGAAAGCATACATTGTTACCAAATCCAATATACAGTTTTTTAATGTCTGTATGTTTTAGGGTAAGCATAGCCATACATTTTCGCTGTAACCAATATATTTCTGAAGGGCTGATACTGAGAAAGCCTTATTTCATAATGAAGTCAATTCATTCTTACAGAAACTAATACTGTATTCCAGCAATGTCAGGCTGAATGAAGACTATGATTTATAAAATGTAAATTCTTCCAGAAATGACATTTTTTAAAAAGTAGTTTTGAAAGTGTATAAAATATTTTAATATCTTCATTAGAGTTACAAAAGAAGCTGGAGAAAAGTTTTTGAAATGAAAAGCTAAGGGCCTTGTTTATAATTTGTGTTTAAACACTCAAATATATTTATTATATTAGTCACTAAATTTTTGAAAATGTGTTTTTATTTCATTAGATGCCCACAAAAAGTGGATATATTTTGGAGAAAATTGTAGGTTAAAATATTTAGAAATTTCCAGTCCTAACAATATTACATCTTCTCTATCTCACCTAAGAATGACAAACCTCATATGATTCTGCCTCTGAATTCCCTCCCCAAAATATGAATAGTCATTGTAGTAAAAAAACTACATTTAAGGAAATAAATTCAAACAATGACTCAACAATAAAATGATCAAATAAAAATACTTGAAGTGTTATGCAAATTTTTACCTATGTAATACCCATGTAGGTATGTTTGTATTTGTAAGTGTTGCGTAAGTCTCTTGACCTGTGTCATGTTCTTTCCACATCCAGACTGGCCTCCTCCATTTAACACTTAGCCCAGAAATTGAAAATGCATCACATTTTATAAAGCTAATATTTTAAAATTCAAATGTGCTTGTATTTAGAAAGTGGCTGGTTATCTCCCAAGACATTATCTAATTGGGAGAGTAACCTTATTGTATAATTCATCCAGAAGAAAAGCAAGGGCAGCTTGTTTCCCCAGATATCTTAATTTGCCCTTTTAGTTTTCTCCCCTAATGACATTTCCAGAGGATGAATAAAATGAAGGGGAGAATTATACTACAGTAAATGTAACAAACCCAGTGAAATTTTTTAAAAAGCAGCTTTCAGGGAAATATGCATCCTAGTTCAAATTAAAATGTTATAGTTCACATTCATATAAATAATAAGAATCCAATAAGCAATTTTAAAAAAAATTCTCAAGCCACCCAGTGAACTTCTCTAATTAGAAAATGTAGAAAAACACCAAAGTTCTACAGGAAGTACAATATTCTTGTTAAAACAAACAAACAAATAATTCAATGGAGCAGATGCTAAACCCAAATATAGCCCTGGAAACATTTTCTCTTATTAAAACAACTCTAAATTATTCCAAGTCCTTTGGCTTCAAGGCAGCTTTGTAAATTCGTCCCCCTAGGGATATGTCTCTGAACCTACAAAGATCGAAATTTTTAAATAGTTACTTTTACTCAAGGTGTGTGTGTGTGTGTGTGTGTGTGTGTGTGTGTGTGTGTGTGTGTGTTTAATAAGGTCAAACTCAGATATAGCACTTCACCTTACACAATTAATAGCAAATCCCTTTAATCTCCTTGTTTAAGAATTAGGATTCCAGACACTGAAGCAGTTAGTGCATCTCAAAAAGCACATTACTACAACCTGGAACTTCCCAAAAAGAAACACCATATTCTCTCACTTCCCCTACTTGGAGGGGCAGGAGATCTACAGTAACTTTATTGTAACCCGAGAAAGGAGGCGATGAAAAGTGTATGTGATTAGAGCAGATGGGGGCTATCTTTCCAAAGCTTGAGCCTGAGCTCAGTGGGCAGCACACAGAGGTGAAAACCAAAGCCCAGGACGTGACCTTTCCTGGTTTCCCTGCACTGCCCAACTCACCATGTGAGGTGAGCGACTGCGCACGCGCACTGAAGGCAGCAAGTGGTCTGCCTGGGCAGAGGTCATCCTATGGGAGACAATCCAACAAGCATTCAGAGGATGCTGAACTAAGGTGCAAAGAAGTGAACCCTGAAGCTTCATTTAATGTTACAATCCATGCTCTTCCACATGGAGCCTGGAAGGCTACTCCCCAGTTTCCACTTCCAAGTTACTATCCGCTCACCAGCCCTGAAGTAGCACCATCGCTGTTAATCATTGTCCATCTACACATCATTTAAGGTTGAGTCTAAATCTCACCTCCTCCTCTGCACATCCTCCCCATATCATACTGCCTTTTTGTTTTTAACAACTTCTGGGCATTTACTGTTTCCTACCGTGCACTCACAACGCTCTTCACGCCCATTAGGCCCCTTTCCTTTTTCAAACCCACTCCATAATTGGCCTCTCCTCCCCTAGCTTCACTTTGTCAAGCCATCAAGCAATCTTTAAGCCTCAGCAACTTAACCAGCAATAATGTGACCCATCACTCGTCTATGAATGTGGCCAAGAAAGCTAAAGTGAATCCAAATGAACTTAGACTTATTAGTTTATTACTTATGGCACAGGGGGCCTGGATATCATGTTTGCATTGTTCAACCGAGTCCCCCAGGTCCTGTGGGGCAATGCAGAGGCAGGCCCATGGTGGATACTGCACACATAAGAAATTGGTGTCACAGTTGAGGAACTCCAAGATAAGGAGATCCTGATCTTATATAGGACCCACTGGCAAACCTGCCACTCTCTCCCTCCAAACAATGGTTCTCAACCTTCCTAATGCCACGACCCTTTAACACAGTTCCTCATGTTGTGGTGACCCCCAACTTTATTGTTACAAATTGAACATAATTAAAGCATAGCGATTAATCACAAAAACAATATGTAATTATATATGTGTTTTCCGATGGTCTTAGGCGACCCTTGTGAAAGGGTCGTTTGACCCCCAAAGGGGTCGTGACCCACAGGTTGAGAACCGCTGCTCCAAAAGGTGACATTATCTTTATTCCCAAGAACACTCCTAGTGATGGGAAGGAGACATCCAGGGAGAGAAAGCCCTCAATGTCTCTGGAGGGAATCACTATTTCTATCTGCCCCATACCCATGTGCTGTGCAAACATCCTTGGCAAGTTGTTAACATCCTTTGCTCAGAAGATGTGCAGAAATGCCAGATTGTGGAGAATTATCTCCCAACATACTTCCATGTCCAGCCTAGACCCCATGGTTTATTATATCAACATGTTTCTTGCCAGCATCTTCAGCTCCCTGCCCCTGTCTTGCCACATACACCTTGCTACAGTCCACACCGGTTGTCTAACAATTTGCACGTTGACTTTTTCATGGAATTTAAGCAATGTTGGAAAGAAGATCTCACAACAGAAGACACTGATGTCACTTCAAGTTCAGATGGGCCCTCAAAACTCCTGAGGAAGCCTTTTCCGTCTTTGATCGGGTCCTTTCTTCTCCTCCCCCCAACGGCTAATTCAAACCCTCAAAGCTCCTATAAGCCTTCATAACTCCCTGCCAATCAACCTGCCTCCAACCTGAAGAAAAACATCTACACCATGGACCCAGCCTAACTGCTCAAGTCCTCTGCCTTACACAGAGTCACTTCTTGTTCTGTCCCAGGTTTATGATGTAAATCTCACTCCTTTTCAAGCCTTGCCCAATCAGTATTTCCTGTCTATCTTGTTTCTCCACCCTCTTTATTCCTCATTTCTCTAAAATCCAAGCTTTCTAAATTTCTTTCCATCTTAAAAATAATCACATCTCCCACACACTGTATTTATCACCCCACCATTTGCCTTTCTTTCATAGCTAAACTCCTTGATAAAATAATTAATTCACAATTAGTTCTCTACCTACTGTCCTCACCACCATCACACCAAGCTGCTTTCTCCAGAGCAGTGACAGTGAGCAACCTCTACTCAGTCACTCAAGCCAGAACCACAGGACACCTGCTTTAATAGACATATTTTCAGTGGGTCTCTCTCCTTTTTAAAAAGCTCTAACAGAATCATTTATAAAGTTCTTTCCAAAATAACACAAGGAGCCCTAACCGGTTTGGCTCAGTGGATAGAGCATCAGCCTGCAGACTAAAGGGTCCCAGGTTCGATTCCAGTCAAGGGCATGTACCTTGGTTGCGGGCACATCCCCAGTAGGGGGTGTGCAGGAGGCAGCTGATCAATGTTTCTAACTCTCTATCCCTCTCCCTTCCTCTCTGTAAAAAATCAATAAAACATATTTAAATAAAAATAACACAAGGAGTATACATCTTTTCCCAGACTTGACAGCATACCCCCCTCAAGAAATTGTAAAGAATTCTAACTCCTACTTTATTTTCACTTATAAAGAAAAAACTTGTATGTTACTCCAAATGAGGAAGAAGTTAATTGCTCCCCCATGAAATCATTGTTGTGTTTTAAAGGAAGAAATTTAGGCACACAGCAATTTTAAAGACTGGCACAAAGTTGCTGCATGGATAAATGATTAAGCACAAATTTCATCACTCTTGCAATAGATGGTCCTCCTTCCCAAAGAACATAAAAGACATGAAATTTCATTAATTAATACTCTTGTTGAAAAGAATTTCACAGGAGTTGAAAATATGGGTTCTAGACTATTCCATGAAATACATGTCTACTACTTTCAAATGAATATATAAGGTAAATGTTACTATTAACAAAGTGTTGCCAAAGAGAAGACCTGCTTGGACAGTCTCTAATGAAGAGTTACATAGGTTGTTTGCAATTAAAACATCATAATGGTGGTTATTAAAATTAAAGTGCTTTGCAAATGGTTTGTTTCCAATACATTAAATACTCCCCTAAGACCTTTCCACCCTATTAATTTACCTAGGTAGTACCAAGGTAGACTTCTACCAGCCACATAACTATTACAAATTTTCAGATAGGTGGAATTGAAAATGAGATTTTACTATATAAATTTAGGACAAAAGGAAAGCATCAAATTGTGTGAAAACTAACTTGAAAATGTGTGATATTTTTTAAAAAGTGTTGTCGTACTACAACTCAAAATATACATCATCATCTCTTCTGTGAATGGCCCACATGAGACAGTCCCTTCCCCCTAACATATACTATATTATAGATACATCTGCGTCATAGCAATTATTACAGTGTTTTGTAACAATTTATATGTCTGCCTCACCTTTATAATTTGTGATCTTCAAAGGAAAACAGATTTGTCTTGTATGTCTTTGTATGAGAAGTAGTATGATATTATTTGAGCATCTTTTGAGCCAAATTGATTAAAATTTAGCTGCCTGCTCTGCAAATATATATGAACATTTGTGTCAGAGACTTTAAGTGTCTGGTACATAAAAGGCTCTCAATAAATGATTGTTGCTATCACTATTAAAATGACCATTATTGTTATTGTTGATTCTCCAGGGTACTTCCCGTTCTTTGGTATCTTTAGGTGCTCAGTAAATGGTTTACCAATGAATAATGTATAAGCTATTATATAAATACTAGGAGCCCACTGCACAAAATTTTGTGCACTAGGGGGGGTCCCTCAGCCTGGCCTGTGCCCTCTCGCAGTCTGGGACCCCTCAGGGGATGTCCACCTGCTAGCTTAGGCCCACTCCCCAGGGGATTGGGCCTAAGCTGGCAGTCAGACATCCCTCTGGCAGCCTGGGAGACCTCGGGGGATGTCCACTTGTGCCGGAGTCCAACCCCAGCAGGTCCAGGGGTCCCCAAAGGTGTGGATGGAGTCAGCGAAGAAGGAATGACACAGAGACAGCGTTCAGTTGATCAGCAGCCTAGCCAGGATCTCTAGCCAGGATCTCCAGCCAAGTTCTGGTCTGGATCTCCAGCGAAGTTCTGCTGCTTATTGTCTTGTTACATCCGTATTTATACCAGTTGATTTTAATCCTGTCAATTTCTATTACAAAGGTTAGGGCCTTTCTTATCTCCATTCCAGGGAGTAAAGATTATGTAGCTTAAGCATGATTGTTTGTAGTGATTAACTACCCGCCTGGCACTTAGTTAAGGAGTTTCATCCCCTCCCTGACTTCAGGGAAAAATTCCTACCTGGAGAAACAACCTTTCTCGGAGAGGTGACCTTGGTTAAAACACACAGCGCTAAGGGGAGCAAACATATTAAGAACAGTATGCTATATACGCCAGGTCCCTTGAAACATATGCTGTGCAGATGTTTCTTTCCTGCAGCGACTGTGTCAAGCAGCAAGGATGGACCGGCTTCCGGCACACTTGCCAGTGGGGAGCAGGCCTAAACTGCAGTCGGACATCCTTAGTGCTGCTGAGGAGGTGGGAGAGGCTACCGCCACCACCGCTGTGCTGGCAGTTGTCAGCCTGGCTTGTGGCTGAGCCGAGCTCCCCCTGTGGGAGTGCACTGACCACCAGGGGACAGCTCCTGCATTGAGTGTCTGCCCCCTGGTGGTCAGTGTGTGTCATAGTGAACAGTCATTCCCAGTCGTTCTGCTGTTAGGGTCAATTTGCATATTACTCTTTTATTATATAGGACAGAGGCCTGGTGCATGGGTGGGGGCAGGCTGGTTTGCCCTGAAGGGTGTCCTGGATTAGGGGGTCCCGCTGGGGTGCCTGGCCAGCCTGGGTGAGGGGCTGATGGCCATTTTCAGGCTGGCCACACCGGGGGGCTGGAAGCAGGTATCTGGGATTTATTTATCTTCTATAATTGAAACTTTGTAGCCTTGAGTGGAGCTCAGGGCCGGCAGGGCAGGTGGGAAGCATGGTTTCCTCCATCCTGGGGCCAATCCAAGCTTCCCGCTTACTCCAGCTCAATGGCCACCGCCATCTTAGTTGGTTTAATTTGCATACTCCCTCCTGATTGGCTTGTGGGCGTGACAGAGGTATGGTCAATTTGCATGTTTCTCTTTTATTAGTGTAGACTAGAGGCTCAGTGCATGAATTTGTGCAAAGTGGAGTCTTCAAGGGGTGAAGGGGCTGGAACTTGCTCGACCCTTCAGGTGGGAGGTGGGACACCCTTGCAGGCCCAGGATCCATCCTGCTGACATTCATGCCAATTATCGGAAGCCACCTGGTGGCTGCTTTTATATTGTTTCTTTCCTGTGGAGCATCCAGGGAGGGGAAGCAGCCACTGTGCCCAAGGCCAACTTCCAGGAGATCGGTAGCACTGTCGGGATTGTGCCGGTGGTGCTGGCCCGTCAGTGACTCGCCTATCCTCTGGAGATTGGACTTGCAGCCTGCTGAGGGAGTGAGTGGCTGCCATCAGGCTGGTGGCCTCAGCTGACCAGCACTCCCACTGTGGGAGCTCACTAACCACCAGGGGGAAGCTTCTGCATTGAGCATCTGCCCCCTGGTAGTCAGTGTGCATCATAGCAACTGGTTGACCTGTCATTCCAGTCATAATGGTCACTTAGGCTTGTGTGTGTGTGTGTATGTGTGTGTGTGTATAATTACTTTAAATGACTATCTTATTTGTTGACAATGGCTCTATGTTACTTATTGGTATTCTTCCAACAACTTTTCAAGTAGGTATTCATTAGATGTTTATTAACTAAATTTCTCAGCGGTCTTTCACTTCTTTGGTGGATAAAGAGTAATTATTTTTCTTTTTTTAGTTTTATTTATCCAACTTTATTCAAATTTTTATTATTGGCATTCAAAATCCTACAGAGAGTTTTACATTTATAAAGATGCTGTTTGAATTCAACTACAATTTTCTTGCTACTTAAAAGACTTTAAAGAAGAAATTAAAGATAGGGCTTTTGAAAATAAGCCTACTTTAACATACTCAAACCTCATGACCAGTATTTGAAGCTCTCAAAAAACAGCTTGAAAATGTCATACACTATACACAGGCTAAGATTAAAGTCCCAGTGTTTCATTGTTGAACTCGAATGGATTATGAGACATTTAAGAGGTATTGATAAAAATCAAGTGGCATGGTTGTAGGTTTAGTTAATTAAGAAAAGGATTATAATAAGCGCTAAGTGTGGTAACATTGCTTTGTGTGGTGTAGATTTAATATTATTAGAGGCAGCAGATCACATCTTCTTCTGGTCCTTAAAGCATTTCCCACCAGGCAGGGTGACCAGTGTGGGGCTGGCACTTACTACAGCTGATGTGGGTGGTTATGATGATAATCTCATGGATGAGTGTCAATAGATTCACAAACGAAGTTATCAGTCTGCAAAATCCCCTTTTCTAACCACATTTTTGATCATGGAGTTTTAAGTAAAATCAATGTCAAAAGACCTTGCTTACTTCAACAAAACAACCTCAATTATCAATGGCTGGGGGAAAAATTTTGAGACCAACAATTTCAGAAACCACTCTTTCCCCCTCTTGCTTATATAAAACCCACTCTTTTTAAGGGCAACTTTTAAAGGCTTTACATCCTTCTAACCCACAGGGCATCATTATAGTAATGAGCAAGAGTTAGAAAACTCAGAGTTAACTGACTTTACTTCACCAAAAAGGATATTCAACAATTAGGGGAACATGACTATCAGAAATATTTATAAAGCATATAGCTATTACTTTGAAGATACAGGTATTTTCTTTATTTTGTGATACATAAAAAGAATACCCTTTATCATTATGGCTACCCTTTGACATATTCCTCATTGAAGTATAACCTATATGACTCCCAAAAAGAAAACCTTTGCATGTGGGAGTCACATCAGTCCCGTGAAAGGGGAACAACCTGGGCCTCTATTCGGACTGCTGTTCATTTTCATATCACATGACCTTATATTCTCATCCCTTCATCTACACAATGGAGAGCACTCATAGCTTCCTAACTTCAAAGTCTCTGAGTACTTTAAAAATAAGGTAAAAGATTTCTATTGTCTGGGACTCACCTCACCCTACAGCTAGTTTGTGACTTAAATCATGGGGAATACTGTTTGCAATGGTGACCTCTGGTGGTGATTTTTATTCTACTCCTTTTTGTTTGCTTACTTGTCCTAATCACTTTCGTAATAGCAAACACACACAAAAAATTTAAGTCAGTTTGAATACCAAATAGAACCTTTCAACTTCACACATGAAACTGGAACATATGACCTATCAACACTACTGGGATTTGCTCCTTACTTACCCTCTAGTCACACACTTAGTTAAATGTACTTTTATTGTCTCTTAACTCTAATCACTACAAGAAGAGATTGGAAGAGGGGATATTAATTAAGCACCTCCCATAATCATTTAAAAGCAGTTAATTCATATCTCTTTACCTATCCATGGATAGATTATTATTAGTGAAACGTGTTTGTCATTTTCCCCTCCTATTCATCTCTGAAATATTTTAACACAAAATTGTGCTTGCTGGTAAAATCTGGTGACTACAAAACTAATGGTTTTATTCTGCTTGAGCATGCCTTTTGTAAAATGCAGCCCTAATTATCATATTTCTTCTCTGTGTGAGTTATTAATCTAGTCTATGTCCCATGCTTTTCAGAATATTAAAAATAGTGTGAAGTCCAAAGGTTCACCATCTCTATCAAATGATGACTAGTAACCCCAGTGGAAGCTACATTAGAACATTTTCTCTCAGCACACCTGGAAGGGGCTCCTTCTTATATTAGGGAAATAGACTAGTATCCATCTAGATAAATGTGATATTTTTAAAAATAGGACCTCTGGGTCCCAATTTCTAACATTTGAGTAATTTGGAATGTCACTAATCCTCTATAATAAATCTCAGGGCTACAAAGATACAGAGTTCCTAGAGGTGACGAAAGGTGTGCTGTGAACAGGAACTAACTAGTATTTGTGCTACATTCTCAGGTTATGTGGTGGTAGCTCTTTCTAGATTGTTTTAAATGTGTTACACAATTTAAGAATTATGCTTTGCATGCCCATAGCTATGTCATTTCACAACCAGTGCATGCTTTGATTCTATCCAAGGAAACTAAACAACCCAAGCATATCCACAGACCAGTGAGCTTCTTCTATTTCTTACTGTTTGGTTCTTTCTTCTCCATCTATCTCATATCCCAGATTCAGCTCACCCTTCCTCATTGCTCCAATCACTACCTTCACTGCTAAATCTCAAATTGTAACTCCAGGTAGAGTTAACAGTAGGAAGGCAATTTCCCTCCCACTGTTGGGGGAATGGTGAGGAACGTTTCCCCCCTTGATTGCAATCTGCAGAGCAGATATCTAGAACTGGTTCAGAGAAATCTAGTGACTGAATTAAAATGTTCAAACACAAAGATTAGGCCAAAGTATCAAAAAATAAGCCATTAAGCCAAAAAGAGAAAGCACTGATTACCTCCACTTGTGCTTTCCATGATACCTTATGCAGTCTTCTAATATAACATCAGTCAAATTGTATCGCATTTTTTATTTTACATGTGTCATACCTTTGTTAGATTATTAGCTCATCATGGAGAAGGAATATATCTTATTCATCTTATATCCCTGGTGCTTAGGCCAGGGCCTGATGTGCTGGTGTTACACACACACACACACACACACACACACACACACACCTAAATGAGTGAGAAAATAAGAAATGCAACCAAAGGTATTTGACTCCTCCATAAATTCCATTAAATCTTAGCAGATTCACAGGCTTTCTGAAGCACAGAGTCTTCACTATTAAAGGTCTTCAGATGCAACCTCCTCACCCAACAAAGGACCTCCTTCTATCCTGTGATTTAAGATGATAGAAGACTCACTGTCTTCTGAGGCTGTTGTTCATTCTTTGACCAGTTTAAATTGTTGGAAAGTTGTTCCTTTTATTGACATATCTGGCTTCCTCCCACATACTAGTTGTGCCCTTCAGGCTTTCAGTGAATAAATAGAATCTTTCAGAAGATTATTTGTTGTTGACTTGAGAGCTATGTCTAGGCCATATTTGATTTCAAACTGAATTTGTTACCAATCTTACATCATTTCATTCACAAACTGTAATAAATGATTATCAGAAACTCAATTGAAATTACTCAGTGCAGCATCAAAGGGATGGCTGCTTTCTTAGGACTTACCCATGTTGAATCAAGAAGGGAGAAAAGAACTGTGAGTTGTTTAGTGCCAACAATGTGTCAGCTAGTTTCCACACACTTTGTACTTCATCTAATTTAACTTTTCTCATCAAATTATGCTACAAATAGTATCATTATTCTCCTTTTACAGATAGGCTAACTGGTATTGTTAAAGGAGCAAATTGTACCTGGTTCAATCATAAAATAATATGTATGTGATTTTAGATAAAATTGACTAGAAGATTGTCATAAATTAATACATGAATTTTTTTTAAAAAAATCCAGTATTGGCAGAGAAATTTACTTCCTCTAGGCAGGCACCATGGATTTTAGAATGAAAGTGATCTTGGCTCTAATTCCTGGCTCTGCCTCTTTATAGCTGAATCATAGGGCAAGTCATGTAACTTCTCTGGGGTAGAGTATCCTAATCTGTGAAATGGTGATCAAAGTATAGACTCGGGAAGGTTGAAGTGTGGAAAAAATGAGATCATGTATGGAAAGGCTGAGTACAATGCCCAGAACATGACAGTGGTGATAATGATGAAGAGACATTGAGATCCAGTTCAAAAGACTCATAAGATTTCAGAGCTGGGAGTCACTTTAGCAATCACTTAGTCAATATATATATATAGACATAGACCCTGAGGGGACATGGGTCTTATTCAAGGTCATAGAGCTAGTCAGCATTGCCTGCCAGTTCCCTAGGTCTGTGCTATTCCCTGCAGTCCACGGAGTTCCCAGACTTGACACCTCTTTCTACAAGTTAGGACAGAAATCAGCAGGCAAGGCAGCCCCTGCACTCAGCATGTCCTCCAGCCTGCAGGAGGGGTCCAGGAGAGAGAGAAAGCACAGCCTCGTTCTCCCCAATGTGCTCTTTCTCTAGTGTTCCCTTTATACTTAACAGCAAAAGACAGTCACATGAAAAATAAATCTTCATTCCTGTGGGGTCCATCTGTTCCCATCACTCATCTGCAGTGAGAGATGCCTATTCGTAAATGCATCTCAATTTCTAATGAACAGTCAAATAAAAGCTACTACCATCAAGGCTGCCTCATAGGTGATCAAAGCCACAAAGACAGGGCTCCTCCTGGGGCAACAAGCTCATGGCTTCCCTGCATCATGACCACACTCCTAATACTGAGGCAGGTAAGAAGAGGCTGTCAACGCCACTTCCCCAGACCTGGGGCCCTCAAGCAGGCAGATGTGTTGAGCGTGAAGAGAAGTTTCCAAAAGCTTCCTCACCCGCAGCCTGGGGCAGAGCAAACAGGGCTGGGACCCTGAGTCCTGAGCAACTGGCCTCCAGGGCTGAGGACCTAGTTATGGGATTTTAGCTTCACCTTCTTTCTCACCCCTTCCCCAGTTAGTTTAGTTGTGTGTTTTTGTAGACTTGTAAAGTTATTTTTCTTTTATTTTTCCCCTCATACCTATGTGCTGATGTGATACCAAATTGAAAAGACAGGCACCTGACTAATTCTGACTGAGTGAAGAAGGCATATGGTTTTCAGGGAAAGGCGGGAAAGGGCTGAATCTTGTATTTTTAGTAACTCCCACTTTTCTTGATACTGCTATCCACTTTGTGCATTCTACAAAGCAGTGATGGGTGGGAATCATGCCTGAAGTACTGTGAATTTTCTGAAGAAAACCACATCTCCCCCATAAGGCTTTTTTTAAAAAAAAAAAAAAAGACTATTAGAAAATAATTAAGTTCTTGCATCTGTGGACTTCAATATGGAAATATATGAGCCTAGAAATGTTGGGGGCCACCATGTGAAATCGAAGAATGAAGGCTACCCAATTGAAGGCAGAGCCCAGAAATGGAGAAAAACTGAACTCTGATGAAACCCACTGAGAACCTAGATTAAGCAATGACTGAAGCTATAAATGTTCCCTTTTGCGAGTGTCTGCATTTTGGTATTCATTTGTAAAAAGAACTAACTTATCAATTTCATTTAATAATCTACATTAATAAATATTTTGGTAAGGCAGGTTCAGTGCAAAGATATGTGAATTTGCTAGCACAAAATATTGAAATAAAACATCACATATTATTTCATAAAACAATAGGACCATTTCTCTTTTTTCTTTTTTTTTTTTTTTTTTTGCAAGCACTACACAAGAAGAAAGCTATTAGGAACAAGTTATTTTAATGACTTACTCCCTCAAATGTCTTGAGCAGTACAATAAGTTGTCACCCATTTACTACTTTGATTAAATATTTCTGAAGTCCAGTTCCCACTTTGTAACAATGTCTTCTTTTCTTTCCTAGACAATGGGTACCTTCCCTGGGTTCCTTTAAATGCAAAGAGTCAGTTTGACTGGTACCCCTGCAAAGAGAAAAAGTGAAAAGCATGCTCAATGCTGTGGGCTCATGTGCTCCTCAATTATAGCCATTGCTGACATGTGTGGCTGTTAGTTTCAGGAGCTACAGGGACTGAGGACTCACTAAATTTCTGGCCTAGAAAGAGTTCTCTAGATGCTAGAGAGAGAATGATCCTTCTTCCTCAGTGTGATGCTCCAATATTGTCACTCCATGCCAACATGGGCATGACCCAGTGCCAAAGCGTTCTAGAATCTTGATAGCCTTGGCTTACACACTCAGCTGTTCTTTGAGGTGTGGCCTAAATACCAGGGTGACTGGATTACATAGAATTTGGCTAGGAGCCACATTTTGTATCAAGAGGTAAACCTTCCCTAGGAATATGGAGAGAAGGAGGGAGTGCACTTATGCAGGAGCGCCTTTATTGGGTTCAAGAGGTTATTCTGGTTTCTCTAACTAAATGTTAGAATTATCTGACTAAAGGTGGGGTAAGCATGTGGGTGGAGAAAAGTTTGGAGGTGATGGGCAGTCAAAATAACCCCCTTTCCAGTCGCCCCCTGTAGACCACCACACATCCTAATTTCAGCCTGACTCTGTGTTTCTTCAAGACATCACGTTTTAGAATAACTGGGGTTTTCCTGTAACACCCAGAGCAGGTTATACTTTCTATGGAGATCAGCTCCCTACTCCACTATACACTGGTTTCCCCCAGCATTAGCTCCTGCATCCTGTACTTGTTTTTCCTTCATCACAAACAGTTCTTCCCTATTTTAGAACAGCCTTAGCATCCAGTGTGTGCATGAAAGAGTACCTAACCCACTTTCTGCCTGTGGTGTCTATGGAAATAACGCATCTGCCAAACACTCTAAGCTATTAATCGCAATCTAAAAGTTTTCCCTGTACGCCACCCTAGGCATGCTTTTTACGATCAAATGGGGATTCACACTTTCACAGACCACACAGTCCTTCCACACTGTCAGAGGAGGGCTGGCCTCACTACAAATCACTCTGATTCCATGTGAGAAGCACTGAACCCCAAAGGGCCAAGTTGCACTACCTTGATCAGAAGAGTGAAACTTCCATGCTCTTGAGTGAGGACACACTCCTCGTCACCTAGGCTTTCTGAGCCCAAATGAAATGCTTCTGATGTGTCTTACATGATTGTAAAGTTTCAGCCAGCATTTCTCGTTCCACAATTTGGAAGCAATGTGGGAATGTCTAGCTGGGAGCCAGGTAGCAACCAACCATCATAGACGTCACACCGTCATAGACCAACCTATCCTCAGGAACTCCAAGGCTCTGAAAGGTGTCAGGAGAATGAAAAGAAGACACTGTGGGCTGGGAACAGACACAAGAAATTAAGGAAGAAGAAATGAGAGTTCATCTGAAAATCTGTGAGGAGAGCAGCCTGTCACTCTCTACTAGTAGCTTCAGCAGCTCCACAGAAATAACAGAACGATGAGAGTAGACCAACAGGTGACACCGAGGGGGACAGAGTCATACCCTCAATGCAGCTGGCCACACTCTGACAGCCTCATGTGCCCTCAGGATTCTGACTACCTGTCCTGGGGACTGTGTCAACCTAAAGAATTGGGATTTGAAGCTTTTCAATAACAACAAAATGTTGAGTCTTGAGCAGCTGTTGAGTGGATGACAGAGAAAGCGAGATAATGTTTTATTTATTTGTTTTGGTTTTAGTTTGGGGCTTTTTGTTTGTGTTCAGTGAAACTGTCAATTCTGAGAGAAACTGTGAGAAAAGCAGAATCTGCTCCTCCAGATGGAAGGTTGGACACCCGCCTGCCAGAGGGGCTGTGGGAGTAAGAACACGAGGAAGAAACAGGAGGGAGCCCAGGGAGCTGATGGGAGGGGAGGGAGGAGGCAGCATGGGCAAGGAGGACAAGCTTAAACCAGGAAGTGAAAATAGAAATGGAGGGGGCCTGATGTTCTGACAAAAGGCACCAGGAGAGACCTGCATTTGACTTGCAGCCAAAAGGGACGGACTCTGGTGTCCCACGAGGGAAGGAAATTCATCCATCAGCTACACTTGAAATTGGAAGGTGGAAAGAGCAGTTTGGGAGTGGCCCAATTCCCTTTGCATAGTTTCTGAGAGATAGAAATTAACATAGTTGAAAAGGATACTTTTTGTTTTATAATTGCGTGTTCTGTTTTTAAACTTCTGAGGTGTGACATCATTTTTAGCACTATTGTAAACCTTTATTGACTACACTCGGACATAATAGGGTTTTCTGGAGACTGTTACTTCATATGTGAAAGTCAGACTTTTGTATTCAGACTCTGCCCGCTATCCTGTACAAACTCATAAGAGGAGAGGTGGTAAAAACACAATTTTGTGGATACATATTAAATTTAAAATATTTGAT
Organism: Myotis myotis; assembly: GCF_014108235.1. Taxonomy (NCBI): domain Eukaryota; kingdom Metazoa; phylum Chordata; class Mammalia; order Chiroptera; family Vespertilionidae; genus Myotis; species Myotis myotis. The sequence continues at coordinate 49,067,882 of NW_023416401.1, forward strand.
ATTTTGTTGTTGGTAATCCTCACCAGAGGATTTTTTCCCATAGATTTCTAGAGAGGGTGAAAGGGAGGGAGAAAGAGAAACGGAGAGAAACATTGACACGAGAGAGACATAGTGATTGGTTGCCTCCTGCAAGTGGCCACAGGGGGCCAAGGATCGAACCTGCAACCAAGGTACATGCCTTTGACTGGAATTGAACTCATGACCCTTCAGTTCGAGGACCGACACCCTAACCCCTGAGCAAAACCTGCCAGGGCTAAAACATCTGATTTTAAACATTTGAATGCAAATATTAAGATAAAGACAAAAGCTACAGGTGAAAAAAAAATGTTAAATACAAAAGACTAAAAACTTTCCATTACAATAATTGCCTAAGTCACTTTTAAAGAATTAAAATGTCATTACTTAGGATCAAATTTTCTGAGGTAGGTGGCAAGAAATCTCCTAGTGTGGATGTGAGCATAAAGCATTCTGATCTGACTGGCAGTAAGATGTGTTCAAAACAAAAGCTGAGTGGGTTATGAGCTTCAGTAGCTAAAACTGTTGAAAGTTTTATTTAATAAGATTTAGATGAAATGCTATTATATAACTCATAATGAAGAAAAAAATCTTTTTTCTCAAAATGCCTAATTTTAGTTTTTATGGAATATGCTAAATACAAACAAAGGATTTTTTAGCTGTTCCCAAAACCAAAGGCAATATATACTGGAATTGTGCAAATCCTGTAAAAAACAAAGAACATCAGTTCTCAAATAACAGGTAAAATGAATTCTTTTTAAAATTGGTCTTTAGCAGGTATAATGAAGAAAATAAATTTGAACAATTAGAAACTAATAAAGACTGTGTAAAAATTGCTATTTACAAGAATAAGTGGGAAAATTATTGGGGGGAAAATGGACATATATTAAGCAATAGGTCTGAATGACAAGTGCCCTAGGCCAGTGGTCGGCAAACTCATTAGTCAACAGAGCCAAATATCAACAGTACAACGATTAAAATGTCTTTTAAGAGCCAAATTTTTTAAACTTAAACTATATAGGTAGGTACATTGTTATTAACTTAATTAGGGTACTCCTAAGGCTTAGGAAGAGCCACACTCAAGGGGCCAAAAAGCTGCATGTGGCTTGTGAGCCGCAGTTTGCCGACCACGGCCCTAGGCTATTAAGGAAATCCTATGTAATAAATCCTATATAATAAAGAGGTAATATGCAAATTAGCCATCATGGCCACCCCCATGTGATCACAAGATAGCCACGCCCATGTGGTTACAAGATGGCCGGCACGGGAAGGCAGTTGGTGGCGACCAGGCCAGCAAGGAAAGGCAGTGGGGTGCTCAGGCCAGAAGGGGAGCAGTTAGGCATTGATCAGGCTGGCAGGCAGAAGCGGTTAGGGGCAATCAGGCAGGCAGGCAGGCGAGTGGTTGGGAGCCAGCAGTCCTGGATTGTGAGAGGGATTTCCCAGATTGGAGAGGGTGCAGGCTGGGCTGAGGTACAAGGCCCCCCGCCCCCCCCCCCCCCGCCGCCCCCAGTGCATGAATTTTGTGCACCGGGCCTCTAGTTAGTCAATAAACTTAATTAACTTAAAATGGTATTTCAAAACTCTTATAATAGATCAGATACTGGCAGCATGGTGTCCAGCTTCAGGAAAATATCAGAAAGAATGAACTCAGAAATTGCCAGGGGGGAATTTTTTCATTAATTATATTAATTACTAATAAAATCATAAGGTTAGAATGCAGTACATGCAAAAAGATCATGGCACCAGATTCATAATAATCATGAGCTTATATTTGTTAAAAAAAACCACACAATATAAAAAAACCTTTATTTGTTTCCCCTCAATACAATTGAAATGCAGAGAGAAGGAAAATAAAATTTACATTGACTAAGAACATATATATTTTTATAAATTTGGAATGTAAAAAATCAAACATTCACTTGAAAAATTACTTTGAATGACTTGTTTAGAAGTTTAGCTATGTACGTTGAAACCTGCCCTTGGCAAGGAAAGACTGATCATTATCGTCACATAAAAGAAATCTCTAGTGAAGAGTCAGAATAGTTCTTGGAAGTCTAATTTCCATTAGTCTGTATCCTATAGTAATGATGTCGGGACCCAACATTGTGACATTTGGTTAAATCTCAATAGTGAAAGTAATCTGAGGATTTAAGCTTTCATTGCATTGGAAATTTGTGGTTAGTACTGGTATGGGGAAAAGAGAGAGAGAGAGAGAGAGAGAGAGAGAGAGAGAGAGAGAGAGAGAGAGAGAGAGAGAGAGAGAAAGAAAGAAAGAAAGAAAGAAAGAAAGAAAGAAAGAAAGAAAGAAAGGAAGGAAGGAAGGAAGGAAGGAAGGAAGGAAGGAAGGAAGGAAGGAAGGAAGGAAGGAAGAAAGAAAGAAAGAAAGAAAGAAAGAAAGAAAGAAAGAAAGAAAGAAAGAAAGAAAGAAAGAAAGAAAGAGTCTAAAAACTCAAAGCCAGGAGAAAAAAAAAATAGCTTTAAGTGGGAAAAATTAGAGATAAGTATTAGAGAGGAAACAAAGTCTTTAATGAAGATAAATGTGTGGATAAAAAAGCAAGTAATCAGTGGAAGAAGGATATTCCCCAGCCAGTGGCCATCCTGATGAATTATTCACTAGAACCATGCCCAGGGCCTGCTGGGAACTGTCCTCTCCTCAACTCTGCAATTACTGGCAAAGGCAATGGCTGTGTCCGGACTTGACTCCATGCACCCTGGGCCCAGCCTTGAGAGGAGTCAGACTGTGGCAGGTTTGGAAAAATTATCTTCATAGTGTTGAAATAGACAGTAACCTACATAAAAACCTTGCTAAGCTGCTTTGATATTTGATGTTCTGGAGACTCTTCATGCTATGTTTCCTTTGTCTTATCTTTTTCTTCTCATATCCTGATAAGAGAAGAGAGAAAAATAGAATATTTGATGCATTTTGGTTGATTCTAGAGATAATATTAGTCCTTCGGAAGAGGAGCTTGGGAGAGCAAAAGTTGTATATCCACAGTATAAGTGTTGCATCGTCTATTACTTCAGCATTTATGCATTTGCATTTAAAACCCAGAGCATATATACTGTGAGTCAGAATCAATTTTGCTTTAAATCATTTGGGTAGATCCAGAGCCAAAGCACACTGGCAGCCAAGGTACCTGTTAAGGGAGATGATAAATTGAGTCCTTAAGTCCTTGGCAGAGGAGCTGACTTGGAGATAAGAGATAAGAAAATTAGTTTGCAATAGAATCTCTAATGATTGCTTGGGATGGAAATCAGAAGGTCTTCTGCAGTCTTGATTACATTTTTTATTACCTTGGCAACTTATTTGGCATATCAGCATCTTTTGCAACTTTTCCCCCTCAGTCCCTTCAGTAGCATCTTTTGCTCGAGTGAGCAGTAAATAACAAGCAGAACTAGAGACAATTAACTATTATCGTAGCCCTATGACTAATGAAAATTCATACATTGCACTTTGGGGGAAAATGTACTTATTAACTTGCCTGCGGGGGGTAAGTTAATGTTGCTATTTTAACTTTGCTTAGGAGAAACTGAAGTAGAATAAGTTAACCAAGGTTATCCAGCTACCTATAGCAGCCAGAATTACACAGATTTCCTCCCAGCAATGGCCCTAAGCTACCTTTTGAAGAAAGTCCAGGGTACCTACAGGGTCCTCTTGCCATACCCCAGACTCTAGACAGAGGATTCATCTCTGTATAGTGAAGCTGCTTAGCTGACTAACTAAAAATTTATGTATAAACTAATAAATCTTAATACTCCCAAATCTTTTCACATGTATTCACATATTTACTTAATCATTCATTTTTGAGGATTTTTTAGCCCAACTCAAATTTCCAAAGCTTCCCCCAAAATAAAGTTTTAGTGGTGTGGCAATTGGCGGGGTTGAGGTGCAAGTCTATTCTCCATCAAATCACACTTAAATTCAAAATTCCTTGAGGACTTTTTGGGTAGTTCAGTGTGGCCATAGCATAAATCGTAACAGAGTACTATAGTATTACACAGGGAGCATATACTAAGTGCTTTCTGATTTTAACCTCTAGTTAATGGTTAGCTACTGGGAAATTCTGAACACAAGTGTGACTTGATTAGATTTTCTTGGCTGGTTCTGGCAACAATCTGGAGGACAGAGTAGAGGAAAAACTGGAGCAAGAGTTAGGAAATAGTCCTTTTCTGTAAAAGAGATGATGAGAACTTGAACTAGGGTATGCAGAAATGAAGACAAATTGCCAGAGATATCAGTATCCAGAGGACAAACAGGAAGACATGAGTGACTGGATATAAGAGACAGGAGAAAAGGGAAGTCTAGGATGACTTCCAGGCTTTCTGGTTTGAAGAATGGGGTGGATGATGGTGCTCCTGGAATCGCAGGGGGCAAATAAGATGGGGTTGGTTGGGATGCAGCTGATATAGGGATGAAAAATGTCTTCACTTTTTGCTGAGTTTGAAATACCTCCAAACACTCTCAAAGACTAGGCAGCTTGCTATGCAGGTATGACCTCAAGGCGAAATCAGTACTTACATAAAGATTTGGTAATCATGATGTAGTTGACCTCATGCATGTTGGTTGGCCTTGACATTTCACCCAGCTGGTATTTGCTCTTAAAAAAAGGTTATAATCCTTAGACTTGAAAAACTGGAGACAGTTTTCTTTTTCTTTTTGTCTTCATTATTAATATGTATTTTTTAACCATGAGGAAATATGATGAATTTAGCAAGTACTAGGAACAATGTGCAGTCAAATATCAAGATGTGTCTAATGAACTTGGATACACTTTTATAAATCCATAATAATAGGGAGTATAACTCATGGATGTTTCTCCTGTGTCTTCTTTGTTTCTGGTTTCCCTGAGTATTTTTTGACATTTTCCCTCTGCCTAATGGGAGTCATTAAAATAAGTGCTTTGTTAACTGCATAATATGAAAGAATTAAAATGGTCATAATGATGATGATTAGACTTTATAAATGTAAATCACTTAACAAAAATATTCACATGATAAGTACTCAATCAATATTTTTTTTTACCCACCTCAGTGGACCCACATGCTTACATCTTCAGCATCATAAAAACTAGAACAGTACTGATAAGCAAATTACTAGTTGGAAAAAATCAACTCTAAATATTCCAACTCACTTTGCATTGATTTGGCTTTGACAACATTTTTAAGAATTTCCTTCTGGTCCTTTTATTTCTGCTCAATACACTGAGATGACTTGAATGCAATAACCAAGGCTTTTTATTCTTAATTAGAGAAGATCTATTTGTTCAGAAATGTGTCTACTGAAATAAACCCAATGTTTTGAAAAATAATATTAAAAAGCAAGACATTTAGTTGAACTCTGATAGATCTATTTCAGCTTAGCCCAAAAATATTTCTTTAAAATAAACAAGTTGTCATTTGTTTAGAATATATATACACTGAAAGGAAATCATTATTTGGTCAACAGGCTAACAGCGACACCAAGTGGTATCATGTTAGAAATGTTTTTAGTCTGGTTTTTAAACATCTGAGAGAAATTACAACCTGGGAAAATGGTTACTGTGACCAGCCTATCTGTGATCCGGCCCTAAGTGGGTGGAATTTTTAAAATTATAATTACAACCAGTACTTCTGAAACACAAATTTTGTCTCTAGTGCAGACTCAGAGTCCAATACGAAATTCCACTGAGGCCACCATGATTAGTACAGAAATGAACAGAAGTAATTTTGCTTATCCTTTTAGAAATAAGGGGGAGGCAGGTGTTGAGCAGTGTGGCGTCAGCATTCTACAGAGGCAGCTTCTAATCATGAGAAGTACCAATGGGAGGTTCAACCCAAAAGGTTAAATCTTTGCTGACTATTAGGTGCACTACTTGCAGCGCATTATTTAAAATCTCTCATTAATACGTTGTTCCTCCATCTCTAAAATGGGAAAACTAACCTCATCTGTATGAGGGAAGGCCAGACAGTGGATCTGTGATCACATTCAGATAGCTGGGCACCTCTTGTCTTACATTTATCTGGAACCACCTAAGTTATTCCGGGTTGCAAGATGCTCCATATGATGAAAAGAAACAAAGAGTAGGCCCCCTGTTTAACCGATACCCATGGACACGAGGACATGAAGCCATGTGGGATATTCATCAAAGTACCCCATTCACTACAGCTGAAATATTATGTACAAGTACCAGTAGAGTCTCATGCCTCCCCTTCTTCCACAGCCATCATTCAAGACTGACACCAACAAGATTTGTGCTCCAGAACACTCATTCAAAATAGTTAATAAACTTATAAAATGTGTAAGGCTATGTGCAGGGTGCTGGGCAAGCCATACAAGCTCTATAGGTCTTAGATATCATAAAAGAAAGAGTGGTGTTTAGATTATTCTTAAAATCCCTTCTCGTTCAAATACCAAAACTGTGACTTTCCAACAAACCGGTCTCCATCACTTGTCAGTCTTAGCAATAACAATGTTTATCCCTTCCACTCATCACCATTGGTATTTCTCTCTGGTGTCTACCTAAACATACAGAAATTAACCTTCAACCTCCCCTGAAAACAGAAGTATCAGAGATTCTGAGCTTTCTAGAACAAACCTGATTTCAACCAGAACAATCTTGATTTCAAGCTAGAAAAGAAAACCTGGTTTCAAACCTGTTTCTCAGAAAACACGTCTGCATTGTGCCCTGATTCCACTTGAACGCTTTCTTTGTGTGCCTTCAGGAAAGCTCTCTGACCCACTGGATAAGCGAGGCCTCTCCCTGCTGAAGGGCTTTATGGTGTTTCACCAGCTATGCTTCTCAGGAAGGGATAACCAGGTCAGCTATTCCCACCCCCCAACCCCAGGGCTCCCAGGCCTCCCTCTCCTGGGGAAGAGTCATAAAGGGTCTGGAATATAAATAAGCCAACTTCCAATCAGCATCAAGAAGGCTACAGAAGCCACCAAGCCTTAAGGGAGTTGTTTCCTCCAAATTGTGGTCCCCTAATTGAATGTTGGCTCTCTTTATGGGGAGGAGAGGAGATTGCCCAGAGACCTTGGTTAGCACAAGCAGGTTTGCCTAAACCTCTTTCTGGGGCACAAGCAGCAGCCCTGAGAACTATTAGCAGAGGCCTTAATTCTGATGAGAAAATCTTCAAAGGCCCCTAGTGAGGGAAGAAGTGTCACTGAAAAATGTTAAAATGACAAGTAGCAATATTTCCGCTGACAAAAGATGAAGATGAAACAAATGTTAGAACAGAAAACATGATTTTATTTGGCGATGCTCTCCCTGGCAACTGTCATCAAAGTCTTGAACTGAAATGAAAAAGGTTATCGATATAACAAGCACACAAGAGCATACTTAGATTTCTAACAACAAAAGTTATCTTTGAAATAACAAAAGCTTGTAACAAAATGAAAGCTCACAAGGCAGAAAGTAAAGGGGGTGGCCCCAAATAGCCTGGTGCTGCACATTTGTTAGAGAACGTTAGAGCTGGAAGCCACTTAGGGATCATCTGGACAAATCCTTTAATGTTACAAAGGAGGAGATGCCAAACCCAAAGGACTTTAAGTTACTTGTTCAAGGTCATATAACTAGTTAGTGACTTCTGAATTGTTAGCAACTACCTTCTCTGCTTCTGCAGAGCCAATTTTTGAAGTCTTCAACCTGAAAACTTACCTTTGTCTAGTTATTGAAGTTCAAGGTCACTAGTTGCTGGGCCTCGTATTTGTCTTGTTGTCTTTGATCCATTCTGTGTTCTGCTCACATAGACTTGCTGGAAGGCACATCACTACTATAGACTACCACCCCCTCAGCTGCAGATCCAACCTGCCATTATCTGATATGATAGAGACAAAGACTGTAAATCCCAGAAAAATCTTGGGCAAAAAGGTTAGAGAAGGCGTGGTGCATCCTAGAAACTGAAGCCCACAGAATTAAATATTATGAATCAAATGAAAGACAGAAAACCCAAAAAGTAAATAAATAAAGGAATAAATAAATAAAAATTTTAAAAAAATTAAAAACTTTAAACACTGCTCAGTATGAGAGGTCCTGAGGATCAGTCAATAGGTGAGACATTTGGACAATTTACCTTTTAGAAACTTGTCAAGGATTTGGAGCTCTGTAGCTTAATCTGCCTTTCAGATAAACAGATTATACATTTTTTTAAAAATGTGAAAAACATATTTTAAAAAGCATGGAGCATATAGAGCAAAACAACTTCAGATCAAAGGGCAAGAAGCAGCATGAAAAATACTCAGAGAAACACAATTGGAGAAAGATCTTCAGCAGAATCTAGTGTACTGGCATATGCAGCAGAAATCAGGATGTGCTATTTATGAAATGGGATCACGCCATCAAGGAGAGAAGAGTCTAGCATGGCAAGACTGAGATAACTGGCATAAGGAAGGATGTCCCAAGGACACTCAATGCACACTCTCTTCCCAGGTCTCCTGCTTTCTCAGCCTCACCCATGGCCTCTCCTCCAGTTGAAACAGTCTTCTAGGTTCCAGACCCAACTACGAAGCTGTCTTCATGAAATAAAATGGTGGAATCTCAATATTAACAAGTTCAAGATGGGACTCTTGGTCTCCATCCCACCTAAAAATTCTTACTCCTGATCCCCTTCAGCTGTCCCTTATTGCAGGAAACACATCTCCTTCCATTCCTTTGCTCATCCCAACCCTTCAATAACTTTAGTTCTCCACACCAACCCCACATGTATGTTGACACATTCTGTCCAACACTTGGACCTCTGATTTCTTCTTTAATAGATGACTCCACTACATTCCCTTCCCTACATATATTTCTCTACCAATCCAGTGTGAACAGGACTCATCTGTTGTCAAGGCTATTAAATAATCTTCCAGTTGGGCTTCTGTTCCTATTTTTGATCCCTTTATTTCATTCCCCATATAGTAGTCCAAATAATCTTTATAAATTACAAATTTAAATGTATTTCTCCTCAATGTAAAACCTTTTATTCATTGGTTTACTACAGGACAAATATTGACACTCAGCAGAGTTGATCTGGAAGAAACAATTTAGGTAAGAACATGAAAAACCTTCATTAATATCTTTAGCTAATTCTAGAAGTTATTACACATGCTTACACACACATAGACAAGCACACACACTGATATGAAAAAAAGAAATGATCAAAAGGCAAAAAATACCACATTATTGCCTCCCTAATCAATAGAGGAACTAGGAGAAAAAGCTCAAGATATATTTTAAAATTTAAGAAAGGAAAATAGAAAGAAGTTGAGTGTAGGGTCCAACACTCAATGCACATGCATTCTAGACAGTAAGATAGTAAGAGAAGAAAAACCCGATAAACTATACCCCATTTCATTAATTCTAAAATGACCTCAGCTCTGAAATGCATTATTATTTCATGTACCACTAAGAAAATGAAAGCTCTGCCAATTGAATTGTGATATTATATTTTCTTTCACTTAAATTTTTATTCTATATATATATGTACATATATATTTCTTTTATGTACTTAGATATATATTTTAATATGCCTTTTTATTGTTCATAATTAAATATTTGCAATATATACTTCAAAATAACCTTAGAACATATTTAGAGTCTGAGTCTTTTTCATCATCATGGGGCATAAACTATGGATGTTCATGTTTTTCATCACATCACTGTGTATTGATTACGCCATCAACAGCTTTGCTATGTGGATATCACCAAACACCACCAAACAGGAGCAAACACAGCACTATTGTCTCTGGGATTTTCTTCCAAGTGGCTAATACCCTTTCTGCAGATTCTGCTGTTGGTATGTGATTGGTCATCCTTTAGCACAACTTTTGCTGCTTGTCTGTTTTGCTGCTCCTATAAATCATGGCCACTGCTTTGCAAGAAAATAGAAAAATGCACTAGTTCCTCCAAATATAAAGTGTTTGCTTCTCTAATATAAAATCCCACATCAATTTCACTTCAATAATTTTTGATATTCACAATAATTTTCTCAATGTCAAATAATAATATAACCTTAAAAATAATGACAACTATACTTAACACATATATTACCAATGATAACTTAAAGTGGGAAAAAATTATAGTCATCTATGTCTAAATGCAAGCATGTATGGGCAATAAAAGATACATCAAGACATATCTTAATTTCAGAGGTATAAAGGTGTACAAAAATGGGTCTTAGTGTAAAGTACAGTATAATATTGAACTTTTCATCCAACTTTTATGATTTATTTTTTCTATGTTCATCTGTCCAGTTTGAACATTTTACCTTTCCTATGAATCATGCCCTTTTCTATATCAAATGATAGCATTTCTCCATTTTTATTAATTTCCTTAAAGTCTACTTGTTCTAATATTATTAATAGCTTGACCACTGCTGTCCTTTTAAATTTGCCCGATACATCTTTACCTCTCAGTTCATGTACATATTTTGTGTCACTTTGTTTGAGAAATGCTAATTGAAATCACATTTGGCAAAATACTGTTTCTCATCTCCAATCTAAAAGGGGTTGTTCTTTTTTTGTCTTTTAACAGGAAAGTTACATTTAGCTTTATTATTAAATTTGCAATATTTTGTTTTTTTCTATCTTAGCTGATTGTAGTTCTCACCACATCATACCATGATTTATCCATTCTTTTATTAAATTTCTTTTCATTGTTAAATGCATCATACATATAATGCAATGAATTTACATATATACTATACTTGAAAGTTAATAGTAGATTGAATAATTATCTAATATCCACTACCCAGTTTAAGAAACAGAGAATCATGAATAATTTTAAAGCTCCCTTCTGACCTAGCTAATCACATTCTTTCCTGGATTTAATATTATTCTGCTTTGTATGAATTTCTTTGTTCTTTCCTATGTAGCTTTATTGTGTGTGTGTGTGTGTGTGTGTGTGTGTGTGTGTGTGTATGTATAGCACAATAATCAGTTTACCTATTGTTTAACATTATGCGAATGCAACTGATACTTGTTATTTTGGGTTGGCATTGTGTTTTATAGTGGTAGGTGTGGTTAATTTATTTTGCTTAATATATGGTATTCTGCACAAATTTGTACAAACTCCAGAAAATGCCAGTAACATTATTGAAATGTGCAGACTATGTGAATGGTGCCCCAGAGCTGAGCAAGGCAATGACCCTGATTCTTTCCTCTGCATGAGTGCAACATGATTTACTCATTTTAATAATTCAGTGTTTTTTCTATATTTCTACATTTTTTTCTTGCTATGATGAACAATGTTGCTATGAGCATTATTTTTGCATGCTTTTTGAACATAGAGTTTTTCTAGGGTTTCTAGCCAGGAGTGGAATATCTGGTCATAGTATATACAAATGCTTAACATTACTAAGTCATGCCAGAATCCTTTTCTAAGTGGTTTTACCAATTTCTGCTCCCTCCAGCATTATATGAGAATTGCTCTTGATCTTTGCCAAGATTTTATATTTGCAGGCTTTTCTTTATAAATCTAGAGACTATAAAATATAATTTATATTTTTAAAGAGTAATTCAAATTTATTAATAGTCTATGAGTATATGGTAAAATACACTTTTTTTTACTTTGACATACTAGCACAAACATCATTAAAAAGATGATTCTGTTTCCTGCAAAGATGCCACAAAGCAGGAGTTTGACTCTCTTCCCAAAACTCAGCTCTAGAGAAATTAAAGGCAGGAGAGAAACAAGAGATCTAATCAATCAAACAAATAGTAACAACAAGATAAGACTCACCAAGCAACAAGACAGCCAAGCCATCCATGGGAAGCAGAATGGTGCTTGGACGCTGGTGCTCAAGCAGTGCACAGCTGCCATTTGGAAAGGGAGACACCTGCTGCCTACAGAGAAGATAGGCTGGGCCAGATGTTTTAAGTTCCTGCCTTGCTGGCCTTGTTCCTTCAGAACAAAACTCTAAATCGATAGCCTATATCATCTGTATTAGCATCCTTGAGATTATATTGGTACATTTTAAAAGCCTAGCAGGGGTGAGGAGTTGAAGTTAACAGGTGAGAATTTGGTTCCCTTTGAGTATTACTGCTTCAGCCCTATGAGGTTTTCCTGATGGACTGACAGAAAGTGTGTCATCAAACTGGGTAGGACTGTCACTAAAAAAAAGACAAAATTAAAAAAAAAAAAAGGTCTGACTTTTAAGCCTTACTCAACCCATATCAGCAGAACATATCTGATAACCCAAGGTCAACTTGAACCCACAGGCCAAAAACTGGATACTTGAGGAAGAAAAACACTATAAAATAAATTGACTGAAGTGAGCAAAATGGGGGTTGGGTGCTGGGAAGGGGGAATGTGGGATATCTATAATAGTGTCAATAAAAAAAAAGAAAAGAAATTGACCAACCTAAACATTTGAAGCAGAACTGTTGCAACAGACATTTTATTTTTTTATATTTTTATTGATTTTGAGAGAGAGGAAAGGAAAGGAAGAGAGAGATAGAAACATTGATGAGAGAGAAACATCAATCGGTTGCCTCCTGTGGGACTCCCTACTAGGGATCGAGCCCACAACCTGACTGGGAATCAAACCAGTGACCTCTCGGTGTATGGATCAATGCTCAACCACTGAGTCATACCAGCCAGGCACAACAGACATTTTAAATAAGAAAATAAAAGAAGATAATAGTGATAAAAAGTAAACAATTTAAAATATCTTATAAGAAAACACAATGATTAAAATAAATAAAAAGAAAATAGATGAGACCCATAATAGTAAGATTTATAAGGAAGCCAAAGACATCTAAGATCAAACTATAAAAATCGACAGCATTTCTCTATTCCAGAGATAAATTAACTAAGACATACTACAAAGCCTTCCTAATTAAAAATAAACATAAAAATAAAAAAGCAGCTTGTTCAAGGACAGCCAAATAGATGGAACTACATTAAGGGCATAGAGAGAACAATACATATTAGAGCAGAAAATACTATAACTATGTTAATGCGAATCAAAAGCAGATAGTTGTAAGGATAGAAATTAGCTACAGAAGGGCATGATTAACTTGTGTTGGTTTATAAACTTCTATTTGCATACATAGAACAGGGAAGTATATTTATCATTGTTAACAGTAGTGATTGCTGGGTAGTGGAACTGTGAGTGACTAATTTTTTTTGTATACTTTTCTATAGTTTCTAAAATGTTCAGATTAAAAGTGTGTTTTTTTAATCTGAAAAAATGATGCAGGGAGATCTGTTTTTTAACACGGGGGGTGCTTGAGCTATGTGTGATTAACTAGAGGGTCATTGCTTCCAAGAAGTGCTTGGTGTGGGTTTTTTCCTGGTTGTGTGTATGTTTCAGAAGCAAGGGAAATGGAGAGGACTGGGCATGTTTCAGAGATTTGGCTCCAAACTCATTTCTGAAGCTACCTGCTGAGCCCCTGAACTCATATCAGGTTTATGGCAAAAGGATTTGAAGGAGTGATTTGCATAAGGGACTGTGTGAGATATGGGACATGCAAGGCTGCCTGTGTGATACTGCCCAGGGGACACTCTGTCTCAGTTGTTATGAGACATAGGTGGCTAGTGTTTGTTGTAGCATCCACCCCTGGCCTTGTATGCAGGGGGCCTGGACACTGCCATCTCCAGCTGAGCCTGGCAATGGTGGTGGGCACCTCAATGATCTTTGAGATCATTGTAGAATGGAAGGGCATGTGGAGGGCTGATTTGTCAATCCTTGACATGTTCCTAAAGATGCCCACAATGGGCACGGACTTTGAGGATTGCTGGCCATCTTATAGCAGGTAGGTGAGGGCATAGTCTTTGAGGGAAGAGCTCCCCAAACATTTCAGAACAAGCATACCCTTCTCCTTCCCAAACTCCACCCATCTGAAGTCTCAATTATTCTCAGTGGCCGTGGAATATTTGGTAAAGACATTCACAGACATCCTAGGTGCAAACGCTTTATTTTGGCATTCATACCACCACATGCACCAATTTGGTCCTACAGAATCTGAATCAAGGCAAGGTTGGCAGAAGGAAAGAAGCACCTGTAAGCAATGGCACCTCTTTATGGAGAAGAGAACCTGCCGCAGAACAAGATACTGTTGGTTTTGTGGTGCCTGATGAAGAAAAGGAATGGGTGGTCTGCACAAAATCTTGGCTCTATTCTGCAGGACCGGGAATTCCTGACCACGGCAGTGGCCGCAGCTGCCTCTGTGCCTTCCTCATTGACCTCTACAAAGCACTTGTGTGCAACCTTGGACACAGGCACATTCTTCTTAGTTGACATTCCAGAAAAGTCTGCCTTGGCTTCCTCAAAAGCATCAGTCATTCCTAAACTTCGAAGATAAGACTCCAAGTCATAGCTCTTCTCCAGTTTTAACCGGGGAAGAAAAACTTGAACTTTTATCTCACTCATGTTTTCTGGATCCGTCCAGGCTCTGAACTTCTCATATGTAAGTGCCTTTTCCACCTGAAATAATGAAGAGTCAAATCCTAAAATCCAGATGACAATAGCCTGGTGTGCACCCCCCTTTATTCATCCCCCATAGAATGCAACTAGATGCTGAGTTCTGAACCAAGACAATCTACTGAGATTGTCCTTACACCCAGATTTCCCCTCAAATTCTCATCTTTTCCCTGTTTTGTGGAACCAAGAGTAAAACACCTAAGACAATGGGAGGGTTTTTTTTAAACCATCCATATCAAATTCATTTCAAAATTATTTAATATCCTATCTAACAAAAAGGGAATATGCTAATTGACTCTCACTCCGTTGCTAAGATGGCAGTGCTCACAGCCAATAAGGAGGGAATATTCTAATTGTCTGACCTGCCCTCAAAGATGGCGGTGCCCACAGCCACAAGATGGCAGCGCCTAGTCCCCTAAGCCCTGCTGGGCCCAGCCTTGCCGCGCACCTGCCTCTGGAGTCCCCCAGTCCCCTCGGCCTCCCAACCGCCCAGGGCCGGCCCGAGGCACAGGCAAGCCTTGGATGGCGGCTTCCCAGCCACCCAGGGCCAGCCAGAGGCGCAGGCAAGCCTCAGATGGCGGCTGCCCAGCTGCCCAGAACCGCCCGAGGCTCAGGTAACCAGGGCCGGCTGAGACTTGCGCTGCCGGCAGTGGCAGCAGCAGAGGTGTGATGGGACCATTGCCTTCCTCTGATCACCAGGTCAACTCCTGCCCCTGAGGGCTCCCGGACTGTGAGAGGGGGCAGGCCGGGTTGAGGGACCCCCACTCCAGTGCATGAATTTTCATGCACCAGGCCTCTAGTATTTTAATAATCCGGCAGACCCCACCCTCAACATCCTGTGCATTGGTATGCTGGAGCTGGCTTGTATATCTGGCGAAAGTCAATTGTTAAATTCTTGGTAATCTAAACTTAGCCAAGTGGAGTATTTGCATGAAATCAGCAAATATTATAAGTCCCATCACCCAGGGATCCAGATAGCCAGCACACTGTTGGTTCTCTACCATCCATCTTACAAATTTACCTTCCTCCTGAACTCTATTCCTTTTCTGTCATGGGAAGAGGGCTCTCTGCTCCTGTCTAAGATACACTGCTCACCTGTACTCTTGTACTCAAAATGTGGTCCATGACCAATAATAGCACCTGTATCACCTGGAATCTTGTTAGAAATGCAAAAAATCTCAGGCCATAGCCCAGCCGTGGGCAAACTACGGCCCGCGGGCCGGATCCGGCCCGTTTGAAATGAATAAAACTATTGAAAAAAAAGACTGTACCCTTTTATGTAATGATGTTTACTTTGAATTTATATAAGTTCATACAAACACTCCATCCATGCTTTTGTTCCGGCCCTCTGGTCCAGTTTAAGAACCCATTGTGGCCCTCGAGTCAAAAAGTTTGCCCACCCCTGCCATAGCCCCTAGTCAAAAATTTTCATTGTAACAAGATCCCTAGGAGATTTGTA
Organism: Myotis myotis; assembly: GCF_014108235.1. NCBI lineage: Eukaryota > Metazoa > Chordata > Mammalia > Chiroptera > Vespertilionidae > Myotis > Myotis myotis. The sequence continues at coordinate 49,083,741 of NW_023416401.1, forward strand.
TGCACATGGATGTTTGAGGAACTCAGCCCAGATCAATCCTGTCCTTTTCTAGTACTTTCATTCAACAGTTATTGGGCCCTCAACTAGCCTCTCTCTTAAGAATAAAGAATAACGATTAATGAATAATTCTTTTAAATTCTTGGAGCTCTCCTTAGCTTCAACATTTGTCCTTACCCGCAATTCCATTCCTAGATATATACTCAACAGAAATGCATATACACTCCCACCAAAGACATGCAATAGTGTTCATCCAGCACTCTTTGTAATAACTCCAAATTGAAAACTCCTCAAATGCTATCTGATGGGTGGACTTAGAGAAAAGAGCTAAGACTAGATCCACAGACACTCAGACTCATTGCCAAGGGCTTACCACTGCAAGATCCATGTCTTCATCAGGCAGCAGAATGACCATGCTCAGCTCCTCCCCCACATAGGGCAGCTCCAGGACCTGGCTTTTCACCTCCTCCACACAGCCCATTTTAAATTTATCATGCTTAAACATCATCTGCACTGTCTTTTTTTCCTAATGAAAACATGAAATTAAAATCAGATTTTTGAAAAATGAGCACAGTTCACTAAAAATATGTCTAATTCACAGAACCTCTAGGTACATTTAAGAGAATGATTACTTCTGTGCATTTATGCTGATAGATACAAAATCCTCATTATTACATATTAGTATTGAGTATAACATGCTCATGCCCCAGCAGATCAATTATAACCAGAGAAGAGCATAAATTGTAAAATATGGACAGACATAAAACTCTCTCATTATTTTTGGAAGAAGTTTAGGTTTTCTTTTTTGAGAAAATACATAAAGAAGCACTCTCAGAGACCTTATAATTAAAAATTGTTTTTCTAAGTTTAGAGGAGAATTAACTAATATTCAGGTCTTTGGGCTGGAGGATTAGGTTAGAGAAGATGTATAGGCCAGAAGAAGTTAGACTTTTATTCTGAAAAGTTGCTCAATTATACAATTGATTATACAGCTTTGATTTTCTTGAAGGGAGAACCTTAACAAGATGTGTAGGGTTCACCACTTTTAAAGCTTGCATCAAATATACTCTAGACTTTTAAATCTTGGTGCAATGTGCTATTGTCAAGTTGATGGAGGTGAAATTCCAAGTTAACAGCTATTGACACCAGCCATTATCATACACAAAAGGAATGGAGAGATATATTTTTAATGTTCGACTTATAAGTCTGGATACCTAATGTAGAACATGATGACTATATATATATATATATATATATATATATATATATATATATATATATATATATATATAATGCAAATTAGGCCGGGACTCCATAACGGGTCACGACCAGACAGGAGGAGGTTGGGTGGGCAGGTGAGACCCAGAGCAGAGACAAAGACAGGGGCAGGGGGGCCTGCCTGAGCTGGCGTGGTGGTTCAGGTGGCCCCAGAGCAGACACAGGCAGGGGGGCCAGGAACACTGCAAATCAGGCGCGGGTCCCGGCCTCCTGGGGTCCCAGAGTGGACCAGTCCGGCCTAACTCCCATGGTGGCCAGTGCTGCACGAGTCAGGTGTAGGTCCCGACCCCCTGTGGGGTGCCTCCTCCCACAGGGGGAGGTGGGGCGCCTCCTTGTGTGATTTCAATCACATGCTGGGCCTCTAGTAGTTAATAAAACTGTACTGAATTATGGATAGTTGCTAACAGAGTAGATTTCAGGGCTCTCATTACACACACAAGAAGGTAAGTATGTGGAGAGATGTTAGTTAGCTTTTCAGTATGAATATTAAATCATAATCTTGTACACTTTGAATATATACAATTTTTATTTTTAAAAGATTCCCCCAAAATTAAAAATAAATATTCAGCCCTAACTGGTTTGGCTCAGTGGATAGAGCATCAAGGGTCCCAGGTTCGATTCCGGTCAAGGGCATGTACCTTGGTTGCGGGCACATCCCCAGTGGGGAGTGTGCAGGAAGCAGCTGATCGATGTTTCTCTCTCATCAATGTTTCTGGCTCTCTATCCCTCTCCCTTCCTCTCTGTAAAAAATCAATAAAATATATTTTAAAAAATAAATAAATAAATAAATATTCAGCCTTAACATCTGTTAACAACTTTTTCCTTGTGCTCAGAATTGCATAGCCATGGATTCTAAGGCAATAAATAGGCACAGTTTACCATGACACTAAAGAGGTGTCTAAGTAAATATAGTCAGTGATAGTACAATACAAGCATAATTCCAAGGCTTAGAAGAAATTTTCTTTCCATCACAATAATGTGACCAGGGACAGGTCATTTTGAACAAGGACTGAAAAATGGAAACTATCAATAGAAAAAATTATTTTCATTTTTCTCCTCTTTTTTCCAATAACATATAGGAGGCATGAAATACATTCAGAAATGGGTCAACAATCAGAACAGTGTGAAATAAATGATTGATATTTTTCCCATTCACAACTATTCCCAATGTGCTACTTTAAGAAAATAGCGGTGTATCTGAAGTTGCTGTCCCTACCTGGTTGACTTTGAAAGGCATCCCCCTTGTGTGCTTTCTGTCGAACTGCTCCTTCCACCTGCCTTTGAAGTAGATCGCATTCACCAGAACCAGTTTGGTCAGTGGATCAACGGTGCCAACACCCAAAATCTCCGAAATCTTACCTATAAAGAGTAGAAGAGAAATTTATTGCTATTTGGGGGAGAATAAATATTCTTTTACAAAAATCCCCTTGACATAGAACACTGAGGCTTGGTTGACAGCCAGGCTGGAATCCTGTCTTTTCGGTTGCTTGATGACTCGGGGTGATGATGCTTTGGGCTGGGCACCCACACTGAGTACTGTCCGTCCTTAAGCAGCAATCCTGAAAAGGGCAGGTCAACTATCATTTTGCCCTCAACTGACAGATGTAGAAATTCAGGTTCAGAGCATTTGCCTAACTTTTTTGCTAAGGTCACTAGATGGCAAGTGACTGGGCTGAGAAAATAATCCAAGAGATTTTATTTTAACTATAAGACACTCAACCTTGGCACCATAATTTCTCAACCATGCCACTGTTGACATTTTAGGCCAGATAATTATTTGCTGAGGGGAGGAGAGCCTTCCAAAGAATGGGAAATGCAGCCCGATCATGGGAGAAAGCAGGCTTCCTGAACAGGGGGAATGGAGCAAAGGAATTAGGGGCATGCAATGAAGAAGCCCAACTTGTTGTTCAATGAAAGTAGGGACAAGGTGATCCCCAAAGTCCCCCCAGCTCTAATATTCTGGAAAAAAACATGGGTGGCCAGCCTGATGGAAGGAAAGGTGTGAACAGCTGTGGAGGGGATGCAGCAGGTGAAGGAAGGTGAGGTACAAAGCTTCTGGCTTCGCCAGTGACTTACAACTGCTCCAACTACTGGGGAATGAGAGACTACCGCACATAACACCTAAGAAAACATGAAAGGTTCTTCCCTTCCAACAGTCATTACTTTATGGGCTCTCAGTATAATCGTGATCGTTGCTGCTGCCTGAGATGGCAGGGATGCCACAAAGATTGAACGGATGGAATGATGAGTGTTGTTTGGGCACGCGGAGAAATGAGTGACTGAAGTCCCCATGTTCTGGAAGTCTCTACATGCTAGCTATTTAGAGTGCTTAAAAGCATGCCCTTTTTCTCTGCACTCTAATCAGGAACTGGTGGAACTATATCTGCTGAGACAGAATGTGGTTTGGACAGGGGACTTTGCAGGCTCCGCATAGGCTGTGGTTCCTGAATCTGGAGCAAACTCAGAAAACGTCACCCTCTAAAAGCAAACTTAGCCACAGCCTCGTGACAAAGAAGGAGCAGGCCAAGCATGAAACCAGAGCTGTTCCATTACCACAGGGAGATAATGTGAAAGGTGGCCCTATCTGAGCTGCCACCAAAATTGGATGTCATCCTGCCCTCAGAGTGGGGCAAGGCTCCTCCCAGATAGTAGAAAAACAGGGCCCCATGAGGATGCATTTTTCTGATATTTTCTAGTAGAGTCCAGCGGGGAAGGCGTCTGAGACCCTTACACCTGGTTTAAGTTTTTATTTGAAATCACCGCTCTGGGATCTGATAAGCCCAAGAAAAATCACAGAACTGCATGGCTGGCCTGAAATCACAGTGAGCACGTGCACATACACACACACACACACACACACACACACACACACACACACACACACACGCTGGTTACAGGGTGCCGGTGGCAATACTGTGGAGGTCACAGCCCAGGCCCTCTCACCTCCTGTTCCTTCGCAGCTTCCCAAGCGCATGGAAATGAAATCTCTCACCTTCAGTCTTTTCTGCCACCCAGTCGTTGATGTGCTTTCTGCATTCCTCGGTGTCTTTAGCAAAGGACAGCTCCTCCAGCTCGGCCTGATAGAACTTCTGGCAGGATTCCTTAAAGGCCTGCAAGCGCAAGATACCAAGTCCAGCCCCATGCAGCAGGTCCCCATGGTGGGAACACATCTGTTTTTTCTGAACATGTTTCTAGCCTAACTGCTTGCACAGCTCATCCTGCATTTTAACACTCATTCATGCAATTAACAAAAATGCACAAACCACCCACTGGGTGCTGGACACCAGGGTGAAGACATGGCATGAGACCAGAGATGGCTCCCAGTCTGTGAGAGAGATGACGTACACACACAGATAGTTATAAGATGTCTTGAGAACATGAAGGGTGGCAGGCATGCACCAAAGAGCCCATCATGAATGCCCATCAAGCACTTAAACTGCATATTGATTTCTGTTTGATTTTTCTGTCTCCCTCCCCACCAAGCACTCTAACTTTCTTTATTCACTTTTGCATCACTGGCACCAGCCCCAGGGTCTGAAACATATCTGTGGAGTGATTGGGAGGCTCCATGGCAGAACTAGATTGCCAAGAAATCTTACAGGTCTCCAAGGAGTGGAACGTGACTGTCCTAGATGTGTGTGTGTATGTGTGTGTGCCGTAGACCAATTCCAGCATGTCATAATTTTAAGAGTTTCATCAAAAAGCTGATGAGACTTGGGGACTCAACAGGGTTGAGTCACACATGCAGTCACCTGTGGGAATGGCTAAAGGCATTTCCCCAAACTTGAATAGTAAAGTGATTGTGGCTGCCAGACAGTTAAAGGGCATCTTAATCTACATATTATTGCCTCCTACTGGCCTACACCTGAATAGCTGTAGGCTATTCCCCAAACTGACAATGCTTCTGTAGCCTTTGAAACCTTACCCTTTGAAGTGTATTATCTCTACCTTGCCTTAGGACAAATTGTGTGAATAAAAGCAAGGGTCCTAGACAAGGAGGGACTTTTCAGTTCCTTTGACTGAAGGTCCTCTGACCCCCAAGGCCTTTCAAAATTATATCTCATCTCTGGACTCTTTATTAGTCTCTGGATTCCTATGCCATCTATGCACTATGCACAGCCTTTTCCAGATTCCTGAACCCTTCTTGATGCTGGGACAAGAACCCTGGCATGTGTGTGTGTGTGTGTGTGTGTGTGTGTGTGTGTAAGGGATTAGGGGAAAAAAACACAGGGGCAGGGGCTGAACCTTGAAATGCAAGGTGGGATCAAATCAGGGAGGCCCTGTACCCAATATATTAAAACCCAACGATAACTCACCTCACAAAAACTTGGTCTCAGAATAATGTGCCTGGAGGGTGCCTATCCTCCGCCCATCTCCTGTTCTCAAATAGTTTAGCTTCTACAGAAGAAAGAAGATGTAGAGAGAAGAGCCCAGCAACTGAGAAAGGTGGCAGGTGGTTCCCTGTGTCCCCAATATTCCCCAATAACAATATTCAAAGATTAGGCTGATGTTCAAAGTGAACATTGTTTAACCAGTAGATTCCTGGAATCATGCTTATCCTAGAAGACTTAGCCAGCTGAAAGATCCAGAATCATCTCCAGTGATTTTTATGCCCAGTGCAGGCAACCTCCACGGGGTAGTGCCCACCAGCAGGGATGTATGTGAGTCCTACAGAAGAATCCTGGGAACTGCCAGCCAATAAGACGGCCAGGCTCATCCTGACCATTTCCTTTATCTCAATATAGCATCTCTCTGCATATTACACAGCAGCATTTTTTGGACCTCACTTACTGAATCATGGCAGGCTTTCTTTCACTGGACAAGGGGACTCTGGAATTATACACTTAAATCAATAGGTACTACTCAGATCTAGAAGAAAAGAGTCTGGATGTCAGAGGATGGACATATTGAGATTAAAGTTCAGGAGGAATATATCAGAAACAATTTTAAAAGGGCATAATTCAGAAGCCATCATAAAATTCAAAATTATAATTACAGAGGTAAAATTCTAAGCAAATGTTTAAGGTAGTAGAGTTATACTTTATCTCAGTTCCTCTGAAGTTTCTATTTTATTTTCAATTTATTGTTAATCAATGTGTGAGTACTACTGTGCTGGCCCATGTGGCTCAATTGGTTGGAGCCTTGTCCAGTACAACTAAAGGTCACAGGTTCGATTCCTGTTCAGGGCACATACCCAGGTTTCAAGTACAATCACCAATCAGGGCTTGTGTGGAGGCTATCTATTGATGTTTCACTCTCACATCAACGTTTCTCTCTCTCTCTGCCTCCCTCCCTCTCCCTTTCTCTCTAAAAGCAATAAAAGCATGTCCTCGGGTGAGGATTAAAAATAATAATTAATAAATAAATAAATAAATAAAATATGTGAGTACTACGTACCGGAAGGAAATCACATGTCTTTTCTCCAAAGAGTCTGTTGGCAGTTCTGAGCAAGTACTGGGTGTCAGATCTGTTAACGTCCGAGAGAAGTGCCTGGAAACCTTGGTGGACATCACCAGCCTTGTTCAGACAAAGTGCCTGGTAAGAGAAAACACAGACTTTTAACATTGCCATTTTGCTCCTCCAAACAAATCTTCATGCTGAAAATCACAAAGGATCCTATCTCAAAATGAGTTTGCTTTCACCAGTCAGCACAGGCTTTCTCAACCTCGGACTACTGACATGTTGGACCAGTTTCTTTGTTGTTGGGGCTGTCCTGTACACTCAAGATAGGTTGCAGCATTTCTGGCCTCCACCCACTAGATGGCAGCAGTACCTCTCAATTATAACCACCAAAACTGCCTCCATTGCAAACCCCCCCCCCTCCCCCCGCCCCACCTCCCTGGGTGTTTTACAGGAAGGCCAGGATGTGAAAACTCAGGAGGGAGACAGAACACAACAAACAGGTGGCTGGAATGGATCTAGTCTGACCTGGGAAAACTTCAAGAGTGAGCAGAAATAAACATGAAAATGTCTCACCAGCAATATTACAGAGGTTCTCCAGCCCAACCAACACCCCAGCCCAAAGCCTCAGTCCTCCCGTGAACTGGATGAAACAACCATGGAGATTCAGACAGTGGACACGCTTCTGTACACCCTGACATGAGTGGCAAAGTGACGAGCATAAGCAATTTTCTGGGTCGCTTTCACAAGACGATCAAAGAAACTAAGACACAAAGAGGTTAAGGACTCCTTCCCTAAGGTATCATCCACCACTTCAGGGTAGCTGAGGTCACACCGAACCCCCATCAGATCTGTCAGATCATATATTCCTACTAAGTGACTCTGGATAATAGAAGTCCACATCTGTGTGCATTCTTCCTCCACTTGTGCACAATCATACATTAGAAATAACTTGTTTGACAGAAAGTGCATTTACATAGCTACGTTTCCATTTGAAATGTGTTAGCAAAAGTTAAAATATAATAAAGCTTAAATTTTTGGCCTTCTTATGGGACAAAATTATAATTTACCTTACTTCTCAAAGATACAATTTTGCTGTAGCATATTGATGCTTTTTATCCACAGAAAATAACCTGAGACTTGATTTCTCCCATAAACACTAAGAGGAAATTCCCTGTCCTATGTAATTTACCTGCTCTACCTATGTCTGCCCTTTGTCCATCAGCAAGTGTCCCCCTTCCCACCTACCAGCCACACTGGTTTTCATCAGCTGGGATAGATATGAAAAGACCAGCCCTGTGGAAGCAGAGAAAAAACCATGCATTGCTCTTCCTTTGTGGCAGGCACACCTACCTGGGACATCTGGGCTGCAGTGTCTCCTTTGGCCCCCATGAAGACCATGGCCAGGGCAGAGGAGATGCTCAGAGGAGATAAGAACACATTCTGTGAGTTGTCTTCTTCACCCAACATTTTTAATAAGTTGATGGCAAAAGTGCCATTAGCTTCCCCAAAGTCATCCATCAGGGAAGGTCTGTTGATACCAAGGGAAGGTCTATTGATGGATGATACCAAAATGGATCTTGCCCAATGAATCTGAAAAGGAATTAATTTCAATATTAAAACAAATTAACACCTTTGGGTACCAGTGCCACAATTCAACTGTGTCATAAAAACACAACACAGAAGCACATCAGCCAAACCTTCTGACACCAGGTGTGGTCGGCAGAATAACCATACCCCCAAAGACATCCACGTTGAATTCCCCAATCTGTGACTACATTATCTTATGTGGCATGAGGGACTTTGCCGATGCCAGCGAATTAGGAATAATAAGATGGGGAGAATCTACTGGGTGTTCCAGTGGGCTCACTGTAATCACAAGGTCCTTACAAGAGGAAGGCAGGAGGATCAAAGTCAGAGATGTGATGATGGATGCAAAGAGCAGAATGATGAGAACCCAGGAACCAAGGAATGCAGGCAGCCTTTAAGGGCTGCAAAAGGCAAGGAAACTGATTCTTTCCTTGGGTCTCCAGAAAAAGAAAACAAAACAGTAACTCTGGGGACCTATTTTGGACTTCTGACCTCCAGAACTGTCTGATAATAAATTTTTGTTGCTTTCAAGCACCAAATTTGTGGTAAGGTTTTACAGCATCGATAGGTAACTAATACACTGGTTTACTCACCAAGTAAATCCCAGAGCTCATAACTGATCCCATCCTTAGCAACAGGACCTCTGCTGAGGCTCGGACACTCTCCAAGACCTGCTGACTGCTAATCTCATTTGTACACTAAAGCTGTTAGAGCAGTGCACAACTGCTCTTTACATACAGTTCCTCATGTTGTGACCCAACCATAAAATTACTTTCGTTGCTACTTCATAACTGTAATGTTGCTACTGTTATGAATCGTAATGTAAATATCTGATATGCAGGATGGTCTTAGGCAACCCCTGTGAAAGGGTCGTTCGAACGCCAAAGGGGTCGCAACCCACAGATTGAGAACCGCTGTGTTAGAGGATTGAAACTTTAAACAAAATGGACCTTGCCCAATGAGTCTAAAAAGGAATTAATTTCAATATAAAACAAAATATCTTTGGGTACCAGTGCCACAATTCAATTGTGTCATAAAAACACAACAATGTGATTTCCAGTCAATAAAATGAGTTGGCATTAAACTAGTTTTCCCTTTGCAGGTGAACAGACAAGGTCAGGACTCCTATTAAGGTCTCATAATAAGAGTGGCCGAGTTGGCCGCAAAAGCAAGCCTTCTGGTACCAAGTGTGTCATCTTCCTCTTCCTGGGGGCTTTGGACACCTGCCAACTCCCTGCTCCACTCCCCTTCCTCATACACACACCCCAAAGTGAATTTGTTCAAAGAGCTTTTAAGTAGAACTTTCCTTATTTGGGTTTGGGCAAGGAAATGAACAATAAATGTCATAATTCCCACCTGCGAGCTCCCTCCCTAGGGGAGACACACAGACACAAATCCATGGTTACAAGCCAGCTAGGGGCCCCGTAACAGGATTTACAGAGAGCCATGGAAGACCACAGAACAGCAGAATGAATTTACTTTAGCAGCCCCTGTGGTGAAGATGAGTGGTGAGCTGGCCCTCCAAGGTGGGGCAAAAGTTTCTGTAAGCTGGTGAAAGGGGGAGGTGAATTTTAAGGCTGTGGCTGTGGGATTGGCAGATGTGAAGAATGTAGCAGGGCGACATGTTTGTGTGTGGCCAGGGAGTGGGTCTGTGTGCTGTCCTCACAGGGACAGGGTGTGGTGAGTCAGGATGGGCCCCTTGTACCAAGTTTAAAAGTCTGAACTTGAGCTATTGGCTGGAAAGCCATGCATGCTTTTTAAACAAATGCTTTACAGGAATATATTGGAATTTTAGAGAAAGACTGTGGCTCACCCTATAGCATGAAAAAAAGGCTGGGGACCCAGCTGGTGGACCACTGCCGTTGATCAGTACAGCTGAATACAGAGGAAGCTCACGCACTAGCAGTGATGGGGAACCTATGACACGCGTGTCAGAGGTGACACGTGAACTCATTTTTTTTGTTGATTTTTCTTTGTTAAATGGCATTTAAATATATAAAATAAATATCAAAAATATAAATCTTTGTTTTACTATTGTTGCAAAGATCAAAAAATTTCTATATGTGACACGGCACCAGAGTTAAGTTAGGGTTTTTCAAAATGCTGACACGCCAAGCTCAAAAGGTTCGCCATCAATGCTCTAGAGCAGCCATGGGCAAACTACGGCCCGCGGGCCGGATCCGGCCCGTTTGAAATGAATAAAACTAAAAAAAAAAAAAAAAAAAAAAAGACCATACCCTTTTATGTAATGATGTTTACTTTGAATTTATATTAGTTCACACAAACACTCCATCCATGCTTTTGTTCCGGCCCTCTGGTCCAGTTTAAGAACCCATTGTGGCCCTCGAGTCAAAAAGTTTGCCCACCCCTGCTCTAGAGAGTGGGAGATGGAACTGCCCTGTTGGGAGACTGATCACATCAGGGCAGGGAGCGGAAGGAGTCAAGGATTACACTGAAGCTTCTTAAAAGACAACAGACCCAAAGTGGAGTCACTTATGCGAAGCCCCACATCACCAAACCAAGACTTAATTACAGTTTCAGCTCTCCCAGAAACGGAATCTTAAAGCAGTCAATCAGGGTACCTGATCAGCACTAGTTAGGTCATCTGCTGTTCCTAAAGGAAAGCAACTGCAATAACCCACCGGCCTTTTGCCCAATCCTTGTCCTGGTCCCTTCTGCCTACAAAAGCCTTTCATTGTCTACAGCTCCTTGGAGCTCCTTTCTGTCTGCTAGATTGGATGCTGCCAGACTCAAACTGATCTTTTGCTCAAATAAACTCTTAGAATTTGTAATGTGCCTTGGCTTATCTTCTAATAGACTGCTAACTAATGATGCTGAAGAGGGGCCAGGAGCCACAGGAAGTTCATATGAGGAGCCAGCACGGAATGGGGAAGGTGTACATTCCAGGTGACATGTGTGGAACACACCACACCAACAGAACAGAACTAAGACAGCCAGGGCGTTGGCAGGTGACATAAGGTGAGCAAGGGTCCTAGAGGGAGAGCTTGGGAACCACAGCATTCTGATTCCAGGAGAGTCTAGGCAAATGGGATGATATCACTCAAAAGGTACAGTGGAGGCAGAAAACAAGAAAGTCACCTAGTTCTGGAGAAATGTCCAATGTTTGCAGGCAGGAAGAGGAAGAGGGCAGGGACTGTCACCCAGCAATCGGGACATTCTGGGAGAGCTGATTCTGGGAGAGCTGCGAGTCTCTCTCTCTCTCTCTCTCTCTCTCTCTCTCTCTCTCTCTCTCTCTCTCTGTTGTCTGGGGGGAGGAGGGAACAGGGAAGCTGGGAGGCAGGCGGGAGGAGAGGGCAGGCCGGTAGTGAACTTGGAGGCAGTTTGGCCCAGAAGCAGCCTCAGCAAGGAGAGGGAGCAGGGGCTGGAGCTACAAGGCTGAGTGGCTGGGAAGTGAGGACTCCATTCCACTAAGTACTGCAGCTGCTGCAGAGAAGACAACAGGTGAGGGCGCACCTTTTCAAGTTGAGAGAGAGAAGCCCATGAAGGACAGATGAAAGAAAGGAAAAATGGACAAAGAATTGAAAAAAAAAAAAAACCCAGAAAAAGAAAGGAAGGAAGGAGGGACGAAGGAAAGAATCAGAGGGGGGTGTAAGGGAAGGAAAGAGAGAGAGAGAGAGAGAGAGAGAGAGAGAGAGAGAGAGAGAGAGAGAGAGAGAGAGAGAAACAAGCTGGATCTCAGAGGGAGTCAGGGGACAGGCATCTGCGCGGGAGGTGGCTTGCCCAGCACCCGGAACTTGCCCCAGGAGGCACAGAAAATCCAGGCCAGGGTGCAATTAGCACTCCAGTTTTCCGGCTGCACCCTGCGGCTCCTCCCACTCACCTCCCAAAGTTTCCGCCCACCCTTCTGGGTCACTGGCTACTCCTTCACGGCTGGCAAAGGGCAACGCAGTGGCGTCAGCAGGCCGCAGTGTCCCTCCCACCCGGGACGACCCTCAGACCCAGTCGCCGCTCGGCAGCGCTCGGATCCCACGCCCCCCGCCTAGGCGGACACGCACCGCACGGTAGCGCACCAGACTGCGTGGCGGAGCCAAGGGCGCGGCGGGGACCACGGCGACCCCGGTCCAGTAGCAATCCTGCCGGGTTACCCCTCGCCACCTTTCCCCTAGTCCTCTCCGCCCCTTCCTCCTCTAGCGCCTGCCGTCTGCCTTCCTCCCTCCCTTCCCTTCCTCCCTCCCGCCCTGCGCCCGAGCTCCTGGCCAGAGGGGTCCGCGTGGGAACCTGGGACCCGAGCGCCTCCCAGCCCCGGTACCTGGGAAGTTCCTGCTGCGGCTGCTGCTCCTGCTTTGCAGCTACTAGTCCAACTTGGAAGATGCTTCCCGTTCGCTCTGATTTGCTTCCGGCGATGACTCACAGCAGCCGGATTGCACTGGCCAGAACCATCTGACCCACATCCCCAGGCTGGGGCCCGGGAGGAGCCTGAGCATCGCGCTCACCCTCCGCCCAGGCCCGAGTGCAGATGGCTTGGCGGGGGAGCCTCCTGTCCAGTCCTACACCCAGTGGGGGATTGGTTCCTTTTCCTGTGTTAGCATGCGCAGAATTCCTGCTCAGTGTGTGCATGCAAGAAAAGTTCGGACATTGAGACTTGCTTTTGAAAATTAACCAAAAGCAAAACCAGAGGTGAAAAATGGTTCCTAAAGCCATTTGTTTCCAAACTGCATAGGGTACACCATCAAAGCAATTGTTGAGCATATATCCCCAGTACCTATATGAACTTATGTGTAGTAATATGTTAACTATTAATATATGATGAACACTATAAAACACATAAACAGAAATTAAAACGAATAAGAAATAAAAATTTTATTAAAATACTCATTTTTTCTGCTTACAAAAATTTAAAAATTTAATGAGACCAGTGTGATTAAATGCGTGATTGTTTTCATTTTAGTTTAAAGCTTTGAAATAGGGTTAATTTGAAGACCTGGTTTTAAGTTCAGTTTATTTCTAAACTTGCATTATTGATGGCTGTCAGGAAGAAAGGCTGCTGGGGAAATGGGTTGATTTAAATGGAATAAAAATATCTTTGGCTCTACTTACTAAATCTTGACACTTGATTTTTTTCAATCCATATACTAATTGTGCAAATATTTCTAGTTGACATCTCACTAGTAAAAAACCATTCATCCTCTTGAAAGTCAGTTCTTTCTGCAAGCTAATTTTTTCTAAATGTTGTATTTTTAACGTTTTTACGGTTTGAAGCCCACCAAATGTTTTCTGTTTAGAAGATTTTTATGAAGTTTTGAAATTGTATTTCCACGTTTAAATGCAAATATATGAGAGTTTAAATATTTTTTTTAGTAATAAAATCATCTAATGATGGAAAAAATACACAAATAGATGTTCTCAAAAGGATCACTCCACATTCTTAAAAAAAAAAAAGTTGATTTCTCATTCACAGACAATGAGCACCTTTACCTACAGGCAACCTAATACCCCAAGGCTGAGATTCAGACTTCTTTGAAGGTATGGCTGACACAGAAATGTGCCTTCTGCCAGTGGCAAAGAAATTTGCCGGAGGTCAGAACTGGTTCACAGAAGCTGTCTGCCCTTACAGGAAGGTGTGGGCAATCTACAGCTGGCCTATGGCAGCAAAATGCCAGGCAGCAAAATCCCCAAAGTGATTTCTTTCATTGCGACTTAATATGAGGTGTTCCATAAAGAGATGATAAAATATCATATATATTACAATTTTCCATCTTTATAGCTAAGACATTGTCATTGGTTTAGTACATTTTCTTGTACTCATTTATATAATAATGTTCAGGTCGGACCCACTCTTCCATTTGTTAAATAAAGTCAAACAAGCAATCTAGAGTGACACAATCAATCTTCTCTAAAAGCAGAATAACAGCTGGTGAGACTACCAATAAGCAGTTTCTGGAGAGCCGAGGCACTCACCTAGGCTCTGTCCTGTTGCTTCTCCCCTGAGACCTCTCAGCTTCATATTCCCAGCTTTAATAAATGTCCTCTAAAAATTACTTGGACTTGTACTGTGAAATCTTTCCTGCACAAAGTCAAGAACCCACACATTACAGGCCGACCCTGCTCAGAGCTTGCTCCCTTTCCAGTGACACTAATATCTAACATGACCAAGACACATCTGTGAAAACTAAGAAGCCAACATTGGTACATTGCTGTTAAGTAAATTCCAAATTTCATTTGGCTTTCACTAGCTTTTCCATTAATGTGAACAGAGTATTTTTAAATAGATAACAGAAAGGGAGGGTTTAATTTTCCAGTAGTAATTTATGAACTATCAAAATTGTACTTCTAAAAAACTCTTGTTTATCAATATATCGTCTTTATAAAGATTTTTCTTCATTAAATGATGCATGTGAAACATAAGTGATAATACCATGACAGGCAGCTCAAGAATTATAAGGCATTCAGTTGAATAGCATAGTAGTTCTGAAATGTAAATAAAAGCCGCATTAAAAAAACGTCTAGTGGTAGAAATACAATTTGCCATTCTTTCTAGCCATAAAGATATGACAGTATCCAAGTTTCTTAATATTAAGGAATTCATGCTTGTGCTGGCTATGATTCCCCGTGCTGTAAATAATATCTTCTCTTATTTTTACTCTTGTGTAGTCTTATGCCTGGATGTCATTTTTTAAATATAATAAATATTATAGTAATATTTGAAAAAAAGATATGACAGTATCATTAGAATGCATTATTTCAAGATTTATTTTCTAATATTCAAATGTGAAAAATATCTAGACTGCAAACTAGTTTTTATTATAATTGTTTTTCCATCTTATGATGTATTTTTCACGTCGTCTTGTTTGATGGGGAAGAAGCAGGCTTAGGGGGAGCAGAATCTCCCATAAAAGAGAATGGTGTTGGTTTTGTTGTGCCTGATGAAGAAGAGGAATGGGTGGTCTGCACTGAATTCAATGGATGGGAGTTTAATTCGATAACTCACCTCACTCCCACTACCAGCTGCAGCCTCTGTACCTTCTTCATTTATTTCCACAAAGGACTTGTGGAAAACATTGGACAGAAATAGGTTTTTCTCTGGGGACATTCCTGAGAAATCAGCCTTGCTCTGGCTAAAGGCATCGCTCATCCCCATGCTGCTTAGGGCTAACTTGAGATCATAAGACTCTTCCAGCTTGAACTTGGGAAGGTGCAGCTTCACATCATACATCTCCATCATGTCTGCGCTGGTCCACTCACTCAACTTTTCATAGGTGGCGGCCTTTTCCAGCTGCAGGTGTGGAACCAAGGGAGAAAAAGTCAGTAATTCCAAAGTGGAATGGGAAATATTGGTTGAGTGAGATCTCTATATAATTGATGAATTATGATTTCTCCCAGTAACAAAACACACACGTATGGAAATTCTTTGGGTCACAACATCTTTCACATGGTTAACCTACAGAATCTTTGTTCTGCAGATTGATGGTTCTCAGGATGTAAGAGAATTCTATCTTGATTCATAATGAAAGTACTTCTATGATAATATGCAAAAGATGAAAAAATACACTCAGATACATAAAAAATAGATACAATTTACATGTTGTCTACACAAAAGCATATACTATAGGACAAGTTGTAAGTCCTATACAAAAACCATTAGTGTGTTTTTTAGTTTTTTTATTGATTAAGGTATTACAAATGTGTCTTTATCCCCCCATTGTCCCCTCATGCCCCCAGTCTTGCCCTCATCCTCACCCCCTGTTGTCTGCGTCCATCGCTTATGCTTATATGCATGCATACAAGTCCTTTGGTTGATCTCTCCCCCTTACCCCAACCCTCCCATTCCTTCCCTCTGAGGTTTGAGCATCTGACTGATGCTTCTCTGTTTCTAGATCTGTTTTTATTCATCAGTTTATGTTGTTCATTATAGTCCACAAATGAGTGAGATCATGTGATATGTATCTTTCTCTGACTGACTTATTTCACTTAACATAATATTCTCCAGCTCCATCATAAAAAATGAATTTAATTTGCATGTTGTCTACACAAAAGCATATACTATAGGACAAGTATGTCAGGGCACAAAAAACATTAGTTTTATTAACATAGGAGATAATTTTTTAACATAAAATCTGAGATAGAATAAGATGTCTATAATCACAACAATATGAATTTAGTAACCATAAACAATGAAAGAAAGAAATAAAAAACCCAAAAAGATAGGGAAATCCCCAAATCTTAAGAGTAATGACTTTTAAAAATTGATTAGTAACATTGGTTAATAAACTTACATAGGTTTCAGGTATACAATTCTATAATACATATCTAAATATTGTATTGTGTGTTCACCACCCCAAATCAAGTCTCCTTCCATCACCATCTATCCCTGAGTAATGACTATTTTTATAGTGATTTTGAGGGTGCTTTTTCTCCTCTTTATGCTATAAATTTTAAAATAATAAATATATATGTATGTATATATACATATGTGTATGTGGAGAAAAAGTTTTTGAGTTTTTTTAATAACCTGTTTGTTTCAAAGTATGTGCTTTTGCTACTTTGTGAGTTTAGTTTTCTAGACCCAAGTTTTGCTGTCAATGACATACTTATAAATGGCATACATTAATAATGTGACAATATCTTAAGTTCAGGAACTTGCACTCTTAGGAAGAAAGGCTTATCTTGTAAGAATGTGACTCTCATGGTTTAGTGTCCACACATGGTCTTATTTTTACCATCGTCTCCAGTTTCAAAAATTTTATGATACAGTGGGAAATCTTTTCTACATACTAGTAGGACCATGGAAACTTCTAAGTATAAAAAGTCTAGCACACATAAAAAATTAGGCATTGTGCAAAGAAAGACAGGCCATCTGCAGAGAAATCAATGTTCAATTTAGACATGCAAACTACTCAGAAATGTCATCTGGCCAAAATTATATCAGGCTTAATAGAAATGTGGCTGACAAACAACTTAAATAATACTTGAAGATGATACTTATATAGACTATTTCTTCGAAAGACTGTTTACATGATAAAACTGTGTTTACAATTTTTGGAAGTAAATTTAATGTTTTAAAACGTACATCTAATGCTACTTTAATGCAGGTGATTAAAAATTAATCTCCCATACTAGCCAGTTTTGCTCAGTGGATAGAACCTCAGTCCATGGACTGAAGGGTCTCAGATAAGATTCTGATCAAGGGCTAGTAACCTCAGTTGTAGGCTCAATCCCCAGGCCTGGTCAGAGAATGTGCAGGAGGCAACCAATGGATGTGTCTCTCTTACATCAATGTTTCTCTCTCTCAGTCTCTCCCTTAGGAACCTGCACTCTTAGAAATAAAGGCTTATCTCATAAGAATGTGACTCTTCTTACAAGGTAAGAGAGATAGGCTTCCACTCTCTCTAAAAAAAAATCAATGGAAAAATACCCTCGGGTGAGGATTAACAAAAAAATAATAATTTCCCATTAGGTAGGTCCTGCCAGAGGGAGAAGAAAGACCTGAACGATCAATCCACATAACTTTGTGACTGACCAAATCTGTATCTGTTGTTCATGTTGCTGTTTGTGGGACTACCCCAGATTACAGGTGTCTATCAATTACTGACACTTTCTAAGGAATAGCCATATCATCCTTACAGAGTTTTGTGAAGCTGAAATGGTATTGGTTGCCTTCCTCTACAAGTTAGGAGACAGGGAAGCCATATTACATGGGGGTAAACACCAGAATCATCCTCATGTCAGACAGATGATGTCTTACCTGATCCAGCCCACCGATGTCTTCTGGCAGCAGTATGAACAGGCTGAGGGCACGGCTCTCATAGTAGAGTTGAAGGCCGATTGCTTGTGGATTTTCTATGTGAAAAATGGGAAGCTTTTTTTTCATCCACATCATTTGCACTGGTTTGCTTGTAGTCTATAGAAAATAAGTAGCAAAGTCACTGAGGAGGTGTTCCACCAAATCCTTCATTCTTTATCCTCATTGGTCCCCAGGAGTCTTGGGCAAGGGCTAATTTGGTGATCCTCTGCTAAATACTGAGTAAAGTTATTCAGACTTTGCTCTCTGAAAATATGTCTTCTACTGGATAGCATCATGAGCAGGTGATATGGAGTTTCATTCTTTAACATTATTGTGGCAACATGTATATATCATAGTTGCTGATTCTATCAAACACTTAAAAGATTATATAATCTTATGCAAACTATGTAAGTGCCAATGATTCAGATACTCAATAAGGTGTGTCTCAAAGGCAAACATTTTGAGAAAGTATTTCAGTTTCATAAAAAATGGAAATTCACTAAGAGAATGAAGAGATAAGCAATACACTAGGAGAAAATATTTACAAAACACACCCAATAAAGGACTGGTATGCAAAATTTACAAAGAACTCTTAAAAACTCAGTGGTAATAAAGCAGACAACCCAATTTTAAAAATAGGCAAAAGATCTGAACAGACATCTCCTCAAAGAGAGAGAGAGAGAGAGAGAGAGAGAGAGAGAGAGAGAGAAGTGAGATTATGTTTTTGAGACTCTCGGGTTGCCACTCTAGGACATGTCAGTTTCTCTTATTTACATGAGTCAATGCTAACACAATTCACATTTTACTGGAGCTAGTTTGGAATGCTTTCCTCTCGCTTGCAACTGAAAACTCCTGCTGAATATACCAAGGTGACTATCTAGCTCAATTCTGGTTAGCCTTCCCCATTATTATCCCACTGATTGGGAACTGCTTATTGCATACATCCACAGGATTTCAGCAATAGGTCCTCAGCAGCACTGTTTGTATGAGATGTCCCACCCCAGACTAAACAACTTGTGCAAACTTTGTCCAATCAGTTCCTTTCCCAGGAATTTTGGAATGAGATCTATTAGAATGTCTTGCGAATGGAAGAAGTGCGTGGGTAGCCAGGTTCTGCCATTGCCAACTGGGAAGAAGAGGAAGTTAGACCTCAGCTTGAGAGAAGAATGATGAGAGAAACAGTTGAAAAGGTAGAGAATGAATCCTGACAACATTTGGATCCTTGTTTCCATGCAAGTCCCAAGTTTCAGCCACCTACTGGCCCTTGGATTCTATGAGATATATCTGCCATCTTATGTTTGTTTCTGTTTTTGCTGTAGTGGGTTCCTAGTACAAAAATAAGTGTGTTATGTCCTAGCATGAATAGAAACCTTACTGAGAGAGGTGATTTTTTAAGTTTTTGTTTCTTTTTTTGGTAGAAGATAGTATAGGTTTAGTAGAACAAAAACAGAAGTAATAGTGAAGACTTTCGGTTCTAGTAGACTTCTAACTTAATCACTTAACCACACTGTATTGCTCACCTGGGAAACAAATATAACTTATTTCTCTAGCTTACTTGTAGCAAGGACTGAGTTATAACATATGTGAATAGTCTATTTTTTAGAGAAAAGGACATTTCAAGGTGGGATGAAATTGGGAATGCTCACTTTAGCCATCTGTGCCCTAGTAAGAGCCATACTTTATAAGAACATATATTTAAAAAGAGGATTGAATTTAAAATAGGATCCCCTTTACAATGCCACATGAAAATCCATGCTGATTATTAAATGATTCCTACCTTGTTTATTCTGAAAGGCTTTTCTGTGGTGTCTTGGACTAAGAATTGATGTTCCCAGGTTCCTTTAAAGTAAAGGGCATTCACCAGGACCATTTTGGTTGCAGAATCTACAGCATCATCAGGTAGGAGATTCAGAATTTTTCCTACAAGAGCAAAAGGACAGATTTCAAATGGTTTAGTTAAATCTCGATGACATACCACACTTATAAAAATGATGATCATGAAATATTATAATCCAAACCAGGAAGCCACCTTTTTAAAAAAATATTTTATTGATTTCAGAGAGGAAGGGAGAGAGAGAGGGAGAGAGAGATAGAAACATCAATGATGAGAGAGAATCATAGATCAGCTGCCTCCTGCATGCCCCCTCCAAGGAACTGAGCCCTTAACCCATGCATGTGCCCTGACCGGGAATTGAACTGAGACCTCCTGGTTCATAGGTTGATGCTCAACCACTAAGCAACACTAGCCAGGACAGGAAGTTAGCTTTGGTAGAATACTATGAACAGATCTTATTCAAATTTTATCAGTTGTTCCAATAACTTATTTTTCTGGACTAGAAAATGATCCAAGATCTCAAGCTGTGCTTAGTTGTCATTTCCCCTTAGTTGTTAGTCCTCTTTAACCTGGGAGAGTGTCTCAGTCAATGCTTGTCTCCCATGACCTTGATACTTTTGAAAAAGTTTTATAAGAATGTCCATCAGCCCTAGCTGGTTTGGCTCAGTGTATAGAGCCTCCATCTGCAGACTCAAGGGTACTGGGTTCGATTCCAGTCAAGGGCACATGCCCGGATTGCAAGCTCGGTCCCCAGTAGGGGGCATGCAGGAGGCAGCCAATCAATGATTCCCTCTCATCATTGATGTTTCTATCTCTCTCTTCCTCTCTAAAATCAATAAAAATATATTTTAAAAAATGAATGTCCATCAATTCTTAGTTCAAATTTGTCTGATGTTTCCTCACAGATAATATTTAGGTTACAGATTTTTTTTTAGAATGCTACCATTGTGGGTTTGTATCCTCCAACCCCTGAAGAGATGTGAACTGGCTCTTGTGAGCCTTTGCTATGGACTCCAACATACCCCTCAACCGCTAGTCTTCACAGGGGCATCTCCCAAACACTGCAGCTTTATTTAAAAGTTCTAAGGGCAGCACTTCTAGAGATTCCACTAGCTCTGAGGTGTGGTTTGAACATGTCTACTCAAAACAAAACAAAACAAACATCCCCCCTATGAAACAGACCTTTAGGTTTTAGAAATTAAATATAAATTTGGTTTTCAATGCTGATGTGAAAATTTCCTGAAACTTTCATATTTGTTTTTCTATCTGATTAAAGACAGTATATTAAACTTAATTTGAAAATTTTTTGGTGATTTAACCTGGGGAGTCATGTGTCATTTTTTAAATATGGTTTTTGCACAGAAGTTGTTTTTTTTAAGCTCTGTGTCATACTAAGTGAATTATTCTATCATTTGATAGAGTTGTAGATGCAAATAGAGAGCATATAGAGGACTGAGGTTTACACAGGTTGATCTCAAGTTAGTTGGCATCCAGATGATTTAAGTTTCATTGCCTTGTTCTCTGGGTTCATACGTTTTCAAGGAGCATAGCCTCTTGAATCCACATCCGTGTTGTTAGTTTATTTGACAAAGGAGGTACAAAATGTATTTACAGACAACTTCAAAGTAATGCAGAGCAAATGGACTCTTCTAAGAAATGTTCTACTATCCTCTTCAGAGTTAAAGTGCCACCTACTGGCTTGCACATTGCACGCATCCTTGGTAGCTCTAGGTAATGGGAAGGGCATTGGCTTCACAGATATTCAGGTTACTGGTAAGTCCTGCTGGGCACATATTAATGTGACACTAGAGGTTCCTATTTGCCAAGCGCATGATAGATTTTGAGATTACAAATATGCACACAATAACCTTCCCCAATTCCTCACATTTTAGGAGCTTATAGATTATAAGGGAAAAAAAATAGGAAAAAAATTGTAGCAACACATGACTGGTATTATCTTGGAAAATTTGACTCTGAATGCCTTGTGTTCTGGTAGTTCATGCGGCTATTTGGAAAAAGACCTATTAGAAGGGCCAAGGAAAGAAGCTTCTTTCAAGTGGTTCAGATAGAACTTAGGCATGCTGAAGAGTTTCTAGCAATGTCTCCATAAGGATGCAACAAAGTCAAAGTTCCTTAATAGCTGATCAATTTTTTACTTAAACTGATGTTGAGTAGCTGCCAAATAGCAGATATTTGCTTCCAATGTTTAAAATAACATACAGAAAAATTTCAGCTTTCTCCCTCATTGGAAGGTTCAACTTCTAAGAAATAGAGTCCACAGGGCCAGCGGGGGGAATGTAGACATGAAATTAGGGAAACAGGGACTTAAAAGACTCTGACCACATCCAGGGTGGGCATAATTTGAGGGATCTCTTACTGGATGAGTGCTATGACAACAGAGGATTTTTCAAAGTGTGCCCATTGTGTATTTTGACCATATAGCGATCATAATCTGAAGTTTACTCTTTCCTCCATAATGTAAAGTATTTGTTCAGTTCTTCTAAAACATCTGTGTTGTGAATATGGTAGCCACCAGACACACAAGTCTACTTAAATTTAAATTAAATTAATTAAAATGAACTAAAATTGCCGTCACCGGTTTGGCCCAGTGGATAGAGTGTCGGCCTGCAGACTGAAAGGTCCCAGGTTCAATTCCAGTCAAGGTCATGTACCTGGTTGAGGGCACATCCCCAGTGGGAGGTGTGCAGGAGGCAGCTGATCGATATGTCTCTCTCATCGATGTTTCTAACTCTCTATTCCTCTCCCTTCCTCTCTGTGAAAAATCAATAAAATATATTTTTAAAAAAGAAAAAAATGAACTAAAATTTAAAAATTCAGTTCCTCTGTTGAGTTAGTCACATTTCAAATCATCTCTGGTCACATGTGGATAGAACATGTGACCGTATCAAATTGGGCAATGCAGATGTATGGCACATTTGTCATCACAGGAAGATTTCCAGGACAGCTCTGTCATCTAAACAGTTATCATTCCCTTGGAGTGTGCCAACCCCACTGGGGAAGCATGACAAGGACCAAGCTATGCAGCATCTGAGGACAGGTCTCCTCTCAGGTCTAAAAGGCTTTGCTGGGTGAAAAGGTAGCAGATTACTTATTTGCTCGTAGCTTCCCTATGTGTAGGGTTCCCAACTGTCTTCCAGACAACATACTTGACACTGGGCTAAAAATTTAAGGCCAGAGCTCTAGTTTAGTCCCTTACTATTCTTCTACCCCTTACTATTCTCCTACCTCTGCCATGTTGAATTTGAGTTGCATATTACTATGGGCTGTTCCTTCTACAGTCCTATTTGGTCCTCTTGTAAACTGGAACAGTGCAAGTACCCAGTAAATGCTAGCTAATTCTAATTCTAAAAGCGTCAACTTTTGGATGACTCAAAATCAGGAATGAGTTCAATATAATG
The DNA here is from genome assembly GCF_014108235.1 of Myotis myotis. Classification (NCBI taxonomy): domain Eukaryota; kingdom Metazoa; phylum Chordata; class Mammalia; order Chiroptera; family Vespertilionidae; genus Myotis; species Myotis myotis. The sequence goes on from NW_023416401.1 coordinate 49,107,001, forward strand.
GTCATTTTTGCCTCACCATGGCTTTTGAAAGTTACATGAGAAAGGAACTGGGAATTTAGGGCTGCCAATTTCCTCAATTCACTCCAATGAACATTAATTTTCTGAATAACAACTATGAGTGGGCTTTTTATATGTTATTTATTCAAAGCTGAAACCAGAGCTATTATGCATGGGATCCTTCAGGGGAGGCAGATGAAATGAAGCATCAGAGTTAATTTCAATAACACTGTGGATAGTGTAACAATAAACAATGCTTGTCCCTAGCCTGTTTGGCTCAGTGGATAGAGTGTCAGCCCGCGGACTGAAGGGTCCCCGTTTTGATTCCAATCAAGGGCACATGCCTAGGTTGTGGGCTCCATCCCTAGTGTGGGATGTTTCTCTCTCTCTCTCTCTCTCTCTCTCTCTCTCTCTCTCTCTCTCTCTCTCCCTCTTTCTCTCTCTCTTACTTCCTCTCTGAAATCAATAAAAAATATTTTTTTAAAACCAATGCTTGGAGAGATCATGCGGATGGGCACCTTGGTGACAGCTTACCCTCAGTCTGGCTTTCAACCCAAGAGTTGATCTCCTTTCTGATTTGGTCAGAAGCTCCCAAAAAGTTCACAGGCTGTGGCTCTGCACCAAAGTATGCTTTCATGTCTTCTAAATATTTCTGAAAGATACCGGTAAAATTTCCTTTTGTAGAGTTTTTCCAAAACTGAGAAATCAAGTCTATTTAGGTTATCAAAAAGCTAGATAGAAGAACAATTGTACACACACACACACACACACACACACACACACACACACACACACACTGCTCCATTCTCTCTTTCCCACTCCTGTTTTGGTCAAAGACTATACTCCTCCTCTTTAAATTTTTCTAGGCTCTGACTAGCCATGAAAAACTCCAGGTATAGAAGGAAGGTCTGCCACCCACAGCTCTGACATTACTGCTTGAAATCTCAAGATAGGTTTATTGATTCTACTGCTATCCCTCCACCCTACGCAATGTCCTTGCTTTTTGTCCACTGGACCCCTCTGTCCTCCTGCTCCTTTCTAAGATGTGCCAAAGATGTAATGGACAAATATGAGACAAGTAAATGCTTGTCCTGGCTCCTGGGTAGACCCCTCTGAGAAGCCTTTGAGTCTGAACTAAGGATGAAGTCATGGACTGCTCCATGGAATTCCAACCACCCAAGAAGGGACAAAGTTGATATTATTCCATGTTAAGAATCTTCCATAATCTCTAAAGTCATGATGGAAAAAGACTTGTCTGATTCCAATATCAGCTTTGCTCTCCATTAAACAGTTTCCAGGCATATTCCTCTGTCCAACATCACCCTCTGCTCTTTCAGATTTACCCTACATCCATACTCCACATATTTTATTCCATTTCCCATGAAGCAAATGTTGGCACACAGATTATATAAACCACATTTATATATTACTACTTTGGATAAAGATCTGCTCACTAGACCTGGTTTGAGACCTATTACTGGTTTTCTTTACAACTAGACACTTATTGGTTGGTCTAAATGATTGTTTACCAGAAATGTTGACCACATTAAGGTTGTCCCTGGGATCCCTAAAGAAATGTACAAAGAGTTCATTGATTGATTTCACATGGCTCTTTGTTTCCCATCAGCTTTAAATAACATATTTGCACTTACTTTGAGAAATGGGTAAGTTTTTTCTGCATATATCCCATTGGCTGTTTTAAGTACATAGGCATTACTGGGACTGTTGATTTCGGAGATGAGTGTTTGGAAATTGGAGTGTATTTCTTCAACCTTCCCCAAGTTGAAATCCTTTAAAAGAAAAGGGATTAGTCTAATAAAAACATTGAACAAGAATCGTATATACAGGAACATCCTACAACTAAATGAAATAATTTGGTGTATTGTGAACAAAAAGATGAAATTAATTATAAAATAGATAAATGTTTTCTCTAATGTTACCAGGGCAAAAACATAAAAATAATTGAGGGCATCATTTCCTTCACAGTTACTTTGCAAAAGCAGGAATAATTTTGAAAGTAGAGCAGTTTTGAAAGAGAAGCAAAAGAGGAGAAGAGATAAGGTTAAAAAAGATAACCCTTCCAAAAAGTGTAGACATTCAGTATTACAAAAAATTTTTAACATATGTTTCTAAGAATATTTACCCAGTAAAGTTTGCTTAAATTAGCCATTAACATGCGAATGCTAAAAGTGGTTTCCCCCTTATCAGCAAATGGATATTAAAATATAAAATATACCGTTTTCCTTTTCTTTTCACTTTCAGGATAAGATTTGATGTCCTGATCTCTGTTAAATTGAAGCACCTGTAATTTCAATAAAAAGACAATGTTTGAGTGCACTTTGCAGAGAAATAATCATATCAAACACACCTTGATAAATACATTGCTACAGAACATATAATTAATGAACATAGGGGGTTCTGATTTGATTTAACAGTATGTTAGCTGAACTAGTACACTAGGTCAAGAGTTGCTTTTAGCCCAGCCAGCATGGCTCAGTGGTTGAGCATGGACCTATGAACCAGGAGGTCACAGTTCAATTCCTGGTCAGGGCACATGCCCGGGTTGTGAGCTCCATCCCCAGCATGGAGCGTTCAGAGGCAGCCAATCAATGATTCTTTCTCATCATTGATGTTTCTATCTCTCTTTCCCTCTCCCTTCCTCTCTGAAATCATTTCTTTTTTTAAAAAAGAGTTGCTTTTAAATAAAATTTTTAAAAGTCTGATTTAAGTTGCTCTTTATTTTAATATTTTATATAGGACGTTTAGGATGATGTTGGAAATGCCCTTAGAGGTAAAATTCTCTTGTTTCCCAAGTTTCATTTTTGTCTATGGTTGCTTTGAAAAGAAGGCTAGGTGTTCAACTGAGTCCAATTAGCAATTTAAGCAAAAGTCACCACCCAATTATCTGGAAAATGCAAGGGTTTTAATTGTTTTTCCTAGGTTAGTGCTTTTGTTCCCATTATCTATCACCACTTGACATATGGATGAATTCTTTATTTACACCCCAGAGTTTTATTTGCAGGTTAACAGGAAGGATGTGGGCACCCTTGTTTCCCCCGAATTGTACAACAGTAAAAAAACAAAGCGATAATTCCGTCTCCCACATCCTGACCCAGCTCACAGTGAGGAACAAAGTCTGACCAAAGCTCCTGCTGACACACAGTGACAGCACAGGGACCATTTGCCACAGGGAAAAGGGGTGCAAACTGAAGCTGTTAATGTTTAAATATATATGAAATAAAACAAGGGCAAGAGACACCCAGCAATATATTTATATGAAACAGACCCAAAATGAAATTCACCTAAGATTAAGTCTATCGCTGAATGGTTAAACCTCTGATAATTAATTATTAACCAGGATTCTATTGTTGTTGTTTTAAACCCCATAGTATCTTGTGAACTACAAGAATAAAGTTGATAGCCTAAGCCTAAATTCACAGTATATATATTCTGCCTGTCTTACCCAGAATTACTGGCTGTACCCATGTCCATACTTGGCACAGAAGACACCTTTTGTGGAAATTCTGTCATTTGGTCTTTCCATTGTTATATGATTTAGGGATGGATTTATTCTTTTTTGGTTTATTTTTATTTAAAATACACACACATATATGTATAAGTTTACACATGCATGCATACACATATATATGTGGCTATTTTATTATGTTGTTTATCTATGCTTACACATACACACATACATACACTGTTTTGAGGATGCTTATTCCAAATCAGTAATTGCTTATACAATAATATTTTTGCATTTTCATGCTCCAAATAGGCTTTTTAAATTCATCAAAACAAATAAGGATTGAAAAAGGAAACAACCAAGGTACAAAGAACAGAATTCACTTGACTTTTCTATTTGTGTTTTCAAGAAAATCCTTCTGAAATTCAAAACATACTAATTCTACTATTTAATGTTTGAGGCATTACTTCTTGAAATGTCTTGATAGTCCAAATAAAATAATTTTTGGTGTTGAACCAAACTTAATAAACTCATCATCTCTGTATGATTTTGCTAGAGAATACAGGTTCTTAAATGGTTTTCCTAGCAAATCAACTTCTTTTCCCAGACTTCCTTTTATGGTCTATAAAACTTTTTAAACTATATTTTTTTATTTATTTCAGAGAGGAAGAGAGAGGGAGAGAGATATAGAAACATTAATGAGGAAAGAGAATCATTGATCAGCTGCCTCCTGCATGCCCCACACTGGGAATCAAGCCTACAACCGGGGCATATGCCCTGACCAAAAATTGAACTTTGACCTCCCAGTTCATAGGTCAATGCTCAACCACTGAGCCACGCCGGCCAGGCTAGAAAACTTTTTAAAGTGCATCTTTTGTTTTGGAAAATATGGCTATAAAATGTGAGCTATCTGGAATTTGGAAGAAAAATGAAGATAAAAGGTAAAGAAAACATTTTGTTTTAAGGCAAGGCTGAGCTTTGCCACTCACCTGGGCTATTTGGGATGCAGTGGTACATCTGGTGCCCAAATACACCATGGCTAACGAGGTTGAGATGCCCCAAGGAGAAAAGAAAATATTTTTACCCTCAGCAGACTCAGCTAGCTTTTTGCTAAATTCCAGGGCAAATTGGTTGATTGATTGTGTTAGAGAATCCATTGGGAAAATCTAAAAAAAAAAAAAAAAAAAAGGAGAGAAAGAGAGACCATGTTAATAATTTTAATAATCCTTTCCATTGATTTTACTTTTGTAAAACAATTTGTTAGCTTATATATTACTTTTTAACTATACTTCAGTGAAATGACACAAATATATATTATCCAATTTGTATTCATAAGACCTAAATGGACTTATGGGCTTTAAAAGCATATTAGTCCAACAGTATTAGTTTACATATTGGAAAACTGAAGTCCAGGGTGTTTAAGAAAATTGTTTCAAATTTTAGTGTTGATGTACATCAGAGAACAGCTGGGTTCTGGTGTGTCAGCAGCTCCTTGTTGAGACTGTCACGATGAAAGTGGCAGTGGAACCAGGCCCCCCCTCTCAGCCAGTGCCTCTTTTCAATACATTGCACTAGTGTTGACTTTGCACAGAAAATGAGAAATAAGGATGCCTCTCTTCAACTTTGTACTTTTTCTCACCCACTTTCATCCATATTTTTATTTTTTAACCTTATTTACCACTTTATATATGACATTCTTGTTTCCTAGAATGCCTTTTCTCCTCCTTTATTGAAAACCAACTCTGTCCAAGGACCTTCTTTTCCCCTGAAAGCTTTTCCTGACCTTTGGGGTAAACAGGAGCATGTCTGCCACCAGGTCCCATAATATAGCTCTGGCCACGTACTTGACATTGGTCACACTGCTAGTTCTATTTCTATCTTTCCAACTCCAGGGTAAGTTTCTCCAGAGCGAAATTTTCTTATGCTACTTCATACATCCCACATCTATTAATCGCACTTTGCACAAAATGGATTCATAGGAATACTTTTGTGCATCATATTCATTGTTGGGCTCTAGCTACACTTTTTTGTTTTGTTTTGTTTTGTTTTTAGCTCCTTAAACTTGAAATCATGCACAATTTAATGGAAAATGCTTGTAGAGAAATAGAGAAACCAAGATTTTTTTGCCATTATTTTCATTCACTTTTGACCCTCTGAAACTGGTCTTCTTGAACAAAGGAACTCAGGATTTCTCTCTCTCTGTCACTTTTGATATTATATTCAACTTTTAAATATCACCTTTAGTTACCCTAACATTTTAATTTAAGTCTTTTTGAGCTGGGTCTCTATTTTTAAAAATACCAGTTAAATTTACTGTCATTTTATAATCATACTAGAGGCCTGGTGCACAAAAATTTGTGCACTCGGGGAGGGGGGTCCCTCAGCCCGGCCTGTGCCCTCTCGCAGTCTGGGACCCCTCAGGGGATGACCACCTACTGGCTTAGGCCCGCTCCCCAGGGGATTGAGCCTAAGCTGGCAATCAGACATCCCTCTGGCAGCCTGGCAGCCCTGGGGGGATGTCCACTTGCCAGCAGGGAGCAGGCCTAAACTGCAGTCGGACATCCTTAGTGCTGCTGAGGAGGCAGGAGAGGCTCCCACCACCACCACTGTACTGGCAGCCATCAGCCTGGCTTGTGGCTGAGCAGAGCTCCTCCCATGTGAGAGTGCCCTGACCACCAGGGGGAAGCTCCTGCATTGAGCATCTGCCCCCTGGTGGTCAGTGTGTGTCATAGTGAACAGTCATTCCCAGTCCTTCTGCTGTTAGGGTCAGTTTGCATATTACCCTTTTACTATATAGGATAGAGGCCTGGTGCACGGGTGGGGGCCAGCTGGTTTGCCCTGAAGGGTGTCCCGGATCAGGGTGGGGGTCCCGCTTGGGTGCCTGGCCAGCTTGGATGAGGGGCTGATGGCTGTTTTCAGCTGGTCACACCCCCTTCAGGTTTGGGGTCCCCACTGGGGTGCCTGGCCTGCCTGGGTGAAGGGCTGAGGGCTGTTTTCAGGCTGGCAGGTGACTGAAGCTCCCAACCTCTCCTTTTTTTCTTTTTCTTTTTTTTTATTCTGGGATTTATTTACCTTCTATGGCTGTCACTGGAACTGAGAGCCAGCTTTAGCTCTGAGGCTCGGCTCCAGCTCTGAGACTTCGGCTGCTGAAAGCAGGTATCTGGTTTGTTTGGCTTCTGTAATTGAAACACTGTTGCTGCTCCAGCTCTGAGGCCCAGCTGGCTGAAAGCAGGTTTCTGGGATTTGTTTAGCTTCTATAATTGCAACATTGTTTCTTAGAGTGCAACTCAGAGGCCGGCAGCGGCAGGTGGGGAACCTTGGCTCCCTCCATCACTGGAGCAAGCAAGCCTCCAGTTCGCTTCAGCTGCCTGGCTGCCGGCCACCATCTTGGTTGGCAGTTAATTTGCATATTTCCCTGATTAGCCAATGGGAAGTGTGTCAGAGGTATGGTTAATTACCATGTTTGTCTATTATTAGATAGGATAATGTCTCAACCTTGTTAAATGATTAAAAATAAATCAAATTCCTGGGCCTTGAACCTCCTAAAATATTGTCTAGAACTTAGTCCTCCACTGACACCACCTGACCCTCTGAGGAAACTAGAATGAGAACTTGAGAAAAGCCAGTTCTCCCTAGTCAAATAGTTGAATCAAGGGAGAGGCGTGTGTAGGCAAAGTCTTGGTTTCATCATGACTGGGATTAAATGATACCATTGAAATTACTCTTAGCCACAGTCTTGTACTTAACAAAACAGCTTCCAAGCCTCTAAATCATGTCCTAGTTCCAGCTCCTGCATATTCCAGAGGCTGATGCTAATCCTAGGCTGACATTGTTGATTAAAGGAAAAGAAAAAAAAAGTCGAGATTTATAGTAATGCTACACCCTCATAAAATATTAGAAACTTTCCTGTGAGTATTTTATTTCTTATCAGATTCAATGCCAACTTGGAAATAACCTCTCTCTTTCTTTTAGGGTGATATTTATTCAGATAATGCTTTCTTTGCTGCCTATATATTACTTTGTCTTTTTAGAACTCATGCATTAAATTCATATGGAAAATATTTGGCTGGTTAGCCAAACCATACTCAACGTAAAGGGAGAAGAAGAGAAAATACTATCTTAGGGTCTGGGATTTTTATCTTTCTAACTAGTTATTCTAGAATTTAGTTACTTATAACAAATTCCTACAAACAATAATTCTTTCCAATGAAAGAGCTAATTTCTTGTGGAAAACTAATATTCAGTTATCTCCCACATCATGAATTCTCTCACTAATATCATTATTAATATATCATATGTAGCCCATATATATTAGCTCATATACAACAGAAAAAAATTTTTTCACAGAAATTTACAGAAGTGCTAAGCCAGTCATTAGTAAAGTTTAACTCAACAGTGGAATGTGTTTTCTGAAGGATGCGAAATTTCAGGATGCGATTTTACAGGAAATAGTTTGCCCATATAAAGGTTGTACATTTTTTTTTCAGAGAAGACTATAAATCTCTAAATCAGAAGCCTATTGTGCCTTTTTTAGAATGAAATGCTCTTTTGCTCAATCTGTAAAGGGGCTTAGGAGAGAACTATAAAAATAGGAAAATGATTATGTCTTTCAGCAGAATGTCTCATTGTAAATACACATACTCTTGCATATCAGAATTGGAAAGAATTTCAGAGTCCCTCTAATCCAATTGCCTCATTTTATCAGCTAGGAAACTAAGGCCCAGAGACGTTAAATGTGCCGACCAGCAGGCACAGCTATCCCATAGCAAAGTTATCGCTACAATCCCGTTCTCTGGATTCTGAATATACTTGGTTTTGTCATTGTATTTCGTTGTCGCTAAGATTTTAATGGTAAATCAAGGAATTGGGTTATGAAAGATGATGGACAAGATGAGGGTGAAAAGAGGAATGATAAGGAGGAGGATGACATGGGAAGGAGTCCCGTGCCCTTTTCCACAAGAGGAGGTCCAAAGTCCCTTTACTTCCTCATGATCCTGATGATGTTTTCATCTACTTCATGGAGTTGAGCATATCAGAAGGTGACATCTCCCCACCCCCCAGCATGTCTATATTCACCTAATGTTGTTTTCCAAAGGAAGTAGTAGCTTGGGGTGTTTTATGATGAGCACCTAGCATAAGGTTGGGAGGAGAGGAGGGATTTATATTATTCGATGAAAGAGAGGAAAGATAATGGTGGCCAAGGCAGGAGTGTAGAGAGTCAAGCCATTAGTTCCACACATTAATGACTAGGATCAAATTCATGTTGCCAAGTGAAGGATTTGGGCTCAATTATTCTGAGAAGATTCTATTTCTCTGCCTAGGGTGACAGACACAGAAGTAGCAAATCCAGAAATGTGACTGAAAAAAAACTTCATTCATAGTTTCACAATCCTAATAAAACTATTTTTCTAGCTTCTTTGGAAATAAATGCTCTCTTCCCCCTTAGCCCTCTTTCCAGTAGAAACGTTGAGCCAGCTCGGGGTTAAATCTCTCTCTCTTGCACAGAATTCCCGGGGAATGGAGCTCTATATACTATTTCTGTTTCTGGGGCTCTTGATCATTTGTTATTGAGCTAGGCACTTCAACAAAGAAGAAAAACATAAATAAACATTTTTAAACAAAAAGTATTTACAATACCTTGTTTTCTTCCCCTGGAGCAGAAGTGGAAATTCGTTTCTAAAGTAAGAAATTGTGGCTGAGTTAAGTAACTTTTAACTGTAGGAACTTAAAAAAGCAGTAACACCTCCCTCTTCTTAGCCCCACCCCTTTGATTCACTTTCACAAGCCCATACACTCTTCCTTTCAGGTTCATCGTGGCCAGAAGCTCAAATCAAAAGACAGAGAAACAGATGAGCAAGGTTTTGCCTGCATTCTTTAATTACTCATATTTTCCATGTCTGTCCACATGTGGAGACCTGAATTATGACAAATTGTAACTCACAGTTTCCTTACTTAATCTCTCCTCTAATCTGCCAAATGGAAGTAATTATAGTGCTTCTTAAGAAAAAAAAAAAAAAAGGAAAGAAAGAAAGACTCAAATTAGTGGGATAACAATGGACAATAAAATTAAAATATTACTGGTGAAGTATTTACTGCTATAGCACCTCTTCCCATTTATGTTGGTGTAGAAACCTGAGAATAACTATGATGAGTGGGATGTCCATCTCCCTGCCCCAGGCACAAGGGGTCTGGATCAGTTACTGAGTCTGATGTTGCTTCATCAGTTTCTAGTTCTCTTTTGTTTCTCCTTATAAATGTTCCCCTCACTTCACCATATTTATTGGAAAGGAAGATAATAGGGTATAGTTTTATTTTCTATCACAGCTGCATTGCTTGGGGGGATGCCGGAGAGAGTGAAGGGAGCGGTGGAAATGGAGGAACAATCCAGAAAGGATGAAAGGAAAGGAGGAGCCTATTTATAATGTACTTGGCACATTTTCCTGCATGTGGTTTTTATTTTTCTCTGCCTAGGGGCACACATATACTCTGGTAAACTGGCTCAGAGTTTGATAGTTGAATGTTGGTGTGGAACCTAAAGCAGAATGTTCCTCTGGATTTCACTAGGGAGTGTGACTTGTGGTAGGAAGTTCTGTGATGCCGGCCTGACGTGTGCTGAGCAGATATTATTATCCATGATGCCTCCAGACTATTCTCAGCTGCAAGTATTGTATGGAGGCTCTCGATAGAGGGACTATCCATCATGACAGACAGTAGTCCACCGGTGAGTGACTTGCGCTGTCTCTCAGCACAGCATGAAGACACTCCAGTTATCATCCATTAAATGTACAATGTAGATGTGGCTGAAACAGCCAAGAAATTGTTTCATCTCTTTAAAGTCACAGACCAAGTTTTACTTATTTTCCCCCAAAACCTTCACCAGATTCCTTTCTCACTTACCTCTTGATTAAAATTCTTACAAATAGATTACCTACATTAAAAAACAACAACATGGCTGTGCATTATTCTGATGCCTGTTTAGGGGGTGGGAAAAGAAGTATTAGTATCCTAAGTTAACAATAAAATATTATTAGCATGATTTTATTTGTTTGTTGTTCCTATTTATGGCCTTTCCTATGTATATTTAGCAATATGTACAGATGTTTTTAGGGGGATTGAGGGAGAGGAACTAAATGAATAGGGAAGGAGGGTGGGAGGGAGAGTTTTTGTTCTAGTCTTTTTATATTTGACTAGAGGCCCGATGCACAAAATTCGTGCAGAGGTAGGGTCCCTAGGCCTGGCCAGGGATCAGGGATGATCAGGTTCCCAGCCTCCCTGCCTCCTCCTTCCCTTGCTCCCTCAGTGCCCCGTCACAGCTGGTCGCCTGCCATGTTCCGCCCTCCCCCTGGTAGTCAGCACACATCATAGTGAGTGGTCAAACACCTGGTCTCCCGATCAAACTCCCAAGGGGGCAATTTGCATATTAGCCTTTTATTATATAGGATGTTTAGACAACATAAATTCATTGGTATAAAAAAGGAAGAAAGAAAGAAAGAAAGAAAGAAAGAAAGAAAGAAAGAGAAGAGAAGTAGAAGAACTCCAGGTGAATCAATGTTATTCTAATAGGAGTCCAGAAAAAGAAAGTAGGTAGAGTGAGGCAGAGACAATTGAGGGACTTATTCAGTTTGTGTTGCTGTAACAGAATAATATTGACTGGAAGGCTTAAACAAGAGTGTTTCTGACTGTTCTGGAGCCTGGAGATCAGAATGCTGGCATGGGTGAGTTCTTGGTTAGGGCTATCTTCTTGGTTCACAGATGGTTGTCTCCTCTCTGTATCCTTACCTGGTGGAGAAAGGAAGCTCTGTTCCCTTCATCTCCTTATAAGGGCACTAATTACATCATGAGGACGTCACCCTCACGACCTAACCTAATCCTAACTCCCAAATGCCCTACCTCTAAATACCATTATATTGAGAATTAGAGTTTCAACATATGTATGGGAGTGGGGAGGACACAAATGTTCAGTTCATAGCAATGGCTGAGAGTTCCCAGAACTGAAGCACGGTACAAGTTTCCAGATGGAATAAAGCTGCTGATGAACAAGATTAATTTTTAAAACCCATTTTAAAAAGTACACAATGCAACAAAATTTCAAGAACATTACCAAAAACAAAAAGAAAATTACTAGAACTACAAGGAGTAAGGATGATCTTGATCTCAACTTTCCCATCAGCAGCTTTGGTGCCAGAAGATAATAAAATTATACCCTAAAGTGCTGAAAAGTGCTTTGAACTTAGAATTCTACACTCATACCCTAACTCAATAATGACAGTGCAATACAGATATCTTTGGACTCAGAACAGTGTAGAAGGTTGATACTTATTGCCTTGCTGAATGAATCATGGAAGTACATAGACAAATGAATCTAAAAGTAAGAGAATGCACAAAGCAAGAACCTCTAATTTTCAAGAATGTCTTAGAGAAAGTAAAACACAATTCAAGCCTTAAAAATTATTTGACTGAATAATTTTCTGAAATTCTGTTTGATCACCTGACAGTAAGTAAATAAAACCAGAGATAGTTTCTTACTTTCAAAGATAATAATCATAATGACTAGTATTTTTAAATACTTGCCAAAATTTATTTTAATTGCTTGTTATGCATGATTTCATTTAAACATCATAGCAACCTTATAAGAAAAGCATTATTTTCTATAGTTTACACTGAAAGAAAAGAAGCATAGCAAAGCACCATTCTTCATCCATGGTAAGACAACTCAAAAGTGTTAGAACTGGGATTTAGATGCATATAGTCAAAGTCTTGAGGCCGCCTATTTAGCCACCATGCTCCATGGGTCATCCACCCCTGCCTTCCTTCCATCATAGGGAGAGTGGAACCTGGGTTACATTTCCAACATCCAGCCACACTTCTGTAGCCAGACTCTCAAGCCAGCTCAGACCCTCCAAACTTTAGGTGTCTTAGTTCCTAGGTCTTAAACTATGTTAAATTCTACCTCTGACCCACTTAAAAGCATTGAGTGCTATTTGGAACAAACATCCTTAAAAGAAGCTCTCCTGATGGGTGTGACTCAGTGGTTGAGCATCAGCCTATGAACCAGGAGGTCACAGTCCGATTCTCAGTCAGGGAATAAATCCAGGTTGCAGGTCCAATCCCCAATGTGGGGCAATCCCCAGTGTGGGGCATGCAGGAGGCAGCTGATCAAATTTTCTCTCTCATCATTGATGTTTCTATCTCTTCCGCCCTCTCCCTTCCTCTCTGAAATCAATAAAAATATTTTTAAAGAATGTCTCTTGTTTTTCCACTTCTGCTCTGCCACCAGCCCATCTTAACTCCTTTGAACTCTCAGATCAATGACTGTGACCTTTATTCTATGTATGAACCACTGGATTTGGCATTTATTCCTGATGTTCTTGATGTTTAAACACCAGTGTCCAAAGAATGCTAACTATTCCTCTGAATTGCTACACCCTTTGCTGCCTTGAATAGGCAGCTCTAAACCATTTTTTCACACAGCTCCATTCAATCCCAAGAGTGGGGCTCTGTGTAAAAGGGGTGGTTATCTCTTTGGCTCCTTTATTCTGTCCTGAGAATCAAGCTATATCAGGTCTCATGATCCAAAGATCTAATAAAATGACAACAAACAAATGATTGTGTGGAAACATATTTATTTATTGTATATTTGTAATCTTACATCAGTTACAGTCACATCTATGTGATATATAATGTTACAAATGCACATAATATATACTTGCTTGTTGTTCAATGCTATCTTCTAGGTTTTTACATAGAAGGGGATGGAAAGATACCTACTCATCCTTCCTCATAAAAACAAAAAAATGCACTTCCTTGGAAAGAAACATAACCGATCACCTGTTTTCTGTAACTGTATCAGCCACATTAGACAGTTAACAATAATAAAATTATATAAAATAATAAATAATACAATAAAACTTAATGCTATAAAATAAACAAAGAATAAGGGAGAACTAAATGCGACATCATCCCATTTTAGGAAACCAATTAATAAGGTTGCAATGTTATGTTTGACAGTTGTCTGGTTATTTCTGTATTTATATTTAGTGGGTAGTAGAAAATTGTTCAGAAACACAGAAATACATAGAAAAAGTCCCTCCATTTTTGGTACTTATAGCAGTTCTGAGGCTTATACCTCATGCTACAAAATTCTGTTCAGAAACAGAAACTTCCAACTTTAGGGTGAGACGAATCTGCCAAAAAAGAGAATGGTCTTAGTTGTTTTGTGCATTATAAAGAAGAGGAAAGGATGATCGGCCACAAACTGTGGGCCTCCATGGCCAGTTCTCCCTGACATGATAGCCCCAGTTCCAGCAGTTGCTTCCGTGCCCTCCTCATTGACTTCCACAGTGGCCTGATGAAATACTTCAGACAGAAACAGTTCATCTCCTTCTGACATTCCTAAGAAATTGGCCTGGCCCTTGACGAAGGCATCATTCATGCCCATGCTTCTCAGAATGGGTTTAAGTTCATAGTGCTCTTCTAATTTGAACTGAGGGATGTACGCCTCAACATCATCTTCTGCCATTGAGTCTTTGCTGATCCAGTTGTTGAGATTGTCATAAGTTATTTCACCTTCCAGCTACAAATCCAAAAATTAAAAAAGAAAAACACAGTGAGTGCTTAGAAATGAAGGAAAACAACTTCTAAGTCTAATGTTAAAAATCAGTGACTTTAACGTTACTACAATGTGGGTGATATAAAAGTTTATTAGATTGGTAAAGTTTTTGTAAGAAGGTAATAGGTATGACATAAAATGAATGAAAGTTGGAGACATGCCACACTTACTATCAACCAATTCACATATTCATGTAAAAAATTGCACACAATTTCCTAAGGTGTATACATGTTCAGCATAAAAAGCAAATTTAGTCCCAGAAATCTAAAACAACTAAAGTTGGAATGGCTTACCAACTCCAAGCCAGTAGACACATTAGCAATTTCATCTGGAAGCAACATGAACATGCTGACATCCCCAGCATATGGCAGTTCTAGAATCTGAACCTTTAGGTCTTCTATGTATCCAATGTTCAGTTTTTCATGCAAGTACATCATCTGTACAGATTTACGCTGAGTCTAAAGTGATTAAAGAGTAAAATATGAAAGTTAATTCTAATACGTCAAGAGACTTACAATTTAACATAAAAGAGAATGGGTTCTGCTTTAGTGTTTAAGAAATATATTTTTAAAAATCAATAAAATAAATTATTTGTATACAGTATTCTGATCTTACTACCTTTTTCAAGATTACACCCATTATGGACAATACTAATAATAATAAAACATTTGTTTAGTACCTATCATGGGCCAAGAACTCTACTAAATCTCATTGAATCCTTAACAATAACCTTTGGAGTTCAATATTATTATCCAAGTTTTGCTGATTAGAAAATGGAATTCATGGAATATAAGTAAGTGGTAGAGCCTACGTTTGAGTCTAGGAATTAAGTATAAAGCCCATGGTTTTTCATCATTACTCATACGACCTCATAAAATTACTGAGTGATATTCAGTAGCTAGAACAAGTTAACCAACTATCCAATGTCCATAAGTTATAACGAGCACATCATGTAGTGACATTAACAAGTGGTCTTTATTTTTTATTTCTCTGTCTTGTCTAAGACCCTACAATACATGTTAGGAAAATCTGTCTTGTTGTCTCATACCGAGTTCACACGGAAAGGATAAAGCCCAGTTAATTTCTTCTGAAATGGAGTTTTCCATTTTCCTTTGAAGTAGACAGCATTCACCAGGACCATCCTTGTCTCTGAATCTACAGAACCTTCAGGTAACAAGTTTGAAATTTTACCTACAAAAAAATAAAATAAAGAAAAAAAAAAGATGTCTGTTTAGGTCTCATGATCAAAAACTGTGAAATTGCTATAATTTCTTGAATCTTTTGAGTTGCCATTTAACTCAGAAGACACATTTGGCAAACTCTACAGAGATGTTGATCTTTAAGCTCAAATTTTCCTCTCAATTTATTTAAAGCGTAAGTAAAAACCAGAGCAAATTCCTCAGAAGATTTTCAAAATTCAAGGGAAAATGAAGAAGTAGTGCATTTAAAATTTAGAATTACTATAAAAATTGCAGTGGAGATGTTCACTTCCTTTCATATTGTTTTCTCAGTTTTACAGTTGCATAAAGTTATTTAATTCCATTGGAAATGAAAGGTAGTCTCTTAAGGAAGATAATAGTGTCTTTCCACAATATGTCACATAGTGCTCCTGCTAGATCTGGTCTAGACAGTCTATGGGTTTGACCCATTGATTCACTCAAGACAATTTTTTTGGAAGTTTAGACTAGACCTATACAAGGAGTAATGCAGATTCATGAGCTGAGCAAGGAGGGAATGTCCTGGTGGGGCTGAGAGTATTATTGCAAGTGACAGTCAAAATCAGGTCTGAAAAATATGTGATAAATTCTGTAATAGAGCTAAATAATGCATAATACTATGACGAAAAAGAGAAGGAAGTAAAAGAGTGAGCCAGAGAAGGTTCTCAGAAATGAAAACATCTGAACGTGATACCTTTTTTAAAAAAGTTCTTTAAGAAATAGCTCATTATAGTGAATACCTACTCTGCATTATTTAAACCACTAAATACATTATTTTATTTAATCCTCACAACTACTCTATTAGGTGAGTATTAGTGCCATTTTACACAAAAGAACACCATTGTGAGAGAGGTTAATAATCTCAAGACTACAGTCTAGGTAACCTAGTCAGGATTCTGTCTCCACTGTCCTCCCCACTCCAGTCCTACTGACAGAAAAAGGACTAATAAAAAGGTCACTGTATTCTGACCAGCTTTAATATATCCGCTCAATATCTCCGCTCAATACATTCCCCAGGCAATTAAAATTCTTGGTTGCTATTGAAATCTACTAATGTTTTATTTAACTTTATGGTGCATGTGGCAAAACTAGTATTTGATCATAACAAATGAAACAGAAAATTCTCTCAAATTATTATAAAATTTGGTAAGACAATCAGCCCTGATTACTCCTTGGCATTTTGGCAATACAACTGATATTCATTTACAGCCATTTGGCACAATGCTTAAAGAGAAAACTTATGCTGTTCTCAAAAGGCATAACTTTCATGTGTCTTTAATTTTGCACTTCATTTTTACTTTCACCTCTTTAATCTTCACTTTTCCCATCTCCTTTGTGGCAGCAGTTTGTCAGTGTTTTAGAACAGTGGTTTAAAAATCCAGAATGGAAATGGAGAAGTAATATTAATAGATTAACTACTTTCTGAGAGACAAAATATTTTAAATTCTATAGCACTTAGTTCATGTTTTTTCCCTGTAATGGTAGCTAAGCAATCAAGACACACAATTATTGCTGGAAATGATGTTTTAACCTGAGAAGTTAAGAAAATCCTTTTTTCTTTTTGTTTTTTTTATTTGTTTGTTTGTTGTTGTTGTTTTTTTTTTGTCCACAGTGGATGGAGTGTCACAATTATTTCAATCCTGCTGTTTTCTATATTTGAAAACATCTGCCATCTGTCATATTCTATTCTAATGTAATATCAAAAATCCAATTATTTGAGTATTAAGCATATGTCTTCTATTAGTAGCCCTCAATTAAAACACTTACTAAGCTAAATAAGAATAAGGTTGCATTAACCAAAGTAGCTAGGGTTGAATGAATTTTAAGGGATTAAGGACTAAGTTCAAGGATGGTTTTAAAAAATAGATTTTATTTTCTAAGTGGAAAGAATAGAAAATATTTCCTTGGTTTTACCTTTGGTTTGAGTCTCAACCCAGAAATTAATCTTTTTTCTGGCTCCTTCTGCACACTCTAAAAAGTCAACTTCCTGGGGTTCTGTAGAGTAATATTTCTTAGAGAGTCGGATGTATTCCTTTAAAGCGGAAAAATACAGGAGGTTACATAGAATATATGCTAAACAAGGCTTTGTACAATTGTGAATTATGGGCTTCCTGTCAAGACTGGAGGACCTGAGGTTGGCGGGCAGTAGGGGTAGAGGTTGACTATGGGGAGATGCTGCTGACAAAGAAAATGGTGCAGACTATAAGCACTCAGTGGACCTCCTTCCCACACTCCAGTCCCAACACTGCTTGCCCTCCCGCACTGTTCACATTATAGACAGCAAATAAGAAGGAGGTGGACCTTGCAGACAGTGACTCTGGAAGTCAGCTGTGTTCCTCCTGACTTACCCTGCAAGTGGGAGTTTTGCAGCAGGTAGAGAAGCACCCACAGGGGGAGCACGGGGACACTGCCAAGGCCTTAGGGAGCCTTAGGGAACCCTGTGCAATTCTGACTTTCCCTACAAGCATGAATCCTAGAGAACAGCTTTGAAAGTGACCTTACTGCAGGTTTAGGTCCCTGCATTTGATTAACAGGCTGTACTTACTTCCTTGAATTGCGCAGTCTTCTCTCCAAACAGCTTATTGGCACTTTCCAATATGTAACCCCCCTTGGTCTCATTGATAGCAGAGATGAGATCATGGAAGCCTGAATGGATTGTGTTTTCAGCTTGTACCTTGAACAGAAAGGAGGGATCCTCTTTATATAACATGGGACTGCTAAGTAAGATCTTTCTTAAGCAATGGTATTTTTTTATATATAATAATAAAATACTGCATTAACATATACTTTTTTCTGGGACTTAAGAGGAATCTCTGAGAAAATACTTTTGATATGGATGTGGTGCAAAACATATAAGATAATGTTTTACTTGTTTCATTATTTTGCCCATAGATTGGATTTAACCTATGAAATAACCAACATCCTAGAAGAAAGTGAGGCTCCTTCTATAGTTTAGTAAACCTTAAGGTCTCTAAGGAAATTTTATATTAAAATGTTACTTTACAGATGTTACTTTACAAGAGATTATTTGATTTTGGGTTATGGGCCCACAATGCAATATTCAGTCATGTGTCATAGAACTGTACCTAAAGTTTGTAAACAGGATGACGGACATGGGACTCAGTCATAGCAGAAGACTTACAGGTGACTGACAGCTGTCTCCAGAGACTCGGCTGCATCTCTCTATATAGGCCCTCTGCACCTCCTTTAGCCCTCAATTCCCTCTGTAACAGCCAGAAAACTATGGGAGATATTGCCACATAACCTTTCTCAGGAGTGTAATTATGGAAGTTGGTTACCAATAGGAACACATCTGTGTCTGTTCCTGGATAGCTGATAATTAACGAATGGAGTATTGAGAAAAGATCATACTACTTGAGATAGATAGATAGATAGATAGATAGATAGATAGATAGATAGATAGATAGATAGATAGATATGGGGGATATATAAAGGTCGTTGGCCTCTTATGAAGTCATTGAACCTGACCTTCTTCATTCCTCAACTATTTGTCACTACTTATCCTTTCTCCTCTGGAAATCTGCATTCATGCTTGTGTATTCTAGGAGTCTCTCTACCATAGTTTTAGAATAAATTACACAAACCCAACTAGAGGCAGGGTTGTGTGACATAATTTATAACGAGTCTTGGCCTAGAAGTCAGGAAGTCTGCATTCTGCTCTAGCTCTGTCCTTTTTTTAGCAGTGAGACCCTAGAATATTTACTTAAAGATTCTGAGTCCTTTTTTTTCTGGAAGTGCAGGGATCTGTACTAAGTTCCTTCTCAGTTTAATGTCATGACTTTAAGACAAGAAGATTTTAGAAATGAAGTACAAAAGAAATATGAATGAATGAGTCATATACCTTCAAAATAGCATCAGGATAAGTGACCTGCATCTGCTGCATGAGCTGACAGCTGGTGTCTTTCTCTGGGGTCACTGGGGTCACTTCATGGGCTCCAACACTGTTAAACTGAAGCACCTACAATTGGAATTAGAGGGAATGATTACATTACATGTTCCTGCTAAATTACTTAACTTTTAAACCATTGCCAACAGGTACCTCTTCGTGGCCCGATGTCTAGTTCCCTGTCATTGTGTATGGGATACAAACACAGATACCTTTTATATGTAATATGTGTCAGTCAACCTAAATTTCCCTCACAGGAATCAGTATGATGTATTTTATACTAATCTATATACTACTCATTAGTCTCTAGGCTCAGAGAGCTTCAATGCCTTCATAAACACTGTCAAAGCCACCATTTTAAACACAGATAGGTCTTGTTCCCAAAGTTTGTGCTCCCTCCTCCAAGCCAAAGAGCTTCTCCTCTTGCTTTTAAGTAGGGAATTAACCAAATTTGCTTTTGAATTTTAAAACCTGTACATGCAGCAGAATAACCAAAAAAAAAAAAATGATTTAAAATCTTGGCATAGTCCCATGTGCTCAAGCACTTTCCAGGTACAGAGAAACTGTCTTGTGCCCAGAGCAACCCATAAGCTACTTTTCTTTTGGTATCAAAATCAATGGTTTTATTTTAACAACTTAGAGTGCTTTATGTAGCATATGCCTTAAAAACATATTGCTTCAGAGTGCTAGTGATTTCTTTACTTTTAAAAAATTAAGACCCTGATGTGTTGTAAAGTTGTGCAGTTTACTGTCTTTATTTTTTCAACACAAAGAAAATAAAGAGGAAGGAGGGTTGCAAAATGCTGCTGGCATCAGAGTTGAGCAAACTGAGTTTTGTTGTAAGTCTTGATGTTTAAACTGCCACAAACACAGGGAGTGCTGCAGCTATCCCTTTCCTCCTGCGAGGACATTGGCCAACACTCTCACTCTTCAAATAAGGTCCATTCTAAATGGGTCACCGTGTACTTGGGAAGGATATATACACACTCAGGTGCAATTCTCACGGGAAATCCCAAGGTAGCCAGTGGCATTTTGGTGTGACTGAAAGCACAATATATGCCTGTGAGAAACCAGAGCATTCAATGTTAATGTTCATGTACATGTGTTTGTAAAAGAATTTTAATTATAGGATGACCTCGTCTGGGTCACTGACCTAGGAGATAATAGGATCATGTGAATTTTCAATGTGTTGAATTCATCCCATAGGAATATTGCAATGTGCAGTTGAAGTAGTCCATTGTACTTTTAAGGCCCAAGCCTCAGTAAAAGGGTCCCCTGACTGAGCTTTGTCCATTCACTCAGGAAGGAAACCAGCTGCCGGACACCCTTTCCATCTTGATTTTGAAGACTGACCATCAGGCCAGGCCGCATTTTGCTGACATGATCTCACGGGGTTGATAACCTGGCTGAGTCAACATTGCTCTTCTTGTATCTCCAAGAGTGTGGTGACCACGGCTCTGGGACATTCTTTTCTTTTTTGTGACACTCTCTTAAAACTATTCAGAGTAATTAATTCCATTAATAAGCAACAAACACAAAAAAGATATAAAGAATGAAAAACACTTTCAAACATTAGAATATTATAATGCAAGATGTTGTCAGTATTCATCCTTGCAGCCCTGCAATATAAGAAACTCCTATATTCCTTCTGCTATCTACAGTCAATGATTCATGATTTGCCTATTGTGTAGATTTGAATCTAAGGAACTAATGTTGTAATAGCAGGTGATGATTGCTGACCTTGAGATTGCCAAGGTATCTCAAGCCCACACTCAGAGCAATTCTACAATTTGGTTCAGGAATCATTCAGTCCGTATTTAGAGTTTCAACAGAAACTTACCTTTGCCATCTGGTCTGCAGTGTTGCCTTTGGCACCCAGGTAGACCATGACCATGGTGGATGAGATGCTCCATGGAGAGAAGAAGAGATTCTGGGTGGTGCTTGTATTGGCCAGATGCTTAAAGAAATTGATGGCAAAAATTGTGTTTGCCACATAAAGGTCTTCCATTGTTTCAATCTAGAATGAAAGTGAGGAAGAAAACACAGCTCTAAAAGATGAGACAACATTTTGGGTGATGTCATTAGAGGTGTAGTACAGGCTGTACCCTGCACATGGTAGGGGCTTCCTCTCTGTTCTGCCTTCAGGGAACAATAAGAAGTAGAGCAGGGATAGCATTAGGGTTATGTGACCCATTCAGCCATATGGGCCCCAAACTTGGTGCAAAACTGTGCTTTTACCATCTTGAAATTCTCAGTAATTTTAAACAAGGGGCTCTACATTTCCCTTTTACATTGGATTCTGCAAATTTTTAAGCCAATCCTGAGATGTAGTAAACAGTCTTATGATGAGTAGTAACACTTCATATAATAATGATAATAACAACAATAACAATAAATAGCATTTACTGCGTCTTACTATATAAGAGAGTCTGTTCTAAATATTTTACCTGTACTAACCATTTTGTACTTACTGAAACCCTATAAGGAAACCCTAATTCCTCTTTTACAGAGGAAGAAACTACTGCACAGAGAAGATAAGAAAAGTAACCAATGTCACTTGACTAGGAATTGAAGTCAGGTGGGTGACCTCCAGGGTCATGCTCTCAACCTCTATGATACACCTGCAAATAAACACCACACACACAGGAAAATTCACACATATTCAAACATATGTCACCTGCACACATATTCATGTTGTCCCCCATTGAGATGGCAAATCTTCTTTTAAATATCCTACTTGTTGAAGTGGCTTAGACTCATTGTTTGAGGATTGGAGCTTTCACAGTACTACTCATATCTGCTCCCCTACACACACACACACACACACACACACACACACCTATCACAGCCTTGCACACACACACACCTATCACAGCCTTGCTACAAAGAGCTTCCAATGGTGAGTTCATTATTGGGAGTGCTGGGAAGGCTCCTTTCCTCTCCTGCCACATGCTAGCAAAGAAGTCAATGCCATACAAACTGTGCGACAAGTTAGTTAACCTCTCTGAGCATCAGGATGGAACCTACACTTTCAATGAAGGTAGCACTGTAAGAATGATCCTGGATATCTCATAAACACACACACACACACACACACACACACACACACACACACACACACACCAGATCAACCATCTGAAGAAAAATGACAGACACACCTTCCATGACCAAAGCCTTCCCATGCAACCAAATGCTTGGACACGCCCAGATGTGTGGGAGTATCTGTGGGTACTGGCCAATGATCATCTTTCTGGCTGCATGTTATGCTTTCGTAATGGCTTGTAACACACCCTACAATTACCAAAATATATGTGTATCAAACAACATGGACACTCATCATTCCACAGGAAACCGTCTTGTGGAAGTGGTTTCCCAGAGCTGGGGAGGAGCTGGGAGGCCCCCAAGATGAGGCATGCCCTGCAGCTCTTGCCTAGGCTCACTCAGCAGGGCTTCCCAACCTGGGCCCGCACTCGCTTCTCTGCCTAATCCATGTCTTATGTGAACACTTGGGTCATGAATATTTCTTTTTAAGAAAGTAATTGCACTTTGTATCAACATTTCTCATTTGAAACACCACCTGAATGTATGTTATCAAGACTAACTAGTAAATTAAGTAAAGCTTGTCTCTGAAACTCCCTCACCTCTTCTTCTCATTTTATCTTCACAGGATCTCTATGAGGCAGATACTATGATCTTCATTGAGAGTATAGGTTCCACCCTGATGCTCAGAGTGGTTAACTAACTTGTATAAGGTCACACAGTGTGTATGTAATTGTGCAGGGATTTAAGCCTAGGTCTGCTTCAGAACCCACTCTATCCAATGTCCCACACTGCCTCGCCTGCTGCTGTTCAACTTCACTCTACAGTGTAAGAGTTTAGGCAAGTTTGTCACTTGAGAAATGCTAGAAAGAGGAAATAAGAAGAGGAAGTTTGCAAGTCTGTAATGCTCCTAGAAGGCTTTTTAAGTAAAAAGTAAAGTCATTATATTTTTTTCTCTTGCTTCATCACTGACATTAGATTAACTTGAGTGGCTCAGAAATGTGTTTCCTCTTCGTTTTCCAGTTTTAAAGTGTCTTTATAATCGTATTGGGTAGATTTTTTTTTTGTAAAATATCTCAATATTTTGGAAGTGAACTGAGAATTAATAAACAAAATATTTCTTTAACCCATGTGAAAAGAAAAACAAATATGTGATCAGAACCAGAAAAGTAAATGTAGGTTTCTCTTGCAGCTAATTCTTTATAATAACCTGAATAGTCAGTCTCCTGGACACTAAGAAAATTTAAGTGTCAAGAGAAACTATCAGAGAGGGCTGTTAATGCCAAGTTAGGATTTCAGGTGGAAAAAAGGAGATAAGGACAAAATTAAATTATCCCAATGCATTTACCTCTTTTAAAAAGAGTTGAAATTTTATTGGTAAAATAAGGTACAATTAACTGAATTTAACATTAAAAAATATATGCCTATATTGCAGCTACCAAACTGAGTTGTTTTGTTTAATTTGCATAATTTTGTCCCCAGAAAAGCATAGTAATTCCTGTTATACAGATGAAAATATGAAGATGTAGATTGCACAGCTAGTCAGTTTCGAAGCCTCAACTAAATCTCAGCCTTCTGATTGCAAGATGAGGGCTTTTCCTACATGAGACTTGAGAAGCTTATAGTTTTAGAAATCTCTGAAGGCATACATATACAGTGTCCAGTGACCCTGAGACAAGTCCAGGGTTTACATTTAGGTGGGTGAGAATCTGCCTAAGACAGTGGTTCTCAACCTTGGCTGCACATTAGAATCACCTGGGAATCTTTTTAAAATCCTGATTTCTGGGCCTCATCCTCCGGAAATTCTGTTTCTTTGTTATGGAGTGGGGCCACAACATTAGTAACAAAGAAACAGAATTTCCGGAGGATGAGGCCCAGAAATCAGGATTTTAAAAAGATTCCCAGATGATTCTAATGTGCAGCCAAGGTTGAGAACCACTGCTCTAAGACAATGTAAATTAAAGTCACAAAGTGACATCAAATAACACCATCGCCCAGAACAGGTAGCACCTGTTGTGAATTTCTTAAGAGTAAGTCATACAACTTCATTAGCTCCTAAGTGTTATGCTCGTAATTCATGTTTAATATTATCCTTGAAAAGAATGATGGAAAGCATATGTGGGGCGGGGCTCCATGACGTTTGTGGCAGTTCCTGCTACACAAGTTGACAAATGTGCCACTGAAACTTGGCACAGGTCATGAAGAACTCGGGAGGTGCCCCACTACCACAGTCCCTCTTCATGTTGGCACTGGATGGTAGATTTGAACTTTCTGTGGCATTTAAAACAACAATTTTTGTGACTACACAATGCAAATAGTTTGAAGTTGACCACAAAAATCCACAAGAACAAAGAAAATAATAATTCCAAGGAAATTTCCTGTTCAAAACGACCAAATTTCCCCCTCTTTTAAAAAGAGTTGAAATTTTATTGGTAAAATAAACACACACAAACAAAATAAAAAACAGTTTCTGATATTTGATGACTTTCATAGTGAATAATTGCCTATTTGTGGAGTACTTAATTATTTATTGCACTATTACTTCAGTCAATTCAACAACAATTTTGGCAGATTTTTCCCTTTCCCTAAATTGACCAAATATTGAACTAAATTCAATACATATATTCTGGTATTGAACTGACCCAACCCAGAAAGCTACTAATTTCTGATTATTTTAGATGAAAACTCAGTCATCTTTTAAGTTTCTAAATATGTATGTACAATTGATAAATTACTTTCAATTGCTTAAATGAATGTTTTAATTACCTTAACTATTCTTATTAAATTCAGTGTCAAAACACTAGCTAGTAAAGAATATACATATTCTAGCCTGCTCGACAAACTTAACATCACAACTTTAATGTACATTTTAGTTTGCTTAATGTTACATAGGCATTTGTGGCTTCTGAGATTCAAGACACACACACACACACACACACACACACACACACACACACACACAAACTATCGTAGCCATGCTACAAAAGAGCTTCTGATGCTGAGTTCATTATTGGGAGTGCTGAACAGCTATAAATTTATTTCAAATCTTGCACTAAAATATTTTCAGTTTAACAGCTAAACAAGAAAGCACCACTAAATTTTTACTCATCCTCTAAAAACATCCCACGTTTTAAATTTCATTATATTAGTAACACCAAGATGAGGGAAGAGAAACAATGAAACCAGAGTTCATAGAGATAGTCATGGAAATACCTTGCTATTCTCTCAGGTGCTGGCTGACAGGAAACGGTCCTCCAAGAGTTGTTTGAGTTCAGACATGGTGATGACTGGTTTTATAAAGCATGGCCCCTCCCACAGAGCAATTTTTTTCTCTCTCTCTTTCTAATCTGTATCCTTTGAGTGATTCAACATTTTACTCAGAAAGAGCTTGTTTGCTAAGGTATCACTTCAGAAATTTGTTGGGAGGATGACGTCACTCAGAGACATGAATTTGGCAATATCTACACATGCCTGTTAACATTAGCTAAAGCCTGTCAGCCTCAGTTTAAAGGGTCTTTCTCTATACCTTCATTGAACGATAATACTAAGTTCAACAATATCCCTTCTATCTTTCCACAGGTTTGTCCTGTGGGCTCTTTGTAATACATAAAGGCAATAGAATTCTTTCTTTTGCTTCTAGCAACCACTTAGGGGTCCTTTGGTCATGGGAAGAAAAAGAAAACTACTATCTTTCTCAGAAATTCTCTATTTTAAAATCTTACATTTTTCTCAAGCTATAATTTCCTAAATAATTCTGGGTTCCACTCTAATCTCCTGCCACCAGCCACACCCAATGCTCTTTTCATATGACCTTGTTTAGAACATAGATCTTATCTATTGAACAGTGGAAATCCATGGTATAATTTAAGATGATTTTTATCTATAAGTAAATAATGGATGTTGATTAGAAATTGTGATGTTAAAAACTTGATTGAGAAAATTGCAAGTTTTTCTTAGACCCAACCAAAGGAATTTGAGGAACAAACATAAGCAAAAGATATGCATGAAAATATAATTTGAGTTCAAAGATATTCATGCTGTTAGAGATTATTGAAAAGTGTTTGCAACACATTGTAAAGATGGATTCACTCCTATTCTCTTTACTTTTATGTTCAAGAAGTCCCAAAAGAGGTAGTATGAAGAGAAGTAAAGGCACCGTGCTTCTTCTCCGCTGGCATGGGAAGCTCCATGTCTGTGCAGGGAGAGCTGGGTGGACAATCTGAGGTGTCAGTGAAACCAAGACTGTGGGTTTGAGTCCTTTGTGAGTCCTTCTCAGTTTGGCTGTGGGCCATAGAGCCAGATTTATCCTTGCCTCATCTTGCTAGTGTGAGTTTCCGGTCAAAAATGAGTGGGAGGCATGGAACAGCTGACATATCTCAGACAGGAAGGCGGGGTGGGGGGGAGACGGGAAGAGATTAATCGAAGAACTCATATACATATATACATAACCAATGGACACAGAAAACAGTGTGGTGAAAGCCTGGGTGGGGCAGGGGTTGGGAGAAGGGGAAATTGGGGGACATCTGTAAATAATGTCAACAGCAAGATAAAATAAAATTACGAATAAATAGTTAAAAATAAAAAAATGACTGGGGCTACTTAACCCAAACCCCTCATTATCGTTAGAGGGACAATGGCATAGGAGTGTTCTTCAGAAACTTTGTCTGGAAATCAAAAGCCAAATTACAATCATGTGCCTCTTAATGACAGAGATAAGTTCTGAGAAATGCATCTTTAAGTGATTTCATCATTGTGCAAACATCATAGAGTACACTACACAAACCTAAGTGGTATAGCCTACTACCTCAGTTATATGGTTTAGCTTATTGCTTCTATGCTACAAACCTATGCAAAATAACATGAGATTAAATCAAGCAGAAGAGAAAATAATATAACCAAGAAAAATGGGATGTATGAGGCTGCTGCTATGTTACAGGACACACTGTTTTATACCAAACTTTATTTTTTTAAGTATAAAGAGCACAGTTTAAAATAACAATAAAAATATAGTATAATAAGTACACAAACCAGTAAGATAGTGGTTTATTACCATTATCAAGTATACTGTACATAACTGTGTGTGCTATAGTTTTATATGACTGGCAGTGCAGTAGGCTTGTTTACACCATCATTAACAAAACATGTGAGAAATGACCTTACAATGGTTCCAATGTCCCTAGATAATGGGAGTTTTTAGCTCCATTTATAATCCTATGGGACCAACATTGTGTATGCTGCCCATCATTGACCAAAATGTCATTCATTATATGATGCATGACTGTATTTGAGTGTTTAATTGATGGAAGAGCTCAGGTTCAAAAAGAAAAAGAGCTGGAAGTCCACCCCCAACAATGATCCTTCAACAATTCAGTTCCTTTATTAGACCAAAGGAACAATCAATGGCTGCCTACAAATTTTAATATCCCTTGGTTCTCGGTCAATTCTCTGCCATTGCTTGGTAGTCTAGGTCTCTCTCCCTTACCAATCTCAGTCCCCTGTAGGGCCCCCACTGGCAATATCTATGTGACCAATCTATTCAACTGTTTCTTAACCACACTTGGTGAATGTGCCTAGAACTTTGTTTCACTCACTTTTCAGTCTCTACTTTTTCTATCTCCTTCCTTCACTCTAACTCTCCTTCTCAAAGGGAATGTCATCCTTCCTTCTGCCTGCTGATCCAAATCTTACACCTCATAACTTTCATGAAATCCAGTCTCACTTCTACAATCCTCAGTGAACTCCTGCTACATAGAACTGTAACTTTTATGGTTATTATTAATTAATTAATCTTGTGTATTCTAGTTGTTTCATCTGAGTTGGGCTTCTATCTCTAACTAGATTCTATACTTATTTCTCCTTCAGCAGCAAGAAGGGTGCTAAGCATCAATGGGTACTTACTAAATATTTTTTGATGAATTGAGTAAGGTGTTAAAGCTCTTTAGAAGGGCCCTAAACTGTGATGAGCAAAGATGTGGACTCTGAGAGACTCAGAAAAGTTTTATTTGAAATCTCCCCCTCCCCCCACTTTTTAGTTGTATAAACCTGCACTGATTTCTCAACCTTTCTGAGCTTTAATTTTCTAATAATACTATGTAGCTGGTACCACTCATTGACTACACAAAAACAATCCATATTTGCTATCCTTCTTCCTTATTTTGTTTAAGTACTATTTTGAGATTTCTTGATATTGAGAAAGGAGGACCTATTTTCTGGTCTAGGGGATGGCTGCATAACCAGGTATGGTTAATGAGATGTGGACAAAGTCTGCTGGGGAATGTTTTGGGAAAATTTTTCTTCCCTATAAGAGAGATACATGCAAAGAGAATCTTCCCTACTCTTCCGACCTGACTTTGAGCATGGTTGTCTGAGTTGTGATGCTACAGCCATATTGGGACAATAGAGGAAGGGGGAGGTATTTGAAGAGATGCCAAACCAGAGCCCTGACATCAGAGAACTCCTAAGCCAAAATGGAAACCACCCACCCCCAGGTTTTGTTCTCATTACATGAGATAAGAAATAATAAGTTTGTATTGTCTAGGCATTGTTAGACACCTTAGGTCCTCTGTCATCCGCAGCCAAATTATTCTTAAATGACACAGACTTTTGTGAAGAATAGATGAGATAATGTCTATTAAGTACTTAGCATATTATCTTTCATATACCAAGTGCTCCATAGTGTTAACTGGTATGACTGAGTGATGGTTAGTGGCCAGAGGTAGGAGTTGCCTTCCTGCCTAGATTAGAGAAATTTTATGAGTTCAGCAGAAGAAAAGATGTTTGCATGGCAAACAATTGGTGAAAGTTGTAAAAGACAATGTATGATTAGGAGCCCAAATGAGTGCCACAATGGTGTGTGCCATAGGAAAGAGGGGAAGAGATTGAGAAATGTGTGTTAGGACCCCAAAAAAGGGTTGCGATAAGTGAAGTAAAATGAATATTGAAAGGAAAAGACCCTGAAATTATAGAAGTGAAAAAGAAAGATCATCGAGTGGCTGTCTGAGGTCTGCCTGGAACAGAGTCAGTGTTATAGGGAAGAGATAGAAAACTGAACAGATAGTATCTTACAGAGGGACTGTGATTTCAGACTGAGTTGAGATCTAGTCCAAAACCCACCTACTGCAAACTCTGGAGAAGGGTCTTATAAAAAGTGGTGTTTTAAGAAGAAAAATCTGGAAAGGCTGGGAGAGAAGGAACCAAAGGTGGAGATACCTCTTAGGAGATCACAGCAATAACTCATCAATAATCAACTAGAAGAAAGAGTCCAGCTACTATAAAGAGTCTCTGGATAAAGGTCTCTCAAATGACCTGAAATAGTATATGCTACAGTTTTAGGGCAGATCACTTCTAAGGAAGTTGAGAATCCTATATAATAAAAGCCTAAAATGCTAAGTGTCTGGTCGTCCAGTCATCCGTTTAACCAATCAGAGTGTAATATGCTAATGATATGCTAAGGCTGCTCAACCGCTCACTATGATATGCACTGACCACCAGGGGGAAGATGCTCTGACTGGTAGGTTAGCTTGCTGCTAGGGTCCAGCCAATAGGTAATGAGTGAGATTTTGCTGGACACGCCCTCCTGTGTCCCTCTCCAGCCTCAATAATGCACTGGTGGGTTCCCTCGGCCTTGCCTGTGCCCTTTCGAAATCCAGGAGCCTTCAGGGGATATTGGAGAGCCAGTTTCAGCCCAATTCCGCTCAACATAGGAGCTTCCCTCTGGCGGTCAGTGCGCTTTCTCAGGGGGAGCACAGCTCAGCCAGAAGCCAGGTTCCCACTAAGCCATCAGTCAAACATCCCCCAAGGGCTCCTGGACTGTGAGAGGGTGCAGGCCGGGCTGAGGGACCTCCCCCTACCCCCAACATCCTGAGTGCATTAATTTCATGCACCGGGCCTCTAGTAGTAAAATAAAATGTCTTTTACCTACCCAGCCAGTGTGGTTCAGTGGTTGAGCATCAACCTATGAACTAGGAGGTTACTGTTCAATTCCCAGTCAGGACACATGCCTGGGTTGCCAGTTTGGTCCCCACTAGGGGGCGTGCAGGAAGCAGCCTATCAATGATCCTCTCTCATTATTGATGTTTCTATCTCTCTCTCTCCCTCTCCCTTCCTCTCTGAAATCAATAAAAAAATATATTTTTTAAATGTCTTTCACCTCATTTTCTTATCTTCTAGAAAAATGTGTACAAAGTAATCTTAAGTGGAAAATATGATATAAAATTATATATGCCGTATGACTCGACTATATAAATAAAATATATGCAGAAATATGACTTGAAGGAAATATATCAAAATGTAAATAGTGGTTATCGCTGGGTGGTAACTTTATAGATATTTGCCATTATTTTCTTTATACTTTTTTATACTTCAAAAAATTTCTCACATTTTCCATTATAGATAGGCATTGCTTTTAAAATTGGAAATACCTTATCTAAGTATCTATATTGAGGTGTTCTCTTCCCAGGAGCACTATAATAAATCATGCATAAAGAAGAAATAATACCCCAAATTAAAAAAAAGAACTTTACTCATAAAGCTCTAATATTCTAATTTGGAGATGGCATACACTGTGCATTTTCTCTGAAACGCCTATCCAACTATGATTGAATGGCCTTTACAGTTCACTATTTAGTGTCTATCTCCCTTCTGGATGGTAAGCACCGTGAGTTCCACATAGTCTTTCCCAATGACTGGGACAGACTCTTGGTTCATAATGAGTGCTCACTAAATGTTTGCTAAATGACTTACTTATGCTCAGCATATTGCAACACATTTCTATTCTCTTCACTTTACTGGTAGATGTCAAATATACAAATTTTAAAAATGTATCATCTCTATATTAGCAGTAATGTCACCACTGAAATTATCCAAAGCATGACATACTGGTAATTGTAGGTCAAAAAGGAAGTTTTGTTTTGACATAAAATTCCACATAATAATCTTTTCTTATTAATGACTTTCAGTTAAATATATTAAAACACTGTTTTTATAACAAAAATCACTAATACTAATGAGCTGTAGTATTTAAGTAGCATGGTTTGCTCTACAAATTTAAGTAGCTGTTGCTGTGAGCAGGACCAAATGTATGTGAAGGTGGTCACCTCAATGGTGTGAATTTGGGGTCCCTTTGACTAAGACAGCCTCCATAATATACTTTCTAAAATATATTTATCAGAGTATAAACATCCTATATAATAAAAGCCTAATATGCTAAGTGTCAGTTGTTTGGTCATCCATTCAACCAATCAAAGTGTAATATGCTAATGATATGCTCAACCATTTGCTATGACATGCACTGACCACTAGGGGGAAGACAATCTGATCGGTAGGTTAGCTTGCTGCTGGGGTCCAGCTGATGGGGACTGAGCGAGATGGGCCAGACACGCCCTGGAGCCCTCCTGGGGTCTCTTCCCCACCTCTGGCCAACTTCCCGTGTGCCTCCCCAGCCCCTATCTTGTGCACCGGTGGGGTCCCTCGGCCTGGCCTGTGCCCTCTGGCAATCCAGGACTCCTCAGGGGATGTTGGAGAGCCAGTTTCGCAGACCAGGCCAAGGGGCCCCACTGGTGCACAAATTCATGCAACGGGCCTCTAGTCTTTTATAATTAGCAATAAACTTGGTATGTTAATGACTCTGGGAAAATAATACATCTATTTAAGTTTCTGCAGAGAGGATTTTGATGGAGTGGAGGCAGAGTGGTCCAGGAAGCAGTTGTGAGAAGAGGATAAGCAGAAGAATGAGAGTGGGCTTGGGCCCCAGAGAGGGGTCAGTCCCAGAATCCAGGGAAACAGAAAGCAAACCTCACCTACTTTACGATATTGCCCTGGGCTAGCCATGAGTGTGAGAAAGTTTTCACATGAAACAAGCTTTGTTAGGGAGTGTTAATACCTCAGTCAGATATTTATCTTGTTGCCAAGTGATAACCCCAACATAGATGCCGCAGTCGGTAGACTGTGGGAACAAATACCCAGTATTCTGTGAGTCAGCACTTAAAAAAAACCGATCACCATCCTAAAACTTGTCATGCCAAAAGCACGCAAAGAGAAATGACATTTTCAGAACAATTTCAAAATGCATTGTGAATCATGAATTCACCCTTCATACACTCCAGGTGAAACTCTATGCTTGCAGTGATACATTTCCTTCATGAGTCTAATGATATAACATTGGACTTGTAACCACAATGGGAGCATCATCCAACTTTCTATTATTCTTGGATTATCTGTGGATAAATGGATTATTGTAGTACTTAACAAGTCTTAATTAAGCCACTCTCTTTTCTAGTATATTCCTAGCACATCTCAGCCAATACTGTATGCCTAATAAAAGTAACACATTTCAATGTTAACTTTCATGAAACATACTAAAAAGGTGAACATAAAACCACATAATCATATAATACATTCCAAATCTAGATGTCAATTACTTCTTTTTACCCTTTTACGGATTTATGTGTTGTTGTTTTGTCATTAAGAGTAGATAAAAGACCAGAGACTAATCCACACTCACTACTAAAATATACACATGATTCACACACAGACTTCAGAAATGGTCCCATCTAAAATGACTGGGAGAATCGCTTGATTTCTAGGAAGGAAATGTCAAAGAAAAATTAGAGGAATGGTAAACTGGTGGTGCATTTTATCGCAGGATTGGACAGAAGAATTTTCATTGTTTTCAAATCATGACAGCCTTATTTAGGCTTGTGTAAAAATGAGGAGGAGGGAGGGGAGATTATTGCTCAGTTATTCCCCTGTTAATTAGTCATAATCCATGTAATACATGGACAGGAATATGGAAATGGAAATATGATGTGTGAGTGACTGGGAAGGAGGAAAGGAGAGGAGACAAGAATGGCTCCTACCACCCTATCTCCAGCCTTGACCTCTCCCCCAATGTTGGAACTGCCAAATCTAGCCTGCTAGTAGTGGACATCTCACTTGACTGCCCATGGCCACTCCAGTTTCAACATGTCCAATATTGGACAAATCATCTCCCCATCATTTTCCCAGACATCTTTATCCTCATCTACTTCCCATTTGTCTACTGGTCAAAATAGACTCCTGGACTCCTCTTTGTATCTACTTTCATATTTATCACTTAACACGTCCCACTAATTTCAGGTTTGAATTACTTTTCTCTAAAACTATTACTCTGGCTCTGGTCTTCATCATTTCT
Organism: Myotis myotis; assembly: GCF_014108235.1. Taxonomy (NCBI): domain Eukaryota; kingdom Metazoa; phylum Chordata; class Mammalia; order Chiroptera; family Vespertilionidae; genus Myotis; species Myotis myotis. Next base: position 49,140,406 of record NW_023416401.1, read on the forward strand.
GGCCTGTTCTCCCTGTCTCTAGTGTCTTGTCTCTTAAGCCATAAACTTAACATATTTATTATGTGAATCTGACCTAGTCATCACTCTTCTTAAAATTCTTCAATGAGTCCCCATGAAATACAGGATGAAGTGCTAACTGGGTTCACATGAGTCTAAGACCATCTGTGATTTGGCTCCTGCCTTCCTCTTTACATGCATTAAATTCAAGAGTCTGGATAAGCTTTTATCATAATATCTGGCACAAAGTAGGAACTCAAAGTTGTTAGCATTAATGATCACTATAACTTTTACCTGTTACTGTACTTAGAAAATTGTATTAAAGTTTTATCTTTACATATTTTTCTCCATTAAGTCTCTTAAGAGCAGAAACCATTTCCCTTAGTTCTTAGTATAATATGTGCTCATTGGGGCTGCCTACCTAATTTTTTTTTACCTAAACTGACCATAGACTTTTGCATCCCAATTTTTATGCTCCCTAGCACTACTGAGAAAACCCCCAAACTAGGCTTTCCTTCTCTTCCCCCCTCTTTATGAGGAAAGACAACTATCTTCCAGGATAGGGAGAAGTTAAGGTTGAATCCCATAAACTAGAGCTGACACAAATGTTGGAATTCTGGGTCTAGGAGCTTGGGGAACTTGAGGGGCAGGTGCTGGGAGAGGACTCCATAGGCAAAGTAACTGGAACCTTGATCTTGGATAACTGCAATAGGCAGCGAAGGGAAAATATCTCCTCTCCTCCAGGGCTTGGGTGGAGGTGTCAAAGGAGCTGAGATCACAGAATTTCTAAGATGCGCACAAGTATCAAGTACTAAGAAAAGAAGAAAAGAGCTAAGAGAAGAGAGTAAGGGCTAAGGCCCCAGGAGGAGGACTCACAAGGGAAGAAAGCTACTTAATTTTCCTCAATTTCCCAAGTTTTGTTTTGGATACCTGACTACAAACAGAAACAAATAAAACTTTTAATGGGGGGGGGGGCGGGGGATTGATGATGTCGCTAAACACCATGCACCATGTAGATTACATAAAATTTGCAAGAATATTGGCTTCAGGGAAAGAAATAATTTAAATTATTTATGTACTGGACCAGAGATGGGCAACCTTTTTGTGAGTGCATGCCAAAACCAGCAAAATCTCTGACTCAAAATTCTTCTGCGTGCCAACCCTAATTTTTTGAGAACATGTTACTCCTACTTGATATCTCTTAAGGTATACATATGTGAAGAACCTTGAAGAAATAATAAAATTCATTCAAGTGACAATAACACAGTATGATATTGAAAAATACATTTATTTTTTAATGTATACATGTACACTGATAGTCTGAGAGAAAACTTTATGACTCCTTTTGATATTATCAGTGGGACTTTGGCTGCTGCATCACTGATGACAGAGATTTTACATCAGGTTTATATTTCGTGACCTTCAGAGATATGCATGAGCTACTACTTTCATCTGTCAGGCTACTCCTATTATGAGACAACAAAATTCATCACCGAGAACCAAAATTCACAAGCGTATGTGGATGAAACCAAAACACTGGTCGGATCTAGGAAGGCATGGAGAGTTAAGGCAGAGGCATAGAAATTTCTCTTCCCCTCTCCCATCAATCCATGTCTATGGTCTTTAAGATAACTTGTTATATAAAATTATTTATTTATCTAAGATGCACCTACACTGAATTTATCTGAAAAATAAAAAAGTCGATATTAAGAAAAAAATTGTAGCCCTAACCGGTTTGGCTCAGTGCATAGAGCGTTGACCTGTGGACTCAAGGGTCCCAGGTTCAATTCCAGTCAAGGGCATGTACCTTGGTTGCAGGCATATCCCCAGTAGGGAGTGTATAGGAGGCAGCTGATCAATGTTTCTCTCTCATCGATGTTTCTAACTCTCTATCTCTCTCCCTTCCTCTCTGTAAAAAATCAATAAAATATTTTTTAAAAAAATTGTAAATGGAAGATTATAAGAGAGGGTTTCGCATGCCAGCAAAAGTTACTGGCATGCAATGTTTGGCACGGGTGCCAGGGATTGCCCACCCCTGTACTAGACATTGAAATGAACAGGCTAATGAGATCATACACAGATCAGAGCATCTCAGCGTTCCATCAGGTCTGGACTTGTGATGGCTTACTTTTTGGTTCTAGATGCTTAATCTATCCCTTTGAAACTCTTGCTTACCTGAGATCTGAGTCAAAGGGAAGAATATTCCCCACAATATGTTATTACTCAGTGGTTTTTGCTCTTATCATCCTTCCAACACTATTTTAATCATGTTTCCTGGTGATTTCCATTTTGCACCCATATGCTTATTGCCTTAATATGAGAGTGTGTCTTCCTTTTTTCACACACTGGCAGATCATGGTACTGAGTACAATAATTTAACTTTTCTGTACTAGTGACTTAATGTTCTCCAAAAAGTTATTAGTATTATATTCTCTTTGATTCCCTTTATATAAAACAACAGCAGCAACAATAAGCACTTCATTATTTTCTTACATGATCTTAGAAAGGATTTGAGGTTAAATGAGTTGTGTAATTGCTAACTTTTAACCAAATATCTCCCCAAATTTCTCACAACAGCCCTCTGTATTAGTTGCCCCTGTGTTAGTTGACTGACTGCATTGAGACTGTGATAGCAGGAATTTTCAATGTTGTAAAAGAGATATTTTTGCATTGTTGGGGCAGAAACCTCCAACATATTTTACCCCAGAGTTTTCATCTCATGTATGAATTGGGTCATGACTCCTTAATGATGCATATCTGAGTCAACTGGTTTACCTGTGGCTTTTCCAAAAGCCTTTCAAGCTTAAATTGTGGGGGCAGCTCTAAATCTTGCCTTATTTTGTATTTTGCTCTTTCCCATGTTCACACCCACTTCTTCCTCAAACTCTCTCTCCCCACCCCTTCCCACCCTTTGACACCCACACTGAAGTTGGTTCCAGATGAAGTAATTACATTGCAGAGTTCGGGAACTTGGGACCTGCGAGCCTAACGAAATAGAACACTGAGTGGGCACTGCCCTGCTTTCACCTGGAAATGATTGTTTCCCCTGGTTTCAGCTGCTAGGCCAGGGAACCTTCAGGCTGAGAACTTTCCAAATCCACCACATTGCAGGTCTGACCTTGATGCTTAGTCCTGCCAGTTTAGGAGGCTAGTGAATCATCTTTTCTAACACGTTGGAGCCAGGTTTCCTAGAAATTAATGCACAAAGAAATCTGGAGACCTTAATATTCAGATTCTGATGAACTAGGTCTTCAATGAACCCTGGAGATTTTACATTTCTAACAAGCTCCTTGGTGATGGGTCCCCATTAGGACCACACTTTGGGTGCTCTTTCTTTCTTTATATCTTGTCTACAACCTTCCACACTGGTGGGTGTAGTGAACACTGTTGGTGTCTCGCACCTAGATGTCCACCCCCCAGCTTCTGTATGCTTTGCTGCTAATAGTTTGCATCTGCAATATCCAGAGGATTTCCATTCTACGCTAGAATGAAGTCTCCAGTGATGAGAGCTGGAAGTGCCTGGGAGTTCTCCACCTCCCACAAGAGGCCATAGCCAATGGCTGGCTCAGGTTGGAATACAAGAGCCCACCTCCTGTGTTCTGATGTGGTGCATACTCAGAAGTGTTGCCCTCCAGAGCTTTCCACAGGGTCAGGCTGATTCTGAGACTTCACCTGAAACCCACCATCATTTGGCTTCTCCTTCCGAATCCTGCCTTCCCTATACCCTTTCTCATTCCCCTGGGGCACTTCCTTAAGTTAATCACTTCCCTGTGAATCCTAAGCTTAAGGTCTGCTATTGAGATAACTCAACTAAAACAGGTGGCCTCCTCCAAAGTGGTTTTAGATTCTAACAGAATCTAAGAGAGGCATTCCAGCAGAAGACTTCCACAGTGAGAGATTGTGTGCTTCTGTTTCTCAGTACCCAGAACTCCTGACACACAGTGTACACTTCATCAATTTTAGTTTGATAAAGTTAATTTATATGTATCAGGACCCACAAAACAGAGGCACCCCAATGGCCTGGCCCACGTCACAAGTTTAAACCTAAATGACCCTCCACTTACAGAAAACACAGGTCAAGGACACCTAACCTACACCCATCATGATCCTCCACCACAGCTTTAGCTAGCTCACTTCACCCTAGGAAATAGGACCTGCTGGGCTTACAAGGAAATGCCTACTTCTGAGTCCATCCTGCCCTGTTCCCACATGGCTTCTTCTAATGCTCTATACACCTTGCTCTTGTCCCAAATTCTCAGGCACAGTGTTTCACTGCTTGTGAGGCCTGAACTCCCCAATCCATGGACTGTTTTCCCTTGAATAAAGGACAACAAACCTGTTACTATATTGTTTTATCATTTGACAAGCTGAATGACTTATTGGGTGACTGAATCCAATTTCTTTACACAGTTGATTCGAAATTTTATCTGACTTTCTGATTATGTGGTCATGAAGAACTGGGACCCTATCATTCCGGAATACCTGCCTAGGCAGTGTTGACCCATGTGCCCCCTCACCTCTAAACCACCCAATTATTATTTGGGGCTCTCTAGAAGGTGTAGAAGTCTCAGCAACAGATGTCCCCAAATCTCAAATTTTTTAACTTAGATCTGGGCTTGAGTTCTTAGATGTTGGCACGCCAGGCCCTGTCCCTTCTTACCACCCTTCACCCAGCTACAGGAAAGAGCACCAGAGCACCTAGTAATTGCCAGGTCAACACGGAGCTGCTGACCCAGCACTCGTCCCCAAGAACACATCTCTCTAATCATGAGGAAAGACAGGAAGGTCACTCCACACCCAAAACCCATTTCCTGCACATTTGTAATGGCAGCACATCTCACAGCTGTGTCATGTGGCGACCCAGCAGTGCACGGGTTGTTGCAAAATTTGTGTAAGGCAGGCTGAGTACACACCCATGTTGGGGGAAGAACAATCCTTCTAAGGACAATGAATTTACATGAAAGATTTTGAAAAAAAAATGTTCACAAAATCCTATTTTTATGGTTCCTCCAAATCACTGCAGAGCATAATAGGAAATGGAAGAGAAAGTGATTGTGTATAATGACCTCTGCAGACACAATACAAAAATAATAGAATTCTAGATGCAGTTGACAATAGAAACACGAACGTAAAAAGGTAAAACAAATGTTTCGCTCATGTAACAATTTCTATCACTGAGGAGAGGTTTGAAGCACCTTATTTTGGCCTTGAAAAGGGTGAGATCAATAATAGATGTTTATGGACCACACTCTCCCACACATGTGGGTGGCAGGGAGTCTGATTTACATTTTGCCTTGCTGTCTGTCCTTGCCAATCTTCACAGTCTTCCCCTTTTTAATGGTTTATTGTAGCAATGGTTCACTCTAGTCCAGTGGTTCTCAACCTTCTGGCCCTTTAAATACAGTTCCTCATGTTGTGACCCAACCATAAAATTATTTTTGTTGCTACTTCATAACTGTAATGTTGCTACTGTTATGAATCTTAATGTAAATATCTGATATGCAGGATGGTCTTAGGCAACCCCTGTGAAAGGGTTGTTCGACCGCCAAAGGGGTTGCAACCCACAGGTTGAGAACCGCTGCTCTAGTCCATTTATAATTATTTCTTCATCTTCTATAATACACCATGGAAATAAAAACCAACACTTTTCTTAGCAAGAAATGTGGGGTGCGGCTACAGTGTTTTGGCCAGGTTCAAGCCTCAGACTAATGAAAGGACAGGGTCCTCTCATTGCCACATGCAAGTCCCAGCTGGAGGGCAGGGCCCTCCCAGCACAATCATAGCCAACAGCTATGGTTGTAAGCTTGAACCTATGGTCCAAACATGTGGCCCCACGTGCCTTGTGATAGAGTTCGGGTGCATGTAGTTAAGTGAGGTTGAAACTCACGAGAATGCTGTAAACAACTTGATCATGCCCCTACTTTGCCTCGTGGCATCTGCTATAAAATAAAGACATGGCTTGTGGGTGCTGTCATTGTCTCCTCATTAGGGAGGCAGCGTCCCACCGAGACCCAGCTATTATTCTCTTGTCTGTCTTTCCTTAATCCTTTCACCCCCCCCCCCACCCCCACTCAGGACCATCCTTGGTCATGCTGGCGTGGCACAAATGGCGCCCGAACAGGGACTGAGTTCTGCAACCAGGGACTGAGTTCTGTGACCAGGGACTGATTTATGAGGAACAGGGCCTGAGTTCGGGGGAATTTTAAAAAGGTGGTCAGGTGAAAGGAGGCTCCAAGGTGGGCACATAAGATAAGCTCAAAAGAAAAAAGAAAGAAAAGAAAAGAAAGTAAGCTTAAAAAGCAAAAGTGAGATAAGGCCAAAAAACAAAAATAAGGTAGGGAGCCGAAGTGTGTCTTTTCTCAATCCTTTCACCCCCGCCCCCCTCAGGATCACCTTTAGCCATAACAAGTGGTGTCCGAACAGGCCTGAGTTTGGGGAAATTTAAAAAGTGGTCAGGTGAAAGGAAGCTCCAAGGCGCGCGCAGAGTAAGCTTAAAAAACAAAAGTAAGAAAATAAGAAGTTAAGCTTAAAAAGCAAAAGAAGGCCAAAAAACAAAAAGAAGGTAGGGAGCCGAAGTGTGGTAATATTAGCTCGGTGTAAAATGTGGGAAATTCAGGATCCCAGGAAGGGGATCACTAAAAGTAAGGCTAAAACACAGAGAGTAAAGCTAAAAGCAGAAAGTAAGGCTAAAAGCAAAAGTAAGGTAGGGAGCCGAGGTTTGGTAATAGCTTGGTGTAAAACATGGGGCAATGCTTAATTGAAGCATTTTTAAATTTCTTAAGGAGAGAATAAGTATGAAATAGGCAAGAAATAAGGCAGAAAAGCATAAAAAGAAGTGGATCCAAAAAAACCAAAACAAAACAAAACAAAAAAGCGGTAGAAATAGGCAGTAGCAAATAAGAATTCGCTTAGGTTTTGTTAAGCTAAACATAGGTAAGGTAGAAATAAGCTGTAGATATAGAGAAATAGGCAGAAATAAGTGGTAGAAATAGAGACCTAAGCGGTAGGAAATAAGCGGTAGAAATAAGCTGTAGAAATAAGAAATAAGGAGAAATAAGCGGTAGAAATTAGCAATAGAAAGTAAGTGGTAGACGTTAGAAAATAAGTGGTAGAAAATAGAGAAATAAGTAGAAATAAGCTGTAGAAATAGAGAAATGAGTAGAAATAAGCAGTAGAGAAATAAGCAGTAGAAATAGAAAATAAGCAGTAAGAAGCAAGCGGTAAAAAAATAAGAAGTAAACAGGAAGATATAAAATAAGGTAGAAATCTCCTAGGTTTTGTTTAAGCTACTGTAAAGCAGAAGATGGCTGTGGTGGATGATGTTTAAGGAAGTAATTTTTATTTTCGATCTAGATCGTAAGTTCTTGCAGCAGTTGAATTGTTTCTAGGCTTTGGTTATATTTGTTTGTGCGACCTGATAGCTCCCTGGGACTTTGGGCCCGTTGAAGGTCTCCAGCTCTGCAGGACTGAGGGTTGTTGGTTTCCATGCAGCAGCGGCTAAAGAAAGAAGCTGAGAAGGGACCAGACTTCCACCGGCGTGGACAGGGCTGATTTGACTGGGACTGGTGCGGACTCAGTGTCAGGGTCAACCGTCCAAACAGCCTGATCCAGGGGACTGGTTTTGCATCTACGACATCTTTGCATCGGCGGCATTTTACTACGCAAGTGACCGAGGTATCAGCATGGAGTCAGCTGAAGAAGATGGTGACTGAGGCCAAGCAGATGTTAGAGAAGCAAGTGGAAGCTATGCTAGCATTGGTGACTGTCAGTTTTCTGTAAAATCTTGCGGAGCTAAATCTGAGGACTCTGGATGGAATATCCTGAAAATGTTAACATGGTTGTAGTTTGATTTTGCATGGGTATTGCTTTGTTATTAGCCAGAGTTTTGTTCTCCTGTTAACATTACTGTTTATAGTTTTATTAAATAGCCAGAAGCCTGTTTTGATGATGCTGAATAATTTATTTAGAGTTTTTTGGATAATGTAAATAGGCGTGTTTAAAAACAAAAGTAAAGGGGGAAAGAAAAGCATTGCAGTCAGAGATCGTTAAGAACATGGTCAGAACTGGTGATGGTCTTTCACATAATAAAACTTGGAATAAACCTAGATTCCATAACAGAAACCAATGCATGTCTGATTTTTGCTGTTTTGATATCTGAAGCTACGTCCTGAGCCTTGTGAACAGGCAAGGATTCATCAAAGTTATTCTTCATCACGAGTGGATTACCGTCCATTGGGAAACCTTGCTGATTTTGCACAGTTTTTCCTTCTGAAGTCTAAAGTTGACTTTCTTTATTTTTCTAAATGTTTCTGTCCCTGAGTCTTTCTGGATGCCCACTCCCCAAGATTCCACCCAGATAAAGCTCGCCAGAGTTTTACATTTGACACCAACAGGAATGTGTGGCTTATGGTGCATTTTGACCAGAGAGTGCTGACCAGAAATAACCAAAAAGGAGTTCCATCCTTTACTGCCATCCTTGGAAGAACATGGAAGGGTTTCCAGTTGGGCACCCATAGCACCGCCTTGTAAATCCCTTTGCAGTTCTTTTCCAAATCTCTCAACACCAGCCCTGCCCCCAGCTTCTCACTGTCACTCTTGCCTTTCTCTTCTGCCCCCACTCTCTGCTCTCTACTGCCACACTCCCTCATTCATCCAGGATCCCCTCACTCCACAATTCATCCTGCCTCTCTCCTCACCTCCGTATGTTGGTGAACTTAGCACCTGGCTTCTTTTCCTTTCCTCTGTGTTCTGTGCATTACTCAGTGTCTCCTGCCTGGAGATCACACATGAAGCAAGAAACCTCCCCACATAATAGAAGCAAAGAGAACAGAGGGAAGTAAGGTGGGGAGGTTGTGATTATTTATTAGTAATTCATTAATTTAATTATGCATTTAATTTAATAAATCCTTAATTGTTAAATTCAGTTTAAATGAGGATTTACATTATATTAATTGAAAAGTTTATGGTACTGTCATAAAACTCACCTATGAGCACAAACAGCCATGCCAAATATTTGCCACCCTCTATTCCCTATTTCGCCCCACCCAGTTACTTCCAAGTTGTTGAAACATGTTTATGTATACCTTCCAGACTCCCAGTTTCTGGTTCCGTGTCCAAGTTTTTTATCCTTGCTGTTTGGCCTGCTGTTTGGCTTTGGCAATTCTTAAATTTCCCTTTCTACATTTAAATATATATATATATATATATATATATATATATATATATATATATATATATATATATATATATATATAAAAAGACGTTCCCATCTAACTTTTAGTTCCTCTTGCACCTTTTTGTTAATATGAAACTTTCCTGGGATGGGAACCTCCCAAACCCTCACCACACATTCCTGGTTCCTTCATCCCAAATTCCAGCAGGTAGTGCTGTACATGCCTGTCTTCTCTAAGCTCTGACTTCACAGTAAGTAATTTACCTTTGCTTTGAGTAACGCAGGGATTTAGTACATGTTGTGTGAATTTGATTCAGTTGAATTATTTTCATGGCACTGAATCATTTCTCAGGTACCCAAGCTCCTCATTCTTGGCATGTTGATTCCAGCGCTTTTTCTGTGAACCTTCCAGGCATCCTGTAATCTCATCCTTCCTCCTTCAAACCTACAGTCCTTGTCCATCACTGTTGGACTGAATTATCACTTCATTTGTCCTTGCCAATTTTTGTGCTTATACAAAGACAGTGTTGGTTTTTTTTTAGTGAAAATACTACATGTTTTGATTCAATTAATAATAACAATAACAACAACAACAACAGTGAACATAGATTTAAATATAGCACCTCCTTCATAGGGCTTTGTGAATATTAAATGAAACAATGCAGGCAAAGTTCTGAGGACATTGCCAAATAAATATTAGCTTCTAAAAATAAAGATATTAACTTTACATGAAAAGGAGCATACCAATTGCAAGTTCATCCATTGTAAGATCTAATCCAGTTTCAGAGGCATGAAAATACCATATACATTTATCACTTTCCTGGTTTGAAAAATCTCAGCCTTTTTTCATGTGTTCATTGGCCACATGTATATTTCCTTTTGTGAAGTGTCTGGTCAAATGTTTTGCCTGTTTTTAAAACTTGAATCTTTGTCTTTGAGTTCATTATTATTTTGAATACGAGTCGTTCATCTGATATATGTGTACAAGTACTTGCTCCCAATCTTGCCTTTTTGTTTTCTTAATAGCTTCTTTCAAAGAGCAAATGTTTTAACTTTGATAAAATACAATTACCTTTTTTTCACTTATCTTCTCTTCATTTGGCATTTTAAGAAAGCATTGCCTACCCTAAGGTCATGGACATTTTCTCCCATATTTTCTTCTAGAAGTTTTAACTCTCACATTCACATCTACAATCAAGATGTAGTGTTCTATACAATGTACTATGACTCAGCGATAAAAAGGAACAAATCACGGCCACACAGCTGTTCTTACAATCATTGGGCTGAGTGAAAGAAGCCAGGCTCAAAAGATTACATGATGTGTCATTCCATTTATGAAAATTCTAGAAAATGCAAACTCATTGTACAGTGACAGATGGCAGATCAGTGGATGTCCGAGGATGGGGATGAAGGCAGAGTGGATTACAAAAGGAAATGAGGAAGCTTCAGAAGGTGATGGAAATGGGTTTTGATTGTGCTGGTATGGATACAACTATCAAATTGACCAAATGGTTCATTTTAATCATGTGCAGTTTATTATATGTATATATATCAATAATTTTAAAATGTATATATTTGAGATAAAGGAGATGAAATTGTGCTCAAGCTAGTTGGTTCAGAATTAAGATCCTACAATCACACCAGGCCATCCCCAGTCCTTGTCTGACTCTTTATACCACCTTGATACTCTGCAGCTGACATTGGCTCTTGGTGGTTTGCATGCAATGCCTGTCCTCTAGGGGTCAGGCTCATTCCAGAAAAATAATTTAGAAAGCTGGATCATCTTCACACTGTGAAGTAGCCTTAAGACATATTGAGGGAAATCTGGTGTGTGTGTGTGTGTGTGTGTGTGTGTGTGTGTGTGTGTGTGTGTGTTTAATTGATTTAAGAGAGAGAGAGAGAGAGAGAGAGAGAGAGAGAGAGAGAGAGAGAGAGAAAGAGAGAGAGAGAAGCATCAATGTGAGAAACACCAATCATTTGCCTCCCATGTATGCACTGACTGGGGACTGAACGACTAGGTATGTGCCCTGAACAGGAATCAATCCCACAACCTTTGGGTGCATGGGACAACGCTCCAGCCAACTGAGCCACACTGGCCAGGGCTATTAGTATTTAATTTGCATCAAATAAAAACTGATGTGGTTTAGTATGAGAGCCACCCCCCCCAAAAAAAAAATTTTATTCCTCTAGCGCAGTGGTTCTCAATCTTGGCTGCACATTAGAATCACCTGGGAATCTTTTTAAAATCCTGATTTCTGAGCCTCATCCTCTGGAAATTCTGTTTCTTTGTTACTAATGTTGTGGCCTCACCCCATAACAAAGAAACAGAATTTCCAGAGGATGAGGCTCAGAAATCAGGATTTTAAAAGGATTCCCAGGTGATTCTAATGTGCAGCCAAGGTTGAGAACCACTGCTCTAGAGTGAGGATAGTGACAGTTAACACTTTATGGGAGAACACGTTAGTGCCGTGGTTGGCAAACTGCGGCTCGTGAGCCACATGCGACTCTTTGGCCCCTTGAGTGTGTCTCTTCCTAAGCCTTAGGAGTACCCTAACTAAGTTTTTAACAATGTACCTACTTATATAGTTTAAGTTTAAAAAATTTGGCTCTCAAAAGAAATTTCAATCGATGTACTGTTGATATTTAGCTCTGTTGACTAATGAGTTTGCCGACCACTGCGTTAGTGGAATCTAAAAGGGATCTTAAATTAGGAACTCCTGGTTCCATGAAGATTTTAAGTCAGAAGCACTTTGGCAAAAACAGACAGTTATTCAAGTTATTTTCTGCCAGAAGTAAATTGGAAAAATTTACTTCATCAAAAGCAATTATTGGAAGAATTTACTTCATCAAAAGCAATTATTGAGGTTCTACTATGTGCCTGGGATTGTACCAAGTGTGTTATATATGCCATCAAATTAATCCTTACAAAAACTTTCCAAAGCTGGTGCTAGTTTTTTGGTTTTCACTGGGGAAGAAGCAGAGCGTTAGAGAGGCAAACTAAGTCTCCAGATTGCCATGGCTTTAAACCCTGGTCTTGTTGCCTCAAAACTTAATTGATTACTGCTGCAAGATACTACATTTTTATTTTAACGAGGCTTTTCAGGCCTTAACCCAGCATATAGTTCAATAAGATTTTGTTCCCCAGGGAGCATTGTTAGCAATGTCTGAGACATTTTTGAGGGTCACAACTCAGGGAGGAAGTTGTGCTGTTCACATCCAGTGGGTAGAGGCCATGGATACTGATTGTATATACAGTGGGGCCTTGACTTACGAGTGTCCCGACTAACGAGTTTTTCAAGATAGGAGCCGTCTCTTGGCCGATTTTTTGCTTTGAGTTGCGAGCTAAAATTCAGGTTACGAGACAGCTTCAGATACCCCACCGCTAGTTGGCACAGCGAACGTCACAGTGAACGCCACAACATCAGCCCAGCATCACTTGTCTCACCCGTTCACTTTTTGGTTTGACATACGAATAATTAGAGTTACGAGCTCCGTAACGGAATGAATTAAACTCGTAAATCAAGGCCCCACTGTACTAATGCACAGGACAGCCCATTACAACAGAGAATCTTCTGGCACAGAATGTCAAGTGTTGAGGTTGAGAAAACCTGATGCTTGAAAACTGCAGATGCAACAAAGAAAACACTAGGGGTCAGTAAGAACTCATGAAAGTCACTTCCTATGTACTCTTCCACCTGGTAAAAAGGGTTCTACATTGATTCTAAAACTCTTTGTGGTATGTACCGTAGGAAGTGAGTAAAAATGGTTTGGGGAACCAGGTCTTTTCACTGTGGGAGAAGGGATCTACAAATATGAAATGGGGCAAAGTGAGGAAGAACCTTTCAGGGTTGGCTTTGACTTGCAGATATTAGTGTAAATAGGCAAACATACACTGTACAAGGAAGAATTCTGATGTCCACCCAAATTTGGGTTTCATATCTAATTCTTTTATTTTTCTTGGAGAGGCCTTCTCTGAGAATTCACCCTGAGAAGATCCCCACCCCCACCCCAGTTTCTCTCCTCACACACCAGATTTTCCCTTCATAGTGCTCATCAAAATGGGTAATTGTATACATACTCCTGTGTGTGCTTTTTAAATGTTTGTAAGCTCCATGAGGGCAGGAGCAGGTCTGTTTTGTTCTCACTGTGCATCCAGTACATAGCGCTGTGCCTGACACCCAACAGGTATGAACAAGCAGCTCTTAGCAGAATGACTGGTAATGTTGGTTAGGTGGCTTCTGGTGCACTCAGAGCAGACACTGTGTGTGATGAAGGCATGGGTTCAATGCTGACGCGGCTCTTGAATCTCCACATTCAGGCACCTGTACCCCCTGGAAGTAAGTAAACCTGTTAAAATTCAGAGATAGACTTCAAAAGATGAAGGCAACAATAAAATTCCATATGATTTTATTCAATATTGACATTTTCCCTTCTGCCTCCTCTTCCCCCTGGAAATTACTGAAATTAATATTACTAATTGTTCCTCATAGAACCTACATATATTTATGCTAAGTATGGGTTTATCAGTTTAAGCTCTTTGCCCAGTTCATGGTAAATATTTGAAATGTATCATTAAAAACAGGAATACAGCCTGGCCAGCATGGCTCAGTGGTTGAGCGTCAGCCTATGAACCAAGGAAGTCATGGTTCGATTCCTGGTCAAGGCACATGCCCAGGTTGTGGGCTGGTTACCCGGTGTGTGGCATGCAAGAGGTAGCTGGTCGATGGTTCTCTCTCATCATTGATGTTCCTGTCTCTCTCTCCCTCTCCTTTCCTCTCTGAGATCAATAAAAAATATATTTTAAAGAAAACAGGACTATAGCATTTAGGGGCTGAATAAAGCATGGACCTGAAAAGTATCTCTCTCTCATCCCAATCCCTATATTTTCTAAAACTTGAATATAAGCTGCAACTGAAGTCAATTTTTACACTGAAAAAGGAGAAGGTCTCTGCTAAAGTGGGTGTGGCTATCAGTATTACAAAGGAATAGAGAGCCTTAGTATAGTCCTGATGGAAAAGTGTTTTGAGAAAAAACTTTACTGAGTTTTCTCCACGGCTTCTTGATTTTATACATGAGTAGCCCCACCCAATCCCCTAACTAGCTTAACAAAAAGTATTACAATAATAATATAATACATATAATGTACATCTCAAATAATTTTGTAATATGTTACAATAGTGTATAATAATATAACAAGACTAAAGGTCCGGTGCATGAAATTCATGCACTTGGGGCGGTGAGTGGGGTGTCCCTCAGCCTGGCCTGTGACCTCTCACAGTCCAGGAGACCTCAGGGGAGCCCTCAGGGGATATCTGACTGCCAGCTTAGGTCAGCCCTCCCCCCGCTCCCCATGGGCCTAAGCCGGCAGTCAGACATCCTTAGCGCTGCCACAGAAGTGGAAGAGGTTCCCGCCACCATCACTGCACTCACCAGCCATGAGCCTGTGGGAGTGCACTGACTACCAGAGGGCAGCTACTGTGTTGAGTGCCTGCCCCCTGGTGGTCAGTGCACATCATAGCGAGCTGTTTAGCATATCATTAGCATATTATGCTTTGATTGGTTGAACAGACCACCAGACGACCGAACACTTAGCATATTAGGCTTTTATTATATAGGATTGAGTATATGGAATCTTATTTATACATTCCACTAGAGCTTATTGGAAAATAACCATACAAATAATAAATTCTCTGACTTACCTCTAAAAACTGTATGCAAAAGAAGATACTAATATGGTTTTAAATATCCTTTCTCACTTTATTAATTCATACTTTTTAATTCACATAGAGTTATAACATAATGAGAAGAACGTTATAACTTAAATAAAGATCCATGGCCAGTTCCAAATTAAACTCATATGACTAGGCCAGTGGTCGGCAAACTCATTAGTCAACAGAGCCAAATATCAACCGTACAACTGATGAAATTTTTTTTGAGAGCCAAATTTTTTAAACTTAAACTATATAGGTAGGTACATTGTTATTAACTTAATTAAGGTACTCCTAAGGCTTAGGAAGAGCCACACTCAAGGAGCCAAAGAGCCGCATGTGGCTCGCGAGCCGCAGTTTGTCGACCACGGGACTAGGCTGTTTCTTTTTCTCTTTTTAAAAATATGTTTTTATTGAATTTAGAGTAACAAGAAGGGAGAGGGAGAGAAATGTCTATGAAAGAAAAGCATCAACATCAATTGGCTACCTTCTGCACGTCCCCTACTGGGGACTGAGCCCAAAACCCTGCAAGTGTCCTGACTGGGAATCAATCGAACCAATGACGTCTTGGTACACAGGTCAATGCTTAACCACTGAGCAACACTGGCCATGCTAGGTTGTTTCTTTAAAGAGAAAGTACCATGTGTCATAGAAAGGAAGATATGAGCCATTGCAGGGAGGGTTTTCAACTCCTTAGGAGAGCTGCATAAATTCAAGGCATTTGCCTCATTTTGGCCTTTTTTTATTGAGTTTTTTTACAGAGAGGAAGGGAGAGGGATAGAGAGTTAGAAACATCGATGAGAGAGAGACATTGATCAGCTGCCTCCTGCATACCCCCTACTGGGGATATGCCCACAACCAAGGTACATGCCCTTGACTGGAATTGAACCTGGGACCCTTCAGTCTGCAGGCCGACGCTCTATCCACTGATCCAAACCGGTTAGGGCTTTGGCCTTCTTTTTTTATTTCTTTTGTTTCTTCACAGATCAAAAGCCCTACCCAATTTTAGAAATACTAGTGCCAGCCTCTGACCTAAGCTAATCATGACCCAGATAAAATTATTAATTAGAATTGGAAGCAAATAAATACCATTCCTCTTATTTTTGTTTTAATTGCCCATATTAAAATGATTCATCAAGATGATGATGAAGTATGTGTCATGGGTTTTCAAAACTCTGCAGAACAGTCACAGGGGGAGGGGTGGAAGGAAAATGTGAGATTGCACAAGTTACAGTCCATAGCGTTTTATGGATCTTTGTTTTAGAAACAATTCCCAAGTAGAATGATTGTTTCCAAACAGCAACTTATGCAAACATTTACAGTTCATTTTTCAAGCAATATTGTTCATAAAGAAATCCCTTATTATCTCTTCTGAAATTTTAATTACTGCCTTATAATTAATTACAGGTGTTTACTCCTGATCCTTTGAACATCTAGGTATCTCGGTCTAAGACAGTGCCAGGTAGAGCTTATTTTAAGTGTTCAACTTAGTGATATGATTTATTTGTTATTTTGGCATATTTATTCTCCTCATTCCTTGTCCTCAATTTTTCAATGTCAAGATCACAGAGATTAATTCATAAGATATTTTGTTTCAAATTTTATCTTTCATCATGTGCCATATTTTTCTTAAAATAAAGACACAATAAACCAGCATTTATCTGCTAGAACAAAGTTGCACATAGAACAGGCCTCAGGCATTCCGCCCTGGAATGATGGCTGTGAGGGAGGCAAAGCTTTCTTGAGCAACTGTGGATCCTTGTTGCTATGTAGAAGGTGGAGACAACTTTGTGTGGCACCATGTTCCCTATGATGCTAAAACAACAGGTGGGAGCTGACTAATTTGTCTAATACTCCCATTGATTCATGTATAAATCCATATGTAGCTATACATTAATGAACCAGGTAAGCTGTATACAATATGAGGCATGTAAACATTTAAATGTTGATGGACAGAAATGAAATATTTTTATCAAGTATACAATATGGATTTTTAACCTATTATTCATGCAAATGTAGGGGGGAAGTGGATTTATAGTTGTAAGTACTCAAAACACAGAGTTTATTCTTGTACAATTATTTATTGATGGTTGTATTATTTTCTATACAAACAACTGCAAACCTAATTTTGCCCCACCCTGTATGTAATTCTGCAGTCACTTTTGCCTGTCTGTGTGTATACCACACACATTGCAGACTCTTTTGAGATGTTTTCTTTATTTGAAGTGAAAGCATTTTTCTCTAATCTATGCTAACTACCAGAGCCATTGTTAGTTTTAAAATATATATTTATCTATTGTCATAACTATGAATGTTGCCAGGTGGGTACTTGAAATATCAGGGGAGATACTTTGTAAAGTTATGAGATTGTCTAACCACTATGTTGTACATACAAAACTAATATGGAGTACAAAATAATATTGAATGTAAAAAATACAAACTTATACAATTCCTATGAAAAACAATTTGGTGATGTATATCAAAGTTACAAACGCACATTAAAATTGATTCAACATATATGATTTGTACATCATGGCTAATGAAAGAAGCTCTAAGATGCATTGTTAAGTGAACAAATCCAAGTAAAGAAAAGTTAACATTTGTTTTAAAGGGGAAGAGAAGGTGAAAACTAAGCAAATTTGATTACATGTGCTGTATATACCTGCCTCTGGAAAGATATGTAAGAAACTCACACCTGAGGTGCTGGGGACTTAGTGAGAATGAGTTTTTTTCCTATACATCCTTGTGCACCTTTTCTGGTAAGAATCATATAAATCTAATATTTATTCAAAAAAATATTAAAATTTTAAAAGTAAAATTAAAAAACATTTATCTTCAAAAATCAGTATTTATTAAGGGTCATTCTAAATGGTATATAAATATATGTTTTTATTGCTTTTCTTAATGTTTGTTTTTTGAATATATTCTTTTCTGTCTTACACAAATTCTCTCTCTCTCTCTCTCTCTCTCTCTCTCTTTGAGTGGAGATATTTTTCGTCTGTTTTGTTTTTATTTGTCTACATCAAGCAGGTGAAATTCACAGAATTCTATTTCTATTTACAATTTCTGTCTTTGGATGTTAAAAGATGTAGTGTATTTATGGGTGGTGGTTAGAGTATGCGACTCTTGGTATGTCCTGTATGCAACATTCTTACCTAGACCCGTTTTCAGGAAATAGCAATTGCAATCAAATTCTGATTGCAGTGTGTTTCTGTGTATCAAATGGATCCTATGCTGTTTAAAACAAAATATATTAATCAAATATGTCAAACTACTTAGATATTCAGCAGTGATTTTGTGGTTAAAGTGATGCTCTAATACATTATAGTGGAAAGAAAATATTTTTACCTAATGTTTGGCATAGCTTAGTATCATTGAGTAATATTTCTCAATGATACTATAAGGGGGTAGATCTATAAGGAAATATTTGACATTCTAGTAGACCCTGAAAGAAAAGCAGAGTATAAGCCTAGCTAAAAAACTAAAAATGGAAGAGTGAAGAAGGGCAGACGAATAGCTGGAGAGCGAGGGTATGTCTGTGTGCTGTGAGGGGTGAAGGATGGATGGTTTGCAGGGAGAAGGCAGAATAGTAAAACAATGAATGTAAAGATGAAATCGAAGCCCACATTATCTAAGTATTATTGAAGTGCAAGTCTAGCAAAAAGTTTCAGTAGTCTGAATGTTAGAGGAGAAAAAAATATTACTAATGGCGCCTGATCAGGTAACCGATAACATAACCCAATGTAGAATTCAGAAAGTATAATCCATGGGTTCCTTCGAGGACAGATCTAGGCATTTCGTAAATTTACTTATTAAAAAAATGCTAAAACTATTTAAACATCTCTTTTTTAAAAAAACTAATCACGTTTTTAAATGAGGCGCCACATAAAAAAACATGGCCCATTAAGCTTCATGATTCTACTTGTTGGGAAGAGCAGGCTGCCATCCCAAGACTAAAGGCTCCTTTCAGCAGAGCTGGCTGCCACACCCTCCAGAAACATGTCCCTGGCAAGGCAAGCCTTGGGGAGGAGACTTGTTTGTGTTGTTTATATTAGAGATACACTGGTTTAGTACTCAGCCTCTTTTCTTAGACTTTCATTTTTATAGAAAAGAATTCCCAAAACTATGTGAGTCCCATTTTCTCCAATCACAGTTTTCTTTTCTTTTCTTTTTAGTCTTTTCCTGTATAGCTAAACAGGGGAATGGATGCAAAAGCTTAATAATAAGAAAAATTCCAACCTGGCCAGTGTATCTCAGTGGTTAGAGCATGGCCCGAGCACCAAAGTGGGTTCAATTCCCAGTCAAGGACACGTACCTGGGTTGTGAGTTTGCTTCCCACTCCTGGGCTGGGGTCCTGAGGAGGCAACCAGTCTATGTCTCTCTCTCTCTCTCTCTCTCTCTCTCTCTCTCTCTCTCTCTCTCTCTCTCCCCTTCTCTCTCTTCCCTCTGAAAAACCAATAGAAAAAAGTATCTTGAGGTGAAGAACAACAAAAAAGAAAGAAAACTCCCCAACATTCAAATAAAAAAATCCACAACTGAAATGTTTCACCATTTCAGTTTCCCTTGCCCTTGCCCCTTACCTTTCTTTGACGTCATTGGCTTGACCAGTATCAACTGGCTGCTTCTGACAGTACTTCATTTGGAAACTATGGTGACTCAGACATCAGCTGAGACAATGAAAGTTATTTGAAACAAGATCTGGGAGGGTATTATTAGGGTGTACCCCGTCACTTGTGTAGCATAGGATATGCAAAGTTACTCAATGCAAAGCCCTCTCAGGCCACTCGTAAATGTTTAATGGTGCAGTGTAACCAGTACTTTTCAGTAGTAAAACATTACAGAATTTTTGTTCAGTTCTGTCTAAAGCTATTAAAAATCTAAATTGTAGGTAGTGAAGATAGAGAAGCAATCTCATTACAATGAAGCAACATCATGGGAATGATTCACCTGATACAAGTTTCCAATCCAGCAAGTTAAGAACGGTGGTTAATATTATAGTTATTATATCAGTGAATTTCAAGTTGAATTAAGTTTGACATGAGCAAAGGTATTGAACTAGTTATAAGCTGGAGTGTGTCCCCAGCTCACTTAAAAGTGGAAATACTATTCAAATTTTAAGTGTTTGGGGAAAATACTCCAAACTTTCTCTGAATCATTGCCATCAGATAAAACTAAAAATGCAGAATGACTGCAAAATTAACACACACACACACACACAGGATATGCAACTGGCATTAGATAATCAAGCCCAGAGACAACACAAAGAAGGAGTAGGACTCTTCTCAAAAGAGAAAGCAGAGAGGAAAAAAGGGAGGGACCCAACAAAAGAAGGGCTGACCCTAAAGAGGATGCAGAGGGCCCCAGACAGTTGTACATCTTGGCAGCATGCAATTATAAAGTTAACAACTATCAAGCTTTTTCTTTTGTGTTAACTTGTGAATCTCCCAGCAGCCTTAGAAAGGGGGCAGGATTGGAACTTAGAGGAGGAGGCTGAACCCTGAGATGTTCCTGTCTCACCCAGTTTGTCACTTACCAAGCGCACAAAGTCAGGATTTCAAGTTAGTTCTCCTGACTTCACCCCCAGGATTCTTTCTGCCCTGTTCTCAGTGGGAGCCCTTGGAAAGGGACTTGAGACCATGAGCACCTGGAGCCCAGGAGGAAGAAGAGCTTGATGATCAGAAAGTGGGAATTGAGAACTGGAGAGGGACACACATGCGCACGCACACATGCACGCGCACACACACACTTACAGGAGAGATCATAAAATAAAAACACATTTTCCTATTAAATAATTTCAAGTATGAAACTTCTTTGTAAACTTGAAAAATTCTGCAAGTGTCATTTCTACACTGTACCCATTCCTTTGTGAAATAAAGGAGAAAAACAACTCCCCTCTTTTTCTTCCTGCTTCATTTTTTACCATAGAGGCCCTGGCTCCAATTCTCAGAATACAGACTTATGAATAGAACAGGATTGATCATGGTTAAGAGGTGGGATCTTGTATCAAACTTTCTGGATTTGAAAATAAAGTCAAATAAATAGCTAAACCTGTATAAGTTTCCCATCTTTAAAATGAAAAAAACAAAAAACAAAAAACAATAATTCCGGATTTTGATGAAAATTATGTTAGGTCCTCATGGGAGTGCCTGGTACCTGCCACACACCCAATGAAGATTAGCTCCTCTTACTAAATGCCTTTAGTTCAGCTGCTGATGAACAATATTGTTCCTTTGGGGGAAAAAAACACTCTGAGGTTTAATAACCTTTAAATGAGGTTCTGAGCAAGTTGATGGTGACTTAAGAAAGAAGTGGTGTTGATCATGATTTTTTAAATAAGTAAAATGAATGGCATGCCATAATTTGTTTAACCAATGTAAACAAAACCAAGGATGGATATTCTATGTGAGATAGTTGAAAAATAAAAACATTGTTAAGAAGCATGGTTTAACTCTTTCAGTTGCACCTATACTGAGTATTTTCTACAAATAAAATTCAGCTAATTTGAAGAATCAGAAGGTTGTTTGAGTACAGTCAGTCCCTTGCTTAAGGGGTGAAAATTCTGCCATAGAGAAGAATAGTCTTGGTTTCCTTGTGAAAGATAAGAAAGAGGAAAGACGCTCAGTCCACCCTGAAGATTTCAGGATTTTCCACTCTGCTTGTTTGGTTTGTAAGGGTTAACTCTGAATCATCCTCAGTAACATCTAACATGGCCAATGGAGTATCTCGGAGACTGCCAGGCTTTGACCTGCAGTTATGCCAGACAAATTAGCCCTTGAGATGTCAAAGACATCAGTCATTTCTGGAGCTGCCAATATGGCAGTCAACTCTTCATTGCACCCATCAGGTCTGAGCTGAAGTGAGGAGGCTAAAAAGAGCTAATTCCAATGTAACCCTGATATTTGCGGGGCTAGCAATCTGAATCCATGCCAGTCAGCCCAGTGTACATTCTTAATAACCTATAATTAAGTCACTACCTCGTTCCCAGAAACTAGTCTTGCAGAACCTGTTGCAGAGGCCATAAAACTCTGAACAGTACACTGCCCTAGAGGGAGGGTTATTAATGTTGGCACCAGGCCAGACCATCAGATATGACCTGGAGACCCCCCAACACCTGGGGGCCTTCTTGCAAGTCTCACAAAAAGGACAGGAAGCATAATCCATATTTGCAGGACAAAGACCCCAGGAAGATATAAAAGAGAAGCCCCCTGCATGTTACTTTACTAACATTTGGAAAGTTATTCCCTGAGTCCACCAGCGTAAATAACAGTGTCCCTCCTTTTCCTCAAAGCTTCGCTTGGATTTTTTCTGGTCTTCTGCAACAGAAGCAGATGCAGAACCACAGCTGTGTCTCTCATGTTGGCTGAGCCTATCCAGATTTTTAGTTCCTCACAGGTGAGTTTCTTGGTAAACTATGGGAGAGAAAGTGAGAAGCAACATGTAAATAAATTTTATATTGAAAATAAAATTATACTAAAACATGAAGCATCCTAAGGGTTAGATGTGAGATTATGAGTAAGCAAGGCTAGTTCTCAATGTCATTTTGGGAAGCAGATTCTATCACAGTGCTAGTAAGTGGAAGAAATTAGGCCATGGGCAAGAATTGCAGTCGAAGCATGTAGCCCTAGAATCTGTGCCTTTGAATCTATAATTCAAAGGATGGAATCTAAGCCTGGGCACACCAACCAAGAGCCACTCAGGAAAACATACATCATCATGGGAAGTTTCTACTTTTCTTCCTCCTATGATTCCTCTATAAATTGCTTAATTTATATATAATAACTGAACACTTTATATAAGTGTCCACCCTTTTCTGGTGGTCACATTAAAAGAAATCTTTGGAACCTGAGATCCTCCAATTCTGACAACACAAGTTATAATTCTAGATTGAACAACTCAACTTAAAAATATCCAAATGGATTGTATTTATATCAAAGTAAGTAACATATAAAACAACCACCAACCAGGAAGACCCAAAGAGGAAGTACATGGTTGTGCTTTGAAAGTCATAAACTTTTACAAGTGTAAGCAACACACTCTAGTGCATGGGTGTCCTTTATTTAGAGATCCTGCTCATTTTTTAAGTGGACATTAGCACTGCATTAAGTAGTGTGTACGCGGTTGGTTTTAATGCTTCAGCCTCTGTATGTGTAATCCTCAAGCTCAGAGCCTTCTCTTGTGGCTGTGGCCGTGAAGGCTCTGTGGTTTTTCTGTTCCAGGTGGATGTCCTCCCTGGGGAGGAGCATGACCATACTCTGGTGATCCTCTGTATCAGGCATCTCAAGGACCTGGACTTTATGGCTACTTTATGAAGTCCAATTTCAAGTGTTCTTGCAGCCTCATCATCTGCAAAGTTTTACTCTGGAACTGTAAACCTAAACACAATGAAACAGCAAAGCTAATGCCTTCTTATTTTTCCATTTAAGACAGGAAATTTACATTTATATTCATTCTCCAAAATTGCCCACATTGAGTGATCAAAACAAAAGCCACTCATCTTTCCACAGAGTTATACGCGATCATTATTGTGATGATTTAAAGGTGAGGGGAGCCTAAACAAAGAAACGATTGAAGCACAAAGGATATTCAGTTTTTGTTCAACTGTCCTTTCTTGATGCCCACAAGCAGTTAATTCACTTCAAAGAGCTAAATATGCACCATAAGATCTTATCAGGATAACTATTTTTAAAAGTCAAATAGGTTCTTTCAAGAATATAATTTAGGAATCTCTCCAGCTCAGGTAAAATCTGACCAGTCTGCAGCATTGAGTTGCAGATTACAAAATAGTTACAAATAAGTCAAGAATGTAGAACTCAGGTTCTACATAATGAAGCCATTTAATGAAATTTAGTTATGACTATCACGCTTTTTTATGTTTATCTCTTTCAAATGCCTATTAAATGGCTAAAGATATCTGTATTGACCAGATTTTACTGGGAAATTAAAGATTCTGTTTATTAACTGTTTTCTCTAGCAAGTCTGTTTTTGGTGTATGTTTGCCCTTTCAAGTATCTCTATGAATCCTGCTAAAATCTTTCACTCCATCTTCCTAATATTGTGGTCCCCTCAACTGGGCTGATCCTTGAACAAACCTATAGAAGCTACTTAAAAATACATATATGCAAGCACTTCTTGCAAATCAGAATCTTCAGGATTGTGGCCCTGGAATCTTAAATTAAAAAAAGAAAAGAGCTATAAAATATATAATTTTATTATTGGTTTTATGATCTCAATATCTGATGGCAATATTCTTTTGAAAGAGAGTTCTAGATACTTCCAGAGGTGACTGATGTGTTTGGCTAGAGAATTACATTTTTCCTTGAAGTCATTCACTATTTCTTTTACAGGAAAAATATTTATTCACAAATATAAGCTCTCCTAATTTTTACAGTTGACTATAACAAATTTTAAATTGACCAATAATTTCAAACATTTGTTGGTAATACATCTGACAAAGTGTATACATTTGATAGCAAAAGGACTTAATTATAATGTACAAACTCATTCTTTCATGTTAAATAGCATGTTTTGTTTTGATTGCAGCCTGCTATTTGGGAGGCACTAAGCAAAGAAGTTGGAAGACTAAGGTTGATAGGACAGTGTACCTGGGACCTTTTATTTTGACTATGAATCTTGTTCACCAATGTTGATGTACTTCTTAAGATCACACCCACTTTATGATCTGCCTGGTGTGCTCTTTGTTGTTGTTTTTTTGAATATTTTTTGTAATTTTTAAAATTGTTTCAATTAGTTTCAGGACATGCCTCTTAATTCCAGGAGTGTCTATTAGTTCTTCCCCATCATCTACTTTATTTCCAGTTTTCAGTAAGTACATTACCTCATAATGTTTTAAGGTTAGCCTAAATTTACTGTAAGGCCTTTCAAGGCCTTATATTTTTTACATCAGTTTTACTTTTGTTATGCCCAGAATTCAAGATCCCCAAGAAACCATGCCAGGGAGTCAGTCCGATGCAAAAGCAGAAGGTCCTTTATTGAGTTAGCTAACCCGACCCGGGCCTCCAGTCGACGCAGCGACCGGAAACCGAGTGCCACCCGTGAGAATAGTGAGGGGAGGGGAGCCGGCTGTGGGCCCTGCCGATTGGCCAGGCGCAAGTCGGGTCTTGTTAAATCCTGGGCGTGGCCAGCAGGGGCCTGGGCTCGGGAAGAAGGCACTTTTCTGAGCGCATGGCCTCTGCCCCATCACTTTTACAACTACAGTGCTAAAAAAAACCCAGCATTTCTCTTTTCAAAATATGATAAAAAGTACTATGGTGAATTTTTTTAAGGTTCAATAAATCTTTTAAATGTATTGAAAATCAAACTTGCACTTTATTGAAATGTAGCAAAGAAAGCCACTTGGAAATTAACTTACCTACCAAAGGCCAGAAATAATTTAACAGATTTTAAGGGGAAAAAACTTTGAGGTTTACCTTTAAGAGAAAAGCAAATTAAATCATGAGACTACCTCATCCAACCTGAAAGCCATAGTTTTGGTGTGTCCTTTCTGAAATGCATACTTCCAGGTCCCTCTGAAGGAGATGACATGAACCAGCACTGATCAGAAGACGTGAGGTTTCTGGTGACAAGAGGTCCTTGATTTCACCTTTGGGAAGGCAATCAGTAAGATCACACCTGGTAAGTCATGAAATATGAGTTATTTTCACTAGTTTTGTGTTGAATTGACATAAGTAACTGCCACTCAATATCTTCAGCTACACTAAAAAGATTTTTGAGCAAATATGTAAAGCACTCATATTTATTTAATAAATGAAGAACGTAGGCTGCAGAAGAAAACAAAGTGAGTGTATAGCCTATCTGCCTCCTTATGGCTACGTACAAAATTGTTGGTTAAGTTTTATTGTCTTACTCTATTAATAAATGCTGTTTCTCTACCTTTGGTAAAATTCTTACACTAATAATAACCTGAGTTCCAGCTAAAACAAAAACGTATGGGAAAGGCCCATGAAAATCTCCTGAGGAATGCTTACATATTTCCTTACACATACACTTACATGCACAATGTTAGAGTGGGGAGGACCTTCTTCAACAATCTGTACACCTTAGGAAGGTCAAAAAGTCTCCAGAAAAGGCCTTCTTTATCCTGGAGGTCTAAAAGGGGAGATTTTATATGATGAGGTTCCTAAAGGAGCTTCTGAAAAGGAAAACTAGAAGTTGCTGGGTTGGAGTGAGAATATAAATAGAAAAGTTGTAATTCTTTCTCCTGACAACTTAACTTATAGAATGTCTTGCCAATATCCGGAGGCCCAGATGCAATGTCTCTGGGCTGATAGGTGCAGTTCCAGTACAGCAGCCTAAAGAATTCCTACACAGAGAAGAGCAAACTTAAATAATTTGGCTGGTGTGTGGCTGATGTTTTATAGGGACCAGAAATGTTCCCACTTGCTTGAAAAGCCATCACTCTGTTCACATCAACATGGAAGTAAAATCCTCTAAGACATCAGTATATTTCTGTTGCCTGTTGTCATATAACTAGGAATGGAGTGGGGAGCAGGCAAAAAATGGGGTCAGGTGGGGTTCAAGTTCATAGAAAATAGAAATAAATTTACAGACCAGGACCTGTTTCTCAGAGTCTGTGAGGCACTTGACCCATTGGTTGTGTGTGTGTGTGTGTGTGTGTGTGTTTCCTGCCTTTTGCCCAACCGTTTGGTAAGCCTGCTACCTGGTAAATTGCATGGTCACCCTACAATCAAAAACATTTCTCTGGCTATGGCAGATTATTCTAATTGGATCCACATAATCCAAAAAACATGAAAGACAATTAGTTGAAGTGGCCCACCAAGCGTCTTTATAAGAGAGATCTTTTAAATTAGACACACTTGAGTTTTAACATGAACTTTGCCTTTTGTCATATATGTAGCTAACTTGACTTCTCTGAACCTAGTTATTAAATAGGTATAATAGCAGATACAACAATGTTGTTGTGTTAAATGTGATGATGATAATAAAGCCTCTAAATAGAAAAAGTATTCAACAATGTTTATCTTTCCTCCTCCTTTCTAGGGATTATGGATTTAACTCAAAGAAGAGTCACAGACTTGAGAAGAAAACTATCAGCCTCCCAAATTAATTCTATAAATGGGGAACTGAAGTCCTCCTAAAGACAGAGTCTAGGAATATGTTATACTTGAATGGCAATGGGTGGAAATGGAGTTAATCAGAAAACCCAATTTCTCCCAAAACACATAGCACTGCATACCAGTTAAATTCATTCCTTGCAAAGGTCTCTGAAAGACATCATAGTCATTTCAGGTGTGGCAGGTTAATGACAAAATTATTTTGGTCAGGAGATACTCTACATTTTTAAAATTATGTCACATTCATTCATTCATGCCATATTCATGGATTCCATGATATTTGTTGAAAGTCAAGTATCTGCCAGGTCTAGCATGAAGCATCACAGAGCCATGCTATAGGCTACTAGAAAGTTCAACGTGGTCTACTGATTCTCAATTTATTTTTCATCTGTTGTGTAAAGCTACCTATAACCTATTATAAATATCCACAGGTACTAATCTTTCCCCCTTATGAATTTAAGTCCTCATATTTAAAATTAGCTCATCGGCCTATGTAAGTAGATGTAAAAGTAACTTTCATGTGTAATACATTAACAACATTTAACGAAATCAGATAGATATTTGTAAAGCATTCTCTTTTTTTCATTGTTTGCTTGTTCAGCCTAGAAAAAATATATTGCTGGCAGTCTCACAGTTGGTCATAGGAGAACAATCACACCGGTATAGTTATGTTGTTTTTCTTTATTCTGATAAATAGAGAAAACACATGTAAACTATACAGCATATGAAATAATACACTGTACATAACAACTGGCAACAGTTAAAAGGTATTTAATATTTGAAAAAGCTATGTACATATTAAGTGTCTATCAAGGAAAAGCCAAAAGACATTCATTCACTTGAAGTTATCCGTGAAATAATTTGGTTGGCCCCTAATCCCAAATCCATATTTTTTTTGCTTTTAGATTAGAGACTGATTTCACATCAATGTTCAAGTCAATTCTAATGTCTTCTTAGGTCAGCAAGGAAAAGTGATCCCTCACACTTATTTCTAGCAGGTGGGCTTATTTTCTAGACCATGTACAATAAAACTAGACTATTGGGGACACTAGAGTTTCAGAAAAGATCTCTAGGGTGGCTTCTACATTGTCATTCCCAGTGGAGTACATGTCCACAATTCCCAGATGCCATGCTCAGAACTGTGTGCAAGTGGCTATGGAGTAGACTGGTAGAAATGAGTGTGGGTAGAAAGACAATGGAATTATAAATGGGTGGGGAAGACGGAGGTAGAAATGCTAAGAGCAAGATGGGGATAATGAACCAGGTGTCAGAGAAAGGTCAAGTCACCAAAGTCTTCTGCTGACCAATGTGAGAGAAAGTGAACTAAAGGGAGCTCCATATGCTTCCTATTAAATTTTATCTATTCACATGTGGTGGTTCCTTGATATCGATGGGACTATCATAATAGAAACCAATTGGACTGTCAAGGGCAAGAGACTTTGCCACTAAACAAGATGATGTCATTCTTCCTGATGACAAATAAGAATGGGTGATCAGCCCTGAACACGGTAGACTCAGGGAGTAGCTTTTCTACAATAGTGTTTTCTGAGACAGCAGCCGCCTCTGTGCCGTCCTCATTAACTTCTATGTACGAGTCGTGCATCAGTTTTGACAAAGATAAACGACCTCCTGAAGCTATGCCAGAGAAATCAGCTCTGGTTTCATCGAAGATATCTCTCAGCCCAAGGGCTTGTAAATAACGTTTAATTTCATATTTCTTCTCTATCTTGAACTGAGGAATAAACACCTTGACGTACTGATGCCTCATTTTTCTTGGGCTGCTCCATGTCATTAGATTTTTGAAGGTCAGTTGGTTTTCAATCTGTAGGAATATTCAAAAGGCAATTTAGAACCCCATGGCTAAAAAACAACTGCAAAGATATATGGCTTTTCATCATTATCCTCTCCCAGACACTATTTATGCGTAAGTATGTGAATGGGTCCTGGAGATTTTGGAAATAGGAAATGATTAAAACAAATAGTTCAAGCACTCTCATAAATCACATGCTTAATTTGCTCTGCTATGCCAAGGTGTGACTTAATTGTATCCCAGGGAATTTCTGTTCTCTGCCTACATATGAACATATATAGCCAAAGTGAAACAATGGTCCGGTGAAGGAACTAGGGAATCAGAGATCATCAGAGGGAGAAAGGAGCTCAGTAGTCATTTAAGTCAGTGTTGCCTGACCATTTTCTCAGGATGGGCAGCAAAGAAAATGATATTTGCATAGCTTGCAGAAGTAAACCAATGGAAGGAACCACGGGGGGACCTAAGGCAAGGAGCAGAGGGCTCCAGCCTCAAGGACCTGGGGGATCAATATCTTCCAGCACAGTCACCCA
The DNA here is from genome assembly GCF_014108235.1 of Myotis myotis. Classification (NCBI taxonomy): domain Eukaryota; kingdom Metazoa; phylum Chordata; class Mammalia; order Chiroptera; family Vespertilionidae; genus Myotis; species Myotis myotis. The sequence continues at coordinate 49,169,715 of NW_023416401.1, forward strand.
CACTATCAGGGAGGCTTGGATCCTAAATAACTCTCCTACTCGACACATGGGAGGACTGAAACTCAAGAGCATGTTGGGAGATGTGCCCGAAGTACATAGCTAGGAAACTTAGTTATATAGCTAGGAGCTTACATCTCTCTCCAACACCCTTGCTGACCCCAAATGACTCACATATTAAATTCACTAATTCCTGAGAACTGGTCATAGCTTATTCCAGACCTATAATGGGAAGATTTTTCATGTACATTGTTTCCAGATCTCATATATGGACATTTGTTCTCAAATTCAGGCTCACTGGAATCATAAACAGATTTTCACAGCTATTCATCCTTACCTGTATTCTTATCAAGAATCCAAATCTATAAGCAAATTTAGTCTTATTTAAATTTTCTATAAATTATCCAGTTTGAAGTTAACCTGTAATAACTTTTTATTCTATGTTAGTTTTTCTCATTTGGCCCAATGCAAAGCCAGCTTCCTCATTATTATTTAGTAATGTAGGATTATATAGTTATGTAGATTTAGTTAGTTATTAATACTAGACACCTAATGATCCACACATTAGAGCAATCTATTACAGAAAAAGACAACTCAGACAATAAGTACAAAAAGAAATCTATCTTTTGAGTTACCTACTGCTTGTTTTATCCAGGCTACTTTTTCTATCATTGCAGATTATTTGAAGTTAAAATAATTGATATGTGCTAAAATCTCATTGGTATAAATATCACCAAATAAATTATTCAATATGAATACCATATTTCATGCTGTTTCACTTTCAATTTAAAAACGCCAACTTCATGAATTTCATTTGTTGTTCATGTCAAATGAAGCATCTGGCACATTGTAGGTATTCAGCAAACAGTCCTTTTAATTGTAAGTACAGAGAAGGGACATGAAATCTAAGCTTCTAGGACTGCAGGCTGAAGACTAGCCAAATACATGAGGAGAAGAGGACAAAGGGCTGAAAGAGTGTTGGGATCTGAGATACAGTAACCATGCCTGGCTTACATAGCCACCACCACCTGCTCCTTGCACTGTGCTGGTCTGTTGCTATATATATATATATAATTGAATTTCAGAGAAAAAGGGAGAGGGAGAGAGAGATAAAAACATCCATGATGAGAGAGAATCATTGATCAGCTGCCCTTTACTGGGGATCGAGCCGGAAACCCAGGCATGTATCCTGATCGGGAATCGAACCATGACCTCTTGGTTCATAGGTCAATGCTCAACTACTTAGCCACACCGGCTGGTCTGGTCTGTTGATTTTGCTATATCACTCACTAGGCAGTTCCTAACCTGTGCTTTTCCTAGAGACACAGCCGCACAAAGTCAGATGATACATTTTAATTCTCAAAGGGCTATGACTTCAAAACGCCATCATATCATTCCTGCCTGAAAATGCTTATTCTATCAAAATTTCAATATACGTGAAAGACAGTTTTCATGGCCAAGGGCAAAGAACTCTGAAACTCATGCACTATTTCCTCCATAGCTGAGATTTGAGAGGATTCCAATTTTACAATTGTTTAAATAAAATTATGCTAAGCTGAGTTAAGGCAATCTCAACATCCATAACAATGCTTGGCACATGGTAGGTACTCATTAAATATTTGGCAAATAAATTAATAAGTGGGTAAATCTCTAGCATTCCAACAACCTGAAACCTTAAAACTGATAAATGAACACACAAGTACCAGCATCCTAAAAGTCGTCCCCAGCAGTGGAAGTGGGAGTGGTAACTTACTTCGGAGAGGCTTTCACTCCGAGGCAGCATGATGTACATGCTTATGCCACCCTGATATCTGAGTTCAAGAACTTGCATAGGTGGGTCCTGAATGACAGACAGATTGAACATCCGTTCTTGATACATCATGGCAACTGCTTTTCCAGGACACTGGAAGTCAAGTCACAAAAACATTTTAATGAGCCCACCTGTTTCACTTATTGACCAGGTACAAAAGAAAAAATGTTTCAGTTTTTGTTCAGTTGATCCTGTAGGTTTTCCCTCACATGTTACCATTGGTGCACATCTTCATGGTGAAAGCATCGACTTTAACTGCCTGAGTTTAAAACTCCTCAGCTGTGTGACCTTGGGCAAGTTACTGCACCTCTCTGTGCTTCCATTTCCTCCTCTAAATAATAAGGATAATGATAGTCTGTACTGCAAAGGATTGTTGTAAGGGTTATGACAGTTAATGTATCTAGTACTTGGAACATTGCCTTGCACTTAGTGCTTTATCTGAAATGTCTATATAATAAGTAATAAACAATTATTAAATAACATTATAATTTAAAATGACTGCTATAGATTTTTTCTCTCATCAGAAATAAAATGCAACCTAGTACTATGAAAATTACACAATTTAAGAATGAGGTCTTGTAAAAAAATTAACTTTTGTAAAATACATCACTCAGATTAACACAATAGGTCTAACCTTGAGGAATATAATTTGCAGATTTGGAAACACTGTAGAGGTGTCATAAACCACCTTTTTCTGAAATGATATTGTGATTCTGCAAAGTTGTCATCTTGCCTGTCATATCTCGCTTTAGTACAGGAAATTCTATAGGAGGAGGATAGATAATGATTTGTGCTGAAAGCAAAAGTCCTTTTCTCTCTGGAAAGGATATCCATTTTGACTGAAAGTTTGAACCTCATAAAGAACACACCTGAAGCATTAAAGCGGAAAAGGCACCTGCCTACAGAGACAGATCAGCTGAACTGAGCCTGGTGCGAATAGGGGCTGGATGTTACAGTCAAATATCACATTCCGTGCCGGGGCAAGGATCGCACAGCTGAGTCATGCTGGAGAAATACTGAAACAAGACTTTTTAGCAAAGAGGTCACTTCACCAAAACTGATGTCAGTGATATAGATTCCATAGTCTGTCAGATGCTCTATATCATAACTATATTATAAGGGACATGCAATCGGCAGGAAGATTATTTTAAACAGTTATTACATGTTAACACTTATGTAAGTAAAAACTTCTTTAGGAGCAAAAACCCACAAGCAGTGCAGGGGACAGGCACACAGTGTCTTCACGGAAGGAAATTAATCAATACAGTCTACGTGGGAGGTGCTGGAGGAAAGTGTGGAACAAAAGCTCACACCACACTCTGTTAACATGCCAGCGGTTCCTAAAATTATAGTGCTGCCTAATATTCTTCCTATTCAATTATGCAGATAATGTCTGTAGAGACAGCTGCATTCTTATTAGGATTTATTGCATTATTATGTTTTCCCATACAAATTTCAAACTATTTCTGTGCCCTCTCTTTGTTCCCATGGAGACACTTGCATTGTAAACTTGCTCCTCAAGGCTGTCTGAGGCCCCTGTAGTCAGGGACACAAGGCAGGGCTGGCTGCACTCCATGCAAAGGGCAGTCACCGAAATAAGCCAGAGGGTCAGCCTATTACCTTTCTATTCTGTTCTTGTGCCTTCTCCTTCCTCTCAAATATCTCCCAAATGCCTTCCTCCTGCCCTTCCTGTGGTTCTACTCTGCCTAGGCGGCCTTTTATCACCCACCTCCTTGCTCATCCAGTGACCTCTCATTTCTACCAGCATTCAGCTCTCCTGTGTCTTAAACTTCTGATGTGGGGAAATGTACAAAGAACATTTCAATTACATTTTCCACTTGAAAAATAAAACTAAGTTTAAAAGTTAAATCTGAATTTCTCTACCTCAGCTTAATAGACTGGGTGATTGAAAGGGAAATTAGAGGAGCTTTATGGAATCACTGTATTTCGCTTGTGAGGAACTCTGCAATGGTTAACTTGCTAAGACAAGGCAGCTTCTATAAGTCAAGGTGGGGACCCCGATCGGTATTTCTGACTCCAAGGCCTTTGATGTTTCTACTATACTAAGGTTATTATGTACAAATTGGTTGAAATTTTTTTTTAAGAATATATATTTTAGAAGGTTGTTTTAAATCAAGGAGAATTAAATTAAGGAACAGGTATAACCAATATTTGGAAAATCATAACTTTATTAAACACAATTTTATGTTTTATAAAATGAAACACATATTTGCCTTAACTCGGAGAAAATCATTGATAATAAATGATTCTGTGCACCCTGCAGTTAGAATCATGAAAAATAAAACCTAGACTTTAGTCATATTTTCTTCTTACAGGCCCCCTACTGGAATGCTTTCAAATAAATTCGTATGTCATTCTTTTTCTCAATTTCAAATATATTTTAAGAAATATCAATTTACAGAGCACCTCCAGTTGTATTCTATAACCTGCATTAGCAGGAAAATAGAAAGTTTATCTTATAAGTACTTGACTGTATAATATTGTTAACACTGTAGAAAATGAGTGAAGAACTGCTGAGCCCAGCCTCTGTCTATGTAAACACCACAATTGCTGTTAAGAAATACTATCAGCAAAATACTTCCTAAGTTAAACAGATCCCCATACCTGGGGAGATTTGAAACGGCAGCGCATGGTGTCACTCTTGGTAAAGGCCGACTCCCACTTGCCTTTGAAGTACACAGCGTTCACCAGCACCATGACCGCCGATGAACTGATGCTACCTTCACTAATGATGTTCTTGATCTTGCCTTTGGAGAAATAAATTGAGAAAAAAATGTCAATTTTTTAATGTAAGTTTTTTTAAAAAAAAATTAAGATGAAATAAGCATATTTTTCTTATCACATAGTTATTGTAATAATTTATGAGCGATTACTCTGTCAAGCATTTTTTAAATGCTGTATATGCAGTATTTAGTTTAATCCTCACAAAATCCCTGTGAAGCGGGACTGCAATTATCAAAGAGACTTGGGCAGAGAGAGGTTAAGTAGTTTGTACAGAGTCACACAACAAGAAATACTAGCAAGAGGATTCTGACCCAGGAAGATAATTCCCAGATCCCCTCCCTATTCACAGGCACCAAAATGCCTTTATTGAATTGACCAGGCCACAACATCCAAGTGTAATTTTTACACGTTCCAGCGAAAGAGCGAACTCCTTCCTTCATTCCACATTAACCAGATTTTTGCATTTAGCTCTGGATGCTTGAATCACAACAGTGAAAGACAGTCCATATCATCATTAGGCTCACACTCCAGAACAGAGAAGGCAATAACCAACACAATAAAGGCCCCTGGTGTCATAGCTACATGCGCAGTATGCTGGGTCACAGGCTAGAGGCACTCGTCTCTGGCTCGGTGGCCTGCTGAGGTGAGGGCAAGGTGTGGACTGGGAGAACGTCCATAAAGCCAGGACTTTTTATTCAGACATGGAAGCCTGGGAGAGCAGTGTGTTTGGGGCAACCCTAACACATTCTGATGCCATAGGAAGAGTAAAGCTGGAGAAGTTGGAGGCAGGGGCCAGATAACGAAGAGCCTTCAATGTCTGCTAAGAATTTTGGATTACCCTGAAGGCAGTGGAGAATTCTTGTTCACTATTCATTGGAAGACAAGAAAGGGAATGGTTTTGATGAATCAGATTTGTCTTACAAAAGGATGGCTCTGGTAGTGTGTGGAGGATGCGGAGCGATAGAACCTACGTGGTTTTGTTATAACATTGGCAGTATTTGAAGTGTTCCCCCAAGTGACATTGAGTTCATATGCTTATCAAAATGAGAATAATTATATATGTATTTTTGCATGGAAAAGGAAAGAACAGAAATAAATAAATGGTCAAAATTGAGAAAAGTATTAGTAATCTCATACCTTTAAATACTAAATAGTAAATAGAAGCTCACTCAGTTATTAAAAAAGTAATTGTGTAGTTTCTCTTGATGTATGAATGGTATATTTGAAACATGTGGTAGCTCATGGTCAAAGTCACCCTCTACTGATGTAATGATGAATTATGACTAAAAGAATATTGAGACACTGTATTCTTGTTTGCAGGACTAATTGTACGTTGTTGAATGTTTGCATTTAACAGTACAAATCACATGTCTCGTATTTCGAACACAGAGCCAGCCTCATCAAATACATGTATATTGTTCAAAGGATAAAACAAAGCCAAGCATTAGGTAAAGAAATGGCTGACTTTGGAGTCAGTCAATTAACAAAACAACAAGGAATAAATGTCCTTATTTGCTTTGTGCAGAACATTAGCTGTGATTCTGTGTTAAGTTGTGAAAGAGACTTACCTATAAAGAGATTTACTTTTTTTTAAAGGCACTACCTGTGCCCCATATACTATTTTGATAAAGAAAAATAATGTTTAAATTAAAGATAAAGTATGAATCCCTTTTAAAACACAATGATATGAAATATATTTCTTAGACAGTAGGATGTCATAATTTTAATCAGACCCTTCAGCCCAAGAAGGAACAGTAAGATGCTAGGTTGATCATTAGAATGAAATATGTTGTGGTCATTAAACAATGTCCTATAAACTGCTCTTAATCTTGTTCACTAGCCAGGCATAAGATATTGAGGATAACAGAGTAAACTACCTTAACTTATAACTAATTTATGAAATGGCCATAATAAAATTTATTGGTCTCACAAGATTATTTTCCAATCAAATGAGATCATGCAATAGCCAAGACTTCTTAAAAGCATAAAGCATTATTAAGATTGCTCAACACCACATTACAGACAGATACTAAAGCAATTTTAAATAACAATCATCATTGCTTTGGGTCAGGAAAAGCAGTGCCTTCTGTGTACAAAACACACCCAATTGTAATGTTGACAGTTCTCAACATTCACATATAACTGACCTGTGGAAAAATTGAGCATTGCACTCACCATGTGTCTCATTTCTAATCCAGCTATTAATTTTATATCTGGCATCTTCTACAGCATTTGTAAAGTCAACTCGTTCCACTTTGGCATTGTATAATTTTTCAACACACCTAATATATTCCTATAAATACAAATAATATACAGTTCTGTAAGTAATATACAGTTCTTATATTTCCAAATCACCACCAACTAAGCATATAAGAAATATATTCCTGAATTTGTCTCTTTATTTTTACTACCCTACTCAAGGATTTGTTCTTGCCTCAAAAATAATGAAATGCAGCTAGAAATATATAAATATAGCTAGAAGAGGAGCTGGAGAACTCATGCTGACTGATAAACTTATATTTATCTGAAATGTATTGAGGGGACTAACAGAGATTATGGCTAATGCCCACCTCCTTGCCTTTACCGCTGCTTTGTCATCATAAATACTTCAAGAGCCTCCAAACTTGTCTCCCTTGCTGATATTACCCCCATCCTACTGAAAACATGTCAAGTCTACTTCCTGCACTTAAGATAAAGCCCAAATCTCTGGATCTGGCCTGCAAGGCTCTGCTGATCTGCACCCACTTCCCTATTTCTAGCCACTGTCCCCTTCACACTCTGCTCCCTAGCCAGACTCAACTACAGGAAGCTCTCAGAAGTGCCATGTGTCCTGTCTCTCTGGAGGCCTTTGAACAACATTCATTCTGCCTGGAATGTCCCCTAGTTCTCGTGGTTATGTCTTACGCATTTTCTAGTTTCAAGCATAGATGCCCTTCCTTGATAGCAGTATTCCCTGAACCTTCTTATGTCCTCCAATAGTCCCTGTTATCATACACATCTTACTTACATATGAGATTTCCCGAGCCCCTCACAAAAGAGTAAATTCTGTAAAGTCAGGACAATATATGCCTTAGTTATTATTGTGTTCCCAGTCCCTGGCACATTGTCTTGCACATAATAGGTACTCAAGAAATATTTGTTGTTTTTAGTAAATATAAATCATAGCAATCTAATTTATCAACATACCAACAATCAACAAATACACACATGTACATTTTCAGGGAAATCTATGTATATAAAAAGCCAGCGATTGGAACGCCGGAACGACCAGAATGGCTGGAACGACCCATCACTATAATGCCCACTGTGGCCGGCCAACTGGCCCGATCGGGGGTGGAGCCAGCCAGTCAACCTCCTGGCCACCCCAACTGCCCCACCCATGCTCACCCCCCCATAGGGGGTGGGGCAGGCCAACCGCCCACAGCCCCTCCCCGCCTAGTCGGCCCAGCCCCTGATTGGCCCCCATCAGAGTGGGCGAGCCAGATCCCATCCACGCACAAATTCATGCATCAGGCCTCTAGTATTTTCATAAATAGGGAAAATAAGATTCATTACAAGTCATATGTATTGTCAAGACATATCCTGATAAATTTTACAGGATTTTCAACCCTAATAATGAGGATTGGTTATTTATCCACTATCTGACTGCAGGATAATATTACCTCTATAAAGAAGGCTTTATGTGTAATTTCCATAAATGAGGCTCTTTCCATCTTCTGATTAATCCATCCATCAATCCATTTATCCATCTATCCATTTTGAAACTAGCTACACAGAATAGTTTTAAGAACCAATCCCTGGCTTGATGATTTGACGACTGCACAGCATCAACACTTTCGGTAAATTCTAGAAAAGCTTTGGGTCACCAAAAATACGTCTGTGTGTGTGTGTGTGATACATATAATTTTTGAGTAGTCCAGCTAGTATGTCTTGCCAATCTCCTTCAAGCCCTGCTGCTTATGTCCCTACAAGAATACATGAAACACAAATAACAAAGAATAAAACTATTGAGGATTGACTGTCTGTCCATATGTTTATTGGCCATTTAAATATGTTCTTTTGTAAAATGTCAGTTCAAGATTTTCTACTGGGTTGTTTGTGTTTTTCTTATTGTTTTGTAGGAGTTTTTGGATATGGATCTCAGTTTTTTTATTCTTATATGTATTGCAAATACGTTCTGTCACTGTGGCTTGCCATTTTACTCTCTATATGATGTCCTTTAATGAAAACAAATTCTTAATTCTAATGCCATCTATCCTGTCTGCTTTATCCTATATGATTAGTGCTTTATATATCCCAAAACAAAGATTAAAAAACATTTGCTTATCCAAGGTCTTAAGAATAATCTATATTTATCTACTAAATATTTTGATTTTTCATCATTTACATTTATATCTATGATCCACGTGGAATTGATTCTTTTGTATATGGATAGGTGATAAGATACATTTTTTTTGTTATGGCATTTATTACAATGCCATTTATTACAAATATCATCCCTTAGAATTGCTCTGCAGAGTCACATTTATCATAAATCCAGGGTCTCTATGCATCTGTTTCAGGATTCTCTACTGTGTTCCACTGGTCAACTGCCTATCTTTGCAAAAATGCCAGAAAATCTTAATTATTGTAGCTTTTAAGCCTTAATTTCCAGTAATGTAAATCCTCTGGGTGTTTTTATTTCCTTTCTTCACAGTTAACTTTTTTCTTAATTCTTTGCATTTCCATGTAAATTTTAAAATCAGATCTTAAGTTTATCCAAAATCAATTGCTTTGAATCTATAAATAGACATCTTTATAATATTGAGTATTCTATGCATAAACAAAATGTATCCTTTGTTTCTAAATCCTTCTTTCTCTTATCAACTTTTTTATTTGTGGACATCTTTCATTAGATTTATTCCCAGGTATTTAATATAGATGTTATTTTTTATTTTATTTTTAAATTATAAATAAAAGAGAAATGCAACTTAATTTGTATTCTAAACTTGCTAAATTCACTATTAAATCTAATAACTGATTTCTAAAATCTTTTAGATTTTCTACACAGTTGTTATCTGTGAACAATGATGATTTTATTTCCTCCTTCCCAATCCAAATCAATTTTACTTCTTTTTCTTTCTGCCTGTTACTTCTACTTCAATGTTTGTATTGGCTATGACTCCAATAAAATGTTTATGGAAATGTTACAAAAAACGTTCTTGTCTTGTTCTTGGCATTAAGGCAAAAATATTTGGAATTTTACCAAAAACATTTTATGTAGAAAATTTATTTTCTAGTTTGTGAGAATTTTATTTTCTACATCTATTGAATTGGTGTCAAGTTCTTTCTCCTTTAATCGCCCAATGTAGTGAATTACATTTATTGATTTTTAAATGTTAACTCAACATTGAATCCTGTAGTTATTTCTGCATCCTCTCTATATCTTGAATGATTCTTTTCACTTTGTCAGAGCTCAGGAAATGGTTGTTGCATATTGAATGAAGATGGTACATTAGTAACACTTTAGTTTAGCTGCCACAAAAATACTATGCACGATTTCCATTTTCAATGCATATTGTAGATTAAAAATTACAAGCTCAACCATGAGAGTTGAGAGCCATAGAGACTATTAAGTATAATTCCTTCATTATATCAACCAGAAAACTGAGGTTTAGACATATCAACATTATTGAAGGACAAAAAGCAATAAAGTGACAGAGTTAGGACTCAGGTAAACCTGACCCTTAACCTGGCACTCCTCATTCTACCTTTAAATGCCTTTAAAAAAATTAATATGGGATTCAGTTATTTGGGAGGGCCCTTGATTACATATCGTACTGCAGGGTTTCAGATTGGGAAAGAGAGTTCCTCTGATTCTCCTTGTCTTCTTATAGACTATGGTTCTTGCTTCGTTCCATCAAGGACTGTCTTCTTCAATCAGTGGCCTGGGTGATACTCTTCTCTGTGGTCTGTGTTGATGCAATCACCTGGTTGAATTGTTGAATTAGAGATTTTTTTATTGTGTGCGTTCCTATGAATGAAGGGGTAACTGAGATTTCCTCATTCTGTGACCAATAAAAGAGTTTTCTCTCTTTTTAAAATTGAATAATAAATAGATTTCATCATTCAAAGTTCCATTGTGGTATCATGATGCTTAGACTGTTACTCATCTCTTGATTTTGAAAATATCCGATGGTCATTAAGTTGTCGTGGGAAGAGCCCTTGTTGCAGTAAAACCAACTGGGTGAATTCTACATGCTAACCTTCAGTTTCCTATACATTTAATGAAGATCAAGTGCATAGCTTTTGATTTGTAAGAATCAACTGCTCTATAAATGCCACGATGTCATCATCTTCATGTTACCAAATCATGAGCAGACTTTCAATGTCTCCATTTTTCCAAGTTCTTGATCAGCTCTCACCTTTATTGTGCTTCTAGGTGCCTTGCTCTATACACACACTGAGGGCCAGAAAAGGGAACATGGGAGCCTACTATAAATAGTAGCATGATAGACATGTCAACTTCCAATTGAAGAGAGTTGGCAGTCCTTCAGGGACACAGCAGTTTGCGTGTGAATAGAGACATAAAATGTGGGGATGAACATACAGGGCGGCCTCTGGAACACTTGTCTGGGATTCTTTGGATAAGATTGAAAAACAGCATGGCCTAATGCTTCATAATTGGCAGGCTGGCAAAAGATTTGGGAGTGGTGCTGGAAAGGGGCAAAGAATGTGAGTGGGTGACAGCAGAGAACACAGTAATGGTTGGGTGGAACACAGAGTGCTGGGAAGATGCAAGTAGGAATTAGTCCGGAGTTGTCACAGAGGTGCAGTTTTATAGTTGTCTCAGAACTAGAAAATTAAAAGGGAGAACAAACATGCCCAGAGAAACATGGCCACTGTGTCTGCTTGAATAGCACTAACCAGCTTCTGGGTGTCACAGCAATGATGGTTCTAGGGGCTGAGCATAGAAATATATAGAGTGAATTTTTATCTCATTGGTATTTGGATGAGAAGATACTAGGATGAATAAATTGATAATACAGACACCAAATAGTAATATTAAAGTTTAGTCTGCTGACCTCAAGAAAACCTACCCCCCCCCCCCACACACACACACACACACACACCTCTGTGTCAAGTCTTAACTGCTCCTCTGCCAATGGCTGGTCTCATCTCTACTACCGGGAACTCTTTTTTATAAATGATTTTACTGAAAAGATAAGTAAGTCAGTCCTTTAAGGAGAAATGAAAGGCATGGCTGAGAAAAAAGGAGGTGAATTCAACACTGGAGATGCAAAACTATGCCAGTAGACGCAAAGCCCAGAGGGAAAAATGACAGACTTTTCCCCTGCTGCCCAAGGACAACCCTAAGTAGGCTCTCTGTTTTCCCACCCCAATGACAGGTCCACATCACATCCAAGGGACATGTTCTCTTTGGTTTGGGAGCCTGTCCATCTAGTGACCCTGAATATGTGGATCACTCGTGTGAAGTAAAGTTGTACTTTGAAAGCAGGTGATGATATTTTGAATACACCTGGGAACATAATTAGTAGTGGCAAGAAAGAAAACACCTTTGTATGGCTGAGTAGAAAGATGCAAGCTTTTATTCAGATGCTGGATTGAATAAGACGCAGATCCAGAATGAAAATAGCCTTCTAAGACAGGAGGCTGAACTTACCTCATGAAAGTCAAACATTTTTTCTGCAAAAAGACCACTGGCAATGCTGAGTTCGTATTCCTTGTGGAATGTGTTTATATCAGAGAGAATTCTTTTCAGTTGAAATTGGAGTCCTGGCTGTTATTTAAAAGATTAATTAAAATGTAGTATTGGACTGAAAAGATATGCATACTCTTTAGGATATAAACCATGTATATTGTACAATAAAATAATTGAAAAATAATGGCACTATAAAAGCATCAAATAATGCCATATAAACCTACAATTTCTTACCCTTTCTCACAGTAGTGTCTGTGATTAAAGTGAATTAAAGGATTTACTAAAGTAAATGATTAACCTTAGAATAAAATTATTAACAGAAGATAATGAATTTGCCTACTATGTTCACTTAATAATTCATTTTACCAATGTAAGTTGGCTGTGAATATCAAAGATAAAAGTAACACATTTAGTTCCACACTTCCTTGCCCAAATCTGGCCAATACACAAGTAAAACATATTGGTAAATTAATAATCAACAAAGATATTATTTAAAAAATCATATTTGAAATATTCACAATATGGAAATCTGAGTGAAACATGTTCTTTTGCTTAAAAGGACAGGGAGCATAATTAAATGTGTCAGTGAGACAGGAATTTTTCTAAACTTAGATTTAGAGTATGTTTTCCTAGAAGAAAACATTGTCTTTACCTGAGTATTAGGAGAGTTTCCATGTCCTGACATGGTATTGGTGTGAAGTACCTGCAAACAGGGACAAGGAAAACAGCAAGTCAGGCTGAACAAGAAGGAACCTGGGGAAATAAAATAAGGTATGGAGACTTCATTGGTAGTGTGTGTGTGTGTGTGTGTGTGAGAGAGAGAGAGAGAGAGAGAGAGAGAGAGAGAGAGAGAGAGAGACTCATTACTAATCTTGAATAATAATATGAGATGGAATGAGAAATAAGGTAAAATCAACAAGGCAGATTTATACAAATTAGTAGTCAATTTATAATTCACAAGTGAGATCTTTGCAGTCTGAGTGTCATTTTTCCCTCTAATTCTATGATGTTATAGAGCATGAAGAACATCAGCCCCCTTTCTCATTTTGCTTTGGCCAAACACAAAGATTTTCAGTGCCTTAAAGTATACTGTGGGGAGGGAGGGGGTGTGGTAAGAGATCAACCAAAGGACTTGTATGTAAGCATATAAGCATAACCAATGGACACAGACAGTAGGTGGGCGAGGGCATGTGCTGAGGGGCAGGAACAGCTGGGGAGAGGTCAATGGGGGGAAAAGGAGATATATGTAATCTTTTCAACAATAAAGAATTTAATTTTTTAAAAAATTAAAGAATATTACAGTTATCTCTTTCCAAGTGATAAGAGTTGTGAAGGTCCTTAAACAATTCTGTTTCACAACTTTTGGGTCAACTTCATTGTGATTATGACTCCTCCATTGGTGAACATGGAGCTAGTAACTTGTCTAAGAGAAGATGGTTCAATGAAGACCTTCCATTTCCATGGAATCATTTAATTTTTTGTTACAAGGAGAGGAAATAAAAGCATGAGTCTTTATAAGTTGGATTATGTCATTATCATTTTTTTCATTCTGCAATGTAACATTTATATAAGAAAGTGGATGAAGTTTACCTGTCAGTGTCCCCAAAATGAAAACAAAAAGGTTGCAAAGAGAAGCTATCACCATAAATCACCTCAGCATAGGATGGAGAGGGAGAGAAGCAATAGCCAGTGTGTCCCCCAAGCTTGAACTTAGCTGGTCCCTTATGTGCCTTTCCTCCCTAAGAGGTGGTCTGGGATGGGAGGTTCAAAACAGCTTAAGGAGAAATACTTAAGCAACAGGAGGGGGAGAAAGCACTTGAAGTCATAGTTATTAATGTGTAATCGTGAGGAAAATATAAATGCCTTTGTGGAAAAACCTTTTGAATGATGTCTGTCCCTCAGTTTTAAACATTTTACTCACTCCATCATGAAAAGAACCTAGTAATTAATGTGAAGCCTAGCAAGGAGAAATAAAAGCTCTTACTTTTTGGCCAAAATTCTTCCTAAAGTCAGACTAACTTTTTTAAATGTTCTGTAGTTTTCTTTAAAAAAAAAAAATAAGAAGAAGAAAAGAAAGGTCCTAACATCATTATTGCATAGATTGGCAAATGGAAGTAAATGAATGTACTAGAAAAATAAAAGAACATCATAAAGTGTCAAGACTCAATGACCCCAATATCTTTTCTGAGCTAACTTTGTGGGACCTAGACAATATAAAAAGTATATGAATCTCCAGAAATTATTCTTCTTTACTTTTGAGAAAAACTCTAATAGCACCAATATTTAATATTATTCTTTAATTATTTCTAACTAGTGGCCCGGTGCACAAAAATTTGTGCACTCGGGGGGGGTCCCTCAGCCTGCCCTGTGCCCTCTCACAGTCTAGGACCCCTCTGGGGATGACTACCTGCTGGCTTAGGCCCACTCCCCAGGGAATTGGGCCTAAGCTGGCAGTCAGACATCCCTTTGGCAGCCTGGGAACCCTCGGGGGATGTCCACTTGCCAGCGGGGAGCAGGCCTAAGCTGAAGTTGGACATCCTTAGCACTGCTGAGGAGGCAGGCGAGGCTCCCACCACCACCGCTATACTGGCAGCCATCAGCCTGGCTTGTGGCTGAGCAGAGCTCCCCCTGTGGGAGTGCACTGACCACCAGGGGCTGCTCCTGCATTGAGTGTCTGCCCCTGGTGGTCAGTGTGTGTCATAGTGACCAGTCATTCCCAATCGTTCTGCTGTTAGGGTCAATTTGCATATTACCCTTTTATTATATAGGATTTTACTCCACTTTGAGACTAATTTGGTTGTTTTTTCTGACGTTTATAATTCGTTTTTAGTAAAGTAGACTGATATGATATTAAGGCAGTACATATCTGTTTCCATATTTTTCAGAATTTTAAGAAATTACAGGTCCAATAATAAAACCACTATAGCTAAAGATGAATAATAATACTAACATTACTTAAATGTGTTCAATATTAAATAAAATTTCAAAGGGCATATTTACCATAATTTGAAATGCTAAGAGTCCTATATTTTCAAATACTCTAGTGTCCCTATTTAAGAAAATCAGAGTTTCTTTTTTAAAATAACTGGTAACAAATATGCTCAGATGATGGCAAAAAGGAAAATTATGAACCTATACAATGTAAGAGATTTCAGGATATTAGGATTGAAGGTAAAAAAAAAAAAAGATACTATGAGTTACCTGTATCCCAATGACTTCTACCTGTATTTTCATGCCAAATTACAAAACTATTATATCTTCCCACAGAAGTGGTAGGCTAAAGAATATATTATAGTAATTATTTTTATAATGTTTTTGGTAAAACACAATTGTGTTTTAGAAAATTTAAATTTGTATAACTTTTAAATGATATTGTAATATGAAGACATGATTTAGGATAAAAAGTTATGATCTACTATACCTCAATGGAAATGTTATATGAGAGATGAGAGGGGCAAGAAGCTCCAAAAAAAGGAAATAGATTTTTTTTACATTAAAACAAGAAAATACAGTTATGCCCTAACCGGTTTTGGCTCAGTGGATAGAGCGTCAGCCTGGAGACTGAAGGGTCCCAGGTTTGATTCAGGTCAAGGGCATGTACCTTGGTTGCAGGCACATCCCCAGTAGGGGGTGTGCAGGAGGCAGCTGATCGATGTTTCTCTCTCATTGATGTTTCTAACTCTCTATCCCTCTCCCTTCTTCTCTGTAAAAAAAAATCAATAAAATATATTTTTAAAAGAAAATACAGTTATATTATAGCTAAATAAAAGAATATGAAACTGAACACATGACCTTGTAAATCAATATACTTTTTTTGGTTCTTTCACTCAATGGCAAGCAGCTTCCAGGCCACCTTAACTCCATGAAACCTCACTTAGACCGATTCTGGGCTTTAATACTATTATCTAGTAAAAGGACCAAGCTTTGCAGAGATTAGCTGGCCTTTCTTTGAGCCAAGAAAATTAAAGGCAGGTCCAGAAAATCTCGTTGTCAGTAAGCAAAGATATTTCAGAATCATCTGGAAGAACTTATTTAAAAAATAGTTTAAAGGGATTTGTATTGGCCCAACTGTGACCACTTGAACATCAAAAGAAAAAAGACTTTGGTCCATGGTAGTACTTAGAAGAGACATATAGATGGATGCCATAATGGGAGGAACTGGTGAATGAAAGGCGTGACAATGGCTTCCACATGTAGCCTGGTGTCTCTCCTGCTACTAAATTTCATTGACAAAGTGTGGGAAACCATGACCATGTCACTTCCCTGTGCAGCCTGGCTCAGGGCAGCATACGAGAGTGAGTTAATAAGCACTTTCTAAAGGTGGTAGTGACAATGTGATGACCATTCAGGGAGGCTGTTATTACCTGGAATGCCCTATTATGTTCTTTGTGCCCAGGTGACTAGCATTTCAACTAGGACTTCATTGCTATCTCCTTAGAGCTTTTCTTTCTCACCCATATCTACTCAAGCAGTGGTTCCCAAACTTTTGTGTGCACCTAGGGAGCTTGTTTAACACAGACTGCTGGGATCCATCCCCATGGTTTCTACTTCAGTGGCATTTTCATTTCTAACAAGTCCTCTAAGTGACACCACTGGGCTGGGAAACACACTTTGAGAACATGTTCTAAGATAAAAACAAAACAACAACAACAATAACAAAAAACCAACACTGCAGTTTTGGAAGCATTCTTGCTATCTCCCAGCTGACAAACAAGGGCTGCGAGCTGTGTGCATTCCTCACACCTGGAGAGAGGCTCATTGATATGTCCTCACTTAGCTGGGACCATTGCAATCAAATATTTGGGGGGTTGGGGAGAGGACAAGTTGCCCTAAAGATTCATTGCAGAAACCACAACTGAGACTGACCTTATCCATCTGAGCAGCACCGTCACCTCGTGCACCCAAGCGGACCACGGCCAGGGCAGTGAAGATGCTCAGAGAGGAAATGAAGACATTTCCACTTCCTTGGTTGTTATCCATCTCTCGGAATAGATTGAAGCAAAATTCTGCATTTACTGCAGCAAGGGAGGCCATCATGAAATGGAGTGTCGCCTGGAGGAGAATAAGGAAACAAAATGAGTTCCAAGTGTATTTTTTGTGAATATAATGGGTTGTATATTCTTTTACTTTTTAAAAGCTTCATTTCTTCAGCTTTGGATGTAACTATCAAATAACTTAGAACAACAACAAAAAAAAGTTCCTTTGGTCCAGTATTCTTACTGCCAACACTAAAACCCTCTCTTCTGGCAACCATATTATGTAACACTCTTTTTTTTCACATTGATATTCTCTAGTGCAATGCTTCTGTACTTCTGCCCATAGTCTCATATTCTTATCTAGGACATATTCCTATTTCTCCTTGATGTGGCATTTCTATCCAGTGGCCTCTGATATTTTCAATTTTATTGAATTTATTGAGGTGACACTGGTTAACAATATTATACAAGTTTCAGGTGCACAGTTTTACAACACATCATCTGTACACTGTATTGTGTGTTCACCACCCCAAGTCAAGTCTCCATCCATCACCATTTGTCCCCCTATTGCCCCGTCCATCATTCCCACTCAACTGCCCCCGCCCCCGCATTTTAAAGTCCTAAGCAGACACATTCATGGGCCTATTCTAAAATCACCCCAGGTTTCTAAGCTGTTTGCAGTAAAATAAATAATACAACATTAGACAGTCTATTAAAGGGGCTATAGTCCTAGAGATTTAACAGAATTTCCCTACCCATTGCCTCCATCATGGTCTGCATACACATTCTTAGAATAATCATACATCCTAACTTTCTTTAGGACCATCCTAATTCAAATATTATGCATCCTCTGTCCTATAAGTGTATTTATTATTTTCTGCTTATTTTGGGAATGGAAATGTAATTACCATTTTATGTATCACAAACATTCATAAGACTTTCCAACACAGAGTTCTATCTCTTACTAGAGAACCTAAGGTATAATAGCAAATGTAGAATCCAGAATGAAAATGGCATTATCTGAATTCTTGATAATGTTGTTACTGTCCCCACAATGGACTTCTTCAGGAAACTGTTTTGGTATTTCTTTACATACTTTCTCCATCGCCACAGTAGAAGTTGTCCCAGACTATATGAATTAACATGAATACTTTCATTATTCCTCCTGTATATTCTGTGGCATCACATCTGATGGTGTGGCAGTTCCCAAGAGACGGGGACCCTTAAGGGACTCAGTCCTAATTCCAACAATGTTGCTAATAGTTATGTGACCTGGGTCAAGTCTTTAACCTCTCTGAGCTTTTCAGTTTCATCATATTCAATGAGATGATCAATTGACAGGACAGAAAAACATGTGTTCTTCTACGTTTACACCTATAAGAGGACCACACCATAACATCAGGGCATTTGGAGCGAAGGGACAGGGAATGGGGTGGAAACAAAAGAAGGTCAGAAGGAGGGACATACAAGTTGTTTGAAAGAAGAATATTCTAAAATTATCACCTAACTGACTTTGTTGAAGCCACAAAAATGTAATGCCTTTTAAAATTAAAAATGACATTAACATAAGTTTTCAATTTCTATTTTAACAAATAGGAGCTTGAGTTTAAAAATAAAATTGAGAAACATCTCTATAAAATGCCTGACTCACTATAGATGAAAGCTGCTACATTCCTTATTCTCTAGTAAATGCTAACAATCTGTTCTGTCCTGAAAACCAACAAATTGGAGATTTCCAGTGTGTTTGAGAACCCCATATTCTGCCCATTGGAATTTCAAGCCCTGAGACATCACCAAGGCACAAGGTCATAAATGAGACTGTCTTTCAAGGTCAAATTCAGCACCTGTCAATTCCAGGTAAGTCCTGCTCTATAATTATAACCCCAGGAATACAGGGTGAGAAAATCACACTCCACACAAATTTTACTCTAAGAAAGAACACCTATGTTCTTTTAATAGCTCCCTGAAAAATATTTAACTAATTTCACATTGAACCCAGTGAGCAATATTGATAGTGTCTAAAGTCCCCAAACTTTTCAGGTACTCAAAATCATATTTTATATCTGAAATATAAGTATTGTTTCTAAAATATGAAAAATGGTAAAATTAAAATTAATGAGCATAGAAGTAAATACACTAATTTGAAGCATAAGTTGATTTTTATATTGTTTAACAGTCATAAAAATTTCTTTAATTTTGGGGAGAAATTCTGAGCTAGATTATCTTGAAACAATTTCTAAGACTTCATGTTGCTTGCTGAAAATCATAGTATCTATACTAATAAAAGGGTAATATGCTAATTAGGGCAGGTGTCTTCTGGACTTCCATTCGGATGTCCATCCGGACAAAGCCACAGCGGGTGTGAGGACCAGGGCTCAGGCAGCCGTGGGCTCAAGCAGTCTTGAGTCCCGGTGGCAGCGACGCCCAAGGCTCAGGCCTTGAAGCAGCCATGGCTGGCAGTGGCAGGAGCAGCAGGGTGTTGGAGGCAGCGCCTTCCCTGATCAGCCGGTTGCCTCCACAGAGGGAGACCAGACTGTGGCTTAGGCCTGCTCCCCACAGGGACAGTAGGACATTACCTGAGGGCTCCCAGACTGTGAAAGGGGGCAAGCTGAACTGAGGGACTCCGCCAGCGCACAAATTTTCATGCACCAGGTCTCTAGTATGAAATAAATGACTCTTAGGAAACTAACATTCAATGCAAAGTCATAATAATCCTTTTAAACTATTTACAGTGAAAATTATATTTAAGAGAGAATTGTGGGTATATTTTAATATATTTGGTATAATATAGACTAGCATCTTTAAAATAAGACCTGAAAGATTTTTAAATGACCCTGTTAGGGAACCTGACTGCTTGGTCCAATGCGGTCTGGAAGCTACTTGGTACTACCATATTCCAAAGCACAAAAACACATTTTCCAGTACATTTTTCTTTGCTCAGGCTCCAACTTATCTTGTTTCTTTACAAATTTATGTTTTACTATTTTACCTTCTGGGGCGAAAAAAAAAACTCTTTCAAATCATTCTTTAAATTACTTTCTAAGCAATAATCACAAATTTTCAGTTTCTAACCTTTTAGTCATTCTGGTAACTTTTCACAAAACATACACAACAGAAAAGAAACTACACAGAAATATGTGGATTCGGGTATCAAGTACATTTTTTTAAATCACTTAGGTAAGTTTTATGGCAAAGAAACGATACTAGAAACATAATCATTACAGAGACATATGAACCAAGACATTTCTAGACCCTTATCAATTCTCAAGCAATGGCTTTTAAAATGATAAGTGGCACTAGATAATACATCTTTAAGCAATCTTGTGCATACATGTTGAAAATAAATACCAAAAAGTATGTTTCATGTCATATAGTTGATGTGATAAGCTTTATTTGGTTCACTGTAGGTTCCAGAAATAAAAGCAAGATACTTTTCTTCTCATCTGACATAAAGTTGGAATCTTGCTGGCAAACAGAGAACTATATTCAAGGCTGACTTAATTGTTTTACACCTAGGTTTCCATCAGGGAACAGATAATAAATGTTAACATGGTGCCAAAACTGATTTTTTCTTTCTTTTATAATTTCTTTTCACACCAACTCTTTGAAGAAAAAACAAAACAGCAAAATTCAACAAGCCATCAACAAGTACCTAATGACTTGGGTCCTAGTTAAATAACTAAAGGAAAGTGAAAAGAAAACTAAATAATGTTAAGCTACAGAAAAGATATCATATGATACTACATCATATGCCGTTGTCAGGACATAGGAATGAAGGAAAATTATTTTCATATGGTAAGAACTTGACTTTTTATTAACTTTATATTTTACTGCAAGTATACCGTATTCTTATGTTCCTTACATAAATAATTTAGCTTAATATATTGATATGTAGTTAATTTATAATTTTCAAGCTAATACAACTCATGTTTTCAATCCCAAACATCAGACTTGAGGACCTAGAAGTCCACCAAAGCCTGAAGCCTATTTGCTTACTTATGATATGTTTCAATCCAAGAAATGCTTTATCCCTTTCTTCCTATTGTCAACACAAAAGAATAAATATGTACTCACTAAAGCATTTTTAAAAATCTAATAAAAAGAAAGAAAAGTAATTGTTAAATATAGCATAAGAAAAAACAGAGACAAACAACATTCAATAAAACATGGACTTACAATGATAATATTTCATGTACCCAAGCTTACTATACTTAATTGATCAATTATGTGCCTTAAATGTTTGATCAAAATATTATCTAATCTTAGAATAATTTTGTCTGTAAAAGGAAAAGCAATCATATTTCATGGAATATTACTAAGAGAATAAAACTCCTGTATTTACCAAACCAAATACACAGATTGGAGAAAAAATGAATAATTACTATTTAGCATGTTTAATTTTTATCATTACCATATAAGTTAAGTGCTATAAATAGAGTTACTCCTTTACACAAATATTTTCTAATCTTTCCATTTATATTAAAAATGTGGTTTCAAATATTGATGAATCCCTAATCAGATGTGCACTTTGCTATGCAATTAAAACAGAGTTCAATTCTAATCTCAAAAATGAGTATATTTCAACCTACAATGCCTTAAGTAAGAACATTGGAAATATAGAGTCTAGCTTTGTACAGAATTCCCAAAATACTATTTATCATTCGAAGAGTGGAACATGAAGTGTTCAGCTGGCCTGATCCCCTGCACACCGTGCTCCCAGGACACCACAGAAAGTCAGCCATAGACAAAGCCATGAGATAGAGAAGTTGAGAACATGACCAGGCAACAATTTGGATATTATTAGATGAGTTTAGACTCTCAGATACAGAGAAGGAGCATGATTCATTCACGGCTCTCTTTCGCCTCTCTCTCACTCAACAGTGTCTGCAAAGACTTTTAAGTTATGGGCTTCAGAAATATTTACCTTACTCTCTTCATAGAGGAAGTTAGCAGCTGGTTGGGTGAGTCTGAAAGAGTTCCATGCACGACTGTGAAATATAAAGCCTCTGACTCAGACACTCCCTACTTCCTTTTGTGATGACCATGGTAGTTTTAAATAATGTCATTAAGATGGACTTGTGTTCAGGCCCTTAATGGAGCAAATTAAAAGAAGTGGGTAGAGTATTAGCTACAGATCCCTTTCAAAGTAGTCAAAATAGATACTTTGTAATGAACCAAATTTCAGCATGAAATTTTACTTGATTTGATATTAATATCACATAGTACTTTCCTATTGTATGTGTAGATATTCATGCATTGTGGTACAACTGGTATTTTTATATGTGGAAAGGTATGCTTTTCAAATTCAAGAGCTGATTTTAGTTATTGTTTATTTGATTCCTCCTCCTCCTCCAACTCTGGTGCCTAATGAGGAATATGGCAGAGCCTCACCTTCAAGGTTTCCTAGTGTAACATAACATAGCTAAATGTAACTATCACAGAGAAGCATCAGCCCTAGGGGAATGAAGAGAGCAAAGTGCTGGAGGAGGTGGGGATGGGGGGAAAGCGCAGCTCTGCCTGGGGAATTGGGGATTGCTGGATTTGAGGGAGTTAAGTGAGCTGACTGTTTCAGGAGAGAAAGGTTTTACTTTACATAGTGTTTCGGACTTTATCTTACACTTTATTCCTACAAGCATTTTTCCCACCCTAACTTTGTTTTTTTTTAATATATTTTTATAGATTTCAGAGAGGAAGGGAGAGAGAGAGAGATAGAAACATCAATGATGAAAGGAAATCATTGTTCGGCTGCCTCCTACATGCCACACACGGGGAATTGAGTCCACAACCCAGGCATGTGCCATTGACCAGAATCAAACCCAGGACCCTTCAGTCCGCAGGCCATCACTCTATCTACTAAGCCAAACCAGCTAGGACACCCCTACCTTTAACTGTATGCTTTAATGCTAAAATAGAATACCTTACCACTTGAAGTTCTCTAAGGTGAATATTCTATCAGAGGGACATGTGTTTGGAGAGCTATCTAACCCCGTCAGAAGGAATACGTTAGTGAACACCAAACAAGCAAAAAAAAAAAGGAAAAGAAAAGAAAAATGATAATAACTCCAAAGAAAACAAAGATTACAGTGTGAAATGTATATTATACCACCCTTTATAGTTCATCTGTGAAATATTCTCTTCGTTGTAATGATTTAAATATGTTTTATTGAGCAAACTTCTGATATACCTCCATAGGGGTATTAGAAGTAGACTGTGGAGTGGGAGTGTGGGGAACAGAGCATTCAAGAGGCAATGGTCCTTCCATGAAAAGAGGTCTGTAGCGAGTGTCTAAATGTGATAAGCCTAAAAGACCAGCATTGGCATGTTATTTAGGTTCCTGGAGGAAGATACAAGAAGCAGCATTAAAAGTAATTGAGATTGGAGATAAGTATACGTACACCCTTGAAACCATCGCTACGAATCAATCATATTTCAATAAAGTTGTTTTGTTTTTGTTTTTTTTTAAAAAGGCAATTGAAAGTTGCTGCTCCTGTTAAGTGGGAGACAGAGGGGGAGGGGGAAGAGAGGTAGCTGCTGTTTTACATAAGCTTTTCGGTCTCATTTGGACTCCTCACTCCTTAGATAATATATAACCTTGGCATAGATGAAGGATAAAATACTAGGTCAGTGATGGCGAACCTTTTGAGCTCGGCGTGTCAGCATTTTGAAAAACCCTAACTTAACTCTGGTGCCATGTCACATATAGAAATGTTTTGATATTTGCAACCATAGTAAAACAAAGACATATTTTTGATATTTATTTTATATATTTAAATGCCATTTAACAAAGAAAAATCAACCCAAAAAAATGAGTCCCTGTGTCACCTCTGACACGCGTGTCATAGGTTCACCATCACTGTACTAGGTGGAGGTTAAACCCCAACTCAGCAGCTCTAGTAGCTATGTGACCTGGAGCAAGTAACTTCATTTCTCAGAGCCCCCATTTTCTCATCCAGAAAATAAGAATTCAAATAAATTATATCAATTATATTACGTTTTTATTTTAAATGCATCTTTGTACATATTTCATATATGTGCATGTGTATGTAAGTACATAATCAACAGCATGGCGTTTGGTGCAGGATAGACCTTCAATAATTTTAATCCTTCCCACCTGCCCTCCATGCTCACTTGGCTGGCATTTGTATTGTATTACATGTTATTACCCTACAACATACAAAGTTGGATCATTTCAGGCATTTTTTATAGCATTTACCTCCCAGAATCTGGGTTTTACGGCTACTACCCCTCAGTGTGATAGTTCTATCCATCTGAGGCAGATAATACACTGGCTTCATCAGAAGGATTTTCATTACAGGAGTGGGGAGAGCTTTTAGGAGTAGAGGACAATTGTGAGTGAAAACTCAGAGTCAAGAACAGGGAGAGGCAATGGCTGACAGCATGGAGGTTAATATGTGGAGGGAAGGGCAAGGTGACAAACATGACTAGTAAGAGATATCCTGGGAGCAGATGTTGATGGAGGATGGGCTTGGACCCTGAGCCAAGGATAAGCAAAGTGGCAGTGAAGTAAAGAAAAAATGCCCCCAAAAAAGTGCCAAATAAAACCAGGAAGGCTGACAGACATGACACGTGACAGA
Source organism: Myotis myotis (assembly GCF_014108235.1). Classification (NCBI taxonomy): domain Eukaryota; kingdom Metazoa; phylum Chordata; class Mammalia; order Chiroptera; family Vespertilionidae; genus Myotis; species Myotis myotis. The sequence goes on from NW_023416401.1 coordinate 49,194,540, forward strand.
AACCAGCGCCCATGGTACTCCCTCTGGCAACTCCAAAACCTAACAAGAATTCCTGACGGTGACACAGGCTGCCTCCCCAGAAGAGCAATTCCTCCAGAGGAGCCACCTAGAAAGATTTCAGGCTTTGAATGTGATCATTCATAGGCCATTTTCTCTGTTTCTCGAGATTCAGTAATGAGCTTATGTCTCCCTCAGGCAGCAGAGATAGGAGCAGCCTATTTGAATATGCAAGTCAATAATGTGTGCACACTGCATCTGGTAGAAACAATGATGAAAATCGGATCTCCTTCCCCAACGTGGTCCATTCTTGCTCACAAGTAAACGTTTCCCCCACACACTTAAGAAGGTGACAATGAACTGGGTGGTAGTCTGATGAACTACCATCTCATGAAACCCAGAAAGCACCTTGAAACTGATACTTTTCCTAAAATCCTTAGAATTGGGTTTTAAAGGCTGTCCTTAGGTACAATCTACACCCTGCCCAAGCCCCTGTTTGTTGATGTGTAGGCCTAGCTTCTTGGATGGTTTCCCTGTGTCAGAGTTAGTGCTGTCCCTAAAGAAGCTTATCAACATTTAGCCTTTGCACCAGGTTTCAAACTAATATCTAAGGAGGTCACTATGAGGGTTCATTCAGTTTGCGTGCGAATCAGATTTAAGAGATAACTTGCCCATCTCTGTTCTTCCAATGTCAATGGCTTTAATGTAGGCAAACCAATGAATGTCAGGGTCCACAGTGTTTATCAGCATGTGCCAGCACATACCTCTGCTTGTGACAGGAAGCATCACTTGACTAAAGCAAGATAGCAGTGACTCTGGGAGTTTAGTGTGCAATGTTATTGCAATGTGTCATTGAGCTCTTGTAATCTGATTTCTTCCAACCCTATCCTGTCTAAAGACTTTTGGCATAGAGACCTAAAATTGGATTTAATACAATATTTTCATCATTCCTCAAACTCAGATGTTCATCTGGACCCCAAACTATTTCAGCTGTGGCTTCTCTTTGTATTATTCTCCATCCTTCCCCGACTCCCTCTTCTTCCCAGTTTTCTCTAACTTGGAATTTTCCAGAGACCTATCTGTCAGGTTAGTTATCTCACCTGGACGCTTACCTGCACTGAGCAGCTTCAGATAGGAGCTGAAACTTGGGGTGTTAGTTCATTCTTGTTACCCTGCCAGCCGTTTCTCCACCCTTCTGACCTAGCAATGGAAAGTCACATCTGCAACACTCAGACCTCCCCTGCTATAGTATAAGCCAGGGTTTACTGAAGTGGGTTTTCCCTTTGAAAAGTGGTCAAGTCTAGGCAGAGGTAGGTTAGGACCTTTGCCATTAGAACATGCCACAGAGAGGAATGCATGCTAGTCTAGGCACCAGGATCACACCATTGAGCTAGAAGTTGCACCCACCTGCATCTGCTATGCACGGGAGGAACAGCAAGCCTGGTTCTTCTGGATGAATGTTTTCTAAATCATAGTCAGTGCTTACCCAGATGACTGAGTCTTCTATTTTGAAAACCTATTGGAATCTGCAGGGACCATCATCTTAGAGTTGCTTCTCAATTTCATCTAGTTTTGCCTCTTTCCAGGATGAAGGGTATCCTGGAGCTTCTCCAAAATCAAATAGAGCAGCTATTGCTTACTTCCATGATGGTTTATGAGTAATATAACAGAGGAAAATAAAGTCACAAATAATGCCTAAAAATTAATCTTGATTTTGTGATTACAGTAAATTTTCTGATGGAGAAGATTGATGTTAATATGAAAAATATATGCTTACAAATCAATTTTTCTGTTCTCTGTATTCTGATTACAGTGATCATTGACTAGAATGAACTAAAATATTTTAAAGCCACATCCTTTCTATTATCTACCTATTGTAGGGATAAAGGACTTCCAAGTGGTGAAATGGCTAGTAGGTAAAAGGCAAGATACCTGAGTGACATATAAAATGGCTAAGCCTCCTGGAATTACCAGTCAGCCATAATTAAAGCTCTTCTCACCATTGTTTTCTCCCCCACTTTAATCCAGACAACCCTCCTACTACTGTGTTTACTCCCAACTAACCAATCCCAAAGTGGCATAAGTCTGAGAAGGAAACTCAGCCATGGGAACTAGCATGTCGTATACATTCTTCTCCCTTGCCGTACAGTGATAACCCAAATTTCCACGGGCCTTACCAGTTCCAGAGTACAGATAAGGTCACATGAATTTTAATAACCTAAATTTGGCTGTCTCTTGTCCTCCCTTATTTGCCCAGAACTGAAGCTTGCTATGAAGTTTGTTCATCACCTATAGCCATCACAGAGGTCTTCCTTATTTCTCTTCTGTTCAGGTACTCTCATCAACATCCTCAATCTTCAGGATTTTTTAGGATTCCTCACCTTTGTCACTGTTTCTGGTACTCACTGAGAGAGTACCAGTGTCCCTGCTAAGAATACTACTTCCTGGTGCCCTTACAGACCCCCAGGTAGGGGTCAGCACCTTCATTTGGTTGCATTAAGAAATCAGAAGGAGGTTGCTTCCTCACTCTTACACCTTATTGACAGGATCTAGCAGAGATGCTTACTGCACCTACATCTTCCAGAGCTTATCATCCCCACAGTTTCCTTGGCTGAGGCTTATCCTTGGGACCAGGTGAATAACAGAGATTCTTCTGTGTTTCTTCATTCACCCACTATACCCACAGATGCCCATGCATAAGCATTGTTCTTATAGGTCCTTGCCTCAATTAAGTGAACAATTATAAATAAGCACTTTGAGGAACTACTGAACCAACATACAACCTATTTTCTTTCCTATTAATGAATTTTACATCTTTAACAGTTTATATGAAGGTTTCATCTGAAACCACTAGCCATATTTTCTCTTTAAAGGTATGGTATAAAATGAATAAAAATATTCACCTTTCCCAACAGAAGGCCGGGAAATAAAACAAAAATGTTCTATTTGGACCCAAAGAATTTTCTGCTTCAAACTGTGTATGTCCTACCTATGTAGGGAGTAATTTAGTAAGTAATTAGGGGAAACCCCAGTGTCTGTGATGCAAACGCTGCTTTCTCACAATCATTGTCATACTAACTCCACAGGAAAGGGATGTTTGCCACATAGCTTTGATGTCATGACTGCTCATCTCAGAAAGTTTTTATTTGTGGTGGTTCTCCAGCTACCTATTTTTTTCATTTTTTGAAGATTAAAATATATTTAATCAAGTTTAACATGGGGATGCCCACCATTGTAAGTCTATATGTTATTATATTCTAGATACCAGAAGACTCCTTCAGGCAAGAAACCAAGACTTATTTCTCTTTCTTCCCTCATGTTTATGATAATATCAGCCTTAATAAATGTTATTGAATGAATAAAATGACCTATAGTAGAATAAGTGTTATGACAGGAAGGGAAACCAGTGAAAGCATGGATGAAGGCATAATTCATTGGAAGTGGGTCTCACCAATGAGCAAGCATTTTATCTGGAACTTGGAAAATAAAGATGAGAAGCATGCCAGGGAGAATAGCATGAGTAAAAACTTGTGGGAATTTATGTACATGATGTGTTCTGGAAATAGCTAGCAAATACTTAGTAAGACAATGGCAAAGGGTGGTGGCACTTCAGGTTCTGTTGCCTGGATGAATGAGGATGTCATTAACAGAGACAGAAAATTCTGGAGTAGGACTATGAATGACAGAGGGAGAAGAAATAATAAGCTCTGCTTTGGATATATTGAGTTTGAGATGCCCATATGACATCCAGTTGGAAAAGTAGCTGGAAATTCAGGTCCATATATAAAAATGGTTGGTGACAGAGATACTAATTTGGGTGCCTTTTACCACAGGTTATAATTAAAACCATGAATGAGATTCTCAGTCACAGAGTCCAGAGTAAGAAGAATTCATTGGGAAGACTCCTTGGTAAATTACTACATTTAAAGACATAACAAGGGTATGAAGAGGCAGAAGCAAAGATGAGAGAAGTTTAGGGAAATTGGAATGAAGATCTGCAGGCCTCTAAAGTTCTTATTCTTCTCACTACACTAAACTGTCTTGTATTCATTGACATAAAATTTTTTTCACCTTTCTCCCCTGAAGTTTCTCTTTGCACAATTGAGATGGGGAATTAATTGTTATAATACATTCATGGCTACTTCTTGACCTTCCTCTTTGAAAAGCAATGAATTTCATACTATATCATTTCTGCCTTTTATTCAGGAGCACTATTGGGGGGGGGGAGTAATTATTAAAATCCATCAATAAAATAGCAATAAGACATAAGTCAAGAGAAATTTCCTTCACATCCTAAAATATATTCAAATATTCCCTGAAAGCTAAAGTCACTTGTGTTTTATTTGTGTGTTTGGTGTTTTATTTGTTCTGAACTGCAGAAACTGATATTTTGTTATGAACTGTATTTACCATATCTAATCCTTCTAATCTAAGTTATCTATTTGAATAAAATCCTGTAGTAGCGAGTTCCATGACTTAATTGCATGTTGTGTCATGGTTAATTCATTGTAAATGCTTTGAATGTTAGGTCTATTTTTACTTCTTGAGGTATTCTTTGTTGTTTCACTATGAGCAGAGCACAAAAGAATTCAATTAGTCTACATCTCTTATTTACATGTAAATATTTACCCTCTCTTCTCTTTCTACCTTCTCCACTTTCTTCTTCTCTTTTATGTTTGAAATGAATAAACCTAGCTTTCAGTTGGCTATAGATACTATTATACAGTATTTCCCTTGGACATTTAAATGAACGCAATCTTTGGAACTTTCTAAGATCTCTTCCCATCAGAATTTGAAATATTGGAGGCCTGAGTGGTTTCACTTCTTTGTGCCATGTCATTTTAACACAATATCATGATCACAACAGAATAATGAATGGCAAATTCCCAAAAGATTTGGTCATCACTATTGCCTATTTGTGATCTTTTTCAATTTGAACTCTTTCAGTTTTATGGTATTTATGAACACACAGGCAGGAGGTTTTATAAAAGAAATCCAATTCTAATTTCTTAAGCAAATTAGAGTTCCTTTTCCCCACAGAATTTCTCCTTCCCAAATAAATGCCATAATTGGTCCCATTTGACTTCCTGAACTATTTTTTTTTACCTCATCTTGAATATCATTATCTTTCATGAAAAGCAAATATTTTGAATCTCCAGATGTATTGAGTTTTACCCTTGAACAGTTCCAGTGGCAAAGTTAAATGTAAACAATGTATTTATTTTTTCCCATAAGCTTTTACTTTCTTATCCTTTAAAATCATTTTTCTGGTTCTCAATGACTGCTTTAAAACTATATTCCATCTATATTCTTCTACTTGCAGTGTTATTTTTAAATCTCAACATAATTGTTGATTAATTCTAGAAATTCAGTGACCTGGGATATAAACATAAACCCACTTTTTCTTTATAAATGGATAGGCATATAATCAGCGAAAGGAAATTTAGAGATCATTTAAGTCTAAATGTCCCATTTTATAATACGAAAAAACTAGGACTCAGAAAGCTTGTGTTTTTTCAAACAGGAAGTTGGAACTGCTTTATATGATTATCTCAACATAGGATGAAAAAGCCATTGACACAATCCTATACCCATTCATAAAGAACATTTTAAAAACACTTAAGAAAAAAAAAAGATGCCTACTATCTCTGCTACTACTGAGCATCACACTGACTAAATTAGCAAGTCAATTAAAGAATAAGAGTGGGCCAAAAAATAAGTCAAATTATTTATAGATGTTGTAAGAGTATACGTGGGAAACCATACATAATTAATGATAAGAATGGCTTAGCAGTTGAACATTTTGACCTATGAACCAGGAGGTCAAGGTTCAATTTCCGTTCTGGGCACATGTCTGGGTCGCGGGCTTCATCCCCAGCGTGGGGCATGCAGGAGGCAACCCATCAATGATTCTCTCTCATCATTGATGTTTCTATATCTCTCTCCCTCTCCCTTCTTCTCTGAAATCAATAAAAAATATATATATTTTTAAAAAGCAAGTCAAATAATAAAAGAATCTAGTGAAGTCACAGGTATAAAGTTAATCTACAAAAATCAGTAGAAAGTCCAGAGTTATAGTCAAATACCTATGGAAAGTTAGAATGTGATAAAGGCAACATCTCAAATCAATAGGATAAAAAAGGATATTTAAATAAACAACTCTGAAAAAGATAAAATTATATCTAGATTTCATCCCATACATAGTAATAAACTCCAAATGAACTAGGGATCAAATAAAACCCTAGATGTTCTAGAATAAATATATATAAGTCAATTCCTCTTTAACTGTTGTGGAAAAGGCTTTCTAACTATGACTTAAAGTCCAGAAAAAGAAAAGACAAGACTGATAAATTTGACTACAAAATAAAAATTAAAACTTGTGTATGTCAGAAAATACCAAAACCAAGCCAAACTGGGGAAAATACTAGTATTCATAACTACCAAGTTTTATGTCTCTAATATGTATAAAACTCTGAAGCATGAGGAGCACAGCGTACCAAAAAGTTAATAGAAGAAAAATGTAAAAAAGACATGAACAGGCAGCTCAGAGAATAGTTGTTTAGTTTTAAATAAACTTTATTTCTTAGAGCAGTTTTAGATTCACAGCAAAACTGAGCAGGAAGTAAAGCGATTTCCCCAATACTCCCTGCTCCTTACACGCATCAGCCTTCACATAATCAATGTCCCCCACCAGAGTGATACATTTGTTACAACTAATGAACCTCCACTGACACATCGTTATCACCCACAGTCCAGAGTTTCCATTAGGATTCACTCTTGGTGGTGTACATTCTAGGGGTTTGGACAAACAGGTGACATGTATCCACCACTATAGTATCATACAGAATGGTTTCACTGACCTGAATGTCCTCTGTGCTCCACCTAGTCAGTCTTCTCCCTCCTCACTCCTATTTTATATTTCTTTGTACTTAAAAATATATTATTTCTTCTTCTGCTCTTATGTTTAGAACTTCTCTGAGATTCAGTACCTGATTACCCACGTCTTCTACTAGTTTGGTTTGTTTCATTTTTGTTTCCTTGTACAATTTTTTGCTATGAAGTGAAAATCTATATATCTAATTATAACAATAATTAACTATTCTACTATTATTTCTTTAAACTCTTTCCCCCAAATGTGTATGATTCCCATTCATCACAAGTTCAATTTTAACCATGTAAATTTCTGAGCTATATTCTGTTCCATCAATCTGTCCACTTTTTTATTAATTAAAACTGTTTAATAATACTATATTTCAGCATTTGATAGAACAAGGCCCTCAAACTTGCTTCTGAGCAGACTGTTGAACCTCAGAGGGAAGGCAGGGGAAGGTGAGTGGGAAGAGATTAACCAATGAACTTCTATACATATATGCATAACCAGTGGACACAGACAATCTGAGGGCCAGGGGTTGGGGACAGGAGTGGAAGAGGTTAATGGAGGGAAAAGGAGGGCCAATGTAATGCTTTCAACAATAAAGATTTTTTTTTATTGCTTCTTGTTTTCAAAACACTCTTGATTATTTTGATTTATTTAATTTTCCACAGGAATTTTAGACTTATTCTTCAAGAAAAAGATCCCAGTACAGAGTGACATTAATTGTTGTGATTTTAAAAGCATACTGGGTCACATGTCACTTTAAGGAGAATAGCCTCGGTGCTCTAGTACAGCACCTCTTGGAAGCAATACTAGGATCTGGTTCCTCAGGACAACGCAATCAGTGGCCTGGGAGGAGCAGGAGACTGTGTACAGGAGAAGTAGACACCGAACAGGGACAGCCAAACTCAAATAAGCACAGACCTGACTTCAAGAAAGGGCCAAACCATTCGATCACTCAATATTTACTTGAATATGAATCAGAGAGAAGACAAATTTGGCTTTCAAACCTCAAAGATACAAGACTTGCAACATACAAGCTAGAAAAGAATAGAGACGTAGCTGCTTCTCAGATTAGGTAACCAAGGCTGTAAGTAATTGAGAAAAATTCACCTAAGCCTATCCAGTCAGCCAGGCCTCACAGAGTTTGAGTCTTGGGAGAAACCCTCTTTTACACTGAAAGCTGTGTAAGTTTCACTGTAGGACCTGCCTTCAGTTTGGCTCTGAGCATATAAATGGCATGCAGAGTTTCTGTTTTCATAACTTAGGAAGTACTACTCAATTATAATTGTATTATAATGCAATTCTCTACAGTGACCCATTTAGAAACACAGGTCAAACTTGTTCTTTTCTGGCTTCCATGGCCTGGAATATGCTCCCAAGTCATGGAACTTCCAAAGCATAGCATGGTGAGATGTTAGGATTTAAGCCATCAAAAATTAGTCTTTAATTTAGTATGTTAGTGAGTATATATTCAAAGGATATAATCTTTAACAAAGAAAAATAGCTACAGTAATTTTTGCCTACAGTCAGTAATCTCTACCCCACTCAACAAAACTCGCAATTCACCTAGGTTATGGTTTGTTAGCCCCTAGTCTTCTTCCCTGACTTTCTGTTTTTTAAAATATTCTTCATAAATGCTTTATATTCCCAAAACACCTTAACCTCAGCTACTTATATTTTGACTAGCAATCATTCTTTAGGTCAAGCATTGGATGAATTTAGCTTCTGACTGTGACTGCGCCAGGATTATTTTAAAACTAGAGGCCTGCCGAAACCGGTTTGGCTCAGTGGATAGAGCGTCGGCCTGCCGACTGAAAGGTCCCAGGTTCAATTCTGGTCAAGGGCATGTACCTGGGTGGCGGGCATATCCCCAGTAGGAGATGTGCAGGAGGCAGCTGATCGATGTTTCTCTCTCATCGATGTTTCTAACTCTCTATCTCTCTCCCTTCTTCTCTGTAAAAAAAAATCAATAAAATATATTTTAAAAAAAACTAGAGGCCCAGTGCACGAAATTCATGCTGGGCAGGGTCCTCAGCGGCTGCCAGCTGCTGGCTGCCGGCTGGCAGCTGGCAGCCGGGCCTCCCTTCGCACTCGCCTGCCATATTCCATGTTGCCCCCGGTGGTCAGTGCACATCTAACTCCCAGTATGTCGAACTCCCGCCTGTGGGGACAATTTGCATATTAGCCTTTTATTATATCCTATCTAATAAAGAGGGAATATGCTAATTGACCCTCACACCATCACAAAGATGGCGGCGCCCACAGCCAATAAGGAGGGAATATGCTAATTGACTGTCACGCCCTCAAAGATGGCAGAGCCCACAGCCACAAGAGGGCAGCACCCAGTTCCCTCAGCCCCACCAGGGCGCCTGCCTCCAGAGTCCCCCGTTCCCCTCAGACCCCCAGCCACCCAGGGCCGGCCCGAGGTGCAGGCAAGCCTCGGATGGCGGCTGCCCAGCAACCCAGGGCCACCCAAGGCTTAGGTAACCAGGGCTAGCCAGGCTTGCGCTGCCGGCAGTGGTAGCAGCAGAGGTGTGATGGGGCATCGCCTTCCCCTGATCGCGGGTCGCCTCCTGCCCCTGAGGGCTCCTGGACTGTGAGAGGAGGCAGGCCGGACTGAGGACCTCCCCTCCCGTGCATGAATTTTCATGCACTGGGCCTCCAGTAGGATAATAAAAGCTTATTTTAGACACCTTCACAAATTTAAAATGGATTCTTTTCCAATTTTTTAAATATTAAAAGTTAGACCAGTGCAACCATAGCATCATTTTAGGTTGAAAAATCTTTAAATTTTTAAGTAGTAACAACAGAAACCCTATAGAACAGTTTATTCTAGTGAGGAAATTTCTTTCTGAGAGATGTCTCAATTTTTTCTACTTGTTAGAATACTATTTACATTTATTTAAAAATGAATTAGTAGCAGGAAATTTTGAAGCACAAAGCTGAATGAAGGTGACAAATTTTCAACAACTCTGTGAAGAATCTCAGAAAAAAATTATGTCAACACTTTGAGAATGAAAAGTAGAAGTTTATGCATTATTGGTTAGGTTGGTTGGTCTCTTTCTAAAGCAGGATTTTCATCCATAATTCCACTCCTTTTCGCAAACAATTATAAAGTGAGTCTGTGACAACCACAATTCACCCAAACCCCAAGGTGATGGAATAATTTTAACACTAGACCACAATTGCTGGATCCTCCCCGCTCCATTGTTTTTCTGATGCTATCTAAAAATAAGGATATGACCTAACCTCCAACAAATTTCATCAACCTGTTCATTCACAAGATGTGAATTTTCTTATGTTATAGGTAAAAGTGTAATTCAATGTTTAATTAAAAATACCCTCTTGTTGTATTTATATAACTTCTGTTTTGACCAAATACATGATAATTGAGAAATAAATATCAATCTAGAATGTGTTATGCTGAATGTAGTGAAATATGTCATCACATGAAATAACTCTTTTTTTGTATATGAAAAGGCAAAGATTAATAAAACCCGTATTTGACATGCCTATTTAAAAAGTCTCAGTGATCATAGCACTTAGTTGTAAAGAGGAAAAAATGCTCAAAACCACAGACCAGGTTAGGTGTATCAACAAAACTCTGGCATTCTGACACTTAGCTTCCTGCACTTGCCAATGTCCACAGATATTTTCCTCTGAGGTGGATAAAAGTCAGACAGAGCTTATACCATGTCCTCTTAGTCTCCTTGCTGGCTTTTCCTGTTCCCTTTATGCTCTAAATATTGGTCCCTTTACTCTCCTCACTCTTACTCTATGAGTTCTCACTCTTCCCATCATTTCCAAGATCACCCACCCCTAAGGACTCCCAAATGTGTATCTCCAAATCTAATATCTCCTTTAATTCTATATTCCAACACTTACTTGATATTTCAAGAACATCTTCAACTTCTCGCCTTCACATTTGCCCTCATGATCTTTCCCTAAGCCTGCTCTTTCTCTCCAGACTTCCCCATATCACTAAATGGAACTTCCATCAGCCCAATTGTCCAAGTATACATTTTTTAAAATATGTTTTTGTATTGATTTCAGAGAGGAAGGGAGAAGAAGAGAGAGATAGAAACATCAATGATGAGAGAGAATCATTGATTGGCCTCCTGCACACACACACACACACACACACACACACACACACACACACACACACACACTGGGGACCGAGCCCACAACTCCAGGCATGTGCCTTGACCAGGAATTGAACCGTGACCTTCTAGTTCATGGGTCATCCACTGAACCACACTGCCCAGGCTGTTCAAATATGGAATTTGAGAGTGGTCTTTGACTTCTCCATTTCCCCCATATTTATGCAATCCATTGCCAAATGCTACTGATTCCTCCTCCAAACCACATCACAGAACTGTCCATTTATCAACTTTCAACTGTTGCAACGGTTTCCTTCCTCCTAACTCCTATAATGTGTTGAATTATATTCCCCCCAAAATATGTATTTAACCCTTACTCCCTAGTACACATGAATATGACCTTACTTGTATATACTTATCTATTGAATGGTTGTCTGTTCTTTACACTCGAGGCTTCATGAAGACAATGTCTGTATCTTTTTATGCCACTAAGGTAGCCTGTATCTAGTAGTTCTAGTATTGAAAATAGTTCTTCAATAAATGAAATTACAGAGATGAAAGGGGACAAAAGGACCTCCTTTTGTTGGTGAGTATTCTGAGAAATGGCATGTCCCATGTTGAGTTAGCTGAATTCCATCAACTTTGTGTTAAATTTATAAAATGTTGATACAATAAATTATATTCCATAGATATATATTAATCCAATTAAATCAATATGACATTTGAAATTAAAATATCATTATAAGAAAGAAAAAAAAAACCTTCCTCTTTGATATTTGATCTACTGGAGAACAAGGTGGATTTTTGCTTGCATGTGCTTACTGCCAGGTGCACTGGCTGAGACAGCCACAATACGCAGTTCAAAGCCATGCCAAGGAAAACCATGCAAATCAGATCCTTGGCACATGAATGGCCTGAAGCTGAGATCCTTAGCATATATGATTTCTTCTTAAGGAGGAAGCCACCATGTCTCCTAGACCTGATATGTACACACTGATGTACATAACATTCTATAAGTCAGACTCAATAATAGAGGCATATTTTGGGCAGATGAGATCTGAATCAGGATACAAAAACTATGTCACCAGAGAAAAGAGGAAAACATCACAATCTTATTTCAGAGGGAAATTACATGGACATTTTGGCATTGTGAACAAAGCCAAAGAAGAGTGTTGACTATAATAAAACTTATTTTAAGAAAGTTGTCCATTCAGATCCATCTTTTCTCCACTCATCAATTCAACATTCATCCATTCACTGATTCAACAGACTCTTACCAAGGGTTGATGAAGTGCTGGGTCCTGTGCCATACTGGAGGGACACTACATTAAGGAAGATGCAGTTTCTTCATTCAATGGGCCCCTAGTTTGAGCTAGGGGACAGTTTATGAGCAATTACAAGGCAGAATGAAATGTGCCACAGGGATGATGTGATGTCTGAACAACCAAGAAATAGAGTTCATTGATCACTGAACAGAGGGAGCAAAGAAATTTAGAACCATCAGATAAGTTGGTATTGGCCAGCGAGAGCCACACAGGCAAGCTTTCAGGGGCCATAGAGAACATGGTGGTCCTTCAAGTGACCAACAGAGCTGGTGGTCAAAGGCAGGAAAAAGAGAAATCAAAAAGTCAGAAGGGGGAAAAAAATAAGAAAAGAGAAAAGCTAGGTAATGAAATAAGAAGGGAACCAGGATTTGAAAATAATCAATTGTGGAAGAAAAAAAATGAGTATTCCAGAGAGCCTAATCACTCTCATTTTATTAGAATCAGAATCGAAATTTTCATGTTGCAGGCGACTAACTGAATTTCCAGAATCTAAATTTTCATGTTGCAGGTGATTAACTGTATTTCCTAGATAAGCAAGATCACTAACTCTTCTTTAATATAATTTAGTACATCTTGAATTTTAATTATTTTACTTTTTTATTAAATTTACAGGGATGACATTTTTGAGTAGATACTTTCAAAATGGTGATGCATACTAAAGTGGGAAGAGGTAGAGAATTTGAGAAAAAGAAGGCTTGTAATTCACTAGGCACAGCTACAAAGAAATAAGGGTCCTTGTAAGTTTTTCTTCTCTCTCTCTCTCTCTCTCTCTCTCTCTCTCTCTCTCTCTCTCAATCTCTCTTTTATACACACACACACACACACACATACACACACACACACACACACACACACACACACACACACACACACAGAGGTTCCCCTTGGACTCTGCCAGCGAAATCTAGAATGTAGGACAGGAGTCTGGGAGGAAAATACAGTGCCAGGCCTAACTGCCCTAAATAATCAATGCCTTCTAATCTCACAGAATGTCCTTCCCAGCTCCTCAAGAAATGTCCAGGGTGGAGGCAGGAACCTCTCATTATCCTCCACCCTGACTCCAAATGGGACAGAGAGGAAGCCAGGCCCCACTACATCATGGAAGAATGAATGGCTGTGTAGCTCAGAATACCCTTAACAGACGAGCAGATGAGCTTAGTTATAGCTCAGTGATGTCACTGGATTCCTCCGTGGGTTCTGCAGGTGAATCTTGGGACAAACTACTCACGATATGCTACACACACACACACACACACACACACACACACACACACACACACACACAATGCATTCCTGCCCTGGCTGGGTGGCTCAGTTAGTTGGAGCATCCTTCTGTGCACCAAAACGTGGGTTCAATCCCCAGTCATGTCACCTATGGGAGGCAGACAACCAATCAATGTTTCTCTCTCTCTCTCTCTCTCTCTCTCTCTCTCTCTCTCTCTCTCTCTTTCTCTCTCTCTCTTTCTCTCTCTCCTTCCTTTCTCTCTAAAAATTAATTTTAACAAATATGCATTCCTAACCAGCTTGCTGAAATATCCCACACACCCACAGCATAATGGTTTTATGGGACCTACTACACAGTGGAGTTCATACTTGAGACTGAAGCAGGTACCAACATGCATAAGAAAATATCTCTGTCTGTACTTTACATCCCTTATGGTGCACTCCCATTACATAACATCCCTAGGTACTGATGTTTAAAGAAAAAAAAAAGTTGCCGAAACCGGTTTGACTCAGTGGATAGAGCGTCAGCCTGCGGACTGAAAGGTCCCGGGTTCAATTCTGGTCAAGGGCATGTACCTGGGTTGCGAGCACATCCCCAGTAGGAGGTGTGCAGGAGGCAGCTGTCGATGTTTCTCTCCCATCGATGTTTCTAACTATCTCTCTCCCTTCCTCTCTGTAAAAAATCAATAAAATGTATTTTTTTTAAAAAAAGCATCCCTCTGCTTTTCAATTCAAAGGTTCATGTGTAAATCGCTAACATTTATCTCACTAAATACTGTTACAATTTTTGTCCACCTTGGGTGATAGGTAATAACATATTGGTAAGCCATTATAATGACCTTATAGAGAGAAATTGATGCTTTTTTATTTGTGAAGTGATGCAATTCTTTCCAATAGTCAAATAAGGATTGTAAAAGTTTTTCAAAATGCAGATCTATTGAACATTGTTTGCCTCTCTTACTCACCTTTCAAAGTGATGTTATTACAAGTGAGTTTTTCTTAGCTCACCTGCAAACTCCAGTGTCTGCCATAAAAACAGGCTAATTATATACCAAAGGGACCAGTAGAAAGAATCTAGCATCATTCTCATTTTATCCTTAATTTTCATCCCTATCCATGCCTCCTACAATCCAAAAATTTCTCATCACTTCTCATAGGAAAGGAAAATTTGAAAACAAGTGAAAAAATGAGAAGAAAAGAGGCAGTAAAAAAAGGGGAGGGGGCGTTCATTATTTCAGAAGAAGTAGGGAAAAAACTTAAAGTTTCTAACTATGGCCTGAAACAGCACCTTCAATCCAACACCTTAGTTTAAACACCAAGGGCACTCAGAAACTAAGACATTTTCCCCACACCATCCCCAGGAATCCATGACTTAAAAGTACATTAGAACATTGGACTACTGTCACTACAATGTGATGACTGTGATGGCTGAAGATGCTCAGAAGTACTTTAGGAAAGTGGAGGGGTTACAGAAAGCTTTTGAGTGGAGATGATGCTCAAACTCCTCTGGCAGAAAGAAGGGCACAATTCAGGGAGGTGAACTGGGCTGGAGGGAGGGCTCAGGAGTAGAGATTCACAGGACTGCCATTGTCCTCACTCGGTCTCTCTTAAAAAATATATTTTTATTGATTTCAGACAGGAAGGGAGAGGGAAAGAGAAATAGAAACATCTATGATGAGAGACAATTATTGATCGGCAGCCTCCTACATGCCCCCTACTGGGGATGGAGCCTGCAACCCAGGCATGTGCCCTTAACTGGAATTGAACCCAACACCCTTCAGTCCGCAGGTTGACATTCTGTGCACCAACCAGCTAGGGCACTGGTTTCTCTCTGACTGCCCAACGACCAGCATTAACCCTGACAACTGTCTTTTCTCCTCGGAGAATCATCTAAGACCACAGGGCTGGTGCCTGCAAAATGTCATTTGTGAAGCTGTTATCTCTTTACTGGTTTTCTCGTCAGCATCACCTGTGGCAACACAACCAAGTTCAGACAGGAACACAATCTGATCAGTTCTCACAGAATAAATGAGCAAATCCTTGTTTGGTAGGCAGCAAACCCAGACACTCGGTCTTCACTCATTAATCATGAATAAAACAGCACACTTCCCTGCGGTGAAACTTCATTTTTCATTCCACCCTACGCACATCTCTAACGCACATTTCAGACAAATGGGAGACTTTACACCTTTTTCTAAGAAAACCTTTCAGAATCGTTTTACATAATCCCTTCAGACGAATCAATGTGATTTTTCTTATAGGAATAAATAGAACCTTCTCTACTCATGTGTTAGCATTGGACAGCCTGGACCAAAATCTTCCAGATAAAACTGTGATTAAACACAAGGTCTCCTGTTGTTACCATTTTTCTCCTAATCACCACAGATATTAGGGCCCCACAAATAGAAATAGTTCTCCTCCCTCTCCTCTGTGTCACACCTTATGAGAGGGTCTCATTAGAAGTCCACTCTCTAGTTCACTGTTATTAGTACAAAAACACAAGCAGAGATATCCAGGCTATAAATTATTGTAGAAAAATACAGTTACAGCAAAGAGATTTCCCAAAGCTCTACACTGCTTTGCATTTTTTAGAGAACCTTTGATTCTGAATACGCTTACCAAGTACTCAAAATTGCCTAACATTACTAAAAACAATGACAACAAACTCAGGCCTCTCACCATTGCTACTAAAGTTGCCAAATATCATTGATAATAATGGAAATATAATCAATAGGGAGTATCTCCTGCCAGCAGACTTTTGGGGGAACTATTATAATCATTACATTGTTGTCTCTAGCTTTTGTTCTTGGCTTGGGAATTGACATGTAACTTGTCACTAGGGTTCTAGATCATTTGCTATAAAAAATAGAAAATATTAGCTTGTAAATATTCATTCATTTCATTCATTCACACATGTTTATTCAGCACTGCTGTGACTCCCTGGGATAGAAATCCCAGACATAAGCATTACATATATTCAGTGCAAGTTATCTTTTATAAGAATCAAGATTTGTTCAGCAGTCAGTAGGCATATTTCACATAAGGTAAAGAATAATACTGGTTTCCCTATATCCAACATATTGGCCAACATTATAAATGCTGCCCTCCTGTGATCTCAAAGATCACTCTACAACAACTGTGTAGAGAACAGATATTGGATAGGGAAGCTTATGATACCTTCAAGGAAGTGCAGAAAGCTATGGTTTTACCAAGCAAGGGAATGTCTTACTGTCAAGATCCTGCCTTTCCTCACCCAAGAGCTAGAAAGAGGTGCAGAGGCTGAAGGAAAGGTGGGAGTCATAGCCATGCAGTTAGAGGAAAAGCTGTAATTGAATGCAGATGAATGCTCCCACAGAGAGCTCCAGGGACTGTCCATTAATTTTATGGAGCCTGATAATACATAGAAGCCTAGAATGCATAAGAATTACCCAGCATGTGTAAGAATGCCACTTACCTCCTCCCACTGCACTTCGGAGGCCTTCACTGCTGGCTCCAGTTCCTCCTGCCTCCTCTCTCCTAAGACTCCTCACCCCTCCCATCTCACCTCTGCCAAGGTTCATGGAAAATGTCCCAGATGTCCCATTGGCTCAACCCCAAGGGAGAGGTTGGTAACAGCAGCAGTAGTTGCAGCAGTGACAATAATTTGTGAGAAGTCCCTCCCCTCTCCCAGACTGTTCTCAGAGGAAAATCAGAGAAGAAATATCAGATGGGCTTCCTTGTCCAGCTCAGGAAGGCTCATGGCATCTCCCTACTCAGCTGGAAACAGAGAGCAGGGCCATGGTGCATGTTATTCATCCAACTACTCATTTATGAAGAAGCAAACCCAAAATTCAACAGACTCTCCTTTCACATTCTTATCTACACTGTATGTACCTGGACGTAGGGAAAATTATAGGTTAAGAGTCAGGAATCAGAGCTAGCAGCATAGAACATAGGGAAAAGGTAAACATGAGAGTGAGCCAGAGTCAAGATGAGCCAAGCAACAGGTAAAGAACTTAGCCAATCCTAGCGAATTGAGTGCTGAGACACCCCTGAGCCCAGGGCTGAGGCAGCCATTCTTTCCGGAGAGTGAGACTCCTCCCCTCAGCCCCCAGGCAAGGAGCACAGCCACACCCAGATTCCACCCTGTAGGAGATCAAGGATTAAAATAACCTGATCAGTCCCTGGGAGTTAACAGGGTCTGGCCTATAGAGGGATTTTCAATCCCAGCAACAACACAGCACTGGTAACTCTTACGCAGCCAGCTCTGGGCAGTGAACTTCCACTGGACAGAGAGGCCCTATAGCCTCAGAGGCCAACCCCAGAACACTGCCACCCAGAGGCTGACCCACAAACTGACTCTTTGCTAAACACAAAATAAGGCAGTCTGGGAAACAAATGCGGCTTGCTTTAAAATAAGGACTGTGGTTTACAACACAGAGGAACAGTGTATCGCAGGGAAACTCAACACTCTCCTGAATACCTGGCAGGTCTAAGGCGAGCCACACTGAAGAATAGAAGAACCGAAGGACCTTCACTACTGCAATATATTTTTTTTTTCTTTTTTCACCTTTTAACTAAGAAACCAATTTTTTTTTCTTTTTTTTCTTTTTTTCTTTTCTTCTTCTTTTTTTTCTTCTTTTTTCCATCACCTGATTTTACCCTTTTAATTACTACCTTCTTATTTTTAACCAGTATTATTACTGCTACCATTTTACCATTTTTTTTTAAAGTGCCATTTTATTTTCTCTTCATTTTATTTTGGGATTAGTGTTCTCCATTCTATTTTCATCGTTATATTATTGGTTGTTTCTAGTTTGTATTCATCTCCAGGGAGCTGTTGCTGGAATTTGCTGGGATTAATGGCTGTTCTATAGGAGTAATCTCCTCATATAAAAAAGTCTCTTCCCCTCTTCCACTTCATTCTCTCTTTTCGCTCTTTTTTTTTTCTTTTCTTTTCTTTTCTCGCTTTTATTTTCCCCCCTCCTTTTTCCCAATTTCATTTTTGCACTCCTTTTTTTGGTCCCTAATTTTCTTTTCTTTTTTCTCTTTTCTCTTTTTCTCTTCCTTCTTCCTTATCCCCTAATTCTCTTAATTCAGGTGGTCACCTTTATTTGGGGTTATTCACATCGTGAATATATTTGTGTATAGTGCCTGGTACGTGGTGCCTTGTTGTGTTGTATTTTGTGCCTTTAAATCAACGCAGCAGATCCAAGCAACAGCAACCTCCTGAGCACCACACCCTCTGCTGAGGAACAGCAGCTGTACGTGAAACCTTGCCCCACCTGCCAGAAGAGCCACCACAGCTGTGAACAGCACCCACCAGAGGAGCTGCTGCCAACTGAAGAGCAGCTGCTACCGCAACCGCCCGAAGAGCAACCACAGACCAAGGAGTCACTGCCACCAAGGGAGCAGCCACTGAACGACTCAACGTCTAGATATGTCAGCGAGATCAAACATGGGTAGACAAAGAAATCCCCAAAGGAAAGAGAAGGAGGACTCTCCAGAAAAGCAGCTAAGTAATACAGAGGCATGCAACATGACAGAAAAAGAATTCAGAATAAGGGTCCTAGAGTGCATAAACCGGATGGAGGAAAAAAATCGACAACCTCTCCAAGAAGCAAGAAGAAACAGATGAAAAAATCAACAACTTAAGTAAGACCCAAGAAGAAATGAAGAGTGATATAGCTGCAATGAAAAACTCCATTGAAAGTATCAACAGTAGACTAGGAGAAGCGGAGGACCGAATTAGTGATTTAGAAGACAAGGAAGCAAAACACACCCAAAACGTACTGCAATTGGAGAAAAAAATGAAAAGACAGGAGGAGAGCCTAAGGGAGCTTTGGGACAACATGAAACAAAACAACATACGAATAATAGGGGTACCAGAACAACAGAAGGATGAACAAGGATTAGAAAACCTATTAGAAGAAATAATATCAGAAAACTTCCCTGAGGTGGGGAAGAAAAAAGTCACACAAGCCCAGAGAGTCCCAAACAAGGTGAACCCAAAAAGACCCACACCAAGACACATCATAATTACCATGGCAAATGTTCAGGACAAAGAGAGAATCTTACAGGCTGCAAGAGAGAGATGGAAAGTTACATACAAGGGATCTCCCATTAGATTGTCAAATGATTTCTCAACAGAAACACATCAGGCCAGAAAAGAATGGACGGAAATTTACAAAGTGATGCAAAGCAAAGGACTAAATCCAAGAATACTCTATCCAGCAAGGCTATCATTCAAACTTGAAGGGGAAATAAGAAGCTTCACAGACAAAAAAAGGCTAAGGGAGTTTATCACCACCAAGCCAGCAATGCAAGGAATGCTAAAGGGACTGGTATAAAAATAAGAAATAAAAAGCTCAGAAAGAAAACAGCCACACAAAAACAGAAATGCCTACAAACAAGTACCTTTCAATAATAACTTTAAACGTAAACGGACTAAATGCTCCAAACAAAAGACATCGAGTGGCTGAATGGATAAAAAAACATGACCCATACATCTGCTGTCTACAAGAAACCCACCTCATTAGAAGGGACTCACACAGACTGAAAGTGAAAGGATGGAAAAATATCTTTCAGGCAAATGGAAAGGAAAAGAAAGCTGGGGTAGCAATACTTATATCGGACAAAATAGACCTCAAAGTGAAGGCCATAACAAGAGATAAGGAAGGCCACTTCATAATACTAAAGGGATCAATACAACAAGAAGATATAACCCTGGTAAACATATATGCACCCAATGCAGGAGCACCCAAATTCATAAAAAAACTCCTGGAAGATATCAAAGGAGAGATCGACAACAATACAATCATTGTAGGGGACTTTAATACACCACTGACAGCACTGGATAAGTCTTCTAGACAAATAATCAGCAAAGATACAGCAATCCTAAATGACTCACTAGATCAGATGGACTTAATAGACATCTTCAGAACACTTCACCCGAAAGCCAGGGAATATACATTCTACTCAAATGCTCATAGGACATATTCAAAAATAGACCATATATTGGGTCACAAGCAAAGTATCCCCAAATTCAAGAAAATTGAAATCATAAAAAGCGTCTTCGCAGACCACAATGGCATAATATTAGAAATAAACTACAATAAAAACAACCCAAAGTACTCAAACACCTGGAAGCTGAATAGCATGCTATTAAATATTGATTGGGTTACCAATGAAATCAAAGAAGAAATTCGAAACATCCTTGAAACTAATGACAATGAAAACACAACAATCCAAAACCTATGGGACACAATGAAAGCAGTCCTGAGAGGGAAGTTTATAGCTCTACAGGCCTATCTCAAAAAACAAGAAAAAATGGTAGTAAATCATCTAACTCTACAACTCAAAGAATTAGAAAGAGAGCAACAAGAAAACCCCAGAGTGAGCAGAAGGAAGGAGATAATAAAGATTAGAGCAGAAATAAATGACATAGAGACCAAAAAAACAATACAGAAAATCAATGAAACCAAGAGCTGGTTCTTTGAAAGGATAAACAAGATTGACAAACCTCTAGCCAGACTCACAAAGAAGCAAAGAGAGAGGACCCAAATAAACAAAATCAGAAACGATAGAGGCGAAATAACAACAGACCCCACAGAAATACAAATGATTGTTAAAAAATACTACGGACAGCTCTACTCCAACAAACTAGACAACCTGGAGGAAATGGACAAATTCCTAGAAAAATACAACATTCCAAAACTCAATCAGGAAGAATCTAAAAATCTCAACAGGCCAATAACTATGGAAGAAATTGAAGCAGTCATCAAAAAGCTTCCAGCAAACAAAAGCCCAGGACCAGACGGCTTCACAGGGGAGTTTTACCAAACATTCAAGGAAGAACTAAAACCTATCCTCCTCAGACTACTACAAAAAATTCAAGAGGAAGGCACACTTCCAAGCTCATTCTATGAAGCCAGCATCACCCTAATACCAAAACCAGGTAAAGACAACACAATGAAAGAGAATTACAGGCCAATATCCCTCATGAACATAGATGCCAAAATCCTCAACAAAATCTTAGCAAATCGGATCCAGCAGTACATCAGAAAGATCATACACCATGACCAAGTAGGATTTATCCCAGGGATGCAAGGATGGTACAATATCCGCAAATCAATAAACGTGATACATCACATAAACAAATTGAAAGAAAAAAACCACATGGTCATATCAATTGATGCAGAAAAAGCATTTGACAAAATTCAACACCCATTTTTGATAAAAGCTCTCAGCAAAGTGGGAGTAGAAGGATCATACCTCAACATAATAAAAGCCATATATGACAGGCCCACAGCCAACATCATACTCAATGGACAAAAACTAACACCATTTCCCCTAAGAACAGGAACAAGACAGGGATGCCCCCTCTCACCACTCCTGTTCAACATAGTACTGGAAGTGTTAGCCATTGCAGTTCGGCAAGAAGAAGAAATAAAAGGCATCCAAATTGGAAAAGAGGAAGTAAAACTGTCCTTATTTGCAGACGACATGATATTATACATACAAAACCCTAGAGACTCCATCAAAAAGCTACTGGACTTAATACATGAATTTGGCAATGTAGCAGGATACAAAATTAACCCCAAGAAATCCGAGGCATTTCTATACACCAATAGTGAACTTTCAGAAAGAGAGATTATAAAAACAATTCCGTTTACCATCGCACCAAAAAAATTAAGCTACCTAGGAATAAACTTAACTAAAGAGGTAAAAGACCTCTACTCAGAAAACTACAGGACGTTGAAAAAAGATATAGAGGAAGACATAAACAGATGGAAGAACATACCGTGTTCATGGATTGGTAGAATCAACATCATTAAAATGTCCATACTACCCAAAGCAATCTATAAATTCAACGCACTTCCCATTAAAATAGCAACGGCATACTTCAGAGATCTAGAACGAACTCTCCAAAAATTCATCTGGAATAAAAAAAGACCCCGAATAGCTGCAGCAATCCTGAAAAAGACCAAAGTAGGTGGGATCTCAATACCAGATATCAAGATGTATTACAAAGCCACTGTTCTCAAAACTGCCTGGTACTGGCACAAGAATAGGCATATAGATCAATGGAATAGAATAGAGAGCCCAGAAATCGGCCCGAACCAATATGCTCAATTAATATTTGACAAAGGAGGCAAGAACATACAATGGAGCCAAGATAGTCTCTTCAATAAATGGTGTTGGGAAAATTGGACAGATATATGCAAGAAAATGAAACTAGACCACCAACTTACACCATACACAAAAATAAACTCAAAATGGATAAAGGACTTAAATGTACGACAGGAAACCATAAAAATTCTAGAAGAATCCAAAGGCAACAAAATCTCAGACATATGCCGAAGCAATTTCTTCACTGATACAGCTCCTAGGGCACTTGAAACTAAAGAGAAAATGAACAAATGGGACTACATCAAAATAAAAAGCTTCTTCACAGCAAAAGAAACCATCAACAAAACAACGAGAAAACCCACTGTGTGGGAAAACATATTTGCCAATGTCATATCTGATAAGGGCCTAATCTCCAAAATTTATAGGGAACTCATACAACTTAACAAAAGGAAGATAAACAATCCAATCAAAAAATGGGCAACGGACCTAAATAGACACCTTTCAAAAGAGGACATTCAGAAAGCCAAGAGACATATGAAAACATGCTCAAAGTCACTAATCATCCGAGAGATGCAAATCAAAACAACAATGAGGTACCATCTCACACCTGTCAGACTGGCTATCATCAACAAATCAACAAACGACAAGTGCTGGAGAGGATGTGGAGAAAAAGGAACACTTGTGCACTGCTGGTGGGAATGCAGACTGGTGCAGCCACTATGGAAGACAGTATGGAGTTTCCTTAAAAAACTGAAAATGGAACTCCCATTTGACCCTGTGATCCCACTTCTAGGAATATATCCCAAGAAACCAGAAACACCAATCAGAAAGGATATATGCACCCCTATGTTCATAGCAGCACAATTCACCATAGCTAAGATCTGGAAACAGCCTAAGTGTCCATCAGTAGATGAATGGATTAGAAAACTGTGGTACATCTACACGATGGAATACTATGCTGCTCTAAAAAGGAAGGAACTCTTACCATTTGCAACGTCATGGATGGAACTGGAGAGCATTATGCTAAGTGAAATAAGCCAGTCAATGAAGGAAAAATACCACATGATCTCACTCATTCATGGATAATAGAGACCATTATAAACTTTTGAACAATAATAGATACAGAGGCAGAGCTGCCTCAAACAGATTGTCAAACTGCAGCAGGAAGGCCGGGGAGGGTTGCGGGACAGGAGGTAGGGGGGTAAGAGATCAACTAAAGGACTTGTATGCATGCATATAAGCATAACCAATGGACATAAGACATTGGGGGATAGGGGAGGCTAGGGGACTGTCTAGGGCGGGGGGATAAAATGGACACATATGTAATACCCTTTGTAATACTTTAAGCAATAAAAAAAATAATAATAATAATAAAAAATAAAATAAAATTAAAAAAATAAAAATAAAAAAAGGAAACAGAGGGGGAGGGAGAGAGAGGGGGAGGGAGGGAGAGAGAAGGAAGAAGGGAAGGGAAGGGAAGGGAAGGGAAGGGAAGGGAAGGGAAGGGAAGGGAAGGGAAGGGAAGGGAAGGGAAGGGAAGGAGGGAAGGGGGAGGGAGGGAGGGAGGGAGGAGACGGGTTGATGGAAAAAGTCAGCCTGAGAACATGACCAACTCAGAGGAAAGCAAGAGTTAGTTTGGGTTGTATTACAAGATAGAGTCTTATCTAATTCAGAAATAATATGCATTAAAGGGGGGTTTTGTTTTAAATAAAATTTAAAATGAAAACCTGAGTATTAAAAAAAAAAAAACAAAAAAAAAACAGAACGTGGCTGGAGATCTTGGCTACAGAACCTGGCTATGCTGATCAACTGAAAAAAAAAAAAAAAAAAAAAAGAACTTAGCCAATCCTGTCCTCCACCCAGGACAGAGGTCCAATGCCTGGGTTTTATCCACTCCCAGGACAGTCATTATCTAGGGTTCAAATGGTGTCCCTGAAAGATGAAGTGACTCAAGTCCAGATCTCATGATAAGCTTGCAACATAGGGATGGTTTTGTCAATAACACATGGCAATGCGCAACTCTGGGGAAAGGCTGACAGCCCACACATACGCAGCAGAGACCATCTACTCTGAACCAAACATCAGGATGGGTCTTCCAGAAAGTGCACTTTTGCTGGCAGAACTCAGAAGGTGTGGTGTAGTGGGAAAACTCCAGCTTCTCATCTTGTACCTGGGTGACCTTCGGCAAGCTGTTCAGCCTCTCTATGTCTTGCTTTCCTGATGTGAAAAAATGGAGAGAATTTTAGTGAAGTTATGATTGAAAGGGTCATAGGTAACATGTATAAAGTACTTAGTGTATACAGTTGACCCTTGAGCATTGAAGGGATTAGGGGAACTGAAGCAATGTACTCAAATATCCACATGTAAATTTGCCTCCCTGAAAACTTAACTACCAATAATTCACTTGCAAATATCCATCAATCACATGAGCAGTGACCTTGAGGAAGTAAGTGATGGAGTTCCTACACCAGTGATGGCGAACCTATGACACGCGTGTCAGAGGTGACACGAGAACTCATTTTTTTGGTTGAGTTTTCTTTGTTAAGTGGCATTTAAATATATAAATAAATATCAAAAATATAAATCTTTGTTTTACTATGATTGCAAATATCAAAAAATTTCTATGTGACACTGCACCAGAGTTAAGCTAGGGTTTTTCAAAATGCTGACACGCCGAGCTCAGAAGGTTCGCCATCACTGTCCTACACTCTACACCTAGACATGAAAAAAGAGGACAAAAGTAGAGGGAAAATGATGAGGCAGCAAGACCAACCCAGAGTGGCTTTCTATTATTCTCCTCTGTCGCTGCAGATTGGTGGCAGCATGTGACCTAGAAATTCATTTAAATATAAGAGCAGGAAGCACCTAAAGGGGGGATTTCCTGAGATGGCAAGCCATCTCTTTAGAGTCAGTAGTTGCCTGACAACAAAGATCAGCTTTAGTAGACACTGTTGAAAACAAAAGGTACTAGAAGTTATACCAAGATATACATAATTGGCAACGTTTTAGAAGAGTGAATTCCCAAAGTGGCTTTGTCAAATGGATTGGATGCCTGGCCACAGAGCATCCTGAACCAACCTCAAGGCTTTGGAAAACAACCAACACATCAAAACAAACGCAAACAAACATCAAAACAGACATGACTGCAGAGAAATGAGTTTTCCCCACCAGACCTGTCCATGACTCTGAATCTCATCTTCTGCCCTGACATTTGCACTGCTAACTTAGCAAATAGAAATATCGACAGTATCTATAAAGGGATCAAAAAACCAAAGCATGTGCAAGACCTCTTAATAGAAGATTGAGGAATATAATTGAGAGAAGTAAAATAAAACTTAAATAGCAGGATATATCATGTCTATATGTTGAAAAACTAAATATTGTAAATATGTCAAGTCCCTCAAATTTTTCCATAGATTTGTTTTTGTTATTCTAAACAAAGTTCTTTCATTTGTATGTATTTGTAAAATGACAGGCTGATTCTAAGATTTACATTAAAGTAAAGAGGACAATCTTGAAGTATAAAAACAAAATTGCAACCTCACATTAGCAGGTGACAAATTCTAATAAATAATTTATTTAATAAATAAAGCTATAGTAATTAAGAGAATGATAGGAGTGCAAGGATAGACAAACAGATAAACCAATTTGATCTTCACTTAAAACAAAAATACCATTAAGTAGAAGAGGAGGAGGAGAAAGGTGTCTTTTTAACATATGCCTCTGGACCAACTGAATATCCACACTTTTCTTAAAAAATGAAGTTTAAGCCGAAACCGGTTTGGCTCAGTGGATAGAGCGTCGGCCTGTGGACTGAAGAGTCCCAGGTTCGATTCCAGTCAAGGGCATGTGCCTGGGTTGTGGGCACATCCCCAGTGGGAGATGTGCAGGAGGCAGCTGATCGATGTTTCTCTCTCATCGATGTTTCTAACTCTCTATCCCTCTCCCTTCCTCTCTGTAAAAAATCAATAAAATATATATTAAAAAAATGAAGTTTAAACCATACTTCACAGCATGTGCAAAAATAAATTCTAGATGAATTGCAGGTCTTATGGAAAACTAGCACCAAAATTTCTAAAAGATAGAATATCTTTGTTAACTTGGTGTAGACAAAAGTTTCTTGAACAGGTCACAGAAAGCATGGGTTAAAAAGATCAGTAAATTGACTTCATTAAAATTAAGAACTTCTGGTCATCAAAGAGACACCTTCAAGAGAGAGAAAAGGCAAGCCACCAAATGGTAGAAAATATTTGCAATAAATATTTGTGACAAAGATCTGTCATCCTGAATGAATAAAGTTGTCCTACAAATCAGTAACAAAAGGAAAGACAACCCAATAGAAATATGTGCAAAAGATTTGAACAGGAAATTCTCATGCATTGCTGGTGGAAGTTTACATTGGAAAACCCACTTTGGGATAACAGTCTTTGGCAGTGTCTACTAAAGCTGATCTTAAGCCTGTGTGGTGAAGCTGTTTCAGTCCTCTAAACACATACTCCACCAAAATGTGTACCAAATTAACCACAGATTCTGCTCCTCTCATGGTTCCCACTGCATATTTAGTGCCACATTCTGCAAATTCAAAGAGCCTAGCCTCTTTCAAATTCAGGTCTATGCAAGTGAAAGTTTGACATTCAAGGCTATTGTCTAGAAAATCTATTGAGAAATCTGAGCAATGTCTTTGTCCTACTTATATAGTCTTTTCTCATGAAGGTGGGTGCATAGAAAGTCTGGAAAGTGGATGTGAGGAATCAAGGGGGAAAGTAACCCCTCAACTATTATCTTAAATGATCATCTGATACATTTAAATTTTTAAAGTAAACAAACTGGAAAAAATATATTATAATAAATTATTTATATAAATCCTTCTGCATCCTGTAAATAAATACTGTGCTGCTCTTAAGAATGATTTTGTAGCCCTAGCTGGTTTGGCTCAATGGAGAGAGCGTCGGCCTATGGACTGAAGGGTCCCAGGTTCGATTCAGGTCAAGGGCACATGCCTGGGTTGTGGGCTCGATTCCCAGAAGGGGGCGTGCAGGAGGCAGCCAATCAATGATTCTCTCTCATCATTGATGTTTCTCCCTCTCTCTCTCTCCCTCTCCCTTCCTCTCTGAAATGAATAAAAATACATTTTAAAAAAAGTTTAAAAAAAACAGAATGATTTTGTAGAGAATGTTAATAGACACAGAAATATTTCCAAAATATATTAAGTACAAAAAAATGAAGTGTAATATGGTATATGCAATATGATCTTTTTCAAAATATATATACAATTGTTACGACCGAAAGACCGGAACGACCCAAACAACCAGTCGACCAGTTGCTATGATGTGCACTGACCACCAGGGGACAGATGCTCAATGCAGGAGTGCCCCCTGGTGGTCAGTGAGCTCCCATAGCCAACCTCCCACGGCCCTTCCCCTCCAGCTGGCCAACCTCCCATGGCACGCCCCCCCCCCCAGGCCAGCCAGCCCTAATTGCCCTGCGAGGAACCTCCCATGGCCCCTACACCCCCCCACTCCCAGCCAGCCGGCCCAGATCTGGCCTGGGCGAGATGCCCCAATCAGCCCCGATTGCCAGCCAGGCTGAGGGACCCCACCTGTGCACAAATTTGTGCACTGGGCCTCTAAAATATATCCTATCTAATAAAAGAGAAACATGGTCATTAGCCATACCTCCGCTACCCTTCCCATTGGCTAATCCGGGCGATATGCAAATTAACTGCCAGCCAAGATGGCGGCCGGCAGCCAGGCAGCTTGAAACTAACATGAGGCTTGCTTGCTTCAGTGATGGAGGACTCCAACGTTCCCCGCCTGCCTTGCCAGCCTCTGAGCTTGCAGTCTGAAACATTGTTACAAATATAGAAGCTAAACAAAATCCCAGAAACCTGCTTTCAGCCAGCCGGGATCTCAGAGCTGGAGTGGAAACAGTGTTTTGATTATAGAACCCAAACAAACCAGATACCTGCTTTCAGCAGCGGAGGCCTAAGAGCTGGAGCCAAGCCTCAGAGCTAAAGCTGGCCCAGAATAAAATAAAAAAAAGAAAAACGGAGCAGTTGGGAGCTTCAGTAACCCGCCAGCCTGAAAACAGCCCTCAGCCCCTCACCCAGACTGGCCAGGCACCCCAGTGGGGACCCCCACCCTGATCCAGGACACCCTTCAGGGCAAACCAGCCAGCCCCACCCATGCACCAGGCCTCTATCCTATATAGTAAATGGGTAATATGCCTCCCAGCACCGGGATCAGCGGAGCCGCGAGGCCTCCCAGCACCGGGATCAACGGAGCCGAGAGGCCTCCCGGCACCGGGATCAGCGTGACAGGGCGCTGCTCTGTTCATGACAGGGGAAGGTGCCCCAACCCCCTGACCAGCCCTGCTCTGTGCCTGATAGCAGGGAGCTCCCCAACCCCCTGATCGGCCCTGCTCTGTGTGTGACAGGGTGCGGCGCCCCAACACCGCCGCCACGGGCCCTGCTCTGTGTGTGATGGGGTAGAGCCATAACCTCCCCATCGGCCCTGCCCTGAGTGTGACAGGGTGTGGCGCCCCAACCCCCTGATCCGCCCTGCTCTGTGTGTGACAGGGGGCAGTGGCCCAACTCCCCTATCGGCCCTACTCTGTGAGTGACAGGGGGGAGCTCCCCAACCCTTTGATCGACCCTGCTCTGTGTGTGACAGGGGGTGGCGCCGCAACATCCCCATCGACCCTGCCTTGAGTGTGACAGGGGGCGGTGCTTCAACCCCCCAATTGGCCCTACTCTGAGCGTGACTGAGGGCGGCATCCCAACTCCCCATTCAGCCCTGTTCTGAGCCCGGCCAGGGGCTGCACCTAGGGATTGGGCCTGCCTTCTGCCACCCGGAGCAGGCCTAAGCCAGCAGGTCGTTATCTCCCGAGGGGTCCCAGACTGGGAGAGGGCAGAGGCCGGGCTGAGAGACCCCCTACCCCTGAGTGCACAAATTTTTATGCACCGGGCCTCTAGTGTGTGTATATATATATATATATATATATATATATATATATATATAAAATTTTCTGGAAGGATATTGGCATAATTTTAACAAGGTTAGAGTTTAGAGAAGAATTAGTAATGAGTTTTTTTCCTTTATGATCACCAATTTCTAATGATTATACCCTGGGTAAATCCTATCTAATAAAACAGAAACAAGGTAATTGGCGTACGACTGCTACCCTTCCCATTTGCTAATCTGCGAGATATGCAAATTAACTGACAGCCAAGATGGCGGCCGGCAGCCAGGCAGCTGGAAACTAACATGAGGCTTGCTTGCTTTAGTGACAGAGGAAGCCAAGCTTCCCCGCCTGCCTTGCCAGCCTCTCAGCTGCGCTCTAAGCAACTATGTTACAAAAATAGAAGCTAAACAAAACCCCAGGCTTCAGCCTGCAGGACCGCAACATTGTTTCACATACAGAAGGGTAAACAAAGGCCAGAAACCTGATTTCAGCAGTGGAAGTCTCATAGCTGGAGCCGTGCCTCAGAGCTAAAGCTGGCCCAAAATGGAAATAAAAAAAGGAAAAAAGGACAGGTTGGGAGCTTCAGTCACCCGTCAGCCTGAAAACAGCCCTCAGCCCCTCACCCAGGCTGGCCAGGCACCCCAGTGGGGACCCCCACCCTGATCCAGGACACCTTTCAGGGCAAACCAGCTGGCCCCCACCCGTGCACCAGACTTCTATCCTATATAGTAAAAGGGTAATATGCCTCCCAGCACCAGGATCAGTGGAGCCGCGAGGCCTCCCAGCACCGGGATCAGCGGAGCAGCAAGGCCTCCTGGCACCGGGATCAGCGTGACAGGGGGCAGCGACCAAACCCCCCTGATTGGCCCTGCTCTGTGTGTGACAAGGTGCGGCGCCCCAATCCCTCCCCGCCCCCCTCTGGCCCTGCTCTGTGTGTGACGGGGTAGAGCCATAACCTCCCCATCGACCCTGCCCTGAGTGTGACAGTGGCGGCACCCCAACCCCCTATCCGCCCTGCTCTGTGTGTGACAGGGGGTGGTGCCCCAACTCCCCTATCGGCCCTACTCTGTGAGTGACAGGGGGGAGCTCCCAACCCCCTGATCGACCCTGCTCTGTGCGTGACAGGGGGCAGCGCCCCAACTCCCCAATCGGCCCTACTTCTGCCTGACCAGGGGCTGCACCTAGGGATTGGGCCTGCCCTCTGCCACCCGGGAGAGGGCTTAAGCCAGCAGGTCGTTATCTCCTGAGGGGTCCCAGACTGCGAGAGGGCACAGGCCGGGCTGAGGGACCCCCTTGCCCCCCCGAGTGCACAAATTTTTGTGCACCGGGCCTCTAGTTTTTTATAAACAGCAAAGTCTTTTTATATTTTCAATGGATTTAAGAGGCTAGATCCAATATCAGTTGTTGATATTTTCTTCCAGTATTTTTATAGAACATAGATTCTCACTTTAAAAATATTTGAAGAGATGCCCAGTTGAGGGATATAATTACACACCTGTAAAAAATATTTATCTGAAAATGGTCAACAGGTGATGGATGTACAATATATGCTAAAGTTTGTGGACGAAAGTTGGAGGAGATACAGGATTTGCATAATCTTAAAAAATCTCCTCAAGATATTTATTAACTACAAAGGGATAAAAAGGTAACCTGACAGTGGAGAATCCTAGCAATCACTAAATTATCCAAGTGATCAAGGTAAACGTCACTAATATGGTGAACTGAGAAGGACACAGCATTATTCTTCTGGTTTTCTTCCCCAAAGTGCACCATCTCCCTCCAACTGGAATGCATCACACAAAACCAGATCAATGGACATCCTATAAAATAATAGATACTCTTCAAAATTTTCAAGGTCACGAACACTAGGGAAGACCAAGGGACTTTAATAGACTAAGTATAAATAATAACTAAATGCAACATGAATCCTTGGGTCTGATCCCAGAACAGAAAGAGGACATGGGGACGGGGAGGGGGGGGCGGAATGGATAAAATTCAAAAAAAAATTGTAGTTTAATTAATAAGACTATGTCAATGTTATATTTTTTATTCCTGATAGTTGTACTATGGTTATGTAAGATGTCAACATTACCAGAAATGGGTTGAGAGATATAAAATGACTTTTTACTATGTTCGCAACTTTTCTGTAAGACCAAAATTTGTTCAAAATAAAAGAAATTTTTGGAATTAGGTGCTTAAAACATGAAAGAAAGAAAAGGAATTATCAAATATTTTTTGAGTCCCTACTATAGGCTAAAAACTGTTCTAGACATAGTCATGAATGAGTCAAATTCCCCACTATCTGACTTATACTTCCTTTGCAAATATTGAACAAATAAAAAGGAAAAATTGAGCTGTTAAATACAAAGTGAAATAAATTTAATAAGTATAAATTTAATAAATATTATAATGTCTGATTGAAATAGCCTATGAACTATTTTACCAAGATTCCTGATGGGATTTACAAATTACATACCAGATATCTACCCCACCCTCTGTTCCCTCTGCCAGCAAGCCTGCCATCTAGTGATAGGATGGGGAATTACAACAATATATCTACAACCTCTAAATCAGTGGTTCTCAACCTTCCTAATGCCACGACCCTTTAATACAGTTCCTCATGTTGTGGTAACCCCCAACCATAAAATTATTTTCGTTGCTACTTCATAACTATAATTTTGCTACTGTTATGAATTGTAATGTAAATATCTGATATGCAGGATGTATTTTCATTGTTACAAATTGAACATAATTAAAGCATAGTGATTAATCACAAAAACAATATGTAATTATATATGTGTTTTCCGATGGTCTTAGGCGACCCCTGTGAAAGGGTCGTTCGACCCCCAAAGGGGTCGCGACCCACAGATTGAGAACCGCTGCTCTAAATTAATGAGTCAGCTAAAAACTAGGGATTACAGGATTGTAAGAGGAGCTGTGGCAGAAGCAGTCTCTAAATTGACACTCTAACCTCTCCTCCAAAGTCCACAAAGGTACTGAGTAGCATGTAGCAATAGCGCAGAGGGTAAAGCATGGACTCAAACCTTGGCTCTGCAACTAACAGTGTGACATTAGACATGTTACTGACACTCTAAGTCAGAGTGACCAGGTGACATCACATACAGTTATGGGGATAAAATTGATAAAATACTTAAAATGGTTCCTGGCATGCAATAACAGTTCAATAAATGGAAGTTTTCATTGATGTCATCCTCATGAAATGGTAGTTTTCATGGATGTCTTCCCACAGCACAGATATATCTTATATACATCTCATGTCATTGTCTCACCCACTAGGAGAAGCTCACGACACACCAATTGACACACAGAGTTACCTTGAGTGTAAAAGCTGCATAAAATTTAGCTGAATAACTGGTCAAATCGGTTACATTATTTAATGCAATGAGGTTTAACTTTTGACCATCCCTAGCAATTTTACTTCATTTGAATGGTGTCCTAACAAATCAGCAACCACTAAACAGCTCAGCTCCCTGTCAGCAACACCTTTCACTCAGTTAGACAGGCTGAAATTCCCCTGGCACTTGTGACAATTGTTGCATTGAGTCAGCTGATCACAGTGGTCATTGACTCTCCTAAACTGTAACTTAGATGTTCTGGGGAACCCAGCTCAACACAAGGTGTACCTTAAGCCATCTGAGGTATGTGGGAGTATACAGACACTTTCATCTTCTTTATCAGAAAAGACCATGCAGAAACAAAACATTTGTCCACAGTGCAGCCTGGGACTATTTTTTTATAGACCATCCTATTAGAATTGTCTGCTGAACTCTACCGTTGGTCAAGTTCATGGCGTTATCTCAAGCCTATCTGATTTAATTATTTTTTAAATATATTTTTATTGATTTCAGAGAGGAATGGAGAAGGAGAGGGAGATAGAAACATCCATGATGAGAGAGAATCACTGTCCAGTTTCCTCCAACACTCCCCATACTGGGGATGGAGCCCACAACCGGTCATGTGCCCTGACCAGGAATCAAACCGAGAACTCCTGGTTCATAGGTCAATGCTCAACCACTGAGCCATGCCAGCCAGGCAAGCCTATCTTATTTAAACCAATGATCTTCACTTTCCAACTCTAGAACATAGTAGGCACTCAAAACATTGAAGCATTAAAGGGATGAATTCCTTAATTCATTCAACCCATATTTATTGACTACTATGCTCCAGGCATTGTTTGCACGAGGACCATGGTCGGCAAACTGCGGCTCTTTATCTCCTTGAATGTGGCTTTTCCTAAGCCTTAGGAGTACCCTAATTAAGTTAATAACAATGTACCTACCTATATAGTTTAAGTTTAAAAAATTTGGCTCTCAAAAGAAATTTCAATCATTGTACTGTTGATATTTGGCTCTGTTGACTAATGAGTTTGCCAACCACTGCACTAGGACAACAACACACAAGTTTTTTTTTTTTTTAATCCTGACCTCATCAAGTTCACATGATAATGGGAAGAGATTCTCCATACACAAAATAAATAAATAAAATGTGTAATGAGAGCAATAAGTGCTAATGAGAAAAGTAAAACAGGGAAGAGTAATGCAGAAATTGAGGTGGTATGACATGCATGAAGAGGTGTTGAGGAAGCTCACAGGAACCTATTTGCATCCTAGAAAGAGTTTGTGCTCAGGAGGAAATTCAGGGTGTCCATGACCCTAGGACAGTGGTTCACATTTGGTGGCAAAGGGCAACTGTGCAAGCAGCCCACCTGTGTGCTTGAGCCTAAATCCCAGGGAGAAAAGCCTCCATGGGACAGTTTGAGTAGCCTCTCCTTGAACAAGGCCGGAGACCTGCTTGGAAACTATGGGATGGGATAGCCAATATCCATGGATGGGAGAGTTTTCCTATCCCAGCTTCCATTTTGAGCACTGAAACGCCTCCCCACTCAAATTTATGGGACCCTTTGGGCAGGAACAGCAGCTCCAGGAACTCAGGGAGTCTTGGCCTAATGCAGTTCTGGATGTAGCACCAACAGATGGTGGCACCTTTGTGGACCTGTTGGTGAAGTCATAGGCTTCCCCACTGCTCTGTAGCACTAGAGGGAAGGGAGTAGATTCCACACTAAGCCAACCATGAATTGGGGAAAAGTGTGGAATCCCAGACAGGATTTAGGGAACTAGGGAAGTGAGGCATGAGACTCTGAAGGACCCACATATTCAGTGAGATCCAATACAAAGTTTCATGTAGTCTGAGAGACACAGGGTATACAAAGTCATATAAAGATTTAATTAACAGAAAGCAGTATTTTAAAAAAAATAAATCTGTAGATTGCATATGGAATTCGGAAACCCTGCCAAATCCCAGTCTGGTAAATGTCAACCAACAGCTTTATTACGTCTTAACAAAGGATCTTTTCAATATGTGCTGAAGGTGCTTGGGGACTAGACTGGGGAATTCTTGGCATAAATGTCAGAGCTGTTGTGGCTGACTCTGACTCATGTCCATATTACTGGACAATTCCATCACCCAATTAAGCATTCCAGTGGCGCCTTTCACTGTCACACCTAAATTGTCAATGATGCTATCTATCTATGTGTAACCAAAATAAACCATGAGCCAGTTGCAAAACTGTCCCAGTCCTACAAAAGTGATTAGTGACATGGAAAATGTTCTTGTGATTTAATCCATGTAGTTTATAATGCCTCTTTCCCATTATGAAGATGGCCATTTGGAAACCCAAGTGATCTTTCTAGAATGTGAATCTGATCAAGTCGTTTTCCTCAGAAAAGAGCCCTCACTCTCTGAAATGCCTCTCAGGGGTCATCACTTAAAGGAATCCCCCCTCCCACCACTTCACTCCATCTTCAGGGCTTGTTTTCATTGAGAACAGTCTTCTCACAGCAGCCATCACCCATTGTCATTACTATTCTATAGTCTGCCTTCTCTGCCTTCTCTTCATATTAGCTTATGAAGACAAAGACTGATATATATATATATATATTTGGTTTAACATGGTGCTGGAACTTAGTAGATACTTAAAATATTTCTTCAGGAAATGAATAATGAAAGGACCAGAATCTTTTAAAGTCACTAGTTTGGGGTAGTAAATCTGGTGTTTGGCTGGAGGTATATGTGTCTTTCGGGGTCTGGCCATGCTGAGCTGAATGCCTCACTGAGCTCTGCTTTCTCTATTGGCACAAAGAGGAAACACGTGCCACCAGTGGAGAGAGATCAAAAGAGTCTATTACTCCATTTAGGGTCTGACAAAAATTTGGCCAAAAATTCCACTAAAATGGCTTCAAAGGCATTTCATGCATTTATTATAGTCAATACAGAAATTTGAACAAAAATTCAGGATGTTACATTTACACATGCAAGGAAAATGTCAATATTTTAAAATCCAACCAAAGTGGGAACCCTTTGATTGGTTTTTCTAGAGGTGGAGTGGTCACTTATTCAAGAACTCACTGAACTCACTGATATACACAAGTCAAGAAAATGTAATTCTTTAAAATTTCCCTCAATGACTTGATTATGTCACCAGACAGTACTAAAATGAGGCCCCAAAGATAAGAGAACCAGAAAAGCCTTTTCTGTAAATATACCTTCCTCCATGATTATCATAATCTTAGGGTTCAATAACTCATGGAATAAGTTGGGAGAGATCCTCAACCCATTTTCAGACAAGCAAACTGAGGCACAAAGGTGTGATAGGTGGGAACTGCTCAGAGTCATGGGTTTATCCCTGCACCTCCTCTGTGACTCTGAGCCTTGCTCAACCCCATTTGCTTAGGGAGAGGCAAGCTTGCCACAGAAGAGAATGGTGTTGGTGCCAGTGTGCCTTATGAAGAACAGGAAAGGGTGGTTCGCCATGAACTGAGCTCGGATGGGGAGTCTTTTCATGACGAAGTTGTCCCCAGTGGCTGCTGCTGCCTCCGTGCCCTCTTCGTTGACATCCACATATGACTTGTGGATGACCTTTGATAGATACAGGCCCTTGGCTGGTGACATTCCAGACAGATCAGCTTTACTCTGGTGGAAGACATCTGTCATCCCGAGGGATTTTAGCAAGGAATTCAGCTCATACTTGATCTCCAGTTTGAATCGGGGCAAATGGACTTCGACATTCCTTTCCATCATGTTGGAGGAGCTGGTCCACTTGTGAAACATCTTCGAGTTCAGCCGCTTCTCTATCTAAGAGACAAAACACAGATGGACCCACACGAGCCAAGCACACACCTCTGCATTTTGTAATTCTCAGAGTGAACTACTCAATTCCACTGACTTCTTTTCTACCTTTAAACTGTGCTCAAATTTTATCTGAAAGAGAAAAGAATCCTGCATTCATCCACATCTTCTATTTTCTATTGTCTACTTCTCATTGACATTTTATAATTAAACTTATCCAATGTGTGTTAATTCATTCCCTCAGTGTGTCGGCTTTACCAAAACTCTCTCTAATGCCTCAGCAATTGTGTTCTCATTTTCTTGAAGAACTCAAGTACTTCTTGGTTCTCATATCTGAAACATTTAATAGCAATCTCCATTATGCACTTGTTTGTTATTTGGCTTCTGTGACATGGGGACTTCTTGTTCCACTCCACTTTAATCTCCTCCTGCCCCACTCTTAAAGCTGACCTCTGGGTGCCTACACTTAGCAAGTCAACTCCCACATCCCTGCTCAGATTTCCCAATGCAGCC
This sequence comes from Myotis myotis, assembly GCF_014108235.1. NCBI lineage: Eukaryota > Metazoa > Chordata > Mammalia > Chiroptera > Vespertilionidae > Myotis > Myotis myotis. The sequence continues at coordinate 49,231,799 of NW_023416401.1, forward strand.
TCACAACCCTGGCTTATTTTCCACCCAGTTCCAGATGTTTTTGTAAACTCTTCACACTTCTGTCCTCGGACATTTGAAACTCTCTACAGGTCTCCCCACTAGCATGTCAAACCCCATCATTCTTCTCCTGCAAGAGTTGAAGACTTTTGGGTCACCTCACCATCCTGACAATATCAGGTCAGTGGTTTCTATCTTTTCCTTCTGTCTGTTTGTGCCCTGATCCAAGTTACCACAACTTCATGACACAAAATCATCTCGCTGCCTCATACTTCTAAGGCCTTTGCAGGTGCTCTTTGCTCTGGTTAGAACACAGAGTAAAGAGCACCTGTGTGTGTGTGTGTGTATGTGAGCTACTGCAAGGGCCCAGAAGCTAGACTGGTCTCCTAGGCAACAGTCATGCTGGCAGAGCACTGGAAGGTCTCAGCAAGGCTGGGAGGAGCCATAGCAGTGTCTTGCCTGCTCTGTGCTAGGCCGCTCTGATGGCAGCCAGGGAGGGGGGATCATATTCAAACTCAGACCACCACCCTGAACTCTTCTCAGTGACTGTGGCTGTCATTTCCCCACAAAACCAAGACACTAAACATGGTGGTTGGCCCACAAAAACATGCGACTTTTGGGTCAGCAGTACATCTCCCTGCTCCTGAGAGGAAGATGACTTCATTAGATGTCCACAGACTGGAAGCTCGACTTGCATTATAATTTCATTACGAAGGTGTTTCCCAAGTGTCAAATGATCAATATGTGTGTGTCTGTGTGTACAGCATAGCCCTTTTGTTACCAGATGCCTTTTTAAATATAACACTAGGTTGTTTTCCCTAAATACATTATCCTGAAGGCCGGGGCCAGGAATCCTCCCTTTCCTCTCACAGTCCCTAGGGCAATGCTGCTAAATCAGCTTGTGATCGAATTAGTGCTGGCTGCACTGATATTGTGGAATACACACAGTGTGGGGGGCGCGCGCACGCGCGCGCGTGTGTGTGTGTGTGTGTGTGCGTGTGTGTGTGTGTGGTGCACATGCACGCGTGCTTTTTCTGCTGTCGGCATTCCTGTAACATACCTGTTCTAGAGTCACTGTGCCCATGGGAAGCAGGATGATCATGCTTAGTTTGTCCTGCACGTAGGGCAGCTCAAGCACTTGCATCTGCGGCTCCTTTATGACGGCCAATTTAAACCTTCCCACTTGATACATCATTTCCACAATTACGCTCTTACCCTATGTTTTTGAAAGATTGTAATTAGACAATAGCTAAACATGTGTGTGCACATGCATGTGTACTGATTTTCTTGCACGACAAATATCTGCACTAACACTCTAAATGCGTGGGTAAAATATCAACTATAAAACACACATTTATTACTTTCTTATGCAAAGGTTATGACTCTATATTCCAAAATAAGTCCTAGTGAGAGCCAAATTGTTTGAATAATGAATATAGTAATAAAAACAATAATATAGATGTTCCCCCCCCCAAAAAAAAAGCCAGGGTTTCCCGATAAAATGAGTTATATAGGAAAATGGTATCATAGGATCGTTTCCTTTTTAATTTAATTGGATATTTTTTAGGAGAAAAATAATAGTTGTGTTGTGCCACTAAAGGAAATAGCCACAGCATATATGGAGAACAGCCGGAAGAGAACAGGCTTTCTCCTCTTCCAGGACACCCTAGTGTCTGAAGGCTTCATTCAGGTGCCTGTGAGAAAGGTTATGGTCACTTCATAGGGAAAAATGAAAATAAAATTCATAGACTACACAGTTAAAGGTACCTACAGAGATCTAGAAGAGTATTTCCACTAAAACTTCCTAACCTGGATTCTAATGTGCAGCCAAGGTTGAGAACCACTGAGTTAAGTGAACCTGAAGGAGCTCAGCCAGGTGTCTAGACCTCAGGCAGTGGGGTTGATAGAAGTCAAAGCATTCAAAGGTACTTGGGAAGTAGACACACCTGCCCATCATTTAAAAAAAAAAAAACTTCCTAACCTGTCTATAAAAATTATTGTAGTCTCCAAAATTTATCATCGGTCTGAAAATGAAACACGTACCTCACTTAGCCGAAAAGGGGTTTTAATCGTCTCTCTTTCCAGAAATTTATTTTGCCATTGTCCTTTGAAATATATGGCATTCACCAGGACCATCACAGAAGAAGGGTCGATTGTGCCCTTTCCAAAGAGGTTTGTAATTTTTCCTTGTAATAAGAAAAAGAATAGATAATAGATTTGGATTTAAACTTATTGATAATAGTTAAATAGTCACAATAGCTACCATTAAGTGATATGTGTATAAATAAATACCCAGCATGTGGATCCCTAATGCACACCCATGGCAGATAACAATAATCAATCTATTCATTTATGCTAAAAAATATTTTAAGAGACTTCTATGTGCCAGGCACTGTTCTAGGCACGAGAGCAATAAACTGAGGCTAGAACACTAAACTAAACAAACAAACAAAAATCCCTACCATTCTTAACATCCTAGTGACTCCATTGTGGGCTTTTTCAGGTAACCTTAGTTTAAGTCTCAGACTCTTTCTCACCTCAGAGTTCCCAGGCAGCCACTAGCAGTAGATCAGAGTTGGCATGTGAGATAAAATATATTTTCCTCTACTGTTCTAAGTAAATTAACATGTCTAAAAAATGTGTAGAATTTTCCATGCATTTTCTAATAGTACGAAGACCTGAATTGATACATATTTTAATCTGGTTACCTATTATTGAATTTGAATGACATCCATCAATTGACAAGATACTTTTGAGAAGTCACTGCTGTTAAATGATATAATAGATACAAATATGTTAGCATAAAAGTCAGAGAAATCTTAAGGTCTGGGAACGGGGTGGGTTAGTTTCTGGGAGAAGACACGAGGGTGACCCTGGAGTGCCCTTCCCAGTAACTAATATTTTGTTTTCCTGACCTGGGTGGTGGTACACCAGAGTATTCATCATAGTGATAATTCACTGAGCAGCAAACACATCATGTATATACTTTTCTAAATATACGTAAATTTCAATCAAAAAGTTTATTTAAAAACTCAAGCTCTAAGGAACATATTAACCAATTGCAATGTGCAAACATTATTTGGGTTCTGATTCAAACAAAAAAAGAGGCAACTGGGGGAATACAAAAGCTCACTAAATATTTGTTAATTTTAAATGATTTTTTTAATTTTCTAGGTGTAATAATGGTATAGTGTTCATAATTTTTAAAAGCTTATATTTTTAACAGGCACAAACTGAAACATATAGAGAGAAAAAAAATATTGGAATTAGCTCCCAAATAATCTGAAAGAGGTGGTGGGTAAAGGGCATGGCTATCTTAAATAATATTGGCTTAAGTAATAAGTCTTGCAGCTGAGTGATGGATGAATAAGGATTCCTTCTAGTTTCTCTTTTTTCTTTAAATTTTTCCTTAAATAGATTTTTTAAAAGAAATGAACACATCTCTGACATGAACATTTAATGTTCCATTTTTAAAAAAGAAATATTTAACAATACATATAGGGTTTGTTTTAAAATCGGGAAAGGTAGATTTAAATTTAATTAAACTTACTGGCAGAATGTATGACAACATCTCTCTAATGTAGAAACAGTGTTCTTTTCATTCTCAGAGTCACTTAGCTAGATCATTGAGGACAATGGCTAAAAGACATTTTCCAAAATATTCCCCCACTTCCTCCACTGTTAATTTGTTGTGTCTGTTTCTGGACCTCACCCTGCTTCCTCGTTAACACTGCCTCAGGGAGTTTACCAGCACAAATTAAGTTTGTAGACATAAATGTGACTTATCCTTACCATTAGTTTTGCTTGCAACCCAAGCATTAATAGTTTTCCTGGTTTCTTCCGTAGACTTTTGAAAATCAACAGCTTGAAGCCTGGCTTGATACAGTTTCTCAGAACAACTTAAATATTGCTGTAAAAGAAAGGATAACTGCATGAGAACACAAAAATAATGTAAGGAAAACAAATACTTCCAGTTCGATGTATTGTAAAATTATAACAGACAAAAGCAGTTTGTGCATATATGTTGGAAAGGAAGCAGAATCCATACAAAGACATTTAGTCAAATCAAAGAACTTTCCCAAAGAAATGTTCAGGAAGTTTTGGTTGCTACTTCTGTCATCTCATGGGCATTCTTAACTTCAAAATGTTCAAAGCAAAATGACAAATTGTGGTAGAGTGCCTACCTTTTCACTCTATCCTTCCAATTTCCTCTTCAAAGGACACAAAAAAATGGGAGTTACTGCTCTAATGTTCCACATAGGAAAACTGAGAACCGGAATGGTTAAATGGTTTCCTTGTTTGAGGTCTAACAAAAGGTTAGGTCTCTATATGGTATATTTCAACTTCCTCATGAGCCACCATAAGTTAAATTAATAATAATATTCTCTGATGACATTGACATTTTTTTCAACTTTATGTAAAATCACACTGGTCAAACAAAAGTTAAGACACTGAAGCCAGCAGATTAGCTCAATCACAGCAGGATGACGTAGCAATGAAAAACAGGAATATGGATTTGGACAGGGATCAAATTCCAGCTTTGCCACTTAATTATCTCTTTGACCTTTCCCAACTTGACTTTTTATTATTTGCTTCACAACTGTGGTATTAATGACAATTTTGTACCTGCATCTTAGGATTATGTAAGAATTATATAAGACTAGTAGCCCTGCGCACAATCCATGTGCCAGTAGCTCTCTGTGGGGCCTGGCCGCTCTGCGCCAGCTGCCCAGAGGCTCTCTGCAGCCCAGAGGCCCATCCACAGCCAGGCACGGAACACTTGCCTTGTCACTGGGGCGACAACGCAAGTGTTTCCCCCCACCCCCACACCGCTCCATGCCCACTGCCCAGAGGCCCTCCATGGCCAGGGTGACAAAGCAAGCATTCCACCAGGCCACTCACGCTGCCCACTCTTAGCGGCCACCCCCCTGGGACTGGCAGACTCGGGCGGAGCTGAGAGGACTGGGCGCCACCATCTTGTGGCTATGGGCACTGCCATCTTTGTGACAGAGTGATGGTTAATTTGCATATTACCCTTTTATTAGATAGGATTATTAGATAGGATAATGTCTATAATGTATGTAGTAGAGTGATTGACACATAGTAAATACTCAATAAAACTCCATATTCCAATGCTACTGGGAAATGGCATAAATAGTGTTAGAATTTTGTAGCAAAAGAAAAAAAAACGCTTGATTTAATCCTCTCATTTTAAAGGTAGAAGTGACTTGCTCAAAGTCATATGTCTAAAGGAGAACAGAACTCAGATCTCTTGGCTCCCAGTCCAGTGTACTTTCCACTAATTCTTAATACTCTGCCTTTTAGGACCTTTGAAGAAGAGATGAGAAATGGATTTTTGGGGTTTTTTTCTGGTCCATAAGGGTTAATTCTTACCTGCTTTATTTTGTGCTTCATCCCTAACTGGTTCTTGGACAACTTTGGTGATATTGCATAAGTAATGTTTTTTATGTTATATTTCATAACCTTAAATGGGGGATTGGTGAAACCATTTCATTGAAACTCTAACAGGGTTCAAATTTAATCTCTTAAAGATAAATGTGACTCTTTTCATTTATGATTTACTTTTTGGTGTGAAATTCAGAGGATGACAAAGAAAGCTGTTGACCACCATTCCAAATGGACTTACCTGATAGAATGCCTTTGTCTGTGTCCCGTAGAGTCTGTTAGCAATGCTGAGGGTATAGTTAGAGTCTGGCTGGTTGATTTGAGAGAATAGGGCACCAAACTCTGAGTGAATCCTTCCAGTTTGGCTGCACTAAAGCACAGTAAACAAAGAATATAGTATTAAGTTGCTGGATTAAATTACTTGATTTATAGAAGAGTTACAAATAACATGAAAACAACAGAGACTTGAAAGCATTTTTCTTCTCTAACTTCCTCTGGCACAATAATCTCAGCTCTCTGTGACCCTGGTTACAGATTGTGTGCAGAACTGAAAGCTATTGCAAAAGCACATGTACTTCCAGCCCCAACATTTTAATTCAAAACTTGAAGTTATCATATATAAAGAGATCCTAATTGGATATTCAGGGCAATAATCCAAATTTTCTGTGCATTTTTTTCTGCCTTTGTACCTAGAGAATCATTTCTATTTTCTCTCACACTCCTTTCAATATCTCCGTTTCTGTGACCACTTAATAGATCTCTTCAGCCCCTCCCTGAACTGACCTTCCACGCCCATCTGTCCCTCATAGGAGGAATCTGGTTAAGCATGCAGCTTTGATGCATTGGAATTCATGGACAGTAGAGGGGTTATGCCTATATTCCCTAAAGTAAAGATTGCCTAACAATAAATTAGGTTCTGTGAGACAAGTATTCTGTGAATCTATACCCATTTATATGCTTTCTGTTGGTCACAATCAACACACAACTATTGTCATATGGGAGTTTTGTATACATTTCATTTCTAAAGAAATGCTCTTACTGAAAGGAATTAAGATCAGCTGGGCTGGGCAGCATAGAGCCCTGTTTTCCTGGTGTATAATTATGTGACAAAGCCTCCATGTCTTTTCTCAGTCCCCTCACTAGTTTGAAAAATGTAACACTGCACACGGCAGGCTCAACATGCACACAGTTTGTAAAAGAACAGAAAAGCTTGATGACAGTAAGTCACCTGATAAAATCTGGGGATTTTATTATTGTCGTCATTATCATTATGTTAACTCTGTAGGCTAGCAGTTATAAGGAAGATTGAAGGAGGAAACCAAGGAGGACATTGTAAGCCTCCTGAAGGAACAAAAAGGGGCTCTGCTACTCAACCCCTGCACCATTATCTCTTGGTGCTCTCACAAAGAGCGCTTGACAGCTCAGCAGTCATACCTTAGCTGAGTCCTTAAACTTTGGCTTTAATGATTCTGCAATATGATTAAAGTGAAGCACCTAGAAAATGAAAGAAAAATCAATTGGCATCAAAAGCAGCATATAGTCCATAAAGATTAACAGTTACAAGTACCTGTTTTTCCATTTCAGATAAAGACCAATGCAATAGCTAACATTTAAAGATGTTATATTTATAAGCCTTTACATATCTTACTTAACTCTCCCAGCAACTTTATGAGTAGATACTATTATCCCCGTTTTTTGTGAGAGAAATTGAGCCAAAGAAAGATTAAGTGACATGCCTGGGACCATTGTCTGTGAGAGTCCAGGGATTGAGTTATCATTCACTAGACCCTGCTCCCCTCTCCTTCTTTTCTCACACTATTCACTGTGACAGAACCCATCCAGGGCCATGTAAAGCATTACATGGTTTTCCAGCACAATACCTATTTTAAATGCAAAAATAAATCATGAAAGCGCATCAAAATATGGAATAAAGAAATAAAAGACAAATAATAATGGAATGTGCAAGTATCCTGGAAGTTGTTGAATGACATTCTTCTAGGATTTTCACATCAATAAACTTCATATGTAATGAAAAACTACTATATATCAGCCTGTGTAACCTGAAAAGTCACCCTCAGCCTAGGTAAACTGAAAAGTCACCCTTTCTCTCTTAGCCTCAGTTTCCCCAACTATGAAATAAGGATAACAATAGCTACTTGCCACACAGGGTTATTATGACATTCAAATACATTAAAGAATTTTTTAAAAACTCAATAATTCTTAAAGTGACATTAAATTGTATTATAAATTAAACTTCTAGAGGGCAAGAATAATATCGTATATATACTTTCTGTTATGTTTAAATCATTGAAAGGATGAACTCTAAAAGTAATTGTGGAAATGTATGTATGAAACTACCAATGGTGAGGAAGAGACTGTATTACATGTATTGCATTATTATATTACTAAAGGCCCGGTGCACAAAATTTGTGCATGGGAAGGATGGTCTCCTCAGCCCAGCCTGTGCCCTCTCCAATCCAGGACCCCTTGGGGGATGTCGGACTGCCGGTTTAAGCCTGATCTTGGGAATCAGGCCTAAACCGACAGTCGGACATCCCTCTCACAATCCTGGACTGCTGGCTCCTAATCGCTCACCTGGCTGCCTGCCTGGTCGCCCCTAACTGCCCCCCCTGCTGGCCTGGTGGTCCCTCATAGACCCCTGCCAGCCTGGTCGCCCCACTCAGCCTGCTGTTCAGTCGTTTGGTCATCCCCGCTGCCAGCCTGGTCGTAGGCAGCCGTCTTGTGAGGGCATGAGGGTTAATTTGCATATTACCTCTTTATTATATAGGATAATGTATTACATTATTTAAGTCATTATCCACTTTTTTAAAAAATATATTTTATTGATTTTTTACAGAGAGGAAGGGAGAGAGATAGAGAGTTAGAAACATCGATGAGAGAGAAACATCGATCAGCTGCCTCCTGCACGTCTCCTACTGGGGATATGCCTGCAACCAAGGTACATGCCCTTGACCAGAATCGAACCTGGGACCTTTCAGTCTGCAGGCCGATGCTCTATCCACTGAGCCAAACCAGTTTCGGCTCATTATCCACTTTTAAGAAATATGATTTGCCCAAGTGTGTTCTTTCACAAGATGGCAGTTTTCTTGGTGTAAAGATATAAGTAATTTGGCTGACCCATAGGGGGGCACAAGTAAAACTTCCAGACTCTGGGGACATCTTTGGTGCATTCCTTACCTTTTCCATTTGTTCTGCACTGTTTCCTCTGGCACCAAGGAGGATCATACTCAGAGCATAAAGCAAACTCAGTGGGGAAAAGAAGATATTATCTTCCACATGGTTATTGTTCAGCTCTTTGAACACATCAAGGCAAAATTCAATGTTTGCTGTGCTGAGGGAATCCATTTTATGACCAGCACTACCTGAGAACAGAAAAGAAAACAGCTCAGAATATTACTTGCAGATATAGATAATACGTGGAGTTTAGTTATTAATTTCAGGAATTAAAGAGCCTGAGCACACTGCTTCAGAAATTAGAAAATGCTAGAGAGGGGAATTCACAGTAGTTTTAGATTCTAATGAATAGAAGGTTTACTATTCATTTCAACCAATACTTCAAAGCTATCATTTGTGCACATCTAAAAGTGATCTGATTGTTCTGGAGCAAAAGAGCAGAAGGAATTAGATCTTTGTGCTCTGAATTTTCATGTTTAACAACACTCCCCACCCTGGAATTTGTACAGAAAAATTCTTGAGCTGCATAGACTCAGCTAAATGAGGTACTTTCCCACTAGACTGTCCACTGTCACAAGGAGAGAACACTTGCATCCTGGTCATTCATGAACAAACAAGGTGAGAATCAGTAAGACAAACTCAGGCAAACTTCTCTGCTCATTTCCTCCATGAAAGTAATGCAATACTAGCAAACAGGTCATGCCATAAGGTGCCCAAAGCCCTCAGCCCTGGGCCGCAGCCATGATGTCAATGAAAATGAAGGACTGGAAGAAGAAAATCTGAGAGAAAAATATAATTCTGGAATATGTGTTATCTAAAGACAATGTTTTGTCAGGAAGGAAGAGTTTATTTTATTCAGTCCCATAAACACTTATTGAGCAATCCTAACTAAAAGGGGTTGGAGATACAAAACTTATTGAGCACAGTTCTTGCCCTTGGGGAGGTGTCATTCTCCAAAAACCTCCACTGGCATCAAACACTTTCTTCCTTTAACCTCTAGGTCATTGTTTTTTCTTGGTTCACCACCTGCCTCACTGGGCCAGTCCTTCTTGGTCTCATTTGCAGAATCTAAAATCTTAGTCCTCTCCTCTGTTTACACTCAGACAGGTGATCTCACCCAATTTCCAGCTTTAATTGTCACTGATATGCTTTTAGCTACCAAATTTATATTGCCCTTGAATTCCAGATTCATATATCTAACTACCTACTCAACATCTCTACTTGAGTGTCTAATATGAATCTCAAATTTAACATGTCCAACAGCAAACTCGTGACTGCCTGAACCTCTCTCCAGCATACACCCCTAGCAGCTATCTTGATCTTTGTAAATGGCAGTTCAATTTCTTCATTTGCTCAGACTGAAAACTGTGGGATCATCCTTAAACACTTTCTCATTCACATAACATTCCATCTATCAAAAAATCCCTTTTTCTCTGTCTTCAGAAATACTCACCATCTACCCATTTTTCACACTCTCCAGCTACCACCCTGGTCAAAACTATCATCATCCCCCTCATGGATGATGTCATCTCCCAATTCATTTTCCTACTTTAGTCCTGACCCACCTCCATTATATTTTCTAGAGAAGATAGAGTGATGTTTTTAAATACCAGTTGGTCATGTACTAACAGCAGAACTGCTTATGGCCTTTGCTCAAAAACCCTAGCGGCTTCCCTTTCTTTCAGAGCAGAGGCCAGACTCCTTCATGATCTGGCCCTGACAACTCTCAGTCTCATCTGCTACCAGCCTCCCCACCAGCTCCCTCTGTTCTAGTCATATCAATGCCCTGCATTCCTTTAACATGCCAAGCAGATTCCACCTCAAGGCTTTTGCATGTTCTATTCCTCTGCTGGGATGCTCTTCCCAAAATTATCCAAATGGCTCACTCCAGCAGTTCATTTCTCTCTCTGCTCAGATAACACCATCAATAAGGCTTTCACTGGCCACATTTCTCCAGTTTCAGTCCATTACAATAGTGTATACATATATATGCACAGTTTTACTTATTTGCCCTATGTATTATATATGCACAGTGTACTTATTTATTTGCCTTATATATTATATATATTGATATAAACATAAATAAACTATATATACATGAATATATTATAGTGTATGTTATATATTATACATGTATTTATTGTCCTGAAACCCCCTTCCTTTAGAGTACAACCTCCATTAACAAAGACTTTGTTTTTTATGCTTTATTTCACTATCTAGACCAGTCCTGGCTAGCCACTCACTAAACATCTATGGAAGGAAGAAATTTCAATCAAATTAACACTAGGATATACAGGTATGATAAGGTGTCAGCAAAAGCCACACTTGATTAAAGAATAAGCTGCCCCTCATTTGGTTCACTACAACCCTGTCCAAATGCCATATTTTGCTACTCTGATCTGTTCCCCTTTGACAACAAGCACAGCTGGAGCTCTTTACCTTTGTTGCTTTCTGGTGGTGAAGTGGACAGTTTGGTAGGTGAGATTGGAGCTGCGTCCCTGAAGAGGAAATATAAAGCCTTCACTTTTTGCCCCTCCCTTTCCATTTGTGTCCTTAGTGATTCAGCTCCACACTTGCTGGGAGGTAAGTTCAGCCCTCAGAGGAAGGCTCCTTAAATGTCATCAGAGCGGCTTTGAGTCCCTGAGATTCTCAGGATGGCCAGTGTTTTCTGGAGAAGCACCCAGTTCTTGAACATTCTCTGCTCTGCTAAAGGGGAAACATTGGCAAGCTAACCTCTATTCAAGAAAATAAGCCAGCTGTCTAAAAAGAATAATGTGTACACATTCAAGTTGGCAGTGCCATATTCCACATCCCAGGGATTGCCCATGTCCACTTGTAGGCACAGAGCTACTCAATGGGAAAGATTCTGGCCGTGATGGACGCTTCCTGGCCCAAACACATTCGTTCCTAGATCTTTTGTGCCCTCCTCCATGGAGCATAGGTTTTTACGTGGAGCTTCAGCAATCTGCTGGCAGGTAATTCCTGTCCCATAAAAAGAACAGAAGAATGAGCTCCAGCAGGAGTTATTCTGTGGTTTCAGTTTAAAAGCTTGGTAGAAGCAACAAGCCAACCGTACTTAAAGTGAGTTCAGAAGTATGATTCAAGACTGTGTAAAAGAGATTATAGATTAGGGGTAGGGATGCAAGCTGGAGACAAAAAAAAAAAAAATGTCTGCTGTATGCAGTAGCCAGAATCAGCACTATGTGACAAGCCCAGCTTACCAAACCATTCTTGTCCACATTACCCACAGCCCATCCTCCTGGGTTGATTCCACTGCCCAAAGGTAAGCTCTGATGGCTGAGTGCACTGCACTGAGGTTATAAAAAAAAGCCCTTCATGGCCGGTGACTTCTCTCTTCTTCCTCAGCAGGCAAGGTGTCATCCCTGGACAAAAGGAAACCACTCTACTAGACATGAGAACTAGAAAAGTTAGATTTAAAATGATGGCCCTAATAGCCACTTTGCACATAAAAATACCTGTATGCAACCAACCATAGAACTAAAAGGAGTCCAAAATCTGTCCAGTCTTTCTGTGCTCAGAGCGAGTGTTTTTAGATGTGAGCCAATTCCAGCCAGAGATTTCCATGGCTTGGAAACCTCATATCAATGCATAAGGCCAATCCTACACCTCTTCATATTGTTTTCATCTCCCTTGAGGTCTAATTAAAAAAGGACTGATTTTCTTAGCTTCCTTGCTAACTAAGAAGGGCTGATCAAAGGAGGTCTTTTTCATCCTTGGTCTATACTGTACTCTTGTTATTTTCCTTATCAGAGGGGAAGCTCTTGGGCTCATTTTTTAAAAATATATTTTTATTGATTTCAGAGAGGAAGGGAGAGGGAGAGAGAAATAAAAAACATCAATGATGAGAATCATTAATCGGCTGCCTCCTGCATGCCCCCTAATGGAGATCGAGCCCACAACCCAGGCATGTGCCCTTGGCCACAAGTGAACACGGGACCCTTCAGTAAGCAGGCAGTTGTTCTATCCACTGAGCTAACCAGCTAGGGCAGTGGTCGGCAAACTCATTAGTCAACAGAGCCAAATATCAATAGTACAACGATTGAAATTTTTTTTGAGAGCCAAATTTTTTAAACTTAAACTATATAGGTAGGTACATTGTTAACTTAATTAGGGTACTAAGGCTTAGGAAGAGCCACACTCAAGGGGCCAAAGAGCCGCATGTGGCTCACAAGCCGCAGTTTGCTGACCACAGAGCTAGGGCTTTTGGACCCATTTGATTTTTCTTTCCAGGTGGAAGGACATCCATTATAGAGCACTGTTTGCCTCTCTTTACTCTCTCATTCACTCAGTGTTTTAGTCTTAGACCAGTGGTTCTCAACCTTCTGGCCCTTTAAATACAGTTCCTCATGTTGTGACCCAACCATAAAATTATTTTTGTTGCTACTTCATAACTGTAATGTTACTACTGTTATGAATTGTAATGTAAATATCTGATATGCAGGATGGCCTTAGGCGACCCCTGTGAAAGGGTTGTTCGACTGCCAAAGGGGTCGCGACCCACAGGTTGATAACTGCTGTCTTAGACAAAGTCTTGCATGCATGTAATTTACTTGGGAAATTATCTCAGGAAATAGAAATAGAAGAAACAGGAAAAGTTATACAATAATTGTTAGAAGTTGGCCACTGGTATCTGATCCCATAGACCAGTGGTTGGCAAACCATTAGTCAACAGAGCCAAATATCAACAGTACAACAATTGAAATTTCTTTTGAGAGCCAAATTTTTTAAACTTAAACTATATAGGTAGGTACATTGTTATTAACTTAATTAGGGTACTCCTAAGCTGACCTTTGCTAAAAACGTCCTCAATCTGATTGAGATACGTTCGCTGAAGTCGACCCCTTCCAACTCTCCCATCCACACTCGTCTTGTATACTTGTTTCATCTATCTCCTTTCAGAAACTGACTTCTGCGCATGGGCCATGAAGTTTCAATCGCACTGTACGTGTGCACCCGCATGGGCTATTTTGTGGAAGAGCCATACTCAAGGGGCCAAAGAACCGCATGTGGCTCACGAGCCGCAGTTTGCTGACCACTGCCATAGACCTTCAGAAGAACCTTATAAAAAGTATCTTGAAACTGCCTTCTCAGTAGAAGAATGAGGGAAGCCTTTGTCTCTTGGCTTTCAGCCATTGGCTTTCATCTCATTGACCTATGAACTCAGGTTGCACTTGTATGGGTACCAAGCATGTGCAACCCACACCAAGGCATCAGAAAAGCTCTGGAGCTGGAAATGAGATGTGAGGGGAGGTGCTGTCAAGTTGAAATGCACAAAATTTAGAGCTTGCGCAGAACCAGTAGTCTTGCTAGCTGCTAGATTAGGAGGGGGGGTAACAGAATTTGAAGTGGCTCAGAAGAGGTGGCCAACACATTTCATCTATGCCATAGCCTGCTGGTGGTTCTGGGAGAGGAGCTTCCCTCTAGATTCCTGATGTAGGTCCTAGCTGTCCTAAGAAAGTGCCCATTCCGGTCTATTCTTTCTGCCCTAGGTTTTCCAGGGCAGCACCCTCCATTGAGATCCCAGTAATTTCCATGACTAGGTTGGATGTATGTCTAACTCTAAGAACCAGAATTAGAAAACCCATTTTAGGCTCATATCTAATCTTGTTTCAACCTGTCTTTTTATCTGTCATAAATATTTTGTTCTCCATCCTCCCAAATTCACTTTCTCTCAAAAGTTTTCAGGATTTGAGTGAGGTAAGAAGTTTTCTTTACTGGGTCTCATAGCCTAGGATAGTGAGCATGGGCTGGAGAGTGGAGTGCAGGCTGGATTTCTGCCCCCAGCTACTCCCTCAGCTCACCCAGGACACCACTAGCCCCACCTGTACTTGCTGGCTTTCATCAGAAGTTAAGGGAGAAGAAAAACCTGGAGGTAACTTGGAGAACTAGGAGGGTATCAGTGATCTTAGCAGACATTGCATAAATGGTGTCCTAAGACATTGTGTAAATAGTGCTCTGTATTTTATCGGGCAGCCCCGCCTATTTGGCATTTTCTTGAGAGACTGTGGTAAATATATATATTTACTGACATTTGTTTGAATTAGATACAGAATTAAGAAAGGTTCACAAGGCAGCTTGATGTGAAGCTGGCTACTAAATTTTTGTAATGAAGGGCAAACTAAAATGACCACCAAGTGGTGGTTGTTAGAGGAAAGAGAGAGAACAATCAGTGGGGAAAGTTATTCAAGAGATGTAAGGGCTAAGACACAATGTGGGAGGAAGAACCAACTTTACACAATGCTATGTGGCCCTTCCCAAACACAAGAGCAGAGAAGGATGAATACGCATTTAAATAAATTTGCACATATAACTGTTACAAATTTTGTCTAGACTGTTAATTCCTCATGGACAGGGACTATGTTTTGCTAAATGCCTGACATGTGGTAAGCACTCAATAACCATGTGTTACAATAACTGGCTATCTTTTTATTGAGAGGAATAAAAAAAGATACAGTTCAGGTTGGGGTAAGGCAAGAGATGAAGGTTTGGAATTGGCCATTTGGAAAACTGGAGGGTAGCCTGGTCAAGAACACACCAAAGGCTTCCTCACTGACTGCAGTTGAGGAGGATCCACACATGATCAGTAATATAAAGTGAGAATGATATTCCAACAAGTAATTTTGCTATGGTTTGTACCTCCTGGGCTTCCCCACAACCAACTTGCAAAACATCCATTTTTTGATAAGATGTTTTCAAAACGGTGGGACTTTTTTCAATGAATCCCTATAACTCTTATTTTCCATTACAGATAGCAATTGCTTCAAAAGAAGTCATGCCATGTGAAAATTAAGAGTTTTGAAAACAACATTTAGAAAACTTTGTACTTAGTTAGCATCTGACAGATACCCAGTTATAACAAAATGGAGTGTGAAGCACAGACTCAAGAAAAATAATCAGCCTTGACTGGTTTGGCTCAGTGGCTAGAGCATTGGCCTGCGGACTTAAGGGTCCCGGGTTCAATTCCAGTCAAGGGCATGTACCTCGGTTGGGAGCACATCCCCGGTAGAGGGTGTGCAGGAGGCAGCTGATTGATGGTTCTCTCTCATCGATATTTCTCTTTCCCTCTCCCTTCCTCTCTGTAAAAAAA
The DNA here is from genome assembly GCF_014108235.1 of Myotis myotis. Lineage (NCBI taxonomy): Eukaryota > Metazoa > Chordata > Mammalia > Chiroptera > Vespertilionidae > Myotis > Myotis myotis. The sequence goes on from NW_023416401.1 coordinate 49,247,505, forward strand.
ATCAATAAAATACATTTTTTTTAAAAAAAGAAAAGTAATCAGCTATGTTACTGTTTTATTTTCCAGGAGGCAGAGAAAGTGCCTTTCAACCATAATAAGCAATCCTAAGGATTAGAAAGATGAATACTTCAAGCCTCGTATAGGTCTCAATACTTTAGTCTGTCTACTTGGAGTATTTCCTCAAGTAAGTCAAAAGGAATTCACTACCTGAAACTTGTCTTTGAGAAATTCTGTAAGTCTCATCAAAAGCCACAATTAAGAAACTAGGTGAGCTGCAGTTTGGGAAAAATATTCACAATGCATATACCTGCAAAAGTGTTTGTATATAGAAAACACAAAGAACTACAACCTCACAAGCTAGTGTTGCTAAGCAGTTAGAGCATCAGCCCAAGCACCAAAGACTCTCAGGTTCAATTCCCAGTCAAGGGCATGTGTCTGGGTTCCAGGTTAGATCCCTGGCCCCGGCCAGGGGTTGTACTGGAGGCAACCAATCAACTTGTCTCTCTCACATCAATGTTTCTCTCTCTCTCTCTCTATCTCTATCTCTTTTTCTCTTCCTCCTCTGTTCCTTCCAACCTCTCTAAAAAGCAATGGAAAAAAATATCCTCAGGTGAGGATTAAAAAAAATAATAAAATAAATGAACAAAATATTTGTATAGGCACTTCACTGACGATTATGTATGAATGGCCAACAAGAACATAACAAGGTGCTCAGCAGGATTAGTCATCAGAGAAATGCAAATTAAAACACAAAGTCATACCACATCACACCCACTAGAATGAGTAAATGAGAAAGATTGACTACAACAAATGTTGACCGATGTAAGGAGCAACCAGGCCTCTCCTATACTGCTGGTGTGAATGCAAAATATTACAACCACTGGGGCAAGTGCCAGCCTCTTAAAAGGAAAATATGCAACTACTCTATGATCTAATGAGTCCTCTGCAAAGTATTTATCCAAGGGAAATGAAAACATATTTCCACAATAAGCCTTGTACAAGAATGTTGATAGTAGTTTTACACATAAGAGCTAACCACTAAATGTCCATCAGGAGGAGAAGGTGTAAACAAACTATGGTGCATCCATACATCGGAACACTACACAGCATTAAAAATAAAGAAACTGCTAATACACATGACAACACTGGGCCCATCTGGAAAGCAACATGCTGAGTCAATGAAGACAGGCCAAAAAATAAAAAATAAATAGACCAGAAACTACACACGCAAGTACATATGGTAACAAAAATGGAAGCAGCGGTTATTTCTCTTGGAGAAGGAAACTTTCTGGAGCACTAGAAATGTTCCATTTCTCAATAAGTGTTACAGCCAAAGGTGATCCTGAGTGGGGGGGAGAGGAGGGGAGAAAGGATTGAGAAAAGACAGACAAGAGAATGAAAGCTGGGTCTCGGTGGGACGCTGCTCCTTGATGAGGAGACAGCACCAGCACCTACAAGCCATGTCTTTATTTTATAGCAGATGCCACGAGGCAAAGTAGGGGCGTGATCAAGTTGTTTACAGCATTCTCATGAGTTTCAACCCTACTCAACTACATGCACCTGAACTCTATCACAAGGCACGTGGGGCCACGTGTTTGGACCATAGGTTCAAGCTTACAACCACAGCCGTTGGCTATGATTGTGCTGGGAGGGCCCTGCCCTCCAGCTGGGACTTGCACATGGCAATGAGAGGACCCTGTCCTTTCATAAGTCCGAGGCTTGAACCTGGCCAAAACACTGTAGCCACACCCCACATAGCCCTTTTTACTTTTGTTTTTAAACACGCCTATTTACATTATCCAAAAAACTCTAAATAAATTATTCAGCATAATCAAAACATCAAAACAAACCCCTGGCTATTAACAAAACTATAAACAACAATGTTAACAAGAGAACAAAACTCTGGCTAATAACAAAGCAATACCAATGCAAAATCAAGCTACAAACATGTTAATATTTTCAGGACATTCCACCCAGAGTCTTTAGATTTAGCTCTGCAAGATCCCACAGAAAACTGACAGTTCACCAACGCTAGCAAAACTTCCACTTGCTTTTCTAACATCTGCTTGGCCTTAGTTGCCATCTTCTTCAGCTGACTCCATGTTGATACCTTGGCCACTTGTATAGTAAAATGCCACCGATGCAAAGATGTTGCCGATGCAAAACTAGTCCCCAGGATCAGGCTGTTTGGACGGTTGACCCTGACACTGAGTCTGCACCAGTCCCAGTCAAATCAGCCCTGTCCACGCCGGTGGAAGTCTGGTCCCTTCTCAGCTTCTTTCTTTAGCCACTGCTGCATGGAAACGAGCAACCCTCGGTCCTGCAGAGCTGGAGACCCTCAACTCTCAGTCTGGCATCTCACACAGACCCAAAGTCCCAGGGAGCTATCAGGTCGCACAAGCAAAGATAACCAAAGCCTAGAAACAATTCAACTGCTGTAAGAGCTTACGATCTAGGTCGAAAATAAAAAATTACTTCCTTAAACATCATCAACCACAGCCATCTTCTGCTTTACAGTAGCTTAAACCAAACCTAGGAAATTTCTACCTTATTTTGTACCTACTAATTACTTATTTTCTACCACTTATTTCTACTTATTTCTCTATTCCTACAGCTTATTTCTACCGCTAATTTCTACTTATTTCTTACTTCTACAGCTTATTTCTACTGCTTATTTTCTACAGCTTATTTCTTACCACTTATTTTCTATTTATTTCTCTACCTCTATGAACTATAGGTAGGCTTGGCTGCCCTTGCCCAAACCTTTCCTGGGTTGCAAACCCCACTTATTTCTCTATTTCTTCAGCTTATTTCTACTTATTTTCTACCGCTTATTCCTACCGCTTATTTCTACCACTTATTTCTACTTATTTCTCTATTTCTACAGCTTATTTCGTACCACTTATTTTCTACAGCTTATTTCTTACCGCTTATTTTCTATTTATTTCTCTGCCTCTAACTATGAACTATAGGTAGGCTTGGCTGCCCTTGCCCAAACCTTCCTGGGTTGCAACCCCCGCTTACAGAACCATAGGTAGACCTGGCTGCCCTTGCCCAAAACTTTCCTGGGTTGCAAACCCCCGCTTATTTCTACATGTCTACAGCTTATTTCTACTTATTTTCTACCTTATTTTGTATCTTCCTATTCACTTACTTTCTACCGCTCATTTCTACTTATTTTCTACCGCTTATTTCTTTATTTCTCTATGCTAACAGCCATAAACATGGCTGAAGGAGTAGCTTCCACTCCTTGCTTTTCTGCTATTTGCTGGGCCTGTTGTTAGCTTCTTCAGCTGACCCCATGTTGGCACCTCAGCCCCTAGTGCAGCCTTTGTTTTCTTTTTCTTCCTCTTTGCTGTCATTGGTGCAACTCTGTCTCTTGAACAGAGGGACAAGGAGCTTCTCTGGGTCCATTGTGGTGTCACACCTACCGTTCTGGCACCCAAATTGACTGTACTGCTCCTACTGGAAAGATACAAACACAACCTCTTCTCCCCCTTTTTGTTTTAGTAATTGCATTTTAAGAGTACAATTGGCTACTAAATCCTGAAGTGTCTTCCCCAGCCTGCCTAGCCTCATACAGAGACCACTGGAGTAGAGACAGAGATCCCATTCTTGTTCTTATTTGTTTAGAATGCGACTGGAGAGGCTTACGAGTAACAGTAAGCTTTCCAAAGGCTTGTCTTAGACCCCATCATCCCAGTCCCGCCTGCGTTGTTCCCTCTCTGCCTCCTCCTCCAATTCTCGTTCTTTTTTGGGAGGAAGCACATTGTCCAGAGGTCTTTCCCCCACAGGAATGGTACCCCAGGGACTGGAGGAGGTAATGAAGCTGCCAAAGGTATAAATGGAGCCGGAAGCCTCTGGTCACTTTCTACTATTTGTCTTACATCTATCCCTTTTTGGGAAGGGGTTCTAGGTAGTCCCGAATCATGGACCACAAACTGAAGATAGAACCAGGAATTTTCTCTGGGCCTTCAGCTATATAGCAATCTCTAAGTTGCTTCCGCTTATTTCTACCTTAGGAATTTAAAAATGTTTACTTTAAAAATGCTTCAATTAAGCATTTTCCCATGTTTTACACGAGCTAATTTTACCACACTTCCGCTCCCTACCTTATTTTGTGTTTTTTTGGCCTTCTTACTTTTGCTTTTTAAGCTTATTTTCTTACTTTTGTTTATTAAGCTTACTCTCTGTGGGCACCTTGGAGCCTCCTTTCACCTGACCACTTTTTAAATTCCCCCGAACTCAGGCCTGTTCGGACGCCACTTGTTACGGCCAAAGGTGATCCTGAGGGGGGCGGGGGTGAAAGGATAGAGAAAAGACAGACAAGAGAATGAAAGCTGGGTCTCGGTGGGACGCTGCTCCCTGATGAGGAGACAGCACCAGCACCCACAAGCCGTGTCTTTATTTTATAGCAGATGCCACGAGGCAAAGTAGGGGCGTGATCAAGTTGTTTACAGCATTCTCGTGAGATTCAACCCTACTCAACTACATGCACCTGAACTCTATTACAAGGCACGTGGGGCCACGTGTTCGGACCATAGGTTCAAGCTTACAACCATAGCTATTCGCTATAATTGTGCTGGGAGGGCCTTGCCCTCCAGCTGGGACTTGCACGTGGCAATGAGAAGACCCTGTCCTTTCATTAGTCTGAGGCTTGAACCTGGCCAATACACTGTAGCCGCGCCCCGTAGGCACCACCTTCTCTGTTTCCAGGTTCCTTGGAGACTGCATTCCAGTGTTTGTATTGGTGGGATAAGGAGGCAAAGTTCAGTTTCCCAAAGAAAGGCTTACCCAGAGAACACACAGGTTGACTGCTCGGAGTTACTGTACTGTTGCCTTGTTATTTTTAGATTTCCAACCTAGGTACTGAGTAATGCTGAAAGCAGGAAATAGTAAATTTTATGTGCTACTGTTATCTGAGGTTTGTGTATATTATTGAGTTTCATTTGGAGAGTTAAAAAAGAAAAGAAACTTTTCCAGGGCTGGGACCCAAGAGAGCTTCAGGAGTAGGAAGGAGTGATATTCAAATCAGAGTGAATGCAGGGTCACCAAGCAGTTTAATTAACGTACCAATTTTTAGAGATAAATATAAAATAGTTGATATATCCACTTGTAAAAATTTTGTAAAGATTCAAATCAGAATACTTGATTTAATCAGTATAAGAATACTTAAAATTTCTATAGCATACCAGACAAGAAAAGAGTGGAAAGAGTTAAGTTCAATGTGGTGGGATCTAAGTGGTGGAATAAAAGGGATGGTGGAGAAGAAGGAAGAAGCTTTGAGAACTGGAGAAGAAGAAGGCATTGGTTACCCCACAAGCTCCAGGAGAGTTCTGGGAGTAGGGACCATGCCCCTTAGGTCCCTCTGACTGAGGCCAAAATATTAGTCCTCTTTCCTTGGCAATCTTGAGAAAATCCTTTGGGCCCCATTTTTTGCAGTTGCAAATCAGGCAATTGAAGCAAATGATTTTCTGGAGTCCTTTCTGGGGTCCTGATATTTCACCCCATCTCTGAGGCCGGAAGCTGACCCCCACAAAGTGCCACAGCTCAGCCGACCTACCAAAACACTCATGCTGCTGTTTGTTTTGCTAAACGTTTATTTTGCTTGTATATTTTTCACCCTTTAAATATATTATTGTCATTTATGCTTGCTGCTGATTTTGCTTCAAAGGTTTTTTTAGTTTCAAGTCTAGGATTCTGGAACCAAGGGCTATTTGGTTATCTGTGGGGCGCGGCTACAGTTTTTGGCCAGGTTCAAGCCTCAGACTAATGAAAGGACAGGGTCCTCTCATTGCCACGTGCAAGTCCCAGCTGGAGGGCAGGGCCCTCCCAGCACAATTATAGCCAACGGCTGTGGTTGTAAGCTTGAACCTATGGTCCGAACACGTGGCCCCACGTGCCTTGTGCTAGAGTTCAGGTGCATGTAGTTGAGTAGGGTTGAATCTCACGAGAATGCTGTAAACAACTTGATCACGCCCCTACTTTGCCTCCTGGCACCTGCTATAAAATAAAGACACGGCTTGTGGGCGCTGGCGCTGTCTCCTCATCGGGGAGCAGCGTCCCACCAAGACCCAGCTTTCATTCTCTTGTCTGTTTTTCTCAATCCTTTCACCCCCCAACTCAGGATCACCCTTGGCTGTGCTGGCGCGGCACAGTTATCTGCTTCTTCTCCGAGGTTATAGTACTAGCCCACAGCCTCAAGGAAATGAGATCCTGTGCCCTTAGCCAAGGAAGACAGCCCATAAAGTATTGAATCTTGAGATTCTATAACCATACCCCCACCCCCTACACTCACCCTCACCCCCACCCCTATTCTCCCACCTCCATCCCCACTCCTCGCAGCACCCAGTACCACTGTATGAATGTCAGGACACTGCTCTGTTGCCTAACTGGTTTTTTTACCGAGAAGAGGCAAACTAGCTTTGAGTTTCTCAATTACACAGCACAATGAATAGAGACAAGGTAACAGCCCCTTTCGTTCATGTTTGCTTAATTTATTAAAGAACAAAGCTTGCAGAATCACTGGAGCTTCCTCCTTGGGTGCAGACTGCGCAAAAAGAACTAAGGCTTTGACATGTATTGTGTTAAAGCAATGGTCCCAGATTTTCTAGGCAGCTGCACAGACTTCCTGTTGCTGCCTTGCCCATTGAGTTTCATCATATTCTACATCTTAGCCTCTCAAGTTACTTACTTACTCTATTTAATGTGTATTTATTGGCAGATATTGCCAATGAGTGGCTGAGCGACATGAAGATAGAATCTGTCTCATTTTACTTTTTCTCTTTTATAGACCCTAGGACAAAACTGGCACAGAGTAAGCATAAAAAAACCACTTATTTTAATGACAGCATATTTCTCACCTGAAACCATGGAGAAGCACAGGTGACACCCTTGACTCAGGATTGGCACCTGATCCCTTAACCTGAGGTTCTCTCTCTCTCTCTCTCTTTCTTTCTCTCTCTTGATATGTACTCCTCAGGCATGCTGGGTAAAGTCCAGGACTTTTGAGAATCTCATTTCTCAAAGTTCCCTGATACTTTTTCCTGAAGTGTACCATTCAGTCATAATAAGAACTACAAGGGCCAGGCCAGTCACAACCTTTGGCCCCTGTACAAAAACACACATGAGCAAAAAAAAAAAAAAAAAAAAAAAAAAAAGATTAATTTAGGATCTGGAATCCTGTACTATTTTTGGTCATGATTGAAGATAATTTAATTTGGTAATGCATAGTTACTAATAAATTACTTTTAATTCCTTAGTTTTTTAGTACATTAGCTGACTGATTTTCGTATGTTGATCTAACCTTACATTCCAGAAATAAATCTTAATTGGTCAGGATAAACAGTCCCTTAGTATGCTGCTAAATTCAGTTTGCTAGTATTTTATGAGGACTTTTGTATTAATACTTATAAGATGTGTTGGTTTGTAGTTTTCTTTTTATAGTGTCTATCTGGCTTTATAACAGGGTAACACTGCCTTCATAAAATGAATTAGAAAATGCTCCCTCCTCTTCAATTTTTTGGAAAAGTTTCAGAAGGATTGATGTTAAACTTTTAATCCAGTAGAATTCACCAGTGAAGCCGTTTGGGCCAGGGTTCTTGTTTGTTGGTAGAAATACCACATTCCTATTCATAATCCGATGAAATGTCATCCAGCCACGTCCTGTCTATTCTCTGCCTGGATCCTCCCTCCCTTAACAACTTTCAGAACCCAAGGTGTTTACCCAGTTGGTGTGTGACAAGAAATGGTCAGCCCTTGTTTTAAAGAGAGAAAGCCAGAAATGGGTTTTGTCCCTATGAAGCGTGTACTAACGAGTGGCTGTTGCAGCCATTGCTACATGATGTCACTAGAGGCATGGCCTGGGATATGCTGAACTTGTTAGCAAACAGCTCCACCATGGCCTGGGTCTGGGCCCTGCAAACCCTTTGCTCAAGAACAACTCATAACTTCTCATTAAACCTGACATATTTTTTGATGACATCTAAATAATATAAATAGGTGGAAAGGATACAATTTATGTCCTGTTATGAACATTGCTCTTTTAAAATAAAACTGTTAAATCACTCTTTTAAAAGCATCCAATGGAGCCTGCCCATATGATACCCACTATCATCCTTCTCAAAATGTTTTTCCAGTTTTATTGAGAAATAATTGACCTACATCACTGTATACATTTAAGGCATACAGCATGATGGTTCACTTTACATATATTGTGAATGATATCATCCATTTTTAAAATACATGCACAATCCCTTTTACTTTTGAATATTTTACATCATTCCTTTTTACATGGAAATTATATTTCTATTCCACTTCCTTCAAAGAATTTTATTCTAGTTAAATATTTTTAGATTTTAAAGTCTCTTACTGATAACTTTATTATCCTTCTCACCAATGAAAAGATGTATATAAATTTAAAATATGAAATGTTTGTATTTTTCATGAACATATTGCTCTAAATGTTTAAAAGCTCTCTTTTAGATTGAGTTATTGCTACATTTATTGTTAGTATAAAATTGAAAAATACAATAAATACATTAAAATTTTGACAGTTATTAAGGCACAAAAGCTAATGTTTTTATTGGAGCAACTTCTCTTAATGAGACAAATCATTAAAAAAATTTTCTCTGCTTTTTAATTTAAGATAAAAATGTATACTGCTAAAAATTCAAGGGTTCTTTATCTAACATAGAATCTTGGACTTTGTTTATAGAAGATTGAACCATTCATCATTTTGAGAGATGAAATAAAATGAAGAGTAACTTTCATAGGAGAAAATATTCATGATATGATTTGATGAAATCAACTTTATGTTTTAATTGATGAGTGCATGGCAAATCTGAAATAAATTTCATAGGTTTTATCCATAAGTTTTATCCAATGTATCTTGAAAATATATAACCCAGTAAAACATGCCAGTTAGTATTGCATTTTCTTGTGCCTGCAGTAAGTATCAGGAATAGCAGAAAAAATTTTCTCACATGTAAATTCATGGCTAGAAAAATCATATTTAGTGTTTATTAGCTCTAATAGATATTTTTCTGCTCTGTCTTCAGAAGAACATAATCTCGACAGTCATCTAAGCTTCAAAGACGCTGTGTTGTTATTAAAAATTTGTCTTTACTCCAACCACTGCCACCTTAATTTTTAAATATTCTTATTCAGAACAAGTCAATCTGAGCTAAAATACTTTGGTCTGATATTCCATTCTTCAGTTTCCAGGATTTCCTATAAAATAGGAAAGCAGGAAGCCCTAAGGCATAGAGCATCTTGATTGACCCAATGAGATGTTGCCTGTCACTCCTGGGAATCTCACTGGTGTAAGATTTGAGGCAGGTGACAAGTTTGCCTTTCTTTTGTGAAATGTGGGAGAATTGGGCAACCTACTACTGTGAACACAGGACATTTTCAGGCAGATAAATTTTGGAGAAGAGAACACATGCCTTTGATATTTAGAAATTTTCATACAACAGAAGAGCTTCTGTGGACACCTTTAGGATTACTCTAATTTGAAGACCACTTTTTAGAAGGCATTTGGGTTAGAGCAAGTCTCTTCGCTCCCAGATACAGTCAGCAATAGTGATTCCATGACGTGCCATCCACTTCAGTGGCGTCATTCTCTCTTTCTCTGTTTCCCTCTCTCTGTCTTCCTTCTATGCTGTCTCACAGTCTCTTTCTCTCTCTGTTTCCCTCTCTCCTTCTCTCCTTATTTCTCTCTCTGTGTTTAGGGATCGGGCCTAAACCGGCAGTCAGACATCCCTCTCACAATCTGGGACGGCTGGCTCCTTACTTCTCGCCTGCCTGCCTGTCTGCCTGACTGCCTGATTGCCCCTAACCACTTCTGCCTGCCAGCCTGATCACTCCCTAACCTCTCCCCTGCCAGCCTGATTAACACCTAACTGCTCCCCTGCCAGCCCGATCACCCCCAACTGTCCTCCCCTGCTGGCCCAATCTCACCCCCAACTGTCCTCCCCTGCTGGCCTGATCTCACCCTCAATTGCCCTCTCCTGCTGGCCTGATGGCCCCCAACTGCCCTCCCCTGCAGGCCTGGACCCCCCTGCCAACTGTCCTCCCCTGCCAGCCTGGTTGCCCCCAACTGCCCTCCCCTGCTGGCCTGATCTCACCCCCAGTGGCCCTCCCCTGCCAGCCTGATCTCACTCCCAACTGCCCTCCCCTGCCAGCCTGATCACACCCTCAATTGCCCTCTCCTGCTGGCCTGATGGCCCCCAACTGCTCTCCCCTGCTGGCCTAGTTGCCTCCAACTGCCCTCCCCTGCAGGCCTGATCTCACCCCCAACTGCCCTCCTCTGCTGGCCAATTTGGTTCTGATTGGTCAGTTTCTATGCCAGTCAGCGTCAAAAGCTTCACCTCCTAGGCAGCCATTAGCTCCTCACAGTTGACCCAGATTTGCTTCTGATTGGTCAGTTTCTATGCCAGTCAGCATCTCTGGGCCTTTTAATGGGGCCTGATCAGAACGGTGGGGCTGATCAGTAGCCCCGGTGGAGGCTTGGAGAGAAATGGAGGCGCGGCTGATTATCAGGCTGGGAGCTAAAGAGAGAGGCAAGTGCTGATCAACAGCTGCCACAGAGGCTACGGATCAGACCCTGCTTCTCTCTTCAGGCCTCTCTCTGGGCCTGATTCGCAGCCCCCTCAGGAGTCAGTGCTGGATCACCGTGCCTACAGCCATAGCAGTCAGCTGTGGCAACCCAGCGCTGACTTCAGGACTGACTTCCAGTTGGTCGAGCCTCCTGGTCATTGCAGATGTGACAGACCCAGGGTTTTTATATATTAGGATAAATAGCTGGATGGTGTCTCCTGAAACTGTTTAAAGTGATTAGTTTGGTTAATGGGAATGCTGATTATAGTGGGTTGAATAGTATCTCTCAAAAATGCAGAATCTCAAAGTGTGACCTTATTTGGAAATAGGTCATAGGCATAATTAGTTAAGATATGGTTGCACTAGATCAGCACTAGATCAGTGGGTCCTAATCCAATGACTATTACCCTTGTAAGAAGAGAAGAGACACACAGAAATGTCATGTGAAGACAGCGACAGAGGCTAAATGCACAAGCCAAGGAACACTAAGAACCTCCAAAAGTAGGAAGACACAAGGAAGGGTTCTCCCAGAGCCTTCAGAGGTAATGTGGGCCTAAGCACACCTTAATTTTAGACGTCTAACTTCCAGAAGTGTGAGAGAATAAATTTCAGTCATAGTAAGCCCCATCTGTGTACCTTATGACAGCAGTCCTATTTGAGAGTGGAGGCAGAGCGCCTTCTCATACTTTCCTGTCTACATTTCTGAATTATCTTAACTACTATGGCAGGAATCTTGTATTTCAGAAATTTGTAAAAGATACTTTTAAAACGATAAGCATCATACGAATGATATTGTAAATCAAAATGAGTATTGACGAGTACTCAATTTAATGCCCTGAATTTCAAGAACAATTTTCTTATATAGAATACAATTATTTACCATGTTATCTCAAGTAACCCTCATAGTGTAGAGAAGATATCACTGGGATGATTTCAAAAATAGGAGTTTCTCTTGCAATAACGGATCGTTACTAGTAAGTGTGGGAGTAGATATTATTAGACTTGGGCCACCGGAAGACTCAAGGAAGTGATAACTTCTTCTGCAAGTCTGGGAGATGCAAATTAAGAGCAGGATTATTTCTAGGCATACAGAGGCTGGTTTCAGAGGTAATAAGATGGGAAGTATATGGTGACTGAATGGACTCAGAAACTTGGCTTCCCAAAAGTTGAGCAACCTTGCAAACCTCTTTTGCCAATAAGCCCCTGCTCTGTGCTAACCAGGCATTCTATTATTCTAAGCTTAAAGAATATTCTCCACTAACTGGTTGTCCTGTAGACAGGTACAACCACATTCTTGGTAAAAAAAAAAAAAAAAAAAAAAAAAAAACGAAAGAAAGAAAGAGAATGTCCCCTATAATTTACAACTTAACAATGCTGTCAAATCATCATGCCCTTCACAGGGAAGTGAGGTTCAGGATAAACTAGGAAATATTTCTTAACCAACCTGTAAAGACACTAGAAATAGAAGGATGGTTCCTGAAACTTAACTTCCTCTTGTGTTTCATTGGGTTCCTGGATTCCTAGAACCAATGATGTCAGTGTATATTCAGAAAATACCCAAAGACATAAGTTGACAAGTACTCATATGCAAAAACTTCTGAGAATTGTTGAGTCTTCAGTGACACTATGGTCAGGATGTCATAATTCTATGTATTGGAGGGTGGGGGGCGGGGAGGGGAAGAGTATGAAATGTCTGCTTATTTGAGCTAACCCAAACTCTATATTTAAGCAAACTGCTGGTTCTTATCAATTACTGCCTTTTCCTCAAACCCTACTTCTGCATGAGGGATCTTGGTAGCTTAGTCTCAGAATTCAGCCTCAGAAGTTCACTGGAAGGCCAGTTCATCCTACCTCATCACACTATTTCTTCTTCCAGGCCCAGGCTGAGCTACTTGCTTCTGTCCTGTGGGACTCAGGTTGATTTCTTTTTGAGCCCAAATAAACCCATCCTTCTCCTGCTCCAGGAGTTTCCACCCTATTTTGTGACAATGGCCTATGATACAACCTTGACTGAGAATTCTTATTCCTCATGTTTGTAATCTTTTTCATCCTGCGTCTTATTTCTTGTTGTTTTCTTCTATCACTAGAGGCCCGGTGCACCCCAAGGAGGTGAGGCCTGGAGGGAGCCATGGGCGGCCACGCTCGGATCAGCTGTACTTAGTATCTTCAGCCAGCGGGGTGTGGTGCCGTTTATTTGTACAGAAACATTTTCAAAAAATTATTTTCAATAAGATGCAAAATCTTCCAACTTTTCAACCTGATGTGATAAAATATTTGATTTTGTTCTAGGTTTTCTGTAGCTGTGAATTGTTTAAATGTGTCTGTTTCAGGATATAAAGCATAAACACGTGCTGTTAACAATTTCTTGTGGGTTTTACTGTTTTGCCTTCAAATAAAGACTTTTTCATAAAAAAAAAATTTATTAACTTAATTTATTAACCACATTGATGACATATAGTCCAAAGAATGTAGTAACCTCCTCATGTTAATTAATTGCTCTTCTCTTTTCAACGTCTATTGTGTTGCCAGGTTGAACAATAATTCAAATAGAGTGTCCCAGAAAAAAACCACTTGGGCTCCCTCTTTGGAGTCTTTCTTTTTTTTTTTGAATCATCCATTTTATTTTATTTTGTCATGTGCTCACAACCTCTCCTCTCCCTTCCCTGGCAGGTCACAGATAAATTAAAAATAAAACCTACAAGGAAAATAACTTATTAAAGCACTCCCAGGCTCATACCTTCTATCCCTACTGCTCAATTAATGTGTTACCCCTCCCCCAAAGTGGGGAGAACCAGCATTTCCCCCATTCAACTCCTGCTAGTCCAGATTGTACCCCAGAACCAGACAAGGACGGGGAGGGGCAGCAGTAGCACACAGTTAAAAATAAAGACACTAGTCCTGGAACCATATGGCCACCTTGGCACTCCCCTCTCTGCTTCTCCCAAGCAGTCCTCCAGGAGCCCTTGCTGAGCTCAGGGTGCTAAGAAGTTGCCTATGGCCAAGAGCCTGGGGCAGGGGAAGATGCTGTAAACCTCCATTCATGCACTTCTAATCCTCCTAGGAAGAAACTCAAAGAAGAAAGCAGACAGAGACCTCAGGACGGAGGAGAAAAATCCCAAATGTTCACACAGTTACATGGAGTCTTTATGGCAAAGAGAACATTTAGCAGCTTTGAATATTGGGGTATCTCCTTTTTACTCAACACAAGCATCCTAGACCCTATAAGTGAAACAGGGCTCAAGCCCTAAAAACATCACAGCGCAAGAAACTCTAAGAGAACTAGTATTTTGTTGCTGGGTTTTGTTTTGGCTTTTTCCACTGACAAGCCCAGTTGTTGGTGCATAGCAAATGATGGCACCTATTTCTGTTGTGTGAGACTGTCAGAATTTATTAACCACATTGATGACATACAGCCCAAAGAATGTAGTAACCTCCTCATGTTAATTATTTGCTCTTCTCTTTTCAAAGTCTATTGTGTTGCCAGGTTGAACAATAATTCAAATAGAGTATCCCAGCAAAAAACCACTTGGGCTCCCTCTTTGGAGTCTGGCTGGCAGCTCTGGGCATTGCCAATAATAGCCCAACTCACCCTGACTTTGCATCCCCTTCCAGGGGCCTCCCCTTCGGCACAACTTCAACAGTGGCCTGGAGACAGCCCGGGGTTGACGGTTGTGTTTTGCCAAGGCCTTTTGAATAGTAGTGTCCCAATGACGTGCTAGATATTATTTATGTAAGAATGAGCTTTTTCTTTTTTTAACAATAATATCCTTTCAGAAATTTCTAACTACTTTGTAACTGCATGACTTAACCTGGTGATAAAAGCAGTTATTAAAAGTCTACCTTTTCCAAAGCTTATGTTTCTTTTCTGTTTTTGTATTTTAATAGTGTCTCTTAGTAGGTGATGAAAATACAATTGGGTTTCTGGAGTTTTTGAAACAACCACTTAAATAACATTACTATTGCTATGTTGTGAGTGACCAAATTTCATTCTTAAATTCTTTTGTTTCATTATAGTGAATAGGAAATGGCTCTCAAGTTGGAAAAAAAAAATTGTGCACAGCTGGGGTCCAGCCCGCCCACCTCAATCAGGGCAGATCCAGCCAGGCCAGCCTAGGAAAGAGACTACAGGTGGTTGGCCAGCTGGCCCCGCCCCCTGGCTGAACTTCCTGTTGAACTCCCAGTTGAACTCCCAGTTGAGGGGACAATTTGCATATTAGCCTTTTATTATATAGGATTGGACTTATGCCTTAGTAAATCAAAACTTTACTATCTACGACCCCCTGTCACTCCACTCAGATTTTGGAGGAAGGGAGAACTGTGTACGGGGTTTCTTTGAAGAGTGATAAAAATCATTCTGGAATTACATTACGGTGATGGTTGTACAACCTTGTGAATATACTAAAAAACAGTGACTTGTACATATTTTAAAGGTGAACCTTATGGTTTATGAATTATATATCAATTAAAAAGTCAGTGCGAATTCCAGCATGTCATAATTTCAAGAGTTTCATCAAAAGGTTGATGAGACTTGGGGACTCAACAGGGTTGAGTCACACATATAGTCACCTGCATCTGGGAATGGCTAAAGGCATTTCCCCAAACCTGAATAGGAAACTGATTATGGCTGCCAGACAGTTAAAGGGCATCTTAATCTACATGTTATTGCCTCCTACTGGCCAAACAACTGAACAGCTGTAGGCTATTCCCCAAACTGACAATGCCTCTGTACCCTTTGAAACCTTACCCATTGAAGTGTATTATCTCCACCTTGCCTTAGGAAAAATTGTGTTAATAAAAGCAAGGGTCCTAGACAAGGAGGGAGTCTTCAGTTCCTTTGACTGAAGGTCCTCTGACCCCCAATGCCTTTCAAAATTATATCTCGTCTCCGGACTCTTTATTAGTCCCTGGATTCCTATGTCATCTACGCGCAGCCCCTTTTCCAGATTCCTGAACCCTTCTTGATGCTGGGACATGAACCCTGGCAAGTCAGTCCACAGGACAAATATCCTTACCCCTGTGGGATAGGAGCTAGATGCCTGGAATGCCAGCTCTCTCCCTGGCCACAGCCATGCTTCAGGTACAGTGTACTCTGGGGAAAAACACTCTTGTTTTCAGTTTCCTTCCCTCTCAAGGTCATTCATTTCTACTAAACCCAAGCTGAACAGAGTTGTTTGAAGGGTGGGAGGGTTAGGCATGATTTGATTCTCTCTCTGAGCTCAGAGGAGGTCACCCCATTCCAGTCTCCACACATTGTTCATGGTTACCTCTGGATGAATCCCTAAAAGGGTGACTGAAAGCCATGCTTCCTCTCCTGGTGACTGTCAGGCCCAGATGAAAGGTTGGGGGCTTAGTAATTGACCCATGTCTGCCCCTTTGGATTCTATGTGAAGATATTTTCTCTATTGTGAGTGCCAATGAAAAGAGTTCTCTTCATTGAAAGACAAGGAAATACCTTGTTTTATCCTGGAGTCTGCCTACTATAGTGTGGATGGTGGATACATGTACAGTTCCTGAGCCAGGTTATCTGTCTAGATAGCTCACCTGTGCAGGTCATCACCTGTAAAAACCTGGGCTTCTGTTCAACTGCTCCATGACTCAGTTCTATCTTCTGTGAAATGGGTATAACAGAGATCTGCTTCAATAGGTTAATAAAGGCATAAGTGGGCAAATACATATCCCAGCTCATAAACATCAACACATTTTAATACTATTCCGCCTCTAGGAACACCATGCACACTAAGAGACTAAGGGTCCGATGGTACCAAAATTAACCATGGCATTCAATGAAGACCTTTTTCTCACTTTTTCTTACAGGTCATTAACTCCATTCTCCAGCTCATGAATCTGAAGCTGGCATACTAAAGGGCAGGGTGACAGAGAAGTGTCATGATCCTGGCTGCTCAAACGATTTATTTTTGTTTCATAGTTAAAATGCTGCCACACAAAATGCTGCCATGCAAATGGTCATTTGTAACAATTGTTGATGATTCCTGTCCTCCCTATATTGTTCAACACCTGGTCAGAAGTTGAGCTGTTTTCCTGGTTATGCAGTATAACCACTAAGGGAAGTAGTAGGATGCACAAACCCTTTTACAACTTCAATTTGCAAATGTAAGTTTTTGGTTGGTTGGTGTTTGAAGTGGATCTGAAAGACAATTCACTGTCAAGAGGAGAAATATTTTTTTAAGTGTTGGTTCTGGGTAGTTGAGCTGGAGGAATGTGAGGAATCTGGGATTTTAACTTTATTCTCATTGATATTGGTAAGGCAACTGCATGCATGCCGTATGGCCCAATGATGGCCACAATTGCAGTAAAGGGAGAAAAAGGTAGAGTTATATGGCAGCTTTCATGTCTTTACCAATAAATATTTCATGCCCCTGCGGGTAAGGATTGAGAAATAAAATGTTGAATTATTTGACATTGCAACTATAGGAAGGCGGGGCAGGAGAGGTATATATTTAGGAGCTCACCATTCACCACACATAGACTCACAGACTCCCTGCCTACCTGCTTCCTCCACGAACACGGGTAAGTGGCTCAGTTGCTCCCACTTAACAACATGAATTGTTTCGGGTAATAATAGCAATTATGTGTTTTCTATCATACATGCATTGCTTTCTGTATGAGGGGATTTTACTTATTCTGTCAGGGAAAAATTCAAATACTTCATCTTGATTTGTCAAGATGTACTTATCAAATGTATTTCCCAGTAATAAAGAACCACTCTCTTAGGAGCACTTGTGGAGAGAGGCAACCACATAGCCTTGAAGGAGAAGGCAGAGGTGCCTCAGGAGAGCTGGCTGGATGTTATCCACATGGTCTTGGCATCTGTTATAAAGTCTTTTCTACACAGACCTAGTCCAGCCAGTTACAAAGGAAAGATAAAAATGTTCTCTTACTTTCTCACAAAACTCTTAAAATAGTAATTGTACTTGTCTTCTAATTATGAAATTAAAACATGTGCTTTATAGAAGGTTTAAACAGTGAAAAACAAGAAACACTTGAGTTGCCAGAATCCTAAAACCCAAATACAAGTTGTTTCTTTAAGAAAAATTGATTAAACAGTAACCTTCCGTTTGGTAAAGTCATTATATAATGAATCTGCTGCTTTTCCAGGAGTTCCAGATCACACCAACGACACCATGAATTCACTCAGTGAAGCAAATACCCGCTTTGCATATGATCTGTTCCAGCTGTTCAGAAAATCAACAAAGGAAAATATTTTCTATTCCCCGCTTAGTATCACGTCAGCCTTAGCCATGACATACTTAGGGTCCCGAAAACGCACTGCATCAGAAATTCAAAAGGTAGGTGTCAGCTTTCTTTACTTTGACTAGATTGGGCTTATCCCTCTGTTGTTGTGTGTGAAGATGGTCACAGCTGGCTGTCCCCATAGGTAGCACAGGAGAAGCAAGTATTCCCATGACTGGTCCAACTGCTTCCATACTCCTAGACTTCCTCTGGGAGCTAGAATGAACCCCTACCATTGCCCACCAACTAGAGGTGAGGCTTAAATGGAGAATTATTGGTAGAAGTAATGCATTGACTTAAATCCATGGAAAACATTATCACATGTGTCCTCAGCAATGAATGAATATGAATTGGATTCTTTGAAGGGGTTGGTTACAACCCAGCTTAGCTGTGTTATCTCAAGGAGAAAATTCTTACTAAAGTGTTCTTTATTCTTTTTTATTTGTTTTGCTTTGGTTTAGGGTTTTTTTGGTTTGTTTGTTTGTTTGTTTGGGGTTTAGGTTTACTTTTGTCCTTCCATTCTTTCTTTCTTTGTTTTTTTTCTCTTAATTTCCTCTGCTGTAGACAGATCTTTTGAGTAAAGATTTTTGTTCTACTTCCTGTCACTTCCAGGTTCTACACTTTAATGAGGTCATAGAGAACACAAGAGGAACCACAACAGCTCAGGTGAGTCATAGCACTCGAGTCTAGAACGAGCATCAAATATCCAACAGGGTCATACTTTAAATTGGGAATTTCACATAAACTGTGAAAAGACCATTTCTTAGGGGAAATCTTAGGCAAAATAGATTAGACAAACAGAGTTGTTATTTTTTTATTTCATATTACATGCTTATTTATTTCATATTTTTGTTTTCCTGAGAGGAGATCAGCATTGTGAGTAAGAGCATGAGTACTAGAACCAAAAAGCTACCTTCAAATTTCTGCTCTGCTATTCACACATTGTGACCATGGGCAAGATAAAACTGCTCTGAGCCACAGTGACCTTATCCCAATAAACTAGGGGCAATAAAAGAGCTGCTTCTATTCATGAAAATATATACAAAACATTGCAACAGTGACTGGATTACTGGAAACCTTGATAAAAATAATGTGTTATTACTATTATAGAATAACTAGAGGCCCAGTGCACAAATTCATGCATGGGTGGGGTCCGCCGGCCCAGTCTGATCGGGCCCAATCAGGGCCAGGGTGGCCGGGGGGAGGGGCTTTGGAGCAATTGGCCGTCAGGCCCCACCCCAGATTGGGGTGGGGGGACTGATTGAGGGTGGGGCCAGATGTGGGGAGTGGCTGTGGGCAGTGGGATGGCCAGCCATGCCCCTGAATGGGGTGGGCAGGTCGATCAGTGGCCAGTGGCCCGGGGGAGGGGCCATGGGAGGTTGGCCAGCTGGCCCACCCCCATTAGTGTGTGAAGGGAGGGCAACCAGGGATGGGGCCAGCCGGGGGGGAGGGGCCGCAGGCTGTAGTCACAGGCCCTGCCCCTGATTGGAGTGGGGGGGCTGATCAGGGGCGGAGCCAGCTGGGGGGAGGGGCCTAGAGCCAATGGGGTGGGGGGGCAAATCGGGGGCAGGGCCTGCCAGGGGGAGGGGCCACAGGGAGTTGGCCAGCCAGCCCTGCCCTCGATCATGGTAGGGGGGGCAAATCGGGGGTGAGGCCAGCCGGGGGGAGAGGCCGCAGGAGGTTGGCCGGCCAGCCCCAACCCTGATCGGGTTGGTTCCCTGGCCGCAGTGGGCATCCTAGCGACTGGTCATTCCGGTCATTACAGTGTTCCATTCACTGGCTTTTTATATTTATAGACTAGAAGCCTGGTGCATGAAATTCATGCATGGGGGAGTCCCTCAGCCCAGCCTGCACCCTTTCCAATCCGGGATCCCTCAGGGGATGTCCGACTGCCAGTTTAGGCCTGATCTCTTGCAATCCAGGACCGCTGGCTCCTAACCATTCACCTGCCTGCCTAATTACCCCTAACCACTCTGCCTGCCTGATTGCCCCTAACCACTCTGCCTGCCTGCCTGATCACCCCTAACCCCTCTGCCTGCATGCATGATCACCCCTAACCACCTCTGCCTGCATGCATGATGCCCCTAACTGCTCTCCTGCCAGCCTGATCACCCCTAACTGCTCTGCCTGCCTGTCTGATCACCCCTAACCACCTCTGCCTTAGCCGCTGCCACCGTGGCTTTTTCCGGAAGGACATCCGGAAGACATCCGGTCTATATGATCTAATAGCATATTACCCTTTTATTAGCATAGATAATGATCCTAATAATCATAATAGCATTGCTAAAATCATATAATTTTAATTAACTCACAAATGGATTCAGAAAAAAAAGCATCCATCCAAGTATATTTTGGGAAATGATTGTATGAGATATATGGCTTATATCCTTAATAGTCCAAAACTCTGAGCTAGCAAGTGGAAGGCTCTGACTCAGGCGGGCCTAGTTTCAAAAATTGGCTCTGTGACATCGTATCCTTAGAGAACTTATTTAACTCTCTTAGCGTCTTATTTTCATTTGAATTAGACTAAAGACTTAGAGATATAGATGTAAAGTCCTTAGTAATGTACCAGGCACACACTGTTACCACTCTTCCAGTATGACCATTATGAGTAAAAAGCATAGATCCCAGTCAATTGTCCTTAGAAATAATTCTGCCAAGGAGAATAATTGGGCTTCATGTCACAGAATATTAAAACATTCAAGTTCAACATTCTCATACCATTGGTGGCTGTTAGAAATGACATACAGTCTAGTCCAGTGGTTCTCAACCTTCTGGCCCTTTAAATACAGTTCCTCATGTTGTGACCCAACCATAAAATTATTTTCGTTGCTACTTTATAACTGTAATGTTGCTACTGTTATGAATCATAATGTAAATATCTGATATGCAGGATGGTCTTAGATGACCCCTGTGAAAGGGTCGTTCGACCGCCACAGGTTGAGAACCGCTGGTAGTCCTTAAGGAGCTTAAGTTTAGCTGGAAATTTAAGCCTAACCACTGAACCAATCAAAAGACAACCCAATAGTGAAATGGTGCTGCCCCTATAGTTCACATGAGAAAAGACTGGAGTGTGTTAGAGCAGAAAGAAAAAAATTTCTGGATAAGTCAATGGGAGGATTATAAAGGATATATGAGGTAAAGTACACCAAATATCAGAGAATAACAACAAAAGTCATCTATGGGGCTGCCAAACGTTACATATGGATCTAACAGACTTAAGTACATGGTTTAGTATTTACAACGACAGAGAATTCAGCGAGCTCGTTTTTGATGTTTGAAGGTTGAAGAGTCAGGAAACGTGCACCAGCAATTTCAAAAGCTTCTGACTGAGTTAAATAAGCCCACTGATGCCTACAAGCTGAGCCTTGCCAACAGGCTCTATGGAGATAAGAAGTTTCCGTTTTTTCAGGTGAGTCTCATGGATCTGCCACACCTGTCGCCTGCCTCTTGGGTCCTCTATCCCCAATGACCCAATTGGGGAAATTGAGTCACATGCGCTTGGCTGACCCACCTGGGGATCATTTATTCATGGTATGTCAGTCAAGATCCCTCACCACAGTTCTGTCCACTGGAGTGTCCCCGAGCCTGACAACCCACCAGTAAAGTGTGGGTTTAGGGATGAGCTGATGTACTATAGTTGGTCATGATAAAACATAATTTAACTTGGGAATACATAGTTACTGATAAATTACTCTTAATTCCTCCTTTCTTCCTTCCCACATCAAAGGAATACTTGGATAATGTTAAGAAATTCTACCTAGCCAGTGTGGAATCTGCTGATTTTGCAAATGCTGCAGAAGAAACCCGAAAGATGATTAATTCCTGGGTGGAAAGCCAAACGAATGGTACAGTATGAGAGGGTCACCCATGAAAAGTCACCGTGAGTCTCCGCTGTGCATGAACCTGTGCTGACACTGCGTGGGGTACCAGGATAGGGAGTCCACAGAGAGTCTGGGGGAAGGCACTGCGGATGGTGGCATGGTCCAAGTAAATGTGGACAGAAACAAGGGGAGCCCATGAGGGATCGGGGGAACAGCTACATGAAAATGCAGCTGGAGACTGATAGCATCTTTGTGGATCCCAACTCTCTGCTCAGACCCCATCTTAGGTTCACATCTTTTACTTTAAATCAGAGACTTAACTTCTGTATTACGATCCCTAAGAGAAAAGATGAGAAAGGGAT
Organism: Myotis myotis; assembly: GCF_014108235.1. NCBI lineage: Eukaryota > Metazoa > Chordata > Mammalia > Chiroptera > Vespertilionidae > Myotis > Myotis myotis. Next base: position 49,269,541 of record NW_023416401.1, read on the forward strand.
CCCTTATCCTTTGTTAACTGGGAAACAAACAACTTTCCTGTAAATCCCCCTTCTTGCCACCTGCCTATCCCACTTGACCATACCCACAGCTTCTTCCCCAACCACAGCACAGAGTTTGACAGCCTCCATTCTATGAGCTATATTCTCCCTCCCACCTGCAGCCCAGACTAGACCAACAGCAGTTCAAAGTGGGGAATGAAGAGGAGGACACCACAGGGAATGGCAGCTGACCACATAGAGCATGTGCTTCCGGTTATAGAGCTCGTGACATTGGCTCTAAAGAACGTTCAGGCCCTATTTCCCCAGAGTCATGAGCCTAAATTTGAAATAAAAGGGAAAAAAAGGGAAGAAGGAAGAAAAGAAGAGAATGGTAAGGGAGGAAAGAACAGAGGGAAGGAAGGAGGAGGGAAGTCCAGGGGGGATGGAGGCACGGAGGGGGGGAAACGCATTTGTTGAAAGAGTAGATGAAATCAGTTCATCAGTATTCAGTGTGAGATGACTGAAGTCACCCTCAGAGAATCTGAAAACCTTCCTAATCATAAAAAGGGTTGTCTTCTCCATGGGGGTAACTCCATCAGGCTGGTGATATAAGAAAGATTGTACCTTGTCAACTATTTGGTCATGGAATCACTAAAGTGGTGACTTGTATGAATAACTAATGATCACTTTAATTTTCAAAGCATCTTCCAGACAAACCACTTGTTCCTTTCATGATAGACCTTTGTTTTTCTTTCTTTTACAGAAAAAATCAAGGATCTCTTTCCCAAAGGCTCTCTTGACAGCTCCACCATTCTGGTTCTGGTGAATGCCATCTATTTCAAGGGGCAGTGGAATGAAAAATTTGATGCAAAAAAAACTGAGCAGGGGCAATTTTGGCTGAACAAGGTATTGTCTATTTTTTACTTATATAATGCAACGTAGCTAGACATAGAATGTTCCATTTCAACACATATTTGATTAATGTACAACTGCAGGTTAGAGAACAGAATTTCTCACAGCTGCACTTTCTTATTTTATTTTTTACTTTATTTAGTTAGGAACCCTTAAAGAAACTCTTCTCTCTAACTCACAAATGTCCCAGATTATCTCTTGGAAAGAGGATGTGTTTTCTATCTCAATAATATTATTTTTTTAACTTATGCCTCCCTTGGCATTTGTTTGCCACACTAATTTACTGCAGGATACAAGCAAAGTTGTGCAGATGATGAAACAAAGCAATATGTTTAAGTTCACCTCACTGGAGGACATGCAAGCCAAGGTCCTGGAAATACCATACAAAGACAAAGATCTGAGCATGGTGTTGTTGCTGCCAAATGAAATAGATGGTCTTCAGCAGGTAAAACCTTGTATCTACAATTCTTCTTTCTATTGCCCAATTTCCTTGTAGTACAATGCTTGTGTGGGCTGTTTATGGAAGCGGTGCTCACAGCCCATGGGTGATGTCTGAAGGGGTTCAAGAATAGATACTTTGTCTCTTCTATGAATACAGCCTGAAGGAGAGGTGTTAAGGAGAACCTAGCATTCGGTCATGTTCCAAAAAATAAATAATATCTTAAGTATCACGTGTGTGTGATATGGAAAAATATATAGAAGTTTGTAGGATCATAGGTCCCATTAACATTCTGATGAAACCATGAATGTCAGTTCAGGAAAAATACATATACCTTGGCACACAGATGGACTATTTTGCAACCATAGGAACCTCAGATATATTCCAATTTATTCACTTGAAGACCAAAAACTAAGACTTTGATGTAGGTGACACTTTGATGTAGGAAAAACATATGCAGGTTCACCCAGAAACAAAAGCAAGCAAATTAAAGCACCAATGGGTACTATTTTGCATACTGACTCACAATGAGTTTGTGGACAGTAAACAAATAGATTTATCTTGATTTTCACTTTTCAGTTTAGAAGTAGTCTATCCCTAAGAGCTCAAAGTCATTTGGACCCTCATTCCTGTGAGAGAGAAAAAAGAGAAATTATCCTCTTAGCATTTTATAATGATTAAAGATAATGTGTAAAAAATATCAATAACAATACCTGACATATTGAGGACATTCCAAAAATGGCATATACAATCCCTATAATAGTAAAGGATGCTGCCAGAGTTGCAGTGAGCTTGCCACACTCAAAGTATATACTGTGGCAACACTGGCAGGGGAAGTCCTCCAGGAAAGTAGTCTGGTGGGATATGTGAATAGCCTTTACTTTCTCTTTCCTCCTACCCAGCAGTCCTCCTTATCAATAACATTAGGAGCCCCAGTCCTGGAACTTATCCTCTGCTAATTAGTCTAAACAAGGCAAAAGCATTTGGACCAAAGTGTCTAAAAGTAATGAACATTTCAAAACAGGGAACATTGGTGCAGCATTGTATTGCCAATAGTTTAGCTTAGGGGCTGACACCCCGTAAATACTTTAAAAATATTAATTATGAAAAGATATATACATTGACTATCAGTTTAATGGCAGTATATAACAATTTAAACTTGATTCAAGAAAGATATAGCTATGTGGAGATGTTTACAAATAGGTCAAGCAACAAAAAAAGAATAAAAGTAAGTTGGATGCTATAAATTGTAAAAAATTTTGTACAAAAACACATTAACTAGAAGAGAACTATTTAAAATGTAAACATACAGTGGACAGGCAGTTAAGAATGGAGGTATATATTTCATCTTTTACAAAATAATTTTATTTAATGGTTCTATTGCTTTGTATATAATACAGATGATTAGGTTTATTATATATAATATGTACTTAGATATTACTATCTATTATAAACTATATATAACAATCTCCTGTATTTATATGTGCTGGAACATTTTAATCCAATGCTCAATTGTGTTCAGTGTCCACTGAGAATCATGCCATTTGTTATTTTTTCCATCATTATAGCTTGAAGACAAACTCACTTCGGAGAAATTAATAGAGTGGACGAGCTCACGGAATATGAGCATGAGTCATGTGCATGTTCACTTACCTCGGTTCAAAGTGGAACAAAGCTTTAACCTCCAGGTCACTATGAAAGCCCTGGGGATGGTGGACGCCTTCAGTCCACGGGATGCCGACTTCTCGGGCATGTCAGGAAGCCAGGGTCTCGTGATATCTGCAATCCTACACAAGTCCTTTGTGGAGGTGACAGAGGAGGGTACAGAGGCTGCAGCTGCTACTGGCGTAGGAATTTCTGTCACATCAGCACCAAATTATGAAATGTTCCATTGTGATCACCCCTTCCTGTTCCTCATCAAGCACAACAAGACCAATAGCATTCTCTTCTTTGGCAGATTCTTGTCCCCTTAGGTGCAATTAGCATGCTGCTGCTTTAGGGGGAGGGTAACAGAGTTGTTCCAGTACTTTGATTGCAGGAAATGGGTTCTCTTTAGCTTTCCTTTCCAATCTCATAGTCATCACTAAGACTGTAATAGGTGAAAGAGCATGTTTGTCTCTCTCTTTCTACAAATACATGTAGATTATTTCCCCATGATAATTCTACCTTTGGGATAAAATATTCAAGGAATGGTAAAAAGATATTTCAATACTCTACCATCTACATGTGAAATACCACATTTTATGCTTCAAAAATTATATCTACTATTCAAATGTATTAGCCTTACACCTACATTTCTTTAAATTTATTTACATCTGCTGTAACACTTCAATCCAATGTTGAATTGTGTACATTGTCTAAGAATCATGTCATGTGCTATTTTTTCCTTACATGTCTACATTTCTGATTTTATGAAATACATTATCAATAAAATGGTGATTTAGTCATATTACTTATTGCTTTTCCTTAGTCAAAGATGAAAGCCAAGCCTCACAAACTGCCAATGTTGAAATGAAAGGATACATACCCTCTTCCCTTATGAAATAATATTGTCCTCTGTTGGGGAAAACCTTCGATGTATAATCTTGTCAGCTCCATCATTACAGGGCTCTGTCCAAATGATCTACGTTGTACATCTGGAGTACACACATGGATCAGCAACTATGTGACAAATGAATGAATGATAGACTCATTCTCTTTAAGTCACTCAGGAGCCTATTATCCTATCTAATAAAGAGGGAATATGCTAATTGACTGTCACACCCTCCCTAGATGGAGGCGCCCATAGCCACAAGATGGCGGCTCCCAGTCCCCTCAGCCACCACCCCCCCTGGGGCACAACTGCCTTCGGAGTCTCCCAATCCCATCAGCCCCCCAGTCACCCAGGGCCGGCCTGAGGCACAGGCAAGCCTCGGATGGCAGATGCTCAGCTGCCCAGGGCCACCCGAGGCTCAGGTAAGCAGGGCCAGCTGAGGCTTGCAATGCCAGCAGTGGCAGTAGCAGAGGTATGATGGGGGCGTCACCTTCCCCTGATCGCCAGGTTGCCTCCCACCCCTGAGGGCTCCCAGACTGTGAGAGGGGGAAGGCCAAGCTGAGGGACCCCCCCTCCAGTGCATGAATTTTCATGTACCAGGCCACTAGTTTCTTCTATAAGAACTCACTTATATCTCTATTATAAAGGACATTATAAAAATCCAAGATTGCCTTACTATGTGTAGTGTAGTAGAAGTCATTTAATAATTATTCTGCACATGCTATGCCCCATGCTGGCTAAGGCAGCAGGTCTCAGATATAAAATGACAAAAAATAAATAAACAAATCTAGCATCCTAAAGGCCAGAATAGTGGGACCAAATTCAGCACTCAAGCAGGCCAACATTTGGAACAAACGCTCTGATGTTGATGGTCAAGGAATCATTCAAGGTCTGGAAATACAGTAGCAGTATGAATGTAATATACACATGTAAGCACCTATAAATCAACCATAAAATACCTAGTGGGCAGTCAGAAAACTAGAAATCTACAAAACTTACGGGTCTCATAAATGAGGCAAACTCAGAAATGCAGGAAGACATCTTGTTGTAGACCCAGAGACCAGAACTCACTAAAGGTTCTGCCCTCCCAAGTGACTGTTTGTGTGTCATTCCCCAAAGGGTAGGGCCATCCCAGAGCACAGAAACCCAGGGTCAGTCCCTTGTATTTTAGAATCTTAACATCAACGGCTGCATAGTCTCTGTCCCTGATAATTATGTGCCCTAATGGGTAGAAACCAGAAATACTCATACTCCAAATATTGCCTAAGAAGATTCATGCTTCATTGGAGACTAAGAATGCATTTGTTTCCTTTCTAACGAGGACTTTTTTACCTATATTTTATGTCTAACAATTTTTTTTTAAAAAAAAAAAAAAAGCTTGTATTTTTAATACACTCTAAGTTAGTGATCAGACTCAAGTGAAGTTCATTCAAGATAAATTACACATGACAAATAGAGTGTTGTCTGCATTTCAATTCCCTGCAGTCATGTTTATCCAGGGGTTGAACATCAATGACCTTGAAGGCAATACCAAAGCAGCTACTGCACAGGAACCTGGAGCTCTGCATCCCAGGGCTGATGAAGCCTATCATAGCATTGAACTCTTGTTCTCCAGAGCATGTCCCGGATTGCACAAATGGTGTTGCCAGGAAGGTCACCCTTTCTATCCCAATACTTCACCCACCAAATACACATCTGCATAAATACAGCAGTTAGACCAGTGCTCAGAGGTACTGGGACTTTCTGCTGACCCCCAGAGAAATGAATGGAAAGGATGTTCATTTTAGAACCAGTTATTCTGCCACACCTCTTGCAGTGAAAAGGTTGGGGTGTGGCAATGAGACAAAATTTGCTTAGAGATGCAGAATGCATAACAAATATAGGATCAGAACTAAATATTGTCAAAACCAGGGATTAGTTGGAGTAAGCTTAGTGAGTCAGAACTTTTGAGTACACTTGATGGGCTTAATAGACACATTGGTGTATAGCTTCCTGGAACATTGGCTTCCAAATACTGACATAGAGGTATAAATCAAACATTGAGAAAAATGCCTCTCTAACCTGGAATCCACTAATATTTTAGAACTGATGAAATAACAGCTCAGATTTTAATATGGTGGCTAAGGACAGGGTGGCCATGATTTGGTTTCCAAGCAAAGTTAAAGGATGCTACTATTGCTGCTGGTGATGATGATAATGATAATGATGAGGGTAGTGATGGTGGTGATGTGATGGTAATGGCAAGGAAAACAGCAGGCAACATCAATTGGATGCATGCTATGTTCCAGTTTCTTTAATAAACACATAGTCTATTTATCCTCACAACAGCTCAATAAAGTAGAAACTCTTATAAAACCAATTTTTAAAATGAAGAAATGGAAGTTCAGAAAGATGATCTTAACTACTGTAGGCCATAAAACTATTTCCAAAGCCCAGATTTATATTCTGTTTAACCCTGAAGCTGGCACATAGGAAGAGGATTTAGAAATGGACAAGAACAAATTTGTTTTTGTTGCTAAAGTGGTTGACCTTATTCCCTCTGTATGTCTGGATTATTTTTCATTAAAATTAGATAGCAGACTATTTCATAAGGGGTAGTCACCAATGTAATGTTAGAAGTGTTAGTAGAGATCCTTTTTTACAATTCTCTACATTTAAGCAATAAAAAAAAAATTTCAACAAAATTAATTGCCATCCTTGAAATCACAGTTAGGTCAGGGAAGAGCTGGGATAGATACTCTAACTTCCTGATTCCAGACCTGTCACTCTTTTTTTTAAATACATTTTTATTGATTTTACAGAGAGGAAGGAAGAGGGGGAGAGGGATAGAAACATCAATGATGAGAGAGAATCATGGATCAGCTGCCTCCTGCATGCCTCCACTGGGGATCGAACCCACAACCAAGGTGTGTGCCCTTGACCAGAATCTAACCCAGGACCCTTCAGTCCAAGGGCCAGTGCTCTATCCACTGAGCCAAACTGGTTAAGGCCAGACCTGTCACTCTTCACTTTGCTTCCTTCCCAGCTTGGGCTGATAAAGTTAATGTTACATATCACATTGCCACTCAGACACCCATCTGTTATCCTCCCAGAGCATTGACAGCACAGGCCTAGGGGTATCCATTCCGAGACACACTCACCCTTGACTGTCATCAACAAGCCCAGTACTGACTACACTGAAGTTCATGCCTAACAGATATGTGGGCATTTAACATTTCCACTTTTATATTCTTCATTGATAACTTGTTGTTAGATGCTGACTCCTTGCTCCTCCAATAAGTTGGTGGATAGAACATTGCCTATAATGCACAGGAACATTAAATTAGTCAGATTTTTGAGCACTTGAGTTTTCAGACATTGATCTAGATGCTGAGTGTCCAAAGATGACTGCAGTGACTGGTGAGACAGAAAATATAGATACAATAGTTAGAAGTATGAACAAATCTCACTCTGGGAGGACTGCATTTGGTGGGATAGTTTGGGAGGGGCAGAAAATGTCACAAACCCAGAAGTGTCTAATTTACATATTTCAAATTCAGGATGTCAATGTATTGGTTCATAAAAGGAATCATACCATAAATTATGTCTACTAATACCTGGGAACTCCTTCCTGTTGCCTAAGTTCACAAATCAAGTTGTACATGAAAAACCTGCTCCTTCAATGAAGGAAAAGAAAAAAATTAAATGAAATTTCCAGCATGAGAATGGCTCTGTATATCAGTATTTTTCTTCTTTCCTTCTTCTACAAGGAGGAAGAAGAAGAAGGAGAAGAAGGAGAAGAAGAAGAAGAAGAAGAAGAAGAAGAAGAAGAAGAAGAAGAAGAAGAAGAAGAAGAAGAAGAAGAAGAAGAAGAAGAGGAGGAGGAAGAGGAGGAGGAGGAGGAGGAGGAGGAGGAGGAGGAGGAGGAGGAGGAGGAGGAGGAGGAGGAGGAGGAGGAGGAGAAAAAGAAGAGGAAGAAGGAGAAGAAGAAGAAGAAGATCTCTGTAAATTTCTTTCTCAGTAAAGTTAGAAGGTAGGTATAATTCATGGTCTCATAATTCATATAAAGACTGTGTGGGGGTTCAGAGATAGTCACTCAAAAATGTGCTTCTGTAATATGTGGATTATTATGAGCTAAGGGCAACTGTAACTGCAGGGTCAGGAGAAACTTCTGCCCTCCCTTGACTACCTAGAAGAATTTGAATTAGGAGCCTTGCCCATAAAGGGAGATTATCAGAGTTAGCATCTTTGACCTGTCTGTAGAACAGGACAATTTTTTTTTATTTACTAAGCATCTGTTCTTATCATTCTGCAATGACTCTTTAAAGCCCCCAAGTCACCCCACCTCAACCCTTGCTCAGGATGTCTTATACACTCATGTTCCCTTTCTGTCTCTGAACTTCTTCTGCATGCAGGGTCTCTGACTGGCATATAAAGGGATCCGATAGGTTTGTATGTATCAGATTTGGTTGTTTGCTAATCTACCTCATGTCTATTTGATTATTAGACCAGCTATAAGAACCTTGAGGGTGAGGAAGATTTGTTCCTCCCCGACAACTGCCAAAGGTGAAAACAGCTGAGGTTGAGCAGGAGGCCCTGGAGGAAGTAAAGAGAAAAGCAAAGACATTGGTAAGAGGGCTCAGGAGCAGCAGATTTCAGAGTCTCAGCGAAAATCCATTTCTCACAGGAAAGAGCCTCTCCCTCAATACAGAAAATAGCAACATTTATCTTTAAATAATTGGCATGGGTCGGCACTCTGGGTTAGCAGCAGAAAGCTTCCTGGGCCTGACCTGACTCAGGAACCCAGAGGGCATGATTCACCCATAATCACAGTCTTCCAGTTTCTGCTGTGATGGAGAAAGCTGGAAAGAGTGCTGCTCCACCATGACAGAGGGTGGGGGGAATAAAAATCTGGATAATACACAAATTCTTAAGCCCATCAGAAAGTTGTAAGGCCGCCCTCCAGCCTGAAATCTAAGGAAAGACAAGTGCCTTCAAGAAGAGACAGGACGCCATCACTGACTTGCCTAGGGCAGAACATGGGAGGGAAACAGGGCTCCAGACAAGTGCTGAAGGCTGTCTGGGTAGCGCCAGGGTATAGAACCCCTGGGAGCCTCAGATACAGAGGGAATTTATACCCAGTCTTCACCACACAGGTTCTAGGGTGTTCAAGAGAGCCTCTTTAGGACAGCTGGCAAGAAAGCCCTTGAGCTCCCTCCCTTGGCACCTGCAGGAGGTGCAAACCAAGCAGTCACATCTTAACCAGGCACAGGAACCCTCACCCATACCCAAATCCTAACCCAATAAAAGCCCTCCTGGGTCTCCTAAGCCAGGGACCCTGCAATGCTCTCCCCAGAAAGCCTCATTACGTAAGTAATCAATCTCTTCATACTTTCTTGGTGCATGTGTGGTATCATCATTCTCAATGTTCAACCAATTTTTTTGTGTGAGAATAAGGAGACTCCATTCTATCTCCATGGGATGATCACAACATGTCACTATATGATGTCTGTTTTTAATGCAATATTCAGATGATCTATCATAAAAGTGTACACTTGAAATCTATATAATCTTATTACCCAATGTCACCCAAATCAATTTAATTTAAAAATTAAAACTTCCTTTAAGTATAAGGGTACATCTAAATTAAAATCGAAGGATAGAAAAAAGCATACCATGCCAATACTAGTCATATGGAAGCCTGAGTGGTTATATTTTTAGACAAATCAAATCTCAGGAAAGAATGTGTTCAGGGATGGGGAGATATTGACATGATAAACATTTAGATCAGTAGAAGAACAGAGGATCAGAAACAAATCCACACATGCATGTGACATAAAGTTTCCAGGGTGATTAAGTCATTGAGGTAAGGACAATCTTTTCAACAAATGGTGCTGGAACAACTGAAAGACCACATGAGAAACAATGAGCCCCAAGCCTTACTTCACAAAAATTGAAAGTAAATCATAGGTCTAAATGTAAAAGCTAATGCCATAAGAGTCCAAAAGAAAGCATAGAAAAAAGTCTCAGCAAACTTGAGATTTGCAAAAATACCTTAAATAAGACAGAAAAACAGAAACCATAAGTGAAAAAAATTAATGAATTGGACTCCATGAAAATTTTAAATTGCTCAATGACACCATCAGTGACAGCAAAATTAAATTCATATAGCTGACAGTTTTTTTCAGAATATAGCAAAAGCAATTACAAGTCAATAATAAGAAAACAATTTAATAAAAATGGGTACAAAATTGAATAGACATTTTACAAAAGAAGATATGCATATGGCCAACATGCACATGAAAAGATTCTCAACATCATCAGTCATAAGGGAAATGCATAAATTAAAACCACAATGAGATGCCACCTTCACACCCACTAGAATGGGTATAATGAAGAACTCTGACCACTCCAACCACTGGTGAGGATCCAGAGCAACTGGAATACTCAAACATTGCTCATAAGAGTGGAAAATGGTACAACCACTTTGGAGAATATTTTGACAGTTTCTTATAAATTTAAACATATATTGTATATACCATATGTCTCAGCATTTTCACTCACAGGTGTCTACCCAAGAAAAATGAAAGCATATGCCCACACAAAGAGTTATGCACACAAATGTGCATCCTAGCATTATGCATAGTGGCTAAACACTGGAAGCAACATAAATGCCCAGTGGGTAAATAGGTAAACAAAATGTGGGTTTACCCATACAATGGAATACTGTTTGTCCATAAGAAGTAATGAACTACTGGTATTCCAACAACATGGGTTATCTCAGTGCTCAGCAAAAGAAGCCAGACACAAAAGAGAACATATGATATGAATCCACTTGAATGAAACCCTAGAAATGACAAATACACCCTGTAATGATTGAAGACAGGCAGGCCAGCAGTTGTGTGAGCTGAGGCTGTATGGGGTGGTTGACAGGGAAACAGACAAGGGAACCTGGGGAATGATGGAAATATCCTGTATGTTGGGTGTGGTGGTATTTGCACAGGTGTGCATACTTTATCAACAGTCAAGTTCTAGGATTAAAATGAATCTATCTTATTTTATGACCACATTGGCTTTATTTATAATATCAAGATATTTATGCAATTGACAATGAATAATATGCTCTGTTAGAATGGAGGGTGAAAATATGGGCATCCTCTCTGCCTGATATATTGTTTCACTTTATCCTGGCTTTTGAGTTTTAATTTATGTTGGCTGATGTGTTTCTAAATTCTTTTTTCCTGTATGCAGTTTGCCACACTAATAGCTGAGAAAGACAAAGGTAGCACATGAATTGAGTAAACTACTGTTTTATTTCACTTTTTATTATAATCTTTCAAAATATTAGAGCTGGAGGGACTCCCAAAATCATTAATCCATAGTCTTTACTGACAAGACAGTTTTTTTTCATTAGTGCATAAAACTACAAGTCGTTCATTTACTTTTAGAAGAAATCAACAGCATATTTATAAGCCTTGATTTAACTCACTTTATACATGACACAAACAAAAGGACATTTCACTTTTAAAGAAAATTATAAACACACACACCCAGTGCGGTCACTAAAATCATACATTTTGAGGGTTGGATTGAAATGCAAGCAAGAAAATCAAATTTCTTCAAAAAATGGGCTACTACCATAGTCATATTAATACTCCAACACTGGTTTTCTGCCAAGCCAGTGACTGGCCTAAGGAGAGGAAAATTTGCCAAAGAAGAGGACACTGTTGGACTCGTTGTGCCGGATGAAGAACAGGAAGGGATGATTGCAGTGAAAAGTTTCATAACTGGGCACTGATGTGACCGCAAAGCCCATCCCGGTGCCTGCTGCAGCCTCGGTACCTTCCTCAGTCACCACCACAAAGGACCCGTGCAGAAACTTCTGGGCATGCAGCCCTGAACGTGGGGACATCCCTGAATAGTCAGCCTCCAGCTCACTGAAGGCATCCCCTAGCCCCATGGCGCCCAGCGCCGCCTCCAGATCATAACTATCTTCCACCTCAAATCGGGGCAAGTGCAAATCCACAGTCTTTTCCTTCATCTGCCCTGGGTTAGTCCACTCTACTAATTTCTCAGGACTTACTTCATTTATAATCTATTAAGGAAAAAAGGGGGGAGAATGGCATGATTATCAATAATAATCAATTTATTATTTGAAACAGTTTAACACTTATTTGTATCGGTCAGAAATCATTAATTTTAGTAACAAAAGTAGAAATTTCATTTTGCTAGACTGTTGTCTTCATATAGCAGGCACTTGTCTTATATTTATCTATTTAAATTTTCTGTGCATATATGAAAAGTCAATAGCATTTTGTGAATTTTTAAAAATGAGAAATGCAATTTCTTACTATTTCCCTAGTGTCTTTGTATGCGTACATATTACATATAATTTTAAAGATAAAATATGTTTATATAATAAGCAAATTATAATTTATATAATATATTAATTGGTGACTAATATGATGTTTATTATAAATATATAATACATATTTACATATAAATATTAATTCAGTCACAGTGAATGTCCATTTTATACTGCATAACTCATCAACATATCTTCAAGCTGGTAGATATTTTCATCAAATTGATACATTTTACCCAACATTAACCTATTCATTCACTTTACAAGTAACTAGTATGTAATCATGCATTTTAACAGATGATAGATTCTGTAGATACAAATATAATTATTATTATGAATTTCAAGTTAGGTATCCTAATGTATTTAATGCAGAAACTACAAATTTGACTCAGAAGGGCAATTTTTTTCTTCTGAATTATTTCCCTAGAATAATTTCCACAACTGGAATTTTTCAGTTAGAGTAACAAAATTCTTAAAGCTCTTAAATATATTGCCATTTTGCTGTCCCAAATAATTTCCAATGTATAATAAATACTATTAGCCATTGATTCACTTGCTGTTCTGTGCTTGTTAGAGAGAGATAGAGATAGAGATAGAGACAGAGAGGGAGATAGAGATAAAGACAAAGATAGAGTATGGTCACTAATGATTACAATACTACACATTAAAAACTATGAAGCCCGTTTTATAGATGGAAAAATATTGAGGTTCAAGGAAGTTAAATAGCTTCAAAGGACATAATGCTACTAAATAGAGATATAGGGATGTGAAGCAAAGCCTTTCTGATTTCAGAAACACAGGATACTAGCCACATCAATATTTTAACAGCAAAGTGGTTAGGAATACATTAAGGAGTTCAAGATTAAGGGTCTGATGGACTTTGGGTGATTACTGTATATAAGATCATCCTTGGTTAAAAAAAAAAGAACCATTTTTTTTTCCTGATAAGTGGTGTTGATTATGTGGGAGGTACGCATGTTTGGGACAGGAGGTGTGTGTAACTTTTTCTGTTTGTTGTAAACCTAAAACTCCTTTAAAAATTGGAGGTCTAAAAAAAATTCAGAAGGTCTGAATGGCATGCAAAATTTGCTGGATATGTGCACATGTGATTTTTTTTCTGGAAAAGAAGTGACTACATAATCAACCATTTCTCAGAATACTGGGTGATCTTTACAGTCCCTTAAATGTTTATTTTGGCTCATTCCCAAATATTTTAGTGTTGGTCATTCTCAATACACCTGATGTCATCTATCGCTCCACATTAGACATCCTGCACAGAGGCAGAAATAGTTTCCACTGGGCACCGCCAGACACCAGCTCCCAATCAGAAGCCCCGCTTCCAGGCTCACCAAGAGTAAGCTCTGAGATGCAGAGCCCCCAGAAATGAAAGCAAGAATGGGGAGGTGCAAGGTTTTACCTTCTCCAGACCATCGATGTCATTGGGCAGCAACACGAACATGCTTAGGTCACTGTTTTTATATGGAATCCCCAGAATTTGGGCCTGCAGGTCCTTCAGGAGAGTGAAGCTGAAGGAGTCACGCTGTGTCATCATCTGCACAGGTTTACTTGTGTTCTGTAACAAATTCACAGAGCACCCAGTGTCCAAAGAGGCATGAGACGACCAGGCGAGCTCACCGAAATGATGCTCTCCACCTAAAACAGTGCTAACGCTCAGACCCCCAAATCAGCATTGTCTGTCCACCCTGTACGTTGATGGAAATATGACTTCAGAATGTACATTCCATGTGTAAGCACATCAATAGTTAAAGAGCCATACCTTATCCAGCCAAAATTCCTCCTCCTTGGTATGTTCTTTCTTAAACTCCCTGTCCCATTGCCCTTTAAAATGCACAATGTTCACCAGCACCAGCTTCGTGGTGCTGCTTAGAGTGGCATCAGGAAACAGGTCCTTGATGTTTTCTGCAAACAAACAACAACAAACTTGGCCCATCTTTGAAATTATTAGTGATATGCATGGCAGATACGATGCAGGGGGACTTGACTGGTCATTAAAAACCTCAGCCAGGCCCTAACTAGTTTAACTCAATGGTTAGAGCATCAGCTCACATCAGTGCAGTAAAGGGTCTCGGGTTCAATTCCCGGTCAAGGGCATATACCTCAGTTGCAGGCTCAATCCCCATCCCTCTCCCTCTCAGGGCACATGCCAGAGGCAACCAATCAATGTGTCTCTCTCACTTTGATGTTTCTCTCACTCTGTCTTTCCCCTCATTTCTACTCTCCCTAGAAAAATCAATGGAAAAAATGTCCTCTGGTGAGGATTAACAAAAACAAATAATAAAAACCTCAGCCCGGTCAGCACCTGCAGGCTCTGCAGACAAGAGGTTCGCTGGAAGTTCTCACTGTCCCCCGCCTATTTATCCCATTGGATGGATTGAGGTATGAGGGTTAACGAGTTTAGGCTCTGGGATCAGATTGCCTATTCAGTTTTGCCTCTTACCAGTTTAGGAATTACGGGCAAGTTATTTAAGCTCTCTGTGCCTCAGTTTCCAAATGAGTAAAACAGGAATGAAACTGCTTCATAGGGTTGTTGAAAAGAGTAAATGATCTAATGTGTGCACATCACTTAGATCACTGTCTGGCTCACAATAAGAACTCAGTAAATGTTAGCTATTATTACTTTTACCCACTTGATATAGTTACCACCAGAGGATATATTTACTGATTTTAGACAGAGAAGGAGAGAGAGAGAGAGAGAGAGAGAGAGAGAGAGAGAGAGAGAGAGACCAACCTGTTGCCTCCTGTATGTGCCCCAACCGGGAATTGAACCCACAACCTAAATAAGTGCCCTGAACAGTAATCAAACCTTAAACCACTTATGGGATGATGCTCCAACCAACTGAGCCACATGGCTGGACACAAAAGCAGGTCTTGATGGAAGAGCTGAAATGTTTCTCACTTGATAATGAGAAAGGAAACCCCCTATATTTCCACTCAAAGACCCAGACTCAGAAAGGCTCTGATATAAAGGAAAGAATGTGAACCCAAGACAGACATGACCCAGTTTCAGGACCCGCAAAGATATTATGAACCACAACCAGGTGTAAATAATTCCCCACTAAGTGTTTCCATGAAATTGGCTCTATGATCCCCTCTGGTTCTCCTTGGCTTTCTCTACAATTTGCAGTGCCTCCTCCCACCCCTCATGCTCAGGCCTGCCTTTCCAGCCCTGTAAAGCCCATACCAAGTCCCCTCCCAAAGCTTGTCCACCCTGGTCCCCCACGCAGTGCCAACCACAGGGCTTCACTCACAGTGGGCACTCAAGAAGCGTTTTTATGATGAACGACCCATCCATACTCTACCATGTGTTTGGCTTTCAACCCAGGAATTAATCTTCTTTCGACTTTCATCTGCTGCATTTACAAAATCAACAGGTTCCAGAGAAGCATGATAATATTTTTCAACATAATCTAAGTATTTCTTTAGGAGAAACAGGGAAGGAATAGAAAGAGTTTGAAATTCAATTTATCTATTGCCAACATCTCTAAATAAGTTCAAGATCACTAATATTCTAAGCAGGGTTTGGGGCACATCACTTTGAGTACTTCCATGCACCTTTTATGCAGGTGTAATAGGGTTAAAGCAAAAATCAGATTTAAACTGCCAAGATTACAAAGGAGCTCTCAAGGGTCCAGGATGTCTGAAAAATAGACAGGGGGGGTGCCAGGTGATCTGGGCCAAGCAAGGCAGTCAATGTAGGCAGCATGCCATCAGGACCCACAGTCCTAACAGAGCCATTGGCCATTCATGAATACCACTCACAGAAGTGGTGGACACAGCAAAACTTACTTGAAGGAAAAGGTATGTCTTCTCTCCAAATAGCCTGTTGGCTATTTTCAGCTCATAATTATTATTGGGTTTGCTTATTTCACTCAAAAATGTTTGGAATTGATGGTGTATCTCTTTGGTCTTCTCAATCTTCAAAACAAAACAAAAACTCAATGAGTTACCTTAGCAAAAGCAAGCCTGGATTCTGCCCCAGGAAGGCACGGCTGCTGGGTCTCTCCCTCAGCTTGGCAGCCTTGAGGATGGCCCAGGAATTCGGTGTGGCCCCTGGATGTCAGCTGGCTTTTACACAAATCACTAATGTAAGTCACAACCGATCTCAGCTCCACAAAGAAGCTTGCTCTTTGGCCCAATACCACAGATCTAGCTTTTCTGGCTCAGGTTGCATTTTTCATCTCAAATGTAATTGCCCACTAAGTGGGTCATAAGACTAAGCAACTGGGGGAAGTAAATGATTCCTCAGATGACTCTTATCCACTTAAACTTGGCCATATCTGTTCCAGACAATGGATCAGAAAAGTAAATCCTGATGGTGTAAGCAGCCCTTTGTTAGCTATATACTGGACTGAACTGATATTTTTTTCTTATCTCTGGGGGTGGGGGGGAGGTAAAAAACTTTTCTAAACATTTTTTGTAGAATCCATCCATTTTCTGATTGAAGGCTGAGAAGTGAGTGCTTCATGGCAGGGCCAGATGACAGAGCTTATGTCCCTAAAACAGAGAGGAACACTGCCCCCTGCCCGTTAAGTGATGTCTGGTTACCTCTATCCACCATTCACGCTGGATTCCAGGGAGAATCATTTACATTTTGAATGGAAAAGCTTATCCCTGATTGCACTGATAACAGAAAGGCCTTCTTCCTCTAGAATATAAAGCCCATGGGTCTTTTGTTTATTTGCTTGCTTCATCTTTTTATTTCATGACTGACTACTCAATGCCCAGAGTAGTATCTGGCACTTAAAAGACACTCAGTTAATTTTTATGCTAATGAACTAATGAACATTTGAAGACATTCAGGTGGAAATACATGCTTCTCTAACAAAGTATCTGAGGCTGAATGTGACCTTTGGCTCCCTCCTTGTTACTGTGAACCTTTAAATGTCCAGTGATCATTCATGGCTGCTCAGGTTGACTGATATGTGATGTGAGCAGATCAAGGTATTGAACCTATGGGGAATAATGGATTGCTATAAAGAGAAGGATGTAGTGGGAGTATTTCTCTAGTGGGACAGTTGTGACTAAGTTGACCTGAAAAATGGAGAAAGAGAGTAAGGGCCTACTGTCAAACAGGTTTGAGGTTTGAAATTATACTATCTCTGAGGATGGGGAAACCCCAAACTAAGAAATTAACTTAAAGTGGCCCTGGATTGATAACATCCCAGAATCTTATTCCAGAAAAAAAAAAAAAATACCTGTATTAGAAAGGTAACTACACCTTAGGTTTTGCTGGGCAATCATAGATTACCAACCAAATATTCACTCATATTCCAAAACTATAAATCATGAGAAAGTAAGTCCCACATCAAGAATTGATGGGGGGGGGGGGGGACAGGGGGAAGCAAACAGCCATATTGGATTCTCAAGGAGTTTAGGTGTTGATATTATCAGATATCACACTTAAAAAGCAGTACCTTGGCCGAAACCGGTTTGGCTCAGTGGAGAGAGCGTCGGCCTGTGGACTGAAAGGTCCCAGGTTCGATTCCGGTCAAGGGCATGTACCTGGGTTGCGGGCACATCCCTGGTGAGGGATGTGCAGGAGGTGGCTGATCGATGTTTCTCTCTCATCGATGTTTCTGACTCTCTATCTCTCTCCCTTCCTCTCTGTAAAAATCAATAAAATATATTTAAAAAAAAAAAGCAGTACTTTGAAAAAATATATTGAAAATATGGTTGAGAAACAAGAGACTGTTATCAAGTTCCAGGTTCATTTTATAATCAACTAGAATTCCTATATGTTCAATAAGCATTAAAATTTAAAAGCTCAATAGATGGGTTTAACAGCTGAAAGGGCGAGGGCTATGCCCTCCATCTTGCCCCGTACCCTCCATGTTGGGGCAGCCGCCATGTGCTCAGGAGAGTACCTTCTTCCCGGAAGCCCAGGCCCCTGCTGGCCACGCCCGGGATTTCTTTAAACTAACCAATGACAATCAAGGGACGTGTGCGCCATAGAGATGACCACATCCTGTGTAAGAAGACCCGACTGGCGCCTGGCCAATTGGCAGGGCCCACAGTCAGCTCCCCTCCCCTCACTCCACCCCCTATTAAAACCCTGTTTTTCCCACGGTGGGGACACTCGGCTTCCGGTCACTGCGTCAGCCGGGAGGCAGGGTCGAGTTAGCTAGCTCAATAAAGGACCCTCTGCTTTTGCATCGGACTGGCTCCCTGGTGTGGTTTTCTTGGGGATCTTGAAATCTGGGCATAACAACAGCCAATTAGGCACTGCTAAATTGATAGACATGATAGATCTGAATAATTTTCTCATAATGAAACATAAAGACAAAAAGTGATGAAAATATGTATGACAATTAAAGTAATCTAGAAGATAGAATACAAATTCTAGCATCCTTGCAAAAGACAATAAAGACTGGATGCCCTGGCCGGTTTGGCTCAGTGGATAGAGCATCGGCCTGCGGACTCGGGGGTCCCGGGTTCGATTCTGGTCAAGGGCGTGTACCTTGGTTGCGGGCACATCCCCAGTGGGGGGTGTGCAGGAGACAGCTGAGTGATGTTCCTCTCTCATCGATGTTTCTGACTCTCTATCCCTCTCCCTTCCTCTCTGTAAAAAATCAATAAAATATATTTTTAAAAAAAAGATTGGAGTACATGCATTATTCAAAATATTAATTGACTGAGACTTTTTCAGAATTGATAAAAACTATGAATTTTCATATTGAGAAAGCACAGTAAATATGTCTTGGTAAATCAATAACTCCACATCTAGACACATTGCAGTAAAATTCAGAAACAGCAAAAAAGACAGCAAAACTTAAATACAGCCAGAGAGAGATCACCTACTAAAGATTTTCAAATAAACCAACTTCTTAACAGCAACATTAGACGCGGAGAGAAGAATGCTATCTTTGAAGAGTTGAGAAAAAATCTCAACCTAGAATGCAACACACTGTTTAACATTCATTCAAGAGCAAACAAAGGTCAATGCAACCTGATAGCATCTACTACACGCAAATCTTTACTAAAGAAACTTCCCTGGAGTGATGTCATCAAGATTAAGAATAAAAAGCCCCGAACTAGAGATTCTGACTTAACAACAATACAAGAAACAAATACCTTTGTTAAGGAATCAGGAAATCAGTTAAGAGGTTTCTGTATCCCACTGAGCTTGAAACCAACTGCATTGAAGCCTAGTTTAAAAAAAAAAAAAAAAATCATAGCTCCCTGGGGAGAGAAACAGAAGAGTGGGATGTATAACTAACATTCTGACCTTTCCAGAAGCTGCCTGAGGGCTTGGTTTCTGTCTTGCCTGAACGTAAGTGCTGATAGGAATAGGGCACCAGGATAGCTACTAAGAACAAAGGCAATTAACAGTCACCAAATTCTGCAGTACCACAGATAGACACCAGGGAGAGCTCCTGAATAGAAACAGGCAAACTTCAATTGGGACATCACAAACACCTTCCCAGAGAGAATGCAGCCCCAGGAAAGGCTTAAGACGTGTCCAGAATCTCTAGTCAGCCTGATCTAAAAAAGTTTTTCCTGCCTTGCTGGTGTGGCTCAATGGTTGAGTGTCGACCTATGAACCAGGAATTCACAGGTCAATTCCCCGTCATGGCACATGCCCGGGTTGTGAACTAGATCCCCAAAGTGGGGTGTGTAGGAGGTAGCCAATCAATGATTCTCATCATTGGTATTTCTATCTCTCCCTCTCCTTCCCTCTCTAAAATCAACAAATATATATATATATATATATATATATATATATATATATATATATATATAATTTTTTCCTGTATGGCTGGGTTTCCAAATGCCAAAATCCCAACAGAAGATAAGAAGCATGCAAAGAAATAAGGAAACATGACCCAATCAAAGAAACAAATTAAATCAACAACTTAACTTTACATCTCAAGGGACTAGAAAAAGAACGAACTAAACCAAAAGTTAGAGTTACATTTAAAGCAGAAATAAACAAAATAGACAGTAGAAAAACAAAAGAAAAATAAACAAAAGCAAGAGAGTCATGGGTTTTTTTAAGAAGATCAACAAAATTGACAAACCCTTAGCTAGACTAAGAAAATAGCCGAAACCGGTTTGGCTCAGTGGATAGAGCGTTGGCCTGCGGACTGAAAGGTCCCAGGTTCGATTCCGGTCAAGGGCATGTACCTGGGTTGCGGGCACATCCCCAGTGGGAGATGTGCGGGAGGCAGCTGATCGATGTTTCTCTCTCATCGATGTTTCTAACTCTCTATCTCTCTCCCTTCCTCTCTGTAAAAAATCAATAAAATATATTAAAAAGAAAATAACAGAAGACTCCAATAAGTAAAATTAGAAATGTCTGGAAATTAAAAGGACTATAAGGAACTACTATGCACAAGTATCTATATCAAAGTAATGAATAGCCTAGAAGAAATAGATAAATTTCTACATGTAGAAAGTCTTAAAGATTCCACAAAAAAATGTTACAACTAATAAGTTAATTCAGCAAATTGCAGAACACAAAATCTACATTCAAAAATCAGTTATATATCTATACAATAAAATTGACCAATGCAAAAAGTAATTAAGAAAATAATCCCATATATTGTAATATCAAAAAGGATAAATTACATAACTAAGAAGGTAAAAGACTTGTTCACTGAAAGACAAAATATTGCTTCAAAAGATTAAAGAAAATACAAATAAATGGAAAGACATTCCATGCTAATGATTGGAGGATGTAATACAATTGAAATATTTCTATTATCCAAAGTGATGTATAGATTCAATACAATCCCTATCAAAATCCCAGTAACTTTTTTTAATAAGAAAAAAAAACCTAAAATTCATATGGAATCTCAAGGAACCTGAGTAACCAGAGCAACCTAGAAAATAAAGAGCAAACTTGGAGGCTTCACACTTCCTTATTTTAAAATATACTACAAAGCATCAGTAAGCAAAATGGTGTGTACTGGCATAAAGAAAGATATATAAGATATATGAACCAACAGAAATAATAGATAGTCCAGAAATAAACCCTTGCTTAAATGGCCAAATAATTTTCAACAAGGGTGCCAAGACCACACAATGAGAAAAGGACAGTCTATTCAAAACAAGTAGCTGGGATAACTGAATATCTACTTGCAAAAGCATGAAGTTGGACCCTTACCCTACACCATATACAAAAAAAATGACTCAACATAGGTTAATGACTTGCAATAATGCCTACAACTATAAAACTACTAGAAGAAGACATAAGAGGAAAACTTTAGGACATTGGATTTGGTAATGATTTCTTGAGCATGTCATCAAAAGCACAGGCAAAAAGGACAAAAGCAGACAAATGGAATTAAATCAAACTTAAAAAACTTCTGCTTATCAAACAATCAACAGAGTGAAAAAGCAACTGCATAATGAGAGGAAATACTTTCAAATTATATATTTGATGAGGGGTTAATATCCAGACTATATAATGAACTTCTACAACTCAACAACAAAAGTAACCCAATGAAAAATATGGGCAAAGAACTTGACTGGACACTTCCCCAAAGAAAACATACAAATGGCCAACAGCATCTGAAAAGATGCCCAACACCACTAATCATAAGGAGAATGCAACTATCAAAACCACAGTGAGCCCAGCCATTGGTTGAGTATCGACCTATGAACCAAAATGTCACAGTTCAATTCCCCAATCAGGGTACATGCCCAGGTTGTGGGATCGATCCCCAGTGGGGGGCATGCAAGAGGCAACCCATCAATGGTTGTCTCATCATTGATGTTTCTATCTCTCTCTCCCTCTCCCTTCCTCTCTGAAATCAATAAAAATATATTTTCAGTACTATTCACAATAGCCAAGTGGTAGAGGCAGCCCAAATGCCCATCAACAGATGAATGGATAAAGTAATTGTGGTATATAAATACAAAGGAATAGCATGCAGCCTTTAAAAAAGAAGGAAATATTGTCATATGTGTCAACATGGATAAATCTCAAAGACATATGTAAACAAAATAAGCCATTTGAGTGTGCACGCACACACACACACACACACTCACACACACACAGATACTGTACTAGTATGCTTCCACTCATATGAAGTATCTAAAGTAGTCACAACCATTACCAATCAATAAATCAATCAATCACCAGTCCCAGGCAGTTGTAAATCCAAATCCAAATTCTGAACAGATTAGGTGTGTTTCTGAATTTATACAAACTCTTACAGAGAATAAAAAAAAAGAGGAAACATTTTGCACCTATTAGACTAGTGAAACTTTGATATCAAAACTAGAAAAGGACAGGATAAAGCAAAATATTACAGATTGATCATGTTTATAACAGAATTTTTTAAAAACGCCTAACAAAATATAAGCAAACCGAAGATGATTATCCCACAAATGCAAAAATGACTTAACATTAGATATTCTATTAATGTAATTCACTCTGTTAACAGAGAGAAAAAATAATTGGTTACCAATAGAAATGGTAAAAAAATATACATATGTATATGTGTATGGAAGGATAGATGGATGAAAATGGGTGGCTGAGGATTGTAAGGCTGGTGGCATCTCAGGTCCGACTATCTCTTTACAACTATATGGCATAGGCCTATATACACTGCTGAGTGGAATAAATGTTGTTATTATCCTACTATATTTATAAAGACCCAAACATTAGGCAAACATTAGGTAATGTATTTTTTAAATATATATTTAAAAAATAGGAGATATATATATATATCCTATATAATAAAAGCTTACTATGCAAATTGACTGAACGGCAGAATGACCAGCAGAACAACCAGTCACTATGACATGCACTGATCACCAGGGGGCAGACACTTAATGCAGGAGTTGCCCCCAGCCCGCAGGCCACAGGCCAGCCAAGGTGGGTACCAGGGGGGGCCCCCCGATCGCCCTGCCGATTGGCCCTGATTGCCGGCCAGGCCTAGAGACCCTATCTGTGCATGAATTTTGTGCACTGAGCCTCTAGTATATATATATGTGTGTGTGTGTGTGTGTGTGTGTGTGTTATTGATTTCAGGGAGGAAGGGAGAGGGAGAAAGAAATAGAAACATCAATGATGAGAGAGAATTATTGATGGGGCTGCCTCCTGTACATCCCCTACTGGGGATCAATCCCCTAACCCCAGCATGTGCCCAGACTGGGAATTAAACCATGACCTCCTGGCCTCCACTGAGCCACACCGGCCAAGCAACATTAGGTAATACTTAATAAAGTGGAACATGCACCCACCCTACCCCCAAATATATGCTATAAACTGGCACTGTCTCATAGAAATGAAATGAGAACCACAAATCTGAACCACATACTATCTTAAATTTTCTAGTATCTCTGTTCTTTTCCTTTTTTTTTTTCAATTCACACAAAGATTCTATTTGAGAGGGAAAGTACTATCAAACAACTGTGTTTCTTGACTGAGTGGACAGCAGAGCAGTTATCTGCCCCAACTCTGTTGTACAAAACCTGGAAGGAAGCCTGACTCTCTATATACATATGAACCAGACAACCTGGACATGTGGGATGTAAAATGAATCGTACATTTGCTGGGTGACTTGACCCCTGATTTTATGAGGGTCTGGGGCTGAGCTATGACTACTGTCAAGGCAGATATGCTCTTCCTGAGAGCTCTAACCATCTCCAAATGCCAACCCCAACCTATGGACTTAATATCCCTCCTATGTTTGCATACTCTGTATTTCAGGGTAGGAATATTACAACCCTACAGCTGAAAGAGACCCCAATAAGGCATTAATCCTGTGTTAATATCTATACTAATACAAGAGTAATATGCTAATTAGACCACATCTCTTCCAGACATCCATCTGGACGTCCTTCTGGACAAAGCCATGGTGGTAGGGGCCAAGGCAGAGGCAGTTAGGGGCAATCAGGCCAGCAGGAGAGGGCAGTTAGGGGTGACCAGGCCAGCAGGGGAGAGCAATTAGGGGCAGCCAGGCTGGTAGGGGAGGGTGGTTAGGGGCAACCAGGCCATCAGGCAGAGGTGGTTAGGGGTGATCAGGCTGACAGGCAGAGGCAGTTAAGGGCAATCAGGCAGGCAGGGAGCAGTTAGGGGCGATCAGGCCATCAGGCAGAGGTGGTTAGAGGTGATCAGGCAGTCAGGCAGGTGAGTGGTTAGGAGCCAGCGATCTCGGATTGTGAGAGGGATGTCTGAGGGGTCCCAGATTGGAGATGGTGAAGGCCGGGCTGAGGACCACACCCCCGCAACCCTGTGCATGAATTTCATGCACCGGGCCTCTAGTTTTTTTAATAAAACATCAGAGCAGGCAATGAAGGGACTTAAAATAAAAATACAATGTAGTAATAATATCACTTACTACTACCATGACCACCACTAGGCAAGTCACCAGTGTTCCAGACAGTCTACTATATTTATAAAAGCCCAAAGAAGATGAATAACTTGCTCAAAGTAGCACAGCTGTTAACTGACTGGGCCAGGATTTGAACCCAAATCTGTTTCACTCCAAACCCATCCACTCTGCTATAGGGACTTCTCAGTCTGTTAGCCTTTACCACGTTCTATCATAGTGGTTAGTGTGCATTCAAGTTAAGCTCTCCTCTTAACACTAATGGTTGATTATAATTGTATAACCCTAGTAACATTATTGCACTGCTGTGATTATTACTGCTTATAGAAGTATGGAACAGACTGTCGAATCTCAGAGGGAAGGCAAGGGTGAGTGAGTGGAAGGGAAGAGATCAACCAAAGAACTTGTATGCATACATGCATAACCTATGAACACAGACAATAGGGTGGTGAAGGCCTAGGGTGAGGGTGGGGGTGGGCTAGAAGGGATCAATTGGGGAAAAAATGGGGACATATGTAATACTTTAAACAATAAAGATTTTTTTTAAAAAGCATGAAGTAGTACCTCCTCTACGCATTTCCCCAGTGAGCCCACATCTACTAAGCCACCTTAGTGAAGTTGGTAAGACATGTCTCCCACCTCTTTTTCTTCAGCTTTGATTCTTGAGCTATCTGTGTCTTTTTCAGAGAGAGGCACCTGGAAAAGACAGAAAATATCATGGTGAGGATCAGAGCAGAGAAAGCCCCACACGGAATCAGTCAGGGGAAGTGGACGTTTGCTAAAGACTCCTCAGTGTCACACAGGAAGATTTGTCTCCTTGCCAAATCATGAAAAGCTCTGGCTATCTTCAGGGGAGCTTAAATTGGTTCACCCATGCACATATTCATCTTTGATGTGTCGTTTATACCCCAGTGGGGATTATGGTTCTGTCTTTATCAGGTTAATGTCTTTGGACAGGGCCTCTCCCAGCCCTCACCTGGAGGAATTTCAAGCACCAGGGAGCAGATGGCAGGGTGGAATTTAGAGAGGGAAGAGATAAACCTAAAACTACTTCATGTCCTCACACGCTTTCTTTGTTTCCTGGCCCATGGGTCAAAAAGATCATGTTTTCAAGTCAATTTTCGAAGGCTCATCCCAGAAAAGAGTCTGCCAGAAAAGCCATGGCTGCCATCCTACCTACCTTCTGCAGCCGGGTGGCAGTGGCTCCCCGGGTCCGCAG
Source organism: Myotis myotis (assembly GCF_014108235.1). Taxonomy (NCBI): domain Eukaryota; kingdom Metazoa; phylum Chordata; class Mammalia; order Chiroptera; family Vespertilionidae; genus Myotis; species Myotis myotis. The sequence continues at coordinate 49,295,272 of NW_023416401.1, forward strand.
GAGGAGCATGCCGACAGCCGCTAAGATACTCGCAGGGGAAAAGAAGATGTTGCCATTTTTTTTTCTATTCAGCTCTTTGAAAAGATTAAACCCAAAGGTCACTGCGTCAAGTGATTCCATGATGATTCTAGTGAGATCTAGAATAGCAACAACAATCAAAACTAATACAAAATAATACTAAATGTGAAGTTTACCTGAAAAATAATTTTTTTAAAGAAAAATCAAATGAGCGCTTGTTGGAATTGCTTTAGATCATGGGAACCCTTCTTGCTTCTCTTCCTGCATTGATCCAGAAAAAGAGGGGTTATGGAATATTTCAATAAACAAATTAAATTCAGATACTGAGATAGGCCTGGATTTGAGCTGCAGAACTCTCAGAGAGTATTTCAGACAGTACTTCCTCTGAGAACGATAATAGCTACAAACCCTTTTGAAGATGATATATATGTTTATGGTCTTGATCACAGGGATTAAGTTGTATACATTAAATATGTAAGCTTTATGCATATCAATTATACCCCAATACAGTGTTTTCTTTAAAGAAAAAAAGATGGAAAAGTCCCTGTGGCCTGCTTCTCACCCCTTAGCCTTCTCTTGACTGGAGATGTGCATCAGCTGGGCACCATCTGGTGCTTCTCGGTTCTCATTTCCCCAGGGAGCTAGGTGCCTTGGTTTGACTCCCTCTTTTCTCTGTCAGAACCTGCCTGCATCTGCCTGCCCTCCGCCTCCTCCCTGAAGTAAGCTCCCCGCCAGCCCAGCGCCTGCCCTCCTCGTCTGGCCTGCCCAGATGCTGCACCCACGACCAGGCAAGGGGAAGCCAGAGGAAACCCATGGCCTCGGATCCAAGCTGTGTTCTCTGGTCCAGCCATAACAACAATAAAGCCAAGAGTGTATCCTTCTCTAATATTTTCTCAATTGATTCAAAATCCTGTGCAGAGATGGTAGGATGCATTCACTCTCTTAAATCCCAACGCCTAACTGAATGAAAACTTGATTCGGGGCTCAATTTTTCCTCAACGGTAATGCCATGGATTATTAAGTGGAAGTAAAAGAGTTTCCTTTTTATAATTTTTGTTTACATTTTTTTCAGTTTATACAGTAAGTTCACATTACTTTTATCTCATCAAACAAACTTTTAAGAACAATTAATATTTACCACAAATAAACTACACTTTATATTTTCTTCATCTCCAGCTACCTAGAGATGTTAATAATTAGTTAGTAAAGGCTTTAAGAAAAAAATCTAAAACAAAAATGAGATTAAGGCAGAATAATTTTTTTGACAGTCTACAGACTTTGGTGGGTTCTTTGCGATCAAGGACCCATCCTGCTAGCTAAGACATCTTCCATCTGCTGTTCAAACTTCCATTTCACCCCTGAATTTCCTCACAGGGATTCCTTGCAGGTTAACCCAGAAATACAATGAATTAACCTGCTGTCAAACTACCTGAAGAAGATACTGCTTCATGGCTATGTAGGCACTGAAGTAAATAAAACCACCCCAAGGAAAGTTACCCACTATAAAAGTTCTTCTTTCAAATCAATAAACATTCTCAAAACACAAAAAGTCTTCAGTGGGAGCTGAAGAGAGAACTTACCTGGCTTCTGGAGAGACAGAGGTATCTGAGCATGGACCTGGGAAGCACGTGTAACATGAGTAATTTAGATCTTTTATTTATATCTCTCCCTCTGCCTCTCCCTAGTCATTACCATTTTTGCATTTCCAGTGAAACAACCTTTGGTTTCTCAATGATAATGTCCCTCATAAAATTAGCATGCAAGGTTTATGACAAAATTGAGGATTGCATTTTCTATGTCCTGCATGGCCATGAAGTTATTCACTTGAAGTTGTCAGTAATTGCATGTGAACTGTAGCTCAGATAAGAGACTTAGGAGAGCTGCAATTTCTCACTTTTCAAAAATCTCTTAGAAATTCTTTTGGGAAGCCAAGTATAAAGCAATCTAAATTAACCAGAAAGCAAAATTAAACCAAATTCAGCGGCTCAACCCAGGACCACAGGCAGCATTAGAACAGCCAAGTTAAATGAATTATTACCCAAGCAGGGGGAGACTTTGAGAGGGCCTTCAACCCTAATGATATCAGGGATCCTCTGAGAAAAACTGGTTCTACACGTTGGGTGCACATTAAAATCTCCTGGGGAACTTAAAGGGAAGGAAAAAAAGATCTATGCCCAAACCCCACGCACTGAGTCAGCATCGCTGGGGTGGGAACCAGGCAGCAGAATTTGTATCACCCCAGGTGACTTAATGTGCAGCTGAGGTTGGGAACCAGTGGTTTATGGCCACAGGAAGCTCTGAATCAATGCATACTTACTTACCACAGATGTAGAGAGCTATGTCCTGACAAGCCCAGTCTCTGTAATTAAGTTAAATTTGCGGTTGCATTATGTGGGGGATGCCAAATGCAAAGAAGAAAATGAAAATATAAAAAACTATCTTGCTAGAAATATAGTGAGAAAACGTCATGAGAAAAGTTTGGGCAGGCAGCCAAACACACACACACACGCGCACACACACACACACACACACACACACACACACACACACTTGTTCTCAAGTATTCTGTTTATTAATTATGATGTCTCTCACTTTAATTCATTTGATAAACATTTTTTGAGACTCTATTGTGTAGCAAACATTGGGCTAAGCATCAATAATTCATAAACATCCAACAAGCTCACTGAACTCAGGAAAGCAACACTACTAAAACAAAATCCTCAACAGAAAGTTCTACCTCCAAATTCCGGTTTTTCCTACCAATCCTGGGGCATCCTTACTGGCTCTACTAGTTCATTAAAGGAAGCAGTGCTTGGACTGAAGGTGTGGAGATTCATCACATTACCAAGCAGCGAATCCTAGAAGGATATCTAAGCTCTTCCCTCTCACGTGAATGTCTGCTTAAGGAAGCAACTTATCTCAGCGATACGGCCTCAAAGGGCTGGCTGATGCCTGTGCCAATCTCAATACTCATAGTTTGCTTTTTAAAAAAATATTTTGATTACACCTCTTTAAGCAAACTCAAAGCTGTACATAATTAACTTTGCTTTCTAACTCTCCGATAAATGTGCAAACTGAGGAAGGTTTGGAAAGAATTAGCACTTAGTTATGGAGTCAACCCTGGATGCCAATGAAATGAAAAAACAAACAAAATCGCCGAAACCGGTTTGGCTCAGTGAATAGAGTGTCGGCCTGCGGACTGAAAGGTCCCAGGTTCGATTCCGGTCAAGGGCATGTACCTGGGTTGCGGGCATATCCCCAGTAGGAGATGTGCAGGAGGCAGCTGATCGATGTTTCTCTCTCATCGATGTTTCTAACTCTCTATCTCTCTCCCTTCCTCTCTGTAAAAAATCAATAAAATATATTTAAAAAAAAATCTCATAGACACATTACCAAAAGGAAGTTGGGTAGAGGGTTGTACAGGGTAAAAGGGGTCAAACAAATGGTGACAGAAGAAGTTTTGACTTTGAGTGGTAAACACGCAATGCAATATACAGATGATGTATCATAGAATTGTATTCTTGAAATACATATAATTTTATTAATCACTGTCACCCCCAATAAATAAACATTTTTAAAAAATGGCATAGAATCATTGAGTTGGCAATTATGTTTTAGTATTCCTATCAATATGTCTTCTAATTCCTTTCTCTGGGACCCTAGACTCCCTGTTCCAATGCCCAGCTATTTCCATTTGCTCGCTGCTTCTTCCTAAAGCATTTTCTCTATCATCCGGTCTTCACAAGGATGCCTGGCTTTCCCTGAGACCACCACACCCCACAAAGTCTTCACTGAGGGAAGTCACTCAAATCTTGAGATCAGAAAGCAAGGTGCCCATTTGTCATCCCTCTCTGCTCTTCTTCCAAGCTATTCTTCCTTCAGTCACTTCTAATGTCCCCTTTTCAGACTTACAACATCTCCCTGTGCCACCCTGTCCCCAGCCATAACCTTGCACCCTGATGCTTGGCATGTGGTCTTCAGTCCCCCTAAGCATCCCTCTGTATATCTTCACAGTCCAGGTCAGCAGCATCTCTCACTTCCCTGACTCTCGCCTCCCCTCTCCTCTGGAAGCCCATGTACATGGCTGCACTGTGGGTGTTGCCATCACCAGGGACTACTCCTGCTGTAACCAAAATTTAACTGGACACCAAAATTTCTCCATCTGGTTACAGATGCCTGTCCTTGATCTTTCTAACCCTCATTTTCAATGTCATCAAAACCTTCAAGCATTGGATCCCTTCCCCTTCTATTTTATCAGCCCCTTCTAGTATCAAAACTGTCCTAAAGGTAGATATGTTAATAATTAGAAACTATAAAAATTGTTTCTATGCTTATGAGTGAGGACAGAAGCTAATGAAGCCCTGAATCAGAGTAGTAATGAGTTCCCCATCCCATCCCAAGTTTGGCACAACCTCCGCCTGTCTGTTACTAATACTGGCTTATAACATTTTTGTCTCCAAGCCTATAATGTAGTGGATGCTACTGGGGTCCCACCCCAATTCTCTTAACCAGCCAGTGTTTCTATCACCCAGTTACTGATTTGGCTGATAACTCACAGCTGCCCTTTTGTCACATGACGCTCAGCTAAATGGGAACAACCTGCCAGGAAATACACAGCACCCCACCCTCACCAGGGCACACCTCAGGAGTGAGTCATTGGCATAAAGATGTTAAAGGGCAGGACAGTCCCCTTGCATCAAAATAGGACTCATTTTGTAAATGCAATTTGTCATCCAGAGCTTCCTCCATAGGATCAGACTGAAGCTAAACTCTTGCTGAGGCCACATAACTGATTAACATGTTTCCCTTATCTGGTCCTGCTTCTCTCAAAGACACACACCCCCTCCAAATACCTGAACAAGAATCCCTGTCTTCAGCTCTGCTTCTAGGGTAGCTGACCTAAGACAAATGTGTTTTAATATCTAGCCCAAACCCTCTCACTGTTTTTGCTCTCTGAAAATTCCTTGGCAATTCTTGCATATATACATTCTCCTTTAGATAATTTTTTAATCAGTTTATCAAGGCCTATGAAATATACTCTGGGGATTTCAAATGGGACTCTTTAGAACTGATACATTAATGGCAGAGAGAAATTGTCATCTTTACATATTGAGCCAGGAATGTGCTCATCTTACAAGTACTTCAACAGCATATACAAATAGAAAGAAATGGAGAGAGAGACTTCTCTTTGTGCTGAAGAACAAAACAAGCATGCCCACTCTCACTGCCTCCTTCAGATTGAACCAGAGACCCTAGTAAGTGCAATAGGCAGTTGATTAATTAATTCATTTTTAATTAGTTAAAAGTTTCAAGACTCAAAATGAAAATAAAATAATCATTCAAGAAGGAATTGGTACATACATTATAAGAATTAAAAAATGAGTTTACCAAGATTGTAATACAAGGTCAACATTTTAAAAATTAAGTGTTTTATATGTTAACAACATAGTTAGAAAAGAAAATTTTTAATATGTGATTTTTTAAAGTATCAAAGAGAATCACTTACTTATCAAAAATGAAAGATGTGCAAGCCCCTATCTAAAACAAAGATCAAACATAGTACAGAGAAATTAAGAAGACCTAAGAAAATGGAGAGAGATAGTTTATTTGTGGTTTCAAAGACTCAATATTGTAAAGATGTCAGTTCTCTCAAAATTGATCACTCCAATCTCAATGAAATCCCAGGACGTCTCTCTTTGTTCCTTTTTCTTTTCTTTTCTTTTCTTTTCTTTTTTTTTTTTTTTTTTAAATTGACCATCTGGTTCCAAATTTATATGAAACTAGAGGCCTGGTGCACGAAATTGTGCACGGCGGGGGGGGGGCGGAATCCCTCAGCCCAGCCTGCACCCTCTCCAATCTGGGATCCCTCAGGGGATGTCCGACTGCCTCCCCCAATCTGGGATCGCTGGTTCCTAACTGCTCACCTGCCTGCCTGCCTGATCACCCCTAACCATCTCTGTCTACCTGCCTCATAGCCTCTAACCACCTCTGCCTGCCTGATTGTACCTAACCCCTCTGCCTGCCTGCCTCATCGCCCCTAACCACCTCTGCCTGCCTGCCTCATGACCCCTAACTGCTCCCCTGCTGACCTGATCGCCCCTAACCACCTCTGCCTTGGCCCCGCACCCAGGACCCAGGCTTCCCTCCCTCTGGCCGGCCACAGGCAAGGCACCTGGGACCCGGGCTGGCTTTGCCTGACCCGCAGCCACAGCTGCTGGCACCCAGGACCACAGGCAGGTGGCTTCGCCCTCTCCTGGGCTGCAGCTGCAGATGCTGGCGTGCGGGACCACAGGCGGGCAGCTTCACCCGGCCCGACTTTGTCAGGAAGGATATCCAGAAGGTCGTCCAGAAGATGTCCAGTCTAATTAGCATATTACCCTTTTATTAGCATAGATAGCAGAGGTTCTAGAATAGCCAAAACAGTCATGAAGGTGGAGGAAGAGGTTCTGTCAAATAGTAAGACTTGTTATTAAAGAACTAAGTGTTATTTGGGCAAAGGAGAAGCCAGAACATACATCTGCACATTCAGGCACACTGGACTGCTTTGTGGTTTTTTTATATGGTTTTATTGATTTCAGAGAGAGGGGAAAGGAGAACGATAGATGTTTTTTTGAGAAAAAAAACATTGATCTGCTGCCTCCTGCACGGCCCCCACTGGAGATGGAGCCTGCAACCTGGGCATGTGCCCTGACTGGGAATCAAATAGGCAACCTCTTGGTTCATGGGTCGATGCTCAACCACTCAGCCACACTGGCTGGGCAACACAGGACTGTTTTGAGAAATGTCACTGCAGCGAAGTGGAAGGAGTGGTGTTTTCAATACATTATGCTGAGTCCACTGTAGTCATACAAGTAAAAATAAATCTTGACTACTGCCTCATACCATATACAAAATATCAACTCTAAATCAACTGCAGAGCTAAATGAAACATGCCAAAGTGTTGACATTAATAGTAAAGATTACTGTTAATTATTATTACTGGCTACATAAACATTAAAAGTTTTCATTAATCGCCTGGCCAGTGTGGCTCAGTGGTTGAGCCTCGACCTCTGAGCCAGGAGGTCACAGTTCAATTCCCAGACAGGGCACATGCCCAGGTTGAGGGCTCGATCCCAGTGTGTGTGAGGGGGCGGGGGGAGTGAAGGGGACTACAGGAGGCAGCAGATCAATGATTCTCTCCCCCATCATTGATGTTTCTATCTCTCTCTCTCCCTCTCCCTTCCTCTCTGAAATAAATAAAAATATATTTAACAAATAAATAAATAAAACACTGCGATATTGGCATATGAGTAGACAGATCAATGAAATAAGATAAATGATCCATAAATATCATAAGTTAGAGGCCGAGTGCACCAGTGGGGTCCCTCGGCCTGGCCTGCGGGGATCAGGCCAAAACCAGCTCTCCTACATATCCTGAGGGGTCCCAGATTAAGAGAGGGTGGTTCTCTGGTGACGCACCCAGGGATCAGGCTCCCTCCTCTCTGGTAGGTGCGTCACCCGAGAACTGCAGCTGCCAAGTCACCGCAGCTTGGCAGCTCCTGCATTGAGCGTCTGCCCCTGGTGGTCAGTGTGCATCATAGCTACTGGTCAGACAGTCGAACTGTCGATGGTCACTTAGGCTTTTATATATAGAAGATGTGGTATCTCAAATTTCTGAGGTACAGAGAGATATCTTAATAAGTAGTATTGAATAAATGGATAACCATTTGGAAAAAGATAAAAATTGGATCTATATTTCACCTATAAGCCAGAACAAATTCCATTTTGATCATAGATCTAAATTTTTAAATATGAAATCATACAGGTAATGGGAGGGAAATGGGTAAATTATTTACAACCTGGAAATGAGAAAAGCCTGATTTAAAATCTAGGAGCAATAAAAGATTGATCAATCCAGCTTATGAAAACTCCAAAAATAGCTTCAGTTTTTTGGATGGATTTGGCCAGAGGAAAAAAAAATGATAATTAATAAGCAATAACAAAGCAAAATGATGTTTTTCTTGCTTGAATTATTGGAATCTAGAAAAGATATATTAAAGTTATTTATTATTTTTGCAGATTTTCAACTTCTTTTATGTATTCCTCCTTATGTTTAAAAATTATGCTATTAAGTTATACTATTTTTTTTCTTTTTAGATGGCATCTTTTATCAGAGTGAAATATTTATCTTTTTCTCTATTTCTGTTTTGGACTTTGATTTGATTTTTTAAGCTGATATTATTGTGATTCTCACTTCCGTCCTGTTAATATTTCTCTGGTACCTCAATTTCTCTATCATTATTTTAATTTTCCTATTGTTATCATTGTCTCCTATAAATATAATCTAAAATATAATCTAAATTCAGTCTGTCTTTTAATTGTCCAAGTTAACTCACCCATACTTCTTGGGACTAGTCATATTTCAACTTATTCACCATCTTGTTTTAAATTTTGTATACGCCATGCTTTCTTGGTTTTCTTTTCTTCTCCTTTTTTACATATCTTTGAATTGAGCATGAGTTATTCATTCTTTTTCCCCTAATGTTTTAAATTATGCATTCTCTCTCAGTTCTTCAACTGGTTATCCTCAGGTTAACACAAATATCCAGACATAATTTTCCATTAATGAGAAGGGTTACTCCATTCTCCCTTGCATCCCCTGAAATATAACAAGAGGTTTTATTTCTAATTCCCTCTTCACTCCTCAACCCCAACACCACCCACCTCTCATGTTGAGATCATCTGAATCTTAATTTTTTAATTATTTATTCTAATTTAACCTTAAATCATGTCTTAATCTTTTTTATTTTGGAGGCATCACTGTTATACGTATCCCACGTTTTCTTCTTCAATTCATCTTTTAAATTCTTTTAGAGTAGAACTTTTAGGCATTCTTTCAGGTTCGAATGTTCAGATGGCACACTTAGAGTCCTTGCTCATGCATTTTGCTGTCACACTTGAGTACTGGTTTGTATGGATACAAGTTTTAGTTTCTTTTTTCCTCTCTCTCTTAGAACTGCAAATATTGTTCTGTGTCTTCTTGTTGGATCAAAGAGACGCCTAAAAACAATCTGATCCTCATTCCATTGTATGAATTATATTTCTCTTCCTCACAAAGCTTTGAGAACACTTTTTTCCATTGATCAATAATTTTGCCACAGCGTGGAAGTGTAGGTTCTTAATGGCCCTCTCAATCTGTATGACCACATTTTCAATTCTGTACATTTTTCTTTTCTTATATCTTTGAGTACTTCCTCTCCAACCCCTCAGAACTCTGTTCCTGAAATCTTCCTTGGTAAATGTTGAAACTTCTTAAACTACCTTGCATAGCTCTTAACATTTTTAGTACTTTCTATTTATCTTTTTTTCTAGGTTCAATCTTCCAGCTGACTTTTCAGCTACTTATTCAATTTACTAACCTTTTTGTAATAATTAAGATTATTTACAAGAATTTTAAATACATAGTTAATAATGCTCTGTTCTTATTTCATATTAGAGGCCCAATTCACGAAATTCATGCGAGAGTAGGCCTTCCTTCCTTTGGCTGCCGGCACCAGTTTCCCTCTGGCACCTGGGACCAGGCTTACCTCGCAGCCCCGGCTTCATCCGGAAGGACGTCCGGTATAATTTGCTTATTATGCTTTTATTATTACAGATTTTTAATGTCTCTTATTAACTCTGTTAAGATTGACTTCTTTCTTTCAAATGTTGTTTCCATTAAATATTTGGTAATGTAGGTTATATGCTTATCTCTGTATTTGAGATTAGACTGATTGAAGGCTATTTTGTGGTTACCACAGCCTACCTTGGCATTTAGGAGTGGGAGGGACCCGTGTGCTTCCAGGCAAGAGCACCAGTAGCTTACAACCAGTAAGTGGGAATGTGTCCTCTTTGTCAGTGGGTGACACCTGGGGCTCGGCTGTGCCTCTATATACCTACTGTCCAGCCTGGGGGCAAATACCTCTGTCTGTCACTCACCACTTGGCATAAGGCAGGGAAAGGAAGACACACACCTACCTGGTTGCTCCTACAGAACTGCTACTTGAACCTGTCCCCACGATGGTTCCCTGCCTCATAACTCCTCCTGCTTCCTGAATTTTTCACCTTCAAGCAAAGAACACCAGCACTCTCAACTCTATTGGCCACCTAAAACTTGATCTTGAGGAACCCTTGATCCTCAAAGTTCACATGTGCAAAATAAAGAAATGGATGTAAATGACCTCTTGTATTCTTTATTTCTACTTAGAAGGGTGGATACAGCTGTGGTTAGAAATCCACCGTATAATATCCAGCCAGAAAGCCTGGTTCAAATCCTTGTTCAACCTTACACAAAGGACTTCATTTCTCTATGCCTCAGTTTCCTCATCTGTTAATGTGGCTAATAATAATAACTAACTGCTCAGGATGATTAAGAAGATTAAATGGGCTGGCACACATCAAGGTCTTTGATCAGTACCAGTTCACAATAAGTATTCAATAAATATTAGATATTATTATTGTCCCAATTCAGAGATTCCATGGCTGCAATCTTATTCTGGATGTTGAGACTCACCCTCTACCTATCTACCCAATGTAAAAAAAAAAAAAAAATTAAAAAACTTCTAAAGAGAAAAGTCACACAATTTGGGGACATCATTACTAATAAAACTCAAAATTAAGAACTTTTCTTCTTCCTTTGATGGTCAATTGAAATCATATTTTCACTGAAGGGATTTTTTTACTAACTTTTTGGAATCTTTGATTGCATGGGATTCTGCTCAAAACAAGAATTTAATTTCAGTTCCTATGATGTTTACAGTACAGGTGCTGGGGATTAAACACATTACACTCACAAGTGCAAAAATGGAGCAGAGAGGACTTTCTGCTGCATTTGCAACTTGACTCAGCATGAAATTCTTTAATCATATATTTCCCTCTCAAACTTGCACACTAGGCTTTATTTTCTCCAGAAATTTAACACAAACATTGGAGGCACATCTGATTGTTTATCCTTTTTTAAATGTTTTTGTTTTTTTAAATATATATATATTTTTAAATTTTGTTTTATTGCTTAAAGTATTGCAAAGAGTAGTACATATGTCTCCTTTTTTCCACCCTTGACCTTCCCCCGGCCTCCCCTACCTCCCAGTATCTTGCACCCATTGGTCATGCTTATATGCATGCATACAAGTCCTTCGGTTGATCCATTTTTATTGATTTCAGAGAGGAAGGGGGAGAGATAGAAACATCAGTGATGAGAGACAATCATTGATTGGCTGCTTCCTACACACCCCACACTGGACATAAAGCCCAAAACCCTAGGATGTGCCCTAACCTGGAATCGAACCGGCAACCTCTTGGTATATGGGACGATGTGCAACCAACTGAGCCACACAGCTGGGTTAATTGTTTAACCTTTTAAGTACATTTTCTTTTTGCCCAAATGTTAATAGAATTATTTTCTCAATCTTTTATTTTTTAAAGTTTCTAGTATGTCTATTTTTGCTTATATTTATTGGAAATCAGTGTAATCAGGTGACTATCCAAGTTAAGAAATTTTTAAAAGTATATCTTTGATTATTGATTTCATGCCAATTAATCTGCTTCCTTTCTCAGAAACACCGTAATTCTTGGATTTACTTTGTGTTTTCTCTTTATATCTACAATTGCCCTCCTATTATTCCCTATACATCTTAAGAGAGACCTTCATCAATAACTAAATTTTCCAGTGCATCAGTTTTGCTGCTTTATTGCCTCTAAAATCTATTTAAATTCTGCTGTTGCATTTTAAATCTTATTGATCTTCTAATTCTTGCCATAAATCTTTTCCTGAAATCTCACTTTTTGTCTATACCATGATGTATCCCTTCCTTATTTGACACTATTTTTTTCACAACCCCAAAGTTCTTACCCATTTATTTAACCTTGGATATGGATTTATGTGTTTAAAAACTATGTGTATCAACAAAGGGTGTGCACGGGTTTCTGTCAGCCCCACTATTGTGTATTTCTTTTACAAAGAGAGAAGATAAAATATACAAATCCAGCCCAAGCTGGGTTGGCTCAATGGATAGAGCGTCATCCTGCAGATTGAAGGGTTCCAGGTTTGATTCCGGCCAAAGGCACATGCCTGGGTTGCCGACTCAATCCCCAGTAGGGGGCGTGCAGGAGGCAGCCAATCAATGATTCTCTTTCATCATTGATGTCTCTATCTCTTTCCCTCTCTCCCTTCCTCTCTAAAATCAATAAAATACATATATATATATATATATATATATATATATATATATATATATATCCAAACACTGTTCCAGGGTTCTTTCTGTCCTTGATTCTTAAATCCTCTTCACCCATCTGTAGCTAAAACATCGTTTGATGCATATCATGGATAACATTATTTAGAATGGAAATAGGTATTAGAGTATGAGAATATTTAAATTATATATTGATTATAGTGAATACATTGGTGAACAGTGTGCATATGTGGGGTAAATTTAGTGTTGTTGTTGTTGAGTAAAAGAAAAGAATAAGACAGTGGATTGGGGAAAACAAGAATACAACGTAAGTAATGTGGATGAAGTTGGCATTCAACTGTGGAACAAAGGAACCCACTGAGGCAACTGCACATCTTCCTCATCCTGTTGACCCAGTTACAGTACCTCCACACAGGTTAACGACAATGTAATAAAACAATACTGGACATGCAAAAGAAGTAAACAGCATCAGGGATGATGCAACAAGTATTCTGGCTTATCCAGCTCCAGGACAAACTGGGAGGAGCAGGAAGGGGAGATAGGCATGCATTAGAAGATATATGAAATCATAAGGAGGACTTGGATTAAAATAAAACAGAATGTCCTGGGCCTGTGAATTAAAGAGTAGTAGAGAACCTGTTGGCTAGTCAGCATAAATCAGTTGTTTGAACTCTACGTTGCCTGACTTGTCCTGCAACATTGCTGGATGGAAGGAACTTTGCAGTCGTCATGGAGCAGTTCACTCCCCAGAGTTTCATGCTCCAGTTGGTTTTCTTGCAGTTACGGCAGCCTACAAATTTGTGTGATCTCCTGCCTCTGCCTGCCTCACTGGAGTGTCAGTCTTGCTGGTGTGCAAAGATTGAAGTGTTATTTTGAGCATAATTCCCACAGCCCCATCTAGAATAGTTCTGTTTGACTGCTAGAATGCTTTTCTCCATGTATGGCCTGACTCTGACATTCCAAACAAAGAGAGCAGATGAAATATGCAAACATTACCTCCAGGGTTCTTCCTGTCTTTGTCCCACAAAAAAAAAATACATTACTTGTGATGACAAAACTGCCTAGAGTGGGAAAGTGCCAATGACTGTCTCACCTTCCTCTGAGTCATACTTGAAAAAAAACAAACTGCTAAGAAAGACAGAGGCTAGGAAGTACAAAGCAGAGAAATGGATTCCAGAATTTTGATTGGCAGAGATCTTGTGTTTCTGAATTCAGGAAGGCAGCCGTGGCAGGAACACAAGTCAGATTGCCACATAGGTAGCTCCTCAATTAGACCTTTCTGTCCAGCCCCATTAATTTGTAGTCAGCAAAAATTTCTTCCACATTTGGATCGCTCATTGATTCTTAGGTTTTATTTTTCAATATATTTTTTATTAATTTGAGAGAAAGAGAAAGTGGGAGGGAGAAAGTATGAGGATATTTAAATTAAATATTAAGTATAGAAATACATTAGTGAAAGATGTGCATACTGTGCACCCCCACTGGGGATCTAGTCCATAACCTGGGCATGTGCCCTGATTGGGAATCAACTATTGACCTCTCAGCGCATGGACAGCACTCAACCAACTGAGCCACAGTGGCCAGGGCTGTCTCTAGGTTTCAGAATTATGAGTTTTCATCTGTTTTTGTATGCTTCCATGTGTAATTATGGTGTAAAGTTGTAAGAATTTGTATAGCACAAGATATATCTTTCCTACATAATAGATGAATTGTTAGCTTTAAATATTGTGTATTTCTATATTTTTAATGAAAAAATTTTCAGTTAGATTTATATCACTAAAAAGTCAGTTGGTAATACATTATACATATTTTAATGACAAAAGTGCTTTTATTCATTCAGAAGAAACATTTTAATCAATCAATGTTGCATAAAGAATGCATTTACTGATTTACAGAAAGATTTAAGAATCTCACTCTTTCTCATTTTTGAAAACAGATATATTTTCCCCTTGGGATTAAAATTTTGAGAAATCACAATACAAATAGGAAGATTTTTTTCACCAAAGAAGATAAGAATGTAAACAATGCCAGACAATTCCAAGCCTATTTGTAGGTTATGATTATCCAGCTCAGTGTCCAGCGATGATGCAGGTCAGTGTGGAATCAACCTTCAAGATCATTAGCCCCAAAAGGAACCACAGGAGACACTAAGTATCTGATTATCTGAGATAAATTTGATCCATGGGATGTAAATTATGGATAAAGGACTTGCAAGAGTTGCCTCAAACTGCCTCATATTCCCAATGAGAAAAGGTTTAATGCCATAAACAAACTTTGATTATCTGCAGCCTGCATGAAGAACATGGAACTTGACTCTCACAGCACAAAGAAATTGCGAGTGTGGAAGAAAATTTGGGTGGGTGGGGCAGCATGAAAGCATGTGAAGTTAACCTACCTTCACCTGCAAAAACTGCTACCACCACACGTAACCAACACAGTGGCAACTGGGAAGAAGATGGATATAAGGCAGGGCAGGGAAGTTCACCTCCACAGAAAAAAGATTGAGGCATGTCAGAGTCATTCCAGAGCGTTCAGCTAAGGCAGAGATCAAGAACTCAAACTGACATATCAGAGAACAAAGGTCTCGGGTCCTGTAGTCGAACACTCAGGCATCAGGCTTTCAGTAGATTGGAGCTGGATATGGAGCCAGTGGCCTTCCTGACAAGAGATTCCACATGCATCATGCCCAGGCCCAGGCCTGAGACCTTTGGGTGGACAAATAGGTTCATGTGAGCAAAGTACAGAGAGGGGTATGAGGACCCCAACTTTCCACAGTGAAAAGTGCTCCCTCCCCCACCTCATGATGGGTAATTAGGAAAATGCTCTAAGTAAGGGAAGAGGGTGCAGAAGAGACAGAGAGCAGTGCTTCATGATGATAGCCTCAGAGACTCAACGAGGAAAACTAAGACTAATCTCTTTTAAATTCACTTGCCACTCTTCTGGGTCAATGTCAAATTCACAAGACAAATTCTCTGTGCAAAATGAATGCTGGTTGATATACTTTTATAACTTTGAGCTCTCACTGAAATCCACCCCCAAGCCCTCCTTCCTCCTAAGTGGGAAGCCTCTTACAGGACATCTTTGGACAATAGAAGATGGAAGAGGAAGATGCATCTTGCCCAGTGCACCGAAATTTTAACTGCCATAGAAACAAAGCTGAGTTTCCAAAATACATGCCATTTAAACATTTTCTCTTGTCACCCATGTTAAAGTGGTTTCTGAGTTTGCCATTTCCTAGAAGTGGTCTAATGATTTGAACTTTCACCTTTCCCTCAAAAGGAGGTAGGTAACTTAAAGTCAATATCATTCTCAATGATGTTGATCTTCAGGTCCAGAGGGTGAATTTTTTTATATGCTTGAAAGCTCGGGGTGGTGAGAGGTGAAAAAGGGAGCAAGGGTTCTTCAATACTAAGGGATTTAGACGAAAGTCAACTACAGGTTGAGAAAAAGAGCAGGACACACCCAGGCCAAAAGCTGGAAGAAGGGAGCATGACACTGTGATGAAATTCCACCAGCTTTAGATATTAGCAAAAAATGCCCTCATTATGCTATGGGAAGATTACATTGTCATTTTCTTCCAGCTCCCAGGTACTAGACACTGTGCCCCTTTCAAGGAGAGCAGAACCTGCCATAGAAGAAAATGGTTTGGTTTTTGTTGTGTCTGATGAAAAAGAGAAAAGGGTGATCAGCATTAAAGGTCTCCCAGGATGGTGCAGACATTACACTGCCCACAGCCCCACTGGCTCCGACAGCCTGGGTGCCATTTTCATCCACCTCCACAAAGGTTTTATGGACAACTTTCGACAGGTACAAACTGGGATGTAGAGAGATTCCAGTAAGATCAGCCTTCTTTTCATCAAAGACATCCGTGATGCCCATGTCTTGGAGAATAGAGTTGAGCTCATAACTGTCTTCCAGGGTGAACTGGGGAAAGGAGACAGCTACTCTTTTTTCTGACATATTTTCTGAACTGCTCCAGGCCACTATTTTTTCATAAGTGATGTTCCTTTCAAGCTGCAAGATGAAGAAAACAATACTAAGGGTCAGATTATGAGCCTGCAAAGAATACCCCAATTACTTCTCAGGGCCCAAGTCTACTCAATGATAGTAACAATGTTCAAAGTCTTTTCATACACCTCAAACTACTCTGATTTCATTTAAAACTTCCCCAAACAAATCTCTTTTCTCTTTAGAAGTTACAGAACAACTTGAGTTTCAGTGTTTTGGAGGGTCTGACAGACAAGTATTCAAAGCTCTGCAAAGCTCAGTTGATTAAGTTGGGTGAGCATGACCAAGCCTTGACATTGGAAGTTCAATCTCTTCTATAAAACAGAGATAATACCATCAGGCTCCTCAAGGATTCAACTAAATTATGTATTTAAAATACTTAACATAGTGCAGACACATAATACATTTTGAATAATGGTTATTATTATAATTACTATCCAGAGTTTCTCTCTGTTTCTCTCTCCCTCTGTCTCTATCTCTTTACCTACAGGATGTATAGTTGAGCTCCCCAGGTTTTATTAATTCCCACCTCACACACAATCTATTCCAGTATCAGCATCCCCACTCCTGTCTAAGCACAGGCATCCCGAAGCAGGATTCAGCTAAAGCGTCTTTAACTGAGCTATGGCAAAATAGTCTGAGTGAGAGGCCAGCAGTTGGGATGTTCAGGGAAAAGGAAAAGCTATCTTATCTGTAGCAATTCTCAAGTTACTCCCATCCAGATTCGGTGATCTGGAAAATACAATTCCAGAGAACAAAATGGGATTAGAGAGGAAAGCCCTAGACTAGATGTTTAGCATTTGTTCTTTTCCAAACAAGTGAGGAACAAATAGGTCAGCAAATTCAGATTCTTATATATGATTTGCTTATCTCAGACAGCTCAGATACCACCCTGCCTCAGGAGGTAGATGGTAGATGGGGCTGCTCTCCTAAGATCTATAATGAAACATTTTGGAGAGACAGGAAACGGAAGCTTTACCTCCTGTAGGCCCTTCAGGTTATCTGCAGAGCAAGACGGCAGGAGGACGAACATGCTGAGCTTGCCCTTGGTGTACGGCATTTCAAGGATCTGTGCATTCACCTCCTCTATGAAGCCCATTTTAAACATACCCTTTTGATTCATCATCCTCACAGTCTTCTTCTCATTCTGCAGTGAATGAACAAGGTAGAAGGTCACAGGACTGCCATGATAAGCTTACAAACTCACATGGTCCCCAACTTCTGCGAAAACAGGGGTCCATTAAGTTGAGCAGGGTCTTCCCCAGAAGTTCTGAGCCACACCAGTGACCCAACCTAAGAGTCATCTTCCCACAGGCCCTTATTTTGCCAATACATTCTCCTCCTGTGGTTTTAATGGATTATTCAACTCCCAAAACCATTTACTGGTAGCTTGTCTACCCAGGCACCTATTCACAGCCTAGCCAGCAGAAACAAGCCCTGCAGCTCTCTCTCTCTTCCATACCTCAGCTACCCCAGCTTCATGGCCTCACTCGACCCCCTGTCTGAGCTGGACTGAATGACCCCACAGCAGGGCCAATGGGAACCTTGGTTAAATGATAATCATCTACATAGTAAATAATAGTACCTGTTCCATGGACTTTCATCAGAGGCAAGGGCACAGCCCCAGACACCTCAAACCTCAGACAACCTCATAGTATGGGGGTGGGAGGAGTAGCAATCTACAGATGAGGACATGAAACCCTTGACAGTGATCCAGCTAACAAGTGCTAGGCTGGGTCTGACTTTTCCCTTCCTCCTATTCTACAGCCGGGTGGTTTAGAACATGGGTGTTTCAGGCAAACACAGATGTGAATCCTAATGCATGGATTTGGCTACATAAATTAACCATTGTGGTTTTTTCCCCTCGGCTCCTTAGTGGGAATAATAACAATAACACCTATTTTCATAAGGTGATTTTAGGGAACAAATGAAATAATAAATAGAAAATGCTCAGTGCAGTGTCTGACACAAAAAGAAAGAGAAAAAGAAAGAAAGAGAAAAAGAAAGAAAGAAAAGAAGAAAGAAAGAAAGAAAGACAAGTTCAATAAACTCCAGATAATGATTTTTTGTTAATAGCAAAAGTGTTCTTATTATATATGTAAACTGTAACCCAGAGATCTAAGCTTTAGAGTTGAGTATACATATTACAAACCATTCTTAGTGGAAACTGTGAGTGGAATCATTAGAAACCACATACATGCTCTAATATATAGTACCTCACTTAAAGAGAAAGGTACATCAACTGTGTTTTTAACTTCAAAGTATTTTTCCCATTTGGCCTTGAAGTAAACAGCATTCACCAGCACCAGGACAGTCCCATTATTAATGGCATTCTTGCTGAAGAGTTCCTTGATTTTACCTAAAAAATAAAAATAAAAATAAAATTCCAGAGAATATCTTAAATATTAATTGTATCAAAAGTATTCATATAGACAGATTTGTTTCTTAATGCAGCTTAACATGCCCAAGGCTAGAGAGTGTTTCATTCAAGAACTAACCCAAGGAAATTAAACCACTCAGAGTCCTGGGTGGGGAAGGAGTAGAAGTAAGGTTGGGAGTAGTGAGAGGAGCATCTAATTCAGAGCCCTGTAACAAAGGGCAGTTTTCTGGTTCTCTCTATCACTGTGGTGGAAACTTGGCATCAGATATCTTATGCCCTGATTTCTCCTTCAGAGTAGAGATACTGCTGCCTGATTATATTATCACATCCTTAAGAAAACAAGCTCTTGTATAAACTTCCTGTCTCAAGCACTCAACACAGCAGCATGCATATGCTTATGCATAAACAAAAATGCACATAAATGTACGCACCAATGATATAAAACCTATCTTATAGAGACTTTCACATGCCCTCCCTCATTCCATCCTACATCAGCCCTGAGAAGTAGATATTGTTATCCTTTCTCTATAGTATAATAAACTGTAGCTCATGAAGACTGAGGCCACACAGCCAAAAAGCAGGGAAGCTGACTGAGATGAGTCCCTGGACCTTCCCATTCTTGGTTCAGTGCTGGGCCTCCTTCCACAACTGCACAGCCCTAAGACAGACAGGAAAATCCCATGCTATCAGGCAACAGTTCATTTTTAGTGCACAACCTTTTCTACCTCAAAATAGCAAATCAACAGTACCATTACTGGAATGCATGCCTAGGCCTGAGCACCTTAAGAAGATTTCCACTTAAGTCTCATAATAATACATTATTTTGTCACCATAGATATTTCAAATACTCTGGGAGAGTTAAGTAACTAAAGAGAAACTAGACATTCATGCCTTAATCTAAAGTTTTTCCTCTTGGCAATTAAGTGGAACCTTAAAGGTATGGGAAATTTTTTGTGGCATGTGAAAGAAGTGAAGACAAATAATTTTGGAGTTAGGTTATTCCCCCCAAGGAAAGGCCAGGCAGGAGCACCCCAGCCCTAAGTCAATGTGAGGAAGACTGGAGATAGGGAGAGAATAGGGCATATTCCCAGGTAGGAAAATCTTTACTTGAAAAAGTAAATTAAAATATTTTACATGTGTTATAAGGTGACATGAATGGCATGTCAGAAAGGTGATTTCTTTATTTGGGCTCATAGACTCTGCTTTTCATTTTGAGAAATTAAGATTTCGTGTTAGTGTTATGGGTCATTCCTGATGACTCTGACTCTCATTAAACAATCCATCATCTCTCCAAGTATTTGGTAAAATCCTTCTGGTCTATATCTTAATATCTCTCAAATCCATCCACCTCTCACCATCTCCACTCTTGTCTACTTCTAAACTGTTCTCCAGCCTATAACCAGAGATGTCTTTTAAAAGATGCATTCCCTGCCCTGACTGGTATGGCTCAGGTGTTTGAACATCCCCCTATTCTTGGAGAGGTCCACCAGTTCGATTCCCAGTCAGGGCACATGCCCAGGTTTTGGGCTCAATCCCCAGTATGGGGCATGCAGGGGACAATCAATTGATGTTCCTCTCTCACATCGATGTTTCTCTCTCCCTCTTCCTTCCTCTCTCTAAAATAAATAAAAACATTAAAAAAATTAAAGACACACTCCCTGTCTTAAACCTTCTCTAGCTTTCTTTTGTTCTTAGTTCATCGTGTAAATCAATTCTGAAAAACTTCTACACTTGGGAGGGTTCTTATTAAGGCAATGTTACTTTGTATGTTAATAATAAGTAAATATAACACACTAAAATAGCTATTGCAGGTTTGAAACTCCCTACAGCTCAATTAAAGAATAGTTTTTAAATATGCTAAATTATTTTGTTGTAAGTTAGGTATTGTAAGTTCAAGAAATGGGGTCCCAAATATTTCTAATATGACAGACAAACTCCAATATCAGTGGATATTTTAGAGGGAAGATGAGTTTTGATTCTATAGGCAAATGAACATTTAGTGCTGAAAACACTGGTGTGGTTCAAAAAATGAGAGTGATCAACAGTATCAAAGAAAACACTAAATTATAATGAAAGTATTTATAGCATTATAGAACCTGTGAGGAGAAACTATGTAGAGTGTGAAATTGTGGGTTCCATCTACTAAAGAAAATATAAATTATGAAATTTTATGGTGGTAAGACATCTTCTCATTCCTACTCCATCATTTTACAGATGTGGCCACTGAGAACCAGAAAGGTCATCAACACCAAAGTCCTCTGAGCAATTGAGCTGCAATCAGCCCCAGTTTTGTGCAGTTTCTGTTTTGCTTTGATGCAAACATCACAGCAGTGAAGAACCCTGTAGTCTGCCAAGTTAAGCACAGGTGTAAGAGATGGGCAATACACAAGGACTTGATACTATTCCAAAGTAGTACCATTTGTATGTTTTTGGAATAGCCATAGAAATGGCTTACCTTGAAGAAAACATTAGAAGGAGGAAAATGAATAGTAGAGGGTAGATGGAGATCAATGCTCAGAGGGGTCATGGCTGAGGATTGGTAGCCAGGCAAGTGTGTTTGATGACTGGGCTGCCAGCAAGCAAGGCAGGGAGGCCGATTGTATTTAAATATGACTGGGTGGGGGACTGCTTTGAGAGCCCCGTGTTTCTACAGTCCTTTCAGAGACTTCCATTTTGCTGGGAGCTGGATGAAGTGGGAAAGGGAGTTTCATATTAAAAAATAAGGCCATCCATGTTGAACTCAAATGTTCACCACTCATCACTATCTGAAAATCCCCCTTCACTCAGAACGCATATTTCTAGTGAAAAGTTGATAAGAAGAAGGATTTTATTATTTCCATGTCCTTATGAATAACTAGATTCTCTTCACAATCGTTTTACTGACCCTTTAAAAGAAATGGAAAGAGTTAACGTCCTGCTGACCCTGTGCTTGGCTGAAAGAAAAGCACATCGCCTTTATGATGGAGTAGAGAAGTGACGGTAACTATAGCACCTACGCATTTTAACTGTTGGACGCCCTCGAAAGAAGCTTTGGGCCCAGTCCACACCTGTAAGCATCTGGTCCCGAACAGATGAGCAATGTGAAAAGCTGGCCTGAGCTGTTTGCTTTTAAATGGGAAGGGATACCAGCTACAACACATTTGGTCTTCCTTACCTTGGGATTGAGATTCAACCCAGAAGTTAATCTTTTGTCTGGACTTTTCAGTGTCTTTCCGGAAGTCAACACTTTCGATCGTTGTGTGATAAAATTGAATCACACCATCTAAGTACTCCTGTTAAATTAGAACAAATGGAAATCATATCATTATGCTAATAGTTAGGAGTGAAGCAGTCATGTGCCTCGTCACTCAAACTGGATGCGTGTCAGTCTGTCTACCCCCAGTCCTGATAAGCCAGACATTTCAGCTGCTGCAGTGACAGTTTCAAACCTAGAATGCTTGGTTATGGGGCAGTCCCCAGTTATAATGGCACAAGGCTCTCCTACCAGATAGCCTTGTATTTGGACATTCCATTTGTGGAAACATCACAAGATAAATATCAAGCATCTTGAGCAACTTAGCTGTAAAATGCTTCTATTTCAAAAAATTAAAACTGCTGAATGAGTTTCTGTTTGAAATGATAAAAAAGTTTTAGAATAGGGTGATGATTTTGCAACATTGTGAATATGATTAATGCTATTGAATTGTATATTTAAAATTATTAAAGTGGACATTTTTGTTATCGATATACAATTTTTTTAATTAATAATGTAATATACCAAAATCATCAATTTGTACATTTTTATTAGTAACGGTATAATATATGAATTTATATCTCAATAAAGCCAGATTTTCAATAAAACAGCAGGTAGAATCTAATTTCCATTGTGAGAAAACTACTTATTTTGGTCCCAGTAGGCTGCCTCTCCCTTTCTAGGCCAGCCCTAGGCTGTGCGGCACATTTGCCTTTGGTCACCCCCCTCATGTTTAGTGCCGTGTATATGGCTCCTTCTAGTGGTGACAGAGGAAACTGAAGTCCAGATTCAGATGAAACTTGTGCTAGGGACAAAGCAGTGTAGCCACAGAGAAAGACAGGTGCCTTTTGACTCCAAATACAGTCTCCTTCTGCTACCCTGCTCTGCTCCTTCAGTGAGTACAATTTCTAGGGGCAGGGGGTTCGAGGGAGGTGGGGGCTTGGTGGTGGCACCAAAGGTGATTTTAGGGAAGTGCCTTAGAAGGCAGGGGTAGGAGGGACAATAGGAAGAGGAGCTACCAAGTGCAGCTACCAGGCACCTTGATTGGGAAAGAAAAAACAGCATTATCAAACTCACACGTGTTCTGAAGGCTATTAGACCTATGACCCTCTTTCCACCCACTCTAGCCCACCCACAAGAAGCCTCGTAAACTGCTCAAGTTGAGAACTGGGAGGAGGGCCACAGAAGCCATGAGAGAGGAGGTGGGTTCTGGACATCCCACCAGTCCACAGTGCACAACCTGTCAACGAGGTCTGTATTCCAGATGGCAGGTGATTTGTAGATAGTATGCTCCATGATAGCTCTAAGCACCGTTCTTGCCCAACTCACCTGACAGATTGGAAATTCCTGCTCTCCATAAAGCCTGTTAGCAATACTCAGGGTGTAATCAGATTTGATCCTATCTAGTTTGGAGAGAAGCTGCCCAAAGTAGCAACTGAGAAGTTCATTCTCATCCTTTGAAGACTCCACCTAACAAAAGAAACAAAATGTGGTCTTAGCCAGTTCAAAGCAAATTGGCTTTGTTACCATGTAGGGGAGCAAGATGAGAAGAAGAGAGGAAGGAGGAGAGCAGAGAGGTCCCAGTGGAAAATCATCCATGAAGAATACATCTGGAGACAATCTTCTCTGCACCTTCCTCTTAAGCTTTTTAAGGTGGAGGGATATGTAATTCCTGCTCCTGGTTATGGGACAACCAATAAAAATTGTGTGTGTCAGTACAGATTTTAGCTGGAAACAAAACAGGCAAAAGGGGGAAGGGAAGAGTAAAAATCCCACAGCTAATCTCTCCTCCCCTTACTTCCCTTCATCCTCAACCAGACTCCATCCTGGGGAGCTGTGGTCCGTAAAAGTAGGTGAGTAGAATGGCTTTGAATAGAAGATACTAGATTCTACTCTTTAGGAAAGTGGCTTACAGCCAAGAATGTATAAGACACATAAACGATAGGAATTGTGGGTCATATGGGGATATTGCTGTTATTGGAGCTGTGGATGATGGCCAGGGCATAATGTGTGGGGATAAGCAACCATCAGCACCACAGGACAGCCAGCACGAACGGTTTGTGAAGACGAGGAACAGGAATTTATGGGTGGCTCACCTGTGGGGTTGAAGGCTTGGTCGCTCCTTTCTGCCCTTCCGGAGGGCTGTCAGCCAGCACCTTCTGCTCTTTGTATTTCAGACAGGGATCCGGGGTTTTGGTTTTCTCCTGGGAAAGTTCATCGAAGTGGAGTACCTGCGTGATGATGGCACGGAGCCTTTCAGACAATAGGAACAGCTCAAAGTCTGAAGAGCTTCAGAAACATTTTAATGATGTGACTATGACAATGATTACATAGTCCAACAAAACAATCAACAAAAGTTTAAAGAAATGTGGACATTTCTTTTGATTTGGGATGTGAGGTGGGATGGAGGAGAAGTCAACTGAATGCTACCCACACCCCCTTAGGACATGTAGGAATGAACATGACTAAATTAAAAGAGGATCAGGTATTTCTGAGACTGTCACCTGTGGCTATTGACCAGCCGGAATTAACTTTGAAAATACTCACCAGATTTTGAAGACTTAGTATGAAAAACAAAAGAAGGTAAAATATCTCATTTAAATTTTTAATTGTTTACATGTTTATATGATAATATTTTGGATGTATTGAGTTAAATAAAATGTATTATTAAAATTAGTCTCACCTATTTCCTTTTACTTTTTTAGTATGATACTAAAGATTTTTAAATTACATATATGGCTCAAATTCTATATATGTTAGAAGGTGCTGATCTACAGTTTCAAATCAATCAAGTGAGCTACGACAGGAGAAGAAATGTTGCCCAGAGCATCACAGGAAGTTAGGAGGCCAGGTTTGCTAGCAGGTGACACCCAAGTGTCTGGAGAAAAAACACCTGAAACCTGGCCTGGATGATGCCAACCACACTCTAAAGCTAAGTTTTGCTGAAGAAATAATACCAAATCAAAGTAAATGAATAAAGTAGAATGACCCTAATTGCATTCTGCCTTAATCCAAGAATTCACTCCTTTGTATTAGGGACAGCAGTCGGGTTCAGATCTAGGGAAGTATAAGACCCACCTCAGGATCCTGTAATTTATTTGGGGAGTTGTTCTGGTTTTTTTTGTTTTTTTTTTTACTTTTTATACTAAATATTTTATTTGTATGCTGCTGCCAGTGTATATAAAATAATCATTCTTGTTCAATAGAAATTCTTGAAAATTCAGAGAGGTAGGTGTTAAGGACTGACAAAAGCAGAAGTTTGTATAGCATGGCACATGTTATAGGATAAGCTTTTTGTACAGGCTTCAGATTTAGCTCTCTTTGAATATTCAGCAGTTCAAGAAAAGTGGTTTAGAACACTTTCAAATTTCATTTTACTACAAAAAGAAATAAAGTTTCTGGGGCCTGAAGGGATTGGTACTTGAAGATACTTCAGTCAGCAGAGGGTCATGTTGAACATTCTGCAGACAGAATTGTTTCCAATCTGCAGCTGCCTGGGAAACCTTCACGCAGTTGAGCCTGGCCTCTAGCTGGAGCTATTAAACCACTTTCTCCATAGCGGTGACACTGGAGGAACCAGACATGGTGCACGTAAGTGCCGGGCAGATTGGTCGGTAGCAGGTCGCTGGTCATGGGTCCTCAGGGTGAGAAGGCGGGGCAGCAACCTGAGGAGTTGTTCTTGCCACTTTCATTCATTCATTCTACATATCAGTATTGGGTGGCTACCATAAGCCAAGCATTGTCCTAGGACAAAGATGTCTGCCCTCTAGGACATTATATTCTAGTGGGTAGGACAATCAAAAAGCAATACATCCCTAGCAAGCTTTGCTCAGTGGATAGAGCCTCAGCCTGCAGACTGAAGGATCCCGGGTTAGAGATTCAGTCAAAGGCACATGCCTGGGATGCTGGCTCGATCCCCAATAGGGGCATGCAGGAAGCAGCCAATCAATGTTCCCTCTCATCATTGATGTTTCTATCTCTTTCTCCTTTTCTTTTCCTCTCTGAAATCAATATATATTTAAAGCAATACATGTAGTGAGTAGTTACTGTATGCAGTATGTTAGAAAATGAAAAAATGCAATACAGGGGTGGCAGAGCCATAAGAGGGAATCTTTAGGGATTGGGGCCAGGATGCAATGTTAGATTGAAAGGTCAAGGTACGTAAACACTGCTCAAAGTCCTGAAGGAGAAAGTTATAGATCAGTTATCTGTGGCAAGCAAAGGGAATGCATCAGGCCCTAAGGCAGCAGAGGATTGGGCTTTCCAAGAACTCAGGAGGCCAGCATGGCTGGAGAGAGAAAAAGGGGGGATGGGGAGAAATGGGATCACCAGTTACCTGGAATTCAGATCCCCAGACCTTCATGAGCCATTGTAAGGACTCTGGCTTCTATCATTAGTGAAATTAAAAGGGGGGGGGTTTTAAGCAGATAAGAAATCGGGTCTGACTGATGTGTTCAAAAGACCTTTCTAGGAGCTGGGTGGAGAATACTGTCAGTGGAAGCAGGAAATTCCTGAGGAAATTGTATTCAGGTTAGAAGAGACCTCAGGGAGGTGGTGGGAGGTACCTGGTTCTGGGTAGATCTCAAAAGAAAAGCTGAGAGAACCAAGATGGCGGCATAGGTTAACGCCGGAGTTTGCTGCCTTGAACAACTACTTCAAAAGTGAAACTAAAAGACGGAACGGACATCACCCAGAACCACAGGAACGCTGGCTGAGTGGAAGTCCTACAACTAGGAGGAAAGAGAAACGCATACGGACACTCAGAGGAGGCGCAGTGCTGAAGTCAAATTCTGAGGTGCGGAGTGCGCGAGCGGGCTGGCGGTGGAGGGCGCGGTTGGCGTTTTCAATCGGAAGGGAGTCCCAGACTCTGAGCTCCAGATACAGGCGAGTCTTTAGGGACCCAGACTCAAACGGGAGAAGCGGGACTGTCTGGCTTCGGTCAGAGCGAGTGCAGCTTTCTCTCCGAGCTTTGCAGCGGGTGCTGGGACTCAGAGAGGCAGAGCCCCTGGGGACAGGACTGAGAGCCGCCATAACTGCTCTCTCCGGCCCACCCTGTTGATCCTGTGAGACCCGCCCAGCCCAAGCCCTGCACAGAGGCATTTGCCTGATAGCCTCAGGCAAAGGCTAGATTAGCACCTCCCTAGAGGACAGAAGTTCTCTCACTGCAGACACAGCTGATTCTCATAGCCACTTGGCCTGGAGGTCAAACCCTCCCTGGTATTAGCTACAACAATCAAGGTTTAACTATAAGACTGCGCACAAAGACCACTAGGGGGTGCACCAAGGAAGCATAACAAAACGCGGAGACAAAGAAACAAGACAAAATTGTCAATGGAAGATATAGAGTTCAGAACCACACTTTTAAGGTCTCTCAAGAACTGTTTAGAAGCTGCCGATAAACTTAATGAGATCTACAAGAAAACTAATGAGACCCTCGATATTATATTGGGGAACCAACTAGAAATTAAGCATACACGGACTGAAATAACGAATATTATACAGACTCCCGACAGCAGACCAGAGGAGCGCAAGAATCAAGTCAATGATTTGAAATGCGAGGAAGCAAAAAACATCCAACCGGAAAAGCAAAATGAAAAAAGAATCCAAAAATGCGAGGATAGTGTAAGGAGCCTCTGGGACAGCTTCAAGCGTACCAACATCAGAATTATAGGGGTGCCAGAAGATGAGAGAAAGCAAGATATTGAAAACCTATTTGAAGAAATAATGACAGAAAACTTCCCCCACCTGGTGAAAGAAATGGACTTACAGGTCCAAGAAGCACGGAGAACCCCAAACAAAAGGAATCCAAAGAGCACCACACCAAGACACATCATAATTAAAATGCCAAGAGCAAAAGATAAAGAGAGAATCTTAAAAACAGCAAGAGAAAGAAACTCAGTTACCTACAAGGGAATACCCATACGACTGTCAGCTGATTTCTCAACAGAAACTTTGCAGGCCAGAAGGGAGTGGCAAGAAATATTCAAAGTGATGAATGCCAAGAACCTACAACCAAGATTACTTTATCCAGCAAAGCTATCATTCAGAATTGAAGGGCAGATAAAGAGCTTCACAGATAAGGAAAAGCTAAAGGAGTTCATCACCACCAAACCAGGATTATATGAAATGCTGAAAGGTATCCTTTAAGAAGAGGAAGAGGAAGAAAAAGGTAAAGATACAAATTATGAACAACAAATATGCATCTATCAACAAGTGAATCTAAGAATCAAGTGAATAAATAATCTGATGAACAGAATGAACTGTTGATTATAATAGAATCAGGGACATAGAAAGGGAATGGACTGACTATTCCTGGGGCGGAAAGGGGTGTGGGAGATGCGGGAAGAGACTGGACAAAAATTGTGCACCTATGGATGAGGACAGTGGGTGGGGAGTGAGGGCAGAGGGTGGGGTGGGAACTGGGAGGAGGGGAGTTATGGGGGGGAAAAAAGAGGAACAAATGTAATAATCTGAACAATAAAGATTTAATTAAAAAAAAATAAAAAATAAAAGCTGTCTTTTCTGACAAATTTGATGTGAAGTGAGAAAGAGAGTCAATGACTCCGGCATCTTTAGCCACTGGACATGAAACTGGTGCCTACTAAATATTTACTTAATAAAATGAATAAAAGAGAAAACACATACACATTAAAAATTACTAGCAATATTGATATCAATAATTATAGAGAGAAAGAGCAACAGACATGAATCAAGAAAGCTGTCAGACTGGAAAGGTTGTAGAGATACCATAAAGGAGACTGAAGATTCATTGAGCCTCCAAGAATGGTGGGATTGAAGAGGAAGCAAGGCAAGAATATAGATGAAGACTCTGAGCAAGTCCAGGGTTCAGTGAGCAGCTTGGCTTGCCAAAATGGGATTAGGGTCTGGCTTTGAGAGTGGACCCAGAGTTACTGCAACCGTACCCGGTCGATCTGCTGTGCACTGTCATTTCTGGCCCCCAGACGGACCATGCCAAGGGCAGCTGAGAGGCTCAGAGGACAGAAGAAGATGTTCTTAGCACCATCATTTTTGCTTATCTCTTGAAAAAGATCAAAGCTAAATTTGGAGTTTGCTGCAATAAGAGAATCCATCTTGAAACTGATGACAGCCTAAATCAAACAAATAAGAGAAAATGATGATCAGAGAAAAATAGGTAGACAGTTCTCATTTTAAATACTCAAGATATAATCATATACAGTTATTTAGTAAGCTATTAAAACCTGGAAGATAAAGTCACCATCATCTTGTCTATAGATGTTGATGTCAGTATTGATAATAATACAGATAGAGATCTATTTTTATTCAGTGATGTGGATTCTTTTGCTAAGGCTGCCATAACAAAACACCACAAACGAGGTGGCTTAACCAACAGGAACTTATTCTCCCTCAGTTCTGGAGGCCAGATGTCCATAACCAAGGAGTTGGCAGGATTGGTTCATTCTGGA
Source organism: Myotis myotis (assembly GCF_014108235.1). Taxonomy (NCBI): domain Eukaryota; kingdom Metazoa; phylum Chordata; class Mammalia; order Chiroptera; family Vespertilionidae; genus Myotis; species Myotis myotis. The sequence continues at coordinate 49,324,567 of NW_023416401.1, forward strand.
GGCTCTCGGAGAAAATCTGCTTCGTGCCTTTCCCCAGGCTGCTGGTGGTGGCCAGCAATCCTTGGCATGCCTTTGTTTGTAGAGCCATCATCTCTGCCTCTATCTTCACATATGTCTTTCCTTCTGTTTTCTGTGTGTGTACCCAAATATCCCTTTTCCTATAAGTCATTGGATTAAGGCCCACCCTAACCCAGTAGTTTGACCTCATCTTAAGTTGACCACATCTGCAAAGACCCTATTTCCAAATAAGATCACATTCACCATTACTGGGGATTGGGACTTAAACACATCTTTTGGAGGGCAAAATTCTACCTACTTCATGGTGGAACTTCCTTTATTCAGGTAAAATCAAGTCAAAGGCTACCATGTCCCCATGGTCAAGTTAGTAACCAAGAAAGCTTCAATCACCTTCTCTTGGTTCTGCTTAAGACATTTGTCTGGACTGTCCCTGAATTTTCTATGGCAGAATATATACACAAAAAATTGTCATGAGTCATGTCCTTTGTTAACATTCTCACCTCATTTTGACTCATTCCATATGAAACCTATAGGACTTGAAGCACTTTAATCAGTCCTTCATATTGTCCAAGAGGTAATAGAGGGTTGAAAGATGCTGAGGGTTTAGAAGTCATTTGGCTTCTCTTGACAACCATAAGTAATGGAACCAAAGTAAGAGAATGATTTCCCTTAGGACAGCCCTTGCCTCAGCCCCATCCCAATAATCTATTCCATAAGTATCAAGACAACTTTGTATACTAGTAGATCTCACTTTGGACCTATCCCCCTCAAATGAAATGTCTTTTTTCTGTTGCCTATGGATATTGTATATTTCCAAGATGGAAATGTAAGCCCCTTTATTTGAGTTTTTAATCATCAGACATATGACACATAGCAAGCATTAAGAAATAGTTATTGCTTTGGCCCTGGTCAGGTAGTTCAATTGGGAGTATTGTCCTGATACACCAGGGTTGTAGGTTCAATGCCCGGTCAGGGCACATACAATAAGCAACTAATGAATGCATAAATAAGTAGAACAACAACTCCATCTCTCTCTCTCTCTCTCTCTCTCTCTCTCTCTCTCTCTCTCTCTCTCTCTAAGAAAAATTCAACAGTATACAGTGGTTTTAACATTTTCCCACGTTAATAGATTTTTTAGTCTATTAAACTTAATTCAAAAAGGTAACATTAGGTACCTTTTTAGAAAATGTGCCACATTTGTCTTTAATCTATACTAGAAAATATCCTTAACAGACTTGAAATAACCTTTCAAAATAATAAAGTCTCTCAAAAATCCATTCAACTCAAGAAATCAATAAAACCCGATTATAAATAACTTTATAATAATAGTTACTATTTAATTTGAGCCTACAATGTGCCTGGCATTTCACAAATATTGTCTCTAATTCTTGAACAATCCCATAAGTCAGAAACTATCTTTATTTTATACCCAACTATGACGTGGGGTAGCTGGTGTGCAAATCAGTCCATTCAGTCTGATTTCCAAGCCACCCTTCCTCCTCCTACAGCATGCTGCCATCTGGAGCAGATAACGCATTCACAGTCCCCAATGCCACCTCTTACTGACCATACTATGCAGAAAGACATTAAGGAACAATTTCATTCAGAAAAAAAGAAGTGAAAACTCACATTGATATTAATGAAAATGTTATATTTTTGCCTGTACTACTTCCCAAGTGATTTATTATTTAAACTCTAGTAAGGTGGAATAAGGATTTTGATTCTCAAATGCAAATTTATTGTACAGATGGCAGAATATCAGAAATGAGGTCAGCCACCAGAACAATAAATTTGCATTTTGCTGTCACAATATTGACAAGTCCATTGCATTCATTTTTCCATGTGCTTTCTCATCTTGCAATCATAGCGTCTATATTCATATATGTTCATTTATTTGTATATGAAAGACAAATGTTCATATCTCTATTTCCCTTATGATTCTGTCTATAAGGTAATTGTTTTTGATATTTCTGTCTTTCCTTCGAAAGCATAATTCTTTTTGAGCGAAAGTTCCATGTTTTTTATTCATCTTTATATCCCATTAGTAAAGAATATAAACAGTGGTGCATAAAAACATTAATATTTATGGATTTATTTACTATCATCTGCCCCTTTTTCAGTAAAAATAATTCTAATATTTGAAACAGTAGGTGATAATTCGTATTTCCCATTGACTCTATACATTCTGCAGGTAGCTGTAATTAATAGAGATGTTACAGAGTGGGATCAACTTTGGGTTGATTTTCTACTCTATTAGAAATAGTTTAGTTACTAAAATACGGTTTCCTTTATTGTAACAATGTAAAAGGTTAGACTAAGTAGATTTTCTAACCGTCCAAACTATTCTAAGTGTGAATTTCATATCCCAAAAATATTTCATGTCTTAAAATGTCCACCATTTTTACAAAGCTATATATAAGCTAAGAATAAAATTTCAACTTTACACAGATAGACACAATTCTGTTGGAATTGATTTTCAAACCTAATTATAAGTAACTAAAGGATAAGCAATATCTAAAAACAAAGAAATGCTTGTGAAAGATTTAATCAAAGCATTTCCATCTCAGGTTGCCAAAGAGAAATGTAAACTCATATGATCTAAAATACAGATATTCTAAATATTATACCATTTTATATTTCAGAAATTAGTGAAAACATAGTATACAATCTGCCAAGTATGTAAAGATTTTTAAAAATTATTCAAACATCCGCATTTTTAAGAAATCAACCAGACACATCTGACATGTGACTAGGTGCTGGGGGGCTGAGGGAGGTGACAGATGATGGCTAATGTTTCCTGACAGGTATTGCCACATTTACCAAAACTTCAAAACATCGTAAAACAAATTGCTCATTTTTAAAAGACAGTTGCCTAACTAAAAACAGCATATCTTTTAGTATCAACCCAATCTACTCTGGGTTTCTATTATTTAAAACAATTTTCCCATGCAATCGTTTATTGTTAAAAATGATACTAGGCAACGCTAGCATTTACCTTCTTGCCTTCAGAGTTGCTGCTAACAGCTGGCGAGGTAAGTTTCAATCTGTACCCTGTCAGGAATGGAAATATATGAACTTGGCCCCTCCCATAGTGGCACCTTCCCAACTGCCTTTTGGAAGCCAGAGTCAAATTATTATTGATTGATTAAAGGCCCTGGGAGGGGAGGGCAAGAGGGGATTGGCAAGGAGGATTGTATGGCAAATATATTTTTAAACAAATATGCTCTATGCTTTCAACTAAATTAAATATTTAACTTACTATATTTACATATTCTTTGCTCTTTATGGAGCCCTCATAATAACATTGAGCCATACCCTTCAACCCAATTCCCCATACTAGATAAATAGAGAAGCATAGGATTGTTTTGTTTTACTTCATATGCCCATGTCTTGGACGTTCTCTTATACTTGAATTTCTATATTATTCTAAACTTTTTAAAATTAGCTTTAAGCCCATTTCAATAACCTGGGATGTGAGTATTTAATTTATTAACCAGAATAGCTGAATACCAATCACAAAATTAAAATTATTAAGAGAGACAGAGAGGAGGAGGGAGGGAATTTCTGGAAGAAAACTGATTTGCTAGGAGCTAGAAAACTAATCAACTCTGTCCAATACCTCCAGAAAGTCTGTCTACTTGAGCTTTCTTGCTGTGACCTGCTCACCTATTCATTTATCTCCTGAAAGGATTTTTAGAGCCCCAGACACCCCCGAGTCTTCATTTTTTGTTTTGATTTTTTTGCTCGTTCTTCCTTCCTTTCTCCTTCCCTCTCCCTTCCTACCTTCCTTCCCTCCTCTTTTTCTTTCTTATCAGGCTTCTGATAAAAATTTCATGGAACAATATATTTCACAACTGAAAAAATAAATTTTAAAACTGAGCCAAGTATCTTCTGATGTTCATTTTAGCTCTAACAGTCTATGATCCTGATTTGTTTATGACCATAAACACGGGGTTGGTGAATAGGGCACAGAGGTTGTAACTGGAAGAGTAAAAACATTGGGAATCAACATGACTTAGGGACAAAATGAGGATCCTTTCTGGCCTGCTTCCCTTTTTACCCCTTTTCCTTTTCTAACTTGTCTGACAACCATACAATCTCAGCTCCAGCCCCACAAATATGATTATGTTAAACATAGGGAAATTCAAAAGAAAACTTTGTAAAGTTTTGCCTTTATGGAGCATATAAGTTGCTCATATATAGTCTACTATATGTTTACTTATATGGAGAATATAAGCTATTTATGCAGCTAGTGTAGAAATGAAACAAGTAAAATCATTTTTACAAGGTAAGATATCGACCAGCAGAAATTAGTAGATGGGTGTCCGGGGTGGGGGGTCTTTCAATTCTCAACAGTAAACATAGAAAATAAATGTGCTGTTAATTTACTTCACTTTCTCATTTGAAAAAAGCTTATGGGGTGTTTGTTTGTTTATTTATTTGTTTGTTTTTTCTATAAACGCCTCCACGAAATTCTAAAAGCCATCATTTCTCGGTTGAGTCTGGTCATTGCTTATGATTTACAAGAGGTTGGGAAAATTTTAACACTTGAATCAATTAACACTTTATTCCACCTGATCGATAACTGCTTCGAGCAGTTACCATGCATCACCACCTTTCAAAAAGTGTACTATGTACACTTAGAACAGGATAAACTTTCCCCTGGCTTCCTGGGTTTCTGTCTGTCATGTTTGTTCATTGTTGGCTGGTGATATTCACATTGCCTTGGGCTTCTGGGTGCGTGAGCAGATCCAAAGCTTGTTTGGGTATCTTTAATCTAGGATTGCATCTGTTTATCCTGTCAAGTAATTCACCAAGGATATGACAAGGCATGGCTGTGCCTTACAAGCCTACAACTCTCGTGTGGTGTGGTTGTTCAATCAGTAATGATGAAATCCACCACCAAGTGTAGGTAAACATTAAAGGAACCTGATAGACCATAAGAGGGCATGAGAATTCATGGAGCACCAAGTACTGTGTGTTGAGCACCATTTGGGACTTTGCATACATAATCTCATCACTTCATCTGAGTGGCTGAAAAAAGTCAGGCTAATATCAGCAACTTAAAGCATCCGAGAATGACACTAGAGTTGCAAGGAATTCTGAGGGTCACTAACCTGACAGTGCTCTTCAAGGTTTTTCTGTGTCAACAGGCTGTGAAAATAGGGTTTCATCAAGTGCAGAGTTAGATGACCCCTCCTAGGGATGTTACAACTCACCCTGAGTGAGTTATGAGCCAAACATTTAACCTGTTAGCAACTAGTCTTTTTTCTTTCTGGAATGAAAATTCAGGATATTAGACTGTGATGCAAAGTCTTTGCTAGCTGGTGAAGCTAAACAGTGGGATTAAAATTCTCCTGCGTGGTGAAGGCAGTATTTTTAAGATACTGTAAAGAGGCTCTTTTTCAGTTAGTTTTAAATCACAATAGTGAGGATACAAAATGTTTGTGGGAAAAATATCCGCAGGGAGACATATGATCTATTGATCTTTTGATCTATTGATCTTCTAAAGGAGTCAGTTAACCTGATATTTACCATTTTATCCTCCAAATTTAGAAGCCTGGGTAACAATGCATGAAATCCAAAATAAAAAATTCCATTAAAATAACAAAAAGCAACAATAATTAAGACTAAAGCACAATAAACTTGTTTTAAAACTTGCAATCACTCTTAAGATAGCAATTACCCTTTCCATAAAAGCCCTCAGTTCTCTCAGATCCAAAACTGAAGCCTTCAGGATTAGAAAGGAAGCCAACTGCCTACCCCAGCGTGACTGAGGGACAGGGACCAAGATGGGCACAAGCTAGGAGATGGCCAAGCACACATTGCAGAAAAAGCAGTACACTTGCAATCAGAGGAACCAGACCCTGGTATGAATCTTACTAGCCTGAGATCTGGAGCAAATTCCTCTTGAACTTCAATTTTCTCACCTATTAAAAAAAAGAAATAGTAACATGTGTTTGCATGCTCTAATGTGTAATACAAATATCAGCATTATTATTGCAATTACATGAAATTAGTACTTCATAAACTTTTTTTCACTTCTTAGACAAATCTGTAGACATATACCTATTTCTTCTGTAAGTGTCATCCTTCAAATTGGGGTTCACAAACTATAGCCTGTGGGCCAAATCTAGACCAATGCCTGCTTTTGTAAATAAAGTCTCATTGATACACAGCCATGCCCACTGGCTGTCTATGGCTGCTTTCACTCTACAATGGCAGAGTCCGAGTAGTTGTGAAGAGACCATAGGACTGCAGAGCCAAAAAATATTTACTGTCTGGTCTTTTACTGAAAGTTTGCTGATCCTTGCTTTAAATAATAAAACATAATAATTTTTATTTTTAATTTATTTTTCAATTATAGTTGACAGATTATATTAGTTTTATGTGTATAATATAATCATTAGACATTTATATAAATTACAAAGTTATTATCCTGATAAGTCTAGTATCTATCTGACACCATGCACAATTACAATATATTGACTATATTCCCTATGCTGTACATTACATCTCATGAATGTTTTTATAACTGGCAATTTAGACTTCTTAATCCCTTTTGTTTGATATTAACCCCAGACAAAACTCTAAGCCTCTTGAGTATTGCAGTAAAATAATAGCCCAGACATTCATTTGATGACTATTGAGCACCCACTGTGTGCCAGGCACTGGTTATACAATGAACAAGAGTGAGATTATCCCTGCATTCATGACACCTCGCATAGTAGGATCTTGCCCAGCATCCAGATATAATAAATGCCTAATATATAACAGGCTCTTCCACACCCATTATCTCGTCCAGTCCCCCAACAAGTCAGGAGGGACACATTAGTATCCCAACATGACAAATGAGAATACTAGGACTCAGACAACTCAGTTGCTCAGTCACAATGCTAGAAAGCATCAGGAGGATCACATCACAGCTCCCAAGAAAAAGACCTGCAACACAGAGAGCGTCATGCCAGCACAACTGGCCCACAAAGGCACCTCGACCAATAGCAGCCTGTCCACCTCCCCACACATACCTGAAAGCCGATGAGGACTGTCCCCAGCTAAGGTCTGTGCTCTGATGAAGTCAATTCAATATCATGCAGAGAAGGGAACAGCTGAGTCTTATATACTAGTATAGCCTGTGGAAACTGCTAAGGATAGATATTGAGCAAGAAATTCACTGGCTTTTCAAATAATGACCATGAATCGGAAAATTAACCAATAAGATGGGGGAAAAGAGATATATTTATGGTCACTAACTCAAATTTTAAATTAATTGTCTCTAAGCCTGGGGTATCTCTTTTAGACAACCTCTCTTTAGAAGCTATTCCACACCTTGTTTGTAAAGCAGGTCACAGAGGAGGCCTTTATAAAGGACTGCTAGAAAGGCCAGATTTCCTTTCTCTGGTCCTGATTCCCCCTAGACAACTTTCAGCACTGTGAAACCCCATGAGTCATAGTTTGTAAGTGAAGTACACAAAACCCAGGAGGAATTCTTTTCAGTGTGTCCCAGTCCACTCCCAGCAAGTGGATTAAATGCTCTAGGGTCAGAGCCAAGTGCAAAACACAACGTAGCTGAGAGAGAAGACGGCAGGTATTGCAACCTATTGTCTCTACGCCTCTATTATCTACTGATTCAATCGGAACTACAACTTCAGGGCTACTAGGACAGCTCACTCAGTGTCCTCACCAGTAACTACTTTTTCTTCTGGCATCTCATACAAAACCTAACAAACGAACAAATTATCTCCCCTCTTGCCCTTTCTCCCTGGTTCTTCTCTTTATCTCTGACTTCTCATCTCCTCATTTCCTATCATGCAGTATCACCCCACTCATTTCCCCGTGTCTTCTCTTTCTCTCTCTCTCTCTCAAAGCTATTTCAGAGGAATTAATTCACCTGTAAAATTTGCCTTATCATAGAACAACATTGGCTTCTTTTCAGAACATGCTTCATATTTTGTTAAGGAAAATAACACATCCTTGAGAATTTTTGAGATATGTAAAAGTCATTTTGTTCATTTTGCAGCAAACAGCAAAGCTATGCCATTGAATTGCCACTGGATCCCCAGTGAGGGGGCAGCCAATCGAAGATTCTCACTCATCATTGATATCTCTATCTCTCTCTCCCTCTCCTCCCCTTTCTGAAATCAATAAAAAATATTTTTAAATAAAAATAAATTTTAAAAATCTTTGTGTTCAGCCTTTTTATCTGAATCTCAGATGGTCTCCTTAGCACAGATATCTAGATGCTGAGTTAATGGATAACATGGATGAACTTTTTCATGCTTAACTACATCCTGTCAAATATACTCCAGAGCAATCCTACCAGTAATGCATAGAAGGGCCTGCCTTTCCACTATTATTTACTAAGAGTTTTCCTCTCTTAAAACCTGGTAACTAAACCTCTCTCTGAAGAAACAGCAATGAAAAAGATCAGCATTCTTTATAATTCCTCCAACATAAATCACTACTCTGCACAGCTTAAACTGTCTATGTTTTTTTCAAGTCAGGTTTTGGACATCCTTCAACTAGTCTCTCACCACAGGGTGGGGACAGGGTGTGACCCCCTAATTCTATGAGTTTTCTTATGGGAACACCAAGGACAAGTTGCAGCCTACCTTTCTTGTATTTTTCCCTGTGGCTCTCTCATCCTGATGCAATTCTCTACATCCAAGCATGGAATTTCTCCAGTGGCACCCAGCAACGACTTATGTAGAATATGCCATTGCAAAACTTAGAAGCCAAGCCTCGGAAAGTTCTTTTATTTGTCATACAAAATAAAACAGTGCACATGGAGGTCACCCATGTGGCACGTTCCTCTGGCTAATGCCCAGCTGGTTGTCCCTTCTACCATGAGGGTTCCTGGGACAGCAATCACTCCATCATTACCTGTGTACCAGTGTGCTTGGGGTATATAATGAACTTTAGAAAAACTTTGCACCAGGCATCGGTGTGAGTACCCAAACAGAATGATAGGCTTTGACTGATGACTTTTTTGAAAGTGGAGGGAGGAGGACCTTGTTGGGGGAGGGAAAGATAGAGAGGACAGAGAGTAGCTCCTTGACACAGCCAGGCAAGAAAATGGAGTCTCTGTGGTCCTTGCACATCTCTTCCTGTAAACCTCTATTCTCCCACAGTCCAGACCACCTTTCTCTCTATTTCTGGAGATGTTAGTGATAAACACACTGTGACAGGCAGCACTTCCTAGTGCTTACTCAGCTGTGTTGAAAAAGTATGAACATTTTGTGCATCCTTTGTTTTCTTTTCCTTTTTTAATTGATTTTACCTTTTTAGAGCATTTTTAGGTTCACTGGAAAATGGCATCAGAAGTAAAAGAATTTGAGTTCTTGTCTCTACCCTTCTTATTAACTCTGATTGGGCCTTTGGAATGGCTTTGGCCATGGCTGCTGATGACAAGGACAGGAGTCCTTGAGGAGGGCCATGCTTTTAAAGAGGAAATAAAGCTAGGATTGAGAAAAAATGACTGGCAAGTGTGGAATCTTGGTTCTCTTTTTTCCTACAAAGAGAACTGGTAGCCCCAGTCATCCCAGGTGGGTGTCCATAGTTTAAACACTGGCCAAAAATAAAGGGGAAATTTTCAAGGAGAAGCAATTCTTATGAAATTTAATACAGTTACCCAGGACTATTGAGGAAAGAATAAAGAACTGTGTGCCAAGTCAAGGTATTTGCCTAATTTTATTTGTCTCCAGTGAATGTCCTTATTTCAGATAGTGTGAGAACCACAGGCAACATCCCATAAATTTAAGGGCATATGGCTGTGCATAAAACTCCAAGAAAAGGGGAAAAAATATACATATAATATATATATATGTTATATATTATATATATTATATTATATATTATATTATATATTATATATATTCAGAATAAGAATTATGCTGAAACATAAGGGAAGATTCAGGACTTCTGCAGAAAATTTTCTGATAGATTTCTTTATTGTACAACATTGGCCTAGTCAGTAAAACTTATTGAGTCTCAATTTCTTCACCAAAACTTAGTGAGCCTTCTGGTTTCTTCAAAACCAGATAATAATTTTTAAAAGTGCACAGTTATATATCAGCTTTAAATTCTGGAACCATGAAAAGAAGGGGGCTAACAGAACTTAGGGTGGCAAAGAAAGAGACAACAAATCAAAGGGATTGGGGAAGGCCATTTCTTTTTGTTTTGCCCATGGTTTCATGATAGACTTGACCAATTGCCTTTCTGAAGTCAAGATACATTCACCCTCTACTTAATAAATCAAAAAATATGATTATGATAAGAAATCTGATTGTTTTTTAACTGACTTGTTCTTTTTCTCACTGTTGTTCTTTCTTTCTTTATTCATTCATTCATTCATTTATTTTCCAACCATTTTATTGAGGTATGACTTTTTTTTTAGAGAGAAAATTTATTTAGAAAATCATAGAAGTAGTAGAAGTGAGCCAGCTGAGTTGCCTGGGCTCAAGAAACAAGCTATAGAGACAGAATAAGGGCTCTTGGAGCTTAGGAAAGAGAAAAGCAAGGGTGACACACCTGGGGGAAGGAATGGTGGAAGGAAAAGGCATGGGCATGCTCCCAAGAGGGACAGCATGCTGATATATGATTGGCATACAAGCTGTACAGTTTATGTGAACAACTTAATGAAATAAGTTGCATGGAGATAAGTACACACTCACCAAACCATCACCACAATCTATTCCACAAATATCTCTATCACTTCCAAAAGTATCCGCCCACCTCTTTATATATTAGGCCTGACTTGTTCTTAGAAAACTCGGTGACTCAATGGCCCACTGCTTTCTTTCCTAAAGGCAAACAAACTGCCTTATAATTTTTCTGTACTTTTTGTGGGAATGCACCTCAGCCTCATTCTTCTCTCATGTCTTCAAGCTCTACTTCATTCTAACATTAGACTTCTTGGAATTTTTCTTATAAACTGCCTTCTGTCTGCTGCATGTGATGTTTTAAAATCTGAGCTGATGAGCAAGCCCTTTTGTAGCTGTTCATGTTCCTTTAAATATTGTGTTCTTTTTCCTCTCATCTAGATCCCCTGGTTATTATGAAGTCCAAATTTTATTTATTTTTAGTCCTCTTGAACATAATCCCTCTTAATGTCTCAGAGTAAAGGAATATATATATATATATATATATATATATATATATATATATATATAGTCTAATTATATACAGTGGGGCCTTGACTTACGAGTTTAATTCGTTCTGAGACCGAGGTCGTTAAGGAGCTCGTTAAGGAGCTCGTTAACTCAAATTACTCTATCAACTCAATGCAAAAAAAAACTAGTTACTCTGGACACTCGTAAGTCAAGGACCCACTGTACTTCAATAATCCTTGAAATCCTCACCTTTGAACTCTAACTTTTGTCTTCAAATTTCTATGGCTTCTATCATACCAATTAGATCATTATTATTAGTTAAAATTACACACAGAGCATTGATTCTCCTTCTTTTATCCATTTATTTGTTACATTAACATTAACTTATGTCTATATTCCAAGCAATGATAACATTAAAATTTGTCCCTTACAGAGTTTATCTACCTAAAATGTTAATATATCCTCAAGGACAATAAAAAATATATCAGTTATCCCAGCACTCTTTGTTAATAAGCTATTCTTTTCCCATTGAATTTTCATGATACTTCATCAGAAATCAATTGACCATAAATATGAGTTTATTCTGGGGTCTTAATTCTATTTCATTGATCTATTTACCTACTGTGATGTCAGTACCTCCCATCACAAATATATAAAGTTGGACATGCCTGTCACCTTACATGAAAATAAACTCAAAATTGATCAATGACCTAAATTTAAGAGCTAAAACAAAAAATATTCTTATAAGAAAACATAGAAATAAATAGTGACCTAGACAATGGTTTCATAGATATGACACTAAAATACAGCACCAAAAGAAAAAATAGCTAATTTGGAATTCATCAAAATTAAAAACTTTTGTGCAGCAAAGGACACCATCAAGAAATTGAAGACAGCCCTAACCCATTTGGCTCAGTGGATAGAGCGTCGGCCTGCGAACTGAAGGGCCCCAGTTCGATTCCAGTCAAGGGCATTTACCTTGGTTGTGGGCAAATCCCCAGTGGGGGATGTGCAGGAGGCAGCTGATAGATGTTTCTGGCTTTCTATCCCTCTCCCTTCCTCTCTGTAAAAAATCAATAAAATATATTTTTTTAAAAGAAGAAATTGAAGACAACCCACAAAGTGGGAGAAGATACTTCCAAATCATTTATCTGATAAGGGGTTTGTATTCAGAATACATATTACTACTCAACCATAAAATGATAAATAACCCAATTTTAAAGTGGAAAAATGATTTCAATAGAAAGTTCTCTAAAAGAGATATAGTTGGCCAATAATCACATTAAAATATATTCAACATAGATAGCCATTAGGGAAATGCAAACCAAAATCACAATGATTACATAACTACAAATACCACTTCACACCCACTAGGATGGCTATAGTCAAAATCAGAGACAAAGTTTCTGTTGAGAAATCAGCTGACAGTCGTATGGGTATTCCCTTGTAGGTAACTGGGTTTCTTTCTCTTGCTGCTTTTAAGATTCTCTCTTTGTCTTTTGCTCTTGGCATTTTAATTATGATGTGTCTTGGTGTGGTCCTCTTTGGATTCCTTTTGTTTGGGGTTCTCTGCGCTTCCTGGACCTGTAGGTCTATTTCTTTCACCAGGTGGGGGAAGTTTTCTGTCATTATTTCTTTAAATAGGTTTTCAATATCTTGCTCTCTCTCATCCTCTGGCACCCCTATAATTCTGATGTTGGTGCGCTTGAAGCTGCCCCAGAGGCTCCTTACACTATCTTCATATTTTCGGATTCTTTTTTCATTTTGCTTTTCCACGACTGTCAGCTGATTTCTCAACAGAAACTTTGCAGGCCAGAAGGGAATGGCAAGAAATATTCAAAGTGATGAATACCAAGAACCTACAACCAAGATTACTTTATCCAGCAAAGCTATCATTCAGAATTGAAGGGCAGATAAAGAGCTTCACAGATAAGGAAAAGCTAAAGGAGTTCATCACCACCAAACCAGTATTATATGAAATGCTGAAAGGTATCCTTTAAGAAGAGGAAGAAGAAAAAAAAAAGTAAAGATACAAATTATGAACAACAAATATGCATCTATCAACAAGTGAATCTAAGAATCAAGTGAATAAATAATCTGGTGATCATAATAGAATCAGGGACATAGAAAGGGAATGGACTGACTATTCTTGGGGGGGAAAGGGGTGTGGGAGATGCGGGAAGAGACTGGACAAAAATCGTGCACCTATGGAAGAGGACAGTGGGTGGGGAGTGAGGGCGGAGGGTGGGGCGGGAGCTGGGAGGAGGGGAGTTATGGGGGGAAAAAAAAGAGGAACAAATGTAATAATCTGAACAATAAAGATTTAATTAAAAAAAAAATCAGAGACAATAACAAGTGTTGGAAAAATTGAACCCTCATACATAGTAGGTGGAAATATAAATTGATGCAGCTTCTTTGGAAGTAATCTGGCAGTTCCCCAAAATGCTAAGCATAGAGTTACCATATGACCAGCAATTTCACTCCTAGAAATATACTCAAGAAAAATGAAAACATATGCCCACACAAAACCTTGTATAAGAATGTCTATAGAGGTACTATTCCTAATAGCCAAAAAGTATAAGCAATCCAGATGTCTATTAACTAATAATTAGATAGCAAAATATGGTCTATTCATATAATGAAATGTTATTTGATAAAATATCTATCCATATTACAGCATGTATGAACCTTGAAAACATGCTAAGTGAAAGAAGCAAGTCACAAAAGGCTACATATTGTATCAGTCCACTTACATGAAATTCTAGAATAGATAAATTCATAGAGACAGAGGGTAGATTAGTGGATGCCAGGATAAGGGGGAAGGGAGAATGGGATTGATTGCTAATGTGTACAGTTTCTTTTAAGGATGATAAAGATGTTCTAAATTAATCATGATGATGGTTGCACAACTCTGAATAGACTAAAAAAAAAACACTAAATCATAAACTTTAAAAGGATGAATTTGATCTCATGTGAATTTTATCCCAATAAAGCTGTTTGTTTGTTTTTTAAGAATTAGAGACATTGCTTTCAAGCCGAACTCAAGTACAGAAGTTGCTGAACTGACATCTGACCTGACTCATTGCTAATGCCTGGTGCTGTTTTTCCACCACTAACAGTTGGGTGGTATCCTCCAGGCTTATCCATTGTAAAGATATTTTGAGGCTGTAAATATTCTTGTCTTTATCAAGCATTTTCAAATTTAGCACCCATTAATGATTCTTGCTTGGATTATTATTTCAATAACTATTTCAAAACAATGATTTTCTAATCAGTATCCCACTTATATTTATTAGTTGACTAAAGCCCGGTGCATGAAAGTTGTGCGCAGGTACAGCCCCTAGGCCTGGCTTGCGATCAGGGCCACCTTCCCCAGCTGCCTGCAGCCAGCCCCACCCCCCGCTGCCACGCACCCCCGGTTCCAGTTCACCATTAGATGATGGGTGCCTGATGGCTGGGGGAAGGGACCCAGAGGTCAGCTGTTCTTGCCCGCTTGCCGGCCCCGCCCCCACAGCAGGTAACTATCAGGCGATAGGAGCCTGCTGGCCTGGGAAAGGGATCAAGAGGGGGTCAGTGCGCCTCATAGTGACTGGTCCAGTGGTCATTCTGGTCATTCTGCTGTTAGGGTCAATTTGCATATTACTCTTTTATTATATAGGATATTCTTGAAAGCCATTCTTAAAACTGTAAACCATTAGGAAAAAAACATGGTTGAGCATAGATTATCTCTATTTTTCTTTCAACCTCTTATCTGATTTTTTTTAAGCGAAAGATGGTCATTTTCTGAGACATTGGCTCTGTTCGAATCTAAGAGTGTCCCATGTACCAGGAGAAGCCATTAAGAACAAAGTGCTGTTGCAAACTCCTACCACTACTGGAAAAGTGATTCAAAAGCAAGTACTGAAGATTAATGTACAGAGACATTATATTAAAATACAAAGGAGTACAAATTAACTGGGGATTTTTCTTGGCTGAATTTCTTATAAACATCTATTTTATTCCACAGGAAAAAAGAAACCAAAAGAATTTCTTAAAACTTGTGTGAATTCCAAGGTCTTTCCATGCTCCATTAGATTTAACCTGCAGAACACAAGTGTGGAATCAAGATCAGCCAAGTCTAGCTTTTATGTGCGAGCTAACACCATGCTTGCTCATGAAGACTCACAGAACAAAGAATGTTGTGAATAGTAAGTAATTTGGAAAATCCAATCCTTTTATGTAATTGATACTACTATACATGAGAAGGACATAATGTACAAAAGCAGGGCCCTCTCCCTTCAATAAGTCCCTACAGATCTCCACAGATAGTTCTGGGTTTTATTCTTTTTTTTTTTTTTAAGAGAGTTGTCTCTTTCAAAAGTAGAGTATCAATTACTATTAATTTTAAATTGCTTTAATTGATACCAAAAATCATAAACTCCTACAAATCAGTTCATCTTCCCACCAAAATTATGTTCAGTCAAATGGGTCTTTAGTTTAATGTCTCTTCTTTCTACAGTGAGTTTCTCAAATATAGCAAAACATTTTTAAAAACATAATTTTTGCAACTTTAGCATCATTTTTCAAGTAGTTTTTGGAAACAAAATGCTTTGATATTTAAAATTTTGAATCTGAATTTAGATAAATGGTTAATACATGGAAGTTTAAAGCAAAAGCTTAACTTAAAACAGAAGCTCTGGATGTGTGAAAACACAACTCAAAGAATGTAAAAATTATGGGCAGTTATGGTTGATATGTTGCAGTCTCTGGTGTTCTCTACAGCGAACTTGACAACAAGCAGAGGAGAGGGAAGCAGATGGTAAATCTGAAGCTGTACTTAGAAGCTTATCTTTAAAAATAAGTTTTTATTATATAAATGCAAATAATCCTGAAACTTGATGTTCCTTTTGTGAAAAAAACAAAAAACATATGTCAGAAGATGCATTAATGTACCTTAAATGCCTAAAACCATCAGTCTACAAAGACATTTAAAATTTAGTCATCTCATTTCAAAGGAAAGTCTTTAGAATTATTCTAATTAACCTGAGTCTTAACTTTCATTTTTAATTTAATATAAATATTATCAAGTAAGTAATAAAAGACTGCTTAGAGATTCCATAGAGGTCAGTTTCAAAATCAACTGTTAGGTGAAACTCACATAATAGAAAAAACTGTGATAAGCCATGAGCTGAAGACATGGCCAAATCCATTTGAGGATCAAAAAGGGGCTGGAAAAGCATCTCCATCAAAAAACACATTTTAACATGTTCAGTACATAAATAACTGATGTAGTGACTAAGGTAAGCCCAATTTTTAAGCTAACAGCTGGATAAAGCATAATTGGGCCATTTTATTGGATATTGTTCACCACTTAGATACTGAGGATGTGGGTGAGGACACATTAATTTTAAGATACTGGTGAAGACTTTTTCAAGAAGGCATGTTAGTTTAGTGAGCAGGGATGGACTTAAAATATGCAGTAAAGTGAATATGGAATCCAGTCCATGACAAGCAAGACTAGAAGCCATAACCTGTGTCAATGTGATTCCAAATTCTGAACACAACATTCTCCCTATGCATCCCACCACTACCTCAGCCCACAGACTTTTTTCTCTGGAGGTGATATACAGGGGAGAAATTGTTGAGGACTTCAATCCATTCTCATTTAGGCAGTAGTACTCTCTTTATGTAAGCCTAGGCATAGCCCCAAAATTTCAAAAGGCCATAAAAGTTTAGACCTAGAAATATGTTAGAGAGAAAGGAAACCCCTCTTCCACATGTGTATATTTCCCACAGACCTGTACAGATTTCTATAATTCTATCCTTGTAGATATATTTGTTTGGCCATGGAAATTCAAAAGTTGGGAGAGTTCACCAAAAGGGGCAGTGGGAGACTACCCAAGTTACAAATACACCATTATAGATGGAGTTGTGCAAACTAATCCCTAAAGCCCCAGCTCAGAGTCATCAATGAAGATCAGCACCTATTCATTAAAGTCACGAGGGATCTGGATTAACATGTTTTCAAAAGGATTAAAACTATACCTCTGTTTCATTACCTGTGAAAATTAAAGGTTGGACAAAAGGAACTCTCAGTTCTGACATTCTGTAATGGCAGGGTTGGTGTGAGGCATAATAGGGTGCCATATTGTTCACATGATAATTGAATGGGAGGACAATTGAATTGATCGGTGACTTAACCAAGATGTCAAGGTTGAAAGACCTCATTAAATGCCATATTCATGATGCAACCTTACACATCCCCAACCATGAGGATTTAGATTTTAATTCATTCAGTTAATTAGCATGCGCTGAGTGCTTACTATATACCAAGGGTTTATGTGATAAGGAGGTTCTATTACTCCCAAGGGCGGCTCGAGAACATTTATGGAAACACTACAAATATAAGCTGGTCCTTAACCAGCAAGAAGGGTGATGGGTTTACTGTTGCTGCTATTGTTACCATTGTTATTTTCCTGGTTTTTTCAATCCTCATTTTCAAACATCATCTAGAAGCCAGCATTTATACCACCTGATTTGCAGACACGCCCTTAGAGGTACACAGTGTTATTCATAATAGCAACACTTTAGCAAATTCTTTCATACTGGGTTTAAGATCATTTCCATTTATTGTGGAGACAATCTTTCTAATCTCAAACAACCCTAATCTCCAGAATGAGTACAGGGAGGGGTGAACGAAAAAAACTGTAGGATAGGCAAATTTCATCCAAGACTTTTCCTTTCCACCTCCCAAGTCACCACTGCTCCTGGGACACACAGCCCAGGACTCTACCTGGTAATACCACTTTTCTTAACCAGCATTCTCTTACTGATGAACACCCAGCATTCAGATCCCAACGAGAAATGAACCTTTTTACCATTCCTTTTTTTTTTTTCTTCTCATCATTCTTTTTGAAGAGAAACATACCTCAGCTGGTTCATCTGATAAAGTTATGCCAAGTGGAATCTTTCCTACAGGATATGTGGCCTTCTCTAGATACCCCCACCTCCCCTCCCTCATGCCCGCACACTCCCAAGCCCACCTAGATGAGTGAATTAGCATATCAATGGGGAGTATTTTCAAACCTGTGAAAGAGACAGTCAGGGCTTTGGCGAAGTTGTAAGTAAAGGCTGGGGATAAGCAGCCCCTGAGTCTCTAACTAAAAGACATGATTTAAAAAAAAAAAAAAAAAAATCTGCTTGTCAATTTCTGCAAAAATTAAAAACAAAAGGGATGGTGGAGTCCTGTATCTGTGTAGGATATCTTCTGTCTTACCCAGAGAAATATAAGGAATAAAAGGGCAAAGGTATGTGCTAAAGTCCCATTGGCCGTGAGAACTATATGATGCACTTGTACTAATTACAATGATACTATTCCCAAGACCTCGAAAATACCCTTTTGCATCAATGGGAGTTAAGACATGGCGACCATGTCATCTGGAAAAGCATCATTCCTAAATCACACCGACTGCAGGTTCTCAATGTCCTGGGTGCCACATTTGGATCAAAATGATCAACTACAATTAAATAACATTTTCTGGGCCACAGAAATGAAATAGTCACAGATTTGATTGTTTCAACTTAAATAATGTATGAGGCAATCATGTATGCTCTTTAGGCTACAACAGTGGTTCTCACCCTGTGGGTCATGACCCCTTTGGGGGGTCGAACGACCCTTTCACAGGGGTTGCCTAAGACCATCAGAAAACACATACATAATTACATATTGTTTTTGTGATTAATCACTATGCTTTAATTATGTTCAATTTGTAACAATGAAAATACATCCTGCATATCAGATATTTACATTACTATTCATAACAGTAGCAAAATTACAGTTATGAAGTAGCAACGAAAATAACTTTATGATTGGGGGTCACTACAACATGAGGAACTGTATTAAAGGTTCGCAGCATTAGGAAGGTTGAGAACCACTGGGCTACAATTTTGTAGTGGAAGACTTAGGTTTATAGTGCCTTGGGGAAACCTATTGATTTTAAAGAATTATTGTTTCTCCCTGCCATGCAGCATGTACCTAAGTATGAATTCTATTTTTTACAACAAAAATAATGTATGGAGAAGTGACAGGCTGTTAGCAGTACATGTTTATTAAATATGATCTGAATTTCTGAGTTGTTCAGAATCTACCTCCTGCATAAGACTTTACCAACTCATTCACCCTCTCTCTAACCCACTCCTCCCATTTAAAAATATCATTCTAATTATTGCCCTTCTGAGGACATTCTTCACTTAATTACACACCTGTCACCTGTGAATCCTTGCGGGCAGGCCTGAGTCCCTGAGCACCATGGGTTACCTAATCTTAGCCAGAGAATTACTTGCTGACTGGTTATGTCAACTGATAGAACTCAGCACCAAGCACTGAAGGCAACTCTTTGGAGGGAAGACACACTTTGAGGGCTGCAGTGTGCCAGCAATTTCTGATTTTCACCAACATTGTTTGGATTGATGTCTGACAACTTGAGTGCAGACAAGAAACATAACCAAGCCCTAAATCCAAGAGAAGGATGGTCATCCTCTGCTTCAAAGGCTGAGACATGGAAGTTTGGGAGAAAGGGCAGGTCCAGACCTGACTATCCTATGGCAACTCTTAGAAAAATGGCTGTGAGTGTATGTAAATTGACAAACACCAACAATGGCCACAGAATGGCAGTGTAACTGAAGAGAGTCAAGACCTGTGGTGGTGTGGTCAACACAACTGAGAAGAATAATGGGGCAAAGACATCTGCCACCCTACCCCTAAAACCCTGTCACACAGCAGTGATAGCTGCAGGCTTAGGTCACCAAAGATCTTCGCTTCAGTGGATAGGGATAACGTATCCTGCAGAGTAACCTGGCTGGTGTTTTCCATGCCCAGGTCGCCTACAGCATTAGGCACCCAAGATATCTGTATTTCCACAGGGCCCATGGTCATGGTGATAGAATGGGGCTCCTCTACAAGCTTAACTGACTTTTTCATTTTTCCCCTCAATAGTATAGTAATCAGCAATGATTCCTAAACATCCTGCAGGTTTTTCAGTGATCATGGGAGGGAGTGCTTGAGGAAGGAAAGAAAGATATCCAACTAATAAGTAAGCTAACAACAAAGTCCTTTAATTTATATACAGAAAGAAAAAAGTATCCTAATTTTGTGCCCCACATTTGATGAGAAAGACCCAGGTTTCAGAATGAAATTATTTTACATTTTAATTGTCTAACTCTGCCTTCACTGATTTGGACTTCACCTTCCAGCCCAAGCCTCCTCCACACACACAGCACTTGCTTGTTTACACAGTTGTATTTACCGGTTGTTTACTCTTATGAAAAAAAAGATGTTTCTCTACATGATTGCATGTTACAGAGCTGACCTCTGGCCAGAAGACAACTGTCTACATCCAAAGCTTAATTCAAGGATTTCCTCCACGCTGCTTTTCCTTCCACACTGCCCTGGTCTGAGCTTTAGCATCTTTCTTCTGCACTATTGCCACAACCTCCAGTCGGCGCTTCTATGTCTTAGTGGGTCCCCTCCCTATTTCAGTCTGTCTCCCCCTTTTTCTCAGCATGCTGATCTGTACAAGCACCTCCCTTGCCAGTCAGTGACTGTCCAGGACCACCCCTGGTCTGTGGCCTCATTCCATACCCTTCCACACACACAAGTAATTCCCTGTGTCCCAGACACACCTGGCCCTTTCACTAATCTTGCTTTCCAGAGCCAGAAATAGCGTCCACCCCACCCTGATGCTGCCTGAGAAACCCCAGTCATCCTCCCGGGCTAGAAGGGAGTGCCCTTCTGTCCCTATTGTCCCATCCTGGTGACTCTGGTGTGATTGCTCCACCATGAAGGCTTCTGCCACTCCAGAGCCTGCACTGCAGGTGAGGCTGAGCCCTCCCCCACATGCAGGGGTGGGTCTCATCTGAGAGGTGAGGGTATCATAGCATTGCTCTCTGAGGAGGAACTAGAACCTGGAGCTTGAAAGCAGAGCTGAAGTGGAAAGACGTTGGTCTGGATGACAGAAGGTCCGCAGGGGCTGAGAGACAGCCTCCTGGTGGTGGGCTTGGTGTAGAGTTACCTCTCTTAGAGATGGGCAGGAAGTAGGGAAGCTGGGGGCCTACACAAGGGGTCTCTGAGGATGCACTGCTCTGTGGGGCTAACACAGCTTCTCAATGTGGGAGCCTGGAAAACTGCTTCAGAATCACCTGAGGTGCTTGTTTCAAAATGCTTATTCTTGAGCCCCGCCTTAGATAATAAATCAGAACCTAGAGATATGGGGCCTCAGAATCTGATTTCAACAATGCTCTCAGGAGATTCTCATGCACAAGAGGCATCTAGAATTCTTAGAATGAGTGATAAGGTTTCTTGTGACAAGACAACCCTTATCCAGCCTTTCTCGGGATTCTGCCCAGGCCATGCAGGTCACTGACATAAAAGACATGATTTTCATCAGTGAGTTGTGATGATGTGGCAAATGGTGCTGGAATCTGGGACACAAAGCTAGGAAGGCAGTCATTTGTTATGACAAGTTGAAAGGGTTGGCAGGGATGGGGTTGGGGAGGAAGCAAAGAGCAATTAGCAAAAGTCCAAGAAGCAAAGTGAGGATCAAGGTACCCATCCCTACCTGATAGTCCCTATCTGTGCTACAGATAAACACAGAAGGAAGCACCCGACATGCACCTGGTAAACAGGATAAACAGTAGATTCTCAACAGATGTCAACTGTCTCAGGATTGTTTCCTTTCATGCGCATTTTGCTGAACCTGGAGAAGGTTCTAAGGAAGCTCCATCAAGATGGGCACCATCCCAACCCACACATCTGGTGCTGAAAGAGCTATGTCAGGTAAGTGGGTGGAGCTCACTGGTCTCACTTGTAGATGATGCTCACTCAGATGGGGGTGCTCTTGGGCAGAGCATTGCTCCTACTTGCTAAAACCCAGTGCCCTGGCCATTGCAAGCCACTCTACCAAATATTCTTGTCTCCCCATCCTGAACTATGGGGGGTAAATCAGAGTAAGAGAATGCAACATGAGGTCCAGAAAAAGATGAACCTGTGAAATCCAAGATGAATATACTTAGAAGCAAGAGATAATGGTGTTCATCACAGGATGGGTCCTGGAGTTGTCTCCCAGCTTTCCTCAGTGCCAAGGGGCTTACATATCACAGGATGGGGGGTAAGAGTCAGAGTAGGTTTTCACTCCCCTCCTTATCTGCACTTCTTGGTGGCTGGGGCTCCCTTTGGCTCAGCACAGGGTGACCTGTAGGTCTTTCTAGGTGGTCCAAGAGTACCTCAAACAACACCATGTGAGGCTGAGCACCTTGAACACAAAATGTCCCCAAGCTGAGCTCATCTTCTCCCCTAAATTTGTTCCTTCTCCAACAGTGCCTTCTCTGAGTAATGGCATCATCATCTGGCTACTGACTCAACCAGAAACTTGACTCATGTTCCACTCTCCTCTCCCTCTTTCTCTTCTATCCCAACTATCCTGACAATGGGAACCCTCGTTTAAATATTATGGTTCTTTTCTGCTCCCCATCTCCATTCTCACTGACTGAGTTCAAGTCTTTAGCCTTTCTCACCGAGAACACTGCAATACCCTCCTGGCTGTATTTCCTGCTTCTAATCTTCCTCCTCTCTGATATATTTGCCCCGGTGCTGTCTTAGTAATTCTTAATAAGCAGGCTGACCATACCCCATCTCCTATTAAAAAGCCCTACTGTGTTCTCCATTGTTTATAGCATTGGTGTCAGAGGAAGATGCATGGAGCTTTGTCTTACTCTTCTGGCAAGAAGGTCCCTTCCTCTATGAAACAGCTCATTTCTATAAAGCATGCTTTTGAATGTATTGTTGGACTCCCATGATAAAAAGGTGGTGTTCAAGAGCAGCACTGTTCAACAGAAATGTCTGCAGTGATGATAACATTCTACATCTCTGCTGCTCAATGCAGTTGCCACTAACTACAAGCTGGGCCCTGGAAATGCTTAATTTCGCTAAGCACATATGGTTGGTGGCTATCATACTGGACAACAGTTTCAGAATCTATTTTAAAAAATAACTTGTGAGCTAAAATATGAGCTTTAAAGGCTAATCAAACTTAAAATGTGGAAAATCTCATTCCTAGGCGGCCACATAAAGCTCTGGGCTCTGAAAGGATTATGGACCAATTACAGATCAGTAGCACCCCCTGGCTCTCAGCAAAGGAAAATGCAAATCATTTGAGAATTGCCTCCAATATTCCCCCAGATTATTATCAACCAACTAAAAATTATCACTAGACATACAAGGAAATGAGCCATCATGAAAAAGGCCTGCAGAAACCAAAACAACAGATTTAGAACCCAATATTTTCAGCTATTGGAATCATCATATACAGCATATAAAATAATCATGTGTGAAATGGGTTTTTTTAAAGTTTGAGTCCCAAAAATGAACAAGTAGTAAGACCATCATATATGACCAGGCACACTTGAAAAGGAACCAAACAGAAATTTTAGAGATTAAGCATATAAGTATTGAAATTAAAAATTGAATAGAAGGTTAAACACTGTTGAAGAAAGAATTAGTTAGATAAAAGATAGATACAAAAAAGTTGCTGAGAATGAGGTATAGAGGTATAAGGAAATAGAAAGATTAATAGATATGAAAGATAGAATAAGAAGTTATATATCTATTTTAAGTCTCAAAGGCAGAAAATACAGAAAATGAATGAGAAAAAAAGAGCCAATAGCTGAGAAATTCCTAGAACTGATAAAATACATAAATCCACAGATTTTGAAAACATTATCTTATGAGCAGAACTGACCCAAGCAAAATTACAAAATATAAGGTTTTCTTCTCTGCCCCATCTATTCTTAGAAATGACTTTCTCATTTTCAAGGATCCTGACAAATTTCCAAATGCCCAGCTTTCCCACACTGCCCCCAGCCTATTCAAGTTCATACACACACCCTCATCCAAACCAGCATCTTTAAGACATCGGAGAATGATAGTGAAATGATCAGATAAACTAGCCCAGGCTTATGTATCTTTTAGCTAATGGGTTGCCTCTCTTATTAGATAAAGCTTTAAAATAACTTGACAGAAGTTCCATGAGGAGTGGTACAATTATTGGAATGCAAGGCACAGTGCCAGAAAAAGATTTGGAAGATAAAAAGACTCTAAGTCCTCAGTTCACCTGTTGGATCACTCTTGGATGAATTCCCAACTCACCCACATATAACATTATCCCAGAAAACAGACCTCATGTGTGTTATCAAAGTGAGGAGGATGCTAAGTAACATTTGATGATGTCTCTCAGAGCACCCCCAACCCTCTCAGTAGCATAAACAACCAATATCTAGGATAACCACTATACAGTATTCCTCCAGCCACGATTATTAGTTCAACAATGAATTCATCCCTTCCACAGATAGTTACTGAGCACTATACTTCAGGTGCTGTTGAGGGCACTGGACATTCAGCACACAACAGAAGAGACAGGACCTCTGCCTTCATGGACCTTACAATGGGGTGAGGAGCAGACAGTATATAAATGTCTCTTCATACAAGAATATATATGTATACATATATGCACATGTGTATGCATATCATGCGCATGGGTGCCTACAATGTGAGAATGGGTGGAGGAAAACTCAGGAGGCAGTTTGGGAGTCTGTTTTCATTGTCCAGAAAAGAGACCATGGAGTTTGGATGAGGATAGTAGCACAGAGAAGCGGGTGGCTTTGCGGGGTATCAGTATACTGTATTGTGTGGGGTGAAGAAGGGAAACTGTTGTGGGAAATTATGTGAGTCCTGTTTGGACCTCTGGGTGGATGGTGTGGCCATATACAATGAACGAGAACAGGAAAAAAGGAGCAGGTGAGTTCAGCTTAAGGTATCTGTGTCATACATAGGTGTCCACTGGGCAGTTGGCTATGTGGCTGGAACACAGAAGGGAGACTTAGGACATAAAAATTTGAGAAAGGTCAACATTAAGCTAGCAGTCACTGAAACCAGGAAATTGTATCAATCACAAAAGGGGCCCCAGAATAGAACTTTAAGGAATGTTAATAGGTAAAGGGCAAGCAGAGGGAGAGTTGCAGAGTGTTGTGTCCTGGCAGCAGGGGACAA
The DNA here is from genome assembly GCF_014108235.1 of Myotis myotis. Lineage (NCBI taxonomy): Eukaryota > Metazoa > Chordata > Mammalia > Chiroptera > Vespertilionidae > Myotis > Myotis myotis. The sequence continues at coordinate 49,349,776 of NW_023416401.1, forward strand.
AAGCACTTTAACAACGTCCTCAGAAAAGCAGGGTCAAGAGGTCTAGGGCACTGCTGAATTTTGTGTCTTAACAGTTGGGGACCTGGAGCCCCACTGTTGCAGTGTGACAAACAGCGCCATCTAGTGGACAGTAGATGAATAGACGAGAGAAGACCGATTTTCTTGATTGGTAATCACCTTGATTTGGAGGTGAGGTGAACCTCAGAGATAATAGGTATTTTACGGGAGAAGCATAGGCCACTAGGACTAAGTCTGATTCCCCACTAGGTCTAAGTCATGTCAGTTCTCTACTGAGAGAGCTGGACTAGTACCTGGCTAGTCAGCTCCCAAGCCTCATTATGCTCTACTGCTCGCCAAGGGGACTGCAGGTCAGAGAAAGCACTCAGACCCTAAGGAACTTGTGACGGAGGTGTCCCTGGGGTCTCCCTGCTCTTTAGGGCTTACACAGGGCTTGGATGAAATCCCTGTTCTCTGTCCTGAGGCTGTCCAACACCTTCCCAAGGCCGCTGTGAATTCCCAGACACTTCTGGTTCCCGAATCTTCCTCCAGTGAATCCCCATCCACAATTCTATCTTTTAATGCAGTTTTTTATCTCAGCCTTGTCGTCAACCCAAGCATGGAACAAACCTTCTCTGTGGTTCCAGGGTTAAGATCATCAAGAACATTTCACCTGAGGCCAACATGCAGGTGGAGGAGAACTGGACATTACCAAGCCCTTTCCCCAGCAGTGTTTTAACTATTCCACCATATCACATGGGTTTCTCTTCTCTTCTCCTTCTTCTCTAACATTTTCAGGGAGAAAACCATTTTTTCACATTGTCTTTTATAAAGAGTGTGACCATATAATTAATCTTCCAAACCAGGACACTTTTGAAAATGACAAGGGTACCAAAAATAATTAAACGTGTAGATATAGATGATATAAATGGGTCTAGATATAGATATGGATGATATAGTTATATGAAATCTTTACTTGACTAATAAATTGGTTTTATTTTATTGAAAGGCCTTTAAATGGTCCTATACAAATGGACAAAGAGGTGGCTTGAAGAAATGGTCTCTAAATAGAGATAAAGAGACTGTACTTGTTTTGGGTAACCGAATCCTGTACCTTTCAGTTGCATTTTGTTCACTATCAGTTGAAAGTCTCCAGTCAAAGCATTTAGGAACAGAGCACCATAAAACCTTAGCTTTTGGTGCTCTTTTTGTATAGGACCATTAAAATGGTCCTATACAAAAACTATTTTCAAAAATAAAATTCTCTTAAAAATAGCATGTATCTGTGCACACTAAGTAAAATGTGAGAAAGGAAAAAACTTCCTTGAATTGATTAAACATTAAAAATATAACAGACATGAGCAGAATAATTATAGTTGGCTAATTTAAACAGTTTTAGTACTGGTCTCTAAATCTGTCTCACTATCATTTCTCTGAAGAATGTAGTTTTGCAATATTATGTATTATTATTTTTTATTTATTTAAATATCTTTTTACTTATTTTAGAGAAGGGAGAGGAAGGGAGAGATAAAAACATCCATGAGAGAAACAAGCAACTGCCTCCTCCATACCCCCTACTGGGCATCAAGCCAGCAACCCTGGCATGTGCCCTGGCCAGGAATTGAACCTGTGACCTTTTATTGCATGGAACAAAGCTCAATCCTCTGAGCTACACCAGCCAGGCATGATGTATTGATTTTAATTCTTTCATAAAACTGCCAGAAATTGTCTTCAAAGTTGCATTTAATGATTAATAAAGTTGAAATTATTAAGAAAATAGTCTCTCTAGAGGTGCTGGAATACCCGGTGAAGCTCAGGGTAAATTCTGCTGCATGAGGGTTATTCTTGATTAGAAATTCCTGTATTTCAATACTTAAAGAATCTAGTTTCAACAGTGTCACGGGTACAGTCTCTTTATCTCTATTTAGAGACCATTTCTTCAAGCCACCTCTTTGTCAAATAGTTCTCTCTATTCATGAAACTTTGGAACATTTCACCATATTTAGATTGTGCAAAAAGGAGGGTCTCGTTTTATTCTATTCTGGGCAATAAATATAAATCCATTCAATTCAAAAAAGCAATTTCTGTCAGAAGATTCTTTCCACAAATTGAGATATTCTAAAGTGCATTTATAGAATTTCAAGCTTAAATCTTGTGCACATTTAAGCAACTCTCGTTCTTAAATTTGTTCCATTTCCCCCTTTCTTTTTCAGTAATCAATTTAAAACGTCTTCCTATGAGTTTTGTTTTCAATAGTTGTAAATAGCTAAAAGCACCAAAAGCTAAGGTTTTATGGTGCACTGTTCCTAAATGCTTTGACTGGAGACTTTCAACTGATAGTGAACAAAATGCAACTGAAAGGTACAGGATTCGGTTACCCAAAACAAGAACAGAACCTTTTTCTTCTTTTAATTAAATTGATTGGGGTGACATTGTTCAAGATGAACATATAGGTTTCAGGTGTGGGTTTCTATGTTACAAGATCTGTATATTGCCCTGTGTGTCCATCACCCAAAGTCAAATCTTCTCCTATCACCTTAAGACAGAACCTTAAGACTATTGTAGGATATGAGTTGATTTACAACATAATTTTTTGAAGATTCAAGCATTTCCAAAATCCAATGTATGATGGCCTCACAAATACTCTGTGATTACTCTGTGTGTACATTTCAAAATGTATAAATTTTTGCAACTGCAACTCTGATTTTGGCAGAGTAGCACAATATATTTGGACACAATTATGAGTTTTATGAACACCACCATCTTTTCCAACTCTATTGTTTTTCATAAGAGTTTTTATTTAGCAAAGAAAATTATTTTCATTATAATACTGAAGTCACTAAAGTTTCTATTTATGTTATCACTATAAAAAGTAATAATTTTATCTTTAATGTTGAACCTTTTAACTAAATTTACTATTGAATTCATAATAATGTCAGATGTTTTTCATTTGATGAACTAAAATTCCAAAAGCTTTATGAACCAGACAAGAAAAAGGGAACCACTATTAAAATTAACATAAACCATTTTCCATTTGAAACAGCTCATGACAGTGATATATAGCTGACATTGTCAACTGTTTGGGGCATTCTTCTTCTAATGGAACAACACATCTATAGCTATTGCTCTGCTTGACCCCTGTGCATGAAAAACTTAGAATGGAAAACAAGTTAACTAATTTAGAAAAGCAGTCACATGATATCTGAATGAAAAATGACACTTCCCAGCGTGCTGCATAACAGTCCCTTCTCAATGTGATATATATATATATATATATATATATATATATATATATATATATATATATATTTTCAGTTGTGGATACAGTGGAATGTTATTCAGACATAAAAAAGGAAATCCTGCCTTTTGTGACATGAATGGACTTTGAGGGCATTGCACTAAGTGAAATAAGCAGCTTCCATTCTCACAAATCCCTCATACACATTGCACCTATCAACGAGGCCTAAGGTAAGCTTCTCTGCTTTGCTTACACTGTGCTCTCCTTGTTTCTTCATTAATTAGTGCCTGCCCTCCTTTAAGATTCAGTCCAAACCCTGGAGTATCCCTCAGGGTGAGCTAAGGACCCTCCCTCCGTGCACTCTAATTACCTCCTTTCTGCTCGTTTGCTGAATGACCATGACCTCTGTGTCTAATTCATGTTTTGTTTTTCATTCCCCACATTTTGGCCAGTGTCTAACACAGTTAATGTTTATCTAATGAATTAATGGATAAATGAAAGATTAAGTTGATGAAAATTGTCTTGACAACTTTGTGAACAAGATGGAGATAGGAAATAATAGTCTAGTTAGGTCATTTCATAGTTAGGTAGGCAAACAGCTTTGCCTATTTATGTCCTATATAATTTTATTTAATGAAGAAATAATTCGTTATTGAAGCTGAAGTGCTTAAGATGATTGAAAACAGCATTGTCAAGTTTGTTTGCTACCTATTGTAACTCCATTATTGGTGCTTATGTTCCCACTTGAAGGAATGTTAGGGCAAAGAGAATCATGCTTGGAATGGGCTCACATTTGTCAACTCACAAAGGCTGACTCCAGCCAGCAACTTGGCAATGGCGCCTCCCCAAGGATGGGGAAACCTGTTCTCCACCTGGAAAGCCATTGACCTAATTACTCTGCCCATTTAGTTCCTGCTTTCCCCTAAGTCAGCAGAGAAGGAGAATTAAGGGCCTGGGAAAACAGGTCATCCCAGTGCCCCACAACCTGCCTTCAGTGTTTGGTCAAACTTTGCAATCAACACCAGCCTCTTGAAAAAGGAAAGAATGCCTGTTTATTCAGGTGCAGGGAGCAAAGTGCCCAGCTCCCACCATGTCTAAGCTTTGGTCCTTAGGCATAAAACTACCTTCATCCATGTGCCCTCCTTAAGAAGTGATAGAGTCCTAGCCAGTTTGGCTCAGTGGATAGAGCATCAGCCTGTGGACTGAAAGGTCCCAGGTTCTATTCTGGTCAAGGGCACATGCCCGGGTGGCAGGCTCAAGCCCCATTAGAGGTGTGTAGGAGGCAGTCAATCAATTATTCCCTCTCATCATTGATGTTTCTATCTCCCTGCCTCTTTGAAATCAATAAACATATATTTTAAAAAATAATAAGTGATATAAGTAGAGATGGTGTGGAAATGATCCCTTTTGGAATGTGAGTTGACTGAAGAGGAGGCCAGGATAAAACCAAGGAATCGAGTTAGGTCTCAACTCATTATCACAGCAAGCAGGATGCTCACTGCAACAGTCCCAGCTGTTACAGGTGCTCAGCATGCTTACAGAGATTTCCCTGCACACTAGCCCACTCCCTAGATAGTTATGTCTCCATAAGCATGACTATTTCTCATCTGCTCACTTGTCCCTCTCCCTCCCCACCACCCCACACACACACCAGGGCCAGGGATCAAACCTGCAAGCCAGGTACATGCCCTGGAGAGTGGAAGGGAGGGAGGAAAAGAGAGACTGAGAAATATTGATATGAGAGAGACACATCAATTGATTGGTTGCCTTCTGCACGAGCCCTGACTAGGAAGGGAGATTGAACCTGAAACCCAGGTATGTGCCCTTGACTGGTGCTGATGCTCTAACCACCAGCCAGGACTATCTACTTTATATATATATATATATATATATATATATATATATATATATATATATATATATATATATATATATATATATATATACACACATATATATATTTCAGAGAGGAAGGGAGAGGAAAAGAGAGATGGAAACATCAATGATGAGAGTGAATCATTGATCAGCTGTCTCCTGCATACCCCTACTGGGGATCGAGCCCACAACCCAGGCATGTGCCCTGACCAGGAACTGATCTGTGACTTCTTGGCTCCTGGGTCATAGCCAGGATGCCATAACGCATCACGACCGGACCATTAGCATATTAGCTCTTTATTAGCTCCAATCAGCACGAGGCTGTCTGCTCAAGCCACTGGGCATTTCTCCAAAGACGGGGTGGAAGTGGGGAGGAGCCCAGAGGAGGCAGGACCATCCTATGCTGGGGAGGGCGGGGGTGAGAGCCCGTAGTGCCCCCCTCACCAGTCCTTTGCCATCCACCGCTTGCACTCAGAGCACCCCGACACCCACCTGCCAGAGGAAGGAGCACAGTGCGGCAGGTGGGAGGCTTCCACGCTCTCCTCCGGCTCCATGATGGGCAGAGCCACCACGTTGCTCTGGAGATGGGGCGGAAGAGGGGAGGCGCCTGGAGAAGGCAGGACCAGCCCAAGGCGACTCAAGGATGGGCAGCGCCGTGCAATTTCGCGCACTGGGCTCCTAGTCTTGTATAACTGAAACTTTATATCCCCATTTCCCCCCCCTCCCTGCTCCTGGCAACTGCCATTTAACTCTGCTCCATGGGCTTATGGGACAAATGAGGAGGCTCCGTCTAGGCTACATAGATATGGCAAGGGACATGCCTACAAGTATCTTATCCCTAGTGGAGAGTGAGGCCATCTACTTTTTCTGTTCTAGGACTTGGATCAAGAACAGTGGTTTACTTTCAGTAGGACACTTTGTTCTCCTCACTTGAAAGGACTCACAAATTGAGGCAGCTGCTATTGTCCAGGTGGAGGACAGAGACAGGGAGGAAGCCATTGAACAGGGAAATGTCCATCTATTCAATCTTTCACATCAGTGGGGTGGGTGGAGGGCAAGAATGTTGTAGAAACCAGTTCAAATACCTAAAACTAAAAAAAAAAGGAAGCCTTTCAAATCTGGTGGGAATAGCAAATGCCATACAGTTGACTGAATATGACCCCTAGGGAAAAGCTCAGAATTGCAGAAAACGTATTAGACTTAATCAGAAATGTTTGAAAAGTAAACACTCCTCGAAAGTTTGCTTATTCTATAAATATTTAGCTAAGACTTATCTTTATCTACATTCATTGTCTTGTATTTAACCTAATATTTCATTTTTAACATAAACAGAAGTAAATCTGCCCTTGTAGGTAAATGGTTAGTTCACCCAGTAAAAAGTTTTAATGTAATCAAGTACACAGAGATTAAACCTGTGGGCTCTGGAATCAGAGTCGGAGGTTAAACCCTAACCACACAACTCAGCCATGTGTGCTTAGCAAGTTTCTTCATGTCTCTCCTCTCAGTGCCCTCCACCTCAGGCAGGTCCTCGTGGGACTGTTGTGGAAACTGAATTTGTAATGTGTCATGCTGGCAGTGGGGTTGAGAAGATTCCTAGTTGAAAAAGTAATCATTACTAATAATTATTTTAAGATAATATTATTTTTTGAAATCAATAATTATCCTATCTAATAATAGAGAAACATGGTAATTAACCGTAACTTCGCTACCCTTCCCATTGGCTAATCAGCGAGATATGCAAATTAACTTCCAACCAAGATGGCGGCCTGCAGCCAGGCAGCTGAGGTGAACAGGAGGCTTGCTTGCTCCAGTGATGGAGGAAGCCAAGGTTCCCCGCCTGCCGCTGCTGGGCTCTGAGCTTGTACTCTAAGAAACAGTATTGCAATTATAGAAGCTAAACAAACCCAGATACCTGCTTTCAGCAGCCGAGGTCTCAGAGCTGGAGCCGAGCCTCAGAGCTAAAGCCAGCTCTCAGTTCCAGTGACAGCCATAGAAGGTAAATAAATCCCAGAATTAAAAATAAAGAAAAAAAGGAGAGGTAGGGAGCTTCAGTCACCTGCCAGCCTGAAAACGGCCCTCAGCCCCTCACCCAGACTGGCCAGGCACCCCAGTGGGGACCCCCACCCTGAAGGGGGTGTGACCAGCTGCAAACAGCCATCATCCCCTCATCCAGGCTGGCCAGGCACCCCAGTGGGGACCCCCCCCCCCCGAAGGGGGTGTGACCTTCTGCAAACAGCCATCATCCCCTCATCCAGGCTGGCCAGGGACCCAAACGGGACCCCCACCTTGAAGGGGGTGTGACCAGCTGAAAACAGCCATCAGCCCATCATCCAGGCTGGCCAGGCACCCAAGTGGAACCCCCACCCTGATCCGGGACACCCTTCAGGGCAAACCAGTCAGCCCCCACCCATGCACCAGGCCTCTATCCTATATAGTAAAAGGGTAATATGCAAACTGACCCTAACAGCAGAAGGACTGGGAATGACTGGTCACTATGACACACACTGACCACCAGGGGGCAGACGCTCAATGCAGGAGCTGCCCCCTGGTGGTCAGGGCGCTCTCACATGGGAGGAGCTCTGTCCAGCCACAAGCTAGGCTGATGGCTGCCAGTACAGCGGTGGTGGTGGGAGCCTCTCCTGCCTCCTCAGCAGCACTAAGGATCTCTGACTGCAGCTTAGGTCTGCTCCCTCTGGCAAGTGGGCATCCCCTGAGGGCTGCAGGGCTGCCAGAGGGATGTCTGATTGCCATCTTAGGCCCAATCCCCTGGGGAGTGGGCCTAAGCCAGCAGGTGGTCATCCCCTGAGGGGTCCCAGACTGCGAGAGGGCACAGGCCTGGCTGAGGGACCCCCCCTCCCACCCCCCACCCCCGAGTGCACAAATTTTTGTGCACCGGGCCTCTAGTTATTTAATAATAAAAGATAAAACAATAAATAACAATCCATGAGAAATAGAAATAATAGTAACCATTAATAATAATAATTAAGGAAAACCACTTTGGAAAACTCCTTGGCAGTATCTACCAAAGCTGAATATTTGTATCACGTATGACTCAGTAATCCCATTCTGAAGTAGGTGTGTGTATGTGTGTATGTGCGCGTGCACGCGCACGTGTGTGTGTGTGTGTGTGTGTGTGTGTGTGTGTGTGTGTGTAGATAGATAGAGGCAATATTTTTATAGCTCCAACTTTGTTAGGACCATTGCAAGGCAGCTCTGATGTTGACAACTTAGCCTTGGCCACTGCCATCATCAGACCACCTGGACACCAGTGCTCATCACACAACCACAATTTCGATCTGAACTCCTGCTTTTTCCTGCAGGTTCCACAACCACTCTGAGCCCCATGTGCATCATTTTGTTTTCCTTCCATAACCAATGAGCACATGCCTCTCCTTGTGGGCTCCCTTCCCCCACTCTGTCCATCCACATGGGACTGAGGCTCCAGGCCCTTCCAAAATCCCACTTCCTCCTCAGTGCTTTCTGGGCCTAGCCATCTGAGTCAGAAGTCTGCTATCTGCCAGTGACCACCAGGTAGCCTGGGCTCTCAGGGCAGGAAAGAGGACCTACTGTTCTTGATGTCCTGCTGGGGAGGAGCACAGGGCCAAGGTGGTTTGTCTTCTCTTTTGTTTTGTTTTTTCCTGAAGAACAGGGACAAACTGATTGTTTTGGCAACAATGGTGTCCAGGGGGCCTATGTGATATAAGACTTTAAAGCCATCCAGAGGAGCCTGCCCCAAAGGCCATAAGTCATAGAGCAAGGAGTGTGGGCTTTAGGGTCAGACAGAGCTGCGGCCAAATCCTGCTGTTTACCAATTTGGTCCTTTATCAACTCCTTTGAGCCCATATTTCCTCATGAAATAGATGAATAGATGAACTAGCCCCTATCAGTAGGGTTATTGTGAAAATGAGCAAATGGAGTAACGTCCATAAAGCACCTTTACATGCCGGGAGCCGGTCCATCCTTGCTGTTTCAAAGGACCTGGCATATATGGCATACTGTCCTTAAAATGTTTGCTCACCTTCTTGGCACTATGTGTTTTAACCAAGGTGTCTCTGAGAACGGTTGTTTCCCCAAGTATGGATTTTCCCCTGAAGTTAGGGAGGGAATAAAACCTCTTAACTAAGTGCCAGGCGGGTAATTAATCACTTTAACTATGAACAATCATGCTTAAGCTACATAATCTTTACTCCCTGGAATGGAGATAAGAAACGCCCTAACCTTTGTAATAGAGATTGATAGGATTGAATCAACTGGTATAAATACAGATGTAATAAGACAGCAAGAGACAGAACTTAGAATACGGAACCGAGAGAGACAGAACCTAGGCACAGAACCTACACAGAACGTTCTCTAGAGACAGAAGAACTTCGCTGGAGAGAACATGGCAAAAGATCCTGGACAGAAACTGGCCTCAGAACCTAGAGACAGAACCTAGCGAGAGAACATGGCAAAAGATCCTGGACTGAACCTGACTACAGAAATTGGCAAGAGAACCTGACTAGAACCTGGTAACAGAACCTGGCTGGAGAACCTGGAGAATCTAGCAAGAGAACATGGACACAGAACCTGGCTGGAGATACTAACCAGAACTTCGCTGGAGATCCAGAGCAGAACTTGGCTGGAGAACCTGGCTGGAGAACCTAGCAAGAGAACATGGACACAGAACCTGGCTGGAGATCCTGGCTAGAGATCCTGGCTAGGCTGCAGATCAACTGAACGCTGTCACCATGTCATTCCTTCTTCGCCGACTCCGTCCACACCTTTGGGGACCCCTGGACCCACTGGGGTTGGACCCCAGCATTTACATACACCATCTGGCCCTCAAAAGACGCTCTACAAATGGACCTAATCAGGCAGTTATATCTAGAGATGTTTTGGTTGACAGAAACGGACTACCAGAATGAGATGAATCTTTGAGAATTCCAAACTAGAGAAGGCATAGAGGAGAGAGGAATTCTTCCAGGTACATTCAGTGGCCATCTGTCAAGGGTGAGTGACAGTTGGAAAATGAGGGCATCAAGCACAGAGGTCAGAGCCAGAGCTCTGGGCTCAGTCGGACAGAGGTCAAACCTAGGCATCAGCTTCCATTAGCCCTATGACCTTGAGCTGATTATACAGCTATTCTGTGTCTCAGTATCCTCACTTATAAGACAGTGTCACGGTTTCCTCCGCATATATGTGCTGTGATGAGTAAATGAGACAATGTCCTTGCAGCCAGTTTGTTGGCAGACTGGACTGGCAGAGTGCTAAGAAATGCAGCTAAAGTCTTTGTTTCCAGGCCCTTCCAGACCCATTCTGCTGCATTGCCTCCCCATCTCCTGGACCAAATCCCCTTAACTAAATGCCCTCCAGTCACTTTCATGTATCAACAAAGACATTTTCAGAAGTGAAGAAGCCCAGAATTCTTTTAAATCAGAACGTCATTCCTTTTTTTATTTTATTTTATTTATTTTTTCAGAGAGGAAGGGAGGGGGGAAGAGAGATAGAAACATCAATGATGAGGGAGAATTGTTGATTGGCTGCCTCCTGCACGCCCCCTACTGGGGATCGAGGCCACAACTTGGGCATGTGCCCTGACCTGGAACTGAATCATGACCTCCTGGTTCATAGATCAACATGCAACCACTGAGCCACTCGGTCGGGAAGAACGTTCTTTTGATTGAGAGCGCCTCCATCCACCACAGCCGGTTCGGGCTCACAACCCCCCAGGGGAATGGAAGTGGAGGTGGCTTCCTCACCATTTATGCACCTTGCTCTTCCTCTCCTCCTTCCACTGGGCCCGACTTGTGGGGCCAGGAAAGGAAGGAGAGGTGAGGGGTAAGGACCTTTCTTACCCCTGCTGGAATCCAGTATCAAATATTAACTTCTTCATGGGTGTTCTTGTGGGGTCCTTGGAGACCCCACACCCCTCCGGGGCAGAGTTTCAAAATCACCAAGCCTGGCTGCCTACACATCTCAGTGTAGTGAAGCAAGCAGGGACCTGCCTCTCCAGGCTGTTCTCCTTGCTCTGCTTTAGGCTCCCCTCCAGCCAGCATCTGTCAGTAGAATCCTAGGTCTCTCAGTCACCCACTATTGGTGTTGTGTGATTATTCCTGTTCCAGGCATTGTAGGGTGTTCAGCAAAATTCTTAACTCTACCCACTAGATGCCTGTAGCACCCTCCCCCTAGTTGTTACAAAAATGTCCCCGGACATTGTCAAATGTCCCCTAGGGAGCAGAATTGGCCTTGGTTGAAAATCAATGGATTAGACTATCCCAAGCAAGAGTTAACAAAAAAAAATTCAGTGCTTTTAAATTCCAGGAGAGACTTTATGCTCCATGAACACTTGGCTTAAAGAGACACTATCTCCCCTCTAAATACTCACTAAGCTTTTCAGTTCTCCCTACTTCCCGTTTCATAGCTTAGAGAAGGGGGAGAAGGAGCCAAGAGTGGTTTGGGCCACTCCCAGCCATCATGCACAAATGGTCTTTTCTTGTTAGAATGCAGGGCATTTGTTACTTTTGGTACTCAACATTTATTGCAAGGGAGGACACATTCTATTTGGGCACACTTTGGGGACTGGAAAATGACTATGTTGAATATTTGATTCAGGGAAACTATAAGTAATTTAAAACAAATATACATGGCATTAAGGAAAATATATTTAATAAGAAAACATTTTAAGCATATACAGCTTACTTGATAAAATTATATTTTGAGGCTGGACCTAAAGGCCTCCATTTCATGATATACTTGTATGTAGCTGAAAGTCCTTCTAGACTCCCCTGGGCCTTGACCCCAGGATGAAAGAGGATGGGAGGAGGAAGCAAGAGCTAGTGGGCAGAGAGAAAGGAAGACAGGAAAAAGGGGCAGTAATTATTCTTATTCTATATCAATCCCTCAAAAAATTGTTTATGTAAAGGAATGCTTTTATAAATAGATGGCTTGGTTTTATTTCAAAATAGTAAATCTAACTTTATGGAGAAAAAAACAAGACATGTAGTTTAATAATATTTTATTGTCAATAGCATAAAAGAAATTTTATATTGATCCTTTGGAGCAAGAAGACAGTGGAACCTATTTACAAGGAAGAGATGGGGATGTGTTGTCACAAAATCTTCGTAAATGTGCTCTTTTGATAGTGAATTAATGTGAACTTGTAATATAGATAACTTATCAGATCAACTTTTAAAATTACTATTAATGCAAGTGACTGACTAGCTATCTATAGTAACTAAACCCACAGTCTTAGAAAAAGTATGTCAAAGCCACGTGAGCACTTCAATAGCTTTAGTTACATTTTCTAAAGATGTAAGTTTCATACCCTTCTCCACTACCACATTAGACAAAGAGGCAAGCTCCTTCAACGCTCATAAAACTCTTTTATTGGCTACCGTGAGGGTCCCTGTGCTTTTTAAGGCCCTGGCTGTCAAACATCCAAAACCTTGCTGAGTCAGAAGCCCCAGCCATCAGTCTGTCCCCAACCAAATGACCAGGTGGTCATTCTATCAAAAGTGAAAATGAATTAGATCTGCCCTTCCTTTGAGGGGCTGCACATCAGCTATGCTAGGTCTGCAATTCCTTAGCCAACATTCCAAAGTCTCAAAACGTTCTAAAAACAAAGCCTGTTCACGAGCTGGTGTCATACCCCATTTGTCAGCAAGACCTTTATCCATTTTGTGTCAATATTATACATTTTATGGCAGGAACATCAAGGGAATGACTTCTATATAGGATGTTGTTTCAGACTCTTTCAATGGACTTCCATAACATACAGTTTGTGCAACATATTATCTTTCTAAAAGCCCCCAAAGTCAGAGCTTGAAGAATACATTTGTCCCTCAGGGTTTAGCATAAGGAGCTGTGGACCTACAGTAGCCTGACCATGTGCTCACATTTCACTGGAACCAGGAAAGTTTGTCAGATCCCATAAACCACCGTTTGTTTAGCCTTTCAGGGAAGTGAGAACATCTGGAACATTCTGTATCCCAATGAAGGAAGGCAAAGCTCTTTATAGGAATTTTCTTTGTGAACAACTGTATACCTGCCCATAACCCTAGATAGTGTAACAAATAATGAATACATATTTTCTTTTCCTTCAAAGTATTGTCTTTGATGGGAGGAAAGGGGCATAAAAGAAAAGATTGGGAGAAAAAGGCCTATTAGTGTGAGGGCTACATAGGACAAGCACCAAGGCGTTCCTCCTCCAGCAATATTAACAAGTTATCATATTTATAAAGGGATTCTCTGGTTGTAGAGTTTACAGAAAAGCCAGGTGGGACTTAACCTGGGCTCTGACACTTAAGGAGAACAGAACTTGCCAAAGAAAATGATGTTTCGAGTTTTGTTGTGCCTGACAATGTAAATAAATGGGTGGTCAGCCCTGAATTCATCTTTGTGTTGCAGGATTCTTGATCCCGGCACCTCTATGGAATCCCCACCATCTTCGCTTATCTCTAAGCACACTCTGTGAATAACCTTGGAGAGCGCCACTCCCTTGGTCTCTGACATTCCAGAGAAATCAGATGTACTCTCATCAAAGGTACTTTTCAGCCCTAGGTTTTCCAGACTAGCCTTGGGATCAATCATCTTTTCCACCTTAAATTTTGGAATGGATAGTTTGACTTTGGTATTGGCCATGGTGCTGGGATTGGTCCACTGCAAGAGCGTCTCTGAGTTGAGTTGTTTTTCAACCTGAAGGGCAAAAAGGAGAGGAAATTATTGTTTTTACTTCCTATGGTAAAAGACCCTACTTGATGCAAAACAGGTGAGCCCAGTTTGGAAGAAATACAGAGGGACCATCAAAAATGGAATCAGCCCTGCAGTTTGGGTGTGTGACTAGTTTCTCTTTTAAAAGGTCTTCCACCTAGCATTGGTCTCCACCCCACCCTACAACTGTGGTCCCTTTGAACTGCAATTTATGAGGGCAGTTCTTTGAAGCTGTAGAGTAGCTTTATGGAAATAAATGCATGGATTATGGTGTTGCATAAGTAATAGTGAAACAAATACAAAATCAGAAGTGTTTTCATATATAATACTAGAGGCCTGATGCATGAATTTGTGCATGGGTGGGGTCCAGCCGGCCCGTCCTGATAAAGGCCAATTGGCCAGCTGGCCGGGGGAGGGGCCACAGGCAGTTGGCTGGCTGGCCCTGCCCCTGGTCAAATTCCCAAACTCCCGAACTCCCGAGGGGACAATTTACATAGTAGCCTTTTATTATATAGGATTTCTCAAATGCTTATTTTTATTTCACTACTAGGAAATCCAGAACAATCATGTACTCTGCTTGACATCAAATTTAATAACTCAAATTAAAACTAGGGTAAATTCTTTTTAGAATGAAAATTTGAACTGTCTATGATCATTCTTTAGGAGAGTAGGCAATGAATGCATCCATTTCAGTTGTTTATTTTTTAAGATATATATTTATTAAATCATCCTGCTATACACTAAAGTGGGCTCACGTGTTTTTAAGTATCTTACAATTTTGTTTCATTATACCTCAATAAATCGAAAAAATAACAGGTTATGTTCTTAATCTGCATAAAAGCTAAATATTCATCTGTCCTAACAAGAAACCTCCATATCTATACTGTCCAATACAGTGGCCAATACATGGCTATGAAAAGCACTTAAAATGTGATCAGTAAGAATTGAGAAATGCTTTATGTGTAAAATACACAGCAGATTTCCAAGACTTATTACAAAGTATGTAAAATATCTCATTAATAATTTTTATAGCAATTGCATGTTAAAATGATAGTATTTTGGAAATATTGGATCCAACAAAATATTTTATTTGTAATGAGAGATATGAAATAAAGCATAATATGGTTTCATCTTAAAATTGTTCATTGAGCCCAGTCCGTGTGGCTCAGTAGTTGACCTATGACCCAGGAGCCAAGAAGTCACAGATCAGTTTCTGGTCAGGGCACATGCCCAGGTTGTGGGCTCCATTCACCAGTAGGGGGCATGCAGGGGACAGCCAATCAACAATTCTCTCATCATTGATGCTTCTATCTCTCTCTCACCCTCCCTTTCTTTCTGTAAAAATCAATAAAACAATTTTTTTTTAAGTTCATTGAGCACATCTTAACTTGCTCCTTTCATTCTATCATATGAAAAAAAAAACCTATGTGGATATTTTTTTTTTTAATAATTTTTTTTTAAATATATTTTATTGATTTTTTACAGAGAGGAAGGGAGAGAGATAGAGAGTTAGAAACATCGATGAGAGAGAATCATCGATCAGCTGCCTCCTGCACATCTCCTACTGGGGATATGCCCGCAACCCAGGTACATGCCCTTGACCGGAATCGAACCTGGGACCTCTCAGTCCGCAGGCCGACGCTCTATCCACTGAGCCAAACCGGTTTCGGCCTATGTGGATATTTTAAGTAAGTAAAGTGGGAGACCGCTGAATAATGGCTGATGGAGAAAATGAGAGGAAAGCATGAAGTGGAGTAAAACAGAGAGACCGGTGAGTAAAAGAAGAATGGAGATGGACTTAGAATTCAATGGTAGGGCAAGCATAATGATAGCTGCAGTAACAGATAAGATATGACTAAGTTAGATCAACCTTAGAAAGTGAGGGAGTCACTGAGGCATGACTGACAATACAGCAGGCGACCCCTAGGTTCCTCAAAGATTCCCTCCTTCTCCCTGGCCAGTGCAGGCCCAGGTGGATGGAAGCTAGGAAGCCAGCAGGGAGTGAGGGAGAACAGTGGGCCACAGGAGCAAGCTGACCAGCAGAGGGAAAGCTACATCCTTCACAAGCAGGTAAAACAAGGCAGAGGGCACTTTGGTGCTGCCCACCCACCTCCTTCCTCACCTTCTCCAGACCCGTGGACTCATCCTCCACGTCCTTGGGCAGCAGGATGAGCATGCTGAGGTGCTTGTTTTGAAAGGGGAGCTCTATGACCTTACAATTGATACTCTCAATGTTGCCCATGCAGAACATGGCTTCCAGATTCATCATTTGCACTGGCTTGGTGTCCGTCTGGAAGAGGAGAAGAAACCTGGGCTGCTTGCTTTTTCATTCACGCGTGTATATATAGAGATATATATCTTATTTTCCTCCATAAAAGAAATGACTTACGCTTTTATATGTACACATACATATAAATACATCACACACATATGCACACATATATAGACACATATCTATACACACACACATGTATATGCATTCATTTGTTCTTGTTATAATAAAAATAGAACACATCAAATATTTGTTCTCTCTCTTTGTTGGAGGGGGAAATTAAACTAATTAGGCCTTTTTATTCTTAGGTTAGT
The DNA here is from genome assembly GCF_014108235.1 of Myotis myotis. Classification (NCBI taxonomy): domain Eukaryota; kingdom Metazoa; phylum Chordata; class Mammalia; order Chiroptera; family Vespertilionidae; genus Myotis; species Myotis myotis. The sequence goes on from NW_023416401.1 coordinate 49,366,160, forward strand.
AATACAAAAATCTGTGGTGTGTATCCACCTTTGTTAGAATAAACACTACCCTAAACTTTTAATACTATTACATCATCAATTTAGTCTAATCCTTAAAGGAGACACCACAAGACATGAGGAGAAGCTTAGTAAAGTCACTCAGAAAGTTCAGGGGCTGACAAAAGCAAGTCAAAGGAAACAAAGGAAAAGTAATGACCTTTGCACTCTAAAGGAGGGTGTGTCTCCATGCAGCTTTGAGTCCTGTTTGATTGTTTTATTGGGTGAAATACTGAGAGATCAATGACACTTCAAAGCCATGTTTAAGAACCAAGAACCTGTATGTGAAAAATACAGTCTGAAAGGGTCAAATGTCTTGTGACTGGCGGCTGTGTGCAGGGTCAGTCCTGCCCTGCAGGCAGCTTGGAAAAGGCCACTGTACAGGTGAGATAGGAAGAGGAAGTGGAGGAAAGGCCGGGGTCCCCGTAGGATGTCTGGGTTTTTGAGGAGGGTGGGTAGCCCTCTCAGCTATGACTGTCCCCTCCCAATGGAAATGCCAAATAGATCTTGTATAGGGACCCATGGTGGTCCCAAAGGCCAATCAGGTTTGGTCTGTTATTGACTATTTATTCAAACTGACCCTTAGAGATTGGTCATTCATTTGACATTTGCTGAGCACCTGCTAATGTACCAGGGCCTGGGCCAGAGGTTAGAAACCGAGATGAATAAGGCATTATCTCTGCCTTTACAAAGCCCATGCACTTAAGAGGGATGTAGATAAGTAAGTATATAATTCTATTTCACTCGAAAGCGCACCTGAGGTGGGAATGAAAATAAAATTTTGTGGGTACAAAGAAAAAGTACCAAATGCCAGTCCAGCTAACTCGGATATAAATGTATCTTGAAGGTCTTTTCTTCCTGGTTTCTAGTGTTTAAAAGGTGGTGTTATAATATTTGGCAAAAAAAAAAAAAAAAAGAAAAGTGATTAATGCTAGGTACTCAAGGTGCTGGGAGAAACTTGCAAACTAGAATGAATGAATGGGAGCTACCAGGTAAACACACTCCCTTCAGATATTGTGCTACCTGGGATTCAGTCTGCGTTCTTAACACAGTCATATATCATTAAATGAGACCAAATCACATCATCATCATCATCATATAGACTTCTGGGTGGCCTAGGTCCTTGAATGAAATAGGTCAATTTTCAAGTCTCAGTTCTCTGAATTCCTTTTTAGAAGAGGCACTTTACCTATTCATATTAATTCTTTTTCACATGGGATATGGCCTCATTATTCACCCAAGAGTTTTAATGAGACTTTCCTGCAAAACAGGTTTCTCACAGCCAACACTGCCTCAAAGCACCTCATACATTAAAATATCATAACCATTGACTTCACTATGAACAGATGAGAAACAGAGCAGAGGAGGGTATTGACCTTGACCAAGAACCTCAAATGACCCAGGTTTCAGGATGATTCAAAGGCCTCTGAGGTTCGGATTTAGTTTGCTTCTTTGCCTCTCTTGCTAATCATCCCTAATATTTGTAGGCATTTTCCAGTGGGTGATTTAGCTTTACCCACTGGGCTTTGAGCTTTATAAGCCCCCACTCAGCTCAGACTCTGAGAACATTCTGGAGAAGAGAGAGAGTCTCTGGGTTATGGTTCTTTTTCCACCAGGGAAGGAACGCCACCCCTGTGCCTTCATTTCTCTCACTGGGGTGAACTCCTACGGTCCCTTCTGTGGCTGTAATTGTCAAATATATAGTTGGGGCCCTTTGACACGCTGCCCACATACCTTGTTGACTCGGAAAGGACATTCTTTGGTTTCCGATTCAGGAAATTTCTTCATCCACTTTCCAATGAAGTAGGCGGCATTAACCACGAGGATTTTGGTCTGATCATTTACGTTGTTGTTGGATAAAATATCCTCAAAGTGGCCTGCAAACAATTGTAGAAACCACAAATTGCACAGGGTTATTCTTCCCAACCACACCTACTATGCACATGCCTGTCCACTCACTGGATATTTAACACCTTCCAGAGCCACACCAGGGAGGGTGTGAGAGCCAGACCACCTCATTTCAGAAGGACTCCTTTCTCTCCTTGCATTTCCCCACACCTGGTCTTACCAAAGACACCTAAGGAGGAGAATGAAGGGGGGAAGGAGGAAAAAGAACGGAAGAGGAGGAAGAAGAAAGGCACAAGCTACCAAATGCCCATCCTGAGCCAGGCCACATGCTAGACATGCATATACATGCTATTGTGGATTCCTCCCCTTTTTACAAACAAGGAAGCAGAGACTTGGTGAAAAGTCATATGCCCAAGATGACACAGGAGCAAAGGTGGAGACCTGTGCTCTGGAATGGAAATGCATGAATGTGCTCGGCATTTTCACGTGTATCAGCTCATGTCTCTCACAGTGATCCCACAAGGCAAGGATCATTATCCCCATCTTATAGTTGAGGAAACTGAAGCTCAGAGAAGCCAAGTAGCTTTCGAGTTTTCTCAACTGGAAAGCAGGTCAGACCCAGGACAGCACTCTGCCCCGCACCCACAGCTCCCTGCCTCTCCCCACGTGGCAGCCAGTTGGCACCAAGGTCAGCAGGCTCTATCGCAACAGTAGTCACTGTAGTCACAACAGCAGAACAGTTCAGTGGTGATAACCCCCTAATGAAATTAAGTCCTCCTATTTGAATAGCACTGGTGTTTTTGCAAGGGATTTTCATTTACCTAATCTCTAGGCCCACAGCACAGGCTGTGACCTGCATGTGAAGGTCCCTTCACTGGTTAATGCTCTGCTGTCACCATCTTAATATTAATACATTTTTAAATAAAGGACCCATCAGTTTCACTTTGCTCTGGGACCTGCACATTATGTCACCAATGCTATAAGACTTGTCGAATATGTAATAGTGTTATTGAGGAAACTCGAAGGCCAGAGAAGTGGGGGAGCTGGGAAGTGGCTTCAACTGGAACCTTGAGCTCCAGATTCCAAATGCAGAGGCCTTTTCACTGAACTAACTTCCCCAGTAAAAACCTTAAATTTATGAAGATTTTAAAACAAAGGCCCAAAGAGGGAAAATACTATTATTTAAAAATTCTAAAGGCAAAACTGTTACACAACTATTTAAATAGGAGCTGCTTTTTACTTGTGACTATGTTTAACCTGATGTTATACCAGTTTTCTCTCTACATATGAAAGTATAGGGACTTCATTTCAATAGCAAATATATATACATGCATACGTGTGTGTGTGCATCCAGATCTATGGCTACCATCTTGGCTACCACACATTATTGATTACCACATATCATCTAAGTTCATCCCCACAAAAAACATGTAAAAATTAAATTATATAACATATACCCCATTTTACAGTTCAGTAAACTGAGGCTCTGTATCCAAACACTTCAGTTAATAAGTGGCAGTGTCTAGATTTGAATCTGAGGACTTGATGATTCCAAGGCCAATCTTTTTCCATGTCCTCACTCTGAAGCTATGGCATGGACTCTATCATTCCTGAGCCCTCATAGCCACCGAGTGGCTCTGGCCATTCATACAGGAAGCGTGTGTCCCTGCCCCAGAAGCCTATCGCTCATCAGACTGCAGCGGTGCCTGAAAAAACCATCACTGTCGTTCACATCCTCACAATGAAGTGCTGTGTCCCAACAGGTCCCTCCGTGTGTAAATATAAATGTGTGCCTGGAACAGGGATGTGGACGCTGACCTGCACTCAAAATCATCTTACTTATAATTCTTTTCCAACAAGGAAGATTCACAGAATTGTAATGGAGGGAAGATTCAGGGAATGGAGAGACTGAGGGAAGTGCTGAGCCAGAGGCAGGACCAGGTAGCTGCTGCAGGTAAGAGCCAGGGACTAGCAGAGGGCCGACCAGGTCGGGGACTTATGGGACTGAGGACACATTTCCAACCACTATGGTTAGTTTTGTTTTACTTTTGCTCTATGTATATTTGATTGCTTAAGACTCTCAATCCCTTTTTCCTTAAAAAACTTGTAGAATGTTTGAGCTAAAAGTGTCCTCAGGGATCATCAAGTTATAGTCCAAGCCCTTTAGGTTTACAATGTAAAACTGGACTCATGACTTGTCTAAAGCCAGACTTGTTAGAGGCACAGCTGAGGCTCCAGGAGGGCGCAGGGCCTACTTGCCTAAATAAAACCAAAGCACCAGTAATTCCTGCCAAGTGATAAGGTGATGGAGGAAAGGTCCAGAAATGTACGTTGTTGAAATGGCTCAATGGGCAAGAATTTAGCTTCTGTACTAAAAACACCTCAGGAGTCCTCTAGGTGCTCAAGTTTTTTGCTTAGCAGAAAGATTCATGAGAATCTACACTAATAAAAGAGAAAAATGGTAATTGGCGTACGGCGCTACCCTTTTCATTGGCTAATCAGGGCTATCTGCAAATTAACTGCCAACTAAGATGGCAGTTAACTGCCAACAAAGATGGCGGCTAATTTGCATATGTAGGCACAATGCAGGGAGGCGAAAGGGAAAGCGGGAAGAAGCCCCCTGCCACTGACAGTGATCGGAAACCCAGGGGGGAGCTAAGAGCTGGCGGGCAGGGCAAAGGTGGCCCTGGGGCCGCCTTTGCCCTGCCCCCCAGCCATGATCGGAGAATCAGGCACCTTTGCCGCCCTGGCCAGTGATAGCAGGAAGTAGGGGTGGAGCCAGCGATGGGAGCTGGGCACAGTCGAAGCTGGCAGTCCCGGGAGCTAGGGGTCCCTTGCCTGGGCCTAAAGCGGAGCCCGCGATCGCGGGGCCGCTGCAGCTGCGGGTCCCTGCTGCCCAAGCCGGATGCCTAGGCCAGAGGCGTTAGGCCTGGGCAGGGGCGGAGCCTGCAACCGCGGGGAGTTGGGGGTCCCCTGCCCAGGCCTAATGCCTCGGCCAGAGGCGTTAGGCCTGGGCAGGGGCAGAGCGGGAGATCGCGGGGAGCTGGGGATCCCCTGCCCAGGCCTGACACCTCTGCCGGAGGCCTCAGGCCTGGTCAAGGGGCCGATCCGGTGATTGGTGATCGGAGGGTGATAAGGGTCAACTCCTCTGGCCGAGGCATCAGGCCTGGGCGGGGGCGGAGCCAGGGATTGGAGGGATATGATGGTCCCCTTGCCCAGGCCTGAAGCCTGGGTCAGAGGCATCAGGCTTGGGCGGGGGGTGGAGCAAGCAATCAGAGGGAGATGGGGGTCCCCTGCCCAGGCATGATTCCTGGGCCAGAGGCCTCAGGCCTGGGCGGGGGTCAGAACCAGTGATCGGGGGAGATGGGGGTCCCCTGTCCAAGCCTGACACCTCTGGCAGAGGCGTCAGGCCTGGGCAAGGGGCTGATCAGGCGATCAGAGGGTGATGGGGGTCTACGCCTCTGGACGAGGCATCAGGCCTGGGCAAGGGGCAGAGCCAGCAATCGGAGGGGCCTGGGGGTCCCCTGCCCAGGCCTGACGCCTGGGCCAGAGGCATCAGGCCTGGGCTCGGGGCAGAACCAGTGATGGGGGGAAATGAGGATCCCCTGCCCAGGGGCCAATCCTGCGATTGGAGGGTGATGGGGGTCAACGCCTGAGGGCTCCCAGTATGTGAGAGGGGGCAGGCTGGGCTGAGGGACACTCCCCCCACACACACACCCAGTGCACGAATTTTGTGCACCGGGCCCCTAGTAAGTACATAAGCAGAGTAGATAAAAATACTTGCCATCTGTGAGATCCTTAATTGAGTTGTTGATCTGACCTTTCGTTTCTTCCAATTTATCTTTGAAGTCAACAGTTTCCATCTCCTTCGCATAGGGTCTCTTCGTACAGCTGATGAACTCCTGAAAAGCATCCAGTTCATAAAATCACAAAGTACTTGCAGTCTGTGGTCAAACCATCACATCTTTACATGGCTCTAACAAAAGGACTTTTATGTGTCTAGTAGAGGCTCAGTGCACAAAATTCCTGCACGGGAGCAGGGTGTCCCTCAGCCTGGCCTGCACCCTCTCCAATCCGGGACCCCTCAGGGCTGCTGGCTCCTAACTGCTCACCTGTCTGCCAGGCTGATCCACCTAACTGCTCTTCCCTGCCAGCCTGATCCCCCTAACTGCTCTCCCTTGATGGTCTGATCCCCCTCACTGCTCTTCCCTGCCTGCCTGATCACCTCTAACTGCCTCTGCCTCAGCTCTGCCACCATGGCTTTGTCCAGAAGATGTTAAGTCTAATTAGCATATCACCCTTTTATTAGTATAGATGCCACCTTGTCCTAAAAATGCAGGTTGTTAGCAGGTTTTCCTATCATGGAAGGGGAGCCCGTAGTAGCATCCTGGGTTCTGACCAGGGCTTATGCACTCGTGCTTTATCTCAGCAGATGAGATTCCTAGGAGAAGACTCTTGGATGTACTTTGAACATTTCTATCGATTTTGCCAAATCATCCTCCAAAAATGTTGAACCACTTTAAACTCCCACCAGCAACCATGCGTGTGCCCTCTGTCCTACTTTGATGCCAACATCATTGATTTCCCCCTAGAAGCTTCCCTCCCCTCATCCGGGACTGCTTGGCACTTGAGCCAACCTCACTGTTCAGCCTGGGACTTTATTTCCCGAGATGGAATTATGGAGAAGGAAAAATAGTTTTCCTCTATCCTTCTGAGTTCTTAGCGGAGGCCCGTGTAATGAAAGGCAGATTACCAAGAGAAAGACAAAAGTTCATTAACATATGTACCTAGTGTATATGTGGGAGATCCCAGGGAAAAATGAATAACTCCCTAAGGTGGCTTAGAATCCAGATTTAAATACCTTCTTCCTAGGGAGAGGGGACGGGAGATGTAGACCTCTTAGAGGAGAGTAAATTGTTTTTAGGAAAGATGAATGGGGGTGGGGGGAAATAGTTTGTAACAAAGTTTGGGTATGATGTCAACTTCTAGTCTTCTATCCTGTGACAGGAGTCAGTCTTCACTGGCTGATGACACTTTTCCCATTGAGGGGACCTTTTGGGGGGTCCAATTTTAGGCAGATCAGGAGACTTCAGTGAAAGCCTCTCCTTGCATTTGCTGTTTTTCAAGCATCTGCAGCTCAAGATCATCAATATAACAACACGGCATCTGTTGGGGTGGCCTGTTCTCTGACCTTCAGAATAAACCCAACAAAAGCTTGTTTCCTCTCTTAGATGATTTGCCACAGTAGTGTTATTCCCTGGAGACAGTATTCTGACCAGACCTTCCTGGGAGTGGTTAGAACATACCCTGTGCTTATAGAAAGGTGTGGGCCATATCACTAAATAAATCAGGGTCAGTTTTCTCATCTTGTGGAAAGGGAGATAAAGTTATGATAGTTTATCTCCCTTTCCACAGGTTTCCTGCTAGTTTGTGTCTCCGCTGCAGCCCCAGTGGCCCCAGCGCCTCTGCGGCCATGGGGCTTAGGGGTGCTGGGTGCCGGGCCCCCTGCAGGCTGTGTCTTTGCTCCTCTGGCCCCAGTGGCCCCAGCACCATAGCAGCTGCAGGGCTTGGAGCTTCTAGGTGCCGGGTCCCCTATGGGCTTGTGTCTCTGCTCCTCTGACCCCAGCGCTGCCACTGCCTTGGGGCTTGGGGCTGCTGGGTGCTGGGTCCCCCTGCGGGCTGTGTCTCTGCTCCTCCAGCCCCAGCAGCCCCAGTGCCGAGGTGAAGTTTGGGGCTGCTGGGTGCTGGGTCCCCCTGTGGGCTTGTGTCTCTGCTCCTCTGTCCCCATGGCAGCGGCAATCAAGCAGGCCCAGAGGCCCTCCACCAGCGGGTTGGGCAAAACACCTGCGTCCTGGCCCAGCCACCACCATCTTTGTCAAAAAGTGACAGAAATTTGTATATTCCCTCCTATTGGCTGTGGGTGCCGCCATCTTTGTCACAGAGTGATGGCTAATTTGCATATTAGTCTTTTATTAGATAGGATTACTATGAATACGCTTTCAAAACCTGTACTATTCAGTAAATTGAAACCTCATGGACGAATCAATGACTTTTCTTTGCATTGAATGTTTCATTCCTTCATTTCTAAGACCATATCAATTATTAAAAGCATTCATCAATTTAGTATCAGCTTTGGTTGGAAAAGAAACACCATGTTGAATGTATATAACAGCTATAATATGATTTCAGAAACATTAAAATGTACATACATTTATATGTCTTAGAATAGAAGAAATGTACAGAAAAGAGAACTTTATGAGCAGAAAACTCTCACTCTCATTGAAATAAATATTCTATAGGCTCTTGCTACTCAAAGTGTGGTCCAAGTACCAAAGCTTTAACATCTCTTGGAACAGTGTTGGCAGTGCAGAATCTCAGACCTACTTAATCAGAGCATGCATTTCATCAAGATGCACATTAAGTCTGAAACAGTGCTATAGAGAACATAGCAGTGATTCTAGTTCTATTGCTTGTTGAAATGCAAAACCCTAAATCCCATCCCTATTGAGTTTGATTCAATTGATCTGAGACCAGGAGCTTGCACTTTTAACGCCCAGGTGGTTCTGCGTCCGGTGGCCCTCCTGATACCACAGCTGTTTTGTACTATTATGAGTGAATTTTCAGGTGCTATACAACCAACAGCAGCCATGGAAAGCAGTCTTAAAATAAAATTCCTTGCAATTCCTGGTTTGGTTGAAATAATTCAAAATGTTGAATAGAAGTTCAACCAAACTGAACATAGATGGTTAAATGTCCTAACATGGGCTCCTTCAATTGCTTCAGAGCAGCTATAGCCTTAGCCAAATTGATTGTGTTCATTGCAACCCAACCAAGAACATCGGAGCCTCAGCAAGACTGAGAGAACGGGGACCACCCAAGAACGTCGGAGCCTCAGCAAGATTAATGACCTCCACAGTCCTCACTGCCAGCCACAAAATGTATTAAACATCTCCCTAAGGACCCTCTAGGGAGCTTTTAAATTATTTCTCTACTTAGGTCCTAACTCACATCTCAATATTTTATTTCAGTTCTCTGGGTGATTGTTGAAAGAAAAATGGCTGTGTATGTGTGACTTTCAACAACAAGAATAAATATCTAGTGACCAAATATCCTCAGACAGCTACTGCAGAAAGTAAATGGTGAAATATTTAACTGGTAGTCTACCTTTTAAATTTTTGAAAGCTTAAAATTCTGTCCATCCAAGCACAAATTAAATCAACTCTATATTACTAACATAGAGAATGAACTTCTTTGTAATCTAGGATGTTAGCTATATGTTTCAAATACAGATTTTTAAAATATTATGTTATACTCTGGGATCAAAGTTAGGGGAACCACAGTAACCTTCAAGAAATGGCTGGAATTAAATACACAGAACTACCTATTTAGACACCTTCATGACCAGCCTAGGAAAACGGACAAAAACAATGTGTGACTGATGAAAACTGTTGACTCATAGTTAATTATTTTTCGTGTTGATTTTGAGAAAATCGGAAGAACACTGTGTGCATAAACAATGAGGCCTTACACCTTGCTGTTTAAGAAAGATGTGAGCCCTGAGCTGCCTTGCATCCATGGAGATACATTATTAGTGACTCTATTCTCCATTTCTCCAAATGAGGAAGCTAAGAGGAAGGGGAGGATATATGAGTGTTTGAGAGGGACCAGAGAAGCCGTGAGCTTCTCTGTATTTTGAGCTAGAAGATGTGACTACAATTAAGTCCCGCTATATTCAACCTCTCCGCTAGGACTGAGTTATTTCAATTAGCCTCTAACCATAAATGAGCATCCTAGAGGTGAGTTTTACTGGAAAACAAAAAACAAAAAACAAAACTGTGAGTCTGACCCTGTGACAGTGCCAATCCTGGGAAAAAGTTAAATCTTGTTAATGGCATTGAACCACTTACTGTAGATGGATTCAGAGATTTGTCCACATAGAGCCGTTTGATTAGTTTCAGTGAATAGAAGGAACTAAGTTTGTTTACATCTGACGTTACTGTTTGAAATCCAAAGGGCACATCTTTGACATTTTCAAAATGAAGGACCTGTGAAGAGAAAAAAAAAATCCACGACCCATGAAGCATGTGTCTTGCTGCTGCAGGGGACATGGTAACTGCCCTCCTCCGTGGGGGTGCAGTGTCTCCCTGCTCCATTGTCCCATGAAGCAAGGCTTCTCACCCTTGGCCCTGCTGACATTCCCGGCAGGGTATGCTCTGTTGCCAGGTGAGGGGAATCGGGGACTGTCCTAGGTATCTGGGTATTGTAGGATGTTAGCAGCATCTCTGTCCTACTAGGTACTATTTGTGACAATCAAAAATGTCTCTAGACACTGCCAAATATCCCCGGAGGTGGGGTAGGGCCAAATTGTCCCCATTGAGAAACTCTGCCATAAAGATATTCTTCTCTGGATTTAACTATTGGGAAATTTATCCTTTCTTCAAAATGATGCCTCTAATGCTCACACAGAGGCTCCCCAAACTTGGAAAAGAGTGAAACTGGGTTACAATTTCCATGTAATTCAGACACAAGAAGAGAAAGATTATAGCAATAGAGACTATCATTAGGCGGGTATCAGATTCCAGGGTAGAGTCTCTAGCCAGGATCTATCTAGTCCCTTTAGTTCCTCTAACAAGTGCCAAATGGGCTGATGTGTCATTTACCTTCAACGGTGGGCTTCCCTGGGTGGGCAAGAGTCAGACAACCTGGCCTTTGAGTCCCAGCCTATATCTACTCGAAATCTAATCTAGCCCAGCTCTGCCCAGCTTCACTCTCCCCTCTGTAAACTGTACTAGAAATACCTACTTTTCTGAGTTGTTATGAGGATTACAGATATTGTACATAAAACACCTAAAGTATATCAATTAAAAATGTTCTTTCTAAGCCATTTACAACTAGGATGTCATCTTCTGGAGGGTTTAAATCCTTTTCATTTGTTCCTAACTTTTCTTCTGTCCCAATCAATAGCCCAGCATCTCCTCTGCCTCACGGTGCCTCAAAACGTGACGTCAGCACAAGGCGATTCTCTCCTCACTCCTAACTCATAACTGTGCCTGGAGGCCACACCTCAGGTAACATCACTAAATGGGCACATGGCACCCATGAATAGCACAACCCCACTATTGCAAGGTCACATTGGCTAGTCCAAAGCCGTGCATAACTCTCATGCCTGCTGACAGGTAAAAGGACCAGAAAATTTTAAAATCAGGTAATTACTGCTGGAGGAACGACTGCATGTACATCACCCTTATTATTATTGCTGAGGAACAGACCTTCTCTCAGGAAGTTGTCTCTTCTGTCCCCTCTCTAGTGGGAGATGAGAAATTGGAGATAGGGAAGAGATTTGGGGGGAGGGGGAGGATGAGAGAGCAGGACAGGTGAAAAGACAGCTCCTCTTCCCACAGTTGAAGGTTCTTTTTCAAGTGCACGCAATTTCAAGTGTAAATTCTTCAATTATCAGGACCCAAAGAAGACTTCATGGGTCATACTTTCTGGGGATTTGTAGATACAAGATGTTCCCTTTTTAAATGCTATGAGTTCATGGAAATAAAGAGTTTGTTGAACCTAGAATAATCAACATAAGAATATTTATGGAATGGAATGAGAGGGGTGTTCACTTACCATCTAACAGTAAATGGGGGTGGGGTGAGAGGAATGGATGAAGGGGGTAAAAAGGTACAAACTTCCAGTTATAAAATAGGGCATGGGGATGGTGTCAATATACAGCATGGTGTCAATAGTTAATAATACTGTGTTGCATATTTGAAAGTTAAGAGAGTAGATCTTAAAATTTCTCATCACAAAAATAAAGAAATTCTATAACTATGTATGATGTTAATAAGACTTACTATGATTATCATTTTGCAATATATACAAATATCAATCATTGATATCTGAAACTAATATAATGTTGAATGTCCATTATACTTCAGTAAAAACTAATAAAGATTATGCTGTAAATAAATGTTGTGCACAACACAGGGATATAGATTTCTACTATTTCTGGTTGAAGTTTTTGCAGTGGAACATTTTATAAACACCACCTTGGTTGATTCTTACAGTATAGCACATAGAAAGATGTTGGGTGACTTGCCAAAGGCCACTCATAAGTGGAAAACTTGTGATTACCTAGAACATCCCCAGGTTCTCCATCACACATGGTGCCAGGGTTGCAGGACAAATAAGTAAGCTTTCGTTCGCATTTGAGAGTAGATTGAGAGAGTGTTAGTAGTGACACAACTCTCAATCCTGAGCATCTCTGACCACAGAGCCCCATTCATCCTTCCTTAGGCACTGCCCATGGGTTCTAATAACGCTAGTCCATCGGTTCTCAACCTGTGGGTCGCGACCCCTTTGGCGGTCAAACAACCCTTTCACAGGGGTTGCCTAAGACCATCCTGCATATCAGATATTTACATTACGATTCATAACAGAAGCAACATTACAGTTATGAAGTAGCAACGAAAATAATTTTATGGTTGGGTCACAACATGAGGAACTGTATTTAAAGGGCCAGAAGGTTGAGAACCACTGCTCTAGCCTTGCTCTAAGCAGAAACAAGGTGTGGGGCTTACCTGTCCAATTTCATTGGCTGTGTCACCTTTGGCTCCTACTTGAACAAGTGACAGGGAGGTGGAGAGACAGATGGGAGAGAAGAGGACATTGCCTGCTGGCTCCTTTTCACAGAGTTTTTTGAACAGGTCAACTGCAAAAGCAGAGTTTGCCAGTCGCAGGGCATCCATCGTGGGCCTGAAACAAAGGATAAGGGTCTTTAAAGTCTTCTCACCTGAATTCTGCCACCCCAATAAATATTCCATTTAAACAACCCTCCCAGTGTGGCTTAGTTGGTTGGGCATTGTCCCATGCACCAAATGGTTGCTGGTTCAACTCCAGATCAGGGCACATGCCCGGGCTATGGGCTCAATCCCTGGTGGGGAGGTATGCAGGAGGCAGCCAATCAATGTTTCATTATCACATCTATGTTTTTCTCTCTCTCTCCCCCTCCCTTTTTCTCTCTCTAAAAATCAATTTTAAAAATCCTTAAAAAAAAAAAAAAAAGTCCATCTAAACAAAGTAATGGTCTTGGATAGAAGAGAAGGAACTTTGCATTAAATGCAATTTAAAAAGCCAGTGGGGAAGAAACTTCTGGGCAAATACCCTAAGATCTGAATGGCCCAGCTTTTGAGGTCCTCGGTGTGAGCAGCTCTGCCCGAAATCTTCAAATTCAAACATACTCAGCCACAATGACCACTGTCAGGAGACCAGTGATCACACCTCTTCCTCAGCAAGTGGTCAGAGCAGTTGACGGCACTGAACAGAATCAGTTGGTTTTATTTATCCATATTGTTTCAAATAGGATTGAGGTTAAAGCATACAAAGCTGGCATTTTTGTACATCAAAAACGGTCAAGTCACAGCAGGTTTGTGTGATTCAGTTTAATAGTAGGTGTTATGCGTTGAATTTGTGTTTCCCCCAAAAGATATGTTGGATTCCCATCCCTGGGTACCAGTGAATGTGAACTTATTTGAAAATAGGGTCTTTGTAGATTTAATTAAGTTGAGGTCCTAATCCAATATGACTGGTGTCCTTATCAGAAAGAACAGGAGGAAAGACAGAGAGAGAGAGGCACAGAGAGAAGATGATGCGAAGACACCAATGTGACAACAGGCAGAGATTGGAGTGATGTTTCTATAAGCCAAGGAACACCAAGGATGGCTGGCAACCCGGAAGCCAAGAGAGAGGCGAGGAATAGTCTCCTCTAGGGCTTGCAGAGGGAACGTGGCCCTGCCGAGGCCTTGATTTCAGACTTCTGGCCTCCAGGACTGTGAGAGAACACATTTCTGTGTGTTGTCACCCAGGTTGTGACCCTGTTCATGCTCACTGGTCACCTCCAAAGACTTCTTCCTCCTTTACTTTATGTCCCTGACAAGCACAGCTGACAGAACTCAGATGAGTGTTCTCATTGCAAACCTATCTCAAGGTCATCTAAAGTCAGGGTGGATAGCTCACAGCCTTATTCTTTCTTCTGGGGTGAGGTCAGAAGCCGAGGGACGACTGCACACCCCAGTCACAGAGACCAGCATGAGGTGTACAGAGGGCAATGAGACAGAAATGGGAGTGTGCAGAGTATTTGGACCAGTGTGTCCATCACGAGGAAATAAAAAGAAAATTCACAAAAGATTTGAGGGAGTCCTTTCTCCAGGAGCAAATTTAACATTGATAATGCTGAGTTTGTCTACAATAAAATTTAACATGAGCTATTTCTCAACCAAATTGAGAAGCTTGAATGAGCTGTTTTTTCACCAAATATAGAAGGCTCTGCCCAGATCCCTGTAAACTTCTCAAAGCTTCAACAACTGAGGCCTAATCACATAAATAATAACCTGAAACATACCAATTGTGCTTTAACAAACACAAGTAGTTCTTCCCAGAATGCATTCACTATCCTCAAAGAGAGCAATTCCAACAATTTTGCATAATCAATAACAAGCTTCCCTTTTAACGTTTGACTTCCTTTGTGTAGAAAACCTGTGTTTAAGACCTGAGAGTACTGTGCTAAGGGAGTTTGACTACAAACACCTCAAAGCGTACCACAAAGTAAGGAAATGTTCATGTTACCGTTTTGTCCCACCGAAGCTTATTCTATTATTCATTATAACATTTTGAGATACACTTAGTCTCAGTAGCTCTGTCTGAATACAAGCTACTTTGTACAGTTGGCTTTTTGTACAGTTCATTACACAACATAGTTAACTCTGTGTTGCAATTCAAGATATAGATTCATGTGGCTGTTGGAGAATGTTCATCAGAGCACACCTGACACCTGAGTCTTTCTCATGGGTGCAGACCCTCCTTTCAGAGTCCCTTCCTTTGCATGAGAATCCTCAGAGCATGAGTCCAACAGGCCTGCCTCCCATCCATGTGCTGACTATCTCCTTTGTCAGAAAATTCTCCTTCAGGCTGAGGAAGTTCATGTAGCCCTTAACAGCTGAGGTCCCAGCAACAACAATGTTGTTTGATGCTTAACAAAGGTATCAGAAAAGGTCTGGACAAATACTTTCAACAATAAAGAATTAAAGCACTGCAAAAAAATGAAAGAGAGAAAGGAAGGAAGGAAGGAAGGAAGGAAGGAAGGAAGGAAGGAAGGAAGGAAGGAAGGA
Organism: Myotis myotis; assembly: GCF_014108235.1. Classification (NCBI taxonomy): domain Eukaryota; kingdom Metazoa; phylum Chordata; class Mammalia; order Chiroptera; family Vespertilionidae; genus Myotis; species Myotis myotis. The sequence continues at coordinate 49,381,201 of NW_023416401.1, forward strand.
AGGAAGGAAGGAAGGAAGGAAGGAAGGAAGAAAGAAGGAAAGAAAGAAAGAAAGAAAGAAAGAAAGAAAGAAAGAAAGAAAGAAAGAAAGAAAGAAGAAAGGGGGAAAGAAAGAAGAAGAAAGAAAGAAAGAAAGAAAGAAAGAAAGAGAGAAAGAAAGAAAGAAAGAAAGAAAGAAAGAAAGAAGAAAGGGGAAAGAAAGAAAGAAAGAAAGAAAGAAAGAAGAAAGAAAGAAAGAAAGAAAGAAAGAAAGGAAGGAAGGAAGGAAGGAAGGAAGGAAGGAAGGAAGGAAGGAAGGAAGGAAGGAAGGAAGGAAGGAGAAGGAAGGAAGGAAGGAAGGAAGGAAGGAAGGAAGGAAGGAAGGAAGGAAGGAAGGAAGAAAGAAAGAAGAGGTCTGGACATGGGAATTGCTATAGAAGCAAACAATCACCAGCTAACTCCTCAATCAGATGTTGTCAGATAAATATGATCAGTTGTTCAGTGATTGGTCCCAAGTGACCCCAAAACACTGCAGAGCTGATCTAGGCTAAGGTAGTTCAAGGGATGATTGGGCCACAGTGAGTGGCCACCTCCCCGTGCTGCACGGCAGTCAAAGCATTTAAGCAGATCTTAGCAATGTGAGCTACACACACAGGAAAAAGCATCAGGTTCAACGTGGACCATTTTAGTAGCAAATACTCTAAAAATTATGGATATAAGAGTAGAGATGAACAAGATCTGCAGAGTAAATTTACATTTCTAATGACTTCTGCTCAGAGTGCTAAAATTGCCATAGACTTTTTTTCATTTTATTATCACTTTCTTACAGAGATAACTTCTTTGGTTTTCATGAAAACCTTCGAATAAGTATAACAAAGATAATTTTAGTTACAGTTCGAATGTAGAAAATACTGCATGTTTTTGTCACTTAGAAGTTTAAAAGAGTGAAATGGAAATTTAAGTAATAATTCAAATGCAACAAATGAACAACAAAGAGCTATAAGAATTTATCACTAAGTTGCCTGGTTTTTGAGATATGTCCTAAAATCATAAACCTTTAGAGTGGGACAAGATTTTGGCATAGGTCTAGTCTGGCTCTGTTTCTTCCTTTTACAGATGAGAAGAGTGAGGCAGACAAAGATGAAGGGATTCTCCAGGCCACCCACAAAGGGAGTGAGAGTGGTAAAACCAGCCCCAGCATTCACTTCTCCCAGCACCCAGCCTGGTGCATCCAACCACACCACACCCCCACCCTCGGTAACTGTGTCTTGGCTGACGTTTTTTCTCCCACAAGTCTATAGAGTTCCAAAACTCCTACATGCCCTGAATTACCCTTTAGAGATACCAAGGTACTTTGCTGCTTTTTTTTAAATCAATACAAACTTTTTTCTCTCATTTCCTCACTGGAGAATCTCTTGTTCTCTTCCTGCCATTTATGTTGCCAATGATTAATGTTATATTGCTTTCATTTAAAAAGTATTAACTGAGTACCAAATGCATGTCAGGCACTGAGTTAAGTGTTAAGGAATCAAAGGTGAACCCAGCACGGGTCCTGCCTTCAAGCAGCTGTCAGCCTAATGCCATGATGTGTGTAATGAGTCCTGGGCATTTTCTTGGGGAGCACAGGTTGTCATGGGAACCCTTACGAGAGAGGGAGAGAGCTCGCTTATCATAGAAATCTCAGTGAGGTTTCCTCAGAGATGGTGCCATTAAGTAAGTCACACTAAAGGTGAGTCCTAAAAACAAGTGGGAGTTAGCTATGAAAAAAATGTGGGCCAAAAAGACTGCAAGCAATCCCAAATGAATGGAGGGGCGTGCACTAGAACATGAGCAGGATCAGACATGCTCACTTCTCTAGACTTACAGCCCCTGCACAAAGATTCCCAGAGTCTTTAGTGCATCTAAGCCAGCCGTGGGCAAACTACGGCCCGCGGGCCGGATCCGGCCCATTTGAAATGAATAAAACTAAAAAAAAAAAAAAAAAAAAAAGACCGTACCCTTTTATGTAATGATGTTTACTTTGAATTTATATTAGTTCACACAAACACTCCATCCATGCTTTTGTTCCAGTCCCCTGGTTCAGTTTAAGAACCCATTGTGGCCCTCGAGTCAAAAAGTTTGCCCACCCCTGATCTAAGCCAATGGTCCTCAAACTTGCTGGTAGACCATTTGATTGAGATAAATGCTCTAGGGACAAGTTGACCATACGTCCCACTGCCTGGGACAGTCCTGGATAATGTTTGCTGTTCTGACATGCCCCTTTCATTCTCAATCATGTTCTGTACTGAACAATATATGTTCAGCCTCCCTACAGACCACCCACCACACTCTTCTCTATACACGTGTGCGTGCATGCACACACACAGCCAGGTGCACAGCTTTCTCATTACTTAAAATTCTTTTCACTGTGTCAGGTGATTGTGGTTGTCATTCATGCTAACCTGCCCCATATGACATATGAAGAAAAATGCAGAGAAAAAAATAATCTTAAGTATTTGGTGTAGCCAGTCCTTAAGCAATGGCCTTGAGGAATCTTGCCTATTAGAGTAACTATCACCAGATGCCTAAAAACACAGCATCTGCTGTCCATATTCCAATTTCAAGAGGAAAAAAAAAAACACAGCCAGGTTAAGAAAATAGGAGACCTTGTAGCTTCTGCAGTGTGAGAGACTGTCAGGATTAAAGGAAGTGACGAAAGGAGTAAACATATATGGGAAGACCTTTGTTAGCAGCAAAGGACAAGACTGCTATTAGTAATAAGGTCAGGGCCTAATTTTCTATGGCAAGAGCACCTCTACTTTGCTCTGATATTGTGAGATGTCCTATCTCCTCCTGTTTGTTCAGAAGCCTGATCTTGACGACTGAGCCATCCCACTGCTGCCTAACAGCAAACTAGAGCCAGACTGGCCACGCCAGCATGACCAAGATTGCTGAGGTTGCAACCCTCAAAGTCAACCCACAACCCAGAGGGATTGAAGTGGCAGAATTCAAAGTGTTAAGAAGCAAAGATGTAGACCTGAGTCATTTTCTGGGATTTTCTTCAGGCTGGCTTCCATCTCTCTCTCCCCCAGTCAAGGAAGTCAGCCAATTCTTTCACCTACTGATAGGGACTGAGTCTTAAGACCCACCTAATTCTATCAAACCTTTAGAGTGATGAAGGGGATGACAGGCTGTTAAGAATACCCATGTTGTCATGGAAACTTCCACAAGCTGTGAGTTTGAAGGCATGAATTCTAATGATCTTGCCACTTATAAGCTGTGTGACTTAGAACACCACATCGTCACCTCTGTGAGCCACACTCATCTACAGAATGAAGAACTGAGATGAAATACGTCTAACACCCCTCAGCTCTGAATCTGAGTCTACAGAACAGCCTGGCACGTTAAGTTGATCTTCAATATGTTACTCTTAAACGAAGCCATATAAACAGCAGCCACTGTAAAAAAAGAAACGATGAACCAACCTGTCTGAAAAGTTGCCCAAGAATACATATTTGAAATCTATAACTTGTTTCAAGTATCCTAGACCCCAGAAACAGGGAGGGAGAATACATTCTGCTTAGGAGAAGGCAGTTTCAAGTAAGTGAATACCAACTAGATGCTTAAAAATGCCAAGAAGAAGAGCAGTTTTGAAGTCTGAATCTTAAAGCACACAAAACCAACCAGGAAGGTGAGTCAGACATTCAAATGTGTTGCCACTTTCTCCAGGTTTTGAGTATCAGGCCCTTTCTGAAATAAGCATTTCAAAATTCATTCTTAATTCCAAGGCCCAAAAGTGTGCCAGAAATACTTCCTTCTCCATCAATCACTGCTGTGCCCATGCCCCTCCTCCTCCCTCCGCCTCCCGCCCCCCCCCCCCCCCCCCCACCAAATCCTCCCAGCCATGTTATTTCTTCAGATTCTTACCTTGTATGGCTAAGTGATTTCTCTCCCTATGTGGCTTCCTGGTTCCCAAAGGACTGAGAGCTGGAGATGCTGCCCGTGTGGAGTGTGATGGACAACAGTCCCCAAGCCCACAGCCTAACCTTGAAAATAACCCATTATGTCGACTTTGTTCACTATCTTGAATCAGCTCCAACACCTCTTTTGTGTTAAGAATTGCCCTGAAAAGGGAACTCACCAGTCCTGCCACCCCCACTTTGCTTACCTGGAGTTGCAGTTATCCTGGAAAACACACGGCAAGGGAGAAGGAAAGCCAAGCTCAGAAGGACCTCGCTGTGGAAGCAATTCTGTGGTCAGAGCAGCCAGCTTGCTCACCTGAACCCCGGCCACTCCCGCTGAGGCCACGCCCCACCTGTACTCTCGTCCCTCCCACTTCTGCATGCTCAGCTCTTACTCATGTCTCTTGGCAGCTTCTCCAAGATTGAAGAAATTATTCAGGCTGAAGCTGCTGTTGCCTGCACAGCTTCCAAAGGCCTCCTACATGCTCAGGCAGGAAGGGGCTGCAAAAAATCCTGCCTTGGCCTAGTACATACATAAGAGCAACCCTAGTAATCCAGGAGGAATTGGAAGGTGAACTATTATATGAAAGAGAAGGCACAGGTGATGGTTGTAAATAATTCATACTTCTCAAATATGGCTGTGCCACAAAAACACCCTAACCTCCGTCCTTTCCATGTAAATTACAGTAGCTCATTCTGTTAGATGCCAAAGAGGTATCGACCTATTAAACAAAAAGGTGGTCACAAGAGAAAGAAGAGGACATATCAAATAAATTATATATAGCAAAATCAACAGTACCAAATTGATAAGAGAAATCGCTTGATGGGGTTACCAATAAAATTTGGTGATTTGGTTTACAGAGCTCTGCCCTGAAAGCTCTCTGTGGAGCCTGCTCTTTGTGTCTATGACAGTTGTCCTGACTTCCTGACGATCCATCATGCAGTGGGCTCTCCTCCTCTCTTCCTACCAAATCTACTCAGGAAAGGACCTTGAAATGAGCCAGTTCCTTCTCTGCTGTGCTCACCTAATTCCCTTCTGTTCATTTACTACATTGTTTTAAAATAATCTATGTCGTTTATGCTCTCCTCTATCTGAATACAAGCATCTTAAAGGCAAAGACCAAGCCTCATTTCTTTTTATAACACCAGCATTTGGTATCGACTTGATATACAGTATGGAGTCAATAAATGCTTGTTGACTAAATGAATAACAGCAACTCATTTTGCTAAACTAAGAATGACTAATAGATTTCCTTCCTCCCAGGCAGTAGGTATTTTATTATTAACCAGCATCAAAGTCATAAACGCAATGAGTTAAACTCCAACAGTAGAATTTGGGGTATCATTGGAGCAAGTGGAGGAAAGAAGGTCAGTGATGTGGACAGGATTCTTCTCAAAAATCTCACCATCCAGCTATAGTGGGGAAAGTGGGTGTGAGGGCCACATCATAAACTTGAACACTGACTCCACCACTCACCACTTGAAAAACCTTAGACAAAGTGCTGATCCTACCAAGTACAGGATATTCACACATCGAAGTCACTAGAATCACTTGTTGAACACCTGCTGCATGCTTGCTACTGTGACCCAAAGATTTTAAGAGACTTGCACTTACATCAGAGAGCTTTGTCTAGTCTCCTTTTTGATGGCTAGATTCCCTCTGTCACACACCTGTTCAGTGCTTGTCTAACCTGGACAGAAACACTTCCAGCGACAGGAATTCAGCAATACCCAAGGAAGCGCAAACATAATTCTGACTGTTGGAAATAAATGTTTCTTTTAAAATATCCAGTTGGAAATGATATGCCTGTTTGTAGGAAGAAGCATTTGCTCTATAATTCCAAAAATAATATGTTTCTTCTTGTTTTATTTGCCACAAAACTATGTTTTTACTGTGTATGAAAAAGAGTAGTTGTTTTCTTTTGAAGGGAAAATATATAGCTTAAAGAATGAATTATCCATTCATCCATCATACAAATTTATCAAACAATAATTTCCTGTAGTTCAACGAAAGTAATCATCAGCCCAAATATTTAATAACCTAGGAGACTCTTCTGTCGGGGCTTTTTCTTACCTGTAGGTTAAAATACTGCAAACATTAGAACTTGATTATTCAGCATTCAAGCTGAGGAATGGCTTGACACACCCAGCCACTCCCAGGAACAACTCAAAGGAGCTTTGTTATAGCATGCTTAGAATCATTCATATTCTCCCTCCCCTCCCCTCCCCTCCTCTCCCCTCTCTTCCCCTCTCCTTCCTCCTTCTCTCTCTCTCTCTCTCTCTCTCTCTCTCTCTCTCTCTCTCTCTCTCTCTCAGAGGATAAATTTCAGTCATAAATTGTTGAGCACCCTCCCCAGATACCTACAAATAATAAAGTGTTTTTCACCCCATTAATAAGTATGAGTGCCTCCGATGTATACTAGTATGGCATCTCCCCATATAGCAGAGGAATGACAAGAACCTTGCACATGTCTAGCAATTCACAGAAATGATACAATAAAGGCTTCCATCCAGCCGCTGAGAGCTATTATCCCTTCTTCACGTGTGGAGAAACTGAGTCAGGAAAGAGAAGACAAGGTATGCCTTAGTGTTTCTGAGACAGAAAAAAAAGTTTTGAAACCTCAGATTTATAATTCTTCACCTTAATTACATCCATTTCAAGAACCTAGCAGCCTAACATGCTATCATGCTCTTGGTCTCATCAGCTTCTAGTGTTTAAAAAGCCGTTCTGTCTAGAAGAAATTTTATAGTAAATGTTCACCTGTTATGGGAAATAATTTACATGTAATTTTCTGCTAAGAAACAAACTTAAGGGGAAAATAAAACACTAAGAAACTAAACAAACAATAAAGAAAGAGTCATGCTCACAAGATTAGTTGTATCCCAGTAGGTTAAAAAATATATATAAATGTACATGTATATTTAGGGACTTCCCCTTCTTACTGTAATGCACTTAAGGGTTCCTTGATTTTTTGTATTAAAAATTACATATGTGGCCCTAACCAGTTTGGCTCAGTGGATAGAGCATCGGCCTGCAGACTCAAGGGTCCCAGGTTCGACTCCGGTCAAGGGCATGTACCTTGGTTGCGGGCACATCCCCCAGTGGGGAGTTTGCAGGAGGCAGCTGATCGATGTTTCTCTCTCATCCATGTTTCTAACTCTCTATCCCTCTCCCTTCCTCTCTGTAAAAAATCAATAAAATATATTTTTAAAAAAATTACATATGTGTGTGTATACTTAGAAGATGTAATGAAAATGCATAAAATTATTTTAACAATAGTTATTTCTGGCTGGTGAAATTAAAGGTGATTTTAATTTTTTTATGTAGTGTACTGTGTCTTCTAAATTTTTTATAGTCATCATATATTATTTCTTATGATTAGAAAGCTCTGTTTCTTGACAACTTACTTTCAAAAAGCTGTCTGCCACAACTGAGCCTTTGAATAATACGTCTCCATTTGTAGTCCATTACTACCTGTGGTATACAGCAGATACCTACTAGTTTAGTTGCTAATAAAGGGTGACATATCTTTTAAGTTATGTCTTTTAAGAAGTAGAAATTCCAGAGTGTCCCTTGGTGAGGTCTAGGAGCTCAAAGTAGCCCAGCAGAAGCTGGGGTCACACCCGAGACATCAACCAACCCCAACCCCCTACCCCCCTGAGATGAACCAGGCCAAGGAGGACAGGAGCCCTTCCAGAAGGATCCCCGCCCCAGGAGGAGGTACAGGCGGGAACAGGCCTGACCCTTCCTCCCTCCTCCTCCGCAGAACCAGTCCCATGCTGACTCGGTGGTGGCCTGGATCTCTGCCTGACTACATGATGCAACTACAGCGCACAGAGAGTCAAGGAGAAGTCTAGGCTCAGCTCTAAAGGAAGCTTGGCCAAGTCCAAACCCCTTCTTTCCAAACAGTGAAACTTGAGCCCCCAGCGCCTTGTGTGCACATTTTTAAAAGTGATGTAAGGCCTTTAACCACATGACTTGTAATAACCCTTTTACAGAAGTTCTAGATTTATTCTATTTTATAAATGAAAAGGAAATAACTACAGAGGCACTGGGCTAGTGCGTGACTTCCCCCAGGTCAGGTTGATAAAGCGGAAAGCAGATTCCATATTTAAGTCCAGGTAGTGCTTGTAATAAATCCTCTATACTCCTGTATCAAACACCACACTGTTGTGGCTAATCTGAGATTAAACGTATGTATTTGATGTGGATGATGGAATATATTGAGTGGAATATGAGGACTCCTTCGCCTAACAATCATTAGTTCTACGTGTTGACAGGGCGTATGAGAGAGTGTAGGAATGTAAACATCTCAGACATGAAGTCAACTGGCTTCACTTGGGAAGGGAGGAAATTTTCAAGAAGCTTCCAAGATATTTGAGATGAGAGGGAGTAGTGTATGCATTCTGGTCTCTACCTCCTGAGAAGGAATCTAAAGGATACTTTCTATCCAGAGTCTTCATTTTTCCCAGACCTGGAGGACTTTGGGCTTTGCTTGTTGTAGCTCCAAGTCCTCCCCATGTGGAAACTTGAGACCAACATTTCTTCACTGAGCCCCATCTGCACTCGCTCCTCTTCCTCACACCCACTACCATGTGTGTCTGAGCCTGGTCCCTCCCTAGGTCCTAAGCCACATGGAGAGCAGAGACCATGTTTCATTATCTGCATATACCCACTCCCCCTCTTAGAACTCTTACAGTGCTTTGCACATGAGACATTAAATAAACATGTCTGGAATTTGTAAAAGGACACATGAGCAGATATCCAGTAGTAGAAAGCAGTATTTGTAGCAACAGCAGGTGCAAACAATGATTGTTATGAAAGCAATCGGTGTCCACTTCTAAGAAAGAAAGATGCTCTTTGAATATTTTGAAATATAATGAATTGAAAATTATAGTCAGCCATAAAAAAGATGAAATACTATCATTTGCAACAACATGGATGGATCTTGAGAATATCATGTTAAGAGAAACAGGTCAGATAGAAATAGTCAAGAACCACATATTTTATTCATATGTGAGTTATAAAACTGAAAGCAATAAATGAACAAACAAGACAAACATATAAAAACTCATAAGCACAGACAACAGAGGATTGGTGATTTACCAGAGGAAAAGAGAGGTATGGGATAGTGAAGGGTAAAGGGGATCAAATATATGGTGACAGAAGAGTTGACTTTAGGTAGTGAGCACACAATGCAATATACAGATCATGGCCCAGCCAGTGTGGTTCAGTGGTTCAGTGTCGACCCAGGAACCAGGGGGTCATGGTTCCATAACTGGTCAGGACATATGCCAGGGTTTGGGGCTCAATCCCCAATGTAGGGTGGTGCAGGAGGAAGTCAATCAGTGATTCTTTCTCACCATCGCTGTTTCTTTCCCTCTCTCCCTTCCTCTCTCTGAAATCAATAAAAACATATTAAAAATACATATATACAGATCATGTATCACAGAAATGTACACTTGAAACCCATATAATTTTATTAAACAATGTCACCCCAATAAATTTAATTAACATTTTTAGTAATTAAATCAAACTTTTTTATCCAATTATATCAAAATATTCATGCTGCTGGTTCTTCAACACCATTGTGCATCAGAATATTAAGGATGAAGATTGGAAGGAGAAAGAGTTCAATCAAACTGCACATTCCCAGGTGCAAATCCCCAGAGGTGTGATTCTGTACATCTGGGCCTCAGAATCTAAATCCTTTCCAGTGGTTCAGAACTGGTTGTTCACAGTTCACACTTTCAAAATCACAGGTGGCTAGCAGGTTCCACACTGACACAGGCTTTCCAGTGGTTAGTGCTGATTCTGGCATGAGACTGGCTGATTCCCAGCTCTGCCATTTACTGACTCCATGGTCTTGAGCAAATTACTAAATCTCACTTTGCCTCAGTCTCCTCATCTGTAAAATGGGGTGACATTAATAATTCTTCATAGGGTTAGAATGAGGACTACATGAAAAAATACATATAAAGTACTGAAATCATCACCTTCTGCCCACAAATGTCCAAAAATGTTAGCTATCATGATTTCTACTCTCTAAAAACAATAGTGAGGTTACAAATCTCAAAGAAATTAATTTTATCTATGTAGTAGATATGGTGGGGGGAAATGGTAGGTTATTTTTTTAATTGGAGAAAAATTTGATAGTCTTTAAAGTTTAAGAGGAATTAAGAATGTTTGGTTATACCTCATACACACATGCACACACACACACACATCCAATTATGCACAGTTTTCACTTTCTCCATTTAGGTCTGGGTGTCTTATAAACAGCAAAGAGCATCAGCAAAAGAACAAATTTAGAAACAAGAATAAAAGTAGAATTTTCCAGTAGTAAAAGCAGGGGATGTAGTCTTTGAAGAGGGGAGTGTATATTTAATATTTCATATTAAATTTCATAATAAGTAATGGACACACCATTACTATCACTATGACAACTTATAATGCAATTTATATGTTTTTCTGCATGTCCCGCCTTTTCCCCAAAGCAATTTTATGTATAACTAGTGGCCTGGTGCACAGATTTGTGCACATTGATATTTTAATATCGCTATTTGCCCTTTCTATATAATAGAAGTGTCAGAGATGAAAGAAAATCAATAAAATGTATATGAAAATAACATATAAATTGATTAATAAATAAACAATAACAACATGATATAACAACAAAGACATGATATAAAAACAACAAAAATATGGTGTTAAAAACAACACTGATAAAAACAATGACTGATAAATTAATTAAACTTATTTTAATGTCTCCCTGTATACCACATTAAGAGTGAAAACACTTTCAGAGTGCTTGACTAATTTCCCTTGTGATAACGTATTTACAACTTTAACTTTAACGTCACACGCTCTTCAAACTTGAGAGAAAGCAACATATAACTGACCATGTCCAAAAACGGGTTCCTACTCTGTCTAGAGTTTGTCCTTGTGATTTATTAATAGTCATCGCAAATGCTGGCATCACGGGAAACTGTCTTCGAATTAATTTAAATGGGAGGCCAGTGTCAGATGGGACAACTCAATTCTTGGAATCAGAACAATCTCTTCTTCTGCAAATCCTGTTAATACTTCAGCTCCAATTATGTTAGGTCGTAATCTTTTGATAACAAATCTAGTACCATTACAAAGACCCCATTTACTATTAAGATTTCTCAGTAGCATGATGATTGCACCTACATATTCTACTGCTTTCTTTCAGCTTCAGAATGTCAACAAAAACAACCAAATTCACGATCGACAATGACAGATCAAAACACACGAGTGCAATTGGCACCAGCGAGAGCTTTATATGTATCGTGAATGGGCGAGTCAATGTTTACTGGTTGGTAGGACGGTCGGATGGACATACAGTCAGTCTTTTATATATATAGATTATCTCTTTCAAGTCAGTTATGTATTGTGATTCTAATTTCACAAATGAGGAAAGTGACATTAGAAATGTAAGGAATTGCTAAGAAGATATGGAGTCAAGCTCACACCCAGAACTCAGACTCCAAACTCTGAGCCTGTACAAACAGCATCCCACTTTCCACTGCTTAACAAATAAATGAAATACAAAATTTTAAAGTTAACAAATAAATATGGAGTCCTAAATATAGCTCAAGAATGGAAGAAAACAAATAAATCAAACATAATTCCCTTGACATTAATGATCAGTTTTCTGATCAAGGGAAATTTGGAGGGGAAAGCCACAAGACACTCCCTCCCCCCCCCCCCCAACCCCACCCCACTCCCCGCAAAACAGAATCACTATCCTGACTCACTTGGTTAGAGACAAGCTTCGCCCCACCCCCTGAGCAGCTGGCAGTTGGCAGTCCTGGCTGCTCTCTGTGATGGAGCCCCCCCTAGTCCTTCTGCTATGGACCCATGATTTTTGCACAACCCTAAACCAAATTACATTGTCAGCTCCAACATTTGTTAGTATTACAAAGATGAGATAGTCATCCTTCTTGCATGAAATTAGGCCTCTTTAATGTTTTGGTCATTTACCCCCAGATGTGTCATCCACATAGTGTTTTTTCCTCTTGCCCTTTGGCTTGTTTAAATTCACAATAATATATTAAATTCTCAAAGTAATAAGTATCTGTAGCCATTTGTTGACACAAATACAGATGATTAAGGAAAACAGCTGATCTTTGGGGAAGGGGAGCTACCAACACTTTATACACACACACACAATATACACATATGTATTTTATATATGTGTGTGTATATATAGAATATATGTATTATAATTTGCTTTATGTATTATAATTTACAGGGAAGGTTTTTGGGGTGTACAAAAGAATATGCAATTGGTAGTAAAAGACACACAGAATGTTTATATTTTCTTTTTTCTTCACATTTGAACTTCTTTATAGTTTAAATATACTATCTTGAGATGGCACATTCCTATAGTCGAAGAAGGGGTCTTGAGGCCTCCTAAACTTGTATACTTGGTTTTTTGGATATTGTAATAAAAAAGGCATTACGAAAAAAAAAAATTAGGCCTCTTTGATATCAATCTTCAACCTACTTTTCCAAGGTCTTTGTGTTTCAGTATTTGATAAGCAAACCAGTGTTTACCTATGGATACCAGTCATGACTTCACAGGGAGATATCATTAGCCAGAGAAGGAGGAGCCGGAGGGAAGTGGAGCAAGTCTTTAAGGAGCTTTGAGTAGGAGGAGGATGTGTGAGAACAGCAACATCCCTCCTCCTTTCTCTTTGCCCATCCAAGAGATTACAGCATGCCTTTAAACAGCTGACACCCAGACCAACAACGCTAGCTCTAAGTCAGGAAGGAGAAAAGCTAAAAAGGTATGCAGTTTCTAAAAGAAAAAAAAAGTCAATAAATAGGTTTATTGGCACATGAGTTGAGAATTTAATAGAAAGAAGAAACATGGGGTACAAATTAAACAATTTCTCACCAAAGCATAAAACATGTAGCCTTTAATTTCTGAATTAAAAGTCTACAGTACATGGAAGGTATCCACAGTTCTTTTCAAGGAGGAGCTAAATTACCAAGTCATCATGAGGCTCACCAGATGGGGTTAAGTTTGGGAGTGTTGTTAGGTGAACAATAAGACAAATCTAACCTTTAAAAAAACAAAACAAAAAAAGGCTTCTGGGTTTCCTCCTGTTGAAAATCACCTATGCTAACTTGCTTCTCCCCTCCCTCTTGCACCCTGACAGCAGCAGCGTTTGTGCTGAGGAGAGCTTCGGAAACGTCCAAGCAATGAGAGGCTGTTGGGGCAGTTAGTCTGGTGGAGAACCTAAACATCGTAAGTTCCAGCTCCCAAGTGTTGGGATTATTTTAACTTCAACATCTCTCCAATGGAAAACGCGAGCGCCAACCCCGGTGTTGAGAAGACTGAGTCCCAAGAACCATATCATCTCCTGTTTGAATCAGGCTCTCAATTGCATGTGATTTGTCAGCAGGAACTAAACATGTTCCAACTTGAACACAAATACTACTTCTACTTTACACAGGAAGTAATCCGCACACACTGTAGTTCTAACTTAGAGAAAAAATGGCCATCATCTTCCAACTGCTTTCAATAAATGAAAAGTCTGAATCTAGTGGAAAGTTTGCTGTCCTTTTCACACTGTAGGGATGTCTGTAGTAGCAAAATGTGGCACTTGTTTTAGGCCAGCCAACAAGCATGTGCTCACACTTACCATGTGTCAGGCGTTACAATATCAAATACTTCATTGATAACCTCCAGAGGCACAGAGCGTCCTCTAATTCAGCACACTGCACAACCCGTGGTGTCAGAGTTGAGTCAGTGGACTTGAACCCTATTTTTCCCTGGCTCTCCCTGTATCTCTCTTCCTCAGCATGAAATTTAATATTGAGCCATACATAAATTATATCCTCATCTTACATGGTGACACCCTCTTAGCTTGGGGCAAGTTGCTCTCATAGCTGCTTCAAGTCTCCATTTTCTTATCTTTGAAATGAGGTTAATAACACCTACTTCTTGGGGAGATGAGTGAAATAATTACCCCTGAAATGCTTTGAAGATGAAAATGCCCCATTACTTTTTATGTTCCTTGTCTGGCAAAAGATGCCAAATTTCCCATTTGCCTTCACATGTTCTTCAGGAAAACCAAAGATGAAACTGTACTAAGAGAGTTTGTGTGGTTAATTCTTAGCAAATGAGCCAACATAGTCTATAGTTGCAATCTTCTCCTCTCATAACCAACTTACTGTTTTGAAAATGAATGTCAAGGGGAAAGAAGCCAACATTAATTGTTCTCTTTCCTATGAAAATCTCAGATAACCAAATAGTTCATAACAGTTTTCTCTGCATAGATGTATTCTGGCCAATAAGCAAAGAAGAAATGATGGGACTAGAACACCATTTTACAGCCCCTAATAAATGAACTCATCTGGGCTCTGATCATCAATGGCTGATACCGTCACAAAAAGAGACACAATCGGGCATTGTGTACTTTTTTGATGGAAGTTTTACAGCATCACCTTTGATGTAGTCTAACCAAAAAAAAAAAAAAAAAAAAAAAAAAAAATCAGACCTGAATATAATAAAGCTTGGAGATTTAATTACAAATTTCAGGAAGTATAAGGAATAAGAGAACTTTAAATTATACCATAGAGATTTGATCAGCAAAATCTCTGGAATACAGAAACCTCTACAGGCATATGACCTATTTTCTTCAACAATTAACCTGCAGAAACCAAAAGAGTTCCAGGGAGAATCTATAAATTCAATGACATTTATGAGATATCAAATGATTCCAATTATAGGGATCATGCTTCACACACATTATAAATAAAAATAATGATGACAAAATCAAGGAGATTTGAACACTAAATTTTGATGATATTAAGAAACTAATGTAATTTTTTCAGGTGTGATTTTAATATCAGGGTTACAATTTTTTAAATCCTCCTCAATCAGAGATATCTACTAATATTTTTACAGATAAAATGAGTATTTATTATATTTCCTCTACTTCTGAGTATGCTGGAAATATATAAAAGTTTAAAAAGAGAGATAACTTAAAAATTTTAAAGAGGAGGAAGTATATAATCTTTTGATACAAGAAGTCAGGGAGGCTGCTAGATATAATGAATTAATTTTGAAGACAGACCATATACAGTATTTGACCCCCTATACCTTTTTCTATCTCCCTCCACCCACCCACCCTTCCCCTCTGGTAATTATCATTGTCCAGCTTGGGTTTAAAGACTAGCTTCACACTTCTTCGATATGTGAGCTTGGGCCAACTGCTTAGCCTCTCAATGCCTCGGTTTTCTCATCTGTAAGATAGGAATGATAGTAGTACCTCTCTCAGGGCTGTTGCAAAAATGAAATGAATTAATACAAGTAAAGTGCTCAAACTTAGCTTATCATATTGTATATGCATGATGAAAGTTGTCATCGTTATTTACAGGTTTCAAAAGCAAATCATCCCTGGCCAGTTGCTCAGTGGTTAGAGTAGTGGCCCTCGAACTGAAGGCTCCCAGGTTCAATTCCCAGTCAAGGGCATGTTCCTAGGCTGCAGGTTTGATCCTTGGCCCCACTCAGGGATCATGCAGGAGGCAACCAATCAATGTGTCTCTCTCACATCTCTCTCTATCTCTCTCTCTCTCTCTCTCTCTCTCTCTCTCTCTCTCTCTCTCTCTCTCTCTCTCTCTCATTCCCTCCCACCACTCCTCCCTTCCTTTCACTCTCTCTAAAGATCAATAGAAAAAATATCCTCAGGTGAGGATTTAAAAAAAAAAAAAAAGCAAATCAGTTGATGTTCAACATCATTGATTATCAAATATAAATCTATAGGATTTCTAAACTTAAAACAACTGGGTACATTAATGTTGACCAGAATGTAGAGGAACTGACCCTCTCAGACATTGCTCATGGGAAGTAAAATGGAATAGTTACTTTGGAAAGCAAGTTGGCCATTTCTTATAAAGAAAAATATACACTCAGCATGTGATCCAGAAATTGTACCCAAGAGAAATGAAAACATATATCCACACAAAGGCTTGTACAAAAATCTTCATAACAGCTTTGTTTATAATAGCAAAAAATAAAAGGAAACAACCCAAATGTCCAGCAATAGATAAGTAAACAAATTTTAGAATATCCATGCAAAGGAATACTACTAGCAATTTATTGTTTTATTATTATTTATCTTTATTATTACAGATGTTAAGCAACTTTTTAGTGGACAATGAAAATGTGCAGCAACATGGGTGAAACTCAAAACATACTGAGCTAGATACAAAGGTGTACATATTGCAGTGTTTCATTTGCACAAAATTACGCAAAAGATAAATCAAATCTATAATGACAGAGATCAAGGGTTGCCTGGAACCAAGAGTTGGGGATTGACTAGGAAGAAGCAAAGGGAGCCTTTTGGGGTGATGGAAATATTCCATATATTTATTGAATACATGAGAGTGTGCATTTGTCAAAACTTATACAATTAAAGCTTAAAACTTCACTTAGAGTAAATTTTATTATATGTATACTAGAGGCCTGATGCATGACATTCGTGCACTTAGGAGAGGGGATCCTTCAGCCCAGTCTGTGCCCATTAGCAGTCCGGGAGCCCTCAGGAAATGTCCAACTGATGGCTTAGTCCTGCTCCCGGTGAGCCACAGCCAGACATCCTTAACACTCCCGCCGCTGCGCTCGCCAGCCATCAGCCCAGCTTCTGGCTGAACAGCACTCCCCCTATGGGAGCGCACTGACCACCAGGGGGCAGCTCCTGCATTAAGCATCTGCCCCCGGTGGTAAGTGGGTGTCATAGCTACTGGTCATTCCTCCATTCAGTCAATTTGCATATTACCCTTTTATTATATAGGATTATACTTCAATTAAGTGAATTTATAAAAATTCAATCAGCTAACTCAGTGGATGTGTGATTCTGTATTGATCCTGAACCAGAAAAAAAGAAGGGGTGAAGGAAGGAAGGAAGGATGGAAAGAAAGAAAGAAAGAAAGAAAGAAAGAAAGAAAGAAAGAAAGAAAGAAAGAAAGAAAGGAAGGAAAACAATTTTCTTCTTTAGCTCTATCAGACATTATCAAGTCATTGGGACAACTGGAAAAAATTGAAAAGAGGTCTGTGGATTCAATAACAGTATTATAACAGTGGTAATTCCATGATTTTTATATTTGTACTATGAATATATAAGAAAATGCCCTTGTTTTGAGAAAATGCATGTTGAAATATTGAGAGATAATGAGGCAGCATGTCTGTAATTATTCTGAAGTGGTAGAGAGAAAGAGAGAGAGCAATCAGATAAAATGGTAACATTTGGAGAATTTGGGTAAAGAATACAATGGAATTATTTGTCTTATTATTATAATTTTTCTGTAAGTCTGAAAAGTTAAGAAAAAACAACCAACTTGAGCAACTTTAGAGTAGGAAGAATTTTAAAACTTTAGTTGTGACCAGCAATGCAGTTGTATTGGGAACATCAAATCAAATGTGTTAAACCTGAGAATATAGAATATCCAAACCTGATAATATAAAATTTAAATATAGAATAGTCAGATAAGCAGAACTCCATAATTTCTAGAAAGAATTAAGGGGTTCCACCTAGGCAAGAAAAAACCAGGAAGGTCTAGTGATCAGAGTCTGAAGAACTTCAATGAACAAAAGTGAGGCGTGGCAAACTCAGAGGTTGGTCATTTCCATTCAAAATCTACCTCTGAAGGAATCCAGCTTCCTTCTCCAACCTCCCTTCTCTGCTCTTCTTACCCCACAGAAATGTCGAAGGGAAGCTCTAGAGCCTGGCTGTGATTATACAGACGACAGTAACCAAAGCATTGTAATTTTAGGCAGGTTAAGATATCCACTCTTTATAGACTATTTCTGTTTTCTCTTCATTTTCTTATAATTCCAAATGTACTTCAATTAACATATATAGTTTTATAATTTTTAAGACCCCATTGTACAAGTAACAAGAAGGGAAACCAATACTTTTGCCTTTCAAGAACTATTCTAGATAAAAACTTCTGTATTATAATAATTAATTATGATTTTGATAAAAATAATATCTAAATGTGTTATGAAAATTTTTTAAATCATGTAAAGCTAGAACACAGGCCTACAGTAATCATTTATGCAGGTGGAAATAAGTTTTTTCAGAATTCTCTGAGACAAATACAAATGATTCTATATTGAATTAGATGCAAACGTGAAACAAAATCTAGGTCTCATCTTTTACAGTGCTACAGTTAGAATGTCAAACAGATGTGAAACAATGATGTCATAAATCAATTTTAAGCACATGTAAGAGAGGAGTAGGCAGCTGTAGGTGATTACTCGAAGATTCTCAGTATCTCTTCTGATCTAGAACATGTTTGGCAACACCCAAAAATCTCCTTTGTGTAAGCTTTGATTTTAACCTAAGGGATGTGGTGCCTTTGGATAATCTTAACTATAGCCAAAATGTACAGCAATTTTTAGCGCTGGAAAATATTCAAGTGTGAAAGAAAATCCTAGAATGATGAAGAACATTGTACATTTCAGAAGGTCACACACAGAAAACTTTGAGTTAACCAGTTGCTATGGACTGAATATAAATGTCCCCCTTCCCCAATGTGTATGTTGCCCAACGGGATGCTATTAGGAGGTGGGGACTTTGGGAGGTGCTTAGGCCATGAGTGTGGAGCCCTCATGAATAGAATGACTGCTTTATAAAAGAGATCCCACAGAACTCCCTAGCCCCTTCCACCATGTGAAGACACAGAGAAAAGACAGCCATTTATAAATCAGAAAGCAGGCCCTCACCAGACACTGAATCTGCAGGTGCCTTGATCTTGAACTTCCAGACTCCAGAACAGTGAAAATTAACTTTTTGTTATTTATAAGCCTTAAAATCTGATGAAATTCACCTTACTAGATATTGAACTTGTTTGGAATCCATCACCTTTTCTTCTTTCCTTTTTCTTCCTTTTGGAATGAGAATATCTATCCTATGCTTATTCATTATATTTTGGAAAGCATATAACTCATCTATTTCACAGACACAGCTGGAGATAAATTTTATCTCAGGATGAATCATACCTTAAATCTCAGCATATCTGCTTTAGAAGATTATTTATTTATTTATTTATTTATTTATTTATTTATTTTAAAATATATATATATTTTTTTATTTTTAAATATATTTTTATTGATTTCAGAGAGAAAGGAAGAGGGAGAGAGAGATAGAAACATCATTTATGAGAGAGAACCATTGAATGGCTGCCTCCTGCAAGGCTGGGGATTAAGCCTGCAACCCAGGCATATGCCCTGACCGGGAATCCAACCATGACCTCCTGGTTCATAGGTTGATGCTCAACCACTGAGTCACCTCTGTTGGGCTGTTTTAGATAATATTTAGATGGAACTTTGGACTTTAGAGTTGAGGCTAGAACAAGTTAAGATTTTGGGAGCTTTGGGGATGGAATGAATGTAATTTGCATGCATGAATAACATGAATTTTGAGGGACTAGGAGAAGAATAACATGGACTAAATGTTTGTGATTCCCCCAAATTCATATGTGAAAGCTCTCTCTCTCTCTTTTCTCTCTCTCTCTCTCTTTTTCTGACACAGCAAAAAGGCATCTGCCTAAAAGCCAGGAAGGGAACTTTTACCAGGAACCAAATTGATTACCACCTTATCTTAGATTTTCCAGCCTCCAGAACTGTGAGATACACATTTCTATTGCTTAAATCACCCACTCTATAATAATTTGTTATAGCAGCCCAAGCCAACTAATACAGGTACTAAGACAATTCAGTGGAAGAAAAAAAAATGGTGTTGGGAAAGCTAAATATCCACATGCAAAAGAATAAACTTGAACCCCTACCTCACACCATATACAAAAATTAACTCAAGATGACTCATTGACCTATATATTAGAGTATTAAACTCTTAGGAGAAAACATAGGATTAAGTCTTTGTGACCTTGGATTAAACAATGGTTTCTTAGAAATGAAGTCAAAACGGCCCTGGTGAGGTCGAGACGGCCCCGGTGAGGTTGGGACGGCCCCAGTGAGGTAGGGATAGCCCCGGTGAGGTAGGGATGACCCCAGTGAGGTCAGGACGGCCCTGGTGAGGTCGGGACGGCCCCGGTGAGGTCAAGATGGCCCTGGTGAGAACGAAACGGCCCCAGTGAGGTTGGGACGGCTCCAGTGAGGTTGGGACAGATAATGGGGACCAGTATAGACTGATGAACAGGGGTAGATGCAAAGGCAGAACAGCATTGAACAGACTGTCAAACTACAGTGGGAAGCCTGGGGAGGGTTTGGGGGGGCGGTTAAGAGATCAACCGAAGGACTTATATGAATGCATATAAGAATAACCAATGGACACAAGACCCTAGGGGGTAGGGGAGGCCGGGGGAATGTCAAGGGGGGGGGGGGAGGGAGACATATGTAATACTCTTTGTAATACTTCAAGAAATAAAAATTATTTAAAAAAGAAAAAAAAAGAAGTGAAGTCAAAGCACAAGCAACAACAACAATAAAAAAAATAGATAAATTAGACTTTATCACAATTAAAACTTTTATGATGCAAAAGACAAGAAAGTGAAAAGACAAAAATATATATATTTACTCCACAGAATGAGAGTAAACATTTGTGAATCAAAAAAAGGACTTGGATCCAGAATATATAAAGAATTCTTATCTCTCAACAATAAAAATCAAATGATCCATTTTAAATGGGTTAAGGATTTGAATAGATGTTTTTCCAAGGAAGGTATACTAACAGTCAATAAACATATGGAAAAATGCTCAACATTATTAGGGAAATGCAAATAAAAACCACCAGATCCTACTTCACACCCACTAAGATGGAAGTAATTTAAAAAGACAGACAATAACAAGTGTTGAAGATGTAGAGAAATCAGAACCCTTGTGCATTTCTGGTTGGAATGTAAAATGCTACAGCTGCTTTGGAAAACAGTCTGGCAGTTCTTCAAAATGATAAACACATGACCCAGTAATTTTACCCCTCAGCATATGTCCTCCAAAATGAAAACATATGTGTACATAAATGTCAATGGCAGCATTATTCATAATAGCAAAAAATGAAAACAACTCAAATGTCTATTAGTTGATGAATAGATGAATAAAAATGCAGTATAGTCATACAATGGATATTATTGATCCATAAAAAGAAATACAGTACTGATACATGCCACAAAATGGATGAACCTTGAAAACATTATGCTCAGTGAAAGAAGCCAGACACAAAGGATCACATATTGTATGATTCTATGTATATGAATGCCCAGAAAAAGCAAATCTGTAGAGGCAGAACACAGATTAGTGGTTTCCTGGGAAGGGGAGAGGGGAGTTTATGGGGAGTGACAGTTAATAGGTACAGGGTTTATTTTAGGGGTAATGAAAGTGTCTAAAATTGTGTTACTGGACGTACTAAAGGGGTCCGTGTAAATACCTGGGGGATGATTTGTTTTGCAATTACACATTATACATAAGTAAGACCTCTCAGTAGCTTTCTAGTTATCATTCCTGAGTACTCCTAAAAAATCTAAAACCTAGAATATTAGTCCCTCTTTTAGACTCAAAGTCTACCTTCAAAATCAAAGTTTTTGTGTTGAGAAAAATGCACCTAATCAAACCTTATGGATGCAGAAAATCTATGGGATTCCTATACTTAGTTAAAGAGAGCCCCTCCCTTAACACATGAGTTAATAGAGGAATGGGTGGAGCAGCTAATGGCAGTGTCCAAACAGCCCCAGGCTACCGGGAGCTCTCTCTTGGTGAGTTAGCAAGAATCTGCCAAAGTCTAGGCCACGCCCATTAGTCTGGCAGCCTGTGACCTCACAGGGAGGTAGAGAAGACAGATCACTGCTGTGGCCACGCCCCTCCATCAGCCACATTTTGTCTCAGGATGAATCATATCCCAAATCTCACCAAATCTGTTTTAGAGATATTTATTTATTTATTGTGTCAGATCAGACGTGAAACATTGCAAATGAAGGGATGAGAGATTAAGTATTCTCTTTCCATTTTTATATGTGAATTAATGGTCCACTCAGATTCAAAACGACTATTAAACTGAGAGGAACAAGAGACAGCCCTGTTTGGGAGGAACTAATCAACTTTTGTGGAAGGGTCTACAGTCATAGTAAGTGGAATCACTGGTATATATGAGGTAAATGAGACTTCATTCTTTTTCTCATGACCAAGACTCCTGTAAGTCAGAAACTGGCAAGGTTATGTTCGATTGGCTCATCCTTCATCCCATTACCTGCATATGACCTATCTACGCTTATAAAATATTATAAATGCCTTATATAAAAACATTCTAATCATCAGTTCAGTTGAATTCCAAAATTGAATCCAAGTTGTTTTTATTTTTTCCATAGCAATTATCTGTGGAAGGAGACAGCAAGATATATTAGGTCTTTGGCCCCAGAATCTAATGCTGGTTCCACCATTCAGAAAACATATGTCCTCAGATTAATTGTACAACTTTTCTGAGCCTCGGTTTCTTAATCTATAAAATGGGGATAATTATACCAAACTCATAGAACTGGTGTGAGGCTTAAATGAACACCTTAAATTGTAAGTAAACCCCACTGCTCGTGTGTGCAACCAAATGCCAACTTCGCCCTAGACAGTCAATTGTCTACTAAGGATTCTCCTCGCTCAAGCTACATGTCACAGTTGCCTGGGAGCAGTTAACAAAGACAGTTCCCAAGCTCTACCCTCAGAAATTCAATTGTAATGGATCTGGGGTGGGGCCCAGGCATCAGTATTTTTTAAATGCTCCAGGGCAATTCTACATAGCAACCAAGGTTAAGAATCACTGCATAGGTGTGTTCTCCAATTGTGATCAAGGAATCAGTTTCAACAGAATCACCAATGTTGATTGTAAAATGAGAATTCTAGGGCAGGGCCTCACCCTATTCCTATTGGGCCAGAATTTCTGGGAGGAGTCCCAAAATCTCCATTTTTTAACACCTTTCCCAGATAATTAGAATCTATACTAAAATTCAAGACCAAGAGAGGGGGGTGTAACTAATGCTTCCTGAATCTGGTTGAAAAGACAGTTATCTGAGCCCCACCTCCAGAAAAGATTATCTTTTTTTATATTTCTTTGAGAGTCTGAAGTTTGCAGCTCACTCATCTAGACTTCCACCAAGTCTATCATTCAGATGTAAATGTATGATAGATGATCCAAAATTTGTATTTAGGATGACATTCCTAAACCAATTTAACTATCACATTTCAACATGAAAGATTATGTAGGAGTCACAGATACCTATTCAATTAGGAAGGAATGTGAGTTAGTAATATGTTGGGATTCCCCACCTTTCCTCATCTTTTTTGAACTTCTTCCAATCTCTAGCTCAAGGAGAGAAAAGACCTAAATATGTTATATTTATGCAAGAATAATATGTTCATTAATATAGCCATTAAAATTATATCTATATATATAAAAAGCCAGTGTCCCAGGATGGCCAAACAACCAGTCACCATTAGGTGCATTGAGCACCTCTCAGTCCCTCCCCCCCACCCACGCCATTCCCCGCCCCCGGGGCAGCTCACTTGGAATGTTTCATTTCCCCTCTCTTCACCAGTGAGGTAATGCCAATAAGTATTATTAGCTCAGGCAAGTTCTTTTGGTAGCAAGTGACAGAAAAGCAAATTTGCCTAAAACTAAATGAAAAACAGGGCAGTATAAGCCCATTTAACAAAGTGGTGGGCTGGGCTGGAATAGACTAGGATTTAAGCCCTTCAGAACTTTTACTCATGCAGCTCATCTCTGCTCTCACTGCCTGTTGGCTTCACCTCCTGCTGCAGGTGGGCTTTCTCCAGGCAGAGGGGACACAGGCCCCAGCGGCTTCAGCCACATGTACTAATATGTCATCACCAAAGAACACAGGCTCTTTCCTGCCAACTCCACTCAGGAAACCCCTAGGGAAGTGTCCTGGCTGTCCTGGCCCAGGGCACAAGTTTATCTCCAGACCAAACTCAGTCTGATATCAACAGAATATATCCTGACAGATCTTTGAATCCAAGTAGTTCATTGCAAAGGGGAACACCCTTCAAATGACCTCTTAGAGACCTTAGAGCAGTTCTCATTTTAATGATTAAGCAATAATTACTTTAATATCAGTAATAAGTCCAATATCTCCAATGACTTTTTTTAAATTAATCCTCACCCGGGGATATTTTTCCCATTGTTTTTCAGAGAGAGTGGAAGGAAGGGAGGAGGGGGAGAGAGAGAGAGAGAGAGAGAGAGAGAGAGAGAGAGAGAGAGAACCAATCTTTACATTGATTGGTTGACCCTACCCTCCTCTCCTCCAGGGCCAGGGATCAAACCTGCAAGCCAGGTACATGCCCTTGATTGGTAATCAAACCCTCAATCCTTCAGTGGGGAGCTAATGCTCTAACCATTGAGCTTGCCAGCCAGGGATTCATTGATTTTGACTTCATTAATTTGAAATGCATTCTCATGCATACATAGTACTGTGATTTGTATTTGCTTAAAAGTTCAAAATAACAGTTTTTATATATATCTACAATAATAAAAGCATAATATGCAAATCGACCAAACGGCTGAACAGCAGCACAACCTTCTGGGCAAAGCCAGGGCTGCGAAGGCCTACTCTTGTATGAATTACTTGCATTGGGCCTCTAGTTAATATATAATATAGAACTAAAAATCATACCTTTCAAATAATTGACTAATAACCATAAGCATTTTAGTTTATTATATATAACTAGAGGTCCGATGCATGAAATTCATGCAAGAGGCTAGGCCCTCACAGCCCCAGCTGCCTCGGCCCTTGCAGCCCCAGCTTCATCCAGAAGGTCATCCAGAAGGTCGTCTGAACAGTCATTCCGCTGTTCGGCCATTTGGTCGATTTGCATATTACACTTTTATTATTATAGATATTTTAAAAATAATATATTATGTTTCAAGTATTCCATAATTCAGAATTTTTCCTATACAAATTCAAATTTTTCCTAATATTAAACCATTCTCAAATATCCAGGGTCTACTCTTCTCTTGTCCATGCCTTCCTTCCTCTCTCTCACCTCTGTTAAACCTACCCCTCTACTGCTCCCATAAAACGTCTAGCAGAACTCATTTCCTCAGAAGAAAAGACATGTGGCTTTAGGATGTGAATGTGATTGGGTAGATTCTCTGCCCAAGATCTGGGCACAGTTCCAGGGGTTTTGTTCCAGCAGAGGAACGCCCGAACAGGCCCCTACAAGACAGTCACCAGATTCCAGTTTCTAGAAATGAATGTATTTCTGTTACACACTTGAAAAGAACGCTTCATCAGGGTGTGGGGCAAGCCCTGTCTTTACCAAATCTTGGCTCAACACAGTGAACTCGCTTTGAGGAAGGTCAGGGAAGGAATTTTGGGGAACAGCTAAAAAAAAAAATAAATCACATTTTAGGCTCTCAGTCACCCAGGAATGGGCTCCTGAACTGAAATTTTGAGAAATGAATGCTGAGTACACCAACCCATCACATTCCCTCAGCCTTAGGGGTGGATTTTTATGTGTGATAGGAAATCACACACCTATGTATCTGAAGAAACCAGAAACAGAGCAAACTGCTTCCATGGGGACCTGTTCTAACTTCCTGTCATCCCTCTGGAGTTTACTGCCAAAGAGTGCCATCGTCACTGCCTCACTCAGACAGCACATTTTTTAAAAATATTTTATTGATTTTTTTACAGAGAGGAAGGGAGAGGGATAGAGAGTTAGAAACATCAATGAGAAAGAAACATCGATCAGCTGCCTCCTGCACATCCCCTACTGGGAATGTGCCCGCATCCAAGGTACATGCCCTTGACTGGAATCGAACCTGGGATCCTTCAGTCCACAGGCCGATGCTCTATCCACTGAGCCAAACCAGTTAGGGCTCAGACAGCACATTTTGAAAAGACACTCAACTTGGCCCACTCAGACACCCTGGGTGTGTTGGGAGGAGGGAGAGTAATATTTATATAAGCTATCACATGCTTTTAATTTATTACATTTTAAAATGTCTAGGCATTTACCCAAGGTCAAAAAATATGTTTTAATGCCGAAGAAATAAAATAAGCAATCTTGTTTCCAATCAAAACAAATAAATTAAAAAGATAATATGAGGTTTTTTCATAACCATGGTATGAATGTAGGTTAAGGTCTGTCTCCTCTGAATTCCTCCCCTCTGCTATCATGACACTCCCCTGACTCAATTCCAATACCCACCTTCACTCATTCCTGGTGCAAACCTGTGATCCTACTTCCTTCCAGGCCCACTTCTCTTCCCTGATGAGGTTATGTGCCCCTGATTCCCTCATCACCTTCATCCACCATCATCCACACCTGGCCACTTTAGACCCTGTTCTCTTAGGAACATAGAGGGTGTCCTCTGAGATGTTGCAGGTGACTCCCACCCTCCATATATTTCTCTCATTAACACTTCCTACCAGCCCCAGCATGACCAGAATTAGTGAACAAACATGTTGAAGAGTAAAGCAGAAAGACTGAGAAAGGAGGGGTGTTCGAACAGACTTGGCTCCCCTAGACCCCACTCCCACTCCAGTGAAATAACAGACCCTCTCCTTTGGGATGGAAAGGAAGTGGGAGCCACACAATCTGCCTGTCCCTTGGCACATCTGGGAGGAGATGAAATGAGAAGTAAGAGCACATGATAAAGCCACCTTATAAGTTTCCAAATTCACAATCAGTCAGGGCCTGAGCCGCAAGTTTGGAGGAGACTCAGGAAGACAGCAAGGCCCACACACAGGTTCTCCCCAGGGTTACCAGGTTGGGGCAACCCTACAGGGGGAATAGCAATCTGAGAACATGTAGGCACTGGGACGGGGGAGAGGAGGGCGTCAGAACGTGCTGCCACCACCTCCTCCCAGGGGACTCATGTGGCAGGGATGCAAAACCATCACCTCCTAACATCTCTCCTGGGAAAGGAATAGTGCCCAGAATAATAACCCTGAACATGACTGAGTTTGTTCCGAGTGTGACTAAGTTTTAAATTAGTTACACCCTCTCCAGATTACTGAACATGGCCGAGTTGACTTAGAAATAACCAGACTGTTTGCTTTCTCCATATTAATACTAAACTCAGTTAACAAAAGAGACACATTTTGTATGTCCGATTTTGAAAGTTTGTCACATGGCATGCCTGATTTGCCCTATATCATCCAACATTTCCTTGTATGCCTGTTCAATCTCCATACATTTCATTTGATCTTTTTTCCCCCAATGACACCACATGCCTTCCAATCTTCTCCAGTGGAAGGTGAGTTCAGTCAGTTCTCCCTCGTGGAAGACTGCTAGGACCTCCCCATTCCTGTCCCAAACATTCCCTCAGACTACTTATTGTACTTAAAATTGCTTATAATTATCTATTTTACTATTTACTTACTATTATTATTCAGTATTGTGATTATCTCACCAACTGGACTATACAATCCATCTCTCTCTTTTTATTTTTAATTGACTTTGAGAGAGAGAGAGGAATGCAGAGAAAGAAACTGACGTGAGAGCAAGACATCAATTGGCTGCCTCCTGCACGCCCCCCACCAGGGGTTGAGTCCACAACCCGACTAGGAATCAAACCAGTAACCTTTCAGTGCATGGGAAGACATCCAATCAACTGAGCCACACCTTCCAGGGCGATCCATCCTTTTACTGCATCCATCCTCAGGTGCCTGCCCTATAGTAGGCATTCAATAGAATCTGTAGATACTCTACAGGCAAACTTGCACCTCACAAACTTCACAGATGTATACGAGCTTCTCTGGAAGGCAAGGCTGAATCAAATCTAATCACTAACAATATCATGATCTAATCTTCATTGCTAATATAATTATTTATAGCTGAAGTACATGGGTGGACCATTCCACTCTGTCTCACAGGGCTTCCACTTGGGTGGGACATGCTCCTGCAAAGAAACCCCATCTCCATCTGTTGGTGTCTTACCTGATCTTCAAAGTCCAATTTAAAACTTGCAAAATTTTATATCTTATTCATAAAAAAACTCAGTTCCAGCCTTAGCCGGTTTGGGTCAGTGGATAGTGCATCGGCCTGTGGACCAAAGGGTCCCAGGTTCAATTCCAGTCAAGGGCACGTAACTTGGTTGCAGGCTCCTCCCCGGCCCAGGCCCTGTTAGGGGCATGTGCAAGAGGCAACCAATCAATGTGTTTCTCTCACATCAATGTTTCTGTCTTTCCCTCTCCCACTCTCTCTAAAAGATCAATGGAAAAATATTCTCAGGTGAGGATTAACAAAACAAACAAACAAACAAACAAAAATAAAACTCAGTTCCACTTGGGCTAGTTCCACGAGAACTTGAAATTTTTATTTTAGTTTTCCCCATCCTGGCCAGACTTGGACACAAAGTTGACCCATATAGGGAGGGAGAAATTAAGAGTTTCATCAGGATGGAAGCGAAGTCTTGGGAGGGTGGGTGGGATGCTGGTTAAGGTATGGTAACAGGTATGAAGAAATGGAAATCTCTTGCTTAATGAATTCCTTGCGGGGTGGCTTTAATTGCCACTGGTGTTCCATACCCTTCTTAAAGCAGCAGCCTATGGACTGCCACTTGACAGGTTTAATTATATCTTTCTCAAACATTGTTTGGAATGTATCATACACCCAAGCCACAGAGTAGAAAGGCATAGACCATATCCTTTAGATTCCTGGTTAAGTGATGAAACAAGTACCAGTAAGTGAATGATTACAATCCAAAGGGGGACCAATCACAGGTGGAGTGCTTGGGGTAAACTGAGACCAATGACCTAGTCCGAGGAGCACAGGACATTCTCCAAGTGGAAGAAGGGTTGGGAAAGGAAGGGTGGGCATTAGGGTGGATGGGAAAGAAAAGCGCTAAGACCTCACCTTTCAGAGTGAAAAGACAGTAGATAATGACTAAGGCTAAGAAACTCAAAAGTAGAAATACATCTGTGCTCTTTGGAGAATTTGGAAGTCAATTCTAAAATGACTGGTTCAAAAGAGGGGGGCCTTTGGGAAGAGGAAAAATGGAAGGAAAGGGGGGATGATGCTTCCCATAACAAACCATGTAAAACTCTTGGGTTTCTTTGACAAAACCCAAAACTGAAAATAAAAAGGAGAAATATTCATTGAGACCTTACCTCAGAAGTTGCATGATAAAAAAAAAGAATATCTGCGTGATAGCCATCCTACGGAGATGTCATATTGCTACGCAATTTCCTATTGTCGAATGTTTAAGTTGTTTCTATTTTTCCCAAATAAAATAGCCACATTGAGCAGCTCCATCCATGGATCTTGGTCTGCATCTCTTGAGGGTAGGTTTCCATTCTGGGGCAGAAGCCAGTGGACTCTGCTAGAAGGGCCATTCCCTTCCATCATAATCCATGACTCCTTCTAATGAGACCCAACTAAAACGCCCTGGACGACAAAGACCTTCAAAATCAATAATAAATGTAATTCATTTAATTTTATACTTATTTTATTTAGTTAAATTATACATGTTCATTCATTAGTTTAATTTTATATGTGTGTCTTTTGTTTAACCAGCCAACTCCAGCCTCAGACCCCACAAGAAGGGGAAGGAAAGCCAGCCAAGTATATGACCACCAACGTCAAGGTGTGTCAGCTATTCCTGGGCCCAGGACAAAGCAGCCACCCATAACCTCTGGCCAGAGCCATGGGCCTTGGTTTTGGCTCCTCAGCTGAGGGCTGCAGCCATTCTAAGAGCAGACAGAGACTTGCCAGAACTGGGTGGAGAGACAAAAGGCCATTATCAACTGTCCAACAGGAGCTTGGCGTCCAAGCCAGACTTGTGCTTAGATTTTCCTGCTACCATTCCCATAAGTGTAACTCTGGTCCAGAAGGTCTGAGGTTTGAAAGCTCTGGGTACCGAACATCAAACCATTTTCCAAAAGCCCGTACAAAGTGATGCTCCATCAACAATGATTCAAAAAAAACATGAACCTCTAGGCTCCTGCAAGCCAACTTATTCATGTTTAATGGTCCTTTTCCAAATGGATTTTATACCATTGTGAGATAGTATGAATTGTAAATTATGAAACAACTAATGACATGTCCCTTGTGTTCCTGTCCTCGCTGTTGGAGTTTCTCTAGTCCCACTCTTTTTAATTAACACCCACTTGCACCGAGAGGTCACTGAGCACCTGAAATGTGACTGGTTGGATTGGGAGGTGCTACAAGTAGAAAGTACACCCTGGATTTCAAAGGCTTGGTGCAAGAAAGGAATGTAAAATAGCTCACTAATGTTTTTATTGTGATTTAATGTTGAAGTGATATGTCAGATATATTGAGTTAAAGATACATACTTAAAATAATTTTGCTTGTTTTGTTTTATTTGTTTTAATGTGGCCACTGGGGAATTTGAAATTGCATCTGTGGCTCAAACTTGTGCCTTGCATTATTTTTTACTATTATTATTAAGTTTAAAGAGAGAGAGAGAAAGAAACATGGATCAGGATCGAACCCACAACCTTTTGATGTATGGGATGATGCTCCAACGAACTGAGCCATTCAGCCAGGGCATATTATTATTATTATTATTATTATTATTATTATTATATTATTCTATAGAGAATCATTTTTCTATGAAGAGCTTTATTCTAGAAAGCTGTAGGCCAATATTTACTTCACAGCTGGTTTCCTAATCTGTGTCTCGTCTTGCTCCTGCCCTGAGGTTATTACTGCCTCTGACAATTTTCAAGGGGGAAGGGGAAGGACCAAAGATTAACTGCTTGTTTTCCAATCCCAGGGAGGCAGCTGCATTGGTAAAGAACTATAGTTTCTATGATTAGCCAGTAGAGGGTGCCCTTAGCACACTTAGGACTGAAAAATACTTCATACTGTGGAATATAGGTTCTTTGTAACATAAATTGATTAACTGGTAGATTGAATGAACTGAGACAATTAATTACTTCATATTGAGTGGAATAATTTCTGTAAAATTAGCAGGTGGACCTGCTTTACTAGCCAAAAAAATATTTAAAAGGGGAAATAATATTTGAAGTCCTCTTTTAATTTTTTTCCCTATAACTCTTTTAATTAAAATTTTAAAAAATAATTTGAATTCCCCTTTTGTGCCATTAGACACTTAAGAGTAAAATTTCAAACATTTCTTGATGTGACTAACTACTTTATTTATAAAGGAGCCTTATCTTTTGATATTTAAAATATTTATAACAGCCCTACCTGGTTTGGCTCAGTGGATGGAGTGTCAGCCTGTGTACTAAAGGGTCCTGGGTTCCATTCCAGTCAAGGGCACTTGCCAGGGTTGTGGGCTTGATCCCCAGTAGGAGGTGTGCAGGAGGCAGCCCATCAATGATTCTCTCTCACATTGATGTTTCTATCTCTCTTTTCCTCTCCCTTCCTCTCTGAAATCAATAAAAATATATTAAAAATAAGTAAAATAAGATATTTACAACAAAAGGGTGACTTGATAGTCAATATTTAGTGTTCTGTCATAATTAATGTCCTTAATGGCAATTACTCTTCTGAAGCTAATGGTCCCAGGTTCTGCTGCTCTTTGGAAACTTCTGGTAATATGTGTATAACAAATTAGTTTAATTTGATATTGGCATTATTCAGAGTTTTTGCTTGCAAATAGGAAAACCTGACTTTGTCTAATTTAAACCAAGGAGAGGGAATTAATTGAAAGGATGTTAGGACAATGATAGAACTGAAGGGAAGGCCAGAGAATCAAGTTCAGGAATCAAGCAGGAACCAAAGGAGGGCAGAAATCTCCCTCACTCAGCCACCCACATGTCCCTGCCACTCATAGGGCCAGGTTATGGGGTCCAACCAGGCTCTCCCTAAAACTTTGGGCCACTTGCTGAGGATCCAAAAGCTCAGACAAGAACACCAGAGCTGAGGCTATGAGTTCATGCTCTGTGCTCAGGAGACCCTGCCCACCCCAGCCTCCACATGGAAGGTCCTGCCTCCCTCCTGTACTTGGGCAATCTGGGTGCTGTGGTTGAAGCGTGCCCTCCCAAAATAGACACGTTCAAGTCCTAACCGCCAGTGCCCGTGAATGGGACCTTATTTGGAAATAGGGTCTTTGCAAATGTAACTGAATCAAGATGAGGTCTACAAGAAAAAAAAAATTGTAACTGTGTGTGGTGATGTATGCCAATTATTCTTACTGTGGTGATCATTCCACAGCATATACACAGAGCGAATTATTGTGTTGCACACCTGAAACTAATATCATGTTATGTGTCAATTATATCTCGATGAAAATAAAATTAAGATGAAATTCTACTGGATTTGGGTGGGCCCTGAAGCCAAGATGGCTGGTATACATATAAGAACAGGGAAAATTGTGCCCAGAGACTCAGACACAAGAACACAATGTGACAACAGAGATGGAAACTGGAGACATCTGACTACAAACCCAGGAATGCCAGGATTACAGCAACCAGCAGAAGTGAGGAGAGGCGAGAAAGGATCCCCCTAGAACAGCGGTTCTCAACCTATGGGTCGCGACCCCTTTGGGGATCGAATAACCCTTTCACAGGGGTTGCCTAAGGCCATTGGAAAACACATATATAATTACATATTGTTTTTGTGATTATTCACTATGCTTTAATTATGTTCAATTTGTAACAATGAAAATACATCCTGCATATCAGATATTTACATTACAATTCATAACAGTAGCAAAATTACAGTTATGAGGTAGCAACGAAAATAATTTCATGGTTGGGGGTCACCACAACATGAGGAACTGTATTAAAGGGTCGCGGCATTAGGAAGGTTGAGAACCACTGCCCTAGAGCCTTCAGAGGGAGCATGGGCCCGCCAGCACCAACTGGGGACATCCAGCCTCCAGACTTTGGCGCTTGACAAGTTTGTGAGGCTTTCACAGCAGCTGCAGGAAACAGAAACACCCGGTCCCCTAAACAAGAAAGGGGGGTTTGGGAGCTAGACCACCAGACAGCCCAGACACAATCTTGTGCTATTTGTGTTGATACATTTGACAAGATTTATTTAAAACTATCTTTTTTCAGTCTTTAAATCCATCATGGAAATACTTCAGAAATAACAAAGAATTAGGAAATATACATCTCTATGACATTTGGTCTTAATCACCAAAGTGTGTGAATTAATTTGTGAATAAATTCTTATATAAAATCAATAAACTGTAAAGATAAATATGATCCCATCCCACCTATCATATATACACTTTAACAGCTGATAGCTCAATTGATATTTCTTTCTTTTCAGATTTAACCCATTGGAATTAATAATTATTCAAAGTGTATATACATTTTGGGGGGACACCCTGTATATATACAGAACAAATGGAGGGGTGGTATTGCACATTTCTCAAAGGGCTGCTCCCTCCTAATAACATGGGTTCCCATTGTCACAGTAACCCTTGAAATTAATGTGGTCTAGCCAAGTTCATGCATTCAGTTCAAGACACCCACTTTTCTTCCCTATGTAAGCCTATGAAAGATGTCCACAGCAGAGATAAGCTTATGAACTGACTGGGAAATAAGAATGGTCCGTGAAACTTCTACACAGAAGAATCTGCACAAAGCACAAGGTGGGCAGCGTCCTGCCCCTCGCCTGCCCCCGCCTCTCTCCTGCCACCTCAGCAGTCCTTCCTCTTAGTAGCCAGCCCGGCCCAGCCCACAGCAATGTCTTTTTCCTGCAGCACACCCAGCTCACACTGTCTCCCAGGACAGCCACTGATCCTCTCTGCTCCTCTCTAGGCATCGGAATGGATTATACACTCTTTGAGATCAGGGCTCATGCCTTATTCAGGCAGCTACCAGCCAAACCGACAAAGCATTTTTTGGCTTAAAGCAGCAAGAAATTTTGGAGATGACCTAGCTCATCCTCTTCCCTGGACAAGAGAACGAAAGACAAGAGCAGCTAATGACCTTCGTAGGGTCAAAAAAACAAGGAAACCAACTGCATGGCCGGTGTAGAACTGGGGCATTCTGATTAAATCACATAGCGTTTCATCTGAGCCCCTCTCTTAACTCTCTAAGAAGGACCACAAAGCAGGACACTGCAGATTGATGCTCATTTGTGGCCACCAACACAGTGAATGGGATAAACTGGTTAATTCGACGTTGAGTCCAGAATCAAGCATTATAGTGTATAATTTAAAGGGTTTCTAACTTTGCCCCTTATGGTGGTCCCTGTTGGTGCAAACGATGAAGGGAAGGAAGTGGCCGAGGCTGGCAGAAACCTGCATGCTGGTCTGGGTTTGCCTGAGAAAAAGAGGAACCACCCAAGAGTATCCAGATGTGGCAAAAATGCAGAAGTGGGGGGCAGTGGGGATGCCACATGCCAGGGATGGTGCTGAAAAGACGGTAACTGGAAGTAATTGTGGACATGTGATCTAGCCAAGTTCATGCATCCAGTACAAGATGCCCGCTTGTCTTCCCTATGTAAGGCTCTGAAGGATGTCCACACCAGAGACCAACTCATGAACTGATTGGAAAATAAGAATGGAGCCTAAAAAGAACGGGTGAGGACAATGCCACGCTGAAAAGCAGCTTCATCCAGTCCATATTTCTGCCCCTCCAGTTGACATGGGGTCTGCAGAGCTGCCCTGACCACCTTCGCAAACCATAGGCATTAAGTGTCAGAGTTAACTGTAAGATCGGAGTACAAGGCATTGCAAAGGTAACACCCAATACCTTCGGAGAGTCCATTAGTAAGTTTTCCTAAAATTTCAGACCTGATCGCCATCTGCATTACAAAAGATGGCATTATGCTGTGTCTGCCACAGCGATGCCTTAGAAACTGTAGGTTGTTATGAAGCCTCTTTTATTTTCCCTGCGGAATAATGCTACACCTTGGCATCAAGTGGTTCATAGGGGTAAAAATAAAAAGCTCCACCATTTATTGAATGTCCACTATTTGCCAGACATCGTAGTTCACTATCTCTCAACTTTACAGTAACCTTGTAAAGCAGGAATTATTCGTCCAGTTTTAAAGATAAAAGTGTTTCAGAGCAGGTAAGTGCCTGTTCTTGGGTCTCATTTCTACATCTCTAATGCTTTCTGCTCTACAGTAGTGCCTAGACAACCTGGCATAAAAACAGAAATTGAAATATACATATCTACTGCATTTGGTACTTAAGCATCCACAGTAAATTCAAGTAATGTAATTATGCTTTTCTGCAAGGCATTCGTTTAAAGCAGCAAGAGATTTCAGAGGTGCCTTAGCTCATCCCCTGCCCAGATAAGCAAAGTAAAGATAAAAGCAGCTAATGAGCTTCCTAAGGTCCAAAAGCAAGGCAGCCGCATAGCTGGAGGCTAGAACTGGGGTCTTCTGATTAAGTCACACAGCATTTTATCTAAACTCTTCTCGGAACTCTATAAGAAGGGCCAGAAACTGTTGAGTGTCAGGAGAGTCAGGGTTAGAACCTGGGACGTCTAGACTCCAAGCCCAGAGAGAGCTCTTCCCACCGCATCACAACGTGCAGACACAGAGAGTAAGATTACAACATCCCTGTTGGCACTTCTAAAATATATTTGTGTTGTAACGCCCTTTAGTTAGACAGTGAATGCACAATGCTGGCCTTTTTCATTCAGGGAAATTTAGAAGGAGCTTGGAAGGTTAGATGTCTTTCACATAATAGTCAACTCAATTTAGATTTGTTAATTGACACATTGTCCACTTGGATCAATTACACGATACTTTACAGTCTGGGGTCTTTGAAGAGAGCCAACTTCTAAATAAGTTAATGTCTCCAACTCTCTCTCCAAGGTATATATTTCCCTTGACCTAAATCTACCCCTTAGGGGCTTTTATAATATCCCTTTCCTGGAATTTCTCACTTGCACAATAAAACCACTTTCTTTGGGGGTATTCCTTGCCTTGATGGGGTTAGTATACTTTCTTTCTTTCTTTTTTTTTTTTTTAACAGGGAACTTGAATCTTTTACTTCTACAAAGTT
The DNA here is from genome assembly GCF_014108235.1 of Myotis myotis. Classification (NCBI taxonomy): domain Eukaryota; kingdom Metazoa; phylum Chordata; class Mammalia; order Chiroptera; family Vespertilionidae; genus Myotis; species Myotis myotis. The sequence goes on from NW_023416401.1 coordinate 49,417,037, forward strand.
CTACCATTTTAAAAAAAAAGGCCCTAAAATATGAAGAATGAAAGCTGAGCATTTCAGTCTTTTCATGTCTTTATAATTTCCCCAAGCATGATGACAGCTCTTGTTATAGTGTTTTCACTACCTGTGAACACCTAATCATAATGATAGGTGGTGTCCTTAACACCACAATTTGCTGCCTTCTCCATGTGACTTTGATAGACTCAGGTTGCCTCTTGATAAAATTTATTACAAGATTGCTTTTGAGACTGCTGCTAGTTGTCATTCACACGTTACCAGGTATCTTTTTACATGATAAATGTTTGGGCCAATGCTTTGTTGCACTAGGTTAGGTAAGCCAGGGATCTCTCCAAGACTGTCAGGGTTGGAGGATGGAATTTTCCAATGAAAAATGCAGCTATTTTGCAACTTCAAAAATATAATTGGCCAGAATTTTCCCTTGAGAGTAGTTGGCCTGGCATAGAATATCCTCATTTCCCAGCATGACCTTAGGATACAACTTGGTGATGAGATCATTTGGCAACCTTGAGCTTTAATACAGTGAAATTAAATCACTGAATTGGCTGTGGTTTTTAGCCTATCCTTCTTCTTCAAAGGTGCACTTTGGGCCAAGATTATGAATACATGCTTGAGCTTTCAAGACTTCCATTTTGTAATTATAATTTGAATAATATGCACAAAGTAGCACAGAGTGTCTTTACATGAACACACAAGTTCCTCCGCTGTATCTGAAGTTTCCTCTCTAGATACAAAGCAGCCCTAACCTTTTCCACATAGCCAACATTTCATACCAACTGTTTTTAAACCAAAAGGCATACAGTGGATTTATCATTCATGTTTACAGTGAAAACTGCTTTCTGTTTGTAACTGCTTGATTTTTCCAACTATATTAGAAGTTCTTGGAGAGAATGTGTTTGATTTCTCATTTGGCTACATATAAACTTCAGAGTCAGGGGCTACCTACCTCACAGGAGCTCAATTAGCACCAGTTGGTTACAGGATGGAAAAGCATAACAGGCAAGCTTCAGAGATATTGCAGGTTCAGTTCTAGATCACTGCAATGGAGTGTTGCAATAACGCAAGACGTAATCTTTTTTTGCAGGTGGAAGGTCTTGTTTTCAGTTTGTAAAAAAGACAACCGTGAAATACAATAAAATGAGGTATGCCACCCTGGCCGATTGCTCCGTGGTTAGAGTATCGCCCTGCAGACCGGAAGGTCCCAGGTTCGATTCCCGCCAAGACCACATGCCCAGGTTGTGGGCTCGATCCCCAGTAGAGGGCATGCAGGAGGCAGCCAATCAATGATTCGCTCTCATCATTGATATTCCTATCTCTCCCTTTCCTTTCCTTTCTGAAATCAATAAAAATATATTTAAAAAACAAAAAAATAAAAACAAGGTATGCTTGTATTGGTTAGTTCAAGTATAAGTGTGTCATCAATTCTATTGTGTCTTCTTGGAGTCCCAGAGTTGACATCTATTACACATATACATAAAAATTCCATTTCACAGTGGCTGCACCAGTCTGCATTCCTACCAGCAGTGCAGGAGGGTTCCTTTTTCTCCACATCCTCACCAGCACTTGTCATTTGTTGATTTGTTGATGATAGCCATTCTGACAGGTGTGAGCTGGTATCTCCTTGTTGTTTTGATTTGCATCTCTCGGATGATTAGTGACTTTGAGCATGTCTTCATATGTCTCTCGGCCTTCTGAATGTCCTCTTTTGAAAAGTGTCTACTTAGGTACTTTGCCCATTTTTTGATTGGGTTGTTTATCTTGCTTTTGTTAAGTTGTATGAGTTCTCTGTCAATTTTGGAGATTAAACCCTTATCTGAAATAGCACTGGCAAATATGTTCCCTCATGCAGTGAGTTTTCTTGTTGTTTTGTTGATGGTTTATTTTGCTGTGCAGAAGCTTTTCATTTTGATGTAGTCCCATTTGTATGGCATTTCCTCAAAAAGTGAAAAAATGGAACTCCCATTTGACCCAGTAATCCCCATTTGACCCAGTAATCCCAAGAAACCAGAAACACCCATCAGAAAAAATATATGCACCCCTATGTTCATAGGAGCACAATTTACAATAGCTAAGATTTGGAAACAATCTAAGTGCCCATCAGCAGAGGAGTGGATTAGAAAACTGTGGTACATCTACACAGTGAATACTACGCCACTATTAAAAAGAAGGAACTTTTACCATTTGCAACAGCATGGATGGAACTGGAGGGCATTATGCTAAGTGAAATAAGCCAATCGGAGAAAGATAAATATCACATGATCTCACTCATATGTGGGATATAATGATCAACATAAACTGATGAACAAAAATAGATCCAGAGACAAATGGCAGGGGAGGTGTGGGGAGGGGGGGTGGTGGTTAGAGAGCAACCAAAGGACTTGCATTCATGCATATTAGCATAATCAATGGACACAGACACTGGGTGGTGGGGGCTTGCTGAGGGTAGGAATGGCTGGGTGGGGGGGTCAATTGGGGAAAAAGGAGACATATATAAAAACAAAATTCCAGTCCACATGCCTTGATTACAAAGTCCAACAAATAGAGTAGGACTGGGAGTATTAAATGTCTTTTCTAGTTAAAAGATTGACCTTAAGGGGCATTGAAACAGCAGATTCCCATGAAACATTTTTTAGGTTCAGCAATTTTTGGTTTTTCATTTCACCATCAAAATATATCATTTTCAATTCTGTTTTTAAATACTAAATAGGGAAACTGATAAGTCAAAAGAAGAAAGTTGCCAGCTGATATCCAATCTTAAGGTGGACAGGTTGACCTTTAACTCAGGCTCCCAGGTCCTGTCCCCACATCCCTCTCTCCCAGATTCTTAGCCTCATTCGTTACTCAGAAATGTGCTATTGTGCCATTCATTAGACATGTAGCTAGTAATTAAATGATGCGTACTACACAAAACTACAACCAACTTTTTTTTTTCTGACACAATACCTTTTTGAAAATGTTTGCAGATGTAAGTCTATGCACCTAAAAGGAAAATGTTTGGTTTGAGCAGGAGTGGGGAAAGGTGTTTAAAATTGACTTTTGTAAGTGCATTATCATGTTTCTGGTATCCACAGTCTGGGGGACCATGGGGTTAGGCTGAGGGCAGAGTGCTCATCTTTTTCTTCCATGCTAATGATGTATGTCACATTTGCCTGGAGGTCAACAACAGAAACAGGATGGCTACTTCGGTCAACACACCTTCCATCACATGGCTGGCTGATGGGTCAATTCTCAAACCCCCTTATCAGTCCGGAAGCTCTCAGTAGCTTCAAAGGACTAAAACAAATAGCAATCAGGGAGAAAGGGTTGGCCTCCAGGATTGCTGAGCATGTTCAGAAAGGTATGCTACCTCATATGAAGAACAGGTTTCCTGCTGAGAACAGCCTGAGTCATGTCCTTCACATGACCAGCACTGTCAGAGTGTCGCCTTCCTCATGGTTGTGTTCCAGGTCAGAGCTAGTGATTCCACAAGTGGCAGGCATGCTTTGAGGGCTTTCACATTATGCATTTCCTTCAAGATGGTCTGAGTGAGATGGATTTGGTCCTAGAGGGGCTGGATAGGAGACCCTGTTGCAAACTAAACCCACGAATGCACCTATCAGCCTACTGATTCTTTTCATTATCTGTTAGGGGGTGCATGATATCAGTATGACTTATTATTGCTGATAAAAAATGAGTTTTTTTATTGTTTTGTTCATTTTCGGCATTTACAACAGCCTGGCACGTGGAGGCATTTAATATCTCAATGAACTCTCTATTTACTAGTATGTATCAGTGTCTTTCACTAAATTGTAAACTCATAAATAGCATCTCAATTATCGTCATAATTTTTTTGTTTTGTTTTTTTGATAACCCTTACCTAAGGACGTTTTTTTCCATTGATTTTTTAAAGAGAATGGAAGGGAGGAGAGACAGAGAGAAATACTGATGTGAGAGAGACACATCGGCTGGTTGCCTCCCATACACGCCTGGACTGGGGATCGAATCAAGACCCTACAGTTCACAAGCCAACACTCTAATGACTGAACCAAATTGGTCAGGACCATTTTCATAGTTTTAATAATGCCTAGTAGACTTGTGTCTAGAGGGTATTCTGTGAATGTTTAGGGATTGAATTGAAAGATAAATTGGAGCCATGGCTGGTTTGGCTCAGAGATTAGAGCATCACCCACGGACCAAAGGGTCTGGTTCAATTCTTAATCAAGAGCATGTCCCTGGGTTGCAGGTTCGACTCCCAGCCCCAGTTGGGGCATGTGTGGGAGGCAACCAATCAATGTATCTTTCTCACATCAATGTTTCTCTCTCTCTCCCTCTCTTTCTCTCTCTCTTTCTGTCTCTCTTCCTACCTCCCTTCCACTCTCTAAAAGGAAAAAAAAAAACAATGAAAAAATATTCAGATGAGGATTAACAAAAAAAAAAGTAGAAGAAAAAGAAAAGTAAATTGGAGTCTGCCTCTCCAGGCAAAATCAAGTTTATTTCATAGTCAGTAAGAAAACAAAAACTTATTTTAAGCAGCTCAGTTAAATGGTTTAATATTTATTAAGTATCTATCATACATTAATGCTCTAAAGCAGCGGTTCTCAACCTGTGGGTCCCAACCCCTTTGGGGGTTGAAGGACCCTTTCATAGGGGTTGCCTAAGACCATCGGAAAACACATAATTACATATTGTTTTTGTGATTAAATCACTATGCTTTAATTATGTTCAATTTGTAACAATGAAATTGGGGGTCACCACAACATGAGGAACTGTATTAAAGGTTCGCGGCATTAGGAAGGTTGAGAACCACTGTTCTAAAGGCTGGAGTCGGTATTTTATCTGTTATTGAAAGGGGACTAGGGGGTGAAAAGGAGCACTGGTGGATAGAGACAAAGAGAGGACTTTGAGCTTTGATGGAAATTTAGTGAAATCATTCTGATGAGAAACCAGAGAAAAAAGTTTTGGGGTGGAAGGAAATTTAATTTGCTTGAAATTTTGGGGGAAACCCCATAGTTTTTTGGAGATCGTTGGAGTTAGTAGTAAAGGCCGGGCATAGGACAGGATGGGCACAGAGATCAAGTTTTGAAGCCATTTCTATGCTGTTGATACTTAAAGCCCAGGAAGAGGATAAGGTAGCAGATATACAGTAGTAAGGGAGAAGACACATCAGACTTGAGGAAATTCTGCAGGTAGTGAAGGAGATAGAAAAGGAATATAGGACATTATACAAGTGAGATTTCTAAATTGGGTAGTTGACATTATCAAATATTAAAGGGGAGGAAGTGCTTTAATTACTTAGGAGATGGCAGATGATTGGAAAGAATTGGGGAGTGGGAAATAAAATGAATTAGACATCTATTTCCTTTCCTTTGAGCTTATGTTGGGGAGGAAGAAAATTTCCTCTGCCCTCAAGGTTCTTCTGACTGGTCTAATAACCAAATAGATATGAGGCCTATTAGCAAGAGAAAATAACCAAATTTAATACATTCATATGTATGGGAACCCTGCATAAATGAGAGAATCAGAGACAACAACCCCCCCCTCCCTCCCCCCGCAGGTTCAGAGATAGAAAGGGAACATGGATATACGTGACATTCAGAGCTAGGGATGAGGCGCTTCAATGGGTAAGAACAGCAGATATTTAGTAAAGTTTTCCCTGCCTTATAGATAGGTCAAAAGATGTTATTCCTAAAGTTGCTTATTATGGGCCAGGCCCCTAATTCAGCTTCTTCCAGATAGTTAAGGGAAAGACACAGGTTTTTCTTGAGCCTGCGACTAAAGTTGCCTTTAGCTCAATCTTCACACCACAGAGACACAGCTTGGGGTGGCTTGTTCTGAACCCCCACACTTAACTATGAAAGAGAGAAGAAAAAGAGGATTAGGACTGCCAAAAATAGCCCCTCACTTGCGTGTGATCGCATACAAAGCACTTAACCTCTCAAGCTATTAAACTTGGTACGTAAACACACCTGAGCTTAATGCAGGCTCCTGAGGGCAGTGGCCATACCTACACTACTACCTCCAGGCCTCTGGAGCCATGGCACTAACCATCTGAAAAATGCCTGCTGGACGATGTGAAGTGTGAGCAATAAATAACACGCACTCGGATCTGAATGCTCTCCAGGCACTGTGCTCTGCGCCGTACCGACCGCGATAGCATCCTTCACAACCCCGAGGGGGGCACTACAATCAGCCCATTTACCCAGGAGGCGACAGACTAAGTGAGGCAGGTAAGGGGCCCAAAGTCCACAACCGGTGGGTCTCGGGGCAGGAGGGCATTTCCCAACTCAAAAGCTGCAGAGAGGCAGAGCATGCTCTGTGACGTGGCGTGAAAGGAGCCAGAGCCAGTAACCCATCTTAAACTACAAGACTTCCGGAAAAGAAGAAAAGGGAATAATTGCTCCTGCCAGGTCCCTAGGCCGGAGCGGCAGTGCGCCCGCCCCTAGCTTGACTTCCGCCAAACCTCGGCGGGTTCCCGGATGCCTCTGGTAGTCTCGCGATGCCCCAGGCTAAGGCGAGACCTGGGTGACTGAGAACAGGGCAGTGCGCGAGCTGATGACGAAAGCGGAAGTGCTGGGGCCAGAGGCCGGACAAGAGGCCGGAGGGGCCCGGGATTGCGGAAGTTTTGTGAGGAGGGTAAGGGGCTCTCTGGGCTCCGTGTGGTTTCGGAACAAATTCCGGAAGGGAGGCCGCTGCTAGGGGTTCCGAGAGTCCCCAACCTGTGCTCGTTTGGGGCTACTCCAGGCGCCACTCGACGTCGCCACTCTTGGTCCCGTGCCCTCGTTCCTCCACAGGGAACCACCTCGGGTCTCCGCCATGGCGTCCACCTCGACCAACCTCCAGGTAGGACTGTTTTCCCACTCGCCCTGGAGGGCAGGAGACGCGGGGCGGGGGGCGGAGGGCGGGGAAGAGGGAGGAGGAGGGCGGCGTCCAGCCGCAGGTCGGGGCGGCCGGTGCTTTCCGCTCGCTTCCGGGGTCTCCCTCTGGCTTCCGGAGACTCCTGACTGATGCTGAGACTTTCCTTTTCCCTTAACCAGCCGCCTTTGAAGCGAACTGGGCAGCGCTGTGAGCAGACGCTTCAGTCTGTGTCCGAGAGAGTGGGAAGCACGGAATGTGTGCAAAGCTCTGCGCTGGACCAGTGGAGAGGGGGGCGGTCCTAGTTGGCGCTTCGTTCCGCAGGCTGGTACAGCAGAGCTCTTCCCTTCGAGCTGTCAAGTGAATGGAGACGGGGGAACAGACTTGGGCTCGGAAGAATCCGTGGGTTCATTGAGAATATGCGTTTGTGTGCACTCCTCTGTGGCTCCCAGAGTGTAGTGTGTAAGATCAGGGGGTGGTTTTGAATTACCTTGTGGCTCCACCTCCCCGCCCCACCGCAGTGAGCATGGTATTTTGTGCACCAATCAAGGAGCCCTACAATGTTAGACTTCATCGTTAGGCCTCTGTGGAGCGGACATTGAGAACTTTCTGGAAGTGTCTCCCATCCTCAGAATGGATCTGGGGCTTCGGATGTGACTTGGGCTTGCGGTAGGAATCGATGGGTGCCCTGCGCTGGCTGCTGCGGGGTGGCAGGTGTGGAAGCAGGCTGACCACCTGGGAGACTGGGCACTAGTACTGACAAATGTGATCGTGGATTTAACCAGGGCCGGAGCTCGGAAGGTGGTCAGATTGTATCCTAAAAGAATTACTCGCACTCCCAAACCACGCAAGACACAGTTAACTTCATTCCAAATTAAAAATGCTAACAGACACAAGGGTGAAGTGAGGCATTCAGCAGGGAAAACCATCATCCTTGATTAAAGGCTTAACATGTGTTGTCAGTACAGTAGCAACATGTGGCTGTTTAAATTTTGCTTAAAGGAAATTTAAAACTCACTCCTCAGTCACACTAACCACAAGTGCGCAGACGTCGTGGCTTCTTGTGGCTCCTGTATTGGACGGTGTAGATGCCTGTCCATGTGAGAAGGGTTGGTTTAAAGTCAGGGTACTGTATTTGGAGATAGATTAGTAAATACTAGTTGTAAGCATTTTACTTTAACCAAGGTCAGTGTAGTGCCTAAAAGAGGGCTGACCTCGAATGAGGAGACTGCGCCCGTGGTGAGTGGCACAGTGAGTAAAAATAATAGGAGAAGAAAATTACAGCCAGAATAAGAAAGAACTTATTTCTGCACATGGCTTAGCCACTGAGCCTTCCTGATACATTTTTATATGACCAGGCACATAACCCACCAGGTGAATACATGCTACAACTCTGAGACCTTTATATTTTGCCTAGTTTACCAAACTTTTGAAAATTTAGCTTTAAGTTCAGGCTAATTGAGCTGTGAAACAGGTAACTTCTACTTTTGTCAATTTGAAAGCATATGACATCTGTTCTTCCTTGCTGCTACAAAACGGTGCGTGTGCCCCAATGACGGCCTCTTCTCCCATGTACAGCTTTCATTCTTTCTCTGCAATCTGCTTCAAAATATAATATTCTTACATGTGATTGGTTTGGGGGTTGTTTGAATAATTTTTTCTTATCTGAGTTATATGCTTACTTTAGTAGAATAATGACCATTATAGTAGAATAATGACCATTTTTTCCCCTTACAGGCTCTTATTTCTGTTGCATACAGTTTTACGACCTAAATTAATCCAGTTGGAATATTTAAATAAACCATGCTTGTTTTTTACGTGTATGTATATTTTTAAAAATTAAAGATAGTTTTTTAATGAAAATTTTACTTTGATATAATTATAGATTCACACTCAGTTGTGAAGAAATAATTCAGAGATCCTGTGTACTCCCTATCCCGTTGCCTCACATGGTAGCATCTTGTAAAATTGTAGTACAGTATCAGAACCAGATGGGCACACCAAGCCATTCCACCAGTCGTGTTCAGATTTCCCCATTTTCACTTGTACTAGTGTGTATATGAATGTGTGTAGAGTTCTGTCAGGTGTAGGTTCAGGTATCCATCACTACCATCATGATAAATAGTTCTATGTATAGGGATCCCTCCTGACCTTTTATAACCACAGTCACCTAATGTCCCCTGTAAACCGCCCCCCCCCCCCCGCCCCCCCTTTCCCTACCATCTCTGTATCAGTAGTTCCTTTTTGGCACTGAGTACACTCCGTGGTAGGGATGTTCCACAGTTTACCATGCAATCATTGACGGATATCTGATACATTCATGTACAAGTTTGTGCATGAACATAGGTCTTCGCTTCTATGGAATAAATGCCCAGTAGTGCAGTTGCTGGTTCATATGGTAGTTGCAAGTTTAGATTTGTTTGAACAAACCAGTTTCCCAGAGTGGTTGTATCATTTTACATCCTACCTGTAGTATATGAGCGGTCAATTTTTCTGTGTCCTCACCACTATTTGATATTATCACTGGTTTTTATTTTAGCCATTCTGATAGATGTGTAGTGACATCTCACTGTGGTTTTAATTTGCATTTCCCTAATGGCTAATGATGTTGAACATCTTTTCTTGTGCTTATATTTGTATATCCTCTTTGGTGAAATGTCTCTTCAGGTCTTGAGCCCATTTTCTCCTTAGATTCTTTTTATAACTGTTGAGTTTTGCGAGTTCTTTATATATTCCACCTCCTGTTTCATAGGTCGATGCTCAACCACTGAGCCACGCTGGTTGGGCCCAAGTACTACTCTTTTGCTGGGCATGTGGTTTGCAAATATCTCTCCCAGTCTGTAGCTTGTCCTTTTAACAATCTTTTACAGACCAAAAGGTTTTAAATTTGATGAAAAAAAATTTTTTTTCTTTTATATATTGTGCTTTTGGTGTCAAGCCTAAAAACTAAGATTTTATAGTTTTATATTTTATATTTAAGTCCATAATCCATTTTGAGTTAATTTGTATATAAAGTGTGGGGTTTAGGTTGAAGTTTAAGTTCTCTCTCTTTTTGCTTATGGATATTCAGTTGCTCTTATACCATTTATTGAAAATTCTATTTTACTGCCATTTACTTGCTTTTACATTGTCATTCAGTTGGATGTATTCGTATGAATTTATTTCGGGGAATTTTTTTTAACAAAAAATACTTCAAAAGTAGTCTATGTGCATTATGGACATTTTTAGAAGATGCGGAAGTAGAAAATGAAAAAATTAAAGTCTTATCAAAGATAAGTTCAGTTAAATTTCCTCCCTATCTTTTCCTGTGCTTTTTTTTCCCTGTTGTTTCAAACAGTTGAACTTGTACTACATGTAAGAATTGTTTCTTTCCAAAAACTTTAATTATAAATATATTTCATGTTACTAATGTTTCAGCCTAAGCCGGCAGTCAGACATCCCTCTCGCATTCCAGGGCTCTCACAGTCCAGGACCCCTCGCTCCTTACCACCCACCTGCAGTGGAGGCAGGAGAGGCTCCTGCCACCTTCTCTGTGCTCACCGTGAGCCTGGCTTCTGGCTGAGTGGTGCTCCCCCTGTGGGAACACACTGACCACCAGAGGGCAGCTCCTCTGTTGACCATCTGCCCCCTGGTGGTCAATGCTTGTCATAGCGACTTACCGTTCTGCCGGTCATTCTGCTGTTTGGTCAATTTGTATATTAGGGTTTTATTATATAGGATGTTATTGTGATTTAGAAAAAAGATGGATTTGTTTTAAGGTTGTATTTTTTTAAAACAACTCTCCATATGATTATTTACTTCAAACTTACACTCATGCTTTGATTTTGATGGTTTGATTTCAGTGCTGTGATTTTGATGGTATGATTTTGCTTCTCCTCAAACAGAAAGCAATAGATCTTGCTAGCAAAGCAGCCCAGGAAGACAAGGCTGGGAACTACGAGGAAGCCCTTCAACTCTATCAACATGCTGTCCAGTATTTTCTCCACGTAGTTAAATGTAAGGTCATAGTTTGTTTCTTTATTTAAAAACACCAAAAGAAAATTTAATCTATTTCATTTATGAACATTGCAATACAATGCCAGAAAATTCTAAACTATCAATTTGCAAATATATATACTATAAATACAATATTATATATTTATAAGTATACATGAAATATATAAAATATAATATTAGTTTGCAAATATAAATAAATCCTACTAGTTTTCTAGCATCTAGACAGGTTTTAGGTACTCAGCTAATAAATCTGCACAACTATTTATAGTGGTTACTTTGCATACCTGAACATGTCATATAGTCAGTAGAAATGTTTTTATTTTATTATACCCAATTTGTATAATCTGAACTTTCTCATCTTCTAAGCATCTCTTTGAAAATACTGTTTTTAAAAAGGTTGGGAACCTTTTTTCTTTTCCATGTATTTTTTGAATATTGGGTGTTCCGTATGTGTCAGGCACTGTTCCAGGCATGGGGATCCAGCAGTAATGGAAAAATGGGGAAAATCTCCTGCCTTCATGTATCTTAAGTCTAATGCTGAACAAAGGTGAAATAAGATGTTAGAAAAGACATCTTTCTGGTAAAATTCAAGTTATTTCTAAATAAAAAATTTTAGCAATTGGATAATTCAGCATTTTCTTTTGAGTTTCCTATTTAAGTTTTGAGATTTTTCTGTCAAATTAAAGTGAAACTAAAAATGAATTATAACATGCAAAATGTGGGGCCAATCCCATGCACTGCGTATATTGCTGAAGTCTACTTTTCAGGTAGCTCTCACAGAGGCCTGCCCATATGTAGTAAATTACTATGTTGTTGGTACACATAATATAGGGGATTTCTATAACTGTTTATACTCTGAAATAAAGCTTATGTAGACATTAATGGAAATTGTTAATGTTGCTTTATTTCTGTTTGTGTTACTGGTTTTATATGAGACTAGAGGCCCAGTGCACGAAATTCGTGCATGGCGGGACGGGGGTCCCTCAGCCCAGCCTGCATCCTCTCCCACTGGGACTTCCGGCTCCTAACCCACTCACCTGCCTGCCTCCCTGATCGCACCTAACCACTCTGCATGCCAGCGTGATCGCCCCTTAACTGCCCTCCCCTGCCTGCCTGATCGCCCCTGACAGCCTGTTTGCCTCTAACTGCTCTTCCCTGCCCCCACCACCGTGGCTTTGTCCGGAAGATGTCCGATCTAATTAGCATATTACTCTTATTAATATGGATAAGCAGTTTTCAACTATCTATATAAAATGTAAGGGAAGAGAATAGAATATTAAATAATTTCTTACTATCCAATATTAACTTAAAATATTCTAGTGCCTTGCTCAGATCTGTTTCTGACTCAAATCCACTGTTGGCCTCTGAACTTGCTGAGAAGGAATAATAAAGATTGACAATCCTTGGTTAGGATGAGCTAAATATAATCTTCCTCCCCCAAAATGGATTTTCGTTGTTTAAAAGTGTATCTAAGGCCCTGAAAAGTGTTGCAGTGGTTAGAGCATTGGCCCATGGACCAGAGGGTCTCAGATTTTATTCCCAGTCAAGGGCATGTAACTGGGTTGCAGGTTCGGGGCACGTGTGGGAGGCAACCACTCAATGTATCTCACCTCGATGTTAGTCTCTTCTTCTCTCTCTCCTTCCCACTCCCTCCTCCTCTTTCTTCCACTCTCTTGTGTGGCATCTCCCTTGAAAAATTCAGTGGAAAAAATATTCTCGGGTGAGGATTAACCAACATAAAAAAAGTATATCTAAGAGCTTAAAAATATCTGGATGGAACACTAATGGAAAAATCTCTCTCATTTCCCTTTAATAGATGAAGCACAGGGTGATAAAGCCAAGCAAAGTATCAGGGCAAAGTGTACAGAATATCTTGATAGAGCAGAAAAACTAAAGGAATACCTGAAAAAGAAAGAGAAAAAACCACAGAAGCCAGTGAAAGAAGGACAACCGAGTCCAGCTGATGAGAAGGGGTATGCATTTTCTTTTATTATTTTTTGTACACCCCAGTGACCAGACAATACATAACTTAATATGTGATCATCCCAATAAATCCTGCACCCATCCAGCACCATGCCTAGTTATTACAAATTACTGACTATATTCCCTATGCTGTACTTTACATCCCCATGACTATTCTGTAACAACCAATTTGTACTTCTTAAGCCCTTCACCTTTTTTCAACTAACCCACCTCCCATCTGGCAACCAACAAAAAGTTCTCTGTATCTATGTGTTTTCTGTTCTCCTTGTTCATTTTGTTTGTAGATTCAATTGTTGATAGATATCTACTTTTTGCCATTTTATTGTTTATATTTTTTATCTTCTTTTCTTCTTAAATAAGACCCTTTAACATTTCACATAATACTGGTTTGGTAGTGATGAACTCCTTTAGCTTTTTTTTTTTTTTTTTTTAATGTATTTTATTGATTTTTTACAGAGAGGAAGGGAGAGGGATAGAGAGTTAGAAACATCAATGGGAGAGAAACATTGATCAGCTGCCTCTTGCACACCCCCTGCTGGGGATGTGCCCACAACCAAGGTACATACCCTTGGCTGGAATGGAACCTGGGACCTTTCAGTCCGCAGGCTGATGCTCTATCCACTGAGCCAAACTGGTTAGGGCTAGCTTTTTCTTGTCTAGAAAGCTCTCTATCTTTCTATTTTAAATGATAGCTTTGTGGGGTAGAGTTATCTTAGTTGTAGGTCATTGCTTTTTACTGTTTTGAATATTTCTTTCAACTTCCTTCTGGCCTGCAAAATTTCTGTTGAGAAATCTAGTGACCGGAATCGAACCCGGGACCCTTGAGTCCGCAGGCCGACGCTCTATCCACTGAGCCAAACCGGTTCGGCTTGGATATCTTATGTAAAGTTTTTTTTTTTATATGAATTTGCTTTATATTTGCTTTTATTTTATCATTGTGAAGAAATCAACACAGCATTATTTATAAACATCTAAACCAGTGGCACACGCCCCACAGAGGGGCAATTTGATTTTTAAGGGGGACATTTCAAGAATGAGTTACTAACAATGAATTTTTTGCATTTTTTTTTATGGTTCTAGGGCCTCATATACAGTATATAAATATATATTGTGACATATTTATGCATTTTAGTTTTCTATTAAAGTTTTGAAACTTTATTTGCTATTTTTTCATATCACTTCATATTATTTAATAATTCTTTCCTCAGTACTTCAACTGTTCTTTTCTTCTTTTATGTTTCTCTTTCATGGATGCCATGTTCTTTGGAAGCTTGTTTAGACAAGTTAATGGCCTTTTAGGCTTCCTCCACGTGAATAGGAATTCACTTTTTGAATAAGAATTATATGTCACAGAGTAGGCATCAGGATTTTAGAGATGCTTAGGTGGGGCATGGCCAAAAAATGGTTGGGAACCACTTATCTAAACTCAATTTTGGAATGTCTTCCCAGATGGGAGATGTATCACTAACAGATGTAAAGTTCATTATTCAGTATGTTCGGGCCAAGTTCGGTGCTGAGCAGTGGGAACATACTCTACGCAGATCCTCTGACCATTCTGTTAATTGGTGCCAGAAGTGGTTCTAGATGACAACACACTCTTAAGAAGATGAGATTCTGGGGAGGGGTTATTTGCGTTTGAAGGCAGAGGTTCTGGTTAGCTTTAGAGGATATAATACTCGTGGTTCATGGTATGCAGTGGCACAAGCTACTTAGCCAATCCCCTGTGGTCACCAGGAATGGAGAGCCTTGAAGGCAGTGTTTTAGGAGATTGGGGCTACTACCGTAGGCCAGTTTGAAGGACATGAGCAATATGAGAACTATAGTTAACTAGCTGCTTCAAACTACATGGGAGAGCTTGGACAAAATTATAAGCTCAAAGGTGTTATATTTTCTGTTCAAGACATGGTCAGGGAACCAGGGATTTTTTGTGACACCGAAGAATATTTTACCTTCTGCAGCTAATAGCATTGACATAAAAAATCAGACCCCAACTGATCTTGTGGATTATTGAATGCCAACAGACATTCAACTTCACCAGGTTTCTTATATAAAAGTGGGACATTTATTGGAAGACTGAGTCTCCAAACTTGAAGTGAAACTATTGTGAAGAATTCAGTTAACTTTGAGAGCCTGGACCCCCAACTCTTCTTGAAACTCCCTTGCCAGCAGAAATGCCCTTTCCTCCCTGAGAGTTGAAGCTCTTCTGGTCTTACTTGAAGATGCTGTAATGTGCTCTGCTGAGATGGCTACCTAGCAAAGGGATGCCAGTTCTGAATTGAACTGCAGGACCTACTTTGGCTAATTTAAGTAAAGGGGATTTATTATAGTGTATTACCTTACAGAGCCTGGGGGCCAGAGAATCCAGCTTGGGTTCCATACTGCTAGAAGAAATGCCCTACTCCACCAGGTTCATTCTGACAGAGACCCACTGCTGCCAACTCCCCTGTCAAGCACTTACAATGCCAGGCAGTGGGGTGTAGCTCCCTCAGCAAAGCCAGTGCTTTCACCCACAGGCGTGCCCTTGCATGCAGACCCCATCTCAGTTGCTTGCTTGCTTGCTTCTTGGAGAAACTTTGGTCTTATGTGGAGCCCTAGCTGCAAGGGAGCCTAGGAAGGGCAGTGCTATCAGTGTAGCCTTTATTGTACCAAGAATGCATGGTAGAAGGAGGTTGGCCTGAGTGTCAAGTGAATCACTTTGCAGTCTCTACCTTGCTCATAGACCAGCCGTGGGCAAACTACGGCCCGCGGGCCGGATCCGGCCCGTTTGAAATGAATAAAACTAAAAAAAAAAAAAGACCTTACCCTTTTATGTAATGATGTTTACTTTGAATTTATATTAGTTCACACAAACACTCCATCCATGCTTTTGTTCCGGCCCTCCGGTCCAGTTTAAGAACCCATTGTGGCCCTCGAGTCAAAAAGTTTGCCCACCCCTGTCATAGACCCACCATCCTGGGAAAACCAAGGCATTCCTATTTTGGAATAAAACCTGTCAGGTGTTTTATCTGCCTTTACATCTTATATTTGAAAAATGATGTAATATTCTATATTTTGCTTTATTTTTCATTCAACCTTTCAGTAAACCATTTCTACATTTTTATCAGGATTGCAATGTATTCTATAATATGCTAATCCCTGTAACTAATTGAACAGACATTATTCTGTTTTCCCTGTTGTGAACAGTGTGGGCATGATTAGCCTTGTAGTCAAATCCTTTAACTCATCTTAAGTTATTTTCTCAGAATAAATTCTTAGTTGTGAAATATCTGGGTTGATCTGCTTATTCTTTGGGCTCAGTTCATTTTCATCAGAAGCTTCATTTATTCTTTGGAAGCCCTAGACTAAGGATTATAGACCTTTGTGCCTTAAATAATGAATAATGGTTTTATTTCCTCCTAGTTATGGCTTCTTGTTCTAATACATAGTTTGCCTGGTTCTGGGTTTTTATTGTTGTTTACAGCTCTTCTGTAATTCATCTTAAATCTTTTGTGGGATGAGGTGTGGGGTATGCATTTATGAATTAGCACATACATAGGTGTGTCATGGGAATTTGGAGCTAGTTCCTGATTTCATTCTGGTCTTTTTGCCCCTTTCCTGTTCATGATTCCATATTGATGGATAATATGCCTGCTTAATAATTTACTTAATATATTCTTAAAAGTAATAAAATAAGCATAACTTTTCATGTGAATGTCTCATTTTGCCATTTATAATATTTCAAGTTAATCTTTTCTTCATTTTTGCCTTATTTTGATAGCAAGGAGTGATCATTTGAATATATTAAATTCTTTTTATTAGGAATGACAGTGATGGGGAAGGAGAATCAGATGATCCTGAAGCAAAGAAACTACAGAATCAACTTCAAGGTTGCTTTAGATTTCATTTTTAAATTTACTGTTATTTTTTAAAAACTCAATAGTGAATTGTCTATTTGAATTGCTTCCCCACCCTCCCACCCCCACCTTGTATTTAAATAGATTCAAGAATTGGCTTTGGTTTCTAGTGGTCACCTCCTGGTTTTCATAGGATTTTCTCCTTAAGGACTCTAATGGGTTGGTGTTTTTTCCGTGAAGTAAAAATATTGTTTGGTGTTTTTTTGCCTGCCTTAAAAAGCCTGTCAGATTTTTTATTTTGTCTTGTTTTTCCCCTGTTAGAGAAGGTAGCATTTAGACTAATAACAGACTACCAAATCTGAGGGTATCAAAATATCCTGTCAGGAACAGAATGAATTAGTACTTACACTTGGCTTTTATTGTTATTGCTATAGCTTATTTATTGATGATTTATTTCATGTTTCCTACCTGCTCTTCCTCATCTGCCTTTTTTATTCTATTTCAGCACTGCCCTTTATATTTCTTTCTGTCTACTTTTTACCTTCCACACAGAAGAAAACCCTTTCATTCTCCTCAACTATAGTGGCATGATGGAGGGAGCATAGATTTTGGCTCCATTCAGATTTGAATTCCATCCCAAGTCAGCCACTTAAATCTAGAGCAAGTTCCCTAACATCTCAGAGTCTGAGCCCCAGCTCTAAAATAGAAATTAATATTTTTGTTTCAGGGCTAGTAAAAGATTTCTGACAATGTAAAAACTGCCTAATATTATAGTTAACCAATTCTACGAACTCAGTAAGTGGTAGCTAACTCTCTGTATAGTCATCTATTTAATTGCTGGCTTCTTTAGTTACTGAGATTGGATTGTTTTTTAATATGTTAATGATGCTTTTTCAAGTTGAATTTTATGTATTTTGTTCATTTGAATCTTGCCAAATAGAATGCATAACTGGGACAGATTTCCATTATATAGGCTCAGTTTGGTTCGTGAATGATGAATAGTCTCTTCATTTTGTAATATTATATCTGTCTCGTCTTGCCAACTCCACTGGGATGTATAGGAGGATACTATAAGGGCAGTGCCTTAAAAACACTACAGTTAGCAAGGATATTTTATATGCCTAAAACTTCAGTGGTGGCTGTAGTCCAAGGATAGAACTAAGTTTCCACTGCCCAGGGCAATGGGGGACACACACTTCGTACTCAGTAAGTTTGGTTGAGCAACCCAGTGGTCCTGTGCCAAGGGCCTTATTTCAGTTGTCAGGCAAAAAGCTTTCTTCTGTCTGTTCCGTGCAGTAAAAATCAAACAACTAATTGTATAATAAGTAGTACAATGAAAAACTGGGTAAATTTATATTATTGGAAACAGTCAAGTTATTTGACCTTTTTTTTAATCCTCACCTGAGGATATTTTTCCATTGATTTTTAGAGAGAATGGAAGAGAGAGGGAAAGACGGAGAGAAATATTGATGTGAGAGAAACACATTAGTTGGTTGCCTCCTGCACAAGCCCCGACCAGGGCCTAAGTCGGGGAGGAGCCTGCAACCAAGGTACTTGCCCTTGACTGGAATCAAACCCAGGACCCTTTGGTCTATAGGCCGACACTCTATCCACTGAGCCAAACTGGGTATGGCTGACCTTTATTTTCTAATAATCCTTTCCCCTTTTTAATGTTACAAACCATTAAGCAGTGTCTAATAATTAATATTACTTTTATTTAAGTAATCTTTTATCACTAAACATTCCAAAGCCCCCTTTAAACTTTAAGAAAAAAATGTATTAGATGAGAAGATTGAGTACAGCATATTTAGAAAATTCATAGCAAAAAACTTTAGTTGACTAATTTTGTTTGCTTACAAAGTAAATTTACTTTTGTTAACTAACATAAATCCTATCTGATGATGTAAATTATTTCCTTATGTAGAGTTACTAAACTGAATGGAACATAGAAATGAAAAAGTGAATTGGCTTTCTCAATTCATATTTAGTCTCAACTTTTAGAGTGCAAAGAGTGTTTATGGTTTTATTTAATTTTAATCTATAGCTAATGATTTTCATAATTTAGGAAAGTTTCAGAGAATAACTACTCTTAGAATAATAGCTGATATTTTCTAATGAGAAGAAATAACCCATACAACTAATTTCATAGGTAGCAGTACATTATGTAAGTGGTAGTGTTCTATCATACAATTACACATCACCTTGGAACAAACTGCTTAGTGGTTTGTAGTTGAGCAATTTCTATATACTGGAAAATTGGAAAAGCTTTTGATGAAAGATAAACTAGAAAGTTTTGCCAATAGTTATATTAAAAGATTCTTTTGAATATATGGTTTTTTAATTGTTTGGCTTTTGTTTAGCAAATCTCGGGATACTATTGCAAATCTATAAGAGTACATTTTCTCTCTTGCCTCCATTATACCCTTCCCATCCCTTCTATCCATCTGTCCATCTATCTGTCTGTCTTCAGTTAAATTTGTATTTTCTTTCTGTGGTTAAAGGAGAGTATTAGATCATCATTTTTGGGGGGTGTTTGGTTAAGAGGAGAAATAGTAAATCAACTCCCATTGAATGAGCACTTTCAGTACTCCTGAATTTGTGCTGTAATGTAATGTTTGGTGCTTTTCCAAGTACTCTAATATTTATTATGTCATTTGACTCTAACACTAACATGTCCGAGTACCTTGGGCGGATGTAGTATTTTTACTTCACAATGAGGAAGCAGTCATAGGAAAGTAAATTATCCCAGGTTCCTGACTGCTCCCTACTCCCAACTGCTTCCTCATCACACTCTTTCAAAAAGGTTTTTAATACATCAGTTTTTTTCCAGACAATTTTATAATACATTTATTTAACATCGTTATTTTATGTTGTCATCTACATTTGATGAAATAGTGCTCCTTAATTTAAAGATGACATAATTTTTTGTAGGTGCCATTATTATGGAGCGACCTAATGTGAAATGGAGCGATGTTGCTGGTCTTGAAGGAGCCAAAGAAGCACTTAAGGAGGCTGTGATATTGCCTATTAAATTTCCTCATCTTTTTACGGGTGAGATGGCTTTTCAATAATTTTTTCGGATGATTTTTCAAAACCACATTGATGATTGAAGTAGAGCATAGTGAATTATTGTCACCATGTTATGATTTGTTACCTTAAATAAATTCTAAGGCGGTGTTATGCTTTTATACAAAGATATTTATTTCACATACATACACATATGTTTAATATACATACTGCAAAAACAATCGGAATGCCAGCCAGTAGGGCACAGTGTAAATCGCCAGCACGCAGTGGAATGCTGCACACTCATCAAATAGAGTGAACATCAATATCTAATGAATGTGGGAAGATGTCCACGCATATTAAAAAGATCAAAAAGCAAGTTATAAAATATGTGTAGGATGATTCCATGTTTGTTAAATAAATGCATGTGCTAAGAAGTAGGTATAGACGGAGTGATATAATAAGATGGATGATTTTTACTGTTTTTTGCTTTTTTTTACTTCCATCTGAATTTGTTTGTAATGGACATGTACTAGTTCTATAGGAATATTTCCATTTTTTAAAAAGAGAAGTAAGAATTACTTACCATTTTCAGATGAAGTGTGTATCCCCTAGTGGCAGAGGAGAATGTTGCTCACCCGCCACCTGGGTAAAGTTGAAGTTACAGCTCCAGCAGTGATTGATTTGTCTGTGCCAGACCATTCCTTCTCCTTTTCATGACTGCTAGCCTATGTTTGTGATTTGGCTATACCCATCGTCTGACAGTGACACAGCGGTTTTTTTTTTTCTTTTAAAAACAAGCTGGTTTATGTAGAGAGCAAATCTGTGGTGTTGGCCTCAAACTGAATAGGTCTGGACAGTGATGTCGTATAGAGCAGTGATGAAGAGCAAAGAACACCTGTCCACCTGTTGTCCACCTAGCTCGAGGTATGACTTACAACCTAACTTCAGGAATATGAAACTAACAGTATAAAAGTTGGCATCATAATCCTATAAAGGTACAAGTACAGTTGAATTGACATCATTTTATATTACTTATACCAGTGTTTCTCAAACATGAGTCATTTATGGGGTCATCTTCATGAATTTTTTCATGCACATGTGTCATTAGGTAAAAAATATTTTTCTTTAAATCGCTCACTTTTAGAGCAGATCTTTATTTAAACAAAGCATAAATATACGGAGACATGCAGAAACCCATAAGTGTTCAGCTTCATAAATTTATCACAGAGTAAATATGCCTGCATAATCATCAACTGGATCAAAAAGTACCACCGGTAACCTGGAAGTCCCTCTGCCTCTTTCCTCTCCATTGATAATCACTCTCAACTCTGAACACCATAGATTGTTTTGCCCATTTTTGAACTTTTAAATCATCTCACTTATTTTACTTAGTAACTTTATTTTAAAAGACTGCTTTGTGTTTACTACAAATGGAAAAATTAGTGTTTGTCTAATATACATTAAAAAGATAATCATTTAGCCTGGCCAATGCGGCTCAGTGGTTGAGTGTTCACCCATGAACCAAGAGCTCACTGGTTCGATTCCCAGATAGGGCACATGCCTGGGTTGCAGGCTCGATCCCCAGCAGAGGGCATGCAGGAGGCAACTGATTGATATTCCTCTCTCATTGATGTTTCTATCTCTCTATCCTTCTCCCTTCCTCCCTCTCTAAAATAATAAAAACATTAAAAAAAAATTTTAAGATAATCATTTAAATAAAAAGTATTTATATATTACCTAAAATCATTTTAAATGCTACCAGTGGTATGTGTGCCACACTTAAGGAACACTGACTTATAATTGCAGACATTTAAAATAGGAAAATAGAATTTAAGTAACAGTTGAGGCTTTTGAAAACAATAAACATAACAATATTTAGTTTTGCCAATGGTCATCTGTATATTATTCTTTTGCAGACACTATGTACCCATCCACAATTTGCTCTTAGCAGTTTTATAATGTATATTTGATATTTTATTTCCAGGTGTAATCTAGCCTGATTTATTTTAAGTATCATTATAATTTCTCATTAGCAAAATTGAGATACAAAGAATTGATTTGTTCACGTTTTATTTTAGGAAAACTAGGGTTTAAGATAGTGTCCCTTATCATTGCCCAATTATTTGAACAAGGATATGTAACCTGTAATAATAACCTGTGCTTCCTGGTGGGATCAGGGATTGGGCAAAATTTCACAAGGGGTCAACCAAATGTGTTAGTTTCATTCCTCCAAAGGTCATAAGTGTTTAAAAGAAAATATTTCCAGCTACTTTTCCCCTGTGGATATAGTTTCTCCAACAATATTTTATTTTATTTAATTGATTGATTTGAGAGAGAAAGAGACATCAATTTGTTGTCCACTTATTTATGCATTCATTGATTGATTCTTGTCTGTCCCCTGACCTGGAATCAAACTCACAGCCTTGGCGTGTGGGGACAGTGTTCTAACCAAGTGAACTACTTGGCCAGGGCTCTCTGACAATATTCTGATATCAAGCAGTGCACACAGTATTTGTCAGAAATGCCTTTTAACTTAGCTCTTTTTCCACACTAGACTGTGAGCCCGTGAAGGGCAAAGATCCTTTTGCATTCGTAGTTCTCTATCTGCTCATTGTGGTTTCTATACATAGTGGTTGAATGAATGAGTGAGCAAGGAAATGAACTTCCTATTAGAAGGATCATATTCATGTAAACTCACTTTTGACAAAGTGGTCTCTAAAAAGAGCAAATAAAATATATTTAAGATTTATCTATGATTTATTTTTTTTAAATTTTATTCTACTGATAGCTTTAGAGTAAAAACTTCCTCACAGCATGGATGGATGTCTCTGGTAACTGAAATCAACAGTCTTGAAATTCTCATGTTATATTTCTTACACAAATTTTAGGCAAGAGAACACCTTGGAGGGGAATCCTCTTATTTGGGCCACCTGGAACAGGAAAGTCCTATTTAGCCAAAGCCGTAGCCACAGAAGCAAACAACTCAACATTCTTTTCAGTACATTCCTCCCACCTTGTTTCCAAGTGGTTAGGTGAAAGTGAAAAGTAAGTAATAAATTGATTTTTAAAAATTCCTTCTTTACCTACTAGTCACTATTTCACTCTATAAAATAATAAATTCTTACATCATTAATAGACATTCAGAGAATTGACATCATATAGGTATTCTTTTCTCTGTCAAACCAGTCCCTACTTTGGAATTTATTTCACAGGTGAAAGATAACATATATGTATAGTTTAGTAAATTGTAAAGTGGATTATCCAAATGTAGCATTCTTATTTTCTGGACCAAAACATGATTAAGCTTTTTCATTTATAGAGTTCCTATAATATTGTATATTGTTTAGTTTTCCTCTTTTCATTAAGCCATGTGTTATATACTATTTTCCAGAAACTGAAAGCTTTTATTTATTTTTAGGCTAGTTAAGAACTTATTCCAACTTGCCAGAGAGAATAAACCTTCCATTATCTTCATTGATGAAATCGATTCTCTGTGTGGTTCACGAAGTGAAAATGAAAGCGAGGCTGCACGTAGAATTAAGACGGAGTTCCTAGTTCAAATGCAAGGTGGTGTCACTGATTTCTAAAATAGTTTCTATTTATTCTACAATCATTATTAAAACAGGAATGTAAAACTCAAGCAGAATTTGTTCATTCTAACAGACTGTTTCATTATGCCGTGTTTCATTCTGTCTTCCATCCAATTGTAGTCATCTGGCGGGACTTGCTGGTATAAATAATAAAGAGATCTATATATTCCCTTATACCAGAAGCAGTATCAGTAAAAGGAATATGTAGACTTCAAATGAAATCTCTCAAGAAATATTTTGAAAAGAATATTAATAGTATTTGTCCAAAGTCTAGGAGATTTGAGTCTTGGGGATATTTGCATCATATTTTAGTAATTTGATATTTGATTCAATATAGTTTTTTTCAGAGAGAGACTCTCAGAGTGAGGTACTTTGATGTTAATGCATCACATTGTTAACTGGACAGAGACAAGGTTTAACGAACACTAAAACAACAAATTATTAAAAATATTGCCTATTTTGATGCAGGTGTTGGTGTGGACAATGAGGGAATTTTGGTTCTGGGAGCTACAAATATACCCTGGGTTCTGGATTCTGCCATTAGGCGAAGGTATGATGTTACAATAAATATCTTATATCTAACTAAAGATGTAACAAGTGAGTAAGAATTCCCATTCTGTCCAGTGAGGAATCATTCTGATAGGTTTGTAGAATGTTTTTTAATGTTCTCTAACCCTGTTGCCTTGGGGAAGGGAGACAGGCATCTGTTTGTTTGCTTTATTTGTTTGCTATATTGAAGATACGAGATTTTCACACACTGGAATCTTTCACATTGGGAAAGATAATACCTAATATTTACCTTCAGTTTTGATTAAGGCACTGATGCTTCAAAAATTTATAAATATAGTTTGATATTCCAGTGAAGAACCGTCATGTAAAACTTTAGCAAAATGACAATAATACAAGTTGAAGAATTATAACTGAGATATATTTTCAGTTAAAAAATATGTCTGTAACTTTTAAATTGCATATGAAACTTGAGCTGCAGGTAAGATATCCACTCTGACAGTATTTTACTGCTTCACAATTCCTTGTTTCATTCATTTACTTTTACATGGTAAAAATTATCATTTTAGTTTTTGCCACTCTTATTCCATCCACTTGATGGTTTCCCAGGATGCTAGATTACCACCCTATACCAAGAAAGGAAACGTGCTGGTTATTTTTTTTAAATATCTTTTGTTGTTGTTGTTGTTAATCCTCATCCGAGGATATTTTTCCATTAACTTTTAGGGAAAGTGGGAGAGAGAGGAAAAGGAATTCATGACCTGAAACATCAATGTGAGAGAAACACATCAACTGGTTGCCTCCTGCATGAGCCCCGACCAGGGCCCAGGCCAAGGAGAGGGGGTGGGGGGGGAGAGAGAGAGAGAGAGAGAGAGAGAGAGAGAGAGAGAGAGAGAGAGAGAGAGATGTGGGGGGGTGTAACCCTTTGGTCTGCAGGCCAACACTCTATCCACTGAGCCAACTTGTTATTTTTTAAGATGGCTTAATTCTGGGCCCATCTCTGGAGATAATGACAACTTTTTAGATTCTTTTCATTGCCACAGAACATTATCTAAAGAAAAGAAAAAAACATCTTCACAGACCACTTAAATCTTTCCCCATTGCTTTCTTCCCATCTCCAAATACTGAAATTCTAAGAAGGCAAGCAAAACTATTGTTACTAAAACCTGGTGTTTAATTATGATACAGTAGAATTATTTGTTCTGGATACCCATTATAATAAAGTGGACATTTTGTATAATAAATATGTCTATTCTAAAATATTTTGAGTACGTTTCCAATTTTGAATTTAGAGAATTATTTTGTCATCTCTTGTTTCATGTTGTTAATTATATTAATCTTTTGATCAGCTCAGAGTATAATTCTATGGGAAACTGTAATCTTGGAGGACATGTCATGTCATGAATTCCAGGCATATAAACACTATGGCAAGATAACCCAAAAATCGTGTGAGAAAGACTAACCAATTCCAGTTGGTTCTCTGGCTATTCTGGTTTTATTTGTTTTGTGTTGCAGGCATTTTACCTTCGTTTAACTTAAATACATGTTTAACTCTAACACATATGGGCCCATTTAACTTATTCAGCTTAACTTTGTACAAATGAGAATATCTAAATATCTTGTTTCTTGAAAATGTCTTAATTTTCAATTGAAATGAAATATATATAGTAATATCCTTCATGTAATGTTTTTCATTTTAAGATTTGAGAAACGAATTTATATTCCTCTGCCTGAGGCCCATGCCCGAGCTGCAATGTTTAAACTGCACTTGGGGACCACTCAGAACAGTCTAACAGAAACAGACTTCCGAGATCTCGGGAAGAAAACGGAGGGTTACTCAGGGGCAGACATAAGTGTCATTGTGCGGGACGCACTTATGCAGCCTATTAGAAAAGTACAGTCGGCCACTCATTTTAAAAAGGTAAGGAATTTTTATCTGTCCTTCATATGGTTTTAATTGTGTGTGTGCGCGCGCTTGTGTGTGTACATGTGCATGTTTTTTTATCTTAACTTATTTCCTCCCTGTGATCATTTTAAGGAATTTCAAAATACAGAAAAGCATCAAGAAAAACATAAAATCAAGCAAGATTTATCCCATCACCCAGAGATAATCAATTTTTGTTGTATATTATTCTATTTCATGTTTAATGAAACATGAAATAATAGTATATTTTCAAATTTTCTGATAATGGCCTAAATCTAATATTTATTTAATTTATCCAAATAAATATTCTCAATTACTCTTTATTCCAGGTTCGAGGACCTTCCCGAGCTGATCCTGATACCATAGTGGATGATCTCTTAATGCCCTGTTCTCCTGGGGACCCTGGTGCCATTGAGATGACGTGGGTGGACGTCCCTGGGGATAAACTTTTGGAGCCAATTGTTTCCATGGTTTGACATTTTGTTTCATTTTTGGCAAGATCATAAACATCATACTTTGTAATTTGTCAGCTATAAAAATTTTCAGTTATGTAAGATTAGCTAGAAAATGTTAGCATAATCAGGTATGTTTATTTAATACAATCTACTCACTTAAAAGTTGTAAAAAGTAACTTAAAAGAAGAAATAATCATCTTTAAAATGTTTTCTTAGGCTTTGAGAAAAACCTTAATTATCAATGAATGAGTTATTTTTTTAAAAACAGAGGCTTCTGACCTTACAGGTCTTAGAGTTGGGATATTATTACCAAAATGCTCATATATATTGTGTAAATTATTGTTAAGCCTTAACTGAAAAGTAGGGCTGGTGAAAAATTTCCCCCCTGAATCTCACATTTGGTAAAATATCCAGCAACCGTAATGTAGGTATCATAATATTCATAGTAGTGTTTTTCTATTTCATTTCTCAAGGCTTTATAGAGAGTTTAAATAATGCAGTGCTAAAAAGAATTCTGAAATAATTTTATTTAAAAAATTACATTTCTATTTATATTGAAGGAGTTAAAATAATTCATAAAGCTTGATTTTGTAAGGCATATCATTTCTTAGGGAACTTACTATGATTGAAAAGATTCATTTGTATGTTTTTTTAAATCTTCTGCTTCCGTCACAGATATTCAAAGAGCTTTATGGTAGAATGAACAGTAACTTCCAGGAGAAAAACTTTTACATGATATGTAGACATAAATATAAAGATATATGTGAATATATATATATATAAATATATATATATGCATATAAATATGTGTGTGTACACACACACATATTTGTGTTAATCATAATGTTTATCTGAGAAGTTATTCAGAAACCCTTTTATTGTTTCAGTCCTGGATTTATTTATTAGTCCTGGTTCTTTTCATCATTTTCATACTATTTTACAAGACCCAAAGTGATAGCCTAGAACTTAATTTTTTAACAAATCCCTAATATTAGCCTATTTTTTTACCATTTTAATTTTAAGTAATAGTTAATTCTGATTTATTGATTTTGATCACATAGTATTCTGTTTTACATAAGTATAAGTGACTGAGACTGCTTTTTTGAAGTTGCACTTGGAAAACCCCCCTCTTGTTAAAGGGGGAAAAAAAACAGTTAAGGCTGGAAGAGAGATGGGGGCATGTTTTGGAGGGTCCTGATCCTCAGGCTCAGAGGACTGACTACTTCTGGTGGGTAATGAGGATCTATTGAAGGTTGTGATTAGGATAAGGCAAGCAATTGAAAGTTTCTATGCAAAGGAATAACATGGTCAATGCTGTCCTTTAAAAGAATAAGAGTTTATTGTCAGTAGTTTATGGTATTCAGGTTTGACCTTAGTTGAAAGTCAGTAATTGTGATGATAAAGCATTGATTAAATCTATTACTCATACTCCCCTCTCCTTTCCCTGACAGGGTGATATGTTACGATCACTGTCTAGCACAAAGCCTACAGTCAATGAACATGACTTGCTGAAATTAAAGAAGTTTTCTGAAGATTTTGGCCAAGAAGGCTAAACCAAAGACATGAGGAAGATGTTTACCGTGTGTGTTCTTTCTGTGGAGGGATTTTTGCCTTTCTTGGATGGCATTCAGGTTATTTCCAGTAAAACACTTTTACCACAGGGAAACATAGATCTCACTTTGCGTTCCTCTACGTTTTATATGTATTTTTGCTCTGTTACCAATTAAATGCTCTTATTAACAAAAATTATAAAATGATGGGCTTTGAAGAAATGAGTGCTACATGAATGGCAAAATAATAGAAATTACCCAGTAAAAAGAGAATTACAATTGCTTGAAATACAAATTTTTAAAATTGTTATGAATGGTGGTCTTTGTAAAAAAACATTTATCTTTCTTTTTTACTAAAATGAAATAGGGCTTATATCATATTTTTTAAAAATTCTTAAACATCTTTTTCACATTGTAAATTTATTTACCTTATTAAAAATGATAGAATCTTTACTCTCAGGGATGGGTAATAAAACAGCAAAGAGACTGATTTGTCTTGAAAGATTTTGAATTGTGTTCTAGCCAAGGCTCATTAGTTTTTTTTGATAGGTTGACATTTTTCTTTGTGTAGATTTAAATAATTTCTTTTAAATCTGCAAGCTTTTTAAAATATATATATATATATATATATATATATATATATGTTTTTATTGATTTCAGAGAGAGGAAGGGAGAGGGTGAGAGAGAGAGGAATATCAATGATGAGAATCATCTATTGGCTGCCTCCAGCACACTGCCTACTGGGGATTGAGCCCGCAACTCAGGCATGTGCCCTGACTGGGAATCGAACCGTGACCTCCAGGTTCATGGGTCAATGCTCAACCACTGCACCACACTGGCAGGGCAAGCAAACTTTTATATTTAACTAAATAATACCTTTCACTGTGCAATCTCAAGAGAAAGACTTTCTAAATTAGGCATTGTCTTTATCTTGAAGGAGAAAATTGTCTATTTCAATTGTGTCTTTTTGTAGCAAGATTGACCCAAACCAGTAGTAAATAAATATATCCTTTTTAAATAATTTTGCCATAAAATACTGTTATGGGAACCAGTGCTAAAAGGAATTGCCTTCATTTGGATTATGGGAAGGGTCTTGTGTGTGATGTTGGTATGTCTGTACATACATATATATATAATTTTTAATATAGAGTAGCACGGTTCTTTTACATTTTTTAAGTTCAGGGAACAGTGTGTCCTGGTCCCACATATGTTGTCAGTGTGTGATGCTTCGTGAAGCTTTAGAAATGAGTTGATGTCTCATTCAATAATAAAATACAAATGTGATACTATGTTATTTTAATATTTTCAAATAAAAAATCTGAGGGTATGTATTGCACACTTTAGCATCAACACTAAGTTGTGCCTTGTACATTTGCATTGGCTATACATGCAAAGGATTATTAAGTTAGCTAAAATGAGGTAGATACCTTTATTACTATAAAGCTCTACCTTGCAAATACTATAGAATGACTTGTGTCTTAAAGTATATTTGCACATTTACATATTATGCTAAATGGTTGCCTTAGGATTTTCTGTACAGATTGTTTATGTTGACATTAAATGGAAATCATAGGCCTGAAACATGTTCTTACGTGAAGTAAATTGATATAACCTAGTATTGTCTGTATTCTGTGTATGCTTCTTTATTTTGGGGTCTTCTCTATAGGAAGAAATATTATCCACAATGATTATATACAAAACATAATTTAAAATGACTACATCTGTTTGAGTCTCTGCTTTCCATTCTTTTGAGTCTACACCTAGGAGAACTGCTGGATCATGTGGTAATTCTATGTTGAACTTTTTGAGGATCCACCGAATTGTTTTCCACAGTGACGGCACCAATTTACATCCCTACCAGAAACACAAGGGTTCTAATTTCCCCACATACCCACCAACTCTTATTATTGCTCATTTTTGTTTCATTTTGTTTGTTTGTTTTTTATATTAGCCACCTTAATGGGTGTGATGTATATTTGTCATTTTTTAAATTAGGAAAAAATGTAATCACAATTTATGTAGACCAACAATGAGGGTAATAGCAGTAGGGATGTAACCCCATTACCAACTTCTGCTATTCATTCAGTCATATTAAGAAAGCCTTTTGCCGAAACCGGTTTGGCTCAGTGGATAGAGCGTTGGCCTGCGGACTGAAAGGTCCCAGGTTCGATTCCGGTCAAGGACATGTACCTGGGTTGCGGGCATATCCCCAGTGGGAGATGTGCAGGAGGCAGCTGATCGATGTTTCTCTCTCATCGATGTTTCTAACTCTCTATCTCTCTCCCTTCCTCTCTCTAAAAAATCAATAAAATATATTAAAAAAAAAAAAAGAAAAGAAAGCCTTTTACAATTTTGATGTTTTTCTCATGGATTTTTTTTTTTCCATTTTAATTTTTTGAAAATATTGTTTATTTTAATTACTGAATTGTTTGGCCTCTCCTTAAACTTTGTGCCTGAGTAAGTGCCTCAATCCCTTCACCCTCGTCTCATCCTGCAGTATTTATAGATGAAAGCACAGTTGGAGTTACAAGAAATAAGGTCCCATTTACTTAGCTAGGGCTCTCTTTTTCTAAGCCTATCAAATTAGTCACCACACGTTATTTTATTCTCCAGCCTTTGAGCAAAGAGCTCTTGCTGATGGGCAGGGCAGGGCTGGTTAGCACAAGTAGCAACAAAGTCATCATCAGGGGTGTCTTAAATGATTCTTGACTTATACCGAAAGTAAGCTTTTTTGTAGTTGGGCCTAAAATCTAACCAGGTTTATTTTACCTTTTATGTAAATAAAATGCGAAGAATTTGAGGAAAGTACAAACTACATCTGGATTTTATAATACCTAAGAAGGGAAATTGTCAGGAGTGTGTTGGGCGATATGTGTTGTTACAAGTTGGATTCTCCAGGAGCCAACAAAGGTGGAGTCTGGGGTCAGGATGTTTACTACAGATCAACACCTGTGAACAGAAAGGGGAGGGAACAACTGGGCAGAAGAGGAAGTTAATGTAGAGCGTTCCTGTGTAATTTTTACAAGCTTTCCCTAATGTTAACATCTTACATAACCATGGTATAATCAAACCAAGAAATTAACGTTAGCACAATCCCATCAACCACACTACTGTTTATTTTGATTTTACCAATTTTTCCACTAATGTCCTTTTTCTGTTTCAGGATCCAACCCAGGATGGCATTTAGTCATATCTCCTAGTCTCCTTTACTCAGTGATGTTGCCTCAGTCTTTCCTCTCAGGAACTTGAGACACTTTTTTAGTGTTTTATTTATTTTTATTATTTATTTTTGAACGTGAGACACTGGAAGAGTTTTAGCCAGATATGTTGAAGAATGCCCCTCAATTTGGGTTTGTTTGATGTCTTCTCTAATTAGACTAAGGTTGGGAATTTGGGAGAATAACACCAGATAAGTGATGTGCCCTACTAGCGTATCAAATCAGGGGGACATGATATCAACATCTTATTCTCAGTGATGTTAATTACCTTCGCTCGTGATTAATAAGGTGTCGCGGGGGGCTGGCTTTCCACAGAAAATTACTATTTTTCCTTTCCACACACTGTCCTTCAGAAGCTAGTTGCCAAGTCTTGCCTTCGAGGAAGGAAAAGGAAATAAAGCTTCCCTCCTGGAGGGAGAGAAATGAAGAATTGTGGGTATATGTTAAAATTACACAGTATTTGGTAACTATTTGGGGGAAGATCCATTGAGAGTATGCATTATTCTGTTTCTCCATAATTTTTTACCCACTCACTGTCGTTCTTGCCTATAGCAGCAATTATTATTTGTTCTATGGTGATTTTCAGTTTCTCTCATTCCTTACATTAATAAATGTTACATTTATTAATTTAAATTCTGTAAGTAAGAGTTGCTCTTTCCCAGTTGCAAGCCTGTTTCGTTTTGTTTGTGTTTTTTTTTTTAACTGAGTTTTACATTATAAGCTAAACTGCGGAAGTAAAGTCTGCATTATTATTTTTAATCTTTTTAAATTGTTTTTCATTAATATGTGTGTGAGAGACAGAGAAAGATGGAGAAACACATATGAGAGAAACATCGATTGATTGCCTCCCTTACGCACCCCAACAGGGATCAAACCCACAACGTGGGTATGTTCCCAGACTAGGAATTGAATCAGTGACCCCTTGGTGTATGGGATGGTGCTCAACCGAGCCACATCAGCCAGGGAAATTTTTAATCTTAATTTATGAGATAATACTAATTCAACTGAACTTTTTTGTGTAACACAAAACACTATCCTGAATGTGGCAAATGGTACCTAAGGATGATGATGGAGTGATTATGAAAAAATGAACACCAAAATATTTGTACTCATTTTATTTGAAATATGAGTAGTTACTTTGATAGGGAGTTTGTGCCCAACTGTCAATCAATGCATTGCTTCCTCCTTGCTATGAAAAATAGGTTTAGTGAAGTAGTAATGTGTGTGGATTCTGTAACGTTTATGACAAATTTGAAATTATTTAATGGCATGATCTTAGTTAGGGCCACTGTGACAAAACACCATAGACTGGGTGGCTTACACAACAGACATTTCTTACAGTTCTGGAGGCTGGAAGTCCAAGATCCAGGTGCCAGCAGATTCAGTTTCTGCTGAGAGCTCTGTTTCTGGCTTTCAGAAATTCCTTCTTGCTACATCTCCACATCTGCCAGTATCTTGATTTTGGACTTTCCAGCCTCCAAAACTGAGAAATTTCTATTGTCTGTAAGCCACCCCGTCTATGGTGTTCTGTTACAGCAGCCCAAATGGACTAAGACAATAGCCTTAATACTTCCCTCAAGAAGCGCTCATGGGAAAAACATTTTCCTTAATTATTCCATGTTCAATGGGTGAAATACAGATCAGCTGGATATAAAACCTGCTTGGCTCACCATTCTTTCCTTGAGACTCTTATAGATGTATTATTGTTCTCTCACGTTAAATGTTACTGTGGAGAAATCTGAAACTAGCTTTTTGCAAATAAGTGACCTGGTTTTTATTTTGTCCCCCGGACTGGCCAAAGTCTTCATTCTTTTAAAATCCAATGTGTTTTTTTAAAGGTTTCATAGTTTTGCATTTAAGCCCAGGATCCCTCCTCTATTAGGCAGAGTTCCCCAGAGAGACAGAACCAGTTGGAGATACATCGTCTTTGGGGATGTTAGAGAAACACTCTAATGGGGAAGGCAGTGCCCCAAAGAGTTTCATAATAAAATGGAACCGGTTTTGCAGGAACGTGCTACCAGGAAATGGAAAGAGGTGAACTGTGTTCACAGTAGATAGACTCCAGGGCTGACTTTGGAGCCTCCTGAGGAATTGCTGGGCCTGTAGCCACTTTGGCCACTTGGGCTGTGTCCTATGCATAGCTCTCTATCAAACAAAAGAAGAGCTGTGTGGTTTATGGATGTCAGGTTCAAGGTGAATGAGTGGACAGCACCCAATTTGGAAGGCTGCCACTCTGAAGAAGGTAAAAACAAACCAGCTCAGTTGGCTGGATTACATACTGTTAGTCCCTATGTTTGGGTGTTGAAACAACTGGGCACGAGCTAATGGCCTGGCCATATGGTTAGGTATAAGGGCGATGAGAAACGGATGCCTGTAGGGGACGTGGCTGTATGGAAATCACTATGGAAACTCAAGGGGTACATTAAAGTAGGGCCTGTTGCTGGTCATCAGAACCTCGTAAAGACTGGAAGGCGATCGGAACCAGCAAGTGGATAGTCTGGTGTGCTCACTTGAGGCGGCCACCTGGGTCATGAAATGAACGGATGTGGGGCTATGGCAATTCAGAGATGGGATGAATCTAGACATAGTCCTCTTGTTCCCTCTGGGTCACCAAATATCAGTAACTTTCCTGTGCCAACAAAAATGGCTCAGAGGCTGAGTGTCAACCTATGAACCAGAAGGTCATGGTTCAATTCCTGGTCAGGGCACATGCCTGGATTGCGGGCTTGATCCCCAGTGTGGGGCCTGCAATAGGCAGCCAGTCAATGATTCTCTCTCATCATTGATGTTTCCCTCCCTCTCCCAAATCAATAAAAATATTATTTTTAAATGACAGAGGCTGCCGATGACTATGGGGAAGATTCCCCAGAGGGAAGGTGTGACACAGAGTTGGCGGCAGACGGATGCTTTTAGCCCTGGAAGGTTACAAGTAGATCTTGACCTGAGTAGACAGATTGGACTGGGTTTTGCATGCCCAGAGGTAGATGCAATGCTCAAAATGCTATAAAAGGCCTGAACCAGAAGATATTGTACCGATTCCGACTGAATTATGTTTCTTCGGACCTAGAAGCACATTTTATAGCCCATAGAGTCCGACAGTGGTCAAAGAGGTAGCAAGCACATGTCATGGACATATGTTGCACATCATCCTCAGAGTAAAGGTCTAATAGAGAATTGAAACAGGCAGTTGAACCGAGGAAGGGAAGATAAAGGTCATAGGGCTGACTTACAGGTCTTGTTGAACGTGCACTCACACTCAGCAGGAGGGTCCCCACTAGATTCTTCCACTTTTTGTGGGGAGCTGGAGGAGAAGGAGTAGGGGCGGATGCTAGCATGACTATGTAGTTCTTTTTTTTTTTTTCTTAATTAAATCTTTATTGTTCAGATTCTTACATTTGTTCCTCTTTTTTTCCCCCATAACTCCTCTCCTCCCAGTTCCCGCCCCACCATCCGCCCTCACTCCCCACCCACTGTCCTCATCCATAGGTGCACGATTTTTGTCCAGTCTCTTCCCGCATCTCCCACACCCCTTTCCCCCGCAAGAATAGTCAGTCCATTCCCTTTCTATGCCCCTGATTCTATTATAATCACCAGTTCATTCTGTTCATCAGATTATTCGTTCACTTGATTTTTAGATTCACTTGTTGATAGATGCATGTTTGTTGTTCATAATTTGTATCTTTACCTTTTTCTTCTTCTTCCTCTTCTTAAAGGATACCTTTCAGCATTTCATATAATACTGGTTTGGTGGTGATGAACTCCTTTAGCTTTTCCTTATCTGTGAAGCTCTTTATCTGACCTTCAGTTCTGAATGATAGCTTTGCTGGATAAAGTAATCTTGGTTGTAGGTTCTTGCTATTCATCACTTTGAATATTTCTTGCCATTCCCTTCTGGCCTGCAAAGTTTCTGTTGAGAAATCAGCTGACAGTCGTATGGGTACTCCCTTGTAGGTAACTGAGTTTCTTTCTCTTGCTGCTCTTAAGAGTCTCTCTTTGTCTTTTGCTTTTGGCATTTTAATTATGATGTGTCTTGGTTTGGTCCTCTTTGGATTCCTTTTGTTTGGGGTTCTCCATGCTTCCTGGACTTGTAAGTCTATTTCTTTCACCAGGTAGGGGAAGTATTCTGTCATTATTTCTTCAAATAGGTTTTCAATATCTTGCTCTCTCTCATCTTCTGGCACCCCTATAATTCTGATGTTGGTACGCTTGAAGCTGTCCCAGAGGCTCCTTACACTATCTTCGTATTTTCGGATTCTTTTTTCATTTTGCTTTTCCGGTTGGGTGTTTTTAGCTTCTTCGCATTTCAAATCTTTGCCTTGATTCTTGCGGTCCTCTGGTCTGCTGTTGGGAGTCTGTATAATATTCATTATTTCAGTCTGTGTATGTTTAATTTCTAGTTGGTTCTTTATCATAACATCGAGGGTCTCATTAGATTTGTTGAGGATCTCATTAAGTTTATCTCATTAAGTTGGCTTCTAGACAGTTCTTGAGAGACCTTAAAAGTGTGGTTCTGAACTGAATATCCTCCAGTGACAGTTTTGTCCTGTTTCTTTGTCTCCGCATTTTTTATCCTTTCTTGGTGCACCCCCTAGTGGTCTTTGTGTGCCGTCCTCCTGTAGTTAAGCCTTGATTGTTGTAGTTAATACTAGGGGGATTTGACATCCAGGCCAGCTGGCTGTGAGAATCAGCTGTGTCTGCAGTGGGAAAACTTCTGTCCTCTAGGGAGGTGCTAATCTAGTCTTTGCCTGAGGCTATCTGGCAAATGGCTCTGGGCAGGGCTTGGGCGGGGCGGGTGGGTCGCTCGGGCTCGGGATCAACAGGGTGGGCCGGAGAGAGCAGTTACGGCAGCTCTCAGTTCCTTCCCTAGAGGCTCTGCCTCACAGAGTCCCAGCAACCGCTGCAAACCTCGGAGAGAAAGCTGCCTTCGAGTTCCGACTGAAGCCAGACAGTTCCGCTTCTCCCGTTTGAGTCTGGGTCCCTAGAGACTCGCCCGGATCTGGAGCTCAGAATCTGAGACTCCCTCCCGATTGAAAGCACCAACCGCGCCCTCCGCCGCCAGCCCGCTCTGCGCGCACTAGGTACCTGAGTATTTCACTTCAGCACTGCGCCTCCTCTGAATCTGGGTATGATATTCTCTTTCCTCCTAGTTGTAGAATTTCCACTCAGCCAGCCTTCCTGTGGTTCTGGATGATGTCCGTTCCGTCTTTTAGGTGTGTTTTGATTTGGTTGTTCAAGGCAGCAATCTCCGGCGTTAACCTATGCCGCCATCTTGGTTCTCTCCCGACTATGTAGTTCTTGTGACTACACTTTTTTCTCCTATCACCTCAACTTTCCTTTTTTTCTACCTGGTACAGCGTCACAGTGTAACGCTGTCATTGTCTTAGATTACAGTGCTGTTATTCATGGTCAAATCCTTAGGGAAATTGAGTTAAGAGCCTCCTACTCCACACTGCCTCCTCCAGATATTAGGCATGTGTTTATTTGTAGGAGAGCTTTGAACAAAGACCAGGTGGTGGCCTGTGTGGTAAAGAATTGGCCTTGCCCAAAGAGAAGGTCCGGCCTTTGTCTTTGGCTTCTGGGAAGTGATGTATGTCCTACCTGATAGAAGTGTCTTTGTTTAGATGAGGGCTAGCCAAACTGGATTTTAAGGTAGGGGCTGGCCATGCCAGGAAGATCGACCATGTCATAAGCTTTGTATCATGCAATATCATTTGACCTGGAGACTGAGTTTAGCCATATGGGCAATCAATCACTCCTACATAAGGAAGCCTCAATAAAAATCTCTCGACACCAGAGGAGTTTGATGCATATTGTCACACACGAGTGTTGAGAGGGTCCTGACTCCGTGAGAGAGGACAACAAAAGCTGTGCAGTTAGAGCCCTCCATACTTTGCCCCATGCACATTTTTCCTTAGCTGACTTTGTCGTAAACCATTGATCACCATGAATATAACAGTTCTCAGTAAGTTCTGTGAACCCTTCTAGGGACTTATCTAAACAGAAGGTGGTTTAGGAATTGCCCAAACTTGCAGTTGGTGTCAGAAGTCATCGGGCCTATGCCCTCAATCCCTGTAATTTGGCTAATCCCGGGCAATAAGTGAATAAAGAAGAAAAACTCAGATCCTTTGCTCCTGAGCTCCTCAGTATTCCTAAAAATAACAACAAAAAGGAAAGGCAAGCAAGCAAACAAAAATGAGTGCCTTATGCAAGTCAAAATCACAATGAAATGTCACTTCACACCCACTAGGAAGGCTATAATTAAAAAGATGGTAAGTGTTGCTGAGGATATAGGGAAATTGGAATCCTCATACACTGTTGGTGGGAATGTAAAATGGTTCAGCTGCTTTGGCAGTCTGGCAGTTCTGGTGAAACAGTTATAAGATTGTCGATGTGAAAATGGTCAAACGTGTAGACAGTTTTTATAAAAATTCATTTGAGCCAAACAGAGGACAAGCCTGGGAGCCAGATCGCAACACACTGAGATAAATGCTTCCAAGAAATGACAGTCTGCAGCTTCTGTGCATTTAGAATTAAAGAAAGAAGTAAGCAAGATTACCTGAAGGTGGGAGAAAGCAAGGTGGGGGATTGGGTTACAGCATAGTTAAGGAGATTATGTGTTCTCTTGAGGTCATGCTTTAGAAGGAGGGTTTAAAAATATCATTTCAAAGGTGTGTAAACCTAGGTGCACAGACAGGGCTTGCTTAAGGCAAAGGTAAGCCTTTTACTAAAGAAGTTCTTGGGAGTGACTATCCACCATGACCTGCCCACTTCGGGATTTATGACCAGATCACCCTGTGAGGTTACTTTAGGTAGAACCCCTTTTCCGTTCACAAGAGCCAGCAATTACACTTCTAGGTCTATACCCCAGATAAAGGAAAACATGTGTCCTCACAAAAACTTGGTTGTTAAAGTTCACAGCAGCATTATTCACAAAAGCCCCAAAGTGTAGCTTAGCAGTTGAGCATGGAACCAAGAGGTCACAGGTTGGATTCCAGGTCAGGGCACATGCCCTGATGCAGGCTCACCCCCCTGTGGGAAGCGTGGAGGAGGCAGCCTATTGATGATGTTTCTCTTTCTCTCATGGATGTTTCCATCTCTCTATCCTTTTCCCTTCCTCTATCCCTAAAAATCAATAAAAATATATATTTAAAAACAACAACAACCCCCTCCCCCCAAAAAAACAAAACAACAAAAACAACAACAAAACCCTAAAGTGGAAGCAACCTGAATGCCCATCAATTAATGACTGGATAAATGAAATGTGGTCTGTCCACACAATGGAATACAATTTGTTGATAAAAACAATAAAATACTGATACATGAAACAACATGGATGGACCTTGAAAACATGCCAAGTGAAAGAAGCTGGACACAACAGGCTACCTCGTGTATGATTCCATTTGTTTATCTGGAATAAGCAGTCCTATAGAGACAAAAACTGGTGATTGCCTAACAGGCATTGACTGCTGATGGGAACAGGATATTTTGGGGGTGAGGGAGGTGTAATGAAATGTCCTAAAATTGTGGAGAGGTTGTATAGCTCTGGGTACAGTAAATACATTTATTTTACACTTTAAATCCGGATGTGAATTAGATCACAACCTTTTTATGTATGTATGTATGTATGTATGTATTTTTAATTTAAACCTTGCTTTGGTAAAAAAAGGTGAACTCAGCTCAACGAAATGGAACCATCTAAGTGACTTCGTAAATGCCATATTCAGATCTTCCCGTTCCTCTGAACAGGGACAATGGGCTGTGACCATTTTCTAGGACCTGCTAAATGGAGGCCGGGATTTCAGAGCTTGATGCCGGGCTTCCAGGCGCCGGCAGGGTCGGGCCCCACTGCCCGAGCCCGGGTGGCTCCTGCCAGGCGGGCCGCGGGGCTGGGCGACACTCGGCGACGTGGCGGAACCCACGCCTAGAGCGGCCCAGCGCCTGGCGCGACACCGGGAAGGTGGGGCACCAGCTCCCCACGGCCCCAAGAGGCACCCGCCACCCAAACAGCGCGCTCACCGCGCCCGCGCAGAGGCGCTCAGGGGTCGCCGCGGGGACGGGGGAGCGGGGACCGGGGGAGGCTGCGGCCGGCCTACGCCACGGGCGCCGCGCACCCGGTCCCGCGTCTCCGCTGGTGGCGCCGCCCCGCCGCGGTCGCGCCCTCTGCCGGCTCCGCCTCTTCCCCTCGGCCGCCGCCCGCCCGGGACCCAAACACAGGCGCCTGCAGCGCGGCCGCGCGTGATCCCGGCGCCGCCCGCCCCCGACCCGCCGGCCGAGCGATGCTGCTGCTGCTGGTGGGCACCTGCCTCGTGGCGTTCGTGCTGCTGCTCTACATGCTGTCCCCGCTCATCAGCCCCAAGCCCCTCGCCCTGCCCGGCGCGCATGTGGTGGTGAGTGGCCTCCCGGGCTGCGCCGCCACCTCCCGGCCCGCGCGGCCCGCCCGGCCCGCCCCTTCTCCCCACCGCGGGTCCCCTGCCGCCGTGCACCTGGCCATGCACCTGGCGCCGGCCGCGCGGAGGCCCTCGGGACCGGCCTCGCCGCAGCTGGCTCCTCCCGGTGCTCCGGGGGCCGGAGCCGCTCGGTGACCCCGGCGCATCCCCAGGATGGGGCTGTTTTTGTCCCCAGTTTTCCCGACGAGTCCGTCAACGGAGAGGCTGAGCAGCTTTGTCAAGGACACCGTGTTCGGGGGCGGGGTGGGGGGTGGGGTGGGGGGAGAGGCGGGGAAGGGAGTCCCTTCCGCCTGGAGGGGCAGAGGCGCTGGGAGCTGGGAGCTGGCCTGTGCGAGAGGCGGACCGAGCGGTTGCCAAAGACATCCAGTGGGTGACTCACTTGGGGGAAACTGGCCGAGCCCAGTGGGCCGGCAGCCCTGGCCGGAGGGAGGTGCCGGGACGCTTCTGCCCCGTCTACACTGCTGGTTTCTCTGGCAGCTCAGCCTGGGGTCGGCTGATGGCGGTTCCTGGACGACCCGGTGCCAACATCGGAGTCCGATCCACCTGGCGGCGTTCTAGGAGTGAAAGGGCTGTGGATGGGTTTGGTTTGTTTCTTACCGGAAGCTCGTGCCTTCCAAGATTCCCTTTCTGCAGGTGTAGCACTTCTTTTAAACTGAGAATGCCACCTTCCCTGCGCCCAGCACCTCGCTTTTTGCGGCGGCTTTGAATTTCCCCACCCCGGGTGCACACTGAGGCGGGAGGTTATGGGTAGGGACTAAGCTGGTGGCACAGATTCTCCTGGTGCCCGAGGTTACATACTCGAGCCTCCCCACTGAGCTGTGTGCCATAGGACAGGATGGTCATTTCTTGTCGTGGGCTTTAAATCTGGACCAGCTTCGTGAATGAGAAAAGGTGTTTTCTTTAAGTTCTCTTTTTGTTCGTGAATTTCCAACTCCTGCGCTTCCCTAGGTGGAAGATAGATGAGTGTAAATTCTTTGAGAGAGAGTAAGAAAGAGAGAGGAGCAAAACTTTACAGTCATGCCAAATCCTGAAGGTGTCACATCCATTCCCGTGATAACTTCTGCCACCATCGTATGGTTTTAAAGGTTGGATTATTTCAGAACTTATGTTTGCAGAGCATAACTTGGAAAAAGGGAAAGCCAAATGCATTGATGAAAAATTTGAGTCAGTGTCTCTAAGAGAGTTTCCCTTAACCTTGACTCTGCTCCTTCCGCCCCATGATGCTGCAGGCCGCTGGTGGGTAAGGCGACAGACAAGCCTGGGAGAGACCAAGAGGAGTTTCTTACTTTCACTGTCTAGTTTTAAAACGCCCTTATAAGTGATGTGAGGGTGACATGAATAATTCACATCTGTCACCATCTGTCCTCTTTTTTAATGTTATAAGGAAGCGAAAACATAATTATTTTTCTTGAGATTTGTTAGGACTAGACCAGGTGGTGTTAGGAGAGGGAGCTGGCGTTTAGCATGGTTGTTTATGTGGAAGCATGAACAGACTAGGTCATAATTATTTATTGTTTCTTTTTTAGAACAATTCTTACATACTAGTGTTATCTCCCTAATTGCAGACATCTTACAGGGTATGTGCTCTTGTACATCAGCTGGTTTTTAAAAAGCTGTTTAATTGACTTGTGTACTGGAAAATCAAGTTTTCCTTTTTTTGGAGATGGCTGGGAGCAACTTTCCTTGTAACACCCTCCCCCCTCTTGCCTTCAATAAGAGGGGTGGGGTGTGACTAAAGTTAGTAACATTTAAATAGAATTTCCAATGAATAGTAAGAGGGAATGATAAAGGAAGGAGATTAAACTTATCTTTAGTGTCCCACATCTGGGCTCTGCTTACCAATTGTCAGGCCACTCAGTACAGTTACCATTTTCTCAGCCATCTTGACGATCTCTCATATTTGCTTATAACTTTCAGAATATTATAGCCTAGAAATGGCTTATTCTTAGGTATCGTCTAAGAATTAGCTGTCTTGCTTGGGGGTTTAGTTTCCCATGAAGCATGACCCAAAAGTTGAAGTCTTACTCTTGTGCTTATGGAAAAATCTTAGAAGTGATCAGGTTGAACAGTTCTTTGCTGTGCGGTAATTTCACACAGCTAGCTTACTTACTACAGTCTAGAAAAAGACAGCAATAATAACAACAGCTAATATCAACATGGAACTTTACAGCATATACATTTTCTCCATAACTTCCGTTCATTCATTGAATAACAAATAGGAAATCTTACTTAAAAGTGTTCTTGTCATTGTATCTTTCATAGGAATAGCACAATACACCATTCTGCAAATGAATGTAGGCAAGTGTTTATTTTGAAACTGCTTATGCTTTGCACTGTGCTAGGAATGAGGGAGGTAAATTGGAGTGGGTACTGGTCCTCAAGGGACTTACAGTCTGGCAGGGGGACTAAGACATGTACGTAAGTAACTGTGCACAAGATAGAAGTGACGGGTAAAGGATGGGACTGATTGACAGGAAGACCTGATTGGAGGAAGTGAAATTGGAGCTGGCCCCTGCAGGGTAGGCAGGATTAAACATATTCTAATATCTCCCTGTATACCACATTAAGAGTAAAAACACTTTCAGAGTGCATGCCTAATTTCCCTTGGGATGAAGTATTTACAACTTTAACGTCACATGCTCTTCAAACTTGAGAGAAAGCACATATAACTGACCATGTCTGAAAATGGGTTCAGGTAGGAATATTCCTACTCTGTCTAGATTGGTGCCAGTGAGAGCTTTATATGTATTGCACATGCGCGAGTCAATGTTTATTTTTAAATTGCTACTGCACGTCATATATACCGGCTGGTTGGTCTGAGAGACATTCGGTCAGA
This sequence comes from Myotis myotis, assembly GCF_014108235.1. NCBI lineage: Eukaryota > Metazoa > Chordata > Mammalia > Chiroptera > Vespertilionidae > Myotis > Myotis myotis. Next base: position 49,459,231 of record NW_023416401.1, read on the forward strand.
GGGACGTACGGTCGGAGGGACATACCGTTGGTCACTTAGCCTTTTATATATATAGATTAGTTTCAGCTATATAGCATAGTGGTTAGATATTTATATAATTTACCAAGTGATAGCATAGTGGTTAGATACTTATATAATTTACCAAGTGATGCCCCGATGATTCTAGTACCCACTAGCACCATACATAGTTATTGCAACATTAATGACTCTATTCCCTATTCTGTACTTTACATTCCTGTGACTGTTTTGTAACTACCAGTCTGTACTTCGCAATTCCTAAACTTTTTTCACCCAGTCCCTCAACCCTCCTCCCAGCTGACAACCATGAGTTTGTTCTCTACATCTTCCAGTGTGCTTCTGTTTTGTTCATTTATATTATTTTATTTTTATATAATGCTCTTTCACATGGTATTTGTCTTTCTCTGTCTAACTTATTTCACTTAGCGACCATCCATGCTGTCACAAATGGGGAGATGTCATTCTTTTTTATGGCTGAGTAATATTCCATTGTATACATGTACCACATCTTTATCCACTCATCTATTGATGGGCACTTAGGGCTAATGTATTATTTATTAGCTAGATTTATAGGACACTTTCCCTCCAGTGAACTCAGGAAAGGGCATAGGTGTGCAGTGTATATATAGTTCAGTGCTGGGGACAATGATAGCAGGCCCTGCTGATGGTATAATCTTCCATGTTTGCACTCATAAAGTCTGGGATGAAGAAGCAACAGTAGCTAAAAATTTAGTTCTTCTGTTGGTTTTTAGATCCCATCATAATTATTTTAAGTGAACTTTCAACAGAAGGGAAATGCCAGGTGCTAAGAAGACTTTTTTTACTTTTAGGTCACAGGAGGCTCCAGTGGCATTGGAAAGTGCATTGCTATCGAGTGCTACAAACAAGGTGCATTCATAACTCTGGTTGCACGAAATGAGGTAAGTCTTCTAGGTACATTATTAGTAACTCATTCAACTTTAAATTAATCAAAGAGGTTGTACCAAACGGCCTGGTGTCGACACTTGCGCTGGAAATCTCCAGTTTGAGGTACGCTTCCTGAACCACGGTTATTTCTCATATTCAGGGCAGTTTCTTGGTCAAAGCCAGACCAGCTCCACAAGTATATATTTAGTGCCATCAACGATCAGGCAACACCATGGACGCTGCTGATTTTGGGGTGGGAGAGGCCAAGAGGAAGTTAGGCAGTACACCTGGCCACAGGAAGCTTGGAGGGCCCTCTGCCCACTGCGGGTGCTGGCAGGAGCATTGGTGGCACTGATAGGATATGTAGATGTTTCTCATTTGCTTATGACATGATATGCATCTCTAGTGAAACCAGACCGCACTGAGGAATCTCACTCCTCCCCAGCAATTGAGCAAAACACCTGTTTTTCTGTGTTCAGTTGATACAAGGTCTGTTGTTCCTGCCAAAGTTGCTTCCATGCCCTGTGAAGCAGTGCCACTGTGTTCACACAAACAGTGGGGGAGTCCCCCTTTCTCCGTGGGGTGGGGGAAGTGACCAGGGTTGTACTGTCCACTGCCATTGTTCTGTGCCCGGCATAGTTGGCTCACAGCGGGTGCTCAGACATTGTTGTTGAGTGAAGACGGGAAGGGGATGATAGAGGGGATGGGAATGTCAGCGTGGCATCGGTGCCTGGGCACTGGGATGCCGCTATGCAAAGGGAGAGCAGGAGTACTGTGATGCTCAGATAGGGGGTGCACAGGTGAGCAGGCCTCAGTAGGAGTGGCCGGCCATAGGGGCCTCTGGGGGAAACATTTAAACAGTGATACAGAATTAGGCTTGGACATCCACTGTTTCTTTTTAAAATCAAGAAAGGCAGGATATACATAAAAGGTATACTGCTGACTTCTCTAACAGTGAATTTGCTTTGGCATTGATGTACCTTACAGGAATGGAAACACGACTTTAATAAAAAGGCATTTTGTGAGGTTTAAACATTGCCTGTATTTGACTCGAGGCAGATGGAAAGGGGGGCAGGGAGGCCCACATTGCATTTTGGGTTCTCAGAAGCTCATTGTGTGGTCCTTGTGTGCCTGGAGGTGAATGAGGAGCAGACGGGCTTTCTGGCCTCCAGAAGTCCTTTATTTTCTGATGAAATATTTTATTCTGATTTTCGCAAAGTTGAGTTGTGCATATATTGATTCACAGAACAGTATTATTTTATTATAGACACATTCATGTTTATAAAACAGGTGTGTCTTTCCAAAGGATTGCCTTCCCTTTTGTGCTTTTCTGCTGTCAGGACGTATTTAACCCCTAGAGTGCCGGGGAGTGCTATCGCTCTCCTCCTGTCTTTCGCCATAAGTGCCAGGAGCGCTGTCAAAGCTTTGAAATGGCATCCAGTTCTAAGTCTGCTTTTATTAGTGATGATGATATTGCTAAATATGTCAATGTAGTAAAGGTTTCCTTAAGTTTTTGAGTATGTAACTTCATTTACTTGCGATTCATAATTTTTTTCCTAAACTGCTGTAAAATCAGCAAAAATGCCTTGACAATTTTAGCAATCCTAGTTCCTAGGATATTGGTTGGCACTCAAAGGGTTAAATTACATCTTTTAGAGCAAAGGAAGACACTGTAGACCAGTATTTGTCTTCTTGAAAATGAGTGAAACAAGCAAAATGAGTTATTGGAAGAATTACTGTTCCATGGACAGCTTTGCTGGTCTAAAGAGTAATTGTGAGAGTAGCCAGGCATGGATTTACCAGGTCCATCTAAAAAGGGATTTTTCTATATTTGCTTTTATAGCAGAGGAGGGAAATGTTGGGTGATCTCTCAACATGGAATCACATGTACCCTAATTGCATATCCACATGGTTATTCTTGTTTATATCAAATGTCAGATCAAAACATTGATGAGAACTGATAGGGTGCCCATCAACAATTAATACTGTCTATTGGGATTTTTGAAGTTCATTTATTTTTCTATTATCGTTCTATACAATGAATTTAAAAACGTGCTATTGCTTAGCCATAGCTTAGCGTATGCTGCAGCTTCTTTTTTTCGTCAATGGTGGCCCATCCCTGCGCAAAATAGGTGTTGTCTTTGTGTTTTCTAGAATTTAATGAGTACTTACACAAATAATTACTTTTTCTCTCCTTTTAAACAAACAAGCAGATGAGTAGACAGTCGCCAGAACTAATAGTTCTTTCTTGCTTTCAGGAGAGGCTGCTGCAGGCAAAGAAAGAAATTGAGAAGCACTGTATTAATGACAAACAGGTAAAACCACTGTCTGCCTGATGCCTTTCCTGTACGAATCAACACAGGTGCATAAAGGGAAAAAAGGGATTCTTCAGTTCTGAATAGTTTACTGGAAGATGTGAGAGTTTTCTAATTAAAATACATACTAGACTGTTGTGAAAAAGGTGAAACTGCTTGAATTGTCTGGAATTCCTGATTATGACAAAAATATATAGACTCTAACACATATATACACACGCAAACCATCAAAATAACAAAATGCTTCTTTGCTGGAAAATGATTTTATTTCAATTATTTATTTAAATCAACTTGATACCAACACTTAAGGGGAAGGGGGCATTTAAAAATATTTTTGGGTTATCGAATTGTTTGATAGATAAAATGGAGTATATATATACACACACACATATATATGTATTTATTAGTATGTATAACTTTTATTAACATTTAAAAAAATGTCACTTGTCTGTGGCATAGGTTTTATTTACTAGTATATATCCTGCATAAAAAAGCATGTTTAAAAATTAATTCCATGATTCCTACTCCCTTTTTAAACAGTTGTTTTCTGTGTGATGGTACAGGGATAAAGTCCAGGGCAATCCCTTGAGTCTGGAATATGCCAGGGCGCATTTTCGAAGGGGTGTTTCCTTTCCTTAGGAATTTATATCATTTGGATGGGGTTCCTTGCATTAAGTAAAACTTTCTGCCTGAAAACCCTACAGCCATTGGTCTCTTTTTATTCATCTCTTTGACTTCCCATGTCACAGCTTCATTTCTCACACATGGTTTCTTAGAGCTGGGAGGGATCTTGGTCATCGCGTGTCTGACACCTTTATTACACAGGTGAGGTCACTGCAGCCTTCCCAGGTTCTGCTCGGAAGTTGATAGAGGGACAGGATTGGAACTCAGCCTTCCCCAGTGCATGCACGTTCTTTCTACCACCTCGTACCCACACTACACGTGGGTGCATATCATTGATGTACTTACATGCCCACCCACACACAATGGCTGAAAACCATACAGCCATTGGTCTCTTATTATTCATCTCAGCATGATGGCCAGTGTCAACACGGGAGAATTCATGGAAAGACTGAGAAACCAAGGACACCTTCCTACTTCTCTCTGCTACCTCCCTGGGAACATAGAAGTTCCTATGTCAGTGACCTAAGCTCTGCTTTGGAAACATTACCCAAAAAGGAAAATTAAACAAAAGCTCATTGTTTGTCCCTGTTAGTGTTCTTCATTTCTGTCTCATAAATTTCTATTAAAGTAAGCACGGAATATATGCCTTCTCCCCCTTTTCTCCCTCACTCTGTTCCTTTCAAAGACTAAATGGACATGTTTTCCAAAGTAAAGCACAGGCTGGTGGGCTCTGGGGCTGGGCTCAGTGGCCCCCTTGCTGAGAGAATCAGTTGAGTGGCCAGTCATCCCAGAGGCAGGGATCTCAAGCAAATCTCAGAAGGAACCAGATGTGACTTGGCTCACTGCTCAGCTCCTGCAGGCCCAGACTGACCCTTGGTCTCCACGATAATGTCCTGTGGCTCGGCCTCCGAGCAGGAGCCCAGGCTGGGGTGGCTTCTGCTAGTAGATATTGTTTACTTACCTCTGCATTCCACCGGCTGGTATTCAATCCCAACAGGGCAGTCACAGCTCTGATATTGCTCCAAGGGAAGTCATTCTTTAAACCTATTTGTTAGATTTATTGTTATTCTTTTTAGCAACTTAAGAGATTAACAACCTGAGATGTGATTTATGTATTCTTTAATGTATGTAGTCTTTTTAATAACAACTTGAGGTAGAATTTATGTGCAATAAACCACACCCATTTAAAGGTGTACACACATGTGAAACCACCACCGAGATGCAGAGACAGAACATTTCCAGCACCCCCCAGAGTTGGCCCTCGCCCCTGCCTCCCCTCCTGACTGCAGGTGGTCAATGACCTGTTTCTGTTATTGTAGATGAGTAGTGGCATTTCAAGAGGAGCATTTTTTTTTCTATTTCACATTGAGGTATAATTGACAAATAAAAATTGTATGTATTTAAAGTGTACAACATGATGATTTAACATACGTTTACATTGTGAAATGATTACCACGATCAATTAACACATCCAGATTTCACAAAGTTATTTTGTGTGTGTGGTGAGAACATTTAAGATCTATTTTTTTAGCAAATGTCACGTATAAAGTAGGTCAGTATTAATGACAGCCTTTACGTTCTACGTTAGATCCACAGAACTTACTCATTTTATAGCTGAAAGTTTGTACCCTTTGACCAACATTTGCATTTGTTTAAAACAGTTGTCTACAAAAACTGCTAAGAAAATTAGACTCTGCTAATTGCATTGTCAACAGATTTTGAGTTTGCTCGAAACAATTTTCTATAAAAACTGCCAAGAAAATTAGACTCTGCTAATTGCATTGCCAACAGATTTCAAACAGTGCAATTGGTACATCCAAAATTGGACTCCTTATCTTGTGGAAAGAATGGCCTTTAATTAAAAAAAAAAAAACAGCTAAAAAACCCCCTCCAAAACTTTTAAAAATAGTTTCAGATACCTGCATAGCTTTAGTCATTACTTTCTCTTTCTAACAGGTGGTGCTTTGTATATCAGTTGACGTGTCCCAAGACTATAGCCAAGTGGAGAATGTCATAAAACAAGTAAGAGGCTGAGCTAATTGGAATTAATTCATATGCCTTTTGTTTGGTTCTTACCATTTTGCTGGGTGGGTTGGAATTGGTAAACCTTCCTAAGATGTCTAATAGTTTTATAGATTTTACTTATTGGCATTGAGTGACTCTTCTTTTGTCTTCCTTAATGTCTTCTCTGATGCATTTTTCCAGGCACAGGAGAAACTGGGCCCAGTGGACATGCTTGTAAACTGTGCAGGAATGTCAATTTCAGGAAAATTTGAAGATCTTGAAGTTAGTACTTTCGAAGTAAGTAAAAATTTGTTTTTTGATCATGGAGATAGCCCATACACTAAAAGCAGAGCAAGGCTGCCCTGGCTGGTTTGGCTCAGTGGATAGAGTGTCGGCCTGGGGATTAAAGGGTCCCAGGTTCAATTCCAGTCAAGGGCATGTACCTTGGTTGCAGGCACATCCCCAGTGGGGGGTGTGCAGGAGGCAGTTGATCGATGCTTCTCTCTCATCGATGTTTCTAGCTCTCTATCCCTCTCCCTTCCTCGCTGTGAAAAAATCAATAAAATATATATATTTAAAGCAGAGCAAGGCTTTACAAATGAAATAGATGAAGTGTGTTCAGATTTCCTAGAAGCCTTGGGAGACTAGAGGGAGGCAACACAAGCTTTTGGTTCCAGTGCCACGACTCTCTAGCCTTAAGGATTCAGACAAGTCTCTCAACCTTGGTTTCCCCAGTTATAAAACAGGAATGGACCCTCCATTCTAACACATCACTGTGATGTATCCCTGAGGTGACAGAGAACCCCTTATAAATCGAGAGACTCTGGATTTTCATGTCAAGTGTTTGTATTTTTAACATAGAAAAAAGAAAGAGTTGAGGAGCAAACTCTTTAAGAGTTTTCAAATCAGAATAAAGAGATAATGTGTCATATTTATGATTGCATTTTTAAAACGGGTTTGACATGCAGCCTCTCCTTGTCATTTATTTCAGCCCTAAAGAAATGGACATCAGATCTCAAATCTTTAAGTGGGAAACAGTTTTTTAGTTGACATTGCATCTGCCATCTTTTCTTTTTTTTTTTTTATTTTATTTTATTTTTTTTTAAATATATATTTTATTGATTTTTTACAGAGAGGAAGGGAGAGAGATAGAGAGTTAGAAACATCGATGAGAGAGAAACATCAATCAGCTGCCTCCCGCACATCTCCTACTGGGGATATGCCCGCAACCCAGGTACATGCCCTTGACCGGAATCGAACCTGGGACCCTTCAGTCCGCAGGCCGACGCTCTATCCGCTGAGCCAAACCGGTTTCGGCCTGCCATCTTTTCTTAATGTTCTATCTAACTTCGTCAAAGTCATGGGTTTTGAATGCCTTTGTCTATGAAGTGAAATTACATCTGCTGTAGGAAAGGAGACTGTTGGAGCAGCAGTTTAGATATCTTGCTCCCAGGGGACTGTGGGAAAGCACCATGCACTCTGATTTAAAGTCAAGTTGGGAGAGTCCAGATGTAATATTTGCAGACTGTTGCCTTACCCGGGGCTGGACAGTCTTAAGGCTCTTTTATCAACTAGGTAATGATAGGTGACCATTATACCTTTATCTGTGGGTAATCAAAGGGGGGTTTTAAAGAATATTTCAATAGCAGTGTGAAGAATCAATTGGGGGAAATAGTTGTAATAGTGATCTTGGCATGAAATGATGAGGGAGTTCAGAGGTGGCCAGCACAAGAGGAATAGGGTGTGTGTGTGTGTGTGTGTGTGTGTGTGTGTGTGTGTGTAAGATGATATGGAGGGACAGTTAGTGGACTCCCCTTGACAGTGTAGAGGGTACAGAGGACTGAGGTAGAATAGGTTGCAGGGTTATAAATGAAGGCACTGTTGTAAAGCTGGGACCTCAGGAAGCGGGTGTGCCTACTTGGGGACAGGGGGAGTCAGGATGGTTTACGTTTGTGTGTCTGATGGAAGAAGGAAGATAACTGAGTGAATGTATTGTGGGGTCTGTAACTGTGAGCAAGAGTAAAAGAAACTATGTGCACTACCAGGGGAATGCCTGTATTGGGTATCCATAGTAAGCAGACAATGAAGCAGGTGAGATGAAGAGAGAAGGAAAATAACAATGCCGTAATATGAAGCTTGTGAAACATAAAAAAAATGTACAATTCTAATCTTTTTAAAAAATTCACTTTGCTCTCAACCTTCAGTCTCCCATTCATACTGTTTTCCCTCCCTTCCTTCCCCCTCCCTCCCTTCCTTCTTCCCTCCCTCCCTCCCTCCCTCCCTCCCTCCCTCCCTCCCTCCCTTCCTTCCTTCCTTCCTCCCTTCCTTCCTTCCTTCTTCCTCTCACCCCTCTCTCTTGTTTAAAAAACAACCCAATCACAATTTGTTGCTTTGCCACACCAGCAGCATCTTTCCACGCTGGCAGCCACCGCATGACTTTGTTGCTCTTTGTTCCGCAGCAGGCACAGCAGAGAGAAAGGTGGACTTTGGCATCAGGCTGAACCAGTCCGAGGTATTGGGTCTGATGGTTTCTAGCCTGACCATTTGCCAGCTGTGTGATCTCAGGCAGATCAGTCTTTCTCTTCCAGCCACAGCTCCCATCTCCATGAAGTGGGTGGACCGCTCCCAGAGCTGTGAGGACTGAGTAACCTAATCTGTGCGTGGCGCTTAGCCCATGGTGGCTGCTTACAAATACTAATGTCCTTTCCCAGGTATTCATTCATTCAACCCACAAATACTCGAGAGAAAGCCTCTCGTGCACCCAGCATTGTTCTGGGTCCTGGGGATGCGTGCTGAGCAAGAAGATAAAGTCTGGGTGAGGTAGCAAGACCCCACAGGAGCAAGCAGATAGCAGTGTGATTTCAGACTGGGGTATGTGCAGTGGGGAAAGGAACGGGCTGAGGGGCTCTGTGAGGTGGTGTGGATGGAGACCCAGCCTGGGGTCTGGGGTCGGAGACCTGGGGAACGGGGACAGAGGGACCAGGAAAGAGCCAGTAGCTGCCAGGGCCTCAGGTGGGAGGAGCTTGGCAAACCCAAGGACGGACTGGCAGGCCTGTGTGGCTGGAGCAGCCCCAGAGATGGGCAGAGTGGGGCATGGGCCAGGTCTGCTGGGACCTTGAGGGTTTTAGTCTCAGATGTCTCAAGAGTTTTAAGTTAGGCTAAGTAGTGGTGGGATCTGCATTTTTAAAGGATCCCCCATTGTACAGGGCAACTTTTAGGAGCTTTTGGGGTCACTAAGTGAAAAAATGGTGGTGTTGGGAAGTGGATGGAGATAGAGTACTGGGCAACCACGGAGTGTGGGCTAGCAGGAGGCAGCAACAATTCAGCACAAAGATTCAAGCGGCTGTTAGGGGATGTTGGATGTGAGAACTGGCCTTCTAAAAAGGAAAGACTGTCAACCCACAACCTGGGGCCTCTATTCCAGTGATTGGGCCTCACACCAGGAGGCCCTCTCTGTCCTTAGTCTCCCTACAAAAAGTCCCTTCCTCCCCTGCCTGCCCTGAATGGAGGCAGCAGGGGACTGTCACCTTCCAAGGCTACTCTGCCCTCCCATCTGGGGCTCAGTGACTTGCCTTGTTCTGATCAAAGTAGGGGCTTACCATCAATGAGCCTGGTGAGAACACACACCACCACTTTTGATGCATTTTCTGAAGCTAAGAGTTCATTTTTATTCAAAATAAATCCTATCTCAGTTTCTTCTTTTGTTTGGCTTCTTGTTAGTTTAATTTTACTGATATTCACACGCACATACGGTGCCTGTGCACACTACTGCATGTGTCATCACAACTCATTGCCAGGGAGAGTGCGCACACCCTTTGTGACTCCAGGCAGTGGCCGCCTGGAGACCTGCCTCTGGTGTCCTCTGAACTCTGCCCCGGGTGCCTTTTGCCCTTGCTGATTTTGCTTTGTGCCTGTCACTGTAATAAATCTTAGTTACGAGCACAACTCTGTGCAGAGTCACTCGAGGTCTGGTGATTCATAAAACTGGAGGTGGACCTGGGGACCTCCAGCTTACTTCTCTTCATTTTCCCTTTTAATGCCTCTCTTTGTGGTTTTTGGAGCTGTGTCTTGTTTTCTCTACCTGTGGATATTAATGAGAGTTATTTCACAGTTCTGATTAGGATTACATTGACCCTATAGATCCACTTGGGAAGAATTGACATCTTAATAATATTGTCTTTAACCCATGGACATGGTCTATAGGTTTTCTTTAATTTCTTTCAGCAAAGTTTTGTAGTTTTCAGTGTTTGGGTCTCACACATCACTTTTCAGTATTTCATATTTTTTGATGTAGTATAAATACTGTTTTTTAAAATTTCAGTTTCTGAGTGTTCATTGCTAATGTAGAAAAAGACAGTTGATTTTTTTGGATATTGATCTTACAATCTTGCTGAACTCAGTTAGGAATTCTAGTACTCATTGGATTTTCTGCATCAAAGATCATATCATCTGCAACAGTTTTACTTCTAACATTGCCTTCTGGACACCCTTATTGCACTGGTTGGAACTTGTAGCACAGTGGTGAGAGCAGACATTCTTGTCTTGTCCTCGGTCTTAGGAGAAGACATTCAGTCTTGACCACTTAAGTAGGATGTTAGCTGTAGTTTTGTTTTTGTGTTTTTGGTAGATGCCCTTTACCAAGTTGAGGACATTCTCTTCTATTCCTAGTTTGTCAAGAGTGTTTTTTGTTTGTTTGTTTGTTTGTTTGTTTTAATTCTTCATTAGTTAAGGTATTACAAATGTGTCCTTATCCCCCCCATTAACCCCCATCCCCTCCCCCCCACCACCACCATAGTTTTTATAAGGACTGGATGTCGAATGCTTTTTCTGGATCTATTGGGATGATCATAGAGTTCTTCTTTTTCATTTTGTTAATATGGTGAATTACATTGATTAATTTTCATACGTTAAACCAACCTGGCATTCCTGGGATAAATCCCTCTTGGTTATGATGTCTTATCATTTCTAAGTTCTTGAATATTTTTCTTTTCTTGTAATGTTATTTTCTAGTTTTGGAATAAAGGTAATGTTGGCCTTTGAGTAGGGAGTGTTTTCTTCAGTTTTCTGGAAGAATTTGTATAAAGTTGATATCATTCTTCCTTACGTGTTTGTGAACCAGTGAAGCCTGAGGTTTTCTTTGTGGGAAGGTTTATTACTTTAATATATATATGGTTATATATGTATATTCTTTTTGAGTGGCTTTGTCCCTTTCATCTGTGTTGTTGAATTTATTGACAGTTATTCATCATATTCCATTATTATCTTTTTAATCTCCATAGAGTTTATAGTAAGTTACCTCTCTCATTCTTGATAGTAATCATTTGTGTCCTCTCTCTTTCCTGACCAGGATGACTAGAAATTTATCCATTTTATTGATTTTTCTTAATAACCAGCTTTTGGTTTTATTGATTTTTTTAAAAATTGTTTTTCTGTTTTCTATTTCACTTACCTCCTCCATTATTTTTATTATTTCCTTTTGTTTTAATTTGCTCTTCTTTTTATAATTTCCTTAGGTAGAAGCTGAGGTCTAACCAAGGAGCAAAGAAACTAAAACGCAGAATTGTACCACAGAACCCCCAAAAGATTCAAGGCTCAAGGTGTATTTGAGGCCTTTTTCCTTTTCTGATACAGATTTTAAGTGCTGTGCATTTCCACCCAGGTCCTGCTTAGCAGCGTCACGCCAGTGTGTTTTTTATTATTATTATTCTCTGTTAATCCTCACCCGAGGATTTTTTCCCATTGATTTTCAGACAAAGTGGAACAGAGGGGAAGGGAGAGAGAGAAACATTGATGTGAGAGAGACATATCAATTGGTTGCCTCCCACACGCACCCGACTGGGCCGGGGATCAAGCCTGCAACTGAGGTACATGCCCTCGATCGGAATTGAACCTGGGACCCTTCAGTCCATGGGCTGATGCTCTATCCACTGAGCCAAATTGGTGAGGGCTGCATCCCACCAATTTTGATCGTGTGTGTTTTCACTTTCATTCAGTTTAAAATATTTTATACTTTCCCTTTTCATTTCTGCCTTGCCCCTTGGGTTATTTAGAAGTGCGCTATTTAGTTTCCAAACATTTGAGTGTTTTTCAGAAATCTGTCTCTTCTTGATTTCCTATTTAACTCCGTTGTGGTCAGCAAACACACTTTGTATGACTTGACCCTTTTCACATTTATTGAGACTTGTCTCATGCCCAGAATATAGTCTATCCTATAGCCATTCTGTGTGCACTTGAAAAGAATGTGTTTTCTGCTGTTTTGGGTGGAATGTTTTACTAATGTCGATTAGGTCCAGTTGGCTGATAACATTGTTCAAATCTGTATCCTTACTGATTTTTGTGTTTACTTGTTCTATTGAAAAAGGGGTGTTGAAATCTCTGATTATAATTGTGAATATGCCTATCTGACTGTTTCTTTTTAAGCAGACTCTTAGTTGATACTCCTGTTTTTCAGTCCCATGCCCGCCCTTCCTGCTCCCAGAGATACTTGAGCCTTTGGGGGTTCTGTGTTACAATTCCTCTTTTTAGTTTCTTTGCTTTCTGCTCAGCTAGTTATCACTTGTCATTCTGTTCTTTAACTTCCAAACTATTATTGTTATTATTTTCTTTGCTCTTGTGGGTTCTTGCCTTTAAAAAAAATATTTTTTTTTACTGAAATTTTAGTGGGGTCTTTGAAGGGAGCTGAGGTTAACACCTGGATTCTGGATTCAGTGTGCCATCTATTTTCAAATACTGTTTCATAGAATATTTATTATTAAAACAATATAATGATATAAAAAGGCATTTGGGGGAAATGGAAATCTGAGCATCCTAACACAATCACATATAATTTTCTGTATTTCCTTATTTGTTTGCTTTTAATTTATCTTTATTGTTGAAAGTATTATAGATGTCCCTTTTTCCCCCCAAAGACTCCCCTCCCCCTCATTGCTGCCTGCTCTCCCCCCAGCCTTCGCCACACTGTTGTCTGTGGGTTAGACATATATGCATATAAGTTCTTTGGTGTATTTTCTTGGTTTTATATCTGTGCACATGTGCTTGCATTTACTGTTTGAGATAGTTATAGTCAGTGTAAATGCAGTCTGCCCTTGGCTTTTTCTAAACTTACAGAATAAATATTCTCCCTCCTGGTGTTTCTGGTCATTATTTCTAAAAGTTATCTAACATTCTATTGAGTTTTTTCATGATTGACTCAAAGTTCCCCCAGTGAAGTGTTTGGTTTCATATGGTGATAGATCTAATATTTGTACAAGACTTTTTACATAAAAACATTTTAATGTAAGTAGTCTTAGATTTTCAAGTTAAATGTAAGGTTTTTTAGAGTACACAGAATGAGAGGAAATATACTGTTGATACTTATGTAAGATCTTACCCATCACAAATAAGAGCCAACATTTACTGAGTAGTTATTGTGCTAGCACTATAAAAGCAATCATTTTCATCAATAGCTCTTTAAGAAATTAAAATATAAGTACTAGGAGAGTCAAGTGATTCTTCTAGTAGGGGCTGTGCTAGCACCCAACTTATGTTTCCTCTTGTAATCCTTGCAAGCGCTATGAGATAATACTATTTTTAACCCAGCTTTCAGCTGCAGAAATAAGGATAGTGTTTGACTTTTTACTTATCATCAAGTAGGTAGTAAATGGTAAAGCCCAGTCTTCAAACCATAATCCATGCTGTTAACCACTGTCCTAGGCTCTTTGTGATCTTTCTTTAGCTTGGAACTAATGGGCTCGACATATTTGGAAGCTTACTCCTAAAACTGTTTTTCAAAAAATATTACCTGCAAGGAGAAAACTAGTTTTAACCCATTTTCAGCAAAGTCGTAACTGTGGTCGTGGTGAGAATGCAAGACCAGGTTGAAACAAACTTCAAATAGTAGATCCTGAGCATCATGGTTCATCGACAGGGTCATTTAATCATTCGTTTATTCATCAAATCCACTGAGTTCCCAGTCAGTTGGGCTCCATTGAAGAACTGCAATGTGGGGGGCAGATTGAATTCCCAGGAGTGCAGTCTTGTGTCTTTGACCGTTCTCATTCCTCATGGCCTCTTTGCTCCCTGCAGAAACTGATGAGCATTAACTACCTGGGCAGCGTGTACCCCAGCCGAGCCGTGATCACCACCATGAAGGAGCGCCGGGTGGGCAGGATCGTCTTTTTGGCGTCCCAGGCGGGACAGGTGGGACTCTTCGGTTTCACCGCCTACTCTTCGTCCAAGTTCGCCATCAAGGGTTTGGCTGAAGCTCTGCAGATGGAGGTAAATGCTGTATTCGGTTTTATATCTATTTCTTGCAGCTCAGCAAATGCTCTCCTTGTTTGTAGCTTCTTTACACATGTTGTTATATGGAATTACAATTTGTAGATTTGACATTAGTGAAAGAGAATTGTCTCAATGCCTGAATTTTACTGTTAAATAGTTAACATTTTCATTGCATAAAATGATTGTAGTTGTGGTGAGAAAAATGGTCATGAGGTATTTGCTTGCTTAATTTAATACACAAAATACTCCTAATGTCTTCATTGTATTATTGGTCTAATACTGTATGAGTATGTGTAACAGGGTTAACCAAATATTTTAGTCTCTAGAGATGTTTCTGTGACAAAAAGATCTGTTCTTTGTAACTGGATAATAAAATCAGCATGTGTTTGAGGGGAGAGCCAAGCTGGCCAGCTCTCAGCTTTTAGATAAATCATTTAGCATGCTCTCAGTTTACTTATCTACAAAATGAGAAGGTTGGACTGAAAAAAAAAAAATCACTTGACTCTCCTAGTACTTATATTTTAATTTCTTAAAGAGCTATTGATGAAAATGATTGCTTTTCATTTTCACAGTTAATGGCACATTTTGTGTAATGAGGTGAGTTTAGGGTTAGTATCAGAGTAAGTGCTTGTCATGAGTGACAGACTCACACCTTAGCCATGTGAAGTAGACTTCTGCATTCCTGTCACCTGGGAATGCTTAGAAACCCGCACACATGTCTATCTAAGTCACACACTGAAAAAGGCAAGGTAAAATTTCACTATTGCCATATATGCAGAAATATAACACATCATAATGTTAAAACCCAGAAGAGAATTCATTGTGGCCAACCTGCTCCTAGTAACATTATGATTTGAGAATCCCATTTAATGACTTAGATCAAGGGAAGGAAAGTTTGTTTGTTTTTTGTAATGGGCCAGACAGTAATATTCTAGCTTTCGAGAATTAGGCAGTATCTGTCATAACTACTCAAGTCTCCTTTGATAGCAGGAAAGCAGCCATATGCAATGCGTAAATGAATGGGTGTGGCTGTGTTTCAATAAAACTTTATTTATAAAACTAGGTGAAGGGCCAGATTTGATCATCAGACCAAGCTTGCTGATCCCCGATTTAGAAAATTCCTACAAGAGCCCTTGATGGCATGTGACAGAGAGCCACACTGCCTAGATATTGGATGAGCATTATGGTAGATGAGTTGTCCTGTCAGTGACAATCCTGAGGTGCCACTTAGGGACCCTTGGACTGTGCTGTTCTCCTCTCAAAGGAACCAGCCCCAAATTTCACTTTCATCAACTTGCTTAATACTCTTAATAGGGCCATACTGACCTATTTCTGATTAAGAGTATTAAGCAAGTTGCCCTAACTGGTTTGGCTCAAGGGATAGAGCATCAGCCTATGGACTGAATGGTCTGGGTTCAATTCCAGTCAAGGGCACATGCTCGGGTTGTGGGCTCAGTCCCCAGCAGGGGGCGTGCAGGAGGCAGCTGATCAATGATTTTCTCTCATCATTGATGTTTCTCTCTCTCTCCCCCTCTCCCTTCTTCTCTGAAATCAATAAAAATATCTTTAAAGAAAAGAAAAGAATAGGTCATTATGCCCTGGCTGGTTTGGCTCAATGGACAGAGTGCTGGCCCATGGACTGAAGGGTCAAAGTTTCAATTCCAGTCAAGGGTATATACCTCCGTTGCAGGCCTGGTCCCCAGTCGGTCGGGGCACATGCCGAAGGCAGCCAATCAGTGTGTCTCTCTCACATTGATGTTTCTCTCTCTCTCTCCCTCCCTTCCATTCTCTCTGAAAAATCAGTGGAAAAAATATCCTTGGGTGAGGATTAATAATAACAAAAAAAGAATAAGTCATTATAATATGATTAGCCAAGAGGACATATACGACTGTGAAATTTCAAACAAGAATACTGGCATTCCTTTTGCAATTTTTACTTTGAAAAGTCCCTTTGTGAATCACTATTTTACTCTTATGACAGTTTTGTGAAATATGTGAGGCAGATGATGTTACCTTATAGATCAGAAATCTGAGTTTCAAGAAGTTCATGGAGTTGCTCAAAGCCACATGTGACTTTGTCCTGAAATAGTAACAAAGACCATGCTTTGGGGTCCGTGTTTGCCTCTGTCCTGCAGCGGAAGATAATTCAGGTCAGAAGTGGCCTGATTCATCTGCCTGGTGTCCTCAGTCCTGGACAGGGATATTTTGGAAATAACAGATATGCTCATTAGGGCTTTTCATCCCTACATGGTGTCTTGTGGAGCCACCTTAGGTTTCACTAATTTAGGACAAAGTGTATAATGTGGGCGGCCTGGTTTCACCTTCCAGTAGAACAGAGATGTTCATGAAGAAGAGGGACAACATCAGTAGCAGATGCAGAGTCCCTACAGCCTCTTTGTGACAAGAGGGATTCACACACTGCAAGTAGCTGGCCTCCACCTGCCAGTCGGCTTGACTTCTGTCCTTATTTGGACTCCATTAAAAATGTCCTCATGTAAACAGAATCTAAAATGAAGTAAACCTGTACTATGAAAAATAGGTTTTGGGGGAAATAAGTTCAATAATCCACATGCAGAAGTTTATTCATAGTAGAACATGCCTCAAAACAAATATTTCCCTGCAAACTTCCGGTGTTGTGTTTTTGAAACCTGGATAATTGAATCTGTGTGGTCAAGGTGGTGGTGTTTTCTATGAATGAAACAGACGTTATAGAATTGCTCAAATGCTACACTATGTACTTTGGATAATCCTTTTTAGTTTAATTCTTAAGTCTTCCTGTCCACTCCACCAAAACTAAAGTCAGGCCTTAGAAATGTTTTATGTACAATGAGTAATTTTTGAAAGATTGCTTTGTGCATTTGTTTATCTTTTTAAAAAATCAGTCTCAGGTACAAATACATCATTTAAAATTTTTTAAAGTTAATTTTTTGGGAAAGCAGAGACCAAATAAAAGAAAACTAGGGATCCTCCTTTCCATCTCTTGTTCTGACCCTACTCAGTCCCTCTGACTCCACTCTTCCCACATTTTGAAACACTGTTTTGAAACACTGTTTTAATTATTTGGGAGCATAGCCATGACCTTGAGTGTGAGAAACACTGCTTTGAAATGCTCTTACATTGGCTTATATGCCACCATTCTTATTGTTGGGGAGACGGTCAGCACAGAAGTGACCACATTTGAATCATAAGCATCAGCCTTTATAGGGGCTAATGACCATATATTGGCTTTTAAAATTTTTTCTTTTTTTATTGAATTCATTGGGGTGACATTGGTTAATAAAATTATATAGGTTTCAAGTGTACAGTTTTATGATACATCATCTATATCATTGTGTGCTCACCACCCAAAGTCAACTCTTCTTCCATCACCATATATTTGACCCCTTTTTCCCTTTGCTACTCTACCCCCCACCCCCCTTCTCTCTGGTAACCACCATCCTGTTGTCTGTGTCTATGCATTTTTGTTTGCTTGTTTGTTTGTCTTGCTTGTTGCTTTCAGTTTGATATCCCACATATGTGTTCTCTGGTCTGTGCACAACAGAGGGTAAGGCCATGGGAGACAGTTTTTCAAGTCACTCTCTTAAAAACAAGTGGAAGAGAACTTGCTTGCTCATCAACCTCATCACCTGGCCCAAATCCAGAGCTCCTTATGAGGTAGCTTGGCCTTGAAGCTACATGCCCTGCCTGCGCGGAGTGAAGGAGCTCTCAGGCCCTAGGTGCACTGGAGCCCAAACAACAGAGATGTCACCTCTGCAGTTGCACTTTCCAGGGTGGCTGGCCAGGACCGTCTGTCTGCAGGTTTCTCTGGGCCCTTATAGCTCCTCCCACAGACTTCAGAACTGTGCTCCCGATGGGATCTGGGGAGAAAAGGGCTCTATGAAAAGAAGGACCCTAGGGTGCTCTCGGAGGTTGTTGCATTAGGCAGCCCTGTTGTGTTTATTCAGCATCCTTAAGACACACAGTGGCTGACCTTACTACCAGCTGCTTGCCCACTTCCAACTCATGGGGACCAAACATTGAGCCAGTAGCAAACAAGTCATGGCAGAGATTTTGATGGTGTGAACCATCACCCTTAGAGTCATTAAGAATTAGGTGGAGCAGGGCTTTGGGAAGGGTGTATCCCACCTGACCAGCAGGAACTTTCTGGAATTCTTGGGGGGATGTTAATGAGTGGGGAAGTTTAAGTGTGGAGGTATGTTGGTGAGATCAACAGCCTAAGAGTGTGTTCATCTACACCAGTGGTTCTCAACCTTCCTAATGCCGCGACCCTTTAATACAGTTCCTCATGTTGTGGTGACCCCCAATTTCATTGTTACAAATTGAACATAATTAAAGCATAGTGATTAATCACAAAAACAATATGTAATTATATATGTGTTTTCCGATGGTCTTAGGCGACCCCTGTGAAAGGGTCGCGACCCACAGGTTGAGAACCGCTGATCTACACCATCCAGGAGCAGGTGGAATTCCAGGTCGGGGAGGGAGCTATGAAGAGAAGCTGGAAGGGTTTCTATGTGTAAATGAGGGATGAGGCTTTCTGAAGGGGAGGTGCTTGGCTTGGCTGACGGGGATGGAGGGGGTGCATGTAGTTCTAGACCTGCATCTGGGTATTGCTAGAGAAAGGATCTGAGTGACCTCAATATATTTGGTTGATGAAATCAGCAAGAGTTTCAGAAGCAGCATGAAGGAAAACAGATTTGCAGTCTGATGGCGGAGGAGCAGACCGAGGCATGCGGAGGGCAGGACGACCAAGGGGGTCTCCTTTTAGCTTTGTCTGTTTGTCACTGACAGCAGTGGGAGGGAAGAGAGGAAGAAGGAGGTGAATGGCCATACCTTGGGACCAGCTGTGTTCTGGAGTGGATGTTAGGACGAGCTTTTTGTCTTTA
Organism: Myotis myotis; assembly: GCF_014108235.1. Taxonomy (NCBI): domain Eukaryota; kingdom Metazoa; phylum Chordata; class Mammalia; order Chiroptera; family Vespertilionidae; genus Myotis; species Myotis myotis. Next base: position 49,478,243 of record NW_023416401.1, read on the forward strand.
TTTCTAAACATTTCCCGACTCAGTGGGTAGTGGTCCTGCTCTTGCAGAACCACCTGTGGTCTTGGCCACCTTTGAGAAAATCAGGGCAGTATTTATTTTGTATGCATGCCTAGCACCCAATGCAGACTGGCGAGGTGGGTGTGAAATTGCGTCTTGTTTATTGAAGAAACAATGGTTGTTTTTGAAATGCAGGTGAAGCCATATAATGTCTATGTAACCGTCGCCTACCCGCCTGACACAGACACACCTGGGTTTGCAGAAGAAAACAAAACAAAGGTAAGTATGCTAGTCTTTAACGCTGGAAAACCCTCTTCTGATTTGTTCTTTTCACATTTTAGCCCACATTTTTATCGGTCAGAAAATTGAGTTCCTTTCAATTTATGTGCTAGCTAGAGAGGCCTCTGAACTTTCTGGAACTTCCATTCCAAATCTTGGACAATGCAGCCATATTTTCAAAAGCCATGAGTTTTGCTAATAATCTTTGAAGCCTTATTGAATTAATAAGGTATTTTCTGTATGAAGGAAAGGACAGCCTGTATTTTTAACTAATGAGATGATATCCTTTAGAAACCATATTCTCTCCGTTGAACTTAAAGACCTGGTTGCTGATCCATTGTGTCCCTGTGGAGTTCTAAAGGGCATCTCAGACGTAACATTTCCAAAACGGATCTTTTGATTCCCCCTCATTCCCCCTCATTATTTTCATTTCATTACCAGGCGCCCACCGCTCACCCGGCTGCTCAGGTGGAGATGAGATGCCAGCTTGATTCTCCCTCTTGGTTCCACGGTCAGAACATATCCAGAATCTGACCTGATTTTTTTTCTTTTAACTGCACATGTCATTACCATTCTAGCAGTGGCAGCCACTGATATTTTTGCCTGAACTACTTTACTAGCCATCAAACTGGTCTGCCTGCTTATGTTCACCTCCCTTGGGATCTGTTCTTCATGAAGTCGCTAGTGACCTTCTTAAAACTTAAGTTGGGTCTTGTCACTCTCCTGCTTAAAATTTCCTTGTGAAAAAAACCAAAAAACACCACACAAAAAACAAAAGACCAAACACCTCTTGGGTAACACAGTCCGATAGAATGCTCTAGAATGACGGAAATGTTGTATGTTTCACTCTCTAATATGGTAGTCACGTTATGGCTCTTGAGCATCCAAAATGTAGCAAGTGGGATTGAGAAATTGATTTTTAATTTTATTTAATTTTAGCTAATTCAAAGTTAACATTAAACATTGCATGTTGGCAGTAGCTGTGTACTGGAGAGCGCGGCTCCGGTGGCTCCCACCATGCCTGGAACAGACTCCGAAGGCCTTGATGCTAATACAGGCCCACAGTGTCTGGACCCGGCCACCTGGCTGCCACAGCATTTTCTCCTCCTCTTACGTTCAGTTCTGTGAGCTTGCCTGGCCTGCCATCACCTGCTGGCTTCGCTCTTGCTGTCCCTCTGCATGTTTGAATGGCCAACTCCCTTATTTCTTCCCTTCCCTGTACAGAGGTCACTTCCCTGCCCTCTGCGTCTCTGCCAGCATCCTCTGGCTTTGTTATTCCTTCGTGGTGCTTGTCACCACTGGGTCTTGGCAGTGTATATAGGACTCTCGGTTTATATAGGATCGTATCCTGAGCTGAATACGATCTTCGCATTTTGTTCAAAGGGCTTCCTCTGTGCCTTGACACCTAGTAGTCACTGAGCAAATGAATAAAGTGGAGAAGAAAGGAATCAATCAGAACTTATCGCCTTGAACTGGCCTGGCTTGTTTTTCTTCCCTTTTCTATTAATGCTTACTGTGAATCTGCACGGCATAAAAATGGGCACTTATGCTCCATAGACCGTACATTTGCTAAAAGGTGTTTATGATTTAGAAGCTTTTTTCATTTCTCTACGGCTCTGTCTCTTTTAAAGAATTTATTTCAAAGAAGTAAATGTAAGCCAAATGTCTGTTTTAGAATAAGCAGGGAGTCTGCTAAGCAGATTTGCAGCATTTGCTAAGCAGTCTCTTAGTGTGAAGCCAACGCTGACAGGTGATTTCCCTGTTTCCCTGTGAAGGCTTTATTTTGATGTTAAGTTGGTGTGTTTTTTCCCTCCTCTAAAATGTTGGGCCAACTTCTTGTGGAAAATCAAATCCTGGGATGGTCTGTGAGCCCTTTAGGGGGCGCCATAGTGCTTTCAAATCTAATGTGTATCCAGCCACATGTGGTTTTACCAGCCTGATGGTCTGGAAGAATGAATGAGAATGATGACACCTTCAAAAGGGTCTTTCTCTTAATTCAGTGCTGGCCTTTTATGAAGTGCGGTGCCTTTCTATTTTAAGAATATATATTTTGGTTTTAATTTTAATTCTTTTAAGCCTGTATGATAAATAAATTTTACAGTTTCATGCATTTTAAGGCTTCAGTTTTGAAACTTATGAAATTCTCCTTTAAAGAATTTTTGAGTGTGTGTGTGCCATAAAGAAGACCAAAAAAAAAGGGGGTTTGGGGGGAAGATCCCATCCACAAAGAACTTAGGAAGTAAATTGTAAATACACAGGTAGCTATAATATATATTAAGGCAGATATGTTCAAAGATGGGAAGAGAAATTATTGCCACTTAAGGGTTCAGGAAAGGCTTTTTGACCTCGGTGATAATTGAGATAGACCTTTAACAAAAGGTTAAGATTTGGGGTTCTGATGCCCTCACCCAGTAATGAGCACACAATATTTTATCTTCCAGTCTCCTCTTTGCCTCCTCTGCAGGTCCTTTGAGAAACAGCTGTGGTGTCGGACAGAGCTACTGCTGTCTCTGCTAAGGACCTCAGCTCTGCCCAGTGCCAGCCCTCCAGTGGCCTGGGAGAACAGAAAGCAGGTCATAAGAGCGAACTCACTCAGGGCACCCCGTCTAGGCTCTGCACCAATACCACCGGTCAGCTGTCTGGCCAGCAGTAAGGATTCAAGGAGGGGGTGTTTCTGGTCTTGCACCAGTGATTTGTTCCCATTCAAGCTTTGATGGTCTCCATTGGAGCTGAGACCCCCACATCGCACAGAGAGTGTGGCCAGGGCCTCCTAGTCTGGGTTCAGCTACTGGCTCAATTTTACACAATGAGCAGGTAGAAACTGACTTAGGATCCAGATGGACCTAATTCTCAAAATAGGAATCTACTCAAAGGTAGAAAATTGGAATTATTTTATAAACCAGGGGAGGTGGCTGTGTAGGAATGACTGATTTTTTAATTAATGGTATTGATGCGTCTATTTTTTCCACTTTAGCCTTTGGAAACCCGTCTTATTTCGGAGACCACGTCTATTTGCACACCAGAGCAAGTGGCCAAACAGATTGTTAAAGATGCCATAGTAAGTTGTCCTGGTTTTCTTTATTAATAGCTTCTGTGCTTCTGAAAAGATATTTGTCCCAAGGCCTATTTCAGAACACAAACTATTGTGTCTTTTGGGTCAGTCAGATTCATCACATCTAATATGGGTCTCTGCTTTTCTCCCCTGACCCACATTATCGATTCCATGTTAATAAGTAGGCTTCTGGAAATGAATTATGTATCTTAACCTAAGGACAGACTGACCAGGATGGGTGTCTGGGAGTGCTGATTCTTTAACAAGAAAATGAGGCTTTTCTGTGATGTGTCAACATGTTCCCTACACTACACATGGCATGCTGCCTTCTTCTTTCCCACAGGACTTTCAGTTCCAGATTATTTTAGGTATCTTATTGCCAGACTCTTGGGTTTTTCTTTCACCTTCCTGCTTCCCAGAATCCTTTTCCCAAATGTTCGCTAGTAAGAAAGTGCAGCCAGCCCCTGGGCCATCCCCGTTAACCCAGCGGATGTGCATTTGGGCTACTGAGTTTATTTGAACTTAAAAAAAGTGAATCCACAGGCTGATTTGTAGAACAATGCATGTGCTGCAGGCTTTTGACAACGTTCCTGTGACCCCAGTGCCAAAAAACAGCCAATTATGAGGGATGTCTATAAACCTGAGACCCACACTGAATTTAGGAAATTTGGGGACCACTGGAATGAGATGTGTCAGGACACCACGTCTGGGCCAACCTGAGCAGAATACAGGAAATCTCAAACTCTATTAAAACACCTGCAGATGCTGGGAGAACTTTGCCCTGCTGTGCTCAGAGGCATAGAAAGAGGGCACCGTGGATTCTGTTTTTCCTGCTTATCTTAAGTCAGAGCAAACACACTCCATGTTTTTAATGATCTCAAACACTCTTTGTATCTTGGCAGGATTCATTTCGGCTGGCAGTGTTCAACCTCCTTCACCTCTTGACCCCTTTACACTCTAACTGGTTGACAACTTCAGAGAATTTTGGTTTACATCGATTATATTTGCCATATTAGAAGTGGAAACCGTAATTTTTAAAATATTTATTTAGTAATTCATTTAAAATAACCAGTAATAAACCCATTACATTTTGATGTAACATCTTTACAACCATAATTATTTCTCAGAACAAACCTTTGGTGAGATGAGAGACTTTGTTTTATACCTCAGTAGTCTCTTCAATGTCTGTGTTCTGGAAGACAGCTGGGCTCTCAGAGCTGCTTCTACATTCAATCTGTTGTCATATGTGGTTTTGAATGAAGGATATAAAAATTTGGCCTTACATACATGTGTAGTTAGAAGTGGAGGGGTATTTTATAGGTTTTTCAGATTATGGTGGACATTCTTTTTTAGAATTAAATCCAAACTGGATGAAGTTTCTTTAAAGGTTAGTTGCAGTATGGAATTGGAAACTCGATTAATGAACTTTTTGTTCTCTGTTGCATTAAAACCCATTGGTCTCTGCACTTTGAATGCTTTGTACCCATTCATGATTTGGGAATGTCATGCATTAGTCATTTGGAAAATATGAGTTCCCTGAGTTATCCAAGAAATTACATCCGTTAATGTCGCTGCTGATCTTATAAAAGTTCACATACCGAGAAGCTGACAGTTTAATGGAAAGCTCAGATTTTAGCACTGGCCACAAAAACTACCCATATCATTAATTTTCCACAAAATATCTTCCAAAGACTGAGCTTGAATAACCACAGGTGGTCTGATGATGGTTCTTTCATGTAAAAATGGTATTCCATGAAAAAAGCAGCAAGTTTCACAACGTAAGCCCTACATTTCAGGGCAGTAGCCCCTCAGGTTTGGCACACAGCTGGGCACATACTTCCCTTTTTGTTACACAGAATATTAAGAAGACATTTCTTCAAGGGTTGAAATTTAATAAGACAGTTCATTTTCCTGCCTTATCAAGGCCATTTTGAAGCAAAACTGACATTTCAACATTTTACAAGATTTTTCAAAATTTCTATTTTCTTTTTGGATTTATTATGGCCAGTGTGTGTGGTGGTGGAGAGACACCACTATTAATATGGTTTCTACTAATGAGGCAGCATTTTGCAAATGTCACTCAGTGGAAAAGGCCATTAACACTCTGGTATTATTATGACAGTCATTTTGTCCTCATGGACCCTCCCTGCCACCCCTGCCCCCCCGCCATGGACACCCACGGCCCAGGGACTAACCCACATTTTGAGAACCTCCCATCTAGCCTTTCAGTCCCCCTGCTAAGACCACGTTCGTTTCTAAGCTGCAACACGTGGTTTGTTACCCTCTCATCCCACAGAAAGTAAATGGACACACTTGCCTGTACTGACATGTTGAGGTGATTAGTAACTCCTGTTGCCTCTTTCTTTTCTCTTCCTTCTGTTCAGCAAGGGAATTTTAACAGTTCCGTTGGCTCAGATGGGTACATGCTCTCGTCCCTGACCTGCGGAATGTCTCCAGTCACTTCTATTACCGAAGGGCTCCAGCAGGTAAGCTGTGCCTCAGCCAGCAGACAGATGGACAGACAGACAGAGAGACAGCACCTCTTATTAAACCTCAATGAGTAAAGGCTAAATAAAGGAAGACTTGTTAACTTGATCTGAGCATGTGAAAAAATTTTCTTAAAGTATCAACCTTTTCCCTTCCTTTACCAGGGATAAGTCATAGGGAAATACGTTAAAGATTTAACTGGGAGAATTTAGACTGGGAAGAAGTCTTCTGTGCTGGGCACTGCAGATACAGAGAAAACGCTATCTCTGCTGTGGAGGAGTCAGTCTGGGTTCTCTGATCTGAAGTGTTTGGAAAATGGAATTCTCTTCTCTCTAGAGTAGTTTAGGAATGGTCTTGCCTGACAGTATCGGGATATTAGACTGTAACTCCTTTTCTTTTTTTTAAAATATATTTTTATTGATTTCCTAGAGGAAGGGAGAGGGAGAGAGAGATAGAAAGATCACTGATGAGAGGATCATTGATCGGCTGCCTACTGCACGCCCCGCACTGTGGATCAAGCCTGAAGCCCGGGCGTGTGCCCTGACGGGGAATTGAACCACGACCTCTTGGTTCATAGGTCAACACTCAACCACTGAGTCATGCCGGCTGGGCTAGAACTTCTTTTCTACGTGAGTCAGGCCATAGGCAGCTTAGGGAGATGCAAGTTAAGGATTCAACACAGTCCCCACCCGAACAGATGCTGTAGTTCATTCAAGATGCAAACTGTCAGCTGCTCCCTGACGTGGTCAGTGCTGCATTTGCTGCTGGAGAACCAGGTGTAAACTTACAGTCTGGAGGGAGAGACCAATAGGCACAGTGATGCTACTACAGTGTAAAGCAAGCATGGAAAAACAGCGCCATGGATGGTGGCAGGTGGATGGAGGACAAGGAGAGGGTGGGAATGCAGCCTGGACCGGGGCTGCCCACAACGATGCGTAGTTTATAACAAGGGACTAAATTAGGTGCAGTAGACCACGTCCAGATTAAAAGTCTGGGTGACTTAGCTATTGATTTTCCTCATCCTTCTCTTCTCTATAATATACCCACGGTGTTGTGATTCCCTCTCAGACGTAGGCACTCTATTAGAAGTAAGCTCTCTGAGGACGTGCTCGTGCCCTTGTGTCTTGGGACGTTGTCCCCCTCACAGCCCGTGCCTGGCACGGAACAGGGACTCGAGAATGCCTGGGTGGAGCCCACACGTGAATTCTGCTTGTCCTCTGTGGGCCGTCCTGTCCATCCTCCCATGTCTACACAAGTGATGTCAGATCCAAAGCTTCATTCAGCCTGTGTCTGTCCTGAACTCCACTCCTGGATACACTTCTTTTCCCTGGACTGTGATGTTACATTTGCATTAGGATCATCATTTTTATGGCTATTTAAATGCTGTTCACAGCCAAGCTATGTAATATATATATAATTAATTTCCCTTTCTTGCACAGCCTTTTGTTTTCCCTGAAACCGTTATGGGTTTTTTTAATCTATGGTTTTTATGTGTTTTTAATAATGACAGTCTATCTTTGCCCAGAAATATCAGATACCCTGTTGGTTTCACCTTCTGGAAGGAATTCCTTCTGGAACCTGCCATCAGGACTGGCTGCCCCCATGTCTGCATAACTGACCCCTTCCCCCCTTTACGGTTACCCAGGGAACCCCTCTGCCTGTCTTTTGTATGGGGTCCTGCCTCTTGTATCACATGACTTTGCCTTTCTTTGTTGTCCCCTCATGTTGGCTGTTTACTTCTTCTAGTAGCTTCCTGAAAAAAAGGAGTGTGGGAGGCAAATTGTTTGAGACCTTGTGTATTTGAAAATGTTTCTTTTTGCAGGTTTATGCCTTTCAAGAATTCCATTTTGAAGAGGTGGTAGTGAGTCTTTTGGAGTAAAAAGTGACAGCAGATGTGGTTATTTACCATCCTAGCCCTGAAACAGTAATTGTCTTTCTCTAACTGACCATCTTTCCGACTGGGGAGTAAGCTGCCGGAGGCAGGCCTGTGTCTGTTTTCAGCACTTGACCAGGGTCTGGCTTTGTGATCAGAACATACATCTTCAACTGAAAAGCCTTGATTGCAGTTTGGGTATCTGAGATGCTAGACTGAATTTTCCCCAGCTACTGGAACCCCAAAACTACTGGGAAAACCTATTTTGTTCTTTGTTTAATTTGAGTTTGTTAATTGGACATAGAGTCTGTTGTTACTTATCTGGCAGGCCCTGCGTATCCAGTGATGCAGAGCAGACAGCTTCTGTCCTCAGTGTTTACCGACACTTAACAAAGTGTTCATTATTCTTATCCTTGCAGGAGATTAGAAGATGGGGCTCAGAAACTATTTATTAGAGACATATCCTAAAATCTGTTGAAACAAGCTATTGTATTGTACTGTTGGCTGAGCTCACGGGTCTGTCTTTATCTTACAGGTGGTCACCATGGGCCTTTTCCGCATGATCTCTTTGTTTTACCTTGGAAGTTTTGACAACATAATTCGTCGCTGCATGATAGAAAGAGCCAAATATGGAACTGCAGACAAAACTGCCTAACCCTTGGAAAAAGAATATTTTTAAATAATGTGAGCAGCTTGCTGCTGGATGGGACCCAGTGTTTGGCCCATGGACACTTGTGTATGGCTTTTGAATATGTCAGATGGGGCCAGCCGACTTTGGCAACCTGACTACAAGCGAGGGGGTAGAGGTTCAACTCCATGCGATATGATTAGGACTATGCAGACCTGGGATTGGAGAGCATCTGATTCCCTGGGTGGAGAGGTGATGACCATATGGGAAGTAATAGGTGTGAGCTGGGTGGAGAACAGGATTCCAGAGGTGGCCATTTACATTTTCTCTAGTTATTCTTTTCTCTCCCATGGAGATTGAGTCCAGGAATGCACTTCATGACATGTAAGATGCTGTGAGGACTTTTTAAACCTTCATGAAAGGCAAGTCATGGGTTTCTAGGGCTTTTTCTTTTTTCCTCTTTAATTTAGTGTATTTTATTCAAGATGAGTTTTACACGTTGCTGGTGAGGCTGGATGCATAATCATGTCCTCGGCTCACCGCACTGCTTGCTGGTGGACCCTCGTGGATTCTCTCGCTCTTTGATCCTGTAAAACTCCAAGGGGGATGAGAGAGGACAGGGAAGGGAAGAGAAGGGAAGGGGGTAGGCATTTTCCAGTAGGAAAAATAATGCTTTCTTGTCTTCTTTAGATTCAGATGCTTCGGGCGCTTCTCATTTTTCACTCATGGGGAAAGGCAGCTTCCTAAAATGTTTTTTGAAGAGAAATAAAAATCTTAGAAGCTTAAACGTTTACAATTTTTTTCACTAGCCATGATGAGTGAAGTTTCATTCCATTGTAGTTTATCCTGCTCATCTCTTCCTTTCCAGTTTTGCTTATACTCCTCTAATATTTTTGTAAAAAAAAAAAAAAAAGACCTGTTAAAATTTTTTGACTTGACTTTTTGAATTCATTCATGAATTAAAACAAAGAGAAAAACAATGTGTGACATTTGTCTTGTAGTATATATGTAGCTTTTAGGAAAGGCTGGTGATAAATTTCACTCATTAAGAAAAAAAAAAGTTGGAGAACAAAGCTGATTTGAAGATACTTGTTTTTGAAATAAAATGTCCACCCCATTCTTTCCGGGACCAGCACCAACCCTGAGGACATTCTCTTGGAAGGACATGCTCAGGAAGCGCCGTCTCCACTCGCACGGCTCAGCTCTGGAAACTCCTGCCCTGTGAGTGCTGTTTCCAGACCACAGGGGTGTTGTTCATTCAGTGGATGTCCACAGTAAGTGCCTATGAGGAGTCTTAGCCAGCGGGACCTGCTTCATCCTGTCATTGTGCTCCTGTGATGAAGGACAGTCACCTTCATCGTGTCGTGACACCCCCTCCTCGCACAGTCAGTATGCGTGTTCAGAGCACATTCCAGCTCACTTGGGTGAGAACAGACCACTGCTTTTGATGGGGAAAGCATTTTTATTATTGAAAAAAAACAACACAAAAACTCTACAAAAGATTAAAGACCTAAAAATAATAGCAAAGCCTTTTTTTTTTTTTTTTTGCTCTTGAGATTTTGAACCTCTTGACTTGATTTTTTAAAAGTAAGATGTTTGCCTGGCCAGAGTGGCTCAGTTGGTTGGGCGTTGGCCTGCCCTGTGCACCAAAAAGTTGCTAGTTCGATTCTCAGTCAGGGCACATGCCTGGGTTGTGGGTTTGATTTCTTTCCTCTCTCCAAACATGTCCTCAGGTGAGGATTTTTTAAAAAAGTAACATGTTTAATGGTCTAATCCATGGGGTCTTATTAATCAAGATGTGAGAAGGCAAAGGAATTACTATTTAATGGATACTATCAAAGACAAAAGGAATTACTATTTAATGGATACGTTGCTTGGGATGATTTCAGTGCAGTTGATGGGGGTTGGTTGACCCCGTGGGGTCGGGAATCTTCCAGTCTTAAGTAGCCATCGTCTGCAAACTGGAGTCATATTGTGCAGACTCTGAAATGGAGTAAGAGCTGGATTTTCCTAATGTGAAGAAAACAGTTATATTCGAATCTGCATTTTTCTCAATTTTCTTCTTTTCTCATAAATGTTCCTCACATGTTGGCACCTTCTGCTGGTCTATGTGGAAATCTAGCCCAAGGTGGTACCTCATTTAAGAAAAGTAAATAATAGTCATTATTTCAGTATTCATTTCTCAAGGTGTCCTCATAGACAGTACTGTGCCCGCAGGTGATCCACTGCCTGGACTGATGTAAGCCCCTGCCTGTGGTGGGAGATGATGTCCCCAACCCAGGGGAGCTCAGGCACAAGTGCAGATGAGTGGACATCATGATGCCAGAGAGGTCACAGGTCCACAGTCCTTACCCAAAAAGCTTTGAAAATGAAGTTGCTTTTCTTATCTTTCTCAATTTGGTCCCATAATTCATTTGATAGTAAAACCTAACGTGAACCGACCTGAGATTGTTATAATTTTTATTCATACCACTTCATGGATTTTGTTTATTTTGCCTAAAGAATGACCATGGGTTTGATTAAAGGGATTGCCCCATTCTGTGCAAATGTTTCATAACATCCAGCATATGCCCTATTTTACCTGTTCACAATGTGAAGAATTGTGAATTCTGAAACACATATGGCCTGAAGGGATTTGAAAGGACTGTGGACATGTAAGCAGCATCACAGCAAAGGTCTGACTTCACCCAAAACATGAAAATATCACGAAGCAAATTCTATTTTTTAATCTTTTTGGCTCAATTCTTGTACAACTTTTTTTACACAGCCTTTTTTTTTTTAAAGGGATCACACTGACTCAGCGCTTTCTATTGTATCTAGAAGTGGAGAAGTCTTACCTGTGGCAGGACTTTAATTATAATTCTGTTGAAATGTTTGTTCTCTCTGACCAGCGGCAACTCATTATGCGAGTTTCAGTTCTGAAGTGCCTGCCTCTGCTAGGTTGGTTGCAGTTTTATTATAATATTTGCGAGTATATGTATTTTAAAATGTTTAACATCATTCAGCCATAGAAATTCTAAAAATGTGTTCAAGGGCCTTTCATAATTGAAAAAGGTATAAAAAAATACTCTTTTTTTTCAAACTAAGAAAAAACTTATTGGGTAAATTACTGAGGTAGAAAAAGTAATTCCTCTTAGGAAACAAGTTATAGAGGTAAAAGAAGGGCTCTTGGAGCTTGGGAGTGAGGAAGCTAATGGTAAGGTGCCTGGGTGAGGGGTTGGGGGAGAGAAAGGAAAAGGCATGGGCGTGCTCTCTGGAGGGAGAGCACCTTTTTTTTTTTTTTTCCCCCCCACAAAAACAAAAGTCAAGCGAATTGTTCTTTTCTCTATTTTTAAATTTAATTTTCATAGCTGAAAAGAGAAGAAGACAATGTTAACGATGGCCTCTTTACAGTGATAACTCGTGCTGAGTTATAAATCTTTATTTGGTTCTGTTAAACCATACATCAAAGTGAAACTTTGAGAGACTGCTTCCAATATTCAGATGACAAAAGCATTTCGGTAGCAGTTTTGCTTCAATTCAAGATTCAAAGAATTGTATGTCATTGTTATTCTAGAAGAAGGCGAAACTATAGTAATTTTTTTTTACTGAACTATATCATTAACAGATTTAATTTTATTACATCATATTCTATTTTAATCTTGTCTTACTCACTAGAGGACACTTAGATATTCATACTTTTTGACGTAAGTTGCTTTGTATCTTTCTTATTTATTTTAGTGCTTACTAACTCAGCTTTAAAAAGTACCTACTAATTATAACCTTCCATTTTCTAGACTAAATCTCCTTTAGTTCAGTGCAGTCATGGAAGGTTTGATATTTTGTAGGGAAGATAATAGCCATTTTACAATAGCCAATTTGCTGTCACAACTCTAAATATGTTTTTTATTTCTCTAGTTTTATTTATAAAATCCTCACCTGAGGATATGCTTTTATTGATTTTAGGGGGAGAGAGAGAGAGAAAACATTGACCAGTTGCTTCCCACACACACCCTGATAGAACCCGCAATATTTTAGCGTATGGGATGGTGTTTCTCCAACTGAACCACCCGGCCAGGACTCTAGTGACTCAAGAATGCACAGGGCTATTTTGATATATCCAAGATCTTGTATTTGCTACTTTGGCAGTTTTTGTGCCAGAATTGTAACCTAATTTTCATACCTTGTATTTCTGAATCCCAACAAAAAATAAATGGTGAATTAACTTTGCTGATTTAAAAACTTTGCTAGAAATTTGTGTTTTCGAAGAGACACTTAAGCAAAACACAAACCTCTTCCATAAGGTTTCTAACCTTGCATTTTAAACACTTGACAAAGCTTGATTTTGATCATTTTTAGGAGGTGATTTTTCAGAGTTAAGTAGTTGATATAATGAGCTCTTGTTTCAAATATGTTGTGTGTTTGTATAACTCCGATATAGGATATATGAGTAAAACTGTAAGAAATGTGGAATTTAGTCAAATTTCTTAAGTAATTATGTGTTACGTACAAACTACAGGCCTGGTGCACGGAATCGTGCACCGGTGGGGTCCCTTGGCCTGGCCTGTGGGGATCAGTGGACCTCCATGCTGCTGCAGCCTGGCCTTATCTGCCAGCTCATCGGGCTCCAGCCCACTGTCCTCGCCCACTGAGCGCGCAGGGGAAGTGTCCACGAGAGAGACTTGCACCACCACAGCTGCGCTCGCCAGCTGTGTACCCAGCGTCTGGCACCCATCTGTCAGCTGAGTGGTGCTTCAGCTGTGGGAACACACTCACCACCAGGGGTAGCTCCTGCATTGAGCGTCTGTCCCCTGGTGGTCAGTGCACGTCATAGCTACCATCTGGTCATCCAGTCACTTAGACTTTTATATATACTAGTATAGATAAATTGATTTCCCATACTTTAAACCTTCATATTCCAATAATGAAATATCTCCTAGACTCTGAGGCATAAAATACTGATATGTAAAAGAACATGCCTTCATATTTTCTCAGTCCTTTAATAGAAAAACTTGGGTCACAATGAGAAGAGATTCCTTGGATATCTTGGTTTGCAAACTTCGCTTTCTTTAAATTTGAGCAATTTATATACATAAATGGCATACAGTATCCTGTCTAATAAAAGAGAAACATGGTAATTAGCTGTACCTTCGCTACCCTTCCCATTGGCTAATCAGGGCAATATGCAAATTAACTGCCAGCCAAGATGGCGGCCGGCAGCCAGGCAGCTTGAAGCGAACATGAGGCTTGCTTGCTTCAGTGACGGAGGACTCCAACGTTCCCCGCCTGCCCCTGCCAGCCTCTGAGCTTGCAGTTTGAAACATTGTTACAAATACAGAGGCTAAACAAAACCCCAGAAACCTGCTTTCAGCCAGCCGGGATCTCAGAGCTGGAGTTGAAATAGTGTTTCGATTATAGAACCCAAACAAACCAGATACCTGCTTTCAGTAGTGGAGGCCTAAGAGCTGGAGCCAAGCCTCAGAGCTAAAGCTGGCCCAGAATAAAAAAGAAAAAAAAAGAAAAAAAGGAGCGGTTGGGAGCTTCAGTCACCCGCCAGCCTGAAAACAGCCCTCAGCCCCTCACCCAGACTGGCCAGGCACCCCAGTGGGGACCCCCACCCTGAAGGGTGTGTGACCAGCTGCAAACAGCCATCATCCCCTCACCCAGGCTGGCCAGGCACCCCAGTGGGGACCCCCACCCTGATCCAGGACACCCTTCAGGGCAAACCAGCCGGCCCCCACCCATGTACCAGGCCTCTATCCTATATAGTAAAAGGGTAATATGCCTCTCAGCACCGGGATCAGCAGAGCCGCGAGGCCTCCCGGCACTGGGATCAGCGTGACAGGGGGCAGTGCCCAAACACCCTGATTGCCCTGCGGCTCTGTGTGTGACGGGGCGGGGCCACAACCTCCCTATCCGCCCTGCTCTGTGTGTGACAGGGTGCGGTGCCCCAACCCTCCCCCCCCTCCGCCCCACGTATCCTGCTCTGTGTGTAATGGGGTAGAGCCATAACCTCCCCATCGGCCCTGCCCTGAGTGTGACAGGGTGCGGCGCCCCAACCCCCTGATCCGCCCTGCTCTGTGTGTGACGGGGCAGTGCCCCAACTCCCCTATCGGCCCTACTCTGTGATTGACAGGGGGGAGCTCCTCAACCCCCTGATCAGCCCTGCTCTGTGCGTGACAGGGGGGAGCTCCCCAACCCCCTGATGGGCCCTGCTCTGTGCATGACAGGGGAGAGCTCCCCAACCCCCTGATCGACCCTGCTCTGTGCGTGACAGGGTACGGAGCCCCAACCCCCCTGATGGGCCCTGCTCTGTGAGTGACAGGGGGCAGCACCCCAACCCCCTGATTGGCCCTGTTCTGTGCGTGACAGGGGGTGGCGCCGCAACCTCCCCATTGACCCTGCCTTGAGTGTGACAGGGGGCAGTGCCCCAACCCCCCAATCGGCCCTACCCTGAGTGTGACTGAGGGTGGCATCGCAACCTCCCAATCCGCCCTGCTCTGTGCATGACAGGGTGCGGCGCCCCAATTCCCCAATCGGCCCTGCTCTGAGCCCGACCAGGGGCTGCACCTAGGGATTGGGCCTGCCCTCTGCCACCCGGGAGCAGGCCTAAGCCAGCAGGTCGTTATCTCCTGAGGGGTCCCAGACTGCGAGAGGGCACAGGCCGGGCTGAGGGACCCCTCCTTCCCCCCCGAGTGCACAAATTTTTGTGCACCGGGCCTCTAGTCACTTCTATAATTTTTATTTTTGGACCTTTAAAAAGAAAAAAAAAGTCTTCTATTCCACTTCTAAATCTCAGATTTTATAAATTCCATTTTCTCTCATTCACATATATTTGTTGAGTGACTACAATGAGCTCAGTATCCAGGCACAGGGGGATATAACTCTGCACAAACCATGTGTCCCTCCCTCTGCGATGACATTTCTTGCTACTTTCCCTCCCCTTGAGGGCTTTTACAAGTCTTCCTGGAGAAAGAGGACCACTCCCCGTTCTTGCTTTGGCTTGGGGCTTCTGAAATGTATGCCACAAATACTGAGTACCATGCACTATTTTAGGCTTGGGATGCTCAAAGGAAAAAGGGTTGCTGTTCTCAAATGGTGTATAATCTAGAGGAAAAAATATGCCAGAAATTAATATTGTGGACTGGACATTAGTTATGATTAAGATGTAAATACCTAATGTTGAAAACATAACCAGTACCAGTCACTGTTGTGAGCACTTGACGTTGAACTCATTCGAATCATACTTTAACTTTCTGAGTACTTTGTCCAGGGGTGGGCAACCTTTTTGTGAGTGCGTGCCAAAACCAGCAAAATCTCTGATTCAAAATTCTTCTGCATGCCAACCCTAATTTTTTTAGAACATGTTATGCCTACTTGATATCTCTTAAGGTGTATGTATGTGAAGAACCTTGAAGAAATAATAAAATTCATTCGAGCAACAAAAACACAGTATATGATGATGAAAAATACATTTATTTTTTAATGTATACATGTACACTGATAGTCCGACAGAAAACTTTATTACTCCGTTTGATATTATCAGTGGGACTTTTGCTGCTGCATCACTGATGACAGAGATTTTACATCAGGTTTATATTTCGTGACCTTCAGAGATATGCACGAGCTACTACTTTCATCCGTCAGGCTACTCCTATTACGAGACGTAACAAAATTCATCACTGAGAACAAAGATTCACAATTGTAAATGGAAGATTATAAGAGAGGGTTTTGCATGCCAGCAAAAATTACTGGCGTGCCATGTTTGGCACGTGTGCCAGGGGTTGCCCACACCTGACTTAGTCCCTCCTTCCAGGGGGATATATTCTAAGACACCCAAGGAGATGTCTGAGACCTCAGATAGTACCGCATCCTATAGATACTATGGTTTTCCTATACCATATGACTGAGTTGAAGTTATAGATTAGGCACAGTAAGAAATTAAAAACAATAACTAGTAATATAATAGAACAATTATAATAATCTGCTGCTATAAAAGTTATGTGAGTGTGGCATTACTGAATAAAATTAGGGTGACGACCACAAGCACTGCAACATCAGGACTGCTGATCTGATAAGACGGCTACTGCTCTGACCGGTTTGGCTCAGTGGATAGAGCATCAGCCTGCGGACTGAAGGGTCCCAGGTTCGATTCCGGTCAAGGGCATGTACCTTGGTTGTGGGCACATCCCCAGTAGGGGCTGTGCAGGAGGCAGCTGATCAATGTTTCTCTCTCATCGATGTTTCTAACCCTCTATCCCTCTCCCTTCCTCTCTGTAAAAAATCAATAATATATATATATATATTTTAAAAAAGATGGCTACTAAGTGACTAATGGGTGGGGAGCGTCCACCTCCCAGGTGGAACATAGCGGGATGGCGAGAGAGTTCATGATGATACTCAGAACAGTGCACAATTTAAAACTTAGGAATAGCTTACTTCTGGAATTTTCCATTTAATATTTTTGGCCTCGTTTGACTGTGTGTAAGTGAAACTGAGGATGCGGTGCATGGGGCTACTGCAGTACCATTTATATCCCTGTGTTATAAATGAGGGCACAGGAACTCGCTTAAGGTCACACCTATTAAGAGATAGAGTGAGGATTCAAATCCCTTTTTTCTGACTTCTAAGTTCCCATCCTCTGTACAAAATCTCTTCTAGTGGTACAAGTGAAATCAGGCTCCCCAAAAAAGTCAGGGATGATCTTCCAGGGGAGATGAAACTTGAGGAATGAGTATGAATTTGCCATGAGGTTAGGTGTATTTCAGAGAGACAAGAAGAGGTGCAGAGGCAAAAGACGTGAGAGATCTTGGCATATTCCAGAAAGTACACAAAGGTAATATAGCTGCAAGAAGAAAGAAAAGTGGGAGGGTGCCCAGGTGGGGGGGCTTGGGCCACATTATGCAAAGGAGCTGAGATTTTAGTCTCTGAACAACTTTAAGCAGAAACATGAAATGTCCAGGTTTCAGCTTTAGAAAGATCATGGTTCCCTCTTGAAATTCAAAGTATGCTGAGTCCTTGGGCCTTCAGAGGTATCATATTGGATGCATATTGTGGGTTCAGTGGTGTGCCCTCAAAACATGTTGATGTCCTAACCCCCAGTACCTGCAGATATGGCCTTATTTGGAAATAGGGTCTTTACAGAAATAACCAGGTTAAGATGAGTTTATTAGGGTCCTAATCCACAATGACTGGTGAGCTTACAATAGGGGAAAAGAGACACACAGGCAGAATGCCCTGTGGCCACAGAGGCAGAGACAAGTGATGCAGCCACAAGCCAAGGTCTGCCAGCCACCACCAGAAGCTGGAAGAGGCAAGGAAGGCCTTTCCCCTGGAGCTTAGGAGGCAACATGGCCCTTCCCACACCTTGATTTTGGATTCTAGGCCTCCAGAGCTGTGGGAGAATATATTTCTGTTTTAAGCCCCCAGTTTGTGGTATTTTGTCATGCCAGCCTTAGGAATCAAACACAATTTAAGTACCCTTGTTCATCAGGAATTAATATCTGGGAGATACTGTGCTCTGTGCCTACTAGCAAAGAGAATAACATTTGTTTTTTGCACATTAAGAATGTAAATTATTTGTTAACCCCCTCACTTCCATGGTGTTTCATGTTGTTTGGTTCTGTTAGTGCAGTTTCAATCCGATGAGAGCAGTAGGCATTTGAAAAGTATACGTTTCTCCCCTTTTATTTCACTTTAAAAGCAGTCATTAAGTTGAAAGGAAAAAATTACGACGAGTGAATTTCCGGTGCTTTCCTTTGTAAACCAAAAGTAAGCAACATTTGCCTGCTATGAAACTTGCACAAAGGATGATTGATCTGCTGTTCGTTGCCTAGTTTCAAAGGTTGTTGCTTAATTATTGTAAACATATTTTGAGGTTTAGGACCCATTATAAATTAGCCAGGTGGGTTTCTAGGTTAAACCAGAGCTCATTGGTTTAGATTTGGCAAGGGTTTCCTGATGATGACAAGGATGGTTTGAGAGCACGGAGCAGACAACTCAGACATGATCACTCTTACAGCAGAAGACATGGGAGCATAGGTGAATTGGGAAGAATATTACTGTTAGTATTTATATTAGTAATTAATTAGTAACATTATTACATATTTTTTGCCAGCAAAGCATGCAAACTATCTGAAAGTGTTGCACTATTTAGCATAAGAATTTATAATGTATAAAATACTATGCCAACTATATTTCAATAAACCTGGAAACAATAATTTAGGAGATACTCAAAATTAGAAATTAGTGTTTTGGATTGTTTATCTAGGTCTGTGAAATGTTATTTTTTAAGCAGTTTATTTTTTCCTTTGTGAAGACTATGTGGACTACTTGATTTTACTCTCTCCAGTCAGTTTGTTTTGTGTATGGATTTATTTCTATTTCCATTTGCCTGAATGGTTTGGGGGTTATGCTTTATATTTTAGCTCTTTCATCTTACCTATTAGTTGTAAATTTCCTCTCAGCTAATGCTGTCTTTCTATCCTCATTTTAAGTAAAAAGTTTAATAGTTGGGAAGATTTTATGCATACCTATATTAAATATTAGTATAGAATTTCCAAATTAGACTAGTTCTTTTTGAATCTCATAAACCTTGGAAATATTTACATTGGTGATGGATGAAGAAACTTTCTGAATGATATTGTTAAACATCAACCAGTAGGTGGCGAAGATGGCAATAAAAAGCTTTTTGTTTGGCAGACGAGAATAAAGAAGGAAAACACAGGCCTTTCAGACTCTGGATACAGCCTCCTCTCCCTGTGTCTTGTTCTTTTCTCTTCCTGGTGCTACCGTCCTTCTAGAACCCAGTCAGGCAAAGCTGGCAAAAGGCTCATCCATTGGCTCTTAAAAGTGGAAGACATCTTGGGAAATGAAAAGTCCGTAGGTTTTGGAAGGTCTCCATCACAGATCTCCGAATCAAACCCAGGACTCCTGAGTCAGGCCAATGGTCCCTCTGCCACCTCATCGATGCCCAAAGGCAAAGAGTTAATGCACACATTTCTGAGGAATACTTGACCTCACTCTTTAAAGTGGAGTCTAAAACACTTGGCATCCAAATGGAGGAAGGGTTTCACTCTCCATTCAAAGTCGCAGGGAATATAACCCTCAGTTGAGGACTGTCATGCAAACCCGTCCTGAGAATGCTTGGTTCTGGTCAGTATGCCACCCAAGGAATCAGGTTGGGGACATCTGTAGTGAGGCTCTATGCAGCAAAGGAGGGAAGAATAAGGAAACTTTTCTTTCTCTGGGAATGGGGTTATGTTTCGTTCTGGCTGCCCCTTTGCAGAAGTACAATCTCTTTTCCAGCTCCGTCTTCTCATTTCCTCAACTCACATGCTGGGTCTCAGAAGCATCAAGGCTTTCAATTCCTCTTAAGTAATTCTGGAGCTTTACAACAAGGTTCTGAGAAGATCCCCAAACCAAAATGCTGTGGCATTAGGTGGGTTTCTACTAGTTCTGTGGGAATGTATGTCTCCGGTCCACCTATACCCAGTGTTCATCTCATTGCCATCAGAAGACAGCAGAGCATCTTCCTTCCCTCTTGCCTGGACATGAAATTTGGAGCAGGCACCCATTTTCCGGCATGTTGGCTGATTGGGAATGATAAAGAAAGGAACATAATTTGCTGTGCTTGTATTTTGCTTAGGAATAAATGCTTTGATTTTAGACCAGGAAGAAGACAAAATAAAGATAGTGTCTGAACAAATTCGTACAAAGTGCAGCGCTTATTTGTCATGTTTCTATGACCACATTAATCCAGTGTCCCTACATACGTGTACTTGAGCCCTAATAAGTAAGCTGCTGTGCTTTTAGTAAACGTTTTCCCCCCCTTCGGAGCTTAATTTGTCAGTCTCTTTGAGATAAAAATAGTTAAGCACGTGCAACGTGATGGCCGTCTTGGGCTTTTCTCCAAGGGGCTATTCATGCTGATGAATTTAAAAATGTGTGTGCTTGTGTGTTCATATATGTGCATGTGGAGCTAACTTAAGGTGTGGCCATCTGGGATTGGCTGCTAGGCGACCGTGGAGGCCTTCAGAAACCCACCCAACCTGGTGTTGATTGAGACTGTAGGCCTGAAAGTCACTAGACGTTCTCAGAGCCCAGCCCTAACCCTGGGCTGAATTTGTCCGGAGCAGAGGGGAACCATTTCTAAACCCCTGATGTCCTCCACTGGCCCCTCCGCCAGTCTGCTGAGAACTGTCTGGCCTTGGTCATGGATGGTGTCTCCAGAGTGTGCTCTGCGTGTATACCTAGGAAGCAACTTGAAAATAAACAAGACTCTAATGAAAGTGCAGCGACGCCTCTCTTTACCGGAGGGCAGCGCTGAGGTCCCTGTGCTGGAGGTCAGATCGGCCACCAGCGCTGGTAACAAGATGGGTGTACACAGCTCGCTACACGGCTGGGGAGGGTCGCAGCGGTTCCCCCCGCGCCTTCCCAGCACGGTTTTCTTGGCGCACCCACCCACCCAGCCGCCGGCCCGCGTGCAATTCCCCGGGCGCCCCGGCCCCTCGCGGGCCCCGAGCGCGCCGCAGGCCGGAGGAGGCCCTCGCACACCCACCGCGCCGTGGCCGCGCGGGAGGCCTGCGCCGCCCGCGCCACCCACCGGCCGGGCGGAGCGGGAGGAGCGGGCCCGGAGGGCGGGCGGGGGCCGTCTCAGGCGCGCCCTCCCCGGCAGTGGCCCAGCGCGCCGTGTGTCCCCGGAGGAGCGCGCCGCTCCCGGCCCGACCGCGGTTCCTTTAACCCTGGAAAGGGAGCGGGGCGGAGGGGGCGGCGGGGCCGCTCAGAGGAGGGCTCTTTCTTTCTTCTTTTTTTGAATGAACCGTGACGTACTACAGGAAACCAGTCGGTTCGAGCGGAGAATGAAGTAAGAGGCCAGCCCCCCCCCCCCCACGCCCGCCCCCGTCTTCCCCGCCCCCTCCCCCTCTCGCCCGCGCCGCCGGCCCGCCCTCCCGCCCGCCGCTCTCGGTTTCCCCGCCGATCCGCCGCCGCCGCCTCTGCCAGCGAAGGTGCCGGGCGCCGGGCCCTCCCCGCCGGCGCGGCCGTCATCACCCCGAGCGGGCGCGCGGCAGGAGCGCGGGGAGACGGCCGCCGCCAGCGCCGCCGCGCAGGAACAGGAGGAGGAGAAAGGGTGCGCAGCCCGGAGGCGGGGTGCGCCGGTGGGTGCAGCGGAAGAGGGGGTCCAGGGGGGGAGAACTTCTTAGCAGTCATCCTTTTTAGGAAAAGAGGGAAAAAATAAAACCCTCCCCCACCATCTCCTTCTCCCCACCCCTCGCCGCACCACACACAGCGCGGGCTTCTCGGCTCTGCACCGGCGGGCCGGGCGCGTCCTGCCTTCATTTATCCAGCAGCTTTTCGGAAAATGCATTTGCCGTTCGGAGTTTAATCAGAAGCGGATTCCTGCGCCTGGGTGTACCCGGCGCGTCCACCGGCCCCTGATCCCTGTCTCTCCCCGGGGGAGGCTTGAAGCGGTCCCGCGGACAGGGGTCCATGTCTGTGCCCGCGCATGTGTGCGCGCGTGTATATTGCCGAGAGGGGGGAAATCACAGGACTTATGCAAATACTGGACTGAAAATTGTAATTCATCTGCCGCCGCCGCTGCCTTCCCCCACCCCCGCCCCCCCTCTCGTGCTCTTGAGATCTCCAGTTGGGATTCTTACGGACTGACATTTCTGTGAAGGAGAAGTCTGAGAATCCATCTGCCAATTCTGCTCATTTACACCACTCCCCCACCTCCAGGTTCATTTGCAAGTTTCATAGCA
The DNA here is from genome assembly GCF_014108235.1 of Myotis myotis. Lineage (NCBI taxonomy): Eukaryota > Metazoa > Chordata > Mammalia > Chiroptera > Vespertilionidae > Myotis > Myotis myotis. The sequence continues at coordinate 49,500,298 of NW_023416401.1, forward strand.
GCTATCGCCGGGAGTTCTGAAGATCGATGGGGTCTTTGCCTTACGCATTTGTTTTGTCTTCACAAAAAAGGAAACTTGACAGAAGATCATGCCGTCCTTAAAAAATACAAGTAAGTTCTTGGCGCAGGAAATTGGTTTAATGTAACTTTTAATAGAAACATTTGAGATTTTAACTTTAAGTGTATTCGACTAAGTTTAATTTGCAGTTTAATTAACATTCTTTTTAGCCGTGTGGTTGTAGTGTGTATAGCCCTGCTTTTATCCAGTGTAAGAAAAATGCACCTGATTTTGACTTATCAGTGTTTCGGATTTTTTTTTTTTTAACCTTTCAGGATCACGGAGGAAGTAGACTGATATTGACAATAATTAATAATAATGTGCCTCATGAAATAAAGATCCGAAAGGAATTGAAATAAAAATTTCCTGCACCTCATGCCAAGAGGGAAACACCAGAATCAAATGTTCCGCGTGACTGAAGACACCCCCTCATCCAAGAATGCACAGCACATCCAATAAAATAGCTGGATTATAACTATTCTTCTTTTTTTCGGGGACGTGGGGCGGGGGCGGGAGCGAGAGGTGCTACTGGTACCCGGCTGCTTTTCTCTGCTTTTCCTCGGGGGAAGGATGGCGCACGCTGGGAGAACAGGGTATGATAACCGGGAGATAGTGATGAAGTACATCCACTATAAGCTGTCTCAGAGGGGCTACGAATGGGATGCCGGAGACGCGGGCGCCGCGCCCCCAGGGGCCACCCCGGCGTCGGGCATCTTCTCCTCCCAGCCCGGGCGCCCCCCAGCGCCCGCCAGGACCTCGCCGCCGCCTCCAGCCGCCCCCGCGGCCGCCGGGGGGCCAGCGCTCAGCCCCGTGCCACCTGTGGTCCACCTGACCCTGCGACAGGCGGGCGATGACTTCTCCCGTCGCTACCGCCGCGATTTCGCAGAGATGTCCAGCCAGCTGCACCTGACGCCCTTCACCGCGAGGGGACGCTTTGCCACGGTGGTGGAGGAGCTCTTCAGGGATGGAGTGAACTGGGGAAGGATTGTGGCCTTCTTTGAGTTCGGTGGAGTCATGTGTGTGGAGAGCGTCAACCGGGAGATGTCGCCCCTGGTGGACAACATCGCCCTGTGGATGACAGAGTACCTGAACCGGCACCTGCACACCTGGATCCAGGATAACGGAGGCTGGGTAGGTGCATGTCTGGTTGAATGTGTGTCTGGGATGGAAGTCTCAGGTCTGAGACATGGTGGTTGGAGTGTGGGTGGGCTCCTGGGCCAAGGACTGGCTGACGAGCCAGTGAATAACACCACGTTTGTTGCTTCCCACCCTCTTCCCCTGTACAAAACTTGCGGTGCCAAGCCTACTGTGATCGTTCCTTCCTACCCAAAGTGTTTCTCCCTTACTGGCCAGCTGTTGTGGTTCAAAGATTCAGCATTTCCTATCCAGTAAGATCTTGGGATAAATGGAATTCCTCCAGGGTTCCTCAAACTGGGGGTCCAAGGATACCCAGCACCACAATTACCTGGCCTGCGTAGCTGGTTGAGATGGGAGACCCCAGATTGGGTTGTGGCAACTGCATCCTATACAGACTCCCCTGGGGGTTTCCTCTTTGTACTAAAATTTGAGAACCACCCAATTAGGAGAACAGACTGCACCAGAGGACCAAAGGGCAAGCCTTATCTGATTCATTGGGTAAAATCTACCCAAAGAGGAAAACCAATGCAGCCCCTATCCCTGGGAAGCTTAGCTGTGTTTCTGAAGAGGTAAGCTGAACTTCCAAAAGGCCAGTGGGCGTGACCGAATGACTTGAAAAAACGTTCAGCTGTGGATGCTTTACTTTGTCTCATCAGTGACAGAATTTGCATTGGCTTCGAACTCTGTGTTCTACTTCTATACCTGGTGTGCAGTTTTAACGTTTGCTGGGATTTGAGTATCTTTTAGTTCCCACCACCTAGAATCCACATCGCTTGGTTCCTCTACTGAGCAAACGTGCGTCTACAGTGTTTGCATGAAGCATAGAATTGATTCTGAATTCTCTCATGCTCTGACTTTAGTCCAAGTGATCGATGCCTGTAGTTTTGAAGAACATGTGTGAGATGATTGTTTTTTTCTGGTACAGTGTTAGAGCCGCTCTCATGTACCATAAAGTTCTTTTTGTGTGTGTAATTTTTTATTTTTTTTGGGGGGGGGGTGGCGAAGGAGAAGAATTGCAATTGAGAGCTACACCTTCCATCTAAAATTACTAATTTATGAAAAAGCAAAAAGGAGGAATAATTCTTGTTTGATTTTTTTTTTCGGACTTTTTGTTTTAATCTGAAGAATTACCTTTGAAAAAGGAATCAATACAGTGCTTCCTTTTATAGTCCCTGGGGAGAATTACTAATGTTATTGTTTTATAGGACCAAACAGGAGCAAAAATCCTAGAAATGATTACCAGTGGATCTGATTTCAAGAAGCATGTTACGTATTTTACTACAGTTTGCATAGTGTGCTATTAAGGGGCCAAAAAGAGAAAAGGCCAAGAAAAGTCTATGGCTGACATGAACATCTGATCCTACTTGGCCAAAGTTGACAAAATACTGATGACACTTTTTATTGTTTAAAAGTAAAATCGACTAAAATGATCCCTGCATTTAAATTTCTACAGCCTAAATGCTCTTTGTAAATTGTTGGGTTTTTTTAGATTCTATATTATTAGATCTTCAGTAATTCTGGAAGAATTCACCAAAGGGTGGAAATAATATTTTTGTTAACTGTTTGATTAAGTAGGTGGTTTGATTTTTAACCACCATAATCAAGGAGCTAGGGACTCTCAGATCCAAAAGGATCATTTTAAGGCTGAAGATAAACTGACTTAACAGCTTTTCTAATTCATATTTTTTATGAACAATAAAATATCTAAAAATGTTCTTTCTAGTCGAAAGAAAGCCAAGGTGGTAACTGTCATCTATCGAGTAATTTAATAAAAAGATGGGAAACAGAGACATATGGTTATGATTGAAATTAAGATAGAACCTTGATCTTTGTTGTTGAGTTGTCGTAATCTCATGCTCTTTTTAAGTGAAGGCTCACTTTTCCTCCAGTTAGAATAGAGTTTTTGTTGTAGAGCCCATCTTTGTGGTCAACAGGTATCTGAGGTTAATAAATGTAGAGGCTATATTTTATGATGCCAAACCACAACGACATACCATAGAAAATGATAACTTTTTTTTGACAAAACCTCTTATAGTAAGAATAAATCAGAGAGAAGCACAGATGGCTGATGGTAAAATGTGTAGTTTTCAGAATAACATATAGGTGGATATAGGAAAACAAAGGAATTTGGCAAAAAGTATATGTCAGGAAATGCAACCATAAGTGGACACATTGGAATAAAAGTGGTGCAGATAATTTACCCATCCTTTCAAATGTGCGTTCTTAATCTAAATTTTTGTTTTAGGCATCTGGCCTACAGACAGATTTTCCTCCACATTTGCATCTGTCAGGGTTCCGTCTCTAATAACATGTTGCTTTTACAGAGAAAAGTACTCTTAATAACGATAATAAAGTTTCAGAAGAGAGCTGGCACATTCTTTTGACATTCGACTGTGACTTGCACTGGATCCAGGACTCAGTGGATCAGCTTGTCTACTGAATATATACTAATGGGGGCTTCAGACTCAAAGTCACTGCTTTTTGTTGCTGCTGCTGCTGATTCGAAGTCAGAACCTCTTGAGGCCGAGAAAACTGTTCTCATTCCATGTTCCATAACTTGGAGGAAGCAGGGTCTTGGAATGAGAGTTGGTTGAGAGATGGTCCTAGAATCCTCAAATTAAAGACTAAAGAAGAAGTTGGGTGCAGAGTGGGTCATTGCTTTATTCCCAAGTCTGAATAAGGCATTGTGTTGCATCCAGAGAGGGGCAGGACAGAGGGAGCAGAGTGACAGCAGCAGTTCTAGGGAATGTCTAAGACCCTGCTGGTCATAGTGTGGTTCACAGACCAGCAGCATGGGCTTTGCAGAGATTCAGCAGCTCAGGTCCCACCCCAGAGCTGCGGAGTCAGAATATGGGGTTCACGTGATCTACAGGTGCTTGTGCACACAGTGACGTTAGAAATGCTGGCTGTCATCATCTACCATTCCTGGGGACACCTCTTGCAAAGATTGACAGCCTTGGTTGTATCCTCCAGTGTCCCGGTCCAGTGGCTTCACAGGTGTATAGTATTACCTAGAATACTGAGTGTTTCCCAGATGTCCACTAGGCTGATCTAACCCTTGGGAGAAATAGGTTGAAATGAAAGAGATAGGAGATAAATTATGGTAAGCTTGGTCTTCTCCAAGACGTTTTTCATGGTAGCTATGCAGTTTGTATTGGCATCGCCCATGAAAGTAAGATAGCTTTTCTGCTCCAATGAAAGGCAGGAGAGCTAGCTCTTTTAATAGCTGCATTAGTTATTATTGTATCCCCTTGTAACACAGTTTAAATTCTGTAGATGGGTTTAGGGGCTCTTGCAAGCAAAGGGTTGAGATACAAAAGTTGATGGTGAATGAAAATTCATAGCACCCTCCAAACGGAGAACTGTGATATTTAGATCCATGTCTTAGCAGAGAGTGGGCTGTGGACCACTGAAAGAATGAGATGGCTTAACAGGAGACTGGTTTCATTCTGTTGCTGAGATGGTGGCGCACCTTGCTTTTTCTTTTCTTCTTTTTTTAAAAAATGCCTTTTGGTCTTTGTGGTTTAGGAAAACAGAAACTTACTTCTCCACATCCAGTAGAGGTAGCTTCCTTCTTATTAGTTGGTCAACAAGCAGTTTCTCTTTTCTGTATCTATTCCATGTCTACAAAAACATTTGATTAACTGGAAAGCAATGCTGTTCTCTGCCTGTGTACAAAATACATGAAAAAGCATCAGTTTTCCAGAGGCTGAGTATCAGCGGCTAATGGCCAATTTTGGCAGCAAAATGATAAGATTAAAAATAGCCTGAAGATGATCCAGTCTTAAGTGATATATTTAATGGTGAACTTTCCTTGGGAAAGTGCGTCTTTCTGCCTCCTAAGAACCACATGACCCCTTTCAATAACTCATTTTGTAGGGGGGGAAAAATACATTATTGCTCCTAGAGTTTGCAGTCATGTGCTCTTGAGTAATTATATTTCTGGACCTTTGTAAAATTTGATAGTTCACTCAGTTCTCTTTTCTGTTTTAGGGCCTTGGTTGCTATTTCGTGTCCGTTAAAAACATGGCTTTCTTTGACGCCTCCTGTTACTTTTAGCTGTGCTTTCTAGTGAGAGCTGATTGATCTTTTCAGCAATCCTTGATCAAGCTGGTACATTTCAGATTGCTTCAATGTCATTAGGCCGCACAGCACACCAGGAAACAGAAAGCCACAGATATATATTTTCAAGCCAACACTTACAGTTTTTCCTTTTCTCTACTCCCAGTCCTAGTCAGTTTTTTGGAGGAAAGATTAACCACTCACAAAGCAGGTATGTGGGTGTTTTATTAAGAGTGGTCTTTCCCACTCAGCACACCCCACACCCATTTCTGAGGTCCCTCATGGTGTCTTCGCTATGGTTTAGCAAAGCAGGATTTCAGCGGCAGTGCATTCGTGCTGGAAAAACACTGTCTTTGTAGAGTATAGGCAGAAAGCCACCCCCTCCCCCCTCAAGATATATTGTATTTGAGGTTCAAAGGTTCTGTTAAACCTTTTTAAGGTAATCTAATATCACCTTATTCAGGTATAGTAGTAACCTCGATAGCTGGTCACTCTTTCCCTAGCTCCGTACAGAGACCACTCAGTGAACTCACTTCACTGTGAAGCTTCTCTTTTATCCCTCTTGGTTTGATTCAAACAAAATTAGTATTTGATGTCTAAATGGAATTGACTATGAAAATCAGCGAGGGACTGAGACAGTTATTCCAGACATGATCACAAGTCTTCTAAGTGCCCTGGTTAGCTTGTAGGCACAAGAAGGAAAGCTTTACCCATTTCCTGGGTGACGTCACAGGCTATTGCTAGGTGATGGGCATGATCCTAGACTTTAGAGAGCAAAGAAGAAAACTAAGTATATGTTATTTTGGATACACATCAATCTTTGTCTAAGAGAGTAATTTCTAACTATATGGCTGTTCAAGTGTGCATTATGCCTGATTTAAATAGGAGAAGGAATCTAGATACATTTTGAAATTCTGTATAACACAATCCTAAGCTTAAGAGAACTGAAAGGTAGGGGGAGTTCCCTTGTTAAATATTTACCCATTAAGCGCTCTTTTTACACATTAAGGAGACTTAATAAACACTAGTCTGCCGTTCTTAAAGCATTTCATTAGTTCTTTTAAGTAAAAGACAATCAAGGCTCTGATTAGGATGATTAGAATAGCTTCATTTGAAGAACTGTCTTCTTTAAACCATTCTTGCATGCAGAAAAATACGAGTTGATTTTGAACCAGAAAGAGGCTTCTTGCTTTGGAAGAAGAAAAAAGCAAAAAGCTTTTGTTTTGTTTTGCTTTTAGGTGATAGTGCTGTTGTGTTTATCAAGAGGCCCCTCTTTCAAAATGCTATTTGCAGAAATTCCCAGTTTTCCGTAACGTGCCCCTAAAGAGCAGGCATTCACCATCTAACTTCTTCACCGCATGGTCCTCTCTCTTTATTTTTTAAAAAATATATTTGTATTGATTTCAGAGAGGAAGGGAGAGGGAGAGAGAGAGAGAAACATCAACGATGAGAGAGAATCATTGACCGGCTGCCTCCTGCCCGTCCCACATTGGGGATCTAGCCTGCAGCCCGGGCATGTGCCCTGACCGAAACTCAGTCTGTGACCTCCTCATTCATAGGTTGAAGCTCAACCACTGAGCTAAGGCCAGCAGGCATGGTCCTCTCTTTTTAAATGGAAATTGTAAAAACTTTTGAAATTACAACAAAGCCATTTGCATTTTTAAAAGTATTTTTGTGGGTTGCCTCTTTTTCTGATCTATGCTCAATTCTCTAGTGCTAACATTATTTCTCTGCTCTTTAATCACCAAAAGATAAAGCCAGCTGTCCTTCAGTGAGAATGATGGTTGAGGGATTATTTCTATCGCTCTAAAGCCATTTGGGCTTTCTCATAGGGACCTCACCCCATCTCCCTTGACTGTCCCACCACACAGAGATCTCCTAGGTGTGGTTCCTTGTTACATCTCTTCACCTGAAGAAAGAGCATTGTGCGTGGAAACCAGCAAGAGGCAGCACAAAAAGGGGTCTCACCAAAGCTAGAATTAACCCCCACTCCAATCTTACTAGCGGTAGTAGACAAGGGAAATTTCTGTCCACAGAGACGATGCGTCCCCTCCAGAGGCCATAAATTCCAACCCTATGCAGGGAAAAGCTAGAATCCGCTGGTGGAATTTTGCCTTGCTCTGATCTCTGCCATGTGAGATAAGTTTTGACTTACTAACTCAACTGAAATAGCCTATATTAAAGACACTTCCCCAAACACCCTCTTCAGCGTGTGAGAAAGGGACTCTCCCTGCCATGCTGGGGTGGCCATTTGTAGCAATATGCTAAGAGCCACTTGGGTGGCTTGCTTGCGTGACCGACGGATTCTACAGAAGGTTCACTGTAGAAACTACCTCTCTGACAGGCTGCACACGGAGTACACACTTCACAGGGAAACCCTTCATTTGGAAAAATGGTATTTCCATGCTTCTGGTTTTGCCTTCAGAATGTCAGGAATAGAGCCATATTTCATTAGTAGTTAATATCCAGGTCACCAACTCTCTGGGCTTTACCATAATAATAGAGACGTTTATGACTGACTTCATTCTCCTCTTGACACTGTCTTCTGAAAATAACCCAAGACCCACTGTGTTGAGTGAAGCTTCAAATTTTCAGGAGAGATTTTTACCATTGAAACCAACACCCATTGTGACAGTTCCAATTACTATATTTCTTTATTTTTTTAATTCATTAATTTGAGAGAGAGAGAGAGAGAGAGAACATTGATTTGTTGTTGCATTTATTTATGCATTTATTGGTTGATTCTTATATGTGCCCTGACCCGGGATTGAACCTGATCAAAACCTTGGTGTATTGGGATGATGCTCTAACCAGCTGAACTACCTGGCCAGGGCTCTATATATCTCTTTTCTTAGGCTTCATAAGAGAATGGAGAGTTAATACTTGGAGCACCGAATAAGGGACCGATGTTGCCAATTGACTTTTCTTGACTTTTTCCAACTCTTCTTAAGCAATACTAAGATTTCTTCTTCTTTATAATATGATGAATGTTATTTCTATGTATTAACTATGAAATTGAATTGTAGCCAAGCATTCCACTCAGCTGCATTAGAATGTTCTAAGAGAATATGGGACAAGTATTTAGTGCTGTTCATTCAATGCCTATTTGCGACATATATTACCTTCTTACCATTAGGATAGGAATAAAATTAATTACGAATTATATCATCAGCTTTAGATATTGATTTTTTTTATCTCTTTGGAAAAAAGAAAGTTCATAAAGGATGCCAGTTGGCACTTCTGAATCTAAAATTTTAGGACTGTCTTCAAGCCATTTCCATGATGAATTCTGGCCAGCATATAATTATAAGTCCAATGAGGTAGAGCCACTTATTAATATTAACATGACAGTATAAGAAGAAAACAATTTGAAGAAGTCTTAATTAAGGAAAATGAGCAAAACTTAACCCCGAGGTCTTAGTCACCAGGGCAATGATGGAAATGGAAAGAGTTGTACAGATATTATTTGAGATAGCATGCACATTAACTTTTTTTTTTTTTTTTTTTTTTTTTACTGAAAAACCAGTTATTGAGAACCTACTATGTACAAAGCTCTATGCCAGGAGTTTTAGTTGAGTAGCATCCTCCACTTGTGGAGGGCTGGACTTCCTCATATGATAAAATATTTCTCCTATTACATTTATCTTGGCACCTAGCATAATCAGTAGTGGTGCACACATTGATTGTTTATTGAATTAATGAATTAATAATGATTATTTTAGAGGCATTTGGGGCATTTAACTCATCCTAACCCAAATGATATTTTCCCACTCCCCTTATTATAGTGTGTGTGTTCCAAATGTCCCATCTCACAGACGTGTTAATATTTAATAGAAATGAAAAAAGAAAAAATACCTACTAACTCTTTCGATTTCACCCTTCATCATTGAATTGAAAAAGTATGTCATTTATAGCTGAAGAGAAATCATCTAGATTTTGCTTTATATTAATCATTCAACTTTTATTAGTCCTTAATGCTAACGTTAGACACCAGCCTGTTCATTGTCACATTATATCTTGTTTACACAAAGAATACATACATACAATCTTTATACATGTGCAGCAGTGCTCTCAGGCTTCATATCTCATATCTTCATGTTTCATATCTCAGGCCCTATCCAGACTGGGAAAGTCTTGGCATCTGAGATTATTCATCACCTTATTATTAAAGAAATCAGGGCTTGTCCAAGGGCTCTATATATCCCAGTGCAAACAAGGTGGGCTTTTCCTCTGGTCCTGAAGCTCAAATATAAAAGAACTACAGCATGAGAATCATGGGGCTAAATGGTCCTCCAGTTCCTATGAAAACACGCAGCCAATTGGAGGTGGAAGTCAGTCCAGTCCAGTGTTCCCAGAGGTGAGAGAACCTAGGATTTCACTTCCCCAGACATTGACCAGCAAGAGGACCACCAGAGATATCATAGATAAAACCACTGGCCAGGGAGCTTCAGGCCAAGTCCTCTGTTCTCATTGATGCGAGCATCACAGCCTCTCGGTGGTTTTACCAACTGGTGGAATTTGTATTTTGAGAGTCCTCATTCCCTGGCATGAAGCAAACTCAAAGCATTATTATTCACCATTTGTCATCTGTTTGAGAAAGATGGTATGATTTGTTTACTTGTAATGAAGCTTGACCGTACTGCTCTAGGGACTTTTTAAAAAGAGGGATGTGTCAGCTTACAGATTTGTCCCATGAATGAAACCACAAGCAAATTTTCTCTTCTCCCCCATCCTCCCTTCCTCCCCATCATTTCTTCAGTGACCATCTGCGCGATATGTTACCATTGCCAGGCCGTCTTCAAGTGGCTTATCTAGGAGTGAATTCAGAAACTTCAAATTATAAAGGACACCCAGATAATTGGCCTGTTTTCCAAAGTATCTGTCCCCTGTGCTGCTGCCAGATTCCTTCTTAATGAACACATCCAGTGACAGTGGGATTTTTGAGCTTGTCCATATCCGTGAGAAAATGAGCTTTCCTGCTTTGTAACAGCTTGCGGCTCTGGGAAAAAAATGACAGCCATTGCACAAGTTTCCTTTGAATGTAGTTTTCTTTCCCATAAATGATACTTTGAGAATACACTTAAGGGGTTATTAGTTTTCTATTTCATGCTTGGCCTGTGTGTGAGAATAACACAGGCTGTCACTGCAGATTGGGAGCTAAACACGCTTTTCTGGTTAATGTGAGCATTTAATATTTAGCTCAATTAAAAATTAACTGATGAAAGTACATGTCAAATGGAATTTGAAAATACCTTTTGGAAGAACTATCAAAAGGGCATGACCAATGAGTAAATTAGTGGTTTGAAAATGTGGAGACTTTGGGGAAATTTAATAGGAGTTGAGATGCTTCTTTGCCTTCAAACATCTTTACCTGTTTGGCTCAGCACAAAATTAAAAAGGATGTCCTCCTCCTTCTTAAGAAGGACCCACTTGCATCTCTGTTTTCTGAAGAATAATTGTTTTGGGTGGACTTGCTCATACACTTAAAGCAGACAGAATAGGAGATCAGTTATTCATTTATCCCACACTTTTCTTGTTTTTTAAAGTGTGCTGTAGGCCAGACCCTGGGTCAGTGGGAAGTGGGAACAGGTTAGATGTGGCTTACAATCTGGGGCACGAGGACCATTAAGCAGCAGGTACAGTTAAGCAAGGGTAGAGCTGGGAGAGAAGAAATGCAACCACGGTAAGGTATTTGTTAGAGTCAAGGAAGTCTTCCCAGGAAAGGGGGTTGAAGGATGAGCTGCAATTAGCCTAGAGGAGTAGGAAGGAGGACCAGAGTGTGGCCAGAGTGTGAGAACAAAGGCCAGAGGCGAGAGAGCAGGTGGTGAGCTGCAGGGATTGAGGGCCGGCCTGGCCTGAGTGAGGAGGTCAGGTCACAAAGATGGTCTGGAGATGTACTGCCATGGAGGGCTGTGCTCCAGAAAGGTCATTCTGGCTCCACTTCATCCAGTTAATGCGACTGGGGAGAGATTCCTGACTGATAGGAGGTCAGCTCAGTAAGACTTGGGGCCTGACCTAGAGGATTGGAGTGGGGAGAGCAAGAAATCGATAGCTTTGGGCAATGATTACAACCAGAGTAGAGGGATTTGGGGGAAGACCTAGTGATTGATCGAATGCTTCAAAACATTGCTCGTTTCTTCTTCAATGTCAGTAATCTTCTTCTATAATCCTTTTGAAATGTGGTCCTTATTATGGTTATATGTGAGGGGGTTTTATCCTTATTTCCCATTCTCTTAAATTAACACTGCCTGGTTGAAAAACTTTATTTTGTTAGAATTCATATTAATAAATTTTAATTAACAACCAGTTAATAAAAGTGTATTTGAAGAATAAATTCAATTATGAAAAGCAGTGTTCATAGAATTTTCCTCCAGGTGAAAATTTTGCAACAATGATTTCTTGCCCTCATGGAGGATTTTAAAGTTTCCAAAGAAATTTCATATCTACTGGCCTATTTGATTTTCAGAACAAACCCTAGGCAAGGCAGCTATTATATTCCCACTTGTCTCTGCCTTCCTCTCCCCACACCTTTATTGTTATTTGTTTATCTCCTCCTCCCCCCCGAACCCCCCCACTAAGAGAAAACTTTGCCTAACAAAGCTATGCGAGAGCCAGTAGTCAAGAAGAGCTGGTATTCATTCCCAGACTGGAGTCTGTAGATATTTTTTTTACACTGTGCTGCCTGTCGGGGTGTGTTATCACAAGGACACCAGATTCCTCCATAGAAACTCCATAGATTACCAAGTATATCTAATCTTAAAAAATGTATCATCCCCTGCGTTTTATCTAAAAATTTTCAGAAAATTAAAATGTAGTCTTTTCTTTCAGGTTAGTTTTCCTTCTTTGATTTAGCTTTTGAAGTGTGTCTTATGTTTACCGCAGAGGGGCCCACACCTGCTTGTCATTTCATCCCCACACATTCACTCAAGAGCCCATGGGTGTGCATGTGAGGTGGGCGGTGGACTTGACCGTGTAATGCCTCCTTAGAGGACAGCAGTGTGATGGATGTGAGCGTTCTCTAAAACTCCACGTGGGAGCTCTGGAAAACAGCCCCTTTCAACAGGGGAAAGGTAGAATTATAAGAACATAGATGATGGTTGGCATCTAATTAGCAACCCATATTTTCAATGATTTTAAATTGATTTTTATAGATAGGAAATGGGGAGGAAAACATCGACGAGAGGGGAAACATCGATCCTCTGCCTCCTGCACACCCTCACGGGGGATCAAACCCGTAACCAAGGCATGTGCCCTGATTGGGGATCAAGCCGGCAACCTCTTCGTGCATGGGTCGGTGCTCAACCATTGAGCCACAGAGGCCGGGCTTTTATTGACTTTTAAGATTGGGCTTCTCTCTAGGTAACCAACATAAATTTGGCTAGTGAAGTGCCCATTGAATATAGAAAAGGGGGAACCTCCATCAGTAGGATTTCTAGAGTCTAAAGGTCATGTGGCTATGTGAGTAGGTTGAATCGCTTTTTTAAATTAACAGCTGAAAACATAGTGTCCCACCTTAAAATTCATATATGTATTAATATAATGCAGCCTACACATTAGTTTAAAATGGGTTACCATGCACAGTATAGAATTAAAGACCTACTATTTTTGGCTAAAATGTTTGGGGCACTTTTCCTTGTTCCCTATAGATCCTGTCATTTTCCCCAGTTTTCATTAATCACGACATTGGTCATTGGCGACAGTCACTGAGAGTCCGGAGGAAGGAAGGAAACTAGCATGTTTGAACCCCAATATGTGCCAGACTCTGGGTGTAACACTGTTATGGACAGAAGATTATTTAACCCTGATAACCTCTCCTGAAGGTAGGAAGTGGAATTATAGATGAGGAAACAGAGGTTCTGCAAAGTCAAGTAACTTGGTCTCGGAAGTTTTTTAGGCAACCAGAGTGGTAACTGATGTCCTCTGCAACTTAAAGAAATTTTTAAACATTTAAAACAGAAACCTATCAAATATAACAATTTGAGGCACATAACTTTGGGGTCTCTTTTGTGTCTCTTTAGAAAGCCAATTAGCTATCTTTATTTTGGGGAGTAGGAGGTGGATTTTTAAAAGCTTTCCTAGTTTAAACGAAGAGAGAGAAAAACACTGTTTCTGTCTCTCTCCTCTTTGGCTCCCAAGCGTCTGCATAAATAGCCTTTGAAAAATAAGTAGTAAAAATTGCTTCATACCAAGACCAGACACCTGGTTCAGAAGCTCTCCAGGGGTCAGCGTGTGTGTGTGTGTGTGTGTGTGTGTGTGTGTGTTGGAAGAAGAGATCCACAGGGCGCTCCTGGTTCCAGAGAAATGATCTCACTGTCCAATTGTAACAAGCCTCCTGCCTTAATCAGAAGGTGGGAAAGTCTGCGGTTTTACCTGGAGTGTGATCCTCAGCCTTGGCCGTTCTTATTTTAGGCATGACCTCCGTGTTTTTTTCCCGAGCCCAGAAGTGGAATGACATGTTACTCAAGTTCACAAGATGATGATGTTTCTGTTTTTATATTTGGCTGTAAATGTTATTCTACTCGTAAACAAACCCACCTTCAGCAACACGGGCATACCAGGGGAGAGTTATTTCCATCCCCTCGGTTTAATTTGGATACGTTTGGCTTAGAGCAGCGCAGTGTTTCCATAATAACATTTCCACAGGATGCTGCTCTGTTGATTCGCAGGGCTCAGGGAGTTTCACCATGGGCCAGGAAACTACTTTCTTAAAGAAACTTAAACATGAACTTCTGACAAGATAGGAAAGTCTTGCGAGGCTCCTTATGAAACCTCTCTCTCTCTTTTTCTGCTTCCTCATTAATTTAGGCATCTCTCTGTGCCATTACACAGGTATGGATTGAATATTTAACGAATTTGAAGTTCATGTGCTGAATAAGGAACTCAAATTCAGACGAAAAAACTATTTTAAGGGCTTTGTTTAATAAAGCATGTATAAATAAAAATAAATCAATTAAACACTTCTCCCAGGCACAAGATGTTATGACTTTTAGAGTAGAACTTCATGGTATTTCGTAAGGAAGCAAAAAAGGAAGGGAAATTATTATTCAGGCAGAGGGACAATAGTAACCTTTCATTAAGCGAGACAGAGTTCAGCACCAGGTTCCCCAAACTCTGGGCTCTGCGTTAGTGGAACAGAACACGCCCCCAGCCATTTCCTCTCTCTTTTATGGATCAGACTGCTTTAAAATGTTGGTCCAATAGAATCTGAAATGTCTAATTTATACTCTATAACTCAACAGTATACTATTTAAAAGGCTGCTTTATGTATTTTTAGAAATCCTTAAAGTCCTAATGACTTCAGATAATTAGGATCTTTGTTCTTGAAGGGCTTTAGATGGGACCCCTTGGTTATAGGGTCTGATCTCAGGACAGGAGGGAAGGTGTGGATTCTGTGCCCAGGATTCAGTGCCCAGGACTGGCTCAGTGGTTTCCAGTGCAAAGAGGAGAAAGCACCGCCCCTTCTCTGCCCCATTTCTCCCTGAGAGTATTTATCATGTCCACGTGGAAGCGAAGAGCACCCGCCTGTCACCTGTATTGTAATTTCTGAAGAAAAGGCCTTTATGGCTGCAGAGTCCATGAACACCTTGCAGACCTCTGTTTAGCAGTTGTGATGGAACTAGGAAGTAATTTCAGCCCCTGCTCTGCAGAGAGATGTCATGAAAGTTCACATGTGAAAGGTCACACTGATTACTCATAAGAGCTTGCACATCATTCTTAACAGGTTTGCTTTTTAAAAAGACTATATATATATATATATATATATATTAGTAAATACATATAACATAAAGTTTACCCTGTTAGCTATTTTTAATTGCACCATTCAGTGGCATTCAGCACATTCACATAGTTGTGCAACCATGACCACCATCTACCTCCAGAATTTCTTCATCACCCCACGCTGAAGCTCTGTGCCCATTAATCAGTAACTCCCCATTCCCTCCTTCTCCCAGCCCCTGGTAATCACTATTCTACTTTTTGTCTTTCTGAATATGACTTCTCTCGGTGCCTCATATAAGTGGAATCATACAGTATTTATCCTTTGTGTCTGGCTTATTTCACTGAGCATAATGTCCTCAAGGGTTATCCGTGTTGTAGCATGTGTCAGAATTTCATTTCTTTTAAGGATGAATAATTGTCCACCCAAAATATATATATATAGTTTCTCTTAAGGTTGGTTATCATATTTTTCCAGTCAGTGGAAACACTAAATATAATAATCTGGTACTGCGTTGGTAACAGAAGCCTGCAAATTATTAGAAAAGTTATGGGGTGAGTCTAATTGTAAGGAAGAAGAGAGAAATGCTATTAAAACTGGTTCGAGAACTAAGAAACACAGCTGTCGGAGGCTCCCTGCTGTGGGGCAGACAGTAATGGAGATGTCACCAGCCCGTGAGGTCATCCCTGGCTTGTGGCACGGGACCATCTTCCTTAGTCCTAGTGATGCTGCTGGGTCTTCAAGGTGGGGTGACTTTCCATAGGAAGAGTTGAAGAGTTCAGGGAGGCAGAGTTATCGTTTCAGAAATATCTCTATTCCAAATGCTTAAAATTTTTAAAAAGGTTCGGCTTCAGTCATCTGAAAAATCCACTTATGTGAAATGATTCATTCCAGAATATAGTGAAAGAGAAGAAGCAAAGCAATCACAGTGTAGAAAGTGAAATAAAACAGAGGCTAAATGACTTGGAATGGCACCTGTTTACCTGTTCTATTTCTTTCCCTCCCTCACTTCTTTTTTGAGTAGAGAATTCACAGGAACGTGACTCGGTCACTATGGATGTTGTTATTTCTGGGGGAGTTTTTGCTGTATTGCTGCATCTAAATGACCCTCCCTGTGCAGGGCTGCATTGTTCGCATATTTAGAATAGCAGGCCTCTCCAGCTGTGGGATGTGTAGGAGCTGCCCTGCACCCCCCTAACTCTGAACATCTGCCTCATGGCTTCAATCCGAAACTTTGGTACAAGAAAAATGTGCTCATCTGTTCCTTCAGCAATCCCTGTACCTGCAGGGTTTCCTGGACATGTTCTCTGGCATTGCAGAGGGCAGCCTCCTGGGGACACACATACACACACAAACAGAAATATTGCAACCCAGTGAGTTTTTCCTGAGGAAGTGAAGGGTGGCTTCCCACTTGGCCTGAGTCGAGACGGATAAGTAGGAGGCTCCCCCATGGAGAGTGGGAAGGGGTGCCATGTGCAAATAAACAGTGTAATAGGGTCTGACAAGAATGATACCAAGGTCAGTGCAACCAGAATATAGGGGAGATGGTGTAGAAAAGAATGAGGTGAAGCTGGGGTCTTAGCTGAAGCTGACTCCCCAGGGTCCTGTGTGTCTCCTCAAGGAACTTAGATTTGATCTCTCCTGCAGTAGAGAACAGTTAAGCTGTCCAGCAGGGTAGTGATTTTTGTTGTTGGCTGAGAGGGCAGCAGGAGGCTAGATGGGGCAGGTGTCCATCTTGGGATGGGCTGAGCAGCTGCACCTGGGCACCTGCCCCACTGGGGTGGCATGACTGGGAAGGGCGTTTCCATGGTAGAATCAGTAAAGTTGTTCACTGGAGTTGAGGAATAGGGACATGATGGAATCATGACTTGGTCCTTAGTGCTTAGCACAGTGCAAGCACATAGTAGGTGCCCAATAAATGTTGACTGATGGACTGAATGCATGGATAGTCATTTTGCTGTACTTCTGCATGAGTTATGGGTGGTGCTGGCAGCATTCGAGGAGCACTGAGGCTCTCCTGGTGGTAAAGCAGATGTTCATACAGATGTTCATAGGTGTGCGCTGTGTGCCAGATACTGTCTAAACATTCTGTCTACATTGATGCATTTGTGTCTTACAGCAGTCCCGGGAGGTTGGCACGGTTTTACTATCTTTCAGATGAGGTTTGGAGACGTGACTGGTTATAGCTGCTTCGGTGGTTGAGCTGGGATTTGAACCCAGGCATCTGCAGGGTA
The DNA here is from genome assembly GCF_014108235.1 of Myotis myotis. Lineage (NCBI taxonomy): Eukaryota > Metazoa > Chordata > Mammalia > Chiroptera > Vespertilionidae > Myotis > Myotis myotis. The sequence continues at coordinate 49,517,503 of NW_023416401.1, forward strand.
CTTGGTGCTCTTAGTCACAGTACTTTGTTGCCTGTCTTCTTCTGGAGCTTGCAGGAAGCCGCTTCGATCGAGGCCCCAGAAGCAATGACTCGGGCAGATATGAGCAGCGGCAGGATGCAGAAAAGCCTGTTTAGGAAACCATTTATCTGACGTAGACATACCATCTGAGATGACCTCGGAGGAATAACAATGGCCATAATAACAGCACCGCAGTCTTTACCCTGGCATAAGAAACCTGTTTTGTAATGAAAATGGAATTTTTCTGGGAAATAGTCCTAGAAAGAGATAGGCAGTCGAGATAAATTAACAAAATGTAAGCTGTAGCACGTCGTGTTCTCTGTGTTTTTTCTTCCACCCTCACCTTCTCTGTTGTGTCCTTTACTCTGTGCACTTGCCATCTGTAGATTGGGCCACTGGGTCACAAAGGAAGAGAGGGATGTGTGTGCACCCAGAGGCAGATGCACTTCACCTTGGGTCTGCCCCTCGACATACCTGGCTGGCTAGGAGAAGGGTCCTTTAGGGTAAGCATTGCATTTGGGGTGGAGGCCTGTGGCTTTCTGGAATGAAGGGTGGTGAGTTGGTTTCCCAGGTGGCCCACGGGCAGACATTGAGCTCCAAGGTGTTCAGGTGTGTGTGCCGTCATGGATCATTACAGCCCAACCAAAGCTGTGTTTTCATGTCACAGGTCAGAGTCATATAAAATAAACTCTTGTCATAACAAAGGATGTGGCCGCCAGATTACATCTGAGTTTGCCCCTGAGGACTCTGATTTTCATGTCAATGTGGGGAAGGGATTCCATTTTTATGCTGATTCTAATTGGGGGTCTGTCTTGCTCTACCCCCCTCATAAATGGTGATAAATAGTGGTGGCCATAGCAGCGAGGAAGGAGAAAGAGTGGGGACTGGAAACCCAGCCAAGATCTTTTGGCTCCAATTTTATGCAAATTCGCTGAATAGCATGCAGATGATTTCACAGTAGTACGGGGACCCAGGGACAAGTGCTCATCTGTTTCCAGCAGCCTCCCTGGGCTTTCGACAGTGGCCACTATAGAGGCCAGGACAAGTCCACAGTGAGGCAGGTTAAAGATGGTTTGGTGAGGAATGGTCACTCCATCAGCAGACGCCATGCTTAGAATTTCATCATGACCAGCAGCTTGCCTTTCAGCAGCCTGCCAGTCAAGATTTCTATGTTTTGAGAACAAAACAAGGTCAACAGAGAGAGAGAGACCTGATGTTTTTTGTTCCTCCTCTTGTCCCAAAGATGTTTCATGGTACAAGGCTATCTCCGTACACCTAAGCATCCCACACATATTGATTGGGCATTGACTCATTATAGGGCTCTGTGCGAGGCATGGAAGAAGGGCTCATGCATCATCCATACACTGTGTCTAAAATCTGTACTGTCCAGTATGGTAGCCACTAGCCCATGTGGCTATGGGGCACATGATATATGGCTAGTCCAGTGGACTATGATTGGAATGTAAAATACACACCAGGTTTCAAAGACTTAGTATAAAAAGATGAATGCAAATATTTTATTAGTAATTTTTGTTAATTGCATGTGGAAATGATATTTTTCAATATATTGGTTTAAATAAAATAAATGCGGCCACCTGGAAACTTAAACTTACATGTGTGACTCACATGATATTTCTGTTGGGCAGCGCTGGTTTAGACTGCTAACCATTTTTTGCACTGTGGTCACCTTTTTATTCCCATATTTAGATATAATAAGAGGGTAGAAAGATCTTTCTTTTTTGCATAGATGGGGTAGAGTTAAGACAGCTTCATGGCATCGTGTCATTCACTTCCAGGTTCTTGTTGATGCTGTTGTTGGTCCAGTGAGGTAGACAGGGAAGGGCTGGCCACATATGTGCAGGTGAGTATGCTGAGGTATTAGAAGGGAGCTTGCCCACCTGCTCTATGGGTTAGAGCCGGGAGTAGAATTTCAGAGTTTTGACTTCTAGTCCACTTCTGTTAGAAATATACTAATAATTACCCATGGAAATATTTGTTTGTGTTTTTGTACCAAAAGATAATAGGACAGAGTCCCCTTTAGAAGTAAATATTTATATGTGTTTATGTATTAAATGGACACAAGCATGTCCTGCAGCTGGCTAATGTGACACATTCACCAAAAACTGTAGCTGATTTTCAACGAAAAGGTTTGACTCACGTTGAAATTTTAGAACCATCAGATCAAGGTCAGGCTTGGGTGGTAGGCATGTTGCCATGACAAGGATGTTTCTTCTGTTGGGAGTCAGTTATTGTCATGTAAAATTCTTGGCATCATGAAGCAAGGTTGGTGGATCTCACCTGTCAGAAAGGCCTGAGATTGAGGTTAGTCCCCCACTGGGTGGACGGATGAGGCAGGTACCCTGGACCAAAGAGGCAAGGGATCAGATCCAGGAAGTCAGCACTGAGTTGTTTTATTTATAACACTTCTAACACCAGAGGTGTTACACCAACAGCCAGTTCTCCAACTCTCTGCCTGTCAATGGGGTGTCCTGTAATTTAATTCGATTTTGACACTAACTACCTGGCGTTAGCGTCAGACCCCACAATTGAAGGGCTCAGCCCTACAAGACTGCCCCCACTTTAGAAACCAGTCAGAAGTCTGGGCCACTCATACTTCTGACTAACCCGCTATAAATCTCAGGTTTCCATGACCCCCTCCTCATGTTAGAATGGTTCACAGGACCCAGGAAAATGCTTTACTTACTATGACTGGTTTGTTATAAAGGATACAACTCAGAAATAGCAAAATGGAAGAGGTGCACAGGGCAAGGTATGGAAGAAAGGTATGGAACTCATTATCTTCTCATCATCTTGACCTGTTCACCCGTAGTTCAGGGGTTTTAATGGAGGTTTCATAAGGTAGGCACAATTGATCAAGACACTGGCCAATGATGATCAAGACTCCAGTCCCTCATCTCTCCCTGGAGGTAGGGAGGTAGGGTGTGGGGCCGAAAGTTCCAACCCTCCCATCATGCCTTGGTCTTTCTAGTGACCAGCCCCCATCCTGAAGCTAACTAGGGATGCAGGCCACCAGTCATCTCATTAGCATACAGAAGACACCCATCACTCTGGAGTGTCCAACAGTCCTAGAAGATCTTATGTTAGAAACTGGGAACCAAGACCAAATATAACAAAAAATGCTCCTCTCACCCCTGTCACTCAGGAAATGACAAGCATTTTAGGAGCTCTGTGCCAACAACCAGAGTGAGAACCAGATATATATGTCTTATTATATCCTAATGTTACACCCAATATGGACAGAGGATGGGGAGCTACTCTTCTAGGGGAGAAGAGAGAAGCTGTCAAGGTCAAGAATAGGAGTTGGGCATGGCAGGTGAGATCAGCATAGTATTGCGGGCACTTAGGTCAAGGGCTTGATTTGTATCCTTCTAGCTCTCCCAGGAATTTGCTGCTTGGTGCACATCACACACCCCTGAGCCTCAGTGTCTTCATCTGCAAACAAAGGAGTTGGGTTAGGGCAGTCTCTCATGAGAACAAATTTGTGATTCTATGAGTTTTGAAGGCCACAGAGGTAGCAAGAATAGTATTACCTAGCTATCGGTGACAGCACAGGGATTTGGTTCTTACTGCTGTCCTTTCTTCTAATATACTTGGGGGCAGTGAGATTCATGGTAAATACCATCATTGGTCTGGACCGCTCAGTCGGCCCTGGTTGAGACAGGAGCTGGGTCTAGGATTACCTTACAGCTGAGCCAATACACAGGTATTGTAGTATAATATCTAAACACATTTAGACTTGGTCTTTCTTGGCTCTCTCTGCTCTCCCTATCCCTATACTTCCTTGTTATAATTATGTCTTATTTTATATTTTGAGAGACTAATGTTATGCAGGCAGTAATTCCCCCACATTGATCATATGCTTTCGTAAATCACTGCTGTCCCCGATTATTTTCTCTGCTTTATTCTTCCTAAAAATTAAAAAGCCATAGATGAGTGATATACAATTTTAACTACTTTTCCTTTGTAAAGTCTGTATTTTTATTGCTTTGAGTGGGTGTGGGAGAGACAGAAGTCCTCAGATCTTGAGATAGCTTTGTGTTTTGTAGAGAAACACCCAGGAACACATTCATTCCCCCACGAAGGGATGCAGCCACCTCTTCAGCCTCATTATACCTTGCTGAGCTCTGAGAAACCTGGCATCGTTTCTGTTGGAATGAAAAGATTGGCAGAGCTGCCCTAGACAATAGTACTGTAAAACACTGTGGCAGAAGGTTTGGTCTACATACCAAGGCAGCCGGAGCATTAATTGCATTCTCTGAGATCAGGAAAAAGGTGCCAAGTTATTTTCTTCATGTTTTAAGAATGACAGGCTTTTGCTCTGCCAACTCATAGCATCGTGGCATCACATGGAAAGGAGATGCTAGATCTGAAAAAAAAAAAGTGTAGAAGTGAGAAGTGAAGATGTCTGGTAGGCAGCTTGTTCTTAACAAAGATCTAAGGACGAGCTGCTTCATCATTGGTACCTGTAGATGACCAGGAGCAGATGAGGAAGTGTATGCATAAATGTGCATGTTCTGTCAAAGCATTTTTCATTTTGAAATAGTACTTTAAATTTTGGAATGGGACTTTTCAAGTTGCCGGCTACAGTGTGATCCCATTTTCCTTGGTGTGTGGACTAGAGAAAAGGCGGTAATTTCTGTATGTACTTATTCTCCCCTTGGCCGTGAACAAACACGCACTCATGACTATTCCACATATCCAGGGTCCTCCAGACATGCCATGCAGCCATGCTATCCCCTGTTGTCCGACTGTCCCATGCAGTCTTGCCTTTGAGCCTATTGTTCCTTCCCCGGGAATACACTCCCTTCACAACCCACCCTCACACACACCACCCTAACACATGCACATTTTCTTCCTGGTCACTCTCATCTCTGAACCTGGGGAGGACATGTCATCAAGAACTGTTTGTAATGACTTCACTAGGTTGGGCGGATTGTGCCTGAAGCAGGTGTTTGCCTGTGTGTTGGGGGTTTTCCTGGGCTGAACATTGTTATTCGGTGTAGCACCTCACCCTCCCTTCACAGCCCCCAAAAAAGAGAAGTACAAACATGGCTCATGTTCAGGGTTTGAGTATGTTTTGGTTTAAAATGTTCAGTGGATCAGAGAGCATTTCATTCCGGGCAGTGCCCCTGGAGAAGTGTTTTGATTTCATGTGATAAAACCTCCTGTCCCCATTCCCTCATATGGGGTGGGTGGTTGGGGGAGCAGCTGCTGAGAGCCTGGCTTGTCCCTGCAGGAAGGAGGGCTGGGTCCACCAGGACCTGGGGTCATCCGATGCACATGTCCTGTTCACACGTGGTTTAGAGCCCAGTGTGACCTTCTGGGCTTTCCCCGTCAGAGCACACCTCCAACCCAGGTGAGGCTCCAGCAGCCACCAGGTTGTGGTACAAGAACTATCACTGATCTTACCTGTCGCCTGCAACAGGAGAAAGATGCGCAGATCATGAAAATCTGTCCTTAGGCCTGGTTTCCCACGGCACGCAGCAGAGTTCACTTTGCTCTCCTTGCGTGTGGTTAGAGAGCGCTGCGCTCACTCTGAAACCTCCTGCAGCAGAAGCCTTTGCTGATGGTCCCTCCTCCCACCTACACACACACACCTGTTGCACCCACAGAATCAAAGAGAACTGTGAGCCTTTCCTCAGTGTCCTATCTTGTGGCTGAAGAACCATTCAGTTAAGATGTCGCTTGGTGAAAATCGTCTTTCGTGGCCTTCTCTCAAAGACCGTTCATCTGCTGCTGGTTTACAGGGCAACTGCCTGGGGCCACACAGTAACCCTCCCGTCAGTGTGAGCCCCACACTTTAGTGTCGGAAGGCAACTCCCAACCTTGGAGTGTGAGTGTGAGTGCAACACAGAAAGTTTGGGTTCGTTATTAAGTATATTGCACAATTCAGAAGGAAAGCCTTTCTAAAATGTTGTATCTTGTTTCAGTGTTCACCGTAGTGTATTAGCTTGCCGTTCTTTTGTATCTAGGATGACCATAAAATTTATCATCCGGGCTGGGAGACGTGAGAGTGAAAAGTGGTGTTCCTAATTATTCCACGGGGCCAGCAGGGTAAACAAGATGGTCCCAGGCAAGCTGGCCCCTATGGTAGTAATCTGGACAGATCTTTCTTATCTTTTTAGGGATTGGGCATGATCATGATTAATTTTTGGTTTTGTACTGGGTCCTCGCATTTTTGTGAAAAACCAAATAAGCTTTTTGTAGGTGCCTGTGTCATTATAAACCACTCTCCAAACACATGCCCTGGAACCACTCTAATCGCCCTGTCTAGTCTTTCCTTAGGTCTTAGCCAGACCCTGCGTTTCCACCCTCATGATGCACCCACATTGCACTTTCTCACTGCACTGCTCTCCGTGAGCTCTGCACTGATTTAAAATGTCTTCCAGCCTTCTGGACTCTAAACGAACTTCCTTCCCATGGGATTCTTCTCTTTTAGAAATTCATTTTTTTGTTTAGGAGTCTAAGAATAGGATGAAGAGATATTAGCTAGATTCTGCGTCTGTCTTAGTAAGGTTGCCTTCTATCTTTCCTACATGAGAAAGAAATGCATCTAAATGTCCTTTCAGCATTTAAAGAAATTGTTGAAAAAAAATACCCATGACTACCTTGTTTGATAGCGTGACTGAAGGGTTTCAAATGAACTGAGTTACTCAGAGGTTCTTTGCTCACCTCTGTGCTGCAGACTGTGCTCTTTCCAGGGCTGTCACCGGTTGGAATAGGCTTCTTTGGTTTCAACTGCAAACGCCAAAGAGGGCGGGAGCTCTGTCTGTTTTACTGTCTGTAAGTGATGCCCGGGCAGGGCTGTGGACACCTAGTGAGTCTTGGTTTCCATGCGAGCAATGATCTGTTGAAGAGCCTCTGGCTGTAGGTGACAATAGCTGTCCACGTTCCCATCAACACCGTCTTACGAGTCTTTGATAAGAAGAGTGATGACTTTTTTGAAAAATGTAGAATGATTTTTTTTTTTTTACCACCATGAACTTCCCGTCCAAGTAATAATTATACATATTGGGGATTATTTAGAGAGTCTTTCAACAAATAAAGAAGAATGGAAACCAAGAATGTGATACTGGAAGAAAATCAGCTTCATCTTACGAAGGAACTCTTGAAAACCGTATCCAATTGTTGCTTTTGTGGCACTTTTCAATCTGCAGCTAAATTAGGCCACAGGAAAAGGACAGCGGCCATCAAAGAGGCAGTGGAGTGGGCAGGGTTCTTTCTCTTTGTGGAAAACAGCTGTGGGTGCTGAGGGTAGAAGTCAGGCTTTGGTTCCACGCAAAGGTGGGAAGGTTTGGTCTTGAGACGCCGTCTCTCTTCTGTGGAGGAGTTCACAGCTGTGGTGCTGCCTTATCAACATCTCTGAGGCGTTTGAAATGTGTTGATAAAGACCTGGGAAGGAGAGACGGGCGGGATGAGGGTGTGAGTAAGAAAGAAACATTCATCCTACACGGTGCTCATATCTCTTCTTGTTTTTGTAGCTGTGGTGACTGAAGGTTAAATGAGCTAGGTTATTCGTTTCCATTGCCTTCTACCAAATAGAAGTATTTATATGAGTCCTTCATTATTTTATTCCCACTGAGTGAAACTTGAGTTAAGCCTGGGAGAGGAGAATTGTCTGAAACAATAGGTGTATTCCCTCTTCTCGCCTGTGTTCTCTCTCTCTCTCTCTCTTTCTCTCTCTCTCGGAATTCCAACAAGTTGAGCTCCCCTTCTTATGAATGAGGTGTTTTCTTTACTTCAAGTTAAAAACCAGCTTTAGGCATTCTCTTTTGCTTTGAAAAACATGTTCTGGGGGAATATGTTGAGTAAATGGTTTGGAGGGCCCTTTAATACTTACTGTTTACTCTGTCTCCTTCTCCATCCTCACAGCCTCAATATCACCTATATGCAGCTGATTCTCAAATGGGTATTTCTACAAACTCCTGTCCTGCTTCTATACTATCCTATCTTTCCACCTGGATTTCCTGCTGGCAGCTCAAATGTAACATACAATCAAAATATTTAATTCAGGACTAAACTCATTATCCCTCCAAAACTTTCCTTGGACTCAACAGTGTCTCTTCACATCCCCACCATTCTCCTGATCACCCCGGCTCAAAACTCAGGATGCATTTTTACTGTTTCTGCTCACTCCCTATGCAGGGAGACAAGAGCCCTGTCATTTCTCCATTCTTTCCTAATCTTGCTGCCACCACCCTTGCTAATTCTTGCCTAGGTGATTTCAGTAACTAACTCCAGTTTCTCCTCGCTCCAGTTTACCTATGCTTTGTAACAGATTTGATTAAAATTCTTCCCTGGTTAAAAAGAAAAAAAAAAAAAAAAAAGGCTTATCCTCCCTTGTAAGACAAAGTGCCTGATGCTCAAGTTCCTCTCTGGATGAGAATTTTCAGTGTCCAGTGGTCCCTGCTACTCCTTAGCAAGATTTATTATTCCTTAAACCCATCTTGTCTTCTCTGCTCTGGGATATCCCACCTCCTCCCGCCCCCCCTGCTATTTTTGCATCAGAATGCTCTGCTTCTGTCCAAGGTTTGCAAAATTCTTCATCCCTTAAGGCTCAGACCTCCTGGATGAAGGTGTCCCTGTTGGGTGCCCCCACTGACCTCTAAATCTATACCACCCTTTCTGCCTTTTATGTGCCTCCCTTCCAAGCTTCCTGGCATGCTCTCTGATATTGTGTTGGTTGGTATATACATGTTTGCTACCCTTTTTTCCTTCCTTTCCTAAGTTATAAATGTGTTGAGGCCCAGAACCATGTCTTCTGCATTTGTATATCCACTACCATGCCTGAAAATGGTCTGGCATTAGTTAAGTGCTCAGTGATATTTGCTGAATGAATGAATGAATGAAGTATAGTGGCTTTGCCATCTCTCACTTTGACTTGTTCATGTCTCTCCTAGCTTCATTCATTCATTCATTCATTCATTCATTCATTCATTCAACAATTACACATGGAAAGCCTGCTACAGTGCTAAGCATTGGACACATCATTGAACAAAGCAAAGATCTTTTCTTTAAGGCACTTATATTCTAGCTTCTACCTAAGACTCACAACTTTGCCTTCACCCTACTCAGCTCTTGAAAAAACAGGAAGCAGTTATTTTAAATGTCCTTAACTTTATATTTTGTTATTCTGTGACTAAACGTTACAGCCAAAAGCACTATGCCTTCTAGTTGGCTTGTAACTTTGAGGATCTGGTTTTTAACATTGGTTACATATCCCAGGGGCTGTGAGGGTGTTGAGTACTTCTTTCCCCTGCCTGACTGTTACATCAAATCATTTTGCAAATTGCTCTGAAATAGTGACAAAAGTCTCCTTGATTCCTGTCTGCAGCACTGACACTTTTTCTAGGCTGCTGTCGGTCGACTAGTAGTAAGTCTGTGCTCCTCTTCCTTTGGTTAGTTGCTACCTGAGATAAAACAAAAGCACAAACAAACCAGCAGTAAATTACATCCTGGCATCAGGAAGAATGGAAAACAACTGGTTTTCAACGTTTGGTCTGTATGTTATGGATAAGGAAGAGCAAACTTGGTTGTATTGATACATGAACATATGGTCGTGTTAATGGCAAGCACATTAATGAAGCATGTGCCTGAAATCTTTACTGGATCAGTAGCCTTCTTTACTTGTGATTTTCAATGACTGTTGGTCACACGCACACAAACTCAGAATGTTCTCCCGTGCCATCTTCATGTAGGACTCCACAGCCACGAGTTCTTTTTTATTGTAGCTGCAATGAAACAGTATTTGGGAAAAGATACTGCTTTCCATGCCAAAACCTAACCATTTTGTTTTCAAATTCCTGAAATCTAAAAAAAGAAATCTTGGTGACATAAATGTTCCAAATTCAAAATATCCAAAAGTGAACTCATCAACTTCCTCCCTGAGCCGGCTGTTCCGTGCCTGTTCTGTCTGGTTAATGATATCACCATCCACCCAGACAGAGCCCAAACGCTGAAATCATTTTGAACTCAGTTTTCTCATCTGTGAGACAGAACTTTTCTGGATGATCTCTTAAGAGCCTTTCCAACTCTAAAAATCCATAGTCTACCTTCTGTGATTCCTTCTTCACACATATTCCCCACACATCTGAATCTCATCTCTGAAATTTCTCTCACCTAGGTCCCCTTCTTTTTTTTTTTCAATCTTACTACTGCTGTAACTCAACTTCTCCTTACTTCTTGACTATTCTGTAGTCTCTCAGCCAGTCTCCCTGTCATTTTTTTGAAATTTATTTTTAAATTGACATACAGTAAAAGTCACTTACTGTTTACCTTTTGGTGAGTTTTGACAAATGTTTAGAAACATAACTGTGGGGAAACAGGGGACTTGGTTGGAAAGTCTGTAAGGCGGAATCTCCAAAAGGCCAAAAGCCTCTAGGGCAGCGGTTCTCAACCTGTGGGTCGCGACCCCTTTGGCAGTCGAACGACCCTTTCACAGGGGTCGCCTAAGACCATCCTGAAAATCAGATATTTACATTACAATTCATAACAGTGGCAACATTACAGTTATGAAGTAGCAACGAAAATAATTTTATGGTTGGGTCACAACATGAGGAACTGTATTTAAAGGGCCAGAAGGTTGAGAACCACTTCTCTAGGGGGATTTTGCCAAAGGCAGCAGCCCCTGCTTTAACTTTTCCAAACAAGTCTGAGCCCCTGGGCGCTTTACTGGAATCTCTATGTTTAGTCTTTAAACCCGACCTTGTAGAAGCATGTGTCTTCTCAAGGATGCTTACCCTGCTGATAGTATCTAATACTTGATTTTAGTTCAAGCTGTTGTTACAATAAAAGCCTAAGGAGGGGGGCTGTTTGGTTGCTATCGTGAAGCAGTCCCTTAGTCCTCTCTTTCACAGAAACATGTGTCAGAGTACTCCATTCATTGGTTGCTCAGGGTCTGCCGGTCAGTCCCGGCACATAACCACCACTGTAATCAGGACACAAAAACAGTTTCTAGCTCCTGGCAACCTCTGACTCTTCTCCATCCATGGTGAAGAGATGTCTTATAATTGGTCTCCTTCTCTTTGAGCACCGGTTCCCAACCCTTCCATTCTCTTTGTCAGTGCCATAATATCTACCTGTTCTAATCCCTTACTTTCTCTGAGCTTCCATTTCCTTGTTAGTATATGGCTGGGCAAGACTACGAAATTATTAGCCTAAAGAATTCTAATACTTTCTAAGAAGGGCGGTTTCTGAAGAGGACCCTTTGTCTTGCTAATTTGAATGATTGATGGGGGAAACCAGGGAAGCAGTAAGTTGCAGTGAGTGAGAAATGGTGCCCTGGAACTGTTGGGGTAGAAGAGAAAGAAGAGAGGGAGAGAGGAGAACAGCCACCACTAAGAAGAAAGAATTGGGGGAAGAGGTGTTTGCAGAGGAGGCTTAGGAGGAGAGTAGCTGTGGAAGGTACCCTCAGGAACCCTGCATTAGAGACTTGCATTCCTTCACCCCCCTTAGAGCTGGAGAGGGTTATTTTTGAATGGGTCTGCACATTGAAAAGGGGTCAGGAGACCCAGATCCACAGTGGGAACAATAACCTCTACTCAATGGTGTTATCATGAAGGTTTCATGAGGTACGCTGTGCTGGCAGAGTTTGGGACTAAGGACATGGTTACCTTCTTCCCATGGTTCTGTGCCATCTCCAACCTCTCCTTTCACATTCCACCCCTTACTCCCAAATTGCCTCAAATCCTAATCTTTTTCCCCTAGCAAAGAAAGGGTTTAGTTTTAGGAAGTGGCCCATGCCTGGAGACAGGTGAGCTAATGCTAGAAGACCTGCTCCCCCGTGGCTTCCAGGGGATGGGTTCTAAAGGGGAAGAATCATAATCATGGTGACTTGAGGAGTTGGAGCCCAGTGAGGGCTGTGGCCTCTACTGATTGGTCAGTGCTAGGGTGGGGGGAGTTGATCAGTGCATCTGGGCCTGATGTCAGCCAAATCCTCACTCTTTAACTTGGTATGCAGGGACTGCTGGGCTGACACCAAGCTCACCTCTCTCTCTCTGTCCTCTCCACTTCCTGACCCCTCTCTTCTCCCTCTGCCCCCATCTTGGGCTCCAGCTGTGTTCAACTCTGCTCTGTTGAATCCTGTTTCCCCTTCCATCAGAATCAACCTCTCCGTTGTTTACATTCACTTTCTGTTTATATAAAGCACAATAGGTTTGTACCATAATTATTCATCTGTGTCTCTGGCATCCCCTGGGAGCTGTGTAAAAGGTTCTCAATTCGTATCTGGTTAAATGAAATTAATTCCTCAGTAATGACAGAAGGCATGGTCTTCTACATTGTGCTCTTACTTTTATATCAGGTAGCCTGCCTGCTATGGGGCGGGTTTTCCTCTTCCAGGTTCCTGTTCTCAAACAGCTGTCATATGGATCGAGCTTCTCAGGTGACCCTTTTAGGACACAGTCCAGATGTACCCAGAGTAGATGGGCATCCCTTCCCCAACAAAGCCAGGCTCCCCACTGCCCCTGCGCCACCCCACATACCCGTCAAATACTTCGCGTGATGTCAGATTTACATTGCCAGAGAAGACAGGGACCATAAGGATGTACTTGCTCAATAAAGCTCAGTGAGTTCACTTCCAGTATCTTCCCCCAAACCTAGGCTGAGATGCAGCCTCCCCTGCCCCCAGATTTGCCTTCCCCATGAACCCTCACCACCTTCACATCCCGATCCCTGCCCTGCACGATGAGTCTGTTTCCAGATCCAAGCTCAGAACTCTGTCCCTGTGTAAGAGCCACAGCACATGGGTGGTGTGGGTTCAGTCTGTGGCCCACATAAGTCTCAAGAATACTTCTTGCCCGCTGGCGTGGCTCAGTGGTTGAGCATCTACCTATGAGCTAGGAGGTCACAATTTAATTCTCGGTCAGGGCACATGCCTGGGTTGTGAGCTCAATCCCCAATGTGGAGTGTGTGGGAGGCAACCATTCAATGATTCTTTCTCATCATTGATGTTTCTATCTCTCTCTCCCTCTCTGAACTCAATAAAAAATATGTTAAAAAAGAATACTTCAGTCCAGCACCTCACCATCAATCCCTCGTCTTGTATTTGCATGTGTACCCCCTCCCCCAGATTGTGGCGGGGGTGCTACCTCCCTGCCCAGCTACAGCTCCACATAAAGCTGTGCATCCTAGGGGCCATGTCAGGAGACTCTCAAGGGCCCTGCCACCCCGGGGCTCGGTTCCAGAGGTCAGCTGGAGAGAGAGCATAGCAAGGACAGGGCCCCACCGACATTTCTCTTCCCACCAGCCCATCTCCAGGGCAGTGGTCTTCAGCAGTGAGCTACAACCCTCACTCCTTGCCAGGGGAGCAGAGTACACACAGCTCCTGGAGGAGTGAAAGGTTCCCTTAGTGGTATTGGTTTTTCCATTTGTAAAGAATCCTCAGTCTGGCCTCTGCCCTCCAGCTGCTGCCCATGTGCCCTCCTGGGCCCCGTGGGTGGTGTCGCTGCAGGTGAGCAGGCTGATCAGCACTGAGAGAGCGAGGTGGGAGCCTGGCCTGTGCGACCCCTGCTCCTCTGCAGCCAGTTGCCAGCAATACCTTTTCCCCCTTTCCTGGTGTCTACACTCACTGGAGTGGAGCCAGGTAGGAGCCAGCCTTGTGGCCTTCCCGAGTCTCATAGTCTGGAGCTAGAGCTGCCTATGCCTGACTTGGGGCCAGGAGAGCATGGTTTTGGGTAAAACCCCACATTTCTCCCGTCCTCATCCCAGAATTCACTGCAACCAAAAATTTCATCAAGATGTCCCCAGGCTGCTTGACAATAAGATACCCCACCTACTAGGGTAGCAGAGATCTCTGCTCTGAAATTTTGTGCTCTTGAGTCAAGGATGTGAAAGTACCTTTCTTGGACTTAAACTTTCAAAATAATGAACTCGTTCAAAGTCTCCATTGAGTGTTGGGAGCCTGGCATGTAACCACTGCAGAACCTGCCTGTGGCCAGGCCTCTGGTCCTCCCACTGGAGCAGCTGGCCCTGGGCCTCCTGGCAAAAGCCCCCTGTTGAGCATGACCCTTGTGAAGAGTCTGGGCACCTTCGGGACAACTCAGATCCTGGGCATATTTACTTCTGGGGTCCCCAAATAGGGGAGACTGTGATCAGTGTGACATTTGGGTCCCTGCAGGATTCTTTGTTTGGGGAATTCTTAGGCTTCCCAGTAGGGAGGGGCCCGTGGCTGACGGTCAGGCTCCTTCCCTTTCTAGGAGCACCTGTACCCTCAACTCAGCCCTGACCTCATTCATCTCTCTCACAGCCTCAGTGAGCACCACACCCACAGGCAGCTCCCAAGGCCCTTACCTTAAAAAGGAATAGGGGCATCTTAATCAACTTTTTGGTTGCTATAGACTGTTTCTGTCTCCACAAAATTCATATGTTAAATCCTAACCACCACCACCACCCTCCCCTCATCCCAGCCATGTGAAGGTATCAGGAGGTGGGGCCTTTGGGAAGTGATTAGGTCATGAAGGTGGAGCCCTCATGAATGGGGTTAGTACCTTTAAAACAGAGCTCCAGGGGTGAAGACAACGAGAAAGGCTGTCTGGGAACCCAGATATCAAACCTGTGGCTCCCTGACCTTGGACTCCCCAGCCTCAGAGCTGTGACAAAGTGCTGTTGTTTATAAGCCACCCAGCCTTTGAGATTCTGTTCCAGCAGCCGAGCAGACTATAACACAGGGGTTCTCGACTCCGGCCGAACATTGAAATTACCCAAGGAACATTTAAAAGTTCCAGTGCCCAGGCCACATCTCAGACCAATTTAATCAGAACATATGGGAGTGGAGGGTGGAACTCAGAATTAAAGCTCCCCAGGTGCTCCCCGGCCAAGGCCGCCAACATCGCATTTCCGAGCATTCAGCGGCACATCGGTACCCCTTTTGTTGTCCTGCTGCGGTGACGGGGACAAAAGCTGGATTCTGGTTGCCCAGAAAAGTAGGGCTTCTTTTCTCTCACTGCAGAGCCTGGAGTCAGATTTTCCATTGGAGTAGGAAACAAAGGCCAAGTTTATTTTAGAAGCTCTTGATCTACCTAGAACTAGGAAGTGTAAAGACTCCCGTGGGAGCAGTTTATTCTCACATTTGAATGCGTCTTTGCTTCCTCGGAACCAGGCCTTATGGTTTGACCCATTACCAAAGGGGCCCTGAGACTTCCTAGGAATAGTATTGAACGGGAAAATCTGGGGCCGTGCATTGGGTGACTGGGACAGTGATTGAAACACCTTTTTCCCCCCTCACCACGCAGTGAAAAGTGATGGGGAGACCACAAATTTTGGTAAATGGCACCCTTGCCTGTGGTGTTTCTGGGTTGGGATGCGCATCTTACCAGCAGGAGATTATTCCTGGCTGGTCCTATCCAGGGATTATTTGTTTAAAACTTAAAAAGAAGAAGAGCAGGTCAGTACATTTGTACCCAGTTAGCCACGCAAACATTATTAGGCTAAGAAAATAAACAATGAAGTTGGTGGTTTGTTTTATTACGAAACAGGTCGCGTTGCACAGGCAGGAGTCTAACTGCCAGACTGGAAAAGGTTAAGCATTCTGGTCAAGGAAGACTAAAGACTCGAAAAGCTCTACTGCTGGTTGAATGTCACTGAAATCAGAAAGAGATCAGTTTGATAGCTAGCGGACCAAAGACCTCTAGCAGTGACACGGAATGTTTTTAATTCGGAGAGATGGGCTTTTCAGAACTCTGCAAATTACATTTGTTTTGGCATTTGGTGTTTTTGTTGTCATATTTATTGCCTTTAGTTCTTAGTGGGAGTAGTTTTCTGCTCCTAATTACCCAAAGGCAAGAAAAAAAGAACTGGAATTAAAAAAAAATGGGGAGGGGAAATATGTCTTGAAAGTTTCATTAATTGCAAAATGAAATTAAATAGAGCGTTCAATAAAAGTACTTCTCAGAACCGATGGAGGATTTCTCAGAAAGAGCCCATTAAAGCTGGACCCTCTAACGCAGTGGAAATCCCAGGAACAAAAGCCAAATGCCTGGGAATTGAGTTTCAGAAGAATTTTTGAATTGGTGCAGCTCGGTAATTTACAAAACGGAATGGAATCATTGACTGTTCTAAAATCTGCTCAGCTAAAATGGCATAATACATTTAGATTACATGCACCATGCACGTTCAACTCTTGCTGTTATTGTGTGTTTTACTGCCATTTATTAAGCATTTTTCTGTGAGCCCGGGCCTGTGTTTTGACATTCATGATCTTACTTTTGATGATTACAAAGATTCAGTGCCTTTCGTGGGAGTCATTAGTAGATTATGGAAGGGACATAATGCCGACTCGGTGTTTCTTTAGTGACATTTGAAATGTTATTTAGATATATGCTGAAGCTGACCTTGAAAATAAGATTCCATTCCATTCACATGCTTTACAAATTGGACCTCCATTCGGGAGGGAAAAGGAAAAGTTAATGAAGGAAGTCAAGTTTCTTATTCCTTAAATCATGGGCTAACGTGGGTGTTTGGGACTATCATTTCCAAGGTCACAGTAGGCTGTTGCATGCCTATCTGGGTTTCTGGAGATTGGAAGCAATTTTGATAAACTTTTGATCCTTTGGCAAATGAGGCAAATAACTACTAGTTGCAGTTCATAGATTGGAATTTCAGCTTAAAGATAATCAGAATTTCACCTTAAACTTCATCAAAGAGTGACCCGTAGCTTAACTTACTTAATTATACATGTCAAGAACTTGGGAGAACAGTCCTATGTGAAATGAATTGTCAGGTACTATTAATGCACTTTTAATCAACTCTAATCTTTAATTTACCTGCTCGGCATTAAGCTCATCTTACCTAATGAGGGCTGTGGACTACATCAAACGACAAATAACATACTTAGTTAATATTGATAGGAAATCTGATACTATTAATTACTGCTATGGACTAATTTGAGTTCACTCTTTGCCATTAGACATTCTTGTTGGTATTTATGTTGAAAAATGAAATAGCTTAGGGAAATTGTTAACTGACTGTTGCATAGGGTGATAAAAAAAATTACAACTCCCAACAGCCAGATAAACAACACTGACCTATGGTGGATGTACTGTCTTCGTTCTTCTGAGTGTTAATATGAACCTCTCTGGTTTGTGGGTGTGCCTTACAGTAACAATTGCTGTCATTTATTTACTTTTATTTGAAGATAGTTTTAAAAATTGTGGTAGTTTTAAAAATTATGTGATATATATTTATATATATATATATTTTACTATTTTAACCATTTTTAAATGTACAGTTTAATCGCATGAAGTATATTCACATTGCTGTGCAGTCATCATAATCCTCTATCTCCAGAACCTTTTTCATTTTCCCAAACGGACACTCTGTACCTATCAGACACGAAGTCGCCAGGCTTCCCTCCCCAGCCCCTGGCAACTGCCATTCTACTTTCTGTCTCTGTGAATTTGACTATTCTAGGGACGGACCTCTTTTAAGTGGAATCCTATTTGTGGCTGGCTTATTTCACTCAGCATAATGCCTTCAAGGTTGATCCATGTTATAGTGCCCAAATTTCCTTTGTAAAGCTGACTAATGTTCCATTGCATGTATATACTGTTTGGGTTCATTCCAAACAGTGGAGTTGTTGTAGATGTAATGCCAATTGGTTTTCCAAAATGATTGGATGAATTTACACTCCCACCAGGTGTGCATGAGAGTTCTTGGTATTTTGCATAAACTCCAAACTTAGGCTTTTTAGTCTTTTTATTTTAGCCATTCCGATGTGTTCATAATGCTATCACATTGAGGGTTTTGTTTTTATTTGCATTTCTCTCATTACCAATTACTGATTACTATTGCTTTTTATATATTTAATGAACTTCCTCTTTTGTGACGTGCCCATTCAAGTTTCTTGCCCATTTTTCAACTGTATTGCCTATCTTTTCCTTTTGGAGTTGTAGGAATTCATATCTCCCAGACTGAAATCTTCACTCGTCATATGTGTTGCAGATATCTCCACCTCCTCTGTGACTTGCCTTTTCACTCTCTTAATGGCAAGAGGTTCTTAATTTTAATGTAGCCTTATTTATCACTCTTCATTTATGGTTAGTGCTTATCGTGTCCTGCTTAAAAAATCTCTCCTATCCCAAAGTCATGAAGATTTTCTCGAATATTAACTTCTGAGAGTCTTACTGTTTTGCCATTCACATTGACATTTATATATTGCACCTGGAATTGACTTACATGAATGTTAAGTTTTATTTTTTCTCATGTGGATGTCCAATCAACTTGGCCCAATTTACTGGGGGAACACATCTTTTTCCTAATATCCTGCAGTTAGAATTTTCAAGAAGTAGGTTCTGAATATGAGGGGTCTGATTATGGGCTCTCTATTCTATCCCCTTGGTCTGTTTGCCTACACCTGTGCCTGTGACACTTGGTTTTACTTTTTATAGCTGTAGAGGTCTTGACATCCAGTGAAATAAGTTCTTTGCCTCACTTTCTTTTCTTGAGGTGTATCCTGGCTATAGTTGGCCTTTGGGGCTTCCCTTTTGGGTCAGTTGATCAAGTTCCACAAAAATACCTTGTCCTGAAAAAATGGGTATGTAGTAAAACCAGTCACCATCCTCCTCTCCAATGGCTCCTTTCCCTGTTACTGCTCTCTCACCAGGCAAGGGGGCAGCGTGAGAAATACGATGGGTGGGAGAAAGGGCACACTTTCCAGCAGCGGTTATGGGAGGACTTGCTGGTTCCCAGGGAAGCTGAGCCCTTTAGGATCAAACTTCAAGTTGTCTGTTTGCTGCTCTGTTTGTCAGCAAATGTTAATAGTGCCTTTTATGTGTTGGGCATACTTCCTGGTGCTAGGGAACAAGACCGACAATTCCTCGGTCTCATAGAGCTTAACTCTAGCAGCAGAGAAAGTCAATAAACAATTAAATATAAAATTTAATGTTGAGAAAACAAACAAAAAACTTATAAACATACTAGACAACTCTGGGGAAGACAATGGTCCTTACCAGATGGGAAGGGAGGTAGGGGGAGGTAGAAATGGGTTAAGGGGGGGAGGGTGTCAAATATATGTTGACGGAAAGGGACCTGACTTTGGATTGTGGGCACACAATGCAATATACAGATGAAATTATACAATTGAAACTGATATAATCTTATTAACCAATGTCACTCCAATACATTTAATAAAATTAATTTAAAAATGTAATGTTGGGATGGCAAATTCCATAGAAAGATAAAAGAGGGAAAGGGGACAGTGAAAGGGAAGGAAGAGGTGCCGTGTGGAGTCTTAGAGACAGGAGCAGGAGCTGGGCTGTTTCACAGGCTAGCAGAGAGGGAGGGGAAACATTCCTTTTACTCTCCTGCAACAAAATCTGTAGAAAATACAACCTACCTACCCACATCATTACAAATCATCGCTATAATGCCTTAACTGTCCTGTAAAGAAAAATACTGCAAAAGGAGAGCCAGTTTTTATAGAGTGAGTATATGAACATACCAGTGTTGGTCCTGGCAGTCAGCAATATGGTCATGTTTTGCACACCCAGGTACGATCGCTGGGGACATGGCCATGAAGAAGGCAGATGGCTGCGGATGTGTTATATTGGCGACTTGATGACAGTCAGTCGCACCTTTAGTGATGTGACAGTTCTGAAGGGGTGACTACTTAGCAGTGTTTACACCAAGCAAAATTCATCATTCCCTACTGAGTTCCTAGGAATTTGGTGTTTATGACAATCGCAGAGGAAATGCTTTGCGTTGACCTATAAATGGTGTAAAATTTTTCACCTGAAGGAATGCCAGTGGGCTTTGGATAGTCATGGGGGACCTGGGACATTTCTCAATTATGCTGGACCATCCCATGCATTTCAGGTTGTCCACCCTCTAAATGCCACTAATGACCCCCCAGTTATCTCGTGATTACCCAAATGGTCCCTGAGTTTTCCCCCAGTGCCCCGGGGCAGTCCTGTTCCCATCGAGAACGTCAGTGGGCCTCTGTGGACTCCAGCAGAGAGTCTGGATTTTGTTTTGTGTGCGATGGGAAGCCAGTGGACAGTGATGATTGGAATGAAATGGGACCGAGGTTTTTGTGTCTCTCAGCCAGGACTGTTCCCCAGAGAGAACTGCAGAGGTGCTGAGCTGACAGTCCTGCCCGCCAAGTAGTCTGTCTGCCCCAGAGCTGTCCAGTCACCCCTCGAAGGGCCTCTGTGAGCATCTCAGCAGAACCATGCTGTCCACTGCAGCGTGGCACCCCTATGGTGCCCTTTGCACCCCAAACCGTTTACAAGAGCAGGTGCAGGCTGTCACCCAAACAGGTTTCAGCAGCGTCACTCCCCCACCCTATACTCACCCCTAATCTGTTCTTCCCTTCCTACAGTAAATAACAGATCCAAGCAAAGTGGTCAGAAGTAGCTTTGTAGTTGAACTTCACACCGGGTTGTTTTGCCAGGCAGCCTCTCCCTCGGAGCCAGCCTCTGGCGCACGCCCACCCCTCGTGGGTATGGCGCCATCTGCTCTGGGGTTTGCTTTGGGCTCGCGATCACAGGAACATTTTCTGTAACTCCAATGCCCCGCGCTGGCCTGCCAGACAATAGATAGATAATTGGATAAAGCCTAAACTGGAAACTGCAAACAATAAAGAAGAAAAACGCCACATAATGGAGTGGGCACACTACTGGAGCTGGGCTGTTTACACTTGAAACTACTTAAGCAAGTCCTTTATTTTCCAACAACAACGAAACTACTTTAGTGGTGGAACTCCTGCCGCTCTCAGAGTTTGCTTAAGAGAAGGACTGGGGCTAGATCACGCTTTGCACCAGAACGGAAAGACAGGCCCAAGTTCTCTGCCATCCCGTGGCCCCCGAGGGGTTCAAGGTTGTCCAGGAGGGGACAGTATGGGCGGTGTCACTTGTAACCTGTTGTTCCTGGGAGCATGAGTGGCAGGAGTGAAAGGTATTATCAATGTGTGTGTGTTTTTCTTGTTTTTGTGTTTTTTTTAAAAAAATATTTTAAAATTGATTTTTAGAGAGGGAGGAAAGGAGAGGAATAGAGAGATAGAAACATTGATGAGAGAGAAACTCATCAATTGAATGCCTCTGACTACTGGGGATGGAGCCCTCAACCTGAGCATGTGCTCTGACTGGGAATCAAACCAGTGACCTCTTGGTTCATGAGTTGATGCTCAATCACTGAGCCACACCAGCTGGGCAATGTTGTGTGTGTTTTAATGGCATCTAACATTATTTAGCGTAGTATCAATAACTCAGTGGTCTACAGTTCACCCAAACTTCGGCCATCAAAAACTGTTTCCAGATTTCTGGACATAAAAGGATATTGGAGTGAAGTATTGAATGTGTATACTATAGTAGCCAAATAAATGCTTCCCCAGGTCCCACACATGGAATTATGAAGGCAGAATCTATCTGTTCTTAAGTGTGTTGAACTAAGGTTTGCATCCTAGAATGTAAAAATAGCAGGACTGTATTCTTTATGTACCTCTAGGGCATAGCCGGACTTACAATTTTCTGTTTGAAAAATTAAGCTTTTATTTAGATTTATTAAACAGGTTGACAAATACCTGAATTCAGCCAAGTGCCTGAAAGGCTCTTCTTTTGGAGGAAGGTGGGGCTTGTGGCAGGCTCCTCCCACGGTGCCTTTGCTGCTGTGCTGCAGGTTGAAGAAAACTTTATTGCTTCAAAAATAAGGGTGGGAGGAATTCAAATATTGACCTTTGTGGATATCCAGTGTGGGGAAGTGTTATTTCAAGTACCTTTACAAAAGTTCAGCTCCCATGGTAGATGGGCCTTGATCAAGGTAGATCAGGATCTCAGAAACCAGGGTATGGAATTCTAGGCATGAAGGAATGATCCAAATTTGGCCAAGTCAGAAGGCAGAGGACATACCTTTTCATCTTACCTGATCTTGAGGGAGATGAGAAAATAAGAATCAGAACTTCAGGAATGGGGACTGAGGGAGTAAAGTATGCAAATGGCTTTCTCTAGATCCCTTCTTGAAAAAAAAAAGAAGTCCAGAGAGTCTCCAAAATTGTGAGGAGGCTTTTTCCTCCTGACAAATTTTCTTTCTTTTTGAGAAAAGGGATTTTTGATTATCACCTCAATAATCTTAGTTCATCCTTTTATCTTCTTACTATTCATTTGATGTGAGATGCTTATAAAACTGAGAAACAGAAAGCATCTTACCAGGAAGGTCTATAAAAGAGCTCATCTTTGTTCAATACCATCTCCTGCTGGGTCCAGAAAACACAATGTAGACAGAGCTTAAGAGAGATGAGTCAGGCAGAGCTTTGGGGGAGTCCGTTAGAGAGGGTGGCCACAGCCTTTGATCATAAACCATGGACAGTTAGAGCTGAAAGGAAGCTCAGAGTCACCTTGTTCAACTCCCTCATTTCATAGATAAGAAAAATAAGGTCTAGAGAGAGAGAGAAGGATGGAGGGAGGGGGAGAGAGAGAGAGAGAGAGAGAGAGAGAGAGAGAGAGAGAGAGAGAGACTTCCAGAGGTTGAACAGCTAATTGGTGGCTGCGCTAAGAATCTAAGAGCAGAGTTTTACAGAGGGACTGTCTGGATTTTTTCAGATAGGCTCACATACCTGACACTGAGAGAACAGAAAAGACCTGAAGGATTTTTTTAATTTTTATAACCAAAGGCTGTTTTAATTCTGTATCAAAGTCAATTTACTTTGGTTTGCTTTTGACCTTCACCACCGCTGCTCGTAGGCATAAACTGTAGTTGTTCATTTGCTTTCCTTGACCTCTTTGTGAAGGACTGTCTTTTTAAGGAATTGGTAGGGTTTAGAAGGGAGAGTGTTTGTTGCACATTGTACCTGTACTCTGTGGTCAATGAGAATGGCCTTGGAAGTTCTTAGTAGGTTAACTCGATGCAAAACCAGGGCTCCGGTCTGCAAAGATTGCATGATGCATCCTCCATGTGCATTGGTTGTTTGGTTTTGTGGAAAACCATTCTGGCACTGGCATCAGCCTTACTCCTCATGCATCCAATTTATACTCTGCTTTTTGTCTATAAAATTTGCCGGGTAAAAAGGACTATCCTCCTTTTATGGAAAATGGACTTGATTTTTCTCTCTATACTATATAGCATTATGGAAATGTTGCTGCATTACCAAACCCTGCTGAAAGGTTAGGAAGCTTATTTTTATTTGATCCCAGTCTTCCCTGTGATTTGAGACTAGGTTGTAAACAAGCCATCAGGCAAAGGAGCTACCAAGAGATGTATAACAGAAGCAGCCTCAGATATAGAAATTGAATTTATAGGCAGTGAGATGGAGTAATTAGTTTTTATATTAAAAATATCCTCAAACCAGAGGAGTCTGTTGTCTCAGAGAATGGAATTGAGTTTGGATCCCAGTACTTCAAATATTAGTTCGGTGGAAACTGTCTGCTTTGTATAAAATGTATATATAAATCTGTTGTGTACCGGTATAAATACATAATATGTATATTCCTCTCAAACACTTGAATTAAAGTGTCAGTTTAAGTCCAAAAATTTAGAGTGCACAAATTGTTTGTATTTATAAGTCTTAGTCTTAAATGTCATTGATATAGCTAAGGATAATCTGATTAGCCCACTATCTGCCTCCCCCCCCCCCCCTTTGAGTTGTTATTTGCAGTTCCAAAATCAATCAAACCAAAAACATTTCTGCTTTTTGCAAGGAGACAAGAACTGTATCTGAGGTTTTCTCCAGCATGTATGTTTTTTTAAATCCAGCTGTTGTTCACTGCAGAATGTACATTTAAAACACAATACATGTATAAAACAACCAAAGACACAAGACTATGAAGTGTTGGTTGATGTTAACTATGTGTAAGTTCAATGTACCTTCTGTAGCGACAGTGTTTTAGCCACCGGTCGCTGTCCTTCTGAGTTGGCAGACACCAGATCATGAACTGATTTTTTTTGCAGGGTTGCATCACCCCTTTGGGAGGGCATCCTGTCTGAAATGTGCTGTCTCCCAGCCTGAGTCAGTGGGGATGGAGAGAAATAGTACCTGTTAGCTGTGCTGAAGTCTCCCACATGTGGGGGCAGTCACTGGTTCTTTGCTGAGTGTTCAGCTAATGAAACTGCCACAGCTCCTGGCAACCTTGTTTCCTAGAGAAAAGTTGATAAAAATGGGTTGAACTTGAAGTCAAGAGGAGATGATGCTTTCCTCTGCACTTGAGCAACAAGAAGTCAGAAGCACCACCCACTGGGTCCCTGCTCTGTGGGTCCCAGGAGGGTTTCCTCAACTCTGAGATCTTTGTCCCTTTCTCTGCCCCCTGTCATAAATCTGTTTCAAAGGGAAGAAAAGAGAAGGTTGTTAAAACATAAACCTCCAGGTCAGATCTCATTACATCAAACACCACGATGATGTCCAAAACCTTTTGTTGAACTGCAATGCTAGATTGGTTTGAAATAACTGAGCCATTCATGGCCTGGGGATAGGAAATCTTTCTGTTGTAAAAAGGTGCTGGTTGGTCAGTATGTGGGAGTGGAATATCATTTGCCTTGTGGGGACCAAGCAAGCAGCAAAACCCGATGGGCCTAAAAACTAGAGAAAGTGGGATAGGGGATCGCATCCCTATTTTTAGAGCACTTTTCATTCAGGTAGGATTTCTTCCAGGGCTTGCAGTTTTCAGTGTCAGATCAAGTTTTCTTTCTGACACCCCAATACCGCATATGCTTGTTTGCCATCTGTTCATTTCCATTGCAAACTGCTCTTAACACAATGTTACTCAGTGTTAATTAGAACATGTGTCTCTCTGTCATTCATCTGGGGAAGGGGTTAATGATGATTTATGTCCCTTTAATTGTTTTTCCTCCAAACTGTTATATGTCATTTATTATTTTATAGGAATGGAAAGAGAAAGAGCACCTCATTTTTATTCTTTATAGCTTTAATCATATAGCTCTTTTAAAAAATCAGTCTTGGCCTCAATGTTTCGGTGTTTAAAATATGTGCTCCTTCCGTTCTTGTGAAGCAGTAATACATATGAGTGTGTATTTATTGCTTTGCAGTGAACAATTCATTATTATTTACACTTGTTAATTTATTTCTGAATAGGTAATATGTTCACAGGACTCAAAACTCTAGCTATATATGTGTGTATATTCATTTCTGCCTTTTTATACAGAGGAAGGTAAACATGTTCTGCACATGTGCTTCTCACTTAAATACATTTTGGAATTCAGTGCATGTCAATGTTAGGAGCCAGCTTTCTCTTTCTTTGTTAAGGCTACATTGGATCAAAGTACTATGACTGATTAACTAGACCCTTATTAATAGATATTTAGGCTGTTTCTCATTTTTCTGGGACAGACAGTGATGTAGGGAATAGCTTTATATTACATTATTTTGTGCATCTACAGCAAAGAAATCCTAGAAACGGAATTGCTGCCACCCAGAGTGAGCGTGCCTGTCATTGTGACTGATTCTGTCAAACTGCCCTTTAGAAGTTACAGCCTCCCAGCAGCGTGAATAGTCAGCAGCCTATTTTTTTTTTCATTTGTGAAAATAACAGCTGAAAAAGCTATCTTGGTTTCTGGTTTAATTTGTCCTTTCTCTTATTTTGAGTGGTGTTGGGTATAGTGAACAATTTAAAGTGAAATTTCTTAGCCACCACGGTCAGGCGACATATATATTTCAAATGTAGAAGCCTATTTCTCCACTTCCCCCTCAAAACACCAGTAAATGATATCTGGTGTCTAGTAAATTAGATATCTAATTTCCATATTGCTGTGCTATTAACAGTACATATGCTATAACTGTTGGAAGATACCTAATACCTAATATTCTTCTTTATGTAATTACCAAAAGCATATTGCTGAAATCAAATTTCAAGGAAAATTTTAAGAATAATGTATTTCAAACTAATCTAATTCGGCTTCGGTTTGTGAGGGTACATTACACGATATCTTTTAAGATACAATATTTTAAGTCAATTAAGCTCTGACATATGTTGCTTTTTACTAAAAGTACCCAGATTCTAGGGAAATCACATTTTGAAAGACATGATGAAAAAAATGCTTTTTTTTTAAAAGATAAAAAATGGCTATCTCCTCCTTGATATTTTCCTTTGTGCTGAGCTTGGGGTGAAAACCCCCCTGACTGTGATGGCAGTTGCCTTGCTATCATAACTGAATTCAGCTTGCCGTTCCCGTGACCTCTGAGAGAGGGAAGTCAGGAGTGTTATTAGCGTAAGGTCTGCTGGTCCAGGCTTCTTTCTCCCTTGTTCTCTCACAAGTCACATAAATCTCTACAAATAGGAAAAGACATTGTCTATTTCTTGGTAGGCTGAACTTTCTATTTTCTATTTTTAAAAGGTAAGCCAATTGTTTACAGACTGAATAATAATTCCATGGTGTGAAAACCATTTACCCCCCTATGGGTCCCAGCCATGGATTCTCCAGGCCATGAAAAGAGGTGGCTTCTTTGGCAAGTAGGACATTTCAAAACTGAGCACCTGCTGTGTTATCATAGTAGGGGTTTCCCTTTGGGATAAATATACTGGCCCTTGCACAAACTTTGTGAATAATAAATGGGAATATTTCTATTGCCCAGTTAGGTAGTCAAGCAGTCTTCAAAAATGAAGTTGCCTCACTCTGGCCAGTTTTTCTCAGTGGTTAGAGTGTTGGTCCATGGACTGAAGGGTCTCGGGTTCAATTCCTGGTCAAGGTCATGTATCTTGGTTGCAGGCTCAATCCCTGGCCCCCGACCAGGGTACTTGCAGGAGGCAACCAATCGATGTATCTCTTTCTTCTCTCTCTCTCTCTCTCTCTCTCTCTCTCTCTCTCTCTCTCTCTCTCTCTCTCCCCTCCTCCTACCTCCCATTCACTCTCTCTAAAAAAGAAATCCTTGGGTGAGGATTTTTAAAAAAATTCAAGTTACCTTGAATGTTTAATGGCAGTTTGAATTGTTGAAATATTCCTGTCATGAAACCAATTTCAGTCATCCCTCAAATCTGGACTCATAAAACTTTAGAGCCAGGAGGAGATTGGAGGTGACCCAGCAGCAAATCCAAGTTTTACAGGTAAGGAAGCCAAAAGTGAGAGTTTAGGATCATCTCTGTGAGTAACAGAACTGACACTCTTGAATCCAGGCCCCAGACTTCATTCACCTGGCTGAATTGTTCCAGAAATCTTGCTCAAACATGATGTGTTGTGTTTTTGTTGTTTTTACTAGAAAAATGCATGCTCTTTGAGAAGTCAGCTCTAAGGTCGCTTGGCAAAACCTTCAGTAGGTGGACTGTTAGGGGGGAGGATGATTTTGCTGAACGCCCATGGCTGGAGAGAACCACAGGCTGCCCTTTCTAAGAAAAGCCTAGAGAGTGCACATGTTAAGACAGGTAGAGGGAAAATAAGGTCTTCAGGGATTCTCCCTGTGTTGTGGGCATGCATCTACCGGGCAGGGACAACTTTCTGTGACTTCTGCTATGTGTGAAGAGGCAAGCCAAAGGAGAGCAATTTCAACCGCTGGTCATTTGCACCAGTTCAAATCTCCAAGTTGGAGTACGGGGAAAACAGCTCAATGGGTAGCTCAGTTCTTGTGGGAGATGCACCCAAAGCCTGAGAGGATCTAGCTTATGTAGACAGAAGTCCCTGCCCCTGGTCTCTGAATTCGTCAGAATAGAGCCACTCTGATTAGTCGAAGCTGCACAGCTCCACTAGGATGGGGAAAGCCTCAGTCCTATTGGTTGAAATAGGACTCCAGGACTCCTTCATAAGGACAGGCTCAGATGGCAGAAACAGTGAGGAGGCCAGCAGGTTAGCGCATCTCTGCGGAAGTGCAGTTTGTGTGAGAGGTCCCTGTGCAGAAATGGCTGCTAAGCTCTGTTTTTTTTTTGTATTCTGTTTGTCTGTTTGCTTGTGTTTTTTTGTTTTTGTTTTTTTTTTTTTCATTTGAGCCCAGTTAGCCCTCAGGGTTCACAGCAGGAATATAGGGAAAAAAAGTAAAGTCATCACCACTAATAAGCCGGTACTGTTCATAAATGGATTGCTTTATGTGAAGCATTTAAGGAAACCTCTTATGAGGACTATTATTATGTGTTTAGGAAGAAAGAAATACAGGGGGAAGAAAGAAAAAGAGAGAGAAGCAGAAGTAAGAGGGGAGAAAGAGCTGGAGAAAGGGAGCGTGGGTCTTACCTGCATCACAGGTATATATCTATGCATATGTTTTCTATGTGTGTATATGTAATCTATTAAAAATAAATTATATATACTTCTCAGAAGTCTCTTACTTGGACCAAAGGGACCATTGCCATTTTGTGGCAGCTGCCTTAGCCATAGTCCAGAGCTCTTAAGTGTTAAAAATGTGTCTGGTACCTCCCAAAGCTGTATTCCCAAAGCCAGTCCTTCATCTGAAGTTCCAACACCTATAGCTAACTGAGGATTGTCTATGACACACTCGAACCTCAACAAATATAGGACTTAACCTGCCATCTTACCTCCTCCCCAGCCAGTTCCTTTTCTGAACTCCTTATTTCATTGAGTTGCATCACAGTCCTCAAAATTGGCCAAGTCATAACTATGGCAATTACCCCTGGTTCCATTTCCCCCCTCACCCCACCCCTTCCCGGTCAACAAGCCCCACACATTCCACCTCGGTGTTGTCAATCAATTCCCTCCCCTTGTACTTACTGCCGCTTCTTAGTTCACGGCCTCATCATTTCTTCTTGAGCTGCTGTAACAATCCCCAAGTGGCCTCTCTGCCACCCAGTTTTTGCCTCTCTCCAACTGTCTTCCAAACAGTAGCCAAATGACTCTTTCTAGGAAAGCCTGTTCAACCATGGGATCCCCCTGCCTGAAATGCTCCATTTGCAGCATTGGGAGGCCACAGAGAAGCTGTCCCGACTGGCCCATGCTTGCTCCTTTAGCCATGCCTCTTGCAGGCCCATCCTCATAAGCTATACCTGTTTCCTTGGGGGCTTCAGTGCTTTTTCCACCCCTGACCTTTGCGTGTGCTATTATTCCTTCTAAGCACCCCATTCTGCTTCCCTTTTCCTTGCTGATTTTTCTGATCACAGTTTCGATGGTACTTTTCAGAGACATCATCCCCGACCAACCAAGTAAACTTAGTTTAACAAATACATGCATACTTTTACAGAGTGCCAGGCACTAGGCTAAGGGCTTTGCATGTATTTATTCATTGCTCCCCAAAACTTCAGCAGGAGGGAAGGGTTATCCCCATTTTAGGGATGAGGAAACTAAGACCTTGTTTGAGTGGTGCTGTACCTTGCCCAAGGTCACACTGCTGTGAGTAGGGGAGACCCCTCTGGAATCTATTTTCTAGCTAACCCCTCAGCTGGGCTGGTTTCGTGGAGGAGGGGGCGCCTGGATGCTCTTTTGTAGCTTCTCTTGCTGACCCGCTGGCTGCAAGGCTGAGCCAGAGAAGCTTTGGCCACTGTTTGGCATCTTGTTGTCTGGGGCTTATATCTATACATATACTAGTATGTGTGTGTATATATGCAATTTGAATGTGTATATGTGGAATATATAATTTGTATGTGGCATATATCTATGCATATGTTTTCTATGTGTGTATATGTAATCTATTAAAAATAAATTATATATACTCATATACATATATATGTATAAGTACACATATATAAATGTATATAATTTATTTTTTGAGTAGGTAATATAAGGATATATTATTTAGATTCAAAAGACCCAGGTTAGGCAGTTTTTCTCCCAACCTTGCATCTCCCCCATTTTTCTCTGGAAGCTACTGGTGCTGCCAGTCTCTTGTATATCTTCCCAGGGGCTACATATAAATATATAAGTAAACACGGTACCATTAGTTCTTACATTTGTGGTAATATATTCTGCTTGCCATTTTTAATTTGTTTTGTTTGCTTAGAAGTATTCCTTGGGGCTTGTTCCATATCAATACATGAAGAGCTTCCTCTTCCCTTTTGTGGCTAAATAATAGGCCATTCCAGGGAGATGCCATAATTTATTTAAATCGGTCTCCTTTTGTTGGGTATTTAAATTGTTTTCCAACTTTTGCTAGTACAAACATTGCTACAAAGATTGGCTTCCTACAATCATCATTTTGCACACATAAGAGTTTTATCTGCAGGATAAAATTCTGGAATTGGAATTTGGGGTCAGAGGCTAAGTACATTTATAATTTTGATGGATAGTGCCAGATTGTCTTCAGAGCGGATGTATCCATTTATTTTCTCATTAGTAATTTATGAGAGCGCCTCTGTTCTCATACCCTCACCACTGCGTTACAAGAAAACGTTTTGATGTTCACCAATCCTAATACGTTTAGTCTAACTCTTATGTGAGTCAAGTTTAGTTTCTTTTAATGTGTTTGTGAACTATTCTGATTTTTCTTTTATATTAGCTGACCAGTCCACTTGACTTTGTTGGATCTTATTGATTTATAGGCATTCCTTATGTATTAATGAAATGAGCCTTTTGTCTATGATTTATGTTCCAAATAGTTCTCTACTTTGTCATTTATCTTTGTTTATGGTTTTCCCCCCCAAGCAGAATATTTTTATTTTCATGTAATCACATTTATCAGTTTTATTCCTTTACAGCCTGTGGGGTTTGAGTCATAATGCGATGGGCCTGCCCTTATGCCTAGATTATAAAATCCTCCTCCATGTGCATGTGTGTGGGTGTGAAGTTGTTTCAGAGAGAATCTGTAGAGTGGAAGAGCTTGGAAAACAGATTCTGGAGTCAGACCGACCTCACTTTTAGCCCTGGCTTCATCTCTATCCGAGTTCTGTAATCTTGGATGAAGTGTTTAAATGGATTATTAGTATCTTTATCGTAGGGTTACTAGGAAGATCAAATGGGACACCATAGGGAAGTGTCTTGTGTTTAATTACCTATGGCTGCCTTTATTATTTTATTATTCCTCTTCATATGCAATAATAGTTGCATGAAGACAGAAGCCCATTCTTCTCTTTCATTTGCATTCCTCTTGCCATCATGCTCCGCCCCTCCCAGCCTCCTCCCACCTTAGCAGAGGCTCTTCTGAAAGCACATGAGCGGTCACTTTGATTGCTTCACTGATAATGTGGATTTGAGAGGGAGACGCCTGGAGTTTTGGCTGGAGACACCTGGAGGGCCACATGCTTCTCCAGAATCCTTATCTGCCACACATCCGTTCCTCCAGCTCCTCAAGGACCCTGGTACTTTGCAGGACCTTGAAGTTTTGTTTCTTTCCTTGGGTCATCAGTGAGAGTTTGTATTCTTCCTTTTGACTGCTGTGCAGCCCCCTGCCCTGTAGGATCCCCTTGCCTCCATGCCTTCCACTCTATGGACATTCTTTCTCTGTCACCTCATCTCTTGTTGTTGAATCTCTGTGGGCTGACGCCTTTCCTGGTTCTCATTCACATCCAAGGGGACTTGAAACAGAGTAGTGTAGTCCACGCAGCAAATGTTGTAAATACTGTGGCCAGATGAGTGGGAGAAGTGAGGGGCATGGAGTGTAGGTATTGATGGTAAGAGCTGTAAGTCACTTGACTAGATCTCCATTCCCATTGACCACATACAAAGGAGGATAATACAATTTTCAGTAGATAATCACCTTGAAAATTTCCATGATGTCAGCTTGTTAACATTGACTCAATTTTACTTGTCATAGATGTTAACTTCTTAAGAATGTTTAATAATATGCAGGCTGTTCAAAGGTACCAGTAGTTTGGTGTCAGATTTGGGAGTTTGGCCTGAATTTCCTGACTTTCATCTCTCACTCCCTTTAATCCTCCTTTGCCTCTTTAAGTATTTCCTTTGTATCTTCAATGTTAGCAGTGGCCCCTTGACATTCCAGTGGTAGGAAATGCATCGAAGCAGTCAGATCTTCTCCTATTCAATTTTGCCACTAACCTTGCCATCAATAAAATAATGCTTGGAGCACAAGTGTCTTTACAGTGGAGTGGATCAAATGTCAATCACAGCTGGTCTGAAGCGTGCGCAGTCAGTGAGTTTAAGGGCAAGGGCAAAGGACAGATTATGAGAGAAAAAGAACAGGGAAAATAATACATCTAACTATTTTGTTCAATTTGACAGGAGCCCTACTGAGGGACACGTGGTATAGGGGACACAAAGATGAGTCAGTCACAGTCCCTGCACTCAGAGGCAGGGCCCACTGCGTGCTGAGCACCTGACTTCCATTTTTACATTTGATATTTGCAGCAATCCCATCAGAGGGGCATCTGTATTCCAGTTTTATGCGTAAGGGAGTTGAGTTGAAGAGAAGTTGAGCAATATGACGTCGGTCCCATAGTGATCGAGGAGCTGGGGTCAAGTTGGTGAACCTGGTTTCAAAGCCCAGGCTCCTTGGCCAAATTGCATCACCTTCCAGGAACTAACTCCAGCCAAGGGGAGAGGGTGACTGTTTGCCGTGGGAAAGTAACTCTAATGACATCAAAGTAAGGGGAACATATGGATTCCCCTTGAGTTTTCTTCTGGTCGGGGTTTTGTTTCTGAGTTATCGTGCAGTGAACGTTCAAGAGAGAAAGGTCGCTCCCCAGCCGGCCTGCTCCCCCAGCCCCCACCTTGATAAAAGAAGTCTCCTTACCACCTGACTCGCCTGCAGGTAACAAAACAGGTTTCTAAAATATGTAATAAAGAAGCACTGCTTGTTCCTTTCTGGCAGCAATCCCAGGGGAAGCAAAACTACCTGGTCTGCCTGGAACCCTAGGCCTAAGAGGTTAATTTAAAAAATGCTTGAGGTTCCTGCATTCCCATGATATGTTGCCAGAATATTCTGTAGCTTTAAAACTCTCAGCCCTCTTTCCCCCCTCACCCATACCCATGCCATGTGTCCGGGGCCAGAGCCTCTCACCATTTACTCTGGGGTGCCCCGAAATGCTGACATTCACAGCAAGCGTACAGCTTTCTTGGAAGAATTTCATCCTGTCTGTGAAAGATTTCACTTATCTCCTCTCTTGCTTCCAAAAGGAGCTTCTTTACCCCAACTTGAAATCTTGCTGTATTCCTAAGTGTTTTGGAAACAAAATGTGCAGAGGGAGAATTCCTGCTTTGTGAATATTGGATCACTTTGTTCCCTGGCACAACAAGCTCTCCTTTGTATTACACATCTGAGAACAGAAGTTCTAAATAACATTTTTATACTCCCTGTTGATGTGAGTTCTTTATTTGGGGACAATACGGTCAGGTTCTGATATGCTTTTCCCTTCCTCAGGGTCAAGGATGCTGCTGACCCACAGCCTGGAATTGCACTGTGAAGGGGGAGGAGCGGGTACCTACCCCCTGGGACTTTCTTATTGGGTGTCTCCTGTCTCCAGTGAGTGTCCCATGTCATGGTGGGATGGCCAAGTGGTCAGCAAAGGCATGTAATGGGCTGGCCGGACGGTGAGCTGAGTGCTTGAGCTAACCAGCTACAAAGAGACCAGATGGGCAGACAGACCAAAATAGCCTCTTATCCACCTCCTTCCTGGAAATGCAGAAGGGCTGCCCTGGAGGTCTAAGAAGGCCAAATTTGGTCAAAAAACCCCGCACTTACTATGAACAGGACACTGAGCTGTGACCCTGGCGTGAGTTCCTACCTCCAGTGTTTTATTTTCACCGCCCACCCCAGTTGCACATCCTAACTGGTGAGACACCCTTCACCTTCAGGCTCCTCGGAGCCTCCTCCGGCATGTTGTGCTTGTACAGAGTATGTGTACTTTTTCAAAATGAGTATATGTGCTCTCATCTTTAGGCAAACCCCAGATTACAAAAATTCCGTTTTGTATGGCAAAGTGGGACATTCTAATTTATTTTTCAGATAATGTATCACCACACTTCTCAAAGGGCATAAACAGCATAATAAAAATATGATTTCCTCCTCAAGTATGTTTATGTGTCTGCGTAAGTTTCAAAGCTCTCCCTTTGTCTCAGTCATTGGACAAATGCACGTTGAGTTGTCTTGCGTGAGGCCGGGCTGCCCTGCGCGGCTCATACCAGGAGCATGTGGGCTCTGGTGTTCAACAATTCCTTTGGGTCAGACATCCGTTTCTTTCTCCTCGTTTCTTCAGTGAAAATGTATTTTGTGCTTCCTGTGGGCCAAGCTCCGTGCTGGTTTGCTCTTTGTCTGCCTTGTCCCTGATGGGAACGGCTGGAATGGGGGTGCTGTGGTCTCCCTTGGAGGGAGGGGCACTGTTGGGTGCTGGGTGCAGCCAGGAGAGCTCCTTGGAAGCCGATGCGCCACAGGAGGCCCGAGAGCCTCTGGCGCTGGGGTGCATTGGATCATTTCCTAAGTGGATGAGCATTCTGCTTCTCCTACTTAACCTTTTCTTGTGCACTAAAATGGGAAACGGACTCTCCAAACAGACAAGCTCAAGTGATAATAAAAAATACCCTCCAGTAGACAGCCTGACAGTACCTGCATTAGGAAGTTAATGTTTGGATAAGAAGCCCCTCAAGGGGGCTGGAGCCCTTCTCTGGACCTTAATTGATTTTTGTGTTCATTCTGCTCTCTTAATTCTTTGTAGAAAAGTGATTTGTCGGGCAAAGTGACTTTACATGTTGTAGGCGCCGTATTATGTAATACCGTTCTTATCAAAAGATCATTTCTGCTTGTTTTGCCTTTTTTTTCCCCCCCGATCCAGCTCATGTTTATTTTTCTTTTTCATTTTATTTCTTCTTGTTTATACAGTTATTGTTCCTCATATTCTTCCCATTTGGTCCATCCCCATCTTCGTCTGCCAGGAGAATGGGAGGAGATGGGGACACTTGGTCCAGGCTCCCCCCCCCCCCTTTAAAATCAATTAGAAATAGCCACCTTTTCCCTAGAGAGTTTGTTATATAATATGGATGGAGCCTCATTAGTTCTAAATCTGACCCCTAAGGAGCTGGGTCATGTTCATTCTTAGGGATTGAGCGACTGTCATCTGGATGTCCCTTTGGGGTCTACTCCTGCTGGCCAAGGTGAGCCCGGCTCAGGAATGGGTCTGCTTCGTACAGACATGCCCTGTCATGTCAGAAAGTTCTACAGAATAGTAGCTACTAAAATCTCTTCTTGGTAAAATAGGTTTGTGAAGCTGTCATCATGTTCCTCTTAATTTACATCATAAACCCAGGACTTGGAAATCGACAGGGTATTGGCCTGCTTTCAGTGACATTGGCTAGGGAACTCAGCCTGTGTCCTCAGATGATACATGGCTGTGTGTGTGCGTGTGCGTGCATGTGTGTGTATGTGCGGAATGAGGAAAGTGAGATAGTCCATTGTTATGTACTAGCAAAGACAGGTTAGGCTTACAGCATAACCCGAATGATAGAATGTGTTTACAGCAGCATTAATATGACTAAGAACTAAGCAGATGAGAAGTAGCCAGATGTGATCAAAGCACATCTAATAGATCAGGTTTTTGGAACATCTGAGTCTAAGGGTTTGATCTTCATCATGGTGTGTTGAGAGGTGATGCTTTAAAGCAAGAAAGGAGAAGAGACCAACTATGGAGAACAGTACCCGAAACAAGTGGAAAGCAGATGTGTGCACTTGAAGGTATCAGTGCTAGGTGCATGCATAGCCCCTTCCCTCTGCGGGGCTGGAGGGAGAGCTCTATGAGAGCTCACATCATGAAAACGGAGCCATTCTATGCATTGTGTCCAATATAGATGCCACATGCAGTGGCTCTGTGGGTTGTGACTTGTTTTCTCATGGGAAGCCCATCCTGGCTCATCTTGGCATCTGCAACCCAGAAGGGAAGACTTGCTGAGTGTGGATGTGCGATAGCCTAGTGGGTAGGGAAAGTACCCCCCTGGGTGGCTGGGAGATGTTACTCATGGAAACCAAAGGCTGGGCTGATGGTGAAAGCAAACTGTTTCCCTTTGGACAGTGTATTAACTGCAATTAGGATGTTGCTCCTGATAAAACACCGCCCCTTTGTTCCTCCTCCTGCGTGTTCATCCATGTGATAGCTGTAAGACATCTCATTGTTTCCAGCCAACAAATGGCAAAGTGCTCCCCAGCTGCCCTTAGGTAGCTGCGTGCAGATAGACCTGTGCAGAGGCCCCGGGCCCACACAGCATGTTTGTCCTCTGCGTCCTCTTCCTCTCTCGCAGGGCATGCTAGGAACACTGACACGCCTCCTGCTCTTTCCACTAAGGGGGCTGGTGCTCTCGCTCTAGGTC
This sequence comes from Myotis myotis, assembly GCF_014108235.1. Taxonomy (NCBI): domain Eukaryota; kingdom Metazoa; phylum Chordata; class Mammalia; order Chiroptera; family Vespertilionidae; genus Myotis; species Myotis myotis. Next base: position 49,553,593 of record NW_023416401.1, read on the forward strand.
CCACAGTCATCAATAGGCCTGTTCATGGGGGAGGTGACAACACAGCTTGTCACAGCAGTACAGGCTGCTGGGTTCAATGTGAGCTTTCTTCTTAGAGTGAGCAAAGGGCATGGGACTTCTTAGGGCCGGGACACTCACAACCCACAGCACAGATCGAAGATCCTTGATCCAGGCCACAGGGGAGCACTGAACATTGCTTTTGTGGGTTAAATACAATTTGATGAGCAAACATTTGTGACGAAGGCCTGTTGTGAGGTTTTCCTGATAGTGCATAACCTCATCACTGAAATCTTTGTCAGGCATTGTTTTGCATGATAATCTACAAAGGAAGCTAGTGACAAGCTCTCTGATGTTCTCTCTGTTTTTGTTAGAGTTGATTCTTCATCACCCTAGTCAATAGGGAAAATTACCATCATCGATGATACAAACCCACAGAAAGTCCCAAAATACTTTGTGTTTGATTTCGAGATGTGCACAGCAGGCGTGTGAGCACATTCAGACACCGCCTCCTGGCTCCCTTCCTCCCTGCTCGGCTCCAGTCCTCCCTGAAGACAGCTGGGAACCGTGTCCAGGGAGTGTCCACTGGAGGGTGGGGACCAGGCCAGGGGGACATGGAGAAATCTGACCGGGACATCCCAGTGATATTTTATCTATACATTTTTAAGATCAAAGGAACACCAGTGTGGTTTAAAAATCAAAGAGTCCAGAAGGCATTTATTAATAAAATATAATGGCCTCCGTATTCTCCTCTCCTCCCTCAGACCCACTTCCCACAGGCAATATCCTTTGCACCCTCCCACCCTTTTTTAAAGTTCTTTTGGTGATTGCCTTCCTATCTTTAAATGATATATGTATACCATTCATATTAGTGTCTGCAAACTGGGGGGCTTAAAGCAGTAGAATGTATTCTCTCCCACAGCCCTGGAGCCTAGAAGTCCCAAATCCAGGTATGGGCTGGGCCACGCTGCCTGTGAAGGCTCTGGGGAAGGACCCTGCCTGGTCTCTTCCACTTCTGGTGGTGGCCATCCATCCTTGGCCCTTAGCTCACAACTGTGGCTCTCCAGTCTGTCTCTGTCGCCACAAACCGTTCTCTCTCTGTGTCTGTTGTCACATGGTGTTTCCTCCTCTTATGAGGGCACCATTCATTGGATGAGAGGCCACCCCAATGACCCTATTTATCCATAAAGGTCAAATTCACAGGCACCAGGGTGGGATGTGGATATATCTTTTGGGGGTTGCAACTCAACCCATCACCCCACTCTTTTCCAGTCCGTACGCATTTGGCTTTGTTGAGTTCCTTTTAGGATAGATGAGGTTTCCCTCCGTTATTCAGCCCCATCTCTCCCCTGAGCTGCTGCTCTCCATGGTATGTGTCACCTTTCCTAGCCCCTCCCCTTAAAGGGCATTGCTTACATTTCAAACAGATTTTTGCAGCTTCATTTCTTATTCTATTAACCATAGAGAGCATCACTTAATTACTTATTGAAAAGATGAAAACATGAGCTCTTCTGCCTCCCTCCCTCTGCCACCTCCTAGTGTCTGTCAACTAGTGCCAAGGTTGATAACACCTGGGTTCCTTTGGGTTGGTTGCATGGTTAAATCCTCTGCCATCTGTCCTCAGATGTAGAACCGATATTTGTCTACAGCTTCCATAGAGGGCATCTACAGGTGGCAAACCCGTCAACAGTGTTTTCATTCTTTATTATGATGATGATGTCTGCTGGATTATATTGCCTTTGTATGCCCTGTGGGTTTTAATTAAAATGCTTTGTACCATATGAAGAAGGACAATGCAATGTATGTTTGTATAGTACATTTAGTGTTTGACTTCAGATGGCAGCACACTTTTCTAGCTCAGTTTGGAAATCCCTTTTATTAGTACAGCCTTTGAAATCCTTCTGCATTACATATTGAAATGGAGCTTTGTGTCTTACTAGGATTAACTATTTGATCACATGAAAAAATACCCGCGTGGGTCTCTGTTCTTTATGAGTAGTTAACAGCAGGTGACTCATTCTAAGGCAGTGCTCGTCAAACTTATGTGTTTTTTCTTTTAATTTAAGGGCCAACATAGAGATGCTAACTTCTTACTTTGCCACATTGAGATATTAGAAATTACCTACTATTTACTCTCACTGGTGAAATAAAGAACATTGAGGAGGAGAGGGGTGAATAGGGGGAAATGGGAGATATCTGTAATACTATCAACAATAAAAAATATATTTTGAAAAAGAACATCGAACACTAAAAACTAGGAAGGACATAACCTCAGAATAAATTACACTATATGTTTTAAAATTGGATGAATTTCATCTTAAAAGTACTTCACTATCTTCTCTAACTTTTCCCCTTTTGGGTAGACTGGTGAAAACAGTCTGGAGGAAGGTTGTCCTGGGTCAGCCCTGTCCAGTGGACATGTATTTGGTTTTAATGGATGTTGAGCACAACGGTTAATTATGCCACTTATATTGTGGCTGATTAAGTGGATTCATTAGAGCCTGGGATGGAAGATGCTCAAGACCAGGGGCAGGCCCTGTGTGGAGTGGAAAGGTTTAGTAGCCTTTTTTGTGGCCCCTAGCTATAATAGACCCCATCCCCCAACTATGTACCCCTACTCCAGGCTAACTAGCCAGTTCACAAATTCGGGGTATTGGGCAGGAGAGAAATTTAAGATTCATCATCTTTGCATATGTAGCCCCTGATTAAGTCACCGCTTAACCCTGTGCTAATATCTTAAAGTTAAATAATGTGGTCACAAAACAGTACCTGCCCATTATATTCTGCCATATATATATTCTGTACCTGAGGTACGGGGAAAACTGGCAAACTTAGCATTCAACAGATGCAGGATGGCAGCATTTTTTTTTACAGAATTCTCAAACTAAATTTAAAACAGAATGAGATGAGTGACTGTATTTGTCCCATCAAATATACTTGATTAATTAACCATCTGGTTAATTTATTCATCTCCTTAAGGAACTTGCAGATTGGGATATTGCCGTTACCAGGTTTTATTATGTTCCTTTGCTACATTCAATGGAATTTAGGCTTCAGAATGTTAATGTTTTAATATGACATTTTGTGAAATTACCCCCAAACAAAAACAGAATTAATTCCTTGCCCCCCTTTTTTTTTTTGTAAGAAATATCGGTGTGTGTGTCCATAACCAACCACAGACGTTTTTAATGGATGATCACGTAGAGCACACACACTGTCCTAGGACCATGTGGTTTAAAACATCAATTGGGCCCTCTTCATACTACCCGAGAGGTCGTTAGACTTTGTTTTCCCGCTTTTTTTATGCTGGGGGAATCCAAGGCTAAGAAGCGGGTAGCCCAAGTTTACTCAGCAAGTGAGTTGCAAAGTGAGAAAAGGAAGTCAGTTTCTTAGAGCCACGTCACCTATCCTGGCTAGTAAGTGGCGTCTCTCTGGATCCACATTCTCGACTTTCAGGATTCACACTAGGCCACGTCAGGTTTTGAAGAACTGAATGGTGCAATGAGTCAAACCTGGCTTTCCTATTAGAAGCACAGAGAGTTGTGTCCCTCGAGGTCTCTGTGCTCCAAGCCGTGGAGGTAGATGGCTGTCGTGCTCCTGGGCCCAGTCCAGTTTCGGTGGAGGAGGAAGGGGCTCGGAACCCGCAGCATTGCGGAGTTTGCTCTGTTTATTAGAAGTCATGCTCTGGATGGAGCTGTCCACAGTGCCACCCCGTTTCATTGGTGACGCATAACATGAGACCCAGAAAAGTTCCGGCTCTCATTTCTGGAGCTGGAAAAGGCGCTGGCCTTATACTGCTCTAGCTTTGCATCATTTAGTTCTGTTGGACCTCAGCTGTGTTATCAGTAAAATGGGGGAAATGATCTTGACTGCCAAATGCAGGGGATCAGACCAGACCTCCCCAGTGCTTGATTCTTCTAGGTGCTCTTCCAAGGAATCAGACTTGCAACCCTAGGCTCCTTAGGTCTATGCCAGGGGTGGGCAAACTTTTTGACTGAGGGCCACAATGGGTTCTTAAACTGGACCGGAGGGCTGGAACAAAAACATGGATGGAGTGTTTGTGTGAACTAATATAAATTCAAAGTAAACATCATTACATAAAAGGCTACGGTCTTTTTTTTTTTTTAGTTTTATTCATTTCAATCGGGCCAGATCCGGCCCGCGGGCCGTAGTTTGCCCACGACTGGTCTATGCACTTCACAGCGCGGGTCCCTACCTTGGACCAGATCCAGGTCCAGGCAGGGCCCGTGTTCTCTAGCTTGGCATCCCGCCCCTTCTCCACTCATCTCTGTCCTGGTTCCCCTTGACCTGCGAAAGACCTCTTGCCTTGCTGTCTTTTTGTTCCCATCCAGTGGTTTTTGCTCTGATACAGGGAGTGTGCCCCTCCTGTGCCATCAGGATGGTGCCGGTGGCAGACCTCTCGAAGATCCAATCTTCACTTGAGTTGAAATCTAACGCTCAGTGTGAAGTGTAAGGACAGCACAACTCAAAGGTCAGACTGCCACAAACTGCATGTGTTCCAGGACCCATATTTGGGATATATGCATTAATTGATAATATAAGCAATCATGTTGAACTTTAAAAAAATCTGGCGTCGATAATCATGGTGCCCATGGGGAGGAGTACTCACAAGGAAGATGGAATTCAGTTGGAGCACATTTTGGTTTTTGTCCGGTCATGTTGTACATGGTAATTGTTATAAAACAGAAAAACACCAGGCATCCCTTTAACTCCCAAACAAACATTCTAAGTAGTCGGGAGTCTGCTGTACATAAAAGGAAGCTTTCTCTCACGCCGAAGCTTGCCAAACAAATTGTGAGTCCGAAAAGTAAAGCCCAGAGAAAGAATAACTTCAGCTTTCCGTGGGTGGAAAATAAACAGTCACTTTATATGCATTTCATGAACGTCAAAGACACAGGTGGGAAACGAATCCTCCCAGATAAGAAAGAAGTGCTTACTCGTGTGGAAAAAAAGCAAACATCCAACCGTTTTTGGTGCTGTGCAAGTCCAGACAGTTTCTTTCCCTTTTTTTTTTTTTCTGGTTAGCTGCTCATAGCCACAAATATGTATATTATTTCCTTCTTGCCCACAATTATACTAAGAATCATCTTTCTAATATACTGGGGAATCCCAAATAAAAATCTCATTTTCCTAAAAAACAGACAAGTCTTTAACTCCAAGCAATTAAATTATTCGTATCTGGAATGTGAAAGAAAGAATCCTAGAGGTCTCTAATGTCCACCTCAGATAGTTTTCTTCCCCAACTGACACTATATAAATGGATCATGTGCTGAAGGAGGGGTTCACCCTGGCCACTGATGTTTTGAAATAGCCCACAGACAGCTCCTAGGGAGGTCTCTCTGGTTCTGCGCTCCAGTGGCAGAATCACAGACTATTTTAACCCTTTTCTGAGTGTTGAAATATTTTCTTATATGGGAACCTGCTATTAACTGCCTTGACCATCCTCTTATCCAAACGTGTCAGAATAGTAAACCCAGTGAACTTCCTAATCGGTCAGCAGAGTGTCAGGTCTTAGCAGCATGGACCCAAAGCAGGCTTCTGGATTCGGACTTTATCTCTGCCCTTTCCTCCCTGGTTCTCAATGCTTCCTTTTGCTCATCTGCAAAGTGCATATTACAAAGCACCTTCCTTATAAGTGTTGTTGCGAGTTAACATGAACCAAGTTCTTAGAACAGTACCTGGCATGCACTACAGACTCTGTAAGCGGCCGCTATTATTTTGGAAAACGAGGAGGAAATTCAGACTGTTCATTGCAGGAATCATTCCATTCACCGTTAAAATGGGTTTTTGTTTATGGAGGTGGTATCTGTTGTCTGTACATTCACTTTAAAAAAATCAGATCTGGAATAGCAGGTGCTAGGAAGCTAACTATTTGCCTTTTCTGCTTCCTTCTTAATTTCTGCTGCTACTTATTCTGTTCCAGGTATAGATTTGATGGCTTTTTCTCTGTAGAACCTGTGCAGAGCTGACCCTGTCAGTTTACTTGGATATGGGAGGAATTGAAAGACTATTTCTTTTAAAAAATTTTTAAAAAATATATACTTTTTTTATTTTAGAGAGAAAAGGAGAGAGATGGACAGAGAGATAGAAACATCAATGATGAGAGAGAATCACTGACTGGCTGCCTCCTGCATGCCCCACACTGGGGATCAAGCCTGCAACCCGGGCATATGCCCCGACCAGGAATCAAACAATGATCTCCTGGTTCATAGGTCGATGCTTAACCACTGAGCCACACGGCAAATGCTATTTCTTATAGGAACTCCTCCAATAAGACATGAGGACGTATGCGGAAAGGGAGCAAATAAAGGGGGTTTGGGATGTTCATGAAGCAAGTGAGCCTGTCAAGTAGCAGTTGTCAGTTCACTTGAAAGTAAATTTTCTGTTGATAAACCATAACCTTGATGATCAAGGTTTAATATGCTCTGTTTCCTTGTGAACTTTCATGTCATTGTATCTAATAATCTTAGTGGACAAAGATGTTATTGATTTTTTTGAAGTATTGGGAAAATTGGCATTACTCCGATTTTAGAAAAAAAAGTTGGTAGACATAAATTCACCCTTGTAACTTGTTTTTGTTTTTAATTTCCAGATGGTAAACCTATTGCTAAAATTGACTCCCTAACACTAACTAAAAAATGATGTTCAAATATAAAATGACATTTAAATATAGAATGGCATCCTTGGTCATTCTTTCTCTTAAGGCTACACAATCATGGTTGACTTTTAAATACTAACGTTAAAAATATCCCCTTCTGCCAATATTGAAAGTCTATGGTATCCAAGCTGGATTGCACATTAATTATTTTAAAGAGCACTATAAATCTTCCCAAACCAGGTTTGTTTGTTTTTAAATTGATTACTCATGGAGTTGTGACTACTATTACTTGTTGTTGGTTTATTGTTGTCATTTTTAATATTTTAATATTTTACTTGGATGTGTGGACCACATGTTGCTTCAGAAATTCTTCAAAAGACAGTTAATCTACCAGTAAGTTGATTAAATCACTTAACTAATGTTCAAAATACCTCAAAAATTAAAATAAAGGGGTTTGAATTTTTAAATTTGGATTTAAATAAATATGAGATGAATATGAAAAAGAACACTCTCAGAGTTCATCAGTTGATTAAATCTAGAGAGAATTTCCTTTTTCTATTAGCACTACAGCAATTTTAGATAGTATATGTTTTTTTTGTATATAAAATGGAAATATACCACTCACCACCATCATCATCATATTAGCTGGACTTGTGCCCATCACAGATTTTGTGAACCATAACCAAGTGAATCGACACTTGAAAGAAGCCAATAAATTCTAACATTAAATGATCATATTATTTGTGATATTCAATAAAACCAGAATTTTGTTCTCATTACTTGATTAACTTGATTCAACTTTCATTAATTAAAAACTTTCACTTCATTACCAGTGAATTAAAGAATACCCTATCTTCTTTATATTCACAGATGATACAAGATTTTGATAGAAAACAAAGGCTCACTTTATGTGTGTCCTTGCAGCCTTAGCTGCAAGAGTCTCTGCCTTTAATTTCAGATATGCAAATTCCTGGTTTAATATGTAATTCAACGTGCTTTTATTGAGGGCCACTTTGTGGAAGGAGTTTCATATACTAGCAGGAGTATGTGTTTTGGAGTCAAACTATTCTTGGCTCAAATCCTGGCTCAGCTACTTGCTTACTGTGTGGCCTTGAGCTTCCTCATCTTTCAAATACCAACCCACAGAGTTGTGTAAGAATTAAGTGAGAGGATGGGGGTGCAAGTGCATGGTCGTCAGTGGGCGTTCAAGTGGCTTCTCTTCTCATCCTGTCCCTTCTCTTGCCCACTGGGGACCCACTGCTGTAACCCCTGTCTACAGTGTGGGTGGGGAGACAAACCATAGGAGCTTGAAAACACCCTTGCCATTAGGGAGCCAAATGTATTGTATTGTGACATCCGAGGCCAGTCCCTTCATTGAGGGGGCTTTGGTTAACAATTCTGTTAAATTCAGGGTTGACCTTTACCTTGTCATTATCTCTAAGAGCACTTTCAGATCTGATATTCTGAGAGTCTGTGATATTATGAAGCAATAAGTTAAAGAATAAGAAACTAATAATAGGGTGTTATGTGGGCAGTACCGACCACAATTACATAGCATGAAGAAAGAATGAATTGGACTTAAAAGGACAGAGTACATATGATTAGCCATGTATCAGAAATTACTCTAAGGTAGCTTTCCTGACTATGTCCTCTACCAAACACTAGTTCCTTAGGATGCTGACAGGTATTCATTGATAAAAAATTTCTGAAATCACTTGGGAAATGCTAACTTCAACAGGTTTCTTTCCTGCAGGCCTTCTCAGAATCTCTCCTACGCTCATATGCATTACGATTCCGGAGTGGGGGGGACCTAATTGTATGAAGCATTCCCCGAGTGTATTTCATCATGGAATCAGAATTATGTTGCACCCAAGTAACATCTTGCCGGGATAGTATTTCCTGGGAGTTATTTTGCAAATATGCTGCCCTGTAGTTTTAAACCAGGAATGTGGTACAATATGGACGCCATTGAGTCAACCCACTGAAGGTGCTGGGCGCCGACTACTTGTAAGGCCCTGTAAAGCCAGAGATGAATAAGAGCAGTCATTGCAACAAGTCTGCCCACGAGGCTTCGTGTGGGGCGTTGTCTGTGCGACTAAGAACAGGGATGCCCAGGGAGATGACATCCGGCAGCATCAGCTGGGGCAGTATCCTGTGGTGAAGAGAGCTGGTTTCTGCCCTGGATGTTTTTTTGTTGTTTTTGGTTTTTTTTTTCTTCTTTCTCTCTCAAGCTCTTATCATGCTATTTGCATCCTGTTCACCTCAGAGAAATTCTGAAGGTGATACACACACGCAGGGCCCACCATCAGGTGGTTGGAGTGAAACCAGCTAGACCTTTCATCCAGGAGGAGATTTTACAAAATTGACTGAGCTTGAGCTCTGAGGACATCGTTTCCCCACCCCACTGACACTCAGCTCTACAGTCAAAATATAACCTAAGGAGAGGAGCCTAAAACAACAAACCACACACGTAGGCACCCCGCTTCTTTATGAGGGGCATGATAGTGAAGTGCTGATTGAACCTGCTGGCGGAATCTATATTTGAATTTCTTATTGATGAAATATGAGCAGGTTTTGCTTAGGACAGATAAGATGGGGACGAACCTTTCTCCTCATCAGTCAGATCTGTGCGCAGTTGCACCGCTGGCTTTTTCCGCCTGTGAGGCCTTAGGAAACGTTTTGGCAGGTTGTGCCGTTATTTTGCTCATGTTGTGAGTAGCATTTCTCTGACCTTTTGTTATTTACTGAAACAGTCCGGCCTGTTTTCTTTTAAGAGAAGCGTGAAATGTAGGGGAGTCAGGGAGCACGGCTGACTTTGGTATCAGAAGACTCACTTCAGGCTGCTTGGCTCCAAGTATACTTTCAGAGTCAGGGGGTCACTGGCGTCCTTGTTCTTATTCTGGGATTTTAAGAGGTCTTTTGGGGGAGTTTTTTTCCCCCTCCCTAAAGCAGATACATGTAAGGTTAGCATTTTATTTAAAACATTTCACCACATCTAAAAGCATAGCCCACTAAGAATTTCCTTCTGATGTCTGGTGGGTTGTCCGAAGCCTCGCCTGTTTTGAACGGTGATGTGACTTGTTTCGGGGAAGACAGACCCCATTTCAGGGCTGACCTTTACTGTAGGATTATTTCTAAGAACACTTCCAGACCTGACCTTCTGGGAGTCCATGGTACCATGAAGCAATGGGTTCAAGAATAGGTCAGTAGACTGTTAGGTCTCAGCAGCCTGGAGGCGAGGTCTAGTCTGGTGACTTGGTGGAAAGGGCAGCCCTCACTCTGACCTCTCAGAGCCCTTGTGAAACCACAAGGTGAAGGTGATGACATCATTCCACTCCCTGTCAGCATCACACAGGGGCTCTTTCTTCTCTCTCCTTACCTGTGTCTGCCATACCTGTCTCCCTGGTGCTTTTCTGCCTCTGTGCTCATAGAGGACTCCCATTCATTGCAGGATGACTTGGAAATACTACCAAGATCCCATTACATCTTTGGAGATGAGGAAATGGGCATGTGTATTTGGATGTCAACGTTTGTTCCTATCTTCCCAGCTATCTACTTACCTGCTGGTCTTTATACCTCAGAAAATTCCATAAGAATTAGGCCTTTGCATTGGGATTCTCATAACTCTTGCTAGCATTAAAGACACCACTCAAATTTTTATCGTGTGTGTTGCCTTAGCCAAACATAAAACGATCTTGACACACTTGTCATCTCGTAATGATCTGCATCATTTCATGGTGATCTATGTGTTTGAGAATTGCCTAGTCTGATAACAGGCCATTGCTTTGGACATGTTTCACTCATCTCTTCAGTCATTCAGTCAACAAACACTGCACTGTCCTCAGTGTTGGGGACATACTGGTCAGCAGGGACGAGCTGCTCATAGAGCTCATATGTGAATGCAGAGGCACAGATGATAAATAAGTAAGCCAGGAAGTAAGGTGATGTCTGCTAACTGGAGAGGAGGCATAGGAATTGCAACAGGAGTGTCATAGGAGATGTTGCTTTACTCCCAGATTTATAAGATGAGGAGAAGCCATGATAGGTGATTTTGGGGATGATTGTTGGTGAGCAAAATCTGCCACCAGGATACAGAACTATTTCATCACCATCAGGAAACTCCCCGGTCCCCTGGCACCTTCATGGATGAGAAATAGCCACACCTGTCATCCTGCTTCTCATCTAGATCATATTCTGTTTGATAGTGCAGTTGGATACGTGTCTTAAATCTACTGCTTGGTTTGGCTGCCATGGAGTGTGTAATTGACTTACAATGAAGATCCTTAGTCTGACTTGTTTGAGGAACATCTCCAAGCCCAGAACAAAGACATGCAGGTGTGAATAAAGAGCTCTGACCTCATCATGGGAACCCAGCAGTTGATACCCAGTTGATTTAAGAGTCTAATAATACCAGTCATGTGACCTCAGTATTTCCTTCTTAGGAAAACCAAACACTGTCTGTTGCCACTACCTTCGGGGACTTAATCTAAAAATATATTTTTGTTGATTTCAGAGAGAAAGAGAGAGGGAGAGAGAGATAGAAACATCAGTGATGAGAGAGAATCATTGATTGGCTGCCTCCTGCATGCCCCCTACTGGGGATCAAGCCTGCAACCCGGGCACGTGCCTTGATCTGAATCGAACTGGGACCCTTCAGTCCACAGGTTGACGCTCTGTCCACTGAGCCAAACTGGCTAGAGCTGGGGACTTAATCTACATGGGACTTTTATTACAATACTTCTTGAAGATGGCCAAGGAAGAAAACACCTCGGTGATAGGTGGACAGGTTACCCGATGAGTGGGTGCATGCATACCTTATAGAAAGGAGAACAAATGATAGAAAAATGCCCCTGTGTGTGTGGAGGGAAGAAACCTTTAGGACGTGCAGTGAGCAGGAAGAACTTGAGGTGCAAGTAAAAGGGAAACAGCTATAAACAGATTGAGAGAGACAGCGGGTTTAAGGAAAAACATCTGCCTGCGGCATCTGACATCCAAAAGCTGCATCTGGGGCCCAGGATCGGTCTTGTAATGCTTAAAAAAGGAATGCGAAGGGGCCCAAAGCAGGCTCTGAAAGTTTTCTTTCCTCGCGATTTTCTGTTCGTTGTGCCCAGAATGCTGCCAGGGACTGATGAAATAAACGCAGAGGGTCCCGTTCCTTGATGCTGAAGTAGCATTCCGTAGACGCTAACTTTAGAATGGCTGATTTAAAAGGCATTTTGTTGGTATTGTTCCAGACACATGGGTTCAGATGAGCCCATTAACTTTGCTCCACGAAACCTCTGGAAATCTTGAGGCGGACTCTTCAAAGATTATGTATTTTGAGTAGCAGTTTTTGGTATTAAAGAAGCTGGAAACCAGAAGGAAGGAGCAGATAATGGTCTCATGAAGTCTCAGAAGTGATGTAGGCATCTTTGTTGAGATCGGTTCAACTTAAAATGTGTTGAATAAGTCTCTTGATTTGTGCATTATTTTTTCTCGTGAGTCATTTTTCAGGTTTGTATCCCGTAGGTACAAGGCTAAAGAAAATGGAGATCAGGTATTCTCTGTGGATATGCTGTTTCTTGATACCTCCTCACCTAGACTTCTCAGGGGGATGCTGACACATGTGTACTTCACAGTTAGTGATTTTTCCCTTGAAGCGCATAAATGATCCAATCCATGATCCCTGAAGACTGAGGTTGGAGGAAGTGGTCCTAAATGATTGTAGACAGCCTTTCTGGAAATTTTACTCTCTAGCTTTATACTTTTCTTTCATTGTCTATTCTTCTTTTTAACTCCTGTCTTTATTTTTATATGGCTTACCCCAACCCAAGATTTCAATAAGATTCTTATGCTCTATTGCCACTTGTTTTAAGCCACTTGGAAGTTTATCAAATATGAATTAAATTGGTGTCAATCATATCGCTTCATGTACACGGTGCCTGTTTGCTAGGGCTGTTCTGAACAACGAGGAGGAGGGAATGTTGCAATGAGGAGTGACTGATGATAAGGGATTGTGACAAGGCAAAGCGGAGGAAATTCAATAAACAGAAAAGAGGGACTGAGGATGGTTGGGCACTAGAGTGATCACCTGCTCTTAGTGCTCAGAATCTGTGGCATCTCCATGTCCCACTGTCCAGCGCTGACACATGATGGGCTGTTTCACCTCCACATTTGTGGAGATAAATTGGGCCACAGACAGTATGTACTCTGATTTCCAGATTTCTCCACAATGCATGTATGCTAGCCCTGTGTTAAAAATGAGGACAGGTTACATTGAAGTCTGATGATTTGCCTCAAGTCCTATAGGTTGAATGTGGTAGATCTGAACTCTTGCCTTTTGATTACCCAATGGTACCTTCAATGGTTTCTTGTTTTCTTAAGGCACAGAAGCCTTCTTGCTTTTTTGTACCTCGTCACAGTGCTGAGGAGAAGTTGCCAAATTGGAAATGCTCAAAGTTCATTTTTTACCTTTTTTACAAGAAATCTCTAGAACTCTTGCATGACTCCCTGGGGACGACTGACGCAGTTTGAAGATCTCCACCTAAGATTAGCTCATCTGTATATCGTTTGCTGTGCATTTCCTCATACCTGAAAGGACAAGTTAAATTTTCCCAAACCAATCAATTAACCTTAGGACTTTGCATCCTTTGTGTTTTCACCACAATTCAAATCTAACCCCTTTTTAAAAAACTGTAGTTTAAACAAAAGGTAGCCTGATAGTGAGGGGACCAGTAATGATGGGCGGGGCACTCTTTAATCAGCTCAGGGTGACAGGCTGGGACATCTTGTTTTCATCAAATTCTCGTAGCTGCCCTTTACTTCTCTGTGTGTTTGCTGGGCTTTTGAGATTCTGTTGTGCTTTCTGTAGCTGGATGTTTTCCAAAGGGTCATCAAGAGAGAGGAGTACCCCACTCTGCATGAATAACCTTTGGAAAGAACTTAAAGTCAGAGACCAAATGATCTGGTAGACAGCAGTGTGAGGTGGGAGTGGGGCGTTCATTCCCTCTTTCCAGGAAAGGGCCCCAGCCCAAAAACCTTTCTTCCCCCAATAGCTCTGAGATCTTGTATCAAGTGTATTTAATAATGATGATGTAAATGGCAAAACGACTATCCTCATTTTTGAGGATAAGAATTGTTCCTTTTAAAGGAATATGATGTACAAAATAAGTGACTGTGACATACACTTAGAGTAATCACTAATTTCTGTATGTGTTTTTCTGTTGTGAGTGTGTGTGTTAGTGAATTCATTCATGTGGAGTTCAAAAAAAACCCTCTTGAATGTTTACATACTCTGCACTTTATCTAATTATTGAAAAGCACAGGTGCCATATGAAAATTTAGAGAATATACTGAGATTTATGGCAAAAATAAACACCATAGATCAAGGGTCAGAGAACTATGGCCTGTGGACCAAATCTGCCTTGTCACTTATATTTGTAAGTAAAGTTTTATTGGAACACAGCCATGCCCATTTGTTTATGGATTGTCTATGGCTGTTTTCCGATTACAACAGCAGAGTTGAGGAGTTATGATAAAGACTGTATACCTTACAATATTTACTATCCAGATCTTTACTCAGAAGTTTCCGACCCCTGTCCTAGATGTCTCCATAATATTTATTTACTCACTCATTTATTTATTCTTTTAATAGCACTCTGGGGGAATATCAAGTTGAATAAAGCAGTTCCTAGTGTCCAAGAACTTAGAACATAACAGAGACAAGTCATGTGCTCACATTGCCACCTGGCCTGCAACACATATTCCAGACAAGAAAGAACTGACTTGCTGTGCAGAGATGGCAAAGGCCCTTGAAAAAGGGGAGGATTTGGGTTAAGCAAAAGGATATCACTTTCATAACTGTGGCTCACGGTGATTTCCCCGTGGGAACTTCATGAGAAATGAGAGTCATTTCCTTCATGGAATTTTATAAATTGTAGTACCCAAAGGGTGGAAGTGATTGAGGATATTACTTAGCATCCACATTTCTTTATCTGGAAGCTTATTTCCCCTGTAACTATAGGGATAATCATATTTCTAGAAAAATTTTAAAGGTTTGAAGGAAGGCTTCCTACTTCAGGGTGGGAAAGACAGGGAATTCCTTTTCTTTTTATAGACTGTTCACTGAACAGAGTGATATTAAATATTGTGGATGGGAAAAAAAGTGTTTGAAGGAAAGTAACCTCACAGGATGATCAGATCATAAATTCCGAATTGGGCAGGTCATAGTGTAACTTTTTTAGTAAAAGGTATATCTTTGCCTCAAGCAAGTTCTGGCCATTGTTTCTGTGCATGTTCACGCACTTGAAATGCCTCTTTTTCAGACCCCTCCTTCTAGAGCAGTGGTTCTCAACCTTCCTAATGCCGTGACCCTTTAATACAGTTCCTCATGTTGTGGTGACCCCCAATTTCATTGTTACAAATTGAACATAATTAAAGCATAGTGATTAATCACAAAAACAATATGTAATTATATATGTGTTTTCCGACGGTCTTAGGTGACACCCCTGTTAAAGGGTCGTTCGACCCCAAAGGGGTCGCGACCCACAGGTTGAGAATCGCTGTTCTAGAGCGTGACCACCCTCAAAAGAACACATAATCTTGCCAACTATCCTGTAATCTAATTCCTGCTTTGTTTTCCTCTGCCACCTTCATGGAGTCTTCTTACATTCCCTCCTTAATTTCAAATGCATAAAAGAAACTGCCAAATTGTTATTCTCAGGAGCATTTGAGATCTTGCTCCTCGTCAGTTTGGCTCAAATAAACTCTTACACAGGGTTGGATGTTTCTTATGTCGACAATGGTCGAGGTCTCAAAAAAGGAATCTGGACAGGAAACCCCTCAAGTATCAGCTGGATTAAAAACAAGGTAAAATTATAGCACCCCAGACATGAAGAAGCACGGCTCAGTGACAGTTCTAGCTCTTTCCTTTCCAGAATGCTGCAGTGTACAAGTGTGCATGGAGCTTTTAGTAAAGGTTCAAGTCAAATGTCACCTCCCCCTGGGGCGAGTCCATGCAGGAAGCCTTCTGGAATCCTCCAGTTGGGATTCATGTCCACCTAGTTGCTCATGACCTGCTGGAGGGCAGGGCTCATGCCCTTTGGATTTCTGTATCGCCCATAGCGCCTTCTTCATTATTTGTGTTTTCTAAATATCCCTTGAAGTAACAAGGATTGAATGCAGGTGGATACTGTGCATTGAAAGTCTAGGTGGCTAGTTTTGGTAAAGACTCCTCAGATTTTCAGGTTTGTCTAAAAATGAAACAAGTGAGACTCTTTTCAGTCTCCTCCCATCAGAGGATCAAAAGTGTTGGCCAAATTCCAGCCGTCCCTTCTCTATCTTCCTAATGATAACATGCCGGAGTCAATGCAGCTTAGTTTGGTTTTAGAAAATGGCCTTGTGATGTTTTACCCACTGAAAGTGTAATATTTTGACTGATAAAGTGCCTGTGTTTGGCGAGAAAGCTATCAAAAGAAAATAGGATTGGACCCTCCCCCACAGGTCATTTTCATATCTTAGGAAGCACAAAGCCCAAATATTTCACAGTTTCGCCCTCTGAGTAGGAGAGGCCTGGAAGTGAGCTACCGACTGTGTGTGCCCCGGGGCTCCAGCCTCCTGTTAGGAAGAAGCCCAAACCAGCCTGTTTTCAAATGCTTCCTCACTGCTGTGCTTTCACAATCCTCTGGGGCTGCCCCAGAGGGAGACTCCATGAGGGAGACGTGTCCTGGAAGCTCACCTTTCTCGTCCCCTTCCCTCCCTCTGCCCGAAGAGGAAAACCCAGCCCTTGTGCATGAAAAATGCACTTTTTACTGACAAATAGGTGGAGTCCCTGCATACACGTGTGTGCTGTATTCCATCAAAACTGTCTCCATAAACACAACCTCCGCTGTCTCCTTCCAGCCCCACGTGTATTTATGAATGAGATTGCTTCATCCTTGTCTTTTCATGCCAGTAGCAGGGAAGTGAGAGAGCATCGCCCCTAACATGGGGAAAGGACATTGCAAATGTGTCCATTTGCAGCAGCCGGGCCGTCACCAGCAGACAGAATTCCACACTGTGCCCTGCCGCCAGGCCCCATCCCCACAGGATTTTTCCCGAGTTTCTCATTTACGAGGATCCCTTTGGAAGGCCCGGGAACCCTTAGGTGCGATGAAGTGAGCAACTGTGCTGTGTGTTTGCACTGGAGGCTCTGGACCCTGCGGTTCAGTCCTCTTGGAAGTGTTCAGTGGCAGGAATCCACTCCGTTTCTGCCCACATCACTGCATTCCTGGGATGCCTTTCACAGGCCTCCACTGGATCATCTGACAGCCGCCTGTGAGGTCAATGAACTTTATACATAATTAAACATTCGCAGTTAGGAGAATTCATTTTGTTCCTCCCCGAGAAGCGGAGAGAGAGTACATGTTCTGTTGCCCTCCGTGACCGGAGAAAACGTACGTGGAGTAATCAGGCGAGTTTCACATGATTTAATGCTGAACCGGGGAAGAAAGTGATTGCATCCTCTGCTGGGCCTCACGGAACAGTCACCACCCACACTGTTTATTCAGACTCGGATCCTGGCCATTTGGGGTTTAAGCCAGAAGAATGGCGGGGGGGGGGGGGGGGGGGGGGGGGGGCGGCGTAGGAAGGAATCCATCCCTGGAACGAACGCTTTTGAAACTCTGTATTCTTGATGAAATGCGGCCAAGGATTCTTTTAAAAATCAATTTAAAATCAATTACTGGGATCATATTTTCATTTACAACGGATTGTTAGCAACAGCTAATTTTCTGCGTTTCCAACCAGCTTTGGAGTTGAGGCTGGAATAGGAACAGGGGCGTGTTTTGCCTGGGTATCTGATGCTACCAGCAAACTATGTGTGGGTAATTGGGCAACTCTGACCTTTGACCAGCTTTTCATAGAACAACAAGGAAAGGTGTGAGGAGGCAGGAATCGGGTGAAAACAAGCTGGTGGGGCCGCAGTAAGGGGAAGAAAATGTGCAGGAGGCATACAGTATAATATGGAGAAGAGCAGAAGAACGCTAGAGACAGGACCTCCAGACGGACCTGGAGGATAGGCACCAGGTCCGTCTGTCTGTGCTCGGGATTGCAAAAAATCATCTCAGATATGAGAGCTTGTGTAGGGCTTTTAAAGATCTCCAGAGCAGATTCCAGAACCTCCTTGGTTACCCGCCCTATTATTCGGTAATTCCGACTGGCAGGAAGTTCTTATTCGCAGCCTACACTATGCACGGAGTGCTGTTTTTGGGGAATACGTTATCGATCAGGACCGCCCCAGCCCCCCTCACTGTGTATTACTCCCAGGGTGGGATGGAGCATGGTACTTGTTTAGTTAAATCTACAATCACTTTGACCTTGGTGCCTAACAGTCAGAGGACCCCAAAAGTGGGAACGGTGCTGGGGAGTGGGGCAGAGGAGTAGCATTTATTTCAATGTCCAGGTACCAGGTGCTAGGACTAAGCATTTTGTGTATGTCACCAGGGGGAAAGAAGATAGCTGTGACGCGTCCAGGAGCTGAACCTCAAACCACATGTCGATATAAAATGCCGATGCGCCTCTTGGGTTTTAAAAGAGAAAAGAAACCTGAAAAAAAAACAGAAAGGAAATAGATCCTAGAATTTTCAGTGGCCTTGAGATCATCATCCACCTCCTCAGATTTCAATAAAAAGATCTAAACATCGGAGTGTGTGAGGGACCGACCCCAGGCTGGATCACAGGTCCCATGCCCCCCCCAGCAGCCTGTCCCTCCTTCATAGAAGGCTGTGTTCTGCAGGCGAAGTGATGCTGGAAGTGAGGTCGCTTTTCTCACTTCCTCCGGCCACTTCTTCCTCCTCAGCAGGTGCACAGTGAATAGTCAACTCCTCCGCGAGTAAGTGACAGCTTCATTGAGAAGCGGTCAGATGACCCGGGCAGCCTGGCTTCTTCCCTTTTTATCCAGTTATGTCATTGCTCTTCCTGAGCTGTGGTTTGCACCAGAAGGGAAGAGGTTGTCTCCACCCCTCCACCCCCGCCTCCCCTAAGTTGCATCAAGTTCCCATTTCCTGTTACAAAAATTACTGAATGAGAGGGGCGAGCATCACAATCCCATGATGAGGCTGTAAGCCCTCGGACAATAAACCATGTGCCCAAGTGCCTGCACCTCCCTCACCTCCATCTTGTCAAGTGATAGTAATACCTCTTGCCCTACCTGCCTTGGGGGCTCCGAAAAACAAATGGTGGTATCCACTGACATCTTAAAAATGTGCAAAATGCAGTGACTTTTTAATCATGAAATAGTTCAAGGAAATATAAAGAATAAGATAGCATCTTGTCACGTCTTTATGCCATGTTTGCTTCAGATCTTTGCACCCCAGGTCCATTGCCCCTTCTCCAAGCTTCACAGCATCAGTTTAAATTTGATGCTTGTTCTTACCATGCATGGATTTCATAGTATCCATCGATAATATGTGCTATATTTGAAAATGTTTTAAAACATCATCTTCATAATGTCATTGGGTTTGTGTTCTACATTTTATATGTAAGATATATCTGTACACTGGTTCATCCATGTTCCGTGCTATGTAGTATTCTATCAAGTAAAAGACAGTGAAGTTGTCTTCTAACTTTTTGACAATACGGACAATGCTACAACATGCACATGTTCTTTGCACACATGTGGCCTACTACTCACCTAGGCTCTATGGTCTAGCCTAGTGGTCGGCAAACTGCGGCTCGCGAGCCACATGCGGCTCTTTGGCCCCTTGAGTGTGGCTCTTCCACAAAATACCGACTTCTGCGCATGGGACACGAGGTTTCAGTCGCACTGTATGTGCACGCCTGCACGTGGTATTTTGTGGAAGAACCACACTCAAGGGGCCAAAGAGCCGCATGTGGCTTGCGAGCCGCGGTTTGCCAACCACTGGTCTAGCCTATTGTTTCTGTGCTACAAACCTATTAGCATGTCACTGTACAAAAAAAAATGAGAGCCCTGGTCAGTGTTGCTCAGTGATTAGAGCATCAGCCAGCACACCGAAGTCATGGGTTTGATTCCCGGTCAAGGGCACGCACCTGGGTTGCAAGTTCGATCCCCGCCCCAGTCCAGGTGCATGCAGGAAGCAACCAATTGATGTTTCTACTCTCTCTCTCTTCCCCTGGCTCCCTTCCACTCTCTCTAAAAAATTGAAAAAATATCCTTGGGTGAGAATTAACAAACAAACATAAACCCAACATGAGATAAATCACGCGCTAGAGAAAATGATGTAATGAAGAGATGAGGTAAACATGAGAAGTATGAGGCTCCTGCTGGTGTTACACGGCATACTGTTTTCCAGCAAAGTTTTTTTTTTTTATATAAGTAGGAAGAATACACTCTAAAATATTGATTAAATATATAGTGTCGTAAATACATAAACAAATAACATAGTCATTTATTAATATCATCAAGTGTTATGTACTCTTCATAATTGTGTGTGCTGTACCTTTACACAACTAGCAGGGCAGTAGGTTTGTTTATACTTACATCACTACAAACACGTGAGTAATGTGTTGTGCTATGACATTACTATGGTTACGATGTCACTAGGCAATAGGAATTTTTCAGCTCCATTATACTATGTGGTCTGCCATTGACCGAAACATCATTGTGCAGTGCATGAACATATTGCTAGAATCTAGCTTTAGACTGAATTTATGAAAATACATTCAGGAGTTTTTGTATCTTTTTCTATTTTTGTGTGTCAATTTGGTAACATTTTTCTAGGAGATTTTCCATAGCATCTGTTTTTAGATTTATTGCTTTAGAGAATAGAATACTCATACTTAAAAACCAAACAAAACCCTTTACTATATTCATAGTTATGGCCCTTTTTCATGCCTAATGGTGTTTATTTGTGCTTTCTTTTATTTCTCCTTTTCATTCTTGTTGAATATCTACTTAATTTTTTAGTTTTTTGAAAGATTCAACCTTTATTTTGTTCCTACTCTATATCGTTTCTTTGTTTTTATCTTACTGATTTGTTATTAACTTTATTATCTATTTGTGGGAAAAGATATTTTCTGTTGTCTTTGAGTTTACTTTATTGCTCTTTATGTTCTTAATTTAACATTTTTCTTGTTTTCTGATATTGTATTTAATGCTAAACATTTCTTCTACTGAAATCTAGGGTTTTAATTATTGTTCAGTTCTAAATGCTTTGTTACTTTCATTTGATTTCATATTAACATCTTAGTGTGCTTTTGAAATTTCAAAATGTAACAGGTTTGTAGCTTTGTTATCGATTTCAACTTATATTGTCTTTTGGTCGATGAATGTGGTCTAAATGTTAGTAGTTCTTTGGAAATTGTTGAGACTTGCTCTGTGGCTTAGAAACTGATCAATTTCTATAAATATTTCATGTGTATTCTTTATTTATTGGGTAGAGGATTCTCTTTTCATATCAATTAGATGAAGTTTATAATATAGATTATTTAAATCTATTTTTTGTCATATTATTTTAGCTTGCTCTATTGATTTCTTAGAGCTGTGTATTAAAATCTTTCACTATAGTTTTTGAATTTGTTACTTTCATATAATTAAATATATATATGTATACACACACACATATATATATTTGACACTTTATTGGTAGAAATACAGAATGATTCTTGGTGAAGTATCTTTTTCTCATTAAGCAATGATCCTTTTTATCCCCCCAATACTTTTGGCTATAAAGTCTATTTTATTAGATTCATTCATTCAGTTAAAACAAATGTTTATTGAACATTTATTACTTATAGGGACACATTATTTGAATACATTATTTTATGTTTATCCTTGCTGTGACATGTTTTAGGCTTCTTTCTTTAAGCACCAGGAATTGTACAAAATTCAATCTGAGGACTTCTTTTAACAGATTAGTTAAAGCCATTTACATTTATTATGATTAGTCATATGTTTGGAATTCATTAGGAATCCAAATGTTTTACATATGCCATCCTTTCTCTGTACTTACATTTTTCTTCTTATTCTGTGTTCTGTTAGATTACTTGAGTTTTCCTGCTGATTTCACTTTTCCTTCCTTGTGCCTACTCTTTGCTTCTGTGGTATCAGGCCCCCTGGCCATGGCCACACTCAGGGTACAACCTGAAGCCCTAAAGCCCAGGTGAATGTCTTCGGTGAAGAGCTGTGTAAAAGACAGAGAACCTGGTGGGGAGCTATTTCCCCAAGAAGTTTTCTGAGTTGGATGCTTTTAAAGGAGCTAGATCTCAATGAAGCCAACCTGGGCAACTTGAAGTCCTGGAGCCTGACCCACCCCAGGAGAAAGAGAAGGAGGAGCGGAAGAAACAGAAAAAGGAAGACGAGGATGAAAAGACAGAAGGGAAAGATGAAGGCACAGGTCCTCCTGGTGGCCCACTGAATGGCAAGGAGATCATGGTCCTCTGGCAGCACCTGCAGCTAGGACCAGCAATATCATTGAGCAGTCACCCTAGTCACCACATGGCTGCAGCTCCAGTTACCTCGTATTGAGGATGGGAACAATATTGGAGGGATTCTCCAGGTGAATGTTTGAGCTGATGACCAGCCTTCACACCAAGCTGGAAGGCTTCCACACTCAAATCTGCAAGGATTCCCCTGAGCGGGGCCATGTGGCCAAGCCACCCCATGTGCGCAATTATCAAAAGCTGGTGTGCAAGCTGGATGAGGCAGAGGTTCCAGGACCTTGGCCGATGGCCATGTATATCTGCAACACTTGTGCTGTGGTGTATGACATCATCCTGAAGAACCCTGAGAAGCTCAAGAATCCCAGGGGAGAAACAAAAGGAATGATATATTGAGAACTGTCTCTCATTCAGTGATGGGTTCTATAGGACCTTCTTGCCTCTTCCCAGGGACTCCAGACTTTCCTCCACCTTCTTCCTGCTAAGGTTTCTCCCTCACCTTACCTCCCAGGCACAACAAATATAGTCATACTGTTTAAAAATCTATTACTGTTTTCTACTTGCTTTGCAACGTATGTTTTGTTCTGTTATTGTAGCTGTTACCCTTAATTCTTAAAAATTATATTTGAATAACAAAGTCCAAAATTAAGTTTATCTGTTCTCTTTTTGCTACCCGAATAAAATAATGCAGACTCCTTAAAACACTTTACCCTAGCTTTTCTCTCTTGAGATGACACTATTGAATATTTTATCATCTATCATTTTGTTTCTTTTTTGTTCCCATACAATTTTTTTTTTTACAAATCTACTTTTTTAAATATTTCAAAATAGATGTCATTTTATTTGCATTGTGGTTGAGAGTATGAAATCAGGAACCAAACTGGCTACCTTTGAATCCCGTTTTAATTGTAAATCACTTAGAATGGTGCTGCTGTGCAGTCAAGTACAGGGTAAGCCCCCAATCAATGTTATGATGTGGCTTCTTGGGTTCTGCTCCTCCCTTCTTAGTTCAGATTCCTTCTTACAGAAGTGCATCCTTGAGTAGTTATTTCATCAAGGATTTGGGAGTCTTAAATGATTTCTCTCTGTCTCCATCTGAAAATATCTTTAATTCACCCTCAGTGTTGAGTAATCATTTTCTAGGTATAGAATTTTACCTAGATATTTTTTTTCGTGGGCATTTGAAAGTATTATTTCATTGCCTTTTGATGCCTATTATGAGGTATTGTTAGTGTCAGTCATTCATTTAGAGATATATATGATTTTTCTCTCTAATTACTTTAAATATTTTTTTCTTTGTTTTTGTCTTTGATGATCTGTAGTTTCACCACCGTCTTGTTTGGGATTCAGTATGCCTCTTGAATCTAAGGATTCCCAGTATTCATCAATTCTGAAAAATTCTCAGTCGTAGTCTCTGAACATTGTCTCTCCCTGGATCTCTTTATTTTGTCTTCCTCAGTCCTCTGTTATGTGTATAGTAGATCTTGTGATTCTCTCCTTCCTATCTCTTAACCTTCATATCACCCATGTCTCTATTTTTCTGTGGTCTATTTTTTTTCTTGATTTCTCTTATCCTTTTCATTCATAACCCTCTAAGGTGATCATATGCAAAGTGTTTCTCCAAGTTCTTCATATAAATACATGTACATGTATATTCATAGCAATTAAATAACAGTGTCTTATTTGCAAAAAAAAAAAAATCAAACATACCATATGTATTACTTTGTAACTTGTCTTTCTCTTTTAATAGTACATTAAGGATATCCTTCAAGATAAGTAGATGTCAATTTAACTTATTTTTTAAAAAAATAGCTAAGTAAATTCCATGGTATGGCTGTCCTATAATTTATTCAGCCATATTGGTGAACATTTAGGTAATTTTCAGTTTTGGGTCTCTACAAACACTGCAGACAAAAACATCCTTGTACATATTTACTTGTGTGCTGGTTTCTTAATTTCTGTGGGGACAAATTCTACCCACCCTACCTCCTCTGTCCCACTTCCCAAAGAAATCACTTTTTATAGTTTAGCTTTTTCTTTTGGCATATATACATCTCTACATTTCTAAATAATGTGCATGCTGTTATCTTTTGTTTCATCAATTTTATTCATGATGTCTTAACTTCCTATTAAAATAGATAAAGATTTAGTTTTCTTACATAACTATATCCACTGCTTCCACTCCCCCTTTTGCCCAATATAATTTTATTGCAATTTTTGGTTACATCAGTTGTTAGTATTTTCCCTATGTAAATTGTATGAACAGCTGAACTTTTTATTTTTATGAAGTTAATATCAGTCTTATTTCTCATCTCCTTAGTGTTCTTTGGACTTCCCACAGATTTCCCCTGTATCTTTTATAGGCTCACTGTGCTCTTTCCACAAGGCTGATGGCATCTGTAACCTGTTCGTTCGACCACTCTTTTCTTGGCGATATCCCTTCGAGACTTCCGTTTTCTTTTCATCTGGACTTTTCTCTAGGCCTGGTGCACACCTGTCATGTTGGGATTTCTAGAACTTTCCTTTGCCTTTCTTCTGAGGTGGATCTCCTTTCTTGATTTACTCCACTGTTTGAGGGAGCACAGTCTCCAACAGTCTATCAGAGTGAAAGCCTAAGGCAGTGGTGGCCTTCACTATGTCCTTCTCTGTTTAAAAAAAAAATTTTTTATTGAGTTCAGAGTGAAAGGGAGAGGGAGAGAGATAGAAACATCAATGATGAGAAAGAATCATTGATTGGCTGCCTCCTGCACACCCCCATTGGGGATTGAGCTTGCAACCTGGGCATGTGCCCTGATCGGGAATCTAACCGTGATCTCCTGGTTCATAGGTCGACGCTCAGCTATTGAGCCACACCAGCCAGGCTTGTCCCTTCCGGAAGGACTGGTCTGTGTGCCTGGGGTCCGGTTGTCAGTTCACTTCACCACATCATCCCTCTGCTCTAGTCCTGTGTAGGATCACATACAATTCCCTCTTTTTGTCACTCACTCACTTTTGTGGCTCTCATCTTTCAGTAGCCTAGGAAAAATGGATCCATGAGAAATGCATGCACACTGAGTATCCATAGAGGTCTTTATCCTCTCTTCTCACTTGATGCGTTGCACGAAGAAAATCTAGGTCAAAAACAATTTTCTTCAGAAGTTTGAAGACATTGCTCTATTTTATGCTATCTTCCAGCATTGCTGTTAGAAGGCTAAAAATTCTTCTTGATATTTTGTATCTGACCTTCTTTTTTCTTTCTTTCTCCCTGGAACTTGTAGAATCTTTTTTTCCCCGCCAGGATTCTAAATTTCATGGCAATTTTTTCGTGTGTCTGTTTTCATCTATAGTACTGAGCAATCGTTATGTTCTTTCAGTCAGCCAATATTTGCTTTTCTCTGTTAGTGTCAGTTTTTCTTTCCAGAACTCCTATTGTTTGGGTGTTGTAATTTCTAGACCAGTCCTCTAATTTCCTTATATTTTTCTCTTCTGTTTCCCACCTCTTTATTCTTTTGCTGTCTTTTCAGGCAATTGAAGAAATCTTCAACTTTAATTTCCAACCTGTTTATTGAGTTTTCATTTGTTATCATCTTAATTTTCATCTATAAATAGTTTTGTTTTGTTTTACAAAGCATTCTGTTCTGTTTTCATGTGTGTGACATTTTCTTCGCTTTCTGAAAAATAAATGTTATTCTCTTGAAATTTTCTTCTCCCTTCGTGATCTGTTTCCTCATGCTGCCTTTTTCTTTGTTTTGAGCCCTGTCTTTTCTGTAGGGACCTTCCTTGCATGTCTGCTAATCCTTGGCTGTCTTCTCATATTTAAGAGTGAGGAACTAATAAGTTTATTGAAAGCACTGAGCATGTGTGAGGGGCTTGTCGACTTCGAGCATTGCTGTAAAATAATATGTTCATGCCATTTGTTGGGGAACTCTTCATGTCAACTCCTAAAGCCTCCCACTGGGGAACCTGGAGATTCTCCAGAGAACACTCATCCAAACTCTCCCCTGGAGGGTGGAGGTCTGTGTGTCCCAGTGCTGAGAGCTGAGGTGAGGAATAGACTGGAGGGGTCAGCATTCAGTATGCAATATTCTATTTTGTTTGGTGTATGACATCTCTCAATCCAAGAACCCTATCTCCAGAGTCCAAACCTCTGGTTTTGCCAGTTGGGATAGAAGCTGCTGCCCAGTGGGGTGACGTTATGGAGGAGACATGGGGTCTAGGGATATAACTGGTTCTTGATTTGAGGAAATCAACCAAAATGTAACGTAAGAGTTCCATTTTTACTTGGAACTCTTACGTTACATTTTGGTTGATTTCCTCAAATCTATTTGTCCAGTTCTATCTTGGTGTTACTCTGTTGTCTCACTTTTCCACTGTGCTAATTTCAGGAGTTTTATTTTGTTCTTGTTCAAATCTACTTTTATTTTTTATCTTTTTAGTTCTTAGGATTGTAATTTTTAAAAATATTCCTTTGTGACTGTCCCTCTTGGTACTTTATTCCCCTGTGTGTATGTGCATGTGCATGTGCATGTGCATGTGTATGTGTATGTGCATGTGCTTGCACACAGTGTGTGTTTTGGCAAGTTCATCTTCACAGATTTATTTTCTATGGGAATCTTGTGAGTCCTGACTTGTTGAAATTATTTCTACATAGTGGCCACATATTTGTTGTATCTGGGGATCTAAGGAGTTTCAATGATCCTAGAATTGTGTTTTTGTTCACTTCTTGTCATGGAAGACCCACACCCAAATACACAAATAGTGTAAATTCTGATCCTACAGCTGAATGTGGCTCTTGTTTAGATTTTGTATCCTGAGCTTTGCATATAAGGCAATTTGCTGCTCTTCATCTCTGAGCCAGCGGGCAGAGTATTTTTAGTCCTCTTTTCAAGGGTAGGGTGACTTTTTAAGGCTTTGAGATTTATGAAAGGGGTTCAGTTCCGCCCTCTCCCCACACCCCTCATGCATATCTGTTCAGGGCATTAGCATGTCATCACCACCCTCAGATCCCCAGGGGCATTATTTAGGTCTGAACTCCCTTGGGTACCATGGAATCAACATTTGGTCAAAGCTCTGCCTTCAGTTTTATCTTTCCTCCTGAGGCCCATGCCTCTCTCCTTCCCTTCCTAGCTTAGCTCTGTGATGTTGTCTTAAGCATTTTACATCTTTGTAGTGGGGCTCATAGGATCAGCCCCATGTTTGCCATTTTGCTGGAGATGAACACTTACATCCACTGCTGAGCTAAGCCAAGAACATGCTAAACCAGACCTGGATGTGAATGTAAAGAGTTGGGGACTGGCAGAGATGAAAGGTTCTCAGAGATCACTTCACCCAGCATTGAATATAAGGAAACTGAGGCTCAACACTGATGAAGCCACTTGCCTACAGACATGTGGCCCATTAGTGAAAATCTGGGGTTAGAGCTCAAAACATGGCCCCTTTTTTTCTCACCATGTCACAGGATTGAGCGCTGTCATCTGGCAGCTAGCACCTGTCTGGTTGTAGGACACCTCGACCTGGTGACTGTTGTGCCTTCAGTCCTTGCGAGATTTGGGGAAAGCCACACAGACCATTTGTGTTTGTTTTGTCTTATTTTTATCTTCTGGAATATAAAGCAATAATGCTCGTAGAATCACTTAAGTGGTGTTTATTCCTAGCTCAGTGTTCTTTGTTTTCTATTTTCATTTTTTCAAAGAAAAATATCTTTCCCTCTTCTTTCTTTCTTTCTTTCTTTTCCTTCCTTTAAGGCTCAGTTGAGGCTCCATGATTTTCCAGAAAGCTTCCCTGAAGCCTGAGCCCATAGAGGGTTTTCTCCTTCTTTAACTCCTTTTGAAATGGTCACTTAACCACGACACTGGCCCTGTGTTATGAAGGTAGCTGACCCTGTTTAATGATTGAATGTGTAAGTGGTTTAGCTCCCCGGCTACACTGTAAGTGCCAGTTTGCAGAAGCCATGCTGATGCCATCTAGACCATTTCCCAAAGTGTTTTTCTTGATTAATTGATGAGGAAACAACTTAGAGGAAATATGTTCTCTGAGATAGAGCCTGGGCTTGGTGTCAGGAAGCCTGGATTCTGCCACGTTTCTCAGCCTCTGCTCCCTGGTGGATTTGAGCACAGGGTCTTCCCTTGCATGGGTGGGCCGTGGAGTGGGACACTACCCCTGGATAGACTGGTCATGTAATTTATCACTCAAACCGGGGCAGTTATGAGAGTGAAGAGGGCACTATTAATAATGTGGCAGGGACAACAGGTGTAAACCGGGACTCTCCCTGACAAGCCAGGACATGTGGTCACCTTATGTCATACATCACCTTGAGCTCTTCAGAAAAATTTGCACAGCTGTTATCCAAATACCAACCTTTAAACAAAAAAAGTTATCATCTCTTCCAAAAGTTTTCATCCACCAGCAATCAAAAGTTTAGTTTTCCCAGACATTTGAGTTTTCTTGGCTATTCCCATGGTTTTAAATGCTCATGATAACTGAAGTTAAAGTAAATTATGAGGTTGGGAGTTAGTACTGCTAAGAGGCGAACGCCTTTATTTTCCACATTAACCTGGAGGGAAGGCACAGCCCTGATTTCCAGAGCCTGGGCCTTCTTTTCTTGGTGCTTTCTGAAACAGGGATCTTGCTGCTAGGATGTCCAGTGACGAAGGGAAGATCTGGGAATGATTGCTGATCCACGAGACTGGACGCCTTCATATAATGCTGTGTTTGGTGGCTTAGCATAATCAGGTGAGGTAGGTCTTTAAAAGGATGCATTCTAAGCACACGCTCACGAGCTGGCTTCCTTCTGCAGCTCCTAGCAGAGTTGTCTGTACCTATTAGACATATAAATGTTTGTTGGAAGACGATGGTTGCTAGTAAATTCACTTACCAGTGCTAGTAAACTTCAGTTCAGCTTATGCTTAGGGAGTGCTACAGTGGTTGGGGCATGATGTTGGAATGCAAAGAGGAGCAGATAGGATCTCTACCCTCCAGGATTTTATGATCTAGAGGCAGCTCAGAGCTGTAAACAATAAAATCTGACAAATGCAAAAGAAAGAACAATCAGTTTTGACAGGGAAGGGGGGTAGTTCGCTGGCATTTGAGCAAGCTTCGAAAAGTAGGATTTCATTCTAGGACAGAGGTGGGAGGAGGCCTCTGTACACAGTGGGAACCTGCTCAAAAAACCCTCTAACAAATGCTTGGTGTGTTTGGGGAACCAGAAGTCCCATGTGTTTGGAAGATAAGCTTCAATAGATGATGGATGGGAAAGGAGGAAGTCTTTTAATGTCAAACTAGGGAACTCGAGTTATATTGTGTAGACAACAGGGATCACATGAAGTTTTGGGTGTGTACAGTGATATCAACCGACTCACGTGTTAGAAGATACTCACACAGCAGGAGGCCAACTGTGAAGAGGATATGAAGACAGAGGGATAAAAAGGAGGAGCCAGACATGAGATGCAGGATTGGCAGTTGCTTGGAGGAAGAGTTGAGGAGGAAGGAAGAACCAAACACGACACCAAGAAGCTGAGTAAATGGTGACACCGCGAAAAGAAAGCAGGAGAAGAGCAGAATTCAATGGGCAGGAAAGTTTTTTTTACCTCATCTTATTACAAGGGCCACTCTTGATATCTAGGGAGGTGTGTGAAGCGATTGAGTGAAAAATTTGAGGGGAAATACCTTGAACAGTGCTTTGCCTAAAGTAGGTGTTCAATAAGCACTAAATTGAGAGAAGGAAGAAAAGAAAGGGAGTGAGCAGCTTTTGCTCTGACCACACTGTGCCATGACAGGGGGAGATTGTTATGGTTTTAGGGGATCAGGTGGAAGTCATTCACTGGGGCTATTTCTGCCAACAAACTTGCTAATTATTTCATGTTAATCACATGCACAAGTCAGGAGAGGACCCAGAAAGAATGAAAGGCCAGAATTTGTTGTTGTCAGACAGAGGAGAGTTTTGAGCCAAGCTTGGAGGAAGACAGAATTGGGGCGATGAAGAGGGCATACTGAGTCAGGGGGCCTAGCTGTGGAGAAGGAAAGAGGGCAGGAGCCAGCATATAGGGAACAAGAGGGACGCCGATGACCTTGGACATAGATTTGCCTGTGGAGAAATGTCATGAGAGGCGAAGGGGGGCATCTGGAGGAGGGTGTTGCTTACTTTCTGACAATCATATCCTGAAACTCTATCAGGAGAACCCTGCTTCCAACCCAGTTCCTCCTGAAGTTTTTCTGACCTTTGTGTGATTAAGAAACCAAGTCATGATGACTCTTTCTGAGAAGCCATTTCAGGAAAACACTCAATAAATCCTTTTGTTGGAGGTACTGGCCAGTAACTTTGTCTTACAAAATGCCTTTTGCTTGCTTTGCCTAAGTCTTTGATTATTGGGTAAACATCTCAGTTTCGTGATTACGTGGTGTTTAGATGGCAATGCATGAATTGCATTACTAAAATTGTTTGCCTTCAGTTGCATTACATCTGCTCCAGGAATGCCAGAACACATAAACACAGCTTATTTAGTAAACTACCTCCGTTGGAGCCTCTGAGAGGGGGGAGGTGTAAAATCTGGCAGTTGGCATCCCATCCCATCTTGAACCAGACTCTTGAAGCCGGGAAGGTCTTTGGAAGTGTCTGTGCCCCCCTCTGTCAGCACAGAGCCACCCATCCTCTTCCTGAATACTTCTAATGAAGGGGAGTTCTCAGAATGCGACAGCTTTCAGGAAAAGGCAAACCACAATTAAATAGAAACATTTCATTTCTCCTAACATTGATCATAAGCTTGCTCTGTTGACTGCAGTAGAAAATGAATGCAAGCCAGAAGTTACCTGGGAATGTTTTTCTTTGATCTGCAAAATCCCAGTGGGGTTGTGTGTGTGTGTGTGTGTGTGTGTGTGTGTGTGTGTGTGATTCAACGCTTGTCAAGGATGTATGTCCTTTTTGTGTGGAGGAAAGTTTTTTTTACCTCATTTATCACATAATTTCTCTTCATCTTCAGTGGTTTCCACTGCTTTTGTCTTTCTCCTTGAGTCCTGCAGCTTTCCCGAACATGGCTTCCAAGAGGTGGCTGCATTTGGAGGCTTGATCGTGAAATCGGGCCAGTTTCTAAAACAATTACAGCTCTCTGTAATCTTGGTGTCAAATCAACTGACTTTGACATTTATAAACCTTACAAGGGCCACTGAGAGTTAGCAACTCTTCTTCAGCAATGTTTCACTCACTCATTCCTTCAGTTAGCGAACATCTGCGGTCCACCCATTCCTTCCATTTCTACCAGGTCCTCCTTGTTTGGGGCCATTATCAACTCCCATTGACACCATTGCTTCAGAAACGGTTTTTAATCTCCTAAAATGCCACCTTGATGACTACCCCTTCCCACTGAGGAGCCTTCATGGCATAGTTTTTAAAATAATACTTTTGTTCTGATTACAAAAACATGGTTTTTTTTTTTGCATAACATCTGGAAAATAGAGAAAATAAAATAGAAGAGGGGGATAGTGGGAAGTGGAGGAGGGTTTGGGGGGATAAATGGTGGTGGACGAAGACTTGACTTAGGGTGGTGAACACACAATGCAGCGTACAGATGATGTCTAGTAGAATTGTGCACCGGAAACCTGTATAATTTTATTAACCCCCATAAATTTAATGAAAAGGCACCAAAAAAAAAAAAAAAAAAGAAAGAAAGAAGAAGAAATCATTCATAATTCACCACCAGAAAGAAAAGCCCAGCCTGCTGTTATGAGTTGGTATACAGCCTGCAAGTCGTCTGCCCGTCCCTGCCCGTCCCTGCCCGTCCCTGCCGGGCAGTGAGAACCTCCCCACTCTGGTCCCAGCCTGGCTTTACAAGTCCAGTCTCTCTGCTTGCTTTCTCTCTGGGACCTGGAATGCCTTGCATAGGGCTTTTCATCTTTCCCCCTCAGTGAATTTTTTTCTAATTATAGAAATAATACATGTGGTTGTAAATATTTTAAAAATACATATCAGGAATAAAGTGAAAATTATGTTTAAAAACATCTCAACACCCTGAAATAAAAACCATTGACATTTTGTAGACCATCCTGTCATCATCTGTTTATATACATGTGCCTAAGTAAACACACATGATTTCCGATAAGTGAGATCATAGTGTCCATGTGGTTTTTATGGTTGACATGTTCTTTCATTTTCACTTATTTCTTTCCTCCTGCTCCCTTCTTTCCCTCCACCCTAATCCCTCTCCCCGTGATGCCAGTGTTATCAACCTTGTATACCCTTCCATGCTTAATACACATTCAAATAATTGTATCAAACATTTAGATACATAGATATAGATACAGCTATTCACATAGATGTGTTTTGTCATTGTTTTATAAACAATTAGACCATAGGTCCCTGTCTGCATCTTGCTTTTTTCTCACTTGGTGATTCATTGTTGAAATTCCTGCATTTTCCTTTTCATGCCTGTGTATTATTTCTTCCATGATTAGCGTAGCTTATTACATGATTTTACTATAAACAATAGTGAATATCCCTCTGCTCGTGTGGGCATGAGATGGCTTGATCAATGGTGGTATTTTTAAATTTGAATAGATATTACAAGATTGTGGGGACAGCAACTTCTGTACTCACCAGCAGTGTATAAAAGAACCTTTCTTGGTGTCCTGCTTTGTGGCTGTGGCATTGTCATAGCCAAGGACCAGTGGTTCTAAATTATAGGGGAGCATGGGAGCAGGTCCTTTTGAAAACCCCAAACTTCAAGAGAGAGATATGGGGCCATAATTAGACCATCATGGTTATATATAACACACACACACATATACTAGTATATAGTATATATGATAATTCATTAAGAGGAGATCATGCTTTGCTAGAGTTGGGTTCTGGGGAAGTAGTATTTATAGAAATGAACCCTTAGCCTGAAGTGTTACTTTATTTTTAGGATGATTTTTTTTTTTTTTTTTTACCTGACATTATTTGGTTAGCATGGCATTTCCCTTTTGGCTTTAATTTGCTTCTTTACAGTTTTTGTCAGAACTCAGTAAAACACATCACACACAACCTCTGAACATTTGAGTCAACCTTGAAACTACGCAAATGGATGGATGTCAAGATGAGATCTGACTGAGAGTTCCCATGAGCATGGTTTATGCTTTAGATGCTTTTAAAATACCTGTTGATATGGAGTTCAAAGTTCAGGAACATGTGGAAGGATTGGATCTTGCACACCATCTCCTGATGTAGGGGTGTTTGTCTCACCCCCTCTCCTCTGAGATGGCAGCACAGTCCCATTCCCTAAGTCTCAGACCCTCTGGGGCTTTCTGCCTGCATCCTGGCTGCCAATATCTGCCACCGCTTGTTGTCCTTCTCGCTTTCTCTCTTCTTTATCCCTTCTGCCCCTCCCTTTCATTTCTCCATATCACTCAGCTTTCCACAAAGAGGCTTGCTTGTCTTTGGAGCCATTGAGATTGCACTGTGGGGCCAGCAAGCCCATCTCCGGTGCTACAATGTGTGCAATCTCAAGGTCGTTGGCCTATCTTAGCTATTTTTAAACAAATATTTTTTTTTTATTGATTTCAGAGAAGAAGGGAAAGGCAGAGAGAGATAGAAACATAAATGATGAGAGAGAATCATCGATTGGCTGCCTCCTGCATGCCCCACACTGGGGATTGAGCCCACAACCTGGGCATGTGCCCTGACCGGGAATTGAACCGTGACCTAGGTCAATGCTCAACCACTGAGCCATGCCGGCTGGACCGGCTTAGCTATTTTCATCCCTAATTTTCCTGTTGATAGGCTCTCCACTGGACAGACATGCTTCTCCCGGGACCCCCTCTAATTTTTTTTATCTGACATCATATTGGGACCTTGAGTCCCCGAGAGCCTGAGGCTTCCCTGTACTTTGAAATGGAAATGGATTGCATCTCTGAGAGCTCTGACGGCCTGCTCTCCTAAGAAATGCTGGCTGTGCTGTCCACCAAGGAAAGAACCTCTTGGTTATTATGGGTTGTCAGAGCTGTATGGAGAGCAAGTGAGGTCATCTGGAATATAGTTTCATCATTTTTCAATATATCCTCAATGTCAGGGAAAGTCATGGGTAGGATCCTGGCCTTAACTCCTTGAATTCTGAACTGACTCACATTTGTGGATCAGGCAGAGCCTAAACATTGTTTGATACAGTTCGTGTGTGGTTTAATATGTACAACTTGTCTGAACGCAGTAGCTCTGTGGTTTACCTTTTACTGAGAACTGCTTTTATTTTTTTCCCCTTTTCTAAGAAAACACTAGTTTCCTAAACTAAAGCCTTTCTCGTGAGTTCATCGGCAGTGAGGGGTGTTGTGTGAGGACCTGTTGGTGATAATAACATCAAACAATCGCCCGATTCAGGTGACTTTAACACAAGTCATATTGACTAAAATAGTATTAAACATGTGACGCTGGCGTGTGATATTTGAATATTTGCCAAGGAAAGCACCCCAGCCGCTGTGACTCGCTGTAAGAGTGAGAGATTGGCCTGTTTTACTGTTTTGACATATTTTTATTTAAGAATCTGAAACCAACCTTTACAGTTTGGGGAGGGAGTGTAACATATACAGTCAGCATGGATCTGTTTACCTGCTTTTTCTTTTCACTGCCTGTAAGAATTCAGGCCGCTTAGTCCTACTCAAGAGCGATGTACAAATGAGGGGAGTGGATCTTAACAGGTCTGAAATTCCCATATGTTGTTTCTCCCTCACAGCCCCTTCCTGCAGTTCCTTTCCGTACTTTTTCATCCGTATAAGGCGGGGGTCCTCAAACTACGGCCCGCGGGCCACGCGCAAATACAAATATTGTATTTGTTCCCGTTTTGTTTTTTCACTTCAAAATAAGATATGTGCAGTGTGCATAGGAATTTGTTCATAGTTTTTTTTTTTTAAACTATAGTCCGGCCCTCCAACGGTCTGAGGGACAGTGAACTGGCCCCCTGTTTAAAAAGTTTGAGGACCCCTGATATAAGGTAATGACATATATTTGATAAACTTTGGAATCCAGATCCGTACCTGGGTCCCAGGTGTGGCTCATGGCCACTTATTACCAGGAGAGTCATTTGTCTAGCCTGGCTTTTCTAATCCCCAAAACGGCACACCCTACTTCGCGTGGCCATTCCAAGCCTCTC
This sequence comes from Myotis myotis, assembly GCF_014108235.1. Lineage (NCBI taxonomy): Eukaryota > Metazoa > Chordata > Mammalia > Chiroptera > Vespertilionidae > Myotis > Myotis myotis. The sequence continues at coordinate 49,588,672 of NW_023416401.1, forward strand.
ACTGTCCTTCCTTTCTTCCTTTCTTTTGGAATAACTCAGAATTTTCAAAACTATTAAGTGCACTATTTTTAGGGCCACTTAGGAGTTGTCCCTAACAATAGAGAGCAACTAGAAATGTCATATTCTACCAGTGTATTCATTAAAATCCCCCCCACCCAAAGCAAACAGATTACATTTCTGGTAAAACTTGATTGCATTGGGATAAAACTTGTGGGAGGACAGGATAGTCACAGGAGATGCACCCCCTGATTTTCATGATCAGAGAGCTTCCCCCGGTGCCGCTGTCAGAGGGGTCTTGGCATAGCGGGCTCTGCTGAGTGAGCCATTAGCTGTGTAAAGACAGAGATGACAAACAAGTGAGAACAAGGCCAGAAGCCACGCTGTGAAGTGCCTATTTCACCGGACATGTCTGAGGGACTCAAGTAAGGCCAGACACTCTACAATACAACATAGAAAGTGTTCCATCAAAGGGAATTTAAGTTAAAGGTTAACAGTGACCACTTAAAAAACAGAGATGGCTTAAAACTGGAAATAAAGGATCCCACACCGAGATTCCTGTGGGCATGAGTCAAGATGCAGGTTGAGTCAAAAGAAAACAAGAGCAGTCACTCTCGAGAGGCAGTTTTCTGAAAGCTTTGGAAAGACTCGAAGAAAGGGGTCACAAAATGACGAGGGGACACAGGGAGAACAGAGCAACATCTGAGCATAAAACTTGATATTTGGGGCCAGGTGAATGAAGTCAAGAGAGGGTTGGAGATTGGGAACTGGGTCAGAAACAATGAGATCACGGGTGAGACGGAGCCTGTGGGCTCTGAGCAGTGACAGGAGGGGCCAAATCTTCAAAGATTTGTGGGAAGCCACGGATTTCTTTAGTGGAGTCCTGCAGAAGTGAATGGCAAGAAAATAAAAAACTTGACCCGCTGTATGAATGGCATGGTGTGTGTGTGTGGCGGGGAGGGAGGGGGGGGATGAACTGAAAGGAAAATAGAAGCCTTATGGGCAAGATAAGCCCATTCGGAGACATATGACTGAACTGAAACCCAGATAAAATAATTATCTTGTAATCCCGTGTCTTTCTTTAGGAGTTCGGTTTCTTTGTAATTCATTCACAAAAGAGCAAAAGGCATTTAAATGAATATATTTGCTCATAGAATTGTGGCTGGAAACTAATTGCTGATGAGGATGTTATAAATTAAGGAAGTTTTAAGCAGACATACTTGGAATGCATGACTTGGGAATGAAATTTTAAGCCAGCAATCAGATAATAAAGACTCGGTGCTAATCTTACAGTGACTATTTTGTAAGGAGTAAAAGATTATTCTTCCTTGGGCCTGAAGCCTTCCCCTACTAAGGCCTCCACAAACCACCTCTCCCTCTTGTCTCGTTGGAGTAATCCAGGCCCTTCCAGGGATCCCCAGCCTTCTAGTTCTAGAACCTTCACTGCCCACAAGTGTACATAAGTCTCTGAAATCCTGGGGGGAAATTGACTTTAATTCTGCTGCTCCTTTGGACGGCCTTCACGTCTCCTCCCCATGTTTTTAAGCTTCTTAAAAGCTGGTGATCTCTCTCTAACCCGCTTCTTCACGCCCCTCCCTCCCCTACCCCGCCAGGGGCCTTCTGTTTCTGTCATCTAATAAAACAGCTGTTTTATAGGGGATTACACACCAATTTCCGAGGACCTCCAGAGCCATGCTGTTTTCCTCTTCTGTAGCAGTTGGAACCCGGGGCAACGTCTCTCTTTAAACACTAGGCCTTCTCGCTTCCATTACACAAGCCTGATTCTGCCTCTGATCTTGCCAACCAGCCCAGCTCTGTCCAACTCACCAGCTTTTCTTTGTGCTCCCACTGGGGTCAGTCCAGACGTCTGTCCCCACGCAAGCCTAATACTCATCTATCTCTTTTCTCTCTCCTGAGGATCTCATTGACTTCCTCTAAACCTTTTTTACTTGTATGCAGGTTGTTCCAAAGCCCTCAACTCCATACCTGAGAGCTCTCTTATTTCCATCGCATATTCCCAACTCCCTGCTGGTCACATCCATGTGATAATCCACCACCAGGTTGAACTTGGCTCTGCCTCTTCCTCCCCCAAACCAAGCCCTCCTAGAATCTGGTAATGTGGACACCTCATCCTGGTTCCCATATCTCAGTCACGTTTGGTTCCATCTTCTCTTTTTTTTTTCTTTTTTAAAATAGCTTTTTAAATTGATTTGAGAGAGAGAGAGAGAGAGAGAGAGAGAGAGAGAGATTTGTTGTTTCACTTATTTATGCTCTCATTGGTTGATTCTTGTATGTGCTCTGACTAGGGATTGAACCTGCAACCTTGGCATATGGGGACAATGCTCTAACCAACTGAGCTACCCACCCAGGGCTTACTTTTTTCTATATCCAAACACAAATACCTCATTTTCTTCCACTGAAATTCTGTGCTCCTGATGCAATAGATGGGCAAGTGAAATAGATGGTCAGTCTACTAAATTCTTACTTGATCTGTGTAGTCAGAAGAATTCTAAACCAAGTGAACATAAGCTTAACTTGGATCCTAAAGACAGAGAGTCATGGACCCTCAATCAATTCCCAGACCTGAGTCAATTTACAGACCCAAAACACATTGAATGAGGGGAAGACCGGGTTCCCTTGAGGGAGGACCCTGCTACACTGTTGACATTTATGCTATTAATCTTTCTCCCAGCCTTTCACCAGGGTGATGGACACTGGGGCAGAGGAAACAGACCTCTCAGGGATTACTGGACTGAACTGACACTAATTCCGAGACCAAACGTCACTGTGAGCCCCCAGGCAGAGCAGGGACTGATGGAGGTTATCTGGAGGTTTAGCTCCACCGTGGGTCCATTCCCTCGACACTCTGTGCAAGCCGATGGGGCTGGCCGTGACCTGCTGCTGGGGCCTCCTGCGAGCTCCTGTCCTCCCTCTGTGACCTTTGTATTCCCTGGTCCCAGTTCTCAGGAAGAGGCTGGCCTGCCCAAGTCCGTTCATTCAAATGCTCCACAAGGACCCTCCCCGCTCCCCAGCCTCCTTGGCTGCAAGTCTTCAACCCAGTTCTCTATCCTGTACCCTCCTCACCCCAAGACAGAGTCCCCCGAAATGGCATGCTTTCCTTCTCCTCGACTTTGCCTTTACTCACGCTGTTTCCTGCGCCTGGTATTTGTTTTTGGCTCCCTTCTCTGGAGTTGCATGGTGCCCGTTTTTAGCACAAATATACATTGTCCCCTTGTAAAACCATATTTCTCCACTTCAGCTCTGAACAGCCAGGGAAATGAGCAGAAAAGCGTGGGTGGACTAATTCACCAGTCTTGGGGGAAAAGCGGGGTCCTTCGAGGAGTGGGCTGTTAACAATCTTCATAAACAAAAGATAGCCTTGTTTGCACTGGTTCTTCCGAGTCAGCATTTTGTAAACCTGCCCAAGGTGAAAGTGAGTGCTTTGTGTTAAAAAAAAAATCATATGGGGAGCAGAGAAACAAGAACTGCTCACTTTGTTTAACGGGTGAGTCTATTCCACGACAGGTGGCCTCTCAACTTGCACAAATAAGGCAGAATTGCCTGGCGGATGCCTGTTGGCAGAGCAGAAGGCATAATGGCCCAGTGGCGGGACCAGGAGCAGGTGGGGATATTGACTTAGATCTTCAGTTCTCCTTGTAGAGAATCCCTCTAATCAAGTACCTTCGCTTCGTGTGAAATAAACTGCCAGTGTCTACGAATATCTTTTTTTTTTTTTAAGGTAATTCCCATGTCAGTTTCTCCTTTTTCCAAAGTTGAGGTTAGAATAACCCGACAGTATCAAGGAAGTTTGTGCAAGTTTGAATATTCCAAGTTTCCTTTCAGACTGGTATTCAAAGTTTCCAGTCTCACAGTCGAACTTAAATTGAAAATGTGATAAATCCCGGGGATTTGTTTCACACTAAATAGGGCAACATCACCCTGGTGGTGTGTGCAGATGCTATGTCCAGGCAGAGCTCCTGTGACTGGTCACCCGCCCAGCTCTCTGGTGACCCCGAAGGCGGGAGCCCTCACTGTGACCCTTGGCTTTCAGATCTTGCCATTCTCCCACAGCTTTAGCCCCTCACCATCTGAATTCTCCTTTGATGTGTGTGGTGTGGTTCTGCCACTGTTTTCTCCCCACTTCTCTGAGGACTGCATTTCCATGTCCCCTACAAACAATCAGAAAGCATTTATGTAGCACCTACTGGGTGCTCAGTTGCATGGATCTACACAAAGATGAATGGGACAGGCCCTGCCCTTTAGCGACCCTGCCTCCCCCCATGCTGACATCATCGCCTCTCCATGCCTCTCCCTCCTCCACCGTCATGCTGGGCCCTCAGAGCTGGGATGGCCATCCGAGAGGAGGTCCCTGAGCCATTCATTTGTCCTCTCCTCTATGCCCTTGCTTCTTCAAAAAGGCTATTTTTCTTCATGGCTTCAATGATAAAACTATATCCCAAGTCCTATTTTCTTATCTGTTTAGTACTCAATTTCCTCTTGTTTTCTCCAGAATTCAACATGTCCTGAGAGTGAGCCAACCAGCTCCCAGTGAGCGCACTCTGCCTCTGACAGGAGTGGTGCCATTTTCCTTTTCTCCTGGGTCATCTTCCCCTTTCTTCTCTGTGACCAGGAATCAGCATTCAGGCTTCCTCCACCTGCTCACGGATTCCCTCCTCCACCATTCACACTGTCTCCATTCTACCTGGTCCTGATGGCTGCACACCTGCCTTGCCCTTCAGTGAGCTCTGCAGATCCAAGCCAATATTCTCTTCTTTAAATCCCATCTTATGGATGTCCCCCTTGCTAAGCGGCACAGGTGATATCTTACTCTTTTATCTCTCTGAGTTAGACAGCATCTAACCCAGCTCTGCACATAGAAGGCACATAGCCAATGCTTGTTGATCTGTTGTGGCAAAAGCATGCCTAGATTTTACATTGTCAACCTCAGCTTTCCTCCTACCTTTCTTTCCCTTGCAGAACCTCCCAATGTTGACCTATGGCTCCACTGCCATAGCTATTGGGGGGTAGGAGAGCAGCATTGCAGAGAACAGTGCAGCAGATAAAAAAAACCTGTGAAATGAAATCTGGGGCAAGGTAAGGAATAGGAATGATTTGATATGGGAGAGACTAAGATGGTGGGAGCTTATAGGGGGGAGATGCCCTGCCTCTGTTGAGACAATTGTGTCCACACCCTTAGTTTCAACCCTTACTCATACATGTCCTTTAATAATAAGTACTTTACCTCCTACCTCGTCATCGTCCATGGTGTTGTGTTCATGGAGCCCCGACAGAGTGCCAAGACTGTGATGCTGCCCAGTGGCTCAGTACAGGACGCACAAGGGTTGGGATGGCTCTGAACACTGGCCCAGCACATCCTGGAGCAGTGGTTCTCAACCTGTGGGTTGCGACCCCTTTGGGGGTCGAACGACCCTTTCACAGGGGTCGCCTAAGACCGTCGGAAAACACATATATAATTACATATTGTTTTTGTGATTAATCACTATGCTTTAATTATATTCAATTTGTAACAATGAAAATACATCCTGCATATCAGATATTTACATTATGATTCATAACTGTAGCAAAATTACAGTTATGAAGTAGCAACGAAAATAGTTTTATGGTTGGGGGTCACCACAACATGAGGAACTGTATTAAAGGGTCGCAGCATTAGGAAGGTTGAGAACCACTGTCCTGGAGGGAGGGATGAGGACACAGTTATGGAGGTGACCCAGACTTCTTCCTCGAAGAGATTATACTTCCCCAGGGATCAGACCTGGAGACAGTGAACTATAATAGAAGGGGAAGCGGGTGGGGCACAGTGAGAAGGGTACAGGTTCAAAGTAAGTGAGGATTTCCAGCGAGAATTGTCAAACCCCGAAATGGGTTACAGAGAAAGCTGTGGTCTCCTCTTTCGTAGAAATGCTGAAGTCACAACAGAAAAAGTACACCATGGCCTGAGTGCCGAGTTCTTCGGGGCCCTGAGGGTCGGACAGGGAGCATCCAGCTCTCCATTCCCACAGCCCCGCTTATCTTGATCCCCAGCCTACTTTGCAGAGTTACTTTGCTACAGGCTGTTGGTTACTCAACTACAGAAGTGAAATTTGTTACTTATGAGAAATAATAAAAGATCTTTCTTTTTCTAGACTTCCTCTAGTCAAATGGGTGTTGTTGTTGTCTTTCTAAATGGGGGTTTGCTTAGCTTTTTTCCCCTTTCGTGGCATTCAAATTTAGCTTTTGTATGTGCTGTGCCCAGCAGATCTAAGTATATATGTGAGAGACGCAAGACCTAACTCATACTAAATGCTTACCATTTCCCTCAAAGATGGTGTGTGGAGTGTGTGAACAGATTGAAGAAGTTAGGCTGTTGAAGATTTCATATAACTCACCAGCATTAACAATGGAGACATTTAGTGGTGTCAGAATGTTATTTATTTCTTTGACTCAACAACCATTTCTTTATTGAGTACTTACTGTACCTGCACTATGCTTATCAGTTGCAGAAGGCACAAAAAAAAATGCATGAGATGTGGTCTCTGCTTGCAGAGCACTTACAATCTATCAGGGGAAGTAAAAGGTGTGTGCAAATAACCATACACATTGCAAAGGAAGGATTATTTGTGTTCAAAGGAAGACAATTAGGAAGGATGGCATCATGGTAGGATGATAATCAATGTGAAATTCTTATTTAAGCTTTGTCATTTCTATCTTGGCTTAGCCTGGTTTTTCACTTTTTAAATAAATTATTATTTCTGAATAGGTAATATATTCACATGGTTTATATACTGAAACAATTTAGAAAGATATATATTGATAATTCTCACTTCCACCTGTGTCCCCATCTATCCAATTCACTACCCCATTATCCATTGAAACAAGTGACTATGTATGTTAATTTCTTGAGTATATATCCAGTGTCTCTTCATAATATATATATATATATATATATATATATATATATATATATATATTAAACAAAAGGCAGTATACTACTGGTCTTGCTCTTCACTTGGCCTATTAATTTGACGCTTTATCTTGGAGACCTTAGCATGGGAATCCATAGAGTGCATCTTTTTTCTTTCTTCAGGGGTAGGATACTATGTTTATCTATTGCTGCACAACAAACTGCTTCATATGTTAGAGGCTTAAACAACAGTGATTTTATTTATTCACACGCCTGGGTTGAGCTCTTTGGATGGGGTCAGCTGAGTCGTTTTGCATGGATTTACTCATGAATGATGCCACTTGATAGCTTGGCTGGGGCCAGGTGACCCACCATGGCGTCATTCACTTATCAGTTGTAGATTCTGGCTGCTAGCTGGAATTTGTATCTCCAGGAGACTAGCCCAAGCTTCCTCACATGGTGACTGGATTCCAAAAGCAGACAGGGATTATGCCCCGATCCTGAAGGGCAATGGAGTCTCTGCTTGCATCACGTTGGCTAATGTTTCATAACTAAATTGGGTCACAAGGAGTCAGTGTGGGCAGCACCTCCACGAGGGAGTGAGCCATTCATCAGAGGTCACTACGTAACTATCTTCTACACATGAACTACCTGTTGATGGCCACCTGGTTATTTCCAGTCTTTTGCTATTACAGACAATGTCTCAATGGACAACCTTGTTCAGTAGTCAGTAACTTGTGAGCAGGATAAATGACCGGAAGTGTGCTGCTGGGGCAAAGGGTAAATGCTTTTAAAATGATCTATCTTGTCTATTTCTGTGGTGCCACTTCTCTGGTTATTTTAAGCTTGTGTTCTTCTGTCACTTGTGTAGGAGCTTTGAAAATGTGTAGGTAGTTTAGATAAGAAATGCATCTAAACTGAATTCATTAGAAACTTATCCCTAAAATAACCAAAAGACAAAATACTAGAAATCAAATAATTTTGAATAAAGTGACATGCATCATTTTGAATAAATATGTCTATTATAGAAATCCTTACATTTCTATTGTGTTTATAGCATAGAAACAGTTTATGTATAGTGTGTCACTTAATTCTCACAACAGTTTTATACATTGAAGGTATATTGGCCCCACTTTATTTATATATGTAAAGTGTGTGTGTGTTTGTGTGTGTGTGTATGCGCATTTTTTAAGACTTAGAGAAGTTTCATAACTTTTCCCAACTAGCAGGTTAGAGCCAGATGTGCACCCAGTCTGTGACAACAAACTTGACCTCTTTCCATAACTACATTTCATTAGTAGGGACTGTGTCTTACATCTTAGCTTCAAATGACATTATTTTGCTCTGCTTGCTAGTTGCCACATTCAGACAGCACAATCCCATGTGATATCTTCTCAGGAGGCTCTTTTTTAACCATTAGGAATAGTTCATTTATTTCTAAATACTTGCGGCACGTCCCTCAAGTTTTATCTTGTTCTTTGTGTGACATCGCTGTTCAAGTTGAGAGCTCTGTTTCCTGATCTCAGTCACTAATAAATCTTGAAAGAGGGATTCTCTTGATGCTCTAGGCTTGCTTCCAGTGCTTGGGAAAGAGGAGTTATTTTTAAATAAAACCATGTCTTGGTCCCCCTGCAGTGGACATGGAAGGCAGACTGTTGTTTTTTCATTCACACTCAGACATTGTCATACGGGCTTGGTCATGGCAAAGTGGGCCCGCGGACACACCACCCGCTTCCCTGAAGCATGATTGATTAGCAAAGCTGTTCTGCCCAAGGGCAACCTGTTTGCCTGAGCCCGCATGGTGACAGGGCCAACATGCACAGATTTTAAAACAAGTTTCTCATCCCCGGGCTGCAGGCTGCTGGCCAGGACGCTTGTTCTTGAGGGAGGAGGGAGGATCCACTTTGGGGAGCAAGGATCAGGAATCACCCCGCCTTCTAGAATCCCCCAATCTGGCAGCGCAGGCCCATGTAGCTCTTGGAGAGAGAGCTCCTGATGGTGTTGGTGCCATGAAATCCAGGCTGTGGAGGAAATGGGGAGCCAGGTGAATGTGGGGATGCTGGGCCCCGCCTGTGCAGATCAGAGTGGGCCCATTTGAAAATCTCTCAACATCAAAGAGAGGCATATATTTAAAGAAAGAAAGAAATTTGATGCCTAGTCAACATAACCTATGATGGACATTTGGAAACATGGTCAAGCAATGACACTGTAAAGAGGATGAGGTCGCAACCATATCTTTGCATGTTTTGCTCCTTCGTGGCATCAAGCGGCGTGTCTTTCATAGAGTAAAATCCACATAAACTTGTTGACCCAAAGTGCTAAGGCTGAAACCTGAGAAACCATCTTATCCAGACCTGACCATTTTAGAGATCAGTAAACTGAGACACAGGACGGTTAGGGAAGTTGGGGAAGTGGCCTCAGGTAGTTTTCCTGGTTAGCGACACAATCAGGTCTTCGAAATCTTAGTAAAGTTCATCGCCATAGCATTGTGCTGCCAACATTAAGTGAATGAATGAATAATGAACTTCCTTTTGAAAGAAGCTTATTTCAAAAAACCACTCATTTAGAGAAGTCACACAGAATCACCCACTTTCTTTGGTATAAATCTCAGGAGATCACCCAGCTACCCTGTGTTGGGGTGGAGGGGAAAGCGGGATTTATAAAGATGAATTATGATTAGTATCTTTTGAAAGACTTTCAGGAATCTGGGCTTCAAGACACTTTGGCCATCTTGTGGAAAGTCTTAAGTGTCAGCCTTGGATGAAAAAAAAAAAAAAAAGGACTTTTCTTATTTGTATACATTCAAGGTCAAGGTGCAGATAGCCTGGTTGGGAAAGTCAGCCCGAGTCCTAGAGGCTTCACTTCCCTCTGTGACTTGGGTGTCAGAGCACACTGAGGAGGGGGTCTGCACCTTTCCCTCGCTGCTCCAAAGCACTGCCTGCTCACCGTCCACTGCACGTGACAGGTGCCTGACTTATTCTGAACACCCTGCTGAGGGGGCTCAGGACTCAGCAGGTGCAGCCCCTTGGTGTGAATGCCACCCCTCCCTTCACAGCTTAATTTTCCATCCATCACGTGGCCCACTGTCAGGTCTTTCTCCTCTTTGGTTCTTGACTATCTTGCCACCTGGGATGGTAGGAAGAAACTTGCAAGTCCTTTCACAGGTCTTTAACCACATCTGTTGTCCTGTGTAAGTTTTGACACCTGACAACATTGTCTAGACTCTTACTCTCCTCGCAAGGTGTACGGGGGAAGCCATGATGTCCCTTTTTGGATATAAGTCAGTTTTTGTGTGGCCAGCCACAGAGAACATTTTAGGAGCCCATTTATCAGTATCTACAACAGTGCCTCATATTTGGTTTCCTGTGTTGTAAAGAAAAACCTGCAAATAACTAAAAGTAGGGATTCCAATGAAATGTGGGTTCTCTTCACTATATCGGGTGTGGGAGGCTGTGTAGCTCTAAGAATACCGGTAGTGGTATCTACCTACATTCTAAGAACTGAGCGGGAGGCGAAGTCTGTGCAGAATTAAATCACCATGTCACATCTGCGAGGCCCTGCAGGGCGAAGGCAAAAATAAACCCAAACAAACAACCTGGGAGCATGGCTGAGATAGTGAGGTGTGTGCCTCTCAAGTAGTGAAGGTTTTGAATTGGTCCTTGAAAATGTCATTGGAGACCTATTTGCTTGAAAAGATGCTTCGCGTCTTTTTGGTGTTGTTGTTAGTGTTTTGGTTTTGGTTCTACTACCGTATTTACCCCATGTCTGGTTGGAAATATCTGAATTTTCTGGATAAAAAAGTGAGGGAAGGTAAGACTCTGCCACCCACATCATAGGATAGGTGGGCCGAACCTGGATAGGGATGTGTGTGTGTATACATGTGTGTCTGTGTCTACGTGTGTGTACCTATATGTGTGTATGTGTCTATCTGTGTGTGCCTATGTGTGTATGGGTCTATCCATGTATGCCTGTGTCTATGTGTATGTGCATGTGTGCCTGAGTGTGTCTATCTGTGTGTGTGCATCTGCAACTGTGTGTGTATCTACCTGTGTGTATCGGTACATGTATCTGTGTGTGTCTCTGCCTATCAGTGTGTGTCTTTGTGTGTGTGTATGTGCGTATCTTCAGTGTCTGTGTTTGTGCGTGGGTTGGCGCGGTGCAGGTACACATCATTGCCAAGTTGAGCCTTCTTCCTTCAGCATCTCTGCTCTCCTTTCCTTAACCCGAAACTACTTTGCTTTGTTGTTAAAGCAAACATAACTGCTTTCTTACCAAATAAAGACTGAATAACCTGAAGAGCTCAAATAAAATCCACTTTTGACCCAATATTAAAAAACATAGGAATTTTCTGCGGAGAAAATCCCATAGCAGACCGAAGAAGACAGGCAAATTTAACTGGAGTCTTTTGCCTGTTTGTACTTCGTTTCTACCCCCTGCTCCCAATTGCCAACAGGAGAATGCCTCTCTCCAACTACACATTTCACCTCTCCGTATCTGCTGATTATGGTTTTTATTTGAAATTAAAGTATTTGGTGATGATTGGAGGAGGATGGGAATGAGAGGTTGAATATGACATTATCTTATGAAAGCTCTCCTCCCTTCTCCCCTTTCCTTCTCCCTTCTCCCGGCAGCTGCCCCTCACCTCCCAGTCACTGTTCCTCTCAGGCAGCCCCCTCCCCCAGAAATGTCACAGAAAACGCAGGCACAGGTGGGCAGGCCATTGCATCCTGTACCGGCCCAGCAGGACAGACAGCAGCAGACCATGGTGACAGAAATAGCCACTAGGTAGAGAGCCCTCACCACATGCCAGACAACAGGCTAAGTGCTTGCCTTGCACTCACTGTCTCAGTCCTGAAAACCACTGGCAGGTAGGAACCCTTTCCTCATCCCCAGGGCAGGAAGCCGAAGCTCAGAGGGAGTGAATGATAGGTTAACAGTGGCACAGCGCTGAAGGGACAGGGGGCGGGGCTTGAGCCCAGGTTGGAGTCACCTGCCATGCCCTTGGCCACTGCAGCCTCCCTAGAAGAAGCCCAGCTCTTCGAACCCAAGACACTGTAAAATCAATTTCAACCAAAGGCGTTTGGCAGCCACGTGCCACTAAGCCATAATTACCTGACCCATTTCAGGAAACTTTTTCTCATCTGTATTTATAATCATCCTATTTTCTGTTCCAAGAAATCGAAAGATACAATAATTGTGTTTTTTTTTGTTTTTTTTTTTTGCCACTTCTGATTGTGAGGTGCAGGCTGAGAGATGGAGTTTATATCTAAAATATTGGGATTTATATGAATAATTACATGTATAATGTTAATGGTTAAGAGGAAAAGAAGGTTGCAATGTGCAATTTAAGAAATCCAAGAAACGGAGTAAATGCTAGCCCAGAGGAATCCATTGCTATAATGCTTCTGGAACTGCGTTGGTATCTTATCCTGTGTGATAAGGCCCCTTAGTTCTTTCTTGCTGCCCGAGTTAACTAAGCATATTAACTGCAAGCAATGCTCAGCTCTCATTAATTTTCCACATTGGGCTTTGATCTTTTCATTTCAAGGCCCCCCAAACCCTATAGAGAGAGCTGGATCACTGTGTAGACCCTCCCTATGCCTTTCCATCAGGAGACCGGTTTTTGAAACTAAATGACGAAGTTCCAATGAAACATCCCCCCACTTCCTTTATTAATAGTTAATTAGTATTGACTCTTTTTGGGGCTCAATCCCATTTCAGAACCCTCACCAATGAACTTTTTCCATAACTGAACCTTTGAAAGTATGTATTTGAAATATCTTTAAGCCTCAAAGAATAGCTTTGAAACAAATTACACATTGATTTCCTCTTACCCTGAATTATTTCTCACCTAATTTTCCTGAAACATTCTTTGTGGTTCATTGAATACAAAAAACAAAGTATATACCGGGTTGAGTAGAAGGTATGGGGACATGGGAAACACTGTATTTGTTCTCAAGGAGCCTACGTCTTATTGAGAAACTAAGATACTTCAAAAAATAGCCATAAGGTAAAACAGAAAATTGTCAAGTGCTATAATTTTAATGTTGATTATTACATACCTAAAAGCTGGTTAAATTACAGTTTTATTGAATGCTAACGAATTATTACTCCCCTCCTGCACAGAATTTTTAAAACTTCTAACTTTCTCTGGCTTATAATTACGGTGACCACATTTTCCATACCCAAAATTAAGACACATGGGCTGACAAAGGATTCTTGTACCACTTCTAGGTATGAGACCACCCATAGTTAGATTTTTTTTTCTTTTTAAAAGCAGGATTTTTTTTTTTTTTAAGGCCGGCTCTATAAAAATAAGAGGTTTGTTAAATAGATGCATTTTTAGACTTTTCATTAAAAACCTACCATGCAAACAGTATTTTATTTTGTTTCTGAATCAACATGTTATATCCTAACGCATGATTTTATAGCCTGAGGGTATGTGTTAGCCTATTCATAAAAACATACTGCTGGATAGAGTAATAATACCTGCCATTATCCAGGTGTAATAAAAAGGTCCCAAGTGGTCTGCTCCAGGCCTTTAATTTTCCTTTTGAAGATAAAGCTCCTTATTCCACTTCCAAGGTTCAAGGTTTTTGAACCTTGCAAATGATTACCATTGGGGCATGCCAGATGTGAACTATCATGAGCAGTAGTTCTTGAAAAAAAAAAAAAAAAAGGATGGAGTGACTTTTTTTTCCTTATTTACTCCCCCTGTTATCATCTGCGGTTTCTATACATGTCATGTCACAGCAGCAAGGCCATGGGGCCACCATGGTCCACGCATGGGATTTTTCAACTTGTAGAGATAAACTAGGCTCTTGTTGGACATTTGAGCACGATGAAACCAAGGCCTACTTGACCATATATTAAATGACTTGCCCAAAACTATACAGCTTATTGGTGGCAGAGCCATTTCCTGATCCTCAGTTTTCTGACTGAGATGGGTTTCTTTGTCCTAGCATGTTTTCTTCTGTGCTGGGGTCTCTCTGATTAATTCCCAACTGCTCAGATATTGAGGCAGCCCTAGCCCTGGAGAGGTGAGGACTGGAGAGGTGCCCGTTTAGGCTGACCCTCAGCTAGCCTGAAGTTGAGTTAAAGGCATGTCTTATATATGCTGGTTCCTACTATCATGGGGATCATTGATTTCCTGCTGGTCCTAGAACCTTTGGGACCAGAATTTTCTCATTAATGCTTTATTTGAGGTGGAAGTATCATATATATAGTTGAACCATTGTACTTATGATTTTGATAATTTATTTTGTAAGTTGGCTGCAGTTGCAAGTTGATTATCTGAATGCACTCTCAGAATATACCTCTTCCATCAAAAACATATCAGACAATTCAGCTCTCGAGATAATTCACCTTCAGATTCACCCTTATGTCACTATAACCTCCCATTCATCCATTCAGTGACTATTTATTGAGCACCTACTATAATCAGCTACTTTTCTAGGTGCTGAAGATACAGTTGTGAACAGATAGAAATTCCAGCTGTTTTGCTTATATGCCATTGGATGGTGTTAATAAATGTACCAAAAAAAATGAAAACTCTTAGTTTGCTAAAAATATTGGATACTGTAAGAAGTAGAAAGCTAAAGGAAAGTGAATTGATGTTTATTGATGCAACTTTGCCATGTGCTGTGTTGAGTGTATCATCTTATTTAATTATCACAACAACCCTATGAAAGATGAATATGATGATCTTTGTCTTTTACAGATGAGGAAACAAGGTTTAGGAATGTATCTTGTTCTTACACAATGGAGTACTACTCAGCTGAAAAAAAAAAAAAAGAGGAAATCTTATCCTTTGAGACAGCATGGATGGACCTGGAGAGCATTATGTTAAGTGAAATAAGTCAGTCAGAAAAAGACAAGTACCATATGATATCACTCGTATGTATAATCTAATGAACAAAATAAACTAACAAGTAAAATAGAAACAGACTTATGGATAGAGAGCAGACTGACAGCTGCCCGAAGGGAGGTGGTTTGTGGGCTGGGTGAAAAAGATGAAGGTATTAAAGCAAAAAACAAGCAAATTCATAGACACAGACAGCAGCATGATGGTTATCGGAGGGAAAGGGGGATGGGAGAAGGTAGAAGATTTTATAAGGGGGGATAAATGGTGATAGAAGGAGACTTGACTTGGGGTAGTAAACACACAATACAATAATCAAATGATATATTTTAGAATTGTACACCTGAAACCTGTCTAATTTTATTAGCCATTGTCACTCCAATAGATTCATTTTTAAAAAAAGAATGTATCTTGCTCAAGGTCATGCTAGTAAGGAAAGAAGTCTACGTAGGTTTTTTTCAATACCGCGCTAGATGCTATCAGTTCCTGTTGAGCCGTGTACTTGATGTACCATGTATTTGATGTGTGGTCATCACCACCATGGAAAAATAAGCTGAGAAACCTTAGGGCACATTTTTGCCAATGTTAATAATAAATATCAGGTAATGTCATTTCATTGGACTCTGAAATGCCATTTAAAATGTAGCTATTCAGTCCATGGTCCCTCTGCCATTTATGCCAATTTATTTAACTTTCTGAAGAGAAGTAATCACTATAGGACGCTCTACTTTCATAACAAGCATCTTCCATGGAACCTTCACCCGGATTAGCTGTTTGATGACCACAATAACACGTGCTTCTCAGATAACACATGACCTTTCATGTGGGGGCTCAGCCCTTGGTAGTTGACTTTCTAAAAATAGGTCTTTAATGGTTGAGTATCAAATTTGCCTCGGGTGCTGATATTCAGGAGTTTTCCTCTTCATATCATGAAACTTGCCCACATATGGCTGCAGAATTGACTAACCCTGTTTCCTTGAGGAAATGCATTAAGAATTCAGAGATAGTTCCCTGTATTCTTGTCCCCAAAAGTGGTTGACAGGAGAAGTATGGAATCTGCCAGGGCTTGGGGGCCCAAGCCCACATCTAAGCACAGAGAGTAGACTGGGGCAGTATTTCTGGGGAGGAGCAAGATGCTGGATTAAGTCTGGGGGCTGGGGCAGGGTCAAGGGAGAAGGTCTTTTACTGACTTTGGTCTTACTGATGTAATGACATGTGTGATGCAGTGGTGTCACACCTGATGTTATTCCAGGAACCCATGCCATCTGCACTTCCCAGAGCCCCACTGATACAGTGAAGGGCATCGGGAGATGAGTACACTTCAGCTGTCTCTTCTCCCCCCTCACTTTGGTCATCTCTCTAGTTTGGGCTCTTTGCAGAGGGTTTGTGTTCAGTTTGCCTCATCACCCCCAATACTTCCTGTCACTCTTCAGATAATATCCAAACCCCTCCGTCTGATGTAGTCTTCCACCGCCTGATCCTCTCACAGTTCAAGCCTCCTCTCTTACCACTTGCCCATTGCTCACAGGCCACGTGGGCTGAATTCCTGATCCTCCAACATAGCAAGCTTGTCCCCTCCTGGGGCCTTGTGCTACCTGTGACCTCTGCTTGGATTGTACTCCTCCTAATTATCCCAGGGCCACTCCTTTTTGCCTTTCAAGTCTCTGATTGGTCAGTGATTAATTCATCACATACCACAGCCTGTCCTAAGGGGACCCAAATGCACTGCTCTTTTAAGCTTTGCAAACACAAATGGAAAGCTTCACTAAATGGTTTCATGCCACAGTATGTTCTCTGTGATTCTCTAATTTAGACTTTAGTCCAATTTATACTTTAAAATGTTTTCTAAAAGTTTTGCAAAAGAGTCATACTTTTGAAACTCAGTGTATATTTTCTACCCAAATTAATAAGGTTCCACCCCGTAGTACAAAGCCATATTCCAGAGAGTATCAGTGTGCTAAAGCCTTCCTACTCTCTGACATCGACTTCGGAATCCCCTCTTGGTGCCTCAGAAACCATCAGGGCGTATCCTGAACTGCAAGGTCAGTTTCACTTCTTCACTGAGCAGCTTGTCTGCACAGAGACTCACAGTGAGTAATTCCACAGAACCCCGCCTCTGGCATTTCAAGTCTGATGTGTTTCACACACAAAAAAAATGCACTTTTTCATTTGAGTAGGTTATTGACACTATTGAATGTCACAGAGATGACCTGTTCCTGAATACACTGGAACTTCACGAAAATTTTTCTGGCTAAGAAGTGGAATTCAGTCAAGATAGGCCTGCCATAGACAGAGCAAGGGGATTTACCGTGTAGAGACTAAAGTAAAGATTCTGGAAGTGGCTTCATTTGCTGGGGCAGCCCCTGGCTTCCAGGGCTCGGCCTTTAGAGGTGATGCGGGGAGGGAGAGCTGCGAGAGGGCCTTCCTCCCTTGCAGGGGCCAGGCGATGGTTGTGGCTCTGCCGTCTCCAGGTGAGACATGGACTCCGGTAGGTGGAGGCTTAAGTCCCACAGCACTGTTGGTGTCTGGCTTCTGATACTTTAGGAAACATGGCTTTGTACTTGGGTGTGTAACCTTATTAATGTGGGGAGGAAATGTAGATCAAGTTGAAAAAGTTTTAGAAAAAATGTAAAATATAAATTAGGGGCTACCTCTATATCAGCAAATCACAGGGACTATACTGTGGCATAAAGCCATTGGCCAAGGTTTGTAGTCCAGGCCATTACTTCTAATTCAGTGATGTGGCTGTTAACTGGGCATCTTTGTTAAGGGTGGATTTAACAGTTACGTTGAATTCTGACAAGGGGGGATGATGGGAAATAGCTGTTTGGGGTTTTTTGGTTGTTTTTTTTGTGTGTGTGCTTTTTGGGGAGGGGGCATCTGTTCTTTTGCTCAGTTTCACAGGAGGGAAGTACAGAGTAAGAACTTTTGATGGTGAAATCAGTGGTGAGTAATATGGTAAATGCCACTTTATCTTAAGTATAGTAAATTCTTCAGTTAGCTAGAAGAAAAGGGAGGGGTTCCCATTAATTCAACATTCTGTTTAACCTAGAGGTCTAGAGGTACCAACAGACTGCTCTCTCTTACCTGTTTCCATAGAATTCAAGTACAACAAAACATACCGAACACCAAATCTATACCAGACACGTGTATGTCTCTTTTAATGATTCAAAAGATATTCAAGAACCTCACCAAGCCTCAGTGTCATTGAGAAGAACATCAGTTATCTCGGAAGTGGCCGTTAGTAGGGATTGGGGGCGGATAGAAGGCTGGCCTGTAACTGCTGGTTGAAAGCTGCACTTGATTTCCTGGGGGGGTTGCAGGGGAGGGGGGAGGACGGGCAGAGAAGATGGGGGAGGGGGAGAGGTTGATATCGTCTCCACTGTTCATCAAAAGTGAAGGCCAGTTCTTATTTTCCCAGGTCTCATCAAGCAATCTGTGAGGCTTTTATTGGGCTTATAAATACTCACAAATACACAGACCCTGAAGTGAGATAAGGTCTGTAAAGTATCTAGTGCTGAGCCTAACAGAGAGAAATCTTGAGTACATGCAAAGTCAGTTCAATGAGTTTATCTCTGATTGGTGTGGCTTATTGTTGCTTTTTCCTTTGGTGGTGGTGGTGGGGGGCGGTGTCGGGGAGCTCTTCCTTCGTCTCCTTTTTGGCTGGAGGAACTCTGTATACCGATGTGAGGACAGGCAGGAACTTTTTACCCCTAACACTGTTTATATTTTTATGAGAAGCACCTGCAAATGAGAACTATGAGAAATGATCATGAATTAAGGATAAATATTTAAATCAGTTACTATTATACCTTCTTCTCTGGGACAAGTCTAGAAAGAGAATTAGGAGAAGCAAGTGTGTAAAAAAGGAGGATATATTCTAATAAACATTTTGGAAGATAATTTGACCTTAATTTTTAAAATTACATACCCTTTGACATGGCAGTTTCTTTTTTTGGGGGGGGGGGGGCAGTGGTTCCCTACATATATGTAAGGACATCCATTATAGCATTATTTATTTTATTTTTGCAGTAAAAGCAAAAAAACAAACAAACCACACAACAAATAACCTGGGGGAGGGAGAAATAGCTGTGTAGGGGTCAGGCTAAATAATGGTAAATTGACATTATGAAATAAAACGCATTTGATAAAGAACACGACATATATATGGACTCACTTAGGAAGACACCTGAGATTACTGTAGTCAAAAAGTTGAAGTCTCATAGATGAAAAAAAAAAATTAGATACACACACATATGTATGCATGTATACGCATAGCATTTTCTGGAAGGATATACAATATACTGTTTTGTTAATATAATTTCATAATTATAAGTACTATAAATTAAAATTAATAATTGTGACAAAATAAGATTAGTTGACATAAACATATTTTTATAGTAAAATGGGTATTATAAAAATTACTTAAAAGTCTGCTCTTTTTATGTTTGTTAAGTATTTTCTAGTTGCAATCTAATTTGCTTATTCAGACCTGTATGCATATCACCTGTACCAGGGGTGAGGAACCTTTTTTCTGCCAAGGGTCATTTGGATATTTATAACATCATTCACTTAATATAATTCACTTAATATAAATTTATGTTGCTATGAAAAAAAAAGCGCTCCTATATTTATTGAATTTCGAGTCCGGCCTGCATTTGCCTTGGCAGGGCCAGCCTAAATGATTTTGAGGACCTTATATGGCCCTTGGGCCAGATGATCCCCAACACTGACATATGCAATTACACTTCTGTCCAACTTAGGGGTATTCATAGTTTCCAAATTGATGCTTTTACCATTTCTCCAACAGTGTTGAAGATGATGGTGACCACACTGGCCATGACTTATTGAACCCCCACTATGAGCTAAGCACTTGTATTTTCTCTAAACCTCACAAATCCTAAAAAGATGATGAGGAAATGGAGGCTCTTCCAACCTAAGTAACTTGCCAAAGTCATAGAGCCAGGAGGTTTGGGAGCCAGCACCCAAACTGGTTTAACTCCAAAGATCGTGCTGTTTCCATATGTCCTTGCCTAAGATACGGTGCTGGTGGAATGAATTCTCAGAGTCTGTTCTGCTGTTGCAACAGAGAATTTTGAAAAGAGCTATAACAGAAAACATGCTTTAATTGTTTGCTATTATTCCTGCTTTCTAGCACATTCCACTCACCCATGTTATTTTTTGTCCTGTGCTTCACATCTGTCTGAACTTTGAACATAGACTTATGCAGCTAATGGAAACTTCCCAAGCCCATTTGGTTCTGCTGATATTTCTACAGTGTGAACACCAGCCCTGTGTTAGCAGGGCCAAGTGGCGTATGCCACCCAAAAACTGCTCCAGCCTTCAGGGTTGGGCCTGATCTCAGATGAGAACGCTATAGCATTGTTTATGTTCTTGAAATAAAGAGCAAAGAAAAGTAAAAGGGCAAAATCTGCTTTTGAATTTTTATTAATTGAACTCATTTTAGGCTTGGCCTAGTTTCGATTTAAGAGGTTACCACAGTTTCGGAGGGGGCACCCTGGGTGGCCAGGGAGGAGTGACAGTGACAGTCATAGGAAGGCCCTTCCACGCCCAGATCCCATCTGGCTCTCCTGCCATCCTTCACCCAGTCTTCATTCAATTCTTTCCTGCGACCCGCTCTTGATCTGAAGGCCATCCTGGATTTTCAGCCCAGTAGGATGCGTAGGGTGGGCCTATGGAGCAATGGCCACAAAATAGGCATCCCACCCAGCATGAGGAAAGGCTTTTTGGAGGAAATGGTAACTACTAGTAAACTGAGTCCTGAAGGCAAGTAATAGAGGCGCCCAGTTACTTAGGAAGAGAGAATTGAATATGCAGAAACCCAGGGGTAAAAGAAAACTCCGGGCATCTGCACAGTTCTGAGACTCCTCGTCTCTGACCCTCTCTCTTGAATGAGGATATTTTACTACAGATTAGTCCTTGACCTTCATCACATCAGCATGACTAGGGCACAAAAACATTCCTTGAATAAGTGACTTTGTTTTAGACACTCCTCCAACACCATGACTGATACGGTGGGTATTTATGACTCTCTAATCTCCCGTATCTGGCCATACCTGTCCCATCTTCCTGCATTCACACTGGCCAATGACACACCTGGGCAAGGGGAAACTTTAAGGACTCGTGTAGAATGACATGATAACTGCTGGTTTCTGTAAAGGGACTGTTGGTCTAGTATCTTTTTTTGCAAAAACAGGGAAGTGCTTAAGGCTGGGGAAGGATGAGGTTTCTGTTTTCAATAACGAAGATGGATATTCAAGTGAGGGGAGGACAAAAGAAAACAGAACACCCAGCCTGAGGCTAGGCATTGGGCTATTTTTATTTGTCACTGACGAAATATCAAATAACAACTCTTTCTTCTTTCTCTGTATGCATGTATCACGAAGGCTTGCTTCTAAATAGTATGCCCTATCAACTCCTGAACGTGCATAATTTAGTTTCCAACTTGTGCGTGCCTTAGTTTGGACTGTCATCTATCCTCCAGGCAGTCAAGGAAGCCTTGCCATGGAGTTCCTTTCCTTACTCTATTTCATCATCTAAGTTTGTTTTTTGCCAATGAATATGAAAAGGCAAAAACCAAATTTGGGAATTCATGTGTACCAGTGCACGAATCAACCTGAAAAAAATAAGAATATGTACGATGAACTTCAAAAAGTCAACTGAGTAAAACAAGACAATTGTTCTTATAGTTTTAAAACACCGACAATAGTGAGGTGAAGGCCTGGGAAGGCGGCAGGAGCAGAGTGGAGGGGGTCAATGGGGAAAAAAAGGGTACATCTGTAATCCTTTCAACAATAAAGATACATAAAAAAAAAAGAAAGAAATTGGACTGGTCATTGGCTAAGGAAAAAATAAAGTAAAATGACATCTATTTTGGCTCAAGGGCAGTCATTAATGGCATTGGAAAGAAAGGATAAAAATTTATGTATGGTTAATATTCAGGGACAAAAATGGTCAAATCAGATGCAAAATGAATTTATCTAAAAGAAGCAGTAAAATGCTATCCTTTAAATGTCAATGAATTTCCACTAATTATAAATTAAGGGCAGTCAGTAAATCACTTAGATAAAAAATGGTAGTTGAGAACCGAGGATCCTGTAGTAAATATCAAGCGTGGTGGTAGGGTGCACTGGTCACATGGGTATAATAAAGGCAATAAATCAACAGAAGTAGAGCAATGATGAAATGTGTGTAAAGCACTTTGAACTCCACAGAAGTAAGCAAAGTATAAATAGATAGCATGCTCGGGCAGAGAGAAATCAAGTGCTATTTTGCACTCGGCCGGTGGTAATTTATTGTTTGGGCACTCCAGTTGAGTCCCTGTTTACATGGTGCAGTAAGTTAACTGAGACAAAAATAGTCAGTACACATCACTGTCTTGACTAGATGACTGAGTGATCAGCAGAAACTGTACCAAATGACTGCTCCCCAACATGCGAGAGATTTATAATATTTTACATATTCATCCTAAAAACCCAGGCTGCTTTGACAATTTTGTCTGGTCATAACTATGGTTCAAAGATAAGACGCTGTGGCGTACATAATGGGAAAAGGCAGTAAATTGCTTAACATTCCAAACTCAGGGTGCAGGTTGCCTGGATTCAAGTCCCAGCTCTGTGTTGTCCTTGGGCAAGTTACTTAACCTCCCTGTGCCTTGTTTTACTTACCAGTCAGTGGGGTAAATAATAGTACCTACTTCACAGAGTTGTTGTGAAAGCAAAATGAGTTAATACAATAAAGTATTTAGATAGTGCCTGATGCAGAGAGTATAAAGTCTTTTCACACCTTAGCTCATCCTTTTCCCTTCTGCGTGAATACTTCCTTGTGACCCTTTCTTAGGTAGGCACTTTGTTCCCACCCTGCCTAGTCTTGCCTGCACCTTGTGAGGTTTCAGTCAAGCCTTGGAACCCAAGTCTCTTTGACTTCAAGACCCATCCTTTTATCATGACACTAAGCTGCTTTTCCTGAGAAAATCTTTCAGAAGGCCTTTCCAGATGTACTCCACCCAATTCTGGCTCATTCCTTTATGAATCTGGGGGTATATTTTTATTTGTGATGTTGAATATATCCGATTATTTCAAGTCCTTTGTCCTTTGAGAGCAGGTGTCTTACAACTTCTGGTCAACCTTTGACTGGCTTTCAGTCTGATTACATCAGAATCAGGCATGGCTGAAGGATTCAATAGATCTAAATTGATGTCAACAACCCACCCTGGCTGTCGTGGCTCAGTTATTAGAGTGTCAGCCCATGAACTGAAGAACATGTTCCTGAGTTGCAGGTTTCCTGCCCTGATTGGGGAGCATATAGGAGGCAACCAATTGATATGTCTCTCTCACATGAATGCTTCTTTATCTCTCTTCCCCTCCTCCCTTACATGCTCTCTAAAATCAATAGAAAAAATATCCTCCAGTGAGGAATTAACAATAACAGCTACAAAAACAACAAAAAACACCCCCTAAAACAAAATTTCATATCAACAGTGAAGCTCGCCCTGTAGCTAAGAAGTGAACAAGGTGCCCCCTGTTCCTAACACCATGACAGTCATGCACAGCCCCCAGGCCCTATCAAACTCAGCCCATTTCTGAACCTATAGAGTTCACTCAAGAAGAAGTGTAGAAATGCAGTAAGTGGCCATGGAAGACTTTTCAGTTGGGCTGCCACTAGGGAAGGACTAAGCATGACCCCCAAGGGACTTTCGGACTTCACCCCGATCCAGGGTCTGGACCTCATCACTGAACCTTATAGACCTGCTTTGTCCACTCCCAAGGACAAATCCATTTCGTAGGGGCTGACTCTCATTGACAGTCCACTAGACAGGTGTTCAAACCAGAATGCCAGGGTATTCATTTGCAACTAGACATGTGTGCTTTCCTGCCCTAGCCTTTGCTTTTTCTGTGGGCTGATTTTTTTCTGGGAAACCAGGTGGGCTTCAGATGAAGGTTGGTGAGCACAGAATCTGAACAAAGGAAGTTAGGAGACTGGGTTGATGTCGAGTAATGGCACCACGATGGTGCCACACACTCACTCCTACAATTGTTTTGGTTAGTTGGCCCGGTTGGTGTGGGCAATGCCAGTGTTGACCTCCCCAGCTCACTGACCACAATTGACAAGTCTCTGTTCAGATTGTGGTTAAACATTGCAGGATTGGATCCATTGTTGCTTTAAGATGCCTCTTTCTTTTCTGCTCTGGCCACCACATGTCTGCACGTGTGTGGACCTGGAGACAGTGTGTGCTGGTGGGGCAGGGGCACATTGCAGGCTGTGTACAATGTGGAGTGTTGGGGCTCCAGGGCAGCCGCCTTCAGAAGAAGCTCAAAGTCCGGCAACAGGCAAAGAGTACAGTTATTTTTGCTAAAATAAATTACATGGCTGAATGTACACAGAGATAGGAAGAAGAGAGCAAAGGGATTCTTTCCAAGCACATGTTTACTGCTCCAACTGCCTGATTATGGATGTCCATACCGAGTTCTCAGACACATTTTTCAGGCCTCCACAGCTATGTAGAGGGCGATGTCATGATGTCCCCTTCCTAAACTCCTGCCACACCTGTAACCATTGTAATGCCACCCCTGGTCTTCAGTCACCTTTCTCAGGCTAGCTTTAATTCTTGATGTCTTTGAGACTCCTCTCATTTAGAAGCTGCTTCAGCTCTCCCAGGTCCCCACAGACAGCTGAGCTGGCGGCCAAGTGTGGGGCCCCCCTCTGCAGCTGTCTCTCATGAGGAGCAGCTGTCCCAGCCAAGCGAGGGAAGCCTCTGTCCCTGACCATCTCTGAGCCCCACACCCCTTGTGGCTATGGCTCAGCTAACGTGCAGCCTCTTGGGACATAGGGCGTGCCCCACAACACCAGCCTCTATAGCAGCCCCATTCAGCTCACCTGGGAGCTGAAGGAGCCAACACCCCACCTCTGCTCTTCTTCTCTTCCTCAATCCTGGCCCACAGCCCAGGAGAGGGCTGTCCAGAGGGGCTGTTTCCAGCCTTTCTGGGGGCCTGCACGCGGAGGGTGCGGTATCTCGCTCTGCTAGCAGATCTGACTCCTTGAGGAAAGTCGTGTTTGTTATCCTTCCCCAGCATTTCCTGCTTGTGGCAAGCAGTGGGTTGAAGCCCCACTTTCAATATTACGTGCTTTTGCTCATTCATTGTTGACCTGTGTGCTCCAGCTTTGTGCCACGTGCTGCGTATACAACGCATGCTTTCTGCAGGGGTACCACGACTTCTGTGTCCAGTCTGCTCATCCTGCGTGGGCTGCAGTCTGTATTATACATGGAATCCTTGGCCATGCCTTGTTCTTGTCCTCAGGCTAGTGCCCACGGACGGAACAGAAGGTGTGTTACAGGCTGAAATGTGAGGCGTGCTGCTGCCTTCCTTAAGGAGACTGTGCAGAGCAGGGCTGTGTAACGTTCTGTCCTACACAGGGTGTTTGTGTGAGGGCTAGACCGGGAGCTGGTTTGCAGAAGGGGCTGACGAAGCCTGGTTTATGGTTTACCTTGTGGGGTTGATCTCATGGGGAGCCGAGTTTGCTCAGCTACTCCTTGTTTCAGGCTATTTCTCTGCAGGGAGGCTCTTGTGTTACCTGTCCTTGGACGTCCCCTGGTCCCAAGGGACCAACATGTGTTTTCCCAGAGTCCTTCTTTGGAGACCAGCCAAGGCATCCTTTGCCCTTTTGAATGCTGGATTCTCCACACCATGTGCTCGGGTTTCTTCTCGGCCAATGTGGCTGGAGCATCACCGGAGGCTGTCCCAGTGGTCAGCCTTCTCTTCAACCAGGGCAGGTCGAGGTGGGTTTCCGGGTTCTGCAGGTGTGTCTAGCTGGTTCAGTCTGAGTTACATGTTAGAACCCCCCAGGAATATTTAAAAATCCAGATGCCCAGGTTCCATACTGAACAAGTTCCATCCGATTCTCTATGGGTGGGCCCCAGGACTCCCTGAGGGAGTCACTATGTTGGTAAGACTGAGAGTAACTGGTCTATGGGAAAGGAGAGAGGGTCAGGGCAAAGCAAGATAGGAAGAGAGAATGATCGGAAGAAGAGAAGAAAGGACAAGCTGCCCAAGTGTGGTGGAGAATGGTGGTACCCCCAGCACGTGCATGTAGCCCTGGGATGTGAGCGTGAGGAATCGCAGGGGAGCTGAATCCACTTGTGGCATTTTGCATCTAGTCTTTACCTCACACAAACTGCTTAGCAGCTGTGCACCCCCACACCTAGAGTTCCCTTCAACCTCTCTGAGCTGCTGGGTCCTCATCCACGATAAAGGAAGGTTCAATCCCATCTGCAGGTGGGGATATAGATTTGATGGAATGATGGTGAAGTTGGGCCTGGGCCAGGCATTCTGCAAACCTGACCAACATTTCCCATCCACTTTTTCTCTCAGCTCACCTGAAAGGCAGTGGTTCTGAAATGTTGGCTTAGGAAGGCAAATAAAAAGGACTGAGGCCCGGGCTCCTGGAAGGGCCCAGCATCTGTATTTTCACCAAGATTAGTTGCTTGCCTTTCACCTCCTGGTTTCCTGAACTTTCTAATGATTTCATTGAACTTCTACCCCACCCCAACATAGAAGAGAGGGGTGTGTGAGGCGTGTTGGGGTAGGCAGGCTCACAGAGGGGTAATTTTGGTGAGGTTACACCTTTCATTTACAAGTCAAACTGAGCTCAACTCTAAAACTGGCATCCTCCAAATTAGTAACCGCCAGCCAACAAGGCGAAAACTTTTTTCGGTTCTGACTGGAGTGGCAGAAATGAGTTATTTCACACCCTTTTTATCCGTGATCTCCCTGAGAGCATCTCATTTCGATCATCAGCTCTGGGAGTCAAAGTGAAACAAAGCACCCTCTCAGTGTTAATATTTATTTGTAAAGTGTGAGAAGCCCCTTGGCCTACAGTGTATCACGGGGTCTGTGAATTGACAAGTTTCCATGGGTAGTGTGAGAACGTCGGTCTGTGGGAGCCTACAGGGACCCTTGGTGGATTTACTGCTTATTGTTTTTGTTGTAACTATAATAGGAAAAAGGATGTGTCTGCCCACAGGAGCAGCTACTGTAGGGGCCTTATTCCAAGGACCCAGGAGCTCAGAGGTGCTGCAGCCCTGTTGCTAGAAGTGGGGGTGGGGGTCTATGAGGTATAGGTGGGTGACCTACCTACTCTCCCATGTAGCATTTGGGAGGGAGAGTTCTCACCCTAGCCTAGCCACTCAAATGGCTGGCAGCAAATCCTTCATGTTGCCCGGGTGGTCTGGGAAAGTGGAAAACACCATGGAGACGGCCTGGACTCCGGGGAGGGCAGACAGCCCGCCTCCGCCCCTCTCTTTCCAGGGGAGTAAATGCTGCTCAGGAGCCCCAAGTGCAAGGGACCGGACAAGTGGCTCATTACCAAGGGGAGAGGGCATTCCTGCTGCAGGTTTTGCTGAAGGATAAGAATTCCTAGCAACACCAAGGGCTCTGTTTTATGGCAGGCTTTTCTTTTTTCCTTCCTTCCTTCCTTCCTTCCTTCCTTCCTTCCTTCCTTCCTTCCTTCCTTCCTTCCTTCCTTCCTCCCTCTCTCTCTTTCTTTCTTTCTTTCTTTCTTTCTTTCTTTCTTTCTTTCTTTCTTTCTTTCTTTCTTTCTTTCTTTCTTTCTTTCTTTCCTTCTTCCTTCCCTTCCCTTCCCTTCCCTTCCCTTCCCTTCCCTTCCCTTCCCTTCTCCTTCCTTCCTTCCTTCCTTCCTTCCTTCCTTCCTTCCTTCCTTCCTTCCTTCCTTCCTTTCTTTCTTTCTTTTCTTCTCCTTTGCTCTGCACAGTTTGGCCAGGGTGCTGGTGTTTGATTCAGAAAAGCAACTTTATACATGACATCTAACTTCATTTTACTGAAACTCATTTTCCATAACCTGTCAGTGGTTAATGAAATATCTGCCAGGAGTCTTTAGAAGATTTGAAAAGGAGAAGAAGGGCAAAGGGGAAAGGAAGGAAGGAATGTTGCAGAAATACAAGTTTTTTTTTTTTCAATCATGCGAAAAATTGTGCTTAACTGATAAATGACTAGCATAGATTGCCACAGGCTCATTTAGCTAGGGACCCTGGAGTTCCTTCAGGAATGAAGGGGGTTATGCAACATCTATCAAAGTACCTTGTTGACGTGTGTCAAAATACAGAAATTTCACTGAGGAAACAGAAAGCCAAATGAATGAACAGAAAACACTGGCCTCAGAGGCTATGAGCATCTACTAGGTGCCAGGTTCTGCTTGAAGCACTGTGTATGTCTACTTGTTTCATCTTCACAGGGACCCTAACCTGTGAGTTACAGGTATTCTGTTTGTCTTAGGAGGATGAGCCAACTTGAAAAATCTCTTGACTTGAGCAAGTAAGGAGTATTCCTTCAATGTCAGTGTCATCCAGAGAATGGTACTATCCAGACCGGGTATCCAGATCATTCCCCTTGCTAGGATGTGCTCCCCCTCTAAAGTCAAGTTGGGCCCTCCCCCCCGCATGTGGCTCTCTGGGACACAAACACACGGGATTAGAACTGCTTTGGTATCACCCATCTTCCCTTATCTTTACAAGTGACCCCGGGAGAGAACACGTGAAGGGTTCCTGTGTAGAGCAGGCATGGTCACTTCCAAAGATTTGGAACCAGATGAGAGACCTGGAGGCCTTGGAGATCCTTCTGGAAAGCCAGGGGATGGAGGGGGGGAGGGGGTCTTCTATGTCTGAGAATCGGGCAAAGCTGCCAACCAGGCAGCTTTCTTACAGCCTCCTCCGGGCTCTCTCGCCTTTTTTGCCCATACCTTGAGAATGCTATACTTTTTCTGTCCCCCCACTCCAGCCACTTTGCTGAGCACCTCCAGCTCTCAGGAAGTGTTCAGCGGCGGGTGGACTATTCATTCTCGCTCTCCACTGCAGAATCTTTGTGTATCAGGGCAGGAAAGTGTGTAAAAACAGCTGCTTGCTCGGCACCCATGCTGTGCTCAGGAAACTGCTCCCAGGTTCCCAGGCAGGCTTGAGCATGGGAGCAGAGAGCAAGCAAGACTGTCCTCGCCGCTTTATTTTACTATGATTTTTAAAATTGTGAGCTTGTGATTTCCATTACTTTTAATTGAGTCAAGTCCCATGACTTTTTGTGATCCTCAAATCCACCATAAATGTGCTGCCTCTGACTTTTCCCCCTCCTCGAACCCCTCTCCCTTCTGTGCCTGGGAACCTGCCCTTTAAATTGGACATGGCTCGGATTTTAATCTCTCCTCAAAGGCACAGTGACAATTTCACAATAAAGCAGGGAGGTTGGTTGGGGGGGAGGGAGTTTTGTTTTCTGCTCCCATTAAGAGAGCAACTGTTCTCTCTTTGTCCCGTGGGGCCAGCTCTTGGCACCAGCTTGGGGAGACCTCTAACTTGGTGTTGCAACATCCATCCGACCCAAGTGAGTCCGGGCTCCTTGAAGGTGAACTGCAGCTGTTTGGATAAAATTCTAAAATCTTGTTTGTGAGATTCTCAGCCCTTGTTTTACAGTCACTCTTCCTGGCAGACACACCAGGAAGTTTTACTTTCCCAGGGTCCCAGGCAGGTAATTGTGTTCCCAAATTGCATGTTAATCTCTGATGGAATGGACATTCTCGCTCTGAGAACCTTCGCCCACATCTATAAACCGTTCGTATTCGCCTCATGCGTCGGAGAGGCCAACAACCCAGAGGCCCGATTACAGAGTGTCCTTCCCTCCCTCCCTCCCCATGCATTTCCACCTCGGCTTATAGTTTCGGGCCCATTTACATTTCTAAACAACAGTCTCAGCCTTTTCGTCTCTTGGAATGTTTTTTCCTACTGAGCGGCTGGCCATGTCCAGGTGGTGGGTGTTCTCCTGAGAATGAGCATTGGCTGAATCCGCTACTCAGTGCCATTTTTAAGCCAAGTAGCATAGACTGTGACTTGTGGGAGTTAATGCCACCAAGCTCTCTTGTGGCCCTCATCTTGTATTGGTTTATCATGAGACCCTTTGCTCAGAATAGAACCTCAGAGACCCCCCCAGAAGCTCTACAGAGGCCCCAATTCTATCCTTGCACCTAAAGCACATCAGGACTGTGAGCTTAGGGAAGTGACTGGAGGCCAAAATTACTGAGAGGTGTGCAGATGCTACGCACCTGTGCAGGCTGGCTTCGTGGCGCTTTCTTTGGAGGATTGAATGTACTGGAGGTAGAGACTGTACTGGGGGAACCCACACCCAGCCCTTTCCTGGTGAATCATCAGTCTGCAGGCAGGTAGGTGTGGAAGCTCGACTTCTCAGACCTGCCCTGTGACCTTGCTCCTTCGGCCTCTCTGAGAGCCCACCCTCACTTCTTACCCAAGGGTTCTGGGCTCTGTTTCCCGCAGGTCCCTGAAAATGTAAAAGCTGAAATACTTGAAGGGAAAAATCTAACTTTTTGTAACGTCTTAATTATTCATCATCAAATATCGGACTGGAGGAGTGGTGATCCAATTTAAAGCATGAGCAGAGAGTCCAGTCCAAGGCAGCCAACTGACTCCAGGAGAGGTGGAGGAGGATGAGTGTGGGGAGGAGGGCCTCTTGGGCGATGCGAAGTTTTCCAGCCTCCTGGGATGGGCTTTCTAGAAAGCAGTGACAGGGAAGAAAGGGCCCTCAGGCTGAGCGGACAGCATGAGGATGGGAGGCCGAGGGTGGACATTCAGAGAAATGCAGGGGGACCCTCTGACATATTATCACGGAGGGGACTGTACCTGCAATCAGAGGCCCTGGGTCAGGTTTTGTTTGTAAGTGTTCTCTGCCCAGGTCTTCATTTTGTGGAGAAGCATCTCAGTCCAGTGAATTGGATGAGAGATACCAAGGTCTGGCTGGATGTTTGGCCCTGCCCTTAGGAAAGGCGTGCTTGGTACATTCTTCTCGAGGGGTTCCAAATGGACTAAAATCTGAGTGCCCACATTCTCACTCACTCATTCTCTAACTCATTCATTCATTATTCCCCTCATTCACTCACTCATTTGGCCAACAAACATTTCCCAAGCAAGAACTTTTGCTCTGGGTGCCACTAGACAGACAAACATCCTATCATGAGCCAACAGCAGGAAGGTTTTAGAACCCTGGTCCTGTCCGTGCCCTACCACCCACACTGGCCTCCTGGGCCTCCCTCTTCATGCCCACTGGGTCTCCAGTGTCAGAAACATGTGGAGAGAGGACGAGACACAGATGGTTGTTTTCAGGCCGGGTTTCAACATTATGAAGAATACTGATTAGTCTGCAGGTGATTTTGTCACAAGTTCTTAAAATACTCATTTCCAGTCCCACCTCTGGCATGATAAAGTACTATCCTGTCCATAGGCCATGCAGACTGCTGACCAGAGAAAACTGAAACACTCATGTGGGAAAGGACAGAACCGAGTGACGGAGGCAGTAGGTGGAGCTGAGATCACTTTTAGGTTTACCTTTGTTTGAAAATGCCATCCACAACTTTCACCCACTTGCCCGTCTCCCCAAGTCAACTTCCTCCGAGTTATCCCAAGTCAGATCTCTGGTGGGAGTACCTCCCTGTCTCAGGCTTCGGGGATTCCAGTGGAGCTGGTGCTTCTGACTGAACATCCATCTGAGAGGTGCAAGTCCCACAGAAAGTTCAAGAGTGGAGGTCACCTGTCCCGCAGGCTCTAAAAATGTGTCTGAACAGATTGCCTCCCGAGTGGTCCCAGTGGCTTCACTGTACCATGTGGCATGGGGCTCCAGGCAACGTAGGCTCCCGGAGAACATTTTTGGTCACTTGTGTAGTGGCAGGAGGCTGGAGCAGGGCTCAGACCTGAATTTGAATCTCATCTCTGCCATGGACCAGCCACCTCTTAACTTCTCTGAACTTGGGTTTCTTCATCTTTAAGTTTCTTCTTAAGCCCATTGGTAAAATAGGTTTAGCACCAACAGGGACCTCAGATGAACTAACCAGGGCTGGAGTTCACCTGGATGCCCCGCGCAGCTCTGCCAGTGTTTAGAGCTGGCTGCAGTCTGTTCTGATTGTACACACCAGGCTGCTTGTTCAATATTTTGAGTATGGCTCCTGGAGATAATTTATTTAAAAGAGTTTTTAGACAGTACAAAATACCCTTATGTAGTTCGACTATAGGTTGCCACTTCCACGTCTAGCTAGCAATATATTCCCTACATACATTTTTCTTATTAGTTAACACATTAACAATTTTCAAATTGGAGCCTAAATCTTTTTTGTTCGTTTTGTGTGTGTTTTTGGTAATCCTCACCTGAGGATATTTTTCCATTGATTTTTAGAAAGAGTGAAAGGGAGAGGGAGAGACAGAGAGAAACATCGGTGTGAGAGAGACACACTGATTGGTTGCCTCCCACATGGAGCCTATATCTTTTGAGGCTCAAGACAGGAGAGTTACTGCAACATTTAGGTTCAAACATTTCTATCCAGTGCTTTTTCATGAGTGGTATTAGTTTGGCTCCCCCAGGATCCAGGGAATGAACTGTATCTGAACCTTACAAGGTGACTCATGTCGACCTTTGAAATGAAGATTATAATTTGAGGAAGTTGCCTTCTGACAAAGTATGGTAGACTTATATCGAATGTCAAGATCCCCCTTAACTTTGATTTGTGGCTCAGCATGACGTCTCAGGTGAAATGGCAGACCATAAACATCTTTAGAAGGGGTTGTTATAGTTCATAGTAACAGGGTTTGCTGTATAATAACAGGAAAAATTATTACATGGGCATATATTAATTCATTTCTAAGCTTAACTTGATACAAAGACTACTTTTTCATTTCTCACTTGTACTGGGTGGTGATGTACTTTATTATTTCAATTTGTTTTTCCACATTTATTTAGAGCAACTGAAATAGGAAAAGTACTACACAGGTCCTGAAATCCACTTCCTCTCTTCGTTTTCTGTGCTCTGGTCCAGGTCTGATGAATATAACTTTTTGAACATGTCATTTATTTTTATTTTTATATGTCCCTTTCAAACACCAGAGGAAAATATTTTTAACTTAACTAAGAAAACAAACATGTTTAAACAAATAACACCCAAACTGTTGAGGTAGAGTCGATATTTTTGGTGTTTGCGTATTTTAACAGTGAGCCAGGAAGATATACACTGAAACAGAATTTTTTCTTCATGTGCCAATTTCTTTCAGTAATAAAACAGAGAACAACTGATCACAACTTTTATATTGGAATTAAACTTTTCTTTTGAGAAGCAGTTTGAACCACCCCCACCCCCCCCAGTTTTTAATTACTACTTATAGACATCCTATGCAGAGCCAGTGGAAATGCAGGTAATAGTGCAAATGAAGAAAAAGATGAGCTAGAAGAGGAATGAATGCTTCGTTTCCATTAAGTCACCATAAAGAGATGACTCTCAAAAAAAAAAAAAAGTCATTCATGTACTATAAAACTAGACCTTTCTGCCTTCATAACCTCATAGGAGGGTTTTTTAATTTTTAGATGCAATTGATGGTTTAAAACTCATCGCTTCCCATTTGATCCCTACTCTTAGAGCATGATCCTTGACACCTCAAACATCCAGCGTGAGAAAATAATTATATTTTTTATTAAAAGGCAAGCCATGGCCAGTTAGCTCAGTAGGTTAGAGCATCATACTTATACACCAAGGTTGCTGGTTTAATCCTCGCTTAGGGCACATACAAGAAGCAACCAATGAATGCATAAATAAGTAGAGCAACAAATTTCTCTCTCTCTCTCTTTTTTCCTCACTCTCTCTAAAAATAACTCAATAATTTTTGTAAAAAAATGCAAGATTCATCTCACCATCTTTAATGTCTGCATTGCTCCTATTCAACTACCAGATGAACGTGGGTTAATATTCATGAGTGATAAACAGAATAATATTCATGAGTAAATGAATGAAAGGACGAATAAAGTAATTACTTAGGGAGGTGCCTCATCTATCTTTAGAAATTGTTCATTCATTCATTGAGCTGTAACTACATAGACACGAATGGGCCCAGTGCTCTGCCTTATGGGGGTCAGTGCCTATATGTGTTACCTCAACTATAGGTTAGAGTTAAAATCTCTATTCTATTCATTGTATTTATTTTGTTGATCTCCTATAAGTTGAAGCATGTATATTGGACTCACTTTCTTTGAAAAGGTTTTCCAGTCTCATCTTACCCATTGCGATGCCTAGCTCTTTTCTGAATGCACTTAACTAGACTGGTACAAGAATAAATGACGTTATCAGTCTGTTGGTTGTTGTCATTAACATCCCTTCTCATCTCATGATTATAAGTGCTTTTCTCTTGCAAGCCTTCTGAACCCTGCTGGGCCCCCAGTTGCTAAGCATTTTCATTACACTTGATCTGAATTTATCAGGATCTCTTGACCTTCCTAACCCTGGTAGTGAATCAGGCTCATTCACACCCTGCTTGTAGAAATGCATAGTAGACACTGTGCAATCTATCAGCAGGCTCTTTAAATCCTTTCATTTCCTAAAAGGTTAAAAGGCCAGAGCTTTGAAATTAAGGTGGTCTCTTTTATTAACCCATTAAGCTGGCACGGGACTGAAACTTAGAAAGTATACAGTAAACTCTAGCCATGGGCAGAGTGGTCAACACACATCTCATGTGGCTCTGAATACCTAGGCAAAACATGGTTTTAAAATTTATACAAAAAAGTTCACTTTGAATTCAAAACAGAAGACATTAATTTTAACAGTGAGAAAATTTCACAGAAATTCAGTTTATAATATTATAATTTTATCAACATTATCTCAAGGTTAAATTAGTCCTTTTCTGAGGTTCTCAACAAAAGTCTATCTACCAAGAATTCCTAATGAAAGGGTTGTCCTCTCTGATGGTAAGTTTTTGGAAGAAGGCACTAGAATGCTCTATTTCTCTTCCAACAGCAACATGTGAGACAGGCATCCGTGGGAGAACAGTGACCTTCTGTGATTAGCTCGTTATCATTGTACCTATGTTTCCTGATGTGTAAAATAGAAGTATTGGAAATGAAGGTTTCAAAAGGTACAGAGGGCTCCAAGATCTGAAGATTTCAGGACAGTGAAGGAGAGGAAAGAACTCCACAATGGGGCCCAACTTACTGGTAATATATGGGTGCACAACTCTGCATCTCCAAACACCAAAGATAGCAGAGAGGAAGCAAAATGTAAAGTGGAATTCTGCAAGGATAAGTTAAGGTCATCTAAATAAATAATTCAAATATAATTTGTTACAAATAAAAATGGGGCCCAGGTGCCCAAGGTATTCATTGCTGGTGCTATGTGTAGATACTATGCACCACACTCTCTGCTGTGTTATTGTATCCTGTTGAAAACCCATCTTCCTAGATGCTGCCTCTTCTGCTTGGTGTTAATTAGCTCCACGATTTATTCATTCCTAATAATAATGATAGTAGCTAACAGAGCATGTCTGGCACTGCTTTAAGCATGTTCCATACACTAACTCATTTAAACCTAATGAGATAGGTACTGTCATTACCCCCACTTTGCAGATGAAGAAACTGAGGCACAGAGACAATTAGCACCTTGCTCAAGATTAGGCAGTGGTAATTGGCTGAGCCAGGATGCTTTTAGTCATCATGTCAGGCTTCCTCTTCAGTACCGATCACTGATTATAACCATAATACACCTATTGATTTTATTAGTTTGGTTGTTATAATTGCAAAGAAAACATTGAAAAATGTAAAAGATTATGAACAGATCACCTCTGATCCCCAAGTAGGATTGAAATTGCCTTGTTGATGGTCACTGTAGCTACCTCTCAAAATGCATTTAGAAAACAAAGCCTGGTTGCTTCTGACAGCCCCAAAGAAGTCCTCTGTGGAAACAGTTATGGAATGAATGGCAGCAGATCATATTGGGGGCCTCCTGTAGACCTGTGGAGCCCTTGTCAGACTTGCAGCATCAGGGACGGGAGCTTCTCCAAGAAAGTGAGAATCAGCTCTGGATTCAATGTGATTAGACCAATCAGCAGCTCTTTTCAAAGACAGTTAAGACCCAAGATAAAGACTCATGACCATGGGCTCTGTCTGTAGGATGTGGTGGCGTTGATGTTTAGCTGTTGAGCGTAGCTGGCACTTTGGTTTGGATTCCAGTAGAGCAAGGGCACTAACCATCAGTTAACAGTGTTTCTATATACCACCCTCAGCTTACCTTTCCTTTTCTCATGGACACACAGATCACCTAAAAAGCACTGACATTTGGGAGGACGTTATACCTAATAGAAGATGAGGGGACCTTTGGAATTTTGTGCTAGAGGCCAGATTTACCAATGAACAGAGCAGTCTGCCCTTCCCTCCATCTGGAAACAGATCAGAAGCTTTAGGGCATTAGAAAATGCAAGCTACATAACAAATGCTAACTTCAAGCATTACATGGATTTCTGGCTCTTGATGTCAGCTATGGATGATTATAACCCTGCTGTGACTCTCCGTGCAGAGTTGGCAGTCTCTATTAGAACTGCAGCCAGCTGCAACGGTGACCTCTAAGATTATGGAAATGCGCCCTCCAAGGCTGCCATTCCTCACTCCAGCTTTTGGTCTGAGCAGCCGGTCCCAGTATTCAAAAGGTAGCAGTTGCTCATGGTCCAAGGGGGACTTATGGATTCTTGGCGATTAGTGAAACAAGGATGTATGGGAGCCCTTGAAAAGTCCTCTAGTCGGCCTCACTGCTTTCGGGCAGGAACACCCAGCCATCCCAGCCAATGAGAATAATACTGTTTTTAAAGACCTCCAAAGAAGTTACTCACACCCCCTTTGTCAGCTTTCACTTTGGCAGAATGATCTTTGGTGGCTAGGCTGTCCCTGCAGCAAGAAGAGGAACCTGCCTTAGAAAGTTATGTGGTTTAAAATGTTCTAGATAGACAGATGAGATGATGATAGATAGATGATAGGTAGATGATAGATAGATGATATAGATGAATAGATGTTAGAGAGAATATGAATAGGTGACTGAGAGACAGCTAAACCCCTAGCAATGAGACATATGAGGAACATTTATTATGGAATCATTTGCCAGAGGAGTCCTCTAAAACCTATTGCAAACAGATGCCTCCTTTATTGCATGGCCATAGCATTTTCCACATACTTCCACCATAGCACCTTACCATGTTGCATTAGAACTTGTTAGCTGTTGGTCTCCCTGGCTGAAGTGAGCTCCATAAGGCAGGAATCCTATCTTATTCTACCGTGTGGTCTCAGCCTGATGCTGTCACCCAAGGTGTCAGTTCCTCAGTGGCTTCTTTTCAGGTTGTGCAACCAAGCAGTATGAGGGAGATTAGGGGCAGAGCGGTCCCCCAGCTTCCTGCACCAGTTGAATTGAGCTGCTGGGCAGGGTGGTGGGACAGGAGCAGCAGTTTGCTTAGGATGTAGCTGGAGGGATAAACACAGAAGTTGCCTGGGGCTCTCTAGTCAGGGAGGTTTGAGGCTTGGGGCCTGGGGACAAAATAGTCCCAGAACAATGCAGATAGAGCCAGAGACATGAACAGAGAGGGACAGACTCACAGGCAGACAGTTAAACCAAATGCTGTTCATCCAAACCACAACATTTCTCTCATTGCTCACCAGCCCCCTGCTCCTGCTTCCTCCCAGGGGTGTAAATTCCTCACCAGTGGGGCTTGCAATTTGTTCATCTGGGTTTGCTCAGGGGCTTGCGGAGCCTGCACAGGGCCTGGCCTCAGCTCTCAGTAATGGTCTTGAGTCTGAACTGAACTGATAATTTCCCAATATATTGTCAAGCTTTTCTTGACAATATATTCAAGGGCTACCTAGGTTTTGATGACTTTGAACATTATGAAGTTGTCTCCCTTAAATATAACTGTGCTTTCTTGACACAGCTTAAGTCCATTTCCTCTCCACTGGTTTAAAAGGCTTGGGATGGTTTTTCAGCCATTCAGGAAGAAAGAATGCTGCGTATAAAGCCTGGATTCAATAAAACCAGATTTTTAAAAACAGCTCTTAGCATCTTCTACTACAGACACTGGTCTGGGCAGGGCTTTTTATTTTATTGAATCCAGCTGAATAGCTTGACTACATTAATAATGGGGCTTCATTTCCAACCACTGCCTCCCAGTCTTTTCCCTTAAAAGCCTTATGGTACTTAAGTGACTGCTAATAGATGAATAATTGCTGGTGGCATCATTTCCGGCCATGATTTGACCACCAGGATGAGGTTTTTCTTCTTGTACTTAATCTGGAATTCTCTGGCATGCTGTGTGTGGGCCTGCAAGATCCTATCTAAAAGATAGTCAACAAATCTAAGTGCAGCTATGATTTGGGATCTATTTGGTTTCTTTAAATTGAGAAATTAAAGATTTGGGTGTGTAGTAACATTGGGCTAAAGGGAATCCAACCTCAAGGTTGCCCCAAGGTTCAAACCTGGTATTTCTGTGGAGCATGGGTAGTGTCATTTTGCAGGTTCTTAAGGATGAACTGGCAGCTTTTATCCCCTACACTTCAAAAAAGACGCTATTTATTTTGCTTCCACACAGCCATGCTCCTTTTTAAAATTTCCCTGGAAGATGACATCTATCAGTTCTTTTTACATTTCACTTGAGTGATGATGGTTCTAACTCTACATAACTGACAAGGTATCCGTGTAGAATGCAGATAGTTAAAACCACACCTGTTGACAGGAATATAGCACCTAAGAGCACAGACTGGAGCCACACTGGCTTGAGTTTGAGTGCAGCTTGGCCATTCTCTCGCTATGTGACTTTGGACTAGTTACCTGCTCTGCTGTCTCCCCCTGTGTGACGTGGGGGTAATAATAGTATCTCCTCTGTTGGGTCAGTATGAAGTTCAAATAAATTGATGTTTGTTAAATGCTTACATCAATGCTTGTACACAGTGCTGTGTAAATGCCTGCTCCTGCCTGTGTTTGTCATTTTGTTGAATGTTCAATACATTTATTCCTGCATTTGTCATTTTGTTGAATATTCAATGCATTTATTCCTCTCTACATAGCCTCCAAATAGGATGAATAGTAAAATTTATCTTTCAGCTGACATGCAATCTGATTTAACAGAGGGCTAAAAGTTAGAAAGACCTTGCATATTACACTTTTTGGCAAAAACAATTTTTTTTTTTTCATTTTGCAAGCTCGATTCACCCATTACTGTGGGGCTAGGTACTGTGAGGATATACAGGAGTAAACTGACAAAATCTGACTATCACATGCCAAATAACAAAATAAAACTGGAGAACAGACATAATGAAGTATAAGAGAAGTTTAGGAGACATGGTTGTTAAGACCACTTGAATGGTCAGATAAGGCCTCATGGAAGGTCTTCAGGTGGCATGAGCTGAGTTGGAGGACTGCGATAAGACTCAGGTGGTAAGACAAGAAGATGCCATGAGGTTGAAGAGATGGAGAGTGATGAGAATGGAGCGGGGAGGGGATTCGGAAGAAATGGGTGAAACTCCGGGGTGGGAATGACTCAGCTTATTGGAGGGGGAGTGAAGACACCAGCCGTAGCCAAGGATAAATTGCGCAGTTACCATAGACAATACTAGGAAATAAAGTGAGACAGGTGAGAGTATGGAGGTCTTCACTAAAAAGGCAAGCGAGTTTTTAGATTTGGTTGAATAGAAAAAAGGAAGTGAGAAGGAGGTAGGAAACGCTATCTAGAAGGCTCGGCAGCTGTCACCCAACTGTGCCCTTCCTGCACTGATGGTGTCCTTGCTGGCTGTGTCCATTGTCCAGTGATGGAGAAATAAAGACGGTTGGAGAAATAAAACACATGTTCATATATGGCAATTAGCAAGTCAAACCACAGCAGATCCCAGGAATGTTCTTCTGTCTTAGAAATGAAGAAATAGTGGTTTGCGTGATATGTGTGAATGTGTTCTTTACTTTTTGGGTCTAAATATCTACTGAGACAGAAAGAGAACTTGGAATCATTTTTGTTTATATGGATACTCATTGTATTATATTTTTAAGGCTTTTTCTTAGAGCTTCTTGATAATCTACTAATACAAAATAAATGTATTAGGTCATTTGCCTGTCTCATTCCTCCTCAGGTCTCTCTTATTTTCTCTTGCCGGATGATGCTTGTTGCCTCTAGTGAGCCCACTCCAGTTTGAGTAAGGAGCAGGCAGTCCCCAGCAGCTCATCCGTATCATGGTTCAGTCCCTGTGAAGTGAAGGAGGTAAACAGCACGTGGGAGGGGGGAAATCTGTGTTCTAAGAACTGCTTTGGTTTACACATCTATAGATACACTCAACCAGCACTGTGGGTCACATGTACCGGCTGGGGAAGCTGAGCATGAGTCACTTTTAAATTACTCATAGTGAAAGAAATATGCTCTAAAAGCCAGCACCATTGGCTTACACATGGAGCCGGGGGAGTGAGCAGGAGCCTCATAAAGCACCCGGGCCTCCCGTGACAGCTGGTGAGCAGGGTGTGTGTGGGGGGAAGAAGGGGTCCCAGACCTGCGAGTTCTTGGCTGTGCTTTGTGTTTGGAGGTGAGACTCTCTGTCAATGGGAACCCCTGCCCCAGGGTACTGGGTGCTCGGGATAAATTTTCCATCTAACCAATTTCTCTTACAGTCTCAGTTTGGCACTAGAACTCTTTTTTTTTTTTTTTAAATATATTTTATTGATTCTTTACAGAGAGGAAGGGAGAGGGATAGAGAGTTAGAAACATCGATGAGAGAGAAACATCAACCAGCTGCCTCCTGCACACCCCCCCACTGTGGATGTGCCCGCAACCAAGGTACATGCCCTTGACTGGAATCGAACCCGGGACCCTTCAGTCTGCAGGCCGTCGCTCTATCCACTGAGCCAAACCGGTCAGGGCGGCACTAGAACTCTTGATTAAGTCCTCCAATGGCACAGTAGTGGTGCAGACCAACCCATCTGAGCCTGAAATATGGAGAAGTATGCCAGTTCAACCAAAGGTTAGGTAGGAGGGAACCAAGGAGAGAGGTCTAAGAGTCTCATGGAGCCTGAACTTCAGCTGAGCCTTGAAGGGCATAGTTCATCATGAAGGAAAAGGAATTTCATCCCAAGCAAGATGGAGAAACCACCTGAACAAGAAGAAAGTATAAATAGCAAAGTCTGCACCTTTATTTTATCCCCTGGGAGTCTAAATTATTTTGACAGAAGAAACATATATATAACAGACAAGAGGACAATCACAAGGAAGCCCAAGGCACTGCTTACCAAATTGGTCCAAAGGAGGGATTTTACCAAATGCAAATGAACAAAGAACAATACATGTGACTCAAAATATCCGTTA
Organism: Myotis myotis; assembly: GCF_014108235.1. Lineage (NCBI taxonomy): Eukaryota > Metazoa > Chordata > Mammalia > Chiroptera > Vespertilionidae > Myotis > Myotis myotis. The sequence continues at coordinate 49,629,637 of NW_023416401.1, forward strand.
TGCTCTTAATTTGAGAGGGTGTGAGGCAGGGAAGTGACCTTTGAAAGGTTTTAAAGTTGTAAACTTTTGCAACCACATTGTTTTGATGGCTGGGAGACTTAAGAAAGGATTACCTCAGGGTACCATTTTGGAAAAGTGATGTTTTTTAAAAAAATACTACTTCCTGCACAATATTTTGGGACTTTAGCTTTTTATTCTGTTTTTGCTTTGAAGACACACAATTCAAACGTCCATGAAGTAGCTTAATCTTTCATAAGAAACTCACGCCCAAAAGCTTAGAGGTGCCGGCTCCTGATCCATCTGGTCTTCCAGTCTTGATCCTTTTGCCAGAATTACTGTTCACTGGACCAGGGGTGTCCCCACCCCTAGCCCCAAAGGAAGTGCATTTGGCCTTGGCCTTCCTCCCAGCCCTGCCCCTCCCGCCTTTGACAGGCCTCTGGGGCAACATTTTGCCAAAGTGGAGACATTGTCCCTCAACCTTAATGTGCGACTGTGGGCCAGACGTTCCCTGAAGGTCTCCTCTGAAATTTGGGAAACAGGAAATGTTAAGAAAATTTCTAATTTGCCTGGTCATGTGAACTCCTCTTTCGATGTTGCAACAGAATTTGGAAAGCGGTGCTCTGAGCTGTGGTTGTACCCTCCTCATGGGAGAACATTTGCTCCTTTGAGAATATGGTAGATTTGACTATCCAGACCAACTTCCCTCTTTCTAAACCCTGCCTGATGCCTAAAGCACAAAACCAGAAAAGAAACCCATCGGTCTCAGCTCCATAGTCAAGTGCCAGCAGGGCTGCCGAGAGGGGCCCATGTGCCTGTCCCTGAAAAGGCCCTTGGCATGTAATTAAAGCGCCCATCCCTGCAGACACGTCTGTGCAGGCGCGGGCCCCGTCTCCACAGCCTTCACTACCTGTGTTTGTAGTGGATGATTGATGATTAGGCTCTTTGCCCACACATTTGGCTTTGATAATCTCCATGCAAAGACGTTCAGATGCCAATAATTTAAAAACGAAGTGGCTTCGAGCGATCTTTCTGGGAGGGTGAAAATGCCTCCTATTTTGATGGGGGTGTGAGCTCCAGGGGTATATGCTTTGGTGAATATCCATCCAACTATACCCAGGAAACATGTTCATTTTGCAGTATGTAAATGTTACCTTCATGAGAATTTTTTAAAACAATAAAGTGGCTGGAGTTTGGCAAAAATAAAGAGTAGACATGCTGTAAATGGCCCCATTAAAAAGGATTTAGAAACTTTTGAGTTGGCCAGCAGAAACTAAGAAATACATGTGGGCAGTCCCCACCGCACGGGGAAATCTTTGCAAGGTGGGCAGATTCAGCCCCGTTTATAGACACGACAGCTGGTTATATGCACGCGTCTGTGTTTTTGTAGGTGTTTTTTTTCTTTTCATCTTTATGTCCATTTCTGTGTGGCTCATTTCCCTATTCAATTGGATTTTGTCTTCTATTTCCTGAACACAACTCCCCCCACAGAACCTAATATCTAGGCCTGTAAAAAGTGAATGCCCAATATATGTCCACTCATCCCCTGAGATGGAGTGCTGCCCCTCAGTCTGGAACATTCTATTGAAATTAGCCAGTGCATGTTGGCCCTCAAGGCATATGTAAAAATGGAAAGTGAAAAGAGAAACATCCATACTTACACTAGTACTGAGAAAATTCCCAGCTAGCTTTGCTTCTAAAAAGCTCATTTCAGAAATTTTACTTTGGAAAAAATGATTTTTGCCCAAGGAGAAAAATAAAACATGTGCTTCATAAGTAGTGATAATTATTTTAAAGGAAGAAAACTGAATTCATGATTATGTCTGAATGTGGGTGGACGCGGGCAAAGGTACCATTGCTTGTTCTCTCTCTGTCTCCCCTCCTCCTCGTGGCAAATCAGAAGAACAGGTGTGGAAATTCCCACAAATTATACTGTGTCAGTTTCCATGTTTGTATAGAGTTTCGTGTTTTTTGGTGACAAGTTACTCTTTTATTTCATCATCTCATCTTGAAACTAGAGAGGAAGGGAATGGAAGGGTGAATTGCTAATAGCAGAGGCTTCTGGAAATTCCCCTTTTATGGTACATGAGTCTTCTTAAGAATAGTTCTTTTCAGTTGTGTTTTTGTGATTTTGGTGAAAATCCCTCTGCCCAGCCACACCTCTGGTGGCCTTAAGCATGTGCCCCCCTCTCTTTCGGGTGTGGGGTTAGAGAGGATGGGATGGAGGATGACTTGATTCACACTGTCTGGGTAAAAGAGCTCAATATAGCAATTTTTGTAAAAAGTAGATAACCGGATCCTAAATCTATATCCACGTGATTTTAAATAATTAAGTTATAAAAGATAAACTGGCGACTCTCTCATGACCTAGTGACTCACCTCTGCCTGAATGGTGAGTAGACAGACAGCTCTATAAATGTCTTATTGGCATTTTGCGTGTTAAAGTCCATGATCAGTTCGTTACAGCCTGGCTAAACTGAAGCCGACCAACCTGTTTTAAGTCGATGTACTGCAGGATTATTTTAAAGCAAAAAGCTTTTTCCCCCACACAGCTTCAGGAATGCCTCATGAGAGATGGACGTAGGCCTTGGATGCTGGTGTTGGGACAGGATTGTGTCTGATGTGCCCCAGGTGGACAGGGCAGTGCGGCTCCAGCAGGCAGAAGGGCTGCCTGGGGGAAGGTAGATCTTTGCTGATCTTGGGACTGGCTGCTGGCTGCCTGGGGGACTCTGAGGGCCCAGCGTAGACTGGTGGTTGGAATGTGGGAGAGGGTGTGACAACCAGTCCGGTGGCTGGGTGATGGGGGACTATGCTAATTAGTGAAGTCCCTCCTAGGGTCAGGTCACTCCGAGGCCAGGTAAAGATATCAGGTTATTTTGTGGATGGCGGAGGGAGGCAGTGGCTAAATGCCTTCACTGCAAGCTGCTCTTGGCTGTTACTTATTAATTGCACCTCAAGGCACCACTCGGTTAGTCTAGAAAAATACTCCCCCACATCTCCCCCTGCACCCTGCAGCATGGGAAACATTAGGGACCTCCTACTGGGACAGCCTTTCTCCCAGGCCTCTGGGCTGTGCGGCCTGTTTCCCGCCTCAGACAAAGGGACCCCAGATTCTAGGCCAGGTGGGTTCAGACCCAGTCAGAGCCTTTCTTATGAAATGTCTTGACTTTTGAGTTTCTTTTCTTGCCACATTGTGCCCTGAATATGTTTGTTTTCTTTCTAATTTTGGCTTAAAAAAAAAAAAAAGAATGAGTGGGTACAGTGTAAAAGTTTTTTCATGTCCACGTTGGAAACTCCCTAGTCATCCTGAAACCGGACAGGTGCCTGTTTGCTTCTCTGTCAATAAACAGTGCCTGTGGCCTGGAAGCAAAGCACGATCGTCGCCTTGCCGCCAGCCTGGCCCGCTAGGAGTCAAGCCTGCCTCTCCCCATCGTTCTTTGACCTTCTGATAGAGACCACATAGTGTTCTCTTCACGGTATTGTGATAGCACATGGTGTATAAACACAGGTGTGACCTTTACAGTGTGTACAGCATTACAGTTGTAATACGTGAGAGAAGATAAAGCCAGCTGGAGTTTAAGGTTAATGCTGAAAACAGCTGATACTCATTTTCACTGAAAACAATGCCACAGAGCCAGGCTAGGTGCCCCTTTAGAGGACTATGTCCTGTTCCCTCTTGGATGGTTTTTAGGAAACAGTTCCAAGTGAAGGGTTTCTGTGAAATAAGCTATCACTTGAGGTGCAGGCATGCGTGGTGACTCTCTATGGATGCCCTCCAGGGCTGCCCTCCCGGGGGCGTGTTCCTAAAGTCTGTCTCGGTGGAAGGTAGCCGTGGGAACTTTGCTTGGAACAAGGCATCATGGAGTGCCTGGTCCTGGCTTCCATGCTGGCTCTCATTTCGCTTAGCCAGGACTCCGTTTCGTCACTTAAAAAAGAAAGGGACTTTGACCCGATTCCTTCAGTTTCATGCATTCTGGTTTTTCTGAACAGACGCTCAGCTTGGGAACCTAACCCCATCTGGGTACTTAATTCCTCAGGAAAAAATAAAATTGCCAGACCCACAATTACCTTAATTGTTTATTTGTGCAAAGGCTTTCTTACTTAGCTCTAGGACTTGCTGTCTAAATTTGAAAGGGGGGTGACCCCAGATTCCAGTTCACATGAGTAGCGGTGGTGTTTTCTTGCTGAGCACCAGCAGGGAGCTGGGGGTGGGGGGATGGAGGAGAAACTGAGGAGAGGAGAGGGAGAAGAGAGTCTCCTAGGTGTACACCTCCAACCTCAGAGCTGCCCTTTGGAAATAGGGACTCTGGGCGTAGAGGCCCCTTGTGGTCACAGAGCCCACACTGGTTTGCAGTTACTGAGCTGAGAGGGGCCTGCAATTCCTGGGCCTCCAAAGGAAGCCTCTGTTTGCGTTCCTGTGAATGTCAAGTGGACGGGCAGGTAGACGCAGCATTCTTGCAGTGCTCAGGTAAGGACGAGATGGGGAAGTACACCTGTGGGCATTTGGGTTGGGCCTCCCAATATTCCCAGGCAGGGCTTCTCAGAGAGGGGCGAGTTTGCCTCTCAGGGGACAGCTGGCAAGGTCTGGAGACATCTGCTAGTGGATAGAGGCCAGGGATGCTGCTAAACATCCTTCTATGCCCTCCCCCAACAAAGAATTATCAGGCCCAAAATATCAACTGGTTAAAGTCCTACAGCTTAGTCACATTTTGTAAATGAAAAACACTGGGCTGATGTGAATGGGAAAAGTTATTTGCTATCTCTCCACCCCTACTTCCAAGGGGCAATCCACTGCCACTTGCTGCTGAACAAAGCTTTGTGTTAACTCTTGCACATCTTCACTCTTTGCCCCTCCCTTTTTCTCTTCTCAACAAACCTTATGACTATTACTGTGCATTAGTCAGAGCTAAAATGATTTCTGGCCTTACATCTCACCTTGGTCACACCAGTGGTCCACACTTGAGTCCTAGGAGACAGAGGATGAGCCTCAGACCTGCAAAGAGAAATGGGTGCTCAGGGGACAATGTGACAAGCCGTGTTCCCCATCTCCGCCACCTGCCCCCATTGCTTCATTTCTCTGTCCCTTCCTCACCTGTGGCCCTTCCCTCTTCTATCTCCAGCCACCATCTGCTCTTCCCTCTCTGCACCAACAGGGGGCAGCAGAGAGCAGCAGACGAGTCTAAAAGCAATGCAGCCAAGCTCTGAACCATCCCCTCACCTAGCGCCCTGTCTCTCCTCCCAGCAGGCTGACTCTCAGAGACCCTCCTCTTCTACCAGTCTCTCTCCCCACACTCACAGCCCCCGAAAGAGCCTTCCCCACTCAGTGCACCCCACGTTCCACGTTGACCTGGTTATGGGTCGAGTTTGGCCTCCTGACTCATCTAATATTATTGACGTGCTGGATGTTTCTCAACCTTTCAAGTGAGGATATTGTCCATCCCTTGAGGCACGAGCTATACTCTGGCCTGCTGTTTCCCCCAAGCCCAGTGCAGTGCCTTTCAGAGTCTGTGCCTAGCTCAGGTCTGCTGATTGATGGAGAGGACATGACCGTCTGCTGCCTGCCCCCTGCACCCTCTCCGAGGGGCACCATCTTGGCATTCTCATCCCAGCCTTTGCAGCCAATGCTATCATTCTCTCATCTTTATAGACGAGTAAACTAAGACTCAGAGGCATTAGATGTCTTAAAGCTCTCTGCCAAAGTCTTAAAGCTATGAAGCAGTAAACTTGAAACTCTAACTCCTTTCTAGACTCTTCTACACACCCTATTGCTGCCCCAGTCCCGACAGTCCCGGGACTCTTCAACCAATGTGTAATGAGCCCATCTTCCTTGAGCATAGCACCATATTTAAGGATTATGCTGTTTGAATACTTTTAATTTTATTCACTTATTTATTCATTCTGCAAACACACAGCTTTTACCAGGTGCCAGGCAATGTGAGACCCTGGGAAGACAGAAATGAGTAACACTCAGGTGCTGCCCTCAAGGAGGAGACAGACATGTAGCAGAGAGTTCAGTAGTGAGCAGGGATGGGGCAGGATAAGAAGTGGGTGTGCTGGGGAAGTGATGGGGATTGGTTAAGAAAAGCTTCAGGGAGGAGTGATGTGTGAGCAGAGTCTTGAGAGGCATGAGAGTGTGCTGTGAGTAGGGGTCAGCTAGAAGTATAAGATTTGGGGCTGATGCTGCCAGTAGTTACATGGAGTTGAAGGTATGAGGTGGGCATGGGGAGAGGTGAGGTTGGAGTCAGTTCCCGCTGTGGATGATGGGGAGCCAGTCAGGGCATTGGAGCAGATAGAAGGACAGAATGGCTTTCTGTTTGAAGAGGAACCCCTAGCAGCAATGTGGAGGGAGCACCGTGAAGGAAGGTCAGGAGCCATGCAGTGGTTCTATGAAGCTGGCATTAGTGTCTGGAAAGAGGAGCCATCCATATGATAGAGATGACAATGATGGTGTGTCAGTGGGGAGGGAGGAGGAAGACATGGAGGATCACTTTTCTGTGTTTCTGCCTGAGACTGGGCTCTTAGAGGCAGGTGCGAGGAAAGTTTAATGAGTTCCCTTTGGGGTATATTGGGCTTTGAGGTACCTGATGTATATATGGGTATACTTGGTTCCAAACTGGGGTTGAAGGCATATTTGAGAAGCATCACCCTAAAGGACCTTAGCAAGACTGTAGCTGCACTCAAGGAAGGGTGTGAGATCTCTACAGCTTGGGGAACAGCCATTTCCAGAAATCTGTCTCTCTTGGTGAAATAGTATTGTATTATCTTTGACCCTAAACTACCTACCTGGGGTTGATAGGAATGGCTCAGAGTTGGAAGGTTTAAGTAGGTGATGAATACGTGATTGTTATCCTTTCTGTACCTTTGAGAGTTTATGAATATCCCCAGGATCCACCTTCAGGCTTCTTCTTTCCAGGGTTACACCTGAGTTTTAAATATCATTGTCTTACAAAAGGTACTCTCCGCTCTCTATCAGCTGTCTGTCTTTCTTTGGACCTGCCATTGGCTTTTGAAATAGCCATCTCTGCACAGGGCATTCCAGGTGGGGATCTGATGGCTTAGTACAGGCTCAGATATTCTTCCTGTTGGATTGGAAATCCCTTCGTTATGAGGATCAGGCTGGCCTTTCTGCACTGAGGTCTGAAAGAAATGGCTTCTGCCGAGGCCGGTTTGGCTCAGTGGATAGAGCGTCGGCCTGCAAACTGGAGGGTCCCGGGTTCGATCCCGGTCGGGGGCATGTGCCTGGGTTGCGGGCATATCCCCGGTGGGAGATGTGCAGGAGGCAGCTGATCGATGTTTCTCTCTCATCGATGTTTCTGACTATCCCTCTCCCTTCCTCTCTGTAAAAAATCAATAAAATATATTTTAAAAAAAAAGAAAGAAAGAAAGAAATGGCTTCTACTAATTCCAGAACTCTTATTCTAGGCTTGTAGCTGATAGCTTAAAGGTATCAAGTCTAGTTTGAATTATTTTTTTTTTAGAACTTACCTTGACTAATGGTGTTAAGAAATCAGATTCTAAAATTAAAACCTGCAAACCCTGCAAAAAGAGCTTCACCAGCTTAAAAGTTTTCACACTACTGTTTTCATATGTGCATTTCCTATCACTCCTTGTAATAAAAAGGTCCCAGGAAAGGGAAATTGAGATCTCTGACAGTTAAATGGAAAGTTGAGAGACGAATGAAAGGGAACCACAATTACTAAATGTCAGTCCCTGTGCTACACACAGAAGTCATTTATTCTGATGACAACTCAAGAATAGTCTTATTTTCCATGTTTTATGAATCAAGAAATTGGCTGAGTTTAAAAAATCATCTAACATGAGTTGGATTTAAGCATTCCAGGTAAAGAAAGAAAACAGGTAACTAACTCACCCAACTCATTGACACAGCTAGTAAATTGCAGAATCAAGGTTCAAGTCCAGTTCTGCCTCATCCTAAGTCTGTGCCCTTGCTCCTGGAAGATGGGAAGTGGATGTGCACAGTCAGAGGCTGAGTGAGGTGTTTTCTCAGGTGAGAGAGAGAAGGCAGGCCATGGATTTTCCTGCAAGTGAATTGGATACCATCTGAAATCTGAGCTGAAGTTACATGGGTGTGATAGCTCTTGTATTCTCTGCTGAAGGAGCAATGTCAAATAGGTAGGACATCTAAGATTGAAGACGTGGTGAGTCATTATCACCTGACCAGCCCACCATCCTGTGGATAGTCTGCAAATTTCACCAAACCCAAGTAATTGCATCTGTCAGTAAGGATGGAACCTCTAGTAGGTCCCTAGGATAGGCACATGAGTTATGCTCTTTGTTTTTTTGTTGATGGTGGTGTTTTTGTTGTTGCTTAGCCTCCTGGGAATACTTTGCACTTTACTCTTTAGTAGTGAGAACATTTAGGAGTAGCACTCTGTAGTTGTTTGCTTGGTTAGTTTGCAAAAGCCCTGTGTATGAATGTTAGAAGGTTAAAGAATAGATTCGGTCATCACAATCCCTCTGCCTTCACTTGACGGTAACATCCCAGGCATTTGGACCAACTTTGGGGGAAAGTGTTTACAAACTAATGAAAAGAATCTTCTACTTGAGAATTTTCTTGGAAGAGATATGTTTTTAAAATTTCAAGTACCTAGCATTGGGTACACAAGGTGTTGCCAAGTGGTGGTTCTGCTTAGTGAATAATGACCACATCAAAACCCCAGGCTCAGTACAAGCGCCCCATTTTTGCTCCCAAAGCATTTACATCGGTTTGGTGTCAAATGCATGTTTCTGAACACTGTTTTCTCTTAGTTATATAAACAAACTCCTTGATGTCTATTTATAACTATTTGTTAGTGACTCCCTTGAGCGATATGGAGCAGCTAGAACATGAGGGGAATGTTTTGCAGGTTGGCTGTTGAGCAAAGGCTGTCTGTTTGGATCAGGGTCTCAGTACATCCTACCCAAGCCCCTACTTGAAGTTCTGATTTAGTATTTCTCAGATTGTCATCCAAAGCTGTCCTGCCAGCTGCTGCAGATTATATACATAGAGAGCAGCTACTAAGCTTGTTACTTCCCCAGGAGGAGCCTGGCCTTGAGAATTAGCCTACGGGCCCATTTAACTCTGTTTTCTAGCTCGTTTATTCAAGGGTTCAATGCACCACTGAAAATTTTCACATAATAGAAAGCCAGTGTTTGAGGGGCATTTGGTTTCAACTTGCTTATGTTTGAACATTTATATTTATAATAGTGCTAATCTCTAAGGGACTCAAATCACATTAAGAGCTTTATCTAAGGTTGCCAAGGAAATTAGCATGTATCCACATGACTGGGAACGATGAGAAGTTGGGTTGGGTCTACAGAAATTTAATAAGCTCTGACTTTCATTTCAATTATCTTTTCCATGAGATTTTTATTTTGAAACCCACTTGGACAGGCATGCCCCATGCACACATCTCCTCCTCCACCCCCCAGCCTGCGCTTTCACCCTCGACCCCACACCCACACCCATTACGGCCTCCTCTCCTGCACAAACTGACCTGTTCTGTCTTGTCCTTCTCAGAACTCTTGTGGCCCATGTGTCGGTGTCACACAGTCTGCCACTTAGGCTGTTCCCTCTTGTGTTGCCCCCTCCTGACTTCCCACAGACTTGCCTCCAACTAGCGGCAGAGGAATGATTGCAATTTTCTGGAGTCCACCGTGGAGGTGAGGTCATGCTCGTCACATAAATGATGCCCAGTAAATAATGCAGATGGAGGGTACCTCAGTTAGGGGGCAGAATGGTATGGTGGGAGGGAGATGGGCTACAGGGGAAAGTTCTGGGAAGGGAATTTTGGGGGGAAATCTGCACAGATTAATCTGACCAGCCTATAAGGCTAATTTGTAGAAAAAGCACAAGAGGGGGAAAACTCCCTCTGAGCAATTAGAGAGATGAAAGAGAAGCTGGGAGTGCCCCTAATTGCATTACAGAAGAGGAAACCAAGATGACTTACCAAGTCATTTGTTGAAGCTTAAAAGGATGCTCTGTGGATCCAGGATGAAAAGAGGCCCCAGTTGGCTCGTCAGTGGAGATTCAGCTTCGTCCTCTGAGGAGCGTTCCTATCAAACTAGAGAAATAGGGCAGGAGTCGCCTAGGGAGGAGGAAAGTCCGTCCCTACACTCTAAACCCAGATAACCCCTTCCTTAGCATCAGGTTTTATGTTGCAGTCAACATTCCCAGAACTTCTACTGCCAGTTCTCCAAAGTATGTTTGCTAAGCATCAGCATTTTGAGGAATCCCGATCTAAATCTTCGTCTTTGCCCTCCTCTGACTCCTGGAATATCAGACTAAAACAGCTCATAGAAGGCTGCGCAGAGTCTTGTTCTAGAGTTTGTGTCCAGCTGTGGGGTACAGAGAAGCGTTATGGAAACAAAAACCAATGCCAAGACAAAGTGGGGATGGCAAATTAACAGGGGTAAGAGAAGGAAAAAAAAAAGAGTAGTATACATAGCAATAAAAGAAGAAAAAGTTTTTCAATGCCCAATAGACAGAAAAGTGGTTTTCCTGGTTTTCTTTGGGCCCCACTGGGCTCACCACTGTTGCTGAAGGTGAGGGCAGAATGCTTCTGCAGAATCCACTCCTGCAAAGGTGATGCTGAAGGAAGAAGAGAGAAATCTCCGCAATCTTTCTACCAGATCGCCATGTCTTTCATTTTCAGGCTGACACTAGCAAAGTGTGTGTGGCGGGGGTGGGGTAGGGGAGGGAAGGGGGAAATAACATCTGGACAAAGGAAGGCTCTCTCCCCAAATCTGTCAGCTTTAGGTCAGGAGAACCTTTTCTGTGGAGCGCAGGATATAGTTTAGCATTGTGTCTGATTCCAAACAAAAACTAGATAAACTGTTAGAAATCAGTATTATTAGTGGCATTGCGTCTCTTCCTCACTCTCACCCACTGCCAGGCCACTATAATAACAGTGTTGTTTTTCACGCTTGAAAGGAAAATAGGAGATTCCATCAAGAAAAGGCTTTTACAGGGAGGCTGTGTTATTGCATTATTATTTGGACTCTCACTCTAAACATATGAATGATTCTGGTTTCTTTTAAAATGGGCTGAGGATGGTGGAGTTAAATCTCTCTGGGCTAGAACAGTGACTCAGTCAGAAACAAGTCAAAACCCCCTAATGTCAGCCTAACATTTATGATATAAATGAACTTATTTTTCCCCCCCTCATAGTTTAAACTTCTTCTAAGAGACAGAGCTGTTAGAAATAAGCAAGTCACCGCTATCTTCAAGCTTAGGGCACCCTGGCTCTGTGAATCCCTTTTACTGGGAACCGTGTGATAGTAAGGAAAGGCAAGATATTTGATGTCAGAATTCTGGGTTTAAATCCTGGTTCTGCCATCCATTAACCACCTGTGCTTGGAATAGTTACCTGTTGTTGGTCACCTGTAAAGTGGGGGTGACAGCAGCCATTACTTACCTGGTGTTGTGAGGGTCAAACCAGTTGATAAAAATGGAAGCTCTGGCCGAAACCGGTTTGGCTCAGTGGATAGAGCGTCGGCCTGCGGACTGAAAGGTCCCAGGTTCGATTCCGGTCAAGGGCATGTACCTGGGTTGCAGGCACATCCCCAGTAGGAGATGTGCAGGAGGCAGCTGATCGATGTTTCTCTCTCATCGATGTTTCTAACTCTCTATCTCTCTCCCTTCCTCTCTGTAAAAAATCAATAAAATATATAAAAAAAAAAATGGAAGCTCTGTATCAACTATAGTATGCCATGGGAATATTTGCTTTCATTGACAAAGGTACCTTTATAATCAGGGGAAAGAGAAGACTCTGGTTTCATCCTCAATATAGTTTGCTATTTATTTAGCATCGCTTTTGGTGTCCTACTGCTTTCCAGGCAGCAGACCAGAGACCAGGAGGGTCCATTGCCACTTCCTAGTATTATTCTGCATTAGTGTGAGGTTTACTCCTTACCCAGCATCAAATGATCTTTTTTTGGCTTTTAAAAATAAGGATAAAAGCCCAAGAGCCAGAAAGATGAAAGATTAAGTTAATTTTTTTTAGAATAACAAATCTTTTCATATATTCTTCTCTCATTTATATGGTGCTGGTAATTTTTAAAATTAGATTTTCCTCTGGGCATTTCATACTAAAAATGATGAAGTTCCTTGTTCCTTGTAATTGCATTTCTTTTGATTTTCTTTTATTATGACTTGCATATCACTGACACTTTTTTCCTGGAATGTTAAAAGTATACATCATCCAGCTAAAAGGAAAAAATACTGTCTTAATAAAAATGTAAGAGAGAAAGAGAGAGAGAGAGAGATATAAAGTGGATATTCCTCTCTTTTGGTTCCAAACAAGGCAAAGTCCTCATTCCTGATTCTTTGTACATGCCAAGGTTGATGTCATGGATCCAGACCAGTTTTGAGTTATCTGAAATGAAAAAAAAAAGAAAAGGAAAAGAAAAAGGCAGTTCAACAATCTTCTGAAGCTTGAAAAACAAATTTTTCACAGTCTGATAACCTGAAAATGACTGAACGGATTTTCTCTGTAATTTCCAGAGAGGGTGGGGGCGGGGATAAGAAAATACTCTGGGAAAAGACTTAAGGATGGAAAGTTTGAGTTTGAGGGGGCCCAAGAAGTGCTGGAGGCTCCAAAAAGGAATAACATGGTGATTCTGAGTAAAATGTGATTCTATTATCTAAAAGCCATAACATTCCTTTGATTGGTGTATTAACTTATCATTGAAACTTACCACTAATGATGATTATGAGTGGTAAGTAGGACACATCCAAGGAAGGTACCTCTTAATTTTTCACAAAATCATCTTAATTTTTCATAAAATCATTGAAATATGCTTTTATTCTTTTTGAACCGCCATCCAAACTGGCTGTTGCGTGGATTCGATAGTTGGGACTTTTGGAAGCCTGCCTGGGGTTCTCGTCTCCAGTGCCTTGAAGGTTTGGGTGCTTTTCTTTTGATGTCGACTATCAACCACATTCCTGGCTTCCCTACTAGGGCATTTACTTCCAGGTTCCCTCTTATAAAACCAGCTCTAGTGTTCAAATCTCTGTTTGCACCCAGAATAGCAGGAATGACAACTCTGGGGCTTTCAGTGAAATTCCAAATGCCCTGGTGACCGGTTTCTTCCAGGCTCCCAATTTCTTAACCCTCTTCATCCTTCCTGCTTCTAATGCACAAACACAAAACAAAGTCCCAGGATCTACAAGTTAGGTAACCTTAGATCCGGAAAGAGCTTTCAGAGGACATGTGGGCCTTCTCCTCTTGTTACAAATGAGGCTCTTGGAACCTGGAGAGGTGACTCCCTAGAGACAGGAGTAGTTGGCACCTAGATGCCACAGTCTGGCCACTGATGTGACAAGGACAGCAGAACAGACAGACGAACACAGGTGTCAGTCGGGGATGGCATGATGAGCTCTGAGCCCGGGCACAGCTCTGCTCCAACTCCTGCTTGGAGAGGGTCTGTTCCATCGTCAAACATTAAAACTCGGAACTCTTACTTTCTTATTGAAAGCTCTTTTAGATATGATGGCAATGACATTATAATATTTTAAAATTTAAAATTACCCTTTATAAAATTACCCTTTTCAACTGATGGACCAATTTAGTAAAACTTACCTATTCAAATCTGTAATCCATCAACCATGAACTTATGCCCAGGGTCAGATAGCTCTCAAAAAACCTCCAGGTGCATGTGGAATAACCCTAATATTTTTTTTGCAGTTTTTTGAGTTGTTTTAGAGGTTCAGGATTGCCTCTGAAGACATGTAAATGATGTTTCAGGCTTAGGCGGAAATGAAAGGTACATAAAGTTGTAAGACTTAAGAATTTCAGCCGAAACCGGTTTGGCTCAGTGGATAGAGCGTCGGCTTGCGGACTGAAAGGTCCCAGGTTCGATTCCGGCCAAGGGCATGTGCCTGGGTTGCGGGCACATCCCCAGTGGGAGATGTGCAGGAAGCAGCTGATCGATGTTTCTCTCTCATCGATGTTTCTAACTCTCTATCCCTCTACCTTCCTCTCTGTAAAAAATCAATAAAATATATTAAAAAAAAAAAAATTTCAAGGACGTGGCAGAGGTGAAAACTCACCTCGGGAACATGAAGTTTAGATGTTTTCAGCTGCTCATTTGTCCAACACACTCCACTGTCCACTTGTCCCATCACTGCGTCAGAGGTGTTTCACCTGCAAGGGCTTGTAGAGCAAGCCCGTGGCAGACCTCAAGCAGATAGCAAGCTTCCTGACCTCGAACCCGCTCCTGCAGATTTCAGCACCAGCCCAGATTCTCCTATCAGCATCCACGACCAGGGTCCTGTCACCAGGACGAGTTTCCTGGAAGGTCCCCATGCAGCTGTGGCCAAGGTCTTGCTGTGACTGCGAAGGCCTCAGTTGTTCACTGAGCCATCTCAGAGGGCGGGCATCACCGTCTTCCAGAAAACTCTCCTGGAGCAGGGCAAACAGAGGGAGACCAAGAACAAAACCAGATCTGGAGAATAAACTTCAGCTGATAAATGCAAGACAAGGAGAGAACAGGAAAGCAAAGAAAAAGACAAAAGAGAAAGACAGAAAAAGAATTTCAGGGGGAAAGGGATTTGGGATATAAGAGAGGCATCCTGTGTGCGTTACAGTGGGGTCGGGACACCAGGGAGGTCCCTGAGGACTGGCTCAGGTCCAGCCTTCTCTATCAGCCCCCTGCACCCCTGCCCTGTAAACCAACCGGGCAGGATGGAAGGGGTGACTGCCTTCCCTTGTCTTTGATGCCACATTTTGGAGGCATTGCCCTGAACCCATTCTCTCTCAGCTGCAATTTCTGAACTGTTTAAGGAGAGTGTTCCTGACTTGTTTGGCCTGTAATGCAGTAAGAACTTGCCCCCACACACTTGCAACCTTCCAGAAACATGGAACATTAAAGGATTAAATACCCAGCGAGCAGATGGCTTATTGTAAAATGCTCTGTGGGCAGGTTCCTAGGAATTGAAAGACCCCCAGCTTTGTTAAGTGATGAAATTTTTCCAAAGTTAAGTCAGCAGAGAAAACTGTCACTAGTCCTGAGACGGAACCGCTGGTGCCTGCGGGAGGAGGACGGTGGGACGCTGGCCAGGCAGCAGGCTGTTGAGCAGGGTAGGGAGTGTGGATGGCTCTCCCCGCGGTGGGGAAGCTGCTTCTGTTCCGGCCAGGGCCACAGTTGCTTTTGAGTCATCAGGAACCATTGAGTGGAGCCATTGGACGGATCGAAATCCAATTGCCCCTGGAGAGGTTCTTGGTTCACCTGTTTTAATATTCTGAAGAGACCTCAGGTTAGCTTGTTTTTGTGAACAAAAGGAAAGTTTGTTCTTCTTGACATCCCAGAATTCCCTGGGAAGCAGCCCATAAATAGGAGGGCTTTTCCTGAATCCCGTGCAAGGAATTGTTCATGTCTCTATCTACGTGGCATTTTTAAATACTCTTGAGGTGGCGAGTGTAGTGTCGCTCAGCAGGGCCAAACCACAGGCTGAGGATCCCAGGTGCCCTGTGTGTGTGTGGAGGGGCGGGGGGAGGGGAGGCTGGGGGGTCCTTGTGACTGGTGCTTTCTCTGTGATCCTGCTCACTCTGCCTGTGTACACAAGGACCCATCACAAAAGGGCCCCAACCCCCACTTGATTCCATGCTCTAAAATGCCATCCCCACTTTTCTGTCCTCATGCAAAGCCCTTCAGGCTCAGCCACTTCTAACCTTCTGTCCCCTCCAGTCCATCTTCAAGACTCTCCATGCATTTACTGGGCCTTCCCTGTCACTCTCAGGACTTCCTCTTTAACCTCTCATTTATCGCTTGTCTCTCCAAGACCTAGACCTGTCTCCAACGGGAGAAGTGAAGTATAATTGGAAAAGTGCATGCCTAGGAGCTCACACTCTCCAGAGTCAGATCTCGGCTTTGCCCCTATGAGCTGTGTGATGTTGGGCAAGCTATGGAACCTCTCTGACCCCAGTCTCTTCTGTATAATGTGCGTTCTGACACAACAGTTAGTTCTCTCTCCTCATCCCAGAAGTAGATACTAAATAAATACTTTGATAAGTGATTTAACTGTGGTTGGATGACTTGATTCAGACATGTCCAAAGGAGGGATCAAAGCAAGAGCAACCATGGACACACTCATAAAAGGCGGTGCTAGCAACAGTCATCCAAAGTTTGCACCAATTTTATTATGAAAAGCATGTTGCACATGGATCCATGATTCATGTAGGTGGCCAAGGAGTTCCCACAGTGGAAACAACAATTTGCTAGACCCAAAGTCCATCCTGAAGGCTTCACGAGCCCAAACTGGAGTTTCTTCTTATGACCTTAGGGGCGAATGATATTTCCATGAGACAGTGCATCTCTGAGTTGTCCCACTGGAGGAGTGTTTGTTGAGTCCTTGATTTGGGTGAGGCACTGTGGTTGGGTCCAAGGAGCTTGCTGTCATACAGATGCCGTGGTCGCCTGCGTTTCCCCTGAGTGCTGAGTGCAGCGCTGTGCACAGAACAGGTGCAGTACATATTTGCATCATGAATTCAATGTGAGCTGACCCTCTCTAAGGTGTCAGTGATAGCAGGAGCTGTAAGACCAATCCTATAGGTGAGGGCACTGACGTGGACCTGCTGGGTCCACCTATGAAGTTTGGGCCCTGCTCCTTGCATGAGGGTAGTTAGTGTAGTAAGGCCCCAGAGGGTGGTTCAGGTCCCATTGGGGACCAGCCGGCAAATAATTGAGGACTTTCTGCAGGCAGAGCTCACAGGCTCTGCAAATGTGTCTGAGCAGTCGCCTTGGAAGTCGAGCTCCCGGGGCACAGCTTGTCTCCTTGTAAGTGCCCACTGCCGGCAACTCAGGCAGGCCTTGTTCAGAGCACACATGTCTTTCTCTAACCTTGTTGATGGTTGATGTCCAGAGCAGGCTCGCTTCACTGTAAGGGAGTGTCCTTGTACCCGGTCAGCCGGCTGTCAATTGTCCTCCTGGAGGCTGTGCTGCTGGAAGATGTTTCAGCCCCTCGTTCACTTGAGGCTCATCCATGAATGCTTTCAGCATCTGTCTCTCTGTGTGTCTGTTTCTCTAGCTCTTTCTGTATCTCTCTGTCTCTGTGAGTCTCTCCATGTCTCCCTGTCTGTCTTTCCTCTCTCTGTCTTTCTCCTTTCTCCCTTTCTCTGTGTCTCTATGAGTCTCTCTCCATGTCTCTCTGTCTTCTGTCTGTCTCCTCATTCCCTGAGGCTCATCCATGAATGCTTTCAGGATCTCCATCTCTGTGTGTGTGTGTGTGCATAGCCCTGTATTGTTCTGGCAGCAGAGCGCACACACTGCCACAAGTCCTTCACAGTACATCTCCATTCAGACGAGAGGCCACACCTCACACCTGCATCCATGTGTTCATGAGCCTGAATCCAGAGCCACGGTGCTGACCTTGCTGGGCCCCCACAGCTGCTGCCCTTGACAGAGACTGCATGTCCCTTGTGCTGGAGAGGTCTGCTCTCCTCCTGGACACAGGAAGACCATCTCCTGTGGAAGGAAGAGGGTTGTCACAGAGCCAAGCGGTGCGCCTTGACATGCATCTGTTTCTGTTCATGTTGAGTCTTTCCAGGTGAACTGAGCTAAATCATAAACTACAAAGTGAAAGCAGATTTTTCTTAGGACGCCCATCTGGAGCCCACTGAGCGAGCTCCCCAGAGTACTCAGCCCTGGTCCCTGCAGCGCAGCCCGCACACTTGCGCTTCTCTTTGGGCGGGTCGGTCCATGTTTGGGGCAGCCTGGGGGATCACCTCGGTCATGTTGACGGGCACACAGCGATTTTGGGGCTGCAGAATTGGGGAGCTGGGAACAGGGTAAAATTCGTTATATCTTGGGATGCTTTTGAGCATGGTGTTAGCAGCCTGGGAGTTTTAAACAGTGTTTGTGGCTTATTTACTGAACACTGAGAATGCCCCGACCAGCACCATCAGGGGGCAAATCTGGTGGTGGGCAGATGTCTGGGCATGTCATCAAGGCAAGGGCCCTGAGGCCAGCGCTATTCCAAGATTCCAGAAAAGACATCCGTGCTGATTTCTCAGCCCGTCCTAACACAAGTGTCAGAGCAGGCATGGCTGGAGGCTGGTGGTGCCCGCGAGGTACTGCCATCCCAAACTCCCTCTGCTTGGCTCTTGTCACTCTGACGTCCCCCACTCCAGGTCTGAGGCCACTTTCAGCAGGTTCATATTAGGAAATGTGGGTTCTTTGTATTCCCCCCACCACCACTACCCACCTCAGTCAACACTTGCTGATTTAAACAAGTGAGAATCAGACATTTGGCCCCCAACTCCGGCCCTCCGCGTTTAATAAATGAAAGACCCTCTGCCCCTCCTGATGACAGTGATTAGGCCAAGCCGCAGAACTTAGCAAGCATCTGCTTTCATTTCCCATTTTTGGCGTATCTTCATGAATTAACTCTTGCAGCAGCAGGGAGCGGGGTAAGCACCTTGGCCATGCCACCACAGCCCACGTGGCAGGCACAGTGGAGCGCTGCATGCATGCTTGGCCCCAGCTGTGACCTATAGGGAGGCGCGCAGGGATGAAGGTCATACTCACATACACTAAGGCAGGTTCGGACACTGGCGGGGAGGGGGCAGGGAGGGGAGCTACACCTGTGGCTCCAGAACCAAGAAAGAACAGTCGGTGGATAAAATCCAAACCCGCATCTGCCCATGGAATCCGGTGCCCACTCCAGACATGGAGAGTCCTGTCTGATTCTGAGGAGAAGCAGAGTGTCCCACCTGCTCCTGAAGCTGTGCCGAGCCACACTGACGTCACCAGCTCTGATTATCACTGGCGTGAGGGCAGAGGACTCTGTGGGACAAATGCCTGGATTGTGGTCATAAAAATAAAGAGATGGGAAGCACACAGGTGTGCCAGAGGGCACGGGAGCATGGCCACCTTGCTGCAGAGAGGACAGCCTCTCTGAGACCTAGCGGATGAAGAGGCACAGAGACCATGTGTGGATTTGAGGGACAGGAGGATCTTAGAGGCCAGAGGAGGCAGAGGCAGATCCCACAGAGACCAGTCAGTCATTTGCAGAAGTTGGGGTGACAGTCTCTGGCATGCATCTGCAGATCACAAATCACATCCTAGGAGATGCAGGAGAAAAGATGGAGAATAGGTCATTATCTGTGGGAGCTCAGGATGGCAGATTGGAGAGAGGATTCTTGGACTGAGCTACCCATAAAGCGTTCAGATGAAGGAACTTGAAGGCCTGGGAGATAAAGTGAGTTGGTTGCCCAGATTGGCACCCAGCCATCCTAACTTCTCATCCAGAACAGTGTTCACCCACCATGCCACCTCCTACATTTTAAAAAATCCATTAAAAGGAGGATAAGAATTGTACAAACTTTCTAACCAAAGGAGCCCCATCTCCACACAGGTGAGCAAGAATTACAGAACCTCTGAGTCCTTCTGTAGAATGCCATGTGCTGTCAAAATAGGTTAGCTCCCTTCTTTGTGTAATGTGGGAAATGTAATTGGTTTTTTTTAATAACTGTCATACCATAAAATTCCATTTAAAGTGATTGGTTTTTAGTATTTCACAAGGTTTTACAATTATCATTATTATCTATTTCCAGAACTTTTTAAAAATCACTCTCTATTTTCCTCTCTCCCTAACCCCTGGCAATCAGTAAATCACTTCTGTTCTTATGGATTTGCTTATTTTGGAAATTATATATAATGGCATCATACAATGGCTTCTCTCACTGAGCATAATGTTTTCAAGGTTCATCCATGTGATATGAGTTCTTCATTCCTTTTTTTTTCCATTCCTTTTTATGGCTGAATAACATTCCATTGTATGGATACACCACATTTTGTTTATCTCTTCATTAGTTGATGGCATTGACATAGTTTCCACTTTGCTTGTGTACAAGTTTTTGTATGAACATATTTCAGTTACCTTGGTTGTATATCTAGAAGTGGAATTGCTGGATTGTATGGTAACTTCAAATTTTTGAGAAACCACCACTGTCTTCCACAATGGCTGCACCATTTTCTATTTCCTCCAGATGGGTGTGGGGTCTCCAGTTTCTCTTGCTCCTCACCAACACTTGTTTTTGTCCTTTTTTACATGATAGCCATGCTAGTGGGTGTGAAGTAATATCTCATCGTGGTTTTGGTTTGTGTCTTCCTAATGACTAATGATGTTGAGTGTCTTTTCTTGAGCTTATTGGCCATATGTGTATCTTATTTGGGGGGTTAAATGTCCATTCAAATCTTTGCCTGTATTTTAATTGGGCTACTGGTCATTTTATTATTGAGATGTAATAATTACACTTTCTTTACTCCACATACTTTCATGCCAACACAATATCATAAAGTGGTATTTTCCCAAAAACAGTGAAAACAGCGTAAGCCCAGAGCAAGGAAAGGCCAAGTGCCAGCAACTGCAGGACACTCAGAGGCTTCTAGCCCAAAGAAGGTAGTGGAATGAGGAAGGGGAGGAAGGAAAATGGAGAAACTTTCTTTTAAAGCCAAACGCTCAAGGCAGGTTACTGAGGCCTCTGTGCTTGTGAGATCCAGCAGAAGGCACCCTTAAAATGAGGTCAAGTGCCTGGGTCTTTTCTCTCCTCCACAGAGTCCTGCATGATAAATGCATCCCCTTGCCCCCCCCTCCCCGCCCCCTCCCCACACACAGTGTTTTGAATGTATTGAGAAAGCTGCTGTGAATGCAGGAGAATATTGCCCAGCAGTTCTTAGAGGGCAGGGCCTGGGTCTCCTCAGCTCCTTATAAACGTATTTGGTTCCTGAATGAAGAAGCGACCGGAAGATGAGATTTCAAGGTTTAGTGTAGATATGGTCTATTATATGAACACGATGAATCAAATAGCACAAGTGTTAACATATTTTTAGCACATTTTGCTATAGATGCATTGTGTCACCCATTTTTACCTTTGGTCTATTTTTTAAAAGCCTCACCATAGGATGTATTGATTTTAGAGAGAGAGGAAGGGAGAGGGAGAGAAACATTGATCATTTGCCTCTTGTATCCACCCCAACTGGGGATCGAACCCATCACCTGAGTATGTGTCCTGACCTGGAATCAAACCCATGACTCCAACTAACTGAGCCAGGGCTCCACCTATGGTCTTTGAAGTACTGGGTTGTTGGCACCTCCTGGCAAGAGGGAACTAAGCCCACAGGTGGCTGAGTACCTTCTCCCTGCAGTATGTGCGTGGCTAGCAGAGCAGGGAATTTGACTCTGGTCTTCCCTCCAGAGAGCACCTCCTACCCTGGCCTGGAAGGCAGTTAGACTCACAGAATCTCCGTGATCCTACCTGGGAGCGGGCTCAACTCTCTTCCAGCAGGTGGACAAGGCAAGCAGCCTTTGACCCAGCTCCTTGGCTTCAGAGTCCCCAGAGCATCAGACTCCTTTGCAAATTATTTTCAGATTGTGCCCTGCTCAGGAAAAGAAGGAACCAACTAGGCTTCTCATTTGGGGCCCTCCCTAGCTCCTGAGGGCCCCTTCCTAATTTGCATCCTCAGCTCAATTTGCATCACAAAATGCACCCAAATGTCCCTGGACTTAACTGCGGTAGGCGGGCAAGTTTTGTTTTTTGTTTTGTTTGGGTTTTTCATCTCCTGCCATTTCTCTAGCAGGTTTCTGGTTACATCCAGATGACACATAGATTAGGTTTCATTTCATGTCCTTAGCCGGTGATTCAACTAGCCCAACTGCCTGGGCCAAGACCGTCCAGGACCCAGCCCCATTCGCTGGAGATGGCTTCTTCCGGGTGGCCTTGCGAGCCTGGTGGCCCAGTCACCGCACTTCTGCAGGCGGGCAGCTGGGTGTCCTTCAGTTGTATGCTTGAGGGTTGTTGTTTCCTCCTTTCCTTTTCCCCCAAACCTGGAGTCAATATTTTGGGAGTCAGGGGGGCGGGGTGAGAGGAAGAGCAGGGGACAGAAGCTTGCCACTGCCACAGTGGCTCTGATCTGCAGGAATCCTCAGGACTCATTCAGCACAAAGCGCCAGCAGAGGAAATCCTGCCCAGCCAGTGATAAGCGGGAAATGGAGTCACTTCCTCACCAGCTGCTTTATTCAGGCAGAAAGAGTCCTCACTTCCTCGCGTGTGCTCTTCTGGCCACCACTCATAGCAGCAGGGCTGCTGGCTTCCCCTTTTAATCCCAGGCATGTTAGTGTCTGGGGAATCGCAGCTTCCTGGGATTCAAGGGGAACTCTCCTCTCCTCTGAAGTGTGTGTGCCTCGCTTCCCTCCTTCCCTCACTTCCTTCTTTCTCTTTCTCCCCTCTCACCTGGCAGGTGCCTGTCCTTAGGCTCTGGGGACTGGAGCCGGCACAGACAGCATTGGGAATGAGCCTCACACCCCTGAGTAGCATGCAGGACTAGTTACATGCGGTCTCTGTGTTCCCAAGGACATCCAGAAGCAGCTCAAGACCGCCATCACCTCCCTGTCCTATGAGCATTTTACCTCCAGGCAGCATTTTCCAAGGGTGTCCTCAAAACCCAGCAGGAATCTCCCTGACAGAGGGAGAGATGGCCCAATGAGTTTAGAAAATGCCTTTGGCGACTCACAGGCATTCAACTAGGGTGTTAGTCAACATATGTAGCAACCAATGAGGCACAGACACTGACTAATCAAGTTTGATGCTGACCATTAGCATTAGCTGAACATCAGCCCCTCATAGGGAGACTAGAGTCTGCTGCAAAAAAAGCCCTGGATTTTGTTTAAGCCTGTCACCACTTATTTGTCCTTTGAACACCTCCCTTTAAAAATTATTATCTAGTAAGATATGTTTGGAAAACCTGTTCTATAGTAAAAGATATCAGTTTATTTCATGTCCACAGACATTTGCTGAGTGCCTAATATGTGACAGACACGTGCTCCAGGGATCTGACGATAAACAAAATGTGGCTCCTGCACCTCCAGGTGCTAACCGGGAAAGGACAGACTTGTGAACAGATGCTCTTCAGATAATACAGTGAGCAGGGAGCAGCCCAGGATTATTTAATTCAACCTGGGGGCTTGGAGAAAGTTGCCTGCGTAAAATGATTGCACTGAATCCCTGAGTGAACAGAAGTCAGTTTACAGGTGACAGAAGTTGAGCAGGCGAGCTAGGCTTAGGCCAGAGCACTGGGAGATGTGGATGGCATGGTAAAGGATTTGGACTGACACACGGAAGTGACAGCTTTGATTCCGACTGGATAGCCTTGGTTGCTCTATGGAGAGGGTATTGAACGGGCAGGCCACAGACTGAAGGCAGAGAGATCAGATGGGGAATCATAGCAGAAGTGCTGGGGAGAGAAGGTAATGGGGATGGAGAAATCAGTGGTGCATACACTGTCCAGTCCCCTTGCCCTTCACTTCAGTGCTATCTAGCTGACCTCTAGATACAGGAGGTACAGCCTCTGCATCTCTTTCCCAATGGCTTTCTCTAGCCTCTAGAGCCCACTTTGCCTGTGCACATGACGGGCCATAACTACTGGGGTATTGATGCCTCCATAGGAGCAAACCTCAGCCAATGAGTGCAAGAGATTGGTGTGTAAATACCCCAGCTCCCTGGCCCCTTAGTGGAATAACTAACGGTGCATTTTCTGCACTGGCCCCCAGGTTTCTCAGCAGGATTAAGTTCCAGTTACCAGCAGCAGCAACTTGCTAGATAAGGTAATTCATGGCTGCGTTCCTTCCAGACTCCCTACTAGTGGTTCCTGAGATCATCTCCCAAATAACCTGATTACACTCAAGTCTTTGTCTTAGGGTCTGCTTCGGGAGGAGTCCCACCCAAGATGATGGGATTTCCCATTGAATGAATGGTGGGGGAGGGATGAGAAAGAGGAAAATGTCTAGAAGTCTCTCAGGGTATAGGTTTACTTAACAGCATGGACACTTTGAAGATAGGAAGGGAGACAACTTACTGGAGGAGGTGATGGTAACTCCAGTTTTGGACTGGCTGCATGGTAATTCCGGTGGGACCTCTTAGAAAGTGACTGGGATTGGAATCTGGTAGTTAGAGGATCAAGTGGGGTTGCATATGAAGATGTCAGAGACACCATCATGGGATGGTATCTATGACCATGAGAGTGAAGGAGATTGGCCAAAGGAAGAGAAGGCTGTCCAGACAAGCCCGGGAGATGGAGCACCCTATCAGAGCAGGCAGAGGAGGAGGTGCCCATGGAGGGGAAACTCTCCAAGAGCGCTGGGAGTCCATCCAGTGTGTAAAGCACCCAGTGAGATACACGCAAAGAGCATCCAGTGAATATAACCATGCGGAGGATATGTCTGGTCTCTGGGTGGTGGTTTCAGAGGCACAATGGAGGAAGAAGCCAGACTGGGTGGATTAAAATGAAGGTGGGAAGACAGCCGAGAAGGTGGGTTAGCAACTTGTCCAAGACAGCAAAGAGAGAGAAGATAATGGTCAGGATGGAACACAGCATCAGCACTCACTCTGAGGAAATCTGAATTTACTTTTTTTTCATCAGTGGATAAATACCCCCAACTCCCTTGTCCTTCAAGGATTAACTCAGAAGCGTGTGTTCTCTAGTGAGGAAATCTGAATGTTTGTATGCCAAGGAAAAAAGAGACCAAAGGAAGGGTGAGGTTGAAATTGCTGTTGAAAGCAGGAACAATTGATGGAGGAAGGTTCCAGAAGCAATGGGAGACTGTGGGCTGTAGGTGCAGGGTACAAAGGGTCGGGGAAGGGCAGACAGCGATGCAAGCTGATGGGTGCTCCAGGATAGGAAGCTGCGATAATTCCCACCCAATGGCCCCGAGTTTCTCAGAGAAGAAAGAGGTGACAGCAGTTGCTAAACAGCGAGGAGAATATGTGAGAAAAGTGGTGGCTGTTTGGAATAATCATGAAAAGGAACAGAGAAAGCATCTGAGCGAGGGTAAGGGTATGTTAAGTGGTTTCAAGAACTCACTGAGTTTGGAGGCCCTGAATTCAGAGTCACCTTGGTCTGCATGGTTGGGTGACTTCCTTCGGCAACACTTGAAGGCCAGAGGAGGCTGCTATGGGATGGGGTCCAGGCTGGAGCACAAAGGAAGGTCAGGATGGGAGGAAGCACGTTGAGGGAAGCAAGGAGGAGGCACCAGGGAGAGAGAAGAACCCACGGCTTGTAGATGTTCTAACCCAGGAAGCACAGGAGGCCTCTCCTCTCCCCTCCACCTCACATCAGCCTATCAGTACCCACTGTAAGTAACTCACTTGACCTGTCTAGATTTCATTTGCCTCACCTATTGAAAAAGAGCTAATATCTTTCTTGGGCATTATTATACCAATCTGGGAGATCTGAACTTGCTTGGAGGGTCCTTGCAGCCAAAGTTTTGTGTGACTATGGCGCATCCTTGCCTTTTCTTTTTCTTTCCCTAATTCTCAGATTGTTATGAGAGAGGTGATTCCCATGGAGACAAAATGATAAAGCCATGAGAAATGGAAAATGCCCAGGGCACTTGATAGCAGTGTTTGATTTCCTGTTGGCACCATCCAATTTTCTTTTTACTTCCCTCTTACCACCGACAGGTGTGCTCTGGGCAGGATACAAAATGGCAGCACACCTGCGTTTTGGTCAGTTCAGAGGTGCACATAGAGGCAGCATCTCTCTGCATCGTACGCTCTTTAGGTCAAGATGGCTCTCTCCCCCTGGGGCTCTCCATGGTCATATAATGCCTGTATCCACAGTCAGCTCAGAGGCTGTGGGATGAAGCCGAGTGTCTCAGGTGTTTATGGCCAACTGAGCCATATTAAATTTCCCCACCGTCTAAGGAGAGCCGTGAACCCACACTGAGCCAGGGCCCTGAACTTGCAGACGCTGGTTTAGCTGTTACCTGTGTCACTCAGTCTTAAGTTGGGAGCATCTTTCCTTGCCAGTGAATCTAGGGCACACGTTCCAATGGCTGAACCGTATGCCATCCTATGGATGTGCCGTAAGTTCTTTACCCAGTCATGTTTTCACACATTTAAGTCGTTTTCAGGTTTTAACTATTATAAACAATCAGAGCATTTTATTAACTACTTTTTTCAAGATAAATAACCAGAAGGGGAATTACTAACAAAATGACAGTATTTTTAAAGTTTTTGATACTCATTGCCAAATACGTAAAGGTCTCTCCGTTGATCTTTCCTCAGGGAGGAGAAGTTGTGTAAGAGCACCTGGCCCCCACCCTCACCCCCACCCTGCTGGTTTCAGCAGAACTCAGCGTTGCTCATCTGATTCGTTTGTCTTTAAATCTCATTTTATTTGGAATCAGGATTAAGTGAAACTTTTTTGAAGAGGAAAAGGAAGATATTGGAGGGTGGGCTGGCTCCAGGGAGGTATGTGTGTAGGGGTGGCGAGGACAGGGGGTTAGAGAGGGAGAGAAGGGGGTGACAGTGGTCCCAGGCCTGGTCCCATTGCAGGAGAGACAAGGACACTTTTGCTGTTGACTCCCTCCCCCCAGCTTAGGAGTCTGGGCCAGGTCTGTTCTGATCCACACACCCCCTGGCTCACTTTCTGCCCTGCAGCACGGGTTTGGGGGTGGGAGTGGGGCCTTCCTGTCCGGTTGATGCCGGCCTAGGATGGAATTCAGACTCAGACCATCTGCAACCTCCGAGTTTGAGGTTTGTGGAGAAGCTGCCTGCAAAAGAGTGACTAGAGCTGGGGCACTGCCTGTCTCCTCTGTGATGTGAGGGTCAGCAAAAGGAGAAAGGACCCCCCTTGGGACCTGCTCTTCACACTCCTGAAATTGGGCAGAGCCCTTGCCAGTCAGTCCTGGCATGAGCCAGGCTGGCAGTGCCTCCAAATACATAGACTGGGGTTTGGTCTGAGTCACATGACAACAGCCCAGGTTTTCTTTTTCCCACTTTGTTGCTTCTAATACATAAAATGAGCATGTGTTTATTTAATACAGCTTTCAGACTTAAACAAATAATGACAGACTGTTCAAACAGACTTCGGAAATCGCCCTAATCAGGATGTTTGGAAAAGCAAGAAGACTGTAGGAAAGGAGCTTTTAGGACCTTCAGTCCTGAGCCCAGAGGGTCCGCTTGGCACTTTGGAACACAGATGGGCAAAGCTCAGAGGCCCGATTCAACCTCGGGGGGGTTAATGATGCCTCAGCCCACAACCTGACTTACCAATAGATGAGGAAGTACAGATGGGCATTGTAATTTCACTTCCTGTCTTCCACCGGAACACATCACGTGTGCATTTTAATTCACAATTTCTGTAGACATCACCAGGCATCTTTAGAGGGAGCTTATGACGTGCACTGTGAAAACCTGCCCTTCCCTCCTTCCCCTCGGTGGATCCTCTGGAGGGAGGGGCAGGTTCAGGACGCCTGCAGCAGGTTTGCAAGGGAGCAGACTAGAGAACAAGTTAATGTTGCCACTAGTTCACGTTCTGGGCCATGTTGACAAATGGCTTTGAATCACCTACGTTAATCTTCACAATAACCAATTTTATGGGTGAAGTAAATGAGGCTCAGGATTGGGTAATTTGTTCAAGGTCATGAGCAATAAAATGTCAAGGCTGGGATTTCACCCAGACCTTCTCTCCAAGTCCAGAGCTGTTCCCAGGCCCCTGGGGGCTGCATCAGCGCCTCTGCTCTCGGTCTTTGGGTCAAGAGATGCTGTGTTAGCTCATCCCCCCCAGATGTGCATTTTCTTTGTAATGCACATCAGCAATGGCCCATTAGGAGCACAGTGTCAGGAGAGGAAGGGGTATTTAGACATGCATTTCTTCTGCCCCTGGGACTGTGCACCAGGCAGATGAGGAGGGAATGCCAGCCCATGTGTCCCTGCTTTCTCCACTTTCCCAGGATGGCTTCTTGTCCAGAAAGGTCAGACGGCCAGAGTCTTAGTCCGTTTCATAGTCAACCACAGACAACTCCAACTGGTACCAAAGAAGTGTGGAGTCCAGCACGGACCTTCTTTCCTACTGCCAGTGCTCCGAGAGCGTCCTTTGGCTGGGCTGTTGGGGGTTCCAGCTTGCCCACCCCTCAGGGAGGGCTCCAAGATGTTCCCGGCTGTGTCTGTGGGACCTGAGCTGCACTTTGCAAGGGGCAGTTTCTCCTGCCTGTAAATATGTCCCAACCCCTTTCTGCCCCATTTATCCCTGATTATATATAGGGAAGGTATGTGTCTTGACAAGCAATCATGATTTTTACCTCAGCTTTGTGCTAAGAGCACTAAGCACATACATTGGGCCTTGACTTACAAGTGTACTGACTAAGGAGTTTTTTGAGATACCAGCTGTCTCTTGGCCGATTTTTTGCATTGAGTTGATAGAGTAATTTGAGTTAACGAGCTCCTTAACGAGCTCGGTCTCGGAACGAATTAAACTCGTAAGTCAAGGCCCCACTGTATTTCATTATCTGTTAGAGCAGGGGTGGGGAACCTTTTTTTCTGCCAAGGGCCATTTAGATATTTATAACATCATTCGTGGGCCCTACAAAATTATCAACTTAAAAATGAGCCTGCTATATTTGGTCAAACTTCTATTGAACTCCCCACCTAATGCCTTGGCAGGGCCAGACCAAATGGTTTCTGGGGCCTTATAAGGCCCTCGGGCCGGACATTCCCCACCACTGTGTTAGAGCCTGGCTCTGTGAAGGCTCAATTTTGGAACATTTTAACAATAGATTTAAAAAGAAGAAAACCCTTGCGCCCTCTCCTGGTACAAATTAATCTAGTACATCTGAGGTCCCGATCTCCCACTTGCTGGCTCACCAACTGATCTTGTGCTGTTGACACAGACTAGATAGACCGTTGGGTCTTCTGTGGTCCATGATCACAAAGGTTCTTTAAAACCTTTCTTCACAGGCCACCCTGTGCATCATGGGATGTTGAGCAGTATCGCTGGCCTCTGCCCACAGATGACCTCACCCCAAACCATGACTACCAAAAATGTTTCCAGATATTGCCCAACGTCACCTGTGGGGCAAGACCACCCTCAAGACCAGTGAGAACTGCTGCCCTAACCCCTTGTCTGCCTTTTGTAAAAGGTGTTACTGGTCCCAGGGCAACCAGTGAGAGGGTGGGGATGACTCCACAGAAATCTTTTGTGACTTTAATAAGCAAATTAAAAAAATATATTTTTATTGGTTTTAGAGAGAGAGAAAGGGGAAGGGATATAGAGAAACATCAGCGATAAGAGAGAATCATTGATCCACTGCCTCCTGGGGATTGAGCACAAAACCTGGCATGTGCCCTGACCAGGAATTGACCCATGATCTCCCTGCTGGCGCGGTTCAGTAAGCAATTTTGATGGCTGGTCAAGTGTGTTCACCTGCTAGGAATTTGTCTAAATACACACACACTACACACATACACACACAACCCCCACATCTGAACAAGTACATAAAAATTTATGTAAGAGATGTAGCATAATATTGTTTAGTAAACATTTAAAACAACCCAAATAAAGAATTGGTTCAAGAAAGCACAGCATAATATATGGAATACTATGCAGTCATGAAAAATAATTGTGTAAATATTTAGTAATGTGAGAAGTTCCCCTAATGTCTTAAACTCTCACCTCCAAGACTACTCCAAGATTCCCAGCGGTGGTTGTATTTAGAAGGCACACTTTCAAACAGGCAGAGTAAGCATCTGGATGATGTATTAGGTCAAGCATGTCAAACTCGCCGCCGGCGGGCCATGTGCCTTGTTTATTGGGTGCATGTTAGCCTTTGAGTTTGACATACTTGTATTAGGTTAAAGAGAATTCAAACCAGTGAATGGGTTCAGAAAACTTGAATCATTCATTGAACATTTATTAAGCACCTACATATACAAGACCATGCACAGCACTGGGAGACAATGATACCTGGTCCCTTTACTGCAGTATTTGCCCCAAACAGACAAAAACACTGTGAAGGTTGTCAGAACGTCCTCTGCACAGCCATGTCAGAAGTTTCCACGTGTTACTGTCTCCCAAAATGAAATCATGCGCTCCCATTCTAGGTTGTTGAAATGCCTAAATAAATCACACCATGTGAAAAAGCATTTCATTTACTGAGTTATATATTTAGATAGATTTACAGAGTTGTCCAAATAATAATTGGGTCCAAATGTGGAACCTAATCTTCCCCAACAAATCCAAGGAATGAGCTAAGACAACCCAGAGACCTTTGCTACAAACACTGCAGGCCTGGCTTCTAAGCAGCGGTAC
Organism: Myotis myotis; assembly: GCF_014108235.1. NCBI lineage: Eukaryota > Metazoa > Chordata > Mammalia > Chiroptera > Vespertilionidae > Myotis > Myotis myotis. Next base: position 49,659,724 of record NW_023416401.1, read on the forward strand.
GAAGGGAAGCCAGGAGCCATCTTTGCCCAGGGACCTGTGTGTCCATTGACACAATCTGACCATAAATAACCACATGCTTGTAAAGTTCACAACTTGAGTTAAATGCGAAGGTGTGGTCATCCAGTCTGGCCATCCCTCCCCCCCCCCCCCCCCCCCAAGAAACCCAAGGATGGCTTTCTTTCCCAGAGAGCACCCTGTCCTTGACCTCAGAAACTAGGCTTGCAACCAGCGGAGGCCGCCCTGCTGTGTCCACCACATCAGCCTCCCGGGCAGACCAAGCACTCATCAAGCTGTTGTTAGGGCATCAGCAGAATAAAGGGCACTGGTTGGATCTGGGTTCAAATATTGTCCCTACTGTTGACTAGACAAATCCTTTACCCTCTGTGATTCTCAGGGTTTTTCCACTTACAGAACAGGAATAAACAAAATGACTCCATAACTTTGGCATGAAGAATAAATAAAGTAATGCATGTTAGGCATTCATTACAAGTGCCTGGCATATAGCAAGCATTCAACAAAGGAGTGTTGTCATAGTCATGGGGTTTTATTATACCTATGAATGGCCATGCTCATGAAAATTGCAAAGCCTCCCAGATTTGTAACCGCTTTTTCTGTTTTATTTTCCCCCTTTGAACTTACCAGTCTCTAACATACTTATATCATACATTTATTTTGTTTATTGTCCATCCCACTCGACTAGATAAAAGCTTTGTGAGGCAGGAGCTTTCAACCTATGTCATTCACTGCTGTTTCTCTAGGGTGTCTGGCACATAAATAGGATCTCAATAAATAATTCTTGAATGAAAATGAAAAGAATGGGTCCGCTCTCCGTCTCTAATACCCTCTCTTTTTCTTCCCTCCTCTCCCCCTGCAGGACGCCTTTGTGGAACTGTATGGCCCCAACATGCGGCCTCTGTTCGATTTCTCCTGGCTCTCTCTGAAGGCACTGCTCAGCCTGGCCCTGGTGGGAGCTTGCATCACCCTGGGTGCCTATCTGGGTCACAAGTGAAGGCAACAGGCCTGCCCCAAACAAATATGCAAAAGGTTCATGAAAGCAGTAGAAATATATGCATTGTTGGGATGTACCATGAAACGGAGCTATGGTCTCTTAAAAACAAGCAAACAACAAACAACAAAAACAGCTTTCAGGCTCCACGTCGAATCAGCTATTTACTGCCAAAGGGAAATACCATTTATTTTTTACATTATGGAGAAAAAGATTTATTTATTTAGGACAGTCCCATGGAGCACCCTGTCCTTGGAAAGCCTACTACCAGTCATTGCCAAGCTCCACCGGTGTGGCTCCACCTGGATCTCCTGTGCCTATAAACGGATTCGCTTTCCATGTTAGTGGCCGGGCTGACTCACCATCTGAAGGGCAAACTGATGGAGAACATGACTGTTCCAGCAGCCGGCAAGCCGGCTGCTGGAGGTTTGGAAGGTGTTCATTTTCCTTGCATTGATTTGCCCCCGAGGGCTGTGATATTCATAGAGGGAGGTGCTTGGAGGGAAGTGCATTCTTTTCCGGCCAGAAGAACCTACACTTTGCATATGGCTCACATGGTACATGCCTGGTTGGCAGAAAAAAAAAAAAAATGGGAACTTCAGATGGACTTGGTATCCGCCAAGATTTCCACACCGAAGGACAGTGGTAGGAAAAATGCCCTTAAACCTTAGGAAAGTATTTTTTTAAGCTACCAATTGTGCCGAGAAGCATTTTAGCAATTTCTACAAAATCATCCAGTACCTTAAGCCCTGATGTGTATATTCTTATATTTTGGATACGCTCCCTCTCCAAAAACTGGCTCTGTGCGTGAAACAGAATCCTTGGGAATGCGAGGAAGTGGACGTCTCGGCGACTCCTTCGGCATCAGGAAGGCTGCAGTTACAGAAGCATCAGGCCGCCACAAGTGCCTGCCTTTCCGCAAGAGGCCGCGGTTGGAAGTCCCGCTTCGTCCTGGTTGGGAGGCCTCATCCTGGAACCGAGCCTGGGCACTCGCTGGCCTGCTCCATGGATTTCAAACAGAGGCCTGTGGTCTCCCGGCATCTGGAAGCTGAGGAGTCAGAATTCCACTGTCAGGAACGAAGAGCAGGCTGGGGCCTGGTACACCGGGGCCCTCCAGGGAGGCCCTTTTCCATGTCGAGTGTGGAGCCTGGAGCCTGGGAACCAACGCTCCTAAGATGTTTGTCACTGTGCAGGGAAGGAAACAGAGGCACTCTGCCCTTCCTAGCAGAGGGAGGTGGTGAAGGCTGGAGCGCCCCCACGGAAATGGAACAGCAAAGAAAGGACGCACGTGCGCGTGCAGTGTGGCCGCTGCGCATGCACGCGAGTTGGCTGCGCAGCCACCCACCCGTCTGAGCAGTTTAGAGCGAGGCTTTACATGACTTAGGGGAGGGTCATAAATCCTGAAGGAAGCACTGGGATGCGGTGTCATGGATTAATTGACTCATGTCTGTGGAGTTGCGATGTAAAACATTATCTTGTCATTGTAGTTTGGTTTTATTTGAAAACCTGACAGAGGGGGGAAAAAAAGTTCCAGGTGTGGAATGTGGAGTTTATCTGTACCTCCTGGGCATTAAAAGGAAAAAAAAAATAGTGGTGGACAGCTCTAGAGAAGTAGTGAAAGAAGTGATCTTCAGCTGATAAACTAGGAAATATGTCAAGTTTAGAGAGCCTGAGACACACGTGGAATAACTGTGGCATTATTGCATTATATACCATTTATCTGTATTAACTTTGGAATGTACTATGTTCAATGTTTAATGCTGTGGTTAATATTTCGAAAGCTGCTTTTAAAAAAAAAATACATGCATCTCAGCATTTTTAAAAATTGTATTTAGTTATGGCCTCTACATTCTTTGTTAGCAAAAGTGATCATTTTTCCATTTGAGAGTCTTGTCTCTTAATTGTTTAAAAGCCTTTCTGAGAAGATGAGCTAAGTCCCAGGTCTCAGCTACTGGAGAAACCCTGGAGCACGCCGGCCACGGAGTTATGTGCATTTCCACGACCACATAATTGTTTATTGCAAGGGATATACCTGTTGTCCCCTTGCCCTTGTTCCTTGAGGGTTTATTTGTCCCTGGACAAATCAGAATTCAACTCACATTATTTAGGCTTGCATACATGTTTGGTTCAACCCATGAGGTTCATTCAGTTGAAAATCGAGATGGGAAGTGACCAGGGGATTAAATTCTGGCTCCGATGGTTTGACCTTTCGAGAGTTGCTTTCCATGGCCTGTTTCCACACAGACTCATCCAGCTCCCTCCTTCCGCAGGGCCCTTTCCCTGGCTGTCCTTCAGGTTTTTCCTGACATGCGGTGGCACTTACGCCCCATGCCCCACACCGAGAAAGCAGGAAACCCCATGGTATGAAGCCAGACCTCCCTGGCGGGCCTCAGGGAATGGGACGGTCAGACCTTTGAATGATTCTAATTGTTAAGAGAAATATTATTTTATGAAAGGTTTACATTGTCAAAAGTGATAAATATGGAATATCAAATCCTGTGCTGCTATCCTGCCAAGATCATCTTAATGGAGTCAGTTTGCAGTACACTCCAAGTGGCGACAGCCTCCAAGCTGCTTTAGAGTAACAATGAAGAACATGGACGTTTTTAATATAGAGTCTGTTTGTGTTTTATTGTTGTTTTTGTTATTGTTCAAACTCGGATTTGCAGAATATTCAAAAAAATGTATATATATATTAAAAAAAAAAAAAAAAAAAACTCCCAGGGGTTGGCTTCTGGCTGGTTTCCTTTGCTGTGGGGTTTTGTTATCTGGTTTTGATGGTGAACGTGCCCAGCTGCCTGCCCCCAGAACTGTACAGTATTGTGGCTGCACTCACTCTAAAAGTAGTTATGTTGCATTTTTCTTGTTGTTAAAAACATGTTAGAAGCAACGAATGTATATAAAAGCTTCAACTAGTCATTTTTTCTTCTCCTTTTTTTATTGTCTCAATTATTTTGTGATCAGACAACCAGAGGACCATTCCTACTTATTTCTTGTTGAGAAGAGATTCACACCCGAATACATGGTGCATATGTTGGCCAGGGTCAAGGTTAGCTAGAACACACGCACTTTCCCAATGGGGGTCAAGGGCTCTAAACAGAACCACAGGAGAAAATCACTGAAGAACCTCTGCGGTCCTCCCAAGCCCCAGTGCACAAGCACTCCGAAAGAGAGATCAAAACAGTCAACATGTACTATAGCAGACAGTTCATCTGAGTTTGTACAGTGGCTGAAAAATCTTGTATGTTTTAAGATTTGGGTTAAAGTCACATTTTGAATTTAGGAAGCACCTTTCAATATTCCAACAAACAAACAAAAACATATTCTGCCCCAGCCCACTTATCTCTGCATATTCAGATATGACTTTTATTTCTTTAGTAAGTATTTATTGCTTATCATTGAAAGATCTAGTCCTGGCGCAGTGTGGGAAATTAGGAAGCGATTATAAATCAAGAGGAGTTATAATAATCAGGATGAAACATAAATAAGGCAGTCCCCACACATGTCTGGCTTTCATATTAAGGTTCTACTAATTGAACAGAATTGCAAGTCATCTAACATGTAATTAAACTTATGCTAAAATGACTACAAATGCGAACTTAAATTCTCATTTCAATTGTACTTCTAAGGCAGTGGTTGTTTTTATCCTTTCTTATCACTAATAGTTAGTAATGTACACCTGCTCTATCAGAAAGAAACAGGAAGGGCTTGAAATACAAGCCATGCTAAGGAAATTAGGGAGTCAGTTGAAATTCTATTCTGATCTTATTCTGTGGTGTCTTTTGCTTCCCAGACAAATGCGGTTGCACACTTTTTAAAAAATACAATTCTACATTGTCAGGCTTATGAAGGTTCCAACCAGAACTTTATTGTTATTCAATTTGGATCTTCCAGAGATTTTTTTTTTAATTATTATGGGACAAAGGACATTTGTTGCAGGGGTGGGAGGGAGGAATTTTCAAAAGAGCAAAACATTCCCAAGATTGGATTAGAGCGTGGAGGTTTAAGAAGAGCCAGGACTGTGGGGTATGAAATGGAAATGAGTGTGACCTTTTGCTAGAGGTCAATGTCATATCTCCATGAAGGAAGTTACAAAACAAGCAAGAAACATTTTAAAGTTCTGTGATAATGGTTAGATTCTAGAGACATCAGAACAACTCAAAATCCAGCTCTGTACAGCAGTGCATAAGGACCAAAACTCTTAAATATTTGCCCGCAATGGCATATATTTCAAGCCTGCGTATGTCTAATGGCTACTTAAACAATAAATTTGCAGGTTTAAACAATAGGATATTTAATAAAAACCTTCTGGTTGGTAGGAACATCTGTTTCTAAGTATTTATTATGCACAATACAGAAAGAAAAACAAAAAAAATGTAAAACTCGATTGAGCAAGTGGTAATACAGGTCCATTGTCTTTAACCCAAAAAATCATTCTGTTCCATGTCTGTGCTCATAGGACAGACCTTGGACGACCACAAAATATGCATCCCACTGGACACAAAGAAACCCAGATGGAATATGAATGGTATTGCACCAATTCGTCATGCCACCCCAGAAAAATAATTTAAAGCCAATTTCCTGTTGATGATAGTTTGTTTTGGGTACCAATGTAAGCCTAGCAAACAAAAACACCTGTGCAAGACAGAAAGCCTTCATCAAAAGATCCTGGGACTGTTACCAAATGTGACTGTGATGTAGATACTTGGTAATTCCATATACCTAAACCTCTTGGCGACTCTGCAGTGGGCCTTCCAAGCTAGGTCATTTTATTAAGTTTTTCCCTCTGGGGCACCATTTGAAGGAGTGATAGCCAATCAAATTTCTCTCGGGGAAGTGTTAGTGGTTGTGTTTAATATACTGTCTTCTTAAGTTTTCAACCAAGCTTTGCTTTTGTTTTGAGATTATTTTTGTCTGAAATAAAATAAGTGTATAAAAAGTGTTTTTGTATTGAAAGCTTTTGTTATCAAAATTCCACTTTGACCTTCCATGACTGCTTTTAAGATGAATACTTTTTAGGGGTGGCTGCTATCCTGTAACACTTCACACACACGCACGCACACACAAACATGGTAAGCATATTTTAGATGGTTAAGATAGAGTAAGTCTCTAGTTGATCAGCATTAATGAAAGGGCCTTTTTTGTGTTATCAGAAAAATCCACCTTGCTATTAAACTTTCCTTGTCTTTTCAGTTACTATTGTGAAGAAGAATAAAGTACAGTGTGAGATATTGGTTGTGCCCTAGAATTGTTTATAATGTGGTGACAAGACTTTGCTCTGCCATTCATCGTCATTAAACAAGACTTTAAAAAGCCCCTTAACAAGCCAGTAGAACCACCAGAAACCTCATGCTAATGAAGCCCCAGGGGACCTGGCTATGGATTGCCTTACAGGTGAAACCAGTAAGAAGGCAGCCTTTCTGTTTCCTGGTTACTAAACCTCCAGGTTAGTTAGATCCAAGATGCACTAGGCTTGGGTTCTACTCCCAAAGAGAGCCATTGCTGTTATTGTGTGTGCTTGTCCACACCAAGTGGTGATCCCAGCCTTTACCTGCAATCTTATATAATAAAAGAGAAACATGCAAATTGACCATACCTTTGCTATACCCACAAACCACGCCCACCAGCCAATCAGGAGCAAGTATGCAAATAAACCCAACCAAGATGGCGGCAGCCATGGAGCTGGAGCAAACAGGAGGCTTGGGTTGCCCCTGGCAATGGAGGAAGCCAAGCAGCCCTGGCTGGCTGTGGGCTCTGCTCAAGGCTACAAAGTTTCAATTATAGAAGATAAATAAATCCCAGATACCTGCTTCCAGCCACTGTGGCCTCCGCTCAAGGAGGGTCTGGGAGCCTGGGTTTCCTGGGGCCGTGGCCAGCCGGAAAACAGCCATCAGCCCCTCACCCAGGCTGGCCAGACACCCCAGCAGGGACCCCCACACTGAAGGGGATGTGGCCAGCATGCAAACAGCCCTCAGCCCCTCACCCAGGATGGCCACACCCCCATGGGGTGAGGGTCCCCGCTGGGGGGCTTGTCCAGCCTATAAGCAGCCATCAGCTTCTTACCCAGGCTGGCCAGGCACCCCAGTGGTGACTCCCACCTGAAGGGGGTGTGGCCAGCCTGCAAACAGCCATCGGCCCCTCACCCAGGCTGGCTATGCCCCCCCAACAGGGACCCCCACCTTGAAGGGGGTGTGGCCAGCCTGCAAACCACCACAGGCCCCTTGCCCAGGCTGCCCTATGCCCCTAGGGAAGCCCCACCCTGATCCAGGACACCCTTCAGGGCAAACCAGTTGGCCCTCACCTGTGCACCAGGCCTCTATACTAATAAAAGGGTAATATGCTAATTAGACTGGGAGACCTTCCAGGAGACCTTCTGGATGTTCTTCTGGACAAAGCCATGGTGGCGGGGCCGAGGTATAGGCGGTTAGAGGCCAAGAGAGGAGGGCAGTTGTGGGTTATCAGGCTGGTGGGGGGCAGGGCCGTTGGGGGTAAGCAGACCAGCAGGGGGGCCAGTTCGGGGCAAGCAGGCCATCAGTGGGGGTCAGTTGGAGGTGATAAGGACAGCGGGGGGGGGGCAGTTTGGAGTGAGCAGGCCAGCAGGGGGGTAGTTGGGGGTGATCAGGCTGGCGGGGGGGGGGGCATTTGAGGACAAGCAGGCCGGCAGCGGGGGGCAGTTGAGGGTGAGCAGCCCAGCAGGCAGAGTGGTTAGGGGCAATCAGGCAGGCAGGCAGGCAGGTGAGCGGTTAGAACCAGCAGTCCTGGATTGTGAGAGGGATGTCCAACTGCCGGTTAAGGTCCTATCCCTGTAAACCAGCAGTAGGACATCCTTCAAGGGGTCCCAGATTGGAGAGGGTGCAGGCCGGGCTGAGGAACACCCCCCTCCCCCGTGCATAAATTTTGTGCACCAGGCCACTAGTCCATAAGATAAAAGATTGTATAAAAGGCAGAGAAACAAGCTGAAAGTTCTGTTTTGAAAAGAGCATTTTAAGATAACCAAAGCAGTCATTTGCTTTGGAGAGAAAAAACAAAACAAAAACTAACCCTGTGTTTCCCCCTGGAATGTATACCCCAAGCATCAACCCTCAAGTATCTTCCTTTCAACTCTATTCAAACTCTGGCCCTGGACAGTGTGGCTCAGTGGTTGGAACATTGGCCACACACCAAAGGATTTCAGGTTCCATTCCCCATCAAGGACATATACCTGGGCTGCCGGTTATCTTTGCCCTGGTCAGAACTCATGAGAGAGGCAACCAATTAATGAGTTTCTCTCACATAAATGTTTCTTTCTTTATCTTTTCTCCCCTCCCACTCTCCCTCCCTTCCACTTTCCATAAAAATCAATGGAACAAAACACCTTCAGCTCTGTCAGTGGATAGAGTACAGACTGAAGGGTCCTGGGTTTGATTCTGGTCAAGGGCACATGCCCAGGTTGCAGGCTTGATCCCCACTCGGGGGCGTGCAGGAGGCAGCCGATCAATGATTCTCTCTCATTGATGTTTCTATCTCTCCCTCCCTCTCCCTTCCTCTCTGAAATCAATAAAAATATATTTAAAAAAGAAAAAGAAAAAATATCCTCAGGTGCGGATTAACAGAAAAATAAAAGAGGACTCTGACAGTACCACCCATGTGTGGAACATCTGCTGGATGCCAACACAGTATACACACTTACTTCCTTGGATGGTAGGCATAGGCTTCTCCTACTTTGTAGGAGAAAACTGAGATGTAGAGAAGTGAAACAATATGCCCACAGTCTCAAACATTACAAGTTACAGGAGGCAGGATCCAAGCCAGGTCTGGCGAACGAAGCTCACAGAGCCATCAGTCCTCTTCAAAAGGCTGCACAGGGAGCGTTGAGGCACAGCCTTTCCAAGGGATAATCAGGTGTGTAAAGGAGCTATCAACAAGAGCCTAGTGCACATGCACTGCAAGCTTGGGGGCCTAATGAGCAGGTACTAGGGAATCATGGCTTTTCATACTTCATATGTTTGAGTTTGGGGGTGGTTAGTATGCATCCCTGGTGGATTCTGAGCCCTTGATGATGAAAAATTATTCTAGGGTGAATTTTCTTTATTGCACATGTCTACTGTCCAACTTCAAGATTTTTGGCCTTGTTCTGTTGTTATCTCTGAAAAACAACTTAGTATCTTATTAGAAACTAGAGACCCGGTGCATGAAATTCGTGCACGGGTAGGGTCCTTAGGCCTGGCTGGTGATCAGGGCCAATTGGGGCCTTCCAGCTGCCAGCCAGGGCCTCCCTTCACCAGCTGTTGGCTGCTGGCCAGGGCCTTCCTTCGTTTGCACCATCCCCTGGTAGTCAGCGCATGTCATAGAGAGCGATCAAACTCCCGGTCTCCCGGTCAAACTCCCGAGGGGACAATTTGCATATTAGGCTTTTATAGCTATAGATAGATAAGAGGAGGCCAGTTTAAACTGGTTCTGTGGTTATAGAAGTATTTACACTAAGAATATGAGCAAAACCTGTAAGGCAGAGATTTTTTTTTTAAGTCCCCCACCTTCCCCTTTTTTTCTCCCACTGAGTCAATTTACCTTCACATTCCTGGGCATTGCCCTTGAGTATTAAAACCCTCAAGTTGCCCAAAGTTCTGATTTGAATCCGTAGGAGGAGGAACTAATGCTGTTGCAAACCATTTTTCCCATTCCTTGCTTTCAACAAAGTTGAAAGAGTACCTAGTCATGACAGCTGGCAGATATGTTATTTTAAATGTGATTTCAGAATATAACTCAGAAGTCCAAAGAGTTGAGTAATATTACTATAACAAACTCCTTCCACTCCCATGTACTTATGTGAACAACGCTCCTCAGAGCTTACATTTTAAAAACAAAAAACAAGAATAGACTTGATGGTGAACCCTAGCTCTCCCTAGTCATTTCTATTTATGGATACATGTTCTTGGAGAGTTGGAATAAACCAGCCCCATTTATTTAATTAAGAGGTGTATTTCCAATAAAATTTAAAATTTATATTTAATAATTATTTATCAAAATGTATAATATATTTGTACATTTTTATCAATTAAGTAATAATAAAAGTTGTAACAACTCAACCCAGTAAAAAAAAGTAAAGCCTTATGGTCACAAAAATTTATTGACTTACTTTTGTTTTAGAAAATTATCAGAGTTTAATTTTAAGCTTTCAGTTGTAAGAAATATTATATTAGGATAAAATGGAGGGTAGAAATATGAATTTGATGGGCAAAAAGGAAAATTTAAACTTTTAAGTGTCAAAAAAATAACTTTTATTCCTATAGTGTTCATATAGGTGATGCTGAATATAAAATCATTATGGTAATCATCTATAATTAAAAGTGATGTAGCAAATTTATTTTAAAGTGTCAATTGTTACAATACTTTCTCAGATAAAGTTGTTATTAGTAAGAAAAAAAATTCTGTTTCAAACTGGCGATTCAGGAATTCTCTCTTGGAACATGTCTCTAGAGAAAAAAGAAATGGTGCCACAACCAAAGAATAGCCAAAGTTTGATTGATGGATGAGTTTTAAGATAGCTGAGTGAGAAACCCTAACTTCTTAGGATTTCTTAATCCCCTGAAAGTCTATCCGGAAATTACTCAGGCATTTTATCAAGAATCATAATTACTTCATAGAAGGAACTATAAATTGCATCATAAAAATAAATTCCTGCCACCGACAGTTTTGGGACAATTTTTTCTTTCATACTACTACCAGTGCATTGGAAATTAAATCCTTTGCAACTATTTACATTTAAATTTTAAACATCAAATGTCAACGTAATCTTTCTTTAGGGGCAACTTTTCAGAAGACTCCAGCCCCGTTTTGCCCCGCTCAGCATGCCTCTGGACTTCACTGGAAGGTCCAAAGTGGATGGGGGTGAAGGCTGGAGAGGTGAGGGGCAATGGGAGGAGCAGAAGATACACTTTCTCCCCAAGGACCTCGCAGGACTTTTGTATTGCACTAAATCTGTCAGCATCAAGAAAGCAGGTAATTGGGTAACAATAATTGTAATAATTACTCATTCCAGGACCAAAAGAGTAAATAAGTAAAGCCTTGGGGCCACACAAATTCATTTAAATGCGTAAGCTTATTTTGTTATAAAAAAACACAAGAGATTGTACTGGCTGGCATGGCTCAGTGGTTAGAATGTGGGCCGGCGAACTAAGGGGTAGTGGGTTTGATTCTGATCAAGGGCACATACCTGGGTTGCAGGTTCCTGCCTCGTTGGGGTGCATGTGGGAGGCAACCAATTGATGTGGCTCTCTCACATTGATGTGTCTCTCTTCCCCACCGTTCCACTCTCTTTAAAAAATCAATGGAGAGAATATCTTACAGTGAGGATTTAATAAAACATTAAAATAATAATAAAAAAGAGACTATTAAATTTTAAATGTATTATTTTTGTTGCAAAATTTATGTTAAAATTCCTTTTTTTTTTCTTTTGGTTTTGTATTATTAAAAAAACCCTGCAGCCCATTGTCCACCTTATCCTACTTGTCATTTGTCTGTCTATGTGTTTTGGGTTGCATGCTCCTATATCATCCTTAATATATGCTGCTGAAATATGTGAGCCCACGTTCATATGAAAGGCATGCCCCAAAGCAATGAGGCCCGTTTTTTTCTTCTCTTTTCTCATCCCCTGGAGAAGAACTCTCCCTGACTTGGCTTTAATTATAGACTCCCTTCAGGGTCTCCTACAGTTCCTTAGATCCAGAATAAGGATCCCTGAGGGTGACTTTCAAAACCTTTGAAGGGCCTGAGACAAGTCAGCCTGCCACCATTTTATGGATGCTGGTTGAAAACATGAGATTCCTGGATCAGAGACAACAACTCACGGCAATTGCAGCATTTTTGGAGCCAGATCCCCAAGCCCCAGTTCCCATGTGAAGAGGATCTGCTGACATCTGCCCACAAAGTGGGTTGTGATATAGGAGAGGAACTGAGCTCAAGAGTTTAGAAAACCAGAATCTTTGATAATGAGCAGTAAGCACGTCTGCCATTTTCCGTGAAAGAAGAGACCATGTGTGCCTTCCAAGGCTGTAAGCTCACTCTGGAGGGAGGCCTTACCTCTGCCTCCCAAAGCTGTTTGCTATATATCACGCCTGGAAAGACAGACTGGAACCAAGAACATGACCAGAAACATGAGTGACCCATGAAGATGGTCTCCCAGCACAGAGCAAGTCTCCCCCTGCATGCAAAGACAGCAAAAACATATTCCTGTAAGCTTTGCTCCTTGAAGCTGAATGTCCTGGCCACAATTCTCAGCCCTACACCATCCTAGTTTCTCCATTTGTATACACCCTATGTATCAACATCCTTAAAAAGGGATTATATCAAATGTGATTATGGTTTCTTAGCTAAGAGCTGACTTGATGCTGCTGATCATCAAAGATAATCTTGAGTCCTCTTTTCAGCTACCTGCTGTCCATGGGCAATGGGATATTTACTATCATTTCAACACATCAACCAAATCTAAGTTATGATCTACTCCCAACATTAGGTCTTTCCCTAGCTTCCCCTTTTCTATCAGTGGTACCACCATTTCCTCAGTTTTCCAAGTTAAACACCTTGGGCACATCATTCCCACTCAAAGCTCTTTATAGGTTGATCATTTACAGAGCTTCACTCTGAGGACAGGTGTGGAGCTGGGCTCTAGGTGTTAGGAATTATCAAGGCCCAGTCTTTAGCCTCTGGAACTCTTATTCTAGTGCAGCGGTTCCCAACCTGTGGGTCGCGACCCCTTTGGGGGTCGGACGACCTCTTCACGGGGGTCGCCTAAAACCATCGGAAAACATCTATATAATTGCATATTGTTTTTGTGATTAATCACTATGCTTTAATTATGTTCAATTTGTAACAATGAAAATACATCCTGCATATCAGATATTTACATTATGATTCATAACTAGCAAAATTACAGTTATGAAGTAGCAACGAAAATAATTTTATGATTGGGGGTCACCACAACATGAGGAACTGTATTAAAGGGTCGTGGCATTAGGAAGGTTGAGAACCACTGTTCTAGTGCCTTCCGTGTTTTCTGTTCTTTAAATATTTTTCAAGTCCCATTGCACCTGCAGAACCAGCTCAAAATGGTCCTATCTTGTTTAATGAGATAGTGAGTTGCTCTTCAGAGACAACAAACCAATACTGCAAGTCATGCAGCCGGCGCATGCGCAGAAGAGAGGACTTTGACCTCCAGCTGCACCCGAAAACAAACCCTCTTTCTCCCTCACTCCACACACATGTGGAACCAAACCGGGACATAACCGGAACCGCAACAACAGAACCCTTTCAGAAACCAAAGGTTCTTTGTCCAGGAAGATCTGGTGTTGATGCCCTGTTACATAAATGACCAAGTTTCAAGGTCCTCCGATTAAAACTCACCCCATTTCTGCATACCTGTTCCCCCAGCCCCTTAAAATCCCTTGTCCTGTTCCAGCAAGCAAGATGGATCTGAAGCATCACCAGGTCTCTCATCCTCTTTGTTGGCACCTTCTCCATCAGTAAACCTTTCCTTACTCCAAACCCTGACGTTTTGAGTTTTGGCCTTTCAAAGCATTGGGCACACGGACTTTGGTTGGGAAACACCATTTAATGGGCTGTTTGTTTTCCTTAGTTATCTTTAGCATCAATCAGGAGTAATTGACCACTTACACTACTAAACGTTTTCCAGAATGGGCAGGTTCCCACAGACAAACCATAAGCATTTCTCTCTCTAGCCAACCCTTGAACCTTTTTGTTTGAAACAACCGACTCAGATGCAACGTAGCTCCGAATTTTTCTCTGTGTTCTTTGTCTGTTTTTCCAAGGTTCTGAGCCCACTTCATCTCATAGCCCTGCAGGCGGGTGGAAGCAGACACTGCAAAGACTGTGAGTCAAACTCAGCAGCAAGTGGGCCGGGGGGCTTTGATCTTCTCTCCCAAGGGGGACATCATCTCCTGTGTCCATGTGGAAATCCTCAGCTGGGGGACAGAAGAAAGAGAAGGAGGAATAAAATATTTATAGGAAAATTATTTCTCACAAGCAAGCATTTGTTCTAAAAAGCTTTTAGAAACATAATTATTTTCCTCCTCCTTGAGCTTTTCTGTTTTTAATATGAAACACTTTCAAGTCCCCTGCTTCGATTTCCAGGAAGCAATAATCCACTTTGCCTGGGGGGAGTTTAGGAAAGAAACTAGGCTTCAGAACTTAAAAATATTTCCATTGAAATGGCCACATGGGACTCTTGCTGCTTCTTGAATGTCTTGCAAATAAGGGCCCCATTCTCCAGGGCAGGGTGGACCAGTTTTCTGAGAGCAGTCTCTGTCCTGTTTGAGGCAGTGATCGCCTCCCGGCCTCACCAGTGACTGTTTCATCCAAAGGGGAAACCTCTGGACCAGCCCTGTCCAATAGAAATAAAATGTGAGCCCTGGCTGGCTTGGCTCAGTGGATAGAGTGTCGGCCTGTGGACTGAGGGGTCCCAGGTTCGATTCCGGCTGAGGGCACATGCCTGGGTTGCCGGCTCGATCCCCAATGTGGGGTGTGCAGGAGGCAGCCGATCAATGATTCTCTCTCATCATTGATGTTTCTATCTCTCTTTCTTTCTACCTTCCTCTCTGAAATCAATAAAGAAATGTATTTTTTTTAAAAAAAGAAAGAAATAAAATGTGAGCACCAAATGTGAGTCACCTATTAAAAATTAAAAATAATACATGAAATTCATTTTAATAATATATTTTATTTAATTTATATAAAATTATTGCGGTAGTTTCCATTCTTTTTTTTTTTATAGGAAGTCTTTTAAATTGGTGCAGAATTGATAGTTGGAGCATATTTCAGTTCAAATGAACCACACTTCAAATGCCCAATGGCCACGTGTGGCTAGTGGCTGGTGGCTACCATGTTGGTTGCACAGCTCTAGACTCTGTATCTCGATATTTTACAGCTCACACACAAACAATACGTCTGTAAAATAAATGACTTCCTCTGCCTGCCTTCATGCCCCCCCCAACCCTCCCCGCCACACACACACTAATTAACATGCTACAGCTGCAAAGCATCTTTCCCTCCTTCTCCCTCAACTCCTCTTTTTCAGACTTTCCCTAAAGAGTTCTTACTTTTGAAACATTGGCTGTCAGTTGAAAGGAGCAACAAAATTGTATTGTGTTCAATGAAAGTATTGGGAACCCTGTTGATGGGTGTTGAATACTTGATATCAAAAGATCTGGGTTCATGTCCTGACTGAGTAGCTCAGTTGGTTAGAGCGTCGTCCCATACGCCAAAGTTTCCGGTTCAATCCCTGCTCCAGGCACATACAAGAAGCAACCAATGAATTTATAAATAAATGGAACAACAAATTCATGTCTCCCTCCCTTCCTCCCTCCCTCCCTCTCTCCCTCCCTTCCTCTTATCCTCCCTCCTTCTCAATTTTAAGAAGAGATTGGGATTCAAATCCCAGCTTGCTAAAAGTATGAGCTTAGGTGTCTCACCAGCTAAATGGGTACACTGTCTGTCCCACCAGCCTCCTGGGATAGGGGTGTGAGGCTATCAAAATGGTGAGCGTCAAGCTGGTATAGCGCCATATAAAATGGGGAATCACAATATTTATTTATTTATTTATTTATTTATTTATTTATTTATTTATTTATTTTTGTGTGTATGGGTTTTTTGTTTTTGTTTTTAATCCTCACTGAGGATATTTTCCCATTGATTTTTAGAGAGAGTGGAAGAGAGAGGGAAAGACAGAGAGAAATGTCGATGTGAGAGAGACTCATCGATTGGTAGCCTCCTGCACACACCCCAACCAGGGCCCAGGTTAGGGAGGAGCCTGCAACTGAGGTATGTTCTTTTGACCGGAATCAAATCCAGGACCCTTCAGTCCACAGGCTAATGCTCTATCCACTGAGCCAAACCGGCTAGGGCAAAATCACATTATTTATTGTTACAAACCATTAAAAGCTGTGCAGCCACGGAAAATAATAACCCACAATATCTACAAACACAGAGTAAGGATTTAAATTAAAAAACTGAATTAAAGAAGCAAATTCCTATAATTAACCACAATGTCAACAATTTTCTTAACCATTACCAAACCTTGACTTTTTATTTTTGAATACAGAGAGAGAGAGAGGGAAATGATCCCCCAGAATAATAATCAACTGTGGTCCTTGGAGCCAGATACATATCATGAGAATCTATCTTGATAATACCTGTCATAAACTTAGTAGCAAGCTTGACAATGACACTGCAGAGAGCATTGCACATAGACCTTATTTTCAAAGACCAACAATTTGAGATGTCTACAGAGAGTTCCTGCAATATCTCTACCCCATAACCACCTGGATATTTCCTTGCCCTGATAGCTTTTCGATTAGCTACGTTAGCTTCTAACAATCCCTGTGACACCACTTAAAACTTACCTTCTCATTGTTTTCTGTAAAATGAGATCTATGTGCAGGGGATTAGGGAAATATGTTGTCTTCATTTCTAAATTGTCCTCTCCCAAGTGTTAGTTAAAAACGAAATTCCAATTTGGGGCTTTTCCCATTTGCCTTCACTAATTACTTTCTTTATGTTCTACCCAGTGGTATCAGAACTAATTCAAGTTCGAACAGAACTCAGTCACTATTTCATCACACTCATCCTCTACTCCTGGGGAAGCCATGTACATGCTACAAAGACAGAAACCAAGAGAGGTCTTAGGCTTCGTGTGGCCACAGTCATCGTCACTCTGATCTGATCACATGACTAAATCTGTCCATGGCCAGGTGCAGAGAGCACATTCTCACACTAAAATCCACTCTGGCCACGTGTGGTGTGTGGAAATGAATGAATACCAACCAAATGAGAACAAACAAAGGCTATTTATTCAGAGCTTGCTTTTTATAGCAAGGAGTCAGCACCATCACTTATGTTTGGCTGAGACTCAAAGGCAGGCAGAAGAGAGGAAAAGCTTTGCAGAGAAAAAAAGGAAGGCTTCGGGTGTGCCCCGATTTGGGGCTGTTGGACTGGGGAAGCCATAGGAGGGCCAACTAGAAATGAGACATCCTAGGTGATGGGTTGGGGAGCATATTTTTCTGGTTGATCCTAAGTTGGAAGTGGGGACAAAGATCAGGGAAGCTGTCAGTTATTAATCGAACCCTGGCCATCCTGGGCTGATTTGGTTTCAGCGGTTCTTGTTTAGTTTCCTAAATTGTTACTAGAGATAGAGGTCTGACTTCCTACGGTCTGATTTATAGAGAGCAGGCTGATTTCCTGGGCTAGTTATTGTGGATAATGGGTTGGTTTCCTGAGCTGGTTGCTGTGGATTACAGCTCAGAGTTCAATTTTTAGGTATGGTCTGGCCCTTGTCCATTTGTATAGTCAGTCTCTCAGGCGCAAAATAGAGCCGGTGAGATTGGCAGGAACCTAGAAGGGATCCACATGAGTGATCAGGAAGTTACCAAGTGAAGTCACCAGAGTTATGCAACACCCTGGCAGCCGCCAGCCATTTGTTAATGACATCCTCTGTGTCCTTCTCACCCACTTCACAGCCACAGAGCTTGCTGACATTTTTCAGCCTTCACTGCTGCATTATCTGAGAGCGTGCCTTAAGCGCACCTGCAATCCTGTGAACACCGCCAAGAATACAGCTGTGAGGAGCTGGAATGCGGGACTTCTTGGGTCCCCCAAAGCTTTCTGAGATAAAGGTCTCGGGAGCACCTTCTTGGGTTCTGATAATTCTAAAATACTCACCAGAGTGTCTTTGGAAGAGCTGCATCCATTTCCAACCACCCCAAGTTGGCTTTAGTGCAGCGCAATGGGTGGGTTTTAAGTCAGAATTGGGATCCAAGCCAGGATCTAATAATGCAATTTTTTAAAAAACATGATAAAACCATCTACCACTTACCTGGCTGACACTGTGTTATGTGCTGTATACTTGTCCTATTTAACCTATCACAGAAGCCTTATCAGGTGGGTATCATTATTGTTGAATTTTTATAAGTCCCACTGGGCTAACACCAGTGTCAGCTTCTAGAGCAGCAGTTCTCAACCTGTGGGTCGCGACCCTTTTGGGGGTTGAACAACCCTTTCCCAGGGGTTGCCTAAATACATCCTGCATATCAGATATTTACATTACGATTCATAACAGTAGCAAAATTACAGTTATGAAGTAGCAACGAAAATAATTTTATGGTTGGGGGTCACCACAACATGAGGAACTGTATTAAAGGGTCGCAGCATTAGGAAGGTTGAGAACCACTGTTCTAGAGGCTGCCCATGTTCCCTGGTTCTCTTCCTATCACCCCTGCAGTCTTTGCTTCCATCATCACATCCCCTCTCTCATTCTCACTCTCACGCCTGTATCTCTCTCTTAAGAACTTTGGGGTGACATTGAGCCCACCGAGACAATCCAGGAGAGTTTCCTATCTCAAGATCATTAACTTAATCAATGTGCAAAGCCCATTTTACCATTTAAGGTGACACATTCACCGGTTCCAGCGATTAGGACATGGACATCTTTGGGGGACCATATTCAACTTGCCACAATAGATTAAAAAAACTGAGGTTCAGAGAAATTCGTTTTCACAAAGCCTCATAGCTCATCGTCCTGGAGCTGAGGTTTGAGTTTTCTAACTATCTCAGACTTTCCTTTCTGAGTTCACCAGAATGCCCATGAGGCCAAAATCAGCACAGTGTGCTAAGTGTTAAGTAGAACCTGTAGTCCTGCTCTCCTCCAGGCACACTGGTCCTCATTGCCATCAGCCAGTGCCATCAGCTCCTAGCCATCCTCACATCCTGATCCAGGAACTCTAGAGACCATCATCTGTGGGGACAAGTTCTTTAAAACTCAGCCTTCACTTCCACAACCACAGCTCAGCAGTTTTCCTTGGTTTCATTTCATCTTGCTTCCTGTCTATCTTCTATGTACCACCACACTCCTTCTCTGGACCACTTAAAATTCTTTCCTAGCTCTGTCCTCAAAGTCCACAAGGAAAAAGTCTTCCTTACAGCTCTCTCTTCCTCCATTTCCTTCCTAAAATAGGTCAAGGGTTAGGAAAAAAATCTGGTTTAACCAATTATTATTTCCAAGAAATGTGAGTACACCAGCACCTGGATGGTCAGGGTGCTATAGACTAGAGGGCCCATTTCGGGCACGGCACAGCACATCTTCAGACTGAGTCCAGGTGGGAGAAGGTCTCACCTGGAGAGGAGGAAGGTAGTCTTGGCACTGCCACCAAGGCCTCACCTTCTGCCCCACCTCAGCACTTCCTGGAAAACTCAGTGAGCCCTTGCTCAGCCATACAAGGCAGAATTACAAAAGAGAGCAGAATACTACTGTTGGGTTTGCTAATTCTCAGACCTTCTGGGCTCTGGCCCTTACTTGGCCCGACCTATTTGATGTATGCCCCATACCTCATCTGGTCTTTCTCACCTTGGTCTCTTGTTTTTTGGGTCCTTACATGTTGGTTTATTATTCTGGAATACACCTTTGAATCATGGAATTCACTTGAAGCACTGGCCAGAACTTCTTCCACTGCCCCAATTCTCAGTGTCTGTTCAGTGAAATCACATCCATGGGGACACGGGCCTTTCATAGTGTCTTCTTCATCAAGTCAAGGCCCCAGAGTCAGAGAAACACAACCCACTGTGCCAAGAGGAGATGCTCCGTTGCTTTCTTTTATTTCTTTATTGCAAGTGCTCAGAAGCACATAAGGAGAGGTATTCATTATAACAAGGAGATTAATAAAGATCATGGTGAGCCCAGATTCTTTGTTATCTTCTCTCTATATCATGGTTCAGTTAAGCATTGGAATAATTGCAGATCAATTTCATTTAATTAATAACTTAAAACAATTACCCAGAATTTCCTTTGATCTCTATGGAGACAAATTGTATACAAGGAAGCCTAGCTGGAAAGGTGGCTCTCAGATGACATTTCTGGGCCCTTTCTCTGGGAGGAGCTTTCTCTCTCTCTCTCTCTCTCTCTCTCTCTCTCTCTCTTTCTCTTTCTCTTTCTTTTCTAAATTTAATCCTCTCCTGAGGATATGTTTTATTGATTTTTCACAAAGGGGGTAGGGAGGAGAGAAAAAGAGAGAGAGAGAGAAACATCAATGTGAGAGAGAAACTTTGATCAGTTGCCTCCCATATGTGCCCCAAGCAAGGATTGAACATGAAACCTAGGTATGTGCCCTTACTGGGAATCAAACCCACAATCTTTGGTGTGTGGAATGACACTCCAACCAACTGAGCCACCTGGCCAGGGCTCTCCATTTTTTTTTTTTATTAATATATTTTTATTGATTTTTTATAGAGAGGAAGGGAGAGAGATAGAGAGTTAGAAACATCGATGAGAGAGAAACATCGATCAGCTGCCTCCTGCACATCTCCTACTGGGGATATGCCTGCAACCCAGGTACATGACCTTGACCGGAATCGAACCTGGGACCTTTCAGTCCACAGGCCGACGCTCTATCCACTGAGCCAAACCGGTTTCGGCTCCATTTTTATTAGTACAAATTTTTTATTTGGTAAGTTATTGAACAGTATACATTTTTAAAAATTTTATTTTTAAGTTAAAATTCACATTCAATATTATTTTGTATTAGTTTCAGGTGCATAGCACAGTGGTTAGACAATTATATACTTTACAAACTGTTCTCTCCACCCCGATACGTTAAGTGCTTGCCTGGCACCATACAGTGAGGGGACCTTTTTCAAGAGTCCTGAGTCCTGAATTCCCCATCGTTAATGCTTTTTGGCTCTTTGTATTTGATTTCTGCAACTGAGCAAGGCTTCAGCCGCCTGACCACTGTGACTTCTGGCCCCGTGATATCTGGCATGAGAAACTGGTTGAGGGAGGAGACATTTATTGTCTATCTTGGCTCTAACTGGGCTAAGTGTCTCTGAAGAATATTCGGGACACACAGACTGTAGTAAGCCTGGTCCTTTCACCCAGGTCTGACCAATGATATTGACTGACTGTGGATGTTACAATGACAGGTCCTGCGACTCCAGGGCACTGTCGGCCTTCTCATGTCATTGAGTCCAGTGTTCCTGGAGCCTTTAGCAGCATCACAATGTTGCCAGCACAACCCAGGATAGGGAATCAATACAGTCCTGTTTCTCAGTCTCCAAAATTAATTCAGATTTCCACTTCCTTGTGAAATTCACACGTCACTGAAAATAGGAAAATATCCAGTGGTTCTCAACCTTCCTAATGCCGTGACCCTTTAATATAGTTCCTCATGTTGTGGTGACCCCCAACCATAAAATTATTATTTTCGTTGCTACTTCATAACTGTAATTTTGCTACTGTTATGAATCATAATGTAAATATCTGATATGCAGGATGTATTTTCATTGTTCGCGACCCACAGGTTGAGAACTGCTGGTTATACAGTGTTGCGCATCTCCAAAAAGGATCAGTGTTTTTATACTACGAGACCATCTTTATATTAGATGATTTCACTTACAAAAATCAAACATATATTTAATATAAAAAATTTATTTTAAAACAATTAAGATTCAAATAAAGGGTATCCTCCAGGATTCCAAAATGGCCAAGAAATATATTCTCACAAATCCCTGGAAAATCCTTGAAAAAGTCATTTAACCTTTTTGGGTCTCGGTTTTTTTAAAAGTCAGTGAATTTAAACGAGGGCCTAGGCTGGGTAATCTCTGAGGCAGCACAGTCCAATGGGCTTTCTGGGTGACAGAAATGTTCTCTACCTGCCACTGGTCAACACCTTGAGAATCTGAAATGTGACTGGTGGGACCGAGGAACTAAATTTTAAATTTTATTTAACTTGATTTCATTTAAATGTAAATAATCATGTGGCTAGTGGATATGCATTGGACAAGGCAGCTCTGGGGGGTCCCTCCTGATGTCAGGAAAATTAGAAGCGGTGGAGGTTGAGGTTCTTGCACTGAGTAGGCCTCTGATGGAAGGTTGCTCCTTGGCTGACAGTGAGCTCTCAGCACCTCTGCCGGTGACCAAGGGGCGCTGCAGGGCTCAGTGAGCCACATGCCTGCTTTGCTGTTAGCAAGGCCACCTAGAATCCAAAGGAAAAAAGATCTCAACAACATGACGTCAGCTGAGAAGGAACAGAGTGAGCTCTTCATGTTCCTGGATGTTCTGGGTTCTTGGAGAGAACACAGGAACCTGGTCCAGTTAGATAAGAGAGCTGGCTCCCAACCACCAATCAATCAGAAGCTTTTAAGATAGGCGACCATGAAATATGCACTCACTACACAAAAAATATCGAATGAAGTGTAGTTTCCACTGAGAAGCACCCCTGAGGGCCAGGCTCCAGGTTCTCATGACATGAAACCTGCCTTAGACTTCCTTCCATCTACTCTACCTTTCCTAAGGGATCAGTGAGGTCCATCAAGGTATTTTCCCTTTGTCAGGGAGGGGGTCTGAAATGTGGTACTTTCCTGCCCTCCCCAAGAACTAATTTTTTTCTGAAAGAAACAAAAGCAACAAAAACACTCATTTGTGCCATTGTGGTCAGCACAATCGCACACCTTTAAGTTGCCACATTTAAAACTCTTTCTAGGGCCCCGAGGAGTGAGGTGATTATGTTTAATATAACCTTCTGGGTTTGAGTTTCATGCAGACCAACAAAGAATATGGAAACATGTAATTCCATACTGTAGCCCGAAGTACAGCTACGGTCCCAGCCTCAATCAAAATGTTTGTTTACTTATCTGTTAATCTCATTATTTTTCTCAATTCACTCTCAGTAAGTGAGAGTTCAGAATCTGAAGTTCAGCCATTTCTGAAATATGACCAAAATGCAAAGTCGGAGAGAGACACTATTCAACTGGGGAAAAGAAATGCATAAATCCCCCAATGAATAACTTGGAGTGTCCGTTAATTTTCTCCTAACAGAAAACCATTTTCTATGGAGAAGGTATGTGGACAAAGGAGTGACTTTTTAGAAATTTACCAGTGATTTTATCGTGGTAAATTGAGCCACAATCCCAATTTGAGTCCATGCTATTATTGCTAAAAATGCATGGAGCCTGTATTTATTTTCAGAGGGGATTTGGTATCATTTTTATTAGTTGCTCTTCACAAAAAGCAAAATAGAAACCACCCAAACCTCTGAGAGGTAGATCAGATTTTATCTCTTTTATTTTTTTCTTTCCAAATGAGGAAACCACACAGAGTGATTTGCCCTGGGGTCAGCCAGCCCATCGGTGGCTGGACTGGGGTTAGATGTTCTGGTCTCTAGATTCCCAACCTGCCAAATTGTCTGTCTCCCAGGGGGACACACCACTGGGGGCTGTGCAACCAGTAACTAGCCGACTGACCAGTCTTCTTCCTAAATACTCTCCAAAGTCTCACCATCCCACAGTGCCTCGGGCTCAGGACCTCCTCAGAGGAGCCCTTCCCTCTGAGGCATTGCTTCTGGTTCCTTTGTAACTAATACCATCTGGATGGCGTCCAAGATCCTCCTTATTCTGAATTCTCTTCTATAGCAACGAAGTCATATTATTGTTACTATGATCTGGCCATGACCCTCGGCTGTTCTGAAGACCCTGCTGGCTGTCTTCCCCAAGGCAGAGTGTTACTCAGACAGAGTGGGTTCCAGGTGTGCCTGTACAGGTGTGGTGGAGGGCTGGGGAGAGTGCTTCCCAAGCCTGGCACAGGGTTGCCAAGTGGGCTGAGCTCCCTCCTGCTCTCAGGAGGGCTAGAGGAGAGCCATCGTCAAGGTGGGCCCACTTCTGCCTGCAGGCCGGTCAAGACCAGCACATGCATTGTTCTAAGGCTCCTCTTCAGGGAAGGGAAGGCTGGGGTAGGGGGGTGCGGAGAGGGGTCTTGGCTTCTAGGGGACAAAGCAAGATTAAGGAAACTTCATAGATTCGTGGAATGAGAGCCTGGGCTCTGCACTCAAGTTTCTAAGTTAGCACGTTAGCCACATTTCCAGTGACTGGCACCACAGTGTTTCCCCAAGAGTGTTCTGGGGAACACCAGCTTCAGGAGGCACTTTGCAGAAACAGGGTCCCATTGTCAAATACATGTGAGGAAGACCAGAGGTTATATCTCCCTTTTGTCGAGTCACAGTCCCATTGCAAAGGCTGTGAGAAGTCCCACAATGGCGAACCCAGTGCTGCGGAAACTCAACTAGTGGGAGAGCTTCCTTTAATGAATGACACTGACTAACGTCCCACAGAACACACTCGGGAGATGGGCGGCAAGGCCATGGGGTCCCAGCCTGAAGTCATCTCTCACCTCCCAGGACTCTCCCTCCTGAAAGCTGGGTTTCTGCTCCCGGTGGCACCAATCCAGGCACTCTCCTTGGCTTTGCCAGTCTTGACCTCAGGTGTCTTCTGTCTTTTTACCATGTTGTTTCATTAGAAAATGCTTCCCAGCTGATATTGAAAGGGAGTGACCAGTGGAAGATTTCTATCACTGCAGGGTCCCCTGGACTTCCCGCCCAGGGAAGTGGAGAGACCATTCTTCCCTGGCTGGCAGACTCCGGAAGCTGTCACCTGCTTGTGCTGATGTGGGCCTGGGTTTGTCCCAACTCAGAGAAGCTCCTGATTCTTCTCTCTCTTTTCCCTCAAAAGGATTTTTTTCTCCAATTTCTATTTTAAAGGACCAGGACTTGTCTAATACAATGGGGGTCCTAAGGAATCCAAAAGGTGCATCTTGAACCAGGTTCTAGTCAAGACAGAGGTTTTCTGGTTTCTTTCTTGTGCTCAGCCCTCCACACCTGCGCAACAGAACCTTGTCCCCTTCCCTTCTCTCCTGGCTCCACCTGACCACTAACCAAGGGCTTCTGAAATACTTTACTCAGCCCTCTCCAATCATGTTTAATTGTCCCCCTCTTCCTTGAATATTCACACACACATACACATGCACATACAGAAACATACATGCATGCACACACCTACATGCACACACATGGACACACCTACAGACACACACACACACACACACACACACACAGTCTCCCATCATTCCAATCTGTGACACCGTCCTCCTTCCAACCTTTATCTAGGTGCAGACAACTTGGCACAGTCTAAGTAGGAATGCGGGTGGAAAAGGTAGGGATTTCTTTATCTATCTGTCAGCGCCTCTTCATTATGGACGAGCTCATTTAAAATGTGGAGACTTTGCCTCCCACCGGCCGTTCCCCAGGAAGATCTTTATTCCCTGCAGATGCTCATGTACTTGCCCACATCATGGTGACAAGAGGCCGTCCCTCCCAGGTGGGCACAGATGGGAAAGTGCCTGTCGGTGCCCTGTGCATCAGGAGTGAGGATGAGAGGTGGAGAAGCAGAGGAGGCCCAGGGCCCCACGAGGAGCCAGAAGCCCCGACAAGGAAAAGACACCGTGAAGATAAAGGAACTCAGACCGAGGAAGACGTGGGTTCTTTCCCCATCCCAGGTGAAGAGTGGGTTTCCAGGAATCCTTTCACAGGTTCACAGTGAACTCTCCCTTATCAACACTCTCCCCTGACCGTTTTGTTCTCTTTAGTCTTGGCATCATGCACAGCAGGTAAACTGCTGACACTTACTGTCTCTGTCACAAAACACAGCTTCAAATTATTGGTGAGCAACTGGTGGTGCCACAGGAGGGGGAGAGGAAGCCAGAGGAGATCCACTGTGGCAGTTGTGGGGGTTAGGGATTAGATATGGATGGATGGCAGAGCGGGGGTGAGGGGTGGGGAGGGGGTCAGCCTGGGGACCCACCATTCTTGACCACATCTGTTTAAATTCAGTGACGGTAAAACATGAGCCCATGGGAAGACGGTGACCTTCCCTCCCCCTCCCCCCAGCTCCAGGCCCAGCCCAGAACAGGAATCAGATCCATGGAGACAGGAGCCAGAACCAGGCAGTCAGGGTCTCTGGCTGGCTCCCCTGTGCCCCCTGGGTGAGAAGTGGGAGCAGTGTGAGTGCAGTGTTTGCTGCACACCTGCATCCCCCCACGAGGCTTGATCCAAAGCACTGTGTGGTCACCATAGCCTTTATTCCCTTTGGAGCTTCAATACCCTTGGCTGTGCCACAGGACCGGTCTGAGCCCATTTTGTTAGAAACTTGGAGCTTCGCCGAGCCGCCTCCCCTTGATGTCCGGGGACAGGGAGATGACGATGGGCTCGGGCCCCAAAGTCCCCCTTGCCCTGCTGGCAGAGAGCCGGGCTGTGGGTCCCTCACACCTGAGCCCAGAGGAGCAAAGATCAAGGAACAAAGGGCCATCTGAGCTGGTCATTCCTCTCCACACAGTCCTGGGGCAGTGCCAGCGGTACCCCAGGCAGGGACCCAGAGGAGGAGTGGCTTTGTGGGAGGGCCGTGCCCGGCCGTCTGGCTCTCCTGGCCTCAGGGTCTGGCTGCATTGCAACACGGGCTGCAGCAGCATTGGGTCCAACAAGCCCGGGGCTGAAGTTTGTGCAAACTGCGGGTGGCACCTCCCATACTCCCCTCACCCGTCTTCCCTCTCCTGCTTTCTCTCCGGGTCTCACTCTTTTGTGGGTTGTTTGCCTCTCCTAGTCTTTGACTTTTTCCTTGAGCATTGGTGCCTATCAGTGCAATCGCAGCTGTGGCTTATCCTGCCTTTGAGTTTTAAAAGCCCCCCTGCTGTGGATGGTCCATGGGACACGCAGTTCCTCCCCAGCAAGACTGAAGCACCAGAGGGCCCCCATCACCCAAGAGTGCGTGGCTGAATTAGCTAATAATCAGGTAAAACCGCGCATTTTCTATCTTCGCTGCCTCCGTGAAGTCTTGCACCTGCTCAGACAGACGGCTGTGATGGGGATGCAGCAAATGAGCAGCCATCGCCTGGGAGGCTGTGCAGATGGTGTGGGAGCACAGGGTGCTGGCCCAGTTCATCAAAGGGAAGGCGACTCGCTCTCCGCTCTGTGGCAGCATGAGGGCCCGATTGGCTGGCGAGCAGCTGGGTGTGAGTTTGGGGATGCAGCTGCCAAAGAGAATGTCCTTCTTGGGCAAGCAGAAGGCTTCGTGATTCCGCTGGCCACGCCGCAGCACCGAAGTCACTGTTTGCCACACGGCTCAGCTCATCAGCTCATCCCACGTGAGGCCTGAGATCTGGCCCCCGCAGGCACCCAGCCCTGGGCCACAGTGCACAGCATCCCCGGGCACATCCTGAGGTGGGAAAAGGAGCAGGAGGCCGAGGCAAATACTAGGCCGGAGCTTGAAGGAGGGAAAGGAATATCTCCCGCCACTCTCCCCAACCCCCCAAACCCCATACCCAGCTAAGACCAACTTGAAAACTGAAAATAGGGGCTGGAGGGGAGATGTGGAGAGAACAGCCCTGAAGGAAAGTCGTTTTTGACCAGAGGGGTGGGAAAAGGTCCTCTCTTCCCTCAGTTGGCAAAGTGGTTGATTGTGCAACCTGTGAGCCCAGTGCGGCACCTCTTATCTGCGCCTTCTCGTCCGTTAAACTGACAAAGGGGAACTGTCCCCACATGGGGCCCACAGTTAGCTCCGACTCACGCTGGGGCAGGTCTGGGGTTGGCCCCTTCCAGGTGCTGGCTCTTTGCTCACCAGGGACACCTTCCCGCCCAGCTCTGCTCCCCGAGAGACTGCACAACAGGAGGCCATATGCGTGGAGTGAGGGTGGCATTCAGGTTGGCTTCCCAGAGAGAATCAAAGCCGAGTTAGTAAGTTAACCATTTACAGGCCACCTGGGACCCTTGAATGATAAGGAGAGCCTTACCCTGGTGAAAACATTGTTCGGGGTCAGAAGTCTCTGGGGAGATGTCTTTGAGTCCTGAGGTGGGAGCAGCCAGGCCCTCCGGGAAGGAGGCACCAGGGCAGGTCTCGAGCATGCACTGGGCCTTGGCGGGCTGTGGCCACACGCGCTGGGCACACCGGCCATGCAGGCTGGCCCTGGACCCTTCTCCTGGGTCTGGCTCCCTCTCAGCCCTGCCTCAAGCCCTGGTTCTTCCCTTACTTTGCCCAGTTTCCTGTGAGCATTGGAGAGATTGTGGTGTCTGCCATCATGCTCCAAATGATTCCAAACCATCAGTTTACAAATTTCGGAGTTCTAATATTCTCATCATTAATAGTAACGCTGCTTCTCCTCCTCATTCTTTTCTTCTTCAAGCATGAAATGATTTCAAAACATTTATTTTATTTGGTGTCTCGAGGATGGGCTTAACTTTGAGTCAGTTCCATTCTGGCTC
Source organism: Myotis myotis (assembly GCF_014108235.1). Classification (NCBI taxonomy): domain Eukaryota; kingdom Metazoa; phylum Chordata; class Mammalia; order Chiroptera; family Vespertilionidae; genus Myotis; species Myotis myotis. Next base: position 49,687,843 of record NW_023416401.1, read on the forward strand.
TTGGCAAACAGTGTCCAGTTGGGACATGTGCCTCTCAGCCACGGGGACCCCATCCACCCACCAGGACAAATTCACCAGTCCAGTGACGGTCCTGGTCCTGGAACTGCAGCGATGGGCGCCCCTGGTCTCCTTAGATTGAACTTGAGCCAGGAACTGCCAGACCCAGGTACCATTCCAGACTTCAAACTGACGACAGCATCGCCAAAGTCCTTTCCAACTACTGCAGTCTATGCCTTCGCCACGCAGCCCTTTCATGGTGGCACCTCCATCACCCCTGCCTCCTGCTTCGTTTTTATCTAGAAAGCAGTAAGAGTAGAGAGTGAGAGAAGGCTGAGTAGCAATTCACTCATGAAATCAGGGGTTCAGATCAAGTTGGGGGCGGGGTGAGCATGATGCCCAGACCTGACATGCTGACCGCTGGGTGAATTATTTTCACTTCTGAAAAAGGCCTCTCATGTTGCTTTGCCCAAAGCCTGCCGCATCTTAAAACCACTGGTGTCACGAGCTGTCTTATGGAAAGTGGAAATGGGCAGGATGTGGTTTGAACTGACAAAAAAAAAAAAAGAAAGAAAGAAAGAAACAAAAAGAAAAAAAGGAGGCAGCTCATTTCTCTTTAGGGAGTTTGAAGTGATGGCAAGGGTCAGAACAGAGACTGACATGGAGCCAACAGGCCAATCAGGTCTGGATCAGCCAAACCAGTTGCCGATCAAACAAAGGTGGTAAAGCAACAACAGAGCACATATGCACACAACAACCAAAACACAAAAACAAATCAACTAAACATATTTCTGATTTCCAGGAGTAAAACTTTGGAATTATATAGCAACTTGCACATGGCAAGAAACACTCGCCTACACCGATGCTCGAGACAGTCGACAGAGAATGCAGAGCTGGGCCGCTGTTCCTGCTTCTGGAGAAGAGCACGGAAGTAGGGTGTGGTTATGAGGAGGCGAGTTACAAAGAGGGTGCGGGGATCCAGGACTCCTGAGGCCCAATCCAGAGGTATGTTTGGTTCTCCTGAATCCATGTAAACAGAGACCCTTTTCAGAGGAAGAAGCAGGTTCCCAAGGTAGAGACCCCTTGAGTCACCATGCTGCCTTGGCCAGGGAGCCACGTCCCAGCCTGACCGTGCACCCTGGTGCCTGTCACCTTACCGGCCCATTGAGCCACTCAGTAAAAAGTCTGTTAACAATAAATTATAAATAATGAAAGCACCCAGAGGCCACTAATTTCCAAAGGTTTAGATTCAGAATTCTCTGAGCTACCAAATGATCTTGTGGTGAGTGTTCCATGCTGCCCTCCTGAATTGGGGAGACAAAGGAAAAGCCCTTCTTAGCTTTCCTGGGAAGGAGAAGAGTGGATATAAAAACAGCAGGAGTGGATGAGTACCTAGAAACCGAAGGTGGCCCACGTTTCTCAGAAAGAGAGAATCACCTGGCTCCATCACTTTCTATCCCAGGTCCATTTCCATCAGACAAGTCCCACCTGCGGGACCTTTCTCCACGTGTCTGTTAACACATGTGTCTTTGATGTGGGGAACTGTGTGGAAGAAGGTAATTATCCCAGCACCTTTGTTGATTGGCTGGTGTAGGTTGTTGTCCTTCTAAATGACTTTGGGGGAAGTGACATGATGTCTCTGGGTGTTCGTTTCCTCATCTCTAAAATCTGGGTGATGATAACAGCACCCACATTGTGGGTGGTCATGAGGATGTAGTGATGTCATCCGTGGAAATGCTCAGAACAGTGCCAGGCATGGAGTGAGCGCCCAGGACATGGCAGGGACTGTCCCCCGCAGGGTGCTTGACACAGGGTAATCGTTTTTAAATTATAAAACCTCAGCCTGCATTTTTTTTCCCTGCACAGACATTATCCAGAGCAGCAGAGCTGTTTAATGTTGCCCTGGCTTCCTTCCCTCTCTTCTGGGGAGGAAGGGGGGAGGGCAGAGGGAAAAGGAAGGACACGCACGTGTGGCAAACACCATCCTGCACACACCTCTGAGACATTCATGCACTCACACACACCGAAATCACAGTTTATTTTTAGCACACAAAAGTGCTTAATACATGATAAAGGTTACACTTCACATCCGTGAGGAAAGAAAGGAGGGCTCAATAAACGAAGCTGGAACAATTACTCCTAATTATTTAGGAAAATGAGTCTATTTTTATTCTTTAACCACACACCAATTTTACAGATGGATCAGAAATTAATGCCCTCCCCAATCCAAAGTCAAATTGACGCATTTCAGAATGAAGGATGCCTTACTAAGCATAAAGGGGACAGAACAAGAGGAAAAAAGTACAGATGTGATCACATAAAACACCAAGCCTGTGGAAATCACAAAAGTAATAAAATCAAAGGGGAAATGTCACACCAGATGAAAATAGTTGTCATATATGTGAGTGCCCATTATTCCATTGGGTGACTTATTTTTTTTATTCACCTTTAAGAGCTCTTTGTTTATTAAGGAAGTCAGCACTTGTGTCTCATACGTGTCATGTGCCATTATCCACATGTTTGTGGTAGTGCCTGTCTCCTGAGAATATTTAACTCCTATGCTGTTAAATTTGTAATTCTAACAGAAATTAATTATAAGCTGACTTCATATATATATGTATGGCCACCTCTGATGCCACCTGAGATATGAATTGCCAAGAATAACAGAAGCTGAGCGATAGAACTGTTCGTTGTTAGAGCTTTAGTTGAGAGGGAATACACTGAGTTTTAGATCTAGGCTCTTCTGCTGCCTTAAAAAAAATCCCTGGTAACTATTTTTGTTGGAATTTTGACATAAAGCTGCCATTCTTAAAGCCTTAGAGCCCTGTCTGTTTTCAATCCATGCCCTCATTTCTTTGTCTGAAACACCAGCCAAGTCACCAACTTTCACTGAATGTTTTTAGAGGCAGAAGCCAGGAAAATTATCACACCCACGAGTGACTGGCTCTATGCTGAGTGGCAGGCACTGGACGTTCTGTGATGTTATTCTTCATACCTTTCAAAGTCTCCATGATCTGTGTAGGCTACATAACAATATGCCCAATTCCTTGACTGCTTTCCATTTTATTTTCAAGCTGGGCATGTGGTATTTCCAAACAAGATCTAGAACAGGTAGGCATGAAATCCAACCCTCATGATTTCATTAGGTGTCTTTAAATCTCCATGAAGTTTTTATTAGTTCTGGTAACCAAGAAAGAAAGAAAAACAAAACAAAACAAAAACACAGCAAGTCATTTGTTAAAGTCATAAAGCTGAACTAAATGGATAAGGTCCTCTAATTGACCTCGAGGAAGCTCAGGGACACTGTAGATCAGCTGCTAAATGACTTGTGATGTCTCGATTTAGAGTAGATGTCTGGCTCCCTAGCAGATTTGTCTGCCCATAAATTTCTTGATTAGGCTAAAGGCCTCTGCCAACATAGCCAGATCTTCAATTCAGTATGTCCTTCATTTGAGCTAATATCATGACTGAAAGCACATTCGCTCTGGGTGACACAATATTTAAATTTAAAATTGTGTTCACAGTTCATTTCTAAGACATCAATTTATTAATGTAGGTGGGAGATGGAAACCACCAAGGTTGTAGCTATGATGCTCTAGGAGGTTTATTAATTGAAACTGCTGGCTAAAGGCAGAAGCTCTGTCTGACTTCATACTGCCTGCCAAAGATGCCTGGTTTTCAGTGCATTAGTGCCCCTTGTGGGAAATACTGTTCAACATTTATTTTTTTTTTTTTATGGTTCGGTTCAGGCTCCACAAGACATCACTGAAATGTCCAAAGTAAATTCTTAGTATAAGTCACTGGCATTGAACATAAGCCAAGAGCTTCTTGCTATATCTCACTTGCCTGTTCAAAAGAGAACAACTGGTTAAAGAAGCTGCATGGAATTTTGGACTGATTTACCAACTTTTCTACTTGTCAACTATTGGAAGAAGAGATATATGGGCAACATATTCCATTTTAAATGGTTACATTTTCTCTTTGTTGTCGTTGTTAGCTCCTAATACTCTTTCATATGAAGAAAAACAGGCTAATAATAGGAATGTGAAAATCCTGCTTAGGAATGCTAAAAAAACAACAACACACACACACCTTAATTTTGGTTTTCTGGAACTTTCTTTTCCCAAGCAAGCAGCCCATTTTCTTGTGGGTAGAAAGTTTCCTCCTAACACATATAAGTAAAGAGGTCTCTCAAGCAGAAAGAGTCAGGAAGGATAAAAAAGAATAGGTAAAACTATGGATAATGCCAAACCAGATTGCGTTTGGATAAATTACTTCTTCCGCTGATGGAAACCACCTTAACAACGGTAAAGCAAAGCCATTGACATTGGATTAAATATCCCAAGAATTAATTGAACATTAAAGAAATGAGGCTACTTGTGTTCTACTTTTGTTTTTAAGCAGGAAATGGAATATTCAGACTCTCTCTTCCAGCTTCCTGTGGAACAGAGTTACTCCCGGGGTGGGTGGTGGAAGTAGTGTTCCCAGGTAGCCTACAATTTGCACATCAGTTGATATTTTTATCTTCTTATCTTCTTATTCATTTCCTTCCTGTTCCTTGTCCTACCATCAACTTTACAATTCCCTAAATACCAGAAACAAAGGAAAGGCTGGGGCCTCTAGCAGCCAACTCATAGAAGATCTAGAATTTCCTTTCTGTGGGGCAAGCACACCCTATTTCTGCATAGAAAGAGCCAGGACATAGTGGTTCATCTCTCAGGGGTTCTCCCCTGGTATAAATGGGGGAAATCCTTTAAAATCCCCTGAGGTATAGCGATTACTTGTGTAGTGTATATGACACTCATTCCACAAACTCAGATATGTCATAAATAACATATCTTTATTTTATTTAAATCAAATTAAATAAGACTCTAAACCTGCCTTCCACTGGGCTGGTAGATTTAATTTCATTCTTGATTGGCAAGTGGAATTCCCCCTTTTCCTAGGACAGAAGAGTCTAGAGGTCCTTGCCTGGGAATGGAGGGGAACCAAGACTCCAGTTTATCATGGCCAACACTTCTGTGAGGTCCCAGAGCCAAGGTGATCTCCTGAAGGCAGGTAACCCTATTGCTTTGGGGTCAAGCTTGAGCAGGGATCTCTGACAAGTCTGGGAGCCCCATGGTCCAACACTGAGCCTCATCAGGTACCCCACAAGCCATCTCTTCAGAAGTTCTTCCCCAGCACCAGGCACTGCCAGGGAGCAAGGATTGAGATCTACTTCTCTCTCTCTTGGAGGAGGTTGCCATATTGCCCACATAAGACACACTAAGCTTCCTTCCCTATTTTGGAGTTGCATCCCTCTCCCCACAACTCTCTCTGCGTTTCCCATATGGTAAATCTTTTCAGCATCTCTCCAATAATATCCATCTGGGGGTACCTCATAGTTGGGTAGTATTACCTGCTTATGCTCTCCAAAGAAGCAGATCCCCCCCCCCCCCAAAAAAAAACTGGTCTTTAACTCAGGCCCTTCTAGAAACTCTGGTTTCTCTGAATGGTCTTTTGTTTCTTCTTTATGTTTTAATGCACATTTATTTACTTAAACACATTAAGCACACCAATTTCACATTTGGCCTCTAATCGTTGTATTACCTGCTGTCTTTGTGACTCTTATTCTGTGGTTGTGGTTTCTGTTGACTCTCACTTATGGTGACTTGTTTCCTAGTGTGTTTGCTGATTTCTGTTGGGACTTCATGTTCCCTGGAACTTTACCTGTGGTACATCTGGGTTTGAAGTATGCTCCCTCAGCGTGGTTTCCTGTTTGTTCCTGCCTGCCACCTGGGACACTACCAGCCTGGAACCTTCTTACAAAATTATGGGCTTAGGATTTGGGGGGGGGGCCTCTTGAGAACTATGAATCCTGGCCACAGACCACATGAGTGTAGACTTGTGGTTAGGAACTTTCATGGGAGACATTTTGGGGAGTCTTTTCATGGGAGACTTTGGTTTTTGTTTCTCACTATGCCCAGAGCCAAGATTTAGATAAACAAGTGTTCTTACTGCTCCTGTCTGGTGTTTTTTCTAGTTCAAAAGTGGCACTCATTAACAGGCTGCCTCTGGATAGGTAGCTGTGGTCTGACATCCCCGCCTGTGTGGCTGTAGGCTCTCTCCACTGCCCCCAGGGACATGGCTCCTTAGATCCCAAGGTCTAGGCCACCAATGGAGAATGCCTGTGGGTTGAATGGTGGCTTTGGTCTTCTCTCTCATCATTTCAAGGCTTTAATGATTTCCCTTTCTTTCTCTTTACCTTAGCCAAACATTTGTAAAGTTATATAAGGACTGTTTCTCCAAAGACCTAGGCTGCCATATTGTCCAACATAATTTCCTACCACAGTTTCTCTTTTTCTGTTCTTATGGTAGTTTCTCTCCCCACCCCACCCCTACCTCTTTCTCTTGTTCCTTTAGTCCTTTCAACATTTCTATAACCAAATTTCTGTATTAAATTATCTCTTTTAGAAAAACTTAGTATGATTCTTGACTGGACCTCTGTAGAGACACAATCCCTCAGTCTGATTCAGCTACCAGCCCTGACCGTCAGGGACCATCCAGCCAAACCTTCTACTGAGCAGATCAGCCTGGCTGAAATGAAAGTCAAATGGGGGTGTGGCTAAAATTACAAAGCTAAAATGAACCTGAGTAACTCACACACATCAATTAATGCAATTACATAAATTTGTATATAGAGGAAAAAAGAGTTTGGGAATCAGCACAGGGTTCAAATTTTTTCTGTACCTGCAAGCAGTGTTACCTTTAGGCAAGAGACTTTGCTTATGTGTTATGGAATGCATTTTGTTCCCCTAAAGATATGCTGAAGATCTAACCCCGTACATCAGAATGTGACCTTATTTGGAAAAAGGGTCATTGAGATGTAATTAGTTATGTTGAGAAAAGGTCTTACTAGAATAGGGTGGGACCTTAATCCAATGTAACTGGTGTTCTTATAAACAAAGGAGAAGGTCAGACACCAAGACACAGAGAAGGGAGGATGCCATGGGAGGACAGAGGCAGAGATGGGACTGATGGAGCTGTAAACTAAAGGTTCCCAAGGGTGGACAGCCACCTGATGAGCAGGAAGAGGCAAGGAAGGATCCCTCCAGATTCTCAGAGGGATCATGGGCTGCTGTCACGTTGAATTCAGAACACTCACTTCCAGGACTGTGAGAGAATAAATTTCTGCTGTTTTAAGCCATTATGGCATCCCCTGAAAATGAATACATTAGCTGAGTCTCAGTTTCTTCATCTATAAAAGTGGGGTAGTAGCACTTGATAGAGTTGCTTTAAAGATTAAACTAAGGCACTGTAAGCAAACCATTTGGCTCTTAGAAGACAACCACGACATAGTAACTGTTATCATGATTTTGCAATAGTGAGCTAGCTGGCTGCCAGCATAGTGCCTTTCCTGTCAACAGGGCCAACCTACCCAAACTAACATACACACACACACACACACACACACACACACACACACACACACACTGTTCTATGTGTAACCTAGTGCTGTTATATAGCCAAGTCTGATGTGCTTTTGCCCCTTTCAAAACTTCCAGGACTTTCATTTCAGCTAGGCTGATCTGTGTAGTAGAAGGTTTGGCTGGATGTGAAGAGATCCGAATCCAGCGATGGCCCTGGAGATAGGACAGCTGGAGAACATCATGTTCTTAGCTCGGCTCCTGCCCCACCTGGAAACATTGCTCCCTGTGACTTTCACATTTGTGGCCTGAACTTACAACCACAAAGAGCTGCCAGTTGTAAACAGCTGAACGGAAAGTGCTTTTGTTTTACATGTGCCAAGGTGTTTGCCCATGATTAATAAAAATGACCACAACTTCTGTTCTTTTGATGTGCCTTCTTTTTAAAAAAAGTTGATTGCTGGTGACACCCCAAACTCAGATAGAAGGAGACAGCACAGGTTTGATTTGAATCTATGTGGGGGTCCTAGGAAGAGGGGAGCCTGCAGCACCCCATTCCTTCCCGGGTTCTCAAGGGAGCTGTCTATCATTCTTACTACTATGTAGGGACACCCATAAACAATTTTTCCAAATAAACCAGTCTGAGAAAGACAAGTATCACATGATCTCACTCATATGTGGAATCTAATGAACAAAATAAACTGATGAACAAAATAGATCCAGAGACATAGAAGCATGGAATGGACTGCAGAATCTTGAGGGAAGGCAGGGAGGGTGGGTGGATGGGAAAAAATCAACCAAAGAATTGTATGCATATATGCATAACCCATGGACACAGACAGTAGGATGATAAAGGCCTGGGGTGGGGGTGGGAAGTAGGGGGCTGAGTGGGGGGAGTCAGGGGTTGGCTAGAAGAGGTCTATGGAGGGGGGGAGGGGGACATATGTAATACTTTCAACAATCAAGATTTAAAAAATAATAATTTTCCAAGGCAGTAGGTAACTTTCCAAAACGTCCACAGTGTGAGTGAGAAACAGCCAGGCTGCAGCCTCCCACGCATGTGCAAGGAGAACCCAGCTGCCGAGAGAACACGGGTGTGCCTGCCTGGGGCGTCCCCTTGCTTCTGGCTACCAGCTGCTCAGAGCTGAAATTGGAGCAGCCACAGACCAAAGTTGCTGCCTGCAAACATGTGCCCTTGACCACTGACAGTGCCAGCGCTGCTCCTCTCCAACTGCTGCACCAATCAGGACTCCAGAAACAAGCCGAACTCAGGACTAACCTGCTCCCTGTCTGAGTCCTCTCACCTTTGAGCCACAGCTGCGCGGGGCGTCAGAGCCATTCCTGGTGCCCCTCTCCCAGGACACAGGACTGCCTGAGAAGAAACTGTCCCTGGGAACTCTAAATAGCAATTAGGCAAATCCTAAATTACAGAGTTCTCACTCCGCAGAGACATGCAAATGATAATTTTGCCTCCTCCAAAAGCCCACAGCCTGATTTTGCTTTCCATCTGCAAACTGCTGCCATCCTGCAAAGCAGGCCCCCAGTGGGGCTTTCCTGGACAAGCCACCAAAAGGGCTCACTCCAGGCTGGGTCAGTGCTCCTCCTGCTGAGATGCAGGAAAGGATGGGAGGGAGGGAGGGGGGAGGGAGAGAAGGAGAGAGAGAGAGAGAGAGAGAGAGAGAGAGAGAGAGAGAGAGAGAGAGAACCCCTTTGCATTGTTTTTACCAACCACAGATATGTGTTGGGCACTGACTCTGTGCTAAGTATTGTTGGGGATAAAACAAAGTATGAGATATAACCCTTATGGCTCAAGTAGTTTCCAATGTAGTCAGAAGTGGGGAAAAACCCACACGACAATTTCTTTAAGCACTTAATTCTATACCACAGGTAACTTACGGCTGTAGAAATTCAGAGAAGGGGGGTGGTGCTGGAAACTGGAGGAGAAAATGCTTCATGTGGGAGATGGAGCCTGGGGTAGACCCTGAAAGATCAGGAGGGACCGGAGAAGAACCAGCCCAGGGCGGGGCGACAGCAAAGTCCCACCTGTGGCCGCCCTCCTCCCTGGACCTGGAGCAGCCCTCTTCAATTCACCATCATCTCCTGTGTTCCTAAGGATGGTTCGGTGGGCTCTCGCTGTGGGTGGCCACATCAGGAGCCAGAGACCTGTCAGCAGGGAAGCCGACCCTGCCCTGTTCCTCTGTTCCTCGGAGGTGGGGAGGTTCCCTGCCGATTGGATTGTTGGCCCCTGCCTCTTCAGTCCCATCGCAGCTGTTTCTGCAGAATTGGCTCCAGGACCAGTGAGCCCTCTATCGAGCAGGATCTGGGGTTTCCTTCCCCACTCTGCAGGATTTGGAGACACCCCTATGACGTGACTGTGGCTCCACAGAGCCCGGGGGTAGCCGTGGGGCGCTGGCTCCTCCTCCAGGTCCCCCCCACCCCAGGCCAAGGCCTCAGGGAGCCTGCTCTTCCCCCTCAGGGCTCCCCTCACCTGTTCCTAATGTTCTGGATCCCAGGACTCCCGGGCTGTGGCCTGTGTGGGCCTGCTGCTCTCCGCCCAGCCTCTGTCTGGGAGAGGGGCTCCCTGGGCAGCACATCTGAGCTGGGCCCGCTGAACGAGAACCCCAGCAGGAGCCCTGGGCAGGGAAGGAGGGCCAGGCAGGAGGGTATTGGGAGTTTTCTGGAATGTGTGCATGCAGGGCCTGCTGGGGGAGCGGCGGGTAGGGGTCAATGCGTGGAGGGCCTTGAGCACAGCGTTGAGGATTCTCCCTGTGGGAACAAGGGGCCTTTAATGTTTTCAGCAGAGAAGACACATGGTTAGGCCTGTGTTTGGGAAAGATAACCCCTAGCTTTGATATTTTTAGCTATAAAAGGTTGCCTGGGTTAATGAATCACTTTTTTACAGGTCTTGTCTCATATGGCCTCATCCATCAATACCCATCTCTAATTCATTATCCAGACACAACACCAGGCACTCAGATTTATGGGGATGTGGGAGATAGTGGAGTGAACAGTGGGAGTGGGGGGAGAATTCCGAGCAGGGGCCATGCAGTTCCCTCTGACCCGAGTGAGCCATCACCCCACATCCCGGGTGAAGTCTAATTCCTCTGCAGGTCATTTGGATTTTTAAGATCTCTCTGTTTCATAACAGAGCAGAACTAGGATGCTGTGGACTTGTTCCAACAGGAGAGGATGTGTGTAAGTTATTTGATTACGTTATTGCTGGGTAAATCAAGAGCATCCGCGTGGGTGAGAGCGTCTGGGGTCTGATGCTGGCGATTTGCAGCACTAATAACAATATCTGCACTTGGGCAGCGTCACAGAGCCAGGAGGCTTCTACCAGCTTCCGCTCGAGTCCTGTGACCACCAGGGCGTGGGCTCCAGGATCACACTGCCTGGAGAGACCCCAGCCCTGCCATTTACATGCTGTGCAACCTCGGGTAAAACAGCCTCTCTGTGCTTCAGTGGCCTCATTTATAATATAGAAATGACAACCGAATCTGCATAATGGGGATGTTGGAAGGACTGGATGAATCAATACATGCAAAGCGTTTAGGTTAGTGTCAGGCAGGATGGGAGCAGATTTTAATAGAATGTTACCTATTCTGCTTCTTACTATCTCCCTGGCTACTGAGACATGGCCAGAATTGGACTTAAGCTTGTCACTTTCCCATGGTCTCACCATTCATCCTTGACCCTTCCATGTCCAAGGAAAGAGTCCCTAGTGTTCCAGCATCTGTGAAGTTCCCAGAATGCTTGCTCCTTGAAGTGTATCAATCCCCAATCTAATTAGTAATTAACATATGTGTAGGGATTTAGGGTTGGGTACCTGGCAGTGAATTACTCTACATAATTGTCTGGTGTGAATTAAACCAGGGGCATTTGTATTCCAAGTTTCCAGAATATTCTAGGCAATAATGTTTGGTAGGTGAATAAGTGCCATGAAGGGCAACAATAGAAGGAACCATCTGGGCCAATGTCGATTCATTATTCCATCGTGTACATCACACACTGAGTCAGCCCAGTGCTGTGAGTAGTTATAAAATGATCTCATTTAATTTACTAAGTGTGAGCCTTAAATCATAAAGCTGAACACCTCATGAAATCACATCAATTACTTCTGGTCAACTGACCAGATCCTTTGCTACTTGATAAACTTTAGAAAGCAGTGTTTATTGATTTAGATGAACCCTGATTTAAGAAAACAAAATGTACAGACTTACAAAATTGGCAAATTAGAGATTATGAGACTTCCAAAAGCATTTTTCAACTTTATAGAAAAAGACCCTTTGGAAGGACCTATAAATTTCAAGATCCCCAGGAGTGTTAAAAATATAATTCTACTTACTGAAAATTTATTTTCTCAGGAATACAGTGAATGTATAAATAAATCCAGCTTTAGGATAGTGCTATTTAATTAAATCAAATGGTCCAAGAGCAGATGTTGGTGCTAATGAGTATATAGAACTTATAAAAGACTAAACTATAGAAATGTATTAAAGATGAAAAATGGGACAAAGAACCAAGGATGACTAGGAAAGGAAGGGAGGAAGGGGAAGAAGAATGTTAGGAAGGTCTAAAGCCCCAAAGAAATCAAGGCTTGTGAGATATCCCAAAGACAACAAAAAGACTTTGTTTCCGTCCCTCCTTTAGAAGAACAAAGAAAGGCTAGACCTTGCTGGGCAGAAGCACAGTAGTAGAGGTAATAGAGAGAGAGAAACAATCTTCTTAACTCTCCACTGTCAGGAACAGGACCACTGTCTACTCGGGCAGGACATTGATGCTAAAAGGTGAAGCCGGATGCCACAGGACTTTGACTCAAGACCCAGCTGCCACCGCTCATGACATCAACTATCTGTCCTGACCTCAATGCTTGGGCTCTCCTGGATCTTAGCTGGTAAATTGGCTCAACCTTTGATTCTATCTTTGTCTCTCATTTACCTAATATTTTGGCAACTTCAAGATCTAGGGTGTCACGTCTCTGAAGGCTCCCAGACAACACGCACCGTCTTTACTCTTCACCCCTTTGGCTCAGCTCTTAACTTGCTCTCCTCATTTCCTCCTTTGACAGGGCTAACCGATGGCAAGAACAGAAGCATGCTGTGGGCAGAGTGCATCTTGATTATAGTGGAGCCCTTGCTCCAACCTCTCATTTGAATCTCAGTAGAAACGACAGGAAGCTTGCACGCTGCATGATAATAAAATGAAGCCAGCAGTGTTTCCCAAAAGCGTTTTATGGAATTCCACACTCAGACACACAGAACAGAGGGTTCCATGCTCTTCACGATTCACTTAGCACAATAACAGAGACTCTGAGAACATTTTCTTTTAAAGTAAATCTTATCTATATTTAGAGAAACCATTCCTCTACCAGCCACATTCTAAAAAGCCCTGCACTTGGGCTGGTTCCCAGTGGGTTGAAGAACTGGACTTAAAGACTACTGTTCAGTGCCCATTTGTGTAGATATTTCTAGGCCAGATCAAAGCTGTGAGTCTGGTCCTGGTCAGCACTACTTTTTTTTTTTTTTTTTAAATCACTGACTTGATGTAAAGATAAAATTCATACCTATCAATTGGTGGTGGGAAGACAGTTAATATAATGGAAGGCAGGGTCAAAAATCCAAATAATCTAAACAATGACTTTTCATCATTCCTTTTTTACTTAAACCCTATCCCATCCGCATTTATGTGGAAAGAATCAAGGGCACAAGCATCTCAGGGGAGAGTTGGCTCAGCAACCATTTACATGTGGCCACAGCACACGTAAATCTGGCAACACAGTCATGCTGATACAATCCAAAGCCACATTACTAGAAGCTTAGTGTCCAGAAGTTCCTGTCTGGAGTATGCACTCCATTCTAGGAGGGCCACTTGAGGCTAAATAATGTGTGGAAGAGGTTGGATAGGGCAGACAAGTCCTTTATGTTCATGGCTCCAACTGTATCGTAGAATAAGAGGAAACTCTAAGAGGGTGGAACATTGATTTGTTTTCAACATAGAAAGGATTATCGCCTGTACGTTGTGTAAAACTTGCTCTGCATGTCCAAAGTCTAGAAAGTGAACCAAAGGGTGGAAGTCGGATTTCACTTCAACATAAGACCTTTGTATATTTCATGATGGAATATGTTGTCCTTAAAGTAGTAAGTGTCCTGCCATGGGGAGTGTTCAAACAGGTGCTGAATGCCCAAGGGTCCAGGCTCAAAGAGGAGGGGTGACATCAAAGGACACTTTCATCTCAGATTCTCAGATTTTTCTGGTCAATTTAAATATTGAACTACCTCTTTGAGGGGGTAACAATCGCTGGGATAACCTAGCCTGTCCTCTCCACATTTCACAGAATCCTGTCCAAGGCCTCATCGTCTATACAGTGGTTCTCAACCTTCTGGCCCTTTAAATACAGTTCCTCATGTTGTGACCCAACCATAAAATTATTTTCGTTGCTACCTCATAACTGTAATGTTGCTACTGTTATGAATCATAATGTAAATATCTGATATGCAGGATGGTCTTAGGCGACCCCTGTGAAAGGGTTGTTCCACCGCCAAAGGGGTCGCGACCCACAGGTTGAGAACCACTGCTCTATGACATTTCTGCCTTTCATTCTCAGTTCAGTCTGAAAATGAGAACACTAGGAGTTTAGCCACCGAGGCCCAGAGCTGCCCGGCACTGGCTCCTGGCCGTCCTAAGGCTTGTATCCTGCTCATCCTTTAATGCTGCAACGTGCCTCGATAGCTTTCCAACAAATTCCTCTCTTTTTTCAACCTGGCATGAGTTGATTTCTATTCCTGGAAAATTGAAGAACTTAAACTATGACCCCAGTCTAATACCTTTTACAACATTATCTCAACAGAGGATAGTTCAAGTCCATTTAAGTAAGAATTTTTGTCATAATTTGATAATATAGATATTCCCCACCCCTACACTTTGGGCACTGAACTCCATAAACATTAGAGCAATAGAACAGAGAATCCAATATGCGTCTCATAGTAATTCACCCTCAAGTGGATATGGAATTTCGAAGAACCCAAAGAAAGTGTCTGTGAACAGATTGATTGACATTTTAATTCTTAAAAACTTCATGTCCTGCAATGCACATGTTATTTGGAAAGCAGCTCTTCATTATGCATATACCAATCTCCCTCTGAAATGTCTCACTAATGGTGTAAGTTTTATACTTATCGTTTCTGGCCTGGAACCAAGAAAATGGCACGGCCACTAAAAGTTCACTTGTTACCCAGCTGGCCTGACAGTTAATTAATGGGCTTTATTAGGCTGGAGGGCGGGAGGCCTCCCTGAGCCAAGTTTAGGACCCAGCTGGGTCTCAAAGGTCGGCGAGCCTCGAGTGAAGCTCGAACGTCACGCTGTGAAGTCCCCGAGCTCTTGGCAGAGCACAGCTTTCTGTTCTGAAAGTAATGGCCTCATGTCTCTCGTGAACAAGTCCTGTTAGAGATCAAAGCAACCTTTCAGAACCTGGTTTTGATGAGTTAAGGGAAAATGAACCAGAAACATGAGGATTAAATGTCCCTTAAAACTCCCCTTGGGATGTAAATGCTGAGAAAAATGTGCTGGGCCATACTGGGCATGGGATTTGAGCAGACCCCAACCATGTGGGGAAACAGAGTGAGGCTTCTGACAAATTGACGCCCATCTGGCTCTGCCTCTACCTAATTGGTCTGTATTATGGTCCTTAAGGGGGTCTCGTAAAGGAAAGGGCACCTGTGCTCTCCTGGGGGCCTACTCCCACCTATGGGGCTTAATCTCTTCAAATGGACCAATAGTAATCATCCACAGTTTAGGTTGTTACTTTTGCTTTAAATCACTCACTACATGAAGTGATTCTGCACAGGTATAGGTGTCTTCTGGGGCAGTGATGGCGAACCTATGACACGCGTGTCAGAGGTGACACGTGAACTCATTTTTTTGGTTGCTTTTTCTTTGTTAAATGGCATTTAAATATATAAAATAAATATCAAAAATATGTCTTTGTTTTACTATGGTTGCAAATATCAAAAAATTTCTATATGTGACACGGTACCAGAGTTAAGTTAGGGTTTTTCAAAATGCTGACACGCCAAGCTCAAAAGGTTCGCCATCATTGTTCTAGGGCGTCAGATGTACAAGAGAAAATGGTTTTGTTAATTTCTCACTAAAAACATAGCTCTCTCAAAGGGGTTTCTATGACATCAAAAAGGAGTGCTAAGTCAATCTGTCTCTTAAATGTGCAACGAATGAATGGAAGACTCTAGAAGGTTCCATTTGTTTGTTTTTATTGAGGTGACATTCACATAACAGAAAATTAACCATTTTAGTAAATAATTCATTGGCATTTAGTACATTCACAATGTTGTGCAACTAACTCTGCCTATTTGCACATTTTCATTACCCCAAAAGAAAACCCAAACCCATTAAGCAGTTGCTCCTTAATCTTTCCTCTCCTCTCCTCATGGCAACCACAAATCTGGTTTCTGTTTCTGTGGACTTACCTATTCTGGATATGTCATATCAATGGCATACAACAAATAACCTTTTGTGTCTAGCTTCTTTCACTTAGCATAATATGTTTGAGGTTCATCCACATTGCAACAGTATCAATACTTCATTTCTTTTTATAGCTGAACTAGACCTGGTGCACAAAATTCATGCTGGGGGCAGGGGGGTCCCTCAGCCCAGCCTGCACCCTCTTCAGTCCGGGACCCCACAGGGATCGGGCCTAAACTGGCAGTCGGACATCCCTCTCACAATCTGGGACTGCTGGCTCCTAACCCCTCACCTGCCTGCCTGCCTGATCACACCTAATTGCCCTGCCCTGCCAGCCTGATCACCCCTAACTGCCCTCCCCTGCTGGCCTGATTGCCCCTAACTGCTCTCCCCTGTCAGCCTGATCGCCCCTAACTGCTCTCCCCTGCTGGCCTGATCCCCTTAACTGCTCTCCCCTGCCCCTGCCACCGTGGCTTTGTCTGGAAGGATGTCTGGTCTAATTAGCATATTAATCTTTTATTAATATGTATAGATAATATTCCATTATATGTCCATACCTCATTTATTTACCCATTCACCCATTGATAGAAATTTGGGCTGTTTCCACATTTTGACTATTGTAAATAGTGTAGCTATGAATATGTGTGTACATATGTGTGTGTGTGTGTTGTGTGTGTGTGTGTGTGTGTGTGTATTTATCTGAACACCTGTTTTCCATTCTTTGGGGCATAAACATAGGAGAGGAATTGTTAGAAGAGTCATTTGATGCTGGAAAGAGCTTGTACATTTTTCCCAACACCATCACGCACAGGAGTAATAATACTCATAGCTTCTCTTGCTTTCCCACCAGTGAACTCATCACCAGTTGCCCTGACTGGAATTAAAACTGCTACTTGGCATTCCAATGTCCTGAGGCCATGAAGGGAATAAGAAAAAGGGAGATCACAGTGATGGCTGGAGGGTTGGTGCTGACTGTCAGGAGAGCTAGGAAACTACTAGTCCATGGGAGCCAGAACAGTGTCCATGGAAGCTGGGGCTTACCCTTGAGGGTGTCTGTTTATACCTCCTGCCCCATGGTCAAGGTTACAAAGGACTACATCAACTCCACATGGGCAGAATCACCAAGGATTCACACTCCTCGAGACTAAAAGTTTGGGTCACCTGATCAAGAAAAAATTCTCAACCAACTGAGACAAGAGAAATGTGGGGTAGTTTGGGTAGTTATTCAACCACCCTTAATCTCATGACCAGCTGCAGAAAACCAGACTGAGATCTCCACCAGTATTTCCCTGTATGTTGCTAGTGTATAACAATTTCCTCCCTTTTTAGTGTTTAAGTAGAAGCTACACCCCTCAGTACATGCCCCCCAAAATGAAAACATATGTCTATAAAATCCTATATGCTTATGTTCATAGCAGCATTGCTCATAATAGCCAAAAATGGAAACAGCCCAAGTATCCTCTACTGATAATTAGATAAATAAACTGTGGCTATCCATACACCAGAATATTATTCAGCAATCAAAATGAATGAAGTACATTAGCAATAGAAAAATACGCTGTATCCCAGATGCTATATAAATGAATAAAATCAATCATAAGGGAACTGCTGCATGATTTTATGTCAATAAATTTTGAAATATAGATGAAATTTCGACTTTTATTGGAAAAATTATAACTTTCTGAAACGGACTGAAGAGGATATAGAAAAGCTGAATAAAACAATTTTAGCACAAAAAAAATTGATTTGACAATCAAATGTCAACATCTCCCAGAAAAGACATTAGTCTTAGATGATTTTAGCAGTGAATTTTACCAAACCTTCAAAGGAAAGATCATCTCTATCTTCTATGAATTTGTAGATAATAGAAAATAACAGTAGGCCTCTTACTTTGTAAAGCTACTACAGTCTTGATACAAACATGAAATAAGGACTGTATGAGAGAAAAAAAAACTATAGCATAATCTCACTTATAAATGAAGGATTTTTACTTAAATCAGATGAAGGATTTTTAGCAAAAACCTAGAGCAATCATATCACTTCCTTCTGGAATATTCCCATTAAAAGCAAGAACAAGGCAAGGAGGCAACTATTGTGGCCACAATTCAGCATTACACAGGAAATGCTAGCAAATGCATTTAAAAAAAGAAATGGAGAGAAAGAAAAAAATGTGTGAGGTTTGGAAAGAAAATGAAAAAATGTTCTAGGCATAGAAAATGCAGCAATATCAATAGGATTCATCAAGGTTGCTGATTACAAACTCAACACATAAAATTCAATGTATCTGCTTATATGTCAAAAAAAACAATTTAGGAAATAAAAAAGAAAAAATTTAGCCAATTCACAATAGCAGCAAAATCTGTAAAGAACCTAAGAAATACACATCACATAAAAACATTTAAGAGCTTTATGGAAAAATTATAAAACCTTATTAAAGAACATAAAAGAAGATCTGACTAATAGGTAAGAAGACTCAAAAGCATACTAATGTCAATTCTGCTTAAATTATCTGTAAGTTTAACTAAATTCCAAACAAAATCCTCACAGAATTTTTTGGGGTTTTAGATATTTGCAGGATCTATAACAAAGAATTTGGTAAATATATGTCTTATCAGAGAATTTATATTTAATGGAGAAAGAACATAAATCAATCAATAAACAAATAAAAGAATGGATGCACCCTGATAGAAAAGTGGGGGAAAATGAAAACAGGTAATTTTCAAAAGTAGAAATTCAAATGAATACAGGGACGGGCAAAAGCAAGTTTATATTTGTGTGTGCTCAAAACAGAGCAGCATAGCAAGTAGACTATGGGAATGTGTAAAAAGTGAAGATGGCAATTTGAACACTTATGAAATTGTACTTAAGTGCAATTAATAAAGCTATTTTAATAATCATAAACTGCGTGTCTTTTCCTATGCAAACTGCAAACCTACTTTGCCTACCCCTGTAGATATATATATATGTGATATATATATGTGTGTGTGTATATATATATATATATATATATATATATATTTAATTACATAAATAGAATTATGGTATTCTTAGTCTACAAATTTTTTCACTCAAGGTGAGTATTTATGAGAGTCCGATTGCCTCTTGAGTGAAAAAATTAATAGAATATTAACAGCATAATTATATTTTTATATAACATTTCTAAATAAGATAAGTTAATACTATCTATAATAATAAAATCATAATATGTTAATTAGACCGGATGTCCTTCCAGACGTCCTTCCTTCTGGACAAAGCTGCAGCAGGCGGGGGCCCGAGGCAGAGGCGGCAGAGGCCCCCAGCCACGGTGGTGCCAGGAGGGGGCCAAGGACCTTGCACGAATTTCATGCATCGGGCCTCTAGTGTTATTCATAAAGATATTAAAAATGAAAATAAAGAGCTAAAAAGCTGAAAACTTTCACAAGAAGCTATCACAGTGATGTCCTTCAAGGTTAGAGAGAAAGGCAAAGAGTACCAAAGATTTAGTTGCATTGTAGAGTTGGCCCTGGCCAGGTGGCTCAGTTGGTTGGAGTGTCGTTCTGAACATAAAAAGTGGTGGGTTCAATTCCCAGTCAGGGTGCCTATGGGAGGTAACCAATTGAGATTTCTCTCTTCTCTCTCTCTCTCTCTCTCTCTCTCTCTCTCTCACTCTCTCTCTCTCACTCTCTCTCTCTCCCTCTTCCTCTAAAAATCAATAAAAACATATCCTCAGGGATCTGTGCATTTTTTAATTAAAAAAAAAAAAGATTAAAGCCCTAGCTGGCTTGGCTCAGTGGATAGAGCATCAGCCTGCGGACTGAAGGGTCCCAGGTTCGGTTCCGGCCAAGGGCACATGCCTGGGTTGCGGGCTCGATCCCCAGTGTGGGGCGTGCTGGAGGCAGCCGATCAATGATTCTCTCTCATTATTGATGTTTCTATCTCTTTCTCTCCTTCTCCCTTCCTCTCTGAAATCAATAAAGAAATATATTTTAGAAAAAAAGATTAAAGGTTGGCAGCTGTTAATGGTCTGTTATGGATTCTTCTACTCCATTTCCCACACTTCCATAAGAATTACAATTTTAAAATGTTCCCCTCATTTCTCTCTTTCTCTTTTATAAAATATGAGAAAGACAAAACTCACCATTTAATCTATACCTTATAGGATAACATTGTGAGAGAAATAATGGCATTGTCTCTGTATAAAAATACAGAGGGGAAACACCATATTGGATCCCACAAAAATAACTTCCTGCAACTTTATGTTCAACTCACTTGTAAAGGCTACATACACTTCATTAAAAGGACCATGCAGATTCACTGATAATGATTTTAGGTCTTAAAAATATAACGAGTGGTTGCATTTTCGGCTCGCATTGCCACATTCTCCCAACGGTTCTGTGTCTCTGTGTCGCATTGACTCCCAGCACCCCCAGACCATAGTTGTGACACACACCTGTCATTCACAGGACAAGCCACCGGATGCCACTATTGCATTTGTGCTATAACTGAGTTTACTTGAGCTGAGGTGAATGAAGAAAGAAAAAAAACAACAGAAAATCTCTCTTCTATAAACAGAGGCATGACAAGTATTTAAGGTTTATCTTTAATAACCTTAAAACCTTATCTTTCAAGTTCTGACTACTTTTAAAAATCCCTTTAAATTGGATTCTAAACATCGTGTAATGAAGTTATCTGAGTCTTTAATTAATTACATTCCAGAATCAAACCAAAACAAATTATTTTAGAACAGTTAAAAAAATGTGAGCACCCACTAATGCTTAGAACAAAGCCCTCTGACAGTTAAATTCTCAAAAGTGGTTTTGATGCCAGACTCATGGGATCTGGAATGTATTATTGCTATAACTGACAAGTAATATATTCACCAGTATTTAAACCTATTTAAATTTGTTTTTTAATGGGGCCAATGTAGTTTTGAAATCAAAGTGGTGGGTAAATCAAATTATGGTTTTCCTTTGACTTACCCAAAAATACTTTATTTGCATTTCTGATTGAATCACAACTGATAGTTACACTTGGCTCTTTGAAAGTTCTTTCTGACCTTGTCCCAGACTCAAGCAAGTAATTAAAGGTTTATAAATTAACAGTTACAGGTCCAGAGAAGCTGACTTAAAGGGAAGCATCCCTTATGTGTCATGAGTAAATAAAATGTACAGAAAGGCGTTCCAAAATAGAATATGTCCTATTTAAAAGTGACTACAGTTATGAACATCTGGACTATGCATGTAGGAAATAAACTGTAGTCTCTCAAAGACACTGTGGTCGAATTAGGGACACACGACACAGCCATGTAAAAAACCAATGCCATTAAGAATATGAAGTGTCAACATATTTTCAAGTGCCCAGTTCAGAAGGGAAGAGCCCCTGAGGGCTGGAGCAGCTGGGAAAGGCTTTGGAGGAGATGAGTCCGCAGGCACAATGCCGCCCCCTAGAGAGTTTCACCTGCCCTCTACTTGACCCAGCCCGGCAAGTTCCTTTCCTTGCCAACTCAGTTAGTCCCTGTCTTCTGAAGAATTCCCTAACGCTTGGAACATGTGTTTAGTTATAACTCTCACATATTGCTCACTTACTTATTTGAACAAATACTAGGCACAAAGAATGCAACCAACATGGTCCCTATCCCTGGAACTTATGTTCTAATTGCATTGCAACTATTTGCTCGCTCATCTCTGTCTTCTATGGGACTGTGAGATATGCAGTGTCCCCAGCATGGAGGACAAGATGAATACGTGTTGGCTGAATGAATGGCACACCAG
Organism: Myotis myotis; assembly: GCF_014108235.1. Lineage (NCBI taxonomy): Eukaryota > Metazoa > Chordata > Mammalia > Chiroptera > Vespertilionidae > Myotis > Myotis myotis. The sequence goes on from NW_023416401.1 coordinate 49,709,471, forward strand.
GATGAGGTAGAAGCAGGAAGATCAGAAGTAAGCACAGTTGTCCAGCGAAAGGGTGCTGGGAGCTCCGATCAGAGTGATAGCAAAGCAGGGACAGTTAACTAAGAAGATGAAAGAGCAAAAGGATTTAGTGTTTCCACAAGCAATGAAGGAGGGGACAAAGCCAAAACCTATCCCAAGGATGGCTTTAGGAGGTAGGTTTGTTTGTCTGCTTGTTTTCTTCACTAACCCTTCACACTGGCCGCCCTCCCATGTTACTGAATTAACCATGGGCCAGCCCAGTTATTGTGAATGAAGCTGCCCTGTCCTGCAGTGAGTTTCAATCCTACAATAAAGGGCAGACTCCTTGAAAGATCTGTGTGGAGTGTCCAGGTCCATTCTCTTTGGAGGATTCAGCAAAATCACTCTGAGCATATGAGTCTGAGCAGGTTACTCTGGGCATATGAGTCATGGTGCATTTGTAATAGCTCTTCACATGCACCCCAGCCACAGGTCTCAGTTAATTTAGAGTTAGAGGCAACTCTTAGGGGGCCAGCATGACTCAGAGGAGTAGGATAAGAGCAAAGCGATGGGCTGAGTGGTTGTAAGGTAATAAATTTTTAAACTTAACTAAAATAGCCCAAGTCTGAATTCAGAATACTGGTTGCCTCAGCAACAGAGAGGTTAAAGCAGCAATAAATTATGGCTGGTCTTATCAAATTTAGCCATTATCATTTTACATGGCACCAGTGCCCTTGATGTGATACTGCCACACACAATTCAGCATGCAAAAATTATCAGCAGGTCCCTATCAAAGGAAAACAGAAGACCACGACCAAAGTCAAGGTCCAAGCAGGCTTGTGTCCTCCTCTCAGACAGTTAATCATGTGCCCTGTTCCGTGGCTCACCTTGCCTCTGGCGACCTCAGATCACCCTCCTAAAAGGAGAGATGTAAGGCTCCAGGAAACTGAAGTTCATAAAACACTCTAAAAACAGCCCAAGTCTGTAGGAAAATTCTCTGGGGAAAAAAAAGGGTATCTCTTAAAAACTAAAAAAAATAAAAAATAAAGAAAGAGCAACAATAAAACTGTAGTATTTTAATAAGAAATACCTGTCAGGCAGCAATTAGATGTGTGAGGTTATCTGAACAAAAGACCTCGCATCTTCAACAACTGTAAAATATCATTTTATGTTAATGCTCATCCTTGACCTTCAGAGAGCTGGTGTTCTAGGTTAGGTTAGATGTTTTTGGCCAGGTCCTAGGTGGAGACTCACAGTAACATAAGTCCATATAGGCTGCTCTGACTCCTTTTTTCTCAGAGGCATAGCAAGTCCCGAGTATGGAAGTGGGGATCTTATGTTTTTGCCTGCCCAATATATTTCTCCTTCTTCCAGCAACAGCACTTCAATTTCTTTTTGAGAAAGCACTCCTCCCCACCAGAATATGCAATTGACTGAGCTCCTGACCTAAGTTGGAAGCCAATCTGAAGCAATAAAAGTCAGTGCCTGGGATTCCCCTCTGGGATTCTGTCTGCTGCGCTTTATCTTGCTCTGCTAGACTCCATACTTAGTGGGATCATCTTACACAGAGAGCATCTGACTAAGAATGAAGCCAGCTCAGTGGGCAATACAGCCACAAGAGATCAAAAGAGACCAAGTCCTTCTGTGCAATCGGCCATGCCTGAAGCTAGCTCCACAATTATGTGAGCCATTAAGCTCTTGTCAGCCTATTTCAATTGGGTCCAACAACTTCTGCCCTTCCCAAACCAGGGGTATTTGTCTTCTTTCCCTCACAGCTTCTACTTGTGCTTCTCACTTCCAGCACCAACCCCTCAAGAAGAACACAAGCTGGGAAGGGGCTGCGTTGAAGGAATTGCCACTTTACCAGCTGCCATGCTGGCTCCTACTTGGAATAGGATGAAGAAAAGTCACAGTGATGATAAACACTAATTAATATCTCAGTATTTCAAACCACCTCATAGATCTCTCCTGCCTCCTTATTATTGATGAATTTTCTCTCTTTCCTTCCAGATCCATTTACTCCTCTTCCCCAACAGTCTTGTTTTTCAGCCAACTTAATGCACAAATCACGTATTCTGAGCCCAATACTGTTCAGAATCATAAAACATGGTCTCTTCCCTGGGAGGGCTCAGACATAATGGAAGAGAATTTGAAGGTAGAAGGGAGGAAGTGAGGGAGCCTGGATTCAGAGGACAACGGGCAAGAAAAGTCAACATTTTGAATTTGAAGAAATTGATAATGTTACTCAGGGAAGAGGAGGGTCAGGTCAACCCATAGGAGGGGTTTAGATGCTGGTGGGTCAATCAGAGGAGAGACCTTTAAGCATCATTCTGAAGGATGAGATTTAAGAGTCCACTAAATTATAGAATGTTTCATTAAATAGGACCTGAAAGATGAACTGGGCTCCAGCATCCAAAACTTGCGTGGTACATAAGAGAAATAGAGAGCCATTCTGAGCATAATTGTTTCCTCCTGTTCTGATTTGAAGGCTTTCACCTTTAAAATAGTAAAAGGAGCTTGATAGTTTTCAAATGGAAGTAGTCACAGCAGCCAGGAGCCATTATCAAACATCTCCAATGTTGGTCTTGACTCTGACCAGCCTTAACCTGTCTTCATCTTCTGAGACAGGGCCGGTCTCGGTTTAGACTGAGAAATCGCAAGACTGAGCAGCATATTTGTCCATAAAGACACAATTAGGATTCTAATTTCCAAGGCGGGCTCATTCACTCTGGCACCTAAAGTTGCTTAGCTGGTTTGTTAGCATTGCAGCATTAAATTCATGCCCAGGTATGAATCAAACCATCAAACATTCTTTATCTGTACTGCCAGGACCAAAAGTGAGGACCCAGCCCAGGTGAGTTCCTTGGAATATAATCCATGCTATAAGGAAACCGCAGCCTGCTTTACCTCATTCGCTGGATAGCATATTCTTTTAATTCCATATAAGATTCCTTTGCTGAGCCATTTGAAAGTAAGTTTTAGACATCATGACACTCACCCTAAGTACTGGGCAAGCATCTACCACCATCTGCCCCTCTGACTCAACCACAACACCATTATCACACTAAAGCAGTGGTTCTCAACCTTCCTAATGCTGCGACCCTTTAATACAGTTCCTCATGTTGTGGTGACCCCCAATTTCATTGTTACAAATTGAACATAATTAAAGCATAGTGATTAATCACAAAAACAATATGTAATTATATATGTGTTTTCCGATGGTCTTAGGCAACCCCTGTGAAAGGGTCGTTCGACCCCCAAAGGGGTCGCGACCCACAGGTTGAGAATCACTGCACTAAAGCAAATCAGCATTAATAATATCTAATGTAGAGTTCATAACTCAAATTCCACAAGAGACTTTAAATGGCATTTGTAGTTTTAAAATTTTTCATCAGACACTGCCTATGGCTTCCTGTTTCTCTTATTAACTTAGAAGAGTCCCTGCCTTTTTCTAAGTCCACACCAAAGGTCTTGTCAACTCTCCCACATCCTAGATTGTCTGGTGATTAGCTTCAGATTAACCTTTTGGGCAGAATGCTGTACAACTCATTACATCTTATCAGAAAGCAGGCAATGTTAGGCTGTCCTGATGCCAAGTGTGATCACTTTATTTTAAAAAATAAAGTTAATAACCTGCACAGTGAACAAACTACGTTTTCTAATTGCCTCTGTGTGCCATGCAAACCCGCTGTGTCTTACAAAACAATCTTCATGAGCAGCAGCTTTGTGATTTTTTTAATTCCACCATAAGAGACAAGCCTTCTCCGTCACTGGGGTGTTTCAATACCTGTGCACTAATATTAGTTCCCTTTTATAGAATCTGGAATTCCTTCTATCAAGACCAAAACCAAACCAAACCCAGCAATACCATGCAAGCAGGAAAGCCCAAGCTTCACAGGCTGTGAGTTTGTAAGCCGAATTCCAAACAGAGACAGGTTACTAAGGACAGGGAGCAGCAGATGTGGCCTCTGTCCCTTCCAGGATGGATGATCACTGGTCATCTGGCCCAGGCTGTGCAGATTTGGGAAGTCACAGTAACAAACGTCACTCCCCCAGCTGAGAAACGGGCAGCTCTGCCCCAAAGCCAGCGGTGGGCTGGCACGGAGTTTCACTTGCCTAGGCATTCCCGGAGCAGGGCAAATCACCTGGCACAGCCCCAGGGCTTGAGAAGAATTTGTTGTGACTCCTCAATCACCCCAACTTGACTCTTGTCGCTGGTATGATTTCTGGGGCTGGAAATGGCTCTACAGATCTTTCCTGCCACTGAAATTGCAGAAAACTCTGATTTTGTGCTCCCTCTTCATTGCGAGCCCTGTGACAACGTGGGTGCCCCTGAAAAGCCTTTTACCTGATGCGCCAGGTTATCAGAGCAGCATGTGAGGCCCTTGAGTGGGACTTGGGGCCATAAGTTTCACGTTGGGCACCCTTCTTGATAGCATCCCCCAGGCTGTTTTGTGGCCCTTGAGCCATCTCCAAGGGCAAGTTAAGCACCTACTATATGCTAGGCACCTTGCTAACCCCAGCACCCTCATATCTGCCAGCAGGAAAGACTGGCTGGGCAGGGTATCCTCAGCAGCACCTCTAGGTCCAGTGGCTAGGGACCAGGGCAGGAGCTGTGGTGGTCAGAGTGGTTGGCGTGCACACACTGGGCTGCAGGGCCAGCTGCAGGTGTCTGTGCACTGGCAGGAGCTGATCCCAGACACATATGTGGCGGTGGGGGCCAGGGCCAGCTGTGGGCACAATGGCAGCTGTGAGGGCCCTGTCTGTCAGCGTGCCCTCCTGTGGCTGCCACAGGTGTGTGCACAGCAGTGGAGGCTGGTTCGAGCTGGCTCACCAATAGCTGCAGGGACACTGCCTGTTGGCATGTATGCCTGTGGCTGCAGGGTCTTCCCCACGGTGCATGATGGTGGATGCCAGTGACAGGGGTTGGACGAGGGGCATGCAAATGCACAGCTGGGGGGGCTAACTGCTGGTGAGTCAGTGGTGCAGGCCAGTGACAGGAGACAGGGACAGATCAGGGCCTGTCCCTGTGACAACGTTGTGGGGACTCTGATGCCATCCTGTGGCTACAGGGTCTTCACACAGTATGTGCAGGGCAGTGGAGGCCAGTGATGGGGCGGCATGGTGCGGTGCAGTGCACAGCTAGAGGGTACACATTATGGTGGGGGCCACACTATGGTGGGGGCCAGCCGCTGGGTCGAGGCTGGTGTCTTGCACGCATGCAGCACAGAGGCCCGGGCTGGCTGCTGATGCTGATCCCAAGCTCAGGCAGGGCAAGGTGGGAAGGGGGCAGGGAGGGACTCAGGTATCTGCAAATGCAAATACCTGTGGGACCAAAAGGAGTGACATCTGCAGAGGGTCCTCCATAACTATGTACACATGGTTTCTTCGGTGACAAAATCTATGGGTCCCTTGATCCTTGCCGTCTCTGTAGTCAGCTCTGCTGGTTCCTGGGTGGCAGAAACTGAAGCAGAACATATATATGCAGTTCCTTGGATGGCGGGGGAGCCTGGTCCCTCACCCACTCCCCTGCCCCAGCGAGGGGACTCTTTCCAGTGGGGAGTTTCCTCTGGCTCAGAGCACTGGCGGCCCCCGGGGATGGATGACTCAGGCACCAGGAAGAGGTTCTCCCTCCCATCTTGTGTGGTTACTCGCTTGCTGAAGTTTCTGAAGTGGAGCCCTGAGCTCCCCCAGACTTGTCCTTGTCCTTGGGGAGGTGTCCTATTGATTATTTTTGCGCAGGACAGAGGCTGAGGTCTCCTACCTCACCATCTTGGTCTTGCTGGGGTTTCATCTTTGTATTAGAAAGAATTGGGGGTTAGGGAGGAAAGGAGATTTCAAAAATATACTTTTAAATGACTAGCATCCTTTCCTTGCTGACATTTCAGACTTAAAACACACACAACGATTTTCAGGAAGAGCAGTAATTGTCTTATGATCTGGGGTTTGATCGGAGTTTATCATGATTGACTAGATAGAGGAGATGTTCTCTGTTTGGGCAGCCGTGCCCAGCCTCCCAGCATCTTTTCCTAAACACAGACCAGTCATGCCACACGTCATGGATATTCCAGTCCACACGGCTTCTGATCGACCCTTCTCATTTGGGGGACATGCTCTGCTGATAGGAAATGGGCTGAACATTCCATCAATAATAGTTACATAGATATTCTCAGGTTGCATAAATAAAACTGCTCTTAAGTGACTATATTTCCAGCTTCTGGCAGCAGCAACTTCAGCAAAAGCTCTTTTGGGAAATGCCCTCAATAAATATATACTTGAAAAGAGTTTGGTGAACTCGGCCAAGAAGTCACAGAAGACAGACCTTATTTAAAACCTGCTTTCAGCTGTCACATCCCTTTTCAAGGTATTAAACTGTCCTAGTCCTCGAACTTGAGATTCATCCTTCAATGGTGAATCAAGCTGCAGAACCAAAGGACAGGATGGGAAAAGGGAAACGTTGAATGGTCACGTTGAAAGTCGGCCGTACTTGGTTCTGTCATTTGTGGGCAAAGGCGCTTCCCATCCTTTGTAGAGAATACACAGGTCTCAAAGTCTCCGGATTGTGGCTAGAGAGGGGGACAGAGGAGACGGGGGGGGGGGGGGGGGGGAGGCTGGGAGGCTGATTATTTTTTAACTGTTTCCCATTTTCTTATACCACATGAGAAAGTGGTCTTCACGTGACAGAATGAATTGAAGAGGCCCGAGTTTATCCCCCTCAGCACTGACGGAGGGAAACTGAATGGAGTGGAGAGAAGTAACTCTCCAATGGGAATCGCCATGCTTTGTTCTACCTCAGGAGTGGCTTGTTGAGTCAACTTCAGATTTACTGAGACAGATGGCAGCCCTGTGTGTAAATCACTTTCTAAACCAGGCAGTTTTCGGCCATTTCTTTAGGTCTCTAGGGTACAGTTGAATACACTAAAGCAATAATTTACTATTCAGTGGGATCCATGGGGTGACGTGTTCCTGGGGAATGGTCTCCTCACTGGGAGATGCCTTCATGATGCGGTGATGAACAAGCTTCCTTATTTTCTGTCTGTTCTTGTCACTTTCTGTTCCAAGTCCAAAAGGGGATGTTCAGGCTCCAGGTTTGGGAGGCAGAGTCGGGACTTGTGTTTCTGGTATGAGGAGGCATTATCCATTCGAGGGACGCCATCTGACTGGACACTGGATCCTCAGGATTTGCCCCATGAAAGCATCCGGGCTTCATTTGTCAATTCCCCCACGGGCCAGACTAGAACCTGAGCACTCAGGGTCATTATGACATTGTGAACATCAAACATCATCTCTTGAAGGCCTTTGATTGGCATTTAGGATGTGGCTGTATTTTAAATGTTTTAAATCTTATTTCTGATGTGCAAAAAGAATAATAACCGATTGGTCATTTAACCCTCAACTTCGAAAACAAAGAAATAGAACTGGGGAGGGTAACAGTCACATATTTATAAAGTTGTACATTGAAATGAAGAAGACCCATTTAAGAGTTGGTGGCTTTCGTTTCCTTAAGATGGAATTACTTTCGGCCTTTGTGATTTTGTTCCTCTTTCTGGACCAAGACAAGAATTCCACAAACAATGCCAGTCAGTGGGACCTAGTATTCAGGAGGGGACTGGATGGTTTAGGATGAAACTGAATCACATGCTCAGGAGATGGCATTGTAAGCCAGCTCTGGGCTGCAGGTCAGACTGTCCAGTTTCTAGCTTCCTTCTGCAGCACCGGTAGCCAGGGTGTCGTTGCCACTCTGATGACCGATCCCCTGAAAGCTCAGCTCTGTAATGCTCCCCCACCTACGTCTTTCTATTTCATTCTTAAATCAATGGGATTAAGACAACCTTGCCTTTCTCCTGTGCCCTTTTCTCTTCTCATGGCTCTACTATTTTACTTTGGAAATTTAATTTCTCCTTTTCTAACTCACATACACCTAGATATTCTATCTTAGGAAGAACTAAATGTAGTTTACATTTAAAACGAAGCATGGAATAACTCTAGACCTATCACTCATGTGCCTGGTAATCTTTAAGATGAGACAGCGGTCCAGGCAGGAAGGCGCCTGCCAGCCCCAGAGCCCCGGTCTCCGGGTGCTGCGAAGAGCCACCGGGTGTTAAGGGCAGTGCAACCCCACTGGGCCCAGACGCAGACCTCCCATCTGACTTTCCTCCCCTCAGTTCTTGGGAGACATGAGAAGATGCTATGACAAAAGTTTGTCCAAAAGCCAGCGAAGCAATGAAAAAGCCCAACCTTGGTGGCTTCTCACAAACGCCGTTGCCTTTAGTATTGCTGTCCCCGGCTCACAGGCTGTAGCAACCATATGGATATGCCTGAAGCCCAAGATGACAATCTCACATGATGGAAATCCTGCCAGGGTTTAGGAAACACAGATGTGGAAGATCAGGAAGTTCCCAACAGCCCTCAGAAGGTCTTCAGCATCTGGGCGATGTGTGAAGGTCAAACCCCTCAGCTGGACTCTTCCCCGCAGAGGCACGCTCTTCATATAAGCCCTCATGGATATGCTTGGGGTGCTCCAAATAATCCCAGAAGCGAGTCGATTATATTTCTTTCTGGCTCCGCATTGGTGTGGAACCAGCACCAACAGGGCTTCCGCAGGCTGGACACGCCGGTGACATCATTCATCAGTGTCAGCAGAGACTTTAGCCGGAGTCTGCTGGTGTCGCTGCAAATAGAACAGGACTTTCCGACCCAGGGTGAACAGATCTCTGGAAGTCTGAATTGCTTTTAAAGCTTTGCAGTAGTGATCGCAAGCCTGGGATTTTTCAAATACCTAATAATACAGTAGTACTTTACATAATTGCCTTCCCTAACATTCGTAGAAAACTATAAATAGTCCTCTTAATATGCACAGAAGTACTTCTATTCCAGATGTTCCCATGGTGAAGGCACCGAGCTGTAATTTCCACCTATTTCAGAAGCGCTGAGACACAGAAACTTGACAAGCATGTTCTTTTTTTCTGCCGCCTACAGATTCCTCATGCCTCCCGCAGCCCCACCTTCAAGACAACCTGGTCGCCTTTGCTGACTCCTGGACAATTCCTGCGCCTTCTTACTGCCTCAGAAATAAACCTCAGGCAAAACCTTTCTGGGGGAAGTGCCCTAACCTTCCCTCTAGGAAAGATGTGTGTGTTGTGGGTCCTTTTTCTCCTTGTTTCTGTTTTTAAAGATGGTTGGAGGGGGACTGAGCCAATGTTACTTCATTGGGGCTCACTTTTCTTGATTAATGAGTTTTCCTGTCTAGTTACAAAACCACTGACTGTGAATCAAGCAAAGAGATTTTCCCCACAATTTGAATTAGAACCTTGACCAGTAATTATTTTGATCTTTTTAAAGGCTGAACAAAACTTGCAGTACTATTTCAGTAGACACATTGTCTTTTAGATCAGAAGCTACTTGAAATCATTTGGCTCCAACTTGCGGCCCTCGGTGCATTCTAGTCTGGTCTTCAAAGGCATCACAAACCTGATTGTTCCCAGCCCCGACATGTGGTTGGAGAGGATGCAGGGCCAGAGCCTGGGCCTCATCCAGGAGCATAGTAGGGTGACAGGAGCACAGTAGGATGATAGATGGGCCACTGTCTAATTTTCTGGATGATGTCAGGAACTCTGGTAGGCAGATAAGTATGGGAAAGACTCCCAAGAAAGTTAGGGGCCTGGGATGTACTTCCGTTCACCCAAGTCTTCCTACCATCCCTGGAAGTCTCTGCAGCACTAGACATTTCAGACCTCAGCAAACACAAATATATTCCCAGGTCCCTAACTTCCTCTGGAAGTTGGCTGGCACTGATCTGCCCGGGCACTGATCTGCCCTGGCACTCCTCGCCCTCTGTCATTTACAGAAGAAAAGTGAGCATCCAAGGGTGCCCCTGAATGTAAACCGGAGTGCCAAGCCAAGGGTAATCAGACACACTCATATTTCATCAGGCATCCTACACTAGTTGTCTCCACATATTTCTTTAAGGGGGAGCATAGCTTCAGAGCTGGGGTTGTTAGCCAAGTTCGCTGTTCAGACTATTTTAACCATCTCTCTCTCTTTTATTCTCTAACTGCTGACAGAGCTCTGGCTTGAGGAGGGAACTTGGGCGGGGGCAGAGGGAGTGTTAGTGGGGGTGGGGTGGGAGGTGCAAAAACCTGGCGGCTTCTTCCCATTGCTCCCTGAGAAGTGAGATGTCCTCCTGGAGACACATCTCAACGTACTCATTTGAATTGAAAAAAGAAGACGGATTCTTTCTAACAGAAAGCCAATTGATTGGATAAATCTGAGGACTGATTTTGTCAGTTCATTTTCTATACATTAGATGTGCTAAATGGTTGCTATGATGTCTTGGATAAAATAGATTGAAAGCCCTTGATAAGGTGAAAGTATTTTATCAAAAACATTCTATTAGGAAGGCATATTGAAATGAACAGTTATTAGAATTTCCTAAATCTTTCTGGCAATATAGGATGACATAAAATGCCAAAGGGATAGATTTTATTACTTAATTACAATTTGCCAAATCTTAGAGTTCGTTTGGTTATATCTTCCCCCAAATTAAGAAACTAAATGATTCTGGTGACTGAATAACAAATCTTTTTGTAAAGCAGATGGCCCCCCCTCCCCCACTTTTTTGGCTTTTAATATAATTGAAGGAGGACCTAATTGTTACAGCTGACAGATTAATAAAAATAATTTTTGAAGATGGATTAGTATGTGATTTTTGAAATATCCCTTGGAAGGAGTTCAAAGAACTGAGTGCCATTACTGTAACAAATGCCTGCTATTTATTTCTGGGACCAGAGCTTGTGGAGCTTACACACATGTGAATGAGAACCAGGAAGAGAATTGAAGCAGAACCCTGTGTTCCTCTAGCAGTCAGCACCGCTCACCTATGATGAATCCATCTCTTTAAGAGAGGCATTCCCAATGACATTTTACTTGCATGTGCAATCACTATATATCAACATTTGAAATATATGTATGTTGATTTGATCAGTTGCAAACAAGTAATAATTGTAGCAATAACTCAATCTGGATTAAAAAGGAATGCTTAGGGTCTTATGGTCACTGAAAATATAAACAGTTTTAAAATTTGAATTTCTGTGAGAAACAAATTTCCATTGTTTATAAGCCAAAGTTTGTTTTTTTTAATTTCTATGCACAAATATGTGGCAGGAGGCAGGGTGGTGATAGTTATTATTTTCGAGCATAAAGATATAGCATTAGAATACAATTCTGTGGGAAAAGCAGAATGGAAGTGGGTGTTCAGGAAGAAAAAGGAATGATTTAAATGTTCTGAGAGTTCAACAAGAGTGGTTCCCATCTTTTAAGTGAATAATGGTCATTTCCAACTCTCGTGGTATTTAGACTTCATTATATATATTTCAAAGAATTCTATAACTGTTTTTTAAATGCTAGTATTTACAGCACATTGGAACATATAACTTTTGTGACTATTATGACTGACAATAAAAAATTTAAATGTCAACTAAAGAAATGTATGAGGGGGTATCCAGGTTTGTTTTCATTATTATATAAGTTACAACAATAATTTTGAAATCATTGCCCCAGCAAAATCAGGCTTCTGGATATCACACAGGACAGTTTTCCTCTCTCCTTCCCTGTGCTTCTGCGAATGAGCCACGGGGTTGATGAAACACCCCCTTTTCTGCTACCTGGGTGTGTGTAAGTTTGAGCTACTTGGAAACCTTTAAAAGGGAAAATGTTGTGTGGATCCCCATTGCTGGCTTAAATTATTTCTATAGTAATTTTACTTCCAAATTCAAAACTCCATATTTAAACCATATTTATGTTTATAGTCCTTATCATTGAATTATAAAAACAAGTTGACAAATTAAAAATAAACCACAAAAACAACATAATTAAAATTTTAGCACAACTACTGGCATTGTTTGCTACAGCTAAATGGCTGCTGTTGTTTGGCAGGATTTGGGGCGCACTGTTTTATTTCATGTTAACATTCCCATGTTCCCAGGCCACAGAACAACTCACTGACTGGGACAGTCAGAACGGGTGACGTCACTGGGTGCTGTCACGGTGCTTCACCTGGTGAGAACCCTTCTTTACCACATTCCACTGTTCTTGTCTCAATAGCTCAGGATGATTATATGCTCCTCAGTGACAAAAAAAGATTGTAAATATGGACACAGTCACCTCACTCATGGAGTGGATTTAGTTTTAAAGTGCTTATTAGGTGACCCGGAATTCACTTCCATTAAGGTTTTTAAAAGTTAACAACAAATGAAAATAGGAAATTCTGAGCATGTCTACTATAGAAAACCTACAGTGCCCCGGCGCATCTTCTGGCCCTTGGAGTTCATAGATTCCAGCTTGCGACCCCAACACCACAGTCTCAGCTACTACCTACAACTGGAATGGGCGCAGATCTTACCAGTGTGGGCAAGTTCAAGAAGACACGTTGGAAAGAGATCACGGAAATTTCTTTCCCTTGAATCCACTATAAGAAACTCAGAGCCAAAGCAGCTCTGAGTGGCTCGCTGTGCCTGGCACAGTGCCCGGCACTTGTGGTAAGCACGTGATCATTTATTTAAGTGACTTGGATAAAGGATCCAAGTTTTTTTTAAGTCACCCAGGGTGGGCCTCTGATGATGGCCTTTGTTTCTAAATACCCCAAGAACAGGCTACCTGGGCTTATGGTCTTTGTCGATTCCAACTGGATGCTCTACAAGCAGATTGCTGTGGTTTCCAGGTGCCTCCTAGGTATCTATATATGAAAATAAATATAAAATAATAGGAATAGTATATATGAGTTATACAGAACATACGTTACATATTATACAGTATATAAAGTTATATTAAATATAACTGTAAATATAAAATTAAAATATAGAGAAACATTGGGGAGGGGTGGGGCTCTGGTAAGCTCATTGTGAAGGCTCTAAGCTAGCAGGCACACTTAGATTGTGGTCTGGTTTTGTTTTTTTTAGATTGTGGGTTTCTGTAGTGTGGTTTCAAGGGAGCCAGTGGAGATTTGAGCCACCATTCCTAATCCTGGTGGGATTCTAAGTCTTCGGATGTTTTGCACATTATTCCTGCAAGTAACACAGCAGCCATGACCAGGTTTTCCATGGAGAAAGGTGAACCTCTCAGGCCCTTCTCCATCTTTACCCCAAGCCTTTGATTAATATACATTTTTCTTGTTAACTGAGGATTTTGTCTTAAAGATGTATGATGCCATCTAATTGAAGGTAAAATCTAATCAGCACCTTTTTAAGTAAAGTCATGTCTGCCCTACAATTTTTCAGCCCTTAGTAGATTTTAAACCATCAATATTCCAACGCCCTTATTCTTCCAGCTACATTATCAAACTCTAGGTCATGTGCATTAGCAACAAGCTTTCTTCTCTGCCACATGGTCTAAGGATAAACACACAGACCTTAGAACTACATTACCTGGGTTCAAATCTCACCCTTGCAACTTATTTACTCTCTGGTTTCCTTGGGAAGGTCACCTAACCTTTCTGAGCCTTAGCCTTCTCTTTTTAAAAATGGTTGTGCAAGGGACTGAGTGAGCTATTGTGTAAGATTTAGCACAATGCCTTGCATAAAAGCAGCACACAATGAATAAGAGTTATATTTTCTACTATAACATAAATTCACTCATGGCTTTGAATGGGATTTCCAAAGCCTTTATACGATGTAATCCCCTTTCTATAACTTCTTCCTGAGTGCTTCCAGAAGGCAGCATGGTATTACATACCCACGTGCATAGTCTCCTAAAAGCAGAGTAGCAGGCTCCCCATCCTATATTAATTCACCAAGCAGTCACAGTGGCCATCAGCTCTGCTCTTAAAAAATAAGAGATGGACACATCACATAATAAGACAGAACATTGTGTTGGATTCAAGAGCTATCCTAGCTCATTAGGGCCTCAGGACTTTCTGATATGCAAAATCTTGAATTCTTTCATGCTTGATTAGTTCTTTTTTCACTTTTAAGTACAGACTTCTAAAAGACTCTGAATTGAAATCTCTGAACCCAGTAGGGACAATAGGGCTATCTTATAGGAAGGAGCAATGAACTCAGGAAACGTAAGTGCCTGACTCAACACTGCACTGCCTGGCTATGTCACCGTGGGCAGCCCACTGTCCCACTCTGGGCCTCAGTTTCCTCTTATATCAAGTGAGAAGAAGGATCTCATAAACCCCAAGGTTTTAAGTTCCCGTTCATTCTAAAAGTAATAGGCAAAGTCTACTCATAACTCCCAGGACAAAGTAAGTTGTTAATACAGTTCTACAGTTTACAAAGCTCCATTGGTTCCCATGACATTGTGATGAGGTATTATCACTAGTCCCATTTTACAAATGAGACTTTTGTAATATTGAGAAATAAAGTTAAAACCAAGGCTATGCAGTCACTGAGCTAAGAGACAATCCAGGAATCTTCTGTCTGGGATGTTGGATTTCTAAATTTTCTCTAAACTTGTTTCAATTTGATGAGAGGAGATTTTACCTTATACTTTAAATCCAAAAAAAAAAAAATGCTCTTTGTCCTCATGACTACTTTTCTATTCACATGGCTGTGGATTCTACAGGTTATATTGTTCACCCATTCATTAACTCATCTAAGCAGGGTTGATTGCCCATATCAATACAGCATTATTTAACATGCTATGTGGGATATAAGAGAACACATGAGTGTAGTAGTTCACTTATACTTTTCACTACACTGGCATGAACTCTCCAGGTTCCTTTATTCACTGCTACTGGTCCAAGACTTAGAACAGTGTGTGGAGCATGGCATGAAGCAGGGGGTCCCTCGGGGGTGAGGACAACGGAGCCCCAAAGCGCTAGGGCGTCTGCATGCACGACTCCAGAGACCAGGTTCGGTGACGCAGATCCATTTTATTGTGGAACTACAGGGGTATATATAGCATGAGGGGACCAATCAGAGGGAGACACATTTGCTACAGGCGACCAATGGCTGAAAGGCTGGGGTACTGTGCACGTGGCTCTAGGAGTTCGTTCAGGCGGGCGTTGCTACTTCCTGGTGTGCCGAGGAAGCATGTCATGGTGGAGTGTGCTCACACCATTGCATCAGCCGCAGCGCTGAGACATACTTCCCGAGCTCTACGTACAATGGCAGATGAGTGAACAAATGAATGAAACAGGTGGGTTCAAGTCTGGCCTCCCATAAGTGTAACCAACCTCTTCCAGGAAGGTTTCCATCTGATATACCACTCAAGACTCAGAGCATCTTCTGCCTCACACCAGGCCTGTAGCATTTACCACAGTGTGCTTGTTTTCCTTTAGTTTTAATTTTTTATCAAAGTCATAGATACATAGAGTTAAAAATCAAATAGTGCCCAAAGGCTGGTAATAAATCAAGCAGTCCTTTCCCCCTCCCCTACACTCGAGTTTTAATACTTGGAGGTAATCACTTTGAACTCTGAGCTATTGCTTCTAGCAACGGCCTTTACATTGCTATGTGATGTGCTTATCTGGTCAGTTCCTGATTTATCTGTTTTCGATGGTATCTAGTATCTGTTATGATGGATCACTATTTTAAATTAAATCATGTAAGTATGACTATGTGAGTATGACTTATTTTGTTTCCAATGCTCCATCAGATCTGCCATGCATCTGTTTTTTATCTTGCCCTAGTGACCTGCCTTCACTATTCTAGGTATTCCCCCTTTTTTCCAAAACCTTCTCTCACTGGGACCTCTGTCCTCCTGCTCCAGGTCAGCCCCAGGCTCTTCTCTCTCTCTGAAACATCTCTTCACCCATTTCTTGGAACATCACTCTTTCCAGGATCCCAAGTTCTCTCTCTTTCTTGGTTTATGCCTTCATCTTTCCAGAGCATAAACTCCACTTGCCTCCTCTGACAATGAATAGAAAGTAGAGATTCTGAGTCCTAGCATGTCTGAAATCAATTTTGCCTCACATTGGAGTGAGCTTATCAGAGAGCTAAGTTCTAGGTTGAATTCATTTTTCTCAGGATTTAGAAGACACTGCTTCCCCATCTTTTGCATCCAATGTTGAGCAGTTGTATGACAAACTTTTTTCCTCTCCTCTGAAAGCTTCTAGGGATAAATTCCATTATGTCTGTTGCCCACAGCAGTGTAGATAATGTCCTGTTGTTGTGCTGACTATTTGGGTCCACTGTTTCAATGTGGAGTCCTAGAAAAGGCTCAATGATTCTTTTCTGTCCATTTTCTCTTTTCTCATTTCTGAAACTCCTATTAGTCAGATGTTGGACCTTTAGGGCTAACTTTCCATGTCTCTTTTCTTTTCTTTCATATTTTACATCTTTTTGTCATTTGTATTAATTTATTCAAGTTTACTAACCCCCATGTTAATTTTTTAACAATTTTGGCTGTTGTGTATGTTTTAAATTATTCTTAATTCCTAATTCTTACCACTTTATAGTATTTTAAAGCTGCAAAGTTTTCTTGCTTTTATTATATTATTTGGGGTTATTTAAACAATTTCTCTCATCCCTGATTAGTTCCATTTCTTCCCGTTTCCTTTCTGCAGCTCTTTACTCGGGGCTTCTTCGTGTTAGAGGTTCTCCTCATGTGTCTGAGGATCCTTGGTTATTCAGTATGAAGAGCCCTGAAAAAGCTGATTGGAACCTCTGTGTACAAGGATGGGATTTGTTGATGGTTCCTCAAAAGAAACAACCCTGCAAGGCCTTGACCTGAATGCCTAGCCTCAAGAACTGTGAGATAAGAATTTCTGTTGCTTTAAGCCACTCAGTTTGTGATACATTATAAAAACATCCTAAGGAAAATAATATAGTGACTATACATTTTAATTTTAAATATGAATATTCTATTATATAAAATATTCAGAATAAGCAATCTAAAAATTAGGCTTATATCATAGTCCAGATCCTTTGAATGACCTCATAGCTGACCTTTCTGACCCTTCCCTAAGCTCCTGTTTATTCACTCATTAATGAATACTTCCAGCAGCTTTCTTAAACAATTAATCACAGATATCTGTTGAGCACAAACTATGTGTCAGAAATTGCCTGGCCATGGGATTTAGCTGTGACCAAGAAAGATAGGTTCTTCTCTCTCATGGGCCTTGGAAAGAGTCACAAATGATTATGTCTAAAAGGCTTCAGTGACTAGATTGTTAAACACATAAAGACCATAACTCTGGGTGAAAACAGACTTATTCCCTAGGTGTGATCAACCAGAGCAGCTCATTAAATGTATGATTTTGTGACATTTATTCAGAGATAACTGGCAATCATTGGGGACAAATCCATCTCTGAGTCGCTGTGCTACTAGTGCAAGATGGGCAGCATAGTGGAGCAGAAAGGTCATGAGCTCTGGAGTTCAAAGGACCCAGGGAGAATGGAGGGGCTGACCAATCCCTGGGCCGTGGTCTGTCGCCTAACTTATCTGGGCCTCAGGGTGCTCACTGGTAAAAGGGTGGGAGCAACCCTACCTCCCAGAGAGCCAGGAGGCTCGTGAGGGGACACCTTCACATGCCATTTTTCTGGGCCACTATTCTTAAACCAGATATCGGATAAATCCCTGTTATTCAATATTCTATTAGATTTCCTTGATAAAGCTTATTGAAGTCTGAAACCTGTACTAAGGTTTTAAAAACACAGTCTTGAGAAATGATTTGTCTCATTCCCTTTTTCCATGGAAAGCGGTTTCCCA
This sequence comes from Myotis myotis, assembly GCF_014108235.1. Lineage (NCBI taxonomy): Eukaryota > Metazoa > Chordata > Mammalia > Chiroptera > Vespertilionidae > Myotis > Myotis myotis. Next base: position 49,727,120 of record NW_023416401.1, read on the forward strand.
CTTACCCTGTGTGTAGCCAGGCCTTGATGACCAAGGTCTGTGCTGTAGTCCCATGAACAACCAGGAGGCTTCCACAAAACTGCTGTCAGTGGCTAGGGGCTTTGTGGTCTAGGCCATGGGTCTCTCACACAGATTATCTAGTACTTGGTATCTTAGAATCATGCATAACTTGCTTACCTTGGGTAAATGGCCTACTTGGATCTAGGTCAAATTTTATGTTGAGGTGCCACTAATTAGAACTGAGCTGAAGATGGCATGAATGACACCCATTGCTTGTAATGTTGCAGTGAGGTCCTGACTTCTACCCAAGGTCTCCTCCTGCTCCCTCAGCCCTGACAAGCAGCAACAAGAGGAGAGATGTCCAGGGTGGCAGTCACACCAGTGACTGTCATACTTTAGTAAAAAGCTTACACACTTTCTGGGATAGTCAGAACAACTTCCTTCCTTCCTTCCTTCCTTCCTTCCTTCCTTCCTTCCTTCCTTCCTTCCTTCCTTCCTTCCTTCCTTCTTTCTCTCTCTTCTCTCTCTCTCTCTCTCTCTCTCTCTCTCTCCCTCTTTCTCTCTCCTCTCTCTCTCTCTTCCTTTCTTTGTTTCTACTTGGTTCCAGGTATTTGGGGACAGGTTGTACATACTAATATTTGCCAGGTTGTACATATATGTGCATAAATATCTTTTCCCCTCCAAATGTGAGCTTAAATATTAAAGCTGACAACCCATATTATTGTTAGAAACTGTAAGTTAAAAAAAATCTCATTTTGTGTACTCAAGCAAAATGACTTAATCAGTTTCTCCTTGACTTACACAAAGGGAATTGGAAGTTAAAGTTCATGCTTTAGAAGGCATTACAGAGGAGACTTTTTCTCCCATGGTGCACATCAAACTGACTTTTGATTCAACCATGGGTGATATTGGGATAACGAAGCTAAGCCTCTGAAACATTGCAGAAAGACAAACAGAAATTCCACTTACACAGTTAAAAGAGAAGTTGTTATAGTGTTTATTGTCAATGAATGCATTATGCAATTGCATGTCATCATGTGGTAAATTATTGGTAGACATTATGCCTACATAGCACTTTTCACCCATTTCCCATAATATAGAGGAAATTGGCTTAGCTAAACAGAACAAAACAAAAAAAACAGACGACAGGGGGGGAAAAGGGAGCTTAATTGTGGGTGTTCTCTTTTAGAATTGATGTCCTTTTAGTTGCAACTTATAGTTGTTTTTATGTTTTTTTTCCTGCTTCTTTAAGGATTATTTCAGGTCTTGACTTGGTTGAATCTTAGCTTCACTATATCTGGGTGGCACGGGAAGGATCAGGCAGTTGGGGAGTGAGTGCTGAGAAAAAGATAGCTCAGAGGGCAGAACAGACTCTGTCTAAAAAGACGGTGACATCAGCGTGTGGGATGACAATGTCTTAAGGCCTTGGCTGCTCAAATTTGGACCAGCACATCTACACTTAGGGGGTGCCACCCAGACATACTGAGTCAGAGTCTTCACTTTTATGAAATCCCTGTTAATTTGTGAGAATCACTGCTTTATGGGATATTTGAGATCAGCTCATTTAAGCATTTCATGGGAGAACTTATCCAAAGTCACAGATTCGCAACATGACCACTCACTTGCTTACATCCTCTGGTTATCTGTTGAACCTCTGCAGCAGCCGTACTTAGAATTCCCTTTTAAGTTCCTATTGCTGTTCATTTGTGTTTCTTTTATTTATTTATTTTTTCCCTTATTTAATATTGCTAGATTTTTTTCCCCCAAAAGCAAAGCAAAACAAAACAAAACCTTTTGGCTTTATCAATCCTCTTTAATATTTATTTTCTGTTTCACTAATTTCTGCTTTTTCTTTGATTACTTTTCTTCTTTCTTTGGACTTATGCTGCTATTTGTTTTATATTTCTTAAGTTGGCTCTTTAGCTTATGTATTTTTAGATTTAAACACCTAAATCTAAAATTGTTATCTAAGTACCCCTTTAGCTGACAAATTTTGCTACATAATTTTTAGTTACTATTTAGTTTTGAATATTTTCTCATTTTGATTGTGATTTTGTTTTAATATGTGAATAAATTTTAAATGTTTTATATATGTTTCCAAATGCATGGGGTTTTTTAGTTATCTTTTTTATTTCTAATTTAATTCAATTATGATTAAAGATTATGGTCTATATAATATCAATCTTTTGAAATAGTTACCAAAATAGGTACAATAAAATTTCTCAGGGATGTGGTGAATTTGGCAGTTTCTCCTGTAGAGCTGTCAATTTTCGTTTTATGTATGTTTGAGGTTCTATTATTAGTTGTATTCAAATTTAGAACCATTATATATTCCTGGAAAATTAGACCTTTTAAAATTCATTAAGTCATGACCTTTATCTTTAGTAATGCTTTTTATCTTAAAGTTTACTTAGGCTAATGTTAATATTCCTACTTGATTTCTCTTTTAGTTAGTATTTCCTTAGCATATAATTTTTTCATCCTTTGACTTTTAATCTTATTGTAATCTTATGTTTAAGAAGTATCTCTTTTATGCCCTAGACAGTTTGGTTCAGTGGATAGAGCATCAGCCTGCAGACTAAAGGGTCTTGGGTTCAATTCCAATCAAGGGCACATGTCTGGGTTGCGAGCTCAATCCCCAGTAGGGGGCATGCAAGAAGCAGCCAATCGATGATTCTCTCTCATCATTGATGTTTCGATCTCTCTTTCCCTCTCCCTTCCTCTCTGAAATCAATAAAAATATTTTTTTTTTTAAAAAAAGAAAGAAATGGCAATGATTCTTCAAAAAAAAAAAGTATCCCTTTTAAACAGCATATATTTGGGCCTTATTATATTTTATCCAGTCTGACAATCTTTGTCTTTTCATTGAAGTGTTTAGTCCTTGTACATTTATAATAATTACTGATATATTTGGATCATAATATATGCTTTTTATTTTTTCTACTATTTTCTTTTTTGTTGTTATTGTTCTTTCTCTCTTTAAAATGTTTTCTTTTCTTTTCTGTTTTTGGTAATTTCATTTCTCCCCCCTCCACTTATTTGGAAATTATGTGCAATACCCTCTTTTCTTTGTTCAGTGGTTTTTCTAGTGCTGGCATACTTGCTTAACAAAACTTAATCACTTTATGCTCCTGTTGAGAACCTTAGAAAGCTTCAACTCCAGTTATGCCCTTCCCTACTGTGTGCTACGATGTCTATTATTTAATCCTAATCTTTCCCCCACAAATTAGATGTTACTGTTACTATCAATCAAGTGGAATCATTTACCTATGGGTGGGTGGGGATGGGGAGGGGAGAGAGGCAAATGAAGAAACTTGATAGAAAATAGAGATGAAGACCAGTTGAGACTTAAGGGCTTTGGACTTTACCTTAAAATTAGGGAAGCCTGAAGGTTTGCCATTGTTCATGTGGTCACATTTGATTCCAAGAAAGCTTACTCTGGCTGGAATATGAAGAATTGAAAGTGAAGAACTGAAGAAAGTAAACTAAAGTGTTGCTGTCACCTCTGGGATGAGTTAGAGGTCATGGTGACATCTGGGTGGAGAGAAGTGACAACTTCCAGAAACCCCTGGCTGACAAATCGGTTGGATTTGATGAGTGTCAGGCTCTGGTGGGTGAATGGAAGGGGAATGCAAGGATGGCACGAGATATCTTATTCAAGTGGAGTCATGAACTATGGTGGGAAGATGAAGAGTTAACTGATAATCACCTAATACGTAGAAACTTGTGCGAAGCCCTTTAAAAAATAGTAGCTTCCTTCTGAAGACCTGTACATTCAGAATCCTAAGCCTGAAAGCAAAGCTATGGCTCCTTGCTCAGAGGTCCCTTTGCCTTCAAGGTGAGGATCAAGCAGAGCTGGACTCAGGGTTCTGTGTTTACTCCCAGCCGCAGCTTCTGCACACTCTGACCATTGCACATTTTTCTGTGACTCAGGGCTTTTCCAGAGAAATCGAACACAGCTGGTGGGGCTGTGCCTCCTGCTGTCTGCTCAGAGCACTGGGCAGCACTCCAGCCTTGGAGGTGGGGGCTGAGCTGGCCTGGACCAAGGAGCAGACACAGTGTGCATGGCCTTCCTGCCCCTCCTCAGCCCCCTACACAGCCCCTCCCACCGCACCCTGGCCCTCAGAGCTGCCATGGCACAGTCTGCCAGTGCAATTTTTGTTCATCTTTCTTATGAAAACCCACATCTAGGAAGGAGATGAGACAGTAACAGAACTGAGTTTTATAGAAAAGGTTGCCCTTAGAAGTTTTTAAATACACTGGAAACTCCAAGTACCAGGATATTCATTGAATGGAATTGTCAACATGAAAAGCTTGAAGTAATTCTCAATATCAAACGATAGGGGAATGTGAGAAAGATACGGGCACTACAATGACAACATGATGAGTTGTTTTCAACTCTATTGTGCACAACACCACTTCTGTATAGTAATAAACATTTTGTACTAACCCCCCTTTTATCCCAAGGTTAAATTTATAGATAATATATCTACCCAAGTGCATAATTTTTAAAATTGAGGCATAATTGACACATAACATTAAATTAGTTTCAGGTGTACAACATAATGACCTGATATTTGCATATATTGAGGATGATCACTACAATAAGCCTAGCTAACTATCACCACGCATAGTTACAAAAATTTTTTTCTTGTGATGAGAACTTTTAAGATCTACTCCCTTAGCAACTTTCAAATATGTGATACTATACAGCCAATCATTGAATAAAGTACTTTCCTTCAATACCATTGTGCTATATCGTTGATGAGATGCCGTAGACACTTATCTCTTGTTTATATCAATTAGCCTGTGGGAAAACTGACTTCATTATACTTCATTTCACCGAAGTTCCATGAACCTATAGATCAGGGGTCCTCAAACTTTTTAAACAGGGGGCCAGTTCACTGTCCCTCAGACTGTTGGAGGGCCGGACTATAGTTTTAAAAAAAAACTATGAACAAATTCCTATGCACACTGCACATATCTTATTTTGAAGTAAAAAAAACAAAACGGGAACAAATATAATATTTGTATTTGCATGTGGCCCGCGGGCCGTAGTTTGAGGACCCCTGCTATAGATGATGTTAAGTGGGAACTTACTATATTATTAACTACTAGTGGCCCGGTGCACAAAATTCATGCACATTAAAAGGGAATTAGAGGAAATATTTTAATATTGCTATTTGCCCTTTCTCTATAAGAGAAGTGTCAGAGATGAAAGAAAATTAGTAAAATGTATATGAAAATCTTCCTCCTGTCAGAGTCTGGGGCACACCGCGGTATCCAGGGTCAAGTCCCTGCCCAGCCATGTGCACCTCGAAATCGCGTGAGACCCAGACCTGGCTTGCCCCACCCCCATTGGGCGAGATCCAGATCCAGTCAGCCCCACCCCCGTCAAGCCCTGCTGGGCAGGGGGCACAACCTCAGGTCCCCAGGCACACCCTCAGGTCCCCCGCCCAGCACTGGGGCGGGGGGTGCGGCCTGAGGTCCTCCGTCAAGTCCCGCCAGGGGGGGGGGGGGCACGGCGTGAGGTCCCCCATCAAGCCCCACTGGGGGTGGGGGAGGCACAGCCTCAGGTCCCCTGCCCCGACCAGCGCCACGCAGCCTCAGGTCCCCTGCCCCGACCAGCACCACGCAGCCTCAGATCCCTGCTGATCGTTCATTATGGCTCATTATGGGAACCCCACCTCTGCTGTGGATGCAGCCATCTTGTGTTACGGGAACCCTGCCTTCATTGTGGGTGCAGCCATCTTGTGATGGTGTGGTGGTGTGAGGGTCAATTTGCATATTACCTCTTTATTATATAGGATAGTCACTTTGCTGTACATTACATTCCCATGACATATATTTTATAACCAGACGTTTGTACCTTTTGACCCTCCAAATACATATTTTTTTAAAAGGATATAATGCCTTGACTCTATAAACAAGTCCAATAGAACAAAATTCTAGCATTTTTTAAAATCCAGTCCTGCCTAATCAGGAAAACAAACCACTCTAGGTGTTTCAAACCAAGGTAAGTTAATCTCAGGAATTGGTTAAAAAGGTCTGGGAAGGGCTGAATTAGTAAAAACAGGGAAGCAACAACCTCTAATGTCCAGGCTTCTGCCAATGCCTACACTCACACCTCACACTGTACACACCAAGCACTGTGCACATCACACACGTGCACACCTCGCACTGTGCACACCACACACTGTACACACCAAGCACTGTGCACATCACACACATGCACACCACACACTGTGCACACCATGCACTGTGCACATCACACACGTGCACACCTCACACTGTGCACACCACACACTGTGCACACCACACACTGTGCACACCACGCACTGTGCACACCACGCACTGTGCACACCACACACTGTACACACCAAGCACTGTGCACACCACACACTGTGCACACCACGCACTGTGCACACCACGCACTGTGCACACCACGCACTGTGCACACCACACACATGTGCACACCACGCACTGTGCACACCAAGCACTGTGCACACCACGCACTGTGCACACCACACACTGTGCACACCACGCACTGTGCACACCACGCACTGTGCACACCACACACTGTACACACCAAGCACTGTGCACACCACACACATGTGCACACCACACACTGTGCACACCTCGCACTGTACACACCATACATTGTGCACACCTCACACTGTGCACACCACACACTGTGCACACCACACACTGTGCACACCACACACATGTGCACACCACACACTGTGCACACCACGCACTGTGCACACCACGCACTGTGCACACCACACACTGTGCACACCACACACATGTGCACACCACGCACTGTGCACACCACGCACTGTGCACACCACACACTGTGCACACCACACACATGTGCACACCACACACTGTGCACACCTCGCACTGTACACACCATACATTGTGCACACCACACACTGTGCACACCTCACACTGTGCACACCACACACTGTGCACACCACACACTGTGCACACCACACACATGTGCACACCACACACTGTGCACACCACGCACTGTGCACACCACGCACTGTGCACACCATGCACTGTGCACACCACGCACTGTGCACACCACACACATGTGCACACCACACACTGTGCACACCATACACTGTGCACACCACACCACACACTGTGCACACCACACACTGTGCACACCACGCACTGTGCACACCTCACACTATGCACACCACACACTGTGCACACCACACACTGTGCACACCACACACATGTGCACACCACACACTGCACACCTCACACTGTGCACACCACACACTGTGCACACCACGCACTGTGCACACCACACACTGTGCACACCACACACTGTGCACACCACACACATGTGCACACCACACACTGTGCACACCAAGCACTGTGCACACCACACACTGTGCACACCACGCACTGTGCACACCACACACTGTGCACACCACACACTGTGCACACCACACACATGTGCACACCACACACTGTGCACACCAAGCACTGTGCACATCACACACGTGCACACCTCACACTGTGCACACCACACACTGTGCACACCACACACTGTGCACACCACACACATGTGCACACCACACACTGTGCACACCACACTCATGTGCACACCACACACTGTGCACACCACGCACTGTGCACACCACACACTTTGCACACCACGCACTGTGCACACCACGCACTGTGCACACCACACACTGTGCACACCACACACTGTGCACACCACACACATGTGCACACCACGCACTGTGCACACCTCACACTGCACACCTCACACTGTGCACACCATGCACTGTGCACACCACACACTGCACACCTCACACTGTGCATACCTTATACTGTGCACACGATGCACTGTGCACACCTCACTCTTTGCACCCAACACAACCCAAAGCCAGCAGGAAATGCTGTCTCCCTGACCTCTTCCAACCTCCCCAGGGCCTCCCATTGGCAAACCCTCGGGGAAGTCAAACGGGAAGAAATCTGGAAGCTGTAACTTGGAGGTTTCCAGCCCCAAAGGTGGAGAGCAGGGCTTAGAAGAGGTGTACATAGCTGAGAGATAAGTTTCAATTTGCATATTTGTAGGCACAACTACATTTGAGGAAATACTAAAGAAGCCAGATGCTTGAATCTACTTTTAAATAAATTTGGACTTAATACAAGTAAGACAGTGTTTCACTAAAGGTCTGTAGACACTTTCTGTCTCTGACATTTGGAAACAAACACGTTCCCACGTATGTGCTGTGAGCGCCAAGGCTCCGGCACAGACCATCCAGGTGGCTGGGAGCGGCTGTGCCGTGGCTGAGGAGATTTTCCAAATGGTTGAGCTGACAATTCATAGTCGAGAGTGTAAACAATACAAAACTCATTAGTTGCATTGTTATAAAACTCCGTGTATACTAAAACCATGCCAAAAAGCTTTGTGTTTATGTGTAAAGCCGAGTTGGGTTTTGGGCTAAAATCATTCTAAACAGGTTTTTTTCACTTCCATGAATATCCATCAGGACATTCAAAATCTGAGCTAGACTAAACATTGCAGAACACCTAACTTCCTGGTCCCTTGCCTTTAAATGTCACTTGCTCGCTCCCACCCAGCCTGTCCCACGCCCTGCACCTGACAACCAGAAGCACCTCCGACAACCTTCTGTCTCTCCTGAGCAGCAGCCCCGCTCCCTGAGGCCACTGGGGTGAATGTCCGTTTCTGACCTGGAAATGTTAGGAGATATTGGATGACAAGCAGGTGATAGAATAGCATTCAAGAATGACGGTCTTTCACTATTTAGAAAGTATTTACACAGACATATGAGAGAAGGTTCAGTGGTCTATAAACCAAAGCAGTAACAGTGGCTACTTCTGATATTGAGTTTTGAGAAATAACTTTTTTGTTTTGTTTTATTTGTATTTTTAAACGTTTCCACTCAGGAAATCATTTTTTAAGCTTTATTATTTCATTATAGTTTCAGGTGTAAGGACTGCAGATAGATATTCATATAGGTTACAAAGTGTTCCCTCCGAGCCACTCAAGAAATGTTTAAAATGCAGTCAAGGAATTCGGAAACAAACAAACAATAGGTCAGCCAGGTAAGCACATAGCAAGGATCCTTCGTGGCTCAAATCAGTTGATAGTGGCCCACCGCTCGGCACAAGAGCCCAATACAAGCATTTGCTCAAACTCTGGATATACCAGAAATGCCACCTTCCTTCCTGCACACAGACCACTCAGTGGTGCTCACTGCTCCTTGGGGTGGCGGGCAGTGCTCTCTCATCCTTGGGTAGATGCCACTGGTCCAGATGGGTCATGCGGTACTTCCAACACAGCGTTTTCTCTAAGAATAGGAGTCCCCTCTGAGTTAAGCATCTGGTGATGTAGAAATAATACACCCTCATATCTGCACTATAAACCTCAGGTATAAATCCCCAAACTTGGAGACCCAGTCCCAGGTGTAGACAACCATTTCCACTCGAGTGCCAAGCCAAGTGGAGGCATCAGCGAGACGCAGTGACATGCTCGGCTGGATGCTCGAGGCAGGCCTGGCACGGGGGCCCTGCGGAGAAACCCAAGGAAGGACCATAGGCAGGGACACAGATGTGCCGCGGTTAGGATCTCACCCACACACTGTCTCCTCACCAGGCCACCAGCCCCGAGACCTCTGCCCCGCACAGGGCCTTGTGTGGGATGGCCAGGCGGGGTGTGGCTGTACCTGACGCACACACATCTCCTGAGCCTGAACGCCTGGGCCAAGACCAGGGATCGTTTCCAGATGTGGGCCTCACATCTGGGCCAGCCATCGGGAGGCTGCTTATTTGAACAAAGACTGCAAGCACTCAAAGAGCCCCAAGGTCCAGAGAAGGCTGCCAAGACCTGGCGAGCAGATGAGTGCAAAACAGACGTAATTTATGCTTCCAGGAGAGGAAGAGAGCCACGCTCTGTGGTCCACGTGATCGTGTGGAGGGAGGCACGTCACTCTCACACGAGGCAACAGCTTCGTTCGCAGGACTAAGGTGAGGGCCTTCAACTTCAGGATAAGCAGAGTTCGGGACTGAGGTCTGGCTTCCGTTTCCGTCACCCCATCTCTTGACCCTCCCCCCTTTTCACATCATCTCATAACTTGTATTTCCTGGACATACTTTTGAAATACAGAATTTCACAGCTTTATAGCTCGGCGGGCCCTTTCAGCCCGTCAGCCCCAGCAGACACACACCATCTTTTGCACATGACCACGTGGCTACAGAGTTTTTCCCCACTTGGTAGGAGACGCTGACCTGAACAGGCCCATGGGCAGTCACCTTCACAAGAGGTCAAGGACATGGCTGTGAGTTGGAGGGAAAGCTTTACTCCCAGGTCTGAGGAGACACGTGCTCCTCTGGCTGCGTTGCTGTGGGCTGAACTGTGTCCCGCCCGAATCTATATTTGAAATCCTAACCCTGGTACCTCAGAATAGGACGGCATTTGGAAACGGGGTCTCTAAAGCGGCGATCAAGTTAAAATGAGGCGATTGGGATGGGCCCTGATCTAATCTGACGAGGGTCCTCATAAGAAGAGATCAGGACACGGGCCAAGAAGGAGAGCATGTGGGGCACAGAGAGAAGACGCTGCTGCTGGCCAAGGAGAGGGGCCTTGGGATGGCACTGGCTGGGCTGGCGTCTTGACCCCCGACTTCCAGTCTCTAGGAACATAACAGTCTCGTTCCATTTTTGAAGCCACCCAGTCTGCGATGATGTGTTAGGGCAGCTGAGCAAACCGAGTTTGGGGGTTTGGGGTGGGGGGCCTGGAGACTCGGAAGAACTGTTTGACATTTTTTCTCATCTTCCCTTTAAATCATATTTTATCTTCACTAGGTTTAGGTTTGAGGCCTCTCTGTGTACTGGTTAGGAGCAGGTATCCTGGGTTCAAATCCCCACTCTACCACTTACAAGGGGGTGGTCTCAGGCAAGTTTGTTAAACTCTGTCTGTCTGCTTTCCAGCTGTGAGAAGGGGTGACAGCAGTGTCTACCTGGCGGGTGGTTGGGAGGTAAATGAGGTGACACGTGGCAAGTGCTTGGAGCAGAGCCTGGAACCCAAGTGCTGGGGGTGGGCGTGCCCTTGTTCACACTCCAGGGCTGAGAGAGCTACCTGAGAGGGAGGCTCTAACGCTAGCATTCAACCTTGCTGAACTCTTAGAACCCTTTTTGCATGTTAATTACAGCCCAGGACTCTTCTGGAAAGTTGCATCAGTGGCGGGGAAAACGGCAAAGATACATGGGAACCGAGCTGCCTGCAGGCCTTTCCTCAGACAGCAATGTCGGAGCATCTCAGCCTCTGCTGGACGTGGTTATAAATGCCGGGGGGCTGGGCGTCATCAGTGCAGTCTGAACACACGGGGAGAGTGCCCCTCTGGCCTCACACCTAATCTAAGCACATCTCTCGCTTAGTGGGGCTGCCCAAGGCACCCACCAGGGGAAACTGGGGGAGACATGCAGAGGCCTGCCTGAACCTCGTCCCCCTAACATAGCTCGCTTCTCATTCTGTGCCCTCTGTGCTCTCTAAACGGATCTGGGAGACACTGCTGGCGCTCCTGTGCCCATGAACTGAGGCTAAGGAAAAAGGCAGCCAGCCTGCCATAACCCAAGGAGCTGCCCCGCTCACCTGCGGCTGGGGGCAGGCCGCGGGGTCCTACGGGATTGGGCTCCTCCAGGCCTAGGGTCTGCTCTCTCCTCAACAGTGTCCCTACTCCCACACTTTTGAGCCAATAACTCAAAATCCAGAGGCATAAAAGATGAGACGAGTATATTTTTAAAACCTTTTGCACGGGAAGGAAAAACAACCACCATATGCTAAGTTTTTAAAAGTGACAAATGGAAAAAAGTGGTTTTGCTATCCATATGACAAAATGGCCTAAATCTTTCTAATTATAAAGAGCTCCTAGAAAGAGAAAATAAAAGAGGGAGGGGGAGAAAAGGAGAGAGGGTAGCATTGTTATTTTACAGATGAAGCACCTAACTGAACACCTTGCAAATAATGAGTGCTCGAGCTGTTAGAGACCTTTGAAAATGCCAGGCACCTAAAATAAAGTTGTAGACCATAGAAATGAACAAAAGAAGAGAAAGAATGAGGTCATTAAAGCCAGTCAGTGGGAGGGGGCAGATCACCCACGCGGGGACCGCCAAGGCTAAATTGCAGTGTGTTGTGCCCTGGCATTCTCCCTGTCCCTCCAGAAAGCTTTTTATCCCACTTATTTAAGGAGTGGCACAGGGGTGCTTCCAACTCCTCTCTAGCTCTTTTTATAGTACTCAACCCTGGGCAAATACCAGTCCTGCACAAGTGCATCCTCTTCTGTATCAGAGCTCCGCCAGAGGTCAGGCATCCTGGCGACCTGCTCCTTCGGCCGGTGTTCCCAGCACAGGCCTACCTGCCAGGCGATCTGCCAGCAAAGCCACCAGCAAAGCCACCAGCAAAGCCAGTGGATGAACTGCACACTTGGGCGTGCTTAGGTTCTGTCACATGATCACGATGAAAGACTCTAGGCTGCCACAACCCCTCCCAATGTTTTTGAGAGAACTGGGAGCTGGAGGCCAGGTTCATTTAGAAAATGCCAGTGAGCCACAGGAAGTTCAAAGGGACCTTTGACCTCTGAGGAAGGCAGCCAGTCATGGTCCTGAGTTTGTTGGGGTCTTTTAATTTTCACTCCCCCGCCCCCCAAAAAAGTGCATTCTCCCAAAGGCATTGAATGAAGGTGTTATGGCAGGTGCTGACTGAGCCCTGCCCACACCCTTGTCTTCCCCCTCAGCTGACAGGTTCAGATGCCCACTGCCAGCACCTCATTCCAAGGACATTCTCTTGACCTGAAGCTCCTCTGCCATCTGGACAGCAGGCCAAGGTGCCAGGGACTTGAGCACCTCCCGGCAATGGTGGTCAGGGTTGGTGTGCAAAGACCCCAGCTCCCCGGTCCCTTGGGCAGGATAACTCTGAGATGTGTCTTCTACACTCTGTTTTCCAGACAGAGCTAAACTTTGGCTTCCCACGGTGGTAGCTAGCTTGATACCACCGATGCCCCTGCCAGCATCTCCTACGATCATTTCCCAACTCAACTACACTACCTGGATTCTTTGTCAGAGAGAACCCAAGCAAAGACCAACAGACGCTGTTGCAAGGGAACAGTTACTGGACACCTGGAAGCTTCCCTCACAAAATTGCAAAGTGTGGCCACCTCTTTTTGTTGTCGTTGTTAATCCTCACCCAAAGATATTTTTTTCCATTGATTTTTAGAGACAGTAGAAGGGGGTGAAGGGTTGGGGGGGGGAGAGGAAAAGAGAGAGGGAGGAATATCGATGTGAAAGAGACATATCGATTGGTTGCCTCCCCCATGCGCCCTGACCAGGGCTGGGGATTGAGTCTGCAACCAAGGTACATGGCCTTGACCGGGAATGAAACCCACCACTCTTCAGTGCACTGGCTGACACTCTATCCACTGAACCACGCCGGCGTGTGGCCATTTCTATAGCCTAAGCTATGGTATACAGTTTGGGGCGCCCCTGATGAGCTTTGGTGGGGGGTCCCTCTGGCCACCATCTCCTGTTGCAGGAGTGGTAAGCTGATAGGGAAGCCCAGACAGGGCATTCAGGACACCTGTGTGGGTGGACAGAGATTCATGCAATATCGGACCGTGTTGGAATGGAAGGACCCACTATGTTCTCCCACCATCACTGCCTATGGGCGTCCTCCTCACTGGCCCCTCCTGACTGTGAGGTGGGAGGTGAGAGGCAGCAAAGAGGGGACTCAGAATAGAGAAGATGGACAGGAAAGGCGGTCTCCCTGCACCCCACTCATTCCCTTTAGGTTCAACTTCTTTCCCCCCCTCTGATATATATGTTTAAATATTTCTTCCATGAAGGGTTGGCCAGGGGTAAGCTCTTCCTAGTCACGTGACTGAAGCTGCCTTTGCTTTGCCTCATCCTTGAATGACAGTTTAGCTAGGTCTGAAGTCGACGTTGGAAATCCTCCTCTGTCAGCATGAGCATTGTCTTCTGTTTTCTCTTGTTGAGACTGAGAGGCTTCTGTGGGTCAGCTGCTGTTGTTTTGCAGGTAACCTGTTTGTCTGTTGTTGTTTCAATCTCTGGTTTCTTCATCCAGGGGTGTTTAATCCCCCTTCCCCTCTCTGGTGGTCTGCAGCCCTATTTTCATCTGTCTTGGTGTGCTTCTATTTTTATTTATATTGCTCGGGATTCCCTGCACCTTGAATCTGAAGAATCATGTCTTCTATTAACTGAAAAAAAAAATCTCAACCGTTATCTCTTTGAAGACCATCACCCTCTTATTCTTTCTATTCTCACCTGAAAGCCATTTTTGGTTTGTGCTATACGTTTTCTTTTTTGACTAGAGCGTTTTGTGGTGGGGGAAAGAGGAATTGCCATGGGTCTTAGTGGCTCCAAATAGCTGTCTTCCCCTGCCCCCTAGTGGCCTCATGGCAAATTGTCAGAATCCCATTTCTCCATTTTCCTTGGTGCTTCCACTCTTGCTGTTTTTATTATTATTCATGAAAAAAGATGTTCTTAAACTTGTCACAACCTCAAAGTTCCCCATACTAAAAATGATAAAGCATACTTTTACTAGAAAATATGTGTGCAGTCAGAGGCATCATCCTACACAGAGAGAAGCTAGAATTTAGGAAGTGATTGCCTCTTTCTCCTATAGGCGCCATCGTGGTCATCCACCCTCTGTGCAGACACTTCCTGGGACAGCCGTCCACCATCTGGGACCCCTTGCTTGACAGCTCCCTCTGACTCAACATGGGAAATGGTCACTGCCTCCTCCGCTGCATTCTGCCACCTAGAGCTTCCCAAGTCGGACCTAGGCCTGCCTTCATGTGGCCTGGCCATCCAGTTCCCGGTCTCCTGGCCAGACCTGGAACAGCCCCTCCCTCCTATGCCACGGCTCCTAGCCCCCTCCTGAACCTGAGCTCTCGACACAACACAGGTGTGATGGACCCGAGAGAACTGGATCCTAGACTTGAACGTGGTGCTCACAGTGTGGTCTGACCAACACCAACCAGAGACCATGCAAACCACGTCTCTATTCATGCCACTAAGTCTGCGTCAGTTCCCTCATCAAACACACGGTCGGATTGGCTCCTGCCAAGTTTGCTGCCTCCGGGCACTCCCGGTCATCTTCACGCCTGCAGTGGCCGAGCCAGGCCTCTCTCGTTCTGTCCTCACGGCAGTGGTTTCTTTTCTCGTTAGAGTCATGGGCACTTTATTTCCATCCCTGCTTTTTGCCAGGAGACTGGATCACAATTTGACCGTAAAGAGAAATTCCAACCTGAAGGGTTTTACCACAGAGGAGAGAACTTCCTGGCAGCAAAGAGTAAGGGGCCAACCATCAACAGTCGTGACCTTCCCTGGTGCCAGGCTCCTCATCGTGCTGTGGAATTGAGGATTAAAGGAGGGGAAGGGCCCTCCAGGGAGGAGGAAGCCTCCTCTATAACCTTGTAACCTGAGTGGACAACTGAAGGATACTATTCAACGTAAGAAACTTCCTGGAAACCACACTGACCTGCAGGTAGTCAGCTCTCCTGGTCACTAGCTAATGGGCATTTTGGTTCACAAATTCTGGTGTGTAAGGAACATTGCATGTGTTACTTTTGTTGTTGTTGTTAATCCTCACCCAAGGATATTTTTCCATTAATTTTTAGGGAGAGTGGAAGAGAGAGAGAAAGACAGAGAAACATCGATGTGAGAGAAACACTTCAATTGGTTGCCTCCTGCACAAGCCCCAACCAGGGCCCAGGCCAAGAAGGAGCCTGCAACCAAGGTGTGTGCCCTTGACCAGAATCGAACACGGTACCCTTTGGTCCACAGGCTGACGCTCTACCCACTGAGCCAAACCGGCTAGGGGCATGTGTTACTTTTAAAAGTCTTACTACTCCTGATCATTTTTCAGGAGAACTTTCACATAGTTCACATCATTTATTTTCTTTCGTTTATTTTTAAGGCTCACACTACCAGTTAGCTACAGGGGATCATCTGACATAAAACTTACCATTTTAACCATTTGTATCCAGTTCAGTGACATTAAGTACATTCTCATTGTTATGCACCCATCAGCATCATCCCCAGAACTTTTTGCATCTTCCCCAACTGAAATCCTGTCACCACTAAAAACTAACTTCCCATTCCCCTCCTCCAGGCCCTAGCGACCTGCATTCTACTTAAGGTTTAATTCTAAGATTTAAAACAAAGTGAATCTCAGTGAGTTAACTTTTTTGGTACCTATTCTTACGCACTAGCGTTCCTTTGCAGGAATATTTATCATTTTCTATGGGAATTCCAAGAGGGATAATCTGTGCTAATCCTGCTGTGGGTGGGTGGAGAGGGCACCCGTCCCAAAGGGGCATCGTTGCTCCTTCATTTCTGTGGCCAGACGATGGTGGTGTTCAGGGGTATGACACAGCAGAGTGTGGAGATCTGAGGTGAGGGGGTGAGTCGCTCTGCACTGATGAATGGCAAGTGGCAGGGCACAGTTGTGCCTGTAGCCGGGGCATTCATTCGTTGCCTTAATTTCCGTGGGACTGTTTCCCCAAGAGATATCTCTGCCCAGAGATCTCAAGTCCAAAATATACTGAGCACAGACGTCTCTTCCATCAGTCATGCTCGGCTGGGAGAGTGCTGGTTGGAGCTTTTTGTGACTCTGTGCCCTTCCTCCCTACAAAGATCCATGAGCAGCCACTGAGAACATCACCCTTGGTTAGAGCCCTGGTGGGAGAGCCGTGCCCCTCAGCATGGTGGGACCACGTGGGTGTTCCCAGTCACTTCCAGAATGCATAGGCATGTGGCTTACCCATGCTCCAGAAGGATTAGCACCCCAGTAAGCCTGCGAGTGGTATCCACGGAACCCACAGATGGACACCCCTCCCGCCAAGGAATTCCCCTGTTGTCCTGGCCAGGACGTGGACTAGGAATGTTTGGCTCCATTCCCAAATGAAGGAATTGGGCTGGAGCAGGGCTGGGTTCCTGCTCCCTGCTGGCATTCCTGACAAGATCTCTGCTGGGTGTGATCCTTCTGAAACGACGGGACAGTATTGCTCATTCCAAGATGCTAAGTTCAAGACTATTAAACAAAGAATCTGTAGGTTGACAACATTGTTATTGTCCTACATGTATTTTTCAAAATATTTTATCTCCCCTCATGACATCTTTGGTACTAACTTCTAGGCAAACGACTCCGAAGGGCTACAGAGAGGGCTTCTCACACTCTCACGGGATGTGGAGCGATTGGGGATCTTGTTAAAATGCAGGTTCTGGTTTAGAGGGTGCAGAGCAGGGCCTGAGATTCTGCAGGCAGGACCAGCTACCAATTTACAAGGCTCCGTACAAAATGAAAATGCAAGGCCCCTTGTTTAAACATGATTAAGAATTCTGAGCTGACAAGAGTAGAGCATTGGGACGGTGGGTGATCTTCTAAGTACAGAGTCCTGAGCACAGGGACCCGTAGGACTGCTCAGGTCACAGGCCCTCAGAGCTGGTATGGCTCCCAGGTGACACTGGCGCTACCAAGGGGCAAGGCAAGGTGAGACAATAAGTGTGACAGGCCTTGGTAAACCTCAGGGCGGTGCATAAACGTTAGCACCTCTGTCAGGCATCCTGGACATCCAACGTGGTGAGAGGAACTAGCGTGAATAAGCACACCGGCGCCTTCCTGCTGTCGGTCTCTACATTCAGGCCGGCCCGCCCTCGCAGAGAGCTGACGTTTAACTTAAGGGAACACAAAATCGTGCCTGAAGGGAAGAGTGCAGACAGAAAGGAACCAGCGGGCGAGGAGACCGTGATGAAGGGCCTCGGTGCTTCTTGGAGGCACTGGGATATAAAAGCCTTGGAGGGGACTAGTATCTTCCCACCCTGAGGCTGAGAGGTGAATGTTTGCCCTGGAAGTAGGAGCCAGGCCTAGGACTGAGCAGTGCTGGCAGGATGCTCCACCTTCTTACCTCTGAGCAAGAGATGAATAGGGGATCTCTCTTCGTGGGGGTCGATGGGGGTCAGCCCCGCACAGGGCAGAGCTTGGAGAAAGGCTCCTGTTAGACTGCTCACGCCATCCTCTGCCTTCACCTCTACGTCACCCCCAAGGGCCCACCCAAGGCATCTCTGTGATGTCCTGCCAGGGCACCTCTGGACCCTGCCCCGGGGCCAATCTGTCCTCCTGCTGGTGACGTGGCTGGGCCACTCTGGGCTGCTATCCTTCCTGCCTGTGGCTCTGACAGACACTCTGAGTCCAGCAACCTGGTCACCAGTGACGTAGCCTCGCCTCCAGGCCAGCTGGCTCAGTGACATGTGGCCGTGCCAGGACATCCTCTCTCCACAGGAGCTTCCAGAGGTGAACCAACCTGCCGGAACTTGTTCAGTGAGTCGCGAGTGCTCTGGTTTTCAGTTTAGTGTCAAACAGGGAGGGAACTTGGGCCTTTCCTCACCCAGAGATGGAAAAAGAATTCCCCGTTTTCTCCTCTTGGCCTCCAACAGCTAGGATTGTCTACCCCGGCTGCACAATAGACCCGCCTAATGTACGCCCACCAAATTCATATGCTCAAGTCCTCACCCTCAGTACTTCAGAATGTGAGCTTACATGGAAGTGGGGTCATTGCAGAGGCAAGTAATTAAGATGAGATCATAGTGAATTAGATGGGGCCTAAATCCAATAGGGCAGGTGTCCTTATAAAAAGAGGGATATTTGGACTCACGGACACAGGCACACAGGGATCGTGCCCTGTGACAGCAGAGGCAGGGAGAGGAGTGATGTGGCTGCAAGGAATGCCATGACTTGCCAGGAGCCGCAGAAGCTAGAAGAGGCAGGAGGGATTCTCCCTTACAGTTTTCACAGAGAGTGTGGCCCTGCCCACGTCTGATTTCAGACTTGTAGGCTCCAGAACTGAGAGAACAAATTCTGTTTCAAGCCGGTTGGTGGTGCTTTGCTATGGCAGCCCTAGGAAAGTGTGAGTGTGAGAGACAGTTTAATAAGCCTTTGGTTGAGTACTATGGACTTTTCCCCTTGAACAGTAATTCTTTCATTCTTTTTCTGATTTATTTCTTGAGCATTGTCACCAAGATCTGTCCAGGGAGGAAGGTAGCTGGAGTCAGAGCATTCCTCAATGTTATTTTACCACAGAGCCATAAAATGGCATATTCCCATGAGGGCAGACACCTGATTTCCCAGCCTTGTGCATGGGTGCCATTGGAGAGAGAACCACAGACTCTTGCTTGAGTTCCCCACTGGGTACAAAAGGCTCAGACTCCTGGATGCTTAGCTCAAGTCCTATGGGCATGTGCTAAATGATGCCTTTGCAACCCAGGAGTGTGCTGTTTTGAACAGTTGCATGTCTATAGGAAATAATAAAGTGATTCATTTTTATGTTGAAAACTTCAATATTCGACAGACAGTCCATCAATATTGCCTTTGGTCCCCAGCTCCTGCCTCTAATGTTTAATTGTAATGTATTGTAGTCGCAACCAGTTGAATCAATTGAGATTGAAAAATGAAATGTTAAAAAAAAAAAAGTGGAGAAACATATCCTTTGTGGTCAATATTAATCTTGCAAAGGAGTTTTGTTTCTTCTTTAAGGAAGCCTGCCAAGAGCGAAGAAGACAATGAGGATAGAAAGTGATTCACTGAATCAGCAGCTTCAGAAAGGTCAGAGAGACAGACTGGCCCCTGTACTTGGCAATGAGAAGAGAGTCAAGAGGTTGGCTGGAGGCCCCTGGAAATGCATCCTGTGCGACCACAGGGTGGTCAGGAGGATGGGGTTGGGCGCCATGCTGCTTAGGGAGGAGGGGTGTGCCCAGCCCCCCCCCCCACACACCTTGGCTCCCAGCGGGGCGCCTTCCCTTTCCTGGAGTAGCTTCTTATCCCGGACATAACAGTCATGGTTCCCTTTAAGCCAATAAACTCTCTGAGACCTGACTGTCCTTGACCTTCTATGCTTCTGCTGGGGTTGTCCCAAAGTGACCTCTGTCAGAGCCAGGAAGACGGTGTGGAGCCTCTTCAGCAAGAAGCCTGGATCTGTGGGATCACTCACCTGGGACCCCGGCACTCAGTTCCCCACACTGAGAAAGCTGAGTCTGAAAGATGCTGCCAAACACCATCTCCACACACTTTCTCAGTCACATCCTGGAATTATCCCAAGTGACTCTAATTCTCTCCTGCCACCGCTCCCTGACCTTCAAAAAAATCTCAGTAAAGGAGCAGGACGTCATTTATGTATCATTTGACACTTGCTTTTGTCACACGCCTGCTGTAGGCCTGATCCTGTTGGTCATATCAGGGACACTTCATGAAGACAGACAGGTTTCTACTCTGATAAAGCTGAAACCTAATGAGGGAATGGCGAACAGAGAAATCAGATCATTTCAGATACTGACAAAGGACATGAAGAAATTTAACTGCAGGGATGTAGTCCCTGGGACTTTGAAGGGCCACTTTAGCTTGGGTGGGCAAGAAGACCCTTCTGAGGAGGTGACGTCTGAGCAGAGACAGAACAGAAGGAGGCAGACAAGACATCACCTAAGAAAGCGCATTAGGTGGGGCAACAGCTGCTGCAATGGGTCTAAATCAGGATGCACGGGGCTTGCTCTGTGGGAAGGAAGCCAGTGTGATGGGACTAGTGAGTCTCAATAGTGGTGCATTTTCCCCCTGGGGGATACTTGGAAATGTCTGGAGACACGTTTGTTGCCCAGGTATGGGAGGGTGCTAGTGGCAGCTAGTGGGTATGGTTAGAGATGACTCTACACATCCTACAATGTAGAGAACAGCTGCCCATAAGAAAGAATTTTCTGGACCAAAATGTCACAGGTGCTGAGGTTGAGAAGTCTGAACTAGAGGGTGTGCGTGTGGGTGGGAGTGGAGAGGCTTTGGGTCAGACCAAACTGGGGAGGTACCCTAAGAAGCTTCCACGGGAGACTTCTCCCAGGAGCCTGGTGGGGTCCTCTACATTTTGAAATAACGGTTTTGATGGGAAGCTGATGGGTGGTACCACAGTGGAACCTTGCCAGAAGCCCAACTGAAGGATAATGGTCACCTGGACAAGCAGGGGAGATGGACTAAGTGATGGTTGGGGCATGTGTTCAGGATGAAGGGGACAGAACAGTTGATGAACTGGCTGTGTGGAGTGGTGAGGGGAAGAGGGATCCAGGATGACTCCTGGCATTTTGGCTGGAGCATTTGGAGGGTCTCTTGTGACATTTTGTCATGAGAAAGACTGAGAGATTAGGATTCATTCCAGTAGGAAACCAGAAGTTCTGCTGTGGATGGGATGAGTTTGTCACATATAACAAATACTTACAGATAGATACACAGCAGACAGCAGGCTGTCACAGTAGAGATGGTACTTAAAGTAGATGAGAGACACTAAAACCCACCAACAATGTGCCTGTTCATATCAGAGGACTCACACAGCAATACCAAATTCAACACCATTCTGTTTGCATTGGTTATGCTGGGCTGGAGTGGCTCAGTGGTTGAGCGTGGACCAGTGAGCCAGGAGGTCACGGTTTGATTCCCAGTCAGGGCACATGCCCTGGTTGTGGGCTCAATCCCCAGTGTGGGGTGTGCAGGAGGCAGCCGATCAATGATTCTCTCTCATTATTGTTGTTTCTATCTCTCTCTCCCTCTCTTCCTTCTTCTCTGAAATCTAAAAGCTGGTTATGCTCTAATGATCCATGATTTCTAGAAGATCCATTTCTAGAAGATTAATTTCAAGGAGGTAAGGGAACAATTGATCTAAGGAGATATGGACAAATAGAGAACGCTGCAGCAGAAGCAGGGAGTGCCAGAGCTCAGAGAACTTGAACTTCTTGCTGGTGCTCCAACATGACACAGGTGAAGCAATGGCTCCCCTGGCAGGGAGGCTGTTACCCCACTTTTCCATGGGCCAAGCATCCCCTAAGGACCACTGCAGAAAGCACCCCTCTGTGACGTTGTCTTTTCTCCTGACCTGGTGGCTGCCCTTTTCTGTACATTCGAGACCCTTGAAGTTAAGCCCTTCTCACGAGCTAGAGCCTGACGTCACCAAATCCTCTTGTTGAATCTTATGACTGTGTACTGTGGACCCCCCTTTTCAGACCAAGTGACTAACGCACTGGGCGATTAAATTGCCAAGGTCACCCCGCTGATCAGAGGCAGAGCCAGGATCTGAACTCAGGGCTGTCTGCACCGGAACTCCTGCTCCTATTCTTCTTTCAATGACTTTCTCCTCCACTAGCCTGTGAAGTCCTTGCGGGACAAGATATGCCAGGCTGGTGAGCGCCACGTGTCGTGGGTTTGTTTGCAAAGCACCACACATCTGGAACTAGTCTTGACATGTAAAATCTGACCAGGAACTCACAGGTGCTGGATTTCAGTCTCTAGGAATTCAAAACACATGCCGTTGAAATCTGCTGTCAACTGCTAGCCACTTAAAGGAATATTTTGCAGAGAGGAAAAATAAAATCTTCATTTCCTTTCTCAAAGTTGAGACGTTTAACTGTTTAAGAACCAGCCCAAAGTGCTATTAGAATGTTTTCTTTACTGAACTTCTTTTCTCTTTCCAGAAAGAAACAAAACAACAACTGAGGGCACTTTTCCCTGTTGTGGCTGAGGCTCTGGGCTTTGACCCTGCCACTCCCCCTCAGGTAGCATGGCCCACCGGGGCCCTCACCACTGTTCCCGGCTGCTTCCTTTTGTGTGAAATCAATATATACATATTGATTTCAGAAAGGAAAGAAGAGGGAAAGAGAGTTAGAAACATCAATGATGAGAGAGAATCATTGATCGTCTGCCTCCTGCACACTTCCCACTAGGGATCGAGCCCACAACCCAGGCATGTGCCCTTGACTGAAATCAAACCCAGGACCCTTCAGTCCGCAGGTTCACGCCCTGTCCACTGAGCCAAACCTGCTAGGGCACCAGCTGCTTCTGCTCAACTTCTGGGAACCAAGGACACACCCTCCCCCATCGCTTAGCTCCCTACCTCTTGCTCCAACTGTTCATAAATTTTAATCAATGTATTGATTAAATTAATGTTTGCAATTAGGTAATCAATGGTAGCAAAGAATTTCACTGCAGTGTTATTTGCAATAGCAAACAGCTAGAAACCATACCAATGGCAACCGTTATTGATCTATTTTTATCACATTATGGTACATTCTCCTGACAGAATATTACCATCTTTTAAAAATGTTTACTAAGAATTTTTAGTAACCAGGAAAGATGCTCAAAACATAATGGGGAAAATGATATTGAATATAGCATAATCCCAATTATGTATTAAAAAGGGTGCTTAGAAAAAAGACTGGAAGGGATTGTTAATGTGTCAATGAGATCATGGGTCATCTTTTTGCTTCATTAATGTTTCTTTGTTTTCCAACTTTTGTGTGTGCATTATTTTATAGTCAGAAAAACAATACTGAGTGTATTTTAGAAAGTGTCGTGGCTTCCGGAGTAAGAGGAGGCTTTCTTCCAGGCCTAGCACCTTTGTGAAGATGGTCAGTCATGTCTAGCGCTAAGTAAGAATGGTACCAATTAAAAAGCCAACAGGATCATGGTGCTTACAAAGTTGGTGCATTCTATAATCTAAAAAATAGGTTGGAAGCTTATCATGTGCCAGGCTCAGGGCTAGCCCCTGAGATGCAATATCACTAAGGCAAAGTCTCTGCTTCAAGGAGCTTACCGAATGAGAGGTGCCCATTTAAAACCTTGAAATAATTCCCTTTACTCCACATCCTCACCAACACTTGTGGTTTGTTGATTTATTGATGATAGCCATTCTGACAGGTGAGAGGTAGTATCTCATTGTGGTTTTAATTTGCATTTCTCTGATGATTAGTGACATTGAGCATCTTTTCATATGTCTTTTGGCCACCATATGTCCTCTTTGGAGAACTGTCTATTCAGGTCTTTTGTCCTTTTTTTTTTTTTTTTTTTTTTTTAAACTGGGTTGTTTGTTTGTTTGGTGTT
Organism: Myotis myotis; assembly: GCF_014108235.1. Taxonomy (NCBI): domain Eukaryota; kingdom Metazoa; phylum Chordata; class Mammalia; order Chiroptera; family Vespertilionidae; genus Myotis; species Myotis myotis. The sequence goes on from NW_023416401.1 coordinate 49,751,085, forward strand.
GAGTTTTATAAGTTGTTTATAAATTTTGGATATTAACCCCTTATCTGATGGATCATTGGCAAATATGTTCTCCCATTCAATGGGTTGTTTTTTCATTTTGTTGATGATTTCCTTTGCTGTGCAAAAACTCTTTAGTTTAATGTAGTCCCGTTTGTTTATTTTTTATTTTGTTTTCCTTGCCTGAGGAAATATGTCAGAAAAAATACTGCTATGAGAAATGCCCGAGATTTTGCTGCCAATGTTTGCTTCTAGGATTTTTATGGTTTCCAGTCTAACATTTAAGACTTTAATCCATTTTGAGTTCATTGTTGTCTGCAGTATAAGAAGGTGGTCTTGTTTCATTTTTTTTTTGCACATGTCTGTCCAATTTTCCCAACACCATTTATTGAATAGACTATCTTTAGTCCATTGTATGTTTTGCTTCCTTTATCAAGTATTAATTTATTATAAAGGCATGGATTTATTTCTGGGCTCTCTATTCTGTTCCATCGATCTATGTGGAATTTAATGAACAAACTGAACTACCAAGCAAAATAGGAACAGATTCATAGACAGAGAGCAGGCAGTCAGCTCTGGTGGGGGGTGGGGTGGGGGGATTGAGTAAAAAAGAAAAAAAGAGAGAGAACTCATGGACATGGACAACAGTGTGTTGATTACAGGGGGGTGGAAGGTGGGTGGAGGTTGTATTAACATTTAATATTATAAGATATGACAAAGCTGTGTTATATAGAATAATTCAATCTTACTCTCATTAGTCCACTGTTAAAAAATAACTGTAAGGTCTACTTGTGGTTAAAAAATAAAAATTTAAAAACCTAAAAAAATTTTAAAAAATCAAAATCTTGAAATGAGAAAATAATGTGTAAACAAGGGTGGGCCCACACCCTTAAAGATGAATACTTCCCTCTTACCACCATTTTAAATCTTTCTCAGGATTAAACAATCAGCCGATTATAGAAGAGTAATAACCTAAGTGGGTCCCAACTTTTTGGCAAAGCTGTCCCCTACCTCGGAAGGTCTGGATGCAATCCCCCGTTCCCTCCACGAAAGGTCAGGGAATATGCCAGGACTTTCCCCAAATGGCTTGTGCTGGAGGCTTACCTCGGAGTTAGATTTAACTCCTGTAAAGAAAAGCAGCTCCCTATCCACAGATTGCATGGTATTGGACAGGTCTTTTCTCTGCAGCCAGGAGGCCTCCGCAGGGCGCTGTAGTCTGCTTGTGACACCCAGGCTCCTCCCCAAGTACAGATGGACCCCTACACACTTGTGGTCCTGGGAGGCTCCCCGTCCCTGGACTTCACAGGGGCAGTGAGGCCACAGTCCTGTCACCAGCTCTAGATCCACAGATGCCAAAACAATAGCCACAGAATCCCAAATTGCATCCATCTAGAATGAAAAGGTCCCAAACTCTCTGAAGTGCTGACTTAATCCCTGCAGCACCCTGTGCTGGTGACACAGGCACTTAGATGCCAACTCACCCTAAACTCAAGCTCTGTCTGAGTGGGGATTAGTCAGGGGGGTTATCTCCTACCACGGGGCTGTGCTGGAAGCATGAGAGCTGGAACCTACCCAGGGTTGCTAATTCCTAGGGCTCAAGGGACCCTCGGGGTGCAGGGGGCTGGCATTGACCTGCTTCTGTTCTCAGGGAGGGCTCTGTCCCAGGGTCTCAAACCTCTATCCTCAGTGAAAAACAAAGCTGGGATCTGCAGTGTGTGTGTGGTGCGTGAATTAATGCATTACACATGTGTTCCACATGTGAAGATTTGAAGATTGTCATCACAGAATGGTTAATAAAGGGTGATAAGGGACCTGGAGCCATCCATCTGGGTTCAAATCCCTGCTCTGACACTCCTGGCAGTGACCTTGGGCTGATCATTGGAACCCTCTGAGCCTCAGCTTTTTCTTGTGTGAATCAGGATGATAAGTCTTCAGCTCCTTGCTATTGTTAAGATTAAGGGACTCACTGCTAGAGGTGAGCATTCAGGGCCTCGTCTGACACTCACTCAAAGCAGTGCGCATATAAATGCTAACTCTTAGAACTTTCAGAATGCAGACAAAAGTAAAGGGAAGTCTGATGTTCTCCTTCCACGCCCTATGGCTCCTGTGGTGTGGCCTATGGGCTGAACACAGGACCCCGGGAGACCACAGCATTCTCCACTCCTCCCCGGCCATCAGGGGCCAGCACGGGCCTCCACGTGAGGCTCTGTGTGGTGGCGCTAGCTTTGTCCACTCACCTTCCCCTGGGGTCCTGCAGCAGGTCTTTGTAGAAATTCATTCCATCAGGACACGTCCATTTCATTTGCTGAGAAGAGTCCTCCTGGCAGAGAAAACCCCTGTAGGGTGCCTGTTCCAATTTGTCTTTGGCTCCGTGAAGAATAGGATGAAAGCAGCGAGCTCCCAGAGCCTGGCCACAACAGAGACAACGGCACAGATTCAGTCAAAGCATAAATCAGCTACTTATCTGGACCGCATTTTCCACTTGTTGGATATTTCTGGGGAGGTTCAGAATGAGTCACCCAAGATGTACCTTGTGCTGTGCAGATGATTTTGAGTTAAAGGCAACGGAGACCTCATGGGCTCAAAAGAAACCACCCCCAACCCACACACAACTACCTAGAAGAACTTGAATTAGGGGTCTTACCTATAATAAGAATCATCAGAGATAACCTTTTTGGACTTAACTCTATGGCAGGGCAAAGTTTTACTTACCAAACACCTGCTATCATCGTGTGTAACTGAATTTGGCCATAGTCTCTTGTCAATCAGTCTCCTGCAGATGTGATGATGAGACCAGCCAAAGGCACTTTGAAGGTAGAGAAAAGTCTCTTCCTCCCCCACATGTACTTGATACTCATTGATCATGGAGTCCATGAAATGATGGCCTGTCCTGGGGCCCATACACAATTTTTAAAAAATATGTATTTTTATTGATTTCAGAGAAGAAGAGAGAACTATCAACGATGAGAAGAAATCATTGATCAGCTGCCTCCTGCACGCCTCACACTGAGGATCAAGACCGCATCCAGGCATATGCCCTGACTGGGAATCGAACTGTGACCGCCTAGTTCATAGGTCAATGCTCAACCACTGAGCCATGCCGGCTGGGCCTCATACACGATTTGAAAGAGGGATACATGAAGTGCCTAACCACAGTCAAAGTCATTCACAGTCATTAGCATATCCTGGAGTACAAGGTGGGCTAGTTTAATAGGACATTTTCCACAGCTCCAAATAACTACATTTATTAAGTTGAGGCAGAGGAAATTGTGAATATGCAACCAATTTTTAGTCTACCTAAACAACTGGAAATGACTCAGTCTCCTACCTGTTCCCATGTTGTATGGCGTTCAACAGCAGGACTCAAACAGCAAGGGAAGTTAATTTGCACACAGAGGGAAGGTCGTCTCTGCAGACATATGACACCATAGTTCTCCATGCTGTCTTTCAGCCACTGCCAATAACTGAATTAAACAAGTCCTATTAATCACTCCAGGGAGGAAAATGATATTTTGTTGAATATGAGACATTTGAAAACGAATAGCTCTGGTTATTACTCTGTCAGAGAGAACTGCACATCAGTTAGCACATGGCTGGCTTAAATTTCTTGTCCTAATCTCGCTGGGAAAACCAATGCAAAATGGAAAGAGGGGAAGGAAATAAATAAATGAGTTCACATGTCAAAAGACTCCCTGAGGAAGCCTTGATTTCAGTCCTGTCTTAAAAACCTTTTTCCCTTGTCCATGTCAGGAAGTGGAAGATGCACACACCTCATAGGATGAGCTGACAATGACTGACACAGGGCATGGCCAATCCATGGTTAGTCTCTTGGAAGGTGTCAATGATAATCTTACCCAGTAAGAACCACTTTCCACCCCTGCTGACAGTCCTTAGTCTTAGGAGCTTGGGGGAGAGTGACTACCTGTACACTAAACATAGGAGTCCATATGCTGCTCAAAAGTCACCTAGCCAGTCCTACCTCAGGCACAGACAATTCCTCCAATCTCTGTCACAGTCATAAACTCCAAATAAAAAAACCTGGACACCAAATTTGACAAGTGTGAAAGGACTTACGGAGACAGGGTTTCCAAATATTTGAAATCAGGCTGAATTGGTGTTTGCATACATTGTTGGGTAGATATTTATGGTGCATTTATTGTATGATTACAATCAGCCCCACCTCTCACCCCCCAAATGAATGAACAGGACACAGATGTCATGGTGAGAGCCACAGAGCTGTGTGTTCAGGGGCTAGGGGACTCAGAGGGGAGAGGAAACATGAAAAACCATTTAGTAAGCACCTGCCTTGCCCCAGCCTGTGCCAGCTGGCCTTGGTCTACATCTGTGGCATCATTTCACACCCTCTTGTCGGGGGTCACTGAGCTCTCACCACACAGACCTCCGTGAGCTGGCCAAGCTTGCAGCGGGAGGATCTCCTTCCAGCTGTGGACCCGCCCCTGGGAGAGAAAAGATACACTTGCATAGCCTTGCACCTCCCCTTTCTCTCAGAAACCCATTTTCAGCTGCACCTTCAGGGAGTGCTCTCTGCTCCAGAGCAAGGAGGTCTACCTCAGGCGCTTGCTGCAGGGCGAGTCTGGCTGATGATGGGGTTCAATAATCGGAAGCCCACTTACCATTCTCCACTGTCAGCTTTAAGTAATAAAGGTGACCTTTCGGCCCCTGCTGCTAGTCTCTGTCTTATTTCCTCATTGGCTCAGAACCAGGGGCAAGAGGAGGGATGTCCTCCTCCCACCCTCCCCCGTATCCCCTCCCTTGGGGGGGCTGTGCGCTTGCAGGTCCTCTGCTTGAGATTCTCTTCCTCTAGGGCAGGGGTGGGCAAACTTTTTGACTCGAGGGCCACAATGGGTTCTTAAACTGGACCGGAGGGCCGGAACAAAAGCATGGATGGAGTGTTTGTGTGAACTAATATAAATTCGAAGTAAACCTCATTACATAAAAGGGTACGGTCTTTTTTTTTTTTTAGTTTTATTTGTTTCAAACGGGCCGGATACGGCCCACGGGCCGTAGTTTGGCCACGGCTGCTCTAGGGTCTGTCTTCTTTTTTTTTTTAATATATTTTATTGATTTTTCACAGAGAGGAAGGGAGAGAGATAGTCAGAAACATCAATGAGAGAGAAACATCGATCAGCTGCCTCCTGCACATCTCCCACTGGGGATGTGCCCGCAACCCAGGTACATGCCCTCGACCGGAATCAAACCTGGGACCTTTCAGTCCGCAGGCCGACGCTCTATCCACTGAGCCAAACCGGTTTCGGCAGGGTCTGTCTTCTTAAATATCACTCTTGATCCCATAACCCTCCTTCTATTTTCTGAAGTAATCATGTTCATCTAAAAAACGTTTATTCATTGTCTCTCTCCTCCATTAGGAAGGTTCAGGAAGCAGAACTGACAGGACTTGGTGACAGATGACAGGTTCTGCCAGCGTCAGGCTTGCAGGAGTCCTGGGAGGGAGGTGTCCAGGAGGCAGCGGGGAGTGGTCAACATGGGAGGTGGGAAGCCAGTCTTCATTGGAGGTGGGAAGCCGGTGTTGTCCCTCAGGAAGTCATAGACAGACAAATTTGAAGGCCACTGGGTGACAGGAAGAACTTCACACAACACTGATTCTCAATGACCACACACAGGGCTGGGAGTTAGAGAATTCTGAACTTGGGGTTGGCCCATTGGCCATCTCAGACTGGGTGCCAGTCTACATCCTGAGCCTTCCCCCAGCCCCCTGCATTCTTAGTTATATGTGTCTCCATGGTGGATTGTCATATGTTTTTTTATTCATCTCACTGCACTCCGCCCACCCCAACACTTCTGCAGAGAGTGGATACTCAACTTGTTCATGCAGGTGCTGGGCGGTTTATGAAGGAAGTTAAGGAGCCTCTATTTTTGGAGCTCCAGGAGGAAGAAACAAAAAACCACTCAGCAGAGCGACACAGCTTGGATTCCATAGAAGCAGGCACTCGGTAACCTCTCGAGGTCATTTCCACCCTCTGATGCTCAGCCTAGATTGAGGGGGCAGCAAAGGCAGAGTGCTCCGGTAACACAGGTAGGTTCACCGTTCCGCCCGTTGCCCTCTTTCCCGACACACACCAGCTCATCCCTTCGAGTGATGGAGAAAGCATAGGACAAAACCCAATACAATGATGTCTGAAGAGTGGAGTCGTCATAGAATGTTGACATAAAAATTATATGCAAATGATATGCAGGCAGCATTGTAATGCATGCCTAATAAAGTTTCTAGGAAAAAACATCCTAATGGGTTTACCTGTGAGAGATGGTGGTTTCAGTGTCACTGCTCCTAAGGAAAAGGTATGGCTGGTTGTGCTTAGGGAGGCAGGAACGTGACACACATTCCAATGAGCTCTTTTTAACCCACTGACATGTTCTAGGAAAAGGAATATTCAAGTAGTTCTTAAAAAATGTATTATAGATCATAAAACAAAATATTTCGTGTGCATGATCTATCCCTGGCTTGCAGGGCAATTTCTACTGATTTAAGAACCTCCATATGCTAATTGTGGAACAGTTTTCTTAAGACTCAGAAAAGCAAATGACCTCCAAGTGAGCGCAAGGAAAGTCAACATCTGGAGGTGCAACATTTGGAAAATTTACCTTAGTTGCTATTTCAATTCTTTCAATAGATAAGATTAGTAATTAGGGGAAAGTACAAGTCCATTAGACTAAGATCTAAGAAATCATAATGAGTAGAAAGTACTTGAATTTTCAGTTTGAAACGTTTTACTGCCACGTCTTTAGAGAAAGAGAGGTATGATAATGGAGGAGTTATAGTCATAAGCAGATGGGAGAAAATTCTCCGAGTGTTTTGCTGTTCCCCCCTTTGAACAGGATAGAACACTGTGTTTCTAGTCTGGAATAAAAGGAAGGCACTAATGAACCAGAGCCCAACAAAAGCAGTGTTTGTTTTGGGCACTTCAATTCAGGGCAGGGAAACGGCATTATGACACAGCCCAGAAGATGGAAGGCAGTCTCGGTGATCCATTGCCCATCTACTCCTGTCAAGGGTTCAACCTTAGTTTTCTAGAAGGCAGGGGACAATATGTAGGGTTCTTCCCCGTCCCCGTCACCCTCAAGACCTTTCATTTAGTGATCAGGCAATGTTCTTTCCAAATTAAGGCCTTGGTTGCAACTTTGGTATTTTGGTGGTGGGGAATAAAAAAACTTTAAAGTCATCTTTCAAATGAATGACAATAGTGAAATAGAACAAAGTTTGCAGAGACCCATTTGCACAAAAGCTATGGATCATGAAGCACCTAAAGCTATGGAAAATTGGGGCTGAATTGAAAAATAAAACTCAATGGCAAGAAATGAGAAAAAGCTATTTTCTCTGCTATTACTGTATCTCTCTCATAAGAATTCAATAGCTATTTCTCTGTTTTTAATTTAAAAAGGTACTTTTGTTGTGTTCCCAGTTATTTTCTTTCTAGCCATCCTTAATGCTTCACTTACAACAATGACAAAAATACTTCCACTTAAGTAAGGCTTTGTTATCCACAGATTACCTCCAAGGCATGACCTGGTTTATCACTGGGGAGGTAGGTAGGGTAGATACCACAACCCCCACACTTCACAAGAATTCTATATCCTGGTGGTTGGGAATAATTCACAATGCCTCCTATGAGTGTCTGCATGGGAGTCACATGACCAAATGGGAAATGTTCACTGGGCAGTGCCAGGACATTATGGATTTTTATGTATTTCTCACCCTGGGGCATGGGGAATTGGATGAATGTTGGGGATACTGACTCCCAGGTCAATGCTATGATGCCAGTTACACCTCTTTACATGTTTGCATGTCAATTTCCCATGGGAAAACAGTGTGCATCACAGGAAACAGTGGTCATCCATTGTCCCACCTAACAAAGCAGACTTCCACAGGTGCAAAAACAATAGTTTAATTAAAATTTTCTACCTCCTGAATAGTGCTGGATTTGCATTCATGTGTCTAGGAAAGTAAGTAACATAAATGTTTCTTCTGGAAGCCTAGAGGATGAAGGAGGAACAAGCATTAAGGCCATTTCCATCCACAGTCTAACCTCACCAGCAGGTGGTGCTGTGACAAAAGCAATCGAGAGAAACCAGGGGATTGAAGACCAGACTATGGACTTCAGACAGGTTGTGAGTCCTGGCTCCCAGACTGATTCTAGTGCTCTCTTCAAAGTTACAATTCTGTGGACACACGTGGTTGATGTGACACCTAACAACTTCTAGGTTCTTCAATTGGGGCTGAGTCTACTAGCAAAGCTGCAAACCCTCTCAGAGCTTCTAAAAGCTTCTGTTCCAACCTCTTCCTTCCCCTCCCAACAGGCAGAGATGCCCTTCTGCCTCATATTCACTCTGGAGATTCCTTGGCTTTGGGGACCTTTAAGTAGTAAGCACTTCCCAGTTTATATATATTATCAGATGCCACCGTGATGAGAAGTGAAAAGAAACTCTTTGTTAGAAAATGCCTGGGAGGCTCCCAGGCAAGAGCAAGGAGACTATTAGTATGGCTCTGCCTCTTTGGCCACTTAACAGGCTCCTGTTGTCTCTTCATCCACATGCCTATTTACTCCAAGCTCCAAAGGGCAAAGTTTTGTCCTTTACCTCCACAGTACATTACATGTAGTTGTGCTTACTGTGACTTAATGATACAATAAACAGAAGCAAGCACCGACTGAACTGGTGGGCTGTGGGAAAAACCAGCACAAGCTGTGCCCAGTCTTCCATGTCAGCCCAGAAGGTAGGAAATGAGGGAGGTCTCCACAGGACACCTGATGGTCCCATTTGCTGCTGCCTCAGTTGAGCACAATCAGGGCAGCAAATGCTGACCCCTCTGGAAGGGAGTTGCAGAGAAATCCACAGATGGTCTGGGTCACCTAAGGCAACAATGAACCTGGCCCAAGGGGGTTTCAGAACTGTGGATCTCAGACACCAGCCCAGGTCTTCACTGGTATGAAACTCAGCGCCTCCCAAGCCTGCTCCTACCCACCTGGAGCAGGGCAAAGACCGAGGAAGGCAAGGTGCAGGTAACAGCCAGCCTAAGACGGTTTGGCTGACAGTCTAGAGCAAAGAGCTCAGCCTGGGCCTGAACTGTTTACAGTCTAGTCCATTGGTCACTGTCCCGTACTGGGATGAAATTACCTTCTTTCATGGCCTTAGCAGTTTTCAAAGAGCATGACATGCACGTATCCTGACACGTAATAAAGTATGGACAGTACCAAGACACGGCCAGGTCACAGATCTGACCACCAAGCAAAGGGACAGACAGCCCACCACCAAGTCCACAAGTTGAGAAATACAAATTGTCCTGTTACTAAACTATCCAGGTTTCACTTAAGGGCAGACCTGAAGAAGGAAGAGGAGACAGTCCTCTGGGAAGCTGGTTCACGTGAGACAGAGAAGACCAACACGTGGTCCACAAGGTGCAGGGTCGGGGGCTACAGTCTGTAAATGGGGCCAGTGGTCAGCTAGGAATACTGGATTTCCCACTGGACTCTACTGCACTCAGGTGATTTGTCCTAGTGCTAGAGAGTGAGCCCACCAGCTTCTGATTTTCACTATTCAAATAAAGGTATATTAACCTATTCTTATGCTTAAGGGCCCCTGAAAGAATTGAAAATGGGTGTGGCTTTGTGGGAGGTTTTCCAGGGATCTCCTCTATGCAACCTCGATCTACTTCCTTTATAACACCTAGCCTTCGTAATAACAAGAAATAGAAGGGCTGCAAGATCAACTATTTCTGTTGTTAGTCACAAGGTCCATGTCCCGTTGGGTGTTTTTCCCTTCCAAAAAACAAACAAAACCCCAAAGGCAGAAATATCTGGTAACTCCAAATCCAAGCTATTATGACTGTCTGCAAGACACATCTGGCTGCTGAGACAAAAGTAGATGAGTGCAATACTTGTAAATTTTGCATTTATTGTAACAAAAATTATGACATGTTCATCTGTGCATTCGGCTTTAATGTAACTGCTGGTATGTCAATGGTCTAACTGGACTCTACAATCATGCTGACTGTGGCAGCAGAAAGGAACACAATTAGAAAGTGCCTGCAAAGTGAAGAGGCTGGGTAGGCAAGAGAGGACGGGAAAGGCTCAGAGGCCCCTGGGTGCAGGCTCCTTTCCAGTGGCCTAAGAGGCACCTTGTTTGAATGGAAATGCTCTTCGTTGCTCAGCCTCATCATCGAATGAACTAATGTGGATTAGGTGAGTGTGGGCGGGAAGGCTCCTCAGAAGGGGAGGGAGGGAAGAGTCAGTTGTTTAGGCTGTGTCCTTATGCCAAAACTACAAAACATCTGAAGCATCACTATACAACACGGAGCTATTTACAATAGAAATTTCTCAATCAACTGTTCTCTCAGAGAAAATTAGTGAATCCCAGTGACTTAAGTCACCTGACAGAGTAAAGCAACTCCTAGGAGTTAGTCTCCATATTCTACAAATGTCTATCATTTTCAAGACAAAAAAAAAAGCCTTTCCCCCCAGAATTACAATATTATTAAATCATTGAGCACTGGCAACCTGCCCTGCCTTCCAAACAAACAAAACAATAAAAAGCCATTTTAAAAAATATTACATTATCATTAACTGTTTCTCTGTAATATATTAAACCTTTTGTTCTTTGTCTTTACACATCTGATATGTTAGGAAAAGAAGTTAACAAATTTAAATCATATTGGTAAAGCATCACTAGAAGAAAAGTGGTAATTATTTTAAAAATCACCAACAGGAAGAACCTACAGACTAGCTGCAAAGACAGGTTGGGAGAGAGTCTGGGAGAAGGGCGTGGAGTAAACCCCTGGTTTAATGCGAGCCTGGGAGACTCTTGCAACTCCGTCTTTCTTGGTTAGTTTATTAAGCGGCGCCGGCGGGTCATAGCGGTGTGTCGCAGTAGTCCGGCAGTGGGTCGGCGGGGCACTGCCGCGGCGGCTGCAGGGGGAGCTGCGCGGGCGGCTGCTGCTGCTGGTGGTGCTTCATGATCTCCTTGACCTCCTCCTCCAGCTCGGGCGGTATGATGAACTGATCCTCGGGATCTGGCTGGGCCGGGGCCGCAAAGTAGCCTCCAGGCTTGCGGAGAGGCGCTTCCGTGGCCACTTCTATCACGTTGTGGCTCCTTTCCTGGGGCGCCACGGAGCCGTTAGCCCTCCGACGCCCAATGGTCCCCATGCTGGCGAAGTCCACCTTCCTGGGCAGCCCAGGCTCGTCCTCGTTGGCGCTGATGACGATGCCCTCGTCACTGGCCTCGGCTGGCACCTGCAGCAGGTGCTGCTGCTTGTCCCTGTCCTTGGCGCGACCGCAGTGGATGTCCACCTCCACCTCCACCCGGCTGCCGTTGCTGAAGACGCCCTCGATGGGCTCTTCGTCGTCGCTGTCCAGACCATTGTCAGAGAAGGCGCTGGAGAAGGTGGCGCTGGACAGTTGGCGCTGGAAGGCGCTGGACAGGCAGGCGGGGTGCAGCAGGCAGCGCTGCTCGCCGGAGTAGGCGGGGCCGCTCTCGCTCAAGGCCCCGGGCGGGGGCTCGTCCGAGGCTGTGGAGCCCACCTCGCTGCTCATCTCGGAGGTGGACAGCTCACTGCTGATCTCGGAGGCCATGCCGCTGCTGGACGATGGCACACCCAGCCCGTCCGACGGCCGGTCCTTGATCACCATGCTGACCGAGGGCGGGAAGATGCCCGGGCTGGGCGGTGGGCCGGCTCCGCCCGCGCCCAGGTCGCAGCAGCAGAAGCTGTCCTCAGTGACGCTGAGCTGCACCACCACGGCGCTGAGGCTGTCACGGCAGCCGTAGCTCTGGGCCAGGGTGCACAGCTTCTTGGCGGCAGCCAGGGCATCGGGCACGTTGCGCACGGCCCCCACGGCCTCCTCGATGGACAGGCTGTCCCATAGCCCCTTGCTGCCCAGGATGAAGAACTCGTCCTGGGGCGTCAGGGCCACGGACTGCACATGGGGCCGCGGCACCACGCTGGGGTGGAGGAAGGTGTAGCCCAGGATGCGCGTGGACTCGGTCACTCCGTTCACCTTGCCGTCCTGGAAGAAGGGTTTCCAAGCAGACATTAACACGGAGCCCACGTGGCAGCTTCCCTGGGTCTCCTGCCTGGAGACCCCCGAGAGAGCACTGTGTGTGCCCAAGGGAAGGACTGCTCTCCCTCTGATGAGTGGCCAGTATCCATCTCATCAGAAACCAGGGCAGTGGCCTGGGCAGGGCAGAAACAGGAGGGGCAAGAGGGACCACGTTCACACTGGGCTCTAGCAAACCGCGATCTAGCCTGTCACAGCACCTGTCACAGCACCTTGGGATGCTTCTGTAGCCACAGGAAAGGGCTTTCTGAAACAAGCCAGTCCTGAGCAGACACAGCAAGTCCGGTCAAAATAATGCCCCACGCCTTACATTCCTCTCCAGCAGTCCAGCAACCACAGGGCCCCAGGAGACACTGCTTTACACTTACGAAGGTAAAAAAATAACGGGGGAGAATCTCGGTGTGACTCACTAGGTCAGAATGCCCACACCGGAGAGAGGCAGATGCCGAGGGAGAAGGGCCAGTTCCCATCACTTCTGAGAACTCACTTTGCTGATGGCAAAGGGAGAAGACAAAGTCCCTCGGCTTCAGATCACTTGGGTTCATGCCATTTAAATCATGAGCCAAAGTTTCATACCATTTGCCGGTTAAAGACCTTTACTCTGAAACTAGAGGGGAGGAAGGGGTGACCCCGGTGCACAACTTAGTTCTTTATTAATGTTTGAGGGTCTCAGGTCCACAACGTGCCTCTCCATGACCCTATTTTTAACTTTGCCAGGGAAGCTTCAGGATGACAAATACAACTTTCAGCTGTGTGTGTGTGTCTAGGACGAGGTAACAGAGATGGTCCCCTAAAGCTGCTGTTTCTTCCAAAGAATGGCCGTTTCCTTCCCAACCCTACCTCCTTCCTTTGTGTGGGATTTTGTGAGGTGTTTGATTGGTGTTCTAGGGGTGCCTTCTACAACTCCACACACAATCCCACCACGATACTCTCATGAGCAGGCAGAGTTCTTAGAAGGAAAATTACCAAAATGAGGCTTCAAGCACAATTTTCAGCTCCCTCGACTCTATTGATATAATTCTTTGCTCCCTGAAGTGTGGAATTGGCCAGAAATTACCCTTGCTGTTCTGCCCAATCCTTTAGATCAGGGGTCCTCAAACTACGGCCCGCGGGCCACATGCAAATACAAATATTGTATTTGTTTCCGTTTTGTTTTTTTTTTACTTCAAAATAAGAAATGTGCAGTGTGCATAGGAATTTGTTCATAGTTTTTTTTTAAACTATAGTCCGGCCCTCCAATGGTCTGAGGGACAGTGAACTGGCCCCCTGTTTAAAAAGTTTGAGGACCCCTGCTTTAGATCTTGCCCCCATCAGGACCAATGGTCTTATGTCTGTGTGCACCTGTGTGTGCATGTGTGTGTTTGGTGAGTGTGCCTCAAGGTAGAGAAGTAACAAAATCAGCAATGCAGACAAAAGTGAGGAGGAAATAGGGTGGTGAAGACCTGGGGGTGGAGGGTGAGTAGGGGCTGGGAGGAGAAGGGTGGGAAAATGGGAGGCATCTGTAATACTATCAACAATAAAAAAATATATGTATCTTTTTTAAAAAGTGAGAAGAGGCAGGGAAAATAAGAGAAAAGTTCTGAAGCACAAACTGCGAGGCATTTATGCAGCAGAAATTGTTAATCTTTGCATGGTGTAATGTTGAGTGTTTAATTCAATTACATCTGTCCCATCTTAGACTGTCTCTGTTGCCTGAGAGAGTGTCTATGATCTACTTTAATTCTCTCTGCTCCCAGACAGGCAGACAGGGAACTAAAACCAACCCACAGACTCATTTCTAGAGTCTCACAGTGGATCCCAAATCTTTTCTATCTTCCTCATGGTTCTTATCAGAGCCTGTCCGGACCCTACAGACTCATCTCTACTGAATTGTCTACCCGGTTAAACAAGGCCTGTGGGTTTTTCAACAATACAGACTGGACACCTTCTGTGGCAGATGGGTATCTGCAGGGTCACGTCTGTATCCCCGTCATATGTCAGGCCCACCAGGTGATAATACTGTTATGATGAGTGGGTGAGTGGGGCTGGGCTGCTAATGCCCATGTGGAAGTTGTGCTGTAACAAATCTTGCTATAATGCAGACTGACTTATGTCAACTTTTCTCAACAGGGGCACTACTGACATGTTGGGCCAAGCAATTCTTTGTTGCAGTGCTGCCCTGTATACTGTAGGATGTTTAGCAGCATCCCTGCCTCTACTTGCCCTAAGCACTCTCTGACTCAGTTGTGACAACAAAAATGTGTCTAGGCATTGAGAAATGTCCCATTGGGAAAAAAAGGTCCCTGGCTGAAAAGCACTCACTGCCTTCCTCAGATGGAACAGGAGGTATGACCCAAAGTACCAGTGAGTTCATTTCCACAGATATAGTAGCCTACAGGACAGATATACTACTGTTCCCACTTTACAGATGAGGAAACTGAGGCTTTGATGAAGGTTTGAAGGTCACCGCCACCAGCCCCAAAGCGAGGACAGGGATACCAACAGTGTGATCTTAGAGGTGGAGCCCTCACCACCAAGCAAACCAGTATTTCCCATGAGGACCAGATGGGACAGCGCCACGGAACACCTGGCACAGCCCGACACAGAGAGGCCAACAATAAACAGTTTATTATTCTATACGGGATAATGTCTTCACACCTATCCTACAAAAGAACTTGCTATGTGACACCAGGGTTTCGGAATTGGCTTCTGCAGACCCCGGCCCTGTCTTCCCACCACCCGAGGAAAGTGGCTCTCTCCTCACCTCCGTGATAATGGCCTTGTGCTGCTTAATCCTCCTCAGCTCTTCCTCACAGCTCATGACATATGACCTGGACAGAGGCAGCGGCTTCCCGTTCCGACAGAGGACCGTCTGGCACTTGCCCACATTGGCAGAGGTCAAGGTGAAGGATCCTCCTGGGTCCACAGGGTCATGCTTGATGTGACAAAGGACAGCAGCACCTCCAAGTTTCTGGCCAGCAGTTCCAAGTTTCCTGGAATCCAAAAAGAGGGCGTAAAAACCCAACACAGCCTGTCTGTGTCAATCTTGCTAATTCAACAGGGCAAGGAGGAAACAGAACCTGGGGGCTCAAGTCAGGCTCTCACCAAAGCAGGCGCCGCCCAACTCCTCAGAGGAAAAGAGCCTGTGGAATCGACATACACACCCACACAGAGGGGTCTGCTCACAACTGGGGCAAAGCGTCCCTTTGCACTAAAGCTCCAGAGCTAATGTGCAAGTAAAGGGCCCTTGTGTGGCTGTGTCCAGTCTGCTACCCCCACGTCAGCACACTCCAGAGACAGCGGCCAATGACCACTGAAAACCCTCCCACCCCTCTCTAAACCCCCTCTGCTCACAGGAGGGGAACTCTGCAGGGACCACTTCAATAGGAGCAGGTGCAAACACCACATCCACTGACACAAAAACCTCAAAAGCACCTGACCACCTTCTCCCCCTGCAATACAGATGTTTACTTGGAGGAGCTCTGACATATTGGGCCGTCCATGTTCTTGCTCTAGATGGTGTAGACTTGCTGCCAATTCTAGAACATTCACAGAAAGTACTTTCTAGTAATTAGGCTCCACAGCGCTTTTATTCTTGACCATCAATCCACTGACTTATGCAAAGCATCAAGTCCCAACAATCAAGGGGTCTTGAACTCCTGTTTCGAGCCCCATAGATGGCGGTGCCAACCAGGCCCCACTGATGCTGAGTGTGCAGAAGCACAAGGTGAAGACAAACAGATGCCTGTTTACAAGGGCAGATCCACAGGTACTACCAACTCCTTCTCCTCTGGGTTAGCAAGTGGCAACACTAGCCACGGAAGCCAGGGCTGCCTACAAGCACGCACTAGCATGTTACACACAAAGAACAACAATTCTCCCAAGAACTGAAAAGGTCACACAGCCCAAATCCTATTAACAAACAGGGAAAATAAGAGGCCTACGAATGACCCTAAAGATGGGCCAGTGGTTTGGGTCTCAAACCCCAACTCCTAGATATCCACGGCAGATTTGGCACTAGGCCCTGCCAATGCAGCACTACTTTCATACTTTCAAAGGCACATGATTGATCTGAGCAAGGCCAGAAATAGGGCGGCATCTGTGGGAAGTACAGCTGGTAACCCAAGTTCAAGGTTCTTACATTTTTAATTCTTATTCAGTGCTGGAGGGTCTATAACAAGCAGACTCTTAGGGGTGTGCGAACAGTATGTGTGTGTGTGTGTGTGGGGGGGGTGTTGGTGTGCATGTATGTCTATGTTATCTATTTGCTTTTTTGCAAGAACAAGCTGGGGTAAAAACAGAAAAGTAGATATATGTCCCTGGTAGTTAGAACATTCTCTAGAGTCTTACTGCCCCAGGTTGAATTCTGGCTGCACCCTCTACTAGCTTTTAGAGCAATGCGCTTCACCTCTCTTCCCCTAAGTTCCAGACAGTAAAATAAGAACAGTAATACTACCTATCCCACTGGGTACAATTTATGGCACTGAGGTATTTGGAATAATGACTAGTACAAAGAAAGACTCATTGGTATTAGCTATGAGCAGAATTTAACTGTACATGCCCAATGAAAAATCTGAGAGACAGAGGTGAGTGTAGCAGCAAAGAGCCTCCCTGGGCTACCCCTGCTGAGTTCCTCAAGAGGAAACAATTATTCACGACTTAGGGAAACTCTACAGCCTTCTCCAACCCACTATTCCTCAGCAGATACTTTTTCTACCCCTATTACAAAGATGCTTCCTCTGGCAGATTACCAAGGGAGAGAAATAATAATCATTGTTCCCATGACCTTTAGAGCACTCTTCACTTCCTGGTCCCACATAGGCAAGTGTTTGAGTACAATATTAATAGATAGGCAATGTCTTTACAATGTACAAAGCCAGTAAAGAATGAGCAATCCTTTGAATGAAGGAATTCTTATACCATTCAACCCTAAGAGTTACAATTATTCTAAAATTTCTATGGTGACCATAAGCTCCAGAGTAGGATTCTGCTAGTTAACACTGACTTAAACATTTAATAAGGGGGAAAAACAACATATGAAGAATGATTTAACTTCCGGCCTAAATTTCGAACATCTCATTTACAAAGGACTGCACCGTCTCGAACCAGTCATAGTATTTCATAAAGGTGAACAACCTGAGACAGGAACAGTCCCTTTCAAAGAGAAGTCCACACATCAAAAGGTCTAAGGAGCCTCTGGAGCTCACGTGACTTGGGGAAAGTGGGAAATGTGTCGTAAGCAAGTGTGAAAACCTGGAATCATGGCATGCCTGTGAGGTCATTCTAAGAGAAACTAAATTCCTGTCATTGATGTGACCTCTTACAAAGTTGTTGAAACATCCGTATGTCTCAAGCATCATCCTGATGCTTGTGCAAATCCAAATAGCCTGAATGCATCTTTTTAAATATATAGTTTTATTGATTTCAAAGAGGAAGGGAGAGGGAAAAAGAGAAATATCAATGATGAGAGAGAATCATTGATTGGCTGCCTCTTGCACGCCCCCCACAGGGGATTGAGCCTGCAACCCACGCATGTGCCCTGACTGGGAATCAAACCATGGCCTCCTGGTTTATAGGTCAATGCTCAACCACTGAGAAACACTGGTCGGGCACCTGAATGCATCTTGTACTCCCATATTCAACATCAGTGCTTTGAGATTACTGGACATGTTTTTTCTAACCTGAGGCTAAACACTCAAAGAACAAGAAAACATACAGTAGAGACTCTTAATTTTACCTTTGCATGACAACGAATGTATTGACCATGTACTCTTCTTCATTTTTTGTTTTCTGCAGCTCTTCCGCCAAAATGTCACTCATAGTACATTGGAGAAGGTAGGGCACCTCCACATTCCGGTCTCCATCAAATACACCATACAGAGCCTCCCGGTTGTCACAGAAGTTATTCACCGACAGGGCTGCCACACACAACCTGCAAGGCAAGAATGCTTTTGTGCTAAGTCCAATCTTTCCTTCTCCATACCCAACCCAACTCTATAACAAGCAGACTTGTCTATCCCAGTCTCTTTCTTCATGACTCCATACAGATTAAGAATAGGTCAATGAACCCCAGCTAATTTTTATCAACTAATGTCTGTAAGCAAAGAAGAATCATTGATATATGCTCATGCTTCACACATGGTTTCCTGGACCCTTATCTCCTGATGAATTATTTTAAATGGTAGTGAAAAGAGAATAAGAGACATGGGAAAGAACATGATTACAAATCCATATGACCATATTCATTCACATAAAGTTATTAAGAGAAATTCCACATCAGGCAAAAATGGAGTAATAACAAAACACTGAAGAAATATGAACATAGGAAAAGTACATAAAAATATATGAATGGTCTCAAATTCTGAGACCTTCACTATGTAACTCATGCCATCCTGACATCAACCATATGAGCACAGGTAGTATTTTTAGTGCCATTTTACAGGTGAGGAAATTAAGCCAAAAAGAGGTTGAGTAACTGCCCAAGGTCATACAGCAAATAAGCACAGAGCCCCGATGCAGGGACTGTAGCCCGACTCTTATCTCAGCACTGTCCGACTTCTGCCTTCATTTATTCAGAAGAGTAAGTCATTCCAAGTAATATGGCAATTAGAGGCAAAGTAAAACTCAATAATATATTAAATCATCTTCTAATTCTGTCTTTCCTCTATAAGCTCTCCTTGTTAGTCAAAATGGGGGGGGGGGCAATGAAAACGATGTTTTTAAAAAAGTACAGTAATTTTTCTTTTCTGAAGTTTCCCATTTGTTGTTTAGTTTGAGGAAGAACCTAACTTATCCAACTGAAGCTCCCAGCTTGGGTTTCCTGGAGGATCTGCAGTGACCCAGTAGGGAGAGACAACCACAGTTCTCACCTCCCCTCAAGATAGCAAGCATCGCCGAAACCGGTTTGGCTCAGTGGATAGAGCGTCGGCCTGCGGACTGAAAGGTCCCAGGTTCGATTCCGGTCAAGGGCATGTACCTGGGTTGCGGGCACATCCCCAGTGGGAGATGTGCAGGAGGCAGCTGATCGATGTTTTTCTCTCATCGATGTTTCTAACTCTCTATCTCTCTCCCTTCCTCTCTGTAAAAAATCAATAAAATATATTAAAAAAAAAAAAAAAAGATAGCAAGCAGCAAGCTCCTTGTTCACATAACCCTCTATCTACAAATCTAAAACAAAACACTTGAGAAGCTTCCACTGGCAAAACCAAAGGTAAAAAGGTGAAGGGACATAAGTGAGGGCCGGGCGACGCGGAATTTCTGAGGTGCTGGTGACCGTCCAGTTGTTGGTCGAGGTGGTCATTTGCAGGTGGGTTCACTTTAGGATGATTCCTAGAGCTGTACACTTATCACTTTTGTACTTTTCTGTACCTACTCTAGTTACACTTTAACAAAAATTTTCAAAAAAGTAATTGTGGAAGGAGAGATATGTAAAAAGGAGATTAACTGATCATTGCTTTATTAATATATATGAATGGATAATACATTTTAATATCTAGAGATGTTTAAAAACCAATCTTGGATTTCACGTTGGGGTTTGTGAATTCAAAAGCAGTTTCACATATTTGTGTTTGCAAGCAAGACGTAAAGTCTTTTAATCTAAAAAGAAAGATCTCTAAGAAGGAACTTCAAGTGCTCCACAGAATGTATAATTTCTTCCCCTCTTCCCCAAACACAATGACATACAGTGCAAAGCACACAGAAACAATGCACCAGAACCCAGGCACCACTGTGGGCACATGGAACAGGGTGCTGAAGTCAGAACTCCTCTCCTTTTGCCAGCACAATGCCAAAGCACATTCTTAAAGAGGAAAGGACCGTATGTCAGACCCAGAACTTGAGCTGATTCTGTTTTCCATCCCAAAGAAAAGCAGTCAGTAACAACCACAATTCCACCTTTTATTTTCCACAGAAGGTATTCAGCTAGATAATGGTTATCAAACCTGGGTACACATTAGGATCACCTGGGAAATTTTCAAGCTTTCTGATTTAATAGGCTGTTGGTTGGAGACTTTTTTTAAAGTTTGTCATCTGACTGATTCTCATGTGCAGCCAGGGTTGACTATTAATGTTAGCTACTATTGGATCATCCTCCACTTCTTTCTTCCAATACTCTCAATATGCTGTGTCCTTGTACCTCAGCTAATTAAATTGTGACTATTCTAATTTAAAGGATTCTTTACTTTTCTAGTACTAGTTATTATATTAGCGCCTCTTAATAAAAAGCAAGCAAACCTGAAGAGCTAGATTACAATTCTCAGGAAAATCAACATTTACATACAAAACAGGGAAGGTTGGTGAGAATAAGGAAGAAAAAGAAATTCAGATGGGCACGTCCTGATGGCAAGATAAGAAGTTGACATTATAGAAAACAGACATCAAACTCCTGCCAAGCTCATTTCAAAGGTAGAAATAGCTCAACAGAACCACTCACTGGTCAATAACATAAATGTTATCAAATGTGGACAATCAAGGGTACTTCTTTAACACGATCCATTGTGCTGGAAAAACAGGCTTCAGAGAAAGAGAAAGGGGCTTTTAAAACGCGCAAAGATGCATTTCAATACTTATGCCTTCTCTAAACACTGGAGTCTCACGTAGATATAATGTGCCAGTTACACTGTATCCCAGCAACATCTCTCACAAAGAGAAAGTATGTGATGCTGAGTAGGGCTTAGCTTAATGTTCAAATGTAAGTCAGGAGCTGCTCTCCCGCTGGGGAAACATGTTCAGAGAAACCTCATGTGAGGCCAGTGTGTAATGGCACTGGATTTCTTTCTACCGCATGAAAGAAGGAAGGGGAGCAGGAGGGTTTCATTCCTAAGCTTCACCCACTCACTTGTTTTTTACTCCTGAAGCTTCGGTGTAGCCATGGCTCCACACAGCTGGGGCTCCAGATGCATCTCCTGCCGAGGGCTGATCAATCTTGAAACAGCGGATATTACTAACAAGAGAAACAGAAGGGACAGGAACCAGTAAAACCAAACATGTGCTTGTTGCTCCCTTTATGGGAGAAATGAAAAACACTTGCTAAGCACTCTGTACTTACCATTTCTTACTGTGTTTAAAGTGTGTGAAATATATTTTTAAATATTTTATTTATTGATTTTTTTTTTAGATAGAGTGAGAGAGCAAGAGTGAGAGATTGGTTGTTCCTCAAATCTGTATGCTTTCATTGGTTGACTCTTGTATGTGGCCTGAGTGGGGATCAAGTCTGCAATCTTGGCATATCGGAAAGGTGCTCTAAGCAACTGAGCTACCGGGCCAGGGCCTAAAGTGTCTCAAATATTTATCAGCAACAAGAACTAGCTACTATTCATAATAAAAACAAAGGGTTAAATATCCAGAGCATGAAAATTAGTTTTTATCAGCATTTTATGTCAATTATTAGAGAATGTTGCATACACTGCACTAAGTGGCTGCTCCCTCCTGGGAATAAAAAGAACAGCTCTGAACCTTCGCGTGAGAAAAGGAAATTAAACTATCATATTAAACATGAACACCCAGATTTGAAAAGATGGAAACCCAAGTCACAATTATATTGTGTTTGGATGATGTGAGAGAATTCTGCAACATTCATCCTCAACACCAATTTCTGCTCACATCATGCCTTAAAATATTTCACAAAGATTATTGAGGACTTGCCATACCCTGAAACTTCCAATTCTTTCCTCACTAGCACAGCCATCCATACTAAGACTAATATAATAAAACGAGTGGCCCGGCACATGAAATCTGTGCACATTAAAAGGGAATTAGAGGAAATATTTTAATATTGCTATTTGCCCTTTCTTTATAATAAAAGTGTCAGAGATGAAAGAAAATTAGTAAAATGTATATGAAAATCTCCCTCCTGTCAGAGTTTGGGGCACGCTGCAGGACTCAGAGTCAAGTCCCTGCCCACCACCCGCATGCACTTCAAAAACGCAGAAGACCCAGACCTGGCCAGCGCCACCCCCATTGGGTGAGACCCAGACCCGGCCAACCCCATCTTGTCAAGCCCCTCTAGGCAGGGGGGTGCAGCCTCAAGTCCCCTGGCCCAGCACCAGGTGGGGATGCAGCCTCAGGTCCCCTGGCCTGGCGCCAGGGTGGAGGGTACAGCCTGAGGTTCCCTGTCAAGCCCTGCCGGGCAGAGCCCGCGGCCTAAGATCCCCCGTCAAGTTCCACCAGGGGAGGGGCACGGCCTGAGGTCTCTATCAAGCCCCACTGGGCGGGCTTGTGTGTGGCCTGAGATCCCCCGTCAAACCTTGCTGGGCGTCAAACCTTGCTGGGCGAGGGGCGCAGCCTGAGGACCTCCAGCCTGGCGCTGGGGCGGGGGTGCAGCCTGAGGTTCCCATCAAGCCCTGCCAGGCATGGGGCATGGCATGAGGGCCCCCATCAAGCCCCGCTAGGCAGGGGGCACAGCCTGAGGTCCCTCGCCCTGCCAGGCGCCTTGCAGCCTCAGGTCCCTGCTGTTTGGTCACGACTTTATGGCGTCCCAGCTAATTTGCATATTCCTCTACTGTTAGTTTAGATAACAAAGTAAATGAGACGTATTTCAATAAATTAGATGTTAACTACATATATTTAAATGGGAGACAAGCTGTTCCCTCACCTCCACTCTAATAGGCCATAATTGGTTCAACAGGACTCACACAGAAATACTAAAAGGGTAAACTCTCAAGTGGGGTTTATTAATAACCAGCCTACTGAAAGCAGTCAGTGCCCCCAAACAGGAAGTCACACAGATGTGAAGCAGGTTTTTGAAAAGCTGGTTGCCACATGGCAAAATAAATCCTTCCTACTTGTAAATTACCCATCCCCCCTTACTTAAACAGTATGTATAATCTCTTAACTTAAATAGCACCTAAACAGTTGACTCCAAAATTTTTAGTTATCTGTTGGCTCTCACTACACCTCTGCTACTTTTCTGAATTCTAGAGGAAAACTGAAGGCTCATTTCTAAAGACATTGTACTTTTTATAGATGGAATACAGAGACTTCAAAGAAATAATTCCATTTCCTAGCCTGATTATTAAAGAATACATAATCCTTAAACTCCCCCATAATCCTTTCCCGGGGAGCAGTGATTTCTCATTCTCCACCTAGCTGAGCACAGTGTGGCTGAGCAGCTGTCTGAAGTGACCTGAATGTTGACAATCGTAGATCTTTAAGTGAGCGTGAGACTACAGACTAGGAGCTGGAGTGCAGTCATACAGGAGAGTCACCAGAGGCACACCCTGGCTCATGTAGAACAAACACACCAACCCACTAAAAGTGCAAGTAATACATTAGTTATGGAGACTCTCCCAAGTTACTAAAAGGCCACCATCTTCTAGCTGTTAGAGAAGGTAACGTTTTTACATAAGAGTATTATGATTTCATTGTTATTTACTTAATACTAGTGGCCTGGTGCACGAAATTTGTGCACAAGGGGGGGGGGGAGTTCCCTCAGCTCAGCCTGCACCTTTTCCAATTAGGGACCCCTTAGGGAATGTCCGACTGCCAGTTTAGGGATCGGGCCTAAACCAGCAGTTGGACATCCCTCTTGCAATCTGGGACCGCTGGCTCCTAACCGCTCACCTGCCTGCAGGCCTGATCTTCCTAACTGCTCTCCCCTGCCAGCCTGATCATCCTAACTGCTCTCCCCTGCTGGCCTGATCACCCCTAACCACCTCTGCCTCAGCCCCGCCACCATGGCTTTGTCCGAAAGGACATCCGGAAAGTTGTCCGGAAGTTGTTCGGTCTAATTAGCATATTACCCTTTTATTAGTATAGATTTTTAAAAGATTATTATTTTGCTTTAACTTAGATGTTTAGAATATTTTAAAAATATATTTTTATTTATTTTGGAGAGGAAGGGAGAGGGAAAAATAGAAACATCAATGATGAGAGAATCATTGATCTGTTGCCTCCTGCACACTCCCCACCAGGGATTGAGCACACAGCCCTGGCATGTGCCCTGACCGGGAATCGAACTGTGACCTACTGGTACTTAGGTTGACGCTCAACCACTGAGCCATACGGGTCAGGCCCATATTTTATTATTTTTTTATTTTTTTTATTTTATTATTTTTAAATCTTAGAGCACACATGTGCTTCCCTACATGGCCCCTCCAGTGACATGCTCATTGTAGAGAACTTTAACAAGTAGGTTTTCTCTCATCCTAATATGTAAAAAGCCAGGGGCCGTCACGACCGAAACAACTGGACGGACAACAGGCTGTGTGGGGTGAAAGGCTGGCTGGGGGTTAGTGAGGGACAACCAAGTGACTGAACAGCAGGCTGTGTGGGGCAACCAGGCCGGCAGGCGGGTTAGTGAGAGATGACTAAATGACTAAACAGCAGGCTGCATGGGGCGACCAGGCCGGCAGGATGGGTGTTGGGGGTGACCAGGCTGATGGTGGTGGGGCAGTGAGGGGCGACCAGGCTGGCAAGCGGGGGCAGTTGGGGATGACCAGGCCGGCCCAGGGGGGCATTTGGGGGAGACTAGGCTGGCAAAGGGGGACAGTTGGGGGCAATCAGGCAGGTGAGCAGTTAGGAGCCAGTGGTCCAGGATTGTGAGAGGGATGTCTGACTGCCAGTTTAGGCCTGATTCCCCCCACCCCCCAAACCAGCAGTCAGACATCCCCTAAGGGGTCCCGGATTGGAGAGGGTGCAGGCTGGGCTGAGGGGGACCCTCTGTCCCCCGTGCACAAATTTCGTGCACCGAGCCTCTAGTCTATATATATATATATATATATATATATATATATATATATATATCTAAGTGACTGTTAGGACCAGACGACCGGCCAGTAGCTATGACGCACACTGACCACCAGGGGGCAGAAGCTCAATGCAGGAGCTGCCTCCTGGTGGTCAGTGCACTCCCATGGCCAACCTCCCGTGGTCCCTCCCCGCAGTCAGCCAGGTGGTTAGTGTGCTTCCACAGCCAACCTCCCGCAGCTGGCCAACCTCCTGTGGTCCCGCCCCCTGACCAGCCAGCCAGCCCCTATTGGCCCAATTGGGACTGGGCGAGATGCCCCAATCGACCCCAATCACCAGCCAGGCTGAGGGACCCCACCCATGCATGAATTCGTGCACCAGACCTCTAGTGTATATATAATAGCATGTCATCTGTCTGTCTACCTATCTACCTACCTACCTACCTACATTCCTACCTATCTATAGCTTTGCATCTTTTTTTCTGATTAAATCATGGACATTTTTCATTATTTTACATTGATGATAAATATAATTAGAAATATCTTGATGACTATTCTGCACCCAAAAATAAACACATTTCTGATTATTTGTTAGAATAATTTTTTTTCCAGATAAAACCTTGGTCTCAGTATGGGAATATTTTGAGAAGCTTGATACACAGGGCCAGTAGATTTTAGGAAAAGTTATATCCATTTATAGTCACAATGAAGCACCAATTAGAGGGAGAAAATCATTATCCTTTAAATATTTAATATTTCCTTGATGTACTAGTAATGTTGAACATGATCTTTTCATGTAACTGTCTGTATTTCTTTTGTTAAACGTTTATGTCCTTCACTTATTTTTTTTAGTGCTTTTCTTACTGACTTATAAGAACATTTTCTATTAAATATTAATTCTTTGCCAATGTCCTTAGTTTGTCATTACTTTTAGATTTAATCACGATAGCTTTTAGAATAGACATTTAAACCTTTTATGCATAGAAAGTATTATATATAAACTAGAGGCCCAGTGTACGAAAATTCATGCACGAGAGTAGGGGGGAATCCCTCAGCCCAGCCTGCGCCCTCTCACAGTCCTGGAGTCCTCAGGGGATGTCCTACTGATGGCAGTCCGGCCTCTCTCTGCGGGAGGCGACCGGGCCTACCAATTAGGAGACGGCACTGCCCCCATCACCCTGCCGCTGTCGCCCAGCCTCCCTCTGCGGGAGGCAACTGGATGGGCCAATCAGGGGATGGTACCAGACCCCCATTGCCCCTCCACTGCTGCTGCTGGTCGCTGCCACCCCACATCGCCAATCCCTCCCTCTGCCAGCTGGCATGCGCCTTGGCTGGCCTGGCGCTGCCTGCTCACCGGCCCCGCCCCCTGCTGACTGGTTGTTCTGCTGTTTGGTTGATTTGCATATTACGCTTTTATTATATAGGATATACATAACATAAACATAAAATCCAATCTACATATATTATAGATTTCTCTTCCTGTGGTCCCCCTCTCCACCCTTTTTGGCTAAAAAGTCCTTTTCTGGCTTGTGAATATATTCATATAATTTCTTCTTACTTTAAAAAATTATTTTATTTTATAGGTTTAATTTAGCTGGAATTTATTTTGGTATGAGATAAGAATTCAACTTTTATTTTTCTCCAAACAGCTAGTTGCAGTTATTAGCAAATTTTGATGCAATTATTTTTAATACAAAATATCATATTATATGGACTCTCATTCTGAGAAGTCCTTGGAGAGCATGTTGGCCATCCTCCCCATCCTAGAGAGGAGAAAACTAAGGTCTGGACAGACTGAGGGATTTGGGCCGAGGCTTCCCATACTGTTTGATGAACAGTAGAGAGAGTCTAGGTCTCTGCGGCTTCCTGAGGACACTACTTAGGCAGTATTCTTCAATTATATATTGAAATCAATGTGCTCATTCAGGACTTAAAATATCAACAAAGAGGCATTGATTAGGCCAATGCATCTAGGAATCACCTTAAATGCTTTTCAAATTTTAGTTTGCACTAAAGGTTAGGACAGATTAATGGACCAAAATTCTACTTTCAAAATTCTACCCTTTTTTTATTTTTTCCTAAGATAACAGAGGATGACTTTCAGCAACAGATGTTACAACAGGGTTTAAGCATATAAGGCATACATAATGACTGATAGCTGTCACTGTCTAAGACTGTTATTTTAAGATACATAGCAAAAAAGTCCAAAAATTCAGAAAAGTTTAAAGAAGAAAATTAAGACCACCCATAATCCTATTATCCCAAGAATAACACTATTTTAACATTTTTTTCTACCCTTTGAGGCATTTTTCTAGGTGTGCCTGAGCACACACATGACCACCCAATGCACAGAGATTTATTTTTACAAAAAGTGGAATTATATTATACAAACTTCTTCTTTAACTTTCTTTTCCCTTAACATTATACTGTGGAGACCTCGCAAATTAGTAATATAACTGCACATAATTTTTAATGGCTGTATAATATTTAACTGTGGAGCATAATTCATTTAATTCTATTGATATTTAGAGCTCTGAGATAACATTCCTATAAAGACATCTTTTCTAATGAGGTTACCTTTTTAGTATTTTACATAGCAAGCTTGAACCTATGATTCTCCATCAACTTCAAGAATGAGACAGTAGCTATGAACTCTTTCCCAAAACACGAATAGAACGTCACAGGATCTAATTATCCCACACTCCCAGTTTTGTTTAAATAATCTAAATTGTAATTTTCCCACATGATTCCTCTCTCAAAATCCTACAGAAACATCTGCACTACACATCACCCATGTTGTCAGTAACCAAGATGGAAGTTCATGTCTTGGTCATTTGTTGTTCTCACCTTTGTCTTTATTTACCATTTTCTTCTTTGTATTCAGTGTTCTTGTTCCTTTTTGTTTGGGGTGGGATTTGTTTGTTTTTAAATTTCTGGAAGGACACTTGCGTGTCCAACTATTAGAATTTTTTGGCCCTCCATTTTGGTGAACTACAGACTTTCAAATGACTTCAAATGAGTGAAGATGCCACTAGGATGTGAGTAGGTGCGAGACGGATGTTCTTACTCGGGTATAAGCCTGTTGTCAGTGCTTCATGAAACACTTACTTCAGCAGTTCCAGGGTTTTGTGATCGAGAGCCAGCCGGGGGTTTCCAGTCAGGTCTAGTTCTTGCAATTTTGGAGGCAGATTTTCTGGTAAAGTGACTTCGCTTAGCTCGTTACAGCTCAGGTCCACACACTGAAGAAATAAGTGGGAACAAGGAGAGGGTAAGGTGGTTCGGAGCTCCTGTGCCTCCCAGCGGAATCAGCCTAACCATTTGCTACACTCGCTGCTCAAATGCAGAAAAGTTTGGTGGCCACTCTGCCACAGACACTGGAAACAGGTTTTGTTAAATGCAGTTTAAATTTTTACTCTCTTTGAATAATGCAAAAAAATCCATGCTCTTTCTTCTCCCCATCTTTATTCTTCAAAGTTTTCTGTACATTTAAAAATTAAGAGTTAACTGAAATATCCTCAGGATACTTTTTCTTATTGCTGACAAAAATCTCTGCACCTGTTGTGAACATGAGGTAGTTACAACATCAAAATGGAACTTCTTAAAACAAACAAAAAACCATGCAAATGGGGAAAAAGCAGGGAACAAATACTCAGAATGATAAGATCTTCAAAAGAAGCTCAGTAAGATATCAGTAAAAGACAGACTAGCACATGGGCCTGTCTACTATATGCAATAGAAAAGGGCAGGAATTAAATATGGATCCTGCCCTTCGGGCACTGAACACCTGGACCCTCCCAGCAACTCCCGCCTAATCTCATGAGAAAACAAGCAGAAGGATCAGCATATTGATTAGAGTAGAAATTCTGTGTTATCTGTGAATGGGAATAAGGCCTCCTTTCTCATAAAGTCAGTGGAAGGCTTAAATGAGGTGAGCCCTAACACCAGGGGGAGCAGGGAACCAGGGCAGAAGGCTCGCATGCACAGGCCAGAATGAGAGTAACTGGTAAGTTTTCTGGATAAGAGAATGTGGACCCCAAATTCAGCAGGATGAAGTGGAAAGCATTCAGTTATCTGGCTTGAGCTGGCACCTGACAATAATTTTATTTTTATTTTTAAGTCTTTATTTTAGAAAGTATTACATATGTACCCCATTTCCCCCCACTGACTCCTTCTAGCCGGCCCCCACCCCACGCCTTCCCCACACTATTGTTTTCCTGTGTCCATGGGTTATGCATATATAGTATATCCATACGAGTTCTTCGGTTGATCTCCTCCCAGCCACAACCCACACCTACCTTTTCTCTGAGATTTGTAAGTCTGTTCCATGCTTCTATGTCTCTAGACCTATTTTGTTTATCAGTTTATTTTGTTCATTAGGTTACACATATAAGTGAAATCATGGTATTTGTCTTTCTCTGACAGGATTATTTTGCTTAGCATAATACTCTCCAGGTCCCTCCATGTTATCTTAAAGAGTAAGAGGTCCTTCTTTTTCACTGCTGCATAATATTCCCTGGTGTAAATGTACCTCAGCCTATTAAAAAACCTTGATAGTTTGAAAGCAAATTGTATTCAATAATTTTGGAATCCTCAAAAGTGGACAAAATCATAGTTATTTGGAAAAATTCTTAAAAGAACTTAAATCTATAATGGATTGGGGAGAGCTATAGACTAGGTAAAATGAGAACCTATATTTTTGAAAAAATGTGTTTTTAACTGATAATACAATGTTTCACACAAATTGTTTCATACTCTTGCTCCCAAACTGCAGCAATGCTATAAAATTATATTATAATCTTAGGTAATTACTTTTTAATACAAGAGCTTTATGACCCCATTACAAAAGGTTGGACAAACAGAAAAGCTTAGAAAACTTGCCCTTAAATTTACCACCTTAACACTACCAGTGTTAGCATTCTATTTTTTTTCTTATTGGCTTATTATTAATATAAAAAACTTTAAAATATCATAAATGTAGGTATCATTTCATTACATTTCAATTATTCCATATTTTCACTCCCAACACCTTTAACAGCCTTAATAATTTCAGTTAAGTACAATATTTCACATAATCAAAACATTCATAATAGAAAAATGGTCATCTCCTTTTTGTTTTATTTTCCAACTAGGGGCCCTGTGCACGAAATTCGTGCACTGGGTGTGTGTGTGGGGGGGAGTGTCCCTCAGCCCAGCCTGCCCCCTCTCACATACTGGGAGCCCTCAGGCGTTGACCCCCATCACCCTCCAATCGCAGGATCGGCCCCTTGCCCAGGCCTGACGCCTCTGACAGAGGCGTCAGACCTGGGCAGGGGACCCTCATTTCCCCCCATCACTGGTTCTGGGCCCAGCCCAGGACTGATGCCTCTGGCCCAGGCGTCAGGCCTGGGCAGGGGACCCCCAGACCCCTCCGATTGCTGGCTCTGCCCCTTGCCCAGGCCTGATGCCTCGGCCAGAGGCGTAGACCCCCATCACCCTCCGATCGCCAGATTGGCCCCTTGCCCAGGCCTGATGCCTCTGCCAGAGGTGTCAGGCTTGGACAGGGGGTCCCCATCTCCCCCCGATCACTGGCTCTGGTCCCCGCCCAGGCCTGAGGCCTCTGGCCCAGGAATCATGCCTGGGCAGGAGACCCCCATCTCCCTCTGATCGCTTGCTCCACCCCCCGCCCAAGCCTGATGCCTCTGACCCAGGCTTCAGGCCTGGGCAAGGGGACCTTCATATCCCCCCAATCCCCGGCTCCGCCCCCCACCCAGGCCTGATGCCTCTGGCCCAGACATCAGGCCTGGGCAGGGGACCCCCAGCCCCCCGCCCAGGCCTGATGCCTCGGCCAGAGGAGTTGACCCTCATCACCCTCCAATCACCAATCACCGGATCGGCCCCTTGACCAGGCCTGAGGCCTCCGGCAGAGGTGTCAGGCCTGGGCAGGGGACCCCCAGCTCCCCGCGGTTGCAGGCTCCACCCCTGCCCAGGCCTAACGCCTCTGGCCTAGGCATCTGGCCTGGGCAGCGGGGACCCGCAGTGGCAGTGGCCCCGCGATCGTGGGCTTCGCTTTAGGCCCAGGCAAGGGACCCCTAGCTCCTGGGACTGCCAGCTTCGACTGTGCCCAGCTCCCATTGCTGGCTCCACCCCTACTTCCTGCTATCACTGGCCAGGGCTGTAAAGGCGCCTGATTCTCCGGGGCCGCCTTTGCCCTGCCCCCCAGCTCTTAGCCCCCCCCTGGGTTTCGGATCACTGTCAGTGGCAGGGGGCTTCTTCCTGCTTTCCCTTTGGCCTCCCTGCATTGTGCCTACATATGCAAATTAGCCGCCATCTTGCTGGCAGTTAACTGCCAATCTTAGTTGGCAGTTAACTGCCAATCTTAGTTGGCAGTTAATTTGCATATAGCCCTGATTAGCCAATGAAAAGGGTAGCGCCGTACGCCAATTACCATTTTTCTCTTTTATTAGTGTAGATTATAAATAATGGTTGCATGAATAGTCAACTGGACTTTAATGAAAAATTTATAATACTGGTTAATAATGGTTTATTCTGCCAGTAGAGTCGGAATACATCACAGATAAGACAACAAATGGTATAAATATAATCTGCTGGGTAATTTCGAAACCTGAGCTTAAGGGCTGGCAGGTGTGGGTAGCTCACAACATATGTGGTTGACAGAAATAAATTCAGAGGTCAGGGCATGGATTATGGGAAAAGATTCCCATAATCTAAAAAGGCATTTTAGAACATTACAAATTTTATAAAATTGGTTAGCAATGTTTTATAATGTGATCTAAGGTTTTAAACTTTCAGAGTTCTGTCAATGTAAGATTGCTCATTCTTATATTACCAAATTATAAAATGAGTTCACTAGAGTATTTATTTACAAAGATGATAACTGGCTGTGGAAAGCAGACCTTCTTAGAGATGTTACTTATATAACCCCGCCCAGGCCCATTTGGTCACCAAGTCTTTAATTCACTGCAGCCAGTTCCCTTCTGAGTCCTTCATTATCCTGTCCATCACATTCCCCTGGAGGACTTTGACCCTCCCTAGCTTTGCCTTCAGTTTCCCTTCCCTCTGACCCTCTCCACAATGCTGTCATCAGGGTGATACTCTGATGACATTTATTCCATCTGGTCACACTCCAGTTTCACACTCCTCCTGCCCTTCAATCTGCCACCAAACTCCTCAGGATGTCAAAGAAGGCACACGTCAACCAGGTAAATGTATAAAAACCACTGTCGTAAAAAAATTATGCATGTTATTTATAGTATCTTCAAATGTCTGTTATATCAAGTTTATATTAGGGAGTGCCTGAAAAGTGAGGAATGGCTAAGTAGGACAGCTTTAGTTCCTTATTAGGAGACTAGAATATGCTCCAAAGTCTATAACCACTGAGTTATTTTTTATTAAGCATAAAACTGAGGATAAGCAGAAATTCTAAGATGCAAATGAAAAGCTACATTTTATATCTATAAGGAATTCCTACTTTTGCACCAACGCACATACAAACACATACACACACACACACACACATAAAAACCTGTTAGATGACTCATCCCAGTGAACAGATTTCACCCCATTAAGTCTACCTGACTCCGGAATCACACCAATTGCTGCCTTCATTTACATATATCAGTTCCTGTTTCAGCACCTCAGTTTCCTAACCTATCAAATGGGAATATCTGTTCTATCCCATTTCATTAAACTGAAATGAATATTTGGTGACCTATTCAGGGAATGATTATGAGTTGGGTGCTGTGGTGGTGAATGCTACTTAATTAGGGGAGCTGGTGGGGAGGGGTACACTGGCACCATTAAGTTTCTCAGACTGCTATCACACCCCATTCAGTCTCTGAGCCTGGAAATAAGTAGGAAAATAGATTAGGCAGATGGGAAACCTTCAGTGGCTATGTGGCTGGCCTCATGCCATGCAGTTGGTAAGGGCTGGAATACAATTTCCCAATCCCAGTCCAGCGGTTTGGTTTCTGCTTATTTTTCCCTTCTGCTGACTCAATAGTTTAGCTCAGTGGTTAGAAAGGATGGGGCAAAGACAACTGAGTCTCCATGCTGAGGAAGTCAATGGTGCAAATGCCCGAATGAGTGAATGAGAGGCACAATTCTCTCTTTGGACACCACAGTAGATGGGCTGAAACCACACACCTTGATTTCTGGGAGCTGCATAACTTCGGGAAAGACCTCGATGCAGTTGGAGTGGGCGATCACGGTGTGCATGCGCCGGCAGTTTGTGATGGTTGTTGGGATGGCTTTCAATTTGTTCCCACTGATATCAACTTCTTCAAGTTCCTCCAGTTTCGCCATTTTACTAAAACAAGAAAAAATCCATGTACAGGGAGTCATAATTATAGGGCAAGCTAAAAAGAAAATAATACATAATGAAAATCAAAGGTGGAATTTACTATGACTTTAAAGATTCTTTAAAGATTCACTTGTAATAGTCATTTTAACAAATAAGACTATCTTTTCACTATTGTTTTTTGAGTATCAAATTATTTTAACATCTCCTTTCCTACTATAAAACAAAACTACTAACTTAAACTCTTCAAATTAGCAACAAGAAGGAAAATAGATATTCTTTTCCTCTGAAAACTGTGTGTGAATTAAGTTATCCTGACAACAATCACCTTGCTATGCAGTTTAGTCTAAAAGCTAATGAAAATCCTGCTCAAATAGGTCAAAAGTTAGCATTAATCCCATATCAGTACTTTCAAAGAGCGTAGTTGGAGAGTCTGATTTCCTTTGTATCAGCACTGAAAATGCAAGGGGTGCAAGGAAAAAGAGGATTATAACTCCTATGAAAGTATGTTTTCTCCTAAAACCAAACTCCCCAATTCCCGACATCACCCTGAGGACAGGTGCTGGTGAGGTGTGGGTGGGGGGTGGGTGATGCTGAAAGGTCATCTGCATCATCTCTTCACTTGCTGGCAGGACCCAAACTTAAACTGTGCCCCAAAGAAATTTCTCTCAACTCCTCCCAAACACTCACAAAGAAGGACTCTCTCTGATCTTACCTTAATAACGTGTCCTAATGTAATCTAACACTTTTGTTTAACTATATCTTTTATTGTTCAATCTTGATCTATAATTAATCTTAATATTAATCAATAATTACAGTAACCAAAACAAAGAAAAATTTCTGAGTTAGTAGGTCCTGCATTTTCTGTAAATGAGGAGGAAAAACCCCTCCACCTCCACAGTCTTATGATACACAGGCCACCTGACACTCAGCCATTCCTCCCCTTTTCTACCACTGATGATGCTGGTTTCCAAGAAGCTCAGGATTCCCAGTGAGTGGAACTCAAATCTGTAATGTGAATCATTTAGTTTACAGCTATCGGTATCTTCTCTGCTTGCTGTGGTTTTATTTGTCACAATAAACCTTTAAAAATTTTAGCAAGAAACCCATTATTACTTTTCTTTCTGTCATCTCTCACATATAAAAGTTATCTTATCTGCTTACCTTGAAAAAAAAATACATGCCTAAGATACATAAGAACTAAGTTTTTGTCTACTGAAACCCAATCTTTCAATCTCATCAATACCCAACTGGATATGCTACAAACAACATTACAGATGCAGACTGCGAAGTAATCCATTTACATTAGCCCAAATTTGGAAGACTATTATTTGGATATGCTATCATCATATTTTGAAAAGCAATGTGGAGAAATCAATGGGTAACGGGCATGAAAAATGACTCAAAAGTTAGCAATCGGGCCCAAGAAAGGAGAAGTTACAGAAGTTAACATGGAAAGAAGGTGGTCATGAACGCCTTGACCATGGAGTACGTTCTTTAATTCAGCATCCATCCGTGGAGTCTACCCTAGGCCAGACCTCGTGTGAGACAGGAGGCTCACGGAGACAAGTAAGTCCCAGTCCTGTCTTGTAGAGCAGCTGCTGTGCCACATCACAAGCCCCAGGGAGACAGAAATGATGCCAAGGTGCGTTTTGATGGAATGCATAAAAAACTCTCTGTACTCTGGCTGATTACAACTGACATGGTTCCCTGGGGAACACCCGCAGAATCTGAGTTTGATAATCATTTCTCAGGCAGGGCTTGGATATTCACCAACTGAAATAGGACGATAAGCCCTTTCAGATGTATTATCTTATGTGATTACTATGTTTTCATCCCAAAATATCATCTCCTCATTCCACAGTAAAGTACAGAGAAGTTAAAAAAAATTGAATCATTAACATCAAGTGAAGGGAAAACCTACAGAAATAAATATATACTACAAAAACAAAACACAGAGCAATACTTAAAGTCCATGCCTATTTGGGCCTTCCTCCTTCAGTAGGGTTTACACAAACAGGTAGTCCTGAGGGCAGCAGAGGGAAGTTGTGCCAGTATTTTGCTTTGGCACAGGCTCAGTGGCAGTTAGCAGAATACCAGAGAGGTTAATGTTTGCTCCTTTGATGTGTGGGTATGTGTTCTAAGTCTCAACTTGTGTGATGGATGGATGCCAATGAAGTGGACATGGACGGGGAGTGAATCCCTCAGGGCAGGCTCAGCGTGTGGATTCCCGCAGAGCTAGACACAATGCCATTGCTCATAAAACAGAAATCAACACCAAAATATTATTAGAAACAGAATCTTCTGAGGGCCAGACATCCTTCGTAATCTCCCACAGTTTCTATGGTTGCACAAGCCACCACGGCTACCTATACCATAAGCAAAAACACAAAAACTGGTAGCTAATTGATGTCCGAATTACAAACCACCATATTAGGTTAAGTTTTCCAAGATTTGGTTAAAAAGAAGCTAAAGAAAAAAATACATATGCTAAATAACATATCTTATTTCAAAACCATAAGAATGTTCTAGTGATTGGGTCTGTGGATATATTCATATTAGAAAAACCGACACATTTCTCTTTAGGAGAACGCTGATCGTGGCTTATATAAAAGACAACGGTGAAGATGAGTCAGGGAGAAACAAGCTTTACGTCATCTGGGAAATGACTGCTTTCGCCTTTCCATCTGTGACTTGATTTTCAGAAACACAGTGAAAAGCATCCCTCGTTGGGCTTCTCTTACCTGGCTGGGAAGCTCTGAAGGCGGTTGTAGGCCACGTGCAGGATCTTCAGGTGGGGGTGTCCTGTTAACAAGGGCACACACTTGTCCGTGAGGTTGTTGTTTGTCAAATACAACTCCTGTAAGATGCTGCTCGTCTCTTCGGAAAACGTGGCTGCAGGAAGGGTTTCCAGTTTGTTGGCAGATGCATTCAGGAATCTCAGGCTACAAGGACAAAATGCAACAAAATCCCAATGATAAGCCAGAGTTCTAGTCTGGAATCCTCAAAAAGCCCAATTTTCTGATGGATACCTCGCATATTAGAAACTGGGTTTAGAAATGGGAATTTAAAGACAGGACCTGGAATTCGCAGGCATCTGGATACCTGACACCCCTGTCTACGATGAACACAATATCTATCTATGTGTCTTAAATACAAAGAGCGAGAAATTGATTCTTATGGGAGCACAAAAGGTGACCGAAGTGACTAATTTTATAGCTGATTGGGGAGTGGGAGAGTGATAAATATTTTGTCTTTAGGAAGAGAAAAATAATTGCCTTTTTAAAAAAGAGTTCTTATAGTAATAAAACAATTGGATATTAGATCACAACCCAACTAAAGCACATAGTGACTAAGCCCTGTCAGTATGTTGTCAAAACCACATTTTACTGACAGGTTCACAACTGCAGGAGCTGATTTGCTCTGATGAAGGAACACTATAAAGCTGGAGAAATGAAGAACTACAACTTCATGATCAACAGGACAAATCTCGCAAAAGTAATGTGAAGTGAAAGAAGCCAGAGAACAGAGGATACACCGTGCAAGTCCCTAACAACAGGCAGGTATCAGAAGTCAGGGAAAAGGAAGCAGTGTCTAGGAGAAGACTGGTTTTTCCAACAGGATGACGTCTGGTTCTCGATTGGGGTGCTAGTTACAGGAGTGCACTCACTTTGATAAAATTCATCATGTGGTACACTTATGATCTGTCCTCTTTTCTGTAATTATCTTATTATTCAAAAATTTTACATTAAGAACAAATAAATATCTAAATATGCAACTGGTTATCCAAATAACAGAGTGAACAATGGTTAAAATATGAAGAATGTTTTTATACCTAAGATAACTAATATTGTCAAACAGTAATCCTAGAGTTATTGTGAGACACAGATAAATGCAAAATGCAAAGCTGCAGAACTGAGACAGAATCCTTGCTGTGACAAGGTTCCAAACCATTTGGCAGGGAAGGGAAGGACAGAGCAGGAACTATGTGCAGCTCACGAGTCAGACAAACCCCTGCTTCACTTCATAATGGATCTCCATGATGCATGCTCCAGGATGAAGCTGCAGCCACCGGAACATGGAGCGTGTTCAGCCCACAGGACTCACCTGCTATAGTGCAAGGTCAAAGCTGCCCTGCCTCCACTTAGAACTACTGTGTTAGTGAACCTCCATTTTCTCATTTCAAAATCACTTGGGTCTTAAACAGTCAGCACTCAATTCAGGACTATTCTACCATATCTTTGGAAAAAAGAATAACATCTTTCTTAAAATAAAAAAAAGAAAAGAAAAGAAAAATGGAATACCAGGTACAGTTATTTTTAATCTTGGATAAAAAGAAGGCTTTGCATTCAGGAGTCATCACCAGGATTGTCATTCCAAACTCTCAACCCACTAATTTAATACTCCCCAATTTTGCAACCGCACATGCTTACACACACACACACACACACACACACACACACACACACCCAACTACTTATCTGAGGAAAAGCAGCTTCCCCAAAATAGAACATTTTCCATTAAAGAAACACGTATTCTGTTGACTTTTTTTTTTTTAAAGGGAAGTTAGAAAAGGGCTGTAGAGACCATAAATAGTCATGGGAAATTATAGTCATGTGTGCTGCAGAGAGGAAAATAAAGGTCATTCATGCCGCTCTGAAATGGTTTTGAACTAGGAAGGAAACCAGTGTCAGCACCATAGTTCTTTAAAGCATCTATGAGTATCTCTTTTTTATTTTATTTAGTTATTTTTTTAGTATCTCCTTAGGTCCCATTTGTAGCACCTGACTTAAATGCCTTGTTAGTAATTTCTTCAGTGCAGAATTAGGAAAAATTAAAATGCACTGCTCTAAAATAACATGGACTGAGGTTGGCCAGGAAACTATCTGACAATCTCACTAAAACACAATTCTCCAGGAAATATGTAGTTATAGATGCAGGCAAAGAAAAGAGAGAAATTAATTCATAAAAATGTTTGCACACATTTAGACCAAAAGAAGAGGGAACATCGTTTGAAAGGAAAAAAATTGACAAGTGAATGCTCATTTAGAAAGCTGCAGAGGGGACTTGGGAAACTGTTCGCGCCATCTGAAAGAAGGCGAGACAGTGATTTCCAAAAACGTGTTCTCTCATCTTGCTGAAATCCGCCTGTACTGAAGGAGCTATATACTCTTTACGGGAAATTAAGGGGGGAGGGAATTAAATCCCACACCCTACCCCTCCAGGAAATAAAACTAAGTTGAAACTACACTGGCCGGTTCCAAAGAATTTCATTTGTGTGAATAAAGCCAGACTGAGTCACCTTGTTAGTCAATGGGCAGAGAGCAAACAATTGGATTAAAAAGACGTCTTATTATAATGGTCTCAGGAAATTAAATTCAGTACCCACCCTCTTAAATATAAAAAACTTGTCCCACAACCTCACAACGTTTTAGGATACAAATTAAATTGGTTTAATGTAGGTGTTGTATTTCCACCAGAATGAGCAACTACTTTAATTTTGCAAAATTTAACAGTTTTACTCAGTAAAGATGGTATATAACCCCACCCCCTGCTTTCTGCTAAATTCCTAAAGCACTGAGTTTGGCCTCAACCTCAATAGGATGTGACAACCTCATCAAGCTTCTTCCTTATAGATTTCTGCATAAAATATTGTTTAATGTGCCAACACATGTTTCACCCATTCAACCTTCCTTACTATGCAACCCTCCTCTACTAATTAGAAAAAAAGCAGTAACATCACTGCTTTCTTTTCATTTGTAAGGTGCTTTGTAGAGACTACAGCTGGTTCCTATTTTCTATGTCATTCGATTCTCCCATCATCCTAGAGATGCCCCCCTCATATTTCACAGAAGACAGAAACTGAAGCTGAGAAAAGTCAAATTACTTGGCAATGGTTAAATAGTAATTAGTGGCAGAGCCAGAAATAAAACACAGATCTCGTCAATCTTAAGAGTCCACTATTCCCTAACAGATCTCTCTAAATTTCAAAACAAAAATAATAATAATAAAACATTTTTCCTGAGGACATTTTCATAGGCCCTTCTCTCCAAAAAAAGCTGGAGGTCAAGCCGGGCACCTGCTGGACAGCAGGAAGACCACATGTACACAGCACTTTAAACTGAATGCTTAAAATAACTCAATAACTAGCACAGTACTCAAAAACTTTCCTTAGCAGAAATGCAAAAGTTGTAGGAAAAAGACACCATGTATGGCCCCTACCCTAAAGTATTTGGAAAGCTGCCCACACCAGCAGTGAAATGAGTCCACTTCCTGCTTCTTGAGCAATTGCTATGTTCTTCTTTGGCACATTCTGTCCATCTTTCTGGCTCATCTAATTTTTGCTTTGTTTTGTTTTAAATTGCTTTTCAGTATTTTCCAGCGTACCTTTAAACATTACAGCCAAGCTGTTCTTGAGATAAAGCACAGGATTTGGAATCACAACAGGTTTACCTATTTGTAGGAATACCAGACAGTATGCATTTAAATATTTTTCCTGGATATCAGTACTGGGACTTGTAGTCTATTAAAAATGCAAAAGGTTAAGACTCTAAGCCCAGCAAACCTCTCCTACTTTTAGACAACCCCCTGACTTTTGGCCCCAAAATGTTCCAAAAGTGTCAACAAAACAATCTATATTCCTTGTCATCTTTACAACACAGAACGTTTGACTATTTCATACATCTTCATAAGGCTGGTAGCTCATAAAGGAAGAGCTTTCAAATTTTTTATGATGGTGACCAAGTGTACAAAATACATTTTACATGACCATCCAGCACAGTACACATGCAAAATACAAAATACATATGTGTAACTGAAACAAAAGTTTCAT
The DNA here is from genome assembly GCF_014108235.1 of Myotis myotis. Taxonomy (NCBI): domain Eukaryota; kingdom Metazoa; phylum Chordata; class Mammalia; order Chiroptera; family Vespertilionidae; genus Myotis; species Myotis myotis. The sequence continues at coordinate 49,790,955 of NW_023416401.1, forward strand.
GAAGCCATATTTAATCTTACTTTTACACTAGTATTTTCTTTTTTTTTTTAAATATATTTTATTGATTTTTTTACAGAGAGGAAGGGAGATAGTTAGAAACATCGATGAGAAACATCGATCAGCTGCCTCCTGCACATCTCCCACTGGGGATGTGCCCGCAACCCAGGTACATGCCCTTGACCGGAATCGAACCTGGGACCCTTGAGTTTGCAGGCCGACGCTCTATCCACTGAGCCAAACCGGTTTTGGCTACACTAGTATTTTCTATCCTATTTAATTTTTAAGTGCTGATAGAAATTCACTAAATCAATGTTATACCCCGCTAATCAGTTTGAAAAAAAACAACCACACAATTATTAATTGCCTAGCAACATCACCTAATAGTGGGGATTGCAAGTGAAGGAAAAGTGCATACAAGTCCAATGGAATTCACACACTTATTTTGGAAGGTCTGAAAATCTGCCTGGCTTGGGTAATAAAGATCATAAGCCTCTAACATAAAGGAACAAAAGTTATATAGATATAAAAATTGTTAAAGAACTCAAAACGAATTTTAAAAATTAAATATAATTAATTACTCCACACTGATGCAATACTTTAAATTAATGTACAGACCTTATCCTAATTTCATTAATGATCCCACTGATGTGCTCTATCTGGACGGGGATCCAATCCAGAATCCCACTTGCATTTCATTATCATGCCCTCTTAGTCTCCTCCTCTAATCAACCTTATCTGTCTCAAATGACCTTGACATTTTTGAAAAGTATCAGACAATTATTTTGTAGAATATCTTTCCATTTAGGTTTTCTCTTCATTAGTATACAGGGATGCACTTTGGCAAAAGCACACAGAAATTATATTGTGCCCTCCTATCAGAAGATACATGATTCTCAACTTCAGCCCCCAGATATTCTTAAGTAGGTCAGAGGAGGGCCTCGAAATCTACAGAATTAAAAATTCTGATGAGTGGCCAGTTGAGTCCGTGGAACTGAGATAAGGGCCAGGAACCTGCATGTTTAATAAGTACTTAAGGGGATTCTAAAGACACACTTTGAGAAAAACTGTTTTATTTCACTATGGCTCTTAAAACAGAACTTCACAAGACAGTTTTCCTCACTTAAAAAAAAAGTGTAGGCAACCTAGCTCTTCAAAATGCCAGAAGTATCAGTCTTTGCCAAAAGGCACCAGTTGTCATGGTCAATCGATAGGCCCCTTGATATTTACACATGTTTTGTCTGAGTCACTAAAACTTATGGTCTGTAATGTGACTAATACTCTGGAGATATTTATTAATTACCATGTTCTTCATTTGTACATACACTCCGCTCATTCCTACCCCCGAAAATGCCTTATACTGTTCTAACCAGGGATACAAACAGACCCTAATGTCCACCCACAACAGGAATCTATAACTTGCCTTTAAAGGGTCCATTGTGGCTTTGTTAATTTGAGTGATCTCATCAGGAGCAGCTCTCTGGCTATTAAATGAGTGTGCAGATTCAAGATGGACAGGAAGCCAGGCATGGCAAGATTTCAGGAAGAACAGAAGGATGGCAATACCTCATCCATCCACTCTAGTGACCTATGGGGAATATCAGCCCCCACTTTTGCCCATCTGTTGATGAAAACTATTTGTAATTCTTTTGGGGGTTTCCATCAAGAAAATCCTCAACTCTAAGCAAAAAGAGGTAAGAAGAGAGCTTTAGGCCAGTAAAATCCAGATTAGAATATTTACCAGTTCACCAATAAAACTAAAGCCCGATCTATCCTAGAATCAAAATCACCATCAATTTTTGAACAACATATGGTCCATCATATTTCCAATCTATCTATAGTTTTTAAGCTGCCAGTGAAAAGCAAATAAAAATAAACAAAACTCAAAAATGAACATGGAGAGAAAACGTATAAACTGAATTCCTGATTCAATTCATAGAAATTTAAATAAAATTGGTCTAAAGTTTTTGGAGGAGCTAGAGATGTGAGTAAATGTCATCTAATTTAGAGTAGAGTCCCCTTTCCTATTTGGTTACCAAACACCTTCCTGCTACCAGGTAAAGCGCATTAACATACTAGTGTACCATTTTAAACGTGTAGTATTCAACAAACATGCCATGGAATTAAACCAATATATTAGTGTTAGCAGCCAAGATTTGGAGTAAAGAAAAACTTCCAAGAGTCTTTTGCTGTGTCCAACAATGCATGTTTCTCTGACAGTTCTCTTGAGATTTCCAAACATAACTTCTACTTAGAACACAAACGAAGACTTGTATTTGGGTCCTTTCTTCAGTTACATAACCCAACAAAATTGGTAATGCTAATTTAGTACCACAAGAAATATATAAAAAAGGTTGCCAATACGTTTTAAAGATTAGTATTATGAAGCAAAAGGAATGGAAGAATTGAAGCAGTTGCATTACTGCCTGAAGCTATTTACCAAGCACACAGCTATGTATGATACAAGAAAGTGCTGGTCTTCACACCAGGAGCCAAATTAAAACCACTTGTATCATTCCTTCTCTTTAACCCTCTCAAACCCATCTTGTATTATTGTTTATTGTGTAGTTATTTTAAACTCTATATTAGATTGTAAGCTCCTAGAGGGTAATGCCTATGTTAGTCATTTCAACCCCTACATCACACAGCACAGTGACTTAAACATACTTGGTCAGTAAGATGCTGGCTGCCCTGAACTCTGTGAACAAAACAAATCATAGCTGAAACCACCTGCAAGAAACTCGCCACAGAGATTCTCTCCTGAAAAACCCTCTTCAATATTTTACACTTCATGGTTCTGGGTGGACCTGCTCCTACAACTGTCAGTACTAGTTTATTCCTTCCCCCAAATTCATCAAACCAAATATACACCATCTCTACATTTTCCACAATGCAAATTATGTCTCTCTCTCTTTCTCTCACACTCCCCATATATATATATATATATATATAGAGAGAGAGAGAGAGAGAGAGAGAGATGGAGAGAGAGAGAGAGAGAGAGAGAGGGAAACATGCATATTGACCGCACCTCTGCTATGCCCAAGCAATGCCCACCAGACAATCAGAGCGACTATATGCAAATTAGCCCAACCAAGATGGCGGTCAGCAGCCACGGAGCTGGAGCAAGCAGGAGGCTTGGTTGCCCCGGCTTTGGAGGAAGCCAAGCTTCACGCCTGCCCTGGCCGGCTGTGGCCTCCGCTCAAGGCAACAAAGTTTCAATTACAGAAGATAAATAAATCTCAGATACCTGCTTCCAGCTGGCTTCCACTGGGAGCTTGGGTGGCTGGGGGCCGTGGCCAGCCTGCAAACAGCCATTAGCCCCTCACCCAGGCTGGCCAGGCACCCCAGCAGGACCCCCCTCCCTGTAGGGGGTGTGGCCAGCCTGAAAAGGGCCCTCAGCCCCTCACCCAGGCTGGCCAGGCACCCCAGTGGGGAACCCCACACTGAAGGGGCTGTGGCCAGCCTGCAAACAGCCATCAGCCACTCACCCAGGCTGGCCAGGAACTCCAGCGGGACCCCCACCCTGAAGGGGGTGTGGCCAGTCTGAAAACGGCCCTCAGCCCCTCACCCAGGCTGGCCAGGCACCCCAGTGGGACCCCCACCCTGATCCAGGACACCATTCAGGGCAAACCAGCCAGCCCCCACCCATGCACCAGGCCTCTATCCTATATAATAAAAGGGTAATATACAAATTGACCCTAACAGCAGAACAACTGGGAATGACTGGTCACTATGTCACACACTGACCACCAGGGGGCAGACGCTCAATGCAGGAGCTGCCCCGGGTGGTCAGTGCACTCCCACAGGGGGAGCTCTGCTCAGCCACAAGCCAGGCTGACGGTTGCCAGTACAGCGGTGGTGGTGGGAGCCTCTCCCGCCTCCTAAGCAGCACTAAGGATGTCCGACTGCAGCTTAGACCTGCTCCCCGCTGGCAAGTGGACATCCCCCGAGGGCTCCTGGGCTGCCAGAGGGATGTCTGACTGCCAGCTTAGGCCCAATCCCCTGGGGAGCGGGCCTAAGCCCGCAGGTGGTCATCCCCCGAGGGGTCACAGACTGCAAGAGGTCACAGGCCGGGCTGAGGGACCCCCCTGGGTGCACAAATTTTTGTGCAGCAGGCCTCTAATGTGTACACACACACACACACACACACACACACTAGAGGCCCGGTGCACGAAATTCATGAAGGGGGGGGGTCCTCTCAGCCCAGCCTGTACCCTCTCCAATCCGGGACCCCTCGGGGGACATCTGTCTCACAATCCGGGACCACTGGCTCCTAACTGCTCACCTGCCTGCCTGCCTGATCACCCCTAACTGCCCCCACTGATGGCCTGGTCACCCCCAACTGCCCCCACTGCCAGCCTGGTCGCCCCTCACTGCCCCCCCTTGCTGGACTGATCTCCCCTAACTGCCCCTCCTGCCGGCCTGGTCCCCCCACACAGCCTGCTGTTCAGTCGTTTGGTTGTCTCTCACTAACACCCCTGCTGGGCTGGTCGCCCCACACAACTCACTGCTCAGTCATTTGGTCGTCCCTCACTAACCACCCTGCCGGGCTGGTCACCCCGTGCAGCTCACTGCTCAGTCATTTGGTTGTTCCTCACTAACCCCTCTGCCAGCCTGGTCGCCCCACGCAGCCTGCTGTTCAATCGTTTGGTCGCCCCTCACTGCCCCCCCCCACCGGCCTGGTTGCCCCAACTGCCCCCCCGCTGGCCTGGTTGCCCCACGTAGCCTGCTGCTTAGTCATTTGGTCGGCCCTCACTAACCTCCCTGCCGGCCTGGTCGACCCATGCAGCCTGTTCGGTCGTCTGTTCGGTTGTTTCGGTTGCAATGGTTGCTTAGGCTTTTATATATATACTAGAGGCCCGGTGCACAAAAATTTGTGCGCTCAGGGGGCAGGGGGGTCCCTCAGCCCGGCCTGTGCCCTCTCGCAGTCTGGGACCCCTCGGGAGATAACGACCTGCTGGCTTAGGCCTGCTCCCGGTTGGCAGAGGGCAGGCCCAATCCCTAGGTGCAGCCCCTGGTCGAGCTCAGAGCAGGGCTGATTGGGGAGTTGGGGCGCCGCCCCATCATGCACAGAGCAGGGCAGATCGGGAGGTTGCAATGCCACCCTCAGTCACGCTCAGGGCAGGGCCGATTGGGGGGTTGGGGCACCGCCCCGTCACACTCAAGGCAGGGTCGATGGGGAGGTTGCGGCACCACCCCCTGTCACGCACAGAGCAGGGCCCATCAGGGGGTTGGGGCTCCGTACCCTGTCACGCACAGAGCAGGGCTGATCAGGGGGTTGGGAAGCTGCCCCCTGTCACGCACAGAGCAGGGCCGATCAGGGGGTTGAGGAGCTCCCCCGTCACTCACAGAGTAGGGCCGATTGGGGGGTTGGGGCACCGCTCCCTGTCACACTCAAGGCAGGGTCGATGGGGAGGTTGCGGCACCACCCCCTGTCATGCACAGAGCAGGGCCAATCAGGGGGTTGTGGCCCCACCCCCTGTCACACACAGAGCTGCAGGGCGATCAGGGGGTTTGGGTGCTGCCCCCTGTCACGCTGATCCCGGTGCCGGGAGGCCTCGCGGCTCCGCTGATCCCGGTGCTGGGAGGCATATTACCCTTTCACTATATAGGATAGAGGCCTGGTGCACGGGTGGGGGCCGGCTGGTTTTCCCTGAAGGGTGTCCTGGATCAGGGTGGGGGTCCCCACTGGGGTGCCTGGCCAGCCTGGATGAGGGGATGATGGCTGTTTGCAGCTGGTCACACACCCTTCAGGGTGGGGGTCCCCACTGGGTTGCCTGGCCAGTCTGGGTGAGGGGCTGAGGGCTGTTTTCAGGCTGGCGGGTGACTGAAGCTCCCAACCGCTCCTTTTTTTCTTTTTTCTTTTTTATTCTGGGCCAGCTTTAGCTCTGAGGCTTGGCTCCAGCTCTTAGGCCTCCGCTGCTGAAAGCAGGTATCTGGTTTGTTTGGGTTCTATAATCGAAACACTGTTTCAACTCCAGCTCTGAGATCCCGGCTGGCTGAAAGCAGGTTTCTGGGGTTTTGTTTAGCTTCTATATTTGTAACAATGTTTCAAACTGCAAGCTCAGAGGCCAGCAGCGGCAGGCGGGGAACGTTGGAGTCCTCCGTCACTGAAGCAAACAAGCCTCATGTTTGCTTCAAGCTGCCTGGCTGTCGGCCGCCATCTTGGCTGGCAGTTAATTTGCATATCGCCCTGATTAGCCAATGAGAAGGGTAGCGGAGGTACGGCTAATTACCATGTTTCTCTTTTATTAGAAAGGATATAGATAGTTAGGTAGATAAAATCTCAGTTACTTAGGTTTTGAAAAGGGGATAAGTAGAAGAAGTATTAACCCTTTAAGAAGCCATAAACAGTTTGGTGAGAATCATTATAAAATGTTGTTTAAAAAAAGAGCTAATCAGTTTATCCCACCCTCTTCATACCCTATCTGCCTGTTAAGAGAAGCAACCTCTTTAACTTTTCTGAGTCCTGACTGATAAGATCAATTGCTACACTGGGATGGAGATGAGGTAATTATATTGGTTGGAAAATAAATGCACCACAATGTCTCCTTGAAAAAGTTCCTATTTCAGCCTTTTCTTGGGGGGGAGGGGGGTTGGGGGGGGGAGGTGGGCGGGGAAGTCATTTGCTTTATTCTCATAAAATAAAAGCAGGAGGATGCTTGCTTTCTCTAATTAAAGACCCCTTACTCCAGAACCTTCTGTACTAGAGAGGCACTTAGCACAGCCAGCCCTCTTCCCAAGACCAACAGAGGCCAGCTAGTTCCCCCACATTAGCACCTATTTCCAAAACACAGCTGGCTCTGGATAGGCCTGACTATCTAGATTATGGGAATGTCTGCCTAAATACCTTTAGCTTACACTGCAGCTCAGCTCTTCTGTTCCCCATGACAGCAATGGTCCTCTTCCAGTGGCCAATTCAGGTCCTGGATTTTCCATGTTGCATTACTAGGACTATTCCAGTTCACACAACCCTCCCTTTGCCAACTTACAGATTCCATTTGGGAACTATGAAATAGGCAACGTGGGAAAACCGAGACTCAGAGTGGCCTGCACAGGGTCACAAGTCAGTTCACACAATGGTTTTAAGACCTGGGGAATCAAAATCACCTGTAGAACAATGTAAATTAGTGTTGCTCCACTCAGTGCCTTGTTTAAACACATCAAACATGAAAACGGTCTCCTTGACTACACTAAGAGCCCTCAAGGTCGTGTTTTCAGACCCACCCTGGCACTCAAGGCTGCTTACTTACTGCTGCTATAGAATAAAAAATACATAGCATTGTCCTTTTCCAAACAAATCCTCATAAATAAATAAGGGACGATTAATATTTATTGGAGAGTTTCAGTGCTGTGTACCTACTCTATTAGCCATGAACTTAGCAGACTTAGCCAGATTCAGAAATGATATTCTCTCGCTCAAAGAAACCTAAAACTTGAATCCATTACCTACTTGCTTCTACAGATTGAGTGTATTTTCATTATTAAGCTGCACCCAAAGTTTGCCTAAGTTAAAGTTAAGAAAATACAAGGTGAGAACGTAATTTAGATTTCTGCACAGGGAAGACATCAAATCCTACAGTATTCATAACAACAAAAAGCTCATGTCTAGAGCTACCTGCATATTGTACTTGATATAAATGCAAAAGCAGGAACAATTCGCTAAATGATCTTGAAACACTGTTCTTTTTGTCAGAGGAATGATATACCACTGGTCAATTACCATATAAAAATCCCATTTTCTCACAATTCCATTATTTCTCTATAATTATTCCAGCAAAAATCATTATAACTTATTAAGTGCAGAGAATAAATGCTTTCAAAAGTGAGAAAGGGGAAGAAAAGGGAAAGGAGTATCAGAAATGTTCTCCATCCTGACAGAGGTGGTGGTGACAGGGCATTTAGAATATATGTAAAAATTCATTCAGCAGTATGCTTAGGAGTTGTACACTCCCCCACGCCCCGAAAATGGTCTCAGATCATGAGACAAGAATGCTAAGGAGGGGGCATTTTACAACTCAGATAAATAACCGAAACAATCACGCCGTGTTACCTGTCGGCCTTCATCAGCAGGTTGGGTGGCAGCTCCAGAAGCTGGTTGTGCTGCACATCTAAGACCTCCACTGAGGTTCTTTCTAGCCGTTCAGGTAGACTCGTCAGCTGGTTGTGTCCCGCCAGCAGCTTCCGGAGACTGCTGTTACAGAATAAGCTGTGCAACAAGGGACAGAGACAGAAGGAAACTTATTTAGAGCTAACGTGGGATAAATACGAAAAAGTGAACAGGAGTGGGAGAATACTTAAAACGATCTCTCCAAAAAACAAATTCACTCAGAGCAACTGCAAATTCACTTTAACAGAAGCTCAAACTTGGAGCTGTTAATATTTCTTTATTTTCCATACTTTCAAAAAAAGAGGGTGGCAAAAACTATGAAAAGGGATTTTAACAAAGAAGCTCTATTTAGTGAAAGAGAAAGACACATTTCATAGAAGATTCGGAAGAGAGCAGTCTAATCTTCCTAGGTTCATAAGGCAAGCTTTAAAAGGTGCAGGATTCTCAAGGTAGGGCTTGTGTCTTATACACACGGAACTCGGACTGTTTTACCCACAACAGATTCTAAATAAATGCAGTCAAACAATTTTACCTATAGGATCAACATTCAATAAATGATCCGTCTATCCAATTAATCTTTTACAAATGCCAACTGGGAAAATGTTACATTTTTCCTCAGTTGCATTTCACAATCATAATTATTTCTCCCTTTCCTCACTTCCCTAAGTGTGTATATTTTTGTTTTCTCTTTGTTTTAACCCTAGACCAAAGTAGACACTCCCTCCTAAAGAAAACAGAATGCCTTAATCCATTATTTTCTGCTGTGCCCTAAAGAGCTCTTTGGAAACTTGGTTTTGTGTTTCTTCTGTGGATTATCAAAACTGCAATAAATGATGAATACTTAATCTAAAAAGTACATTCTATGCCAGACATCAACAGTTGTAGAGAATAAAACAAACCATGGGTTCCAATACAGAAATCTGGGGCCTGTGGGAAAGTAAGGCTATGATATGCATCAGGATCACTTGAGAGAGAGAATTCATTTACACTGCTGTCAAAGAATGAGGCTTCCTAACCCACAGACCATTTCCCACCATTGTGACCTCACTCACTGACATCCGCTGTTAAAACCACTCTATGTTACAGCCATAACTTTATTTACTTTAAATATTAAAACCAGATTCTTCGCTCACAAAGATACCAGAAACTGTTCCAATGCTGTGACAACATAGGTCAACATTAATGACATCTAACATGCCTCACTTGGCAGGTTTAGATATCAATGTGACAAGACAGATTATCTAGGACAGTCAGTCACAGTTAACACAGGGTCTCTGTCATGGTCACTCAACCCAATAATTCAGGATCTGCTTCACCAATTTTACTGCCTTGCAGTGGAATTTAGAATTGGGTTGTTTATTATTTACACACACACACACACACACACACACACACTCACTTTATCCTTAAATAGATGGATAATTTGGTGACAAAATCTTTATCCTGATTTTTCCAAATAAAAAAGTAGATTTGATAACTAAAATGAGTATTAAATGCTAATTACTGGATTTAGTTCAATTCTTTTGGATACTAAACACTAAAATACCTCCTTTTCTTTTTAGTACATTTCCACTTCTAAATATTAATTTCTGTTTTGTCAAACCCTTCATACACTTAGATAAACAGGGCTTGAATAGTAAGTCAACTTCTAATGAATCACTATCTTGTCTAAAATGTTAGATCAATGATGGGCTAATCCAAAGTTTGCAACTAAACGTCACCATAAATGAGAAAACAATACATACTGTGTTTGTCTCATGGGTTAAAAACAGAAACACACAAAAACAAACACTGTTTAAATTCCCTGACAATAGAGCATTTGGGATTTGCTTTGAATAAACTTTTGTTTCATTCCTCCAAAAGGCCTGTACTAATGTAGAACAAATCAAAGGAAACTCTGAGGGATAATTTGATAAAATATCTGTTATCTTGAATTTATTTAATTGTTGTTTTATGTATATAATATCTTTGTTATAGCCGACAGTGAAACAAAGGCCTCAGACTCCAATATGCTATATCTGCTGGATTGGGGTGGTTGGAATGGGGAACAAAACAGAAAAAATAGAAAAGAAGATTAGAAAAGATTTTTTAACAAATTTTTCCCCCCTATTTAGTAGTAGCCTGCTTTCATCTTCGCTATTTGTCTTCTAAAAGCACCCCCTGCCCCGCACACACACTCACATACACAATGCTGTCCACAGGGCACATCACCAAACCTTCTGCTGATAATGGTGATGAGCTGCACTGAGTCACCTAAATGCTCAGTCAACATAAAACTCTAAGGCAGAAAGCATTTTCAAATGGATTGACTTTATGGGTATTATGTATGGATGAAAAAGTAAAATGAACTAAGTTTTCCGGGGATTGAAAATGTAAACCATGATTTTCTTTATGAGAACTATATTCTAACACAGTGTTATCCAACAGAAACATAAGGCAAGCCACATACATAATTTAAAATTAAAGATGAAAAGATTTAGGTAAGTTAATTCTTATAGTACTTTTTATTTGACTCAACATATCCAAAATATTATTTTAACATGTAATTAATATACAACATTATTGATATATGTGTATATTTTCTAATTCAGCACTTCTCAATTAGGAATAGTCACATTTCAATTGCTCACCTGACCCTTGGCTAATGGTAGTGACTACATATTAAACAGCTGAACTCTTAATGCCTTTACTAGGCTTACCAAGCATGTATAGGTCATCATCTTTGTTCTTTATAAGAGACTATAGGAATACCAATCACATACCTTTAAAGATCATGCACCTAAAGTAAACTTAAATCCAAAATAGGGACATATTTTTAGAGTATTTTCATTGATATTTTTTTACTATACATAGTTAGAAACAACTGACTTCCTTTGTTCAGTGATTGACTGAGAATGGTGCAAATAGCTAGATCTGAGCTGTAGCAGCCACTAGTCACAAATGGCTATTTAAATTTAAATTAATTAAAATGAAATAAAATTTAAAATTCAGTTCCTCAGTCACTGTAACCACATTTCAAGTGCTCAACAGTCACATATGGTTAGTGGATAGTACACTGGATAGCACAGAGTAGACCACTTCAATCATCACAGAAAGTCCACAGGCCAGCACGAGGACAGATTGCTCGTCCAGTTATTGATTGCATGGCTAGTCACTAACAGCCCAAAAATACTTTGTACCACAATTAGTTAACTTGAAGATGTCTATGTCTATTAGACATCATCACATGGCTGTTTTTGAAATCTTGGCATTAAAGTGAAAATTATGAGCCAAAACCGGTTTGGCTCAGTGGATAGAGCGTCGGCCTGCGGACTGAGGGGTCCCGGGTTCGGTTCCGGTCAAGGGCGTGTGCCTGGGCTGCGGGGGCATCCCCAGTGGGAGATGTGCAGGAGGCGGCTGATCGATGTTTCTCTCCCATCGATGTTTCTGGCTCTCTATCTCTCTCCCTTCCTCTCTGTAAAAAATCAATAAAATACATTTAAAAAAAAAAAAAAAGAAAATTATGAAATAAAAAAGAATCTAGTTTGCTCTTTTTAGGTTTAATAATCTAGCAATCTTTTCTCACCCTAAGTTATGTCCAAGAAAAAACAAACATTGTTTGTGAGTAAGGTAGACATGTCAAGTTAATGGACCGAAGGGGAGGATTCTGAAAGAGTGAAGATGAAAGAGTCACTAATCGTACTGTTTGCCGCGTCTCTGAAAATTGCAGCTTATTTAAAAATCTCTACCAGGAACCACCCACTGCATTACTTTGAAAAGTCTGACGGAGAGTCAAAGCCTCACTTCACTCTTCTCGAGGGAAGTTTATAACTTGAAGACACCACATGTGGTAAAGATACTAAATATTAGGTTTAAAAAATAAGGTTTAAAAAGCTCTTTTAGAAGAAGGTGCAGGAAGATATAGGGGAGATAAATGGTGATGGGAGGAGACTTAACTTGGGGTGGTGAACATACAATACAGTGGTATTGTGCACCTGAAATCTATAATTTTCTTAACCAGGTCACCCCAATAAACTTTATAAAAAGGAAAAAATAAACACACATACAAAAAAAAAAAACTCTTTTAGGGGTTCCTAGTAACAAGTTAAACACTGAATCAGAAATTTTTACAGCTGCTTATCTAATTTGAGATTCTCTAACTCAATCTGTCATACTTACCGTGCAGGAAGTTCACATATTTGATTATGGCCAATATCTAAAACTTCTAGCTTTCGGCTTTCACATACCCACTCAGGCACATTTTCCAAGCAGTTCCTAAATATAAGAATATACAATAGTTTTCTTTGATCGGAATGTGGCCTAAAATATAGTTTGAAACTCAAAATAATTACATAGACTAAATAAAACTTCAAATGAAATACCAAAATACAGCGAGTATAAATCCAAAGGATATGAATACTCATCTTAATCTAGACGCAAAATTGTGATAAGGAATAAGAAGAAAAAAAAATAGGAAAGGACATAGTTACATCATTTTTAAAGTCTTTTTTTTTTTTACTTTGGCTCCCAGAATCGCTTTTCTAAAAATTCTATAAACCCACTCAAGTTTAGGAAGAGGAGGTCTTAGATTGGAAACGAACAAGCATACACTTCTAGTTAAGTTGAACAGTCAAATGGCATAAAAGTTTTATTTTCCAATTTACATTTCACCCTTAACACTGAAATAGTTCTCAACCCCATTAGGCATCATGAAAGCACAACCACAGAGAAATGGAAAGATGGCAGCAGTGCAAGTGCCCTGGCCCTTAACGCTCAGGATTATCTGAAAACATTTACTTAGGCATCAGGTGGTAATTATAACTACCAGAAACAAGTGAACTAAACTAATCATGACTTTAATTATTAAATGAATTGACCTGTTCCTACACAAATTTATTATATTTGAATGTCTCCCTAATTATAGGTGGTTAAACTTTTCACTTAAAAAAAAAAAATGCAAAATGACCAGGCACAAGGAATCTAAAATGGTATGGATGTTAAGACTATTATTATTTAAAAACAGACCCACAATTCCAGAAAAATAAAATGCCTGGGACAAGGATTATATTAGAGCAAAAGTGAAAATAGTTGTGATATTGGGGTGATGGCATTATGTGAGGCTTAAAAATCATGTTTTTTATTTTTGCTATTATATCAACTTTTCAATTAATATACAAAAACATGCATTATTTTCTGCTTAGTATCTATATGGGCACATCAGGTTCTGGCTTTGGAGCCCTAAAGACTGATATATTAATGATTTTATTTTGTAGTAATTAACCACATCTGAGTAAGACAGGAGAGTGGAAGTGCCTCTCAGTATAAGCAACCTCATCATAGCAATAAAACTCCTGCAAGTGTGGAACTATGAACTTGAGGAGCTCTAAGGACCTAATAAACACCATTTTGTATGATGGCTCACTTCCTTCCGATAACATAAATACTCACACAAAGGGAGGAGACTGAAATACTCAGGGCTATCTGAGGGGAATCAGAGGTTTTCTAACACAAAGTCCCATGGTTTGGAAGGTGACTGAGGGAGAGCACACTACAGTGAAGATTCTGGACATGAGAGTTACAAAGAAGGGGAATAGCATTTAAGTGGGAGACTTAAGGAATAAGCATGATGTAAGAGTTTCCAATTCTGTCTCACTTAGGGGCTTCAATGGGAACCAGTTGCTAATTACCTACTATAAATAAAGGGAAAGTAGATTCACTCCATGGTCAATGCTCTTAAATAAAACTTTTCAAAATAAATCTTTTCTTGCAAACTCCACTACAGTGCTGTTCTTATTTAAAAGATGACGATAACAACCAAAGCTAATAGGAAAAAAAAGAATAATAACCAGGTAATACTGAATTTCAAGTACTTTAAAACTATTGACATGAATTTAGTAGGAAATGCATAAAGAACTACTACTCATAAAGGATTTTCTAAGTTTCTAAGAAAATTGTAATAGTAATAATTCTCACAATAGCTAAATTCAAACACATTCTTATGTAACTATGATTGAGTATATCATTAACATATCCGATTTACACACTGAAATGAGTTAACAGTGACACTTTGAGAGGACCATATCCTCCCAAATACTGTGGCTGTTCAGAAAGTATGGGGTATTTTGTTTGGAATTATGTTAAAAGTTAGTTTTCAATTTTAGTGTGTTAAGATTATTAAAGTTTAATTTGTGTAAATACATACTTTATGTTTTCAGGAAAAAGTCTTGTATAATATTTTTGGGGACTGGAGTAGTGCATCAGTATGAAAGGTGAGATGGTGAGCTTATTCACAAATAAACTGAGAAAAAGGAGTAGGCGGCATGGAAATACTACTTTGGAAGCTTTGTGGCTACTTTCTAAGGGTTCTTAGCAAGGAGATATATGTACAAAATAACAAAGAGGAAGGGGAAGAAAATCAAAGAAATATAATACAATATTTTTTTAATAAAATCAACATCATTTTGGAGAAAGACATGAAGATAAGGTTAATATAATTAAAGAACTGCTGGACCTTCTAACCACATGACCCGAACTCACTAATCTTCCAAACCCAAGCCTTGGTGTGCAAATTGCCATCCCCACGAACATAATACCTTGATTCTTCTGGCTTGAACTACATACACAAATGTAGTATTTTAATGGACAGATATTTATATACATTTTCAGAGGGTAAGTAAAAACTTTTGAATTTAATTTGTATTATTTACCTTGAAAACGTAAAAAGTTTGTATGCATATGCTCAGACAGAATTCTCTAAGTGATTTTCAATCCAATTCTAGAGCATTCTAAGCCTTGTCTTCTTACCTTGAAACGTCCATGTAGAACAGATAATTAGGAACTGGGTAAACATCAAGCTGAACAAGTTCTAGGAGGGGGAAAGAAACACAAAAGCGTTACCATTCAAGTGACACAGAGCCTCTTTGTGTGCAGAATATCATTACTGTGCTTTTTTTCTCCATTGTTTGTTTAGGCTAGGAAGTACAATATGTCCATCTGTTCTACTTTGAAACTCCAGGAAAGGACAGAGAACTTCTAATTTAATCACAAGATCTTACTCAAGGTTTAAAATGAATCACTTGTTCTACTTTCCTACCTCAATCCCATCCACTTACTGTGGTTCTCCTATTGTTAGGCATGCTAAATTTTATCTGGAAGATTAACTGTATGAATACTGTGTTGTTGTTTTTAACATTCAGTGTTCCTTCCATAAAACCAAATGAATCTTGGCTTTTGCCTTTTTCCCTTTACTGAAACAGCACTCCTGAGGATCACAAATAACGTCCTGAGAACCACAAATGACATGCTCAGATTGAGAACCCTTCCTCAAAATTGTATGAAACGTGTCACCACTGTCCACGTAAGGCTTTGTTTTGGGGACACAGTAGTTTCTAATCACAGGGTCAGTTCTCACCTGATTTTCTATTCTGGCACCAGCTACGTGGAAGGGTTTGTAAGTCTACTTTTACCACCTTCTCTTTTCCAGTTACCTTACTTCCACGGTTTCAGGTACCACCTCTAAGTCTCAAATCAACATTTGTAGTCCTGACTGACAATTCCTAGCAGCTCAGTGAAGACCACTACAAAAACCTGAGCAGGAGTGGGTGGTTCCACTCTTCTCCCACAAATGCACTCTGCACACTGCTTTCATGTTAACGGTCCTATAGTGTCACTTCAATCACATGCCTCTTCAAAGCTTCACCAGGACTCCAAGCCATGCATCCCATAATTATTTCTTACCACTCCAAAGAGTTCAGACCCCCCTGTCTTCTCCCATCTGCCAAGCACACCACATTCAGATTCTTTCTTCTTCGACACCTACTTTGTGCCTATGACTATCCAAATCCTGTAACCCTTCAGTGGCCTGGAGCTGTTTAAGATTTGGCTTATTTCTCCAATGCGATGACAGCAAACTCATTTTTAAAAATTCCTTATCCTTTAGAACTCATATACTACACTATGCATAAAACAAGTGCTTTATTAAACATTCTGCTTAACTTGTAATAGTAAGTACTTGTTTTCATTCATGCTGGTAGGAACTAAAGTCTTCACATTAGCAAATATATGCCCCAATGACCATTTCTTGATCAGAATGGCCATGATTTCCAAATTCTAAAAAAGAGAGCTTGTTAAATAAGTAAGACTCTTGCTTTGTGGTGTGCTTGTGGGTATATAATTTAGGTTTTCTCTTAAGGTGACTTCGTCAGTGGAGCATGAAATCTGAGACCCTGAATAGAATCCACAATGGATTCCTTTGCTTTCACTCTCCAGGATTAAATCAAGGTTCCAGATTTACTGTCATTAACAAGGTAGCTCAAGAAATAGTCACCCTCTCCCCACTTCCTTTCAAGCAGAGGTGCCCAATCAAAAGTGGGAGCAACTTATCTAAATATCACAATATGACAAAAACAAATTAGGAATAAAATTTTGATTCCTTTAAGTACCAAACCAGAGTTTTTCTTTTGTGATTTTTTATCTTAGCAAAATTTGACACTTATTTTACTAAAGAAATATCAAAGCAAGGCTGAGATGATGGCACTGAGAAAATTCTTGGAACCAGTTGAGAAACTTTGATGTGGTCTATGTTACATACCATTAGAAGAGGCATAGAGTGCTTTGAGGAAATAGCCACAGATGTTTAACGTCACCAGTTGATTCCTTTCACAGTGTAAAACTTCAATGTTGTTGAAAATCATGGCATCTAGATCACCAAGCTTATTGTCACGCAGATCAAGCTGAGTGACATGCTGGAGAAAGTCCACTTCATCTGCTATTAAATTCTTAATTATGTTCAGTCTTGAGAGGAAAAGGACACAAATAGAGACTATAATTAACAGCAACACTACAAATAAATAGCTACACCCTAATACGGTGAGATAAGAAAAAGGGACTCCAGTCGCATTATATTCTAGTCCTTCAGGATTTCTTTAATCTCACCATCTAGCCTTCCTTAACAGGCCAGATTCTCTGGTTATCTTTAGCTGCAACTCCATGAGGTCTTAATCTTGGCAATATATTCTGAAACACAATTTAGACCCTTAAGGCTGTGCCGGGAGCCGGTCTATCCTTGCTGTTTCAAGGGACCTGGCATACATGGCATACTGTTCTTAATATGTTTGCTCACCTTCTTGGCACTATGTGTTTTAACCAAGGTCACCTCTCTGAGAAAGGTTGTTTCCCCAGGTAGGGATTTTCCCCTGAAGTTAGGGAGGGAATAAAACCCCTTAACTAAGTGCCAGGCGGGTAATTAATCACTTTAACTACGAACAATCATGCTTAAGCTACATAATCTTTACTCCCTGGAATGGAGATAAGAAACGCCCTAACCTTTGGAATAGAGATTGATAGGATTGGAATCAACTGGTATAAATACAGATGTAACAAGACAGAACTTAGAAGACAGAACCTACACAGAACCTAGAGACAAAAGAACTTCGCTGGAGAGAACATGGCAAAAGATCCTGGACAGAGCCTAGAGACAGAACCTAGCGAGAGAACATGGCAAAAGATACTGGACTAAACCTGATACAGAAATTGGCAAGAGAACCTGACTAGAACCTGGTGACTGAACCTGGCTGGAGAACCTGGACAGAACCTGGCTGGAGAACCTACAGAACCTGGCAATAGAACCAGGCAAGAGAACCCAACCATGCTGATCAACTGAACGCTGCCTCTGTGTCATTCCTTCTTCGCCGACTCCGTCCACACCTTTGGGGACCCCTGGACCTGCTGGGGTGGGACCCCAGCAAGGCTGGAGGAAATGCATGATTTTACCTTAATTCATTTCAAGAGGAAAGAAATTCATTTATTTCCAAAGAATTTGGTTGAAAGAATACAAAAAACAAAACCCAGAACAGCCCAATAAGCACATTACAGCTGCACTGACTATAGCGAGCAGGTAGATGAGCAGTCATATATGAAAGAATTAAAGGGTGGACTTGGAAAGAAAAATAATAAATGAGAGCCACATATGCACCAGAGACTGGAATGCAAATATCTGGATTTTCGACAGGCTCAGAACCAAGAACTGATTACCAAAACTGTATCTTTAAAATATTGCTTGAAAGAGCAGACAGCAGAAAATACTAAAATTGGCATCTAGGATTCATTGAGAAATTATAAAATGAAGGACAACGGTGGAGAGCAACAAGTCTAGAATGGAGCAGGGCACAGGGAAAAGCTGGCAGAATCTCAGCCATGAGAACCAGATAGCTAATGGGCTGAAGTGGCTGGGGATGAGCTGCCAAGAAGGTAAGTACACAGGAATGGGGACTAGAAACTGATATAGCAAAGACACATTTAGCTTCAAAGGGGAGAAAAACAGATGAAAATCCCAATTCCCAGCTTGCTAGGCTATGCCCAACTTCTTTACAAACAAGAACCCTCTACTGCTCTTTGTAATGAGAACAAAATACTGAGACTGTGCACTTGGGTTAGAAGAGCATTAATATTAAGGCTGGAGCTTAGAAAAAAGCCCAGCGCTCTCTGATAGAATTTCTGACCTTTCAAAATGAAAATAAAATGATGGACTAAATTATTAATAGCAATAGCATAAAGCCACTGACACACAGGATTAGTGACAGCACAGAGTGAGGATTCGTCAACCCGCAAGTACAGCATATGGCCTCTTCAAATGTCCCCAAGAGGATGTTTTTGGCTCCTTCTCTTTTTCATTCCAGGTTGTAAGATTAAAAAACTGGCCTCATCCCAGCTTTTGACTATTTCCAAATGCTGGCTAGATTCCAGAATATGCATGCAGAATAAAAAGAAAAAAACAAATCTCATTTTGGATATAAAAGACTGCAAGAACTGAAATCTATATCCCATGATCTCCCTATTCTACACTTTATATTATCTTTGTAATGTGGCATTATCATGTTCACTTGAAATAGCTACCCCCACAATTTCACTGTAGTAATACTAAAATAATTAAATGGTTGGTTTAATGAAGAGACAAAAAAGGAAGTTAACATTCCCACTGTTTGGTTTAAACTGCCAAGTCTTACCAGGATTCAAATATCAAAAGTTTTCAGGCTCACACAATAATACAACTATTTACAATAAACTCTAAAGAGTCAAAATATGGTTAAAATTTCCTTCCAACAATCCCCTCAATTAACACAGTCATTTTATCTATTTCATATATTCTCATTGAACATTATTTTGCAAACAGTGAAAGACTATGGTGATAATGACGACGATGACTTAAGGCTTTATGCTCATCAGAAATAAATAAAACAAGGTGTCTTTCAACAGCTTCTGAAATTTAGTAAGGAAAAATCATATATGCTTTCATATATAAAGTCTAAGGACTACAAGTAAGTAATAAGTGCCATAAATGATGTATAAAATTCAGAGAATGGTCAAAAAAGATGCATGGAAGAGGAAACATCGCATCTGAATCCCAAAGGTAGGCAGAATTGAAAAAATGTAAATGGGAGAAGAAAACGGTCCCAAGGAAGCAGCAGGATGGCTTCTGAACTGAAGAGAAGGGCATGGGGTGAACATCATACATGAATAGCGCAGAGTATGTGAGGCAAGTGAGAATATGGCTATGAAAGTGGACTAGTCAATTAATACTTATCAATTAACACTGATCTGCTAAGAGCTAACTCTGGTGGATCAAGAACCAATAAGAGCAGTGTTTCCCAGTTACTATGGTGAAAGACCTATTTTCTAAACTTCTGATGTCATAGAGTCTATGACATAGACTGATATGTAGTCACTGTGTACACGACCAGCATGCAATTCACACCACAAGCAGCTCACCATGCGAGTTCACCAACACGGAAACTAGTCTGTTCCCTGTACAATGAAATGAATATACTTTTATGAGCTTACTTGGATATTGTGGCTATGCTGAATCACTGTATGTTTCTAAAATGTTGTCTCAATTTCTATACATATCTTGCTATGGAAAAGTAGCAAACAGTTGGGTTGCCAGCACAGGTCAGAGGATCACACTTTGAGCAGCTCTGAGCTAGAACTTCCTCCTCAAGGGATTCACAGACTAGTAGGTAGAAACTAGATGTAAGAGCTTGAATACTTTAAACTGGAGAATTGAAGGCTCTGAGCAAGACTGTGCTTGCTCAGCTAGGAAACAACAATAGCAATGAGAAGGAAAGGGAAAGGACTAGGGAGAAACTAGAATGAAAGAACTGATAGAACCTGGTGGTAAACTAAAAACAGAGTCAAAGCTCGGTCTGAATAACCCATGAAGCGGTATTGCTATGAACAACAGGAATCCAGGGGAAAGAAGTGGTTGAATAAAGAAAAGAAACTGAACTCTGTTTCACATGTATTTGGTTAAGTGTATCAGTAGGGGAAACCAAGGTGAAATTATCCAGTTGGCAGCTAAAGTGGAATTAGTTCCAAAAAGAAAAATAAGAGTTAGAGAAAGACAGGAATAATTAACAAGGAGATGAAAGGTGAATGACAAAGCCATGAGACTACAGGCAGAGAAGTAAGTTATCAAGGAGAGAGGCGTGGGTAACATCCACATTTTGAACATAGAAGAAAAGATGGAGGAATTATTAATGATGCCATAGAAGAAATACCAAACTCAAAGAACAGCAATACAAGAAAAAGAATAAGATTAAAAGAAACGTGATCACTTTTAATCTAATGTAACACTTCCATCTGAAGGAATAAAAAATGAATCAATAAAATTAGCCCTTTGCTCACAGAAACTAAGTGAAACTCCTCCTAAATCATTCCACTAGCTTCAATTTAAAATATTAAGGCAGACTTATAAGCAAATTAGACCAGATTTTCCCCTCCTCAGATCAGTGGCCTAGCGGGAAGAAGTTATCTACTAACGTTCATTCAACCTTGACAGAATGACCAAAGTCTTTTCTAAATATGAAGGTTTTTAAATCCAAGTGACTCAGAGGCAAGTAATGTTAACAATTTAGAAAGAAAGTTAAGACAAAGTGTTCAGTTCCCTCACCTGTCACATTCTCAAAGTCAATAAATTAGCCCATTTGCATTTCCTGAATTAAGAAATCTAGGTCTGCAAAACTGCTATCACTTTCCCAGGTGTGACAGGTTTGATTACTCCTTTAGTCAGAGGACAGGTTAAGCCAAGCAATAAGTTGTGGGACAGGAATGAATGGGTTTCCTAGGCCAGACCACATGAATGCAGAAGAAAGAAGAATAAAAGATGATGTTACTTTATACTGACGCAACTCGACAGGTCTGAGTGAGGGCCTGGATCATCAATAGAAAGGAAAGTAGGTAGCAAGGCCAGGAAAGAACCACCTTTGACAAATGGAGAGGTGTAAAGATGTCAAGAATGACAGCTGAGCAGGTTCTGTGAGTAGAAAAGCATCCTCAGTGAGGTGATAATAATAATACAATCACATTTGCTGGGAGAGTGAGGTTTCGGTTTATACCTCAATTCCTTCCAGAACTCTATGAATTGGGTACTATTAACTGTAATTTAGAAATGCTAACAGTTGCACAGAGACACCAAATATTTCACCCAAGAGTGAACATGGGGAATATATGGTCATCAACCTTTAGGTAGTGGGAGAGTTAGTTTGGTTGAAAAGTGTCAAACTGGTCAAGTTAGTATGCAAGTCTAAGCCCCATATGTTGTTTCTGCAGTAATTCAATCCCATGACAGGCTCTTGTTTTTCCTTAAAATAGAGAGACTTAGAATAGCTTCCTCCTTGTGGACTGGTTCTTTCTACATGAGAAGCGAAACTGAACCTTATGCACTGAGGGATGACTACTGAGCATTTCTGATGTAGCAAAGATTGTACTAGTGGTTTCCAGTTGAGTTTAGTGTGATTGGGATTCAAACTGCAGGTTCCCTGCTCTTGCAAGGGGTGAGAGTGGAGGTTCTAGCCGAACAAGAAATTGTGAGTTCTACATTTTTGTAAAGACCAGTAAACTAGGCAGAACCACCTGGCTGGAAAGATGGAAGAAAACCAAATTAAGAAAGGAGATATGCTCAATGATGTTAACTGTTTCAAGCCACAGAGAAGAAGAACTAAGAGAGTAAAATATCCATTTTGCTATTAGTGATATGGTTTTATTTCCCCATAAATAACTCTCCCTGGTTCAATGGCCCCTATCTATTCATGCCCTTATCTATTCATGCAAATTAAAACTGGGTTCAAACCTACAAAACAAAGCAAGACCTTCAAAACATCTGATCATTCCATTAATGAGAACATTTTAAAAGCAAGTATCAGGTATGAACAAGTCCTACCATTAATCACTATTCTTCCTTCTGGACAGAAATAGAAAAATGGGCTCTAATTATAACTATCCAGCCTGCAGCCCTTGGCAGGAAAATGTTACCAAAGGGGTTATCACCTACCCCCCAAATATAAATCGGCCACTCAAATGGGATCTTTTCTTAAAAATAGTTACCTTAGGTCCACATGTTTAATGTGCGGCATTTTTCGTAAGGCCTGCAGCCTAAGGGTCTCCATACAGTTTCCAGACATACAGAGTTTATCCACAGCAGTCAGTTTCTCCAATACCTCAGGAATGTCAGTGAATTCGTTGAAAGAAAGACCGAGATAACTAAGCTGATGCATGTTCTCCAACTCAGCAGGAAGGCTCTGCAGAAAGTTTCCATCCAACAAAAATGTCTGTAAGCTATTAAAGAAAACATAAGAATTATAAAGAGAATATGTAAATTTTACATCTTTATTATCAACATACAAGTCCCATATGTCTAGATCATATTACTAGGAAAAGAAAATGCACTTTCTTTGCAAAATATATGAAGGGAGGGCCTGAGGCAATAATACATCAGAGAGAAAAGATCAGATAAACATCTTAAACATTTATTGAAAACAAAAATTATGGTTAATTTCCCTATCCTGGATAGGCATAAATGGGAACAACGTGACTAATTGCAGTGTGAGGGCCATAGATGAAATCAGCCCAAATACCACCTTTCATTGTTACTTTAAAAAATTAACTTCTAAGTCTTAGAATTCAGCAGAACCTAGAAAAGGAGCAAGTAACCCCTCCTCCCATGTTTAGACACACTCATCTATAGGGATCTTCCTTTCTAAACAGAGATATTTTAATTTTTTACAAGATACTAACAAGTATAAAAGCTAACAAATGAACTCCACATAAGAACCTAATTGGAGTCAAGACTTATATGACCAACAGAAGTTAACTAATACCATGTGCTATGGTCCTAACGTAGCCCCCTAAGGGGTTCGGAAGGACACTCCACAGGGGGTCTCAAGTACGTACTTGTGCATGACTCCCACGGCTGCTGGGACTGCTCGAAGGGCATTGCAGGACACATTCAGCTCCGTCAGGGTTGGAATATTGCAGACTGCTAATGGGAAGTCCCCTAAGTGATTATTGGAAAGGTTGAGACTCTTCAACTTGGTGAACCTATAAAACAAAATAGAAGGAAATAAAAGACAAATGTCATAGATGCACAACTTCACATAATTTTAGCACAGCGTTAGAGATAATCCAGCCCAACTCTAATTCAACTGAGGAGGAAACAGAGTCCGCAGAGGTTAAGCAAGCAGCAGAGCTGGAATGCACAGCTTCAGACTCAAAAACCAGTGTTTTATCTGAAATATAAACATCATATTAAAAAAACAAACATCACTCTACAGTTGGGGAGGTGACTTCTGCTGGAGTAAAATATTTCTTAGCTTTCCTTTAGCCAGCTTAATTCATACACATGTGAATGATAACAGAGAGGGAGGATAAGAACGTATCTTCTGAATTTCTGGGTTATCCCACACAAGTCAAACACTTTTCTGCTTCACTTCTCTCAAATCCAAACCTGAAATAATAAAAAGCTATACTCTCTAAGGCAAGTAAGTTTGTAGTCCCAAATTTAAGAACCGATTATCATTCTTCAATCTCAATGCGGCCATTGGTATTGCTAACCAGACACCCTTGGAAAGGTCTTGTCACTTTAATGACACTTGACTCACCTAGCCTCTTCCTAGCTCTCTCCAAAACCTTTCTCCAATGTTTTTCTTCTTTATCTCCTCTTCCCCACCCCACAATTTGGTATTCCTTACCAAAGATCTCTTGTCATTTCTTTTCTCTCCATATGCTGTCTCCCTTGGAAATCATTTCACTGTTGTGTGAACAACTCTCTCTAACCCATCATTTGTCATCTCTTCTCTCCTGTGCTTCCAGTCCACAACCAAACTTACCATCCTCATCCCAGACCAGCACTTTCTCCTGTTCTATTTTTTTAAATATATTTTTATTGATTTTAGAGAGAAAGGGAGGGGGGGGAGGGAGGGAGGGAGAGAGAGAGAGAGAGAGAGAGAGAGAGAGAGAGAGAGAGAGAGAGAGAAACATCAATGATGAGAATTACTGATCAGCTGCCTCCCGCATGCCCCTTACTGGGGATCAAGCCCGCAACCCAGACGTGTACCTTTGACCAGAATCGAACCTGGGACCCTTCAGTCTGCAGGCCGATGCTCTATCCACTGAGCCAAACCAGCTAGGGCTCTCCTGTTCTAGTTTTGTTAACAGCTCTTTCATTTTCTCAGTTGCCTAATAAATATTAAGTTTTACTTCTCTGTGCACTCCTATATTTGGCCCATTGTCAACTTACACACTTTTTCTATTTGAGATGAGAATCAGATGAGTTATTATAGTATGCTAATTATTTTTAAAGCTGTCCAAGCCTAAATACTAGAAGTAAACATATTATATGCCCAGAACAGATATACACATATCTTAAAAATAAATCTAATTCAATCCAGTCAGCATTTTAAAAAAACTGTCATGAGAACTATTTGCTATAGTTTTTTTTAATTGATTTGGGGGGGGGGGGGAATGGAGGGAGAAGAGAGAAATATCAATTTGCTGTTCCACGTATTTATTCAATCATTGGTTATCTCTTGTATGTGTCCTGACTGGGGATCAAATCTGCAACCTTCGTGTATAGGGATGATGCTCTAACAACTGAGATAACTGGCCAGGGACAACCTATTTGTTGAGTTCTATAATAAAAAGCGTTTAGCTTTGTTGTAAGTAGTTACATATAGTTTATTCTAAACAGAAAGCTAACAATGTGCCTATTTTACAGGTTGAAAGAGTTACCTTGATTTTTTTATAATAGCTGTTTTCTTGGAAGGCGGAGTATAGACCTAATAGTATTTTAAAGATGGAAAAACTCCTTAAGAATGACTGCTAAACCTGAATAATCGTTTTAAAATTTGTTTTCTATTTTACAATTTGATTCATTGGGCCTTCCTAAAACAGGAATGCTTATCGTCGATTCTGATTGTCTATCATCTACACAACATAAGCTAGAATGACATGGTCTGCTATTCCTAGTGGAGGGATTCTCAAAGTAATGCTGGGAGAACCCAGAAAAGGTTCCTAAGACCTTCACAGGAGATTCCCAAGTCCAAAATCATTTTCATAACAATACTAAGATGTCATCTGCCTTGTCACTCATTTTCATCTCAATGTCCTGCAGAGATTTCCAGATGGAACCTGCCTTTGTGAGAGCACACCTAATTGGACTGGAGATTTCCAGACAGAACCTGCCTTTATGACTGCACACCTGATTGGATGCCTGCTAGATTTGGTCGAACATTTCATTAACTCACCCCTAGTGCCTTGGCAGGGCCAGATCAAATGATTTCTCGGGCTGGATGCTCCCCACCTCTGATCTAGGTTAACACACCTTTGAAATACCCATTTTTCAGACCCCTCGGAAGCATAGCCACGAGAGCACACAATCATAACTATCTTGTAATCCAATCCCCGCCTTGCTTTCTCCTACCTTCACAACCTCCTCCTTAATTCCAAATGCATAAAAGAAACTGCAACTGTCCTTCTTCAAAAAGTATCTGAGATTTTTGCTTCCTGGAACTGTCATCAATTTGGCTCAAATAAACTCATAAAAATTCTCCACAGGTCTGAGGTTTCTCATGTCTACAGGTACAAAGACTTTTCAGAAAGTGAAGAATGGAAGAATCACAATTCCAGTAATTACTCCAGATGGGAAATGGAAGCAATTCGATGACTTTTGGAAAAGTATCTGTCAGCAACCGGGGAGGGGCGGGGTGGTACTCATCTATGCAAACAAATTTACTAGGATCAAACCACTCCTGAGAACAAAGGAAAACAATAGTGAGTTTTATAAGCTTAAATGGAAGAGAGAGAGAAAAAGCAAACTCTTAACAATTACCCTCCATTAGTTTTATGTATGTAACTTTTGTATTTTAAAATGGCCACCAGCTCTAAATATAAAGAAATGCAATTATTCTTTGCATCAATTCAAGGACAAAAGCACTATCAGACCTTACTGTGAAGAGAGCTCCCCACAGTCCCAGGAGTAAGAGACCCCATGGAACAAGGAGTCTGGCACCCTTCCCTAGTTCTGCTCTGTCCAATAGGACCCGATGGGCATTAGGTGGCTGCTGAATACAAAAAGACTTAGTACAAAAAGAATGTAAACTCATTAATAATTTCTTAGAACTGATAATTTTGATATATTAAATTAAACCACATAGATTATTAAAATTAGTGTCACCTCTTTTTTCTTACTTTTTCGAATGTGGCTACCAGAAAATTTAAACTTACATGGTTCCCATAACATTTCCATTGAAGAAGTGTTCTCTCCATTCTAACAGTAAACAGGACCCTGGAATTCCCTACCCAAATGATACCAAATCTGTTTTCAGGGCTTGTGTGGGCCTCTTCCTTGGGCCCATCCTCCCATAATCGATCCTAGGGCTGGACAGAGCTTGGAAGTGTGGGCTGTGTGGCCACCACACCCCTAGAAGGTGAAGGATGGAGCTAGAGAAAAGAAGAGATCTGGACCATTGGGCCAGCTCTCTCCACGATGCCAAAGCCAGTATAGAATCCCAAGGGATCTGAGGATTTTAGATTAGAATCAATGCCTGCAGATATGGGGGTTGGGAACAAGTCACCCGAAGATGTGCCTCTGTAGTGTACAGATTTGTTCTGCACCTCCCTTAACTACCTAGAAGAACTTGAATTAGAGGCCTTGCCCATATTAACAGAATATCAGAGGTAACATCTTTTGACCTGTCTGTAGAGCAGGACAAACTTCTATTTACTAACCATCTTGCAATGACCTTTCGAAGCCCTCAAGGTACCTTACCTCATCCCTAGCTCAGCATGTCACATATACCTATTTTCTCTTTGTTTCTGAACCTCTCGTGCACGCAGGCTTCTCATACATATTTGTGTATCGAACTGGGTTGTTTCTCTTGCTAACCTGTCATGTTTCTGTTTGAGTAGACCAGCTGTCAGAACCCTGAGGATAGAGGAAAGTTTCCTCCTCCTCCACACAAGTCATCATACATATACTTGTCAAGGTCGGAGGAGAGATTATATTTTATTTAACAGCTTGTTAGCTTGGTTATAACTTAAATATTTAGATATATGGTATGGGGCCTCCATTTATACTCTTTCCCTACACCTGAATATTTTAAGGGTTAATTCTGATATATAAGTATCTTAAATTTCTCTTACTCCTTCTCACCACACTCCCCACCCCCTCCTCATATTCCTCCCTGTGCAGCCCCTCCCCCAAACTCTCCCCAGAAAAGAACACAGTGTTCAGCATACTTGTTTAGCTAACAAAGCACTGATTGTTTCTGAGAGCTCAAGTTCTTGATCAGAACACATTAAAGCTCATCTGTTTTGGAAACTCTAGCCCTTAGCCTTCTTAGAGTCCCACTTTTTCTTAATAGATATAGAAAGCAGTCAGATTACAGGCCTCTGCCAATTCAAAAACCCCTCCAGAGAAAGATAAGAGGGATAGTCTACCTAGAATCTACTTCCCCTTTGTCTTAAAATGGGTGAAAGAGATACCAGTAGGCAAAATTAAGAGAGAAATACGAGATGAAAAATGGGGAGTGGATGTCTTTTCCTCCTTTTATCTTCCTTTAAAAAGAATGCAGAGGGGAGAGCAAGGTGACAACACACCTATGGAACAAGACTAGAATTCTCTATGTCTCCTAAAAATAAAGACTTATAGCTCTGTCATGCTAACAGGTGAGACAGATATGTTATCAAATTTGCACAGATCCAGATTCTAAAATAAAACTGGACGGCTTTAACAAAAATATATATTTAGTGAAATACTTTAAATAATTTTATATTAAATTAATATCACAGTTTTTAAACCTTAAAAATAAATCCTTACAATGAAATTACATTATAGTACCTCAGGCTACAAGTATTTCCTCATAGCTGTTTAATGTAGGTAAGCAGAACAGAATCAGAGCATCACAAAATTTAAGGTCAATAAAAATTATTTTAATGATGATTGTAATAACTATAGTGGTCGGTTTAGCAATGACAATGGATGAGTCTTTCTGATGCTTTAGAAAGTAAAAGGACAAGAAACTGTGGCTTGTTTTTTAAAAACATCTGTTACACATGTATACTCACACAGCCAGTACCAAGGCTAAATAAAGAGAGGTACTTGAAATGGATAGATCTTCCTTATTCCTCAAGGCTATCAGAAGTGAGAATAAAAGGGGCTTTTGAAATCATTTTCTTTCATGTCGCAAGCTCATAAATTGAAAAAGCAGGCTCAGAGAAACCATGTGACTAGCACATTCAACTTGAATCTACTGCCTTTCATCATCAGTACTGCTTCTCATCTCACCTGCTCTTCTTTTATTACATCTTTATTAAAGAGTTGAATGTAAACAGGTATCAATTACTAATAATTCTAAGTCACAGGTCAAAGAAGAGCCTCGGAGTAGTGTCTGGAAAGCATGCTTTTCCCTCTCTTTCCCCCTAGTGGGTGGCCTTCCCAGCAACAACGGATATGTGGAACACTAAGTACACGAATATTCAAACCCATTCAGGAACAGCCCAGGACTCCCCAAACCACCCAACACCTGAAAAGACTGACTTCACTTTCCGCGGCAAGCAATATGCTTCAAGGAAACAGACAGAACTCATGTGCATTTGTTCTATAATAGAACTCAAAGTAGGGAAAAGAAATCAAGTTAACATTTACCCAGAGTCTAATAAAGAGTAATCTTAGTTAATTCCTAAAATGAAGTTACAAGGTTCAGTATTTCAGTATTACATCAGCAAATGGTAATGGGCACTGTGTGTACTTTGAGAACTCAGGTCTGACTTAACGCAAAGTTCCAAGGCGCATGTGTTTTTTAATACCAAGTGTCACAGAAAAGTACAATTGACCAAACATACTTGATAATTTACACTGACAGAAAAGTCTAATTGTGTGTGTTCACATAGAAACAATGAAGTCCCTTTCAAACTAAGTATCCTAAGGGGCACATACAAAATGCATGATTATTTACAAAGGGTGGGCCTTGAGATGATAGAAGGTCAAAGTGGAGATAGGGAAAGATGGCAGAATAGAGCTGATAGAATCACTGCTTTGCCAAACTGACGACGTTTCTTTCATTTGCATTTCTTACTGTCTTCATATTATAAAACAAAATTATAGTAACAATGATACTGAATCTAGACACAAACTGTGCTAAACTGTCCAGGGGTTTGATTTACTGATATTTTTACCTCTTCCTGTCTTTCTCCAATTTTACAGCCATAACTAATTAACAGCAAAGCAGGAATAGCACACACCTTAAAACTGCCATCGAGGAAACAGAGCAATCATTAGTTTTGTCCCTTAACTTCTTTTCATCTAGACAGCAGTACACCATGTTAATGTATTTTATAGTCTTCACTTAGCTTTAAATGGATTTTTTTTCTTCATCGCTAAATTTCCAGGTATAATATTCCAAACTACTCTCTTGAGGAAATTATTTAATGCTACAAAAGGAAAGAGTGCTTAACTTCTTACATTAAATCGAAAGGTTAAAATGCATCACATCGATGCATCCGATTTTCTTGCCTTTCTTTATCAGGAAGATATACAGGTGTTTAAAACAGATCAACCACAGCTCTATAAGCTTATTTCATTCTGGTTTCAAAGAAACTACTTAGACAATGGAGAGGAGCCATGTTTTCCAAGGCAGCAAAGAAAAGGCAATGGTTCTATGATATCAAACTTAAGAAAAATAAACAAATGCACAAAGACCGCCTATTCTCACACACCTCCTCCTCAGCTCCTTTTATCAGGATCCTAGAAGTGCTTCATCTTTTCTCCTTTCTCAGCATTTATCCACTCATCTACCCACACTCAAAAATTTAAGTACAAAATTCTTACTCCATCTGAGGTAAAGGGAATGGCTATATATACCTGTATATATCTAGGGCACAAAGCCAAGTAAATAGCAAATTGAATATTTGGAAACATAATACTAATTGGTTTTTAGATCCATCTAAATCTTTAGTTTTCCTTTCAGGAACTAAGGATATACTAGCAAAATTTGACAGTAAAATATGGTAGAAGTAGTTCTATTTTAAAACATATTTCCAATCTGCTTAAAATGAGTGTTACACATTACACTCATGAAGAGGAAATCATACTTGTTTTATTCAATGAGTCAGAGGGGAAAAAAATCAATATTATTTTCTGGAGTTATTATTCACTACAAGTGGGTCAATTAAAAAAAGATCCCCTGGGTGATTACATTTCCATTTCGTAGTAACAGTCCATGTTTTTGTCCCTGTGGGGGGGACATGCTAATACACTTTGAAAATTATTAGGCTTCAGTATTAAGTAATGAAGGACCTGTTGGAGCTGTAAGCCTAGCTCTGGGCTTAGTCTACTGCTTCCCATTAATTATGAAAAGCAGGCTCCCTAATAATGGTTCGGAGTGGCCGCACCTTAGTAGAGTGTGGCCAGGCAGTCAGTGCTTTGTAATACTCACTATATTAACTTTTAAGAGAAAGATTATATTTGATTACCAAAATATTCCATGCTCATTCTAACAGTCAAACTATAGGAGCATATAAAGAAAACATTAACAGTCTCTCCAGCTTCCTTCCAAATCCCAAGCTCCTGAGAGAACCAGTGACAAGAGTGAGGTGTACATCATTCCCAAGCTTTTCCTCCTGAGAAAATACAAACATGAATAGGAGATAACCTCCCTCCCTAATTTTTTTAGTGGGATTATGCCACACTTTCTTCCCGAACTTGTTTTCTCATCTAATTCAAACAGTTCTTCTTTCTGAGTCAGGACATAAAAATCTAACTCACTCTGACAGCTGCAGGATACACAGAGCACCAATGTTCACAATGCATTTCATCCTTCCACAGACTGACATTAGGAGCTCTCCAGTTTTATGCTATTAGAAAGAACTCAGCATCTCTATTTGTGCAGCAATGATTTCACTTTGTAATATTTATGGGTGCCCAATGCCTTATCCATAATTTTGAAATCCAACGAGCTCTGAAAATTCAAAGATTTTTCATTGATTCATGTGGTGGCAGAAGCTGACTGGGACTGATGCAAATACTCATTTTCCCTCTTTAGAAATATGAACATGTTTGCTTATGGAGTGCCATCCCAAACCCTTCTGGAGGTGTTATACAAAACATGCAGTGTAGGCACCATAGTAATAGCTTCAATAATCTGTAAATCTCTGAATTCTGAAACACAAATAGCCTCCTGAGTTTTGGATAAGGGATTGTGAACCTACATTTCTAACAGTATAACTGATTGGTCCAAGAGCATGTGCAATTTAAATTTTAATGTGTGCTTCAAGATTACCAAAAAGTTACAGAAATGTAGAAGAGTTTCTTTCCATGCTACTACCTTCACTAACATTTCATGTTAACATCCTTTCTAGCATTGCTCATGTGAAGGCCAAAAGCTGGCAGGTCTTGGTCATCTCAATTTATATTTCTCAGTGAAGTTCATCTTCTTTGAAACTCACCTTCATACACTTTGCCCATTTTTCTGCTGGGCTGCTTGTCTTGTATTTACCTGTATGCAGAACTCCCTGAATGCCGTGTGCCACACTCAGGGTCCTATGGCGCACGTGTCACGTGACACTCTCAGCTTACCATTTCCTTTTTCCCAGGATTAACGGTCATTTTTGCCACACATGAATTTTTATTTGCTCAAATTTGGCAATCTTTTTCTTTATGGACTCTATGTTTTTCACCTTGCTTGAGAAGCTCCTCTTATTCCACCTCAAAGTGGTACAAATGTTCTCGTATATTTCCTTCTAATATTAATGTATTTTGTTTTTTACATTTAGATCTTTATTTTACCTGACATTTATTTTTACATAGAATGTTAGGTAGAGATCTAAATTTTTTTTTTGGTAACTAGTTATGCAATACCATTTATTAAATAAAGCATCCTTTTCAAAATCCATTCAATTTAAATAAATGTCACACCCTAGCGGAAGAGAGAAGGAAAAGAGAAAGCTTGGTGTTGTTCAAATAAAATAGAAATATCTGGGTAAAAACAAGTTACATTTACTTTTTGTTTCTCTTTCCTTTTTTTCCAAGAGAATGTATAAAATCAAGTGCCTGTGTTTTTGTTTTTCCTAGGAGCAAGCCCACATTGTGGTTTTGAGACACTAAAATGCTTGAAATGAAATGATTAGTTTGACAGAGTAACGTTTTTTATCTTTAGAAAGACAATTGTTGGGACGGGCAAAAAAGTACTTTGAAAAATGTGTATTGAAATGCACTTACTCTCAAGAAGCCTATTGAAGTCAATGAATGAGAGAGACATCAGTCAGTAATGTACATGATTTATCTTCCACGCACTCCTCAAATCCTGATTCCTTCAGTGTGGAACTTCACTGGCTCGTGAACTTAGTCCCACAGCCATGTTTCAATAGTTTTGTTCCAATTCAGGTATAAGATCGAGCAACTTGTATGTGCTATCACAGTTACGCAAGAAAACAAAACAATTTGTGCAAGACTTAAAAGGCTCTCTCATGGATGCAGAATGAAGGAAAGAATGCCTTTTGCCCTATATTCCCCTTGGACCTGTCTGTGGCTGCGGTGGCATGAGAAACATCTTAATTGCTGGGTCTGCTTCAGAGTTGCTGGGAACACCTACGCCTCAGAAGGCATGACTCAACTCCGTTCAGCTCTCACACTGCTCTCCACACACCCACTGCCCTGGGATTGAACTCTACTGCTGACATCTCCGTTTCTTGGTGCAGCATTTTTTCCTGATGTCCCTTTACAATGTCTGAAATGAATCCACATGAACTTATGTCTGCCATTCTGTTCCAAACAATTCAGCATCTCTATTTGTGCAGCAATGATTTCACTTTGCAATCCACCAGCCTCCTTTCCAGTGAGCACCTGCCAGGGTCTTCTGGGAGGTTCAATCGCACAAATGCTAATGGGGCACATGACCAGCTTCTCAACACTCAAGCCAAAACAAACAGAAACCATCTCATCTTAAGCCTAGCCATCATAAATGACTTTCCATAAAGCAAAATAAGCATAAAACCTTCTCTTAGGACTAAGGAAACAAAAATAAACATTCATATTTTACTTGGATAAAAATGAAGATTTACAACCACAAAAAGATTTGAGCAAAATTTTCTTAATTGCTGCAGATGTTAAAAAACAGAATAAGTATTCCAAAGCTACAACTGATAGACATAATTTTTCTGAAATAATAATCAAGGAAATCAAGAACACTCAGTGTTGGCAATAATTATAGTGGACATATTGCTGTAAAGGCGAATTAAAGCATTCCCTAAAAAGAGGAAATTTTATTTTAATCCCCCTTTTAAAATAATTCCAACAGGAGACACTTATTGGTTCCCTACTTTGTACCAGACCCTAGGCTAAATGAATCCTATATACATAACAGTCAATGCAGGAGAGGGGAGGGGCCGTGCAGGAGCAGGTTCCCATGAATCAAGTACATTCTATACAGAAAGTCACTCCAAATCATGAGATAGCAATCATGTGGAAATAGCAGTCACTAGATGCAGAGTAACTCTGCACCATCTAATTAATGAAAACAATGTCATAGCAGCATAAATCTGTCATTTTCTGACTCTGATAAACTGGCAATATACTAATGATAAAAAAAGACAAGAAATATGTTATCATGTTACAGTTAAACATCTCTCTTATGAAATGGATTCTTTACCAATTTATCCATGACTATATTTTTTTATTTTCTCATCAACAGATGTGCTACAGCTGGCCAATTTAGTTGCAATACTGTTCAAAGGGTGTTTCGTATTAACCACCACACTAGTAGCACAAATAACAAAAATGTAAAAAGAAAACTTTTATAAAAGGAAGGCAACAGATCACTATTTCCACTCCTCTTTTCAAAGTAAAGAAGATCCACATAGTATACTTGGATAAAATCCCAGCTGAGTCATACAGGGATATATAAAAATGAAAACTGGACATCTCTATCACAGATATTAGATTATCAAAGGAGAAAGTGAGTATAAGCTAAAGCCATGGATAAAAATCATGTCATGAAAATGTGCTTAGCTATGATAGCTTAAGCTCATATCGGGAATAGCCCAGGCATATCTGGTGATTAAACAGAAAAAAAAGTCTAATACCCAAAACTTTACTAGGTATACAGAAGTCTGATCCTAGGACTGAACCATTCATTCACCAAACATTTTCTGAGTTCTTATTGTGCACAAAGGTGTGTGAAGCATGCAAACATGGACTGGGCATGGTTTTTACCCTCCAAGAACTTGAAGCAGTTTGGGAGCAAAGATGCCATAACATAAAGCAGAAGATGAAACTTACTGGGGGGAAAAATCATGACTGTTTCCAGAAGAGAACACTCACTTTTATCTAAGGGATCTGAACAGAGTTCAATAGGCAGATGGAGACTGGAAGAGAGAGCATTCAAAGAGAATAGGGTGGTGTGACTTTCTCAAATTTAAGCATGCACTGTTAAAAATGCAGATCTTCAGACCCCCTCACCAGAGGTTCTGATTCAGCAGGTCTAGGATGAAAACCAGGTTCCTGTTTCCTAAACCCCCCCAGGTAATTAGCATGCAAGCATCTCATGAATCATACTGTCAGATACACTGCTTTGGAGGGCAAAAACTCCAGGATGTATTTGGGAAACAGTAAGCAAACTATTTTGTTACGCAAAGAACTCTGTAGTTGTCAAGGACACGTAGAAACTAATCACAGAGCACCTTGAATTCTAGAGGAAGACACTGCAATTTACCTGTGAAAATTTTTGAGTAGCAGAGTGACATAATCTTTCCTACGATGCATGGATTTGTATATCACATAAATCAAATAACATCTCCTCTTCCCTGGCTGAACTTCCCACACACAGAGCCCACACACACATCACACACACACACACACACACACACACACACACACACACACATCACACACAGCCCACACACACATCACACACACACACATCACACACATCACAGCCCACACACACATCACACACACACACAAACACACACACACACATCACACACATCACACACACAGCCCACACACACACAGCCCACACACACATCACACACACACACACACACACACACACACACACACACACACACACACACACACATCCTCTCTCTCTGTAGGTAAAGAGTGCATTCTGACAGAAAAATGTAAGAACTATTTGGAAACTCAGACTTTCCCTAAGTCTCTCTCGTTAATTATCTGTCCCAAAAACATCACTAGGGAGGGATGGGTGTGCCCTGCTTTCGAGAGGTCAGTCAAATATCCTGCCAGTTGGAGCATCGAAACCCTAACCACCCATGGGAAATGACCACAGGCATGTGACTCCTCCCATTCAAAACTCTATTACTATGGAGAGCATGGTGAGTGACATCAAAATTACCGGCATTCTTAGGGAAAACAGAAACTCGTGGGTCTTTAATTTTCAGAAGTTACACATGGGGGTGCAGAAGGAGCTGTGATGAGAAAGAGGAGAAAGGGAGAAAGAGGAGCATTACTGCTTTCCATCAGTGTTCTCACTCTGGCAACCAAAGAGTTATTTCAGAAGTCATGAGTAATGATGTTAACCATGCTCCTAAGTTCCAAGCGATGATGACACTCCCCCAGCAACAACTGCACAATAAGCATCTGCTGGCCCTCTGACTGCATGCTTATCACTCTCCCCTAAGACCCACATGGAGGGAAAAGTTGGTTATCATGCGAATACCATGTTTAACGTTAAACTCTTGCAGTCAAGTTAGAGCTGAGAGGGTCCAGACAGAGCTCAATTAAAACAAACAGAAGAATGGAATTGGCCAGAATACAATAACCTCACTGGAATTAAGCCAAGGCTTCTGAAGATCCCGCCCCACATTTTATTTAAGGGGAGAAAAAATGTTAAAGAACATCTTAAAGGATCCCCAAAAGCCAATAGTGCAAACTGTAATTTAGTACAGTCTGCCTGATAAATAAATCTTTTGTCTCTCTCTGAACTCTCCCTTCTAAAAGCACTGTAGAGAGAGGAAGAAAACAGGCTATTATTGCCAGAAATGAGGTTAGGAGCCACCGAGGAGAGAACCCAAGGCTACACTATCTCAGCGCCTCAAGCACCAACTAAAGGCTTTCCTTTGATCAAAGGCTCAGGGAAGGAAAATGGAAATTGTGTGAAATGGAAAGCTTCCCAAGAGGATCAAAATTCCATCTAAAAGCAAAGCTGTATAAGAAAGGAACTTACAGTGGGGGGAGGGGTTAACTGAAAGAAGGGCATTCCATACAGTCCATGACATTCCTTAAACATGTGGCAAGCCCCCCTCCAACCCCTCAGCGGTGAAATTCCTTCCCAGGGATCTCTCTACCCCTAGCAGCACTTGGATTAAGTGTTTCTTCTTTAATACATCGGCTTGTGCTTGTGCTTCAGCAGTTGGCACCTCCTGTTTGCTTGTAATGTTTTTTACATGGCAGATCATCTGCAAAGAAGCTGACTTTGTTCTAAGTACTGCAGCTTCAAGTCTGGCAAATGAGCTGCAAAAACATTTCAGCATGCTAGTCCTGCTTCCCTATGCTAATGCAGCAGCTCGATCTCCATTTAAAGTGAGTTTTCAGAAATTAATGACAAAAACAAAAATTACAATCTCTTTCTATAAAAACCTGGGAATGTGAACTCTTGGTGAGGATAAGTAATTACAAGAGTAACTCCACATGCCAGATCCCCGAAAGAACAGAGCAGGAAATAAGGTCAGGTTTTCCACTCCATGGGGACTAAAAATGTAGAAAATCACGCTTTCTAAGAAGAAAGGAAGGTACTTAATAAATTCCAGGCATAACTGTGAGGTTCTCAGTGCTCATTTCTTCATAACCTTCATTCTACTACACCCACATACTTGGACATCCAACTCAATCTCACTCCTTCTTTCTCCACACCCCTCCCCATCTACCTTATTCTTTTCAGCTAAAACAAATTTCACATCTAATTAGAGCTCAAGTCACTGCTTTCCTCCAAGTCTTTAATTAACTCTCTCCTTGACCCAAAGGTAATCTTTATCTTATTTTAGGTGATACTATACTCACTTTATACCAGAGCCTATAAGGCACAATATCATGCACTTACTCCTAAATTCCTTGAAACTGATCTCTGGGAGCCATAAAATGTAATGCAATTGATCAACAATCATTCTGAATGTCTACTGTCCCCTTAAAATAGTAATCTCAAGCACTAAATACATGAAATGGTCCCACTGTTCAAAGCATTTTTGGATGCTCTCTTCTGAATGGGTCATATTCTTCTGATTATCATTAGTGGTGGGAAAACTAGCAATTCAATTCAACGAATATTTATTAAGGGGCCATATATAAAGTACATTGATTATGAAGAAAGCTAACAATTCAGGAAATAAATAGATCACATGGAACTGAAATAAACAAAAGCTTCAAGAAACAAAAATCATTACAAATATGCTCTGAAGGGTGGGGAGGATTCAACAGGTGCAGCCTGGGTTTTACACATATGAAGTCAGGAGCATCGTCCTCCTTGCAGGTTGAACCTGAGATATGTTTAGAGAACAGTGAACAGACCCACAGATTTTTTTCTAAAGCTACCATCTCCTTTTCCAACTTGAATCTTTTCCTCTGTAATGTTTTCTGCATCATCTCACTATGCAGGCTGCCTTCTCATCTCACCTTCATCCAAAGAGAAATATAAAAAGTGATAAATTACCAGTCTCACTTCCTTCCACAAGTTGCTACTAATACTTTTTGCAAAGAAGTGGGGTGTATGTAACACAGAGCTGGAAAACGCAATTCCCACCACCATTCATACACATATGTTCATTTGCCAAGACCTGGCCACAGGTCCTTCCTCTGAGGAAAAACTGACTTCTGCCCTCTAGGAATTCAAAGCCAGGCAAAGCAGACAATAATAAATACAGAAGACAGTGAAGAAACAAAGGGGACAGGCTGAAGTAAACTCTTTCTTTATGGTATCTACACTGTAAGTCACCCAGGCAAACATAAATGTAACCTCAAATATTTTAAAGTTGAGGCAACAGTGCTATTCCTAGGCATTATGTCCTTATTAAAACTGACAAGGAGAGAGGAACCAAGAAGGCACCATAGGTAAACACCGGAAATTGCTGCCTCGCAACCACTTCAAAAATACAACTAAAAGACAAAACGGACATCATCCAGAACCACAGGAAGGCTGGCTGAGGGGAAATTCTACAACTAGAAGGAAAGAGAAAAGCACACTGAGACTCAGAGGAGGTGCAGAAGTAAAGTGCAGAGATACGGAGGCGCACGTGGAAAGGGCTGGCAACTGAGGACACGGTTGTCTTTTTCAATCGGGAGGGAGTCTTAAGCTCCCGACTGCTCTGAACACCAGTTCCAGGCGAGTCTCTGGGGACCCAAACTCATATGGGGAGAAGCTGGACTGTCTGGCATCGGTCAGAACTCGAGGGCGGCTTTCTCTCAGAGGTGCTTGAAGCTATTACCGGGACACTGTGACCTGGGGCCTCTTAGGTCAGGGCTGAGGATCAACCATAGCTGCTTGCTCCGCCCTGTTGATTCCCTGAGACCCCACCCCACCCAAGTTGTGTGCAGAGGCTTTTGCATATGAAAGGCCTGGCCCTTTGCAATATGAAAATTACCTAACAAACTGCAGCTGGGTCAGAGAGACCCAGAACATCCCAAAGAAGGCCCAAGGCCCCACAGCAGCTTGCATTGCTTCACAGCTGGGCCTCATCTGGGCACCTCCAAACCCCAAACAAAGAAGAGGAATCTGCAGATCTCTCCATAGTTCCTGCTGGGTAGCCTCAGGCAGAGGCTAAATTAGCACCTCCTTAGAGATCCAAGAGCCAGTGTACCCAGTGGTCAGAGTGGACCATCCAGATTACAACTCCTCAGATCCATAAGGGACACACTCAGGGGGAAGGCTCAGTGAGCACCAAAGCCCCACTGAAGCAAGTCTTGCCCCATAAGGGTGTCTCCAGCACAGAAGTTCTCCCAGTGCAGACACAGCTGATTCTCACAGCCAATTGGCCTGGAGGTCAATTCCTCCCAGTGATACCTACAACAATCAAGGCTTAACTACAACAAGACTGTGCACAAAGCCCACAAAGGGGTGCACCAAGAGTTTCCACCTCAGGTAATTGGGGAGGCTGAGCCACTGGACCCTATAGGACACCTAGCACACAAAGCCACTCTACCAACACAGGGAAGCAGTCAAAATGTGGAGACAAAGAAACAGGTCACAAATGACAGAAATGGAGGAAAGCAAACTACTGGATATAAAGTTCAGAACCACACTTATAAGGTTTTTCAAGAATTTTCTAGAAACCACCGATAAATTTAGTGAGACCCTCAAGAAATCTAGTGAGACCCTCGAGGATATGAAAAAGGACCAACTAGAAATTAAGCATACACTGACTGAAATAAAGAATATTATACAGAGTTCCAAGAGCAGACTAGAGGACCGCAAGAATCAAGGCAAAGATTTGAAATATGAAGAAGCAAAAAACACCCAACCAGAAAAACAAAAAGAAAAAAGAATCCAAAAATATGAAGATTGTGTAAGGAGCCTCTGGGACAACTTCAAGCATACCAACATCCGAAATATGAGGGTGCCAGAAGAAGAGAGAGAGCAAGATATTGAAAACCTATTTGAAGAAATAGTGACAGAAAACTTCCCCTACCTGGTGAAAGAAACAGACTTATAAGTCCAGGAAGTGCAGAGAACCCCAAACAAAAGGAATCCAAAGAGGACCACACCAAGACACATCATAATTAAAATGCCAAGAGCAAAAGACAAAGAGAGAATCTTAAAAGCAGCAAGAGAAAGAAACTTAGTTACCTACAAGGGAATACCCATACGACTGTCAGCTGATTTCTCAACAGAAACTATGCAGGCCAGAAGGGAGTGGCAAGAAATATTCAAAGTGATGAATACCAAGAACCTACAACCAAGATTACTTTACCCAGCAAAGCTATCATTCAGAATTGAAGGTCAGATAAAGAGCTTCACAGATAAGGAAAAGCTAAAGGAGTTCATCACCACCAAACCAGTATTATATGAAATGCTGAAAGGTATCCTTTAAAAAGAGGAAGAAGAAGAAAAAGGTAAAGATACAAATTATGAACAACAAATACACATCTATCAACAAGTGAATCTAAAAATCAAGTGAATAAATAATCTGATGAACAGAATAAACTGGTGAATATAATAGAATCAGGGGCATAGAAAGGGAGTGGACTGAGTATTCTCGGGGGGAAAGGGGTGTTGGGGGTGCGGGAAGAGAATGGATAAAAATCGTACACTTATGGATGAGGACAGTGGGGGGCGGGGGGGTTGGTAAGGGCAGAGGGTGGGGTGGGAACCGGGTAGAGGGGAGCTATGGGGGAAATAAGAGGAACAACTGTAATAATCTGAACAATAAAGATTTAATTTTAAATAAATAAATAAAAGACTGAAAAAAAAAACCCTATTGCATAAAATATTGTGAAACTATAAGGCACAATAGTAACAAATAATAACAAAATTCAGTATCTAAACGAGAATGTTTTAACGCTGATGGTGGTACATCTTCCTTTTTGTGTGTGTGCCTATTGAAGAATCACATATGGTAGACACACATTAATAATTCTATAGCCATACAGACACACATGACTAAGTAAATTGAAATATCAACTTCTACCTAAAGTTAGTAATCCTCCTATTAAAAAAAATAAACTCAATTCCTAGAACTTGCTGGGACCTCTAGCTGACCTAGCTTTGTGTCTCTTATCAATTCACTTACAAAGATCAAGAGCTGGAAGGCAGATCCACCTCCTATATTAATGGATGAAAATGATAAACAACCACCAGCCATCAAACACAACTAAAACATAACCAATTTCTGATAGTAATGATTTTATAATTCCCAACACATAGAAGCAATTTAAGTGTGTGTATTTTAATTATTATCTGTCAAATACTTATTAAAATATAGGCTTATCTCTAAAAGTGATAGGAAGAAGTGATGACTAAATTAAAATTACCTAAAATGAAGACATTTAAGTTCAACTTAAGTGGCAAACTTGACAAATACCATGGATGAAGCTGCCAGGAATGCAGATATACAAATTATTACGATCAAACATCGCTTCTGAGTTTGCTCTCTGCACTGCTGTTTGCACACATTGTGCGGGAAGAGCTCTCTGATCTAGGAAGACTTACAAACTCTAGGACCTGTGATACAATGTTACTTCTCCTGACACTTTAATGAACGATCAATGTGAAAGAGCTAGATTTGTCAGCACAGCAAAATGTCTGAACACCAATATAATTTAGTATGAATTAGTTCACACTGCTCTGATACAGTATTAAAAACAATAAAGATAAGACATGGACAGGACCCTTAAGCCAGCAAAAAGTTTCTGTCTTCATTGACTTTACAAAGAAACTTTCACTAAAAATAATTCTCAATTGCAAATAATAATCTTTGTACTAATACCAGCTGGGTCATCTAAATGGAGATATAGTTAATATATAAATACTAATAAAAGAGAGGTAAATAATGCATTATAATTATTAGTGACATAATCAGGAAAGAACCCATTAAAACTACCAAAAATTACTGATTCTGCCTCTACTCTATTTTGAAAACTAACTCGAAGAGTTCCAATGCCAATAAAGGAAAAACAAACAGTGGTGGCTCCAAGAACAGCGTTTTCCCTCTGAAACCGCTGACCTGTGTGTGTACATCAGCATGCCATCTTTCCAGATTTAGAATGCTGCTGCAAATACCAGTTTAAATGTTCTGTGAAAATAGCTCATTCGTTTAAAGTGAGAATTTGCCATAGGAAGCAAAATTAAGGGGCTATGTAGTTAAGAGAAAAAGTCTCAGAATGCCTGCCTGTTAGAAATGTATTGTACCTAAAAAGTTTCTCCCTGGGCATTTGCCCTAACATTGTAATCTAAATATTCATTCCTTGAGACTTAGGTAAAACATGAAAATAAATTATCCTTTGGGAACTCTCTAACCTGTTCCCTGTGAAACGTACACTGGATTAGCACTAATTCTTTAAACATACAAATAAAAATAAGAAATTAGATAAATGGCATATTCTCAAAACTGCATACTAACTGCATGAACATAAAACTACAGGAATGTTCTTTGGAGTATAAACATGAGTTTTTAAAATTTAAGTCCCTAGCATTAAACGTATGTGTGCGTATGTCTGTGCATATTCACATACATTTGCACACTTATTACTCTGAAACATAGCAAGAAACCTTTCTTGGATAATGCAGGTGGGGGCCAAAAATCTTATAGAAGTATGTGGTGGAAAAGAAATTGGTTTAAAGCGTCGGTTTTCCAAAGGGCAGTGCTACAGCAGCTGCACCAGTTGCTCAGCCCCCTCATACCAAGTTCCCTCAGCATATCCCCCCCCCCATATTAATGTTTATTGCATGTAACATTATTATATTCAAGATCATTTTTCTTGAAATAAAAAAAAAGCAAAAAAAAACAAGCAACAGAAACCTTTGCAGTAATATTCTGTCAATACAGGTACTGGTAAAATTGATCTATTCTTTTTGTAAACCCAAATTGTACACTCATATTTGTGCCTTTTCTATGTTTTTCTGTTATACTTCTACAAAAAAAAAATTCAAAAGGTTACAAAAGGAGGTGTCAGACCCCATATTCTTTCCCCAATTCCAGAAGGAAACAGTTTATTCCCCAGAAGAAAGTGAACCAGAGAGTTCTGGGCTCAAAGATATTAGGATCATAGAAAACACTGCTCTGCAAACAAGGAGATCAAATAAAAATCCACATGCTAAGTCTTGAGATTCCAGTTCTCTTTCCTGTTCAGCTTCCCGAATCTTGGCATGCACTGACTGCCCAGGCAAAAGACCAAAGGATTCCTCTCCAGTAAAACTGGCATGCCCTAGGGAAAAGATCCACAGACACTGTCTTTGGAAGTTTCCCAATGAAATCACAGGCTTGCCCTGACAGCCCTCATAATGAAGCTGTATGGTGGAGAAGCCCCGCCCACCTCCAAGGCACCAGATTCACTTTTCTGTGACTCACCATTAAATAGGAATAGAGAGCTAATGATCACCAAGCAGTTCACTCAAATTTCTAACAAAAAAGTCAGGCACCTATACAAACAGGGAAAAAAGAGTCAAGATAGTGCAAAAAGGAAGTAAATAAGTAAATAAACTGTCCTCAGAAAGAGAAAAAAATGCACCCATGGAAAAAATAATAGAATGCTATTAAAATGCAAACAAATTAAAACAAGAATGATCTCTTAGAAAACAAAGACAGCAGAAATTCAGATAGGTTAAAACAAAATAGAGAAAACCTATCAAGAAGTAGAAAAGGCATTAAGACAGAGATAGGAAAATTAGAGAATTAGAGGACAAACAACGAGGTCCCACGTAACTAAAAGGAATTCAAAGGAAGAAAGGAGAAAACCAAGGGGGAGGAAATCACCAAAAAACATAATGAGAAAGTTCCAG
The DNA here is from genome assembly GCF_014108235.1 of Myotis myotis. NCBI lineage: Eukaryota > Metazoa > Chordata > Mammalia > Chiroptera > Vespertilionidae > Myotis > Myotis myotis. The sequence continues at coordinate 49,834,815 of NW_023416401.1, forward strand.
AACTGAAGGACATAATTTTTCAGATCAAGTGTTCATCATAGAGGCTGAAATAAGGAGTGTCATGAAAAGAAGATCCTAAAATCCTTTGGGGGTTGTTAATTTTAAAAAAGAGAACAAAAGATGGATCACTTACAACACTTTTTAACAGGAACTGTAGAAGCTAGAAAACAATGGCTTACTGGCTTCAACATTCTGAGGAAACATGTTTTCCTCTCTAGAAGTCAGCCAAATCATCAATCAAGGGTGAAAGAAAAACCATTTTCAGTTATACAGTGTCTAATAAATTTGCCCCCCAAACCCCCTTTCTCAGGAAGATCCTAGAAGACATTCCATTAAAAAGAGGGAGTAAACCAAGAAAAAAATCATAAGACATAGGAAAACTAGGGGTCCCATAAAGGAGAGACAGCAGGGAATTCCCAGGAAAATGGCAAAGGTATTCCCAGGACAACAGCTATGCAAGGACTGACTAGCTCCAGCTCGCAGAGGGAAGCCTGTCCCTGGAAGAGGTGCTAAGGAGAGGGGCATAATGCTGCCAGAAAGCTCAGGACACTGGAGGAAAAGGAAAGCACACCAGTGAAAAAGAGAAGCAGCACACAACAAAGGAAATGGAATCACTGCATTTAAGTGCCTTAGCTGTGAATCATGGTTCCATGTTCAAAAGAATGTCAACCCTCCAATGCCAAGTCAACTAAAAATTAATACCTATACACAGCATGGGGAAGCAGCAGTTTCTGCATGGGGGGGGGGGGGGAGGGGTGAGACATATGTAAGAGAGTTGAAGTCTCACCTCCATTGTAATAAGTCAGCACGTAATGCCCAATAATGAAAAAATTTTAAAGAGCAGTATATACATAATATTTCAGAAGATGGAGGAAAAGAGCAAAAAGACTCAAAGGTGGTTGCCTGGGGAGCAGGACTTAGGCGAAAGGATAGGCTGGAGTTCTATGCACCTATTCTTACTATGGGTCTTATTGCTTGTTAAAAAAATTTTTTTTAATATGTATAGGCTATTAGTTTGATGAGGAAAATGTTTAAATTTTTAAAAATTCAGAACAGTAGGTAAGAAAAGTAGAGAGAATGAACTGCAGTGGGAAAATGACAGCAAGATAACCAGTCTCCAGGCTCCTGCAGAACTCTAGGTGAGAGCAGGGAAGTGCTTCCTCTGATAGCTGATGGACAGGGGCTTGCTGAGGGGTGGGGAGCACAGGAGACAGGGGGATGGGTTTGAAAGATATTTATTTATTTGGGGGGAGGGGTTAGAAAGATATTTATAGGTGGAGAATCAAAGATAATGGGAGACAATCAGGAGACTGAAAGAACAGGCAAGGCGATGGCACAAATATCTTCTACCCTCTAGGTATTTACTTAATTAGTCCACAAATGCTGGCTCCTCGGGAGCATCATACCCTTTTTCCCTCCTCCCCAAGAATATAGAAGCATTCTGATTTGCCTTTTGTTTAGGTTAAAATTTTTGGTAATTATGAAATATACAAATAGAAAAATACAGAAAATAGGAATGATCATCCAAGTACCAACTTTTCAGCTTTTTCAAATATTAATATTTTGTCATATTTGCCGTTAACGTCTGTCATATTTACCACTAATTTTTTTAAAGAAAGAAACATTATGGACATAGCTGAAACTCTCTTCAAACCATTCCCTAATCCCATCACCAATCTGCCTCCCATAAGATGACCACTAACCTGAATTTGGCATTTAAAATCTCCATCTACCTCATGCCTAAAATAAGAGCACTGGTTTGCATGAATTCTAACACCGTTCTCTATTCTGAGACACCAGGATTCAATAGTATGAGACAAAGTTCTTGATGTTCTGTAATGAAGTGCAAAAACCTATATATACTGCTGTAAAACACACAAAAATATTTCAAAATAATTTCCAAACTCAAAGCAGATCAAATCATAATGTGACCCTTTGGCAAAACAATCATAGTAACTTTATTATAGTAGTGTCAGTAAATATAATCAATGCATAGGGCATACGAAAATCTACGTTCAGGATTTTGCTGTGCTTTCCTTTCATCATACCTATCTGCTCCAAGGAAGGATAAGGAAGTGCTGGAACATAATATTCTTACTGTAGTTCTGACTGCCTGTGCAATTAATTCAATGTAGCGCCAAACTGTCCCAGCTGTCATTGACTTCTTCTCTAGCAGGTGATCACAGCAAAAAGATTTTTAAAAATTTCTAATGCCAGTGTTACTTAAAATTGTCCTTGATGCAAGGAAGTTATTTGTATTACATCTCAACCTGTGAGTCCATAACTTTATTTTCTGGGTGATAACATGGGAAGTACATACTTCTGTATACTAGAGCATGAAGGTCATCTCAAGGAGAACACTTGTACGATTATTCAAGCTGTGAGCCAAACAAGCCACTATGTTTATGGAATACCACTTTTACTTGAAAGAATAACTGACAAACTCATTATTTAGACTTGGGTATCTGGCAGACACTTCCTCTACAATGAAGGGAAAAGGTCAATTCAGGAAAAATAACTGACAGTATTTGCTGCCAAGGGACAGCTTTACACTTTCAATTGAAAATTAAAATTTTGGAAAACTTGTTTCCACCGTGAGCTTGACAACATTCCAACACAAATATTTTTCTGATGAGATGTGTGGTAATATTAACAACTGTGATTTCTTGAAACTGCAAAATGAAATGTGTTAACATTTGGAATATCTGTATTACATAACGAACCAGTATTTTTCAAATGACCAATACATAATGCAGTAAATGATGCATGGGCAAAGATTTATTCAAAGTGCGAGAAAAACCAATAGAGCCTAATGTAAAACAATTTTAAAAGTTCACTAATAGGGTCTTAGATTGTACATTGGAACTAACATTTAAGAAATGATTGCTTGTCAAGTTTTGGGATAGTATTAAAAGAATATTCACAATTATAAAAAATGACCATTAAAATACTCTTCCCTTTTCCTACATATCTGCACAAACTTTATAATAAGCATTTATTGAATTACTAGAGGCCTGGTGCATGAAATTCATGCACGGGGGGAGGGGGTCCCCTCAGCCCAGCCTGCACCCTCTCCAATACAGGACACGTAGGGGGACATCCCTCTCACAATCCTGGACCGCTGGCTCCTAATCGCTCGCCGGCCTGCCTGCCTGATCGCCCCTCACTGCCTCTGAGTGCTGGCCTGATTGCCTCCAACTGCCCCCCCCCCCCCCGCCAGCCTGGTTGTCCCCAACTACCCCCCCATTGGTCTAGTCAGTCCTCACTGACCCCCCTGCCAGCTTAATTACCCCCAAATGCCCTGCCGCAAGTGTGGTCACCCCCAACTGCACCCCTCTGCCGGCCTGGTCGTTTGTAACTGCCCCCTCACACCACGTCGACCTGGTCACCTCTTACTGCCCCCTCTGCCAGCCTTGTCGCCTTTAACTGCTCCCCCGCCCCCGGCCTGGTCGCCCCCAACTGCCTCCCCTGCTGGCCTGGTCGCCCACTCAGCCTGCTATTCAGTCATTTGGTCATCCCTCACTAAACCCCCTGCCAGCCTGGTCACCCCACACAGCCTGCTTGTTCAGTCATTTGGTCATCCCTCACTAACCCCCCTGCTGGCCTGGTCACCCCATGCAGCCTGCTTGTTCAGTCGTTTGGTCATCCCTCACTAACCCCGCTGCTGGCCTGGTCATAGGCAGCCATCTTGTGAGGGCATGAGAGTTAATTTCCATATTACCTCTTTATTATATAGGATTCTTCCTGGAATTAAAAATCACAAACACATAATCACAATGATTAATTATCATAGTTTAATCTCTGAGCACTATCGGTCATTTAAGAATAAGTGAACCATTCACTATTTAAGTTACATCCTTCTGCAATTATAGTCTCATGTATTTACAACAAATATATATGTATCAAAGACTTCATTTACTATAGAATCAAGACTGGTCATTACTCCAAAAAAGGAAAAGGAAATGAATATGGTAAATTCTTAAATCTATTTTAAATACATACAAATAAAGTGCCTTTTCTCTAGTAACAAAGGACCAGACCCTATTCATTTAACACTGACTCTTGACATCTACACACTACATCTAGGATGACCTAGATGGTATTAATGGATTTAAACCTTAGTTCTTAAATTCCTAACGAAATATCTTCTCATGGAAAAACCCTGACCTTTCGTGAATTTCAAAAGAAATAATTCAATCTGATCAAACCCCTGTAGTTCAGCAGTAAAGTACAAAACAGCATTAACTTTTCACTGACCCATTTGTATATGGGTTAAGAAATAAAAGTGATTTAAAGAGAAATGTTCTTCTTATACAAATCTATCCTGTTAGTGAATATCATAAAGCATTCATTTCAAAGGCAAGAACCTTGAAACTAATTTCAGAATAAGAATTGCTAATGTCTTTACTAATAAAGTCCTATTACCCTGCCCTCTGAAAATTAAACACCATGGCTTTTTAAGTCAGAATATTCAAGAAACAACCAGAAGCTGACACCCCTCCCCTTTGAATGACCCATTTCTGCATGTTCACCTTTGCAGTTCACTGAGGCCCCTGGCAGTGGGTGGACTGGGATTTTGCCTTAGAAAGTTTTGTTTTAAGTTGAGATGAGTGAGGTCTTGGCTGTAAAAGAGGTTGGCAGGCAGGTGCTCCAGGCTACAACAGGAGAGGTCCACTGAGCTAATACGCTGTGATGCAACCTAGAAGGGACAGAAACACAATTCCATTATAACTCCATCCATTTATCAGATAACTGCTTTCTATGCATAGAAATAAGGTAAGTCCATTTGGGAACCCAGACATACTATGCAAGTAGCACTATTAGTCCAAATATAAATGGGGCTGGCGAGCAGGCAGTGCCAGGCCAGCCAGGACAGGTGCCTACAGGGGCTCCCCCCCGATCACCCCACCAGGTGCCCCGCAGATCAGCCCTGATCACCAGCCAGGCCTAGGGACCCTACCTGTGCATGAATTTCATGCACTGGGCCCCTAGTATACTATAAAAGCAGAAAACAGTGTCCCTGCCTGGAAGGAACTTACAGTAACCTAGTATAGCAGACAGGTTACAAAGAGCACAGATTGCCCTATCAAGTTTAGTGATATCAGTAACCACCTCCAACTGTTTTCAGGGGTTATGTTCCTGAAAACATCCATTGTTAGAGAATTCAGAGCTAAATAATATAAGACTTTAGAGTAAATACCAGGTTGGGAGATAGATACGAAGATCTAGACTGAACCTATGAAAGTCCTTGTATATTTTGATTTAAAACAGTGTAAATAAAGAAAAGTACCATTAGTGGTCTTATACATATCTTCTATATATATATAAAGCCAGCATAATGCCAGAACAACCGAACGATCAATCGCACACTGACCACCAGGGGGTAGACACTCAATGCAGGAGCTGCCGCCTGGTAGTCAGTCCACTCCCACAGCGGGAGAGCCACTCAAGCCAGAAGCCGGTGCATGAGCCTCTCCCGCCTCTGGCAGGTGCAATCTCCAGCAAACAGACTGCAGTCCTAATGCCTGGGTGGTGGGGGTGTAGCCGGAATGACCACGGACCAGCCTTCACTGGCCCCTGGTCGCCCCACGTTCCCTTCAGACCCTGCAGCTGCACAACATCTCTTACCTATTTTCCTCTGGGTCTCCGGATTCAGGCTTGGGAAAAACCCACAGAGGGGCTGCACAAATGTACTCCCTGGGTCAGCCCCCATCTCAAGAGCAAGTGCTGGCGACATCCAGCCCAATGACCAACACCCAGGCATGTCCGTGGGTGAGCCCTTTGCAACTTCCATCTACCACCCGGCCCCAGCCCCATCTCCTGGAAAGGTCTGCAACCTGGCACCAAATACCTGCTCCTGGATCCCTGCAGAGAGCTGGTCAGCTCCGGTGGGTGGAGGGGCAGCAGCAGGTGCTGGACTGACTGGTTGTTTGGTTCAGGCAGCCCCACACTTGGGCCAGGAGTTGTGTGGAAAAATCACCCCCTATACTCTGCTGGTACAATCTACTGTGAACAAATACAGCATGGAATGTGTGTGTGACTGGGACAACCTTGATACTGATGCTGGCTCCCTGGAACTTCCCCTCAGGCAACAGGGCCATGTGGAACTGAAATATTAAGAACATGCCTTACCTAGGACCTCGATCTGTCTCTCCCTCCTTCCTTCCTACCACCCTCAGCTGCCATCGCACCCTTCCCGGGCCTGGCCTACATCTGGGCTCCCTTGTTCCCCTCATATCCCTGGTGGCTCCTGCCAATGGGAGCGCTTGTGGATGAATACACCCCTCCCCCGCGGTACCCACCCCAGGGATGCCCACAGTTCAGCCAGAACTTGCCGCGAGGCACATACCCTATAAGCCTACAGGTACAATCTCCGGGGAACGAATGAAGCACGGACACTCAGAGTAACCAGAATGAGCCTGATATCACTGCCATGCTCCTGGAACTCTGCCTGGGGCATAGAGATAAAATCTCATCCCTTACCTATTGCCCCAGAGCTACAGAGGAAGGCAGCAACATAAAAATGGCCACAAGGTGGCGACTGACAATCGGTGTAAAAGTCAGAGAGATGGATCTGAAGGGTGTGGATGTGGGAGAGATAGCACCTCCTCCCTCTAAGATCCCCAACTTTGTATTATTCACCTCCGAGCATCTCTTATCCGGCTCTGAGCAGTGGAAAGCATTCAGCATGGCCCAAGGTGTTCATTGGAGACCTCCCGGCTGGCAAGGCACAACCCTGGCCGCAGAAGGGATGTTTGGAAATATTTTTTCAGGAGGCTGCAGGGAGGACATACTTCCCATGCGACTTCCCAGTGGCTCAGGGAACATGGAAACTCCCTGGGTGCGGGCTCCCGATTTCCTTTCAATGTGCACAAATCTGTGCACCAGGCCACTAGTCTTTAATAATAATGGCAGCATATAATCAGATTCCATTGCTTGCCTGCTATAAACTTCTTGATTGCCTCTCCCACAGTTTCAGGGAGATGCTTAAAAATTCACAGTGCTTTGCTTCATTTAGGTATTCTAAGTAAAATTTATTTTGTCTAAATGTTTATCCACATACTCCAAGCCTTCCTGGTTAGATGACACCTCCCATGGCCAGAATCCCAGGGCTAAAGACCAAATGGCACACTGGAGACAGTAAAGCATTGGGCAACCTGTATTTCTCAAATGCTCTCTCAATATTCCAGGTAATGTGGTGCCAGCTCAGGCCACAGTGTGTGGCTTCAGCCCCTTGTACACACACCTTGGTGCCTTCTCTCCTGAGAGAAGCCATGGGAATAATGCTCAAAGATCTGGTTGATCCTCCCTCAAGCTCTTTATCTTCACCAAAGCTTTATATATGATCAAATCTGAGGTCCTTTTTCTATTACCAAACCCAGGATTTCTGTTTCTCAATTAGAGAAGGCAGAGAGCATGGTCTGAGGAGTGTGACTCTGGTCAGTGTGTGGACCACATCCCAGCTTCCCACTTAGGAGTGGACAGGACTTGAGCAGATTACGGGGCTCTCCAAGCTCCAGTGTTCTCATCTGCACAACGGACATAAAGATGACACCTGTATCCACATGCCTGGCACAGAAAAAGCGTTCAATAAATGGTGATTGCTATTATTACCACAACTACTTCCAAACAGAATGGTTCGAATCTTACATACATTTAATCCAAATTCTCCCAATGCTAAGAAGGTACTGAGAATTAAATTTGCATAAAACATATTCAGCTGATGACATGTTTGAGGTTAGAAAGAAATTACTGTGCACACATGAAAGCTAAGGGGATAATAGGGTTTAATGGGCCTGGCAGGGTCCAATTCAAAAGATTTTACAACGGAAGTTAGAGTTTGCATTGTAACAATTTTATCTTCCCTTGAATTTTCACTATTAAATAAGAAAATCCCAAACAGAGCCAAATCATCCAAATAAACCAAAAGATGTAAAAAGAGCCAGATTTAATGGGCCTTAAACGCAGGTATACTCATGCCACAGTCACACAGGGTTTCCTGGCAGGAACCTGTTCACAGGAAGCGAGGTTGAAAGTTACAATTGGTGAAATCTCATTCATTCAAAAATATGTGTTAAGCATGCAATGTTGTGCCACACCTTCTATTTCCTGAGGTACAGCAGTTCAAGATAGACACAGTTTCTGCTCCGAACGAGTGCACCCCAAGAGGAGAGGGGCAGTTTGATATGGTGCATGATAATGGCTGCCAGGAGCACGATCTAAGGAGTCAGGAAGGGGTCCCAGAAGATTTCATGTCAAAGCTCTAGTTTGAAACTTGAGTGGAAATATGTGTTTTTTCATTTGCCCCAAATGCTTTCTCCACTTCTTTTTTCTTGTAACAATCCTTTAAACGCATGTGATTATGGTGAGAGCTGCAAATAAAGTAAGATGACCCTCTAGCTATAGGCATAGGCATGTATTCCAGGCTTGAGCAATCAGAGTATCCCATCTGCTTAACCCACAGCATGACCTAAGTTAAGCTTATCGAAGGCCTTCTCTGGGATGTATATAGTCTGAAGTCAGGAGAGAGAGAGCTGCAGTTAAAATGAATTAGCTAGATTCATCGATTGATCTGACTGATAATAAAGCAAGTATACAGTTATACAGTATAATGCCATATGAAAACATTTTAACACAAGCACAAAAAACTCCACATGTTATGTATGAACTAGAGGCCTGATGCACGAAATTCATGCAAGAGTAGGCCTTCCTTCCCCCGGCTGCTGGCACCAGCTTCCCTCTGGCACCAGAGACTCGGGCTTCCCTCCAGTAGCTGGCAGACACCTGGGACCCGGCTTCCCTCACAGCCCCGGCTTTGTCTGGAAGGTCGTCCAGAAGGACGTCTGGCTTAGTTAGCATATTATGCATTTATTATTAAAGATAGTTATATGGGCATAAAACTATAAACCATGTTGGTTGTATATCAAATTAATGATGATGATTGCCTCTAGATAGGCAGGAAGGGAAATGGAAACAGGAATGGGAAGATAGGAGAGCTGGAGTTTATCTCTAATGTTTATTTCCATATAAGAAAAATAGAAGATATGAAAGAACTATGTCAATGTATTGACAACCAGGAGGTGGTACACTGAAAGTGTAATATCCTGTGTGTTTGTGTATGTGTGTTTAATTAGAAAAAACTAGAGGCCCAGTGCACGAAATTCATGCAGCGGGGGGTCCCTTAGCCCAGCCTGCACACTCTCCAATCTGGGACCCCTTGGTGGGTGTCTGACTTCCAGTTTAGGCCCGATTCCCGGGATCAGGCCTAAACCAGCAGTCGGACATCCCTCTCACAATCCTGGACCGCTGGCTCCTAACCGCTCGCCTGCCTTCCTGGTCACCCCTTACTGCCCCCCCCCCCCCTGCTGGCCTGGTCACCCCCAACTGCTCCCCCCGCTCCGCCGGCCTGGTCATCCCTCATGGTCCCCTTGCTGGCCTGGTTGCCCCACGCAGCCTGCTGTTCAGTCATTTGGTCGGCCCTCACTAACCCCCCTGCCGGCCTGGTCACTCCACGCAGCTTGCTGTTCAATCATTTGGTCGTCCCTCACTAACCTCCTGCCGACCTGGTCATAGGCAGCCAAATTGTGAGGGTGTGAGGGTTAATTTGCATATCACCTCTTTATTATATAGGATAATGTAATTGCAATAAAAATGTCAGTAAGAAAAAGGAAACTATATGACAAACAGCAATGGAAAGGTTAAGGTAGGGGCAGTGACCTGTAATGAGGTCAGAAAGGTAAGGCTGGGGTGAGCAGCAGATCCCACAGAGCCCTTTAGGTTATTGTAAAGACTGGCTTTTTGTGTGAGCAAATGAGAAGTCCGGGAAGGTTGTGAGAAGAGTCCCTGTCTCTAGATCAGAAGCTACACAGTGCAGGATTTCTGCCTATTTGTTCACTGAAATACCCTATATTCAGCACTTGGTACGGCCCTCAGAAGTATTGGCTGGAAAGATGGCCGCTGCCCTACTTTATGATACCTCCCTTCTCACCAATGTGCACCCAACCCATCCCGTATGTTCTTTCAGCTGGAGATTACTTAGAAGAGGACAATTCTATTTCCACTGAAGCATCACACTAAATACTCCCTTTGGACAACTTTGGAAAGATAATGACTAAATGTCAAGTTGTATTTGATTCCCTTTCTCGTTCTGGACCACAAGCTGTTCCTGCTAGAAACCAGGGAGAAGAAACCACAGTAACAGGGCTACAAGCAAGAGCAGTCTGTGGGAGGCGTGGCAGCACCAGGGACAACCACAGCGAGAACAGAATTAAATGGCCCTGATGGCAGTGGGGCAGTGAGCTGCCAAGGTGACCACAAAAGCGACCTCTGCCCAGTCCTGTCCCTGCAACAAGGGGAGGCTGAAGCGTTCCTGTACAGACCTGCCTGGGCACACAGGGCTCCACCACAAAGAAGACTGGCTTGTCCTAGTGGAAACACTACCAGCCAGGTGACCTACAAACCACCTATTAAAACTAAGATCCTTCCCCAAATAAGAAAGACCTACACAAGTAATAAAAATATATCAGAAAGCTACTTTATACACTTCACAGCAAGTAGCAGTAATAACAGCAATAAAAGCTAACTTCTAGTGGATGCTGCAGTTGTGATAGGCACACTTCTAAGTGCCTTAGACATAATATTTAGTTTAATCTCACAATGACTCAGTGAAGTAAGGATTTCTCATTTCAAAAATGCAGGTTGAACTGGAGTCACACAGGGTTCCCAACATCACATAAAACCAGCAGCAGAACTCAAATGTGAACCAGAGCCTGTGCTGTTAATGCCATGCCATCCAGTCAGGGCCTGGACACAGTTCAGATCTCACCCAAAGGGAGGCTCCTCCAACTTCCACGATAAAATAAGAACATAACCCTTCCAACCAGAGCAAAGACAATGAGATGGTATCCTTTAGGATTAGCTGCAGCCTCAGGTATGAAGATGGGGAGTAAATACGGCAATGATGAACAGGAGTCCTCCTAGGCGAAGCAGAGACCATCTGCTGACCACATATAGACGTCAGGCAATGAATGGATGCGGTCCCTTGGGTGGGAAGGGGGGAGGGGCACCATTCCTTGACATTATAGGCTGGACCCACTCCTACCTCACACAACGTGTCCACCCAGGCAGTGATGATGCTACCTGGTAGCATCTAATTAAATTTTAAAAGGTTACAGGAAAATTTTAAAAGGAGGCTACTGAAATTTGGCAAGAAAATTAAAGAAACAGGCACAGGTAGGAATCCCCTCAAATATTGGTTATGGAAAGGAACTTCTAAAGGAACTCAAAATAGAATATAAAGTCCTTATGGCAAAAGCTACTATACTTCTATTACACCCCCAAACAGCAAAAGAATGGAAGACAAAGTTGAGGCCCAAGCAGCTGGATATACAGGAGAAAGGGCACAGGTATAACAAAACACAGGGCATGTAGAGTTGATTCTACCTCTTCTTAGCCATGTGGCCCTGGATAAGTCCCTTCACCTGTCTGTCTTCCAGTGTTTCCTTCTCTAAAGTGGGACAGACAGTACCTGCCCTGACCAGCTATACAAGCTGCTGTAAATAAAATGTTCTCATTTAGAAATTCAGAAGAGCCCCTGCAGACCAAGGATCCTAGACCAACGCCCATAGCCGCAGGCCACAGACATCCACAAGACAAGAAAAGACCACAGCACAGGCCACTGCTCCTGCCACTGAGCAGTCACACAGATAAAGCTCACTCGGACCAAGGCAGAACTACACTACACACTACATGCAGCCCCACAGACCATCAGTGAGCTACACACGAAGGAATTAATTCCAAAGTAACTATAGCTTGGGGAAAGAAATCAGTGCTAGTCTGTATTAACAACAAAACATTTTTTAAGGCTGGTAATTTTGAGTTAGTAAATTAAATGGAATTTTATTTATTTACTTTTTTTGTCCCCATGATCCTACCTACATTGGGAGATACATTAAAATGAACATGTCTTCTTTTCCAAATGACTTGTAAACATGTATGAAAAAAGTTCATTGGGCCCTCAAAATATTTCCCCCAAGGAACATCTGAGGGTAAAAATAGAAATGATAATATGAACAATGAACTTTTCAGGTTACCTATGGGGCATCCATACATTTCTAACATGCTCCTCAGTGCAGCACTTTTCCTCAGTGGTTTCTTTGCCAATCTTTAGGACATTTACGTTAAAAAATATCTGTTATGACTCTAGCTGAGTTGCATTTCTAACCCAGTATATCTATCCTATTCCTAACTATCCCCACTATGCTTTCAAAATTAACGCCCCCTCCTCCCCCACACCCACCCCATGCAACAGGACTGTACCTGCATCACTCCCATCATTCTTCATGTTCAGCGAGCCGACACTCATCTTTCACAGGCAAGGAAGAGTTCAGAATAATATTCATGTGATTTTCTGTCCCCACTATACTTTAGTAAAGTGGTATTTATCCTTGTTATGTGTATGGCATGTTCAAATTAAGCAAAATGACTCTGAAAGGCTTGGTCAAAGCAGCTGAAATAGCACAAATAATTCTGCTTGTATAAAGTAAAGGACTGTCGTAAACTGACATTATGAGTCATTAATTGCTCTGGCCTGGCCTTCCGTGGCTTGGGAAATTATGCCCTGGCTACAGGGGTAGTCTCTGGGGAGTTTACTAGACTTCTGTAAAAAATTATTGACCTCAACTGACCTAGTTTTCATCCTCACCTCCCCACCCAAATGCTTTGGGAAAGCAAGGGGTAGGCAAATATAAATTTAGAATATTTATTAATATTCTAAACTAGAGGCCTGGTGCACGATATTCATTCATGGGTAGGGTCCCTAGGCCTGGCCGGCAATCAGGGCCGATCAGAGCCTTCTGGTTGCTGGCTGGGGCCTTAATTCCGGCTGCCGGCCAGGGCCTTCCTTCCCCCAGCTGCCAGCCAGGCGTTCCTTCCACCGGCTGCCAGCTGCCAGCAGGGGCCTTTCTTCGTTCTGTGCCACCCCCTGGTGGTCAGCACACGTCATAGCGAGTGGTTGAACTCCCAGTTGGTCGAACTCCCGAGAGGACAATTTGCATATTAGCCTTTTATTATATAGGAGAATAGCAGAATAGCAAGTTTATTAATCTCTATTAGCTAAGAATTCTAACAACTTTATTTTCCATTTCATCCTCCATAAAGTTTTATATTAAACAAAAATTTCTAATTTTAATAAAATTTAAATTCTCACTGTTCCATAACATGCAATAATTTATTTTAAAAAAAATTCTACAAATGTAAGAAATGCTTAACTTGACCCCCAGACCTTTTCATAATGGCATCTCATTTCTTGATCCTTTACTAATTAGCTTTTTAGAAAATCTGTTTAACAACAAATACAGAAAACATTCCTATAAAATTATATACATTAATAATGTCCTAACAGGAACATATCAAGCAGCCAATTTTGGGCTCAGTAAATCCTAGTTGAAATTCTAGCATCTTTCCATTTCTTTGCCTTAAATTATATGGGAAAAAAAAAAACCATCAAGAAATAAGGTATACAAATTTACACTATTCCAAACCACTAGGGGTAATGAAATGGCAAACTGATGAAAGACAATGGGAAGATCTGAAGAGGCTATCACTAGCAGGCAGAAATGAGAGGTGGGAGTTGAGGAGAGCAAAGGCATCCGGGTAGGAAAGGGACTATGATTAAGATTAGAAGGGACCCAATAATACTAGTAAAAGCGTATGGAGAGAGCAACAGGCTAGAGAAGAAAACAAACACGCAAACCCCTGGCTCACTGTTAAAGCACCAGCCAAAACAATATGGACAAACCAATACTGAGAGCCCCTCTTAGGCGTCCCGCCATCTCTTTGCCAGGGAGGTGGAAGGGATGGGATGAGTGACTCTTTCGACATATATTTAGCATTTGCCTTTATGAACCAGGCACTGTACTTGGTACTAGAGAGATACACTCCTTGTCTTCAAACTCTTGGTCTCCTGAGGACACAGACACTCAACAACTGTAATTTAAGAGCCTGTGTGCAGTAGTTCAATAAGAGCACACAGAGCAGAAAACAAACCTCAGAGCTCCCATTGACAATTTCAGCCCTGACAGTCACCTTGATTGACAAGATGGGCAGGCATTCCCAGGCACTGGTACAGGGGCCTGCTCATCACCCCTAGAGCAGGCAGTGCTGTAGTATTTGTCCAGTGAGCTCGCTGCACAGCCTAAACTGGAAATACAGGCCTGGCACTCACTCCCTCTGAGTCAGAGCAACTGTAAAAGGCTCTGAGAAGATGGCACCAACAGCCTTGCAGAATCATTAACTGTGTCACCCTGACAGTTATCTCCCCTCCACATACACAAACCCTATTGTGTTTCTCAGTAACAACAGAAAAATAGATCTCGCCTTGGGTGGAGATCAAATCTGAACTCAGAGTTCCTTCCTCATTTCCTTATTGGCAAGATGTGTATAAACAACCTCTTTAGAAAGTGGCCACCTGAGAGTGTCTCTGAGGTCCATCACGCAGCATTCCCCAAAGGTGCACCTTGACAAAGGAGAGGGGGAAAGATAACTAACCACGAAAAGCCTATATTCTAACTTTTGATTAAAAGAAATAATATAAATACATACTTAAATTATTCCATCATTAGAAATAGGCCACTTATTTTGTATCTAAAATACAAAAACCTCAGTGCTTAAGTTCCAAGTCTAACATACAAGATCAGCAAGTTTATCATAGAGACCTCATTGATAAAATTTCAATTATTCCATCACTCCATTCTTTATAAAATTATAAGTAAGATAAGTGCATGGAAGAATTTAACTCGAAAATTCCGTACTTTGGGTTACAAATATAGGGATCTTCCAAGATAAGTAAATACTGTATATCATGAAAACTAAACCCTTAAGGAAGATAAAACATAACCAGGTATAAACATCTGGTTAGTGACATATGCTAAGTTCCTGATATAGAATACCTCACCAGTTTTATTTATTTATTTATATTTACTTACTTATTTTAATTGATTTTTAGAGAGAGTGGAAGGGAGAGGGAGAAGGAGAGGGAGAGGGAGACATTGATTTTAAGGTTAAACTAAAAACAGCAAAATATCGATTGGCTGCCTAATGCATGCCCCCTCCCAGGGATTGAGCCCGCAACCCAGGCATGTGTCCTGACCAGGAATCGAACTGGCAGCCTTTCAGTGTACGGGACAATGCCCAACCAACTGAGCCACATCTGCCAGGGCTTGACCAGTTTTTAAAGAATTAGACACAGTAATCCCCTCAACACTGAAACTAATCTAATCTGCCTTGGATGCCTCAGAAGGCATCTCAATTTCTTAAATACTTCTTGGTCATCATTTAAGAAGATCAGTGGTCGATGCACAGTGGCCATGCTCAAATGTCCTTAGCAGCATACACCATTCAACAGATTGCCTGAATAAAACCACCTTTCATCCTACTACTGAGCTGCCTGGATTCTGCTGATAACTGCATATATAAGCACTTCCCTGGCATTTTCAGTAAATCGCAGTTGTTTTTTTGAATACTGGGGTTTTTTGCCCCTTCAGGCCACTATAAACATTAGAGGTACAAGTAAAAAAAAAAAAAAAAAAAGAGCAAGGCAGTAGAACTCTCTGTATAGAGAAGTGCTGGATACTTTATACCTTAGTTTCCTCATCTGCAAAGTGGAGATTATAATATCTCCTCACGAGTTATCTTTAATTGTAAAAACCAGACCAGAGTTGTTATGAGGATCTACTTCACTGGTACCATCAAGAACAGTGCTTGGTGCATAGAAAAAGTAACTAAAATGTTAGTTACTACTATTTGCACTTTTGTTGTTCCTAATGGATCAATTCTGCAGGTGAAATGACTTTTATCATTAATAAAATATATCAACTAGTTAAGGGGGGAAAGAAACAAAACAAAAAGTATTTTTATTTTGATGTTTACCTCATGGATGAGTAACCTGTTCTTTAGAACTGAATAAGGAAACATTTTGTAACATGAATTTTTATCTAACAGATCTATTAATATATTGGAAAGACATAATATTTGGTAACTTATAGTCAAATTTCCACAAGAAAATGAAACAGAACTAGCAGGAAATAGTCTAGAATGGCCAGCACTTTTTTTACTTTACCTAGCTCAGTGATGGCGAACCTTTTGACCTCGGCATGTCAGCATTTTGAAATATCCTAACTTAACTCTGGTGCTGAGTCACATATAGACATTTTTTGATATTTGCAACCATAGTAAAACACTTATATTTTTGATATTTATTTTATATTAGAGGCCCGGTGCACAAAAATTTGTGCACTCGGGAGTGGGGGGTCCCTCAGCCCAGCCTGTGCCCTCTCGCAGTCTGGGACCCCTCAGGGGATGACCACCTGCTGGCTTAGGCCTGCTCCCCGGGGGATTGGGCCTAAGATGGGAATCAGACATCCCTCTGGCAGCCCAGCAGCCCTCGGGGGATGTCCACTTGCCAGCGGGGAGCAGGCCTAAGCTGCAGTCGGACATCCTTAGTGTTGCTGAGGAGGCAGGAGAGGATCCCACCACCACCGCTGTACTGGCAGCCGTCAGCCTGGCTTGTGGCTGAGCAGAGCTCCCCCATGTGGGAGCGCACTGACCACCAGAGGGCAGCTCCTGCATTGAGCATCTGCCCCCTGGTGTCAGTGTGTGTCATAGTGACCAGTCATTCCCAGTCTTTCTGCTGTTAGGGTCAGTTTGCATATTACCCTTTTACTATATAGGATAGAGGCCTGGTGCACAGGTGGGGGCCAGCTGGTTTGCCCTGAAGGGTGTCCCGGATCAGGGTGGGGGTCCCGCTGGGGTGCCTGGCCAGTCTGGGTGAGGGGCTGAGGGCTGTTTTCAGGCTGGCCAGCGACTGAAGCTCCCAGTCTCTCCTTTTCTTCTTTTTTTTTTATTCTGGGATTTATTTACCTTCTATAATTGAAACATCATTGCTGTCACTGGCGCTCCCAGCTCTGAGGCCACGGCTGGCTGAAAGCAAGTATCTGGGGTTTGTTTAGCTTCTATAATTGAAACATTGTTGCTTTTGGGCTCAGAGCCAGGCCGCAGCAGGCGGGGAACCTTGGCTTCCTCCAACACTGGAGCAAGCAAACCTCATGTTCGCTTCAGCTGCATGGCTGCCAGCCGCCATCAATGTTGGCAGTTAATTTGCATGCCGCCCTGATTAGCCAATGGGAAGCGTAGTGGAGGTACAGTTAATTACCCTTTTTGTCTTTTATTAGATAGGATATTTAAATGCCATTTAACAAAGAAAAATCAACCAAAAAAATGAGTTCGCGTGTCACCTCTGACACGCATGTCATAGGTTCGCCATCACTGACCTAGCTTCTAGTTTTTTCTGTTTTCCACACTTCTCAGACATCTGTGATAATACATTTTTACATCTTACATAGCAATGCCTTTGTATACACCTGACCGCTCCTTGAAACATCCTTTCCCCTCTTGTCTTACAGGTGAATCCTATTCAGCCTTTAAGGCTCAGCTTGCCCTTTACTTCCTTAAAGTCCTCCTGTACCCAAATATCTCATATACTGAATTTTCTCACAGGTTCACTACAGAATTGGTGCAAGAGCAATTTTCTCAGGATGAGGTGACATATTCACAGTTTTCAGGGTTAGGGCATGCACATCAGTTGTGAAACATTATACTGCTTACCACAGGCTAACGTAAAAAAATAAGAACTTGAGAAATATGTTATAATAACTAATTTAAAATAAAATACAATTTTCTTTATTCCTGACAACTTCCCCTCAGTTTCAATACTTAGATCACGAAGTGCAATTATATTTATTTTGAGGTGATTATTTTTAAACTGAAAAATTAATAATAAATTTTTAAAATACAAATAAGTCAACAAATTTATCACAAAACATTTTAAAAACTAAAATCCATTTCACTCAGACCTTCAGTTCTATCTCATATTCTACCAGAGACTTACTAGATTGTTCTTGGTCAAATGGCCCTTGATTCTTTATCAAAAAAATGGGTATGAAATGTGAAGTGAGGATTTTCCCCCAAAAGGCCAGTGACAAAAAGCAGCACACTCCCTAGATTACACTTCAGATTAAGAGGTAAAACATGTGTAAAAGATGACTAATCTCAAAGGGTTCCTTGCAACTACAGTTAATGACACAAATCTACATGTTAAAAACCTCAATCCTATTACATCAGAATGATCTGACTAAAGGGGTTAGTGTAGTATTCTTGAGTAAAATCTGAACAATAAAATGCTTATTTTTAAGCACATGGAACCGAAAGTTCAATTGTGATTCACCATATATCTTATTTAAAGGGTGATGTTTACTCATCATTTCAGGTGGTCTCTAATTCAGCATGAAATGTGGCCCTGATTTGCCTACATTATGTGTTTTAAGAATTAACCCAATATATCATGGCGTCCGAAAGTCCACTGCAGTGACTTAAAAAAAAAGGCCTATGCTGAAACCGGTTTGGCTCAGTGGATAGAGCGTCGGTCTGTGGACTGAAAGGTCCCAGGTTCGATTCCGGTCAAGGGCATGTACCTGGGTTGCGGGCACATCCCCAGTAGGAGAAGTGCAGGAGGCAGCTGATCGATGTTTCTCTCTTATCGATGTTTCTAACTCTCTATCTCTCTCCCTTCCTCTCTGTAAAAAATCAGTAAAATATATTAAAAAAAAAAAAAGGCCTAAAGTTAAAATACTATGGTTAATACTGAAAGACCTCAGGAAGATAACTACTGTGATAACCACAGTCACCAGCAACTGCCAGCATGACAGCCACCAATCAACAAGGAGACACACGGACAAGGTAAGTGGCCTTATGAAGCATGCATTTGTAACATTGGGCCATAAAACATATATATGGCTACCATCCTCAGCCTCCTCATACATCATTGCCCCTCCAACCACTTTGAAAACATGCTGGATACTTGTATCCATGTTGTGCAAACAGAGTCATTTTTGACACTGCATTTAATAGGATGTTTACTGAATTTTTAAAGCATGCTGTGCATAAATATTTTAGGGATGATTTTATAATCAATATTGTAATCCTCCCAAAGGAGCTATTCCCACAGTATCTACCACTAACACCCAGCCAAAATAAAAACTCTAAAGGAATTGCCTTAGGTATTATCTTGGCAAGCTAAGATTAAGTTTAAAAAATAAGTACACAAGAACCCATTTTGATAGAAAATATCTCATTAATAATCTTTTAAAAAGCTTCCCAAAACCAAATGAAACAAATTAGACCAAAGATGAACACTTCTCTTGTGGCTAAGATCCAGAATCATAAACTGAAAATAATAAAGTTTCCTTTTAAATTAATACTAGGGGCCCGGTGCACGAAATTCATGCACTGGGTGTGTGTGTGGGGGGGGGGGGTAGTGTCCCTCAGCCCAGCCTGCCCCCTCTCACATACTGGGAGCCCTCAGGCGTTGACCCCCATCACCCTCCAATCGCAGGATCGGCCCCTTGCCCAGGCCTGACGCCTCTGACAGAGGCGTCAGGCCTGGGAAGGGGACCCTCATTTCCCCCCATCACTGGTTCTGCCCCCAGCCCAGGCCTGATGCCTCTGGCCCAGGCGTCAGGCCTGGGCAGGGGACCCCCAGACCCCTCCGATTGCTGGCTCTGCCCCTTGCCCAGGCCTGATGCCTCGGCCAGAGGCGTAGACCCCATCACCCTCCAATCACCAATCACCGGATCGGCCCCTTGACCAGGACTGAGACCTCCGGCAGAGGTGTCAGGCCTGGGCAGGGGACCCCCAGCTCCCCGCGGTTGCAGGCTCCGCCCCTGCCCCTGCAGGACGCCTCTGGCTGAGGCGTCCGGCTCGGGCAGCGGGGACCCGCAGCTGCAGCGGCCCCACGATCATGGGCTCCGCTTTAGGCCCAGGCAAGGGACCCCTACCTCCCGGGACTGCCAGCTTCGACCGTGCCCAGCTCCCATCGCTGGCTCCATCCCTACTTCCTGCTATCACTGGCCAGGGCTGCAAAGGCACCTGATTCTCTGATCATGGCTGGGGGGCAGGGCAAAGGCAGCTCCAGGGCCGCCTTTGCCCTGCCCCCCAGCTCTTAGCTCCCCCCTGGGTTTCCGATCACTGTCAGTGGCAGGGGGCTTCTTCCTGCTTTCCCTTTGGCCTCCCTGCATTGTGCCTACATATGCAAATTAGCTGCCATCTTTGTTGGCAGTTAATTGCCATCTTAGTTGGCAGTTAATTTGCATATAGCCCTGATTAGCCAATGAAAAGGGTAGCGCCGTACGCCAATTACCATTTTTCTCTTTTATTAGTGTAGACTAGTGACCAGGTGCACGAAATTCGTGCACATTATAAGGGGAGTAATTAGAGGAAATATTTTAATATTGCTATTTGCCCTTTCTCTATAATAGAAGTGTCAGAGATGAAAGAAAATTAGTAAAATGTATATGAAAATCTTCCTCCTGTCAGAGTCTGAGGTGCACCACGGGACCCAGAGTCAAGTCCCCAACCACCCACCCACATGTGCCTCAAAATCACGCGAAACCCAGACCCAGCCAGCCCCCCCTCATTGGGTTAGATCTAGATATGGCCGGTCCCACCCTTGTCAAGCCCTGCTGAACAGGGAGCATGGTCTGAGGGCCCCGGCCCAGCACCAGGGCAGGGGGTGCACCTTGAGGTCCCCCATCAAGTCCCACTGGGTGGGAGGCATGGCCTCAGGTCCCCTGGTCTGGCGCTGGGGTGGGGGGCACAGTCTCAGGTCCCCTGGCCCGGTGCCGGGGCGGGGGGCATGGCCTGAGGTCCCCTGTCAAGCCCTGCCGGGTGTAGAGCACAGCCTGAGGTCCCCCATCCTGGCGCCAGGGTGGGGGCATGGCCTGAGGACCCCCGTTAAGCTGTGCTGGTGGGAGTCATGGCCTGAGGTCCCCTGTCAAGCCCCACGGGGGTGGGGGGCGCAGCCTCAGGTCCCTGCTGATTGCTCCTTAAGGCTCGTTATGGGAACTCAGCCTCAGCTGTGGGTGCAGCCATCTTTGTGGCGGAGTGACAGTGAATTTGCATATTCCCTCTTTATTATATAGGACTAGAGGCCCAGTGCATGAAATTCGTGCATGGGGGCGTAGAAGGGGAAGGGTTCCTCAGCCCGACCTGCACCCTCTTGCGATCTGGGACCCCTCGGGGGATGTCCGACTGCTGGTTTAGCCCCAATCCCGACTGGGCCTAAACCGGCAGTCAGACATATCCTCTCGCAATGCAAGACCTCTGGCTCCTAGCCGCTTGCCTGCCTGCCTACCTGATCGCCTCTAACCACTCGCCTGCCTGCCTGATCGCCCCAACCACTCTGCCTGCCTGCCTGATCACCCCTAACGCCTCTGCCTGCCTGCCTGATCGCCTCTAACCACTCTGCCTGCCTGCCTGATGCCCCTAACTGCTCACCTGCCTGCCTGATCGCCCCTAACCACTCTGCCTGCATGCCTGATCACCCCTAACTGCTTGCCTTCCTGGCTAATCACCCATAACTGCCTCTGCCTCGGCCCCCACAGCTTCATCTGGAAAGGCATCTGTAATGACATCCAGAAGGTCATCCAGAAGGTCATTTGGCTGTCTGGTCTAATTAGCATATTACGTTTTTATTATTATAGATTCTAATTCATTTTAATTTTAAATACACTGGACTGACTGGGGTGGGGATGGTCATTAAAAATCAGAAACCCAGATATTTCTGTTGTTGGGTTTGTTATCCTTTTAGATCCTTATCAAAATGAATTTACTCTTCATTTAAATATCAGGATGTAAAGACAATCCATTCTGTGCAGTTTCGTTTCTTAATCAGAAGAAAAAGAAACAATTTCCATAGTAACTCCCAAGTGTGACTAAACTTGATACCCCCATATGAGGAAGAACAGAGGACAATGGAAAGGGGAAGTTGGAAGAAGAAGTGGCTTAGACAAGTCAGGCCTTGCCACCCCAAATTTCCCATCAGCACATACGCCCAGATGGAGCGAGGTTCTCATCATTTTTCCAGCAGCCCCAACCTACTCTCCCAGGATGCTGGATTTAAAAAAAAAGATACTCTCTTAGGACTATCAACAAAATACAAAGTTTAAAGGAGCATGTGACCATATTTTATGTAGGATTCATATCCAAATAGGGCATTCTCACTTATTTCCTCAATAATATCTAACCTCTTTAATCAACCCTTTACGACTCATTTCCCCTTTAATTCACTAACCATAACAACTTATAACATTTTTGTGTACCTGGTTTGGAGAAAGGGAAGATCCTGTATCTAACATCTGCTAATTACTAAAATGTTCTGTCCTTAGTCCTCCATTCCTGACTTTTCAGGAAGAAATCTTTCTTCCCAATGTCTGCCATTCTTAACGACTTATAAGTATGAAGTGTAAGCTGTAATCTTGTGTATGTCTACGTGTGTGAATTGTCTTTTGCAAATAGCTATATTACATTTCAGCACGTACATATCAAACCCTTCTAATGGCAATAATCAGTGAAAGGGGAAAATCACACCAGCATTCCCCTCCGCTTTCTTACCACCGTCATGTTCTCCAGCCTCACAGTTCCCCCCCATCATCTACCTTCCTATTGAGAGGTTTGGATAATCACAGAGTGAGAGCCTTATTACAGACTAAAGGCCTGGTGCACAAAAATCGGCACTGTGGGGAGGAGGTTCCTCAGCTCAGCCTGGGCCCTCTCGCAATCCAGGACCTCTCAGGAGATGTCCGCCTGCTGGCTTAGGCCCGTCACCCCTGGGGATAGGGCCTAAGCAAGCAGTCAGACATCCCTTTCGCAGTCTGGGGCTCTTGCAGTCCAGGAGCCCTTGCTCCTTACCACCCAATACAGTGGAGGAAGGACAGGCTCCTGCCACTACGCTCACCAGCCGTGAGCCCAGCTTCTGGCTGAGCAGTGCTCCCCCTGTGGGAGCGTCTGTCCCCTGGTGGTCATTTCATGTCATAGCGATCCGTCATTCTGCCATTTGGTCGATTTGCATATTAGGTTTTTATTATATAGGATGCACTATCCTATTAGACCAGTGATCGGCAAACTGCGGCTCATGAGCCACATGCGGCTCTTTGGCCCCTTGAGTGTGGCTCTTCCACAAAATATCACGTGCAGGCACACATGTACACTGCAACTGAAACGACATGGCCCATGTGCAGAAGTCGATATTCTGTGGAAGAACCACACTCAAGGGGCCAAAGGGCCCCATGTGGCTCACAAATCGCAGTTTGCCGACCTCTGTATTAGACCATGGAGATGGCATTTTGGCCAACCAGCAACAGAAACGAGCATTAACCAAGATTGTAAATAAGACATTTACAATCACCAGCAACAATTTAGAAATCAACATTTTCCACATCCTTTTAAGAGATATTTCATATCCTACCTCTTGTGCTTCACCTCTCTGCTGACTCTCCAGAAAGCCCTCTGAAGTTAAGAACTGCATTTTGCTACAGTATTAAAGGTGCAAATATAAAAAGTCTGATTATGCTATGATTTTTGCCTGATGCTACAATTTATCCAGCAATTCAAAGATCCCAGAAACCACTCTTTATTTCTCCATTTTCCTCACGCTCCTTATGTAATTCATCAGTAATCCTGTCGCTCAGTTTCCAAAACAAATCTATCGAAGTCTCTCCATTTCTACCCTCGCCTCCTGACTTGTATACACCAAAAGAGCCTTTCATCGGTCAGGCCTCCCTGCTTCCATCCTTGCCCCCTACACATCTCTTTTGCACACAAAAGCCAATGTCAGGTCGGTAACTTTCTGAAAGAAAATTCTTTAATGACCTGCCATTATGCCAATAATAAAATTCAGCCTCTTTACCCTGGTCTATAATATAAGACTCCTGGCCTTTCGGTCCCTCCTTCCAGTTTTAGAGTTTTCAACAGGATCTTCTCCCAAAGCTCCTTCCACCAGATCTTCAATAATCAGATTCTTTTTTTTCATGGAAGTTTCCATTTAAAGTCCCCTCCTCAGAAGAGCTATTCCTCCTCTGTCATTCTTTGTCATATGACCTTGTAGTACAAAACTTCGATGATTTGATATTTTTTCTTTTGTCTGTTTACTTATTTATTGCCTGTCTCCCAATGTAAGCCCATCCAAGAGAGGGGAATTTATTTGTTCTTTGCTGTATCCCAATGCATAAAACACATACCTGACATACAGAATAAATACTTGCTGGCTTCTGAACAGTGACTTATCATTTGTGTGGATGTTTAATATACACACTATTAAACTCAATACCTATTAATCTTTTTGTTATTATTGTTTAAATCAAAACAATCTGTCTTTCATAAGGTTGATAATTTACATGTTTAAGAAATTATGCCTCTGATTTGTTCCAAAAAGAATGTGAAGCAGCTGCCTATTACACTGCATTTAGTGTGAAAGATCAAACTACCTCTATGTAGGACATTCTATAAAATACCTGACCAGTACTCCTCAAAACCATCAAAGTCATGAAAACACAAAGACTGAAAAACTGTCCCAGACCAGAGAGACAAAGGAGACATGACAACCAAATGCCATGTGGTACCCTGGGTTAGATGCTGGGACAAGAGAAGAATGGAAAAACTAGTGAAATCTAAATACATTCCAGAGTTTAGTTAAGAGAAATGGACTCATGTTGCTTTCTCAGATTTGATAAATGCACTGTATGTTTGCGAAACTGGGTGAAAGGTATGTGGAAACTCTCTGTACTATCTTTGAGGCTTTTCTGTAAACAGAAATTTATTCCAAAATAAAAAGTTTATATTAAAAAATCGACAACTCCACGTACAAAAAAATATACTGTACTTTGACCATAATTTTGCATAGTCAAAACTATGGTCAAAAGCAGAGTGTGGGCCATTGACTTACTGCCTATACAAGCACTTAAATATAAAAGCACAGTATTATTTAACTCTTATTCACATTTGCCACCACAAGAGTAATTTCAAAACAATCAGACAGATGTGCTTTTTGCCTCTAATATCACCTTAGTCCTACATGCAGATCGGAAGAAGACATGCCATCCTTTCCCTCTTCTCTAATGTGGGTACTACCCTGTCATTTAGAACTTCCATCTGCCTACCAGGTTGTCAGACTCTTCCAAGTCCTATCAACCTAAACTCTGCCCACTGCTTCTTCTCTAAAAGGAGCAGAAACCACTATTTCTAAGGGTATCACATCATCAGAGAATGTCTTAAATTGATCATTCAAATGCAACTAGTATTTCAAAAAGACTTCCTAAACATTATTCTCTAATTTTCTGTTAAGCATTTTACAAAGTTATTCCCTATTCATTCACTTGACAAATAATTACCATCAAACTGCAGTCTGAATCATACTGAACTTGGATAACAAATTAGATTATAAATTCAAAACTATGAAAGCAAATTCCATGGTCATGCTTTTGTACCCTAGAGAGGTTTCATCATTTCATAAATACACCCAAAACCAAGAGCCAAAGCACTATAATTCATCCATTTTACACATAATTCGATAAATGTGATATAAAAACATCCTCACACACAGTACCTTATAATCCTAGCATTTATTTACCTTATTTATCATGCTATTCTGGTTTCCATTTCACACAAAGTATATTGTTTCATGGGTCATGGTAATCTTTTTTTAGGGGACTACCAGTATATAAAATCGTCAAAATAATTAATATGAGGAAAAAAAATTAAACCATTCAAAAGGCAGAAGTTGAAAAAGGGAGATGATATAAGATTAGACTCTTACAAGAAAAAATAGTCAGAGGACGAGGGGAAATTTGTGACAATTTTCTGCGTATTTTGTGGTTTTGCAGCTGTCTTCCCTGGGCCAGTCTTTTAAATAGTCTCAACCTCATGTTTCTCTCTATGACATTAATATAGTGATGCCAACCTACCCACTAAATTCTTTTTAAAAGTATAAATAAAACCTGGCAAACAGAACACACTTTTTAAAAGCTACTTTTCAGCCCAAATGAGCTTTTAAAAAATGAAAAATTGCCAATTACTAGAAGTATATGAAAAAAAAAATTAATGTATTTTGGAGCTGGGTAAAGCTGAAAGAAAGCAACTCTTTCATCAAAGAGAAGCTGAACAGCAGAATTCTTGGGTAAGTGCTTACCTTAGAGACTTGTCGAAGCCACCTTAAATACTCTGTGAATGTATCAAAACAAATGTAGTAAGTCTGGCTTTGGGGTCCAGAGGAGCTAAATGCTAAGCAGTGCTGGTGCTTTTTCACTTCTTCTACCTATAAAAACAAAGAGACAAAAACAAGTAAGAAAGCAGGATCATCTACATTTCTTTATGCCTTAATAAGCGAGCCTGCACAAATTTGTATCTTCCCCCTCTATATATATATTCCTCCTATTATTTTAACCTGTGTCTGATAAACCAATTTGAGTAACAAGTAAACCAAAAAAGGGGACTTTTATCTCCATTAGATTTCCCCACAATAGTGACATTCTTTTTCCTGTTTAAAACTGGAATAGACTCCCTCTTTCTTATCTTTCTATATTCTCACAATAGGATGTTGTGGTTCTTAGTTCCTCTTGGAAGGATTTTTACTTAAGAATTTTTACTTTGGGTGGATTTTTACTTAAAGAACTTTTATATTACTCTGAATTACAACCTTTTTACTTTGAATTACAACCTTTTGTATTACCCTGAATTATAACTTTTCAGGCATGTTAAGTTTTTTTTTATTTAATGTGAAATTCACCTAAAATAAAACCTTACCGTGACAACTTTCAAATTCCTAATAATGCAGTGATATAGTCAAATCAAATTTCCAATCAAGTTTCTGAAAACTTTTTAGAAAAATATGTTTTACCACCACTAAATTATGCATATTTTTTAAATTATTTTTTTATTTAAGTACAGTTTATATGCAATCTTACATTAGTTACATTCATTTCAGATGTACGATATAGTGATTGGAATTTTTATACCTTACAATGTGATCACCCCACTAATGCTAGTAACAATCTGTCACTATGTAAACTTAAAATTTTTAAACCTCTCAAAATACCAGGTTTTATGGTTGAGTTCTACCAAAGTTATAAGAAACAGATCATTCCCAACTTGTGCAAACTCATCCACCAAACAAAAAATGAAGAAACCCCAACCTATTCTAATAAGGCCACTATAACAAAAAACAGATCAGGACATAAAAGAAGGGAAAATTGCAAGCCAATCTCAGTCATGAACACTTATCTCGAACAAAATATTGCATCAGAATTCAGTAATAAAGAAAAAAATCAAGAACAAGTTAGAATTAGCTCAGGAAAGGAAAGATGTTTCAGCATTATTATTGGAACTATAGAATTATTAATCACATGAATAGATTAAAGAAGAACATCCTATGATTATGCCCACAGTTGCAGGAAAAAAAGCATGTGATAACATTCACTAACCAGTCATCATTCATAATAAAAACTCTTAGCAAACTAAGAACACAAATAATTCCCTTGAGCTGACAAAGGGTATTTATTTAAGTCCTATTAACCTAAACTCTGTCCTAAACATCTAAGGCAAACTTCAATGTTAATATCAATCTCTTTAAAATCATTGATTAGACAAGTATCTACTGCTTCTTTTCAATACCACACTAGAGTTTTGGCCATTACAATAAGACAAAGAAATGTATTAAGGAAGAAATAAAATTGTCATTATTTAGATATGCCATTACTAGCTACATAGTAAACTCCAAAGAATCTATAAACATCATATTAGAACAAATAAGAAAATGTAGCAAGGTGGCTGGATATAAGACAACACTAAAAAACAAACTATATTTCTAAACACTACAGAAAAAAACATTTTTTTTATAACATTTAAACTAATCCTTATTGACAGAAATCAGGCCAGTGGTTCTTGGGGATGGGGAGAAGTGAGAGGAAAAAGGTGGAAGGGAAGGGGTGCAAAGGAACACAAGAAAACTTGTGGCGGTGATATGATCACTATCTTGATTGTGGTGACGGTTGTACATAGCTATCAAATTGCAATCATGGGAATATACAATTATAAAATGGTTATCAAAATGTGCATTTATTGTATGTTAATTATACCTCAGTGAAGTTTGGTGAAGCTATAGAGAAACGAGAACACTTGCACAATGATGTGAGTGTAAAATGGCACAATAACTATGAAAAATAATTTGCCATCACTTTGTAAAAGTAAATATACATATGCTCTATATCCCAATAACTGCACTAAGTATGTGTCCAAGAGCAATATTTCTCAAGAAAGGAGGTCAAAATTCCAATAGTAACCAGTTTATTTTTTAGTTTTGTCTTACATCCAGTCACTTTGCTAAATTATAGTAACCTATAGGAATTATGGATTGAGCAGTTCTTCATTGTACATTGTGAGGGACTAATACTTTGCCTGACATTTTACTCTCTAAGTCCCTGCCCTGTATGTGCCAATAGAGTACCCTGATAGCTAAGATATTGATATTAACCATATACTCATCTATTTCTCCATTTCTCAGACCCTTTGCAATTAAGGTGGAGTCATGTGACTAGTTCTGGCAAATGAGATGTGGACAGAAGTGGCATGTGTCACTTTTGCAGCCAAATACACATGAGCTGGTTAATGATCCTTCAGTTACCCCTTTCCCTGCCTAAGCAACAAAGGAAGGCCTCATGTTCTAAATGTTATAAGAGAGCAGAGCCTCCATCAGGCTGGGTCCCTATACAATTACGTAAAAAAAAAGAAATCCCCACCAATCCATAATGGACATATGGTGTGAGTGAGAAATAACTGCTATGATAAGTCCCTGAGATGTGGGGGGTTTTGTTACCAGCACATAGCTTAGCTTAAATCCTTGATAAGGCTGACTGTTTAATCATTTGACAATTAAAACACACGCACATATTACCAAATGTCCCCTTCAAGCACAGTAATCTACTTGGGAACTACTGCCCTAGAAACACTACTTGCATACTAGGAGGCATATAAACATAAGACTATTTCAGCAGCATTATTTATAATAATGAAAAACTAGAAGCAACCCAAATGTCCATCAACAGAAAAATTTATTCAGAAATTATGGTAATTTAGAACATTTACAGAGTGGAATATTATACCGAAATAAAAACCACATATAGCAAGCAACATAGACTCTCATTATAAAACTTAATACTGAGTGAAAAAACTTCACTCACAGAAGACCACACACAGTACAATGCCATTCTTTTTTTTTTTTTTTTTTAATATATTTTATTGATTTTTCACAGAGAGGAAGGGAGAGAGATAGAGAGTCAGAAACATCGATGAGAGAGAAACATCGATCAGCTGCCCCCCGCACATCTCCCCCCGGGGACATGCCCGCAACCCAGGCACACGCCCCCGACCGGAATCGAACCCGGGACCCTTCAGCCCACAGGCCAACGCTCCATCCACCGAGCCAAACCGGTTTCGGCTACAATGCCATTCTTATTCAGAGCAAAACCTAGCACAACATGGTTACATGATAAAACTTATTTAAGAAAATGATGAATACATAGTCTAGGACAGTGGATACCTGTTGTGGAGACAATGGAACAGATGTAAAGAGAAACAAGTAGATGGGATTAGCCAAAGAATATATATGCATAACCCATGTAAACAGACAACACAACAGTGTGGTAATGGCCAGAGGAAAATGGGGGGAGGGGTAGACTGGGTGGAGGTAGGCAAAAGGGGGAAAAATGGGGACATCTGTAATAGTAGCCTATCTAATAACAGACAAACATGGTAATTGACTGTACCTTCGCTATGCCTCCCAATGGCTAATCAGCGCGATATGCAAGTTAACCACCAGAAAATGGCGGATAATTTGCATATTGCAGGCAGGGCAGGACAATGTGAGCCATCAGCGCGAGTCGCCATCCAGGCCCCCGTGTGCGACCCCAGAAGCCGCCTACCTGCCGCCCGTGATCGGATCCAATCCTGGGCCGCAGGCCGGCCCCAGAAGCCCCAGAAGCCACCTGATATGGCAATAACTCTATCAGTAAGCACTCTGAAAGTCAGTGGCATAAATGCACCAATTAAAAGACAGATTATGAGGGTGAATCAAAAACAAAACCCACTTTAAATATAAAGACACATATAGATTAAAAGTAAATGAATTAAGCTGCAGCCTGTTTTGCTCAGTGGATAGAGCATTAGCCCGTGGACTGAAGGGTCCCAGGTTCAATTCCAGTCAAGGGCATGTACCTCAGTTGCTGGCTTGATCCCCAGTCCCTATCAGTGCATGTGCAGGAGGCAACCAATCAATGTGTCTCTCCCTTTCCCTTCACTCTCTCTAAAATTCAATGGAAAAATATCCTTGGGTGAAGATTAACAAAAACAAAGTAAATGGATTAAGTAACTAACATTAAAGAGATTATAAGAAAAATATATTCCAAATTTTGTTAGTTGTATAATGGTTATGTTTAAATTATTAACACCTAAGAAATTGGGTGAAGGGTATATATAATATGCTGTAGTATTTTATAGTTTTTTTTTACATGTATGAGATTATTTAAAATTAAAATATTAAAAAATTAAAAAGTAATAAATTAATTGAAATGTAGCTGCACTGCATGAAAAATCTCCTAATTGCTTCTAGCATAATTTATTAAATTGTGCTAAAATTTACAAGGGTTCAATTAAAAAATATCTTAATTCTAAATGATATAATAGAAAATATATAATAGTGCAGTTATAAGCACTTATCTGAAAACAAAAATTTAAAGAAGTGAATTTAAAGAAGGTATTAGCCAAAGAAAATATATGCACAACCCACGGACACAGACAACAGTATGGTGATGACCAGAGAGAAGTGTGTGTGTGTGTGTGGGGGGGGGGGGGGGGGCAAGAGCTGGGTAGAGGGGGCAAAAGGGGGGAAATAGGGACATCCTATATAATAATAATAAAAGGCTAATATGCAAATTGACTGAACAGCAGAATGACCGGTTGCTATGATGCGCACTGGCCACTAGGGGGCAGACGCTCAATGCAGGAGCTGCCCCCTGGTGGTCAGTGCACTTCCACATGGGGAGTGACACTCAGCCAGAAGCTGGCTCATGGCTGGCCAACGCAGAGGTGGTGGCAGGAACCTCTCCCACCTCCGTGGCAGCACTAAGAATGTCCAACTAATGGTTTAGACCAGATCCCTTGGGGGCCTAAGCTTTTAGTCGGACATCCCCTGAGGGCTCCCTGGCAGCCAAAAGGATATCTGACGGCAAGCTTAGGCCTGATCCCCCGGGGAGTGGACCTAAGTCGACAGGTGGATATCCTCCAAGGGCTCCTAGACTACAAATGGGCGCAGGCTGGGCTGAGGGGCCCGCCCCAAGTGCACAAATTTTTGTGTACTGGACCTCTAGTAAACAATAAAATAAAATCTAGCCCTGCCCAGTGTTGTTCAGTGGTAAAAAGGATCGTGGATTTGATTCCCTGTCAAGGGCACATACCTCGATTGCATGCTTCACCCTTAGCCCATGTCAGGGTGCATGTGAGAGGCAACCAATCGATGTTTCTATCTCTCTCTCTCTCTCTCCCTCCCTTCCTCCTCCCTCCCTCCCACTCTCTCTAAAAATCAATGGAAGAATATCCTTGGGTGAGGGTAAATAAATAAATAAATAATAATAAAGTAAAAAAAAAACGAGAACACAGTAGAAACACTGGTATTGATTCTGCTACTTTTCGTGAGTAGTAAGTTAACAAGTATTCACTTTATTATCCATAATTTAGCAAATATTAAATAAAATGCATATAAAAATATATTAAATTCCTAAGAACAAATTAAATACAACATAGTTGTTCAAGGAATAAAAACTTCTCTACTACACAAATACCCTTTTTCATCAATTAAATCCAGAGAGCTTCATTTTACTTCACATTTGGAATTCTAATTGAAAATGCAAACAATCATGCTCAAGTGTATGCCAAATTTGATTATTACAACAATTATGTCTAGGTTATGGCCAATGTATGTAACACTCATTACAAGCAATCCTATCTAATAAAAGAGAAACATGGTAATTAGCCATACGTCCGCTACCCTTCCCATTGGCTAATCAGGGCAATATGCAAATTAACTGCCAGCCAAGATGGCGGCCGGCAGCCAGGCAGCTTGAAGCAAACATGAGGCTTGCTTGCTTCAGTGACGGAGGACTCCAACGTTCCCCGCCTGCCGCTGCCCGGCCTCTGAGCTTGCAGTTTGAAACACTGTTACAAATATAGAATCTAAACAAACCCCAGAAACCTGCTTTCAGCCAGCCGGGATCTCAGAGCTGGAGTTGAAACAGTGTTTCAATTATAGAACCCAAACAACCCAGATACCTGCTTTCAGCAGCAGAGGCCTAAGAGCTGGAGCCAAGCCTCAGAGCTAAAGCTGGCCCAGAATAAAAAAAAAAAGAAAAAAAGGAGCGGTTGGGAGCTTCAGTCACCCGCCAGCCTGAAAACGGCCCTCAGTCCCTCACCCAGACTGGCCAGGCACCCCAGTGGGGACCCCCGCCCTGAAGGGGGTGTGACCAGCTGCAAACAGCCATCAGCCCCTCACCCAGGCTGGCCAGGCACCCAAGCGGGACCCCCTACCCTGATCCAGGACACCCTTCAGGGCAAACCAGCCGGCCCCCACCCGTGCACCAGGCCTCTATCCTATATAGTAAAAGGGTAATATGACTCCCAGTGGAGCCGCGAGGCCTCCTGGCACCGGGATCAGCGAGACAGGGGGCAGTGCCCAAACCCCCTGATCGCCCTGCGGCTCTGTGTGTGACAGGGGGCGGGGCCACAACCTCCCTATCCGCCCTTCTCTGTTCGTGACAGGGGAAGGCACCCCAACCCCTGATCAGCCCTGCTCTGTGCCTGATAGGGGGGAGCTCCCCAACCCCCTGATCACCCTGCGGCTCTGTGTGTGACAGGGTGCGGCACCCCAACCCCCCCCTCCACGGGCCCTGCTCTGTGTGTGATGGGGTAGAGCCATAACCTCCCCATCGGCCTTGCCCTGAGTGTGACAGGGTGTGGCGCCCCAACCCCCTAATCCGCCCTGCTCTGTGTGTTACAGGGGGCGGTGCCCCAACTCCCTATTGGCCCTACTCTGTGACAGTGGGGAGCTCCTCAACCCCCTGATGGGCCCTACTCTGTGACTGACAGGGGGGCGCTCCCCAACCCCCTGATGAGCCCTGCTCTGCGAGTGACACGGGGTAGCTCCCCAACCCCCGGATGGGCCCTGCTCTGTGCGTGACAGGGTACGGAGCCCCAACCCCCCGATGGGCCCTGCTCTGTGAGTGACAGGTGGGAGTGCCCCAACACCCTGATTGGCCCTGCTCTGTGCGTGACGGGGTGGCGCCGCAACCTCCCCATCGACCCTGCCTTGAGTGTGACAGGGGGCAGGGCCCCAACCCCCCAATCGGCCCTACCCTGAGCGTGACTGAGGGTGGCATCGCAACCTCCCGATCCGCCCTGCTCTGTGCATGACAGGGGGCGGTGCCCCAACTCCCCAATCAGCCCTGCTCTGAGCCCGACCAAGGGCTGCACCTAGGGATTGGGCCTGCCCTCTGCTACCCGGGAGCAGGCCTAAGCCAGCAGATCGTTATCTTCCAAGGGGTCCCAGACTGCAAGAGGGCACAGGCTGGGCTGAGGGACCCCCCTCCCCCCTCGAGTGCACAAATTTTTGTGCACCGGGCCTCTAGTCCTACTTAATAAAACCCTAATATGCAAATCAATCAGACAGAGCAATTAATGGCAGAATGACCAGTTACTATGATGCACACTTACCACCAGGGGGCAGATGCTCACCACAGTTGCTGCTCCTGAGTTGAGTGTCTACCCTCACCCCCTCCCCCCCAAAAGAGGGAGGCAACCAATGGCGGCAATTAGAGGGAGGCCAGCCAGCCAGTGGGGCCAGCAGGGGCCCTCTGATCACCCCGCCTGCCAGTCGCCCCACAGATCAGTCCTGATTGCTGGCCAGGCCTAGGGACCCTACCCTATATATTGGGAACAGTCTCTTAGATTTAAAAATTAAAACCTGACAAGGCTACTCTAACACTGAAAATACAGGATGATGCAGCGATGACATGCATGGACTCTGGCTTGTAAATTTTATGGTCAGCCCTGATTCTGACACTTATAACTGTGTGACAAAGCCAATTACTTCTCTTTGCTTCAGTTTTCCACCCATAAGATGGGAGATATGGTACTACTGCCTCAGAAAGATCATGTTATATACTACTTTTTATAATCAGGGCAAGAAAATGTAGCTGCCCATACAATAGCAAGATGCCTTTCACCTGTATGAAAAGTATGGTCACTGGTGCATGCAGTGGCAGTCGGACATCCCCCGAGGGTGCAGGCCAGCTGAAGGACCCTCCCCCACCATGCACGAATTTCATGCACCAGGTCTCTAGTCTTTATATAAATTTTAAAAATTAAATTAAAAAACCTTTCCACTTACTCTTTGTTTTTCCTTTAAGAACACAACTGAATAAAAAAAGGAAGAGGGTATTATTTTTCGTAACTTGGTCATCGGGTTTTAAAAGACTTAAGTTTTTCAACATACTCAATTATTTTTAAAGGCATAGTGCAAAACAGGTTTTACAAGGTTTGTCTGTGAGAAAAAAAAAGCTATTAACTTTCAATTCACTCAATGGTAGAAGCACATCCAATAACAGGTCTGGGAAACAGGACAAGAGTCTAGCTCTGAATGAAAATGCTAATTATAATTGAATCTTCTGACCTTATCTGAACATTCCACTGCTTTCCTGACTCTGCTTCTCTGAGCACAATAATCTTTATGACCATCTCCTTCATATGTCAATAGATTTTTTTACTCTTCAAGTTCATTCATAATGGCTACCTCCTTCACCACAAAATTCCAATTCCCCACACAAAATGCAATATTCCTACCACTCATCTTCCACACTACTTTTTCACCTCTCCTAGAGCAGATATTGTTACGTCATCCTCATCTCTGGGGAGTAAACTATAAGCTATTCAAAGCAGGGATGGTGACTTATACATCTTGGTATTTCTGGGACACCAATCAAAGTGGCTTCCCTACAGAGTATCTACACTAATAAAAGAGAAACATGCAAATTGGTCATCACTCCACTACGCCCACCAGTCAATCAGGATGAGTATGCAAATTAACCCAACAAAGATGTTGATGCCCATAGCAGCCAGGCGGTGCTTGGGGCTGCTGGGGGGCGGATGGGAGACACAAACACACAGGGAGGCCAGCATCCAGCAGCCCCAAGGCCCGCCACCACGGTGATGGGGCTGCTAGGGGCCAGATCGGAGACACAAACTTGCAGGGGAGCCTGGCACCCAGCAGCCCCAAGCCCTGCCATCGCAGTGCTGGGGCTGTTGGGGGGATCAGAGACACAAACCCGAAAGGACTGGCACCCAGTAGCCCCGGCACCCAGCAGACCCAAGGCCAGCCACTGCGGGGCTGGGGCTGCTGGGGGCCGGATCAGAGACACAAACCCGCAAGGGGGCCCTGCAACCAGCAGCACCAAGGCCAGCCACCACGGTGCTGGGGCTGCTGGGGGGATCAGAAATACAAACCCGCAAGACTGGCACCCAGCAGCCCCAAGCCCCTCTGCTGCAGTGCTGGGGCTGCTGGGGCCAGATCAGAGACACAAACCCACAGGGGCGCCCTGCCATCTCGGTGTTGGGGATGCTGGGGGCTGGATCGGAGACACAAACCCACAGGGGCCAGGCAGAGGTGGTAAGAGGCAATCAGGCAATCAGGGGAGAGCAGTTAAAGGGATCAGGCCAGCAGGGGAGAGCAGTTAGGGGGATCAGGCCGGCAGGCAGGTGAGCGGTTAGGAGCCAGAGGTTCTGAGGGGTCCCAGATTGGAGAGGGTGCAGGCCAAGCTGAGTGGACCCTTCCCATGCACAAATTTCATGCACCAGGCCTCTAGTCCTATCTAATAACGAGGGAATATGCTAACTGACCCTCACGCCGTCACAAAGATGGCAGCGCCCACAGCCAATAAGGAGGGAATATGCTAATTGACTGCCACACCCTCAAAGATGGCGGCGCCCACAGCCACAAGATGGCAGCGCCCAGTCCCCTCAGCCTCACCAGGGTGGCAGCCTCACTCTGCGCACCTGCCTCCGGAGTCCCCCAGTTCCTTCAGCCCCCCAGCCACACAGGGCCAGGCCAAGGCGTAGGCAAGCCTCGGATGGTGGCTGCCCAGCCGCCCAGGGCCACCCAAAGCTTAGGTAACCAGGGCCGGCCAAGGCTTGTGCTGCCGGCAGTGGCAGCAGCAGAGGTGTGATGGGGCAATGCCTTCCCCTGATCGCCGGGTCGCCTCCCACCCCTGAGGGCTCCTGGACTGTGACAGGGGGCAGGCCAGGCTGAGAGACGCCCCCGCTCCAGTGCATGAATTTTCATGCACCGGGCCTCTAGTATTTAATAAATAATTACATTAAATTTGTCTATACAAATCCTTAACATCATACAGAAGAGACTGTTGACCTAACGGGGTATCAAGCATTAAATATGCATTTTTAATGATGACCTATGGGAGTAATAACATTGACTAAATTTTCAGTAATTCATCCAAAGGACAAAATCTTCAGCAATAAAATATCACTAATTCTTCAATGTTTAGACAAAAGTTAAGACGCAATGGTTTCAAAATAGATGACTGAAATATACCTTGCAGCCTGGCCAAATTTTATTTTTTTAAATGATCAAGTACTATTCGTCTTCTTAGGACTAGAATGTATAATAGCAGAGGGGGATAAAAACTGACATGGGCTATATACTCATAAAGAAAAACTAGTATAAACTTATTAATGAAAAATTAACTTGCTACATAGCAGGGGAACAGCAAACCATTTATTACTGCACACATCCAGTTTTACCTGCTTCATTTCTAATCCCTGGAACTAGCAGATCAAATCTGCCAAACAAAAAAAGTTCACTTTGACAAAAGCTGGTTTCTTATTTTCCTCTATATTCTCCACACAGCACCTTCTTTCCCATGCCCATTTGGGGGGTGGGGGTGGGGGGTAATGGTAAAGAAAATATTTCTTTAATATGCCCCCAATTTCCAAAAATCCATTTCTTCATCCAAATTTGCCTTCCCATCTACTAACAGATTATCATATCATTTAAAAATCAGGAAATACATAGAATTTGGTAACGATATCCCTACCAACACTTGTAGTTTATAAATAAATCTGGCAAAAAAAAGAATGTAACATTTCCCCAAGCAATCTAGTTATTTTTATTTTACAAAACATATGAATAAAATAGTTAACATACCCAAAGAAAAGCAGCCCGTAAGTGTTAGAAATATCTATCAGCTGTATTACAGGTTTTCTCCAAAATGATTAACATTTCAAGTTCAGAAATGTGGCTAGCTATAGTGATAAACTAAAAATGTTAATCCCACTGGTCTCTAAACACGAAGGCTATGGCACAGTGGGATTAAAGATTCCACCTAGAGTCTAACCTTCATTAAGCATGGACATAAAGGGTCACTTGTGATATACTACAAAACACATGCTCAAGATATCAAAAGCTGTTTCCTTATAAGTAATAACTTATCATCTACACCCTACTATAGCACTGAAATTCCAGTTTCTCTATTTTCTGTCCTGTAGGTAAGATGCATTACTACTGAAGCGAGGTCCCACAGCCTCATTTGAGGTAATGGCTTCGTTATTTTCCGCAACTCCACCGGCCAACAATGCCCACTGATGGAGTACAACAGGAACTGAATAAGACCTTAGATGAGTCAAAAACCATCCACCCATTATTACAGAAATGGCTTAAAGTAAGCTCCTTCATGTCGCTGGGAAACCTGCTAGTTTTCTGTTTGTTTTAAACTTACTTTCCCACCAATCAGTGGTAGAACATGCATCTTTCCAGTCAAGCTGTCTTTCACAGATGATACTATTAGGCAGGTCCCACACAGAATGACTTGGCGTCTGGTCCATCGGTTCACCGGCAATTGCATTTTGCCTTTCCGGACATTATACATTCCTGAGAGCTGAATCCGTTCAGAGCTACAGGTGCTGTGAGGTTTTCCTGGAAACAAGTGCAAACAAACAGTTTAGTCTTAAAAAAAAAAAATAAGCCTTCTTCTATTCATAAATTACTTGGACAACATAGAATAATTATAGGGGGGAAATCTAATTTGTAAGTGAGAGAATCTGAAACCTGAAGTTAGGCAATTATGGTAAGAACTACCACATCTCCTCAACATGTACATGTCAATATTAGGTGAAGAAGAGCTCTTTCCTTAAAAGCTTAGGGAAAGACTCCTCTGTAGTAACCCAAGTTTTATTTTCTTCTATATTCTTCACAGTTTAATTTTACATTAAAAAAGGAGGTGACTTCATATTTTTATGAATGGCTAGAGTTAAAATATTACAGGCTGAAGATAGGAAAATAACATTCAACATCTAGCATTAAATGAACTAATTAGTTTTAATGAAATTAACTTCTGATATTCTTCCTTCTACAATTAATGTATACAGGGTGGGGCAAAAGTAGGTTTACAGTTGTTCCTGTGGAAAATAATAAATAATAATCTATAATAATAAAAGCATAAGATGCTAACTAGACCGAATGACCTTCAGGACAAAGCCAGGGCTGCGAGGGAAGCCTGGGTCCTGGGTGCCAGAGGGAAGCCAGTGCCAGCAGCCGGGAGAAGGAAGGCCTACTCTTGCATGAATTTCATGCATTGGGCCTCTAGTGAATATATAATATCTAAGAGTACTGAAACGCATGCTAAGCAATAAACAAGGGACAAGTGTCCACAATCAGGACCCAAGCCAGAAATGTTATATTTATTTGGAGGTTTGCCTAGTTGCCAAGGGCTAGCAGAAGACACAAATTCAGGAGAAATTATATTCTTATGAATATTAAAATTAACATAAATACCAAGCATTTTTGATAGATGTCTAATAGCTACTGGAGAAGGAAGCAGGAAGAGCAGCAGCATCAAAAATAGTTATTGAGATGGTCCAAAAGAGTAAACCCTCCCAACACATACCTCTGGGCAGAAATGTTATTAGCAAATAAAACCAGCAGGTCTGAATTTCGCTTTTACTTTCTCCCAGTATATCAGAATGTCTTATAAAATGAGTATTGCTCACTATATAATTTTGCTGGAGCTGAGCCAGAGTGGAGTGTAACAGTGGTCCACCTACTTGAACCTGGTGCCCAGCAACAACCACACAACTAGCACTCTGGTGGACCTGAGAGTTCCTGGGAGTTGTTAGTCCACCAAATGCTAATGCTCCCATAAAGCGGCAGGAAGCCCAGGAGACTTCAAAATAGGTGTTAACTGCCAAAGGCTGCCAGTGAAGGATCAGACCACAGCCACTTGTCCCACTTACACCCAGAGAGGAAGATGCCCAGGTTCCTATCTAAGGACTCCTCCCTATGTGACAGATGCTCTTCCCGTGGGGAAGAGGGGGAGAGAAGAGACTGGGAGGAAAAGTGAAAGGTAAGTGCAAGACTCAGCACAATGGACAATGGGCAACTGGATTTCCAAATTCCAATTTCCATGATTAACATTCTCTAACCAAGGGATCTGATCTAAATTACACACATACACACATACACACACACACACACACACACACACACACACACACATGCAAAACAGCCAGCCATTTTATTTAGACACATCAAAGAGCAGCTTGTTAAATTGTCACATTGTGAGTAATTAGAGACTAAAGCAAAAGACGAAAGAAATGCGTAAGGAACAGCCCTTCAGTTCTCCAACTCCACAAAAATCCTAGAGAAAGCCCCAAAACAAAACCCCAGATAGAGTGAACTGAGGCTGGAAGGGATATATAAGAGGAAAGTAGAGAGACACCAACAGAGACAGGCTTTTTATTCCCCACTTAGAAAATTTCCCAAGAGGCCTGAATAGCCCTGAAGCCTAACGGTAGGATCAGTCTGTCCTTGGAAAGCCCTAAACATCCCGGTCTGAATCAAATCACTCTGGTTTGCTCTGACTGAATTTCAATATCCTTGTTGTCTGTTGACACCCTGGGTGTTCCAGACAGACACACTCTCAGAACTCTGAGGCTGTGTGTAGCAACTGGGCTCTGGGGAACATGGAAATGAATGAGCAATATTTACCTGTGCAGTCACCCAAGTGCACCCTTCTTTGGGTCAGACTTCCTTACTCTATGACATAGGAATTACTTAAGCTCTTTCTGCCAATTCTCAAAGTTCTCAATTCAAAACAATTCCAATTGTCCTATGCTCTCATAAATACTGACGACACCAAAGTGACCAATGCTTGTCAATGTGAAGTTGGATCAGTTGTTGCAACTTGTATTTTAGAAATGTTAACTCTAATTCCCCACAAATTTAAGGCATTTCTTACATGATCCAGGAGCAAAGACAGACAACAAAGGCAAGTATGTCAAACTGAGATAGAGACCTGACCACAACAGAAGGTGATTTAAAACATATACATTCTCTTTTTTACTCAGTTGGCACATGGTAATTTGATTAGACTGGACATAGATACCCATAAAACCATTGCCAATAGTTTCCTTGTGCCCATTGTGACTTCTCCCTCCCCCTCCATCCCCACTGAGAGCCTCCCATGCTCAGGCAACCACTGATCTGCTTTCTGCTATTTTTGTCCACATTGTTCAGTATACCAGGAGTTCCTTCTTTTTATGTTTATTTTTTGCTGAATAGCATTCCATTATATGAATATACAATTTTGTTTAACTATTCAGCTGCTGATGCACATTTGGAGTGTTTCCTCTTTTTTGGCCATTTTTGACAGAACATTGGTGTACAAGTTCTTGTGTGGGCATATGCTTTTATTTCTCTTGGGTAAACACGAAGGATGGGGATGGCTGGGTTGTACCATTTTACATCCCCATCACTGGGGCAGGAGAGTTCCAGTTGCTTTGACCCCTTGTCAATACTTATAAAGCAACACTTAGAGTGGTGGTATCTCATTATAGATTTAACTTGCCTTTCCCTAATCACTAATGATGCTGATCATCTTCTCAAAAGCTTATCTGAGACCTATATGCCTTCTTTGCTGAAGTGACTAATTCAAATCTTTTGTCCAGTTTTAATTGGATTGAGTCCCTCATATATTCTGAATACAAGTCCTTTGTCAGATATTTTTCCCAGTCTGGCTTGCTTTTTCATTTTTTTAACAGTACTTTGAGAAAGCAAAATTTCAATGTAATGAAGTCCATTGATTTACCTTTTATAATTAATGCTTTTTGTGTTGTATTTAAGAACTCTTTGAAAAACTCAAGATCACTAAGACTTTCTCCTGTGTTTTCTTCTAGAATTTTATAGTTTTAATTCTAATATTTAGGTCTATGCTTAATTTTACGTTATTTTTATACATAGCAAGAAATAAGTATACTAGAAGGTTCAATTGTCTTTTGTTTGTTTTTTTGACAAGAGGCTATCTAAATTTGTTGAAAAAAATCGTGATTCCTATTGAAGTGCTTCGGCACCTGTATCAAAACTGTACTGACCACAGTTGGTTGGGTCAAG
This sequence comes from Myotis myotis, assembly GCF_014108235.1. Taxonomy (NCBI): domain Eukaryota; kingdom Metazoa; phylum Chordata; class Mammalia; order Chiroptera; family Vespertilionidae; genus Myotis; species Myotis myotis. The sequence goes on from NW_023416401.1 coordinate 49,876,255, forward strand.
TTCTTGATTATTTCTGTTCCACTCATCTATTTGTCTCTCTTCACCTAATATTACATTAACTTGATTACTGCATCTTTATAGTCTTGAAATCAGGTGGCATGAGTCCTCCTCTGTGAAGAACGGCTGTTTTACTTCTTCCATTGCAATCTGTGTGTCTTTTATTTCTTTTCTTGCTTCACTGCACTAGCTAGAACATTCCTTCCATACAATATTGAACAAAAGTAGTGAAAGCAGACATCCTTTCCTTTTTCTAATTGTAATGGGGTAGCATTCAGTTTTTCACCACTAAAAATACTATTACCTGTATGTTTTCCATAGGTGCCTTTTATCAAACTGAGGAAGTCCCTTCTATTCCTAATTTGATAAATTATTTTTTTTCTTAATCAGAAAGGGTTGCTGAAATTATTCAAGTGCTACTTCTGCCATCTATTGAAGTGATAGTGATCAACTTAATTGCCTCTTAAATGTTGAATAAGTCTTGCTTTTCTGGGATAAAATGCATTTAGCCATGACATATCATTTTTACATATGTTGGATTCAATTTCCTAAAACTTTAAAAATTATTACATTTATGTTCATGATAGATTTCAGATTATACTTTTTTCATGTATTTTTCTGGCTTTGGTGTCAGAGTTAAGTATTCTTTTCTCTTTACTTTTCTGAAAGAGTTTGAATAAAATTAATATTATTTCTTCCTTAAACATAAAGATACATCAATAAAGCCCTTTGGACCTGGAGTTTTTTGTTTGTTTTTTAAAATATATTTCTTTATTGATTTCAGAGAGGAAGGGAGAAGGAGAGAGATAGAAACATCAATGATTAGAGGGAATCATTGATTGGCTGCCTCCCGTACACCCCCTACTGGGGAACGAGCCCGCAACCCAAGCATGTGCCCTCAGCTGGAATCGAACCTGGGGCCCTTCAGTCCACAGGCTGACGCTCGATCCACTGAGCCAAGCTGGCTAGGGCTGGACCTGGAGTTTTGTTATTGGGAGGGGGAGGGGGAGGGGGAGGGGGAGGGGAGGGGGAGGGGAGGGGAGGGGAGGGGAGGGGAGGGGAGGGGGAGGGGAGGGAGGGGGGAGGGGGAGGTTTTAACTATAATTTCCATTTCTTTACTAGAGTTAGGGCTATTCCATTATCTATTTCTTCTTGAGAAAGCTTTGGTAGTTTGACTTTCAAGAAGTTTATCTACTTCACTTAAGATGCCACATAGTTGGCATGAAGTTGTTTACAATATTTCCTTATTATCCTTTTCATATCTATAGAATCTATAGTGATGTCACCTCTATCACTCCTGATATTGGTAACCCGATTCTTCTATCTTTTCTTGGTCAGTCTGGTTAGAGCAGCGGTTCTCAACCTGTGGGTCGCGACCCCTTTGGCGGTCGAACAACCCTTTCACAGGGGTCACCTAAGACCATGCTGCATATCAGATATTCACATTATGATTCATAACAGTAGCAACATTACAGTTATGAAGTAGCAACGAAAATAATTTTATGGTTGCGTCACAACATGAGGAACTGTATTTAAAGGGCCAGAAGGTTGAGAACCGCTGGGTTAGAGGATTACCAATTTTATTAAGCTTCTCAAAAAAACAATTTTTGGTTGCATTCTCTATTGTTTCTCTGTTCATAGTTTCATTTATTTCTGTTCTTATCCTTATTGCTTCTTTTACTAATTTGGGGATTTATGTGTATTTTTTCTAGTTTCTTAAGGTATAAACTAAGGTCACCAATTTGAGGCTTTCCTTTTTTTGCTAATATAGGCATTTAAGGGCTATATAAACTTCCTTCTAAGCACTGCTTTAGCTGTATTCCAAAAATTCTGATAAATTGTGGTTTCAGGTTCACTAAACCTTTATTTTGCAGTGTGGAATCTACTGTTAATTCCACCCAGTGTACTTTTCATCTCCACAAGTTCAATTGGGATCTATGTGTGTCATACACATACACTTATATACATACAACAAAACATAATTATAATAGTTATTTACATGTCCTTGTCAACTAATTCTATCATTGGTATCATTTCTGTGTCAGTTTCATTTCATTGAGTTTTGTCCTCATTATAGGTCCTATTTTCCTGATTCTTTGCACACCTGGTAACTTTTCTTAGATGCCTTTTATCTCGTTTAGTGCTGGCTATTTTTATATTTCTATAAATATTATGGAGTTTTGTTCTGGGACACAGTTAAGTTAGTTGGAAATAATTCAGTTCTTACAAGGTTTGCTTTCTAAGACTGGTCATGTGAGACCAGAGCAACCTTAATTCTAGAGCTAACAGTCATATTAGCAAGTCCCCTGACACCCTGTAAATCAGGAGTCACCAACCGGTGGTCCGCGCACCACTAGTGGTCCGTGATGTCCGAAAGGTTGGCGACCGCTGGTTTAAGAAAACCTTTGGAGCAGCAGTCGCCAATTGGTGGTCCATGGACTGCTGCTGTAAATGATAACACTTCCTTCTGCGGCTGGTGGGAACATGAACTATTCCAGGCCCTGAGCTTCAAGGTTTGTCTGCTCTGCTCATTTTCAGTGGTTTTCTTCCTCCCCCAGCCTTGGGAAGTTGCCACCTTGGGCAGTTCACACACACACACACACACACACACACACACACACACACACTGATCATGACTCAGCTGGAGGCTCACTGAAGACCCCTTACCCACTCCAGGACCCTGTCTCTGAGCAGGTCTTTCCTCCCTAGCACACTAGTCTGTAAACTCAAGCTGCTTAGCCTCCATGGACTCCAGGCTCTGTCTGCGTTCTCTCATCTGTTAGTTGGTGCTGCCTGATGCCCACAGTCCAAAAGCTATTACACATGTTTCATCTGATTTTAATAGTTTCGGGTGAAAGAGTATATGCAGTTCCTGTTACACCATCTTGGATGGCATAAGATGCTATTATTTTTAATTTAACTCAGTTTCTAATACCTACTGTTCATTTATTTTTTTCTTTCAAAGCGCTGAATACCAATACATTACTATATTCAAAAATTCAGAGAAGCTCCATAGAGCCAGTGGACTGGAAGAACTATTAGCCATTGTCCAGAAATGGCTCTAAACTATAGCATTCACATAGTTCTTCTTTTCCAATTATTGACTCTAGTGAGTATATAAGCAACTTCTAATCTGCTGCCTTACTTTACATTCAATCCTGAAATTAGCTCTCTACCCTTTTTCAAAGTAAAGACAGAACTTTGTGGTAAGTCTTTCTCTCTACTCAGAGGTCCTTCTTGACTTCCATATTACAATCTAAATAGTTAAGCCTTCTGAACAAGTCACTTCTGATCAAGTGTCACTGTACCACCTTTCAAAAAAAAATGTAAATAGAACAGTAGTTCTGAGTTCATATATCTCTCTACCCTGCCACAAACAGGAGAACTTCATCCTGAATAGACATAACTAAGATAACTGGATTGGGCTACTCTGATGGAAAAATCCTGACTGACAATTCTAAATAAAATAGCCTTCTTTGTCAACTCAAGTGGGAGCAGGGCAGATTATTATAATAATTGCTTCTGACACGGTGGTTCTAAAAGTTTGGTCCTAGGACCAGAGTTGCCTAGAAACTTATTAGAAATGGAAATTCTCAGGCCCTCACCCCAGAACTATTGACTCTGCCTCTCTGGAGGTGCAGCCAGCAATCTGTTTTAACAAGCCCTATATAAACAGGGGTCTGGATCAAAGAACAGAGAGTTCATTGTGAGGCTTAGACAAATTCCTCCATCTTTTAAAATAAGAGCCTGGGTTTTGTTCTTTTCTTTTTTCTTCTCTTTACCTTTCTTCTCTTCTGTGGCTTAAAGTCCTACATTTAACTATCATTCCACAAGATGAGAGAATTTTAACTTCTGAGGGGGGGGAAAAAATATAGTCAAGAAAACCACTAATTTGGATATCACTAACTTAGAATTTTGAACAGAAGCTTTTGGGTTTTGTTTTGTTTTGTTTTTTTGTTTGTTTTAATATATCTTATTGATTGTTTTACAGAGAGGAAGGGAGAGAGATAGAGAGTTAGAAACATCGATGAGAGAAACATCGATCAGCTGCCTCCTGCACACCTCACACTGGGGATGTGCCCACAACCAAGGTACATGCCCTTGACCGGAATCAAACCTGGGTCCCTTCAGTGTGCAGGCCATACTCTATCCACTGAGCCAAACCGGCTAGGGCGACCAGAAGCTTTTGAAACTGAAGTCTACTTCTGTCTTATCTATCAGCAGGAAATATTACTAAATAAATTAATAAATATGACCAGAAGAAGTGTTTATTTATGTAAGGGAAACTACAATGTGTTTCATTAACACCAATTAGCTCATATATGATGTACACAGAAGATGATATCAGTATCATATGTCTATGTGTTGGTTCACAAGTATTGACTGAGGCAAGGGAAGCCAGAATAATGGAAAAAGAATGGTAACTTTCAAAAACAAAGGAAATATCACACAATAAATGCACTGTCTCAGTGCCCTAAAGCCGGCATTTCCACTCCTCTTTTATTGGACACTTTTAATATTCCCTAAGGCAACTCAACTTCCAGCCACACTGCCTGCCTAGGTTGTCTAAGTGATCTCCTGAGGTGCCCTATTATTTTTGTTAGTATTCTGGTTATACAGATGCATGGAGTTAGAATCCGGCCCTTCCCCAACTCCATTTTCTCATAAACCTTTTTCAGAATTTTCAGCAACATACATACATTAGCAGAAACACCTGTTTTAACTAAAGGACCATTGAAAAAACAAATAAGTACTAATTTAGTTGCTGCCAATTGCATGTCTTTGCTAAATATATCCTAGTGCAGTGATGGCGAACCTATGACACACGTGTCAGAGGTGACACAAGTGTCAGAGGTGACACGCGAACTCATTTTTTTGGTTGATTTTTCTTTGTTAAATGGCATTTAAATATATAAAATAAATATCAAAAATATAAGTCTTTGTTTTACTATGGTTGCAAATATCAAAAAATTTCTATATGTGACACGGCACCAGAGTTAAGTTAGGGTTTTTCAAAATGCTGACATGCCGAGCTCAGAAGGTTCGCCATCACTGGCCTAGTGTCTACTATTGGAGCAGTTTAAAAACAGGCCCACAAGTTTCTTCAAATTCTTCCCTTCAGAAGGTGGACCCTAATGTGACTCCCTGGCCTGTGGACTGTAGTGAGGGAATTGCTTCTAACAAGCACAATGTGGCAGACTGGAAGGCTGCCTGGGACTTTGGAGGCCAGGTAGGAAAGGGCACATATACAGCTTCCTTTTTGCTCTCTCTAGGACCACTCCCTCTGGGGAAGCCAGCTTCCATGTGATCAGGACATTCTGGGAACCCTAAGAAAAGGCAAGGTGAGGAACTAAATCTGAAAACAGCCAGCAAGGAACTGAGCCCTCTTTTAGCAGCCACGTGAGCAAGCCATACTAGTATACGATGTAGATCCTCCAACCCTTGCCAAGCCCAGAGAGCGTGGCTCCCAGGACTTCATGACAGTCTCCAGCCAGAACTACCCAGCTAAGCCTACACCTGAATTCCTGACTTAGAGAAACTATAAGATAATAAATGTGTGGTGTTTTAAGCCACAAAGGTTTGATGCAATAACTAATACAACTTTACTATATTGATTTCACTCAGTTCTACTTATCTGAACATATTAAAATAATATGTCCCTAAAATAATCTGTAAAAGTATTTACAAGGCTTTATATAAACTGGTGAAGGTCTACTATAATACAAAATAGTCAAAAATATAAACAGCACATTAAGCAATCATAATTTCCAAAACTTTAAAGAATGAAAATATTCATGATATGGCACCAAAAACTAAGAAAGCTCGATCACTACATAAACATTAACGAAAGAATTTACCAGGTCCCTGGAGCTGAAAATTATCAGGAATGAGTGAAAGTACTCAACTCTCACCTCACCTTACCAGCTTAGGCTGATAAAACTCTAAAGCATGTTTCTTATTGCATATAAATCCTTAAATCCTTCTTGACTACCTCCAGTGACAGACTGAATTAAATGACTTGCCGAGGGTCATTTGAAGAGCTGGCAGAAGGATTTAAATGGCCCCATAACAAGGTCTACAGACCTGAGCACTGAACTGGCACCTGGGAATCTTGTCTGGGAGCTGAGAGGCTGAATGAGCTCAGCAAGGCGTGCTGGCAGGAGCTTTGAAACAGATTTCAGACTAGTCACTTTTAGCTAATGGAAATGACAGCCAGCTGCTAAATAGATTTGGAGAGGGTTAATTTATGCGTCAGATCAAAAAATATATTAGTCAACTGCCCAGTAAATCTTGCTTCTTATTGACAGCTACTCAATTTGATCAGGTTTATTTATATCTCCCAAATTACTGTAGACTCTCAAATTACTGTACGCCTGAGAAATGTCATGCCCTGAACCTTTCTCTAATCTCTAAATTCTTGAATACATACCACTAGAGCTTATAATGTTAATTAAAACAGTACCTGGAAAATGTGAGCTATCCCTTCATGCTCTTACAGATTCTGTAAACACAGGCCAAAGTAATTTAAAAGGGGGGAAAAAATCAACCAAAGCAATATACTATCACTAATAGTTTTAGCAATAAAACTATTACTAATATAACTAATACAAACTACAGTAAAATTAGCCATGAACTCAACAAATCTGAAAAATCACAGTAGTGAAGATTACCATGGCTGGACATTGTGTGTTACTACGTAGCAAACCATAATAAATTAAAATGCTTAAGGGAAATGCAGAATGAAGATAAGTTACAGCAGATGGCCTCAAACTTTAGCATGCACCAAAATCACCTGGAAGGCTTGCTAAAGACACACTGCAGGCTCCACTCCCCACTCCCCCCGAAGTTTCTGATTCAGTAATTCTGGGAAGGGGCCTGAGATTTTGCTGATGCTGCAGGTCTGAGGAGCATTTGATACCCACTCAGTTACAGTATTAGATTAACATGTCTTTTTGACCTGATGGACTAGCAGCATTTGGTTTATTAACCTTGACTAAAGAAGCAAGTGAATCAAGTTGGGGAGAAGATGAGAGAGACAACTGGGAAGGAACTTGAGAGCAAGCAGGTGCTACCTTTTTTTTTTTTCCTTCCTTCCCTTATCCCCTGTCCTCATAAGGAACTAGATTCACTTCTCAGACATCTTTAAAGATCCACCCCCCCCACACACACACTCCATCATCAAAGTAAGTTTTTAGTTGTCTATCTGGTGCTCACATCTCTTCTTGGGATGTGTATTTAGAGAAGCTATTTTTTTCGAATGTGGGTTTCATTATAATTTTGCATTCATGGACACCGTAACTCTCTGCTTTATGAGATCCATCAGGTCAGTTCTAGGAGCAATATATCGTTAGCTGGTGTGGCCTCCCCTTCTTAATTTCGTATTTGGTAATGAAAACACACTTGAAAAATTTCATCAAGTCCTTCGCTGGTCAATTCACTGTTTTCGTCATCTGTGATATCCCAGAAATGATAGTCTTGTTTCTCCTGTGCATAACTTCAGACCATACTTTAAGAGTAATTTCGACACAGCCAGTTGGCCTGGAGGTCAAATCCCCCCAGTATTAACTACAACAATCAAGGCTTAACTACAACAAGACTGCGCACAAAGACCACTAGGGGGTGCACCAAGAAAGCATAAAAAAATGCGGAGACAAAGAAACAGGACAAAATTGTCAATGGAAGATATAGAGCTCAGAACCACACTTTTAAGGTCTCTCAAGAACTGTCTAGAAGCCGCCGATAAACTTAATGAGATCTACAAGAAATCTAATGAGACCCTCGATGTTATGATAAAGAACCAACTAGAAATTAAGCATACACTGACTGAAATAAAGAATACTATACAGACTCCCAACAGCAGACCAGAGGAGCGCAAGAATCAAGTCAAAGATTTGAAATGCAAAGAAGCAAAAAACACCCAACCAGAAAAGCAAAATGAAAAAAGAATCCGAAAATACGAAGATAGTGTAAGGAGCCTCTGGGACAGCTTCAAGCGTACCAACATCAGAATTATAGGGGTGCCAGAATTTGAGAGAGAGCAAGATATTGAAAACCTATTTGAAGAAATAATGACAGAAAACTTCCCCTACCTGGTGAAAGAAATAGACTTACAACTCCAGGAAGCGCAGAGAACCCCAAACAAAAGGAATCCAAAGAGGACCACACCAAGACACATCATAATTACAATGCCAAGAGCAAAAGACAAAGAGAGAATCTTAAAAGCAGCAAGAGAAAGAAACTCAGTTACCTACAAGGGGGTACCCACACGACTGTCAGCTGATTTCTCAACAGAAACTTTGCAGGCCAGAAGGGAGTGGCAAGAAATATTCAAAGTGATGAATACCAAGAACCTACAACCAAGATTACTTTATCCAGCAAAGCTATCATTCAGAATTGAAGGTCAGATAAAGAGCTTCACAGATAAGGAAAAGCTAAAGGAGTTCATCACCACCAAACCAGTATTATATGAAATGCTGAAAGGTATCCTTTAAGAAGAGGAAGAAGAAGAAAAAGGTAAAGATACAAATTATGAACAACAAATATGCATCTATCGACAAGTGAATCTAAGAATCAAGTGAATAAATAATCTGATGAACAGAATGAACTGTTGATTATAATAGAGTCAGGGACATAGAAAGGGAATGGGCTGACTATTCTTGGGGGGGAAAGGGGTGTGGGAGATGCGGGAAGAGACTAGACAAAAATGGTGCACCTATGGATGAGGACAGTGGGTGGGGAGTGAGGGCGGAGGGTGGGGTGGGAACTGGAAGGAGGGGAGTTATGGGGGGAAAAAAGAGGAACAAATGTAATAATCTGAACAATAAAGATTTAATTAAAAAAATAAATAAAAATAAAATGTCATCTAAAAAAAAAAAAGAACATTAAAAAAAAAAAGTAATTTCACTATCCTCTTGAATTTTCTTTCTCATTTGATGAGCAAATATTTCCTTGGCTAGAAAAATCACTGAAAGAGTTTCACTAATTTTTTGTTGTCATTTCTTTTATAATGGATGGTAGACTTCTTCAGATCCATATGTTTGTTAAACTTCTGCCTTATTCAACATTCTTAAATTACCTACAACTTCTATTTTCTGGCTAAAAACCATCACTTTGGTGGACTTCAGAATTTTCAACACCTTCTTGCCCAGGTGGCTTTATTTTGTGGCACTTCTCCACAAAGAATACTGTTAAAGGCACAAGCATTAAAGCGCACAACACCAGGAATGAGGGGTAATAGCTGAACTTTGCTGAAATAATGACGCTGGGCCGCAGGCCTCGGGAATGACAAAATCTTAAATCTGAGAATGCCTAAGGTCCAGTGCACCCCTATTTACTCTGACTGCTCTCAAAATAACAGAAGCACTACCTCCTATAGATGAAAATTGTGACTTGTGTCAGAGGTGATGCATACCGCTGTGGGTGTGGAAATCAGGATGATGAAACTAGACAGCTTCAAAGCTCCAGCTGGGTCAAGTTTTCACTGTGAGATGCTTTCATTAGGAGTATTGTGATTTCCAGCCAGGTGCACACACCATCATAAATAGCAAAATTAAAATTCTAAAGTCAAGCAGAATGAATTTTGTATAATTCACAACATTATCTCTTTATCCTAAGACATAATAAAACAAACAAATAAAAACAAAACAACAGACAACTACATTTCATTTTCCTTTGCTGTGAAGAACACTTCAGCCAAGATGACTTGAAAAAGTGACAATGTCCACACAATTACACAGGACACAATCTGATTCAAACTTCTTTTCCACTGTAGTTCTCCCTTTAAGACAGGGCTAGAGTTTACCTACCCCTTTAGAATACATACCGATAATGTTTAAGTTTGACTTTTACAAAACAAGAACAAAGATTTCAAGAGCAAAACAATTTCCTAAAAACATTATTTTCCTCTTGTCTCTACTGCATTAGATAATATTCCATTGACAACCCTGCTCTCTATGAGGCTGATTCCATTAAGAAGGGTTGAGTCGAGATTCAAAATTCTAGAACTGACCTAAAGAAATATCTTGTACAACCATCACCTCAGAAACGTCTACAATTCACCCATTCCAAACGGATGCTATCTCTCAATTTATTAGGAGTCTCTAAAACATTACAGAATCTCCCATTATTAACACATTCTTATGATGTACCTATAGGAAACTTCAGGATCTTCATTTCAAACCTTCTCAGAAGCACGCACAAAATCCTTAAATTATTTTCAATTATTTTAAATAATAATTATTATTCAAAGATTAAAGGGAAAAGGAATAAACAACAAAATAACTATAAACCTGCTTTTTTGGTAGTATTATACACATTTTGATGAATTTTTTCAATTTACAAATAATTTACATGTTGTAATCATAACATGCACACCATTTTATATCCTGCTTTATCCTCTCCAAATTACATCATACACATTTTTCCAAGCTGTCAGTCGTTTAAGCTTAAAGATTTGGAAAATACTACATAAGTTATCATTTGTTTATCCATTTCCTCACTATTGACAATTATTTCTGAATTCTCATTCTATAAATTGCTAAACCAAAGTGCATGACTTTTTTTTAACAACTCCTAATCCCTTTAATATCATCAATTCTTTCTAGTAGTTCTAAATCAGCTATAAATTAAAATAAACAAAAATAAGCATGCTTCTACTACTGAATATTTTCCCCAGAATAAAAGAGTAACATTTCCAGACATCCTAAGAACATATGTGTGCAGAGTGGCTACAGTGTTTGGACAGGGCACAGTCCTCTCATTGCCACATGCAAGTCTCAGCTTGGAGGGCAGAGCCCTCCCAGCACAATTATAGTCAACAGTTATAGTTGTAAGCTTGAACCTATGGTCCGAACATGGCCCCACATGTCTGAGTGATGTGGGTTTGATCGAGTTCAGGTACATGTAATTGAGTAGAATCGAAACCCACGAGAATGTTGTAAACATCTTGACCACGCCCTTACTTTGCCTTGTGGAATCTGGCTATAAAACAAAGACAGGGCTTGTAGTCCATGGCGCTGTCTCTCCATCAGAGAGGGCAGCGTCCCACCCAGCCTCAGCTTTATTCTCTTGTCTGTCTTTTCTAATCCTTCACCGTCCCCACTCAGGTTCACCTTTGGCTGTGCTGGTGCAGCACACATATGAAAGAAGAAAATAGCACAATAAGCTATATTAGTAATAAAAATTAACCCACATCCTCAACCTATGATGAAAATAGGTTTCATATTGATGATACCAGTATGTGTTTGAATAAGATGTGTGAAATCACTACTTTTTAAAGACTGATTAAAAGAAAATAGACTAAAAAAGTAAAAGAGGAAAAAAAAACTATAATTTTTCTGGTGAAAACCTTTGTATTAGTGCATAGATTACTGCACATTCTAATTTTATCCAGTATTCTATAGTTTTTCCTCTCTGCTCCCCCTCAAAAAAAAAAAGAAAAGAAAAGAAAAAAAAAGGATCATTAGTCCTTGATTGTAACTATAAGGAGTAGCAAAACACTTAGCAATGGATTTTTTTAAAAATTCTAGAACCCGCCCTAACTGGTTTAGCTCAGTGGAGAGAGTGTCGGCCTGCGGACTCAAGGGTCCCAGGTTCAATTCCGGTCAAGGGCATGTACCTTGGTTGCGGGCACATCCCCAGTGGGGAGTGTGCAGGAGGCAGCTGATCGATGTTTCTCTCGCATCTATGTTTCTGACTCTCTCTATCCCTCTCCCTTTCTCTCTGTAAAAAAATCAATAAAATATATTAAAATATAAAAAAAAAAAAACACTCCAGAACCCCCTTCCATGCACAATTTTCGTGCACCAGGCCTCTAGTAAAAACATACTTAATTAGTCTTTTAGATCTAGGATACTGACTTAAGTCCTTGGTGACCTGATGCTAGAGCATTCCTAACAGATACCACACAGGCAGCCAGTTCTCAAGAAGACTGATTCTGAGCAGGAGCTGGAAAAGCAGAGTGGCTCTGAAAGTAGCATATGATCCATCTTTTACTGAAAATTAGTCTTAGAATCCTAAACTATCTGTGTTAGCTGCCTATGTCTGCCAAACTACCCCAAATTGGATAGTTTAATGCAACAGAAATTTATTTGCTCACAGTTCTGGAGTGTAGAAGTCTGAAATCAAGATGTCAGTAAGCTGGTTCCTTCTGGAGGTTCTGAGGAGAGGCACACTGTCCCAGGCCTCTCCCCTAGCTTTTGGTGGTTGTAGGCAATCCTTCATACTCCCTGGCTTGTGGCAGCATGCTGACAATCTTTGCCTGTCTTCACTTTGCCTTCTTCTCTATGTGTATCTCTTCGTATCTTATAAGGATCTGATCTTAACTAATTACATCTGCAAAGACCCTAAGTTCACATTCTGAGGTTCTAGGTGGACAAGAATTTTGGGACAACAACCTACCACACTATTAATCTCTGATCTAAACAAATCTAACTTTATTTAATAATTAACTATTTACAGTACTACCTTTCTTTAGTATTGTCATAATGTATGTTCAATACAATGCAGTGAGTATATTAAGTTTACAATAAAAGTTACTAGTACTTAATCATGAAATATCACCGTAACAAGATCAAGCAATTATTGCTAGCACAGCTCTACAAAGATTGCTAGGTACAATACGACATTTTGACTTTTAAATGTTAAAGGCCAATGCCCTGGCAGACAAAAGTATCATGTCTCCAAGCACTATACCTGAAAATTCAAACTACTAAAGATACATGAAGCATTCTGTGATTTTTGTTGGTAGTAGGGTGATGACTTGGCTCAAATCCCATGATTGGAATATTAGTAGACTAACCCATATTAGCACTTCACTTCTAAGTTAAACAAACCTCAGTGTTTACTTAACTGTCTTCAAGAGAAGCTCTTAACACTTGAAGAGGACTGAAAAACTATGAAGATTAACCCTGCAGACTATCACAGTATTACATATTTTTCTAGACAATTTTACATATTTTTCCTACCTACTCACAACTCCAAATAAAGCCAGCATCCATCTTTTAAATAAACCAGTGGATGAAGAATCAAAATGCCAACACATGTACAAACAATTTTAATAATATTTGTAGAACACTAAATAGAACATACTTATTTAGCATACAGATTCACTAGTATTAACCTTTCTGTCTTTTGTTGGTTCAAAAATCATGCCATTCTTCTTCATATTCTCAGAGGATCTAGAGACCAATGACAAACACACAGCAGGCATTCAATAAAGTCTACACAAATTAACTGAAATAACTGGAGATAAGAAAATATAAACTACTTGCAGGGATGAGAAAATTTCAATTTATATATGGCATTTTCTAATAATAAGCTGGATATTTTTAAAACGTCCTCAATAACCTAAGATAAAAAGGCAATATAACCTGAAGAAGAACAGTTTAGCTAATAGACTTTTTAGAAATAAGTATGGATGTACAATCAAATCTATTACATAACTTGTCATCATACACACAAAATATTAAATTTAAAACTTTTTGTATTTTTAGTAGCACAGGAAAACTAGTTATGAATTCAAATTATATACTACAGTGATCAAAGACAAGCATAAAACTTTCTAAGAGACTACAAATACACAAAATCCATCCATTTCTCTTTTTTTCCCATCACTTTCTTATGATACCATAAACCACTTTCTTATGATACCATAAACCTTTCATTCTCTACATTTTTCACTATTAATGATGACTAACTCCTTTAGGAAGGCATTCTTAACTTTTTCATTCACTCAGCTCCTGTTTATCAGCCTCTGCTTATCTGCATCTGGGCTTGCAGGTTAAACTGGAGAGGAGACTTCTCCAGCACTGACCAGAGGACAAAATGTTGCTCACCTCTGAAAGTGAATGCCCGCTGGAGCCGTCCTAGAGCATTACCTCACACATGGGACTCTCTCTTCCTCCCACAGAGCAGAAACAGAATTCTGGAATACACTGCTGAATCAATGATTTCTAAATGCTCACCTCAGAATAATCCACGGATACAAATGTCTTAATCCTATTTTAGTTTATAAACTATGTGGTACAACCATGGCATCTTCTTGTTTAGGCTTCTACCCCAGAAATCACAAGCCTTACAACAAAAGCTTAATACATACAACTGATATTGACTTAAAAGTTTAACCTTATCCCTTAATTTTATGTCCTCGAGTTTTAGAGTAAATAGAATAATCAGTGGGAAATATAATTTCCTAGACAAACTAAGATTGATTCTAATTAATAAGGACATTCCTTGACCATCACTATCTCTTATATTTTGCCAATTACTATTACAAAGATTTCCTTTTCATATGATAACAAAGAAAATAATTTTTTGGTTGCATACTATAATAATTCCTAAAGATTATTAACTTGAAGAATACCTGCTTAATATACTCATCTTGCACTAAACCAGAAGATTTCATTATGAAAGAAAGGACAATTTTATTATGAAAAAAGGAATTTAAACTAAAAGCTAATAACTTTTGGGTAAATAGCATACTGATTTAAACTAATTCCTGATGAAGTGAGTGTTCATGTCAAGGTTTTTATTACTTGGAGTTTCCTCATAGAGCTTCTATCTTTGTCTTATCTCCTGTAGACAACACTTCAGCTCACATAATCCCAAACAAATTTATAGGGAAAATAAAACTATACTTAAGAGCTTTAGAGTTAAAGAACATAATCTCATACTAAGATCTGAAGGCAAAGCTCTGTTTAGATAAATAAGAAATTATAAATTTCAAAACAGATGTTAAGCTAATCCTCATAGATATCATTTCAACATTACAAACAACATTTAGATAGTCCAACTCCAGACAGAAGTAGTAAATACACAATACACTGACAAATACTTATCTTTTTAATGCCCTACAAAATACCTGCCTTGGAAATATCTATCCTTTGGAAGAAAGGAGTTTTCTCAAAATTATACGACCAATACAAATGACCCCTTCCCCCAAAGAATCAACTAACCAAATTAAGAGGCTATTCTGAAAGTATAATATATTTTCACCAGTCCCACTGCTAAAACCAGTCCCACTGCTAAAACCATTTTTATACCTTACAAGAGGCCTGGCGATCAGGGCTGATCTGTGGCGTGACTAGCGGGGCGATCAGGGGGGTTCCCCTGCTGGCACCCATCTTGGCCAGCCTGGCGCTGCCTGCTTGCCGGCCCCGCCCCCCACCACCGCTGCTGGTCTCCTCCCTTGGTCGCCTTCCTCTGTGAGGCGACCAGAGGGGCAATTGGGGGACCCCAGCTGGCACCCGCCTTGACTGGCCTGGGACCTGCAGGCGGAGGGCAGCTCCTGCATTGCGCGTCTACCCCCTGGTGGTCAGTGCACATCATAGCGATTGGCCGTTCGGTCGATTTGCATATTAGGCTTTTATTATATAGGACTAGAGGCCCAGTGCACAAAAACTTGTGCACTCGGGGGGGAGGGGGAGGGTCCCTCAGCCTGGCCTGTGCCCTCTCGCAGTCTGGGACCCCTCAGGAGATAATGCCCTGCTGGCTTAGGCCTGCTCCCGGGTGGCAGAGGGCAGGCCCAATCCCTAGGTGCAGCCCCTGGTCGGGCTCAGAGCAGGGCTGATTGAGGAGTTGGGGTGCCGCCCCCTGTCATGCACAGAGCAGGGCAGATTGGGAGGTTGCGATGCCACCCTCAGTCACGCTCAGGGTAGGGCCGATTGGGGGGTTGGAGCACCGCCCCCTGTCACACTCAAGGCAGGGTCGATGGGGAGGTTGCGGCGCCACCCCCTGTCACGCACAGAGCAGGGTCGATCAGGGGGTTGGGGAGCTCCCCCCTGTCACTCACAGAGCAGGGCCCATCAGGGGGTTGAGGAGCTCCCCCCTGTCACTCACAGAGTAGGGCAGATAGGGGAGTTGGGGCACCGCCACTCTCACACTCAGGGCAGGGCCGATGGGGAGGTTATGGCTCTACCCTGTCACACACAGAGCAGGGCCTGTGGTAGGTGGGTTGGGGCGCCGCACCCTGTCACACACAGAGCCGCAGGGCAATCAGGGGGTTGGGGAGCTCCCCCGTATCAGGCACAGAGCAGGGCTGATCAGGAGGCTGGGGCGCCTTCCCTGTCATGAACAGAGCAGGGCGGATAGAGAGGTTGTGGCCCTGCACCCTGTCACACACAGAGCCGCAGGGCGATCAGGGGGTTTGGGTGCTGCCCCGTCATGCTGATCCCGGTGCCGGGAGGCCTCTGGGCTCTGCTGATCCCGGTGTGGGAGGCCTCACGGCTCCGGTGATCCCGGTGCTGGGAGGCATATTACCCTTTTACTATATAGGATAGAGGCCTGGTGCATGGGTGGGGCTGGCTGGTTTGCCCTGAAGGGTGTCCTGGATCAAGGTGGGGGTCCCCACTGGGGGGCCTGGCCAGCCTGGGTGAGGGGATGATGGCTGTTTGCAGCTGGTCACACACCCTTCAGGGTGGGGGTCCCCACTGGGGTGCCTGGCCAGTCTGGGTGAGGGGCTGAGGGCTGTTTTCAGGCTGGCGGGTGACTGAAGCTCCCAACTGCTCTTTTTTTTCTTGTTTTTTTTATTCTGGGCCAGCTTTAGCTCTGGCTCCAGCTCTGAGGCCTCTGCTGCTGAAAGCAGGTATCTGGTTTGTTTGGGTTCTATAATTGAAACAATGTATAACTCCAGCTCTGAGATCCTGGCTTGCTGAAAGCAGGTTTCTGGGGTTTTGTTTAGCTTCTATATTTGTAACTATGTTTCAAACTGCAGGCTCAGAGGCCGGCAAGGCAGGCAGGGAACGTTGGTGTCTTCCGTCACTGAAGCAAGCAAGCCTCATGTTAGTTTCAGGCTGCCTGGCTGCCGGCCGCCATCTTGGCTGGCAGTTAATTTGCATATCACCCTGATTAGCCAATGGGAAGGGTAGCGGTCGTACGCTAATTTCCATGTTTCTCTTTTATTAGACAGGATGCCTAAAAATGGGGAAAGCAGGAAAAATGAAAAAAGTATCTATGGTAATAAAAGGGTAACATGCTAATTAGACCGGATGTCATTGTGGACGTCCTTCCTGACGAATTCTGGATGTCCTTCCCAAGGGAAGCCAGCCCGGATCTTGGATGCCTGCGGGCAGCCCGAGGGAAGCCAGCCTGGGTCCCAGGTGCCTGCCGGCAGCCGGAGGAAGGAAACAACCTGGGTCCTGGGTGCCGGAGGGAAGCCAGAGCCGGCAGCCAGGGGGAAGGAAAGGCTACTCTTGCACGAATTTTCATGCATCAGGCCTCCAGTAAATAATAATACTAGAAAGAAATAACACAGAAGGAATAACTTTCTTTCTGAGTCTATCAATAAATCTTGTTTGGAATCACTATGAGAAACCAGTCTAAAAGGAAGAAATAGGAAGGAGTCAGGTAATAGAAATTACTGCTTTTCCTGATAGACTTAAGTAAATTTTATCTACCAATTCTCCATTCTTCCAAGCATGGATAATCAGACTCAAGGATGACCTCAAAGGTTGAGGATATTTCTTGTGTTTAACAAAAAGACATGACTACTGAAGGGAAAGACACTATGTGAAACTCTTGAGCTTAAGTTTGTGTATTGTTTTCTCTACAGATGCATGAAAAGAACAGGATGGGCAAGCAGAAAAACCAGTTTGTTGGCAACTTAGGATACTATAAACTAGCAGAAATAGAACAATCATTATTCTATTAAGAAAGACTTTAAAGTCATTATTTGCAGGAGAGACTGAAGTAGATAAAACTTTTTTAAAAAAGCAATTCTGGCTATACATATGAATGGAGGAGGGCGAAGGAATTTTAACCTCTACCTCGCACCATAAGTAGACATTAACATTGGAGAATATCTCTATGACCTTAACACAGGCAAAGATTTCTTACATAGGACAAAAAGGAGTCATCGTAAGAAAAAGGTGGACATATTAAAATGCATCCAAACTCAGAATGTCTGCCATCAAAAGACACCATTAAGAAAGTGAAAAAAGCACCCCTGGCCAGTGTGGTTGTGATTAGAGTGTCAGCCCATGCACCAATGGTTCGAGGGTTCGATTCCAGATCAAGGGAATACACCTGGGTTGCAGGTTCTATCCCCAGCCTCATTCTGGACAAATGAGGGAGGCACCAATAGATGTGTTGCTCTCACACTGATGTTTCTTTCTTTCTCCCTCCTTTCCCCTCACTCCCTTCCACTCTCTCCAGAAATCAATAAAAAATATATCCTCTGGTGAGGATTAACAAAACAAAAAAACAAAAAACAAAAAAGAAAAAAATAAGAAGAGAGAAAGAAAAGCAAAACACAGAATAAAAAACAACAACAACAACACTGTAACATATCTAACTAACTAAGGGCTTATATTCAGAATACATAAAAGGGACTTCTATAAATTACTAAAATATTTTTTTAAAAGACAATCAAATAAATAAAATGACACACCCCCACCTTCCTCTCTCATACACACAAATATCTTCTGAGCCAATCAACATTTGAAAAGTGCTCAATCTTAGTTCTTGGGAAATACAAATTAATATCACAATGAGATCACACAGTGATGGCGAACCTATGACCCGCGTGTCAGAGGTGACACGCAAACTCATTTTTTTGGTTGATTTTTCTTTGTTATATGGCATTTAAATATATAAAATAAATAACAAAAATATAAGTCTTTGTTTTACTATGGTTGCAAATATCAAAAAATTTCTATATGTGACACGGCACCAGAGTTAAGTTAGGGTTTTTCAAAATGCTGACATGCCGAGCTCAGAAGGTTCGCCATCACTGCCCTATACACTAACCAGAATGGCTGAACTTAAGACCAATAACAAGTGTTGGCAAAGATGTGGGACAACACAAACTCTTTTACATTGCTAATAGAAATATAAACTGGAACAGCCTCTATGAAACTGTTGGCAAGATCTACTATAGTTGAAATATGAATACACCAGGACTCGCCCATTCCATTCCTTGAGATTTACCCAATAAAAATATACATGGAAATGCACTAAAAGATGCACAAAAATGTTCATAGCGGCATTAACTGTAATTAGAAGAAAATGGAAACAACACAACTTGATTTAGAAAACTAACGATGAGCGAATTTTTAAATGAAAATTTCTAGTATACAAAGTGTTAACAGCAATATGAATCCTTAGTATATCCAGAGAGCATAATCTTCCAGATGGAAACATTTTGACAATATTTTAAATCATTTTAGAGAGTTTTAAAGCATAAAACAAATCAATAAAATATTATAAGTGTTTAAGGCACAGGCAGTATGCATTCTCCGTTCTCCAGCCTATTCTGCAAATTCATCTTCTGCCACTCACCTTGTATCCAATCCTCACTGCGCTTCTCCACACTTAGATCCTTTCCACGCTTGCCCTACCTTCAATCCCTGCCTGAAATGGCTTTTCAGAATTCCTATTACAATCCAGTTTTTCACTTGGATTCTTCAGAACTGGACTCTCCCTGACCCAAAAGGCACAATTAGTAGGTTTCTGCATAGTTCATACTCTTTAAACAACTTTAGAAGTTCTCATTTGTCTGCCTAAGTTCCCCCTACAGAGGGCATTGTCTCAGATATTCATTTATACATTCCCATGCAATGGCACACACTAGCAAGGTGGGTGAAAACATTCACATGTGCATCTTTTTTAAAGTTACAGAACGAGACCAAATTACTTTCAATTAAACCAGCATTTCAGTACTAATTTTATCCAAGATATTGAACCCTAATTAGAACATTAAAAATAGTTACTTGAATTCAGCTGCATTTTGTAATCCATGTTTTTGCTACTCTCGCCACCTATTTAAGTCAGCTGTATGATGTTCTAGAGCAGTGGTTCTCAACCTTGGCTGCACATTATAATCACCTGGGAATTTTTTTAAAATCCTGATTTCTGGGCCTCATCCTCCAGAAATTCTGTTTCTTTGTTATGGGGTGGGGCCACAACATTAGTAGGATGGGGCCCAGAGGATGAGGCCCAGAAATCAGGATTTTAAAAAGATTCCCAGGTGATTCTAATGTGCAGCCAAGGTTGAGAACCACTGTTCTAGAGCCATAAATACTGTAACTGCCATGCTAAGAACAGTTTCAATCACCCAAATCAGTAAAGGCCAATCCTATTTGGGAGCCGGTTAATTCCCACTTGCTCAGGCTCCACTCTTGCCTTCTATGTGATTTAACCCCCAATGTGCCCATCCAAGGGGACTTGGGGTCTGCTTTCATTTGCTTTCTGGGTGAGCTCAGCTGCAATCCAGCTGCTGAGATTCAGCTCCACAGTCCAGCAGACCCACCACTCTCAGTCTCTGGGCACGAAGTCCAACCCCCCCCCCCCCCCCCCCCCCCCCCGCCAGTAGTGAGTTTGCTATACTTTTCTCTGGGCCTCTCTTCTCATCAACAACTGGAGGAACAGGTAGCCCACATCCTTGCCTCCTGCTCAATCCCCCAGCCCTTCCTTGCCTCTAAATGCTAGCCCCCACTCCGGCAAGGAAGGAAGGGGAATGAGGGAAAGGGAAGGTGAAAAGGAAAAGAAGGGAAGGAGGGAGTGAGAGGAAATAAAAATATAAAGAGCACAAACATAAAGCAAAACAACACACAAAATAGTGTTCCTGGGGACTAGGAATGATAGCCTCAGTATACATGAATGTGAGTGTGAAAGGTAAACAGAAAAGATGGAATATGGGAAAAGTCAAGAAATAGGTGTTAAAATGATGAAAGAAGGTAAATGCCTAAAACTTGGTAAGAAAGAATGGAAAATATAGACATAAAAATGAAGAGAATAACCCCATAGCTTAGTGGTGAAGAGTGTGGGCTATGGGGTCAAGACTGTCCAAATCTCAGCTCTGTCCTTAGGAACTGTGCAACTCTGAGCAGGTTCCTCCACAAGTCTCTACCAATAGAATTTTTATTGTTCTGCTTTGTTTTAATGTTTTTTGTCAATGATGTATTCATGGCACCTAAACCAATGGCTGGCACATACTATTAACTCAAAACTGCATAAAATGAATGCAGTTTATTTACCTCTCTGGGACTCAATTTCCTTAACTATAAAAGGAAGATTACATCAAACCAGATTGTAGTGAGGATGAAATGCAACACATGTAAAGCATTTAGAACAATGTCGGGCAGCCCAGAAAACATTTGATAAAGTGAGCTTTTTATTAGCAAACTACAGTCAAACCTTGTTTCTCAAACATCTCCCATTTCGAACAATTCGGTTCTCAACCAAGTTGTTCACAGACAAAAATGTCTCCGTTGTCAACCAAAACTTCAGTTTTTGACCTGACAACCCTTTCATGCTGAGGTATCAAAAAGCTTCTCGAAGGCAACAAGCAAAAAAGAGAATGCTCTTGTTGCTCGTGATTAGCACAATTTTTAAACATAAAGAGGTCATTAAGAGTGCTAATGTTGCAAAGGGTGTGAAAGTGCTCACAAAACAGCAATCACAGACAACTGAATAGGTAGAGAAACTGTTGATGATTGGATAAAGGTAAAGGAATTAGCCAGTGATAGCACATCAGAGGCAGTGATATATGAAAAATTCCTTCAAGGTTAGTAGGGGGTGGTTTGATAAATTCAAAAAAATAAGTATTTATTTATAAATTAAACAGTACATTACACATGTACAGCATATAAGAAAGGTTGAAATCATTTGGGGATCTGGGATGGATTAATTCAATTTACATTATATCTAATGGGAAAAAATGATTCAGTTTTCAAACAAATTGCTTCTCTAACAGTCTTCTGGAATGAATTAAGTTCCAGAAATGAGGTTCCCCAAAATTTTTAAGTAATTTATTTTTAAGGTATAGTGCTATCAATTTTTAAAATCAGGATATAAAACTTACATAACTATTTTGATCACCATTGATACAAACAGTAGAACTTCAGTTGACTAATTGTTTAAAAAAAATAAGAACTTAGGCTCATTCAGCAGTTTTACAACAGTCTGCACAAGTCAGCTGACTCCAGAGACCTGGGATTCCATTTTTACAATAAACATTGGCACACTCACCCAAGTAGCTGATCCCAAATACTAACTTATCCAGGTACTATATAATTACTTTTTGACACATCTGTCTCACTTGTCCAAATGAGTAATTTTGGTAGTGAAACTATATGCTATATAAAAACAGTTTTTGTTCGATGCATCTCTTTGGCTCCAAACCAAACCAACCATGTAAAACATGTCACAATGGCAAACCTACAGCTAAGATTAATTGCTCCGGATAATTATATTAGAAATAAGCTTTAATTCAACTCTCTTTAATTCAGCTTACTGTGCACAAATACCAAGAAGGGAAATTTTTGGTTAAGTAAGAATAGACAATAAAAATACTTTACAAAATAAACACCCACTGAATTTCTCCTCTCTGTTATACATCTACTGCCACCAGAGACGAATGTTATTAGTGTTTACAAAGACTCACTACTAAGTTAGGCAAAGAACGCAGCTAGAGAAAACAGCTCATACCCAATACCTTCAAGATACTCTAGAAAATAAGGCCCTATATCTCAATACATTATTATTAGGATCATAAGGAAATAAGACAAATTCTCTAAACAATAAAACAAATAACTGGAAGAAAGACAAATATCAAAAAAGAGAGAGGGTCTTTCCCAACAGAGATCTTTCCCTCTTTTTACAGGCTTCTCTGAAGGAATGCTTCATTCTTCAGTCACCCTCACTTCACTTCCCCCATGAGAATAATTTTAACTGCATGTAATGAAAGATGATATAATGAAAGATGTGAGAATTTGCATGCACTACATGTGATCAGTCTAGAGGCAAAACATCAAGGCCACTACTGTACAGTTATCTAATATTTATACCTTTAGAGCAAGTTCTGAAACATGGAAACTGTACTTGCTAAAAATAATCAAAGCACAAAAACTATAGAGTTGGCCCAAATAAATTATATTTATGCAACACAAACTCTAAAGCCTTAATTTATCTGCTCTGATTGTGGTGGCAGAGAGTGGGTAGAAGAGGATACTTCAAACTTCTACCATGCATGCTAAATAAGCTATCACAGACTACAACTGGGGAAGTCAGATGGGGATGCAGATTAATCATGGTCTATCTACAAGATGGAGAGTGGTAATAAAAGGATAAGAGGTGACAAGCATTACAGTTAATTAGCCACTTGGTTTCTTTCCTCCATCCCCTCAGGTCTTTGCTCAAATCTGGAAGGAGGCCTGCCCGGACCACCCTATTGTAATGCCACTACCTGTCTTCTCCCGATGTGTTGCCACCCCTCATCTTATCCTACTTTTTCTTTTTTCCACAGCACCTATTGCTTATTATAGTATACTAGAGGCCAGGTGCACAAAGTTCATACAAGGGGCTCAGCCCCCACTGCCACAGCGGCTGCCTCTAACTCGGCAGCCGCCTCTGCCTCCGCCCTCATAGCCCCAGCTCATCCAGAAGGTTGTCTGGAAGGATGTCTGGTCTAATTAGCATATTACGCTTTTATTATATAGGATGTAATACTTCTGTATTGGGCTTATTATGTCTCCATCCACAGGAATATAAACTTTATGGGGACAAAGACCTTTGTTTTGTCCTTGGCTGTATCCTGAGCACCTACAATACTGTCTGCTGCAGAGAAATTCAATGCCTGACACATGGTGGCCTCAAGAAAAAAGTCATACAATGAATGGCTGGGTAAACTTGAAGATAGGTTTTATTATAATGAAAGTGTTTCAGTTACACAAAAATAATCTATTAACCAAACAGGTTGGAAAGTAAGAATTGCATTTATTAGCTTTCTTTGTGTTGCAGGATTTAACTGAAACAAATGGGTGAAGATCAAAGTTAACTACTGTTCAATATGACCTGTATGCCACTTGGTCAACATTCACAGGTCACCTGCCTATATAAAGAATTCTAAGAAATGGCTATTTGAGTTTGGATTAGAAAAGAATCTGAAAACAGAATTTTTCTTCCCAAGCAAATAACAATCTAGATGACAATGTGCAATCCATAAACAAACAGTAATCAACAGTTTTCTGTCAATTCTTAACAAGTTCATTTCTATCTTCCAGCAGATGGCTGACCCAAACAGGGCTTTGTTGGTGTTTTAAACAAATTTTCACAATGACTAATCATGTTCAAATGCTTTCTCTTCTCCTTGCTTATGATAGAGTCCCTTGGCACATTCTACCCAAAGGCACCCGATTGTGCTCCAAAAAAAAGAGCTGTACTTTTTCTGTTCTGATAACCTTCAACTCTTCCCTACTTCAAACATTCAAATACTTCCATCTATAAAGTTCAGCCAAGTTCACAAACTATCTGGCAAAACATCAAAATTCAAAGAGACCTGGGACCTTGCCAGGGGAAGGAATGAAGGTTAAAGTTATGTTTGAATGATTCCTTCCTTTTCTCTACTAGATTCAACGTCTTGCTTTTAACTGTTATTCAATGTGGAAGCAATATAGCACAATGGTTCAAAAACATGCGTTCTGGAGCCAGGCAGCCCAGGTTTAAACCCTAACTGCCACTCACTTTCTCTACTGACATCTCAGTCTTAGTGTCCTCCCTGTAAAATGGTGAAAACAGTACCTTCCATAATAGTGTGTTATGAGGGCAAGGAGGCTGATATATTTGTAAAGCACAGTGATTGACACTTTGCATTTACCATTATTATCAGGGTCTCTGAATATTTTACAAACTTCAAGTGTACTTTTAACAATGTACTTTAATAAAATCCATTATGGCCAAGAATTTTAGGTTTGTCACAAAAGTAATTACAAGCTATATTCTGCTTTATAAACTGTGGGTGGGATACTGGGGCAGGGAACCAAGTTGATAAATGAGAGTCTCCCCTTCCCTTCAGAGTCACATACTGGCCCCACTATTCCAAAACAGGTTCACTCTTGAACCACTCTCCCAGCTCCACCCAACCCCATTCCAATTTTCTGTAACATTCCTCTGGTTTTCTTCTACTTCTCCAGACTCTTCTCATTCTTCTTTATGAAATCCCTTCTTGTGGAAGCCCCCATCATCAAGTTCTGTAAAAATGGCAGGGGGCGGGGGGCTCCAGGTCTGGCTTCTCAGGCTCCTCTGTTATCTCAGCTACTCACTTCCGTGAATTCTCTTGTAGCTTCCATAACTCAAGATCAACCCAGATATCTCCTGAACCATAAACAAGTACCCAACAGGCCTCTGAATCTCTCTACTGCAAAGGCACACTGGGAAGACACACAAGCACATGAAATCCAAATTAAACTCACCATCTTCTCACCTCCTAAAAGTTGCTGCTCCTCATATGTTTTCTCTCTGGCTTCCACATTTGTTACGCAGATCTAAAGCCAATAGTTATCTGAACACTTCGGTTTTTCCATATCAAATTAACCACCTGCTAAATGTGTATTCTCAATCTCTCTAATCCATCTTTTTCTCCCTCTACTCCCCCTGCAACTGCTTTAGTGAATCTCTCAATTTGTCTTACCTAAAATGACTACTGCAGTAATGTGCTTGTCCATCCCACTTAATCCAGTATGTCTCATCCCTCCACCCTGCTTGCTAGAAAATTTTCTAAAATGCTAATGTCATCCATTATTCTCCTGTCTAATACCTTTTAATGACTGCCCCACAGCCTTCAGAGCAGTAATAATTACATCACCACCAACAATAATAGGAACTAACATTTATTGGGCACTCACTTTCAGGTGTTGATCTAATTTAATCATTATAACATTCCTATGAGGTAGGTACAATTATTAGCTACGATTTATTGATGAGGTAACAGAGAGTCATCCCAGGAACAGAGCAAGTCAGGAGCACAGACAAAGCCAGGATCCAACCCAGAGCCATGCTCTCAACCATGGGCCAAAACTGCCTTGCCTAAACTCCTAGCACAGCATAGGAAGTTCTTCAGGACCCTATCCCTGCTGACCTTTACAGTCTCATCTTTCTGCATATTCTATTTTATCTTTCCACCCCTCTAGTCACACTGGACCCATTTGCAGGACTCCAAACATACCAATATGCTCTCATGTCTCACTGATGTCCCCTGTTTGGAATGTTCTTCCTTACCTCCTTCCCCAGGTTAACTATTGTTCTCATTAGCTGGGTCATGTGCTTGAGATGCTCTCTAGGGCAGAAATACTGCCTCATTTCTGCATCCACTGTACTTAGTAAACAAATGTGATTTACTATCAATGCTGTACCGTAGGCAGATGCTAAAATCTCCATGTTACAGAGGAAAAACTTTAAAGTGTATCTAGTTCATTGCATGTACTAATTACTGTTAGTAAGTCCCTTCAAAGTACCTGAAAGCATAATTCTTAGTATGCAAAATCTCATCCAATTAGTTTCTCATTAAATAACTTTTCAGAACCTATTTTTCTATACAAAAATCTACCTTTCAGGTCATGGCAGTACCCCTTGCAATCTACAGCTTTTCTAATGGAACTATGCTTTCATCTAAGTTAGAAGTGAGAAGAGAGCAAAAGCAAGTCACTTAGAAAAGGGTAGCAAACTGGAATTTAGTTTCCCCAAGGAAAAAAAAGTGATGTGATCTGAAAAAATCATGAAAAATCACTTATATTAAAAGAACATCAGCAATAAAATCAACTGTTTCACATCAGTGTCCATGGAGCACAAATGCAATAGTAAATTACAGTTTTACTCTAGAAAATAATCATTAAGATGCAGCAAGTTACGCCTGAGAAAATACTTCTTTTCTAAACTGCCTTCAGGCTCCAGCACTTTGAAAGATGGGAAACTCTCCAATTCTAGAAAGAAAGCTTAGCCAGGACTGTACACTCCCCTTGAGTTTAGTTTCCTGTTTCTGCAGCATTCACTGGAAATAAGGTTGCAGCATAGAAAGACGGGTCTGATTTAATCACTCTGATTACAAAAACGTATGCTTAAGTTTATAATAACAAAATCTTCCCCTTGACTATAGGAATCCAAACTGATTATATCCAGACTGGCAGAGGGGGCAGGGGGGAGTTATTTTTATAATTTCTTTACCTAGACAGAAAATGTCTCACTCCGGGTGCTCATTAATTAGCAGGGTAGTAATTTCTTTTTCACTGTTGACAGTATTACAGATGCCCCCCATTTCAAGTCACCTAAGGTTTGACTTCCCTTACATCCACCAATTTAACCATTTGGACTCTTAAACCTTAAATGACAGCATCTGCAATTATTCATTAGCCCTTTCAATAAAAAGCACCATTTTCTATAAAAACAGAAGTCCTAACCTGTCACTTCAGACATTCCTTTTTACCCTATTGCAAATCCAGCCATGAAACTGTTCCATTAATATGAGCTGTACTATCTTGCTTTCCTAAGATCATTTCATAATGCCCTGATAATTTAGATTTGACTAAAGATCATGAAAATAGCAGCAAGAACATTCAATGATGTACCAAAAGAGCTGTCATATTGCTGGCAGGAAAAGAGATTTCCCTTTGCAGCTCCAAGTCAGGAGCAAAGCATACCTACACAGAACCAAGAGGAGCCGAGCAAAAACACAAGACATACACAGTAGGAGCCTCTTCATTTTGGATTGATGGCAAGCATTAATAGTTTTAAAAACTATATTAAAATAAACATCATGGAGTAGAATAGAGATTTTACATGCATTTCAAGAGAAAACATGAGATTTTACAGTGATGTCAGGCTAGCATGCCTGCCTCGGCTTCTGTTCCCACTCTCCAAGTGCATAAATAAGCAGGTCTAATTACTGGCGTTTTACTTTTAAGTAAGAACTATGTATCTGTACAAAGTCTAGGAAATTCCAGCAAAAATTCAGTCTTTTATAAAATCTGAGATGTACTTATGTGTTTGTGTCTTCAAAAACAAAGGCACTGTGTTTGCTTTCACTCAAAAACAACTAATTTATTATTTGATCAATAGAGAGACAGACAGATAACACACATACACACACCCATGTCAGCCTTTTCAAGCAATGATTCTCTTAGGACAGCAAGGCTACCTACTAATATAGAACTGTTCACTGCTGTCTGTTTCTGTAAAAACTAACAAAGAGTCTTACATATGTTCACTAATGCTCAATGAAAATTATATAGCATAGCTCAGACTCCTAACGTATTTTAGTTACTCTTCCTCTCCCACAGGACCACGTGTGCTCATCTGACACACATCCCAGAAGCCCTCCTGGCTCGTTTATGACCCTGACACAGCCTTGATGTGGCCTTGTTTAATTTAGCTTTATGGGCTTCCCTGCTACAACATCAACCTTTCAGAGATGGGAAATAAAGCCAGCCATCTCCAAGCAAGTTAAAGTAGGTTCTCTCCATAATTGCTACCACCAAGATGGAAGGGCCTGGAAGAAATGGTTCCCTCCGCACAATACAGAAAAAGACATAAAAATACAGGAAGAAAAAAGTAAGGTAAGATATAAAAAGTTTCTGCATACAATCAATCAAACATGCTAACAGAAGGAAAGAATGGTATGTAAAACTTCGGACAGTCCAAGAAAATTACTTTTTAATGCACTGTGATTTTTCTGAAGCTCCAGCCAAATTTAATATTAGTTTGCACTTTATGAACATACATAATATCTAATGACTACAAGAGGAAAGAGTGTGTGGGAGGAGAGGAGGGCTGCCCAAAATATTCTGGAAGTTTCTACTTGCCTAATATTCTATATAAAGATAACTGGAATTAACCATATTCAAAAATTAAGAGCAACTTGCTAAGCAACAACAAAAACAGAGAATGAAAGAGAAAGGAGAGGAAGAAAAGGGGAGGAGGAGAGGGGAGGAGAGGGGAAGGGAGGGCAGGAAAGGAGGCATCTTGAGTAAACCATCTTTTCTCTGGAATCCAGATTACTCTTTTCGCATAAATATTTTAGGTTTATGCATCTTGTATCAAAAACAGAAGCTATGCCTTATCAAAGCTTGGCATGGTAATTTTAAACTCAAGACTGATGTTTTTAAACACATAAGATGTAACATAAGTTTTAATTACAATTTATGGGGACATACCACAGTTGACTGAGCAAGAACGGCCCCTAGGTTAAAAAAAAAAATAAAAAACAAAACCACCTCTTACTACTACCCATCTATTTTTGAAGACTCACTGGAATCACATAAAATTATGCTCTGTTATAAATAGCATGCAAAAGGAAAAAGCTTTTACCTTTTGCCAGGAGGCACAATTCCAATATAAAGTGAGAAGGGGTGGGTTGGTTTCGTGTTAGGCTGGCTGAGGTAATTACAGTGGGATTACACACCCGCTGCTGCGGGTCCTGTCTAGTCCTGGCCGTCTCTGTCAACAGTCATCTCTCCCTCTTTCCACTTTTCCTGTTCCTGCTTTACCACCTCGGCTTCCTGCACTCCCAGTAAGTATCCAGCTCACCCAGAAAAATACAAGTATGCCAACTACACAGCACGGACCAGTGAAAGACAATCCATCTCCCAGGGAAGCAGCCCAGAGTTCTTGGTAACAGCCCATTCAAATGAAGGAATTTAAAAGAAAACATAAAAGGGCCTCTCAGCTGGCCTCAGGAGAAAATGCTACTAGCATAACTTCTTCATTGACAAATTACTGAAAAATATTAAATAACATAAAACAGAACAAATGTTTGTCACAGGAGGTGCTGAATGAATACTAAACCACTGAAGTTTAATAAAATCAGAAACAGTCTCCCAAAGGCAGGAGATTTGATAAAGAATGAACAAAGAAAACGCTCTTTACCAACTTTCAATTAACTAAGCCACCAAATTAACCACATATCTCGATTCCTTCAGTAAAATACACCAGTGACACCCAGGGCACTGTGAGGTCTCCCACCAGTATCATAGTACATCTCTCACTCCACCTGCTGAGAGCTGGGTTCAAATCATAATTAAACATTACAACAGTAATGCCAACTCTACTTGTTGAAATATTACCTTTTATATAGACAAGGAAATCTGAACGCAAAAAGTTACTCCTGTGAAAATGAAACTGAGTACTCAAGAAGTGAATAAAGTAAATATTAAAACAGGTTTGTGTAAAAATTTTAAACGGGGAGAGGAACACGGATAAAAATCTAGTAACCTGGTTCTGAGACAAGTACTACAGTAACTGCTTTTTGTGATTTAATCGGCCTCGGAATATTACACTAGAAACTGCTGCCCTTTGCTCCTCTCAGATCCTTTCTTTGAAATGATGGTTTCGTAGTACTCTCCCTCCCTCCCTCTATGCAAAGTCCAAAATGAGGAAAGCATTAAAAATTACCTTAAAACATTGTATGCTTTGCTTTAACAAACTTTTTCAATTAACTGACCAAATGCTAGTTCCCATTCTGTAAAATAAGAGGTTTTATAATAAGTAACCTTAACACAAACCATCCAACAGCACAAAGACAAATGTATTACTGGTTTGACACAGTCGGCAGCTGTGGAAATTTCAGAGGGAGCTGTTCAGAGGGAAAAAGTCAGTGTAGACTGTAAATGGAAAGGCCACCAGCATCATTTTTCCAAATTATTTCTTCCCAATGTGGCTACTATTAAGGGCAACAACAGTTTCAGACATTCTTTAAGTGTGGATGTGGGAGAAGTCAACACGTTATTCCTCAGCCTTGTAATAACATTCTTAAATTACAAAGTACTTTTTTTTCTTAATATTGATCAAGAAAATAATAGGTCTAAATGAAAAGTTTGAGGCAAAAAAAGAAGACAGTAAAGCTTATGGAAACAGTTACTCTTTTTAATTGCGGAAAAATAACCAAATTTACCATGTTGGCCATTTTTAAGTGTACTGCTCTGCGGCATTGAGCAACCATTACCACCACTCATCTGCAAAACTTTATTCATTCCAAACTAAAAACTCTGTACCCGTTAAATACTAACTCCCCATTCTAGCCTCCTCCAGCCCCCTAGAATCACCATTCTACTTTCTGTTTTTATGAGTTTGACTACTCTGGGTACTTCATACAAATGGAATCATACAGCATCTGTCCTTTCATAACTGGCTTATTTCATTAAGCATAATGTCCTTAAGGTTCATCCATATTGTAGCATGTGCCAGAATTTCCTTCTTTTTTAAGGCTGAATAATATTCTGTTGTATATATGTATGACATTTTGTTTATCCATTCATCTTTTGACAGACATTGCTTCCACCTTTTGGCTATTATGAATAATGCTGCTATGAACATGGGTATACAACTATCTCTTTGAGACCCTGCTTTGAATTTTTTGAGGTACATACCCAGAAGTGAAATGCTAGGCCATACAGTAATTTTATTTAAAATTTTTTGAGTAACTGCCATTTTGCATTCCTACCAACATTGCACATGGGTTTCAATTTTTCCCACATCCTTGTTAACAGTTTTTAGAATAGCCATCTTAATGACTGTGAGGTAGTATCTTATTGTGTCTTGATTTTCATTTCCCTAGTGATTAGTGATACTGCACATCTTTATGTGTTTATTGGCCATTTGTATATCTTCTTTGGATAAATGTATATTCAAGTCCTTTGCGCATTTTTAATTGAGTTTATTTTTACTTGTTTAGTAACTCTGAATTTTAAGCTTCCAAGCATTTCCCTCTTCTTTTTCCAAAAAAGAGACAGCTTCCCCTGTAGCAGGTGCTTGTTCTTCTCCTCATGGCACATACCTGGATGTTTACCAGGCAAGCCAGTACACCCACTACACAACGCACAGCCCCAGCACAGACAGCACCTGTGACCAGAACCCCAAAGGACTGTGCAGTATACAGTGGGCATGTCACCTGTATGCAATGGCCCTGCTTTCTCCATTCCCGGCCTAAATTGTAAATCCATGCTTTTGGATTTACTACCCCCCTGGTAGTGGGGGCTCACCACGACCACGCACTCAGTGGACACAAATGTTAACTTCTCTTCATCTTATCTCTCAGTGTATCAATAACTTCCTTTTTTTAGCATCTGCTCCTTCAAAAAAAAATTCAAGTTTGTAGACTAAAACAGATCATTCTACACTTCTTTAGAATTTTTCTATAACTAAGACTCAGTTATGGAGTTGCAGAGATGAGGAGTAACAGCCCTTGTCATTAGAATTCCTAAGTGCCACAGGTACAGAATAACATAAAAAAGAGGCCTGCTCTGGAATCCTCCAGACTTGGGATGAAACCCCAGCTCTGCTATTTACTACATATAAATGGAGTAACATCTGGGGACCTTAGTCTCCTCACCCATATAATGTGGGTACTACTATTTAAATTACAACATGAAGAGTAAGCATAAGCCCACTGTGCTTTAGATTTTGTTCTGCTATACTGGTATTCAGCTTCTTTCTCTCTGTGTCTCTTTCTCCTGGTCTCTGTCTCTCCCGCTCAAATTGATGACCTGAGCTAAGGTGGAGGCAGAAAGCCAGAGAAAAGAGGGTGATAAAAGAGATACCTAGGAAGTAGAAGTCTCCCTATACAAGTATTTATCCATTATTATGTATAAACTAGAAGCCCAGCGTGCGAAATTGTGCGGCGCTGCCCACCCACCTGCAGCCCTGCCTTGACACCCGAACCTGTCCAGGCAGAGCTCCAGCGCGCCTGGCCCAGCCTCCAAACCCTCTGGCCTTCTCTGGCCACTTCAAGCCCCGCCCTCAGCCCCGAGTCACCTCGGGCTGGTACCCCCTTCTCCGGGCACCTTCCCACTTGCCCCCGTCTCCAGAGCAACGCGGCGGCTCCGCCCCATCATGGCGCAGGAGGAGAGTGTGGAAGTCTCCCGCCTGCTGCGCTGTGCTCCTTCCCCTGGCAGGTGGGCCACGGGTCACTCGGAGTGTGAGGGGTGGGTGGCAAAAGACTGGTGAGGGAGGCGCTATGGGTTCTCACCCCTGCCCTCCCCGGCACGGGATAGCCCCGCCTCCTCCAGATGCCTCCCTGCTTCCACCCGTCTCTGAAGCACCTCCCCAGCTAATATGCTAATGATCCGGTAGTTATCCATTACGGCATCCTGACTATTAGCATATTAGCTCTTTATTAGTATAGATTGTTATAATTACTGAGCTAAGCACTTACAGATCAGGCCCTAAACTATGGACTGAAAATATGAAGATAAAATTCAAGGATTAACTTCCCCAGTTCTCCACTCATTTCACTCACTACCCTTTCCTCTACGCTGCCTGCTCCTGCTATGCCAAATGACAGCATGGTTTCCTCCTCTCTAAAACATAAGTGTTAGACAGCATACTCCCTTCTATTGTAAGCTCCAAATCCAGCACAAGTGGTAAAAAACCAGGAAAAAGACATGCCAGAGTCTTGGCAAAACAGCACAGTGCACAGCTGATGAAAGCCTTTGGCATTTGGAAAATTAGTTCTAAGTTAGGTTCTTCCTTCCTGTAAGGGGTCTTTTTCTTTTTCACACAATAAGTCTATTGTCATTCTCCTCTCCCCAAAGAGATGTTACTTATCTATAAACAGTATTAAAATTTACAGTCTAGGTAGGTCAATCCTGCCCAATACCACCATCTCTAATGGCCACATTACCAAGTTAAAAACCAACACTGTTCTCTCTATCTCGTTCCCAAAGTACTGCTTTGAGTTTCTGCTTCTGCTTAAACAAACAGGGCTTTGCTCCCTATAAACAGTACTCGTTCTTTTCCTGGATAATGCTAAATATAAAAGTAAATAAATGTTGAGATTATTATTTAAGCAACAAAACAGAGGAACACCATAAGAATCTATATATATTATTGATTTTTTACAGAGAGGAAGGGAGAGAGATAGAGAGTTAGAAACATTGATGAGAGAGAAACATCGATCAGCTGCCTCCTGCACATCTCCTACTGGGGATATGCCCGCAACCCAGGTACATGCCCTTGACCGGAATCGAACCTGGGACCTTTCAGTCCGCAGGCCGACGCTCTATCCACTGAGCCAAACCGGTTTCGGCACCATAAGAATCTTAATACGGCTTCAGGTTTTGTACAAATTCTCTCTGACCTTCTAATGGTAGTTATAAAGAGTCTTAGATGGCTCTTTATCTGCTGAGTGTGACATCACCGTTGGCAACCGCTACACTGTAATTGTTTCAGGGAGAAGCATTGCACATCTCTAAGCTGTTATCACATGCATTCTCTACTCCCTCCCTATCATTCCAAACACTGTATTTAGTGAGCGATATAAACAATGCCTCAATTAGAGTCCTTTAAAATTGAGAGTCAAATGGGAAAACATACCAATTATATGGTTTTCTATGTTTCACAACAACATAATTTTGGAACTATGATTAATTTGCCTCAAGTTATAAATAATGAGTTTTCAAATTATTCTCCCCTCCTCTAGTGCTTATGTCATATTAATCTTTTTCCACAAATATCTATATATTTTCTGACTTCATGATTCATTTTGCCCTGAACAAGCCATGCTTTAATTTCTTGATTAGGGCAACTACGTCAAAAAAGAAACCACAATTACTAAATTCTAAAAAAAGATCCCTATAATCTTCTGTTGATTTAAATGTCAGTGAAAGTAGATCTGTGCTCTGTTCCAGCTCACCCTGAGAAAGTCAAATTAAGACTGCATGAAAGACAGTCAAGTGTAGGTCCAATAACGTGCCACATACCGAACCAGGCTATATACCATTTTGTAAACCAAATGGGGTTATTTGGTGACAATTCCCTCATTTTTTGAGCACACAGACAAATTTGTGGCTTTAGTTGTCTCTGAATCTGCATCACTCACTTAAATGCAAGATGACCTGAACTGGAACTAACTTAGCCCATAAATTTCACTTCTTTCTGAAGGACTTGTGTTTGAGGCCACAAAACCTATGTCATGACTTACCATAGCATGCCAGTTTCTATTACACTCATTCTAAGGCAGGAGCTAAAACTGGAATTCTGTGCCTGCTTTCTTTCCTAGAACTATCTTTCAGGGTGAGCATATCACTGTAGAAGCCTTCCTCACTGGGAGATAATGCTTTAGCAGTAGGTTTCTCAGCCATGAAACTACAGTATTGACATTCTGGGCTAGAAAATTCTTTATGGAGATGCAGTTCTGTGTACAGTAGGATGTTTTGCTATCCACTGACAGTAGATGCCAGGAACAATCCCTCTGGTGTGACAACCACAAATGTCTCCAGATGTTACCATATGTCCCCTGGAAGGCAACACTGCCCCAAATGAGAACCACTGCGTTAGAGATATCCCACTGTTGTCTGCTTCTATATAAAGTCTAGGATAAGGAAATACAAACAAAGAATGGGAATAACTTCAAGATTCTTCCCAAAATCTCACATTTTAAAACTTAAAAATACTGAAAACCATGAACCTGGCCCTGGAGTTACTAGTACACCCATTGCTCAGGCTAACTAGCAGGCAGACGGGAGGCCCCTCCTCACTGTGGCCATCTTTCTTCTTATTCTCAGGACCTTGAATAAGAGGTCACACCTAAATTTTGAGAAGTATGAGTTTCCTAAAAGACAAATATAAATATTCGCTTTTTCTTTCCAGGCCTATAGTCACTCATTTCCCCCTTTGTGAAAGACAATTTTCAATTTAATTTGGTTAAGACAATCTATTAAACTGTATTCTAAAACACAAATTGGTAGCTGTTCTAAGAGAAAAAAAAATGCATCAAGAAGAAAGGACTAAAGAGAAGCTTTTCAAGGCTTCAAGTGTCCCCTTGATAATGGTAGTATTCATGGATTAGAAAAGATATTATTCATTTCATGAGTGCAGCATAATAGCTTCTTGTTGCAATAACCATTACAATATAGCACTTACCTAAAGGTTTATAGGGAGTAGTATCAAAATATAGTAACTAGATGACTCACCTTACCTTTATTTTTTATTTCAACTCTTAAAACAAATATTCTAACTCATCAAGTTTTAGCATGAATCATTGATAGGTACTATTGCCATACCATTTCCAACCTCTGGCAAGAATAATGTTTTATTGGTCCCTAAACTATTTAAGAGATTCTCATAAACTTTCACCAAAGGTACTATATATGAAAGCTAAAACCACCCAAACCATGTAAGTGTTCAATATGTTATAAAAGCAAATAAATTCATGTTTCTCCAGTACAGATGTCAAAAAGCATACCACTGGAAGTCAAAAAACAAATAGCACTTTGCTCCCAAAACATCTGATTTTCATCTCTCAAAAATCCACTACCTTCCTCTTTGCTATACCATCTTTAACATCACAAAGTCTTTATCCCTGTTACTTCTACTCTCAATTGCATCTTAGACAAGGATCGATATTAAAGTCAGTGAAGAACAGGAAATATATCACATATTATGCAAGTTGTCCTTGTAAATTCTTTCATTTGTAAATTCTTTGGCATATGCAACATTTATAGTGTATACAAAAGATAGAGAGCACAGAGTTGAGTCTATGTAAATTAAATTGCATATATGTCTGTACTATAACAAAAGTTTTAAGCAACAATATGTAAATGGCAGAGAGAGCTCCATTATGTATTATTCAATCCTTCATGCTAAGTCATATTGTTTAGGCAATAATATTGTGTGCCCACCCTGAATTATTCTACCAGTATTTAAATATCCTAAGTCAATCAAGTAAAACAACTACATCTCGCTCCTTACATCTATCATATGGTTTTCATGATTCCGTGAATACATGGTAGAAAATCTCTGGTTCTCTGTGAGTCTCACTTGGACCAGTGCATGAGATTGTCACATGCTTGCAAATGCAAGCAAAAATCATGCTTAGGAGACAACTGTTCAGTCAGACTCATATGTATTGCTGAGACAATCCTCACCACCCACATGCACAACTGACCCACAGGAGAATCGGTACATTGAAAAGGAAATAGGAAGCAAAGTGTTTGTATAAACATGTAACGAAGACAAACCTCTTCTGTTTCTGAAAAGCATGAAACCATAAATGTGGCTGAAAATACGTCTTTACAATAGGCCCCAGGACAACAGAGAAGTCATAGTCATATCCAGAAAACGGATGTAAAACAACAATGAAAAGTCATTGAATCCACCAACACTGACACCAGGCATAATCTGTGATGGGAGCAACTGGCACTTTCTCACAAAACACTTGTCAGCAGCCAAAACAGTTTTTTGAGGATCTCCATTTAATGGCAAAATTCATAGTTGAAAATTTCCCAAATGTATTCCAGGCTAATTAAAATCTGATGAATGTAGGTACTTTTTAAGAGGATACAAAGTAAATCAAAGTTATTTTCATTGGGCTATGTGTCTAATAAACATCCAGTATGAAAAGTAGAGCTTAAAGGGCACACGAAAAGTTTCTTCTTTAAATTTAATAAAATTAAAATCACACACATTTGAAAAGCATTTAAAGATTAGAATCGTTAATATTGTGACCAAGAAAATCATCCTATTCCAGCTGGGAGATGGGGCTACATGCCTCTAAATACATTGGTTTTCATGTGGAGCCAGAAAAAGGAGCATAAATCACCCCAGAATATAGTGAGAATCAGAGTCAGAGAAACAGGCTGCAACAGGTTCAAGCAGGAAGGGCCTGCTACAGGCACCAGAAGCCAGAGCTAAGTGCCCAGGGATACAGAGCCAGGTTAGACAGGGACAAGATAGCATTTCCAAACAAAAGAAGTGGGATCTGTGTATACACAGCAGACAACTAACTGCCTACTGCCCATGGCTAGGCTGCTGCACGCAGATTTGACTGACATGACGTTTTACAAAACCACTAGCTACTGAGTACCTACGAAGTACTTTAGGTACCTAACCTAATTTGATTAGGTCCTCACAATAGTCCTATGAGGCAGATATTATTCATCCCATTTTAGAAATAAGGAAACTAAGATTCAGAAAAATTATAAAATTTCCCCCAACTCAAAATAGCCAATAACTGGTGGAGCTAACCTCTGAGCCAAAATCTTACTAATTCTAAAGCCAGTGTTGTCAAACTGACAAGAATAAATTGCCCATCACCTCTAAATGCATGATTTTCCCATTTAAACAAAATCCAAAAGGTTAAGTTATTGTCAGCATGCTGTGGCTAAGGGTTCCAGCGGAATTTAACTACTATGTTTCACACATACCGGGAGGCTGGAAAGGATTTAAGATGTATGTAATACCAGGAAACCCAATGATTACACGGTAAAGAGCAGGAAGGGCCTGGCACTGCTGAGATGCATCACATTACAATAAGGAGGATTCTAGAATGCTCTGGATCAAGATATTACCAGCAAGTACAAATAAAGAACTTGACAAACTACAGCAATGGTTCTCAAAGTGGGGGTCTCAGACCAGCAGCAGCAGCATCACCTGGGAACTTGTTAGAAATGCAAGTTCTCAGGCCCAATCCCAGACCTGCTGAATCAGAAACTTGAGATGGGGCAGCAATCTGCGTTTTAACACATCCTAGAAGCAATTTTGATGCCCATGCTAAAGTTTGAGGTGCAGTGAAGTACAGATACAGAGTGGGTGAGATATACTGTATTCTACGGTATTTCGCAAAACCGATGTGTCTCTAATGTCAATGAAGACTTTTATGAACTCTAGGTACAACTGATATGCTAAGTAAAACACATGAAGCCAAGTCAATTACAAAATTCTTAAATGATTTTCAAATAAGAGAAAGACTGGGATCCCTGAAACAGTGATAAGGCCAAAATTAGTATCCTTTGATAAACCTTTATTATCCACTTAAATAATACCGTCAATTTAAAAATCAATGCCTCCAATGTACAATATCTTACAACAACCAATACCAAAAAACAATCCAAGTGAAACAAATCAGACCACTTCTGAATCTTTCAGATGTTTTAATGTGCCACTAAATTAAACAAATTTGACTTTCTATTCTTGCAAAAACTTGATACCTAGACAACTATAGTGTATCACATACCCACCAATACTACCTATAAAAACTCCCAGAAGTGAAAAAATGGCTGGTTCATGCCTGGGATTACATAATTATACACTGTTAAAAGAGGATAGTCATTTAAGATCATTTCATTCAACCCTATTATTTTATAAGTTAGGGAACTGAGGGCCAAAAGACTAATGTGAATAGCTGGCTACTGGCAGAAACTAAAACCAGAGCCTGGCCTCCTGACCTCCAGTCCAGAATGCTCTCAGTCTACCACCCTGCCTAAGCCATGTAATAAAAAAACAGAACACATGATCTAATGACATTTAGCAATTTCCAAAAAGCCGCTAAAATATAAATTTAAAAATAGGAAACTATTATTCAGCTATCTATCTCTCTGAAAGAACTGAAAAAACAAACAAACCCATGACCTGACAAATTAAATAAAAGATAGGATCTTGTATGTGCATACCAGCCACAGCCACAAGAGACAGTATCTGTTTCTACCATAATTGAATTCTGTACTATGTAATGAAAAGATCAATTACTGAGTAAACAATCATAGGAATTAGTACCTGTTTAGTCACATGTTGTTTTTTACTTATCACTTTATTTTGGAGAGGATGATTATAAGGATTACATTTATCCCTCTGAACACTTACAAAGCACCTGCTACCTGTCTCTATGCACAGGGTTACAGCAGCCAATGAACCAAACAGCTAAACCAGGCTCTCCTGAGGATTACTGACCAATTAGAGGGAAGGTGACGAGTATTACGAAGACAATAAGAATAGTGGAATCCAATATGGTGACTGGGGAGGAGGAGACAAGTAAAGACCTCTCTGAGGGATGACATTTGATCTGAGACCTGAAAAAGGCATTTGAAAGTCCAAAGGAAGTCGATTACAGACAGAGGTGACTCTGAGTACAAAGGCCAGAGGAGGAAATGAACTTGCATGCTCAGAGGGCATAGCACTGAAGTCAGTCTAATGAGGTGAAGAGGGATAGAAGATAAGGCTGGAAGGCAAGCAAGAGCCTGTGGGCCTGGTAGGGTGTTTGGATCTCATTCTGGAGTGCAATGGGAAACTCCTGGAAGGTTTTTAATAGGAGCACAACAGGATCTGATTACTCATAAATAGAACAGAACCATTACAAATTCTAAACACGCCTTTGAGTTTAACACCCCCAGCAACTCTCATTCTCTGAACTAAAAATGTATAAACCCACAACTACCTCATGGGACTATAAGAGTCAGAAGGTTTCATTTAAAATACAGTGCAACCTTGGTTCTCGAACTTAATTCCAGAAGGCTGTTCGAAAACTGAATCATTATTTCCCATTAGAAATAATGTAAATTCTAATAATGTAATTAGAATTAATCAGTTCCAGATCCCCAAATGATTCCATTTTAACCTTTCTTATATACAGTACATGTCTAATGTACTGTTTAATCTATATGTAACACTTTAAAAACAAAAGGACTTGAAAATTTAATAAAAGCAAATAAAATATACAGTAAAAATATGAAAATTCATTAATAATAAGCAACAACAAAAGAAAAAAAACATGAAAATATTCACAGCACACTTTCTTGGGATATTAACAATGCGATGCTTAGTGGTAAACTGACTCATACTCTCGAATTCTCTCCTTTGTTTGTCTCCCGAGAGACCAAAGACTGATCACACAGGTATCAGAATGAAAGGGTTGTTGGGTTGGGAGGCGAATTATTCGATATGGGAGACGTTCCAGAATCGAGGTTTGACTGTATTTCCAAAACAGTTTGAACAAACTTGCTAAGAAGTGACTCAAAATCTATACCATATCATAAAGCTCTAAACATTAAGTCGATACACTAACACATAGTTATTCCGCATGGGCAAATTATTCTATCGCCTGGATACTTAGCCAGTGTATATCTAGAATAGCAGTCATAAAATAATTTTATGAGATGCCTTTTAGGACTCTAATGCTACCTCCATTAAAAAAAAATCCTCCCAAGGACAACTCAATTTGAACATATGCTTCTATATCTCTAAAAATATGTAATCTTGCTGTTTAGAAATCTATTTCTAAAACCAAAACAGTTAGGCCCTAATAGAATAGCCATGGTATAAAATATGTCAAAGAAAATGAAGAATGATACTCATCATTCTCTTCTCTTCAACACATCTTCACTGCCAATTCAATAAAAGTTACTGCCCAATTAAACTGAAGGCTATATTTAGTCTTCCAGATTATCCTCTTTAAATTAGGGCCTCTAAATGTGAAACTACAAGATTTTTTAAAAATAATATAGCATCCAAAAATTCCTGGCTGCCTATACTTCTCTTCCATCACTGTTTTTTCTAATTATATCCTTAAAAAAAAAAAAGTATGAAAATCTTTCATGTCACATTAGTCTGTGTTAAGTGTTAGGGAGAACATCAAAGGCAATGTATTAAAAAGTTTAGTCTAATAAAAAATAACAACAGAATGTGATAAATGAGTAACAAAAGTCATGCCTACATCCTCCACATCCAAACTCCTTTACATAGAAAGATGACTGATTCGCCATATTCTCTAACATGGAACATCAGATGACATCAGCTAGACTTATTCTGGGGAAATGGATAGTTCTTGAGGATTTTCAGCAAAGAGGAACATGAACAGATTGAGATTTAGAGTAATAACTTGTGGCATTATATAACTGGATTGGATAAGAAAGATACCATATACAGGACATCAATGAGAAGGAAAATTTAAAGCGAAGGTCAAAGACAATGAAGGCTTAAACACAGACAAAAGAATTTTAAAAAGAAAGAGTCCTTCCTCCAAGGGGGAGGAGAAATACTGAAGCAGAGATTTACAACACACGATATCTAATTATGAAGAGTTTAAGATCATAAGAACAAAAACTGAGGTTTCCCAGAGAAGAAGGAATTCTGCCTAAAGACTGCAATACAGAAATCCTGCCTGAATTTCCAGCCTGCCTGCAGATTTTAGACTCAAGACTATAATATCAACTCCTGAATTTCCAGCCTGCCCTACAGACTTCAAACTCAAGACTGCAACGTCAACTCTACTGTGACGTTGTTTCCAGCCTGCCAGCCTGCCCTAAAAATTTTGGACTTGACAGCCAATCTTACCTAATAATAGACAAACATGTAAATTGACCATACCTTTGCTGTGCTAACCAGCTAATCAGAAGAGTATGCAAATTAACCCAACAAACATGGCAGTTAATTTGCATACGTAGGCTCCAAGCGGCAGAGTGAAGCCTGACAGCCCCGGGGCTGGAGCAGCGAAGCCTGATGGCTCTGGGGCCAGCTCCATCCGGAGCCCGGCCAGAGCAAAGGCCTGGGTCCCGGGCCAGAGGCAAACTGGTGCCAGCAGCCAAGGGAAGGGAAGGCCTATTGCACGAATCTGTTCATGCAACAGGCCTCTAGTTC
The DNA here is from genome assembly GCF_014108235.1 of Myotis myotis. Classification (NCBI taxonomy): domain Eukaryota; kingdom Metazoa; phylum Chordata; class Mammalia; order Chiroptera; family Vespertilionidae; genus Myotis; species Myotis myotis. The sequence continues at coordinate 49,918,360 of NW_023416401.1, forward strand.
TTTAAAATAAATATCTTTATATAGCTATAGATATATATAGCACTAGTTCTCTTTCTCTGGAGAATCCTGAATGATATAGCTCATGAATCCATTTATAGAAAAATACAGAAAATGCAAACCAATCTATAGTGACTGAAAGTAGTCTACTGGTTCCCTAGGGCCAAGGATAGAGAGGAAGGATGAATTGACTGCCAAGTGCTGTGGGAAAACTTTTCAGGGTGATGGAAATGTTTTGGATCTTGCCTATGGTGATGGTTTCATAGGTGTTTATATGTGAAGATAGGTTATATACTTTAAATGGGTATAGTTTACTTAAATCATACCTCAATAAAGTATACCTCAACTGGGCAACTGGATGAATGTAAGTGCCATTAGCTGAGATCAAGACTATAAGAAGTACATGCTAAAGTGGATTTAGCTATAATCATGTTAAGCTATGGTTCTGCTGGGATGTTCTGTGGTCATGCAAAGAAAAAAAAAAGCCAATGAATATGAGTTTAGGCTTCTCAAGATAAATCTGAGCTGAATACAGTTGTGGGAATTATCTGCACAAAAGCAATAAAAATGACTAGGGAAAGACTGACTAGGGACAGACTGGAGAACAAGATAGCAGTGAAGAAAAAGAATGCCTCATGGTGTCCAGTCAAATATGCTACTGGGTGTTTTCTGACCTTAGTTTAGGGAGAACAATTTCAATAGAGTAGTAGAGAGAAAGTTGAATTAAGTCAGTTTTGGAAAGGAAAGGAAAAATGTTTAAGTGACACTAGTACTATGAGTTATTTTATCAAGAAGCTACCTCTAAAAATAAAAAAATTAAATTAAAAAAAGAAGCTACCTCTATTTTTTTAAAGAGGTTGATAAATAGGTTTAATTTTTTTGAGGAGGTATTTTTACTTTGTTTGTATTTTCCTTTTGCTACTCCTTTGAACTGACATATTATTTTGTTTTGCTTGTACACAGAAAAACAATTTGAATGCTTTTATAGTCTGAATTAGCCCACAATGTACGCAGATTGGTGACACAAACGAGAAAGGCAAGGTTTCTAAATGAGAGATCAACAAAGGGGAAATGTTACCTTAAATAATCATCTTAAGGGGGACCACACATTCTCAAGACAACTTTCAAATTTACTGCAATTTTAAGTAAGTAAGTGTGTGTGTGTGTGTGTGTGTGTGTGTGTGTGTGTTGCCTCTTAAAAGAAGTGATAGGGATCATTATGACATGAGCTCAGTCAAGCTAAAGGAAGAGAGAATTTATTAAGTGACCTTTATGTCAAAGGCTTTCAGATTTATTGGCATGTAAATATCACAACTTTGCAATCCATTTATAGATGAATGAAAGACTCAGAGGAGTCAACTGACTTACCCAAGGTAAAATAATCTAGTTGGCAGCAGGGTAAGGTTCAAAATGAAGTTGCTCTGACTCCAATCCCCTTACATTTCCCCATGTCATGCTATGTGCCTAATAATGTGGAAGTATCATAGGAACAAGACCTGTTGATTCAGCTGCAGTGAATATGTAGGAAGAGATCAAGAATATAAGAAGTATGCTGAAGAGGGAAAAGATTGCTGGAACCACACCTTACAAGACCTGGAATCTAACCAACCTAATCAGATTTTGGACAATAGGCAGAATCAGCCAATGAATTAACACAGATTTTACAAGAAGGCTATGACATTTTCTACCAAATTCACAGCAGCCTCAATAAGACTTTTCATTAGTTTGAGCTTCCTTAAAGTTAAAATACTCTAAATTTTGGTTAAGAACAAGCAAATAGAAGACCCACATCCTCCTCAAATATGGCAATTTGTAGTGATAAAAGAGTATAAATAAAGAGGACACACAAACTAACAACAAGGAAACTTTACATATAGCCAAGTTCTTAACCAACACTGGTCTCTGAAATTTACTTTACCATAGAAAGACAATAAAGGCAAATTAAATCAAGGCAGATGGGAAACACACACACACACACACACACACACACACACACACACAACACCACCACCACAACAACAACAAAAAAAAACCAATTTGCTGATGTACAAAGCTCCAGGTCTGGAAGGGCTCTGACAATGTCCCACCTTGTACCTAACTCTGAGGCTTGGACTAAGCTAACACATATGTTCCATTGTATTTCCTGAAGTTTCCCAGCAGTTCAAACCTCTGACACATATACAAAAGTGGGATGGGGTATCTTAAGAGTAAATCCCATGCAGCAAACAGTACCACAGAAACTAAAACTGAAAAGTGCCCAAATCCAGGCCTTTCTAGCTTGTGTACTTTCCAGCATCCATCCCTTCTTTTCTACTTCCATAAAACATCGCACACTTACCATATCCATTGGCCCTTGTCATACCATCATGGTACACTGTACCCAATTTTAGTTTTTAAGTTTCTTTTTCAAGCAGTTCTAACTATATGTAAGGACTATATTTCTGATTTATTCTTTCTAAGAGGTATTCTGAAAAACAAAGAAAAACTCTACTTATTATAATAATAATTATTAGTATTAATCCTCACCCTAGGATATTCTCCATTGATTTTAGAGAAAAGAAAGGGGAGAGAGGGAGAGAGAGTGGGAGACATCCATGTGCAAGAGAATCATCGATCAGCTGCCTCCCATACACACACTGAGCAGGGATGAAACTACCAACCTCGAATTAAACCCGCAGCCTTTTTGGTGCATGGGTCAATGCTCAACCACTGAACCACACCAGCCAGCCTTATTATTTTTAAAAACAGAATAAAATTCCTTGTATCTCACAATTACAAAATGGGTCCAATGGACCATTTTGTAAATCTGAGGTACATTATGGGATCTTAATGATATTACTTTTCCTGTATCTTGAAACACATTGCTATTTGTAAGGTGTTTCACCCTTACAAATCACCCTAAGATTATTTTACTAATAGTAATAAGTTATTCCCAACTGTGCTTTTAAAAAATACTAAAATAAGAAAGGAGAAGAATGGTGGCATCACCTAGAGCAGCGACTCTCAACCTGTGGGTCGCGACCCCTTTGGCGGTCGAACGACCCTTTCACAGGGGTCGCCTAAGACCATCCTGCATATCAGATATTTACATTACGATTCATAACAGTAGCAACATTACAGTTATGAAGTAGCAGCGAAAATAATTTTATGGTTGGGTCACAACATGAGGAACTGTATTTAAAGGGCCAGAAGGTTGAGAACCACTGACCTAGAGAAAGGTGAAACAATAATTAAATAAATTGTGACTATTGTATCATCCTTCAGTTTTCTCATTGCATTGCCTAAGTATTACATCATCTTTCCAGAAAGTTTTAGACTGAAGACACCAACTTTGCCTACTTTTAGCACTTATAGAACACAGTTGAGAATTCAGAATTTTTCAATTTCTGCCCACAATGGCAAAGAGAAGAAAGCTGACAAATGAAGATATGTCACTTTACATAAATCAGATGAATGCAAAGAAACAGATGACAGCACTCTAGACTCTAGTGATGATGAAATTAATTATATAAGCAAAATCTCCGGCTATGAGTCTTCAAATTAAGAAAGCCTAGATGGATTTTTCTCAAATTCAAGAATTGATGCATAAACAATACATTGCTAAGTACAAAAAGTATGTTATTCTCACCCAATAAGCCATTCAACAGGAAGGACTGCATCATGCAATATTATCTGGCAAAAATGTGCACCACACCATTATACTAAAAGAGCCTGTTACAGTATTCGTTCATCTATTATGATGTGTGTCAAAATACACTTCATATGATTCATTAGTAGACTGCAAATTGACATGTTGAAGACAGGGTAATGAAAGGATATACATGATACGGAAATGAAAAATATTAATTAGAGTGACCATGCTATCACACACAAACCCAGAAATAAAATGTCTTGTAATTATGGGGCAAAGATGATGGCCTTCTTCTCTTCAATGGAACTATGAACTGTCCAAGATTTTAAAAATTCTTCGAGCATGACATGTGATGATGCTAGGGCAAGAAGAGTAATGATAAGCTATTAGATATATATTTGAAACCTGGATATTTCCAGACTCATGCATATCAGGTGATGAGCAATATACTCAGAGAATGTTGCCCCTTTGGGATGTACATACCTTAAAAACGTACAACACATGGAATAAGAATTTGGATCTACTATTTTAAATTCTTCTTAAAAAGTCCTAATAAAGCTATTTCTCACTAACCCTTTATTGTTCTGCAAATTATTTGTAAACTGACTTAAAAGCACACAAAAAAATGTTTAAGGAGCCATTGAACCCAGATAGTAAAAGATAAATGGGTTAAACATTTCTATGAAAGTTTAGAAGATGCTTTTTGGAAAGACAGAATACATACTTTTGAATCCTGGCATGATTAAACAAGAGTTTGTTAGTTTAAAACTATGGTTGTTGATCCTCTCTCCCCACAGCAATCAGATAATTATTCTGCTCATTTTATAATCAGAAATCATTTTTTTCAATGCATTAATAATTTTTACCTTTAACATGATGGGTTTTTAAATAAAAATAAAACAGCCTGGCAGGGACGAGGGATTAGCTGAAATCCTGGTTAAGCCCTTCCTACCCTTACACTTCTGATGCTAAAATACTAAAAATTGTAGTCAAGATTTACATCCAACAATCCATTAAAATGTATTTCTAATCTACAACTTCAAATCACACTTGACTACTTTGTTTCTTTCAGTTAAATAATCATCTCTGTATATAGAACGCTAAGTGAATGAGCAGTTCTTAATTTTCTACACATCAAAGTTATCCTTTTAAGGACTCAGTCTTTATCATCATCCTATTAGCAATCGTTTTATCCATGATGCATTAAACTTTCAAAAGTTTTTCTCCTATTCAGCCCTGATGATGAATGACTGTATCAAACATCACTGACAGTCATTCTCCCCCGACAACCCAACTAGAAAAGCCAGAATATAAACCGTTGTCTTGACGTCTATAAAAAAACTTAATTGTAATTCTAATCCCTAAAGGCTTATTAGACATAAATTGTTTGCTTTTATCCTAACTAGAACACAGCTGAGATTTTAAATCCTTGATTCACTTTCTATAATTTTTACTTTTTCATCTCCTTTTTCATTATTAATCATATAATTTGTTATCTCCACCCACATACTTGCTTGATACTGTCACTGTGATTGCCTATAGCAACCTCCTTCCCAACTGCATATTTCTAATATAACCACATAACCAAGCCTAGCAGAATCGTATTTCAATACAATGAAACCTGAGCCAGGAACGGTTTAATGACATCAATTTGGGATATTCAGAAAATTTTTCTGCCTATTTTCTTATTTTTCCCTGTATTCCAGATAGAAGAGGATGATACAGAGCCTTTAGTTGTTGTGCTGTCTCTGTTGTTTACAGAGCAATGTAATTATTAAACTCATATTCCAAAGAGTTGTAAAATAACCTCCTCCATCCCCAGTCAATGATATCATTGTTGAGCTTGTTTTCAACAGAGGCTTTGGCCGTACTTCCTGCCTTACAGGTGAGTCGGGCTCAGCTTTCAGACTTTACCATTGTATTCCATCTCTTTGGTTCTCAAGGTGCCTACTCAGAGATTTGAGGCGTAAGGCACAGGAGAAAATGTTTTGTTTGTTTTTGTAATATCTTTTCATTTTTGCTTTTCTTGAATCACGGAAGCTGAATTTTTTTCATCCAAGCTGTGGTTTCTTTACTACTATAATGTAAATTTTTACTTCTGTAGATAATTTATTTCTAAAATAGAAATTAAATAAACCTACAAAACAGGGCTTCCCAGCAACACTCCTTTTCCCAGATACAGAGGTACTAATGAGTTCTCCTCCCTCTCCTGGACCCCTAAGATGACTTGGACTTCACATCACCTCTCTTTCTACTTTCTATGTGGTTAACTAGTGCTAATCAAATATGCACCTTAGCATCTTTCCTTCTAAACCACGTTGTGAGAGGGCAGATTAAATGGATCACTCCCTGAACTGATTAGTTTTTTGCTACTGTATTCCATTAAACCAGATTGGGGGAGGGGGCTCAATTTGTCTAACATAAAAGCAGTACACTCTATCTTCTCTTCCATACCCACAAACATGTGCTACCACAAGATTCAAGCAGCTGTTACCTACTTAACTACTTAGAAATGCAATTAAATATAAACATTTTCAGAGAATGAAGTTTCTAAGTTCTAAAACTCAGTGGCAGCAGCAAATCTCATGAGTCATTATTTAGGATTTCATGCCTATGCCACAGGTATGACTCACCTGTGCTCCAAACCATTAAATCACTTCAATTAAAACTCTCAAAAACTGAATTGGGTTTTGCCATGTACGGGCTATATTTTTCATATATGGAGGAAAGGATCAAACCCAACAAAAACCTGCAAATAATTGTTTCTAGTTTTATATAGTATAAAGGATGTATACTCCCAAATTCTAGGACTTTCTCGATTAAGAGTAGAAACTGGTTTTGCTCTCATAATCCAACGCAAGCACATTTCCCACAGTTCATTAACTTTAGGGCCAAACAGCATGATGGTAACTTTAGGGCCAAATACCATGATGGTAATGTTGAAAAGCTGAGGCTAGTGCCGTCCTTTTAAATTAACTCTCCCCATTCCTACTGGAAAATTAAATCTCTTGTTCTGGTATTTCCTCATTCCCATACACTTGATATCATAATATTATCATTTAGAGCCTGATATCCAGGTTACATTCAAAGTGAGATCTTTTTCATTTGCTATTTTGACTCCCTGCCTTTCCCTCCCCCCCCCCCCCCCCCCTCTGCCCGCCCCCACTTCCCAGGAAATCCAAGGATTTGGCAGGGAGTGGCTGGCAGAGGCTAGGATTTAATCTCTGGATGGCAGTTAATTATAAAAGTAACAGGTTCCAGCTTATTTCTACTTTTCACTCCCAAGAATATTTATAAATCTATACATTTATAGACAGTTTATTTTTCAAATACTTCATGCTATATATTTTATCCTCATATAACAACACTCAAAGTTAGTGATTAGTAACTTGATTTCAGAGATGGAGATTTTGGTGTTGAGGTGGAAGATTCAGTACATCCCTATTCCCACCCCTCAGCTTTAGAACCAGTGAGAGACACACAGGGAAACCAGACAGATGGAAATAAAATATCAGCTTTATTACTAATAAAGCCTAAGTTAGAAAAGAGATCTTAAGTCGGTTAGCCAAGTGGTCTTGCTAACACAGGTACAGCTCCAACAGCCACAGGCCTTCCAGCAGAGGCTGACCTATGAAACTTACAGGGTGAATGGGCAGGGCAGAATGCAGGCTCTCCACAGGAAATAGTGAACGGAACTAGACATGCCCAATTCCTTTTTCCAAACTCCAGAATGATGAGTCATTTCTCCTGCCCTAGGAAAGAGTAAATGAAGGTTCCTAGAGACGAGGAGAACCTTAATAAATACCCATACCATAGAAGCAAACTTGAAACCAGAAGAAAGGATATTCTCACCCAACATGCAGTACCAAAGGGACCTCAAGCTGCCTCCAAACCCAGAGGATATTCCCAAATTCTCACACATTGTTCTAACACCTTTCCTCTTCCCTATCTAAATCCTATTCATCTTGCATTATGAATACTGTCTTCAATCTCCTTTTGTGCAGGAACCTTTATAAGTCATTTATCCGTTTTGAGAACATTTGCTTATTAAAAACTAAGTGGCATGCTCTATAAATTCCCCTCAGCAGATACATGTAAACTGTGATAGATCACAACATGCTGAAAAGCAACAAGCAATGAAGGGGCTGTGAACCCATCTTGCATTCTTTCCCTGGGATATTTCAAGGTATATGGTCAAATAATTTCTAGATCAAGGATGGTATCAATGCACACCTCAAATATCAGTAAAGCTTAATTTAAGCATAAATACGAGTTTTCATATTTTCTCCCCACATCCAAATGTATCTAAAGGCATACTCTCTATGATACAAGCACCCCTCTTTTGAGACCAGCTCTTCAAACCAGGGGCGTGATCACCACTTCAAGCCAGAGCTGAGCTTTAAGAACAGTAACTCTTGGGAAAAGTTGAAAGACCCAAGACCTAAAATAGGACATGATAATAAACATGACAAGACTATGCATGCAATGACAGAAGTGCAACAATCAACAGGATTTGGGGAAAAGTTAGATTTGGGACAGTCTGTAGAAAGGACGTGAAGGAGAAAACAAAATTTTAGAAGAATCCTATATAATAAAAGGCTAATATGCAAATCGACCGAACAGCGGAACGACCGGTTGCTATGACATGCACTGACCACCAGAGGGCAGACGCTCAATGCAGGTGATGTCCCCTGGTGGTCAGTGCACTCCCATAGGGGGAGCGCCGCTCAGCCAGAAACCAGGCTCATGGCTGGTGAGCGCAGCAGCAGCGGTGGCAGGAGCCTCTCCCACCTCCACAGCAGCGCTAGGGATGTCCAACTGACAGCTTAGGCCCGCTCCCCCTGAGCAGGCCTAAGCTGTCACTCGGACATCCCCCGAGGGCTCCCGGACTGCAAGAGAGTGCAGGCCGGGCTGAGGGACCCTGCCCCCCTGAGTGCACAAATTTCATGCACCAGACCTCTAATTTCACAATAAAAATACTGAAAGACTCAAAGAATGTAAGAGCATTAACAAAAAAACAAAAACAAAACACTAACAGCAATTTGAGGGAAGGACACTTAAATGATTGAGAGATCCTTAAGAAATAGTTATTTTTTAAAAATATACTTCTTTATTAATTTCAGAGAGGAAGGGAGAGTGAGCGAGAAATAGAAACATCTATGATGAGAATCATTGATCAGCTGCCTCCTGCATGCCCCCCACTAGGGATCAAGCCCACAACCTGGGATGTGCCCTTGACCGGAATCAAACTCAGGACCCTTCAGTGGGCAGCCCGATGTTCTATCCACTGAGCCAAACCAGCTAGGGAGAGAAATATTTACATTTAAAGGACAAACAGAATAGCAACTAATGAAGGAGCAAAAATGATCAATGCCACTGGAAAGGAACAAGGACTGTAGTGTGTCATAGCAGCCAAGGGAAGGGAGAAGCTTTTTAAAAGGATGAGATGATCTGTGTCAAACACTGTCACTAGTTAAAGGAGACCAGGGACAAAGACAGAAGTAGATGTGGCAAATAATAGTAATGAAAGCTAACACCTCCTGAGTGCTTACCAAGTGCCAGGCACATCGCTCCAAGAGCTTTACAAGTGTTCACTCATTTCATCCCTCCCATCTTATAAGGTAAGTATTATTACCATCTCATTTTGTTGATCATTAAGAAATTACTTCCATAATAAGGTATAGGCAAAACTCAGATTGGATGGGGTTAAGAACAAATGAGAGTTAAGAAAGAAAAGTTTGAAAAAAAAAAGATATGCTTGTAAAAGGACACTGGGATAAAGACAGAACAGTAGGTGGGTGTGAAAGTATTTTTGTTTGGGGCTTTTTTTAAAAAAAAAAAAAATCGATTTCTTTTTTTGCTTATTTATACATTCATTGGTTGATTTTTATATGTTCCCTGACTGGGAATCAAACCCACAACTTTGGTATATTGGGATGATGCTCTAACCAACATAGCTACCCAGCCAGGGCTGCTTGGGGCTTTTTTAAAATTTATAAGATGGAAGCTATTTGAATCTTTAAATGTTTACCAACTGAAGAGAGAGAAGCTAGGCCTGCCCAATGGGAAAAACATCCTAGTGCCACTGGGAAAATCACAGTAGAGAGGACAGTGGCATGCTACCAAGAGTCCATGTGGCAGGTAGGAAAGGACATAGTAGAGAATGCACAGCACTACCAAACAACAGTGCTGCAGTGCCATTGACTGGCTGACTCTGCAAACAGAGAAACCAAAAAGAAAAGACTGAGAAACAATAAGATCTGAGAGGGGATGGGACAGAAATGGCAGTTATGTGGTAGGTAGTCTGTCTTCCATGTGATGTGTATACCCAACCACAGGACAGAAACCGGGCTGAGGACAGTAGTTTGTGTCCAGGAAGGGCCCTACTTATTACCTACATGGAAATCACTCTTGATCTTCCTCCTCTCTTTGATAGCACCTGCTTCCTCCTGAACTCCAGGAAAGATCAGAGAGCATGGTTACAGGCTATAAAACCCTAAGTGACCGGTCAACCATTTGACCGGTCGACCGTTTGACAGGTTGCTATATGCGCACTGACCACCGGGGGCAGACGCTCAATGCAGGAGTTGCCCCCTTTTGGTCAGTGCACTGCCACAGCGGGAGCGCTGCTCAGTGAGCTTACCGAGCAGCTGCGGTGGCAGGCTCAGTGGGGCCGGGATAAGCAAGAGCAGCACAGTGCCCGGCCTGGGCTTAGGCTCCTCCCTGGCCACCTGCCGCTTTGCATACTACGACATCCCCCAAGGGGTTCCGGATTGTGAGAGGATGCAGGCCAAGCTGAGGAACCCCACCAGTGCACAAATCTGTGCATTGGGCCTCTAGTACACTATAATTATTTAAGAAGCAAGAGTTACAGAGAGAAAAGAACACTCAGAGCACAGAGGGTGGCAAACAAGTTACTGCAACCACTTTAGTAAAACAGTTTGGCTACACCATCCAGCACTTCCATAAGTAGCTGGGAGCTCATGCAAATCCTGGAGGCGGGGATTATACTCATTACACACAGGAGCAATCTGGAACTTAGGGAGGTGATGAAAAACTGGTCCAAAGACACCCAGCTAAGTAAATGGTAAAAGTTGGATTCAAAGCCTGGCTCCCAAAATCATTTTTTTTTTTCACCAGTTCACAAGCCACAGTAAGCACAGAATGAGCAGCAATCAAGGTAGAAAACTCAATGCCATAAAATGGGGATGCACCTATAGTTAAAATTCTTCTGGAGTGGGATCACAAGCTGAAAATGCCTGGAATTCAATGGAATTGGGGAATAGGAGACTATGTGCATCATTTCAAGAAAGTTACTTCAGCCCACCTGGCATGGCTCAGTGGTTGAGTGTCAACCTATGAACCAGGAGGTCATGGTTTGATTCTTGGTCAGGGCACATGCCTGGGTTGGGGGATTGATCCCCTGTGTGGGGCGTGCAGGAAGCAGCCAATCAATGATTCTCTCTCATCACTGATGTTTCTGTTTTTCTCTCCCTCTCCCTTCCTCTCTGAAATCAATAAAAATATATATATTTTTAAAAGTTACTTCATGCACAGGTGTTGCCAGACTTTCTGCTTCTTTCTGAGACAGTGGAAATAATCTCATTTAAAAAAAAAATACTGACAACTAATTTTTAAAAATTAAATACTATACTGCTCAAACAATATAAATCTGTGGACCACTAGCATCCAGCCCCTGGAACTGCCAGATTGCAACTACTATCTGGAGGTGTTACTATCGTTTCTAATAGAAGTAAAAATAGACTATATGGAACCCAAAGGGCAAAGAGGCACAGGTCTCAGAACAGCTGCAAGACTATAATGTTAGTTGGATTACTGCATCTGTTTAATCTAAGCTGAAATGTATTAGCAATATGTTCCATTCTCAATATTTTGGCTTTCAATTTCCCACCGTTAAAGAGAGCAAAAAAGGGGGGGGCGAGGGGGGGGAGGAGAACAGATAAACTATTCAGTAATGATTTTAATGCCCAGGCAAAACCTACTCTTAAATGAGTCCATTAAGCCACCTGCTTTGACACTCAATAATATCACCAATTCTGACTCCGTTAACATTAATTTCAGTAGCAATTGGCAATCCCAGACTCAATATTGCCTTCTCAATAAGTTTCTAGTATGTTTCAGAATTACACTGACATTCCTGAAAAAATACATACAAATATATACACAATATATCTGAAGCTCCAACAAAGATGGTAAAGGAAGATAAAGATGAAATATCCAGCCCTGACTGGTTTGGCTCAGTGGATGGAGCGTCAGCCTGCGGACTGAAGGATCCCGGGTTCGATTCCAGTCAAGGGCATGTACCTTGGTTGCGGGCACATCCCCAGTAGGGGGTGTGCAGGAGGCGGCAGATATATGTCTCTCTCATCGATGTTTCTAACTCTCTATCCCCCTCCCTTCCTCTCTGTAAAAAAATCAATAAAAATATATATTTTAATAAAAGATGAAATATCCAATATGGGGAAATTTTTATTTTATAATTTACATTTAGATATTGGGGAGGCTAAAATACTGATAGCCTAAATAAATAAACTAGAAAGATAGAAACATTAAAAGGGTAGAGAAAATTTTAACAATTAAATTTATGTATTTCCCAATTATTTCACTAGTTTGAAGGCTGTTCACTTTGAACACATGTATCTGAAGTGGTTCATTTTTTAAAACCATAATGGGAAAAATCACTAGACTCAACCCATCCTTCCTGTAGACCCCAAACGGACACATGTAGCTAAAATTCACTCCGGGGTTTATAACAAATTAAGAGAGCAAAAGACCCCATAACCAAACCAACAATTACAGTGGGGTCTACACATAAGGATAAAAGAAACTCATCTCCAAAACCAGTACACTACAGTATATTATGGCTTTGCCAACCAAGTGCAGTATTAGTCATTTTTGACCAGTTCTTGATCTTAGCTGACCAAGCCTAGCCAAGGCAAGTAAGCACATCAGTGTGTTACATTTCAAGCAAGATCTTGATATTAAAACAGAACTTTTCATATGCTCAAGAGATTTTAACAAATATTAAGACCAGGGGTCCTCAAACTACGACCCGCGGGCCACATGCAAATACAAATATTGTATTTGTTCCCATTTTGTTTTTTTACTTCAAAATAAGATATGTGCAGTGTGCATAGGAATTTGTTCATAGTTTTTTTTTAAACTATAGTCCAGCCCTCCAACGGTCTGAGGGACAGTGAACTGGCTCCCTGTTTAAAAAGTTTGAGGACCCCTGATTAAGAAAAAGATAAAAATGAGAATATACCCAGTATAGCTAACTGTTCTTCCCATCTCTCCATGTATTCTCAATCTATTGCATCTTCAAATAAATATGTTTGTGAATAAATTAAAAACATTCTAGTAGCAAACACAACAGAATCTCAGAAAGTAGGAAGTGGCTTAAGAGTGAAAAGTGTTTTCATTTTGACAGGTGAATGGCAATTTTTTTAAGCTTTCAAAGAAAACATTTTTTCAGACTTTATTTGTGGTCTCAAGACAATTCTTTTTACCTGTGCTTCTATGGCAATCCTCTCTCATTGAACCACATGGCCACCTGGCATACTCCACACCATCACAAGCACTCAGATTCTTGATGTGGGTAGGCCCTACCACATTTACTAAATCACTTTCAACTAAATCATTTTCTAACCTATTTATGTGATTATTTTTAAAAGTAGCTCTAAGTTATTTTAAGGACTGTTCTCTCCCTCTATTTCCCCCAAAGTAGACTCACAAATTTAATCAGTAAGCATTTCCATATAAATCCTGTTTTTAATTCACAAACATCATAGTTCTATAAACACTACATAGGTATCAAACACAAAATTTCCCCTTTTTCTTGGGTTAGGAAAATTTGGATTCAATGAGAGCCTCCATTCTGTATCAGGACTTCACCTTACAATCCTCCCATCACTGAAAGCACCATGTGAAAAGACATTCATTTACATGTGGTTTCATGTAAAACTAGTAAGTTTTCTTTATCCTTAATAGGCAAGGATTTTCAGAGATGGAGAGATCTTATTTTTAAGAAACTCTTAAGAATTAGTCACTGGGCTTTTACATGCAAAATGCAAGTGTGGTCATTAACCTTAATTTTATTTTCTGCATTGGGTTTACTGAGAAAAATAATAAACTTAGCAAGATGTTTCATGTCTGTCTTATACCAAGTCACTAAATAATACCTGGAAAGTCAAGATGGCCAAGGCTCCTTACCTTAGCAAAAAGAAACTAGGTGGTTTTTCTTTGTTTGGTAATTATGGATTTCTATAAATACCCCAAAATACACTGTGGCATAAAGGTTTTGCTTTTATTTTACCTTTTTTCAACAAGTTCTAATGGTCAGTCACTAGCCTAAAAGAACAAAAATGTGGAATATATAATTCTGACCTTCCTTTCACTTTTTAAAACAAGATATAAACTAGATCAAAAGAACAAAAACAACAACAATAAAAGAAAAGGTAAAGGAAAAGATGGGGAAAACAATGTCTACAGCAGGGTTGTGCACAGAGGTGCATAACCTTGATCGAGTTACATCACCTCCCTATGCCCATTTCCTCACCTTTCAGAGCTCAGTTTACTGGCCCTAAATAAAGCCTTCCATTTTGTCTTTTTTTTTTTTTAAGCTATGTTATTAATTCCCAGATGCCAAGAGTATGATTTACTTTGGTAAACATTCCCTAATAGGTAAAAAACAAACAAAAGTTCACCACTATAATCAAGTAATTTTACCATCGATAGCATAATACATTTTCTTTGAATAAAGGGGAAAGGTTTCTAATTTTCTGATAAAAACAGACTTTTACCTAAATTTGTATAATATTTTTCAAGCACTTGAAGAAAAAGGTATTTTACACATATGGAAACCATCTCAGCGGGTTGAAATGTGAGCTGTCTCTACCATTCTGTAATCTATGAGGTTTTATTTAGAAGTGTCCATAACCTGAAACTTTCACAGATGAAAATTAATTGAACAAATTTCTTTCACACCCTAAACACACAAATGAAAAAGGCCTTGCTCATGAAAACAAATACCTTAGAGCCAAATAGGCAAGGTGAAAAGGTTTCTGCAGGAAGTACTCAGGCTGATCTGCTCCTACAGGTCTGTAAGCAGGTGAAAGAGCAAGTCAGTGAGGAGGGCTGAAAGCTAACAGGCAATGCTCGGGCCCAGGGCAAGGGCTAAGGCAATAGGTATTCTCTGCCAGGAGTCCTGCTAAAGAATTAGAAAGAAAAACAAAAAAGGTAAAGCTATAGGCCAGCCAGTGTGGCTCAGTGGTCAACCTATGAACCAGGAAGTCACTTGCCCCAGTGAGGGGGTGCAGGAGGCAGCTGATTGATGATGCTCTCTCATCATTGATGTTTCTATCTCTCCCGCTTCCTTCCTCTCTGAAATAAGTTTAAAACATTTTTTTAAAAAGGGGTAAAGCTATAAAGAGAGAAAGTATATCTCAATCAGCACACTGCCAGTTCTAGGGATTAGTACCTTTCCCGGGCACCTCTGGATAGAAGATGAAGCTCAGCTCTGTGATAACAGAAGTGAAAATGGGGCCACTCCGTACAAATGGATAGACATATCACCACTCTAGCCTGCACCAGAGAGATAAGGAGAAAGTGGAGCATACCTTTCTAAAAACCTCAGACACACACCAAGCTGGATTTGAAGCACATCACTACAACATTACTAATGCATCTGTAATAGCAAGAAATGAAATAAAAACTAAATTCACACCAGATTTTTTTTTCTCATCCAAGCAAAAACTGAACTGTTTCAGAGATACTAGAAGCAATAGCCTATTTCTATTGCTTCAGTTAGGTTTCTGTTTGTTTAGGTAGGAGTCCTATAAACTGATGACAGATGACACATTCAGGCCTGGCCTCTCCTCTAAAGCAGAACCTGGCACCTATGGCAGTGCTGTGTGCACAATGTTGACTTTCGTAATCACAATCATATTCTCTATCTGCTGAACTATCTGAAAAAGAGGTTTTAAAGTTAGGGTTACCCCTTGTCCATTCAAGTCTCCTTTTTATATACCATCTTACACCATAAGAAATGAATCTCATCACCGCCAGAGACAAAAGCTTGGCCATATGTGTACATGCTGCAAAGTGTGTGGCAGACGCTTGCAGGAGGCTCATCCTACATTCACACTTTTAATTTTTTAAAAGATTTTTTTAATTAATTTTTTTCAGAGAGGAAAGAGAGAGGAGAGAGAAACATCGATGCAAGAGGGAAACACCGCACGCCACCCCTACCAGGGATCGAGTCCCCAACCCAGACATCTGCCCTGACCTGGAATCAAACTGGCAACCCTTTAGTGCAGCGGTTGCCAACCTTTCAGACCTCACAGACACCAGTGGTCCATGGACCACCGGTTGGTGACCGGTGCTTTAGTGCACAGGACGATGCCCAACCAACTGAGGCACTCCATCCAGGGCCCCTGTCTTAATTTTAAGTACCCACCTTTCCTGCCTACAGCCATGTGCTTCAAGGGGAGGTCGACCCTGCTCCTCGCTCCAACAAGCAAACTGTGGTCTCTAAACCAATAGTGGTGACTGATTTAGAATAGACATGTGACAATTCTTCCCAAGAAATCTATTGGGGGCTTCTGAAAAAGATTTCCTAAGAAAAAGTACCAGTTTCTTCTTGTGACCTTTTGTTCTACAGAACTTCCATCACTTCTGGAAGTGCTACCTGGACCTGCTAAAGTACCTTCTAAGAGGCGAGGCTGCTCGATGCTTCTCTGCCTCTGTATCTATCTTTTTGTTCATCAGGTTATAATGTTCTTTATTATCCATAAATAAGTGAGATCATGTGGTATTTTTCTTTCACTGTCTGGCTTATTTCACTTCACATGGAACAGACGGTCAAATTACAGCGCGAAGATTGGGGAGTGGGGGGGCGGGGTGTAAGAGATCAATCGAAGGACTTATATGCATGCATATAAGCATAACCAATGGACACAAGGCACTGGGGGGGTGGAGGGGGTAAGGGCATGTGCCAAGGGGTAGGGGAGGCCAGGGGGAAGGTTAATGGGGAACAAAAAGGAGACATATGTACTACTATTTGTAATACTTTAAACAAGAAAATAAAATTTAAAAGAAAGAGGAGAGGCTGCATGAAAGCAAAACTCCCGGTAAAAAGGAGGGCAGAGCTGATAGAAAGGGCTCCCTTGTGGTCGGGTGGGATCACGTCACTTCAGCCATGTGAGCTAAAGCCCTCTCGATCACTCTCTATTCCTTTGACATGGCAACTAGCAACGTTCCAGACAGTGTTTGCTCCATCAGCCTTGATCTCTCAGTAATAACGGTGTTCGGATCACCCCACATTTTATTTAAAAATAAACAAAAACAAATGAAAAAAAAACCTATGAGTTTCTAGTTAGCACAAATCAAAGGAAAAAATATTCTCAAAAATCATATTTCTGTTTGTCCTATTCAGATGTAAATAAATGTGGGAGGGGAGAATTTGCTAAAAAAAAATAAGAGAAAATTGTACCACAAGAAAGAATACCTTCTGTGAAACCCCCCAGCAGTAAATGCCCAGTTCAAGCAAACGAAAGTAGCTACAAACTATCTTACTAGCACAATGCAAAGCAATTTTCTATCTAAATGTTTCCCTCTTCATCCCCATAGGAGTCATTAGAGGGAAAGGAGTTATTTATGAAGAGGACTGGCACTGTAAGAACACAAAGGAAAAGAATGAGCCCATGGGCTGACAGATTACTGTTTTGGATTTTGGACGTTGTGGCTAGTGAAGAAGTGAAATGCTTTTCAAATTTTTCATCTCCATAAGGAATCAAAGGGTTACAATGATGATTCTCTATCTAGAGGGCAACACAAAACTGTCTAAACATCTCCTGCAGCCTGCAAAATATGATGACTAGCTCACTTGACTCCATCAGCTATTCCACAATGCTGCTACGGTACATTGCATATGTCATTAAGTTATCCTTACAACAAATTAGCAGGGAAATGGCAACTTCCCTTACCCTTTGACACAACAGTGGAGCAGCCCTGCCTTCTGACATTTGTCAGGAGGGCCTACTTTTGACACTGTCCATCCTAACCAAGTTAGACAAAGGTTTCTCAGACACCTTTTAGTCCATTCCACCATTACCCTCCTGAAGCACCATACCTCTTTCTCAACATAACTATAAAACTCAAATCAACTCATCCCTCTTCCCAGAAATTCTTCTTTGACAGCCATTGTATTATACTGACTCCTTGGCATAAAAACAGTTCTGGAAAGAACAGTATGGAGGCAACAGCTTCCATACTTCTAGGAGTGGCCAAACTTGCAGACAGGACCGTGCATACAGGACCATGCACAGACACACCCCTGTTGCCACCCCAACATCTAGACCCAATGACAACCACTGGGCCCTGGCCCAAGCACGGTCTGCCAGAGTGATGGAGAATGCCTGTTGCACAGGGATGAAAGGAATTCCACAGCAGAGCAGGAGCAGCTGAGCAAGTAACTTGTGCACAACTGAGAGGCCGTATCCAAGGCACAGCACAATGGACACACTCTCCCCTGGAGAAGGTAAAAAGAGCAGCTGCAGAGGTCAGGGCAGGAGGGGTGGAACCCACAGACCGAAGGGCTAGTTATATGACTAACAAAAAGCTTCTACCACACAGCCCTCACTGGGAATCAGGAATAGGTGAGAGCTCACAGAAATTCGCCCAACTCCAAAAGAGCTGACTTCAAGAAAAAGAAAAAGCCTCAATCCCACAGGATCAAAAATCACCATGGTATCTCTTACTTTGGGCCATTTTTACAAAACAGTCAATTTCTCTATGCAGAGTTGCAGAGAGAGAAAAGTAAGCCAAACTTTTAAAGCCATTATATTGAGAAACTCCTCTTTTATTTATCTAACTAGGGGCCTAGTGCATGAATCCATGCACCTTGAAAGGAACTGTGAGCCACGCGCTGCAGTAGGGACAGGAGCACGTCTTGGCCCATCCTCCGTGCCCCCGTCCGGCCCCTCCCACCACGGCCCAGTCCCGTCTGCCGGCAGTCCCGCTCCCACCGCCGCAGCTCCCATGCACTGATGGCACCAGCCCCGCTCACACCCACTGACGGCACGGAGCGACTGGAACTGGCGCCAGCAGCGGGTGGGAGTGGGGCTAGGGATAGTCAGTGGGTGTGAGCGGCAGCTGCTGCCCCAATTGCCCCTTAGGAACAGGGAGAGGTGGAGAAGCCCTCAGGGGCGATCAGGGCCGGAAGCTGCTGCTCGCACTTGCTGATGGCACTGAGTGATTGGGACCAGAGCCGGGCACCGGCAGCGGGTTCGAGTGGTGGCTCCGGTGCTGGCTGTGGGTGCAAGCACCGGGCAGGACCACGGTGCAAGAGAGCAAAGAATTTTCAGTAACCACCAGAGGCTCGCCCTGATGAGAGTGACCAGCGCGCCTTGGTCTGGCGCCCCCACTCAACTGCTCCACCATCCCACCATGGCCAACACCCGCCATGTTCCACACACACGCCCCCTGGTGGTCAGCACATGTCATAGCGACCGGTTGTTCGGTTGTTCCGCCGTCCGGTCTATTTGCATATTGGCCTTTTATTATATAGGACTATTTGGAAGGTATATAAACAACTGGCACACCATGTCATATCCTGAGAAAAGTGGTGTTCACTCAGAGGCTATAACATGGGTATGACAGATATGACAGATCCCATTTCAATTTTTAAAAATGCTGCAATCAATAACTTCACAGGGCACTTGAGTGAAGTTACACAAATTTCCTGATATAGAACCAATCCAATTGTTAGTGGCAGTGAGCAGAGAACTCAGACATCTGTCAGGGAACAGGACCAGCCACAAACAATGCCTGCCAAGTGCCTATGAAGCCTATAGGACACTGCATGGGTTCAATAAGCGAAAGTTATTATAATTACTATTATTTGAACAAGTCCTCTGTTATTTTCCTCTAATCAAATGCTCCATAAATACCATATTGTAAAAATCTTCTTCAATGACTTATGTAGACTTAGTTGATTAATAATCGGGGGGAAAAGTCTATTAAAATAATAAAACGTTTAGAATAATGTGAACAAAAATACCTTAAACAATTGCATTTTAGCATAAAACATAAATGTGTATTCATTTATCAATCTTTTGATGCAGAGCCAAGTATGAACTCATGGTTCTTGCATAAACCACACTTATAATGCATTCTCTAAAACATCCAGTTTCTGTTTCTTTAAAATGGGAGCTGTTCATTTGTTCAACAAATGTTGAGTGCCCACTACAAGCCAAGCACTGTTCTAGAATTAGTAAGCACTCTGGCTTTTACTCAGAGGCAGATACCACTGAAGGGGTTTGGAAGAGTGACATGATCTGACTTTAATTCTATCAGGATCCTTCTGGTTGGGAGAGTGGAAGCAGGGGGAGAGGACATTAAGAGACTATTATAATAATAAACCCAGGAGAGAGAAGATGTGACTTGAACTGAGGAGGTGGCAATGGAGATAAGCCAACTCCTGGACATATAGGGTGTCCCAAAATTCACGCAAGAAGTAATTTTGATAGAAAACACAGATTTATAATTAAAAATTGTAAATTTTTTATTGATTCATAAAGTATACAGTATAGGGTTATGTATGGAATAGCACATCGGGTAAATGGCTTCCACGGCTTTGCTGGCACATATGCAAAGCCGTGGTCTTCATTGGTCTTCATTGTCCCTGCTCCTGGGCCATAATTGGTACTTGGTAATGCTTATCAAATTGAAGGGATTGAAATCAAAGGGCAACAGATATTAGAATCTGATTCAATAAACCAAGTAAAATTAGGCTTTTATTTGTTGTTGTTGTTGTTGTTGTTAATGCTCGTGCAAAATTCAAATCTTGCGTGAATTTTGGGACACCCTGTATTTTGAAGATGAAGCCAATATAATATGCAACTCAACTGGTAGGGGAGGACAGTACAGGCATACCAGAAAACAGCCTCCCCACCTCGAGTATTCTCCAGGACCAGTTAAAATGATAGAATACTCTCAAGGACCAGTTAAAATGATAAAATTGTAGTCAAGTCCCTAACTATGTATTTTCTCTTCTTCTGTAAGAGAGCAACTCCAAATATACTACTGTGGTCAACAAGCTCAACATATCCAAAACGAAGCTCATTGACTCCTAAGATCTCAGTTTCTTCAAAATAAGTATACCCATCTGAACATGATATTGTAAAGGATTAAATTAAAGTGCATTTCACTGTAATTTTATTGAAAGCACCTATACCTCTTCTGTTTCAGGCATAAGGAGGCAGCATTGTGGAACACTAACTCTAGACTTTACCTCCTCACCCCTGTGACTGGCGCCCCTGCAGTTGAGCAGTGCACTGCCCATCAGGACATACTCAGCAGTACCTTTTGAGAAAAGACCAGTGTTGCATTTCTACCCTGCCGCAAACCTACCTGCATGATGCTAAATAAGATTCTTGACCTTTCTGGGCTTCAGCTGTAAGTGGAAACAGGTATCTTAAACTAGACACTCCCCTCATCTTCCCATCCCCCTTCCCCCCGCCACACACACACGAAAAAAAAACACTGCTTCTTTTATATTCTTCATTTCCACAGGAACTAGAATCCAATTTCAATTTTTTTTTGTCTTTTCTCTTAAGTTCTCATCCTATCATCACCAATACTTGAAAGTTCTTTCTCTAAGCAGCTGTGAACTTAGTCACCTTTATCTCCTTTTTCGATCCCCAATGCCTCCTCTCTCCAATGAACTTCAACAGCTAGCCTTCTAACGGGTTGGTCCCCTTGCTTCTGTCCTAAAGTAATCTTTCACTGCCCTAAAGTAATCTTTCATAAATAAATACCCACCTACAAGGTTTCCCCATGCCTACAAAATAAAGTCCACCCTCTCCATCGCATGGCAAACAGGGTCCTTCATATCCTACTTTTACCAAACCGACTCTAACCTCATGCCATTTCCTCCAGTACAATCTTCATTCCAGTCGCACAAAACTTAAGCACCTTTCCCAAAATCTACATAGTCTTTCAATGCCTCAGAACCACTGTATGAGTTTTCTCCTCCACCCAAAGTGATGCTGATATCCACATCCCCCTCATCTGGCAAAATCCCACTATTTTCAAGACATCCTCTTGAAGTTTAATTCTGCATCTTTCACTTTGTTTAATTTCATCCCAGACTGGGTAATTCAGCCCTCTCTGTGCTCCCACAGCATCTGGTACATAGGTATATAACAGCACCTGCATGATGCACTGCCAGTGGGAGACTATGACCAGGATGTCTGTATCTGCTCCGCAGTGCCTGACAATGCCTGGAACATCATGGAAAGTAAATACATGTATGAGTAATGAAGAAAAACAGTCTCCAACTCTGCAGGTTGTTTAGCTTAATATAAGTGCCTCACATGGCACTATTTAAAAATATATATATATTTCAAGTCTTGGGAATCTCGGTGTTCTTCTCATAAGAGTCTCTCCCTTTAAAATTCTTAGCAGGCAGGTATATTCTATGGGATTAAATCAAAGACCTTCATTTTCACTATTTAGGCCTTTTCTAGATCAGGGCTTTTGAACTTCAGCACTATTGATACAGTAGAGCCAGATAATTCCTTGTTGTGCGGGCTGTCCAGTGCATTATGGGATGTTTGGCAGCATGCCCAGCCTCTACATCTAGATGCCAGTAGCCACCACCACCACCCCACCTCCACCCACCAAGCCGTGGCAACCAATACATCTCCAGACATTGCCAAATGTCTCCTGGGAGTCCAACTATACTCAGGTTGAGGGCCACTGTTCAAATGTTTTACATTTGAAATTGAATAATTTAATTCATTGTGATGAAAGTTACAACTTCAATGACACTTTTTATTTTTAAATCCTGGCATTAATATATAAACATTACACTCAAAATGATAGAAGCCGTTTTCTTTCTCACTTCTATTTCTCCAAGTGCCTAGTTCACAGGTGCTTAATAATTTAAACTGAATTATATAGATATCTTTAAAAGCAACGGTTTCATGAAAAATCTTTTAGCAAGACAACTTCAGTTTAAAGATTAAAAAAATTTTTCCTTATTGCCCAGCCGGCATAGTTCAGTGGTTGAGCATTGACCTATGAACCAGGAGGTCAGGGCACATGCCCAGGTTGCAGGCTCAATCCCCAGTGTAGGGCATGCAGGAGGCAGCCAATCAATAATTCTCTCTCATCACTGATGTTTCTATTTCTCTCTCCCTCTCCCTCCCTCTCTGAAATCAATAAAAAAAAAATTTAAAATTTTTTTTAAAAAATTGAAATTATTACCATTAAGTCTTAGTTTAATTTCACTAAATTTAAAACAAAGGGTGAGTGAAAATGAGTATAAGAACATCATCACCATTCCTTTGTATGGAGTGCCCATGCCAGGCATTGAGGATACAAGAGTGGAAAGTAAGGCAGAGTTTCTGGCCCATGGCCCTTCCATCTCATCAGACTGAAAATTCAACAGAAAGTGTTAGTAGTCCAGTGCCCACTCTAGATTAGCATCAGGAAAACCATACTTTATGAGGGTGCAATCTGAAACATAAGCACTGTCTTTCATACCAGCACATATCCTACAAGAAAAACATCACGCCATGAAGAGCTATAAAGGATATACATATTAGCTGAGATCTAGTTTCTCCTTAATCATAACATTTATTTGCAAATATAACTAATGATAAAGAAAAAGAACATTCAAAAAGTGGGAAACTAACTTAAATATTTTGGTTTTATCTCAGAAGTTATTTTCCCAAGGCATGAAAACAAAAATGCTTGGGAATATGAAAATATGACCTGTTTTTCTTTCACAAATTGTTTTAATACTGATTCACTAATATGCTGGACAATACCTGGAACAACATGTATTTCACATTTAACTAGAAATATTTTTGTTATCAACTTCCCATAGTGGAAAGGACTTTACCTAATATATGCTTAAATGTAATCGGAGGTTACAGCCCTGCAAGTGTGGCTCAGTGGTTGAGCATCAACCCATGAACCAGGAGGTCATGGTTCAACTCGTGGTCTGGGCACATGCCAGATTGCAATTGCAGGTTCGATCCCCAGGCGGCAGCCAATTGATGTTACCCTCACACATAGCTTCCTCTCTCTCTAAAATCAATAATAAAAACATTTTTTAAAAAATAAAAGGTTACAACACATTATCATTCCTACCTCATCAAAACCAAAACCAAAATTCTGCTTATTTCTCTCCATGAAAACTATTGAACATTCAGTTGTCTTCATCCCATTCTATTACTTTGTTTCCTATGCATCCAGTCAAGGACTCCACATTTGCCAATGACAGAAATTCTTCCTGTCATATTCCTTAAGTAGCTAGTTTTTTCTGTAATTATAATTTTTGAAAATTTATTTCACAGTACAACTACATTTTCCTTTAGTTTTTATCCTATTATTCATTCCATTCATTTTCTACTGAAAATTTTACTGAGATGTGGGGTTGTCTGATTTTATCTGTTTTTTTAACTGCATGGCCAGCTTCAAAAATTGACTGAGGCAGTAAGAAATCAGAAAATTAAGATACCACATACCCCAAAGTCCTGAAAGAAACACTAAATATATTACAAGAATTGACTCGAACCTTGACCACCCCCTGATAACTTCTCCATTTCACATACCAAGACTTCTAGGCAAGCAAAATTCAACAAGATCAAACTTCCCTGGGGTTACAGACCTATCATTAACCAGAACAAAATCCTGGCAATGCAAAACTGGTGCACTATTTATTTATTTTCCTGAGTCCACCTATATTCATCATTCTTTTTTTTTTTTTTTTACCACCAGCCTCTTAAAACAAAACAAAACTCAGACCATTCTTCTTCCCTTCTTTATGGGCATACCTATAAAAAAAGTTGGAAACATAAGCAACAATTCATCTACTGGTAAAAAAGTCACACATTCGAAATCTGACCTAAAATAATAAAAACTCTGTGAAAGGAGAAGATAAGCATTCCTTCATGCCCTCTCTATACTCCCCATTTAGATTTTAAGATGTTCACTTGAACTCCTGCTTCTCTGTGTCAACTCCCAACCTGACTGCTACTGCACAACTGGAAGGACTATTCTTAACCTCCCCCACAACCCCCAAATGAGTCCTTTAAAATACATTCTGTTAAAAGAAATAAGTCCTTCGGCACACATTACCATCTATTCTTGCAATGCCTCCTATCCTCATCTGACCTGAACTGCTTTTTCTATGTGTTTTAGTACTATTTGAAATTAGATACCAGAGGCAGACACAACTTTCCTGTGATTTTCCAGGAGTTAGCAATCCACTGAGTCACTTGAGAATTTCCTTTATAGTTATCTTCTTGAGTTTGCATTTTGTTTGGGGTTTTGTCTTTAAGAAGCAGCAGGAAATGGGCTGGGGGTGGGGGGTGTCACATAGTCCTTCTCCCCACCCCACCCCAGCTTTCCCCTCCCCGCTTCACCCACCCCTAAATGAATGTGAGAACTTCCTGCAGGGAGAACGCCATGAATAGGGCCTGGCATCTAGACAGGAAAGATAGCACAGGACTGTGAATGTTCTGAATAAAGCTTCTATGCAGCCACTAAATTAAAGGAATTCAGGAGCTACACAAAGGGCCTGGCTACTTAATATATTCAGTCTTTTATTTGACAGTATAATTAGGCAGCATACAAATGAAAGCCTTTCCCAAGGAGCTGGACTGCACTAACAAGGCCAGACAACTCTCCCCTGCAGGCTCCCCATTTCTCTTTCTGCTTGTGTTGATGTTGTTCTTACTCTTAGAAAAACATTTCAGAAGGAAGTTGGCTAGATATAATAATTTAATCCACCCTTCTTAAGAAGTACAAATTATTTCTACGTAGAGGTCAAATTCTGAGGGACCTTCAAATTGTATTCCTTGATAGATTTCCATTGAAATGTGCTGAATAAATCTTAGGATAGAGATATAAAGCACAGGAACATCAGCTGGCACTCTGACCTTTATATGAATAAACATCAATTGTTAGACAGTAAAACAGCCCAAACACCAGCTTGGAGCAAAACATGTAGCAGAAAATGAGAAGTAAACTATCATGCATAAAATTTAAGTGACTCCACACAGATAAAAGTAACTTTTGTTGCTCTAAGTCAGGGCTCAAAAATCCACCATCCCTTTGGGACCAGGCAGAAAACCCACATGAGTGAAGCCTTGGGGTAACTTGAAGAGGATAGGCACTGCTCAGCAGGTAAGCCTGCGGGCATCAGCACAGAAACCCAGTATGCCCAGATCTTGTGGTTTAAAAAAAGAAAAAGGAACAGAAATCTTGATTTTTATAGGAAACTTTACAATATTTAACTGATGGCAATTAATTTTAAAACATGTGGTCTGTGAGCCACGTGTGGCACCTGGGCACTAGTTTTAGACCTCTGTTCTAAGTCCTCCAAAAGATGGTCCAATTTAACTCTCTTGCTTGATCAAGATAGTGAAAGTTAAACAAAACTCCAAAGAAAAAGAAATTCCAAAAGTATATACTCAAGTTTTCAATGTACTGTTAACTCCACAGGGATTTAGTCACAAAAAATCCAGACTGTGGGAAACCCTACAGAACAAAATAATCTGTTTTAGTCAACAAATAAACTGCCAGGGAAAGAGAGGGAAGGGTGAGAGTGGAAGTGAAAAGGGGAGGGAAAGAGGGGAAGAGAAGGGGAAACCTAAAACTAAAAGAAATTTAAAAGACAGAAAAACCAATCACAAGGTATAGACCACATCTGAATCACAATTCAAACTAAAAATTTAAGACAATTGGAAATTTGAACACTGACTAGATATTTGTTGAAAAATATGAATTAGTGGGGGGTTTTTAACAAAATAACAATGTCATGTTGGGTTTTTTTAAAAAAAAGAATGCTTATGTTTTAGAGATACTTAAGTTTAGAGAAATTTATAGATGAAATGATATGTTGTCTAGGGTGTGCTTCAAAATAATCTAGGCAAAAGTGGCTCGAGATAAAACAACCTGGGCCGTGAGCAGGTAATTGTTGATGCAGGGCAATGAGTACACATAAGTTCATGACACTATTTTGTGTACTTTTTAAAATGTTTTTAAATTTTCCATTTTAAAAAACCTAAAATAAAAACTCTTTTTTATCTCTTTCCTATTTACTATCGCTTGATCTCACCAAAAGTACAAAAATGATTCAAAAATAAAGACCAAGAAGGGGAAGAAGGGAGAATAGAGAGTGATCACCTCAATAATAACTATAAAGAAACTAATTAAATTGCCCTTAATTGAAAAATTGACTTTGTGTACATATAACCCTGAGACTGCTCTTGTTTTTGGATAAAAAGTGTACAAAAGAAGAAATCCTAAGCAGGTATAATCTCATTGAATGCCTCCCTAACAGGGCATAAAATTGTGATGCTGCATTCCAACCTCATTAAAATGGAAATCGGTTGCTGAAGTGCCAAGAGAACACACTGAATTGGTATTTTTTTAATTTCTTCAATCTAACATGCTTGATGTTCAACACTGCTTATTATTGCTGGGGTGAGATAGGGAGAGCTGGGGTGTCCAACAGAGAATGTTTATACACTCATTTAACAAGAGGTACTATTTTTTCTTTTCTAAGAAAGGAAACATGAGTGGACTGGGATGGGGCAAAAGAGGGTAAAATGAAGCTTTCTGTAGAAATTAATGTGAGGTCATTTAAAAGCCTGTGCGCCTTTATTATCCAACCATGGCCCGTGTAATTTGGGAGCATCTTGTGTTCTCAGTGCAGAGTGAATGTGGCTGGGTAAGGATCTAGGTGGCTAGGAAAAGCTAGAAAGATGAAGAAGGTACCCACAGGGCGTGTATACAGGAAGGACAGAAAAGTGGCTGTTCTTACTGTGTCTAGAATAGAAAGCTTAGCAAATATAGAAAAGACAAGTTACTTTTATCCCTCTGTATCCCTCCTACTAATAAGATGGAAGGAAGTTACAAAACGACAGTCATGGCACCTGGCCTTGAAAGAGACAAATCTAAATGACAATTCATCACAGACAACAGGGGGGTGAGGGCATGAGTGGGGGGATTGGGGGGGTAATAAGGGGATAAGGACACACATGTAACACCTTAATCAAGAAAGAAATTATAAAAAAACTCAATGGAATGGTTTCCTATTATTCTTTTTTTTTGGTTTCCTATTATTCTTTTTTTTTTTTTTTTTTTTTGGTTTCCTATTATTCTTAAAATCATTTTAAGAATGCCAAGACCCTAGCAGTGGCATATAAGGCCCTTGCAGCCAGACATAACCTAAAGTGCATATCCACCCATTTTGCATGTAATTTAAGGGAGGGGAAAAAACAATGATGACCAAAGCACTCTGAACATACTAGAACGTGGCCTAAGACCATGCACACCCACGACTATTTCTCCAACCTAGCCTCATGATGCTCTCAGTTTCATTCACTGCACTGCACTCACAGTGGTGCCCTCCCTTAGGTCCATAAACTTGCTGGGCTCCTCACCTCAGGATCTATGCACATACTACCTCTGCAACTCAAGCACTCTCTCACTTACTCTACACCCCAAGCTCTCCAAACTCACTATTCATCCCTCAGGTCTGTTTAAAGTACAAGAATTCAGTTACTAATATATAGATAGAGATAGAGGTATAGAGCATTTTTCTTAAGGGCACACATCACAATTACAATTAAGTGATTAGTTATATGTGTTTAACAAGTCTTCCCTTCCCTGCTGTGAAGTCATGAGGGACCGCATCTGTCTTGTTAAAGACTGGCACGTAGTAGGTACAAGGTGTAAGAACTCTGAGAAAAAGCAGGGAAAACTCTACCTGTACTATTTGCTCTGCTCTGTTCTCTGATCATCTGTGTCTTTCTGCAATTTGGCTTAAGGTTCTGAAAAGGCAGAAGATCTGTCTGACTCATCTTTTCCCCTAACCTTCAAAGCACCTTACATCTTGGGCCGCATGCACTCCACAACTGTTTGAACTGATTGAGTAGATGAGGGCATAAAAAAGACAATAATCCTATATAAAAACAGTTTCTGTTACAATAATCAGTGACTTCTGAACATAAAATTTTGTGCCAACAACTACGAGCCCAATAAATATGAAGTTCCTAAGGAAGTAAAGCAACAACAAAAACATAAAACTCTACTGCCATCCCACCAGTCTCCAAATCAAAAGCAACAGTCCTGCCCCTCCTACCCCCCACATATTACTGCTGTTTGGTAACTCACCACATTTGATACTAAGAGTTACTAATTATGGTTCTTCCTCAAGAGTTTCTACCCTATTCCCCAAAGCATCTCTATTAAAAATTTGCAGAAACAACTTTGCAACTGGAACATAAAATAACAAGATAATCTAGATACCTCAGTAAATATTTGGGTAACTATATTCTTAAGAACAACCTAACTGCTAGTTTTTCATTTGTTTCCATGACCACAATTTAGACCACTCAGCATTTTCATTTGTTTCCATGACCACTCAGCATCTAACCCAGGATTGAGCACAAAACAGAAATTCAATGCTTACTACAATTAACAAGAGAAAGAATGACAGGTTCAACATGGTTTCTTAACAGTATTTATTATTTAACAATAAATTGTCCCCTATACAATCTGGTTTATATCCATCTAAACTTATAATGTATCATGCCTTTACACTCACTTTAAAAACAGATTCAAGCAACAAGTCACTTTGTCAATCTAGGAATGAAAATCTATTCTTCAGAACTAGCTTTTATCTCTACAAGTATAATCAATAGGTCATGAGAAAAAAATCAAACTATCTCAGAAGTTTTATTATCCCATAAGTGATTTTATAAACAGACAAGAAACAGAATATAATGGAAGGTAAAATCCCAGCTTTGCCATTTACTAGTTGCAAGTTTTCCAAAGTTTTCCCCACCTACTCCCCCTCCCAACCCCCCAAAAAACCCAGGCACTTAAGAGATTGGGAGGAGGGAACCCAAATCGTGCTATCAAAACTATGCAAAGCATGCCCTGCCAGAGTGGCTCAGTTAGTTGAGTGTCCTCCTGTGCACCAAAAGGTTGTCAGTTCAATTCCTAGTCAAGGCACATACCTAGGTTGCGGGTCTGATCCCCGGTTGGGATACATACAGAAGCAACCCATCCATGTTACTCTCTCACATCAATGTTTCTCTCTATATCTATCTATCTATCTATCTATCTATCTATCTATCTATCTATCTATCTATCTATCTTTCTCAACACGTCCTTGGGTGAGGGTTTAAAAAAAAAAAAAAAAGCCTGTGAGAAACAAACCTGTAAAACAGAGTTTGGCAATCATTTCTCCACCTCCAGTTTACTATCTACCCTTCTCTTCCCGTGCAGTAAGGGTTTTAAAATAATCCAAGAAAGGATCACCTTACAGAAAATTCAGGATAGGTTGAAATCACAGTCATAAATTCCCCAAAGAGGATATAACCTAGGATTAGTTAGTTGGTTCACTCAAGAAAATGCACATTACAATCAATATTGAGACTTGGCTTTTCCTTATCTCCTAATTCACTAAGAAAATTAAGACTCGACTTAATGAACTGTCACTTAAATGAATCTTTATCTTTATCCATCCTTCCTAACAGCCTCAAAGAAATAGATGCCCCTCTTCCCATCCACAGAACACTCCTTCATGGGTGTTAATGATTTCATCTTCTCTTATTTCTTCCAGAACTTTCCCTTAAGTTTTCCCTCTCCGTTCATCCATCTTCCTTAACCTCTGTCTTTCCCTTCAGGACAGAAACAATGTTTAAGGTTCTTTAGGGCCACTTCCCTTGTTTCTACAGAGGTATAACTTACAACTAGTAAAACACACAAACCATAAGGGTACATGCAAAGTTTTCATATACTAGTATATATATATATATATATACCCAAGAAACTGAGACCAAGAAAAATACAAAGAACATTATCAATAACAGATGGCTCAAGCCCCTCCTCATCTTCTGAAAGGTAACAACTATTATGATCACCAAAAGTTAGTTTTGCCTGTTAATTGACCTTCATATGAATGTAGACTCTTTTATATCTGACTTATATCTGACTTCTTTCAATCATCATAATCTACCTATTACCACTTTCTAAATACAGGCATTCCTCAGAGCCCTCTCTTTACCCTACCCACTCTAGCAATTTCATTTCTTCGAAAGACCTCAACTACTACCTAAACCTAGATGATTCCCGAGCTCTTTAGACATACCTGGAGTCCTTCAGGCACCTTCAATTTAACACATTCACCATCTCTCCCCTCCACTCGTAAATCCAGTTCCTGCAACTATATTCTGCCTGTTGGTTAATGGGTTAACAGTCAACCAAACTAGAAACCTCCAAGTCATCCTGACATACAAAATCCTGTCAATCTTGTTCACACTACATCTAACATGGAATATAGCAACACACTTTCTGATGGGGAAGACATACTCAAATTAGCTCAGGAATGAAAATAAACCCCGAACTACTCCTTCTCTCCCAACATGTCACTATTCAATAAGACCCAGGCACTTTACATTCTAAACAACTCCCATTTGTCCTCAGTTCTTCATCTGCACTGATCTAGATCTTCCTCATCTAATCCCTAGGGGTACCCTTGGTCCCCCTGACAAGAATGCCCTAAACCACCTACTCCTACTCCTGGTCTACTCTTTCAAATAATCAAAACCATCTCCCATCTACCCCAAGTGGAGCAGAG
The DNA here is from genome assembly GCF_014108235.1 of Myotis myotis. NCBI lineage: Eukaryota > Metazoa > Chordata > Mammalia > Chiroptera > Vespertilionidae > Myotis > Myotis myotis. The sequence continues at coordinate 49,949,682 of NW_023416401.1, forward strand.
TTAATTAAATCCCTATTTGGTACAACAAGCACAATGTACAAACCTCAAAAGTAGTGTACTCTGTATTGCAATTATTTTTATTTCTGCTACTAGGCTGAAATTGGTGGAGGCAAGGCCATTCTTTCTTTGGAAGACCAGCTCCTAACACAGTGCTATAAATATTTACTAAAGGCCCTGCTAGGGCAGTCTCCAAATCTCTAGTAGCTCCCTCCCTCTCCAATCCATCCTCCAGCTGGCTGCCAAAAATCTAACATGTCACTCCCCACTTTAAAATGCTCAGTAGCTCCCACTGCTTATCAAATCAAGTCCCTATCATGTAAGGTCTTTCATCAGCTGGACCCAACTTCCTTTTTAGTCTCATCTCCTGACACTTCACCACTACAGCTACTCACCATCCCCTACATATACCATGACCTTTCATTCATGCTTTAGTTCCTGACTTGCCCATTCATGCAATACTAGTCCCCAATTCACATAGGGAATCCTTCCCAGGAAGCCTTTCCAAAGCTTTCCACTTCCAGGGAAAGTCAGTTTGGTGGGCTTCTGGGTTCCCTTGTCACTCTGTAAATGCCTTCATTAAGGCACTGCAAGTTTTATCATAATTGTTAATGTAAATTTCCCACACACACATACCAGATAGGAAAGCCTTGACATTCAGAAGGCATTCATCCTGAGAGCTTTGTAAATTTAATATAAACATTCTTTTCAGACCTCTTCACTCTGTCCATGGCCACAGCCAGCATTAGCATTTATTCGGAGTGTGGGGGAAAAAGGCTCTTATAAGAAAACCAAGTAAATAAATAATGTTTAGATCACCTTCCTGAGAGTAACCGCACATATGGTGAGTAGTAGAAAGCAAAAAGGCCCACTGAGATCTGGAAGAGGGATGGTAAACCAGTCCATTTACCAGTTAATGAATAGCTACACTCAGCTTAACCTGCATCACCGTTTCAAATTCATCCTCAGTAAAACCATCCTCTGCTGCTAAATAACTGTAAATACCAAGAGCAGGAGTCATGCCTTCATTGATTCTAGTATCATCAACTCTTAAGTAATATAGTGCCTGTTCCTCAAGCTTTACTGAATTGATATCCCCTGTATAACTTCTTGCTTCCTACTTTCATGAATTCTCTCATCTCTCAAACTGTAAATTTGCCATCTTTGAGCTTCTATAGCCAAAACAGGCAATTAGCTACTGAGTCCTAGAATGATGTCTAATCTCTCCTTTCCTCCCTCCACTGCTCTAGTTCAGACCCTCTGTAATTCACTGAACCACATAAGCTCCTAATTTGTTTCCCTCCACCAATTCCAACTGCCCTGACTCCTGATTGTCCACTGCTAGCACTTCTTAAGCTATACTGTGTAGATTAATCACCTGGGGATTTTGTTGAAATGCTGACTATTCAGTAAGTCTGAGTGGGGCCTGAGAGTCTGCATTTCTAACATATTCCCAGGAGATGCTGACGATGCTGGTCCACAGATCCACTATAGTCAACAAGCAGAGGTCAGGTGACAGTCATTCCGGAATATAGAAGCACGGACTTCTATGCTAGGTAAGAAACTGTACTAAATGCCCGCTGGTCCCCTCCTTTGTTCAGATTCTATGCCCTTCCTGAGATATCCATGACCTGCTCACCCATTTTTCACTGGATGTCTGACAAAGCTACAACCTAACAAGTATTACTCCAATTATTATATTTAGCAGTTTCCCACAGACAAGTTTCATTTAATCTACACTCCACTATTACAACTGTTTTTTTAAAAGATATTGTACAAGGGGACAAGGATAGTTGTCCTTATGACAGTCTATAATAATAAAAGCATAATATGCTAATTAGACCGGACGTCCTTCCAGATGACCTTCGGGACAAAGCCAAGGCAGTGGGGGCCAAGCCCTTTGCACAAAGTTCGTGCATCAGGCCTCTAGTGTTAAGATAAATGAACACCACTACCTCCCTTTATCCATCTGTATTATCTGGAGGTTAAGGTCACATGGGTCAATCAGTTTCTTAGAACTAAAATAGGTGTTAACTGTTGTGTTCTGTTGTTTAATTGGGGGTGGGAATGGGGAATCTTATGCATGTCTACAGAAGCAGGAAGCAATGAATTCCATCCCAAATGTACTGTTAGATGTTTTCTACTCTCAGAAAAGGACCTTTGTGTGTTGTAGTTTCAGAATGACATTATCTTCTAAGCAACTCCAAGATTTATGTTTTCAGAACTTTTGTTAACATGTATTTATGTATCAATGAGACATTACCATTCAAATTTTGGTTAAAAAAACCAAGTACCTCATAACCAATGGACATAGACACCAGGGGGTTGAGGGGATAAGTGTGTGTGTGGGGGGGGCGGGGGGATAAAGACAAATATGTAATACCTTAATCAATGAAGAAAAAAAAAAGCATGTAAAAGAAAAAAATATCTGTACCTTTTATCTCAAGTTACAGTATTACTCTGACATTGTATATTTCAAAAGTAAAGTTAAACTGGGTTACAAGTCTATAAACATGTAACTATTATAAATATTCTACTACATCAAATAATAAATATTCTAATATTATAAACAGTTAAAAGAATAGAAATATTATAAAATAATCTACATATTATAAAATGTTTGCCTTCTGAAAATCAAATTGGGAAAAAATCTGAATAAAGAATTGGATGAGCATACCAGTTTAAAAAAAAACAAAAAAAAACAAGTCCCTCTTATGAGCTGGTTATAGAGCAATGGATTTTGACTATCTATTTTATAATCCCAAGGGCCAGTAACTATTGTCCTTATTATTAGATTGATGCTAACTTTTTTGTTAATATACCCCATGAAAATCATCTTCTCTGGTGTAGATATTGCTCTAGTGAGTCAACTGAGGTCTCTGTAAAATTTGTTACAGAGCGTAAAAAGGTGCTAATTAATGACTGGAAAATCCACATTGGCAGGTAATTAACCTGAATGTTGGTTAGTTTAAATTAGAAGTATTTTCATTTGAATTAAAAGCATGACTGTAATCCGTCAGGATCTGAATAACTTTTTTTTTTTACCATGGTGCTTGTCATAACTTAAAAACTAACATAGAAAGCAAAATGAAGATCTTTTTCCAGTGTTGCCAATCATATTACTAAATGAGACAATATTTCAGAGATACTTGCCTTCCACTTAAAACAAACAAACAAAAAATAATCATAGGCCATTACTAAATACTCAACTTACCATAGGTGTAGTACAGGTTTTACAGCCATAGATAAGAGAGTTCTTTCTGCTTATACGAACACAAGAATTATGTTTCCTCCTGATCCATACAAGATGTTTAAAAATGTCCTTCATCAACAAAGAGCCAGACAGTAAATGGGTAAAGTTAAAAATAATACTCCCTGATTGTTACCAATTGATCCACTTCCAAATTTTACATTAATGTGGTTTATATATGACACTAAACTAAAAGAAAGTACCTGCCTCCAGAAGATAAACACAGCCTTTTCCTTAAATCTCCTTTATCCAAGGAAATCAAAACTCTCACAGGTCTTAAAAAATGACATAAGAGAATGTCTTTCAATTGGACTGTAGGCCCCCCTGCCAGGATCCAGGGCAACCTGGCGCATATGAACACTTGCATTTTCTTTTCAAAGAAGCAAAATTATAATTTGCTTACCTAGAACTTAAACCCCCACAAACCACAACACCAAATGGAGCCCAAAGACTCAAGGGGATAAAAAGGCCTAAATGCCTAGACAGAAGGTACCTATTGAATCTAAAGCATTAAACTGGAATTAGTAATCCTAAACTCAGTCTCACTAGATTTTGAACTACTAATTTAGGGTTGCTCCTCAAACAATTCAGCTGCCAGAATTACGGCAACAGCCTACTCCTTCTGATTACCCCTTCTGGTTCTTCAAGACTTAGTTCAAAGGCCTCCTGGAGATTCACACACAGTGGAGTCAGACCCCTCTCTGCTTTACAGAAATCTGTGAACAGTGTGCCTCTATTAGGACACTTTCCACCTTTGTATTGTAAATACAAAGCTGTCTTGCTTGTTGGTTCCCACAAACTTGCCCTCAAATCTGTAAGTATTTCAAGGGATCCTAGAAAATTCAAGTTAGTCACCTTTAAACCAAAAGCTATTCACAGTAATTACTGGATAAAGGAATCATGAATGAATGAGTGAAAGTGGACAGTCTGCCAGTATATCCCATCTTCCCTAATGAGCCCTAATGAGCTCTAATTAACATTTGTGGCAATTTACTGTTGCTAAAAATAATAAAACCACACTACATTTGCTTAACATCTGACAGTTTACAAAGCATTTCCACATATATCACCAAATCTGAACCTCACAAAGTTCTTTGAGACAGTTAATTTTTATCACCTTTCCCCCTCCCTTTCTCTCTAACAAATGAGCCTTCAGAAGGTTAAGGACTCACATCAAGTACAGGTATATCTTGGAGGGAATGCGGGTTTGGTTCTAACCCACTACGATAAGCAGGCATCTCAATAAAGTGAGTGGGGTCTGTGTAAGGAAGAGAACAAGTCTGCTCCAATTATAGTGATTATTCTCCCCACAAGGAGAGATCCTTATTATATAAAACTGAATGCCAGCTGCCCCCAGCCACACCCCCCTCTAAGAGAAATCAAGAGAAATGTCTCCTCTGTCTCAGCATCTGGAGTACATATTCTATAGGCCAGATGCAATGTAATTTTACCCTTTGTACTTTTGCATTTAAAAACGTTCCCTTCCTCATATTAAAAATAAACAGTTGTCTCATGAAAAGATGCTCAACATCACTAATTATAAGGGAAACGCAAATCAAAACCACAATGAGATACCACCTCACATCAATCAGAATGGCTATCATCAAAAGTGCAAAACATAACATGTTGGTGAGGCTGTGGAGGAAAGGGAATCCTTGCATGCTGTTGGTGTGAATGCAAATTAGCATGGCCACTATGGAAAACGGTATGGAGATTCCTCAAAAAATCTAAAAATAGACCTACCATACAACCCAGCAATTCCACTTCTGGATATTTATCCCATGAAAACAAAAACACTAATACAAAAAGACATATGCACCCCCATATTCATTGCACCATTATTTACAATAGCCACGATATGGAAGCAACTTAGGTTTCCATCGACAGATGGATAAAGAAGATGTGAGATATATTTGAAATCTTAACATCTGTAACAATATGGCTGGACCTAACGAGTATTACTATGCTAAGTGAAATAAGTCAGACAGAAAAATACAAATACCATATGGTTTAACTTACATGTGGAATCTAAAAAAAAAAAAGACATACACAAAAGAACAAATAAAAACAGACTCATAGAAACAGAGAAACAGACTCATAGAAACCTTTAAAGGTAGCTCAGTTGGTTAGAATGTCGTCTTGATATGCCAAGGATGCGGGTTCAATCCCCAGTCAGGGCACATACAAGAATCAACCAATGAATGTATAAATAGGTGGAACAAATCAATTTCTCTCCTCCCTCTTTCTCTCTCCCTCTTCCTCTCTCTCTCTCTAAAATTAATTAATTAATTTAAAAAAAAAAAGATCAAACTGATGGTTACCAGAGGGGAGCAGGGTAGGGGGATGGGTGAAAAGGTCAAGGGAAATATAGTCAATAATACTGTGATAAGTTTAAGTTTGTATGGTGACAGATGACTACAAGACTTACTGTTGAATCACTACACTGTACACCTGAACATTGTATACCAAGTATACTTAAATTTAAAAAATGAATAATCTTTGAAGAATTGACTCAGTAGATAAGGGAAGCTAAAATTTCATTTAAGGTAAATGATTCAATTAAACTAAAACTTAATATAAAAGAGAATCTCTTTCACCCCTAAAAAATATTCACATATTGTGTTTTGCTAACAGGAGCAGGATATTTCTTTCTCCCTCTCTCTCCTTTTTAGAGAGAGGACAAACATTCAAAGCAATAGCAGATTTCATGGTAAAGACTTCCAAAACCAGCAAACAAAAGCTCAAAGATTACTAAACTGAGTTGTTCTGATTTTTGACATCATACAAAAGTAGAACTGTGTATGTGTACCTGAATATGTACATTTAAATTCTTTTCCTTAAATAAAAATTGAAATAAAGAATATGATGAATACTGAATCTTTTCAATGAACATATGTCTGAATGGGAATTTTTTTCAAAATCTATTCTTAAATATTTCTCCCAAATATTTTTTAAAATGCAATTGTTTTTTCCCAACATTTCCATACTTTTAAAATATTCAACTGTTCCATTAGAAGCCCTCCTTTATAATCTGTCAAAGTGATATATAACCTCTCAAAAGTATTGATTAGAATGAAAAAAAACAACTAGAAACACTTTGACTAGAGAAACCACAAATGTGTGAAAAACACTCCATTTTTTAAAACTTTAAACTTTCATTTTGAATACTAAAATATACGGGAGGATCCAAGATAGTAAGTATAGAGATTCAAGTGTGTGGGGGGAGGAGGGGGGGGCGGGGGGCAGCAACAATGGATTGATAATCCAAATCCTGGCTGTTATCTTAATTCTAAGACTGACTTCATCTTGAACCCAACACTTATTCTATGGGTTTGCTTTCCTCATCTATAAAAACAGCAGATGTTAGAATCTCTATGGATCCTAAATTTTGTGATCTAATCAAAATAACAATATAAAAATGCCATTTTCTTCAAGTTCTTTTTCTCCTACTGACTCTAGGCCCAGTAGACAAGCACACAGCTCACTATGAATAAAAAGAAAGTTAAACTAGTAAGTTTGCACATTTGGATCCCTCAAATAGTTATTATAGTAAATTTTATAAACTGGATTATGAAAGTATCTTGCTTTATAAGTCAACATAAGAAAAGTTTCTTACTTTAACTTTTAAAAGAATGCATTTCTTGAAGCTCACCTCTACCATGCAGAAGTCTACTTTTAAGAGTAAGGGTTGGCAGGGAGAGGGTGAATCAAACATTATCTATTCTGTCAGTCTAATCCACACCAAAAAGGTGGTCTGCTTTGGTTGACAACCTTTCTCCTGAGAAAAGGCAAGTTGGACTCTCTTAAACCCATGGACAGATATTACAAAACTTCAGAAACTACAACTTTTAGTCCTTCTTATTCAGAGATTTTCAACCAGTATGCTGGATGTAAAAATTTTTAAAACATGCAATACCTAACTATTTAGTCAGGGGCACTGACCTCTTTTCCCTTAGATTGTCAAATAAAATAAAAAAATATGACAACAGCCAACACAACAAGGGCTGCCCAGTGTGATGAATCAAATTATACCTTTTTTAATTTTTGTCATATAGGCCACAAATATATTTTTGGTGTGTTGTCAAATTTTAATTATTAGTTTACATGTGCCATGAGATGAAAAAGGTTGAAAATCGCTGCTCTAATTTGAAGAGCAGGCTATCTAATGGAGCCCCAGAACGTTTCGAGTTGCAGAGGTCTTAGATTCCTTCTACTTCATGCTCAACATTTTACTGAGGAGAAAAGCAATGCCAGGAGAAGTTAAAATAAATGCCCAAAGTCATACCACGTTTCCCAACTCTCAGACTAGTTTTTTAAATGACAGACCATTTTCTCTCAGTCAGTGTGAGATAAAACGGTACAAATTCTTCCCCAAAGTTGTTTTGGAAGAGAACAGGTTACTTTCACCTGACCCTGGGAAACAGCAGCCAAACTCAAGAACCATAATGTAGCACTTATTCAAGCACTAAGATACAGCCAGACAAGCTCTCAAAATACATGGATGGGAACAAAGACAGAATTCCTTAGGAATATATTTGTCATAATAGACAATAAAGGTAAAAAACTGGTTCTGTATATAAAATTTTGTTCTTTGAAACATGTCTTAGAAGTGCACTGACTGTAAAATCCAGATCATTATTAAATAGCCGGTGGGAATGACTACAGATCGTATTTTCCTTTGCTGTATTTAAAAACATGCCTCACATTTGAAAAGAGAGCCCAAACATTCTAACATATTATTATGAGAGGCAGATATAGGAAAAGACTCATTCTCTAACTGCTCTTCATCAGTTGTATGAGTCAGTAGAAATAGCAACAAATACAAAATTCTTCCTTCTTAAAAAGAATGGAGAGAAAAGAAAGAAAAATCAACTAACTAAAAACTTAAAATTTCTAATTAGATTTTTCACTCATTATTAAAATGGTCCAAACCAATTTACCCTTGAATGACACAGGGGTTTTTTTTCCAATAAATTCCGTATGTAAAATTTTATTCAGTCTTCAACTGAATGCTTTCACGTAACTAGAAATAAGACTAATTTACTTTTAAAAACTTCATTTGGAAAAGCATATGACACAAAATCTGGACTTTTGTTTGATTTTGGTAAAGTATTAACATTTACAAAAAATAAAATAAAATATGTACATCCTACAAATAGAGTATATGGATCCACTTGCAATAGTACTTCTAGGTTCCAAATTCAAAGGCCACTGGACTTGTAACTCAACAACACACTTCATCATTAAATGCATTTTATAATGTATCAAGGCAATCTCAAATGTAAAAATACAACAGGAAAACAATTATTTCAGCATGAATGTGGCATTCTGGGATAATTGTGCTTTGTTTCATTTAACACACTACAAGATATACCAGGCATATATATTACACAGGATGGGGCAAAAGTAGGTTTACAGTTGTTTGTATGAAATTAATATAATAATTAACAAACAATAATATAAGAATAAACTCTGTTTGGCATACTCACAACTGTAAATCTACTTTTGCCCCAGCCTGTATGTAGACATAATATGTAAGAAAACCATCCCATCTCTAAATCAAAGTGTAATAACACGTGAGTAATCCAGTAACTATCACTATGCTTAATTCTGAAGTACAGTATCACACTACTTGAAAGAGCTGCTATTTCATAGTTAACCAAATATCCGAATGTTTCTTAATAGAAGTATCATTAAAGTCTATTCATCTCAGATTCCTGAGTTTCAATTTATCAAAACCTTCCAAAGCCTAGAGTTGAAGTTTCATACAAACCCAAACACAAGCAGTCACACAGTCTTAGGTTATAAATACCTTATGTCTAAAGAATCCACATGGTCAATTTTTTGGTTTTGTTTTAATTATACTATCTTTAGAAAACCAAAGGTAAGTATAGAAAAAGGTTTGCCTTAGAAGCATAGGAACATGAGGCTAGATTCAAAACCCCTCATTACCAGTGTTGTACCAGATGCCTGGGATTAAAGGGGTGGAGTAGCTTTCAGAGGTGGGATTTTTTTTTCTAAAGGCTTCATTTTCCCAGACTGTTTGGGACATTTTGATAACATCTCTTTCTCTTTTTCAAAATGTCAGGCGTCTGTAAAGGAAAAGCGTTTCTATTGAGTGCTTCAGGATCTCTCGACTTTCACAGTACAATTAAACCCTTCTCTCGTCCAGAGAGACTGAACTGTGCTCAACCCTGGCACACAACAAAATCATTAAATCTAAGATGCTTCATTTGACAGATGCCTCATTAAATTCATCTCAAAGTTGAAGTAAGATATGCCTTTGAAAAGGGGGTGGAAGGCTGGAACACCTGTTAACACTAAGAAAGCTTTGAGAACTGCTGTCTCAAAGTCCACATAGAGCTTCACTCACGTGAAATAGAAGATATTAATAGTATGTGGCACATCTAAAATCTCCTGCCACTAGAGAAATGCCTGTGTGTATGTGTGTTTAACACTTCCCTGGTGACACAAACAGCATGGAAGGCTGAAGAATCAGGGCACGCACCACCAGCTGCTGAACAAAATTCCACAAATTCAACTCAACAAATGTTTAAACTAAAATGCCGAGTATTATGCTAGGCTTGGATCACATACGATGTCAATGAATGTTATGTTACCGATAAATCAAATTCAGGGTTCTAAAGAGAAAGAGAATAAAAAACAACAAAAACACCTTACACTTTAAAAATAATAATCTTTCAATAACCAATCACTTAAGGAGGTTGATTTAACAATCTTATAGCAACAAAAAGATACAAATTTCAATACAGAAACTTTACAAACTCATTTACACCCATCTCCTCTTCCTACAATTATTTCAATGAGCTCAAATACCCCATTTTAGGAATAACTATGAAATTCAGGGACAACAGCTAACTCTCTACCACTATATAACATATAAACTATAAAAACTGTACAACAACACAGTAATACCAATAAAGCAGTACTGATCACTAAAGTACAAATAACTCTGTTTTAAAATAGAAAACCTTTCATGATGGGTTTTTTTCCCCAAAACTTTTTAAGTACAGCTATGATTTAAAGGAACTGTATTGTCACACCCCTAGCCTCAAGTTATCCACTTTTGAGATGAAGTGTTAATTCTCTATAGCCAATTAAGATTTATAGTCTAAAAAATGAGGCATGCATGAATAAGAAAATAGAGAATTGTTAGGTAAACTTTATTTCGTATCACCTTAAATGCAAGTATGACTATTTGCAACCAGGATATTTATTTTAGAACATTTCAGTCTCTTTCTATCCTGTCTACTTATTTGCCAGTCTTGGTTCTTTATGTTTTTTAAAGGCAGCATGACAAAAATAGAACCCTCCAAATTTCACAACGAACACCACTTTGGACTAGAGGACAATATCACCTCATTACCAACAAAAATAGCATATTTTCTGAATGCTTTTAACCAAGTGAAAATTCAAGTGCAAATGAAATTCAGCATCGATTCATGGAAAGTGATATGAATTGCAAAACAGAATATCAAAGCTAATCTATTCTCAGCTCTGCCAAAGACTGAAAAACCACAAGCAAGAGTGGAACCTCTCTGTGCTTCAGTTTCTCCATCTGAAAAGAGGATTGACACAGACTCCTCCTTGATAATGTCTTTGCAAGGACAAATGAGATAATTTATGTGAAAGCCCTTTAAGATTTTTGAAGAAAATAAAACCCAACATGTTAATACACGTCATCAGACCAGCTACAAAAGAAAAGATCATGCACTTTACATAAAAATGACAAATATAAAAAACCAAGTTAAACCTTTTGTTCTTAAAATTAAAAGGACTGTTCAGACACACACTGGTGTCACATGTTCATACCACGTTACTCAATACTGCTGTAATTATAGTAATAAGAGACTGCTTGTCAATATTACAGCTTAATGCTGAACCACCCCTTCTTGGTTTGCATGTAGGAAACCATGTAAGGTTTGATCATTCCCAGAAGAGAAAAAAAGAAGATATACGAGAGGGGTAAGGAGATCATTCTCAGCAGTCCTAAGAAGTCACACATAAAAATATCTTGTCCAAGATTCACTAGGCACAGTGGCTGTGTTCTCCATTCCGTCAACTCCTTTCCTACCATTAAAATTTGAACTGAAATAGCTAGACTACTAAAGTATAAAAGGTGGTAGAAAGTAAAAACTATAAAAATATATAGTTTAATGCTGCACTTCATCAATGACTCAGACTCCAAAACACAAGCTCATGAGTTTTTTGAAGTCCATAAATTATGTTGAGAAACCTAAATTCTTGAATTTTTTTAACCTCAAATTACTCTAAGGCAAAATTTAAGATAGCTGATTTTGAATGGAAATTAAATGTTAACATACTTTCCATACTTAAGGCAAGTAACTTCAGGGAAAGCCATTTAAATGTTTTCATATTTTAAATCAACAACAACAAAAAGATTGCTTGGTAGGAGCAATAACAATTTTCAAAATAAATTTTCATTAACAACCTCGTCATGAGTACTTTTTGTCCAATACCTTCTAGTTCCTTAAGGACTGTCATTTCACTTTACCCAAATAAATATTTAAATATTCAAAGCAACCACAAATGGCTTTCAAAGCCTTTTAAAAATAACTTGAGTGGGATAATAAATACTAAAATTTAATTGAAAGGTGACCCTCAAGAGAATGAAAGTTCTCGGCCAAACTAGAACTTCTCAAAAAACACAGCTGACTAAATAAACTAGATAGACAGCACATAACATGCTCAATTTAAACATAGGAAGATATTCTAAAAGTTCAAAGATAACTTCCTACTCTATCCTTAATTCCAAGTACAAGTATAAACAAAAAGATATTCAGCAATAAATTCAAGAGTAAGTTACATGTTAAATTATAAAAGCAAATGTGGCATACAACACCCTCTTAGAGGGTGTCATCTAAAACAAACACTAATTCTCTTCTTCCTAAGGAAAAGAATTACTACCAAAATGTAACACTTTCCAGTTGTGTGTCCTACATTCCATTGCAACACAGGAGTAATTTCTAGGAATCTCCTCCAGCGTGGTGCAAACTTTTGCTGCATGTGCAGTCCTGACAATGTTCCCACACATAATAAGTGAGACCACCTAATAACAAGGCTCTTCTGTTTATCAACTTCCTTGCAAAAGTTCAAGTGGACTCATTTTTGCTCAATTTTGTTCTTTAGCAACTGATGTTTGGAATATTAATATAGGTTTAAAATAAGGTAAACTTTGTATATTAAAAAGGCAATTAGACATCTTTATAACAGCCAGGCATCTTCCTTCTAGACCCCTGTACACTGGCTTCATATTCTAGAACAGGTTGGATACTGTGTGTGGCTCCCTATTAGTTATTTTTTTTAAAAAATATATTTTATTGATTTTTTACAGAGAGGAAGGGAGAGAGATAGAGAGTCAGAAACATCGATGAGAGAGAAACATCGATCAGCTGCCTCCTGCACATCCTCCACTGGGATGTGCCCTCAACCCAGGTACATGCCCTTGACCGGAATCGAACCTGGGACCCTTCAGTCCGCAGGCCGACCCTCTATCCACTGAGCCAAACCGGTTTTGGCAACTATTAGTTATTTTTATGAGCGTATACAGAGAAGTATATATGTATTTATGGTGTATACAGAAACACAGTAAATAAGTTCAGAATGAAGTGACAATTACTGCTTTTCATGAACAAAACAAAAAGACCACAAAAATTCACCAGAAATATAACTTGTCACTTTTATACTTAGATGTTAAAAAAAATATTGTGTATCATTCACTTAAGAGTATTTTAGACACACCTGAAGAGACAATCTAGGGGAAATCCAAGATTAAAATTTCGTGACCCTGACACCCAAAAACTTCCCATTAACATTTATCATGACCAACATATCTACTAGTAATCATGAGGAAAACAAGAGAGCAGAGCTCTTCCCATATAAAATATGTTCAATAATGTTTACTATATTCCATATATATTAGTTTGTTTATATGGGTATTTATCATTCTCAAGTTAATAAAATATTCTCATGATAAGTGTGAGTACCATTTAATGCTTTTGTAATTTTGCATAGTAGATGAGCTATAGGAGAAAAGGATATAACTGTCACTCCTACATAACAAATAAAGCCACCTATTTTCCAGGCCCCATAAACTTTAAAGGTACGTCATCCAGTTGGGATCTTATCTTCAGAAACAGCAAATACTATTATATTGTGACATGGTTTTCTTTATAAGGCAAAAATCTATCAGAAATCCACTTAAATTACAGAAAAACTTCAATGAAATTCAGAGGAACATAACAGGAATGTTACCGGTCGTGCATACTTCAATGTGGGATAAAGATTTCTTTCTTCATTCAAACTGACTGAACTGACACAAGTTGGACTAGAAATAATTAAATAGCACAAATGGCTACTGATTAGTTACAAGTCTGATTATTTTTCCACAACCTAGAATAACAAAGTTGGGGAAGATTTAACTTTCCTGATTTAATATTGTTATGCTAACTTTTTAAAATTCCTTATCACTAAGAACATAATTAATTCTTCAAACCATAAGGAGAAAAGGATGCAAACAACTTATAATGCTCAAATATAACAACCAGGATCTATGGCTCCCTAATTTATTACTGGTCAAGTCTTTAACCAAAGGAGAAATATTAGTCACCCTTAGTCAAGAATTTGATATGTCAATTATATCTCAATAAAGCTGGAATAAGTAAAGAGTAGAATATTTTAAAAAAATTTAACCTAGAACTGAAAAAAGAACGAGGAGGATTTTAGAGATATTAGCCACTTAAAGTCTTACTCTAATCTCAATTGCAAATCACAATGCAATGGTCAGTTCTGGCTATAAAGGTTGTAAAAAAGAAATGAAGGAAATAGGAAATAAATAGACAAAATTGTTTTTGATGCAAGAATCAAACTTGCAGAGGAAACTGTAATAAAGCATAAAAGCACTGGGGGGGAGTATCACTAAAAGGATCCCATCTGTGAAGTTTCTAAGGAGGACTAAGTGGGCACAGAAACACGGCAGAGAGCTGAACGTGCACCAGTTGACAAGTAAGGAGCTCCTGGGGGGTCTATGACGCCTAAAATGGCCAACAGCGGCCAGTCAATGTAGAGAGAGTGTATTCAAGCATTTCTGTTGGCCATTTTCCTCTATCGGTATTAAATGCACGTGACAGTTTACCTGAAATCCCAAACTGCCACAAAACCCAACAGGTTCACTGTTACATGTACTACCGCCCCTGTCAGGAGTCTCCGCTTGCAGCACTTCCTGGTGGCCCTGCCACCTCCTCCACAGGGCTTCCCAACCTCGGAGCCCTCAGATTGGCCAAACCCGCGCACTGAACAATTGCTCAACTGAGTATTACACAGATTACCACCGTGAACGCTGTAAAGAAATAACAAAGAGCGCCGAGGACCAGCGTGTACTGGCCAACAGACACCGACTTGACTCCTTTTTCGGGACCTGAAAGTGTTGCCACCCCACACATCCAAGTGCAGGTGGTTTCCTTACCTGCATAGAAGCGAATGAGGCAGCCAATCTCCGAGTCCATACCTTCCTCCTGCACCCTCCACAACTCCCCAAATCCCAGTTGAAAGAGGTAGTCATTTTGGATCTGCAATGGCTTCTCGTCCGCCTCCAGGCGCCGGGTGGTCTCTCCGTGGAACTGCACGTAAAGGGTGGGCAGTGCAGGCGCCTTCTCAGCGATCGCCCCGGTCCCACCCGGGATCGCCTGGGGGAGGCCAGAGGCCACGGCTGCTGCCGCCTTTTCCTCCCTAGGAGGATCGCAGGTGGCCCCGTCAAGGCAGTCGACGGCTCTCGGGGCTTTTGGCTGCAGCAGAGGCGGGGAGGCCATCGGGGAAGGCGGCCGGGCATCCGCTCCGGGCCGGGTGGGTGCAGCGTGGTCCGGCGGGCAGGACTGGCCCGGAGCTCCCGCTGGGGCTGGAGCCGGGTCGGCCTCGAGCTCCTCGGACGACGACGAGGAGCCGCCGCCGCTGCTGTAGGGGTCCAGCCGGTCGGACACGCTCTCGGCGCTGGGGCTCAGGCTGAAGCTCTCCGTGTCGGAGACCGGGCCCGCGACCGCGCCGTCCAAGGGCCGCGGGGTGCTGGGCTCGCCGGGGCTGGAATCCGAGAGCGCGGGGCTGACACGGGAGGTGCAGTGCGTCCACCCCCTCGGACCGCGGGGCAGCGGCAGGTCGGCAGGAGGCGCGCGCGGCGGGGCCCCGACGGCAGCCGGCCCGCTCTTCCCCGGGGGTGGCCCCAGGTCCCGCGGCTCGACGGGCTCGTTCCGGGGGCCGACGTCGGGGGGTCCCTTGCCCAGCACCTTGACCACGCCGCCGCCTTTGTGGCCCACCTGCAGCAGGCGGGCGGCCACCTCGCCAGCCGTGGTGTCCAGCGTGCAGAGCACGGGGCGCAGGTAGGTCGAGGCCGAGTGGCGGTCGAAGACATGCACGCAGCCCCGCTGCAGCTGCTGCCTCACCCAGTCCCGGTCCGATGGCTGCAGCTGCAGCATCTGCCGGTGCTTCAGGAGCAGCGTCTTCCTGTCCAGGCTCCGGGTGCACAGCGACGCCGAGGCCGAGCAGGAGGCGGAGAGGCCGGCGGCGCCGGGGGAGTGCGAGGCGGCGGCGGCCGAGGACGACAACGATGAGGACGAGGACGACGAGGCGGCGGCGGTCGCGGACAGATTTCTCTTTAGCCGCCCTCTCCTTAGCAGGAGGGAGTTGGCGCCGCTGCCGGCCCCAGACCCCGGGGCAGCCCCGCCAGCGTTGGGCTGGGGCGCGCCGCGCCGCCTCCGGCGACCCGTGCCTCCCGCTCTGCCCGGCAACGGCCCGGGCTGCGCCTCGCCGGGGGCCTCCTCCCGCGCCCCGCCGCTCGGGGCCGCCCGGGTCGGAGCGGGCTCCGGGCTCCGGACGCCCCCGGCCGCCGCCAGAGCTGCCGCTGCCGCCGCCGCCTCTGCCGCCGCCACCGCAGCCGGAGCCCGGTCCTCTCTGCTTGTCTCTGGCAGTCGCTGCGCCGTAGCCGCGGCGGCGGGCTCCATTGCAGTGGGGCTTCGCGCTTCCCCCCCAGCCCGGGAGGCAGCGGGCGGAGAGGGAGGCGGGGAGGCCAAGGTGGGAGACGGCGGCGCGGGGAGAAGGGAGAAGCCAATGGCGATCGGCGCGGCCGTTCCAGGGGATTATGTGGCAATTCGGAGCATTCCGTCGGTGTCTCGGTGTTCCATCCCGCGCGCCCGCCTCGCCGCCACCGCCCCCCCACTCACGCCCTCCCCACCCGGCTCGCGGGCTCCCGCGCACAGGACCCGCCTTCTCCCCACCTCCCGCTGACTAACCAGCCGCGAACCTAGGCTCATTGAATATTAATCACGCGCCCGGAGCGGGAAGGCGGGAGTTGGGCCGGGCGGGCGCTCCACGTGAGCTTCATGAATATGCATCACTAGCATGACGGCATTCCCGGGAGGAGTGGGGAGAGTTGGGGAACGCAGGCGAGGCGGGGCTTCAGAGTAAACAAACCTGACGCGTGCGTACGCGGGCGGGGCAGGGGCAGTTTCCCGGGAGGTCCCAGTGCCGAGGGAGTGGCCGAGGAGAGGCGTGCGTTGCATCCTGGGATTTGTAGTGCCAGTGAAGGGACGGAGGTGCCCAGCGGAAACGGACGGACTACAAGTCCCAGAGATCCTTACACTTTGCCCCTCCTTACCGCCCGCTGCTGGCCATTGACAGTGGGTAGTGTGCCCTCTGCTGTTGAACTCTGTGCCCGGGAATGTTCTTGTTCATTAATTTGTACACAACCCTCCCGCTCCTGTTCCCGCTCCCCAGAAGACTTTCATTTTCCTACTAATTGAAAATAAGGGCTTTGAGAGACTCTAAATGGTACAAAGGTCCCGAGTGTTAGGTCCTCACCTCCACCCATTGTGTGAGATACAAATACACAAACTAAGCCAAACTCAGGTTTTCCCCACTTTTTCAAGGCCAGGGAAGACAATGTCTGGTTATTCTAACTTGGATAATTGTTAAATGTGCTTGGTGGAAATGATGCAATCCCGAGCCAATCCTCTCCTATGCCTATACCTGAAAAGGAGAAAAGGCCTACGTCAGGAGTCTCAATTTGTTTCCCTTCCATCTTCAAGTTTGGAATAAATGACATGGAAAGCAGTGAGTGTGTCTGTATATTAACTACCATATATCTGCTTTCTAAAGTTATATTGCTTTAGCTAATGTAACAAACTCAAGGAAAGTTCGTTTTAATTATAAATACTATCACCATTATCCCAGTGTCCATTAGCATCCTAAGAAATTATAAACAATATGGAGTTTCCTCAAAAAATTAAATATGGAACTGCCTTATGACCTGGGATTCCACTTCTGGGTATATATCTGAAGAAATTCAAAACAATAATTTTTTCTTTTTTTGAATGGGAGGGAGGGGGGAGAGAGAAACATCAATGTGAGAGAGAATGGGTTACCTCCTCGCACACACCCAGACTCCAGCCAAAATCAGGCCTGCAACCCAGATACATGCCCTTCACAGGGAATCTGACCTGGACCCTTTGGGTCCGAGAGGCAACAGTCCAACCACTGAGCCAAACCAGCCAGGGCCAAAACACGAATTTAAAAGAATAGATGCACTCCTATGTTCATTGCAGTTATTTACAATAGCCAAGATATGGAAGCAACTCAAGTGCCCATCAATAGATGAGTGGATTTTACAAGTTGTGGTACATATATGCAATGCAATATTACTCAGCCATAACTAAAGAATGGCGTCTTCCCATTTGTGACAGCATGGAGGGACCTAGAGGGTATTATGTTAAGTGAAATAAGTCAGTCAGAGAAAGACAAATACCATATGATTTCACTTTTATGTGGACGCTAAAGAAAAAAATAAATGAACAAACAAAATTGAAACATATTCACAGATACAGAGACCTGACCTGTGGTTGCCAGAGGAGTGGGGGGGTAAAAGTGATGAAGGGATTAAGAAGTATAGATTGGTAGTTGCAAAATAGTCATGGGGATATAAAAGTACAGCATAGGGAATATAGTCAATAATATTGTAATAACTATGTATGGTGTCAGGTTGGTGCTAGAATTTCAGGGAGAACACTTTGTAAAGTATATGATTGTCTGACCACAAAAAGAAATTATAGTACTATACTTAATCTAGCTCTGGTTCTTGTCATTTAGCATTACACAGTCACCTAGCCTTTTTATCGGCCAGGAATTTTGTTCACTCTTTGAAGTTATTTATAACCAAAACACCTCCTCCAAGGGGAAAATTTTTAAAGAAAAAGCATTGCTCAGAGAATTTAGAATCCAAAATATAGGAAGGGGGCAGGGATGGTATAAGGAATTATTAAATTGGGAGGAGGAAGGGGCTAATGTAGCAACTATTGCATGCATAGTGTTCATAATCTGAAAGATGCTATATTCCCTTTTACTCAGAATAATGAAAATTGGAGTTGGGTGGAAAGAAGAGCAAGGATCCACAGTGTGACTCCTACCTTGTTCCACCTCCAAACCTTCCATAAAGTTACTCAACTTGAAGGTGAGAGGAGAGACAGAAAGAAAATGAGAGTTCATAAATAGACAGTGCCCTTAACACCAGATCAACTGGAATCTGGTAGTTGAGATAATACATTGATAGGGCCATGAAACTTGTACTTGGAGTTTACTAGTATTGTAAAATGTCATTCAGACCATCTGAGCCAGCACACACTATACTGAATAAGAAAAGGACTTCAGTACAGGATAAATATTTTCCAGACACCCATGAAATAGCTTCTTCTACTTTAAAGTAGAGTGGGGAATAGACCAATATCCTGAAACCACGTGACTCCTGAATGACACCCCCCCACACCCAACCTTTAAAGTGCTGCAAATGTACAGTCATCTAATATCACATTTCTGACTAGCCACGCTTTTCAAAGAATCACCTCTTAAAATGCTAAAAGATAATCCTGAAAAGAAAAAACAGATGTAAAAGTTGCAAACCTGGATGCCAACTTGTTAAAATATTTTAACAGTTAAGTATAGAAAAAGAGAACATAATTTTCAATTTACTGCCACAGTTTATTTTATTCTGTGTGACTTATTACTGACTTGCTGTGTTTTGCATCTAGGTTAACCCTGTTTGCATCCTTAGATCCAAGATAAAAGAAACTATCTTTGGAATTTTTTTTCTAATATAAGTAGTTGGAATTTTAATGGAGGCATGAATTGATAGCTGGGATGCCTTCCGTCTGTTAAGGACTCAGCTGTGTCCAGAAATAAACTTAGAAAGATGCAATATACAATGTAATACATTTAGTTAGTACATTATGAACAGGAATCTAATTATAGTTTCACATTTTTATATCCCTTGAGCTACTAGTGGTTTACCATGACTAAATTGCTCACTACTTACTCATTCTTTTTTTACTAGGAGGGATCCATTTAGCAAATTACTGCTCTGGTGCACGAAATGAGCCCCAGGTGGCCAAACTGATTTCATATGTTTCCTGCCCAGTGGCAGGATGAGACCTCCTGAGCTCGCTAAAGCCTTACCCCGCCCTTCTAAGAACGCTTCCAGAGCCTAGATTAACCCTTTGAGTGCCAACCAATATCCTAGGAACTATGCTAAAATTGCCAAGGCATTTTTGCTGATTTTACAGCAGTTTAGAAAAAAATATATATGAAAATTAGGCAGATAAATGCCAGTGGTCAATTTTAGAACTACAAACATTCGGCATCATAAGTAATCTGCACTTAGGTGCCATCTGTCACTAAAGAGTGAACTACTAGCATCTAATAGTGACACTGCTGGAGGAGCTCCATAGCGCTCTGGGGCACTTTTGGGGAAAGACAGGTGGAGTGCAACATTACTACCTTAGGTAGTCCATTTTATAGATACAGTTTGACAGCTTTTCAGATTTTAATGTACCCTTTTAATCCCATAATCCTTTGTTTTTTATTATTTCTCACATCCTGCCTCATAGAAATAAACTTGTGTTGAAGGTCACGACAATGAAGTATTAGATCGCATGAAGACCATGGAATCCCAGTACTTCTGGTAACAATGTAAATTACCTGGAACTTATGTGTCAGCATCATTTACCCCCACTAAAGAGAATGAACAAAAATGCCTGCACTAAGAAAGCTTATATATAGGCACTGCCATTTTCTTTTCATCTTTAGTTAAAATTTACCTATTCTCTTCTTTTGTATACACAGTTCTTGTTTTAGGCAAATGGGAATTATGAAAACTTAGATATATAAATTATATTAAGGTATGAATATTTCTTCCCAGGCTATTCTTCATTCTTTCTCTTCTATCTGACTTTATCATACAATTGCTTTAAATACTGGGTTCCTAAATTATTACTACATTTAAAATACATTAATTTTTAAAAATTGATGTATACCCAGCTTTTTAGAAACACATTTTGGGTTCTAACAAGTGCCTAATACCTCTTTCCATCCAGATTCATATCTAACATAAATCCTTCCTACATCACTCAAAGCATTTTCCCTGAATCTTCTGTGACTAAAAATAGAAATGTATCCTCGAGTCCCTATACTTATAATCATTAATTATACCCTGAATAAGTATCGTTGTATTCTCTTTTTTGCCCCAAAATAGATTATAGGAGACACAGTCAATCCCTAGAAATCTTGCCCTTTTCTCTTCTACTTCCCATGACATCTGCTGGTCTGTACTTCTAGATACGTGGTATTCACTTCTTAGGGCTGCTATAACAAAGTACCATGAACTGAGTAGCTCAAAACAACAGGAAATGTATTCTTTCACAGGTCTAGAGACTGGAAGTCCAAAAAAATCCAGGTGTTGGCAGGATCATGCTCCCTCTGAGGACTGGTGCGGGTGGTGAGAGTGGTGAAGGTGGAGCCTTTCTTGCCTCAAACAGCTTCTGGCAGTGGCCAGCATTCCTTGGCTCAGAGCTGCATCACTGTAATCCCTGTCTTCTGGTATCTGTCCTCGCATGGTTTTCTTCCGTGTCTCTGTACCCAGATATCCCCCTTCTTGTAAGCATACCAGTCACTGGAACAGGGTCCTCTAATGCCGTATGATCTCATCTTCACTTGGATCTACAAAGACCCTACTTCCAAATAAGCTCACATTCTGAGGGTCCAGGCAGATGTGAATTTTCAGAGGACATTCCAATACACGAGGTGTTTTGGACTGCTTCTCAGGAGTGAGAATCTGAAATTTACCAGACTTCTATGTTTCAGCCATTAGTAAAATTCTCTCCTGGCCTCCCCCACCCCCAAATTGGTGACCAAACTAGGTTTATTAACTTTTTACTCATTTGTTTAAGTATTTATTCTCTGTTATATGTCAGTCACTATGCGAGGAACTGCATATATGATAGTGAGATAAAACAGTTGTAAGCATTGTCCTCAAAAATATTTTTAAACTATAAATATCATGAAAAATACTATTAGAGAAAGTGCTTTTTAACACACAAAAATGTAGAAAAGACAAGTCTTAGCACCAAAGGTAGTCCCTTAACGTTATAAAAAACTCCTTGCTATTGTCCTTTCTTTTTTTCTCACGTTACCACAGATGAAGAAAAACACCATCCCAAACTAGTACCAGATCTCAGACAGACATTTTGGAATCACAGGACAAGATTTTACAAAGAGTTGCTGTCTCCAATGCTCTTCCATTCAATGGTTATGATAAATACAGAGCTGCGACTTTCAAGAGCTTAACAATTTACAACCATCTGTTGCCATATGGATTGAAATATTACAAAAAGTGGCCACTGCCCCAGTGCCATAGCATGTGCATCATCTTATACCTGTGTGATAACAATGAGGCATCAGGAAAATAAAGCAGAAGGGCTCATATGAACATCAGATGTAATGATGGTGACAGTGACAATAACATTCTTAGTCTTCTGCACGTCCAATAGTTAAAAGGTGGCTCTGGCCCGGTTGGCGTGGCTCAGTGGTTGAGCATCGACCTATGAACCAGGAGGTCAAGGTTCAATTCCCAGTCAGGGCACATGCCCAGGCTGGGGCTCAATCCCCAGTAGGAGGTGTGCAGGAGGCAGCCAATCAATGATTCTCTCTCATCATTGATGTTTCTCTCTCTCTCTCTCTCCCTCTCCCTTCCTCTCTGAAATAAAAATATATTTAAAAAAAAATTTTAAAGGTGACTCTGTGTAATATTTTGGGGGAGTTTAATAATATACAACGTTGGAAGTCAGAAGTTGTCATTCTAGTCTTGGTATTACACTAGTTAAGTATGACCTTGGGAAGATATTAAACCTCAAGGAGGCTTCAGTTATTAATTTATGAAATGAAGGGATTGAACTAGGTAGTGTCTCTAAAATCCCTTCCAGCTCAAAACATTTTTTTCTGATTCTGGCTAAAAACAAATGGTCTAATTTGGAATATTGGCAAATGTTTTTGTCAGTCACAAAAGAGACTTTCACATTTATATGCTATTAATTTGAAATAAAAAAGCTTTTAAGACTGCTTCTTGCCATTTAAAAGAATGTTGAATGCATTTAAAGTAACAGCAGGTTTATTCTGACATTTAAGAACACTGCTGGGTTTTCAGTCCTTTGCAATATGAATTTGTCATGAATAGGAACCAATCCATAACAGCAAGATCCACAGCTTCAGATTCCCAAACTCCAGGGTCTTTATCAGTTTTCCCTTTTATGGTCACAGATGGGTAGAAATCTCATTAGCACAGGGTAAGGTCACAGAAACTAGAATACCAGCCCCAGTGAGCACATGTGCACCAGGAGACGTGGACCGGCACATTGACAGCAGCCACAGTTCACATACCAAAACCTGGAATCCACCCAAATATCCATCAACAGCAGAATGGACACATAAGGGGTAGCATATTCCTAGGTTGAAATATCAACTGGCAACAAAAAAAGGAATAAATGATTACAATGCTAGACAAGCATGTTTAGTAAAAGAAGCCAGACACATGATTCCATTTATATCAAGTTCAGGAACAAGCCAAATTAATCTGCATTTTTGGGGGGATGCAATTTAGGTGGTAAAGCTGAAATGAAAAGAAAAGGAAGCAAATTACACAAACCAACTTGGCAGAAGAGAGTGAGTTGTGACTGGGAAAGGAGATATGGGGGCCTCTGGGGCACTGACAGCAGTCTGTGTTTTGACCAAGGTGGTTACCTGGGTCTCTGTTTTAAAAATAATGTACATTTGTATTTTATACACTTTCCTGTTTGTGTTATGCATCATAACAAAGGGGATTTTTTTTTAAAAGATCAACTGTATGGTTTTGTACAATCTGAACACACTATGTTTTGTCAATAAACTTACGTTGTTTCCCGCCACTTGTTTAATTCACTTAGAATTCTATTTATCATTTAAAACAATTGCTAAATTGTGTATTCTAATGTAATTTAAGAGAGAACTTTAAACATTACCTTCAAGCTAAGAGTTCATTGTAGAAAGTTTTGACAATATTGAAAACGCTAAAGATGCAAAAATGAACAAAAAAAATCTAATAACCCAGAGTTATTGTCATATTTCCTCCCAGATATTTTCTATGCATTTTAATGTAGTAGAGAGCATAATGTATTTACAATTTTCTATTCTGCCTTTCTCTCTCAAAACTATGCTTTAAACACTTTCCCATGTTATTACAAAACTTACCATAAACATAATTTTAAATCTCTAGATGAAAATGCGTCATTTGAGAGAACCATAATTTATTTAAACTCTCCATAGCATGTGAATTAATGATCAGGTAGGATGCTATGCTGGCCCTCCGTGTTTGATGCTATTTTTTGTACTATCTATTTGTGGTAATAAGAATATGGTTATAGCCCATATTGCTACAGTCATCTTTCCTTATCTCCCCATCCTGCAACCACAATTTAGCAACACTTAAATCAGGCAGTGTCTGAGGTCCTTTTTAGATCAGCTTATGAGGAAGTGAAAATGAGAAAACATTACCAAATGCCTCTAACATGCTAGGGTAAGGTGGCCAAATTTAGCAAATAAACATACAGGGCACCTAGTAATTAAACTATTCGAAATGTTTATATGAAGAAAAAAAATCACGTGTGGGTAGCATATTTTGTTGCCATGTTGATATTTCAACCTAGGACTATGCTACCTCTGAGATTTGAATTTAACCAGGTGTCCTGTATTTTATGTGGCAGCCCCATCCCGGAGCACTGCCACACTTGTCATATATATTTTCTACCTTAATCCCTTTGACCCTTTGAGAGTTAAATTCCCATTGTAAAGAGGAGCTCAGAAAGGTTCAGCATCTTTTCTAAGGCTGCACAGCTTGAAAGGGGCAAAGCAAGGGTAGAAACCCAAACTGTCTGACACCAAAATTAGGGCTCCAAATTTTGTAGCCTACCCGCTGGTGCTTGAGTTATAGGGACCCAATTCTCCCTCAGTGAGAGAGGGTGTTTCTGGTCTTCATTTGCTGCCATTATTTCTTTTTAGAAATTTGCTCATCGCTCCTAAGTATTGTTATGTTAAAAACAAACACTAATTTAAACAACATGATTACTACACCCTGGTGGCAGGACATGATTTGAAAACAAGGCCCAGGAAAAGGGGCTTTTTGTTGACCCAGAGCAACAAGAGTGGGCTCTGACATTCACTCCCCCACCCCTTCTCCCATCATGCATTCTGATCCCAGTCAAATGAGATCATTTTACCTTAATTGCTCCTAGAAACCCCAAGAGTATTTGAGTGTTTGTTTTCTGATGTGCTTTTTATTTTATTTTTTTTTTCATATTTCTGATTAAATAAATAACATAAAGGGCGAGCCTTCCAGAACTGGCTCCTCTGGAGTCTGGGAGGAAGCAGGACCACAGTGCAAGTTATCTTCATCTTCTCCTCCTTAAGCATATCCCAGTTCACTGCATGGCACTAGCCAGAATGGTCTCTCTTGCTTCTCCTCGTTGATCCTTTAGCCTACTGCTTCCTTTCCCCCCACACAGATTCTTTCCAGACAAGCCATTTGGCACAGAGATTGACTACCTCTCTTGAGCAGAAGGTGAAACTTCCCTATGCCCTGAAATAAGGAGGTGCCAGAGGGAGCAGTGTTGGAGGGAAGTGGGTGTCAGAGGGGAGTGGGTGATGGAGGGGAGTGGGTGTCAGAGGGGAGTGGGTATCAGAGGGGAGTGGGTGTCAGAGGGGTATAGGTGATAGAGGGAAATGGGTGTCAGAGGGGAGTGGGTGATAGAGGGGAGTGGGTGTCAGAGGTGGTGGGTGATAGAGGGGAGCGGGTGTCGGAGGGGAGTGGGTGATAGAGGGGAGCGGGTGTCAGAGGGGAGTGGGTGATAGAGGGGAGTGGGTGATGGAGGAGAGTGGGTGTCAGAGGGGAGTGGGTGTCAGAGGGGAGTGGCTGTCAGAGGGGTGTGGGAGATGGAGGGGAGTAGGTTTTGAAGGGGTGTGGGAGGGTGGGTATAGGAGGGTGCAGGTGTGGGAGGCAAGTGGGTATTGAAGGCAAGTGGGTGTTGGAGGCGAGTGCGTGCGGGATATGGAGCTAAAACAGGAAAAGATGACCAAGAGCCAAGCCCTGGCTATGCTCCTGAGATGCCCATGGATGTGGCTCCATGAAAGGCCCAGGTGAGGTACATGGTAGAGCTTTGAAGACTCCACGGTGCCACCCACGAGGCCCTCAGTCCTCACTCCAGGAAAACATTATCTGGCCAATGGCGTCTAGCTCTGAACCAAAGAGGGTCAGCGGTTCTCTCTTCCGCACAGAGGGAAGCAGGTGTCAGACTCACACCAGAATGTGGCAGCAACTAGCAGCCACACTTCCCCTTCTGAAGCCCTGAGAACCCCATCAGCCCCCAAAGCAACTCAGAGCCCTGGCATCCTGGCCAAGCTGGCACATTTGCCAAGTTCAACCAACAGGCAGACAAATAAGATAGTTGGCCAGGAAACAGATGGCAACTCCAACATGAGCTTATTAATTAATGTCTCAGAGAAGAAGGTGAACAAGACAACAGCAAGGATTCCCTCAGCTAAACTTGAGACAGGCTTCTTCCTCCCTGGAGGCCCTGAACTTCTTTTACTTAAAGCATTTTCTCTAGAAAACTCATTACTGCCTATTCTCTACCTGCTCTGGGATGTAATTTGTTAAGCCTCTTGCCAGTTTAATAACCCAAAAATGTCTTTCTCAAGGGTCTAGGAGCCACCTCTTTGAAATGTCATCATTAAAGAAGATAGGGGCCTATCTCCCAGTTGCTGTGGGAGATGAGGAGCCTAATTTCAGTGGGTGTCTTGATCCAAGTTGCAAAGCGACCTCCTATCATAAAAATATGAATTTATTTTTCCTTTGGATAAAGTCAAGTAACTAACACAGAGGGCATAACATTCCCCAGTACTTTTCCCCTTGCTCACCCAGCCTTTAAAAGCCCTGCTGTACCCCAGTGCAAGTGGCTCAGACTAAGTCCCAGTCTGTCTCTGCTTGTTGCTATAGCCTTAAGTAAAGTCTGCTTTGCCTGTTTAACTTTGGTGCATCTTTGCTTTGGAAGGAAGAATCTACTTTCTGATAATTTCCTAACTTTTAAACAAGGTATAATTTTGCATCATGCTTGTAAATTAGAATTGCCATAGAACAAAATTGGACATAGATTCAAAGCTGCAAACATGGACGCTTCAGAGATGTGACTTGAGAAGAAAGGCTTTCCTTCCCCCAAAACACCTCCACAGCTTCTCCACCTAGCTTACCTTGAAATGACCACATTCAGACAAAGTAATAGAATGAGTACCAAGGTATTTGAAGGAGACAGAAAGAGTTCACCACTCCTAGGCCAAAATTAAAATGCTGGGGAACATTATACAAAATAATAATCCTATCTAATAATAGACAAACATGGTAATTAACCATACCTCCGACATGCTTTCCATTGGCTAATCAGGGCGATATGCAAATTAACTGCCAAACAAGATGGCGGTCAGCAGCCAGGCAGCTGAAGCAAACAGGAGGCTTGCTTGCTCCAGTGATGGAGGAAGCCAAGGTTCCCCGCCTGCCGCCGCCCAGCTCCGAGCTGCACTCTAAGCAACTATGTTGCAATTATAGAAGCTAAACAATCCCCAGAAACCTGCTTTCAGCCAGCTGGCCCTCAGAGCTGGAGTTGCAACAGTGTTTCAATTATAGAAGCTAAACAAAGCCCAGATACCTGCTTTCAGCAGCCGAGGTCTCAGAGCTGGAGCCGAGCCTCAGAGCTAAAGCCAGCTCTCAGCTCCAGTGACAGCCATAGAAGGTAAATAAATCCCAGAATAAAAAAAAAAGAAAAAAAGGAGAGGTTGGGAGCTTCAGTCACCCGCCAGCCTGAAAACGACCCTCAGCCCCTCACCCAGACTGGCCAGGCACCCCATTGGGGACCCCCACCCTGAAGGGGGTGTGACCAGCTGAAAACAGCCATCATCCCCTCACCCAGGCTGGCCAGGCACCCAAGCGGGACCTCCACCCCGATCCGGATCACCCTTCAGGGCAAACCAGCTGGCCCCCACCAGTGCACCAGGCCTCTATCCTATATAGTAACAGGGTAATATGCAAACTGACCCTAACAGCAGAAGGACTGGTCACTATGACACACACTGACCACCAGGGGGCAGACGCTCAATGCAAGAGCTGCCCTCTGGTGGTCAGGGCACTCTCACATGGGAGGAGCTCTGCTCAGCCACAAGCCAGGCTGATGGCTGCCAGTACAGCGGTGGTGGTGGGAGCCTCTCCTGCCTCCTCAGCAGTGCTAAGGATGTCCGACTGCAGTTTAGGCCTGCTCCCCGCTGACAAATGGACATCCCCCGAGGGCTGCCGGGCTGCCGGAGGGATGTCTGATTGCCATCTTAGGCCCAACACCCGGGGAGCGGGCCTAAGCCAGCAGGTGGTCATCCCCTGAGGGGTCCCAGACTGCAAGAGGGCACAGGCCGGGCTGAGGGACACCCCTCCCCCCCGAGTGCACAAATTTTTGTGCACTGGGCCTCTAGTCCTAACTAATAAAAGGCTAATATGCAAATTGACCAAACAGAGGAATGACCTGTTGCTATTACACAAATTGACCACCAGGGGGCAGATGCTCAACGCAGGAGCTGCCCCCTGGAGGTCAGTGCGCTCCCACAGGGGGAGCGCTGCTCAGCCAGAAGACAGGTTCACGGCTGGTGAGCGCAGCGGTGGTAGCAGAGCCTCTCCCACTTCCACAGCAGTGCAGGACCCCTCGGGGGATGTCTGACTGTTGGCTTAGGGAGCAGGCCTAAGCCAGCAGTTGGTCATCCCCTGAGGGGTCCCAGACTGTGAGAGGGTGCAGGCCGGGCTGAGGAAACCCCCCCCCCCGGTGCACAAATGTTGTGCACCAGGCCTCTAGTAATAATAATAATAATAACAATAATTTGAGATGGATCTTAGATCTAAATGTGAAAGATAAAATTATGAAACTTCTGAAAATGACCTGGGGACAGATAAAGGTCTTAAGACACAAAAGCTCTAACATAAAAAAAGAATGGTAAATGGGATTTCTTTCACAATGAGAACTCTGTTCATCCAAAGACATCATTAAGAGAGTGAAAATGTAAGCCACAGACCACAAAGAGACAAAGGGTCTATCTTTAGAATCAGTAAGAAAAATGCAATTCATTAAAAAATAACAGGCAAAACCATCAAACACTTACGAAGGCACTTCACAAAAGAAGATACCAAAAATCCAGCTAGCATGTGAAAAGGTGCTCACCATCATAACTCATCAGAAACATGCAAATTAAAACTACATAAGATACCACTATATACCTTAGAAAGACTCAAATTAAGAGTGACAACACCAAGTGATGGAAAAATTATAGGGCAACTGGAATTCTCCCACATTCCACTATGGAAAACTGTTCGACAATATCTATTATCCTAAAGATACGCCATATTCCACTCCCAGGCATGGTCGCCAAGAGAAATAAATGAATATGTCTGCCAAGAGATAAGTACAAAAATACAAATCTGCATTTCATCTTCATTCATAAATAGCCCAAAATGGGAAACAACCCAAATATCCATCAATGGGAGAGGGGATAAATAGTGGCATATAATTATACAATGGAATACTATACAACAATCAATAGGACACAGTATTGAAACATGCAGTACCATGGGTAAATATTAAAGGCATTATTTTGATGAGAAGACACAAAAGGGCACAGAGTATGTGACTCTGTATATATGAATGAAGTTTAAGATAGCCCAAACTAATATAAAATGATACAAGCCAGTCACAGAAAAGACAAATACCGTATGATTTCACTTATATAAGGTACCTAGAATAGACAAATTTATAAAGACAAAGTAGAATTGTGGTTGGCAAGGACTGGAGGGAAGGGGAAATAGGGAGTTGTTGTTTAATGAGTAGATAGTTTTGAGTTTTGCAAGATGAAAAGAGTTCTAGAAATTGGTTCACAAAAATGTGAATATATTTAACATTTAAAAAACGGTTAAGATGGTAAATTTTATGTTATGAATACTTTAGCACATTTTGTAGAAAAGAATAGACAAGACAAATCCGATGGAAGTCAGAATAGAAGTTAGCCTTGGCCTGGGCAATGAGAAGAGGAGGCTTCTGGGCTTCTGGTTAATATTCTATTTTTTTTTTTTAAACAGAATATGATTATATTTAATGCACAAGTTTGATACAACCAAAAAGTAAAACAGCAGAGTAAAATAGTAACAAAAAACATGGTATATCATTTGCAATGCATGAGAAATGGTTAACATCTTTAGTTATAAACAAGCTCTTAAAATCCAGTGACACTATAATAATGCAAGGAAGCTGGAAAAATGAAATGAAAAAGTACAAGTGATGATTAAGCAGTGAGCATATATGATTTTGCGGAGCAGTGATGAAGAATAACTTCTCTGCAGTGTCAGTGAGCAGAATAAAGACAATGACACCTAATAGTCTACAGCTTTGAACAGTGTTGTGCAGTTTGAAGTCTCAAACAGGGGGAGGCAGAATAAAGAGAAGGACCTAGATTAGAATGAGGGGAAAGCTAACTTCTGAGTCTATATATAAATTGAGTATTTTTAGCCAGAGAATATTCTATTTTTTAATCTGGATTCTAGCTTATAGGTGTGAAAGTTTATAGATATGTGTGATATGAGCTCTTTATGCATAATCCTTTAATAAAAGGTTTTGTCTTGTCTTTGTTTGATTAAGATAAGGGAACATTGAATTTATTTAATATATTCATTACATAAAACTCTGGGCTTATGGAAGAGGAAACAGGTAGAGTGTTAGGTAGGTTAGGCAGGCCCAGGGCAAGGCAAAGCTGGGGTGAAAACAATACCAAAATAGGCAGCAAAATCTGGAAGAGGGGATAGAATGACGTATACCTTGCAACTTTGTCCATGAGCCTTAATTCTACATGTTTCCTATAAAGTAAGTGTTCTGTGCAAAAGCATATGGACCAGGACCTATCTCCCCTTGTTTGAGCTCCAGGTGAGCCTACAGATCTGAACTTAAAATGAGTTGTATTGATTGACGTTAGGCAATACAATATCACAATCTAATTTTGATGGTCCAGTTATGCAGATTCAAAAAACGTTTGATTGAGCATCTGCTATGTGTCAGGCACTTGGCTAAGAACAAAGAATACATCATCCATAGAACCATCCCTCTTGGGTCTAATAGCTTTGGAAGGGAAAATGCCCACCTGCCAACCAGCATTACTCCTATAAAACTAGATGCACTCAACTCTGCACCAGAAACCAACTTCTCAAACTGGACTTCAGCTCTGTCCTTTAGAATCACCTAATCTGGAAACACAGAGGAGGACGGAGGCAGCAAAGGCAGGAAGGAAGGAGAAAAGAAGGGAGGAAAGAGCTGACTATTCTGTTGGGTTGAAATATTACATGTATAGTTTTTTTTAAAATTAAAAGTAGGAAAAACTCAAAATCTAACAATAGAAGAGTTTTTTTGCCCCTATAATATTAAGAAGAATGAATGAGCATTTCCTAATTATAGCTTTTCCGTATTCTGAAGGCTGACACTTACTAGAATTATTTATACTTTGCAAATGGTGTTTAAAAGTGCAAAAACCTAACTGTGAAATGAATATATGTTATACTTAAATCAGACAAAGGGCACTCAAGGATAATAGTGTGGGAAAGCTTATATTTGTATTTTCCCAAATGTAAGTACATAAATGCTATTACAGTCAAAGTTGATTGATAAGATTTATAATTAATGGTGATACCAAAACACAGGGAGATAAAAACAGCCTTTAGGCAATGTATTTAACATTTTTGAATGTTGGAGACTGGTAATCCAAAATTAATAGACTTCAGGAATACAACGAATTTCTAGACTAAATATTAACTAATTTATAGCATGTTATCGTATCTCCAGTCTACATCGGTTCTATTTTAAATTAGTTATATTTGTAAAATAAACATAATTTTTATTTAGGATATTTTATATAGGACTGAGCACAAACAAGCTTGATTTATTATAATATTAGGGGAGAAAAACAGACACTTTTAAATAAAAGTCTTAAGCCCACTGTAAAAAAAAAAAGGCGGGGGGGGGAGAAAAAGAAAACTAACAAAACTTGAGCTCTTGTTCTTTTATATACCTAAGACAGCTTACATTACATTGATGCCTAAAGGTCTGTTAAATTATAGATTTTTTTCCAGGTTAAAGGTTATTTTCTAATCCATCAAACTTTTTTCAAGTTGGACTATAAACAGAGAATAGGATGTATTGCAAAAATAAGACCTTATATCTTTACATCACATTCCTATTGACAAAGCATCCTCAGGTCCGTACATCATCTCCCCTGAATCTTCCAGGAAGTAGAAAAATGACAAACATCAGGATGCCGGGAGTTCTGATTAGGTGCTCCCACCCACAGAATGTGAGGACAAAGTCTCCAAAGATAAACAATGATTGAAAGTAGACATTTGTAGAAATAGCCCATATTGAGATCTAAATATATTGCTATGGAGACCTGAAAACTACTCAAGTTCAAGCAAAGTGAGTACAGTTGTACTACAACCTTGCCCACTGTGTAGTAATCTGTCTGAAAGAAGAATGTTTTAGGAGAAGGACTGTTATAATATGAAGGGGGCCAAAGAGCAAGAATTGACCCACTTTGTCTAGGAAAAAGATGTTCTCAAGAATGAATGAATGAATACCAGAACAAAAAAATAGGTAGGAAAGATAAAATACTCTTTCATGTATGCAAAGTTCTGCAAACTGTATCACTTTCTCAAGAATCTACTGGAGAATATGCTCCAAAGAAATAAAATAATTGCCAAGCCCTAACCGGTTTGGCTCAGTGTATAGAGCATCAGCCTGCGGACTGAAAGGTCCCAGGTTTGATTCCGGTCAAGGGCATGTACCTTGGTTGCAGGCACATCCCCAGTAGGGAGTGTGCAGGAGGCAGCTGATCGATGTTTCTCACTCATTGATGTTTCTATTTTTTTTTTTCTTTTTTTCTTAAATTTTATTCCAAGGACAGGAAGGAAACTCAGATACTTTTCCCAGGTCCAGAGGCTGAGAGAAAAAGCCCTGATAATGTAGGAAAAGCCCTTTGTTTCCCTTGAAAGATTTTTGTGGAGGTTATTGCCTACAAGTTTTCTAATATATCTGGGAAAAAATAGTTTAGATTTAGATGGCAATCCAAGCACAGAGGCAGGCAGTCTTTCTGATTAGTTACTAGTTTCTAGAATATAGGAGGCAAGGAAGAGTATAAAAAAATCAGTTTGCTTTCTTCACCCCAAATCTAGAGAGCCTCAGAAGATGTACACTAGGAAGATGCCACCTTTCCCATGTCTTGGTGGGACAATGCCCAAAATTGTACCCATAATGGACTGGTGACCTTTTTAACAAAGTCACATTGAAAAGACAAGAAAATAGAGAGGACATATCCAAAGGAACATCTTACTCAAGCATTAAGGGCTCTGACTAGTAGTCAAAACATACTGATGTTTGGTATCATTGATGTTTCTAACTCTCTATTCCTCTCCCTTCCTCTCTGTAGAAAATCAATAAAATATATTTTTAAAAAAAGAAAAGAAAAGAATTGCCAAGAAATAGGAATTTAGGGAACCCAGGAAATAAACCCCAATTCGAGAGAGGGGAGGAGAATCCCCAGGTTGATGATGAGGAAGACTCTAAGATGTGGGACAAGCCTGAAGGTAGCTGCCTGGGAAGGGCAGGTCAGAATGCTCCACGAGATAAATTGATAAAATGCTTGGTGGTCCCAACACAATGGGGAGATATTTGCTCTTCCAGTGAAGAGGTGGGGGCTTGATTAATGATAACTAAATAGACAACCAAGTGAATGAAAACAAACAAGGCAATTATTAACATCAGCGAAAACAAAGCTTTAGAAGAAAGGAAAGTAGTTTAAAAAATAATACATCATTCAGTATGGAGTTGCATAGTCAAAAGAATTGCAAAGTGATCTAGCCACAAATTGTGATTTAACTATTTTGGGAGGATGTGTGGACAGAGAGTGCAACAGTATGGTGTTGGTGAGAGATAATGCCTAAAATGGAGACATGCAGACAGGTTATTTTTGTGATAAGGAGGAAATACCGAAAGAAGTAGCTAAACGGATGGGAAGTATTTGCCTTTTGGGAGAAGGAAATGGGGGAGCAGGGAACTGCTAGTTTGACTCATTCTGTATAACATTGATGAAAACAAAAATTTAATTTCAAAAATCAGAAGGACCATATTTTTTACTGGGAGGTGGGAGGGCAGGACTTAAGTCAGGTTATAAACCAAGTGTTTTTTGCAGTGGAAGCAAGATATTCAGACGACCAGAAATAAGAGATCATAGCTCAGGATGCAAGACAAGTTTTGGAACAGAGATTTTGTAATTATTTAGATTGGAAGGGAATTAGCTCTATAGAAAAAATGGTGTAGAGAAATAAGAGAAGAGGGCTTGAAGACAAACATTTTGTAACTGCCATTTAGAGTGTCAGGGGACAAAGGGAATCCATTCAGGGAGATGTCAAGAAAACCAAGGAAAATAGGAGTTTCAATAAGAAAGTGGAGGGGGGGGGGGAGGTGACCAAGGTCAAGTGCGCAGGGGGTTGAAGAAGCCCAGACCATTAGAATAAACAATGAAATTTTTCTGAAAAGGGTATTCTCATCTAAGGATTCAGTTCACATCCTTTAATGAGGCTTAAGTTTAAAAAGTTTTGTTTGGGGGATGGTCTTGTGTTTTTCCAGGACACCAAACAATGACTATGACCCTGTTTTCAGTAAATACACAGTTGTCTTTCATGGTGTGGTCACACAAACCCTGCATTAATAAGACAGTGAATCTTAGGGCATATTGTCAGTACCATGCCCATACAAAGCTCTATCCCTATTTTGTTTTTTGTTGTGTGTTTTTTTCTCCCACACAAGGGTGGCATTGTCTGTGTCAGAGATGAGCATTTGAACTAAAGTTCATGGCTTGGCTGGGATCTTTTTGGCTGCGTTTCCCCAGTGATCAGCTGCCTGTCACAGGCCTCAGCGTTACTGACACCCCAAACAAGATGGAAACACAAGAAAACAAACAAAATGAGGCTGCTTTTCCTCCCTGGCGTGTCGAAGGCTGTGTTCAAAATACCAAATGTTAAATTAAATCTCATCTGAAGATAAAAGCCAACTTGGTGAAAGATTTCTCTATTTTATTCTGCTGAGTTGAATTCAGGACTTGGCTGTGGGAGGAAGAGAATAATTGGTAGCAAATGTTACCTAATAAATGATTTTCTCTTTCTCGTATAGATTGCACTACACACTTCCACACCCCCAACAGATGCAAGACCAACAGAAAGTCTGGTTTTGTGTTTTTTTCAGAAGCCACTGTGATACTGGATTGCTTCTTTTCCTGTTTACTTGTGTCGGTTATGACTGCCTTCCTGATTCTCCCATCTCAGACTACCAGAGGGACAAATGGTTAAAACAATGTTATGAATTTGGAATTCAAAAAGCTCACACAAAGCCATTAACACCCCCAAGCAGCCTGATTAACAAATATTTTTTTATGCCTGTATATTTAGCAGTTTCCTCATGAAGTGTCAACCAATTGAATAGTCTTGGGGCAGAGCAGTAGTTCCCAAGTGCACAGGGTCAGAATTTCCGGAGTCAGCATCAGAAGGCCCCACAAGACCACCCTTACAGGCCTATCTTCCCAAACAAACCATAGGAACTTACTTCTGCACAGTGCTAAATAGCTGAAACATCATTCCAAAATGCGTATTTTGAACACCAATGAGGGAATGATGTAATGGACACATATTAAATAGAAATATGCAGATATTTATGATGCTTAATAGACAGTCCTGGAGATCACATGAGGATTCATCCGTGAGCAATGTATTCATTCATAACATCAGCTTATACTTTTCACTCATTAAAATGTTTTTCAAACAAAACAATACAATGATGAGATCAGTTTTAAGTGAGATGTGACCATCTGAAAGTTCATTGACTTAGATCAATCACAGGGCTGCTTTGGAAATAAAAGACATGAGAGACTTCTAAAATCTAGCCATGTTCTTTTCCACTGTCAATGGAGGGTCTTCAGAGTTGACTGGGGTGTGGAGAAAATGTTGGACAAGAGGTTAATTTCCAACCCAAGTAGCCAGCCTTGCTCTGCAGGTACTGCAGGTATATCCTTGCTCAGCAGGTATCCTGGTTCATTTCAGCACGTACCAGTCAGTATTCTCCTTATTAAAGGTTACTTGCTGGAGTCTATCTGATATGAGCCCTGAAATGCAGTCTCTTCTGCAATGGAAAATGTTGGATCCTTTATTCAGTGACTATAGAAAGGAACTTTTCAGTTGAAGAAGTCAGCCACACCAAACCCAGTGAGAGGCATTTTTTACTGTAAATAATGTCTTAAAGCTGGGAGAGCAAGGTAAGCAAGAATGATGTTTTCAGAGGAACATTTGATTTTCCCATAAACCCATGGTGATGAAAGCTGCTTAACCAGGAATTACGAGGGTCCCCCTCAGATGTCCTTATCTACTATCCTCCCCTTTTTCTCTGATATGAAGTAGAAACTGGAGTTGCAAACTAAAAGTTGCAGCATCTTTGTCTTTGAGAGGGCTGCCTATAAGACATGTGTGACCACTCATCATTAAGCAAATTAAAAAAGACCTAGTAAATGTAGCGGGGGGTGGGGGTGAGGGGGGCACACAGCCGCTGGATCAATTCTGATGCAGCCTGCTTTGAAAACAGACTTGCTGGGGACCATTGGGAGGCCTTGTTATTAATGAACACTTCTCTTTCCTTTCTTTCCTTTGGCTACAATGAATGTGAATAACAATATCATTTTTAAAGACCTGGATTAAAGAAACACATTTGTGAGTAAATAATAATCCCTCTCCCCTATCCCACTCCCAAGCCAATTAAAAAAATCCACCAGCTTCGTGCAAAGGCCCAAATGCCTTTAATTGTCTGCTTGGCCAACTGACCAGATGTGACAAGGGGTTGGAGGTGGAGAGACAGTTACCAAGTGTAACACTTCTGAGTTTTCTCAAACCATGAAGGGCTGTGAGATTCAGAGAATCACTATGGCGGCAGATCCCGACAGTACAAGAGCCTACAGCAACCAGGACCAAGCCCCCTGGAAAGAACAGGGAAATAAATGACTGATAGGTGTTGGGTCTCTCAGGTATTCCAAGAACGGTTAGTTAGGTCTCCTTTGTTTCCTTTATAAATCATTAGCTTCATTGGAGGAATCTCTTCCAGGATGCCACTTCATTAGACTTAGAAAAAACTTACCTTACTCTCAATTTGCATAACATCACTAGTATGGCATAAAGAGACATCAATAAATCTATACCAATAAAATGGCAATATGCTAATTAGACAGGGTCAACCGGACATCTTCCGGATGTCCGAATTCCTTCTGGACAAAGTCACGGTAGTGGAGGCCGAGGCAGAGGCAGTTAGGGGTAATCAGGCCAGCAGGGGAGGGCAGTTGGGGGCGATCAGGCTGGCAGGCAGAGACAGTTAGGGGTGATTAGGCAGGCAGGCAGGCAGGCGAGCAGTTAGGAGCCAGCGGTCCTGGATTGTGAGAGGGATGTCTGACTGCCGGTTTTCGGACATCCCCCAAAGGGTCCCAGATTGGAGAGGGTGCAGGCTGGGCTGAGTGACAACCCCCGCCCTGCACAAATTTCACACACAAGGCCTCTAGTAGTAACATAAGCATCCTACACAACAGCCAACATTGTTAAAAGGAAAAGCAAATACTATAGTGGAATACAGGGTGGGGCAAAAGTAAGGTTACAGTTGTTTTTATAGAAAATAATACAATTAATAAAAAAGAATAGACGGTGTTTCATGCACTCACACCTGTAAACCTACGTTTACTCCACCCTGTAATTTATTTCCCCTTTTAACTGTGGCTTAGCAAGTACTCTAAAACCAGTGCAAATATATAAACAGGGTCTCCCCACCCATTCCCAATTACATTTATTATCATAATGATAAGTCAGGATTTAAATTATTTTAGTTCTTAGAATACTTTTATTTACTAATTCTATCATTGGAACCCAAACCGGAACTCTCACTTGTTTTGCCTTTTGCTGTCTATTTACATAGGTAACAATAGGAAGGGAAACTATTCCCCCTGATGCTGGATGTGTATTCATTCCACTTGCCCCTTGAAATTTGCTGTCCACCCTGCTCTGTGCCCCAAGCAGCTGACCAATGACACCATATCAATTGGTCCCTTCCCTGCTGCCTTATGTCTGGGTTCACTAATGGAAGCAGAGGGAAGACAGAGGGTAAGATCAGGGCCCCCATTCTCCAGCTCCCTCGCTCCCTCTCAGGCCATTGTAGGTTGGCTATGCCTACCACAGTCCTTGGCTCTGTTCAGGCTGCCCTCTCTTTGGGTTCAGGTAACTGCTCCTTCCTCTTGGCTCAGAAGTCTTAGGGGTATGTAATAGCTATTTACTACTGTGTAACAAATTACCACAATCTTAGTGGCTTGAAACAACACACATTTATTATCACACTAGAGGTCCGATGCATGAAATTCGTACAAGAGTATGCTTTCCTTCCCCTGGCTGCCGGCATCGGCTTCTCTCTAGCACCCGGGACCCGGGCTTCCCTTGCAGCCCAGCTTCATCAGGAAGGACGTCGGTCTAATTAGCATGTTATACTTTTATTATTATAGACTAGAGGCCTGTTGCACAAAAAGATTTGTGCAATAGGCCTTCCCTTCCCCTGGCTGCCTGCACTGGTTTTCCTTTGGCACCGGGGACCCAGGCCTTCGCTCCCACCAGAGCCGCCTTCAAAGCCTTTGCTGCTCTGGCTGGAGTCACTTTGATTGCTGCTCCAGCTGGAGCCGCCTTCAGTCATCGCTCTGCCGCTTCACGCCTACATACGCAAATTAACCGCCATCTTTGTTGGTGGTTAATTTGCATATCTTGCTGATTAGCCAATGGGAAGCATAGCAAAGGTATGGTCAATTACCCTGTTTGTCTATTATTAGATAGGATATTATGTTAGTCTGTTCATGCTGCTCAAACAAAGTAGCATGGACCGGGGGCTTATAAACAACAGAAATTTATTTCTCACAGTTCTGGAGGCTGGAAGTCTGAGACCAAGGTGCCAGCATGGTGGGTTTTGATGAGGATCATCTTCTAGGTTCAGACCGCTGCCCTCTTATCGTGTCCTCACATGGCAGAAAGAGAGCAAAAGAGCTATGGGGGTCTCTTTTATAAGGGCACTAATCTCATTCTCGAAGGTTCAACTCGAATTCTAATCACCTCCCAAAGGCTCCATCATCTAACACCATGACTTTGGGGATTAGGTTTCAACACACGAATTTTGCAGGAGACATTTAGTTGATAATACATAGTTCCTGTGAGTCAGAAGTCTGGGCCTGGCCTAGATGCATCTTCTGCTCATGGTCTCCTAAAGGTAAGTTTAGATGTGGGCTGGACTGTGTTCCTTTCTTGTGCTTCCAAGCCCACATGGTATTGACAGAATTCAGTTTCTGTGGTTGTAGGACTGAGGTCCAGGGTTTCTTTCTGTCTGTCAGCTGAGGGCTGCTTTTAGCTCTTAGAGGTTGCCTCCACTTCCCTGATTGTGGCCCTAATACAAGGTGGCAGCTCACTTCTTCCTCAAGGTCAGCAGCAGAGTGTCATCTGCAGTCTGCTACAACAGCCTCACACAATGTAGCAATCACAGAGTGGCCTCCATTACTTCTGCCATATTCCATTGGCTAGAAGCAAGCACATGGTCCATGCACGTTCACCAGCAAGAGGTTCTTCAAGGTTGTGACTCACTGAAGGTCATTTCAGAATCCTGCCTGCCACTTGGTAGTAAGTCAGACGGCTCTTTTAGCCTGAAGTTGTTTTCCTGAAATCCCGCCTACGCCTTTGTACATGGGCCCTCAATTAAATTCTCCTCAAATTACCCCACTGGAGTGTTCCATCTGTTCCTGCCAGGACCCTTCTGATAAATTCCCGCTGCAAGTGGCCTACTTTGGTAATGTGCTCTTCTGTGAGCCAGGGCCAGCTGGTGGCTGGGCTTGAGGGAGCTGACACTGAGTTAAACTGTTTAGCGTTGCAAAGCAAAGGGCTGCGGCCATGGTCTCCACTTGGCTGTAGGCGTGGAGTCAATGGAGAGAGAGTTTCCGGCTCTGTAGCTGGAAATCAAGCAGAGAAACTAGGAAACAGATGACTAGCGGGGAATTTGAGGAGGGAAATGCTGAGAAGCATGCAATGTAAACCCTCTCACTGTCCATAAACTGTACGTGGCTCACTCCCGCCTCAGGTTGGCCTCTTCTCTCCAAGGACCAGAAGGATGAGCAGAGTCCAGAGCTGTAGTCTGGGTGTGCGTGGGCACCTAAATTCCTGTGCCATTGGAAGCCACACTGCTTCCCATCAGCACTTTGAAAACTCATCGTTTCATGGTCTTTTCTATCTTAAAACATTTTTAAACTTTACATTCAATTATTTTACTTGACAATAGAAATTTTCAAAAATTTTCTTGTTAAAAAGTTCCTATGCTCCTAGACCCCTGATTACCATGCATAGAGAGGCCCTGGTGACAGTGTGAAAACTTGCCCTATTACTTAGCACTCCACATTTGAGATTATTTCATTAACTGACACACACAATGAACCTATGATCTATCTTCAGAGGAGCCAAGGCCAGAGAAATAAAACCACTAAAATAGAAGCAGCCCAAACAAGGTGATGGTTCCCATCTTGCAACGCGACATTTATGTGAGTATTTGAGAGTTGGGGAAGCATCAGAGTTCCACTGAACTGCTTCCCGAAGACAAAGTCACGTGAGTCATCAAGGCCATTCTCGGAGACAGCACATACAGTCGTCCCCCTAACGTGTCCCCAGACCAGCAGCACCAAGGTCACCTGGGGTACATGTGAGAACGGCCAAGTCTTGGGCCCACAGACCTAATGAATCAGAGACTCTGGAAGTGGAACCCAGAAGTCTGTGGTGATGCTGATACTTGCTACCATCTGAGAACCTCTGGCTGGAAGCAGAAAGGTTAAGGACTTTGTGTGTCAAAGGGAAGTACCCTCTATAAACAGAGAGAGAGAGGGAGAGAGAGAGGGGAAGGAGGAAGGAAGAGGAATGAAGACTAGAGAGAGAGAGGGAGAATTGCTCTCATTCCTCTGGTGTCATGGTGTATGTTCAAAACCAGTTTTCCAGGGTGTGGACTGTGGGAAGCACGAAGCCCTGCTGTGTCATAGTTGCCAATTGCCATGGTGTAAATACTGCTACCACAGTCTATTTCAAGGTACCAATGTGAGGTTGTGAAATGTGGAAATAGGGACCTTGTAAGCTGGCACAGGCAGCCTCCACCGCTTGGTCACATGAAGGAGAGGACATGTGCTATGGCCCTTGGTAAGTCCAGTCAATTTCCCTGGGGTTGTTTATCAGTTTGAAAATTCCCTTCGATCAGGGTTTCTCAACCTTAGCATAGTTTTGGGTAATTCTTTGCCCTGTGCATTGAAGGATGAGCAGCATCCCTAGCTTCTGCTCACCAAATGCCAGTAGCACCACACCCACACCCAGGTGTGACAACCAAAAATGTCTCCAGACATCATCAAATGTCCCTTGGGTGACAATATCACTCCCAGTTAAGAATTGCTGCCCTGAATAAACTTTTCAACCCTTTTCAGTTCTTTGGAGACCTTTTTCTTACATCCATCCTTTGGGCCATGTTAGGTTCAGCCCCACAATTCCAACTCAGACTGTTTTTTTCCTCTGCTAACTTGACTTTGACATGCAGATGACTTTCTGGCTAGTGTGCCAGACTTGGGTTTGTTATTCATTCCTATTATTATTATTATTATTCTGCTCAATGGCCCAGATTCTTTCTTTTTTTTAATTTTTTTTAATTAAATCTTTATTGTTCAGATTATTACATTTGTTCCTCTTTTTTTTCCCCCCATAACTCCCCTCCTCCCAGTTCCCGCCCCACCCTCCGCCCTCACTCCCCACCCACTGTCCTCATCTATAGGTGCACGATTTTTGTCCAGTCTCTTCCCGCATCTCCCATACCCCTTTCCCCCCAGGAATAGTCAGACCATTCCCTTTCTATGTCCCTGGTTCTATTATAATCACCAGTTCATTCTGTTCATCAGGTTATTTATTCACTTGATTCTTAGATTCACTTGTTGATAGATGCATATTTGTTGTTCATAATTTGTATCTTTACCTTTTTCTTCCTCTTCCTCTTCTTAAAGGATACCTTTCAGCATTTCATATAATCCTGGTTTGGTGGTGATGAACTCCTTTAGCTTTTCCTTATCTGTGAAGCTCTTTATCTGACCTTCAATTCTGAATGATAGCTTTGCTGGATAAAGTAATCTTGGTTGTAGGTTCTTGGTATTCATCACTTTGAATATTTCTTGCCACTCCCTTCTGGCCTGCAAAGTTTCTGTTGAGAAATCAGCTGACAGTCGTATGGGTATTCCCTTGTAGGTAACTGAGTTTCTTTCTCTTGCTGTTTTTAAGATTCTCTCTTTATCTTTTGCTCTTGGCATTTTAATGATGATGTGTCTTGGTGTGGTCCTCTTTGGATTCCTTTTGTTTGGGGTTCTCCGCGCTTCTTGGACCTGTAAGTCCATTTCTTTCACCAGGTGGGGGAAGTTTTCTGTCATTATTTCTTCAAATAGGTTTTCAATATCTTGCTCTCTCTCATCTTCTGGCACCCCTATAATTCTGATGTTGGTACGCTTGAAGCTGTCCCAGAGGCTCCTTACACTATCCTCGCATTTTTGGATTCTTTTTTCATTTTGCTTTTCCGGTTGGGTGTTTTTTGCTTCCTCGCATTTCAAATCATTGACTTGATTCTTGCGCTCCTCTGGTCTGCTGTTGGGAGTCTGTATAATATTCGTTATTTCAGTCCGTGTATGCTTAATTTCTAGTTGGTTCCCCAATATAAGATCGAGGGTCTCATTAGTTTTCTTGTAGATCTCATTAAGTTTATCGGCGGCTTCTAAACAGTTCTTGAGAGACCTTAAAAGTGTGGTTCTGAACTCTATATCTTCCATTGACAATTTTGTCCTGTTTCTTTGTCTCCGCATTTTGTTATGCTTCCTTGGTGCACCCCCTAGTGGTCTTTGTTCGCAGTCTTATAGTTAAATCTTGATTGTTGTAGCTAATTCCAGGGAGGGTTTGACCTCCAGGCCAAGTGGCTATGAGAATCAGCTGTGTCAGCAGTGAGAGAACTTCTGTCCTCTAGGGAGGTGCTAATCTAGCCTTTGCCTGAGGCTATCCGGCAAATGCCTGTGTGCAGGGCTTGGGCGGGGTGGGTCGCACAGGATCAACAGGGTGGGCCAGAGAGAGCAGTTATGGCGGCTCTCAGTCCTGTCCCCAGGGGCTCTGCCTCTCTGAGTCCCAGCACCCGCTGCAAAGCTCGGAGAGAAAGCTGCACTCGTTCTGACCGAAGCCAGACAGTCCCGCTTCTTCCGTTTGAGTCTGGGTCCCTAAAGACTCGCCCGGATCTGGAGCTCAGATTCTTCGACTCCCTCCGGATTGAAAACGCCAACCGCGCCCTCCGCCGCCAGCCCGCTCCGCGCACTCCGCACCTCAGAATTTGACTTCAGCACTGTGCCTCCTCTGAGTGTCCGTATGCGTTTCTCTTTCCTCCTAGTTGTAGGACTTCCACTCAGCCAGCGTTCCTGTGGTTCTGGGTGATGTCCCTTCCGTTTTTTGGTTTCACTTTTGAAGTAGTTGTTCAAAGCAGCAAACTCCGGCGTTAACCTATGCCGCCATCTTGGTTCCCAGATTCTTTTTTTGAGAATAGTCC
The DNA here is from genome assembly GCF_014108235.1 of Myotis myotis. Classification (NCBI taxonomy): domain Eukaryota; kingdom Metazoa; phylum Chordata; class Mammalia; order Chiroptera; family Vespertilionidae; genus Myotis; species Myotis myotis. Next base: position 49,993,167 of record NW_023416401.1, read on the forward strand.
CTTAAGGTGATGTTATCTGTGTATCCTTGTATTTTAGCCCAAGCACCATAAACTCATGTCTCTTTCACTCTGTTGCTGTTTCCTTGTTCTTCTTTCTTAGTTATCCCTGGAAGATAAGACATTACTCTCCCTTTTCCTTTCACCTGACTAGAGAGTAAAATGATTTCTCGGTCTCTAATCTCCCTCTCTTTTTCTGCCCTCTACTTTAAAAAGTAACAAAGGACTTTATTCCCAATAATGTAAAACCCCTTCCCATTTTTTTTTTTAGACATGTGATAGTACTTACCAAGTACATCTGCCCTGTGGAAATGGTCTTAAATGAACAAAGTCAGGAAGATTATCCCAGTCACTAACATTTTAAAATCATTACTAACCAATCAGTTAAACAACAATAGTGAGGAAAGCAAGTAAACTTAGTGTCCTCCTGGCAACAGAGAAATCAGTACATGGAAGTGTTAGGCTCTTTGCTCCTGGGTACCTGGGACATCAGGCAGAAGGGGTGAGCCTGGGGCAGGTGCTGCCTGTGAGTTACTAGGCAACAGCATGTCTTTACGTCAGACCTTCTCCATTCCTGTCCTTTGTGCTTATTTTAGAATTGGAGTTTACAGTTTTAGTTCAGCAGGCCCCGATATTGGAAGGCTCATCGACCAAGGGTGGTTTAAGATAAGATATAGAAAACTAATTTTAAAGGCACTTTTAAAAATTACCATTTGTATTTTTTCTCTTTTTAATTATTGCACTTTAGAAACTGGAGGTTAAGACAGATGACCTCTGATAATCCCTCCCAATTTAGAATTCCATAAAAGTTCAAGTGCTATTCTTAAAAATACTTCAAATACCATGACTTAAATAAATCCGATTAACCAGCAGTGTAATGTTTTCTTTTTGAAACATTTCTCATGCTTGTTTCCAGTAATTGCTTCTAATTTTTATAATTTCTCTTTTGCCAATCCTCTCTCACAGAAAGGGGAGAAATCTGTACATTGTTTATTCATTCCATTAACTTTGAGGATCATCAATGTGGCAGGAATGGAGCCAGGTGATGGGTATAGAAGGAGTTTCCTACCCAGTAAAAGAGAAAGACATGGAGACAGATCACTACAGAGTGGTGTGAGGGTGCAATCCCAGGAAAGGGCCCACCTTGTACCAGGAGCTCAGAGTAGGGACCTTGAACCTGGGGCCAAGGAAGACTTTCAGGATTATGTGAGTAGCAGTGAAGGAGCGGGAGAAGGTGGGGCGGTTCAGAGGTGAGAAAAGGCACGGCGAATGCAGTGGGATGGCTGAAGTTCAAAGTTGCTCTAACAGTCAGAGGCAGGATGTGCCACCAGATGAAGTTTAGGGATCTGGTCAGTGAAGAAACTGTAGGAGATAGGCAGCCACCAAAGAACCGAAAGCAGAAGGATGTGATTACATTTGCTTTTAAGGATGATCTTTTTGGCAGCTGAGGGAAAGAATCGTGGGATGGTAGGACTGAGAAAGAAAGACTGGTGAAGATGCTGTCCAAGAAGGAATGATGCCTGGATTGAGACATTGATAATGAGGATGAGGGAAACTGGGCCAACCTGAGGAATACCAAGTTATTATCTCGGTTAATGATGAAAGAAGGTTTATGTCACTCAGGATTCTAACCCAGTGACATGTTACCTGTTACTGTGATCAAGGATGTAGGACAAAGAGATGGTTTGGATTTTGTTTTGGTACATGTAGATGCTTATCTCTCTACCTATCTAGTAGGCAATAGGATATCTGAGTCCTCTTCTTGAGGAGAACAACAGAAGTGCTAGAGAAATAGATTTGAGAGTTGTCAGTGCACAGATGATGTTGACACAATGAGTGTGGATGAGATCACCCAGAGAGAGTGTAATAGGGACTGTGGGTGGAAGATTAAGGCTTCAGAGACACAAGTTTAAAGAATGAGTGGAGGAAGTTAAGCCTACAAAAGAGAAAGAAAAAGAATAATCATAGATATCAGGAATCACAAACCAGGAAGTGTCATGGAAGTCAAGTGGGCAAGCATTTTGGGAAGGAGGGACATGTTAACAATGAACGGTGCCTCAAAGAGATGCAAGAAGAGGACTGAAAACACTCACTGCTCAGAGCAACTGGACAGTCACATGTGGTCTTTAAGGAGCAGAGTTTTAATAGAAACCAGAACTCAGGGGTTTGTGGGTCAAAAGGAAGTAGAAGAGGGAAAATGAAGACAACTCTTTAGAGAAGAGATAAATCAGACAGCTGCTTTTCCTTTTAGATGGGTGAGACTAGAATCATTTGTCATATAAGGGAAGATACCAGAGGGGAATATTGAGGACATTTGAGAAATGAAAGAGATGAAGCAAAATGTGGCGGGAGAGTGAGTGGCATCATAGAAATGGCAAAAGCATGTACAGATATATACACTACACATAGATCCCTGGACAAGGGAGGGAGGATCAGGCAAGGGGAAGACAAGCCCAACAGCCTGGAAGCGGGAGGCTGAGGAAGAAAATTCTTGGGAGAAGGGAGAGAAATAAAAACTTTAAAGGGTGACTTTGTATACAGGGGCATCTGGAATTCAACACACATGCCCAGGACCAGATGCACACTCAGAAAAGACCTGAATGGACCCTACACTTGTACCTCTGGCTGATCTCTGGGCCCCCTGCTAACAGGAAGTGAAGGCTAAGGCAGAGTTGAAGTACCCCAGACAATCTGCAAAGACAAAGGAGAGTATTTATTTAGTTATTTGGTCTCAGGTGCTTGGTTATCGAACACTTCACCAATAATAGCAGGATATACATTCCTCACAAGTGAACACAGAACATTCTCAATATAGAACACCAAAAAATACCTCAATGAATTTAAAAAGATATAAATTCACATCTGAAACCTGTATGATCCAATTGACCAATGTCACCCAATATATTTAATAAAAAATAAAAATAAATAAATAAGTAAAAAAGATTGAAATCATACACAGTAGCTGTTCAAACCACTACAGGATGTTGTTAGAATCAACAGAAACCTGAGAAATTCACAAATACATGGAACCTAAACAAGCAAGGGGTCAAAGAAGAAATCACAAGGGAAATTAGAAAATACTTTAAAGTGAATGAAAATAAAAACATAACATACCGATACTAACAGGATGCAAAGAAAGCAGTTCTCAGGGGAAACTTACAGCTGTAAATGCCTACATTAAAGAAAGAAAAAGATCTTAAAGCAATAACCTAATTTTACACCTTAAGAAACTAAGAAAAGGAACAAATCAAAACCAAAGCCAGCAGAAAGAAGGAAATAAGATTAGAGCAGAGATAAGTAAAATAAACAAATAGAAAATCCATACAGAGAATCAATGAAACCAAAAGTTAGTTCTTGAAAAAGATCAACAAAACTGACAAAACTTTGGCTAGACTGACAAAAAAGAAAAAAAGATGCAAATAACTAAAGTCAGAAATGAAACTGGGCACATCACTATCAAGCAACAAGTGTTGAGGATGTGAAGAAAACAAAATGCTCGTACACTGCTGGTGGCAATGTAAAAATAATTCAGCCACTGTAGAAAACATTTTGGTGCTTCTTCAATAAATTAAACAGAATTATTATATGGCACAGCAATTCTACTCCTATGTATATATCCCAAAGAATTTCAAACAAACAAACAAACAAACAAACAAACAAACAAACAAACACTGTCCAAGAATGTTCATTAACAGCACTGTTCAAAGTAGCCAAAGGTGAAAACACAAATGCCCATCAATGAATAAATGGATAAAAAATTGTGGTGAATACTTATAATGAAACTAGAGGCCTGGTGCATGAAATTCATGCACTGGTGTCCCTCAGCCCAGCCTGCACCTTCTCCATCCCCTTGGGGGTTGTCCAACTGCTGGTTTAGGCCCGATCCACTGTGGGATCTGAAGGATCGGGCCTAAACCGGCAGTCGGGCATCCCTCTCACAATCTGGGACTGCTGGCTCCTAACCGCTTGCCTGCCTGCCTGCCTGATCACCCCAAAACCACTCCCCAGCTGGCCTGATCGACACCTAACTTCTCCCCTGCTGGCCCAATAGCCCCCAACTGCCCTCTCCTGCGGGCCCAGTCACCCCCATCTGCCCTCTCCTGCAGGCCTGGTCACCCCTAACTGCTCTCCTCTGCCACCTGGTCACCCCTAACTGCCCTCCCTGACAGCCTGATCACCCACAACTGCCCTCCCCTGCTGACCATCTTGTGGTGGCCATCTTGTGCCCTCATGGGGGCAGCCATCTTGTGCAAGGGCATGATGGTCAATTTGCATATTGCCTCTTTATTATATAGGACCAGAAGCCCAGTGCATAAAATTTGTGCACAGGGGTGGGCGGTCCCTCAGCCCGGCCTGCACCCTCTCGCAATCTGGGACCGCTGGCTCCTAACCACTCATCTGCTTGCCTGCCTGCCTCATCACCCCTAACTACTTTGCCTCTCTGCCTCATCACCCCTAACCACTCTTCCTGCCTGATTGTCCCTAACTGTTCACCTGCCTGCCTGATCGCCCCTAACCACCTCTGCCTTGGCCCCCGCCACCACGGCTTTGTCCGGAAGGACGTCCAGAATGATGTCCGGAAGGTCATTCGGCTGTCCGGTCTAATTATCATATTATGCTTTTATTATTATAGATATTACTCAGCCATAAAAAGGAATAAAGTACTAATACATGCTACAATATAGATGAATCTCAAAAACATTATGCCAAATGAAATAAGCCAGACACAAAAGGTCATTTATAATATGGTTTCATTTATATAAAATATCCATAAAAGGTACACTGAGTGGCCAGATTATTATGACCACTCCATCAGTACTTCGTTGGGCCACCTTTTGCCTTCAGTACTGTGGCGATTCTTCTTGGCATTGACTCCACAAGATGTTGAAAGATGATGCGAGGAATCTGACACCATGCCTGATGAATAGCACTGTCCAGTTCTGTGAGATTTGATGGTTGCAGAACCAGCTGCATGATGGCTCTTTTAACTTCATCCTACAAATGCTCAATTGGATTGAGATCTGGTGATTGTGGGGGCCACCTAAGCAAGCTAAAGTCTCCTTCATGTTCTTGAAACCACTCCTGCACAATAGGAGCACCATGGCATGGTGCATTGTCTTGTTGAAAGAAGGTATCTCCATTGGGATATGCCATCAACATGACAGGATGAACTTGATCAGCAACGATACTTAGGTATGTTGTGCTATTCAGACGTTGTTCCACACGAATTAAAGGGCCCAAATCATGCCAGAAAAACATGCCCCAAACCATAACACTGCCCCCACCAGCCTGAAGGGTTGTACTCATGCATGTGGGGTGCATGCTTTCATGCTGTTTCTGCCAAATTCTCACTCTGCCATCTGCATGATGCAACTGGAAACGTGATTCATCGGACTACATGACTTTTTTCCAATGCTTGACTGTCCAATCCTTGTGTTCCTGTGCGAATTGGAGACATTTTATCTTGGTAACTGCAGACAGCAAAGGTGTTCGAACAGGCCTTCAGCTGTTTTGCTGATAGTCGCTCCATGGCTCCGAATGCCAACAATCATCCCACGTTCAAAGGCTGTTAGATCGTGTTGTTTACCCATATCTTCAGAAAAATATCATTTCTACTGTCGTGGTAAACAACCTGCTTCCCTATTTATAATGGTCTGGCCCTCTAGCAACTTCAGCGCGATATTATAGCTAATTTGCCTACAAATGTCAGGTGGTCATAATAATCTGGCCACTCAGTGTATATCCATAAAGTCAGAAAGCAGATTAGTGAGTGCCAGGGGCGAGAGGAGCTAGAAACAGAGAGTGACTTCTTAATGGGAATGGGGCTTTATTTTGGGGTGTTGAAATATTTTAGAAGTAGATAAAGGGGATGATTGCATAGCACTGTGAATGTACTAAATGCCATTAATTATTCACTTAAAAGTGGTTAACTTTGTGTTATTTGAATTTCAGGTAAATTAAAAATGATCTTGCAGGAGCTGAAAGAATAGAGGGTCGGGTCGAAAAGTTGACCTTGAACTGAAAAAAGGAGACAGGATGGATTTTAGGGTATAAAGTTAAAGAAAAAAATTGTAATGGTTTTAATTTTCTCACTGAAGTAATAAAAAGATAATTTGTCTCCCTTTGGTATTGTTGTGAGGATGGATGGGTGGATGGATGGATGGATGGATGGATGGATGGATGGATGGATAGACGAATGGATGGATGGATGGATGGATGGATGGATGGATGGATGGATGGACGAATGGATGGCCTGGACCACAACAATGACTCACCACTGAGCATGTTTGACTGGTTCCTGAGCAAGGAGCAGATGATTCAAATTGCAATTGTTTTTTGTATTTGTTTTGAGCTAAACAAAAGAAATCTCAAGTGGGTATGCTTATTCTAAGGTCTTTGAAGGTACCACAGTCTCCCAGCAGTGCAGCTGCAGGGCCCTGAAGGCTCTGTTGATCCTCAGGCCCTGGCCTAGCTTCTAGTCAAGTCATCACCAAGCTTCTAGAATTTAAAATGGCCACTCTCTTTACCAGATCCCCTCTGATAATGAGGGATACTTGTGGCCAGGAGTTAGGTTGGGTTGTATGACCTGTTTAATTTCTCTCAGGAAAAAATACAAAGTAACATGAAACAATCTCTGAGTGCTTGCAACAGGAAATGCTACATAGAAATGTTTACTCTGCTACAATTGCAGAAGCTCCTAGGACTCAAATGATCATCATCGCCATCTCTACCATCATCGCCATCATCACTATCATCATCATCACCATTATCATTATCACCATCACCATCATGATCATCACATTGGGTCACCTTACATACCTTTTGGAATTCAAAGGCAAAGGAGATAGATGAATAACTGAATGAATGAATGATTATTTTGGTTGTAATTATTATATAATTAATTAATCAAAGCATGATAATGTCCAGCTCTGATCCTGGGGTAAGCGGGCAAGTGCTTTATCCTCAAAAGATGCCTAATTGAGAAGCCTATAAATCTCAGAAGGCTTTATTAATGATGACTGATTGTGTTAGCTCAGAATTTGAGATTCTTTTCATGTCACCCTGGAATGAAATGAACCTCTAACTATACAAGATCTGAAGGTTAATAGTAAAACTAGTAGCACAAGATTGATTAGAGGGAAAGAAGCAGCATTCTTTCCAGAAATTGGCCTTATTTGGGCATAATGTTCCTTCTACAAAGGGCTCTCGGGTCATCATTTGACCCTTTCCACCCTTGATTCTTTAATCATGGAAACTCAGATTCCCAAGTCCCTAATGGGAAGTGTGTGTTGTTCCAGGAAAGCTCTTTGATTAAATGGCAAGTTTTATTCCCTTGTACTTAAGTGGCATGGGTTTGTATAAAACATGCGCCACTTTACAAACACTCAGCTTACAACTGGCCTTTGCATTAGCCCCTGAAAGATACCAATCCCCCTCCATTCCTCTTCCCTCCAGTGGAAGGCCTGCCACTGCCCCCAGGTCTTCCTCTTCCTGCCTGGGCTGCTCTCCTCCCCAGGCCCCGGAGTGCTGCGGTTACTGTGGTAACAGTAAGTGCATTTCTGGTATTTGTGGGTTCGCCTACGCACCTACTCACCATGACTCACGTTATTTCTATGGGAAAATGCTTTCTGAGGTTTAAACCAACAATTTACAACTTGCACTAGAGTATTTATATTGCCTTTATAATGCCTCGTCCTGGAGTTCTGTGTAATGAATGGTCATAATCATCAAAATGAACCAGTGAAAGTCAATTACCTTAGTATCTGTAGTCAGTTTTTTCATCTGTACAATGGGACTGCAAGGACCAAATGGGGGAATCATGTGAAATTGCTTTAGAAGCTGTGGGGTAATACATAAATTCAAATATTTTTATCTATAGTGCATTTGTATAAGCAAGGACTCTAGAGGAGGACTTCCGTGGTTCACATCCCAGATTGGAACCATTCTATTTCACAGGAAGTCCTCACTTAACATCGTCAATAGGTTTTGCGACTTTAAGTGAAGGAACATTATGTCCAAATAAGGCCATAGTATAATGACACTGATTTCACCATAGGCTAATTGAGGGAAACAAGAGTCAAGTTTCTACGGCATCTCATCAATTTTATAATGAGACAAAGTTGAGCCAAACAATGTTATTCAAGAACCTGCTATATCTGAAGTATTGACCATTCATTCTATTTGAACTGTGCTAGCTATGTGTACCAGTTACATAACTGCTCTGAGCCTTACTCTCTCATTGAGGATAACAATGGGAACTATAGGAAATGATGGTTGTGAGGATTAGAGTGTTAAAGGTGCTTGGCACACATTAAGTGTTATGTAAGTGCCTGCTATCATCCTCATTGCCTTTGACTTTAGCAGCAGCCGTGTCTGGGAGAGGCAATGTGTTCTAAAAGAAAGACAATGGTCTGGGAATCTGATAGGGCTGAGTACAGTCAATGATTCTTATAATAGTAACTATATATAGCTGCTTTTGGTCATTCAAGAGGAAAGTTGGTAATTGTTTTAGGTATTTGTTTATTTAGGCTTAGGCACCTCTAGATAAACTGTGAAGTAGATTAGTGTTTATCTTCATAACTCCCCCCCCCTTTTTTTTTCTTTTAGTCCACATGGCTGTGGGTGTGGATTAAAAGCCTGAGGCTTCTTAGCATGGATTCTGAGAAGCACTCACCTGCGTTTGTTTTCTCACCAGCAGCTGTCAACTTCTGGTCAACTCTGCAGACTGGATGCATGCCTTTATTTCTATCCCTCTCCACTCCACTAAGACAGCCATAAAGTAATAAAATAGAAGTAAGCAAATGGAAGAGGAAATGCAAAAATAGTCAATAAAATTTTTAGAGATGCAAAGTGTTTAGACAAAATGTAATTTGGTTTCAGTTTTCTCCATTCTGGTATATGACTATCCCTGGAGAAGCCAACAAAATGTAAACTGAATCCACCATGAATCCTCAAAAAGGCTGAGGATCTGGAAGCACCAGACATCTCTGAATGAGGGGTTAGGATGAGGCTGAAAACAAGAGGAGTCATCTATACGTCTGTATAAGAAGGAGCTACACCCCCAGCTCTTCCTAGCCCCACACAGCCAAGGGCCATTGCTCCTCTACCATCCAGCAGATGACAGATTCACTATCTGAAGAGGCTGAGCCTGAGATATTCTGATCCAGGGGACATGAAGCACAGTAGCAAGCAAGAATTGAAAAGAGTAAGTCTCCCAGAAGTTGAATATGACAAGCAACCCCCACCTGCCCACCTGGAGACAGTGAACTGGCACCCTGCTTTCTCTGCAGTCTCTGCATTGAAGATCCAGGGAACTACCATTCCATAGACTGCAAGGTGAATGGTGCTCCCTGAGGCTGTGCAGTGAGGTGGCCCTGCAGGAATTGGTTAGCTTCTGCCCACCCTCTTCCCATCTCTGGCCTTGCAGCTGTTTCTAGCAGGAAGAAAAATCATTCATGCCAACTGTGACTCCAATTTACATCTCACTGGACAGAACTGTGTCACATGACTGGAGCTATCACAAAGGTGGCTGGGACAGTCTAGTTAGGCATGTTGCTATTCTGTACAGAGACTTTCTATCAATAAGAATGAAGGAAAGATGTGTTAGGTAGGCAATTAGCAATCTCAACTGCAGAAATAAACATTTTCTCTAGAACTAAACGACATGGCTTCTCACCTGTAAAGGGTCACCGAGCTCCTAGAATAAAAGAAACCCCACAATAAGCCATAACATTGTGAAATTTAAGACACCAGAGATTGTCTTTTTAATCCTAAAAGCTGTCAGAGAGAACAAGCAGATAACACATAGGATATCAATAAGAAGCCTTGGTCTCAATAGCAGCACTGGAAGTAGGCCCTTTAAATGGCTTGGTCAAATGTTTCTTGACATTGACCATCTACCATGGGACCTGTACTTGTGTCCTTGACCACAAAAACCAGAAGGTACAAACCTACTGAAGAAGTATCAGCATATCTTTCAAGTTAATATTTATTTTAAGAAGTTATTTTAGGCAGCTATTCCCAAAGGCAACAATTTGCCATGTGTAGCTGTCATTTACATATCACTCTGGGAAGCAGGACTTTTTGTTGATATCAAATTACTATTCTAAGTTCATTTTGCTCCTTTGTATTTCAAATTTTCTTGCAGATATGAGAAATGAGGCGATCACTGTCAGTGTTGGCTCCATCAGCAGCAGCAGAACTTTGCACATGGTTGGTTAGTGAGGGTGGTTTGACATGGTGTCATCAGGTATTTCAAAAAGAAAAGCAGTTCCACCCAATGATAATGGCTCTTATTTGTTGTAGTAGTTTCAGACCGTTCATGGAATTAAGGTAAAGTTTTGGAGCTTTCTTCCTCTATTAAAAGTGAAATGTCTGACTTTATTGCTAATTCTATTATAAATTCAGTTCAAAAGGTCACCATTAAAAATAAAAGAATTTCATCTGAGAGATGAAAATCAAAACAACAAGGAGATATCATCTCCTACCTGTCATCAACAAATGACTATCATCAACAAATCAACAAACGACAAGTGCTGGCAAGGATGTGGAGAAAAAGGAACCCCCATGCACTGCTAGTGGAAATGCAGGCTGGTGAAGCCACTATGAAAGACAGTATGGAGTTTCCTCAAAAAGTTTAAAATGGGACTCCCATTTGACTCAGTGATCCCACTTCTAGGACAATATCCCAAGAAATCAGAAACACTAATCAGAAAGGATATATGCACCCCTATGCTCATAGCAGTACAATTTACAATAGCTAAGATTTGGAAATAACCTAAGTGCCCATCAGCATATGAGTGGATTAAAAAACTGTAGGTACATCTACACAATGGAATACTACACCGCTATAAAAAAGAAGGAACTTTTACCATTTGCAACAGCATGGATGGAACTGGAGAGCATTATGCTAAGAGAAATAAGCCAGTCGGAGAAAGATAAATATCACATGATCTCACTCATATATGGGATATAATGATCAACATAAACTGATGAACAAAAATAGATCCAGAGACAAATGTCAGAGGAGGTGGAGGAGGGGGGTTAGAGATCAACCAAAGGATTCGTATGCATGCATATTAGCATAACCAATGGACATAGACACTGGGGTGGTGGGAGCTTGCCCTCAGGGGTGAGAATGGCTGTGTAGGGGGGATCAATCAGGGGAAAAAGGAGACATATGTAAAACTTTAGACAATAAAAAATAAAAATAAAAGGATTTGATTTTGCAAGGAAAATGTAAATACACTTTTTGAAGGAATACTGCACCATGGAAAAAATAATACACTTACTCTCAATATTGTTAAGAAGCCAAATGGTCTTGGCAATGATTTCTTGGATATGACACCAAAAGCAGAGGCAACAAAAGCAAAAAATAGACAAGTCGGGCTACATCAAACTAAAAAGCTCCTTTTAGTTTGCAGCAAAGAAAACAACCCTCAGAATGAAAAGGCAACCTACAGATTGGGAGAAAATATTTGCAAACCATAGTCTGATGAGGGATTAATATATCTAAAATATAAGGAACTCCTATAACTGAATAACAAAAAAAAATTTTATGGGCAAAGCATTAGTCTGTTCTCTATATCTATGAGTCTGTTTCAATTTTGTTTATTCTGTTCTTTAGATTCCACATATAAGTGAAATCATATAGAATTTGTCTTTATCTGACTTATTTCACTTATGTAATACTATCTAGGTCCATCCATACTGGGTGAAAAAAATGAAGGGATTAAAAAGTGCATATTGAGCCTGGCCCATGTGGCTCAGTGGTTGAGTGTCACCCTATAAACCAGGAGGTCATGGTTCAATTCCAGGTCAGGGCACATGTCAGGGTTGCAGGCTCAATCCCCAGTGTGGGGCATTCAGGAGGCAGACAAACAATGATTCTCTCTAATCATTGATGTTTTTATCTCTCTTTCTCTCTCCCTTCCTCTCTGAAATCAATAAAAACATATTTTTTAAAAAAGGGGTACAAATTGATAATTATAAAATAGCCAGGGGGATGTAAAGTACAGCATAGGGAATCTATAATAATAAAAGCATAATATGCTAATTAGACCCGATGTCCTTCCAGACAAAGCCACAGAGAGCGGGGATGAAGCAGAGGCAGCAGAGGCCCCTCGGTCATGGCAGCAGGTGGAGGCCAGGGCCAAGGCCCTTGCACGAATTTCATGCACTGGGCCTCTAGTATAGTCAATAGTGTTGTAATAACTATGTATGGTGCCAGGTGGGTACTTGAAATATCGACAGAACACTTTGTAAAGCATGTGATTGCCTAACCACTATGCTGTACACCTGAAACTAATACAAAATAATATTGAATGCAAATTGTAATTTTCAAAAAGACAAAGATTTAAAATAATCCATTTTTAAAAAATGGGCAAAGCACTTGAATAGACATTTTCTAGAAGATAGCATTCAAATGGTCAACAGGTACAAGAAAAGATGCACAACATCACTAATCAGGGAAATGCATCTCCTCTCTGGACCTCAACAAGTCCTTCCTGACCTGCCTCCCTGCTTCCCACTCTTGCCCCTTTTGCAAACCATTCTCCTTGCAGAAACTAGGATATCATTTAAAAACAGAAAGCCAGACTTATGGGTCCTCTGTGCTTAAAAATTCTCTAATGAGAGAATAAATTTCACTTTCTACTCTAACCTTCTAAGGCCCACATGATTGAGCTCCTGTTTGCTTCTCTATCCCATCTTCTGCCTCTCTGCCTCTCACTTGCTATACTCATCCAGGCTAACTTTTGGGAAATTCCTAGAACATATTAAGATCTTTGTCACCACAGGGACTTTGCACTAAAGCATTTCATTTGTCTGGATATCATTCCCTCAGATCCACATGTAGCCGGCTACCAGCTGCTCAGAGAGGGTTTTTCTAACCAGCCAATCCAATGCCACTCTCTGACACTTTACTCCATTTTATTTTTTTAAAATATAACCACTGAAAAGCATTGCTTCTTTTTAAAAAAAAAATTTTTTTTATTGAGTTTTAGAAAGAGAGGAAAGAAAAGGGGAGGAGAGAGAGAGAGTGAGAGAGAGAAACATCGATGTGAGAGAGAAACATTCAGCACACTTCCTAGTGGGGAATTGATTCTACATTCAAACTGGCAACCTTTCAGTGCACAGGATGATGCCAAACAACTGAGCCACATTGGCCAGAGAAGCATTGCTTCTCTAAATAGGTTTACTTTTGGGGGCTCTGTATTTTTCACTAGAATGTAAGTGCCACAAGAATAAGATTGCCAGATTTAGCAAATAAAAATACAAAGTACCCAGTTACATTCCAATTTCAGATAAACAAAGAATTTTTAGTATAAGTATGTCCCATGTAATATTTGAGATATACTTAATACTAAGAAAAATGTTTTCATTGCTTATCTGATATTCAGATTTAACTGGGCATCCTGTATTTTATCTGCAACCCTAACTAAGAGCTAAAACCTCGACTGTTTCGTCAACCTCAGCACATTCAGTGATGTCTGATATGTGACAAGCACCCAATTAAGTGTTGATGAAATAATATAATGATTGAATGAATGAAAGAAAATAAAGGTCTCAACTTCTACAATCCTCAACCTAAAAACTAGTTTTAGTTATTGTGATAGTTAATTTTATATGTGACCTTGAATGGGCTGAGGGATACCCGGATATCTGGTAAACCATTATTTGTGGGTGTGTCTGCAAGGGTGTTCCTGGATGAGATTAGCATTTGATTTAGTAAACTGAATAAAGAAGAAGGCCTTCTCCAATATGGGTGGGCATCACCCAATCCACTGAAGGCCAGAATAGAACAAAAAGGTGGAGGAAGGGTGAATTTGTTCTTTGTCTGTTGGAGCTGAGACATCCATCTTCTCCTGCCCTTGGACATGGACACTCCTGGTTCTTCAGGTTTTGGACTCAGACATGGACTTATACCATCAGACCCCTGACTCTCAGGCCTTCTGACTCTGAATTAAGCTGCTGGCTTTCTTGGTTCTCCAGCTTGCAGAAGGCAGATCGTGGGATTCTCAGCCTCCATAACTGCTGAGCCAATTCCTATAATAAATCTCTTCTTATGTATATCTATATATAGCCTATTGGTTCTGTTTCTCTGGAAAACTGTGACTAATACAGTTATCCAGACTGTAACCCAGTGCTTCTCCAACTTTAGCCTATACCAGAATCCCCTGGGTCTGTTCCAACACAGATTGCTGAGCCCGGGCTGCAGAGAACCTGATTCGGTGGGTCTGGCGTGGGGCCTGAGAGTGTGCATTTACATCACCTTCCCAGAGGAGGCTCAGGCTGCTGGTTCAGGGCCACACTTTGAGAACCACTGATCTAGCTCCCAGTTGATGTCTCTGCCTGCTTATCCAACAGCCAACCTTCATTTGGATTCAAATTTAAAGATACAGGAAAGAACATTGGAGTGTGTGGAAACAAAAAGTGGACTGGTTCTCACTCTGTAAAGCAGGATTCCCTTCTGCACCATGCCTGGCCTTTAGCTTTATTCAGCTGAATCAATGTTTTTTTAAAAAGAACAGCCTCTAGCCCTGGTTGGTTTGTCTCAGTGGAAAGAGCATCAACTTGAGGACTAAAGGGTCCTGGGTTTGATTCCGGTCAAAGGCACATGCCCCAGTTGTAGGCTCAATCCCCAATAGGAGGTGTGCAGGAGGCAGCCGATCAATGATTCTCTCTCATCATTGATGTTTCTGTCTCTCTCTCCCTCTCCCTTCCTCTGTGAAATCAATAAAAATATATTATTAAGAGAAAAAAAAAAGAACAACCCCTAGGCTAAGAAATCTTGTGGTACACAAGGATGTATTTTAGGACAGGTACACACCATGAGAAGAAACTCATAGGACAGAGTCTCCGTGCAGAAAGCAGAGGAGTCACGTGACAGACAGTGTTTTAAAAGCTGGCCAAACAGAAAGAAGTCCCATGAGGCACCATTTATACTTTCCAAATTAATTAAATTTATTTAATCAGTTGTTTCAAAGCTAGTTTTCTCTCCGGGATTGGTCGCCCATGACAACAGACCCGGAGGACAAAGGCATGGCTCTACCTAGTGGCAACATGAATTGTGTCTCAGTACAATTTATGGGTGCTTGGGGACTCCTGGGAACCTTCATTTCCATAAAATGATCCCTCCCTCCTATTCCTGAACAACATTAGCTATTTACCTTGGAGATATTTTCTCCCATTTTCTCATTTTCTCTTGGTCTCATGTGGCCATGATAATACCTTGTAATAAATTTTTGTGTGCTTACAATTCTTTAATTTTATTTTATGAGTTGAGAGACTGAATTGAGAAGCTACCTATGCTTCGGTGATGGAAATAATCATGCCTGCTTCTTAAGGGATTTTAGCCACAATGCCAGCTGCCTCCTCCCTTCCATTTTCCCAGTTTCCCAGGTTTTTAACCCTGAAGCCATTTCCCACCTCCACCCCTCCCATTTTACCAATTCTTCCCCTTTTTCTTTCCTTTCACTCCCACCCCACTGCCCTGGATCAGGTCCTTGCAGCTCTTCCCTGGGATTCCTACTTTCACTCTTTGCCAGTTCATCCTGTGTGTGTGTGTTTGTTCATTAATTCACTCAATGTCAACTATTGAGTACTCCTGACACGTCAAATCATGTTAAACACAATAAACAAACAGGGAATGAGATGATGTCTCTCTCTTCTTTTCAAAGCAGTTATCCGGTCATCTCATCCCTGAGAACCACCCTGATTGGTACATGACATGCCCTGAACTCCCCTGGTGTTTGAGTCTTACCTGAGTTTTCTCCTCCTGGGAAGCTCTCTGCATCTCGCTTTGTTGAAGTCCTTCTCCAACTTCAAGGTTCCCCAAATTGTCTCCTTCAAACTCTCTCCTTTCCTCTTCCCCACTGCATATCGTTGTCCCCTTTAACATAAAATGCATCATAGTAATTCATATTGATATTCATACTGATATACTATGGCTTCACATGGTATTTGTCATCTGGTAGTCCCCCAAGAAATAGTTCATCTAAGATTCATTTGTGTTGTAGGGGAGGCAGAAATTTATCTCTGTATGTCTTAGCTTTTCAGATGGACTCTTCATAAATGGGCGCAGCTCACACCACACAGGAGAAACCTCTAGGAAAAGGAACTCAAAACGGTGGCCTAGCATTCCAGCTCACATAGCATCTTCAATAAAGAATGATAGCCGAAACCGGTTTGGCTCAGTGGATAGAGCGTCGGCCTGTGGACTGAAAGGTCCCAGGTTCGATTCCGGTCAAGGGCATGTACCTGGGTTGCGGGCATATCCCCAGTAGGAGATGTGCAGGAGGCAGCTGATCAATGTTTCTCTCTCATCGATGTTTCTAACTCTCTATCTCTCTCCCTTCCTCTCTGTAAAAAATCAATAAAATATATCTTTTTAAAAAAGAATGATACATTTACAGGTATATGACAGGCCCAAGGGGTTTGGGCAAGGGGTAGTAAATTGTGGAGCAGAAACTAAGAAGATGAGGGTTAGTTTAACAATTTTTGTTTGTATAGAGTCTCAGCCCAATTCCCCATCTTTGGTGATAAGAATGTCTACCTTCTTCCTGGGACAGAGTTGGCACCTTTCACATGGGAGTTTTATCTCCGGGTTTCAGGAAGAAATAGAGGGTCAGAGCACCCTTCCTGTGCCTGCTGTTTCTCAAGTGCCTTTAACTTAACCTAACCAACTTGCCAAAGCAGCAAATTTGGGGGTGGCATGTTCTGAGCTCCTTCATAGTTGAAGGATTCAAAAGGGCATCATGGCCCTGGCCAAGTGGCTCAGTTGGTTGGAGTGTCGTCTCATACACTAAAGGGTTTTGAATTCAATTCCCAGGCAGGGCACATACCTAGGTTGTGGGTTCAATCCCTAGCCAGGATGCATAAATGAGGCAACCAATCGATGTTTCTTTCTCACATAGATTTTTTTCTCTCTCTCTCTTCATACCTCTCTTTCTAAAAGTCAATAAAAAACATATCCTCGGGTGAGGATTTAAAAAAAAAAGGGTATGTTGGATGATGGTATTGTAAACCACTCCAGGGTAGCATAAAAGTCATTAGTGTACAGTATGAGTCTCGAAAGAAAAAAGTACAGTGGGCACATCTTCATTAAAAATGGAATGATGATAACACCCCCCCCCCCTCCACTAAACAATTACATATGTCCTCTACCCTCACTTGGGAGAATTCAGTATGACAAATGGCACATAAACAGCATTATAGTCAATCATGTCACAAAATTGACTCAAGCCAAAAAATTCTGCAACTGACAATCTGTTGTCTTCTTATTTTTACTCTCCTTGGAGTCGTTCCAATGTTGCATTTTATCTTTTTATTTTTGCTTATTATAAAACCTCTATTAAAATAACATAAAAGGGGATTTTGAAAGAAAAGAAGAACCCTACTTCAATTTCAGCATATGAATATATGTGTTTTGATATTCTATATTCTCTTCCAAGCTCTGTTTCTCAGATGTTAGTATGTTTTTTTAAAAATACAATCTTAACCACAGGGCATGGACAATTTGTATTCTATTGTTTTCAATGAATATTATATTATCAGCATTCTCCTGTGGTGTTACATAATTATAACATTCACTTGCAGCATAAAATTCTACTAGATAATTTATATAGATGTTCTACAAATATTGAATAATTTATATGTCCCCTTTTTCACACCTATTCTTTTATAGAATTCCACTGCAAAAAAAATCTTTAAGCAAAAATATTTTAAAATTAACAAAATATTTCTTGAGATCAATTTCCAGGAGTGAGTGGAATTATTGTGTGAAAAAAAATGAATGTTTTTATGGTTCTTGATACCACCGTTGAAGAGCTGTCTTAGGAGATGTTACGAGTTTAAGTGGTAAATTTGTACAACACATTGTCAGGATGCCCCTTAACAACACAGGAAATGGTCCATTAAGCCAGAGTTCTCTTATAGGACTTTCTGAGGGACACACCCCGTATATGAACTGAGGAGTGTTACATTCATATCCACTTAGGATCTGCCAAACTACAGGTATGATTTATGCAAACCTATGACAAAGTGTTATCTGTTCCTAGGCAACTTCCAAAATACTGTATGGTTATTTTTTTCCTGAAAGATTGATGTTGCTGGATATATCTGTCTATATCTCCATTGTAACTGACCTGGGTCCAAAACACTGGAAAGGGAGGCACATGGACCCTAGACGGTTTAGCTCAGTGGATAGAGTGTCGGCCTACAGACCAAAGGGTCCCAGGTTCGATTCTGGTCAAGATATCTTCCCCGATCGATGTTTCTCTCTGTCTTTCCCTCTTTACTCCACTCTCCCTAAAAATCAATGGAAAAATATCCTCTGGTGAGGATTAACACACAAACACACACACACACACACACACACACACACACACACACACAGGGAGGCACATGAATGTAAGGAGGGGTGGATGTTGAAAGTGACAGAAACTCAAAGCCACTAGATTTTGTAAGATTGGCAAGAATTGGCAAGTATGTAACAAAGCACTGTGATTGCTTCATTTCTTAAATATTTTCCTTTAAAATCAGATTTGGCTCCAAAAGCATAAGGGTATTTAACTGACAGAACAATCTAATATTTTTGAATCTCCTTAGTGGGGGAAAAGAAAAACATTGTGCCTCTCCCTCTCTGTACATTTTTCACCCCACACATCCCACCCCACCCCACAAATCTGGTCTCTTGGGAAAGCAGCTTCTACTCTGTGCCGAGTTCTTTGTGATAAACATTCAGCGCTTTATCCCTCTTGCTACTTCATGGATATATGTGAAAGTGAAATCAACGATATATGTGAAGACTTTTCGAAAATTGGAAATAAAGTACTAGGGTTCAAGCATCAATATTTATTAGTATTAATTATCATTAACATTTCCAAAGCAGCAAAACAAAGGGAGGCAATATTGCCAAAAATAAGATACTGGAAAAATTGCTGATGTAGAGGTCAATTTAAGAATAAAGTTAAACATGATTCTGGATGGCTGGTCAAATATGGATCCAGTTGGTATTAAAGTGTTACATTTTAGATCAGTCCAAGTACACAGGCATTTTGGGCTTCCTGAGAAAATTCAAAATTTTAGTAAAGAATGATGAATACCTTTTTCTGGAAACCTTCTTTACTCATCTATAATAATAAAAGCATAATATGCAAATTGAACGAACAGCTGCCGGATGTCCTTCTGGATGACCTTCCAGGAGAAGGTGGGGCTGCAGCTGTGGGATCAAGGCAGCCACTGTGGCTGCGAGGAGGGATTGAGGCAGCCACCATGGCTGCAAAGGCTTACTCTTGCACAAATTTCGTGCATCGGGCCTCTAGTTTCAGGTAAGTATGTATGACATTTCAGCAGGTGCATGTTAACACATGGTTGAGACAGACATCCAGTCAATCACTGAGAGCCCACTAGTGGGTAAAATTTTGATATTCATCCAATAAATAGCCCTTGAACCCTTGCAATGCTCAGCTTGCTATGGTTGGCACTTCAGAGGATTAAATAAGAATACAACTCTCATTTCTACTTTTAAATATAACTTTTTTCTCACAAGGAAGGATTTGATGTTTAAATGATGTGGTGTATAAATTGCTTGTTGCTATATTGAGGGCTGAGGGAAACCTGATTGTGTCTAGAACTTGGAGTTGAATCAGCTGATGAATTAATGGTCATTACTGTTTTAAATCCCTATTTTCTAATTCTGAGATGCTCAAATAGGAATGCAGGGAACACTATAAACTGTCATTTGATTGTTTTATGTGATTTTTTGGAGCTTCTTTGAGGAACACCCTCTCTCACTTGTTTGTTATTCCCTAAAATATGGAGTTGCTTGGTTTCTTTGCTTTCAGACCCTCATCTCTTTCAAAATGATAAACGTCAACTAGTTGAGCTGAAAGTTATTGGCTATAATTGGCATTTGGTGTGACTCAGTTTTAGATTTGGTCTTAAGAGGCACTTTGTTTGGCAAAGAGCTTAAGACTCCAAATATGGGAGAGGGGCTCCAGTCACAGGTTCGGGACCTCCAAAGAAAACTCTGGCTCATAGCACCATTTGGTCTAGTGTCAGCACTGTAGACTCACCAACAACAAATCTTAAATAAACAGGTAAATCTGAAGTCTTCATGTAAAAATGTAAAACAACATGACATTCTATAAGATGACTACATAAAACGGAAGAGAGGACTGAATTTCCAGGAGAAGTATCTGGATAGTTAAGATGGAACTTTAACCATCCAGAATCAATCAGGCCTGGGAGAGACACAGGCAGCAGAAGAAAGAGCCCCCTGAGAAGTGTACTTACGTGCTCTCCTAGCTGCCCAGGGTACTGTTGATTGGGTGAGACTATTTGGTGGCAACCCAAGCCCTACATCACTTGAGTGTGTGGATTTTACCAGTCTGCCCCTTCTCGTGCATGCAAGAGAAAGTATAGATTGCCCAGTGACTTTTCATTCTCCAAACTTGCGTTTCTATAGAATAGTTGGGACTGAACATGCAGATTCTTGATCACCTCCCTCTCAGATGTGGTAACTCAGGTAGAATGTTCCTGCACATGTAAGCTGTGGTGGTTCTGCCTACCTCTGCTCAGGAGCAATGCCCAGCTTTCTTCCTGGGAGGATCTGTTCCAAAGCCCTTAACTTGCAAAGCCTTCTATTACAGCAACCTAAGGAATGATTATTAGGACTTACATCTTGTAAAACAGCCAAAACTCCCTAGAATTCTTTCTTGAGAAGGCCCCTATTATGTGGGGAAGTGCCAACTCCACCCTCGGGCCTGCTTCCTGCTTGGCAGTTTAGAAAGAAAGCAGCACAGTGAACTTTCCTTGCCCATTATTCACCTCTGAAAGGTAGTCAAAGGGAATGCCTTTCCTCCTATTATTCTATTGTTCCATTTTATGGAGGCCAGCCTCTGAATATAGCTGCTAATGTCAAAGAAGCCAAGAACCTAATGTAAACAAGAACTTCCAAATAGTACTTGTTCAAATGACCTTATTCCCATGGCTAGCCCAGTTCCTGAAGGACAGTGAGCCATCACGTCTGAGGCCTCATGTTGAATTTAATTCACTCTCAGAACCTCTATCTGCAGGACATCCAAGTAGACCATGTGACAGTAGCTTTAAATGTCATCTATCTATCTATATAAAAGCCTAAGCCACCATTACAACTGGACGACCAGACCACCAGATGACCGGCCGGTAGCTATGATGTGCAGTGACCACCAGAGGGTAGACGCTCAACACAGGAGCTGCCCCCTGGTGGTCAGTGTGCTCCCACAGCCAACTTCCTGCAGTCCCTCCCCCCGGCTGGCTGGCCCTGATCGCCCTGATTAGCCTTGATCACTGGGCAGGCCAAGAGACCCCACCCATGCACAGATTCATGCACCAGACCTCTAGTATAATTACAATCATACCATGTGTTTTCTTGTGTGTCTGGCTTCTTTGATCAAGCTCACATTCACAAAAGCTTGTCATGTTGTTGTATGAAGCTATAATTGATAATTTTAATTTCTGTATAGCCTTCTATTATAGGAATATACTGCCATTTATTTATCCATTCAGCTCATGGTAGACATTTGGGCTTTCTCCAGTTTGGAGCATGTATTACTTTTCTATTGCTATAGGAACAAATTACCACTGATTGAATGGCTTAAAATAACACAGAATTATTATCTTGTAGTTCTGGAGGTCAGAAGTCTAAAATGTGTTCAGAGGGTTGGGTCACTTTTGGAGCCTTTAGATGAGAATCAATTTCCTTGTCTTATTTTATAGCTTCTAGAGGCCACATATATTCTTTTGCTCCAGTAACAGCATCTTTTCTCCTCTCTGCCCTCTGCTTCCATCCTTTTATCTTCTCTCTGAGTTTGTCCTTCTGTGTCCTTCTTATAAGGATGCTTGTGATCACATTGGGCCCACCTGGGTAGTCCAGGAAAATCTCACCATCCTTAACTTTATCACATCTGCAAAGTCCCTTTACCATGGAAGGCTGTTATTCATAAGTTCTAGGGGCGTGTTTGTGGAAGTCTTGGGGAGGGGGGTGGGGGCCATGATTTAGCCCACCACAGAGCATTATGAATAAACCTGTCATGGACATTCATCTAATGTCTTTTGGTGAACACATTCTTCTTTTTCTTTGAGGGGGGGGGGATATCTAAGAACGGAATCACTGAGTTATAAGATATGAATATATTCAGCTTTAGATTCTGCAAAATGGCTTTGCAAAGTGGTGATAAGTTACATTCCTATCAGCAGCTTATGAGAGTTCCAGTTGACCCACATTCTCTCCAACTCTCAGTATTGACATTTACCATTGTGAGTATATAGAGGCATCTCCTGGTTTTAATTTGCACATGTTTGGTGACCACTGAGGTTGAACAGTTTTTCATATATTTATTGGCCATTTGGATAGCCTCTCTTGCGGTCAGTTTTGTTTTTTTAATCTTTTGCCCACTCTTCTATTGGGTGGTCGTTTACTTACTGATCTGTAGGAGCTCTTTATATTCTGGACCCGAGACCTCTGTCACTTGTCTGTGTGATGAACAATTTCTCCCCCTCTGTGGTTTACCCTTAATGGTATCTTTTGACACATGGAAATTCCTAATTTTAATGATTTTAATGTAGTCTAATATCTATACGGAAATCTCAAAAAATATTTAAAAAATACTTTGAAATGAATGCAAATTAAAACACAACATCAAAATTTACGAAGTCAAACTAACACAATGCTTAGAGAGAAATTTACAGTACTAGCTTTTGGCATTGTTGATTTTATTTTTTGCAGGTTTATTTTCTATCTTACTAATTTCTGCTTTTTTCTTTCTTTTTTTACTGCTAGATTTGATTTTCTGATTGTTTTTTAAATTCTTTAGATGGATTCTTAGATTACTGGTTTTTCAGCTTTAAAATTTTTTTCTAATATATGCATATTAAAGCTATAAATGTCCTTCTAAGCTTGGCTTTAGCTGCACCTTCCAAGTTTTAAAACATAGAAATTTAATCATAGCTCAAAATATTTTCTAATTCCCATTGTAATTTCTTCACTGACCCATGAGTATTCTAAAAATATTGCTTAATTACCAAACATATGAGGATTTTTTCCTTAATTTTAAATTTATGTTTAGCTTCAATTCCCTGTGGTCAGAGAAAATACCTTAAAGTATGGCAAATTTTCAATAAGTTGGTAACTCTCCAATGACTTAAAAACATTTTAATATTTAGTCCAGCTTTCTAGTTTTCAGAAACAAGTTTGATACAAAAAAAAATCCTATTTAGCCCTGGCCGGGTTTGCTCAGTGGTTAGAGTGTTGGCTCGCAGACTGAAGGGTCTTGGATTCAATTCTGGTCAAGAACACATACCTCAGTTGCAGACTCAATCCCTGGCTCTAGTCAGGGCATGAAGGGGAGGCAACCAATCGATGTGATGCCTCTCTCACATTGATGTTTCTCTCTTCTGTCTCTTCCCCTCCCATCCACTCTCTCTGAAAATGAATGGAAAAAGATATTTTCAGGTAAGGATTAACAACAACATAAAAATCCTATTTAGTTATTGCCAGAAACATGACAACTACCAGTGATAATTTCATTAATTGTGATGCCACCATGGCCTCCAGATCACCAGTATCCCAGCAAAATAAGAAAAAGCCATCACTGCATTCAAGGTCAGGGAGTTAAGCAACTTGATCTCAGAGTTCCATCTCATTTTCTCATGTTCTTGCTATTTCTAACATGCCTTTGATTACATTTATTGCTGCTTTCAAGGTCCCGCTGACAGACTCCGCATTTTCTATCTAATCTTATTCCTGCTACATCTTAACTTGGTGCCCCCACCACACTTTTCAATACTCTTCTCCCTCTTGTTTGCGAATACCAAGTGCATCATAAATTGTGTTCCTTTGCTATGTTATCTTCAGCCTCGTTTCACTTAAAAAAAAAAGGTCTGCCCTTTGTTTATTTTTATCTAATGTATAAGAAAATACATACATAAATATTACAGTTAAAAAAAAAAAAAAGGTAATCCTTATGTCACTGAAATTGCCCGGAACACCAGCAGCGGCACATGTCACATTTTTGGAAACTCTGAGTTGGTGTGAGAGGCAGGGGCTTCACCTCCCTGGGTAGGGAGTGGGAGTGGGGGGATGGAAGAGTCACAGTGACTCATCAGGGATGTTATCAAAAGCACTTCTATGTCTAATGGGTCTATAACATATGACCTTCACAATCCTGTACATTTTGAGGTTCTCATTTCAGCTTCAAAATCTCAATAATGGCACATAATTCTAGAAACATTTGCTTTACTTAGGTATAATTTAAAAATTAAATAGATACTCTATAGTCCTCCTCAAAGCTGACAATTGCAGGCTTCCCTCTATGATGGGCAGCACACTTAGACCAGAGACATAAGTAATTGTAACATTCCCATCAGTGGATTCCATAGTGTGGCTTATATTCAAGAAGATCCTGGGGAAAAGGCAGTAAGTGCTGGGTTCCCCCAGACCAAAACCAACCAACCAAATAAACAACAAAACCCTCTTTGGGTGACAGTGGTGTTAGTGAAATGTGTTTAGTGTGATAGGTTTATTTCATTCTGAGACTTACTTAATACCAACCATCCCAAGCAAACTAAATCTATTTGAATTGTCAAACCCATCAAGAGAAGACATTCCAAGAGCCCTGTGTCATCCATTCTAAGACTCAGTCCCTCTCCTGTGCCTCAGGCTCTGACCTCTCCTTTCCTTAGTGGAGATAACAATAGCTGGTCCCCAAGTCTGTAAAATAACCCCAAGGTGCTGGACACCCCAGTTATTAACTTGCTCCTCAGCCTTCTCCCTCCAACAATCTTTCTCCCTTTAACCTTTCTTCACTGGCCCTGAGTGAAAACTGAGTTCTAACCCTCATCTCAGACTCTTCTCTGAATCTGTCTCTCCCCTGAGAAGACAGAAGTGAAATCAGCACTGAATGTAAGGGTAGCACTGAATGTAAGGGTAGCACTGAACAAGGGATTGTGTGACCCCAGAATTATACATGTGGTGAAAAATAGGGCTGCTTCCCTGTATCTTCAGAAGTGTCTTATTACAACGGATGAGATGCCTGATGAGGCACAGCCAACAGTGATGTCACCTCAGGGGAGGAAAAGGAACATCCGCAGCTTGAGACCAACTCCCCAGGGAGATGGGCCAACAGAATGGAAGGGCCCTTGCCAGCAAAAGCAGGCGTAAATAAATGGAGCTAAACATGGTTGAGTCCTTTTGTTCAATGGGATTCTAAGCCCTGGGAAAGCTGAAAAGCATCAAGTATGGATCATATGTCATAGAAGTATCATATATGAAGACACATGACAAATACTTGCAGGGGTGTCTTACTGGTATGCATCACAAACAGGAAGTAGATACACTAGTTGATAACAAGAGGGGGTTTTCTCTGCCTCCTTCCCTTGTGGGAATTTGAAGACTCGTGGTCAGAGCAGAGAGGTGGTGAATCATTCTGTTAGGGATCCCAAAAGATAAGATTCTCCTTTCCTGCCTGACTTGAGCCAATGGAGGAACAAAGCGATAAAGGAGGAGGCTGCCTCACCTTTCTGAAGCGGATATTGACGATGCAGCTTGCATCTGTGAGCAAGTAAACTTCCCAAGACTGAACTCCTGTCACGGTGGCCTGGACCGTGGCAGCCTCCCACCTGGCCCTGCCCTTCGGTACCTCCTCAACTCATGCCCTCTGGTAGCTCCCAAAGAGGAAATCATGGAGGGACTGAGTGGATCACATCGGTTTGTTCTCTCTAAATTTCCTATCTGCCAAATCTCTCCATCTTCTCTGAGCAGAGGAGAAACAGGTCAGATGTTACAGAAACAGAGCCCCCTCCTCAGAAAGAACCATCAGACGTGGGGATAAGTATACCCCAAAATCCAACTCTGATGCCTCAACTTCTCTATGGACCTCACTCTCTGATCCCTCACCATTCCACATCCAAATGCTCTTGACAAAACTCATCTTTCACAGGTATGATAAAGTGTGAGTGTGCTTATGTGTTCTCTCATGTGCGTGCATGTGTGAGTTTGCATGTGTGAGCAAGTATATGAACATGCCTGTGGTTTTGCCTGTGGTGCAAGTGTATGCACATGTGTATATGTGTACATTGTGAGTGTGCATGTGTGTGTGAATGTGCTACTATGAATAAATGTTGTGCAAGTGTAAGTGTGCAATGTGAGCTTATGAATATATGTGTGCATATGTGAGTATGCATGTGTGTGCCTGAACATGAATGTGCATAGGTGTGGCTATGCAAGTGTGCTGCGTGTATGTATCAAACTCTGGAACCTGGCATTTGTGGTACATAGTTGGACAGATTCATTTCAACAAACATTCCTTGAGTACTTACAATGACCAATGACTGTCACAACCATGAAGAGGAGTATTAACTTCACTAGACCCCAAAAGCTTACAAGTTGGTAAGTAAGATGAACATATAAGTAACCATGTACAGCACAAGATCAAAGATGCCACATGCCATGGTGGCATGAAGAAGAGGAGTATTGTTCTGATCTGTAGGATGGCAGGGATATTTGAGATCAGCTTGAGAGAAGAGGGAGGTCCAGGGGGCACTCCAGGGAAAAGCATGGCATGAGCTCAGGCTAGAGATGGAAATATAGAGTTATTTGTTATGCTAGTGCAGAAATTAATATGATGGCTACTGCATCATATCAGGTGAAGGGTAACATTTGGCCTTTCTTTACCATATTTCATAGGGTATGTGGTGATAAATGATGGGAGATGGCCAATTTGTGGAAAAATTTGACTCCTGTATTAAGAAACATGAACTTCCTGTCTTAAGGCAAAGGTACACCCTTATGTTGGAGTGGTGAAAGGGAATGGCAAAAGTGGGTTGGAAACTTCAGGATGAAGAGGTTCTTGCATGAGTCTAGGTGAGAGATAATGAGGGCCCGAGCTAGGTGACAGAACAGAAGGGTCAAAGAGGTGACACTTTTACAGATACACTCAGCAGAATTCTAACAGGATGAAAGAGAGGTTTTTAGATCTGGAGACTGTCTGTATAATGATGTCACTCACATGAGGAAAAAGAGGATAATGGGGTAAAGAAGATGACATTAATTCTGAACTACTGTGTCTTCCCTGATAACCTACCAGAGCTAAACTTTGTAACCCCCAAGTCTGCACAGATGTTGGCTTTTGGGAATTGCATCCTCTTGCTGGCTAGGCATCAAAGAATGGACGTTTCTTCCTGTCATCACGCCTCATCTTCCAGAGAAACTGTTCACCTCAGAGGAAGGCAATCCCTCTCCCATAGGGAACCATTTGTCTCTAACGACTTTATCTCTGCAGCTCTACCTCAAGAAAAGTCTCGATTTGAGTCCTCAGTGGGAGCTCTGAAGAAGTAGACTTCCTACGGCAAGGGGGTATTGCCCTGGTCTGTTCTGCTCAAAGTCTGGCAAGCCATACCTGTACGCTGAGGTGGGCTTATCCGGTGGTGTATGACCTGACAGAGTGAGGAAGGGACCCAGACCACATCGGCTGTGAGTAGGCATGTTTGTGGGTCCAAGGAAAAGTCAAGTTCCTGGAGAGGACAGGCTACATGGTGACTCCAGCCGACACATGAGACTCTTCTGGAGCAATTAGGATGCAGAGTGGAAGCCTAAGACCACACGAGCCCCACATCACCCTGGAAGGACAGGGAAAAGGTCTTGGGCTGCAGAGTTCAGCAAAACCGGGGGCTAAAGATAGCATGAAGTTGGAAAGGTCAACACAACAGCAACTGAGGTGGATTCCAAGAATAAAAATGGCTAGGCAGAAATATGTCAGGACCAGGCAGCTAAAGTCAAGTGGGTGGACTCCAAGGTGGGGGCCTGAGGACTGAAAGGGATTGAAAACTCAAAGGTCCCATGATGCAAAGACATCCAGGCTAGGGGTGCGCCTGGTTCTAAGCAGTGTGGTGCAATCTGAGAAAGCTTAGTAAGGCACTGGGCTTCATTGGCCTGGAGAAGAGATGGTAGCTGTGAATGAAGCCATTACCTCCTGGAAGGCAGAGAATGAAGATGTGATGTCTTGATCAGTAGGACATCAACAGATATTGGTTGATAGATTGCTTAGATAAGGCTTTCAAAAAGATAGCCTCTTAATTGCTACCTTAAATTGGAATGCTGTTTATTTCCATTTTCTCTCTTTCTGGTTTTTTTTTTTTTCCTTTCTTTTCTGGCAGCTGGTGTTGCCTCAACAAACTAAAGCTGTTGCTATTTCAGCATCTTTGCTAAGAAGGGCATCGGAGTATCTGAATGTCAGTCTGAGCTCACTCATCCAGATTAATTCCTGAGATGTTCAGCAAAATTTCTCATAAAGCCACCTTTCGGTCAGAGCAAAACAGATAACTCACTTTATCTGTGAGCCTTTTATCTTGTTACAAACCACAGTTCTCATCCATTCCAATTTTCATGGGGATTCAAGACGTTGCTGGGAGAAGAAATGTGGAAAGATACACAAAATCGGCCCTTTGCTCCTCTCTGCCTCGTGGAGGTCTCGCCATCCTGGCAGTTTCCGACTCTGTGCCTCGGGGATTGCAGACACAGTGATGACTGTGTCCTCCAAGCTTCCCACTGGTTTTAAAGAAGCAGCTGATTTCCACTTTTATTTGCAGTAACATCAAAAGTGATCTCCAAAGGCCAAGAGCCTAATAAGGTACCCAGAATCTTGAAGTCTGAAAGGACGTGTGGAGTCACCTAACGCCCTCCTGTGTCAGATGGGCAGAATGAGGCTCAGAGAAGTGAGCCTTGCCTATGCCCAACTGGGTGGAATGCTGGCACTTGGACCTGAGCTTCCCATATTCTTCTGTTTCAGCCTCCTTCTGGACAGAAGTACTTACGCTGGATTAGATGTTACAAAAATGAACACACAAAAGGATTAAAGATCTAATAAAAAGCAATCAAAACAAAAAATGCAAAAATAAGGGGGAAAGTCTTAAAAAAATGCATATGGCATTTTCTCCTTTGACCAGGTAATCATTCTGCTAAACACATCTATGCATCCATAAGACAACGTACTCCCAAGCTGTCGAAACATGTTTCTCAAAAGTTTTGTTATATTCTTTTTTTCCTTCTTTCTATGCAGAAATGACAAGCAGTTATAATCTTTTTCTGAGCAACTAATGACAATCCCTAGCACCCAGCATTATGAAAAATCAGGCATATAGGTTTTGTCCTTCATCTCTCTCAGGTCTTATCCCCCAGAAAAAGGAAAATTATAGACATTGTGCCGACAGTGGAAATGTTAGCTTTTTTCCCCCGCTGGTTTTTTGTTGCTAGGGCATAAGACCACGTGTGCCATAAAATTCTCTCCCATCTGGCTGGCTTTGAAACTTCTCTGAGACCCAGTTCTTACAGTTGAGCAATTAATTCTCCCCGGTACTTGGGAGCTGTTGAAATAAAGGAGATTTCATAGAGAGCAGGTCATGACCTTATGCCTTTGTGAGCTGTGCTGAGAACTGACCTCCTGCGCTAGTGGGAGAGAAAAGCCTATTAAAATCTCTTGGGTGAATACTTCAACAAGCTGATTTCATTTGGAAACTAATCATTTGGTGCATTTTTGAAGGCATTATGAATGCTGTCAGCTCAAATATTAATGTTGTTATAACCCTGGATACCATGCTTTTGCCTCAGATTCAGGGCTTCACTACATTTCAACAATTCCATTAGGCCACACCTAAAACATCTGAGTCTGGTAAAATACAGGGGGGAAAAGTCAACATTGTTCCATATTGCTAAAAAAGTATCAAAAGCTGTAAAGTATCTATGAATTAACTTAACCAAAAAAAATCATATGAAGTTATGGGCAAAAATTAAAACTCTAATAAAGGATATAAGCGCCCACCTAAATAAACAGAGATATATTTTCCATGTTTATGAATAGGCCAACCTCGCACAGAATAGATGTTACTTTTCTCCAAATTAATCTCCGAATCAATGCAGTTTTAATCAAAACCTAGAGACAATTTTCCAGGGGACTGTGCTGAGCACGTAGGCAGATGGAATCCAATGTGATGGTTAATTTTATGTGTCAATGTGGCTGGGCCATGGTGCCCAGATACTCGGTCTGACATGATTCCGGATGTTTCATGATGTTTTTAGGTGAGATTCACATTTCAATTAGTGGGCGTTAAGTGCAGCAGATTGCCCTCCATAATGTGGGTGGGCCTCATCCTATCAGTCAAAGGCCTGAATATAGAACAAGGACTGACCTCCCTGAGCATAAGAATTATTCACCCTTCAATGTGAACCACAACATTGGCTCTTCAGCCTGACAGCCCACCCTGCAGATTTGGGATTTGCCAGCCAACTGCTTAAAATAAAGCCTCCTCTCCACATATACACACACTATTGGTTCTGTTTCTCTAGAAAACCCTAGGAGACCAAGGAACTCCCCTAAGGGTCTGATGGGAAAAAAATCAGCCACAGGGTTTATGCCATCAGCGTCTGGCCTCAGGATTGGCGAGTTGGGATCAGTGATAAGTAACAATGATTTCAGAACAGCATCCTGGCAAGAGATGCTCAGATTTCATGTAGGCGGCACTCAATTTCCAATGAACAGAACTGTTTATACGAAGCGGAAAACATCCCTAAAACAACAAGAAGCCACCACGAACCCCAAAGCCCTACTTTTAACCACAACAATTCACCAGATGGCGCAACTTGATTTCCCAGAACGTGAGACAATTCCGTGAAGGGAAATAAGCTGGTTTTTAAAATTGGAAATTACTCAGATTACATAGATTTTTTTTTTTCTTTTTTAGGTTTGTTTTGCTTCCTTACTTTAATCACTTAATAAGGGCCCATTGCCATGATGTGTGAGAATCCTAAGTGGGTTAGGTTGGAGGCCAGGTTAAACATTTGTGAAACCCTGGGGAACTCTCAGGACAGTGAGTGGAAGAGAAGCTGGGTCACTCGGCCTGGTAGGATAATAGGATCAGGAGGAATTGTTACCCCTGTTTTAAATTTCTAATATTGTCTTGAAGTTGTTTGACCAAATCAATAACCTTTTCTAAATTTAAGCATCCCTCTCGAAAACAAACAAACAAACATGCTCATCTTTCCTTCCTCTCCATCATGCTTTGGGGAGGCTTGACTGCCTCCCGAGGAGGCTATAATCAGTTGTCATGAGGTTTAACTACAGGCGAAAGAGGACATGAAAAATAATCAGAGCCATAAAATACGGATGGGTGGAAACAGAATCCCAGAGTTGGAAGGAGCCTGGGAAACGTGTTTCATCCATCTCCTCAGCTCTTGGCCACACCTAAACTCGGAAAGCCCTTAGGAACGCGCTGTGCTGAAGACCTCCAAGCACAATACCTCATCTGTCTTAGAAAGTCATTCTAGTGTCTAAGAATACTCCCCGTCAGGAAATTCGGCGTGGTGAGTAAGTTCAAGCTCCACTCACACCCACTTCCTCAGGCTCTGAGCTTGGGTGGAGATGGACAGACAGCAGCAGGACACACACTCTAGCTCACCCAGTGAACACACGTGAAGGTTGTCACCAAATACCATTAACCCCCTCCACCCCCCCCCACCCCCCCACCCGGCACCAGCTTCCCCTTCCTGCTCTGGGTTAAGTGACCCTAATCTCTTGGATTGGTTTCATTCTCTGAACAAGGCCTACCTGTGCCAAATGACGGACAAATAGTCCAGTAGAGGGCTGGTCACTCCTGGCTCTAGCAGTGGTTCTCAACCTTGGCTGCACATTTAGAATCACCTGGGAATCTTTTTAAAATCCTGATTTCTGGGCCTCATCCTCTGGAAATTCTGTTTCTTTGTTATGGGTTGGGGCCACAACATTAGTAACAAAGAAACAGAATTTCGGGAGGATGAGGCCCAGAAATCAGGATTTTAAAAAGATTCCCAGGTGATTCTAATGTGCAGCCAAGGTTGAGAACCACTGCTCTAAGGGAACCACCTGCCCCAGTGTGCCGGGGCTCCCCAAAACGTGGCACTTTCAGTGTGAAACCAGGGCAGTCCCAGGCAAACCAGGATTGGTTAGCCACACTGGCTCTCTAAGAGGAGAAATGTCTCCCCACACATTTCAAGGGAACTGCTAACATCATGGATTCATATCTGTCCCTTGGCTGTGTTGCTGAGTCTGTGCAGAGCCCAGCCTCTCTCTCAAAGTCATTGCCCAAAGTGTGCCCCTGTGGTCGGAAGGGATCTGGGCAGCCATCCAAACTCTGGTGCTAAGAGGGAGCTTCTCAATTAATGACATGCCACTGTCTGGGGACAGGGAGATCAATCTGGGCTGCCTCACTTGTTCTGTTCCCAGCACGACCTCCACCTGGAGGGGACATGGCAGAGTCTGCCCCACAGCGCACAGCACCTGCGTGTCCTCCACCCAGTCACCTGGCTGAGGGGCACACATCGGGATGCAGCACCTGTGGCTAGAAAAAAAAATCAGGAACAAAAACAGGAATAGACATGAAATGTGTGAGGGGGAGGGAACGAAGCCAGGAGAAAGCCAAAAGGGGGGTGGGGGAATAGCTTAAAGGGTGTAGGAGAGAAAACATAACTTTTTCTCCCTCTGCCCTTGTGGGTTCATTGGCTGAGCCTTGTAAATTAGACTGACAAAAAATATTAAACAAATACAATCAGGAGTTTATTTTTTTTAATATTTTTTTTATTGATTTCGGAGAGGAAGAGAGAGATAGAAACAACAATGATGAGAGAGAATCACAGATCAGCTGCCTCCTGCATGCCCCACACTAGGGATCAAGCCTACAACCCATGCATGTGCCCTGACCAGGAATCAAACTGTGACCTCCTGGTTCATAGTTGACACTCAACCATTGAGCCACACCAGCCAGGCTCATATAGCATCTTAACAAAAGAAAAAGAAATGTTTATAGTAGTGACAAGACAAAGAAAAAGGTCTTTGAGTTTCCGGGGTGGAAGTATATGGAGGAATTAAAGAAGATAGGGACTAGTTAGCAAAGTCTGTTCTGTAGGTTCCTGGGATGGGTCTCGGTGAGGGCCTACCCTAGCCTCTAGCGTTATCTCCAGCAATTAACTTCTATCCTTCCTGGTAGAGAGAGAAGGGAGACCTCTACAAACTGTGTCCTGCTCTTAGGTGAATGGGAGGAGGGGTTCTTGTATCTGCCTCTCCTCAGTTGCCGTTAGCTCAAAATAATTCCTATGCCAACATGGCATGTGTTGGGGGCAAGGGCATATTCTGCTGCACTTCAAGGGCTAAAGCAAAAGCAATAGAGAGAATAAGGTTAGAAACATACTCAAGGAGAGGGAGAAATTCGCCAAGGAACAGGAGAAAAAGAAGGAAGACCGTGAGAAGCAGGAGGAGAAGCCTGTGTTGGTATAAATTCATGCCCTTGCAGAATCAGGCAGGTTCACTGAGTGAGAGCCCTGCCCACTCCTCTTTCTACTTCCTCACACCTTTTAGAAGAATGGTTCTCAAACTATTGGATTTCATGAATCAGGAGGGGAAAAATAAAGGAGGACAAACTTAAACTTAAATCTGCAAAAAACATGAAACTAAAAGGACCCTCTATTAAGCTCGTTATTTCCAAAAGCAAAGGACAGTGCGCACTTGAGATGGCAGAAAACCATTGGCAGCCGATGCCAACATACATGCATGTGTCATTGCCCTTATTTCCCCCATTCTGCCAAGGAATGCTAAAAACCTGGTCACAGGCCTGGGCCAGGTGTCAGCATGGTGTTGGGAGGTCTTCATTTAGGGCCTTCATATTCCAAATAAGGAAACGGAGGCCTGGAAATGTAAAGAAACTTGACAGTGGTCAAGTGGGAGAGGGAGGTTTTAATCCAAGTCACCAGGCTCCAGGACCAGCTGTGCTGCACTTTGTAGACGTGCTCCTGAACAAAACGGGTCTTCCTACTTCGGGACAATTTGGACGGGTTTTTATAAGCGCTACATCTGCCTCCAACTCAAAGAGAGGGAAAAGTACCAGGGTCTCCCTAGGACTGTTTCCTGAAGCAGAAATACTTAAGACATGCAGTGATGTCTGCATCTCCTCTGGCCGGACCCCCAGCCAGGGTCACCTCTGGGTCCCTCGTCCCTGCCCTGGCTCCATGTCAGCACCTCACGTGGCATCCAGGGTGGGGCCTGTGCTCTCCAGCTGCTATTCTTATCTGTGTTTGTTCAGACTTCCTTCCTGCCATCCTTTTCGCGTTCAGATCCCTTTTCAGCACTTGGCCTTGATGTCTAACTCCAACTGTATCTCAACATCAGAGCCACAGAAAGATGTGGGCTGGTAGAAGTTTCTTTCTTCATTTCCATGCCAGACACTTGGTGCCCATGGATGAATGAAGGCTCAGTCAAAAGCTGAAATCATCCACAGGGGATTAAGTGCTGGGTTGGTCCATAAGAAACTGGGCTGTGCTCCTATTAACCAGGTCTTATGAGTGTATGAATATTTTACCTGTTTACCACTTGCTGGTTGTTTTATTAGTAACCTAACGATGAGGGACGCTTTCATTATGGCTCTTCTGCGAGCGTGGGGGAAACAGTACGCATCCGTTTACTATGCTGTTGTGTGAATTGGAACGTCAGCATCGGGGTTTAAAACCATGCCCAGTGATGGCCCAGACAGATGAGAAGTCCTCCTGGTTTGAGCAATCTCTCAAAAAGAATCTTCCACAATCAACTCCTTTAGCTGATCCTAATGTTTCATTGTCCTCGTTGCTAAGACATTTTTCTGCCTTTTCCAAATCCTTTCTGCTGTAGTCTAGACTCATTTCTTGTGGGTGCCCTTGACAGAGGTGAAAATACCACCTTCCATATGACTTGCTGATATAAACTTCTTATCTGAAGGAGAAAATTCTGCCATCTTTTCTCTTTGCCCAGCCGTTAGAAGCTAACCTTTCTATCCTCTTTCGCATGGTCATAGAATTGGAAAGGGACATCAAATATACCCGGCTTAGTAATCCTCAGAGCTAGCATTTCAAAATCTCCTGTGAGTCAGTGCAATGCCGGAGTCCCACCCCAGCTGCAACAAATCAGGATCTTTGTGAGTGGGACTCCGGAATTCATTTTTAATAACCCCAGGTGGTTCTGATACCAACATTGTTCAGTCAGGCAGATGGGAACCTTGGCTGGTTCAGTTCATTCTTAGATTTCCTCACGGCGTCCAGATGGAACACCTCCAGTGAGAGTCCACCGCTTCCCAGGAAAACCCGTCCCGTGGCCAGAGCCCTCCAACTGGAAGGAAGATTTTCCTTTTCATGAAGCCAAAATTTGCCTCCTTGAAGTTTCTAGGAATGATGCTAGGTGTGGCCTCTGGGGCCACAGTATTTCTGATACTTTTCATTAATTTTTCCAACCCCAGTAATACTGTATACAAATCACATTTCCAGGCCAACATCAAAGAGGAGATAAATGGTGCGTTTCTGCAGTAATTGGTCGCATACATGGGGAAACGACATATCTGACTGTCCCAGAGCTCTGGGTTTAGTCATCGGCACATCAGCAAAAATAGGAGTTGTCAAAAGATCTCGCTCAAGCCTGGCTGGCGTGGCTCAGTGGTTATGCGTCGACCTGTGAACCAGGAGGCACATGCCCAGGCTGCTGGCTCGATCCCCAGTAGGGGGCGTGAAGGAGGCAGCTGATCCATGATTCTCTCTCATCATTGATGTTTCTAGCTCTCTCTCTCCCTTCCTCTCTCTGAAATCAATAAAAAAACATTTGGGGGAAAAAAAAGATATCGCTCATGGTTCTCAGACGTCAGTGTAAATTGGAACCACCTAAAGGCCTGTCAAAGCCGATTGCCGGGCCCCACCCTGAAAGTATCTGATGCAGCAGATCTGGGTGGGGGCCCAAGACTCTGGTTCTCTAATTAGGACCCGGGGGATGCTGCTGCCAGTCCACAGACCACACTTTTGGAACCATGGGGCTAAGTAAGCAGGCGTGGGGCAGCATTTAATACCCCGTGGAAAGAAAACCCATTGTACCAGAATCAGCGGGGAAGCTCGCTCTAAGCTTATTTCAATGTTATCAGTTAGCACGGCGTCCTCAAGAGTCATCCTTGTGTGGCATGTGTCAGAACCTCCTTCATGTCAGGGCTGAATCATAGTCCCCTCTATGCATAGGCCACATTGTGTCTATCCATTCATCCACTGCTGCCATTTGGGTGGTTTCCTCCCTTGGAATAACACAGTGAATAATGCCACTGTGAACACAAGTGTGCACATACCTGCTTGAGGCTTCTTGCCAGTTTTCTCAGCTGTGTCCAGAGATGCTCTTCTGCCCACAAACACAGTCCCATCTTGTTCCTGAGTCAAATATGGTGAAGGCAAAACATTAATAATCGGGTTGAGAATGAAGTCACTAGCTCAGAGGTGGGTTCTGGGACTCGTAATAAATGCTAAATTTTGCAACCAATCCTAACTCTTACTACTGAATAACACTCTTCATAGAATGTTTTCTTCCAGGAGAGCAAGGCCATATCTGTCTTACTGCTGTGTTCCTGGTGCCCAGGACACTGTCTTCTCCATCCAGGGAGGAGCTCAGTGGAGATGTTGAATGAGTGAGCCATATTCTCAGCCAGGGTCCCCAATAGAAATTTCTGGGCAATAGACTCTGACGTTGAGACCCTAACCCCCAATGTGATGTTTCTAGGAGGCAAGATCTTTAGGTGGCTTGGGTCATGAGGGTGGGGCCCCTATGACTGGGATTAGTGTCCTCATAAGAGGAGACCCAGAGAGCTTCCTTGCCCCGTCCCTCCACCATGTGAGTTCAAAGCAAAATGCCAGCTGTCTGCAACCTAGAAGGCTCTCACCAGAAACCAACCATGCTGGCACCCTGACCTTTCCTTCCCCCCTGCAGACAGTGAGAAATACCTGTCTGTTGTTTATGAGCCACTTAGTCTGTGGTATTTTCTTCTAACAGCCTGAATGGACTAAGACAGAGTTCAACTCCAGCCACCAGTCCATCCATGCACCAAGCACCCATTTCCACTTCGTTTTCCCCCTTTTCTTCCTGGGATTTCTCTCCTCCAAGTCAGGGCCTTCACTTCACTCTGACCCACCTTCGGAGAGCTCTCTGCTGGTCTCCTTTCTTGTCCTCTCCTCGTCTTTTTGCTCTCTCTCCTTCCCTCTTCCCTGGTTCTGGGAACTTGTAGCTAACAAAACAGAGCATGGTGCTTGCAGCCTAATGATATCCAGCCCAGGGAATTGGGCAAAACACAAAACAGACACAAATGCCCCAAATCCCACTCTAGACACCCACAGCTGCACTCAGGGGCGGCTGCCGCACAGACCAGCTGCTGCTCATCTGCTCTCGTCCCCCCCTCTTCCAAATGACAGCTTCCAGTATCAAAGACACAGCCAGCTGTCAAAATAAGGGTCCTATTTTCACTTATAGGACAATGAGTGCTGAAAACTGATGATGCAAACATGTAAACAAACAAAGGGGTGCAGGGGAGGCTGCTGGGCTGCCTCCCTCCAACCTCATCCTTACAGAAGCAGGGATTGAGGTCATTTCCTGGTCCTTAGAACGGAACTGACAAGCACATCCCTTCAGACATAAAGGCATGCATCAAAGGACACTAAGAAAAGGGATAAGAGTTTGATCTCCAGAGGAGAAAGGCAGGGAGGATGCAAAGTGCTGGGGACAAAGGGACAGCCTAGCCTGGGAATTAATTATTCATCCCCCGCCCCCAGCATAATGTTGTGTAATAAGCACCGAAGAAAGCAAGTGATTTCTAATGAAGATAACAAGGAAGCCAAGACAGGCCACCAGGGAGACTGGAGGCATAAGTGGGTGACCTTCTTATTCATTTATTGATGTCGTTCATCTTCCAGTGCTGGAGGAATCACCCCGTGTGGACACATCTCCCTGCTCACATCAAACTGCAGGCGAGAATATGGTTAGAAGTTAGGAAATGAAGGTACTTATTCTTGCCCTGTTACACTGAACAAATCACTTAAATGTCTCTGCCTAGTTTTTTCTAAAACCAGACTCCAGGGTTGTCTGTGGGATCAATGAGATCACGCTTGGGGAAGCAGTGTGTGTTCCTCCAAGGGTCCTAAATAGGGGTCACTGGTACCTTGTAGGGAAATGCCAACTCATTGGCAGCTTGTTGAAGTGACTGAAATTATTTTTAAATCTCATACAACATAATGATAGTGTGTAGTGTGCCTCCGCAGTGCCTGCCCCCACCCACAACTTCTGTGGCAAAGCTGTCTAGCCCATAATCATGCAACAAGGTCAAAATCAGCTGTGAAACTCTTGTGTCCCTCCTTCCCCCAGGAGAATGAGGCCAGCCCAAGTTATTGCTAAGCAACAAAGGTCTTGTGATGTTGGTCTAGGGCCGTGGTAGGCAAACTGCGGCTCGCGAGCCACATGAGGCTTTTTGGACCCTTGAGTGTGGCTCTTCCTAAGCCTTAGGAGTACCCCAATTAAGTTAATAACAATGTACCTACCTATATAGTTTAAGTTTAAAAAATTTGGCTCTCAAATTTCAATCGTTGTACTGTTGATATTTGGCTCTGTTGACTAATGAGTTTGCCGACCACTGGCCTAGGGACTGTAGCTGTTGAGAGCTGGTCACTCCCAAGGGTGTGGTGATCCCAGTGCATGGAGGTCCAAAACCATTCATCGATAATTGGAAACACCACAGAGTGGGACTTGATGAGCAGCCCCCAGAGGTTCTGGAGGAGCTGGAACATACACATCCCCAGCCAGCCTGGCTGGTGTGCCTCAGTGGTTGAGTGTCAACCAATGAACCAGGAGGTCATGGTTTGACTCCTGGTCAGGGCACATGCTCAGGTTGTGGGCTCCATCTCCTGTGGGCGCATGTACAGGAGGCAGCCAATCAATGATTCTCTCTCATCACTGGTGTTTCTACCTCTCTCTTCCTCTCCCTTCCTCTCTGAAATCAATAAAAATATATTTTTAAAAATCCCCCGCAAAACAGAAGGGGAGTGTCTCACTCAAAGGTTGCTGGGAATTTGGGTTCCTCTGTTCATCCTGAGACCTTAGAACAGAGCTGGAAAGCCAGGTAGCGCTCCCATGATGTAGGCACCAGCTGAAATATGGCACGACCCTCCCAGCAGAAGTTCTGGAAGTCACATTCGGCAACCAGAACTCAGTGTAGCACAAAGAAGTGAGGGCACATGGGGACCCCCAAATTCTCCCACCACCCACATGGTGTTGGATCTCCACTGTGAGATAACACGTTTCTGTTATTTTAAGCCACCCAGTCTGTGCAATGTTGTTACAGCAGCCTGAGCAAACTAATACCAGGGCCAGTGCACATCTCTCTCTTGGGGACTGGAGCCAAGAGATGAAGAGAATGAGGCAGTCTGCAAGATCTGATGTGCAGAGGTCTGGAGAGGGCAGTGGGCTCCCGCTGAGCAAGCAGGACCTGTGAGCAGCAGGGAAGCTGGGCAGAGGAGAGAGGAGCACCCAGTGAAGGGTGTCCAGGGAGAAGGGTCCTGCCAACCAGCATGCAGAGGACCCACAACCCTGAGAGTGTCCCTCATCAATTCTCACTCGGCAAGGGTGACCTTAAAACAAACCCTCTTTTTTTCTTTTTAGTAACTTAAGACTCTTACTATGGAAAGAGCCCAACCAGAGTAGACAACATGGTCCCGATTCATCTAGGAAGAGATCCTGTTCTATGTGGGTGATGGCAATCTACAGCAAGTGCCTGGAAATTGGGCCTCGCAATTGTCATCTGAACACAAAGGATCCCACTTTCTCGGCTCTCCAGCCTAAGCAAACTTTAAAATATATATATAAATGTGTGTGTGTATTTTTATTGATTTCAGAGAGAGGAAGGGAGAGGAAGAGAGAACTACAAACATCAATGATGAGAGAGAATCATCGATCTGTTGCCTCCTGTACACCCCCTTCCCCCCTCCTCCCTCCCCCCTTCTTCTTTCCCCCCTCCCCCCACTGGGGATAGAGCCCGAAACCCAGGCATGTGCCCTGACCTAGAATCAAACCATGACCTCCTGGTTCATAGGTCAATACTCAACCACTGAGCCTCACCAATAATGACTAAGAGCACTGCTTTACTTGGCTGGTCCTCACTCTTGTGTCATTCATAGTGTTAAGGACTACCTTTACTGTGGTTTGGACAGTTCCCATATTTCTAAAGTGAACAGCAGGGAGAGGGAGGAAGCAAATGGATTGTTTCCTTTCCAGGGAAGGAAGCGAGCTTAAAACAAAGTCTGGGTCTCTCCAGCATCAAATGCAGAAAGGACAGGGAAAGCCAGGTCCTCCTGGGGGACTAGGGACGCTGTTGGCCAGTGGATTCAAGGCTCTGAGAGTTCCCCTGGGTGTCACAGACCTCCTAGAACACATGGGTTCCCTTTGGCTACACCCAATTGCCTTGTAGGGGTCACTCACTTTGGAGCCTGGGGCCGCTGGATGGCTGCCCTTTCTGCCTTCTTCACAGGCATAAGAAACTGTGTCAAGCGAGAGATGGTGGTTAATTTGGAGATTCAAAAAGAGTGTAAAGCATCCGTTGGAGGGACTCCCCTTGCAGAGATCCTAGCTGCACCCCAGCCAGGCCTAGCATTTTGGCTTTTGTTTTGTGTTCAACAAAGGGGAGCCCCTGGAGGCTTCCCAGACTGCGCTGAGCAGCTGATTGATGACTCACTTGCGAAGGGCTCCTGAGCAGGCCAGGCGACCTACTTAGTGCCTTGTGGGTGCAGCAGGAGGTACGTTTAGGAGCCCTGAGTGGGGACTGAGCTGCACGTGGCAATGCCTCACCAGAGGCTCCCGGCTTGGAGGCCAGCTCCTCACGTTTCCATTCGAATGCCTCCTCCTTTGTCCGGGTGTCCAGGTGTGTCCGGGTGTCCAGGCCACAGCCGAGGGAGACTGCGACAAGGCAGTGAGGTGGGGAAGTGGTGGTTCAGTCACTTAGCTCTTAATAACTGGATGCTGTTTTGAGGGTTGCTTCAGGGCCAGTTACCATTTCCTGTTTCAGGCCCAACTTCCAGCTCCCCTCAGCTCAACCTCCAAGAATGTTGGAGGCCTTCAGGCAGGAGTCACCCTGAGGGCTTTGTTTGGGATTCAGAGTCCCTGACCCCTGGAAATGGCAAGTGAGGCCTTGTGGATATGTGCATTTTTCTGGAAAAAAAATCCATAGATTTTGTTCACCATTTTGAAGAGATGGGTGAGCCCAGAAGGGCTAAAAACACTAATAAAGGGTTTTAGATAGAAAAGAAAAGGTGATGGAAGACCCAGAGTTTTCTGGAACCCAAAGGTGGATAGCAATTCCTGTTTCCCTCTGAGCAGCTTGGATCATGGAGAGGTGCTGGGCCTTGGCGTCAGGAGTCGTCTTGAGGTTCTGAGGGAGTTTCTTGTTATCTGATGAGGAACAAATGCATTCACTACTACACAGCACCCCCACCCCTCAAGCCTTCTGGACCCATTTCCTGCCCCACCCAGATCCCCAGGTGTCTGCATTTGCAGCCTCTTCTGTGAATGTTCTCTTCACTTTCATGCCCCAACCCACACCTGGCTGGCTCCTGAGGGCACTCTTGCTCCTGGGGCCTCTCAGGGGCTGCTGTACCCTCGCCTCTAAGCCAGCAGGAGCCAGCTTTCCTCCTGGGTCCTCCTTGCAATTCCAGAATTTCCCTCTCCCCGCTCCCTAAGTCAGCCACAGTCACACCCCTTCCCTCCCCACATGCCCTGTGTTAGGGTTCTCCAGAGAAACAGAACCAATGGACAGATATAGACACATAGAGAGATTTATTCTGAGAGATTGGCTCATGCAATTATGGAGTCTGAGGAATCCCATGACCTGCCACCTGGAGGCCCAGGAAAGCAGGCAGTGTTGTTCCAGTTCAACCCTGAAGATCTGAGAACCAGGGGAGACAAAGGTGGCAAAAACTCCAACCTTGGTCCCATCAGTTCTCTGCCTGCTCCTGCCAATGCGCACCGGCTGTGCTTGGCTGAAGAAAGACACACAGCCACGATGGGTGGTCTCTCCTTCAATGCATGACCACGCACATCAAGTGGCCCTTCCTGCTGCCCAGCGATCACACCTTTCCCTGGTCCCTACACTTGCCCATTTGCCCAGATCACGACTGCATTCATTTCCCCTCTCCCCAACCCTCCAAAATGCCTCCTTAGCCTCATCTCAGCTGCAGAGCTGGCTCTAGTTTCACTTCCCTCAGCTTGGCCCTCTCGTCCCCCTGTGTCTTCAGCCGCAGCCCTGCCTGTCTCAGGGTGCTCTGGGCGAGCACTGACCTGTGCACTGGACCTGTGTCTGCTCCCCTTCCCAGTGAGACTCTTCGGTCCACGGTGATGTTCACTCCCCTCCCTCCTCTCCTGTCAATGGAAAGCCCTCAATTGGACTTTTGCTCCACGACTCCATGGAAACTGCTCTTTCCAAAGTCAGAATGACCTCGCTCAGGTGTCAGTCCTCAGTTCTTGTCTTACTGACTTGTCAGCACCATTGAGTTCATGGAGCAAACCCCCCCATCTCCAGACATGTTCTGTGTCTGTCTTCCTAGACACCCCACTCCTCTGGATTTTGACCTGCCACCAAAGCCCTTCCTTCTTGTCTCCTGGCAGGTGCATCTCTGGCCTCTGGAGTGACCCAGGGCGCAGTCTTTGGACCTATTCTACTCTCTGTCTACATGTGAGAGCCTCCTGACAAATGCCAGCTACATGGGGATGCCTCCCCAGTGACTTCCTCCAGCCTGGATGACTCCCTGAGTGCCAGGTTCCTACATCCAATTAGGTTTCTAGCAGGCATCGCAAACCTCCCAGGCCCAGGTTTTCTCTATTTCACTCGACCTCCCTGCTTTCTGAGATAATTACTGCCACAGAAATCATGAAGTCATCCTAAAACATCTTTGACTGTGGCAGACTTAAACCAACCCTTTGGGTTCCATGAGTGAGAAGAAAGTTCCAAGAAATGGATAGTGCCAAGGAACATTCCAAGTGAAGTCAGGGAAAATAGTGAAAAAGAAGGACAAAGCCTGGAGCCATGGAGGAAATGGACAGGGCAGGGAACCCTCACGGAGCCGACCTCAAGGGGAGGAGCTGTCACTTCCACAGCCAGGCTCCTGCACCTGCCCTTATCTCAATGGGAATGTTGCTGTTTCCACTTCACCGCTGTACATTGGGTGTTGGGTAGGGGGCAGACAACTTAGTCATCAGAACACAGCATCGCTACCCACTCTTGAGGGAGACGAGTGCGTGATCTGGATGCCGCTTTGGGTTGTCTCCTGAGGGAAGGGGATAAATGTGTCTGTGTGTGGGAAGAAGAATGAGATGGTTTGGTGACCAATGGGGTGTACTGTGACAGACACAGTGCAATTTCTCTTCTTCTGGGCACACAGGAAGAGGACGCTTCCCAGTCTCCTCTGTAGAGGGTGGGTGGGGCTGTGTTACAAGTTTAGCTTGATGTAAGATAGGCAAAGACTGGTCCATAAGAAGTCACCCTTGTGTAATCCTCCCTTTTATCCCCGGCCATGGCGACTTTGGAGGCCACACATTGAGGATGTCAGTGTCACAGGCGGGATGCAGCCTAGGTTCACCGAGTGACGACATGACCCAGAGCCATATTGCCCTTCCTAACTCCTGCCTTTTCTCCACCTCCACCTCAGACCACATTGGCAATTCTCCAATTGGATTAGGTCACTGAGCTTCCAGGGCTGTGTGTTAGGTAGCCTATCCTGACATATACAGTAGGTGCTTCATAATTATGGTGATTGAATGTGCTAATTAATTTCAGAGCCCAAGCTTTTAACCATTACTCCTCTCTTGGTTGACTTTCTGTATGCTCTGTCCCCCTTTCCTCATAAAATAAAATTCTTTTGTGATTTTAAAAGTAATATGCGCTCAGAAATCAACATCAGGAACAACAAAACCCATCAAGCTGATTAAAAATTGGGTACAGGACTTGAATAGACATTTCTCCAAAGATGCACAAATGGCCAAAAAGCACATAAAAGAAAGCTCTCAACATTATTAGTCATTAGGGAAATACAAATCACAGCTACATTGAAATACCACTTCATATCCATTAGGATGGTCTTATCCAAAAACCAGCTGATAGCAGCTGTTGCCAAGGATGTGGAGACATCAGAGCCCTTGTGCATTGCTGATGGGAATGCAAAATGGTGCAGCTGCTAGGGAAGACAGGATGGCAGTGTTTTAAAAAATTTAAAAATAGTTGGGCCAGTGTGGCTCAGTGGTTGGGTGTCGACCTATGAACCAGGAGGTCATGGTTTGATTCCGGTCAAACATATGCTCAGGTTGTGGGCTCAGACCTCAGTGTGGGGTGTGCAGGAGAGACAGCCCATCAATGATTCTCTCTCATCATGGATGCTTCCATCTCTCTCTCCTTCTCCCTTCCTCTCTGAAATCAATAAAAATATTTTTTAATAAAAAATATAGAAATATGACCCATTGTTTGTAGATACCACAGTTTCACCTGTTGATGAAAATTTTGGTTGTTTCCACTTTCTGGCTATGAACAAATAAAGCTTCAATGAACATTCCCACAGAAATTTTTGTATCAACACACACTTTTCATTTCTCTTGGGTAAATTCCTAAAAGTAAAATGTTTGGATCATGGAGGCATATGTTTAACTTGTTAAGAAATTGGCGCACTTTTCCCAAATTGTTGCACTGTTTTACATTCCTGCCTGTTCCTCCCATCCTTGTCAACACACCTGGTGTGGTCGGTCTTTTTCATTGTAGTC
Organism: Myotis myotis; assembly: GCF_014108235.1. Lineage (NCBI taxonomy): Eukaryota > Metazoa > Chordata > Mammalia > Chiroptera > Vespertilionidae > Myotis > Myotis myotis. The sequence continues at coordinate 50,037,836 of NW_023416401.1, forward strand.
ACTCTGATGGGTGTGCGTGCACCTCACTGCAGTTTTAATTTGCATTTCCCTGATGTCATATGAGGTTGAGCAACTTTTCATGGGTTTATTTGACATTAATATTTCTTTTTTGGTGACATGTTCAGTTCTTTGGGCCATTTTTTATGATGTTGCTTTCTTATTTTGAGTTTTTTAAAGTATGTTTTTATTTATTTCAGAGAGGAAGGGAGAGGGAGAGAGAGGTAGAAACATCAGTGATGAGAGAAACATCGATTGTCTATCTCCAGCACACCCACTCTGGGGATCAAGTTCACAACCTGGGCATGTGCCCTGATCGGGAATCGAACCGTGACCTCCTGGTTCATAGGTGGATGTCAAGACTGAGCCAAGCTGGCCGGGCTTATGTTGAGTTTTGAGGGTTCTTTATATATTCCAGATACAAGTCCCTTATTAAATACACAATGTGCAGATGTTTCCTCCAAGTTGATTGCTTGGCCTTTTATTTTATAACCATGTTTTTCAAAGAGCAGAGTTTTAACTCTGATGAAGTCTGATTTATTAATCTGTTCTCTTGTGAATCATGTTTTCAGAGTTGTATCTAAGAAACCTTTGCCTAAGCCAGTTACAAAGCCTTTTTTCCCCCACGTGGTTGCTTCAATTTTTCTCTCTCAGTTTATTACCAGGTTTTTAAGGGCTGAGGACCCCAGGAGATGGGAGAACTCCAGACTCTGAGGTCCTGACTTCAAATCCTGACTTGGCAAATTTCTAGCTGTGGCCATAAGTTGCTAAATCTTTCCTTGGCTATTTCATAGGCTTGTTTGAGCACTAAATACATGGAAGTGCTTAGGATAATGCCTGGTACATTAGGACTCCATAAAAGCTAACTGTTATTACTATTTCGAGTGGAACAAACAAGCAGCAGAAAAGTGAGACTTCCTATACTTTCTGAAACCCCTCTTCCATCTTCAGAGCAGCTCTCGCGTGTTTCAAACTCTCGCTTCAGTACGTTTGGTGGTTGGGTAGGCACAGGGCGGCATCTCTGCAACCCATTATTATTGGTCCCATTTCACAGATCAGAATTAAGGCATTTAAGTATCTGTCCAAAGTTACACAGCTGCTGGGCAACAGTCAAGATCTAAATCCAGATTTTTAGGCTGCTGCAGTTTGTCCAAATCGACATGCTTCTGAATGCCCTCGGTGTTTGTGAAATGCCCCTTCTCAGGCCCCAGGCATTCTGTGCAGCGGGGCCTGGAGCTTGCATTTCACGGGCTCCCCGAGGGTCCTTTGATGGCAGCGAAGTGCTGAGACCCTCTGCACTCCTCCACTCTCACTGGACTTGCAGGCCCTTTTCCAACTGTTTCCACCGAGAATTATGACCACCTTTTCCACAGTGAACGCACCTCCTCTTTCTATTGGGTGTAGTCTGATGTAAGAGGACACTGGGATCAGAACCAGCCTGGCACAAGGGTTTCTTCTCTTTGGGGTCATAGGCACTCCAGGGCAGTTTGCTTCCTCCCTGCCATGCGTTTCAATACAGCCAGAAATGTGCACATTTTCCTGCTAACTCCAGAGAAGATATGTAGCTATTCTGAAGCCTTAGGCTGTCGCATCGATTCATCAGGAGAGGGTGGGGCGGGAGGACCAGCCTGAGGACCCGCAGGAAAAGCCCCTCCGTGGAGCTGAACTTCCCCTCCAAGGCCAGCTGATGCTTTTCCATCCTGCGGGAAGCAGACAGGATTAATCGTCTGGCTATTGTCTTTTGTTCCCTCACGCCCTGCCAAGGGCTGTGTGTGTTCCAGGAGGCACATCTGCCCCAAGAGCCACAGGCAACACCTGCAACTCTGCTTGAGGCCTGAATTAGAAACCACTCACTTCTTTACTCCGCATGGCTATAAACACCCGGGGGAGGGACTCAGTCCCTCATCCTAGGAAGAAGTTATGAGTTATGGCACTGTGGGCCCACAGTTTCTGACCTCGGGGCAAGCAATAGGAGGGGTCAGCAGTGGCCCAGCCCCCTGAGAGTGCCTGTTGTCCCCACAGGGAGGGGCTTGGACATCCCCAGGGTCCACCCCCAAAGCCAGGCGGACAGCACCAGTTCTGGGTTGAGGATGTGGCAACCACTAGGGAACCCCCTTCGGGCCCATTCTGAACACACAAGGAAGAACCACTGGAGAAGCTGGGAGTTGCATGAGAATAAAGACAGAAAAGAAAAAGGATAAAGACAGAGTTGAAACCATCTGACTGGCTTCGGTCCCATAGTGTGCCCAAATTTCCATTTCATGATAATATAAAGGACAAAGCATTAAAAGAATGGAAAGACAAGGAGAAAATATTTGCAAAGCACATATCTGACAGAGGATTGGTATCCAAAATATACAAAGAACTGTTAAAACTTGACAATAAAAAAAATATTTTTAAATCAGCACAAGATATGAACAGACACCTCACCAAAAAGCTGCTCCACATCATGTCATTAGGGAATTGCAAATTCACACACGAATGAGATACCACCACATACTCACCAGAAAGACTAAAATCCAAAACGGCAATAACACCAAATGCCCTTGAAGATGTGGAACAACAGGAACTCTCTCGTGCACTGCTGCTGAGAATGCAAAAGGGGACAGCCACTTAGGAAGATAGTTTGGCAGTTTCTGCGAAACTAAACATACTAGTACTTTTACCCCATGATCCAGCAATTGTGCTTTTGGGTATTCACCCAAATGGGTTGAAAAGTTATATCCACGCATAAACCTGTATGCAGATACTTAGAGCAACTTTATTCTTAACTGCCAAAACCTAGAAACAGCCCAGATGTCTTTTAGTAGCTGATGAATAATTAAACAGTGGGGCATCCAGACAATGGAATATTCAGAAAAAGAAAAAAAATAGAAAGAAATGAGCTATCAGGCCATGAAAAGACATGGAGGACCCTTAAATGGACATTACTAAGTGAAAGAAGCCAGTCTGAAAAGGCTACATACTGTCTGGTTCCAACTGTATGACATTCTGAAAAAGGCAAACCTATGGAGTGAGTGATCAGTGGTCGCCAGGGGTTGGGAGGGAGGAGGAAGGACTGGGCAGAGCACAGAGGGTATTCAGGGCAATGCAACTACCCTGTACGATACAGTAATGATGGACACATGTCTTTAAACATCTGTCAAACCCACAGGATGCACAACACCGACAGTGAATGTTAACGTAAAGTATGGGCTTTAGCAGTAAAGTACCAATTTGAGCTCATCAATTATGGAAAGAAAGATATAAAGTTCATAAAAGGGTGATTATGTAAAATAAAAATAGCTAACACAAACAAAAGAACAAAGCACCGTTTAACACAAAGAAGGGAGGCGTTCCTCTTAACAGGCTCTGAGATAGGAAGGCCGGCTATGAATAAGAAGACATGTTTAAAGGAAAGAGAACAATGTGTTAGTGCTCCCTGAATGCTGGGCACCACCTGTGAGTGTATTAACCCTCACACAGCCAGCCAGGCGGGCACTCCTGTCACCTTTACTTATAGGTGAGGGGCTGCACTCAGAGGTCTCAGCTCAAGCAGCCACTCTGGAGATCAAATATGTTGATAACCACTATATTATCCTGTTTTAAAAAAATTAGTAACTAGGCTGAGGTTAAAAGGTTGTCCAGGGACCTCCTACAGAGTTGAGCCATAGCCAGTTTGGCTCAGTGGATAGAGCGTCAGCCCACGGACTAAAGGGTCCTAGGTTGGATTCTAAAGGGCACGTATCTTGGTCGCAGGCACATGCAGGAGGCAACCAATTGATGTGTCTCTCTCACATTGATGTTTCTCTTTCTCTGTGTCTCTCCCCCTCCCTTCTACTCTTTCTAAAAATCAATGGAAAAATATTCTCGGGTGAGGATTAACAAAACAAAACAAAAACCACAGAGCCAAATGATAATAACACTTCTTTAGTAGTAAATAGGTCCTTCTGAAATACGTGTCCTAGTGTTTTAAACGCTGCCCTCAAAATGGAATTGGTGCTTGTGTGTGTAGCAAACCGCCCTCCCTCTGCTCACCTCAACAACGTACTGCAGGGCAAAGTCAGCCACTCACCTTGTCACGTGTTCCTATAAATCCTCATCGTGCTGTCCTGGGGGCAGTTTCCACCAGCGGCTGCTCCTGCACCAAGTTCAGTGCTGTCCCACCGTCGCTGCATGAAGACAGCTCTTCTGCTGGCCCGGCCGCTCTGCTGTCCTCAGCTCGTTTGACTGCTGGGAGTGACTAGTGACTTGTGGGCAAGGTTTGGGTCTCCTGGGACTTAACCTGGAACTGTGCCCTGGAAGCCAGGGGCAGAACTGAGCGCCAGGAAAGTGAAGGCTGGGAGGGAGGGAGAGAGGGAGAGAGGGGGAGGCTGCAGCACCCCGGGCCCTGGCCAGAGCCGCTGTGGCCTGACTTCCGACAGTGGACTCAGCAGGCAGGCCTGTATAAGTGACATAACAGAGCTGGTTGGGTCAGTGACAAGAGAGGAGGAAAGGACGCCCCCGAGAGGACACTTGATGAGCCAGGGCGGGGAAACAGCACAAATCTTTGTGGAGCCTCAGACCTCCACCCTGCAACCTAGGTCCTGCTTCGTTAGAAGGACCCTTCCCCGGTGCTGTCCGACGGGCCGCACCTCGGGGATGCTGGGGCTCCGCCCAGTGCCTGGCACCCAGAAAGGAGAGGCATCAGTTCACTCTCCTCTTCCCATCCCTTTATACCCTGCCTGCGGCACCACCTCCATTTCCACATCCTTCTGTCTATCTGGGCCTCTTCCTCCGCCCTGATCCCAGGCCCCTCCCCTGCTCTCCATGCCCCCTAGTCAGGGCCATCTTAGCGTCACCAGTGACCAGATTGTCATCCACGATTCCTTGTCTCTGCTGCACATGGCAATTGTGACCACTTTATTCTTGACGCTTTTGGGGGGGGTCTTCAGGGCATATTGTTTATCTTCTCCAGTATCTCAGAATTCTCATGCTCAGCCTCCTTAGAGGGCTCTGCTTTGCCCTCCCCACCAACAAAAATTTGGGAACTTCCCTTCTGTAGTCTGAGTTGGTGGAGGGAGAGCCGAGGCATCTGGGCTCTTAATTTAGCCCTTCAGGTGCATCTACTGCAGGTGCGCGAAGCCACGCCGGGAGACAAACACTGGACGACTTGCCGTCACTCGAGCTCCACAAGTTCAGCACCAGCAAAGGACCTCCCACTTTCCTCTTTCAAACCTGTTTCTCCTGCCTCCCTCCCAGGTTAATAAGGAAGGGTTTGCACTGCCCTGTCCTCACCCCGGCCATCCCCTCCCAACCTGGCCTTGCTCCCTACTCTGCACGTTCCCTAGCGGTGCTTTTTCTGAAATGCTTCTTTGATGATGCTGTTTCCTTTGCCCTCTCTCACCTGTTCCCTAAGGACTATCACTTCTTTGAGGATCCTCCCCCAGTTCTCCACAGGCAGAGCTCACCTCCATCCTCACCGTGATCCCAGTACTGGTCACCACACTGTGACAGCTAGAGGTGCCCCACACTACCCCCACCAGGTGCTATTTCAATAAGCTAAGGACACAGCACCAAGGAGAGTGCAAATTCCTGCACTCAGAGCGTTAGGACCTGAGAGACTGGCGGGGGCATCTCTGGTTGGATCAGGGTGATATCCATCAGGGGCCGGCCAGCTTTTCCCACAGCAAGACAGACAGGGTATGGTTCAGGCTTGAGGGCTATGGCCTCTGTTGTAACTGCTCAACTTCGCTGCTGCAGGAAGTACCAGCCAGAACTATACAGACACTTGCAGGAGTGGCTGGGGCCCAATGAGCTTCATCGGTAGACACTGAAATTTGAACTTTACCTAATTGTCCCATGTCATGAAAAATCAGTCCTTTGTTTCTTTTTCAGCCATTTAAAAATGTAAAAACCATTCTTAGCTGTGGTCGTGGTTTGCTGACCCTATGTGGCCCCTCTGTGGGCTACGCCTCACCCCATTGTTCAGCACAAGACCGTCCAGGAGCTTCATGCTTTGACTGAAAGGTCCACCAATGACAACCTGACCAACACAAGTAGAGAAGAACCTGGAAACTTTAGGATCAAGGCTAAGGAGGCAGCTTGCTGGAACGCTGCTTATGCTGCCATCTAGTGACGTTTAGACCAACCTGAGGCCTTCCCTCCTGGCTTGTCCCAGGGCCTGGAACATTCTCACCTCTCTTCAGCTTCTGTGTTCCTGACCACACCCGGTAAGTACTTCAAATCAATTAAACCTAAAATAAGTGTAAAGGTCAAGAATTAGAAAACCTTGATAAATCATTTAAAGTTAAAAGCTTCTAGCCACCAAATTTTAAGACCGCTGAGTTCAACTTCTACCACCTTTTCCTGACCAAACACTCAGCTTTCGGACAAGGAGAAAGGTGGAGGAAGGCCAGTTGCTCACGATGACAGGGTAAGGCAGAGCCTGCCTGGGAGTGCAGCTTGCCTGATCCCTGTGCAGGGCCTGTGCCATCACACTCACATGCCTGGAAGATCCTGCGACATGAGCACTAACATGGACACAAAGCAGAAGCGGAGTCCCCCGTGGTTAAGAGCTCTGGGTTCTGATCCCAGCCCTGTCCCTTAATTGCTCTGCGTCCTTGAACACTTACTTCCTCCACGATAACATGGGGCAGCGTACAGGCCTCTTCGGGCTGTTGTGAGGCTGAAAGGAGCTAGTAGTGTCTGGCCTCTACAGGGCATTAAGGTGTTTGCTTCCATAAGAATTTATTGGGCACGTGCTATGCGCTCAACACTGAGTATGTATTTTGCCAAATCTAAGCCATCACTAACCTACAAAATGAATGGTGTCCCCATTCTGTAGGAAGCCTGAGAAAGGTCGTGTGTACAGTGGGTAGGTGCTGAGAACAGAGCCCTGATCGATGCCACCTCCTTTGCAAACTCATTTGATGACGGCGTCCAATGTGCAACTGAGTTACCATGTTGCAAACATGACCCAACCCTGATACCCGAGCAAGAATTCACACCAAGTAACTCCTGGCAACCTGGCAGCATTCTTGGCATTCATTTTAGTGTGGGTGTGACTACCACTGGTCCTGCCTAAAGGCAAAGGCTGTCATTCTTGGCCTTTGGAGTGTTATATGTAGTGGTGGCTGGTAGAGGGACAATCTTTAGGCAGATGTCAGAGCTTTAAACATTGTAGTTATATGTCTGTTCTGCTTGCCCTACTACTTTATTTCTTACTTTCCGAAGTCTTAAAACTAATGAAATATTCACTTAAGGCTCAATTTATCAAGACACCGGGGGGTAATAAAAACCTGTGCACAGCAAAACTCGGTGTCCCAGCAGGGGGTATGCATGCGTGTATCTCTGTAACCTTGCAAGTAGGTGAGAGCGGCTGCTCCTTGAGTTTATCTGAGACAGGCACATGCTTAAAGTCTGGTTCTAAGAGCCCCGAGGTTCCCACCTCTGGGAAGGTTCCTTCCCCCCACGTCGCCAAATCCTTCTACAGAGACACAGAAAAGGGACGTTCTGACTGAGGACCTAGCCCAGTCCTGTCTCAGGAATCCAGGGGCCGCATGGTTAAGATCATCAGTCCCTATTGCTTTATATGGTTTTAAAAAGTCATTGTCCTCCATTCTGCTGAGAAGTGCTTGGGGGCAGGAAGCAGTGGGGGAGGTAAGCATTAGCCTAAGGTTGGGGCCTGGCTTTCATCACTGGCATGTCTGTGGCACTTTTCCCCTCTGCACCCTGAATTCCTACTCTGTACAATAGGGAGAAGGAAGACCCAGTACCCTTCACAGTTGTGCTAACCAATGACCACAGAGAAAAAGTGCAAAGTACCACTGATGCGTTTAAGATGTTTATAACAAACTTAGATCGCAATGGCTCAAAGAGGAGACTGCTCAGATGGCCTTTATGGCCATCTGCCTGCACTCTTGAAAGCTCTGGGCACAGGATTACAATCTCAAATGTTTTCTGTCCTACGCTCAATTTTCTCTAAATTAGGTCAGTGGGAAATAGCATCGGCTTGCGTGCACTGTCCTTGTCCCCCACGAGGTGGCGCTGCTTCCCAATTAGCAATTTCTTTTGGCGCGAGGCTGGCTGAGACCTTTCACAGCGGATGAAGAGGAAGTTGGAGCTGTTAAGAGGGAAAAAGAAACACGATGAAGAACAACCCAGGCGGGCCACCTCGCTCCACCCCTGCCCCTAGATTTCAGTAGCAAAACAGGATCTCCAGGTTAAGAGTGCTGGTGACTGAGGCCTGCAGTCGCTGCAGAAGAGTTGTGGCTGCAGGAAGGGTCTTTGATGCCCCCACTGTAATGTGTCTCTTCCCAGAGCAGGAGAGAGGAAGGAAGCCTAAAGCCGCTGTGCTTCCAAGGTGGACAGACATTTGCACAGAGTTCGGGCACTGTGTCTAGAGAGGGCTCACGTTTTTCACAAGAGGGATGATGGGAGGTTGACCTTAAGAATCCAATGTGCTGAGAAAGGACGGTCATGTGAGGGTCGAGGGTGCTGCCTGGGCTCAGACCTGCCTATTCCCATCGGAACCCAGGGCCCTTCCTTCTCTAACAGCTACCCCCCAACTCCCACCCCAGAGAAGGAAGGTCTGGAGTGCAGCGACGACGGGGTTTGAAGTCAGAGCACCCCCTCTCTGGCTGCTTCCCCCACCTCCTGTCTCTAAAAATAAATGGGTCCTTTTGGAGGTGGACAGGGTGGAGGAAGTCAGCATTTTTTCTTGAGATAAAAGGATAGGAAGGCTATGGGGCTGAACTATCAAAATCTCGGCTTGCCTCCATCTGGTTTCACTGCCTGAACCTTGGGATGGTTTTGTGATCAGTATGGAGAATGGAAAAGAGGTGTCTTCCAAGCTCAAATGGATGATGCTCATGAGTGCTAGATGCTACCTGTTTAAAAAAAAAAAAAAAATTTTACACGGTGCTTTAATGTTTTTAGAACTGTCTCCAAAAAGATTGATATTTAGCACTTACATAAAACATTAAACGTGGGTTTGCCTTGTAATGAGCTTATTCTATTTTAATACTGAAAAATCAGGACTGCGGGACTGAGCCCATGTATAGTTAGCCCATCGCTGCCATTAATTGGGAAGCTCTCCAACTAGACTTAATTTCTGAGGACCAGGGATATGTTCTATCTTTTTTCAGTGGGAAGAGCTGAAATAATCAACCTTAATATAACGAAGAACCAATTGCTAGTTTCCTCACCACCCAGAGAACCACTGCCTTCACTCTCAGGCCTAATCCTCTTCCACATGTGCTGTCTCTTGAACCAGAATCACAGTCCTCAAAACGGGCAGGTTTAGGGGTGCAGAATCATCAAAATTTAATTCAACAAACATTTGAGTGCCTTCCTGGTGCTTTTTCTTTTTTAAAAAATAATAGATTTTTATTGATTTCAAAGAAAGGGAGAGAGAGAGAGAAACATCAATGATGAGAATCACAGACCAGCTGCCTTCTACACACCCTCTGAGGAGCGAGCCTGGGGCATGTGCCCTGACCGGGCATCAAACCGCGACCTGGTTCATGGGTGGACACTTAACCACTGCGCCAACACTGGCTGGGCCTGTTGCTTTTTCATTCGTTAAGTTGGACCTTTCCCATTTATTATTTCATTCTATCTTCATAGCCATAATTTAAAATAAACAATCACATTTTATATTTATGAAGTTCAGAGGCTCAAGTTTCTTTCCACTTGTCTCTTCCATCTCCCCTTCCTTCCTGGCTGCCTCACCCTAACCAGCCTCTGAACTTCCAGGCTTTCTTTAAGCTCAGCCATCCACCAGTTTCCTTAAAAACTACTATCAGCATATTTTTCCTCTATTTAAAACTTGGTAACTCCCAATTTCTCATTCAGTCAACTGCAAAATCTCCAGTCTAAGTCTGTTCTGTTGAACCATAAATCTCTTAACTCCTTCAAAATGTTCCCTTGAGCCCAGCCTGTGAGGCTCAGTTGGCTGAGCATCGTCCCATCACCGGGAGGATGAGTCCAGGTCCATTCCTGGGTTTCCAGCTCCATCCCCAGTACAGGGAGTGCAGGAAGCAGCTCAGTGATGTTTCTCCCATCAATGTCTCTCTCTCTTCTTCCTTTCTCTGAAATCAATTAAAAAATACATTTAAAAACTGTTCCCTTGACTACAATTGCCGTCTCCTCCTCCCACCTCCCAATGACACAACTCTGCCACTTCTAGTCTGTGCCTTCTCTTCTTTACATTCTCTCAAGAGTGCCACACACACACACACACACACACACACACACACACACACACACAGCAACCCCTAAACCTGCCCGTACTGTTAGGCTCTGCACACTCACCTGCTCCTCGGAGCCTGATACAAATGCATGCAGGTCACACTGTGTCCTCCCTTGCCAGCCTTCCAGGCACTATCACTGTATCATTTTGGGAGAGTGTCCAGTGATAGGGACTGAGGGACCAGTCCACCACTGGTGTGAGTGCAAACCTTTTGGAAAGCGGTATGGCACATATTACAATATATATATTTAATATATATTTATATCCCCCCCCCCCCCCCCCACCGCCACCATGCAACAGAACCTTGTAGTTAGTAAAAATGGCTGCACTGCAGGAATGCAATGTCAGGACTGTAAAATCAGATGAGCTGAGACAGTCACAGAACCCCAGGGCACCCTATAAAACCCAACATATTTAAGGGATGAGGATGTAAAATGTAGTAAGTATAAAACTTATAGTAGTGGTCAACTTCTACAGTGGGGAAAGGAGGGGGAAGGGATGGGACACAGGTAACACTATAGGACAGCTGTCGCCAACCAGTGGTCTGCGAGGTCCGAAAGGTTGGCAACCGCTGGTTTAAGAAAACCTTTGGACCAGCGGTCGCCAACTGGTGGTCCACGGACCACCGGTGGTCCGTGAGGTCCGAAAGGTTGGCAACCGCTGCTGTAGGAGACCTGCGCTCTAACTTAGAGGTGGTTCCTAACTTTATAGGTTACTCCTAGGTACACACTTGCTGCCGATAGGGGAAAGTTGGTGCACTGCAAGCCATCAAACCCCTGCCCACTGGGGACAGAGGGGACGTATATTAGATGGCTCCAGACAAGCATATCCTGAGGAACAACCTGAGGGGCCTGGGCCGAGCGACATCAGTCATTGCCAGGGGACATGAATGATCTACAGATGCTTGGAGTGCTCCCCATAATATCTCATAAATTATTGAGTGTATAAAAACAGACCTGAGACTGCATTATAGAAGACGTGACCAATGAAATAAAGACATTCAGTACTGTACCAAGAGAGCTGCCAGGAAAACACAATCAAATTAGTAAATCTGAGAAAGCAAATGAGGTCCTCTACACTCTCAGTGAGAAGGCCTGAGCCAGGGGCATAGCTCCAGGGAGACAAGGACTCTGTCCTGGCCACCACACAGCACACGGTGCATGGTCAGCACAGAAACGCAGTCTCACTGGGGGGTAGGGGAGGCCAGGGGATTGTCAAGGGCGGGGAAAAAAAAAAAAAGGACACATATGTAATACCCTTTGTAATACTTTAAGCAATAAAAAAAAAAAAAAGAAACGCAGTCTCTTCCTTTAGTGGTCAGGCTGCTTGGGGGATACTGAAGAAAGTACAGGTGGTAAATAACGTGGGATTCACTGCCCACATTGCAGGGAAATAGCAGGTTGATTCTTTAAAAAGAAAAAAATTATAATGTATGATGTTCTCCTATCTTTCACTTTTACAAAATTGGTAATAAAGCACAATTCTTAAGCTGCTTTTCATTTTTTTATTGCTGTTAATTCAAGGAAAAAAGGTTGCATAAAATCCAATCTGTTCTAGAAATATAAGTGGCCTTTCCAGTACATAACATTTCAAATATCAAAGTATATGGTAAACATACAAATAAGGAGAAGGCAACACACCTCCTATGTACAGTACAGTATTTAAAATCATAAAATAAGCTCCATAAAGTACAACTGGCGAGTGATTCACAACGCGGTCCATACGTGGCTTATCAAAACTCTCACTTGAACAACTCAACTGTAGCTTAACAATTAATTTAATAATGTGGTCCAAAATACCCAGATCAAATAAAATATAATTAATCAAAATAATTTCCTTTACTCAAACTTTTTCTTCTTTTTAAATTAAAGCTTTCATCTATCCCTTCATACCCGTCCCTCCCCCTTTAATCCCCACCCCTGAAATAAAGTTTCAAAATGTACATTGGTGCTATAAATAGAAATGATATCTAGGAAGCATTGGATGAAGCTTCTTTTTCTTCAAGTTTTTCCTCTTGTCTAGCAATCTGTTCGGCTTCTGAAGCAAGACCAGGTTCCTTGCTGCGCACCAATGTTGCCTTGCACAACAGAAGCCTTTTGTGTCTGCTCTGTGCTGAGGGACAGGAACAGACCCAAACCCCTTACTCATGACCATACAGCGGCAGGTGCTCATTGCCGTTGAATGCAGCAGTCCACAAACACACCCAATCTCCAGATAACCTCAGTGCACTTTAGGAAATCAAATATTACCTGGAAGCAGTTTAGTACAGAGATTGGCTTTTAAAAAAATCTTTTTTTTTTAAACAGCAGCATTAAACTTAGTGACATGACACCGACATGATTAATACCATCTTAACACACTCCAAATTCAGTCTTTCACATTATAATCAAGCACAGTGGTAAACTGGTATAAAAGTGACTTTGCTACGAGAGACAGATTAGGAACAAATACCTGACTTTTGCAGAAATGCAGAGCTTCTGTTCAGACTGCAATAAACCACACACATTTCAACACAACAGAACACTGTAACAGTTGGTGGAGGAAAAGAAGCGATCTTCGCTCAGGTAGTGTCTCAGCAGGACACATGGTAGACTACAAGTAAACTAGGCTGTCGACTGCCATTGCCAACACAAACACGGAGGACAGTATTCACACTAGTTTGTTCACTTTATGTCTCTCTGAGCAACAGGCTACAAAAGTATGATGAAGTAAAAAGTTGTTTGTTTGTAAGAAAAAGCTCTTTGTCCACTTCATACATCATATTTTTTCAGTTTCATATGGTTTCACTTCTTCCACTTATTTTAACTTTTATTTGGAAAACAAGTGCTGCATGTATGTATTTATGTGGTGCTGATTTCTCCCCTATGATGAAGGTGAAACAGTTTACCCTCAATTCATGTGTAGAGCAGTTTACAGAAGTGTGGGCCAAAGCACCGTCCGCCCCATGCAGCGTGCCACTGGAACACGGGGGTGGGGGGGAGAAAGGTGTGCTTTAGGATGAAAGTGAGAAAAGCTGGGGAAGAAGCAAAGTATTTTTCAAAACCATACGACTGTCACTAGTGTTGTAAAAAAAACAAAAAAGGTCAGATACACAGTTTTAGAAATTCAGTAAACATTACACACAGCAAGGATTCAGTGTAAAGAAAAAACCACGCATCCATTTTCCTTTTGATAGTCTGTTTGGATGTTTAACATGAATCATACAAATAAGCCTGTTGTTGAACCAGGAGACCAGAGGCTCAAAAGCAATGCATTCTTTTTTTTTGTTTTGGACATCAGTACAGGAGAAAACGAAAAACCCCAACTGCGTAGACATCTCAGAAATGTACAGACAAAAAAACACAAACAAAATACCTTTCCTTTCCTCCCCTCCACACCCCACCATGACTCCCCACACTTCAGTGTGTTAGGTAGGTAGGCAAGCTTTACTCGGTTCAGTCTGCAGAGTCCAACGTGTCATTAGAAGGGGGGAGGGGAGGTGCGTATCTCAGTCTGTAAGTGCCTAAAACGGGAAAGAGAACTGCTAAGTCACTGCTCACAACGCAACGCATCACAACCACTACAAGCTATCAAACGGGCATGCTCGGCAGAAGGCATCTTCCGCACTACCACGATTCCAAAACGGTCAATAAAATGACTTTCTAAAAGTAATATAAGTTCTACCTTAAGCTATCAAACTTCAGCTTCCTTTAAAAATGCCAAGTATATACTCCCAATTCAAGACTCTATTACTGGGTGATGTCTGGCAAAATGACAAAAGCCAAATGCAAGTGAAAGATAAGGGTTTGAGGTGTATATGGAATTTGCATTTTACTCATACTTATTTAAGAACATTTTCTTAGTTTTTTAGTGGTAATAATATTCAATTTAGTTCGAATTCCCTTACTCCCAAACCAGTGCTTAAAATATTTTGTTCCTTAAAATGCAATAGCATTTTATTTAAAACACCTACTGGGCAGGAAAAGAGCATGGGCAATACACTGAGCACAGACTGGCTAGCTATGCAGCTATACTAAAATAACAACTACAAATCTTACATGGCAGATGACTCTATTTCGTCCTAGTTTTCTAATATTTAAAAATTTGCTTACTTTATGAAAGAGGATTGTAGCTTTAAAAAAAGTGCTGCAAACCAGAGATTTGACATTCTATTGGCAAATTCCCATTATATTCTTTAAAAAGTGCCTTTTTGGTTTCTTTCTTGCTTGGGAACTGAACTGCTCTGAACTTCCTGGTGCTGTATGACCTGAGTCTACATTAGGCTCTGCTATCTGCACTTTGCAACTCATCACATCCGTAAACACACACACAATGACGACTTTCAACAGGATCCCCGTGACCAGTAAGGTGGGGAGACACCGGCACACTAAAAGCAAGTCCTCTGGGAGCTCTCATGATTACCTTGTTGACTGGCCTCCATGGACGACTGCTTACACTCCTGTGCAAAGTGTCCGCTTACACCACAGTTGTAACATGAAACACTCCCATTCTTCTTGGGCCCCGAACCACTCGTGTTGGCAACTACACTGGGTGCTGCATATACGGGATAGTATCTCCCAAATCCTGCCACCTGCTGCAGGCCATAGCTGGCTTGGTTCCCCATGACAGGGTCATGCACCAGTCCATTTGCATATGGTGTCGGAGGCAGAAAGAAAGGAAGTTGGTTTCCATTGCTCTGATGTGCTTGGTTGAGGTAGCTGCCATTGCAGAGGGATGGCAGAGGGAAGAACGGGAGTCGGTACACAGGTCCTGGCATTGGGTTAGGATAATAGTAACTATTTAGCTGAAGGTTTCCATTGGTCCCACAGCTGCACCTTCGCCCACAAGAACCACAAGGACCTGAGCCCACCTGCTGCGGCGGCAACACTGTCCCATTAGCGTTCGTGTTTCCCACAGCACTGATGTAAGAGGTGCTGTCGCTCTGTGCAGTACTGTGTGTCAGAGCAGGGCTTGGGCTGGGGGCGGGGCCTGGGGTGTGGGTAGGAACCGCAGGAGGGACTGCAGACTGGGCCTGACTCATGCCGGCTCCCGCGGACTGGGTGGAGGTGGACGCTGTGCTGAGCACACTGGAATTCTGGCTGGCTAACACACTGGCAGCGAGGGGAGAGCCCGGGAGGGTGTAGGGAGCTGGTGGCTGTGCAGCTGAGAGGCCAGCTGCTGAAAGAACTACCTTCACATTGGTAGGCTGAGGGACTGTCCCTGTGTTTCCCTCAATTTGAGGCACCATTTGATTGAGTCCTACCACTTGGGATGCAGATTTGGTGATGGGGTCCGTGGCAGCACCAAGAGATCCTGGGAAACTGCCCGGATTATGGACAGGAATGAAGGCTGTGTTTGGTGATCCGATGCTCAGACTCCCAGCTGGCTGCTGAGGGACGTTCAACGGGCAGCTCTCGGAAGATCCCTGCGGCGGTGGCAGCTTCAGCCTCTGAATCGTTAGGTGCAAAGCAGGAGTACTGCTATGAGGAAGGAACGCTGATGGAAGAGGCAGAGGGGAAGCCAGCAGTTCCAGGTGCTTTTCTGATTCACCAGCAGCAGCTGCTGGTCCTAATATCCCAACAGGGGTCGCACTGGTGGACTCCCTAATTGCAGAAATAGCAACAGGACTCGGAACAAGCATGCCTATTGTTTTGCCATCAGCAGATTTGGGGGGAGGAACGACAACTTCAGACTTCTGGGCAACGTGGTGCATGACACAGTGTAAAGTTGGCATAAAAGAAATATGCTGATACTTGGGTGAGTTTAAGGGATCGTCTAAAAGGCTTCCGTTGTCGTTTCCTAAGGAGGCCATTTCCACAGGTGGCTGGACAGTGACAGCCTGGTTGACAGAGCTGTAAGTTGTAAACCTGGTTGCCAATGGATTCCCAGAATCGTCAGAATTGCTGTCTGTGTCTGAGGGAAACAAATAGAAATACATGTTAACACAAATGTTAACTCCCATCTCTCTTGCTGGAAACAAATTTTCAGTCCACCTAAAATGAACTTTGAAGTTTGGAACTGGAGGAAACGTGTCCCCTAAGCTTCCTAACAGCCAAACTGACCCTCTATTAATTTTTGGCTTTCTACGAACTTTATTTAAAAAACATAGAGATTTTTTTTTAAAAATAGAGATTCTGGAAAATGTGGAGACAACAGAAAGATCAGTGGCTGCCAGGGGTGGCAAGTGGGGGAGAGATGACTAGGAGGAACATAGATTTTTAGGCAGTGAAACACTTTTCTGAGCTACTGTAATGATAGACCATGTCATTAATCATTTATCCAAAGCCATTGAAAGTATGTCATCAAGAGTGAACTCTCAGCCCTGGCCGGTGTGGCTTAGTGGATAGAGCATCAGCCCGAACACTGGAGAGTCATGGGCTCAATCCCCTGACTGGGGGAGTGTGCAGGAGGCAACCAATCAATGTGTTTCTCTCACATCAATGTTTCTCCCCACCCCTCTAAAAAAAACCAAAAAACAAAAAACAATGGAAAAAATATCCTCTGGTGAGGATTAACAACAACAAAAAAAGTGAACTCTCAGGTAAACTATGGACTTTGGTCGATAACACTGTATCAATGTAGGTTCATTCTTGGTAAAAATAAACAAACTATTCTAGTGAGTTATGTTGAAAATGGGGGAGGTTATACATGTGTGGGAGGAACAGGGTAGATGGGAAATCTCTGTACTTTCCTCTCAATTTTATTGTAAATCTAAAATTGCTCTAAAAAAATAATGTCTTTAATAAAAAAAAAAGTCAATGGATAAAGCAACAAAAGGTTAATTGGAGACTGAATGACGCACAGTGCAAAATACAGAGATTTATTTAATATCACCTTATTACTGAGAAAAGGATTATATATATATATATATATATATATATATATATATATATATATATATATTTAAATATATTTTATTGATTTTTTACAGAGAGGAAGGGAGAGAGATAGAGAGTTAGAAACATCGATGAGAGAGAAACATCGATCAGCTGCCTCCTGCACATCTCCTACCGGGGATATGCCCGCAACCCAGGTACATGCCCTCGACCGGAATCGAACCTGGGACCCTTCAGTCCGCAGGCCGACGCTCTATCCACTGAGCCAAACCGGTTTCGGCAGGATTATATATTTTTAACTTTAATCAATTTTAGGCAATTCACCTGATTTATATTCTGTATTGCCAAACCCAAAGTCTTTCTGTCTCACAAAAATAATTCCATTTAAAGGAGCCCAAATAAGACTGTATTTAACTCAAATATGTAGAGGTAGGGAATATAAGAGTTTTTTTCAGAATTCAATACATATTCTTACTTTTATATATTTCAGTGGGGTAAAGAAAATTTAAAGCTTTTATTAGAGTCATCAAGCAAATATGCTAGAACACAGGAAGCAGGGCAGGCACGAGAGCACTGCCTCTTCCTGAGAGCAAAACGACATAGACAGAGACAAAATTAAGCTGCACTGGTTTTTATTACTATATCATACTTATGCTTGCATACAAAAATAACTTCAATCCAGACTTCTCCTGGATTTCCTGACTTTTGGTATGAAGAGGGCAAAAGATAAAATCTAATTCACAATGTTTAAATATCATAAAGCCAGATACTGCAATAATATGTACAGAGACTATGCAATTAACATCTCTCTGCTAATAAATAAGCAGAACTGTAGTACTTAAATGTTTATATTTATTAAGACCAAAACTAGTTATACTGAGCTAAGATGTTAAAAATGTTTTTAAACAATACACTAAAAACAAATCATACAAGTCTTCCTGGAAAATGGCTAAACAGAACCTACTCAGTGACAGAATATCACGGTGTTATTAATTCAACTATGATAATTTACATCAGAGGGAAGAGATTCAATTTAGGAGTAAATGGTTCTAGCATAAATTCCCCTTAAAACTAAAGTGTTTATTGCTAAACTTTACAAAACAAAAAGTATCCAAAAATTAATAACTTATTTAGGGCAATTATATCTATATCTGTACCATCATTATAAGTACAGAATTAAAGAAACACTTAAGTCCAAAAATAAAAAAGGGCTGCAACACTTTTCAGATGGTCAATTAAATTTCTATATAAACTGTTTTTTGTTTTTTTCAAATTATAAGAAAGAGTTTATTTAGAAAGTTACAGAGGTAGTAGAAGTGAGCCAGCTGGGCTGTGTAGGCTCAGGAAACAAGTTACAGAAGCAAAAGGAGGGTGGTGCTTGGAGCTTAGGAGAGGGAAAGGTGATGGCCTGGGGGAAGAAGTGAAGGACTGAGAGGCCTGGGCATGCTCCCAAGAGAAGAGTGCATTTAAATCTTAAGTCACAGCAAATGGACCCATGATTTTAAATGGTCTTAAATGATTTTCTGGGCATTGTAAAGGCTCATCTAACTGTAGAGAGATAGGTCTCATCCTTTTTTGTGTGTTGATTTTGAAAAGTACAGTCTCAAAACAATACCCCATTAGGAACAATAAGAACAACCACCAAGCCACATGCTTTTCAAAGAAGCCTTTTCATGCCCTTAAAATCAAGGCTTTTAAAAAAATAAATCATAGTGGATATTCACCCCCTGCAGGTTTAGAGAGTCCCAAGTAAGTTTTCATTTACAGAAGGCTCATTTAGTCACTGATAACTGAGCCTATCCAAAAAAGGGCAAGTTCCTCTATACAGGCCACCAACTCATCCTAAAGATGACAAAAAAGGGATGCTGTAAAGTAACCCAAGGGTACAGATGTACTCGCAGATCAGAAATGCAGTGTTGCTGTAGACTGTTAGAATTAAGGGGTAGAGTCCCTGCATGCGACACTTGGTATTACTTGAAAATAATTGCAAAATAAAGAGTGGCTAAATGTATGTGAGACAGCAGCACAATTGCCACCGTTTCTTAGACAAGACTTGACGCTGTAATACAGACGCTAGGGTCTCAGAGAGCTGTAGCCTGCCCAAGAGAAGCCACCTGTGGTTTAAATGCTGTGTTCCAAGGATCTCCAGAGATCTTTAAGTGACCTAGAGAAATAGTTTACTACTGCCCACCAGCACAGGAAACCTTATAACCAAGATGTCACCAATCAGATATCGTCACCATGTGTAAAAAATGACATCTTCATCCAACTTATACATTTTTGAGATCTCACTTCTAGAGCAGAGTGGGGACTTCTGATACTCCATTCCTTAAAAGCAACAAGAATCCTGGCAAAAACTGTCAAAATCAAATTTTTCAGAACTCTGGAGATTAACAACTTGCAGCAGTCTGAGGAGTATTTATTCAAGAAAAACAGCTGAATCTCAAGAATCGTGGCATTTTACCTTGCCTAATTCTATCTCACTTTCTCCAGCTCTGAAGTAGCTTTGTAAACTATCAGTCTTACAACTACAGTAATTATGAAAACCAGCAGCCTAGCAGCCACAAGAAGCATGGGTTTGGACCTCTCTAAAAGCCATGCCCAAAGAAATGTCACTATTTGACTGTTTGGCAGCTTCAGTTCACTCTATGTTAACAGCCCTTTACTCACAGGGCATTGGTCACAACCAATCAGCAGCAACTATTTAACAACTTGGCTACCTGAGGCAGCATTACCAGTTAGGGCTAACAAAAGGAAAAACTTAAGAAGAAACACTGGAGAATGAGATGTCCATAGGGAGCTTTGAAACGCTTCTGATATATTCTTAGGAATCTAGAAGGTCACACTCACTGTCTAGGGCTGTATGCTTGCCCAGGAAATACCTAAGAAGGCTTTCTTTTTTTTTTTTTTTTTTTATAAATATATCTTATTGATTTCTTACAGAGAGGAAGGGAGAGAGATAGAAAGTTAAAAACATCGATCAGCTGCCTCCTGCACATCTCCTACTGGGGATGTGCCCGCAACCCAGGTACATGCCCTTGACTGGAATCGAACCTGGGACCTTTCAGTCCGCAGGCCGACGCTCTATCCACTGAGCCAAACCGGTTTCGGACCTAAGAAGGCTTTCACTTTTGGGTGTATTTGAGCCTCTGTTTAAGGAGGAATTGAAGATATAAAACTTTCAAAAAACAAATACCAAAATGGCAGAGTGTAAATCATAAGTTATCAATAATGACAGTAAATTTAAATAGATTAAGCACTTCAAATGACAAAGATAGGCAGAATGGCTAAAAAATCATAACCCAATTATATGCTGTCTATTAGAGACACACTTTAGATTCAAAGACACAAATAGGTTTAAAGTAAAAGGATGGAAAAAGAAGTACCCTATAAACAATACCCCAAAGAGAGCTCAAATGGCTATCTTACTATCAGATAAAAATTAAGAAAAAATTGTTATAGGGACAAAGGATATTTTATAATGATAAAAGCATCAATCCATCAGGAAGACATTAAAATTATAAATATATATGTGCATCCAATAACATATAAGTTTTTAATCTTTCTACACTAACTGTACATTTTGTTATGACTGTCTTCTATTTAATTTCATATGTAGTGAAATGTTTAAAAAAAATCAACATTGCCAGGACCTGCTAAGTCAATGGTCCATACACTCTTTATACCAATTAAATTAAAAATCAATAACGATATTTATGAGAACATAAAATTACTTATGTATGACTGACTTTAAGAGACAACACGTATTACCCTCCACTACCCCCATGTTCACTCCAAAGAGCAAACCTCTGTCTTTTTCTTCTTCACTTTCAAAACTCTCTCTTCCATCATGTCGTGGGCTAGAGGGAGAACTGTAACTCTCTGAAGATGTTTCTCCACATGTGTCATGTCCAGATCCAATGTCCAAATTCGCATCTAAAAATAATAATTCTATTTTTAAAAATCATGTTAAGTAAATTAAATTCTGAATTGAACCAGTAGAAATAAGTTACATCTGCAATTTTTTGTTTTTGTTTCAGTTTTCCTACAATTACCTAAAAAGCTGGTATCTAACCTAGGTAAAAATTCACTATTAAATCACAATTTTAATTGAAAATAATTTATAAATACATTCTTAAAACAACAAAGGCAGAGGAAAATGTCAATCTTATTGACTTTAAAAAAATCAGAGTTAAGGTTCTTTGTAGGGTCTTGCCCAATAACAACAGCATACTGGGCCATTTTCGAAGTCTAAATATTTTAACTTCTCAGAACTTGTTGGACATTCATTCTTTAAAAGACCTCAAGAATAGAACTGATTGCCAAAAATCCCCATTCAGTTAAAATTACTATGCCTGAGTATTCAAAAGGAGTAAAATCCTATCTAGTGGACTGAGAAGCTCTTTTGAGTTCTGCCTAGAAGCCAAGGTGACACAGAGGCAGTGTTGGGGGTGAAGTGCAAAAGCTGTCATGATCAATTAGCTACATCTCTTTTGAATACAGAGGCGAGATTATTGGTATACCTAGTATTGTACATTCCTGCACTGCCCCTAATTTAGGGTACTGTCCTATTCATTTCTGTAAATCCATAGTTCCTACCTTGCAACAGCATTCAACTTGCTTAGTGAATAGTTTAGTGCATAAATCCCCGTAAGAGGGATTTCAGAGGGATCTTTTAGAACTATAGATGAGTGAATTATTTCCATGGCAACTTGGTAAAACCAATGAAAGGTAATAACTATTAATCACTTGGACAAAATATGTGTTAGAGAAAAGATATGGTTTGTGATGACCAAGTTATTTGACTAAGCTATGCCTTTTGAATGGACTAAATTTGCAGCAATTGTTAAAAGATAACCTAGCCTAGCCCAACTACAATAGTGAATAGATACTGAATAACAATAAAGTCATTAAATATTGCTAATTCCCTTTGAGTAATAAAATGCCAAACTACCACGGAAAAACTGAACAAAATCTCATGAGGCTGTAAGTGGCTGAAGAGTTATTGGGCAAGTAATGATTTTACAGAAAAGTTATCTGGAGTATACTTATCCTATTAAAAAAAAAAGGCTAATATGCAAATCGACCAAAAGGCAGAATGACCAGTTGCTATGACATGCACTGACCACCAGGGGGCAGACGCTCAACACAGGAGCTGCCCCCTGGTGGTCAGTGCGCTCCCACAGGGGGAGTGCTGCTCAGCCAGAAGCCAGGCTCACAGCTGTTGAGTGCAGTGGCAGCAGGTGGATATCCCCCAAGGGGTCCTGGACTGCGAGAGGGCGCAGGCCAGGCTAAAGGCCCCTACCCACCGCGCCCCCTCCCCTCAGTGCACAAATGTTGTGCACCAAGCCTCTAGTGTACAATAATAGGTTTTGAATTACCAGTCACAGTGTGACCAAGGGATGCACATCAACACCAATGGCTACCCGGAGACAAATTTATGTACCGTGATGGCCAAAACCTGGCATTAAATTGGACTAACAAAATTGGAAACTCTAAAACTGTGGCACATATGGAACTTCTGCATATAAATATTTCAACCAGCATATAACAAAATTAACAATTTAAGGATTAAGAGAATCAAAGATTCAACATGACAATCTCAAACCAAAAATGATAGGCTAAAAAGGAAACCAGTGGGATCAGGTGAGCTGAGATTTGCTCACTAAAACTCAGACAGTGAAACTACAGAATGTGTGTGCATATGTGCTTTTAATGCAGCTATTTCTCAAAATGACACAATTTTAAAAATTATTTTCTTTAGATTATATAGCTAGTAAACATTCAACGCACCAAATTATCACATATTAATCTGTAGTTTTCAAAGAACTAAATACATAAATCTACACTAAACATAATTTTCTCTTTTTGAGCATCTCAAAGGTACTTAGGAATTGTGTAGAGTCTTTGGAATTTTTATGAGAAATTATGTGATACCCTAGAGTCAGAAGGTGTGAAGGTGAGGATATGCCAAAGGATATTCCACAAATCGCCCTTATAAATAGAGATATAAACTTCTTTATTTGTTATCATGTCTCACAGGGTAAAAGATCATGCAAGACGACAAAAAGCAAAAACTTACGTTAGCCACTATTCTAACAATAAAAATCCTGGCTATTAGTATATATGAACAAACAGAAATTACACTTAACTGTTTAGGTACATCAGAACCACAATTAAATAAAGTCAGAGACATTTAAATCACTAAAGCCTTTTAAAAGAAATTGAGAAGTCAACCACCTCATTCTCCCCAAGCTTTTTGGTGCCGCAATCAGCAACAGAAGAGCAGGGTGGAAGAAACATGGGTGATACACTGTAACAGAGTTCTTAATAGTGTAGACAAGGTAAATCGTACATCTTTTCAGCAGAGAGAATTAATGCATGAAGTTTTAAAGCAAAAACACTGTAAAGAATACTGATGATGACCAGCACTCCCCTGTTGGGGAGGCAGCAACATGGAGGGGGACTGTGAGGGGTTATTTTGTTCCTTTTTGTACCTTTAGAATGTCAAACTACACTAATGTATTATTACTCAAAATAAAAGTTAAAATTTTAAATTAAAAACAAATAATACTTATCTTAAACTAGACTGGATTATTTAAAGATCTGAATAACATACAAATCAGAAGGACCCAATATTTTCAGTTTCAATCTAGTATCCACATTTTATGATATGCATGACTGTTCCATAAAAAAAGAAATCAAAATATATCATGAGTTCACTGAATGCTTTAGGTAATTCCTTGATATCTTAATATTTTAAGGAGAAATAAACAAGAGTTTTTCATAAGTTGGAGACAGCAAACATCTGAGCTACATTTGACATCAATGAGACAAGTTGTACAAAGTATATTTTATTTATAATCATGCTCTATAACTGTAAGTATATATGAATCAGTGACATGTATATACAAGATAAAACAGACAGAATAAGGTTTATCTTAAACATCCTGAAGTTGTACTTTCATAATATTTGAAAACAGAGAAAGAAATTGGAACTTGAGATATTATTAAAAAGTTCTTAATAAACTTTATAGCACATGTGTTTTCTTTTAACTTAGACTAGTGAAAAGGAACTAAATTATTGAACACCCATGTACTCGGTGCTAGCTAAATGCTTTCACAATACATTTTTTACAATCTGGTAAAGTAGGCATTATTCCTGTTTTACAAATGAGAAAACTAAGGCTTCAGAGAGGCCACACATTTAAGAAAGTGGTGGAGTACAAGATTCAAACGCATATCTGTCTGAGATTAAAATCCACACATTTCTCCTCTGAAAATATGAAGCTAAAAAGGAGAGAAGTGTCACAAACTTCTTTGGTGAGCACCAGTTCCCAAATTATGTGAGACAAGAGAGTGATCTTGTGAGGGTGGTATATATAAGGTGGGGCAAAAGTAGGTTTACAGTTGTGAGTAAAACAGTTTTTCTTGTATTATTTACTTATTATTTTTCCATACAAACAACTGTAAATCTCCTTTTGCCCACCCCTGTATTTGACAAGAGTTTTAACTGGAAAATGACCTGATTTATTGTATATGTTTTAGAAGACAAAATGGTGGCAGTGTAGAAAAAAAACTTGAAGGAGGCAAGAACAGACAGGGAGACCTGGCAAAAGCTATTTCCAATCATCCATTGGCAGAGACCTTTCGTCTTATTTCAGCTTTTTCCTCCTCCTTTTAGCTGCCATCACCACAGGAAACATCAAAATGTTAAAATATACTCCTAAATAACATGGTTTTTTTCCCCCATGCTATTTCCGCCCCAACGCCCCCAACAAAGACAGCTCAGTTAATTTATTCAATGAGTTGGTCTGATGATTTTATAGTCAAAATTAACCACATTCCTTTTATTCAATCTTTCCAAACAAATATCTAGTTAAAATACACTCCATTAAAAATATTCTGGTTATTTATGTTGCATCACACCTTAATGTAGTAACATTTGAATAACACCTCAATTTTAAATCCTTATTTGTGCGATCAGTCCAGTATTAGGTACAAAAATGCACAAAACATTCTCCTAGTAGTCTGTGGGCTTGTATTCTTTTTTATCTTTACTATTAATAGTAAAGGTAAACTAACACAGAAAAATTATCAATGAACCAGCAGAAGGGACATCTCTCAGTCAAATGAACACATAACCTTTCACCCCAAAATAAAGGGACCTTAAAATAACAATGGGTAAACGAAAACCACACAAATCTAGTACAATAAGAATGAGGGTCTGAATTCCTCTAAAGTACCATAAACTCTCAGGACAGTTATTAAACATGAAAAAGTGAATAGATTCTAAAAATGACTTTCTATAAGAATGGGTCCCAGTTGCCAGGAGGGTGGGAAAGGCCTGCCAGGTCTCCTGGACCTCTCCTCTGGAGCAGGGACCAGCTTGAGACGGTAACAGGTGAGGAGGCTGCTGGCAGCAGAGGAGAGAAGAGCTGGGTCAGCAGAACTGTAGTAAACTCCATGGACAAGTCATATATCCTACATTAATGCCATTAATTAATACTTCAGAACTGTTTAATTCAGACACTGCTATTCACATCGACGCAGGATAAAAGCATGTCAGGATTTGACATAACAGCTCAATTCCTACTACAAAAGGTATACTAAAGACATTTCGGCAACGGGTATTTGAAATAAGTACATTCTTACCTTTCACAGAACCACCCTGGGCATGCTGAGGCGTGGAGAGTCTAATACCATTTATTCTACTATTCAATCTGTTGTCAGTTTTCTTAATTTTCTCTCTAAACCAAAAGTATACAAGTTACCAACAGTTTTATAAGGTTCTGCAGAGAACACATTAAGAACAATAGTATTACTAAAATTCCCCTTATTTTTATAATTAAAACTTTTTTTAGTAAGGTATACTCTAAAAGCAAGATTTGATGTACAGTTCTGAGAGTTTTGCCCCTCCAAACTGAATATAATATTTGACAAGAGCTTTATTTTTATCACTTGCATATGTTGATTATTCTGCACTAAAAAATAAAGCCTAGAGGTAAAAATATAAAGAAAACTAATGGAAAGATACTACTTATACTACATAAATTAAATGTGCCCAAAATCAAATGCTGTATGTTGCCCCTTCTTACCAATTTCTATTACTGGAGACATTAAATTGAACCTACTTTTCTATTTGTGGCTTTCCTTTCTTCTTATTTATTGAAGATAAGCTTCGTTTTTCACTTGAATGCTAGTGGAGAGAATAGAAAGAAATCAGACTAAAGTTAACACCTCACTTTGGAAGGTATCCTCTTATTCTGCTATCAAGATTAAAATGATACATTCCCAGTTGTATATTCTAATAGATTTTTATTTTTCAACTTATTTTTGAAGTTACCTACCAGAACCACTAAAATTTTTATAATCCCCGACAAATACTTAATATTGTTAATCATGAGAAGAAAAATATTTAGTATTTTGCTTTAAAAATGGACTTGAATTTTCTTGACTACATAAAACACAATCAAGTGACTGTACTTGCTATAGGTTTACTTAGTATTTTCTTAAAGTTCAGATTGGTAAAACTGCGATACACAATTTTTTCAACTAACAAGAAAAGGTGTGCAGGCACTGAAGTGAAGGCAGAACAAGTTTAAACAATATACTCTGAAAACAGGCCATAAAGTAAGTATGATTAAGACAGTGGTTCTCAACCTTCTGGTCCTTTAAATATAGTTCCTCATGTTGTGATCCAACCATAAAATTATTTTCGTTGCTACTTCATAACTGTAATGTTGCTATTGTTATGAATTGTAATGTAAATATCTGATATGCAGGATGGTCTTAGGTGACCCCTGTGAAAGGGTCGTTCGACCGCCAAAGGGGTCGTGACCCACGGTTGAGAACCGCTGGATTAAGATAACATACACTTTCTCAAAATATGCTTTAATGCTTTATTTAGTTCATAAAAAAAAATATTCCAGTAAAGGTTAACATTTGAATCTGAGTATTGTCCAAAAATGAAAATCTGGTTAACAAATCTATTCTTTAGAGAGAAAGTGGTCCTCTCCAGGACTACAACAGCAAGCACTCTCCCTGCACCTGGGGTGCCATAGTACCTGAACACTCTTGAGAGCCCTGTGCTTTCTGATCCTACCATACCCTAAGGGAGCGAGTATGTCCTCATTATACTCAGGAGGGCCAGCAACTGGCCCAACTACTCATGAGGGGAGGTCAGTTTCAACATTCACATCACCAGTAGCAATATAGTGACAGAAATGTGAATTAATTCTTTCAGAAGCAAAAAAATTGGTATAACAATATAATGTATCACTAGTTAGAATCAATGTTTTAGGCATCATATTAAAATGTATTAATTTTTTGAGCAATAAAAGTAATCTAAATAAACTTTTTCAGGTCTCAGAAGAGCTTAGATCATATAAACCAATTAAATTTGAAGTTTAACACAACATTCCTTCAGTCATCCTTACCAGATATACTCTCTGACATAATAATGCTTACAGAACTCGATTCTTACTGAGTAGCAATGCTTTAACCGTATGGCATGAAGACAAAACAAAGCCCTCATAAATACCTGGTCAGCTAAGGTCGCACAGTGCTCTGGGTGCTGAATCATAGTGCAGCTTTGGCTCCTCCAGTCCACAATGCCATTCTCTTCAGAATACTGCACGGAGAGCCCATCCAATGGAGAACAACTTGTACCAACGGTGCTATCAAAAGGAAAGTTTATACAAATATGAATATCTGTTCTCAATAATCTAACCTACTATATCATACAATGAGGAAGCTATAGTAACACTTTCTTTACTATATACAGAATACACTACAGGAAACAAGTATATTATGAGAATAAACCAGTACACAGCTATGTTACCTATTTAAAAATAAACCCCTGTCTCTAAGGAGATTAATAACAGTTGTGGAGGAGAAACCAAGACGGCGGCATATGTAAACACCGGAAATTGCTGCCTCGCACAACCACTTCAAAAATACAACTAAAAGACAAAACGGACATCATCCAGAACCACAGGAAGGCTTGCCGAGTGGAAATTCTACAACTAGAAGGAAAGAGAAAAGCACACTGAGACTCAGAGGAGGTGCAGTATGGAAGTAAAGTGCAGAGGTATGGAGGCGCACACGGAAAGGGCTGGCACTGAGGACGCGGTTGTCTTTTTCAATCGGGAGGGAGACACAAGCTCCCGACTGCTCTGAACTCCAGTTCCGGGCAAGTCTCTGGGGACCCAGACTCATACGGGAAGAAACTGGACTGTCTGGCATCGGGCAGAACTCGAGGGCGGCTTTCTCTCAGAGGTGCTTGCAGCGTTTACTGCGGAACAGTGAGACCTGGAGCCTCTTAGGGCAGGGCTGAGGATCAGCCATAGCTGTTTGCTCCGCCCTGTTGATTCACTGAGACCCCACCCCACCAAAGCTGTGGCAGAGGCTTTTGCATATGAATACCCTGGCCCTTTGCAATCTAAAATTACCTAACTAACTGCAGCTGGGTCAGAGAGACCCAGAACATCCAAGAGAAGGCCCAAGGCCCCACAGCAGCTTGCACTGCTTCACAGCTGGGCCTCATCTAGGCACTTCCAAACTCCAAACAAAGAAGAGGAATCTGCAGATCTCTCCGTAGCTCCTGCTGGGTAGACTCAGGAAGAGGCTAAATTACCACCTGCTTAGAGATCCAAGAGCCAGTGTACCCAGTGGTCAGAGTGGACCATCCAGATTATAACTCCTCAGATCCATAAGGGACACACTCAGGGGGTAGACTCAGTGAGCACCAAAGCCCCACTGAAGCAAGTCTTGCCCCAGAAGGGTATCTCTAGCATAGAAGTTCTCCCACCATAACCACAGCTGATTCTCACAGCCAATTGGCCTGGAGGTCAATTCCTCCCAGTGATACCTACAACAATCAAGGCTTAACTACAACAAGACTGCACAAAGCCCACAAAGGGGTGTACCAAGAGTGTCCACCTCAGGTAATTGGGGAGGCTAAGCCACTGGGCCCTATAGGACACCTAGCACACAAAGCCACTCTACCAACACAGGGAAGCAGCCAAAATGCGGAGACAAAGAAACAGGTCACAAATGACAGAAATGGAGGAAAGCAAACTACAGGATATAAAGTTCAGAACCACACTTATAAGGTTTTTCAAGAATTTTCTAGAAACCGCCGATAAATTTAGTGAGACCCTCGAGGATATGAAAAAGGAGGAACTAGAAATTAAGCATACACTGACTGAAATAAAAAATATTATACAGAGACCCAACAGCAGATTAGAGGATCCTAAGAATCAAGTCAAACATTTGAATTACGAAGAAGCAAAAAACACCCAACCGGAAAAACAAAATGAAAAAAGAATCCAAAAATACGAAGATAGTGTAAGGAGCCTCTGGGACAGCTTCAAGCATACCAACATCCAAATTATAGGGGTGCCAGAAGAAGAGAGAGAGCAAGATATTGAGAACCTATTTGAAGAAATAATGACAGAAAACTTCCCCTACCTGGTGAAAGAATTAGACTTACAAGTCCAGGAAGCGCAGAGAACCCCAAACAAAAGGAATCCAAAGAGGACCACACCAAGACACATCATAATTAAAATGCCAAGAGCAAAAGACAAAGAGAGAATCTTAAAAGCAGCAAGAGAAAAACAGTCAGTTACCTACAAGGGAGTACCCATACAACTGTCAGCTGATTTCTCAATAGAAACTATGAAGGCCAGAAGGGAGTGGCAAGAAATATTCAAAGTGATGAATAGCAAGAACCTACAACCAAGATTACTTTACCCAGCAAAGCTATCATTCAGAATTGAAGGTCAGATAAAGAGCTTCACAGATAAGAAAAAGCTAAAGGAGTTTATTACCACCAAACCAGTATTATATGAATTGCTGAAAGGTATCCTTTAAGAAGAGGAGGAAGAAGAAAAGGTAAAGATACAAATTATGAACAACAAATACACATCTATCAACAAGTGAATCTAAAAATCAAGTGAATAAATAATTTGATGAACAGAATAAACTGGTGAATATAATAGAATCAGGGGCATAGAAAGGGAGTGGACAGACAATTCTTAGGAGGGAAGTGTGTGGGGGGGTGCAGGAAGAGACTGGACAAAAATCAAACACCTATGGATGAGGACAGTGGAGGGGGGGTGGTAAGGGCAGAGAGTGGGGTGGGAACCAGGTGGATGGGAGCTATGGGGGGAAAAAAGAGGAACTGTAATAATATGAACAATAAAGATTTTAAAAAATATAGCAGCTGTGTATTGTCTTTAGACTCTGTGCAATGGCCATCCTATACCACTTATAGTTGGAGTGTAACCCCAATCTTGAGAGAATCACTAAGTACTACATACATCTAAGGCATGAGAAGGGATAGGATAATGTGACTGAAAAGGAACAGACAATAGAAATAGACACAAAGAGAATCCAGAATGAAGTTACTGTGGGTGGATTTTTAAACAATAGTGCTTAACAGGATCAATGATTACAAGAATATTGAGAAATATAAAAAAGAACCAAATTTAAATTCTAGAACTGTAAAATGAAATAAAATTAAGAAATGAATGGATAGATAGATGAAAAAAAAATCAGTGAAGAGGAAATATGGTCAGAAAATAGATTGGAGCACTGAGAGGGAAAAAATATGGAAAATGCAAAAAAAGTTTAAGAGACATGGGACATGGTGAAAGGTCTAACATAGGTACTCCAAGTCTTACAAGAGGGAGAAAGAGAATAGGGAAGAAGTAATATCTGCAGAGACAATGGCTCGGACTTCTCTAAAACCAAAGGTATCAAGCTTCAAACTCATGAAGCAAAATTCATTCAAAGAAAGCTACAAACATATTGTAGAAAAACTACTGAAAACCAGACAATGAGAAAAATCTAAAAAGAGCTGGAAAATGCACACAAACTTCCAAAGAGCAACTATAAGATTAAACAATGGATGCCAGCTGTCTTAAATTTGAGTTTCCCCTAAAAAAACAGAATCTAGAATTTCATAGTTAATCTGGGGGGTGATCCCAGGAAACAGGATCAAGGAATGGGTGAATGAAGTAGGAGAGGAAGAAAAACCAATGTGAGGGGGTCCATTACTGAGGGTGCCACTATAAACAACAGCAGCTTAAACCAGCTGCGACCTCTCAGAGTTATCTACCCAAAGGACAGGAAGCTGGATCTCCCCCATCAGTTGACAACTGACCCCACCCCCCAGGCAAATTAACTTGTACTTCTTGAGGGCCAAGCAAGGCCCAAAGAATCTGCATAAGCCCTGGGGCAGAAGGTGGAAAATCTTGTGGTATGGGCTTGTGGTGGGACAACAGTAATGTGAAGGGAGTCAGAAATAGTATAAATGTAATTTGCCGAAGAAATCAGAGCTGGGCTAAGGGGATATGATGTAAGGGACCAAAGGCATTAGACTGGAAGACAGTAAAACTAAAGGTATGCCTCAGAGATATTGTTGGTTCCAGACCACAGCCATAAAGCAAGTATCACAATAAAGCAGGTCAAATTTTTTGGTTTCCAAGTGCATATAAAAGTTATGTTTACACTATACTGTAGTCTATTAAGTGTGCAATAAATAGCATTATGTATAAAAACACAATGTGCATCCTTAATTAAAAAATACTTTATTGTTAAAAAATGCTAACCACCATCTGAGCCTTCAGCAAGCTAAAATCTTTATGGTGGTGGAGGGTCTTACCTTCAATTTGTACATGACACAATATCTGTGAAGTGCAATAAAATGAGGTAGAGTTTCAAAGTGCTAGCAGAAAATAATTGCCAACCTAGAATTTTATACCCAGGAAAAATGTACATCAAAAATAAAGGCAAAATAAATATTTTTTACAGATAAAAACAAAGTGAGTTCACCACTGGCAGATATGATTATAGGAAATAACTCAAGGTTTCTTCAATTAGATGGAAAATGAACACTGATGGGTAACTAGACACAGGAAGGAATGAAGAACAATGGAAAGGTCAATGCTAAATAAATAAAAAAAGGTTTCATGAGGTTTAAAATATAGACAGAATTAAAATACATGACTGCTATAGTTTGTAAGTTGGGAGAAGATAAGTGAAGTAACTGGAGATCTTCACATGGTATGTGGTACAAGTACAACGAATATCACAGCTTTGTAAGTTAAAGATGTACAATATAATCTCCAGGATAACCAACCACTAGCATAATTGAAAAACAATGTATAATGATCAAGACTAATAAAAGTAAAAAGAATTTAAAAAAAAAAAAAAAGGAGGAAAGGAGAAAACAGAGAAAATACACAACAAATAACAAGCAAATAATAAAATGGTAGAATTATAGCCAACTATTTATCAGTAATTAAAGTAAATGAGATACTGATTTAAAATGCACAGACATCTCTCCTTTTAGGAATTAGATGCTTACTTCACTGTGGGACTCTTCCCGGTGTG
Source organism: Myotis myotis (assembly GCF_014108235.1). Classification (NCBI taxonomy): domain Eukaryota; kingdom Metazoa; phylum Chordata; class Mammalia; order Chiroptera; family Vespertilionidae; genus Myotis; species Myotis myotis. The sequence goes on from NW_023416401.1 coordinate 50,070,263, forward strand.
CTTCTTATGTATTATGGTGTGCTGTAATACATCTAGAGTGGAGGAAAAAAATTTGTTATACTAAAGGCTTCTGCAAAAGTCCACAACAGGATCATGCAACTAATTTATGTGATATTAACATTGTCGACAGACCTTACAGAGTGCTTTTCAGAGAAAATTCCTTAAAGAATAAATTTTTCAAAAGATACAATAAATGACTGAATTTCCTTAACTATCCTCCAAAACTATGAACGTTTACTAGGAGCATGCCACTGCAAAACTATAACATTCAATTTTAAGCTCCTTTTTTAAACAATTAAAAAAGTGAAGTGCCTCAAATATTAAAAATATACATCTATTAATATAACACACACCCATGTACCCACATCTCAGATGTCTCTATGCCTCTTTTTATTAAGAAACAAAATATCACAGAAGCAACTAAAGGCCCTCTTCCATTCAACTCCCTCTCTCTACCGAGGTGAACTAGTGAAAATATTTCAGCGACTGCCCATATATGTATTGACAAACACATTCAGTGGTGTTACATGTCTGAATATACTATAATTGTTTTAAATGTCATCTAGCATGAATATGAGTATGTCACAATTTACTTATAACTTTATTAACATTTAAAGCATTTGTGTTAATATCCATTTGCTATTACACATAATGGTACCTTGAGAACCTCAGTCCCTGTCCCCTGACACAGGGACAATGTTCACAGAAGTAAAATTGCCGGGCAGTAGCATAAAATTAATTACCTCTAAGTTCACTACACAATGTCAAATTTCTGTCCAAAATAGTTTTGACAATTTATGTTCCCATCAGCAGATGAGAATTCCCATTACTTCATATCCTTGATGTCAGAAAAAAAATGTTTTGCCAATCCAAAGAATGTGAAAGGACATCTCATTGTTTTTATTTTTAAAACTAGAGGCCTGGTGCATGAATTCGTGCACGGTGGGGTTCCTCGGTCTGGTCGGCGATTGGGGTTGTCTTGCCCAGTCCCAGTTGGGGGCTATGGGGGCTGGCCAGCCAGGGAGGGACTGCGGGAGGGCTCCGGAGCATGTATGGTCCTCTCACCCAGACCCCAGCAGCAAGCTAACCTACCGGTTGGAGTGTCTGCCCCTTGGTGGTCAGTGCATGTCATAGCAACTGGTTGAGCAGTCTACCGATTTTATTCATTTTTATTGAATTTATTGGGGTGACATTAATAAAATTATATAGTTTTCAGGTGTACAATTCTATAATATATTATCTGTATATTGTATTATTATTTTTTAATATATTTTTATTGATTAGAGAGAGGAAGGGAGAGGGAGAGATAGAAACATCAATGATGAGAGAGAATCATTGATTGGATGCCTCCTGCATGCCCCCCCCACCCCAACTGGGGATTGAGCCAGCAACTCAGGCACATACTTTGACCAAAAATCGAACTGTGATCTCCTAGTTCATAGGTCAATGCTCAATCACTAAACCACACTGGGCATGCAGGTCATGCTTCACCTTGTCAAGAAAGCCTTCTTATCCCAGATATTAATGTTTAAATATTTAAGCTTTATATCTTACATATTACATTAAGTTTATATGTTACATGTAATTTGTAATTCACATCTAATTACATATATACTAGGGGCCCAGGGCACAAAATTCATGCACTCGGGGGTCGGGAGAGGGGGGTCTCTCGCAGCATCAAGCCCCCGCCGGCACCCACAAGACCCCAGGCCTCGGTGCACGGAGTTGTGGGACCCGCCTCTGCGACGCACTCACAGTGTCAAGTCCCCGCCCACCCACGCACACCTTGCCGTACACGCAGGTCCGCCCACCCACGTGTGCCTGCTGTGCACGCAGCCTCCTAGTGATGGGATGCTACGGCGTGAGGCCATCACCACCACATAGGCTTTTATCATCTAGGGTAGGATTTTTTATTGGAAAGCCTGGATAGTGTATTCTTTCCCTACTTATTTGTAATGCTACCTGTCACATTCCAAGTTTCTATATGTCTGCTTCTCAGCTCCTTAACCTGTTCTAATGGTCTGTTTGTCTATCCCTGTTCTAAAACCAGGAATAAGGACTTATTCCAGTGAATTGACATTTACCTTCTTCTTGACTTGAAGCTTCTGAGCTGTCTTCTTTTAAGTGTTCTAATATCTTGGAAGTCTTCAGAGAAGGTTGTAAATTATCTGTAGGAAGTATTTAATACAATTAACTTTTTAGGAAAATTATGATAAAGAAAACAAATATAATGATTATTTTTCTCCCAGGGAAGGCTAGAGTGGAGTTAGTAACAGAGTACATTTCTACCACATAGAACCTTTAAGAAATAAAATGACATAGCACAAAACACTGGGCTAGGAGTGGGGACCCTGATTCGTGGAGACAGTTCTCCTCATAAAAACCACAGGACTGAAGCAGATGCTTGACATCTGTCAGTCCCCCATCCCCACCCCTACCCTGCATGCTCAAGTGCTTCTCAAACATTTGTAGTGTTATGAAACTTTTTTAAATGTCTAATTTGTTGTGGGTCATTACTTTTATAAAATACAGTAATAATGTTGTGGCAATATCAAAAGAGTAGGTGTCTACTCTCAGTTTCGTTCCTCTATCACAGACCAGTGACAACCATTTGTGGACCAGCACTGACCCACAGAAAACACGGTTAGAGCAATGGATTAGTTCTCCTTTTAAATACAGAAAATACAGCAGGATTCCAGAGTTCAACATTTGAAGTCATTCAGGAATTTAATATTTGTTTTCTCAGTTGTCAGGATGTGGAATGTTGCTCTCTCTCCCACAGGGGATAAAAACGTAAAGCTGTTATTTTTCAAAAGAGCGAGGGTAAATTAACTTTGACAGTAACATGTTCTTTGGTGAAACAGTTTCGACATCCTGACCAGATTGTCCATAATCTCAAAACGTGTACTTTAAGACATTATTTTCACAACAACTTGATATCTTAAAACAAGATCTACCAGCTTCTTTAGCATTCACTGCTCATGTCATTTAAATACTACTAAGCTCTCAAGATGAGTTTTCTGTCATTTATGTATATACTACTCACTTGGGTGAGTTTTCCTGGGCAGCCTATTAAAGCCTGAATTAAAAGTTTAATTTTGTGCACTAATGCCTTTTTAGAACTAATCAGGCATGATTTATAAGTAAGTAGTCAATAAGAAGTACTTAAACTTGGTGTAAGGAGAAAGCACTGATTGTTAAATCTATACACTCTAGAACAGCGGTTCTCAACCTGTGGGTCGCAACCCCTTTGGCGGTCAAACGACCCTTTCACAGGGGTCGCCTAAGACCATCCTGCATATCAGATATTTACATTATGATTCATAACAGTAGCAACATTACAGTTATGAAATAGCAACGAAAATAATTTTATGGTTGGGGTCACAACATGAGGAACTGCATTTAAAGGGCCAGAAGGTTGAGAACCACTGCTCTAGAATGACCAGGATTCTCTTTTTAAAAAGCTATTGTCACCCTAGCTGGTTTGGCTCAGTGGTAAGAGCGTCAGCCTGTGAACTGAAGGGTCCCAGAGTCAAGGACACATGCTGGGTTGCAGGTTCGATCCCCAGTAGGGGGCGTGCAGGAGGCAGCCAATCAATGATTCTCTCTCATCATTGATGTTTCTCTCTCTCTCTCTCTCTCTCTCTCCCCCTTCCTCTCTGATATCAATATATATATTTAAAAGCTATTGTCCCTATTCAGATGTAAATTTAACCATGGAGGTGTTCATCTTCTCTTAGTCTAGTATTCAAGAAGAGTCATTAATTCTAATTGCTACTTATCTGTTTAAAATATTTAAGGCATACATATACACACACAGATGATTCAAAACTTTAAAAATTAACCCATATGTTATAATATCCAATCATATTATTCTTTTACCTCTTTTCCACCTAAAATTGAGAAAACATGTAGTTTCTTTCCCCTTTAAATACAGGAAAATACGACTTTTTTGAAAACAGAAGATTAAAAACACACAACTCAGCTACTTACTATAGTGGCTGCGCTTAAAATTAGCAGAAATTCTCCTAAAGCACACAAAAATGTTACTGGCAAAATATTATTTTTAAAAGGTAACTGAGATAGATGTGTATAAAACTAAACACAAGGCAGACTGTGATGAATGCTGAAACATAAGGGCAAAATCAAACTACAGGAACATAAGAAAAAACTAGAAACTTCATGAGGTAATATTTCAGTTGGGTCTTAAAATAGGTGTGAGTTTAACAGGCTGTGACAAAAGAAGCATATTAAGTTTGGGTGCAGAATGAGCCAGAACACTAGGACAGGAAATGGCAGGTGTATTGAGTGACTGCCCAGCCTTCCAACTCTGAAGGTTTTGAATAGGGGATTAACAATTTGATCTCTGAGATAATCCTGAGATAGGGTAAAGTACAGTGAGAAATTAGAATATAAGAGAAGAGCTAGGCTTTGTATAAAAAAAAAAAAGCCTCACTGACAACAACGAGCTTGGTAAGGAGAGGGTGAAAAGGAAGGAGTCCTTTGTCTGGTGTGGCTTGGCCTTTAAATGACTGCATAGGAAGAGGAAAAACTTTCAGTCTGGGAGGCTGGGAGTTCATCATGGGAATAAGGGACCCAGGGGGAAAGGCGGAGTATAAGAGTATGTTATACATCAAGCAACCAGCACTGTGGCAAGGTCTGAAGGAACCTGGTGATCCTGAATGCCCATGAGTTCAAGAGACTTGTCCCCAGCCTTGGAATCAGTCTGTTTTGTGATAGTAGCTTTTACACATTATTTTCTTTAAAACTGCAGCATAAAATTCACTTAAATCTACCAATGTTTCTTAATTGTAAGCTACTATTCCTTGACATTAACTGAAATGACAACCCCATACAAGATGGCATGGTGAAGCAGGAAACCCAAGCAAGAAAACACCAGACTTCTGCAGAGAAGCAGGATGCTTACTGAGGCTGTGTCGAGGGTCTGAGGATCTGGATTGAAAAAAGCTGTGGACTTTCTGACTCTGGAGAAAAGCTTGTGATGAGGTTGAAAATAGCTGCCTGCATATAAAAAGAAAGGAGATTTGTTAATTTCATCTAATATAAATACAAAAAAGTAACAGTTTAGACTGTAAAGCAAACCTAAGTGTCAGTTTAATTCAGGTATAAAAAAAATAGTTTTCCGCCGAAACCGGTTTGGCTCAGTGGATAGAGCGTCGGCCTGCGGACTGAAGGGTCCCAGACTCGATTCCGGTCAAGGGCATGTGCCTGGGTTGTGGGCATATCCCCAGTGGGAGACGTGCAGGAGGCAGCTGATCGATGTTTCTCTCTCATCGATGTTTCTAACTCTCTATCTCTCTCCCTTCCTCTCTGTAAAAAATCAATAAAATATATTTAAAAAAAAATAGTTTTCCTAAGAAAATGAATATTATTTTCTAATATATTTCCCACAGAAGGAACTGAATAAAAGTTAACAAAACTTATTTGCAAGAATCTAATAAACAGGCTTATTTTTAATTTTGTATAATCTAATGGTAAGGTTTCAATTCTGGCAAAAGGTGTATACTACTTCAGCCTTTTGCCCAAGTGGGCCAGCCTTTCTGCTCAGAAAAAGTACAGTTCTCATAGGTGTGACTTTTCATCTTTTGGTGTATCATGAAAAAAAAACCTTCCTACACTCTGAACACAGGAGGTGCGAAGTCTGGGACGCTAAGAGTCCGGGAAACTATGGAGCGTAGTGGTCAGGTCAGTTCCAAGCATTACTGCTACATCCCAAGGCATGACTAAGCAAGGACTCACTCCAATGTGTATCACACCATGACTCTAGGCAAGGGGTGGGCAAACTTTTTGACTCGAGGGCCACAATGGGTTCTTAAACTGGACCGGAGGGCCGGAACAAAAGCATGGATGGAGTGTTTGTGTGAACTAATATAAATTCAAAGTAAACATCATTACATAAAAGGGTACGGTCTTTTTTTTTTTTTAGTTTTATTCATTTCAAACGGGCCGGATCCGGCTCGCGGGCCGTAGTTTGCCCATGGCTGCTCTAGGCTGTTATCTTTGAAAACCAGAATTCCTCATATTTATTAATACAATTAAAATATTTCAACGGGAGGTCTTCCCTACAAAAGGGACCCTACAAAAAGGGGCAGTTACAGCATAGTCTAATGCAGTGGTTCTCAACCTTCCTAATGCCGCGACCCTTTAATACAGTTCCTCATGGTGTGGTGACCCCCAATTTCATCGTTACAAATTGAACATAATTAAAGCATAGTGATTAATCACAAAAACAGTATGTAATTATATGTGTTTTCCGATGGTCTTAGGCGACCCTTGTGAAAGGGTCATTCGACCCCCAAAGGGGTCGTGACCCACAGGTTGAGAACCGCTGGTCTAATAGAATGTTTACTTACTGATCTGAACACCAGCTCAACTACTGAAAAGCTGAATCATCCTAAACAAGCTTTTCAGCTTCAATTTCCTCATAGGCAATACTACCAATTCTTCAAGGTTATGACACTCAAAAATATATGTAAATTAAACTGTCACCCTGATGCTTAATGTACAAATCCCCTTCCATTGTTTTTGAACACTTTATTTTATTTTTATTTTTTAATATATTTTTATTGATTTCAGAGAGAAAGGGAGAGATAGAAACATCAATGATGACAGAGAATCACTGACTGGCTGCCTCCCGCATGCCCCCTATTGGGGACTGAGCCTGCAACCTAGGCATGTGCCCTTGACCAGAATCGAACCCGGGACCCCTCAGTCCACAGGATGACGCTCTATCCACTGAGCCAAATCAGCCAGGGCTGTTTTTGAAGAGTTTAAATGTCCTTAAAATTTTAATTCTTAAACTCTTTCCCAAGGTTTTTGACCTATCATTCAGATTAATTATAAAGCCATTAAGTTCCACACTAAGATATGACCCTTATGGGCCAAAGTTGCCTTATACTTAAAGCAAACTTGCTTCTTGGCACTCAAAATGTGGAGGTAAATATTCAACAGGAAGACAAATAAAGGAAATAAATGGAAGAAAAGTTGAGATATGAAGTAAGGAGCTAATCTAAATTTCCAGGTCTGAACACATTACCTAAAATTGGGGATTAAAATCCAGATTCAGTGGATTCTCCATTTACATTTACAAACCAGTTGGTCAAAACCATAAGCAGGCACACCTTTGATTCAAGGCTTGAGTTCCAAGAGACAGCTCAAATCCTACCTGCACACACTAATTGCAAATCCACTATGGGAACCACAACCTGAGGTACAGGCCCAGGCTTGAAATCAGGGTACAGACTGAACGCAGGGTGGGCTGTACCAACCTATCTCTACTTCACTTATAAACCCATTACCTATTTCTCATTTGCACTGTCCCCTATCTATTATAACTTCTGTATTTAAGGGACAAATGATACAAATCTAAAATTCACCAACGGAGAATGAAGTATCTAACATTTTAATGGTGTTGAGGTCACAAGCTAGCCATACAAATAAATTAAAAAATGACTCCCCCTCTGGGGGGGAAAAAGAGGTTTCACTGAATATTTGCATATTTTAGAAACAATCATTTCTGATTTCAGAGAGGTAAAGAGAACAAATGATAAAAGAATTAGTTTGGTGTCTTACTGTGAGTCAAGACCTAAACAATATAAGGATAAGACGACCATGTTAAAAAGTGCTCCAGAGAAAGACTCTGTGATCTGCCTCAAGTCCTCTGGACAGCGGTGATGCCGTCTGTGACACTGAGTGCAGCGTTTGGCGAACTATTACCTTAAGATGGGCTCCAGATCAGGATGTCGCCGTTCCTCCCGCTTCAGTGACCCCTGATTCAGGGCTCTCAGGATGGTCTTGTCAAAAGTCTCTGAAGACAGTTCCTTGGGAAGCTGGAAAATAAAAAGAGCATGGTCAGGGTTAAGTTTCTCACCTGCTTGGTAAACCCAGGCAAAGGGGCAAATAAATGCCAACTGCTCAAGAACCACCCCAAAGCAGTTCCTTTTCTAAATCCTCAGGGGGGGGGGGGGGGGGGGGGGGGGGGCATAGGTTTTTCTACTAGGAGACCCACCGTCTGCCCTCCAGACACACCTCGGGGCTTCCCAGGGAGCAGGACACCCAGCAGCATTCAACAAGCTTCTGGAACACACTTGCAAATACCTCACACACCACAGTGAAGTCTCACCCACACCCAACTTCTTCAGTTAAAGGGAACATTTTGCATAGTGAAGCTAGTATTATTTTTATCCTCAAATAGTATTCTGAAAAGTGTTATCTCTGCCTTTAGTTATCACTTTTGTGCCTCCTTTTACCCTGAATCGCTGGTAATGTCTGATTACCCGTGCCAGACACCAAATAAAGAACTGGGTGTGAAAAATGGGGTAAAAACTCTTAATCTAATTTACATTTAAAAAAACAACCCACTAATTAGAGATTTAGTAACCTTTTCCTCAAAGTGATGGAGGTACCCTCAGAGCACTGTATAGGAAATCACACACAAAATCATCACTTGGACAAGAAAATTTTTAAGTTAAAAACAAAATTTTAAGAGAATATATTTAGTAACTACATTATTTTGAAAAGTTTTTAATAAAGTAATTCTATATAAAACTAACTTTCCAAGTCTTTCAAGAATTCAAGGTTTCAAATTTGACTTTTGATAACTAGTCTTTGCTAGCTACTCTTGAATTACTGGCACTTTCCCTAAAATTAAGACTAGAACCATTAACACAATCTCTAAGGAGCCCCAAGAATAGAATAATCTATACAAATGGTCAGTTTACATATTGATTTTAATTGGAAAACCAGAACCCAAAGTAAGTATTCTTCTGACAAATCAGAATTCTGAGTCAACAATTCAGAAATGGAAAATTCAAAGGTAGCAAAAAGTATTGTTAATTTTAGGCACAGTGAGACTGTGGAAGCAAGATGTTATGTGAGAATGAAGTTCTTTCTCATTCATTAACCTGTTGAAGTCAAAGGCTCTGCTGGCATCCCACACACACCACTAACAGGAAGAAATAAGTTCTGAATCTACATATTTGCCAAAGAAATTACTATTCATTTCAATATTTACATTTTTATATTATTCTTAATAGATTTATGACACTAGTCATATATTACCCCATTTTAAATACAATTTCTACTGGATGTGCATACGCAACCAAAGAAAATTAGCATCGTGGATAAGTCTTTTTCCACTACCAATGGCTGAACGCTCTTCTACTACATCCATTTTCAACTGCTCAATGACTGTTCATGCGACCGGGCAGTGTGGATGTGCAGTCATCAGTATTTATAAACTGATCTATTTTCAAGTGGTTTTTATCTTTAATTTTCAGAGACTATTTCCAGTCCTCGAAGAAGGCATATTTGCTAAAAATATAGCTTTCAATCATGTCTCTTCTATTCTAGTCACTGTTTTGGATTTTCTCACCTCTTGGTCTTGGTTCCTGCACACCTAGCCTCCCACCTATGGCACCCTGGCTGGGCCTCAGCATAGCATATGCTCAGAGTGCTGGGAGGTTTACACCTCGTTATCACAAGCTATTCTTTAAAAACACTGAGGCCTAATGGATAACCACCTATAAGACCTCATCATAATATTTTGTGACCCCTTGTTCAGTCATTCAGTCAGCAAATATTCAAACTCCACCTGTCCTAGGTACTGTTTCAGCAGTGTCGGCACGACACTTGGGAGGGTTGTCAGGTGCTAAGGAGAGGCAGGTAAAGGTGGCTGGGAGGACACAATTTGTGGGAAAAAGAATGTGAAAGCACTGGCCTCAAACCCACTCTTCCACATTACAGCAAACTAGAGGTTTGGTTAAACAGCAACTATACAAGTTAGAATTACATGCTGTCAAAAGAACAGCGTTTGCTCTTAACTTTTGTAGACTTTAAAAGGAATGTAAAAAATAAAAATGATATGTAGAAGATTTGAAAGTGTATTTTAAATACACAATTAATTTCTACACATTCACAATATATTGCCAATTATTTCATGTAACTTGATAAGGCATTTGCCCTATTTTAGAAAAATAGTATATTCAAATGTTGCCTAAGCAGGGAGATCATTAATTACCATGATTCTGAAGAATGAATTACTTATTTGGAGCTGTATTTTTTCAAGTAACTAAGGTTTTAGAAAAATTGTGTGATGAACATGAAATGTGTCAAGACAAATAGCAGCTGAAGTGTAGGGCAACCCAGTGGGAGAGAGACTCTGCCCAGGCCCCAGGCCAGGGTCAGTCAGATACTCTCTCAGCACCTGGGGACAGGGAAGTAGCAGCCCCACACTAACTCCCTAAGTAAACAGCCTTGACTGCTGGCAGTGCTGGGCTGCAGGGTATTTCAGCCTTAGCTGTTTATCCCCTGCAAACCACCCTCAGCTCTAGAATTTGGTCATGGAAAGGGCAACAGAAAAAAGGAAATGAAGCACATTGCTCTTTAACCCAAATGAGGCCTGTTTTGGATAAATTTATTCTATGGAGAGAAAAGTCACAAATAAGTAGAAAAGAATGTAAAAGCGCATGTGTGGGCAGGATGGGGTCGCCCTTCCTTATTCCTCAATAGGCTGCTCTAGCCAGGAGCTACCTTCTCCTCCGGGGTACTGAGGAGAAAGTAGCTCATTGAACTACAGTGCTCACACACCTCTCCTTCCACCACTCTTCCTCCCCATGCTGTCTGAGGCTGACATGTCACAGGCATGAGACCTGTGGCAACTGGAAATTAATAACCCCTATCTTTACATGCAGTTAGGTCACCAGCTTGAAGTGGAGTTCTCAGACCTTACCCTAGAGTTAGTTTAAAATAAGCCATAGGGGGAGAAACCAAGATGGTGGCATAGGTAAACACCGGAAATTACTGCTTCCCACCACCACTTCAAAAATACAACTAAAAGACAAAACGGAAATCATCCAGAACCACAGGAAGGCTGGCTGAGTGGAAATTCTACAACTAGAAGGAAAGAGAAAAGCACACTGAGACTCAGAGGAGATGTGGAAGTAAAGTGCAGAGGTACGGAGGCACACGTGGAAAGGGCTGGCAACTGAGGACATGGTTGTCTTTTTCAATCGGGAGGGAATCTCAAGCTCCCAACTGCTCTGAACTCCAGTTTCGGGCAAGTCTCTGGGGACCCAGACTCATAGGGGGAGAAACTGGACTGTCTGGCATTGGGCAGAACTCGAGGGCGGCTTTCTCTCAGAGGTGCTTGCAGCGATTAGATTACCAGGACACTGAGACTCGGGGCCTCTTAGGGTAGGACTGAGGATCAGCTATCGCTGTTAGCTCCGCCCTGTTGATTCCCTGAGACCCCACCTGACCCAAGTTGTGCACAGAGGCTTTTGCATATGAAAGCCCGGGCCCTTTGCAATCTGAGAATTACCTAACAAACTGCAGCTGGGTCAAAGAGACCCAGACCTTCCAAAAGAAGGCCCAAGGTCCCACAGCAGCTTGCACTGCTTCACAGCTGGGCCTCATCTAGGCACTTCCAAACTCCAAACAAAGAAGAGGAATCTGCAGATCTCTCCGTAGCTCCTGCTGGGTAGACTCAGGAAGAGGCTAAATTACCACCTGCTTAGAGATCCAAGAGCCAGTGTACCCAGTGGTCAGAGTGGACCATCCAGATTATAACTCCTCAGATCCATAAGGGACACACTCAGGGGGTAGACTCAGTGAGCACCAAAGCCCCACTGAAGCAAGTCTTGCCCCAGAAGGGTGTCTCCAGCACAGAAGTTCTCCCACGATAACCACAGCTGATTCTCACAGCCAGTTGGCCTGGAGGTCAATTCCTCCCAGTGATACCTACAACAATCAAGGCTTAACTACAACAAGACTGCACAAAGCCCACAAAGGGGTGCAACAAGAGTGTCCACCTCAGGTAATTGGGGAGGCTAAGCCACTGGGCCCTATAGGACACCTAGCACACAAAGCCACTCTATCAACACAGGGAAGCAGCCAAAATGCGGAGACAAAGGAATAGGTCACAAATGACAGAAATGGAGGAAAGCAAACTACAGGATAAAGAGTTCAGAACCACACTTATAAGGTTTTTCAAGAATTTTCTAGAAACCACCGATAAATTTAGTGAGACCCTCAAGAAATCTAGTGAGACCCTCGAGGATATGAAAAAGGACCAACTAGAAATTAAGCATACACTGACTGAAATAAAGAATATTATACAGAGTTCCAACAGCAGACTAGAGGATCCTAAGAATCAAGTCAAAGATTTGAATTACGAAGAAGCAAAAAACACCCAACCGGAAAAACAAAAAGAAAAGAGTATCCAAAAATATGAAGATAGTGTAAGGAGCCTCTGGGACAACTTCAAGTGTACCAACATCCGAATTATGGGGGTGCCAGACGAAGAGAGAGAGCAAGATATTGAGAACCTATTTGAAGAAATAGTGACAGATAACTTCCCCTACCTAGTGAAAGAAATAGACTTACAAGTCCAAGAAGCGCAGAGAACCCCAAACAAAAGGAATCCAAAGAGGACCACACCAAGACACATCATAATTAAAATGCCAAGAGCAAAAGACAAAGAGAGAATCTTAAAAGCAGCAAGAGAAAAACAATCAGTTACCTACAAGGGAGTACCCATACGACTGTCAGCTGATTTCTCAACAGAAACTTTGCAGGCCAGAAGGGAGTGGCAAGAAATATTCAAAGTGATGAATAGCAAGAACCTACAACCAAGATTATTTTACCCAGCAAAGCTATCATTCAGAATTGAAGGTCAGATAAAGAGCTTCACAGATAAGAAAAAGCTAAAGGAGTTCATCACCACCAAACCAGTATTATATGAAATGCTGAAAAGTATCCTTTAAGAGGAGGAGAAGAAGAAAAAGGTAAAGATACAAATTATGAACAACAAATACACATCTATCAACAAGTGAATCTAAAAATCAAGTGAATAAATAATTTGATGAACAGAGTAAACTGGTGAATATAATAGAATCAGGGGCATAGAAAGGGAGTGGACTGACTATTCTCGGGGGGGGGGAGGGGTAAGGGGTGTGGGGGGTGCGGGAAGAGACTGGACAAAAATTGAACACCTATGGATGAGGACAGTGGAGGGGGGTCGGGGTAAGGGCAGAGAGTGGGGTGGGACTGGGTGGAGGGGAGCTATGGGGTAAAAAGAGGAACAACTGTAATAATCTGAACAATAAAGATTTAATAAAAAAAAGAAAAGAAAAAGGTAAAAAATAATAATAAAATAAAATAAGCCATAGGAAAATGGAAATATTCAAGTCATTCCCAGGAGTTCTCACCCAGCAGGACTGACACTGCTGACACAGGGAACTGTGTGCTCCTCAGAACCAGTGCCTCCCGTGCTGCCCACAGCTGTGTAAGATGGAGGCAAAAAGCCTCCTAGCTTTACAAGTAAATAGAGACCCATGTGATCTGAAAGAACAGATTCATGGTGACAAGCACTGTCCTGAAAATTTCATATGCTACTGGTTCAACAACTATGTCACACCTTTACCTAAAAGTTAGTAATTCAATTGGCAATGTTTTCTGCTTCTGGACTTTCTGTTTTATCTCTGTACTAGAGGCCTGATGCACAAAATTGGTGCAAGAGTAGGCCTTCCTTCCCCCAACTGCCGGCACCGGCTTCCCTCGCAGCCCCAGCTTCGTCCAGAAGGTCATCCAGAAGGACGTCCGGTCTAATTAGCATGTTACTCTTTTATTATTACAGATTAATTATAAATTTTAAAACATTTGCTTATTGAGAAACAGTAATTTATTGGTTATCCATTTAAACGTCTTCCCTTATTTTAGTATTTATCTCTACCCACACGCTTTTCAATAAAATAAAATTAGTATAAAAGAAATAGAGAGTTTGAACAAAATGATCTAAGATCCCTTTCACCTCAGCAAGTCTATAAGATGTTCCCAATATACCCTATTCTCAGTGCTTTGGAGAATCTATCCTTGTGGGAGTGGAGGGGGACTTGGAACTCAAAGAAGGAACAAATGGAGATATATTTAAGGAGTCCACAGAGGGAGCTGAAGAGCTGATAGGTCTGAGATCCACAACCAAATGCAAACAAACCTCATCTTATTTTGCAGACACACTCTTTCATAGGATGTACTCCAGCCACCAACATTACACATCTCGGCAAGGAAGTAGGAATAAGGTTCCATTTTTAAAAAATGTTGAAAATCCTTCATTTCCTTATATTCGTAATATAAAGAAAACTTATGTTTAGAATAACATGACGTTTTCTACAGCTAATGTTCATAGAGAGTTCTCCAACCTGTATATATGTATTTTAATTTTCTAGAAATTAATTTTGATGTAAGGGTTTTTGGATTTTGTATATTATGTAAAAATCATTTTAACAGCAAAATCTATACTTTTACCTTCAGTAGAAAATCCTGTAGTTCTTGGTGGGTTTTTGTTACTGTTGTGACTGAAAGATCAGACCAATTTACCTGATTAAAAACAAAACAAAACACAAACATATTATATGGTTATTTCTTAGGCAGAGAAACAACTGGAAAAAAAGCCATGTGTAAAGCAAAGAGCCCTACTTACATTTTATTAAGATTAACAATTAGAAATATAAAGTTAATCTGGCATTGTCGTCATTTCTTCAAAATTATTAAAATTGACAGCACACTGACATGTTCTACTCAAAAAAATTTTAGAAACTCATTTCAAATCACATGATTTTTTTTAAAAAGCTGTCTTTAAAATATGTGACCATATTTTGGTAACTTTTCAGAAAGTAGACCATCTTACATTCCTTTAGTGAAGTTGCAGAACTCTAACATAATGCTTTGAGAGTACAGCTCTATGCCCCAAGAAAGAGAAAAATTTTACCTCCTGGAACTTATGAAATATACATTCTTATGAGAAAAAAACCAGGGCTCACTAGCCCTCTTTGATAATACCATGAAGGGATTTCAACTTTATCTCAATTCTGTAAAATCCTATTAAGGTGGATGGGACAAGTGTGACCAATTTAAAGATGGAGAAACTAAAACTCCAAAAGGCTGATTTACTTAGATTTGACCCTAAGTAACCAAAGAGTCAGAAGTGAAATCTATTAGGCTGCCGTACCTCTTGAATACCTTTAATTCAGTGGATCTAATGGTGGCCCACTAACAATTTCTACTTTACAATTATTTGAGTTAATACTTGAAAAATGCTAATATCTAAGGCTTCTCAACTAATCCTATATAATAGCCTAATATGCTAAGCGTCCGTCTGTTCAACCAAAGTGTAATATGCTAAAGATATGCTAAGGCTGCTCAACCGCTCGCTATGACGTACACTGACCATCAGGGGGCAGACAGTTAACCGGTCGACCAGTCGCTATGATGTGCATTGATCACCAGGGGGCAGATGCTCTGACCGGTAGGTTAGCTTGCTGCTGGTGTATGGCTGATCAGGACTGAGCGAGATGGGCTGGACAGGCCCTGGAGCCCTCCTGCAGCCCCTCCCCGGCTGGCCAACCTCCCACATCCCTTCCCGGCCCTGATCGTGCACTGGTGGTGTCCTTCGGCCTGGCCTGCACCTTCTCGCAATCCAGGGCTCCTCAGGAGATGTCGGAGAGCTGGTGTCACCCCAATCCCACAGGCCAGGCCGAGGGACCCCACTGGTGCACAAATTTGTGCACTGGGCCTCTAGTTGTATCATAATTAATCAGACACTTAAAAATATAGTATGTCCTCACTTAATGTCAACAATAGGTTCTGTGACTTAAATAAAACAATGTATGGTAAGACCAATTTTACCATAGGCTGATATAAAGAAGAGTTAAGTTCCCAGAGCTTCTTATCAATATTAATGAAATAATGTGGTTATTCAAAGACTTACTACACATACAAAGTTTTATCTAGCAACCCCCAAAGCAAATATCCTTATTAACTGACAGATCTTTTAGCTGATTTTTAGTTATTCAAATGTCTGTTGAGCAGCTACTGTGTCAGTCACTGTTTCAGTGAAAGGGATACAGGGATGGACAAGACAGCCGAAGTTGCTGCTGGCTGAGGTCTGAGTCTAGTGTAGGAGACAGATGAAACAATGGCTATATAAGGATTCCCATCAGTGGTCATTGCTCCAAAGAAAATTAGTATGGTGTGGTGCAGGAGCAGGGAGAAGCCCATCATATGGCGCCAAGAAAGACCTCAGAGGAGGGGGCGTCTGAGCCAGTCTGTGTGTTGAAGGGACATCAGCTGTGCCACGGTCTGAGGGTACATCATTCCAGAGCAAGGGGACACAGACCTTAAAGAAGGAGCAATCTTAGAGCTCCAGCAACACAGGAAAGCTGGTGAAATGGAACGAAGACAGCAAAGATCAGCTTATGCCAAGTATTACAAAACTGTCAAGTGAAAAGTGGAGATAAGGACTTGAAATTTTCAAATTGAGGATATTTCTCCCATAGAGCAGAAGCCAGGACTCCGAAATTCTTTGAACAAATGTACTAAGCAAGTTAGATATGGTGGGATGGCAGCAGATGAAGATTCCTACTCTCTACGAGATAATAACCAAAAAGAAAGAAAAAACACAAACCCAAATGTAAGAACCTGTGATGGCAATGTACCTTGGATGAATGAAAAAGCATTCTGTTGGAGGATCAGAAGTGGCTTCATGAGAAAGGTACAGCTAACGTTTGGCAAGCAATACCTTTGGGGAGGAACTGAAGTAGGAAGCACAGAAACGTGGCGTCTTTCCATTTGGTTCAAGGCATGTACAGCCTTAGGAAAGAGGGCTAGACAGGGAAGCCCAAGCAGGGAGGAATAAGGAGATGTGGACAAGGAACCCACGTGACAGTGAACAGGCAAAGGAGACCTGGGCCTAACAGAGCTGGGCTCTAAGGTTAATTAGAGCTGTTTGAAGGACAGAAGGACAGGAGAGCAAGTGGAGCGATAAGAAGATAAGGCCACAAAGGCCAGAGAATAAAACCATCCTGGAGAAAGAAAAAAAGGAGAAAAATATCAAGGAAAATAATGCCAGGAAAAGACAAGGCTTATGATTCTGATTTTGAAAATACTGGTGAAAATGCTTACTTTTACTTTTAAAAGATGTATCTTATACCTTTAATCTAAACTCTGATAATTATTGTCAGAGCAATTTTCATGTGGTGGTACAATTTTTAAAAACTTGGCAAACCATGCAGAACACACTGAAAGCAGTACATCCCCTTAATTTAGACAAAGGTATACATTTGTTTAACTTTTCTAAGTTAGCAAACCTGCTAGAAGTTTTTCCAAAGATCAATGTTCATTCTTTCCAAAAGATTATTTAACATAAAATGAGGCATTTTTTTTGTGGGTGAGAGTAGCTTACTTCAAAGGTGTACTCCCAATATTTGTCAGCCCTTTTTCTCTGGACTCCTTTCAAGATTATCTTCTCAATGTGTACAGCTGAAAGAAAGAAAACATGCTGACTTGTTCTACAGAGACTAGACACACATTTCAATTACCAAATGTGATAAATGCTACACAATTAAGCTATTTATCTTCATCTTAATTACTGCTCTTAAATCATGATTAAGCAAAAAACAAAAAAACACTCAGAAGCATAGCAATGTGCCATCCATCCATGAAGTAATTTTTTCCTATATCCATTCAGCATGCTGAATGTCTAAGCAGCTTTAAGCACTCTGCTAAGCACCAAAGATAAAAAAGATAAAAAATAAAAGGTGCCAGCAGTGAAGATTATTTTTCAAGGTGCTAATCATCAAAACTGTTTGTTATTCCGATTACTACAAAAACAGCACTTTAGATTCATCCAAAAGAAAACGTACTTAAACAACAATGAGGCTGGTAGTAATGAAGATGATAAAGGTTTTAGCGAAGAAATTAGGAAAGTGACTCAACAGACTAGTGTGGTCACTGCTGGATCCAGGGGACAGGAGATGGAGAAGAGAAGGGAAAGATTCACTAAGGCTTAGAGGAAGAAGTTAAATCAGATGAAGCAGAAGATACAAAGTAACAAAAGTGTATAGGAAGAATTAAGGTTGTTATAGATCACGGAAGGTGGGCAATGAGAAAGCAGAAAACATAGACACAGAAATTTGCTGGTAAGCAGACATTCATAATAAACTAAGGAGATCTCATTGCCAGAATTTTGTGACAAGTTTCCAAATATATAGTGTTTGGTGGCCTGCTTCTGGGCCAATTTCCCCTTAGGGGGTGAAAAATGTTGAGGATGGAGACAAAAGAAAATCTCAAAAGCCAGGTGAGAAGCCTGTAACTTCTCAGAACTCCTGCAGCATCATACAGGCCAAAGTGGAAACGGAGGGTCTGCTGCTTTCAAAAGCTTTTCTATTAAATTATGTAAAGAATGATGCTACTAAATAAAAGCCATCTGAACTAATCTGCGTTCAGATATATAAAGCAGCTCTACTTCTGCAAACCGGTGGGCTATGGATAGGGGACAGCTAGGGCATTATGGAACACAGCTATGTCTTCAGCCTTGATTTCAAGTTAAACCTGCCGTGATCTATCAGAATCAGGACGAGAGAACAAAAGAGTATGTGGTGAGGAATGGTCAATAATGTGAGATCCTCCTCCAAGCTTCATACATTAAAACTAAAAAGCATAGATTATAAACATTTGTTTAAAAATTAACTATACACCCTGGCAGGTGTGGCTCAGTAGATAGAGTGTTGGTACACACACCTAAAGGTCTTGGGTTCGATTCCCGGTCAAGGGCACATACCTGGGTTGCAAGTCAGATCCCCAGCTCTAGTTTGGGAGTATGCGGAAGGGAACCAATTGATGTGTGTCTCTCACATAGATGTTTCTTTCTTTCTCTCTCTCTCTTTCTTTCTCTCTCTCTCTCTCCCTCCCTCCCTCCCTCCCTCCCTCCCTCCCTCCCTCCCTCCCTCCCTCCCTCCCTCCCTTCCTCCACTCTCCGCCCTCTCCATTCCTCCCACTCCTCTTTGAAAATCAATGGAAAAAAATATCCTCAGTGAGGGTTAATAAAAATTAAGAATACAAAAAATTATCTCTAGTACTACCTTAACTGTTAGCATTTTGATGTAATCTTTTCAATTTTCTTTTTTTTTTTTAAAGGACCTTCACTGTAAAACCAAACTCCTTTTAGGTGATTCCCATGCTTGGTGGAAGAGTCTATGGCTCAAGCAATTTGATATTCTTGATTAGAAATGTAAACTTTTTATACATTAAACATTTCTACCTATTTTTCCTCTGTAAGGAAAAATGTATTACACCGAAAGGATTATTATTTGGACTAAAAAGAGATAAAATAATGTCAATTCAAAGCTGTGATAACTAGCGTGAATTCTCACCCATCCTTCACTCTTCCAAGGCTGCCAGGTAGCTGTCTAGATTTTCCATTTCACTGTTTCCCTCAACACATGTAATGGACTCCCCAAATGTTAAGAGCATGTCTAAACTCACTTCTTTGCACATGCAAAGTCTTTTCATTCCCCCATCTCCAGCTCTCTTGAAAACTGCATTACTGCAGGAAGAATGGACTTGTAAGAAATTTCTTCTCTCTCTTACAGTGATCTTCTATAAAATTACTTTTTTTTAGTAGACACTGAGCACATCCTACAGATATAGCCCTATAATAAAAACTTTGGGAATATGTTAAGGTTTTTGCCCTCCAAATACATTCAACCAGATTGAAGACAACTGACTGCAAGGGCGGGCCGAGTGCTATGGAGCTATAGCCCAGATGCAGACTCAAACAAGTAGGAGGACTGGCTTTTGAACTAAACCAAGGACCAGCAGGCTTTCTCTACTCCAAAAAGGAGACAGAGAGTAAGAGTGAACCAATGTAAATAGCACTCTGTAATCTTTCCACTTATAGATGCTTTAAGTTAGCCAAAAATACAGCATACCTTCTCGCTGGGTTCTATGAGGTGCCACAGTAAGTCCGTCATGAGGTATTGAGGCGTGTTCTATTAAACTGGCCTCCTTAGCTTGCACATAATCACCGTGAGCAGAGTCATTCTAGATCAGAAAAGGGCCACAAGTTAATTGACTAAGAAGAGTAAATCCTATAAAATAAACCAGATTAAAGTCTTGTACTTTTAGTAGCAACCCTTTTAATAGCAATTTTTAGAGACCAAATAGGTGATTACAAAGTAAAGGCAGAAAGGTGCAAAAAGTCACAGGAGTAAGGAAAAGAATTATCAATATTTATCTTCATTTAACAGCAATATTTTATCAACTACTCACCGTTCCACTTTTCTTGCATATTACCTTTCAGAATTGCCAAAGATAACAATTCTATACCAAAATGAACCAGAATTGAAGCAACATAAGTAAAAGATGGTACCCTTTATGCTAATCCCCCACTACGTAAGGACATTGGTATTTTTTACATTAATTATTGTGCAATTTTTATTCATTACTTGGGTTTAGTGACTATCTAACAAGATGCTTTGTTGGGAAAATGTTTTACAAAAAGTATCAAAAAAACCAAATCGCCCTGACCGGTTTGGCTCAGTGGATAGGGCGTCGGCCTGGGGACTGAAGGGTCCCAGGTTCGATTCCAGTCAGGGGCATGTACCTTGGTTGCGGGCATATCCCCGGTGGGGGGTGTGCAGGAGGCAGCTGATCAATGTTTCTCTCTCATCGATGTTTCTCTCTATCCCTCTCCCTTCCTCTCTGTAAGAAAATCAATAAAATATATTTTTAAAAAAACAAACAAAAAAAAACAAATCTTTCTAAACAAGAATGTGTATAGACAGTGAGTGTATTACTAACGTTAAACCACCTCACGGTAACTAGGTGTTCTAAATCTAATTGCTCAGCCAGTCATCAGTGAACTGGGGTGAGTTTTACTCCTAGGAGAACTGCTGCTTAAAGGAATACAGAGCAGGCTGGTGTACACACAGCTCTCCAGCATTATCATGTGTAGACTGTTACTATAACACACTGGTTAAGCCGAATAAGAAAGTGGTTCTTTATCAAAATTCATACCACACCCCCCTCTTCATGTTCAGAATCTTTTTTTTTTTTATGTTCAGAATCTTAAAACACTACTCAAACCAAAATCACCTCAGATTCAAGAACCAACTACAATTTTACAAATTTGCAATAAATAATATACATTCATTTTTTAAAACTGTATAAAGAAATGAAGCAAACAGAACAGCTGAAACTTCCTAAAAATCCTATTGTAAAATATTTGTTTCTGCTGTGTCATTATGCATCCTGGCCTGCCAGTTGACAGCTCTCTCTCTGGGAATAAAGTATCACATTCGATACTCTGGGGAGCTAAGCTTCAGCCTTATACAGTAGTTGTCTTCTTCTAGAAGCCCAAGGAATAAAGACTGTCTACAAAGAAGCACTTAATGAGAAGAACACAGACCTCTTAAGTCAACATCCAACCTCTAAAACATTTATCACGATGGTATTCATCACTTTCCATCATTACTGATGTTAAAAAGTTGGATACAGGAATTCTTCTAATGATAACACAATCAATGTATATCCAACCCAAACCATATAATCATTTACTACAAAGTAATAAAACCACATTGGCCTAACACTACTGTACTTTAAAAATTAATACAAATAAAGCACTGTAATCCTCTCAAATACTTGTGTTAGCTGGAAGAAGTTTAGTTGATGAGGTAAACCATTTCCTATAGAATATTTTTCTACCATGCTTATGTGTGGTTCATAAATTAAAAATTACACACACCTTCCAATGTAAATCAAAATATATAAAACCCAATAGTTTTCAATAGGAAAATGAAAAAAATCAAAACCACAATGAGATGCACTTCATGCCCATTAGGATGGCTATTATCCAAAAACCAGAAAACAAGTATTGGCAAGAATTTGGAAAAATTGGAACTTTGTGCAATGCTGGTAAGGAATGTAAAATAGTGTGGCCATTATGAAAGACAGTCCAACAGTTCCTCAAAAAAAAAAAAAAAATTAAACATCGAATTACCATATGATCCAGCAATTCCACTTCTAGATGTATACCCAGAAGAACTGAGACTAGAACAGATAACTGGTACTCCAATGTTCATAGCAGCATTATTCACAATAGCCAAAAGGTAGAAATAACTCAAACATCCAATGAGGGATGAAGAGATAAAATGGTGTGTGTGTGTGTGTGTGTGTGTGTGTGTGTACACAAATGAAATATTAGCCTTAAAAAGGAATAAAATTCTGACAGATGCGACAACAGGGATCAACTTTGAGGACATTATGCTAAGTGAAACAAGCCAGACACAAGAGAATAAATATTGTACGATTCCACTTATATAAGGCACCTAGTTCATAGAGAAAGTAGAATAGGGCTAGAGAAAGGGAAATGGGGAGTAAATACAGGTTCTGTTAGGATAAAAGAAAAGTTCTGGAGATGAACAGTGGTGATGGTTGCACAACAATATGAATGTAAATGTACTTAATGCCACTAAATTATACAATTAAAAGGGTCAAAATGGAAACTTTTGTTATATATATTTTACCACAATGTTGCCTCCACAAATATTATATTGAAGTAACCATGAGAAAGTGATTTGCTTCATAATCATAATCACATTTTTAAAGTCTGAAGTTACTTTAAGAACACAATTTAGCAACCAAGAAAAAGCCTCCCGGTTTAATAAACTCTGAGAGCTCCTGGCTAACTCAAATCCACACGTCAAGTAACACAAGTAAGCTAGACATCTTGTTCATTCCAGAGATTACTAAGATTATATTTTACACATGAAGATCCATCACAATTACACACTTGAGATTTCTTAAATGTGGGAAAGTTTGTGGAATAGTCAAACGGTTGGACAGCCTAAAAAGACTCTTTGAAAACATACCCTGAGAACAAAAGTCAGTTGCATTGGCCACATTTTACTCTAACAAAGGTCTAACTATAGATGGAACACACAGAGAGTAGGGAGGGAGAGAGCACCTCCAGTCCCCAGATGTGTTGTGTCTCCAAACATTCTGGAGAAGAGACAAACAGACCTCACCTTTAGTTACCTGTCCAAATTCCTGGCCCATAGAGCTTTGAGAAATAATAAAAAGGTTGTTGGACTAAGCCACTAAATTTTGGGGTAACTGGTTATACAGTTATAGCTTTCAAATTCTCTTATTTAAAGGGCTACAACCAAAGCATGTTATTATTTAAGCAAGATTCGTAGAATGTCTTGTGTTGAATGTTAGAAAATGACTCATCAGAAACATTACTGAAATGTCAAATTTTATCCATTTTTGGTGGAAGAAGAGGGAATTCTCTAGGGAAAATTTAAGAATTACTTACTGCCTGTCTCTTCAATTGAGAGGATGTGGTAAAGAAGGCAGATGTTTTTCTCATCTCCACTCAATGAAATAGCACAACTCAACCCAACCCAAAGTAATGCCTTAAATCACCTATAGCATCTGATGAAAGGCAAGTTCTGGTGTGAGGAGAAACATGGCTGGTAAATATATTAAAGTTATGCTCAAACAACTAAACTAACAAAGGTTGAGGGAAGGGGTACCAATGAATCAATAGCTCAGAAAGAGCATGATATGGATTCTATGACTGTGGAAGCTCTTCCTACGTAACTTATTTAGTTTAACCAGAAATGCGGGGATAAGGTGATTCAACAAGGCCATGTGGCAGAATTCTCTTAAAAGCCTGGCTAAATGAATGTGGGGTGAAGGGCCAGATGATTTACTGAATCTGTGTATACTCTCCTCTATCACAGCCCACTGCAATAGCAGCTATGCAAGCTGTTAACATGACATTTGTGAACAATGGTTATCTGTGTATGTGTGTGTGTGTGGGGGGGGGGGGGGGGGGACTAGAACCAGATGGGTGGAACAATATGGAGGAGGGAAACTCATCACTATAATTTTCTATGTATTTTGGGAACTCTGAATTTATTACAAATAAAAATATTAACATTTGTCGATGTCATTGCCTTTTCTAGAGAGAACTTGTAGGATGCATAATTAGAGAAGATCTGGCAAAAGAATGCTGATAAGGAAGCCTACAAGGAAGAGGGGAGTAGAGAATAAAAGAGAAGGGTGGCAGCTTTTACCTAAGAACTGGTCTTGCTGTTTCTATTTCAACCTGAACAGCACCATCTGTAGTTGACAGGTGGAATGGTGAAAAATATACATCACTGGACCACAAAACTACAAAGGTCTAGAATGCAGAGGAGTAGTAACGGTTTCCTACCTAGACCAAAGCTGGGGTCCCCCCTCTTTAGCACCAGCACCTGTGTTTCTTTACTAACCTCCTGTTCTACCATTATGCAAGAAAGATGATGGCATGAGATGAGCCAGCCTTGAATGGAAGGTAAGATGTATGAAGAAATTGTGGAAGAGATTTTGAGTTCAAAGACTTATCAGTGGCCAAGCTCCAGACATCACTGCAAGAAAATGTGGTAATACTGCTTTAGTAAGATGTATCTGGCAGCAATATGCAATAGATAACAGATGGGAACCAGTCAGATAACTATAAAAGTCTAGGCATAAAGTCCCAAAAGGGAATGGTGTCGGCAAGGATGAGGAAATGGTGGATTCAGGACATGAGGGGAGCCAGGATTTAGGTTATCAAGCAAATCACAGAGTGTCTAGAAGTATAATGGTAGTATTGAGAAAACTGGATGACTTTGGAAGGTGTTTTTTTTTTAATCAATGATGCATTCTTTTCATACACATTAAGTTTAAAGTGACAGTGGCCATTTCAGGCAGACATACCACAGGCAGGCAGACACACATACAAATTTGTACTGACTCCCCCTGCAACCTGCTGGAAACTTATCCTTTTCATCTGACCTTCAAGGCCCTCTGAACCCAACCCCTATTATTCTCTTCAAACTTCTATATTTCTGTTCTGTAGTCACTCTATGACAATCGACATATAGATTGATACATATGTATGTGTGAGTATATATCTTGTTTAACAAGCATTTTCATATACATGTTCATCTTCACAGCAGTTATATATACAATAAATGGTGATGATACCCCTATTTTATACTAAAACTTGGAAAGACTAAACTTGCCAAAGTGACTTTTTAAAAATCTAATCTGACCTCAAATAAACTATTTTTTGAATGAACACAAAACCCTCCTAATGCTCTAAGACATTTAGAAAGGAATTAAAAACCAAATGTTCCCTGCAGCATAGGAAGAACAGAAGGAAATGGACTACTGCATGCCCAGCAGCTCTGCCACCTGTAACATAAACACCCGATTAGGCACTTCCCTTCTAGAGTGACTGTTTACATAGACTGGATGAAAGAGGCTTTTGTGACAAGGCATTCTCTACGAGTAAAAGGAGTGCTATCAGACACAGTCCTCCATAATGAAAAATAGTCTGTAAAAGTGAAGCTCATCTGCTTTGAAGGGAGTGCAGGCCTTTTACTTCTCTTTGAAAAAAAAATACTGGCTCAGTATTTCTCTAGAAAGGACAAAAATATTAAATAAGCTTAAATATCAGCCATCTACATCCTATATAATAAAAGGCTAATATGCAAATAGACTGAACAGCAGAATGACTGGTTGCTGATGCACACTGACCACCGGGGGTAGACGCTCAATGCAGGAGCTGCCCCCTGGTGGTCACTGCACTTCTACAGGGGGAGCACCACTTAGCCAGAAGCCGGGCTCATGGCTTGCGAGTGCAGTGGCGGTGGCAGGAGCCTCTCCTGCCTCCGCAGCAGCGCTAAGGTGCAGCGAGTAGGCAGGCAGTAAGGAGCGAGGGGTCCCGGAATGCAAGAGGGCAGGCGCAGGCCGGGATGAGGGACCCTCCACTTCCCCCCTCCCCAACCCCCTCCAGTGCACGAATGTCGTGCACCGGGTCTCTAGTAGCATTTATAAAACAAGATACAAAAATGTTCCTTAATTATCCATGGGTTCTAGTCTGTGCTATAAACTAACAAAAAAATTATGTAACTTAACAAAACTGCAAAATAGCTTTAATTTATAGAATCATTTTCTAGCTAAATGTGAAAACTGAATACAAATCTAAGTAAGTTAGTTGTACAGTAGTTAATGATAATTCAAATTAAAACCATGTATTTTCTCCATTCCCATTCATAAATCCAGTATGGGGAGAATATGTATTTTAATGAATTGTGACTCAGAAAAATGCTGGGAGGTTTTGTTTTTCCTTTTCCTTTGGGCTTCTTTTATCTGTAGCATACCAGATCTTTGCAGTGTATTAACAAAAATAACTGTCCCAAATAAATGTGTCTCAAATACTACCTTTTCAATTACCCATCCTTCCTGAACACCAACCAATTTAGAGTTATAGTAACAGAGAACAATATAGAAAATACTACACCATATGGACTTTTATTGAGTGGGAAAAAAAAATATCATTCCTGAAAACAACTGATATAACAATTTGGATGACTACATTGTAGTGGAAAAGAAAAATGCATTGAGCATCATTCTCAACAGAGAACTTGTACTCCTGATAGTATGTGAATTATTTTGCACCTTATCTCATTAATTCAATCATGCCAACCTTAAAAGGCAGTTCTTATCCCCATTTTACAGTTAAGACGACCTCACAGGGATCTAAGTGCTCTGGTTAATATCAAAGAGCTAGTGGGAGAATTTAAGCCTCTGAATCTAGTGATCTACTAAACATGGCTATCACTCAAGGCCTGTCCCCGCTCCCCACAAAATATAACAAAGGTAGTTTTAAAAATATCTCTATTACACTGGTTAATTTCAGAAAAAGAACTAGCTTCCTGTCCACCTCCACAACCCTCTTCTCCTACTGAGGTATAAATGTGACTTCCCCTAGTTCTCCTTACCTGAGAAAACCATTGCACAGAAAACAAGTAACTGGGGGAGGATACCCAATAGCTCCCATTTGTTACTAATATAATCACTACTTAACTCTGATATTCTAAAAGCCTTTTTCAAAAGGCAGTTATAACTTAAGTGCTTTTATTCTTTGCTGCAGCCAAATCAACCTAAAATTTCTCATTAAAGACATGGTTACCTAGCTCTGATCCCACTCTCAATCTGTGAGATGCTGTACCCACTCTTCTACCACCTTACAAACAAGGCTTAACTTTGACCTATGATTGCTAACATTTATTGAAGATCCTGAGCCAGGCATTATTCTACAGGTACTTGTTCATTTAATCCCAACAATCCTAATGTAAGCACTATTATCCCTTTTGTAGGAAGAAAGCCTTCTCAATGCCCCAGTGAGACTCTTCACTGTAAAATATCCCAGCAGTGGCCAACAAATTAATGGCATTTATTACCTGTGAGCTTTAGAGTTGTTCCTTTTAAAAATCATTTTTAGGAAGCATCTTTTCAGTGCCTGATACAGTAACAACTGAAAACCTAACCACTAACCTCTCCCCTCTTTTTAAGTCAGTGATCTGTTTCACCAGGGTTCTGGTTGCCAAGATACACTCAAGTTATCTTAGAGTAGGGCATTTATGTTAAAAGTCTTTGAAATTTTTCTTTTTTGGGCCCAAACATTACCAATACATAATCTGTATTATGAAAATGAGTTGAGGTACTTGCTCTGTCAAGTACAAATAGCTAATTAACTTAATTATGCTGAGGAAGTGACAATTTTGTAGTTTTCTTTTTTAGTAACTCCATTGATTTCTTTAAGTGAAGGTCCCATAGCCACTTAATTTGTGAGTACAAATATGTTTTGCGACTTCAAATAACACTAAGACACAGGATGATCTATCAGTTTCTACCTTTAATTCAAATATTAGTATTACTTGCCAGGCAACTAAGTTTTGAGGACACTGAAAACACAATCTCCAGAGAAACATAGCCATACCAATGATACTAACCACTAACCTTTTTTTCAACTTTGTGTTGCTAAATAGGAGTTAAGTCTCCACAATTATAATATTCATTTTTGTGAACGATTAAGAGTGTCTTTAGGCATTCAGAGAGAGAAAACTTGGCTGTCTTTTCTCTTTTCAATGAAAAAAACAAAACGATAACCTTTCAAAATATTTATGCAGGTTTTATTATTATTATTATTTTTTACTACTGCTAACATTATCATTTATAGTTTGGGACCCATTTTCAAAACCAAGTCTTTTCAGTTATGCTATGTATGCAATCTGTAACTAGATCAATCACCCAAATTTCCTAGTACACAGTTAATGAGTATTTTCACCACTGCCCAGTGACCCATTTTTTTTATATATATTTTATTGATTTTTTACAGAGAGGAAGGGAGAGAGATAGAGAGTTAGAAACATCGATGAGAGAGAAACATCGATCAGCTGCCTCCTGCACATCTCCTACTGGGGATGTGCCTGCAACCCAGGTACATGCCCTTGACCGGAATCGAACCTGGGACCTTTCAGTCTGCATGCTGACGCTCTATCCACTGAACCAAACCGGTTTCGGCCAGTGACCTATTTTTATGCAAGTGACTGGCAGTCCACTACAGTTATGAAGAACATGAGCTTTATACACAAGTCTCCAAAAAGCAATGCCAACACTTAATTACAATCCAATATAATATTTACTCCAATATAATCCAATATAATCCAATATAATATTTACTCTAAAATCACCCAAATCACACAAGAAAACTCTAGCAATGTTACTGTTAGAAATATACTTGTGTAATCTTCCTCCATTTTTCTAAAATGACTGGTAAGTATACTCTGGTAAGCCTAGTGGTTAAGTTTGTGGACTTATCACCTCAGCCATTAACATCCTAACCATGGTATGTCATAAACAGTTGCTGAGCCTGGTCAAATTGAAAGCATATAATTAATAGAGCATTCAAAATAAAACACAACACCCGTTCAACCTGTAAACATGTTTAAAAAGATTTATTTTTAAAGAGAGACTACTGCATACTAGGCACTGAATACAAGTCTTGAAAGAGCCAGGAACGCTATTCTGGGCTAGCCCACTCTTACTCTAAATACAAAAAAAACCCCACACAAAACCTTAAAGATGAGTCCTACTTTATCCACTTAGTATGGAGGATACTGAGACAGTAAGAAATAGAATGATTCCTACGGAAAAAGTTACAAACGTATGCCTAAAAGGTTACTTCCGGGACAATAAAAGGCTGCCTCAGGAACTTCCCGAGTTCCCGGACACCACCACCCACGTGGTTCTCCCTGGGCTCAGCATTCCGGCCCGGCCCGGCCCGGCCCAGCAGAGAGAACACCCCGGAGCGAGCCGCACCCTCAGCCCGCCCCCAGGGGGGCGGGGCCAGCACGACAGTCACGTGGGCGGCGCGCGGCCGCCATCTTGCTGGGCGGGGGCGTTGGCGGGGGCGGGGGCGCCCCGCGGGACAGGCCCCCATCGCCCCGGGCGGGTCCGCGGCCGCGCCAGACCGCGGGGATCTACGCCGAGCCGCTGCGCTGACGCACGAAGGACAAGCGAGATTCGGGAGCCTCTCTGCACACCCCAAGGTGAGCACTCCTCCTCGGGAGCATCGGCAGAAGGTCGCGGGGTGGACTACAGGAAAAGGGGATTGAAAGCAATCCACCCCCATCAGCAGCTCTGGAGTGACAGCTTGCAAGCAACAAAAGCGGAAATGTCTTCAAGGCCAGAGCATGCCACAGCTGGGGGCCTCGGAGTCCATGCTAGCAGCAGAAAATGCGAGGTCGTAACAATTTAACGAGACGCAAATGACTGCAAACAACTACTGGAGAGAAAAGTAGCACACACCACTAGTGTCTAGAAATAGCCTTCAGCGTCACCTGTAGGCCGTATCCCCTATGATTTGTTCCCCCACTTTAGCTCATGGCCACAGCACTGGGCACTGCCTGACAGGGAACCAAGTGCTGAAATTAATGGCAGCATGCCCAGCCTCACTTTCTCCACTCCTCCCGGCACTCACTGGATGCCAGGAAAGGCACACACTGCAGTCAAGATAAAAATCGCATTACTCTGGTGTGCACGCATCTCCTTCTTGTCTAGTCGCCTTCCAACACTTGCGTGACAAGCAAAATTTAAAGGAAAAAAGACTCCCAGCAGTTAAATCTCAAATAGATTAGTTGTAATGATATGAAAGGAATGATACAAACGGTTTCCATACTAGCATTTTCATTAAACTTACAATCTAAGGTTATCTTTACAATATAAGCTATACCAAGAAATTTTTTAAAAATAAAAGTATTGCTCCTGAGTGCAGGCTTTCTTTTCTAAATTTAATGGCAGTGCATATGGAACTCTTCTGAATTATTGTGAGTAGGCTTAAGAATTGAGTTTTTACCACCAGTATACACAGCTGCATGATACCAGTAAATAAACATTTGAAGATAAAATTTCAAACAAAAAAATTAGACATTACATCTGAGTTTGATATTGTATCCTAAAACTGAGTTAGTTACCTCACAGTAGCCTCCTTTTTAAAAGGAGAGGCTCAGCTTAGATTAGCACTAAGTATCTTCAGCCCCCCAATTCAGATATAGGAGTTAAATTAACTTTCAAGCAAGGGGCGGGGAAGGGCAAAAGCAAAACTCCCTTTCCAGTGTACCAGCCTGGAAACCGCCTACGTTGAAAAGTAAGGCGTCCAATTTAATACTTTTTAAGTAATTGTGAACCACGAAAACAAACTCTTACTGTACATAGTTTTTACTCTAACTGAAACCGCCTCCCTTCTCCTTCACTAAATTGCCATGCTCAAGAACTTTATATGGGGTCTATATTATCATTAAATTACTTTCATAGCTCTATAAAAATTTCATCTTCCTTAATATTTGCCACAAGTGACTCTGGACTCTTGTCTACTACATTTTGGTGTTTAATAACTTTAGAAAACAACACTTACGCCTACAGTAAAGGCCCAACAAATATTCCCAGACCCAAATCTGGAGACACGACTCAAGCCCTTTGGAAAGCAGGTTATGCCAGAGATAAAAGTATAACCAGCTCACCTTAGGAGAGCTTTCCCTACGCAGACAAGGAGCGCTACTCCTTAACTAGCGCTACTCCTTAACTAGTTTGAGTCAATTCTCAGATTTCCACTTCAGATTTCGTTCAAATAACTCGGAAATCAAGTTATTTGAAAGGGGGCCATAAGCCCCTTAGGACCCCCTTGTAAGTCAGGCACACACTGAACAAAACGAGCCCCGGTGTGGCAAGGCAGGGCAGCACGCGGAGCGCATCTCAGGACCCTTGGCCAACGGGTACGGCAGGGCTTTAAGACGTGCAAGCAGAGCGCCCACGAGAAAGGCAAGGCACTGCCCACGGCCAGGCTGCGGTCGCACACCGGCTCCTATAGCGTTTCGTTTTCCTGGCATCTAGGGCCCGAGGGATGCTCAAAGCCAGAAATGTCCAGAGACCCTTCATCCTAGAGGGGACTCGGGCTGAGTGCACCACGTTTTCCGTGGCGATTCCGTTACGGAAGAGACTTCTAGAGTATTCTGCTATGGCGGGTGCCTGTGAATGCGGGGAGGGGGGGGGGGGGGAGTGGAACTGCGGCGGCCCAGCAAAACGAAGATGAGTACTCCGGGGCTGGAAGGTACTACATGGCGGGGAATCCGAGACACCTGCGCCCCCGGGCTCAGGCTCGGCCTAGTGGTGCCCCAAACCCAAGCCGGGGACCCGCCTGGCGTGACTGCCCCG
The DNA here is from genome assembly GCF_014108235.1 of Myotis myotis. NCBI lineage: Eukaryota > Metazoa > Chordata > Mammalia > Chiroptera > Vespertilionidae > Myotis > Myotis myotis. Next base: position 50,101,712 of record NW_023416401.1, read on the forward strand.
CGGGAGCTGGGAGGATCGCGCGCCCTTACCTGGGCCCGGGGGCCAACAAAGTTGCATGGCTCCACCTCCACCTCCGCGTCCTCGGGGCCCCGGCGGAGCGCGCTGCGGAGCCTCTCCAGGTGCTCCCGCAGGGTGACCCGCTGGTGGAAGGAGAAGGCCGGGTGCAGCGAAGCCATGGTGAAGAGCAGCAGCAGTTCCTCCTGGGCCCTGAAGCCCAGCCCATCGCCGGCCCGGGACTCGGCGCCGCTGCCTTCCGGGCCGGAGCCGTCCTTCTCGGCGTCCTCCTCGCCAACCCCGTCCGAGCCGTGCTCGCCGGGCTCGTCCTCCGCGTCGCCCCGGGCCGCGCGTAGGCTCTTGAGCACCGAGTCCACCTGGGGCAGGAGGCGGTGCAGACGGCCGGCGGCCTCGCGGTTCTCCGAGCCCAGCAGAGCCAGGTAGACGATGAGCCGCGAGCGCACGGCGGGCTCTCGGAAGTCGGCCAGGGGCCCCGGATCCGAGAGGCCGTTGGCCTTGGCCTCCGAGTCGCGCAGGTAGTGGTAGTCTTTGCGCGCCAGGTCCTCCAGGCACGAGCCCAGGAAGCGCAGCTCCAGCGGGTTGCACAGGTCCAGCAGCCCGCACATGAACTCCAGGCGCTGCGCCGAGCCCAGCACCAGCCCAAACCACTCGTACACCCGCTCCTGCTCGCGCAGCGCCGCCGCGGGGCCGCCGCCGCCCGGCATGCCCGCCCCCGCCGCCGCTCCGCCAGCAACAGGCGGCCCGAGCCCCCGGGGCGGCGGCGGCGGGTGGCCCCGCAGCGGGCCCGCGGGAGGCGGGGGGCGGCAGTCGCGGCGGCGGCGCGGCGGCGCCTTAGCTCCCGGCCGCGCATCCGCCTCGGGCTCCTCCGCCTCGGGCGGCGGCTCCGCGGGGTGCGTCGGCTTCAGCGGCAGCTTCATCCTCAGCATCCTCGGCTAAGGCGGCGCGGACATGCGAGCGGGGGCGGGCGGAGGGGCGGGGGCCGAGGCGCGGCCCGGCGGTCAGAAGCGGGGCTCCCCCATGCCGCCGGGGGAGGGTCAGGGGCGGGTCTCCGCCGGCGAAGGGGGCGGCGGCCGGCCGGCGAGGTCGCTGGCGTCGTCTTCCCGGGCCAGAGGCGGGGCGTGCCCGCGGCGGCTCCTCCTCCCGGGCTCCGCGCCGGCTCAGGGGGCCCGGGTGCGGGTGGGAGCGAGCGAGCGTGTCTTCCTTCCACCTCCCTCGGTCCCGTCGTCTTCACCGTGCTGGGTGCGGTGACGCCGGAGCGGTTCCCTTACGAGCTAGTGCGGACCCAGCAGCTGGGAGAAGAGGAGGGGCGGCCGGTCCGGGCGGAGGCGCTTGCGGGCTTCGCGCAGGCACCTCAGCCAATCACTGGTCCCAGCCGACGGTTGCGTTGGCTCTCCCCGCCCCCAGGGCCCGCCTCTCCCTACGAAGCCACGCCCAACTGCTGCCGGCCGCCTCCCTCCGGGCCGTTTCCGCGTGGTCTTAAAAGTCTAGTTGTTGGCGGCCGGTGGGGGGACACGGGTGTGATGGTGGGGCGGCTGGGTGAGCCGGAGCGGGGCGAAGGGCGTGCGAGGCGCACGTGAGAGGAGGGAAGTGGGGAAGTCCATCTTCTCCTCGGGCCCCCACCCCACTTTTCACTCCTGATTCCCCTGCTCCGCCTGCTCGCTTGGGCCGCCGCCCCACCTCCGCCAGCGCCGCGTGAGCCCTCGCGGTCGCGGAAGCCGGGTCCGTCTCAAGTGCGCTCGCTGGCCCAGCTGGAGTCGTTCTGACCGCCGCCGCCTGGCCGGCCGCCTGGGAGTCAGCAGTGGGACATTTCCCGCTGCAACTTCACCTGGATCGGTGGTTCTGCCTCGGTGTTGAGGATCGCGGGCCTGGGACTGGAGGCAGGGGCGTGGCCGGGCGGGGGGTGGACACCCCGATCCCGAGCGAGCGCCCACGCCTACTGCGGGCTGCACCGAAGGCGGTGGGGCGCGACCCAGGGGGCGCAGAGGTGACCCGACCGACCCGAGGGCGAGCCGCGGCTTCTGCGCCGAGAGGAACGCACTGGTGTGGCCGCCCTGGCCTAACGGTGGCCTCTGGTCTGTAACGCTCTTTGGGAATTATTCCCACAGTTTATAGCAAACGCCCCCTCTAGACCCTCTCCATCTTTTGGGAATCATTTTATTTGCCAAGTAATATTTCTTTTAAATTTTAATTAAAGGGGATCAGCGAATGAGGCTATTACAGGAGGGGGCAAACGGGGTAGGGTTTTTTTTTTAAGATTTTTTAAAAATTGGTTTTTAGAGAGGGAGAGAGACGAAACATCGCTGAACATCAATTGGCTGCCTCCTGCAAGCCTCCCACGGGGTGGGGTGGGGTGGGGTGGGGTGGGGTGCGGGCGGGGATGGAGCCCGCCACCCAGGCACGTGCCCTGACCTAACCGGCAACATTTTGGTGCAGGGAGGACCCAATCAACGGAGCCACATTGGGTGGGGCCCGAGTAGAAATTCTGTGGGTGACACTGACATTTTGAATTCTCTGCCGGTGTGAATTCCCTGTGACTCTAGGAAGGTAAGAACCTTGGCTGGCTTTTAAAGTTTAAAGAACTCCAAAATATATCACTGGCACCGCCTTTTTAAAAAGCTATATATTTTTAAGACCCAACTGGACCTGTTGAAGATTAATTTTAAGTGGTGGGTTTTAAAAAAATCCTTAATGTTTTTAAGTTAAGAAGTCCTACTATGGCTACATAGTAGGCGTATGTAAAAAAGTAAGAATGACATTGATACTCTTTTTCTAAAATGTGGGACATCTGTTGTGGGAGAGCCTGTGTTGAGTCCTCCTTATCGCACAACTTCATGCCTTGAGAAACTAATTTATAATTTAGTAAAAGGCTGAACTGAAGCCTACATCAGTTTCATTGGTAAATGGGGAGATAAAGAATTATTTTCAACACATTTGAGATTGGCAAATTACTATGTGAAAGCCATTCTTTCATGTAATTTGCCATTCCCTTGCATTCTTTGGGTGTAATGTAAAAATCCTTATAATCAGGATAAAATTTTGTAAAGACTATATATATATATGTATGTATTTGATTTCAGAGAGGGAGAGAGAGGTAGAGAGAGATAGGAACATCAATGAGTGATCGGCTGCCTCCTGCATACCCCATACTGGGGAATCTGTCCATAGCCTGGGAATGTGTAATTGAACCATGACCTCCTGGTCCATTAGTCTGGTCAACCACTGAGCCACGCCAGCTGGGCTGTAAAGGCTTTTTAACAATTCTTGCTCTTTTTTGCTATCAACATCAACCGCCTGTAATTTTCTACCCTATCTCATCTGTTCCCACATTTATAAAGCATAAGGTGAAATACTTTGGGCAACCAATATTATTCTTGCTAGATATTCACAGGTCCACAGTGAGTCACCTGTCTAGATCCAGATATTTTGTGTAGTAAGCTAACATTTTACCTCTGAGGTAATTTTTATATGTGATTCAGGAAAAAAGTCTTTACATTTATTTCCTTTGGTAACAAGAAGCCATTGGTATGAATGAACTCTCCACACTTGATCAATAAATTTTATGTTAGAATTCAGATTTGTAATAAAAAATGATGACTTATATACTTCTGTCTTTGGCCAGTGTTAGAAAATGCAGTGATCAAAGTTCCTACACATATCATATATACATAATTTTATGATTCTGGTTATCAACCATCAGCTGGACAATTTGCTCTTTATCCTCCAGTGGATTGTTTCAGAACCCTCTCTTCATACTTCAGTTCACTAGACTAGGCCTCAGTGCTTTTCCCACCCTAACATAAGCGCGAGAGAGAGCCCCTTCATTTAAGAGTGTTGTATATTGCAGTCCTTTTCAGGGAAATCCCAGGGTGAGATAGAGTTGTGTTTAGTTGGGAAAAACTACCTGGAAGATTCTAATAAGATGCCCTGGGAAGATATTCCTCCCACTGGGCCTGCTTATATAATATCTGTCTAATCATCCAGATGGGCCAGATAGTGTTACTATGGTAATGGTGGGTATATGTGTGTATCCAAGCCTTGCATGAAATGGATATATCCCATAAAAGGCATCTTTAAGGACACAAAGTACTATTGTCTCTTGTCCCTAGATGATATTTAATGCATATTCAATATGCTTTATTTTATCTGCCTCTTTAACAGTGAGGATGCTATTATTGGCATTACTGTCCAAATATTTATATGTAGCCAGAAGACTACATAGAACTCTTTTCAAGTTATACCTTAGATACCTTCCCTTTTGCAGCTGGGTTACTGCAAGAAATTTCACTGAAACCACAATTAATTGGACGGTTCAGAACAGACTAATAATGATATCAACTGCAGAAAAATGATACAGCCACTTCTACCTCTGGAAGCAGCCAATCTGATCCATATCAAGAATTTCTCTTGGAATGTTGACGTATTTGCTCGTCTTCCCATTATACCTCCCTGTCCGTTTCCTCCACTAGCATATAAATATCTTCACGTCAGTGATCATGTCTTACTCAATTTTATATTTTGATATCTGGAACACAGTAGATGCTTGTTGAATAAACAAATGATTGAATAATACTCCAGGAACCAAAAGTTACTGCCAACAGCCCCTGGGGTCACATGAATCCTTGCTTATATCTAGCATAGAAGAGAAAACTATCTGTGTCCCAACCCAGACTAGTCCTGAGATTCAGGCTAACGGAATTGGCTTAGGTTACATGCCCACTCCTGGCAATTTCATTGGAACCAGAGAAGTAGTGTCAAGAGTCTTCAAAATCATGTGGGTCCCTAGCCAGGAATCAAGAGCTGTTGTAAAGGCGGAAGGAAAACATGATGATGGGAAAGCAACCAACATATGTACGATGTCATTGTACTTAGCATCTGTACTTTTGATCACTGACATTGTCATGGGTTTAAGGTGCTTCAAAAATAAATTGTTTAGTGGGGGTCACATGTTTTTGCTTAGTCAGATCATACATTTAAGAGAAATTAAATATTAAATTGTTTTTATTTATTTTTTAGAGAATTGTTATGAGTCTATTTGAGCCAAAACTGAAAATTGCCCAGGAAGCAAGATCTCAAATGCCCCCTTAAGTTGTTTTTAAAGATTACAATTAAAAATCTGGCCTAAAGGTGTTACATACAACACAGGTAAATTATTCATTGCTATACATCTTTAGGAAAAAAATAATTGCATATTTTTTAAAAGTTTTTGTAAAGTTACAAAAATTCCCTACAAGAAAGATTTGAGGTAGATATCACTGGTGATGCTGTGACAATATTCCCATTGATAAACTGGGAATCCATGCCCAATTGTGGTGTGTACCACCTTTTCTGGAACACTAGCATTGGGTTCAATCCAGTCTCTCTAGCATTGTACCTTCCCTTTGTCAAGGATTCTTAGGAACTTAGATGACCAGGCTGCCCACGTTTTCACACTTGTACATTAAACTTTTGGAGAAACCCAGAAATCCATCAGATCTTTGAAACCTGTCCAGAAGAAAAAGTTGATTCTAAAGTGGGTTGGTTTGGAAAATCCTCAAGCTACCGGCTTGTGTTAGAAATTGAGGAACTTGATGGCATTAGGCACTTGCCTGGTTCTATGCGATGTCTGCAAATAGACCTTTGGCCCAACTGTTGTCTCCTCCAAAAGTCAACATGGTCTTCTAGGGACCATGGAGAGGTGGGATTGAAGACCTGGAAGGTTGGCTTGCTAAATAGAAAAGTAGTCACAGCAGCGTTCTCTGGAATGGAATTTGCTGGATTCATATACTTCTTTAAGTACATAGTTATCAGATTATTGGTGAGCTGTTGATTGTCAACCCAGCTTAAATCCATTATATCTTACCCTGTTGCCTTCATAAAAGAAGCCTAATTTTTTCAAGTGTCCAGCCTTCTCTCAAAGACCCTCTGTGGCTTGGGGGATACCTTCACCAACTCTGCAGATAGATCTTGATCAGTAACCCAATCAGGAGAGCCCATATTTCTTACCAGTTGCTTCAGAAATCCGGAAAGATTGGGATATGCCCAAAGGACACACAAGTCAATAAACTCCGCATGAAAGGGCTCCCACTGGCCTAATCTGGCAGAATTTGAGTATCAAAAAGAATAAGATGGTACCTGTGAATTAAAAAAAAAGAATCCAAATCCATAGGGATTCTTGAAAAAAGTGGGGGGCGAAGGAGGGTGCAGGGAAAGTTAGCTGTTCTTTACAGAAAAATGCCAACTAAAAATTTAGAAGGAAGGCATAATTTTGCAACCACCAAATGTAACAATTAAGTGAGGCATTTTCACCACTAGGTGCAAAGTTGTTGGGAAGGGAAATATTCACGTTTTTAAAATTACATCTTAATTAAAAGGAGGGAATGGTATTTTACATGGATAAATCTGACAGATACCACCAACCAGGTGGTCACAATTAGCATTGCCAGTAACAGGACAATCTAATATTCCTCCTCATATCATGGATATCATTGGAAGTATGTGCACTATTTTTGCCCAAATGTTTACACTGAATCTAATCATGAGGAAATAAGACAAATCGGGGTTGTGGGACATTCTATGAAACAATCTTCAAAAATATCAATGTCATCGAAAGCAAACACAGGCAGGGGATTGTAAAGAAAACGAAAGAGACATGTCAACCAAATGTAATTCCTAATCTACGACTGGATACTGATTAAACATAAAAAAAACCCTCTAAAAGACGTTTGGGGGATAATTAGGTATATTTGAATATGGACTTCTTTTTTTTAAAAAAATAAATTTCAGGGGGGGGTTTTGTTTGTTTTGTTTGTTTTTTAAATATATTTTATTGATTTTTTATAGAGAGGAAGGGAGAGAGATAGAGAGTTAGAAACATCGATGAGAGAGAAACATCGATCAGCTGCCTCCTGCACATCTCCTACTGGGGATATGCCCGCAACCAAGGTACATGCCCTTGACCGGAATCGAACCTGGGACCCTTCAGTCCGCAGGTCGACACTCTATCCACTGAGCCAAACAGGTTTCGGCTGGACTTCTTACTAGACATGGTCACTGTATCAGTGCCAACTTTTTTGGATGACATAATGACATTGTGGTTATAAGGAAAAATTCCCTTGCTTTTCACTGGTACATGCTGAAGCACCGAAGATTGAAATGTCTTGATATTTATAACTTTTTAATTTAAAAATTAAATTGAATTATTTAATTCAAAATAAAGTGGGAAGCCCTGGCCAGTGTGGCTCAGTTGATTGTCGTCCCATGCACTGAGAGGTCACCGGTTCATTTCCCAGTCAGGGCACATGCCCAGGTTGTAGGCTCCATCCCATGTGGGGAGTGTACAGGAGACAGTCTATGTTTCTCTCCCTCCCTCTCTTCTCCTCTCTCTCCAAAAATCAATAAAAAATATTTTTAAAAAATAAATTGGGAAAATAGAGATCACAAATACACATCCATAGGGTGAATAAAACAAAATGTTAAATTTATGAATGCAGTTTAACACATTTAAAGTTGTTTTTGTAAATGGGTCAAAACATTAATCAAGGTCCCCTTAAAAGTATAGATGAAAGGAGCATTGAAACTTCATGAAGAACTGATTTTCTGAATTTGTTACCATGATATTTTGGCCTTTCAAAAAAATTAGAAAGCGAAGCTGGTTAGAGTCGATGTAATGGCTTGCAGAGTCAGAAGGTGTCCCAGGAGTCAGTTTGTCAGCGTGTTCTAAAGGAACTCTGGTGTACAGCCAAATGCAAGCAAGGTCGTCCTCAGAAAGAAACCTTCCTAAGGAATGGAATAAGATAATCACCCTGGAACCCAACTACATGGAATCATGGGAAAGTACTTGAAGGATGGTGAACCTTATAATTAAATTATCATAATTTTTTAAATCTCCCTTCTTTCAAAAAATTATTTAAGGAGACTGCTTGGACTCTAACATAGGGAAAATGAATAGTCCATGCATTCAAGGCTGGTGCAGACTTTTCAGCATATATAGCTGTCATATCTGGTGGACATGCATTTCCACCTAGTAAGACATATGCCGTCCTGAGGAAGATTTGGTTCTTTGGGCTCTTCCTTTACCCTCATGAAAAATCTCTGAGACTGTGCAGTTTTCACACTATGATTCTAATTCAGAATCCAATGATCTTTTGATTAGCAATTCAGCTTCCCATGACCAGATACCTTGGGGGAGACCAGATACCTTGGGAGACCAGATACCTTGGAGAATGGAGATATATAATCCACTCCCAAGAAAGGGATATCCCATGTTATGAATAAACTAGAGGCCCGGTGCACGAAATTCATGCACGGGGTGGGGTATTTGTCCCTCAGCTCAGCCTGCACCCTCTCCAATCTGGGACCCCTCGAGGGATGTCCGATTGCCCATTTAAGCCCGATCCCTGTGGGCTCCATCCCCTGTATAAAAGTATAAACAATACCATTTCAAGAATACTAATCTTTCTTGTGGGGAAAAACCTGTTTGGAAGAATTACAAAAGATAAACTATAAAATTTTAAGTGTTACTTATTGACTTTAGAGGGCTGGTTACAAATCTTTAAAGAGAGAAGTACATACTGAAAATGCTTAAGCCCCATAAACAACTGATAATATATAAGATTTAATTTTTAAAAATTGACTTTCAAATTATGTTAAATGAACTTCTTTAATTCATTTAAAACTAATTAAAACCCATCCAATTTGTTTTATTTTTCATGTTTTCAACCAATTATGATGGAACTATGGATATAAGTTAAGTAAATATAACCTAAATTAAACAATGCTCTTGCCATGTTTATCTCAGAGCATATCTATACATCAGAACACTGGTTTTATAGTCTGACTATACTTGAAATCTTCAAAGGTATTTACTTTACCATTAAACCTCAGGTCAAAGTTTATTTTGCTTGCATGTAATGTTTGTATTTAAAATGTTCCATCAAACCAGACCACTGTAGTTCAGTGGTTGAGCATTGACCTATGAATCAGGAGATCACGGTTCGATTCCCTGTCAGGGCACATGCCCAGGTTTTGAGCTCAGTCCCCAGTAGGGGGCGAGCAGAAGGCAGCCAATAAATTATTCTTTATTATTGATGTTCCTATCTCTTTCTCCCTCTCCCTTCCTCTCTCTTAAATCAATAAAATCAATATTTTTAAAATAAAATGTTCCATTTATAACCTCAATTTTTTAAAATCATGAATCTCAATTGGTGACCCAGGCAATCAGCCATACAGAAGAAATAACATGGTGCTAAATTAAGACTCACATACACATTATCAGTTTTCAAAATCCTTCCCCCAGCACCCTTTCAACTTCCACACCTAGCCCTCTGAATGCAAAGCCTCACAAGCATTAAATGTCCGATGGTGAAAAGGGAAACCCAAGTGTGGGCTTATCCAGCTTCTGATCCCCATTTGGCAATGGCTGCACCATAACTCACCTCCCTAGCACATTCTGTCCATGAAGTTGAGCAGAGACCTTAAGAGTTGGGTTGTGCAAGGATTGAATGGCTCAAAAGTAGCTCTGCTCTAATAATGCAAAGACATGTGGTGATTATTTCCATCTCTACTAAATCCTTACTGGCCTACTCTGATGACTTGGAGAAGCCAGACTGAGCAAAGAAATAGCAGCCAGGAGAAAAGAACAATTTCTCCATGACAAAGCCTAAGTCTCTCTGAACAGAGCCACAGCAACAGTACACTGTAAGACCATTTACTGAGTACCAGACTGTGTCCTGTTGTACTAACCACTCATTATACAGTTTCTAATCTTCTTCACATTCTTTAGGTATATGGCATTTTATAAATAAGGAGACTGAGAGTGAGAGGTTAAACTGTTTTCCCAAGGTCTTGATCAATAAAGTGATTAAATCGTGATTCAAACCCTAGCTGGCTGCCCCACACTATGTTTTCAACCATTATACCATCTAGATCATGTGAAATGCTTTCAATTCAAGGACCCAAGAGTTTAAAGTAAAATTTACCATTTCTGACTCTGAAAACCACACATATACATTATTAAATTTTTATTAATAAAGAAAGAATTTCAAATAAACCATAATTCTACTACCTACAAGTAAATGCTATACAATTCATTCCCAATATTTTCCTGAGATTGCATGTGTGTGAGTGTGCACGTGTGTGTGTGTGTGTGTGTGTGCGTGTGTGTGTGTAGGTGTGCAGAGTACATATACACTGTAGTTTGAGGGGTCCTTCTACCTCAGTCATTCCAATAATCTGATTTTTATGGGGATACAGTATACATTCTTAACTTTTCACAGTTTACTGTAGTTGATGTATTTCCACTTCAGGCAAAATGTAGAAACCTTATTACTAGCAATTCATTTACCACTGCTTAGTTTCATATACAGGTTCATTTACCTTGTAATTAAAGGGGTTCATTGACCATTTATAGGATAGATAAACATGCTTTCACCTCTTGTCCTTTACACCATGTTATCATATATTTACTACATGCATCTACAAACAACTTTTAGGGTTTAGATTCAATAACTATTAAGTCTCTTTTCATTCAAGAAACAAATCCCTTTAATAGAGAAAATATTACAAGAAAAACTCTTTACATGTGTTCTGTATCTGTCAGTAGTACATGTCTTGTGGTTTAATATTCTTGAAAGAGGATATTATATTTTAGGGACTAGTGCCTAGATTCACTCTAATTTTTTAAATATATATTTTTATTGATTTCAGAGAGGAAGGGGGAGAGAGAGGGAGAGGGAGAAGGAGAGGGAGAGGGAGAGGGAGGGAGAGAAACATCAATGATGAGAGAGAATCATTGATCGGCTGCCTCCTGCACGCCCCCTACTGGGGTGGAGCCCACAACACGGGCATGTGCCCTTAACTGGAATCGAACCCATGACCCTTCAGTCTGCAAGCTGACACTCTATCCACTGCACCAAATCAGCTATAACTCTAATTCTTAAACTGTATAAAGGTGCAGAAGATTATTTGGGGCAAAGGTACTGTGTGCAGAGTGAGTGATCAGTATGTACTTGCATCACCTTCGCCCCTTGCAGAACTGAACTTACAGACCTTTTACACCAGGAGAGAATTATCATCCACCAGAATTGTTATTTTTGAGTATGTGATCACTAATCATTAATATCTCTTAGACATTTCAGAAAATGGCACATTTTCCATTCCTGACAGATCTAGCTTATAGCAATATCATTGGGGAAGCAAGTTAGGGTTTGATTTTTGATGGACAAAGAGTTTATTTGCTTTTCAAAGCTATCTTTTAGAATACATTTTTTCTCTTGCCCTGAAGCTACCTCTTGGAGAGGTGTACTGTTAAGTTTAGGCTATATGTATGTTCACATGCCTGATTATACCACATTTATCTTTTTTGGAAAGTTAATTTCTAACAATCAGATAACATGTTTATCTAACTTGCCAAGAATAGGCACATTGGGCTTCTGTTTTGTTCCTTGTTTGGAATGTTTCTTATCTCCTCCTCATTCTTCTAAATCTTAACCATCCTTAAATCTCCTTTCTCCCATGGCTCTCCCACCCGGAAATGATATTTCTTTCTCTTTCATTCATTCATTTAGCAAATATATACTGAGTGCTCACTTTTTGTAAAACATGGATTAGGTAACAGAAGTTATATAATGGTCGTCTGTATCATATAATTTTCCACTTACAGATATGTTTCTGTATTTAATTCCCTCAGCTAAATTGCAACTTGCCTGGGGCTACAACCTTCACCTTATTATTTCTTGCATTCCTTATAAAATTTAAGGTGACTTCTGTTAGTAAGAGTTCAATTAATCTGATGATTATATGTGTAGACTTTCTTTAAATACACTTATGTGTGCTAGACACAAATAGTTACCATTAATCACTGTGCACAGAATATCCTAATACAGGTATGGGACTAAATTTTGAAGCTGTTCAAAACTCAGTCACTTCCTTATATCTACATAATCATTCCTACCTGGCATTTCCCTCCCCTTATTTTCTCTGACTCTGTTAAAATGCAGAGTGTGTGTGTGTGTGTGTAAGTAAACATCCTATATAATAAAAGCCTAATATGCAAATTGACTGAACATCGGAATGACTGGTGGAATGACCAGTCACTATGATGTGCACTGACCACGAGGGGCAGATGCCCAACACAGGAGCTGCCCCCAGCCCGCAGGCCCCAGGCCAGCCAAGGCAGGTGCCAGTGGGCCCCTCCACCCCTCCCCCGATCGACCAACCAGTCGCCCCACAGAAGGAGGCGACTGGCGGCAGCAGCAGGGGGCGGGGCTGGTGAGTGGACGGCACCAGACCGACCAAGGTGGATGCCAGCGGGGGGGCCCCCCCTGATCGCCCCTCCGGTCACTCCACAGATTGGCCCTGATCTCTGGCCAGGCCCAGGGACCCTACCTGTGCATGAATTTCATGCACTGGGCCTCTAGTATACATATAAAGCATTAAGTAATCCCAGTCTCTGTCAGATTCCCATGTGGTGTACTTGAGCATAAGATCCAGTAGAAAGAGCATCGTCCTGGGAATTAGAATAGAAAGCTTCTAATCCCTCACTAATGTCCATTTCCTCCTTCACAAAATGTAGAATATGAGAGGTATTAGGCTGAGCTATGTCTCCTCTAGCTCTAAAATTATAAGAGCCAATGTAGACTAACTTCTTTGAATGCAAATCAGAAAATGGGACATCAGAATTTAGTGTACAAATAGAGTCTGCAGCAGTTGCAATTGTTAGCCTGCCATCTCCTCATTTTCTAATATTTACGATGAACCGTCTTTGTCAGTCCTGTTTTCCCAGTCTGGAAAGCCCTTCTCACCTCATCTGTATTTACCTAAGTCTTACTGTGTAACTGCCCTGCCTTTCCCAACTGTGCAGTCCCCTGCGTCTCATCTCCCTGAGCTGCCGTGGCACTTAACCACCCCATTCAGCAACCCTGTTTTGTCCCAGTTATTTCTGTGTGTAATTCTTGTCTATCCTATTGGGCACAGATCACAATTTATACTCCTCGTTATGCCTCTGTGTCAAATAAGCTGATTAAATTTTGATTTTTTTCCCCCCATCAAAATACGGTCACTTTAGTGAACTGCTAAATATCAGAGGCATAGGTAAAATAAAGGACATTTTTGTTTAAATTAGATGGGTGTCAAGCTGCTTTTAATGGAATATTTGCTTCAGACAACTTTAGGCAGCTGATTTTACCAGGAACATTTACATTAAATAGGCTACTTTAGAGTATAAACTGCTATGACCATTTTGTAGAGCAACTCATAAGTGTGTATTAAGAATCCTAAATTTTTTGTACCTGTTCATCTACCTATTTTGAGAATATATCCTAAGGAAATAATCTTAAATCAGGAAAAGAAAAAAAAAAAAGCTTTATATGCAAATATGTTCATAATAGGATAATTCGTATTATCATTGTCCAAAAATAAGTGAATGGGCAAATACATTATATACATATGAGAATTTATACAACCATTAAAAATGTAGTTGGCAAAATTTGTATCAACATAGAGAAATGTTATAATATAATGTTAAATGAAAAAAGTCAGGGTACAAAATTTCACATATAGCATGATGAAAACAATATGCAAAAATATGATTAGAAAAAAAAATAGAGGAGAATATACCCAAATGTTCCTCTTTTTCCCCATCGACCCCCTCCAGCGCATCCCCGGAGGAGTTATTTTTTAACGGCAGAATTGCAATTTGAATTTATTTTCTTTCTCTTTCTACATTTTTTTCCTGTTTTCCTAATTGTTAAAATAGAGTCCAAATTAGCAACGTCATTTCAAAGTTGAGGCCATCAAGGATTTAAGTTTCAAGCAGAATATTTTTAGAGTTTAAATATCTTAGCGATTTAGTGTCTGAAGCATGTGTAGTTGTCTAAATAGAAGTTCAATCTTTTTTTTTCTCTTTCCCTGTTTAAGTGTTGTCAAGTCCAAAGAATGATCTAACCACTTGGTTGGTCACTGTTTTGAGCCCTTTCCTCAAACTTTCCAGTTCCTGATGTCCCATGGAATCCTTGGGCTGTTTGGATTTCAACAGAGTTGAGAATAAGCAGCGAATGAAGAGCCTCCCAGGCCTCTTTCCTCCACCTTATGGCCACAATCCCAGCTAGTTCAGAACGTTCTGCATCAGTCCCGTCTCCAGCAAAGGCAGAAACACTGGATATGGTGCACTCATGTTAGGCTGGTCAGGCTGTCAGAGATTTTTGGTGGCCTTTTCACATCAAGGAATGTAGAGACAGGGTAAGTTAAGCCATGGATCCATAGATGCTGAGGCAGCTACGGGGGCTAGCAATCAAGTAGATGCCTTTTGCTTAATGCTGGACTAAATGTGCATGGCACTGAGCTTTAAATCTGCTTAAACTTCCTGTTTAGCAATATCTGCCTTAGAATGACCGGTGTATTTTAATCAGGTTATATGGGCACAAAGAAACAATTATTGCAAACAGGATCAGATAATACCACTAAAAAGGGAAAGAGAGTCTCCTGAGAGACAGAACTGAAACTTAAGTGATAGAAAATGAAACGAAACTGAAACTTCGCCAGCAAAGCTATTAAAAAAAAAAAAAAAAGTCCTGATTTTAACTGAGTCCTCGCAGGTAACTATTTATGAGCCAGGATTGCCACAAGTAAAATAAATAAATGTCTTAAATTTTCCTAAGTTACAGTTGTACTCAAAATAAAAAATGTAACCAGCCAAGTGACCTCGCTGAAGTCATTTAACCTCACTGAGTTTCAGTTCACTCATCTGTGAAAATAGGGGTGACTGTACACATCAGCCTGTATTAAATACAGAATCTCAGTGCTCAAAGGGGAAGCTCATCGGGCCAACTCCCTCCACTGGTACAGGGCCTTATTTTTGTCATGCTTCTTCCCAGTCTCCTCGCATTCAGGGCTACATCTCTCCTGTCCATAGAGTGAGCTCTCACGGCAGCCAGAATTTCTGCAAGGCCTGCTGTGAGGGAGGGGACGAGAGGAGAAAGGCTGGGAAGACATTAAACTGATCTAGCTTCAGAAGATGGCTCTGTGGGGACAGCTGAGCGGTCCAAGGCATCTCAGACAGGGCACAAGTATTCATCATTGTCACAGAGGGAACCTGTGGTGATATAAAGTGACAACGAAGCCAGGAAGCAGAGACAGGGATGAGCACCATCAGGTGTATGACCTGTGGAGATAGGATACCATTCTCAGAAGAGTGCTGTGCTTGTTTAAATATTGCTATCTTGAAATTCTTTTTGCTATCTTGAAATTCTTTTTTTTTTTGTTTAAACTTTTAGTGTCTTATACTTTCAACTTTAAAGTATTACATATGTCTCTTTTTTTCCCCTGATTGACCCCCCCCCCCGCCACTCCCACCCCCGAGGGCAGGCCCCCACCACCCCAGTGTCTGTGTCCATTGGTTATGCTAATATGCATGCATACAAGTCCTTTGGTTAATCTGTAACCCGCCCCCCTTGTCTCTGAATCTATTTTTGTTCATCAGTTTATGTTGATCATTATATCCCACATATGAGATCATGTGATATTTATCTTTCTACAACTGGTTTATTTCACTTAGCATAATGCTCTCCAGTTCCATCCATGCTGTTGCAAATGGTAAAAGTTCCTTCTTTTTTTTATAGCAGCCGAGTATTCCATTGTGTAGATGTGCCACAGTGTCGTTGTTTTTTTGTTTTTACCAGCACAGAAGTCTTTTTTATTTATTCCCACTTACCATGCCATGAATTCATAGGGAATGGGTTCCAGCAGCTCAGGCTCCTTTCCATTGGTTCTCACAAAGTGTGCTTCTCTGGGTGGAGCAGGCTGACGCTTCAGTTGAACCCAGGTACCTTTCTCTTTGGCTTCCTTCTTTTTCTGATCATTTTTATTTTTTTAATTTATCTTTATTTTTTTTCTTTATTGATTAAGGTATTGCATATGTGTCCTTATCCCCTCATTGCCCCCACCCCCCACCCCACTCCCGTTCATGCCCCCGGTGTCTGTGTCCATTGGTTATGCTTATATGCATGCATACAAGTCCTATGGTTAAACTCTCCCCCTTCCTTCACAGGTTTCAGGAAGCTGTCTCGGCTCTTAGAGTGCTTAATATACTCAATACGTACATGTATTCTCTTGGCAAGAATCTTGCCTTAACTTGCTTGTTCACAATAATGCCCGCTGCATGCTGGGTGACATTGCAGACTCCTCCAGTTTTGCCATGGTAACATTTGTGGGGCATTCGTTTTTGAACAGTGCCCATTCCCTTGATGCCCACAATATCACCTTCCTTGTAGATTCACATGTATGTGGCCAAAGGAACAATTCCATGTTTTCTAAAAGGCCTACAGAACATAGAGCGGGTGCCTCTCATTTTTCCCTTTGTTAGTCATTTTGGCAAATTACTGGAAGATAGCGGTTCTGGCTAAAAGGCTGTATCGCAGTTTTTTAATCCACTCACCTGTTGATGGGCACTTAGCTTGAAATTCTTAATAGTCTTTTAACAGAGGGCCCCAAATTTCACTTTGCACCAAGCTCCACAAGTTATATAGCCAATCCTGGTATGACACCCAAGACTTGTTTAGCATCAGGCTGTGGGAAAATGAGGAGGGGCACACAGGGAGATCAAGCATGGCCCTGGCATGTGTGACTTCTCCCAAGCCCAATACATGGCAGGACAGGTCTCCACTGTGCTTCCTGCCCCTGCGAATTTGTGGGGACTGGGGCTCAGTCCACAGAGCCCGCTCCACAGAGGTGTCTGGGAGAGGGGCGAGGGCCTGGCTGTTGTCATTTTTCCTTTTATTTTGTTGAATTGAAGTTCATATAACATAAAAGTAACCATTTTAAAGGATAGAGTTCAATGGCATTTAGTACACTCACAAGGTTGTGCAACCATCACCTCTATCCGGTTCCAAAACGGTTTCATCAACTAAAAGGCAGCCCTGTACCCACGAATGCAGTCACTCCCTTTTCCCTCCTCCCCTCAACCTCTGGCAACCACTAATTTGCTTTCTCTCTCTATGGATTTACCTAGTCTGGATATTTCATATAAATGGAAGCATACAATAAGTGACCTATTTGTCTGGCTTCTTTTTCCTAGCATAATATATTTGAGGTTCATCCATATTGTAGAATGTAGCATTTAGCATTGTGGCATTAGGGCTGAATTATATTCCATTTTATGTATATACCACATTTTGTTTATCCCTGCACCCACTGATGGATATGTAGGTTTATTTCCACTTTTTGGCTATTGTGAATGGTGCTGTAATGAACATTCACGTACATGTATTTGTTTGAGTTCTGTTTTCATAGGATGCTGGATCATATAGTTAATTCTGTGTTTAACTTTTTGAGGACCCCTCAAACTGTTCCTCACAGTGGCTGCACCATTTTACATTCCCACCAGCAATGTATAAGGGTTCCAATTTCTCCACATCTTAAAAGCAACACTTGTTCATTTCCATTTTTCCTAACTGTAACCATTCTCATGGGTGTGAAGTATATCTCACTGTGGTTTTGATTTGCATTTCCTTAATGACTAATAATCTTGAGCATCTTTTCATGTGCTTGTTGGTCATTTAATATATCTTCTTTGGAAAAATGTCTATTCAAGTCTTTTGCCCATTTTTAAATTCCGTGATTTGTCTTTCTGTTGTTGAGTTCTTTATGTGTTCTGGATACAAGTCCCTTAACTGATACATGTTTTGTAAATATAGTTCTTCTGTTATGTAGATAGTCTTTTCACTTTCTTGATAGTCCTTAGATGCATACAAGTTTTTAATTTTTATGAAGTCTAATTTGTTTTTCTTTGGTTGCTTATACTTTTATGTCATTTCTAAGAATCCATTGCCAAATCTGCAGTAAAGAATATTTACCCCTATATTTTCTTCTAAGAGTTTTAGAGCTTCTAGATTTAAGTCTTTGATCCATTTTGAGTTAATTCTTGTATATGTTGTAAAATAGAGGTCCAAGTTCATTCTTTTGCTTGTAGATACCCAGTTGTCCCAATACCATTTATTGAAAAGCTAGTCCCTATTTTACTGTTTTGGCACCCTTATCAATTAACCATAGATCTATGGGTTCAGATATGGGCTCTCAATTAGAATTGATTTACATATCTTATTATTTTAATTGGTGTGGATGGAATATATCAGAATGGGCTGCAACCTACCTTGCAAAGTCATGATAACATATCAATACATTATGGCCAAAGATCAGATACACAGCACTTGTTATATTTGATAAAAGAGTAGAGCTGTTAACATTAAGCACAAATATTAGAACCACATGTGCTGAGACAATAATCTAGGGACCTTTCCAAAAACGTGAAATAACTATATACATTTATATATTTATGGTTCTCATTTTAGTGGATTAACTGCTCTACAAGTACAAGTGAACATAGAAGGCAGGTCCCTGGAGGAAAATGCAAACAGTTCAGAATGTGGCACACCCTACATAAAACCAGGAAGGAATTATAATGCATTTGCCTGAAGCTATTTTAAATCATTCCCCCTATCTTTAGTGTGATAACATAACAATTTACTTTTCTCTCTCTGACAAAGTGGTCAAGCTTTCTAGGAATAAATGTAGTTCAAGTAAATTCAATCAAATGGCCTATGTAAATATATTTTATTATTTACTATTTAAATTTTAACTAAATTATTAATTTACTATGAATTACCACATATGCTTATATTATTTAATTATAATCTATTGTTATATGTTATTACTTATGTTGTTGTTCATTGTAATTATTAGTAATTCTTAATTCATTAAAATGCCTAAAATTATTTTTTAACTCAACAATTTACTGAGTGTTTATTTTGTGTCCCATGCTAGATAAGGACTTTGCTCATTCATCCAACAAACATTGTCTGAGCACACACACCGCCCAGGCACGAGGTTGGACAGAACAGCTCTGCCTTTCTGCAGCTGCTGGGTCCTTGGTCAATCCTGTGAAGCACGAGGCAGCAGAGATTGCAAAATATTTACAGGCTCCACCTGCCTGGGCTCCTTTGACTGTCCTAGTCCCAGCTAGTCAAGCCCACAGCCTCTCAGCCTAGCCCAGGCATTTAGAAGTTGTTCGTATGGAATTTTATGAGGAGGCTAAGGGAAACCCCAAAAGAACAAGAACAGAAAAGAAACACCAAAGCAGAGAAATAGACATACTTACTGGACATGGATGGGCCATTTATCTGGATGGAACAAGAGTTCTTCATGTCAGTCTTACCAAGAGAATCTTTCCGCAGACTCCAGTGTTCCACACCATCCCCAATACTGCTGGCACATTCCTTCCTTTGGCTGCCAGCCTCTTAGAAAGCTTTGCAAGGGAAAGATTAGACCTGGAAGCTAATAGGCTATTCTAGTTAGAAGTCAGAATATTCAGACTCTCTTTAGGGGTAACTAATTTAGGAATAACACCTCCTAGAGCCCTAGGCCAACCCCCAACCTGCAGGGGTGTGGGCAATGGTACACAAAGGGAGGCCTGAATGCCATACATCTACAAATCGAATTATAAATCAAGCTAACAGATTGTTAAATGGCATTTATATTCTTCTTCTTTGACAAATATAACTGCATAATGACATGGAAAATAGGTTCCAATTTAGAATTCCCCACTCCTGCCTGTGGCCTGCCCATTACTCTTCTTGCTTTACTTCAGGAAGAACCTATCACATGTGTGGGGACACTCCAGCCAACCTGTTCAAGTTCTGTATCATTTCTTACAGCTGCATTGGAATCAACAATTATCTTAATAAAAAATCAGATTTAAAAAATATGAGGAAGAGAGAGGAATGAAGAGAGAGAGTCTGTGTGCGTGTCTGAGTGTGTGCAGTTTGGCCCCTAGACACACACTCGAGGTGCCCTGTGCTGGCTGCCTGCTTCAGAGGACGCCCTGTGGCCACCTTCAGCCTGGCCCCTCCTCACAGGACACAGAGCCCACAGGCTGAGGGGTCTTGTCTAGAACTGACTCAGGGTTCCCCCATCCAAACCAGGGCCTTGGAATGCTCTGCTGAAACAGACTCCAGCCCACCTCCAGGGCCTGTCTGGGCCTTTCCCTTCACCATCCTCCTGAGTCAGTCTCGCTGCACTGCCTCTCCGTGTGCCTCTAGGCCGGGGGGTGGGCCAAGCCATGGCTGTTTGCAGAGAGTATGAATAGAACTCGATTTGGAAAATGAAGACTTAGACTGTTGGCAACTCCCCATGGCAGCAACCAGGTGGAGGAGGGGAACAGACACGTTTGTTTCTCTCCCTTTTAGCCATACCATTCTGGAAAGGAGAGTGAGAGGAAGGCAGAGCCAGCCCTTAATACACTCCCTCAACTCCAGTGAGTGGGTCCTGGTTCATAAAACACGTGGGAAGCAAAGATCAACTGTTTCTGCTCCAATCAAGCACAAACTATTGTGACATCCAACAAAATGTCAGGCACCAATCCAACAATTAAAACATATAAATCTGAAATATAACCAGGCATGTCTCATTTCATGCTTCAAATCATGAGCTGATTGTACTTCTCTGCAAAGAAGGGCCATCAGTTTTGGCATTTAACACCCAACAGTTCCAAGTACTATAACCTTTCCTAGGTCCTTCTGGCCTTGCCAGGACATCTGATCAGGAGGCCCACAGACGAGAGGCTGTTTCTTGTGTCAAGTCCTTCAGATACGAGGGTTTCCTGATGCATGTAACAACCCCGTTCTCTGAGGATGAGGTGAACCTAAGCCTTGGCTGTTATGGCCTAGACCAGTGATGGCGAACCTTTTGAGCTCAGCGTGTTAGCATTTTGAAAAACCCTAACTTAACTCTGGTGCCGTGTCACATATAGAAATTTTTTGATATTTGCAACCATAGTAAAACAAAGACTTATATTTTTGATATTTATTTTATATATTTAAATGCCATTTAACAAAAATCAACCAAAAAAATGAGTTCGCGTGTCACCTCTGACATGTGTGTCATAGGTTCGCCATCACTGGCCTAGACCATGATTGGCAAACTGCGGCTTGCAAGCCACATGCGGCTCTTTGGCCCTTTGAGTGTGGCTCTTCCACGAAATACCACGTGGGGGGGCACGCACGTAGAGTACGATTGAAACTTCATGGCCCATGCGCAGAAGTCGGTATTTTGTGGAAGAGCCGGTATTTTGTGGAAGAGCCACACTCAAGGGGCCAAAGAGCCGCAAGTGGCTTGCGAGCCGCGGTTTGCCGAGCCACAGTTTGCCGACCATTGGGGAGGAGACAGAACATAGGGATGAGCTGATCTCAGAGTACAGTTCCGAAGAAATTTCTGGATGTTTGATATTAGTTACAAAATCATCTGTCAACCACCAACTGCTGCCTGTTGGAGTTGGGAGCATTTCTTTTTCTGTTCCAGCCTAATTTATATTTCACAGTGGACTTCTAGAATCAAATCTTAGGTATTTCAGCACTGCCTACTGTCCCTCCCCAAAGGATTTAAAAGCAGCTTATCTCCCACTAAGGTTAATTCTTCAAAATGCATTTGGTTTTGTATTAGCCAGCCCAAATTTCTCTTGGGAAATTGTCAGAGAAAATAAATCATTGAGGAGGGAGAGGCATAGTTAAGCTTGCAGACACTTGGGTCCGAGTGTAGTGGAGACATCTTTTTGCTTATGGCCATGGTGGAGGGAAGGCTGTAACACTTCAAAATATCTTTTCTAGAGGATTGTTCTGGAGAACAGGGCCTGACACACAAAAGGGGCTCCACAAATATTTGCTGAAGAGAGCGGACTCTGCCACCAGTGTGCTGGAGCCTGTGAGAGGGACTGGGTGGCTGCTGCCCTCTATCACATATATTATTGTTTCCTACATGAGCTGTGTTGGAAATGACCGGATCTAGCCCCATCACACTCCTCTCAGTCTGGAGAGAATTGCGAGCTCCTCCAGGGCAAGGAAGAGGCCTGATTTGTTTGTTTTTTGTTCTGCTTTTTAAATTATTGATTTGAAAGGGGGAAGGGAGAGAGAGAGAGAGAGAGAGAGAGAGAGAGAGAGAGAGAGAGAGAGAAACATACTAGCAAATTTGTTGTTCCATTTATTTATGCATTCATTGGTTGATTTTTGTATGTATATGGACCAGGGAATTGAACCTGTAACCTTAGCCTATCAGGACAATGCTCTAACCAACTGAGCTACCTGGCCAGGGCCTGGGCTCATTGGTATTTATGTCCTAACAACAAGGCACCACGCCTGGCATCTGGTAGGCACTAAACAAATGTTGAAAAGAATCTGCAAGCATGTTTTTCCCAGCTTCCTCCAAGTCATCTATTAGAATGTTGAGCAGTGAAAGATCAAGCACAGAACTATTGATCCTCCAGGTTGACAATAATTTATTAATCCATAATGGACGGATGTTCTGTCTAAAAAGGAGGAGATTTTGTGGGGACAGGACAGTTTTGTTCAAATACTAGAAAGGTTGTCCCAGGGCCAAACTGAAAACCAATTTCTCCCCAAAAGAGTATTGGTGAGGGCGTGGTGAAAGGGCATTCTCATTACTGCTAGAATAAGGGTAAAGGTACAATCTTTATAGGACAAATTTGGTAATGTGTATGAAGAGTCCTACATATGTGCAGTTGACCCAGGAATTTCACTTCTAGATTTTGGTCACTGAAATTTAATCAGCTTCACAGAGATACATGTACAAGAATGTTCAACCCAATATTGGCTATAACAGTGAAATATATAGAGCAATGTAAACTTTCGGCAATAAAGGCTTAAAGAAATCATGATATAGTCGTTAAATGCAATATTATACTGCTATTACAATGGTGAGATAGAGTTCTATTTATTTGAATGAAAATATGTTTGTATTACATGGTTAAGTAGAAAAAAGCAGGATATAAATGGTACCACTTTAATTTAATAGAAATATAGATGTATGTAGATGGAGAAAGAGACACAGAAAGAGAGATACAGAGAAAGAGACAGAAATTCTTGAAGAATACTATATATCAAAATATTAATAGTGGTTAGCAAGAATACAACTAATTTAACATTTTTATCTTTATGTATTATATCTAAACTTTTAACTATGGATATGTGATTCTATAGTCACAGTAATAATAATAGTAGCAATAATGAAAATTAGAACTGAGGAAAACGTGCTCCTGCTGTTTATTAAGTCGGCATGCTTTCTCCCACCCAAAGTGCTCAGCTAGAGATGAAATGGTTGCTGGGCTGGATGTTGTGGGAGGTGTGCCTGAATGGAAGAGGCCAAAGCCACTTCCAACAGGAGATCCTCTGATTCCATTAAGGAAGAGGGTGGCTAGAGAATGTGTATCAGTTCTTGGCACACTTTGTCAGCCAAATGTACTTTTTGAGAAATGATACTTTAGCCCCGCTGGTGTGGTTGAGCATCAGACTATCGGTCAGGGCACACGCTCGAATTTTGGGTTCAATCCCCAGTAGGGGGTATGCAGGAGGCAACCAATCCATATTTCTTTCTCATCATTGATGTTTCTCTCTCCCCCTTCCTCTCTGAAATCAATAAAAATATATTTTTTAAGTGATATTTTAAAAGTCTTTGGAAAGCTATTTTGTTTTTGATGAGGAGGATGTCTCTTAAAATCCAAAGTTCTAGTCTTTTTGTTGTTGTTGTTAATCCTCACCCAAGGACATGTTTTCATTGATTTTTAGAGAGAGTGAAAGGGTGGGAGAGAGACAGAGACAGAGAGACATCAATGTGAGAGACATATCGGGGGCTAGGGATCAAGCCTGCAACAGAGGTACATGCCCTTGACCAGAATCGAACCCAAGATCCTTCAGTCTGAGGGCCAGTGCTCTATCCACTGAGTCAAACTGGCCAAGGCCAAAGTTATAGTCTTAATATTTGCCTCTTCAATAACTTCTTAATGAGCAACAACGTAAGAGTTGGAATATTCTCGTTTTGCTCTCTGCTTTGGCACATAATAGCTTTATATCTGGCCCTGAAAACAGAAATGTTTGCTTCTCATCCCACTGCCTTCAACGTATGCTCCATGAGGCTAGGGATTTGATTTGGTTGGTTCCAGAGCCCAAAGGAGTGTCTGGCACACAGAAGTCACTCAGTAAGTTCTTTTTTAATAAAAAATGAATGTTGGCAGAATAAAATATGCAAGTTGGAAGAAAGCTGCTTTGCAAACACATGCTTTTGCTGTATTCATTTTAATTACTTTTAAAACATGGGTTTGTGACCAGAATTCCAAAACAAAAACTCAGTCTTTTCAAAAATGTAATAAAAATGTTCAAATCACTAACATCCGTTAAGAGTCAGGCATGGCCTTCACACAGCCATGTATTAAAAAATGAAGACTACTGATTATGCTCGGGATAAGCATTTTCAGTAGAGCTTTCTGTGACAAGGGAGATAGTCTCTGGCTGCATTCTCCAGTACGGCAACCACTAGCCATCTGAGGTACTCAAATTGGGGCTGGTTGAGAACAAGGAGCTGAATTAAATTTTGTTTAATTCTAATTAATTTATATTTAAACAGCCACGTATGGTTGGTGGATACTATACTGGATAGTGCACCTCATGATCAAACTTCTTATCTTAGTGTACGTGACAAGGTACATACTGTGTGTTTACAAAGATACTGTATGTAAGCATGAAACCATTACTGCATTCCAAATGGAATTTTGTACTGAGAGGAGATGGAACTAAACTCAGGAAACCAGTATCCATGACAGTAGAGTATCTTTCATGGGCTTAAAAAATGTTTTTACCACACAGCCTTGCTAATCTCCGGTAGTCCTGCTACACTCTGGACATTCCACACATTTATTTGTATCCAAAATAAGGTTCATAAAAGTTACAAAATCCAAAGCAATGATCTGTGCAGTGCATACTGTCAGCATTAGACCAAAAAGGGTGATTTGCATGAAAAGTATTATTTTTGTCCTTGAATGCCCTTTTTATTAGTTGATTATTGTACAATACTTGGGCAAGTCACATACCCCCCTGACCTTGCTTTGGTAATATTGGTTATAAATAAAGGGTTTTGCTTGTTTGATTTTCCTTAATGGATGCCATGACACGATCTGGAAAGCAGAGAACAGCACTGATGAACTAACTGAATGCAGAACCGAGGCAACCCATTCAGGAGAGCCACATTTACGCAGTGTTCTCCTTTAAATCAACTGTGCACTTACTATAATTCTTCATTGTATTGATGTATCACTGTCCCAGGGCTGTTCTTAGTGATATAGATGTTACTGTAGGTGAAAGAACAGAAAGCAATTTAGGAGAAAAGCAAAAATGGAGGGAGAACAAAAATATATATTGAGTCTCTGTTGTTTTAAAACTGCAAACACATCTGAACAGGCCCATGCATCAAGGTATGCGGTTATGGGGGCCCATATCAGCAGGCAGCTCTGCCCTATGGCAGGCTTTTGTTCTCTCTCTCTTTCTCTCTCTCTCCTTTCTGTTAATCCTCACCTGAGGATATCTTTCCATTGATTTTCAGAGACAGTGGAAGGGAGAAGGGAAGGGGGAGGGAGAGAGGGAGAGAGAGAAACATCCATGTGAGAGAAACAAATTGATTGGTTGCCTCCTGCACAAACCCTGACCAGGGCGAGGATGAAACCTGCAACCAGGTACATGCCCTTGACCTGAAATCGAACCTACAACCATTCCGTGCTAGGGCCAATGCTTTAACCACTGAGCACTGCCAGCCAGAGCAGCCTTTGCTCTCTTTATACTCTCAAAAATTATTGGAACTCCAATGGGTTTTGGTTTGAGTTATAGCGCTATAGTTATTTATTCTGTTATAAATATTTTGAAAGGTTATTGGATCATTTAAAAGCAACAATAAATATATTATTTGTTAACATAAATTACTTATTTTTATGAATAATAGCTATATTTTCCCAAACCAAAAATACTTATTGAGAAATGTGGCATTGTTTTACATTTTTGCAAATCTCTTTAATATTAGGCTTAATATCTCTTTAATATTAAACAGCTGGATTCTCCCATCTACTTCTGTATTCACTCTGCTGTAATATGTTATTTCAGTTTAAATATGTGAAAAAAAATGTCTGGCCTTGTACAGATACATATGAGTTTGGAAAAGAGAAAAATTTTCATAGCCTTTTTATATAATTGGGGATATTCTTCTTTGAAACCTCACCAACAGTAGCCAAGCAGTGGTTCCTTACATTGAGTTGCATTGTGGAATCTGAAACTGCATCAGTGAAATTTGCCTACTCAGTTGCATTAACCTATTGCTCTAGCTGGCACTTTGAACGGATCTTTCATCTGTGCCCACGCATAATCTTATAACATCATGCCTTGACTATTTGGAAAATATTGGTTTACTGAGCAGTGGATATCTTCCAAATGTTGACCCATTTCATTACACAATATCAAAAGAACACTCATTCATATCAGCACCAATCTCATCAGAAAATCCTTTAAGTCTTGGGAAGCTGCCAAGCTAATTTTTTAAAATCAAATTTTTGCTTAAAAGCCCGAAAGAAACAAATACCCTCCGTTGGTTTTCCTTGGTGTGACAAGCTCGCTGGGTTCATTTTCAAAAACATGGCTGACAAGCTGTCAGGTCTGAACAACCAGAGTTGCCAGTTGTTCTTTCAAGTAAAAAGAGTTCCATGAAAAAAGCAGTTAGTTTAGTTCACAACTCAAACAACCGTGCGAGCGCTTTTCCTTGGAGATGACCATGGCGGCAGCAGAGTGGCTCAGTGGGCTGGGCATTGTCCCATGCACTGAAAGGCAGTGGGTTCCTCCCAGTCAGTGCACATGCCTGGGTTGTGGGCTTGGTCCCCAGTAGGGGGCGTGCAGGAGGCAGCCAATGGATGTTTCTCTCTCACATTGATGTTTCTCGCTTTCTCTCCCTCTCCTTGCCTCTCTCTCTAAAAAAAAATACACACACATACAAAAACAACAACAACAGCGTGTGTTTACTTTTAATTCTAAGAAGCTTATTTTAGCCTCTTCATGGGTTTGGGTTCCTGATAGGAAGGAACAATATACTGAATAGATCTCACTTATTTTTTAGTTTTAGTTCTTAAAAATGCTTCACCTCAACAGTGATGCCATTGGTCAATTGTTGAATTATGTGGGTGTGTGTTATGATTTCTAGATCCCAAATAAAAATCCAAGTGATGCAGTAAAAGGTTACATTTATCTGTGAGGCCCACAAAAGTAGAGTGTTTTAATAAAAGATGAAAAATGTAAGTCTTGAGAACATAGACTTCAAAGATATATGAAATATTAAAATAAAAATAAACTCACCCTCAGATACTAGAAAGTCAGACATGATAGAAGGAAAAAATAAGATTTTATAGTTTATGAATCATTCCTCCTCCACACTACTCAACACTTTTCTCATAAAGCTCTTGTTTCATTGTGGTGTGGGTATTTATTTACATGGCTTGTTCTACATTAAATTTTCATTACTCAGGGATAAATCCCAGGTTTTGTTTATCTCAGTATCTGCAGTACCCAGCACGGGGCTTAGAAAACAGTGGATACTCAATAAAGGTTTACTAATGGCAAGAAGACAAGGAAGTGTTTCTGAGAGAAAAATAGAGAAAGCCTGTTGAGAGACAGAATTGGAGTCTAGTACATGAAATAAAATGGTGGAATTCAGGATTTTTATATCTTCTGAAGCAGGTGGTTATAATTTAAACTTCATGAAATGCAGGAAAGAAGAGACGCAAGCAAATACTCTGAAGTCCTACTTTCTTACTTTCCAGGCCCAAACCTGCAGTGTAATTGTATAAATAGTTCTGAGACTTTCTCCTGCTTTTCTTCCTTCCTGGAGATAATCCGCAACGTGTCTGTCTGGACACATCTCATGGTTATCCAGATGGCATTCCAAGAATCGCTTTTCTCGAAGTCTGAGATCTCGTAAGACACATTGGAATGATCTTGAGCTGGAGGAGGGAAGCAGAATTAAGTATAGACGCTGTGGAATGGAGGGCAGGGAAAGTCTGAAAGAATGCCACGGAGGAATGGTTACTTTAAAAGGCAGAAGGGACACCAAGGGTGAGATGAGGAAAACCTTATGCATATTAATCTGTCATGATCCTGATGACTCAGTGTTGGCCTGAGCTGTCTCAACATTATCCGCATATCTTAGCAGAAGTGCAAACGCTATATTAGGGATGACAAATATTTCACAGTCAGGCCTGTGTACTGCAAGACTTTCCTAACCAAAGTCAAATAGATCTGAGAGCAAATTATAATGGTGTTCAACAAAGCTGATGAGCCTTCCCTTCAGGGATGACCAGATGCTATTTTAGAAGACTCCAACCTTCACTTCAGACTCACAGTTTGATGCTGGAAATGTACTCAGAGCTTCGGGACTTTAATTTAAGGCTCTACTCCCTGTTAAAACATACCCGCCCTATACACCACTTTTTCATTCCCACTCTCCGAGAGACAGCAGTACAATATAAGCTGTAGATTGATGACTTGGGGGTCAGTGAATGAACTTCAATTTTGGTCCTCAGTTTAAGTTTTTTAAGTGTATACTTCAACGTTTTTAGTACTTACACAGACTTGTGAAACCATGACTCTTTTTATGGGTAAATACATTCCCAGGTATTGATAGACCACATTTTGTTTATACACCCGCTGATTGGCAGGCATTCGAGTTGTTTCTGCCTATTGTGAATACTGCTATGAACATTCACATACAAATATTCGTTTGAATATTTCTTTTTCCAATTCATTTGAGTATCTACCTAGGAGTGGAATCAAATGGCAATTCTATGTTTACCATTTTGAGGCTCTGCAGTGGCTGCACTGTTATACATTTCAGCAATGTGTGAGGATGTCAATTTCTCCACATACTCACCAACACTTGTTATTTTTGTTGTGTGTTTTTTTATATCTTGTTTGTTTGTAATCCCCACCCGAGGATATTTTTTCCATTGATCTTTAGAGAGAAGGTGGAAAGGAGGGAGGAAGGGGGAAGGGAGAAAGAGAGAGAGAGAAACATTGATGTGAGAGAGACACATCAACCAGTTGCCTCCCACACATAGTTGCCTCCCACACATAGTTGCCTCCCACACATAGTTGCCTCCCAAACATGCCTCTACTGGGGCCGGGGATCAAACCTGCAACCGAGGCACATGCCCTTGACCAGGAATCAAAGCCACAACACTTTGGTCTGTGGGCCAGGGCTCTAACCACTGAGAAACCTGCCAGGGCTGGTTTTTAGTTTTGTTTCGATTTTTTTTTTTAATACTCATCCTGGTTGGTATGAAGTGGCATCTCATTGTGGCTTTGATTTACATTGTTGTATTGATTAATGATTTCGAGCATCTTTTCATATGCCTCTTGGCCACTTATGTATCTTCTTTGGAGAAATGTCTATTCAAGTAAGAGGGATAAATGAATTATTGAATACTCACGCAAAGGAAAACTGTGATAACAATGAAAATGACATATTGCCACTCACAGCAACACTGACATATCTCACAAGCATAATATTGAGCAAAAGAAGCATTCTAGATGGAGAAAACAGCTTGAACCAAAGCATAGGGGAAGTGTACAGGGAAAAGCAAATGACTTAGTTTGAACAGAAGAAAAAGTAAAGGGAGTTTTGGGACATTGAGCAGCTGTAAATCCAGACGTGCACTTTATTTCATGTCCTTGAGGGAGCTAGCGAGGGTGCTTTAGCAGAACCATGACAACATGAGGATACTCAACAGCTTACTCTGCAGCCCTGCACAGAAAGCAGACAGGGAGATCTCCCAGTGGCTGGGGGTGTAGATGCTAAGGTCAGGATCCATTGAAATAATGCTGATTCCAAGAGCCCGCTGTTTAAAACTCTTAAAGTGGCTCCCTACTGCCCACATGATCAATTCCAAAATGCCTCCGGTGATGCAAAAGCCCTGCCTGCTCCTCCCACTGGCCCCTGCAGTATTTCTGTGCTCTGACCACACGGGCCTCCCTCCAGCTCAACTGTCAGGGCTGCCCCCACATTGGGCCTTCATGTCTGCTGCTCTCTCTCCCTGGCACTCTCCTCCCAGCACATGGCCCAGGCAACCCCTGCTCATCATTCAGATTGCAGCCTCATCGACCCTCATCGAAGCTGCCCCTGAATCTCCAATCAGGTTACACCCTCCAGTTACAGGCTCCCAGAGCAGCCTTCAGTTCTCCTGGGCACCCTTGTCATTATGTACATATTTGTAATGGTTTTCTTACTGCCTGCAGCCCAAAGGGCAGGGATGCCAGGGGCTCACCCACCAGTTCAAATGCATAGCAGTAGGCTTTCCATAAATACTTGTTGACCTATGTACATGGTGAAGTCTGATGAGATCCTTTCAGTAGGATGATGACAATGAGAATGACAAGGAGGAGAGGGGAAATATCAATGTGGAAGCCCATGCTTGCCCTCTCCAGATTGAAGGCTTGAGAACAGGGGTACAGCAAACTGTGGGCAGGGCCAAATCGGGCCCGCTGCCTGTTTCAGGACATGCAGTTTCACAGGAGCAGAGCCAAGGTCACTCACTTAGGTGCTGTGCATGGCTGCTGTCTCACTGTGCCAGAGGTGGGTAGTTGCAATAGCAAAGGCGTGCAGAGACTAAAACATTTACTGCCTGGCCCTGGGCCAAAAAGGTTTGCCAAGCCCCACTGCTCTAGAAGGAGACTGCATAGAGGGTGACCATAATAATCACAGTGGTTCTCTTAATGTGGCAGGATTACAGATGAGCTTTATAGTCTTCTTAATTTTCTGTATTATTATTTTCTGTACAGAACATATTTTTATAATCAGTAAAACAATAAACGTTATTCAAAACCTGATGGAGTGTCCCACTAATTCCTTTTAGTTTATTATTATTATTATTATTATTATTATTATTATTATTGATTTCAGAGAAGAAGGGAGAGGGAGAGAGAAATAGAAACATCAATGATGAGAAAGAATCATTGATCGGCTGCCTCCTGCACACCCTCAAATGGGGATCGAGTCCGCAACCCAGGCATGTGCCCTTAACTGGAATCAAACCTGGAATCCTTCAGTTTGCAGGCCGATGCTCTATCCACTGAGAGAAACTGGCCAGGGCCCTTTTAGTTTTTAATTTCTAAGTGTTCTATGCCTCTTTTAGGAAAAACCTCATTAATCAGAGCAATTTTCTTTGCTGGCTTTGGAGAACACAGTAAAATGCGCCTAAGTGCTACAGGGAAAATCCCTGTTCCCTCATTTCCTGCACCAGTGGGACTAGGCTTTTCTGCTATTTTATGAGTCTGGCTTTTGATTCTGAGTTCAGAGAATCAAGCTGAATATTTCTGTACATTAATTAATTAGCACAGGGAGTAAAAGTTATGCTGCAGTAACAAACAAACCTCAAATCTCTGCTTACAACAGTGGTCTATATTTTGCACATGCTATATGTACACTGCAAAAACGGAATGAAGTATTAAAAAATATTTTGTTCTTTTCCATTTAATTCCACAAATATTTGTTGAGTGCCTGTTATTACAAGGTCCACAGCTGGCCCGGGATATAGTTGAAAATATTTTCTGATGAGTCACAAATAAATGAAAACTGGGAAGTCCATTTTCATAACATGCTGTACAACAGCAGGAAAAAAAAAATCAATGAAGGCAAAAGATCATTTTCTAGTCTAGTCATTTGCATGCCACGTCTGTATTGTTTCAGATGTAAGTCCCCTTTTCTCCTTTGCGCATAGAGGTCGCCAGTGGGTGTGTGCCTGTGCCAGTGATATAGCTTGAGCAGACTCGGTGCCAGGCGCTGGCATCACCAGCCTTGGTTTTGTAACACGTTCGTGCTCGCATGACCTCAAAAGCTGTTGTGAAATTTTTTTAAACCAAACACATTCCAATTTACCGAAAACAATAAGAGAAAATGAAAATGCACTTTAGGCAAATAGTCCCAATCCTAGGCTAGGGCTTTTCCTAAGGAAATACTCTGTCAAAGGAATAAAACAATAGATACATGAAGATCTTTGTTACAGCTATTTGTAACAGTAAATAGGTGAATTGTAGCACATTTACTAGACTTTTTAAAAAGTTCATGATATTGGTGAATATCTTGAATCAGTAAACATTAATAAGTATGACAGTTTTATAGATGCTTATGATTTAAGATCAAAATGGAGAATTTGGTTATGATTTATGGTTATGATTTAAGGTAAAAATGGGGGAAATAGGACAAATTTCCATCTATGTTGTGCAATTGTGTATTAAATATGAATACATTTTTTAAAAAGCCCAGTAGGAAATAAGGCAAATGAAATGGTTGGTTGGTTAGGGGATGAGAATTTTGCATTATTTTTAAAGATTTAGGATTTCTGGCTTTTTTGTTTTGTCTTAGCACTTCAAACAAAACATTTAAAATACACACAATAAAATTTATTCCTGGGAGGGACTCTGTGTCAAATTAGCTTTTTTAAAAGTTGGAAATAAATGTTGTGTTGAGATGTCAATTAGCTACACTGGAAGCACCTTATCAATTGCTCCTTCCCCTGATGTGCCCTTATTCCTCCTTACTCAAAAACTAAAGCATTTAGCTAAAAATTTGGAAGTGGAGCTCTTTGGACAAAGAGCACCCCTTGCTTTCTGATCTGTTGCTACCGCTTTCCAAAACTCAGGAAGTGAATCGATTTAAATACTGAGGCATGCTTCTATACAGAATAAAGGCCTAGGTAACATAAGACATTTTTCAGAACTGACCATATCAAAGTCTTTCATTGTGCTTTGGACTGAGCTCACGACAGATACCCAACAAACTGCAGACAGAATGCAGAGAAGAAATGATATTGCCCACCCGGCACCTGTGGAAGGATGAAGCATGTCCTCCAGAGCAGCAGGCATCCCAAGGCGGAAGGCAGGAAGGACAACGGCTGAGGCACAGGAGCCCATGGAGGACACAGCTCATCATAAGCCGTCTCCACTGAGACATGAGTGGCCCCAGCATTGATGGAGGCAAAGCACGCTGCACTGGGGCCTTCTCCCCAATTTCCACAGCCTTGTTAACACGAGGTGGCAGGAGGTGGCTAATGAAGACCACCAGAGAGCCTCTGGTTTTGTGTAACCACGTCAGTTTATTACATTCCTTATTGGAAGCTCTCTCAGTCGGGACACTGAAGGGCCTGATTCTTGGAACCAGTATTTATCCTTGAATCAAAAGCTCTTTGGAAACATTCCTGTGCTTTGCCATTTGAATCCATAACACACTAACAAGCCCAGAGACTTTTTTTTTAGTAGCTTTAACAGCTCCCCTCGGTGGTGGCAGTTTGTTAGTTTTTGGCATTTTAGATTTGCCTGGAACAGATCCAATTTCCTCACTGGTGAGCTTGGCGACTCGCACACCACAGCAGCAGGAGCCTTCTAAATAACACCGATGGCGCCAATCTCGGCAGCCAGTGGCTTCATGCCACACTGTCACCTTGGCTGTACTCCTGCAGACAGTGTGGTCGCTGTTGACATCGGCATCCGTTTGGCTGCCTCTCTGGGCTGAGGCTGAGCAATGAAGGGACCAGTGCGGGTTTGTCAGGGCCAGGGATGCGCCTTAAAGAGACAATTAGCATGTTCTCAGGGTAGGAATGCTTGATGTACTTGCACTAAGCGCCTGCTGTGTGGTTGCTGGGGCCAAACTGGCGTGGGAAGACGCTGGGTCAGGTGCCTGCCGATCTGGGTGGTCCAGCTGGCTCCACTGACCCTGTCTCCATATGGATGTTTTTTATCCTACTTTGTTGCAAATTTAGCTGAAATGTGTCCATCCCTTGGGCGCGGTGAAGTTTCAGTTCCCATTGCAAAACCTTTTGAGGTCCTCAGCAGAGATGAGAGTAACTGCAGAGTATGAGTAGTGAATGAGAACTGGGCCTTCTCTTGTGAGTAGCTAGCTGGTCATTTATTCTCTTTTCATGCGGCAATGGAACCCGAGTGCTGGCATCTGCAGAATGACAACCTCACCTGCATTCCCAGGGTTCAGTTTGCTTCTTAGGAGCTTCTTTAAGGGAGAAGCTTAAAAAAGAAAATAGATGCAAAGATTTCAAAAAACTGGGGGAAGCGAACCGTCTGCTGCCAAGTTTCAGGAAGGAGAGAACACTCTTTCTGAGTGGCTTTCAACCGTCTGCTGTAATAAATGATGAATTTTCCTAGTACATCACATTAAAGGGATTAAAAATGGTACTGCCCTCCTTTTATATCCAATTTTATGAGTCACATCTACGATGGTGTGTCATCAATAATAACAGTGGACCAGACAGCTAAATGAACTGCCCTAGCAGAAGGCTCCTGTGTGTCGGGAGTTTCTGTTAATCCTTCCTATCCACTGGGGGAGGGGGTTCCCTTCTAAAAAGGGGCTCCCAGAGCACCGATAAACTCAGAGGCTAGGGCAGCCATGGGCAAACTATGGCCTGCGGGCTGGATCCGGCCCGTTTGAAATGAATAAAACTAAAAAAAAAAAAAAAAAGACCGTACCCTTTTATGTAATGATGTTTACTTTGAATTTATATTAGTTCACACAAACACTCCATCCATGCTTTTGTTCCAGCCCTCCGGTCCAGTTTAAGAACCCATTGTGGCCCTCCAGTCAAAAAGTTTGCCCACCCCTGGGCTAGGGCCTGTGGGGCTGCAGGCAGGGGGAGCCCATCTGCACCCCTCTGGGGTATGATGGGCTGGTCTCTCACCAGGCCAGATTTCTTGTAGACTCCCCAAATTGATTTTCTTGGGGTGCTGTAAAAAATTACCATGAACTAGGTGGCTGAGAACACAGAAATGGATCCAATCATGGCTCTGGAGGCCAGAAGTCTGTAATTAAGAAATCGGCAGGATCATGCTCCCCTTAAGATGTGAGGGAGGATTCTGCTCCAGCTCTCTCTTCTAGCTTCTGGTCCTTGCTGTTTGTGGTGACACAATTCCAGTCTTCCCATGGGTTTGCCCTTTGTACACATCTGTCTTGAATATCCCCTTTTCATCAGGACACTAATCAGATTAGGGCCCCATCCTATTCCAATAGGACCCCATCTTAATTAATTATATCCTTAATGAGCCTATTTCCAAATAAGGTCATATTCTGATAGTCTAGGAGTTAGGACTTCAATGTCTGAATGTTCGGGAGACAAAATTCAACCCATAACACTCATCCAGGTGGGCCTTTCCTTGATACCTGTCTTGCAACTTCAGGGTCTCCAGGTTTTTCTATTCAAATTATGAGACTGAAGAGGAGAAACACCAGCTTGTGTGGGAGCCAGCATTGGTGAGAAACCCCCCATAGGTGAGGAACCCCCCATAGGTGAGGAACCCCCCATAGGTGAGGAACCCCCCATAGGTGAGGAAACCCCATAGGTGAGGAACTCCACAGAGGTGAGGAACTCCAAATGTGGTTTGTGTCCTCCCTGTTTTTATTCTTCATTCCTCAGATTACAAGGGCCTAATTTCACTCTCTATCCAAAGAAATGATCTGGAATTAATTGACACTAAAGGGACAAAGCACAGGATTATGGAGTCTTCATGTCAGATCTCACAGTTCACCTAGTCTAACTCCCTTCCACAGATGACCTTGATACTTCAGATACCACAGCCTTAAGCCCAATGAATGGATGTCCATAGTGGAATTCTGGGGACCTGGTGATCAAGGGGGACAGTGTTTGTGGGGGAAGGGTTGATTATGAGAATTCTGAAGTCACACCCAAGAGGCCAATTTTTCCTCCCCTGGATTTTCATGCCTTGGATGCAAATAGCATCTTCCTTGAAGCCCAAGATTCTGAAGGAGGTTGACTAGATGGTGAACACACACTCCCACCTTGAGTGAATCCAAATCCCAGAATCACCTGGGAGCTGACATGGTGAACTTCCACCCCCGCCCTGAGTCACCACCACATACACTGATTCTGATGCACTGTGCCCTGGAGGTGAGTGTCTGAGCCCTCAGGTGTCTTGGAGGCGGACATACATTGAGATCTTGCTTCGGAGCTCAGAATACTTAGTACATTTAACTTCTCCTCCACCTCCATCAGAAAGGAATGTTTAAATGATTATTGATATCATTGGATTAATATCTACCATATTTGTTACTACTTTCTATTTGTTGTCCTTGATCTCTTTTCTTATTTTTGTTTTCCACTCTTTTTCTTCCTTTTTTGGTTTTAATTAAACATTTTATATGATTCCATTTTCTCTCTTTCCGAGCATATCAGCTATACTTCTTTTTAAATTTTTTTAATGGTTGCCCTAGAATTTGTAATATAATTTACAACTAATCTACACTCACTTTCAAATAACACTGTACCATTTCATGGGTAGTATGAGTACCTTATCCTATATAATAAAAGAGTAATATGAAAATTATCCCCTCGACCGGGAATTCGACTGGAGTTCAACCAGGGGGTGGACCCAGCCCACCAACCACCTGGGGCCCCTTCTCCCAGCTGGCCTGCTGGCCAGACCCCACCCATGCATGAATTTGTGCACTGAATCTCTAGTAATAACATAATAATCCGAATCTCTTCTTCCCATCCCTTGAATCATTGCTGTCATTTCCTTATATGTATGTAAATATATACATAAAATATATACATAAATATATATAATTAAATACATTGTTACTATTATTTTGAACAAAATGTTAGTTAGATCAATTAAAAGTTAAAAAAATAAAAAATTATTTTATCTTCACTTAATCCTTCTTAATTGTTCTTCCTTTATTTATGTTGATCCAAGTTTCTATCCTAGATAATTTCCCTTCTCTCTAAAGAACTTCTTTCAATATTTCTTACATAGTAGGTCTCCTGGAAACAAAGTTCCTCAATTTTTGTTTGTCTAAGAAAGTCTATTTTTCCTTCTCTTTAGAAGGATAATTTTTCAGATTACAGAATTTCATGTTGGTGGTTTTTTTCTCACCACTTAAAATATTTCACTTCACTTTCTTCTCACTTGCATGGTTTTGAGGAGCAGTCCAAAGAAATTCCTATTTCTGTTCTTCTATAGGTAAGGTGTTTTTTCCTCTGCTTTCTGTTGAATTTGTTCTTAATTTTTGACTATCTATAATTTGAAATGATATGTCTAGGTGTAGGTGTGGGGTTTTTTTCTCTTCTTTATTTTGCATTTATGCTGCTTGGTGTTTTCTGAGCTTACTGGGTCTGTGATTTGGTGTCTGACTAATTTGAGGGAATTCTCAGTTATTATTGTTTCAAATATTTCTTTTATTCCTTTCTTGATTTCTTCTCTCTGAAAATCCCATTATGCATATGTCATACCTTTTTTAAAAATATATATTTATTGATTTTTTACAGAGAGGGAGGGAGAGGAATAGAGAGTTAGAAACATCGATGAGAGAGAAACATCGATCAGCTGCCTCCTGCACACCTCCTACTGGGGATGTGCACGCAACCAAGGTACATGCCCTTAACCAGAATTGAACCTGGGACCTTTCAGTCCAAAGGCCGATGCTCTATCCAGTGAGCCAAACCAGTTAGGGCCATATGTCATACCTTTTGTAGTTGTCTCATAGTCCTTGAATATTCTGTTCTCTGTTTTTTTCAGTCTTCATTTTCTTTACCTTTAAGTTTCAGAAGATTCTACTGACATACCCTTTAGCTCAGAGATTTTTTTCCTCAGCCGTGTCTAGTCTATTGATAAGACCACCAAAGGCATTCTTCATGTCTGTTACAGGGTTTTATGTCTCTTGCATATATTTTGTTTTGTTCCTAAGGATTTCCATCTCTCTGCTTACCTTGCCCATCTGTTCTTGCATGCTGTTTCCTTTAACCACTAGAGTCCTTAATTTATTTATCATAGTTGTTTAAAATTCCTTGTCTGATGTTCCTGCCATGTCTGGTTCTATATTTGTTCTGTCTCTTCAAATTATGTTTCTTTGCCCTTTTTGTATGCCTTGTAATTTTTTTCTTGATAGTCAGACATGATGTGCTGTGTTAAAGTAACTGATGTAAACACGTCTTTAAAAGATTCAGGTGCCACTTAACACCAGGGATATGTTCTGAGAAATGCATCATTAGGCGATTTCATCATTGCGCAAACATCATTAACAAAAGTTTAACAACTTATACACCTCCTGATTACACGGGAGAGACCCAGGAAAACTGAGTAGCTTGACGAAACAGCTGAAGCCACCACCTTAAATATCATCTGCAGCTGAAAACAAATGGAGATGGGGTGAGGGGAGTCTGTTATGGGAGGTAACCAGAAAAAGCATGATAAACAAGGGTAAGGTTGTTATGCAGATTGAATTCTCTGCCTTCTGCATCAATAAAAATTTCTAGAAATAAGGGCATCCCCCTTTCCTAGTACAGGGAGGTAGACACTGTCTTTTACAAAAGGTTAATTTCTACTTGGTATTGAGGGCTTCTCCCATGTCTGCTGTTTCTTAAAATTCACCAGCCTAAAATAATCCTTATGCCAAAGAGACATATTTTGGGATGACACAATATGTTCCCCTATAGCTGCTAGGCTACAAACCTGTACATCATGTTACTGCACTGAACACTGAAGACAATTGTTACACTATGGTAAATATTTGTATAATGCATGGCGCTATGTTAAGACAGCTACTAGGCGATGGGACTTTTTCAGCTCCATCATAATCTTATGGGACCATTGTATATGCGGTCTGTCATTGACCGACTGTTATTCCGCTCATGGCTGTAATGTGGTGAGATGGATCGGGGCGGGAGGGGAAGGGAAGCATTCTATAATCCTGCCATGGCCTTTTAGTGAGCCTATCTGTGCCTCTGGACGGTAAACTCCACAAGTGTTTCTCTGCTTCAATCTCACTCCTTAGGCGGGGCAGGGTGGCTAGA
The DNA here is from genome assembly GCF_014108235.1 of Myotis myotis. Taxonomy (NCBI): domain Eukaryota; kingdom Metazoa; phylum Chordata; class Mammalia; order Chiroptera; family Vespertilionidae; genus Myotis; species Myotis myotis. The sequence continues at coordinate 50,140,428 of NW_023416401.1, forward strand.
GTAGGCTGGAGTTGAGCATTTACCTTCTCCCCAGGTTAGTTAGGTTAGGCTCTGTTAACTCCCTGAGGTTAGGCCTTGTTAAAAAGAACAAGAGTATCTAGCTTATTCCAAAATGGTTCCCTTTCCCCCTCCTACTGCCAGAAGTATGGGGGAGGGGGGTAGTTTCCCCCTGTATTTACAAAGGTAACCTGGTTGAGCTCCTAGAGGTAATCTCCCGGGGTCCCCCAGGAGTTTTTAACTCTCAGACTTGTCCACACTGAGCCACCAGCAATAGGTTAATTACTGTTCAGGTTTTCCTATCCGGGCAAGGAAGAGATATTGTTTCTGCTTGCAGGGACAAGGAAACCTAGAGGAGAGCAGTGAAAGAACATTCTCTAACCCACTTAGTACACCTGTTTCTCAATCCAAATGTGCTTTTCTTTTCATAACTTTTATCCTAATTTTTAAAAGTAATACATAGCTGTATACAACTTTGGAAAAATCAGAAAATATATTTAAAAAACTCTGTAATCCCTTTCTTTACCCAGAGATCACTACTGCTAATGTTCCTTTATATTTTGTTTCTGATGTTCTCCTATGTATCATATTTTCTCCATGTCACTTAAAACCCTTATGCATAGCATACTCAATGGCAGCAGCATCATACATTGTTTAGATTTTCTATACTTCTATTAACTGTCCCCTTGTTTGGGAACTTTAGGTTTGTTTTGTATTTTTGGGGCAAATGTGTTTGATAACATTTGATTATTTCCTTTGGTTGGTGTCCTAAAAGTAGAGTTGCTGGGTTAAAGGGCATATAGGCATTTGAAAGGATCTTAATACTACTAATTTATTTCTAGAAAGTTTATGCCTGTGTCCCTTCCACATGTTAGTGTTGATTTACCTTTGTATTACAGCTGCCCAACCTGTGGGTAGACAGTTCTTTGTGGAGTAACAGGCCAACAATCAGTGTCCTGCCATATAGGGGATATGGAACTCATGGTCCTATCATTTTTGTTATGATACAAAGGTGTCGCTAAGCCCACAATAACAGCACCCCTCCTCTTTTATTCAAATGCTTTACTTTTTCCACTGCTGCTAGAGAAGGTTAGTGAACACAAGACCAAGAAAATCTCAGAGAGAAGAAAGCATTGCCAGAAACCAGTTCCCCACTTTTTTCCCTAAATAAACCCAATCCACAACAGGAAGGAAATGGGAAAGGAGGAGAGGAAATGAACCAAACTGGTTCCTAGCTGCTCGCATTTCCTCCCAACAAATCATGTAATATGAACTGCCAAGGCAGATACTTAATATCAACAGAGTCATCATTTTATGAACCAGGAAACTGGGTGCCATTAGTGGGAATGTTGGCCAGCTCAGTGCCTAGGCTGATTCTCGAAGCCACTTCTAGACAAGTCACTGTTTGCAGGGCCCACAGATGCCACTGGGTGACCTGGGAAAACCTCTCTGGTGGACACCTCGTTCCTAATCCCTTTGTTTCATTAAGATTTTACTATAATATTTTACTGGAATACATTTTAGATTTGTGAACAGGTGTACCCACAAACCAGCTTATTAAATAAAACATTATAAATAGAATTTTGCTTATTCATTGTTACATTCTCTCCTTCTTTCACACCCCATACTCAGAAATAACAATTATTCAGAATTTAGTGTTCATCATTCCCAAGTATTTCTTTATACTTTGCTACATATTTCTGCATTTCTAAGCAAAATATAGCATTGCTTTTCATATATATACTAGAGGCCCGATGCACAAAATCACGCAAGGGGCTTGGCCCTTGCAGCCCTGGCTTGGTCCAGACAGACACCCAGAAGGATGTCCGGAAGGTTGTTTGGCTGTCTGGTCTAATTAGCATATTACGCTTTTATTATTATAGATATATAATTTAAAACTTTTGTAAGGATACTGCGTGCTTCTTTCTGAACCTTGTTTTGTTTCCCATCATGCCCATGAAACTTATTCATGCTGAACAAGTAGCTCAAGTTCAATAATTTTTGCTGCTATTTAATATTCCTTTGTGTGTATACCATTTATTTATTGATAATTTTTAATGATAAATATTTAGGCGGTTTCTTGTTTTTCATTATTGAAAACAATGATGCTACAGAGTCTTGTACATAACCTTTGGGTTTCTATACAGCCATGGTCAAAAGGTCTGCACAGCACTAACTTTTCTAGGTATTGCCCATTTGCTCTCCGAGAGAGCTGTGTCTTTGAGCTCCCATTGCCCCACAGCCCCATCAACTCAACAGCGCCAGACTTAGAGTTCTATTCATCTGATGGGTTTAGCTTGCAATCCCCTAATTACTAGTGAGTTCTGGTGGTTTTGCATGTGTTTATTGGCCTTTGTTACTGCTTCTGTGAACCCATTCATGTTCATATTGTTTGCCCCATTTTTGAATGAACAAATCTGGCAGAATGAGCATCATGGTCAACCCCCAAAGGGGCAAAGCCATCACCAAGGGGTAGCATTGGTAGAAAAGGATGACTTGTCTGGATGGTGATAATTGGCTGTTGTTTAACTATCAGCAGATGGAACCACAGTGCTCCCCACTCCTCCTCGCAGGTGCGGGCCCAAGGAAATCTCCCAAATCATTGAATTTTAGGAATGACTCTTCAGAACCATGTCAGTCTAGCTCAGGGGTGGGCAAACTTTTTGACTGGAGGGCCACAATGGGTTCTTAAACTGGACCGGAGGGCTGGAACAAAAGCATGGATGGAGTGTTTGTGTGAACTAATATAAATTCAAAGTAAACATCATTACATAAAAGGGTACGGTCTTTTTTTTTTTTAGTTTTATTCATTTCAAACAGGCCGGATCCGGCCCATGGGCCATAGTTTGCCCACGGCTGTTCTAGCTCCACCAATGAATCAGTCCAGGGCTCTTTACTACAACATCAGAAACTAGCTCCAGTTAATTTAAACCAAAATGGAATTTATGGAAAGGGTGCCAACAATATTGCGAGGGTTTCATAACCAGGACTTCTGAAACAGGAAGGATGTCCCCAAAGCATTTCACAGAACTGACCTGATGAAGACACCATCCTCAACCCAGACACTGGACATCGTCATTGACTTTGGCATTGGGGACCACGTGGGTGACTTTGACAAGAGTGGGTTCACTTTTAATGGGAACAAACAGCTGATCTGAGTGAGTCCAGGAGAGAATGGGAGAAAAGGAAGTGGAAGCTGCTCTGATGAAAGAAGTCCCTATATAAGGGGAAGCAGAGAAATGAAACTGGCTCTGGCAGGGGTGGTATGGGGGAAATGGGTCAAGAAGGTTTCTTAAGATGGGAAATATGACAGCATGTTTGTATGCTCATGGGAAGGATCCAGAGCCAGAAAGAGAACGGTTAGTCATAGGAGCAGTTTTGGAGTAGGTGGGAGGGGTGGGAGGACAGGCCACTAGAGTAATGGAGTGAAGCTGAAGCTGATGGGAACAGTCTCAAGGAGGCTGGTAGATTGGGGAGTTAGGGCACAGCAGTTCTTTTCTGATTCCTTCCATTTTCTGGGTGAAATAAGATTAATTGCCAATAATCAGAAAGGGGGGGGGGGTAGGATGCTAAAGGAGTGAGAACAAGAGAGAAACAGATATAACTTAAATCAAAATCCAAAGGTCCCCCCCCCAATATTCCTGATTATTTGTATCCTATGATAAAAATCAAATGAAAAAAAATATTTAAAAGGTTCACTGTGTACAACAGTGAGAGAGTTTATTGTACATTAGCTTATCTTTGGAATGAATTACTACAAGACCACTATAAAAACAGCCACTCTATCAGAGAACACCACAATCTATTTACCTTTCTCCAGAAACAATTGTGACCGAGTAGCTAACATCTGCTTTCCAAGACCCGAAGTCCAAATTGTAATATTTATTCTGACTAACCTTCAGAGAATGAGAAAGGAATCTTTTAGAGCCAAGGGAACATTTTAACCAATGGTAACACACACACACACCGTGACAAGCACTGCATTTGAGAGAAAAAGACACAAAGCCAGAAGCAGCCAGTTTTGCTTTTCTAGAACTGGAAACGGTCTGCTTATAATGCGAGAATCAGAATAACCTTCTGTGGATGTGTAAACAGCAAAGATGATTCTGCCTGACGCAGAACCCCTGATGCCAGGCGCAGTGGGTGTTTCAAAACGAATGTTTTGAAACTTACCGCCTACACTTGCCACCTCCCTGCACCGGCTGGATTTCAACACTGGTCTAGTGGTGCAATGTTGATATTCCCCTGGCAGAAACTCCTTCCCAGAGGCCATGGGATGGGGCAGGCTTCCGGGTAGCAGCTTCCCTGCATAAGGATTTGATAGCATGCAACCTACACATAAATTTGATTTGAATATTTATTTTCAGCACAAAATTCTGCCAAGCCATAAATTTTCTCTTTGGCCCTTTCCCCAGCATCACGCTGCTTCTGCAAGCACCAAGGAGAGTGTGGCTTTGACTATCAATGATCTGTTCAATTTCATTTAAAATGATTATTGACCCTCCCCACCCACCCCTTTCAGGGGTGATCTAATTTCTTTGGAGATCTGTGCCTTAGATGCGGGTTAATTTGTTGATTGAGTTAGAGCACTGTCAGAACATCAGAAGGTCTTGGTTTGGCTCTAACCCATATCTCCCGGTGAAATACTGGCTGTAATGAAGTTACATTGGTTGAAAAAATAAGAGCTGGTGAGTCACAGCCAGAATGTGACACTGATGACAGTCAGTCATTGAAGGGGGGCGCACATTGGTCTCTGCACTGCAGAGCCCATGGAGCAGGCCTGGGAGTGGGAACATTGGTGACTTCTAAACAGAGGCCGCTTCTTCTGGGAGCTTTGATGCAACAAGTAACGGGCTGAGAGGCGCTCTCCAGTCCCCAGGACTGGAGTCTCCATGTGACTCTCCGTGACTCAGCTGTCTTGGCCTCTTTGGGCATGCTCCAGGCAGTGCATGTTTTGCCGGCCCAGGCTCCCAGTCCAAATGCAGACGGCTTATCAGCCAAGCAGATGGACAGAGCAGCTGCCCCTGTCCCCGGAAACGGAGTTTCCCCTCCTCAGCGGGGAAGGATTTCCTGCGAGGACACCGCGTGTAAAGTGCTTGCGGCTGCACGGCATTGAGGATATGAGTGATCACAGCAAAGCTCACCCAAGCTGCTGGGACTTGATATAAATAACTCTGCATTGGCAGCAGGTGGGAAGACAGCCAAGAAGCAATGGATACGAGAACAAACAAGCAGGCCTCGGGGAGGCCGGCCCGGCCAGGCCAAACCACAGTGGCAACAGGCTTGACAGTGGTCGTGGGCCACTGTGCCAGCAACATGGCTTTAATCCTTGTGAGTGACATTAGAAAAGACTATACTACATGCAACCAGAGCATCAACCTAAAGGGGCACAATTAGCAAGCATGTGAATTTGCCTGGTTTGATGTTTAAATATTAAGCAGCCAGTCAGGAGTTGTACATTGGATAAAGCACTATGCTCGAGGAATAACAAATAGCCAGGAGACAGTTACAGCACCCCCTCTCCACCTCCCACAAACAGAGCTTACAACTATAGGGGGATGCGTGGGAGCTGAAGGAAAACCTGGATTTATTCTAGCAGTGTTGTATACTATCCCCCCAACTAACGCTGTATAAAAGAGACTTTGTTATTGCATTGTTGGGCTCATCTATAATAATAAAAGTGTAATATGCTAATTAGACCAGACGACCTTCCGAATGAAGCTGGGGCTGCGAGGGAAGCCTGGGTCCCGGGTGCCAGAGGGAAGCTGGTGCTGGCAGCCAGGGGGAAGGAAGGCCTACTCTTGCATGAATTTTGTGCATCAGGCCTCTAGTGTTAAATAAGGAGAAAAAAATAGTGAGATGATCCCAGAGTGGGAAAATTGGGGAACAAGCAAATATGGAAAGCAGCATGGCCTTGAGTTTGACCACCAAGGTCAGCACTGTAATGATTAGTCTAAGCCACTGGCCACAGCCCAGTAGATGGGGAGCAGAAGTGGGGACTCTTGCATTAGGACCCCAGCCCTCAGTAAAAGCAATTCAAGTCCTCTCTAGATAAAAGCATCCCTACCTTAGGCTCTCAGGACTCCCAGAAGTTAAGATCAACCAATACATTCTGAATCAAGGGCATGAAAAAACAAACAAACATGCTAATAGGCCACCATGAGTGAGAATCAGTAGAAACTATGAATCACCGAATTCACCCCCATCCTCTAGATAGTAAAATGATCAGACTCAAAAATATATAAGTATTTTAGAACTGTAAATTTTTAAAAAACACATACTTTTATGAGTGGGTAAAATAGCGAATTAGGTATAGTTGAAAAGATCATTTTATTTAGTCCTTGAACAAATATTCATTGAATATTTACCACAAGTCAACTACAGCTCTAGGCTGGCACAATGTAGCCGGGAACAAAACAGACAAAAGTCCCTGCCGGCACATAGGTTACAAAACAGATTATAAGAAGTAATAAAATGCATAGCATAATATCTTGAAAACCATAAATCAGGGAAGAGGTATAAGTAGAGCTGTATTTTAAGTAGGAAAAACAGAAAAGGCTTCATTGAGAAGTTAACATTTGGGCACAGATCTGAAGGAGTGGAGAAGCAACCCATGAAAATATTGGGGGAAAAGCATTTGGGGCAAAGGGAACAATAAGTACAGTAGCCGGGAGGAGGGAATACAATTGATAAATTTGATTGCCTGGCAAAGAAGCCATGTGGGTGGAAAGGTGGGAGTATAAAGGTAATGGGGGCATGTCCTGGGGGTCTTGCAGGATAATAAGGGATAATGCCAGGCAGCAATCACACTTTAAAGGCCCATCTAAAGTTAGTGGTTATAAATTTCAAATTGAATTTATTATAAAATGTGCCTTCTCAGCGATTGGTACAGCTCCTTCATCCCGGCTTGTCTGGCCTTTCTTCTCTTGTGCCTGGAGTCCTCTCCTCCCCTAGTCCTTCATCTTTGATGTTTTTCCTGCCCCTTCTGTCAGATTTATTTGCACCTCATCCCTGTGTCTACCTCACTCTGCACTTATAGAACTAACATTGTATCCTGGTTTCTGTTTTATGCCTTCATTCAGGAGCTCCTTAAGGACAGCGATGAGCCACAGTCATCCTATCTAATAAAAGACAAAGATGCTAATTGACCGTACCTTCACTAGAACCATCAGCCAATTAGAGCAATATGCAAATTAACTGACAACAAAGATGGCGGCTAATTTGCATACTGCAGGCAGGGCAGGCCAGCGGGAGCCGCCATCTGGGCTCCCACGTGCGGCCCCGCCGCCAGCCAGGACCCCCCATGTGCGGCCCTGGGCGGGCGGGGCTTGGCAGCATGATGGCCTGAGGAAGCCCTATTCTTGCAGGAATCTTCCTGCAACGGGCCTCTAGTTGAGCATAATGCTCCATCCATTGAACTAAGCTCCGTAAATCCCACCAGATCATTGCAGGGAAAAGCTAACTGGTGACTGTTTGCAATAAGATTCTTTTGGCACTGTGACCAGATTTGGTTTGTCTTTAATTCAAGCACACTGCTGAATGTGCAATCAATATTTTAGTAATTAGTATAAATAGTTCTTGGTATAAATCAAAGTTGTTATTACTGCCTTAAGCTTTGGCTTTGGTAGCACATCCTTTCTTGGAGACCATGCTACTTTTCTGTGTCAGCTGCCTCAGTGGGCTCCCAGCACCATTCTCCTATGAAGCTGCACATTGGGGTGAGCTGGTTAAGGAGGGCAGACACCGCCTTCAGTTTGAGTAAATCTTCAGTATTTCTCTCACCAATGGGAGAATCAGGCCTCCATGCCTAAATGCAGGATTCTAGCCAGAAGGCTGTGATGTTTTGTCCAGGCCACCATGACCTCTTACACAAAACTCTCCAAGGAATTATCAGGGCCTAAGGTCACTCAACTTGAAGAAAGCCCTTGAACACTAACTGTGTGGCAGAGGTGTCCCGTCTAAACGTCAGGGGACTGGCCTTTTGCACCCCTGTCTTTGTACCCTAGTGGCCATCCAGTCACAGGCAAGGCAGATGCCGTGCCCCAGGCCAGCCCTCCAGGGAATCAGCTCTAAGCAGTTGGGGAACAGGAGTACTGGCCAGGTAAAGGGCACCTGGGTGGGCACCCACAGCCACCAATGAATGCTCCCAGGAGATTCAAGCTAGAACAAGATGGCTTACCTGACAAAGATGAAGCAAACACAAAATCTAGATCTTTCTTCTTTTCCCATGAGGATCTAGGCCAACCGTGGGCAAACTACGGCCCGTTTGAAATGAATAAAACTAAAAAAAAAAAAAAAGACCGTACCCTTTTATGTAATGATGTTTACTTTGAATTTATATTAGTTCACACAAACACTCCATCCATGCTTTTGTTCCGGCCCTCCGGTCCAATTTAAGAACCCATTGTGGCCCTCGAGTCAAAAAGTTTTCCCACCCCTGATCTAGGCTCAGTAGCAAACCAAGACAGAGGGTTCTTCAGGAAGTAGTGCCTGATGGTGAAGAAATTCATATGTAGCCCAAAATTTTCATGAAAGTTCTACCAAATGGCTTAGCCTTATCTGAATTATCCACAGCATGGCAATACATATATTTTTCCATATTCACCAACGGGTCGTCCCACCTCTGAGTTCTCCGGCATCTCTCTGCCAATCTCACAGCCTCCCTCTGTGTTAGGAGAGAGTCCTACTATTCAGCCCAAGTCCCTATAATCACTGTCATTTCCACCCATGGCGATTCCAACTTCCTAAATGGTCTGAGTGAACAAGAAAATCTAGATGTAGTCATGCCAAGAGAGTCTCCAGAGGAGAACACCTGGCCTCAGAGGCCAGCACCCCAGAGGTGACCCTTTCTTCATTTTTTAATTACAGAGAACTGTCATGTGATTCGACACAGAAGGCTTTGATTTGACTTCTTATAATCAGGAGAGAATATCCTGCTCACCTCTCAATTTTATCTCAACACTGCATCTGCTATTGCTGTCCTTCGTTTTTAGTCCAGCACAGACATTATAAAAGATGGCTTACTAACTACTCTTTTAAAGGCAAATTCAACTTAAAGACAAGTCTAAAGCTCTGCTGTCTGCCTCCCTTCCTGTTCTAAACAATATTCATGTGCCTCTTGGTTTTTTGTGAACTGGACCAGTGGATACCCCACTGGACTTGAATCCCCATGAAGGTCACGATGAGAAACCTGTATATTCCACTCTGTTCTTGCCTGTGGTTCCAAACAAATTAAAAACCAAAAACAAAGATTCTAATAAGAGATAAAAACAAAAACCTAATTTACCAAAAGAACTAGTCATTTACCCCCTGAAGGGATGAATAGCTCAGGCCTTGTTCTGAATCAGGGCACCGAATTAAAAAAACACATGTGTTAAATGTATATTTAAGCCTTACCTCAGACAGATGACTAATGGGTGTTATGTTGTGTTTTGTGTTTTGTTAAACTCACAGAGATAATTATTTATTCAATAAAATATAAACAGTTATCATAGCATAATTGAACACTGAGGGTAGCATTTTTCTCTCCCCGCCCCTTCCCAGCTGCACTTCACACAGCCAAGTAGCAGACAACATGATTATTGGTTTGCTTCTACATCTTTGTGACAATTTATGGAGAGACGATCCGCGGGCCTCTTCTTTAACAGATCTCCTGCAGGTGCCTCTTGTAAATTCTATCCTGACCTGAACCCTTTATTTCTAACTGATTCATTTTCTCCAGAAAAGGGGGCTGTTTGCCAAGCTTATTATTTGGGAAGGGGAGATCATCCAGCTATAAGTCCTCTTCTTTTTCATTTATGAGCTTTTCGGGGCTAGGAAAAGTTTGGAACCACCAAGAGATCCACTGGGCATCTGTCCAGTGGTCTGAGGATAACCTGGATGCTGAGTGCATTTCAAGATCCAGAAATATTGGGAATAGATGGGATCTGGTTAACCACAGAGAACAACCTGCTCATCCTGCAGGTAAGCTAATGAGAGGGGTATTTCCACACCTGAGAGCTAGTTAGTAGTTAAAGCTAGTTAGTAAAAGAGCTATGTCTAAATCCAGACCAGTGGTCACTGCCCCCTGGGGCTCTTGACCCCTGTCCCCACCCTGCATTGTGGCAGTTTCCCAGTCAGCTCCGTGGGTCTCTCCTGACTTTCAGAAGGTACCACTCTTCGGGAGTTACTGAATTTCTGCACAGCATCCTGGGATATGTGACTCCAAATAACCTCTAGTTGGAATATATCTCATAAATCACTCCAGTTTATCAAAATATTGTTCAGGAAGCATGAAAATATTCTCAAGATGTGTTTGGTGCACATCTTGAGAATACAGTAGTCCTCTGTTATCTACAGAAATACATTCCAAGACCCCCACTGGATGCCTGAAACCGTGGATAGTCCCAAAACCTATCCATAGATTCACTATTTCCCCTATACATACATACCTATGATAAAGTTTAAGTTATAAATTACTCACAGTAAGAAATTAACAACAATAACTAATAATAAAATAGAACAACTAAAACAATATACTGTAATGTTATGTAAATGTGATCTCTTTCTCAAAATATCTTATTGCTCTGTACTCACCTTTCTTCTTCTTGTGATGATGTGAGACGATAAAATGACAAGCCTCGTCCCGAATCTGTGTAACTAGCCCTCACTTGCAGTAAATGGCTTGGTGTCACTTGTTTTAGGGGACACCAAGTCTTCGTACAGGCTCAAGTCTTCGTACAGGCTCCGTGCTTCCTGGTGCAACCACTGCCATAAATCAGATGTGTTTTCTTCAGTCTTCCAGCTAGACATTTAACGCATCTTCCATCTTAACTAGCTAAGCACTTACCATGCACTGTGGCCATAATTTTTGCAGGTTGAGGTACGACAGCAAAACTAGCAGAAATTTCTTGTACCTTCTTCACAATTTCAGGAATAGAAGATTTGTTCTTACTGGTAGATCCCAGCAACCTCAGCATACGATTCTTTCCTTTCCTTATTAAGTCTAGAGCTTTCACCTTTCTACGTAAAGGAAGCACCTTATGGCTTCTCGGCGGAGTATCTGAACGGCCAGAATCACTCCTCTTGGGCTTTGGGCCACTGTTAAGCAAATAAGGGTGACTTGAACCCAAGCACTGAGATCCCACATCAGTCCATCTGGTCCCTGAGTGGGTTACTAAGCGGAGATCAGGACAAATGGATGAACCACATCCGGGTGGGACAGAGCAGACCACGTGAGATTTCATTCCCCTTCGCAGAAGAGCCTGCCATTTAAAACTTACAAATTGCTGAATTTTGGAATTTTCCATTTACTATTTTCAGACCGTGGCTGACCCTGGGTCACTGAAACCGTGGAAAGTGAAACCACGGATAAAGCCCTTCTGAGAACCCCTGTTAGCAGGTAGCAAGAGTTCAGCTATATTTGTGCTTCTGTGTAGCCCCTCCGTTTCCTGGACAGGCAGTGGAGCTGTGAGGGAGGGAGAGGTGAGCAGTCCCAAGGTTTCAACCCCCCTGGGTCGCGGCTCTTTGGAAGGCATGGCAGAAACTGCTGCCGTTCTTGGAAGCCTATCGCCAGAGGCCTCAGTGCCTTCTGTTCTCACTCACACGGGCCTTCCTCAGCTGCATTTGATCGCTCCAGACATTGAAGGGCTGCCCTGAGCCTGCAGAAATTCCTTGGCTCAGCAGCGCCTCTGACTCATCCTTAGGGAGATACCAGGGGCAAAGAGGCGGATGCGCAGGACACAAGGGACTTTGTCCCAGGGAGGAAGGTGGGGGGAATGCAGGACACGCAAGGACACAAGACGCTGTGGTCAGATGTTCTGTCGGTAATCCTCCCCGTTTGCTTCTGCTGCTCCCTCCATTCCTGATGTTTTCAGAGGAGTGCTTGTTCTGGTTGGAAACGACCAGGGCTCTGAAAATGGCCCCTCTGCCATCCACCAGTGGGGGATAAACGATGCCCTGGAGGTTTAAATCATCATTAATGAGGACACTTTTTTACTGGATATGCTATTTTTCTTTTGTAAAAGGGACAAAGGACTATTGGCTGGCTGGCTATTTAAGTTTATGAAAACATACAGTGTAGGTTCCTAATGCTTTTCTATTATTTTCAGTAACAATTATAAATTAAATAAAAGGTAAAGCTTGAGGCTTTTTCTCCCTGAAGATGAAATATGGGTTGCATCCAGGAGCTCTCAAAAATTGGTAAAATAGCGTATCTCACTCCCCCACCTTCTGGGGGACAGAGGGCTGTCCCACACCTGAGGCAGGAAAACGGTGGCTGCAAAGAAGACAAAAAAGTTGCTGGAACCTATCAACTCTAGGCTTCAGTTTGTATGAAAAGTGGAAAACACGTGCTGAGGTACAAGCAGACTCTGAAGACGATCAGGCAACGCGAACCTGGTCATCGCCTGGTCATCCTCGCCAACACCTGTCCGGCTTGAGGAACTCTGAAATTGAGTAGTAGGCCAATACCATTGAGTTGGGCACCGGGTCTGGAAAATCCTACCAAGGATGCTCACTGGCCGCCATTGACCCGGGTGATTCTGATATCATCAGGAGCATGCCAGAACAGACTGGTGAGAAGAAAGTCAAGCAATATTTTCTTTAATAAAACTGGCCAGAGCTTGTTTTAAACACTGGTTTTAAAAAGTAAGAAATATTACTTTGAACATTATCAAATAAGAGAAAGGGTGTACCTTGGTGTTGTCTTCTGAGCTACTCATCGTTAAAGCAGTTTTCTCAGGCAAAATGCCCTGATCAACAGTATCCTCACAACCAATAACCACACAAGTGAAATGAAGCACCTGCAGGCTACACCTGTTAAAGATCTGTTAGGCCAGGATGTCAAGGAAGAGAATATTCCTCCACCCCTCACGCCCCCATGGTCCTTCTTGCTATAACCATTGCTTACAAAAAGGGTGCCATGTTTTTATGTTTTTGTGACCCTATTTCTGAAATTGAGGCACAGTTTTGCCACCTGCAGGAATAAATATAAGGACATAGATACCTACTGTCTTGGTTTGGATTTGCTCTCTCCCAAGAGCAGAGCCTGAGTAAAGAGCTAGGGGCAGATACTCGCATTAGAAAGTGTATTTATCTCCTAGGATTGCTGCAACAATTTCCACAAACTGGGTGACTTAAAAGAACAGAAATACATTTTATCACAGTTTTAGAGGCCGGAAGTCCAGAATCAAGATTGTAGGGGAAAACCCTTCCTTGACTCTCCCTGGCTTCTGGCAGTTGCCCAAATTCTGGGCGTCCCCTGGCTTATAACTACATCCCTCTGATCTCTGCTTCCAGCGTCACTCGCCTCTTCTGTGTGTTTCGGTGTGTCCTCCTCTGTCTCTTAGAAGGAGGCTCGGCTCTCATTGGATTTAAGGCTCAGCTGGACCCGGTATGACCTCATCTCGATCCTTATCTTAATACATTTTGAGGTTTGGGTGGACATAAAATTTGGGGGGAATATCATTCAACCCAGCACAGGGCTGGAGGCTCCTTTCATGTCCCCAATTCTGGAGTTACCTATGTTGACAGAGGGACTAACCTGAAAGGGCAGGGAGAGTGGATGTCATGCCAGGGAATGAAGACCATAGCTGGTGCTCAAAGTACCTCCTTCACACTCCTATGGCTGAAATTTCCCCATGAACAATGCCTAAGCAGTTTGACTCAACTTTCAGGACTCGGTTCTCTGAGACTCTCCAAGAGTTTATTTCTTCAGCTGTGATTCTCAAGGGGACAGGACACTTAGAATCACATGGGTATGGGCATCTTTACAAAGAACACTAGCTCCAGGAATTCTGCAAGGGTGGGGGGTGGCTAGGAAAGTACCTGATTATGCTCTGATTACTTTTTCATATTCTAAAGACATCTTGATATTCAATGTTCAAATCTTGTGATTGTTGTTGGATCATAAATGATTAGAGGCAAATAGGGGTAGTTGAGTGAATTAGAAATTGGGGGTGAGAGGGCTTTAGTCCCAGTTCTGCCTCTAAGGGCAGCTGCAGACACCACCATGAGTAATGTAGTTCAACTCTCAGCATCTCAGTTTTCCCATCTCTAAAATGGGAATGATTCCACCCTTACCTTCTGTCACAGGTTGGTGTGAGACATATTTAGAGCAGAAGTGTGGGCGGGGACAGAGCAGGGGCTGTCTTTTAGAAATCATTCCTGCACATTCTGAGGGCAGTGCCATGACAAATAAGGATGTTGGAATGAGGAGGGCACTGCCCAGGAAATCGGGCTCTGATTCAAATGAGACATCTGAAGTCTCCAGGGCCCAACCATTCTGAAGATGCCAAACAAAGAAACAGTACAGTCTGAATAGTCAGCGGTGCCCCTGGGTACAAGGCAGGGCCTGAGAGACGCCGTGCCAGGAGCTGACTTTTCACTGCAGAGGCTTCATTTGCAGGAGCCCAGGATGGCGGCCAAGGCCATTTGACCTCACAGCCAGGCCCTGAGGATGCTAGAAGGGGTCTTAGGAATTACTCAGGAAGCAGGAGAGAAAGTCATTTTTGTCCAGATCCCAAAGGTAAATAGTGGCTGAAAGGGGACAAGAACCCCACTTCCAGTGGCAGGGAGGAAAGCGTGTAGAGGAAGGGAAGGCCAGAAGGAAGCCTGCATTGCTGCCCTTGAGAGCTGGCCTTGAGACTAGAAGGATGGAGCTGGACCCTGATATCCGTGTCCCTTCCCAGGTTAAAGGGGTTACAGCTTGAGTGGGAGAAAATCACCTTGGGATGTCAGTTTTTAATTTTGTTTAAGTCCTGTATTATGATGGTGAGGTCATGGTGGCAGAAGGGGATGCTCCTGAGATCTAACCCCCAGCCTTGAGGCCAGTGAATTGTCTAGTTAAAGGTTGTGGGTTAAAAGTAGATAGTGGTGCAGTCTGACTCATGCAGGAATACGGAAAGGGGGGCATTGTCTGTAGAGAATTTTAAAACCCTAGTAAAACCATCTAGAAGTTGGCCTGTCTTTGATTTTCACCATGCACTGGCAATTCTGAAGAAGTTAGTGATACAATATTACTCCCTGAATAATCTTATTGGTACAAATTTGGACCAACTGTGGTTACCGTTGAGTTTAATCTTATACACTTAAGCCTAAATTAGCACATTCTTCTTGTTTATGCTTTCATAAATACTGTATTCCATGTAGAAGTTCTTTGGCTCTCAGCCCACAAAGACTCAACTACAATCTTTTGTTTCCAAATAGTGCATGAGAGGAAACAGTGGGAACGATCGGAGACAGAGGCACAAACTTCAGTGACCTTAAATCTGTTGCTCAATGGAACCATATGAAAGGATTTGCAAACTGTCAGAATCCACCTTGAACAAGGTGCTGATCTTTTCCTTGAAGATCAGTGCAAAGAAATTGTGGAGAGGGCTGTTACTTCCTAAAAAAACAACAGCGAGAAAGTGGACAGTTACATAGAAAAGAGAATCAAATTCAAAGAGGAAATGCAAACCTAAGGTGCTGGTCTCAGGTTGCCAGGTGAGATTGAAAGGGCTGTGTTGGAAGCCTGAGTCACTTTCACCAGGAGTTGCACAAGGAACAGTGGTTTGAGTAAGGCCCTATTTGCTGTCATTCAGTCAATTCTCTAATTTTTGCAGAAGAAACACTTGAGATCCAAATACAGTAGAAATTTGTGATAAGTTTCCTGGTGATTTTGTGTGTGTGTGTGAGAGAGAGAGAGAAAATTTCAACTGTGGGGACATTGGAAAGCTGCTAGAATTGACCGTGAAGAAACAAAGACATGGACTGTGCTGCTGTTTCCGGAATTTGCTGACCAGGAGTTGATCTGGGTCTCTGCCTAATGTAGCTGTGTGCTTAAGATTCCCCTAACTACTCATATGTCTCATGTTGCAGGTGAAAGAAAGCTTCAGAAATTAAAGCGGATGAAAAATATTTCTCAACCAACTCAGACGAATTGGCAAATCTGGCTACGCTGCCTACTGCATGTGAATATTCAAGAAAGATCAATTTTGATGAAATCAACAAATTTGCAGAAGACTCAACAACACAAAACTGTCATGTTCTGTTACCATCATGTAGGCAAAAAGTTTTCCCCTTTTCTTAAAAAAAAAAAAGACACTTGAAAGTACTTATTTTTCCCTTTTTTGGCAATGACCTGCTTATTTACTCATTTATTCATTTATTTATTTAACTACCATTATATAGTCAAAGTGTAACCAAAGAAAAATCTCATTGTTTGCATTTCTTGCCCTGCTGTTATTTCTTTAATTACATGATTATGACTAAAACCAACGTGGTTGTATGGTAGGGGAGTTGTTGAAAATAATCCACTCCAGGTGTGAACTACCTGAGCCACCTTGAGCAGGCATAGCATTCGAGCAGTTTCTGCCCTCACTTGTATGCAGCGAATAATAATGATGCATAATTTTACAATTATAACAGCACCACGCCACCAACACTGACACATTTCTGTGGCTCCTTTATCACACAGCAGACACTTGCTCTCTGCTTCTCTTCTTGGCGGATCAAATGGAGAGTTTTCGGAATCCTCTTGAATGCACCTTGATTCTGGGGAAATGTCAGCTTCTACCCTTAGGTTTTCTTGTTTCAATCCACGACCAGCAGAGGCAGGACTGTGAAATGAGGGTGATTTATCTTTGGCCTTCCAGCCTTCCTTCCGCTCTCCTCTCCTTCAGGAATTTAATTCCACTGCCTCCCACCCTCTGTTCCCCAGGCTCCTTCTCAAATCCTCACCCACTGCAAGTCTGCCATGATACAGTGGAGGAAGCAAGAGTCTTGGGGGTAAAGTTGACCTAGTTTTGATAATCCTGGCTCTGCCACCTACTGGATGTATGACCCTGGGCAATTTATTCTCTGAACATTGATGTTTTTTAATCTGTAAAATGGGAATAGGAGCAGATTATGAAAATTGTGTGAGTAAACACATGTAGAGGACTTAGTATCATGTCTGCCCTATGGGCACCAAGACTCTGGACTCGAGGGATAGATGTTGGAATGACAGAATTTTAGGCATTAGCTAACAGTGAAGTTGGGAGGAATTTTAAGAGTGATCAGTTGCCTCTTTTGAAAGACCTCCTCTGTACTGTCTTAAAGAATTTAACAATCAGTAGATGGCTTTGGCCCTCCCAAGAAGGACCCACTTTAAGGTCTGATCAGTTTTATCTCAGTGCCCA
Organism: Myotis myotis; assembly: GCF_014108235.1. Classification (NCBI taxonomy): domain Eukaryota; kingdom Metazoa; phylum Chordata; class Mammalia; order Chiroptera; family Vespertilionidae; genus Myotis; species Myotis myotis. Next base: position 50,157,566 of record NW_023416401.1, read on the forward strand.
CTCTCAATCCATTGCAGTGAGAAGGACTGTGGGGCTTTGTCCCTGCTGCATGAGAAGGAAAGCTGAGACCGATTAGTAATCCTGCATAAATATACGTTTGGCTTGTTTGGATTCAGATCCTGCTTCCCTTGAGCCAGGTCATCATTTGAGAGGAGGGGCCAGGCCAAATCTTAAAGAGCTGCTTGGCAACCCTAACAGTTGGCAAAGAGGGAGGAAATTGGTAAACAATGTTTTAAAAACATGTTAAATGCCAAGCATCCTGTATTTCATTTCTAATGTTTATTCATGGATATTTGCTGCTATTTTTCAGGAATTCCGGTAGCAAGTACTCAATTATTCCAAATCTCCACCTGTGACTGAGAAGGTACTTCTGAAATATATTCATGCTTCCAACAGGGTGAAGGGAAAGGTGTCCTTTGGGGTAATTTCAGGGACATCAGAAGACCCCTGCCTTCCAAAACACTCCTACCACCTTCTTGGTGGCAGGTAAATGAGGGCAAATCCTGTCTAAAGGTAGAGCAGCTTACAAATAAATGTCTGTTCACTTAGAGCTATCGATAATCAATTTTTTTCCTGAGATCAAGTCTTGCTAGAGGAGGAAAGGGAAGAAATTGGGAGCCTGCAACTTTGATGAGAGAGGGAAGAAAGCTAATAAAAGAAGAAATCGAAGGCACCCAATATCAACTTTGCCTATTTCCCAACGCCCGTGAGATGGCTCAGAACGTGCAGCCCGCCACTGAGGCTTTAGCGCCCAGGTTATTTGAGGGACATCAGTACACTTGGCTTTGTCTTTTTGGGTCCTTCCTCAGAGCCATTCAGCTGGCAAGTTGGAGGGCAGCGGGGAGCCTCATGCTCCCTCCCCACCATGCATACACCAATAGCCAACATTGAACGGGGGGGAAGGCAGAGATGGCGGGGTTTGTGCCAGCTGTACCTATGGCAAAAACCTGCACCCGGGTGTTTAACAGCTTCGCTTTGGTGACTCGTGTGTAATAACTGTGTCGCTCTCTAGTGTTTATAAGCCCCTTTCCTCCGATGTTCTCAGAAGAGCAGCAGGAAGAGAAGGAGTTATTTATGGAGGACCTGCTAGGTGCCAAGCTCCTTGCGAGGAAGTTTCATGTTTCCCTTCCAAGCCTCATCACAGCACCACAAGGAAATACCATTTTTTCCAACTCACGGTTGAGGATCAGGAGGGTGTCATGAAGCCAGTGTTGAGTAGGACCTTTGTCACTTAGAAAAGGCAAACTCTTCTATCGCCAATACAAAGGGGAAACCTCTTTCAAGGTGCATAGTGTGGTGCCTGGAGAGCCCTTCTCAGACTCATTGCTCTTCAGTCCTTTTTGTTTTTGTCCTGATGTCCATCTATCCTCCCAAGTTCAAACACTGACAGTGATCCTGATGGGAGAAGTGGGCTCAGGTCCTTTCTTCTGTCCAACTGGACAGGCACTTAATCCTGTCAGTCAGGCCATCTCATCCTTCTCAGCTGGTCACTCTCTGAGTGTTGTAGTGTACAGGGTGTTAATGGGCACAAAGTGGTCATTTTTTTGTGGTCATTTGTTCAGTTTAGCCAGCACCAGATGGCATCCACCGATGAGATGCTGACAGCGTCTTCTCTGCCCACCCCAGCCACCTCCATGCTGGGCACCAGGCTATCTTAATACGGGTGCCTCCTACATCCAGCCCCATAGTCCTGAGCACCTCCTTTCATTTGTCTCCAACTGACTCTATGGTTTGGTTGTGTGTTGATCCTGAGCCCTTCAAGGGAAGGAGGGAGGAACTTGATCATGAATGAGGCTGTTAATGAGGCAAGCAGTCGGAGGTTCTGTCTAATCTGAAAATTAAGTCAAACATTAAGGATAAGTAAGGCCAGAGCAATTTAGGCCTGCCTTGTTGAGATCCTCATTCATTCCCAGACTGCTCCCTTTAACTGCCGAAGCTCAGAGTGAAGAGCCAGCAACCTGGGCCCAGCCTTCAGTGGGGCTCCACCTAGCGGGACTGTCTTCACATGCAAGCGTTATGCTGCCAATGGAGTTCCTTTGCGTAAGGGGCCTGGCATTTGCTTCTTATTTTAGGCGCTGTGTCAACAAGATGGTCGGGCATTTCCTAAATCCAAATAAGCCGAGTTAAGATGTCATGGATTTAAACAGGGCGTATGTTAACTGAGTGGGGCTGTCTCCAAGCCTCATAGCTGGAATTCCATTTACCCTTTGAGAGAGCAAAGTGGATGTTACACTCACTGGGCGGAGTCCTGGCAGCTGGGAGAGAAGCAGGGAAGGAGAGGAAAGAACAAGGCAAACATCCTGGAAATTTCCGTCAGAGTTCAGGCATGGGCAGATTAAATGAATGTCAACCTCCAGAAAACAGAGGCAGACAGATGACCTGCAACCCCAGGAAGCTGGCTCTTAGCCACCGAGAGAGGAAAATCCCCATTTCTTTTCTACCCAGGCAGACCAGGGTGGTATAAAATCCTAAAGGTTTCAGTCCTTCCCACATCACCTGCTGCTCAGTGTGACCCGAACACAAATGATTTCAATCCTTTCATCTTTTTTGTTTAGAGCAGCCGTGGGCAAACTACGGCCCGCGGGCCGGATCCGACCCCTTTGAAATGAATAAAACTAAAAAAAAAAAGACCGTACCCTTTTATGTAATGATGTTTACTTTGAATTTATATTAGTTCACACAAACACTCCATCCATGCTTTTGTTCCGGCCCTCCGGTCCAGTTTAAGAACCCATTGTGGCCCTCGAGTCAAAAAGTTTGCCCACCCCTGGTTTAGAGACAGCATGCCATAATTTTATAAGATTAGAGTTTCAGGGAACTAAAAACTGCTCAGATAAACACCCACCACCCATCAAGTTCTTTTAAAAAAAAATTTTTTTTTATTGACTTCAGAGAGGAAGGGAGAGGGAGAGAGATAGAGAAACATCAATGATGAGAGAGAATCATTGTTTGGCTGCCCCCTGCATGCCCCACACTGGGGATCAAGCTGTAATCCGGGCATGTGTCCTGACTGGGAATTGAACCACGACCTCCTGGTTCATGCTCAACCACTGAGCCACGCTGGCTGGGCTGGAAGTTCTTTGGTAGGAATAGTGAATTGAATAAACTGCTTCCGACTGGTGGCTTTAAACAATGGAAATGTATTCTCTCCCAGTTCTGGAGGCTAGAGGGCCAAGATCACGATGTCAGCAGGGCCTTGCTCCCACTGAAATCTGTAGGGGACAGTCCTTCCTGTCTCCTCCAGCTTCTGGTGTTGCCGGCCATGCCTGGCATTCCTTAGCTGTGGACACATCCCTCCAGTGTCTCCCTCCAGCACTCCACGGTGCTGTCCTTGTGTCTCTGCATTGTCCGCCCTCCGTGCGTGCCTGTGTCTTCACGTGGACTCCACTCTGTGTGCCGCTTCTGCTCTTCTCACAGGACCCCAGTCAGAGTGGATGAGGGCCCCCCCGCCTCCAGGATGACTTCATCGTACTGAGCTCTTGATTGCACCTGCAAAGATCCTATTTCCAGATAAGGTCACCTTCACAGGTACTACGGGTGAGGGGTTCAACATATCTTCTGGGAGACACGGTCAAGCCACAAGGAAGAAGGAGGGACTCAGGCAGAAAAGCACAAGACCAACTAGTTTCAAGGTGCAGGAGAGAATCCGGAAGCAGGGAGTCTCCAATGCCGCTGGTTGTTTTCCTGAGCCCCCACATTCTCATCCATCCACACCCCTGTTATATGAGGCTATGAGGGCAACACCACACAAGACCAAGATACCGTCCACTGACCATTGCTTTGATAGGATTTGAAATATATTTTAAAGACATGCTATTTCCTTAGAAAGGCAATAACGGCTCATTAATTATTTGAGACATCTTTTAGTTTATATTTGTCACTAACTTACTGCCCTTTATTTTTAGCTGGCACAAAAGAAATTAATATGACCCATTTAACACTGAGCATTTCCATTAAAAGGAGAGTCAACCTGAAATACGTAGAAACTTTCCTCTCAGTCACGTTATCTAGGATTCCTTCTTATTTATTCAGTGTATAATTTAATAGGTCCTATTGCATTAAAGCTTATCACAGTCATTTCTTACATATTATTTTTACAATCTGCGTTGCCTTCTCACTGGTAACACATGCATGTAGGTAACTCAGGTACTGACCTTATAGGAACTACTTTATCCCTCCTTTCAAACAGATGTAATAATGATACCTGTCACTGACTATCTTCTATGTTCCAGACACTATGCTAATTGATTCATATGCATTATTTTCTTTCCTTTTTTAAAATATATTTTTATTGATTTCAGAGAGGAAGGAGAGGGAGAGACAGAAACATCAATGATGAGAGAGAATCATTGATCAGTTGCCTCCTGCACACCCCCTACTGGGGATTGGGCCAACAACCCAGGCACGTGCCCTTGACTGGAATCGAACCCAGGACCCTTTAGTTTGCAGGTCGACACACTCTTCACTGAGCAAAACCAGCTAGGGCCATTATTTCTTTAATTATTAAATAAGCATGCTGTAATTACTATTATTCCAATTTTACAGTTGAAGGAGCTGAGACATGGATATTCAATATCTTGTCCCAAATCACATAGCTCTTTATTGGTAGAGCTGTAATTTAGATTCAGGTTTATGATTCTAAATAAAGCTCATACTGGACTATCTTCGTAACACTTTCCACAGTAATCTTGGCAATTTTTCCTTGACCAATCTAGTTCTTTTTTGTCTTCCCAACCTTTGATTCATAAGAAAAGGATCCGGTTTGGTGCACAGATCAATACCTAATGGTCCAAATCCATTTCAATGTTCCCAAATGTTGCTTTTGGCCACTAGGTGGAGACATGCCTATTTTATCTCCTCACAGTGGTTCTCAACCTTCCTAATGCCGCGACCCTTTACTTTAATACAGTTCCTCATGATGTGGTGACCCTCAACCATAAAATTATTTTCGTTGCTACTTCATAACTGTAATTTTGCTACTGTTATGAATCGTAATGTAAATATCTGATATGCTATATGTGTTTTCCAATGGTCACGACCCACAGGTTGAGAACCACTGCCTCAAAAGATCTTGAACTTTTACCAAATGCAGTCTTCACTCTTCAAACCTCCAAAATCCAAATGGTTATAGAAAGAGAACCAGATTACTAATGAGTCAAAACACACAGAACTGAGCCTATAGACTACCCTGTTCATCACAGTGCTCTTCTAGGCTTTATTAAAAGTGAAACAAACAACAATAACAAAAAACTCCCACAGTGATTCTAGAATTGGTTGAAGCAACAATGCATGTATATACATTGCATTGTTTAGAGACAGCATGCCATAATTTTATAAGATTAGACACTATAGGCTTAGCAACTACATGAATGTATTTTTGAACCATAAAGAATTACATCTAATGAACAACATAAACTGATGAACAAAAACAGATCCAGAGACAGAGAAGCATCGATCAGACTGTCAAACCTCAGAGAGAAGGTAGGGGAGGGTGGGGGTAAGGGGGAGAGATCAACCAAAGGACTTGTATGCATGCATATAAGCCTAACCAATGGACACAGACACCAGGGGGTGGGAGGGCATGAGTGGTGGGCTGGGGGGGGGGGGCAATGGGGGTTAAGGACACATATGCAATACCTTAATCAATAAAGAAGAAAAAGAATTACATCAATAAAAATTATGTATCTAATGAAGGTGAAGATATGAATTGCACGTAGTCTTCAGAAACTGTATAACTGGATGTCTACAGGTAGATGGAGTATAGTTTCTCTGTGAGTGTGTGATTGACCTTATTGGACAATGTGGTAGGCCATGTGCAAATCATGGTGAATATAACATAGACAGATGAGATCTACCCTAGGGGCTATACGTGTGTGTGTGTGTGTGTGTGTGTGTGTGTGTGTGTGTGAGTGTGCACATATGGGTGTCTATATATGTGTGAGTAGATGTGTGCACATGTGTATAAAGCTGATCCTCATAATTCATGGATTTCATTTTGCAAATTTGCAGACTCACTAACATTTATTTGTAACCCAAAATCAATACTTGTGGTACTTTTGTGGTCATTTGCTGAGATGCATAGTCAAAAATTTGACTCCCTTGGCATGATGTTCCCAGCTAAGGGTGAAGAAGGCAGTGCTCTGCCTTCTAGCTTCAGCTTTCCTACTGTAAGCAAGTGTCCTTTTCATCATCTATTCAGTGCCACGATTTTTGCAGATTTGTGCTTTGTGTTGTATCATTGGTTAAAATGATATTGCTCAGCATAGTGCTGAAGTGCTGTCTAGAGTTCCAGCTCAAGGAGGCTGCAATATGCCTCCCTGGAACACATTGTTAGATCAGTTCCCTTCAGGCATGAGTTACAGAGCTGCTGTTGTGAGTTCAATGTAATCTATACTAATAAGAGGACAATATGCTAATTAGACCGGGTCGACCAGCCATCTTCTGGACATCTGACTTCCTTCTGGACAAAGCCATGGTGGTGGGGACTGAGGCAGAGGCAGTTAGGGGCGATCAAGCCAGCAGGGGAGAGCAGTTAGGGGTGAGATCAGGCGGGCAGGGGGTTGGGGGTGATCAGGCCAGCAGGGGAGGGCAGTTGGGAGTGACCAGGCCAGCAGGAGAGGGCAGTTGGGGGTGAGAGATCAGGCTGGCAGGGGAGGAAAGTTGGGGGTGACCAGGCTGGCAGGAGAGGGCAGTTGGAGGTGACCAGGCTGGCAGGGGAGGGCCGTTGGGGGCAGTAGGCAGGCAGACAGGTGAGTGGTTAGGAGCCACTGGTCCTAGATTGCGAGAGGGATGTCCCCTGAGGGGTCCCAGATTGGAGAGGGTACAGGCTGGGCTAAGGAACACTCTTCCCGTGCACAAATTTCATGCGCCAGGCCTCTAGATAATTAATAATATACCTTAACATAAGGTGTCATGCAGCAAGGTTATGTCTTGCTAATGAAAGAAAATGTGGCTAAATGCTTGAAGGATATAGGGATGACCCTGTATTTTCCCAACGAGCAAACGTTTCAGAATTCACCAATCAGTATTCACGGTGACTGTATACACCTAACTATTGTGAAAAACAAAAGTGATTACACACACACACACACACACCCACACACACACACACATACACACACACACACACACATACACACACACACATACACACACATACACACACACATATACACACACACATACACACACACATACACACACACATACACACACACACATACACACACACATACACACACACACATACACACACACATACACACACACATACACACACACACATACACACACACACACATACACACACACACACAGTTATGTGGAGTATTAATAGAATTCCATGTAATGCTGATAAGGAGTGGCATCTGCAAAATCAGTACAGCTGCTCAGCGAGCTCTCATATGAGCAGTGTGCACACTGGGAGGAGGAACTTAGGGATTAAGGGAACTACACTAGGTGAAAACAAGTTGTTGGATTTGGAGAGGACTTCTGATTTGTAGACCAAATGGCCTGATATTTGCATCTTTCATCTAAGGCAGGGAGGTATGGAGAAGAAAGAGAGGGAAGATGGGAAACCTCAAGGGTCCCTACAATTGAAATGGGGATGGAGGAGTTGGGGAGAGCTGACTTGCTGATCCCATGAGCTTACAGAGAAAGAGCAGGTCTTGACTAATCATGTCCCACTAGGCTCCAGAGATGACTAGTTGAATGGAAAAGTTTTCCTCTTATTTTTTCATACTCTCTTCTGTGTTCCTGCCCTTCCCAGCATTAAATTGCTGCTTATGGCTTCAAAAGTATTTCTAGCCTTGTTTAGAGGGAAGGGGAGCAAGAAAGCTGTACAGCTGGGCTCCTTCCTGCAGTGCCCAAGTGGGAGAAAGAAGCCTGGGGAAACACAGATGATAGTAGCCAGCCAATCCCTGGGACCCGCTGAAAAGAGAGCCCCACCATGCACGCATTATCCTAAGACGATGCCCACGTGCACATGCTCCTTGAGTGACTTCTCTATGGCCAACCGTCCAAGAGGAGCCTGGACCTTTAAGAAGGGTGTCAGGAAGTTCTAAAAAAAACCCAAAAGAACGGCAGCGGTCAGGGCTGTGAGAACTGCGGTGGCCACCCAGAGGGCCTTGCTGATCTCTGGGAGCCAACCAACAAGGAAGACACCTCACAGGCCTGAGGGAGAGGGCCGTGTAAATACCAGCCGGAAGGACTCCAGAACCACGCAGACAGGCTCAGAAATACTCAGAACTGCTCAATAATGCTTTTGTTTCCGTATCACTGAAAACGATCTTTCTACTCAGAAGTGTAAAATAAAAATAAGCTTAGAGATGTGAAACCCAGAGCGGGAGGAGCCCTACAGCTTTAACACCCCCGTGCAGGAGATGGGAGACCAGACGTGCTCCAGGCTGGGGTCTGAAGAACCAGAGCAATGAGAGGGAAATGACAGATCTGGTGTCCTTGAGGAGAAGGGGAGAGGTAGGATCTGGGACGTATAGACAAGTGTTAATTCCTGGCTAAAGGTTAGAATCTGCCTAAGCAGTCATTTTTCAATCCTAGGCATAAGCCCTAAGATCAAAAGTGGTGCCAAACGAACCACATTTTCCTGTTTTAGAGGATCTCTACTTGATTAGCAAATCAGAGGGAGTCCAGACAGCTCATGGATGTGGAGGATATTTCTGGGAGTCTTTTCCTTTAAGATGGAACTCTTTAAAAGTTTTGCCAAAACCGGTTTGGCTCAGTGGATAGAGCGTTGGCCTGCGGACTGAAAGGTCCCAGGTTCGATTCCGGTCAAGGGCATGTACCTGGGTTGTGGGCATATCCCCAGCTGGAGATGTGCAGGAGGCAGCTGATCGATGTTTCTCTCTCATCGATGTTTCTAACTCTCTCTCTCCCTTCCTCTCTGTAAAAAATCAATAAAATATATTAAAAAAAAAGTTTTGCTCAGACACCTCGAATTTGCTAAAAGATCACAGCTGAAGATTCCTGATGGGGGTTTGACATTACACCAGGTGCTCGCCTGGCTCACTGAGTTATTATCCTTCATCTTATGCAGGAAGGTGCCAGCATGCTTTATGAATTTAAATTAGTACTCAGAAATATGAGCGGTGTGGCGATGAAGAGATTTGGGCAGAAGTGGTTGTGGAGCCCTAACAATTACAGCTGAGAAAATATACTGAGATGGCCTGAACATCAATTTTGAAATAACCTTCCAACTTGACATTTTTGGAATTTCATATTATCCAGCATCAAAAAGGGAAGAAAGATGGCTCTAGTGGGCAAGTGTATCTCTCAGTATATTGACAGGCCAACGTCAGGGGGGAAAGGTGGTGTGTACTGGACACAGGAGAAAGAAGCCAGCAGGTGTCGGTGCTGGCTGACCTCGGCAGTAAAGGCAAATTCTGGGCCAGAGTTTCCTTGTCCATGTCCTAATCCCTGGAACATGTAAATATAGCACCTCACACGTCAGAGGGGACTTTGCAGATGTGATTAAGGATCTGGAGATGGGGAGATCATCCTGACTTCCAGCTGGTCTCAAGGTCATGACAAAGGTCCTTACAAGTAAAAGAGAGAAAGCAGGGCAGTCAGAGAATGAGACGGGGCAACAGAAGCTGAGGTGGGGATGATGAGGTTGCTGTTTTTGAAGATGAAGGAGGGCTGAGAGTCAAGGGATTGGGCAGCTTCTGGAAGCTGGAAAAGGCAGAGACATTCTCCCGGGGGAACTGCCAACACCTTGATGCTAGCACAGAGAGACCTGTTTCAGATGTCTCACCTGAACTGTGAGAGAATCCATTTGTGTTTTAAGCAGCTAAGTTTGTGGTCATTTGTTACATCAGCAATGGGAAACAGATACACTTGTTTTTAACCAGACGACTGCTTGAAGTTTTTATGAGAAAATAGAGGGTATTTTTCATATCCCTTAGAAATAGAAAATATTACTCTGGGAAGGCAACACAAAGCCCAATTAACAAAAACAATATAGGATGTAGGTCTCTCCCAACTAAATGGAATCCTTGTCCTATTTTTGCAGCCAGGGAGTATGAAGGGGGAGCCCTGCCCTGCCCTGTCCACGCACCAGCCAAAGCAGCACCCCACGTGGACACCCCTACTTTCACCCATTGTGCCATGCTTGAGCAATTAGTAAAATTAGTTCGCAGTAATTATATCATTTCTCTACTCGACCCCTTTAACATGGTGTAAACATTTATGCAGATGGAGAATATTGTCAATAATCAAGTATTTATATAACATCTGCTAACCAACATTAGTTGGTTAGAGTGTTGTTCCAATACACCAAGGTTGCGAGTTTGATCCCTGGTTAGGGCGCATACAAGAAGCAACCAACAGATGCATAAATAAGTGAAACAACAAATCGATGATCCATCTGTCTCTCCCCCATTCCTTTCTCTAAAATCAATAAATAAAAATGTTTAAAAAAAAAGCATTTCCAAGGTCAACTACTTCACATTTGCATAGGTTACACATAAATCGAGGATCAGTTAGGATCAGGACAGAACACTCTGAGGGTGATTATGGAGAGGGATCTCTTATTCCTGGGAAGGCTTCTACATTATTCTGAGTGGTACAGGGCACAACAGGAAGACATGACCTCAAAATAAGGTGACATTTATAGGTACCAAGGGTAAGGACTTCAACATGTTTTGGGGGAAATAATTAACCCACAACACCTCCCACAGGCCGCATGTCTGGGGGAAATCTTCCTTCAACAATGATTGAGGTACAGAGTGCCTGAATGAGAGACTGGGAGCTCCAGCTAAGATTTGGCCCTGAAGTCCTTGAAATCCTGGGGGGAAAAGTTACCCACCAAATTCCAAAGCTTCAGTGGTCCTCCACTGTGCTGACTTCCAGCCAGCAGAGGTTCTCAACCCTTTCACAGGGGTCGCCTAAGACCATCGGAAAACACATATATAATGACATATTGTTTTTGTGATTAATCACTATGCTTTAATTATGTTCAATTTGTAACAATGAAATTGGGGGTCACCACAACATGAGGAACTGTATTAAAGGGTCGTGGCATTAGGAAGGTTGAGAACCACTGATAGAGGCTATAAATCACCTTTGGGAGCAGCTGATTCTTTTGCTTTGGGGAAAATATGCTGATTGTCCTTTTGTTTATGCAAAGTAAAGCAAATGTCCTATTCTGCAGTAAAGTGGCTCAAGATAAAGGGACTTCTATAATAATATACAAATCTGTCTTTATTAATCTGCAGAGTGTTCCTGGGGGAAGCAGTTGGGCCTGGATTCTGGGTAGGACAAGAATGGTGTCAAGTGCATTCCCTCGCTTCGGTGGGGATGGGAGAAGTGGGTGGGGCTTGGGTGGTGCAATTTGGATGGAGGCTGAAGGCAGAGGAGAAGGTACCCTGAAGCTGGAGCTAGCTGTATGGACTTGCAATAGGTGATTATAAAAATTCTCAGGAATTTTGCAAGTTGGTTGCTAAACACAGCCACCATTCAAAATTAAATAACTTACAATTAAATGCATTATATTAAACACAAAGTTAATACCTAGTAAATACTAAAACCCATCACTTTGTAATTATATTGCTACCATTATTATTTACATTCTTGAATCAAATGTGTCTGTTGGTGGAAATATTACAGAGGGTATGCTACTGTGCCTCTCTGCCCAATTCCCATTAGATGACATTGTATTTGGCAGCTTGAAATAAGCACGGTGGGAGTATTTACACCATGGGAAGTTCCAACACTCAGAATCAGCCTCCTCAGTTGTTAAACATCTACCAGCATGGGGGGCAGGGGAGATGGCAGTCTCTTTTGTCCTGGAGAAGGGGAATTAAGGAGCAAGCTAGTGTCTATGCATGGGCAAATCAAATGGGAGAGCCCAGCAGGTGACAAAGTGGCAAGAGGGGACATGTAGATAGAGTGCAGTTCAGCCCAGAGAGCTGACACCTCTAAGAATTTATAGACCATGTAAGCTCCCTGCTAGCAACTGAATACTGTGGACTCAACTCCATCCGAGGCCCCTGTCAGAAAAATGAATATGTAAACAGGGCTTGAGGGTTCTATAAAGAGTCTCAGAAGGGAACCTGACAAAGGACTGGGTTTCTGATCATTCCACAGGCAGGGGCTCCAACTCACGTCTTCAGAGAGACTGACCACCTCTTTGTTCCAGAAAGGCAACAACAGTCTTTCCTATGGTCTTTCTTAAGCCCCCCGACTCTCCAAGGTGGTGTTGTTTGTAGCATTTCCTAAAGTTGTTTGTCCACGAAATAGCTCAGGGTCACGGGTAAAGGCTCCATAATGACAAACTTTGGAAAGCTCTGAACTAGACACATGGGCCACATGGAAAGTAACCTGGCCAGCCAGGCATTTTCCAGCCCCGATCACAGTGATCCTTAAAGAGGAAATTTCCCACACATATTGTACTCACATGGAGCTTTCACTAGAGCCCTTCCTTTAAAATACTCAATGAGAAGAAATCTTTTTGCAATGATCTAATAAGGGAGAATAAACACCGGGATATCTGGTGTTTATGTCATCTCCATTGTGTGTACAGAAAGCATCAATGAGGGCCAACATTGTTAGGTTTAGCAAATAAAAATATAGGATGTCCGGTTAAATTTGCATTGCAGGTAAACAAGAAATAACTTTCAGTATCTGCATGCCCCATACAATATTTGAGACATACAAATACTACATATATATTTGTTGTTTGTAGTTTAGAGTCAGGACCTGACTGGCAATTGGCCCAAAGACCTCCAGAGACGCCCCTAGAAGCCATTCTAGCAAAACTAAGCCAGTACCCATGTCTACCAGCAATTCAAACAGTCAATGATTCTTTCCGGGTCTATTAGCTCAAACCTTCACAGAAGCCTCTATGCTTTATTGCAAAGGGCTGATCTTACAAACACTGTTCACTTGGCTTGTGAACGAACGGCTGCTGGGAAACAGGCCAGCGAGGGAGGGAGACTCCTGCCCAGGCGTCTCTCTTCCGCATCTTTCTCTCTGTTACCTGTAGCTGCCATATCTTCATTTTATTCTCAAGTTCCCAGGCTAATGAAAACCTATGATTCCATGCTCCAAAGATGGTGAATACTTCAAGCTGTATTTGTCTTGATGCTGGTTTATACAGGTATTTTGCTGACAGAGTTCTCTATTTATGCTCCATTTGGACCAATGCTGATTATTTACCATTAGTTTGTAGCATTCCTGAATGGACTGGGGGAAAATCACTTTGTTTGGGCCATGAAGGGAATTAGAAGCAATTGGAGCAACTCAATATTCTAAACTGACTGCACATAATTCTGGAAGTAGATAATCATCTGTGTGTATCTATAGATAGCTAACTTTTTTTTTTTTTTAAGAAAGCCATTTCCTGCAAGAGAAAAGAGAACAGTTGGCATTGTTCTAATTACAGTTTCAGTTTTCCCCAGAATGCAGGAATCTTCACGTTCTTTTCAAAACAGCATGAAGGAAGTTGAAATCTTCCTTTTAAAGAAAATACAACCTCATTTCAATGTCTAAAAATACCCCCCGTGCATAGGACCAATTGCTGCCCTACTTACAGCTTGGGTTTTAAGGATGTTGGCTGTAAACGTTTTCATTAAATAATAGGAGGGGGAAAAACATAGTTTAAGAGTGCAATTACCCAGAAGAAAATTTTATCTCACTAGTAACTTCTTTGGCGAGATCTAAAGCCTACAAAAGCCTTGCTTTTGGAAAACAAAGCAAACCAACCAAACTCTGCAACCTTAGAAACTATTGGTAACTGTTTTTAGAGTCAGTTTGTGGACAATGCCAAGTGCTGGCGAGGAGGGGAGTGTTGGTTCCCTCACATGTTGCCATCATAATCACGCACTGATCATGCAGTCCAGCAGCCCCACTTGTAGGTATTTACTCAAGGAAATAGAAAGCCATGTCTACATAAAAACCTGTATGAGAAGGTTGATTCAGATTCCCAAACTGGAAATATCCCAAATGCTGCTCACCTGGTGATGGGTAAACAAACTACAGTATTCCCTTGCAAGAGACTAGTATGCAGTAACATAAAGGAACGGACTATTGATGCACACAACAAGAGCACTGTGCTAAGTGAAAGAAGCCAGCTCGCAAGGCCACACGCTGTGTGAATCCCTTTACCGTGGAAAAGGCAAAGCTGCAGGGACAGAGAACAGGATCAGTGGTTGCCAGGGGTGGAGGGTGGGGGGAGGAGGTTGACTGTGAAGGAACAGGAGGAAACGACTGCACTGATGGAAATGGTCTATGTCCTGATTGTAGTGGTGGTTACCTGCCTCTGTGCCTGAGAATTCACAGAATTGTAGACCTGGAAAAGGTGAATTTTACTGCATGTAAATGATACCGACGCAATTAAACTGATTTTTGACTTCCTATGTATCATGCTGATGTTGAGTAAGCTTTCAGTAACACTCCTGGTACAGACAAGTGCAGGGAAGGTGCGCAGGTTCTTTGCTCTTCAAATAACTAGTGCAGAGTCTGTGCTACAGGTGTCTTTCTGTCTGAGCAGGACACAGAGGTACTCGGTTGACAGGCCCATGACTGACTGTAGGGCTCTGGGAGAACAGTGACCACCATCTGCCCCTCCTGGAAAATTACCTCCATCCCATGTCTGTTGTTCATCGCCCATGCCATTCATGGATGCCCGAACACGATGTGCCAAGAAACTGCTGGGTTTGTATCTGTTTGCTTGACTTTAAAGATCTCTCAACCATGTCATAACGGCTGTTTCATTACAACAAATGCTGTAATAAATATATAATCATTGACACAGATCCTGAAGCATGCAGCCAGCAGGATGCAATACTGGACAAACGCTCGTCAGCTCCCCTGAGGGGGGGCGTTGCTCCTCCTTCTGACATTGTACATGAACCTGCACTTGCTCCAGGAGCTACAAATGATAATCAGTATCATCTTATTCACAGAAGCTCTTTGAGGGCAAAAGACTGTATGCTTACGATAGAAAGTGTCTAATGCAAGTTTTAGGGCTCACTATTGAATTTGGGAAACTAAGTCTGGTTATAATAAAGAAAAGTTTGGAGTATTTTCAAAATATTCCCACATTGACTTTCTCTACCCACATCAGTTCAACATCATTTTGCTATAGCTGGGAACAGAAGAAAAGAGGGAGCAAGGTGTAGACTTGACCAGCTAGCCATTGTAACAGTGGGCAGGGACACACACCTGGGCTTTGGGTGCAACCTCCACATACTAGCTCTGTGCATTAACCTCTCTGACCCTAGTCACCTAGTGGATTTTCTGTGATGATTAAATGAGATAACATGCGTGTAAATCACTTTGCAGATTGCTTCAACAAATGATAGTGTTTGCCTGCGTGTTAACTAACTGATGAAAAGTGGGGCTCTCTTTTTATCTTGAGTGAACTTCACATTCCTGTCTTCTTCCTACGATAGGATCATCAGTGGTTGCTGTTACTGCTCCTTCCCCGTAGGCAGTCACAGTGGATTATCTACAACAGGAATTTAAGGCCAAGAGCAGAGGCTACTGTCGTGGTGAGCGGCTCTGGCTCAGTGACAAATGACAGCTCAGAGTGGAGCAAGTTTCCATGGGTGAACGTGCTGCCCAGAAGCTGGCTGCTGAGTCAATAAAACCTTCTAGAAAGGACACGGCAGTCCACAGAGCCGACAGTGGCTCTGGTCCCTGACACTGGCAGCCCCACTGTGAAAAGAGAATTTACTGTGGAACCATTTACTCTGAATAAATGTTACTGGTGCATAGCTCCTGAAACTTCATTTTTTAAATGAAAATTTATAATGTCTTTATTTTTTCAGTAATAGTACTAAATACAGAATGCTCTAAAAGCTTTAAATATGTATTTTTTCCCCCCATGGCTTCTGCATCATTGAAACAGAAAGACCCTAAAAACCTATACATTTTCATATCCAGAATAAAGAACTTTCAAAATGCAATAAGAAAATGAACCACCAATTTAAAAAAGAGCAAAATATTTGAACACACACTTCGCCAAATATGAGCTAAAGATGGCCAAATAAACATATAAAAATATGCCCAGGGCTTTGCAGATGCTGCTACCCCAGAGGCACCCGTGCCCAGCCATGGTGAACCCCACCATGTTCTTCGACATTGCCATCAAGTGGAGCCCTTGGCCGTGTCTCCTTCTACCTCTTTGCAGACAAAGTTCGAAACACAGCAGAAAGCTTTCATGTCTGAGCACTGGGGGAAAAGTGTTTGGTTATAAAGGTTCCTGCTTTCACAAAATATTGTGGGATTTATGTGCCAGAGTGGTGACTTCACAAGCCATAAGCAGCAAGGCAATCTATGGGGAGGAATTTGATGAGAATTTCATCCTGAAGCATATAGGTCCTGGCATCTTCTCCATGGCAAATGCTGGACCTAACACAAACAGTTGCCAGTTTCTCATCTGCACGGCCAAGACTGAGTGGTTGGAAGGCGAGCATGTGGTCTTTGGGCAGGTGAAAGAAAGCATGGATATTGTGACAGCCATAGAGCACTGGGCTCCAGGAATGGCAAGAGCAGCAAGAAGGTCACCATTGTTGACTGTGGACAACTCTAATAAATTTGACTTGTATTTTATCTTAACTACCAAACCATTTCTCTGTAGTTCAGGAGAGCACCCATCTGTTGGAATGTTCATTAATCTTCGTGTGCTCGCCTCAGTTCATTGGGTTCCATATTTTCCTTACCCCGTCTCCAAGTCTAGCTGAATTGAAGAGTTACGTTTATGATTATGAAATAAAAACTAAGTAACAACAAAAAAGGATGCTCAATCATGCACTGCAAATTAAAGTGAGATACTATACATCTGTTAGAATGGCTAAAATTAAACAACTTACAATACCAAGTGCTGACAAGGAAGTGGAATGACTGGATTTTTTATTCACTGCTGATGGGAATGCAAAATGGTACAGTCACTTTGGTAAACAATTTTGAAGTTTCTCTTAGAATTAAACATTTACCATATGACCCCACAACCTCACTCTTAAAAGAAATGAAAACTCATGCCACACCAGTTTTTATAGCAGCTTTATTTTTAATTACTCAAACTGGAAAGAATTCAAATGTTGGTGAACATATAAACTGTGGTACATCCTTACAATGGAATACTATGCAGCACTAAAAAGGAACTAACCATTGATGTACCCAACAACTTGGATGGATCTCAAGGGTATTATGCTGGAATAAGCCAACTCAAATGGCTACCAACTGAATGATTCCATTCATATGACATTCTGGAAAAGCCACAACTATAGGGACAGAGAATAAGTAGTTGTTGCCAGGGGTTGGGGATAGTAGGGAAGGGACTGACTACAAAACAAAACAGGGGAACTTTTGTGGTGATGGTGGTTACACAACGACTTATTTTTATTAAAACTTATAATAATGTACACCTAACAAGGGTGAATCTTACTGGATATAAATCATAAACGTAATAAACCTGATGAAAGAAATAATGCTTATTTTTCCACTGATATAGTATTTAGAAAAAACTCTTTTAAGAGTGTTAAATATGTATTTTCTTTTCATGGTTTCTTTGTCATTGAAATAAAAGCCAATAAATATGAATTTGCTTTTCCATTTTAGGCTCAGACGTTTTACTGCCTCTGCCTAAATTAAGGCAACTCGTAAGAGCTTGTTTCCTGGGCTACAGATGCCCATGAGAAATCAAGAGCCTGGGTCAGAGGGCTTTTACTGGGCTCTAATCCCCTCCCAAAAGGGCTTGGGCCTACAATGCCACTTTTTCTAAGCTGGTGGCCAATATATATTATCCTTCCTGAGCTGAGGAGGGTTGGGGGGGGGGGGGAGAAAATCAAGGATACTGATGTGGAAAAGTCGGTCCAGGGTTTTGTGCTTCTGTGCTCCCCTGCACCTGTGGACTTGGCTTCAGTGATATCACCTGACACGCTTGTGCCTGCTGCTTGTGCTTGCTGCTGGTCCCACCACAGCCCAATTTCAGGTCCCCTCCTCTGTAGTAGGTGCAAGGTAGTCTGTTCAAACACAGCTTGGGAGGGGAGGGAGTTGTCAGGAGGAATTCCACAGATAACCCTTTCCAAGCAGCCTTGTTTGGTGCCCTAGAGCAGAGCAACGTCCACCGTGTTTCCTAGTTCTCTGGGACATCCCTAGATTCCCAAGGCCTCTCTAGCTATCTGCTCTCCATTCTCAGGGATGCTCAGGGCCCAAGTGTCAAAAGCACCCTCAATAAAAATAATGACTCACCAATCGAATGTTAGGGCTTTAAATGCTTTATGCCTTCTCCACAGCTCCCAGAGCACCCCACAGCTCCCCAAAGAAGATGGCCAAGGGTAGTCATGTTCCCTCAGAGACTGTCAAAGAGCAAATATTCCAAAATTTTGCCTCTTCCATCAAAGACAGAACTTTTGCTGAAGCTCACCCTTTTGCTCAGCACCTAACAATATGGTTTGTCTATTGAATCAGCACAAAGGGTAAAAGGACATCCTTTACTTATGTAACAGGTTCCTCCACCCAAAATATCTCATTGATCTCCTCAACTTTACAAATACAGTTGCTTTATGCAGCAGTACTGTAGACCCAGTTCCCCAACCATGTACTTGGCTTTGGAAGGAATTTCAGTACTTAACATGAATGTGGTATCTCTCGGTTGTAGGAATGCACCGTACTCTGCACCACCAAGGAAGGAACCACTTATTACGGTTCCTCTCCTACTTAGGTGCACCCTCTTCCCTGCACCAATTTATTCTGAGCAATGCACCTGAGGTAGACAGATGGCAAAAAGGGCCCCATTCTTCCCCTCCTGTATGCATCCCTCTCACAATGTCACTGTGCAACTCTTCCATCAAGAGGTGGGGCTGTTTCCCAGCCCTTGAATCTGGGTGGCCCTGTGTCTTACTTTGGCCAAGAGAATGTGGCAGAGTGAGGCCTAGGCCTCAAAAGCCCTGACATGCTTTTGTTTGCTCTCTCAGAACCTCGCCACCACCATCAGCACATGGCCAGCCTAGCCCTCTGGGAGGATGAGGGTCCATCTGGAGAGGGCTCAGCCTGGCCCAGCCTACACCCATGCAGCCTGCAGACTGCACATGGGAGCAAGCCCAGCGGGGCTGACCCAGGCCTGGAGAACCAACCACGCTGAGCCAATGCAGACTTGTGAACTAAATAAATGGTAGTGTTTTAAGCCGCTAAGTTCTGGGTGGTTTGTTTCATAGCAAGAGCCCTCTCTGCCCCACCATAGGAAGGTCCCACTACAGCACATTCAAATTGCTCTTTGTGCATATAGGTACAGAGAAAATTTGATTTTTTTTCCTTTTTCTGGTATTTGTGTTAAATATGGGTAGGAACTATCAGGCTCCATTTCCCTTTCAACTCCATGTTTTACAAACATTTCTTATGAGATCAACAGCAGATATGTCATCAAGGCAAGCAAGTCGTGTTCTGTCCCAACTCAGTTGTCACGGGTCCCACCAATAAGACACAACATAGCCAACATTGAACACCAGAGCATACCACAGAGATCAGGAATAAGACAGATGGTTGTTTAACAAAGAGCCCTGTTTAAGCAAACCACGAAAGAACTCTCCTATGGTCAAATATTACATTTAATAATCTCTTTATCACATTCCCCCAAACAAGTTTTCATTGTTGTCTTCATTGCATTCTTTTTACATTTGTCACATACATCTCTATAATACACAGAGGCAGACTTACAATTGCTATACATTTCCTATCATGAATTGTCTTTGGGTCAATACAGAATTAGTCGGGGTCAGTGTGGGAAAGAATGCGAATACTACCTTTCTCTGAAAGTAGATTCTTAATTGTTTAGCACCCTTTTTGTAAGGAGCTCATCCTTTTGTTATCTCTGGGTAGGGAGAGTGTCAAAAATTATCATTAGTGCCTTTTCCTAGGAAGAAAAATGAAAGCACAGAAAGGTAAAGTAATATCAGTGGGATGATGACGTCACGGCGGAAACTTGGGTTTTTAGCTCAGCATCCTACTTTGTGAACTCTACTTTGTTTAATATATTCCATCTCAAAAGGTATAATGGTTTCTCCCATTTTATAACATCTCTTTGGATGAATGTTAACTAAAAGGGCAGAACAGACAGGAAATTCCCACCAACTGATCATCCTGGCAGTTTCTTCTTGCAATTTTTTCCACCCGCTAAGGAATCCCATAAATTATAAAGCCCCCCTCTGCTTCTCCATTAAAAGTCATAATTGACTGCTACCATTGCGGCATTTCCAAGAGAACTACAATCGATGGGAGAAACCCGTGATCAGTGGCCATTCCCTTTAGCCAGGCCATTAGAGTGTGGACAGTGACCACGGTTAGCACTCTGAAAACCTATCAGACCTGAAAAATTAATTTTAGGTACTTTAACTTTTCTCTAGTATTTGAGAACAAATACTCATTGACCACAACAGATGGAACAACCCAGGTAACTCCCTTCAGTCTGACTCACACTGTATGTTTCCTAACAAGAGGACTGATGCTAAGAGAATACTACCTGTATGATACAGTTTCCTCAATCCACCAGAGGAGGATTTGTTTTTTAATTGAAATGCACTGGAAAATAGCAGAGTGTCGTCCACTTCTGCGAGGCTAAGTTCTACTTAGGAAGAAAATAAGGCCTGTTGCCTAAATGCATTTATGCCACTCTGGTCTAGAGAAAGAAAATGCATATTAACTTTCAACTTGATGCTTGCTTTCTTGAGCTTCCCTAGCACCTTCTTTTCGCTCTGTGCAGGCTATCTCCGAGCCCTATTCAGTTCCACATATTTTCCCTGAGAGACATCAAGAATAAGAATGCAAAGCTGCAGTAGCCCGCATCTTTAGGGATTTACAGCAGGACCTGGCTGCCTCTGCTGGAAGGGGCAAATAAACTCCCCCCGGGGATGAACATGTGGGGAGGGTGCAGGGGAGGAGGATGCACACTACAACTCAGCTCTGCCTAACGATGGACAAAACATAAAAACATTCAGAGGAGAAAAGGAGTTTCCCCTTTTCCCTCTTTTAGAAAAACGGGAATTCAGAAATGTTCTCAAAAACGAAAAGTCCCTCCACTTGTTCCCTGAGCCTCCCTTCAGACTTCACATTTCTAACCTTTTCCCAAAAGTGCTTAGTACAGACCCCAACACTCCCCCCACCTCTCCAACCCTCACCCCAGGCATTTCCGAAACACAGGTAGGTACTGGTGAGAAGGGGCGCAACAGATAATACACAAAGACCATCACCCTTGAGAGAATTCAAGAAAAATCCTTAATAGTAAAAAAAAAAAAAAAAAAAAAAAAGTATGGGGGGGGGTGGAGGTGGGGGCTATCAAGAAAAATGTTATGAGATTAAGTGAAATACAAATACAAGAGGGGAAAAGCCCAGATCCAATACAACAGGGCCGCCATAAAAACATGTCCTAAAGAGACAGGCTACTGACGAAATGATAATGGGATTGGGCGGGAGGAGGGAGAGAGGAAAACCATAAAAGGGAGTAAAAAGTGGAGCAACCGAATTAGAGCAACGTGTACCTGAGTCATCAGCTGGTATGTGACTGCACGCCAATGGGTGGTGAAAACACATTTGCGTTTTTAAAAAGCCCCGATTCAACGAATAGCACGGTGGGTGGGAAATGTCAGGTAACTGGACGCAGATGTACCGCATGGAGCAGCGTGCAGGCCGATCCCGGGCCGTGCCCCGCCCCCAGCCCAGGTGCAGGTGCTCGTGGCCCACGCGGCCCGCACCTCCAGGCAGGTACGAGGTCCCTGTGGTGCCGATGGCCAGAGGGTGGGCTGCGGAGGGTGGGCTGACGGCCGGGAGGTCGCGGCTGATCCGGCGGCATCCCCGATCCGAGCAGCGCCGAGAGCCACAGCGGGCAGCGGGCGCTCAGCGCTGCGCCCCGGGCGCGCGGGCCTCGGCCTCTCCCTGCTCCTGCACCGGCCGC
The DNA here is from genome assembly GCF_014108235.1 of Myotis myotis. Taxonomy (NCBI): domain Eukaryota; kingdom Metazoa; phylum Chordata; class Mammalia; order Chiroptera; family Vespertilionidae; genus Myotis; species Myotis myotis. The sequence goes on from NW_023416401.1 coordinate 50,179,473, forward strand.
GAAGCCTTGTCGGGCTCCGGGGCGCTGCACGTGTCCGGGAAGCGCGGCCCGAGGCCCGCGAACGAGTCGCAGCACGGCGGGCTCTCCTCCTGCACCGGGTGACCCACCGGCTCCCCAGCGCCACCGCCCGGCCCCGCCGGGCCCTCCTGGGAGTTCTGACTGACGTAGACCACGATGATGTCCCCCTTGAAATTCATCACCTGCCCGCTGGAAATAAACGTGGAGTTACTGTTTCCAGTCACATTTCCTACAGGGGAGAGGAAGAGAGAACACGCAGAGGTGAGTCATCCATTCGTGGTGAGAACGGGGTCTTGTGAAAGGGAAGTTTCCCAATGAATGGAGGGGCGAGGGCGGCCTCTCCTCACCGACAGGTCTCCTACATGCACCGGGCACACCCAGGAGGTTTGTGGGTTTTTCAAAAATATATCTTATTGATTTTTTTTACAGAGAGGAAGGGAGAGGGATAGAGAGTTAGAAACATCGATGGGAGAGAAACATTGATCAGTTGCCTCCCGCACACTCCCTACTGGGGATGTGCCAGCAACCGAGGTACATGCCCTTGACCGGAATCGAACCTGAGACCCTTTAGTCTGCCGGCCGATGCTCTATCCACTGAGCCAAACCTGTTAGGGCCACCCAGGAGTTCTTTATCCGTCCTCTCAGCAGGCCTGACAGGCCCAGGAAGAAGGGAGAGAGACAGAAGGCAAGGGAACAAGAGAGAAGAGAAGGGTGAAGACAAGGGGAGATAAGCCGGGCAATGGGCCCCACTCAAATTTTGTCCCTTGCCACACAGAACTCTGGGAATACTAGCAGGAAGGCACCGGGACTGTAGAATCACAGACAAGATTCAGATGCTACAAAAGGGTTCCTGTGCCCACTTGTGATCCCTGTGCAGCAAACAGCCAACGGTCCTGCTATGTGCCAGTGTATCAGGAAGGGCAGTGAGGGCTGGAGGGAAGGTTGTCACCTGTGAGGCTCCTGGAGCCCCCCTCAGCCCAGCCTGCTCTCTGACCACTCTTGCTCTGAGGCCTCTGTCACCCTGGATGCCCACCTCCCACCTTCCCTGGAGGTCCCTAATGGCTCAGCCTAGAGGGCCATGGGGCCACTCGGGTTCATATTCAGCAGAGGTTAATCAATTTCCTTGACTTTTTTTTAAACCCGGGGGAGGGGGAGGGGGATTCAGAAGACTAAAATGGGGAAAAAATTGAATCCTATAAATCACTTTCCTTTTGACTGTTGAGGAGTGTTCTTCCCAAGTGAGCAGATTTAGCCAGCGAGTGAGCAGATTTAGCTAGTCTTTAATTAACGGGCCTTTTGAAAAACAAATAGGAGGGTCAACAAATGCTAGGAAACCTGCTACCTCTTATGCTTCTTCTATTTTAAAGACTGATGCTCTGAACTGAAACTAAATGCCACAAACCAAGGAGACACAGAACTGCCCCCAACACTCAGCATCACAAGCAGGACCGATGCCTGCCCAGGGGAGGTGAGCTTCCTCACCTTCCTTCTTCTCTATTGTGACAAAGCCTGATAATAATTCACAGAAATAAAATTGGTTCTGTCGCCAGCCCATGTGAAGAGATCCTCTCCAAATGGGGAAGGCATGTGTTGGATGGTCTAATAAATACCAATGGCACACAGGCTATTCCTGTGGGGACCCTTCCCTTCCCCCACAGGGTACCTGCAGGGAAGCCAGGACTGAGGCACAGTGGCCCATGAAAATGCTGGGATTTCAAATGTGAGCAACAAACCAAAAGTCACATGGGAAGATTTGTGACTCATGCTATTTCTCCCTTAGACATTCGTATGGGGTATATTCCAAGATGGGTAGTGGGGGTGGGGTTGTATTTGCTTAATAATCCCGCCCCCTCCCCCCCCCACCAGGCAACATGGGGGAGGTCAGTTAGTATTTCCATTCACCAACTAGCTCGATAGGCCCACATTCTCTGTTCCCTCTGAAACATACTGACAGGTGCTCCTAACATACAGTGAACTCGAAGCTAGGGGCTTGCTTCCTAGCATGCTTATGTCTTTCTGCTCCCACCAGTTACCAAGTTAGTTCTCAAGCATGTAACAGTTTTCACAGAAATAATTTTCATGCTTATCCACCTCATTTTTGACCAGTTAATGGAGCAGGTAATTTTCTAATTACAACGGGATCAGCGCACACTCTCAGGACTGAAGTGCAGGAAGCATGATTCTCACCAGACGGGAGCAGAAGGGCCTGGGCATTCCAGAGTGACCCCTTACTTGTGAGTAATCAGTGTGCTGTGGGCTTCCGTCAGCTTTCTTTCCAGAGGGAAAGGAGAGTGTGGGCCAGTCTATGGGATAAATGGAGATCGGAGAGCACCCATTACGGGAACAAGAGTGATAGAAACACCACCCATCCAGGACTCACTGAGTGCTCCTTCATGCCAGGCTGGCTGCATTGCAGACACCAGCTCCCAGGTACTTGGCCTGTGAGCACTCAGGTTTGCTGTCTTTTTCCCTCTTGTGTTTGACATTCTTTTCATGGCTTGTCATAATGCAGACTCATGTGCAAATAATCTAATAACATCAATGTCATCCTGGCGTCTCAGTCTCTGCAGAGCAGAAGGTGCATAACTGGTGATTAAAGGATGGTGGTTTCAGTGGCTGGCTGAGCACAGGAGGGTGAGGGAGGGGGAGGGGACAGAAGAGAGTGCAGGGATCTGAAAGCTCTCTGGTCTTGTCCTGACTCTGCCCCCACTAGCCTTGGAATGTGGGACCAACCACCTAACAACTGTCCAGACCTCAGCTGCTCATTTAGGAAATGAGCATCAGTCTTCAAGCCCTGCTAGCCTGGCAGGGTGCAGCCGCCTGAGAAGGCATCCAATAACGATTCAATGAATGAATAAATGAATGTGTGAACACCCCGCAGGACAGCATGAGGGTCAAACGAGATAATAGATTTGATAATACTTGGAAAACAGCAAAGAATTGGTCACAGGTGCAAAGATGGTATTACTGGTCCCAGAATGTAGTAGTATTAGTGCTCTTGAACTCTCAAGGAATCAGATTTGGGGAATGCACTGAGCAGTAATGCTCTTTCCATCTCCGTCTTGTTGGGGGATCTCAATCCATCTTGAAGGTTGAAAGGGCATTTTTACCTAGAAATCTAACCAACATTTTGTTTTCATTGTGGGAAGAATCCATCATTTTGACTGCCTCTGGTTTGAACACTCATCTATGTAATTCTACACAAAACCCTATACAGTGGGGCCTTGACTTATGAGTGTCCCGACTAACGAGTTTTTTGAGATACCAGCTGTCTCTCGGCAGATTTTTTGCATTGAATTGATAGAGTAATTTGAGTTAACGAGCTCGGTCTTGGAACGAATTAAACTCGTAAGTCAAGGCCCCACTGTAGTCTCATTTCTTGTCATGCAAGTCAGCTATGAGGTGAATGTAGAACTCCAACAGATCACAGTTTAGAATGAGTTGGTAGTATCTTAATCCTAAAATATCCATCAGTCCTGAATTGTCCTTGCTTAAAAGTAGTAATTCCTTAGCTGAAACCGATTTGGCTCAGTGGATAGAGCAACGGCCTGCGGACTGAAGGGTCCCAGGTTCGATTCCGGTTGAAGGGCATGTACCTGGGTTGCGGGCACATCCCCAGTGGGAGATGTGCAGGAGGCAGCTGATCGATGTTTCTTTCTCATCGATGTTTCTAATTCTCTATCTCTCTCCCTTCCTCTCTGTAAAAAATCAATAAAATATATATATATGTGTGTGTAGTAATTCGTTAAAATGTGCTCTTTATCTTTTGGAAGAGAAATGTTTTGCAGGGTTATGAAAGCTAACCCGAGATGGCAAGACCTTGGATGGTCAATTAGGTCGCCACGCCAGCAGGCTGCATGACCAGCTGGGTGCTGCAGGGCCTCTGGGTCAGCATGTTTGCCATGGTTTCTGCCATTAATACCTGGCCCCAAAGGGGTAACTCTTTCCACTGAGCACCAAGAAAGCCCAGGATGATCTGTTGATAGAGGGGACTCCTTCCTCTATCACAGCTGTAAGGGGGGTGGGAGGGTATGAAAAGGGGATGGTGCAGATGAGGCTTATCTAAGATGCCTTAAAGAGGCCTGAGGCATTTAGCCCATAGAGCAGGGTTGGGCAAACTTTTTGACTCAAGGGCCACAATGGGTTCTTAAACTGGACCGGAGGGCCGGAACAAAAGCATGGATGGAGTGTTTGTGTGAACTAATATAAATTCAAAGTAAACATCATTACATAAAAGGGTACGGTCTTTTTTTTTTTTTTTTTTCGTTTTATTCATTTCAAACGGGTAGGATCCGGCCTGTGGGCCATAGTTTGCCCACGGCTGCCATAGAGTCTCTAGGAATCCAAGCAGAGTAAGGGTCCTGTGTCCCTCTTCCTTGCTCTTCTCAGCTGCCTTTCTGGCAGCTTTCCCCTACCAGGTATTTATTTTAAATTTATTTCACTTGCAGAAAAAGATGGGGTTGGAGGCATGTGAAACAAAGCACTTGGCTCACAAAAGAATGGGTGAGAGCAAAGACTAACTTCCTGAGACAGCTGGCAGAGGAGAAGGGACTCCCAGGTCATGGTAGCCATCACCTCCTGCACAGACCCGGTGTCCTTCCCATGCAACCTTCTGGGCTGGCCTGGGTACTGGCCCTCGCTCAGCAGAGCAGCCAACTCTCCCGGGTCTGGATTTGCCCTTATTCTGGGGGCACACTGAAGATTCTCCAACACACAGTAAACAGATGAAGTCATATCCCTGCTAGTGATTTAAGGGGAGAGGAGCCTCGGCATCAGGTCCAGGCTCTGCAGGGAGATAAGCAGGATGTCAAAACAGTCTTACGTCGACTGATCAAATTGTATCTGAAGGCTACCCAAGAATGTGATGTGGGAGCCAGAGGACATGAGGTTATTTAGTAAATTAGCCATGTTGAAGGGTTTCTAACATTCAAAACAGGTTACTTGGCTTAACATGAATATTTAATGTGACTTAACCAGAAGAATGTCCAGGTAACTGGAGAAAGGTAAAAGTAGCATTTAGTTTAACAGAAACAATGAACAAATAAAGTGGCCCTTCACGATCAGAAAGTGGGGTCCTTGCTTTTATAGGGGCTCGATGGACTCTCTATTTCTCAGGCAGAGAGAAGCAGCTTCCTTTTTAGAACTGAATTCCTCACAGAATTTACATTTATAAGCAAAGGGATGCATTCTTCTCTTCTCAAAAGCTTATTACGTCGTTTAAAATGCATAATTTATGAATATTAAATCACAAGAACTATAGCAAATAAGACCATCCAGCTGTCAGTCAGATATTCTTTGGAGGAAGAGAACTGAAAATATACACGAATATGCTCCAGCTATCCAGCTACCCTGGGTGCCTTCCGAATTTCTTAAAAACTGGTTTTATATTTAATCCATATGCTTCTCATGTGACTTTCCTTTTGATGGAAATGCATTTGGAAGAAACTGGTGTATAATGATCAGGGAAGGGAAGCAGTATTTAATAGTTCCATTCTGAATCATGCTTAAAAATTACTTACAATGGCTTATGAATGAAACCCTTCCAAAATGAGCCGCATTAGAACAGAGAGAAGGCAAGCAGGACTGAATTAAAAGTATACAGTGAATTAATTTTTCATATGTTTTAAAATAGTGCATTGACTTTAGCATAAATGAATGCTCATTATTATTATTACCAAATAACAAAATTATAAAATATTTTGAACTTATAGAATCAATGAGCCCTTAGCTAAAAGTGAAACACAAGTTAGTGGATGACATTCCAGCAGGAGAGAGAAGAAAGAAATAGAGGACTGTCTTTTACAGGAACACCTCTCCCTGTCTCTACATGGTCCCCTTTTCCAGAGCACACAGTTCCAGTCCCAGCTCAAATGCTGCTTCCTAAACCAGGGATGGCAGGCATGCTGCTGTGTGGCTGCTGTTCCCTTCTGTGCCCTGGGCAGCCCTTCACATGGGGGGAAGGGAAGAAAATTGGGGTAGGAAAATCTTTTATCTGCCCTTTGAAAATGGAAATGGATGGTCAAGAATAGTCAGTTCAAGAGAGGGTGAGGCCCAGGGAGGGGAGACTGCAGACTGGGAACCTAGGGGGCCAGGCATGTAACCCCATCCTCCAGTGCCCTTGGCTGCCGGACATCGGCCTTGGTGACCTCTGCCACTTGTGTCTGTGTGTCCTCTACCCAGGACATCTAGGTCTGCCCAGGGCAGTCAGTCCTTCCATCCCCTACTCCTCCCATCCCCTCCCCTTCTCCCCAGAACAGACTGAGGAAGTGGAAAGCTAAGAGTGAGTTGGAGAACAAACAGGGAGCTCTGGTTTCTGTTTCTCTAGTTCAGGAGTCCTCAAACTACGGCCCGCGGGCCACATGCAAATACAAATATTGTATTTGTTCCCGTTTTGTATTTTTACCTCAAAATAAGATATGTGCAGTGTGCATAGGAATTTGTTCATAGTTTTTTTTTAATCTATAGTCTGGCCCTCCAACGGTCTGAGGGACAGTGAACTGGCCCCCTGTTTAAAAAGTTTGAGGATCCCTGCTCTAGTTCAGTGGTCATCAAACTGTGGCTCGCAAGCCACATGTGGCTCTTTGGCCCCTTGAGTGTGGCTCTTCCACAAAATACCACATGCGGGCGCGCACGTACAGTGCGATTGAAACTTCGTGGCCCATGCGCAGAAGTCGATATTTTGTGGAAAAGCCACACTCAAGGGGCCAAAGAGCCGCATGTGGCTTGCGAGCCGCAGTTTGCTGACCACTGCTCTAGTTATTCATGACTGGATGAATGAATGAATGAATGAATGAATGAATGCATGAATGCACTTATAAACACTTAACATACAGTGACCAAGCCACCTTGAGAGATTGGAAAGGTCAGGTGTGGCAAAGGTCATGGTAATTCCTATGATTGCTTGTGGCTACCAAGAGATGGGTTGTTGGTAAAGGTGTGAAGGAACCAGGCTCAGTCAGAAAGACTCCAGGACCAATTGTGAAGGGCTTCCCAGGGCACAGAAGGGGACAGCAGCCACGCAGCAGCATGCTTGCCATCCCTGGTTTAGGAAGTTGCATTTGAGCTGGGACTAGAACGGTCTGCTCTGGAAAAGGGAACAATTTAGTGAGAGGTGTCCCTGTAAAAGGGGCTGACATTGGCCAAAACTTAGGTGGGTGAAGGGGAACAACAGATAAGAGGCTAGAGGGAGGTGGGCAGTGGAGGACTTTGTCTTCTCAAATTATGGATTCCTTTTGTGTTATCCATTCCCTGACTTCAATCCCTACTTGGTTCCCAAGCTTTTTTCAAGTCTCCGTGGCTAAGTGGACCCTCAATAAAGATTTGGTAGAAAAAGAAATATGCAGCTGGGGTTCATTAGGAATCATTGTGGGCCTGTAAATAAACAACTCTCTCCAGCTCAGGAGTGGCTGGACTCACTAAGTGGTTTCAGGAGCCAAAAGCAAGCCACTGGCCAGCTCTAGACACATTAATTATAAGCAGTTGCTACAAAGAACAAGTGCTGGCGAGGATGTGAAGAAAAGGGAATCCTTGTGCACTGCTGGTGTGAATGCAGACTGGTGGAGCCACTGTGGAAAGCAGCATGGAGTGTCCTCAAAAAATTAAAAATGGGAGAAAAACCAAGATGGCGGCATAGGTAAACACCGGAGTTTGCTGCCTTGAACAACCACTTCACAAATACAACTAAAAGACAGAACGGACATCGCCCAGAACCACAGGAAGACTGGCTGAGGGGAAATTCTTCAACTAGAAGGAAAGAGAACAGCATACGAGACTCAGAGGAGGCGCAGTGCGGAAAATACAAAGGTGCGGAGGTACGCGCGGAGCAGGCTGGTAGCTGAGGGCACGGTTGTCGTTTTCAATCGGGAGGGAGTCTCAGATTCTGAGCTCCAGTTCTGGGCGAGTCTCTAGGGACCCAGACTCAAATGGGAGAAGCGGGACTGTCTGGCATCGGTTGGAACACGAGGGCAGCTTTCTCTCCGAGGTTTGCAGCGGTTGCTGGGACTCTGAGAGGCAGAGCCTCTGGGGACGGAACTGAGAGCAGCCATAACTGCTCCCTCCACCCGCTCTGTTGATCTCGTGCGACCCGCCCCGCCCAAGCCCTGCACAGAGCCATTTGCCAGATAGCCTCAGGCAAAGGCTAGATTAGCACCTCCCTAGAGGACAGAAGTTTTCCCACTGCAGACACAGCTGATTCTCACAGCCAGTTGGCCTGAAGGTCAAATCCCCCTAGTATTAACTACAACAATCAAGGCTTAACTACAACAAGACTGCGCACAAAGACCACTAGGGGGTGCACCAAGAAAGCATAAAAAATGCGGAGACAAAGAAACAGGACAAAACTGTCAATGGAGGATATAGAGTTCAGAACCACACTTTTAAGGTCTCTCAAGAACTGTCTAGAAGCCGCCGATAAAGTTATTGAGATTCTCAAGAAATCTAATGAGACCCTCGATGTTGTGATAAAGAACCAACTAGAAATTAAGCATACACGGACTGAAATAACGAATATTATACAGACTCCCAACAGCAGACCAGAGGAGCACAAGAATCAAGGCAAAGATTTGAAATGCGAAGAAGCAAAAAACACCCAACCAGAAAAGCAAAATGAAAAAAGAATCCGAAAATACGAAGATAGTGTAAGGAGCCTCCGGGACAGCTTCAAGCGTACCAACATCAGAATTATAGGGGTGCCAGAAGATGAGAGAGAGCAAGATATTGAAAACCTATTTCAAGAAATAATGACAGAAAACTTCCCCTACCTGGGGAAAGAAATAGACTTACAAGTCCAGGAAGCGCAGAGAACCCCAAACAAAAGGAATCCAAAGAGGACCACACCAAGACACATCATCATTAAAATGCCAAGAGCAAAAGACAAAGAGAGAATCTTAAAAGCAGCAAGAGAAAGAAACTTAGTTACCTACAAGGGAGTACCCATACGACTGTCAGCTGATTTCTCAACAGAAACTTTGCAGGCCAGAAGGGAGTGGCAAGAAATATTCAAAGTGATGAATGCCAAGAACCTACAACCAAGATTACTTTATCCAGCAAAGCTATCATTCAGAATTGAAGGTCAGATAAAGAGCTTCACAGATAAGGAAAAGCTAAAGGAGTTCATCACCACCAAACCAGTATTATATGAAATGCTGAAAGGTATCCTTTAAGAAGAGGAAGAAGAAGAAAAAGGTAAAGATACTAATTATGAACAACAAACATGCATCTATCAACAAGTGAATCTAAGAATCAAGTGAATAAATAATCTGATGAACAGAATGAACTGGTGATTATAATAGAATCAGGGACATAGAAAGGGAATGGACTTGGTGGGGAAAGGGGTGTGGGAGATATGGGAAGAGACTGGACAAAAATTGTACACCTAGGGATGAGGACAGTGGGGTGGTAAGGGCAGAGGGTGGGGTGGGAACTGGGTGGAGGGGAGCTATGGGGGGAAAAAAAGAGGAATAAATGTAATAATGTGAACAATAAAGATTTACTAAAAAATAAAAAAATAATAAAAAAAAATTAAAAATGGAACTGCCTTATGACCCAGCAATTCCACTTCTGGGAATATATATGAAGAAACCTGAAGCACTAATTCAAAATAAGTGCACCCTATGTTCATTGCAGTATTATTTACAATAGTCAAGATGTGGAAACAGCCCAAGAGTCCATACAAAAAGCTGTGGTACAGTTACACAATGGAATACTATGTAGCTATAAAAAACAAGGAAATCTTACCTTTGGGACAGCATGGATGGACCTGGAGAGTATTATGCTAAGTGAAATAAGCTAGTCAGAGAAAGACAAGTAACATATGGTTTCACTCATAAGTGGAATCTAAAGAACAAAATAAAGTAACAAAATGGAAACAGGCACATAGATACAGAGAACAGACTGACAGTTGTCAGAGGGAAGGAGGGATTGTGGGGCTGGGTGAAAAAGGTGAAGGAATTTAGAAAAAAAAAACACACACACAAAACCCACAACAATTAAAAAATTATAATAATAAAAATATAATCAGTTGTTTTTTCTTTGACATGAACTACTTTTCTAGATATAGGGAGAATTATCCAAACTCCAGGCAAAAGGGCTTGCAACCAAGGTAACCAATATCATGGCAAAAGGATAATAATGTAAAATGTAAATTTAAGACATGATTATATATGACACTAGAGGCCTAGTGCATGAAATTAGTGCATGGGGGTTTGGGGGTCCCTCAGTCCAGCCTGCACCCTCTCGCAATCCGGGCCCCCTTGGGGGATGTCTGACTGCCGGTTTAGGCCCGAATCCACAGGGATCCTGCAGGGATCGGGCCTAAACTGGCAGTCAGACATCCCTCTCCCAATCCAGGACTGCTGGCTCCTAACCGCTCGCCTGCCTGCCTGATCACCCCTAACTACCTCTGCCTCGGTCCCCACCGCTGTGGCTTCATCCAGAAGGTCATCCGGAAGGACATCCAGAAGGTCGTTCAGCTGCCCAGTCTAATTAGCATATTACATTTTTATTATTATAGATAACCCAAACTATGTTTTCCCCATTCATTGGTTTTGGCTAATAATTCTCACTGGTCTTTAATAAGAGTTATAACATTGCTAAAATAGCCTTGACATTGAGTATTACTTTTAAAAAATAGACTGGTAGAGCTCTTTGAAGAACCATGATTCTCCTCAAAAGGATCCTGGGTGCAAAGGAGATACTCTTTTCTACTGAGGAAGTGACTAGTCATTGTCATTTCTCTAGAAACCACTTCAATTGGTTGTATGTTTTTAAAACACCCACACATAAAAATCCAACACCCAATAAAAACGCCACTTTAAGTCCCGAGAGCACAGTGGCTTTTAGAAGCTCAAATAGGATTAGCCACCGCCTCTTATCTTTCACCCAAGCTCATCCTCTTTCACACATTTTATAGAACACAAATCATGACAATTAAAAAAAGGCAATAATGAGAACGTGCTATTTTGACCAGAAACCAGAAGGCCTGTTCATGTAGAAGTAATTATGGGAGGAACAGCCTCAAAAATCAATCTGGCTGCTGCTGCTGCTCAGGCAAAAATGAACTTGGCCCGATTGCTGGCATCCACAGGCAGCATCTCTACGGATGTGTTGCACGACTAAGCACCAGACAGGACAGAAAAAGCAACATAAGCTCTTTGGAAATTAACACAACTTAGTTGATGACACACTTTTTCTTTCCCTTTCCTCCATGCCCATATGTTTAAAGCTGGAGAAATAAAAGATAACGGAAATGAGATGAAGGCACCGTTTTAACTCTTTATGTCAAGGGAGAACACAGATCTGGCTTTGGGTTTCATGACACTGAGAAAAACAAAATCTCCTCAAATGTGGCCAGCACTGTCCTTCCAGGAACCGTCGATGATTTTGACACAGCGGCCAACATCACCTTCCTGGTGTCACCAATTGAAAAACAGGTCTGCCCCTGGCAGTGTTACTAAGCCATGGCCTCTGCTATGCTGAGCTTCTTCCTCCCCAGTCTCCTCTGCCCCCCACACTAGTGTTCAATGGGAAGAAAAGTCACTACTAAAAAGAAACAGAATAGCCCTCGCCTGTTTGGCTCAGTGGACTGAAGAGTCCTAAGTTTGACTCTCGTCAAGGGCACATACTTCGATTGCATGCTCAATTCCCCAGCCCCAGTCAGGGCGTGTAGAGGAGACAACCAATCAATGTGTCTCTCTCACATTGTGGTTTCCCTCTCTCTGTCTCTCCCCCTTCCTTCCATTTTCTCTACACATCAATGGAAAAATATCCCCGGGTGAGGATTAACAAAACACAACAACAAAAACAGAACAATAGAGCTGAACTTTTAGTAATGGAAAGTCCTTAACGTCTTTAAAAACTGTGGAGGTGTTCTGAAGGAAAAACACATCACTTCTTTGAAAAATAGCCCTCCTCTGGGTCTGACTGAGAATTGATATTATAGAGTTTACACATCAGTGGTTGTAGCAAAACCACAAAACTTAGAAAGCAGATTCAAGTACACTCTTCTCCCAAATAAGCCAGGGGTCATCAGCGTCGTCTCTGTGTTTAGGGCAGGGACTGAACTATCCAGGGTTATGAAATAATTCAAAGACCGGCTGTAGCACCATTTGTAGTAAATAAAGGGGTCGGAAAGAAAAATTTAAAAAAGCCCAGGGTCAGGGTAGTCCATGGATGGGCTTTTTTTGGGGGGGGGGGGGGGTTTAGGGGGAGAGGGTTGGAGGATTCTGTGCAACCCCTTAAATAGTATATATCCATATATTCATTTTTCTGGAGAGTGTCTATAGCTTCCAGAAGATTCTCAAAGAGATCCTGACACTCCCTACTCTCACCCCCACACACGTGTTGAGTGAGAGGGAGCCCTCACCATGCAGCATGATTCCTTGTAACTACATAAGACAGAAGGTGTTTTCCCCTCCAGAAAAAAACAAAACACTTTTAATATAATTGGTGGGCTTATTCACGCTCAAACAGTGGTGCAGTAAATGTACATAATAAATCTCTATAATGATTTTTAATTGTAAAATTATTCTCCAGATGCCATCAATATATGTGGTGGTTACAGAAGGGATTTCGCACAGAAAGCATTAAGGAACACTTTACTGCTTTGTTCACCTGGTATAGAACCAACAAGCTACTCTCAATAAATATTAATTAATAAGGATTAACTACACAATTTTGTTTATTCTCCGGAAATTTATAAGAGCTTCTATGGGAGGTGATTTGAGACCTAGATAGCTTTAAAACAACAACAAAACTAGAAATCTGAGGGAATGCTTAGCTGTCAGCCAGGCCTGAGGTCAATGTTGACTTCGGGGGGTCAAAGCTGGACTTTGAGGCCTAATCCCATCATGAGAGGCCCGAACACGAAAGGGACATGTAGAAATGAAGAGACAGGACAGTGGCACAGTTCACAAACCCAACCCCAGGCCTGAGACACAACCCATCCTGTAAATAGTCCTCACAAAGAAGATGGGAGAGCTGAATGTCTCCCATGTCGGCTTTGCTTCTCCCTGAATGACCGTTGACACTCACCCCCAAGCCCTGTACCATGAACAGGCCTTTTTGCTTAGAAAGGAGAGACCAAGAGAGCCACTTACCAGATGCAGGTGGCTGCTCACTGGAGGCGCTTCCAGACCCAGGGCCTCCCCTGCTGGAGCTGGGAGGCCGCGCATCAGCCTCATCCCAGGGCTGGCCTCCGCCCTCCGCCTCTTCAGCTGCTTCTTCAGGCGGAAGGCCCATGCCGTAGGCGCATTGGGGCAAGGGTCCACTTTTTGGGAAACCCAGAAAGGGCTCCCGGTCCTCCCCAGAAGGGTTCCCGCAGCCTGCGCAGCCATCTGCCGAGGTGGAGGCCGCCCAGTGGGGACAGTTGCCGCCCTCCACTTCTTTCTGCAAGTACTTTTCGGAGGACATGGGAATCCAATCGGTCCTGCATGGGGGCTCGGCCAAATTGCAGCTTTTGGAATCGGGCAGGGTCTCTGTTCCGGTGAAGGCCTGGCTTAAACTGTCATCCTCCCCCACCTCCAGGGGCTCCGGGAAAGGGGGTATGGATCTGCTTCCCGGCCCAGTGAGGCCCAGTAAGGAGGCTGGTGTCTGGGGAGGCCGGTCCACATATTCGTCTTCCATGGGAATCTGCTTGAAGGAGTCGCCCTCCATCTCGCTGACCAAGGTGAGCATCCTGGTGTCTTCTGCCTGGGCGCAGCCTGCACACGCGCCCCCGCAGACCCCGGCTCCTTCCGGCCAGCACAGGTCTTCCGAAAACACCTTCTCTTCCAGGGTCAGCAGTAGGACCCCGTCGCAAAGTTCCCGCTGGCTCGAGGCTTCCATGGGAGTGCGGCTAAAATTGCTTCCTGAGGGTTCCTGCTGAGTGACATTCGGGAGGCAGAAGGATTGATACTCAGCTATTAGAACAGGGTTCTGCTAAGCACTGCCGAAAATGGGGTTTATTTCCACCATAACAAGAACAGGTGGAACACTCACTGTGTAGCAACTCGTGTCATTTAAAATCAAAGAGTGGGGAAGAGCCCTAACATAGAATGCAACCAGCAACAAGTGCAGTCTAACTGCATTTCACATGAATAGCATGTTCACGTTGAAACAAGGGCAGGAGTCAACCCAAATAACTCCACAACTCGGAATTTTGACTACAGACTTTCAATCTAAATTAAAACACACACACATACACACACACACCCCTAAGGAAATACTGAACTCAAAGTTAGTCGCTTCGTTTTGAAAGTACTTTCTATGTACCCTGGAATTGAGAATAATAGAGGCAGGTTTTCTGCTGTTGGAGAAAACATGATTCAATGGAACAAGGAAAGATCAGAAAGTGCTGCTGGGACAGGAAGTGGAGAAATCAGTATGAGCTCGTCGTGGTTTAAAATTTATACATTTTTATACCTAAGAAGATAGATCTAGAGGACATAGTGAGATAACTAATGAAATTTTAATATTAAATGCGGGTTTGATAATAGTATTGTACCACTATTGAAATTCTTGATTTTGATAAATGAACTCTGGTTATATAAAAGAATGTCCTTGTTCTTAAGAAATTCACAATGATGTATTTAAGGATACTGGAGCACAATTCACTCTAAAATGGTTCAAGAAAAAAATATATACAGATACACACATAGAGAGCAGAGCCCGGCCAGTATGGCTCAGTGGTTGAGTGTTGACCTATGAATCAGGAGGTCACAGTTTAATTCTCGGTCAGGGAATATGCCCTAGTTGCAGGCTCAGTCCCCAACGTGGAGCATGCAGGAGGCAGCCAATCAATGATTCTCTCTCATCATTGATGTTTCTAGCTCTCTCTCCTTCTCCCTTCCTCTCTGAAATCAATAAAATAAATTTTTTTTAAAAGAGAGCACAAATAATATAGCAATATGTCTAGACAACTGGTAGACCTGAGAATAGGGTATGTGAAAGTTCTTTGTACTATTCTCACTGCTTCTCTATAATTTTGAAATGATATCAAAATTAATAGTTATCAAAATAACTAACTACAAAGTAAAAGAATATGGAAGCTCTTTCCTCTGGAATCTGTAATAGGCAGTTATGATTGGCACTAAAAAGAATATAATTAATATCTGTACACAGAGGTGGCAGAAATGGAATGCAATACAAAGAAAGCAGCATTTAGGAAGAGTACTGACCTGGGCTTTGGGTTATTCTGTGGGGACCAGCTCTGGGATTTGGGGTCCCATCCCCTCAAGAAAGTTCCTCACAACGGGGCTCAATATTTGACTAAGAACTATCTCAGCCTAACTGTTAAAAGTACTACAAGGAGCATTTAAGACTTTTACATTTACCTTATTTCCACTTAGGCGGCCGCATGTCTCATTGACCCAGCGCCACAAATTAGCTAGAAAAACAAAGCAAAGATAAGATCTTCATAGTACTTCCTATTTCTAATTCAATATCACTGACCACTATGTCAGTTCAGTATTATCTTTATACATAACCCTCTGTAAGTTTTTCAGAGAGGCTTCTTGAGAGTGAAAACATTCAAAAGCAAATCAACCTGTTTAAACACTATAAAGACATCTTACTCATCCTGCTCCATCAAAAACAAAACTTTCTGATCCATGCAAAGCCAAATATGATATACTAATGTTCCACTGACTACCTTGGGACACATTTGAGGGTATCGGAACTGCTGATAGGAAGATAGTCACTCTAAGACCTTTAGCAATTAATCTTTGACTACAAGGGCCTAGGGTGGGCATTGTAGGGGAAAGGAGACAACGTGGTGGAGACTTGACTTTCGAGTAAACCAGCTCAAATATATGTACAATAAAAGTCAGGTGCATGCTGGAAGGCTGCGGCAGACCCCACTGAGTTTCAGCAGGCCCCAAATCTTTTTCCACTATACTCTGTTGCTTCTCAGAAAAAAAGAATATGTTCTGTGGTATATACAAATTATATCCCCATCAACTTTTTAAAATAGACATGATAACATTTTAAAAGTCAAATCCATGAATTTTTTAAAAAACTATGAAATTATATCATACAAAGATAAAATTTTATTCCACCTCCACTGAATTCTAATGTTGAATTCATGGGTTGTCAATTCTCCATAAGAAGATAATCAAGTAATAATCATAGCTAATGGCACCTATGATGTGGCCTTGCCCAGTTTACTTAACTTCTCTGAGCCTCAGTTTCCTCACCATGAAACCAGGGAAATAACAGTGCCTACTTCATAGTGCTGTTGGGGAGATTTAGTTAGTACATGTACTAGTAAAATGCATACAGCAGTGTATGCATTTATTGAATAAATATTCAATACATGTCAGTTATTGCTATCATCATCATTATTTCATTATTATAAAATTACATAAAAATAAAAGTACTCCAAATAAAAGGAAAATTGTAGCTCTTTCCTTGTAGAGATTAGTACTGGACAATTACAAATGGTGCCAAAATATTTGTGCACAGAGAAAATAATCATAACCACTATGACAATCTTTCTCCTAGAGTATTTGTATTTACTTCTACATAAATAAGCACAATGGATTTTATTTGTTTTGCCAGAGAACAATGAATTGGGCATAAAGGGTGTTTGATCTTAGTTTAAGCACAACCACTTCAAGGCACTTATTTTTAGCAGATCACTGGATGTAGTCAACAGGCAACATACACATCTTCCAAAGCATATACCTTGAAATGTATCTATTTTTAAGATTCATTTTCAAAATCCCCCATAGACACCATACCTGTTAGTGCTTTCCCTTGTTTCCGGTAGTAAACAGCAGAGAAGACAACAGCGACTAATGCCACAGATACGAAGAGAAGCAGGATGATCAAACTGGGCAAGAAAATCTGGGGCTCTGTATCATAAAAAGGTTTAAAAATGGTATTAAAGGTGATTTCATTTTTGTCTCTAAGCTCAAAAACACAACCCTTTACATCAAGCCCCAGAATCAAGGCTGCCGGTCTGGAATAAGAGAAGTGTGAAGGCCCCGACCCTGACTGCAGGTTTGTCACAGAGCATTTATGTTCCAAAGGGTGGAGTCACCAATGCGGCCCAGTCCCACTATCCAGCATCACTCCAGCGAGGCCAGTCCAGGACCATCTTGAAATGTTTCTACTTAGAATAACTCAAATCCTGTTTACCATGCCATCCAGCTCCATCTTTGCTCACCTATGGACACTTCAGTCTCCCCAGGGGACTGGTCTCTGAGGCAAAAGGAAGCCCCTTATCATACCTCTTTTTAAATAACCACAGGCACCAGGGTTGCCGTTTTTATTCCTTTGGTTATTTTTCGTATGATCTTCAAAAAAATGGTCTGTTAAAAATGCTGCTCTGACTGTGTAGCTCCATATCCAGAACCTTAACACTGGCATCTTCAATCACCATCTTCTGTCTCCCCAAATGTCAAATCTAAACCCTCAATTTTCTTAGTCAAAGTTCATTAACCCTGTTCTTCCGTGGCTCAGGTCCTCTTGCTTCATTAGAAAGGTCTTCTTTACACGTATGCCATCCCATGTGCTGTGATATCTGGACCCACCTCCAACTGTCTCACTCACCTGCAAAACCAGCAGCCACCATTAACTGTCACTTTCTATCACTCTTTGACACCATACTCAAGATTAATTTGATCTACAAATGATAGCTATAGTCTAACAAGTTGCTAACTCTGGTTGGTGACCAAAATCTCCCATAGACACTCGTACTGTGACCACCACCAGCCTACTATATTTGGGCATTTTAATTTATGTTTGCAGCTCAGTTTTCTTTTCTTTTCTTGTTTTTACACATATAAATACATTATTAGTTCTCCATTCCAGAGTAAAATATTATCACATAAACAACATATCTAGAATCAAAATACTGACGAAAATGAAATATTAACCTAACTGTGGATGGGATGAGATAGAAAGGGAGAGATGAGCCCTCCGGATATGGAAGGTAACCTGGGGGAATCTATAAGAGCTGACTACACCGAGACACATCTACCAATCAACCTGCTGTTTTTAAGCATAGCATGGAGGAGTGGGGGTAGAAGAGGGTATAGGGGGATAAATGGTGATGGAAGGATACTTGACTTGGGATAGTGGACACGCAATAATACATTGTACGGATGGTGTGTTGTGGAATTGTGCACCTGAAACCTGTGTAATTTTGTTAACCAGTGTCACCCCAATAAATTTAATAAAAAGTAAAAAAATAAACATACCATTGGGTAGTTCTGTAGACAGCAGAGAATAACTACAGACCACGTCTGACTTATCGGTCCCGTGACGTGCTTCCA
Organism: Myotis myotis; assembly: GCF_014108235.1. Taxonomy (NCBI): domain Eukaryota; kingdom Metazoa; phylum Chordata; class Mammalia; order Chiroptera; family Vespertilionidae; genus Myotis; species Myotis myotis. The sequence continues at coordinate 50,197,745 of NW_023416401.1, forward strand.
TCTGTCCAAGATTGGTACAGCTGTGGGAGTTAAGTGCTTCCATTTTATATTCTTATTTTTCAAGAAAAGAAACAAAAGACTCTACTCCACTAGACTGCTAGCTTCTTCAGGAGAGGAACCCATCTTTCTGGACATTTGGATCCCCAGTGCCTATCCACACATCATCCAAGTGGGCAAATGAATGAACAAAAGTAAATACTGCCAGTGTTTTCTAAGAGTATGGCCCAAAAGACAGTAGATTGGTGTCTTCAGTATAGAAGATTCCAATGCTTCCAAATGCTCCAGGGGATAAACTTTAAAAAAAATGTCCTTATTGATTTTAGAGAGAGAGGGAGAGGGAGAGAGAGAGAGAAATGTCGATGAGAGAGAAACATCAATTGGCTGCCTCCTGCATACTCCCTTCTGAGGATCGAGCCTAAAAACTGGGTATATACCTGACCAGGAATCAAACCAGTAACCTCTTGGTACATGGATTGATGCTCAACCACTGAGCCACACTGGCTGGGCACTGATAAACTTTTGATGAATGCTCTTTAAAAGTTGAAAACACAGAAAACCTTGTCAACATAAAACTTGGATAAGTGGATTAGGAAATCAATATTTAATGAGAATTCATATATTGGGAACTGAAAGAATCATTATGTAATGAAAGGACCCAGGCTCCACTATAGATACACTAACATAAGTGTGAAATAGTATATATGAGATGATTCATTCAAAATGATTAATTACTGCACAAGACTGGAAACAACCTAAATGACTATCACTAGGAAACTTATTAACTCAATTACGGCACACCTCTACAATGAAATATTAGGTATCTATAAGAAGCCATGAAGATCTAAGTGAACTAATATGGAATGAGCTTCCTTCAAGATATATTATGTGAGAAAAAAAAACATGGTGTTTACAGTATGCGCACATTTATGTAAACAGGAGGCTTCTTTATGCACATACACACATCTCTGGACAATAAAGCAGTGGTGTTAGGAGAAGTGTGTGTGGGGGGGTGAGGGGCATGAGTGAATGATAACAAGTGTCATCAATCATTTTCAACTACGTAAGGTTAGAAAAGGGAAAAAGGAGGCCGAAACTCTAAGTCAAAGATTGAGCCAAACTGAATCTAGAAAGTAAGGCGTGTCTGTCACACCAGGTTGAAGGCTGATTGGATGGGTTTATTTTGCCCACACTGAACTGACAGGCTTTTCCCATTTTGAATGTGGCTTCAAGAGGAAGCCTCACAAAACTCAAACAGTCTGTGTCCAACCCAAATGAGACCGTGGAGGTTGTTACTTAAAATCAACACACTGCCTGGGCTCCTTCGTTGTCACTTACTTGGTCCAGGGTTTGCATTTTTCTGTGGAAGAAAAGACATCGGAGAAATAGCCTACAAGGCAGGGCTCGCACACCGTGTCTTTGTTGAGCTGCACTGTCAAAAAAACAAAAGGACAAACAGAACAAACAAAAGCCAAACAAGGACACTTAGATATCGGCCAGGATGGTGGTCCCTCTGCCTCTCACCTCCCCACCCCTCCCTGCCCTCGCTGCCTGTGGCTCACTGCTTCAGCCCCCACAGGCTCTGGAGGGCCTTCCATCCCAGCAGTAGGTTCAGGGTTATTAGGTTCAGGAGGGTAATTGGCTCAGTGTCAGGCTACTAATGCCAGTATCTGAGTTAGGTCCTGACCCTTTGCTGTTCAGAACCACTGTCCTGGTCACTAATACTGTTTCCTAGCCGGGGAGTCTACTGTCCACTGCTTTAACCACGCACCTGCCTGATCTCCCCTTTCAGCCTTTTGGACTTACATTAACCTTGATCCACAGAGAGTGGCAGTCCTTTTACTACTTTTAAGGACAACTTCTTGACCTGACCTCTTTGTCCAGCTTAATCTCACCAGTTCAAGCATGGGAGTGACAACAGTTTTCTTAAAAAAAAACAACAAAAAACAAAAAACTCCTACAGGTCTCTTTCTATTAAACCAAGGGCTGGTAACAAACTTTTTCTATAAAAGACCTTATGGTAAATATCTTTTGTAGGCCTTCTAGTCTCTGCTGAAAATACTTGTAGCATGAAAGCAGTCATAGGCAATATGTTAAAAAAAAAAAAAAAGGGGGGGGGGATGTAGGATGTGGCTGTGTTCCAATAAGACTATTTACACAAACACAAGTGGTAGGATGGATTTTGGACCCCTGCCTTAAGCCACAGCACTGAAAGCAGGAATTGATCCTGCTTAGCAAGCTTTCTTCAGCACTCTCATATTCCTTGCAAACCATATTATTAGAATAGGAAATGTCTCAGATTTTCTATGTCTATTCACTGCTGACATGTGTAGACCTTTGGGAATTCCAATCAAGAACACTGACTACCATGTGGGGTATCATGATCACGCAACTGACTTGCACCAAAACCACAAATTACTCTCGAAATTAGTAGCGCTTCTGTGATTGCTTTCATGAATGAAACACTAAAATAAGAAATTACATGTTCTTTTTTCAGTGTCAAGTGGGAAGTATCTTCTTGATTTCTGCAACTGCCTCAATAAGTAGGATACTTCCCCCACTTAATCTATTTTATTTGCCTTAAAATGATATTAACAAAAGCACAGTTAACATCTAGTCAACTCACATAAATTCAAACAGCTTTTAAAAAGATAAACACGCTCTAGAAGAGCAACTCTTAAAAACAAAGCGACTTCTTAAGGGGCTACAAGGCAGCAGAGCTCAAAGTTCATTGATTTCCCTACACTGACTGGGCTTCCAGATCTGTTCCTTGTAACTGACCTGCCAGGGGGCATCCTGCAGGTTCCCTGTCCCTTTCCTTTTCCTAATCACACTGCTCCCACTGTGCAAAAGAAGGCACACTCTTCCCCACTCCAAATCCTGGGATGGTGCCAAACCTCTGAGATGCCAAACGGAGCACCAAGTGGAAATACTGGTGATGGCAGAGCCCCTGCATTCAGAGTCTCTCAGTATTGTCTCTCCCTATCTAAGGACAAAAGTGTGACCATAGAAACAGGGTAACTGGGACCAGGTGGGCTTGTTCTCAATTCAAATACCATGGACCCTTGAACAATGTGGAATTTAGGGGTTTTGACCCTCCTGTGCAGTCAAAAATCTACATATAACTTTTGACTCCCCCAAAACTTAACTATGAACAGCCTACTGTTGACTAGAAGCTTTACTGATAACATAAACAATTTACATGTATTTTGTAGGTTATATGTATTATAAACTGTATTCTTATAATAAGCTAGAGAAAATAAAATGTTCTGAAGAAAGTAAAAATCATAAACACTGTACTGTATTTATCAATACTGTAAGTTTTAAAAATCTGCATATAAGTGGACCTGTGCAGTTCAGACCTGTGTTGTTCAAGGGCCAACTGTACAGTGCAAGGTAGGGAAGGAGGGAAATTTTCATTCACTCATGTCATCCCCTGTGTCCTCCATCTATTGCCAAAGAAGGACCCATTCCCACAGGAGCAAGGCGGAGAGAACATCGGTCAAGAATTAAGCAGAGAAGGGGACAGCACCTTTTTTCATGCAGGTGACAAACTTGCAGAAAGGCTCTGGGCCTTGTCTATCTGAGAATCAGAATTCAGAAGGGAGCCAGCTGTCACAGGGAGACTCATTTTTAAAATTGGAAAATCAAGTCAACTTGGGAATGATCACTTTGTAAGTTATATAAATGTCTGGTCACTGTTGTACACCTGAAACTAATGTAATATTGTATGTCAACTGTAATTGAAAAATAAAAAATTTATTTTTAAAAAAAGCAAGTCAGACTTTTTTAAGAGAAAGCTTGTCTGGTTTACTTGATATATTAGATACTCAGGATTGACTGTACCAGTTAGATTCTCTGACGAACACTTTCCTCATTATAAATTGAAATGAATAATAATTTAATTCTCTTAACCCTGTCCAAGTATTCTGGGTTTAAAAAAAAAATGCCTCCAAGGGAAAGATTAACAGGTATAAATACTAGTAAGTTGTTACGTCTTAAAGAAACTGCTTTGGTATACTTCCTAGAAGTCAGGATGTAAGTGACGCTAAGAAACACTTTTTTGAGTCAAAAAGATTATTTCTACTTATTTACTTTCAACAAAACTGAAGGACACAGTTGAGTTCTTAACTGAGCAATCGTTAAACACCACGTTGATGTCACGTCACTGTGTGATCTAGGACATGTCACTCAGAAAGTGCTGATAGAATTGAGGACACTCCTGTCATGGGAGTCCTTTCTTAGCTGTTTAGCTATTTATGCGAACAAGTTTCTCAGCACTTAGTGGAAACAGGATTGAGCTTGAATTCTGTTGCATTTTAGCAATAAGTTGTATTCAGCCCAGAAGATATGAACTAATTGGAAAAAAACTCCATTTGTTCTTTAGTTTGTAAAGACTTTAATATAGCAAAATATAATATATTCACCCTTGACCTATTGTGTAATATCTGCAGTAACAATTTGGTCCAGAATAAGTGTTTTTAACCCCTAGAACCTGGAGTCACAAGAAATTTTTTCAAATTTAAGATTTCAAATAGGTGCATAATTTTGGATATGAAAGAATATGAAAGGTGATTAGCAAAAACCCTCCAAGCACAAAAATACATCAGGATAGAATTCTGCAGGGAAGGTGAAATGAATACAAATCAAAGGAGGGGGGAATAACTGTATCTTCCCCACAGGTGAGGCAATGAGCGCATTTTAAAATAGATTACGGTGTTGATACTCCATTGAAAAATTTAGGAAGTGTTACTATTGCTATCTTTCCCTGGAAACTGAATCCTTAGCAACTCTTTAAATTCGTAATAAAAATTTTGAGCTGTCAAGTTAAAAATATGCTACAGGGTGCATGATTTTTTCAAAATTCTGCTAAGCGGATGCACAAATTTGTTCTTTTTAAACAGTTGGAGGTCCCCTGCATTCTCGGGTTCCGTCCTAAGTGGGGAGCATAAAGCTCCGCAGATGGAGGAGCCTGGAGACCAGCATGTGGGCCAGGCGCTCACGTGTCCTTGTTAGAACCAAACCTGGGGCTCCGTTCTCAGGGGACCCTCAAGCTCCTCCAGCGCCACCTGGCTCCCCGGAGTGTGAATGACGCAGGGAAGCCGCCTCAGCACCGGCTTTGGCCTCCAGGTGACTGCAAGACGGTGAGAGCGGATGACCCGTACCCGGGTGCCGGGCGCCCAAGCCGGGCGCGCACTCGGCGTTGCGGCGGCAGCAGTCACAGTCCTCGCTCCAGTGGTAGCCCGCCATGCAGGCGCAGCGTCGCGGGGCTGTCCGGTTGCCGGGCTCCACCGCCACCAGGGCCTTGCCTGCGGGCGAGAAAGACAGGGCGGCGAGGCGGTTCGAGGATGCATGGGTGGGGGTGCACCCCATGCCAGCCCCCACCCCACCCAATTCCCCCAATGCAGTGCCCGGCCTCCTCCCAGACATTGACACATTCAGGTCGCTGGCTCTCAGGAGCACTGGAGTCCCCTCAGCTTCCTGTGCTGGCACTGAAACATCCCAGGGGGGTTTCACTCTCAATAATTAAGAGTCCAAGGGCTTTTGAAAAGTCAATTTTCATGTTAGTAGGAAGATTAAGGGCTGGAAGTTTATGATCACTGATTACTAATGCAAAATAGACTTCATAATCTCCCGATTTTTAGTAAATTCAAATGTGATAAATAGCCTTAACACCAATGCCAGATAGGACCTAAAAGAATGGAGTTCCTGGAGATCAGGGGTTCCTCCTGAGATCCTGCAGGGCCACCATTATTCAGAGCCCGGAGACTGGGGTCACTGTGTGATTAGCTAAGTGGAGGAGTGGAGAGGTGGGACGTGAAGACATACTTGGAAATTCGTCTCTCCCACAATAATACGTTTGTCTTTCCTCACACCTCACTGCAGAGTGCCCTCCTGTTACCCCAATCTCCTGGGCCTGTCCAGTCTTTGTGTGAGAGAGGTGACTGCTCACACACAGTTGGTCCTCATTAGCCACTGGTTCAGGTCTGCAGTTTCACCTTCTGGCTAAAATGTCATCGTAGCCCCCCAATCAGCACTCCCGGCACTTTCGCAGAGTGGGGGGAAATTTCAGCCCCTGGGGACCTGCCAGGTGAGGGTGAATAAGGTAACACATTCTGCCTTAATGTTTCAGCTCTCATCCTGGAAACGTGTTCTTTTAGTGGTCTTTTTAGAGTCCTATTTTTTTAGCCTTTTTGTGTTTTTTGTTGGTAATGTCACTGTTTTTTTGTTTTGTTTTTTAAATATATTTTATTGATTTTTTACAGAGAGGAAGGGAGAGGGATAGAGAGTTAGAAACATCGATGAGAGAGAAACATCAATCAGCCCCCTCCTGCACACTCCCCACTGGGGATGTGCCAGCAACCAAGGTACATGCCCTTGACTGGAATCGAACCTGCGACCCTTGAGTCCGCAGGCCGACGCTCTATCCACTGAGCCAAACCGGTTAGGGCTGATGTCACTGTTCAAAATGGCCTCCAAATGCAGTGCTTAGGCACTGTCTAGTGCTTCTGAGCCCAAGGAGGCTGCGATGTGTCTTATGGAGAAAATGTGTGTTAGAAAAACTTGGTTCAGGAATGAGTTACAGCACTCTTGGTTGTGAGTCTAATGTTAATGAGTCAAAGTATTTATTACATAAAGTGTTCTTAAACACAAACACACATAAAACAAGGTTATATGTTGACCAGTTGACAAAAACGCTGTGACCAGAGGCTCACGGGAACCTGTATTTCTCCTGGGAAAAGCAGTTCAGTATTTGCTAGTTCAGTGTTTGTGGTGATTGTATAGAACATAATTGCGCCGAGCGGTGAGAATCAAAAACATTACACAGCACAACATTACTTAAAACAGCCCTTCTACCCTGTGGGACACATCTCATCCAGATTGTCCAAACAGCCCTTGTACTGAATAGTCCTGAATACTTCTCGGAGTTTGTTATGGACTGATGTTTGTGTCCCCTCAAAATTCCTATATTGAGCTCTTAACCCTTGATGATGGTATTAGGAGGTGGGGCCTTCGGAAGGTGATTAGGTCATGAGGGTGGAGCCCTCAAGAATGGGATTGGTGCCCTCAGTAAGAAAGACAACAGAGAGCTTGCTTCCTCTCTCTGCTTTCAGCCATACGCTGCTATCTTGAAACCAGGAAGAGGACCCTCACCAAGAACCCAGCCATACTGGCACCCTGATCCCAGGCTTCCAGGTCCAGAACTGGAAGATGTAAATTTTTGTTGTTTAAGCCACTCAGTCTGTGGATTTCTGCTATAACAGCCTGAACTAACTAGAACAGAGTTCCATGGGAAAAAGAAACAGCCTTAACTAAGTGGCAGCCAGAAACAGGGGGAGGGGAGGGACACATTTCTTATCCCCATTCCTGGGCCCAACCATGGAGAACCTGGAGAAATCTCCATTGCCTCCAGACCCACTCTCTGAGGTCCAGGCCAGCTCAGTGGCACCAAGGCCAGTGTGTATAAATATGCACATGATGCCTGGAACACACACAGACACTGTCGCGTCCTTGAAAATTCTAATTCCAGTATCGCACTCAAATGCAAGTGAATGTAAGCCTGGCATATCCTTGAATATCTTAATGAACCAGGCTTTGCACTTTAATCAATTTTGGCAGTAGACAGAATGATTCTTTATTTCCAAGAGACAGCAATGAGTCAAGGTCATTACTAAGTCGTGGGAAAGAAAAGAGACTTGATCAGATGCTTCTGCTCAGTGGAGTTTCCATGTTATCTTCTCCAAACAAAACCTGCCAGCTGTCTTTAACCATTAGGAAAATTATGGTTTAAAAAATATTTATTTCCTGGTTCTTTCCACTGGGAAAGAGAAAAACCTACACATAAGAGTCAATCCAGCCGAAACCGGTTTGGCTCAGTGGATAGAGCGTCGGCCTGCGGACTGAAGGGTCCCGGGTTCGGTTCCGGTCAAGGGCATGTACCTGGGTTGCGGGCACATCCCCAGTGGGAGGTGTGCAGGAGGCAGCTGATCGATGTTTCTCTCCCATCGATGTTTCTAACTCTCTATCTCTCTCCCCCTTCCTCTCTGTAAAAAATCAATAAAATATATTTAAAAAAAAAAAAAAAAAAAAGAGTCAATCCAGAACCAATGAGCCTCCATAGCACCCAGGTCAAGATCTCTAAATAAGATGTTCTGCAGAAAGTGATCAGGAATTCCTGGAGAAATGGCTGGTTCCAAGTGCAGGGCAGGAAATATCCAATGTGAGCCAGGAAGCAAGGGAGCTCTTCAAGACACCTGGGTTTGCCCTAGCTGGTTTGGCTCAGTGGATGGAGCGTCAGCCTTCGAACTGAAAGGTCCCAGGTTCGATTCTGGTCAAGGGCACATACCCAGGTTGTGGGCTCAATCCCCAGTGGGGGACTTGCAGGAGACAGCTGATCCATGATTCTCTCTTATCATGGATGTTTCTATCTCTCTCTCCCTCTTCCTTCCTCTCTGAAATCAATAAAAAAATAAAAAAAGACACCTGGGGTTGTACCAAAGGTGGGGCCACCTGGAGGTGGGGCGATCTGAGCACCAGGAAAACTAATAACTGCAGTAGACCGAAACACCTCGAAGATGCCTAAATTCATGAGTTCATAATATTCATACAAGTCCTTGGAGAAAGCTGGATGGTCGGGTCACTGTTTTGAAAAGTGGTAAACAAAGCTGCAGCATTCATTCCACCTTTCCTGTGCATAGTGTATGTACTTCAGGGTAATGAATCACCGATGGGGGGAATTTCCCTTTACAAAGCATCCCAGCTAAGAAATGAAGGAGTGATAGAACTGGATCATTGCCTAATGAAAATGGATCTAGGTCATGATTGTCAATAGCTTCTAATATCACATACAGAGAGAAAAGCCGCTGTTACATGGTTCCTGACATAACTACATTTTACCAACTACGAAGGAGTTTTGCCAAAAACAAAAAAACAAATCAGAATCTGAGCAGCCTTCTAGATCTCACAACCGCTTTACAAGAAATGTAGGAGATGGAAGAATAGGCTAAACAGCACCAAGGGGGTGCAACCAGCAGCAACCAGGCTGTGGGAACCACAGGACCGACAACAGGTTTCTCCCAGATAAACTGAATGGGAAAGGAAAAAGGAAGAAGGAAAGGAACCTGTAGGCTGAGACTTAAGAGGCATATTTTGATCCCGATTCCTGAAAATAAACTATAATTTTAAAAAATTTGAGGCAAAAAAACCACAGCAGACTGATAAAGAGATCAAACTGTCGAGTTAATAGGACATTTATCGTTTAGGAAAAGGACTCGAGAGTCCGACAACCTGACTGGGAGTCCTGCTTTGCACTGGATAACCCTGAAGTCATTTAACCTCTATCCATCTCAGTTTTCTTTATCTTTAAAATGGGATCATCGTGGTTATCTCACAGGGGTTTTTGTGAGGATTAAATAACACAACACACAAGAAACATTGGGGAAATATTTTGTCAACTCTAAGATGTGTTCCATGATTAAACTGCAACACAAACATAGTCCAGAACAAAAGTTCTCAGAGAAGAATTTTAACAAGGCGCTGCGGGGAGCTGAAGCCCATCCTGCTGTGGTCAGAACTCCTCCCTCTGTCCCCCAAAGACAGCACCGCTGAACCTGAAAATATCATTATCCCCACTTCCCGCTGGCGTGACTGACTCACCTGTATCGCAAACTTTATGCAGCAAGCACTTGTCTTCTTCATTCCAGCTGTCCAGGTATTCATCCCTGCCGCAGGGCAGACACACACTTTCCGAGGTAGTAGTGCACTTGGCAGACATGTACGTCCCTTAAATTAGAAGGGGGAAAACGCACTAATCAAAAATATCCCCCCCAAAACACACACAAAAATGCACCAATTTACTGGACCCTTTACATGACCAGGGTCCCAGGAAGTCCCCAAGAGACAGCGCGATACAAGAGACAGAGCCACATCTCCCAGTGATGCTCCGAAGGCTCCCAGCTGGCTGAAATAGCCTCTCTGGGCTGCTGGTCCTGTGGTCACAGGGGTCTTTTAGTTCTTCCATGGGAAAGATCACCCTTTCCACGCCAAACCTCGGCTGAGTAAGGTAAAGAACAAGGGTTTTCAAACGGGGGCCTGTAGAACTTGAGGGATTCCCTGGGGGCTAAGCATGAGGGGTTTCATTTCATCCCTCCCCTCCTGTCTTCAGAATGTCCCCTACTGTCAATCTGGAGACACACACACACACACACACACACACACACACACACACCACACATGCTGGATCTTCGTTCTGCATATCCAAGAAATATTTGTAGCCAAAATATCTACACAAGCATATCAAACTCGTGGACAGGCCCCGGCCATGAGTTTGACATGCTTGAGGGTCTTGTTAACCACCTTTCCTCAAAGATGCGCTCTCCTCCCCAGAGCAATGAGTGAATGAGGACCCTGTGGACTTGGGAGTTCATTGGGGCTATAGAAATGTGTGGCCGCATTTGTCACCAGCCCACCTTCTGCTCCTCAGCAGGTATATGTGTGGGGAGAAGGTATAACAGGGTTTAGGCAATTTCAGCAGCAACAATTCCAGTATGGCTCCCCCTACCCCCAATTTTTTAATGTGATAGTATTTTTCAATAAGAGGTGAATTTCTTATTTTGAGAGTTTGAATCACAAAGTGCTAAAACATGCTTTTAGAGGCCTTCTTTTTTCTCAAGAAATAGTGTTTTGGAAAATAGCATTCCAGCATGAATGAAGTACCAGCTTATGAAATTGCTTTTCATTTTTAAGTGATTTTATCTTCTGAAAGAAAGGTTTTTGTCTTCAGAGTGACAGACATTACCACCTGCCATTACCATAAAAAGTCCATCCAATTTCTTTTTTCATCTGGCAGATAGAAATCATTCCTTAGATTAAAAAAAAAAAAGCCCTTTTACTCCTGAGGGGGGGATGAAAGGTGGCTCAGAAGTACAGACCTGGCTCACATTTGTTACAGCACCGTCCAAAATGCTCATAGTGCCTCTCGCTGGCACACGGAGGGGTGATCTGAAAAGTCACCTGAAAGAAAATGACACCAGGCAGAGGTTATGCACAAGTTCTTTCTGAATAAAGCAAACAAACAAACAAACAAAAGGAATCATCAAATTACATGTTGGAAAAGCATAAGAAACACCATAAGCCGTCCTGAGACTGCTCTGTGTAATATTATTAACACCTCCCTCCCCCAAACAGTCACTTCCTATTCCAGCCCATTTCCCCCTAAGAATATATACAACAAACAGATCCTGGTATGCAAACTCACTTAAACATGTACAAATATTTTGGTTATGCTCATGGCAATATGAGAAATTAAAGGAAAACTGACAAACTGGCTGCAGAAGTCTGAAAACTGCTGTAGACAAGCCACATAGGAAACTGGCCCCTTGTCTGTGGGTCACATGATGGATGACATGCTCAGTCAACTTTGATCATACACTGCAGGAGGACACAAGGAGGCTCCTTAGCAGGTACAGGGGGGCAGAGGCAGGCTTACAGTTGTTCGCATGGGAAATAATAAAACAATTAATTAATAATACGAGATAAACTGTTTCATGGGCTCACAATGTAAACCTACTCTTGCCCACCCTTGTATATTACACCAGGGGATCTCAAATTTGGTCTGATAAGCTACCTCTGATTTCTAAAAGGTGTTTAACCCTGCGTACCTTTCAAAATGTTAAACATGCAGAGAATATTAAAAAGTGGGACACCAAGCTGTGACAGGAGCTCCGTGGGCTGGGAGCGAGGAGGCCTGCCCGCCTGCTGGCTGAGGGACCCCGGTGAACTGCTTTTTGGGTCTCTGCTTCCTTTCCGTTGGATTCTAGTACAAAGCTTAATTTCCAAATCTGCCCGTGTAAGTACAACAAACCAAAAAGCCGAGTCCCTTACGTTCACTCAGAGATCCTTATCAGTGCGCCGCAGAAAAGCTCTTTTCAGCTTACTTGGTGTCAGATAAAAAGCACGCGCTGACAGGCAGTCATGTGGAAATTAACAGTGAAACTGAACAGCTGAAGAGACACCAAAGGGTGCCATACCAGGGTCAAGTTCCCCTCGGGGGGCCCAGGGATCCAAAGTTGCACACCTTGCCCTCCCGGAGCTTACACCCTGGGTGTGCTATGATGGAAGCCAATGGGCCCTACGTCCCTGAAGACTGGGGCTGGTGTCCTAAGGCACATGACAAGTGAGCTCAGTCTTGCAGGATAAAGAATAGTCGGCCAGATGGGGAAAAGGAAGTGGCAGGTGGCGGTTGGGACGGAGGTAAGGGAGACTTAAGAGATTATGAATAGTTCAAACAGAGGCGCTGAGGTCTGAAACGGCATATGGGGTGGGGTGGGGTGGGGAACATCAGCAGAGTGGGGGGAGGGGGATGAGCACAATGACACAGGGAACTTCCTCTGCACGTGGATGGAAGGGATAGAAATAACATAGTTTAGGAGCCACGCATCCTCAAAATACCTCCGTTATGGAAGGAACTTCCATAGAGAGAGCAGCAGAAAACCCCAGGCCGGCTGGGTGAGCGGGTGGGGCACCTCTCTGACCTCACGCTGGCCCTGCAAAGGGCTTACAGGAGGGACGGGTCCAGGATGGTTACTTTGAGGTCGATGAGAAAGTCAAACGTGTTCCTAGAGCCATGTGTGCCAAAAAGCTTGTATCCAGACTTGCTGCCTGGGCCTGGCTAAGACGCCTGTGGACACTGGGTAACATGAACTGGATGCTCCCCGCGTATTCACCACATGACAGGGGCTCAAGGACCGCACCAGGAGCCCAGTGGGAACTAGGAAAATAACAAACCAGAAATCACAGCACCACTCCTTTCTGGTTTCTTTTTCTCTTTGCCTTTTTGGGACCTGTTTCTCTGTAGGCTGCCGTGCCCCTTCTGCGTCGAGCACAGTCAGGCATGCACACGGGAGGGCGATGAGCAGAGGCACGGTGGTAGCGGGGAAGGAGGTCGGCACACATTTGTCAGCTAGGATGCATGTGAACCCTGCGGCAACGATGATGACAGAGGCAAACGAGATAGTGATGTGGTCGGGCTCTGTTTCAGACGAGAAAGGTTATCAGTGGTGTCTGACCCACAAGAGAGCTGCAACAGCCTCTGTAAGATAAGAGCACACTCTGTGTAACATATACAGAAAGGTTCTTTTTAGGGGAATTTGGTACAGGGCTACCCCTGAAGCAGCTGCTGAGGAACACAGGGGCTAGCCATGTCCTGGGCTCCCGATCCTGGTTCCTGCTGAGCACGTGGACAATCTCGTTACATGCCTAGGAGTGTGGCTGTGATTCACTCAAACCTCCCCGCCCCCCTCCACCATCTAACCCAGGCTTTCACCTCCCGGCAAAATGGGGAAGTCGCTGATTCCAGAGGTGACCAGAGGTCCTAGTTCCTAACCAGCATTTCACAGATTACTCCTTAGAATTAATTTCTGTCTCCTAAGCTTACTGTGGCTTTACCTAGACACGTCTTCTGTTTCTAAATTTGAGATGTAATTCATATACCATAAAACTCAGTCTGTAAAAGGTACAGCTTGCCCTCGCCAGTTTGGCTCAGTGGATAGAACATCAGCCCACGGACTGAAGGGTCCTCAGGTTCAATTCCCGTCAAGGGCACATGCTCTATTCCCCACTCTGATTGAGGCCTGTGCAGGAGATAACCAATTGATGTGTCTCTCTCACATCGATGTGTGTGTCTCTGTGTCTCCCTCCCTTCCACTCTCTCTAGAAATCAATGCAAAAAAATATCCTTGAGTGAGAATTAACAACAAAAAAGGGGGCACAGCTCAGCAGCAGTCGTGCAATGGCTGCTATTGAATTCCAGAGCGTTTTCCTTACCCCCAAACTGACAGGTCTGCTTGACAGACCTATAGGATTACAGGTCTTTTAAGGAGCTCCTTTTTTTAAGGAGCAGCAGCAATTTTGCTCCTGGGAAAATCAGCTGTGGGAGGCAGAAAATCACGCTGTAACCTAATCTAAGGTGCAGCTGCAATAGAACCTGACTTTGTTCTCCAGGGACATTCTATACTTTGCAGTACACCTTCAGCTTTCAAAATGGCAATAAATATACCACTTAGAAAACAACCGTCATACATGGATATATTTGACTGGGAGTACGACTTGGGGATAAAGAGAATTCGGGAAATCCTCTGAAGGTGCCTGCACATTCAGGAGGCTGTGCCCTCGTGGTCCTCTCTCCTACTTGGTCCTGACTATCTGCTTCCAGCATTCTGTCCCCCCATGGCAGAGCCCAGCTCTAGAGGAACCCTCTGTTAGAGGAGGAGCAGCTCCCCAGGCCTCGCCCAGCATGCAAAGCCCTTCCGTTACTGGGCTCACCAAGATCCTGTGCAGAACCTCCTGGGACAGGCTCTCCACTTTGCTGTTTGTAACGACCAGGAAATCCAGGTCAGACCCCCTGGCCTGTCTTGCTTTTGAGGGTCCCCCAGGGACTTGTCTCTCAATGCTGTAGCCCAGACAGGCTCCGCTGCCTGACTCCCAGACTCCAAGTCCCTTAGTCCCACCTGCTTGGCTCGGCTCCCTGTTAGCCTGTGTTGGGTCTCATTCATGCCAGTCTCCCTGGCAGGCCTGCCGCATGTATCCCCCAAAAGGCATTTTTGTATGTGAATGAATGAATGCTCTTCAGCCCCTCCCAGTCTGGCCCCTTGTTCTCCCTAAGGAATTCTAGCTCAGTATCTACCATCTCACCAGCAGCTGGGGAGAGCCCCCAGGCTGCCCAAGTCCCTGCTGGGCCTCGGGCCCTTCCCTTCCAATGGCTCAGAATTTGGACCCGGCTCCATCCTCCAAGACCAAGCTCCCAGTGGTTGTGAGGCGCTGGCTCCAGTAACTGACAGCAATCCCAGCAAGGCAGTCATGGATAAAAGCATGCTCCTGCCTGAGTGGCAGGGAAGTAACCTCCGGGGGAACAGAGGGGTTCAGCACAGGTCTGCAGCTGCCCGGGAAATGGTGGGATCCTGTCAGCCACCTACCCGCTCCTGCAGCAACAGAAGGCATTTGGTAACTGAGTTGAGACGTCCAGCTTTTAGTTATCTAGGTTTTTTTCCAGTTCACCTTTAAGAGTGAATTGTTTCCTTCTAAAGCAATAGAGCTTTTGAACCATAGTTGTTTTCATTAAGCAAATAAAGCAGAACCACTTTAGAATGTTTTATTTGCTGAAGAAAGGATACAGTCAGTCACATGATGCACAATGTAAAAGCTCCCACAGGCTCTGGGGGAGTCTCCCTCCCCGGCAGCCCTCCCCACAGGTAACCAGTGTCACCATTGCTTGGGCCTCTTCCTGCAGGTAGAAAGAAGACGTGATCGGGGACCCATTGGGGGAACTGTTGTGTATCGCAGCGGCCTTGGAGGCCAGCGGGGTCAGGTCTGTTTGCAGCGCTTGTGTCTGGGAATATCATGTGATTTATGATACTTAGAAGTCTTCTAAAAAAAAAGCCATGGGTTGACAGGGTCTGAATGCAGTTCTGAATCAATAAACTACAAAAATGTTTGGGGGCACACAGGCTGGTGTTTACATCCAGTAACCCTTGTTTTCTAACAGACCCACCCTGAGTTAATAAGAAACACTAGAACCTGTATAGCAAATACCATTTACACCCCTTTCCATAGGAATTCCTCGGAAAGTCATTTTTTTTTTTTTAGAGGAAGGTGTTAGAGCGCCAAGACAATACATTTAATCTATTGGCCTCCTGTTGTCTCACTTTTCTGTGGGTTTGTGCTTTATGTCTACTTGTTTGGGGGCACACAGGCAGGTGTTTATTTTAGAGCTGACAAATATGGAAGAAGCATGTCCACAGTCTGTGCAAGACTTTGGGAAGCAGGAGGAAGCTCATAGATCGTCAATCAAAATTCTCTTCACAGCCTGGCTGGCGTGGCTCAGTGGTTGGGCGTCGACCTAGGAACCAGGAGGTCCCAGTTTGATTCCCGGTCAGGGCACATGCCTGGGTTGCGGGCTTAATCCCCAGTAGGGGGCGTGCAGGAGGCAGCTGATCAATGATTCTCTCTGATCATTGATGTTTCTATCTCTCCCTCTCCCTTCCTCTCTAAAATCAATAAAAATACACTTTAAAAATTCTCTTCATAAAGAGACATGGATTTATTTCCTGATGCAGAGCCAAGGGCGGGGGGGGGGGGGGGGCGGGATCCTCATTTTGAAAAGCCCTGCACAGAAGGAGCCTGGCACGGAGCTACAGAGAATCGGGGTCTGTTTTTAGGATCCTGCAGGGCAGGTGGACTGAAATATTTCTTTTTCCTGCTGCCCATCCATCTGATGGCGGTGAAAGTCATCATGGAGATAAAGTTGCTTTTCTGCTCTATTGAAAATCCTCACTGACACGTACAAAGCAGAAAGAGGCGTGGCCCCTTCGGTCAAATTAGCGGAAATGAAGCCAACCTGGGAGAGCAAATGTGGGATTTTCCATAGATTTCATTTTGTAAAATATCATCCGTGACTGCAGTTGAGAATTGGGCTATAATGTAAGCAAAGATGGTATCAAATTTCTGAATGCTGCAGTAGAACTGAAAGATGTGGTTTTCGTTAAGAGAGAAACTATTAAATTCGAAATAACACCTCCGTAGTCCTGCTGCCCTTGAAACAAAATGTCCCAATGAAAGTCACCATTGAAACCGCTCCTGCCCAAAAGAGAATATGAATAAATTTCTAGTGACCATGTCCCAAGAGCCCTAGGATAGCTTCTCTCCTTTGATGGTCCCACACCAGAAAACTTCCTCTCTGAACTGCTTGTTCTCAGCAAATAAAACTGAAATAGGTAAGTTACACTAACTACAAAGAAAGCTGTCACTTCGTGTCTGTTGCTTTGAATGTCTCTATTCTGAGCTGGCCGAGCAGACAGGCCAGAGAGAGATCTGAGTTTCTCCCTCACAAACATTCAGTTATGAGTCAAAACGCTGACCCTTCAGCTCAAGATGTTTAGGGGGGCCTTTTCGGTTTTGCCCCTTTCTTAGCACCTTTCCCCCCGAGGGCTTCCAGATGGCCTTCTCCATTTGCGCTAGCTTTCTGCTTCTGATCATGGCACAGTTAATGGAAAAGAAGCATCCCACCATCGTGCTTCTCGGTTAAAAGTTCGTACCTGGGAGTGGAAACCATCAGATCATTGGTTGTTCAGAAATCAGATAAGACAGGTTTCTACCGAAAAAGAAAAAGGAAATGCTAACTACAGTAAAGGCCGGCATGCCAGAATGTGGGAACTGAGTGGAGCAGAGGTAGGGGCTGGGAGAATACGGGTTGAGGGGCGGAGGGGGGTGCCCGAGTGCTGATGAAGGGAGAGGACGGAGCCTGGCCAGGTTGCCCCACCGGTGAGGGCCGGTGGGCTGCGGGGCAGGAGGATTTCTCTACCAAGGACAACTCTCAGAACTGAGCTTCCAGTGTGGCCCCAACAGACATTTCTTTTTCTTTCTTTTGTTTGTTTTTTGACATTTTCTTTAATAAACTGTTTACATTTTTACAATGGGACGGCAAGGGGGGAAAAAAGCCGATTCGAAGCCTTAGGCTGCTCACCTGTAAAATGGGGCTAATAATTGTGCCCACCCCGCTGCACTAAGGGTCAGACCTACGGTAATTCATGTAAATGACGTGGCGTTGGCAAGCAGCAGCACTCAATGAAACCGGGCTTGCTTCCTCCCTTTGAAGCTGAAGGCCTGGCTAGGAGGCTGCGGGGAGAATGAAGTAATCCCATCCATCACTCAGCAGAGGCGCACACCTGGCCTGCAGTCAGGAGAGGGGGTGCTGATGTGCACACCTGAGCAGAGCAGGATGCATCCGCACTTAGATCGTTTCCCCGAGGGCGTAAACGAAAAAGAGTGTCACCAGGAAGAAGACAGAGCGTGGAAGACAGGAAGGGGACCCACATAGGAATCCTGCCCAACACATTCCTGACGCCCCAGCCCCCTGACTCTTCACCGGCACGACAAACAAAAGCTGCCAGCTGGGGGGCTAGAAGAATAGGTTTTCCATCAAAGAGGCTTATTTCTGGAAAGGCCTGTTTGATTTCGCATAAAGAAGTGCTTTCTCATGGGATTGCAGTCCTGACAGGCGGTCCGTGTCATTTCAGTGGCTTTCCGTCTGGGGACTCAGTCAGTGACATAAGCCACCCTTGATTTGGGGCAGAGACAGTTAGTTACTCAGGGTGTCTGCAGATAAAGCGGCCTAGATCCTATCTGCCAGGGATTCTGCTAACTAGGACTTCATTGCGTTATGACTGAATGCCCTTCTAGACATTTTCACTTTAAATAAACGTAAGAGAGAGAATTTTAAGCTTACAGGTTTACAGAGAAAGTAGCAGACTCAATTTTCTTTTGGACAAACCCAAGCTTCACACTTCACGCTTCACAATTTTGCACAGGCATTTATAAAGATGGTGTCTTTATAACGACATAAGGAGAATAAGGGGTGGCTTTGGGGATCTCCCGGGCACCCCACTGGATCACCTGGTTCACCCCACCTGGGGATGCAGTGAACTATGGAACACATTGAAAACTCTAAAGCTCCATTTATACCAGCCAAGTCCTTGGTTTAAGTCATAACGGAAATGGATACAGAGAATCGGAGAGTTTAAACAGAAAACTCTGAGTGTTTAAAATATAAGTCACTTCACAGAAATGTATTTCACACACAGCTCTTGAAAATAAAACCTGCTGTCCATAGTGAGGGCCAAGAATTCTGAGTGGTACACTGTTAAAAAAAAAATGTGGCCAGTTTGAGAAGATTGTGAAGAAAATTATGACTGTCACATACCAGTCTTATCATTGACCTGCTACTAAAGGACGTGGGGCATTCTGCAATGCATTTTATGACTGTGTTTCCACTGAAAAAGAGTATTCAAAAATCCAGCTCGAAAGTATTCATCTCACTCGATTGAGTCCTACTGGACTCATTGAAGATCACAAATATGGACCAACTCCTTCCTCCATATGAGACCATGAGTTGATAAAAATAATAGAGGAAGGCCAATCATTCCTTTGCCTGCAACGTTCGCCTTTCCCTTGTAAACACTTTTTCACATAATTATGAACAGAAGATAAGATTTTTGTCTGGTCCAGGGTTTAACAGTAGAAAGTGTCCATCTCTTTAGAGCTCTACTACTTCACACTCTAGGAGACATCTTTTCTGGGCTCTCATATATAGAGGTGCAAGGGACTGCCGAGTGCAGGACTAACAGAATTAGCCCACCCCAGCCCTTTCAAAGCACTTAGCACGGGAGGACACAGGCAGAGGAGAGGAGAGGTAGATGTCAGGTTAGTACAGCCAAGTGCCACTCTGGAACTCGGGCTCTATTTGCAGGAGGGAAAGAAAGCTCATCTCAGGGAGGTGGGGATGGGCTGTCTCACATCATGAAAAATGGGATTTGGCCGAAACTGGTTTGGCTCAGTGGATAGAGCGTAGGCCTGCAGACTGAAAGGTCCCAGGTTCGATTCTAGTCAAGGGCATGTACCTGGGTTGTGGGCACATCCCCAGTAGGAGATGTGCAGGAGGCAGCTGATCGATGTTTCTCTCTCATCGATGTTTCTAACTCTCTATCCCTCTCCCTTCCTCTCTGTAAAAAATCAATAAAATATATTTTAAAAAAAGAAAAGAAAAATGGGATTTAGCTCTTTCTATGTCTGCCCTTTGAGTGTCTTTTTAGAAAAACTTTGGGGTACTTTTTTATTGTGATAATATATATAAATAAAAATTTGCCATTTTAACCATTTTTTAGTGTATAATCCAGTGGCATTAATTACATTCACAATGTTGTATAACCATCACCACTCTCTTTTATCCAGAATATTGTCATCACTCCAAACAGAAACTTTTACCCATGGAACTCCCCTTCACCCCTTCCATCTAGCCCCTGGTAACCTCAATTCTACTTTCTGTCTCTATGAATTTGACTACTCTAGGGACCCCTTACAGTCATACAAATATTTGTCCTTTTATGACTGGCTTATTTCACTTGGCATAATGTCTTCAAAGTTCATCTGTATTGTAGCATGTGTCAGAACTCCATTCTTTTTTTTTTTTTTCCAATTAGCAATAATCGTACCTCAGATCAACCTCATTGGCTACGATACTGCCACTGCGCAAAGCTGAGAACTCCATTCATTTTCATTGGCAGAATAATATTCTAGTTTGTTTCCACATTACATTTACCCATTCATCTACTACTGGACACTTGGGTTGTTTCTGCCATTTGGATACTGTGAATAGGGCTACAATAAATATTGGCACACAAGTATCTGTTTGAGGCCCTATTTTCAATTCTTTGGAGACTATACCTGAGTCATAATTCTGTGGTTAGCTTTTGAGGAACCACCAAATTGCTTTCTGTAGGGGCTACACCTGTTTAATACAATCCCACCTGTGACGCAAGAGCGTTCCAGTTTCTCCTCACCAACATGTTATTTTCTTGGTTTGTGGTAACAGCCATCCCAGTGGGTATGATGTAGTCTCTCACTGTGGGTTTTATTGCATTTCCCTAATGATTTAATGATGTTGAACATATTTTTTTTTAAAAAATATATTTTACTGATTTTTTACAGAGAGGAAGGGAGAGGGATAGAGAGTTAGAAACATCGATGAGAGAGAAGCATCGATCAGATCAGCTGCCTCCTACACACCCCCCAATGGGGATATGCCCGCAACCAAGGTACATGCCCTTGACCGGAATCAAACCTGGGACCTTTCAGTCCACAGGCCGATGCTCTATCCAGTGAGCCAAACCAGCTAGGGCTGAACATCCTTTTATATGTCTACTAGAGGCCCAATGCATGAAATCTGTGTAAGAGTAAGCCTTCCTTCCCCTGGCTGCCAGCACCGGCTTCCCTCTGGCACCCGGGACCTGGGCTTCCCTCGCGGCCCCAGCTTTGTCTGGAAGGACATCCAGAGGATGTCTGGTCTAATTAGCATGTTACACTTTTATTATTATAGATTGGCCATGTGTATATATTCTTTGGAGAAGTGTCTACCCAAGTCCTTTGCAATTTTTTATGGGGTAATTTGTTTTGCCTGGATCTGTTCACATGACTCAATTTAGCTGTTAATAGGACAGGAATGGAATCGGAGGGCTTAGGACTCTTAGGTTCATGTTCACCACTTTGAAAGACATCCTTGATTTTCTTATTGAAGAAAAATGCTCTCACTCTACACAGCATCACTGCCTGGCTCTCTAGAAAGTAATCTAGGAGGTTTAGCATTTAGGTAAGACATGTTCAGCAAATTTACAGCCTAAAAGTGGGACAAGTTAAACCTACAGTCATTTCTTCCTCAACTATTAATGGACATATACTATGTGCCAGAGACAATGTTAGGTTCTGTGGATACAGGAGATGGACCTAGACAGGGGGAGTCCTTCTCACAGGAGAAGAGTGACAATAAGCAAAAGTTATTACACCCAAATAATGAAATCTGGGTGTAATAATTTTTGCGAAAAAAAATAAAAGAGGGCAAGTAATGGGATGATGATGGGGAGCCCCTGAAAAGCTGGCATTCAGTGGAGACCTGTGTAAAGTGGGAAACATGAAGTTCAAAGCCAGGTCAGGAGGAGGGGTATTCCCGGTGGATGTCAAAGCATTTGCAAAGGGCCTGGGAGGGAGTGTGGGCAGTGTGGTCAGACCACTGCAGTGAGGGGAGGGTGGTACATGAAGCCACACAACTGATGGCAGAATTTATCCACATTATGAGTTAACATACACTCGCAGCACCAGGCTTCTGTGATATTGATTTTGGGTTCAGATCGGAGGACACTGCTGTCCCTCCGCAAAGGTCTGAATAACAAGCACTTCATGCCATTTTCATTACCAGGTAAGAACTACATTTCCCGTAAGAGTATTTTTTTCATTTTATTTTTAATTGTGATAAAATATACATACTATAAAATTGACTATCTTAACCGTTTTGCCACAGGTATTTTTCAAACAGATAGTTTGCACAGAAAAAAGAAAATCTGCCTTAGGTCAGAATAAAACACACACACACACACACACACACACACACACACACAAATAAACAAAAAACAACCCTTAAAAATGTAGAGTAACTGTGGCCTCTTAGATGTCTTGGCATAGTCACCGTCTGATTTAGCAAACATTAAACAACGGACTACCTTGAAAGTTGCTTATTTTCCGGATGCATCAGCGTTTCTGCCCTGACACCTTGACCCCAGATTTGCTCCTTAAAGGAAGAAAGGGTGGCTGCTCTCACGCAGGCGCATCTCAAAGCTCCACTGATCTTCACTCAACCCTTTCTCTCCCTCCTCACAATGCGTTTATTATCTCTGCTCCTCAGAAACAGAACATATGCCCCAAAGGAAAATGAAGAAATAACCTTGCATTGCAACACTTTAATTGCAAGTTTCTTTGTCTTCCAGAGAGATAAAGAGTTTAAAAAGTTTGCAGCTGTGGGCTACCTGAAATGAAAGTGCAAGATAGGTTTGTTTCCTAAACACGGCAATTAGGATGGCTTTGACTTGTCCCTGTATTACACTCAACATGATTTCCAAAGGCGCCAGTGAATGCTCCTTTATTCTCCCAGTGGTTAAGGCCTCCCCCCACCCCTTTTCTTAAATTAAAAACAAAACAAAAAAATTTGCATTCATTCCAGACGAGAGCTACTTTATCTTCTTTCCTGTTGTGAACGTCAATGACCCCTGTGCTCCCAGCACCCTGATCTGCTGGAGGCCAAGGACCCTTCTAGGCTCTGCCTTCATTCTGGGGGTGCACCAAGCTAATAAGGTCATGAGCACCCAGAGTGGCCAGGGAAAGGACTAGACTGCCCCTGGCCCTCAGAGTCAAGTCCAGTGCTTCTCATATGTGCATGGGATCACCTGGGAATCTTATTAAAATACACATTCTGATTCAGTAGGTCTGGAGAGGGAGAGGAAGAGAGAAGCATCTATGTGAGAGCAAAACACCCACCGGCTGCTTCCTGCATTCCCCCTACTGGGATTGAGCCTGAAACCCAGGGCATGTGCCTGACCGGGAATAGCACTAGCAATCTTTTGGTGCAGAGAACAATGTCCAACCAACGGAGCCACACTGGCCAGGGCAGAGAGTCTGTACTTCTAACAATGCTGCCATGTGATGTTGATGGTCTTTGAGTAGCATGGCCAGAGATTCCAGTAAAGACGAAGAGCCAGAACTTCCTCATGTTTTCACACACTGTACAGAGGGAACCACCTCTCCCAACGCTGGACGCCACTGATCTTGAGCGGGAGTGAAGACAGAGTTGGCCCTTAGGAAACGGATACTGCGGTCCTGCCAGGCACTAGGCTAGAGACCTGACTTGCCTGGCCTTCTAGCATCCTCACAGGTGCTCAACGGGTTAGTGATTAGAAGACTGAACAGTGCTAAGCAGGTAGCAAAGGCTCAGACTCTTGTTCGATCAATGAGTAATTTTTCCTGAAGGACAAGTTTGATCTCATAACTTCCCTGTACAGAAGACTATCATAGTTTCCTACTAGATCTGAATCAGATTCACACTCCCAAGCCCGGACTTGGAAAGACTCCACCAATTTGCGTGCAAAACTAGAGCTACCCAGAGGGGAGGGGCTGCAAAATCAAGATGGAATATCTCTTCCTGGGCTCAAATTCTGTTTTCTAACCGGGACGGAATATGGGTCTGCTTAACTAACACACAACACAATTGCTCTGCCTCTCATGCCTGTCACTCACCCTGGGAATGGGGCGCCTCTCACACTGGATGAGGCCCCTGCCTGAGGCCACTCGAGACCCACTTCCAGGCACGGAGGAGCCGGCACCCATCACTCTGCATTCCCTCACCCGTGGGGGTTGCTCTGCACAGTGGTTACTGACAACCAGTTGGTTGTGCATGATGGTGCCTTGGCCATTTATAATTTACCCATAAATAGGCCCTCAATGGCCTGGTTACAGGGATCATGTTTTTATGGTTTCATTGTTAAATTTTGAAACCTTGCGACCATCAGATGTTGATGCATTAAAGTTTAGGGCCCAGATTCCAGTTGTGTTCCTGCTGAGTTTAATCATCCCTGTATGTCATACCCAATGTCATGGGGTCAGAGGTCTGTTCCAAGATTTCTTGCTGTGCACTAGTAACACATCATTCCCTCCACCCAAACCCCGCTGGCAGCTCCTGTCTCGCTGCAACAGAGAGCTGGGCGCCTGGCAGTGACCCCAAGGCTATCTATGCTTTGACCCTCTATCTCATTCCAACTTTTCTCCTGCTACCGACTGAGAAAAACGTCGGTAATAGAAATGACTGAGAGTTGTGCCATGGTAGACACTCAAAATAGGAGCTCAGGTCACCTGGGCCAAGAGAGGAGTTCCCAGATTCACCGAGATTATAAGAAGACAGACAGAACCTTTAAAAATATAATCGAACTATATTTACCTGCTCATTGGGTTTGGCCCTGGGGCTCGGAAGCCTCGTCTCTCCTCCTACCCCCCATGCCCCGACCGACCATCCAGTATAGAGCCTGGCAGGTGACAGGAGGGAGGTAAACACAGGCCCATCCCCCATCGGGAGGGGGTGAGGACGGCTGCAGTGCAGACGCACAGTGCAGGCCGGCGCATGTGGCCTCCGAGCCGCCTTCACTGCAGGAAGTGGCAGAGATGACTCCATGTGTCACATTCCTTTTCCTCCTGAGTCAGGGATCAACTCACTGGCACCCAGACCCTGCCCTGAGAGTACTTGGGGAGCCGCTGCAAACTCAATCAGCCTTAAAGTCACAGCGTCTGTCTTTCTGCAACACAAAGCCCTCGGTGAGTGTGCACACTCAGGCAGACCAGCACCAATGCAGACCCAGGGGCTTGCTTCTGCTCCCCACACTGACACAGAGTTCACTGTATAAGAAGATTACCTAAGGGAGTAGGACCATGCCACTGGGGCAGACACCAAGGAGAAATTCCAGCTCTGCTGCTTATGAGCTGTGCAAACATGGGCAAGTTACTTAGCCTCTCTGGGCCTGTTTTCCCATCTTTCTGGCAAGGTGGGCTGAGGATTAGACAGCATCACTGTAAAGCCCCCGGCACAGGACTGGTGTACAGGAGGGATTCAACAAATTGCAGGTACTTTTAATATATGTTAACCATCTATTAGTAACTTAGAGAAGAGCACAGAACCTTTTGATGGAATCCCACAGTCGACAGCAGCGGTTCTCAAACTTAGACATATGTCAGAACCCCCTGGCTGTTAGACCAGACTGCTGGGCCTCAACCCTAGAGTTTCTGATTCAGTGAGTGGGCTTCAGGTGCGGGGGTCCAGGGACCACACTCTCCCCAGGACCGAGTCCCAGCTCCTGAGGTTTGTTTGTACAGCCATTCATGACTCAGACCCAGCACTTCCCCAATTGGCCTAATCCTTCCCTGGTCCCTCTCGCAGGCCCTGGGCTCCAGACACCACGACGGGACACAATTCTGTCCTGTATGCTCTGCGTGTCCTATCTCAGCCCCTTCCCTTGTCCGTCCAGTCCCAGAGCAAGCACCACCTGCCCCGTTCTCCACGTCCAACCTCTCCTCTCTGTGTTCCCCGGGCATCTCGCTTGTTTCTCTTTTGCAGTGGATTAGGCCCACGGACCTGCAAGGAATAAAAACTGTGACGTCTGATCTTCCCTACTTGATGGCAGCTTCCCAGGTCAGAGGCTGTGTGGCAAAAGGCTGAGGTTTCCCACCAGGTCTTATGTATGGCCTTCTCTTTGCTTTTGGTTTTTACTAGTAAATGCAAATAAGTATCCATTGACTTGAAAGGAAGGAAAGCTGGCAGAGAGGTTAAGGAACTAGAATGAATAACCCCGGGCAAGGGGAAGTTGTGGGCTAACACTCTTCAATAATAGAACCATTAAAATAAAGATGACATTGACCAACTGATCTTTACCCCTGTGATAGAACAAATTTGAGGAAATGGGATCAAGTTGTGACATGTTAGGTTTAGGTCTGCTCTGGGGAAGTTCCTGTCATTGAGAATTATTAAGTGATCAGCCAGGGTTAGCAAGGGCAGAGGAGAATAATCTCGGCTAAACTTTAATAACGGAACTGACGATCTCAATTAGCATGACAGTTTCAGAGGTCTTACACCTTGCTCTTTTTTATACCCTGCTTTTATACCTTGGGTACAAAGTTGAGAGGAGGGAAGTGCCCTTCCCAGATTTTTTTTTTTTTTAAACTGGATATGAGTTTAGCAGCTGTTTGTGCTACTTAAGGATACACTTTTAAGTTACAAGTTGCTAACAATATTTCAAAAAGTAACAAGTATTGTTTTTTGGTGTGTGTGTGTGTGTGTGTGTGTGTGTGTATGTTTAAGGGATACCATAGGGAAGTGGTTCCTTTCCCATTTGGGGGAGGTACTGAGAACCCAAACCAGCCCAAACTGTGGTGCTAATAGGATTTATGCAATACCACACATCCTCTCTTCCCATTTGCCGGGTTTAACCATCATCTTTGCAAAAAGTTAAAGTTTTTCTTCCTCATTTTTAATGGAAAGTCTTCAAATTTCTGGTAGCCGGAGGAAGTGGCTCTTGTCCTCTCAACACTGAACAGGAAATGTAATAAGTTATTATTATTCTGATGAACTGAAAGGATAGCTCCTGCAGTCAGTTCTTCCTGCCACTTGAACCCTGGCAGCTGTGACTGTGTTTGTGCCAGACGGGCCTCTTGTCAGCTGCTAGACTAGGACTTTTTTGGATGGGGGAGGCATTAGGGAGCTGGGCAGAGAGGAAGGGAAGCGCCCATCTTAGGCACTACCAACCCACCAGGAAAAATGTGTTCTATGCAAGGGAAGTCTTCTGCCAACCTATGGGTTCAAGGTAAACACTGCTTCTGCTGGGGGCAGGTGACCTATCTGAGGCCCGTGTGGGAGGACCACGGGTCAGGTCACACCTGCTCTGATGCTGGATTCACTGGGGATCACTGGACGCTTATCTCTCTTTAGTCCTGCGTTTTAGAGCCCAGCCTACATCCTGAACTTTTGAATCAAGACACCTTTAGGTCAGGAAATGGCTCTAAATTCCAGTGCACACCAGTTTCCTGCAGATCCCAATACCTTGGCTTTTAGCTTATTTGCCTCTATAGAATTTAAGGAACCTGTCTGTCCCCCAATAAAATAATCCAAAGCAGCTGGGGTTCAACAGCCTGAACTTCGTCCTTCATTATTACTAGTTTAGGGGGGAAAAAAATCTTTCTTTCCTTGAACCTGAACAACGTTCTGACTGGGACCAAGACAGAAATGTCCCCAATAAACTGTGAAAAAGACAATCCAAATAGTCTGCTATTTGTTCTGCCATCAACCACATCTCTTTTTTTTAACTGACAGGTGCGACCAGCCCACATCCTTTGGCCCAGTACGGTCAGCACCAGCACAGCCCGCTGGCTCTGAGGCACTCCTGCCCTCGGCTTCTCCTCTCGCCACTGCGATGACCTGATTCAAGCAGTGGCCTCCTTACTGCCCACCCCACCCCCCAGACCCACCCCGACACTTTCTCATAACACAGACATCTGATCACGTCCCTCCCCAGCCTACATACAACACATCCAGATAAAATCGCAACTGCTTTGCTTGCACATGGGCCCTTGGAGTACAGGATGCTGTCCTTGTGAGAGATCCCTGAACACCCCTCCCCCACGCCAGCCCCCACCCAACAAAGCAGCCCTGGACACACAGGACCACACGGTAAGCAAGAACGGGGTGTTTTTCTGGACCCCCGAGGGCTGGCTAAAGCACGTCTTGTCCTGGGCGCCCACCACCCTTTGCAATGCTTCCCAGTCACACAAGCACCCTCCCACGGTCCAAGTATCCAGACCCCGTGCTCCCCTGGCCTGGCCTGGCGCAGGCTTCACTCTGCGACGGGGCTGGGGGGAGAACTGCAGCCAGCCAGCCCTGGACGACCAAGGAGACAGGGGAGGCCTGCTGGGCGGGGAGCGCTGGCAGGAAGCAGACTGACAGCCTCTCAGAATGGGGACAGAGATGTGGGACGCTGTGTAATCTCGCTCACCGCCCACTCAGCATTCAACCTCAAAAGCTCACTAAGAACTTCAGACGGGCCGAGTCTTCCGTTTCGTGGAAGCCCACTGTCTCAGGCTCAGTGCTTTGGGGCAGAAAGGATGAGTTGAGCTTTAACTGTCTTCCTAGCAGTGGACCCTACAGGAAGCCCACACGTGGCAACCACAGGGAACACAGACAAGGCAAACGACTTCCTATAAACCGGGTGGAGAACCTAAAGGTGTTTGGAGGGAGAGCCCGCTGTGGGCAGAGTCCCACCCATGCCAACTCTGGAGGCATGGAAGTGGATCCGCTGTGTGCTCCAGAGAGTGGGGCATGCTTCCCTTGCAGGCTGGGGTCAGGATATGGCAGGGAGAGGGCCATCGCCTTCCTGGGCAGCCACCTGGCCAGAGGGTAGATGCCCTCGGGCGAGGATAACCTGTAGAGCTGATGAACACCAGGGTGGATACAGACCCACCTGGCAAAAAGAACAGCCCAGGCAGCATTCCTGGTCCACTGAAAACACCATGTGGGAAAAACACTAATATTTTTTCCCATGCATTTCAAAGTTAGGGAAACACAGAGGGGGGACTGCGGGGGGAGTTTAATACTGACATGGCAGATAGAGTTCCTGCAGCACCTCCTTAAAACAACACTGTGCAGAGGAGGCTCAGGCTTGGAACTCCCCTTCTCATGGTCTCGTAAAACACGGATTTAGTGACCTTTAAAAATTCACCTTTATTGTTTCAGTTTTCCTGGTGTGAGAATTCCTGGTAGATAACTGAGAAAAGCAAGCTCATATTTCCTTATCAACACAGAGAATGCGTTCATGTTACAGATTTGCCATTTTGGGGGGCAGCTGGTGGGAAGGAAATGAGGGAGAGGCATTTGAAATATTTGTTACTGACAAAATGAACTAGAAGGCCACAGATTTATGTGTCTGTGGTTCTTCAAACAAAGTAGTAACATGCACCAAGCTTTCCCTCCAGGGTGGGATGGGAGGCTGAGAGACAGCCATGGAGACGCAGGGCATCCACCGATCCTAGAGCCCAGGCAGAGCTCTGCCCTAGGGGATTTCCTCTACGGGGTCTCCCTTCCAGGGCCCTGTGGCCAATCTGTTTCTGATAAGTCTCCTTACCACCTCAATAGGGCTATATAGGAGTTATCTCAAAAGCTATAAATGTTCATGCCCTGTCTGTTGGTCAGGTTTTCTGAATTAAGTGCTTTGTGCTATCTGTAAAGTCATAAAAATATGTGAAGGTGAAGGGGTGTGTGTGTGTGTGTGTGTGTGTGTGTGTGTGTGTGTTGGCAAGATTCCTTTAAGTCTAAACCACTCATGCCATCTTCTTGACTAGAAAGCTTTCTTCCTCAACTGCCTCTTGGAACTACTCCTTCTCTTGATTTCCTACCCATCCTCCAAAGCCCACTTCAAGAAACTCCCCTCCTCCCAAAGCCCTCCTGATTCCTGCAGCCACACTCCCACTAGCTCCCCACCACCCTCCGACTGTCTCTTATCACAGCTGCTTGGTTACTGTTAGCTTCACCCATCTCGTCCTCTCTGCTGGACTGTGACCTGTGAAGGTACAGTGATGTCTCCATCTTGTTTCTCACCAGCACAATGTTTCACGTCCCATAAATGTTGGTTGGCCTGGGCATGGATGACCCTTCCCCTAGGTCTTAAATAACTGAGGATAAATAGTTACCTTAATGAAAACAGCGTGCGTCTACATTTTCTTACTTGGAATAAACAGTAGAACTATCGGCATAAAAACTTACAATGTTTTTTTTTTTATCTGTAAGTAAATACACTTCTTATGTCTGAAAACAAATTCCCAACCAAAGACAGACAGACAGAGGTATAACCACAGAAATGCTTTAAAAGGCAAAACTTACAGCCTTCCAGGTAAGTTTATTTCTATTTAATTAAAGTAAATGAAACCAAGTCCAGTACTTGCAGATAAAGCACTTTCTAGAAGCTGTTTTTGCCAACTATTTTACAAAACCACTACCCTACCCCCAACAATGCAAAGCAGTTGGCCAAACCTTGCCCGTGTGTGAAAACAACCATCAATGGATAGCCAAAGCAATTCCTTTTTTTAAACTAATAGGTTCGCCAAAGAAGCAGTAATTGAACACAGGGAGTGCTTGTACGCACAGTCTCTTGGGGGGGGGGGGGGTAATAGTGCATTTCCACTTTCACAGCTAGTGGGGAGGCTGAGCGTAAATGATTCCCTTTGATTAGGATGCCAATATCATTCTATTGTTTTCTGTTTAGGTATGATTTTAAAATGCACATAATTCAAGTGGCCGAAAGGAAAAGGGAGGGGAAATAACACTTGTTGAAAGGTCTCTCTGAAAAACAAATTTGTTTTGATAGCACTTGCTGTTGCTATTACAACCAATGCATTTTATGCCATATGTGGGTAGTTTTTGTAATAAAACATGAGATGCTTTTTCAAAAGTGTAGCTGGCAGGTTTTTCTCCAGTGGCCTGCAGTTCATGGGATCCCTGGTCCTTTAGTTCAAATAAGATGGCGCCCTGCCCCACCTGTTGAACACTTAACTAAGCAACACCTGAAGTGCTTAAAGTGAACTATTCCATTCGGTTTCTGGGCTATCTTTTCCCTCCGGGATTCTAAGGCACCCACACAAGGATTGTGGACATAGAAGGCATCTCCATGAGCATGTTCTGCCCCAGCCTCTAGCATATTCCTGTTATTTTTCTCAAGGCTTGACTCCCCAGCGGGCTTTCCCCCGCTTCTCACCCAAATACAGTAAGTTCTGCAAACGCCTCTCTGAGTCTGCAGGGGCTTCTGAGCCATCTTGCACGCGGGAGTCACCACAGCCTAAACCAATTCTACCAGCGAAGGGAAATCTGAAACTGCTGGAGCCCAGGAAACCACCACCTCTCACCCTTCCTTCTGAGGAACTTCCATTTGCGGTGCTGGGTTGGGCGCACAAGAGCTCCCCTCGCGAGGACAGAAAATCAGTAACGGGCTTTATGTATTTATTTATCAGTAACTGTACTGAGTGATGGATAGACAATTCCTCCCAAAGGACTGGGCAGCGACAGGGATCTGAGAAGATGCGCATGTGGGGGCACCTCTAGCACTCTTTACCCTGAAGCCATTCACCAGCCAAGGGGTGGGTACTCCTTGCGGGGGGTGGGGGGGGAGGGGAAGAGCCTGGCATCAGTGACGCTAACCACTACCCCGCGGTGCCTGCCGCCCCAGCTTCATCCGGCTGAGCTCCAGGACAGCAGGGCCGTTTCTGGCGCCCCACTGCCTTGAAATCCCGCGCGTACCTTGGTTTCTCCCATTGCAAACAGTATTTTGTCCTAACACCATCAAAGGGGTTCTGAGAACAAGTGATCCTGCGATTATTCAGGGCCAGAACCTGAACGGGTGGACCTTAGCTGCTTGTGGAGGCAGTCGGAGGGGGCGTGAAAAAGTGGGGAGCGGGGGCTTCAGCTTTTCTGCAGAAACTGCAGTTCGGTGTCGCCGCCTGCGCTAGGCATCCCCGCGCGGCGAGCGCAGCCCTGGCCGTCCGACGACCCAGGAAACAGGTTGGGAGACCGAGCGACGCGCAGGTGGAGGGACCGACCCAGGCTCCCGCGGACCCCTGGTGCCCGAGACCTCGCACTGAGGAGCGGTTCCCGGGTGCGGGCATTGTCTGCGCGCGGACTTCTCCCGGGCGTGTTCTGCTGCCGGGAGGGGCTGTGTCTACCCAGCAGCGACTGTGCCTGGGGAGCTCGGGGCTCCAGAAATGTTGGGCGAATAAACGACAGCAAAGCCTGCCATCAAGTGGGCTTTTGGAAGCGCCCGTGTCCGGTACTGGGGTCCCGCGCCTCCCAACACCCCATCTTCTCGCCCTTTCCCTCCCGCCACGGTCCAACCCGCGGAACCGCCTCCCCAAGTTTCTGCCTCCTCCGACCCCGAAGCCTCCGCTCTGGTTTCTCCGTCCAGCCGTCGGGTCATCTCGCAGCCCCCGCGCCCCGGCGTCCCCAGCTCCCAGGGGCGCCGCGCGGGCAGCCGCCTTACTTACCTGCAGGGGCCCGAGCAGCGCGCAGAGCGCCAGCAGCGAGGACAGCGGGCGGCGCCGCCGGGCGCGCGGGGCCATGGCGCGGAGGGGCGGGCTGGGCGCCGCGCTCTGCGGCCTCTGCGGCGGGCTCCGCGCGGCAGGCGAGGCGGCTCGGGGCCCCGGGGTCGGCCCGCCCCGCCCCCCCGCCGCGCCCCGCCGCGCCCGCCCGCCCCGCCCCTCGGGGCACCTGTCCCCGCCCGCGAGACGTCCGGCTCCAGCCGGGCGGGGCCGCGGCGGCCAGGTGGTGCCCGAGGCGGGGCGCGGGGGGCGGCCCGCGCGGCGTCTGCGGCGGGACAGACCCGGGCACCGGGGGGTGAGGGCCGCGGGGCCGATCCGCGTCCGCCCCGCCGTGAGTGCGGGGCTTAGCCCGGAGCCTCCTCCCTTTGTCCCCTTGGCGCTGCGGGTTGCCTGCCGCCCGCGGGCAGACTGGTTGCCTGCGACCTGACCCGGGTGTCTTTCCAGGTCGCAGACGTCCGGGGAGGGGAGGCAGCCTGGCCCTCGCCCCCGCCCGCGCCCGCGCGCTCAGCCCATCCAGGCGGGGCCTCCCAGCGGTGGCGGCCCACCAGCGGAATTAAGGAGACGGGGCGGACTCCAGGGAAAGGGTCACCACAGTCACCGCCCAGCGCAATTCATAAAGTCCGCCTTCGCCGTTTGCTGGCCACTGAGTCTCTTCCAGGGCCCTGCTCCGGGCCGCCAGCCCCTGCTGCCTCCGCCCCTCGCCGGTCAAGGCACTGGGCCGGGCGGGCTTGGCCTCTCTCCTGATGAAGAAGCAGCAGTTGGGGGTCTGGGCGCAGCACCTGCTGTTCTGGTCGCTGGGGTGCCTTCCTCAGGAGTGTGTCTTCCCTCACATGCTAGGTCCGTGCTGGACGCACTGTGTAGGCACTCCTTTGTACAGATAACTTTTTGAGTGGAAATAATTGGCCCACGTCGATGAAATACATTGTTTTGAATTCCTTGAGAACGTGCCTCACTCTTCTGACCCAGCACATGGTGTATCTTAAGTATTCCCTGTGCGCGTGAGAAAACTATGCATTCCACTGTTGTTGGGTGAAGTGGTTTATAAATGTCATTTAAGTTAAATTGGTTGAAATACCCATATTGATTTTCTGTCTTCTCCTGAGAAAACTGGAAATTTCCAACAATAATTGTGGATTGGTCTATTTTTCCTTTCAGTTCTGTTTTTCCCTCATGTTTTGAAGCTCTGATTAGAGGCATAAACATTAGGATTGTGTGTTCTTGATAAATTAACCCTTTTATCGTGATGGTAAAATGGGGTTCTGAAGTCTACTCTGACCTCAGTTGTATGTATAGGACTTCACTTTTCTTATGAATAGCACATACAGGGCACATCTCATTCTATCATTTTATGCTATCTGTGTCTGTTTTAAAGTGACAGCATATAATTGGGTCTTGCTTTTTCATTTTATCCAGTTTGACAATTTCTATCTTTTGACTGGCGTGTTCATATGTCATGTGATTATAGATATGGTGAAGTTTAAGTCTATCTTGCTATTTGTTTCTATTTGTTCCATCTTTGTCCCTTTTTTAAATCTTTTGGATTATTTGAGAATATTTTAGGATTCTATTTTTCTCACCACTGTTATCTTATACTAGAGGCCCAGGGCACAGATTCCTGCACCAGTGGGGTCCCTTGGCCTGGCCTGCACCCTCTTGCAATCTGAGACCCCTTGGGAATATTTAAGATGCACCGTTTCCACCTGATCCCAACAGGCCAGGTGGAGGGACCCCACCAATGCATGAATCCGTGCACTGGGCCTCTAGTATGCATATAAGATCTTTGGTTAATCTCTTACTGCCCTCCCCCTCCCCCTTCTCTCTGAGATTAATCAGTCTGTTCCATGTTTCCATGCCTGTACATTGAATATCTGCCCCCTGGTGGTCAATGCGTGTGTCATAGCTACCGGTCGAACGGTTAAATGGTTGCTTAGGCTTTTATATATATAGAGATACCTCCTTGTTTTGCTTTTTTAGCTCTGGGATTATAATATGCACCTATAAATTATCACAGTCTACCTTCAGATAAAATTCTGCCACTTCAACCCTAACTGGTTTGGCTCAGTGGATAGAGCGTCAGCCTGCGGACTCAAGGGTCCCAGGTTCGATTCCGGTCAAGGGCATGTACCTTGGTTGCAGGCACATCCCCAGCAGGGAGTGTGCAGGAGGCAGCTGATCGATGTTTCTCTCTCATCGATGTTTCTAACTCTCTCTATCCCTCTCCCTTCCTCTCTGTAAAAAATCAATAAAATATATTTTTAAAAAATTCTGCCACTTCAAGTGTCCGTAAGAACCAGGGGTACCCCCTCCCTGCTCCCGCCGCTGTGCCACTGTAGTCAGACGACTTGCTGTGCTTTGTGACTCCTTACTGTGCAGCCTGATTCATGCATCGCCCGCTTGCTTTGCTGCCTTTTGGAAAGCAATCTGGTGGTGTTGACTAAATAATTTTAAAGTGCAATTATCCTCTGACAAAGGAATTCCATACCTTGGAATCTAACATATCAATCCATGAAGAGAGAGGTATAAGGATATTTGCCTTAGCATTTTTGGAAAACCACTAAGAGAAAACTGGGAAGATTTGTTAATATAGAAATGGTAGAAAAAATTGTGGTCCATCATAATATAGGATATAATGCAGCTATTTAAAAACATTAAGTAGTTTGGGAAAGATGTCCATGGTTCAGGGGTAGGCAAAAGTAGCTTGAATTACCAGCCATCATTACCTAAAAGATAATCATAAGTAAGGATATGAAATAATAACACAAATAATACAATAATTAATACATGATAAAACAAAAGTAAAATGTTTTGCCCACCCCTGTACATTAAGTAAAAGAAGCAAGTAGCTGAACGTGAGCGTGGCATGACCACTGATATCTCCCTGTGGAAATTTGAGACCAGTAAGTGACCATCATTGATGCCCCAGGACACAGAGACTTCATTAATCAAAAGTATGATTACAGGCACATCTCAGGCTGACTGTGCTGTCCTCTTGTTGCTGCTGGTGTTGGTGAATTTGAAGCAGGTATCTCCAGGAGTGGACAGACCCGTGAGCATGCCCTTCTGGCCTACACACTGGATGTGAAACAGCTGATTGTTGGTGTTAACAAAATGGATTCCACTGGGCCACCCTACAGCTAGACAATGTGGGCTTCAACGCCAAGAATGTGTCTGTCAAAGATGTTCGCCGTGGCCATGTGGCTGGTGACAGCAAAACTGACCCACCAATGGAAGTAGCTGGCTTCACAGCTCAGGTGATTATCTTGAACCACCCAGGCCAGATCAGTGCTGGATATGCACCTGTGCTGAATGGTCCCACAGCTCATATTGCTTGCAAATTTGCTGAGCTGAAGGAGATTGATCATCGTTCTAGGAAAAAGCTGGAAGATGGCCCCAAGTTTCTGAAATACCGCCATCGTTGATATGACTCCTGGCAAGCCCATGTGTGTTTGAGAGCTTCTCTGACTACCCTCCTCTGGGCCGTTTCACTGCTCGTGACATGAGGCAGACAGTTGCTGTGGGTGTCATCAAAGTCATGGATGAGAAGGCCGCTGGAGCTGGCAGGGTCACCAAGTCTGCACAGAAAGCTCAGAAGACTAAATGAATATTATTCCCAACTCCTGCCACCCCCGTCTTAACCAGTGGTGGAAGAACGGACTCAGAACTGTTTGTCTCAACTGTCTTAAGTTTAATAGTAAAAGTTTAATGATTACAATGCATCAGAAAACCTTCAGAAGGAAAAGAGAATGTTTTGTGGACCATTTGGTTCTTTTGTGTGCATGGCAGTTTTTAAGTTATTAGTTTTTAAAATCAGTACTTTTTAATGGAAACAACTTGACCAAAAATCTGTCACAGAATTTTGAGACCCATTAAAATAACAAAGTTTAATGAGGAAAAAAAATAAGCAAGTAACAGAATAATCACCCCATGCTTTTTAACAACAATCATAAGTGGAAATATATGGAAAGACAATAAATAGCAAACACTAGTATACTTATACTTACAAGTCCATTTAATCCTTACAATGGCCTTGTAAGAAATACTATTATCATTCCCATTTTACAGATGGGAAAACTGAGACACATAGGTCAGTAACTTGCTGAGGGTCATTGCCATTAAGTAGCAGACTTGGGATTCAGACCCTGGCTGCCTGGTTCTGCAGTGCTAGTCCTGCCTCACTAAGCACTACATTTAAAAAGATAAATATTATTAATTTCAGAGAGAAAGGATGAGGGAGGGAGGGAAGGAGGGAGGAAGGGAGTGAGGGAGAGAGAGAGAGAGAGAAATATTAGTGATGAGAGAGAATCATTGACTGGCTGCCTTCTGCACGTCCCACACTGGGGATCGATCCCACAACTCGGGCATATTCCCTGACCTGGAAGTGAACAATGACCTCCTGATTCATAGGTCCATGCTCAACCACTGAGCGATGCTGGCCATGCAGCACCAAATTTTTAATATCAGGTGAGTTGCAGAAGGAAAAGGAGAAACTACTAATTTTATTTTTAGTGTTTCTAAATTATTTACATTGAGGAAAAAGTACTTCTGCATTTGAACCGACAGCTGTGTAAACTTGGTAAATAGATGTTAAAACTCTAAATGAAATAAGTGAAGGAATGCTTATAAGTACAGATGAAAGAAAGAATAGTCATCTGGCCTATTGTTATCTTGAATGTGGAGACAGGCTTTCTGGGAAAAGCAGTGGGGTAAAAGCTGGATGAGATGATGCTTTTGCCAAAAGAAACTATACTTTCACTGTGCCACTTCATGAGAAACACCGCAGCTCATTCCTGGCATACTTCCAGCATTACCCCCTTCTTGGTTAAAAAAAGATTAGGGGATTTAAGACTTCTGCTTGGAAAGCCCCAGAGGTGAGTGTGCTGGTTTTGGAAGCGCTTTGAAAAATAAAATGCCCATGTTAACATATTAAATCTACTTTTAAAAAAAGCTTAATTAAAAAAATTTACTTATTAAATACTATTTCTGCATTTACAGAACTATCACTTAAATATTTTATAAATATTAATGGAGAATACCATATTACCAACATAACCCATTAAAATAGGCTTGAGGATGCCCTCTTTTTAAATATAAATAAACATTATTATGAGAAACATAGAAGTATGCTAAAGCAATTTTTCTCTCTGAAAAATGCACACACTGTAGCTAAAGGGGTTGCCCATCATTTACAGAAACTAGTCTAAATGTTACTTATAATTTAAAAACCACCCACATTTGTAAGCACATGTATAATTAAATTTGGTTATATATAATAATTGTAAGATGCGTTTTAAACAACAGTATTTATTAAAGTTAAATGTTTCCAATTTCTTAAAAGTACTCAGCTGATAATGAATTGTTGTATTTGGATGCAGAAAAACAAAGTGCATGATACAAACACAGGACTCATAGGTTTACTTAAAAATTTTTTATATGAATAGTGTGCATTTCACCTTGGAAATCCCCACTAGACCCCTCTTCTGCACAAGCTCAAGTTATCAGAATTAAAAAGCTAAAGTAAAAATGTGGCCATCATTTTTTATTCAAGTGAATGCCTTACATTACATTTGAACAGTCTTCATTTAAGCACCCAAGACAGAGACACGATCTCATTAAGGAAATGCTAATAAATGTCAATAAGATTGAGAATTAATCAGTTTATGTAATTTTTTTCACATGATGATATAAGAACAGTTCTGTCACTGGGCACAGAACTAAAGAGAATACATAGACTGGTGGGCATGGCTCAGTGGTTGAATGTGGACCCATGAACCAGGGGGTCATGGTTGGATTGTCAGGGCACATGCCGATGTTTTGGGCTTGGTCCCCAGTAGGAGGCGTGCAGGAGGCAACCTATCAATGATTCTCTCTCATGATTGATGTTTCTCTCTTCTCTCTCTCCCGTCCTCTATCTGAAATCAATTAAAAAAACAAACACACATTAAGAAAAAAGAGAATACATTAAAAAGCAAAATTTTTAAGTGAACATAAGACTACAAATCTTATGTCTCTTGGCTTTCTGAATGTCCTGTTTTGAAAGGTGTCTATTTAGGTGCTTTGCCCATTTTTTGATTGGATTGTTTATCTTCCTTTTGTTAAGTTGTATGAGTTCCCTATAAATTTTGGAGATTAGGCCCTTATCAGATATGACATTGGCAAATAAGTTCTCCCATGCAGTGGGCTTTCTTGTTGTTTTGTTGATGGTTTCTTTTGCTGTGCAGCAGCTTTTTATTTTGATGTAGTCCCATTTGTTTATTTTCTCTTTAGTTTCCAATGCCCTAGGAGCTGTATCGGTGAAGAAATTGCTTCAGCATATGTCTGAGATTTTGTTGCCTTTGAGTTCTTCTAGTATTTTTATGGTTTCCCGTCGTACATTTAAGTCCTTTATCCATTTTGAGTTTATTTTTGTGTATGGTGTAAGTTGGTGGTCTAGTTTCATTTTCTTGCATGTATCCGTCCAATTTTCCCAACACCATTTATTGAAGAGGCTATCTTGACTCCATTGTATGTTATTGCCTCCTTTGTCAAATATTGAGCATATTGGTTCGGGCCGATTTCTGGGCTCTCTATCCTATTCCATTGATCTATATGTCTGTTCTTGTGCCAATACCAGGCAGTTTTGAGAACAGTGGCTTTGTAATACAGCTTGATATCTGGTATTGAGATCCCACCTACTTTGTTCTTTCTCAGGATCGCTGCAGCTATTCAGGGTCTTTTTTCATTCCAGATGAATTTTTGGAGAGTTCGTTCTAGGTCTGTGAAATATGCCATTGGTATTTTAATGGGAAGTGCGTTGAATTTATAGATTGCTTTGGGTAGTATGGACATTTTAATGATGTTGATTCTACCAATCCAAGAACACGGTATGTTCTTCCATCTGTTTTTGTCTTCCTCTATCTCTTTGCCAAGAGACATATGAAAACTTGCTCAGAGTCACTAATCATTCGAGAGATGCATATCAAAACAACGAGGTACCATCTCACACCTGTCAGGATGGCTATCATCAACAAATCCACAAACGACAAGTGCTGGTGAGGATGTGGAGAAAAAGGAACACTCATGCACTGCTGGTGGGAATGCAGACTGGTGCAGCCACTATGGAAGACAGTATGGAATTTCCTCAAAAAACTAAAAATGGAACTCCCATTTGACCCTGTGATCTCACTTCTAGGAATATATCTCAAGAAACCAGAAACACCAATCAGAAAGGATATATGCACCCCTATGTTCATGCACCCCTATGTTCATGTCACAATTCACAATAGCTAAGATCTGGAAACACCCTAAGGGCCCATCAGTAGATGAATGGATTAGAAAACTGTGGTACATCTACACGATGGAATACCATGCTGCTGTAAAAAAGAATGAACTCTTACCATTTGCAACGGCATGGATGGAACTGGAGAGCATTATGCTAAGTGAAATAAGCCAGTCAATGAAGGAAAAACACCACATGATCTCACTCACTCATGGATAATAAAGACCATTATAAACTTATGAACAAAAATAGATACAGAGGCAGAGCTGCCTTGAACAGACTGTCAAACTACAGCGGGAAAGCCGGGGAGGGTTGAAGGGCGGGAGCGGGGGTGGGCGGTAAGAGATCAACCATAGGACTTGTATGCATGCATATAAGCATAAACAATGGACATAAGACACTGGGGGGTAGGGGTGGCCGGGGGATTGTTAAGGGCGGGAAAAAAAGGAGACATATGTAATACTCTTTGTAATACTTTAAGCAATAAAACAATTAAAAAAATAAAAGACTACAAATCTTTCAGTGAAAAACCTAATAAATACAAGTTTTATTACCTATCCTTTTATGTTTTGCTCTTTCCCTCATCTTGCCTCTAAAGTACTTTTTAAACAAAAGTAAAGCATTAATAAATCAGTGTCCATCCAGAGATAAATTGTTCAATACTACGATATTTCACAATGACACCCAAAATGATATGAAAATTTATGAAAAATTTATGAGATGTAGACAGGGAAACTCATCTTGGTTGCTTTGATAGACAAGAATTTTTCTAGTTCTACAAATTTGGTATT
The DNA here is from genome assembly GCF_014108235.1 of Myotis myotis. NCBI lineage: Eukaryota > Metazoa > Chordata > Mammalia > Chiroptera > Vespertilionidae > Myotis > Myotis myotis. Next base: position 50,237,831 of record NW_023416401.1, read on the forward strand.
CAAAATAAGTGCATTTCTGAACTGTAAAACAAGTATTGTTCTATGGCCAGATTCAGATTGGCCTCAATAGACAACTGATGCTGATGTCCAGAGTAAGAGAGAGTGACTTCTTTTTTAAATAGTATTTTATTGAAGTATAACTTACATAAAGTGTACAGCTTGATGAATGATTGAAATATAACTTACATAAAGGGTTCAGCTTGATGAATGATCATAAAATGAAAATGTACATGTAGCCAGCATCTGAATCATGAAGTAGAACATCACCAGCACCCCCACAAGTCCCCTTATATTCTCTTCTTTTCATTACCTTTCATCCTTCTTGATAGATTTAATTATAATACCATTGATCAGTTTTGTCTGCGTTTTCACATCTGTTCATGGGAGAGATGGGCCTGTCCTTTTCCTTTCTGAATTGGGTTCTGTCAAGTTTTCACGTTAGGGTGTTAGGGCGAGATTGTGAAATATATGGAGGGACTTTTCTCTGGTAGAATTCACTGACAAAGCCATCAGAGCATTGGGGTTTCTTTGTGGTATGGCTTTAAATTACAAGTTCACCTACATATTGAATTGTGTGTTTATTACCCCAAGTCAAGTTTCCTTCCATCACCATTTACCCTCCCTTTACCTTCTTCTACCTTGTCCCCTTCCCTCTGGCAATCACCATACTGTTGTCAGTGTCCATGAGTCTCTTTTTTTTCCCTTTGCTTACTTCTCACCCAGCTCCCAACCCCCTCCTCTCTGACAGCTGTCACAGTCTGTTCTCCGTATCCATGAGTTTGTCCCCACATTGTTTGCTAGTTTATTTTGTTCATTTGATTTTCTTGATGCAGAACTACTGAGATTTTCTGTCTTTTCTTCTGTTGGTTTTGGTAAGTAGTTGGTTTTTGTCTTTTTAAATAGGAATATGTCCATTCTACCTAAACTTTTAGCTTTCTTGGTATAAAGTCATTTATTATATCTTACACATTTTTAATGTCATAGGGTTTGTAGAGGTTTCTTATTTTTCATTTCTAATATTGGTATTTTATGCCTTCTCTTTTTCTTGATAAGTCTTACTTGGGTTTAATCACATTTATTACTTCAATTAGTTAGAATCAAATTTTCAGCTTTCTTGGTCTTCTGTATTGAATGTTGAGTTTTGCATTAATTTCTGATATTTACTGCCTCTGCTTACTTTGAGGTTCTTTCCAAACTTCTTGAAATGAACATTAGATAACTGACCTAAGCCTTTCCTTCTAATCTATGCATTTGAACTTGTATGTATGGTATAGCTCCCACTAAGTATGGCTTTAGTTCATCTGACAAGTTTTGAAATTTTATTAATTCATAAAATGTTTTCTAATTTTCATTGTCATTTCTTCCTTAACCTATGGTTTCTTTTAGAAGCACATTGCTTATATTTCCAACATATTTTATTTTCTAGTTACCATTTTGTTATTTTTGTAATTTCACTGTGGTCAGAGAACATATTCTGTAGATTACCCTGATACCAAAACCAAAGACATTACAAGAAAACTACAGACCAATACCGTTGATGAACATAGACGCAAAAATCTTCAACTAAATAGCAGGTGGAATCCAACAATGTATAAAAAGAATCATATACCAAGAGGGATTCATCCTGGGTCTGTGAGACTGGTTCAACATTCACAAATCAATTAATGTAGTACACCAATGGGCTAAAGAAGACCAATTACTAGTATATGTCCATATCAATCCTATATAATAAAAGCCTAATATGCTAAGTGTCCAGTCGTCTGTTCAACTAATTAAAGCGTAATATGCTAATGTATGCTAAGGCCACTCAACCGCTTGCTATGACATGCACTGACTGCCAGGGGGCAGATGCTCTGACTGGTAGGTTAGCTTGCTGCTGGCCGATCAGGACTTAGCGAGACGGGCCGGACATGCCGTGGAGCCCTCCCATGGTCTCTCCCCGGCTGGCCAATCTCCCACGTCCCTCCCTGGCCCTGATGGTGAACCGGTGGGGTCCCTCGGCCTGGCCTGCGCCCTCTCACAATTGAGGACTCCTTGGGGGATGTTGGAGAGTCAGTTTCAGCCAGATCCCACAGGCCAGGCTGAGGGACCCCACTGGTGCACGAATTTGTGCACTGGGACTCTAGTAGATATAGAACAAGCATTTGACAAAATCCGACAACCATTTGTGATAAAAGCTCTTGGTTAACTAGAAATGGAGGGGAATAGCCTCAACTTGATAAATACCTACAAAAACCCTATACCTTGTGAGAAACTTCAAACTTTCCCACTAAGATCAGCATGATTTTGATTTGCAGAGAACAGATGCCAAATAGGCCCCATAACCCTGACAGTATCAGCCTGACACCCTCACAATGCTGCTTTCCTCACTCAGCCCAGCCTTTGTTGATCTGAGCTCTAACCTTTGAGTTATTCTGAACGTTTCTTAACGTAACTTAATCCCTAACCCTCCCTCACCTTCCACGGGGCTCATGTTAACTCATGGTCTGTCTTCAGATATCTCATCTATATCCTCAACCTCTTCTCTAAAGGGTTTGTTCTTCATCTCATATTAATTGAATCCCACTACCCCTAACACACCCTTTTCCCTGCTAACCTTTTAAGTGGAGTCTTTTTATTTTTGTTCTCACAAACCTCTGTACCTTAGAGCCTGGAAGTAGAACAGGGGTTTTACTTGCTTTTCATTTCAACTCCCTTACTTGAATATTCTCACCAAACATATTTTTGACTTGTCCCTCAGACTATCCCCCTGCCTTCAATATCTTTTTCCTCTTGTCCCGTTTGGATTCTATGGTCCATCATGATAATCATTCCTTGGCTAGTAGCTTTAACATCCTTGTCCTTTCTCCTGCTCTTAAGCATCTGGAAAAACCCAGTCCTGGTTATACTTTATTCTCTGCATACTTCACATCTGCTCCTGATTAACTGATCCTAGCTGGAGAAAAAGAACAAACAGCCCAATCAATGTGGCTCAGTGGTTGAGTGGCAACCCATGAACCAGTAAGTCACGGGTTTAATTCCTGGTCAGGGCACATGCCCAGGTTGTAGGCTCTATCCCCAGTGTGTGTGTGTGTGTGTGGGAGGGGTGTGTGTGCAGGAAGCAGCCGATCAATGATTCTCTCTCATCACTGATATTTCTATACCTTTCTCCCTCTGAAAATCAATAAAAAACATATTACAAACAATTGTTTGAACTAGCTTGCTCTGAATCAGTGATGGTGAACCTTTTGAGCTCGGCGTGTCAGTATTTTAAAAAACCCTAACTTAACTCTGGTGCCGTGTCACATATAGAAATTTTTTGATATTTGCAACCATAGTAAAACAAAGAGTTATATTTTTGATATTTATTTTATATACTTAAATGCCATCTAACAAAAAAAAAAATCAACCAAAAAAATGAGTTCGCATGTCACAGGTTCGCCATCACTGCTCTAAATTCATAATTAGAATTCGAAATTGGGCTTTCAAAGTTTCTTGGCAATCCTACAATTTCCTCAATAATTCACTCTGCCATTCTCAAAGGCAACCAGATCTACCTTTTTTCACTTTGAACCTCCAATACTTTCCATATGCCTGCCAAGTTAATGTCTTTGCTTCATACTCCTTTGGGAGTAGAAATGAAATTCAAATAGAACCCCTGTTCTACCTCCAGGCTCTAAGGTACAGAGGTTTGTGAGAACAAAAATAAAACGCCTCCACTTAAAAGGTTAGCAGGAAAAGGGATGTGTTAGGTGTAGCGGGATTCAATTAATATGAGATGAAGAACAAACCCTTTAGAGAAGAGGTTGAGGATATAGATGAGAAAATAGAAGGAATTAAATGGAAACCCCCTAATCTTCCCACCAGTAAATCTACCAACTTACCTCCAAATATATCTGTTCTCTGCTTTCTCCTGTTACAGAGGAGACCACTGCTTCCCTTTGTGCTCTGAATCTGCCCCCTCTTGCCTTCCCAAGGATTTCACTGTTATGGCTTGTAGCTGCTGCTGCATTCCCTACTTTCACTTTCCTGCAATCCTAGGTAAATCATGCCTGGCACCTTACCTACTCACTTACTAGAAGACAAAAATATGGGGTGGGGGTTACCCAGTTACCAATGCTTTAGTTATTCAGTGATTAAAAGATTTTAATTTGACTTTAAACTTTCCTAATACTTTCTAAATGCCAGAACACTTTCAGTTTTGCTGTTATGCAGTTTTTATAAAGTTCTGTGAGGAAGAGAACATTTTATTATTTCCATGCTCTCTGATGGTAAGACAAAATAATTTGTTAGAAATGTGATTACTTATAAAATCCATATACAAATAAATTAGAAAATGATTTACATTAAAAAATTGTCAAGTAATTATCAGAAATGAAAAAGCATCTAGCCCTGGCCAGTGTGCTCAGTGGTTAGAGCACTGTAGGGTCTCAGGTTTGATTCCCAGACAAGATACCTGGGTGGCAGGTCCGATCCCTGGCACTTGTTGGGGCATATGTGGGAGGCAAACAATTGATGTGTCTCTCTCACATAGATGTTTCTTTCTTTCTCTCTCCCCATTTTCCTTCCTTCCACTCTCTCTCTCTCCCCATTTTCCTCCCTTCCACTCTCACTAAAAATCAATGGAAAAAAATATCCTCGGGTGAGGATTAAAAAAAAGAAGCATCTATGAAATAAAAAAGTCAATTAGATTTATACTACTTAGTAATGTACATTTTATATAGAGAAATATATATTTTCAGCTTCACTGAAAATGCATATCCTAAAAATATCTAAGGTTGTAAAAATATCAATAGTTCAAGAAAGGGTTATGTTTCCAATAAGATTGTAGTTTGCCAAAATTTTAGAAAGCAAACTGCTGTCAATAAATGACAACCCTAAAGAACATCACTGACAAAGAATTTAGTTCCTGAAACACAAAACGTGAAATACCAGCTTATACACATCAAGAAATCTATTTATGCAATTATCTAATGGAAATCAATATAATGGATTAGTCTTTGTGAAATAAAAGAAACTAAAATAGTAATAGAGTGTCCCATATAGATATGCTTTGGACAGAATTTTCCAGATATCATTAAAGACTCTTTTGAAAAAAGCAAATAATTTATATTCCTCACTGCACTGAACAGGAATTATTTATATACTATCAATAAAAACATAATAAAGTTATTTTATATTGTGCTACATTTACATTAACTGTTGTGTACTTTATAATTGGTCTTATAGTGAAAAGGAATTTTTTTAAATTAAATCTTTATTGTTCAGATTATTACATTTGTTCCTCTTTTTTCCCCCCATAACTCCCCTCCTCCCAGTTCCCGCCCCACCCTCCACCCTCACTCCCCACCCACTATCCTCATCCATAGGTGCAGGATTTTTGTCCAGTCTCTTCCCGCATCTCACACACCCCTTTCCCCCCCAAGAATAGTCAGTCCATTCCCTTTCTATGTCCTTGATTCTATTATGATCACCAGATTATTTATTCACTTGATTCTTAGATTCACTTGTTGATAGATGCATGTTTGTTGTTCATAATTTGTAACTTTACCTTTTTCTTCTTCTTCCTCTTCTTAAAGGATACCTTTCAGCATTTCATATAATACTGGTTTGGTGGTGATGAACTCCTTTAGCTTTTCCTTATCTGTGAAGCTCTTTATCTGACCTTCAGTTCTGAATGATAGCTTTGCTGGATAAAGTAATCTTGGTTGTAGGTTCTTGGTATTCATCACTTTGAATATTTCTTGCCATTCCCTCTGGCCTGCAAAGTTTCTGTTGAGAAATCAGCTGACAGTCGTATGGGTATTCCCTTGTAGGTAACTGAGTTTCTTTCTCTTGCTGCTTTTAAGATTCTCTCTTTGTCTTTTGCTCTTGGCATTTTAATGATGATGTGTCTTGGTGTGGTCCTCTTTGGATTCCTTGTTTGGGGTTCTCTGTGCTTCCTGAACCTGTAAGTCTATTTCTTTCACCAGGTGGGGGAAGTTTTCTGTCATTATTTCTTCAAATAGGTTTTCAATATCTTGCTCTCTCTCATCTTCTGGCACCCCTATAATTCTGATGTTGGTACGCTTGAAGCTGTCCCAGAGGCTCCTTACACTATCTTCGTATTTTCAGATTCTTTTTTCATTTTGCTTTCTGGTTGGGTGTTTTTTGCTTCTTTGCATTTCAAATCTTTGCCTTGATTCTTGCGCTCCTCTGGTCTGCTGTCGGGAGTCTGTATAATATTCGTTATTTCAGTCCGTGTATGCTTAATTTCTAGTTGGTTCTTTATCATAACATCGAGGGTCTCATTAGATTTCTTGAGGATCTCACTACATTTATCGGCAGCTTCTAGACAGTTCTTAAGAGACCTTAAAAGTGTGGTTCTGAACTCTATATCCTCCATTGACAGTTTTGTCCTGTTTCTTTGTCTCCGCATTTTTTATGCTTTCTTGGTGCACCCCCTAGTGGTCTTTGTGCGCAGTCTTGTTGTAGTTAAGCCTTGATTGTTGTCGGCAATAGTGGGGGTGATTTGACCTCCAGGCTAACTGGCTATGAGAGTCCGCTGTGTCTGCAGTAGGAGAGCTTCTGTGCTGGATCTCTAGGGTGGTGCTAATCTAGCATTTGCCTGAGGCTATCCGGCAAATGGCTCTGCGCAGGGCTTGGGCAGGGCAGGTCCCCGGGGATCTACAGGGTGGGCCGGAGGGAGCAGTTATGGCTGCTCTCAGTTCCGTCCCTAGGGGCTCTGCCTCACAGAGTCCCAGCAACCGCTGAAAACCTCGGAGAGAAAGCTGCCTTCGAGTTCCGACCGAAGCCAGACAGTCCCGCTTCTCCTGTTTGAGTCTGGGTCCCTAGAGTCTAGCCCGGATCTGGAGCTCAGAGTCTGAAACTCCCTCCTGATTGAAAACAACAACCGTGCCCTCCGCCTCCAGCCCGCTCCGCGTGCACTCCGCACCTTAGTATTTCACTTCAGCACTGCGCTTCCTCTGAGTCTGGGTATGATATTCTCTTTCCTCCTAGTTGTAGAATTTCCACTCAGCCAGCCTTCCTGTGGTTCTGGATGATGTCCGTTCCATCTTTTAGTTGTTTTTTGAAGTGGTTGTTCGAGGCAGCAATCTCCGGCATTAACCTATGCCATCTTGGTTTCTCGAAAAGGAATTTTTATTTAAAGTTTTTTTTTATTTAAATTTTTTTTCTTAAACATGCAAATAAACAACCAAGAAGGCAATCAAAGCCCTTGCTGGTTTAGCTCAGTGGATAGAGTGTCAGCCTGAGGACTGAAGGGTCCCAGGTTTGATTCCGGTTAAGGGCATATGCCCAGGTTGCGGGCTCGATCCCCAGTGGGGGGCGTGCAGGAGGCAGCTGATCAATGATTTTCTCTCATCATTAATATTTCTCTCTCTCTCCCTCTCCCTTCCTCTCTGAAATCCTATCTAATAAAAGAGAAACATGGTAATTAGTGTATGACTGCTACCCTTCCCATTGGCTAATCAGGGCGATATGCAAATTAACTGCCAGCCAAGATGGCGGCCGGCAGCCAGGCAGCTTAAACTGAACATGAGGCTTGCTTGCTTCAGTGACGGAGGACTGCAATGTTCCGCGCCTGCCTTGCTGGCCTCTGAGCTTGCAGTTTGAAACATTGTAACAAATATAGAAGCTAAACCAGGGGTGGGCAAACTTTTTGACTCGAGGGCCACAATGGGTTCTTAAACTGGACCGGAGGGCCGGAACAAAAGCATGGATGGAGTGTTTGTGTGAACTAATATAAATTCAAAGTAAACATCATTACATAAAAGGGGGTGGTCTTTTATTTCAATAGTTTTATTCATTTCAAGCAGGCTGGATCCGGCCCGCGGGCAGTAGTTTGCCCACGGCTGGGGTAGAGTCATAACCTCCCCATCGGCCCTGCCTTGAGTGTGATAGTGGCGGCGCCCCACCCCCCTGATCGGCCCTGCTCTGTGGGTGATAGAGGGCGGCGCCCCAAACCCCTGATCCGCCCTGCTCTGTGTGTGACAGGGGGCGGTCCCCCAACTCCCCTATGGGCCCTACTCTGTGAGTGACAGGGGGGAGCTCCTCAACCCCCTGATGGGCCCTGCTCTGTGCGTGACAAGGGGGAGCTCCCCAACCCCGATTGGCCCTGCTCTGTGCGTGACAGGGGGCAGCACCTCAACCCCGATTGGCCCTGCTCTGTGCGTGACGGGGTGGCGCCGCAACCTCCCCATCGACCCTGCCTTGAGTGTGACAGGGGGCGGTGCCCCAACTCCCCAATAGGCCCTACCCTGAGCGTGACTGAGGGTGGCATCGCAACCTCTCAATCCGCCCTGCTCTGTGCATGACAGGGGGCAGCGCCCCAACTCCTCAATTGGCCCTGCTCTGAGCCCAACCAGGGGCTGCACCTAGGGATTAGGCCTGCCCTCTGCCAGCCGGGAGCAGGCCTAAGCCAGCAGGTCATTATCTCCTGAGGGGTCCCAGACTGCAAGAGGGCAGAGGCCGGGCTGAGGGACGCACCCCCCCCCCCCCCCCCCCAGTGCACAAATTTTTGTGCACCGGGCCTCTAGTATATATATAAAAGAAGACAATCAAAGCAGTTTCCAGCAGTGAGTTCTGAAGGGAAAATATGAATGAGCAGACACGCCGCTGAGATTATGATTAAAGCACTGACTCCACAGGTGAAAGGCAAACAGGACATTCTTAGGTAGAATGGAAATAGCCTAAAACCCAATTATTTTGCCAGTGTGCACAAATCTTCCAGATACATTTATTGGTTTTGATTAGTAGCATATACCTTTAATCTGCTATTTTTAAATGCACTGAAATTAAATAGTAACAAAAACAAATGCACTGTAAATTTACCTTAGAACTTTTAAACACATCTAGTCACATGAAAGGCGGAATTCATAGTTTTCTTATAATTAACATCCAACATAAAGATGGAATTGTGTTGCTAATTTGAAGAATTTTAGTAATTAAAAGTGCTAATTACAAAGCTCTTTAAATACAAAGGGTGTCTCCCCAAAATGTATACACACATTTTTAATAATTATAAAGGCAGTGTTTATTAAAATACATTTCATTTTCAAAATTGAGCTATCAGCTGTTAAAGTGTGCATACATTATTTTGGGGCACCCTTACATCCTTTACACAAAAAATAGTTAAGAAACCAGTAATCAACACAAAATATTAGCTCTAGTTTGCTATCGCAGATGAACAAGGTAGTAGAGGGAGTTATGTCCTTAAAGTTCAAATCATGGTCAAACACAGATTATCATAAAAACTGCAGTCATGAAAAGACAATTCAATACATACTGATTTCACCTCTCCAAACTTTATCAGAGACCTTTTATTTGAACCAATTTTTAATTTATGTAAGAAAAAGAAATTTCATAGTACCTTGAATTGAAATCCCATTAAAATTACTTACTCACAATTTCAGCCCGGCCGGCGTGGCTCAGTGGTTGAGCATTGACCTGTGAACCAGGAGGTCACGAGTTCGATTCCCGGTCAGGGCACATGCTCGAGTTACAGGTTCGAGCCCCAGTGGGGGGCATGCAGGAGGCAGCTGCTCCATGATTCTCATCACTGATGTTTCTCTTTCTCTCCCTCTCCTTTCCTCTCTGAAATCAATAAAAATGTATTTTTAAAAAATTACTTACTCACAATTTTATTCAGATTGTAAATTAATCTGATGTTTAGAAAAGTAATCTTTCCAAAGCAGAGACTGATGCAAATAAAGGTCAAAGACATCTATGTATAGAGTTAGATATTGCTACTATTCATTCGAGCATCGTTCTTGGAATAATTCAGCAAAATTGCTGATTATGGCACTTCTGGCTGTTTGAAAAATTTAAGCTCTGGCTTGCCTTTGAAATAGGCATAATTTCAAATTGGCCTTTCATTATTTGGCAAACAGCTTTCTGTTAAGTTGCATACTTAAACTTGTGCCGTTTTAATTTGTTTTAAAAAAGTAAGTATGGCCCTAACCAGTTTGGCTCAGTGGATAGAGCGTCAGCCTATGGACTGAAAGGTCCCAGGTTCGATTCCGGTCAAGGGCATGTACCTTGGTTGCGGGAACATCCCCAGTAGGAGGTGTGCAGGAGGCAGCTGATCGATGTTTCTCTCTCATCGATGTTTCTAACTCTTTAGCCCTCTCCCTTCCTCTCTGTAAAAAAAATCAATAAAATATATTAAAAAAAAAAAAAAAAAGTAAGTATGGGAGTTTTATGGCCTGTTTGGAAGAACACAGTCTCAGTGATTAGTGTCTGTCTTTTCTTTAAAGAATCCATATTTTAGTATAAAAATCAATATGAAAATAAATATGAAGTCCTACTGACATTTAGATATTTATAATATACAGGAGACTCAAAATATATTGTATAAAATACATCTTGCTAGCTAATGGCTTTAAAAAAAACCATTAGCAATTAGATAAATGGATTCACAAATTAATAAAAATTATCACAATAAAAATACATTATATTTATTTACCTGGTAACAAACATACTTATTCTGCTATAGTTCAAAGCAAATGAGAATTCAAACATTTTTCTTTAAGTCATCACTGAAAATGTATTAATTTTTATAGCAATGATCTTTTTTTTTGGAAAAGTAAATTAAATAGGTAATTCGTATAGATTATATTCCTAAAATAACACATTAGTACATTTTAATGAGTATATGCGTTCTCATTTCCTTTTGCTTAAAGACATAGTGTTTTAAAAATGGAAGTAAATACACATAGACAAAAACAAAACAAGTATGCAAAACATTTTATTTATAATAGATCAACATTTTTGACATGAAAGGTAGCCACTTTCAATTTCTCAGGAATGCCTAGAACCCAACAGTTTTCAGAAAGACTAGTTTGTTAACAATTATTTCACTGTCGGTAAACGAAATTATTTCAGAATGAACTTGTGAAATGGCTTTGCTTATTGCAACTGATTTATAAGCTTGAATGTGTGATAAGGTAGCTTCTCGGAAAATGAATGTAATCCAACTGTGTTCCAAGTATATGAAACCAGTTTATACAACAAACATGAGAATCACCCATGTGCAATGACTGTGCTCAAACGAGAATTCTTTATTAAAATATCATTTTTTCAAAAAGGCCTCACGTTAACCCCTCAAACCAATTTCCCCCCTTCTAAGTCCAGTACCACTCTTTTCTACTTCAAGATGCGTTACTTTATAGACAACTGTCAAATTCCAGGGGACCTGTACACTGACTTAGACTCTGTGTAATATACATCAAACACAAGAACAATCACTGACTTTAAGGGACAAAGTGTTAACTAACCAATAATAATTTAGCCAATGTCATTTTTAGCTTAGAGGGAAAAGAACAGCCCCCAAATGTCCTTAACTTAAAGGTACTTCTCTGTAACACACAGAATGAAAAGATAATCTGTAAAATTAAAATCATTAGAAAATACCTTAAATAGTTTTACATAAATAAGTGTTCAATTTCAGATTTGAACCATTTTTTTCTTCTGTATTTCAATTTGGGGAAATTTTCACAATTATTAGCTCCTCTTACATTTATTTTTTAATATTTAAATCTACTACACAGCAGTTTGTAAATTCACCTTGGTTACCACTCCCCATGTTTATGTGTTGTCTTTCCTCAGGTAAGTCCATTATATACATGTGAGTGCTGGGGAGGTTTAAATAGCACTTAAAGAATATTCAGGAGAGCTCTGAAATGTTGAACGTTTCATTATTATCCATGTACTGCAGGATCTGTAATTCAACTTCATCACAGCGCTATAAATACTGTGTGAATGGAATGCACACAATTCCCACAGACACACAAACTGAAGTCCAAAAGGCACAGAGTAATGCTGGTGGCTCTTTCTAGTCAGTTAAGAAACAATAAAAAGTCTGCATTATTCTTTCATAATTTAAATACTTAAGTAATCTCCACTTTTATTACTTTATAACAATGACTTCAAATTTACATTATTTTAAGTACCATTGTAATAGCTTAGTGTATAATACAGATATTTGCCAATATCCCATCCAAAAATTAAAAAAACAAAACAAAAACCCCTCTTCACTATATATATATATATAAAAAAAATATTCTTAAGGACAGGAACATAGAAGAGGGATTTACTTGGTACAGAGTATCAACTCAATTTCCTATCACCACAGTTATAACTCCAAAATTAACAGGTATACAGTAATAATCAAAAGCAGTGCAAATATCTTTGGAGGTTAGGATAAAATTATAATTCAAGAACATAAACAAAGCAATAAAAAAGGCAAGTACTTCAAGTACAAGGAACCAGTCTGCTTGAGGTCCATCGTAGTGTCTACTGGGGACTTCCTTCTGGCTTTTACTTCTTCCTCTGAAACACATTGGCCAACATGGCACCTGATGTTGTCAATTGGCCCATTTTGTTCAAAAACTTCGTCTTTGTATCTTCACTCACTAAGCTTGCAGCAATTGACATTGAGCTAGAGAAGAGAGTTTAAAATTCTTGTAAATCAATTAAAAAACTAAAATATCAATTTTTTTCTACTTCTTTAGTAAATACATTATGAACTGGTATCACAAAAGGGAAACTAATATGTATGGGGAGGCGTTTCTATGTACCATACGAGGTCAGGAGCTTTCAGGTTCATCCATTATATTAAAGGAAGCAACATTGTGTAGTACAGTGGGGCCTTGACTTACGAGTGTCCCAACTAACGAGTTTTTCGAGATACGAGCCATCTCTCAGCCGATTTTTTGCTCTGAGTTGCGAGCTAAAATTCGGGTTACGAGCCAGCTTCAGATACCCCACCGCTAGTTGGCGCAGCGAACGTCACAGTGAACCCCACAACATCAGCCCAGCATCACGTGTCTCACTCGTTCACTTTTTGATTTGACATACGAGTAATTTGAGTTACGAGCTCAGTCATGGAACGAATTAAACTCGTAAGTCAAGGCCCCACTGTAGTTAGGAGCAAGTCAGGAATGAGACTGAATCTTGGCTCTGTCTCTTACCAGCTGTGTGACCCTAGGTAAATTATTTAATCTCATTTGTAATATAATCCTCATCTGAAAAATGAAAATAATTCTATTACTTAACTCATTAGGCTGTGTGTGAGTGAGTGTGTGTGTGTGTGTGTCTACACCCAGCTTGACAGGATGAAACACTTATTCCTGGCAGTCAGCTTTAAAACACCTTTGAGTTTTTTATGTAACTGTGCCCATTTAGATGAACTGCTCAAGGTTACTTCAGCCAGAGCTAAGAGGACACTCAGTCTATTTGCAAATTACTTTCTCTCCTCAATGCCCAACTTCACTCCTGCATATCTATGTTTGTATTTTCATTCCATTGGATCTCTGAATTCTAATTAGCTTGGTTAGAAGCACAAGTTTATAATCCTATATGCAGTTTGTCAAGTTACAGCTTACAAACTCCTGTCACAAATTTCTAAGAAGCTATTTGACCAGTGGTTCCCAAATCTAGCACGTATAAACTCTGGAAGCTTTTAAACATACAGATCTCTAGGCTGAATGAGAATGTTGAGAAGAGAGCACAGATTATGGGGCAGAGATCTGAATTTTAAATTCTCCTGATAATTCTGATACAGGTAGGTTACGGACCAGCATTTGAGAACTGCTAATTTAAAGAATGTTCATATCTGCCAAATAACTGACTACAAAATAACACACAAAAAAACACCATGACCACATATAGAAAATTTACAGAATTTAAGGTTAACGTGAAGTCTTTAAAAAGGAATTAATGTCTTACCCTTGAGGCTCTTGGACAGTCTTATTCTCTACTTTTTGTTCACATTCTTTTATCATGGAACTTAAAATAACCTGATTAAAAAAAATAACTTTAGTGAAATACAATTGACATAGTGAAATGCTATGGTTAATCTAAAGTTTTTAATATTCCCATAAGCTAATATGTTACTTAAAAATGTAAAGTTTTCACAGTTACTTTGTTAAAGGAATTCACATTAGGTTTCTAAATCAGGTGCAGAAATAGCGTTAAAAGATCTCAATCATATAACAATAATTTATTTTGATTTTCACTAACCTTCCTTCTAAATCTGATTCCTATTCTTCCTTAGTTTTCCCCACCATCTAATGTTAAGAGTAAAATGTGTATACATCTATACATTTAACATATATGCCTACCATGGCTACACACATTTTCTCAGTAAAAGCTGTTCTATCCTGTATATCTTTGCTTTTTTTCAGGTTGCAAAAAGCAAGGTGCTCTATTTTAATGTTTACAGCAGAGCCCTAGTAGGTCTGTGGCTACTAGTCTGGGATACTACACATTGGGGGTCCAAGAGTTCACATCATTTTTGCAGGGAGACGGAGTAGTGACGGAAAGGGTAGAGGGGTCTAAGAAGCTGCTGCTCCTATTGCTAGCAACCATGCCAGAAACAAATGGCATTCCTGAATATTCTTGGCCTGTGTTTGGGAAGGGACGTCACTAAACAACACATATTTGTCACCTACTATGTCCCTGGAACTTTTTAAAACAGAGAATGCAGCAAATAAAACGAGCAACATTCCCTCCTTGTGAAGAGCTTATAATCCTATGTTCTAGACAATAAACACAAAAGCACCGATCAATTAGATTGTATATTAGAAGGTGATAAGGGCTTTAGAAAGAACACTGAGTAAGAAGGCCAAGGTGAAGAATGTTACAGTTTACATGAAGGTTTTCTGAGCAGCCTTAAATTGATGTGTTAGAAATAAAGAAAAGTTAAAAAGTTACATAAATAAAAATAGTTAAAAGTAAATCCAAGATTCCTCAAGAAATCAGAAAAATATAAAAAAATTAAACCTAAAGAAAGCAAAAATAAAGATGAAAATAGAAGTCAATAAAATAGAAAACGAATACAGAAAAAAACAACACAGCCTAAAGTTCAATATTAGGAAAATTAATAAAATCAATAAATCCTTATCAAAACTATTTAAAAGAGAAAGCAAAAAACAAGTTAATATCAGAAGTGAAAAAGGGATAGCAATACAGATCCTATAATAAGATAAAAATAAAAATAAAGTATTAAAAAAAGAATATATTCTTTGCAGATGACAGTTCTATATATAAAACATACACACAAAAATCCAGAGTCATTTTATTAGGATACTAAAGTTTCTCAAATTGGCCAGACATACATTCAACATACAAAACTTATATGTATTCCTATACAAAAACAAAGGGTTGCAAAATATATAATCCTAAAAACGATAGCATTATAATATAAATATAAGGTGTCACATTTTCTCAGATGAAATTATAAAACTTTATTGAAAGACATCTAAATAAATGTAGGCTATAACATTTTCTGGATAAAAAGGCTTAAAATCATGAAGATGTTATCTCCCCAAATTAATTTAGAATGAATTCAATTTCAATAAGAATCTGAATGAGTTTTTTTTTAGAACCTGTTAAGATAATGCTCAAATTTATATGAAAAAGCTAAGGGTCATGAACAGTCCTAGAAAAAGGCCACAATACAATGTTGCACTTGCCCTTGTAGGTTTCAGGACTTTTTAACAAGGCCACTGTATGAAGACTGTATATCATTGTTTTAGTAACTGACCATGAGACCAATGGAAAAGAATGCCCCCTAATAACAGACACACGCACACATGGAGACTCTATGCATGAGGGAGGTGGCACTGCCAATTAGTATAGACAGGATTAGCTGTTCAATAGATAATAATGGGATGACTGCTTATCCACAGAGAAAAAAAATGTAACTGCAGCACTACCTTACATCAATTATAGATGGATTAAGAATTAAATAAGAAAAATACAACTTTTAATCATTTTAGAAGTATAGGAGATACTGTCTTTTGGAAATGATCAATGCCAAAAATGTGAAAAGACATATCACGAACTGAAAAAGATATTCACAAAACTAATAAAATACTGGTATTCCAAATATATAACAAACTTTGAAGAAATAACAGAAAAAAGATAACCCAAATGAAAAATGGGTAAAAAAACTAAATAGGCTTTGATTGAAGAACATAACTAGTCTATACAGTAAACATACAAAAGATGCTCAAGTTCGACAATAAACAGAAAGCTGCCAATAAAAACCATAATGAGATACTATTTTATACCCATCAAATTAAAAAGTCTTGAGTGTCACTCAGTGGTTGAGCATTAACTCATGAACCAGGAGGTCATGGCTCAATTCCTGGTAAGGGCACATGCCCAGGTTGCAGGCTTGATCCCCAGTAGAGGGTGTGCAGGAGACAGCAATTGATGATTCTCTCATCATTAATGTTTCTATCCATCTCTCCCTCTCCCTTTCCCTTTCTGAAAATGAATAAAAACATATCTTTAAAAAACAACAAAACAAAACAAACCTAAAAAGTCTTAAGAATACCAACTGTTGACAAGATATGGATGAAAAGGTATGGACTCCTATATAAGTCCTATCAGATCTGAAAAGTGTCCTTTCACTTTGATCATCAGCAATCTTAGGAAGAACAGTTCACTGGATTAGTGTGATGGTAATGAATATGGTAGACCAACAGGCATTGTGCAAGTTGACACAGTGAGCAGACTAAGGAGAGGGAAAGAGATTTGGGGAGGTATGAAGGAAAGTTTTTGTTTTTATTTTGTTTTGCTTCCTTTAAGAGGGAAAGTCAACCATGATAACAGATTAAAGAAAAGGCATAGAAAGATAGGTTGCAGATATAGAATCTATATATATAAAAGGCTAAGTGTCCATCCTTCCCTCCAACCAGTGGCTATGATGCGCACTTACCACTAACGGGCAGATGCTCAATGCAGGAGCTGCCATGACGCACACTGGCCATTTAAAAATAAACGGCACCACAGACCTGGCACTGACAAACCAACACTCAGCTTCCCCCAAGTGGGACACAGGCCTCACCACCACCCCAGAGCCACAGCCCACCAAATCATAGCCAATGCTGCCAAGACCCCATGGCACAAAATGTGGCCCATAGCCCAGTCCAGCCCGGAAATGGTCGCTGTGGGTGCCAGGTAATGACATCACGTAGCAACGCCCGGCTTTCTCTTCCTAGCGACTAGCTCCTTGGAGTTTCTTCAGTCAGGAACCTGACTTGCTTTATAGCCAGGTGCAAACATTTACAGTTTAACCAAATGTTTGTGAAGCGTTTTTACATGCCTCATCTCATTTGATTCTCACAGAAGTCCTAAAGTAGGTAGATAGGAGACTTGGTAGAATCCTATTTTCTTTTCATTAGCCAGAAAACGGAGATTTAGAAAGTTTAGAAACTTGACCCGGCTGAAAAGAAGTAAGCCGTCTGACACTGGCCTCCCATTTAAATTAATTCAAAGAGTTTCCTGTGATGCCAACATTTGCGATGACTATTAATAAATCACAAGGACAAACTCTAGACAGAGTAGGAATATTCCCACCTGAACCCGTTTTCGGACATGGTCAGTTATATGTTGCTTTCTCTTGAGTTCGAAGAGTGTGTGACGTTAAAGTTGTAAATACTTCATTACAAGGAAAATTAAACACTCTTATAAGTACTGCGCGCTAACCGATTGCGCCACTGGAGCTCCGGCAGAAAATTAAACACTCTGAAAGTGTTTTTACTTTTAATGTAGTATACTGGGACATATTAGAATAAGTTGTAATCAATTTATCAGTCAGTTTTTATCAATGTTCAATGCTGTTTTTATATCATGTTTTTGTTTTTTATATCATCATTTCGTTGTTTTTTATATCATGTTTTGTTGTTTTCATATCATGTCTTTGTTGTTATATCATGTTGCTATTGTTTATTAATCAATTTATATATTATTTTCATGTACATTTTACTAATTTCTTTCATCTTTAACACTTCTATTATAAATGGTGAATAGCAATATTAAAATATCTTCTAATTAATTTCCTTTCAATGTGCACAAATTCATGCACTGGGCCAATAGTAAGAAATGAATGACAAGGTTTTGAAGGAAATAGGGAGACAAACTGAATGAAAGTTGATGATCAGAGATGACACTGTATAGCATTTTATAGATTAAAAGCATTTCATGTACATTATTTTATTAAATTCTAATTATATTTAGTGAAGGAAAGTATGTAATCCCTACTTTAGAGAATGAAACAGGCTCAAAGATGTTAAAGGAGTTGCTCCACATCTTATAATTAGTAAATAAATCCATAAAAGGACATTGAAGTAATTTTTAAAAAACTAAGTACAGCATATTATAATCATGCCTCACATAAAGAGGAATAAAAATCTGTACAGGAGATATTAAAACATATGAACACAACACTGATGATCACAGTGGCTTAATCATCATAGTAGCTTACCTCATGCTCTGGAGAAAGATGTTCCATGTCAGTGCGCAAACATCTGAGACCAGGTAAAAAGTGATTAACCATTAAGTCCTCTGATATGACTTGAGACACATAGTTAAGGTAATTAAAAAAAAACCCCACACAACTAATATGTCCAATTCAACTCTCTTAAATAATGCCTATGGCATGCAGATCACCTAGAGTAAACAGACTTCTGCAAGCATGATTCTCATTTGTTGGGTTAGTTGCTTATCAAGTGTCAACTGATTTTATTCCCACAAATCTGCCAGTGGTATTCATTATTGTAACATTACACAATTACATGTTATATAAATATTCATGCAATTTATTTGGATGTTTAAATGAGTAAAATGAGTATAGAAAGTAAGAACACTGGCCCTGGCTGGTGTTGCTCATTGGTTAGAGCATCATCCCATACACTGAAGGATTTTGGGTTCACCCTATCTAATAAAAGAGTAATATGCAAATTAACTGTCACTCCCTCACGCCGTCAAAAAGATGGCGGTGGCCACGGAGCTTGAGTGAGCAGGAGGCTTGGGTTGCCCCTGGCGATGGAGGAAGCCAAGCTTCCCGCCTGCCCTGGTCGACCCTGAGCCTGGCTCAAGGCTACAAAGTTTCAATTATAGAAGATAAATAAATCCCAGATACCTGCTTCCAGCCGGCGTGGCCTCTGTTCAAGGAGGGGCTGGGAGCCTGGGCTGCCAGGGGCAACCCAGCCTTCACGCTGGACCAAGGCTACAAATTTTCAATTATAGAAGTTAAATAAATCCCTGATACCTGCTTCCAGCCCACGGGCGTGACCAGCCTGAAAACGACTATCAGCCCCTCACCCATGCTGGCCAGGTACCCCAGTAGGGTCCCCCACCCCAAAGGGGCTGTGGCCAGCCTGTAAACAGCCCTCAGCCCCTCATCCAGGCTGGCCACACCCCCATGGGGTGAGGGTCCCCACTGGGGGGCTTGACAAGCCTGCAAACAGCCATCAGCCCCTCACCCAGGCTGGCCAGGCACCCCAGTGGGGACCCCCACCCTGAAGGGGATGTGGCCAGCCTGCAAATGGCACTCAGCCCCTCACCTAGGCTGGCCAGACACCCCAGCAGGACCCCCAACCTGATCCGGGACACCCTTCAGGGAAAACCAGCCGGCCCCCACCAGTGCACCAGGCCTCTATCCTATATAATAAAAGGGTAATATGCAAATTGACCCTAACAGCAGAACGACTGGGAATGACTGGTCACTATGACACACACTAACCACCAGGGGGCAGACGCTCAATGCAGGAGATGCCCCCTGGTTTTGAGTGTGCTCCTTCACAGGGAACTCTGCTCAGCCACAAGACAGGCTGATGGCTGCCAGCACAGTGGTGTTGGCGGGAGCCTCTCCCGCCTCCTCAGCAGCTTTAAGAATGTCCGGCTGCAGCTTAGGCCTGCTCCCCGCTGGCAAGTGGACATCCCCCGAGGGCTCCTGGGCTGCCAGAGGGATGTCTGAATGCTAGCTTAGGCCTGATCCCCCAAGGGGTCCCAGACTGCAAGAGGGCACAGGCCAGGCTGAGGTACAACCTCCCCTCCCCCCGAGAGCACAAATTTTTGTGCACTGAGCCTCTAGTTATATATAAGAAGGTTCCTATATATAATGAATGACCTATAAACCAAACCCCTATAGACATAGAGAGGGCTACAAACTAATGGTCATGTAGTCTTGTTTTCTAGATAGGGGGAAAAGATCACCAAGGCAGAAGTCTGAGTGACCTTTGGATTAGTAGTTGAGACTTAGATCTAGAAATATGCACATAGATTAAGAAATTGAAGATGGTCTTATTTGGTTGTAAGAGGGAATTCACTCTCCTCTTTTTCTACCCACTGTTTGGTTTTACCTTTTACCCATGGAATCAAATAATCTTTCTTAAGGATTGAAGACTTAGAGGTCATTTAGCACTATTTCATATTAGGAATCACCTTTACTTCATCAGTGAATGATGGTCATAGGGCCCCTGACTGCTAACAATGACAGGCCATTTACAGTTTCATAAGAGAGATCATTTCGTCCTGGGCGGTTGCTCAGTGGTTAGAACGTGGGTTCCTATACCAAAGGCTCGAGGGTTCAACTTCCGGTCAAAGGCACATACATACCTGGGCTGCAGGTTCAATCCCTATCCCGTGCCCAATGTTGGGGCTCGAGTGGGAGGCAACCAATCGATATGTCTCTTTCACATGGATGTTTCCCTCTCTCTCTCTCTTTCTCTCTCCCCCCCCCCCCCCCAACTGTCCCTTCCTTCCATTCTCTCTGAAAATCAATGGAAAAAATCCTCAGGTGAGGATTAACAAAATAAATAAATAAATAAATAAATAAATAAATAAATATTGCATTTTTAGATAGCTCCATTAGAAAGTCTAATATACAAAATCGGCCTCTCTTTGAGACCTCTGCTTGTTAATGTTAGTCCCGCACCTTAGTTACAGTGTGCCTAAACTTTTTCATATCTAATAACAATCTTTAAAATTATTTTTGAATTATCTTTTCATCCCCAAGTTATCTCTTCTCTGGTTCAACCTTCTTAAATTTCTTCAAAAATTTTATAAATATGATTTCTTGATTTATTATTAAGTTGAATGTTAAACACTATAGTTATTCTGTATCCTTATTAAAATATCATGTCAGTATTGATAGGAATACTCTTGTGGTCTTTCAGCTCAGAATGCAATGGAACAGAACAGATTGGAACAATGTGATTTATTAGTGGCCACACCATCCTGTTGACATAAGTACAATCTTTGACTCATGCAGAACTAACATTTTTAGTACTTGAACAGGGTCTATTGTTAAGTTGGTTCCTCCCCTTACTATACTGGTGTAAAGACTTTTTACTGTATTTAGTAATATTCTGTGCATGCTTAAACCCACAATAATATTCCTTCTATTCAGACTTCGGTGCTCTTTAGAAATCATTACCTTGCCATTTGGAAAATTTAGCTTTACAGAAGTAAAATTTTTGACTTTCGCATTTTCCTTGATATGTATTCCTTTTGAAACTCTCTGCTATTTAAGTATATGCATGACTTATTGCTTCAGTAAACATCTAGTTTTACAAAGTCTAGGAAGCAGGTATAAACATTCCAATATTTTCTTTCTTTGAAATGCAAACTCTGACATGCCATTACTACTTTCCTATAAGGGGCCTGTCACTTCTCCATTACTAAAAAATTCTTCCTTGCCAATTACAATATAGCTTCTTCTTTTTGCTTCCTCTATCTTTAATAAGTTGAAATAGCAACAAGATAAATCAAGAATAATAGTAAGTTCTCCTTTTAGTAGAATTAAACTTATACAAGATGAACTAATGGAGTTGAGGCACAAAATTATCAAAATATGGTGTCTCTGCTCACTTTAAAATCTATATTATAAAAAAACTAGTATCCCTGAGTACGTATCCGTGCGCCAGTAGCTCACTGCCGCTCTCCTGTAGCTCTCTGCCTGCTGACCTGCCCTCCTGTAGCTCCCCCCGCACCCCCTCACAGCTTGCTGCCCTGTCACCTCCTGCAGCTCTCAGCAGCCTGCTTGTGGCTCGCTGCCCCACCCTCCTGCTGATTCGTGATCTGGTTGTTACGTGTCAAAGTGTAACGACCATTTGCATATTACATCTTTATTATATAGGATGACTTACACTGGCTAGATGAATAATTTGTGGATTTCCCAAATAAAATGCTCTCAACCATGGATCCAACTTCAAGTCTTAACGCTTCCAAAAGTACAAATAGCTCCCCAACAAAGAGCTTTTAAGTTTCTACTTTCTCCATTTGATTTATTATGAACAAAATTAGAACATTCCACTCAAGAATCCAGTGCAAATGAGTTTCAGTGGCATTTTGGAACATATTTGTCTTACTTAAAATTATCTGTTCACTTTGTTTATTACTTTAAACTGGCATATAACAATATGAAACTCAATATACAGTTGATGTATTATAGAATTGTATAACTGGTACCTATATAACTTTATTAACCAATGTCACCCCAATAAATTCAGCTAAAAAACAAACAATATGAAACTACAAATTTTAATCCTGAAATTCTTCCTTTGCCTTCTACTTTCTCCCATGAATCACTAGAAACCTCTCTCTACTGTCATTTCTTTTCTGTCATAATCAAATTCTCTGATTATGTTGTCCAGCATGTACTTTTATATTTCTGTTTGAGTATCCAGACTTTCACTCCTTTTTTGATCTCTTATTTCCCCCTTTTTGAACTCACCTGCCTTTCAATGGGAGAGCTGAAAAGCTAGAGTTCAGTTTGCTCATTTTACCTTCATTTCATTCTCAGTTTTATTTTTCGAGGCCTAAATAGTAAAGATAACATTTAAGAGGATAGCTAAAATTCTTTGTTCTAATCACAGTTTTGCTTTTTTTAAAAAATATATACTTTATTGAATTTTTACAGAGAGGAAGGGAGAGGGATAGAAAGTTAGAAACATCGATGAGAGAGAAACATCGATCAGCTGCCTCCTGCACACCCTCTACTGGGGATGTTTCTGCAATCAAGGTACATGCCCTTGACCGGAATTGAACCTGGGATCCTTCAGTCTGCAGGCCGACGCTCTATCCACTGAGCCAAACCGGTTAGGGCACAGTTTTGCTTTTTAATGATAAAAAAATAGAATTCACTAATGTAAGCTCTACTTTAATCATTTATAAAATGCAGTGGTTGATATGGTAGGTGATCTCTGAGCTTTCCTCCACTGGAGATGATCAGCCAGCAATTGGACTTTTTCAAATTATTATTTTTTTTTTAATTGATTTTAGAGAGAGGAAGGTGGGGAAGTGGTGGTGGAGGGGGAGAGGGAGAGAAATGGGGAGAGAGAGGAGAGAGGGAGGGAGAGAGAGAGAGAGAGAGAGAGAGAGAGAGAGAGAGAGAGAGAGAGAGAGAGAGAAACATCGATTGGTTGCCTCCCTTATGTGCCCTGACTGGGGATTGAACCCACAACCTGTATATGTGCCCTAACCGGGAATCAAACACGCCACCTTTTTGGAGTGTCCAGTCAACTGAGCCACATCAGCCTGGGTACACTGTACTTTTTCAATGAGTGATATCTCTCAAGAGGAATTCATTGTATTCCACTGGATACACATGGTTAAACATTAACTGAAAAACCCACTGCCAGGACACATACAAGGCTTTCTTTTGATTAACAGAAACCTCAGCTATAATTCATTTCTTGCTCAGTTATATAGTTGATTAACATAAATAAAAGTTTAGCCAGTATTTTTAAAACTATATAAGCACAGAGGACTTAAACTTATCTTGTAAAATTATGAGACAGCTAGAATAATGAGTAAGGCAAGTCAAACCAAATTTTTAATTTTTTGCAATCCTTACGTAAGTTGAAGAAAAAATATTCTATTTCTTAACCTTTAACAACAGAGATAGTTCACTGTAAAACTGGTTATATAAATACAGATACTCATTATTCAAGGATACAACAACAGGAAAGTGCACTGTAGGCTTCAAAAAGATGGGTAGCAATATCCAGTCTTTTAGAATCCACAATTTGTAAGTTGTTCACCAAGGCTAGCTTATGCAAATGTGGTATAACAACTGAAAAAAGAAAAGTATTACATTTTTATCCAAATAGACACGTACAACACTCATACATCTTAAAAAATAAGTTCTCATTTTAATTTATAAAATTTCATTTTAATTCTAGGTTAGTTTCAAAAGACTAGCCACATTCTATGCTTTCTCTTCCTTAATAGGAAAGAAAATATATTTTTCAGAAAGTATATTCTTGGGAAAAATAGACTGTAGCACTTGTCATTATGACCTAATTATGAACATGTCTATAGGTCATTTGGCCTCACTGCAATTCAATTTCCCAATTTGAAAAATAAAAACTAAATAAACAAATGTAAATAACCTACTTTTTATGTTATTATCTTTACAAATAAGTTTCTTTATAAGAATCAGGTATTAGCACTGCTATTAAACAAAAGATAAAAACAGTATATGTTTTCTTTTTCAACATCAAATTATTTCACACCTTTCTAAAACTAGTTTCTTAAATTCTTGGCAAAGATCAATGTCAAACAACACTGGTTGTTGTGCTTTTAAGTCACTCAGTGGGCTCAATACATTATATCTCAATATTCATTCATGTAAAATTTCAAAAGTACAGGCAACCTACTGCTAAAATAAAAGTGATGGCTCAAGAAACAGTAACCAATTCAGTAGCATTGAGTTTCCCTACTGCCTAAGATTGAGACTTCTAAATACATACCTTTTCTCCCTAACACCAGGGTTTCCTAGAGAAATGGCTCCAGGGTCTGTGATTATCAAATGGTTGATCACATGGCCCCTTGTTGATCACAAGTCTCTGCTTGATTGGGGAACCCTAAACACCATTCATAAACACACACTTCTGACCAACTACATTGATTTCTTTCATGTTCGCATTGAGTTTGTGCATGTTAAAGCCACACTCTTCTCCTAGAAAAACCTCCTGCTTCCTCAATAAACACAACTTTTATGCTTGCCTTAGTAAATGGCAAAAAAACCACCACAAAAACAGGATAATAACGGCCATTTTTAGGGGACTTTTTAACGTGTTAAAATTAGTAACAACATAATTCACAGGAGCTCTAGACAAATTTAGGAGATAAAAACTCCAAACATTCATGATTTCCCAATGAAATTGTTTACATTCCAATTCATTCATTGGCATGCTGAGGCCAATTAATGAACAAGGCCACCAAAATGGTGGCTCTAAGATAGTCTCTAAGATTCTCTAGTTCATTTCTGCTCAAACCTTTTAAAACTTACCTTCACTGAACTTCTTTATCTATTGACACATGGCCTCTTTTTTCCATCTGCTCCTTCTCTGA
Organism: Myotis myotis; assembly: GCF_014108235.1. Classification (NCBI taxonomy): domain Eukaryota; kingdom Metazoa; phylum Chordata; class Mammalia; order Chiroptera; family Vespertilionidae; genus Myotis; species Myotis myotis. Next base: position 50,262,965 of record NW_023416401.1, read on the forward strand.
CCAACTACAGAGGTAATCCTTTCCCAAATGTTTTTCTTAGAAATTCAACAACCATACTGTTCAATATCCTCTTGAAATTGCTTAACTAGTAATCAAATCTATATAAGTTATTTTAAACCCTAGTCTAGAAGCAGTTAAAAGCTATAATTAAGAATCTTCCTAAATCTCAGAAAAGAGACAAAAATATACTCCAGAATTCAACATTTCATTATATATGTGCTGTCCTGGGCTATGACATCTGTACCAATTAATTCACTTCTTTTTTTTTTTGGGGTGCAGAGTGGAGGGAGTCAATGGGGGCAAAAAGACAACATCTGTAATACCTTCAACAATAAAAATAAGTTTTTATTTATTTATTAAATTTTTTATTGATTAAGTTATTACATATGTGTCTTTATCCCCACATTACCCCCCCATCTCCCCACTCATGCCCTCACCCCCCTGTTGTCTGTGTCCATTGGTTAGGCCTATATGCTTGCATATAAGTCCTTTGGTTGATCTCTCCCCATTACCCCCACCCTCCCCTACCTTCCCTCTGAGGTTTGATGGTCTGATCAATGTTTCTCTGTCTCTGGATCTGTTTTTGTTCATCAGTTTATGTTGTTCATTAAAAAACAAACTTTTTAAAAAGGCAAAAAAATTCACTTCTTAACATCTCAGATGGAGATAAATGGTTAAAAATGTGATAACCCAGATGTGCATAATTCTACAACTGATCTTCAGTGGCCAAAGAAAATAGGAAAAACACTATATAAGGCCATTACAGAAGCTTTTCTCTTAAGAGCAGACTGGACAAAGATTGAAAATTGCAAATAAAACAAAGATAAATAAATAGGAGGCTTTCTAAAAATAGAAGTAAACTTTCAAAAAATATTCTAGGGTAGATCCAACAGCCAAAATAAAGATAATCTTCTCTGATCTGACATTACAATTAAAGAAAAAAGGTAGAAAAATGCAACTTACACTCATCTCGGAACCTTGGTTCTGCGTTAGGCCCAACTCTCCCAAATGTTTTTATGATCTCTATATGCAAAGAATATTGGTCTTGATACTGAGGATCTTCCAGGAAAGAAGCCAACTGCATTTTCACTCTTTCTAGCAACTTAAAAAGTGGATATGTACAGTCATTTTATGGAACATTAAAAATTGAGTAGAAAGATACACATTAAACATGGCTTGCAGCATCAAATATTTTATATCAACATGGCAGTAGAAATTTGAAATTAAGTACTTATTTAGTCTTGACTCAGAAAAGGTTTTACATTTTATGCCTGATTCCTCATTTTTTGTTTTAGAAAATAAAAACTATTACCTGAAAAATGGTTAAAACAAATAAAAAGATCCCACAATATTTAGAAAAAAGAGATAAGTAATATTTTGTATCTAAATTATAATTCTTAAAACAAATCACAGTGTAAGTTACCCAATTATTCACCTTCCGAAAGCAATGAGTCATTAATGACTTACATCTTACTCACATTTCCCTAAAAGACGTTTTTATTTTAGGATTTAAGAACATGTTGAAATTCGGCCAAAACTGCAAGCTTGGCAGAATGATGTACTTTTTAAAATGTGCTTCACCAGTGAAATATATAAATGAAGAATGAAAAACAGTTTTTCATAACTTACAAAGATGTTTAATTTTTGTTATAACAAAATCTACATGACAAGGAAATCTTACAAAATAGTTTTTCTTTTTTGGTAAATGTCTATTAGATGGAAAATCTTTTTTACATTTAAGTGGCAAAGTAATATGCCCACAAATCATTCATCTTCTAATCCTATAGGGTTTTTCATTTATATAAAGACATGTCAAATTTCATAATAAAGAATGAAATTGTGATCCTAATTTTGAGAAGTGTCTCACAGTTAATGTGGTAGATAAAACCTAACAAAGTTGAAATTAAAACATAAGTTTCTAAATTAAAATAAAATGTGAGGGAGGAGCCTGTGGTAGTGTGGAGCAGGCAAGACAGAGCGTTGTCATATGAAGTGTGCCGCAACGAGGTACCAGTCTACTATAACTTGCAGCAAGACATCAATGACATAGTCAGGAGCATACACATGCCCTCTAGCCTCCACTTGTGGCACAAGATAGGATTGTGTTCCTAAAATTATCTGACAAAGTAGTCTTCACATCTGTACAAACTGGCAAGCAGGAATTTATGCAGGCTGTCTAGAATCTAGTACAGGGGTGGGCAAACTTTTTGACTCGAGGGCCACAATGGGTTCTTAAACTGGACCGGAGGGCCGGAACAAAAGCATGGATGGAGTGTTTGTGTGAACTAATATAAATTCAAAGTAAACATCATTACATAAAAGGGTACGGTCTTTTTTTTGTTTTTTAGTTTTATTCATTTCAAACGGGCCGATCCGGCCCACGGGCTGTAGTTTGCCCACGGCTGATCTAGTGGATAACAGAAAGCTTTGGAACTAGATGTGGTTTGAAGGATTATCCAAAACTGCAATACCTAACATCTGAGAGTTGGTTTATACTTAATTTTCTAATTGAGAAGAAAGACTAGAGATTTCCTAAGGATATGATAATATACTTTGGGCAGACTATTATGTTTTGAAATACTGAGATCCTCCTCTGGCCACACTAAGAAATAAAATGAAATGTATGATGCTCCCTGTCCCCAGCCCCAACCAGGTACATGTATGATAATGTGTTATCATCACCTCACCCCGATATAGACAGAAATAAATTTCAAACATTTCCTACCTCTCTTTGAATAACTGTTTCCATAATAGTGCCAAAGGCTGGAATTGTGGCAATCCTAACGGAGCTGTTAGAATGCAAAGAGAAAGAAACTGAAGCTTTCTTTGAGATGAATGACTATTATTAAAATGTATATCAAAGTAAGTACAATGTAAATATACTGTATTAAATCTCTAGCAATGACAAATTAAAATTTAAAAAGGCAGACCAAGAAGAATGCTCAAAAAGGCAGACAGGATAACTTAAGGTCGCAGTCTGTGAAACTCACAATTCAGGATCACTGGACAAGGTAACAAGGGCCGGAGCAACCCGCTTGTCAACTAACGCTTCACTCATGCCTCGTAGAGTCAGCTGTAAACCAGTCAACATGCAATAAAAAATGGTTTGGTAAACTGGAATGAGAACTGGGTTAGCTGTGACTGAGGATGGGCAGGCAGACTGATTGGCCTTTCTTGGTTTAGTCACCCACTCGAGCATTAAATGTTAAGCCTTTGGTTCATGCCACTATACTTACTGGTAACAATATATTAGTGAGATTAGCAGAGCATCCCTTCTTGGCTTGGAAGAAATAGTCCATCAGCATTTTTAAGTTTTGGAAATATTGAGAACTACTACTAATATATATTTTTAAATAAATGGCCTCCAAATTAAGCTTACTGTGAAAGTTGACCTAAAGATACATAAATATCTTAAATATAATAAAGTTTAATCAATAAGTGTACTCCAATATTGTTATTTTAAAGAGATAAGTATATTCTTCAAAGACTTTAAAAGCTGATGGTTACTTCTTGACAGGCGCATTTTGAAAAGGATGCTGAATGTAAAAGGCAGGGACCACACTTACATTTCAGGGTCACTGGAGAGAGTAATGAGAGCAGGAACAACCCTCTGAGCTACCAGAGTTTCATTCACCCCCTTCACCAACAGCTGATTGGTCAGCGCAGGGGGTATTCACAGGTGATGCATGTTAAGAGCAAACACAATGCCACGGGAGGAGGAAAGGAATAACCAAGAGAAAGAGAGAAAACACAAAAGCAAAAACAAAATTAGAAGCTAAGCAAATATTGCTACTAGAGTGCTTTATAAAGGCAGAGAATGCTTAGGAGGAAAATAAAGCTTAAATAGCCTGGCAGTCCACAAGAACAGAGTTTGTCACCAACTCAATAGCAGTTTGTACTTATTGGTAAAATAGTCTATGCAATTTCCATGTTCAATTAAAATGCATTTTTTTTAAAAAGCTTTACTTAAAAAAAAAGCTAAAAAGAAGACACATACTGGGTTCTATGGTTAAAATTATTTAAGTAAATCTGGTGTGACTTTATTATGACCAATAAAGTACAAACTGCACTGTTTTCAAACAAAACTCAAATGGCTAGCAGCCACCACTAAATTGCTTCTGATTGTTCTATAGCAAGTTTAAAATCGCATAGGGGAATCCCCAACTTTTTACATCACATAGCTTATAGATAGATATAACATAACCTAGTGGAAAGAATGACATGTGGGAAAAAGACCTGGGTTCAGACTCTAGCTCTCCACTTATTAGCCATGTGGCCTTGGATATATTAGAATGTAATCTCTTGAAACTCAAGTTTTCTCATCTGAAAATGGTGATACTGTCATCTACCTTAAAGGACAGTTATGCTACTAATTACAAATAATCTACCTAAATATTGTGTAAGACAAAGACTAAGCATTCAAGAAACATGAGGTTACTTTTTATGAGTACTCCAAGGATATAAGCTTTGTAATATATTAGGAAAATATTATTAAATTAAAAAAATTTTATTGTATGGTGATGGATGAAAACTAGACTTTCGGTGGTGAGCATGGTACCTAAGATGTCAATTTATAGTTTTGCACACCTGAAACTTATATGATGTTATAAACCAATGTTACCACAATAAACAAATATTTAAAAAAACAAAAAAATATTTGACTGGTTCAAGTAGTTTTCTGTTTTGTATTTATCTAAAAGCTCAAGTAAATAAATTACTGAAATTTATTAGTTTAGTAGAAAAGGGCAATATTCTAATTCTCAATTTCAGAATGTAAACACAAATTAATGCTAAATGCTAACCAATCTGTTCTCTGGTAGTAGAACTAGTCCTCCTGGAAGATAAAAGATGTCATGGAATTTTTAGTAACAAAAGCCAAACACTGTGTGCACATGTTAACACATTCCTCCTACACAACACATCAGAGGGAGCAAAGCTCCCTTTATGTGAAGGTTCTTAATTTTACAATAATCTGTTATATTTAACAACTGATTCACTTTAGAATCTACTTCAACATTCTGAAATGATTTTTATTAAAAAAATCCATGAATAATTAGACAGCAATTAAATGACATAACGTTTTTTACTACTTTAAACATTAATGATATCAAGTACAAAGAAATATCAAAAAGAAGTTCAAATACTGTTAAATAAAGCTCTTATCTCTATCATTTTATAAATAAGTAGCTTAGATTTGAATCAGTAGGTTGTATGTTAAAATGTCTGCTACCTTGTGCTAGCCAAAAAACATTAATAAAAAAAGATAATCTAGGGACAAGTTAATTTTTTATTGCTCTGGAGTTTTTAAGTCTAATTCCTTGTCCAGCTAGAATACCAGAAAGCAAAATTTAAGAGCTATGAATTATTACACATTTTACATACAATATCTCATTTGATCTTTAAACCTGATGAGATAAGTACAGCTATTATCAATGTTTTAACAGATGAAGAAATGAGCCTTGGAGAAATTAACTAACCTGTCGAGGGTTTTAGAAGTGAACTAGAAAATGGACTCAGTCACATCTGTCTTAAAGCCCATGCCTTCTGTGAGTTGTAGTCCAATGTTACATGCTAATTTTCTTATGATTGATATAAGAAATAGTTATATGCAGTTCTTTCTGCATCTTTTGGGAAATCCATTATGTCACACTGGGAGTCACATGATAAAGTCACCTTGTAAATCAATTTCAATAATAATTTGCTACTTAAAAGAGTAATATACTGCCTTTTATTTAACGACTAGAGGCCTGGTGCACAAATTCGTGCATCAGTGGGGTCCCTCAGCCTGGCCTGCGGGATTGGGCTGAAACTGGCTCTCCAATATCCCCCAAGAGATCCCGGATTGCGAGAGAGCACAGGCCAGGTCGAGGGACTCCACCAGTGCACAATTGGGGCTGGAGAGGGACATGGGAGGTTGGTCAGCCGGGGAGGGACCACGGGAGGGCTCCAGGGTGTGTCCAGCCCGTCTCGCCCAATCCCAATCAGCCAGACCCCAACAGCAAGCTAACTGACCGGTCGGAGCATCTGCTCCCTGGTGGTCAGTGCACTGCATAGCGATTGGTCGACCAGTCGACTGTCTGCCCCCTGGTGGTCAGTACATGTCATAGCAAGCGAATGAGTGGCCTTAGCATATAATTGGCATATTATGCTTTGATTGGTTGAATGGACGACCAGACACTTAGCATATTAGGCTTTTATTATATAGGATGAGAATACATGACTGAGCCCTAGCTGGTTTTGCTCAGTGGATAGAGCGTCGGCCTTCGGACTAAAGGGTCCCATGTTAGATTCTGGTCAAGGGCACATGCCCGGGCTGTGGGCTTGATCCCCAATAGGGGGTGTGCAGGAGGCAGCCAATCAATGATTCTCTCTCATCATTGATGTTTCTATTTCTCCTCCCTCTCCTTTCCTTTCTGAAATCAATAAAAACATAATAATAATAATAAAAAAAAAGAATACATGACTGACTGGATTTTCCCTTTCTGTTCTGCATCTGAAAACTCAAGCTAAATTTAGTGTTCAATTTCACTAAAGTATCTCATATTACGTTCCTGGTATATAATTTCTTGCCTTCTTTTCTATAGTTTCTGATCTCACATTAAAAATTTTTTATTTTTATTTTAGGTGTCCTGTTTTTATGTTTTTAATTTAAATTAACTTATTTTTTTGTGGGGGAGCAGGCATAATTATAAACTATTAGTATCAAAACAAATCTTATAAATATACTTATTCCTTCAATACAATTTAGTTTAAAGTACAGATTATTGACAAAAAGTAACCATGACTTTTACTAGCATGCTCAGTGAAAATTTTTTTGTCATAAATGAATTTGAAAAAATATTATAATAAATCTCTCAAATTAGACTTAGAAGCTCATAATCAACCCGAGAGAACACTGAAAACTGCTTAAGCATAGGTATAGTTTACAACCAGCACTGATAGCAAACACAGAAAATGAAAACCTGACAAAAGCCACATATAAGAAATAAGGTAGAAAAAAGTTCAAACACAAATAAAATGGGAGGATGCTTCATTTTATTTAAATTATCTCTGCTTAAATGATTTGCTTCACCAGTGTATACATACATTTTTAGAAACAAATGGTTTAAAAGCAATAGTTTCTACAGTCTAAGAATAAAATCCTATGAAGAGCATATATTAAAGTAATAGCTCTTCATTTAAAGGAGGGGCTTTTTTTTTTCTTTCTTTTGTGGGAAAGAAGGAATTAAAGACTTTTTTTCATGGTAATTACTCTTTTTCAGCATACTAAATAATAAAAAATTATATACACCCCAAAGGAACTTATACTAGACATCAAACCGAATTTTCAATTTGACATTAACCATGACAAAGAATACTTGATTATAGTTTTTTTTTAAATTAAATATGAGTAATAACTGAGGGAGTGACTGAGGGAGTAACATGGACAGAGAATTTTCAACTTCCAGATAACAATAAACTTTTCTTTGAATTCCACAAATCTATTTTACATATTTAAGTTTCAAAAATTATACATTTTAAATATATCAGAGCTCTATCCTTCAATTGCAATGTATCTTAAATTGTGGAAAATTCTAAAATTCAGGAAGAATTGAATTATCCATTTTTCTTATGGAAATAAATGCTTTCAGACATTTTAAAATCACATGCATATTTGAGAAACTTTAGTTGGGATAAATATGCTCCCTAAACTACTATATTATTGTGTGAATAGCATAAATTAAAAAACAAACAATAATGATTAACACATTTATTAAGCTCTCATTATGTGTCAGGCACTGTTTTAAAGGCTTTACAAGTATTAATTCTTAATATTAATAAAAATCCTTTGGGATATTTATTATCATCATCTTTATTTTGTAGATGAGGAAACTGAGGCACAGAGAAGTTTGAACTTGCGACTAAGTGGCAGAGACAGACACTGAACCCAGGCAGTCTGGCTCTATGGCAAGACTCAATAGCAATAAGAAATACTCTAAACCAATTTCAGTGCTAAAATACCAGTTCTAGATATATGTATATTTTTAGGCAATGGCATATTTCCTCTATGATGGGTACAAAAGATAGGTACTTCAATTTTCATAGTTAACTTGGGTAGGTGGCAATTTAAGAAAATCTAGTTAAATTACATGAACAGTCTTTTCTCTCTTATAAATCTGTGGGCTGATAATCTATAGGGATGCTATTCTGGATATGATATGTGAGGGAATAGTGGAGTAAGAATAATCAATAAAACAAATATTTCCATAACTACATTAATAATTTTTTTAATGCTACTCACAAATACAACTATATTTTACAACTTTAAAAATATATTGCTTCAGTTTATTTTAGCAGCCCCATAACTCAGTAAACAGAGTGGTTAGAAAGATTTACATAGGATGGCAATTAAAATACGATTTAAAAGAAAGTTCAAGAAACGGAATGGACATTTAAAAATAACATCCACATTCTTAAATATATCAAAGCTAAATTTCTGCCCCATCACACAGTACACAACTAGACACTATTCAATACCATAAAACACACAGCAACATAACACGGTATGCAAAGCCATTTTTGTTTAAACATTCCCTTCTCCCTCTTCTAGAGAAAATCATTATAATCTGAACCAAGAGAAGCATTTGTTTACATACCTCAAACATTCTAGCAGCAGTACACCTCACAAGTGCTGAAGTATGGACAACACCATACCACAAAACCGTTAACAATAACTCATGGTAGGCTGGATTTGCACTGAAAGAAAAGAAACCAATGTTAAAAAAAGAGCCACAGTGCCTTATGGGGTGTACTGAAAAATATTACATTTATAAGGAGTATTAATAATAAAATATTGGTAAAACATGGCATATAGTTTAATGTGTTACATCTAAGATTCTTTAAAAAAGGACATCAGCCTATAAAACTACAAACTTCCAGCATACTCAAAAATTATACTTTTAGCTTCTCTATGCTAAAATTATTATAGAAATTTCAACTCTTTAATAGCATAAAAGTTAAAATTATAAAAAGATAAAGAAAAATAAAATTTACCTATGAGATAAAAAAGAAAGGATGCCAGACTAAGAGTCAGATGGGCACTTTACAGCCTCTGTAGATCTAACTATCTATATCAAAATTAGAGAAGCAATACATGTCCTATCTATGTCATATGGTTGCTGTAAGATCAAATAACATCAACTCAAATCATCTATACGGAATGGCAAGCTTTCTGTGAAACCCATCACAATGCAAGACAGTATTAATAAATGTATAAGCCTGTTTTCAGTGAAGACTGGATTAACACTGTTTTAGCAATAGATGATGTGAGTATGAGTGGGACTCGGCAATAAAATGGAACAGAAATAGGAGCCTAATGACCTGGCTTTCACTTGGGGCTCCTTTTTCAGTTTTGGAAAAACAAAATTTTCTTTAAATCTGTATTTGATTTTATTTCTCAAAATGCTTTAAAGAAAACATAAGTCTGTGCCCTTTCCCCACACTTTTATTATAATGTATTATTTACAAAATATTAAGAATATGAAAATATGCAAAAACAAAATACAAAAAATCTTGTCTCAAAACCAAGAGAGCTGATGTGTATACCAATCTTTTTAGACCAAAAATATATATTCCATAAATCCAATATAAAAATTGTATATGGCTCTTAAAAAACTGTAAGCTATTATTTTTACCCAAGTTCCACAAAAGAAGCTTTCAGGCTATCAAGAGGAGCATGAGACAATGAAAGCAGGGTCATTACATCTTCTAAGAATCCAACTAACAGTTTCCTGTCTTCTTCCTACAGAGGAAAAAGGCTGATAATGAATTTCCAAGCAATCAAGTACAATTAAAACCATAATTTACTATCTCTCATTAGAAAAATTTACCAAATAAGGGGAAAATATCCTAATTTGGAAGCATTTTAATTAAAAGTATTTATTAAGCATATCTATAATCACAGTGCTAGGAAGACAAAGACTACCTTACTTCAAAGATTTAGATCTGTGCTGTCCAATATGGTAGCCACCCACCATATGTGATTATTCATATTTAAATTTAAATTAAAAAATAAGTGAGAGAAGAAATTCAGTGATTTAGCTGCACTGGCTACAACTCAAGTGCTTAATAGCCACATGTGGCTAGCAACTACCTTATTGGGCAGCTGAGATATAGAATAGTTCCATCACTGCAGAAAGTTTTATTACACAATCTGGGTTTAGAACATAAAAAGGTATATTCTCTCATTAAAATTTATTTTTCCAATCTTAGTTCCCGTTAATTTTAGCTCTAAATAATTAAATACAAACTACTAAAACAGCTACCCCCTAATAGTAGAAAATTGATTTGCAAGAAATTTTATTTGCAACATCTTAGTGGTGAGAAACTGCATGCTTGATGAAATACAGACAATTGTGTTCTGAAAACAAATAGTTGCGCCCTTGATTGAAAAATAACCCATATTTTTTTAAGCTTTCTTTAACGAACTATTATTTTAATAATCAGAAAATATTTGTCTTTTTTTCTTACACAGCACTATATTAATAAATATATTTTTTAAAAGCAAGTCTGCTAAACAAGGAATGTTAAAAAAAACACACAACTCTGTTAAGTTAAGCTGAATCTGAAAGGAAAGGGAATTTGACATTCTATCAGAAAATATATAATAAATTAAAGTCAAGTTTTTTGTCATTAGGGATACCATTTTTTTTGTCATTAGGGATATAATAAATTAACAATAAACAGCTTCCAGAGGAAGACTGGATTATCACCTACGGTTTTTTTCTACACAGTAAGACAAATTTAGAATGAGGTAGTGATAAAGAATCAACAATAGTAATGATCAGCATGAATAAAGGATGGATGTAACAGTTTTAGATCACGACAGTCTACTTAGTGAAAAGTTTAAACTGACAAATCAGCATTAGAGCAACAATGAAATAGTGATTTCACCCATTTTTAGTTGCCTATGTCAGTGGTCAACAAACTGCGGCTCTCGAGCCACATGCGGCTCTTTGGCCCCTTGAGTGTGGCTCTTCCACAAAATACCACATGCGGGCGTGCACCTACAGTTCGATTGAAACTTTGTGGCCCCTGCGCAGAAGTCGGTATTTTGTGGAAGAGCTACACTCAAGGGGCCAAAGAGCCGCATGTGGCTCGCGAGCCACAGTTTGCCGACCACTGGCCTATGTCAAGCAAAAAGTATACATAAATTGGTTAAATGAACTGAAAGAAGTTAAGTGTGAAATGAGAGCTATGAACTACAATTCTAAGTGAGCATGGATTTTTTTATTTAAAATTTACTACAATCCTATTTCTCATTTTTGAAAGTTCAAAACAAGATATACTGCTTATGTAATTGATTCAAAATAGATAGTTTTTGTTAACCAAAGCAAAAGGGCAATGATTTACCCTAACAGAAAATTTTGTTTAGTAACAAAAATATTAACTGCTGTTATGTGCTTCCTAAAACAAGTAACACTGGCAATCTATGATAGCTACCTCAATACATTTTTTTTTTTAATCAAACTAAGAAGTTATCTCTTCAGATATTTGGACTTCACATAGTGACTCAAAAGATATATCCTTATTCATTTATTCAACAAATCTACTGAGGGCCTACCCTGAGGCAAACCTTGTACTTGGTACTTTATTATGCTTTAAAACACTATTTGTGGTCAAAATCAACATACAAACTTGCAGGGGTTAAACAAGAGAGAGAAAAATATTGACATCACACTTGTTATTATGCTGGAACAGCTTCTAAAATTAAACAGAAAGGAGAATGGTATTTGTACTATTGTGCCTGGCATGTGTTAGGACTAAATCTCTATGAATTTAAGAACAGCAAGAGAGACCATATTATGAGGTAGTCTAAGAACTAGTGTAGAAAAGGAAAGTTTAAAAGAATACTGGCCAGCTGGCGTGGCTCAGTGGTTGAGTGTGGACCTATGAACCAGGAGGTCACAGTCAGGGTTCAATTCCAGTCAGGGCACATGCCCAGGTTGTGGGCTTGATGCAAGAGGCAGCCGATCCATGATTCTCCCACATCATTGATGTTTCTCTCTCTCTTTCTCTCTCTCTCTCCCTCTCCATTCCTCTCTCTAATAAAAAAAAAAAAATACTGTGCTACTTTAACAGAACTGGAGCTTCTATTGCAAGGTATTGTGCGGATAATGTAGAACTATATTTTAATATTATAAAATGGTTCATATCTGTTTTGGAAGAAGGGTGTAATAAATATACATTGCTGTACTTTGAATTCAAAAGGCAAAATAAATGTTATTAAAAAATGAAAGAAAATTCAGGAAAACAGGTTTTCCTTTCTGATTCTCACATTCTAATTTCCAAAAAAAGCTTTTATCCTGAGTCAATATTTTCATCTTACTAGTGGAACTTGCCTCACACTTAAAAATGACTGATATGCCTTAGTACACATCATGTGTCTGTTATTAACGTAAAATAATGTTAAGTAGTCTGTTATATTGGTGACTACCAATGAACCACACCTTCTGGTTCATGTCCTTGTTTAGGTCTCTCCTCTAAATCTGGGCTGGGCTGATACTTGCTTTAACCAATCCTATATAATAAAAGGCCAGCGACCATAACGGCATAATGACCAGAACGACCAATCGACCAGTGGCTATGAGATGCATTGATCACCTCTTGGTCCCTTACCCCAGCCCACAGTCTCCAATCGCTGGATGGCCAATGGGGAACCATGGAGAACCAGGGTGGGTGGCGGCGGGGCGGGACTGGGGACTGGCAAGCAGGCAGAAGGCAGACCTCTTGGTCCCTCCCGCTGGCCCGCAGGCTCTGATTACTAGATGGCAAACAGGGAACCACGGAGAACCAGGATGGGCAGCGGTGGGGCAGGACTGGGGACTGCTAAGCAGGCAGAAGATGGGCCTGATTGCAGGCTAGGCCTAAGAACCCTACCCGCGCATGATTTCGTGCGCTGGGCCTCTAGTAGAATATAGTAGTAGTGATGTACTAATTCTAGGCCCAAGACTTAGCCTAGCAGATTCTTTTGTACTCTTGGGAGTCCTGAGCCACCATGCAATAAGTCTGGCCCTGCTGTTCCAGAGGCCCCATGGAGAGAAATAGGCCCTATGATTACAAGGAGACTGATCAGCCACCCTAGCTGAGCCCCCTGCCAACCAACCAGTTGAAAGCAGAAACATGAGTGACCACCAGCAGGACCAGCAGAAAAGATACCTAGCTGAGCAAATAAATGTGCCAGAATAACCCATTGTTTTGGGATAATTTATTATGCAGTAATAATTAAGAAAAATAAAGTATGATTAAAAAGTACTTTGCACCCTGGCTGGTGTGCTTAGTGGTTAGAGTTGCCTGTGCACTGAACGGTCTTGGGTTTGATGCCCCGTCAAGAGCACGTACTTCAGTTGTGGGTTCACTCCCCACCCCCTGGTCGGGGCATGTGTGGGAGGCAACCAATTGATGTGTTTCTCACATTGATATTTCTCTCTCTCTCTCTCTCTCTCTCTCTCTCTCTCTCTCTCTCTCTCTACCAGCAACTCCTTCCTTCCCTCCTACTATCTCTGAAAGTAATGGAAAAATATCCCCAGGTGAGGATTAACAAAAAAAAAAAAAGTACTTTGCTAGAACAATATAAATGAACAAACAAAACGGAAACAGACTCATAGATATAGAGAAAAGATTAATGGTTGCCAGAGGGGAGGGCAGGATTATGAGCCTGGGTGGAAAGGGTGAAGGGATTGAGAAGTACAGATTGATAGTTACAAAATAGTCATGGAGATGTAAAGTACAGCATAGGGAATGTAGTCAATAATGTAATAACTATGTATGGTGTCAGGTGGGTACTGTAAATATCAGCAGAACATTTGTAAAGTATATGACTGTCTAACCAATATGTTGTTTACCTGAAACTAATACAAAAAATAATGAATGTAAACTTTAATTGAAAAAAAAATTTTAAGAATAAAAAATAAAATGTATAAAAAAAGTACTTTGCTAAAAATGATGATAGTACAGTATTCTGTAGCATTTTGTAGTTTGCTTTACCTAACATGTACTTTGTTATGAAAAATTCATTATAAAAGAGAAGGAAACTGCTAAATAAGTGCAATCTAACATTTCTAACAAAGTATCAAGAAGAACACATTCTCTAAATTTATTTATTCAATGGAGATTTTACTCAGAGACTTATTCAAATATGCTCTCCTACTATAAATAATAAATCGAATAAAATGAATAAATGCTTTGTTTTCCTTTATGGGTAACATTTTCATGTATACACATTAAAAAGACATAATATTAGGTAACTAGTAGAAAGTACTTCTACATTTTCCAGTAAAAGGATTTTTGCCCTTACCTGAATATAACACGTAAGAACTCCTGTTGCATAAATGGGGACAGTGGCTTTAGTGAGGACCCCATTTCCAGCTGAGGAATCTAAAATTATGAAAATAATTTTTAAAATTCTAGTATATTTTAAATGCAAAGCAAAAAGTCACAATGTTAATTATATTTAAATTTACAACTGGTTACAAGGCTTACAAATAAATATTATCATTACTTTGAAAAATAATTTTGATTAAAACATATTTACAGGGAGTTATAAAAATATAATGTACTACTTTTTACAGAGCCATTAGCATAAACATTTTTGATAGATGGGGAAAAATTTTAATAACCAAAATGAGATGCTATACTCATTTCCATAATCAGAGTTTTCTTTAAGAAACTCCCAACTGTTTATATAAACAGTTCTTCATAAATTTGTAGGCTTTCAAACTGTAGTATTCAATGAAATGTACAGGCACTCAGCTTAAAGGAGGCACCTTCATGTATATTATTTAATCTGCTTCTAGATATGAGGTACTACCTAGTATCTAGTACTAGTCTAGTTCCAGAGCCCCTCCTGCATCCTCTAGCAGTGGTTCTCAACCTTCTGGCCCTTAAATACAGTTCCTCATGTTGTGAACCAACCATAAAATTATTTTCGTTGCTACTTCATAACTGTAATGTTGCTACTGTTATGAATCGTAATGTAAATATCTGATATGCAGGATAATCTTAGGTGACCCCTGTGAAAGGGCCGTTCGACCGCCAAAGGGGTCATGACCCACAGGTTGAGAACCACTGCGTCTATAGGGATTTTCAGCCAGGAGTCAGGCTAATTAAAGCAGGGGAAACAGAGAATCATTCAACCACAGGAGAATGCCTTGTGACTCCTGGAAAGTGAGATTTTTTTTAAAATGTAGCACCTGTAGATGATTTCAAAAGAAAGGTTCCAGAGGTGATATGACAGTTACTATTTATAATACCAATAGCTTGCTCTTGCTTATTGATCTTTAGGCACCGTTTTGAATGTTTTTATTTGCTTTTATGTACTAAAAATATTTTTATTACTTTTTCCCCTATTTTTATATGGTTTTAAATTCTCTTCAGAAACAAACTGAGTTGAAAAGCTGTCTTACTTGACTTCCTTAAAGGAATTTTAGCAAAAAAGGAAGTTCCAAATTCATATCAACTAGTATTTGACATTTATTTATTATCTTGGTAAGAATAATTTTTTTCTTTAAGGGAATATTGACATTGCTTGAATAAGACTATGGTAGTTTAGAGGTAAATCTGAGGCTAGGAATATAAATTGAATTCATAGGTATGCACTGTATATACAGGAGTTAGTAACCCACTTCTTATGTAAACAGCTAAACACCCATAGATAACTAATAATTATAAAAGCTGGGAGTTTCTAAAACATGTAAATATTCTTCATTAATTTATCATCAGAATTAATAGTTAACTAAAAGATAATACCAACTATCAGTGATTTTCAACCAGTATGCCACAAAAAAATTTTAAGACAGCAATACCTGACTATTTGGTCAGGGGCACTGACCTCTTTTACTTAGACTGTCAAATGAAAAAAATGACAACAGCCAACACAACAATAGCCGAGATCTTGTATGAATGAATCAAAATTACACCTATTTTTTTTGTCAGACTGGCAAAAAATATATATTTTTAGGTTTGCTGCAGAATTTTAGTAATTAGTTTATATGTGCTATAAGATGAAACAGTTGGAAACCCTGGATGATGTGGCTCAGTTGGTTGAGCATTGTTTGGTCCACTGAAAGGTCGCTGGTTTGATTCCCTGTCAGGGTACATGTCTCGGTTGTGGACTTGATCCCCAGTAGAGGGTGTGCAAGAGGCAGCTGATTGATGTTTCTCTCATTCCCTCTCCCTTCCTATCTAAAATAATACAAATTTTTTTTTTTAAAGGTGGAAAACTGCTGATGTGTACATTCAAAAAAAGGGGAGGAGCACTATACTATTCATATTTTTTCCCTAACATTTTCCATAATTTATTCCTAAAAACTAGAAAAATATATAGGGATGTGAGATCCACACATGAACAAGTTCTTAGGCCAACAATGCTATAACTAGACTTAAGACAGGTGAGTTGAAAACTATCAACAGAAGGGCTGGAGCTACCCATTTAAGCCTGTGGTTTCTTTAAAATCTCCGATTAATTTCACTAGCACCTCATGAGGAGGATATTAAATGTCACACAGTTGTAAATGGAAGAGCTCCATACTACAAATTTTCCTTTTCAATTGTACTAGATAGTTCATTTATACAATTTGCATATAATAAATATAGTACTTTTCATGAATAAAGAGACCCAATTGTTTTTAAAAGTAATAACAAACTTACCAATGTTTTCTTCAGATAGTCTTAGAATCTCCTGGAACTGAGGTTTTACCTAAGCAATCCAAAGAAAAGATCCAAAAAAGTCTCAGGTTCATGGACCAGTCGATGAGTAAATAAATGAAATGTTTAATACTACTATATATTTATTTATTTTGCTTTATAGACCATTGAGTCAAGTGTTCAGAAATGTAATCATTTTTAAGAGATTTAGGATAAAAGAAGAGTCAGGTTACTAAAAATAATACTTTAAGAGATAAATATTTATAAAATCAATTCAGGTCAGCAAGTATTTTCTGAAGAACCTTTAGTTTACTTCACTAAATTAATTCCCAAGATGATTTTAAATGCTTGAAATTACCACCTCCTAAAACTGAACCTGATGATAGAAGGGCTTTTTAGGTAGCTATTATATGATCAAAATTATTGAACAAAACATTTGCTGTATTTAGAAGGAATGAAAAGGAGATTGCATTCATTCAAGATATGCAACAAGTAACATATTCATCATGTGATATCCATCTGTTGAAATTAGTCTTTTATTTAAAATTCCTTAAAATTTAAACATCAAATACTGAATTTCACTTAAATATTTTAAGTTAGAACTAATGATTGTTTCAATATTTTATTATTAACATCATCACAGATTTCAGTTTTCAGGTCACTGAGGTCAATCTCTTTCTGGTAAGTGCTAAAGTAGACTCTTACTTGCTTTTGTTAAAAAAAAAAAAAAATAGTAGCTACTTCTTTTAGAGATGCCAAATAATTTTTGTCACTATTGATAATAGTAAAATCAAATTATATTTGATAATTAGATTTTAGTGAAAAATATAAAATAATCTTGTTTATTCTACAGAAACATCAAGGTCTGGTTTTCCCCTCTTATTGGCAGGTCAATCATTCATTTACATATTCAAGTTAAATTGAGTTGAAGACCCCATTTAAAGATTAATCTACAGTTCTATAAATGAAAAGATACTGAAGCAATTTCCTCATTTCACATATGAAAAGACTAAGCCCAGACAAATTATTATAGGTCACAAACATAACAGGGACATAACTCATTTTCTGAATTTCATCCAGTCAACTATAGCAAACTGTTTTTGCTTTAAATGTTTCAGAAATGAGAGATTTAATAGGAAAGAGCTGCACGAAATTCTTACCTTTTAAATGTCTTGATTAACATTTGATTATAGCTACTACATATTTTTGTTTTTATTAGGTCTCTAAAGAACTTGCTTAACAACATTCCACGAAGACTAATGGATTAACAGGATTAAAGAAGAAATTGATATCTAAGGACATGGATATTTTAATACCTAAAACTACAAAATAACCTGGATAAACAAATGTGACAAAAGTTACTTTTGCTAGTGACTGAAAACTGCAGCATTTATCTCAAGTTTCCATGCTAGCCTTAGAGCTGGTATCCACAAAGTAAGTCTTCTATATAAGGTGCTTTGGTTCTACAGTCACCTGAGGTTTTGACTAAAGTGTACTGAGCAAATAATTGCTTTCAATATCTGAGGTAGATCAGAAGCATATTCAAAGGATTGGTACTTTCTATGCTGAAACAGTGAGTAGATGTTCTATCCAAATCTGGATACAAACTAAGTTTAGGCTAAATCATCTTCTGAAAATCAGATATAAAGATAAGAATATTACGGACTAGAATTTTATTTTTGCTATCATAATTTTCTAAGATATTAAAAGATAAATTAGAATAAAGGAAGGGCTCATGCTCTTATTTACTCTGTTATAGCATTAATTAACACATTACATTTTTATGGATCTTGCATATAAGAAAATATGGAATACAAGTTTTTACCTTAGTGTTTGTAAAAATTTTGCCAAATGTCCGGCAAAGGCGCCAGAAAAATCTGGAGAATTCATGGACACAGGCAGTTGAAGTAACATTAATTTTGCCAACTATTTCTATAAGTTGTGGCAACCTGAATATGAAAGGAAAGAAAAATAGGCAGGGGATACATATAAATTACTGTTTCCTTGCCAATTTCTGAAACAATGCAATCTTATAACTTCTTATGTTTTGGTTTTCATAGACAGTAAAGTTGGAAAACAAAGGAGTTGTTTGAGACCCTATGAAAAGGTCTTAAGTTTTCATTCTACTCAATAAACTTCTTAAAATAAATTTTAACCGCTTGTCATAAAATATATGGAACTCTGGTAGAATTCTGAATATGAAGTTAATGAGACTCGAATCAATGAATTTTGATGCTTTATACAAGAAGTTGGCTATTGTGGCATCCAGTTTAGCCTCAAAAATGAGAAGTCTGGATATAGTTTAAAATCCATCATCACCATTAATCAACAAGGCCAGAAGACAGATTCTTTTGACATAACACAGCAGCACTATCTTTGTAGATAAATCACTACACATCCAGTGGTGTAAATCTCCTCTCCTAAACAAGTTTACCAGAGATGCTGTCAAGTTAGATTTTGTTCTATTTATTTTATATTTTGTTATATCTTCTATAACAAAAGGGCCAAGCTAAATATAGTGAACTATCTTCCAATCAACTGAATGAGTTTGAACCAAATGATTTTGAAGGTGGGAACTTACAATTGATTGACAACCCACAGTAAACTCTCCCAGCCTGTTGTACCCTCGTGTTCCAGCTGGTAATCATAAAGTTGTAGTAGCACTGCCAATTGCTCACGACTTCCAATAATAGTAGACACATCTTGAAGGGGTGACATAGGCCGGGGGAACCGTGTCACTATAAATAATAAAAGCAAAATACGTCATGTGGAAAATGGCAGTTTGGGAAGTTAGCTATTCTGTCAAAAGGAAAATAAAGTTCTACCTCCTAATCTTTATATAGCTTATTATAAACTTTACTGAGATGAATTAATTAAATCGTTTTTAGAAAAAAAAATTTTGTCACATTTTTTAATCTCAAAGTTAAGACTTTATGAAACTAAATAATTATAAACGAATACTGTAATGAATTAGTTTGCTAATGAGGAGTAAAATTTCACTTTAGGTTAAATCAAAATTGGCCCAGTGATATGATCTTAGCTAAATAGGAATTTAAATTTGGTATAAAAATAGAAATACTTGTAATTTCACCAGACTGTTTATGTCAATGGAATAGTAAATATGTTAAAATGTTTCCTTTGTGGAGTAATACATTAATAGGTTAATAGCAGGGAAAAAACTGTTTAATACCAGAGAATAATGATATAAAATACATTAAAGCTTCAGCTGACCAGATTTCCTAAGAATTTAATCTCTATTAATAAATGCTTTATTTAAAAAAATTTTCATATTTGATAAACATTAAGTTAATATAAAGTACTAAAACCAGTAACCAGTAAAATAAGGCATATTGTACTATAAATATTATAACTAGGGTCTTATGTATATACTTTTAAAATTATGTAAATAAAACATGGATATACACTAGTCTATTTTAAAGTTTGTACTGATGGGTTAGATCATAAGTAGATCCCAGGTTATTAAGAAAACACTTCTTGAGAGGTTGTTAAGTGAGTAAAGCATGCCAACAGCTGATTAACTGCTGATCAGAAAGTCCTAATGGCCCAACAACTCCTGCACAGAGGCTGACACCCAAAAAAGAGACAAATAAGGGTGCAGCATTTTCTCAAAACATACCAATGGTTCATGGTAATTATTAAAATTAAGAAAACAAAAAATGGACACATATGTAATACCCTTTGTAATACTTTAAGCAATAAAATAAATAAATTAAAAAAATAAAATAAAATTAAGAAAACATGAAATACACTTAATTTTTAAGATGCTTAAAGGCAATAGTAAGATGCTATTATCTGTCTATGGTGTGCAAGGTTTCTAATAATATACGGAGTATTACGTACAGATAAAGTTTATCCCTTGCTAGATGAGCTCTCCCATTTGCTATCGTAATACACAAACAAATAATTTGAGTAACATGGTATCCCTCACTAGCTGAGGTTTCTGCTTTAATTTTCACAACCTCAACTCAGAAATCAATTAAATTTGGATGGTGAGGAATATTTGTACTTCATATTTCTACATCCTGTCAAGGGACATCTGATATCATTTCAAATTATTGGTTACAATCTGCTATAATACAATGAAATGTTATTCCTTAAAAAAGTGGCAATTTATTAGAAAACAATGGAACAATGAAAAGTAAAACAGATATGTCAAGACTTACTGTAGGGAGAAATTAAAAGAGGAAATAAAAAAGACAGGAAAGTCCCTAAGCAGATTAACTGCCTTCCTGAGTGAGGGGCAGAACCTGAAAAGGCCAGCTCTGAGTGCCTTATGAAGACTAATCTTAAAAGTTTGAATTTTCATTCTCCTCAATAATATCACTTAAAAATATTTAAGCCTACTCTATCCATTCTCAATTTTCCAAGTAAAATTGACATTCAAACAGCATATACCATTTTTATGGTGTATTTTGTGCATCCTGGACACACTGATTTATATCCCTAAGATTATAGGTAACCCACACTTTGTTTTTAATATGAAAAGTTCAATTCTAAAAAAATTTAAGTGTCTGTTGCTGTTCTCAATGTTATATTCTTTTGTCTATCAGAAGACAGTAAGAGACAGTGATAATTTTACAAATCTGAAAAAGCTGAGAAGACTCTCCTAAATAGTAATAACTTGTCTATTCTAGGTGCAGTGGGGTCACCTACTGCCATTGATCAAAGGTCACTTACTCATTAGCTGGACACAGATAAGAAAATATTGGCTTTTGCTATCAATTTCACAAATTTCTGAAAATAAATCATATTCCTTCTTTGGGGGAAAAAAAAGAGAGAATTCTGCCGCATATGCTTATATTCTTTGCAAGGACATAGTAGGAAAGAATAACACATTTACCTTTCCCTAAATAAGATGAAACAGCTGGGGAAGAAAAAAGATAAAGTGGAAATGAAAAGCTTCATAAACTGGCACTCATAAGTACTAAGTAGATCTTTTTTAAATTCAGCTCTATTAATAAAATACTTATTTCAGTCACCAAAAAAGGTTATAAAAAGATTATAGATTATGAATAGAAAGTATAAAATAATACCATGAAGCTTATCCATAAAAGATGAAGACACACGACCACAAATTCCACACAGACTTATAATACATGTTAGTAAGTATGCTGCCATATAAAGTGATTTTCAAAATTTTAATCAAAAAAAATTCTTTGAGGAGTGAGGCTACTAATACCCTGCATCTCCCTTCCACAATTTTGGTTCAGTACCTTCTATCTGTGGCACTTCACCATGAAGCTTGGCTTTGCTGGAGAAAGGGGCATTCTGCAGCACGAATGCAAAGAGAGATGGGATCAAGGACTGCAAGGCAGAAAGATACATGTGGAGCTTATGTTCATCCAGCCCATGTTCTCCTTCCTGAAACATAAGGAGGTGAAAGCTCATTTTAGTCTTTTGAAATTACGTATTTATGATGCTCTTCCTTTCTGTGGCAAATAATAAAACCTTTAAGGACCTGTATACTAGACTCATAGCATAACACCTAATGGAGAGGTCCACAAATCATAATTTTTCTAAGTATGTGAAAATATGAAAAAGCACAGAAGTAACAGAATCTTTTATAAATGGAAAACTTCAGGGTGAACATTAATCATTTCTATTGGTATGGACCTTCTTTAATAGTGTTTTTTTTTTTAAAAGAGGGTCTTATTTTTAAAAATTTTATTAAGTCTGTATAAAGAAATTAAAGTGAAGCACAGGAATATTTTCAATGCTCAATGGCTAAACCTACAGCAGTGCTTACTACTTTCCCTCTCCTACTTTCTATACAGATTTGGTGACATCTGTATCTGATAGCATTGAAAGCATTTTAAAACAAGTGAACACATAGAAGAAATTTCAAAAAGAAAAAAAGAGATAACAGAAAGAAAAAAGAGTAAGAAGGATCAGTATATAACATTTAACCAAATGCTAAATATTCCACTCTAGTTGTTTATTTATAGTTTTACTTTAATCCTTACAAGGATTTATAGAAAAAAGTTCGATTTTAAATTATATATATATTTATATATTCACCTTGAGAGCAATTATAATGCTTTATGTAAGAGCCTTTATCCTAGCAGATCTTAAAATTTGGGGCAGAAAGGGCAAGAGTTGGAAGTCAAAGACTGCTATCAGATCCTTGTTCTGACATTTTACAGCTAAGTAACCCAAGTTACTTAAACACCTAATCTCCTCACAAAAACCAAAATACAATTCAAATGATTATAGGAATGAAATAATATATTGTATATATAAAGTATATAACTTAATGGCATATGATAGGCATTAAAGAAATGTTCGTTTTTCTTCTAGACTCCAAAATAAACTCTTAGTACGAAAAATAGATCAAAGAGTTTCTATTGTTTCAACTCTTTTACTTGGAAAAAATGAAAAGTTCATTTTAAAAGGTGAGGAAATGAACAACTGCAGTGAAATAAACACAGTTAAAGCATTTTGCCATTGTGTGAAGAAGAAAGCTTCAGAGACTCATATTTTAGTTATCTCTGCATTTTGGGACTGGACTTGATCCTTCAAAATATTTTAAGTCTTCAGAAAAGAATAGGAAGAGCCAGCTTTCTGAATAATGTATTAGCAAACTCAGATCATGTCCTTTCTCCTCTAGCTTTAGCAGAGCAGAACTTCCTCAAAACTCCCCTGGCTCCAGTCCAACAGAATCTTTAATTGGTAATTTATTAGAATGTTCATCTAAGTGGTACTTTCTGTCTTTGCTTCCCAATATTTTGTCAAGATGCTTTAGAACACACCTTTTAAATTTCTATAAACTACATAAACAAAGAGAATGTTTACCCTGAGAAGTTTTTCAATCTTGCTCAGCAATGTAGGTATAAGATGAGACTGTAAATTTCCAAGTTCTGTAGTCCAGGCAGCATAAGCTGGTAAAAATACTTGATGTGTTGCACTAACTACTCTTTCTGAGGGATCACCCAAGGCTGACAGCAACAATTCAAAACCCTGCCAAAACAACAACAAAAAGCAAAAAGCAGGCAAAATGTAGATTTTTTTAAAAAGAATAAACTTAAGAAAATAACTCAATAAAAAGTAGTAAGTACACATGGCAATACATTTAGAGAACATTTGAAGAAAGAAAGCCATCCATAATCCCACCCTTCCCATTTTCTTTAAAGAAAATGCCATGTATAAATTGATGAGGAAATAAAGGAGAGCGGTGGTAAACATGCATGCTTGTTGCCAGTTTCCTGTATAAATGAATCACAGCATTCTTCCTTCTGAATTGCAGAACTGAAACCAGGCAGCCAACCCAACTGGTTAAAGGGGACATAATTGCCATCCCTACTATAGATTATAGAGTATCTGAATCAGATTTGAAATATTATCTGGAATTTTAAAATGAAGTAAATGGGGTTTAATCTGAAAAACACACCTGTTGATATTTGTCTGGATCATCAATGTATCCCATAATGATACCGAGGCTTTTGATCACAGCTTCCCTTACCAAATCTGCCTTATCTTCCATTAACATTTGTTGCAACATTGAAAGAACCAAGGAGCTACGAATTTCTTTCTGAAAATAAGAAGAGGTTTTTGCTATTTATTTACACCAGCAGCAGAAAAATATGGAAAATGACAGATATCCACATATTCAAAATGCGGATTAAATATATATTAACATTTTCCTATGTTTGTTTCAAGTCTTCATTTTTTGAAGAGATAGAACATTACGAGTAGAGCCAAAGTATCACTATCCTCTCCCCTCTCCCACCTTCTTCTATCCTCCCTCTCTAAAGGTAGCAGCATCTATCCTGAATTCAGTATTAATCATCTCCCAGCATGTTTTATACCATTGCTAAATAGTGCAAACCCTTAGAGCACATTGTAGCAGGCATTTCTGGCAAGTCACCAAAGTCAACACTCTGCTATAAATGGACAATGAGTCTTCTATCACTACCTATTCAACTCAGAGAAAAGTGTTGAAAGTTATAACAGGAGGGTTACAAAAATTACTCTGGCAATCAAAGCATTTGCCTGATGTAGGGAGTGTGGAAACATAAAATCCTAGTGTTCCTATTTTTTAAAAAACTGAGAAAAAAATTCAAACAGGATAGTAAAATATGAAGTGGAAAAGTACTTTAATAAGAATTGCATTGCTATTCTCAGATGCTACTATTTAATATAATGCCAACCACTGTTGTGTCTTAATTTCACATAATTTTTTTCTCACAGTTAAAGAATGTTAATAGTTTGGCCTAATTAATGGCTGAAGCTAGAATGAAGAGTTATCACTATACAAAGTCTTGCTTTTCCTTCCCTTCTTTGTAACATTAATGTAACTTAATTAATTTATAACAATTCTTTAAACCTAAACTTGTTTAGTTCTTTTGACATATAATGGTTAGAATAAAATAAAAATGAAAGATGTGATCATTTTCATAAATTTACAGTGTGATTTGGTATGCAGAGCAAAGTCTGACATTTTTAAATGACCTAGTTTTTGTTTTGACTTTTTAGAAACATACATGTAATTTTAGCAAATTTTAGTTACATTTAGGTTGGTGAATATGCCTTCAGGTATAGCCTTGTTTATTTATCCTTTAGGCCAGGGGTCCTCAAACTACGGCCCGCGGGCCACATGCAAATACAAATATTGTATTTGTTCCTGTTTTGCTTTTTTTTACTTCAAAATAAGAGATGTGCAGTGTGCATAGGAATTTGTTCATAGTTTTTTTTTAAACTATAGTCCGGCCCTCCAACGGTCTGAGGGACAGTGAACTGGCCCCCTGTTTAAAAAGTTTGAGGACCCCTGCTTTAGGCTAAAAACTGCCCCCCTCCCAATGCATTAAAGTATCTTAGTATTAAGATACTTTAAATATCAGTCTAAATATTGGTTTAAAAATTAGCTTCTTATTTAGTATCAGCATGGACCATGGGACAGAGGTACATAAACTTCAGCTGGGTATGTGCTTCACACTGATCTAGGCTGAGGTCAACTGTGGCAGTTAGTTTCAGGATGCCCCAGGGAACTCACAGGACAAGTCAGGAGGTGTTACCACGCTGAGATTTTACATGACCAGTTACAGTGTGATATGAGGCCAGTGGAGATCCATGGAGGAAGCTTAAGTCTATTATTAATACTGCTTAGCATTCTAGTATTAGGAGCAGTGTGGAACAGCTTCCTTATCATTTGCAAGCATGTGATGTTCACCTTTATCTTGAAACTATAAATAATAGGACGCTCAAACTCACTCAAGTATATCTATCTATATGACTTGTCACAATAATGTAACAGTTTTTTCCTATAGGATAAACATTAAAAAATTTTCATTATGCCTAGTTCCTGGTGAATATATGGGAAAATAACTCCAAGGTACTGTTGATAGGACTATAAATCTATGCTATCTTGGTTGGGGTCAATTTAACACTGTCAAAATAAAAAAAAGCAAATGCTGAAAGAAGCAAGATGCAGAGTTATTAACAGTATGAGAAATTTTTAAAATGCACAGATACCCAAGCAAAAACCTGTAAATAGAGTTTACTGTTGGGGATATAGAACACTGTATATTATATAATTAATTTTGGGTAAGAAAATTTTAAAGAATATAAAAAAATTATAAAGCTGGTATAAGCATAAATTTTTATTTTCTGTAAGTAATAATTATAAAGTCTTAACACTAGATAGATATCTTTGGAGAAGATGACAAGGGCCAGAGGGGGGAGTCTTTTATTTTCATTTTACTTTTTTTCTGTACTGTATAACAATTTATTTTTTTTATTTTTATTTTTTTAAAAATATATTTTATTGATTTTTTATAGAGAGGAAGGGAGAGGGATAGAGAGTTAGAAACATCGATGAGAGAGAAACATTGATCAGCTGCCTCTTGCACACCCCCTACTGGGGATGTGCCTGCAACCAAGGTACATGCCCTTGACTGGAATGGAACCTGGGACCCTTGAGTCCGCAGGCTGATGCTCTATTCCACTGAGCCAAACTGGTTAGGGCAACAATTTATTTTTAACAACAAAAATATATTGTTACTGAGCGACACTATGGGCTACTCTTTTTTCTTTCCATTTTTTCTGAATAAAAAAAACACATTAAATTTTACTTAAAAAACACACAATTGTTTGACTATTGGTTTCTCACTCTTCACTAAAGGGCATGTTAATAGTAAATGCAGAGTTATCACTATAAAAAGTCTTTCCTTTCCTTCCATAAATAGCTCATTACTGTATAATTCCACTTTTGTATCCTTTTAAAAGAACAAGTTTCAAAAATGACCCTTTAAGACAGGAGTATTGGCTTTGAGGACCATAAGGCCTCTCTATTGCAACTACTCAACTCTGCTGTTGTAGGGTGAAAGCAGACACAGATAATCCATAAACACATGGGTGTGGCTGTGTTCCAATAAAAATATTTATAAAAACGGGTTATGGACTAGATTCAGTGTCCTGGCTGTAGTTTGTCAATCTCTGCTTTAAATTATGATTGTTTAAATTAAAATAATTGTGATGTCACTTCATTCTACTCCTAAGCACCCATGGGAAGATACCTAAAAGATACCTCATTCTTTGTGGTTGCAGACTCCTTCAATCATTTAAAAATAAATGAGCATATCAAAGAGAATTGTTTGGGTAAGTAATACCTATTGATATTTATCATCTTAGAAATTAAAACTAAGAAATATAAAATATGTATCAATTTATTTAAAAATAAACTCATTAGGCTAACAAATAATATTTTAATGAAAATAACTTCATAAAACAAAGCAATGAACAAGAATGGTGTTGTTTTACATTTTATTGCAAAATCTTTTTAATGTCTGACTTAAAAGAAGATATGTAGATTTTCTTATCTGCTCTGAATTCAATTGTTGTGATATTTTGTACTGGTTGAAGTATTTAAAAAAATATGGCCTCACACAGACATGCAATTAAAAAAGGGAGGAGTATTTTAATAGTCTTTTCTGATAAGAACAGATATTTATTTTACTTTGTACGCTCAAATTGGACAAGTGGTAGTTTCTTACAAGTTAGTTGCAATGTAGAATCTGAATCCATGATATGGTTCATTGTTAATAACAAGGTAAGCTCTTTAAAGTCTGATACATAAGATTCCATTGGACTATCTTGAACTTTGCTTCTAATTATTACCCACACACGAATTTGAGTATTTTACATTGGTCACTTGAGAAATAATGGACTGCAGAGTTATGCAGATATTCTTC
Source organism: Myotis myotis (assembly GCF_014108235.1). Taxonomy (NCBI): domain Eukaryota; kingdom Metazoa; phylum Chordata; class Mammalia; order Chiroptera; family Vespertilionidae; genus Myotis; species Myotis myotis. The sequence continues at coordinate 50,290,855 of NW_023416401.1, forward strand.
AATATTGACACATTTTATAATAATATAAAAATAAATCACATTTGTTAGTATCACCAACGTACTCAGAAAAGAGTTTACATACTTAGAAACTATTAAGCTCATAGTGGCAGATAGAAGTTTTCCAAAATTCTTGTTCTCACTTAAAGTTCCAATTTTATCACTGGCAATAAATGCCATCTACTTGTTTTCCTTGAAGTGACAGGGTCATTTTCATGAAAATGCTTGACAAATACCAAAGTCTGAATAACCATAAATTGTTTGTCAATCAGTGGTCTGTCAAGTAAAGTCAGTAGCCCATGAAAAAATGTAGCTAGTTCAGCTCAGAACACAAACTACTTTGAGTGCTTTTCATAAAATAGCCAATAAATTTTATGCAGCAAAAAGGCTCAATATCGGTATTTTCTATTTCATCAAAAATATTAAAAACAGACATACACAAGAGAAAAGATTTAGGAGAATTAATAATTTGACCAAACTTATTTTTAAGTGAAATTGACTTTTTCTGATCAAACTTATTTTTAGGTGAAATTGACTTTTTCTGTAAGTGCATGGTGGTGAGGAATACAATTATTACCAGTATATTTGGGTGTCACTGCCTTAATTAGTGTTAATACACTGGCATTGTTTCCCATTATAACTTTTGCACCAACCGTGTAAATGTCAACATAGAGAACAAGACAAAACATGTTTTAATATTATTATGAAAATACTTTCCTCTTGATGGACCTCTTTGAAAGAATGTCAAGTGAACCCTCAGAGTCCTCAAACCTGCTCATACAATTGAATTTATTTACACTCATGCAAAATCAATGGCTAATGTGCCTGTCTGCAATGCCATATTATATCAATGTAACGCTTTCCTTTTTTATTCATCTTTTTCTTTTATTAGGACAGCATGCCCAAAGAGAATTTGGATTAAAATGTTTAAGACACTTGGGAAAAGGTTTCTCTATTATTTAAAAGGAAAAAAAGTTTGTAAAGAAAAAATGACAATTCTTACAGGAAGGTAAGGTGCCAAAGCTCCACAGGATTCTGCCACAAGCAGTCGTCTTTCTGGGTATTTGTGATTAATCTAGAGTAAAAAGCACATCAAGCATAAACAACATAGTCTTCCTTCCTCCAACAGAGCATTCTTTTTCACCACAAATCCTGTTAAAAATACAATAAAGCTTCTCTTTTCCACTCTGGGAATCCCTGTGTATATCTGAATCAGGAATAAGGAAATCAGGGAAAGACTAAAAAATGAGGTCACAGGGCTTATCTGTTAAAGAAAAAAGGATAAAGCAAAGGTGAAAATTTGGCAAGGTGTCTATTGTGGGCTTGCCTAAGACTAGGCTTTCCTTAGGATGGTGGGGACAACTTTCTCCTTCCACACAAACATTAGTATATTTGGAAAACCTAGCTTCCGAATACTATACTAGAGGCCCAGTGCACAGATTTGTGCACTGGTGGGGTCCCTTGGCCTGGCCTGCACCCTCTCGCAATCCGGGACCCCTCGGGGGATTGTCAGACTGCTGGTTTTGGCCCAATCCCTGTAGGCCAGGACGAGGGACCCCACCAGTGAATGAAGCCATGCACCGGGCTCTAGTATGCATATAAGATCTTTGGTTAATAATCTCTTCCCGCTCTCCTCCCTCCCCCGCTTCCTTCTGAGATTCATCAGTCTGTTACATGTTTCCATGACTGTGCGTTGAGCGTCTACCCCCTGGTGGTCAGTGTGTGTCATAGCTACCGGTCAAACAGTCGCTTAGGCATATATATATATATATATATGGTTTATGACAGGAATGACTCATTAGTCCTCTTTTGTAGCTAAGGCAGTGGTTCTCAACCTTCCTAATGCTGCAACCCTTTAATACAGTTCCTCATGTTGTGGTGACCCCCAATTTCATTGTTACAAATTGAACATAATTAAAGCATAGTGATTAATCACAAAAACAATATGCAATTATATATGTGTTTTCCGATGGTCTTAGGCGACCCCTGTGAAAGGGTCGTTCGACCCCCAAAGGGGTCGAGACCCACAGGTTGAGAACCGCTGAGTTAAGGGATTAAAAAATTGGTTAATCAATTATTTAACCGGAGCCTTAGACTAGTGATGAGATTTTGTTTTCAAAGTAAGCAGACTTTAATCCATTTATGTTTGCATATGCACGATGAAGGGACTTTGCTAGTGTGATGACTACACTGAATCAAAATAAAAAATAACCAAAAGAAAAAAGACATATGCTGGGTTTTGTTCCCATATGTCATCTTCGTAGAATATAAATTTTTCTTTGACTGGAAAAGAGGTATATCTGCTCTCATATTTCCATATGAAAGGTGACATAATTCATTAAAGTATTGGATGCCTAAAATTAGGAAAAGAAATTATATAGCAATCTATTGGGCAAAAAACTGGAGGTAGGCAGCTAGATAGATCCCTAATATCCATGTTTATTCAGGTTACAGAAGAGGTGGTGGTAGAAATGTTTATAACTGACATTTTTGAATTAAATTCAGAAATAGTAACCTCAAAGTAGAATGGTTTGAATGTCCAAGTGTGTTCTACATAAATTTTCATTTTGCTTTTCTTTAGTCTAACTCAGTGAGTCTCAAAATTAAATGTACATAAAAAAATCAAATGTATTAGCCACGAACAAACAGAAAATAAAATTTTAAAAATTCTATTTATAGTAATATCAAAAAGAAAATACTTAGGAATAAATTAAACAAAAAAGTACATAAATGATATTCTGAAAACTACAAAACATTGTTGAAAAAAATTTAAAGACCTAAATAAATAGAAATACATCTTAAATCCATGGATTGGAAAGTTTACTATTATTAGGATGGCAATAATCTCCAAATTGATCTACAGATTTAATGCAATCCTTATGAAAATTCCAGCTGGCTTCTTTGCAGAAATTGGCAAGCTGATCCTAAAATTCATATGACAATTCAAGGGACCCAGGTTAGCCAAAATAATCTTGAACTATGAGAACTAAGTTTGAGGGGGTGGGGATTATATTTGAGGTGATAAAATTGTTCTAAGATTGATTGTGGTGGTAGTTGTATAATTCTGTGAATATACTAAAAAACACTGAACTGTACACTTAGAGTGGGTAAATTATACAGTATATGAATTGTACTTTGATACAACTTATAAAGGAAGTGAAAAAAATTATAAAAGAATAATTGTCCAGAATTATATGTGTTGTTTCCAAGTTAATTTGACTCTCAGTGATTATTAGTCTCACTCTAAATTAGTATGTACAATAATCTATAGATGACATAAAAAATGACTATGCATAATATTCACTTCCAGATATAACTCCATAAAATTTTAAAAAGAAAAATAAATACTAAAAGAAACTGGAACAGAATTCTAAAAGACTATATGCTTTAGTGATACTCCAGAGACCAATATTTTTTAAGAATAAGTGACCATACTGCTATGAATAAGTAAGTAAGAAAGCCATCATTTTAAGATGGAAAAATAAGCTACTTAATTACCTAAACTTCAAGTCTAGAAAGTCAAGATTCTGAGTTCTACAGAGAACTGGAATATTAAAATTCAATATAAAACCGTAAGTATTGTTCATAGTGAGTTGAATTATAAACACTAAAATCTCCTACATCAAAGATTTACACTCTATATTCTCTATATTTTAACACATAACTATCAATATACATAAGATATTATTTCTGTTACCTACCTACTTACCTATCCACAAAGATACACACATAGCTTCTTGCTCTCCCTTGAGGTTATCAGGTTTACTCCCATCTCAAGGCTTTTGTATTTCTAGTATCTCACTTAATTCAGATCCTTGCCTAAACATCACTTCCTCAGAGATTTCTTCTCTGACCTCCCTTTCTAAAATAGCATTCCCCATCGCTCCCTAGCCCTTATCCTGCTTTATTTTATTAGAGGCCTGGTGTATGACATTTGTGCACTGGGGGGAATAGGGAGGGTTCCCTCAGCCCGGCCTGCACCCTCTCGCAGTCTAGGAGCCCTCAGGCTCATGGGGAGCGGGCCTAAGCCGTCAGTCAGACATCCTTAGTGCTGCTGCGAAGGTGGAAGAGGTTCCTGCCACCACCACTGCACTAGCCAGCTGTGAGCCCGGCTTCTGGCTGAGTGGCGCTCCCCCTGTGGGAGTGCACTGACCACTAGGGGGCAGCTCCTGCATTGAGCGTCTGCCCCTGGTGGTCATCATAGTGACCTGTCATTCTGCTGTTTGGCAGATTTGCATATTAGCCTTTCATTATATAGGACAGCTTATAACACTATAAAACACTATATCACTGATTTGTTTACTCTTATCACAACGATGTCTTTGTGTTTATTTCCCCATTGTATTCCTAGGCACTATCCAGTACTGGAACTAGTGTTTCTTAAATATTTGTTGGGAGAATGAATACTGCTAAACATCCCAGATCATCCTTAAGCACTATTAAATCACAGTGCTGGGCTATACAAATAGCAGCATAATTCATATCCCACATATTTCCTAATGGCATTTAAAAAGAAGATATGAACATTTATGATAACCTAGAATATAATAGCTAGGGGAAATCCCAATAGGTACTATTATTATTTTTAAATATATTTTCATTGATTTCGGAGAGGAAGGGCGAGGGAGAGATAGAAACATCAATGATGAGAGAGAACCATTGATTGGCTGCCTCCTGCATGCCCCCTACTGGGGATCGAGCCCGCCACCTGGGCATGTTCCCTTGACTGGAATCGATCCTGGTACCTTTCAGTCCGCAGGCCAACGCCCTATCCACTAAGTAAACCTGCAAGGGCGAACCCAATAAATTTACCTGCTCCCAACACTGTGGTAAAAGTTCAGCTTCTACACGCGTTGGTCCAACATGACGTGCAAATGCTACACAACCCGTCAGTATCATTTGCCTGAAAATAATACAAATAAATAAAAACGTATTTTTTTAGAAAGTACAACTAGGACTAAGGGTAAAAATGAGTCAGCTCTGTAATTCACATGAAGTACAATATTTTTGTATAATCAAAATAGACATTTCCAATAATGGACTAGACTCCACCAATAGTGAGTTCCTTAAGATGTGTGCCCCTACCAGTGGCCACACCATTTATGAAACATGTTGTGAGGGTTCTCTACTGGTGTGAAGCTGAAACTCAACCTCCTAAATTAACTTCCTACATATGCATTCTGCGAGTATATGTCCAATGCTTCAGTTCCTAATGAACTTCAGTTTTTAGCCACTAAAACTATCAGTGATTGTTCCCCAGTATTTCTATAATAAAAACTATGAATTCATATTAGTAAAATGGTATTTATCTAATCAGAATTTTTGGTACTGCACCTAAGATAACTGGAAGACAGCTTCTGACATGGCTCCCAATGACATCCATCTCCTGACATCCACATCCTTGTATAATCCCAATCTCCTGAATTGTAGACTGTACTTAAGGATTTGCTTTTAATGGAAAGAACATTGGACAAAGTGATAGATTGTCACTCCTGAGATTAGGTTAAAAAAGTCTGTGATTTCCATCTGGTGGGTGTATTAGCTGCCTTCTAACCTGGCATGCTTTGATGAAGTATGCTGCCAACTGGAGGCCTTTGTGGCAAGGAATTGAAGGCAGCCTTTCACCAAAAACCAGTGAGGAACTGAGACCCTCAGTCCAAAAACCCATGAGAAACTGAATTCTGCCAACAGCCAATCATGTGGGTGAGCTTAGAAGCAAATCCTTCCCGAGTGAAGACTTGAGGTGACTATATGTCCAGCCAATACCTTGATTACAGTTTTATAAGAGACCCTGAAGCAGAGAACCTAAATTAACTGACCCACACAAGTTATATTATAAAAATGAGTTTATTTGAAACTACTTCCTTTTGGGGTAATTTATTACAGAATAATATATAAATAACTTGAACTTAAAGAGTATAAAACTTTAAATAAGATATTTCTCTTTAAGAATGAAGTTCCACTTAAAATGACTTTAAGTGAAGAATTGGCAGTTTTTTCACTTTTGATTGCCTAAGACTCCAAACAGTAAAACCTGATGGGGAAAAAAAGTAGGATTTAAATAGATGTTTAAAGTATCCAACTTTGAGGAAAAGCAAAATAGAATGTTTAACTCATATTAATTTTAAAATCAGCACATTAAGCCCAAATATTGCTCACTGCTGTTTCTCAAAAACATGTCAATTTAACTCAAACAGGAGAATGACTTTAAATTCTTATTTAGTTTAGCCAAACTAGCTAAAACTCCCATGTTGAGGAGATTAATGACAAAGAACATCTGGACAAAATGAGAGAACTATTGAGCCAGTATATCATTATATATTGCAGCTTCTTCTCACCACAACTTTGTAATAACCTGATTCCCATTTATATTTATACTAGTGGCCCAGTGCATGGATTTGTGCACATTGAAAGGAAATTAATTAGAATATTTTAATATCGCTATTCACCCTTTCTCAATAATAAAAGTGTCAACAAAATTCACAATTAACAATGACAGATCAAAATACACGTGTTACTGGTGTCAGTCAGAGCTTTGTATGTATTGCACATGCACAACTCAACTTAGCCTTTTATAGCTATAGAATAAGCTTGCTTAATTAGACCTGCTTTCTGATTTAGCTAAACTTTTTCCAGCCCAGTGAAGCACCCCAACTTCTCTTTCGTGTCAGCAAGACAGCAGTAAATGCCAACACAAAGCAGATTATTATTGTAGATCACGCAGGGAGAACAAAAGGTAAAATATTTAGCTGCAGCAGTGTTTGACCATATTCTGCACAGTGAGAAAACCTGAAGTCATTTTCAAGGTCCACCATTTCTTACTTCTTTTCAGTTGGGTCAAGTTTCTAAACTTTGTAAATCTCCATTTTCCAGCTAATGAAAAGAAAATAGGATTCTACTAAGTCTCCTATCTACCTACTTCAGGACTTCTGTGAGGATCAAATGAGATGAGGCATGGGAAAACGCTTCACAAACATTTGGTTAAAGTGTAAAATGTTTGCACCTGGCTACAAAGCAAGTCGTGTTCCCAGGCTGAAGAAACTCCAAGAAGTCGCTAGGGTGAAGAAGCTGGGTGTTGCTACATGTCATCATTACCCGGCGCCCACAGCGACTGTTTCTGGGCTGGGCTGTGGGCCGCATTTTGTGCCATGGGGTCTTTGCAGTGTTGGCTGCAATTTGGTGGGTTGTTGCTCTGGGATGGTGGCAGGGCCTGTGTCCCACCTGGGGAAAGATGAGTGTTGCTTTGTGGGCACCAGGTCCACGGTGCCATTTCTTTGTAAATGGCCTGTGTGCATCACGGCAGCTTCTGTATTTAGTGTCTGCCCCTGGTGGTCAGTGTGTGTCATAATGACCAGTCAGACGGTTGGAGGGACACTTAGCATATTAGCCTGTTATATATATAGATCATTGTCTTCTATGCCTATTTTTCTACTTTTCTTTTGCCTTTTATTTCCTTCTACTTTAGGATGGCAAATAAAATGAACAAAAGGAAAATGGAAAAAGAAATTACCAAGCTTTACACACAGTACTTGAGCTGCCTGCTCCCCAATGAAATTTCCTAATATCTGATAATTGCTTTTTCTCCCCATTAGTGTCTTAAAATAATGAGGAGGAATATATATAGGTTCCATAATTGTTTGGTAATTACAATAAATAACCTTTGGTGAAATGTAAGCATTTTGAACACCTGTAAGAAGTATACATTGTATAAGACTTTAAATCCTGAGTCACCATCACTATACTAGAGATGGACAAACTTGTTGAAAAAATGTAAGACCCTAAAAATAAACTTCTTAGCACAGTGAAGATTCAAAATTCTAAAAGTTAATACAGCTTTGAAATATAGCTGAGAATAGAAAAGGTCAGATGGCTTACAGATAATTAACAGCATTAGAAACAGGCTCCTGTGATGGCAAAAATAAATGCTGTTCCTGCTTGTGGAAATCATAGGACAGAGATTGTTTGCCTAGTTTTTGACAAAGCTAAAAATGTGGTGTCAATCATGGTTGCTATGAAGAACTGGCCCAAAGCACCATTATTGAGCATAAAATTAAGTTTTGCTTAGGATCTGATCAAAGAAGCCTGAGAGTTGTTAAGTAAGGAAGAGACAACTGATTATATGTCAAATATATTATGCTAACTTAAAAATTTTGCTTTTTAAATTTCTTATTTGCATTATATATAATCAATTAATTAGACTATTTTTATAAGTAATTATTTTTCTGTAAGGTGAAAGATTAAAGTGTGAACAATGGTGTTTAATTCCTGACATATCTCAACCAAGGTACTTTTGGCCACCAGGTGGCAGCTATTAGCTTTACATGTAGAGTATGAAAATGAGCTATAGATCTAGAGGCTTTGCCCTTACAAATCTAAAAAATGACAATGTAATAAATTATATTTAATTATTAAGTTACCAAGATAGGAAGTAATATTTTGCAAGGAGAAAACATAATATTAATTTGCCCATACAGCACCATCAAATTGTCCTTAGAAAATTTTCAGTTTGCAATGAATGATATAGACACAGTGATTTAATTTCCCTTATATCTATTTGACTAGCACATGGGGAATGCTGGATAGATTAATCCTGGCTGGATCCTGCAAAGGATGTGTTTTTCTACTTCTTCATACATATTTTGGAAAGAATGGGAAAGAGATATATACTTATAGAGCCCTGGCTGGTGTGGCTCAGTTGGTTGGAACATCATCCTGTACACCGAAAGGTCACGTTTGATTCTGATCAGGGCACTACCTAGGTCAGTGATGGCGAACCTTTTGAGCTCGGCGTGTCAGCATTTTGAAAAACCCTAACTTAACTCTTGTGCTATGTCACATATAGAAATTTTTTGATATTTGCAACCATAGTAAAACAAAGATTTATATTTTTGATATTTATTTTATATATGTAAATGCCATTAAAAAAAAAATGAGTTCGTGTGTCACCTCTGACACGCGTGTCATAGGTTCGCCATCACTGACCTAGGTTGTGGGTTCAGTCCCCGATTAGGGTACAAACCAGAGGCAACAGAGCGACGTTTCCCTCTCACATCGATGTCTGTCTGCCTCTGTCCCTTCCTCTCTCTAAAATCAATAAACATATCCTCTGGTGAGGATTAAAGTATGAGCAAAATCCTTTTAAAATTAAAGTAGAAAATTATAAAATAGAAAAACACTTCAACTGCCAAATTTTATCCATCTGGTGCTTAGCTTACCTACCCACCCACTAGGATGTTTTGTTCACATTCACACTTAGTACTTAATGGTTTTACTCTCTGAAGTAGACATCTATCCTGGTTACTTGATCAAATCCCATTCTCCTTTCTTCTGGAAAGCCACCTTGATGTGTGTCTCTGCCCCTTACCACATTCAAGTATAACTTATTTCTCTGCTTCATTCCTGCTTGAAGGCATCTGACTCATGACTAACAAAACCAAAACAAAACACTGTATCCCTTTAACTACACAGTTATTGGTTTACAGAGAGCCTAATGATTCATATAGTAAATATTTTATTTCTTGTAAAGCACAAGTATTAAGAGGCCATGGAGTGAATATTTAGGCATTCTTAGAATTCAAATGTGAAAGATAAAGGCAAATAAACATTTCAAGTAGAAGTCCAAAGGTAAGTAACACAAAAGTGTACAAATTCAACGCGAGTAATTGGAATAACAAGAGTAAAAACTCTGAAAAGCATTGTGAACAGAGTCAATGTTTCCTCCATTTTTTAAAACAGAAAAAAAGGCAATTAGATTAAAAGGCTAATTTTGATGCCAAATTAAGAAAATTAATAAGTCAACATTTTATTTATTTCCTAAAGAAGTCATCATACCGACCTTTGCTCATCATCTGGCCTCTTGATCAAATTGAAAAGTATGTGAAGAAGCTGATCTCTCTCTTTAGGCTCAGGATGCAGGCATGCTGTACATAGTATGAGGGGAATCAACTCCTAAAGAAACATGAAGGTGCAAAAAGTCAAAGTGAAAATGCAGTGCAGAATATTCTTTCTTTTCTCCAGAGTATTCTTAAATGGACATTTAAAGTGGACTAAACCTCAATATACAAAAGAGAACATTTTAATTTTGTAAGGTTAATATTCAACAGAAAACAATGAAACATATTTATGTGTTGGTTGTGCAGAAGGTGCTGATCACAATGTAATTAAGTTCCTCAAGATTCAACTAACCTTGTTTTCTTATCCTGTACTCTTCCCAAAGGTCTACTACTAGATAACATTCCATCTTACTACAATCTGATAAAGTAATTTTAAATTTGAAAGTATTTTTAAACAAAACTTGCAAAAGTTAACCATATTCTAAAGCATAAAAAGATAACAGAAAATAAAGACAATTCTTCCCATTTCCACAAGTATAATATAATGTCTTAATATTAGATATAATTAATCATTTTGTATCCTTAGCACCAAACTGGTATCTAATTGAAAAGAAAAAGCTATTGAATGCTCTCAGTACTACTACAGAGTATCAATAGAAATGTTGAAATAAACTTTATGTTGAAATAAAAATTTTAAGTAAATTTTTTTGTGGCATGTGCAATATGCAGAGGTAAATTCAATTATTTTGTAGGTAAGTAATATACAAGTTTCTCTTCTCCAAGTAAATATTTGAAAATTAAAATTGTTTCATATTTTAATTAAAAAAAGACAAACTCCTGAAGTGTATTTAAAAGATATTAATGTTTCTCATTTTGGAAGGGATTTCCAAATATAATGAGAATAAAAGCCCAAAAGTGATAAAATATTTTTGGAGAGAAAACCTCTAAATTATAAAAATAATGTTTTACAAATATTTTTTAAAAATCAGTATGATATAATAAGGCAGAATGATTACTACTCCCATTTCTCTTTCCCATATACCTCCCTGCACTCACCAGCCAGAAGCCAGGCTGATCAGCGCTCCCCTGTGGGAGCACACTCATTAGGGGGCAGCTCCTGCATTGAGCGTCTGCCACCTGGTGGTCAGTGTGCATCATAGCAAGCGGTTGTTCCACCGTTCAGTAGATTTGCATATTAGGGTTTTATTAGACAGGATTTTAAAATTATAATTACCTGGTATAAATCTTAAATTGAAGGTACAAAGATATAGATAAGAAAAGCTAATAATTTGAGAAGTTAAAGCATTTATTCTGTCATTTTCTATTTAGGCATGCCTGTATGTTTTAGATTACTGAGTAATTGAAAAGCCAAAGAAATAAATAATTGGAAAAAATAATTTTGCACCGGGAATAGAAGAGAAAATATATATATATAATCCTACATTGTTAAGTAATGTTTTCACCAGAAGCTTAATATGGTGCTTGATGGATTAGTCATGATTTTGAAGGAGAAAATAAACAACCTTTTAAAATATTAGGGTAGGAGACCACTAATTCCAAAAACTATCCTAATCTTTAGAGTATTCCATTTAGGCTGCTAACAGCTAATGATAATAATGAGAGGACAAAGACATTGTATCATCAGCATATCCCACTGAGAGTAGACCCTTAAGGATGAAAAAGTAGTTATTCTAGAAGGTACTAAAAAAAGGATAAAATATTTTAACAACTAAAAATCAAGCAAGGCCCTAAATTTTATTTGTACTGTCCTTTATCTGATCTGTCTCTCCTGAGGGTTTTCTCGCTTCTTCTTAACTCTTCTGCCTACTTTCCTATTATTTCTACATACAGAGTAGGGCAAAAGTAGATTTACAGCTGTGAGTATGTAAAACAGAGTTTATTCCTTTTTTAAAAAATATATTTTTATTTATTTCAGAGAGAGAGAGAGAGAGAGAGAGAGAGAGAGAGAAACGTCAATGATGAGATGGGGCTCCCCACTGGGGATTGAGCCCACAACCCGGTATGTGCCCTTGACTGGGAATCGAACCCGGGACCCTTCAGTCCACAGGCTGATGCTCTATCCACTGAGCCAAACTGGCTAGGGCAAACAGAGTTTATTCTTATATTATTATTTATTAATTGCTATATTATTTTCCATACAAATAAGTGTAAACATACTCTTGTCCCACCTTGTATATAGTCTTACATTATCTTGTTCCATTTTCTTCTAATTGCATTCCTCTTTAAAAATAAAGTTATGAAATATAAATATTTACTATAATTGCAAATACATACATTCACATTGTTTAAATACGTAGTACAATATTTAGCTTCTTCTGCTCAAACACCAGCATACCAATATAACTATGTTGCTGTTTATTCTGGGGTCTACAAATCTATGTCTAAATGATTAACCATAAAAGAAATGTACTGAGAATACAATGTTAGATATTATATATAAAGGGTAAGAATTTTTCACATGAAAAGATCCTTAGGCATATTTGATTTAATGGCGCATGTTAATAATAGCCATCAAAGGACTTGTATGCATGCATATAAGCCAAACCAATGGACATGGACAACAGGGGGATGAGAACATGAGGGGGGGGGGGTATTATTGAGGGGGATAAGGACACATTTGTAATACCTTAACTAATAAAGAATTAAAAAAAAAAACTACAAAAAAAAAAATAATAGCCATGGTAAAAAACAAAAAACAAAAAAAACCCCATGGCTTTGGTATTTTCCCTTGACACAAAAAGTTGCTGTGTCCATTATTTCAAGGCAACAGGAATCTTAAATATTTTAAAACATGCTTTAGCACTTGATATTACTCAATAAAAGTGTACTAAAGTGAAAAATAAAATTAATCCCCTACTAATCATTAGAGAGGAAATCAGCGTAATCTATTATAGAAGGTTTTCAACACTTTATTAGCATGTTAGAAAAGATAATTCTAAGACTTTTAAAATTCATTAATCTAAAAGGTTTAGTAATTTGTACTTTACTCAGGGAAATAACTTTTGCTTTAACTATTTTGAGTTTTGCAATTTTAATGACAAAGCTAGTTCTCTTTATGAATAATCTTCCACCCCTTAAAACTTAGATTACCCATGGAATTTTATGTAGATTAAACAGAAAAGGCTTTAAGCATTTTAATTCTCCTTTTGGTTTCACAAGTAAAACAAATTAACTTCTAATGATAATAAAGAAATCATTTTAGAGATAGTAAATGTCATTAGATTTAATTTTATGCATATTTTTACTCAACTTTCTTAGTCTTATAAAAATTAATGTATGTTCAAATTATAGAATCAGAAGAAAACAAAGAATCTTAAAGGAACTACAACAATGTAATTAGATGGTGAGGGAGAAATAAAACAGGAAATGAGATCAAGGAAAATGGAACATTAAAAAAAAGCAAGGAAATGTTAGTAAGATAAAGGCTCTAAGGTCTGAAAGGAATAAAACAGAAAAGGAAATATTACATTTAGCTAGGATGCCAAGGGAAAATGTTTTGAGTATTACAGTCAAGAAGCAACATTCCACAACTCTAGAAGAGGAACACATTAATCCAATGAATCATGGTTCACTGTTCTACTAAAATTATTTCCTATCACTCAAGCTTCAGTTAAAAATTCTAAATAGCTGTTATTTAAAAAAATTTCCATATACCCTTTGACTAAGAATTAAGCAATAACAAATTATAATTTAAAATCAAATACTGACTTAGATTTTCAGTTGAAACTTGTCAGATTGTTGGTGTACAGAAAAAATAAAGAACACAGAAAAGACTCACCTCTGGAAAAATTCTACACTTAAATGGCTACTAAAATATCTATACTTAGAATAATTAATATCTAGAATTCCTAGGGCTCAACCATTAGGAGGCATAAGTGAAATACTTAGATGACTTTAAAGCTGATACTGCTAAAAAGTATGTGATTTACTTCTAAAATTCACACACACACACACACAAGATAGGTAAGAAGATGGACCAACCTTATCCATTTTATAACTATCGGCTTTCTCAAAACACTGCTACTTAACATTGAATTGGAAGTCCTATCCACACCAATTAAGCAAGAGTTTTTGGAAAGGAGGAAGCAAAACTATCTCTATTTGCAGATAACATGATTCTATGTATAGAAAATCTCAGACTCCACCAAAAAAACTATTACAGTTTAATAAATTCAATAAAGTTACAAGTCAACATGATTACCAATTTTGTTCCAGCAATAAACAATGTGAAAAGGAAGTTAAGGAAACAATTCCATTTATAATAGCATGCAAAAGAATAAAATACCTAGAATTGAATTTAACTAAGTGAAAAACTTGTGTGCTGATGCTCAGCCAGTGTGGCTCAGTGGCTAAGCATCGATTTCTGAACCAGGAGGTCACAGTTCAATTCCCAATCAGGGCACATGCCAATGTTGCGGGCTCCATTCTTCCCAGTAGGGGTCATGCAGGAGGCAGCTGATCCATGATTCTCTCATCAGTGATGTTTCTATTTCTCTCTCCCTCTCCCTTTCTCTCTGAAATCAATAAAATATATTAAAACAAACTTGTGCACTTGAAAACCACAAAATGTTGCAAAAAGTAATTAAAGACATAAAAAAGTGAAAAAAATTCCATGTTCATTTAATGCTGTTACAATGGCCATACTCCCAAAGTGGTCTATAGATTTAGTACAATCCATATAGAAATTCCAGTGACCATTACTGCAGAAATGAAAGCCAAGTATTAAATTCAGGTGGAACTGCAAGGGGCCTTAAATTAATTAACAATATTGAAAAAGAAAAGAAAGCTGGAGGACTCATAGATCCCAATTTCTCTATATAAAAGCCTAATATGCAAAGTGCCCCCTCAAGAGTTCGACTCACAGGGAGTTTGAATGCTTGCTATGACGTGCGCTGACCACCAGGGTGCAGCACAGAACAAAGGGAGGCCCCGGCCGGCAGCCGCTTAGGACCTTAACTGTGCACGAATTTCATGCACTGGGCCTCTAGTGGCAAATAAAAGTGTCGTACAGGCATAAGAATAAACTTAAAGACTAATGGAACAGAACTAACAGTCCAGAAATAAATCCAAAGATGTACAGCCAACTGATTTTTGTTAAAGGTGCCATGACCATTAAATAGGGAAACAATTTTCTCTTCAACAAATGGTGTTGGGACAACTGGATAACCATAGGAAAAGAATAAAGTTGAATCATCTGCCTTATTCATATATAAAAAATAACTCAAAATGGATCAATGATCTAAACATGAGAGCTAAAGCTATAAAACTATCAGAAAAAAACATAAAAGCAGGTAAATATTCTTGAACTCAGATATGGCAACAAATTCTTAGACTTACACCAAAAACATACGCAACAAAAGAATGTGAAAGACATCCTATAGGACGGCAGAAAATATTTACAAATCATATATGTGATATGGGCTTAATATCAATAATTGTAAAAAAATCTTACAACTCCAAAACAAAGACAATCCAATTTAAAAAAAAATGGGCAAAGAATTGGTAAGAATATATCAGAAACTCATAAAATTTACTGCATATGGGATGGTGTCACAGGGATAGAAGAATAGTTTTTGTTGTATATCTTTATTATATTTAAATAATGTTAAACCATGTGAACACATAACTTAATCAAAACTTAAAACAAAACAGGTTTTTAAGTTTTGTTTTATTTATTTAATTAGCTAAAATATTACTATGACCAATCGGTTTACTGAAGAATATTTTAATTGTATTTACATACCAATAAAAAGGCTTATACTGATAAGAAAATATATAAATCTTGAGAAAATTTTAGAAATCAAAATTTTAATCCATCAATCACAATACCTTTTTGAAAATACAGATTTAAAAAACTAAGGTAAAATATTAAATAAAAGTAATCCAATATCAAATGATAAAGTGAAATAAAAATTTTGTCCTTTGATGCCCTGGCATTGGCTTCAAAGCAAATCAAATTATACTTCATTATTTACCAACTTAATTTTGAGGTAATAAAACTTTGGTATACTAAAATGGTAAATTTTCTGATACAACAGAATGAGGTACAAATAATTCAATAAACAAAGATAAATGATCAATTCTTCATGAAATTATAAGCACATATTTTTTAAAATATAGAAAACTTGAAATTAGTCATAAAAGTAAACATTATACCACAAATAAAATATGTTTGTACATGTGTATGTATGTGCACGTATATTTTATATATATCTGATTACTGATGATGCAAGTTTATAAATACTTCATGCAGTACAATCAGGTTTTAATGGTAAAGTATTTTATGATAAAAAAGGAAAATATTAAAATAAAAAAGCTTATACTGCATCTCATAACAATTAGGTTTCTGTGATATTTTAAAAATTACATTAAAAAAACACAGAAAAGGGATGCAAACATTAATGCATTGCGTGGATTATGTTACAAGCTGAAAAAGGAAAAGCTCAAACAGCATTTTGACAGGCAGAACTGCAAATCAATCTGAAATTGGACACTGATCCTTCAAGACATAGAAAATCTTCCATGCTTATTAATATCTCATGACTATAGGTAAAATAAAACCATCAGAAAGAAAAGCCATTTTATCTTTTTTTAAATGAAAAATACCTAAAGAAATAAAAAATTTTAAAGCTCTACAGATAACTTTTCTTGAGGATCAGTACAAATTTCTTGTGCTGAACAGATAAGGATAAGCTCTATAATGGGTTTTGCCAATGCATTGTGTACCTATCATACTGTAGGTCCCATGAATTATGATTGAAATCAGTGGTAAACATTAAGAAGATAACAGAAGAAAATTATATGGTACGTTCTAAAATATTCCTAACCCATTTTTTTATAAAATATTTTATAAACTGGACATTGATTTAATAAACTTAATAATTCAAATAAGTAAATTTGTTTGCAAATAAATCATTTACTATCATTTAAATGAGGTTACAAATAACTTTTCATGGCTAAATATAACTGTAAAGATAACTTTGTACAGTACTTATGGTTCATAACATAGCCTATGTACACTAAAATATACTTCCTACTATATTTTGGATATTTAAAGCATTTGTCAGTAACAGGTTAGCTATAAGAAAAACAAAAATGATACTTTCCAAAGTTATTGTAGTCAATATTATAACTATCCTATTATCATCATAAGACAAGTGTGGTTATTGCCAAACAAAGACAATAAAACATATTTATAATGGGTAACTATAAGTACATTTAAGAAAAGAGATACATTTTCAGTCTGTTAATTTTCAGTACAGAGTGTCTATTTCTGTAGATATACCAAGCAATCATATCAAGAGCAGAGATTAATTAGTTAACTGGTAATATAAAAAATGGACAGCGTTCATGGCACATAAATGGACCTACAGTAATAGTTAGTGTTGCAGAAGCTAATGATGCTTTAAGCAAAATTGAAACAACATGAATACCATGCAGTTTTACTGAACTCACCTGACAGAGGTGTAAAACCATTCTCTAGGAGCAGAGATGCATGCACAAAAGTAAGAATATGATTGCAAGTAATAGACTTTAACAAAATAAAAACATAACACTAAACATCAAAATGACAAAGAATGGACAATATGATGAGATTACTAGGATGAAATATTTTTATGTGTCTCACCTCTCTCTTTGCTAATAGCACGTTAGGAACAATGTGTGGTAGGCAGCGTCCCAGCATTAACATGACACTTTGTTCACTGTCTGCAATCCGAGACACCTAGAAAACGAAAAGAATTGATAAATGATGACAGTGGAGAACTTCTTTGCATGATGGTACTTAAAGTTCATGCTTTAAACCTTGCCACCTCGCTTTAACCAGTCTGGCTCAATGGATAGAGCGTCGGCCTGCGGACTGAAGGTCCCGGGTTCGATTCCGGTCAAGGGCATGTACCTTTGTTGCGGGCACATTCCTAGTAGGGAGTGTGCAGGAGGCAGCTGATCGATGTTTCTCTCTCATCGATGTTTCTAACTCTCTATCCCTCTCCCTTCCTCTCTGTAAAAAATCAATAAAATATATATTAAAAAAAAATAAAACCTTGCCACCGCTGTTCCAAACACACATCCAAAATTATAACTTATGATGATGATGATGGTAAACAATAACAATTGTGTTCCCAAACAAGATAAACATGAATGGATCAAAAAGCAGCAAGATGCAAGGATGACGACAAAGATGCTTCAGTTCTGGGAACAAGCAGGGATGTAGCTTCAATAGTTTTTCTTTTGTTCTTGAAAAGATGCCAATAAAGCTATAATCTTTGCCTAAGGAGACAGTTTGTATAATGAAGCTGCATACAAGGGAAGGCCCAAGGAGGCTAACCTTACAATAAGGATTGCTAGAATCGCATCCAAACCACCCTCCAGCTCTTTTGTATTCTTAATGACATTGTGGGACAGAAGCCTAGGAGAGGTCAAGTGGAATCAACCATAAAACAGCTAGAAAGGGAGAGGTAAGTATAAAGATAGGAGAAAAAAAAAATTAAATACCCTCTCCAGATGAGTCTACAACAGCTATTACAACGCACCTTAAGAAAACTAATCTGAAAGTTAATGAACTCAGCAAAGACAATCATCCCTAATGAAATAAAAATAATGGAGTAATCTAAAAATAACTGAAATATAAACAATATGTACAGTTACATTGGTTTTCTGAATTATATACCAAAGAGAGGCACATAACCATATGTTAGACATAACAAATTAAAAACAGACTGCAAAAAATCACTTTAACGCTAAACAAAGCTTTAATCCAAAAAATAGAAATAATCAACTATCTTCCTTAAAAGTTAAATATTTTAGGAACTATTTCTTAAAGCATTATTTTAAATAATAGATTTGCATTTGAAATAGTCTTATTACAGCTGTTTTTGAATGAAATGCTAAGAAAAACTGAATGTTTTAAGATGGTTGCAAGAATATATGGTGCAGTCCTAGCTGGTTTGGCTCAGTGGATACAGCGTCAGTCTGTGGACTGAAGGGTCCCAGGTTTGGTAATGGTCAAGGGCACATGCCTGGGCAGTGGGCTTGGTCCTCCGTGAGAGGCGTGAAGGAGGCAGGAGGCAGCCAATCAATGATTCTCTCTCATCATTGATGTTTCTATCTCTCTATTCCTCTCTTGTCCTCTCTGAAATCAATAAAATATATATTTAAATAAAAAATATATATATGGTGCAATTTACCTCAGATCCTAAACGACTATCTGCTGACATTCGACAAAAAGAGAGTAGTGCTTGGTGGAAAGCAGGAGACAACTTCCTAGAAGAAAATATTGGATGAAAAGAGGACACTGTTACCACTGGTATTTAAGGAGAAAGTAACATGTTATAACTCTCATCACTGTGTTAATCCTACCCTACAAACGTTAAATGGATTTCTCAGCCACCAATGACTTGAAAGATAACTCACTGCAGAATTATCTAGGGGGGTAGGGGGAATCAGCAATAACTGCTGATCTTAAAATAGCTTGATGGTATGTGAATGTACAGCCCATAAATGCCAGTGGATCAAACCTGAGGTAGTATAGCAGGTGAATGACTATAGAAAAATATCGGAAAATGAGAACTTTTTTCTCCCCAGTTTTCGATGGTCCCAGAAGGGTAAACAATGGATATAAAGGCTGATCTGGTGAGTGGCCAAGAGGAACTAAAGTTTTGCAGATTTATACGGTGATAACAATAAACCTTAATGTTAGAGAATAAAAGAAGTAAAATTTAAGGTAAGTGAAGAAGAACCTCATTCAACATTCATGGTATATTTTAAAGTATTTTTTTGTAATTGAAAATATTAGTCTATTTATGTTTTTAAAACAAGATTGGTCTTCATACATAGTAGTATTTGTAAAATTATAACTATGATTTGTACTTTACATGCTCAATCACCTTTCTCCAGAGAGTGACTTCTGAATATTAAAGAAGATATATGAGAACACTACTAACACTGAAGTACTATGAATGCCATTATTGTTGAGTATCAGAACATATTTTTTATGATTATATATTATCCATATTAAAATAAATGCACACTATTTTAACTCTGTAAGCTCGATAACACCTAAAGAAATAATATACCTAGTTGGTACACAAAAAGTTGTGGTTCATGAGTGGAAAGCTTTGCTTAAAAACAAACCAACCAGCCTGGCTGGCGGTTGAGCATGGACCAATGAACCAGGAGGTTAGGATTTGATTCCTAGTCAGGGCACATGCCCGGGTTGTGGGCTCGATCCCCAGTAGGGGGCATGTAGGAGGCAGCCAATCAATGATTCTCATCATTGATGTTTCTATCTCTCTCTTCCTCTCCCTTCCTCTCTGAAATCAATAAAAATATATTTAGAAGAAAAAAAAATACAACCAAACACTTCTCACTAACAAAGAGTATCTACCTATAAGTTGTGCTTTCCTATTTTATCCCAATATGGGGTATAATTTCCTTCTGTTCAATAAGAGGAGGAAGCATGACTTTGCGGCTCACAATGCAGCATAGGATATGTGTGAGGATTAAATAAGTTAACATACACAAAACATTTAGAACTGTGCCTGACATTTTAAAAAGAGTTCAATAAATAGTCCTCCCTTAAAACTTTTTCACATTATAATCTAAACAATTTTTAAATTATATTTTGTCTCTTTCACTAGAAAACATGATCATGAAGGGTAAAGACCACGCTTTTGCCATCTGAGTTCAATCACTGCAATCCAATAAAAATTAAATAAATGAATTAAGAGACTATTAATAATACACTATTAGTAATGGAAGCAGACAGAGGAAAAAGGACTAGAAGCAAAAACTATTCCCTCTTTATCACAGGCAACCATGCAGTACCAAAACCTCTCCTGAGTCTGACAATGCTTGAAGAATAGAGAAAAGGTAGAACACATGGGGTAAAGTGTTTGCAGTACATAATAACATACATACTATTTATTGGTTTAAGTACTTAGCTAAGATAGAACCTATCCTATTTATGCTTTTTTGCCTCTTTAATATACTTTAACTTAGTAATTAGTTTGTGATATCCCTTAGTAACATGTACTCTGCTAAGTGTTAATGACAATGTAAAAATCAATGCATCTGATCCGCAAAAGCAGTTCAAATAAGAACTGAAGCTTTTCTAGTTTGTCAATGTACTAACTAGCTGAAAGATACATCTCAAGATACAGGATGCATACTAACCTATTGGGTTTATCAAAATGGACTGTGTTTTTACTTGATGAAGAAGAAGATGGCATTCCTTCTCTTTCTCTCCTTGGTAAGGAGTTTGGGAAATTCTCTTTAGGAATAGTGGAATCAACTTCATCTGATGTAGAAGGATGGATATCCTTGTTTTTCCCCTCGTCTGAACTATTTGTAACTGGTTTCTGTCCACTGTCCTCAGAGTCTTTGTGAAGAGACTGATCCAAAGAAGGTTGAACAGAGTCACAAATTACTGGGATAGCAAAGTGTTCATTTTTGAGAAAGTGCATTTCACTGTAGAAAGAAAGGGAAATAATGAGACAATTGTACTTTCCAAAACATTGGCAAAAGCATAAACCTCATAATGGGTTTAATGTCTTAAAATGTAACATAACATAAAATTATTTGGCAACTGATTAATCTTTTCTGCAACATTTTGCTGATGCTTCATATACCTGAAAGTTATAAACTTTTACCAAAGAAGCATAAAAATGGCCTATAAACTGTTCTGGATTAACATTTAACTATTTCTTCATTTGTAAAATAGGGATAATTCCATCTAAGCCACAGGATTAATATAAGAATTAAATGATATAATGAATGAGAGATTATAGTAAATGATATAATGAATGAATGTGAAGGAGTTATTTTATTGATATTGACAGAACTCAGGGGAAGTAAAAAGTATCTTATTCTTTGGTTCTAAGACATAATTGATTATAAGGTCACTACATTGGTTTAATAACTTTTTTGGGGGAAAGGGCATATTAAATGTACAAAGCAATTATAAGACTTTCAAAAGTATTCTATATAAGGAAAGGCTAATATGCAAATTGTCCCCTTGACCGGGAGTTTGACCGGGAATTCGACCAGGAGTTCAACCAGGGGATGGGGCCAGCTGGCCCACTGTCTGTGGTCCCTCCCCCAGGCAGGCCCAGCGGGCCAGCTGGACCCCACCTGTGCATGAATTTGTGCACCGGGCCCCAAGTTATAATGTGAAAAATTATGTCTGACAACTGAAATGTTATTTTGTATAATATTTTGTATAGTTATATAATCTTTATAATAATAAAGTTAAGATTTTTAAAAAGTGATGATTAAGTACTAACCTTTCAAGTCTTCTGATTTGTTCCATCAAAGACCACTTCTCACTATTTAATAAACTAATTTTATCTTCTAATTTCTGTACTAGTAAGGAGTTCTAAAATCAAAACAGGAGAAAAAATGAACCTCAAGATCTCATAGTAAGCTTTTACACATTTTAAATACTTTTTATGGACTTGACTAGTTAGTATCACTCACCTCTACAGTCTGAGGAGTTTCAAGGGGTGGAGGAAGGTTGCCTAAAACTGGTGTAAGTGCCTCTAATTCATCTTCTTCTACTCCACTGGCAACATCCACAAGGTCTTTTCCAGATACTTGATGATTTCCAAAATCTCGGTAGAGTTGCAATAAGTCTGGAGGTTTTGGAATGTTTAATCCTACATCATCCCACAATTCAAAATCCTAAAAGATAAAATACAAAAAAACCCCAAAAAAACCTGAGGCCATTTTATTCTGCACTTTTGAGATTTACTTTACTCTTTATTGCTAATATCTTGAAAACCTAACATAATCATATTTTTTTTATAATGTTAGAGCTTTATAAAGTTCCAGAGCATTCAATCACATGCAAATACATTGTCCTACCATTTTCTTGTCCACTAATACATCAGAATTTAGTATTAACTTGATATCTTATAACTTATAATATAAATTCCTTTGAATGTTCTAAATATGATACTGATACTCTCAATCCTTTGAGGGCTTAATAAACAATGGAAATAGCTATTATTGAGGTTAACTCTGAGGCAGATGTAAGATAGGTATTAAAAATGGGAGCTTTGGAGAAAATCAGACCCATGCATAAAATTCACATGTCTCCACTTATTATTATTGTTACAAATGAATAAGAAACTTGAACAGGTTATCTGTAAGATTAGTATAATACCTTTTAGGGTTTTATTAAGGATAAGATAAAAAGATATATCAATGCTTGGCTTACAACAAGAACTAAACAGGGGAAAAGGAGACATATATAATACTTTAAACAATAAAAAGTAAATAAATGAGAAAAAAAGAACTAAACAAATTTAATCTTTTAAAAAATTATAAGATGAATATTATACATATTATTCAAATGTCCATTTGTCCACCTATATTCATCCAATATTTATTAGATATTCACCCTTTGCTTAAAATCAGAGATAAAGTATTGATTGTCACCATTCAGAGAATTTAATGGTTAAAGAAAAGGGACATAAAGATACAAAGAGAATCTAAAGTATCACCAAAATATGATTGAAGCACTGCCAAGAATTCAGAGAAAGGAGTCAATTTCTGTCCTGGGGTGGGGGTAAGAAAGGTTTCTGGAAGTTGATGATCTGTCCACTTTCTTGGAAAAGGTTTTCGTATTGATGAGGCAGATGGCAATGAAAGCAGAGGGGAACTAATTATTTCAGAGATAAGAGGAAGAATAAGCAAAAACACAAAGCTCTGAAGGAAGCAGATATGTCCAGGAAGATGCAAGCCCTTGTGTTTATATATGACTAAAGGCCCAGTGCATGAAAATTTGTGCACTGGAGGGGGGGGAAGGGGTTCCTCAGCCTGGCCTGCACCCTCTCACAGTCTGGGAGCCCTCAGGGGATGCCCTACTGATGGCTTAGGCCTGCTCCTCTGTGGGAGGCAACCGGGCTGATCAGGAGAAGGCACCGCCCCCATCACCCTGCTGCTGCTGCCACTGGCCGCGGCGGCTGCAAGGTAAGCTCCGGGCCTCGCAGCGGCCAGGCTAATGGCTGCCTAAGCCCATGGTTGCTGTGAGCCCACAGCTGCCATGAGCCCCGGGCCTCACAGCCACTAAGGCTCACAGCTGCCTGAGCCCCGGGCCTCGCATCTGCCTGAGTCCATGGCTGACGTGAGCCCCAGACCTTGCAGCCACTGTGGCTTTGTCCGAATGGACATCTGGAAGACATCTGCCCTAATTAGCATATCACCCTTTTATTAGTATATATTATAATGAATAGGCAAAAGATAATGTGAGGAGGAAGGCAGCAAATAAGCTAAAAAAAAGCTAAGAGTGCATATAAATTTAGAGTTAGCAAGAAAGGAAAAGCAGAAGGCAAGAGAGAGGTCTGATATGAAAAACAGGGAGAGATTAGGGAAGTGATAATAAGGTATAAAAACAGATGTAGTGTGAGCGAGGTCTGGAGTGTGGCAGTGGAGCATGGCAATTTCCTACAGTGGAGGATAGAGCCATGTTACCAGGGGCCAGGGAGCATCAGGTATTAGATTGTGAAATGTGCCATTATCTACATGGAAAATAGAGGAAACAGGGTCCTCAGTGAGCAGACAAGTTTTATTGAAGGCAAAAATGACATTCTGAGAAGTTGAAAATATTCAAAGTTTATTTATGATTAAATAAAAGTTTCAAAGAGTGCAATAGAAAAGGAAGTAAACCAGTCATAAACTAAAGAACTCACAGGAGGGAAGCAAAGAGCAGTACGACAATGATTGTATGCAGATAAAAATATGAGGAAACTATCCTATATAATAAAGAGGTAATATGCAAATTAACCCTCATGCCCTCACATGATGGCTGCCTAGGACCAGGCTGGCAGGGGGGTTAGTGAGGGACGACCAAATGACTGAACAAGCAGGCTGCGTGGGACGACCAGACCAGCAGTGGGGTTAGTGAGAGACGACCAAATGACTGAACAAGCAGGCTGTGTGGGGCAACCGGGCTGGAAGGGGGTTGTGAATGGTGACCAGGCTGGCAGGGGGGGCAGCTGGGGGTGACCAGGCCGGCAGAGGGGAGCAGCTGGGGGCGACCAGGCCAGCAGGGGGAGCAGTAAGAGGCGACTAGGCTGGCGGAGGGGGAGTGCAGTTGGGGGCGACCAGGCCAGCAGGGGGGCAGTTGGGGGCAATTAGGCTGGCAGGGGGGGCAGTGAGGGGTGACTAGGCCAGCATAGGGGGAGACAGAGGTGACCAGGCCGGCAGAGGGGGGCAGTTGGCAACCAGGCTGGCAGGGTGGGCAATAAGGGGTGACCACGCCAGTGGGGGGTGGGCAGTTAGGAGTGACCAGGTCAGCAGGGAGGGGGCAATTGGGGGCAACCTGGCTGGCAGTGGGGGGCAATTAGGGGTGACCAGGCTGGTAGGAGGGGCAGTTAGGGGCAACCAGGCTGGCATGCAGAGGCAGTGAGGCGTGATCAGGCCGGCAGTGGGGGGGCAGTTAGGGGAAACCAGGCAGGCAGGCAGGTGACCAATTAGGAGCCAGTGGTCCAGGACTGTGAGAGGGATGTCCAACTGCCAGTTTAGGCCAGACCTCCGGGATCGGGCCTAAACCGGCAGTCGGACATCCCCTGAGGGGTTCTGGATTGGAGAGGGTGCAGGCTGGGCTGAGGGGACCGCCCCCCCCCCCCAACCATGAATGAATTTCATGCACTGGGCCTCTAGTCAATAAATATTTGTTGAGTGTGTTATATAAGCAACTACAGAGATGAACAAGAGATTATTTTAACATCAAGGAGCGTATAGCCTAGTAAGGGAGACAAGAGATAATTCCAGGTGCCATTAATAGGATAATGATAGAAAAGAAAATAGGATAAAAAGTCATACATTTTGGCCGGAGTATGGGGAGTGAGGGCTTTAGATAGCACTAGTTTCAGTTCAATTGAAATTAGTACTAAATGTTGCCTAATGGTCAAAGAACAGGTATTGATAAACACTACCATTGCCTTTCTTAAAAAAAAACAACCCAAAAAACTTTACTGGGGTATTATTAACATACAATGAACTGCACAAGTTAAATAAATCCACAAGCTTAATTTAAAATGTACTATTTGCTAAATTTTGACATATATACACCCCTGAATAGATCACCACAATCAAGAAAATGAACTTGTTCACTCCCAAAGTTTTCTTGGACACCTTTTCAATCCTTACCTCCTATTCCTCACACCCGTCCTGTTCCTAGGCAAATACTATTCTGTTTTCTTTACATTCCTTTCCAAAATGTGTGCCTTTCATTTCTTTGTCTTGCCTTCTATTGGCTAGAATCTTCAGTATGATGCTCAACAGAAGTAGTGAAAGCAGTTATTTTTGCTTTTTCCCTCATGTTTCACCATTTAAGTATGATGTTAGTGATAGCTTTTCCATAAATGTCTTTTATGAGGTTGAGGAAATTCCTTTCTATTCCTAATTTCTTTAAAGTTTTTAGGGGGACCAGATGTTTGTGTCAAATGCTTTTTCTGCATGTTCTAAGATGACTATATAATTGTCTTCTCTTTTCCTTTCTTCATGTAGTGAATCACAGTGACAGATTTTTGGATATTAAATCAACCTTACATTTTTTGGATAACCCCTTTGGTCATGATGTATTAATCATTTTTTTTAAATATTGTTGGATTTGATGTGGTAAAATGTTATGTAGAATTGTTGTATAATATTTCATAGAAATGTTATGTAGAATAACTGAGGGAAATCTGCTATCCCCCTTTGAGAATGTCAATTATTGTTAAATGATCCACAGGATATTTTACAGACTAACAGAATACACCTAATTTTAAATGATGGCCTCCTGATTTCTGTAAAGTAAATTCTTTGGTATTTACAGTCCTAAGGTGCAAGATTCAAACTAATTTATTAGCACTAAGAAGTCAAAATATTACAGTTGAGAGATAACATTAAAAAAGCTTTGCTTACAAGATTTTATAAGGAAAAAATGAGGTTCTAAAATTGGTTCCTATTCTAGGGGGAAAAGGGGGACATATGTAATACTTTCAACAATAAAGATTTAAATAAATAAGTAAGTAAGTAAGTAAGTAAGTAAGTAAATAAATAAATAAATAAATGTGGTTCCTATTCAAACAGATACTATTTATATTCATACTCTCATTCAAAATATTCTTATAACTGCTGTTATCTACTTATCATCTTAGTTATTATAGAGCTATTAAAGAGGTTTTTATAAGTATACATTAACTTGTACTACTAAATAAATGTTTAAAGGGAAAAATAACCTAGCACACTCTATAAATACATGAAAATATGAGTAGATTATATTTTCTACTTATAAGCTGTTAAAAATTACCTGGAAAGAATGATAAGTCTTTTATATAAAAAGAAGAAATCTATAGGTCAAATAGAATACTAGACTGGGTAGGCAAGGAAATGTTGTGTTTGATAACTAACCTTATAGAAGTTTACTATATTATAACTTAAACAAATTAAAGAAATAAAAGAGAAAAATACATTTTAAGTTAAAAATAATTCACTGTTAAAAAAATAACTGTACCTGATCATCATTTTCATCTGAAAAGGTTATAGATGTAAGCTTGTAGTTATTCTTCAATAAAAATTCATTGACTAAGAAGTTTAGAGCTCTCTTTTCAAGAGGTTTGATTGGATCCTGGAGGCAAAATAAGATAAAATACCATAAGTTTTCTTCCTTCAATATTTGTGCTACCATTTTATGTGGATGATACTTTTAGAGCTGTCATTCACCCACCTGAATTTCAGGACTTGATTTGTAATTTTTTCGTTCCTGTAAAGGAACTTCATGTTCTGGTGGAAGAAAATATAAATAATATTTTACTATTTTACATTTGGAAATATCTCAGCTACTTCTACATTGTCAAAAAAGGAAAAGTCGCAAAAAATTTTATGTACACCACCTGCAGCCTTTGTCAGGTTGGCTCGGAGGGCCTGAATGGTCTCCTTGGCTTTCCGTAGTTCAAATTCCAGGACTGGACAGGGATTTGGAATAAACACACACAGGCATCCAACCAAGAAAAGGGAAACAAAAATAAAAAAAATAAAAAGCAAAGATGGGTATGAAAAAAAAATACAGTTTGTATTGAAAACAGAAAGCATGCAATCTTTATGAAACTTGTGAACGCATGCAGCAGAGTTGATTAGCAAGCAAACTGGTGAATGTTTTCCATAGTTTTAAAATTCAGGGGACTACTGATAAAATGTTCTAGCTGTCTGACAAGGAATGGCTCTATTTAAAAATAAAACCTACGGCATAATCTCATCTAGTAAATAAAAATATTAGTAATGTGGGTGCTTCTGTCAGTCTAGGTAAGAAAATGAAATGAAATGTTCTCAGGTTATATAATTTTAGGGGAAAAGATAAAAACTTGATGAAGTCCAAGCAAATATACTTAAGGAAAACCTCAGGATTAAAAAGAAAAAGGGCCTGGCTGGTGTGGCTCAGCGACTGAGCATCGACCCATGAACCAAAGGTCACCAGTTCAATTCCAGGTCAAGGAACATGACCGGGTTGCAGGCTTGATCTCCAGTTGGGGGCGTGCAGGAGGCAGCTGATAAATGTCCGATGTTTCTCTTTCATTGATGATTCTATCTCTCTACCTCTCTCCCACTCTCTCTAATGGTAGTGTTTATCAATAATAACCTGTTCTTTGACCATTAGACAACATTTAGCACCTCCTGCACGCGTCTGGACCAGGACTGGGGCGGGGAGGAGCATACAATCGAGGTACATATCCTTGATTGGACTCGAACCCAGGACCCTATGGTCTGCAGGCTGATGCTCCAGCCACTGAACCAAACTGGCTAGGACTAAAAAAAGTATTTTTAATGCATTATCTGGAATAATGTTTTAAGTCAATATAAAAAATGTTAGTGAATGTATCACTTCATTAAGATGTTGAAGGAATAAATATTTTGTTGGGAAGCATATAAATTTTTCTACACACAAGTAAGTGTATGTATTTTACAAACATGTTTAGATATGTTAAATATATATCTTAGAAAAATTTCTAAGGGTTTATTTTAGGTTTCATTTTCAGCCAAAGGGTGTAAATAGTTTGTCTTTTAATTTTAATTAAGTTTATTCTAAAGCAAAAGATTGTGTACAATTCTAAAAATGTAGCTATCTAAGGATACTAACTAAAATTAGAGTTTTCAAAGTTTCTGATAACTCCTCAAATAGGAGTTATCAGATGTTAAGAGGTACTAGTGAAACTCAAAAATTTCTCCTTTTACCAGAGCTCGATTATAAGATAAACATTAATGCTGAGGAAACATTTTAATAAGCTTTTTAAAATGTTTCATCATAAACAAGATTTAACTATGTCTTAACTGGTAATTTTCTTTAAAACATATGAACACTGCTCAAAATATAAATAAAGTCATTTCAGTAAAGTAAACCTCTAGAAAAATTAAGTCATCTTTGTCACAACTAAATATTAAGAAACTATAGTATGTAAATACTTCTGCATAAAAACTAGCAAATTTAAATATGCAATTTTTTCCAAATTGACTAATAAACAGAAAAAATAATATGGCAAATGAGATGCTACCAGAGACAACAAAGCTATAAAAATATATGGAAAAATCAGGATTCACTCAGTTTGCAAATTTTCATTAAAAACTTAAGATGTAACTGAATCACATCTAGTACATGAGGCCAATTATTTTGATGCACAGAATTTCACTGCAACAACATGAAAACACAACTAAAAACAGATGACATGTATGTACTATTTCTCATTTGGTAGTTGGCAATGCTGATGTGCAAACATGTTTGTGCCACAAAGTTAAAATATTTCCCCTAAAACTTACACTTCTGGAAACTCTCAGAGTTTGTGTTTAACGTTAGACTGCACACATTTAGTGTGTAAGGTTAAGCACAGAATAGGTTTACTTTTTTTTTTTTAATTTCAAAACTCTTAAGTAATTGATTTTGATTTAAAAATACTTAAGTAAAAGTAAAATGAGTGTACATATTATTATGCTTTCAGTAACACAATTATAAGATACATTACAGAACAATTGCAGATCAGAAATGCCTTGCACCAGAGACAGAAATATGAAACGAAATAAATGAAAAAAAAAAAAAATGGTTCGAACACAAACTGAAAAACTCAAATTCAACTGGTGAAAGTTTAGGTGACCAAAAGCAAAACACTTAATGATCAAAGCACAGAAAGCCATAAAAACCCATGTCAGACAGCAAGAATTTAGATTTTTATGCACATCTATATATACACTGCCAAATGCCATTAAAAGTTACCAATGCTTTGAAAATATAGTGCTTATCAAAATGAATTCACTCTGCTGCATGTTTCTTAGTATACACTATAAATTTTAAAAGACAGAGGCATATTTTTGAAGTTATAGCACATCTCTATAAAGGCACAGTATGATAAATTAACTACAGCTACATGAGAAAGTTTAACAAGAAAGGTCTGAAGAGCTATATACATATATGAATTTGTCTATTTAAAAAACATTAGCTTAAAGCTCGAAATTATCATGTAAACAGAACCAAACAACACTGAACCAAACAACCTTCAAGAATTTTTCAAATATAATTCTTTATAAAAGGAATTGTATGTATGAGGATGTGTATGTTTTTAAAGAACACCGCAGGAACCAACGAACAATCTGCTCACTCCACCATCACAACCCTATAATAGCCCAACACTGCTGAATGCAATTTTATTGGAATTAAATAACTGAAAAGATGTATGTATATTCTAATAATGCATATTACAATCTTACCAAAATATTAATGATTAAGTCAGTATAAGCAACTCAAGATTAGTTAAAACAGTTATTTTCCAACTAGGGTTGGAAAATCCTGATAATCGGAGGTATTTAGATGCTAAAAGACCATGCTCTCATAACTTGGGAGATGTATAAGTGACCGTGGAAACACCAAAGGCAAAGTATTAAATTTCAAAGCAGAAAAAAAAAATCAATCCTTTGATGCCCCAACTAAATATACCACTAATATGATCTTGAAATATTTGCTAGTCTTAGTTCATTTTGGCACAAAACTCAATATATTATTTTCGCAACATTGGTTAGTCAAGTATTTTTTTACTCCCATTCCTATTCAGTATTGAAGAGTTCAAATCAATAGGGTTGAATCAAGCAACCTGCAACTTTCTTCTTAATATAAAGTGATTTGACTCCATAATAAAATACCACTTCCCCATCTTTAATACTTTATTATCACATGAGCATTTCTAGGAAAAACTTTCTTTAGACTATGAGTTAGAATAAAAATATATTCCCTAAAACAATATTAAAATCCTGACAGTACCAGCAGCACCTTTCTGGGTTTAGAGAATTAAGAAAGGCATAGTACTATTTAGGCATGACTTGGTAGATGTGAGAAATAAATTAAATGAAGCAAGATGCAATCTCCAGTTTACAGATATTTAGTTTTCTACATTCATCAAAATTGGGGGATGGCAGGGAGAATCCCCTTCCCCAAGCCTTAAAAAAAAAATGATTTCCATTACTGTTCCTCCTGCCCAAGTTCTCTTATACAGATTCCTCTATCACTCATCTCAAAGTTGGTGTTTCTCCAGGTGTCATCCTTGGCCCTTCTAGATATTCCACCGAGATGATATTCATGCTTACAATTTAACTATCACAATCCCAGAAGATTCAGAAACCTTTCAACCTTTCCCCCAAAATAAAGATCTACCTAATTATCTCCTGGATATACCCATTTGAATGTTTCATAAGTTTTTAATTCAATCCTATCTAAATAAATTTCACCATCTCCTTCTCAAATCTGTTCTCCCTTCTCCTCCTCAGTCTCTCTCCATTAACAGTACCGCTATCTACCCAGCTGTTCAAAGAGGATACCTGGAAGTTACTCTTCACTTAGCCCTTGTGCTTACTCCCACATTAATTAAATGTCCAAGTCATACTGATTCCAACCCTTGAATAACCCCCTAAATAATCATTCATCTTAGTTGTCTCTGCAGCTATCCTAGTTCAGACCTTTATGATTTGCCATATAAATTACGACACCCATGCCCTAACCGGTTTGGCTCAGTGGATAGAGCATCGGCCTGCAGACTCAAGGGTCCCAGGTTCGATTCCGGTTTAAGGGCAAGTACCTTGGTTGCGGGCACATCCCCAGTGGGGAGTGTGCAGGAGGCAGCTGATCGGAGTTTCTCTCTCATCTCATCGATGTTTCTGACTCTCTATCCCTCTCCCTTCCTCTCTGTGAAAAATCAATAAAATATATTTAAAAAATAAAAATAAAAAATAAAAAAATTATGACACCCTACAACCATATTAAAGGCTTGTTGCCTTTAAAGTCTTGTTGGAGAATCTATCCTATTTTAAATCATAGAAAATCATAAGAAAGATTTAAGTAAGGTTCAAAATAAGAAAAACAAAAAGTACTTCTAAAAGGAAGTACAAATATCTGTAGTGGGGGGGAGAAATATATAATAAAAGACAAACAGGCTTATTTAATCCTGATAAAGCTGGATATATATATAGCAGGCCAATAGCTAAGAAATGAGAGGGCTACCGATGCTGCTTCTTACCCAGGGAACAGGGGTCAGGTTATCCCACAAGCAAAAATCTGAATGTTATTTTAGAATGTCTAATAGGTTATTTAAGCTTTATAAAGGCTTCATATGATTGTTGTTCCCAGAACAGCATAATATCTTGAATACAGAGTAAGCACTCAAATATTTTTTGAATAAATGAGTATGCTAATACTTAATGCCATATGTAATAAACCTGAAACATTACTGATCTTACCAGCATTAGGAGTGTCTTTCGTACAAATCAGAAAGCACAGATTTTGTAGTTCTCTAGATCCCAACATAAAAGTTAAGGTGTGAACTAGAGAAGTAATATAGTAACAGGTAGAGATATGAGAACAAATAAAGTCAGAGACTCTGATGCTGAAAGATGGATCCTGTGAACCTGAGACAAGAATATTATTGGTTCCACAGTTCACAGGTCCTTTTCACTGTTGCCAAAGCACTGAACATATAAGCACTGTCTATATCTGCATCAGAGATATAGACATGTTTCAGTTACACATTCCTTGAGGGCAGGTATTATGTATTTCATATTTCTATTTCTAGTGCTTAACAGTCTGAACACACAGCAGATGCTCAAAATGCTTAAAATAAAGACTGGCAATCCCAACATTTAAACTATAAATTTCTCTTGCTGCATTTTTAAGAAAACTTGAAAATTTAAGAGGTACACAGAGCAGGTGCTCAATAAACAGGTGTGCACTGCTTCCTTTTTGAAGGCACACCTATATAGATTTGGGGGAAAAAATCGGATTTTTAAATTTAGGAAAATGATGGTGAGAATGATGCTAGAAACTAATATAGTATCTATCTACTGTCACCAATGGATTCAATACCTGTGTTATCTATAACCTCCTTCTGCCAAAGACTGGTATAAAAAAAAAAGACATTTTTGTTTTCTTTCTCAGTGAGGTTTACATGTGATCTAATGACAGACAGCAGGATAATTACCTTTGTAGATTACTGGTCTTTTGATATAAGCTTTTAAGTTGCTACCAATGGTTAGCTAAGAGTCAAAAATCTTTATGAAAATGAAAATTGCTATTAATTAAAACATTTTGTAAAGTTTCACACACATATCACACATTTGATTCAATAACAGGCTATAGTACAAAAGCACTAAAAGTCTGAAAGCTATTCTGAGAATGACATGTTTTTCTTTCCTCTTCTAGTGAAGAAGACAGCATTTACTTACATATTAGTCGTATAATAATCAAAAATTACTTTATTTTCCCAATGTAAGAGACTGGTATAATCCTTAGATTGAAAATATGTGAAAACTACCATATATTTAAAACATTTCATTTTTAGTTTGCTTGGTCATAAAGTTTTCTTTTAAATCAATAATGTTTAAATGCAAAAAAGAAAAGAAAAGAATTATATCGCCAATTTCTGGGTAGAAGTTATTTTTTAATATGGAACCATTTGAACAATAATACAATAAACAAAATTAGATACATCCGGTTACTCTTGATAAACTAAAATACCATGTGTTTAATATTTACTATATAATAAAATACATAATATCAAATATTTACTATATCGTTATATATAACAGAATGCTACTTAAAATGAATTAATTAGTAGGATAAATTAGTCTTAAAACTATTCAAATAATATCCATTTGATTTGCTAATTCTTAGTTATTACAGATGACATTTGCTGGAGTTTTGTTTGTGCTTGTTTGTTAATCCTCATCCGAGGATATATTTCCATTGATTTTTTTTTAGGGAGAGCGGAAGAGAGAGGGAAAGACAGAGAGAAACATCAATGTGAGAGAAACACTTCAATTGGTTGCCTACTGCATGAAGCCTGATGAGGGCTCGGGCCGAGGAGGAGCCTGCAACCAAGGTACATGCCCTTGACTGAAATCAAACCTGGGACTCTTTGGTCTACACTGAGCCACACCGGCTAGGGCTAGATTTACTGTTTTGATACATTTGTCAATTAATAATACTAACCAGTTTGGCTCAGTGGATAGAGTGTCGACCCGCAGACTGAAGGGTCCTAGGTTTGATTCTGGTCAAGGGTTTGTACCTTGATTGCAGGCTCGATCCCTGGCCTGGTCAGGGCACTTGCAGAAGGCAACCAATGGATGTGTCTCTCTCGCATCAATATTTATCTTTCTTGGTCTCACCCCCTCCCTTCCACTCTCTCTAAAAAAATCAATGGGAAAATATCTTCGGGTAAGGGTTAACAAACAAAAATTCATAATGGTAATGACAAATCATTTGATACAGAGAGCCACACTAAACTCTTTCACTGACATCCCCATTCAAATGTTATTGCTATTGCTTATACTGCTGAATCTTCTCTTAGCTTCTGAACCCAAAAAAGTTACATCATTTTTAACTCATATAATACTACTAGAGGCCCAATGCATGAAAATTCGTGCAAGGGGCTCGGCCCTCGCAGCCCCGGCTCGTCCGGAAGGTCATCTGGAAGGATGTCCAGAAGATCATCCAGCTATCAGGTCTAATTAGCATATTACGCTTTTATTATTATAGATGAGATTTTAAAATATTCAATATCTTCATTTTCAAGCAATGAATAAAAATCATATATTTGAATGTCATTTTTAATCAGGTCAAATCTCATCCTTCATGCTAAGAGGTAGCATAAGATATAGTCAATTGTGGGCTCTGTTGCTGGGCTATCTGCATTTGAATCCTAGCTCTGCCACTGAAGTTTCCTTGGGAGGAGGATGATAATTCAATAACTTAATGGTTTAATATACATTTAGCACAGTGTTTAGAATGGAGTGCTATGTAAAAATTAGCAATCACTTTTATTATTATAACTAGAGGCCTGATGCATGAAATTCATGCAAAAGTCAGCCTTCCTTTCCCCGGCTGCCAGCACTGGCTTCCCTCTGGCACCTGGGACCTGGGCTTCCTTCCAGCCGACAACAGGCGCCAGGGCTTCCCTAGCAGACCCGTCTTCATCCAGAAGGTCATCTGGAAGGACATCTGGTCTAATTAGCATATTACACTTTTATTATTATAGAAGACCAAGAT
This sequence comes from Myotis myotis, assembly GCF_014108235.1. Lineage (NCBI taxonomy): Eukaryota > Metazoa > Chordata > Mammalia > Chiroptera > Vespertilionidae > Myotis > Myotis myotis. The sequence goes on from NW_023416401.1 coordinate 50,326,264, forward strand.
GGGAAACATTTGGTAGGTTTTAACAAAATTGTCCCAGTAAATGGAAGAAAAATTCAACAGTTGGTCAAGAGAAGAATCCACATTATGGGTGTTCCTGACTTTATATTGCCTCCACAGGCTCCATCTGTCCCATGTGGCATCCCTCTTGCTGCAGGAGTGCCCACCAATGTGATGAAGATCAAAATATTTAACTGATATCTGTCTGCTAGCCCCACCAATGTCCTATGAAAACTACAATTCCTACAAGGCACTCAAGAATGATTTCAATGACAGATAGCCACAGCCTTGAGGCACCAAAAAGGTACCAGCCATTTGACACTTAAAGAGCCAGTGCTGCGACACTGGTAATTCCAGGGTGGATCCCCAGCAGAATACAACTGGCCTCACTTGAGGTGGGCAGAACACAGATAAAAACTGGTCTTCTGAAGTCTCTACAGATCCAGTGGTGATGCTTAGAAGGCAGAACTTGTTGGAGGGTGGGGAGGGGAAGGAGACTAGAATGAGTAACCAAGCAACCAGAAAGAATGTTGTTGGTCTTCTTCTTGGAATGGGCAAGGTCCTGAGGCCCTTGCTGTACCAAGCATTAACCCTTTCTTTTCTGAATCATAGGAATTCAGGAGAAGTTTCTGGAGAGATGCTGTGATGGGGAATACCTGGGGAACTCAAGACAAAATGTATTAAAAAACCTACATGAAAGTATTACAACCAGTGTGAACAATCATTAGAGTTGTACTGGCATATAACACCTGAATATCAGCCCTGGTTTGGAGGATCAAAGGAATGAGAAGGGCCAAGGTCCAACTAACTTTGCATTAAACTATGGCTAAAGCTGTTTTACATCAGTTTCATAACTACATGATTGTAAACTGTTGGTTATAAGAACTCAGCAAATTGCACAGACACTCACAGCAACAGTGGAAGGGGAAGTTACAGGTTGAGATGTTCCCTGGAGCCAATAAGTTAATAAAATAATTTTGCATAATAACTATATAATTATATTAACATACCAAACTGAAGAAGAAAAAGAATTCCTCAAGTCATTTTATTATTTCAGGAATGCCAAAGAATCCAAATCTGTCTTTACAATCTTACTCACCTGCCACTCTCTCATCTGTTTCCCTGTTACCATCATCTGAATATCTTGCAAAGTCTAAAGAATCAAGGGTACTGATGCTCCCAGCTCTATCTGTAATAAAGAGAAAAATAAAAGAATTTAACAAATTTTTATTTAATTATCAAAATAAGATAATAGCAATCAATTATTTACAATAATTTCTAGTTAATAAAACTATGATTCTAAGATCTAGAAATTCTATTAAAGCAATAAACTAAGGTAAAAATGCCCACACCAATTAAACAAACTCAAGTTTCCCTGCCCAAATCTCTGGCTAACTCCTGAATAATGCACATGCAGGGCATAATGCAACCAACCAATCTAAAGGGAAAAAAAGAAGAAATAAAATTTTTGGACTGCTGCCCAAGAGTTGCAGATTGAGTCTGACTAGATAATTTCTTATTAAAAAATATAAAGGTTGAAAAAATAGGGCAGAATCCTGTCTCCACAACAATAACACATATTGTCCACCACACAGTCCAAGATTTCTTAATACACAAGAACTAGTAAATTGTGACCCAGCCTCAAGAGAAAACACTATCAACAGGGACCAATCCCCAAATAATCCAGATGTTAGAATTACTAGACTAACATTTTAAAATAGCTATTATAATTACGCTCAGTGAAGTAAATGCAAGTGTATAATGAACGAAAGGACAGGAAATCTTAGCAGAAAGACAGACTATAAAAAATTTCCAGTGGAAATTCTAGATCTGAAAAAATGTGTCATTAGGCAATTTCATCCTTGTGCAAACATCAGAGCATACTTATACAAACCTAGATGATAACTGCTCCCAGGCTATAAGCCTGTACAGCATGTTACCATACAAAACAAAATGACATTAAATACAGTACAAGAAAAAATGATCAAGAGACATAGTAAACATGGAATGTATAAGACTGTTGCTGGTGTAACAAGGTATACTGTTCTACAACAAATTTTCATTCAGAAGTAGAAAGAGTATACTTTAAAATAATGATAAAAAGTAGTACATAAACCAGTAATAGCCAGTTATTATCATTATTAAGTATCATGTGCTGTACATAATTACACATACTACACTTTTATATAACTGGCAGCATAGTAGGTTTGTTTATACCAGCATCACCAGAAACACATGAGTAATGAGCTTTTAAGTTATGACAGTATGGTGTCACCAGGTGATAAGAATTTTCAACTCCATTATAATCTTATTGGACCACTATGCGTATGTGATCTGTCCTTGACTGAAACATTATGTAGCGCATGACTGTATTCACAATAACAAACGAACCAGATGTCCATCAATGCATGAATGAATAAAATGTAGTACATCCATGCAATGTAATATTATTCGGCCATCAAAAAGAAATGAAGTACTCATACGTGCTACAACATAAACCTTGAAAACATGCTAAGTGAAAGAAACCAGACACGTAAGGCCATATATTGTACCATTCCATTCATATGAAATGCCTAGAATAGGCAAACCTATAGAAACATAAATAGATGAGTAGTTGCCAGAGGCTAGTGATAGAAGAGAATGGGCAGTGACTACTAATGTGTATAGGCTTTCTTTTAGGGGTGCTGAAAATGTTCTGAAATTGAGAGTGACGATGATTGTGCAAGTTTTTAAATACATTAAAAACTACTGAATTACATACTTTAATGGTGATTTTTTTGTACATGAATTACATGGCATTTGAATTATATCTTACTTTAATAAAAATACAAGAAAGTGTTGGCCAGTATCCATAGAAACTGGAACCCTCATATATTGCTTCTGGGGATGAAAATGGTGCAGCCACTTTAGAAAAACAGTTTGACAATTCTTCAAAAGGCTAAACATAAAAAGAGTTACCACATGACCTAGCAATTCCTCTTTCATCCAAGAGAAATAAAAACATGTGTCCACACAAAATCTTGTACACAATTGTTCATAGCAGCATTATTCATAAAAGCAAAAAAGTGGAAATAACCAAATGTCTATTACCTAATGGAGAAATAAAATGTAGTATGTAAATCCATATAATTGAATATTATTCAGCAATAAAAAGGACTGAAATACTGATACATGATACAACATGGATGGAGCTAGAAAATATTATCCTAAATGAAAGAAGCCAGTTACAGAAGAACCACATCCTGTATTACTTCATCCATAAGAAATGTACAAAATTGGCAAATATATAGAGGAAGAAAGATTGGTAGTTCCCTAGGACTGGAGAATGGGGATGAATAGGATATTTGGTAATGGCTGAGAGACTTTTTTGGGGGGGTGATGAATATAATCTAAATTTGATTAGGTCAGTGGTCGGCAAACTGCGGCTTGCGAGCCACATGCGGCTCTTTGGCCCCTTGAGTGCGGCCATGAAGTTTCAATTGCACTGTACGTGCGCACCCACACGTGGTATTTTGTGGAAGAGCCACACTCAAGGGGCCGCAGTTTGCCGACTACTGGATTAGGTGGTGGTTGTACAACTCTATAAATATACTGAAAACAAACACTGAATAGGTAAATTTTAAAATTGTTTAAATAAAGTTATTAATAAAAGAAGGAACATCTTTAGAGTACGTTGAGAAAAATGGCAACTGAAATTTCATATTTAACAAAAATATCCTTCCAAAATGAAGGCAAAATAAAGTTAATCAGTTTCCTAAATATTTTTCACAAAGGCCCTTTTCTCTCTCTCAAGTCAATAAATATTTTAAAAAAGGAAGTAAATTTTAAAATATAGTAGATAAATTTCATAAGGCTTTTTATTTAGACATCTTTTAAACAGGTGAAAAATATGACAGGCTGGAATAAACCACTGACCTGTAACTATACCCACTTGGAAATAACTCATATGATCTATTATAAAATGGAGTCCCTATATCACTATATAGAAAGTACCTAAAATTTTCAGCTCTTCAAAAAAATTTAATGTAACTACTCCAATGTTTTGTACCACACCACCATAAACAAGAGCTTTCCCCACTAATTACATAAATATACATATTATAAATTATCCTAATATATAAAAAGCCAGGAGCCGTCACGACTAAACAACTGGATGGATGACCGAACAGCAGGCTGCATGAGGCAACAAGGCTGGCAGGGGGGTTAGTGAGGAATGACCAAATGACTGAAAACCAGGCTGCATGGGGCGATCCGGCCAGCAGGGGGTTTAGTGAGGGACGACCAAATGACTGAACAGCAGGCTGCATGGGGTGACCAGGCCAGCAGGGGGGACAGTTGGGGGCAGCCAGGCCGGCGGGGAGGGCAGTTGGGGGTGAGCAGGCTGGCAGAGGGGCAGTCAGGGGTGACCAGGCCAGCAGGTGGGGCAATGAGGGGAGACCAGGCCAGCAGGGGGAGGCAGTTAGGGATGACCAGGCCGGCAGAGGGGGGCAGTTGGGGGCGTCCAGGCCAGCAGTGGGGGGCAACCAGACTGGCGGGGGGGGGGGTGCAGTTGGGGGCGACCAGGCTGGCAAGGGGGGGCAATTGAAGGCAACCAGGCCGGTGGGAGGACAGTTAGGGGCGACCAGACCAGTGGGGGGTGGTGGTTGGGGGCAACCAGGCTGGTGGGGGGCTCTTGGGGGTGACCAGGCTGGCAGGGGGTTAGTTGGGGGCAACCAGATCCGCAGGCAGGTGAGCAGTTAGGAGCCAGCAGTCCTGTATTGTGAGAGGGATGTCCGACTGACGGTTTAAACCGGCTGTCAGATCAGGGATCGGGTCTAAACCGGCAGTCAGACATCCCCCGATGGGTCCTGGATTGGAGAGGGTGCAGGCTGGGTTGAGGGGACCCCACCCCCATCCCCGTGCACAAATTTCGTGCACCGGGCCTCTAGTTATAAAAATAAAGGTACATAGAAAACAAAATAAATATCCCAATCCCACTAAAATTGCAGATAAGATCAGATATCACTAAGGTTTTCCCCAGAATTTTTAGATATTCTTTTTTGAACTTTTTTGACCATGTCTAAGTATGTATATATATTTTTACAAAAATAGAATACATATAATATGTATCTTGCTTTTTAAAAATGAAGCTTATATAGTGAAAAGTTGCCATATCATTAAGGCTATTTATAATAATAAAAGGGTAATATGCTAATTAGACCGGGTTAACCGGCCATCTTCCGGACATCCAACTTCCTTCCGGACAAAGCCATGGTGATGGGGGCCAAGGCAGAGGCAGTTAGGGGAGATAAGGCCGGCAGGGGAGGGCAGTTGGGGGTGAGACCAGGCTGGCAGGGGTTGGGTAGTTGGGGGCAACCAGGCTGGCAGGGGAGGACAGTTGGGGGCGAGATCAGGCCGGCAGGGGAGGGCCATTGGGGGTGAGATCACACTGGCAGGGGAAGGCAGTTGGGGGCAAGATCAGGCTGGCAGGGGAGAGCAGTTAGGGGTGATCAGGCAGGCAGGCAGAGAGGTTAGGGGCAATCAGGCAGGCAGGCAGAGGCAGTTAGCGGCTATCAGGCAGGCAGGAGAGTGGTTAGTAGCCAGTGGTCCCAGATTGCAAGAGGGATGTCCCCCAAAGGATCCCTGATTGGAGAGGGTGAAGGCTAGGCTGAGGGCAACCTCCCCCCTCGTGCACAAATTTCATGCACTGGGCCACTAGTCCTATATAATAAAAGCCCAGCGACAGAATGACCAGAACAACTGGTCAGCCAGTCGCTATGATGCACACTGACCACCAGGGGCAGACGCTCAATGCAGGAGCTGCCACCTGGTGGTCAGTGCGCTACCACAGTGGGAGTGCTGCTTGGCTGATCGGGATGAGCAGCTACAACTGCTGCGAACCCCAGGCTGACAGGCAGGAACCTGGGCTGTGATAGTTGCCTCCTTGCCAACCCCAGGCTCCTCCTCCTTGCTCCCTGCCACCTCCTCCGGATGCCCGCAGGCCACGCAGCGCCACAGCAGGGCTCACAGAGCTGACCATGGAGGCTGGGAGGCAGATTCGTGTCTGCCGCCGCAGGACTGAGGCCTACTCCACTGCCTCTCAGTGCTATTGTTCCTGGGCCTGGCCCTGACTAGGTCCCCTGGAGAGGCGAGTTCTCTGGCTCCACAGAAGATGCTGGTCTAGGGGGCAGCTGCTTAGAGGGCAGGTCCACAACCACTCAGCAGACTGGGATGAGCAGTGTTCCCACAGTGGCCCAATCCCCGTAGTCCACGCCCCTCACCAGTGCACAAATCCTTGATACATATTGCTTAAACTGATTTCCAGAATAAGTATACATAGCAATCTGAGTTTCATCAGCACCATATAATAGCCGTTGTCAATCAGTATTTTTAAACACACCAATTTAACATACTATACAATTATATCTTAATTACGTAGGCATCTCTTTGATCCCTAGTGAACTTGCACTTTCTTTAAAAAACATATTGGCCATCTACCTTTTGGGGGTATGTGTGTGAATTTTCTATTCACATTCTTTGACCATGTATCTAACATCTTGACTTTCTAGATATATTACTTTATCTGGCCATTACTGACCTAACCAGAAACTCTACTTGCATACCATACTCAATGCTCTTAGTCACATGTCTTAGCTACTCATGAGTTTATTCTGATGTCTCTAACCTGTATATTTAAACATGTACATCAAATAGGATGAACTTACATCAACCAATATTCTGGTTTTGTAATGCCAGACTTCACTGCTTTAGTCAGTCCTGATGTTCATGGAATGTTAAGTACTGAAGTTGGCTGATTTCAGATAAATATTTTTTATGATGTGAAGTATCCATCTAATGTTAGTTTTCTAAGTATTTCTTTCTCTTCCTCTTTTTAATATTTTTAATCAGACATAAAGGTATAGGTAGAGCCTAGCTGATCACCATACATTATCCCTCCATTATACTCTGAAAGAAACCACCTATGCAATAGGAAAATTCCTTGAGGAAAGCAAACACAGTTTAATTTTATTAAAACACAGCATTAATATGGCCACTGAAAAATATATTCTAAATTTTTTTTTAGTTCCAAGCCCCAATACTTTCTATTTTCCAAGAAAAAAAAAGCCACAATACTTTTTAAATAACAATAATTATGATGTCATAAAATTCATGTCGTAATTCATTAAAATGTATTCCACCATGTCAGGAAAATAATTATTTATGAAGAAAGTAATTTAAACTTTTATTGTACTAACCCAAATAACAGATTTTGTAAATAAAATGTACTTTGAATTTAAGAGTTATATAAGGCAATATTATAGCTCTAAGATAAGTATGCTTCTTTAGATGTAGCCACATTTTTTTTTTTCTAGGGCAAGCAAATGCCCTTCCAAATACTCTAATATAAAAGAAGAATCTGGAAAAATTAACCTCTTTTATTAAGAAAGAAGCTACAGCCCAGCCAACGTGGCTTAGTGCTTGAGCATGAACCTATGGGGTTGCCGGCTTGATGATCCTCACCCCTCCACGTCGTGTGTCCCCCCCACCCCGTGTGAGGCATGTAGGAGGCAGCCAATTAATGATTCTCTCTCATCATTGATGTTTCTATCCCTCTCCCTTCCTCTCTGAAATCAATAAAAATATATTTGTTAAAAAAAGAAAGAAGCTACATATTCTAACATGAACTGTATCAGCATTTCTTCAAATTCCAGGACTATATAACTTCTCAATAATAATTTACTTTATAACTCAGAAACTGAATGATCAGGGAATTTCATCATAATCCATAAACCGGTAAAACCTGTATGTAAGTTTTACTAAGTCTGAAAACTAAATGCATTATACAGTGTGACTGTAAGTCATGTGGACTGACTTTACAAATCATGCATGTAAATAGTCTTATTCATACTTACATTTAACACTTTAGTACTGATGACAGAATGAAATTTTATATCAGTTAAAAAAATTAGTTTCAGATGCTTGAAAAGGTATCTTTTATGGAAACTAAATAGCACTTTAAAAATTAAATGTATCAGGAAGACTGACCAGCTGCTGACTAATAAAGAGCATTGGTTAATTCAATTAAAAAATCTGTTGAACTACTGTGTACCAGATTACTGACAGAAAGGTACAGTAAAATATTAAAAAATAATTTTTTAAAGATGTGAATATAAAAGTCCATGTAGGTATGTTGCATATGCTTATATGTGCTTTATATGTTTTTGTAAATGTATACAGTAAGTTATTAATACTAATTGAGAAGTAAAATGAAAATTTTTCATTACACACTCTATACTGTTTGAATATTTTTTAAATTCAACCCCTCACCAAGGATATGTTTTCACTGATTTTTTTTTTTTTTTTTTTTTTTTAAGAGAGATAGGAAGGGAGGGAGAGATTAAGAGGGAGATTAAAAAAAAAAAATCCATCAGTGTCTCCAGTGGGGATTGAACCGCAACCTAGAAATCAAACCTGCCATCCTTTGGTATATGAAACAACACTCCAACCAACTAAGCCACTGGCTAGGGCTGTTTGAATTTCTTTGTATATGTTTTGATATCTTTTCTCCAAAAAATTCAATATTTTATAATAGTGTATTTTATAATTAAAGTCTTGAAAGTACTCAATTCACAACTAAAGAATAGGAAGAAATATAGTATTAAGGAATTAACTTTTATATTCTAATTCTTTCAGTAAAGGTCATTTATTGAACCATGCCTAAAAAAAACCTATGTCATGGTAAATAATAAAGAAATGTATAGTATATAAGTTTAATAAATAAAAAAGATAATAAATCTCACTCATATATGGGATCTAACGATCAACATGATTTTAAGAATAAGAATAGATCCAGAGCAGAGACAAATGGTAGGGGAGGGGGGTGGTTAGAGAGCAAACAAAGGACTTGCATGCATGCATATTAGCATAACCAATGAAAACAGACACTGGGGTGGTAGGAGCTTGCTGGGGCTAGCTTCGGGCGGGGGGGAGGGGGGGGTGTCAATTGGGGAAAAAGGAGACATATGTAAAACTTTAGACAATAAAAAAATAAAGATAATAAATTTACCTTACTTTAAAACCTGGGGTTGTGTATAAGCATTTTAATGCTACCCACTTAAATTAAAATTGAATCTTAGAGATCTGTCAATGGCAAAAATCACATTTATATTTTCTGATCCTCAACTCTTTTCTGATGCTTGGGCTCATTTCACTGATCCTGTATTTAAAATACTTGAGAGTGAGAAGTAATCTTAGAGAGGTTCCAATACTCTCATCTTTAAAGATGAGCAAAACTGAGCTATGTATTCATGAATTCTATGAATACCTACTAACCCACGGTGGGGAGTAGAAAGATAAAAGTCCTTGCCTCAAATGAACTTATAAACCACTGGAATTAAGTCATGCACACAGATAACAATGATTCAATCAGATCACTTTATGTTAAAGGTTAATCTGTGAGCAAGCTAGGAGTAGAATTCTAGTCTCTCAGTTCGCAGTCCATCTTTTCTTTGTCACAAGATTCCACAATGAGTTCAACTTTAAAGCCAAAAGATTTAAACTTAGGAAGAGATTTAAACACAAATTTATTGACAAACCATTCACTTAAATTTCTATAATGCTGGATGATTTTACCATATGAATAGTTGTCAGATAAAGAGGAGGATTATTAATAACAATAGTTATTATGATACTTAACATTTTTGACCACTATTTTGTGCCACTTTTTGCAGATAACAACCCCAGTAAGAGGGGCCACTACATCTGCATTTCACAGTAATGAAAGAAAGCAGACTATTCACAGTTGTGCAAGTAGGAAGCAACTGAACAGGAGGAAGTAATTTTAAAAGATTTTAGTTGGAGTGACAGGAACAAATAGCTTCTAAAATCAAGTAAAAATAAGAATGAAGATTAAATGCACTGTTATAAGTCTAAAACTGATGGTCCAGATGGGAGCTAAAGGCTTGAACTAAGGCAGCACTCAAGCATAGAACCTGACAGAAATAACAGAAAATATGATGTCACTACTTTGAGCAACCTATCCATCTACAACAGGACCAGCTGGTTTCAAAAACATATGAACATCATTTCTGACTGCTGGGAATTTCTGAAATAATAGGAAAATCTGGAAGAAGGCTACACCCCTGATTGCACTATGTGGTCTCCTCCTTGAGACTTAGTCATGGTCCACGATTAGACTAGACACTTAGATGTAACCATGCAGCAAAGCTTCAAGATAAAAAAAGAGAGCAATGCCTTAAACTTATAAATGAGAAAAATAATGATTTGGTAGATGCCTGAATCCTCACTGCTATTGTGAGATGAATTTGGGGGGCAGGTTTGCCCCTAAGGTGATCCCCCTACTTTGCAGAATGGCAAACTAATTCAGGCTTGTAAAACTATTTCAATCAGAAGAACTGGTGACTATATTTGGCTCTAATTTGAAGCTAGTTGGTCCTACAATCACATGTAGTATGTGCATTTCCTGATTTGGATTATGTTGAGTGCTGTGCAGTATAGACACCTTGTTGACATTAACTGATGCTTTAGGCAGATTATTCACCTTGCCTTAGTGTGTTGCTACAGTTTATTTAATATTATTTTTTTTAATTCTCACCCAAGGACATGGTGAGAGGCAATATCCTTAGAGAGAGAGAAACAGAAAGAGAGACAGAGAGAAACATTGATGAAACATCAATGAGTTGGCTTCCTTACGCTCCCTGACTGGCATCACTTTATTTTCTAAACAATCAATTTTGTATTACTTGACTAGCTTTCTGCATTAAGATGACTGACTATTCTGACTGAGTTAATAAGATATATGTACTCTGAATGAATTACTAAAATACTTTGCCTGATTATATACTAAAATGATCTGAGAACTTTTACTGAGCCTGTGTCTCAAAGTTGACATAAGACAGTAGTTGTGGTATAATGGAGAGAGAGAGCAGACTTTGAAGTCAGTGATCTGGGTTGGAATCCCAGTCCTGCCATTTAAGAGATGACATGTGGTAAAATATAAAAGGACCTACAAATAAAAAGTAAGTGCCTGTGCACATCTCCCAACCAGCAATCCTCCTCTGCAGCAACGATCATTGTTTAGACTCTGCTGTATGTATCCTTTCAAAACATGCCAGGCATATGCAAATTTCTTCCTTTTTTATACATAAATGAAAACATATACATATTGGCTGCATCCTAATTTATTCAATTTATAACTTGGTGATCATTCCAGATCAGTATATGTAGATTATATATTTAAACTAATTAATCCTTTACTGTTGAACATTTAGGTTGTTTTCAATTTTTAATGCCTTTACTTAAAACGGTATTTTAATAAATCTTGGTTCAAGTGTTTCAATACAAACAAGCATGTCTATAACAAATTATAGAAATGGAAAGGGAAATTGAAGGGTCCAGTGAGAACATAGATTCATAAATCACCTATCAATACAGGCTACCTTTGGTCATCTTATTTAAAGAATTAGTAAACAAAAATCAGTATTGTTACTATTGTAACTTATTAAAGGGTACAAAATGCAAATGTTGATCTTTAAGAACAATGATAAAATGTGACTAGAGATTTTAACATTCATAAATCTCACCATTCCACCTTACATTCTTTGGTCAACCATCCTTACATATCTAACCCTGAAGGGAAAAAAAAAAACAAACTTAAATCCTTACCATGGTGGGTAAAAGAATGCTTATAATAAGGAGCTGTACTCATGACTAGAAAAATTAGAAACTTTTGACTTCTGTAGGTCCTTTTCTAGTGATAATTCTACTTTCATACACAAATACAGAATACTTACAAGATACAAATACAGTGCAACAACAACAAAAAAACTATTGGTATAAAGTAGTTTTGTTCACTTAAAACATGGTAAATATATCCTAAAAGAAATTTGTGTCAAGATTATACTAAGAATTATTAACTTATTCCAAACAGAACTGATCCTCAAGTTTATAACAGGAAATTGAGAATAAACTGGTACATATGTAATCATTTAGTTTGTCAGCAAAGAATGACATTTTTTAATCCTGTTTTTTTTTTTTTTGCAAATTTACTTAATAGATGATATATAAGATACTAATATTCAATATAAGGTAACAGAAAAGGTAGAACACAAGTCAGACACAGATGAAGAAATAAGTTATTATGCAAAATATAATCTTTGTGTTCATATATCTGAGAGAAGATGGTATTTCATGTCTCCCAAACACCAAACTCTGTAACACTGCACAGATTATAGGATTAGGTGCCAATTAATGGTGGAACTGTAGAGTCAATTTCCATTACAAAACTTCCTTGTTTTGCCATAATTAATCACATGCACATTTTGCAAAGCACTGTTCATACTGTTTTAAGTGCTTTTTAAAAAGAAAAGTGCAAAGGACAACACCATATAACCACCACCCAATATGAACTGTTAACATTTTTCATATAAACTTCAAAATTTTAAAAGAAATAACACATTCATGTCCCTAATGTTTCTCTCCTCAAAGGCAATCAGAATACCCAATATATTAATACAGCAATGTGTGGTGATGAACATTAATTATACTTGTAATAATAATTTCACAATAAACACACATATCAATCACTGTTATACTAGAGGCCCAGTACATGAAATTGGTGCACAGGTAGGGTCCCTAGTGGCTGCCGGCTGTCAGCTGCCGGCTGAGGCCTCCATTCCCTGGCTGCCAGTTAGGGCCTTCCTTCGTTCCGCGCCACCCTCTGGTGGAAAGCGCACATCATAATGAGCAATCGAACTCCTGGTCAGTCAAACTCCCAAAGGGACACTTTGCATATTAGGCTTTTATATATATAGATATCTAAAACTAATACAATATTATTCTTTAATTATATCTCAAAAAATTGCAATTCTAAAACAAATACTCATATGATAAGGGAGTTAAATGAAGTAGATCAATCCAAAATTTATACAAACCCCAAAAAAGTCTATCAAAGAGGCACTGCATCCAAAATATGGTCAAATAGCAAGACACTATTTATATATTAACAAGTATGTTTTTAGTATCAATAATTTAGAAACCATAATTCATCATTAACTCTCACGGTACTTATTGGGTGAAGCCAGTAAAAACAACTACCTATAAGAAAAATATAGGCTGTTAATGTAAGGGTGGGGCAACAGTAGTTTATGGCTGTTTGTATGAATAACACAATAATTAATAAATAATAATACATGAATAAACTGTTTCCTTTACTCACAATTGTAAACCTACTTTTGCCCCCCATCAGCCCTTTCTCAATTGATATTTGTAATTTATACTTAACAGTGTATTTTTAGACCATGCTAAATATTCTTTTGCAGTTGATTATCATACAACCATGGGAGGAGACACTGTTAAAAGCCATTAAAAAACAAAACAAAAAAACAAATTCACCAAATTTAGCTTCAGACCTAAAAATACTAGTAAACAAAATGAAAATTACACCAATTTCTGAAAGGTTCTCGTTCAACCAAGTTTTTTAAAAAACAAACAAGTATACATTCTGAACATCACCTCTAACTTTCTTGTTTGAAAACCAGAAAGTGTAATTTTAATTTTTGACAGAGGTCTGCTTTCCCTGATTAATACCCCTATCTTGCTTCCTTTTAGCCAAAGTACCACAATGGCTTAAAACATCAATCAGCATTTTTAGAGCTACCCAAATGGAAACACTTCATTAAGTGTAGAGTCAGATAGTGGTAAACATGTTCCCAGAAGATGCTTTAAACAAGGAAAAATATAAAATAAATATTTTCTTTAACTCATTTCCTTTTCCTTTCCTCACTCAGGATAAAAAGTCTAAATTTGGCCAAAAAATAAAGTCACTATTTGGTCAAAATTTCACCCATCTTTGAGGGTCAAATTTAAACTTTACTTTCTCTACAAAGGCCATTTCAGTACCATAATCGATAATGATTTATCTATATCTGATTGTTTACACTATAATCTGTCGCACAGAAGACTATTCTAGAGTTCTTTCATGTGTTAGTTTTGCCTCTCCATCACGAACATGCATCATACATCTTCTGTATCCCTACAATCCTTAACTGATCACACAATTAAGAAATATATTAATCAATGTAAAATATTGAACACCAACTATATTCAAACTACTGTACTAGGCAGTGAACATATCTGAATAAATTTCTACAAGAACTAATAATAATTTTAAAAGTACTGGAAAGGCATAGGCAAGAAAAATGACAGTTATACAACAGATAAATATTCTGTTGATATTTTCTCTCCCAGTAACCAGGGGAAGCACTAAATCCAATTCCAATCTAACAGGTAGGAACTACTTTGTAAAGTGAAAAAGATGGGAACTTTGAAAGATTGTAATTATGACATTTTAGCACTGGTAATACTAAAAAAGGAACACTGAGCACAATGAGATATGTACTCTTTGAGAGCTCTAAGAAAGGGTAGGTAGTATCATGAAACAGAACATTTTAAAAATGGAGGAAGATGACAAAAAGATTGTAGGCTCACAAGTGAACTTATCACATTTAATCATGTGACTGCCTCCTGGTAAATTAGTTGCCTTATAAAAATGTGAAGGCATGGTAAATGCCTTGCCTAAAAGAAATCCATCATTGAAAAGCAGAAGTTACCTGTCTTCCCCATTTGACCACCTACTGTCTCTACTGTACAAAAAACTAGGCTCATCCTAAGAAAATAAGTCCAATTTTTATTAAAGCTCATTCCTTCAAGTGAAACCAGCATACCTCTGGCTAAGATACTACAAGGTAAACAAAAGAAAAAAATAAATGAGACTACATCAAACTAAAAAGTTTAATAAATTTTATTGATTTTTTAAATTTATTTTTTATTTAGAGAGAAGTGAGAGAGAGAGGGAGAGGGAGAAACATCAATGTGAGACAGAAATATTGATCAGTTGCTTCCTGTATGAATTCCCATTGTACCCTGACCAGAAATCGAACCCGCCATCTTTTGGTACATGGGCCTATGCTCCAACTAACTGAGCCACACCAGCCAGGGCCAAACTGAAAGGTTTTAGCACAGCAAAGGAAACCATCAACAAAATGAAAAGATAATCCACTGAATGGGAAAACATATTTGTCAATGATATATCTGATAAGAGGTTAATATCCAAAATTTATAAATAACTTATAAACTTTGACACCAAAAAACAAACAATCCAACTAAAAATGGGCAAAGGACATGAACAGAAACTTCTCCAAAAAAGACAGAGATGGCCAATAGACATATGAAAAGATGTTTAGTGTCACTAATCGTCAGAGAAATGTAAATTAAAATCACAATAAGATATCACCTCACATCTGCCAGAATGGCTATCATCAATAAATCAACAAACAAGTGTTTGCGAGGATGTGGATTAAAGGGAACACTCATGCACTGTTGGTGGGAATGTAGATTGGTGCAAACACTGTGGAAAGCAGTATGGAGTTAGCCCAAAAAATTAAAAATGGAACTGTCTTATGACCCAGTGATTCCACTTCTGGGAATATATCCCAAGAAACCAAACACAGTAATTTGAAAGAATATCTGCACCTCTATGTTCATTGCAGCGTTATTTACAATAGCTAAGATTTGAAAGCAGCCTAAGTGTCCATCAGCAGGTAAGTGGATAAAAAAGCTGTGGGACATTTACACAATGGAATAACACTCAGCCATAAAAAACAAGGAAATCTTATCTGTTATGACAGCATGGATGAACCTGGAGAGTATTATGCTAAGTGAAATAAGCCATTTAGCCCTGGCCTGTGTGGGTCTATTGGTTGAGCATTGCTCTATGCACTGAAAGGTTACCAGTTTCTTTCCAGGTCAGGGCACATGCCCAGGTTTCGGGTTCAATCCCTGGTTGGGTATATTCAGCAGTGAAGTTTCTCTCTCACATTGATGTTTCTCTGTCTCTCTCCCTTTCCCTTTCTCTGATATCAATTTTTTTAAATTAATAAAAAAAGAAATAAACCATTCAAAGAAAGACAACAAGTACCATATGATTTAAATGTGGAATCTAATGAACTGACAACTGTCAGAGGGGGTGGGGAGGGGAGCTAGGTGAAAAAGATGGAGAGATTAAGTAAAAAACAAAAAAACTAAAGAAAAAAACCCCCAGCCCTAATAGAATGACAACAGTATGGTGATTACCAGAGGGAACGGGGGGCATGGGGCTGGTAAGAGAGGGTAAAGGGAGGAATACTAGGTGTACCAGTTAATAATGTGGATTTTTTTCAATACATGGAGTTACACATATGTTGATATATATGCGATTTGATATGTGTGCTATTTTGTTGTATTGACAAGCTTCAAAACTTCATGTCAAATTTGCTGAAGGTGTTAACATCATAGACATTTTTACACTTAAAAATGTCATATTTCGTACCAAAAAAAGGACATTTGCAGGAAGTTTTAATTCATTACTTTATTTTGAAGAAAAAGTTATTGTATACTTCGGGAAGCTTATGGTGAACATGCTCCATCTCAAGATACTTGTGAACGCTGGTTTAAACGCTTTAAATGTGACGATTTCGATGTGAAAGACAAAGAACGTCCAGGCCAACTGAAAAAGTTTGAAGACCAACAATTACAAGCATTGAATGAAGATGCGTGTCAAACTCAAAAACAACTTGCAGAAAGAGTAAACATTGCTCAGTAAACAACTTCCGATCGTTTACAAGCAATGGGAAAGATTTTAAAGGAAGGAAAATGGGTGCCACATCAACTGAACGAGACAAATGGAAAACCGAAAAGTCATCAGTAAAATGTTGCTTCAACAGCATGAAAGAACGTCTTTTTTGCATCGATTTGTCATTGGCGATGGAAAGTGGATTTATTCCGAGAATCCCAAACGCACAAAACCATGGGTTGATCCAGGTCAACCATCAACATTGACTGCAAGGCCAAATTGCTTCGGAAAGAAGACAATGTTCCGTGTTTGGTGGGATCAGGAAGGTGTATCATGAGCTTCTAAAACCAGGTGAAACTGTTAATATTGATTGCTACTGACAACAAATAATCAATTTGAATCACACTTTGATCGTGAAACGACCAGAATGGGCCAGAAGACACGACAAAGTAATTTTGCTTCATGATGACGCACCATCACACACTTCAAAACCAGTTAAAGACACGTTAAAAGATCTTGTCTGGGAAGTATTAACCCACCTGCCATATTCACCAGACCATGCTCCTTCAGATTACCACTTGTTCCGATTGATGGCACTCGCACTTCCTAAGCAGCACTTCAAAACGTACAAAGAAGTGGAAAACTGGGTCTCTGAATGGTTTGCCTCAAAACAAGAAAAGTCCTATTGGGACAGTATCTACAAATTACCTAAAGAGGGGAAATGTGTAGCTAGCCGGACATTACTTTGAATAAAGCACTTTTGATGTTTCTCTTGAAGTTATCATGTTTTCTTTGATTATAAAATCTGCATTATTAAGTGGTACCCCTAGTAAGTGGTAATGGAAAGAGACATGACTTGGAATGGTGTACACACAATATTATAGAATTGTACCCCTGAAACCTATATACTTTTATTAACTAATGTAACCCCAATAGATTCAATTAAAAATATGGTATATGATGAATGGGGAAAATGATTACTCTGTGCTGCTAAAAATGATTTTAACAAGTAAAAAAAAGTAAATTTCTAACTTATGCAGGTTAAAAAAGCTTCGGCGTGATGGGACTAGGATAGACTGCAGATTGAACTTGCCTACCTTGCTCATTAGATTTCCTGTCATTTTGGAAACTACTGAAATTAAGGCATAGCAATTTAATTAAATTGTGTATATTGAAAGAGAACATATTTCATGCAGTTGAAAACCCCATCTTTTTTTTTTTTTGGAATGAGAAGTCATCCCAAAGACAAAGGGTCTTTAGTGGGGACAGAGCAACAATATTTCCTATTCTTTTCTTGCTCTTGACTTTCGGTCAAATTACAGCGAACAGTTTAAGAAACACTATTTCCTGGTAATGGCGATTCAGGAAATTGGAGAGAAGGGAAAAATGATTAAAGCGATAAGCCAGTTTGCAAGGGAGACGTCTGGAGTCCTGTAATAGCCAGTGAACTAGAAACGCTGGATATTTTTATAGATACAGACACCAACTAGGGAGCCAGGAGCCAGTGCAAGTTCAGCCAAGGGATGAAGGCAGGCGGAGGGAGAAGTCACCGCAAAAGACCCCAACCCCCTGCAACTGTCTAAAAAATGTCCATAATATTCAGTATCCGCCCAGAAACACCCTCCCCCACAGCCCTAACCACCCTGCGGGCGAGACAGGCTGCTTTCACTTACTGAGCTGTCCCCCGCCCGACGTCATGCTTGGCTCCCGACCTCCGGCGCCTCCAATGCCGACGGCTCCAGGGATCCCTGGCGCCCCCATCCCCGGCGGGGTACCACTCTGTCTCTCGAAGTTGCCGGGATTGGAGAAGTAGTCGCGCAGCCGAGGCAGCTCGCGGCCGCTCTCTAACAGCTCGGTGTGCAGCTCCAGGGCGGTCAGCAAGTATTGATCGCGCAACAGTTGAGCTGCGATCGCATCAATTGACAATCGGGCCGGGTGCTCCCCACTGCCCCCCAGTGCCACCGCAGCCGCCGCCTCCCCAGGGAGCACTGGCCGTGCACTGCTCCCTAAGGCCACGGGATCCTGAGGCGATAGCGAGTCCGCAGAGCCAGGATCTAGGTCGCCCCCGGAACCCAGCCGAAGTCCCGCCCGCCGCTCCTCGGTCGTCGCTACCTCGTCGTCATCCTCGTCTGAATCACTGAGAAATGGATTCACGCCGCCGCTACCACTGCCACCACCTCCAGGCACCATCGCCGCCATCTTATCCTGTCAGGCGTGTGGGCACCTCCCTGACTGGCTCTGACAGGCCGCAGCCTGAATTTCCCCTCCGCCTCAGCGGACACTGCGCACCGTCACAGCCCGGGCCTGGCCACGTCCCGCCTCTCCACCTGGAGACCAGGCGTAAGCTCAGAAGCAGAAGGTCCAGAGGCAGCAACACCCACTACCTCTGCCGCGGCTGCACCAGCAGCCCGGCTTTGCAGGCGTCTTCCTGGTCTCCAGTCTCGCGAGAAATAGAGCGCGTTCCACCCTCCCCTTCTCCCCGCCCCGTCCTGCGCCCGCACCACCCCAGCCCCGGAGGTTCACAGAACCCGCCAGCAAAGCCGCTCTTGACTCAAATGAAAAACCCCGCCCCCACTCCTGTTTGATTGGCTAGAGGAATAGGGAGGAGGCGGGGTTACGGAGGGCTGGTCTTAGAGTTATCGCGAGAACTGTTGCTGGCCAGGTAGGTGTCAGGGGGCGTTCCGTGATGGAGATGCGTTATGACGGCGACTGAGGAACGTTCTTTTGGCGATCCTTTCAGTGGGCAGAGAACTCTGCCAAGAGTGGAGTCCTGCCTTCGCGCTGAGGTGGCCTCACTCCCGGATCAGGCTTGACCGGGATAAGCCCCAGGTAAAATCCGGGGACCAGTGCACAGAGGTGCGGTGGCACCGAAACTGGTCCCATGCCCGCAGGTCGCTGCCTCTTTAGCTCGCTTCACTTTTTCTTTCTGGTTGCCGCTAATTGGTGGCATTTCCCCTGCATGTGTAGCGAGTCCCCAGGACAGTAGTTAGAATTTGGCTTCTTTTCTCATCTTTCCCTTCCCAGCCATGTGCCTGCTTACCCTGGAGGCCTGGCAACAGCCCCGGCTTCGTGCACTTCTAGGGAGCGCCTTCTCGCCCTCAAGTTAAGCTATAAAACGATAGCGAAGGTGGGGTGGGGGGGCGGGCGTGGGAAGTGCGGAAAGTAAATAGAAAAAGGATTTGCTAGGATCTGTGAATATCCTGATAGCTTCGACTTATATAACAAGCGGTTAGGGGTTCAATAAACACTTAGAACGTAATACATAATTTGTTCAACAGGGGACCCTTTAGAATATCACATTCAGTCCCATCAAGTAGAAAAATAAGTAAATTTAAGCCTAGAAACGTTCATTGACCTGGTTTAGTCAACTCCACGCATAAATATTCAAAGGAACTAAAATCAGTTACCTTCACGTCCGAAGCCGTTCTTCTTTCACTATGCCTTGCACCTTGTCCATTTAGGCTGGAGTTCAGGTATTGACAGTGAAACTTAATTATTTTAAAACGTAGAGGCTTTAGACAGCTTTGATTTTATCAAAGGTTAGCACATAAAGGAAGCATACTAAATTTGGAAGTCCAACGTTTGTCTTTTATATCAGTCCTTGATTACAGTTCGAGGTGGTAAAGGGGATATTAGTTTCTAGTCAACAGTATTAGAGTGCTATTCCTAAGAGCTTCTATTTTCTTCACAAACCTGCTCCTTTTGCAGGTTTAAGATTTCCTTTCTTTCTGTATAGCTTCCTTTAAGGACCAAAGTAAATAGGTAGCAGTAATTATGTTATCAGATAAGTTACATATTATATCCAAGGAGTAAAGTATCTCCTTTAGTTCTGTGGAAAAATTAAAATAGAGCATTCTTATGTAACCTTAGGCCAGGTTATTGGCTTACATGTAAAGGGATGCCAACAGTTAAATGTAGGCTTTAATTTCAGTTTACCCAGGCTCAGTAAACTAAAATTTTAATTTGAATGAAGCTTTTTTTGTTTTGTTTTGTTTGCCAGAAGTTTTTTGGAATTTAAAAAAAAAATAGAACATTAGGTCCTAATGTTCAAATTCTAAATATTTTCCTGAGACATATATTGAAGAAAAACACAGAAAAAAAAATCTCATTTTAGGAAAATAGTATTAAAAATAACTAATGCTGTATCCTGTTACAAATATATTTTTTTGTAAGGATATTTTTTCATTGATTTTTAGAGAGAGTGGAAGGAAGGGAGAGAGACAGAGAGAGAGAAACATCGATGTGAGAGAGAGACATCGTTTGGTTGCTTCCCACAGGCGCCCCAACCATGTCAGGGACATGATCGAGCCTGCAACGAAGGTATGTGCCCGGAATCCAACCGCGACCCTTCTGTCAGCAGGCTGATGCTCTATCCACTGAGCAAACCAGCTAGGGCTTGTTACATATTTCTTGACAGAAAGGATTACTGATCCTTATTGTAACTGAGTTTGCCAGAAAGATTGAAAATGGAACCAATTTCTGGAATGGAGTCATGGGGGGATTAGGAATGGCTTGGGAAGGGCATGATTAGAAATGAATAGTTTATATACAGTGTTTCCATCTCTCTAATGGGGAATTTTAGAAATTTCCTGCACTTAAGGTCCTTGAGGAGGATTGTTCTTATCAGGTTAAGAGCCCAAAGTTCGTATCCCAGTTGTACCATAATTTGCTGTGAGACCTTAAAAAAGTTACTTTACTTCTCTCATCTCACACTCATCTATTTGTCAAGGGGATAATGAAAGTACACAGGATTAGGAATGTGCTGTCACAATGCCTGGTACTTGGTATACCATAAATGTTGTTATAGTTGGTTATCAATTAATATAATATTAGTATATGTTGAAAATATTCAACAGGTTTTTAAAAATAAAACAAATATTAACTGGAAAAAACAGTAGGGCCCAAAGGACATAGCTTTAATTTAGGGTCTGACTTCTAAAATATAGGTTGAACATAGATTTTGTTTCCTCAGAGAGTTGTAAGAAGTTGGATGTAGAATTTCTTCATGATTGGCTTCCTGTAAAAATGTAGTTTCCTGATTTTACTTTATAACCTATAATCATGGACTTGTTTATGTGATCTTCCACACTCATAACAAATCAACTGGCCAGTCTTCTGTGTAAGTACCTTGCTTTTCTACGATATAGAAGTTTATTTATCAACTTAAAATATTAATAATTGCTGGTCTCTACTTAACAATAGTTTATTAGTAATATATTGGCAATTTTTTTTTTACTTAGCAAGATTTACATTAATGTAGGTCTTTATAGCTAGTGTTTCATTGAGTAATCAGAATAATCATTGAAGTTTGTATTTTAGTGATGAAAATGTGACAGATTGCTTTTTTTCCCAAGCACTTCAATCTTTTATGTGTGTAAAAAAATTATTTTGGCTTTAATAGTCCTAAGATAACCATAAGTAAAATTTTAAATGCAAGTTGCGGTTGACTTAAAGTTTTAGAGATATCTAACTTTTTATTGTTTTTTAGTGTGTAGTAAGTATTCCACCAACATAAATTTTTATTGGCACATGGGTATGTGTCCTTTAAAATTTAATAGTTACTCACCTATTTTGAGAGGTGTCTAAATGATTGAGCCTTTTTCAGTAAAACTTAATAAAATATGATTCTGTTTGAAGATAATAATAATATTGCTTAATATTGCTTAATATACATGTATTGGGCCATAATAACATAAGTAGTATGTGAAAGATGGTATTTTGGAATCACTGTAATTTTATGTATAGTAAATGACTTAAGCATAAAATTGGTGTGTTTTTTCTTTTTTATGTATCCTGAATCTTTACAGTTTTTGTGTTATGTTCTGGAGGCATAAAAAGAGAAGCAAGGTAGCCTCTAGTGGCAGTAGTGCATATTACATGTACCTTTGAAGTGATAATTCTAAATAATTTATTTGGTGAACATTTGAGTCCTTGCTTAGTGCCTAGGACTGTGATGAGTGCTGGAGCAGCCCTGTCTTGCTATGACAAAATTATGGATAAGTGATAATCCAAATAGTCCAAGACCTAGTTATGTAATTATAAACTAAAGTAAAAGTTTTAGTTTCTGATTTGGACTGCATAGTCCTGCAAGAAGTGATGCTTGAAAGTACAAGCAGATGTTATGAGACAATGGGGTGAGAGGATGGAGGGTAGGTTGGAAGTGCATTCTGTGGGGAGGAATTGTACCCATGAAGATCTTACAGCAGTAGGAAACATGGGGGTATGTAAGGAAATTAAAAAAGGCCAGTGTGGTAATGTGCCATAAAGCAAGGGAAGGTGCTATGGGACAAGGCTAGAAAGAGAGGCGGAGGCTAGTCCAGGTAAGACCTTGTTAGTCATATTAAGGATTTCAGTCTTGATCTGGATAGGAGAGAAGGCACTGAAGGTTTTTATATAAGGGGTGAGATGTTCAGGTTTGCATTTTGAAAAAAGCAAAACAAAAAAATAATATATGGCTACACAGCAGAAGAATAGTGTATAAAGAATAACTCTTAGTTCTCTGATTTACATATCTGGGTGAATGGTGGTGCCATCCCCTGAGACTAACACTAGGGAGTTTGGAGGCTTCCTACCTAAACAAGGCTCATGGCCTGGTGGGGAGTGGGGTGGACAGTGGAGAGGGGTGGTTGCGAAGGGTGGTAGTTATATCATGGGTGTGGTTTTAAACATACTCAGTTTGCATTTCTTTGAAATATCCAAGTGGATGTGTCAAGGTTGGAGTTATATATATGGATTTGGAGTTATACTTTGTTGAGACTTTTGTGTATAGGTGATAACTGAAGCCAAGGTATGATGAAAAATGCCTAAACAGAAAGTATAGAGTGAGGAGAGAAAAGGGCCTACAACCAAGTTTTGAGTAACTCCAAAATTCACTGACCAGTTAGAGCCCATTCTACACTGGTCAAAGATATAGCAGGAAAACCAAAGAAGTAATGTTCAAAGAAGCCAAGAAATGAGATCTATTTTTAAAAGAAGGCATAGCTAATAAAGACAAATGGAATGGATAAGCCATGGAAGACAACTGAAAAAATAGCCATTGGATTTTGCAGTATTCACTACCTTAGTGAAATCTTTCTCTCTGATTAATGGAAACCAAGACTCAATTTAAGTTGTTTGAGAATTAGATGATCAGGTAAAAAGAGATTGTATTCAGTATTTTCAAGAAGTTTGGTGGTATTAGGGAGAAAGGAACAGTCAGTGCCTTTAAAAAAATTTTTTTTATTAAGCCTATATTTGTGAGATGTACCCTTATCATAAATGTGGTTTAATTCATTTTCAGTGCTGCATAGTATTTCATTATGAACTGTCAATGTAAGAGCATACAACACTATAGAGAATTTTTATAAAAATTTATTTGAGCCAAACAGGATACACCTAGAAGCAAAGTCTTAATCGACTAGGAAAAATGCTGCCTTGAAACAGACATCATGGATAGTTTGCTCTTGGCTGTTAATGGCATACTGTCTTAACAGTATTATTTAAATGTTTCATTGCACATTGTTTAGTATCAGATCTGTGACTGTGTCTTCTTGGTGTTCTCTGTAATACCCCTGCACACAGTATGCACATAATATGTACACAGAACATTTTTTTAATATATATTTTTATTGATTTTTTGCAGAGAAGAAGAGAGAGGGATAGAGAGTTAGAAACATCGATGAGAGAGAAACATTAACCAGCTTCCTCCTGCACACCCCCTACTGGGGATGTGCCCGCAACCAAAGTACATGCCCTGACCGGGATCGAACCCGGGACCCTTCAGTCCGCAGGCTGACACTCTATCCACTGAGCCAAACTGGTTAGGGCATGCACAGAACATTTTTATTGATGGAATGAGTGTAACCTGCTTTCTTGTTTTGGTGTTCAGGGAACTAAAATAGAGTGTTCCCTTAGTGAGTGCAAATTTTCTTAAGCACAGATAAAATTTAACTACTTCCCCCCCCTCCCCCCCCCTATAATTTAGCTAACCGGACAAAAATATATGTTGTCTGCTTAACTTGGTGATAATCAAGAGAAGTTAGAAGTCTGCTGAGCTGATAAGGAAAAGTCGAAAAAGTCTACACACATTTAGATGACGTTAAAATTCTAAGAATATCAATGGCTGTCATATGAGCACCATGAGTTATATTTTCTATTTTATACAGGATTTGGTTTGACTAAACCATACATAGCTCATTTTAGGACTCATTTAGTTCTTTCTTTGTTTTTTGATTCTATATTAGTTTTTATGAGCTTAATATACATTTAATTTTATTATAAATAGTTTATTGGAGCTAATTGCTTATTCTACTTGAATCATTTCTTTTTGCTTGAGTATACTTTATCATGTATTTTATTTCATTATCATCTCATTATTAAATATTTATTGTTACCACTAAAAATGAAGTTGAGTTATGTAATGTTTTAAAATATATGTTCCATCTATATGTTGTCATCAAGATATGTGAAAATATGTAATTCCATTAAGGTTTACCCAGATTTAATTTTGTTCCTTCTTTCAGCTTTTCTTGAAGATATGCTGCTCTTCTTTATTGTGGGATTGCTCGTACATTTTGTGTTCTTCGCCTCCATCTTTGACATTTATTTTACATCTCCTTTGGTTCATGGGATGACTCCTCAGTTTACGCCATTGCCTCCTCCAGCAAGGAGACTAGTGCTCATTGTTGCTGATGGGCTGCGGGCAGATGCACTTTATGAATTTGATGAAAAGGGAAATCCTAGAGCACCATTTATTAGGTAAGCATGTCAACTGAACAAAGACATCTCTGGAAAAAGTATGATGTGAACTGATCAAAATGTTTTTAAACAGAGGTATCCAAATTTCTTTATGCTTTTCTCTTTCTGTTTGTCAGTTTTTGTTATATAATTAAAGAAGTTAAAAATATAATCAATAGTGTTGTAATAACTGTGTATGGTGCCAGGTGGGTACTAGACTCATCAGGTGGGTGATTTAGTAGATTATATAAATTCCTAACCACTACACCTGAAACTAACATAAAATAATACCAAATGTCAACTGTAATTGAATAATTTTAAAAAGAATAAAAATTTGTGAAAAGATACTATGACACTTCATCCCTAAATACTTCAGTATGTATGTTTTAAAGAACAAGCACTTTCTCTTACATAACCACAATACCATCATCACATCTAATAAAATTTAACATTGAGAGAATATTATTGTGTATATCAGTTATTTATTATTTAAAAATCATTTCAATACTTTGCGGCTTAAAACAACACTGGTATATTTTGTCTCATGATTCTATTTTGTCTCATGGGTGGGTCTTTGTTCATGTACCTGGGCTCACTTATTCTACTGAATCCACTGGTGGAAGGGCTAGGACTGGGCTCAGCTGGGATTAGGGTGTTTTCCTTCCTAAATTTTGACTGACTTTTTTTTGTTTTGACTCCTTCTGTAATAATCTTATTTTTCCAAAGTCTTAACAGAGCACTTAATTATGTCTATGTTAACTATTCATCTGTAATATCTTTTAGGAATATCATAATGCACGAAGGCAGCTGGGGGATATCTCATACACGTGTGCCAACTGAATCACGGCCGGGTCATGTAGCCCTGATAGCTGGATTTTATGAAGATGTTAGTGCAGTTGCCAAAGGTATTGTCTATTTAGACAATTTCATCCTGTAAAAAATTTATTGAGTAAATATTGCTTCTTTAGCTCTGAATCATGACACAAGGTGAAGGATGTTTTGAGATACTTTTGACAAATATTTTAGTAGGCCTCAGCTAAACACATACTGGTATTGAATCAAGAATTAAGCTTTAGTATTATATCATCCTGTGCTATTAAAATAATGTGATTGGGTGGATCTATGGTTTTCCTAGAAATTAACTCTCAAAAGTTCAAAATAATTCTGTATTTTAGTAAGAAGTAAATTATCTATTGTAAGCTTTAAGAAACTTAACAAAATCTATTATTACTTCTGCATTTGTTGTGCAATTAATTCTCGTTGTTATTATTTAAAGGATAGTTCTTTAGGGGCTACTAATACCTCACCATGTGTATATTGTTTTGTTATTATTTGCTTTTTTTTTTCTCAATTACCTGAAGGATGGAAGGAAAACCCTGTAGAATTTGATTCTCTTATTAATCAAAGCAAGTACACATGGAGCTGGGGAAGCCCAGATATCGTGAGTATGTTTGCCAAAGGTAAGAGACATTGATTATATTTTCTCAGATAGTAAATAGGTTAATAAATTAATATAGTAATTTTTTTATACTAACAATATTTTATTGATTTTGAGACACATGTTTTAACATATTTAACAATTCTGAAATAGGGATGTGTGTTGCAATGGACAAACATGTCAATTTGATTTTTTTCTTCTTAGTTGAAATACTGGCACATCATATAATTGGGCAGGCCAAAAAACCTCAAACTGCTTGCCACTTATATACTCTTGAATTCAATGGAATGACATATGTCTCTAACATTCAATAGCTTTATAATCTTGGACAAGTTAGATAACTTCTCTGAACTTCAGTATGCATTTTTGTAAATATGATTTTTATGTCACAAGTTTGTTTTAGGATTAAATTAGATAATTCATGTGAAACATTTAGCAAAGTGCTTATCATATAACTCCTCATGATGCTGATGCTGATGTCTGGTTCATTTTACATTGATGAATTACTAAGAAGTTGGTAAAAAAAAAATTTTTAAAGAAATTGGGCCGAAACCGGTTTGGCTCAGTGGATGGAGCGTCAGCCTGCGGACTGGGAGGTCCCGGGTTCGATTCCGGTCAAGGGCATGTACCTGGGTTGCGGGCACATCCCGGTGGGGGATGTGCAGGAGGCAGCTGATCGATGTTTCTCTCTCATCGATGTTTCTAACTCTCTCTATCTCTCTCCCTTCCTCTCTGTGAAAAATCAATAAAATATATAAAAAAAAAAAAAAAGAAATTGGTAGTCACATAAAGATTTAAACATTAACATTTATGCTTATGATTCCTATTTTCATATATTTAAGATCTTGCCATTTGAATTAGTTGTGTATTTTTTCTATGTACGAATCTGCAAGTATTAGAACATCCTTGATTACAAAATTTATATTACTTTCTAAAATCACTGCATTTTTTTCAATTTTATGTCATTTAATGCCTTTTAGTGGGAGCAGAATGATCATTTCACTTAATGAAAACATTTTGTAACATACTTAGTCACGGGTGTAATTATATTAGTTGAAATAATTGAAGATTATTATGTCTTGAAAGCAAAGTACATATTCAGAATTTTATGTATGACATTCATAAAACATTATTATGTAAGGCAGGCTGAAAAACCTCAAACTGCTTGCCATTTTTATAGTCGCTTCTTTGGACAGTAGTTTAGCTTTGGGGAGGACAGGTGGCTTATTTAACTTGCCTTCCTACTTCTGGCTACAGTTGATAGATAGGGCCAATGCCTGAATTGGAGACAGTCTAATGGGAATGTTCCCTTTCTTATAGTAACCAACAAACCAACTCAGATTTTTACTTAGGATGTGGGAATTAGAATGGCTGAGCAGTGGAATAACTAGTGTCAATAGGACTAAACTGACATTGTAAGAGATTGTTATTACTTTGTTTTATCTCTTCCTTTTAATCTATGAGAGCCTATCTAACTGAGAAACTCATTAAGTTGACTGGATTCTTTATAAGATATTGCAAATGTATAACATTAATATATTTGTTTACCCTGTCAAGCTATTTGCCTATAAGCCAGGGGTCCTCAAACTACGGCCCGCGGGCCACATGCAAATACAAATATCGTATTTGTTCCCGTTTTGTTTTTTTACTTCAAAATAAGATATGTGCAGTGTGCATAGGAATTTGTTCATAGTTTTTTTTTTAAACTATAGTCCCGCCCTCCAATGGTCTGAGGGACAGTGAACTGGCCCCCTGTTTAAAAAGTTTGAGGACCCCTGCTATAAGCAATGTCTATTCCCCAATATTGAGAAATATACACATAATCTTTAAATAAGAGAAGTGACTATTTGCATTTTCTTCTTGCTTTGGGTAGTTTTGTAAACTAAGTGAATTCATCTATTTTAGAGTATAACATTCTAACCAAAAAATATTTTGAATAATCCTTATAGGGAGACAAACTTTGGTGTTTATTTTTGTGTATTAGCGTTGTCACTTTGGCAAGTAAGTTAACTTACATGTAGTGTATCTGTAAAATTTGAATATCTTTTGAGAACAAAGTAACAGCATGTATTAAAGTACAAAGCATGGTCCATGGTACATAAAATAAATGTTAACTATTCCTCCCATCGTTCTCTTTCCCATCATAATCTAAAATGCTTTGTGAAAAATTCTGGTTACTCACAAAAATCTTTAAATGACTACTTCATATTTCTAACAGTTAAAAAATTGTTTAAAAAAAATTTCCCCCCCTTTTTTTTTTCAGGTGCTACAGGAAACCATGTTTTTACACATAGTTATGATGCTGACAGTGAGGATTTTGGTGCCAAGGATGTAACAAAACTGGATACATGGGTCTTTGATAATATTAAGGTGCGTGTTATTGAGTGGTGAATGTACAGGACACATATTTCTACCTAAATTACTAGAAACAGATTTGTCAGTAAATACATCTTGTATTTGTGTGAACGTAAAAGTTTTATATTATAGCACACTATTTTTTTTTTTAATATATTTTATTGATTTTTTACAGAGAGGAAGGGAGAGAGATAGAGAGTTAGAAACGTCGATGAGAGAGAAACATCGATCAGCTGCCTCCTGCACATCTCCTACTGGGGATGTGCCCGCAACCCAGGTACATGCCCTTGACCGGAATCGAACCTGGGACCCTTCAGTCCGCAAGCCGACGCTCTATCCACTGAGCCAAACCGGTTTTGGCAGCACACTATTTTTAAAAGACTGGATTCTAAGAAATTAAACATTCTACAATAATCAGTTAATAGAAGTTTAAAAAATAATTTTAAAAAGATAACCTTTTTAAACTACGTGTTTCAGATAGTAAAATGAGCCCTACATTGGAATTCAGTTAACCTGTATTTTATTCCTACTCTGCTGAATCATCTGAGGTGTAAACCTTAACCAGTTTCTTACAGTGTGGCAGCCTGTGAGACGTGTGGGAACCTCTTGAAAAATGCTGTTTAAATGTAATGCAATTATAATAACACTAGAGGCCCAATGCATGAAAATTCGTGCAAGAGTGGGCCTTCCTTCCCTGGCTGCTGAGACCGGCTTCCCTCTGGCCGCCGGTAGGCAGCAGGCACCCGGGACCCGAGCTTCCCTCCTCTGGCCGCCGGCAGGCACCTGGGTCCTGGACGGCTTCCCTCCAGCCCCGGCTTTGTCCCTAAGGACGTCCGGTCTAATTAGCAATTACCCTTTTATTATTATAGATGAAGTAGACGTTTTTTAAAAATTTTTACTTTAAAAATAATTTTACTTTAAAGAAAAATTAGATAAGTAAAACCAAATTCGCAAATTAATCATAATAAAATATTTATGCGTTTTTGTAAGAAATAAGAGTTTTTTGACTTTGATAGGGACAATTATCAGTTTCACCAGGAATCCAATTAAAATTCATCAAAAATTGTGGGAAATGGTGACTATCGGCTCTCTCCTCTCGACCAATCCATTGTTTCTCATCTTCAAATTATAACATAATTTATCTGTTGTATGAAGCTTTCATTGATTTATCCCTAATGCTTCTTCTTTTTACGAGTGATGTCTTTTGAACTGACATTGTGGACTTCTCCATAACGTAGTTATTTTTGTTCATTTGTTTATAAATATGTGTTTTTAAATATGTGTTTGCATTTGTCTTTATATTTACTTCACAGGAATTAAGTTCAATCACATTGAATCTTTTTGCGTTTTAAAACTCAGTTTAATACATCATCTGCTCTATAAGGTTTTCCCTGACTTCTCTTTGCTTCACCTCACTTCCCATTCCATTTACATAATAACCCTCTTCTGTGTTCCCTTAAGGCCACTAGTACTGTTTTATTTTTGGCTCTTGTCAAAATATTTCTTCAGTCTTCTATATATTTCTTATTTATTGATTTTAGAGAGAGAGAGAGACATCAATTTGTTGTTCTACTTATTTATGCATTCATTGGTTACTTCTTGTATGTGTCCTGACTAGGATTGAACCCGCAACCTTGGCATATCGGGATGACACTCCAACCAACTGAGCTACCCAGCTAGGCTCTATATTTTAGTCAATATTATGAGATTTTTATGAAATCACATCCCCTTTCTATAACCTTTTCGTGGCCACAAAAAAATAGCTTATTTCCTGTTTGAACATAGATGTCTAAAATGACAGCAAGGACCTTGTAGTGGTAGGCCTGAGGACAAATTTAAACAAAATAAGATAATTTAATAATTATGTATAAATTTAATTAAATGTTCTTATCAGAATTATTTTATAAATAAAATAAATGAACTAAAATTTTTAACTGATTTGTTACATATAGGAATTCTTTCATGCTGCCAAAAACAACCAATCTTTGTTTTCTAAACTAAATGAAGAGAAAGTAGTTTTTTTCTTACATCTATTAGGAATTGATACAAACGGACATGCTCACCGACCCACATCAAGGTAATTTTAATGCTGTGTTTAATTTCTTGTTTTTGTGGGTAACAACCATTTTGTTTGAACTTTTAAAGTAGTATAATTTTTTTGTAATTATCACAACAGATATATTTTAAATAACTCTAACGTAGAATAAGTTCTCAATTATATGAGCTATAGATTGATATACTATAGAAGCTAAAATCACATGTGCTGTGGCCAGACTGCACATTAATATAAGTAAAATATATTCTGTATTCTTCATGTATCAAGGCAGAGAAAAAAAATATGTATTTTAGAAAGTCAGTAAATCTTGAAATCAAAGCATTTTTATGGAGTTAATATTCATATCACAAAAAGATGTAATTAGCTATTCCTTATTTACTCCATTTAATCAGTATTATAGCTAGCAAATAATTGTATAAAGTTTTGTATACTATATTTCAGTAGCACTCCTTATCTAGAACAGCAAATATTTTTTTTCACTTTGTAGACCATAAGAAAGAGGAAAAATCCATGTTATTATTTTTAACATATTTTTATTTATTTCAGAGAGGAAGGGAGAGGGAGAGAGATAGAAACATCAGTGATGAGAGAGAATCATTGGTTGACTGCCTCCTGCACACCCCCTACGGGGAATAGAGCCTGCAACCCGGGCATGTGCTCCTGACTGGAATCAAACCTGGGACCCCTTAGTCTGCAGGCCAACGCTTTATCCATTGAGCCAAACCAGCCAGGCCCCATGTTATATTTTTATGCTTTATTTCAAATTTGGTTTAGAGTAGTCTAACTGTAAAGCCTATTGATCAGCTGTCCATAATGAATACCTCATGATCCCCTTTTTTCACCTGCTGCACTGTTTTAACTGATAGTTCGTACCAAACCAGCCTGTTCAAGCAGCCTTGCCAGCCTAGCCATTTTTAAGTGTACATGTATGGAAGCTTAAGTATAATTTGTTCAAAACATATTTGATATGGTAGGACATCATTTTACAATGTATTATAACATTTTATACCACAGTCTAAGGAAAAATTCTACATTTGAAGCAGTTATGCTTACCTGTTGTGACAAGGACAGTATAGTTTGCATTATGAGATACATGAACTTGAAAAGCATCATTATTGCATTTGAAACTTAAAAGCATTCATTAGAATGTATTTGCTAATCAGTACCCTCCTCTTAAATCATTTCCGAGCAGTATTTCATATTCTTTTGCTTCTTTAAACAGAGAAAACATTATTTTTAACAATCTGAAGAGTTCTGATTTTAAACTGTTAAAGATGAAATCTAAAGTATTTCAGGGGTTACTAGCTTTGAATGTCATGAGTTCATGTTAAATAAATTTGATTTTTCCAAATTAATGTAATTTAATTTCTTCTTTTGTGTCTTTTTAAACAGGGAATATAAGGACAATATTAAACTAGTTGATGAGGGAATTAAAGAAATTGTGTCCCTGCTTAAAGATTTTTATGGAAATGATGAGAAAACGGCATTTCTCTTTACCTCTGATCATGGAATGACAGACTGGGGTTAGTCTTTCTTTAATTAACTTATATTCTATGATTGAAATAGTGGTAAATGGAGCTTGCAGATATAATGTTGAGGATTACATGTCTTAATGTGTGCAAAGTGTCTAGCACAGGGTCCTCAAACTTTTTAAACAGGGGGCCAGTTCACTGTCCCTCAGACCGTTGGAGGGCCGGACTATAGTTTTAAAAAAAAAACTATGAACAAATTCCTATCACACTGTACATATCTTATTTTGAAGTAAAAAAACAAAATGGGAACAAATATGATATTTGTATTTGCATGTGGCCCGCGGGCCGTAGTTTGAGGACCCCTGGTCTAGCATATAAATGTATGCTTAAAATGTAAGTGTAAAAAGTTCTGAACTTATATAAAGCATCTTCTAACTGTAGAAGTAATATATTCTCAAAATGAGAAATTAGAGAAAAGTAGGGAGGAGAAAATAAAAAGTACCATAGGATTAACTGTACATGATGGCGTAGGTGACGAGGTTAAGGTGGTACTACTGAGGGACTTTGGACTACTGAAAATCCACTCTACATGATCCTGTCCTCCCTGTGAGATTCCCAAGGCAAACACAGTGTGTGCAGAGAGAACAAAATGAGGCAAAGAATGTTAGGGTCCCCAAATCACAATATAGAATTCTTGCGAGCTGCTTCCACTTTATAAAGGGCTTTTGGCTGCACCAGCCAGAGTAGCCTGGAAGAAAAATATCTAGAGACTTTGCCATGCTCTTGAGAACAGCTCTGGTCTCAGCTACCTGCCCCAAACCTGGCTCGTGACTCCCCAAAGGCAGAGCTTTCCCTGTTCTTTCTGCCTTTGGAGCCACTCTAGTGGCATTTCCTCCAAGCCTTACTGTTATATTCTTCTTCTTCTTCTTTCAACCAGAATCACTCAACAGACATTCTGCCCTTTTTTGTTTGTTCATTTGTTTATGCCTTTTTGTTATTGATGCTCTGACTTCCTGTGGGAATATTTTAAAACTAATTGTTACACAGAGTTAGTTGCAAGCATTTGGGAGTGTGGTGACTAAAATTAGCTATAGATGGATTAACTTTAAGTAGTTAAAATAAATATTTAGGTATAAGTCCATATATACTGGTCTTATGTCCTCTTTGCAGGTTCCCATGGGGCTGGTCATCCTTCAGAGACCTTTACTCCTTTCGTTGCTTGGGGAGCTGGAATCAAGTATCCCCAAAAAGTATCAGATCAACAGTTTAATGACGTGCTTTTGAAAGGTATAAAAATGTATCTTTATTGTTTTTATAAATAGGACATTTTAAAATAAAACCAAAGTTTAATTTTTTAAAATCACTTTCAAGTTGTAGTTTTCTTTTTGCTCTTGTGCTTCTACTATTTCTATGTATTACTTTTGTATGTTCATATTATTTGGTTTACAATATTCAGCTTGAAATACACAGTCTTAGTCATTTGCCTTATGAAAGTTTAAGTACAAATTATACTGTTGCCTTTTTTCCCACATGCCTTATTTATACTGGCATGTAGATTAAACCTTGAGTCAAATCTAATTTGCAGACTGTCAATCAGATAAATCATGTATCATAATTGATCTTTCACAACTGGTACTCTTGTGAAACAGTACCCTGTCTCTAGTACTTTTGAAGTCCCTCTGTGTTGCCCAAACCTCCCTTGCTTCTCAATCCATGAAGAAAAGGAATGCCTTTTTCCTGGAGCTCTCCTTATTTTGTCAGGTAAGGTTTTATTCAGAGTTCCAAAGTTTTTACTAATTGGACAAAACAAATCTCAAATGTCTTACTTTGGATTAGTTGTATCAACTCATCCAAAGCTGTATTTTGTTGAAAATACAGATTTTTTAAAAAAATACAGATTTCCAGATTTTGTAACTAGACATTTTGATTCCATGAGACTGGGTGAGACCTATAAGTTTTGATTTTAAAACCTTCTCCAGGGTTTCAGACTCAAGCTGTGTTCAGGTATTTTTACCATGAAAAACTCTTTTTAATTTATATATTAAATTTCCTTAGATGCTTGCTTTCTTTTTTTAATTTATTTTTTTATTGAGATATCATTCTCATACCATAAAATTCACATTTTAAAATTGTCCAATGTATTCTTTTGAGTTTATTAATAAGATCATGCAATCACCTCTACTATCTAGTTATAAAATATTTCATAAACTTCCCCCCAAGAAAACTCCATTAGCTGTCACTCCTTCTTTCTCCCTCTTCTCCATCACCTGGCAACCATTAATCTATTTTGTATCTATGGATTTGCCTATTCTGGATATTTCATATAAATGGATTCATTCACTACATGGTTTTTTTGCACCTGGCTTCTTCCACATGGCATAATGTTTTCAAGGTTCATCTATGTTATAGCATGTATTTGTAGTATATTTTGTATAGCTGAATAATATTCTATTGCTGTATATATTATATTTTATTTACACAGTCATCTTCCAGACATTTGGGTTGTTTTTACATTTTTTACTTTTATGATAATGCTGCCATAAAGATTTGTGTGAAAGTTTTTGTGTGGACATGTGTTTTAATTTCTTTTGGCTGGATACATAGAAATTGAATAAATGGGTCATATGAAACTCTATGTTTAATTTTTTGCAGAATGCCAAACTGTTTTTCAGTGCAGTTGCATTATTTTATATCTTGTGCTCTGTGGTAACTGTGTTAGATTGAGTCTAAATAGAAGTTAGGTTAAATAGTATGTTTGTATTTAGGAGATAGAACTGTACTTTGGCATTTGATTTCTCAGTGAATTAATGTTTTAGAATTGCATGGCTTCAAGAATCATTACAGAAAAAAAAATGTAGTTTTTCTTATATGACTATTAAGTATAAGTTACAGAGACAAGGAATATTCTTTTTTTCTTCATCAGGTGATTAGTGTGAAGTTTTAGTAGCTGACTAGTAGAAGAAGGAACATATTTTAAACTTTATTAGCTTATTAAAGGAAATTTCATAAAAATATCTTAGAACCCTTTTGGTAATATGTATATCCTAATGCCATTAATCAAGACATAGTCTCATAATCATTTTGGTTACTGCTTATTGAAATTTCTGAATTTACACATAGAAAGAGGGATAAGGTTATCTTTGAAGGCAGTTTTAACAGTAACTTATTATACTATTTTAAAATTTGGGATTAATGGCGCATCATAGCTACAATTTTAAGTATTTTGCAAACAACTGCCATTACAGAAAAAAAAGGAAAACTTAGATTGATTAATGGACTACCAATGCCTTAATAACCTCCTGGAACAGGATTGTAATTTGTTGTAGGCATTCTAACAGTTATCATTGTGCCTTTTAGTTCCATTGTTCCTTCCTTAGCCTTTTGAAATTTTGAAATAGTTATCTCCAACTGAAGTTTAATAAATTATCACAGGAAACACCAAATGTTTACTTTTCAGTTTTTCTTTTAAAATTCTTATTTTAAAAATATACAGCTCTGCCTTTTTAAGCATCCTTTTGGTTCATGCTGCCTTAAAATAGACTTTTCTAATACTTTTGTTTTTCATCAAGCATTGACTACTCATAATAATGAAATGATCCATTCTTTTTTTCATCTGAACATCAGCTTTTGTGTCTAATGGTGTCTGTTTTTCAGGATGGAAATTGGAGTACTGGAAGAGGCAAGATATCAATCAGGTATTCATCTCAACTTAATCATGTTCAAATTTACCTTATCTTCTATAAGAAGGTTAGACCAAAAAGAGCCCCTGAAAAACCATGTATTAATAATAATGATAATAAGTGATCTTTCAAAACATTTCAATTACCAAGGGAAGTCCTTTCAGTGCAAATATTTTAACCCAACTAATCTTTCTTTTGACAAAATATAAAAAGCCTCAAGTAAAACTAAAAGGAGAAGACTCCCTCCAAGTTACACTGGCTAATTAAAGAATTATATGTAAATTGAAATTGCATGCCTGTTAAATTTCTATGATTTCATGGTTGCCTTGCTTAGTTGCATTGAGCATAAATCTAATAAAACCTCATTATAGGTTTCTTTCCTGTAGTACACCAGTTACCGTTTCTTTTTTATTAATACATATTTTAGATTAGTAACATAATCTGTAAATGGGAAGTACAGAATTTTCATTGTTGAACATATGCTATGTACATAGCCATCTTTGCTGTTTGTAGAAAGCATGGCATCAGTGATACATGGCCTCCGAAGTGGCAGGAAGATCTGACCTTCTCCAGGTCAGCTCTCAAGCTGACATCCCTCACTGTGGTGGATAAACCAAGGTCTAGTGATGGCGAACCTTTTGAG
Organism: Myotis myotis; assembly: GCF_014108235.1. Lineage (NCBI taxonomy): Eukaryota > Metazoa > Chordata > Mammalia > Chiroptera > Vespertilionidae > Myotis > Myotis myotis. The sequence goes on from NW_023416401.1 coordinate 50,363,229, forward strand.
CTCAGCGTGTCAGCATTTTGAAAAACCCTAACTTAACTCTGGTGCTGTGTCACATATAGAAATTTTTTGATATTTGCAACCATAGTAAAACAAAGACTTATATTTTTGATATTTATTTTATATATTTAAATGCCATTTAACAAAGAAAAATCAACCAAAAAAATGAGTTCGCGTGTCACCTCTGACACGCGTCATAGGTTCGCCATCACTGGTCTAGGATCTCCTTTTCAGGCCTGTGCTTACAGAAGCCTGTTCTTCAGCATATTAAGCATATTAAGAATGCTCTCTTCTATCTGGATGGACATTTATTACCCAAATAAATGAAAATATTTACAACCAGAATAGCAGTTTATTCATTCGCAGTAAAAATAACTGTCAAAGGGATAGAATAACTTGAAGACCATAGAACAAGAACATGTTTTTCTTATATCCAGGCTGGGTTATAATAAAAAACTGAATATGGGTTCAACTATTGCTCTTAGTAATCCTACTTCAGGTCTACATTAGATGAGAATTTCTCTATTCATTACTTACATCAACATTGCTATGTGTCTGCAGTATTGTTTATAAACATTGTGCAAACATTATTAAACAATGTGTCGGATGTAATGGTAAGTAAAAGCAGATACTAATCAAATTATTATACAAATAAGTATAAACTTATAGCTGTGGTAAGTACTACAAAAGAGGCCTGTGAAGCCATGAGAGCATAGAACTGATGTACAGTAGTCCACCCGTATCCACGCTTTTGCTTTCTGTGGTTTGGGAAAGCCCATGAAGTGTTTGGATCCTAGAGAGTGACATGATGTGCTTCTTTGTGTGAGGATTTTTCGGGCTGCAACATGGAGAACAGATGAGAGGAGGCCTGCGGTGGATTCCGGGGAAAGGGGAGAAGGCGATTGGGAAGCCATTGGAGTTTGCCTGTTTTACGTGGGGTGGTACTTAGTAAAGAGAGTCCAGGTGGTAAAAAGTGAGAAGGATTGAGAACCTGGGACCAAACTCCTACTTTAAATAGGGGACTAGAGAAATGAGCTACAGTGAGATGGAAGACACTCAGCTGAGTGTGGTACAGAGGCCAAGAAGGCAGTGAGTGGTCTACGCAGTGCTGCTGAGAGGTCCATTAATTATAAAAATCTCCACAGCGTGTGTAGCCACCAGTTATTGCAGGATTATTTTGTGCCAGGTACTTCATAAATTTAATCTCATTTAGTCATGCTGCAACTCTGTAAGGGAGAAACTTACGTTTATTTTTTAACTGATAAGAAAACAGGCATCAGAGAGGTTAAATGACCTGCCCACGGTCTCAGAGATTACAAGCAAGGATTTGAAATGGGCATTCTGACACCTAAGCACTTTATTGCCTAAAAAATTATAAGGACTAATATAAAAGCAGGCAGTACGATTTGGAAAAAATGGAGGTTACTAGCTTTTTTAGGGAGAATTGTCTATGGGATGATAAAAGGTCAAGTTAGAGTGGGCTCAGGAGTGATGGGGAGATAAGAAGATGGAGATAGAAAGCATGAACAACTTCTGGGAAACTGGACTTGAAAGGGAGCTATCCAAAACGGTGTGGGTTTTTTTGTTTTGTTTTGTTTTTTGGGGGGGGTTGTCTAAAGAACCTTTTATCTGGTTTATTTGTTTTTCGGTGTGGTTTTTTTGTTTGTTTTGTGTGTGTTTTTTTGGACTTTTGGTCGGCCAAACCTCCTTCTGATACATTCCTTCTTTAGTTCATATATATACTTCTCCAGTGAAAGTCTACTATTGCTATTTATTTTTTGTCTAATTAAGGCAGCCTTTCATGATACTGAAAATCTATTATATAAAGTGGTCAATTTCTAGCTACTAGGATAAGTAACTTTTTGCTTAATATGTTTAACATTTGGAGCTCTTAATGGTTTCTTTTATAATTTATTTTTTCATGAAGTCATGTACTTCTAACAAATGACATTTTTAGAGATCAGTATCTAAAGTGTATTAAATGTTTGAAGGTAACAGATTATAACAAACTTGCAGATTATATTACAGAATAGTTGCCTTAAATTATTTTTCTTGCTGACGTCTATAGACTTCTTAAAATTGAACTTTTTCTGTTTGTAGGCTGATGTTGCACCATTGATGGCTTCTCTTATTGGAGTTCCTTTTCCCCTCAATTCAGTGGTAAGAGACAAAATTTTCTTAACTCTCAGAATAAAAAAATACATTGTACAGTAAAATTTACTTTCTATATGTTTGTGAATAATCTTTGATTATTTAAACTGTATTTTCCTATTTCTTCCTAAATATGTAATACCTTTTCTACAACATGGAATATAAATCTAATAACTTTTCTTTACAATTCTTATTTTCTTAAAATGTTTACAAACTTATATTTGTAATTTAGGGTTTTAAAAGCATATTTTATTTATTGATTTGCAAGAGAGAGAGACATACACATTGATTTGTTGTTCCACTTATTTATGCATTTATTGGTTGATTTTTGTATGTACCCTGACTGGGGATCGAACCCACAACCTTGGCATATATGCTCTAACCAACTGAGCTACCCGGCCAGGGCCTATATTTGTAATTTAGTTTTAAGTGATAAAAGCAGATAAATGTTTTTTATTTGCAAGCAACGGAGACTGAATCCATTTAAAGGAAATGTATTTAAAAGATATTGATGGTTTGTTGATCCAAAGGGGTATTCAAAGACCAGGCTTGGAAATGAATAGGAACCAAGAAAGCTCTGGAGAATTGGGAGAAAGAACCAAGCCAGAGTCTACACTGGGGTAGACTAGCATTACCCGTCTTACTTTTGTTCCTTGGCCCTCGAGTCAAATTCCTGTGCTTACTATTTTAGTCATCTAGCCTGGGTTATTAGTCTACCCTTCAGTGAGGGAGGCAGAGCCCCATTGGAGACCCATTACACTGTATCCAATGGGGGAAATCCCTCCACATAGAATGGTAATACTGCTAAGGATGGGAAGTGGATCCTGAAAAGCCAAAAAAAACCAACAAATCTAATTTAGAATGCTGAGTAATGTGAGTTCTATCGTCGTGTGTGTGTGTGTGTTTTGGGTAAGTGAAACAAAAGCTTCACAAAATAATCCTTACTCTTATATGCACAATATACTCTCATATTTCTTACTATGTCTTTATTTTCTTTTTCCATAGGGGTATTTTGCATGTACAAAGCACTTAATTCACTGCCTACCACATAGTAATTTTTTCATAAATGTAAGGTTTTATTGAACTTACTTAATTCATCTCTTTTGCTTTATTTATTATTACTTTGCAAGAAAAATAATTGAACACTTTTCAGTTATGGTTTAAAGTAAGATTTTTTTGTTTTATTATTCCAGTAACTTATTTGTTCATATGTTTTTATCTTCATTGCTTCCTTTGTAAGTCTATTTTGTTTTATAAGAATTGTCTGATCTTTGTTAATACTAATATTAAACCAGTATTTATTTTTTATAGGGAATCCTTCCTGTGAAATATCTTAACAACACTGATGCCTTCAAAGCAGAGAGCATGTATACAAATGCAAAACAGATTCTTGAACAGTTCAAGGTAAAATGAGACACACAAAAAATGGACACTGCTACAATTCCTAAATTGAGTATATTAACTGAAGAGATTTGAATTGTGTTTTAAGAAATGATTTTCTATAAGTTATTATCTTTAAATTTTATGTATTTGTCTAGCATCAGAGTTTCACATATCTGAGATACAGCATCCATGAATGAGTATGAGAGTGTAGAACTACCTTTAAGGGGTCTCTAATTGTAAGATTATTACATATGCTTATAAAGACTACAAACCAAGTCTTTATTAATTGTAATTTGCCCCCATTAAATTAGCATTAGTGATTGTAACATTTCCAGTCATTCCTGTACATTATTATATTCATTAAGAACCTCACCGTTTAATTGAAACTTTCTGTTATTCTTAAAACAGTTAGTGCAGCTTGGCTTATTGTTTTCTAAGAGTTCAAGTAGAATACATTACTGAATGTTCTTTTGCAGACTTGATATTCTTAATTCTCAGTTTATTGTGATAGAATGATAATATTAAATTTTTTAAAATATTTATGAAATAATATAGTAACACAAAATTCCATTTATCTTCAAAGTAGTTAACCATCCCTCAAGACCCATTTTAATAGATGTTTATATTTCAAAATGAAATTAGTTAATTTTTTCTCATTTATAATAAAATAAAATATTTTCATACTTGGTTCCCAGGTGAAAATGACTCAGAAAAAAGAAGTTACTTTACCATTTTTGTTTACACCATTTAAGTAAGTATATTTATTTGCTTATAGGAAAGAATTTTTCAATGAGTTTAAATGCTGACAGAATAAATTACTTAGAAACCTTGTGTTTTTTGTGCACATTAGTGCAAACTCCAAAATGAAAGTCTCATCTATTGTTTTTGTAAGTAATGAGCCAGATGCTAACTAAATATTTTTGTATGACTGGTAGGGGGTGCAGAGAGATATGGGAAATAAGGAGATAAATTCAACTATGCTTGACTGGGAAGGTAGGGGGATTCTTGGCTTGGCTGACTGGGAAGGTACTGGTACCATTTTGGTTTATAGGAAGAAAGAAGAGCTGGTTTGAGAGGCAGGGATGAATGTTCAATTTAAAATTGAAGACATCAATGAAATAGGGACGTGGATCTCAAGATAGAGATGAGAGTTGATTGTGAAGATTTTGGAGCCATCAGCATAAAGATGGTGGTGGAAACTGTTATATATGTAGGAGCTTTAGGCAGAAGGTAGATAGTGACAAGAAAAGGCCAATGATGCAATTCTGGGAAACACTGACAACTATTGGTGGCAAAGAGGAGAGCAGACTTTAGTGGGCAGCAGATTTTGCTATCTTAGATCCCAGAAAGACATATTTTCCTTGAACCAGGAATGGTGAGAGTTGAGTCATAAATCTGGCTTTGTAGTACTAACTTGGGCAGGTTTGTTCAACCTCCTTGAAGTTCGTTTTCAATTAACAGGGAATTGCATATAATTGGAAGAATTTTGCTCTTGATCAAAATAAACAGAAATTGTTTGAAATATGGGTGTTAGGGATATGATTGAATGACTTATTGGAATTATATTTAACAACTTATGTAGCATGAGTATGGTATTCATAAACTAGAAATGCTTAAATATTGCATTGCCCTGTGAATAATGTGACTGTATGCCTGACTGTGTGTGTGAGGAGGGGGTGGGGGAAGATGACAAAAACAAAGCATAATCATGACTTGCAAGTTATGATCATATGCAATTAATTACCCTTATTTTTTAAAATATATATCAAAAGTAGATTTACCTTTGAGGAATGTTCCTGATTATGAGTATTGCATATGCTTATAAAGCCAAGTCTTTATCTCTTAGAATTTGCCCCATATTATATCATATATATGTATCATATGCATCTGTTTATGTATAATGTAGTGGTATAGTCAGACCATAACAAAATAAATTAATGAACAAGAAATATATTATCAATTTCTGGTATGAAGTAAATATGTAAGACATTGAACTGAGAATAACTGAGAGTTACTTTAGCCCAGCCACTTTAGAAAAAATGGTCAGGGAAGCACTCTTCTCTAAGAGGTTCAAGTGCACACTACCCGCCTTCTTTTACTCAGCTTGCTGACTCACCATTGACTTGCTCTGATTTTATGCTAAACATCTGCCTACAGAGCCACTGCTCGCTTTGTGTCATCTCTGGGCTCCCGCTCACTGGCTCACCCACCCTAGAGCAAAGCTACTGGCTCTGCCTGTAGACTTGAAAATCGCCATTTATTGAAAGCCTGCCATATAACCAGAAAAACCTAAGATAATATGAATAATAGACTTTTTTGTTGTTGTTAATCCTCACCCGAGGATATATTTCCATTGCTTTTTAGAGAGTGGAAGGAAGGGAAAGAAACAGAGGGAGGGAAACATGGATGTGAGAGAGACACATTGATTGGTTGCCTCCCACATATGCCCTGACCTGGGGGACCTGGGACCGGGGATTGAGCCTGCAACCGAGGTATGAGGTACGTGCCCTTGACCGGAATCAAACCAGGGACCCTTCAGTCCGAGGGCTGATGCTCTATCCATTAAGCCAAACTGGCTAGGGCAAGAGTAGACTCTTGAGGAAATAGATTATTTAAGGAACAGAAAAGAACTTATAAATATTAAAATCCTCAGCAATATCTGAGACACTATTGTATCCATAAAATAAAAATCAGCATAAACTTTACAAAATGAGAAAGAGTACAGAATGCTTTTTTTTTAAAAAGGGGTAATGCAACTAAAAATTTAAGGAATGTAAACTGTACAAGAACAGTCTAAAGGGGAGGCAAGTCCTCCAGATTAGAATAGGAGGTGAAATGGATTTTAAGTAATATATGGATTGAATAAGGAGCTAGGGGAAACACAGTGACTTACACAGAAGGAATACATTTCTTCATCCTCCAAAATAATGACAATTGGAAACTTCAGGGTGTACATTTCACAGTGTACAAGGAAGCATGCTTTAATTATGAAGCAACCTAAGATGTGACATGACTGAACAGTTGCAGAGTATTAGAAAGGTAAGTCATTTGAACATTGGCACATGGATCAAGGAAATCTAATTATAGTTTGCTACTCAGTGAACAGTATTTAAATAATCGTAATGTAAATATTGGTTTTCAGTTTTTAAAGTCAAACCTTAGACAAAGTAAGGAAGACTTAAGATTATAGAATAGAATGCAAATGTTACCAACCTTGACAATGTACAGAGTTACAGGTTGGAAGGCTGAAGGGGAAAGAAATATAAATAGAATGGTAGTGATTCTGTTGTCTTCATAAAATAGAATTTGGAGAGTCAGGCAGTAGGTTAGAGAATAAGACAGATTATTAAAGTGACCAGCATAGCCCTACCTGGTTTTGCTCAGTGGATAGAGTGTCGGCCTGTGGACTGAAGGGTCCTGGGTTCGATTCCAGTCAAGAGCATGTGCCCGGTTGCAGGCTCGATCCCCAGTAGGGGGTGTGCAAAAGGCAGCAGATCAATGATTCTCTCTCATCATTGATATTTCTATCTCTCCCTCTTCCTTCCTCTCTGAAATCAATAAAAATAAATAAAGTGACCACCGTACCCAATAGAGAAGGCAAAAATAGTAATATGACCATGTTGAAGGGGGAGGAGACAGTAGGAACAGCTAGTCAATGGAGAGTCAATAGAAAGTATCTCAGGTCATCAAATCAAGAAATAATAATAAAAGCATATTATTAAGGCCTTGGCCGGGTGGCTCGGTTGGTTGGAGCATCATCCCCTGCATCAAAGTGGTTGTTCAATCCCTGTTCAGGATGCATACAGGAGACAACCAATCAATGTTTTTCTCTCTTCTCTCTCTCAAATCAATTTTTAACAATACAAATATAGCCTCAGGTGAGGATTTAAAAAAATAAAAGCATATTCCTGAGAAAAATGGAGGTAGCTACCAAAATAACTAAAAACAGACCTTTGAAAAGTGTGTGTGTCTAATTTGGGGACTTGAGAGATGAGAAGGTTGGACAGGGATTTATTGGTTGTCATTATGCCCTCCTGTACTATTTTTTATTTTTATAAATTATATGAATATATTGCTTCGATAAAACATTTTTAAAAGAAACAATAAATATTTGAATCATTGGCATGAATCAAAATATTTTTTTCATATAAATTTTAGAATCATCTTAAGTCATATAAAGAATTCTTTGGTTATTACAGTATACAATATTTCAGAAGTAATTTGGAGGGAATTACAACTTTTACAATATTGAACATTACCATCTAACATCTATTTATTTATATCTTCTGTTATGTCCTTATGAAAAATTTTAGTTTCTCCCACAATATACATTTCTTATTACTTTTTTCCTGGATATTTTATTTCCACTCTTGTGTAGTATCCTTTTTTTTATTATTATTACATAAGCTCTATATACCAGGAAAAACAGTTATCACCATTTACCATCTGAGTACAATGAACTCTTTATTTTTCTCTGGTCTAGTGATTTCCTTTATTTCTACACAATCTGTTTTCTTCTAGTTACTATTATATATGCACCTAATGTCAGCATTGTCCACTTAGAAACTATATCACATAAATATTGGCACATAAATATCATAAAAGATGAAAGAATACTGTGCCACACATTTCTTTTTTTGTTGTTAATCCTCACCTGAGGATATTTTTTCCTTTTTTTTTTCTTTTATAGAGAGAGAGTGGGAGGGAGGGACAGAGGGGGAGTGGAGAGGAAAGAGAGAGCTTGACACATCAACTGGTCACCTCCCTGGAGCACATACCTAACCAGGGCTGGGTGCTTGGGCAGACACTCTAACCACTGAACACACTGGCCAGGGCATCATACATTCTTTTTGCAAACAGATAGCTTACTTGGGTAGGTTCCTGTTACAAACAATTGTGTGATGAGGTTCCTTTTGAATAAGAACCATCTTTTCTTTTTATTCTTATAAATATATTGTTTAGTCACTGATTCATAAGTTTGAGAAAATTTAGGATATTGATATCTGAAAATTCAACTCTTTTTTTTTCCTTTTTTTTTCCTTGGGAGGAGATGGGGAGGAGATATGAAGATTCATACTCTTGAGATCTTACTTATGTGATCCATTTCACCAGCATCACTGTATTTTAGTTTAATGATATCTGTTCACCATTCCTCCATTGTCTTACTTAGTCTTTTCCAGAATTAATACTTGATGAATAATATAATAATTTTTAGGGTGATAAAATAGCAAATGTTTCAACAAAAAGAAAAATTAAGACTGCTAAAATCCTATAACATATCTTAGACTTGTAAAAGGGTCCAATGGGTCCATATGGTAATTGTATATCCTATTTTACCCTATTCGTTAAAAAGTAAGTACATTTTATTTTTGATATTTTAAAGACCCGTGAGAAAGAATAAAATAATGAAATAGTTATATAGAACTGTTGAAAAAAGAAACTCAAAACTAAAATTGGGTCCAGTGGATCCCAATGTTATGCCAAGGGTTGGCCAGCAGGTGGAGCTACATGACTGGAAGAAGCATGAAAGGTTTGCTTCCATGTGAAAGTACTTTAAAAATGAGGAAAACACTTTATATTTGAAGTGCATACCATAGAGGTCAAAGGAAGATAAGAAAAGCTTTAAAAGAAAAAATTCCTGAAGTTAAGAAAGAACAATAAAGGTCTCTTAAATATTTTAAGAAAAAGTGAAAATGGGAAGGAGATTATTGTACCTTGCCAATAGAAGCAAAAACATGTTATCTTTTATTTAAAACTCACTATGTAAATTCAGAGAACTTAAATTTTAGCACAGTATTTAAATGTATTTTCTACTAAAATGGCAAAAAAATACTTTGATTCTTTTTAATGTATTTGTTTCTTTTAGGCTATCATGATTAAAAGTTTCTCCCATAGACCGAATTTAAATACTGGTTTTAATGTCAAACTTTTTACAACTTCATCCATCCTACATAGTAATTATTTGCTAGAAATATAGTTTTCTGTCTTAAAAATGCTCTAAAACTTTAAAAGGTAACTTTTACACATCACATACATACATACAGACATAGGAAAAAAATTCATTTACTCAGTAATGACACAAAAAGTAACATGATTCTACATTATTAGTCATTTTAAAGAATGCAGATTATTCTAGAAATAATTTTTTTATCCTGCATTCTCTGTCTTTATCTTCTTGAAATATTTTTCTTTAATATAAGATATTATAAAAAGAAATGTACTGGATCGTACTAGGTGTCTTTAAAATATCATGTGTACATGCAACAATTATTTTTGTAATAAAAATCTTAATAAGAAGATATAATACTTTAAAAGGCAGCATTTAAGGAGATTTGTCCTCCAAACAGTAGTTCATCGTAAATAATCAATGATAAGATTTTTGATAATCCTATTTTTATTTTTTTTAATCCTCACCTGAGATTATTTTTTCCATTGCTTTGAAGAGAGAGAGAGAGAGAAACATTGATGTGAGAGAGACACATCGATTGGTTGCCTCATGTACACACCCCGACCAGGGGCGGAGAGTGAACCTGCAACCCAGGTATGTGCCCTTGACCGGGCATCGAACCCAAAACCCTTTAGTGCATGGCCCAACACTCTAACCACTTAGCAACACTGCCAGGGTGCTAACATTTTAAATTTTAATTTTGAAGTACTTCAAACATGCTGGTGAAAATGGAGAATATAACAAAAATCTTTGTACCTATAATCCATGTTTAACAAATGGTAACATTTTACCATGTTTCTTTAGATCTTCTTTTTCCTTAAGATATAAAATGATGTAATATAATTGAATCCCTATTTTAGAAATCTGCCATTTTTTTACAATTCTTTTTCCCATTATGATTTTCAAGATTTATCCATGCTGACACATGCAGATTCCTTTATTCATTTTAATTTATAGATGATATTCCTCTGATCCACTCGGAATCAATTCCCTGCCAACCCCCCTAATGCTGCTGCTGTTACTTGTTTTGTCTTTTTACATACATGTTAATATATTGTACCTTATGTTCTGGACTTTACATTTTTCACAAAACTTCCTTATGTTTAAAATATACAATACCAAGATTTATTTTTCACCCCTTCTCAACTTACGGAAAATGAAAAGAAAATTATATTGGGGGACAAGTTTTTCCTAAGAATCTTTTTTTTTTTTAATACTTTTTTTTAATATATTTTATTGATCCTTTACAGAGAGGAAGGGAGAGAGATAGAGAGCTAGAAACATCGATGAGAGAGAAACATCGATCAGCTGCCTCCTGCACATCTCCCACTGGGGATGTGCCCGCAACCCAGGTACATGCCCCTGACCGGAATCGAACCCAGGACCTTTCAGTCCGCAGGCCGACGCTCTATCCACCAAGCCAAACCGGTTTTGGCTCCTAAGAATCTTTAATGTCATAATGCAGCAGTGAGGTTGATAGAGAACATTTTGATGAATTCCAGACATATTCCTAACCTTTGATATGTCCCAAGGTTTATAAATAGTCCGTTTAGGAGAAATATAAATTAGCTTGACCCTGGTTGCTTTACCTCAGTACTTCATATATAATACAATGTAATAGAATTCATTAATGTAACATAAATATTTCCCTTTTAAAATGTTTGTTTTCTCTCATTCTTTTTAGGACTCTGAAGTAATTTTGTTCTAGACCAACTTTCTTTTTATCCTTTAATTTAGCAAATCATTAGGTGTTTTAAGGACACTGTATATTACTCTCTTATTTCTCTTCCTTTTTTAGGTCTGCAATATTTTTTTTTTTTAATTAGTTAACGTATTACAAATGTGTCCTCATCCCCCCCATTATCCCCCAACCTCCCCCCTCTCCCCCCTGTCCTGCACACTCATGCTCCCATCCCCCTGTTGTCCATGTCCATTGGTTTGGCTTATACACATGTATACAAGTCCTTCGGTTGATCTCTTCCCCTTACCCCCGCCCTCCCCTACTTTCCTTCTGGGGATTGATAGCCTGATCGCTGTTTCTCAGTCTTTGGGTCTGTCCCTTTTCATCAGTCTATGTTGTTCTCTATAATCCACAAATGAGTGAGATCATGTGGTATTTATCTTTCTCTGTAGGTCTGCAATATTTTGATAGCATTTTAATTAAGATTTATTGATTCATTTTATGTGCTTAGCACTTTGTATTATTGTGGATATTAATGTAAATAATTATTGCCCCACATTGAGGTTAAAATTTAATTGAGAAATAATTTGCTCATTAGATCACACTAAAGTGCTAATGGTGTGAAGTGAGGTTTGGAGTGGATCATAAAGGATGCTGATGATTGGACTATTGAAAGTAGAAAAGGGAGGATCTTTATGAACAAGAACTCAGATGTTAATACAAGATTGATGACGAATGAAAAGTTTAACCACTTTATAGCTGAGGGTGTACATTTGGGATAATGGGAAATTAAGTAGAATAGAAGGAGTTGGTCATGAGGAGTCCAGACAGTTTAGAACTGATGGAGTAGGCAGTGAGATGCCCACATCAATTTCATGTAAGTTAGAGGATACACTTGGTATGTCAGGAGGCCGAGTGGATCAGATCAAGGAGAGGGAGAGCAATTAGAAGGGTTTTATCAGAATTTGGAAAATTCAACTTAGATGGCGCCTTCAAAGAGTGCATATGCCCCCTGACCCAGTAATTACATTTCTAAAACTTTTAGGAAAATATCCCAAATATTTCTGAATGACAGAGAACTAGGTCGTGGCAACATTTTGAAGTAACTTTTCTTTCATGTGTTCCTGCTTCCTGGTACCTTTTTCCTCCAAATTCCAGTGAGTCCAGGGGCAGTGAATTTTCCTGGTGTCTGAAACAGCAGTGGGGTTCCCCTAAGTGGAAAGCGCTGGGAGCCTGGGTGTAGGCACAAGTTTCTAGAGATCTCTAGAGGGTTTGTAAATGAGCTGGGGTTTATGAATTTTCAGAAGTTATATGTATGATTTCAGATTATATGCATTTTCTAGGCAGAGTTTCAGATTCTGAAAGAAGTCTGTGACCCCACCCAAATCAATAACTTTGCTTCCTATAAGTTTCAGTCTTATCTCTTCAGAGACTCCCAGAACCAAATAGAAGGAAGATACGTGATCATATTGTGGCACACCATATGAAAGTGCCAATATTTAATTTAGCAGCTATTGAAATCTATCTACACTAATAATCTACACTAATAAAAGAGAAAAATGGTAATTGGCGTACAGTGCTACCCTTTTCATTGGCTAATCAGGGCTATATGCAAATTAACTGCCAACTGAGATGGCAGTTAACTGCCAACAAAGATGGCGGCTAATTTGCATATGTAGGCACAATGCAGGGAGGCGAAAGGGAAAGCAGGAAGAAGCCCCCTGCCACTGACAGTGATCGGAAACCCAGGGGGGAGCTAAGAGGTGGGGGGCAGGGCAAAGACGGCCCTGGGGCCGCCTTTGCCCTGCCCCCCAGCCATGATCGGAGAATCAGGTGCCTTTGCTGCCCTGGCCAGTGATAGCAGGAAGTAGGGATGGAGCCAGCGATGGGAGCTGGGCATGGTCGAAGCTGGCAGTCCCGGGAGCTAGGGGTCCCTTGCCTGGGCCTAAAGCGGAGCCCACAATCGTGGGGCCACTGCAGCTGCGGCTCCTCGCTGCCTGAGCCGGACGCCTCAGCCAGAGGCGTCATGCAGGGGCAGGGGCGGAGCTCGCACGATCGTGGCACCCCCCGCTGCCACTGCGGGTCCCCGCTGCCCGGGCCGGACGCCTAGGCCAGAGGCGTTAGGCCTGGGCAGGGGCGGAGCCTGCAACCGCGGGGAGCTGGGGGTCCCCTGCCCAGGCCTGACACCTCTGCCGGAGGCCTCAGGCCTGGTCAAGGGGCCGATCCGGTGATTGATGATCGGAGGGTGATGAGGGTCAACTCCTCTGGCCGAGGCATCAGGCCTGGGCGGGGGGCGGAGCCGGGGATTGGAGGGATATGATGGTCCCCTTGCCCAGGCCTGAAGCCTGGGTCAGAGGCATCAGGCTTGGGCGGGGGGTTGAGCAAGCGATCAGAGAGAGATGGGGGTCCCCTGCCCAGGCATGATTCCTGGGCCAGAGGCCTCAGGCCTGGGCGGGGGTCAGAGCCAGTGATCGGGGGAGATGGGGGTCCCCTGTCCAAGCCTGACACCTCTGGCGGAGGTGTCAGGCCTGGGCAAGGGGCTGATCAGGCGATCGGAGGGTGATGGGGGTCTACGCCTCTGGCCGAGGCATCAGGCCTGGGCAAGGGGCAGAGCCAGCAATCGGAGGGGTCTGGGGGTTCCCTGCCCAGGCCTGATGCCTGGGCCAGAGGCATCAGGCCTGGGCTGGGGGCAGAACCAGTGATGGGGGGAAATGAGGGTCCCCTGCCCAGGCCTGACACCTCTGTCAGAGGCGTCAGGCCTGGGCAAGGGGCCGATCCTGCGATTGGAGGGTGATGGGGGTCAATGCCTGAGGGCTCCCAGTATGTGAGAGGGGGCAGGCTTGGCTGAGGGACACTCCCCCCCACACACACCCAATGCATGAATTTCGTGCACCAGGCCCCTAGTATATATATAAAAGGCTAATATGCTAAGTGTCTAACTGTCCGACCAGTTGCTATAATGCACACTGACCACCAGGGGGGCAGATGCTCAACGCAGGAGCTGCGGTGATGTGCACTGGCCATTTACAGAGAAATGGCACAACAGACCTGGCGCCCACAAAACAACACTCGGCTTCTCCCAAGTGGGACAGAGGCCCTGCCACCACCCCAGAGCAACAGCCACCAAATCGCAGCTGATGCTGCCGAGACCCCATGGTGCAAAATGCGGCCCACAGCCTAGCCCAGCCTGAAAACGGTGACTTTGGGTGCCAGGTAATGACGTCACGTAGCAATGCCCAGCTCCCTTTCTCTAGTGACTAGCCTTCTTGGAGTTTCTTCAGTCCAGGAACACCACTTTCTTTAAAGCCAGGTGCAAACATTTCATACTTTAACCAAATCTCTGTGAAGTGTTTTCCCATGCCTCATCTCATTTGATCCCCACAGAAGTCCTGGAGCAGGTAGATGGGAGACTCGGTGGAATCCTATTTTCTTTTCATTTTCTGGAAAACGGATTTAGAAAGCTTATAAACTTGACCCGACTGAAAAGAAGTAAGAAATGGTGGACCTTGAAAATGACTTCAGGTTTTCTCACTGCTCAAATAGTTAAACACTACTGCAGTTAAATATTTTACCCTTTGTTCTCCCTGTGTGATCTACAATAATAATCTGCTTTGTGTTGATATTTACTGCTGTGTTGCTGACAATTACCTGAAAGAGAAGTTGGGCTGCTTCACTGGGGTGGAAAAATCTTAGCTAAATCAGAAAGCAGGTCTAATTAAGCAAGTTTATTCTATATAAGAGGCTAAGTTGATTTGCGCATGTGCAATACATATAAAGCTCTTGCTGGCGCCAATCGCACACATGTGTTTCAATCTGTCATTGTTGATTGTGAATTTGGTTGACACTTCTATTACAGAGAAAGGGCAAATAGCGATATTAAAATATTTCTTCTAATTAATTTCCTTTCAGTGTGCACAAACTTGTGCGCTGGGCCACTAGTAGAAAAATATCAGTTTTATGATCTAACCTGATATGTCTTTAAATAACTTTGTTTGCACTTCTTAGCCCTTTGCGGTCGTTTGTCTACTCTCAGCCACCAAAGCTTTTTTACCGTTCCGGTCGTATGTCTGCTCTCAGCCATCACAGCAAGGAACCGTATGAATCTTAACTCTATTCATTCATGTATCAGTTCATAATTTCTCTGAAAGCTCTTGTGTCTAAGCGACCTTGTCACGAACCAAAACATTGCCCTGACAAATCGGAGATATCGAAACTCAATATAAACAAACGCGGTCGTTCCACACTCGCCATGCAAAACACCGTGGCGAGCCAGTCGCCTTTTGAGAGTGAAGAAATCGACAAGCTTCGGAGATACTTCGCAGAATTTCAAATAAAGCTTTACAAATTATGTTTAACTGTTATTAGGCATTCTCGCTTGTTAAGATATTTCAAAATAATACTCCAAAATGGCAAAAAGAAAGTTACTGAAAGAAGTGTACTGTGAATCTGAAAGTAACGATGAAGAGTTTTATTTTGGCACCTTGAATACTGACTCTGACGTAGAAAGTGATAACGTTTGTAGTGATTCTACTAGTAGTGACATAGTTCCAAAAAAGAATTAATAAGTCTTGTTTATCCTTCATAATCTTGCATGTTATGTATCACTGCTCTTTCAATGGAAATTAATTCCGACCAGTACGACACCCATGTCCAAATTTAATACGACCGCAAAGGGTTAAATGTGAAAGTATTCAGTTTAGGAGTATAGGAGATATAGTTAAGCACTATATGTTCAATTTTGTGTTTAAATATATTTATTTCAGTAAGGTAATTGAGTTCTAATTATATTTCCTCAGTTTCTACATTCCATAAACTTAATGTCTTTAGCTATAGATTTTCTCAGTTTGTGCAGTATTAGCAGTATTTCTCTTGTGGTAAAATAAGGACAGGGAAATGATAGAAAGAGAAATAAAAGATAGGGGGAACAAAAAGATATATGGTATAGGAAAAGAATGGCAAATAGGTTCAAAGTGTTTACTAAATTCGATTGTTGGTTAGGCTGTGCCTGGGGCTTTTTGATAGGCAGTTCTTAGGCTGTTTGACTCAGGCACAAAGCACCAGGATGGCTCTGCCTAGTCTGTTGTTTCTGCCATGAGCACTGGGGGGCTGAGCAGTGGGAGGCTGAGCACTTGAGGGTCTGAGTGTTGGGACTCAAATTGCTGTGCCATTAATTACACACATTTAGTCAGAATTTCTTTGTTAGCTGGAATATTACACTTCTTCAAAATGATGTATTATCTGACTGTTATAAGTGTAGTTTGGCAATTGAAAACCAAATTTAACTATAAGCTATTTCTTGGAGGAATTCTGATTACCTGTAATAATACAATTTAGCTCAACGTTAATGTCTTCCTTTCTTTTTTTTATTTTCTCAATTTTCACCATCCTTTAATTTTTATCTAAGCAAGAAATGAAAAGAAAAAGAAAAAATATAATTGAAATGAAGAAACATTTTAAACCTAACCTTTTTTTTTTTTTCTCTTGCAGGTTGCTTTCTGATTCTAAACAGCTTGACATTTTAAGGAAAGCAAGATCTTATATAAAACAGGAAAATTATGATGAAGCAGTAAGTATGCAGGCCTTCTATATATATATAAAAGCCTGAATGACCAAAAGACCAGTCGCTATGATGCACACTGACCACCAGGGGGCACATGCTCAATGTGGGAGCTGCCCCCTTATAGTCAGTGTGCTCCCACAGCGGGAGCACCACTCAGCTGACCAATGGGCACCAAATGCCGGGCTCAGGGCTGGCAAGTGCAGCTGCAGCAGCACAAGCCTTTCCTGCCTCTGCAGCAGCGCTACTGAGCAGGAGTGGTGTAGCGCCTGGCCCGGCCCGGGCTCGGGCTCGGGCTCCTCCCCGGCCATCTGCCGCTTCACGCACTACTACATCCCTCAGGGGATGTTGAAACTGGCAGTCCAATATCCCCTGAAGGGTCCCAGATTGCAAGAGGGCTCAGGCCAGGATGAGGGACCCCACCGGTGCATGAATTCGTGTACTGGGCCTCTAGTGTATATATAAATAGCTAATCACCATTTTGGGTGTGGAGAAGGGCACAATGTGGCAATGGAGAGCAAGGTGGGCAGGCCAGGGAGCTTTCCTGAACCCTCAAGGAAGGGCTGGCTTTCTTAAGTAGCAGCTTTAGCCCTGGACATACTTCTCTTATTGCAGATGGAGTTATGGGTAGATGTTTTGGGGTTAGCATTGGAAATGAACAGTTGCTATTTTCTATAATGAAAACGTATAATCCAAGTTTCTGTCACCTTACTTATGCATAGCATTTTAGAATGTCATATATTTGTACATTTAGAATTATCAACACATTATCAGAAGTCTACTGATTCATATAGAAGCTCTGACTTCTCCCAGCTCCTACCACACTATGCTTTTCATTAATTTTCTCTTTGTTAAATGGTCATATAGTTTTAAAGTAGGAAAGAATTCTATTTTCAGTTTCTAAAGTTGCCTATGTAATACCATGCATATCTAGTGCTTATTTTTCTCCTCTGAAATATTCATCTTATTTTAATGATGTTTTATGACTGATTTTGGTCATCTAATATGAGAAAATAAAAAATAATATGCAAGTGGGCATGTTCATTATTTGGGACCTATATTAGAGAGCCTTTATTTCTTTAATCTGTCACCTAAAAATAATTTCTACAAAATGAAACATTTTAAATCTCTACAGGTGCACTTTCTTATCAATGTTTAAAAATTCATTTTATTCAAGAATTTTTCTTGTACTTTGCAAGAAGATCCTTGAACAATTAAAATCTATTTTTGATTGTCTATAGTTACTCTGATTTTAGTAATTTTTCTTCCTTTGAAACTTAGGTTTTATATTCATCCTATGTGGCAAGTTACATTTTTCTCTCTCCCTAGGTCTTCCTTTGCATGGAGCTGATTCATCTCTCATTGGAAGGATTGACCTATTATCACACTTACGACAGATTCTTTTTGGGCATCAATGTTCTGCTTGGTTTTGTGGGATGGGCATCTTATGCTTCTTTGTTGATTATCAAATCTCATTCCAGCCTTACCAGAGGTGTTAGTAAAGAAGTTAAGGTATGTTTAGAAAATATCATGACAATTTAGATGTTGGTGTAAAATCACAAAGACTGAACAAAGAAACTGAATAAATGCAACTATAATGAGTTCATACATTGTGCAAGTTGTACTAAGCTAACTCTTGTCTTTTATTTATTTTTTAAATATATTTTAATTGATTTCAAAGAGGAAGGGAGAGGGAGAGAGAGATAGAAACGTCAATGATGAGAGAGAATCATTGACCGGCTGCCTCTTTCATGTGCCCACACTGGGGATTGAGTTGACAAACTGGGCATTTTGTTAAGCTCTTTACACAATCTTATTTAAGCATTACCAACCTTGATAAGTAGATATGGAATTATTGTTTCCATTTTATAGATGGAGTGAAATTAAGTCTCGGAAAAGTTTTGTACTTTGCTCATACTCATAGTCATACAGTGAGCAAGTGATAACACCCATGGGCCATCCATGGTGACTTTACATTGAGGAACTCCTTGTTTGGCAGGTGGTTGGAATGAAGAAATGACTGAATGAACCCACTGTGGATGGGCAATGGAGAGAGAAGCGTGAACAGCATGTCAAGTTGGAATTTGAATAGATAGGAGCATTGTTCCAAATAAAGATTAGGTCCCACAGTTTATTGTGGATTAAATGGGCTTTTATGAGCTAGTCACAGAACTCAGTCAGCATTTATTAAATTATTAGTAAGGAGAAATATGTCTGAGTTCTGAGCGACTTATTTGCAAACAAACATTAGGAACATAGTCACTTTTAAATTGAGAATTCCTTATTGCACCCATTCCATGCTATCCAGCTTTTTCTTCTGTACTGGGCTTCTCCAAGGACAGAAAAATGCATTTCTTAGATTAATCATCTAGTTGTGGAACCATTGAAAGAAATACATTTTCTTCACTTTATAAAATCTCTTTAAAAACTATCAATCAGTTAGCATGAGTTTGGAAGTATTTCAATGTTTTGTTTGATTTTCAGAAACCAAGTCATCTCCTGCTGTGTAGTTTTGTGACTATTGGCATTTTAATGGCATTTTTTCTGCTGATTCAAGCCTGTCCCTGGACTTATTATGTGTATTGCTTGTTGCCAGTGCCTATATGGTATGCGGTTCTAAGAGAGTAAGTAACATATCTTGCTGTCTTGTTTTTCACTTCACTGTCAGATAAATCTGTATTTAAAATGCATTAGATTTCTGTAGCATAGTCATCAACCATATTTATAATACTCTCAAATCTCCAAACCCTCTCACTTCATTTATGACAGCATAAATGTTGCGTATAAGTATCCTTTTTGTTTTACCTTTTAAAAAAATTAATTTTAGAGAGGAAGGGAGGAGAGAGAAATATCGTGTTGTTGTTCCACTTATTTATACATTCGTTGGTTGATTCTTTTATGTGCTCTGATCAGGGATTGAACCTACAACCTTGGCGTGTTGGGACAATGTTCCAACCAACTGAGCTACCTGGCTAGGGCTTCCTTCCTTCCTTCCTTCCTTCCTTCCTTCCTTCCTTCCTTCCTTCCTTCCTTCCTTCCTTCCTTCCTCCCTCCCTCCCTCCCTCCCTCCCTCCCTCCCTCCCTCCCTCCCTCCCTCCCTCCCTTCCTTCCTTCCTTCCTTCCTTCCTTCCTTTTCTTTCTTTTTACTTCATCTTTATTGCCTTAGGGAAGCATTGTCCTTGTTGCCTTCTTTGTGTATCTTTTATGAAAAAAATATGGAGTAAAAATAAAATGACTGTACTATGTTGACTGTGCTATGCCTGGAGTAACCCATACTTTGAACTTGGCTTGTATATCTCAATTTCTAGTGTCTCTTCATGTTTCATAAAAAAAATTTGCACTTTTTCCCATGCATTTTGCCCTTCCTTTCTTAGCTATCAAGTAAACCTGGATCAATGAAACTTTGTAGTTAAATAAAATCTATTAAAGTGTGCATACAAGATTAGTGGATATTATTCACATATGCTGTGGCTCTAAAATGCCTCCTCACAAGTTGCACTTAAATGGGTTCTTACATTGTAGAAAACATCAGAGCTCAGGCAAGTTTCAAGTCCTTTAAAATAAAACCACTAATACATTAGTCTGGTTTATGTTCACAGGCCTCAGAGTTTGTTGACATCTATATATGCACAATAACCTAGAATTTAAACTTAGTATCAGGCATCTAAGCATCCTGAGAGCAAATTAGACCCCACAAGCCGAGCAGGGAATGAGAGCCCAGAATAAGAGTATTTTCAGGGTTAGCCAGCATGTCTGTCCTGACACAATGTGTATTCTTGTTCTAATTTTTGTTAACTCCAGCTTTGACCACCTCTTCCATCCTTTAAAAACATTTAGTATTAAAAATATTAAAATGTTGAAAATATAAAAATTAGCCCTGGCCAGTGTGGCTCAGTTGGTTGGAGTTAGTCCTGTGCACTGAAGGGTCTCGGGTTTGTTTCCCATATGGGCACATACCCAGGATGAGCATTTTATCCCCAGTCGGAGGCATGTACAGGGGGCAACCAATGGATGTTTCTCTCTCCCTCTCCCTTTCTCTATCTTAAGTCAATAGTCAATAAAAATTAAGTTTAAAATGTCAACATTTTAAAATATAAGGCAAAATGACACTGACAAAAGAATATACTGTTACTACTTCATTTGAAAGAAATGTGGTTGCTGGATATACATATGTAACTCAGATTTTTTTTCTAGTGTCATTTACTCTTAAAATTTTTAGAATGAAAGGTTTTAACCTTGCAGAAAATTCTGTTCTACTCCCAAACCCCAAGGGGTTTTGCAAGGGTAAAACCTTTTGTTCTAAAAATTTTTAAAGAGTAAATGATACTAAAAAAAAATCTTCCAGATGATTTTATAAAATCATCTCTTGTCTCTCTGTGCTTATTCACTGTTATGAACAAAAGAAACATTCTTCTTTTGCCTGGTGTTAGCTTTTTTTTCCTACTTGGCATCTTAATAGTTTTGATAACATTATGTAGCCCTTGTTTTAAATCAGCAAAAAGGTCATAAATCAAGTGATACTGACATTTTGTAATTACTTACTTAATCACTACAAATGCTAAAAAAAATTTCCAATAATTAAATATCAAAAAGTACTCAAGTATGTAATACATTTTAAATGGCTATGAAATAATGTTTAATTATAATTACTATATAATTAGTGACATCTTAAAATGGGTTTGGAAAAGGTTATTTAGCTCAGTAAAAAGTACAATTAAGATTTACTCTAACTAGATAAGAAAAACCTACCTTTATTTCATTAAGACAGTTGAGATTTCAAAATAAGATTAACCTTAGTGAATTAAAAATTATTTTCCAGTTTTTATTCACTTGGGTTCATTGTATTTTATTTCTGATATTATATCTGTAATTATATAAACACTAGAGGCCCAGTGCACAAAATCCATGCACTTGAGGGGATGGGGGTCCCCTCAGCCGGGCCTGCACCCTCTCTCAGTCCAGGACCCCTCAGGGGATGTCCACCTGCTGGCTTAGGCCCGATCCCGCTGGGGCCTAACCTGGCAGGCGGACATTCCTCTTGCAATCTGGGATCCCTTGCTCTTTACTACCCACCTGCTCGCTGCTCCTTAGCACTGCCATGGAGGCGGGAGAGGCTCCCGCCACCACCGCTGCGCTCGCCAGCCGTGAACCCGGCTTCTAGCTGAGAGGCACTCCCCCTGTGGGAGTGCACTGACCAACAGGGGGCAGCTCCTGCATTGAGCGTCTGCCCCCTGGTGGTCAGTGCGCATCATAGCAACCGGTCATTCTGGTCGTTCCACCATAATGGTCGTTTAGGCTTTATAATGGTCGTTTAGGCTTTATAATAGTCTAGAGCAGCCGTGGGCAAACTATGGCACGCGGGCCGGATCCGGCCCGTTTGGCTGTTCTATCCGGCCCGCGGAGCCGAAAGAGCGGAGGGTTCTCTTGCTCTCCCCTCCGCTCCTTCACCAGCAGCAGTGTTAACATGGCAACATCGGGAAACACAGCCGCAGCTCCTTCTTCTGAGTCCAGTTTAAGAACCCATTGTGGCCCTCGAGTCAAAAAGTTTGCCCACCCCTGGTCTAGAGCCATGGTCGGCAAACTGCAGCTTGTAAGCCACATGTGGCTCTTGGCCCCTTCAGTGTGGCTCTTCCATAAAATACCACATGTGGGTGCACACATACAGTGCGATTGAAACTTCGTGGCCCATGCGCAGAAGTTGGTATTTTGTGGAAGAGCCATACTCAAGGGGCCAAAGAGCCACATGTGGCTCACAAGCCGCAGTTTGCCGAGCCGCAGTTTGCCGACCATTGGTCTAGAGGCCCAATGCACAAAATTCGTGCAAGGGGCTCGGCCCTCGCAGCTGCGGCGGCTTGCCTTGGCCCTTGCAGCCCTGGCTTTGTCTGGAAGGTCGTCTGGAAGGACACTCAGAAGGTCGTTCGGCTGTCCAGTCTAATTAGCATTTTATGCTTTTATTATGATAGGTGGGTATGGTTAAACTATGATCAAATAAGACTCATTTATTGTCATCAATATTTTTTAAAACAAGCAATTTTTTGTGATCATTATCAAATTAATCCAGAAATTACAATTTTTACTGAAATACTTCTAGGTTTCAAAAAAAGATTTAGGTCAGTAAAGCCATTGAAACAAATCTATTAGATATTCTCTTCATTTTAAAATAATTTGTGAATTACATATTTCATGATTTATAGCTTTGTACAAAGTTTTTATTTTTTACTAAACATGGCCAAATTTTCAATTCAATATAGATAATCTTTCTATAAAAAATCTTGCTAAACAGATACCAAGTTATTCAAGACCTTGTCACATCACTGTTGACCTTCCCCTCACGTCATTTTGTTGGATACCTGTTAGCACTTGCCTTGGGAATTGAAGTATTAGTAAGTAATTTACCACATTACAGCATAGTCATCTCTTTCACATTTATGTAACTGCTTTAAAATGACCTCACTTTTTATTTCTTCTTTGGAACGTGTTACTAGGTTCTCAGTTTTTTCTACCGCTATATGCTTACTGCTGGACTTACTGTATTTGCGGGTTGGCCATTTACCACTCAGCTGTGGACGCGAGCAAAGGTATACGTACTCTTTTTGACACTGGACCGTTAGTAGTTACTGGGTTTGACATGTGTTTAACTTGGGGAACTGTTCATTTTTAAAGAAAAGGGTGGAACATGTTTCTACATGAAAAGTCTGGTCCTTTTGACTGGAGGATGGAGGTTGCTTTAAGGTTTCAGTGATTGCATAGATTTTCATATCAAAATGAGCCTGTCATATGATGACTGAAATACTCAAGCAGAGGAGCTGTGTCCTTCTCTGAAGTGCTTGCTAGATTGCTTTAGCCCCAAGTATCTGAATGATGGAGCAGCCAAGGAACTGCCCGGAGCAGCGGCTAGAGGATCGCTCTCTAAACTCAGATCACAGCTGTCACCTCCCTCCCAGCCCTGTGCCACCTCCATTCTTTTCTGGAGAAGCATATGTTCATGATGGATTATTTTAAAATATAATTATTCCTAAGTTTCTTCCTTCAACTAGATAGAGAATTACAATGTGCTTCTACAAGAAATATGCTCATTTCCATTTTGATACTTTTTTTTTTTGTAATCCTCACCCGAGGGTATTTTTCCATTGATTTTTTTTTTTTTTTTTTTTTTTTTTTTTTTTTTAGAGAGAGAGAGAGTGGAAGAGAGAGGAAAAGGTATAAATATCAACCTGAGAGAAACACAGGGCCTGGGCCAGGGAGGAGCCTGCAACCTAGGTACATGCTCTTGACCAGATTGGAACCCAGGACCTTTTGGTCCATAGGCTGACGCTCTATCCACTGAGCCAAACCAAATGGCTAAAATGATACTTTTATATATACTGTATATATTTTTATTGATTTCAGAGAGGAAGGGAGAGGGAGAGAGAGATAGATACATCAATGATGAGAGAGAATCATTGATTGGCTGTCTCCTGCACGCCCCCTACTGGGGATCAAGCCCACCGCTCAGGCATGTGCCCTTGACCGGAATGGAACCCGGGACCCTTCAGCCTGCTCTATCCACTGAGCCAAACCAGTGAGGGCCATTTTGCTACTTTTTGATGGAGGTAGTAAGAAGATAGAAATATCTTCTTTCCAGCCTCTAAGAACTAGTAAAATTCCTCAATGGGATTCTTGATCATTTTTGTCATAATCTAATTACAAAGGTGTTTTTGCTCATTTCCCTCCTGGGCTCAATCATTTGATTATGATTGCTGTCCAAATTGCTTACAGATATAATCAATATACAGTATAATGTAAGTTGAAGGAAGCATTTCCCTTGAAATTTCAGGCCCAGGTTAAAGTCCTGTCTGTTTCATTTACTAATCATAGGTTGATACTACTTATACTTTAACATTTCTGAGGTCAGTTTCCTATCTGAAACTCTGTGAATAATATAACCTATCTCCCAGCTTATTATGAAAATTGTGAGATAACTAGAGGTCCCTTGCAGGAGGATTCCTGCAAGAATAGGGCTTTGCTCCCGTCTCTGCGGCTCCTACCCCGCCCTTCTCTGTGGCTCCTACCCTGCCCATCTCTGCGGCTCCTACTCCTACCCCGCCCATCTCTGCAGCTCCTACCCCACCCATCTCCGCTACCTCAGCTCCGTTACTTGGCTTCCTTCTACAGTGTCTTTAGTCTTCGCTCCCAGCCGGTATATGCAAATTAGCCGCCATCTTTGTTGGTGGTTAATTTGAATATCATGCTGATTAGCCAATGGGAGGCATAGCGAAGGTGTGGTCAATTACCATGTTTGTCTATTATTCGATAGGATACTCATATTATACCTATATACTACCTATTGCATAACTGAAACTTTACAGACAGTACCTCCATTACTTTGTAAACAGATATAAGGCTTTGAATTTTCTCTTTGATTCACAGCCATATAGTCTGTGAAATATTGAAGACTCTTTTCTCTACCATATTTGCCTAAAAATAACTTTTTTTAATTTGTTTTAGAGCGTCTCACTGAGTTGGATTTTCTTCTGTTTGCTCCTGGCAGTGTTCCCACTGATGCCTGTTGTAGGACGAAAGCCAGATATCTTTCTAGTGTATGAACAATATTTTTTAACTTATTTTCTTTCCAATACAATTATTTTTCTTAACACTATGAAATATGAACCTAATCTTGATCATAAGTTTAAAATTAGACAAACAAACTAGATGTTAAAATATTAATGACTCTAGGAGTCATTAAAGCTCCCTGGGCTGCCTTTGGGCCTTCACAAGAATGACATTGTACCAAACAGTGATAACTTAAAATACCACTCCCCCCATTTCCATCCCACCCCCAAAAAGTCCAGAAGCTTTCTGTATCTTTGTATACTGGAGAGTCTGGAAAAGCTTTCAATGAAAAAGTCTTCTCTTGCCAAAACAAAAAGGTTTAAAAGCCATTGATGTCATCTCTGTCTTTGCCTGTGAGCATGTCCACACTTTAAGTCTTAAAAAAATTAAATTCCTATTCTAATCTGAATGTACAGATCTCCATGAAAAGAAGATATACTTTGATAACTTTCTCATTTTAATCACTTTGACTGTTAGAAAATTCTATATACCTTTCTGGAATTCTCCATGCTACTATTATATTTATTTTCAATATGTCCTAAATAAATCCATGAAATAATTGGTTACCTTTGCTTTTAACTTTACTTTTAAATTAGTATCAAGTAATCTATTGGCTGTGTGTGTGTGTATTTATGAATGTGCTTGACAAGCTAAATAATCATTATTTTATGCAACATTTCCTCTCTTTTCTAATTATGTAATCATCATTGTTACTTTCTTTAGAACTCTGTATAAATAATATTTTTAGCATTTTAACCTAATCTTTAATAGATGAGAGTATGTCTTTTTTAATTGAGGGAAAGTTAACTAAACAATATTTTTAAGTATGTGTTAATTTTAAAGTATGTGTATCTATTTTGCTACTTTATCTTGATTAAACCAAATGACTCAGACGTTCTCCATACAGTGGTTCTCAACCTATGCGTCGAGAAAAATGAAAATACATCCTGCCTATCAGATATTTACACTACAATTCATATCAGTAGCAAAATTACAGTTATGAGGTAGCAACGAAAATAAGTTTATGGTTGGGGGTCACCACAACATGAGGAACTGTATTAAAGGGTCGCGGCATTAGGAAGGTTGAGAACCACTAGAATGTCTAACATTTTCATATGCTCTGTGTTCAGTCAGCATCTTAAGAAAATTTGAAATTGTGAATTGTGTTTTCAAACAGAATGGGTGCTGGCCTGCTGGTCCTTCTGCTGTCCCTGTTTGTTGTAACATCTCTCATAAAAACAAAAGATAGGTTTGTAAACGACAAGCTATTGTTACATCTATTACAGGTTAGTTACAGATTGTCACACTGTCTTATTACTAATGATATACCAAGAAGTATCTTACAGTTGTGTTTAATTTTGTTGCTCTTAAGATGTCATTATGGTTAAGTTATCCAATACCTACCAGCTAAGAAGAGAGTTTTCTGTGTAAGATATCACATGGAAATACATTTTCTAAAAGGTGTGAAATAGCAAAGAGGTCAACAGAAGGCAGCTCAGAGATGCCCGAGAGCAGGTTAAGGAGGCATAAGAGGCATCTGTACTGACCAAAAAGTTGACCTGAAAAGGCCTCCTCTAGACTGAGATTCTTTGTTGTCCTCATTTGAAGTGAAGGCAGCCTCTGAGTATGCCTATATGAAGAACTAGAGGCCCAGTGCATGAAATTCATGCAGGGGGTGGTGTGTGTCCTTCAGCCCAGCCTGCACCCTCTTCAATCTGGGATCCCTCTCACATTCCAGGACTGCTGGCTCCCAACCGCTCGCCTGCCTGATTGCCCCTAACCACTTCTGCCTGCCAGCCTGATCACCCCCTAACCACTGTCCTACCAGCCTGATCAACGCCTAACTGCTCCCCTGCAGGCCTGCTTGTCCCGAACTGCCCTCCCCTGCTGGCCCAGTCACCCTTAACTTCCCTCCCCTGCCAGCCCGATTGCCCCTAACTGCCCTTCCCTGCTGGCCTGGTCCCCCCCAACCGCCCTCCCTTTCAGGCCTGGTTGCTCCTAACTGCCCTTCCCAGCCAGCCATCTTGTGCCAGCCATCTTGTGTCCACATGGGGGCGGCCATCCTGTGTGTTGGAGTGATGGTCAATTTGCTTATTACTCTTTTATTAGATAGGATTATTATATAGGATAGACAATTTAAGGCTTCAGTGGACATCCTAGGAGAAAATAAACTTCACCTTGGTTGGTGGCATTGGTGTGGTATAAAGAACTATGAACTTGATGTTTCAAAATTGAGTTAATTTTCAGTTATGTTGCTTACTGCATGTGTGATTTTCAGTAATAGAACTTTAGTCTGTTTTTAATCTGTAGAGATAATATCTAATAGTGTTGTGAAAATTAGAGATTATAATATTCTGTAAAATGAAGCACTTTTGTAGATAGTGAAAACCATATTTTTTTCCTTTTAAACAATAAAAAAATTAAAATATACATCTAGAACACTGACCAAAAAAACATATGAGTCTACTCAAAAAATGTACTCAGAACAAAGCTGGGATGATGGAAAGTATTTCCAAGAACACTCTGAAATAAAAATATATGCCACCCTTCAAAGATATCATTCTTGAAGAACAACAGAGAACACATAACAAGAGAAGAAACATTTTGTCGAGGCTCCTGTCAACCATTGGAGTGTATCTTTCATTTTAAATAGTACACTGACTGGCTTTTCTCTAAAGCCGTAGCAGATTTGACGGAATTCACCAGTAATATTGAGTACTTCGGCAGAAGTGAATGTTTCTGAATCTTACTCTAGAGGAGCAAAGACTATCACGTGAAAATTCTAACAGACTTTGTTAGAAATTCTTTCTCATCAAAATTTCTCCCTAGATTTAGCATCCATTCATAAGTCTTTCCTAAGAATAAGGTAAATCTGTTACAAAATTCCTCTTTACATTAACTTTACTAATTTGCATCAATTCCTGAACCGTTTGCCATATTTTTCATGGATTCCAAGCTACGTATCTGAAATGAAAAAATGTCTTAGAATTGAAAGGATCCTAGGATTGTGTCATAGCTTCATTGATAACACTTTTGTTGTTCTTCCTTCACTAAAAATATAAGTAACTTAAATATAGATCTAGGATTTGGTGGTGAGGATGCTAATCTGATCTCTAAGAGCATTTACTTTGTCCACAGCCATAAATTAGCTGATAATTTCTTATAGTGGCAATTGGTCCACTAGTTCAGGGGTCAGCAAACATTTCTCTAAAGAGCCAGATTGTAAAGATTTTAGGCTCTAGGGCCATGGAGAGTCTGTTGTAAATTTTCATCTCTACCTCTGCAGTGCAAAGGGAGCTATAGGAAACACGTAAATGAATGGGAATGACTGTGATCCAATAATATAGTATTTCTAAACACAGGCCTCAGGCCTCTAAGCTGTAGTTTACCAACTAGTTTATGTTTATTCCCTGAATAATATTGTCCTCCTTATAGTCCCAGTAACAAGTGAATACTCAGGCCACAAGTACGTGTTGAATGAATAAGTGGATAGGACTATGGGTAAGAGCCAGAGGTGGGAGACATAACCACCTACACTAAACTCTATGCACTTCACCCTCTGCATTTCCATGATTTAGGTGAACTTCAAGGTTAATAATGAACACTTCTAGGTAGAAAGAGTGTGATAATGTATGCCAAAATACTCTTGCAGGTGTAAAATGCCTCATCTCATGCTTGTCAAGGATGACCTTTGCTTAGTGCAAGAGTTCTAACTCAGCCCTGGCCACAAGAAGGTGACCTGGTCCAATTTCGGTAGCAATTTGGCCAGATTCCACTTGTTCAAGCACTTTGTGAAGTGTTCTTATATAAATTAGTCTCTCACCACCTTCTCTTTATTTCCGTGTGTTTTATTTGTTTTCAGATACTGAGCACAGTGCTTTCCATGTGGGCTGTGTATAGCACCCATAATAGCCTACTTAAGAAACAAGGACTTCCTCTTATTAATCAGGTGGTTAGCTGGATAATATTAGGTAAGAGATCAATCAAACTACATGAGGTAACTTTACATCATCATAGTTTAAAATGGTCAATTTGCATCTATATTATTACTAAAAGACATAATTTTGTTGCAGGACAATAATAATAACCAGCTATTATTTTTATCGCTTGCTGGCATTTGACAAAATTCGAACTTTTATGAACATTCATGTATTAACAAGAATTACTTGATAGACTATTTATGACATGATAATAAGGCTGTATATTTATTCATATCTGATAAAAACCTAAGTGCAGCCAGAAGAAAAAAACAGTATCTTTTATGGTTTCCCCCTCCCTTATGAATAATAAGGCATCTTTGACACTCTGAAAACATCAAATATCCTTGTCATCAAAATTTCTCCCTAGATTTAGCATTCATTCATAAGTCTTTCCTGATATAGTCTTTGTCATGATGGCTTCAAAATGATTTTCTAGCTCTAACCCTCCTACTGCATTTACCAAAAGGCTCTCAGCACTCTTAAGAATCCTCCCTTCTTAAAATATGTATCAGGTGATGATAACCTTATTAGAACCACACATCTGAAAAAAAATTAGAAGCTATTTGTCCAAAAGTATTATAAATATAACTTGCATGGTCTTAAATTTTGCATTGACTTGACTTTGAACTCAGTACATATTGACTAGTGATAACAATAGCAGCTAACAGTTATTAAGCACCTACTGTATCCAAGACACTATGCTCAGGGAGTGTTTTACAGGTGAATTGTATTCAAACCTCACCACTTTTTATTTTATCTCTACTTGAAAGATGGAAATTCTGCTCACATGCCCCATGGTTAACAATAAGTGTTTCTGCCAGGGTTCTATCGCAGGTCATCTCTTTCCATACTCTAGAGTATTGAACTCCAGGCATATCACCATCCTAACTAGAGGGATTACAAAGTTATGCACATTTCCATTCCCCTTCTCTTTTTATCTGTCCTCCCATTGAAGTAATTGCTTTCTTATGCTGTGGGGAAAGATTACTTCTCTCATACACAGTGAAGTCCTTTCTCCTCTCTATAATTTCTTTCTATCTATCTATCTATCTGTCTATCTATCTCTCTATCTATCTATTTATTTATTTATTTTTATATTTAAATTCTTTATTAGTTAAGGAATGACAAATGTGTCCTCACCCCCGCCCCCCCCAACCTCTCTATAATTTCTGAAGGAGCACACTACAACTCTCAATGAATATTTTGCAGTGGGAAAACTTGGAGGAGGAGGGGGAGTAAGTGGTCTTTTGCACGAAATGCCTAATTAGGAGAAGAGTTGCTGAATCTTGAATAATATATTTTATTATTTATAGAACATAAGTTATTCATTTAAGGGTTACTATTACAGTGAGTGAAGCTGACTATAAATTGAGAAAATCTGAGCCAAAAGTTGGTTAAAACAAGATATAATTTTAATTAGAAATACAAAATTTCAAACTTCTCACTGAAATGATTAGGGCAAATATAGCCTCATTGTAAAGGTCACACAAACAATAAGGTCATATGTGATTATAGATTATTTATTGCTTCTAAACTCACATGTCATGTGCCTCTTGCTGACACGCCCCTGTGTTTCATTGCAGCCTCCTCCTTCGTGGTGCCCCTGCTGAGTCCCAGGAACCTCTTGGAGCGATTGTTTAGTATACTCGTCTCATCGATGTCAGCCTACCTCCTTCTAAGCACAGGGTACAAAATTTTTTAAATTTTCATTTAGAGTAGCAAGTTTTAAATGTTGGCATTTCTCTAGGAGCATTTAACCTCTTAGAAATGAACAGTGTTGTATAAATCTTGAGGAATAAGTTGTATTTCCTGTAATAAGAACTGTATATGACTTGAACCATAACCTTTAATTTTCTTTTTCTTATTGTTTTCATAGTATTACCTATTGTCTTTCTGTTTATTTCCTGAAGTGGCTAAAATGTTTTATTTTAGTATTAGAAAATTCCGATTGATTATGGAGGTGTTTTAAGTCTCAAACAATGACTGAGAAGAATTTTAGTTTTGATTGCATTTCTTTCATGTACTTTAACTTAGGCTTTGATTTATTCATTCTTCTTTGAATTTAATATTTTATTTTTACTGTTACATATATCACAGTCCAAATAGTCCTTTTGATTCAGAAGACTTTTAGAATATTTTCCCAAAAGTTAAAGAATGCATTTTTATTTAAGATTGAAATTTTTTTACAGAAGAAAGAAATACTAGCAGTCTAATTTGTGGTAGGTCCTGAAGCGTTCTCTTGAACTCAGTGAAAACAGTGACATGTATCTTCCCATCTACTTAGAAGAAAAAAATTCTCCACTTGCTTTTGAGTTTTATTTCATCCGTACTTAAGTCCTTATGAGGATGAGAAATGTGCACATTATAACAAACGTCAAATATAGGCAAATCAAATAACCACCACTCATAGTTTGGCCCAAATATAGGACCTGGTTTCAATTAGACTAAACCTAGGGATTTACCATTGTGATGTCAATGGATTCTTTCCACATTAGATGATTTTGTAAAGGCATTTTGGGTCCAAGACTTGGGTTCATTTTGGGGGAAATTTAGGTTTCCTAGTTCAGAATTAGAGAAATGTTCTCACAGTAGACCCTAACATCCTAAATGACCTAGATCCCAGGAGTTCTTCTATTCCCCATATAGCAGATGATCCACTGGGTGCTAGACTTCCTGTGACCAAGGCCCCCACACCTCCTATCTTTTCATTTCTCTTTGCACAAACAGGTCTGGGCACAGCAATGAAGATGTAATATGTATAATCAGTGTAGACATTTTCACCAGTTACCTAATAAGATCTTCAGATGGGCTTGCTTTCAGACTTAGAACTTTGAACTCTGAAATAAAGCTTGAAGTCTATCAGCATATTCTTACTCAAGAGTGATATAATGAAACCTTAAAAACTCTTCATCTTTTTTCCCTTTATTGGTGAAATTATCTTCTATATATAAAAGCCTAATGTGTTAAGTATCCAACCATTTATTTGACCAGTCGCTATGATGCACACTGACACCAGGGGGAAGACGCTCCGACTGGTAGGTTAGCTTGCTGCTGGGGTCTGGCCGACCAGGACTGGGCGAGATGGGTTGGAGATGCCTTAGAGCCCTCCCACAGTCCCTCCCTGGCCTCTAAAATATTTCTTCTAATTAATTTCCTTTCAATGTGCATGAATCTGTGCACCAAGCTTCCAGTAAAATAAATAATTTAGTTATAATCAGAATCTACCAATGTATAAATGTATATGTGAATTGGAATATGCAGTTTTTTGTCTAGACAAAAATCAGAATATAAAATAATTTCTGTTCTAACCCACCATTTTGGGGTGACACAACTTTCATTAAGAGATTACACCCAGAGGTTGCCTTAGGAAGTAATGTTTGACAGGATCCAGAACTTGTGTATATTCTACGCAGTCACTTCATAATCAATAAGCCCTTTTCTTTTTTGAATCTCCAAGTTCTAAAGCACTAGACAGATTTAAAGGAATGTGTAGTATATTAAAAACTGCAAATAAATCTAAACATAGATCTGGTTTGCTGGATTAGAAGTTAAGAAAGGATAATTAAAGTTGAATTTTGAGTGAAAAGGTACTTCATAATGTAGAGTGAGTTAGCCATGTAGCTAACATTAGGGATAAGCATTATAGTGTTTTAAATCATCAATTTAATACTCATGAAAGATACCAAAACAGATTATCCTAAGTACATTTAATTTATTTTAAGAAAATCTAAAAAGTAAAAACTTACACCTAGTAAGAGTGGCCTTACTAATGAATGTATTAAGAAATATATTTTTTTTAACATCAGAAAGTACATTTACCTTTGCAAAAACATTCCACAGATGTAACCTGAAGCAGCACAGTCTAATAATTTCACTTAGAACATTTTCAGTGTCAAATCAGTTTTGCAAAACAGTCCATATTGTCATCTTTTCACATCACTATTTAAGGCAACCTGGAGGGTTCTCTATGGATATTAGTGAATAGTCAGAATTATAGGATATTTTAAAAAATTCAGTTTATTACTTTAAAGAAAGATAGTAACAGTAATCCTAAATTCTAACTTATAATGCATCCTTGATTTTATGAATAAAGAAGATTTATTTTGTAATCAACATTTAATTATTTTTATGCAAATAGAAGCTATTATAGTATTTGAAAATAATTTCCTTAGTTGGTCAAAATTTCCCTCTGAAATTTGTTTATATGATCCCTTAGCACACTATAAAAGAAAGCTAAATGCCTTTCAGCCCTGTTTGATTTGCAGAGACCTAACTAGCGGATCCAGATTTAGTATGGTTTTGTTATGTGCACTATGATGACATTTTACTGGTGTTTCAGTATATTAATTCAGATATGCAGATTTCATACAAGATATTGATTATCTAAAGAAATGAAGCCCTAGCCAGTTTGGCTCAGTGGATAGAGCATCGGCCCACAGATTGAAGGGTCCTGGGTTCAATTTTGATGAAGAGCATGTACCGCAGTTGCAGGCTCAATCCCCGGCCAGGGGCATATGTGGGAGGCAACCAATTGATGTGTCTCTCTCACATCACTGTTTCTCTCTCTATGTCTCTCCCCAACCCTTGCACTCTCTCTAAAAAAAAAAATTTTTTCAATGGAAAAGTATCCTCAGTTAAGGATTAACAAAAAAAAAAAAGAAAGAAAGAAAGAAAGAGAGAGAGAGAGCAAGAGAGAGAGAAAGTAAGTCCCATAGGAATATTTATTCATCTACATTTTACAAAAGAAAGTAATCATAGTTTATAGTTTTTGTAAGGAAATAAATCGGTAGCATAGGTAGGCCAGAAAGTATGAACTGTTGTTTGTTTGCTTTTTACTTAAGAACAATGCCAATTTATAATAGCACCAACAGCCTTTGAGGGGTCCTATTTCATCATATTCTTCCCAAGATTTGGTATTTTTATTTTAAAATAAGAATATCAAATGCTATTCTAACAGGTCAGAAATGATGTAGCTTTTTATAACTTTCTGTGCTTGTTAAACTAGTGATATTTCCTTATGTGTATGTTATCTCTTCATCCTCAGTCTTCTATACCAAACGATCGTGTGTGCTTCCTCAAACCCAAGTGTTCCTTCTGCCCAGTCTTCAGTGCTTTAGTTTTATGATCTGTGGTAGAATTTAAAGCATATTGTTTATTTTGCTTTCTCATGTTTAGAAAATGGTACCATATGGAAGAAATAGAGTTCAAGAGTTGGAAAAGTTGAAAGAGAAATAAAGGGGTTTTTTGTTTGGGTTGGTTTATTTGATTTTGTTTTGTAATTTCCAGTCAACAAAAGCTTGTGACCTGGGCCTGCAGGGGTGACGAGACTGACACAAAGGTTGTACAAACTATCAGGGAGGGCACATAAGGAAACATGATTAAAACAGTGTGATAAGTATTGTTGTAGAGGTTTGGGGGATTGCAAAGGTCCCAAACTAAGGCCCAAAAGGATTGGAAAAGGCTTCTATCACTGGTTATCTCATGAACACTTCTCCTTTATCCACCTCGTGTTCCAGCCTAGAGATGTACCATGCTCACCTGTGGAGGGCAGGTTGTTTTCTGTTTTTCCCTTCAGTAAACAATGTCACAACAAACATCTTCATATGTGTATTGTAGTGCATGTGTCTGATTATGTTTTCAGGGAATTTCTTGAAGTGATGGATGGTATTTAGAGCAGAGAATCTAAGGAAAAAGAGGCCAGTGCCTCTGACTAAATAGTTTGGGATTGCATGTTTTAAAAATTCTTGTATAACACCAGTGTGCTGCGACACACTGGATGAAAATACTGGGTTAGAACATATGAATATTTTTGAGACTCTTGATACAGTGTTAGATTACCTTCCAAAAAGTGTTTTATTCCTATACAGAGAGGATGCTATTTCTTTTTTCATTACACTCTTGTCAACATTACTTTTTTAAATGTTGGGTAAATATGATAAGTGAATATGGTTTCTCCCTATTATTTTGATTTCCATAACAGTTATCAATCAGATCAAACATACTTTTGTGTACTTATTGGCTCTTTTTTGTTGTTTTTGAGAGTTTTATGTTCCTATATGGCAGCCTTTTTTTTTTTTTTTTTAAATTTGGAACATTTGTCTTGCTCTTTTTCTCTGTATACCAGGTATTAATAATTCAACTTGGAAATTGTCTTTTTACCTTTGTATATTTTCTTTTTGTGTGTGTGTGTATCTGTCATTTACTTTATAATTTATTTTTAAATATCTCTACTATTTTAAACATGTCATGATCTCAAGATTTAATATATTTCAAAAACAGATGGTGTTGGAGTTGATATTTAAATGTTACTTTTCTTTTCTACTTCTTCTGAAAAATTAAAAGTTTTATGATATTGTGCCTTAGAAATATTAAGATTATTTTAATTTTGAAAAAGACTTCTCAATATAAATTTGCATTTTAATTTGTTTAATGTTTTTGTCTTTTCATTTCTACCCTCCCACTTTCACCCCACCCCTACCCACCTCTTAGGTATGAGGCTCTCTTCCCATTAGTGTTGTCATGTTTGATGTTTGTCTGGATACATATGGAACAAGAAACCCTACAACAATCTGGTGTTTCCTGCAAACAGAAGGTAGATTGTCAAAATCATTGTTGCATTTATCTGAGAATATTAAAATACTCTATTCTATAAGGAAGTTACAATGTTATTTCATTAAATCTTTCTACTTAAAATTTTATGCTATTTAAATCATTAGTAATTAAGTTAAACAGTTTGTAAGAAAATTTTTTACGTATAACAGAAAAACATATTATTGTTTTATAGACATTATAGAGGATGAGCTTTTTAAAGAGATTATTTGAGAATCACTGATGTGAAAAACGTTAATATAGGTGAAGGATTGGAGGAGGAGGGATGTTATCCCATTTTCCTCTATCTTTACATCTAATTTTTCTTCTTTCAATTTATTTTATCTAGAAGAATATTTATGTTGTCACAAATCAGTTAATGAATTTGATTGGAAAGGTCATTTATGTTCCCTGCCTTGTTTTTCTCCTTCTAGTAATCCTAATCCAAAATGCTTATTCTGTCACCTTAGTGATTGTGGTCTCAGACCAAATCTTGGACTGTTTATTCCTCACAGTATACAATGAATTTCCTAAAAGCCAATCAGATTTTAAGGACACCTTTATTATCTTTGGTAGAGCGTTAAATTGATGTCTCTTGCCTTCATTTTAGAACTGAGGTAATTATGAGAAATTAGTGATAGAATATTTATAGTTTTACTGAGGTCAGGTAAAATGAATATTGCAGAACAACTCTTTCATAGTTGATCTGTTCTTAACTGGTTCCACTTGAGTTTATAGAGAGGAATTGGTAATTTAGAATAATTAATTTCAATAAAGAAGAAACTTTATTGAAGTATATTAAATAATTACTGTTTAACTTTCAGTCCTGGAATATTAAAATAATACATTTTGATCAAATTTAAGTAAATGGTCAGGCTGTCCTTAATATTAAATATTAAAAACTCTAATAAGCAAATATTAAATATTAAAATTTGTAATATTAAATTTTAAAATGAGGTTTATTGTGTCATTTTTTATGTTCTATTTTTTACCTGAAAGCAGATGTTCCTTTTTCTAGGAAAGAGTACGAAAGCATCCTAAGAACTTATTGGCAATTATATGGAGAGTGAGGGATAGGGAAAGTCTCCCTTTAAACTTACTCATGATTTTTTGGGGAGTGTGAGGAATTAAGAAAAAAAGAAAGAAAGAAAGAAAGAAAGAAAGAATGCATCTATCTTCTTGGAATTGAATGACTTTCTATTTTACCAAAGACAGAAAATATTTTGTTTTTCTTATAAAGAGAAATGATATCTCTACAAATAGAATTAAGAGAAGAACAAAGAAACAGATATTTAATTTTATCATGCTTTTTAATATCATACCATACCTGGGTTCGAGAAGATCAGGACACTGAGAAATCAGGTCTTAGAAAAATAAAGAATTATATAGGGATTTAAAAGTGAAGCATATATATAGGATAAGAAAAAGCTCAATTCTCACTTCTATTACACATATAGCAATACTACAATTCTGTTCAGTACATTATTAGCAACATATTTTATTTTTCTGGCGACTTTATTAAGGTGTAATTAAGCTATAGGAAAAGATTTATTGTTGATTTTTTGTTGTTATTACAAGGTATCTTTCTAGCCGTTGTAACTTAGACTGTCAGTTTTCCTGTAGGGGTAGAAGTAAGGGAACTGTTACTGTGCATTCATGTGTTTCTTATTTCTCCCAGGTCACCAGTATCCATTTCTCCTACAATACTGATATAACCCAGTTTCGACAGCTCTGTCTGGATGACATCCGTAGGGCCTTTTTCCTTGTATCCTTCATTTGGGCTTTTGTTTTCAGTTGCTGCAACCCCCCATTTAATGGAGTAAGAATGTGGAAGGTGTCCCTGCCTGTCACCATTAATGGTATTACCTTGGAGAGCATTTAACCCTCCTCTCAACCATAATTTTCTCATAGTTCACGTTGTTAAGAAATTTTTGAAACTATAAAAAAGCATAAAGGCTGGCATAAATAAATATGTGTGTATATCTACCATCCATATATCAACAGTTAATATTTTGTCACATATGTCACATTTTTTAAAAAAATTAAAACTTTACAGCGAAAGTTAGTCTCAACTCCCAACTCCAATCTAATTTCCTCACATAGAAGAAACTGCATTAT
This sequence comes from Myotis myotis, assembly GCF_014108235.1. NCBI lineage: Eukaryota > Metazoa > Chordata > Mammalia > Chiroptera > Vespertilionidae > Myotis > Myotis myotis. Next base: position 50,401,223 of record NW_023416401.1, read on the forward strand.
GAGTTTAGTTTGCATCTTTTATGTGTATCCTATACTATACTCGTAAAATCTACCTCACAAGGTTTTTGGATCACATCAGAGGAAATGTTGTGTGAAAGTTACTAGAATTCAAAGTTTGAAAGACAGTATGGCAGAATAAAGTCTCACTTTGAGAAGGCTGGCTGACCAGCTTCAAGAAATTCATAGGGAGGTGTTTCCTTTGAACTTACCATGGCGCAGGGCTGGACCTTACAGGTCCAGAAAACAAATGTGCCCATGCTATCCTCTACCTCTTGCTTTCACACTCAATCTTGCCTTCTCCTTTTTTGCAGGTTCCTTCCACTCAGCACAGACAAGTAAAACACTCCTTTCCTTGAATCCTGCATCCCCCTAAATTATAACTTCATTTTGTTTTTTTGTTTATTTTTAAATATATTTTTATTCATTCAGAGAGAAAGAGAGAGGGAGAGATAGAAACATCAATGATGAGAGAGAATCATTGATTGGCTGCCTCCTGCACTCCCCTACTGGGGATTGCGCAGCAACCAGGCATATGCACTTGACCAGAATCAAATCCGGGACCCTTCAGTCCGCAGGCCCACGCTTTATCCACTGAGCCAAACAAACTAGGGCTTCATTTTGTTTTTTCTGTTTACTTCCAAGCTCCTTGAAAGAAAAATCTATAGTTGCTGCTACCATTTCCTCCCCTTTATGTACTATACCCTCAAGCCTGGCACGCAGTGTGTGGCACATTATAGCTCTATGTGTCAGGTGTCTGCTGAAGCTGTCCTCTCAGTGTTGGCAGGGCTTCCTGATGGCACAGTCTAATCTGTTCAGCTTTATATCATCACTCTGTACCATTCAACTCCATGGGCTTCTCTCTTCTTTTCCCTTGACTTCCAGGACATGGTCTCTTCTTAGCTTTTTATATAATCTCTGCTCTCCTTCACTTAAACTTATTCTTCCTTTGTCTGATCTTGAACCATGTGTTTCTCTGGATTCTGTTGTTAGCCTTCTCCTCTTACTGTACCTGAAAAAGGTCATCCTATCCCATAGCTTTGAGCAACACTTCTGTGAACATAACTCAGATCTACTTTTCCAGTCTTGACCTCTCTCCTGACCTCAAAAGCCATATTTCCAACATTCTGCTAGGCATCACCAGATCTATGTCCCAAACTGGCTGACAACTGCCCACCCCTTTCCAAAGTTGCTCTCTAGCAGGCCTCATTACATTTAATGGCATTGCCATACTCTCAACCACTCAAGGCATCAAACTTGTTGTCAGATTTAACTGTTCCTTATCCAGTTCTGAGGTCCCACTGTCTGTCCTCATTCTCCATTTCCACTTCCACTGCGCCGGTTCAGACTTTCCTGTCCCTGACATGGACTTCTGCCTCTAATTATTTCTCTCTCTGATCCGGATAGCACACTGGTACTGGTATTTCTTTATCATTCACCTAAAATGTTTGCTAATTCTTCATTGTCTCCACAATAAAGCCCAAAGATTTTTATTAATATGCCACCAATCTATATTTCCTGCTTCATCTTTCACTGAATAGTCTTTATTTTAATAAACCCTAAGCTTTTTATCACACCTATTTACTGATTTGTGACTCATTTATTTTTCCACTATTTATCTTAAAATTTCTCTCATATACTTCTATATATCAGCTTAATCTTAGTCACCATCTGATCACTTGGAGAGACTTTCATTCATGTTTATAGGCTTAGTGCCTAGCTCTGCTTCTGATAAACACCAGACAATGTTGGTCGGTTAGTTGATTGGTTGAATGGATGGATCCATGGGTACATTTAAGGCTCAAGTCACCATAGAGGAACATCGATGTGAAAGAGATACATTGATCAGCTTCCTTCATATGTACCACAACCAGGGAGCGAATCGCAACCTACGCATGTACCCTGACTGGGAATCGAGCATGTGACCTTCCTGTGCACGAGATGACACTCCAACCAACTGAGCCATACTGTCCAGGGCAATATCTACTTTTTATTTCAGCACTAATACAAATGTAAATTTAAGAAATGTCAAAAATATAGTTGACATTTTCTCATGTCTCATTCTCTACTGAATTATTTTAAAACATGATATTTACTTGTGTAATGGCCACACAGCAAGCATCTATGAATTGAGACAGTATTTTAGCTGAAAATGCCTATCACATGCACTAGGTCTACATTCTCCTTTTGAAAATATCATTAGTGGCCAGCTGTGGGCACAATAATCCTATTTGCGTATGCTAGGGAAGAGGAAAACAGTAACCTTCCCAAGATTACTAGTGACAAGTGGGGGTGACCTCCCAGGCCTCATTGTTCTTAGGACACTGCTTGTTCAATCTTGTTCTTTCCTAAGACATGTTATATTCGTTTACAACAATATATGATCAAGTGTACAAATGAGAAAGCAAATTGCTCTCATAGTAGAAGAGGCATATCTTTTCTAAATGAAAAAGAAATTTATATGAATTCTGTCTTGTTTTGGCATTTCCTTAACTCTTTTTAGGTTTTCTTCTTAGTGACAGCATTTTTTGGAACTGGGAATATAGCTTCTATTAACAGGTAATTTTAAATGAATATATATATATATATATATATATATATATATATATATATATATATACACACACACACACATATATATATATATCCAAAAAGTGATACAATTGTAATTTTTGTAATTGCTTTTTATACTGAAGGATATATTGTGGAGATTGATAAATACCTCATTCATTTTAGTGGCTTCATAATGTTCCTTGTATGGGTTTTTAGTAAGTAGAGATTTTTAGAAAATTCACTTAAACATCCTTTTCAGTAGACATTCTTTTAAAGTTACAGTGTAAATTCTAAAATAATTTTTCTTTATATTGGTTCTTTAGCTTTGATCTTGCCTCTGTCTACTGCTTTCTGACTGTGTTTAGTCCTTTTATGATGGGAGCCCTGATGTTGTGGAAGGTTAGTTTTCTTATTTTCTTAAGATACTAATTAATTAATATGATGAACTCATTGTAACATTAAGATTATATAACATTATGTAACATTAAGGTTATGTATAGTCATTGTGTCAAATTTAAATAGCATGGAAAGAAGATTCTGTCTCAGACACTGCAGAATGGGAAGTGGGGCCCTCTAGCCCTTACTCCAAAATATAACTAATCATTTTGCTTCACTCTTAAACTCACTAAACTTCAAAAAAGTAGAAATTCTGTGTTAGTCCCAGGAAGTGCTATCAAAGGTGATTAAACCTGTGAGGAAGTACAGTACAGATCAAAACTGCTTTACTTCTCAAGATTTAAGGGTCCCCAGATCCATGTTCCCCAGCCTCAAGACTGCCGACCATATTAATCTTTTCCCAAATCCATGACCTAGAATTGATTCATTCATCCAACAAATATGTCATTTACTGCTTACATTCAGTAACATGCCAGGCACCAGCTAGGTGCTAAGGATACCAATATAATTCTCAGCTCATCAGGGGTTCATTCTCTTTGGTGAAATTTAGTTAGTGTACTTTCCCTTTATCTCTAGGGTCATTATGCTTGTCTTATTCTCCCTACCATAGTGCCTGGCACATTTTACATAGTTAGTACAGTCCTCCCTTGGAATCTGAGAGGGTTTGGTTCCAGGACCCCTCACCCACCCTGCAGATACCAAAATCTATGAATGCTTCCATCTCTTATGTAATATGGTGTGGCATTTGCATATACGTAACCTACACACATTCTCTTGATTACTTTAATCATCTCTAGATTATTTATAATAGCTAATATAATGTAAGTGCTATATAATTTGTTATTACAATGTTTTGTTTAGTGAATAATGGCAGAAAAAAGTCTATGCATTTTCAGTACAGTGCAACCGTTATTAGGCCTAACTACATCTATATCCTATCTAATAAAAGAGAAACATGGTAATTAGCCATATGTCCGCTACCCTTCCCATTGGCTAATCAGGGCGATATGCAAATTAACTGCCAGCCAAGATGGCGGCCGGCAGCCAGGCAGCTTGAAGCGAACATGAGGCTTGCTTGCTTCAGTGACGGAGGACTCCAACGTTCCCCACCTGCCTTGCCGGCCTCTGAGCTTGCAGTTTGAAACATTGTTACAAATATAGAAACTAAACAAAACCCCAGAAACCTGCTTTCAGCCAGCCGGGATCTCAGAGCTGGAGTTGAAACAGTGTTTCGACTATAGAACCCAAACAAACCAGATACCTGCTTTCAGCAGCGGAGGTCTAAAAGCTGGAGCCAAGCCTCAGAGCTAAAGCTGGCCCAGAATAAAAAAAGAAAAAAGAAAAAAAGGAGCAGTTGGGCGCTTCAGTCACCCGCCAGCCTGAAAACAGCCCTCAGCCCCACACCCAGACTGGCCAGGCACCCCAGTGGGGACCCCCACCCTGAAGGGTGTGTGACCAGCTGCAAACAGCCATCATCCCCTCACCCAGGCTGGCCAGGCACTCCAGTGGGGACCTCCACCCTGATCCAGGACACCCTTCAGGGCAAACCAGCCGGCCCCCACCCGTGCACCAGGCCTCTATCCTATATAGTAAAAGGGTAATATGCCTCCCAGCACCAGGATCAGCGGAGCCGAGAGGCCTCCCGGCACCGGGATCAGCGTAATAGGGGGCAGTGCCCAAACCCCCTGATCGCCCTGTGGCTCTGTGTGTGACAAGGGCAGGGCCACAACCTCCCTATCCGTCCTGCTCTGTTCATGACAGGGGAAGGCGCCCCAACCCCCTGATCAGCCCTGCTCTGTGCCTGATAGGGGGGAGCTCCCCAACCCTCTGATCTCCCTGCGGCTCTGTGTGTGACAGGCTCCGGTGCCCCAACCCCCTGATCAACCCTGCTCTGTGTGTGACAAGGTGCGGCGCCCCAACCCCCTGATCGGCCCTGCTCTGTGTGTGACAGGGTGCAGCGCCCCAACACCCCCCCACAGGCCCTGCTCTGTGTGTGACAGGGTAGAGCCATAACCTCCCCATCGGCCCTGCCCTGAGTGTGACAGTGGCAACGCCCCAACACCCTGATCGGCCCTGCTCTGTGGGTGATAGAGGGCGACGCCACAACTGCCCCCCACGGGCCCTGCTCTGTGTGTGATGGGGTAGAGCCATAACCTCCCCATCAGCCCTGCCCCGAGTGTGACAGGGTGCGGCGCCTCAACCCCCTGATCTGCCCTGCTCTGTGAGTGACAGGGGGCGGTGCCCCAACTCCCCTATCGGCCCTACTCTGTGAGTGACGGGGGAGCTCCTCAACCCCCTGATCGGCCCTGCTCTGTGTGTGACAGGGGGGAGCTCCCCAACCCCCTGATGGGCCCTGCTCTGTGCTTGACAGGGGAGCTCTCTAATCCCCTGATCAACCCTGCTTTGTGCATGACAGGGTACAGAGCCCCAAACCCCCTGATGGACCCTGCTCTGTGAGTGACAGGGGGCAGCGCCCCAACCCTCTGATTGGCCCTGCTCTGTGCGTGACGGGGTGGCGCCGCAACCTCCCTGTCGACCCTTCCTTGAGTGTGATAGGTGGCAGTGCCCCAACCCCCCAATCGGCCCTACCCTGAGCGTGACTGAGGGTGGCATCGCAACCTCCTGATCCGCCCTGCTCTGTGCATGACGGGGCGGCGCCCCAACTCCCCAATCGGCCCTGCTCTGAGCCCGACCAGAGGCTGCACCTAGAGATTGGGTCTGCCCTCTGCCACCCGGGAGCAGGCCTAAGCCAGCAGGTCGTTATCTCCCGAGGGGTCCCAGACTGCGAGAGGGCACAGGCCGGGCTGAGGGACCCCCCTCACCCCCGAGTGCACAAATTTTTGTGCACCGGGCCTCTAGTATATATATAAAAGCCTAAGCAACCGAATGACCAGTCAACCGGTTGCTATGACATGCACTACCACCAGGGGACAGATGCTCAATGCAGAGGATCAGGCTCCCTCCTGTCTGGATTGGGCCTGTGGGGATCTGGCTCCCTCCTGTCTGGATCGGGCCGAAACCAACTATCCAACATCCCCAAAGGGGTCCCGGATTGTGAGAGGGTACAGGCCAGCCCGAGGGACCCCACTGGTGTATGAATCCGTGCACCACGCCTCTAGTACATATTAGCAATAATGTAATTTCTCTCCCCAAATATTTTCAATCCATAGTTGGTTGACTCTGTAGATACGGAGGGCCAATTATGTATATATATATATTTGTTTAGATAAAGTGACTAATATCTACCAAAAATCTGATTGCCTTCTGTTCAGATCACAACAGTAATAATTGTTAAAAGTATGTATCTCTTAATAGGATTAATATCCTATTTTTTGTTGTTATTGCACTAATACAAATGTAACTTTAAGAAATGTTAAAAAGATGTTCATTATCTTGTGTCCCATTCCCTAGTGAATTATTTTAGAACATGTGCTTCCTTAATTTACATTTTTTATAATGGTAGTTCTTTTCTCAGTCTTTTAAAAACCATAGGCCTTTAATTTAAAAAGTAAATAAATAAAAGCAAAAGTTTTCATTCAAATGCTAGACCTTTAACCTCTGTCCTCATTCAGTGAGCTTTACTGACATAATGCACCTCAAGACTCTCTCTGAGGATGTGGCTGGGAGCGAAGGTCGTCCTGAACTCCGTGTAGTCACATAACCTTCACTTGAAAAGGAATCTTAGGCAGTCTTGAACATTTCTTTTCCATATCACCTCACTGTCCTCTTTTTAAAAATATCAAGTAATATATATTTTTTATAAATTGGTCATTGGATAACAGCATCTCAAAATATTATCAGTGTTAGCTCAGGGTTATGGATTTTCAACCTCTATAAATTTTATTATTCCTTTTTCATTGTTTTACAGTTTTTTACAGGGATATGAATTTTATAAACATAAATTAGCATTAACATAAAACCACCAAAGCAATGGTAAAGCAGCTGAATTATGTTTATGGAGTTATAATATCAAATAACCAGATGGGTTCAGGGATCAGTGAATCCAATTATCAGGTTCCAAAATTTATTTGATTTGGCCATTCTGTGCCTTTCACACCCTCTTCGAAGCATTTGAACATGGTCCTTAATATAAGTAGTTATGTGGAACAAAAATTTGTAATAGATTTTATTTGGAATGTGTTGATATTTGTTATTTTTTATATTGCATATGCTGTTGATGTAGATTTTAAAATCAGCTTCATCACTGTTCTGTGTGTCATTGGTGTCATGGTTTTATTTCAGCATTCACTCTACACTAATATAGATAAATATAGATAATATTATTTGAGAAACTGAAATATTTCTATAAACAGGAATAACATTTATTTCAAAAAGGTTTTCATATGCTTCGGCTGTTCATGGCATCATTTTTTGTTCTTTTAAACAGATTTTTATCCCCTTTGTTCTGGTGATGTGTGCTTTTGAAGCCGTTCAATTAACTACCCAGTTATCATCAAAAAGGTAAGGTGAATATTTAAGAAACATTGGATTTGTACACTTTTTGGAAATGAGGATAAGCATTTGAGGGTATTTGGTGTGATTACTGTTAAGACACTGTAACATAGATTGTTTATTATAAAAATGAAAAAAAGATACTTCACCCTTTTAGAGTTCAGTTTCATTAGAGGAAATCAGTTGATCAGAGCCTCTGGTAGACAAATACACTTTCTTAACAATGAAATGTTATTAGAATATCATTAAAGCTAATGAAGAGCCTCCTTACAAAATAGTAAAACATAAATGTTAAATTTTTGTGGTGAATAACTTGTATGTTATAGATATAACTGTGCCTACAAAACAAATAAGGGATATTAGTCTGTTTTGGGGATTATTTCTTAAATATGTATTAGACAATTCTATTAACATTATTTCACTTTGCATGGCTTGAAATTAACTCCTAAATGTCAATAATATACATTGTTTCTTAGTCTTGATTTTTACACATTTGACAATCAGAATGGAAAGTACTCTTTCTGAGTTTGGGGGAATTTCTGGAGCAATCAGTCTTCAGCAATCAAGCCTCTGAAAGAGAAGCTGTCAATTCTATTATTTTCTTTTTTACCCAATAAAATTGCCTTATCAGCACTGGACTGAAAGACACGAGATAAATATGAAGCTTTTTAGTAGTTCTGTTATTCTTGAATCAAACTAGCATATTCAGTGCTGAAAGAAGTAACTAATATTAGAATAAATTTGCATGTTCTTCTTGATGAGTTTAAGCTAGAACTGGGCTTAGCATATTATTATGCATGTGCCATAATAAAAAAAGAAACATATTTTTTCCACTGTTTAAAAATAGTAGAAATCTGGTTTCTAGTTTTATTTTGTATATTTTTGCAGGATATTTACATAAAGTTAATATTGAAAGCATTTAAACCTTGTCAATATCACATAAAAGATAGTTACTTAGATGGAATAAAAACTGGTAACTAATAGGTACTTTCTTGCATTTATTAATGGGTACATTTTTTAGAAGAGATTTTAATTAATGTTTAAATCAAAAGAGCTGGGGCATTATGGAGTGAGAAATAGAAGGCTCATCAAAATGAGTGTATGTATGCATATGTATATTTTTGTGTTTGTGTGTGTGTACACATGCACTCCTGTATACACATGTGTATTAACTCTATCCTGAGACCAATGCAGTGAAAAACTCAACACAAAGGGGAAAACTGAGGCAAAGGTGACAAAGTTGAGGCTTTATAAATGTCTTCTCTTTTGCCCTGGCTGGTGTGGCTCAATTGGTTGGAGCGCCGTCCTGTACACTTGAAAGGTTGTCGGTTCAATTCCCAATCAGGGCACATGCCCAAGTTGGGGGTTCATCCCTGGTTGGGGTGCATGTGGGAGGCAGCCAAATGATGTTCTGCTCTCACATCGATGTTTCTCTCCCTCTCCCACTCTCTCTAAAAATCAATAAAAATTTTTTTTAATAAAATAAATGATTCCACTTATACAGCATCTTGAAATGGCAAAGTTAAAGAAACAGGGAACACATTATTGGTTCCCAGGGGTTAGGGACTGGGCAGGGCTCTGTGAGAGGAGGATAGGTGTGGCTGTAAAAGAGGATCATGAGGGAAGTGTAGTGATGGAAGCATTCTGTATCTTGACAGTATCAATGTCAATCTCCTGGTTGTGATACTGTACTATGTTTTTGTAAAATGTTACCATTGGAGGAAACTGGGCAAAGGATACATAGGATTCTTCTAATATGAAAAGAGCTTTTGTCGAAAGTAATATTTTCAGAAGCAAAAATACAGAATATTGGGTTATTTGACTATTCTCACTTTTATTTTAATGTGCTTTAAAAATGTGCCTGTTATGTGTAATTTTTCTTTTTTTCAGTCTTTTTCTCATGGTTCTCGTCATATCAGACATTATGGCTTTGGTAAGACATTCTTGGATATTCAGTATAAATAAGATTGAGAAGTTAATTTAATCAAGATAAATATGAGTTCATTTCTGTACGTGTAATCTTTAGATACTAAGTTATAAGTGCTGGAATAATGTACAGATATAAATTTCTTTCTATATGACATACAGTAAGAGTACTCTTGTTAAAGTGTGAAAAGTCGTCTTGATTTATTTTTCTTGTGTTTTTTTGTTTTGTTTTGTTTTTTGTTTTTTTCGTTTTTTGAATCTCTCATGTTATACCTAGTCTTCTATGGTGCATTGTGTCTGAAAGAACTTCCATAGGAAGTTAACAGAAAAGCTAACTTTAGGTTTAGGCAATACATTATTTTTCTACTTGAAATGTCGATTATTTAACTATTTTCTCAGATTGAAAAAGAAAGGGAAAAGGAGGGAGAAGTGGAAGGAAAGAGTAAGTGGAGTTTTTCAAGTGGGAAGATGTTATCAAAATGGTAGCACTAATAAATGAATTCAGAGTGAGGAGCGTGTAGGTGGGCCTTTTGTACGTAGTGTGTTAACAAAAAGAACCTATTTTACCTGCAAGTTTAGGGGTTCCCAACCCAGGGTGTACCCTCAGGTTGGATGATTCACTAGATGGACTCACAGACTCACTGAAGACAGCTATATTCACAGCTATGATTTGTTGCCAGAAAGGATGCAGATTACAATCTGCCCAGAGAAGAGAGACAGAGGGCAGAGGCCAGGAGGGTCCAGGTGTCCAGGCACAGAGCTCTGTCATCCTCTCCCTGGAGAATCAGTACAGCACCCGTTTTTCAGCATCAGTGTGTGGCGGTACACAGAGCACTGCCAGCCATTGTCACCAGAGCCTTGTGTTCATGCTGTTTCCATGGCTGACCTTTCATCTCCATGACCGTTCAGTGACCAAGGGCCCAGGCATGACAGTCCAAGGGCCCAGAAATCACCTCTCAGGAGCTGGGCAAGAGACAGGCCTCTCTTTGGATATGGTTAAGTCTTTACTGTGCTAATCCTATGTAGAAGTGATTAGAGACAGCAATTGCAGTAACTTCTCACATTAGATTCCTAGTCATTTGATTTAGATGAGAGCATTTGTATGTTGTATTGAACTGGATTTTCAGTACAGGCATACCTCACAGATATTTCAGGCTCAGTTCCAGACCACCTCAATAAAGCAACATCACGATAAAGTAAGCCATAATCTTTTTGTTGGGGGAGACTCTCTTGTCTTTAATTTATTTTTAAAAGGCACACACACACACACACACACATTATCTGTGAAGCACAATAAAGCGAAGTAAAATAAATGAGGTATGCCTCTATCTGTCTGAAATTGACCACACATAACATTAGAGTAAATCAGCTTTCAGTTTTATTCACAAAGTGGCAATAGGCAAGACATATTAACAGAAGGGAATTTAAATTCTCTGATTTCAAATTTTATATAAAGAGTCAAATTGTTTAATTTAACTTAGAAAGTGATTTGTGTCTAGCTTCTGCTTACTCCATAGGCATCATCTCTCACCTGTCTCTCCTGTTTTCTCTACCCCAGCCACACCTTGGACCTGCCAAGCTCTACCTGGACTGTTGACAGTTATATAGTTTACTCCCTCTGTCAGAAACATATTTCTCACATCTCCCCAATCTCATCTTTCATCTGACGCTTACTTTCACTTAGATTTTTAGACTTTTTAATGAGCTGCTTTTCCTTATATTCCAGGCAGGGTGTGTTCCTCTTCTTCTGTGCCCCTTAATGGCCTGAGTTTTCTAGTGATCACACTCATATCTCTCTCTCTCTCTCTCTCTCTCTCTCTCTCTCTCTCTCTCTCTCTCTCTCTCTCTCTCACACACACACACACACACACACACACACACACACACACACACACACACACACACTTCCAGGACCTAACACAGTGACTAGCACATAGTGGGTGGTCAGTGAATATTGGTTGGTGGATGGATGATATGATGATATGGCTTCTTTTCACTGAGGTCCTTGGTATTATTAATGCCTTCTATAAAAGTTGATTTTCTTTATTTCTAGTTATTAACAAAATTCACTTTTGCATTCATTTGATTGAATGGGAATGCTATTTCTGGCTCTTAGACGATTGCACGTTTTAGTCAAAGCAAAAATTTAAATAAGAGACAAATTCTTATTGATTCCAGTCATATAGTGGTTCTTAGGCGTCAGAAATCTGAAACACATAATCCTAAAACAACATTGTTTTTCCAACTAAATCTAAACAGCCTTTGTTTTTCATGGAACCATCTTTTGTTTTATTTTACAGCATTTTTTCTTCTTGGTCAAGGATTATGGCAGCTGGCTTGATATTGGAACAAGGTATAGTATATATTCACACAGAAATTCTTAACAGTCCAGTGGAAAAAGTAAATTGATATCTTAGTATGTATGGAAGATGCCAAATTGATTTTTGAGGTAAGCATAGCAAGTAACAGTTATTTTAAGCCTCAGGAAGTGAGACCTATCTCTCAAATTCTTGGCACTAACATATTCGCAAATGTTTTCCTGGGATGACATGTGATCAGCTGTTAAGTGTGGAGAGAAGGACAGGACAGCAGGAAGGTGCAGGGACACAGCCTGAATCTGGGAGTTCAGAGATCACTCCAAAATCTGTGTTCTCATCATCATTCCATCTCTCTTTAGAAAAATTAAACTGTTCAGTTGACAGTGTGAAATTTATTTGGCAGTTTTAATTGGAGGATGGGTTATTTTGCTACAAATTGGTATAATAATTAGTATTAAAAAGTCATTTATTGCCCACAGTGTATTTTGAGTTGTAGGTATATTATTTCATTAATTCTCATGACAGTAATGCAAAGAAAATATAATTATTTCCATTTTACGGAGGATGAAACTGGCTCTAAAAGATTAGGATTACACAATAATGTGACATAACTGTTTTATTCTTTTGCATTGTATATGCATTTAATATATAGATCATCTATAATAATAAAAGCATAATATGCTAATTAGACAGATGTCCTTCCAGACGACCTTCTGGACGAAGTCAGGACTGCGAGGGAAGCCTGGGTCCCGGGTGCCAGAGGGAAGCTGGTGCCGCAGCTGGGGGAAGGAAGGGCCTACTGTTGCACGAATTTCATGCATCAGGCCTCTAGTTTCTTCAGAAAAAAACATCACATAGTGGATACTCACAATGTGTAAAGTATTCTCAGGCATTGGCAAGGCCCCAAAAGTGAATGAAATTGCCAGCCTCGAGGCTTAGTGATGCCCTGTGGCTGGAGAGAGAGACTCACTCATCAGGATGTGGGGAATTTAAGCACTGAGTGGAGGGACCTAATGTATAACTTGTGAGGGTGAGTGTCATTCCAGCCGGGAAGCATCTGACTGACACCTGGCCCTGCATTTAGGGAGATTGTGGTCTAGCACAGACTCCGGAGCATGATAATTACAATGCAAGCAGCACCGGATAAAGGCTATGTGAATACTGAAGGGAGGCCAAGGACACTTCAGGCTTCAGTGACTGAAAAAGCTGTGCAACGTCTGCATTTAAGCTGGGCCTTCAGTGGAGGATATAATTTCAATTAGTGGACTCAGAGGTTTGCAAAGAGTATTTTAGACAGACAGAATGGATATGGGCAAAGCTATTGAGGTGAAAAAGCCCAATGCATGTGTTTGTGAAGTGGGATAAATTACTTGGATTTCAGAAACCATACGTTTCCTAGAAATTTCTAGAAAGCATCCTTTGAGACCCTTAAATTGGACTCCCTTGCATACAAAGCAACAGTGTACATTCTACTGGCCTATAAGTGAGGAGCCATATTTTTTGGTTCTACTTGAACTTTGGTATTTTGGATGTTACTTTCATGAGTGAATCATTGCCTGGGAGTTAGGAATCTTGACCGCCTTTGTTAAACAAGTTTACTCCAGGGTGAGGTGGGGGAGGGAGGGAAGGGACTGTGTCTGGAAGTGGAGGCACTGGCTGAGTTAGCTCTGCCAGGGTCATTACAGCGTTGTCCTATGGGTGCCTGGTGTCACAGCCTTAACAGCCAGTCTTCAGTTCTCTTTCCATTCCCTGGAAGTCACTCTGTACTGCCAGACATAGACATGGCTTTTTCCTGCTTCCTGCAGTTTCACCTCCTATGCTGGGAGGCCCTTCACTAACTTTCACTCTCATTTTCCTAGATAGATATTTTTTTCTTTTTAAAAAATTATGGTGATGTTTGTGTCAAATAAACTCACAAAAATTCTTTTTAAAAAAACACCAAAAAAGTATTCTATATAATAAAAGTATAATATGCAAATCAGCAGAATAACTGGTTGGCGGGGGGTGGGGCCAGTGAGCAGGCAGCGCCAAGACCAGGCAAGGTGCATGCCAGCGGGCAGAGGGAGGGGATGGCAATGGGGGGGGTGACCAGCAGTGGCAGAGGGGTGATGGGGGGGCGGGGCCGGCCGCTCACCAGCGCTGTCCCCTGATCAGTCCGCCCGGTCACCTCCTGCAGAGGGAGGCCAGAATGCAGCTTAGGCCTACTCGGGGACTGGGTCTAAGCCATCAGTTGGACATCCCCTGAGGGCTTCCGGGCTGCGAGAGGCACAGGCAGGGTGAGGAACCCCTCCCCCGAGTGCACGAGTTTTTGTGCACCAGGCCTCTAGTGATTATATATATATCATAAGATTTACTGTCTTAACCATTTTTAAGTGTGTATTTCAGTATTAAGTATACTCACATTGTGTATCCAACCTCTAGAACTTTTTTATCTTGCAAAACTAAAATTCCTTATTTGCCCCTACTGCAGCCCCAGGCAACCACCATTCTCTTTTCTGTCTGTATGAATTATGCTATTCTAGGTACCTTATCTAAGTGGAATTACACAATATCTGTCCTTGTGTCACTGGCTACTTTCACTTAGCATAATGTTCTCAAGGTTCAGCCATGTTGTAGCATGTGTCAGGATTTCTTTCTTTTTGAATCCTGGATAACATTCCATTGTATGTATATACTAGGGATCCAGTGCACGAATTTGTGCACCTTGAAAGGAGCTGTGGGCTGCAAGGCTGTGATGGACACAGGGGTGGGTCTGGGCCCATTCTCTGTGCCCCCGATCGGCCCCTCCCGCTGCGGCCCCCAGTCCCCTGTCTGCTGACAGCCCTGCTCCTGCTGTTGCGCTCCCACGTGCTGACAGTGCCAGCCCCGCTCGCACCCGCTGATGGTGCCGAGCAATTGGGGCCAGTGCTAGCAGCGGGTGTAAGCAGGGCTGACACCATCAGTGGGTGCAAGCGGGAGGGGCTGCCCCGAATGCCCCTCAGGAGCAGGGGGAGGTGGAGAAGCCTTCAGGAGCAATTGGGGCCTGCAGCTGCCGCTTGCACCAGCTGAGGTGCTGAGTGATCAGGACTGGTGCTGGGCACCGGCAGAGAGAGGGATTGGTAGCTCCAGTACCAGCTGCGAGTGCGAGTAGGGTTGGCGCTGGCAGTGGGTGCAAGCGGCTGCACCGGCAGCGGGTGCAAATGGGGCTGTTGCTGGCAGCAGGTGTGAGAGGTGGCTGCCAGCCCCAATCACTCCTCAAGAGCTGGGGGAGGTGGAGAAGCCCTGAGGGGCCATCGTGGCCAGCAGCCGGTGCTTGCACCCACTGATGGCACCAAGTGATTGGGGCTGGCGCCAGGCACCGGCAGTGGGTGCAAGCGGCGACTCCGGCGCCAGTAGCGGGTGTGAGCGGAGCCGGGGTCGGCGCTGGCAGCAGGTGTGAGTGCTGGGCGGGACTGAGGTGCGTAGGAGCAAAGAATTTTCAGTAACCACCAGAGGCATACTCCGATGAGAGCGACCGGTGCCCCGCCTTGGTCTGGCACCCCCACTCACCTGCTCCACCATCCTGCTGCAGCCAACGCCCGCCATGTTCTGCACACGCCCCCTGGTGGTCAGTGCACGTCATAGCAACCGGTTCTGTTGTTCCAGTGTTTGGTCTATTTGCATATTAGGGTTTAATATATATAGATCATTTTGTTTATCTTTTCATTTATCAGCGGATACTTAGGTTGCTTCCACCCGTTGGTTATTGTGAATAATGCTGCAGTGAACATGGGTGTGCATTACCTATTTGAGTCCCTACTTTCAGTTCTATCAGATATATGTACCCAGAAGTAGGATTGCTGGATCATATTATAGTTGTAGTCTTAATTTTTTGAGAAACCGCCATAATATTTTCCATAGGAGTCATACCATTTTACATTCCTACCAACAGTACACAGAGTTCCAATTTCTCCACATCCTCGCCAAACCTTTTCTGCTTCCATTTTTGTTTTATTTTGATATAGTCATCCTGATGGGTGAGAGGTGTAGCTCATTGTAGTTTTGATTTGCATTTCCCTAGTAATTTAACTTGTTGAACATTTTTCATATACTTGTTGGCCATTTGTATGTCTTCTTTGGGGAAATACCTATTCAACTTCTTTGCCCATTTTTAAGTGGGTTTTGGCTTTTTATTGTTTAGCTGTAGGAGTTCTTTATATACTAGTTTTCTGTATATTAACTCCTTATCAGATATATGATTTACAAATATTTTCTCCTATTCTGTAGGTTGCCTTTTTCCTCTGTTAATTGTGTCCTTTGATGCACAGGAGTTTTTAATTTTGAGGTAGTTCAGTTTAGCTATTTTTAAAAAAATATATATTTTATTGATTTTTTACAGAGAAGAAGGGAGAGGGGTAGAGAGTTAGAAACATCGATGAGAGAGAAACATCTATCAGCTGCTTCCTGCACACCCCCTACTGGGGATGTGCCCACAACCAAGATACATGCCCTTGACCAGAATTGAACCTGGGACCCTTGAGTCCGCAGGCCAACGCTCTATCCACTGAGCCAAACCGGTTCGGCTATTTTTATATTTGTTACCTGTGTTTGCTTGATCATCTTTAACCAAGGCTTTGATCCATTGCAAAACTTGCACATAACATGTACTATGATGTTCTTCTTGGTACTTGTATGGTACCTCTGGCCCTATTCCTTGCACTCCTTTATACAACTATTGTGGGAATAAAGTGTTCATCAGAGAGGAAATAATAGCAAAAAGCAAGGCTGCGGAGGCATAAAACAAACCGTGAGCATCATTCAAACTGAGGGAAACAGCATGAGCATTAGCACCCGAAGGCTGAGAAAGCTGTGACGGCCCTCTCGGCAGTACGAGCCCCAAGAAAACGATGTGAACTCGTTTGTCAGTACTTTACTGAGTTATGACACATATTAAAATACTATGTAATTAATGCTTGACCGGGTAAGAACTGCTGTGGAAACATTTGTGGGTTTTTACTATGGGAGCTGACCTACACCTACTGTGACCCTGTGTCTGGGTTCACCTGGAACAGCCCTGGTTTATGCTTATTGTCCTAGTGTATTCATGACACAACATTAAAAATCCAAAGTGGATGGGAAGGTGATAAAGGCATAGCCGGTTAATGAGTTATGTGAAGCCTCAGTTTATTTCACTCTCAATGCTTCATCTTCACAGGTCTAAAGCCCATAAGTTATATGGGGTGCTTGCCCTGGGAGACTTCTCGAAGGCAGATTTAATAGAGGATTCCAGAGCTCAGTTCTGCTCACCAGGCTGAGGCATTGACTAGCCAGCACAAATTCCCCATGCACTTTCCTGGCCATTCCCGCTGAAATTTCTCCAGGCCCTGCTTTTGTCTTCCCTATTTCTTATTGTTCTGTCCCAAAGATGCCCCCTTAATGAAGGGAGGTGAATACAGAAGGCAGGATAGAAAGTGAAAGGGGTAAGGATGGGCAAACAAAATGAAGTCTGTGTTAGTGAAATGGACTTTCCAAAGGGATTGTCCCAGTTGATGCTGCAAGGTGAGGTTTTTGCTGCTGCTGCTGCTGCTGCTCTTGTCCGTAAGTTAGAATTCTAGAACTTTCCCTGTGTTTCCCATACAACAGACATAGCATATACTGCTGCAAGGAGTCATGTGGTACAGGTCTACGATTAAGAGTGTTTCATGCATCTTCGTAAGCATCTAAGTGCTAGGGAAAGGCTTTGCTAATGGGGGGAAATATGCTTTAAGACTCAAAATTGCAGCATTATATAATAGGGTTCACATTCAAAATTTCATTATTCTGCCTGGCCAGTGTGGTTCAGTGGTTGAGCATCGACCTATGAACCAGAAGGTCATGGTTTGATTCTCAGTCAGGCCTCATGCCCGGGTTGTGGGCTTGATCCCAGTCTGGGGCGTGCAGGAGGCAACCGTTCAACGTTCTCTCTCATCATTGATGTTTCTGTCTCTCCCTCTCCCTGCCTCTCTGAAATCAATAAAAAACATTTTTTTAAAAACTTCATTATTCTATTTTTCCTGCTCTTTATTTGTGAGAGTGTTGCTTTTAAGTTCTGGTTTTCTAATTATTCCTATGTGAATGTCTGTTTGAAAAGCTAAGATGCTTCTTGTCACATTACAGATATTATTAAGCTTATTGGGGTTCCCTTAGTGGGAACCAGGTAATCTGAACTGCACTCCTACATTGGCCTCCCTTTGCGACAGATTTTATTTCCCAGTTCCTTTGTATCAGTGATACTGTTTATAACGTCAGCCATTTCATGCCTATTATTCACAGCAGTGGAATATTGTCCTACTATCCTTACTAATGTATTGCTTTATAAATACAGAAATAGCGAGAGTGTGTCCCAGCATTTTGGAGAGGAATGGGAGCTAGCCACCCCCATTAACGTAGTTTCACTTGTATCGGGAATGTTTACAGTGTCAGTGTGGTGACCACAGCCAGTTTTCAAGTCGGTTTGAAAGATTCCTCAGCTATTAGTTTTGGGTTAATAAATAGTTTCTTTAAAAATAAAGGCCAGAGTACGAGGGCATGAGACAGTGTATCTGTTTATGGAGGTAGTCCAATAGGTTTCAAATGCATCTTCAGAGCAGATTTTACCAGAATGAAATTGAGGCTCTTGAAAGGGTGACTGCAGTCAATATGATCAACGGAAACAGGCTGTGAGTTCAGTGTCTGGGGAGAAGCTATGGTACCAGGGCTGCTGTTGACGGCCGTGTGAAAAATGTCCTGCCCGGCCATAAAACTGTGCTGGGCTATGACAGCTATAATTTTCTTCTTCTGATCTTTCACACTGTCTCTTCATTCATAGCAGGTCATAAACTTTACAGAGTATAACCTTTTATATGGTGCACTGAGAGAGGAAAAAATGCCTTTGAGGTAATTTTCATAAAACATTTAAGTTTATGTTCTAGCCGAAACCGGTTTGGCTCAGTGGATAGAGCGTCGGCCTGCGGACTGAAAGGTCCCAGGTTCGAATCTGGTCAAGGGCATGTGCCTGGATTGCGGGCATATCCCCAGTAGATGTGCAGAAGGCAGCTGATCGATGTTTCTCTCTCATCGATGTTTCTGACTCTATCCCTCTCCCTTCCTCTCTGTAGAAAATCAATAAAATATATTTAAAAAAACACACAAAACATTTAAGTTTATGTTCTAAATGTATTTGATAGGAAGTGAATTGTAGTTTCATTTGATAGTGGTGTTGATTTGGATTTTGTTTTCTACACTCACTATTGTTATACCTTATTAAAATACAAATGACAGCTAAAATATCTTTTCTCTTTAGATATAATGAAAATTTCTGACTGTACTCAATAATATGTTAAAATCATCCTAAATGTAATTACTGAGTACCATAAAATATCTCTACTCTTATAAATGAATACCAAGCTTTATTAAAATCAATAATTCTCAATCTTTTACTTACCCAGTACATCTGGCAGATATGACCTGCCTAGTACACTGACTGGGGAGAATACAGCCAACCTTTTATCACTGCTATACAAGTTGAAGAGGCCTGCCTGGTGATTCCATATGCCCTTCCGACTCACTCTCTCTACCATCACACATGTACACCTTGAAAATCACTGATTTAAATGATGTCAAAATAGTCACGGGGGGAGAGTGGGAACAGCGAACTCATTTCAAGTTGAAATTTGGTACTCATTTAACTCTCTGTGCTGAGATGACACAGACTTGATAGATGGGAAATATCAGGAGCTGAATGCCTTATGGCTCGATTGCATGAAGATAATGAGTTTTACAACTGTTCCCTGCCAATAACATTAGCTTAAATGAGCCAGGAGTCAGTCATTTCAGGCCATTGTAAGGAGATGAGTGATCTGATGAGAAAGTGGAACTTGGTTTATGGTCAAGGAATGGGTTTGCATTCTGCTAATGTAAGAAACATTCAGTCAAACCTGTGAAAAAAATTTTGTGAGTTTATTTGAGCTAAACTGTTGACAAATGCCAGGAAGCAGAATCTCAACGGATTGAGATAATGCTCTGGAAAATGGCAGTTTTACACCTTGTTTTATACATTACAATCAAAAGAGGAGATGTAAGTGGGCTACATGAAATCCCTTGGAGATAGATTAGGGAGAAAGCAAAGTAGGGGAAAGCACTGGGGTTGGATAAAAAGTAAAATGATAGACACATACTTCTTTTACTTAGGTTGGTGCAGGATAAAGTCAATAATTAGGTCAATAACAATGAGGGGATTTATGGGCTCCACAGAGGGTTGCCTGTGCTTTGAGGGGTCCAAAATAAAGAAAATTACTTTGACATCCCAACAATATGTTATCATAGATGCAAAAAGAGAATAGACAGGCTCAGTTAAGACCTTCGTCGGGGAAGATACCAGTCTAGGACATGACTACCCACCATAAACGGCTTTTTAGTTTAAAAAAAATTTCAAGCCATCCTTTGTGGTTACTTTAGGTCTCTGAGTTTGCAAGGCTGCCATGCAGGCCTTCCCTAAGCTAGTCAAGTTAGCATGTAGCCCCTTTTTGTTCACATGTTTATGATTTCTATTTTAGGGGAGTCTGATTTCAGTCCAGATTTAACCTGCTTGGATAATGTAAAACAAAAGAAGTTTCTCTGATTACAAATTACTTGCTTTTTTAAAAATATATTTTTTATTGATTTCAGAGAGGGAGAGAGAGATAGAAACATCAATGATGATAGAAAATCAGTGATTGGCTGCCTCCTGCACATCCCCTACTGAGAATCAAGCCTGCAACCTGGGCATGTGCCCTTGACTGGAATCGAACCTGGGACCTTTCATTCCACAGGCCAATGCTCTATCCATTGAGCCAAATGGGCTAAGGCACAAATTACTTGCTTTAATAGCTTATTTAATAAATAGTAATCAAAGGCCCACAATACCTTGAATTGGACCTCAGAGATGCAGTGTGGGAAGAAAGAAAGACCATCACCCAGTCTCTATGGCAGTCTAGGGCAGAGGTCACAAATCCAGTATCCTATCACGTGTTTATTTTACAGTAAAAACAGAAGTTTCAGAAATCCTACTTAATGTTAATATTTGTCTAGCAATTAAGGATCTGATTTTATTGTGTTTTTTTTAGGTCAGGAGCCTACCCTAGACCAGACCCCAGTTTCTAACAGAACTAGTTCTAATTTCTGTTTTTTAGTTAATCAACTCTTCCTTTCTACTGCAAGTTTATTTTATAAGATGAACCTAGAGAAATATTCCAAATGAGAATGTCCTAACCAGTGTCTTTCCAAAGGCAATCTCACCAAACTATAAAGCTTTCCAATCGTAGGTTCTTGCTTACAAGCTGTAACATCACCAAAAAATAAAAAAAATCTGCTCAGAGTAGGGAACCCTTCTGTCCTGGCCTTGGGGGGCCTTTCCTGTGGGCAACCACCTGACAGCATGCGAAGCTTTGCCTGGTTTGGCCGAGGTCAGCGATTGACATTTGGGGCGCTATCCACCTAGTGAAGTGGAGTTATCAAAAGGTGGGAGGGAGACCTGTCAGGCTCCTTTCCCTTTCCCCTTAATCTCCTTGTCCCTGAAAGTAATCGTCCTGTTTTACTCAACTGGGCCAAGACAAGTTCTCTGAGGCTAAACCTGGGAGCCAATCCTGGGAGGCGCTCCTATCACCAGCACCCGGAGGACCTGTTTGCTGGGGGTAGAGGCCAGGATAGGGGAGAAAGCATGGCCCCCCTCCATCAAGCCAGCCTCTTAGAGGCCTGCCCAAACATCTCCCTCCTGTTGAAGATGTGAAACGTGAATCTGTTATGAAGGTAGATAGTTAAATGCAAGTCTGGTAGGCTCTGTAAATAAATAACGTGCCAATCTGCACGCGTATCAGTGCGGGGGTGGGAGAGAGAGGGCTCTGCTGTATTGTATGTTTGTCAGATCTATATCCTAAATTTCTTGCCATACTTCTAAATTTATCATCAACCCATGTTCTGTGTAGGCAGTACAATTTCTGTGTTTAAAAGACAACTGAGAATTGACTGTTGCTGGTAGACAAGAAATGGGACTGAGTAATTTTAAGAGTATTCATTATTCTTTTTCTGAAAGTCAGGGAGACACTAGCTTTGATGCTGAGATTAATAAAGAGATGTGGGTTTTTGTTTTCTCCTTTGTTTAGATTCCTTGACTAAAACTTTCTCTTTACTGAATTTGAGTTTGGGTAACATTTTTCTTTCCTTGTGGCTGGTAGTTTTGTCAGAGTGCCTGTAACTTATGTCAGAGTGTAGACTGGCGTGCTCTGGAGTGTCAGGATACTTAACCAGGGACATGTTGGGGAGTTTGTGGATATTGTTCAGAAGATCCAAGAATTAGGGAACATTATCTTTATTTTTCTAAAAGCTAGATTTTGAAATTCAGTTTCTGAATTCAGTCTGAAATTCAGTCTGTGACAAAGACATAGACAGTCAATGTTAATACCAGTCAGACATTTTTATAACATGCTCCAGTTGTTGGAGACATCTCAAAATATTACTTATGTTCATCACCATTTCTATTACAGATTTGTTTCTTAACATTTTAATATCTGTTTCAAAGTCATTGGCATCCTTTGTAATTCTGTGTACACAATCATTACTTAGAAGAATCTTATGCTCTTCCTCATGTGTGTTCTCTCTGCCTGTGACACCTTTGTCTCTTCTGCAGCATCAGCCACTACGTGATTGTCATGTGCATGACCATCGTTCTGGTGTTTCTCAACGGCCTGGCCCAGCTGCTCACCACAAAGAAACTCAGACTGTGTGGCCAACCTAAAAGCCACCTCATATGATGTCACAGAAGCATCCTTCCGCATCTGGGTCCTGTTTCTCATTCTCCTTTGAAATTAAAAGCTTATCAAGGATTCAGAAGGAAGATGGGTTTTGATGTGTGGTACATTCTGCTTCTATAAAGAAAATTACATGTGGAATTCTGAACTTACAGGTTGTCTGGAATAAAGGAGCTTCCATTTTCTTTAGTTTCTGCATGTGTTAAATTTAAATAGTGATTATGTCTGTGGAAAGCCCGGTAAAGCATTCTCCAGGTTCATGTTTTCCCTTGAGCTGGCAGCTCTTCTTTCTGACGGTTCAGAGCACCTGTAACCATCTGGTCCCCAACCTTACGGCTCCCCGAATCAGCAGAGGAGAAGCGCTCCTGGGGGAGGCCTCCCCATCACTTCCAGAACCAGTGCAAGGGCTGAACCTGATCAAAATCTCCAGGTGGCACCATCAATATTTATCAAGTCTCAGAACTGGTTTTGCAGATAATTCAAACTACTAAACGGTAACACCAGGAAAACTATCAGGATGTGTTATTTAAATTTACTAAAGCTTCCCTTGAAAACAATGTTTGCAGGTGTTTGTAATTTTTCTTCAGAATGCAACAATATTATCTTAAGCATCTTAGTGCTGTTTCTAGGCTTTTCAAAGTCAGCCATCTAGATGCAGGTTTGACCTTCACTTTTTTCTTTTTTATTTCTGGATTCTCATGGAATTCCTGGAGATAGAAAAGTAGAAAATGCTTGGTGTTGATGTGTTATCCATCGGGGGGGGGAGGGGGTGCATAGAAGGATTTGTTTTTAATTATAGATTCAGTATTTGTTAACGCCATATCTTTTACCATGTATTGTTTCGACAAAATTCTTTAAATCCACGGTTAAACTTTCTGACAATATCATACGAATCAGAGTTAAAATTGCTTCTCTTTCTGTTTGTGACATTCTAACCCAAAGGCCTAAAGTCATCTAATTAAATTTAAATTTCTATTTGTAAACTAATTCTTATGGACAGAATATTTAGAAAGTAATTTTTATTTGGCTTTTTCATCAAGGGACCTTTGCATGCCACTATAGAGTTGGCCTTTTGTTCATGGTCTATCAGTAGATTTTGGCTAGTACTAAGTTTCACTGGTCTGAGTCCCATTTTTAAAAAATACTTGCTTTTGAATTAAGTTGTAGCATTTCTAACTCACATTAATGACGAGGCCCTCTGCAAATAAAGTTTTCAGATTGGCAGGCTTGTGAACGAACACAATTTAGAAGATTCAAAAATCAGTTTGGCAATATGGACTTTCTTAATTTCTGTTTATGATGAAGGATAATTATAATTTATTTATGATAGTACTTCATGGTATACCAGCAAACGCATTCCAGTATAAAAGAAAAGAAAGGTGTATTTTTGTCATTGTAAGACCTCATGCCTCGGTTTGCACTGTAAAATCTAGGGGGACCACTGAGGCTTGTCAGTGGCAGACAGTGACATTGGCAGAGAACCACCAACTTTCTCTTTGTCTCAAAGGATTTTTAATCAGTTTTTCCACAGCTCAGAGAAAATGGACTTTATAAACACTTAACTCTTTTTATATCATTTTTGCCTTTTCCTTTTTCCAGATTTTTAGAGGAATTAATGAATAATTTATTACAACATTGTAAAAAGTGCTCGGTGCTTTATCTTTATTTTGCTCTTCACAATATATCTTTGTCTTCATATTGTTTTGCGTCAGAGTGAGTTTACAAAGCAGGAGTCCACGCCTGCAGCCACAGGCTTGCCTTGCTGCACTGTCTGGACCCCTCAGAATCCCCGGCATCTGCCAGATGGGCCTTTTCTGTTGCTCAGCTTATCAAATATTTTAAAGTGTCTTGAAATGCTTATTTTTGTATTGAATAAAAGAAAAAATAAAGAAGAGATAAGTAAAATGTATTTCTGTTTAAGGCATTTACATTTTCATTTTGACTGTGAGTACCAGATTTCCAAATCAAGACTTACACATTCGCCGAATAACACTCTTTAAGTTAGGAATTGCTGTAAGAATTAAGTGGGTGTATCCAGTTAGGAAAATATTGAATCACAAAAAAGCCGTGCTGTGTCCCATGCACCGAGACACAATCTTGGAGGACACCCAAAGGACTTAGGAAGGTAACTGCAGCCTGTCCATAACTTACCAAGTAGACATAATAGAAAGGGTTCTCTGATCGAATACATTTGAGAAACACTGGGTCAGAGTTCAACAGGTGTCTTTATGGTAGTACTTAGGGATTTAACTTGGTATATGCATTGAGATAGCAGTATGCCAAAAATGCCCACTTGCTTGACCACAGACCCTACCTCAAAGTCTCCCTTCCAACTGGTAAACATTTCTGAAATGTCCCCATATACTGACTTTGCACTTAAATTCCCAGTTTGTCATACTGTTTTGAAAAAGGCTGTTGTGTGCTTAATTGAATCTTGTTTTCCTGAGAGCTAGAAAACTGTTTTTATTTTTACCCTTAATGTGGGAAAACTTTAAAATGTACTAGCAAGTTTCCCTGCCTCTCTCTAAATTATGGCTGTTCTCATCTGGTCATTCCTGTGAGAACCCTCAGTACATCCTCAGCAGCCCTGTTAGAATTTGTGCCAGGCATTGTTCTGCTTTATAAATATTAACCTAGCCCTAACTGGTTTGGCTCAGTGGATAGAGTGTCGGACTGTGGACTGAGGGGTCCCGGGTTCGATTCTAGTCAGGGGCATGTACCTTGGTTGCGGGCACATCCTCGGTGGGGAGTGTGCAGGAGACAGCTGAATCGATGTTTCTCTGTCATCGATGTTTCTAACTCTCTATCCCTCACTCTCCCTTCCTCTCTGTAAAATATCAATAAAATATATTTAAAATAATAATAATAATAAATAAATAAATATTAACCTATTTAATTCTTGTAACCTGTGAAGGAGATTATACCATTTTTCAGATGGGAAAACTGAAACACAGGATGATTATAAATAACTTGCCCAAGATTCCCACCACTAGTTAGGAGGCTTTCAAAAAACAACAACAACACATTAATAGTTTACTCCTAACATCCTATTCTGGAATCAGCACAAGAGCATTTGTGGGTTTTTGCTTCTGAAAATGTAGTCACTGTGCCTAAGCAGCTGATGTGAAAACTAGACTTCTCAGTTGTGTGCGGGTAACCAAGTATAAATGGTATAACTAGGAAATATACTTTTGAAGTTGCCTATGTGTATACAAATGGCATGGGGCACTCTGGCACCAAATCTTTAACATTCATTTTGAGGCAAATGGCATATAAAGCAAAAAGAAGCGTTTCCTTCCTTTTGAAAGGAAGTGAATATTGGCTGTCGGTTTTTAAGCACTTGGAAGTTTTTTAAAGACCTAGAAGCCCAGAGTACACTTAGTATAGTGGCTTGAATGGTACACCCCCAAAAAGATATGTCCACATCCTAACCCCAGAACCTGTGAATGTGACCTTATTTGGGAAAAAAGGTCATTGCATATATAATTAAGTTAAGGGCCTTGAAATGAGGTTGTCCTGGATTATCCAGGTGGGTCATAAATCCAATGAGTGTCCTAATGAGAGAAGAGGAGAATATACAGATGCAGAAATGGCCATGTGATGATGAAGGCAGAGATGGAAGTGATGCTGCCACAAGCCAAGGAGCATGGAGCCACCAGAAGCTGAAGAGGAGGAAGGATCCTCCCCTAGAGCCTTTGGAGAAAATGCGGCCTGCCACTACCTTGATCTAGGACTTCTGGCCTGGGACTGTGAGAGGATACATTTCCATTGTTTTAAACTACCCAACTTATGATAATTTCTTGAACAGTCCTTTTTTTTAAATTGATTTTTTGAGAGAGAGAGAGAAACATCAAGCATTGATTTGTTGTTCCACTTATCTATGCTTTCATCAGTTGCTTCTTGATTATGCCCTGACCAAGGATCAAACCCAAAACTTCGGTGTATCAGGACACACTCTAACCAACTGAGCTACCTGACCAGGACCAATAATGTCTTATGACAGTTCTAGGAAGCACGCATTTAGGGAGATGGATGTTCAGAATCATCAGCTACGTGCTGATGGCATGACAACCTCATCATTCTAGGTCACGAATTTGAGTACCCTAGTTCAATTCACCCTGCCCTGTGAATATAAAAATATTTGCACATAAACCTGAAGGTAGTTAATTACTCTTTCATGTCTCCATTGCTGATGATTTGGCTTTTCTGGAACATTCTTGCGATATTTTCCTGAAAGTAGTAAAGAAGTCCTTACTATTTTCCCTTCAATATTTTTGGTATCTATGTGTCAGGACTTGAAATGAGAAAGTTGAAAGCTTGTGTGAAGTCTGGTTGTCGTTTAATGTTGCCCTGAGGGGCCTAGTTGAGAAGAGCCACGCTCCCCACTGCTGCCACATCCCTGGCCTCGTCCAGACTGCGGGAGAACTTTCCCACAGCAGCCCTGCACACGAGTCCTCCCAGTGTTGATCCAGACTTGGCAGAGATTAGACGTGCCACCGCAGGCCCGCGACAGGGCCTGGCACTCTCACAGGAACATTCCCGGGGCCTGGAGTGAAGCCTGCCTTTGTTAAGCTGTGGGTCTTGTGTAATGTTAACTGACAGTCTGCTTTGTAAGATCTTATCTCATGTCAGTCTGCTGGCGGCAGCTGCTGTCCTAATGCTTCCAGGACCTCGGAGGCTGACCAAACTCACCGGGGTCTGAGATGGAAGAATAATGAGATGAGGGCCTGTTAGCCATCCCCTGCGTCTCTGCATTTGAGAGCTTGTGTGATGGGCTCCCTGGTCCCCGTCATTTACCCGGTGGACCTGCTCCTCCAGGAGGCTGCTGACTCAGAGACAAAGCTGGCTTCCTGCGTTCAGCCCAGTGCAGTGAACACTGGTGTGAACTGCAGATGTGTGACTCCTGTCGCTGCATTGGCTGTCTAACTAAAGGCCGGTCAGTGCCTTTTCCTGCAAAGGACTCTGCCTCTCTCCCCATTCCTGGTTGTTCCTCCCCTACCCCCACCCCCCAGCTGTTGTGACTGGCAATTTGTAGCTCTGGCCTTGCTCTTGAAAATATCTTGAGGTGCAGCAGTCACCAGTACCAACACCCCATTCCCCACCTCATCACATTCAACTTTTGCAGATTGAGCCAGGTCAACTGGCTGTCAACAGAGCAATGCATTTTCCTTCAAGAAAAGTCACTTCCTTCCATGCATTTACCATCCTTTCCTCCCTCCCTCTTTCTGTAGCTCCCTCCATTGAGCCCTTGTGTGTCCCCTTTGAGGTTGGATTAAGGGACCTACAATGGTTATAGATCCCACCCTAACTTTACAATCACCCTCTCAGGCTCTGCAGGTGGACAGAGGAGTTAGAGCATGAGAAGGGTGGGGAGGGCAGAATCCAATGGGTTCCCTGGGCCAGTTTACCCAAAAGGGTCAGAAAAAAATGAAAAATGGTCTAAAGCCATTAGAAGAATGGACGTTCCTCTACTTCCTCCAGTGCTACTTTCTGACCTTTCCTGTCCCAATCAAAAGTGTGTGACTGCACGGGAGGAAGACGTGTAGAAAGCTCACGTCTACCGATCTTAGCAAGGTCACCAGCAGCCCACGTGGCCCCACCAGTGGCTGTCCCTGTCTGTGTGGTGCTTGACCTCCCCATGGCCTTTGCCTCTGGCCACCATCTAGAGCTGTATGTTGGTGCTGTCTGCACATGAAGAGGCCATGGCGCTCATCTCCTGATCCCAAAGACAGGCACATTGACTTGCTTTTTGGGGAATGGGGTATGTTGCTTTCAATGAAGGTGATTCTCCTTTCTCCTTCTGAGGGTAACTTCCTTACTTGGGAAGCAAACCCCAAACATTGGCCTTGTTTGCTCCATATTCTAAGGAGCTAAGAAAAGAGAATCAAACAGTCTACAAGGAACAGTGGCATCACTTACTTTGGAAACTCCAGTGACTTTGTAGGTTCTCATATAGACCATTGTCAAAATGGCTCAGAATTCTTATCCTTTATTGCACAATGCTTTTCAGTTTGAATAATTAGAATCATGATATAGCCAAGGAAGAATATAAACTTGTTCTGAAACTTTTAAGCAGAAAATTCCTGAAGCTTTGTCAAGGCAATTTTTTGCCTGCTACTACCACCTAAATAATTGCATTTCCTTTAACTAAAATATTTGTAAAGTCCTTTAATTTTTTCTGTTTCTTTTT
The DNA here is from genome assembly GCF_014108235.1 of Myotis myotis. Taxonomy (NCBI): domain Eukaryota; kingdom Metazoa; phylum Chordata; class Mammalia; order Chiroptera; family Vespertilionidae; genus Myotis; species Myotis myotis. The sequence goes on from NW_023416401.1 coordinate 50,429,815, forward strand.
AGAGCAGATGGTCTAGATGGTCTAAGCCCGCCCAAGGATGGTTTGATTTATGCTTTCAGATGTGGGACACCTTAGAAGGAGAATCAAGCCCGTGAAATCCCTTTGTTGTATTGATGCTGCTTTGAATCTCTGCTGTCACCATTGGCAGAGAGACACCCCCAGGAGGACCAGGTCCGTAAAGGCAGGCGGCACCTTGTCAGGTATTGTCATCACCATCATTGTCATTAGTAGAAACAGGGGGCAAGAGTTGGAATTGACTCTCCCAGCCATTCAGCAGGATCCCTGTGGATTGTAGACTCGTGGGAGCAACAGCCTGGGGAGCACAGACTAAGTGATGCTATTGGAAATGTAATATGTGCTGTTGGGGGGAAAGTGCATTTTAATAGAAATAACTATGACCTTACTGTCTTTTTAAAAGCTCATCCCTCGGGGAAAATCCTTCTCAGGCCACACTGTCTGCACATTTGCAGTAGTTATGGCTCCACACCGGTCTGTGATGACAAGGGTGTCACCTCCTTCTTATTTCTCTGGCAACTTCTGATGGGCCTGTCAAGTCTCCAAAGCAAATTCCTTCTGGAATGTCTTTGGACAGTGGCAGTAACAGACCCAGAGCGATGGAGGCTGTTGGGATTCTCCATGTAAGGAGAGTATATTAGATACATTTTGAAGCAATAATAGACATTTTAAAAGTAGATTCCTCTCCAACTGGAAAGGTTTGGTTGTTTCTCTCTGCTCTTGTGCCGGTACCATATAAAGTCATTGGTTAGTTCTTGGGGCCATACAAGTCTGTAGTAATGAGACATGAAAATTTTCACCTGCTTCTGAAGTTCCAGGAGGGCTCAGATTGCTTAAATGTGTACCTTCTGTAGAATCAGTCATCCTGGGTCTGGTTCACATGGGCTGCTCAGACCTTTTGTTTTACTGGGGGAAAGGTTCCAACAAAGGGGAAGATGGGCACATCGCAGTGAAGTCGGGGATGATGTAGGGAAGGTGCTTGCCTATCAGTCTAGCCTGGGGAACAAAGATCATCGGCTGGGGGGAAGGGGGAGGCAGGGCCACTGCCAGCACAAAAAATCCTGAAGGCTTAATTGGTTATGCTCCTAGTTAAAATCCCCAGAGACAAAGAATTCTCTCTCTCTCTCTCTCTCTCTCTCTCTCTCTCTCTCTCTCTCTCTCTCTCTCTTTCTCTCTCTCTCTCTCCCTCCCTCCCTCTCTCTCTCCCTCCTTCCCTCCCTTCACTCTTGTGCTCAGTTACCTGCACTCACTGTGCATCTCCACAGCCACGTGGCCTTAAACAGGCACATAGTCATGCAGACCCCCACACTCAATGGACTACAGCTGGGAACACTGAGCCAGATGCTGGACTGAATGTGCAAACATGGAGCGGAAACTCTGGGCAGTGGCTGTAATCCTAGCCCTGCTGAAGACAAATGGGACCTTTTTAATGGTGGATGGAGGGAGGTGGAACCTTGGAAGGGAAACCCCTTAATGTTGCCGCATCAATAAGCTTTCCATGATTCCTCATCCTCCTGTGGGGGTCTCAGGAAATTCTTATTTCTGTGGCACCTCAAGAGGCCCTCTTCTACCAGCAACAGGTAGGGACTCAGAGAACTCCCCACCAATAACACTTTCAGCACCAAGTTTGTGGTAATTGTTACAGCAGCCCCTGGAAACCAATACAACGTTTACCGTTTCCACTACAGCAACCCTACTTCAGAGCCCCGTCATCTCTTGCTTGGATTGCAGCAATAGCCTCCTGTCTAACTTGTCTCCCTGCTTCTGGCCTTGCCCCACTCCCTGAGGTCTTGTCTCAACACTGCAGCCAGAGGGACCCTTTAAAAATATAAGTCAAATCATATTACTTCTTTTTCAAAAACGCTTCAGGTGCTTCCCATCTCATATAGAGTAACACCCACCATTCTCAGACTCTAGAGCAGGGGTGGGCAAACTTTTTGACTCGAGGGCCACAATGGGTTCTTAAACTGGACCGGAGGGCCGGAACAAAAGCATGGATGGAGTGTTTGTGTGAACTAATATAAATTCAAAGTAAACATCATTACATAAAAGGGTATGGTCTTTTTTTTTTTTTTTTAGTTTTATTCATTTCAAATGGGCCGGATACAGCCCGCAGGCTGTAGTTTGCCCACGGCTGCTCTAGAGCCTACTTCTTTTGGCACCTTTTTACTTGTCTGGCTTTACCTCCAACATGCCACTGTAGTAACAGTAGCTTCCTTGTTGTTCCTTGAGCATACTAGCTACGTCCTGTCTCAGGACCTTGCACTTGCTATTCCATCTGCTTGCATTGCTCTCCCCTCCCTCCCATAGCCACATGGCTTATTCCTTCACCTGAGAGATAGCCACATGGCTTATTCCTTCACCTGAGAGATAGCCACATGGCTTATTGCTTCACCTGAGAGATGAGACCTTCTTTGACACTTTTCAAAATACCAACCCTCCAACCTCACTCGTATGTCCTAGTCGTCTGTCGCCCAGGGCAGGCCTTTAGCTATAATCTTATTTCCCCGTCCTAACTAACTTAGGTAGGGCTGCAAAAGCCCCGAAGTAAGGAAACAAAGAATTTAGAAATATATATAAGGAGTAATCTTGCCGTATAAGTTGTTCAGGCTTTGGATCTTCGAATCCCCTGAGCCAGCAGCGCTGCTTTAAATAAAGGCTTTTTCCTGAATCTCCGGGTACTCGCTGTGTATTTTCCGGTCACCTGGTAAATTCTGCACTGCTTCCTACTTTCTCCATGGTGCACATTAACTTCTGACATATATTTTCTTGCTTGGCTGTTCAATTGTCTATCCTCCCTGTGAGGACAGGAATAGCTGAGGTTTTTTTTCACTGTTGTGTCTCCAGTGGCTAGAAAGGGCTATGGCACATAATGGATGCTGAAGAATATTTGCTGAAGAATAAATGAACCCAGCATCCCAAGTTAGTTTTATATGTACAAACACTTTACCCCATTAAAAGGTCATGCATTGAATTGTAATAAGCAATTACTGAACTCATTCCTTGATTTCATTCATATTCTCTGGAGACAGGATGCTTCCCCTTTTCCAAATGTCACTCTGGTGAGCCACTGAACCAAATGTTGGCTTCAGTTGTGATGAAAGTAATGGGACTCTCGCACATTCCAGAAAGGGAGGCCTTCTCTCTCTCCATCTCCCGGTTCCCATGCCCCTACTTTAAAATGGAAGGAAGGGATCCAGTGGGAACTTGGTATTCCTTTAAAGAGCATTTCCTATCTAACAGTCTTTGACCCCAGCTGTGGGTTTAATAAGCTACATCCGTCTCATTCATCCCCCAGCTCTGTGGTCCATCTCTTCTAATTCTTCCTCTCCCCAGTCACTTCCTGTCACAGCAACCACTTCAGAATTAAACTCCAATTCTAAAACAAATGAAGCAAGGCAGGAAGGCGGAAATGAATCACAGGCATATGGGAACAGTTTTGTTTGAAAGCATGATTAGCAGTCTTTGCAAACAAGCTGTGGCCATATGTAGGGGGAGGGTGTGGGGGAGTGTTTAAAATATAAGTGATAAACTGTGATAAATGTCTGAATTATAAAGAGAAAGCTCGCCCTGGCCGGTTTGGCTCACTGGATAGAGCGTCGGCCTGTGGACTCAGGGGTCCCGGGTTCGATTCCGGTCAAGGGCATGTACCTTGGTTGCAGGCACATTCCCAGTGGGGAGTGTGCAGGAGGCAGCTGATCGATGTTCCTCTCTCATCAGTGTTTCTAACTCTCTATCCCTTTCCCTTCCTCTCTGTAAAAAATCAATAAAATATATATATAAAAAAGAGAGAGAAAGCTCACTAATGATTGGCTTGGCTATAAGAAGTGATACCTTGAAGCTGTCACTAAAGAGAAAAGATATTGCTGTATCTTCTTTTTTTAAATCAAAAGACCCCTCAGGGGTACCCTGTGGTGAATTAAAATTCTTTTCATTTTTTTAAGAAACCTGGTTTGATTTAAGAGAGGTAGAGAGAGGGAGAGAGAGAGAGAGAGAGAGAGAGAGAAACATTAATGATGAGAGAATCATTGATCTCCTGCCTCCTGCATACCCCCTATTGAGGATCGAGCAGGCAACTTGGGCAAGTGCCCTGACCAGGAATTGAACCATGACTTCCTGGTTCATAGGTCAATGTTCAACCGCTGAGCCACACTGGTTGGGCTGAATTAAAATTCTTGCTGTGTATCAGCAGAGAAACTATGGACAGTTGGTTGAGACTTGTTTCTTGGCTAAAACCTAGGTCACTTGAATTCAAATGTATTGGTATAACCAATAGAAATTTATTCTTAGAAACAGATCTATTGCCTCTAAGTTCCCATCCCTAAGGAAGAAAGGAAAGGCTCGTGCCTGTGTGTGTGTGTGTGTGTGTGTGTGTGTGTGTGTGTGTGTCTTTCATTGACTGACCCACTTAATACTATTTAGTTCTGACCAAGCACCAAGCACAATGCCAAGCACTGGGTGTTTGATGGTGAGCAAAAATCCTGCATATTAGGTGGTAAGCAAAAATCATTACAGTTCCTCCCTCATGGACTGTACAGTCCAAGGGGAACATAGTAATTAAATAGTCATGCAAACAAATGAAAAATAACAGCTGTGGTTTGTGCTACCAAGGAGAGCAGCAGTCTGTGATTCTGTGATGGGTGGATGCCTGACCTAGTCTGGGGAATCAGGAAGGGCTTCCCTGAGGTGGTGATTGACTTGCAGCTGGGAGAGTAGTCATTTAAGAGGGGACATGGGGGTGCACAGACAGTTCAGGGCTGAAGGGGTGATGCGTGCAAGGGCCCCAGGGCAGGCAGGGTTGCAATATATTCAATACAAAAGAAGAGAATGAAGGGCAGTGCCTCTGGAGCTTGGTGGTGAGAAGTCAAGAGACAGGAAAGAGAGGTAGTAAGGGGCATGACCACCCAGTGCCTTATCGATTATGCGAAGGGTTTTAGTTTTACTGTCAAGAAGAAGCGTTGGAAGGGGGGATGGACAGTTAATCAAAAGCATGTTCCCCCTAGGCTTTCTCCTCTACCCCTCCGTTCAGGGTCACAGAAAACGTGCTGGAGGGAGGTACACGTGGTAACAATTGGTTCAGGGGAATCAATCTCTCATTTGACCAATGAGTGATTATTACGTGGCCAGCACTGTTCTAGGTCCAAGGGAATAGAAGATGAACCAGAACGTTACTGATCTCCTCTCCTAAGGTTTACAGTCTAGGTAAGAGGCAACATGCATTGTAGTCACATGAATAAATAATTAATTGCCATTGACATAAAGCAACAAAAGAAAAGTATAGCAATAACCGTGGGTGGGAGTGGGTGGGGAAGCCTCAAGGAAGGTTTCCACTGAAGGCAAAGCTGACTAAATATTATTGGGAGGGTTATTGGAAGGCCACTGGAAGCTTCCATTAGGTTCCTGTTTTCTACCCCCACCCCTTACTTCATTCGGTGACCTTGACTCATGCTTTCTTCCTCTGTATATAAACAGCAGTGAGTGGTAGCAAGGTCCAGTGTTCTCTAGCAGAAACACAAAAGCCCCCTTGTTCGGAGTGGCATGGCTGTGAGGCATATGTGGTGATAAATGAAACAGTGAACTACCACGTCACTGGGCAGCTCTGATGTTGTTCTGTGTCTTTCTAATCCCCCAAGAGGGTAGCAGTATTGATATTTCTAAATTAACACCCTTTTCCTTACTAAACCAATTACTTCCAACATGTTACAGTTCATCACCCCAAACCAGTTTGTTTGTTTTTCCAATCAGTTGAAGACAGAAAACCCATAAGCCGTTTATCAGTGTGTGATGCTGTTGGCTTCTCAGTGCCGCCACCAATTTGGGTTCTCATCCTTCTTCGTACTCTTAGTCCAATCTCTTCATAAACTAATGTGTTTACATAAAAACAAGCAGCAATTCTCATTTGCGTATGTCGTGTAGAAACCAGCCAGATGATAGTTCCCAGAAACCTTGGGTGTGGTTGGTTGTTCCTGAAGATAAAGCCTCATGTTGTTGTTTCTCTGAATTGACCTAGCCCTCTTCCGAAAACACTCCAACCAGGTGCCTACTGTATTTCCACAAAGGGCTATTGTGTGGCTTTGAGTTCTAGCTGAATCAATCAATACTACATGTAATGTACTTGATCATTCTGATTGAATCCCACCTCAGTCACTTAACATTATATATCTTGAACAAGTCACTTAAGTTCTCCAAGTTTCCCTCTTTTTCGTCAGTAAAGGATAATTATATCTGCTCTGCCCTTTTGGTCTGGTGTGAAAGCAAATGAGAAAATATTTGTGAGCATACTTTGTAAACCCTAAATCAGTATTTATGTGTAGGACGCCATTTTTACTACCAGGTATTCAGGGTAGAATCGCATTATTGACTCGTTCCTCACCCCTTCCTGTAACTATGCCATTTGCCATGTGACTTTGCAAGTCTTCTTTGAAAGAGGGAGGGTATATTCTCCTGTCTCTTGATTCTAGTTTGCATTTATTACTTGCTCTGGCCAGTAGACTGCAAAGCGGCAGTGTGAGGTTCTGAGCCTAGGAGCCTGGTGTGGTTCTGGTCCCAGGAAGAGGATGAGGGCAGGTGGAGCAGAACCACTGTAGTCTAGCTGCCTCAGCTGAGCCCAGCCTAGACCTGCCGACTCCCAGCTGACTTCCAGATACATGGGTAAGTCCAGCCCAGGCGAGCAGAACACCCAGCCAAACCATATGGACCAAATAAGCGTGTATTGTTATATGGCACTGGGGTGTTGCTGTACTTTGTTATGAGCATTTGTTTAGCAATAGTTGACTGCTACATCATCCACCTATCCAGCCATTGGTTCATTAAGAATATGGCATCTTCCAGGGACAAAGACAGTAGATGCCAGTTTTGAATGGACTTTTCTTTCTCTCCCTAACTCCCCTATGCTCTTCCTTCCCTGGCCTAATTTTCAAAAGTGAATGGCTAAAGGTTTGCAAATATGAAATTCTCTGTCTAGCACCCCAAGTTATCTGAATAAAAGGCTTTCTGGAGTCTAACAAATAATATTTTAGTGAAGATGTTTACTTTTAACTGATATGTAGGCAAGGAGGCTGTTAGGATCACATGCTTTCTTCATGGTTGAATTGATAGACTAGACTGATCTATAAATGTATGCAAAAGACAGAAACCGAGTAAGTATTTTCACTAAGAGCCTTAGTGTCACCCAGCTTTGGGAGTCTTTTAGGACAATTCTAAGCTAACAATTTCATGTAACAAACACAGATTAAATATATACTACATGTAAGGCATAGGACAGTGATGGCGAACCTTTCGAGCTCAGCGTGTCAGTATTTGAAAAACCCTAACTTAACTCTGGTGCCGTGTCACATACAGAAATTTTTTGATATTTGCAACCATAGTAAAACAGAGACTTAAGTTTTTGATATTTATTTAATATATTTAAATGCCATTTAACAAAGAAAAATAAACCAGAAAAATGAGTTCATGTTTCACCTCTGACACGCGTGTCATAGGTTCGCCATCACTGGCATAGGATAAGGTCCTAGGGAAATAGAAATGAGCAAGGCATAGTAGCTCCCTCTTAATATTCTAACAAGGGAAATGAAATGCAAACTACTCAAAATACTATGTCCATCAAATTGTAACCCACATTTTCTTTTTACTTTTTTACATGTTGAAATGAAGATGGTATGCCATAATTTAGTTGGTAGTGTTTTTTCTTCCTCTGTGGTATATAGAATACTGAGGCAGATTATAATTAATAGCATTTTAGAGCCAAGAAAATACACAAGTAAGAACAGTATATACTCCATGCCATAGGATCAAAAAGCCAGGAGAGATTACTTCTCTCTGATAACATAGGGGAAGAAGCTTTTATATAAGTTGTCAAAAACATGAAGGATTTCAATATGAAAGAGCTAAAATAAAGACAGCAGTGGGTCAATTGGTTCCTAAGCTTTCTATCACCAAGGGGCACTTTTATGATCTATCCCCTCCCCCATCCCATGTTGTTTTCAAAAAGATTTGTATCATTATAAATAAATTTGCATTTACCAAGACTTACTTTCCTTCTCAATTTGATGGGAAAAGCTGTGCATTACTGGTATTCAGAACTAATAATCAAGCAAGATAATCAGTATTCTTATATTGAGTTAGCATTTTTGGCCCAAAACCAAGCAGCTTAAAGTTTTAGTTGGCCTAGGAAGCTTTTATTCCAGGTAACTGTTTAATTTCTATGAACAATTTTTTGAAACAGTGACAAGAACTAATCCTAGATGGGAACATTATTCTGCATAGAAGGTCATTGTAAAAAAAATACATGGGGATGCCCTAACTGGTTTGGCTCAGTGGATAGAGCGTCGGCCTGCGGACTGAAAGGTCCCAGGTTCGATTCCGGTCAAGGGCATGTACCTTGGTTGCGGGCACATCCCCAGTAGGAGGTGTGCTGGAGGCAGCTGATTGATGTTTCTCTCTCATCAATGTTTCTAACTCTCTATCCCTCTCCCTTCCTCTCTGTAAAAAATCAATAAAATATATTTAAAAAAAAATACATGGGACCCACAGGTTGTGATCTGAATATTGTTTGCCTAGTGCTTCAGGCAAATGAGGGGAGATGAGGGGAGATGAGACAGGAATTAGGAGAGGATCAGCTCATGGAGAGTCTTAAATGTCATACTTAGGAATGTAGACTTTCACTGTAACCATCACTGAAGAAATCATTAGATTGAATAGAGAAGGACTAATAGTATGAATTTTGTTACCAAAAAAGGGGGTGGAGGGAGAAAATAACTCATATATATCACAGGCAAAAGAAGGAAAACCTGGCTAAATTTCCACCAAAAGAACAGACAAGCCACAGCTTGTGTGCTCACCCAGGTGGTAGAATAGCCGCCAACAAGCCAAGTTTGGAAGGAACACGTAAGCTTCACCATCAATTCTACACTTCTTATATAAAGGTTCCAGGCAAGGTGCTGTGTAATAGCAAGAGCTTGACTTCTGGAGTCAAACCACCCAGGTACATGTTCTGGCTCTACTGCAAATTACTGAAGACTTGACCTTCAACTATTATATTTATAAATGGGGGAAATAATATTATCAATATTAGAAAGTATGACATAACTTTTGCAAGTTGTCTCGCTCATAGTTAGCAGTTCTTCATTAGTTTCTTTTAGATTTGCTTGGAAATCCAAACATCAAGAGACTTTATGGTTGTGTACAAGAACAGATTCAGTTTTTCCTCTTCTCATCATCTTGTAAGATGCCAAACTGGCTGGTAATCAGACCTTAAAGAGAAAACACGTGCTCCAACACCAGCCTCATCTTGGCAATGGTCTGTATTTGGCTTGACAGTAAGTAGGAAGTGACAGGTGAGCCTGGTGGGGAGATTCCAGGATGATGATTTCCTGGGAGGACTTTAACTGGAAGCTCATGTATGGCAAGTAATTATCATTGTTGTAAATCCATGAGAGTAGGGATAGAGGAAATGCCCTGCAATAGAAAGTCCTAGGATTCCCGCACAGGGCTGAAAGTGGGAAGTGGAAGCATGAGTTGTGGCTGCCTTCACCACCACTGTTCCACATGTTTCTTTGGCAATTCCTTTTCATCAGCCATATCTGTCTGACATTGGCACTCCAGAAAATATTTTCCCCATGAATGTGCTTAAATATATGGTGAAGAGTAATGACAAAACCTCACCTTTGTTATGTATTTTTTCTTAATCTTTATTGTTGTCCCCTGTTTTCCTCCATTGACCCCTTCTAGCCCATTCCTGCCCCAGGCCTTCACCACCCTATTGTCTGTGTCCATGGGTTATACATATATGCATATAAGTTCTTTGGTTGATCTCTTCCCACCCACCCTCCCCTGCCTTCCCTCTGAGATGTATTTTTGAAGAGTTCAAAGTGCTTTCACATTTAAAATGTCATGTTTTCCACAATGACCTTCTGAAAAAAGTAGGCTATTGTTGTCCTCCTTTTCTGAATGAGAAACTTGAAATGCCAAATGGCTCAGGGAGCTTTCCTCTAATGCTCACAATTGCTGAGTGGAGAGGACCCCTAGCTTTTTATTTTATTGTTGACAGTATTACAGAGTCTCCCACTTTCTCCCTTTTTGTCCCCCTCCACCTACCCCAGCCTCACCCCAGGCCTTCCCCCAAGCTATTGTCTGTGTCCATGGGTTATACATATATGCATATATGTTCTTTGGTTAATCTCTTTCTATACCTCCCCTCACACCCCAACCCTCCTCCTCGACTAAGGTGTGTTATTCTGTTCCATGTATCCATAGCTCTGGACCTATTTTGTTCATCAGTTTATTTTGTTCTTTAGATTCTACGTAGATCACATGGTATTTGTCTTTCTCTAACTAGCTTATTTCTCTTAGCATAATAGTCTCCAGGAAGGACCCCTATCTTTTTACTTAAATTTAAGTCTACTCTGTCCTTGTCTCTGTATGAAGATTTGTAATTATTAACACAGTGGACATAGTCACCATCCATTTTGGAGAATTTTTTCCCTCGAGTTATAGCCTCTTACTCCACAGTTTTATAACAAACCTTGATGCTTCTGGGGTCACAAAGGACTAACACTTGCTGTTTCCCATCCTGCATAAATTTTGGTGGTGGTTATGGAAAATTGGCAGCATATCTTTCTTCATCTGGAATGATGCAAAGCTTCCAGAAGATGGAAACTTGAACTTGTCGAGATGAGAGCTGAATTATTGAGCACCTGGTCAGGGTCAGATCTCATTTTTTTTCACACCTTTGTCTGTTCACCTTCTAATCTTTATGACCAGGATGCCAGCTGTAGCAATCAAGTCCCTTCCTTTTTCTTCCCAGGGGCTATCAAATATAATAAAACCCACGGTCCTTCGCAAGAAACAAAACTCCTCTCTGGTTCAGAGCATTTCACATTCCTTCCATGTTATTCAGCAATTCATGGTCATTTTGAGGCATAGAACACCTCCCCCTTTTCCTTCTCATTTTAAACAGGAAATCACCTCTCAGAAACCCTTGGGTGAAGCAAAACAATGTAATGAAATCATGTGTAGAACATCTCATGAAAGTTACAATAGCTTTTTCCAAAAACCTCAATGTTTTCATCTCTTTACTAGTCATTTTATTTATATGTTAACAGCATTTTATTAGTAATTAATGTCAATGATTAGTTGAATCGCCTCTAATGTTTCAAAGGATTGTTCTGGCTACCTCTACCGTTAACAAACCATCTCAAAATTCAGTGGCTTAAAAAACATTTCATTTGGTTTTGATTTTGCAATTTGGGCAGGCAGCAGGAAAGGTCATTTGGGTTGTCCCACTCATCTCTCCTGGAGGCTCCCAGGCAGCTGCCATGGTCTGGAGGCTTGACTAGGGTAAGAACGTGCAGATGGTTTTTGCACGGGGTTAAATATTATCTCCCAAACTCACATTTACCCAGAACCTCAGAATGTGGCGTTATTTGGAAAAGGGTCTTTGCAGATGTAATTAGTTAAGATGAGGTCATGCTAGAGTAGAGGGGGTCCTAATCCAAAATTCCTGGTGTCCTTGGGAGAAAAGAAGGTGACAAGTAGACACACACAGGGGGATGCCGTGTGACAACAGAGACAGATGGGCGTGATGTGGCTGTGAGCCAGGAGAACACCGAGGTTTTCTGGAAACCACGAGAAGCTGGAAGAAGCAAGGAATAGATGCTCCCTCAGAAGCTCCAGAAGACTCCAGCCCTGCCAACACACTTGACTTTGGACTTGTAGCCTCCAGAGCTGGAATCTGACCAAGATTCATTCTCTCTCTCTCTCTCCCTCTTCCCATGTAGTCTCTCCATTTGAGTAGCTGGCCTCTTTTTCTGGAGGCTCAAGGTTTTGAGACAGTAAAAGCGGAAGCTACCGGACATCTATGGGTTAAGCCCAGAGCTATCACTAGTTGAATCCCACTGTATTCTGTAGGTTAAGGCAAATTACAGGGCCAGCTCAGATTCAGGGGGAGAAATGGACTCCACACACAGGTTGGGAGCATTTGTTGATGTCTAACTTTGGAGTCAGCCTACAACAAGGACTGTGCCTACCTGAGTTTCAATGCATATTTTATTGTATTATAGACTTATTCATGCAAGTCACCATCTAGACTTAGCAAGACTTCTTTCACTGATGATCCTCTGAACATTCAAGTCATGTCTTTGAATGTCAGCCAGCCTAAGCATACCGTTGGCCTCTCCTAGCTGGGTGAACTGAGGTCCAGGGGCTGCCCATGCTGAGGTCCTGGGTCTAGGATTCCAGCATGGGAGCAGGTACCATTGTCATGGAAAAGGAGTTGTGCATTCTTTGTGTCTGAAATGATTGTTTCTGTGAGATCGGTTCTGACCACAGTATATACCACTCTCCAAACTAGAGTTATAGGATGATGGTGCCTCTCTGTGGAATATTATAATTATTGACACAATCAAGGCAATGCATATGATCAAGTGAAATGAGGAAAGAAATGGCTATAACAATGAAAATCAACAGCTGAAATTTGAAAGTTTTAGAGGCCACAAGTATTGAACTTGAGTTGCTTTGATTCTAATCCCCATTCTTCCACTATAACCTACATAGGATTTCTTGTTTGTTTAGGGTTATTTTATTTATGGGAACATTAGAATTGATGTTATACTTCTACACAGGATTTCTTGGAGCACTAAAATGTGGTAGAATTTGAAAAATGGGTAAAAAAGGAATATATAACTTGGTGTTATTAAGAAATGGAATGATGTTGCAAGGTAATGCAGTAGATATCTCTCAGGCAACTTATACTTTTTTCTTTAAAAAATGTATTAGTGCCCTGGCCAGTGTGATCAGTTGATTGAGTGTTGTCCTGTGCACTGAAAGGTTGCCAGTTAAATTCCTTGTCAGGGCACATGCCTGGCTTGTGGGTTCAATCCCTGGTAAGGGGCATGCAGAAGGCAGCCAATCGATGTTTTGCTCTCACATTTATGTTTCTCTCTCTCTCCCTCTCCCTTCCTCTCTTTCTGAAAATCAATAAAATGTTTTTTTAAGTACTAGTAATATCTGACACATACAAAAAATATTGTATATGTAAATAATGAAGCATAATAATAGAAACTCCTGCCGAAACCGGTTTGGCTCAGTGGATAGAGCGTCGGCCTGCGGACTGAAGGGTCCTGGGTTCGATTCCGGTCAAGGGCATGTACCTGGGTTGCAGGCACATCCCCAGTGGGAGATGTGCAGGAGGCAGCTAATCGATGTTTCTCTCTCATCGATGTTTCTAGCTCTCTGTCTCTCTCCCTTCCTCTCTGTAAAAAATCAATAAAACATATAAAAAAAAAAGAAACTCCTGTGAATCCACCACTTAAGAACTGGAACATTGACAACATCATTGCATCAACCTGCTTCTCCTTCTCTAACCAGATCTCTATCTGATCTTCGTTAACTAGTACAACTCTGAAGGTTGTGTTCATCTTTCCCTTGCTTGTTGGGCAAATAATTCTTCAGATTTGAATCAAAAAAGGGAACTCTAGCTTAGCTCCTAGTTAACTTGAAAGCAAGCTTCTGATTAATTGTTAGCCTATTAACTCACCTGCTTTTTGTGGATCCTATGGAAGAATAGCAGTGACACATGTGACAAGCAGCCTCTAGAACAGTGGTTCTCAACCTTCCTAATGCCGTGACCCTTTAATACAGTTCCTCATGTTGTGGTGACCCCCAACCATAAAATTATTTTCCTTGCTACTTCATAACTGTAATTTTGCTACTGTTATGAATGGTAATGTAAATATCTGATATGCAGGATGTATTTAGGCGACCCCTGTGAAAGGGTCATTCGACCCCCAAAGGGGTCGCGACCCACAGGTTAAGAACTGCTGCTCTAGAAGCATTCATGATTGCATGAGTGTCCCAGGTTTGTGTGAAGGTGCCTCCAACCTAACCAGAGACACTGCTTTCCTTCTTCTGGTCTCCCAGGCATTGTGGGTCCAAAGACTTCAGCTCTTAAGTTGCTCCTTTTCATCCCCTTCTTCGCGGGTGTCTGGTCAGTGGCACTGTCTCCAATCTGTGGCTTCTGGGAGACTGGAGAATCCAAGTATTTCAGGACAGAAACCGTGGCAATCATGGAGTTAGAAGTGTTAATTGATTTGCATAACCCATTTCCCAAGCAAAGAGCAGGAGCGTGGAAAGGCTTTTTTAGGGAAATGCAAAATCTCAAAGGTAAGAGTCCACTTGGGACATATTTACTGTTGAATTACTTCAGGGGCGTAAAATCATGCTAATTTCATTATGATCACTTTTGTGGCAGACAAATACATATTTTTTTCCACTTGGAGAGTTTTTAATTTCATTTCCCTTTTATCAAAGTACAATTAAATGCACATGTTCTCTTTTCCTTCTTACACATGGGTTTTTTTGTTGTTGTGCGGAAGATTTAATAATAAAGTGTGCCGTTACCTCCAGGCCAATTTCTTAGAGTCAGGCACTTCGAACAGTTCTCTTTCCTTCTTCTGGTAGCTACTTGAACACCTTTAAATACTATGCTACTTCTTGACTTATCAAAATCATTGTTTATTCATTTATCCCTTTTGAATTTTGATATTATTATTTCATGGCCACAACTGCATGCTCTCTGACCTCATATCCCATTACTCTCCTCTACTGAGGGACAGACCTGTTCCTCAAACGCACCTGGCTTATCCTGCCTCAGTTTCCTTGCCGTTCCCACTTCCTGGAATGCATTCCTCTGGGTCTGTACACATCACACTGCCTCCAGTCATGGCTTACCAGTCATCTCAATAAGATCCAGCTTCTGGGATTTAAATCCAGGCAGTCTAGCTACAAAGCACCCACTCTTAATTTTATTCAACCTCAAGTCAAGGTTGATAACATAACTTTTTTTCTGAAATTATATTAAAATCTTCCACAAGTGGATTTTTAAAGTTGAAAAACCAGTCATCTATTCTTATGCCATGTACTAGGATTATTGTCCCTTTGGGCTTGTTCAAGGTCATGACTTCTTTGAGGAGGCTCTTTCCTTAAAGTCCAAATTTGCCTGTTTCCCTTTCTGGTCCTGGAGCCTGGCGAGGCTATAGTCAGTCAGAGCTGGTCTTTCCTCCACTGTGCTGCTGGTTGTCCTGCTCCTGCTCTCTTCGCTGTCATGGTGTTATTCCTTCACAGCCATTACTTGGGATCTTAGGGGTAGTGGGTGGAAGGGGCAGAGCAAGGGAGGGAGAGCAAATACCTGTGCCCAGTGCTCCATCTTGAACTGGAAGCCCTAACAGTATTTTTTTTTTGAATTTTTCTTTTAAAATGAGATTCTAGAAAAATAAAGAGAAAGGAAAAGAAGTAGTACTTTTTGAGCAGCTTACCATGTGCCCGACACTGTACGAAGTACTTCTCACATATCAGCTAAATGATCTCTCTTGGTCCCCATCATGTGTGGGTACATTGATTTCCACTTTGCAGATGAGGAAACTGAAGGTTACCTAGGAGATTAAGAAACTTGCTCAAGATCACAGCCTGAAAGGCTAAAGGGCTGATGATGGAATAAGGGGGATTTCAGATGCTTGAAATCTTTTCTTTATACCACCCTACCACATATAAGACATTTACTGCCCTCTCACAAGGGGGTTCAGGACAGAAGACATAGGATAAACATAGTTTGGGGACATTTAGACATATGACTCCTTGAGGAGAGGCCTTGGGCTTTGCTTGGAGCCTCCTGGAGTCCCCATCAGCTGGTCCGGAAGCGGGAGTCTGCACCATTTCACTGTGTACTATCTTGAAAGGCTATCTAGCTTTTATTTTTGAGGGGTAGAAAACAGTAAATGATAATAGGATATACTTTAAAAATGATGAAAATCGGTGAGATACACTCATGTACTTTCAAACCCCAATGCCTTCTGAAATAATTTCATAAAATGATTAATTTCTAGGCCTCTATAAGAAGCCCAAGTTTAACTATCAATACACATATGGTTTAGAGTTCATTGGATTAGATTATTGTTCAAGTTTACACAATATAGAGTAAAAACGCTTTAGGGAACAGAGCACCTAAAAATAAGGCCAGTCTCCGTTATTTTTAACGATATTCTGAAAGTTCCTGAATGCAGCTTTGAAGAAGCTTGGGTGATGAGGAAGCATTTCCCAAACTGCCTGGCTCGTTCTCTCCAGCAGGACCAGTCAGGATGGAAAAGGTCTCGCCTAAGATAGAACTGGAACTATAGTTGCAAACCTGGTAGATTTCATAAACCCTTCAGGCCACTACAGGATTATATTTTTTAGCAAACACATTAACTTCCAATCCATGTGTTATGGGGAAAATGAATTGTCTCTGTGCTGTCTTCGGAAATTCAAATTAAGTCCTTTTTCAAAGGAAGAAGAAGTTGCATAAATGCTAAGGTTGACTACTTCCTGATAAGCTGTTTCCAAGCAGATGAGTTCATTAGAATTACTGCAGGAAGACTTCTGGAAGGCTGTCAGCTCTTCCTTGTTTTCGTCTAAATGAACTCCTAATATAAAAATGTTCCTGGTTTAGACTTTAACAGTCCCCAGCTTACTGATAGATTGAGTTCCCCAAATTGGATTCTAATCCAGTTGTTTGAAAATAAGAATACATGTTTGCAGTGGGACAAGGTTGTAAATGATGGTTAGAGTCCCAGGCCAGCACACAAAACTCTACTTAATTCCCAGTGTTTTAAAAAGAATATTATAGCCTGGCCAGCATGGCTCAGTGGTTGGGAGTCAACCTATGAACCAGGAGGTCACGGTTCAATTCCCAGTCAGGGCACAGGCCTGAGTTGCAGGATCCATTTTCAGTGTAGGGTGTGCAGGAGGCAACCAATCAATGATTCTCTCTCATCACTAATGTTTCTATCTTTCTCTCCCTCTCACTTCCTCTCTGAAATCGATAAAAATATGTTTAAAGAAAAAAATAATACTATAGACCTGTTTTTTTCAAGTTGAAAATTACAACCAATTAGTGGGCCATAGAAGCAACTTTGTGAGTGACCATCTTTTTATTTATTTTTTTAATTTTTTGGTATTGATTTCAGAGAGGAAGGCAGAGGGAGAGAGAGAGAAACATCAATGATGAGAGAGAATCATTGATTGGCTTCCTCCTGCACACACCACACTGGGGATGTAACCTGCAACCCAGGCATGCACCCCTAACTTGGAAACCAACCATGACCTCCTGGTTCATAGGTTGATGTTCAACCACTGACCCACGCCAGCTAAATGGTAACCAGCTTTTTAAAATAATGAAATGGAATTGAATGGAAGAGAAATATATCAACATGCATTGCATGAGGGGTGGGGAGGTACTGTTTAATAGAACTTCTGTTTCAGATATGCGTGCATGTGTGTACTGGGTAATGATGCAAATGTGTTTCTTTTTTTAAGTTAAATTTATTGGGGTGACACTGGTTAATAAAATCATATAGGTTTCAAATGTACAATTCTATGATACATCACCTGTAGATTGCATTGTGTGTTTTTCACCCAAAGTCTAATTTTCCTTCTATTTTTCAGGCCCTTTACCCTTTTTTTTATTTTCCTAAATTTCTCCAAAATGTTACTTATAAAAATATCTTTTAAAATCAATACATTGCCTTGGCTGGTGTGGCTCAGTTGGTTGGGCATCTTCCTGTGCACCAAAAGGTTGCCGATTCCATTCCCAGTCAGGGCACATGCCTGGTTGCAGCTGAGTCCCTGGTAGGGGGCATGCAGGAGGCAGCCAATCAATGGTATGCTCTCACATAGATGTTTCTCTCTTCCTCTCTCTTTACACATCAATAAAAAATAAAACCAATACAGCAAACAAAAGCCAAAACAAAGTCCTGCTATAAATTTTTTTTTTTAGTGGAACAATTACAAGTCCCTTTCTCTGGCCCAGGATATGTACCTCTGAACTTCTTTCTCTTCCCACAAATGCTGGGCCAGAGACATAATGGCCATAATTAATATGCAAATACTGCTGGTCAGCCCTCCAATGGCAGCTGTCCCAGCTGAAAAGCCCTTTCTAGCCCCATTAAATTATTTAGCTCCTTTTCTTCTCACAATGTGTAGCTTACATTTGCTTTTCCAAAAATCCTCATGAAAACACTCTCAGTCCTAGATAACAAAAAGTCAACACAATTAATCATTTTGGCAAGTTCTATAGGCCCACTTTTCAAATACTCCTGATGAAAAGAATGTCCTTCAGTTGAATAAATATCACACATCATTACTTTAAGAACCCAGGTATCAAAGAGCAATCCATTCATTTTAAATCAGTCTTCTCAAATGTTAGCATGCATCAAATCTCCTGGAGAAATTGCTACAACAGTTTTGACTGGGCTCCATCCCCTAGTATTTCTGATTCAGTCAGTTTGGGGTGGGGACTGAGAATATACATTTTTAACAGGTTCCAGGTGACCCTGCTGCTGGTGTGGTAGGCATTGGAACTCACTTTGAAAATCACTGTTTCAAATCTTGCTGGCCTTCAGCCACTTTAGTGTGGTCTAGATATCTTTTTAAATGATCTCTTTTATTTTATCCTTGTAGAATTTAAATGCTGATTTTAGGCTTAAGAACCAGTGGATTCTGCCGTTTGCTACTTATGCTCTGTCCCATGAAAACATGTAACACTGTGCATATGGAATCCTTCTATCACTTGCCTCCTTCCCCCTGGGTGTTGAGAGAAGAGCTCATAAGATTTTAATGTCAGATTGTTGAGATACAGAGTACCAATGAAACTGTCAGATTGCTATTGTATCTTTTTAGTATCAAAGATTGCTATTGTATCATGTTTTCATTGTCAAAGATTGCTACTGTACCTTTTCTCAGTGTCAAAATTGCTACCGTATCTGTTTTCTGATCTGCAATAGAGAATTTGAGCTTCTTATTTGGACATGTGCCAGAGGTAATTTTTAAATTATATAGAAATCACTCACACACAAAATGAAAAAGAACAACACTGCTCAGGGTTGGAATAGGGGTTCTAGGATGTTATATTGTAATTAACACCTGGAGTGTATATGAGGAATGGTGGGGGGCATAGAATTTTTCAAAGGGGAGCACAAAGAGAGAAACAGCCCAAATTTCCACCAACAGATGAATGTGTAAACAGTGTGGTATCTACAAACAATGGAATATTACTCAGCCATAAAGAGAAGTAAAATAGTGAGTGATACATGCTACTACATGGACAAAACTCAAAAATCATTATGATAAGTGAAAGAAGCCAGACAGAGAATGGAATCACTATTTTATGATTCCACGTATACAAAATACCCAGAATAGATAAAGCCGTAGATGCAGAACAAAGATTGGTGGTTGCCAGGGCCTAGAGAGTGACTGCTTACTGAGTATGGATTTACTCTAGTGCAGTGGTCGGCAAACCGCAGCTCACGAGCCATATGCGGCTCTTTGGCCCCTTGAGTGTGGCTCTTGCACAAAATACCACGTGCGGGCGCGCACATACAGTGCGATTGAAACTTCGTGGCCACTCAAAGGTCAAACACGTGAAGAGGATATAGCAAATGCTATAATTGAGTGCATTGAAGAACATCATATTCCACTCAATAAAATTGTCTCAATTTCAACAGATGGGTAGAAAAGTATGACCGGCGTAAGAAACGGGTTTGTTGCTATTTTGAAAGAAAAAATTAATCACGAGATACTTACTTACCATTGCATCATTCATCAAGAAGCACTTTGTGCGCAGACATTTCCAGAAGAAATTTGCAAAGTTATGGAATTGGTGATTAAGAGTATCAACTCCATTATAGCTAAAGATCTTAATCATCGCCAATTTAAAGAATTTTTAGTTGAAATGGAGAGTGAGTACGCAGATCTGCTGCTGCATAACAAGGTACGTTGGTTATCAAGAGGAACGTTTTGAAACGTTTCGCTTCCTTATTAACAGAAATTAAAGCATTTCTCCTTGAGAAGGGTGTTCACTATCCAGAACTAAGGAACGATCAGTGGATCCAAAAATTTTATTCCATGGTAGACATTACATCTCATCTAAAACAGCTTAATCGTAAACTCCAGGGGAAAGGAAATAGTTTTTTCGATGTTAGAAGTTAATTCATTCAAAAACAAATTATCTCTTTTTGCTCCAAGATTTTGAAAGAGAAACTTTGATTCACTTTCCAAGCCTGTTGAAACATCGCCAAGAAAATAATTCTGATATTGACATTTGCTATTTCAAAACAACACTTTTAAATATGAGGGAAGCTTTTCTCAACAGGTTTCAGGAATTCAGAAACAGCAAAGCAACGTTAGCCTTTGTTAAAAACCTCTCAGTGCTACTGTAACAGAATTAAATTTTTCTCCCTTTAGTATTGACATTGGCAACTTTGAAATGCAATTGCTGGATTTAAAAAACGCAGAACTGTGGAGCTCAAAATTTGAACGTCTTTGTGCTGAATATAGAAATATTGGAGAAAAGCAAATGTGAACTTAGTTCACAGCACAAGTGGTCTGCTTTGGAAGACCTGGAGAAGGAAGGTATGTTGATTTTTAACACCTGGAATAGTATTCCTGACTCATATAATCAACTGAAAAAACTAGCGTTTGCTGTTCTTTCCTTATTCGGGTCTACATATGTATGCGAACAATCATTTTCAAGCATGAACCTTATCAAGAGTAAACTGAGAAGGCGTCTTATTGATGAGAACCTGGAATCGTGCCTAACATTAAAAACAACAACATACAAACCTGACTTACCCAAACTTTCCAAGCAGATGCAAAGCCATTGTTCACATTAGTGTTTGTCAGTCATTGTCATGATTTAATTTTATGGCTATTGTAAGGTAAATTGTAAG
Organism: Myotis myotis; assembly: GCF_014108235.1. Classification (NCBI taxonomy): domain Eukaryota; kingdom Metazoa; phylum Chordata; class Mammalia; order Chiroptera; family Vespertilionidae; genus Myotis; species Myotis myotis. The sequence continues at coordinate 50,450,586 of NW_023416401.1, forward strand.
GAATTTAATTTTATCAATAAATAATATCATTATTAAGTATGATATCAAGTTTTATTCAACGTACCTATAGTTTAACTAAGACTTAAAACTTTAAGTAAAGTTTATTAAGTTAATTTTAGGGAATGTTGTGGAGTGAAAGAAGATGTAGTGTCGAGGATTGAGAAAGGTATGTTGAGATGGTTTGGACTATAGAGAGGATGAACGAAAGGAGATAGACGAAGCAAGTATACAAGACGAGTGTGGATGGGAGAGTTGGAAGGGGTCGATCTCAGCGAACGTACCTCAATCAGATTGAGGACGTTTTTAGCAAAGACCAGCTTAGGAGTACCCTAATTAAGTTAATAACAATGTACCTACCTATATAGTTTAAGTTTAAAAAATTTGGCTCTCAAAAGAAATTTCAATCATTGTACTGTTGATATTTGGCTCTGAGTTTGCCGACCACTGCTCTAGGCACGCATTTTTGGGTTCCCCTGGAGTGTTGCCATTTTCCCAGGGGCTAAGCTAAAGGTGGATTTGAGGGACAGCAAACAAGAACAATACACTAATAAGGGTAACAATCACAGTTACTTTATTATCTCCAATTAAAATTTCGTGTTCTATGAAAGCAATTCATTCTCACAGAAAAATGTCAAAAATTTGTGTGTGTTTTTTGTAAAAACAAAACTGAAATCTCCTATAATCTCTCTACTACTGTTAACATTTTGATATATTTTTTCTTTTTATTATTGTTTTTAAATATATTTTTATTGATTTCAGAGAGGAAGAGAGAGAGATGGAAACATTAATGATGAGAGAGAATCATTTGATCGGCTGCCTCCTGCACAACCCCTACTGGGGATCGAGCCTGAAACCTGGGCATGTGCCCTGACCAGGAACCGTGACCTCCTGGTTCATAGGTCGATGCTCAACCACTGAGCCACACCAGCTGGGTTTTATCTTCTTCTTCTTTTTTTTTAATCATATTACATGCATTTTTATATCCTGCTTTGTTCACATAACATTGTGTGGTAAATAATTCCCCATTAATTTTATTCTTTACAACATAATTATAAGTCATTTCATAAACTTTCATTATACAGTTGCTCTATGATTTAGTGGGTATTGTTGGACATTCAAAATTTCCCCCATCTTTTGGGTATTATATTATTACAACTCTAAGCAAATACTTGCCTTACTGAGAGACACCTCTGGTCTCCTTTCTTACATTCCCCCATTTCCTCACCATGAACCTGCAGAGAAGGCATAATCAGGGTTTTAGAAATGAAGGAGCTGGAATTCAAAGAGGATATCCACTTCTGAAAAATGGCCTTGGGGTTATATTGTTTTGGTTTTCTTTCTTTACTCTTTCTAGAAAAAAAACATAGGTAGTGGCATTACCTATTTACCTCTCTCCTCAGCTATTTGCACCTGGCGGTAGTTCAATAGCTGGGCCTCTGACATCATGATTGCCATCTGGTGGCAGCTAACTGACTTAGTCAATTTCTAGGGGATTCACACTTTATAACCTCAGGGAGGTCTTGGGCTGAGGGAAGGCAGGTCGACCTGGAGTGACTGATGCTTTGAATACAGACTCTTATCCAAGTCAGCAAAGATAGAATGACATAGTCTGAGTTCTAGCTCTTAGGAAGCAGAAAATTGAGTACAAATGCCTTGTCCAAAGGGAGGGAAGACTCCAGCTGGAAGACATTGTCAAAGGTCAGGAGACAGGCTGAGTCTAAATAGAGCAGACGTTGGAAGTAAAGAGGGCGGGGCTGTCCTAGCCGGTTTTGCTCAGTGGAGAGCATCAGCCTGCGGATCAAAGAGTCTTAAGTTTTATTCTGGTCAAGGGCACGTACCTCAGTTGCAGGCTCCTCCCCAACCCAGGCCCTGGTCAGGGCTCATGCAGGAGGCAACCAATCAATGCGTTTCTTTCACATTGATATTTCTCTCTCTAAAAATCAATGGAAAAATATCCTCAGGTGAGGATTAAAAAGAAAAAAAGAGAGAGAGCCGGGCTCTGGTGATTGTAAGGAATGTCCCCATAGGTTCTGAGCACAGGTGTGTCTGGTTAAAAGCACAGCATCTTCTTAAATGAATGCCTGGGGGGACAACTTAATTTTAGTGAAAAGAAAACTCCTCGAATCACTTGGCAATAAGGAAACCAAGGCTTGGCGAGGTTACACTCTCATCCACCCATTACTCAGTGTTAATAATACTGTATTGTTCAGGCTAGGGGGGCTTGGGCTAGGGCTTAGAGCTTACGGTTTAGGCTTAGGGTTTAGAGATTAGGGTTTAGGGCTAAGGGCTTAGGGCTAGGGCTAGAAAAACACTTTCATCCTAACAGAATGTAAATGTGTTTTGCAGTAAGATGCATGAAACTTTCAAATATAGTATTATTAATTACAGTCACCATCTTATAGATGCTGTAGAAAATTATTATTTTTCTAAATATATTTTATTGGTTTTTTACAGAGAGGAAGAGAGAGGGATAGAGAGTTAGAAACATCGATGAGCGAGAAACATCGATCAGCTGCCTCCTGCACATCTCCTACTGGGGATGTGCCTGCAACCAAGGTACATGCTCTTGACCAGAATCGAACCTGGGACCCTTCAGTCCACAGGCCGACACTCTATCCACTGAGCCAAACTGGTTAGGGCTAGAAAATTATTTTTAACAGAGGTGCCATGCTACCTTATTTTGTACCTTATCACAATTTACAAATCACTGATACTCCCACCATGTAAGTTGTTTCCCTAAATTATAAAATGTTTGGGAATTTAGATCTGATTTTTATAAATGTATGAAATGAAAATAATTTAACCTTGCTGGAAACTTGAAAAGTGAAAATCTAAATAAAACTCATCTTTTAAAATTTATTGAAAAATGAATGATAAATCCATCAAAGCCCACATTTCCTAGAAAGAAGTGAAGTACCTGCCCTTTTACTCACTGAATAGCATTGTAAATTAAGATAAGGGTCATTGACCAGCAATGATCCCAAAATTAATTCTTGGAAAAGGGTCATTGACCAACAATGATCCCAAAATTAATTCTGGGAAAACTATCTCAAATACTCCTCAACATGTTGCAAGTCATCTATATAAGCATATAGTGGAAGAAGTTTCATTTTTCACCAATTCAAATAATTCTGTGGGCTGGCTGCCCATGGTCACAGTTGGAATCATGATCAGGACACAGACGTGAGATGCTGGCTCAATCATCAGTAGGGAGCTTTTAAGCCCACCCATTATTTCCACTCTTCATTGATGCTTCTATCTCTTTCACCCTCTTCCTTCCCCTCTCTGAAATCAATAACAAATAAATTTATAAAAATAAATAATAAATCAATAAATATAGTATCTAAACCATCATAACTAAATTTTTCTAGGTACCATAGTAACTTCTCAGTTCTCCTCCCCCAAACCCAGTCTTCAATGGTGAGAAAAATCGCCTAGAACCTGGAGATTATATGTTAGTAGCAAAGATGAATGCATTCACAGAGAAATAAAATATATCTTAACAGCTCAAATAAGGAAGAGGAATTTGCTGTGTACAACTGAAGGAGAAAACAAAGAGCAGATGACTGAACCTGTGATTCCTTTCTTATTTGATATTCTATGATGACTTACTTCCTATATTTATTTTTGTAAATATGTTTTCTTATTAATTTCAGAGAGAGGAAGAGAGAGAGAGAGAAAAAATATAGACATATCAATGATGAGAGAGAATCATTGGCCAGCTGCTCCTTATAAGCCCTCTACCGGGAATCAAACCTTGACCTCTTGGTTCATGGGTCAAAACTCAACCACTGAGTCACAGCAGCCAGGCTAGTTACTATACTTATTATTTAGGTAGGAATGAGATTGCAGGGTTATAGGATTTTAAAATTCTTTGTGACAGAATCACAAATCCAGGAAACAGTAGTGCAAGTGATTGTTGGCCAAATCCCTGTAAGGGACAGCACCATGTAACAGCACTACAGGGGGAAGCATCTCACAGAATTATTTGAATTTTGCTGAAAAATGAAACTTCTTTATCCATATGCTTCCATAGACGACATGCAACATGTTGAGGAATGTTTGAGATAATTTTCCCAGAATTAATTTTGGGATCATTTGCTGGTCAATGACCCTTACATTCCTTTACAATCTTATACATTGAGTAAGTGGGCATGTACTTCACCTCTTTCTAGTGTATGTGGCTTTGATGGATTTATCATTTATTTTCAATAATTTTTAAAAAGTGAGATTTATTTTGCCCAGCCGGCATGGCTCAATGGTTGAGCATCAACCTATGAAGCAAGAGATGAGAGTTCAATTACTGGTCAGGCATATGACAAGGTTGTGAGCTGGATCCCCATTGTGGGCCTTGCAGGAGGCAGCCAATCAATGACTCTCTCGTCATTGATGTTTGAAGGAAATAAAAATTCTCTCTCCCTCTCCCTCTCCATTCCTCTCTGAAGGAAATAAAAATATATTTAAAAAATAATTTTCTATAGCATCTATAAGAGGCTGACTATAGTTAATAATACTGTATTGCATATTTGAAAGTTCCAAGTATCTTACTTCAAACACATTTACATTCTGTTAAGGTGTATGCCCTCAAACATTTTTTCTTCCTTCCTTCCTTCCTTCCTTCCTTCCTTCCTTCCTTCCTTCCTTCCTTCCTTCCTTCCTTTCTTTCTTTCTTTCTTTCTTTCTTTCTTTCTTTCTTTCTTTCTTTCTTTCTTTCTTTCTCTCTTTAACATCAATGATGGGAAAGAATCATTGATTGGCTACCTCCTGCATGCTCCCTGCTGGAGATCAAGCTGGAAACCCTGGCATGTGCCCTTGGCCAGAATGGAACCAGGAACCGTTCAATCCCAGGCCAACACTCTATCCACTCAGCCAAACTAGCAAGGGCCCCAAATGTTGCTTTCTATACATTGTAAACCTACCCAGCCCTATGTAGAAATTAATTAGCCATGCCACTTCCTTTTATAATTTATTTATTATTAATTTTATTTTTTAAAATAATTCTTTACTGTTGAAAGTATTACATATGTCTCCTTTTCCCACCATTGACACCTTCTAGCTTGCCCCCACTACGTTCCCCAGGCCTTCAACATCCTATTGTCCATGTCCATGGGTTATGCAAATATGCATATAAATTCTTTAATCTCTTCCCACCTACCCTCCCTCCCCTGCCTTCTGAAGATATAGCCAATCCCAGCAAGTGAGTGTGGCCTTACCTGGATGGGATCATATAAAAGCCACATCTCTCCAGAGGCCACTTCTCCAGGGTAGACTGACCACATTTGGAACTGCTAGAACTTAGAGGTGAGATCACTCCTAGTAGACTGTGTCTCTGTGGCATATGGATTTAGAGTAAATATCTTCATGCCCACAAATGCTTTCAATTTACCTATTGGAGTGCTTGGATCTTCTCCAAGCAAACAAGTAGATTTCCTAGTTAATGGAAGTGACATCAATATTTAAATTATCTGTGATTAGAGCAATTGTAATATATTTGTTATAATAAGATATTTGATTTTTCTTTATTTTAGTACCACATACTACTAGATTTTTTAGGCCTAAAATGAGATTCCACTATTTTTTGTTCAATTATAGGGGGCAGTCTCTCACAAAATTATTTGATTTTTTGCTGAAAAATGAAACTTCTTTCTCTATTTGCTTACATTGATATCCCCCTTTTTTTCCCATTGACTCTTCCTAACCCACCCCCTCCACCCTCCATCGGCCTTCAGCACCCTATATTCTGTGTCCATGGGTTATGCATATATGCACACAAGTTCTTTAAGCTCTTCCCACCCACCCCCACCTTCTGAAGACATGAAACCTACTACATGATTTGTTAAGTTGTGATAGGTTTCAACAAAATACAGGTAGCATGCCACCTCTGTTAAAAATGATTTTCTACAGCACCTATAAGATGGCAACTATAAGTAATGAAAAGGTATTGCATATTGGAAAGTTTCATGCATCTTACCACAAAACCCATTTACATTCTGTTACGGGGTTCCCAGGTCTAGCAGTGACTCAGCCTGATCCATCACTGCATGTCCCCCTTGTAGGCAGACCTCGGGGGAATGACCTCCTCATGCCCCCTAAGAAGTTACAGCTTTAGGAGCAGGATGCCAGGCAGGAGTTAGATTTCCTTGCTTGAGAAAAGAGAGCAAAGCTATCTGGCTTGTGGACTCTTCTCTTTCAGACACTGAATGTCTCATTGGTGACAACTTTGAGACTCAGGTCCCAAAGGCTCTGCCTGGATGTTCTGCTCCCTGTCAGATACCCAGGGATTTGCATTCTCTGGGGTGGAGTAGATGGAGGAAATGATTGTCAATCATTTTAGAAATGCAATAATATCTGAGGAGAATGGGGAAGTTGACATGTGATATAATTTAAATTTAGAAAAAGAAGTAAGGCAACATTTTTTTTTATATCCCTAAGAGGGTAGACTATAATGTATACCCCATTATGTCAGAATGGGAGTATGGTGGTGAAATATCTTGGATTGAAAGCTCCAATATTTATAGTGGTTGTGTGACTAACCTTTGCCTCCAAAATGCCACTGATGTCTTTGTTTATAGGACTGAATTGGTGCAGAATCAAAATCCTCAGCCAGAGAATCCTCAGCTCACCTCATGATGCTGCACTGGACTCCTAGTCATGCTGAACAGGTTCAGAGGTAAGAGCCTGCCCTTTGGCATCAGGCCTCAATTTCTTTGGTGGTTTTTAGGTTCTTCTTCTATTTTAATTTTCTTTTTTTCTGGCATGAATGCAGTCTGTGACTTCCCAAATTTAGTATCTTCTCCCCCTGTGTAGTCATATCACAATGATCAAGACTGAACTTTGCAACTTATTATTGAAAATACCAAGCAAGATGCCAAAACCGGTTTGGCTCGGTGGATAGAGCGTCGGCCTGCGGACTGAGGGGTCCCGGGTTCGATTCCGGTCAAGGGCATGTACCTGGGTTGCGGGCACATCCCCAGTGGGAGATGTGCAGGAGGCAGCTGATCGATGTTTCTCTCTCATTGATGTTTCTAACTCTCTATCTCTCTCCCTTCTTCTCTGTAAAAAAATCAATAAAATATATTAAAAAAAAAAGAAAATACCAAGCAAGATACCTATTTTTAATCACATTTAGTATATATAGAGGAAGAGAAGAGCAATGAGGTTGACCATGTGGTCACGAGGCGATAGAATATTTAGTTCTCAGAGTAGCCATCAATATTGTATGTTTACTCAGTTACCCCGCTATTAAATGTTTACATATGACACTGATGAATTTAAATCTGTTGTATATTGTAAGTGCATATATCATGCATTTCACTAAGAATATTTATTATTTATGAAATCAGAAAGTCCAAAAAGGGACTGAAAATGTTATAAGCAGAATAATTTTAGTGCTGTTAGATCAATGTCAAAACCACTGACAAGAGAAGGATCTGTGACCATGGTCCAAACATATTAGGCTCATCCTAGGCATCAGAGCTAGGTCCTGAGGGCTGATATGGATGATTTTAGATTGAATGCAGGGTCTGATTAGATAATGTAGAGCCAAAGCATTAACTTCAGAAACTTCTAGTTTATGTGTAATGTGTATTCCCATCAAATATTTTGATTTCTAAAAATGTAACAGGTGCAGCTTATATTCCAATAAGTACCCACATAATAGCAAAGTGCTGTCTATTTATGAAATAGTACCAAGAATAATCAACACAAGATGAGATTTCTAAAGGCAAGGAGAGGTTTTAGGTGTGTCCTGAAACAAACTACCCAGAGGTTGACATTAAATCTCTGCTTCACAGTCACACCGTTCATGATACATGTAGAGGTTTTGTTTTCGTTTTCTGTGTAATTTGAAGGACTTTTGTGGGTATAGAGGTAGTGATGACTTTTCTTTTTGTAGGGGGGGGCGTCTGCACTCTCTTTGCTGTCTTGATTTTGTGCTTCCTTGCAGGAGGGGTAAATGAAGAGACTCTGCTCCTCAGGCCATAGGAATTTCATTCATTGACCTCTCTCTGCAGTGGATAATGTTCTGAGTCATGGAACCATCAGTCTCTGCATGAGCCTTTCTGAGGATGTGAGGAGTGTGCTGTTTCAAGCTGTCGATCACATGTCCAGGGAGCCCCAGAGAGTGCAGACTTTTGCAACTTGGAACCTCCACTGTTGCCCCTCCTTGGCAAAGGGGCAAAGGGCAAAAAAGGGGCAAAGGGACAGTTGTACAGCATTATGAGTGTACTAAACATCACTGAATTGTTCACTTTTAAATGTATTGAGGTGAAAGTCATATAATATAAAATTTTCACCTCAATAAATTTTAAAAATTGAAGAGGGGAATTCATAAAATTTTCCAACTTTGTTTCTCTTAGGTTTTTATATGCTTCCTGTCTGCCTTTCTCGTTACTTGTATCCTAAGAAAGTTTACATTTAATTTAGATACTAAGCAAGGAGGGGTGCTGGATTGACCTCCCAATCTCGTGTTGTATCACCTTCATAAACTCGCCCTAATAACCATGGGAGGAATAAAGTTACTCTATGAGTCAGTGATAAAACTGGGAGTGGACCCCAAGGGGCACTACCTTTTAGTCTCTTCTAAATTCCGTTGCTATCTCTACATGTCCCTGAAACTCCTGACATAATTGAAGATGACTTATCAATGATGTCCTCCAACCAACCAGGAGAGAGAGCCAGTGGAGTCTTGAACATAGCTTACAGAGTACCATGTCTTCTGGAGGCTGTGGCATTCAGAGTCAATTTGCCCTTGGCAAAGTAGTGAGGAAACATAAAATTGTCTGGGCTGCCGTTAACTCACTCCTTTCTATATCCTATCATCTCTCTGGGGTTCTTCCCTTTAACCTGGAGACACCTAGAGAGAGCTTCTGCTCCTTCGTCCCCTTATTCTTCCATCTACACCCATTTTCAGTAGAGGGATTGATGTCCTTTCTTCCCTGAGAGTGAATTTTACCTAAGTATCTCCGACCAATACTGTGGAAGATATCTCCATTCTAATTCTAATATCTCTATTCTAACCCAGGGTTGCTGGCTGTTCTCAGGCTCTGCATGGATTGTAGATCACTGTCAAGTTTGTTTGACATCCAGGCGGCACAGAGAAGTAGTGAAATACTACTGTCAGGGCAGCCTAGCAAGTCAACTGACTCTCTACAGAATGAATTGCAGAAAATTATAAGTAAATAACAGTGATTAGGAGGCTAGCTTTAGCTTTGCCCAGAGGCCAATTGCTGGGTTTCTGTACCTAAAAAAATTTGAAAAGAACAGTAGACTCAGTGGTCCCATTTGGGCTAGATCCTTTTTAACTAAAAATAGTTTCCCCTCAGGGAGTTTATGAGTCATTTCTATATTCTCCTCCTTACACCACATGGCATCCACCTATAATAACATGCTCCCACCTTACCCCTGCTCATTGAGGCCACAAAGATGGGGCATTAAACTATAATCAGAAAGACAGTATCTCTGTGTTTACAAATATTCTAGTTTTAGCCCCTCACTTTATGGGCTCAGCCTTTTTTGCAACTTCAAAGCTGTTAATTATTATCCATTTTCAAGGAAGCATACCCATTTCTAAGTTGTTTGTTATTACCGTGTACCTCTTTCTAGGAACACAAGTGTGTCAGTGTCAGATGATGCATTAGTGAGTGTTGTGGACTGCTGATCAACCAAGATGTCCCTGGAGCTTTGCCACCTGTCAGTGCCTCTTGGGGACTCCAGCTGGCTTTGAACACCGTCCATTCCTATCTGTTAGGTCACCACCATCCACCAAAGAAGAAGAAGTTGGAGAAAAAATTATTTAGGTCTGCATCTCGTTCCTAATTTTCATGTGTGTTAAAGGCAGACTAATAAAATCTACAGGAAATATTGGCAAAGTAGTTGTACAAAGAGGCCTTTTCAGGGTTCTCATTCTTTCAACAGAACTTATAAACACTTTTCTGTATCTTTTCCTAACATTCTTGTTTGCTGGGTTTTTACTGAATATTTGGCACTAATATTTAGAAATCCTCTTAGGGGGTGGGAACTACATTTTCCCCCCCTTATTTTTAATATTTATTTTTCCATCTGGAGTTCAATCATTTGGGGGAAGTTCCTTGGTCTTTGTTTGGGAAAATTACTTTTGGGGTGGATGCCAAAGCTCTGGGTAACTTTGAAGTCCAGACAACACCAACTAGGTCATAGGCCCTTGGCTGCTATTTGTCAAGTGTCAGTTACATTCAGCGCATGGGGCAGGCCCAGAAAGTCTTGGGAATTAGAGTGTTCCCAGTGAGTAAATTAACTCAACGATACTGCACAGATTGATTAACTCAGCAATACTGCTTTTGATTATACTGGATGAGCATTTGTAAAGATGCTTTTCAAATTTCAAAATAGCATGGGCTAAGGAGGTGACATCATTACGTTAAAAGCTTATTTTATTTTACTTATTTATTTATTTTAATTTAAATTCTTTATTGTTTAAAGTATTACACGAGTCTCCTTTTTCCCCCATTGACCTCTCCCCGGCCGCTCCCACCCCCCAGCACATGCCCTCGCCCCTTTACTGTCTGTGTCCATTGGTTTTGCTCATATGCATGCATACAAGGCCTTCAGTTGATCTCTTACCCCGTCACCCCCCACCTTCCCTCATAGGTTGGACAGTCTTTTCGATGCTTCTATGTCTCTGGTTCTATTTTTGTTCATTAGTTTGTTGTTCATTATATTCCGCAAATGAGTGAGGTCATGTGATATTTATTTTTCTCTGACTGGCTTATTTCACGGAGCATATTGTTCTCAAGTTCCATCCCTGCTGTTGCAAATGGTAAGAATTCCTTTTTTACAGCAGCGTAGTATTCCATTGTGTAGATGTACCACAGTTTTTTTAATCCACCCATCTGCTGATGGGCACTTAGGCTGTTTCCAAATCTTAGCTATTGTAAATGGTGCTGCTATGAACATAGGGGTGCATATATCCTTTCTGGTTGGTGTTTCTGATTTCTTGGGATATATTCCTAAAAGTGGAATCACTGGGTCAAATGGAAGTTCCATTTTTAATTTTTTGAGGAAACGCCATACTGTTTTCCACAGTGGCTACACCAGTCTGCATTCCCACCAGCAGTGCAAGAGGGTTCCTTTTTCTCTGCTTTATTGCCAGCACTTGTCGTTTGTTAATTTGTTGATGATAGCCATTCTGACAGGTGTGAGATGGTACCACATTGTTTTGATTTGCATCTCTCAAATGATTAGTGACTTTGAGCATGTTTTCATATGTCTCTTGGCTTTCTGTATGTCCTCTTTCAAAAAGTGTCTATTTAGGTCCTTTGCCCATTTTTTTGATCGGATTGTTTATCTTCCTTTTGTTAAGTTGTATGAGTTCCCTGTAAATTTTGGAGATTAAACCATTATAGGAGACAACATTGGCAAATACGTATGTTCTCCCATGCAGTGGGCTTTCTTGTTGTTTTGTTGATGGTTTCTTTTGCTGTGCAGAAGCTTTTTATTTTGATGTAGTCCCATTTGTTTATTTTCTCCTTAGTTTCCATTGCCCTAGGAGCTGTATCAGTAAAGATATTGCTACAACTAATGTTTGCTATTTTACTGCCTATGGGTTCTTCTAAGATTTTTTATGGTTTCCCATCTTACGTTTAAGTCCTTTATCCATTTTGAGTTTATTTTTGTGTATGGTGTAAGTTGGTGCTCTAGTTTCATTTTTTTGCATGTATCTGTCCAATTTTCCCAACACCATTTATTGAAGAGACTGTCTTGATTCCATTGTATGCTCTTCCCTCCTTTGTCAAATATTAATTGAGCATAATGGCTTGGGTTGATTTCTGGGTTCTTTGTTCTGTTCCATGGGTCTATATGTCTGTTCTTGTGTCAGTACAAGGCAGTTTTGAGAACAGTGGCTTTGCAATTTATTTTTCAGTTTCAATTGACATGTAATATTATATTAGTTTCAGGTATACAACAGAGTGATTAGCATTTATATCTTACAAGGAGATCACCCTGATTGAGTCTAGCCCCTGACACCAACTAATGATGCTCTGTGTGTCCTGTTGAGGCCAACCCCAGAGAAGTTGACGGCAGTGCTGTTCTGGGGAAGAGCCGTAGAATGGTCAGTGTGGATGACGGATACGGAGAATTCATTAACCTGGTCACCCCTTCACTATCTAAGCAATACAGATGCTTTTCACCGTGTTGTGCTGGTGTTTTCTCGTTCATTTGGACATGGGCCGAGGAAACCCCTCCCATAAAGAACTTGAAAGGACACAGACTTGCATCATTTTTAGCTGTTTGGCAAAGTGGCTCGAAAAATCTGAGCACTTGAAGATTTCAGACTGTTGGCAATAAGAGGATCTTCTGTTTCCAGGAACACTGGCAGGCTTCAGGTCGTTTTGTTCTACTGAGTTATACCAGATACCAGCAATATTTCTAAGAGTGTTTCCTAAAGTGGGATCTGAGACTGTGTGTGTGTGTGTGTGTGTGTGTGTGTGTGTGTGTGTGTGTGAGAGAGAGAGAGAGAGAGAGAGAGAGAGAGAGAGAGAGAGAGAGAGATGACTGCCCAGGAAGAAAATCTTAGAGGCAATGGACATGACTTTCAGAGCATGGAAGACTGCAGTGAGAGACGTAGGTGGGCATTGGTTGAGAAGCCAGAAAAGCTTGTAGGCACAAAGAACAGCATGAACAAGGAGAAGTTAAGGAATATTGTCTAAGACACAGAGAAGGAAACAGTCTTACTAAAACCAATAGGGGCTTCAGACAACCTGCTGGGTGGAGAAGAGTTTCCTACAAAGAGAGGTTGAAGAATGTCACTTCCCAGAAGTAAGGCCATTGGCTCAGCGTGGAAAGGTGCTTCTAAGCCTGTGGCCTTGTACCATGGCACCTTGCAGCCCCTCTCCTCCTGCCCCATCAATGTCAAGAGCACATCCAAGAAGTCCGTGCAGCAAAAGGTGCAGCCTGCACTCAGCAAACACCGTGTAGCTTTCCTTTTGTCCAGCTGAATCAAAAGGAAGCCCTGAGAAACCTAGAGAGGCTGATTACGTTGGGCCACATTCATGATAGGCTTAAGGAATGAAAACATAAAGGCTAAACAAAGTGAAAAGATCCAGGGATGTGTTAGGGAAGCAAGAGAGGGAGAGGCTCAATACGAGATGATACTTGCCATCAAAATACTAGTAACAGGTGATGATGAAAATACTTGCCTCATCCCTGATGAAAAAAAAAAAAAAAGACTCTGGACAAGATGATATTGCCTTTGGTATTATATTGTGTAACGGCTGCATGAATATCATTGTGATCCTTCCGTAGGGACTTAAGGACTATATAGAATTAACATCACAAAAAGGTGTGTTTACGAATGCCTGATTTCAAAAGCAATCTTGCAACAGGCCTTATTTCCTGTGGCCATCCTCACCACGGACAATGACCGTGAAGAATATGAGTGGTTATTTGGTACAGATTGGCATGGCTGCGGTAGTGGGGGACTAAATAATGGATAAACTTGGGAATTGCATAGATCCTATGATTTCAAGAGTACATGAAGTGAAGATTTTTGAGAGGAGAAATCATTTAGAGGAGATTATGTACCAGACCTGGTCTGCTCTAAATGGTGGCTCTTTTAGCCTAAAATCTCTTTCCCTGATGTGCCTTAAATGTATTGGTTCATTGATGAGAGATTGTTTGGGATTAGATGTGTCTTTGGGCGGGGCAGGGGGGGGAGGGAGAGAGGAGAAAGATGGCACAAGCTATTAGTCATTCACATGTTAGTGTGAATTAGTCCATGAAACTTGCTTCCCCCTCCCCCTATTATAGCTGGTATTGGTTGTACTGAGCAATAGACTGATGATCTGAAAGCAAGTGAAGAGGAATTGGGTGGCTGTGGAGCCTGGAGCACTTTGAAGGAGAGACAAGCCTGGGTAGGATTCTGAAGTAGGAACCAGAGTGTAGCTTGAGACCCTGGAGACTAAGAATCTAGGGAGAATGCCAAAAAAGGAGGACAGGCCCAAGAAACTTCTCCAGGCCATAATGTAGTTGGAATATAGAAATAATAGCATAGGTCTGATGATGGGCTTCCTAAGGTCTGTACCTTAGAACATGCTAGGATAAGAAAGTTCACTTCAGGTAAACTAGATTTAGTGGTTTCCTTGCTGCAGGACTTCTCTTAACCTCCAATATGCTAATAAGCACCATGGATATCCAAAAATATATGGTGTCTGACAAGTTTATTTCAGCTAACATTTGAAGAGTGTCTCATGGGACTAGTGTTCAATAGGAAACACTTTAGCGGAATAAATTTATTATTTATTCAAAACAACATCAATAATCTTAGGTTGTGTTTTCACCCCTGAACCTCAACTGAAAATAAAGGTGTTAAGTTGGGCCATGTGTATTTTTCTAATTCTAGAATCCACAGCCCATGAGAAATGAGAGCAGATACCATCCGAATGAAGAGTGATTGGGCAGTGGAAGGTTGTAGAAATAGCAACAAAGGCAAATCCAGTCATTGTGAAATCTTTTCAAAGCCAATCTTACTCTAAAACAGGAACATCCATTCTTCCTCTACTCTCCACATGCTACTCGGGTCCCTCCCCTGACCCAGAGCTCAGAGTGCTCCATGCTCCAGTTACTAATTTCGCCCCCCACCCAAGATGCTCAGACCTGCCCAGCACGCTTCAGTTACATCCTGCCAGTTTTATCTCCTAACTGGCCCTCAGATATGTCCCTTCCCTGCACTCCACCAGATTCCCCAAGCCTTGAACCTATCTTCTGTCAGCCCTCTACTTGGCTTTCCTGTGCCTTCTTCATCCCCATTCTAGTCCATTCTCCACACTGCAGTCTGTTTGAAACCCAAATCTAATTACATCACCACTACCCAGCACCCTACTCCACTGCCCCCAATTTTATGTCCTCTCACTTTTCTTACAGCATGGTCAAAACTCTTTATTGAGGGTTGAAAGGCCCTGTGTAGTCTGCTCCTCACCCACCTCTCCTGCCTCATCTCACCCTTGCTGTCCTTACTCTGCTCTCCAACCACACTGGCTTTCTTCAGTCCCTCAGACTCTCTGCTGCCACCTGCCACAGGGCCTTGGCACATGCTGCCCTCTTTGACTTGGCCATCTTCAGCTCTCAGCTCCAGTCTCATTTTCTCAGGGGATGCTTCTCTGATCTCCCTGACTGGGTCACATCTTCTTGGCACCATGTACCTTTTTGCTTACTACAGTTGCATTTTATATTTATGTCTGTGACTGTGTGATTAATGTCTGTCTTCCACATTTGATTAACTAGTCATATGGCCCATTAAGACATGCAATCTTTGCCCATCCTTGCATCCCAAGTGCTTACCCTTGTGTCTGCATATGGATGCCCTGGAGCTGAGGGGCCAATCTGAGAAGGTGGCTAAGCAGACTGATAGTCTGCAGCTTGATTCTGAAAGGGCGAGCAAGGACACCTCATACCTCTTCAGAATCTGAGAGGTGAAGAGAAACTGCCTCCCAGGTGGGGAGGAGGCGAGATCTCACAGGCCTCCCAGGGGCCCCACAAAGCACTGGGCCAACCCAGGTGAGCTGTGGATGGAATCTCACCTTGGGGCCCTCAGGGATATGTGCAAGGTCATTGTTTCTGTACAATATGTTGACAGTAGAGGGTAAATATTTCTAGGTGGTGTGAGTGAAGATCGTCTTGGCCAGTTAAGCCATTTGACCTGTAGGCAGGTTATTTCTAACCAAGACCTCTCTCTTGGTATCAACTGCCCAAAATCCTGCCTGCATTTAATTCCTCTAAGCACTTAGAGTCTCTAAAAGCTTGAATATTTATTTGTCTTTCTGACCCATAATGGTTCTCATGACGTGGCAGTGGGCCAGCACTGTCTAGTTGTAAGAATAACAATTGGGGATCCAGGGCTGGTTTGGAGGTGGACAGTGGGGATGCAGTCTGCATTCCAACAACTGCTTTAAAATGAACTTTTCAAAGGTGGAGAATTGTTTAAGAGGCAGCCTCAGGGAAGTTGGATGGAGCCCAGCTTCTGCTGAGACTGGGGAGAATGTGCAGCCTCGAAGACTCTTGGGTCCAACAATGACAATCCTGCCTGTCCCCTGCCTCTGGCTGAGGAGTGGAGACTGGCTGAATCTCCTTGGAAGAGATGAGGAAAATCCCTGGGGGCTGGGAGAGTGCAAATTGAGTTCTCTTACAGGGAACTGACTTCTCCCAGGTGATAAGCATCCTACGCTCTGATTTTAACGAGCTTGAGGGCTGGTGCTTCTTAGTAATGAGCAGACTTTAAAGGAAATGAAACCGACTCATGAGTTTTAGTTCATTTGTTGTAAAGCAGAAAGCACCCCGATTAGCCACCGCAATAGCGGCAGGTAATGTCTTGGAACCAACTGACAAGTTAAAAAAAGGATCTGGGAATCAGACTAGCTCTCCAGTCAGCTTTTGATATGATAGAATTTCTGTCTTTCTCTCTCCACACAACAGTGTGTGGGCCCTTCTCGGATAGAGAAAGAGGTGCCTGGCTGTTGGAGGCATTGCCGTCTCCAGGCGGAGTGGAGCCAGCTCCTCCTTCCTCAGAGGGGCGAGTTCCTGTTTAAAGCCACTGAAGATGTTGTCATTTTCCCACCCGGCAGCCTTTGTGGAACGCTGCCATGAGAGGATGTTTGGGGGGAACTCAGCAGGCTCCCTCTAGTTGAAATACATATTCATGTGTGTCCAAGCAAACGCCCCATGTCTATCATAATTAACCACAGACAGCAGGGACAGTCAGTGTCACGAGTCCTCATGCTTTCTTGGGTTAATGTAAGAAGAATCGGCTTGTGGCATTGAAGGAGGACTAATACACAGAGCCTTCGAGGGCCTGGCTGAATTTAATGGAACCTCCGTCTTTGGACTGTCAGAGATAGAACCGATCACTGTGGAACTAGTCAAGCTGAACCATCGCAGGCGGCTTCTCTCGGGGGAACATTAACCAACATGCAGGAAGCCTGGACCTCTGGTAAGACCACCATCCTTCTGGCATCCATGGATCCCTGGTGAGTGACATTCCAATGATGCTTCGGGGTGGCTGACAGGGAAATAATGGAGATGAAGTTATAGTATTTGATAAAACTTAAGAAATGATGACATGAATTGGAAATTCAAGCCCAAGGTTCTAAAATGTTTTTTCGGCCATGCATTTGCTAAGTGACCTTGCCTTCCGTTTTTGTCACCTACGAAATGGGAATATAATTCTGCTCTGACTTTCAAAGGTGCGATAAGGACTAACAAACTAAAATCTCAATCATGTTTGCAAATATAAAACCCCGATAGAAATAAAGATTAGTTTGCTTGACCCTGCATAGCCTGTGACCAGAATTAACATGGACAGAAAGCCATTATACTTAAGTGGATAAAAATGAGTAGCATTTCCTTCCCGTTAGCATTTTAATTCAAACCTGGGGCTTTAGGAGAGAAAACCCCTGACCGAGCATAGACAAGGACAGTTACTTGGAGAGGAACAGATCATCTTGAGACTCACGCCCAGTGCCAGCACTCTGAAGGCACACCCCAGGTTTCGGAGACTATGGCCTGGTCTCGGGGAGTGCAGAGGCCGCATTCCTTTGCTGCTGGTCTGTAATCCGGGGCGAAAACAAAACACACGATTATTTTCCTCAGAGGCGTTGCAGGGGATCTTGCCAATAGAAGGGAACTTATGGAAAAAATCTTTCTGCTCCCTCTTATTGTATTTTTTTAAACATATTTTTTTTAATTGATTTCAGAGAGGAAGGGAAGGAGAGGTTGAAACATCAATGATGACAGGGATCATTGATCAGTTACCTCCTGTGGGGATCGAGCCCGCAACCCAGGCATGTGCCCTGTCAGGGAATTGAACTGCGACCTCCTGGTTCATAGATCAACGCTCAACCTCTGAGCCACACTGGTGGGGCACTCTGCTCGATTTTAAAAATGTCACTGCACGAGAGTGAAAATCATAATGGGGCTTCTCCTGCAATGTAGCTTTGCTTCTAAGTTTGGCAAAGGACATCTTCAAATTTATCTCTTTTCTGCTTAAGCATCCCAATCCCAGTGCCTAATGGGCTGATAGCATCCTCGTATGTTATTTATGCATAAATGGAAACTCAATCACTGAGAACACAAATCTAATCGGAGCCCATGAGTCACTGCCCTGGGGCGGCGGGATTGATGGGGGAAGCACCAGGGATGTGAGCTGAGGTCTGATTCCTCCTAAGAATCAGACTCAGCCCTAGGGTTTTGCATTCCTATTCTGCTTCAGGTCCCATCATGCTCCGTGACTCATGACTGGGGCACCAATTAGCACATGGATATTATGATTAATGACGGAAAATGCTTTGAATAAAACAGACAGCAATGTGGGTGGGCTACTCTCCAGGAGCCGCTGCAGAGTCAGAAACAGTGCGTGGCCTGCAGGTCAGACTGCGCCAGGCTGGGCGTTTATTTCTAAATGGAAATGGTGAGAGGGACAGGGGTGCAGGGAGATGCCACACAACACCCTGCGACTTGATGGCAGCCACCCTGCAATGTATTAGTATTTGTCACAAGGAGAAAAAATACTGTTGGACTGGGCGAGCATATGGAGAAGGTGCACCTTGGCTGTATCCCAGCATTTCTATACCGTAGAGGGCAAATATGGGCCACGTGAACAGTAGGACAGCCACCCTCCTGTGAGGGGCAACAAGTGACATTGGGCCATATTGGGCTGTTCAGTGAGGGGAGGGGCAGGAAATGGGGTCCCACGTTCATCTTTAGCAGTAGAGCGTGGTCTTCTTAGCCCCAACTTTAGAGCTCATGTGTGTAGCTAGTGGGTTTTAAAAACATTAAAAAGTTGAATCATAAATTATATAGTGTCTCAAACCATTAAGGCTGCTATAACAAAATACTACAGACTGGGTAGCTTGTAAACAACAGAAATTTATGGCTGGCAGTTCTGGAGGCTGGGAAGTTTAAGGTCAAGGCAGGAGCATGGTTGTTTTCTGGTACAGGCTCTCTGAGTTCATAGCCATCCCCTTCTCGATGTGTCCTCACAGGGTAAAAGGGCAAGGGATCTCCCTGGAGTCTTTTTTATAAGCGCACTAATCCCCTTCATGAGAGCCCCACCCGCAGGACCTACTCACCTCTCAAACGCCCCACCTCCCAATACCATCATTATCTGGGGTTAGGATTTCAACCTATGAATTTGGAGGGAGCACAACATTCAGACCATAGCACGCAGTAAAGTTACATACAGTAAAACTTGAATTTTTGCAAATACATATGCCCGTGTAAACAACCATGTCTTTTTAAAAAACATATATTTATTGATTTCAGAGAGGGAGAGGGAAAGATAGAAACATCAATGATGAGAGAGAATCATTGATCAGCGCCTCCTGCACGCCCCCCACTGAGGATTGAACCTGCGACCGGGGCAAGTGCCCTGACTGGGAATTGAACTGTAACCTCCTGGTTCATAGGTTGACACTCAATTACTGAGCCACACCAGCTGAGCTAAACAACTATTTCTTTTACCCCAGGACTCCTGGTCAATGGTGCCGCTCAGAGGCAACCACTCCCTGATTTCTGTCACCATACATTCATTTTGCCTGTTGTTGAACTTCCTATGAATGGAATCTTAACCATATACATTGTGTGTCTGCCTTTTTCACTCAACATTACGTATTTGAGAGTCATCCTTTGTTGGAGGCATTGGTTGGTAGCCATTTGAAAGACAAGCTTTCCCCTACCTTTGGTACTTATTTCACTTTTATTAAGGTTGCTGTTAAGTGTCAAGAGGACGGTTGTCATTATAAGTAAATTCTGTAAACTAGAAGAGAAGTTCTGTGTACAAATTTCTGACAGTGGGGTGCGGGGGACACAGCAGTCCCGTGACACGCCAGCAACGAAGCAAACACTTCACATTGCCTGCTTTTTACTGCGTGTGCCGCTCTGCTTCCCACTGCGCTGTAAACATTTCCTCCAGCCCTGCGGAGGTGGCCTTTTGTTCCCAAAGAGCCACAGAGCTGCTATTGGCTAAATCACAGGGTGGTTAAGGCTGTGATTGAAATTTAGGAGGCAGCGTTCAATGTCACCTTTGATGGGCTAAAATTGCACCCAGGTAGGCTGGCCTCCTCTGAGACAGACAGCACACAGAGGCTCATTTTGGGATTGTGTGCTCACAGGGCCTGGCCGCAGCTGACTGATGCTATTGAAGTTTAAGGACCCCTCTGAGGAGGATGTCTGGCTCCACAGAGCAGTGTTCTCTGGGAGATTGTGACCTGGTGACCTCACGCAATTGAATCTCTCATTTCATAGAGAATCTGAAGCTTCTCGCCATGGAGCTGACCAAGAATAGCAGCACGGTTTTTCCCTTTTCTGCTTTAGCACAGGCTTCCTGAGCAGAACTGGGACAAGATCTTATGGAATGCCACGGGATGAAGGCTGCACAGGATGGAGTTTACAGATGTCGCTCAATGAGACACGTGGTGACCCTAAGCAAAGTGCACCAAGAGTCCCCTTGCATTTGGGAACACACTCACAGATCTGCTTTTGGATAGACCTTCGCTGCAAACCACCTACCTAATAGCAAATTAGCCCTCAACTGAGGTGACCCATGTGCTGTCTTTGCAGCCTCCCTTCAGCCTGTGGCTCTGGTGCCTCTGGGAGGGGAGGAGGCAGCAGCCGGGCAGTCCCTCCTCCTGATCACATGGCCACACACCCTCATGAACAAATGCTCTGAACCACAGAGGAGCCTCAGCCATGGGAGTGCCTAGAGCGTGGCGATTTTCTTCGAGTTTTTGATAAACCAACAGCAAAAGCATTTAGAAAAAAGAAATGAGCCTGGCTGGTGTGACTCAGTGGTTGAGCATCAACCTATGAACCAGGAGATCATTGATTGCCACTCAGGGCATATGCCCGGGTTGTAGACTCAATCCTCAATAGGGATCATGCAGGAGGCAGCTGATCAATGATTCTCTCTAATCATTGATGTTTCTATCTATCTCCTCTTCCTTTCTCTCTAAAATCAATATATATATATATATATATATATATATATATATATATATATATATATACATATCCCAACATAATGAAAAAAAGATAGCATACAAGTCACCTCAGTTGAGGGCTAATTAGCTATTAGGTAGGTGATTTGTAGGGAAGGTCTATGCAAAGAGGTGAAGGGATTCAGACTCCAAAAGGACTGACCCTCCAAGCAAAGAACCAAATAAAGGAAGAAAACCACAGGATTACAAGTCAGTCAAATTCACATTCTTTTGCTCATGGTGGAGACTCGTTTTTTCACATGCTCATCATAGCCACATTGGGACCATCGTATCCATACTGTCATTTTGAAGGTCAGGCAGAAGATTATACAGGGGTGGGCAAAGGTAGGTTTACAGTTGTAAGTACCCAAAACACCGAATTTATTCTTATATTATTATTTATTCTTGTATTACACATTTTCCATATGAATAACTCTAAACCTACTTTTGCCCACCCCTGTATTTGTTTAGGGAGTTCAGGTTTGTAGGAATTGCTCAAGCTTTTATTATTTTGTGGACCAGACACAGATAGAGTGACCCTGTTGTTTTTGGTTTATCTCAGGGTGCAAATTCTTTCTTTTCCTGACTGTGGTCTTTCATACCCTTAATCACGATGGAGGGAGAGCAAAGTAGCAGTTTTGCTTCTGGATTCTCTCCTTTGTCCAAGTTCCTGCCCCTCAGGTGCGGATTCAGACACTCAAGGTGCTCAGTGATTTTCTGACTCAGTATCATTAAAATGATGTTTTATTTTATTTGATGAGTTTTATTTTCATAGCAGTAAGACATGGTTAATATGCAAAGATACTTTTGTAGATTCAAAGAAAAAAACCCAGAACAACATGATATTAAGGCTTAAGAGTTACTTCTATCTGGAGACCTTATAAAGCCCCTAGGGGTATAAATTTTATGTCTTCTTAGTATTTTATTTTCCTTGTCAGCTTGTCCATTGAGGTCATGAACTAAGAATGATCACATTCACTTCTACCAGGCTTTTCCCTCAGTACCTTTAACTTTTGGGTCTAAGTATTGTTTTGGGTTCTCCAAAGAAACAGAACCAATAGGAGCATCAACCAATAGGAGCTGGATACAAAGATAGATAGATAGATAGATAGATAGATAGATAGATAGATAGATATTAGATAGATAGATAGATATTAGATAGATAGAGTATAAGTAAGTGATAGATTAGCTAGTTAGTTAGATGATAGATTAGATAGGTAGGTAATAGATGAAATTGATAATGGATAGATGATAGCTTAAATAGATAAGTAATAAATAGAAGACAGAGAGAGAGAGAGGGAGAGAGATGAAGGTGATAGATAGATGATAGATAATAAGGAATTAGATCACATGATTATGGAGGCTGGTAAGCTCCATGATCTGCAAGATGGAGATCAGAGAAAACTAATGATTTTGGAGTCTGAAGTTCTGAGAAACAGGAGCACTAATGCCTGAGGGCAGAAGGCTGACGTCCCAGCTCAGTCAGACAGGAAAGGGAAAACCCAGGCCCTCGGCGGATTGGAGGAGGCCCACCCACTTGGGGGAGAGCTGTCGGCTGTACTCAGTCCAGTCTCATCTGGAAACGCCCTCACAGACACCAAGAAATAGTGTTTACCAAAGATCTGGGCACCCTAGGACTCAGACATAATATTGACCATCACAGTGTATCAGGGTCTCATCTTTCCCGGGGGGGGGGGGGCCTTGTTTGTCAATGTCCCAGGCCTCATGTGAGGCTGGAGTTCCACAGCCACAGAGCAGGTTGAGACCTGTTGGGGAGAAGACACTGAAGGCCTTGTTCCCCATGTGAAGGCGTAGTCCTTGGACTGTCTTACCTAATTAGATGAGGTCTCTGGCGTGATACTGGTATAGGTTTGATTAGACTTATCTAATTGTATTCTGGTTGGAGAAAGAACACATTTTTTTTTTTTTTAAGAACATATTCGATGAGCCTATGTAAATAATACCATGGCTACAGGGAGTGGAGGAGCTTAGAAAAGGCATTTTAAATAATATTTACCATTATTGACATTGTTTTATTTTATAGAATCATTATTCTTAAGTTCTCCCGCATGGTTTATTAATTTACTATCTACCCGTAAGTTCTTTCACAGGATTTCCCCCACCCCCGAAGCTGAGGGTTCAGTTGGAACAACATATCATTGAAAGAGCGTTTCATACCAGTGTAACAAGTGTAACCTGTTAAATTGAAGGTCAGAGCTGAATTAAGAAAAGTTTTCCTCACCTGTGCCCATAAAATAGCACACTAGCCACAATTAAATCAGTTCATTCCATTCATTTAGCTCTAGGGAATTCAGTTATGTTTTGTTGATCTCAAGCTAAACAGTTTATTTCCATGATTCTGTTTACTTTTGGAGAGGAAAGTCCTGGGAATCCTGATTCGGTCACTTGAGGGTTTCATAGAATGTGGTGAAGGTGTCATCTTACAGTGGGAAGCGTGTGCCCCTGAGTCTAGTCCTCATGGTTTCACTGCTCTCTGCTTCAGTTCTTTGCTGAATTCTTTGTATTTTTTTTTCTAGAGGACTTAATTTCTCATCTATTCTTGTAGCAGGGACCTTTAGGTTGGTGTACAGAAAATGCTTGTGGACAAGATTCAAGGGCTTATTTATTTATTGTAATAACCAACGATATCAGAATGCAGAAAACTAGAACCGTCTATTGAGGGACAACAAGCAATCAACTTATAAGGATTTTGTCATTGCTTATCTTAAAGGTAAGATCAACAGTGAGGGCTTTGTCAGACCTCTAGGGTCTTTAATTTACCCCATAAAATGTTTTCTGATCATTATCAATTGGCAAGAGTATTTATATGGAGCCTGTCTGGTGTGGCTCAGTGGATTGAGCATCATCCTGTGCACCAACAGGTTACTAGTTCGATTCCTGATCAGGGCACATGCCCATGTTGTGGGATAGATCTCCATTAGGGGGCATGCAGTGAACATCTGGGATACCCAGTGGACATCTGGGAAATTCCACAGATAATGTAGGTATTGTAAATATAGAGATATTTGGAATTTAGATTTTAGGCTCTGAATTTGAGAAAGGGAATATCAAAAAGAGTTATCAGAGGGGACATGATATGAGCATTAGCCATAGATGCCTGAAGATAAGAAGTAGTTTCAGGTAATATTTAAAGGAAACACAGCAATACATAAGAATTATTATTTGAAACTCTTTTTTTGTTTAATCTGAAAATTTTATTTTTCAGTTGAAAAGAGAAAGGAAACACAGAATTGGAATAAATAAGGAAATATGGCCACCTGCTTTTTTAAAATACATGTTTTTATTGATTTTAGAGAGAGAGAGAGGAATGGAAAGGGAGAGAGAGAAATATTGATGAGAGAGAAAAACATCGATCAGTTACCTCCTGCACACCCCCTACTGGGGATCAGGTCTGCACCTAAAATTGAACCAGTGACCTCTCGGTGCATGGGACGATGCTCAACCAACTGAGCCACAACCAACAGCCAGGGCATTTTTTTATTCATACTTTTTTGGTGCACAACCTCCATATTTTAAAACTAAAGGCGTTTGTTAAAATTGATTAAAGGTGAAGGGGGGGCAAATGGGAGCAAAATGGAGGACATCTGTAGTAATGTCAACAATAAAAATAAAAAAATAAAATATATATATATATATGAAAAGTGTGACTAAAACAACGAGTTACAGAGCATTTTAGTAAGAAAGGGAACCAATGATTTCTGGACAAGCAATACCTTTTGCCCAGCCAGTGTGACTCAATTGGTTGAGCATCATCCCATGCACTAGGAGGTCACCCATTGGATTCCTGATTAGGGCACAGGCCTGGATTGTGGGCTCAATCCCCAATAGGGTGTGTGCAGGAAGCTGATCAGTATTTCTCGTTCATCAATGTTTCTATCTCTCCCTCTCCCTCTCTCTCTCTGAAATCAATAAAAACATATATTTTAAAAAATAATGCCTTTTAAGTCTTCCCTTTTTTTCTTTTTTTGTTAAGAACATTCTATATATTCAAGGATCAATTTATTACTTTAACAGAAAGAGACCCAATTTCTTACTTTACCCTTTTTTATTATAATCTATGTAGCAATTCATAGTAAAGGGAGCACAAACTTCTTTTCACCTTATGAATAAATCAAAAATCAATTATCACTGAGCCAACCTTGCAGAAATGTTTAACATATTTCTTTGCTCATTTCAAGTTCACTATAAGCTCAGGCTCTTAGCTTTACTTTTTCTTTCTATATTTGTATACCCTCAAATTGTCTTTTATCGCCTTCTTTCATTTTCTGGCACAACCAGACACTTTTTATTGGAAACAAAACAAATAAAGTGCATCTGTCATCTTGCATACATATCTCTCTACGATCAAATACACCTTTTAAATAATTTTTAAAGTAGTACATTTGTACATCTATTCTAACCTGCTAAATGATGGCAAGAATATATAGTAAAACTAATGTTTTCAGGTGTACAAGGTATATACTAATCAATTTACTATTAGTTTGAAGTCTTAAAGTTAGTTGATGGGGATGTAAATTGGTGCAAACACTATGGAAAACAATTTGATTATTCCTGAGAAAGTTAAATATAGAATTACTTTTTTTACCTGGGTCTATACTCAAAAACTGAAAACAAGTACTCCAACAACTACTTGTACAAAAATACTTATAGCAGCACCATTCACAGTAGCCAGGTGGAAACACCCAAATGTTCATCACAGATGAATGGACAAACAAAATGTGATCTATCTGTGTAATGGAATACTATTCTGCTGTAGAAATGAGTGGAAGACTGATACACTACAATGTATTAACCTCAGTAACCTCGCATAGTATATGATTCCATTTATATGAAATGTCCAGAACAGGTAAGTCCATAGATACAGAAAGCAGACTGTGATTGCCTGGGCCTAGGGAAAGGGATGACTAGGGAGTGACTGCTTAATGGGTAGGTGCAAGGTCTTTTGGGTGATGAAAACTCCATCTAGTTCTGGAGCTAGGTAGAATTGATGGTTGCCAACATTGCAAATGTCCTAAATGCTACTGACTTATGCACTTCAAATTGACTAATTTTATGTTACATGAATTTCACTTTAATTTTTAAAAATGGGGACTTCCTATAGATATAGGATTTCACATGTATATATGATTTGTAGAGTTATAAACAGTTAACAAGAGGAAACCCTTTTATTTATTTATTTTTGTTAATCCTCACCTGAGGATATTTTCCACTGATTTTTTTTTTAAGGGAGGTTAGTGGAAGGGAGCAGAGAAACATTGATGTGAGAGAGACACATCGATTGATTGTCTCACACACATGCCCCAACCAGGACTGGGGATCGAGCCAGCAATGGAGGTATGTGCCCTTGACTTGATGGAATCGAACCCAGGACCCTTCAATCCATGGGCTGACACTCTATCCACTGAGCAAAACTAGCTAGGGCAAGAGTAAAACCTTTTAAAGGACATTAGTTATATATTTTTTACTTGAACAAATAGTTTTACATTCTTATAATAACAAAATCTTTTTTAATTTATTAAAAAACTTTCTTGATTCAAAAAGCTTTAACTTTGTAATATAACTTTGTAATGTAATTTGTTCATTTTTTTTAATCTAACTAAACTAGTTATCCAAAGAGTGCACACAAAAATGAAAGATCTTTATAAGCAATTAATTTATGAAAGTTTTTTAGAAGGGAGGAAAAAATAAAAGGTGAGAGAAGATGGAGTAGCCACAGATACAGAATGTGACAAATAAACTACTTAATGATCTTCCTTTTATAAGGATAGAAAAAGAAAAAAAAAATTCTCCCACTAAAAAGAACTAGTAGCTTCAGTTTTGTAACCTCAGTTAGAGAGAAAAAATAAACAGACCACAGAAGCTCACAGGCCCAGCCACTGTAAGTCTCAAAAGACTGCTTGCCTTTCCTGTAGGCACAGGAAATTTTCCAGAGTGATGGGATCTCATGGAAGGAGAGGTATTCTTGGCTGGTGACTCGTCCCGAGCCTCGTACCCACTCTGAGAGGCTCTTTGGGCCCCTGTTAATCTTCACCTGGGGACCAAGAACATTGATTCATGTGAGTCAGGTGTGTCCTTGCCCAGGGCCCGATGGCACTGCTTTCTATAGCAAATCTTGTGGCCAGCTCGAACATTTCTAAAACACATCTCATTTTATAGGCGTTTGTACTAACATTTCAACAACAGAAGAGCTCAGAATCCCCAGGTCAAACAAACAAACAAGGCAGGGAAGCCAGCTTCTCTATTACTTGGCATCTCACCGAGATCAGAAACCTAGATCCCCTTCTTTTCCATCATTCACGGGGAGCAAATTACTGCCCGTGCTCAAAACAGACTAGAACCAGACTTCATCCAGAAACGCACATAGAAACAGCCAGAAAACTCTAGTCAGGAAGAGAAAAAAAGGGCAGTGGTAGTAAAGCCCTATTGTTGCATGAGATTCATCTGGAAACCAAAACCCGGCATGTTTGGTTCACACAGCACCTGAGGTAGGTGTGTTCTCAGGTACAGTGGTTCCATCAGCCTGGCAGGTGAGGCATCTTCCTCAGATCAATCTCACTGCAGCCCCCAGAGCTGCAAAAAGGGTCAGCGACTGCCCTAGCTGGTTTGGTTCAGTGGATAGAGTGTAGGCCTACTGACTGAAGGGTCTTGGGTTCAATTCCAGTCAAGGCCACATGCCTGGGTTGTGGGCTCAGTCCCCAGTTGGGGGTGTGCAGGAGGCAGACAATCCATGACTCTCTCTCATTACTGATGTTCCTATCTCTCTCTTCCTCTCTGAAATCAATAAAAATATACCTTTAAAAAATAAAAGGCTCAGAGGCAAGAACACTGGGGAAAAACTACACACATCTTTTTTTTTTTTCACTTTTAAAGTGCAAGGTTATCAGACTTCAAAAGGATTAACATGCCAAATAAAAACACAACAGGCATTTAGTGGAAAAATACTTAACAAGATTATTACATTTATAATATTGGTTTATGTTTATATTATACTTATAATTATTATGTGATTTATTTTAGTTTTTATTAGTCTATTCGTGATGAGAAAAATAGTTTTCACATGATCATCATATTCTGAAAGTTTATATTACACCTATAGACACCACTATTATAAAAACCAAAGATAAAGCACCCCTCCTTTTTTTTATTTTATTTTTTATTTTTTAAAAAAAATATATTTTATTGATTTTTTACAGAGAGGAAGGGAGAGGGATAGAGAGAGTTAGAAGCATCAATGAGAGAGAAACATCGATCAGCTGCCTCCTGCACACCCTCTACTTGGGATGTGCCCGCAACCAAGGTATATGCCCTTGACCGGAATCGAACCTGGGACCCTTCAGTCCACAGGCTGATGCTCTATCCACTGAGCCAAACCAGTTACGGCTTTTTTTTTTTTTTTTTTTTTTAAGAGAATTAAGGTTTATAGGACATGTTCAAGTTTTT
This sequence comes from Myotis myotis, assembly GCF_014108235.1. Classification (NCBI taxonomy): domain Eukaryota; kingdom Metazoa; phylum Chordata; class Mammalia; order Chiroptera; family Vespertilionidae; genus Myotis; species Myotis myotis. Next base: position 50,479,049 of record NW_023416401.1, read on the forward strand.
GTTATCTTGGGGGCCATAACTAGGCAGGGTACCTTTGTAATTTTTGGTTTATCTCAAGGGGCTTTATCTCACTATGTTATGTCATGTGCAGGAAAAAGTGTCAGTGTTGTGGATATGATGAGACACGATGTTTCCTGGAGACTTGGGTTTCCTATCACCCCTGTTATTGACCAAATACTCATGTTGCAACTCTAACCCCCATTACTTCCGATATGACCATCTGTGGAGGCAGGGCTTGTAAAAGGGCAATTAACTTAAGATGAGGCCATTAGGTTGGGCCCTAATCCCATGTGACTAGTAGAAATTTGGATGCACAGAGAGATACCAGGGATGCTCACATGGAAGAATGATGTGAGGACACAGAGAGAAGACAGCCGCTGCAAGCCTAGGAGAGCTGTCTCAGCAGAAACCAACCCTTCCAGAACCTTGACCTTGGACTTCCAGCCTCCACAACTGTGAGAAAATACGTTTGTCTGTGGTACTTTGTTCTAACAGACCAATCTGACTATTGCTAACTCCCTGAGAGCCCAAAATGAGGCAGGGTGGCAACCAGCTGTGGTGACTTACAGCTGGACCTTTTAGGACAGTGCTTCTCAATCCTGGCTGTATCTTAAGGATTCCCAGGAAGTTTTTTTTTTTTTTTTTTTTTAAAGTGCAGAACCTAGAGACACAGAACCTAGAGACACAGAACCTAGAGACACAGAACCTAGAGACACAGAACCTAGAGTCAGAACCTAGTGAGAGAACATGGCAGAAGATCCTGGACAGAACCTGGCTACAGAACTTGGCTGGAGAACCTAGACAGAACCTGGCTGAAGAACCTGGCCACAGAGCCTGGCGACCGAACCTGGCTGGAGAACCTGAAGAACCTGGCTGGAGAACCTAGCTAGAGAACATGGCTACAGAACCTGGCTAGAGAACCTGGACAGAACTTGGCTGGAGATCCTGGCTAGGGAACCTGGCTATGATGATCACCTGAACGCTGCCTCTGTGTCATTCCCTATTCGCCGACTCCGTCCACACCTTTGGGGACCCCTGGACCTGCTGGGGTTGTACCCCAGCAAGTTCCTTAACTTCTCTGGGCTCCATTTTTCCCATCTGTGAAATGGGTAACATATAATACTTCATAGAGTTGTGGTCAGGATTAAATGAGTTAAAATGTGTAAAGTTCTTAGAATGGTGTCTGCAGGAAGTGCTTGGATAAAGAAGTGTTTGTTTAAAAGAAAACAAAATCTCAATTATTAAAAAAATTAATATCCAACCAGAAAGAGAATTATGGAGAGAGGCAAAGGATCATATAAACACATAATTGCTTAAATCTGTGTGGCACACCATCCTATATAATATCCTATATAATAAAAGGCTAATATGCAAATTGACCAAATGGCAGAACAAACAAACAAATAAATAAATAAATAAATAAATAAAGTGCAGTCATCAGGCTTCACTTCTAGAGAATCTGACTTAATTCTCCTGGGCGGGCTTGGACTTTGGGTGGGGTGGGGGGTGGTTATTTAAGCTCCCCACGTGATGCCAAGATGCAGGCAAGGTGAGAACCCATGTCCACAACCCCAAGTTTTGCAGAGGTGCTTTAACCTCCCTGAAGGTAGTCCACCCAAGCCTCTAGTTGTGGTGTGTGCTTTTTAAGCCGCATCAACATATTTCTGAGTCCTGCTGGAAAAACAGGAAACCCAGCTTGTGTTCCAATTTGTAAACCTAAAGTAGGGCACCCTAAGGGCAGTAGAGAGAGTCTGATGTTGGGAGCTGGGAAAAGTAGTTTGGCTACACATATCTAAACTAGGAAGAAGTCATTTAAAAAAAAATCTACCAATCATCATTTCTCGATCTTTGAAATGAATGTATACCCTTCTGTAGGACCTTAATATTTGGTCACTGAGATCAACGAACATATTTTGATTATGTGTGTGTGTGTTCCGTGCTGTTGAGTCAGCTCTGACTCCTGGCGACCCTGTGAATGAGCAATGGCCATGATGTCTAGTCCCCAGCAGCCTGCTCAGCTCCTATACCGTAGGCTGATGATGCTATGGCCTCTTTTATGGAGTCAGTCCATCTCAGATTTTCTTCCTCTTTTCCTGCTGCCTTCTACTTTCTGAACAGTATTATCTTTTCCCAAGAACCCAGCCTTCTCTGATATTCTCCTCTATATCATGCTTCTATGAAGCCCGATGTCTTATTTCTGGAAGGGGGCATGGAGATGAAGGGGCCTTGGGAGAGCCTTAGAGCAGTATTTCTGAGTATGTCCAATGAGAAAACTGTTCATTGACAACAAGAAATCTGTATTTAGCTAACTCTGGGAACTACTGCATACCGTATCTTCTCCTCATGATTCATAACTCACATTAACATTTCAAGGGATCCATGAAATTCTCCATTAATTAAATCAGCAGTTTCCAGACTTCAGTGACCAGGAATTTCCCTCTCCTTTTTCTTTTTCCTCCAGATAACTGCCATCATCCTCCTTCAGAACTAGTGGTCCATGAGTACACTTTGGGTAACACTAAATCATAGAATTTTATCTCCATTTTGGGGGTGGGGTTGAGGTAGGGATAAGCTTCTGGGGAAATAAATACCTCATGTTAAGGCATTTTTTGAAGTTCCCAAGCTTGATTTAGGGGGTATGGCCTGGGCTGAGGCCAAGGTGCCTCCCCTGGAACTTTGTGCAATGCCTGTATTGTGGTGTATGCCCCATGGCCCTGTGATGTGTTTATGCCCATCTCTGCCCCTAGACTGTGAGGTATTGAAGGTTGTGACTGGCATGTGGTAGGTAATAAATGTTTGTTGAATGAATGAATAAATGAATCATGTTTCTGCTGTGATGAGGTTTTTGTAGCTGTGGCATACCCCCTCCACCATCCTTGTTTTATCTATTTTTTTGTACTGAAAATTAATATGTCTCACTTGCCCTAATGGATTATTATATAGCATGAAATCTGGTTGAGGAGGAGTTATTCTTGACTGGTGACGAGCCTTAAGCCTTGTCTCCCAGTGAATCTGAGTGGGAAGGGTAGGCAGGCCTTGCTCTTTCTTGGATCCCAATCTTCAGTTGGATCCTGAGAAAATTGGCTCATTGTAAATTAGTTAAATGCTTGCACGGGGCCTGGTGGCACTTCCTTCTATGTCCAATCTTGTTGCCAACTTAAAATATTTCCAAAACATGTCTCTCCTCATTATATAGGATGTTTGTACTAACATTTCAACAAGCAGGACATTTTCAATGTATTACTGAAATTACTTTTATCTTCCACATTGTTTCAGAGACAAATGGTTTGCCAGATTATAAATCTCATGAAACAGTAATGTCAAGACGACAGCAATCTTATGCAAAATTCATAAGTACTGTCTAGAAGAAGATAGCCAAGGACTCCGATGAGATTAGTAGTGTTGTCATCCCTGCAGGTGATTATTATTAAACCATCATCTCAAACCATTTGACATTTACCCAAATAATTAATTGCTGTGAGTTACTGTGCATTTATTGAGAGCTAAGCTCTGCATAGAGGATAAAATAATAGAAACAATAATTCCTGCCTTGGAGAGTTTCCAATCTAGTTAACCAAACTAGTGAGATACAAGCAATAAACATATGCAAAAGCAACTTGTTACTAAGTGATTGAGGCTTAAAGATACATTTGTGCTTAAGGCGTGTGAACCAAAGAATGGGTCAGGAGTGGGGTTTAGTCTGGAAAGATGGAACAGATGCATTTCAAAGGATAAATTCAGGAACAGGAGCACTTACAAGTAAGAGAGATAAACCTCTAAAAGGTATAGGGACTGAACTCATACAGAAATAATAGATTTATTAAGTTAATTATTTGGAATAGCACTTGTAACATCAAATAAAGACACATATGTCACTTTTCAAAGATTCACTCATGCTTTAATTTTGAAATGGGAATGTGACAGGTGCTGAGGGTCTTATGACTGTGACACCTGGTGCTATCATAGTTGTTGTCAGGTGAGGAATGAAGACAGCCTAGCTGGAAGGATTAAAAATATTTAAGATCATAGCTCTGTCCGATGATGAAAGGAGAAGGAGAACACTGGCTCTTAAATAGTGATTGGAAGCCCAAACCTGCTTTTCTTTCTGAAATCCACACAGCAAATGTTTTTCTCCAGGCCCAGGATTTCATGCACCAGAACTAGGAAACAGTTGAAAGCCTATAACAAGGAAATTGAATCTGAGAATTCCCTAACCCTTTCAAGCCGTTGATAACTTCCTAAATTTAGTCTGTACACGGTGCAATTCTTGTAGGAGAGAGCAGCACTGCCTCTGCCCCGTGGTGGCTTGAGGGCATTTACAGTCCATGTGTGCAGGTGGAAATTTGATGTCTGAGTAACGAAAACTAGTAGTAGCAAACACCTACTATTTAGGGGAGAGGGCAAGAAGAACTGGGGGTGGGGGTGGGGAGATGTTTTCCTTGTTGTATATTCTGTTCCATGAAGGGACAATTCAGGGAGGGTTTGTGCACGCTGAATATTGGCTTTCCCAAACAGTTTAACATATCCTGTAATGCGAAAACAAATTCTATGCATCCTCAGTAAAGAATGTTGGATTCAGAAAAAGAATTGCCTGTGCTGTTTGATGGTGGTTGTTGGAAGGACATTGGAGAGAACAGATTACTGGTATTTGTAGTGTTTTGTTTTTTCCCCCTTTGAGGATGATCTCTGGAGTCACAGATGACAGGACGAAGTGATGTTTAAAGACTCATATTAGTGTCCAGACTAGTCAATCCTCTGTCAAGGCCCTGGTTAATTGGGCCCACCGTAATCTCTCTTTGAACTTCCTCGGTGCTGGCAAATCTTCCTCCTTTGATGACTATTGTAAGGATTAATGGGGATCATATTCTAAAGCACTTTGTGCAATTCCAAGCCCTGAATATAAGTGGGAGACATTGTGGTTTTTTGTTTTGACAATTATTAATATTAGATGTGATTTTTGCAAGCAATCTAACGTAATTTAGAGAGAAGTCTAATGGATAAGGAAGGGGGTCAAACCAGCACCTGGCATTTGGAGTCCAAAAGGCAGGCGAAAGTGGTGTGATTGTTTCATGTGGTGCATGCTCGGAGAGTGCAAGGGCATATTTCACTGAAAGCTACTGGAAAAGAGAAAACTTCAAAAATATCTCGAAAGTAAGCTCCTGGTGTACTTTCTGCAGGGTGTATGAAGGGGAATTTTTTTAGAATTCAGGGAGGCTGTGCTGCTGGGGAGAGTTGGAGGCCAGGGGTGGGGTATAACCCAGAGAAACCAAGTAACAGGATGCCAGCAGGAGGCCTCAGGGCTGAGGCTGCTGTTGCCACAGGTACAAGGGTCCCACTTGCTCCTGGCTTGTGCCCTGGGGTCAGAGGAAGAACTGATCTTCTTGTGGATGCGCAGAGGGGGAACAGCCTCCAGGGGTAGCGTCTCTTGACTTTGAAGGACAGGGAGTTTGGGTGGTCAGACACACCTGGTGGTGGATTTTGGCTCCGCCATGTATTAGCAATTGGACACGTTATTTAGCCATTCTGAATTGACATATCTTTTCTAAAAAAGGGGGGTGAGCATTTAACATATTCTTTAAAGGAGTTTCTGGTTTTTATTACAAATTTTTTCAAGTACTTCACAATTAAACAAAACAGTATACATAAAACCCCTGCGTTGTTCACAACCCTGCTTCAACACCTATTACTTTAAACCAATCTTATCTTTTTTCCTACTTTTACACATCACTCTCCACTCTAGATTATTGCAAATTAAATGACAGAATAAAAAGACATGCTCAAGCCATAGCCAGTTTGGCTCAGTGAATAGACCATCAGGCCAAGGACTAAAGAGTCCCAGGTTTTATCCTGGCCACTTGGTTGCAGGTTTGATCCTGGTCAGTGTGTGCTGGAGGCAACCAATCGATGTGTCTCTCTCACATTGATGTTTCTCTCTCTGTCTCTCCCCCTTCCTTCTACTCTCTCTAAAAATCAATGGAAAAATATCCCTGGGTGAGGATTAACACACACAAAAGACAATGCTCATTACACAAGACTTTCAAAGGCCTACTACATCCCTAAGATGTCATTCTTTGCCTTCTGTATTTGCTATAAATTGATAATGAAATTTGGAGCCTTGATTGCATTCAAATTCTATTTTGTGACTTCTATCACAACATAATATCCAATTATCTCTCCTTTTGTTATGCTAGCAGCCACTGATGATCAATGGCTAGTCGCATTATTTAATTAGGGATTCTAATTCTACCATTCCTTCTTTATTTATTAGCTTGATAGTTTTTTCTATACAGAAAAATATCTCCTCATCAACTATTTTGGAAACCCAGATTTATATTGTATAGGAAAGGTAGAGTAAATCTTTATTCTTTCCCTTTATTTACTAGTTTTCAAAAATAATAAGTTGGTGATAGTGTGGATGAAAGGGGCCACACCCTAATCTGACAAGCTCAGGGGAGGCCTGCATGGCAGTCCTGCAAACTCAAAGACCTAAAGTAACCACAAAGGATGGTCTGAAATTAAAACTTTAACTAAAAGCAGTTATGGTGGGTAGTCATGCCCTAGACCAGTATCTTCCCTGACAAGGTCAATCTTTACCTTAACTGAGCCTATTGCCTTTTTGCATCTATGATAACATATCGTTGAAATGTCAGGCTAGCTTGTAACTTCCCTTTTTTCTGGACCCCTCAGGGAACAACCAAATGGTATCAGGGCCAGGACAGATCCTACAAATTACTTCATTGTTTAATGTTAATTGTTGACTGTTAACTATTCTGTACCCATCTAAGTAAAAGAAGTATGTGTCTATCATTTTACTCTTTATCCAATCCCAGAGATTCCCCCCCTTCCCTGCCTTGCTTTCTCCCACCTCTCTATCACCAGTGCATTTCATGTAACCCACCTATGTCTCCTTCTTTGACTGTAATGTATAAATATAGGTGAAAAACTGCCATTCTCTGGAGCATTATCCCAATCCATTGAGATTCTGCTTCCCTGCAATTGTTGACAGTTTGGCTCAAATAAACTCATAAAAATTCTTTAGAGAAAACAAGATGGTGGCATAGGTAAACACCAGAAATTGCTGCCTCCCACAACAAATTAAAAAATACAACTAATAGACAAAACAGACATCATCCAGAACTACAGGAAGGCTGGCTGAGTGGAAATTCTACAACTAGAAGGAAAGAGAAAAGCACACTGAGACTCAGAGGAGCTGAGGAGGTGGAGTGCAGAGGTACGGAGGCGTACGCAGCAAGGGCTGGCGACTGATGACGCGGCTGTCTTTTTGAATTGGGAGGGAGTCACAAGCCCCCAACTGCTCTAAACTCCGGTTCCAGGAAGTCTCTGGGGACCCAGACTCGTGCAGGGAGAGACTGGACGGTCTGGCAGCGGGCAGAACTTGGAACTCGAGGGCGGCTTTCTCTCGGAGGTGCTTGCAGCAATTACCGGGACACTGAGACACGGGACCCCTTAGGGCAGGGCTGAGGATCATCCATAGCTGCTTGCTCTGCCCTGTTGATCCCCTGAGACCCTGCCCACCCAAGCTTCGGCAGAGGCTTTTGCATATGAATGCCCTGGCCCTTTGTAATCTGAAAATTACCTAACAAACTGCAGCTGGGCCAGACAGACCCAGAACTTCCAAGAGAAGGCCCAAGGCCCCACAGCAGCTTGCATTGCTTCACAGCTGGGCCTCATTTGGGCACCTCCAAACCCCAAACAAGGAAGGGGAATCTGCAGATCTCTTTGTAGCTCCTGCTGGGTAGCCTCAGGCAGAGGCTAAATTAGCACCTCCTTAGATCCAAGAGCCAGTGTACCCAGTGGTCAGAGTGGGACCATCCAGATTACAACTCAGATCCATAAGGGACACTCTCAGGGGGCAGACTCAGTGAGCACAAAAGCCCCACTGAAGCAAGTCTGGCCCCATAAGAGTGTCTTCAGCATAGAAGTTCTCCCACTGTAGACACAGCTGATTCTCACAGCCAATTGGCCTGGAAGTCAATTCCTCTCAGTGATACCTACAACAATCAAGGCTTAACTACAACAAGACTGTGCACAAAGCTCACAAAGGGGTGCACCAAGAGTGTCCACCTCAGGTAATTGGGGAGGCTGAGCCACTGGGCCCTATAGGACACCTAGCACACAAAGCCACTCTACCAACACAGGGAAGCATAAAAAATGTGGAGACAAAGAAACAGGACACAAATGACAGAAATGGAGAAAAGCAAACTACTGGATATAGAGATCAAAACCACACTTTTAAGGTTTTTCAAGAACCTTCTAGAAACCGCCAATAAATTTAGTAAGACCCTCAAAAAGTCTGGTGAGACTGCTGATAAATGTAGTGAGACCCTCAAGAAATCTAGTGAGACCCTCGAGGTTATGAAAAAGGACCAACTAGAAATTAAGCATACACTGACTGAAATAAAGGATATTATGCAGAGTTCCAACAGAAGACTAGAGGACCGCAAGAATCAAGTCAAAGATTTGAAATACGAAGAAGCAAAAAACACCCAACCAGGAAAGCAAAATGAAAAAAGAATCCAAAAATACGAAGATAGCGTAAGAGCCTCTGGGACAGCTTCAAGTGCACCAACATCCGAATTACAGGAGTGCCAGAAGAAGAGAGAGAGCAAGATATTGAAAACCTATTTGAAGAAATAATGACAGAAAACTTCCCCCACCTGGTGAAAGAAATGGACTTACAGGTCCAAGAAGCGCGGAGAACCCCAAACAAAAGGAATCCAAAGAGGACCATACCAAGACACATCATAATTAAAATGCCAAGAGCAAAAGACAAAGAGAGAATCTTAAAAACAGCAAGAGAAAGAAACTCAGTTACCTACAAGTGAATACCCATACGACTGTCAGCTGATTTCTCAACAGAAACTTTGCAAGCCAGAAGGGAGTGGCAAGAAATATTCAAAGCAATGAATGCCAAGAACCTACAACCAAGATTACTTTATCCAGCAAAGCTATCATTCAGAATTGAAGGTAAGATAAATAACTTCACAGATAAGGAAAAGCTAAAGGAGTTCATCACCACCAAACCAGTATTATATGAAATGCTGAAAGGTAATCTTTAAGAAGAGGAAGAAGAAGAAAAAGGTAAAGATACAAATTATGAACAACAAACACACATCTATCAACAAGTGAATCTAAAAATCAAGTGAATAAATAATCTGATGAACAGAATAAACTGGTGATTATAATAGAATCAAGGGCATAGAAAGGGAGTGGACTGACTATTCTTGGGGGGGCGGTGTGGGGGATGCGGGAAGAGACTGGACGATAATCGTGCACCTATGGATGAGGACAGTGGGTGGGGAGTGAGGGCCGAGGGTGGGGCGGGAACTGGGAGGAGGGGAGTTATGGGGGGAAAAAAGAGGAACAACTGTAATAATCTGAACAATAAAGATTTAATTTAAAAAAAATTCTTTATAGGTTTGAATGTTTTCATGCTAACAATAGCATCCTCTGAAAGTGACCAGTGAGTTTGTTTCATAGATTTAAACACATTTCATTGGTTTCAATTCATTGTTGTTATTTTTAAAATTTATTTTCATTGTTGACACTATTACAGATGTCCCCCTTTTCCCCTCTTTTTTTGCCCCCCTCCTCCCAGCCTGTGCCCCCCCCCCCCACTCCCTCCTCTGGCCTTCACCACACTGTTGTCTGTGTCCATGGGCTATGCATATATGTTCTTTGGCTAATCTCTTCAACTTCTTTTATTCAGTCCCTCCCACCCCCTCTTCTCTGACATCCCTCAGTCTGTTTCAATGCTCCATGCCTCTGGTTCTATTTTGTTGGTCAGTTTATTTTGCTCATTGGATTCTACATATAAGTGAGATCATATGGTATTTGTCTTTCTCTGACTGGCTTACTTCACTCAGTATACTAATCTCCAGGTCCATCCATGCTGTCACAAAGGGTAAGAGTAGTATTCTATTGTGTAAATGTCTCACAGCGTTTTCTTGCTGAAATTGCCCCATTTTGGCCACTGGGAACTTATTCAAGTTGGCCCTTGACTTATTTTGATAGAAAACCAGTGGTTGATGTGTTTTTTTTGGACGGAAGAGTTCCAGGCTTATGTTATTTATACATTTCCTGCCCCAGACCTGGAATCAACCGTATCTCCAAGAATCCCTATTCCTTTTAGAAACTATAATGTCATTGCTTTTCACTGCTCATTGCTTCTGAGTCTTATCAATGGAGAGAAGAAGGAAATACTCATATAAATAATTGGTTGACATGTTAATTCTTTTTTAAATATTGGTTTCCCTTCTCATTTTTTCTTCTTTACTTAGGTATACTCCCTTTCCATTGGATTATTGAGTTCATACTGATACTTCCAACTCAAATTCAGGTACTAAGGTTTTTTCTCTAACTTTTCCAATAATACATCTGCATCACGTTTTTCTATGCTGAAAATATGGTTCCCAACTCAAACCATCATATTTACTCATTTGCTTTACCTCAAAATACACAGATGACAGTCTCAGAATAACAGTTGCCACACTACCATCAACAATGTAACTGAAAACAGTTTCTTTTTTTAAGAAAATATGTTTTTATTGCTTTTTAGGGAGAAGGATAGAAAATAGAAACATCAATGAGAGAGAAACATTATCAATTGGCTGGGCTGCCTCCTACCCGCCCCCCCCCCGCCCCCCCGTTGGGGATTGAGCCTGAAACCTGGGCATGTGCCCTGCCTGGAATTGAACTGTGACCTCTTGGTTCATGGGTTGACACTCAACCAATGAGCCACACCAGGTGGGCAAACAGTTTCATTTTTTAATAGTTCTTTTTGTCCTTAATTATATTTCACTAAAGGTTGTTCATTTAAATTCTATGCTTTAGAGCAGTGGTCGGCAAACCGCCGCTCACGAGCCATATGCGGCACTTTGGCCCCTTGAGTGTGGCTCTTGCACAAAATACCACATGCGGGCGTGCACATACAGTGCGATTGAAACTTTGTGGCCCATGCGCAGAAGGCGGTTTTCGGCCTGGGCGAGTCTATTTTGAAGAAGTGGCGTTAGAAGAAGTGGGGGGTGTCTGTCGGTCGGGCGGGAGACTCCGCGCAGGTGGCCGCAGGATATGCAGTGCGGGGGAGGCGCATGCGATTCATGCACGAGTTGAGTGAGCCAGTCAGTCAGCAGTCTCACTGTGCAGTGGTTAGTGCTAGTCGCATCCGCAAATCGTGCGCAGGTGACAAAAGTACCTACTCGAAGCATAAAGTTACCTGTATTTTTCTAACCAGCTGCAAATCCTACAGGTATTTTTGTCATCAATTTAAGAATTGTAATTATTTTGTGTTGGTGGCTTTATTATTATAAAATGAAACATTTTTAGCAAAGGCCAGTTTTAGGAGTACCCTAATTAAGTTAATAACAATGTACCTACCTATATAGTTTAAGTTTAAAAAATTTGGCTCTCAAAAGAAATTTCAATCGCTGTACTGTTGATATTTGGCTCTGTGAACTAATAAGTTTGCCAACCACTGCTTTAGAGTCATTGAAATAATCCCTGTCGGTGTGGTTATTCTATATAGTTCAGTTCTCCACTAGCCCATTCACATGGGTCATTTTGGTTTAGCTCCTTTAGGATTTATGAAATTTAAATTTGCTTTATAGTCAAGAAAGCTAGCTTTTATCAGTCTTCTTCATCCTGTTCCGCTTGCTTTCATTGTTTCAGTTTTTGGCTTATCTTTTCTTCTCCTCTTTTTCCCTTTAAGTATAAACAAATTTTATAAGTATAAGGAAATACTGTCCCCCCCCTCCCAAATATAAAGGTACATACTATAATATGCATACTTTTATTCACCTTGCTTTTGTCACTTAATATGTATGCTGCAGATCACTAAATAGGAATATTTTAAATATTAAATAAAATACAAGTCCATAGACTCTTATCCACAATTCCCAAATTCTCAGAGTTCTGAAAACCCATAATTTTATTATAAGCTTACAGCACACCCATTTGTGGGGAAAATCAGATCTGAACACATATAAACTTATTTATTATCTTTATTTTTATATTTATGTGCATTTATATTTGATACATTTTTGATGCTGGAATATTTAATATAGTTGAGTCTGGGTCCAGCCTGATAGAAGGGTTAAATAATAGATCTCCTGTACACTGAATTACCTTTCTGAAACCTGAAAATATAAACTCTGAAATATATCTGGCTCCAAGAATTTCAAATAAGGCATTCTGAACCTATAATATAATAAATCACTTGTTAGTAACTTTTAGTCCTTTTCCTTCTCCCAACACCTGTTTTTGGATTTTTAAAAAATGATTCTGACTGTAATGCTGAGCCTCCCATTTTAGAACAACCAGGTAAACCATGAGGTTCTCTCAGTGTGAACTGAATGGGACCCAGAAACCCATGCCCATGGGTATTCTTTCCACAGGTCAAGACTGGGTGGGGTTCTATGACTTCATAGGTAAATCAGGAGCAAAGATTTCTGGTGAGAGGCTTACAACACTTAGGTTAGTATTTTGAAATTTTGAGTATAACTATAAAGCAGACATGTTTTTTAAATATATATTTTTTTTATTGATTTCAGAGAGGAAGGGAGAGGGAGAGAGGGAGATAGAAACATCAGTGATGAGAGAGAATCATTGATCAGCTGCCTCCTGCATGCCCCACACTGGGGATCGAGCCCACAACCCTGGCATATGCCCTGACCGGGAATCAGTCTGTGACCTCCTGGTTCGTAGGTTGATGCTCAACTGCTGAGCTACACCACTAGCTAGGCTGAAGCGACCTGTTTTAAAGAAATTCCTGGCTAGAGTGTTTTCACAAAATTCCCAGATTTTGTGGACCTCTCCTGTGTAGAATATCATAGAATTTTGAGGTGGAAAGAATATTGGTCATTGCTGGTAAACATCCTCCAGAAGAACTGGGGTGACCTGGACTTGAACAAGAAGCCTTTCCTAATTTTGCCTGTTGCTTTTATGGGGAACCATTGAATTTATGGTGCTTATAGCAGGCAGGTATGAAAGATAATGATACTACTGCCCTACTTTATTGCTAAGTGGTTTACAGAATTATTATATAACTAGAGGCCCCAGTGCATGGATTCATGTACCGGTGGAGTCCCTCTGCCTGGCCTGCTGGAATCGGGTCGAAACTGGCTCTCTGACATCCCCCGAGGGGTCCTGGATTGCGAGAGGCCAGGCCGAAGGACTCTACTGGTGCACGATCAGGGCTGGGGAGGGACCAAGGGAGGGCTCCAGGGCATGTCCGGCCCATCTTGCCCAGTCCCGATCGGCTGGACCCCAGCAGCAAGCTAACCTACCGGTTGGAGTGACCCCTTGTGGTCAGTGTGCGTCATAGTGACTGGTCGAATGGTCGGACACTTAACATATTAGGCTTTTATTATATAAGAGTAGAGGCCCAATGCACAAAATTTGTGCTTGGGTAGGGTCCCTAGGCCTGGCTGGCGATCAGGGCCAATCTGTGGGGCGACCAGTGGGGTGATCAGGGGGCCCCCACTGGCACCTGCCTTGGCTGGTCTGGGGCCTGCGGACTGGGGGCAGCTCCTGCATTGAACGTCTGTCCCCTGGTGATCAGTGCACGTCATAGCGACCGGTCATTCTGCTGGTTGTTCTGCCGTTTGGTTGATTTGCATATTAGGCTTTTATTATGTAGGGTAAGCTTTATCTAGGAGATAACTTAGGCCACATTTTTTCACAAGTAAGAAAACAGAGGTCTCTCGCTGTGATGACTGTATATTGTTCACAGTCCTGGCTTTCCTCCTTGTGAGTGGTTTATGTACCCCTGTCCCATGGACAGAGCCCTTGAATTTGCTCTGGCCAGCAGACTGTGAGTGTAAATGACAGGGCCACTCCTGAAAAAGTGTTAAGGGCCAGCATGTTATTTTCCACATGATCTTTCCTTCTGTCACAACACTGATCAGGTCCAAATTAGAAACAGCTTCATTAGCCAGGACCTGCGAGTGAGGATGACATGGCACAAAGACATGACCACCCAGTGATGGACATGTGGTGTGAATGGGAAATAAGCCTTAGTTGTTATAAACCACTGTTGTTACCAAAGCAAAGTCCATAATCTGGTCATTTCCTAAGGTGAAAACTCAAAACGTCAGGGTTTGGAGTAAGGAAAGGTTTACTGATAGAAAAGGTGCCAATGGAGAAGATGAGAGACCTAGTGGTGCCTCAGGACATCTTGCTCGCTGGTCCAGGAGATGTTAAGTGGCTGGGGGAACAGGTATGTGGAAGTGCTGGTGGGGCGAGTTTTAGTTGGAGGACCTCAGAACTTGACCGTTTATGTAACTGGGCATCAACATTGGATCTTCCTGGACAAAGAACCCTTGATTTCTGAAAGGGTTCCAGTGTTTCAGTTCCCATTATGTCCTGGTCCTTTAGTTCAGTGGGTGTTTGGGGAGAGCAAGACTTTGGTTCTGGGTACAGCTGGAGGTCAAAGGTCTCTCCTTTGCACATACCCCAGGTGCATGGCTTGTAGTATTGGGCTATTGTCTCTGAAAGGCAACTCAGCTCCTCATCAAACAGGATAAGAACATTTCAAGTTGGTGCTGTGGTAATACTGTGGTTTTGGGTTTTTTGTTATTACAGCATAACCTAATTTATACCTCTGGTCATGCAGCCAATGGTTAAATGTGATAGAAACCCCCAGTGTCTTGATAAAATCTGGAAGTTTTTACTAGAGACAACAGTTATTATTTTTATTTTTATAAGGCTTGTTTTCCTTACCTATTCTAATTTCTGAAATAGCTTGAGGCACCTAATTAATATTCATAAAGTTCTTTGAAATCCTGGGCATATGGCAAATATTTAGTACTAAAGCACCAGTATCTTTAGATATAGCAAGTATTAAGTATTATAAATATGTTCACCATGAGACAGGGAGTGAAAACATGGTGATTGAGAGATTAGCAATTTAGGAAGTAGAAGAAAGATGGAAAGGAGACAAGAGGCATATCATGATGGATGAGTTTGTTTGATAGCTTCATTTTGCTGGTTCTAAACTGACAGAGAGGACTTTTGAAAGAAAGGTCCTTCCGTCAACCTTTCTCATTTCTTTCACCAGAGTAAGGAGATGGAAAAGTTTCATTTTATGGGAGGAAAAAAACAAAAAAAAAGAAAAAAGTCATTCCTAGGATGGAATTTTAAGAGCTCAGTTTTGCCCTAGCAAGTTTGACTCAGTGGATAAAGCATTGGTCCATGGACTGAAGGGTCTCGGGTTTGATTCCAGTGAAGGGCATATACCTGGGTAGCAATCTTTTATATTTACCTGAATTTTTACAGAGAGGAAGGGAGAGGGATAGAGAGTTAGAAACATCGATGAGAGAGAAACCGATCAGCTGCCTCCTGCACACTCCCTACTGGGTATGTGCCCGAAACCAAGGTACACGCCCTTGATTGGAATCGAACCTGGGACCCTTGAGTCCTCAGGCCGACGCTCTATCCACTGAGCCAAACCGGTTAGGGCCTGGGTTGCAATCTTGGAGGCCCAGTTGGGGTGCATGGAGGCAAACAAATCGATATGTTTCTCTCACATCTTTGTTTCTCTCTCTGTGTCTCTCCCCCTCCCTTCCACTATCTCTAAAAATCAATGGAAAAAATATCCTCAGGTGAGGATTAACAACAAAAAAGGAGCTCAATTTTGACATTGCATCTTTTTGCTCTTATATAATCATATGAATATGCTGAATTTGGGGTTGAAAGTCCCTCTCTTCCTCTCTTATTTTTCTCTTCCACCCTCCCCCTCTTTTTCCTTCTTTTTATTAAAAGAAATACTCCCAGGGCCAAACTATCATGTTAGTACCTGAGCTCATACAAGAGGGTATATGACAGGGCCTCATAGCTCGGGCCGCGACATGTCTTGGGTAGACTACTGAGTTGTACATCCTCATGGAACTATAAGGCTCCAGTTTACTCTATCTGTGGGTCTTTGAGGAAATCAGTTAAGAGTGGGATATGACATAATCATAAAAAAGCTGGGAGAACTCATCCCTTCCAGGAATCCTGTTTAGTGCTCCCTATTATCAAGAGACCTCGAGTCATTGTGTCACATGCCAGGAACATCTTGCTTCTAACTGTCTATTGAAAATAGGAATTATCTCAGTAAAAAAAAAAAAAAAAAAAAAAAATACCATGTATAAATACTAGGATTCCATACACATACATTGAGTGCCTACAGTATACAAGACTTTCCAGTACTCATCTCTCAAAAAAGCAATTTGGAATAATTTCAGGATTGGCACAAGATTCTGAATCATCTTGGACCTAACTCATAATCACAGAACAATAGAAGAGATTGGAATAAACCCTTGAAATGCACCAATTTTTTTGCTATTATTATTTTTTTCAATTTAAATTCTTTACTGTTTAAAGTATTACATGTCTCCTTTTTCCCCCATTGACCTCTCCCCAGCCGTCCCCCCCCCCCCCCCAGCACTTGCCCTCATCCCCCTCCTGTCTGTGTCCATGGATTATGCTTATATTGAAATGCACCAATTTGACTTGGCCTACAGAATCTCCATTTCAGGTGTAAATTGGGATGGCAAGAAAGACGCTCAGATGAGCACCCAAATGGAAGAGGCTCAAACTGGGCACTGATATATTGGTTCCTGGACTCTTGGGCAGCTGAGTGTCCAGGATCTGAGGTGAAAAATCAGCACCTGAGATGCTCATGAACTCCCTGACTCACCCTGAGAAATTTTTATTACCAGGTAAAACATGTTTTCTTTTTTTTTTGAAGGATGATTTCAACATAATAACTGTGATGAGCCACACTCTAATTGACTTGGAAGTTCCAAATCATGCCAACAATATTTTTTAAGAACATGAGCATATATATTTATACCCACAACCAGCATTCTGTTTCACTCTCTAGTTCTGACAGAACTGTAGGAAAAAATATCCTTGATTCTATCCTGGTGTCAGTATGAATTGCGTTCTTTATTCACTCATAATTTGACGACAGCAAGGTACCCTTTCCCTACCATCAGCCTTTCCTCACTCATAGATGTTTGAACGGATATAAGAATAATAAGTTCTGGCAAGCAATAACTTGCAACAGCGGCTGTTTGGTGAAAAAAGAAAACAAGGTAAATTCAATCCACCACAAGGAGAAGCCTAGTGGCTGCTGTCAGAGAAGTGGTATCAAGGACAAAAGGCCAGCTCTTTCCCCCACTAATTCACTGTTTTGTTACTTCCCACAGCAGCCTGGAAGGCACAGGCCACCCTTGCCTTATGTGGAAATACTTCTAAGCTGAAACTCTAATTGGCCAGAGTCAATGGAGTTGGCTGGGCTGTTTCTTGCTATTTTGTTCATAAGGCACCAAAGACAGGGAGGTATTTTTTTTTTTAAATCGGCCAAAACCAAATATTGCTGTTATAAGATCACTAGAGGCCTGGTGCATGAAATTCATGCACAGGTAGGGTCCCTAGGCCTGGCTGGTGATCAGGGCTAATCTGTGGGGTGACTGGCGGGGCAACTGGGGCCCCCACTTGCACCCGCCTTGGCCTTGTGCCGCCTGCTCACCTGTTCCACCATCCCGCCGTGGTCCCACTCTCGTCAGGGCCAGCAGCACCTCCACTGCCGCCTGCTGCCAGCACCGCATCGCCAATGCCTGCCATGTTCTGCGCCGCCCCCTGGTGGTCAGTGCACGTCTAACTCCCGGTCGGTCAAACTCCCACCTGTGGGGACATTTTGCATATTAGCCTTTTATTATATAAGATTTTGGAAGGGGTCTAGGAAGAGAAATATAAAAAAGATAATCAATGAAACAAACCAAAATAAGGACCCACCCTGCGGCCCCTGGCTCTGCCCCATTCTCGTTAAGAAATGTGCTCTGTAGCTCTTAAGGTGAGGTGGCCAGGCATCTATTGATGGGATTTAAGTCCTGGCAGTGCAACTATTGGCAGTTTTAGCTTTTACATGGCTGAGGTTGGGGAGCAGGCGGGGGTGAGATAGGTAAAAACTTGCAATTCAAGAAATGGTATTGGAAAGTTATTGATAAATGATTTACAATTTCATTAAGAACTAGAGGAAAATGGCGATTTCATGACAATGAACCAAAAAAAGAATTCTGCCAGTTTCAGGCAAAAAGCTGATAATTTTTGATTATCTAACAAGACTAATTGGTCATGCATGCATTCTCTATGTATTAGTTATCTATTACTGTGCTGGGAGACAAATTACCCCCAAACATAGAAAACACAGATGTGTATGATCTCACCTGGTTTCTGAGGGTCAGGAATTCAGCAGTGGCTTTGCTGGTGGTCTGGCTCAGGGTCTCTCATGAGGTTGCCATCAAGAAGTTAACCAGTGTCCTGGTTGGTGTGGCTCAGTTGGCTGGGCATTGTGTGTGTGTGTGTCTCTCTCTCTCCCTCCCCCTTCCTATTTCTCTAAAATCAATTAAAAACATATTTAAAAATATTTACTATTGGTCCGTTATTGAAAACATCTGCCACCCTCTATTCCAGAGGTAATCTTTGGGCCAGACAAAATTAGTCTCTGAAACGTGGATATGTATAGGGGGGCAAACCTTTTTCTACATAAAACAAAGTTCATTTTATAATAGAAGAATATTTAAAATAAAAAAACCTCACTTTTTTCTTGCTCTGAGAGTTGTGAAGCTTCTCTATATTTAGGTCAGGCTTCTCTATATTTAGTGATGGCTGCAGAAGAGGGGAGTGATCAGGTTTAAAATTAAGGCTGTAATGTTAATTGGCAGCAAGTATTAGCTTCAATGGGAAAGCCTCTAGCCTCTTTATTTAACTTCAGTTAAGACAGAAAAGGCTCACTCTTATCCTCCAGGGCTGGGTCTGTCGAACGCAGGACTAGTTTATGGAGGAGGGCTTCTTCCTCCCAGACCACACTCCCACGCTGCTCCTTTCTGAACCACATGTTCTGTGTGCCTTTGTGGTAAACATTAGACCTCAGCTGCACCCATTTACCCCCCAGCATCATCAGCCAGCCCTGCCCCTGGGACTGTGTGTGTGCACGTCTGTGCATGTGTACCGGGGCGCGATGGACACACACACACACACACACACACACACAGTGCTTTGGCCGTATGAACCTCACAGCCCTCTGCATACTCAAACTTTCATTCCTCCTGTCTCTGCTTTTGCCGATTCCTCACCTTGTGTGACTGTTGAAACCACTCATTTGCCCCTAAAATCTAGCTGTGAAGAACATGAAACCAAATTCAGTTTCTCTTGGCTGGCACACATTTGGGAAATGTGCTGGTCTGTTTCAGGTTTATGTTTTTGAGCTTTCGCTCCCTTGCCTTTGGGTGAGTGAGGAGAAATTCACAGGGTCCAATGAGTGGTCTGCTGCCTGGAGTCTCCTGAGCTACATTTTAAATACAAAGAGAAAAGTCCTAAATTCACTAAACAGCTGGAGTCTGCAAACCACAGGGAAGGTTTCTGACTTTTTCAGGCAAGGACTGAAGCTTTTCAACTTCTACCACAACTTCCCGGTAAGCCCTGTCTGAGCAAAGCTAGTGTTTTGTCCTCTGAGTGGCCACGGAAGGCCTCAAGGCAGTGGCTGTGTACGAAGTCATGTAGCATATGTTTATTCTAAGAAAGAATGAGTGAACCTGGACACATGGACATAGAGGGATGCTTGGTAGGAGGGTGAACTATTATAGTTGGAGTAGGGGCCCAGTGCATGAATTCATGTACCTTGAAAGGAACTTTGGGCCACAAGGCTGCAGTGGGCACAGAGGCGGATCTCAGCCCATCCTCTGCACCTCCGCCCAGCCCCTCCCGCCATGGCCCCCAGTCCCGTCTGCCAGCAGCCCGCTCCCGCTGCTGCCGGAGTGATTGGTGCTAGCGCCTTCAGCTGGTGCTAGCGGCGGCTGCTGCCCTGATTGCTGCTCAGGAGCAGGGGGAGGTGGAGAAGCCTTCAGGGGAGATCAGGGTCAGCAGCCACCACTCACAGGCACTGACGGCGCTGAGCGATCAGGACAGGCGCCAGGGGCTGGCAGCGGGTGCGAGCAGGGCTGGCACTGGCAGTGGGTGTACGTGGGGCCGTCACCGGCAGCAGGTGTGAGTGGCGGCTCCGGCGCCAGCAGCAGACGTGAGCGGGGCCCTGGCAGCAGGTGTGAGCATCCGGTGGGACCATGGCGGTGTGTGGGAGTAAAATATTTTCAGTAACCACCAGAGGCTCACCCCAATAACAGCCGCTGGTGCCCCACATTGGTCTGGTGCCCGCTCACTTGCTCCACCATCCCGCCGTGGCTGATGACCGCCATGTTCTGCACTCTGCTGCCTGCTGCCAATGCCCGCCATGTTCCCCGCACACCCCCTAGTGATCAGCGCATGTCATAGCGACCGGTTGTCTGGTTGTTCTGCTGTTTGGTCTATTTGCATATTAGGGTTTTATATATATAGATTGCTATCTGACATTTTAGTGGCATATTAAATTTCTCTTAGCTTCTTTGTAGTGGTTGTGTCTCCATGATCCAGTGTGGGGCTGCTGTGTTGCTCAGCCTGTGTACTTTTAGTACACAGGCCAACCCGCCACACACCACGGTGGTGCAAAAGCATGGGTCTCGAGGTACGCACTCCCAGATTTGATTCCCAGCTTCAGCATTGACTAGTTTATTGACTGTAAGGAAGTTTCTTAAAGTTCTCCAAACCTCTTTCCTTATCTTTCAAATGGGGAGGATAATGCATCATTGTGTTGTTAGGAGGATTCAACGATGTCAGGTGTGCCACTGAAAAGGGGCAACCCAGGTACATGCCCATGACCAGGCTAAAAATGGGCCCGGAGACTCATGTAAACCTAAAATAAAGGACAAAATTCTTTAGTCTAGCAAGTACTCCATAAAGGAGACTATTTGTTTCATACTTATGAAGCAATTGAACATATTTCATAGCCTAGAAGAACCCTTGGGGTCTCCCTAAGGCTTTCTTGTTAAATAACTTTTAAGTCCCAATGCTACTGGAGTCTTAGAAGTTGTATTTTTTGTTATGAATGATGTCATTACTTAGGAAATAAATATCCAAACCACATCCTTTTTCAGGATTATATTGAATACACTACAAAGGTATATATTTTTCTGTGTATGCAGAAAATGTATGCTTTAATGTATACTTGCTAAAGTGATTATGTAAATTTTGGAAAATAAGCAAATATTTGCTGCATAAATATTTCTAATATCTATACTCTATATTACATGTACTAGGAACTATATTTTACCTTTCTATTAGGTTTTGAAAGTATGGCTTCAGAATAATAATGATAATTACAGTCAAAATAGCACTGTATAATTTTATTTTATTACTTAAAAATATTTTTATTGATTTCAGATAGGAAGGGAGAGGGAGAGAGAGAGAAACATCAATGATGAGAGAGAATCATTGACTGGCTGCCTCCGGCATGCCCCCTACTGGGAATCGAGCCCATAAGCGGGCATGTACCCTTGACTGGAATCAAACCCAGGACCCTTCAGTCTGCAGGCCGACGCTCTATCCACTGAGCCAAACTAGTCAGGGCAGCACTGTACAATTTTAATTGAGAATAATAAAATGCACTGGAACTTGATAGTGAATATGAATCTCACACAACTGTACAATTAATTTCTTAATTTATTAGGAAAGGGTTGGCAAAGGTAAAATTCACCCTAGGTCCTATTCATGTAACATTGGTTATGAATTAGTGGCATCTGAATTAACTGTGGGGAGCCGGCAAGGCCATGGCATACTCATGCCAGCTCAGCCCGGTTCAGTGACCCTGAGTGGGGGCGATGAGGGACAGCGTCCCGCCGAGATCCAGCTTTCATTCTCTTGTCTGTCTTTTCTAAGCCTTTCATCGCCCCCACTCAGGGTCACTGAACCAGGCTGAGCTGGCATGAGTATGCCATGGCCGTGCCGGCTCCCACAATTAACAAAGTTTTTTTTTTTTTAATGAAACTTTAATTTTTAAAAAGGTTTTTTCAATTAAATAGCATTTTTTGTGGGTGGTTGCATCCATGATGTCTTGAATACCTGAAAGTGCCCATTCATGAGAGCTAAAGCTGTCACCCTTAAGGCTATTGTCTCAGAGGCAGCTCTTTAAAAAAATCCTCATTAATAAGGATATGCTTTTATTAATTTTAGAGAGAGAGGAAGCAAAAAGGAGAGAGAGAGAGAGAGAGAGAGAGAGAGAGAGAGAGAGAGAAAGAGAGAGAGAGAGAGAGAGAGAGAGAGAGAGAGAAAGAGAGAGAGAAACATCAATGTGAAAGAGAAACTGATCCATTACCTCCTGCATGCCCCGAACGGGGATCAAACCAAAAACTTGGGTATGTGCCCTGACCGGGAATTGAGCCCTCAACCTTTTGGTGTACCAGATGACACTCCAACCAATGGGGCCACACCAGCCAGGGCTTAGAGAGGCATCAGTTTTGAAGACAGGCCTGATTCATTATTTGTGATCAAGACAGGTTATTTTAATCCTGAGCTGTGGTTTGTTCCACAGCCATCCACTCTCTCATGATGGCTGGGAGGCAGCATGGTACAGGGGAAAGAACTCCAGAGCCAGACCTGAATTCAAATAACATTTCCACTGCTTACTAACACATGCCCTTAACTTATCTAAGCCTCAGGTTCCACATCTGTAAAATGAGTCCTACTTCATAGGATAGTTAGCGGGATTGTACTGGGTAAAGCAGGGACCGTGCTCTTCAGTGTGCCATGTAAATGTCAGCCAGTGGTATGAACTCACTCCAGGTCTTCCTCCCCTAAGCCCGGTAATGTCCAACATCCACAAGTGGCTTAGAGGACATGTTTATGGGACAAAATTGAAATCACCGCTATCTGTATCTTGTGAAAAAGAATTGGGCCTCATTTGATTTTACTGTGGGACAGTTGGTTTGGATTAGAGGATCTCACAGAGCCCTTTTAGGTTGGATGCTAGATGAGCCTACATAGTATAATCAGAAATAGATATTTGGTCTTTGTCCCGGGTTCCTAGCGCGGAGCTCCTAAATCCCTTGGAATTTCCTGAGTTATGGGGTGATTGGGCCATTTTTTATTTTATTTATTTATTTTTTTATTTATAATGAGCTCCTTTCAACCACTGAGATTTTGTTAATGAGATGACTCTGGGTAGGGGCAGTGGATAGCTTCAGGATGAGGGCTGGTGGCCAGAAAGACCAAGCCCAGTCAGAAGTTTGGAACTCCCTGGCCTCTGAGGAGGAGAGAGTGGCTGGAGTTTGAGTTTCATCACTAATGCCAATGATTTAATCAATCATGCCTACTTAATAAAAACTTCATAAAAAAACCCCAAATCAGGGAGTTCAGGGATCTTCCAAGTTGGTGAACATATCCATGTGCCAGAAGGATGGTGCACCCAACTCCACAAGGACAAAGGTTCCTGCATTGGGGGCCCTTCTGGACTTGCCCTGTGTAGCTCTTCATCTGGCTGTTCACTCTTACCCTTTAAAATAAACTCTAATAGTAAGTAAACAGTTTCCCGAGTGCTGTGAGTTGTTCTAGCAAATTATGGAACCTGAAAGGGGGTGGGGTGTGGGAACCCTGCAATCTCTAGTCAAGTGGCAGAGAAGTGCGAGCAACCTGGCATCCCATTTGCGACTGGCATTTGAAGTGAGAAGTCTTGTAGGACTGAACCCTTACAACCACTCAATCTGATGCTAACTCCCGGTAGTTATTGTCAGAATCAAACTGAATTGTTGGACACCCAGTTGGTGCCAGAGAATCTGAGAGCTTATAATGACCATTTCTGCTGAGCTTTGTAACCACCCCATCCATGTCTCTTGTTTCTAAACCAGTAACTAGAAGAGTAGCAGGAACGAAGTTTCTCAGAGGTGTGTGCATTTCTTCCCAGCATCTCCACAGGGTGTGCGCAGTGACACTGAGAGGGAGCATCGCCTCTCTCTTCTCCATGCTGTTACCAGATGGGCATTTTAGAGTGAGAAACTGATGGCCTAAATGAGCAGCTATAGGGCCAATAGTCAAGAAAATAGGGAAGTTAGTCACCAGGGTCAAGGTCATCCTTGAACTGCAAAAGGGGAAGCTGTGTGTATGACCTGCCACAGGTACCATTCTTACTAGGACAGCCTTATAGATATGTTCAAAACACTGCCTGGTCCAGACTGAAAATATCCCTCCTGCTCCCCAGGATTTTCTCATTCACGGCAAGCCCTTTCCGGAAGTGGGTAGAGTATAATAAACATAAATCACTATGTCTCATCTTCTTTATCTTGCTATATCACTAGGATGAATCTCATTAAGGAGCTTCCATGCCCTCAGAAATCATGTCTATGACTGTGGTTCATATTTTCAATTTTGAAAAGCTTTCTCACAAACCATTTTCTTTCACTTCTGAGTCCATGAAGCAAAATTAATTTCCTTGCCGCCTTTCTGTGGTGTCAGCTCAGCCCTGTTGAGTTGGAAGCTAGAGGACATGTGTTATAACGCTCCATGAGAACTAAAAATGTTTTCCAGGTTGTAAATTGCTTGTTGTTTATTTAATTTTGTCTTTCAGGAATTATATATTCAGCATTTGCCTCCAGGGTCTTTTATACATTAACAATTCAAAAACCATTGACCTATAATCATATTAAAACTCTCATTTTATCTCCAGTTTAACTACAATAGAATCCTCTTACATGAGTTGGGCAGAAGCCTTGTGAATAGATAATCTCACCTCTAAAATGCAAGGGCTTTATGGAGTGAGTAGGGATTGTAAATTTAAATTGTGGGCCATTTTATTATTGTAGATTCTGTCATTACCAGTTATAAAGCATTGCAAATTTTATTAGTTAATCTCTCTAGCCATCTCCTGATCAGTTTTATTGTGTTTTTTATTTTGTCAGGATTACTGATCTGTCCAACAGGTGAAAATGAAAGCAGTTCCCAGTGAAAGAAGCTGTCTTCAGTTTCCTCCAGGTGGTCAGTGAGACCTGGGCATCTCAGTGATTCAAAATCGAGGCCATTTCTACAACAATCTGGGGGTGAGGGGTTAGATTATTCCACAAAGCATCTTGTCCTTACAAAAAGTAGTGTCAGCTTGGGACATTTTGGTGGCTTAGCTGAAATTAATTTCTCCAGCTAAATTTCGTCCTTAATCATTGAGGTTAGTTCCTTGTCCTATTCCTGAGTAAAAAACCAAAAGTGTTTAAAATAACAATGAAATAACAATGATGCTAAATGTCTGCCAGGTTTTGATGATCCAGACAAGTCATAATGTCCTGTTAATGATATCTTGATCTAAATTTCATTATTCTGTTTTATTGGGGGTTATATTATATCACAAAGGAAGACAAAGTCTAAAGCTGTAGCTAGCTATATTTGGCTATTCAGTTAAACTTCTGTGTGGCTGTTTATTTTATTTGATTTTTGCACAATTATTTGGAATGCCCTGTAGTTAAGCCAACTGGGTCATTACAACAGTGAACAGAATCAACTATGTAGCATTTACTTTGGACATGTTAGGACAAATGAGGTGATGTTTTAGGACCGTGTAACCAGTTTAGTGAATGGGATAATCTCAGTGGATACAAACAGGACATGGCGTGACTTATTTTTCCCTTTGCAGCTCTGTCAGATCTCTGTCCCCTGACCCGTGATGGCACCATGAGTATGTGACTCCCTTTCAAGAGTTAAAATGTCTCCTCTAGTCTAAATCAAAAGTTTTCCCATTCAAGCCAGAGCTTCTTTCTTCCCTACCCCTGCCTCACCCTAGGTAGGAGACAGCCCAAAAGGGCTAGTTCCTTTGCTCTTCTTCCTGCTTTCCTTGCCCTTCCCCTCCCGTTCCCCAGCCATGATCCAGTCTTGGTGGTTTCCCAATTCTGCCCATGACTGGAAGGAAGCTGTCATTCTGACACCTGATAAATTTATCTGATTACTCTTTCCTATTTCTAATCTTTCTTAAATAAGCTAGAGGTGGACTACAGGGATTCCCCCTGCGCCCCCACCCCCCTCTATTATTCTCAGCATTACGGCTGTACTCACAGCATGTGACAACAAGAAATGTCCCTTTGCCCAGCCAGCGTGATTCAGTGGTTGAGTGTCAACCCATGACCAAGAAGGTCATAGTCCAATTCCTGGTCAGGGCACATGCCTGGGTTGTGGGCTTGATCCTCAGTAGGGGTCATGCAGTAGGCAGCCAAATCAATGATTCTCTCTCATGATTGATGTTTCTATCTCTCTCTCCTCCCTTCCTCTCTCTGAAATCAATAAAAGCACTAAACACTTTTTCACATATATTACAGCACAGGTAGATTCCTGGGTAGCAGTTTCACTTCACATGATCAGTGTTCATCAGAGATCAACACAATTCTTAGAGATTCTTTCATTTATTAGGAAAGAAGTGACTATAGAGAGTGAATGCTGAAAGAATAGCCAACGTTGACCTTTGGATGCTATTGTTATGGTCAGGGGAGAAGCCCTCATCCCCGTCAGTGGCTGGTGGGAGTAGGCTTCTTGTGATATCCAGAGAAAAGGAATCTTCTAAAACTTGCATGGGAGCACAAGGTATTATAAAATTTTATTTTCGTGGAATTATACCCCTGAATTTCCAAGCTCCCATTTCCCTTTGTTCCACAAGGACTAAGATCAGAGCCAGTGTCCAGAGTTTTTGTTCCATATTGGACCAGTGTCCAGTCCAGCATCAGGCTAGCTTAGCTTGTGTCCCCCTTCTGCAGTTCATCAATCCATTGTGTCTGGGGTCCACATGGCTACATGGCCATGGAAGGAACATAGGCAGGAGCAAAGCCAAAGGAACCAGAAAGCTAAGAGAGCCACAAGCCAAAAGAGTGAAATCTTTTGTTTGGGGGATTATGTATCCCCAAATTTTCACAGGCTGTAGTGGCCCTGCCCATTCTTGCCAATGATCTCTATTCCCAGGTTTGACTGACAGGCACCTTCCCTAGTCACCTCAACTTCACTGCACATGCGTGTACCTCCCCTTCCCCCAGTGACCTGCAGGGAATGGGCCAGTGGTTCTCTGGAGAGTGTGAAATTGTAGCTTCGTGGGGAAGCTGCCCAAATGGCCATTCTTATGTCTGGCCTCCCTTTTGCTCCTTTCCTATCTTACCTAATAATAGACAAACATGTAAATTGACTGTCCCTCCGCTATGCTCACCAGCCAATCAGGAGAGTATGCACATTAACCCAACAAAGATGGCGCTTAATTTGCATACAAAGGCGTGAAGTGGTGGAAAGAAGACAGAAGGCTCCGGGCTGGAGTGAAGGCCTGGGTCCTGGGTGCCGGAGGAAAAACAGTGCCGGCGGCCAGGGGAAGGGAAGGCCTATTGCACGAATCTCTTTGTGCAATGGGCCTCTAGTTATTAATAACTAGCTAATTATAATGGTATCACTAGTATTTTACACTTTAGGGCCTAGAAGATCTGAGTGTCTTCTTAGGTTATCTCCCTGTGCACATGATAAGGTGACATTGGTGTTCACAGTGACAAAGGTTTTCTCATTGGTCAGAGACAGAATCAGGGCCATCTGTCTCCTCTTGGTACCACATTGGTACCCCCTCTTGGGTAGTGGGTGGTCTGAAGATGGAGAGGCATCTGAGCTTGGTACTCAGAACTCAATACTTCTCTACTTTAATTTGTTTATGTTTTCATTTAACTACATTGTTAGCATTAAATCAATGTGGATGATTTTTGAAGAATATAATCTAGAAAATTCAATTATTTAGTGCCTGGAGCATTTTTCAAAGATTAAAATGCTGCGTAAAAACGTGTAAGCCTTTATTATTAAAATTAAATAAATGTTTCCTTTATGCAATTAAATTGCATTGTCAACATGGTTTGTATAACTCTTCAAAACACATTTTGTGTTAATTTTATTTCCACTTTTCCTAATTCCCCCAGGCAGAGTTAGAAACCGCTTTCCTCTGTTGCTTCCATAGCTTTTTCTATACACCTCTGTTTTAAGTAGATTCAATTCAATTTGATTTTATTTAGTTTGAAATAACATTTATTAAGGGTAAACTATGTACTAGTTACTGTGGTAGGATCCAAGGAACAAAAAGTTGAGTTATACCTTCCTTCCAACATCTAGAGTGCGTGCAAATGTGTGTGTGTGTGTGTGTGTGTGTGTGTGTGAACTTTAATGTGCTGAGGAAATAACATCAGCCTAGAGAAAAGTCTTATGAAAGTTTATTAGAGCCAAAATGATGACAATGGTCAGAAAACAAAATCTCAATGGACTGAATAAAACGCTCCAGGGAATGGCAGTTTTTGTAGCTTATTTTATACATTAGAATCAAAGCAAGGGATGAAATTTACCTTTGCCTGCAGACTCAGGACGTGACTACCCACCAGGACCTGCTTAAAGTTAGGAATTTTGATGTTCAAACCACCCTGTGTGATTACTTTGGTTTCTGAAAAGAAGGAGAGAAATACCTTCCTGTTTACTTCTTATCTATAAACATGTTTCACAGCCTATTCAAACTCAGAAGCAAAAATGCTTTTTAAACCATTTTTGTGAGGCAGCAAGTTTGATAGAATATGAAGTTAACTGAGTGTAAAGGACCAATAAAATAAATAAATGGTGAAGATAGGGGCAAAAGAAGGTGGAAGAGAAGGAATACAAAATTAATGGAGTAATTTCCATTTTTACATGCTCTGGAACAAATTAGGGAGGATGTGACATTTTATTCTTTGGGAATTTGAAAGACTATTAGTAAAATTATTACATTCTGGAGACATTTCTGGGGAATTATTTTTTAAATTGTTTTTTCAGCTTATTTTTATTATTTTTGATATAGTAAATTTTATATTTCTGGTTCCAATTTTGGAAATTTACATTTTTCAGAAAATCACCAGAGTTTGAAATTTATTAGCATAGAGTTGAACATGGTATGATAATTGCATATTCAAGCCTATGCTAATCTATTTAAATTCCCCTCCATATTGAATTTTTCAGCCATGGCCTATTTTGCTTATTCTCTCTCAAATTTGCTGACCATAGTTTGGTCCTTGGACCTCTTTCTTTCTTTTAAAAAAAATGTTTCGATTTTTTTTTCTTAGAAAAGGAGAGAGAGAGAGAGAGAAACATCAATGCCTCTTGCACTCTCCCTACTGCAATACAGACAAGTGCCTTGACAGGGAATCAAACCAGCGACTCTGGGTACATGGGAGCATGCTCAACCAGCTGAGCCAGAGCCTCTTTTCTTTCTTTTTTTTTTTTTAAATATATTTTATTGATTTTTTACAGAGAGGAAGGGAGAGGGATAGAGAGTTAGAAATATCGATGAGAGAGAAACATGGATCAGCTGCCTCCTGCATACCCCCTACTGGGGATGTTCCCGCAACAAAGGTACATGACCTTGACCGGAATCGAACCTGGGACCTTTCAGTCTGCAGGCTGATGCTCTATCCACTCAGCCAAACTGGTTACGGCCTCTTTTCTTTCTTTATGGAGTTTCTTGGTGATCTCATTCACATTTAGGATTTTAACCAATATCTACCTGGATTGCTTTAAAATCTAACCCAGACATAATGTCAGTGATCCAGGCTCACATCTGCAATTGCTTGCTGGTCTTTTCCACCTGGATATGTTATCAGCATCTCAAATACTTCAGGCTCCTATATTCACCTTCCCCTCCAGCCATTCTCCTAACTGACTACCTCAAATCTCAAGGATGATACTGCTACCATTGTCATCATTGTAAACAAATTCCACAGGACTCTCCAGAGGAATTAAAGAGAGTTTTATTCTGATATGATTTGCAAATCAGAGAATATAGCCTTCAGCATGAACTGAAGATATGCTCAGAGATAGGAAGAATAAGGCAAGAGTCTTAAAAGTGAGAGTTAAAGAAAGGGCTGCTAGGGAAACAGACCATGAACTTACATCTTCATTTTCTGACTGAACTTTCAAGGGTCAGCTGACTCAGGTCGAGGTCAGCAAGGGGGGTTGTGAGATAAGAATGATGTGTAGTTTGGTGGACTCGTGGTCAGCAGGGATATGGTCAACAGTTGGAGTCAATCTATTGTAGGCAGCAGGAACGGCACCAGGTGTCTGACCAGTGGGTTCAGACCAAACCAAATTTCAGCAACCTCGGTGCTTGGGTTCTGGCTAGGAAAGGATTCAAAATCCAGATCCAAACTGTAAGAGAACATTTATTGGGTCAACTACAGAGGTAGAAAAAGTAATTCCTAGAAGAAATGGGTTTGGGAAACAAGTTATAGAGGTAAAGGAAGAGCCCTTGGAGTTTGGGAGTGAGGAAGCTAATGATAATGTGCGGGGGGAGGAGAGAAGGAGTGGGGGAGAAGGCACTGGCATGCTCCCTGGAGGGAGAGCATACTGGGTCATCTGTCCTAAGGGTTTTAAGGGTGGAGATTTAGGGGAGGTCCCAGGGGAAGATCTCAATAGACCAGTGGTCGGCAAACTGTGGCTTGCGAGCCATATGCGGCTCTTTGGCCCCTTGAGTGTGGCTCTTCCACAAAATACCACGTGTGGGCGTGCACGTACAGTGCTATTGAAACTTCGTGGCCCATGCGCAGAAATCGGTTTTCGGCCTGGGCGAGTCTATTTTGAAGAAGTACTGTTGATATTTGGCTCTGTTGACTAATGAGTTTGCCGACCACTGCAATAGACTATTCAGCAGTTTTCCAGGTGTGTCCTTTCATGGTTGTGGTCTCCACGATTGATTTACCGGCACTAGGGCAGCTGGTCCTGATGTCAGCTGTGGCTGGTTTTGTTGCTCTGGGCCTGGAGCTGAAACACAACTGAGGCCTAGATGTTATCTCTAGGGAGGAAAGTTTAGGGGGCCAAACTGCATGACCAGTGACCTGCTAGGGGAGGAAAAGTCACCCTGGGTGTGAGGTCCCACCCTACAATTGATTGTCCATTGCTAGGCACCTGGGGCTTTCCACCTTGATGACCTTCTGTACCTACCTCATGGTCCTTGCTCATCTGTCTTACTGCCTACAACAAATCAATGTGATCAGCAAGGGAGTGGAATGGTCACAGGAAGGGTCTAATGCTTCAGTTTCCCTTGGAACCTGCAAAATACATTAATAAAACAGTTTTGTGGTGAAGCTGAAGCAGACATTGCAGAGTATGCAGTTCATCAAGTAGACAGAATCAGAGTTTAAACAGCAAAATGGCCTTCCTTATCACCCAAGCAGGGTCAGAGACGGAATTGCAGAAGGATCTAGATATTTGGTCACAAAATGATGATATTAGAATCCTCACCATCCAGGTTTTTTTCCCATGGACCATTTCTCTGGGGATAGTTGTGGGAATCCAAAGGCAAACTCTCCTGAAATGTTTCCAAGGACAAATTTTATGGCACTGAAAGGAAGTCCAGGGGACAATCCAGAGGAAGCAGTGGCCATGTCTCCACTTTATAGTTAGCCCCTCCCCCCACATTTGTCATATATTCACTTGCTACCAATCGATGATGACTGTTATAGATCACAAGGTGCAATTTTCTTTTGGTTGTAACTCTGAGTGTAGCTGTTGCAGGTGTAAAGCATCCATTGGATACTGGTGAGATGAGGTTGTTGAAGTTAGCTCCTCAGGCTAAAAACTTTGTCATCACACTGGTATTTTTCTGCAATTACTTGTCAAGTCTCATCATTATGTTTCCCGTTATCTCCAGTTTTTAGCCAAATTCCCTCCAACCCCCAATTGGCCTGGTTGGTGATGTTTTCCAGAGGTTCTTCAAACTGGCTGCCAATTAGAGTCTCCGCAGAGCTTTTAAAAACTCCCTTGCAAAAAAAAAAAAAAGAAAAAAGAAAAAAAGACAAAGCCCTTGCTGGTTTTGCTCAGTGGATAGAACATTGGTCTGTGTACTAAAGAATCCCAGGTTCGATTCTAGTTAAGGGCACATGTCCGGGTTGTGGGCTTGATCCCTAGTAGGGGCCACGCAGGAGGCAGCCAAACAATGATTCTCTCTCATCATTGATGTTTCTATCTCTGTCTCCCTCTCCCTTCCTTTCTGAAATCAATAAACAAACAAAAAAACTCCCTTGCTCGGGCCTGTCTCAAGACCAATTAAATCAGAATCTCTGGGGTAGAGCCTAGACATCTTATTGTTTAAAAGTTCATCCTGCAATTCTAATGTGTAACCGTGGTATCCACTGGGATCTGCTGCTGACCTGGTTTTTAATTGTTCTGACCTGGGAAATCATTCACATTTTGTGAGAATCAATTTCCAGTTCTATTGAATGTGATAACACTTGCCAGCAGGACTATTGAAGGAGCAAAGGAAACAGCAGTGTGAAAAGGCTTGGTATCAGTACGGAACCAGGCACTATTATAGCAATATGATCACACTCTCACCAGTCTACTCCACTTCTAGTCACCTTCTAGGCACATGGGTAATGGCTTTCCAGCTGCTCTCCTCACTTCTACCATCTCTGCCCTTCAACTCACCCTCCAAGCCAGGACCAGAACAGCTCTTTAAATTCACACTTTTGCTCAAAAACCACCCTGCTTTTTCATTTCCAAACAAAGTTCACCACTCTAGACAACCTCAGGCAGAAACTCAAACTACTTTTCTAACTTACTTTCTATTTCCCAAGTAGAGCCAGTCAACCAGTGAATGTTTGAGTTCCTGTCATATCCTAGCATAGGCCTAGTGCTATGGGGAGATGCATGGACATGTGACCTGTGGAGTCACACAGGGCCCCACCTTCTAAAGGGCCCAATGCTTCCGTTAATGCTCTTGCCACCGTCTTAAACATTTTTAATGACTTGTGAGCCATAGTGTCAGGCTTGGAAGCCACTTGCTGAACTTGAGCTCTCATAGAAGAGACTTCGGACCAATTGAGATGGTTTTAAGTCAAATCAAGCAGAACTGCCTTGATTTTGTGGTGCATGGGAAGAATCTTGGTCTAGGATTTAGGGGAAATGCTTTGGGTTCAGCAGACCTGGGTCAAGTTCCTATTCTCTATTTGCTGGTTATGTCACATTGGGCAAGGTGCTTAAATTTTCTAGGCATCAGTTTCCTTGTCTATGAAGAGGGGATGATCATACTACTTCCAATTCTTGCCAGGATGAATGGAAATACAGTAGGTAATGGTCAGCTACCCTATCTGGTACATGGGCTCAATAACCATTCACTAACAAAAATTATTGTTATTTACTGATTTTAGACTTAATTTCTCTCCTGAAGTCCCTTGCCTTGTGGCAGAACAATTTGTATTCTTTAAAACAATCTAATATGTGAACATGCCCAAACAGCTGTGGACACTCTGAAGGGGGAGATATGTGCTTTAGTCCACTCCCCCTTACAGCACACTCCACCCACTAGGAAGGGAGGTAAGTAATAGCAGAGGAAAGACATTGAAGCAAGAAGAGGAAGACAGGAACTGGAGAACAGTTTATTAGGCTCTGTTTGCTCTGTGCTGACCTCTTCAAGGGTCTGACCTCTGGGTGATGCCAGAGGATGCCATTTCTCCTCCTGACCACTAGAGGATGCCCTAACTTGATCCTCTGGATCCAGAAGGGACAGCAACAGAGGTTGGTTCCAATGATTGTGGCTGGTCCTGGCTGAGAGCAGAGACATTGGGGTGAGGGGGCTGGGTGAAGCCAGGTACAGGGGTGTCAGGTCAACTTAGGTAAGTTGCAGCTCGGGATGGAATATTGAGATCCTGGAGGAACTGGAGCCAGGTTCTGGGACCCAGTGGGGCAAAACATTGGATTTAGACTTGGGTCTTGAAAAACAGTGGTGGAACTTCCTCCTGCTTTTATTCCTCAAATCTGCACCATTTCATTAATTGGCATTTGGTTTAGTGGCCAAGTAAGGGGAGGAGCTAAGTGGATGCCAGGCTCCTGACAGCTGATGGAAAGGAAAAATAGGGAGAACAGGAGGAATGACATGGATGAACAGAAGGCGAGGTGTACCTGGTGGGAAGGAGAATAGGACAGATGATAGAAGTGAGGGACCGAAGGGTAAGAGGAGCTATACCTTCCAGTCCTTCCCTGGCTGATCAAATGGAGTCACTCCAGCCCTTTAGGCAGTGAGAACAGCATCTCACACTAATTGTGCAGGAATGGAGTTCAGTGTATTAGACTTCCCTCTGCTATCCTTAAAGCAAAGACACTAGCAACTTATTGGTGGGTGTACCCAAATGGTACAAATTTGATGAGAAAACACCAGATACCTGCTGTTAAGGAGGGTGTTCAGAGGCTGGTGGCATCATAGTCTAAGTTGACCTTCAGCCAGGACATATTTTGTTCATGGTCATCATCCAAACTGACTTGTGGATGTCTAGCCTACAGCCTGTTAAACACGTTGACTGTCACTCCTGAGTATGGCCACATAATTCCAACCAGCTGTTTTGGATGCCTGTTATAGAAATCAAAGGTGAGGTTAAAGTAAAAAAGAGATGTCTTTATTCAGCCCATCACTACTGTAGAAAAGCAATCTGAATATAGCTCCTGCGAAATCCTTTGGGGTTTCCAGAACACTTCAGTATTTTGTTCTGACGAGGCTTTGTTGTCCTTAGATAGTACCAATATGTCATGTTTGGCACCCCTCTCATGCATCAGAGTAATTAGTCCGTTGGAATTGGCTTAAGTAGGGCCCCAAAATAAAAACCAGTTTTGAAATGTGTACTACGCTATACTTAGCAGTCATTATTAGTAAAATATTGTAGACTATTTGTGCTTGAAGACTTTCTTTTAGATTTTTAAAAAGACTACATATACTTTCAGGTGACAAATATCCCATAAGGGAAAAATACATTTTCAAATTGAGTAAGAAAAATTCACTCTTATTCCCATGTTTCTCTTCTTTACTTTCACAGAAAATACTTCCCTTCTGAGACTTCTGGTCACCAAATGTGTGGATTTTTTTCTCCCACAAGTGATTCTCTGCAACACCAGTTGGGTGTCTGATAATTTAACTCGTTTACTTGGACATAGTGGCAGATTCCACAGTTTCAGGGCTCAGTCCTACAAGACTATTCCCCACCAGGAGTTGCCAAGCACAAGTCCAGGTTGTCACCTGGAGGTTTGTAAATCGGAGGTTCCCAGGGCATCCTCCTCAGGTTTGATTAATTTGCTCACAGAACTCAAGAACAGCGTTTACTTACTGCTTTCTGCATGGAGCTGCCATGTGCTCTCTGAATGCAACTCTCTTCCCACCTCCATGTGTTCACTAACGCAGCTCTCTGAACCCCATAGTTTCGGGATTTTTATGGAGGCTTCATCCTGTAGGCATGATCAGTGTATTAGACTTCCCTCTGCTATCCTTAAAGCAAAGACATCATTATTTACTCTACTCTAGCCTTTCTCCCCTCTCTGGAGAATGGGGGTGGGGTTGAAAATCCCAAGCTGCTAACCATGGCTTGGTCTCTCTGATGACCAGCCCCTATCCAGGTGCCCACCAAGAGTCATCCCATTAGAACCACAAAAAGACACTCCTATCACCCAGGAAATTCCAAGGGACTTAGGAGCTAAGTGGCAGAAACCAAAATATACTTTTCTAAAACAAACTTTTCTATTTCATGCAAATCAATTGGGTTAAACATCTATCAGGAAGGTTGATAATGTATTTGGTTAAATATGCCCCTTTATCTGATCATTGATGGCAACATGAAAATGGTCCAAAAATTAAACAGCAACAACAAAAGTGTCCTCAACGTGGGTGCCTGCTTCAATGTTTTTAAACAACTTTGTTGAGGTATAATTTATGTATCATAAAACCCACTTGTTTTAAATGTGCAGCTATCACTATAATTCAGTTTCAAGATTCAATTTTAATCTGTAAACCTCAACCATATTAAATGGAAAACTGACTGTCATTATTGGGCTGGATTAAGATCTTTAGGGTAGAAAACACAGAGCAGGATTTGTTTCTCTGTCCTGATTCTTCACCCTCCCTTCTTCTTTCTCTCCTTTTCTTGGTTCTCTCCCTCCCACTTAGTGTGTTAGGTACAATTGAGAGGATAATTCCTGCCCCAACCAGGAGGACAGTCAGGAAAAGTGATGAAAGAGATCAACACTTTTTTTTGTGGAAGGGTCATCATGGATTGAAGGGTTGTCCTGAGTATTATGGGTCACCTTTATTCTCAGCCTCACCCAGATCCTGGAAGATTTAAGGACTCGGCTCAATAAACATTTATCGCACACTTGTGCTCCATGCTGCAATACAGAGATAAGAACTCAGCCCTGTCCTGATTTAAGCAGCTTTAATTCAACCTCGGGAGACTAAGCATCAATCAATGCTATTGGTCTGACTGACCTTGTGACCCATTTCCAGCATCTCAATCTTTGCCATTGGGGAAATACAGGCATACTCCATTTTACTGCATTTGGTTTTATTGTGCTTCACAGATGTTGCTTTTTTTTTTTTTTTACAATTGAAGGCAAGACCCTCCACCAAACAGAGATGACCACTCACTTCATTGTGGTGGTCTGGAACCGAACCCACAATACCTCCGAGGTCTGCCAGGAAGTCTTCCCTATTGACTGACAGGGCTTGTTTCCCACTTCCTTCAGCTCTCTGTTCCAAAGGCACCTCCTTGACCATGGAGCTAAAATTTCAACCTGCGTCCAGCTGGTGTGACTCAGTGGTTGAGCATCAACCTGTGAACCAGGAGGTCACAGTTTGATTCCCAGTCAGGGCATATGTCCGGACTGGACTATGTGAACTTTAAGGGTCAGCCAGAAAGCATCTGTGGTGACACGGAACCAGGCAGTTCCTGTTAATGTTAACGTGATCTCCAGTGTGGGTGTGCAGGAGGTAGCCAATCAATGATTCTATCTCATTGATGTTTCTATCTCTCTCTCCCTCTCCCTTCCTATATATATAATAAAATTTCAACCCTCTTCCAATGGAAACATCATAACCCCCTTCTCTGCTTGATTTTTCTCCCCTCCCCCTTTTCACTCTCCAATACAATTTATTTTACTTATTTATTATGCTGTGTATATGTTGTGTATTCTCTGCTTCCTCCATTAGACTGTAAGTTCTGTGAGGGTAGGGATTTGAATCTGTTTTCTTCTGTGTCCTAACCCTGGTTCCTGATACATAGTCCAAACTCCAGGAATATTTGTTAAGTGAATTACTGAACGTCTTCTCCTTATCTTGTTCCTCAGTGTGGGGACCCCACCCTGACAATGTACTTTATCAAGACCTGGGATGATGCCTTGATCCTATCTCACCCAGGCATAGACAGTGCCTCAGTCTGGAATGGGATTCTGAAGCTTTGAGCTTGCAGCTCTGAACACTGCTTGGCCCAGCCGCCTTGCTCTTGGAACTGTCTCACTTATGAATCTGTTTCTACAACATGTTGTTGCTTGTTCCTCCCCTGCCTCAAACTGTTGCTGCCTGGCCCAGCGCTGCCCCCCCCCCCCCCCAACTAGTCTTAAGAACTGGCTTATCCCAGTCTGCCCCAGTTAATTAACCTTCTCTGTGTGACAGCTTACAAGACTGGACAGAAGGCAGAACACCCATGAAGCTATGTGAATTAAAACACCAGCCAGTGGGAATGAATGACCAAGGGAGGATGGAAGCATTTACCCCACACCATGCTGAATGCTTGAATTCTCCCAGAGAATTGCTTTGAAAGCAGCTGAAGAAAAAGTTTAAACATTTTGAAATCATTACTGA
The DNA here is from genome assembly GCF_014108235.1 of Myotis myotis. Classification (NCBI taxonomy): domain Eukaryota; kingdom Metazoa; phylum Chordata; class Mammalia; order Chiroptera; family Vespertilionidae; genus Myotis; species Myotis myotis. Next base: position 50,516,592 of record NW_023416401.1, read on the forward strand.
TCCCTGAAATTAGTTGCTTAAAAGTAGTCTTTAAAGTCACTCTTGTATAATCATAATATGTCTGGGCTACATTTTCCTAGTAAAATCTTGAGTGGTTATAACTCACAGTCCTATTCCAAGGTCCTGGCCAACATCAGTTTTCAATCCTCTCACTAGTTTCTCATTGAAAAAAAAAAAATTTTTTTTTCTGCCCTAAAGTTGAGGCCAAAAATACTCTTGAAGTCTTCTACTCCAAGATACACTAAGGCTTTTAAAACACACATATAACTTTCACTCCTGCCAAGTATACAGTAGAAGCTAACTTTAGGGAGCAAAAGCACAGGGATGAGCCGGTGAAGCTGTCACTGAGATCCTGGAGAGGACTGACAGTCCTTAGGCTTTATCTGTCTCTGGGTGACTGATTTCTCCATGTGCTTGGTGATACCATATTTGGAAGTACTACTAGCAGGTTTTATTTGTGGGACAAGACAAGGATGGTTGAGTTGAGTGCATCAGGACTTTTAGGAGCTCACATAGAGCCCCCTTTGGTTTACTGGGTTTCCTTTTCCACATCTTGGCAGAAGCACTTCCAGGAGCCATGGGGAGAGGTTAGGATGGTAGTTCTTTCGCGTGGACACGATGGGAGGACATAAAGCAGGCTCTGTTGGATGACTACGGGACCACTCAGCTGAACCTGGTGCTGCTGGAAGGCTTAACTCTCCCCATCATAGAATAGAGTTCTGGGTCTTCATTCCGCAAAGAAACCCTTTAAAAAGGCACCAGACTGCATGGACACTGTCCTCTACCGGCGAACTCCCTCCTCCATTCTCCTATTTTGCAGTTAACACCAGAAGCAAGAGACCATTGCTTTAGATTTTTTTTGTTGTTGTTGGGGGTAGGGAGGGGAGGGGGGAGAACTAGACATTCTAAGCACGTCCCTGCGGTAGGAGTTCGGTTTTAAAGTGGAGATTAGGGTGGGCCCGAGCCCAGTGGTTAGCGCGGCCACAGATTCCTCAAACTTGCGCCTCCCCGCTCCTCTTACCCCATCCAAGGGAGCCAGGTGGTGGGGATGCATCAGGTCTTCTGTCCACGAAAGCAGGGCCCGCCCGGGCTGGACTATGTGAACTTTAGGGGTCAGCCAGGTGACAGGGAACCAGGCAGTTTCGGCTAACGTGAGGATCGCAACTCCTCCCTCGCTCATCCCCGGTCCGGAGCTGCAGACTGCTTCCCGCCGGCCTGGCGGGCCACCAGCTCCCTCCCGCCCTTCTGTCGGCTGAGCTCGGCCTCCTTTCACACCTGCTTCCAACTTAGGTCCCACATTCACGCGTGGGAAAGACCATGTCGAGGTCCCCGCTGAGGTTGGGCCCATGGGGGCAAGGCCGAGGGAGGGCACGAGGGAGAGCGGGCAGCTCCTCACCCCGGAGGTGGTTTGCGATTCCAGACAGACAGACAGATGGACGGACGTCCCAGACGAGTAGGGGGGAGGGGTTGGCGGAGGCGGAGCCGCCGGGGAGGGCGGTACCGCGGGGAGCCGGGCCCGGCCTCCCGCCCCCACCCGCTCGGTGCGTTTGTTGGGCGGTGACACGAAAGCGCCCGCTCGCAGCCCAGCGCCAGGCGGCGGAGTCCGGCCGCGAGCGCGGAGGGCGGCCGGGCAGGTGGGGCGCTTCCCCGCGGGCGGGGCGCGGAGCTGGGGCTGCAGACGCCGACGCCGCGCTCCCTGCGCTCGCCGGGCTCCCGCGCCGCGCGTCTGGCCGAGCGGGTGGCGGGCGCTCCGGGACCACCCGGCAATGCTGCCTCCGCCGCCGCCTCTGTAGGGAGCGCCCGAGCCCGCCGCCGGGAGAGGTCGGTGAGTTTCGGTTTGTTCCTCTGCTCTGTCTCTCCTGGGTCGGGGGCGGCGCGCGGGGCGCGCGGGGATGTCAGCGTCCCCAAGGCTGCCTCGCCCGGAGCGGGAAGCGGGAAAGGGGAGCCGCCGCCTGGTGCATGGAGGGGTACCTTCTGGCCTGTGGATGGAGGTGGCGGGGCCGCAGGGGTTTCGGGGCGGGGAGCGAGGGGCACGGTGGGGAGGCCCCGGGACGCGGGAGGGGGTCCCTGGAGTTGCGTTTGTTGGGAGCGCTGGCGGAGTTGGGCTGTGGACTGGGGTTGGGGAGGGGAATGGCGCTGTCGGCGGCTCCGCCGAGTCCTCGGATGCCCCCTGGAGCTCCGGTCCGAAGGAGCTGTCTCCCGCCAGCGCCGCGCGCGTCCCAGCTGCGCCCCCACCTCGCACACACTCGAGTAGGTCCCCTCGCAAGCCCCTTAGCCCCTTGGTGAGCGGCTTCCCCACCCGCAGAAGTTGCCCTTGCGCGCCCCCTGCGGCCCCACGGCCCCTCCCGGGAGGACGGGGCGCAGTGGCGGGCCAGATGTGGGGGGTCTTTTGTGCCGACCCACGCGCCCGGGGCGCTTGCTCCTGGAAGGGCAGCGACAGGACAAAGCAGGCTGGACTCGTGGGACTCCGCCTGAGAAGCGGCGCCCCCCGATCCCGCCTAGGGTGGGGATGGGTGGGGGGAGCGTGGCATGGTTTTGGGAAGAGTAGAGAAATCGGCCACAGTGAGGGACTTGATGAGGTGGCAGACGGCGTGAAGGAAAGGAGGATGCTCGCGAATGCAGCGCTGGCGTGTCTGTCTGGGCGGGTGATTGGGCGCCCCGCATTCCCATGTAACCGGCTTTACCTAGTAGATTTTGCTAGTGTGTATTCGCCCCAAGATGTTATCCTCCGCTTTCTCGTATTTCGTTCTTGAGGGATTACAGTTGCTAGCAGAAGCCCTACCACCAGAGGAGAACTTGGGGGCGGGGGAGACTGCAGATGAATGGGGGGGGGGGGGAGAGGAGGGAGGTGGTTATTTATCCTGTAGAGACAATTAGAAGCGTTCCGCCCCCTCGCCGCCCGCCAGCCCTCCACACCTCCGCCGCCGTCCCCCACCGCCTCAGTGCACCCCTCCGCCACTGGCCCGGAGGAAGCTTGGATTTCTTTCTCTGCTGCGCGTACCTAACCCCTACTGCATGTATTTCACCGCAGGCTGAACAAAGCTCAGACTCAATTGTGCTTCCTGCTTGTCAGCCTCTTGCCTCCCAAACGAGTACCATTTCCACTTGATGTCATCAGACAGAAGGGGGTGAAAGAGACTCGGTGACAGATTCAGGTAACCCCCCTCTCCCCCCAATAATCTGGGTAGCCGCTTGGGTGTCCCCGGGTCATTTGGGCCAACAGTGCTTTGCTCGGGGCCGTTGGGGTGGTTTCTGCATCACACCATTCCATTCCTACCCGTGAGGAGGATGAGTGGGGGCTGCTGGAAAGAAATCGCCAATGACTTCAAACCTTCCTTTTGAAGAAGTCATTGAGGGCAGGCAGGGTGCGTTTGGGGTTGTGTAAATTACACCTGGTTTCTTTGGATGAGAATTTTGATATAATCAATACATAGTTGTATCTGAATGTGGGGTTTGGATATATGCTGGCTTTCTTATCTGTAGTAATATATTTTGGCTTCAGTGGGACATAGTGTTTGTTGAGAAGGTATCATCCTAAGGCTGATTACAGGTTGGACTGGCGCTCAGTTAGAGCACCAGTCAAATGTAGTGACTTTCTTATGAAATGATATTTCTCCTCCATCCCTTCCTTGTAACAGTGTTTGCAACATCGCCCTGCCAGCTGTAAGTTACTGGGCGGTGGAAGGGAAGGCTGTTGGGGGAGCAGAAAGAACAGAAAACAAGCTTCAGTTAAGTTTCCATTTATAAAGCTGTGAACCATTAGGCTCTCAGTCTGCATTTTATCTTTAGGTTGTTGGTTCTTTTCCAAAAACTCTGGCCTGCTCTTTTCTTTCCAAGGATAGTCCTGTTTTGACGGCAACCTAACCAGATCTGGGGTTATCTTGAAAAAGCTCAATGAAAACGTAACCTTCAGACACAGGACACCTTGGCATTGGCATTTTCTCCTAGAGGGCAGAGTCCCGGCAGCCTGCACAAGTAGCAGGGGATAAGAATGGTTATGGACATGGACGCGGGGTTTGTCTTGTAGGAAGGAGGGGTTGCTGAGGACCAAAGGCTACTGGTTATTGGTGCTCTTGCTCTGCAGCAGTGGCAGCAGCACAGTATCTGTGGCAGATTCTCTCTTCACCATCGCCCCCCCGCCCCCAAACCCTTAAAAAAATAAAATAACTTGAAAGGTTTGTCCTTCAGCTCCAGGGTAGTTTTGTCTTGAAAGGTGACTTTAAAAAATATAGTGACACTGGCATTTATCCTTCTACTGTAGGCATGCAGGAATCACTGGGAGAAGTAGGTGAGTTACCCAGTCCCAGCTGAAACAAAGGCCGAGGTGTTAGAAAGATCAGATGTGTAATGCTGTTAGGATAGAGGTATTTTGACCGTCTTTATGTCAGCAATAATGCAGGGTGTGTGCTGTGTTCCTGCAAGAAGAAAAACCACGTGATGGTGGTAATAGGGAATGTAACAATGCAATAGAAACAAAGGGTGTGGTGTTTTTTTTTTTTTTTTAAATAGAAAAAATAAATACCTCACACACACAATTCCGTATGAGAAAACAGCTACCTGCACATGTAAATGCACATCCAGGAACAAAGATGAACATTGTCCAGTGTTCGGTTTCACTGTGGCTTTAAATTGTGTGCAGTAATAAATCATAATAAAGTGTCATATTGCTGTTCAATTTTTATTTTATTTTTACTTTTTTAGGTGGAGGCTCCCCCGCCCCCAGATGTCTGCAGTAGTGTGTTTAGCTTTAGGCAGGGGCAGCCCTAGAGGTTATTAGACCAACCTTTGCCTCCAGAGCTCTTTCTTCAGCATTCATTTAATTCACTCAGCAGATGTTTATCAAGCACCTAATAGATAAAGGGCCTTGTGATAAGGGCCAAGGAATGGGGGTGTGGTGTGGTGACATAAAAATGAGCCACCTTCAGGGAGCTTATAGGGTGATAGAGAAATGATGACCTGATTCTTGTTAAGTTCAATGGTAGCTAGTGAGAAAGAGTAAGAGGAGGGGGACTGCTGAGGAGGGGGCATTTGACCATTCAGCCTTTACTTGAATGCCTCTTTCATTGGGGTGCTCACTACTTTGTAAGTGACTGGGCCTGTTGTTAGAAGGTGACCTTTTCTTCATAGCCTTTAAACTCTTCAGCTGAATCTCACAAATGGTTAGATTTCACTGCTGTTGAAAAGTCATTCTGTTTTCATTCCTTACTCTTTCAGGGTTTGAATGTGTCCATCCTGTCGGCACCCTCCGCATTTCAAGGTTTTATTCAGTCCCTGCTGCACTTAAATTTTGAAACAAGGTCTGCTTTTCTGAATGATCTGATTTAGAAAACAGAAAGGGGGGGGGGGGAGCTTTGCAGGTTCCTCTCTTTTTAAAATGGTAATGTATCAGCAAGATAGGTTAGGTTATTCTCCAGTAACAAATAACCTCCAAATCTCAGTGGCTGAGTACTGACTCTGGTTTCTTTCGTATGGTGTGTATCCAGTGTGGTCAGCAGGTAGGTCCTGCTCATTGTAGTCCCTCAGGGACCCAAATCAATGGAGGTGTGATCTCGGGTGTGCTTGCAAGATCCCCGCAGCACTGGAAAGGAAGCTAGCCGATCTTGTTTTCATGACATGATCTGACCCAGAAGTGACTTACATTGCCTCTGCCAGGACTAGTGCTGTGACCCCATTTAGCCACAATTCAATATTTCTTGTCCTGAAAAGGGAGAACGGGATGTAGGGGCAGCATGAATAGCTTCCACAAGTGATGTGGCCTGGACAAGTTTATAAAGTGTACCCCTACTGGGCCCAGCTTAGTGCTTTGTAGGTACTGGGCATTACACAAGAATCGAATGAATGAATGAATGAATGAATGAATGAGTGATATGTATCTTAATCTAGTTCTGCCCCAATCTAATATGACTGTACACTGGTCATCAAGTGAAAATATTATAATTTTCTCTCTTTCTGCATAGTTAGTTATTCTGAAGTGTGAAGCCCGGAGATATTTCCAAGGCTGGTTGATTCTAGGAGGTTTGGTGCTTAGCATTATGTAACCAAGAGGTGTTACCTACAGACTTGCCCTCCCTCACCATCTGCCACTTGTCTAAGACTTCCTGAGTTTGTTTGGAACAGCTCAGGGTAGAAAAAGTGGCAAAGGGCCGAGCATCAACCACGGGGTGGCCTCATCCAGCAAAGACTAGGGCAACAGATGGGACCTAGAACAGGCAAGGGTGAGTGTAGGGTAGCCTTGTCATATAATCTTGTCACTTTGATGTTTAGAAAGAGCAATTTGGATGAGAGCTTTTTTGGTCACAGGACCAATAGGACACTCAAGAGTTCTGATGTGTGCGTATTTCCATCAGCAACCAGGGTGACTACGATGGTAAGTTTTAAGGCCTTCCTTGCTGCACTCCCTACAAACAGTTGGGTGAAACAGGCATTGCAAAGAGCTCTGGATCAAGCAGTTGGTGGCTTGTAGAGAGATTTGGCTGTGGGAAGTGCAGATCACTCAAATATCTTGGTTCATGTTGTGATAAATACATGCATGGATTAGAATTTTTAGGATTTGATGAGTACTTTTAGCAAAAGCATGGAATTGAACAGAATAGTATTGCTTCTGACTCAATCAACTCGTTGAAGTCATCTCGTAAAGACAGTTCTCCACAGATGGGTGACAGACTGAGCTGACCGTGAGCCCTCAAGTCACAGTGACTAGAGGACATGAGTGTTGGCCTGAGAACACAGAGGCTGCCCCCTGGCCCAGTGTCCCTTGAGTAACTAAAGGTTGCACCCAAAAAGCTTCTGAAGTGGGGGATGAGCAGCCAAGAGACCAAGTAGGGGAACCAGATATAGCCTTGACCTCCAAGAACCAGTGCGGGGTTGGGCTGAGAGCGAGGACAGACTGAGAGGGAAAATTAAGCCCTGAGGGACTAATCTTAGAATATATTTGGGAAGCTCCAAAACACATTTCTGTATTTTGTTTGGCCTCTGACTTCCCACCACTTTAATTTCCTAACAAAACGGGCCAGGTAGACACTTGTGGAGTGAATATGGTTCCTGGCGCTGCCCGGGGCAAGGTCACAGAGCCTGAAGGGAGGAAGGCGTCGGTTTTCCTGCTCCTTCCCTCATGGCTTCTGGAGCTGCACTGGGTATTTATTCCAGGGGTTGGCCTCAATGATAGAAGTCACAATTTGGATAAAATAAGCACTTGTTTTAAAGGATTTTTTACTTCTGCTTGACTTAGTCATTGTCAGATTTAAAGAGAAAGGCCTCAAGTTGTGTATATGCAACTTGCATTTTCTTTGAGTGCTTCTCAGCCTGGGATTTCCTGGCCTGACCCTGCATGGCTGCTTGAGGCTGAGAGGACATTCCTTGTGGATCTGGGGGGTGGGATTGGGGGTGGTGGAGGGGGGATGGGAGGAGGCTGCTTGTGCTGTGCTGGGAGTGGAGGGGATGAGTGGGAAAAGACTCCTTATTCACCAATTGATTTGTTAATTCCTGCATAGATTAAACTCATTGCAAGTGATAAAAGTTATACCTGCATAGATTAAACTCATTCCTGCATGATAAAAGGGATGTCAGACCTTCATGCAAAAAAGGGATCAAAATGACTAGGCCAGATGTGGGGCAAATGCAGATGCGCCACCTTGGGACAAAGTCGGGCAAAGTCCTCAGAATAAAGTGGAATCACAGATGCCCTATTCTGTGCTCTTTTCTCTTTCTGCTCTTCACTACTTTCTGCTCCTCCCATCTTACTCCTACCTACCAGCAAATGTGACTTTTCTGGCTTAGTTCCCATTTATAAATTCAAATAATCACACTGGATACACTCTTCACTGGACTTCTGTATGAATTGTGGGGATTTTGGTAAAAGCTTTGACAGATAGACACTGTGGAAGTAGGGAACATTGTTATTATATTGATATTCTGTTTATGAATGGGTTAACTGTCCCTCCCTAGTGACAGTCCCCACCTTTCCCTTAATTTCCACCCCCACTGCCCCATCCTGACTGAGAATCTTGTTTCTCTCTGGGCTATTACAGTGGGTACCCTCACCTCCTGGCTTCCCACTACCAATTTATATTACAAATACCCTTACAATGGTGTGCTGTTCTAATTGTTTGTTCCCTTGTGTAATAGCCTTCAGTGGCTTATGGTTTTTGTTGTTGTTTGTTGGTTGTGGGAGGGGGGAGAAGCTCATATTCTTTTCTTAAAAGCTATTTCAACCTTGACTTGCTCTGCCTGATTTTAAACCACCCCATTAGCTTGGATGGTTAACCCACTGTTTCTCAAAAACACATTGCATAGCCTCTTTCTTAATTTTGGAACATTCTGTGGCCTACGGAGTCCTCTGTCTATACCCCATCTTTAAAGGTCGATTCCGCTCTTAACTTCTGTGAAAAAGTTAACTCTATCACTTCAGAACTTACCAGTCCTTCACTCCAAAGTTCTTTGGCAAAGTTGCCTCCATCTTTCATTTCATTCAACATTCACTCATTCATTTTACAGAGGGCACTTATATATTGTCTTGTATCATCACCTAAGATTGATGTGTCTTTTTGTTTCTGTTTAATTGCAAAGAACAGAAATCCACTCAAGCTAAAGGGAGGGGTATTGAAAAAATGTCTCAGGATGTCTTTTCTCATCAAGCCACACATCACCAGAGCAAGGACTCTTCCAGTCATTGCTGAGTGGGGGGAGAGGTGAGGGCTACACATCCCTCTTTGAGCTGGTAGATGTAGAGACCAGGTCCAGCAGGATCTCAGTTCCTTTGCAAAATCCTTAAAGATAAAGACTTGATGAGGTTTGACCCTACTTGTACCTCCCCCCATGTTCATACAAAGTAAGGGCTCAGTAAATAATCATTCACAATACAGAAATGATTTTGACCTACTGTGATAAAGGAATTATAGATACTTTTGGTCTGTAGATTTAAAGGAACTTTTAAGAGAGACTTATTTTTAAGAGCTTTGCCTACTTGCATTAATAATGATTAAAAATTGAATCAAATTAGAGCTGCCAGGCTACAGCCTGCATACCAATGGTTGGGAGGAGAATGGTTTCTATGAGGCTCATCGTGCTAACAAAATGAATTGTTATTGACAGTCAGTTTTTCAACTTCAGTTAGCCGGCTTCTTCTAAAGCAACGACAAAACAAAAGCACTCTCTTGGTGACATAAAGCAAGCAGTATTAGAACTTTGCACCCCACCTGGTCACCCCACAATCTCAAGGAGCAGACTGTGCTGTTAGGGTTTGACACCAGTGGGTATCAGTTGCCTACAACTGGCTAACGTATCTTCCTAATTAACTTGTGACCATAAGTGCCTTTGTGACAGGCATCTGGTTTACCTCACTTCTTTGGAATATCACCCACCTGATAGAAGATCTTTTTTTAAAAAAATATATATTTTTATTGATTTCAGAGAGGAAGGGGGAGGGAGAGAGAAAAACAGCAATGATGAGAGAGAATCATTGATCCATTGCCTCCTGCACTCCCCCTGCTGGGGTTCCAGATGGCAACCCGGGCTTGTGCCTTTGAGTGGGAATCAAACCTGGGACCCTTCAGTCTGCAGGCCAGGATGCTGTATCCACCGAGCCAAACCTGCCAGTACTAGAAGATCTTCTTTAACACTTGGAATGCTTGATCATTATGGATAGTATTATTATGAAAGAGGGAATGTGCTCTATTGCTTGGAGAAAATGGCCAGGAATACATTAACATTAAAATGTTCTCAGCTTGACAAATAGTGAATGGAGCTAAGATAAATGTCCCCAAACAAAGTATTTAGTGTGACATTCTTTTGCAGTTGTATTGCTCTGGGGTAGGTTTGCAAATTGCTTCTTTACAGGTTAATATGAGATTAAAAGTGGTTGGAGAGCACTGGATAGAGCTCTGTACTTTGTTGAGAGAATTTGCCCCTTTGTTGCCTGAGACATAAGGATTACTGTCATTTCATGTGGTACCAGCTAATTCAATCATGCAGGTAGAAAGCCATTTTTAACTGTGGTAAGTATCTGTCGATCCATTACTGCTCCACACGGATGCTTCAAAATACATCTATTCACATGTGGGGGTGGATAAAATAGCATTGGAAACACTGAACATCAGTGACTTAGGTATACAATTGTTTTTATTAAATTTACTTAAATATTGAGTGCTTACTGTTTGCCAGGCATAATTCTGCACAATTCTAATTAAAATACCTGACTTGCTGTAACTTAACATGTGAACTTAACTCATAATTAATTTGATTTTCTGCTTTTTAGGCAATGTCAAAGGTAAAAGTGCAGAGAATAAAAGAAATGAATCTGATATTTTTCTCTCTCAATTCTTGATTCCCTTGCCACATATGCCCACATTACTTGATTCGAATTCAGTTGAGTACTTAAAAATATGCTGATTTTTACAGAAAGGAAGGGAGAGAGAGAGAGAGAGAGAGAGAGAGAGAGAGAGAGAGAGAGAGAGAGAGAGAGAGAAGATTTTTTGTCTTATTTATTTATGCATTCATTAGTTGATTCTTGTATGTGCCCTGACTGAGGATTGAACCTGCAGGGGATTAAACCTGAAACCTTGGTGTATTGGGACGATGCTCTAACCCAGTGGTTCTCTACCTGTGGGTCGCGACCCTTTTGGCGGTCGAAGGACCCTTTCACAGGGGTCGCCTAAGACCATCCTGCATATCAGATATTTACATTACGATTCATAACAGCAGCAACATTACAGTTATGAAGTAGCAACGAAAATAATGTTATGGTTGGGTCACAACATGAGGAACTGTATTTAAAGGGCCAGAAGGTTGAGAACCACTGCAACCGAAGTGCCAGGCCAGGGCTTCTGAAAACATTTTCAAGTGAGAGGAGTTTGGGTTCAAATGTGAGCTCTGCCACAATGACCTTGAGTGAATGGTCTGACTGAACCTGTGTTTCTTCATCTGTAAAATGGGAGACAATCAACCTCGTTGAGTTATTTAAGAGTGAGATCATTCATATAAAGCGTTGCCTTATACATCACAAGTGCTACATACATGGAAATGTGATTGAAGTCCCATTTTATTCAGCGTCTACCATCCAGTCATTGTGCTGGAAATCTCAGGATGAACAGTCTTGGTCCGGAAGAAGCTCTTAAACTAGCCATGGAGATAAATAACCACATCCAAAAAACTACAGCCTTTGGCATTTATGAGGAATTTCTTTTGTGTCATTGTCATGAGAGCCTTTGTAAAGCTTTGTTTAAATGGCCCAGAGTTGAAAATGATAGGCCATCTCGGGAGGAAGCCAGAGAGAGCTGGTTCTGAGACAGCCCACAGCCAAAGGACACCACCTTTTTTCTCCTGTGGCTTCACTCCTTCCCAGCAAAACAAAGACCTCCTGCAAGGGACCTCCCTTTCCTAGGGTCTGGACTCAGTTTGTGCAGGACTAAGAGGATATCTGGGTGGAGAGACTTTACATTTAATTTATTTTATTTTATTTTATTTATTTTAAAGTACTTGGACATTTTAATGAACTCCCCTCCATGTAGCTTCAAGCTACCAGGACACAGGCCCCACCAACACCCTAAATCTTCTCCTCGGCTCTTCTGCTGAAGAACTTGGCCTTCACAATGACAGGCTGCTTTGGGAGTTTCCCTTCCCCAGAACTTTGTAGTAGCCCGATCGCACCACATCAGTGATGGGAGCAACTCCAGTCTTGCTCTTGGCAGCATTCACCCGTGTCTGCTCACTGACCAGGGTCCACAGTTTATCAAGGTTGACAGCTGGGCAGAAGCTCTGGCTCCTCTTCAAGTGGTAATGCTTCATACCCACTTTCCCAAAGTAACCTGGGTGATATTTGTCGAAGTTGATCCTGTGATGATGCAGGCTACCCCTCCCAGGTGCTTCCTGTGCTTGCGGATGCGGCCGTGGCCGTGGCTGACGTGGCCCCAAAGTTTTCGGGTCTTCCTCAGTCTGGATGGCATGTCGGTGGCCGAGTTGCAAGAGCGAGACTTTACATTTTAAAACCAGAACAATCCCAGAAGACCCAGGGTAGTTTGCTCACTATACTTAGGGGTCTTGTCCTTGTCCTTGTCCTGTGGTTGCTCGGAATCCTGAGTCAGGCTTTGTGGATGTTATACATCGTACACATAACAGCCACCCTCTGAGAAGGGGCAGGAGAGAACGGGCAGGATAGACAGGTGGAGGCAGTGTGGCTTTGTCGGTCCCCTAATTTATGAATCTGCTTTTTGGAATGGGATTATTATTATTTTAAGGAAGATAGCTGTTTAATAAAGGCAAGAGAGCTAGACAATACAAGTTAAATGTAAAGTTAATGGGATCTTTCAGAAATTACACTTCAACAGTTGTGCTTGGTAGGGTTGTGTGGCACAGGACTTGGTACACTGCAGGCACCTGTTGAAGGAATGGTGTAATCAATTCTTCAGAAATAATTTGGAGAGCGGGGTTTTAGTTCCTCCTGGGTTCTGCTTGTAGGATTTCAGTCTGGGCCCTTTGGTAGCTAATTCGAAAATGCATGAACCTACATCTGCTCTGGGTTCCTCGGTGCACTGATGTCTGGAGTGTATTTATGTGTGAGCCTCTGCTCTTCTTGACTATTTTTTTTTTCTTCTTGGTGGAACCACAGGATGCTAGCAGACAAGATGCCTTTTCCTTTTGCAGCTAGGATGCTTCTGGAATGTGCCCATGTTATGAACATGAGCATAGTGTGGACTGTGATGGGGGTGCTTGTGAGCACAGTGCCCAGAGCTTTCCTCCCAGAGAGACTTCTTAGTGAGTCTGTTCATGCCATGAGGGGCTGGGAAGGGAACCAGGCCTGTGCCGAATTACTGAGTGGAGATGTCTGAAGCCCTGACTCCAATTTGCTGGTATTCCTTCTCTCTGAATCTCTAACTCGTGAGATTGATGGTGTGTGGGTTGTTTTGAACTAATGACAATTTTAGCTTCAGGCTCAAAAAGACTTCTGCCCTCCCCTTTTACTACCTAGAACACTTGAATTAGGACGTTGGCCATAGTAAGAGATTATTTTTTGACCCACCTATGTGGCAGGCAACTTTTATTTACTAAACATCTGCTCCGATCATCCTGCCATGAGCTTTTGAAGCCCCCCCAAAGTGCATGACCTCGTCCCTAGCTCAGGATGTCTTACAGACCTTTCTGCCTCTTTCTGCCTCTGAACCTCTCGTGGGTGGGGGGTGGGGGAGTGTCTCTGACTTTCTGTTTTTGGTTATTTCCTCTTGCTAATCTTGTCTCATGTCTATTTGATTATTAGACCATCCAGAAGAACCTGGAGGGCAGAGAAAAGTTTATTCCACCCCCTCAATGGCAACAGATAAAACCCTTAGATAAGCCACCATTTTTCTAGTGTTTAGCTGATGTCACAAACAATAACCCTTTGTGTTGTTTCTTCTTTGGAAGTGTAACTGGTTATCTGGAGGTGTTAGGTTGGTGCGGGCTGGACCTGCAGCCTATTGCCAGCAACAGTCATGAGCTGGCTGGTCGCCAGTTCTGTGAATCCCATCCACAGAGCACCTGAAGGCAATTGCTAGACATCTACGTCACCCCTTCCGTCAGATTTCCCTGTAATCGTTATGTCTGCCAAGATATATTCATTTATGTTCCCAATAAGCCAGAGTTCTTCATGGTCTATTACTTCGTCTAAGATAAAGGGGAATCTTTTAGGCAAACAGAATTCATTTAATAAATTACCTTTATTTCTGTACACAAAATGAAAAACATCAATTCAAAGAATTAGTGTTTCTTTGCAGTCAGTAGTTCACTTATTTTTCCAACATTGGAATCAGGTCTATCAGAAATTAATGCTTCACACACCTTGGATTTATGACAAAATAACATATAAAGCATTTGAGAATTGCATCCCTTGGTGGTCATACTTCCCAATAAGAAGCTCATTTACAGAAAAATGTCTTCACTAAGAAGTTAAAAAGAACATGTCGGGTTTTACCCCAGACTTATTTCACCTTATTTGTGGAGCCTGTAGATGCAGCAAACCCTCTCTTTAACATGCTCCTTAGAATAACTTTTAGAATTCCTTGTAAATTAGAAGGGCTGTAACAATCAGTTGTGAGGTCTAAGTAGGATTCAGCCTGGTTCTAGTTGCCTCAGCTTTCATCTAATTCCTTACCTCTGACTTATTGCAAAGGGCACTACCATTAGATTCTGTTACTGCTTTTGGTACAGGTGAATGGGGTTTCACTTAGACTAAAATCTTAGAAATAAATGACTGGTGGACTGCAATCTGGAATTCTTGTCCCACCATAGGAGGAAGCGATTCTGAACGTGCTGGCTCCCCTCTTGGTTCTGCAGTCCACTTCCCTCATTTTAACTTCTCCTTTGAGATTCTGACTTGTAAAGAAACAAATTTCTTCCTTTTATGAGGCTTTTTAGTAGTAGGTGACTGGTGTGTTCAATATAATCTATAGTACTTAACAGCTCAATATACTTGGTTTTCCCAAAGCTGATCACAGTTAAAATAAGACAAGTAGAAAGAGAGTGAGAGAGAGAGAGAGACAACAGTTTGAGGGAGGAAGAATAAGTAAGGAGACTAAGAAGGGTAAATATTTGTGTAGGAATATGGCAATTTTAAAATTCAATTTAGCTTCAAAATCAAGAAAAACTGTTATTTTACACTGTTGTTGGCTCTGGAATTAAAAACATCTTGCCCAAAGCAAATTGCAATTGTTCTTAATGTTCTACAAAATGACATGGAAGTTGATCAGATATTTTCTTTCCCAAACTATGTTAGATTCCACAATTTATAATAATTTTGGGGTTGGGGGACCTAACTGTAGTACAAGGATAATAGTATTTAGATATTATATGCTTTAAGTATAGTACTAAGTACTTTAAGCCTGTTATCTGGGAGGTAGCTGAGCCTAGAAACTTACGTGAGTTTATGCCAGAGCCCGGATATGCCAGAGTCCAGACAGTCCATGCTCTTAACCTCATCTTGGGACCCACATTCACCACTGGGATTAAGAATTGGAAGAGGTGAAAACTTAAACAGGTTCAATGTAACATAATTTAAGAGGTTTGACTTCTAAACTGTCTTGTCTTTGGGAAGATGGATGGTTTTGGTGAACCACCGAATCGATTTGATGTGATTTTGAGGCCATGTTGTTTGAAAGAGTTGGTGATGGAATATTTTGGGGGGAATTTGCAGTGAGATTTCTGGTTATTACCTGAGGTTTGCCCTGTGCTAACAAGTGTCTGCAAAGTGTGGTGGTGTGAAATGTTTCTGGAGGGACCACTCTACAGAATGTAGGTGTGAGAGATTCGATCAGCTGCTAGGAGCTGAAAACATTCGTGAATACAGCATTAAAACATGTTTCAACAAAAATCTCCTCCTATCCCAGTTACTATTTTCTCCCATATCAGAAAGTGGAATAAATCATATCCTTTCATATTGTCTTTGCTTTGTTCATGCAGTTCCCTTTCCCTGGGTCACACCCTCACAATACCCCCTCCACCCCAAACACACACACACACACACACACACACACACACACACAACCCCCACAACATCTTCATGGAAGTTGTAACTATATTCATCAAGATTTCCCTCTCATTTCACTTGCCCTATGGGTGCTCCCCAACCCTCTCAGACAGAATTAACTTTCCTTCCATTTGTTCTTTTTAATCCCACTTACGCCTGTGTATGATAATTCTAAATATGGTTGTGCCCCTGCTCCATTGTGAATTCTTTGTCCTTAGGGACCTTGTTTTGTTTAGGAGTTTGGATGAATGAACAGAAGCAAATGAATAAACAAACTATTGATAATGTGGATTTGTTGGGATTAATTTGAGTGTATGTTAGTGG
This sequence comes from Myotis myotis, assembly GCF_014108235.1. Taxonomy (NCBI): domain Eukaryota; kingdom Metazoa; phylum Chordata; class Mammalia; order Chiroptera; family Vespertilionidae; genus Myotis; species Myotis myotis. The sequence goes on from NW_023416401.1 coordinate 50,532,406, forward strand.
AAAATAGTGGTAGACCTGAGCGTTGTTGTGTGATTGTGGCAACTGGCTAGATCAGGGGTGGGCAAACTTTTTTTTAAAATATATTTTATTGATTTTTTACCCGGGACCCTTGAGTCCGCAGGCTGATGCTCTATCCACTGAGCCAAACCGGTCAGGGTGGGGGTGGGCAAACTTTTTGACTCGAGGGCCACAATGGGTTCTTTTTTTTAAAAAAATATATATTTTATTGATTTTTCACAGAGAGGAAGGAAGAGAGAGAGTTAGAAACATCGATGAGAGAGAAACATTGATCAGCTGCCTCCTGCACATCTCCCACAACCCAGGTACATGCCCTTGACCGGAATCGAACCTGGGACCTTTCAGTCCGCAGGCTGATGCTCTATCCACTGAACCAAACCGGCTTCGGCCACAATGGGTTCTTAAACTGGACCGGAGGGCTGGAACAAAAGCATGGATGGAGTGTTTGTGTGAACTAATATAAATTCAAAGTAAACATCATTACATAAAAGGGTACGGTCTTTTTTTTAGTTTTATTCATTTCAAACGGGCTGAATCCGGCCCGCGGGCCGTAGTTTGCTCACGGGACTGATTCTGACTGACAGGATAGGATGTATGTAAAGATGAGAGGCAGTTAGGAATGGGGTGCCTTTTGCACACTTGCTCTCTTTCTGGTCTGCTGGCCAGCTGCAGGGGTGAATGCTGAAGTCCTAGGTTATGATGGAGCCACAAGGTGGAAGGAACCTGGGTCCTGAATGACAGTGTGGAGCAGAGCCTCCCTTACAAAGCTGCTCTGGAATGCAGTGTTAAGAAGAGATTAAGGCAAACCATTATTGCCTTACTCCAATGAGATTTTGGGGTGTTTATTTTGGCAGTCAGTCTATCTTGCCTAACCTCTCACACTTGGAATGAAGATACCTTGCTGAAGCAGCCATGTTTGTATTCCAACTAGGGAATGAAAACAGAGATTCCAACCTTGGAAAAAGAGACAGATTTTTTGTTTGTTCTTGTGTAGCATCAGTCTTATTACCATAATTCTTATAATTCCTATTTTTATCAGAAAATGAGATGATGATACATGTGAATTTGTTATTCTGCCACTCTAATCATTATGACATATCAGTAATGAACTATAAGTAATTTTAGTAAAAAATAGTAAAGCATCAAGTGTCCTAGAAGTTTTCATTTTACTATGTATGAATATGTACCTGCAATGCAAGTTCAGGTTGAGATATTTGTGGCAATTTATGTCTGTGTTCTAAAAATTTTGAGGGAAAATGACAGATGTTGGTACCCTCTAGTTACAGCTGTTTCCCACACCGCTAATAAATCACTGTATGATGTGATGGCCTTTGAAACGGACTCATACATGCGTAGTGTTACTGAATGCTGTGGATTAGTGTCCTTTAAAAAGCTCAACTTAAAACCTTGCTTATCAGACTCAATTCAGTGCATAGTTCTAGATTTCTTTTGCAGCAATTAATTGCATTTGTGGTGTGTCTATGCAGAGCCACTGACCAAAATGGGTAAGTCAATGGGCTTCATTTGGCACCCATCTGGATGACAACAGTGGGGTTGTTTATGGCAAACAACGGCTGTTTGTGGGCCAGCCCTCAGTGGCTAAAAGCTTTGTGTTTGATTCAGTGGTCTTGCAGCCTGCTCTGTTTTCACAGCATTCAATCAATTGTACAAAGAGCCACCCCTAGTGAATCCCATCCTACCTGTCAGTCAAAGGATCCTTGTCAGGGAATAGAGCAAATCTGACTTGACGATTGTAAGATGGTGAAGTCTCTCTAGTAAAAATCTGGCTAGGTATCTAAGCTGTCAAATATCTGGTTCCTGTTTTTTTTTTTTCTCTCCCCATAGAAAACATTTTCACAATGATAATAAGACTAATGAACACGCATGGCACTAATTGTGTGCCAGGCTCTAAGTCAGCGGTTCCCATCCTGTGGGTCGCGACCCCTTTGGCGGTCGAACGATCCTTTCACAGGGCTCGCCTAAGACCATCCTGCATATCAGATATTTACATTACGATTCATAACAGTAGCAACATTACAGTTATGAAGTAGCAATGAAAATAATTTTATGGTTGGGTCACAACATGAGGAACTGTATTTAAAGGGCCAGAAGGTTGAGAACCACTGCCTAAGTGTTTTGCATATAGTATGTGCATAATTCTCACAGTCTTATTAATATCTCTACTTTAATTTATTTATAAGTAATTGAAGCACAGGGAGACTAACTGACTTACTCAAGGTCACAAAGAGAGTGTCAGAGCTGAGATTAGAACCCAGAGTTTGAATGGCTTCAGAGTTTATGCTAGAAGCCACTGTGGTATGCTACCTCAGATTTGTCCTTCTGTTAAGGAGACTCCCTTTCTCTGAGATGTCCTGTATTTTGATGACTTTAAGTAGCTAATATCTGTATATGATGATTAAACAAAGTTATTAATATTATTACATGGGCTTATTTCTTTTGCATGGGTCAAACATAATTTTCCAAAGTAGCTATCAGCTGATACTCTTATGTCTTCCATAACTCTTGGCATAATGCCTCCTCATAAGAAAGTGCTAACTGCCCTAACTGGTTTGGCTCAGTGGATAGAGCGTCGGCCTGCGGACTGAAGGGTCTCAGGTTCGATTCCGGTCAAGGGCATGTACCTTGGCTGCGAGCACTTCCCCAGTAGTGGGTGTGCAGGAGGCAGCTGATCGATGTTTTCTCTCATCGATGTTTCTAACTCTCTATCCCTCTCCCTTCCTTTCTGTAAAAAATCAATTAAAAAAAAAAAAAGACGATTCTTTAAAAAAAAAAAGTGCTAACTTACTTAGAACATTGGTTTGGTTATTTTCATGCAGAGATGCTCCTTTAGAAGGTTACCCCTGTAGGAGTAGGAATACAGGTACACAAGGAACTCAAATGCCAGGTGGTTCTGGATGAAGTGCTATTGGAGTTTAGAGAGTGAAAGATTACTCCTTGCTCGAGGTTTCAGAATGGCTGGATAGAAGAGGCAGCATTTGATGATGTCCTTGAAGGGAAGGCAGTAATCTGGACATGTGGGCAAGTGGAGTGGTGTTCCTGCAGTACCAAGGTGGTAGGGGTGGGTGGATCATGTCTTCTGGACAACAAATAATGCAGTATGACTGGGCCATAGAGCTGTGAGCCAGACTAATAAGAAAAAGATGAGAAATGTTGGTGGGAACAGGGGTTTTGGATTTGTTTGGCAGGAAGCCATTGGTGGTTTGGGGGATGGGAAGGATGTGGGTATGAAGCTGTATATTCTGAGAGAGAGAGCGCCGAATCCTAACCACTAGACCACCAGGGAACCTTGTATATTCTGAAACTTAATTTGGCAGCAGGCGATATGGAGCAGGAAAGGACAAAGGTGGGGAGACCAGCCCAGGTCCAGAGAAGATACGGTGAAGACCTGGACGCCAGGGGAGGGTGACAGGAATGGAAAGGATGTGTGAATAAAAGACACATTTTAGAGACAAAATTAGCAGAATTTTAGAGACTGATTAAATGAGAGGTGGGAGGTAAACAGGTTTTCAATTCTGAAGTACTGGATGGATAATGGTAACACATATAAAATTGCATCGAAAAGGCCAGATTTCAGAGAAATCAAAAGTTCAGTTTGGAAATGGCATTTAGTAGATGTATCAGAGCTGTGCCTTTAAGAGTAATCCCATCCAGATGGTCATTATGAGTCTGAGGTTGAACCACGTTGCCAAGTGGGGGAGAGAGCCTCTAGGGAGCTGGCTGTGGAAGGACATAGGCCTAAAGAAAAAAGTCTAATTTCTGGAGCAGAGGACACACATTTATTGAAAACTAGGAGTGATATGTGACTTCATGTTCTGGTGTGGCTTAGTGTATATTTATTATCCCCAACTTAGTTATGATTTTTCCTAGATTTAAAATATTTAAAATGTTTTGCAGACCATGCGTGAAGAATGTTCCATTCCGAACTTTGCCTGGGATATTGGGAATCTGGTTGGAAGACCCTCTGCTCATCTGGTCTGTCTGCTAACTCATCAGCCCCAGCTGTGCTGCAGGCAAGCCTGCCTTCCCCTTCTTGCCTCCTTTAGGATACTTGCCTTCTTGTTCTTCCTCTGTCCTGTTCAAATCCTAACTCTTCCGTTAATACCCTACTCACATTTTATCTGAATCCTAGATGATTGCAGCTGACAATGACCTAGGCTGCCTCCTACATCTCACAGATCTTAGTGTATGTCCTGGGGATGGCCAGGTGCTGACCTGTGGTAGATGTGTGTCCTTTGATGGCTGTGCCTGCCCTATACATCTTTTTTTTTTTTTTAATATATTTTTATTGATTTCAGAGAGGAAGGGAGAGGGAGAGAGAGAGAAACGTCAATGATGAGAGAGAATCATTGATCAGCTGCCTCCTGCACACCCCGCAACTTGGGCACGTGCCCCTGGCTGGAATTGAACCTGGGACCTTTCAGTCTGCAGGCTGACACTGAGCCAAACTAGCTGGGGCCTCTATGCATCTTTGCATTCCAGGTACCTGATTTATATATATATATATATTACCAGTAAATGTTGTCATGAATTGTTATATCTCTAACTTGTTCTTTTTTAAAAATATTATTGCATTTTATTCAGAATGTTGAGATATACCTTTTAAATTCTTTAAAAAAAAAATCTTTATCGTTGAAAGTATTACATAGGTCCTTAGTTTCCCTTCATTAATCTCTTCCAGCCCGTTCCCATCTTCCCCTGCACCTAGGCCCTCACCACCTCATTGTCCATGTTCACGGGTTATGCACATAGGCATACAAGTGCATTGGTTGATCTCTTCCCATTCACCCTCTCCTTTCTTCCCTCTGAGGTTCAGTCTGTTCATGCTTCTATGACTGCAACTAGTTCTTAATCTCTGTAGAGACTACAGTGATCTTCCACTTTTTTAATATTCCCCCACACTATTTGGGCTATGGTATCTTCATGCTACTGGTTGGTTAAGGACTATGTCAGTGATGGTGAACCTATGACACGCGTGTCAGAGGTGACACGGGAACTCATTTTTTTGGTTGATTTTTCTTTGTTAAATGGCATTTAAATATATAAAATAAATATCAAAAATATAAGTCTTTGTTTTACTATGGTTGCAAATATCAAAAAATTTCTATATGTGACACGGCACCAGAGTTAAGTTAGGGTTTTTCAAAATGCTGACACGCTGAGCTCAAAAGGTTCGCCATCACTGGACTATATCATCAGGAACTTTTCTTTTCTCTTGGGGAAGCCCAACATCTTGGTAGTGGATTCTTGTACCTTCAGTGAGTTAGAAGTATGATATATTGGTTACCACCATTGGCTTAGCTTATTATATTTGTCTACTATTCAAAAGACATAGTGGCTATCTTGATTGAGTCTTCTCTTCAGTCAGTTAATGCTCTGAGACAGTGGCAGCAAGGGGATTGGATTAGAGCAAATTACCCTGATTTTGCCTTTGGTTTTATGTAAGATGTTGGGGGTAGGTTTGCAGGAACCAAAATATACTCAGAGACCAAATGGGTAACACGGTGGTAGAAGCCAAAAATTAGTTTTAATATTCTAAAATTAATCAGACAAAATTCACGTAATACGGTACGTGGGATGGCTGTGAACCAACAGAATGAAACTGCTTATTAAGGTAGATTTGGAAAATACTTGGGAGTGCAATGGCTCTAATTTTCCTTTCATCAGATTTGTTTACTAATACGATCTCATTTTTGTCAGTCTCAAAAAGCCTCTAGTAATCAGTACCAATTAGTTAGAATCTGATACCAAGCATGCTGGCCTGTTCCATTTTCTCAGAGAACAAATCCACTTTCTTTGGGTTTTGGAGAAAGAACTCTTATGCCTTCAGAGAATGTGTGGACTGATGTTCATAAATGACTTTTAAATATATATATATATATATATATATATATATATATATATATATATTTCAGAGAGGAAGGGAGAGGGAAAGAGAGATAGAAATAAAAATGATGAGAGAGAATCATTGATCGGCTGCCTTCTGCATTCCCCCTGCTGGGGATCGAGCCCACAACTTGGGCATGTCCCCTTGACCAGAATAGAACCCTGAACCTTTCAGTCCGCAGGCTGACATTCTATCCACTGTACCAAAGCGGCTAGGGCCATAAGTGACCTTTGAATAATCGAGTTTAATACATTGTCAGAAAAAGAAGCAAATGGTACTGAAAGACCCACCGCTGTAAGGGAGAAGTAAAGAGAGAGAAACATCAATGATGAGAGAGAATCATTGATCCGCTGCCTTCTGCATGCCCCACCCTAGGGATCAAGCCCGAAACCCAGGCATGTGCCATGACCAGGAATTGAACCATGACCTCCTGATTCATAGGTCAATGCTCAACCACTGACCCACGCCTGAGTAAAATTTTAAATATTGAATATCTTTGAATTGAGTTTATAAGTTGAAGAGATAATTGCTGATATGGACTTGGCAGTAACTAAATCCAGAGCATTTGTGAAGCTCTAAGTTACCCAATTTAATTCTCAGAATAATTTAAGAGTAAGTTCTGTTTTTGTCCCCAGTTTTTGGATGAGCAAACTGAGGCACAGATAAGTTTAGGAGCTTGCTCAAGATTATGCTGCCAAGGGCAAACCCGATAGAAATCCCAATCTGATCAATGGTAGCATTGGTATGTCAGTCCATTACAGCGGATTTTCTTTTTCTCTTCTTTTTTTTTATCCTCACCCGAGGATGTATTTATTAATTTTTAGAGAGAGGAACCGGGGGGTGGGGGTGGTGGTGGTAGGAGAAACATTGATGTGAGAGAGAAATATCAATCTGTTGCCTCCAATACATGCTCTAACAGAAGATCGAACCTACAATCTAGGTATGTACCCTGAATGGGAATCAAATCCTTGCAGTGCAGACAGCTAAGCCACTCAGCTGAGCCCGCTGAGCTACAGTGGGTTTTCAGACTTTGCAGAAGTAGTTACTGTAGCAGGAGAAGAGGGAGAAAAGGGAGAAGAAGAAGAAGAAGAGGAGGAGGAGGAAGAAGAAGAGGAGGAGGGGGAGTAGGAGGAGGAGGAGGGAAGGAGGGAGGGAGGAATCAGAAACAAAATATACTAACAATAAATGAGGGGGAGGGGCGGAGGATGAGCTATCAGAAACAAAATATACTAGCAATAAATGTCTCCAGTCATTAATTTCTGGATATAAAGATGAACATGATATTAAAAATGAAATAATAAAAATATTAGCATTTTAATTTCATTCTCTCTGTGCTATATTCATGGTAGAGTTGTGAGTAATTATCTTCTTGTGGCTGTGTTGTTTCCACACCAAAATTTCATCTGGAAATTGTAGTGCAACAAATAGCTGCTGAAATCATGATGGCAGTGATTATGTCCATGACATAATTGTGCAAGTACAGAATGATGAGGTTATTCTGAGGGAAGTGCTTTAGTAGAATGGTGAATGCTTTTCAAATGTAGGACAAGCCAGAAAGGAAGAAGGCCTAATTATGGGTTTGTAATATATAATGGAAATGGATGAGTTTTCAGGACTGTTTTAAAGATTAAAAATTAGACAGCTCAGAGTTCATTCAGAGTTTTTAACCAAACCATTAGTGATATTTTCAGCTCTGGTAGTAAGTGTTCTGTTTTTTGTTTTTTGTTTTTAATTATGTTTTTATTGATTTTTAGAGAGGAAGGGAGAGGGATAGAGAGATAGAAACATTGATTAGAAAGGAACATCATTGATTGGCTGCCTGCTGCATGCCTCCCACCAGGGATGGATCCCACAACCTGGGCATGTGCTCTGACTAGGAATTGAACTGGTGACCTCTTGGTTTCTGGGTGGACACTCAACCGCTGAGCCACACTGGCTGGGGCAACTGGTAGTAAGCTTTTAAAAAACATTGTTAATCTCTAGCCTGTTCTGTGAAGTCTCCATTTCCAGTGTTGGGAGTGACTCACATCACCAGGTTTGCTGCCTTCTCTACTTCAGGGTCCCTCTCTGGAGTCTTCTTCTCAAGAGGTTTTAGCTTTTGCCATGAACATATCTAGGTATTGGGAGCTTACCATGCCCCAAGTAAATTGTTTCCATTTTAAAGTTGGGAAAACCTTGAGACTGAATGTGAGGTAGTATTCTACAGATCACAGGTGGGTAGAACATGCCAGGCTGCTCACCCGGTCATGCTCGGGAATCAGTCTATGCCCGCCTGAGCCCTTCCTTCTGGCAGTACGTTAGCAGCACACCACAGGACACCAGTGTGACCTCACCCTGGGGGCCTGCAGTGTCCATGGTTTCACCATTAGAGATTCCTTCCTTGTGGGGTGAAAACAGCAGGAATTGTGGTCACTTGGTAGGCTGAGGGCTATGTCCCTACTCTGTGACTTATTTATCAGCCTTCTGATTGTGAATAAATGACCTCATTTAAGATGAGACCAGCAATACCTATCTTGGGAGGTCACAGTGAAGGTTAATAATGGTCACGGTTGTGTGTGGAGCCCTTGCAAGGTGTCAGGTGCTTTTTAAAATATTATGTATATCTTAGTTCATTAAATTCTAGAAGGCTAGCTAATCATTTGAGTCCGGTATGTACCAGCCCTATTGGGATGCAAGTGCAGAAAGAGCGGGAGTATAAAAAAGCAGAGCACAGGTTGTAACAGTACTAGGCACTGCTGAGACTTGGGGAGGGATGGTGGCAGGGACTCCAGAGGTGGTAGGAGGAGTAAGGTCAGCATCAGAAACGGAGCAGGAGGTGTGGACACGGGAAGACACAGGCACTCACTGTCATCTGGACCGTTTGCCTGGGATGGGCCAGGCCCTCACCTGGCTTCATTTTTCTTATTTTGGATTGAAGAAGTGAGGTCTATAAACACAATGGTAGGAAAATAGGACATTGATCCTTTTTCTTTCTTGGTTAACCTTAAAGATCTCTTTCTTCCCACATCCTTAAGAAAAGGTAGAGAGAGAAAAGTGATGTCCTGAAGCAAAACCTAAATGGAGTGGGGCTTGGGTCATATTCGGCTAAGACACAAACACCAGACTGGACCTTGGACCCATGGAGTCAGCAGGGATTTGAAGTCTTTTCTCAAGGGGAACAAGCCAGCTGTGAAGGACCAAGGGGTGTGGGGACAGACCTGGGCACCTGAAAGGAAGGTGTGGTCTCCACCCTTTCTTGCTTGGGTAAAAGGAAACCAGAGCAGACAAGAGCATTTGTTCAAAAAAAGCTATGTGGGAGGCAAGGAGATGATGTGTATGATATGAAGTCGTTTTCTTTTTTTTAATTTTAAAAATTTATTTTACTTTATTTTTTAATCCTCACCCAAGGACATATTTATATTGATTTGAGAGAGAGAGAGAGAGAGAAACATTGATGTGAGAGAGTAACATTGATTGGTTGCCTCCCATAGGCTCCCCGATCAGGGATTGAACCCACCATCTAGGTATGTGCCCTAACTGGGAATCGAACCCACAACCCTTTGGTGCAGGGTACGATGCTTCAAACAACTGAGCCACCTGGTCAGAGCTATTTACTGATTTTTAGAGAGAAAGAGTAAGAGAGTGAGAAAGGGAGAGAAACATTGATTTGTTGTTCCACTTATAAATGCATTCATGACCAGCGATTGAACCTGCACACAACTTGTGTGTTTAGGGACGATGCTCTAACCAACTGAGCTATCTGGCCAGGGCAACATGAAGAATTTTTTTTTAATGTTGTGCTTATGTATATTTGCAAGAATAAATCTCACCCTCTGAGCAGTAAAGCCTATTTCTCTTTGGAGTGCATGTCATGTCTGCAATGGAATTTGGCCCCGATGGCTTCCTCTATGCTTTTTACTCCCCACCCCCACCCCTGTCTCTAGAATTCTGACAGCAGGGGATTAGTGTTGAATATGTGTCCAGTAAAATAATGTTCTTATATTTTCAAATTATTTCTTTCTAAGAGAGGGTGAGTGAGGTTTGGGAGAAATGGATGGATATGACTGACAAGGTATATGGTGTTGCCTAGTCTGAGTCAACCCTTCCTGGGTTGAATTCTGAATGAACAAGCTCAGCGTATAAGTCTTTATCAGAAATTACAAACATGCACAGTGAATACTAATTTAACTGTTACTCTCATGGTTTCCTGCTGACATCTGCTTACACAAGCTTTCTAATTTTTTGCTTTTGTATTGTTGCTTGTATAGTTAGCAGTGGATAGAAATTTTCCATTTCCATGGATTTTACTAGTTAGAACTTTGTGATAATTGAAATGGTTAAGAGTGGGGTTTACTTTAGCTGGTCCCACTGACAAAGAAATGGAGAACCTAGGGTAGGCATTGGACAAACAATATTACCTGTAAGACCTTAGAATGTTCAAAAAAGCTTTCCAAAAACCTCAGGTGTTTATGACAAAGACACCTGAGTTACAGTTGTTCTCTTTGCTTTTTGTACTTAAAAATGATAAATACTTATCTTAAAGAGGGAACCCTAAGAACCTTAAGGATAAGCAATTTCTTATCAGTCCACTTTTAAGTCATGCGTGAAGAATCCTGGATGTTATTGACCTTTTTATGAGGTTGCCTTGGTAATGCCTACTCCTGACTTTCCTGCATACTTTTCTGCTCTGCATTTTTCCTCCACGTAATTACAAAGCAGAGTACTGATTTATGCTTTTTATTCCTTTGCAATTGCTTCTAAAGCTGGGACTGATTCTCCTGACCTGACGTGGCCTTTCAGGATCCTGCGGGTCAGCTGAGGGTGACCGGCTGGACTTCCCTCCATCCTGGGGTCTCTCAGCTAACACTGAGCAGGTGTGGCTGCTTTTGAGACATTGCATAAACAATGGAAAAAAAGAAATATTGGAAAATATTTTTCAGTGCTTTTTTTCTGGGAGGAACACCCTTAAACATAACAGACATGTGTTGTAAGCCTTCAGCAACTCTTGAAGGCCAACCTCTCTTGTCAGCAGCTTGTTCTGAATGCCTGTGCTGGCTACAGGGGAAAGCATTGGGGACGGATAGGAAAACTCGCTCCATTCCTTACCATGAGCCTCCTTGGACTTTGTGTGAGAAGCAGGCGCCAGGGCATCCAGACGGCCCCCTGGGGCTCATTAAGTTCTAAGAAGGTGAGCAAAATGCAGTTGATATGTTATTTTAGCTAGCATATTAGTTTCAGGTGAAATTTACATAACCGTGAAGTGGTTTTTTTTTTGGGTGCATTTTGTGTCTTTTTAGAGCACCGTGGGTTTCCCCAGAGAATTCAGATGCCCTGGGCATTTGTAACTGTTTTATGGGATGTAGAAGCATTATTTTACATTTTTAATGATTACTGCGAGTTACAGTTGTTCTCTTTGCTTTTTGTGCTGCATTGCTGTTGGTATCAGGATTTATTTGATGCCAGGTTCACAGTCAGGAATGGATTCCTGGATGGTTAAAAAAAAAAGTCTTCTTTCAGATATCTCTTTGCTCCCTCCTGCTGCCAGGAAACGCAGATAAAAAGCAGTGTGAGTCGTGGGTTCGGTTTGTCATCTCTTTGCCTTTGTAATGCATGGGTAATCTTGAGTTCACACGCTTGCTTCCTAAGCCCATTAGCTAGCCAACAGATATCTGGGTGTTCTCCCCATCAGTGGGTGTGACATTTGGATGCTTGGTGGGGAAAAAATTAGCCTGACAGGCAGAGCTTTTAAAAAGTGCACACAAACCCTTCCTATCCCTGACTGAGTCAGTTTGGGATGAGCCCTGCAGTCCGTTGTTGGTTTGGTTTTTGCTTGTTTAACTGATGACTTGCCAGAGCACACTCATTAGTTCCAAAGATGATGGCCATCTGACCATGGACCTTTAAGTCATGGGGACACAGAGGCAGCCAGAGCTGTTGACTTGCAGGCTTGAGGGAACACACGTCTGCATCCCAATGTCAGTAGAACGTGGGGAACGGTACTTCAGGAGCATCTAGGTGGGAGAAGGGACACCAGGGGTTGGGCAGTGGGGGAAGAAGGCAGGGTATTGGGGAACATCACAAAGCATCTCAAAGCCCTCCAGGAGGAAAAGAGGAAATGGCCAGATGGGGTGTGGATGGAGAAGAGGGTGTGGGTTAGATGAGGCTGGAAAGATAACCAAATCACCAAAAGACCCATAGACCCTGGTGGGCATGTGGGCCCTACCCCCTTAGCTTCCAATTGGCCTGGCATCCCCAGGTAGGTCAAGGTGTGGGCAATTGGGCAGGAAGTGTGAATGATAGTCTTAGCTCTGCCAGTTACTTTGTAATATGAGCAAGTATTTTGAACATCTCTGTTGCTAGTTCTTGATCTGCAATATGGGGACAATGGGGCCACCTTCCTTGAGTTGTCCCAAGGATAAAGGAGTCACCATATGTAAAGCCCTGGCATGGAGCAGTCCTCCTGAAGGCTGGTGGGGATCCAACTTGTCATTTAGGAGTTTCCAGGGTGGTAGGAGTGAGGGAGAGATTGGAGACGAGGGAACTGGTTTGCAGGGCTTTTGTAGTTTGGCCAGCAGTTCCCAGCAAGGTATAATCTTTGGGACACTAGTCCGCTGAGCTCTGGGAGCACCCCTGCCTGCTTTCCCACTAGCCTAGGGTTGTTGTAGGAATAGATCTAAGAAAAATGTTAGGGGGCAGAATAGCCAGGGCTAGGTGCATTATATTAGCTTGTCTTGGATGACAGGGTTACTCCAGTGCCCACTTGTTCTAACAGAGAGACTGGGAGTTGGTTGGCTAGCCTGCCTTGTAATCCTATATTATAAAGGGCTAATATGCAAATTGTCCCCTCTACTGGGAGTTCAACCAGGGGGCGGGGCCGGCCCATCAACCACCGACGGGCCCCTCCTGGCTGACTCAGCCCGATTAGCCCTGATCAGGTCGGGCTGGCAGACCCCACCCATGCACGAATTCGTGAACTGGGCCTCTACTCTAAAATAAAATGGCCATTTTTAGACTTTCACACAGTTTTCTTTGGGGAGATGTGGACAGATATCATGGGGATATTTGCCTTCAATTTAAAATGAGTTTCCTTCTAAATCTATTAGACTGTGAGTTTAAACACTAATGTTGAAAAAAGTCTTTTCTGAGGCACAAAAGCCTTTGCACTTTATGTTCCATTTTGAGGCAAGAGAGACTCTAAATTCCACAAGTACTCTTAAGTTCTAAATTCCTAGCAGGGGATTAGCGAGGCCTTGGGTTTAGTCAGTCTGCAAAACAATTCAGCAAAGTATAAAAAGGCAATGGGGGGAAATCATGTTGCCTTTCTGTGCTGCCAAGCAGGTTTGTCACATGGATTAGTCATTTAGATAGGGACAGCCATGAATCACTGCTTAGAGTTTCCCATTTAATTTTATCCCGGAAGCAATTTCCTTTCACATTTTCAAGCTGTAGTTATCATTAATGAATTTAACATTATGAAATCTAGAGAACTACTAATTCATTTTGAAGAAAGTAGGCATTTAAAACTGAAAAAGAAACCTTACATTTTTTTCAGTGGTGTTCAATATTTTCAAACTGACAAACGTGGAACATCTTTTTGAGAGTGTCATTGACCAAGGTGGTTAGTGGTAGGTATCGGGGGTCAATGTGCCTGGTGTCTTGGTTGCAGGTTTGGGGGCAAGAAAAGTGAAGTCAAGATTTCTCAGTGACCAGGGACTGGGTATTTTCCAGAAGGGAAATATGGAAATTTGTGTAACAGGCAGCTGATTAGAATTGGAGCTTCCCACCCAAATTTCTTTTTTTCTTTTTTGTTAGTCCCCACCCAAGGATATTTTTCCATTGATTTTGAGAGAGAGAGAGAGAGAGAGAGAGAGAGAGAGAGAGAGAGAGAGAGAGAAACATTGATGTGAGATACATCAATTGGCTGTTTCCTGCACGCACCCCAACCAGGGCTGGGGATTGAACCTGCAACCCAGATATGTGCCCTTGACCAAGAATTGAACTCATGACCCTTCCATGTGTGGGCTGATGCTCTAACCACTGAGAAACCCTAGCCAGGGTACAAACTACTTTTTAACCATACTTTATTTTTCTTAATTATTACTGCACTAGAGGCCCAGTGCATGAAATTCGTGCACTGGAGGGGGGAGGGTGTCCCTCAGCCTAGCCTGCACCCTCTCCAATCTGGGACATCCCTCTCACAATCCAGGACTGCTGGCTCCCAACTGCTTGCCTGCCTGATTGCCCCTAACTGCTTCTGCCTGCCAGCCTGATCATCCCCTAACCACTCCCCTGCCAGCCCGATCACCCCCAACTACTCTCCCCTGCCGGCCCGGTCACCACAAATGCCCTCCCCTGCTGGCCCAGTTGCCCACAACTGCCCTCCCTGCCGGCCATCTTGTGGTGGCCATCTTGTGACCACATGGGGGCGGCCATCTTGTGTGAGGATGTGATGGTCAATTTGCTTATTACCTCTTTATTATATAGGATAATAATTATCCTAAAACATAATGGCTTTACCCCACCCCCCTCCACTGCACCTTTTTAAAAAGCCTTTTGCTTTGTTAACTGAAGTTCTTTTCAGGATGGTCATCTCATCTGGCGGCAGCCTCTGATCTCCTCTGAGCCTCAGTTTCCCCTGTGTGTAGAATGGGGATGATAATACCTGCCCTTCTCCCCACCATACAAATGGTTGTGATGATTGGGTGAGATCGTGGGTATGAAAACACCTGGCTCGTCCCTTTCTACAAGCATGGGAGTCACAGAGGAAGGGAGGGGGTGAGGCTGGATGGAGGAGGCAGGACTTTATATGTAGACAGGAAGAAAAATCAATCCCCCTGCATGTCCCCATTCCTTCCCCAACTTAAAACCTGAATTAAATAGTTTCTTAGGGAAAGAAAGTTTCCTCTGAGGGACTCAGGGTCTTGTCTTTCTCCCTGCAGTCCAACCAGGCAGGTGGTCATGTGTGGAAGTCATTCCTGAGCACAGACCTGTATTTTCTCTTTCCTATTTGGTGCTTTTTTAAATCAAGAGGTCATTATGGTTACCTGGTTGTCCATTTCCCCCTTTTATAAATTTCCTAGGGCTGCCTAACAAAGCACCACAAAGCACGTGGCTGCAAAGCACAGAAATGTGTGATAGTTCTGGGGGATAGATCCTGGTGTCAGCAGGGCCTCGATCCCACTGAAACCTGTAGGGAACAGTCTTTCCTGTCTCTTCTAGCTTCTGGTGTTGCCGAGATCCTTAGCTCATAGATGCAGCCCTCCGATCTCCACCTCTCATCGCATGGCCTTCTCTCCTTCTGCATCTCTTCTCTTAAGCACATGAGTCATGTTGGATTAAGTACCCCCTCTCCCCCCAGTCCAGTATGACCTCATCTTAACTAATTACATGTGCAACAACCCTATTTCCCCACAAGGGGTATTGGAGTTAGGACTTAAAGTGCCTGTTTGGGAGACACCATTCAACCTAGAACAACTCCCTACCCCACGCCAGGTGTTTGGAATCCATCCACACCTCAGCTTCTAGTCCATCTTCAGAGGCAGCATATCTCACCCAAGATGGGATGCAGACCCCTGGCTGTTTCCAGAACCGGCAGCCGTGACATCATGCTTCTAATGACTGTGGAGCCCCTGGGAACAGGGACTGTGAGAGTTACCTAGCATTTCGGAAGCGACTCAGAGTTTGAATTAGCACCGAAACAGCCCTCCTGCTCTGCTGCCGATTTCACTTCAGTCAACTAAGCTCGAAACCCAGCAGCTTAGATGGTGCCTCTGGGAAGCACAGAAGTCCTTCCAGTTTTATTGGAAACAATTGGTTTTATCAGAAGTACTGAGGTGGGAATTTGAGCAAATGCTACTGTCCCATTTTGTGAGGTCGTGCGAGTCTGCGGTGGCTTCTGAATGGTGCAGGCAGGTGACTGGGCTGCCAGGAACCCCAGCACTCATCTGTAATACAGGGTGAGGCCAAGGGGCATTAGACGGGCCCACGTTGGGGAGAAAGTGCCTCCTCTGCCCTCAACACTCAGTGATTGGCATCACCTGAGGGTGCATAAGAAACCCAGACTTTTTCCAAATGGAGTTCACTCAGGAAGAAGGAAGCCAGGAGACACTGAGTTTAGCCCTGGTTTTGCACCAGTCTTACCGACTGCACAGAAGCACATTTCTTCTTCTTTTTTTTTGTTTTGTTTGGGTTTTTTTGGTTAATCCTCATCTGATTTTTAGTGTAGAAAGAGTGGAAGGGAGGGGGAGAGACAGAAAGAGAGAAAACACCAATGTGAGAGAGGCACATTGATTGGTTGCCTCCAGCACACGGTTGGGACCGAGCCTATAATCCAGGAAACTGCCCTTGACTGGAATTGAACCCAGGACCCCTCAGTCACAGGTGGACACTCAGTCCACTGAGCCAAACGGGCTAGGGCAGCACATTTCTTCTTAAAAGGGACCCCAGGTTCCTCATCTTGGTGAAAGTGGTGAAATTTGCTGCATCATGATGTTTACAGGGCAATGAATAGGTTGCTGTGTGCAAGCCGCTGGCAGACCTCAAGTAAACAGGGGGTGAGGGTGAGGACAGGCACTCGTCAGCTCTCTCCATGAAGGAATAGTAACATTTAACACACAGGCTTGGACAGAGACTTTGAGGTCAGAGCAAGGTCTGACATGCATATGCTTTGTTGAGGAGCTGCTGGTCTCAGGGCCTGGACCACCTGGGAGGAGCACCAGGTGGGAGCCCTGGGTGGACTTCACCTGCAGATAAAGTGGAGGAGCTGCAGGAGGGTGGAGGCCTGAATGACCCTTCCGACTGACAGGTTGCCATAGGATGTTGAAGGAAACAGAATTGGTGAATATTTCCAGAGGTGGCAGTGTCTCGGGGACAGGCTCCTGGATCTAGGGTGCAGGGTTGTAGGGATGGCAGGTCCAGGTGGCTTGGGGGAGAATGAAAGGGGCAGCCAGGAGTCTGTTGAGCTTCAGACCTGGAAGGTTAAGGAGGACTTGGATGGGGTCCCAGAGGGTTGCACCCAAACTGCCTAGATGCCCCCATTAAGGGTAGGGCTGGACCTAGAAATGGGAGTGAGGGTGGGGCGGGGAGGAATTCCAGTTGAAGAAAACGAGGCTGGGCGCCTGACTCCAGGTTGGGACACACCATGTCTGGGACAGAGCAATTGTCCTGCTTCATTTACTTCATACATGTAGTAGCAGAGAAGGTCCCAAAATAAAATATACCCACCACTTCAGCACCGACTAGAATTGTTCTTGCTGCTGCTGCTGTTTGAGTTACCTGATTATTTATAATCCCTGGGCAAATGCATTATTTTGGAAAACACTGTTGAATGTAGGTGTTTATATATGCCCATGACAAACTTACTTTAAATGACTATTGATTTACAGGGCTGAGGCTGATATGTGTTCTGTGATAGGGTACCGTCCAAAATAGAATGAACAAAGGCCTACAGTTAGAGCCTTGATTGTTGGTCAGGGCTTGGAAGATACGGAGGCAGAGTGTGGGATTATTTGCTACTTTTGTGCCCCTGTAGGATTAGAAGGGGACCATGAACCACAAGGCGTGGTCATAGGAAAGAAGTGACAGTAGTTGAGGGAACTGCAGTAATAACAGACCGGGAGGGGCATTCTCTTGCCTGTTGCTGCTGCTCGTAGAGAAACCTCCGTTTATGTGGCTGTTGAAAATTTGCTTAATTTTGCCAGGATTCAGATCTAGTCTTCTGAGTCCCTCAGCGTTCAAAGGCAAGGCTCAGCCAAAAGATATGACAGCTTTTGATATAAAAACCATTTGTTTCACCATGAAATTAACACCACGTGGACACTGTTTGAGGCACTGAAATGAGGAATTTGGTGATTTGGGTTTAAGTCTCCGTTCTTTCATCTGCAAACGAGAAAAATGTTTACACTTTCTCCCTCAGACAGTGTTGGGTAACATCCTAATTTCATTCCATGCTTGTGGTCGACTGCTGGTGAACCAGAAAAATGTTTACACTTTCTCCCTCGGACAGTGTTTGAAAACTGATGTATCAAACAACTGATAAGTAGGAATTATCAGCACAGAGCTAAAAAGCCAGATTCTCTTTTACGCCTGTTCCTCTGCTTCTATTTTAATTATATACTTTCCTGAGTTTTGATTGAAAAATTCTGGGTTTTACTTATTTTACTACTTAATTAATTTAAAATGTTACCCGGAGTAATAGCACTATAATCTAGACGAGGGCTGTTTGAAGAGCAGGAATTGTGCAGAAGGATGTTTGTAAATAATGTTTAGGTGACACTATTGTGATAATTATGGCTTTTTGAAGATGAGTTTTATAGAAAGTCCTCAATTTTCCTGTCACTTTTTTTCTGGGCTCCCACTTAAGCAAGCACATTTGTTTCACGGAACTAGCTGTTCAGGGATCTGAATCCCAAGACAGCTCAGCAGCTTGTGAATTCAATTTTCATTTTAGGTGGCTAATTTTGCAGACCCCAGGAGGACAGAGGTTGCTCTGTTGCCTCCCTTCCCCAGGCCTAATAAGGATAGGAGGAAGGTGTAGCACGTCCCCTAGACACTGTTTCCGGCTCCGTCCCTGGGTCACAGTGACTTGAGTGCTGAACCCTCGGTGGCCAGAAGGGCCCTACCGATGGTGCTCTGGGGAATCTGCACCCCAAGGATGACCCCACATCACCCATCCCTTCTGTGCCTGTACTTGAGGCTCCGAGTGCTGGAGGTGGCATAAAAAGGAGGTGGCAGAGAAGTCTAAGTACCTTCAGGTGTCATTGAAACAAACTTTTGGGACCCCCAGGCTTTGTGGCTTTCCCAGGAGAGGGACCCATTGTATATTTCACCATGTCCTTCTCCAGCTCATGTGTGTTCTCCAGCTTTTAGTTGTTAAGAGTCTGAAACATCAGCTTCATTGTCTTCACTTGACTCACTATTGGAATCTAATTTCAGGTAGAAGTCAGCCAGTTTCATTTTGTTAGTGGATCTTTGGGAAATATCTAGATTTAGAACTGGAGGAGCCCTTGGAGGTCATTTGTCCAGTCTGATGAGAACTCTTGAGACCCAGAGAACTTGAGGGACTGGTCCAGGTTCTGCAATGAGTTAACAACAGAGCCAGGACAAGAACTCGGGGCCCTGGATGTCGGGAAATACCAAGGGGTCACATTGAAGTATGGATTAAGGAATACTTAGCAGGTGTACTCTCTTGTAATTCAGCCAGGTTATTTCTGAGGCTATGGTATTACCACCATAATGAGTCACATGGAGTAGAACATCCTAATTTCATTCCATGCTTGTGGTCGACTGCTGGTCAACCAGAATTCCCTTACGATGCTATTCTTGTTGAAAACCTTTACCAAATGCATTGGTTTGCTTTTCTGAATTAGTGACCAAAGCTGACTTTTAGATATCAGGGAATCTTGCTGCCCCTTAGAATCATTACAAATATTGGTTATAATCATATACAGTTATAGCTTCAGAGCATGAATTCGACATGGACATGAGCCACAGAATATATTACAGCACTGCCTCTTCTTATCTTATTTCAAGTATAATGTTCTTGTTCAAATTCTTCCATTCTTTAAAAGCCATATTTGCTGTTAGTTTACAGTTCTGGGGACAGTCGATGAGTTGTTGGTATACCAGTTGCCCTCTGATGTGGCATTGATTTTTGTTATTGTTGTTCCTTCCCCATCATTTTCACATCAGATTGAACACAGACTCAGGCAAGGCAGCTTGGCAGTGAGATTTGTGTGGCTGTTTACTTTCCCTGTTGGTAAAGTGGCTGTGATTCAGCACCAGGATCTCCTCTCCCTGATGGACTAGTGCAGTGGTCGACAAACTCATTAGTCAACAGAGCCAAATATCAACAGTACAACGATCGAAATTTATTTTGTGAGCCAGATTTTTTAAACTTAAACTATATAGGTAGGTACATTGTTATTAACTTAATTAGGGTACTCCTAAGGCTTAGGAAGAGCCACACTCAAGGGACCAAAGAGCCGCATGTGGCTCTCGAGCCACGGTTTGCCGACCACGGGCGCTAGTAGAGCAGGGAGATGTGAAACTCCAAGTCATCAATGGAAGTGTGACGCTCACATTAGAATATCCTTCATGTAGAAAGCCTTCCCCACTACTTCCCGATTATTCCAGCTAAAATATACCACTTTGTAGAAGAGCACTAGAGACTCCAATTACCACCGTCTAGAGTTCCCTCAGTGGAGAAGAGAGAAAGGAACCATGGAAAATCACCAAGAGGATGGTTTCCTATGGAATCCTGAATAGGCTGTTTCCAATCTGGAGGGTATGGGCATCAGCTGTTATAAATTTTCTTGGATACAGTTACTGTGTGTGTGTGTCTTAGCAAGTTCAGTTGCTGTTGCTCTCTTAAAACTGAGAGCTTGCTTTTCCCCCCGTGTACTTTCTTGTGTGATGAATCTCAGACACTTGTGGCATTATGGTCTGTGGCTTGCTGGTTCTTCAGAGTCGTAGGGAGGGATCTGTTTTGAAACAGATTTACCTATGGTGCATGGAACTGGATGTTGACATTGGCATGTATTTGCTGAGGAACAGAGATAACAATTGGGGCTGAAAACACTTCTTTTTTTAACTGGTGAATTTTATTTTTCCATTGTGATTAAGTGACCTGCTCTAGGTCACACAATTATTAAATAACAGAACTATGACAGAAACCAAGAAACCTGGAGAAAGAGAATGTTGTGCATTCCACAACTTCCTTTCCCTTTCCAGCTTTCCCAAACTTGAATTGTCTTTGTGCTTTCTTCTTTGCTTGCAACTTATGCCCCAGCAGGGTCCATGCTAAACTGATCTGAGTTCCTTCGAGCCCTCATCACCCTGTGGGCAGATGGAAATCCAGAGCTCACCTGAGTGTGATTGGACTTTCATGAAAGAAATGAGCAGCAGGTGCAATTTGCTAGTTTAGAAACCCACTTCCAATGACATAAAGAAGATAGTCTCTGTAAGAGCTGTCAATTGGAAATTCAATTGTGTATTTTGGTGCAGTTGTCCAAGCCCAAGATGGAGAGATGAGAGACTTTGTTTATAGTTCCAGTGCCACCAACCAACCAACTGTGGGTTTTTGTTTTCATTCCACAGATGTATACTTTTTCTTTTTAAGATTGTAAATTGACTTATAGAAAGAGGAGAGAGAGAAACAGATTCCTCTCCTCAGATTCCCCAGAAGGAACCAGCCATGCCCACACTTCGACTTTAGCCCAAGGAGACTAATTTTCAACATCTGGGCTCTAGAACTATAAGAATAAATTCATGTGTTAAGCCACTGAGCTTGTGATAATTTGTTAAAGCAGCCAATAGGAAACTAATCCACTTACCTACCTCGTAGTTCTTGGAATGCTTAAATGTGACTGTATTTAAGTATTTATATATGTTTTTATTTTTATGAATATCAAAGTGCTACCTAGATGTTAGTACTTCTAAAATGAATTTTTATATTCATCTGGATTTCCAGGTTAAAGTGGCCAAGATATGCTAGGAAGACCAGGAGAAAAGTAAGCAGGACTTTTCAATTATGCAGGAAACAGATCGTATCTGGGAATTTATGAAATAATTATTAATTGTGCAATTGTGGATGATCATTACTACCTGTGATTTGCTTGTTAGTGAGCAGGCAGGTCTGTGCCTTACTTTCTGTACCTGTGGATCTCAACATTGGATCCTCATTAGAGTCACCAGGAGAGCTTTAAAAAGTCCAGTGTCCAGGCTGCACCCCAGGACAGGTACATCAGAATCTCTGCAGGTGGAATCCGAGCATTGGTAATTTTTAAGCTCTCCAGGTGACTGCAGTGTGTTGTGTCTGCTAATAAGATTTTAAATCCAGCCTCTTTGAAGTCTGATGGCCCAGAAGTTCCTTTGAGTCTTTAGGGAAGTGCTCTGCCAAAGACTGTCATATCTTCCAGTGTTATGAACATATCAGTTTATGAGCTGTGGTGTGTTTCCGCCAAGAAACACAAAAGTATTAGCCAGTATTCCTGAGATGTTCAGCACACAGATTGGTGTGCCCTGGTGGCAAACACAGTTTCAATAAGCAAACTCTTTTCCTCTTATATTGCCCAAAGGTTTCTAAAAGCAATTGTAAGGGGAGGAGAAAAGAAAGACGTTGAGGCTTTCTCTTCAAATGGCTGAGTGTCTTGAGATTTGATAAATATTGTTTTTACATATGGCATATGTCCTTATGTCTCTAGTATGTAGGAGAAAATAATCATTTTGACATTGGAACCACTGTTGAAGATCTTCACTGTTGTTTTTGGGTGCTTTGAGCTACAATGTGCCGCTGAGGGTATCTAGGCCCCCAGCACCCTGGCCTTTGACATCACAAGGAAAATATTGTAGATAAAATTGTTTTTATATGTCACAAATTGAAGATGTTGCTGTTGTATTTTCAGTGGGAATTCTGGGTTGAAGTTAGAAAACTGATGGAAAGACTGTAGCATAAGCTTATTATATTTATGTGTAGAAACAGATGGGGGGGTTCCTTATTTTCTAGGGTTCTTAGTGACCAAGTAGAGGCACTGACTCTAGTACCTCTAGATGGTATGTGCTTTCTTACTGGTCACTTAATCAGTTGGGTTTAATTTTCTTCTTAATGGAAACATTAAGTGCTTGGCTTTCTTAAGGTGCCCTAGGTGAATTTGGGTGTCCTGACAGTAGGGCAGTACATGAGTGCAAATATACCTTTGAAACTTACTCTCTGGGGGACACTTGGGAAACTGTTTACCCTCCTGTAAACTCAGCAGTTTCCACATCTGTAAAGTGGAGAATAACATACTTCCTCATAAGACTGTTGTACATATTAGCTAAGGCATCCTGATCTTCTGCTTCCAAACTCTGACAGGGTAAATGTTTTTTCCTCTTTTTTCCTTCCTTCTTCCTTCCCTTTCTTCAATAAATATTAATAGAACACTTATTACTCATAGGAACTGCACTATGGCCATAAGTATGCAAGTAGACACTCTTGTCAATAACTTGAATGGTTTAAACATTTGATTTAAAATATTGATACCATGTGGTGAAGGGGAGGGTTTGGGTGAGTAAAGCCTGTCTGTTTCTGATAGACCTGAAATGTAAAACCTCAGTTGGTTTATGTGCACCAACCAGAGTAAGCTCATGCTGTTTCTATAACTATGGATATCAGTAGATGGTCTCAGGGACCAGGCAGAGGAAGGTGGTTGGCGTGTTGCTGATGCCCTGAGAGGTCCCCTGCGAGTGGACATGGATCTCTGATCTGTGTGGCTATGCCAGTCATCTGTCAAAGCAAACATGGGGATTGGGCATATGTCTGGCACTTTGCCAGCTGTTGGGGGTGCGTGGTCTCCCAGACCTCCCAGTAGAAGGGTGGGGTACTTACAGTACGAATGCTGGGTAGGAGCTGCAGGAAGCTTTCCATAGATTCCTGAGCTCAAAGAAGCACTTTTGGTATTTTATGGTTCGTGAAGTTATTTATTGTTTAACCTATATTTTTGGGTACCATTCACAGACAGGTTTACTTCACTTTCATGAATTTATACCTTTTTCATAGAAAATGGACCAAAATGAAAGGCCTGTTTTCCAAGATTTCCTTTGGTATGAATTTCTTGTGTTCTAATCAAGTCTATGTAGCTTGGTCATGCTTTTCACTAACTTGGGTTTTATTAGTGATTAGAGCTATTAAGTTTGGTGGTGATTATAATTGCCATTTATGTTGTTTTCAACTCCACTTTTCAAGACTGAAAAAAGATAATTACTTTAAGGAGCTAGGATGATTCTAGAGAATGCTCAAAGAAATTTTGTGCTTTCACCGTTCTACTTAGAACCACATAGGAAAAATAATGAGAATCATCATGGTGACAATGATTGCATTCTGTTTTCCAGTGTTAATTCTATGTGTGACAATATCCTGGGAGCTTTACACACATGTTCTCATTTTATCGCCCAGCAAAAGGATGAGGGGCATGCTATCTTAGTTTTCACATTTTACAGATGAGGGGCATGAAGGCACAACAAGGTTGGATAACTTGTCCATGTTCAAAGGGCTCTGTGTGGAGCCAGCACGGCCATGGCATACTCAGCCCCAGGGCGCCTTATGTGCCATGCCAGCTCAGCCTGGTTCAGTGACCATGAGTGGGGGGTGAAAGGATTGAGAAAAGACAGACAAGAGAATGAAAGCTGGGTCTCGGTGGGATGCTGCTCCCTGATGAGGAGACAGCGCCAGCGCCCACAAGCCATGTCTTTATTTTATAGCAGATGCCACGAGGCAAAGTAGGGGCGTGATCAAGTTGTTTACAGCATTCTCGTGAGTTTCAACCTCACTTAACTACATGTACCTGAACTCTAGCACAAGGCACGTGGGGCCACGTGTTCGGACCATAGGTTCAAGCTTACAACCACAGCCGTTGGCTATGATTGTGCTGGGAGGGCCCTGCCCTTCCAGCTGGGACTTTGCACGTGGCAATGAGAGGACGCTGTCCTTTCATTAGTCCGAGGCTTGAGCCTGGCCAAAACACTGTAGCCGCGACCCACAGGGCTCATTAGTGGAAGGTCTACCATTCGATTCCAAATGTGTCTGACTCAGATGTGCTTTCCACACTGCTGTATTTCTGCCTTAGGAGGGAAGAGCCTCTAAAAGAGGCGGGAAGATCTATTAGCTCATTCACTCCAGTATGTCCCTGACAGGTGTGGATGAGTATTTATCTAGGAGATACGGACACTGAGATGCAGAGAAATTGAAAAGTGTTTCAGGCCATAACGTAAACTTAATCCAGAAGCTGGGTGCTCCTCAAACTCATTCCACAAAGACCCAACCTACATACTTGCACAATCTACATCAATTCAAATGAAGTGGTGAAGGAGAGATCCATTTTGTTTTGGGGAATACATAACCAGAGGTTATGGATCAAATTCTGAACTTCTTTTTAAAATATACTTTAGAAAACTGCACAGGCTTCGGCAGTGGTCACTTTGGCAGGTTACTTCAACTCAGCAACGAATACTTACTTTGTTTGGCTGTTGGGGGGAGTATATGCTCATGACACCTGGAGCTTTGTAGGAATTTGCTATCAATTGCTCAGTGACTAGTCTCTTATTACACATTTTAAAATAACTTCTGAGGAGAGAGCAGAGTTCTCAAAACTGATCATGGGTCTAGGGAAATTCCTCAGGGTCAACTCCAAGATATCAGAAATGGAGATTATCTAAAAAGGAAACTCGAACCATACCACATAGCAGTTGCATCTTAGTTTTTGTGTGTTGAATACTGGAGACCAGTTGCTTAGGACAAAGGAGTTAATACTTAGATTATGAGCTGTTAACAACACTAATGACTTCCGGATACAGACTTGGCTTCTAAATCCTAGAGGGTCAACAGGTAACAGTGAGCAAATGGGGAAGTTCACTGGCTCCTATCCAAAATCCCTTTCCATGCTTTTCCCTGGATTGGTCAAGAGTTCAGGATCTCCGTTGGCTAACAAGAGTGTGCTGAACACTCTCCACTCGTCTTTCAGATCATTCTCCCAACTTCCCAGACTTTTTTTGGGCTGTGTTATGCTGGCTCCCTTGCTCTCTGGCTTCAGGTTGGGTCTGGCCACTGGCAGAAGATGGAGAAACAAGATAAGAGGGAGGTTGGAGCACTCCTTCCCTTCCCTACAATCCTGCTCCCTCCCTGCTGGAGCCCCATTTCCTTTCCTGTCTATTAGCTCCTGCTGGGTGGCCATCTTCTGTGGTCCATGCTGATGAGTTTTTAATGATTTTGGTGACAGCTCCTTTCCCTTGTTCTTTAGCCCTGAGGTTGGGAGGAGTCTTGACAGGACACTGAACCCTGCACAGACCTGTATACACTCCCTTTCTTAGCCTATCTCAAACTCTCCTTAGAAAAATGTAGCTGTGTCCCACTTAGGCCATGCACAGACTTTATGAAAAAGTGAAGCATATGGGTGTTGCTTGCTCTTCTGTTAATAACTTCCAGATTTATCTGGGGGGAAATGATGGTAGGGGAGACTACTAGTATATATGACATATAATCTCTTTTAGTATATTGAATGGTTCATTTATGGTGTAATTATTAATGGTCAGAAAAATTGTGGAAGCACTATGTGCTGCATAAATATTGGGAAATAGAGAATTTTAACTGGTGTGGTGGGATATGATGGGGAGGGGGCGGAGGATAGGGCAGTAAGAGCTTGTTTTTCCTGCTGCTTCATAGGCTTTTGTTGGCTGGTGTGATGGAAGCCCAGAAGCAGTGTTGCAATTGAGTGGCTACCATGTGCCAGGCACAGTTCTAGATGCTGGGGGTGCATCATCGATTCAGACACATGGGAGCTCTTGTTCTGGGGACTTAGGGGTGACTCGAAGCAAAATGAAATGGTTGACTTACATAAGGTATTAGCAGATGGTATGTGTCTTGATAACAATAATCAAAGAAAGGGGAGAGGGGATGCTGGGAGGCATTGCAATTTGTAGAAAGGCAGATGTTTGAGCACAGACTTGTAGGAGGTGAAGAGGAAAGACACATCAATGTCTGAGAGAAGAGATGAGCAAGCCTGGAGCGGAGGGAGGAAGGGAGTGAGCAGGAAGAGGGAACCCTGGGGTACGGGGCCCTGTGGGCCACTGTGAGAACTTTGGTTACTTCCTGAGAAACCTGTGTCTACTGTAGGTTTAAGGATCCCATAGGCTTCTGTTGTCACACATCACTCTGGCTGCAGTACTGAGAGCAGACTGTAGGGGGACAAGGGAGGGATTTGGAGCCACCAGGATATTGTCATTTCCCATGATAGGTGTAGTGGCCTGGACCAGGGTGTGGGGCAGTGGCAGACAAAAAAGTGGTCAGATTCCAGACATTTTTAAAAAGATGAAGCTAATGGGGTAGGTGGACTATGGTGTGACAGACTGAGGATTCATGGGTGATGCTAGGGTTTTGGCCTCAGCTCCTGGGAGTTGCCAGTAACTGAGCTGGGAGGACTGTGGGAAGAACAGGCTGTGGGATGGTTTGGAGGAAGACCAGGAATTCCATGTTAAGTTTGACATGTCCACCAGCCGTGAACTCAAATCTGTGACTATTGTCTATGTTTGTACAATAGTTTTAAGTTTACAATTTTACCACCTTGGTGGCTGGCTTTCTCTGAGTCGTGTTTTAAGAAAATGTTTACACCATGGCTGTGTGATTTTGAGAGCAAGCCTCAAGGCAGAATAGTCAATGCCTATATTTTCCATTGACGCAAAACCATCTTTGCATAGTTAACAGATTCAGCGACACTGTGGGAATTTATTCAGGGCCAAGAGACTTTGGCACCATTTTACCAGCTCTGACTATAACAACACCAAATCTTTTGGAGGGCGAGCTGCCTTTTGGGGTATTGTGCAATGAGGGTTTCACGTCAACCACAACAGCGGACCTCATGCACATGGAAATAGCACATCTAGCAAAGCCCCGATTCACTGTGTGTTAAAGCATTGCTGTCCTATTAGGTAGCTTTTTACTTTTCAATGTTATTCTGGTATGTTTTTCTTGTGCTTTCTCACCACTTTTTTTTTTCTTTCTGAAAGTTCTGTTTTCTTGTTGACAATGCCACAGTTGCTCCCAAAGTGAATTTAGACTGTTCGTAGGGAAAAGAGAATACCAGTGTTTTTTTCGGCAGCGATTACATGTTGGTTATTGAGCTGGATACTTTACTAGCTACCCATTTAATCCTCAAAACAGTATTGTGACATAGGCGGGATTGTTCTTGCTTAACATATGAAGAAACTGAAACTCACTGAGGTTAAGTTCCAGCCTGGATTAGTGAATTTTCAAGGACTATGGTGTCCGCCCTGCCTACGTGAAGTTATCTTTTCAGGCATTTTAGTGCTTCTAGGTGTTGATGCATTGCTTTGTCTGCCTTTTCTCCTGTCGAAGAAGAGGGGAACAGTGCTAATATGTGTCTGCTTAAAGATTCGTTCATAAATGTTTCGATGAGTTTACCAGAATGTGTGGTGCACACCTGCTGTGTGCTCAGTGCTGGTAGGTGGCAGGAAGTTCTGGAGCTTAAACTCCAGCAAACATCAAATAGGAATTACATGGGAAATGATGTGAGGATAAGGGAGGAGCAGGTGTTTTGCAAGCGTGCATCGGTCTGTTTGGGATCACCATTCACCCCATCTTAGTCTCTAAGCCAAAGACTTAGAGATCAAGACTTGTCCAGCCAAGGAGATGGGGAAGAAGCCCCTAGCAGCAGGAACAGCACAAACAAGGGCCCGAGGTCAGGCTGAGGTTGGTTTAGAAGTGAGTACTCCGGTGCCGTAGGCAGCAGAAGGCGAAGTGGGCCGAGGGTGGATAAAGTCGTCTACTCTTCGGTACTAAATGACAATCATAGAAAGTGTTCCCCTCTATACATCCAGTACCCATCTGGCCCCATACATATTTATTGTAATATGTATGAATTTTACATCCTACACTGAATTTTACATCCCTGTGACTATTTTGTAACTACCAATTTGTACTTATTAATCTTTCAAACCTGTTGTAATGGAAGAAACCTTTTTGACTATAAAGTTCAAACATTAGCACCTAAATAGAGGAAAGGTTGATGCTTTCTAGCACAAAAGCTCCCAGGTGGCCCAGTTGGCTTGAGCAGAGCGGCCTGAATGGTATGCACTGTGTGCCCAGCTGGCATGAGCCGGCGTGTGGGCTTGGCGAGAGGTCTGGCACTCTGAGCATCTTCATTGTTTAACCGGGTTTAATCTGCGATCCCTGGCATTTCCCTGCTTACGCAGCACAGCCAACACTGTCACCTCTACAGTGAATAAGAAAATCGTTTTAACCCAGCCTTCTGCTAGGATACAAACCCTACAGTGTCACCAACATTTTCCTGCCCTCGGGTCCACTTCTAGCCCCCAGGAGGGACAGAGGGAATAAAATGAATGAAATGAACTCTTTGTTACTTGCCCTACATAAATTGTACATCACTAGGGTGAGGAGGTGAATAAATGCCTTTTTGCAAGGTCATTGTAGATATCTAAAGGTCATCAGAGCCTTTAAAAACTAGGGTGAAGTGCATTTTGCACATTCCCTTGGGAAATCAAGTTTCATTGCATCTTATTGCCCTCATTGGAGTTCCGGGTTTTAAGCACATATGATCTACAGCCCCGTGTTCTCATTACTTTTATTCTCTCATAACCTGCAGAGTTACTGGGTAGGTGAAAGACGAATCATTTGTCAGACTATTTGTGCTCATGATTTAGAGAAAGAGGCCTACCTTCTAGGTAAAAAATGCTGATGTGAATATCCTACAGTCCCGAACACGTCTCAGACACAAACAACAATGACAAATACATAAAAAACACAAGAGCCAGTGTATCTTGTTCCATCAGACACCAGACGGAGCGATGACTGTCCTTTGTCATGGTGCAGGATGGCAGCAGGGAATTGTTTTTATGATTTCCAGCATCCTGTTACTCATGGCCCTTTTCCCACTAGTTGTATGAGATTTTATAGAAGGCGTGTGCTCCTGAATTTGACTTTGGCTTCCCTACAAAATAAGCGTCATTTATGTTTTGTAGCGTTTTACACTTGTGCTTTTTAGACACCTAGGTACTACTGCAAGTTTTAAAACAACAGCCAACAATCCTGAAGAAAGTTAATATCTGATTTGGGGGGAGGGGGGGCGTTTGTCTTACACCATTGAAAATGGCTGAAAACACACCATCAGCCTAAGTCATTTCTATCTGGAGCTGGCTTTTCTGTTAGAATGTGCATGAGTTGGAAAGAAAATAGTTCCCGCAATCACTCGGAAACAGTTGTCAAGGTGCCTTGCTGGTAAGGGCCATTCTGAAATTCTTCCCACAGAGCAGGTGAATAGGCACCTGGCCAGGTCTGACCTTTAAAGTTCAGGACAGTTGGGAGGAAATCTGTGTAAACCACATCCATTCTGTGGAGTCAGATGATTGTGGTTGAAGCGAGTTGCCAGAATGGGTCAGGGAAACAGGAAGTGACTGTGTGAAGCTCACCCAGAAAGGTGCCTGATAGTCAAGCACTTGACCTCTTACATGAAGGAAAGGACAGGGCAAAGATGAGCCTGGTGCCCATCCTAATTCTTGAGAAAACAAGTCTCCAGGGAAACAAAGCCCTTCTGACTGTTGGCCTAAGTCTGACAGCTGCCAGGCTTGTTAAAGAAATGACAGTGGCCTCCAGAAGCACAACAGCAGCTTGGAACATGAGAGTGTGTTCTGTGTTCATGTCTGGTGGGTGGTCAGCTGTAAATCAATAGAACTGTGCTGTGAGTTAGAAAACAGGCCACAGGGTCTTTCAGGAAATGTTCACAATGCGGAATTATTCTGACCCTCATTGTGTCCACTGGAAAATGGAACAATGGCTTTTTCATAACAAATTGTTCAGTAGGAAAAAATGTAGTAATGGGAATTTCTGGTTAAGTGTATAACGAAGTGAATATGATAAATGTGCAGTAAAAATAAACGTGAACCCTTAGAGAAAATCAGCATGGGGTTTAGTTTTGTGATTTGCTATTCTGTATCTTGTTCTGGCTTTGAAGTAATGTGTACTAGTATAGTCATGGGCTCAAGTCCAGGCCATGTTTTGTTTTTGTAAATAAAGTTTTATTGGAACACAGGCACATCCACTCATTTGTGCATTGGATATGGCTGAGTTGAATAGTTGTCACAGATATGGCCCACAAAGCCTAAAATATTATGTTGTACAGAAAAAAATGTGTTGACCTCTGTTCTAGAACTTGGCCACTCAAGGCAGCATTGGTCAGTCGTTGGCACATTGCAGCGGAGAAGCAGTGGGCTGGGGTAAATAAAGGTTCTTCTCCTGGGGCGTCAGTGATGGGACTCGATGAAGTTACAGGTACAATTCTCTATATTTTTCTGTGCCTCTTCCCTCTCAGAGATAGAGGGGTCTGTACCCTACCACTTTCTCAGAGTGGTTTGAAACCCCCCAAAGTTAAGAATCATTAGGCTAGAAAAGGGATGGTTAGAAAGATCTCACTACTTTACACCAAAAAATGTCAGACCCAGCTTATACTCATTTATTTATTTACCAGAGGCCCAGTACACAAAATTCATACACGCGTAGGGTCCTTAGCAGCTGCTGGCTGGGGGTACCTCCCTTCCCCTGGCCGCCTGCCGCCTCCGCTGGCCCCGCCCCCTGGTCAAACTTCTGGTCAAACCCCATGTCGAGGGGACAATTTGCATATTAGGCTTTTCTTAAAAAAAGAATATTAGATTTGTAGCACAGGACAGCTGTGGGATATGCCATTTCATAACTATTATTAATGGACAAGGAACTATTTCATGGATATTGGTTCCTTGAGCCCGAATAGCTAGTGTCATATAACAGTGTGGTATGCTTCTCCCACCTTGGAAAATGAAAGCTCTATGGTCCAAAATTATAGGTCTTTGTAATGACTTTTGATGGGGACCCACTAGAAATCACTGCTCATGAGCCTGACAATGTTATTAAACATCCATCCTGTATGGAACCCTGTAGGACTTTCTAACAAGTAGAAGGTGGAATATAGTATGGTCTGAGGCTGACTTCTGTCTGCCTTTCCCATGAATGGCTGTTCCACGTACACTGTGGGACTTCCATATCCTGTACGAGGCTCCTATAGTAGGTAGTAGGAATTGGAAGATTGATATGTCATCTCTAGGTTACCCAGATGGATACATGCCCCTGAGGATGGAAGCTGGGCAGATCAGTAAAGAAGAGGGGAATAACCAAACTGTGGTGTCAGAGGTAGAGAAAGGAAAGGAGCTCAGAAAAGCAGGACTAGCTGAGGGGCACTGACCTTGGGACCAAAATGTCACCCCACAAACTTAAAAAGGCCCAGGTCACTGCTATAGGACCTAAAACATTTTGTCCGTTGGAAATTAATGTAGGGTAAGATGACTCCATTATTAAGGGTGTAAATCCTTTTTGGTGCTCTTTTTCAGTGTGTGTGTGAGGGAGGTGTTCTCCTTTGGGACAAAGAGGTTCCCAGGGTGGTGGGTTCTGGGAACTGGGGAGGAGCTATATGCAGGGCAGGGCTGACTCGGGGACTTGGAAAGTCTGCCTATGAAGCCAAGACATCAGAAGCAAACACACAGAGATATGTCCAGGAAAGAGACCAAGGATGACACATTGGATGGAACCAGGAGCCGCCAGACCAGAACATGAGACTTTGTAAGAGGAGGAGGAGGAGCTGTGAGAAGCTGGACAGGACCCCTGCTTTGAGGGCACAGCTCCTTGGGGTTGTGGGTTATGAAGAAAAGACAGACCAGTCCAGGTTGCAGGATCCTAGGACCTTTTGCTGAAGCTAAGCCTTATCTATGTCATGGGAACAAGACTTTGTATGTCTCCGGTGAGCCCAGAGGTTTTATGTATTTCCTAGCTGTGTCCTCTGACAGTGCCCGAGAGTAGTGATCCCCCATGGCCATGAGCATACTCACTTATGACCCAGATCTTCGTTTCCAAATGCCATTCTGCACCAAACTTTTTTTTCTATAAAGGAAGTGCTAAAGGAATGATGTGCACATTTCAAAAAGACACAAGAGCCAGCTCAAAGGAGCTCCCAGTAAGCAAATGTGGAGCATTTTCAGCATCAAAATAAAGATAGGATCATAACTCATTGAATAATATGAAATCAATGAGTCCATACTAATATGAATAAAATAAGGAAATGATGATATTTTACTTCTCATAGACTGTCAAATAATAAATGTAGAAAATGGGATAGAATTAAAAATCATCATCTGGCAATCATCTTCTTATAATTAATTCAGGCAAGACATCTTAAAGCATGCTAAAAAGTGGATCAAAAAGTTTGATAAGGAACAAGATATTTACATATCTTCAGAGTATTCCTCCACAAAATACTTGTTAAATACAAAAGGGGGTGCCATTATAGTGGAGAAACTCAGGAGACACAAGTGATCAAGTTAATATAACCACTTGCTGGGATGGAATGAGAAAATTATATTACATCCTATAATGTCTACCCTATCCCCACAGGGGAAAAATGTCTATCCTGAATCTATTTATGAGAAAATATCAGACAAACTCAAATTGAGAGACAGTCTACAAAATAACTTCCAGTAAGCTTCAAAACTGACAAGGTTATAAGGGAAGACCAAGGAATTATTCCAAGGTCAAGGGAAGACCAAGGAATTATTTCAGATTGAAGAAGAATAAAGAAACATGACAAATGAATGCAACATGTGACCCTGGTTTTTATCCCTTTGCATTGTTGGGACATCTGGTGAAATTTGAACTGTGGGGTCTATGGTAGTGTACCAGTGTTAATGTCCTGATTTGAATGATTCTACTGCAGTTATCTAGGAAATACTTAGAACAGACAGGAGTAATGAGATCTCAGGTCTGCAACTTAACTACCAAATGGTTCAGGGACGGGGTGGGGGTGGGGGAGATTTATTTTTTGCAACATGGTGATATCCTATGAGTAATTCTTATTTTTATTGAAGCTGTAGAAGACCACAGTGAAGGTCAGCTCTGATTGCAGATTGGGGAGGAAGGTTGAGAATGAATTGGAAGTTTATATTTATTGACTGGTCCCGTCATGGGGAGGGCTTCACCATCATAACCTCATCTTAATGATCTCTTAACAGCCCCATCTCCAGATACCATCACTTTGTGGGTTAGGGCTTCAACATACGGATTTGGGGGCACACATAACACCATCAGTCCATAGCACCATCATTCTTTCCTTTGATCAAATGTTACCAAATTTGGCCAGTGCAGTTCAAGCAACTTCAAGCTGACTCCTGGGCCATTTGACATGTCCCCATCATTCTCACTTGATGGTACTATAGAACGATTTGGGGGCTCATTTGTGTTTTCCCTGCCCCAGACCTGGAATCAGCCATTTCCAAAGAGTACAGGTTCATATTAGTGAGAAATGGTGTCCAAGATCTAGGAACTAAGTTTGCTCATTATTGCTGGACTGTCATTGTTTCTAGGCCTTTTTAGTTGGCAAAACTTAGAAATATATGTCTCTTATTATAATCACTTTTATAATCTGATAGTTACAATTTAAATTCAACACAATAAGTCCCTTCTCACCTTCATTCCAGTATTTTTATTTTCCTTCTCCCACAGCAGGAAATCTTGTTTCCTAATAACATCAGTTTATTTGTTGTTGCATATCTATAATAATAAAAGCATAATATGCTAATTAGACCAGACATCCGAACAACCTTCCAGACAAAGCCAGGGGGCTGAGGCAAGCCACTGCAGCTGTGAGGGCCGAGCCCCTTGCACAAATTTCGTGCATCGGGCCTCTAGTAGTATATACAAAGTAGTTTTAGAATTACTACTACATTAGCAACAGTATCAACAACAAACCAAGTAAGTTAAAGTTCAGGATTGCTTGGGAGCTTTTGATATTATTGCTGTTAAAGAATGTAATAAATGTAGTGTTTATGTTCAAACATTACATGAATGTGGTTATGTTGTCAGCTTGAATTCGGTTCACTTGTTTCTGTATATATTTGATTTAAGGGTTTGATTTTGTTCATCTTTTTTTGATTTAGTTGCTTTCTTTGGATATATAAATTGTTTGCATGACTCAAAAGCCATAAAGTCTACAAGTTATACTGAGAGAGGTCTGACTCCCATGCCCTTCCTCACTCTTCCCACCCACCCTCTTATTGGTGACCATTTACATTAATTGGTTTGTCCTCTGTATTTATTTTTGTAAAAATAAGTAAGTATATATTCTTAGTTTCCTCCTTTCCTTCACTTGACTTTTTTCTTCACTTAACCATAACAACCTGTTGTCATTCCAAAGCAGTTCATAGACATCTTCATTCTTTTGTGCCACCTCTTCCTAACTACTCCATCATGTGGATAGAGCAGTAAGAGAAGACCTCTTGGAGTGGGGTTGGACATTTGGGCTGAAATTTTCCAGGTCAAAAAAGGGAAGGACAGGATTTTAAGCTAAGGGAATGATGTGTGTGCAAAGGCTTAGAGGTGAGAGAGGCATGTTATGTTGCTTTTAGAGATGTTCAAAGAACTCAGAGTGGCCGGAGTGTGGGATTTAAGCCAGGAGATGACAATAAAAAGGTTGGACAAGTAACCAGAGGCTACATGATTTGCTCCAGTGCCTGGTGCATAGTAGGTGCTCAGTAAATCATTGAATGATAGTGGATGGTTGATTGTGGAATAGAGCTGTTTTGCAGTAGTGGTTTGTTAACCACACTCACAATAAAAGGAGTTCATGTTCCAAGTGTATTTGATATTTTATCTCATAATAAAACTGATTTTTTTAGTGCAAATGGCAATCAGATTATGAAAGTAGCCATAATTGAGAAGGGTCACCTGATGATGTATTGCTCCATTCTGGATTGATGGACAGGAAGGAAAAGTTCTTCAAATTGTTGTCATGATGCTCCTGTCTTTTTGTCTGCTTATTATAATCCAGCTCTGGGATAGAGCCCAGGAGTGTTTCCCTTCAGCTAAAGAAAAACAAACAGATGAGAAGACAGACACCCCATGTTCAGTGATGTCAGCTCTACAATCACTTCCTCAGGAAATTGTGTTTGTGTTTATCTGTGGTTCTGTGGTCTCATTGATATTCCATTAGAGGGAAACACAGCAATTAAAGCTTGAAGAACAGGCATAGCATAGTGGAGCACTGGGAATCATTGTACACTTAAATTTCTTTGAGGCTTTGCTACCTCTTCTCTCCTTTTAAAGTAGGTTAAATTTGACCTTGCTTTAAGTTACTCAATAACTAAGAGCATTAGAGAATTATTTTCTGAAATGGACTGGCTATCTCAATAAACCAATTTAATCTTCTTTGACCTACATCAGTTAGTTCTTTGTGAAAAATCTATTTTCATTTAAATCTATATTTGTTCTTTTACTCCTATTCTTGCTATGTCTCTATGAAAAGTGCTAGAATATGCACAGAACAAGGGAATGGCTATTTCCTCTGCTGGTAAACATTGGTGAATTTTATTTTTTAAAAATTTTTATTTATTTGAGAGAGAGGGAGACACCAATTTATTGTTTCACCTATTTTGAATTTATTGGTTGATTCTTGTCTGTGTCTTGACCCAAGATTGAACCCGCAACCTTGGCATATCAAGGCAACACTCTAACTAACTGAGCTACCCGGCCAGAGACAACATCAGTGAATTTTAGTAGAAATATAGAATCAGGAGTGGATGGCACAGTGACCTGAGATGCTTCACCATTTCTTCTGGTTTGATAAAATTTTTGAATTAGTATAGATTTGCTTTGTTGTTATAGGTACTCACAAAATGAGAACAGACCCACAAAAGCTCAGCAATGTCAGCAATAGCAAATTTCTATTTGGTAGCTGAAAACACATTCTTCCTATCAGGCAAGACCTAGCACAGGCAGGTTCTATCTTGGGCATGGTTTCTAAAATCCTAGCAATTTTATTTGCTAGCTTAAAAGACTCTGTTTTAATTTATTTTCTACTTACAAAATACATGCTTGCTAAGTCAGACTGTTTTAAATTCAAAGGCAGCCCGGATAATGTGGCTTTGTGGTTGAGCATCGACCTATGAACCAGAAGGTCACAGTTTGATTTCCGGTCAGGGAGCATGCAGGAGGCAGCCGATCAATGATTTTCTCTCATCATTGATGTTTCTATCTCTCTCTCCCTCTCCCTTCCTCTCTATAATCAATAAAAATGTATTAAATAACAAAGAAAAAAAATCAAAGGCAGCATTTGGGTAATTTATTCTCTTTAGAAATTTTGTGACTATTCTAAGAAAGATAAATTAATGAGATTTTTCCCCAAGGGTGAAATGAAAGCTGGAATGTAATGTTACTGGTAGATAAAACAGGCTTCCTTTAATATGGTTAGTGCATGGCTATTTGGGAAATATTTTTGCCTTACTGAATTGGGATACTAGTTTCTACCAAGTAAGAATTATCAATTACTTTATTTAGCTAAAACTACTAGCTTAGGACAAATAAACATTCTGTACTATAACGGTAGATATTTGTATGTTTTAAGTAATGTGTGTATGCATGTGTACTTAGCACAAAATTAAATAGCCATACAAAAATTAAATATTCATATATTGTAAATAGCAATACAGAATTTTCTTCTTATTCAGATAAAAAATACCTTAGAATGACTTTACCACAACCAAAAGAATAACCTTTTTCATGGGTGGAAATTACCCTTAAGTGTTGACTATTACTGATTAATTCTGATGTTTAAGTGACTCTCAATTGTTTAAAAATATGACTTAAATATTTTACTTCCCCTATAATTAAATATATTTAATATTATGAAGAATAATTACAATAACTCCATAACAAAGCCAGGTTAAGTTTTAGGAATTGTCTGCTTCTTTTAGTTAAAAAAATGAATTGGATGTTATGTGGCCTACATATATAAATATGCGTATAGGTCATGACACATATATCCCCACAGTGTTATATTTAGAATATGTATTTATATTCTAAAAGGTTACATAACTAAATAAAATGTTTTGGGAGTAAATTGTTTTTTATTTGATGATGAGACCTTTAAGCTTCAACATGCAACAAGAAAACTTATTTTTTATAGAAGACATTTACATATAAAGTTCTTTAATAAAATGAATCATTGCTCTCTATCAGATATAAAGATTGTATTTTTATAGTGTTTTTTGCTCCAAGGGAACTTGGTGGGAATAGGGGTAAGCATTGTGTTCCTAAATTGCTCACTTTTTTTCCCTTACAGCTTAATATTTGTGTATCGTCTTGGATATAAAAATTTTGATCAGCCCTGGCCAGTGTTGCTCAGTTGGTTGGAGCATCATCCTATACACCAAAAGGTGGCGGGTTCAATTCCTGGTCAGGGCACATACCCAGGTTTTGGATTTGATCCTGGTCGGGGCGTGTTCTGGGAGGCAATTGATCAATGTTTGATTCATTCTCATATTCTCTCTCTCTCTCTCTCAAAATCAATAAAGCCCAGCTGTCCTGGCTCAGTGGTTGAGAGTCGAACTATGAGCCAGGAGTCACAGTTCTATTCCTGGTTCAGGGCACATGCCCAGGTTGTGGGCTCAATCTCCAGTGTGGGGCGTGCAGGAGGCAGCCAATCCATGATTCTCTCTCATCATTGATGTTTCTATCTCTCTCTCCCTCTCCCTTCCTCTCTGAAATCAATAAAATTATATTAAGAAAACAAACATATCCTAGGGTGAGGATTAATAAAATATTTGGATCATTCATACCCTCACCTTTCAGTTTTGGGCTCCTTGGACTGAACATTCTTGTTCTTGAGGTGATAAGAGAGTGAGTGGCAGGCTTGCACTTTTGTCCAGGTGTCATTGAATGAAAGTGCCCACTATGTGCTGCTATCTACCCTGCACACAGCTTCAGTAATCTGTAAAGACATGTCAGTTTTTAGAGGAGGAAGGAACTCACAGTGAATTAGGAACAAAGGGAAAGAGGGTGAATCTAGCATTTCCCCACATTGATTCTGTGATGCCAGCCAGTGTCTAGAGAGAGGGATATACAAGGTAAGAAATGGCTGTGGGCCTGGAGATAGTGTCATTTGACAATAGGGCGATCTAATAAATGGCTCTAGCACAGCTCCACAGAACCTCTTACAAGTCTCACTGTAACTTCATAGATGTGAAGAATTTGAACACTGTTAAAATTCTGTAAACATTTGTGCCTCAGTCTCTTCCCCTCCCCTGTTTTTTCTAGAAGGCCTATTGATTAAAATATTTACTTCTTTGTTGTGTAATAATTGATTGGTGAAATATAACTTCATGTAAATAAAATTATGTGGTAAAGCTCGTTTCCCAATAGTTATTTAAATTTCACATGTAAGTCAGGACTTCCGGAGATAGACAGTGTCAAGGTTGGGAGTGTTTGGCCAGCTGTGATCTTCAGACTCCTTGCGGAGTTGCATCAGAGCAGCGCTCCTCACACATGCTACCTCTGTCCAGCTGCCTGAACTAGGAATCCAGAGATCTAGTCCTCATTCCTCCTTTGCCTTCACCTCCCTTCCATCCCCAATGCTTCATTCCAGCCTTGCCCATCCTCCCTTTCAGTCAAACCCCTTGCCAATTGTTCTCTGTTCTGCTGCCAGAAGAGCTTTTAAAAATAATGCACAATGGGTCCTGGCTGGTGGCTCAGTTGGTTGGAGCATTGTCCTGTACACCAGAAGGATTCTGGTTCTATCCCTGGTCAGGGCTCATATCTAGGTTGTGGGTTTGATCCCCAGTTGGAGCCTGTAAGGGGCGGGGGGGGGGGCAACCGATTGATGTTTCTCTCTCACATCAATGTTTCTCTTTCTCTCTTTTTTTTAAATTAAATCTTTATTGTTCAGATTATTACAGTTGTTCCTCTTTTTGCCCCCCATAGCTTCCCTCCACCTGGTTCCCACCCCACCCTCCGCCCTCACCACCCCCCAATGTCCTCATCCATAGGTGTACCATTTTTTTCCAGTCTCTTCCCGCACCCCGCCCCCCACACCCCTTTTCCCCTGAGAATTGTCAGTCCACTCCCTTTCTATGCCCCTGATTCTATTATATTCACCAGTTTATTCTGTTCATCAGATTATTTATTCACTTGATTTTTAGATTCACTTGTTCATAGATATGTATTTGTTGTTCATAATTTTTATCTTTACCTTTTTCTTCTTCTTCCTCTTAAAGGATACCTTTCAGCATTTCATATAATACTGGTTTGGTGGTGATGAACTCCTTTAGCTTTTTCTTATCTGTGAAACTCTTTATCTGACCTTCAAATCTGAATGATAGCTTTGCTGGGTAAAGTAATCTTGGTTGTAGGTTCTTGGTATTCATCACTTTGAATATTTCTTGCCACTCCCTTCTGGCCTGCATAGTTTCTATTGAGAAATCAGCTGACAATCTTATGGGTACTCCCTTGTAGGTAACTGTTTTTCTCTTGCTGCTTTTAAGATTCTCTCTTTGTCTTTTGCTCTTGGCATTTTAATTATGATGTGCATTGGTGTGGTCCTCTTTGGATTCCTTTTGTTTGGGGTTCTCTGCACTTCCTGGACTTGTAAGTCTATTTCTTTTACCAGGTAGGGGAAGTTTTCTGTCATTATTTCTTCAAATAGGTTTTCAATATCTTGCTCTTTCTCTTCTTCTGGCACCCTCATAATTCGGATGTTGGTACACTTGAAGTTGTCCCAGAGGCTCCTTACACTATCTTGATATTTTTGGATTCTTTTTTCTTTTTGCTTTTCTGGTTGGGTATTTTTTGCTTCTTGGTATTTCAAATGTTTGACTTGGTTCTTGCGATCCTCTAGTCTGCTGTTGGATCTCTGTATAATATTCTTTATTTCTGTCAATGTATGCTTAATTTCTAGTTGGTCCTTTTTCATATTGTCAAGGGTCTCACTAGATTTATTGAGGGTCTCACTAAATTTATCGGCGGTTTCTAGAAAATTCTTGAAAAACCTTATAACCGCAGTTTTGAACTCTATATCCAATAGTTTGCTTTCCTCCATTTCTGTCATCTGTGACCTGTTTCTTTGTCTCCACATTTTTTATGCTTCCCTGTGTTGATAGAGTGGCTATGTGTGCTAGGTGTCCTATAGGGCCCAGCGGCTCAGCCTCCCCAATTACCTGAGGTGGACACTCTTGATGCACCCCTTTGTGGGCTTTGTGCACAGTCTTGTTGTAGTTAAGTCTTGATTGTTGTAGGTATCACTGGGAGGAATTGACTTCCAGGCCAATTGGCTGTGAGAATCAGCTGTGTCTACAGTGGGAGAATTTCTGTGCTGGAGACACCCTTCTGGGGCAAGACTTGCTTCAGTGGGGCTTTGGTACTCACTGAGTCTGCCCCCTGAGTGTGTCCCTTATGGATCTGAGGAGTTGTAATCTGGATGGTCCCACTCTGACCACTGGGTACACTGGCTCTTGGATCTCTAAGGAGGCGCTAATCTAGCCTCTGCCTGAGGCTACCCAGCAGGAGCTATGGAGAGATCAGCAGATTCCTCTTCTTTGTTTGGGGTTTGGAGGTGCCCAGATGAGGCCCAGCTGTGAAGCAATGCAAGCTGCTCTGGGCCCTTGGGCCTTCTTTTGGAAGTTCTGGGTCTCTCTGACCCAGCTGCAGTTTGTTAGGTAATTTTAGATTGCAAAGGGCCAGGCCATTCATATGCAAAAGCCTCTGCACACAGCTGGGGTGGGGTGGGGTCTCAGGGAATCAACAGGGCAGAGCAAACAGCTATAGCTGATCTTCAGCCCTGCCCTAAGAGGCCCCGGGTCTCAGTGTTCTGAGGTAATTGCTGCAAGCACCTCTGAGAGAAAGCCGCCCTCGAGTTCTGCCTGCTGCCAGACAGTCCAGTTTCTCCCTGTATGAGTCTGGGTCCCCAGAGACTCGCCCAGAACTGGAGTTCAGAGCAGTCAGGAGCTTGTGACTCCCTCCGGATTGAAAAAGACAACTGTGTCCTCAGTTGCCAGCCCTTTCCGCATGCGCCTCCGTACCTCTGCACTTTACTTCCGCACCTCCTCTGAGTTTCAGTGTACTTTTCTCTTTCCTTCTAGTTGTAGAATTTCCACTCAGCCAGCCTTCCTGTGGTTCTGGATGATGTCTGTTTTGTCTTTTAATTGTATTTTTGAAGTGGTTGTGCGAGGCAGCAATTTCAGGGGTTTACCTATGCCGTCATCTTGGTTTTGGTCAATGTTTCTCTTTCTTCTTTCCTCTCTAAAATCAATAAAAACATATACTTGGGTCTGGCTTTAAAAAATTATGCACAATGGGAATATTACTCAGATATAAAAAAGGATGACATTCTGATCCATTCTTCAACATGGATGAATCCTGAAAACATATTTAGCGACTGGGCCAGACACAAAAGAACAATTATTACCTGATCTCACTGATAGGAGGTACCCAGACTAGGCAAGTTCATAGAGACAGAAAGCAGGATGGAGGCTTGGGGGAGGAGGGAAGTGGGGACTTAAGTGTTTAATGGGCCCAGAGTTTCTGTTGGGAAGATGAAAAAGTTCTGGAAATAGTGATGATGTTTACAACAGGATGAATGTACTTACTGCCACTGAATTGTACACTTTCATATGGTTAAAATTATGTTTAAAATGATATTGATAATGCAGGTATGATTGACAGGTCCTACTCCTTACAGGGTTCAGTCTAAAACATGCCCAGTGGGGCTCTGGCCGGTTTGGCTCAGTGGATAGAGCGTGGGCCTGCAGACTGAAGGGTCCCAGGTTCGATTCCGGTCAAGGGTATGTGCCTTGGTTGCGGGCACATCCCCAAGGAGGCAGCTGATCGATGTTTCTCTCCCATCGATGTTTCTGACTCTCTGTCCCTCTCCCTTCCTCTCTGTGAAAGATCAATAAAATATATTTTAAAAAAAATAAAATAAAAC
This sequence comes from Myotis myotis, assembly GCF_014108235.1. Classification (NCBI taxonomy): domain Eukaryota; kingdom Metazoa; phylum Chordata; class Mammalia; order Chiroptera; family Vespertilionidae; genus Myotis; species Myotis myotis. Next base: position 50,574,637 of record NW_023416401.1, read on the forward strand.
ATTCCCAGTGGGAAGGAGAGGGGCCCCTCTTCTATTCCTTGGTTTCCCACCAGATAAGAAGTAGTGCTTCTGCTCTCTCCCAGGGCCTCATTGCTCAGTACCCTCGCTGAGGATGGAAGGGGGAGGGAAAGGACCCTGTTTTGCATCCTTCCTCCTCCCCAAACCCCCTCCTGTCCTTTCCCTCTCCCTCCCAGGCCTGTCTGTCCTCCTGGGGGTCAGGTTTTGCTCTCTGCCCCTGTGGCCACCTAGTGACCTGGCCTGTCAGGGACAGCTGCTCTGTTCATTAGGACCAGAAGGTGGAGGAAGTGCCATTTCAGATTTGGGGCCCTGCTGTTCCCTCCAGTATTGCTTTGGAACAAGGCCCGAGGCCATGTTTTACCCTCCACCTGTTTCTTCACCTGCTTCTTCCCTGGACTCGGATTGTGGAAGGAAGGAGGACTGTCTGCTTCATTGGTTGATGAGTCAGAATGGCTCCAACCCCACTGCCTTGCGTGGCATGCAGACTGGCCTTCTCTTTCCTACCTCACCCATCGTACCAGGAACAGCGAGGTACTGTTCCGGGTGCTGCACATATGTTAATGCACTTTACTCTGAACAGCCTATGAGGCAGGTGCTTTTGCTATCACTCGAATGATATTTGAGTCACTTGCTGGAGATTCCAGGCTCTGGTCCCCACTCCTACTCACACTCACTCACTCTGCCTCGTCTAGGCCTCTGTGCTTTTGCACATGCGTGTCTTCAGTTATTGGCATGACTGTCGTTGCAGGGGAAGGGCCCCATCATTTTCTTAGATTCCCCCAAACCTAGAATAGTGTCTTGTACTCAATACATATTTGAATGAATGCATTCATAGTGGGATTTGTTATACTAGTGTTTTCTCTGGGAAATATGAAGGTGAAGTTGAATACCTTATTTCTGAAATCACAGTCCTAGGCCATGCAACAGTATGCTCTGAATATTACCATTTCCCCCTAAACCAAAACCCATAGGTAGTGTTTTAAATACACAAACAAATTTAAAGATGGAAAGTAGATGGGTGGAGGGATCAATCGGGGTAGGCAGAATGGACCAATGAGGCACTAGGGGACCTTTTGTGGTGATGGAAATGGCTTGATCAGCATGGTGGTTGCACAGCTATGTACATTTGTCAAAACTCATTGAACTGTGCGTTTAAAATACATGCACTATATTGTTGATGAATTTTATCTCAAAGTTGACTTAAATAGAAGCAAGAGGGGAAATCTTTGGGATTTATTATTTGTTTAGAAAGACGGATTAATGACTGGTGGCATTTGTTTGCAGCACTGTTCAATATTTTTGTCCTCTTTTTCTTTACCTCTTACCTTGCCTAAATGGAAAATCAACCCTCATTGAGTTACTGCAGCTGGGAGGGAGAAAAAACTGAAGTAATGAGCAGACTGACAGCTGACTCCCCACAGCGTGTAATTTCAGTACCAATGCCTGTAGGAAATCTTTGTAACTTCAGTTGGAGGCTCAGCTCCTGCGATGAATCATGGATATTGAGGGGAGGGAGGGAGATTGCAGCAATAAACACTCTGCTCAAAGAGAACGATCTTATGAATGGCTTTTGAATAGACTTATTTAAGGAAATATCTGTAAAACCCACCAGGTTTTTAATGTACCATTCTTTTCAAGTGTTTAATATAGAATGTTCTCTGGGTAATTTGAAGAAGTCGTAAGAAAAAAAATGTTCAGAGGTACTTTAAAGGGATGCTCCCTGTGTGGGGGGAATTTACCCAGTGTCCCTTCTGGGTGAAGGTGAGCCACCAGAAGGTGCTGGCTGCCTTGGAGAGTGGAGATTAACCTGCCAAATCTAAATTTGTCCAGCTGCTTTGTGGCCTGCCATAACTATGCACATGGACGCAGGAGTGGTATCCAAAGTTCAGAGGATCATCAGGTTTCTGAAGTTCCATCCAACGGAGGGTTGCCTTTAATCTGGGGCTGTCATAATGAATTCTAGAGTCAGTGTTCATTGAAGAAATAGATCTATATTTCTTTTCCTTTATTTTCTTTTTGTTAATCCTCATTCAAATATATTTTTTCATTGATTTTTAGAGAGAGTGGAAGGGAGAGGGAGAGATAGAGAGAGGAAAACATCAATGTGAGAACTATACATCGATTGATTGCCTCCCGAATGTGCCCCAACCAGGGCCAGGGATGGAGCCTGTAACCAAGGTATGTGCCTTTAACCAGAAATGAACCTGGGACCCTTCAGTCTGCAGGCCAACACTCTATCCACTGAGCCAAACCAGCTAGGGCTAGATTTGTATTTCTAAGTGTGAAGGAAAGTTTGCAACTCTGTCTATATTTCTTACAAATGGTCTTAGTACTTGCTGTTGGTGGGACCGGCAAATGATGGCATGTTAATGTGCTTCGCTCAGCTCTTTTTGCTCCAGTTATCTGGAAGTGGTCACCGGAAAAGACATTGCATCTGTAAAGCTGATATTTCCTATCATTTCCTCTAAATAACTATGAAAATGTTTTGCATTCTGTAGCTTGACAGGAAATTCAGGTGAGATGATTCATGTTAGAGCAATACGTTAATTGGAGGATTTGTGTCTCCAGAGTAATATACTGAATTTAGGGGATTAAAGGCAGGGCTGATGAGAAATTACATAGTTCTGGGATCAGCAAATGATGGCCTGTTGGCCAAATCCAGCTGCGGCCTGTTTTTGTAAACAGTTTTATTGGAATGTAGCCCTGCCTGATCTTTGACATGTTGTCTGTTATCTAGGACTGCTTGCACAGTTTGATGGCAAAGAGTATCTGCGAAGCCTAAGAGCCTAAAATTCTTATTGCTTGCCCCTTTACAGAAAAGTTGTGGATCCCTGACATAGGTAAAATGTAACAGGAAAACATTTAAAAGCAAATTGCCTTAAGGTTTCAGTTTGCACTAGAATCTGTGGTGGGGACTGCACATGTGTGGTTTGTATTATGAAAATTCAATATTTACATTGGTAGTTTGGGCCTTCGGAGAGCAGGGCAGGGCCAGGGAGAATAGCAGCAGAGAGAGTCCTGCTCCCCAAGGAGCTGGCCTACTGGGAGAGTCTCATAACTTCAGGCTCCCAAACCCTTCCAGCCAACAATGACTTCATGTGTAGCCTCCCCGTTGGGCTATCTTAAGACTGCCTTGAGCTACCATCTTGAGGCTTAGGGCCCCATTGCTGCCCAGGTTGGTGCCGTTATAGGTCAGATGTGATGCTTAATCAAATAAAGAAAATGTGGGTGTCCTTTCTTGCTCTCCAGTGTCTCTGCAGTGGAAGTAACAATGAGCTCCTTGGGTTCCAATACCCTTTCTGGCTCTAACAGGTAATGACTATGCTTTGCTTAGTGGTTCTAAGCCCTTTGCAGGGTCAATTGAAAATATTTGGTCACCTGATGAAGAGTCTCCCTCAGTGCTCTGTCTGCCTTTCCTCCTTCCCGATGGTTCTCTTTGCATGATCTTCCTTCAGGTTGCACATCCAGGCTCCTTGTGGTCAGATATTTGTTTGCCATCATGTCCCTGGTGCCTTGAGCAATGCTCGGCACATGGTGGGGTCCCAGTAGATATTGGTTTTCCTCCCACATCGTATTTTGCCCTAGTAGATGCCCAACCATTGGGAAGACGTAGCATTTTTATTTGTTTTCTATTTTTTTTTTTTTTTTGGCTTTACTTCTGTGCCTGACTCGTCAGTTCCTTCAGCTCTGCTCAGAATTCGAAGAGTTGGGGCAATTGATCATTTTCCCTTTGTTCTGCCTGTTGGTCTGTCTGATGGTATCTTTTATCATCCCTTCTCTTCAGGGAGCCAGGGGATCCCCTGACAGTCTTTTATATCTCTTCCCTGCTTTCATGACTGTCCACAACTTTTTATTCGCTGTCACTGGGTGACCGGAGCAAGTGAAGGTGAAGCAGTGTGCCTGATTAATGCCCATGTTAACCTTGGCCTCCGTAGAAGCTGGGCAGCCACACAGGCTTCTTTTCAAGGGAGAGTTGGAACCACCTTCACCTAGTAGCAAGTTTAGGTAATAGACATATCTTACTTGATCTGAGAAGGTTGTTGATTAGATATAAAATAGTTATTCTTTTGATTGTTGCTACCATCAAAGTTGTGGCTGTTTTTGTTAGGGTGTTAGTGCTAATTAGACTCATTCATTAAACGAAAAGCATAAGGAAGAAGCTTCTAGAGTAAGTTGCCTCCCATTTATTTAGATGCTCAGTAGCTCATGTCAATATGCATTTTGAGATCATTAACAGAGATTACTTATAAATTATCTGTCAGGCATAATTAGTATAGAATAATCAGCCTGACAGCTCTTGTCTTGCTGTCAGAAACCCAGGAGTGTGTTTAGCAGTTACTTAGGTCATAGATTATTTTTACTAGATGATACTCTAGGGATCACCTAGTCCAGTGCCCTCACAGATGAGGACACGGTGGTGCACAGAGAGGTGATTTGTTTAAGGTAACCTATACACCTAAAGGTGGAAATAGAGCTAAAATCCTCACCTCCTGTTCCCTAATAGTAATAATTACCTGATAGATATTAAAACAAACCAACAAAAAACCAGTGGTTATCTTCACTCATAACAATACTGAAATTTATCTTTAATTCCTTAAAATGTCTTCATTCCAATATTCTTTGATTTGTAAATACACATCACTATACTGTGGATGACTCATTCATTCATCCTTTTTCCTGACTTGACTCAATGAAATACTCCTGAGTAAATACATTTCTGGAGACTGGTTTTGTTTAAGCTGCCTGGTTAGCTGTATTTTTGCAGCAGCAGAATCAGCACATGCAGATAGGCAGGTATGGCACCTACGCTGTGGTCAGGCCCATCAGGCCAGTGGATGTCCCACTTGGCCAATCCTTTAGTAGCAAGTCCCCCTGACTTTGGCATCCTGACCCATCTGCTGCTCTCTGTCTGTTTCACCATTGATCTCTCTGTCCCACTTGGGCCAGTCTGCCTCCAGCACTGTCACCATTCCCTATGGTCATTCAAGATTTTTAGGACAATTTTCACTTTCTGGATTCTCTGCACCATCAAATACAGCCAGCCAGGATGCTCATAGGAGAAAACAGTGCAAATATTAGAGACTGGCCAAAGGAATTCGCATTTGAGATGTGTCAGAATTTGCTGCCTTCCCCATTAACACAAAGACAGTAGTTACACCAATTGTGCTCTAAATGGATTAGGCAGTTGTGCCCTGAACGGATTGCTCTGTGCTACCAGAGGACCAAAAGTCAGTGACATCTATCCTACCAAGCCATGCCCTTTCTTGCCACTAACCCAAGTGTTTACTAACGTCTAATATAACTAAGTGGTCTCGCCAGCTGAAATACCAAGTTAAATGGAATTGTAATTATTTTGTCTAATCCCATTTCAAATATTTACATTTTCTCGAAGAATGAAGGAAATGGCCTGCATCAGAAAGACATGCTGTTTCAACAGTATAAGAAAAATAGTAGAGTGTCTAGTTTCGTATCTGACTGATATTTTTCTCAACACAACCATTGAATTTAAGGTCCTCATTTAGATAATCAAATGGAACAATTCAAGGTCAGACAGGCATAGTCAATATCAGTTCTTGCAACAGTTCTGAGGCTCCATAATTAATGCCATGTTGCAAACCTAAATCAGGATGTATGAAGAGTCTTTGAAAGAATATAATAGTGAAAGATTATAAGAGTAGAACTCTCTGGATTATTTATTTCATTGGCTTCCCCCTCCCCCCCGCCCCCCTCCACGCCTGGACTTCTAAAAGCAATAGAGTTTATAAAAATTCAGTGTTGGAGACCTTTGTGATTTTACCAGTCACTCAAGTCATATTCACACCTTTTATAAAGATGCTTAAAATTACAGAGTTTGTTGTTGTTGTTGTTTTTTAAAGAAGAAATTTTAGCCCTGGCTGATGTGGCTCAGTTAGTTGGGTGTCATCCTGTGCACCAAAAGGTTGCTGGCTTATTCCTGGTCGGGGCACATACCCAGGTTATGAACTCAGTTCCTGGATGTAGCTGATCTGTGTTTCATTCTCACATTCATGTTTCTATCTAAAAATCAATTAAAAATATTTAAAAGAATTTTTATTTTGTGAAAATATGTAATGTTATAAAGTGCCAGATATCTATTGCCCCAAACAGTAGCAGCAATACAGACATTTTGATAGTTTTCCCCCCAAATCACTCCTCCCCCATGTAAATACATCTCCATTCGTTTTTTAAAGTATTTTAAAACCAAGGCATGTATTAATATTGAGTTCAATGATTAGTCCAAGCCTGTTATCTGCATATGGTACAATTGATAATTATAGATGAAACTAAGTACTGTTTTATGAAGCTGTAAGTTCTATCCTGTAAGCCATAATTATTTTGAGAATGCCCTCCCTTTTGGTGGTCTGTTTTTCTCTTTGCTCTTTACTTTAGGATCTTTCAAAACAAATTGTGGTGACATTTAAAAATTGTTCCAATATATTTCAGTGTATATTTGTTCTTATACATTCTAGCAAAGTATCCTTTCCTTTTAAATTTAATGAGTATTTGGGCATCCCATCTTGCCAAACACAGGCTTCTAAAGCGGTCACTGGTGTGTGCTTGTGTCTTTGACTATGAACTTGGAGTTTTCTTTTCTAGCTAATGTGGCCCTTGTTTCCATTCTCTTTCTTCTATATTGACTCACATCTTTTGAGTTTATGATGAAAGGGAGGAAGAATGAGTCATCATTAGCTTCGGTCCATAGTCTCATAATGTTCTTCTCTTTACCTAACTAATCATCATCATTACTGGTTATGCTCCAGAAAGTAAACTGGGATGCAGTACCAACTGGCTTAATAGAGATCAAATCCGTGAATAATCAGAGAGGCTGCTGTCAAAGTGGCTTGAGTGGTTGAGCATGGAGCTGTGTCACCATTCTGCTTTTGTGTTCAGCCTGTATGGTAAGGGTTAGAGCTTACTTGGATGGAGTTGGAAATTTGAGTAGTATAATCTAATTTGAAGGAAGCTTAACAGCAATTAAGTGAGCATTACTCGAAACATAAATTCATGAGTAAAATTGCATGTTGGTTTTGTTGGGGGTGGAAAAAGGTGTGGCAGGTCTTGGGGCAGGGCCAAGGGGAACGCTCATTCCTCCCAATCTGTTTGAAAGGGCAGTTCTTTGAGAGCCCGAAGTGCCTCTGGGCAGGTCACACACAGCGTAGCAGGGACAGTCGGGACTGGCGCTGAGTCCTTCACTGCCTGGCAGTATGTGGACTCTGAACTCACTTGACCTTCAGCCACAACTCCATCCTCCTTGCTTGGCCAGTGAGGAAGTGGCCCCATCAAAGTACATGCCCTTGACATATGCCTGGCTATGCTCATCTCTTCCCTCCCTGTAGGACCTGCTGTCCCTGCCTGCGCCTGTGGGAGGGTGCTTGCAGGTTTTGTGAGAACTTTGTTTCTTTAACAGGTATCTGTATCACAAACCTCAATATTAGAGCTAAAACTAGAAAACCCTTAGAGATGGGATCTTTCAGTTACTCGTTAAGAAAAAAAATCCCCTAGTCAGTGTCACACTTGCTATATAAAAATAATCCTGTGGTTGCTCACCTCCTTTCCTTTGCTTGGGCTGATTCTGACCTGAAAAGGACCTGGCCTCTGATTTTACATGTCCAAATCCTCTCCATAATCCACACTAGTCCCTGAGCCATCCTGATTCCCCCAGGTCCTGTAGGTCACACATCACTTTGTGTTTATAACTGCTGAGTCCTTTTAGGCTGGGAGCTTCCTATGGGCAGTGACAAGGTCTTAGCTACAAGGAACAAAAACAAATACCATCATGCTTGAAACATGGTAGATATTCAATGAAAATTTGAATGAATAAATGAAAGGAAGAGAAAAATATATACAGTCATTCTTACCTAACTTTAAATTGCTTAAGTGTTGGATTTGGGGCTGATTCTTCTTCATATCCTACAGTAGCTGGATTTGTGCATGATAGATACTCTCTTTTTTATTTTTTTCAGCTTTATTGTGACAAATTGATTGACATACAACTCTAAGATATTTAAAGTGTACAGTGTGGTGATTTGGTAAATGCATACATTGTGAAAGGATTCCCCCCATCTAGCTGATTAACATATATGTCACCTAACATGTTTATATTCTTTGTTTTTCCTTTTGGTGAGAACATTAAAGTTCTACTTTTAGTGAATTTTAATTATTCAATAAATATTTCTTGAATCAGTGGATGGATAAATAGTTTATTATGATATGAACTTTCTGAATGCTATATTGCTATATTTTACTTTTAATAATGTAATGTAGGGGCTTTTACTACAGCTAAAATATTTTTAAAATATATTGCTGTCTTGATTGTCACTGGTAATTTTTTTTTTAATCCTCACCTGAGGAAACATTTTTACTGATTTTGAGAGAGAGAGAGAGAGAGAGAGAGAGAGAGAGAGAGAGAGAGAGAGAAAGAGAGAGAGAGATTGCCTTCCATACATGCCCCGACCAGGGATCGAACCCACCACAGTTTGGTGTACAGGATGATGCTCTAACCAACTGAGCCACCCAGCCAGGGCATCACTGTTAATTTTTATCAGTGATTATTTTTTACTTTAAACTTTTCTTAATTTTGACTTTAACATGTGGCATCTTGTGCATTCTTAATTTCACAGAGGAAGTTAGAAAAAGAAGGTTCGCCCTAGCTGGTTTGGCTCAGTGGATAGAGCGTCGGCCTGCGGACTGAAAGGTCCCAGGTTCGATTCCAGTCAAGGGCACATGCCTGGGTTGCAGGCTCGATCCCCAGTAGGGGATGTGCAGGAGGCAGCTGATCAATGATTCTCTTTCATCATTGATATTTCTCTCTCTCTCTTCCTCTCCCTTCTTCTCTAAAATCAATAAAAATATATTTTAAAAAAAGAAAAGAAAAAGAAGGTTCGCTTTTTAAGAAAAACATGAAAGAGCTTTTCTATGTCGTTAGCTCCTGCCTCTCTGTGTGTGGGTGGGCTTCCAGGACTAGCAATTATTTCTACAGTAGTGGTTGAGTAGTTCGTTTCAGAATCATGGCTCCATCCAGAGACACATTTGAATGCTTTCAGTAGGAAATGGAGTTGGGCAGCCTTTATCGCCACCGCTGGAGCACTAAGGGGTTCCTCCAGCCCCAATTAAGTGGTACCCAGTTACTCTGCTTCTGGTGCACACCAAGAGGCTAACACTGTGCTCCTGTTTTTATGGCGAAGGCTGCCTGCCAGTCTTCTGACAACCTTTCACTATATAACATTTGATTAGGATCAGTTCATTAATAGTCTTTGCTTGTGGTCATCTTACTTGGTACAAGCCTACGTAGGAGCGAAATGAATAGAACTGCCTGAAAAATATTCATGGTCCTGTGTGCCTTTGTGACCCCGGCTGCCTGAAGGTTCATTGCTGCTGGTGGTTTTGGTTGTGGTGTCTTGTACTTTGTGTCTTGTTTTGTTTTTGTCTCTTTTGAAACCAATTGACAAGAATTACCTTGGTTCAAAGGACTTGGTGGAAATGATAACAGATGCCTGTGTGTGTGTGTGTTCTTGGCATCATTCCAATGACCTATGAGAGAGGAACAGGCCTAACCCATATAAAGGGGCAACTTGGTTACACAAAGTACTTAGGTTGTAAAGTTGCCTGCATTTGGCAGTGAGTACCTACAAGAGGAGGAGAGTCAGTGAAAGAAGGTCAGAAGATTGAAGGAAAGAAATTTACTTTCAGAAAATTCTGCAAACTAATTGGAAGCAAGAGAGTTTCTCTGATGTATTAGAAGAATAATCCAGGTCCACTGAAATATACAAAACAAACAGTCGCCCCCTTTTATGAAATATGGGGGCACTGTGTACCCATCTATCCCAGAGGCATCTGTGCCGTTAGAAATGAGCAAAGTATGTGCCATGACAAGCCGTCTGTGATAAGCCATTCACCGGCCACTGGACATTACAGGAATCCTACGGTCTCACAGGTGGGGCAGTTTTAAGCGTTTGGCCTAGTGTCAAGACTTTTGAGCAGTGGTGTAAATCCATCAGATATGCTGCGTCTCAGCTTGTTTGAAGTAACTAACTTTGTCTGCATTTTTTTGTCTCCTTCAGAAATGAACACACCTGAGCATGCTTGATGCCTGTGAGCTCCCCCATCACCTCACGACGTTGGGAAGCCTCAGAGAAGGCAGGTGCTGGAGCAGTGGCCTCTGAGGGCAAGCTTCTTCCCTGTGGCCTTGACCTTCCTGTACCCAGTGCACGATGGAGACGCTCTCCCAAGATTCCTTGCTGGAATGTCAGATCTGTTTCAATTATTACAGTCCCCGGCGAAGGCCCAAGTTGCTGGATTGCAAACACACCTGCTGCTCGGTGTGCCTTCAGCAGATGAGGACGAGCCAGAAGGACGTGAGGTGCCCGTGGTGCCGAGGCATCACCAAGCTGCCTCCGGGCTTCTCCGTGTCACAGCTCCCCGACGACCCCGAGGTCCTCGCCGTTATCGCCATCCCGCACGCCTCCGAGCACACCCCGGTCTTCATCAAACTTCCCAGCAATGGGTGCTACATGCTGCCCCTTCCCATCTCCAAGGAGCGCGCGCTGCTGCCCGGAAACATGGGCTGCCGCCTGCTGCCCGGGAGCCAGCAGAAGCCAGTCACTGTGGTGACCATCCCTGCGGAGCAGCAGCCTCTGCAAGGCGGGGCTCCCCCAGAGGCAGCGGAGGAGGAGCCAGACCGGCGGGGCGTGGTGAAAAGCTCCACTTGGTCGGGGGTGTGCACTGTGATCTTGGTGGCCTGCGTCCTGGTCTTCCTGCTGGGCATCGTGCTTCACAACATGTCTTGCATTTCCAAGCGCTTCACTGTGATATCCTGTGGCTGAAGCAGGCTGCGGGGGCGTGACTGGTGGGTGCCAACTCTGGGTGGAGCAGGCGTTGATGATGGGACTTGGGTGAGAAGATGGGGGCGACGCTGATCATTTGGTGCCAAGCGCTGGCCTCCGGGCTGCCAGTTGATTAACCCAAGACAGACACGGAGGGGCAGAATGTGAGGTCTCAACAAAGATGCCAGACGGGTCGCTCTGAGCATTGATGGCGCAGCTTCGAAGACGATTGCATGCATCCTCATAGTCATTTATAAAATGGACTGTAACTTACGATTTTCCAAAGTCACGTGATGAGATAGACATATTCTACTTAGATGTTGACCTGTGCAAGTGCATATGATGTGATCTTCTCTACATGTGGTAGATTAAAACCAAGATGCTATGTGTACAAGTAGAATCCAACCTGAGAATGAATCCATGACCAATTCAGTGACGACACGCAGTGCTGTTTTCTTTTCTTTTACAACCGAAATCCAGTCTTCACTTAGTTGCTAAGGCTTTTTATACTTTTTGAATGGCGCCCGAATTAAACTAAGTTAAGCGGACCGTCGTTTTTTGAAGAAACTATTTGAACAAGTGTTTCCAATGTATTGTGTTTTGTTTGTCGTGTCCCTTCATTTTTCTTCCCTTGTAATTAGAGCTCGATATGTGTTTATTAAATGGAAAGCTCAACAGGGGAGCAATAAACTGAGTAATGATGAGAAATGTCTAATCCCACAGGAAAACTATATGCCAATTTTTCTCAAGCCATCTCACAAAATAAGAATTTTAAATGTAAATATTGTGTATTTATATGAGTGTGTGTAATTCGGTTTACTTCGGGTTTTGAATCTTTTCAGAAGAATCTTGGTAGTAAGACTCAGTAGGCATGAATGAGTGCAGGGTCTGAAACGGTGCCACCTACCTCCTGGGCACTGGGACCCACTCAGTGAGGAGTCACACACTCGTCACTTCCAACACCTGCTCTTCTTTTGTGCAGTCGAGTTGTGAGGCACAAATGGAGAGTAACAGAACCTTCTGTCTTTTCTCCCAGTTTGGGAATATTGTAATAGTGTTGTTAACCGATGATAAACCTGGACTGGCATTTTAATAGACAGTCCACAGTTATTTTTTGAAAGAGATTATTGTTCCATGAGAGTTGAACCATTCCGAATTCCAGTTTTCTTTTGTTGTATAAGTAAGAATATCCCGTATATCTGGAAATGTGTTTTTATTGAGAAAAGTGGTGAGGTAAACCTAGAACTCACATTCTCAATTTAAATGGACCAGTTCATCCTAAATTCTTAAGTGGGTAATGGTCTGTAGATGCTCACAAAGAAAGATTTGCTAGATGAAATGACGAATTCCTATACTGTGTGTGTGTGTGTGTGTGTGTGTGTGTGTGTAAATAGCTGTGAGCTTTACAGTCCTAATTTCCTTTATGACATTCCTGAAGCAAGTGGTATGTGACAAGGACTCCTCTCATAAATATCTATGTTTATGTTCCATTGAATCCATGAAAATAGGGGAGAGGAAGATAAGCAGTGACTGGCTCCAAAAAGCAAAGCTGGAAATAACCCTCTAAGATGGAGACAATTTAATTTACTTCTATGCTAGCTATGACCTTCAAGCAGCACAAAATATGCACATTAAAGTGATGGAAATTAGGAGAGATAAAATGACAATATAATGACTAGAATCCAGAGCCAACACTGTTCATTGGTGTGAGGATTCAATTAAAAAAAATATGAACTCGGGCTTTTCAAATCTTTCAAATTTTTCATAAGACCTTTAGGAAATGTATTTGAAAGCTCAAACTAGATATTAGGTTAAAATGCCATTTTACTGTGTAAGCTATTGGGCATTATACAAAAATCTAGGATTTATTTGGTATGAATAATTTAGGTATCATATTAGCTGGATGCTATCCTCTGTTATGTAACATAATATACTGTTGGGTTAGTGTCAATTTCTCCAACTGAACCAGGCTGCTGTAATGCACATCTGACCCAATTTCTGCTCCTTTTGGGGGGAAAAAATAACACCAAAAACACAGAAATGTTGCATTGAGAACACTACATTTCAAATGGACTTTACCCTTGCAATTTTAAGCCATGCCATATTCCAAATAATTTTGTAAATGATATCTACATATGTTTATGTACAGTAAGAAATGACCGGCCATGTACTGTAGTATTTGATAGACTTCTATGTGTTAAGTAGGTTATATACAGACACTAAAGTATGTGATAGTACAGCGCCCCGTGTTTCTTAGTGTAAAAATATTGAGTCAAGTTACCATTCACGTAACTTTTATTTAAAAACAATCCGATGCTAGAGCTGCAATTAAGCAGTGCGAAGTTAATCAGCTCCGTGATAGAACCTTGACTTTACAACCTAGGTTAACAATAACAACCAAAAGCAGAATTTTCTATGTGAGTCTTACTGACATAAAAAACAGTTTGAATGAATTCTGCCTACAGTTACTTGTGCACCTGTTTGTTAGGGTGTACGTGTGTGTGTGTGTGTGTGTGTGTGTGTGTGTGTGTGTGTGTGATGTCTTAGCCTGCCAGACAGAATTTTTATGGACTTGATGTTTTAATGGTATTTGGCATCCCATTGCTCTGGCCTCTTCTGGCATTAACCCATGACACTAACAACTCGTCGACCCCATGTGACCAAAGTCCAGTGGCACAATCGGCCAGCATTGACAGTTGCATATCAATGAAAAAGTCACAACTGAAAGCACAGAAAGTTAGAGTTGAAAGCAACCTCCAGTGGCTTCATTTGTAGGTGAGTCCATTGAGGCCCACAGACTGATAGAGCTGCTTGAAATTCTGCAGCAAAAGGGAGACAAGAAATTCATACTTCTTCCTAGGCCTGTCATGGGCTCTGCATGATCTTCAGGGTGGATGAATACCCTTTACTAACTCAACTCTTGCTTTAAAGTGTGTTTGTGTGTGTGTGTATGTGTGTCTATGTGTGTGTGTGTGTGTGTAGCTTTCTATACTGGTATTCATTTTAGTTAGCATCTACCTCTCTGGGAAATGAAAGAAAGGTTGATTTAGAGGATGAGTTACAGAAGTTTAAAAGAAACCATGTCATTTGAATTTTTAAAATTGCAAGCCATTGGTTTCCCTCCATCCTTCCCTTCTGTGTAAAGGACGAGTGTTGTGTAAATAGTAAACTATAAGAAGCATGAATTTTCACCTTTATTAATGATCTTGACCTAAGCAAGAGAATGCTTAATATGTTAAGTAGAGCCAAGTAGGCTATCAAAAAGCATTGTCTTTGGAACATTTTTTTGTACAATAACCTGGGGCATAAGTTGTGATGAAAAGGCAAATCATTTCTTAGTTCCAGTCATACTTTATGATCAGAAAGCTTTAAGGTATTTTCTTTAAACATATAATTAAATTTAATCTTGCTCACGACTGAATAGTGGATCCCTTGAAGGTTAAACCATTGAGGATGCAGCCCTTGGGATCTTCTAGGTTGGCACTGCTCAGTAGAACTTTCTGTGATGATGGAAATATTATGTAGCCTATGCAGTCCGATACAGTAGTCGCTAGCCACATTGGCTATAGGCAGTTGAAATGGGGTTAGTTTCCTGAGTTACTGGATTTTGTGTTTTAGTATTTAATTTTAAGTTATTTAAGTTTAGTAGCTCATGTGGTTAGTGGCTAACACATTGGATAGCACAATTCTGGATGGTTGTACAATGATATCTAGCATCAAAGTGTTAGGAGTAACAGAGTAAGGCTAAGACAGTTCGTGGTTTAGTAGTAACATGCAGTTGACTAAAAACAAACCATTCTGGATTTAAAAAGTATATGATCGCAAGTATGATAGTAAAAATTCATTGATTGCCCTTTGGGGTTATTAGATACTTTGGGTCAGAGCACGATCAGTGAAGCTGAGAGTGCTTTATGAAGCCCCTTTTCTGGGATCATTTGCTGCATGTGAATTTATTGTCCAAAAATAGTAGTTGCACAGTAGCTGTAAAACATTCGACTTTCGACTTGCAAGTTTTGCATGACCTGTAACTGTGAAAATGTGTTTAGGGTCTTATGGCCAAAAAGTAAATGTTACTGTGGGGGAAAAAAAAGCCTAATGAAATCTCTCTTCACTTCCAGCATCTTACACAGACTTCACTGCTACATTAGTAAGGTGTGAGGTGTAAGAGCAAGCATGTTTCACAGTGTTCATAAAGAGTGTTTTTGTTTGCCCTTGAAGTCTTCCAGTTTGTTATTGTATGTGGTGTGGGCATATGTGGGCATCATTTTTCATTTGCCAGACTAAAACATAGGTACTATTTTTAGAGTCAGATTTGACATTGTTTTAGTCTTGCATTTTATTTTCATTATCATGGAAAGAATAGAAGATTTGCAGCCTGGCACAAAGACACTTTTTTTTTTTTAACATTAAAAACATTACCCGTGGAAGTTACTAAAATTGCTTTTTAAGTGAGTAAGTGGAAGCAGAAAATTCAATTTGATATATATATATTCATATTCATAGAAAGATCAGATGCTTCCTGATAGTACAGTATTCCACTCTAGATTTTTATTTTAAAAGTTCCCATTGCTTTATTTGAAAACCCATGCTGTGTCAAAATTGGTTAGTCTGTTTTTAATTGTTTTTAGAATATAATGTAAACCAAATGCATTTGCTTCTAATTAGCAGAATTGAATCGGGACCCCCTTGACTGCCCCTCCTCCCCCCGAAAGAACTCATCAATGGGCATTGACCATTCTTTTTTAGCTTGTTTATGAAAATTACTAAAAATTATTTTTTGCCAAAATGATAGGTTTTTGTTAGACTTACAAGGAAGTTAGAGGTGCAGAAGTTGTTGGAGGAGTGATATGCAAAAGATTTGAATTTCTTCTCTGAGAAAAATGCTGCTGCTAATCCGTCAGCATTTTGTTTCCACACAAGACGAGTCATCAGTCAATTGCTCTGTCATCCTTGACCTAGAAGAAAGGAGCTGTTCCTTACCATTTCCATCATTCTCAGTAAAATATCACCCACAGAATAATCCTTACCAAAACAGACTCCAAAGAAGAGTGAGATAGTCAAGATAATTCGGTAACTGTTTTGAAAATAGTAGTCTACTTCAAAAGTGATGATTAGTTGCTGAATTTTGTTCAACATGAAACACTTCTTAAAAATAAGTGGATATTTAAGCCATTGATTTTTCTGACAATTGATTCACATATAAATATAGATATATATGTAGATACACAATTTAACAGTAATACGAGTTAAAAATCAAGTAAAAATGTTGTTTGTCATGTTTCCAATTTGTGGGTTATACAATGTTGAATTTAGATGTCAATATTTTAATAAATTGTATTGACTGCATACGTTATGTCAAACTCTCCACTATTGTGAATGTCTATATAATCAAAATCTTGAGACTTTTCAAATCTAGGAAGGGGTGGTTTCTGCATACATTTTATTGGAAATTTGAAGACCATAAGCAGGTGGGGAATTTAATTTCTGTCTTCCAAAAATACTTCTTGTTTGGTTTTGCTCAAGTGGTCTTGGGTAGAGCACCGTTTTTCCTGAACTCTTAGAATGTGGCTCTGATTTTTCTGCACAGGTTTCCTTGCCCAGTTGAGCCAATGACCTTTATTTATTTTTTTATTTTTTCAGGATTCACTGCCTGGGATATCCCACTATGTATATCTCACTTATGGTGTAGTGGTGCTTGAAAACACTCATCTCATTAGCTAGACTTTATTATTCTAGTCTAAGGTTTTTGATACTATTCATATTATGATCTTTTTAGGGACAATCAGTAATATTTGTGGTAAAGTACTGAGGGCTCTCTTGAAGTTTGCAACAGTATGTATTATATTTGTTTTCTGGGAGTGTTTTCTATAGCTGTTCCTGTTCTACAGCACCACTCTGAACTCATCACTGTGGGATGTAGGGCTAGCAGCCCACGTGAAAGTCTCTATGACCTCCCTGGGGTGTGAGCTATTGAGCTGTTCTAACAAGAGTTTCCCAAAGGTATGCTCAATTTTTAATTTGCTTTTTGAGAATCCAAAAGTGGAAGGTTTGATATGATGGTGGTGGAGGAGCCTAAACTGTAAGAGAAAGGAAATAGATGAGACAAATGCCCCTTAAAGGGGAAGGAGTTAACATGTCATCTCTGTTTAAATAGTGGGAGGGTGCATTAGCTGGTATTTTACACTTGCTTCAGATAATTCCTATTCAGGTTTTCCTAGCTGAGGGATAACCCAACTATGAAGTAGTTCCTGTGTGGGAGAGATGTAGATGTGGCCTTGGGTATAGAGCAAAAGGTGGACAGATCTGTTTAGCACAGTGGTCGGCAAACTGCAGCCCCTTGAGTGTGGCTCATCCACAAAATGCCACGTGCGGGCGCGCACGTACAGTGCGATTGAAACTTTGTGGCCACACTCAAGGGGCCAAAGAACCTCATGTGGCTCACGAGCCGCAGTTTGCCGACCACTGGTCTAGCATAAAAGGGAAGGAAATCTGTAGTGGGATTGTAGCTCCAAAACAAATTGTATAGGAGCTGGAGGTTAGTCGCGGTGGATTTCAGCTGGAAGAAACTCACCAATTGGAAATAATGGCCAAGCACAATTGGTCATTCCATTGTGATCTCCCAAATTCAATTCAGGATGTTTAAATTGAATACAGGGATTGTCAGCATACTGGGCAACTTCAGAGCCTGCTCTAGAGTTGGTTGCTGAGTCATAGACAAACTCTAATCACATCTTAGCCATGGAATGCAATGACTGTACCTATGGATGTATCCTGACTTGAATAGGTTAATACTATTGGAAAGACTCTTTTGAGAATATTTGGTTTCTATCTGGTTGTTGTCATTTATTATATTTTTTCTTCCACCACTTGTTCCTGTTTGCCCCACTTGACAGTTGCAGGTGGGAGGCTGGCTTCAGCAATGGGTGGTTGTGAGCTCCCAACATAAGCCATGCAGCTGCTCCACGGGGTTCCTGCCATTACGGCTCCACTGGTGGGTTCCCAGGATAACTAATACTCCAGTCAAATGGCTAGATTAATGCTTCGTAGAGGCTGTTCACTCAAGTCCTTGACATGTTTCATTTAAAATTATGTGGATTATTTTAGGAGCTTTTCTTTTAAAGGGCTGAATCGCCCTACAGATAAATGAGCTGCTGGGCTGTGTAGAAAATATTGTCCAAATGTTGCCAAATATTGACTTCATAAGGGGGCTATCAAGCTGCTGTTTATAAGTCTGAATGTCTTGGAAGCATTCTTGCTTGCTCTCTCTGTTGTAGATGGTGTCTTAGCAAGTCCTGCGTTTTTCCAATGAACCCAATTTTAATATATGGTATTTTTGTATGCCAAACTGGTGTCTTGTCCTTTGTATATGTGGTAATGTTGATTTTATGACTACTGTTAAAACACATTTGCTATGATTAAAATTCATAAAATGATTTCAAATAGACTCATGTGTTGGTTTTTCTCCCCTGCCCCTCACAGAGATTTAAAAATATGGCTGGAATTTTCATCATCAGCTATTCTTAGATTTTAATAGATTATGGTGATAAAGCAACAAGGAGCTCTCCAGCCAAGGATTTTAAGTGGAGGTGACCTTCAAGTAGCTTCTCTGAGAAGCCAAAGAATGCATTTATAACGAGTATGCCCAGGCACGTTTTTGCAACTGTGTGTGTGTGTGTGTGTGTGTGTGTGTGTGTGTGTGTGTGTGTGACTTCTGGTGGCCCTTACCTTTATCTTCCATTTGTAGGAATGATACTATGTGTGTATGGCCCCAAGTGGACCATCTCATACTGAGTGGAGAACAATTTTATGCATGTGAGGTGAGAGGCAGTGTGCCCTGCCTGGGCTCTGAATCTGGAAAGGTATTCTTCAATAAATGTTTTCATCAATGGGACAGTGTGTTTTAGAAAGCCGTTTTTGCTGAAAGCATCCTATCTTTCAATGACTCTGGATCATGTCAAAGAATTTCAATTTAGCAGGTGGCCTACTCCTAGTTAAGGAGTTATCAATGAGCAAATATGCACAGATGCTAGGGTAAGCATGCTTTGGCTCTGGCAGGTTAAAAAATAGTCCCCACAATTTAAAAAGTGAGAGGCCTTAACTAGTTTGGCTCAGTGTGTAGAGTGTTGGCGGAATGAAAGGTCCCAGGTTCAATTCCAGTCAAGGCCATGTACCTTGGTTGCGGGCACATCCCCGGTAGGATGTGTGCAGGAAGCAGCTGATCGATGTTTCTCTCTCATCGATGTTTCTAACTCTCTATCCCTCTCTCTTCCTCTCTGTAAAAATCAATAAAATATATTTTTTCAAAAAGTGAGAGGTTACTGTGATTCAATACCCATTTCTTATACCAAAAATGAAGCTTTGGATAGGGAGCCCAGATTTTTTTGAAAGTATGAAAATTTGTTTAGCATATTTTTGAAGTTCTGGCATAGATTTCCCTGGTCCCAAGTACAGGGGCCAGGTTGGGGGGGGCGGGGGGACAGGAACCGGGGAGGATACTTTTAAAAAATATATATTTTATTGATTTTCTTACAGAGAGGAGGGGAGAGGGATAGAGAGTTAGAAACATCGATCAGCTGCCTCCTACACACTCCCTACTGGGGATGTGTCTGCAACCAAGGTACATGCCCTTAACCAGAATCGAACCTGGGACCCTTCAGTCCGCAGGCTGATGCTCTATCCACTGAGCCAAACCAGTAGGGTGGGGAGGGATACTCTTATTAGAGAGCTGCTTGCTCATGCTTGAGGTTTCCTATCAGCTAGTGATGCATTAGCTTTTCCATGTCTTGGATCTTCCACGCCAGGACTGGATTGGAGGAGACTTCTCTGTAGACTTAAGAGGAGAGGGAGTCACGGAAGAACCCTGCATGTACATCTTGTCTGGGGGTAATCCACCTTGGCAACTTCAGATGACACTATTTGGATGGCACAGGCTTTTTGCCCCTGGGGGTAAGGCTGGAAGGAGAGGGTGAGCCAGTGTCAGCTCCAAGATCTTTGCCATTCTGGCCCCTCCCTGCAAAGTGAGTAGCTGAGGGTCCAGAAGGGATGTTGGAAGGTGCACAGAGAGAAAGTGGAGTCAGGTGTCCACTGGATGTCATCCTCACCTTCAATCCTTACATACACACCCCCTCCAAATACTTGGCCAAATGTTCTGAAATGAAAGCCTGTCTACCTGCCAATGCATTATTTTTCTTACTGCTTTTGTTTCCGGTGATCATTCATGTAAGAGAAACCCATTTTCAGTGTACACTCTGAAGTGTAGCACCAGGGCTGGGTAAATGGCACCTGGGGAACCAGAGGAGAAACCGATGCTAGAATTAGACTGAGCCTCTGCTTTTCTTTTTATAGGTTTGAAAACTTTTGCACGATTTTACTTGAACCCCCAAAATGGTAACAGCTGTAATTGGAATCGGTCTCTCCTATTCCACGTACTTACTGCCCCTGTGTTCCCCATCTCTTCACACTATTAGGCTAGGTAAATAATTTTTTATTATTATTTGCAAGAGTGAATGAATGTATAGATGTACATGTGTGTGAATGCAAGCATACACACACACACACACACACACACATACATGAACATTTCATGGACTCTTGGCACAGTTTTTTTTTTTTATAGGTTGAAAGAGTGAAGATCATTAGAGAGAGATCAGCGTAGAGAAAAGTACTTGCATTTCCCTACAAAGAAAGGATAATTTATATAGACTAATGAGGAAAATTAGGGAGAAGGAAGTTCCCTTCAATCATTTGGTCCTTCATGTGGAGTTCCCACTGATCGCCAGGCAGTCGGGCTGCTGAGACAAACAGGAAGCTGGAAATGTCCCCTGTTCCTGTGGGCCTCATAATCTTATAGGGGAGACAGGCATTACGAAATAAATGATGTGCGCATCCAGTGCATAGAGAGGCACATGGTGTGTGAATGCATTTAACAGGGAAAAGGGCTGCCCGGTGGGGTCAGGGTGGGGGTGCAGTCAGAAAAGGCTTTCTGGAGGAAGTGGCTTCTAGGATAAGACCCGAAGCGTAAATTGGGACCAGTGAGGACCCTTCGAAGAAACACATTTCAGAAGGGACAATAAGAGACACAGGAGGCATAGGCCTTTTAGGAGACAGAGCCGGCCTTTCTTGTTGGGCTTCAACCATTCGTGCATTGCCTTGTGCCCTGTTACGTGGCGGTGGATGACATTTCAGTATGACTCTCCAGTCCCCAGGAATATCCACAAAGGAGCATTGTACAGAAGCACAGTGTGGGGTCCGTTACACCGGAACATATTTTCATCAGGCATCACTACGTGTGAACCGGCTCCACAATGGGCGTTATGCAAGCTCATTGTGCTTGCATAACACGGCGTTATTTTCCTCCGCCTATGCCCTGTGCAGAGAAAAAGGCACGTGGAACCTTTTGTTCCAATATTTATTAGTTTCTGAACCAGGTGGACTTAGAATCTGACGTGCAGACAAAGGGTACATATCAGCCTCTGTCTAAGGTAAAGTCTTGAGAAAAGCATTTCCCAAGCTATATTTTGAGATATTAGTAGGGGTTGTATGAAAAATGTTTTGTGTTAAATAAACTGGGAAAATACTCAGTTCACGTAGTGTTTTAAATTGCAGAACTTTTCAGAGCTTTAACACAAGTATTTGTTCTAGAGAAACAGAACCAATAGGATGTGTGTGTGTGTAATCTCTTCCCCCATATATGTATGCATAAGATCTAATATAGAGTGTATTTCTATATATTTTTATCATATATACAAATATAACATAGTATATATCTATAGCTATGTATGTATGTATGTGTGTGTGTATATATATGTATATATATGTGTGTGTCTCTATATATCTATCTAGCTGTCTGTCTACCATTTACATGGAGATTTATTTTAAGGAATTGGCTCACATAATTGTAGAGGCTGGTAAACAAAATCTTCAAAGTAGGCCACGAGGCTGCAGACCCAGAGAAGAGTCGATGTTGCAGTTTGATTCCAAGACAGCCTGCAGGCAGAATTCCCTCTTCCTCAGGAGGTCAGTCTTCAGGATCTTCAGCTGCTTGAATAGGCCCATGCACATTATGGAGAACACTCTACTTAATTCAAAGTCTACTTATTTAAATGTTAATCTCATGTAAAACATACCTTCACAGCAACATCCAGACTAGTGTTTGATCAAATATCTAGGTATTGTGGTTTATCCCAGTTGACACATACAATTAACTATTACAATATGCTAAAGGTCCTTGCAAACCTCTAAAAAGGAAACACAATATATATTGCTTTCTTCCGACTTATCTGAGTGAAAACTCCATTATTTGTAGAACACCTATTAACATCTGGTAGAACACAGTTTGGGGAATATTGACCTTGAGTAATGATTCACATTTTTAACTTATCCCAGATAATCAAAATCTGGGGGGAAATGCATTAAGTGCTTATAGTCTATATATATATATATATAAAGCCAAAGTGACCATTTGACCATCCAACCTATAGCTATGATGCACAATGACCACTAGGGGGCAGACGCTCAATGCAGGAGCTGCTAAACTACGGTGACTTGGTAGCTGCGGTTCTCGGGTGATGCACCCGTAACCAGAGAGGAGGGAGCCCTATTCTGGGGTGTGTCACCTGAGAATCACCCACTCACAATCCGGGACCCCTCAGGGGATGTCAGAGAGCTGGTTTCAGCCTGATCCCCACAGGGCAGGCTGAGGGACCCTACTGGTGCACTAGTGTGTATAATAAGATTAAATCATTAGTTCATATGTTTGCTTTTTTATTTTAAAGCAATATCATGCAAATGTAAAATAACTTAATACTTGTGTTAGATTTACCTTGATGGTAGATTGTAAGTAATTTGCATGCTAAAATTCCATGCACTGCACACATTGCTAGTAAAATGTTCTCACATTAGCAAATTATAGGGGGATATATGTACACATCTGCTTTAGTAATAAGGGTGTGGATGATTCATACTTGAGCACAGTACATACATACTAGAGTAGTTTTGGAAAATTATAGCCTAAAAATTCTTAACTATTCATTAGTACATACTGTGGGGTTAAAAACAACCCAGAAGAAACTAAATTGATAATAATGAGGAAAACTAACAATAATTTGCTATTAAGAAGCAAGAAGAGCAGCAATTAAAAACCCTGATCATTGCAAGCAATGCTCTGTGGCAGATGATCAAAACTGTCTGACATAATTTGAGCTTGCTATAGCAACAAAGTCTAACCTATTCCAGTGTTCTCTCCTCTACGAGACTATCCATTACATAGACTTAGTGTAAAAAAAAATATTATTCAAGGTTTCAAAGCAGTACTAATAACGAATCTGTGTCCCTCCCCTAAATTGTAGGAGTTCAACTATTTGCATACACATATGTGCAATAAGAGTTATGTGTAAAATACTGAATTAGTAAAATATGGAATTGGAGATATGCCTGAACTCTGTAAACTCCAAAAAAGCATTCATGCTTTTATTGAAATTTTAAAAATATATTTTTATTGATTTTAGAGAGGAAGGGAGAGGGAGAGAGAGATAGAAACATCAATGATGAGAGAGAATCATTGATTGGCTGTCCCCTGCACACCCCTACTGGGGATTGAGCCTGCAACCTGGCATGTGCCCTGACCAGGACTCGAACCGTGACCTCCTGGTTCATAGGTAAATGCTCAACCACCAAGCCACGCCTGCCAGGCCATGATTTTAAGCTCTAAAATTTTTCAAGTATACTCAACTATCTGTGCTTCTATGAATCTCCATCAGTTTTGTGTATTTTTAAACATGAGTTCCCACTACACAGTTAAGCTCCCCATTAAATTACATTTCACTATCCCCACCATTTAGGACAAAGCACATCTCTTTCCTAGCTTCATGTGGGGCAACCAAGAAATGGTCTCAATTTCATCCTCATTCTCCAATCACCAGGAAGGGTAACATTCATTCCAAAGTAAAATGTTTGTACCTCCTGAAGCTTCAACCCAGCTCTCCTAGCTTTTTCCCAGAAAGATATTTTGAGGTTTTTGTTTTATAGAGACCTCTATTAATTTCAGAATGACTTTAGTTTATATAATTCTGGCAAATGGGGTTTTGCTTAAAAAAAAAAAAAGATAAACTGCATATGTAAATTTTGAAGATACAGAATTAGTGAATGTGGGGTTAAATGGGGAAAGACTTCCTATAAGAGATTTCAAACTAGGGACCCCTGATGGGGGAAATCCTGTTGATTCTGCCTGGGATCTGTTCCGGTGAGGCTGGGACCTATCTGTGCTTTGCACTCACCAATGCACCCCCAGCACCCAGTGGAATGATTGACGCTCCTTAACGATTTGCTGAATGAATGAGTGCCTTGTCTGCTGAGATAACTCAGTAGCATCAGGCTTTGGAGGCACTGACAGTTTTGGAATACCTGGGAGGTTGGGGCTCTCTTCTTTGCAGATCTCATCACTGTCTGCCCTTAGATTCTTGCTATTGCTGTGGGGAATCGTTTGCGTTCTCCTTCCTGTCCATCAAACCCAGTTTAATGAGCTCTTCCTGTTCAGCTGTCTTCCTGCAAGAAGTCATTTCCTCTTCCTCAAAATGTTCATGCTCCAGGCTCACTGGCTTGGCAACTTCACTTGTGAATCAGAATTCACTGATGAGTCTACACCGACCCTCTCACTTTGACCACCTACAGATGTTGTGCATTCTCCATAGTCTGTTCATTTAAAAACATGACCACGCTCTATGTTGTTGTATTTAATTGTGGTATGTGGTGTATGTTTAGGAGGGCGGTGACAGGGCCTGGATTAGGGTGAGGCAAGTGAGGCACCTAGGAGGTGCTCACTCTCTGAGAGGCTCACTCACCTCACCCCAGTCCCAGCTCTGGGAGGAGGAAGGGCTGGTAAGTGTGAGAGGGAGCGTGTGAGTGTGTGTGTGTGTGTGTGTGTGTGTGTGTGTGTGTGTGTGTGTGTGTTAGTCTTGACCATGACTGGATTGAAGGAAAGATCCAGACATACATTGTTGGTTTTCCCAACAGTTGCTAAGGCAGTCTTCCATACACAGTGGGTGCTCAGGAATCACTGGCTCTCCCCAAGTAGAAAATTATCCAAATTATGAGGTCACGCTTCACCTTCCCAGTTGTAAGATCTAGAAAAGAGTAATGTGCATTAGGCCAGCTTGAATACATAAACTTATACAGGGGTAGATGGCAAACGTCTGCTTTAAATATACTCTACCTTAATTGTGCAATGCATTTTAAATATTAGGTAATATTTTTCTCTTCTCCCTTTAAAAAAGAATTTTATCAGGTGGCCTTTAGAAGAACCTAAAATTAGCAGTTTCTTCATATTATAATGAGGATGATAATAATAGTACATGGTTTATAGGGTTGTTGTGAGGATTAAAGCAGTTAATGCAAAGAAAGGGCTTAGAACAGTGCCCGGTATATTGTGGGGTCTCAACCAAGGGTAATTACATGTATATGTGTGTGTGTGTGTGTGTATTTGTGCTTCTAGCTCATGTGTCTAACCGAAGTAGAACCTTGTTATTCAAAATATATGAACTTCATATTAGGAAAGACAGTAAAGATGTGAAAATCTGGGCTACTTCCCTCTTTCTGTCTTTCTGAGGATAATTGTGTGAGGTGCAACCTTATCTTTTCTTGGGGTATACACAGTAATTGTCTAGTAACCATCACTGACTCTACTTTTGAAAAGACATGAATTCAAATGTCAGTGGACGGTTCTGGAAATATAAGGTGAATTGAGGCTACAGAAAAAGGCAGTTGAAAGACAATGCCTCAAAAATAGCAATGACCATGAAAATACGATTCCCTTTAAAATTGAAAATTTTTATGCTTTTTGAGTGATTTTTCTTTTCTCTCTTTGTTTTTTTTTTTTTTTTTTTTTTTTTTTTAACAAAGAGCCCATTTCTTATTTCATTAGTCTCCACTTTGCTCTTCAAGACTTAGTGACTTTAGGTACGTCTAATTCAACTGGATTTATTTGAGAACTTCAAGCACTAATTTATTTATTCCATTTATTTTTACAGCATGCCCATTACCCAGGGATTCTGGGCACATATAAATGACCTGCTAGGCAAACAAGGACTGGTGATGGATGGATAGTGAACAATCAGTCTAAAAACATTCGTCAAAAAGAACTCTTGCCTTCCAGAAATACTTCTTTAAGCAGCTGATCTTCCAGTTTTCTTGGATCCTGACATTTTAGGTTCATACTGCTTGCCTTTTTATTTGATATATACAACAAGAGAAGTCCCTGGCGAGGGTGGAGCAGATAGAGAGGAGCCCCATGCAGGGCAGGGGGGACCCAGAAGTGAGGGGTACCCCCCCCAACCATCTGCAAAGGACTGGGTTTTGTCCCCTGGAGGTCTAGTTTATGACTCACGAAAGAGAAGGCTTTGTGGTAGATTATTCTGCGTGTCCTTGAAAGGTCTCTAATAGTTTCAACCTCCATTCAAAGGAAAGGAAACATGCTCATCTCCACTAACAGGAGGGAGCTAACCAGAGAGGAACAAACCTGAGGAACCAAACTGACTATGTTCTGAAGGTCTCCACTCAGGAGAAAAGTCCTAACAACGAAACGATGGAAGAGGAACCAGAATGTCATCCCTGTTCCTCCTTTGAAGTCCTATCGCTGCTGAGGAAACCTGTTAGGACACCACACTGTCCCTGTCATTTGCTTTGACCTGGTCACCTTGCCTCTTCGGATGTCCATTTTCTTACCTGACAAAGTGAGGACGTTGGCCTGCAGGAGAGCTTTCAAAGAATGTTCCCTGGGAGCCCAGGGGCCACCAGTGGAGGAAGGGGGGATGCTGAGGGAGGCTGTGGCCACCTCAATTAGTTGGCATATATTTGTCTGGTCAAAGGAGTTCTACCGGGAGAAGTCAACTTGAAAGTCACTCTTCATGGTGATTTCTAAGGGTCTCTCCAGCTCTTTACTGTTCTCCAGCCAGCCTTTTCCGGCTAATATGCTGACTCCCATTTGGGTCTAAACTGGAGGTTTTGGCAACCTCCCCCACGGGGGTTCAGGACAATTGCCAACACAACCTTCCTCAAGGCCATTCTCCTACCAGGTCATTGAGGGGGTGTACCTGGAGCCACTGATCACTTTCACAAAGTTCGATGGGATAAAGTAGGGGTTTTTAGAAAAGCAGCATCTAAACAATGTGGCTTTGCCTGGGCCACTCAGCCCAACGTGCTCTCTAAGTGGGAATTATTATTACAGCAGGATTCATCTCTTTGTGCAGCAATAGCACGCAAACCCGGTCACTAACCACAGTGGCCGAATCAGCCCAATTGAGCACTGAAGGGAGCATAGGAAATGTTGTAGGTCTGGGAGGCACAAGTAAATGACAGCTGAGCAAGAGGTGGGAGATAGGACTTTGCCTTTTTGAAGGCCCTCGTGTCTGGGACACAGGCGAATGGAGACGCCAGATAAAATTAGTGTGAATGAATGGGCAGAACAGAGCTCACCTCCTGGTACCCACAGATGGCAGGGGAGCCTAAAAGCAATTAAGCCTAACTGGGTCACCAACTGCTTTTTGGTTTTCCTCTGTGGTCAGGACAGGTACTCATGCCTCTTGGCCTTTCCACGTAACGCAAAGTTTTTACAGATCCTACCCCGGAAACTGGAGGAAGGCATCCTATCAACCATTCCATGAATCCTCGTTATTCACTGTGCCCGAGCTGGGTGCGGGGATAAGTGGGTTGGCTGCTTACTTAGAAAACAAACCAGAAATAGTCCTGCATTCCTTCCCGTTTGCTGGGCCATTTGTGTCTAGATCAATGACTAAGAATTCTATAGTTTGCTAAACGTTTTGGCTTTCTTTGAAATTTTCCATTTCCCTGATGGATAGCCCATTACCAAGCAGATTTCATTTCCTGGGGATGCATAAGTAGGGAAATTGTTTTTAGCTATGATGTCCTGGGGTGAGGGTGGAGAGTACATCTGGACCAGAGTAAGATTTGGATCTAAGCTCAGGCTTTTCAGCTTGTTATCTGTGTAACCTTGGGGAAGACGAGTTCAGCTCTCTGAACCTCACTTTCTTCATCTGTGAAATGGGGATGATAGAACTTATTCCTCTGATCTTGCATAGTTACTCTGGGGATCAAGCAAGATAATGAAGCTTGTGAAAATGCTTCAGAAAACTTAAAATATGCATTAATGAAATGCTCCCATTAACAGTGGATGCTCATTAAACACCTGCTAAATGAAGGACTATAAAGACTGTAAGAGATAAAGAAAAACTGCACTTGTTTCTTTTTTTTTCTACATGATTTTGGCCACTGACCTGGTTTAGATGCTCAGCAGGAGAATCCAATGGACTGTTGGTTCATGTCCCTGCCCTTTGCTCTCTCTCTTCTCCCTGCTTTTCACCCTCTTCATTTATGTGAGTGTGTTTTTTTCAGAAACTACGGACCAGAAAGGTTCAATAACATTCCTAGAGCCATACAAGAAGTTAATGGTGGTGCCAGGGTTCAAGTGCAGACTGTTGGAAAACCGTAGATCGGGACAAATCGGGTTCTTTTCTCTTTAAGAGAATCAAAGCTCTGAATGATGTATAATAAGTGGTTTTTATGCTAAAAGCATTACTCTCTTTGTATGTATTAACCACTAAAGTAGGGAAAGGGGTGAAGGAACACGGGGAAAGGAACAAAATAAAAATGGAATATTCGCTACTACACGGACCTTGAAAGCATTATGCCTAATTACATAGGCAGACACAGGAAGACAGATACTGTATGATTCCACGTACATGAAGGATCTAGAAGAGGCAAGTTCAAAGAGACAGGGGGTCCCTAGGGACTTGGAGGAGGGAAGAATGGGGAGTTGCTGTTTAATGGGTACGTGGTTCCTATTGGGGATGATGAAAAAGATTTGGGAACGGATAGTGGTGACGCAGTGCACAGCATGGTGAATGTACCAAATGCTATAAAAGGGTTAAAATACTAAATGTTCTGTATATTTTACCACAGTTAAAAAAAAATAGATAAAAAGTGAATGGGGAGGAATGCAATAGCAGTTTTATAATCATGGACAACAGCTTCCTCCTGAGGCTGCCGGAGAGGCTTGAAGCGTGATTGAGGGCTCTGCCATTTGCTCTCAGCAAATAGTTTAATTAATCACAGCCAATCCCCCATCAGCAGCTCTCACCAGCACGGAGCAGCTCAGGACAATTACTGTTGACACAGCGAAATTATATGCAAGGGGGAGGGGAGGAGGGAGGATAGCTGAGATTTCTTCTTCAAAATCAAGGAATTATGCAGTCAATGCACTATATCTAATATCAATTTATCCAAGGTTAAATATATTCTGCATACAGTCCAACTCCCAGAGTCATTGGAAACGCAAAGGCTCCATGAGAGAGGAGAGAACGTTTCTCAAGTTGCCCACCTCATTGACCTGCATCAGCGCTGCAAAGCACCGGTTCAGTTCAGCCAGAAACTGACCCACAGCGATGTTTATGTGAATTGCCAATATTTAAAAAATCTGTCTCTTTCTTACAAATATCTGGAGTTGTAACTTTTCTTGAAAATCAGAAGGTCCCGTAGCACAGGTCCCACCCTCCTACGCAGCAGAGGAGTCATGGCTGCCATGAAGACTGGGCACGTGGAATGAATGCTTCTATCCTGCACAAGGCTCACACACTCATGCTCTCTGCTTGGCCCTGTGCACATTTGTGTTCTCATCTCTGGTATAAGTCCTCCCCTCCCTTTATCTCACCTCCTCAGCAGCACTTAGCCCTGTCCCCAGTCCCCTCCCACAGCGGCTCTTCATTCCTGTAGCACACAGTGTGTGTACTCCGCTCATGGCCCTTATTATGTATTATCTTTCATAAGGTAACATAGACATGACAAAATGTTCCAGATTACAAAAACAGTAAGCATAGACTGTAACTTTAGATGATGGTTAGTGTTGAGTCATATAAGGCCCAGTGAAGCGATACAGCATGACTGGGGTTTAGATAAGGTGCTCAGGAAAGTCCATGCTGAGCGTGACTTTGAATTATACAATTCTTTTTTCAGGTAGTAATACAGGCAGGACTGTGAGTAGTGGTACTGGGTGGGATTCCTACAGATTCTACCCTCTGAGGATTTTACCGTGGAGAAAGGAGATGGAAGCGATTTGGACTGCAATAAAGTTGAAATGTGATTTTTTAAAAAATAGGAGTTAATATTTCCTGTCAGCTACATGCCAGGCTCTGTGCTCAGTAAGCACTTTCCTTGATTTAACTTATCCAGCCACTGGTTACCTCATTTTTCAAAAAGACAAATAAACATGAGCCATGACTCAGAGAAGATAAGTAATTTGTCCAAGGTAACACAGCTAGGAAGCAGCAGGGCTTGGACTCAAAGCCAGTTCTCTGTCTCCAAAGTTGTGCTCTTGACCCTTGTGTCCTGTTGACCTCTTTAAATGAGATAGTTATTCCCACAGAGGTGTAACTGAAAAGCAAGAATCTACTTGGTGGGGGGGTGGGGGGTGGGGGGGGAGGGTGGATCAAAAAAGGCTTCTTGAAGGAAGTGGCATTTGACCTGGGCCTAGACAAATTACTGGAATTCAAGGGGATGGAATTTGAGGAGGTTCTAATGTAAAAACGTGTGGAGTTAAAAGGACACAGGGCATGTAAAGAGAGGACAAAAAAATTGGGTTTGGCAAGAATTGGTGGATAGAAAGAATGGTAATGAGTTTACTAAGAAAATTTGAGGTCAGGTCACAGAAGATCTTAAATTCCAGGCAAAGAAGTTTGAACTTTGTTGAAAAAAGCAATTGTAGCTATTGAAACTTTAGAGCAGAAAAGTAGAATGAGGAAAGGCTCTGTCTTAAAAATGAATAAACAGACCAACTGTGAAAAGATTGGGGATTGTCTGGTCAGGGAGGTCAATTAAAACCTTGAAAAGGACAGTGTAAGTGGGATGAAAAAGCATGAAGTGAGCAGCCATGTTAGGAGTAGAATGAGTAGCACTTTAATGAATAGGGTCAGGGCATACAGAAGTGAGAATAAAAGATAACCCAACCTGGTGAACAGTCTAGGTAATTCTTTATTTTCTATTAATTTACACTTTGTTTCTGCTTCTAAGACTTACCGTTGATCCCAGACAAGAGTCAAAAAGGGAATTTTACTGCAAACACTTTTTTTTCTTTTGTGATATTCAGTGAATGCAAATGGAACAAAGCTACTTAAATTATGAGCTGTAAAGCTTCAAATCTCTTCTCCCAATGAAAATCTCATTAGCCTGCCATTTGAAAAGTAGCACATTCAAATCTAGCTTTGTTTGGCCTCTATAGTTTGATCCCTTCAAAGTGATAGTTTTTCAGGAGTGTGGCAGGAAGCCTGAAATTTCAATTAGATAAGCCAGAGGTTTACCTGTTGGAGGAGAGAAGGTATTATCTTCCTGTTGCTAGGTGATGGATCTCTAAAGCAATAGTTCAGTCTTAAAGGATCAGAGCTCTTTTTAAATTCTTTTTCTTTTGAAAGCAAACAACAATTTAAAACTAACCCCACCGCCCCACTCTGGTTTTTCTAAAGAGTAAAGCAACCTACCTGCCATAAATCCACCGAACCCTCTGCTCTCCAAACCAGAGAACCCCGATATATATGGATGACCAGCCTTTACTGTATTGTAGGGCATGTAAGAATAATGATTCCCAAGATTAATGCTAGGAGCCATTCTCTCTACTCTGTATGCTTCATTGAATCACTATTTTATGACATATATACTATTTTTCTTCCCTTTAATGGATGGCATGATAGTTAATTTTGTGGGTCAACTTGACTTGGCTATGGTGCCCAGTTGTTTGGTCAAACACTAGTCTAGATGTTACTGTGAAAGTATTTTTTAGATGTAATTAACATCTCCATCAGTAACTGAGTAAAGCAGCTTGCTCTCCATAATTTGGGTGGGCCTCATCCAATCAGTTAAGAGCAAAGACTGAGGTCCCCTCCCAAAGAAGAAGAAATTACCCTCAAGAGCACAATGTAAAAATCCTGCCTGGCCTTGCAGTCCTGTGGGGCTCAGACTCAACAGGGCAACATCAATTTTTATCAGAATTTCCACCTGCTGGCCTGTCCTACAGATGTCATACTTGCCAGCTGCCACAACTGCATGGATTATTTTCTTCAAATCAATCTCTTTCACTCTCTCATATATCTATCAAGTAGGTTTACAGTTGTGAGTATGCAAAACACAGCGTTTATTCTTATATCACTATTTATTAATTATTGTATTATAACTATAAACCTAACTTTGCCCACCGTGTGTGTGTGTGTGTGTGTGTGTGTGCGCGCGCGCGCGCCCATATCCATATCTACATCTATATTTATACCTATTGGTTCTGTTTCTCATTGAAGGTTACACAGGTAATAGGTAATAAGTGGTGGAAGAGGACCTGAGAGAAAGCTGTTCTCCTAACCACTAGGCCAGTGATGGCGAACCTTTTGAGCTCAGCGTGTCAGCATTTTAAAAAACCCTAACTTATCTCTGGTTCCGTGTCACATATAGAAATTTTTTGATATTTGCAACCATAGTAAAACAAAGACTTATATTTTTGATATTTATTTTATATATTTAAATGCCATTTAACAAAGAAAAATCAACAAAAAAATGAGTTCGCGTGTCACCTCTGACACGCGTGTCATAGGTTCGCCATCACTGCACTAGACTATATTACCTCCTGCATAAGGATAGTGAATTACTCATGGTAATTATATTCAAACTCAATACAAAGACAAGACAAAACAAAATTTTAAAAATAAATTTTACCAAATTCTAAATAAGGAGATGTGGATGATAGAAGGGACCTTTTGGCTTTTTCCTACTAATTACACTTCCTCTCATCTCCAGGGGGATAGCGCCATTCTGAGTCTGCTCAGGAGACAATATAGTCTCTCTTTCCTGAGCCGTTTTTTGACCCAGCCCATGAATTTCGAGTCTTCAATCTCCTACCAATGGTTCTGACAATAATTCAATCATGGTTTTGGACTAAAAAAGAGGAACATAGTTTGGATTTGAGTGCTGGGAAATAGTATTCACAGCAGTATGCAATAGAGATCTTCTACATAGACCTTCCCTAGACATAAACTTTTTGGTTAGGTACCCATCTCTCTTTCAGACCTCTCATCCTCCAAAATTAGGCAGATCCATTTCTGTCTCATCACTTTTGTGATACCTGCCAGCATGAGTAGTAGAAAGACAAGCTTCTTTCTCTGCTCTTAAAGATGTGGGGGTTTGGTCCCATGGAGACAAGGGTATATATGAAATGTATGAGGCCACTTTAAGATAAGAAAGCATGGCCCCCCAGCAGTGGAGGTTAGTGCAGTCCAGGGATGGGTGAAGTGTGCACCCTGAGTCCCCAGAACTGCATGAAGGGTGGTGATGCAACAAGGATTCATCATCCCTGGGCTGCATTCACTGGGAACAATTAGAGCTGAGGTGTAGTATGTGGGGCCTAGGACCAAAGGGGGAATTTCTTGTATAAAATAGCACTTTATAAGAGATTCATCACCTAGAAACCTATACCCAGAAATGGAAAGTAGGGATAAATTGTTTACACAAATGGCCCCAATAATTTCCTTCTCTGCCTTTCACCAGTACCCTCCCACACTGACTCGGCATAGCCACGTGAGATGCTTTGAGTGGTGCACAAGCTCAGACTAGTTGAGATTTGGGACTTGCTCTCTCTTTCTGATATCTGAAACCCTGACACCCACACGAAGAAGTTCAGGCTAGCCTAGGATGAAAGGCCACATGGAGAAGAGATGAGCCATCCCAGCTGGAGGACTCCAGACCAACCAGTCTGCCAGCCACCAGACTTGGGAGTGAGGCCTTCTCATCAGTTGACCATGGCGCATGAGACTGCCCAACAGAGATCAGCTGAGCCATTCCACAAGGAACTCCCAGCTGACCACAGAATTGTGAGCTAAATAAAATGGTGGCTGTTTTAAGCTACTTCATTTTAGGGAAGTTTATTATGCAGCGTAAACTAACTTATACATATCAGTGCCCTTCAATAAATAATTCTAACAAGATTCTAAATATGCCTATCAACTTAAATAGGCCCATAGCTATTAACCTTATGAATGAACTTAAACTCATTGCTTTTCTATACTTTATATGATTAATGACTTATACTTCAACAATCCAATTGTTACAATACACCAATATCAAAGCATATTAACTTCCTCTAAAGTCAAACTAAGAATGTTCCATAGTGAATTTCAGTGTTTTTTTGTTGTATCTTGATGTCAGTGAAATGGAAGGCCAAACTGATGTCAATATTAATAATGTATAGACTTTACATAATATTTCACATTTCAAAAGATGTCCAACTGTTTTTAATTGGACAATTTCAATAGTATTTAGATAAATGGAAAGTATACATACAAATATGTACTGACCTCAAAAGAAAGGAATTTCAAAGTGATAGGCAAACAAGCACTTATTGAGATTAATAAGAAGAGCTATTAGGGGATTATTAATTCAGGTAGAAGCCCAAAGAATGCTCCAAATAGGAGACACAGGCCATGGGCATTTATGAGAAGGGGAAGGGGAACAATTACACCCATAGAAGGAAGGCATTTCTGTTGGTGCAGATAACATAACATAATAATGTCAACTCTAGACAATGTTTTTACTAATCAGTCCAGTAGTCATAATAACTGCCTTCTTATCATCTTTACAAACAGTTCTTTGGGAAACAAGGTCGCGTAGGCCCAGTCAAAAGGTTATTTTGCCCTGTGCTTGACAGTCCAAGATGTGAGGTATAAGACATGTAAGGCAGTTCCTCTGACATGCAACTCCCACTCCGTTTCGAAGTGGCTCTGCTCATGTTATTGTTTACATGTGCCACCGGAACATGAACTCTGTAAGAGCAGCTCTACTGCCTGTTGGATAAATTGTTTAGGCACAGCATCTAGAACCTGAAATCTATGTAGTAAGTGCTCAATAAATATTTGTTGTAAATGAATGAATGAACGATTATGGACTCAAAAGACTTGGTTAAGTGTGTAACTCCCCTTTGGGTATTGTAAAACATTTCTTTATATTCTCTATCCTCTATAAGTGGATTGCTGCCTTCACTCTTCTTAATTATCATTCCAGTATGACTACTAATGTTAAAAATATTCAAATAACTCCTTTTTAGAACTAATATGTTAAATTTCCTTAAGATCTGCAAGTCACCTACCATTTCAAAGAGTTCTAGATTGCCCGGGTTTCTATTATCTCTATTTATACTCCTTTTAATCCAACAAGGAAGAGAACCCTCCAAGACCTGTAATAACTGATAAGGCCATTTGTTACACAATCTGAAGGCACCGACCACGATAGTGATTAGTCATCTTTGTTTGAATGAATGCCAGTCACATTCTCAACCTTGGGCTGTTATGTTAGGGAAAAATACTGAGAAAACCTGGAAGAGTTTGGGCTGTGGTTTGATCAGAAATTAATTTTTTAAAGGCTGTTGAATTCCAGCTGTAATGATTGCTGCCTACACATTTGAATCACTCAAGCCATTAAAAAAATATATATATATTTAAAAATATATATTATATGGCATATGGGCCTGGGTATAGGGGGACTCTATGGACTCTGCTCAGTTTTTCTGTAAACCTAAAACTACTCTAAAACATGAAGTCTATTAATTAAAGGCAAGCAAGGAAGATGGACATACAGAAGGTACACACACACACACACACACACACACACACACACACACACACACATGCAGATGCACAAATATTGTTGTTCTGATGCCTGGACCCCAGACAAAATGCATCAGAAATTCCTGAGGCTGAGGCCTGGGCATCTGGATTTTTTAAAGCTCCCCAGAGGCTTCTAATGTGCAACCAGTTAGTGAAGGATTGCTTTGGTGCTGCCATTTTTCTGGCCAGTGGAAGTAGCTTCGTGATGGCAAATGGGTAAAGAAGCTTGGTTTTGCTTTAAAATGTCTATTAGATGCTGAGTGGAAATGATGTATAGAGGTGTTACGGGTCCAGAATTGAGCTCATGTCTGGAAACAGAGAAGCACTATTAAGCAATGTATTTATCACTATTGTGCTCATACACCAATTGTCTAAGAAAGCACTGTTGAAATCAGCAATCTTCTTATTTTATTCGAGCCTCGGCTGCCTGTCTGTGCAAGATAATGGTTTGAATTTAGCAACAATGAGCACAATGGGTTCAAGGAGACAGCCTCCACCCCCCATATGTTTATAGTGAGATAGTCTGGGGGTTGTCTCAGGGTCCTAATTACAGGAATAACCGAGCATCTTTCACAACAAGCTGCAGGCAGAATCCTAATTAATGAGCTCAATTCATCTGGAGCAAGGAGTCCGCCTATTGCGCAAGAGGGACGCGTATCCATCAAGCCCGAGTGAGACGGGTTCTATTAATGCCATTTGATGCCTTTGACCAGAGGCTTACCAAGCCCTTTATAAACACTAACTCTCACTGCACGCTTGGGAAAGTTACTGATAACATGCTGACTGTCGAGTGTAAGCAAGCGAGCCTTTGCCTTGGTTCACCCCGGGAGATCTGCCTCATCAGCAGCTGGCTGAGGCCCTGGGATCCCTCAGGCTCTCCTCACAGCCCAGACTGCAGGAGGCCCGGAGAAGGAACAAGCAGTGGTTGGTAGACAAGAGAATAGAAAACGTGGAAAGTGGTATTTCTGGTCCAAGTTCTGACTCACACTGGGACCTGAGGCAAATCGCAGATTTCAGCACCTCCATTGAGAAATAAGGGTGATGCCTCTTCCCAGTTTAAAAAATGTTCAAGATGCATGCTCCCTCTCTTTTAGGGCCTCTGCCTGCTTCTTCAAGCCCTGGACTGTGGTCCCCCACCTCACCCCTGCAATACAGTATCCCAGTAAAGAGTAAATGAATTAGCCAGGCCTGAGTTCAAGTTCTAGCTGTGTGACCTTACACTAATTACTCAACGTCCCTGGGCTGCAGTCTCCCCATGTCCCAAATGCACCCAAGTAGTTAGGACTGTTGTGAAAATTAAAGGGGTATTAGGATCCTCATTAGGATTCTGCTTGTACTTTTACACACTTTGTGAACTGCCTCAGACAGTGTCAGGGACACAGTTTCCACGATATGTGACTATTTTTACTGTTAGGGTTGCCCCTGTCTCTTAGTGTAAGACTGGAGTTAGGAGAGCATTGTGCAATCCAGCCAAGATGGCATGGGCCTCGTTGGGAGACGAGGGTGACTCAGAGCCATTTAAGATACAGCCTGTTGGTTAGGCTGCCACTTAACTCTGGGGTGGAGGTTTTGGAGGCCGCCCTTTTGGCTCCTGTTTTGGTCCCACGCAGGGGTACCCCATTGTTTTCATTTCCTAAGGCTGCTGTAACAAAGGGCCACGAAGTGGGTGGCTTCAAACAGCAGAAATGCATTTGCTCACAGTGCTGGAGGCCAGATGAACTGAAGGCTTCCTCTGAGGTTTTCAGGAGGAATGTTCCACGTTTCCCTCCCAGCTTCTGACAGCTGTGGCCATCCTTGGTGGCCTGACTTGCAGACACATTGTTCCATTCTCTGCCTTCCCCCGACATTCTTCCCTGTGTCTGTGTGTCCAAATGTCTTTCCATTAGGACACCCATCATCAGATCAGGACCCACTCTCCTCCAGTATGACATCATCTTAACTTGATTACATCTGCAAAGACCTATTTCGAAATAAGGTCCCTTTAATAGGTACCAGGGGCTAGGACTCCAACATATCTCTTTGGGGACACAATTCAACCTACAATGCCCTTTATGAGGTTTCAGTCACAGCAAAGACAATTCAGTAGCCAACTGTATTGTTTCATTTTCATGAATTTTATTGCACTCACCCTGCTATATGACATCTTTGCTCCGAGTAGTCTGGGAAGGAGGGTCTTGGAGGGTCAGATGATGCAACTTCCTACTTTTAGTGAGTGAGCCAAGTGTTTGAGCTTCAAAGGGGCTCTGAAAATCTGGGTGAGCTTCCAATAGGCTTTGGAGGAGGAGACAGGGGGCTCCCTCAATCAGACCTTCCCAGCAACTCCAGCTGACTGCCTGCTTGCTACTTATCAGGGCTCTAGGGCGTTAAAACTGATACCTTATCATCTGGGAACAGATGTTGTCCCCAAGGCTTCTGAAAGCAACTTATCACATTGGCCAATATTAATATTAAATATACATTTTTACAAAAAATACAATTCAAATGTTTCAAAAGCAGACTTTGAAGAGTATACTCAATGGCAGGTTACTACATTATCCTAAAATATTTATTACCAACGAATGTCAGTCATCTGAATACTCAAATCCTTTTTCCTAATACACAGATCACACCACCATTAAACCATTTCCTTTAGCTCTAGCTCAGCTGGTTACAGCATCATCCTGAAACGCCAAGGTTGTGGGTTCAATCCCTGTCAGGGCACATACAAGAATCAATCAAAGAATGCTTAAATAAGTGGAACAACAAATCTATCTATCTACCTATCTATCTCAAATAAATAAAAACATTTAAAAAATAAAAAATAAATAAAAACATGTCCTTTGACACACTGTTAAGCTTATCAGTGGCCTCTCGGGTGAGCAGAGCATCCTAAAGTTTCTCCACAGAGACACTGGCCTACCTGAGGATTTTCCAGTTTCCCTGGATAGGTAAATCGACCTGATTATAACTGATGGGAAATGGGCATGAGAGAGAAGGAGAAGGAAAAGACAATGTGAACTTTCCAGTTGGGGTACTTAATGGTAATCCTGCCACTTTAACAAAGGGCATATTGGAGGAGGAGCCGGTATAAGTGTGTAGGGCAGTGGTTCTCAATCTTAGCTGCACATTAGAATCACCTGGGAATCTTTTTAAAATCCTGATTTCTGGGCCTCATCCTCTGGAAATTCTGTTTCTTTGTTACTAATGTTGTGGCCCCACTCCATAACAAAGAAACAGAATTTCCGGAGGATGAGGCCAAGAAATCAGGATTTTTAAAAGATTCCCAGGTGATTCTAATGTGCAGCCAAGGTTGAGAACCACTGGTGTAGGGGAAGGGCCAAAATGAGTTCACATGTGAACAGTTGTAGGTAGTTTCACAGTAAACGTTTTTTCCATAAGCAAATTTGCCTCAGGCCTTTTCACTGCATAACTGACTGGCTGTAAAAGATAAAAGAACAGAAAATAAAAGAGGGATATTGTAAACTTTTGGTTTTGAAGTGTGTGAGGGATGACTGCTCACCGAAGAGATTTGCAAATTTCTATGTGATCATTTTCTAGCATAGTGTGCAATCTGGCTTCACACCAGTCTACTCCTTACAGTATAGGCCACTATGAGGACTAAGATTTGCATAACATAAAAAGGGAAGTAATGCAAGAACTTTGTCCACAGAGAAATGAAACCACACTGACAAACTACATTAAGTCTGTCAAATGTAAACCAAATTGGCATCCATCTTTTACGGCAAAATGACCTGACGGCCAATTAGTGATACAGCCCAGGTGTTTGCAGCAAAGGTGTTTACGTTAAACCTGCAGACGTTAGTTTGAGCGAGTTGGGTTTGAAGTGTTTGTGGGACACCCAAGTGGAGATGTCCACAAGGCCAGTGACTGCTGGTGGAGGGTTCCCTGGTGAGAGCTCTACCGTGGACATTGACTTCGGCATCGTGTATGTGTGCTGGTGACTGCGGCCAGAATCAAAGCCTTACGGATACAGTCACTCAGAAAGTGTGCTGAGTGAGAATAACAGAGAAGCTAGGATGGAACTACCTCCCCCCTGCCCCTTCCCTGGCACTAATCCATATGGGAGGAGTGGCCATGAAGAAACCTGAAGGGGAGAGTGAGGGGACTGAGACCAGCTATAGCAGACAAGCCAGGAGTCCCAGATTCCAATGTGACAAAAGATAGAAACAATTTAAAGGAGGAGGAGGATGTCAACGGGATAAACTGCTGCTCCGTGGTCCATCAGGTAAGGACTAAAAAGTATGCCTTGAATTTTAGGAAAGGGAGCCTCAGACTATTTATACTTCGCATTGTACAGTACAGGTTAATTCTTACTTCCCTGTGGGGAAGAACCCTCTGATCTATGGGTTGATTATAAAGTCTGTGAAAGCAGGTCGTATATCTCTTAATACCATCCTTGCATTCTCTGCTATACCTAGGAGAGCTGAGAGGGTGAGGTTGATGTGGACAAATGTCTCCTTGAGAAATGTGAAATAGGTTGGCTCACTCTAAACAGGAAAGTAATAGGCAAAAAGTTGAGGCTGGAAAGGATTATCAGGTCCCAACTCAGCCCAGAACAGCGAAGAAACTTGCATAAGAGCATACGATTATTTAATGGCAGAGCTGGGACTTGAACTTAGAACTCCCAACTTTTGGACCAGTGCTTTTCCCTAATACCATATGGGTGAATGTTTTACTGGCGATATCAGCAATTTCAGGCTGAACTTGTTTCCCCTTGAAGTGGAAATTCACAGCTCTGATTGCTCTTTGCGTCCTGTTACTCTTCAGTCAAGAGAGCAACTTCAATTTTGGCTTATTGTCATGTACACCTTCTTTCAGAGATTGAGAAGCAGGGTTTTGAAAGTGATCCTAGAAGTCCTCCAGGTCCTTCTTGAATACTTCCATCACTGAGCAGCTCATGGTCTCAACAAAGCAGATAAAACTTCTTGGCTACCTTATTGATAATGTTAACTTAGCTCTCAATTAGGCTTAAATGAGAAAGTCTGATAAGACTTATTTTAGGAATGTGGTGAGCAACAATAATCAGATTAAGTGGTAACTAGATGGTCAGAATGGATTTTATTCATGTTGTGATGATGACCAGTGGCCAATATTATTAGATTAAGGTTATCACTCTCAGAGGCCAGGTTGCTTCTCAAGGAGCATATAAATCTTCCATAACCACCTACTCATGGAGATGCTGCTTATTAAGAGCTTGAACGCTGACTAAGAAAACATGGGTAACCATAACAAGTAACTATGGTTGTTCAGTGATTTGTTAACATTAAATGGTGACAGAAATCTTTGCTGGGATTATGGCTAAATCAAAGATGCAAAAGACTTTTGGAGGTATTGAATGCTAAGTCAATGTTTGACTTAATTCTTTTGAGCAAATGATGATTCTCCTTATTTTCATATCTTAGTAGCCTCCTTTTCCATGATAACTCATGTTTTACATTTTCTAACATGCTGAATCTCGACTGTATCTTCTCTACTTTAACATAGATACACACCCGAGTCATTATTATTCCTTTTCTAAAGTTGCTTTGTAAGTTATATAATTAACCAAAAATGTTTCCCTCCATGAAAAAAAATTGCCAATGTTGCTATTCCCTAGGAGACAGACAGCCTGCTATAAAATAATGAATTCAGCATTTTTTTGTTAGTGGGAATGAGATAATTTTATATCACTGTTAATAATGTATAATCTTTCTTTAAAGGCTTCACTTCCAATTCCCTCTTCTCTACCAAATTATCATACAATCTTAGTTTTCCCATGGAAAATTATAAAAATTTTGCTGTTGTTTACACTGTCTCTCAAATTATAGCACACAGGCCACATGTTCTAATTCCCTTACCCATAAAGTAATCGCTACATTTATAGGTAGATCATAATTCATTTCTAGAAATTGTTGTCATAAAGCAAGCTATATTTTCCCAGGAGAGCCATATTATAATTAGGGGGTTAACTTCTGATAAAAAATGCAGTATAAAATAAATAATGGGTATGCGAAAGATGTGCCATAAAGTCAAATATACAAACTATTAACCTTTTCAATTAATTCAAATAGTAGTGTCTATAAATTGATCATAAATGCACTGTGCATATTATATAACAAGCTTCCAATGGGCCATAAAGTACAAAAATAGCACATAAAAATTATAAGTGGCCAAATCAAAGATGTGACCAAAATTAGAAGCAGAAATTCATTTTAAATCATAAATGAACAATATTTCAGTGTGTTTTATTAGATGGTGGAAAGAATTTTCTCTGGGGGAATGATTGTACTACAAAACCCCTAAGATCATTTCAGAGAGTGAGTCCCGGGTTGTGTGAATAGTGCCATTAGCTTTTTTCAAAGCCTTATGGAGACAGTAACATTTGATAAAAGCCAGGACCCAGCCATAGAGTGTCTAATTAGAGGTCCCATGCATAAGGCTGAGACTGAGCGTGCTATGTCCCAAGGGTAATGATGAATTGGAGATAAACCCACACCCGGGTTAAAGGGCGGGGTTGGGGAACTATAAAGAAACTATAAGGAAAAGTGAATCAATCAAAACAAATCTTTCTTGAGAATTCAAAATTATAAGCTTATCTTTATAAATATTCGTTGTCAAAATTATAATACGTGGTGATTCCTCAAACCTTAAGGCAGGAGGATATGAAAGGGGCTTCAGGATGAATTGGTGCTGCAGGAATATGGCAAAAGAAATAGAAATCCTCTCTGGAAGAAACCATCTTCAACACAGGCCTCAAAGAATTCTCAAAGATAAAGTTTTATATAATATGAAAATCAGTCAAGATTTACAAATCAGTCAAAAATTACAAAATAACAAGTAAATAGAGCACAATAAATGCAAGCTAGCAGGAATAACAGGTAGTACAAGCATCCCGGCTAGTGTTGCTCAGTGATTGAGTGTTGACCTCTGAACCAAAAGGTCAGGGTCTGATTCCTGATCAGGGAATATGCTAAAGTTGCTTAGTAAGTTACATAATTAATCAAAATTTTTCTTTTTTAAAAAAATATTTTTATTGATTTTAGAGAGGAAGGGAAAGGGAGAGGGAGAAGGAGAGAGAGAGAGAGAGAGAGAGAGAGAGAGAGAGAGAGAGAGAGGGAAACATCAATGATGAGAGAGAATTAGTGATCAGATTGATCGGCTGTCTCCTGCACACCCCAACTGGGGATCGAGCCCACAGCCCGGGCATGTGCCCTGACCAGGAATCGAACTGTGATCTCCTTGTTCATAGCCTTAGGTCAATGCTCAACCACTGAGCCACTGCGGCTCAGGCCCCAAATTTTTCAATCTCGATTCTCAGGAGGGGGTGTGCAGGAGGAAGCTGATCAATGATTCTCATCATTGATGTTTCTGTCTCTCTCCCTCTCCCTTCTTCTCTCTTTAAAAATCAATCAAATATATTTTTTAAAAAACAAAACAAAACAGATAGTACAAGCAGATATAAAAAGTATTTCAGATGTTAGAATGGTCAGATACAGAAAATAAATATGCTGAATGTTTAAAGAAATAACAGAATAGACTGAAAACATGCACAAAGAGTAACAACTTTAAAATAAAAAAGAACCAATAGAACTTTTTTTAAAAATATATTTTATTGATTTTTTACAGAGAGGAAGGGAGAGAGATAGAGAGTTAGAAACATTGATGAGAGAGAAACATCGATCAGCTGCCTCCTGCACATCTCCTACTGGGGATGTGCCCGCAACCCAGGTACATGCCCTTGACTGGAATCAAACCTGGGACCTTTCAGTCTGCAGGCTGACGCTCTATCCACTGAGCCAAACCGGTTTCAGCCAATAGAACTTTAGAAATTAAAGTCCTCAAAATTAAAAACATAAAGTTTCATAGCAGAGTAAACACAACTGAAGAGGGAATTATGAACTTGAAGACAGATTAGAAGAAATGATCTAGAATGAAGCAGAGAGAAATAAAGAGACTGAAAATATTTTAAAAGAAGTTAAGATACGTGGAAGCTAAAGTAAGAAGTTCTAACATATATCTCATCCGAGTTCCAGAAAGGGGTGTGTGTGTGAAAAAAAAAAAAAGGGTGGCCAGAGGAAATACATAAAAAGATAATACCTGAAAATCTTCCATTGCAGCTTGCTTTTCAGAGAGGGGGAAAGAGGAGCAGCCCAAGGTGGAAGCCACAGTCTTTTTGTAACCTAGTTGCAAAAGTGACATCCTATCAGTTTTGCAGT
The DNA here is from genome assembly GCF_014108235.1 of Myotis myotis. NCBI lineage: Eukaryota > Metazoa > Chordata > Mammalia > Chiroptera > Vespertilionidae > Myotis > Myotis myotis. The sequence continues at coordinate 50,618,386 of NW_023416401.1, forward strand.
AGTCTACCATTAGAAGCAAGTCATTAAGTTCAGTCCATTACATGAAGGTGTGACAGTTATGCCCAGATTTCAGGATCCCCAAAAGACCACCAGGGAGCCAGCCGAGTCTGATGCAAAAGCAAAGAGTCTTTATTCGAGCTAGCTCGGCTCCCCGACCACACTCACCAATGCAGCGGCGAGCGGCAGAGAGAGGCTGAACTCTGTGGGGAGAGGGGTTTTATAGGAAGGTTGGAGTAAGGGGAGGAGAAAGGACTGTGGGCCCTGCTGATTGGCCAGGCGCAAGTTGGTGTCTTGTTACACAGGATGTGGTCATATCTATGGCGTGCACTTCCCTTGATTGTCATTGGTTAGTTTAAAGAAATCCTGGGTGTGGCTAGCAGAGGCTTGGGTGTCCGGGAAGAAGCTTCTTGCCGAGCACATGGCTGCCCAAAAATGGAGGATCCAGGGTAAGATGGAGGGCGTAGCCCTTACCCTGGGGCAAGATGGAGGGCGTAGCCCTCGCCCTTTCAGTGACTCTGAGGAGGTGGGGAACAGTGAAGGCCATCTTAGAGGCTGCCTTCATTAGTCATCAATGATATGCAAATTAACACCAAAATGAGATACCACATCTGTTAGAATAGCTAAAATAAAAAGATAATACCAATGTTGACAAAAATGTGGGGCAACTGGAATTACTGGTGGGAATATAAGATGGTATTAACATTTATTAACATTTATAAAACAAAGCAAAGAAACAAGCACAAACAACAAAAATAAAATAAAGTAACTGGCAAGGCCAGCAATATATAGAAAGGCCTTGACTGATGCTGCAAAGGGACGGGAGCCTGCCTGCTGTCCTGAGAGGCTGCTCTCTGCAGATAAGGCTGTTAGTCAGTGTGGTCTCTCCCTCCCTGCCCCCCTTTCCGGTGAGGACAGTTAGCATTACTCATTTAGAAGAAAGCCTCTCCTCAGAATTTCATCTTTCAGTAGGAGCTGGGATAAAAGCAGTTTAGCAGAGGGGACTTGGGGCATAAGAACTCAGCAAGAAGCAGAGATTTCTGATGAGGCGTGTTTGCTAGAAACTTTGCAGATGCTTTTTGGGGGGCAAGCCTTATTCTGTATGGTGGGTAGAAGTCTGCGTTTTCCACTTCTCTGCCCCTCTGTGGCCCATTTTACTCCCAATAACCACCTCTTCTAAATTGGCTTTGCCCTGAGGAGTTGGAGGTGCAACATTTCACAAAATCATGGCCCTAACACACTTAGGTTTTGAAATGAGACTTGTGAAATATTCAGTGTCAATGACGTCTCCCAAGCTGCCAGTCAGCTGCATTATCCAGGTGGTAAAACCTCAGCTTTCATGGTTAGCCAAATTCCCGGGATCTCATATCCACTGTCTCCTGAAATGTCCTTAAAAATGAAACAGCCACTCAATCCCCCAGAGCCGAGTTGGCAGCTCAGTGGCATGCTCAGTTTTTCCAACTGTAAGTCTCACTCTCCAAGTTCTGCTTACTTGTGAAAACCCACTGAAAACTCAGTTCCCGTGCAATTGGTTCCCCAGCAGAGAACATTGCTTCACTTGACTTCTTCACACCATGTAATCGAACTTTCTGGTTGAGAAGTTGCACCTCAGACATTTAGCCCTGGTGTTCACAGTCAATAAATGGATAAATTAAAGAGCTCCCTGACAGCTGTGGTTTCTGAGAATAAGAATCATGTTGCCTCAGTCATCTGACTTCATTTCCATCCTCTCCCTTTTAAGGTTGAGGTGAATTTGGTGAGTGGATCATTTCTATTTTTTTTCTATTAGAATTTGTAAATTTGTAACTAAAAAGTTAATAACCCAGAATGATTCCACCATAGTAGCAATTTCCATACTTAGAGAAATTAGAATCCAACTGAAATAGGGTGGTTGCTCATGCTCAGCTCTTCTTTGTTGTTATTTATTTATTTATTTTGTGGTAAAATATAAGGTAACAAAATTTACCATTTCAGTTTTTTTAAAGTGTATAATTTGGGGGCATCATATATTTACAGTGGTTTGCAACCATCACCAGTATCTATTTCCAGAATGTTTTTATCATTCCAGACAGAAACTCTATAGCCATTAAGCAATAACCCCCCCCTTCCCCCTCCTTTCAGTCCCTGGTAACCAGTATTCTACTTTCTGTCTCTATGAATTTGACTGTTCTACATACCGCATATAGGTGGAATAATATTTACCCTTTTGTGTCTGGCTTATTTCACTGACCATAATATCTTTAAGGTTCATTTATGTTGTAGCTTGTGTCAGGATTTCATTTCTTTTTATGACGAATAATATTCCAGTGTACATATATATTACATTTTGTTTATCCATTCATCTATTGATGGACATTTGGTTTTTTTTCTACTCTCTGCTTTGTGCTCTTGTGAATAATGCTGCTGTGAACATTGGTATTCACAGGTCATCTATTTGAGTTTAAGCTGTCAAGTCTTTTTAGGTGTGAAAGTGCTGGATCATATGGTGATTCTATGTTTAATCTTTTGAGGAACCAGCCCCAAATTTTAAAAGGATTTTAAAGGATTGGGAAGGACCCATTAGGTGTTTTTTTTTTTAAAGATCATACTCATTAAGAAGGTTTGGTTACCATATATTTTGTTTTACATGTACTTCTTCCTACCTCAAAATGCATCTTAAGACCTTCTAGAGAGCAGAAAGTTTACTTAATTCATTTTCGGATTCCAACTGACTAGCAGTGCCTGATACATGATCGACATTAAAAAAAATACTAGATGTTTATACATCAAATTTGAAAATGAGACTATTTCAGAGACTCAAAGCAAAAGAATAGATGGCAAGTAACTTCATGTTCTGAAGTGAGATGCTGGATCGCCTTTGTAGGACTTGCAAATGAGCTTTCTATGGGCCTGTGTAAAAAGGGATTGGGGATGAAGATGGTAGGATAATTCCTTTGTTAAGGTGTTGATGTGCTACTGAGGTGGCACTATAGGGAGAATGCTGGGCTTCTGCTGATAAAAATGCAGAGGTACCCTTTAGACTAAATATAGGCCACTCTGAGGGCAGCTCACCCAAGATGGCATCTACCAGGAAGGAGCTGGAGGTGCTCTTCTGAATGCAAAAGCTGATCGGAATGTCCTAGGAAGATAGTTGGAGGGGAGCCTTTGCCTTTTCAGTCAAGAGACATGCAGGTGGGTATTTTGTGAGAGGTTCCCATGAGAGGAAGTGAGCAAGAGGCTCACCCATATACACAGAACACTTGAGCAGACCTTGGCAGTGGCAGCCAAGTAAGCTTTTCCAGGGCTCCTCTTTCTCCCTAATCCCTTGGCTCCAAGTCCCACCTTCAAGCTACAGCCGTGAAGGATTCAGACATGTAGGCTGCCCAGGTAGGGTAGAGGAAGGGAAAGGCAGGGGAACTGGCAAGAGTCAATGGGGCCAGCCCTCCTCCCTGTAGGTTCCCAGCCAGGAGCAAAGCTAATTTGTGCAGGCAGGAATTTTCAATGAAGTTCATAGTTTTATTATTACACATGAGAGGAATTTTAGCTACTGAATGGAGGCTGTCCTTGGTTCTAAAAGTGACCAGAGAATTTTTTCTAATCAGTGGATGCCTGACACAGATATGGGAGCTAGCCAGGAATTTGTTCAAGAGGGTGCAGGGCAGAAATAGCTCAAACACTAAAGGGAAGCAATAGAGTTGTGTTCTGCTTACATCCTATTGAGTTACTCTTTTTCAAGGCTTAATTTAAAGTGCAATAAAATAAGTTTTTGTTTTAAGAAAATTATCTATCATAAGTTTACTTGGGCTAACAAAAATGTTAACTTTATTTGCTTCCAATTATTACTTGACTGAGTGTGAAAACACTGCATATTTTATTAAAGTAAGAATACTTTCGGCTATCTATCATTCAGTACCTATTTTAGTAATAGTGTTTGCTTTCCTTGTGGGAAATTATTTCTCCCCCATTTAATATAGCTTTGTGAGACTGTTACTCAAGATGGTTGGTGAGATTGTTACTCAAGGTGTCCTGTCTTGCCTTAGCTCAGGGATGGCATCATGGCCCAAGTTATCCTGGAATTTAAATTTTGAGCAGAATGAGAAAAAGACTGAGAATACTTTGTGGCTATAGTTTCCAGAGGCAGCACCCCAATAAGCTCTAAGACCTCCTCCCCTCCCCCAGATCTAAGTTCCTAGACTTAGCTCTCCCGTATCTGATCTACTAGGTACCTTGCCAACACATTGCCCTAATCACAGTTTCCATTTCTTATAACCAAAGGAACCTGATTTGTTCTGATGGGAGGTTGGTATATATTTATTTATGTCATTGGTTAATACAAACAACAAAATAAATTTTTGTTTATATATGCAATTTGGTTGGGAGATACTTTCAAAATGGAAATTGATGGGTATAGCTGCTATAAATGGTAAGTGGGATTGTGGCAGGCACTGGAGAAATAAGACTGATGTGTCCCTGGTCCCATGAGGCTTATAGTGTAATGGGGCATGCACAGTCATAATTAGCACTTATTTTGTTGAATATTAATTGACTATGGTTGGAAAACAAACAGGTGTTATGGGAACACATAGAAAGGTAGGGAGGGCTTTCTGGATAAGAAGTAGAAGTCACTGGGCAGGGTGGAGAGGGGCTGATAATAGTGGTTATGATGGGCAAGAAGTAATTTTCTGGTAGAGAGAAAGGTAGCCAAACTGTGGTAGACCAAAAAGTGCCCACTGCCTTCAAAGACTTGAAGGAAGACCTCTGTTGCTTGGCTTTGGAAACTCCTAAGCCAAGAGACTGACTGTTGACATTGGGTAAGAGGATGGCAGATGGACAATGCCTTACCTCGGAGAATGAATCTCTCTGTGGAACTAAGCACATGTATCATCTCTTCAGACCTGGTGCAGGGGATTTTAGAAGCCTGGGCAAGCTAGTGAGAATCTATCTCTATATATAAAACCCTAATATGCAAATAGACTGAACTGTGGAACAACCGAATAACTGGTCGCTATGACATGGGCTGACCACCAGGGGGAGATGCTCATGGAGCATGGTGGGCATTGGCCATGGCAGGATGGTAGAGCAGGTGAGTGGGGGTGCCAGACCAAGGTGGGGCACCGGTCGCTGTCATCCCGGTGAGCCTCTGGTTGTTACTGAAAATTCTTTGCTCCCATGTGCTGCGGTCCCACTGAGCACTTGCACCTGCTGCCAGTGCCAGAGCTGCTGCTCGCACCTGCTGCCGGCGCTGATCCCGATCATTCGGTGCAGTCAGTGGGTGTGAGGGGCGGCTGCCATCCCTGATTGCCTCTGAGGGCTTCTCCACCTCCCCCTGCTCCTGAGGGACAATCGGGGCAGCAGCTGCTACTCACACCCACTGACAGTGATGTTCCACTCTTACCTGCTGCTGGCGCCAGCCCCAATCACTCCACACCATCAGTAGGTGCAAGCAGGGCTGGTACCATCAGCATGTGGGAGTGGGACTGCTGGCAGAGAGAAGACTAGGGGCTGTGGCGGGAGGGGCCGGGCGGGGCATGGAGGATGGGCTGAGACCCACCCCGGTGCCCACTATAGCCTCATGGCCCACAGTTCCTTTCAAGGTGCATGAATTCTTGCACTGGGCCCCTAGTAAGAACATATTCCTTTGTGAGTTGGGCTGGAGGGAATACTTCAAAGACCTGTATTCACTGACTTTTTAACCTACACTTAAAAGTGGTTTTGCCAGACTGAATATAATCAGAAGCAGAAACCACTACAATTATCCTCGGAGTAATAGATTCAGCCCTTTTGTTTCAATTCAGTAAGTTTGAAGAAGAGCAGAATAATAATCAGTTTGAGGAGATGATGCATGTGCATAGTTGCACAGATAAAAAATGGCAGATCTGGGACCCTAGGTAACTATCTGGTTATTGTACTCACTGTCCTGCCCAGTGAGGGAACAACACATAAAAGGAAGGAACAAATGACATCATGCTTCCCAAACTTCTCGCCTCTACAGATTCCCTTGGAAAATCCAAGAGTTGAAAAACTCAAAGTGGGGAACACTGAACAAGGTGTGTCTTACAAATATTGAGGCTCTACAGTTTATTTTAGGGATGCCACGTAGAACTAATAAAATGGAAGATCTGAATGTTTTGAGGCAAACTGACCAGTTTCCACAAACACTTATTGAGTGCTGCCATGTGACCAGCACTGTAGTTCCTTTAATTCTCTTAGACAAATTACTTACTGTATGATGATATGAATTGTCCTTAAGTAAAAGACATATATTATTGTCAGCCTACATTATCATGCATGTCATAAGCTAATGATTAATAACATGGCATAAACCTCTATTGTACCATTAGAAGAACTCAAGAGGAGGAAAAATAAATTTTTATTGGACAGGGGTTCGATGGGCCTCATTTTATTTAATTTTCTCTACAACCTTGAAAAGTATACATTAATGGCCCATTCTGCAGAGATAGAAACTGATAAACCGAGGCAAGGTTAGAACTCACCTACACTTGTATAACCAATAAAAGCAGGGCTGGATTAGGAGCCTGTGTCTCTGGTCTCCAGTGCCCATTATTTCCCGCTGTACCACACTGTGGCTTAGTGCTTCCCACAGAAGCATTCCCACCCCGCATCTCATCAGACCCTTACTGTGCTTCCCCAGTGCTTCTAAACAGACCGGTGATGCCATTTAAACAAGTGATGAGCATATAGGTTAGAGAGGCCTCTTTTGTATATTTCTTTTATTTGTCTGTCCTAGATGAAACTGGCCAGATTTTGGTCTGAATTATCACAGGAGAGACAGGCTTTTTGTGTGCCCATGAGTCTTTTGCTCCGTTGAGTCACACGCTGTGACCCTAAAAAGTCAGAGTCGACAGTAATCATTGGCTGTAATTGAAGAAGAAAGACTAATACTTGCTGGGTGATAACTATGGTGCTGTACGGGTATTTAGGTGATATAGCCTCCACTGCGATGATCCCTATTTTTTAACACTTCTGGGCCACCCTTCTTCCTACTCATCTCAAGTGTGTTACAGATTCTGACAGCTGTCAGCCCCATAGCACTAGGATGTTGCTAGAATATAGCACATATCCATTAGTTGTTTTTTCTTAATTGAGTGCCTGAGTGCCACAAACTATGATAGTGACTTCCTTGGACACTTAAGCTTCACTGAATTCCCAGGCAGTTATTATTATCCTTATTTTCAGGTGAGAGAATGAAGTTCAAGAAGATGAAAAAACTTCTTTACTTTCCCACAGTTAGCAAATGGCGCATTTGAGTTTCCCAGGCACTCCCCAGATTCCACTCACTGCTCTGCCTAAGAAGGGGTGAAAGAATGCATCCAGATCTAGAAAGTCCAAAGGAATTGGTTATCAATGGGCGAGTCCTGAAAAGATGGTTGCTATCGACTGAATGTGTCTCCCCAAAATGTATATATTGAAATACTCGTATTTGGAGGTTGGGCCTTTGGGGGTGATTAGGTCGTGAGGGTAGAGCTTTCATGAATGGGATTAATGCCCTTATATAGGAGACCCCAGACAGCTCTTTCACTCTTTTGTTCATGTGAGGACACAGTGAGAAGATGTACATCTGCAGACCAGGAAGCAGGCTCTCACCAGACACTCAATGTGCTTGCTGGTTCCTTGGTCTTGGATTTCAGCCACTCAGTCTATGGTATTTTTGTTATAGCAGCTAAAATGGACTAAGATGTGATAAATATTAGTTGAACATAAACATAATTTTCTGTTATTTTTGGCCCAGTCCCAAGCAGACCTCTGAGTCCCATTTCCAAAGGGACTGGTCACCTTTTTATGTCCCTGGACTGCTGCCTAGCCTCCACTCCTCCCAGAGTCCTCTCCTCCCATATGTTAGATGGCCCTTTGTATTCTCAGAAGAGGCGCTCCTATGGAGACTTCGGGGTTGTCAGCCTTGGTGTTTTAGTAAGAAGACGCAGAAGGAATAATGCCACATATAAATAGGCTTGAGTTTTGTTCATAGCTTTGCCTAAGATTTAAGTGTAATGCCCAGAGCTTTAAGCAACATGAAAACCATCTTTGGATTCCTGGGCATTTTCACTGATAGCATTCGAGAAATCCACCTGGCTTGTAATGGGTTTGTGAGTGGCAGTGAAACAGAACTGGGGAGTGTGGTGGAGGAGTCAGCAACAAGCACAGCTTTTTATTTTCCCCTGCAAGTGCTAAGCTGCGGGGTCTTGTTTTCTTTAGAAACACAGAGTTCAAGCCATGGATCTTAATAAGAGAATTAAGTAGTTTTGGTCACATAATCTTCATGCTCTATTTTATCTAAACCTTGAGCACATTTTACAGAAAAGCCAGAACCCACAACTGTATTTACTGAGCAGATTCCATGGCCAGACGTTCATACCAGGAGTCAGTGGAGAACACCAATTTCTTTTCTCCTGTCGGGAAGAGGAAAGAAAGACTTAGAAAATGGCCTGCCAGCAGAAACGCACTTTGGTTACTTATAACCAAAAGATAGGTTTTTGCCATTCTTTATGCCTGAGTTCTGGAAGCAGCCAATCTCTGTGTACCAGAGGTCCCATGGCCCAGGGTAGCTGATCAGGTAAGTTGCCTCAGTGTCTTCAGTTGTCACTGTCATACAGCTGCTGTTTCTGGCATGCTTTTTTCTTGCACTCATTCTTATCAGAAGGATTCATGACATAATTCGTGGAAAGTTCTTAAAGCTTCTCCAGAAAAATATCCCACTGAAATGAATTAGAATACAGTCTAAGACTTAAAATGGTCCAGATCCTTTCAATTTCTAGGTTGCTTCTCCCTGATATGGGTTCCTTTAAGAGCTATATAAATTCTTTCATAGTGCAGAGATGCTGTCAGGATACTTAATAAAACAGGAAATGCATCCATTTACTCAGTCAGTCACTTAGTCAACAAACATTTCTTGAACACTCATTATATGCCAGAAATTATTTTAGCCATGGGTGCTATAAAGAGTTCTAAGGTGATTCCTGAGATCAAAAATTGTCCCGTGGTAGAGTGTTTTGGTGTGAAGTGTTGCATTATTCTCAAACATCGTGGGGAAGTAGATTTCATCATTAGCTCCATTTTACTGATAAAGAAACTGAAGCTCAGGGAAGTCAAATGCTGTGCCTGAGGACTTATATGTAAAACCTACCCTCCAAATTTCATTCTATTTCCAATAGATTATGCTGTATTCTCACTTTATATGAACTGTAGTTACTGTGTTTTACTCAAAATAGACCAACCAAAGTCAATACACAGACCAGACCCTTGGCATTTGAAGATTTAACTTTCTTGGCATTGACTATTTGCTCGACTATTCTTGGGTACCATTAATGAATGACCTGGAAGAGCCATGACTTAGGGAATTAAATTGCTGAGACATGATCTGAATCTCTTATCTTAGAGACTGGGGTGTGGGGATAGCCTCTCACATTCAGAGTAGCTTACCAAGCATCTGCATCTCAATGTGACTCTGTTTCTTTATGTATTTTACATGGAAATGCTACAATGGCCTGCCAGTTATCAAAAGTACTCATGGATATTGGAACTTCAAGAGAAAGTCTCAGGAATTGTCCATCATAAATGTCAATACATTAAAAATTGCTAATATGGGAATGAACAGCTTCAGTTTGAGGCTTTGGAGATGGAATGAGGCAGAGGGCTTTGGTTGGGTCTTTTTTGGTGGGAACTTGAGCAGTCATGCCCCATCGTTCAAAACCTTTAAAGAGATTCCTCAGGGCCCTGCAGGCTTCCACATTTCCCAGTAGGTATTTCTTCCTAACTCAAAAAAGGTTAGCTGGAGTATACCTCGTGTCTGAGTTCATTCAGGCTACTTTAACAAAATATCATGGACTGGGTGGCTTATAAACAATAGAAATTTATTTTTCACAATTCTGAAAGCTGGAAGTCCAAGATCAAGGTGCCAATGTGATTATGTTCTGGTGATTTCTTTCTGAGAGCCTTCTACCTAATTCATAGCTGGCACCTTGTCCCTATGTCCTCACATGGTGGAAGGGTCCAGAGATCTCTCTCTGGAGCCTTTTTTACAAGGGCACTAATCTTATTCATGAGGGCACCATCCTTGCTTCATAACCTAGGTACCTCCCAAAGCTCCTACCACTTACCACCATCATTTTTGGGTTAGGATTTCAACATATGAAATTTTTTGGGGGGGAGGGGATCACAAATATTGAAACAGGCATGTGGGTATTGCAGGGAATAGTTGTATGTAGCCTTGGAGATTGTACTGTTCTATCTACCATGAGATTCGTAGAATGAGTAGGCGTTTTTCAGATCTGCTGCATATACATATACTTTGTGCTCCTTATCTCCGATGGGAGCCTAACCCAGAGCAGTCCTTGACCCAAAGGCTTCATTAAACATTCCATGTTCATAAAATGCCCATTTGGAGGAATTTTTATGTGAATGAAGCACTCCAATTAATGGATTTCAAAATATATTTAAAATTTGAAATATGTATTAGTAAAATAAAACTCTATTTGTTAAAGGCTATTTTAAAAGAGTAGAAAAAAGGATGAATGGGGTTTGCAGCATCAGAATCACAAAGCAGAATTTAAGATAGTGGATTTAGAGCAGAGCTGCAATCTATAATAATAAAAGTGCAATATGCTAATTAGACTAGACAGCCGAACGACCTTCCGGACATTCTTCCCGATGACCTTCCAGACAAAGCCTGGGCTGCGAGGGCCAAGGCAAGCCGCCGCCACAGTGGGGGCCGAGCCCCTTGCATGAATTTCATACATTGGGCCTCTAGTAGCTTAATAACCAACACAATTATTTCCAAAGCCGATTCCAATGAGTGGAACTCATGGCCCTACAATATGACAGCACCATATGTTCTGCTACAGGACTAGTTTTTTGGGGGAAAAAATTTCATTTTTTACCATTAATCACTTGAAACATCAAGTTAAGATTCTGTGAAAATATCCTTATTGACCACATGCTAATTTTCTTGTAATTATGGAGTTTTATTTAACCAAATATTTACATTTGATCTTTCTTGGTTGCAAATAAAGATAGTTTATTTATCTCAAAACTGCTTGCTTTGCCATTTATTCCTATTATGTAAGCATTTGAGAATGTTTTTTCAGAGGTCAAGAGAAAATCTGTTATATCCTGGAATGAATTGGAGGCTGAATAACTTCTGTTCAGCTCCTTCTTTGTCCAAGAGAAGAAAAACCAGAGTTGACCTAGACAAGATGAAATTAAGAAGAAATAAAACAAAACACACCTTAGTTTTATATGGAACTGGCCTCATCCTCAACACATTATAGAGCTTCAAAGCTAGGCCTCAGTGTTATCAGACATTCTTTAAGAGCAAAGAAAAATGCTGCATCTAAAAATGTAAACACCTAAATACTAATCAAAGCTTTACTGCAATCCTGCAGAAATGCATAATGAGATTTATGCTATCAGTCACTGTAATTTAGACCACTATAATGTGATTCTGGCTTAATGTGTACTTCTCAATAACTTGGGGCCTGGAGCAGGTATTATCCTCTTCAAAAAACAACTTGAATGTTGGAGAGGATGTGGAGAAAAGGGAACCCGTATACATTGTTGGTAGGATTGTAAATTGGTGAAGCCACTATGGAAAAGAGTACGGAGGTTTCTCCAAATACTAAGAATAGAGCATCCATATGATCTAGTTACTCCACTTCTGGATATTTATCCAAAGAATATGAAAACACTAGTTTGAAAAGATATAGGCAACTCTATGTTCATTGCAGCATTATTTACAACTAGAGGTTTGGTGCACGAAATTCATGCACTTGAGGGTTGGGGGTCCCTCAGCCTTGCATGTGCTCTCTCGCAGTCTGGGACCTCTTGGGGGATGTCTGACTGATGGCTTAGGCCTGCTCCCTGTAGGCCTAAGCCATCAGTTGGACATTCTTAGCATTGCTGCTGAGGCAGGAGAGGCTCCTGCCACTGCCGCTGCACTCACCAGCTGTGAGCCCAGCTTCTGGCTGAGTGGCATTCCCCCTATGAGAGCACACTGACCACCATTAAGCGTCTTCCCCCTGGTGGTCAGTGCGTGTCATAGCGACTGGTAGTTCTGCCATTCAGTATATTAGCCTTTTATTATATAGGATAGCCAGAATATGGAAACAACTTATGTGTCCATCGACCAATGAATGGATGAAGAAGATGCAGTGTATATAGAATGGAATACTACTCAGCCATAAAAATGATGACAGTATGCCATTTGCTGTAACATGAATGGAACTTGAGCGCATTATGCTAAGTGAAATAAATCGGATGGAAAAAAGACAAAAATTATATGATTTCACTTGTATGTGGAATATAAAACAAAGAAACAAACAAACAAAACAAAAACAAACTATTAAATATGGACTGGTGGTTACCAGAGGGGAAGGGTGGAGGGAGGGCAAAATGGGTAAGGGTGTCAAATACATGATGACAGATGGAAACTACACTTTTGGTGGTGAGTATGCTAGTATACAGATGTTGAGTTATTAAGTTGTATACCCCAAATTACATGATGTTATAAACCAATGTTATCCCCTTCCTCCCCCCCCCCCCCAAAGAAAACAACAACAAAAGACAACCAAGTTTTCCCATGCAGCCCTCGTTGGGCTAGCACGAGTAGGGCTGCATTGGAATTGAGGCAGATAAGGGGCTGAGTTCCTTTCTTCTCTACCCCCACCCATTGTTCAAAGGAATGATATTTCCAACTGCAGGTGGTCTTAAAGAGTGGCAATTTAGTACAAAATCATCTAATCTGGGAAGGCAAATTTTTTGAACTTGAGAGTTTCACTCTGATTCCAGTAGAAAGATCTCTGGTAACAGAAAATTAGTTAAGTGTCAGTTCTCGGTAACAGAATGTATTTACTGCCATTTCTTTCGAGATAATAAAATACCACTTAAATTACCCTCTCTTCCTGGAAAATCTGAGCAGAAAGCAAACTCTGAGATTCCTATCATTCTGCAGAGCCTGAAACTATATCTAGTAATCACTTCAAGTCTCAGTGGGGAGGAACCACAGGTAGGGAGCTATTTGGGATTTATAGTGCCACTTACTTCTACAAGCAAAACCAGAGTCATAAAATGCGAGAGGAAAGAGTTCTTGAGCCCCCCCTCCCCCTAGGGTAAGTAAGGGAATACACTTTGAATTCTGATTTTTGTTATCCTAGACAAAACAATGCACTTTAGCCCATTCATTGCTGGAAGACCGAGCTTCAGCCTTTCTCTGAGGCTGTTTTTCAACTCTCTGCCTCTTTGTCGCCACTGAGCTCAGACAGGTCTGGTGTTTGCTCTCCCTGACTCAGTTTCCTCACCTCTGGAGTGGACCTAATCATATCTGCCAGGTTCTTCTAGCATCCACATAGGAGACAGTAATAAGAGGTGTCATCTCCGGGCTCTGAAGTTCTGTAACAATGGCCAGGAATCACTGATGACAGAGAAATCAAAAGCAAAATGTAACATTTTCTCAACTTTTTCATGCTAAAATTTGTCCAGGTTATACCCTGTTTCTGTTTCTATGTCATTAGTCTCCCTCTCTTCTTCAGGACATTTCACCTGGGGTAGCAAAGGCGGGTGGTGACAGGGAGACAGACATGGACATTGAATCAGCAATATCTGAGCTTTTCTAGGTGAACTTGGCAGTGACTCAGCAAGGCAGCCAGAGAAACCTCACTGGCTTACACCTGTTAGAGAAGCGGCCAGTCTGAGGCAGTGGGAAGTTTCCAATGCGAGGCTCTTTGCAAACCATTCTAAATGGAAAAAGATCTCTGTTCCCTTGCCTCTCTCCCATCCTTTCCCTGCTTAACTGGCAAAGAAGAGCTCTCCTCCTGGTCCTGGAGTCCTTCCTCTTTCTCTTCCTTTTGCTCCTTTTCTTCCTATCAAACACACTCTCTTCCTAACATAAAAATAATCATTCAATGAAACTTGTTACCCCTTCAAGATGACTGTACTGCTGTCCTTCCCCTCACACCACACAGAGGCAAAGCACGTCGGGAAAAGCACAGGCTGGAGTTGGGTTCAAATCTTCACTTTCTCTTTAGCTGTGTGTCTGCGGAAGTGGTTCACCCTCCCTGCCCTCAGCTAAAACAGAAACAAAAAAATAATGATGATGCCCTAGCTGGTTTGGCTCAGTGGTTGGAGTGTTGGCCTGCAGACTGAAGTGTCTCAGTTTGATTCCAGTCAAGGACACGTACCTGGGTTGCAAGCTCGATCCCTGGCCCTGACGGGCCCTCCTGTGGGAGGCAACTAATCAATGTGTCTCTCTCACATTGATGTTTCTCATAAAGAAATAAATAAATAAATAAATAAATAAATAAATAAATAAATAAATGGAAAAATATATCCTGAGCTGAGGATTAACAAAACAAATAGTGATGATAATGCCTGTAGAAGTTATGAGGCTGAAATGACATCATGAATTTAAGGGCCCAGCGTAAGACCACGGTTTCCTCCTTCCATGAATACATTAGCTGGAAAAGTGGCTGGAACCTGCCACCTCCCCTCCCCGACTCTCACCTTACTTGTCACGCTCTGGAGGGACTTCCATTTTTGCTGACCTTGTGCCCATGTAAGAAGGGTAAATAGCGCCTCTGCCTAGAAATCCCGCCTGTGCCTGTTTCCATGACACAGTGCTGTCTGGGGGCAGTGTACACAGCAGCTCACAGAATTCCCTCTCACGTTGAAGTTGAGCATCAAAATGTGTGGCCAGTGCGCTGCTTCCCATGCAGGAAACTGCTTCCTCAGAGCCCCTGCAGCCTAGGGTTTGATCCCTAGAATTCGGGAAAGCCTTAGTTGGGGTGGGGACCTCACTAAGTAGCTTTTATTTCAATGCACTCAATTTCAGAAGCAAGCCTGGGCTTCATCCTTGCAGCCCCAGGAGCCACAGATTTGGGGAAGTTGTGCCTGCTATTTGGAGTGGGTTAACACAAGGTCAGTAGAGTGTATCTAACATCCCCAGCTCCCCCTCGTTCGCTTGTTTGGAGCCTGTTACTCCCATCGAGGCCCACTTCTGAGACGCGAGGATGGGGGCAGTCACAGCAGCAGGCAGCAGCACAGCCTGGTAAAAGCTGGTCCTCCTGTCTCAGCCAGGAGCCCACTTCACTACCCCTTCGGCCTGCCGACCATTTGTCTGTAGACAAGATGCCAAACTCTGTGTGTTTTATGTAAACAGAGGTGTTTGTGGGGAGACAGGTGAGACAAGAGAATGCGAGCCAGAAATAAATCAAAGGAGCTGGAGACAGGCTGGCTGGGGCAGGAACCTGATGGATGGGAGGCATGAGTGGAGTTAGCTGCTCAGTAGCCGCCAGGCCCGGAGGGAACTGAGGAGTTTGTGTGCACACGGAGACCGAGGGTGGGAGCTGGAGTACCAGACGGAATCCTTGCAGCCAGAAGACTCACAAGCTGACCAAAGGAAGGGAGGGCAGTCTGGGGCACTAGCTCCTCGTCTGGAATTGGAGGAGAGAGCAGAGGGAACATTGCAGGAGAAAACAGAGTCACTACCTTGAGGCCTGGCAGAGACTAAGTGAACTCCTTCCTTTCTAAGCAAGAAAGCTGCCGTCCAGGGAGGGGAAATAACGTGGCAACAGGCCACTGAGTCAGTGGACAGGAGCCTCTCTGCACCCCTGCAGCCCTCTCTTAGTTACCCAGACACTGTGGGTTAAATGTCCCCTAAAAAGATGTGTCCAAGTCCTAACCTTTGGTACCTTTGAATGTGACCTTGTTTGAAACCAGGGCCTCTGTGGATGTTATCAAGTTAAAATGAGGTTATACCGGCGTAGGGTGGGCCTTTCACCCCATATGACTGGTGTCATTGTAAGAAGAGGACACAAGGCCAGACATAGAGACAGGGGAGCCAGGATCTGAAGATGGAGGCAGAAATGAGAGTGAGGCATTTACAAGGCAAGGACGCCACAGATTGCCAGCCGCCACCAGAAGCTGGCAGAGAAGCAAGGAACAGACCCTCCCTCCCTCAGGGCCTTCCAGAAGGAATCAACCTTGCTGCCACCTTGATTTGAAACATCTGGCCTGCGGAACTGTGAGACAGTGATTGCTGTTATTTTAAGCCACCCAGCGTGTGGCGCTCTGTTATGGCAGCCCTAGAAAGTGACACCAGGCTTCGGAAACCGTGTACTTGGGGAGCGCAGAGCTTCCTTATAAATGTAGCAGAGCACACCCGGCCACCTTTGATGGCTTTCCGTAGAGTCTAGATGCACCTTCTACAGGTTCTAGGTTAACTGTGAGGCCCCAGCCATTGTGGAGAAGTGGCAGGGGACCTGGGAAGCAGGACAGAGAGCCAGGGCCAGGCCAAGTGATGTATTCGTCTCCCTTCATGTGTCCTGTCACTGGGTTAACAGGCTTCTTACCCAATACTGCTCCTGGTCTGTCTTGGTTCTTATAAAGGCTTCTGCCCTATGACCTTGGTAGACTGCAGGGTATCATGTCAGTGTCCCAAGGATCTCCATCCCCTTCCTCCCACCCTCTCTGAGAGCCCTGTCACTCTCAGATCCCACCCAGCCTATTTCCTCACCACCATCCACACACCCTCAATTTACCCCTTTGGACCCATCTGGAAGGGGTTCAGCAAGGATTTGTCATAAATGTGTGATCCTGTCACTTACCAATGGGACCTCTAGTTCCCTGAGCCTCCATACTGTGCTTGCTACCACAGGGCCCCTCCTAGAGGAGGTAGAATGGGGGGGAGGGCAGGAAGGGTAGAGGGGACACTCCTTGATGTCATCATAAGAAAATACAAAATAACCAAATAACTGGTGTGAGGAGGAACAGGCTGAGGCTTCAGGAAGACGCCCCTAAGCCCCTTAGGGACCAGCAGCTCTCTGTGGAGAAGGGTTGGGTGTTACCAGAACCTCGAACCTAGGTGATCCTTGTCTCTTTTGGGCCTTCCCAATCTCGGGTCCCCTCAGTTCCCACCTCTGTTAATGGGTTACTCTATTCCTGTTACTCAGGCCCCATTTGATTGAGGCCTTTAAGCAGTGTTTCTCCACGTCTGTGGGCCCTTCACTCAGGTTTCAGAGGCTCACTCCAGCGGTTCCACTTTAGGAGGCCTGGGATGTGGCGGGGGTGTTTGTGTTTTAACCAGCATCCCAGCTGTTTTTGCTGTGGGTGGTCTGCAGATGTTAGACAACGTTGTCCTGCAGATGCTCTAAAAGCTTCCAGTGTCTGGGATACTGGGGACAGTGGCAGTGGTGGAAGGGGCTATTTTGACAGTTATAGTTCTCTGCTTCCTTTCAATGGGGACTTCATCCCACAAAGCTGGGTATTGCCCCAGAGCCTGTGGGTCCTGGAAACTTCCCAGAGGTATCTGGGCAGAGACACTCCTGGCCATGATTGTAAAACTCTGCAACTGGAAGAGGGAGGGCTCTGAAACTTGGGGAGTGGCGCTATAACTGGGGAGGGGTGCTATAACTGGGGAAGGGTGCTATAACTGGGAGAGGGTGCTATAACTGGGGCAGGGTGCTATAACTGGGGAGGGGTGCTATAACTGGGGGAGGGGTGCTGTAACGGGGGGGAAGGTGCTGTAAATGGGGGATGGTGCTGTAACTGGGGGAGAAGCGCTGTAACTGGGGGAGAGGTGCTGTAACTGGGGAGGGGTGCTGTAACGGGGGGAGGGGTGCTGTAACTGGGGGAGAAGCGCTGTAACTGGGGGAGGGTGCTGTAACCAGACAGGGTGTGGCCTGGCAGGAAGTTCTCTGCAGGGAGACAGGGAAAGAGGGAGGAAGAGAGAGTTAACAAAGGACAGAGGGTCAGGGGGCTCTGTAGGCTGCACCCCTGCTGGCCAGCCAACCACAGCTCGCTGGCCACTGCTCTGAGCAGCTGCCTTCGCATCTGTGGGAAGGACACACCCATCAGCTTTCTATGTAGAAAGCTTGCACCTACCGTAGAGAGGGAGAAAAAGGACAAATGTTGTAGTCCATCTGGGCTACTATAATAAAAATACATGCCATAGACAGTGGTTTGAGCAACAGACATTTATTTCTCACAGTGTGGAGGCTGGACGGTCCATGATCAAAGCGCTGGTAGATTTGGTGTCTGTGAGAGCCCACTTTCCGGTTCATAGACAGCAGTCTTCTCACTGTGTTTTCACGTGGTGGAAGGTGAGGGGGCTCTCTGGATGTCCTATAAGGGCACGAATTCCATTTATGAGAGCTCCACCTTCATGACTTCAATACCTCCCAAAGGCCCCACCTCCTAATACCATCACACTGGGGATTAGATTTCAATATTTGAATTTTGTCAGGGACACAAACATTCATTGTCTAGCACCAAGAAAGGAATGAAAACCTCCACTGTCCCATAAACCTCCTCTGAGTAGAGCCTGCCCAGGATCTGTCACTGGTCCTAAAACCCACTTCCCTGCTCCAGGAGGAAAGAGGGGGAAGATCACTCCATATCATGAGGGTGTTGGAGTGAGGGTGCATTAGAAGTGCCTTGGGCACATTTTGCGAGTCCCTGTGGGTGTCTGGCTGCCTGTCACCTCTTTACACACCCAGACACCCAGTTATGGTGGTGGCTGGAGAGCGAGACTCCATTTCCAAAACAGTTCTTGATGAGATGCTACAGGATGATGCTGGGTGCTTGGCATATGGCTCAGGATGCCCCAGGCTTATTTGGGCATCGTCCCCTTAACGAGGGAGGGTGCAAAAACATCATCAAGATTTTTTCAAATATTTGACCTCAGGCGTGTCGCCTGTATTCCTTTAAAGAAGGAAAGCCAAGGAAACATCATGTGGGACACTGGCCCCATTCAGGTTACTTTTAACAGTTACTTTGCATCTGGTCATTTCCAACTAAAATATGAACCTTTGCCTAGTTATATTTAGAACAGTTAAAAGGTAAACTCCAGCATATTGAGCATTTAAAAATTTATTTGAATCAGGCAGTACCACACTGGGAGTCGTTAGGCGATGTTCATCCACAGGAGCCAAGGGAGAGACAGAGAGAGCAGACGCAGAAACAAAAAGGAACTTACTTGATTGGCTGTGGCTTAAAGCCTCATCTCCTGTGATTGGTTGTCCTTAGGTTTCGATTTCTTAACCTTGAAGCATTTACAGGCTTGGATTTTGGTTTACTTATGTAGGTATAAAGCATTTGGGCCATCTCAGTCCAGTGGCCTCCTTGTTTAATTAATTTACTAGAACCCTGCAAAGAGAATTGTGTGCTGGGTTTAAACTATATTTTGTTTCAATTAGGCTAGGTCTCACAGGTCACCTGATGCTGACAGCGGTCACTCTAGGCTTTCTTGGCCATGACCTGGGAAGATGAATAAGACAGAAGCTGCCTTTTCTGGGTTGGTTAGGCCTGTTGAGAGCTTTGTATTTCTTTGTGGCATAATTGCTTAGGCAGTGATGTAGAGGAGCAAAATAGTGTAATTATTAAGAGTATGGGCCCTGCAGCCAGACTGGGTTTGAATCCTATCTATGCCGCTCACTGGCCTTGTAACCTTTGGAATAAAGGCTCTGTAGAAGCTGGCTAATCCTCTCTGGGCCTCAGTTTCCTCATCTATAAAACAGGACTATTAGTGATACTTCACTCATAAGGTTTGTGAAGGTTACATGGGTTAGTGATGTGAAGAGCTTAGGGTGGTGCAGAGCACATCGTGAGCACTTAGGGTGACGGGTTTATTTCATTTTACCATTTACAATTTGCCATCGCTTCCTGCTTTTAAAGCTGCTATCAGCAAGTGACAGAAATCATCATTGTCAGACTAGCAAACTGGTTTGATTGGCAGCCCCCAATTCCTACATATGCAAAACACTGCTTAAGGAAATTCTTTCCATGAATGTCTGCAAAATATTTGTTCTTCCTCCCAAGTACTTCTTGCTTCATTATAACCTTTCTGAGAATGGAGGGACTGTTAGCTGCTTTTACAGTAAATTTGGGAAAGGTGCATCGTTTTTATTTACCCAAAAAGGAAACTAGAATTTTGTATCCTCCATCTTCATTCCTGGGTGTCCTTGAGCGTGTGCCTGGGTTTGGGTGTGTATGCGCTGAGGACTAAATGATATGCTCATAAAGGGCCAGCCTGGCACAGTCTGGATGCTCCATAGGGATACGGTGCCATTCTCCGCTCTTTCGACCTGTTTACCAGCCTGAACAATCACTACCGTTATGGCCAGTCTCCCACGGGGATGATGACTCCATAAGGACAATTGTTTTACATGGGCCGTCAATGAGCAGGGAGGAAGGAAATGCACACGATAAGATTTCACAAGTAAAATTAGCCACTAGATTGTCAAAGTTAAGAAGCATTGAATTAGTAGGTGTGTGGTTCAGAACTATGTCCTCAGATAGTGAATTTTCTCTTTGCCAATTTCTCTTTGATTGAGGAAGTCGTTGCACCAGGTGGTGGGATGACATCTCATAAAAGTGCTTGATTCTAGGGCTTGAATCAAGAGGGTCCTTTGGTACCCCAGGGTTATAGCAGATGGGGGCACTTGCTTTTACTTTTTGCTTGTAGCCACATCATGAGTCCACTCCAGGATCAACCTTGGCTGCATGGGCAGAGCCCACAGATAGACAAATCGCATCAAAGAACATAAAAAACAAGTCCACGCTGTTTTCTGAGAACTCCAAGGGCTACTGGAAGGAGATGCGTCATCTCTTCCATGTTGGGACTCTGGCTATGAAGAAATACGGTGGATTCACAGGGTTCAAGGAAAATAGAACTGGCACCTAAAAACTCTGCCGCTCATGTGTGCTGTGCAGTGCCCTCCTCTGTAGCAGTTTTTTTGTAGTGGTTAATTACCAGGTACTATACCAATTATTTGTAGACACCTGCCCTGAGGATCTAGCTTCTTCAAAGCATTTATCCCCAAAGCTGTCCTTTTTCATCGAAATTTATTCTCTTCGTCTTCTCCTGGGAAAACAGTTGCCCCTTTAAATTTAGCTCATAGAACTTCCAAGTGAGCCAAAAACCATCCGTTAAGAGAGTACATGATAGAGTAATCTTTAGATAAACACTGCAATTCCCCACCATAAAACAATTACCAGACTTCCTACATCCCAACCTTCCACATATCCTGGTGCTGCGGTTGTACAGCTGTGGTTGGTTAGTCAAAGGGAGGGTTTTGCATGCTCACTCATTTCCTCCCATTACAACTCCAACTTATTACCTGCCTGTTATTGTTCTCTTGAGCTGGGGAATGCCTGTGCATTAGCCCTCCTAAAAGAGAGTAACAATGGCCCCAGGAATTCAAGCCAAGAAGCATAGAGGGACAGATGGTTCTTGCTTTCTCTGGTGCCAAGACCATGGAGATTCTCTGAATATAATACAGAAGCTAGAAAATTATTGCTCAGGCAAAGAAATTTGTCTTCTATTCAGAAAAAAAAGAGACTGGTTATTGTTGGGGTTTTGCAAAAAGTCTGTGCCTTTGCACTGGTTGTTAAGTGGCCCTAGAAACAGACTATAAGATAATCGGCCCAGAAGGCCAAGGAAGCTCTCTGACTTCTAAATAGTACCCAGCATATTCTTGAGCAAGGAGACATATTGGTGGACACGCTTTCTCGAGTAGGAACTAGAAGAGCATGAACTCTGAGCATTTCCTGCAGCTGTTCTAAGCTTCCTAGATGTTTTGTTATTCTGTTTTGAAATTCTGTTAAGCTCTGCTGTAGATGAAGAGGCATGAACTGTCTGAAAGGCACTGTATGTGTCTATTTGGAAGCCTTGGTTATGTGTGTATGTATGTGTATTCACATTTGTAGGTTACATTTTTTTATACTGGAAGAGATACTGCTTTTGAGAAAATTGCTTCTGACTTCAGGCTCTATGTTAAAGGTAGTTGCCAAAGGAATGGTGGTATTCAATTTCAGCTTGTACAAGAACAGGGAAATTGAAAGATCTGCATCCCAAATTTGTGTATAGGCAGGGCAACTTCTGAGTGAGGAAGGTGTAGGTCAGTGTACCCCACCACTTACTAGAGACATTCTGAGGTCAATAACGATGTCCACTGTGGCTAGAGGACAACCAAGCAGCTGCTGTAAAGGGTGGAAGTGAAATAGAAAAATACAGAGCCATAGGACCGTACAAACCCCCAGAGTATTAGATTTATCTTACTAGGGAAATCGTAGTGTAGGAAGAAAAGAGCATAGACCAGAGATAAGCAAACTTTTCTGTAAGGGAACACCAGATGAAACTAAATGATTTAAATTTGGTGGGTCACAGGGTCCCTGTCTCAATGACTCAGTTCTATTATAGTACAGAAAAGCAACCACAGACAATATGTCAATGAATGGGTGTGACTATGTCCCCATAAAACTTCATTGATAGGCAGTGAAGTTAGAGTTTCATATAATTTTCATGTATCACAAATAATAGTCTCTACCCCCTAACCCCCCAACCATTTAAGAATGTAAAAACCATGCTATCTTACAGGTTGTACAAAAACAGGCATTGGGCTGGAATGGGTGAGAGTTTTCCAACCTCTGGTGTGACAGTAAACTGGTGTGAAGCAGCAGAGGTCACCACACCACGAGACTGAAGATGGGATTCTTTTTTAGAAACAATGAGTGCACAATTTAGGGAAGAACGTATCAACATTTGCCAGTTATATCCACATTCCCTGACACACATTGTGATTTAAAAACATGGATGGCCTACTGCATAGGTTCTCAAAGTGTGGTCCATGGATCAGCGTCACCTGAAAACTCATTAGAAATGCATATTCTCGGGCTCCACCCTTGAGCTACTGACTCAGAGATCCCATGAAAATGGGGTCCAGCATCCTCATGTTGAGTTTCGGAGGAAGGTGATTCCAGGAGGGCTGTATTCTAACAAGTCCTCCAGGTGATTTTCAGGAGCACGCAGGTTTGGGAATCACTGGTGCAGGTGACCAGAGTGAGGCAGGCCTAGATTTCAACTGCAGATCTGCCCTATGTTCCTGCGGGTCAGCCTCTATTTTCTCATTGTAAAGTGGAGGTATAGGCTGAACAGAGAGGAAAACGTATAGTAATAAGCTGAAAATTGCCTATAGCCACTTCTGCTTTTTAAAGCAGAGATTATCATTCATATCAAAGACAAAATATGCTCTAGACCTCTCCATGTCATTGACCATGGCTGGAGAAAAGAAGGGAAAGACTGAAATTTCAAAGGGTAAGCCAGCTCAGAGATATGGAGTGGTGCCATCACTGCCAGAGATACTCACGGATAGACAAGATGAGCCCAAAGCAGGGCTAAGAGCGGTGTTGAGTTTGGGAGGAAGGTGATTCCAGGAGATGATGAGGCAGAGAAGAATAAGAGGGTCCTGAGAGGGAAGAGGCTCTGGAGAAATGTGGCTGGTGGGAAACCCTGATATTTGATGGGGTGGTTCATGCTTGATTTTATGGATCCTGATAATTTTGACTTTGTGCTGCTTCAAGACCAGGTCTCTCCATTGTCTCAAACCTTCAGTGCAGTCAACTTCAACACAAAGCTACTGGATGAATATATTTGGAAGGAAATCATAGGAAAAGGCCATGTTCCAGGTCTTGGGCCACAGCTGATGGGGAAAAGAGTAGAGCTGGGTGAGGGCATAGTGGGAAGGTGGAACCAGAAGTGCAATTTGCCAGAACTTGACAGAATCATGGCCTTCCCACAGATAGAGGCATTCAGCCGATTTTATTTCAGTCTCAATGACACAGTGACCTCAGCCCACTCCTAGATTGCATTGTGTCCATGGTGCATGTGGCAGCTGCAGGGACCAATGCAGATGTGGCCACTTGTAGCAATTGGTAACCATGATTCCTGTGCTGGTTGTTCTTAAATACCATTATTTTTTAAATTGCCAAGCTTATCTATTTTGATAAGGAATTCTATTTTCATAAAGAAGAGTTGGGCCTGGCCAGTATTGCTCAATGGTTGAGGTTGACCTATGAACCAGGAGGTCACAGTTTGATTCTGGTCAAGGACCATGCCCAGGTTGTGGGCTCTATCCCCCGTAGTGTGGGGTATGCAGAAGGCAGCTGATCAATGATTCTCTCTCATCATTGGATGCTTCTCTCTCTCTCTCTCCCTTCTTCTCTGAAATCAATTAAAATATGTATATGTATATGTGTATGTATATGTATATATATATGAAAAGTTGGGTGGAAAGTCCCCCTCCATCTTGGTTAAGTGTTCCTCTTAGTTAATTACAAACATAGATGTTTGCTTGTTGGATGACGGCATTGTCATAACCCAGGCAGGCCACCACCTGGGAGCGGCTTGTTTGAATGTCAGGAAACCCCCTGAGCAGATTATCCTTGTGCTGCACTTGAGAAAGGCCGATGTCCTAGCACAAAAGTGCCTGCTAACTACAGGTCAAATCTGGCCTGTGGCTCTGCTCAGAATGGTTTATATGTTTTTAAAGGATTAAAAATGTTCCTCAAACACCAAAGAATATGTGACATTGTATGAGGCCAACAAAGCCTAAAATATCGACTGTCTGACTCTTTACAGCAAGTTTTTCATCAGAACCCACGGTCTGGAAGAAGGGTGGGAGGTGGGATGCAGTGGGAAGGGTCATGAATGCCCTTGCAGCTTTGAGTGCAGAGAGGCTCCAGGGGAATGCTGTGCTCCAAATTCGGCAATGTGTCTGGCCCAAGCAAAGTCTCAGGATCAAGTCATCCTCACCATGGCCCCACAGAGCAGGGCCCAGGGAGGATAAGAAGCCCTGATCTCGGGGCTGAGGCTGAGGCTGAGGCTGAGGCTCTGCCTGTGGGTGAGAGGGTATGAGGCACGTGGGGACAAGGTCACCATCTGTGAGGGTGGGGAGAGGTGGGACACAGGTCTACAGATGGGAGGGGCCTCCCAGGGGAGCCCCATGTGGGCGCTGAGCTTCAGCCAGGTAATCCCACAGGGTGGGCCTGGGGGACAGGCCACTTCCTACAGAAGCCTGAGCGCTGGGTCCATGCGATCCTATGACATGCCACACAGGGCCCCACTCAAGCGGCCTTTGTCCTGCCTTCTGTCTGAGCTCTTGGTTCATGATTCTCTCCTTTCCTGGCCCACCACGCTGCTTGGGAAGAAAGATAACTCCCAGCCTCCAGACTCCTTGCTTCCCAGACTCAGCCCCCGGGGATGTTTCCAGCCTCCACACTCAGCAAGTTTGTATTTCAGAGCAAGAAGGAAAGTGAGACCTGACAACTAGGCTCCTCATTAAAATGCTCTGTTTTGAATCCTTTCCTCCTGTCCCTTTCTGGCATCCCAGGCATTCCTGCAAAGTGGAGTTCGAATAGTGGTGCTTTCTCCTTAGGGGAAAAATCCTACTGCCTCACCCAAGGCTGAGCTCTTGGGCCAAAGCATTCAGGGCTCTGGGTGGCAGTGTCAAGTCAGCAGGTGCTGTCCAGCTGGGCCACTTTGTCTAGGATGTCCCCTGGACAGGGTCTTGGTGGCCCAGATAAGGGCCCCTTGGGGTTGGGGATCTAGCAGTGATGCCAGGGATTGAGCGACTGGTGATGGTCAGGTGGGCATGCATCTGAGATGCCCACTGTCAGAGCCGCTGTGGCTGTTGGTTGGAATTTCCCTGGCATTTTTCAGGAACCAGCGAGGTTAAATTAGGAGACAGTTGTTTTAAGCTGTCTAACAGAAGGGACCTTGTCTGTTTGATTCCCGGCTGCATCCCTACTGCTTATTTTAGTGCAAAAGACACTCAAATCTCTGTTGATTTTGGGCATGTTGGAAGCCCTATTTTTTTTTAACAGCTCATTTTGTAAAGAAGGAATGACTCACTACCCAGTGGTTGGTGCAGCAATCTATTCTGGAAATTCTCTCTCTCTAAATTCAGTCACTTCATTCTGTTGAGCCCCTACTGTGTGTTTAGCCCTGTGGGAGAAAGAGAGGAGTGTAACTGACTTGGTAACACTCTCGAGGAGAAAATGAACCATGAACCTATGTCCTGGCTGACTTACCCCTGCAACTTGATGGCACCATTCCGTCATGAACTTGAGTTTGAGGTGCACTCAGTTGCTTGTATGTAGTTCCTGAATAGAGTCTGTGTAATGCCTTATGAGTCAGAAAGCCCTCAGTTCAAATTCCAGCTCTGCCACTTTCTGATCTGGGGCAAGGGATTTAAATGCTCTAAGTCTAGTTTTTCATCTGTACAATGGAGATAATAGTGTCTAACTTTGAGTGTTATTATGAGGAGTAAGCGAAATTATGATGGTGATGTACCTAGAAAACTGTCTGGAGTTTAACAGAGTAGGAGTTTCATAGCTTTTAGCTATTATTATTAGATTTTTTTTTTTTTTTGTCTTCTTGGCTTAGAATGCACAGACTAACCCTCCACTCTTTCTCTAAGGCCCAGTCCAGTCCTCAGGCACTTTCCCTCTTGTGAGCATCTCCTTTGTGCTTCCATTGTGACCCATCTCTGTTCTTGGATTTGCCACCTTGTGTTATCATAGTCAGTTCCGGTGTCTGCCTCTCCATCAGACTGAGAGCTCCTGGAAGTCAGGGCACTGTTTGACTTAGTCCCTTCCCTTCGGGCTTGCATAATTTTTTATTGTGTTAGGGGTTCAAGTGTTTGCTGAATAAATGAATAGGAAGATAGCTGAAACCGATTTGGCTCAGTGGATAGAGTGTCGGCCTGCGGACAGAAGGGTCCCGGTTTCGATTCCGGTCAAGGACATGTACCTGGGTTGCGGGCACATCCCCAGTGGGAGGTGTGCAGGAGGCAGCTGATCAATGTTTCTCTCTCATCGATGTTTCTAACTCTCTATTCTTCTCCCTTTCTCTCTGTAAAAAAATCAATAAAATATATTTTAAAAAATAAAATAAAAAGAACTCTGTTTAAACAAGTGATGATGTGCATTTGAGTTTGTTTAATTGCTACCCTAAGCATAGTTATTTAACATTTGAAGTTTTCTAATACTCTTCAAAGTATCGGGTTATATAGAGGTTATTTAGAAATATATTATGTCCCAGAGGCTGACACTAACACTTCAGTGAAATTATTTCCAGGGAATATCAGAAAATGTATTAATTAGCATACTGGGTGTTAGATTTTATTTTTTCATCTGTGGAATCAGTGTTGTTTGTTGGACTGGTTAGACAAGTTGTGCAGGCATTCTTGTATTTGCATGAGCCGGCTATAAGCAGCTCATATCCTTTTAAATGGCCTCCAGGTCTTAGAATTCCACTAGACCCCATGTCCATCTGCTTAAGGAGAATTCTATCATCTGACCAATTAACTGAATCTTGCTGCTAGCTTCTTGTGACATCTGTTTCAAGTAAAAGGATGGAGAGCTGGGACTTTGCTGAGCATACAAACCAGGTGGTCTGATGTTTGTTCCTGCTGGCTGATAAGTATCTCTGTGTGTCAGAATTTGGTATGAGACTTGCTTTTATTGTAACAGGCCACCTGGCCGAGAGGTGGTGGGAGAGGAGACTTATGGTTGTCAATCCCTCTAACCACTGAAGGCTGTCAGAAGACTCAAAACCCAGTATTGTAATAGTGAGCAACCATGGGTTCAGGTCAACTTGGACGAGTAGTTTTAAGCAGATAGTGATAGCAATAAAAGTGGAAAAGCAAAAATGTATGGGAGAGACCCAGTGAAGATCAGAGTCAGCAAGATTTGGTGACTGATGAAATATGGTGGTCAGTGAGAAGGTATGTAAAAAACAGGACCATATATACATAGAGATATACAAAGTACATCTCATATAGCTCATTTGATTTTCCCAGTAGCCCAGAGGGTGGATTGGGCAGTTGTTAGAAACTGAAGCACAGAATATCAAAGTATTGGTGACTTGCCCCAAGTTATGGTGCTGGGATTCAGACTCAGGTTTTCAGACCCCAAATCAATTTCTTTTTTCATTCTACCTCATAAAAGGTTTTGAGGCTGGAGGAATGGGAGGAATGGGAGGAATGGGAGGTTGAGAGAGAAAGCAAACAGAGTTGAGGTAAAGGAAGAGGAGCAGAGGAAAGAAGCAAACTGTGAGAGACAGTAGCAGTGCTACAGCTGCTCTCAGATGGAGGACAGATTGGGTGCTGCTATGGCCCGAATTTTATGATACCCCCATTCGTATGTTGAATCCTAACTCCCAAAGGTGTTGATATTAGGAGTTGGGGCCTTTGGGAAGTGATTAGCTCATAAGGATGGAGCCCTCATGAATGGGATTAGTGCCTTTATAAGAGTCTGGAGAGTAATCATGACCCTTTCACCAGGTGAGGCTATGAGAATCTGCAACATGGAAGAAGGCTCTGATCCGACCATGCTGGCCCCCTGATCTCAGGCTTCCAGCCTCTAGAACTGTGAGAAATAGATTCTGTTGTTTATAAGCCACCCAGTCTGTGGTGGTCTGTTAGAGCAGTCTGAGCAGGCTGAGACAGGTGCTGCCATGGACTTCACCCATGAGAGAGGCAGGCACAGCTTCTCTGTCCACCCAGAGTCAGCCTCTTCCCTAAACTGAGGGTAATTCTGTACAGAATCCCAAGGAGTCCCTAAAGCTCACTCTGCAAGGTGCAGACATCCTTGGATCCTCCCTTCTGTTTGGGGCCTTCTGTCTTAGGCCCCAAACTCTCCCCCCACCCCTGTCAGAAACAAAAGAAGCTTTCTGCCCTATAACTTAGGTTGGTAAAAGGGTTTTCTATGCATCAAGGGAAATAAAAGGGAAACCAAAGCCATAGAACATATTTTTGTTGGACTTACTTGTCACTTCTGACAGTTGGTGACTCTTTGAGTGTGAAACAACAGGTCCTTTGTGGTCATTTAGAGCTGCCTTGTTGAGCACAGACTCCTATCTCAGCATCTTCCGGCTGTTTCAAAAAAATAAGTAAATAAATAAGCTAAATATCACATTCTTTATTGTTGATGTTCACAACACCATAGAACAAAAGCTAACACAAAGTACCCTACTTTGTTTTTTTATTTGTCATCATTTTAATTTAGACCATTAACTCTCCAGGGGAGCTTTGGAAAAATACAGATTCTTGGGCCTGGCCCCTGCTGGTTGTGGTTTAGCAGATATAAAGGAGAGACTGTCCCTCCAGAGAGTCAGCTGTGTTTATGTTTAAGGAACCTTTGCTCCTTTGTTCTAGGACAGGCTACAGGCTTGAGTGAAGATAGAACGTCCCTTGTGCTCTTTGCCAATGTCCATGTGGTCTCGTTTGGTTGGAGCCACTCATTACATTAGTAACAAATTGCCTTCAGGCCTGGGCTAGCTCTGTTCTCCACGAATGCTCCCAAACTTTTCCATTCGGCCTCAGCCTGTGTTTCTAAATTGGCCTTGACAAATATAGGAGGTGCCTTGGAGACATTTCTGTGCCCAATGAACAACTTAACTTGGCTTGGGGTTGTGGCCAAAAGAGCACGTGGGTTAGAGTATGGTCTGGGCTTCTGCTTCTGGATGAAATGTAAATATCCCTAAGTAGGCTGTATACATCTTCTTAGACCCTTATGCCTCAGTGGGAATGAGTGTATTAGATCCTTTCCTGAAATTAGGGGAGAAAAGAGAATGATAATTGGCAAAGAAGAGCAGAAGGGACAGGGGCTGGGAGCCAAGAAGACAAACTCTGGCTCTTCAGTGATGACTCTGCCGGATATGAGGAAGGTGCAGAGCACAGAGATGGCGGCACACACAACAGGCTGAGGACATGGGAACCTGGGCTGACATTTCTTCAGGAAATGTTTCACATGAATGGCTTGAGCTCGAATGAATACAGGCACATGTCAAATACCTTAAAGTCTTGATCTTTCTGGTGTTCCTCAGCAATGTTTCTTTAAAATGTGGAGAAACCTTAGTAGTAGCCTGTATGTTTCTATGAATTATATATGAAATTATATTGTCATCACTGACTAGTATTTTTTTTTTATTATGGTTAAATATACATAACATGAAACTTACCATTTTAACCATTTTTAAGTGCACAGTTTGTGGCATTAAATACATTCACATAGTTGTGCAACCATCATCACTGTCCACCTCCAGAACTTTTTCATCATCCCACACAGGAACTTTGTACCCATTAAATACTAACTCCCCCTGCCCCCCTCTCTCCAGTCCTGGAAACTACTGTTCTACTTTCTGTCTCTATGAATGACCAGAATTTTATAATATGGATCCTCCAAGTCACAAATTACTTGCTTATACTCTGAATCTCTCTCTCTTGGATAAAATCAATTCTCTTCTTGTGCGTGTTTTCCTGTTTTAGCCATTTATGCCTCCAAAGGCCTTTTGCTACATGGTCTTCTTCTCCCTCCCTTTTCCCAGCCAGAAAGTCAAACTGCTTATGTATCTAGAGAAACACATGGGTTTATAAGCAACAAGTGGAAGAAACTGGAAGGCCCAGGAATCTAGGAAATCCTGAATGAGTGCCTGAGAGGTGTCCTTGCTCACTGGGATAATTGTGAGCTGGTAACCCCCGATTTTCCTTCCATTCCTCCTCTCCCCTGGAGAATCCCAGGACCAACCAACAACAGTCACAGATGAAACCGCGGTGATGTCTTTGCCCTAAACCCTCCCCGCTAACAGGGCTTTCCCTCCAAGTGCTTGGAAGAAAAGTTCTTTCTGCTTCTGTGTCTTTTGCCTGATATGTCCCACCTTCATCTGGTGGGTGCTAAAGAGAAGGGCTCAGGCCCACCACTTCTTTGTAGGAAAGTTCTGTCTGGTTTGTCTGATTAGGAGCTGGTAAGTAGCTGGTGGGTATGCTAATCTGATAGGCCAAGAGATCTCTCTGGGCAGCTCTGGTCATTCAGCCACACAGAGGACCCTCATGACCTATCTGGTGTATAAACCACAATAGATAGCAAGGCAGATCATTCCAGCTCGCTTGTAAATTGGCTCTCTCACCAGCCCTCTGGCTCTTAGGGAGGCAGGTTTAAGGTAGCTAATAAGTAACTTGGTTGTAATATTTTTATTTAACTATGTGAACTTAGGCAGCTTAATTGCAGCTGCATAAATGAACCATGTGATCACAAATTTGGCCCTTTACTTCTGTCACCCGCCACTGAGAGAAATGCTCTGAGTGGGGATCCTTATTTTTAATTGGGTTAATACTGAATCGGAGGAGTTTTAAAGTGAGAGGGGAGAGAAGAGCAAGGCATCATGTTGTCATTGTTTTTAAACTCAGAAACCTTAAGTTCCCATCTTGCTTGAGCCAATCAGCAATTCTGTTCTCTTCTGGATCCCTCTGTTAGCCTGTCAGTGGGTATCTAAATCCCAGCCCCTTAGTATTGATCGGCTCCTCCTTGTTTAATTACCTAGCAGAGTGTATTATCAACCAATCAATTTCGTTCCTGAAATGCCAGAGTCCTGCTTCTGAGGGAGGAGGGGATCAATTAATCCTTGTTTGCCTTTTAATTCCTGTTCTGAACATAGTACATTCACACACAGGTTAATTTTTAAGTCCACTCTCCCCTTACTTCACTGCTTTCTTTAATTCGCCCTGGAAACCTCAGTGACCCTAAAACCCCATCAACCTCTTCTTATTGCTTATGCAGCCTCATTAAACAGCTTAGCAAATACCTGACCTGGTCATTTCCCAGACTTCTGCGGGCACAAGTGTCCAAAGTCCCTTGATTTTTCTGTTCCTGTCCGAAGTCCCTCGGAGCAGAGGTTTTCAGGAACTGCTGATATCTCTCTATCTAACCCTGGCGTAGAGAGAGAAGGGGAGGTGCTTTCTGGGGCCATCTCAGGACCAGTTCCCAGGTCCACTTTCTCAGCAGAGCCAGCAAATTTGTGGGCCCAGATCCCATCGAATGTTCAGGGATTACGAGGCGAGAATATATAGAACATATCAGGAGGCTATAGACACAGAGATGAGCCAGAGGGTCAGGGCACGGCATCTTCTTTGGTAATGACCTTTCCAGGCATGTAAACAGAACCTCACCCTTTCCATTGACTGCTGATTTTTCTTTAAAATTTGGCTTGGAATGTTTAGCTAATATCAGGAACAGCAGTATGACAGTCAGCAGAGGGGAACTCAGCCCTTTCTACTCCTCACTTTCCATGCCTGTGCCTCTGACCTGACTCGGGGTCCCAGGAGTCCATTTAGGGATTTAGACCCTCGGAGCCCAAGCCCCGTGACTCATGTCTCAGCCTATGGAAGGGATTTGTTGAAGATCTGAACTGGTTGGATTGTAGTGAGCTGTCAGCCCGTGTGCACACATCAGCTTCCAGTGCAGATTGCTTGGCTATAACCTTGAAGTCAAAGATCAGTCAGAAAAGCTTTAAGGACCCCTATTGGGAATCTGTTATAGCATTTGAGCAGTCTGCCTGTATTTGGCTAATGTGTGTTTCCTTTTGCCTGATAGAGTGCAAAATGCCTTCAAACCCGGGAAAGGCTCCCCCAGGGACAGGCGTCCTCCGTGCTTTCACGGGATATTAATGCCTTGGGACTTGGTAGCTTTAAGTTTCTAAGCAATTCTGAAACCCCAACTAGGAAATAGGCTTTTGACCTGTGGGGTTCTTGATCTTGTATTTCTCTGCTGGAATGTCTAGTATAATACTTAAAAATGAACAGGCTTCCGTGTGTGGCTCGGTTGGTTGGGCGTCATCTTGAGCACCGAAAGGTTGCAGGTTCCATTCCCAGTCAGGGCACATGCCTGTGTTGCAGACTTAATCCTTTGCAGGGGACGTGCAGGAGGCAGCCGATCGATGTTTCACTCTCACATTGATGTTTTTGTCTTTCTCCCTCTTACTTCCTCTTTCTCTAAAAATAAATACAATAAAAATAAATCAATAAAAAATCTTAATAAAATAAAATAAAAAGTAAACAGGCTAATGGATACTTGTTCATAAGGCCATTCATAAACATCACCAGACTCCTAGGAACAAAAGACTCCCAGTCCTTTCTAGTATCATAGAGTCAGGCAAAGTGGAGACTCAAATCTAAACTTCCAGTGTCCCTGGTGATCAGGGATAGCTGCTCCCTGGGTCCCACAGACGTGACTAATGCCAACCTGACCTATACAGATTGTTCCAGAAGGTGCTGATGGTATGTTAGAGATACGGCGGGAAAGGTTGCATTACGCATGCAAACACACATTAAGCTGGAGCATAGACTGATGCCATGAAGCAAAGGCTCCAGAGAGGCAGCAGCTCTCCAGAGGAAGGCTTTTTGCTTTCAGGTTTATGGGGCTTTGTGGGGTTTCTCACAGCAGCAATTCATGTTATTTCCAGGCATCCGTGTCATTACCTTTATATCCTTCCAATCTTATCCTAACAGCCGCCAGGAGAGAACAAGAGAGGAGGACCATCTGTAAACCTTAGACAGTTGATTTAGAGAAAAAAAGAAAATGCTAACCCCCAAGGAAGAGGTCAGAGTTATTCCATTGCATGTAAATCATTTTAGTAACATCCATAGTAAAAACTATTTTAAATATTATACACATAAATGTTTGCATTGTAGGCTTTACAACCTTTAGAATCCAGGGTGATACCATAGCAGTAATTTTGACATATGCAAAATCTGAGTGTGCAGAACTGTCTGGAAGGGAACAATTGCATAAGGTGGGATGTAATAGGGTTCAATACCAGGTGGTTGACTGGGACTGAGGATAGAAACATTATTTGTTTTCTTATTTGTTTAGCACCCTTTGTCTTAGTTTGATTTCCCCAAAGAAGAGCCTAAGAGAGTCTTACCTGTTAGTAATTTATTTGGGAGTGTACATGATCCCAGGGAGCAGGGTGAGGACCTGAGCAAGGCGCCAGGGCAGGCACAGCCAAAGCACAGATGCATTACTGGGCACTGCTACAAGCATCCAGTGCCCGGTCCTGCTGGAACCTTCTGAGAAATGGCATGAGATGCTCTTGAGACTGATTGCCCAAGGAGCCAAAGCCAGGTGTATTTGTCCAATAGTCTTGCCAAATTGATCCCCAGCCCACTCTGGGTGGCTCATCTGAGTGTAGAGCAGCCCCTTGTTCAGGGAAGCTCCAGGGCTGAAAGCAGGAGTTAAGGGAGAAGGCCCAGGACAAGGCATTCTTGGACTGTGGGAATTCTTTTATTTTTTAGACTATGGAGGCTTTTTTCTTTATTGTCTAAAGTTTTACATATGTCTCCTTTTTCCCCAATTGACACCCCACCCCCCAGAACTGTGGGAATTCTATGGGAAGCTGGGCAAAGCCTCATGCATCTGGTCACCATGGCAATAGCTGGAGTAGGGGGTGAGGCTAAAAGGAATCTGAACTGATGCCTCATAATTGTGCCTAATATTTCCCTTTTAATAGGGAGTGTGGGCGAAATAATAGAGTGGGCCAGGCTGTAAAGTGGAGTGGAATGGGATTATCATGAACAGGAGGCCGTATCCAAACCCCAACACATGCACTGACAAGTAGAAATGCATTTAAAGAAACAAAACAGAAGATTTATTTGGTTACTGGCACCTGAACTATGGAGAAAATATGTTGAAAATTGTGACCCTCTTGAAAATTTGAGAATTGTCTTCAGCATAAAAAGTGGTAGTCCTTCAGTTGCTGATTTTAATCAGTCGTGGAAGAGCTGGGGCTGAATAAGGGGCTCGGTTCCAGAGGAGCCATCAGAACGACATGGGGCATCTGCAGAAGCCATTCAAGCATGAGTTTCCTGTCACCGAGATATCTGGCATGGAAACCCTTTGTCTGAAAGGCTATGAAATGATGCTTCAGCACTGAAGAATCTTCCTGCTCAAGTGGTTCTGAGGTGTGTTATGCCTTACCGCCTTTTTATTTTTTAACAAAAAATAATTTTTATTGTGGTAACAACATTTAACATGAGATCTGTCCTCCTAACAGATTTTAAGTGTACAATACATTATTGTTGATTGTGGGTTCAATGTTGTACCTGGATCTCTGGGGCTTCTTCACCTTCCTTAAGTGAAACTGTATGCCTGAAAATTAAGTGCTTCTTTGCCTACATAGGCATCCAGCTTCTCAGCCATAGCGGGTTACCAGAAAACCATCCACGTTTTCTCGCCTCTAGTTATTTGAGAAGAGATAGATGTGATGAAAGCTGTAATAAATGTGCCAACCTGTGGTCTCTCCATGATGCTCAGCTCCACGTGACACGGGACCTTCCTTGTGTTTGCAACAGAAATTCTTTAGTGTAGAGTTAGGGTTTTGGTAAGCAGTGGATAATATAGTGCTCCCTTTAGAGGGGAACTTTCTCCTCCTTATCTCCCCCAAAGACTGAAGAAGTCAGAGGCTGGTCCCTAGACGGAGTTAGAGATAATGAGGTGACATCCAGGGGTTGAGTTGGGACCAATCAGGAACAATTTCCATGTGAGCAGTTCCATTGCTTTTGAGACTATACTTTGGGTTCACTACGAAGTACAAACGCTAAGATGTTCATTTGTATCAGGAAAGAAAGAGACAGACATTTCAATAGCTACAGGAAGCAGTAACATAGGAAAGAAAATAATTGGAATAAATAAAACACAAGGAAATCAAGAGATGGAGGTGAAAGCAGAGAGCAGCTTCTTTTGAGGCCAAATTTTTAGAACTTCCTGTTGTTCCTTTCCCTCCCCTTCGAAGGCTGGCCTCCTCTGCAGACTGTCAACAGACCTGGCGTGCAGGTTTTCAGCTCCAGGGATTCTGAATTAGAAGATTCTCATTTGTCAAAATGTACTGGCTTTCTCAGGCCACAGATTGGGAGAAGATATTTGCAAAACACAAGTCTCATAAAGGACTTGTATGCAGAATATATAAAGCACGTTTAAAACTCAATAATATGAAGAAAAACAGTCTGATTAAAAAATGGGCAGAAAATTTCAATAGAAACTTCACCCTAGAAGATGTACAGATGGCAAATAAATACATGAAAAGATGCCCAACATTATTGATCATTAAGGAAAGACAAGTTAAAAATACAATGAAATAAAACTATACACTCATTAGAAAAGCTAGAATTAAAAAGATTGACAATGCCAGGTATTGGTGAGGGTTTCGAGCTACTAGAACTCTCATGCACAATTGAAGGGAATGTAAAATGATGGAGCCACCTTGGAAAAGTTTGGAATTCTTTTAGACAGACACTTACATACTATATGACCCAGTAATCTTATTATTATTCATAATAATCCCAAACTGGAAATAATCCAAATCTCCATCAACTGGTGAACGGATAAATGCACTGTGGTCAGTCCATACAATGGAATATCACTCAGCAATAAAAATGAATGAAGTACTAATATCTAAAACAACATGGATGAGTCTCAAAAGTGAAAGAAGCCAAAAGACTAAATGTTGTAGGATCTTATTTATATGAAGTTCTAGAAAAGGCAAACCTAATGGTTGAAGAAAACAGATCAGCGACTGCTGGGGACTGCCGTGGGGGAATGGGACTGACTGCAAAGAGGAACTTTTCGGGGACAGAAATGTTATATATCTTAATTGTGGAGATGGTAGGCAACTATACACATTTGTCAAAACTCATCAAACAGCACACTTAAAATGATGAATTTTATTGTATATGAATTGTACTTTAATACTTTAATAAAACTGATTAAAATGTTATGCCTATTGACACCTCAGCTTTTGGATAGAATGCCAAAGGGAAATCATTTGTCAATCTGTGGGTGTGGCACGGAGACCCTCAAGCTTGGGGAGGGTGAACATTACCTGCTCCTGAATCAAGAGCCATAACGTAAAGCTGTACTCTGCGGAGCCCGGGTCAGAGCTGGGTCAAGGAGGAAAGGGCTGTTCCAGAGGCAGGGCCTCCCTGGTGAAATCGTCATCATAAAATAAATTCAAAGCATATAAAAAGGATATATCCTCAAAAGGATATAAATATAAGTGCATGCTAAAGGTTTTATTTTACTCATAATGAGAAAACCAGGCAGATGTTATAACCAGTAAGGAATAAGATAAAGAGTAAAATAAAAAGAGAAGAGGAATGTTGAAATGAATGCAAATGGAGGCGAAATCGGTTTTCCACAGTGGGGAGGGCCGTCTTCCCACCTGAAAGAATTCATTTGCATGTCGATAGACAAGAATTATCTTGCGCTGCCCTCGGTTACACGTTACACATGGTGAAATTGTTTCCATACCACCAGAATCAGATCACGGCGAGGGGTGTGCTATAAACAAATCTAGTTTTCCATTGAAACGTAATGTTTTCCCTACCTGAGGAATCTGGAAAGGCTTCCTGGAACCACGCTGAAAAGCAGCTGCTTCTTGTCATGGCTTTTGTGGCCGCGTTTTATGTCTCTCTCAGGCTCTGTCCCTGCTCTCAAAGTGAACCTTGCTGTAAAGCTGCCATTCCCCCTGCAGAACTCATTTGTTAAAGAGAACTTCAGTCGGATACACACTTATTTTGCTGAACACCTTCAATACTTTCGCCACCCCAAGTAGTAAGTGGTCAAATGTACCAATCATACTCATGCTCCTTCTGAATGCCATCACCCTTGTGAGAATGAAGAGGCAGAGCTAACTCCAAGCACAGCATTAGCTCAAGGTAGAGTTTTTAACTCTCAAAGCAATTCCATCCCCACATTCTCCAGGCTCCCAAGACCAGATGAGGGTGGTAAATCACACTAATAGCCATACTTTCACGGCTTTGGAACATAAATGCTCACTTGCAAAAGTTCTATATTTTCTTGGACTAGTTTTTATTATAAATCCTCATCCCCATACTAATGGTACTCTCTATAAAAAGAGAATTGAAATAAACTTCCTATATACCTTTTAGAATTATATGGAAGCTCCAACCACATAAGTGAATAGAAGGCAAGAGATTTTCAAGTTAAATTTTTTGTTGGTAGAGTGTAGTGATTAAGAACAGGAAAGGTAAGCAGACAAAGATGGTTCTGTTTGATTTGTCTTGAAATGAATAGCTAATTTTTGGTATATCCATGTAGCAAGTTTAAAAAAGTTATCTATAGGACAAGCATCAGATTTCTTTCTAGAGGCAAATGCAATAAGTAAAAATGTAAACAATGAGCATTAATTTAATCAGAAATTGGGATAGAACTATTGGGAGGATGAGAAAAGGAGATGTGGATTTGGTGTGTGTGTTTGTGGAATACATGGTGGTGGTGAGAAGATCATTAAATGTTTATATTCAGTTGAAGGAAATGAACAGATAATATGTAAAATTAAGCAAGACGTATAGTATAAGCTTACTATTTAGAACTCTGGCTATAAATACACAACATAGCTGAGAAATGATGGACATTAAAGGGAAAGGGGAGTGTTGCTTTGGTGTGTGTGTGTGTGTGTGTGTGTGCGTGTGTGTGTGTGTGTTTTATCACAAGCTTATTGGCACTATTTGACATTTTAAACTATGTGAATATACCATTCCATATATGACTTCTGGTAGGTGATTTCTTAAATATTTAAATAAGATATTTTTTTAAGATAAATATTTTCATAGGATCTGTTATGTCACCAGAAGCCTCTAAAACATACAACAATAGGCCTTTAGTTCTCATAGATATGTGTGAAACTACAAATTCTCCCCTCAGAGATGTGCTTGCCTCCATTTCCAACCTGCCTTCATGCCCTATGCTTCCAACTTTCCATCATGCTTCACTGTTGTAGAACAGAAAAAATGGCAATAAAGTGCTGAAGGCATGTGGCTGGGACTTGTGGCTGCCTTGGAAAAATAACTAGGTGAGCTAAAGAGGGGCTTAGAGAACCAGTGTCAGGTACTCTCTTGACTCTCCTGTGTAAGTGGCCTCTCAGGGAATTATTAATAAACTAGTGTCCCAGTGCATGAAATTCATGCACATTAAAAGGGAAGTAATTAGAGGAAATATTTTAATATTGCTACTTGTCCTTTCTCTATAATAGAAGTGTCAGATATGAAAGAAAATTAGTAAAATGTATATGAAAATATTCCTCCTGTCAGAGTCTGGGACGTGCCTCGAAATCGCGTGAGAACCAGACCCACCAGCTTGTCTTGCCAGCTTCATTAGCCTCTTCATTTCTACTCGGTGCCTCTAAACCACCCTACAACTCTCCTGTTTTTAAAAGCATTGCCGAAAGCTTTCATTTGATCCTGTTTTCTCCCTTGGTTTCTGACTAATTTCTTCAACCTTATTTTATTGGTACTCTTGACTTTTAGCTCTTTTCTCTCTATTGCCTCCTTGACCCGTGGCAATGGATTTCTTCCTAGCACTGCAAATCAACTACCTCCCATCACCCCGAAGCTTGGCAGGTGCCTCCCTTCAATGTCACAATATGACCTTTCCTGCAGGCTTTTCGTTCTTTTCCTGTTTGTTTGTTTTTTTTAACTCCTCTCCTTTTTTATTTTGAAAAGTTTCCAATCCATAGGAAAGTTGAAAGAACAATGCAAAGAATACCCATACATTCTTTACCTTATTTCACCAAATTACTAATATTTTACCACATTTGATCCCTTCTGTGTGTGTGTGTGTGTGTGTGTGTGTGTGTGTGTGTGTGTTTGCATGAACATGTGTTTTAGCAGAGAAATTCGGAAAAAAGGTTGTATTCATCATATTTCATCTAAATGTTTCACTCTAAATATTCCAGTTTACATGGTTAAGCATGTATTTCCTAAAAAAAAAAGTCATTCAAGGAATTTAACATTGATTCAATGAGATCATTATTTAATAAACAGCCCATATTGAAACCCTAAATTGTTGCCCAAAATAGCTTTTGAAGTTTTGTTGTTGTTTGTAAATCCAGGATCAAAATACATTTTGTGCATCATTTTGCATTGTTTTGTTTTTCTGCTCTCCGTTAATCTAGATTCTAGAATGTCCATCCTTCTTCTGTGGAATTGCATGATAGCTGGCAGTTTTGAAGTGTTCAAAGGCCAGTTGTCTTATAGACTGTCCCTCATTCTGGAATGCTCTGATTGTCTTCTCATGTTTAGATTCAGGTTAAATATTGTCTTGTCCTCTGTTTTGGCAAGAATTCTACATAAGTGATGTGTATTTCCACTTGCATCACATCTGGAGGTACATGTCAATTTTGTCCCATTATTCATTTGGTAACCATGCTGTCTGCCAAATTTCTCCTTTGTAAACATATCTTATTTCCATTCATAATTAACAAGTATTATTTTGAGACCATGTGAATGAACAGCCTGTGTCCAAGAACTCTTCACTCGGTGGTTTTAGCATGCATCGATTACCCTTACCTCGACCAATTATTGTACTGATGGCTGCAAAGTAGCAATTTTCTCATTCCTTCTACGTTTATTGGCTGGTGTTTTTGTGTAAAAACAGCTTCTCCTGTTTAGTTTTTGTTCAACACAAGTATGGGCTCAGGATTTCTTTTCTTTTCTTTTGCTTTTTAACCCGTAGCCATCATTATTCTTTTTGATGCTCAAATCAGTACAAACGTGGCCAGTGGGAGCCCCATTAAGCCAACTTCGGTGTGCTTGTGATGTAGGCATATTTATTCTTTCAGCATCTTCTTACTTTCGGGCCCAAGATGTTTCATGCAGGTTTGTACTTTCCCAGCCCCAGACCTGGGGTTGCTGTATCTCCAAGAAGTCTGTGTTCAGTTTATTTCTTTTAGACTTCTTGCTGTCCCTGGAACACCAGATTCTGTTACCCCACAGCCTCCTTCTTGAAGCTCTGGTTTCATAGAAACTACATTACCTTCAATCTCTTGCTACCTTAATAACTGCTGTTTGTGATTCTTGTGTTAGAGTCATTAATATTTTTGAAAGCCAGTGAAATATCTGTTACGTGTTGGCCACCATGTGCTCAAGGCACAGAGGCAAAGAGACCACCAGCCCTACCCTCAAGAAGCTCACGCTCTCGGGCTCCTAGCTAGGCGACTTGGTGATTTATCACCCAAAGAGGACACTCTGAAAGTGAAAAGGGCGCTATAAATAATTACACCGGAACAAGAGACATAAATCTGTACTGTCCAAGGCAAACCAGGAGTTTCATCACCTACTGTTGGCTGATGCCCTGCGCCTTAGCTTTCCTCTATCAAATCTGCTTGCTTAAACATAGCTTCCAGCATGTAATCCCCAGGCACCCAAAACTGCAGCTTTGTGTTTTAGGTCAGACCTCAGGTCAAACCCCTTATTATCCTCCCAAGGTAATTTTTATTATTTTTTTCTTTTAAAAATATATTTTATTAATTTCAGAGAGGAAAGGAGAGGGAGAGAGAGATAGAAACATTAATGATGAGAGAGAATCATTGATGGCCTGCCTCCTGCATGCCCCACACTGGGGATTGAACCCACAATCCAGGCAGGTGCCCTGACCAGGAATCGACCTGTGACATCCTGGTTCATAGGTCAATGCTCAACCACTGAGCCACACCGGCTGGACCCAAGATGCTTTTAGATATGACCCTGCATTATCAAACCCCACTTCCCACTCTGCCCGAGGTGCTTGCCCTAAACTAGTTGTGAGGCTTACAAGAATGTGAATGCATATGTTGTGTGAATCACTGTCTCCAGCATCCTGCACAGCCCCCCAGCATCTAGTGGGTGCCCAAATATTAGAATGTTCAAGAAGGGCTCTTAGCTTTCTTCTTCATGTGACATGCTTGCTCCTCTCTGTGCCCAGCTTTGCTTTCCCGGGATGGCTTCCCATCTTTCCTACTTGATTCCCACTTTTTCCCAGTCAGTTGTCAGAGTGAGCATGTACACAGTTTCCCAACTTCTCCTCCAACAGTATAAGGTGAAATCCTGCTTTAAATTTTTAAAATTACACAACCCCACTCAAAACCGAGGAAAACCGCTGTGAACCTGAATAGAGTAAACTCATGGTGATGAGAGTGGACTTTGAAGTCATCAGGGCTCATGACCAGATACGATGGTGGGCAAGGGACATCAGGGGCTGCTTGGGAAAGTCTGCAGGACCTGTCCTGCCCTCGGTGGGGAACTGGGATTCCTGCATGAAGCCAGATAATTGGTCATTAAATAACTCTACTGGAGAACCGAGAGGAAGTGAGCAGCTTGGGGTGCACATAGAAACATCCACGCAAAATGGAAGTTAGGCTGAGTGGCACAAACAAAGAATTTTACCAAGGTGGGAGTCTGTGATGGTCATGGTTATGTGTCAACTTACTTAGGTCCTGCTGCCCAGAGAGTAGTGAAATGTTATTCTATATGTTTCTGTGAAGGTATATTTTAGATGAGATTAACATTTAAGTCAGTAGATTTTTGAGTAAAACAAATTACCCTCCATAATGTGGGTGGGCCTCATCCAATCAGTTAAAGGGCTTTATAGAAAAAGACTGAGGTCCCAAAAGAGGAGGGAATTCTGCCTTCACTGCACCTTTGGACTTGGATGGTAACTCTTCCCTGGGTCTCCAGGCTGCTGACCTATCCTGCAGATTTTGGACTTAATTATGCCTCCACAATTGCATGACCGAATTCCTTGAAATCAATCAATCTCTCTCTCTCTCTCTCTCTCTCTCTCTCTCTCTCTCTCTCTATATATATATATATATATATATATATATATATATATATATATATATATATACATACAGGTATATATATCCTATTGGTTCTGTTCCTTTGGAGAATCCTGACTAAACAATTTAACATAGGAAATAGCCAATGTCTCCAGAATGAGGATGTTAAGGTTGAAAGAGCTTCAATACCAAGTGCTGAGCAGGATAAATTTAACAACCACCAACGCCACATCTAGGTATAATCAATAATTTATCAGCAGCTACTTATTAAGGAATTTACTGTCAGACACTGTTCTAGGGGTATTCAGTGGGGGAGCACATATGCAACATAATACATGCACACATTATATATGTATATAAATTCATGTGTATATAAGTGCTTTGAAGGACAAGTAAATCGGAGTAAAATATTTTCAGAGGAACTGTTTTAGAGAAGGGTTGAAGAAAGTCTTTCTGAAGAGGTGGCAGAGACCTGAATGAAGTGAGGAACAAGCCAAGTGAAGATATAATAGTTATAATAAAACTGCCGAACATAGAGAACAAAGAGAAAAATCTTTCAGGCAGGCAGCAAGAAAAGACCCACTACCCACAAAAGAGTGGCCATGAGATCTACGGCAGCCTATTCAGGTCTAAGAATAAATGCTAGGAGTCCTTCCCCAGGTAAAGCATCATGCAGGGGTGAGGGGAAAATAGACCCTGGCAGACACACAGGGCTGGGAATGTTAACTCTCGGAGACCCTGCCTGAAAGAATCCCTGAATGCTATGTCCCTCAGGAAGAAGCAATGCTGACTCCATTGTTAAAACACATTGGATTGACTGTCGAAATAATAAGGTAATTTTTCCTGTATTTTAAAACTTATGTACATACTGTAAAAGCCAAACATATGGATGTGAGAAGTGGGGGGAGTTTGGGTAGAAGCTAAAGTGCTGAAGGTCCTTGTCTTGATGAGGAGGAGGTTAGAGATTCTGATTAAATGTGGACTTGCTTAGAAAAATACATGGCTGCTCGTCATTCTTCATGGCCCGGCTTGCGTTGAGCCTTCTCCCCGAGTCTTCTCTAATTACCCCAGCACTCTTTCATTTATCTTCTGAAGTCCTCCAGCACTACAGCCTGTCCATGCAATTTAGCACTTAACGACACAGTGTCACTTGTCTGCAGAGAGCTGAGTGCTCAGGCTCTCAAATCCCCATTGATTAATAGGCAAGGGCGGCATCGAGGAAGGCTTTCCCGGCTGAGACTGCCACTAACTAGCTTTGTGAGCTTGGGCGTGTTACCAACCTCTGTAGGTTTCAGTTTTCTCATAGTCTGTCAACTGCGATGATGTGCTGAGATGACCTCCAGATTCATTCCAGCACTCGGAATCTATGATTGGTTCTTCCACTCCTACCCTATGTTTTCTGGGGAAGAACTGCCCATAAAGATCATCATGTGAGTCACATGCGATACAGCAGAGCCAATGGGCAAAATATTAATAGCCCTCTTTCTTTCTGTCCCATCACCTCTTCTCCAGTAAGGGGCTCTCATTCCTCTTTCCCATCAGACTCTCAGCCAGCCTTACTTGAGGACCGGTCCCTGATATGGCCTGAGGTGCATTCCATGGACTAAGGTGAGGCCAAGGGGAGCTTGTAGTCATCAAGGCCTTTGCTTCTGCTGGTGTGTGGGGGCTTATTATTCAGTGATT
Source organism: Myotis myotis (assembly GCF_014108235.1). NCBI lineage: Eukaryota > Metazoa > Chordata > Mammalia > Chiroptera > Vespertilionidae > Myotis > Myotis myotis. Next base: position 50,662,280 of record NW_023416401.1, read on the forward strand.
CTGATCAGTTTGTTCCTTTGTTGCATACTCTGTCTTCCTGTCCCCAGCCAATGACTTTCTCCCTAGATGCTGAACCAGTGACTTCATTCATCCAGCCTGCCTGACCCATTAACCCCACACTTCCACCTGATGGTCTACTTTCAGATGCTTGCTTCTGCCCCAGCCAACACCTTTCTGGGTCTGGGTTACTTATTCCTAAGTTTCTCCCTTATCCAGGGTTGTCAGTCTTTTCTTATCTCTTAGATCCCAAATGCTCACTGATTGTACATAATATTGCAAGACAGCAACAATCATATAATTCTTAAAAGTAAATCTTTTAGAAACTATTTAAGATGTTGCAAGTTGTTTCAAAAGGAATGAAGTATATCTCTTTACTGACCTGCTCTCTTCCAGTAGTTTTCTCAAGTAGTGTCAGCAGAATTCAGTTCCTGGAAGGTTGTTGGACTGAGGGCCTCTATTCCTTGCTGGTAGTTGGCCAGAGCTATTCTTAGTTCCAAATGTGATACAATCCTGGAAGCAACATTCTGTCACCTTTGCCATGTTCTAGTGGCTAAATCAAGTCATAGGACCAGTCCATATTCATGGGGAACGGGTTACACAAGGACATGAACACCAGGAGGCAAGGACTATGGGGGCCCATCTTAGAATCTGTCCACCACAGGCAGTAAAATATAAACTTGCATGTTGGAACTCTCTGCCTGCTTTCAGATTTCAGCTCTATCCTTTAGTATCTGTGCTTTTCTGTATCTCAGTTTCTTCATTTGTATAACAAGGATAATAATAGTACCTACCTTACATTAGTTATTATATTTAAAGTACTCAAAACAGCCTGGCATATGGTAGTACGATATACCTGTTAGCTATTATTACTCTTTCTGTTTGCTGATGTGATTTCTAGAGAGGTGGGGGCAGCGCAGGGCAATGTCTACCTTCTCTCTGAGGTGACATTACAGCCTTAAGCCACGGTGCTTCTCAGTCATTTCCACGCGCGTAGCATATGGACACTGGTTTCAAGATAATTACAAATAAGCTGCATGGTGTACATTTGACAAATTGCTTCTTATTGATTGATGTTGGGGTCCTCAAGGGAAGGTGGGATGCCACAAATGATAAGTAAAGTGACTAGAGCCAACAATTCTAACAGAAGAGTCCTCAGGGACCATTTGATACTGTACAAAGTGGTTTTATCTTTAGGAAAAGTTAAGATTGGACCATCAAATATTTATGGGCCCTTAGCAGGAGCTGTTGTCCTTCAACTAAGTTGTGGAGTGCATTATAAGACTTCCGAATGAAAACTATTGCCTATGGAAAGAGTTCTGTGTAGAAGGTAGTCTTTAAATATACCTAAGCTTTATAATTGAAAGAGGAGATGGAATTGGCCCCTATGCCTGTCTCCAGGGGAAACTGTAAAAGCTTTCTTTACAAAAGTGATGTGGAGTATTAGGAAGAAAAGGAGGTTTAGAATTAACCCAGAAAAATCACAAACTCTATCTCAGCAAGTTAAGAAATGGTAACAATGGAGGTTTTAGAATTTAAGAGCAAACTAAGTTGGAATAATCATTGCGATTCACTATTTTCAGGAAGTTTGTCGAAAGACAGCCTTTTTTTTGGTCTAATATCACAGCAGTAGTAACATCACAAGCACCAGTCAGTAGAATAAATGGCAGAAGAACAGAGCTGAGCTAGCATAATTGACTGCTCAGAGTCAAGTGTACCTAGTAGGATTGCATTTAGCTGCAAGTAACTGAACACCTAACTGACAGGACTTACTCAAGTAAGGGGTTTATTTGCCACATGCCACTAAATGTCTTTATCCATTAGGGTTGCACTTAGCTGCAAGTAACTGACAGGATTACTTAAGTAAGGGGTTTATCTGCTACATGCAACAAAATCTCAGGGAGTAGATGATGAGGGACAAGTAAAAGCAATTCCAAATGTCATCAAGGGCCCAGTCTGTTTATCTTTCTCCTCTCTATCCTTAGCAAGTGGCTTTCATTTTTGTGGTCTCCAGAGGGCTGCTGAACCCCTAGTATCATACCTGTTTTAGGAAAGGGAAGGAGTGAGGAAGAAGGCTGAAGGACAATGGGATAAGGAGCTGTACTAGTTGAATCTGTCCCTTTAAAAGCCTTCCCTGAAAACTCTGCCCAGTTTCTCTTTTATTTATTGGCTACTACTATGTTGCATAACCACTTTTAGCCACAATTGAGCCTAGGAAATAAAATATTGTGTCTTTCTAGTCTCTATAGTAGAGGAAAGTGGGGGATTGGGTTGGGAGTGGTTTGGGAATTCCAGTCCATAAAACCTGCCATAGTAGTACCCAGAACTCCATGCATTTCTTGTCATTCTTGTTTGCATATCCCTGACTGGGTTTTCAAACTATTTCCTTTCTCTATGAGCAGGATGCTAGTTGGAAATGTTTTTGTGGGGTGTCAGAGAATTGGCTAATTTGATGCTAATAATTACCTAAAAATATGTCTAATAAAGAAAGACTTCATCATACTTACCTGGCCAGGGAGAAGCCATGATTATGAAGATAGTTTTCCTAGAGCGAGGCTTATCCATTGCCCTTGGATGTGCTGACCCCTGCGACTCCCCACATGTGGGAAACTTGACTGCATAATCTGTGGTTGTGGGGGATACATTTGTGCTCTCCTCTCAGGGAAGGGGGTGGAAGGGAGGAAAGAAAGACCGTATCAACGGCTGCAAGGAGTTCCTGCCTGTCATCCTGGGTTCAGTCACTTGACCAATAAAACTTTTAGTAATTTGTGCCTTACTGTCTAGTGGTCAAGAGGAATGAACATAAATATTGTCTTGTACACAAGATCCTGTCCTTGTAGAGGCCGTGACTTGGTTTTATTCTAGAAAATCTGGCAGCATCTAGCTGGCACCTGGCAGTGCTTAACCAATACCTGATTGAGCAAGTGCATATAGTCCTTTCCTCTCTGACTTGCTTCTCACCCAAGGTCACAGGCCAAGGCTAATGAAGCATCCCACTTGCATGGTATATAACATTAAGATTCTGCACACTCTAATGCTACTGGTTGGTATCCATTGGAAGGTGAGATGTGCTCGTCAATAAACCCAGTGTAAGTACCTCACCTTGTGTCCTGGGCAAGTGCCTGCTCAGTTTTCTGTATCCTGGTATTACCTGTATCACATGGGGAGCACTTGCTAATTCACTTTGACCTTGGCTGGTTTTTTTTTTACCTTGGCCCTAATCAAGGTAAATTACATGGATCTCTTCTTGATGCTAAGATGGGAGGACAGAGAAAAGAGGCAGGGATCCACTTCTCCTTTGGGAGGGGCATGTGACAAAGGGCATGGAGCACCCAAGCATGTCAGAGTCACTTGGTTGGTGGCAGTGCGAGGGAAGAGGGCTTGGATGGGAGGGAGAACTAAGTCTATAAAGATTAAATAAATATCCTGGCCCGATTCCCACGTAGGAAGATGCCAAGTCTTTGAGGAAAATACTTAGCTGATCATTAAGCAAGCTGGCAGAGTGTGTGTAATGAGACTGAAACCGAGTATTCACTCAACAATGAAGTGTCGAATCACTTTGACACTTCATTGACAAAAAAAATAAAATGCTTAACTGAACCTGTCCTATATAGGGAAGGAGATATTTTTGAAAAATTTTTTTTCAAAAAAACTATTTTGATAAAATAGTATTACCTCCCTTGTCCCACCCAACCTCTGGGAACTCTAATCCTTTGAAGGCTATTGATTTCCTTTTGTTTGATGTGGCCAGGCACGCTTTTTCACAACTCAATGAGAACACATTTTTCCAGTGGGCAGCGATCTTGATCACATTAAAATTCATGAGATGAGCCTGTGTCCCACTTGTTTTTTAATAAAAGAAATAGGATCTGGGGATATTATTCAGTTGTAGAGCCCCATCACCCTGGGACAACATTACAATCGTAGTTCATTAAAAGCACTAGCAATTGGAAGGGATGTAGCAATAATAAAAAGAAAATTATTGCTTTTAGGCAAAAACTAGAAAATGCTTGTTGTGAATATCCTCTTTTGGCTGTTTAATCAAGAGCAGTGGCAGACATGCTCCAGGCTGCTGGAGATGCTGCAGTGTCCACAAGGAACGGCCGTGATGACGAGGCTGAAATCTCACTCAGAAGGCGGGAGGTGCCATGTGGCTCTCCTATCCTATCTTCCAGAGTTCCTGCTCCACCCCCAGGAAGGCCCACCTCCCAGTAACACATTACCACTACCTGTACTCTTCCTTCTGGGATGTCAAATGAGCATTTCACCAAGCATAGTGTGCAGTTATCTTCTACATATTATATCCTTAAATTTTCATTATGCATTGCCCAAGGTTATATTGCTAGTAAATGGGAAATGGGCCTCCAAATCAGGTCATTGTAAGTCACAGAGGGATAGGGAGACACTGTTGGAGACAGTTGTAATGGCAGCGCTGAAAAAGAACAAAGATGGTTAGAACCCCCTGCAAGGGCAGTCAGGGAACGCATGAGGGATTCTCGTGAGCGATGGCACTGTGACATGATGGCCAATTGGCTGGGAACTCCTGTGGAAACAGAAGAATAGTGATCAAGGTCATGAAATAAATGGAGGCTTGCACTCCTCTTCCTGAAGGCTTAAACAAAGGTAACTCTTTAGCCAGAATGGTGTACAAGAGAAAATATAATGATTCATTGGTCCTGCTTTCCCAAATTACCTCCTTGGCCAGTGATGGCGAACCTTTTGAGCTCGGCGTGTCAGCATTTTGAAAAACCCTAACTTAACTCTGGTGCCGTGTCACATATAGAAATTTTTTGATATTTGCAACCATAGTAAAACAAAGATTTATATTTTTGATATGTATTTTATATATTTAAATGCCATTTAACAAAGAAAAATCAACCAAAAAAATGAGTTTCTGTGTCACCTCTGACACGCGTGTCATTGGTTCACCATCACTGTCCTTGGCTATATACCCACAGGTGCCCCTGTATCATGGCCACTTGTCAGTAATAAGTCATTGTCTTAGTTGGTTCAGGTTGCCCTAGCAAATACCATAGAATGGATCTGTTTTCTCTCATTTCTGGAGCCTAGAAAGCGCAAGATTCTGGTAGGGTTCCGTTTCTTCCTGAATTGCAGAAGCTGCCTTCTCACTATCTCCTCACGTGGCAGAGAGAGGGAAGCTCTATGGTGTCTCCTCTTATAAAATCACTAATCCCATCAGGAGATTCCCACCCAAATTACCTCCGAAAGGCCCCTTCTCCAAATACCATCACATCAGAGATTAGGTTTCAACTTATGAATTTGAGGGGAACATAAGCATTCAGTCCATCAAAGTCAGCAACATTCTCTTTCTTAGGCCTGATGCTTTGGGCACAACAAAATCACTCCTCAGGTCCCTCAGTCCATTTAAATTCTTTCTTTTTTTTAAAAAAAAAATATTTTATTGATTTTTTACAGAGAGGAAGGGAAAGGGATAAAGAGTCAGAAACATCAATGAGAGAGAAACATCAATCAGTTGCCACCTGCACACCTCCTACTTGGGATGTGCCCAAAACCAAGGTACATGCCCTTGACTGGAATTGAACCCGGACCCTTCAGTCCGCAGGCCAGTGCTCTATCCACCGAGCCAAACCAGTTAGTCATTTAATTTCTTATTGTCTTTCTTTCAGTCTCCTGACAGATGTTTCTAACCATCATAAATGCATTTATACATCTAGAATGCACATGAAGACATCTTATATAAAGTAGAAACACTGAAGGTGGGGAGCATAAAAAATGCAGGGATTTTTGTCCATTCTGCGAATGGGTTTTATTTAGAAGAAGGCTTTATCTTTTTTCTTAACCAAAGAACACTTAGTTACTGCATAATGAATAATTTAAAAGCCTCTCCTCGTGATCAGAGTCAGTTGTTTTTCTATGTTCACGTTAATCCAGCTCCTCTGGCAAGGGAAACTCCTAATAAAGGATAATACTAATATAGTATTTCTAGTTAATATGGAATCTCAATTTCTTTTATTGAGTAGTTCAGAAATAACTATCCTTTCTTTTAACAGGGAACTGAAAAATGTAGAGGGAGCTATAGTCATGAACTTGGGGCCTTCTTGAAGCTAAAAGGCATCACAGTGGCCACCCATATCTGTAGCCCTTTTGGGGTAATCTGATACTGTTTCTCAATGATGAGAATAAGAATAAGGACAAATGGACACTTAGCCTGGAACATAGTGCTTTTGCTTAATGAAAATTACTGCTTTTTTTTACTTCTTTGAGAGTTCAAAGACCTAGAGTGATTTCCCTAAATGTTTCAGCTAACCTAATGCAGAAGAGAAGATGAGAATGAATGGTGCCCTCACTGGAAAGTTTAAGGTCCAATTAGCTCTCAGGCCAGCTGAGTTTTGTTAATTCATTGATGAGATTCTGGGAAGGCAGGCAGGCCAAGCAGGCATCTAGAGCTAAGTTAGAATGAAGAGCTCAGGGAAAAGCAACCAACCAGGGCGATTTGTTCCACATTTTGACCCACCTGGCACATAGGCCATTACCAATCTGCTACTTTGTTAACAAGCTCCATGCAAACTTTGGAATAGTGGTCCACTTATACCTCTGATTAATTTTCTGTAATTTAGGATGCTAAAAATAAATGGATTACAGAGCCCTATGATCTTCAAAAAGAAGTTTATGGGACACAATGGATTATCATGGATAATGAATTAGGAGAAGTGGGATATTAAAAATGAACTCTCCTTCCTGACCATATATAAATGGTGCTGATGGGTTAAATGGGGACTAAGTTAACCTGGTCATGCACTTGAATGAACAGTAGAAATAAGCAGAGAACGCTGTCTTCCCGAGGGTTCTCACTCCTGGGAGAAAAATCGAGTCTTGTTGGTGAGGCTTTGAGATGTAACCTCCATTATCTCAAGATAAAATCTTGGGAAAGTAGCTTCACAAGTCTACGTTCCGAGCTGAGAAAGCACCGAGACAAATGACCACGGTTTACCAGAGGTTTACCTCTGCCCAGTGAGTCTCCGTGACAAAGTATGAACCCAGGGAGAAGAGCTCCATATAGGAGATTGCCTGGACTGTTCACCCATCTCCACTTCAGTCTCATCTTTTCTGAGACCCCACCTATTTTGCTTCTCCAGTTGGGAGAAACAGAAACAGTTGGTGATGATGAAATGTTATAGAACAAGGACATTTTGGGGGGATGGAGGAGTGTGTGTGTGTGTGTGTGTGTGTGTGTGTGTGTGTGTGTGACATACAGGGGTAGGCAAAAGTAGGTTTATAGTTGTGAGTATGCAAAACACAATTTATTCTTATATTATTATCATAACCTGCATGTCTTTTCCCATATTAAAACACATATATGGATAGATACATTTTTATACACATACATATGTACATAAAGTACAAATGCGTGTGGATGGATAAGCTTACATTCTGTAATAAATTTGTATGTTTTAAATCACAAATTACATATTTTTGGTAATTTGTATAGTGCATTAGGAAACTGATGCTCAACAACTGCTGGAATGGATCTCAAGGGTATTATGCTGAGTGAGAAACAGTCAGTCTCAAAAGATCACATAGTATATGATTCCATTTATATAACATTCTTGAAATAACAAAATTATAGAGATTGAGAGCAAATGAAAGGTTACTAGAGGTTAGGAATGATGGGAAAGAGGAAATGGATGTGACTATAAAGGGAAAGCACGAGGTCTTTTCCTGATGGAATTGTTCCATACCTTGATAATAGTAGTGGTTATATATATATACACATGTGATAATAATGGTAGTGGTTATACAAATATACACATGTGATAAAATCTCATACAACTATGTGCACACATTATGCCAATGTCCATTTCCTGGTTTTGATACTGTAGTTACGTAAGATGCAAACCAAAGGGGAAACTGGGTAAAGAGTACATAGAACCCCTCTGTAGTGTCTTTGCAACCACTTGTGAATCTATACATATTTCAAAATAAAATGTTTTCAAAGCAAAAATAACAATAACTAAAAACTATGCCCACCTGGCCAGTGAGGTGCAGTTGGCTGAGTGTCATCCCATGCACCAGGAGGTCACTGGTTTAATTCCCAGTCAGGGCACATACAGAATTTTAAAGCATTGCTGTGAAATATCACCAGCCTGGGAGAACCTTTAGTTCCCTGGCCACGTGTTTCTATGGAGAGGGTCTTCAGCCTCTCCCCTTGTCTGTGGAAGAGTTGCCTGATGGGAGACTTCAGGCAACACTGAGTGTGCCTGGTTCAGCCCTTCTTGAAGTTTTCTCCTTCAGATCTCTTGCACTACTGAGAGACCCATCTATTTCTGGATCTGCACAGGGTATTAATGTGTAAGTGTTGACTCTCCAGAGGCTGGCAAGAGCTCCTGAACCACTGGTCATTTCTGTCTTGAAAACTCCAACTATAACTATGGATTTGTGTGTTTCTCTCAGCAGTTCTACCATCTACTTCAGATACAGGGTGGGCCAAAGTGGGTTTACAGTTGCGAGTACACAAAACACAGAGTTTATTTTTGTATTTTTATTAACTATTGTATTATTTTCCATGCAAACAACTATAAACCTGCTTTTGTCCCACCCTGTAATTTGAAACTCTGCTATTAAGTGCATAAATATTTAGGATTGCTATATCATTTTAATGAACTTAGCCCTTGATTGTTGTGAAAAGACCTTCCTTATCCCTGGTAACATGTTTTGCTCTGAAATCTACTTGTCTGATAAAAATACAGCCAAATTCAGCTTTCTTCTGATACCTTTTTCCATCCTTTTAATTTACATTTGAAGTCTGTTTCTTATAGGTGGCATATAGTTGAGTCTTGCTTTTTAAAAATTCAATTTGATAATATCCACCTTTTAATTAGAATATTTAGACCCTTTAGATTTAATGGAATTATTTATATGATTAGGTTTAACTCTTCTTTTTTTTTAGATTTTATTGATTTTTTTCTAGAGAGAGGAAGGGGGAGAGAGAGAGAAGGGAGAAATATTGACCAGTTGCCTCCCGTACACTCCGTGACTGGAAATCCAACCTGCCCCTCTTTGGTGCATGGACGATGCGCCAACCAACTGAGCCACAAGGGTCAGGACTAGGTTTAACTCTTCTTATTATTTGTTTTCTAACTGTGCTTTGTTTTTGGTCATTTTCCCCCTTCTTTTTCTGCCCTCTTTTAGATTAATTGAACTTTTTAAAAATAATTTTCTTTGTGAGCTTATTAACTTTTATTTTTATTTTAGTGGTTGCTTTAGGGTTTATAGTATACATCTTTAATTATCACAGTCTATCTTTAAGTGATATTATACCACTAATAATAAGAAACTAATACTACTACACTTACATTTATTCCTCCTAATCATTGTGCTGTTGTTGTCATACGTTTTCCTTTTACATATATTATCATTATTGTTATTATTTTTACAAAAAATATACTTCAAAGAGATTTAAATAAGAAAAATATCGTATATAATCACCCACATAGTTATCATTCCAGTGTTCTTCATTCCTTTGTGTAATTTCGTGTGATATCCTTTTCCTTCTGCTTGAAAGGATCTTTTAACCTTTCTTTTTGTGTGGGGCTACTAGTCAGGAATTCCTGCAGCTTTCATGTTTTAATTTTCTGCTCCATGGTTCCCAGTGTTGGTGCCCTTTTGTAAAACAGAATGAGAGGCCTTAGGTTGTGCTGGGCTTTAGGCAGTGAGAGAATGGATGCTTTCTCTTTGCCAGAGGAAGGATATGTTAGGATCACACATCTTGGCTTCCCTCAGTATGATCCATGCAACCAGTTCTGACCCTTAAGCTATAAGCAGAAGTGACCTGTATCACTTCTAGCCTGGAGCATTTGACTGCTGATGTGAGACACCCTGAAGCTCCCTTTCCTTCTATCTGCTCAAGTTCAAAGTGGTGGCTCCTCCACCAGACAGGGTCCTGAGTAAGGAGATATAGTCCTTAGCTGACTTGTGGTGGACATGTAATGTAAGCCAGGAATAAGCTGCAGTAGCTTAACCCTGTCTTTTCTGCACTGATATGGACACACACACACACACACACACACACACACACACACTCCAGAGGACATGCGGGCCAGACATCAGGAGGATTGCTTATTTTCTCCTTTGTAAAGTCTTAATTCGTGTGCTTCTAATTGACTTCTTAGTAGCAATAAAGTTGGTGTTTTGTGTTTTTTTTCCTTTTTTAACACTCCAATTTTTTGGTAAGAGGGTATGTGTTCCTTTTATTAAACACTAAACAAAATTGATTAGGTAGCATTTTGATTTTTCTTTTATGAAAACAAAATCTCGACCTCCTTTGAAACCTGTCATTAGTTACATTTTTTCCATTCAAGGAAAACAAACTGAGTCTGTTTGCTCATAACAGAGGAAGTCTTTTATGTTAAGAGGGGCAGGGGAACTCTAGATTCCTAATTGAAAAGCCAGCTTTCAAAGGGCCCTTCAAGGGAGGGACAAGGTTACCAAGGTTCTCTCAACAGTTTCCACTTCTTGCAGACAACCCTTGCTCCCCTGATCAGACTGTGCTTTTAATTTAATTTAAGGAAACAAAAGTTAGATGCTCACACTGATCAGTCACAAAGGCCATACAATTCAAGTCAACGTGCTGCCCTAGAATAAAGGAGAATGAGAGGGAAAGATGGCTTTTGGTTGTTTTTTTTGTTTGTTTTGTTTCTGGATGATGACAATGCTCATTTTGAAATGTTTGAGTACAAACATGAAGTTTTAAAAAATGGTGCTAAAAACTTATAAGAAAGTGTATCAGGCCTGGCCGCCGTGGCTCAGTGGTGGAGAGTCGCCCTATGAGCCAGGAGGTCACGGTTCGATTCCCGGTCAGGGCACATGCTTGGGTTGCGGGCTCGATCCCCAGGGTGGGCCATGCAGTAGGCAGCCGATCAGTGGTTCTCTCTCATCGATGGTTCTCTCTCCTCTCTCCTCCTCCTCTCCTGTCTGAAATCAATAAAAATATATTTAAAAAAAAAAAAGAAAGAAAATGTATCAGGACATTTTGCCACCCCCCACAATTAACCTTTCGCCTGAGGCAACCAGTTCCAATTTATATGAATAAATAATATGCTTCTTGATAGATAGCATGCTGTAATCTACTTATTGAGATCAACTTTATGTAATACCTACATTTTATTAATTAAGGGTATTGTTTCTTACATATTTCTACTTGTTATCCCTCTTCTTTTGAATATAATTTTATACAAAAATTAGATAAAATCAATAGAAAGAATGCACACTATTATCAAACTAAATAGATATTTTTACTACTAGAAGTTATACACATATGAGTATATTTTCCTTTCTCATATAACTTTTTGTCCTTCCTGGAGTTATTTTTTGTTGTTCTTTTTTTTTCTTTTCTGAGTTTTACTGCCATGTTTTTTCCAAATACTCCAACAGATATCATACATCTATTGAAAAATATTCCAAATATTCAAGTGCTATTTTAAATACTATGAAATCCATGTCTACTCACTCTTCCCACAGCTCCTCAATCTCCGTTTTGAACTTCTCCATCTCCCTATTCCACTCTGGACTGATTGATCTGTAGGCTGTGCCTGTTAGCTTTCCTGGCACTGCTTTCTACCATTCTCTCCTGGGTCCTCTCTTCCTCTTTCTTGATTTATTCCCTTATCCTGATGGAGCACATCTTGAAGTAAGCATGTATGAATAGTAGGTGTCTTTATTTTACCCTTGCACACAATTGGTAATTAACTAGCAGGGCCAGCTTCCTAGATGTACATGTGGGGTCTCCTGCTTAGAGGATCCCACACTTGGTGTAATATTCTGTTGCTGCCATCTTCATATTTGTAATTTTTGAACAGGGACCCCATTTTTTTTTGTCCTTTGAGGCATTTTATTTCCACATATGTATTACATCTCTAGAAAAAGAATCCCAGGATTTTCCCTCCTGTGTGTTTTCGTCTTGTTTCTTCATGGTCCATGATGCCCGCTGAGGTTGTCAGTACAATGAAACCAAACTGACTGGACAGAAGCAAGTTGTTCTGCCATTTTTCTAGATCTTTGAGTTGCACATCAGATCTGGGGCTGATTTCTCCACACTTGTTCAACCTGCTTGTGAGGTTCACAACAATTTTCCCAGCTCTGTGTCATCAATAATTTCAAATTTGCCAATGTAACCATGTTTCATCATCACAGTCAGAAACCGGACGATGACTTTGGAGCATGGCCTAATAAGAACTGGCGTTTGCCTCTCTTTTCCGCATTGTTGTTACTCTTCAGAGCATCATCCAGGACATTCATGCGCACCATTATGGCGGCACAGACCGATGACGGAAAGAGGGACCCCATATTTTTATTTTTCACTGAGCCTCACAAATTATGTTGCTGGTCCTGTTGGCTAGATATATAAACGTAGATTGAAATAATTGTCCCTCATAATTTTGATGTCATTGCTCCACTCTCTTCTAGTATCCAGTGTTACTACTGAGAAGTCAGATCCATCCCAGGTCCTTTTTAAATTTTTTTTAAAAATTGATTTCAGAGAGGAAGGGAGTGGGAGGGGGAGAGAGAGAGAGAGAGAGAGAGAGAGAGAGAGAGAGAGAGAGAGAGAGAAGTATCAATGATGAGAGAGAATTATTGATTGTCTGTCTCTGGCATGCCCCACACTGAGGGCCGAGACCACAACCTGGACATGTGCCCTGATCAGAATTGAACCATGACCTCCAGGTTCATAGGTTGTTGCTCAACCACTGAGTGAGCACGCTGGCCTAGTTCCTTTTGTACTGTTTGTCTCAATCTTTTTCTTTGGGGAAGCACTTAGTAGCCTCTTTTTATCTTAATGAACTTAAATTTATGATTGGACTGGATATTTTTTTTCTTGCCTTGTACACCCGGTGGGCTCTTTCAATCCTCAGCCTTCTATCTTTAGTATAAAGAAAATTTCCTAAATTATTATTTTTAATAATTTTCTTCTTTCTATTTTCTATGGTTTCTCTTTATGGAATGCTTATTATTTAGATACTAGACTTTCTTGATTGATACTTTCATTTTATTATCTTTTTTTTTCTTATTGTCTATTTATTTGTTTTTGTGCTACTTTCTGGGATTTTTTTTCTTTATTTTTCCATTGTCTGTATGAAATCTATTATTTCAGGTATTATATTTTATATGACCAATAGCCCCTCTTAGTTTCTGATTATTTTCTTGTTGTAGCTTCTTGTTCTTTTGTTATGGAAGTACTCTCTTTTTTTTAACCTTTCTGACTGTATTAATGATAGATTTGGGGGGAAGCATTCTCTGCTCCCTCTAATTTATGTTTACTCTGTGTTCTTCTTCATTTGTTCTTTGCCTTTCCTGTCATGGACTTGCTTCGGTTATCTCCTGATCCTTGGCTCTCCGTTTATGTGGAGGAGGAGTAATAAAAAGCTGATTGGAGTGGGTGTGTGTAGTATATTTTCATTTTTCTTGTTGACAGATGGGCTGTACCATAAAATGATTTGACAGAGACTTAGACTTTTTTGGGGGGAAACCTTAAATGTTGGCATCCAAAAGTCTTTTCTCTCTGGTACCTTAATTTCCCCAGAGAGAAAATCTTAAAATATCCCTAGCCACAGGCACGTGACAGAGAAAGAGAGGAATGGTATTTCGCCACTTGTTGTATGGACATTCACAGAATGCCCCTATTTCCAGAAGCATGCCTCATACTTTCTTTCCATTGTGCTTGGTACTCCCCACTTCAGAAGACACTGTGATTCATGTTGTTGAGACAATAAATCTGTAGTCACCTGTGGTGAGGGAAAGGGATGGGCTGGGGTAATGTAATCTTGTAACTTACCATCGGGTCTTTAGCCCCGAGCCAGTCCTCAGGTACCCATGATGCCCTCTGCGTTCCAGCCCTGAGTTTTGCAGAGCACACTGACTTGTTTCTCATCAGCAAACCGTCTCTGCTTCCTATCAGGGCAGGTGGACCTATGCTTTCTCTGTTTGGCTAAGTGAGTTTCATAGATCTATCCATTTTTAACCTTCTTAAACTTGGTGACAACTATTGTCAGCTTTCATCCCTGCTCCTGCCTTTTTTCTCTTTCTGATTGAATACATTTTTTATTCCTTTATTTATATATTGATGGTATTTTAGGAGGATACAGAGACACTTTTTGTTTGTTTGTTTAGCACATTGAAATAGAATTCTTAACTAACCTTCTAGAGTCTTTCTCATACTCTATCTAATTCTATGTCAAAATTGATCTTGGCAATGAGTATCCAAAAGTGGGGAAAACTAATGAAGAGAGAAAAAGAATGCTATTGTTTGACAAGGAATGTTCTTAGATATATAAATAGATTTTTAATACCAAGGGCAGATGGCGGACTTTTTTTTCTTTGAAAAGTTATCCAGCTTTCTAATTTTTGGAAAAATCTAAGTGCTCAAGTGTCAATGTGAAGGAAAACAAATCTAGCTCATTTGGATGAGAGGAAAAAGGGGAGAAAATATGCTCAGAATTGGGGGGTCTGGATTGGTTTGAGCAGAACTTTCTACCCCTGGAATTCTGTGTAAATTCATTTTAAAAATTATTCATAGAGGAAAAAACTCCTCAATAAAAACTGACAAAAACTTGACTAAAGAAGGGTTAAAAATTTTGAATTAATGAACTAATAACATCTTCAATTTACTTTGAAATATACTTAAAAATAAGAAGAATGGATAGAGGAATGGATAGATATGTGATAAAGCAACTAGAGTAAAATAGTGTGGTATAATCTAGGTGGTGAGTATATGTGTGTTCACTAAAATTATTTCAATTTTACTGTGTGTTTGAAAATTTCCCTAGTATAATGTGGGGGAGAGGGGGATGAGGATTATGGTGATAGAGAGACAGAGGTGAGGGAATCAGTAATTCTAGACATGAGTTGACCATCAAAGTGAGCCCAGAGACAACAGTGTCACTCAGATTTTCTTGGAGAAAATCTATGTGTGTACTTTGAGAATTTTACCTTCAAAGACTGGAGTATGGTCTTGCCCCTTTGTGACACTTGCCCTTCTTTAAACCTAAAATTAAGACGGGTTAAATTCCACTCAAGACTAGACTTTCCCAAATCATGGCCAGGGCATTCAACAAGGAAGTGATATCGATTCTAATTGCCATGGTAGAAGGTCAAATTCCCAATGTGCTGATCAAGGAAAATGTATTTTGAATCGTCCACTTTATCATCACATAATATCTAACTTTGTAGTTTCAGTTGGAAAGTTCTGAGGACTAGAGTGTAGTGTTAATGAAGTCCAAGGAGAGTTGGCCAAATGGCCTTTAGCCCGAAGTAGTGTAATTCTGACTTGATATCAGAACAATGGGCCCAATCATTACAAAGATCGGTTGTTTCGTATAAAACCAATATCCAATGGCCCCAAACAACCCTGATCCTTGAGTTATCCACTAGCAACTGTGCCCTTTGTGACAAAGGGAAAGTGAGAGCAAGTTTATCTCAAACGTACTTATCACCACTTTTGGAAAAAACTATCAACTTATGGCCGTAGATATTTGATAGAATTAACCTTCCAAGTGTATATTAGCTCATCTGGATGGTAAACAATTTTCCTTTTAGAAGGAGAATATTTTAATAAAATGCTTTGAAAGCTGATAGTATTATTGAAAGAATTCAGGAATATTACCACAGGGAAGAGAGTCCATACAAATAAAAATATTAAATGAACATGTTCCTGCATTGTGTATATTCATCTATTATTCTCATGTTGAAAGATGCTGCTGCTGTTATTGGGGTATTGTGTGTAAAGGGACTTGGCAATGAGCATTATTGTGTGCTGTAATCACAGGGCTTCAAGAGATGCTGTAACTGCTGGGCCGATGTTTACACTGATATGAGGCTATTCATTAGAGAATAACCTCCTGAGAACTGTCTGAACATGTTGATATCTGCCACCTGTCACAGAAAACTCTTTCACCTTTCTTGAATTTGATTTTTTTCTCAGACTTCAGGAGCCCCAGTGAATTAAAAAAAAAGTTGTTTGAGCATTCAAATACAGTTTAGGATTCACTGAAGGATCTTTGTGGCTATTATAACTGCTTATCAGAAGGAACTACTTACATGTTGGAAGTTGAAGGAAGCTGGTTGCTTTAGTGCAATCCCCTTATTTTATAAATGAAGAAATGGAGCTCCAAGGATGTGTGTGACTTGCTTGGGATTGTGGAAGAAGTCGAGAGTACCAGCATAGGTGCCATATACCAGCTCTCTGGTCACTGATTGGCAGTTTTTCTCTTCACCGTGCTGTTCAAGACAGAATTTCTGTCTTGGATTGGAAAATGTCTCTGATGAGTTGTTTGTTAATCATTTATTTGACCGAGCTTTCTAAGCCCCAAATTAAAAAATAGTTTTGCTCATACTTGTTAGAAAAACAAAAAGCTTTCAAAAAGTGATAGCTACAATAACAAGAAGACCTTTGAGACAGCATGGATGGACCTGGAGAGCATTATGCTAAGCAAAATAAGCCAATCAGAGAAAGATAAGAATCACATGTGGAATCTAATGAACAAAATAAACTGATGAACAAAAAAGATCCAGAGACATTGAAGCATGCAATAGACTGACGTATTTTAGAGACAAGTGTGTGTGTGTTGGGGGGGAGGGGGGAGTGCGAGGGGCAGGGGAAGAGATTAACAAATGAATTTATATGCATATATGCACAGCCCATGGACAGAAAAATAGTGTGGGGAAGGCCTAGAGAGGGGATGAGTGCATTGGAGGGAGAAGATACTCATAACCATTAGTCATCAGGGGAATGCAAATAAAAACCAGAGTGAGATACCACTACATGCCCACTGAAACAGCTTAAATCAAAAAAGACTGACATTACAAACACCAGGTTTAGGTGAGGAAGTGGAACAAGTAGAATTCTCTTACCTGCTCCTGGGAAGGTAAACTAGTGCAATCACTTGGGAAACTTCTTGGCAGCTCTATATCAAATTAGATAACACTTGTGTAAAGTGCATTTACCCACGAGGAATGAAAGCTTATGTACAGGTAAAGGTTTGCAAACAAATGATCATAGCAGTTTATTGGTAACTAGAGGCCCAGTGCACAAAATTTGTGTGCAAGTAGCTTGCCGCCCCAGCCGCCGCCACAAGCCACTCATTGTCCCACCTGCGGTGGGCCAGGGTGGGGAAGAGGAACCGAGAGGTGGTCAATGCACCTCATGGCAACTGGTCAAGTGGTCATTCTGGTCATTATGCTTATGGTCCCTGGCCTTTTATTATACAGAATAGTCAAAACCTGAAAAGGATCCAAATGTCCATCTGCAGATGAATAGATAATTAGATTATATCTATGCCAGGCTATGTCTAGGTCCCAACCCTTGATACTTATGAACAGGCCTTGAGATGATGGAAAAAACACATATTGGTGTTCTCCCCTGATTCCTGGCATAGAGGAATCCTAACCATTGTAATTTCCTAAGTGTTAAGAGCACTAGGGGCATCCTGTGTTCTAATATTTGGTCTTTGCCCCTGGTTCCAGACACTTAGCTCCTAATCCCTGAAATTTCCTGAATGATAGAAGCATCTTATTTTATTTTTAAATATATATTTTATTGATTTCAGAGAGGAAGGGAAAGGGAAAGAGAGATGGAAATAATTGAGAGAGAATCATTGATTGGCTGCTTCCTGCATACCCCTACTGGGGATCCAACATGAAACCTGGGCATGTGTCCTGACCTGGAATCCAACTGTGACTTCCTGGTTCATAGGTCGACGCTCAATCATTGAGCATCAATGGCCAGGCAGGAGCATCTTTTTATGGTTCTAGCAAGATGACTCTTGGTGGACTCCTGGATGGGAGTGGGTCACCAGAGAGACCAAGACATGATTAGCAGCTTGAGATTTTCAGCCCCACCCCCATTCTCCGGAGAGGAGAGACGGGCCAGAATGGAGTTAACGATCAATCATGCCTACAGGATGAAGCCTCCATAAAAATCCAAAGATTTTGGAGAGAGCTTCTGGGTTGGTGAACACGCTGAGGTGGGGAAAGAGTGGTGCTTTCTGAGAGCACATGGCAGCTCCATGCCCTTCCCACATACCTGGCTCTGCACAGCTCTTCTGTCTGATGCTCATCTGTATCCTTTATCATATTATTTTTTTAAAGAGTGTTTTTATTGATTCTTGAGAGAGACAAAGGGAGGGAGGAAGGGAGAGAGAGAGAAACACTGATATGAGAGAGTAACATAGATCGGCTGCCTCCTCTATCCCTCCTCCCCGTCTTCCCATCCCACCCAGGGATTGAACCTGAAACCCAGATATGTGCCCTGACCCAGAATCAAAGCAGATGGGAAGATGCTCAACCAACTGAGCCACACCCACCAGGGCTTATCATATCCTTTCATAATGAACTGGTAAGCAGTAAGCAAACTGTGTCCTTGAGTTCTGTGAACTTCTCTATCCTCAGAAATTGGGCGAAGTTGTTAGGGTCTCACAGGCAGTGTGAACCCCACCTCCCTGCAATTCCCTTTTTTAAAGCTCTGATTAAGGACACAGCTATACTATGGTATTGAGGGGTGGAGCAGTAAGGGAAGGAACAGAAGCTTAAAGCTTTTTATGAAATGTCATCTTTTGAAGTGTATATATATTATATTTTCTTAATATTCTATCATCTCTACCCCTACCCCTACCCCTACCCCTACCCCTACCTCTTTCTTTTTTTTAATTCTGTGCTGGACCTGAGACTCCTCCAACTCAGGAGGAGCCCTCTGCCCTAAAATTCCTCAAGCATGTATTGAGCGAAAGGAGGCATGTGGGATTAATGCTGCTTAAATCTTCACCTGACCTAAGCAGAAGAGCCTTCTTGCTCATGCACAGTCCCACCCAGCTCATCATATCGGAGCCAGCTGAGGATCTATTGCCAAAACCTTGGCCAATAACAGTGTGTGGATTGTTTGCATGTCACCTTGGCACATGTCCTTCAAGAACTCATGGCTACAACTGTGCAGGATTCAAAGACTCTGAACCATCTTCCCTTTGTTCTCCACTAAGAGCTGTAGCCAATCAGAGCATGGAATCCTCATCCCTTTCAGAAGAACTCAGCCTCCCCAAGTTGCTTTTAGTCCCTTACTAACCAAGCAATTCAAAGTACTTCTCTGGGAAGAGGAGCCGGTTCCTAGTTCTATAGTTCAGGTTCTCACTACAGAGGTCAGCAGTAGAATGAATAAAGAGGTGGGAGGGGAATACATAGAGCTGCGAGTGTGAGTAAGTCCAGGTAAGATTCAGGTTTTACTCAGTCTCATTATGTAGCTGAATGCAGGCTGGGTGAAGCTCTTAATTGGCTGCACTTGCTAATTGTTGACCTGGTTTTGCATGAACCACAGTTCTGTTTCCAAAATCTGACCTATCTGATCTGTGTTGAAACTTGGAGGTTGAATTAGCAGGTATACAAGGAAAGTAGTAGGGTTCTCTTTTGAGATATATGAAGGTTTTCAGGACATAAGGTTTTTTTGCTTTTTAATTAAAAGAAAGGTATTCCTGCCCCCCCCCAACTCTTCACACCCCCCACCCACCCACCCCCTCTCCCCCCACCCGTTGCCCCGCTGCCACCAAATTCATCACCAGTTTACAAAGAGGACTTCTGCCTCAGGGTTTTCGAGTGTTAATATCCTAAGATGTTCTTTCTGTAGCCACACTTTCTTGGCTCAGCAGCTGCCTGGTTTACTTGGATCCCTGGGCTGCTAGGAAGCTGGCTGGTCCTGGAGAGATGAATAATAACTATGCTGACTCCAGGGAGCCAGCTGGAACCACAGACTCACCAAGGAGAGTGAGGGGAAGATAGTCTATCACTAATTAAAATGAATCTTTCTCTTGTTTACAGGGACCTTTTCAAGATGCAGACACATAAAGGTATTTTGTGAGCCTCACACTAGCCCCATGAGTTAAGTAGGAAAGTAATAGTCCCATTTCATAGATGAGAAAACTGAGGCTTGAGGACTGGCCTAAACTCATGTAACTTCTCAGAAGCAGAACTGGGAGTATAGTCCAAGTCTCCTGGTTCCTAGTATCTACCTATTGGAGCTCTGGCAAATGGCCTAGAACTGCTGGTGGATCCCTTCCTAATTTTTCTCTCTCTTGGCTATGGAGGGTTATTCATGAGTAGCAACAGTGTAGGATGCTATAAATTTTCTTCCGGAAAGGCACAGGGAATAAAACCCCTTTTGTCTTCACCACAGAGGCACAACGACTTGATGGCATCGGGAACCAAGCTTGTTGGCCTGTTCTGCTCTGGGCCTAGCCCCCTACTTTCCCAGGAGTAGTCTGAGGGCAATGGAGTGTCTGACACAAAGTCCAGGCTGGGCTAATGTGAAAGGCAGACAGCCCTTTGAAACCCTCTCCAATCTATTGCGGGGGTGGGGAACCTTTTTTCTGCCAAGAGCCATTTGGATATTTATAACATGTAAATTTTTAACATACAAAATTATCAACTTAAAAATTAGCCTGCTATATTTGGTCAAACATTTAATTAACTCACCCCAAATGCCTTAGCAGGGCCAGACCAAATGATTTCCTAGGCCTTATACTACCCACAGGCCGGACATTCCCCACCCCTGCATGAATGCCTGTTGCTAAGGAGGTCACCCCCTTTTTAGATATTATCATTCCTGGCATCATTTCTACAGTTCACCTTTTCCAAGATGTTGGCTAATTTTTAATTTTTAGAATTTTGTTCTTGGCTCAACCCTAGCAATGGGTTTTGTATAAATGAAAAAGTGGACTCAGATTCAGATTTATTTTCTGACCTAACTCAGATGGGGAATCCACAAAATGCAGTGCTTCTGAATGTCATCAATCCCTTCAGGAGGACCATGACCATCAAAGGGAAAGAAACAAACGAACTGTTGCTGACATCAACTAGGTTGTCACACCAGGCCTGCCAGGCAGCTGATTTCTATCTCACACTGAAAGGCAAAAGAGCTGCATGTGAACTCCTAGAGGGCTGAGATCCTGTTTTAATCCAGGTTGAATCTCCCCTGCTAGGGTCACCCACCTTGCCTAAACTGCCCACTGGTGAGCAGTGTGTCTGTTGAGTGGGCTTCACCCAACAGAGAGAGGGGAAGAGTCCATAGGACAAGGAACGCAGGGAGCCACAATGAAGGCGGGGTTAGCATTTAATTGAGCCCATTCTCAAAGCAGAAAAAATAATTATAGGTCAAATTTAGAGGTTTGGGTGGAGGAGTAGGGTGGGGCAGACTTCAGCTGGCAACTAAGGATGATTTAAGGTCATGTGGGGAGCTTTTAGCTGAATTATAGATGATACCTCAGTCCAATCAGTAAAGACTTGGCCTGTGAGCCGTATTGGTCAGAAGTTGGGACTTAATTAATATAGCTTGCTTACAGTTACTCAGAGGCAATGCAATGACAATCTTTCCTTTTATCTACACCCAGCCCAAGATTTATAAAGATGATGAGGAACAACTCACAGCTGTAAAATATAGGGTTTCTTGATTTTTCCCTTTCCTTTCCTGGAAAATAGAACTATCCCCAGAAGCTCTAATAGTCTTCATTTCTGTTATACCCAAAAGGATGAAATATGCTACTATCTCATTCCAAGATATGACCTATAGTTTTATATTTCAACAGGCAGTTTCTGAAATGGATTGCATTAAAATTGTCAACCTTATAGGGCCAAAAACAGCTTTTAAAAAATTCTATATATTTCTTTCTTGACTTATATTTGAAAAAGAAATGCTAGGGCAGAGGTGGCACTTAAAAAAAAAAAAGCTCAGGAAAATTCACTGAATTTTTCCCCTTTGCCCCATGCTTATTTTCATGTCTTAGTGTGTTTCAATGTACAACCACGTTGTTAATGTTTTCTGTTTCGTAAACAGAACATCTGTACCCTCTACTCCTGATGTTCTCAGTCAGCATGACTACTAGCTAACAGGGAACTAGTTTGAACTGCAGAACTCAAGGTCACTTTCACGGCTATTTCATTTGCATTTTCCATATAATTCACAGTGTTGATGCTTTCTCTGAAAACACCCTGCTTTAAATATATCAAGGCTTTCTCTCTGGGGCCCTAGACAAATAATACACCCCACACCACATAGAGTCATACGCTGGATTAGCACAATGATTCATATTTGGTGAGCTGTGTTCTGGGGCTCAGAGTGACATTCATTTATACCTTCAAAAATAATCCTCCAAGCCCTGATAAATTAGTCACCAGGCACTACTGGCTGCTGAATGGACTACTTTGGCATCTTGCCTTCAGAGCTATAGGAGTCTTCATGTAACCTGGGCTTCCTCTGAGCTTTAGTAGGCCTGGGCTACACAGGTGTGTTGGTTCTGAATTCTACCTGAGAGGAACATCTCCAGAGGTTAGAGGGAGGTGTGTGGGGTCCCCTCCTCTCAGAGGGACTCTTGCTGCTCCCAGAGAGGATATGTGACAGTTATCCCTGTTTAGTTAATAGCACTTGAAGAACGATGGGCAAGAGGTCATGACTTCTGTAGCCTTCATCTCTCCCCTTTCTATAGTTGGCACTTCCTGTCCCCAAACTTTCCCCATCTGCATCTTCACTTGGAAGTAGTTGTCACTTTTCTGTTCACTATATATTTTTTCTGAAGTGGTTTTGTTAGATAATTTATTTTTATGTTTTCCTGCTATATTAGCCTGTTTTCTTTAAAAATATATATATTTTTATTAATTTCAGAGAGGAAGGGGGATGGAAAGAGAGATGGAAACATCAATGATGAGAATCACTTATCAGCTGCCTCCTGCACGCTCCCTACTGGGAATTGAGCCCACAACCTGGGGATGTGCTCTGACTGGGACTTGAACTGTGACCTCCTGGTTCATAGGTTGACCCTCAACCACTGACCCACACCAGCCAGGGCTACATTAGCCTGTTTTCAGTTTTAATCTGTTGGTTTAAAACTTCAAAACATTAATAATAACAGTTGAATCCCTTTTCTAAGTCTTCCTTGGTGTGGTTTTTCCAGTCTTCAGGTTTCCACACTGGTCTACAGAGAGCAAATTATACACATCAATGCTCTCACTTCCTTTCCTTACATGTAGGCAGGCACATTGTTGATTATTTTCCCTAAATAGAAAAATACTGTAAAAAAATAATTAAAAATCTACAAGAAAGAAGAAATATGTTGGTGATGTCAACTGTTCCTTTGGATAAGTACATGTAAATGGACCTGACATAGGCTGTAAAAGAATATAAACAAAAACAAAATTCCCAGCTCACCAGCTGCTGTAGATGGAAAGATTTAGGGGAAAGGGAGTCATGTGACAATGCAAGAAGTAAATAGAGGCCAAAAGTCTTGAACTGAACAGAAGAGAAGCATTGATGTGGCCTAGAACCTAAATTAATTCTTCCTAATCTTGCTTACTTACTGCCAATGAGTTTATGCAAAATTGCAAATAGCTAGTGAGAGTTTTGGGGGACTTTGATCCTTGATATGCAATCTAAAGATTGAAAGATTATATTTTCTCTCTAATTAAATCTCTTCTAACCTTGTATGGAGTGCCTGTGAGGTGAGCAGGCAAGATTCAACCTGCTGTGTGGAGTAGATTCCCAGGGAAGCTGGGAGAGACCTGTGTGATCGTGACTTGCAGCAAGAGTTACTGAAACAAGGGCTACATATTTGTACAGAAAGCAGAAACAGAGAGTGAGATACACCACGTGCATTTTTTCCTGAGTTGCTGATGGTTGATGTGAATACCCCTAAGGACAATTGCAGTCTACCAAGTTAACAGCAGCATCTGCATATAAATGGACAGTCCATTGCCAGAACCCATATACCACAGCAGTAATGCAAAGTAGACAGTCACAGGCGCAAAATCATACTGTGACTAAGGCCCTAGGGAACATGTGGGTTCTAAGCCTTTACATGAGCTAATTTCTCTTGGGGAGGATGTATGCAGAGTTCCAAGAGTTCTTCATATTCTCCTCTTTTTCTTCTCTTTGGTCTTAAGGCTAACTAAGGCTATTTGCTAATTCTATTATGTTTTGTTTAACTAGTTCACTTTGAGGAAGAGGAAGCCCCAAAGGGTTAAATTGCTCCTCGAGGTCACACAGCTAATTAGTAGCAGAGAAACATGCCTGCTACTGTTCTGCCAAGTAGAATGCTTTAAGCACTGGATGACTTTCTGCTGCTGTCCTTGCTTTTTGCTGCAGTCCATATGCTGCAAAGTGGAGATGAGGAAGAACTCTTCTTTTACATGAAATAGTCCTTCCCTGTGCAGGAGCCTGGAGGGGTAAAGCAGTCCCTCCCACCAGTGCAGTGACTTGAGGGGCACCAAAAATCACCATTTGCATTAGCTTCCTAGATTTGCCCTAACAAGTTATGTAACAAGTTATGGCCAACTGGGTGGCTTAAAACAACAGAGATTTATTCTCTCACAGTTCAGAAGGCTAGAAGTGTGAAAGCAAAATGTCTGAAGGCCCCAGGGAAGAATTCTTTCTGGCCTCTTCCAGCTTCTAGTGGTGGCTTTGATCCTTGGTGTTCCTTGGTTTGTAGCTGCGTTACTCTAGTCTCTGCCTCCGTTGTCACATGGCATTCCCCCTGTGTGTCTCTGTGTGCACGTTTCTGTCTCTTATAAGGAAATCTCATTGGATTTAAAACCCACCCAAATCCAGGATGATATAATTTCAATCCTTACCTTGATTACATCTGCAAAGACCCTATTCCAAGTGAGGTCACTTTCTGAGGTTTTGGGTGGACATGAATTTTGGAGGAACACTATTCAACCCACAACATCATTGAATTCAGAAAAAAAACAGCTAATAAGTGGATACTAAATCTAAAGCATTGTATAAAAAGGAGGAAATAATGTTTTTCTATTTATGAAACCCTGTGATGGTCTATTTCAAACTTGAACTTCAAAGTGAAAACTCTCCATCAAAAGGCTAGAGGGTAATATTAAGCACTCAATAAACTTTTAGGAGAATAATATATTTTTAGTGTGCTTTTCTGTGCCAGGCATTGCATTCAGTGGTTTACTTGGCCTATTTCATTAAATTCTTTAAAAACCCCCATGAGGCCTGTACCATCAATGGTCCTCACTTTACAAGTGAAGAAACTGAGGTTCGGAGGACTGAGCATGCTGGCCAACCTTACACTGCCGGGTGCTTAGTCTCTTTGTTGCCTGTAGGACTCCACATCTCTGTGTATCTCCCCCTAACCTGTAATGAAGAGCTATGACCACTGGATGTTGAAAATATCAGTAGTGGGGGATTCTAGATTTGATGGGGCTGATGACTTGAGATGGAGATATGGAGGTAAGAGCTGGTCTTTGGAGGTAGACTTCTTGAGTTCAAACTCCCCCAATCAACCATTATTTAATAGCTGTGTATATTAGTTTCTTCTTGCTACTATTATAAATTATCAAAAACTTACTGGCTTAAAACAACACAAATTATTACCTTACGTTCTGGAGTTCTAGAGCTGAGGTGTTAGCAGGGCTGCATTTCTTCTGGAGGCTCTAGAAGAGAATCTGTTCTTTCCTTTTCCAGTTTCTAGAGGCCACCTGCATTCCCTGGCTTGTGGCCCCTTCCTCCAATCACTCCAACTTCGGTTTCTGTTGACATACTAACCCTCCTGTCCCCCTCTTATAAGATTCCTTCGGATTACATCAGATCCTCCTGAAAAATCCAGGTTAACCTCCACATTGCAAGATCCTTAGCTTAATCACACTTGGCAAAGTTTCTTTGCCATGAAGGGACCCATTCACAGGTTCTGGGGATTAGAGCATGAACATCTTTGGAGGACCACACTATGTTATTAGGGGTAAATTACTTAACCTCCTTAAGGTTCACTTTTCTGCTTTAAAAAAAAAAGGTGGGGGCACAAATAATAATACCTAATATATGGAGTCATAATGAGGGTCAAATGAGATTATGATGAACACATTGTCTGGAAAAGTAAAGGTAGCTGTATTCTTATCACTATTAGTTAAGCCATACAGCAAGAGCTGTTGTCACGGACTAAGGTGACAGTGTGTCACCTTAAAGCACGTGGAGGGGACCATTTTTCTGTCAAGGACCATTTGGATATTTATAACATCATTCATGGATCATACAAAATTATCAACTTAAAAATTAGCCTGTTATATTTGGTCAAACATTTAATTAACTCACCCCAAATGACTTGGCAAGGCCAGACCAAATGATTTACCAGGCCTTATATGGCCCAGAGGCCAGATGTTCCCCACTCCTGCCTTAAAGGAAGAGACATATAGGACAGACACCAGGAGGGTTCCCAAATGCAAAGCTTTTGTTTTCTCTTCCCATGGAGTCACATCAGTAATCCTGGCATCATCAACAGGTGACAACACACATGGCATATTGCCAGCCAAGGATGCTCCTCCAAACTTTGGGGTTCAGAGTTTTTATTGGGGCTCCATTACATAGGCATGATTGGTAGCTCACATGTTAGATATCAGGCTCCAGTCTCCAGCTCCTTTGTGTGTCACCTAAAACCCCAACCCTAAATCACATCATTGGTCTTTCTGGCACTCTAAACAAAATCACCCCTATGGGGATCACCTCCTAGAAGCCCAGGGCAAAATCTAACCTCTTTCTGGGCAGGGTTAAATTTCTTACTACAGTGTCCTACGGAGCTGAGTGACTCAACCAAGGTCACATGGCTCAGACCAAGTATTTAAATTATTAAAACTCAGTAATTCTTCAAAGTCTTTAATGATTGGTACAGAATATAGCATAATGGTTAAGAGTTTGGATTCTGGAATCGTACTGCAGAGTCAAACTACTGCTCTTTCATTTACTGCTCTGGACCTTGGGAAAGTTCCCAACTTCTTTGTGCCTCACTTTCCTCATTCATAAAATGGGGACAATAATAAACCCAACTCAGAGTCAATATTTATAAAAGACTTAAAATTGTATCTAGCACACATTATGTCCTCAATAATCTTATCTTTTAATATCATTAAGCAGAAAAAATATATAAATAAATCAGAAAGCAATTTATTTATAATCTTCTTCCCAACTAATTGATAGCTAATAATGTTTCCAAACCTTTTCTATTTATAAACAACAATAAGCAAATGATATCCCATATAGCCTATCATTTCATTTTCACCTAAGATTTTCATCAACAGTTTTTTTATTTTTAAATGTATAAGAACTTTTGAAATTATGTAAATATTGAATGAATGTGAAATAGCTAAGCAACCAAATGACCACATTTTGGGATTGTACAAACCTGAATTATGTGAGCAGTTGAAAGCCACCTGGGTTAGAGAGGCTGGAAAAAACCTTTTGATTTGTGTAAAGTCATAATAACAAATGTTTATCCCCCACACAGTCCTGCTCCAGCTCTCCGATTCTTTCATCACATGGGAGAATAGTATTTTGTCAGGAAACATGGCTTTCCTGATGTCGAGGAAGAAAAACAACCCTGTGGAAATTTCTGCTCACCTCAGTGCAAATTTGCCGTTTTCCACTTGTGAAGCAGTGAAACATTGGCTTTAGCTGTCATTCCTAGAACTAGAAGAAAGAGTTGTATGTAAAAAAACAAACAATGATGTTCAATTAAGGGAAAAGATGACCAAGTTCCTACTACAGGCGAGGCACTGGGCTGGTCACTTGGAAGGAAACAAAGTCAGGAAGACATCATCTTGTGTCTCTAGGTTCCCCCAGCCTCGCAGGACCCACGCATGCACAGGGCATGACAAATGTCATGCTAAACAGATGTTCAGCCTCGGGATGTGGAACTGCATCTGAAGAAGCATTCAATTCTGATGGGGGGGCACGAATGTGAGGACACTTACGCTCTGTCCTTAATGACTTCTGGGGGCAGCTGATGGGGGAGGGCACCTACTCCATGTAGGATGAAAGCCTGGCACCACCTGGGTATCAAAGATTGGTTATAGAAATAAAGAATCACTGAGTCAAGGCTGGCAAGACATGTGGTCACCAGCCACGGAGAGTGGTCCAGTCGCAGGAGTTTTCCTTCTCATTCAGGTGAGACATATGAGCGTATGTTTGGGGCAGGGGATAGGAGGCCGGTGGAAGTGTCCTGAAACATTATACTCTGACAGAAATGACTGCTTCCTCTCCCTTCATTTTGGGTAGAGAGCTAATTTAGTAAACTGATAATATCCAGCATTACAGTACTTCTTAACCTTTCAAGAGAGTTTTATGATCGTGAGCATGATCTGTACTCTGAGCAACCTCCTGGGAGCGTTAGGGAGGGTGACATTAAACACAATGAGGCTGGCAGGGCCCAGGGTCATGGCATGAGCTGATGTCAGAATCATGATCTTCCTAATTTCTTATACTTCATCTCAGAGTTCTGTATTTCTTTCTCTTTTTCTTTTCTTCTTCTTTTTTTTAATGGGCAAGAGTCTTTAAATTGCATGGCATGCTGGCACCATTTACACTTTAAGAGGCTTAAATTTTTAATTTTCTTTTCCATCTCATTGGACCATTTTAGCAAGTTGCACTGCTTTTATTACAGCACATTCTGCACCTATCCTACCCCTTTGATCCTAACCCCCGCAGAGCCTGAACTTTCGGGAATTCGGTAAAGATAATGAGAGGTCCAGTGAGTAGAGAACGTTCTATCACAGAAGAAGTGGACCAGAACCCTCACCTTCTGGGACCCATCACAGGAAGGAGATGGCAGACGATGGATTTGGGTTACGGGATTCCGAACAGCGCAAGTGCTCCCGGTTTACCTAACCTGCCCTCTGCAGCTGAAGGCATTTCCTAGCCTCTGTCCCCCCAAGTATTACCAAAGAGCAGTGCCCCTCCCCTGGCCTCAGACTGCTGAATTGCATTAGGCTGTATGTCAATGCATTCCATGGCTGACGCTGATGGAAACTACCTACCAATTTCCATTGGAGTGTCGATCTCATTAGCGTTCAGAAGGAACAGATAGTGGCTCCATTAAAATGGCTTAACTTATTTTGGTTTCACCCTTAAGAAACTGTTTTATTGGCTTGTTTCCCTTGAGACCAGACATTTTCCTGTAGTAGGAGCAGAGAAAATTCATAACTTCTGGAATATGGAACAACTGGGCAGAGAATTTGGAAGGAGTTCTCCCTTTTCTCATATTCTTCTTGGAAGAGAATCTCTCTCACCTCAGTGGGCCTGATTCCTGTATCCTAAACATTGCCTGAACTTACTGACTTCCGAGTCTATCTGTTAAAGGGGTGGTCAGCAACCAAACTGGACATTAAAAGACCTGAGTGCTTAGTGAATTTCACATCAGGTGACCTTTCTCCTATGACTGTTCAGCTTGTCTCGGCTCAGTCAGAAATAAGCTGAGCTAGTTTTTTCCACTCTGTTCTAAGACCTTGACTGGGAGAGGCAAGTCAACTCCACAGGAGGTTTCTCTGGCAGAATGAATACCTGGACGAGTTTTTTTAACTCCAGATCTTATACAAACAATGAAATAATTTGGAAGTGTCTAAAGCCACACTGTAATAGTGATTACTTTCAGGTTTTATATTATATATGATGAATGATTATAAATATAAAATGAGTTCTCTTAAAAAAATATCAATTCGTCTTTACTAAGGAATTGCCTTAATTAGTGTCAACAAGGAAAGAGTCTGGCCTAGAATTTGTGTCTCCTTTGGGTCTGGGGATATATTTGTCTGCTTGATCGGTTGCCCCATATTGGCTTGTCCCAGGATACCTGGGGAGGAATGTTCATTTCTTGGTTTTAGGCTTTGTAGGAGTGACTCCTTGCTCTTTGCTTCTGCAAATGTGTCAAGTGCATTTCAAATAATAGATCTTTATCAATTGACTCCAATAGGAGGCTTTGTTTCTTTTCAAAATTCTCTTAATACTTCATTGTATGTTTTATTAGTCAATAATCATAATTAATAACAAAAGCTATTGCTACTACATGTTGAATGCCAAAAAGCTATTTTTATTGCATTTTAGAAATAATCTCATAAGGTGACTGTCATTGTCCTTGATCCAGTCATATGGTCAGTGAGCAGTGGAGATGGAATCTGAACTCAAGAGGAGCTATTGGCCATTGCCTCGGGTGGCTGAGGGAGGCTCCCGGCAACCTGACTCCTCTGGGCTGGGGTTCTCTGTGGTGGCCTCTCTGTGGTGTGACCTATGATCATCTTGTGCTTTGCCAAGGGGAGGGACATTTTAAACCACCTGAGGAGGAAAAAACGACTTCATCCTGGACACTCCAAATGAATTGGATCACTCCCACATCTAATATCCTGTGGGTTACTACATACTCTCCTTGATTTTCTTTTTCTTTTCAGTTGTCCTCACTTGCCTTAAAAAAAGGAATCTGGTTCTCCAAGAAAAATTGAATCATCATGACTGATAAAAGTAAGGGTCAGTGATATAGTTTTATATAAAAAAGTCTGTTCTAGATGTGGCTCTGTCATATGATAATTGTTTTTTAATTTGTAATCATGAATATTGTTGTAGATGAACCATTAACTGCTTCTTTATGTCAATGCACGGTGGTTGGTACAAAGTAGATATATACTCTGTTATATAATCTGTTCTCTCAGCATTCGTTCACTCACCAAACATGTGTTGAGGGCCTCTCCGTGCCTGGCACTGTGCCATGGACTGGCATGCAACAATGATGCTGAGAGCACAACATTCCAAGTCAGCTGGCTTGCATTCAGATCTCTCTCTGCACCACACTAATTGTGAAGCTTGGAAATTTTCTCATCCAACAATGTGGGCCAATCAGAGGGCCTATTTCATAAGACTGAGAGTTTATATAAGGCCCTTAGCATAGTGCCTGGCCCACTGTATGTGCTCAGTAAGGGAAGACCAGGGGAGATAAACTGTACCCCAATAGAATTTATTTCAATAAGCATACATGTACACACACACATGTTTGTACATGGGCGATAGTGATGTTTACTATTGGGGAGAAGAAGGATGAATATTTGATCTAAAATTATTTTTATAGAGTTAAACAATACATCTATAGCACACAATCTAGGGAAGTAAAACAGCAAGGTTTTGGGGTGTGCAGAAGAGAGCAGGGGTCTTCAGAGTAGGGGTAGGAGAGGAGCGCAGGCAATACAAGAATTTCGGGAGCCCTGGCTGGTGTGTTAAGTGGTTAGAGCACCGGCCCTCAGACCTAAGTGTTTCAGGTTCGATTTCTGGTCAAAGGCACATCCCTGCATTGTAGGTTCACTCCTGTCACAGTTGGGGCATGTGCAGGAGGCAACCAATTTATGTGTCTCTCTCTCAAAGATGTTTCTCTCTCTCTCACTCTCCCCCTTCTTCCCTTCCTTCCACTCTCTCTAAAAATCAATGGAAAAAATATCCTTGAATGAGGATTAACAAAAAAAGAAAAGAAAAAAAGAAAAGAAAAGAATTTCTGAAGACTAAACTTTCAGTTTGTCAAAAGGGAAGACTGGGTAATGAATAAGCAAACTTGAATCAGAAGCCCTCAGTATCCTTTCATGTTTCTGTAGAATATGAGTCTATGAAGAAAGGTCGACCCAGCTTTTATGTAAATTTAGACAGGGCAGCAACCAGGCCATTAACTGGATTTTTAGAGTGAAGACAGACATGGTCCAGTGATATGTGGACAGATGCAGGCTATGCTGCTTGCTGGCAGCCCAGCAGCTGGTATTGGACTGAGGTCTGGTGTGGAGTCCAGGGCTGTCTGGAGGATACAATGAGTATGGGCCAGAGTCCTGGTGGCACTCAGCATAGGGTGAGTCGGGGAGGCCTGCCTCCAGAGGTCAGGACGGTCCAGCAGGCAGGCAGAGCATGACCTAAGAGAATGCGGAGGAGGTGGTACTCAAAGTCCAGCAAGATTGGCATCAGCAGGGAGCAGGGTTCTGATCTCTGGGCTTGGCTCAGAGAAGGACTGGCTCGAGCAAGGCGGGTCTTGTTTATAGACCTTGAACTCAGTTCCTCTGAAAATCTGTTCTAAGTAGCAGGATTTGGCTATCACAAACCTACCTAGAAACACCCCAGCACCTTTATTTAACAACTTCCAAGATTGGAGGTGGGACTGGGCTGTCAGTAAGGGTCTGATATCTCTTGCTTTGAGGAATGGGGAGGAGAAGAGGCGGAGAAACCAAGAATTCCTTTCAGAATCTGCACAAGCAATTGCTACTCTCTCCTCCTCTTCCTCTGTTCTACTTATATGTAATTGCTGCTAGGACACCATGTTGCTTATTTAGTAAAATAAAAAAATCCAATATATGCCATTAAAACTACATATTGCATCTACTAACCATACGATCTGAAATGTTCAAGCTGCAATTAACTTTATTGTTTTTAATACATGAAAGTCCTAAAACCAAATTAATTTTTTAAAGATTTTTATATGTTCCTCCCTCTAAATGGACACATTAAAGACAATCATTTGTACTTCACATTTTCCACTTTTTGGTCTGGAATGCAGTCCCTTTATTGGGGAGTCTTAAAAAAGAGCATGGTTATTGGTTTAGGAAAGTGGCCACCTGGGGAATTTTTTTATATATATATATAATGAAAAATGCATTTCACCCTTGAAACAGCCACACAAAAATTCCTTCCAGGCAAGATCTGTTTGGAAAACACCATAGTGCTGTATACAGAACATTCTATAAAATGGTGCTCAGTAGATGTTAAATGTGGCTGAGAGTAGGGGATGCTCTTAAAGCAATGCCTCCCCAAACATGGGAGCCACAGAGTCCCAGGGACTTTATCCTTGAATTTAAAATAGGACCAGCCCTGCTCAAGGCAGGCCAGCCAGCCTTAGACTTGGCCTTCCATGCCTATCCAGTTTTAGTCCCTCCCTTTTTTTGAACAGCATCCCACTTTGAGAGGAAAAGTTCCCCTTAATATCTTCAAACATTGTCCTATTTATATGTCCATCAGGTGGAGATGTCAGCTACTGACATGTGACCAGGTCGATTCATCGCCCTCTCTTCTCTCTCAGCCCCTCAGAGCCTCCTCTCTTCCCATATTCTCTATATAGGAGATGCCCCAACTGTCCCCCGGTATCCAAGTCCGATATCACAGAGTCATGCTGCTGCAAGGAAAAATGTGTGCTTCAGTGGAAAACTGCATCGCTTACAGGATCCTGAGTCCAGGGGGGTTATCGTATAACTCTGTAAATTGTAGTAACTGATAGAATGCAAAATGATTCCTAGCTATAGATGTGCAAATTCTACTTGATCTTTCAGAGGTTCAGCTGAATTCTCTCCCCCACTGCGGAAGAAGCTAGTTGTACCTCCGTTTGCACATTCATTTCAATATGCCTCATCTATAAATGTCTTTTCTTCCATTTCTCCCCTCAAGCAGTTATCACATCTGCCTGCTTCCTTTTTTATGAGTAAAATAAAATCTTTAACGTGTTCATTTTATACCCTTGTGAATCATGCTTTTACCTCCCCCCCAAATTATCTTTGAACACTGCCTTTTTTTTACTCGTTGCTCCTTGTCCTTCATAGTGCTCATCGGTTCTCTCTCTTTAAATGTCTCTCTAATTTGTCTCTTTCCCTGCAGCCCCACTGCTGTTCTCCCAGTTCAGGTCACTGTCACTTTTCACACAGATAACTGCAACAGCCTTCTAACTGCTACCACGCCTCCAGCCTGGCATCCCCGCCCCTCCCCATGTTCTGTTTACACACCTTAGCTCCTGAAACTGCAAAGCCATGCTCTGCCTTTCCTGCTAGAACTCCTCAAAGGCTTTGCATCACCTTAGACCACCGGCCAAGTTAAGACATCAGGTGTTTAAGACACATTGTGTGCTGGGCTTTCTCATAACTCAATCTCTCACTCCCTTTCTTTTTCAATCTGAAGGCCAACCACAATTTTATTTTTAATAGCTTTCAATACTTCTCTGGCTTCTGGGCCTTTCTCGGCTTCCTTCACTGGGCTAGCTCCTAGGTACCTAGCTTAGGTGTCTCAGCTTAGATGTGTAAGGGTGAAAAATCATTTTCCCTCTACCCTCTGTTAGAAATAAGGCGAGCCCCCAAATTCAGGGGTCCTGGTAGAACACAAAACATACTGGACATCCACGGGAGCCAGGCAGCAAGGCAAATATCTTTACTTCTATGTAGAAGGGTGCGCACACATGGTCTGGAAGCACACGCACACCAAGAAGGTGGTCTGCTCAGGATTTATAATCCCTGACACACATGACCTGTCCCTTGCTCTTGATTGGAGCTCAGGTGCACAGTCTTTCGTGATTGGCTAATTCAAAGGGAGGGGTTGGCCTTTGCTGTTTCAAGATGGCGGCCCCCAGGGGAGCTGCAAGCCATGCGGCCAACATGGCGGCTGCCAAGTCACGCAGTCCAAAATGGCAGCTGTCTAAATTGTTCTTTGACAGAAAAGATGATTTGTTTATTCTCACACCTCCTAGGTTCAATGTCCAGGGCATGCAAATCAAGTAGAAAAAAAAAGACAAATTAACAAGAGAAAAACAATTTTAATAATATACTTTGCATGGGAGCTTTACGAAGAAAATGGGGCTTAAGGGATGGTCAGATGATTGAGGTTTATATAACATCTTAAGTTTAATAAAGGAAAAGGGGTTCAGGGCTTCTGGCTGGGGAGGCCAGTTAGGGGGAGAGGGAGGAAGGAAATGTATGGCAAATATGAAAAATATGAATTGTCCTGTTATGCACATAAGAGTCTTTTGGATGATAACTTGTCTCCAGAGTAGCTCTCTCCTGGTACAAAGACATCTTTACAAATGGAAATTTCCTTTGTGCATGTAAATTTCTTTACAAAAGAGGAGTTTTATAGTACTTTATTTTTAGGTAGTTAAGGGGAGTTAAAGAGCTTTACCTGCATCTGCTGATTCTCAATTTCCTTTAGCTCAAAATAACCCATATGTCAAAGAGACTTATGTTGGTGTGGAATATTTTGGTCCCCCTCAGATGTCACTTTCTATGGGAAGTTTTGTCCATTGTCTGCCCTGCTTTTTCTCTATAGTGAAGTGTATAACACTGTGGGGCTACATTCTTTATTCTCCAGAAGACAGATTGTCTTAGTAGCTCTTGTAGCCACTATTGTTTCATTCACTACCCCCCCCCCCCCCACCCCCAAATTTCTTGGCTATGTATGACTTGGGTCCTGGGCATTGAATGTGGCCCAGGAGTGTTGTGGTGACTTTTTCTTCTAGATTTTTGCAGTAGTTAATAAACTGTAGAGATGGGTAGCATCCAGATATCATCCTCCAATTTCATCTCTTTGTTTGTTTGTCTTTTTTGTTAATCTTCAACCTAGGATATTTTTGCATTGATTTTTTTAGAGAGAGTGGAAGGGAGGAGGAGAGACAGAGAGAGAGAAACATTGATGTCAGAAAGACACATCGATTGGTTGCCTCCCACACACGCCCCTACCAGGGCCAGAGATTGAGCCTGCAACTGAGGTACGTGCCCTTGACTGGAATCAAACCTGAGACCCTTCAGGGCATGGGCCATGCTCTATCACGGAGCCAAACCGTCTATGGTTCCAATCTCATATTTTTAATGGAGGGCTTAATTTAAGTCCTGGGGTCACACAGTGGGCATTGCAGTTTAGCTCCGAAAGTATAACTAAAATGGCCTGAGTTCTAGAGCCTTGCTACTCAAAATGTGGTCGGTGGGACCAGCAGCAATGATTTACCCTGGAGGTTGTTAGCAATGCACAATCTCAGGCCCTACTCTGGACTTCCTGAGTCAAAATCTGCATTTTAATAGATGCCCAGGTGATTCCAGTGCATATGAAAGTTTGAGAAATGCTGTTTAAGGGTTCCACATGTACTAGCTGAGTGGTCCTGGACAAATTACTTAACCACACAGACACTTCTACAAGCATACAATGAGGCTCCTACTTCATACACCTCTTAGGACTATTGTGGAGATTAAAAGAGTTAATATGCATAAACCTTAGAATAATGGCATTTAGTAAGACCTGGACAAATATTAGCTCTTAGTAATATGACACTAGACTTAAGAGTAAGACAGGTTGTTGGGTGTCAGACCCATCTCAAGGGTCAGCCTGCTGATAGGTACATTCTTGTAAACCAAAGCTGGAAAATCCCATTCAGAGATTTATCTCAAGGAGTTTACTTTCCTAATGTGTGACACTCATTCCGGAAAGATTTACCTATTTGTGGTTATATTCAAACAGGGATTTATGACTAAAGCCGGAGCAGTTGAAAGACAAGGCCAGGTTCTCTGGCCTTTTTGTGAATTGTTTTATATGTAAATTTATAATCCTGTGCATTTCTTCCTCATGGTTTCTTTCACTTGACTCACTTTGTCTTCTCTCTGTTTCTTCCCTCTGGCTTCTCTGACCCCAGTATCGGCCCCTCCCTGGTCCTCACCCATCTCACCAGGTAGTTATTTAGTCTCCTGGGGCTTTCATTTCTGGGCTTTTCCTTGTGAACTGAGTTGAGAGCTTTGAGACTGGTACAGACTGGTGGTCACTGTGACAGCAGCAGTGAGGAGAAGCCAGACCAGACTTGTGTGGGAAGATCTGGGAATATATAGAGGAATGTCTCAGATCATGACTTTGAAGAGCTTGCTCCATTATCTATGGGGTGATGTGATGATGTGAGAGGCCTAGAACAGGTAATTTTAAGGAAAGTTCTATACCAGTAAGTAATATGGAAAAACTGGCAATCCCATCACTTAATATCTTGGTATGTATCATTCCATTTTGCTAAACACATGATAGTTCTATCACCTATTTATCTATTTGCCACTGTTTGGGAAGAAAAATTTTCTTCTCTACCATTCTAGGTTTTTGGTTTTTCTTTTGGCTGGTCTAATAATTAAATTAACATAACAGATTAATGGAAGAAAAAATTTAATTATATATATTCAGAGACCCCACAAAGACATTAACATCCAAGGACAAGTTGGACAGTTGAAACTTATATGTTATTCTGAGCTAAGGAATAGCAAAGGGAAGGAAGGTAATTGACAGGATACTGGTACGTTCTGAGACATGCACCATGAGGTGATTTTATCATTGGGCAAACATCATAGAGTACACTAGGTAACCTACTCCATACCAAGGCTAAATGGTATAGCCTGTTGCTTCTATAATTGCCTACTGAATACTGTAGTCAATTATAACACAATGGTAAGTATTTGTGTATCTAAACATGGAAAAGGTACAGTAGAAATCTGATGGGTTTTGATTGCCTTCAGGTCAAATCACCTGCATGCACAAGTGGCATATTTTAGAGAGGCTCATTCTGAACCCCTTCACCTATCTATATTTGTACATTTTTACGTAAGTGAAATTATTATATAAGTTCATTTTATTCTGCAATTTGATTATTTCATTTACCAATACATCATAGGCATTTTTGAAGTCAGTATCCAGCTATCCACACTCCATTCTTCTTAAGCGGTACCTGGTATTTGTTGAATTGGATATACCATAATTCATTTGATTATCCCCATTTTATATACATATTGGTATGTGCATGTATAAGCATTATCCTAGAATAAGTTTCCAGATGTAGTCTAGTAGGTCACTAGATAGGCATATGTCAAAGTTTAAAAGGCATTGAAAAAATGCCTTCCAATAAACTTCTTTACCAGTTATATGCCTACTAATAATACATAAAAGGTACAGTTTTCCCCCACTCTTCAACTATTTACATAATATTAGCAGAAACATGTTATATTTTAGATTTTTATTTCTTTAGTAGGTTGAATATTTTCTCACATATCCTTTTGCCCTTTGTATTTCCTCTATGATTCCTGTACCTACCTCACCTTTTTTCCCTCTGTTGTTTTTTTTCACTGTCTGTTCTTAGGTTTATACAAGGTCTTTGAATAGTAGGACCAGTATCTTGTACATCTTTTTTCCAGTCTATATCTTGTCTTTTAATTTGGATTGTCTTGTGTTTGTTGTTACCAGAGAGAAACTTTTGAAAAATTTTTAATATATAATCTGCACATTTTCCTTTATGCCTGCTGAATTTAATGTCTTGTTTGTGAAGCTCCTTTCCCCACCCCAAGATTACAAAATATAACAAAGAATCTTAAATTTTATATATAGGGATTTAGTTTGGCTCAGTAGTGAGATTTTATTTAAAAAATACAGCCACAAAGTGTCTGGAATTGATAGCAATACATACTTGTTACACTGTTGATTGACATCCTTCAAAAGGTTTCTTTACCAAAACATTTATAATAGATTGAGTTCTCCAGACTTGCAATAGCTCTGTAAATGTTCTCAGTCATGCCATTCAATCTTTTCAAGAGGGAGGGCTTTAAAAATTTTTCTTTTTAAATCTTAATTTGCAAAGGATATATTGATGGAGTCTTCTTGCTTTTCTTGGTGTGATGTAGAAGTAAATTTTTTAAAAAAATATGTTTTTATTGATTATTTATTTATTTATTTGAGAGAGAAGAAGGGAAAGGAATAGAGAGATAGAAACATCAATGAGAGAGAAACATCGATTGGATGCCTCCTGCACATCCCCTACTGGGGATCGAGCCCACAACCCAGGCATGTGCCCTGACCAGGAACGGCACTGGGGATCTCTTGGTTCATGGCCAACGCTCAACCACTAGACCACACTGGCTGGGCAGAAGTAACTTTTTGCATGCACATGAACTTGTCACCTCCCCACAGCACATCTAGGATAGGATTTGCCTAGTGAGTATTCCCAAATGTGTGGCCTACATGGAGACCCAGGTGCTGTGTTTGGGGACCCATGGAGGCCTCTGAGGGGAGATACCACCAGAAAGCAAAGAGATGACAGTGTCCAGGGAAGTAAAAAGTAATGATGGATAAAAAGGCTCATTTTAGAAACCACATCCTGAACAGGAGGCAAATTGCCAGCTTCCTTGAAGGTGGGCATTGGGTAGACTGAATCACCTGTAAACCTCGCCCCAAAATTGTTTGGAGACCTAGATGAGACTTACTGTTCTTAGCCATAGGGGGCATCAGAGACTTTGGGGATGAAGAGTTTAAGACAATTAGAGAATCACAGAGAATTCTCATTGTCTCCAGGCTGATCCTCTTCCAGATCAGGACTGCCTTCCCACTTCTGTCTGGGGGCAGCACAAAGCCTCCTCCACCTAAAAATACCTCTGTTCCCCCTTTCCCCTCTCACCTCTAGCTGCCTAGGTTGCTCTTCCCTTCTACATAAAAGTTTGATCTCAAAGCAGCCCCAGGGCGGGCAGGCAGAGGTGATGGAGAGAGGGAGAAGATAAAAATGAAGGTGAATCTGGAGCAGACCAGGAACTTCTGCACATTCAATAGGAGAATGCAGAAGCCCCCAAGAAATGGGCAATTAACAGAGTGTGTTCACTTCCTAGTGCTGCCACCACCAAATACCACAAATCAGTGGCATAGAATAGCAGAAATGTATTGTCTGATAGTTCAGGAAGCCAGAAGTCTGAAAATAAGGTGTTGGCAGGGCCAGTCTCTCTCTGACACCAGTAGCAGAAGTATCCTTCCTGGCTTCTTCCAGCTTCAGGTAACTCCAACATTTTCATATGGAATAAATGTGAGAGTAAAATATAGAAATTCTATGTTTACCTTTTTTGGGAACCACCAAACTGTTTTCCAGTGTGGCTGCACCATTTCCCCACCAACAAAGGAGGATGTTTCCAATTTCTTCACACCCTTACCAACACTTGTTATTTTCTGTGGGGGGTTTTTTGTTTGTTTGTTTTTAATAATAGCCATTCTAGTGGGTGTGAAGTGGTATTTCATTGTGGTTTTGATTTGCATTTCTTTAATGAGTAATGATATTGATTATCTTTTCATGTTTTTTTCTTACTATTTTTAAACAACTTCTTGTGTCCATAATTGTTTCAAAATAAAAAGCTCACATGTATGTGTATATGTATATATGTATATGTATATGTGTACACATTTCATTTATATATGTAAA
Organism: Myotis myotis; assembly: GCF_014108235.1. NCBI lineage: Eukaryota > Metazoa > Chordata > Mammalia > Chiroptera > Vespertilionidae > Myotis > Myotis myotis. The sequence continues at coordinate 50,702,074 of NW_023416401.1, forward strand.
TTTAATATCTATTTCTCTACCCATTCATACCACACAGTAATACCATTTTGCTAAAACACATACAAATAAAAAGATACACATTAAACAGATTGGAATGGTTACCTATGAGGGGAAATGAATGGGATTTGAAGGTAAAGAGAATAAATAAACAAAGCACAGAGGTCCATTGAGAGGACAAAGATGATGATAATGTACCATGAACTGAAGAGCATGATTAATTGAAACTTTTGCACATAAGTAACAAAAAGTTAAAATAAAAGGGAAAGCAGAGAAAACATTTTTAAGTCATCAGCTGTTTCTGGTCCTGCCCTGTCCTCCCCTACAGTGCTTGCTGCTATTTGGAAGACAGGCTAGTCTTCCTAGCCTTCAGGCCTCCTTTTCCCTGTCCCTCCCTTCCTTGTCCCCAGCAAAGAAATCCAAGCTGGGGACCCAGTGTGGAGGTGGGTAAGTCTAGTGGCCAAAAGAAGGGTTGGCAGGAATAAGCAGTCACTTTGCTTCCTGCCGCCCCCCCCCCTCCCCCCCATACACACAATCTGCCAGCTCTATGGCCTTGGACCTCAGCTTCCCCTCCAGTAAAATTCGGGAATTCATCTTCTCCAGGGAATTCATCTTCTCCCCTATAGCTGTCACAATCTCTGACATTTAAATTCAACCTTAACTTGGTCAATGTCCCCTAAGCAGCAGAGCAATCAGGTCCCGGAGCCCGGCTGCCACAGTCAGTAATGTGAGCTGCTGGTCAGAACCACCGGCATTTGCAGGTGGAAAGAGTGGACTGGCTGTTCTTTAAAAGGTGACCTCAATTGGTCTAAAACCCGGGGAGAAAACCAAGGGAGGTTCATTTTTCTCAGGAAACTGCCACTTAGACAGCTTCAACATTCCCGTTGGCATTTCGGCATTTCCAATGCCAGCTGAGACCAGTTGGTACAGAAAGAGGGAATTTATTAAAGGCTGTTGTCAATTTCTAAAAAGCCAAACAAAACTCAGAGAAGGTTGAGCCGAAGGTTTAGGTTGGGAACGGCAGAGTGAAAGACCTGTTTGTTTAAACTCCATTTAAATTCTTGGCTTCTTTTGAATAAACACACTAATGGCACTTGCCAGAAATCCACTTTAATAGCACGGATGTGTGAGACGCGGCCCAGAGGGCTGTCTTGGGAAGGCGGACAACTCTTCTAAGAGTGATTTCCCTGGCCAGGACGTGCGAGAGAAGACTGCTCTCCATTATTTACAATACGCAGGGGCACTTACTGTTCTGTTTCGCTTAGGAAATAAGGAGCTGGCAGTCTTTCAATTAAACAACTTGATTGGCTTGGGTGACTACTGCACCCTGGAACCAGCGCTGAGGAGAGGGGGTGGGCGGTGGGCTCAGCTGCGTGGCCGTGACCGTGGCCGGCAGAGCTTACCCTGTGAACCTGCAAACCCACTTGGCTCCGGAACCACTTCAGTGAAAGTCCATTTTCTCTGGAGGAAAGGAATTCAGAGCTTAGAGGCGCAGCTTCCCTGAAATTTACAGGTGACAGAAGCCCTGCAGGAAGGCACCCCTTTCTCTTTCTTGCATCAACACGCAGATTCAAAATAACAAACAAGTCACATTAGCTCAAGGGGAAAATAAATAAATTAAGGAATTCAAATTTCATTTCCCAATTGACTTCAGAGAGCCAGCTTTTAATATATAAATCAGTCCTTGTTGTTTTTTTGCCATTTAGAAAAATTGCAAGAACAAAATGTAGGGAAAAAAGCGAAAAAGATATATCAGTTGGGGAAGAAAACCTATTACATATGTGTTGCTTCTAATTATTGTCAATTCAACAGTCTTCAGTGCTACTAGAAAACAAAATGTTCATATATAATAGAACATATTTCAGCAAGAATATAACAACATTAGCATTTGTTTACAGTGACTGGACATGAATCCTGTATGTTGGCTCAGGAGAGGATGACCCAAGAACTGTATTGGCTGGAATCTGCACCAATTGAACCCCACAATTTTCAGGAAGTATAAGAGGTCATGCAGATGCAGCAGCCTTTATAGAGAGACTTTAAGCAACCCTCCCTAAGCCAGCATAGATGGCATATGCACTTGTGTTGTGGTGCAAAGAACTGAGTAGGGCACACTGCCCATGAGTGCATGCGCACACACACACACACACACACACACACACACACACACACACACTTTACGCTGCTGGAGGGTAGTGGGTTCACCTTAGTGAAATCCCCCTGGTGTTATGAACTATTTCTCTCTCCATAGAGAAATAGTAGGGGAGAAAAGTTTTCCCTCTACCCTTCTAGGTTCTTTGGTTGGTCTAATAATCAAATTAACATAACACAGATTAATAGAAAAAAACCACATTTAATTACGTACATATGGGACCCCTGCAAAGACAATGAGATTCCAGGACAAGCCAGGCAGTTGAGGCCTATATGCCATTCTGAGCTCGGGAATGGGATATGAGTCTGGGCTTTAAAAGGGAATAGGGTAATTCACAGGACAGTAAGAAGAGCAGATGTTTAGTAATTAGTAATGCCATGCAGATAGGTAATTCAGGGGGAAAGTGATTTTTGTAACAGCTCTTTTTCTAGCTTAGGTTCCCTACCTAAATTCTTTTAGATAATTTAGGGAGAGGTAAGTTTTTCTTGAGTCTACTGTGTCTTGATTGCCTTCAGCTCAAATAATCCATATGCCAAAGAGGCACATTTGGGAAGACTCATTCTGAACCCCTTCGATCATGCCAGGTATCACTAGGAGAGGGCCCAAAGCCCTCTTAGGTAGGATCAAATGAAGGCTCTAGAGTCACATGCTCTTGTGGACAAAGGTTCTGGAGCATATTATAGTGACTCCCTAAAAAAAAGAGAGGAAAGTTAGTGAGGTTACATCTGTATGTCCCTCTAGGAAATGCATGGTGTTTGCTAGCAAGTACAATGTTGGAATCCTGGAGCAAAAACAAACAAACAAACAAACAAAAAACTGGTTTAACGTTGAGATGCTTTCTATGATAGTCTTCCAGGAAATACCAGTTTTCAAAATGCCCTTGGGGGTCAGACATGAGAGGGTTTCCTGGGTTTGAAAAAGTAACACTCTCTTTAAAATGGCCAGGTTAAGTTGATTAGAGCCTCATCCTGATATGCCAAGGTTTCAGGTTCAATACCCAGTTAGAGTACATACAAGAATCAACTAATGAATGCATACATACATGGAATAATAAATTTCTCTCTCTCTCTTCCTCCTCCTCCTCTTTCTTCTTTTTCTTCTTCTTCTTCCTCTTTAAAAAAACCCAATCAATAAAAAATGTTTAAAAATTGGCCAGGTGAGCACCCATAAACAACCTGCCCTACTTCTCCTTCCCATCTAGCTGAGTCCTAGGAGACAGGGTCACCTACACAGTGATTCCCTAGTGCTGGTCTTGCATAATGGACATTGTCTACTTAAGACCATAAGCACTCAGAGCTAGAACTTCCATTTTTGTTTAGCTCTAACTACGGGGTCCGCCCACAAGTTGGGAAGCAAGTCTGAAGGCAAGGAGGGGGCATATTTGAGCTTCTTGCAGGGTAACCAGCTTTTCCCTGTTTGTTCAGCACTGAAGGTCTCCTGTCTCAGGGTGTCCCTCCTTCCTGGGCAAACCTGGATATTTGGTCACCTTAAATCTCTCAGAAAAAGCAAGGCATTCAATTCAATCTAGTTTTGAAAAGAAAATAACCAGAGGTACACTACAGGGGCTGTAAAATATTGCTTTTATCTTTCTAATTCCCTCTCTGCTTATTTTTGTTACCTGTTATCTGTTTCCTGGTAGTAAATCTCTTATAAAGAAAATGGACTGTGGTTTGCTCAGGGCTGGGCAGGGAGTGGTAACTGGAACATGGGCCCATACTCTGCAGCTGGCTCAGAACAGAGGAACCTCTAAAGCTGCAATGGCTGATGGCAGCTTCAGGTAAAAAAAAAAAAAAAAAAAAAGGAATGCAAGTTACATTCTGGGACCAATAGAAAGGAAGAACAGGGTGCTGAAGGAGCTGATCTGGGTTCTAAATGGGCTGATTGTGGGAAAGCCTTCCTAAGGAGTGCTCCAGCATCAATGGACTTGCACTCTTCCCTCCACATCAGACCTTCCTCCTCATGTGCACTTCAGGGATTAATCCCATGATTCACTGATGTTAAGAAGGGAGCAAGGACCTGACCCATTAAAATTTGAGCTCTTCTTACACTGCATATTAATTTATTTATTTTTGCCTCCTTTCTCCTTCCTCCCTTCTTCTCTCCTCTTTCCTCTCTTTCTCCTTCCCCTTCCATCACTTTTATCTTTCTTTCTTTTTAGAGATCAATTTTGAGCCCCATCACGTTAAAGCCCAAGTGCCACCACTGCCCCCTTGTGTTTCATGGATGGAAGAACTGAGTCCCAGACTAAGCACACCCTTGGGAAGATCCAAAGACCTTGGGATACACAAAGGGTTGTGGATAGAGCTGAAAGGTCATTGATTAAACATGTTGGCAAAAGACACACGTGCAAACTAGGGCAACATCTCAAATGGGGTGGCCTCTGAGGAGCTATGCCACTCTGGCTAACTGAGGAATTCCCTGCGAGAGAATACCTTGATCTTGCTAGGCACAATGAGCTTGTGCAGGTCTTTGTCTTCAGCCTGGATACACACACAGAGCAAGACTTGAATATTCAAAACTATTCCAGGATTCCTTCACATTCTCAATGACTAAACACTTATATCAGATAGTGTGTACATAAATGGCAAAGTGAAAGGTTTTGCAGAGTATTAATGTGCATTTCTCTTTTTTCTTTTTGAGTGCTAGGCTTTGGCCTAGTTGGCCCCAAGCATACATTTTTCTTGGGTCAAGGGTGGAGGAGCATATAGGGCTGGGAGATTCGGCATATTCTAGTGTGAATGCAGGGAGAAATGAGATAGTGTTGGGCCTCTGACTCAAAAAAGAATTAAGAGATTATTCCAATTCACTTCACTTCCCATTCACTTCTCCCCTTTAACATAGGTCAATCCTGGACAACTCAGCCCATATAGTTCTGCTGGGGAGGGTAGACGTGATATGAGAGCGAGATTTATTGTTGGGAAACTTGATTTTTCCAGCCCCTGGGCATTGTGAAGAGGCCTGGAGAGGGCAGTAGGAGCTCAAGAGTCATTGTGTATGCCTAGATTCTTGCCTCCTTTGGCTTTGAGTCAAGTAAGGAAAGAGAAAAGCCAAGGGCCAAAGAATGACAAACCAAGATCTCGTTAGGACCCTGAAAATCTCTCTGCATGAATTCTCAGACCTGTCCATCTGAACCTGGGGGGCAACTGTGCCAATTATACCAGAGAGGAAGGACCCAGAAAGGCTGCCTGGGATCCCACATGGCAGGATGCTGAGCTAAGAGCCATGGATCTTCCCCAGGCCTGCCGTGGTAGGGTAAAGGGACATAAGAGCTGAAGCTGGAATTGGTGGAGGTCTGTAAGTGCAGAGGAAAGACCAGATAATCATTTACACTGTTTGCAGAATTTAGCCAAGAACACTGGCAGAGCTACCAGTCCTGCAGTCCAAAGGTCCAGGCATTGTCTACAGGGGAGAAGAAGCTGGGGGAAGCTGAAGCTATCCAAGAGTTTGAACACCTTTACTCAAGACATACCAGAGACTTCCAAAAGCATTGTCTACATTACCAGATTGGATTTAGTTTTAAACAATTTTGGATATTCAGTTAAAAATTTTAAAAACATAAAAATCATGGGAGGGAGGCCAAATTACTTACAAACAAAATAAAAACTGAGCCTGGCTGGTGTGGCTCAGTGGGTGAGTGTCAACCTAGGAACCAAGAAGTCATGGTTCAATTCCTGGTTAGGGCACATTGTGGACTCAATCCCCAGTATGGGGTGTGTGGGAGGCAACCGATCAATGATGTTTCTTTCTCATCAATGTTTCTCTCTATCCCTCTCCTTCTTCTCCCTCTAAAAATCAATAAAAATCATTTAAAAAATTAAAAATGATATTTTCCCTATATGTGTGTTAAAGTTTGCAATCTTGATACAATATATACACCCTTGGCTGGTCCGAGTGCAGTGGTGTCTTACAACAATGTATACACCCAAGCAAAAACATCAAGGACCATGCCTATATGAATTCTTTTGATTTCACTCTTAGTTGTTTCTTTATTATCTCAATTATTTGCTTTGCTAGTGTGCACTACTTCCCGAGGCAGTAGCTATCTGTAGGAAAGAGAAGTGTGGAACGGAGTCATGGGACTAACAGAAGAATAAGTCAACTAATGCCAATACCTGTTGGCATAAAGATTATTTTGAGTTGAAGACAATTGAGAACCAGCAGAAAAAACTCTTTACTACCCCCTCCAAACTGCCTAAAATTAAGTATGAATTTCTCCTTTTGTAAAGGAAACATATTTGTAAAGGTGCTTCCAAACCAGGAAAGCAGCAACTCTTACAAACAACGTATCATCTGAGAGACTTTTATCAGCATAACAAGACATCCCTTATTTACTATATATTTCCTCCCATCCCTTCTCTTCCATAACTTGCCTCCCCTTCCCAGAAGCTCAAACCCCTTTTTCTTGTTTAGCTTAAGATGATATACAGGCTTCAATCATCTGGCTGACTCCTTGAATATCATTTTTTGTGTGAAACTCCTGTGCATACATATGTAATTAATTTTTTTTATTTTGTTAATCCAGCTTTTTTCAGTATAATTTGTGGGCCCAGCCCATGGAGAACGTTTTTCCTCCCCTACACTCCATCTCTCAGCCTCAGTGACCACTAATCTACTTTTTGGCTCTGTAGATTGGCCTATTCTGGTCTTTTCATCTAAACGGAATCATATGACACATGGCCTTTTGTGTCTGGCTTCGTTCACTGAGCATAATGTTTTTAAGATTCATCCATGTTGTAGCCTATATCAGTGCTTCACCCATTTTTATGGCTGAGTAATATTCCATTGTATGGATAGATCACATTTTATTTATTCATCAATCAATGGACATTGGGCAGTTTTTACCATGGACCTATTATGAATAATGCTGCTATAAACATTTGTGTACAGCTTTTGTGTGGACATATGTTTTTAATTATCCTGAGTATTTACTTAGGAGTGGAAATGCTGGGGCATTTGAGTACTTTGTTTAACTTTTTAGGAACCACCAGACTGCTTCCCAAGAGGCTATTCCATTTTTCATCCCCACATCCTTGTCAGTTCTTGTTATTGTCCTGCTTTTTGATGAGAGCTATCCTAGTGGATGTGAGCAGTATCTCCTTGTGTCAAATATCTTTTTTTTAATCTTTATTTTTCAGATTATTACAGATGTCCCTATTTATCCCCCCCATAGCTCCCCTCTACCCAGTTCCCACCCCACCCCAGGCCCTCACCACCCACTGTCCGCATCCATAGGTACTGCATACATGCATATAAGATCTTTGTCCAATCTCTTCCCACACACACCCCCCCACCTTCTTCCCCTTGAGAATTGTTAGTCCACTACATTTCTATGCCCCTGATTCTATTACATTCACCAGTTTATTCTATTCATCAGATTTTTTATTCATTTGATTTTTAGATTCACTTGTTGATAGATATGTATTTGTTGGAAATATGTCACTTTGTTGTTCATAATTTCTTATCTTCACCCCTTTCTTCTTCTTCTTCTTCTTCTTCTAGAATACCCTTCAGCATTTCATATAATATTGGTTTGGTGGTGATTAACTCCTTTAGCTTTTTCTTGTCTGTGAAGACCTTTATCTGACCTTCAATTCTAAATGATATCTTTGCTGGGTAGAGTAATCTTGGTTGTAGGTTCTTGCTATTCATCACTTTGAATATTTCTTGTCACTCCCTTCTGACCTGCATAGTTTCTGTTGAGAAATCAGCTGACAGTTGTATGGGTACTCCCTCGTAGGTAACTAACTGTTTTCCTCTTGCTGCTTTCAAGGTTCTCTTTTGGTCTTTTGCCCTTGGCATTTTAATTATGATGTGTCTATGTGTGGTCCTCTTTGGATTCCTCTTGTTTGGGGTTCTCTATGCTTCCTGGACTTGCAAGTCTATTTTTTTCACCAGGTAGGGGAAGTTTTCTATCATTATTTCTTCAAATAGGTTTTCAATATCTTGCTCTCTCTATTCTTCTGGCACCCCCATAATTTGGATGTTGGTATGCTTGATGTTGTCCCAGAAGCTCCTTACACTCTCTTCATATTTTTGGATTCTTTTTTCTTTCTGTTCTTCTGGTTGGGTGTTTTTTGCTTCCTTGTATTTCAAATCTTTGACTTGATTCTTGGGATCCTTTAGTCTGCTGTTGAATCTCTTTATATTATTCTTTATTTTAGTTAGTGTATGCTTAATTTCTGACTAGTCCTTTTCCATTTTTTTGGCATTCTCACTAAGATCCTTGAAGGTCTCACTAAGTTCCTTGGAGGTTTCTAGAAGATTCTTGAGTAACCTTATAATGGTGGTTTTGAACTCTATATCCAATAGTTTGCTTTCTTCCATTTCTTTCATTTGTAACATGTTTCTTTGTCTCCACATTTTGGCTGCTTCCCTGTATTTGTTTCTATGTATTGAGTAGAGCCATTATGTCTCCTTGAGTTGGTAGAGTGGCCTTGTGTAGTAGGTGTTCTATAGGGCCCAGTGGCTCAGCATCCCCAGTCACCTGAGTTGGGAGCTCTGGGTGCACCCCTTTGTGGGCTGTGGGCACAGTCTTGTTGTAGTTGAACCTTGATTGCTGTTGGTATCAATGGGAGGAATTGACCTCCAGGCCAATTAGCTGTGAGGACCAGCTGTGTCTACAATGGAAGAGCTGCTGTGCAGGAGACACCCTTACGGGGCAGGACTTGCTTCACTTGGGCTTTGATACTCACTGAATTTGACCCTTGAGTGTGTCACTTATGGATGTGAAGAGTCGTATTCTGGTATGGTCTCACACTGACCACTGGATACACTGGCTCTTGGATCTCCAAGGAGTTGCAAAGTCAGCCACTGCCTGGGGCCACCCAGCAGGAGCTACAGAGAGATCTGCAGATTCCTCCTCTTTGTATCAGGTTTGGAAGTGCCCAGACGAGGCCCAGCTGTGAAGGAAGGTAGGCTGCTGCTGGTGCTGGCCTTGGACCTTTTTTTGATAACTTCAGGCTCCCTGACCCAGCTGCAGCTTGTTTGACAGGTTTTAGACTGAGAAAGGACAGGACATTGATATGCAAAAGCCGTTGCACACAGCTTGGGTGGGGTTGTCAATTGGGTAGGGCAGGGTCTCAAGGAATCTCCAGGGTGGAGCAAACAGCAATGCTTCCAGTCAGCCCTGTACTGGGGAGGTCCCAGCACAGGAACAATGACCGTTGAGAGCACCTCTGTCTAGAAGAAGGCCACCCCCGCGTTCCTGCCTTGATGCCAGACAGTCCAGTTTCTCCCCGTATATGTCTGGGTCCCCCAGCACGAGCTCAGAGCAAGCGGGAGCTTGTATCTCCCTCCCGATTAAAAAAGTGGCACAGTCAGGTGCCAGCCTGTTGCATGCCTCCACACTTTCTACCAGTCTCAATGTGCTTTCTTCTTCACCTCTCTAGTTGCAGTACTTCCACTCAGTCAGTGTTCCCGCAGTTCTGGATGATAGTTGTTCTGTATTTTAGTTGTAATTTTGATGTGGTTGTGGGAGGCAGCAAGTACAGGTGTTTACCTATGCTGCCATCTTGATTGTCTCCCAAATATCCTTTTGAAGGTTTTGAATAACAAACTAACCTTTCAGGTGGTTTGCAGACATTTCTATGAGGCTCTTATAGTCTTAGCATTTCTTCATCATCCTTTTTTTCTTTTCTTTTAGTTTAGTAATGTAGTGCTAATGCACTTTTCATAACTCTAAAATAAACACTTCTGTTTAGACTTTTTAAGCTAGTGACTAATCATATGACTGTATATATGGAATAATTTTAATTGCTTAATATATGGAGCTATTTATCTTTGAAAGTCCCAAAATAAAATCACCACAGGCCCCTAGTGATTCTCTGGTGGCATGGGGCAATTTCTGTGTCCTGTCATACTCTGTATGACAGATGTATATCCAAACCTTGCTCTGTTACTAACTTTACTTTTTAATTGAACTTTTACCCTTCATGCGCCAAGGGGCAGGTTAGATTGCTGGTTCCGAGTTAATTACAACTGCCATTATTTTTTATTTGCAGTGCCTGAGCAAGCAGTAAAACAGCAAGTTAAGTCGCATTTGCAGTGGGACCATGACTCAATTAGTGTTTTTGAATAATAGGCAATAGTAATTAAGGTCATGGTAATCACAGCAGCAGCATTTTGTGGTAGCCTGGCTCCAGCAAAGGCTGTTTCACAACACACCCAGGCAGGGGGTAAAGGGAGACAGAGTGAAACAGGTGGAGGTTCCTTCTTTCATGTCTCTTGCAAACTGGGCATGGAAATTCTTGAGAATATCTTAAGTAAATTTTTCACCATCTGTTTTTCAACTTCCATTTCAGAAATTCAAAATTCAACACAGAACTCATAGGGTCCAACAAAGTAATCTTTCAATTCAGTTAACAACAGCTATGGAAAGCTGGGCTTCTGAGACTGAAAGCTATATGCAAGCATTAACATGTATCTGGATACCAGGGCATGCAGGGGGAGATTAATAGCCCTTTCAACTTGGCTTTGCAAACCCAAGCCTATAAAATTTCTCCCAGTTCAAGAGCGAATGTGCCCTTCTTAAGGATAAGATTGAGGGACAGCTTGGCCATGCGACTTGGGCGTGATTCCTCTGAGAGGAGTCCTGTTGAGCCATCTGGTTCTCATTTTAGATTTTAGCTGAACATGTCACCATCTTTCCAGAGCTGTAGGTGCTTAGACTGTATGGGCCCTTTCCTCTAGCATGATGATTCTACTGGTGATAGAAAATCTCTGTCGGGTATAGAGAAAAATCTTATCCAAAGGACAAAATGTTATGAATGCTAGGCTTAAGAAGGGTGATAAGAAAGGAGGCCCAGCCTGGCTGGTGTAGCTCAGTGGTTGAGCATTGACCTATGAACCAAGAGGTCATGGTTTAATTCCCAGTCAGGGCACATGCCTGGGTTGTGGGCTCAATCCCCAATAGGGGGAATGCAGGAGGCAGCCAATCAATGATTCTCTCTCATCATTGATGGTTTTTATCTCTCTGTCTCCCTTACTCTCTGAAAACAATAAAAAAAAATTTTTAAAGAAAGAAGGCTCAGATTAATGTTCTGAGTGTTGTTAACATGGACATCAAAGTATCCTTGAAAGTAAGGTTACTAGAGGAGAGAGGCTAAGTTTGAAGATGGACTGACTATGTCTGAGGGTTATGCCCTTTCTCCTATACCCCTTCTTTCTCACAGTTCTTGTCACCCAGAAGCCTTCTGGGCCTCAGGGCAATATAGTCGTTGATCTAAGCACGCTTGTCTGGGCCATTTGTGGATACTTCTTCTTTAGTTGCAATGATTCTATTTGGAATCATGAGGACAATGAAAAGCCTCTGTGCCTCCTCAGAATTTATATGCTGAAATCCTAACCCCCAAAGATAATGGCACTAGGAAGTGGGGGCTTTTGGGAGGTGTTTAACTCATGAGAGTGGAGCCTTCATGAATGGGATGAGTGTCGTATGAAAGAGGATTCATAGACATTGCTAGCCTCTTTCACCAAGTGAGGACACAGGGCGGAGGGCCTTCACAGAACATGACCAGGACTATGTCTGAGGGTCATGCCAAGATGGCTTTTTATAGCATCTCCAACTATCTTGCCTCAATATACATACTTCAAATCCCACTTCATTACGCCTTCTGTGACTTCCCTCTAATCCCAATAGCATACATGTGTATTAAGTATTGGGCTGTCTTAGTCCATGTAGGCTGCTATAGGAAATGGGCCTCTATGATCCATCTCCAGCATGGTTGGCTTTTGATGGAAATGGTTGCTGAATTTCCCCAGGGCAAACAGAATGTAGGAAGACGATGTAAGAGCAAGGAACTGTGGGCCAGCATCATGGTGGAAACCCCTGAGGTGCCTGCCTCAGCTAGATAGGGGGAGGTGGAGGCAACTAGAAAGGGCCTCAGCCCAATTTTTTTTTAATGGTCCAATGGAAGACAGCAAGACCTAGGTGACCTATGAGGAAACAGGTGACCCCATAGTACTCAGCCAACGAGGAAAGGGAGGAGGGACTGAATAAATGGGCTGTGTTCACTGCCCCAGATATGCCTATACAACCCGACAGACACCCGATCTCAAGAACTATTAAAAGTCTTGTTTTCACCATATTCTGTCTCCGAGTTGTTATTTGAATTTGGACAGGTGAGCATTTCTCACAGCTGCTATAACAAAATACTACAGAAACTGATGACTAAAACAACAGAAATTTTGTCTCACAGTTCTAGAGGCTGGACGGCTAAGATCAAGGTGCCTTCAGGATAGTTTCTGGTGAGATCACTCATCCTGGCTTGCAAATAGCCACCTTCTCATTGTTTGTTCATATGGTTTTTCCTCTGTGCTTGCATGTTCGAAGGAGGAAGGAGAGAAGAGAGATCTCTGGTTTTTCTTCTTATAGGGGGACACCAGTCCTTAGGATTAGGGACCCACCTTTCTTACCTCATTTGACCCTAATTACTTCTCTAAAGTTCCTATTTCCAAATATAGCCACACTGGGGACTGGAGCTTCAATGTATGAATTTTGGGGGTAACAATTCAGTTCATAACAACAAATAACTCAATTTAAAGGTCAACCAGCCCTTATCATCTCAGAACTAGCCATTACTTGTTCTAATTTTTCTAATTCTTTCTCATTGGTTTTACTCATTATTTTATAGCCCCTAATTCATTGAAGAAGGGAAGAGGTGGGTCTTACTTTGGTGATCCTTTGTGTTTTATAGTAACACAAAATGGTGAGATAATTTCTCTACCATCCCTGCTTTTATTGAACACAAAGGCTTAAAGTTTAATTAAGGAAAAGTCCTCTAAATTATTTTTATTCGCCATCCTTATCATATATTTTTTGTGCATATAACCTTGACATTTGTTTATTCATTTATTTATAAACTAGAGGCCCAGTGCACAAAAATTTGTGCACTCAGGGGGGATGGGGTCCCTCAACCCGGCCTGCACCCATTTGCAGTCCAGGACCCCTTGGGGGATGTCCACCTGTCGACTTAGGCCCACTCCCCAGGGGGATCAGGCCTAAGCTTGCAGTCAGACATCCTTCTGGCAGCCAGGGAGCCCTTGGGGAATGTCCAACTAAAGGCTTAGGCCCCTAAGGAAGGTGTGATGAGGAAGCTGGGGTGACAGAGGAGCCACGCTGTCCCGCCCTGCCGCCCTGGGTTGGGTTGCACATAGGACACCCAGGCGGGCCGGCCGATCGCTGCTGCCCTGCCTGGCTGCCCCGGGTTGGGTCGCACACGGGACGCCCGCCACCCCGGGTCGCAGATAGCAGGTCCGGATGGCAGCAGGGCAGGTGGGATGGCGCTGTCCCTCCCTGCCTCCAGTATGCAAATTAGCCACCATCTTTGTTGGTGGTTGATTTGCATATCACGCTGATTAGCCAATGGGAGGTGTAGCGAAGGTACGGTCAATTACCATGTTTGTCTATTATTAGATAAGATTACATATATATACATATATATGCTATATATCCTATCTAATAAAAGAGAAACATGGTAATTGGTGTACGACCGCTACCCTTCCCATTGGCTAATCAGCGAGATATCCAAATTAACTGCTAGCCAAGATGGCGGCCGGCAGCCAGGCAGCTTGAAACTAACATGAGGCTTGCTTGCTTCAGTGACAGAGGAAACCAACGCTCCCCACCTGCTTTGCCGGCCTCTGAGCCTGCAGTTTAAGAAACATTGTAACGAATATAGAAGCTAAACAAAACCCCAGAAACCTGCTTTCAGCGAGGCCGGGATCTTAGAGCTGGAGTTATACAGTGTTTCGATTATAGAACCCAAACAAACCAGATACCTTCTTTCAGCAGCAGAAGCCTCAGAGCTGGAGCCAGAGCTAAAGCTGGCCCAGAAAAAAAAAGAAAAGAAAAAAAGGAGCAGTTGGGAGCTTCGGTTGGCCTGAAAACAGCCCTCAGCCCCTCACCCAGACTGGTCAGGCACCCCAGTGGGGACCCCCACCCTGAAGGGTGTATGACCAGCTGCAAACAGCCATCATGCCCTCACCAGGCTGGCCAGGCACCCCAGTGGGGACCCCCACCCTGAAGGGTGTGTGACCAGCTGCAAACAGCCATCATCCCCTCATCCATGCTGGCCAGGCACGCCAGTGGGGACCCCCACCCCGAAGGGTGTGTGACCAGCTGCAAACAGCCATCATCCCCTCACCCAGGCTGGCCAGGCACCCCAGTGGGGACCCCCACCCTGATCCAGGACACCCTTCAGGGCAAACCAGCCAGCCCCACCCATGCACCAGGCCTCTATCCTATATAGTAAAAGGGTAATATGTCTCCCGGCACCGGGATCAGCATGACAGGGGGCAGCGCCCAAACCCCCTGATCGCCCTGCGGCTCTGTGTGTGACAGGGGGCGGGGCCACAACCTCTCTATTCACCCTGCTCTGTTTGTGACAGGGGAAGGTGCCCCAACCCCTTGATCAGCCCTGCTCTGTGCCTGATAGGGGGAAGCTCCCCAACCCCCTGATCGCCCTGCGGCTCTGTGTGTGACAGGGTGTGGCACCTCAACCCCCTGATCGGCCCTGCTCTGTGTGTGACGGGGTAGAGCCATAACCTCCCCATCGGCCCTGCCCTGAGTGTGAGAGTGTCGGCGCCCCAACCACCTGATCGGCCCTGCTCTGTGGGTGATAGAGGGTGGCGCCCCAACACCCCCCTCCACGGGCCCTGCTCTGTGTGTGATGGGGTAGAGCCATAACCTCCCCATCGGCCCTGCCCTGAGTGTGACAGTGGCGGTGCCCCAACTCCCTGATCGACCCTGCTCTGTGGGTGATAGAGGGCGGGGCCCCAACCCCCTGATCCGCCCTGCCCTGAGTGTGACAGGGGCCGGTGCCCCAACTCCCCTATCAGCCCTACTCTGTGAGTGACAGGGGGGAGCTTCTCAACCCCCTGATGGGCCCTGCTCTGTGCATGACAGGGAGTGGCGCCGTAACCTCCCCATCGACCCTGCCTTGAGTGTGACAGGGGGCGGTGCCCCAACCCCCCTATCGGCCCTACCCTGAGCGTGACTGAGGGTGGCACCGCAACCTCCCAATCTGCCCTGCTCTGTGCATGACAGGGGAAGGTGCCCCAACTCCCCAATCGGCCCTGCTCTGAGCCCGACCAGGGGCTGCACCTAGGGATTGGGCCTGCCCTCTGCCACCCGGGAGCAGGCCTAAGCCAGCAGGTCGTTATCTCCCGAGGGGTCTCAGACTGTGAGAGGGCACAGTCCGGGCTGAGGGACCCCCCCCCCCCCCCCCCCCCCCGAGTGCACAAATTTTTGTGCACCGGGCCTCTAGTATGCTATATAATATTGTAAGGTATACCTAAAGTATTTAAAAATAAATACAAGAAAAATTTTCAACTTAAAAATAAAGAATTTGAAGCAAATTTATATAATTGCTTCCTACACTTTACTCTAGAGATCACTGCTTGAGGGTCAGGTTGTAATAGGAATAAAAGCAATGAATTTGGAACCACTAATTTTAGATCCTGACCTTCCACTTTATCTATCCATTGTATTATCTCCTCTGAGTTGCTGAGTTTTAGCAAAATAAAAGACCTAGGAATCCCAAGGTAGCTCCAACAGGCTAAGATTCCTGGCAGATGAATATACAAAGAATAGTGTGTCTTCCAATGGAGGGAGGTAGGAAGGGGAAAGAAAGAGGGCCAGGGTTTTGATTTTTATCTTTAAAGGGCCTTACTTAGCAATCAAGGCCAAAGCTTGCCTTTTAGTTATGAAAATTTCATAGTCCTTCCTTGTTGTTACTGGCATTAAGGACTGTTAGAAGAAGAACGTTACATTTTATTTACTTGCAAATGAATCCAGGCTCCAGTGGATTGAGGATACAAACCTAGCCTGTGGTCTAGTCAGTTAGATGTGAATTAAAACACCTTCCCTTGGGTACAAGGATTTCACCTCTGAGGAGCCCTGGAGAGAAGAAAGGAAAAAGGCTGGGTCTCCAGAGAGAAGCATCTATTATTATGCTAATGTTACTGAGCAGGCATGAGCATTTTGTTCTCTATGGCTTCCCTTTTGTCATATTTTGGATGCTTGTGACTGGATCACAAGAAAGACCCAGGTAGGTTCTTACTCTGAATTTTTTAAGAATAATTTCTCAAAAAAGGATAAAATCAGAAATCTCATACAGCTATAAAAATGAACACATGCTAAAGATTTTATTTTACTCATACTGATGTTATAACTAGGTCAATGGAAATGTAAAACAACAACAACAAAAAAGCACCAATCTATGGGATACAGGAATGTTGAAATGAATGTGTAAGAGCACCCCAACACAGTGTTTGCATTAAGAGAGGGAAGTCAATGGAACCTCTAGGGATAGGACAAAATGTACATGTCTATAGCTAAAAATTATTTTACATTGCTATCAGTTACATACAACTCATAGGGTTGCAAAATAGATTTCATGCAATCATATAACTGAGAAGTCTTCTAAAGTCTAGACAAAGCAGAGTTGTCCATGGAAGCACCAATTTATCCCCATTGCTTAATTCCAGGGGTCAGTGTGACTGGGGTTTTGCAACACAGGAACTTCGGGGCTCATTTCATACTCCCAGTGACTGTTTTTCCCTCCTGTCCTATCGTTGGTGTCAGTTGAAGCTCCCAAGCAAAGCACCCACACAAAGAGATGCCTCTGAAATTCTTCACATCAACCCAATTCAAAGAGTCTGGAAGCTTTGGCCAGAAATAAATGATAAAGATTTAGCCCTGGCCAGGTAGCTCAGTTGGTTAGGCAGCGGTCTACTGGTGGTCCATGAAGTCTGAAAGGTTGGTGACTGATAGATCCTCCCTTCCCCCAACTGGTGAGCAGAGTATGACGTAACCTGCAGCCTGGAAATACCTGAGTGATTAACTATGTACCTTATATGGACTATACATTGGACCACCAATCCACACCTGCCAAATACCCTAAGCCCTTGTTCCTATATGGACAATACAGTAAAACACTAATCAGTGTGCACCGACTACACTAAGCCCCTACCCCTTCCCATTCCGCCCCTTAAAAGGCATGCCCACCCCTGCACATGCTGTTGTCCTCCCTTTGTAAGACAGCCTGGCAGGTCCTTCTCCTCTAATAAAGCCTGTAGTCCTGGTTTTCGGCCTCTGTCTGATCTTTCAGTGACTGCTGGGTTATAGCATCGTCCTGATAGGCCAAGGTTGTGGGTTCAATTCCCCTTCCCCAATCAGGGCACACACGAGACTCAACCAATGAATACATAAATAAGTGGAACAACAAATCTCTCTCTCTCTCTCTCTCTCTCTCTCTCTCTCTCTCTCTCTCCTCCTCCTCCTCCTCCTCCTCCCCCCCCCCCCCCTTTCTCTCTCTCTCTCTCAAAAAAAATCAGAGAACATAACTTTGGGTGAGGATTTTTTTAAAAATGCCGTAGCCTGGCAGGTGTGGCTCGATGGCAGAGTGTCAACCTATGAACCAGGAGGTCATGATTTGATTCCCAATCAGGGCACATGCCCCAGTTGCAGGCTCAACCCACAGTAGGGGACGTGCTGGAGGCAGCTGATCTCTTTCATTATTGATGTTTCTATCTCTTTCTCCCTCTCCCTTCCTCTCTGAAATAAATTAAAATTATAAATATATATATATGTATATGTATTGATATATGTATTGCTCTAAATAAAGAGATTCCAATCAACAAACTGTTTTTCTAGGAAAAATTGATAATTTTTTCCTCCTTCTTTATTTCAGCATTGATGTTTTCACTATGGACTCAATTCATGCCACAAGAGGCAGGATATGCTTTGATTCTGTCAAATGCAAGTCTTGTTGGGAACAGAAAATAAAATTGGGTACTAAAAAGGTGTCAACACCTTAATGGATGAGAAATGAATAAGTTCTTCTAGTGTAGGTACCATGTCTTACTCATCTTAATGCCCATTGGTATGACAAGCCCAGTCACTTGGACATGGTAGATGACTGATAAAGGTTTACTGAGCTGAATTATTGAAGACAAGTGAGTCTTGGTATTAGATATGGGGTCTTGATCATTTCAGACACTTGTCAAGGACATCCAGAAATCTTTCTTGGGATTGTGTATTCATTCACATTTTTAACTGTATTCCTAAAAGTTTGTACATGCTTATTTATTCAACACTAGAGGCCCAATGCATGAAATTCGTGCAAGGGGCTGGATCCTTGTAGCCCCTGGGGCTTGCCTATGCCTTGCAGCACTGGCTTTGTCAGGAAGGTCGTCCGGAAGGTCGTTTGGCTGTCTGGTCTAATTAGCATATTATGCTTTTATTATTATAGATGACATAAAATCCAAGGATATACCTCATTTATCTTCTGCTATCCAAATTAGACTTAAGGGACGCTTACTCAGCTAACTCCTTTTTTTTTTATCCTCACTCGAGGATATTTTTCCCATTGATTTTCAAAGAGAGTAGAAGGAAGGGGGTGGGGGGGGGGCAGAGAGAGAAACATCAAGGTGAGAGAGACACATCGATTATTGCCTCCAGATCATGCCCCAACCATGCCAGGGATTGAACCTACAACCAAGGTACATGCCCTTGACTGGGAATCGAGCCTGAGGTCCTTTGGGTCCGAGGGCTGGTGTTCTAACCACTGAGAAACCAGCCAGGGCAGCTTACTTTATTACTAATAAATAACTTACATATTCAGAAAAGAGACTTAGATACTGGGGTGGAAGAGGACTAGTTCAAACCAGGTAGACTTCTAACATCTTAGTGTGTAATGAGTATTGTAAACAGTTTGCATTAGCAAGTTCTGGAGTAAATTTTATAGCCCAATCTTGAAGTAGTGGAATGGCCAGATAAGTGATTGGTTGTTTCTGTGTTTCCTCGTCCCCCCGCCCCCCATTAAAGTTATGGCCAGTAAATAACTGTGCTTCCTACAAACCTGAAAACAGCATTGCGATCGTCATGAACGAGTGAAGTATAGAGCAACATAAAGTGGTTGATGCAGACTGCAAGCTAGTGGTTACTTCTCCAGTCAGGATTGATTTTCATTGTTTTTAAGGGAGAAAATAGATGTAAAGATTTCTCAGACAAATATGGTTTCCTGGAAATACAAGTAATTGCTCCCATTGGTGTGCTCTGGAAATGCAGCTATAGTTGCTGGGATACATCATGAGCTGACATTACATTTCCAGGCTGGAGTACCGGCCTTTATCGGAGCCTCTTAGGATAAGTCAGCTGAGATTGAACAAGGCTGCAAAACAGCTGACTGCTGAGACTCTCACCTTTGCATAGAAATTCTAGTCCCTTTAATAACATGAAATGGCTTATTAAAATTCCACAGTAGGCATTTGCTGGCTGTAAGTATGGAGGAGTGAAAAACACAAGTTAATTTATTTCTTTATAGTTTATAAGTTAATTTGAACCCCAGAAGATGATACTGTTTACTTTGAAAATCATCCTTTGTGACTCTATTCCCTGCCTTGAATTTATACACATAATACACATAAATGCATGTACAGTTATCAAAAATGAATCCCAAGTGTTGTAGCTCTCTGTTTTCCTTGTTAAAAGACTTCTTCTATTCAGAGAAAAATGGGCAAGGCACAGAGAACCCTATTGTGGAGATAGAGGTGGGAAAGTCAGGGCTTCTGTGGAAGGGAGTGTGCAGAGAGAGGGAAGATCCTGAAATATTGAGGACCAGCAGAAGGTGGGGTGGGCTGCAAAGGGATGGGCCAGCATGATCAGATGTGAGGTCAAACCCAAGGTGTGAGGCCAGGCTACTTGGGATTTCATCCCTGAAAGATTAAAGTCAGTGATGCGCAGGCAGTTTAAATAGCCGTCTCAGAGGGTGAATAAAGAGAAATTGAATTTCTTTAAGGAAAAGGGGGTGGGGGATGGGGCTATCCAAAGGGAAGGGCTACACAGCACTGAGCCTAAGGGTACTGGCTCCATGATGGCAGCAAAAATATACTTAGGGCAATGAAATAAGTAAGGGCATAGGAAAAGCAGCAGGAGAGCCTATGTTTTGCTGCTTTGGCTGGGTTTTGAAGACAGGCTCAGGGGTTAGTCCGGGATGAGCTGCCACTGCCCATTACTCCTCTGGTTAGAAGTCTCATGGAGTCCCTTAGAGGGGAGAGGGGGAAAGGGAATGGTGCTGGCATTCTCTCTTGGGAGAGAGTACACACTGGGTCCTTTGTCCTGAGCATATTTATCTTTCTTTCAGGTGGGAATCTTAGGGGGGAGGTTTTAGGGAAGGGTCTTAAAAGAATATTCATCAGCTTTCTAGGCGTGCTCTTTCAGGGTTGTGGTCTCCACTGATTGGTCAGTGCCAGGGCAGGGAGTCCTTAGTCAATGTAGCTGGTCCTGAGGCAGCCACAATGTCACTTGTCTGCTTTTCTTGCTTTTCTGGGCCTGAAGCTGAAATACAACTGAGGCCTAGATGTTACCTTTAGGGAGGAAAAGGTGAGGGGGTCTAAACCACCTGACCAGTGATATGCTAGGGGAGGATAGGTTAGCCTGGGGGCAAGGTTCTTATTTTCCCAGTTTTGCCCCTTGCCAGGCATTCAGGGCATTGAATTGTTAGACATTGCTCTGCTTATGTCTAACAACCCCAATGATTCCTTTAAAAAATTATTTTATTGATTTTAGAGAGGAAGGGAGAGGGAGAGAGAGATAGAAACATCAATGTTGAGAAAGAATCATTGATGGGCTGCCTCCTGCATGCCCCACACTGGGAATCAAGACTGAAACCCGGGCATATGCCCTTACTGGGAATTGAACCAGGACCTCCTGGTTCATAGGTCGACACTCAACCACTGAGCCTTGCTGGCTGGGCTGATTCTTTTTCTTTTTTAAAAATCTTTATTGTTGAAAGTATTACATGGGTCCTCCTTTTTCTCCCATTAACCTCTTCCAGCCTGCTCCCATCCCCTGCTCCCCCACCTCAGGCGGCTGGGCTGATTCTTGATCCTGAATTCAGCAGGGGGAGGGCAGGCTTCTACAAGCTTTTCCACTAGGATTGGGGATTGGTGTAAAATTTTCAAAATCGCCATCATATTTATCTCTGCACTTGGAATCTATTCTTTAGATTTGCCTGTAGAAAGGTAGGTAATTTGGAAGAGTCTGGAATAATCCATGGCCAACGTCAGTTTAAGTATTTCTGATAGGGCAACTGATTTATTTCATGTATTCTCAGGTAGATGAGAGAATAAGGAAAGAAAATCCCATTTAATGCAGGAAGCACACTTAAAAGTTGTACTTGAAGCAGGAGGCAATTCCCAAGAGAAGCAAAGCCCCTGTGCATCTCCTGATTTCCTAACATTCCTGAAGGCTCTTTTAGAAAGGAGAAGGCAATTACTGATCTAATTTAGAATCATTAGAGAAAATGTAATAATTATAATAACAACAACAACTAACATTTAACCTGTGCTAATCTGGGCCAGGCATTGCTAGAAACAAAAATGTCAGGTAGCTGAGCAGTTGTATTTTTCAATTTGTTTTATCTGGAAATGTAGGCGAATCCTTTCCCAAAAATCCAAAAACTTACAGCTTTCTTAGAAGAGGTCCTGGCCAGGTCCAAATGGCACTCCTCTTTATGAACATTATAGAACACGGCACTTAGTATATTAACTGATGCAGTGAACCTGCCAAAGTCTCAGGAAAGTGCCAGAACATTTACCAGCAAGCCTTAATGACTAATCACACCCTCTCTGGCTTCATATCACCCTGAAGGCAACTGGCTCTGCCTCTTTCTTGTCCTTATCTGGCTATCCTCATTCTCTACCAAGTTGGACACAGATTTTTTTTCCTCTTACATATAAAAGGATGAAGGGTCAGAGTTGGGGGTGGGGGTGTGCAGAAAGGGACAAGAAGGACAAGGAGGCCTGACTGATGTGGCTCAGTGAGCATTGACCTATGAACCAGGGGGTTATGGTTCGATTCCTGGTCAGGCACATGCCCAGGTTGCAGGCTTGATCTCTAGTAGGGGGTGTGCAGGAGGCAGCCGATCAATGATATTCCTTTCTCATTGATATTTCTATCTCTCTATCCTTCTCCCTTCCTCTCTCTCTCTAAAAATCAATAAAAACATTAAAAAAAAAAAAAAAAGGAGAAGACTCCACCTGGGCAAGAGTGAGAACACCAGAAATTTGGGGCATTTATCGGAAATCAGCATGGCTGAGTGATCGCATGGAAGGAGAGCCTGAGCTGCATGCAGGAGGCCTTTGGGGGCCTCCGAGTACAAGGTTGATTTGTGTATTTTTTTATTGCTACTGGGAAAAGTTACTGCAAAATAGTGGCTTAAAACAACACACATTTAATGGAAAAAATAATAAAGGGAAAAAATAAATGAGACTTGGTGGGAATGTGGCATGCTAAGCATTCAGAGCTCAAGGAATTATCTAAGTGAATTCTAGATTAAGTTAGCGCTAGCAGAGGCAAGGCAATGAGGTGCAGGCTTTGAGCAGATGGTAACAGGTCTGCATGGCTCTTCATTGTCTTTATTTGTTTAACTGTAGGGACTACTGATGGAACATTGTGTCAGCATGTTTTAAAATGCCATTTTCCTAAAAATTGCATTTAGCACTTACAGATGGATCCATTTTCTGAACAAGCAGAGTGGAATGACAGAATATCAAAGATAGGAGTCTGCAGGCTGGCTGTGAATTTGAAAACTTAACACCCATTGAGGTCAGTTGCCGTGGTCATTATGACATGGAGGTTGGGGACTTTTAGAAGGATATTTTATTTCATTATCAAACATCCTCATTCTTGAATTTTAATTTTTAAAATGAAAATGAATGGAGAAAAGAAAAGTGGTTCTGATTCAAAACATAAGAGAAGAACAATATTGTGAATATCTAATAGTTTCTCCATGCGTATAACAACCACGGAAGATAGTGCCATGAAAAACAGAACAAAACACACATTTATTCCTTTACACTTCTTGAGGGCAGGAGTCTGAGCTGAATGGTATGGAACTAAAAGCAATGTGTTGGCAGGGCTGCTTCCTAGAGGCTCCAGGAGAGGCCTCGCTCCTTTCCTCTAGATGCTGCAGTCACTCCAGTCTCTGCTGTCATCTTAATCTCACCTTCTTCCTCATCTGTGGTCAAATCTCCCTCTGCCTTCCGCTTTTAAGGACACATTATATTCAGTGCCCATGTGGATAATCTAGATAATCTCCCCATCTCAAGATCCTAAACTTACTGGTAATCACATCTGCGAAGACTTTTGCCATACAAGGCCACATTTACAGGGTCTAGGGATTAGGACCTGAACACGTTTGGGGGAGTCATGATTCAGCCTGGCATTGTTTGGTGAACTCAGACATCTGATGAATCATCAAGTACAGTTGCTTTAAGATTGGAGGGTGGCCTTGGAGAATAGTGTAGTAATATGCCCTTTCCCTTGAGGGGAAATATGATCAATGCTAGGATCGGCTCCTGAGCTTTTTCCGAGATTGATTGAACTCTATCTCTGGGGTTACCTGGGCCCACGGCAACCTTCTTTGATTATGGTCTGAAATGCAAATATGTTTCCAAAGTACTGTTGTGGAAGAAAAACTTTTCCTCTGCCTTCTTAGGTTTAGTGCTCAAGGGCCCGAAAAGTAATCTGACAAAAGTGGCCGGGGGGGAGGGGGGGAGGGAATGGGGGGCGGTTAATTACACATGTATGCATGGGAGTTCACAGAGTAATGTGACTCAAGGAAACTGAAAACTTAACACCCATTGAGGTCAAAATTTGGAACTTCTATACCATCTTAGTAGGGAATGGGGAAAGGCAGGGGGCACTTTGGGGAGAACAAATGACTTCTTGGGTTGGGGTAGGGGAATAAAGAGCATGCATGGAAAAACAAATGACTAATTACAAAGATAAATGAGCCCTTAAGAGAATATATAGGAGATTGGATAGGTTTGGGACAATGTCTTTTTGGGTGTGGTGCCAACTTCTTCCTGAGAAGATTAGAATTGCTCTGGGGAGAGAATTTATAACAATTGTTTTCTTTTGGGAGACTCTGCTTTTAGGCAGGTAAGGACTTCAGGATCTCAAATGCCTTCAGCTCAAAATAATTTTTATGCCACAATGGCTCCTTTTTGAGCCCTTCAGTACCTAGAGATCTGCAGGGTTTTTTCCAGCTCACAACTCTTCACTTTTGAGTCTTCTGCATATACCATATATGTGTTCCTTGTTAAAGGACACATTTATGTTGCATGGAAAGAATAAACACATACTTTGGGGCCAATGTATCAGTAGGGCTGTTCTTTTAGAATAAGAAAGATGTATAACAAATTAGGTCACAGAGGAGGCAAACCAGGACAGAGGACAGACTTTCCAGGCACTGAATCTATAATCCACCTTCTGTACCATGCCCATGGGCACTGGCCCTGGCTTCCTTGCCTGGATTTGATTGCTGTCTAAATACTCAGGCTTGAGTGAGTCTGCAAGTGTGGCTTGCTTTACTTCTCTCTGGTCTGGGGCCTGGGTCACCTCCTAAGCCTCCCTGCTTGTTCGTACACATCTGATCAGCTCTTCCTGTATACTCTATAGGAATCTGGGGCTTAAATTGCTCTATTGTTTTAAAAAGTACATACCCTTAGTTGCATAGTTCTCATGTGTAAACCTTAATGATGCAATTTAATACTCTTAGGAAAACCATCTAAACTTCATTGGGAACACCAGAGCGATGAGTCACCAGAAAGCCTTTCAGGAAAAGGGAGGTGACTGGGTCCCTGGGCTCATCATTCACTGGCATATCCGTTATCTCTCCTCTGCAGATGAGCCATTGTCCTTCAGACAGGAAATAGGATGTTGGTGGGTGGCCCCCAAGAGTACACAGATTTTGAAGCAGGAAAATGACAGAGCAATGTGGGAGGGATCCAGGTAAGGGATCCTGTGGTCAGGGCCACAGTGGCATCATCCCGCCAGCCTATCCCACACCTTCACCAGCCACATTCTGAATAGCAGGCTATTCTTACTGCCTTTTACTTTCTGCTCACCTCTTTTTAAAAAATATATATTTTTATTGTCTTCAGAGAAGAAAGGAGAGGGAGAGAGATAGAAATATTGATGATGAGAGAGAATCACTGATCGGCTGCCTCCTGCATGCCCCACACTGGGGATCGAGCTGGGGATGAAGCCCGCAACCCGTGCACGTGCCCTGACCTGGAATTGAACAGTGACCTCCTAGTTCATAGGTCAATGCTCAACCACTGAGCCATGCTGGCCAGGCTCTGTTCAGATCTTGAAAGCTGACTTTCATCACCATCTACATTTATTAAAATTTTCACTCATTAGCTCTTAAAAACCACCCTCTTTCAGTCACAGCTTCCTCAAAAACATATAATAACAATCACTTTCTCCTCCTTGGAGACTGCTAATTGTTATGGGTTGAACTGTGTCCTCCCAAAAGATAAGTGAGGTACTAACCCCCAATATCTGTGAATCTGACCTTATTTAGAAATCATGTCATTGTAGAAGTAATCAAATTAAGATGATATATTAATTTGGTTCTTAATCTAATATGACTGGTGTCCTTGTAAGAAAAGAGAGAGAAAAGGGGAATGGGGGCGGGGGATATAGAAGAAGGTAAACTGAGAATAAATGGTGATGGAAAGAGACTTGACTTGGGGTGGTGAACACACAATGTAATATACAGATGATATAGAATTGTACACCTGAAACCTATAAATTTTATTACCCAATATAACCCTAATAAATTTGATAAATTAAAAAAAGAGAGAGACACACACACACACAAAGGGAGAGGATGGCCATGTGACAATGGGGGCAGAGTTGGTGTGATGTAGCTACAAGTCACATAGCTGGCAACCACCAGACAAGGAAGGATTCTCTCTTACAGGCCTCAGAGGAAGCACGGCCCTGCCAACACCTTGAGTTTGGACTTATAGTCCCTAGAATTTTGAAACAGTAAGTCTCTGTTGTTTCAGGTCATTTAATTTATGGCATTTTGTCATGGCAGCCCTAGGAAATTAATATACTAATCTTAAACATATTGTAATTTTGCAGGGCCTGGTTCTCTATCCTCCTCTCTAACAAGTTCTCTCTGACTCCTTTTCTGACTCCTCTTCTTCCTCCTGGTCTCTCGTGCTAAGCATTGACCAGGGTTTTGTACTTCAGTTTCAGGTCTCTATTTATAGAGTTGGTCCTCTTACTCATTTCAACACAAATGGAATGAATTTGAAATAACTTCTCCTGAGCATGGCTAACATTTTTATTTATTTTTCTTTCTTTATTATTATTTTTTAACATTTTTATTTTCTGTAGAATATATTCAACCTGGATGTCCTACCAGTGTCTTGAATTAACTTTGTCTAAAACTAAACTAATCTGTGATGACCTCTTCCCTAGCCCCCTTCTCATTCACCTGACTTCCTCATCTGCCCACAGCTGTGACCCTGCTGGTCTAGTCATCCAGATAGGAAATCTTGTATAGTCTCATTTTTATTTTTTATTTTTCTTTCTTTCTCCTCATCCTTAACTGGTTGCCAGGTTCTATTGGTTCTACTTCTTGTCTCACATCCCTTCTAATTTCTGTCACCATTCTGAACACTCATGTGCCCACAGTTCATATTTTCTGTCCTGTCTTGTTACTCGCTACTCTTTCTTGTGCTGGGCTGCAGCAAATATATATATAACCTTGTCTTAAGAGCACCTACAGGACAGGGGAATTTCCAGTCTCTTGGTCAGGGAGCCACCTCCAGTGACCAGGGACAAGATAGGGCTTCAGCCTGCAAAGCTGCATGAGGTCTCGAGGGGTGAAAATAAAAGCCAAGGATGGAAGGGTACAGCTGGCTCTGGTTACTATTTCCAACTAGGTCTGAGCCCTTGGATTTGGTCTGATCCATGGACTCTGACCCCATTTCATCCTTTGCTTCCATGGTATCCCTACCATCCCCTATGTGTTTTTTCTTTTTAAAAAAATTGTGTGAGAGAGAGAGATTCATCGGTTGATTCTTGTGTGAGCCCTGACTGGGGATCGAACCCACAACCTTGGTGTATTGGGATGATGCTCTAACTAGGTATCCGGCCAGGGCTCCACCTTCTGTCTTGACCTGCAACTCCTATCCAGAGCATTGGGAACATTTTTAAAAACCAGTCAATAAAAAGACCCCTTTATACCAATATAGGATACAGACAGAACACCATTTATTTTTGAGTATGGGTATCAGATTGCATGCATGCAGGCAATCTGTGAGAGATGACTAAATATGCACAGAATTTCACACAAATTTATATAGTAAAGTAGAAGAAGAAACATCTAAAACTTCTTCTATCTCCTCCAGAGACAAATAAATGGACCTTGTCTTAGTCTCTTGCACTCCTCCAGAGAGACTCCTCAGGTCATTTCAGAGGTATATGTTTGCAGTTCCAAGAGTCAGAAGGCTTGTGACCTTGCACTGTAAAATCAAAAGGTTAGGCCTATTATTGGAACTATTATGTCTTCAAGGAGACACCTCAAGGAGAGGGCTGAGGAGCAACTGCCTACTCCATTTTACTAAACAAAGAAAATTTCATTTACCCTTGCAGCATGAATTCCTGTCTCTTCAGTACACGCTATGCAACAGAGCTGCAACATTTAACAGCAGACCTACTGCTTGGCTCAGCCCATGTAAGGGAGAATGCTTAAAGCTCAGTGAGGGCGCCCTATCCTGTCCTAGGGTGATCCTGATGCCAGAGTTGCCCTAGAGCTGGCTGTGTATTAGACCATCTTGGGAGTTAAAAAAAAAAAAAAAAGACTGGGCCCCTCTCCCAGATACTCACATTAGTTTGTCTTGGTTGGGTTGAACACATTTTTTTTTTTAAGTTCCTCAGAGGATCCTAATTTGCTGTCAGGTTGAGATCCGGGCTCTACCCAAAGGATTGGCACCACCAGAATCTGAGAAGTGCTTCCTGGTCTCCCTGTTGAGTAAATCTCTTTCTTTGGTTCAGGTAAAAATGCTTCCTCTAGCTAAGTCCACCAGAGGACTCTGTTAAATTCAGACCTGTGGCCAATTTGAGGGTCACTCCGTGGAATCCAAGCTGGTAGTCTCTGGCCAGTTCTTAAAGCCTTTTCAGGGCTGTTAACAGGCAGTTACAATCATGAACTAAGAGTGTTTGATGCCTTGAATCCATTTCAGGGGGAATTTCCACCCTAAAGACAGTAGGAAGTCTGGAGCTGCAGAATCACGGCTCAGAAATTTATTTTATTTGCTTTGGTTCCATAGAGGAAGGAAAATTTTTATTTTCCTTTTATCTGATAAAATAAATTTCTAGACCTAAGATGAAGCCACGCCTGCTTGGAGTGCCACATCAGCAAAGTGAAACTTAGATAAATTCTCTGCTGGAACAGAAATGCAGTGTATTTACTCAGCCTGTTTAACTGGACTTCCTGTTCGCCTGACTCAGCTATCCTGACCCAAATAAGAAGACCACTAAGCAACCAATCAGCTGAAAAAAAACCACGCACACAAATAACTCACACGTTTACTCCATAAAAACCCTTAGTCTGCTAGCAACTTGGAGCTCATTGCTCCTGTAACCCTGTAAATTAAACATATTTAATTTAATTTAATTTCACCCCTTGAGACTTCATGCAGCTTTGCAGGCTGATGGGGTTGACCCCCTAGCCACTGATCTTCGATTCCCAGGAAACCTTGAGTTTCCTGGCTTGCAAGTTGAAAATCTTGCAATAAACTCATCTTTCTGTTTTGTTTTACTCAGTGTGCAGAGTTATTTTTCTTTTTAAAAAAATTTAAATTTGAATTCATTGGGGTAACATTGGTTAATAAAATCATATAGGTTTCAAGTGTACAATTCTATAATAGATCATTGTATATAGTATGGTATGTTCACCACCCAAGGTCAAGTTTCCTTCAGTCACCATTCATCTTCCCTTTGCCTTCTCCTACCTGCCCCCAACCCCTTTCCCTCTGGTAGTCATCATACTGTTGTCTGTGTCTATTAGTTTGTGTGTGTGTGTGTGTGTGTGTGTGTGTGTGTGTGTGTGTTTGTGTTTTAATCTTTTCACCTTTTACCCAATCCCCCAATTTCCCTTCCTCAGATAGCTGAGTTTGGGTTTTGACATACCCTTGTAGGTTCTCAACTGGGGCTTTGTAACAAAAGAGAAGATTAACAAGAGAAAAACAAGCAGAAATTTATCAACATGAACATTATACAAGTAACACATGGGACTCCACAGATGAGTGACTCTAAGGGTGGTTAGAACTTGTGTTTGTCAACGCAAGAATGTCCAAACTTGTAGAAAATTTTTATGAGTTTATTTGAACCAAACAATGGATACACCTGGAAACAAAGATCTCAACAGACTGAGAAAACTGCCTTTCAGAATGACAGTTTGCTTTTATGCATTTGGAAATAAGGATGGAACATAAGGAAGATTAAATAAAAGTTGGAGAAAGCAAGGTGGGGATTGGATTATCAGATAGTTAATAATGTTATGTGCTCTTTTGAGGGTGTTTACACCTCAGAGGGGTCTGAAAAAGAGGATTACTCTGTTTCAAAGATGTGTTAACATAGAACAGTGGACATGGCTTGCTTAAGGCAAAGATAAACCTCTTATTAAAAAGTTATATGCCATGACTAACCACCATGACCTGCCCAGTTAGGAATTTATGATCAGATCACTTTTGACATTGTTTTCCCTCACTTGACTTGTCAGTTTTATTACAGAACCCCCCCCCCCTTTTTTTTTTTGTCCAAAGGTTAAAGAAAGTACCAGGAAAAGAAAAAGTGTTTGGAGGCTTCCAGGAGGAGAAGACAAGTTATAGAATATGGCCAGGAAAGGGTGGTAAGTTTTGTTATACAGGTTTAAAGTAGTGCCTTATCCATTGATGAGTCTTTTGTGATTTAAGAGTCATCCTTCTCTTCCTGACAAAAAGAGACACAGTCTTACAAATGAATATTTTTAATTGAGTTTTTAAAAAATAAATGTAAATTTCTTTTGCAAAATGGAAACTTATGTTCTGTCTTTAGACCTTCTCTTGTGACTACTAAGTTTTAAATAATTGACTCAAAAGAATTCTTCATCCAGAGAGGCATATTTTGGAACGCAATGTCCTATAGTTAGTTCTTTTGTGCATGGGAACTGATTGACTGGTTCCACCAGACATCACCATGTTCTTGGTATTCAGATTAGAAGGACGTCGACAGGCCTTTAAACCAAAGGGAACTGAATCTTTGAAGTGAGCTTGAGTAACATTTGGGGGGAAATTTGCTATAATTTTCTCATTTCCCTCTCTTTTGTGTAGGCTTAGGAGTGTCTGCTCATAATGTTTGGGGACTTGTCCACCCTTAATCCACCAGGGTACCTCCACCACTTCTTTTTTTTTTAGCTTTTATAATTGAGAAATGTCGGGGAGGAAGAAACTTTTCTCCCTCAAGTTCTGTCAGCTGGTCTAATAATCAAATATACAGATTAACAAGAGAGCAATCACCAAATTGAATGACATACATACATGTGGGAACTCCACATACATGAGATATTCAGAGACCCCACATATATGAGAGGTTCAAAGACAGAAAAGGAAAATGAGGTATATATGACATTCTGAGCTAAGGATGAGGTAAGATGCCTTGGGAGCTTCAAAGGGTCTTTATAGGATGATAAGAAAAGCAGATGTTTAGTAATTTAGATGTTTGTCCTGCCCTATATATAGGTCAAAATAGATTATCTGTGATAATCTCTTATTATGAGCAAAGCTCCTAATTCAAATTCTTCTTGGTAGTTAAGGGAGGGTTAGAAGTTTCTCTTGAGCCTTTGGCTAAAGTTGCCTTTAGCTCAAAACTACATATTATAGAGACACATACTACAGCACATACTACAGAGACACATACTACAGAGACAAATCTTGATAACTTGTTCTGAACCCTTACTGATACATACTTCTTTATTTTTTGGAAACTAATTGCTAACTGTCCAGTCCTTCAGGCTTTAAAACATTTTTTTTCTTCCTTGAATATTTGTTTTCAGGCAAAACAAATTAACAGATACCAGAATATGCCATTCCAAAATATCTCTTTGGCAAATACACTATTTTGAATTAAAGGCCATTAAGAACCAGTAGTTGCAGGGAAAGCTCTAAAAACAGGGCATACATTATCCTTTTGTAAAGGCAATTTACATTTATGAAGACATTTCATTTGTAAAAATGTCTCCCCTTCTGGTACAGGAGGATTCTGAACAACTCTCAGAGAAGGAACCCATTTAAATCTGCATAACAAGCTTGACTAAACAGCCCTTGTTTCCCACATTTTTACTTGTCACCTTCTCATAACTTGCCTTCCCCACCTAGGAGCCTCCAACCCCCCTTTCCTTTGTTTAGCCCAAGATGGCATATAAAGTACAATCATCTGGATGCCTTCTTAAGTCTCCTTTCTTTGTGAAACTCCTATGGATACACATCTAATTAAATTTGGTTTTTTTCCCTCTCTTGTTAAGCTATCTTTTATCATTTGATTCTGTTATCATTATAATTAACTAGTTATTAATATTAATAATAGAAAGAGAGCAAAGAAGAGGCCAGACATTATAAGCATGGTTATCTGGACAGCTTCACACTCTAGGGAACCACCAGTCTACTCCCTGCAGATCACTGGGGGAAGGGCTCAAACAAACGGGGAGATGGGCTTGATACGGATTTTTGGACTTGAACACGCAGTGTTCCTCTGGGCAGGATGGCTTCCCTGGATTCTTTGTCCATCAGAGTTGAAGAATGAAACCATGGACGGAAGATGATATAGCAAAGGTGGAAATTTATTGAAGAACAAGTACAGACTCCCATGTGGGGAGGGGGAAAGAGTCCCACCAAGTTCCTTTTTCCCTGGTTTATAAAGGCTGCAGTTTTTGTGCCTCGATATCCCTTTGATTTGGTCACTATAGCAACTCCTGAGCTCAAAGGTCAAACCTCACATGGGACATGTGAGGCTCTCCTTTATTTTGTAAATATAGACCTTTGGCTACTCCCAGATCCCTTATCTTATGGGAATGTAACTTTTGTAGCTCTGTAGCGCTGTGTTTCTTCCATGGACCCCTTTAATTTAAAAAATTCCCTAAACCTGCCTATTTCACCCCTAAAAGTTCCCATTTCAGTCTCAGGGGCAGTGAAGTTGGGGTAATGTAGGGAAGGTGCTAGCCTGTCAGTCTAGACTGGGAAAAAGATCAGTGGCTAGGGGGTCAACCCCATCAGAAGCACTCTAAATCTTGAAGAGTTCATTGGTTAAAGAAACTCCTGGTTAAAATCCCTAGACAAAGCGTTCCCTCTTGTGTGCTTGTTCGCACTTCTTCTCTTGCTTGCTCTGTGACCTCCGCTTGCCCATGAGTTCGCCTGTTCTCTCTCCATAGCCACGTGGCCTTAAGCAGCCACATGGGCCATGGACTGCAGCTGGGAACACAAGCTAAACTAGCCAGGTGCTGGACTGGACTGTACTTTAATCTGAAGCAGAACTATGGGCAGTGGCCTTTATTCTGGCCCTGCTGAAGACAAGATTGGACTTCTGAACAAAGATGGGAACTTGGAGGGGAACCCCCTTAATTTTACATCATCAATAAAGATTTCCATGAAGCTCCATCTTCCCATGGGGGTCTCTGCTGGGGTTCTTGTCCCAGCATCAAGAAGTGTTCAGGAATCTGGAGAAGGCTGTGCGTAGAATTTAAATAAGAGTCCAGAGACGAAATATAATTTTGAAAGGCATTTGGGGGTCAGAGGAGCTTAGCTAAAGGAGCTAAGTTCTAAGATCTCAGGTCTTAGGTTCTCCTTGTCCCCAAGACCCCATGTTTTTTATTAGCACAATTTGTCCTGAGGCAAGGCAGAGAAAACACTTCAAAGGGTCAGGGTGTGGTACAGAGTCCATTGTCAGAATGGGAGAATTAGCCTACGGCTGTTCAGGTGTTTGGCCAGTAGGAGGCAATAACATGTAGATTAAGATGCCTTTTAGCTGTCTGGCAGCCAAGCAATCATCCCTTTACAGGTTTGGGGAAATGCCTTCAGCCATTCCCAACAGGTGACTGTTGAGTCCCTAAGTCTCATCAACATTTTGATGAAACTCCAGAAATTATGACATGCTGGAATCGTCTCTGGCAGGTCTCAGGAATTTTTTTTCCTCGTGGCACCCCAAGAACTCCACTTCCACTGATAATTCAAGAGCCCCAGCCAATTATGAAGCTAAGATAGGTAGAGGGGTGGGAAAAATCACTCTTTTGTCTCCCGGCATAGCCTCCAAAAGCCTCTTGGTTCCCCAATCTCTCCATCTCTCCCCTGTGTTTTGCACACCAGACTGCCAGCAAATGAACTGGAAGGTGAAGAGCAGCTGTGATTTTCCAGTTAAAAAGTTGCTCAGCGTGAGAAGGGGATATGAGAAGGCAGGGAGGAAATCGCTCCCGTCAGGAGGCACGGAGCTCTCTCACCCGGACTTCCTGGGAAATGAAGGAGAAATAATAGGCAGCTCACATTTGCAGCCCACCGGCCTAGGTGGTATTCCTTGAAGGGAAGCGCTCATAAACCCCTCCTGGGGCCGGAGCAGGTCTGACAAGCTGGAGGAACTGGGTGGCCTGTCTGCTCTTTGGGGGCAACCTGGGGAAGCTGAAGAAAACAAATCAAGGCCTCAGGCGCTTTGCAGAGTTGCTTGTTCATGACTTTGGGAGTATACAATCAGTTGCTGATTTAAAAATCTGATTATATGTGACATTAAAAATCCACTAACCTGTTTGGCTCAGTGGATAGAGCGTCAGCCTGCCAACTGAAAGGTCCCAGGTTCAATTCCGGTCAAGGGCATGTACCTTGGTTGCGGGCACATCCCCAGTAGGGGTTATGCAGGAGGCAGCTGATCGATGTTTCTCTCTCATCGATGTTTCTAACTCTCTATCCCACTCCCTTCCTCTCTGTAAAAAATCAATAAAATAAATATTTTTAAAAAATGTCACAATTATCTTCCTTTCATAGTGACTTCACTTGGGGTCACTCATATAAGCCTGTGACAGAGTTGACAGGAAGGCTCATTACCCTTGTTTTTGAAATAAAAATGGGTATAATCTAAGTGAACCACCTGCTCATTTCTTAGGGCAGTCTAATGGATTATTATTTTTTTAATGTAAAATGGATATGTTGGTAATAAGAACCACCCACTTAGCTATGTTCTTTGCTAAGGTAATTAAATGCCATATTGCCATTGCTTTCTTTGTTTTTGTCGGAATGTTTCAGATTCGAGTTCTCACCTGAGTGGAAGAGGGATGTGTGCACAGGTACATTTGGCAAAATTGTTTTGCAAATTTAGATGGAGTGTCTCTGCACACAGGAAGGTTTGCTATGTTTTAATTTTGCTATGAACTAGGATGACTATGTTTTCTAGCCTGGGAATAACCCCCACTTTCCAGCAAAAACACAAATAGGCAAACAAACAATTTTATTAAAAAGGTTAAAAATAGCCCTAACCGGTTTGGCTCAGTGGATAGTGCTTCGGTCTGCAGACTGAAGGGTCCCAGGTTCGAGTCTGATCAAGGGCATGTACCTTGGTTGCAGGCACATCCCCAGTGGGGGGCATGCAGGAGGCAGCTGATCAATATTTCTCTCTCATCGATGTTTCTAACTCTCTATCCCTCTCCCTTCCTCTCTGTAAAAAAATCAATAAAATAGTTTTGTTTTTTTTTAAAAAAAAAGGTTAAAAATAGTAGGAAGGCCAGAAGCAATCTAATTTCAGTAATATTTTAAATAAATTAATGACCTGTGTTTGTGGCAGCAGACGCTTGGAAAAGATAGAACTAACAGATGGCCACAAATAAAGCAACAGGAAAACTGGGAAGGATGATAAATATTACCTGCAGGCCGTTTTTATGCCCCTTGTTAATTAGTCACCCTGCTCTTCATACAGCAGATAGGCTTATTTTTCCTTTTTACTCTGAAGTTCTTTCATGTCATATTGTTTTCTTCCAGACTTTCTCATAGACCCCCCTGTGTTTTTTCTATCCCAAATCAGCTTCGATTTTCCATCCCACGTTCTCTCTTGCTTTTCCTGCAGTGACGCTTTTGTAGGGGAGAAAGCAAGGACATTTCCTTTACCTCTTGTCAGCTCCCTAACAATTTTCTTGCTATTAATGACTAACAACCTTCTAGCCCCAGGGAATACAAATTCCTTTCCTTTCCTATAAATGGTTGTGTCTGCTCCCGCTGCCCATCACTAAAAATATAACACGGCATTATTGATCGTCCCCTGCCCCCTTCTTTTTTCTCCCCCTTAGAAGAGTTTTTACAAATGAATTGGTTGTGTCCTGTATCTTTTAATGATTTATATTTTCTGATGTCCAGTTTGGCAGCCTGGCAGGGTCATTTAGTTGAAAGAACATGGGTTTTGGAAATAGCCAGTCCTTGGTTCATATTCTGGTTTTGTCTTTTATAAACTAAATGACCTTGGGTAAATTTTTTAATCCTCTGAGCCGGTGCCAATCAATCCAAGAATGATTCCTGCCATCCTAGTTTGCTAGTGGGTCTCAGGGAAACGTGGTACATACATCATCCGCACCTCCTTTCACCTCTGATAGCAGAATGCCAGAAGGATATGGCCAGGTAAGGTGGCTTTGGGTCAATCATGACTTTACCTTCTGCAGAGTTTACTACCTTCTTTTTCTGCCACGGAGAAAGCATAGTTGCTGAATCAAATGAAACCTTCCTGTTTTCAACAAGCTTAAACTGGGGCCCACAAAAAAGCTCTTGTCTGGCCAGAGAAGACTGGGTTTGTGATCACATGGTTCATCAGGCATATAGTATACCTCCCCTAGTATTCTTTTTTTACTTAAAATTTTTTTCTATTTATTGATTTTAGAGAGAGGAAAGGAGAGAAATATTGAGAGAGAGAGAGAGAGAGAGAGAGAGAGAGAGAGAGAGAAATATATACAGAGATATTTATTGTTTCACTTATTTATGCAATCATTGGTTGATTCTTATATGTGCCCTGAGCAGGGATCAAACCTGTAACCTTGATGTATTGGGATGACACTCTAACCAACTGAGTGATCCAGCCAAGGCTTCCCTGGTATTCTCTCTCTCTCCTTTTACTTACAGTTCTCAGGGGGTTTTGGAAAAGGCAAGAAGCAAAACAGGGGATGATGCTGAAATTCCTTTTTTTTTTTTTTTTTTTTTTTTTTTTGGTGCAGAAGCCCAGGAGTGGTGGAAGGTCAAAGAGCTATAATGAAACTTACTGAGTATTTGTCTAATTTTACTAATTCCAATCTCAGCCCTTTATCAGAGAAGTCTTCCCCAACCATATGATCAAAAGTAATTCCTCCAGTCACTCCCTAATCATTGAAGGGGGAATGAGCCTCCTCAAAATGTGCCACTCGTGCATGAAGACTATTTTGACTTGAAGGCAACTAAAACCTGGCATACTAATCAATCAGTCAATCAATCAAACAAACAAACAAAAAACACACCCAAAACTTTTACCCCTCCTTGAATTACCTAAAGAAGTTAGATAGGTGGCCTGACCCAGAAAGAGAGATAATTTTTTTACTTGAATGACTATCTGTATAGAAGGACAAATATCTAACTACTAGACATCTGCTCTTCTTCTAGTTCTATGAATCACCCTCCTCCCCCTTTGAAGACCCGGGCCCTTATCCTATCCTTGGCTCAGAATAGCATAGAAGCCTCAACTTGCCCTTGAATCTCTCTGTCTTTATGGACTCTCTACACATAAATAATTAAGTCGGGTTTTCTCCTGTTCATTTGTCTTATGTTAACTTAATTATTAGACCAGTCAGAAGAACCTAGAAGAGTGCAGGAAAATTTTTTACTCCCCAACATCATCCTTCTGCTATATCATCACAACACTATCTGAAACTTGCTAATTTATGATGACTCATTTATGTTTTCTGTTATGTTTCTACCACTGAACTAGCAGCTCTATGACAGCTGGAAACTTCTCTTATTTTCTGTTATAGCTTCATTGCTTAGAGCAGTGTAAAACAAAACTAGGCCCTCAATAAATGCTTGCTACATAAATAATTAGGCTTCAGACCTTGCTAATGTTGGAAGTTACCCTGGCATCTATCAGTGAGTGAATGCAGCAAAGTACCTAGCTTAGGCTGGGCTCAGATAACCTTAACTGGTTCATTAATGTGTCTGCAGGTAAAGTGGGCACGGCAGGTCAGGTTTCTTTATTAGATTCCAGCTGCGTCCCAGTTTAGCACAGTAATGTAACCAACAGTGACATGACTCCTCAAGAAGGACCAGGCAGCAGGTACAAACAGTTTTAGTTAGTTGATGGAGCAGTAATTGACACAACTGTTCGCTCCTGACTTTTAAAACACATTTTAGCCTGTCTTTTAGAATATTATTCTCTCTTAACTCTTCACCTACCTTTCCAGCACTCCATTTCAGTATTCACCATTCCAATCTCTTTCTGCCTTCATTTTCTAGGTGATTCATCTAGTCGCATAGCCTCAAAAACTTATCTATCATGACAAACCTCAAGTTTATATCTTCAGCCCAGACCTCTGAATTTCATACATGCCTTTCCAATGGCCCATGTGATATTTCCACTTGGACTTTTACATTTTGTCTCCCTGGAAAGGCAAAGTCCATTCGTCCTGCCACCACTGCTGAATCTGAGCTTAGCCATCTCACCTGCTTACCAATAGGATGAGGCAGAATTCATAGTGTGCAAGTTCCAAGCCTACTTCTCAAGGGTGTGTATTTGTTTCCACTTACTGTTTCATGGTTTTGTCACTTCTTGAGAAGTACAAGGCCAGGCTAGCCCTCTGGTCTCAGGAGGAGGATAAGAGACTTAGACCAGTTTTTCTGGTAAGGGGCCTCAGGAAAGCCAGACTAGAGTAGATTATCTGTAAACTAGACTAGTTTACCTGTAGACATGTGATGAGTTGAGTGCAGCCTACAGCAGCTGATCCTCATTAACCTCCAGCACTATAATAAATAATTATGGCTTTAAGCCATTGAGATTTTTAAAAAATATATATTTTTATTGATTTCAGAGAGGAAGGAAGAGGGAGAGAGAAACAGAAATATCAATGATAAGAGAGAATCATTGATTGGCTGCCTTCTGCACGCCCCGCACTGGGGATCGAGCCCGCAACCCAGGCATGTGCCCTTGGTCGGAATTGAACCTGAGACCCTTCAGTCCGCAGGCCGACACTCCATCCACTGAGCCAAACTGGCTAGGGCAGCCATTGAGATTTTATTTAAAATTTTTAATAGTTAATTTGTGTAGTATATGTTTCATATTTAAAGAGTATAATTTAACTGTGTATACACTGGAGATCTAAAAACACTTGGCAATGTCAATCTTGTTAATTTTAGCTATTCTGAGAGGTAGGTGGGGGTATCTCATTGTGCTTTTAATTTCATTTCCCTGATGACTACTGATGTTGGATATCTTTTCATGTGCTTTTTGGCCATTTGTGTATCTTCTTTTGTGACTATTAAGTTATTTGCCCTGTTCAAAATTGTGTAATTTGTCTTCATATCTTTGAGTTGTAAGAGTTCCTTGTATATTCTAGATATGTTATTTGTTAGATACATGTGTTGTAAATATTTTTCTCCTATGGCACATTTTGGTTTCTAAACAGCAAAAGTTTTTAATTTTCATAAAGTTCAATTTATCAGGTTTTAAAAAATGGGTTGTGCTTTTTGTGTCCTACAAGCTATTGAATTTTGAGGTGCGTTGTGTGACTCGGCACTACCCACTACAATTGAAGCCTAAGAGGTATCTCAAAACGAATGTGTGTCCAAAACTGGACTCCTGATCCTTACCCTCTCACCTCCTCTCAAACCTGCTCCTCAAACAATTGTCTTCATCTCGACAAATGCAATCCTTTATTCCAGTTTTCAGACACACACACAAAATTTTTTACTCTCCTCTTACTGTCCCACTCTATGTACTACCATCAGCAAATCCTATTGGAATTCCCTTCAACATATATTCAGAATATAACCATCTCTTGCCATCTCTACCTTTACCACACTGGTCCAAGCTGCCATGATTTGTGCCCTGGATTTTTTGTGATATCTTTTAATTGGCATCCCTGCTCCTGCCTTGTTTCATTATGATCTATTCTCAACACAGAAGCCAGAGGGATATTTTTAAAAATTTAAGTCCTAATTTTGTCTGTCATCTGCTTAAAATCTTTACAAGGCTTCCCTAACATTCAGAGTAAATCTCAAAATCATTATTACTCAAAACATCCTATGCAATCTTATCCCCCACCTCTACATTCTCTCCGATATTATCCATTACACTCTCTCTGGCTGTAATATTGCTCCTGCAATTTCTGGCCTTCCTGTTATTCTTTCAATATTTTATGCAACCACCTGCCTCCGGGCCTTTGCATCTGCTATTCTCTATATCTGTAATACTTTCCTTCAGTGTATTTGTGCCCACAAACTCCTTCATTTTCCTCAGGTCTCTACTCAAATGTCTTTTTGGCACCTGGCATTATGTGCCTTAGTATTATTTTTTGCATAGCACTTCTCACCACTTGATTTTTATACATTTGTTGCATATTTATTTCTCTTCATTTTTTCCCCTTCTACTCTGCCAAACCTTTAAAATGTATGTTTCATAAAGGCAGGGATGTCATTTTGTTACTGTTGGACCTTTAGGGTCTGAAAATTGTAGGCAATTCAAGAGTATAGTGATACTATTCACCCAAACTAATATAATATTGTATGTCAACTGTAATTGCAAACAATTAAAAATATAAAAGAGTATAGTGATAAAATATTAACCAACTACTTAATTTTATAGCAAACTACTTAATTTTAAAATTAATATTATTTTTTTATAAATAAAATCATTTTAAATGTTCTCTATACTTGGAGAATAATATCTTTTTAATATATTTTATTGATTTTTTACAGAAAGGAAGGGAGAGGGATAGAGAGTTAGAAACATTGATGGGAGAGAAACATTGATCAACTGCCTCCTGCACACTCCCTACTGGGGATGTGCCTGCAACCAAGGCACATGCACTTGACCGGAATCCAACCTGGGACCCTTCAGTCTGCAGGCCAACGCTCTATCCACGGAGCCAAACCAGTTGGGGCGAGAATATCTTTTTAAAAATATGTTTTTATTGATTTTAGAGAGGGAGGAAAGGAGAGGGAGAGAAAGATAGAATCATCAATAAGAGAGAAAAACTGATTGGCTATCTCCTGCAGTCCCCCACTGGGGATTGAGCATGCAACCCTAGCATGTGTCCTGACTGAGAATTGAACCAGGGATCTCTTGGTGCATGGGGCAACACTCAACCAACTGAGCCACATGGGCTGGGCGAGAATAATGTCTTTATATGTTGATTTTCTGGAACAGCCTAAATGTTCAGCATTAGAGGACAACAGCTAACACTGGGTTAGAAAGTAGCCATTCTAACTGCTTTTTACAATGATATGGTATAATGATATGAAAATGCTCCAGGATAAGTGTTTTTAAAGTAGAATAAAAAATGATATATGTCATATTAGTAATGAAAAAATAAAGGCACAGGTAAGAGAAGGAGGAAAAAAGTACATCATAATTTTAGAAAGCTGATTTCTTAGTAATGGAAAAATGAATTATTTGCCTTTTTCTCCATGCTCTTTAGAATTTTTAACACATCCTATACATTTATTTTAAAATCAGCTAGTACCTTTCCAGTTCTAGTGCAAACTCCATCTTTGTTCTTCCATTTAAGAAAGAATTTAATCTTTATTTCCCCAAACTACAGGAGTCTCCTAATACCTACCTAGATAGGTATTTGTCCCACTATTGAGAATGGCTGTCATTAGTTCATTTGAATTTACAACCACCCAAGGAGAGGAGCCTGGTGGAGGTTAGCAGCATCTCTCACAGATACTAAAGCTTGGGCTCAGAGGGAGGGACAAAACCCCCTCAGTTGGACAGTAGTGACCAAGGCAGGACTAAAACACAGACCAGTTTCTCCACACTAAATCCATGCCCTTCTCAGAAGTGTGGGAGGACAAAGGTGCTGGGGTGAACGTGGATTTTTTAAAAATCTTTATTGTTGAAAGTATTACATATGTCCCCTTTTTTTCTCCCATTGCCCCTTATAGCCCACTCTTTCCCACCCAGGCCTTCACCACCCTATTATCTGTGTCCCTGGGGTGAACTTGTGTATGCTTACAAGTTCTTTGGTTGATCTCTTCCCACCCACCTTCCCTCCCACCCCTTCCCTCTTAGATTCAACAGTCTGTGAATGT
This sequence comes from Myotis myotis, assembly GCF_014108235.1. NCBI lineage: Eukaryota > Metazoa > Chordata > Mammalia > Chiroptera > Vespertilionidae > Myotis > Myotis myotis. The sequence goes on from NW_023416401.1 coordinate 50,743,364, forward strand.
GGATTTTGAGTCATTTTTATTTTCTGGAGAATGTGAGCCCTGCAATTCCTCCCTGATAGACATGATATGAGAGAAAATCTCCTTCCTAGATGATAGTGGGTTTCTTCCATCTTCTGAATTTGTGTGTCCATTGGCCACCATAGCTTTAGTCTGTAAACATAAAAATGTCAATATAAAAATACCAACAAAATCTATCTATCTATCTATCTATCTATCTATCTATCTATCTATCTATCTATCTATCAGCCTAAGCAACCATTATAACAGGTCAACCAAATGACTATTCAACCTGTCACTATGATGTGCACTGAGCACCAGGGGGGCAGACATTCAATGCAGGAGCTGTCCTCTGGTGGTCAGTGCACTCCCACAGCCAACCTCCTGCTGCTGGCCAATCTCCTGTGGTCCCTCCCCACATCCGGCCAGTTTCTCCCTTATCTGGACTGGGAGAGAAGGCCCCGATCAGCCCTGATTGCCGGCCAGGCTGAGGGACCCCCACCCATGCAAGAATTCGTGCACTGGGCTTCTAGTTCAAAGATAAAAATGTTAATCACACCAAAATGTAATCCCACCAAAATTTTTAACAGATTGTAAAAAATCACATAATTTCAAAATGGCTGGGCAGAATGAGTATTGCAAACGTTGTTTATACTTTTATACTATGACTTGTCATTAAGCTGGGAAAAGAAATACCACCTGGCTTTGTGTGATCCTCTAAACCATACTATTGTTTATGTGCAGGAAACTCTTAAAAATACATCTTTAAAAAATGGTTATACTATTATTTTAGCATTCACTGTTATTATGTAAAATATTTTTACAACCCCATAACAATGTTATTTGAGTACAGTAGTCCTTCCTTATCCATGGTTTCACTTTTTTTGTCACATGATTGCAGTTTCAGTTATCCACAGTCAACCAAGGTCTGAAAATATTAAATGGAAAATTCAAAAATTAACAACTTATAAGTTTTATTTTTAAAATATTTTTATTGATTTTTAGAGAGTGAGGAAAGGAAAGGGAGAGAGAAAGAGAAACATTGATGTGAGAGTGGGACATCCATCAGTTGCCCCCTGCACGTCCCTACCTGGGATCGGGCCTGCAACCCAGGCATGTGTCCTGATTGAGAATGGAACAAACAGCCTTTTGGTGCACAGGACAATGCCCAACCAACTTATGAGTTTCAAATTGTGTGCCATTCTGCGTAACATGATGAAATCTCACACTGTCATGCTCTATCCTACCCAGGGCATAAACCAACCCTATGTCCAGCATCTCCATGTGGTTGAGGCTCCTGCCTATAAGTCACTTAGTAGCCATCTGGGTTATCAGATTGACTGTCAGGGATCGCAATGCTTGTATTCAAGTCACCCTTATTTTACTTAATAATGGCAAGTGTAGCCATGCTGGAAATTTGGAAATGACAAAGAGAAGCCTTAAAATGTATGAGTTGTAAAGAAAATGTTTGGTACTACCTGTGACTGCAGGCAACCACTGGGGGTCTTAGAACATAAAGCCCCACAGATAGGGAGGGGACTACTGCATTCATAAAATAGCAATGCTTATCCTGAACAAATGTGCCCCCCAAGTCAATAGCTTTTGACAGGAAGTTATATGTGATAAGATGCCAAGAAGGGCACACAACTGTGATGAGACATGGAGCCGTTAACATGGGAGTCGACACTTTGTGAAATATTAGATGTAATGCCAGGGACAGGAAAAGTGCCTTTAAAGCAAAAATGTATTACAATTTATAAGTGTGCTCTAAGAATACACCTGTCTTATTTTATATTTATTCCCTGGAGATAATCATTCTTGATATATGCAAGTTCTACTTACACAAGGTCTTATGAGATACAGCCTTTGTATGAAATAAGATCTCCCCACATTTTTATCACCAAAAACGATCCAACTTTTAAAAAAAGAAGTCAGTGCTGCTTGGCACTTAACTAAACAAGTTCCAGGTTGTCTTGTTAATAGGAAAACTGCATTTTTAGATTATAACCCATCAGTTTGAATTGCTTGGAAAGTGCTTAGCAAAGCCCTGTGTGCAAATAGGTGTAAAGAAAATGTTTTTTTTTTGTGATAAGAATCCAGTAATCAATGTTTCTGAAGCAGTTTGCTCAGACATGTGAAGAGCTAAATTAATTTCCGTGAGATGTGTAGGAGAATGCACAGTTATTAATCTAATTCAGCTTCTTATTAGTGAAAAACTCACTGGAATGTTACAGTGGAATGGTCAGCTGTCGAGATGATTTATACCATTTATTATTTTTAAAAGGAGGGATGTTTTGCATTTTTTTTATTTCCATGTGATAACCTCAGCAGAATGAAATCCCATTTCTAGTGCAATAAAAACAGGTTTGGCTTTTCAAGTTCAGCCGTGTGATTTGTGTGTGTAGTTTCAATTTGTGATGTGTCAAGCAATGAACAGCTGATTTAATAACAGTTAAGAACCTCTGCTACACAGCAATGACTGAGGTGATATTTCTGCAGATCAACAGTATTGCCTGCTTTTACCAAGGCTATAAATTATTTTGTCACATGGTTGCCAAAATGTGAGGGGGTTTTTGGATCAATGACACAAACCTATATTGTCTTTGGAGAGAATGACTATTTGATCTTAGTCCATCAATCAAATCAGTCTTCATTAAATCTAATTTAATGGACTACTGCCTAATAAAAAGAACACTTAAAAGAAAGTCACAGTGCCCTGGCCAGTGTGGCTCAGTTGGTTGAGCATTGTCCTGTGCACCTAAAGGTTTCGGGTTTGATTCCTGGTCAGAGCACATGCCCAGGTTGCAGGCTCAATCCCCAAAAGGGGCGTGCAAAAGGCAGCTGATTGATGTTTCCCTCTCACATCCATGTTTCTCTCTCTCTCTCCTTCTCCCTTCTTCTCGCTCTTAAATCAATAAAAATATTTTTTTAAGGGGAAAGTCATAGTTGAAGTACATAGAGCCCTTTTCCCACCAGTGGCTGACCCACTGAAAAGGAGACATCTTGGTGGAGCTCCCTGTAGCTGGATTTTTGAGCGTAGCTTCCTTTCTGATCTTCAAGCTCAGTTCTTCCCTTTTTAATGTAAAAAAAAAAAAGAAAGAAAGCTGCAGGCTATAGTCAGGAACCCAATTGATGTTTAATTATATTTTCCATGTTTAAAAATAGAGATCATTAAGAAACTTCTTTCCTATACCCTTTCACACAACTACATATATATTTTTAAGATGTGGTAAAATATATCAAGAACATATAAAACTTGCCATTGTAGACATTTTAAAGTATACAATATAATGGCATTAATTGCATTCAGAGTTCATGCAACCATGAACACTAGCTATTTTCAAAACTTTTCATCATCCCAAACAGAAACTCTGTGCCCATTAAATAATAACTCCTTATTCTCTCTTCCCTCAGGCCCTGGTAACCTCGAATTCACTTTCTGTCTCTATGAATTTGCCTATTCTAGATATTTCATATAAGTGAAATCATGGATTACAGGGGTGGACAAAAGGAAGCTTATAGTTGTAATATAAATCAATAATATAATAATTAATAAATAATAACACAAAATAAACCCTGTTTTGTGTACTCACAACTGTAAACCTACTTTTGCCTTCCCCTTTTGCCAGCCCCTGTATCTGTCCTCTGTGTCTGGCTAATTTCACTCAGCATAATCTTTTCAGGGTTCATCCCTTTAGTAGCATAAGTCACGATTTCCTTCCTTTTTTGGCTCAATAATATTCCATCATATGTATAGACCACACTTTGTTTATCCATTCATCTGCTGATGGACACTTGGGCTCTTGGCAGCTTTTGGCTGTTCACACAGTCATATCTGACAGTTATTTCCCCTTGGTCTGGAATGCACATCCTTCCCCTGTCATCTGTGCATCCTTGGCTTTAATGCTGCCACTTAGAAGAAGCCTTGTACCACTCCAGGCAAAGTTAGGCCCTGCCTTTCTATGTCTTTGCAGGCCCTTTTTACACCTCCATTTCAGCGTGTGTTACACTGCCTTATAATTGTGTTTAAAAGTTCATCTTCCTCATTGGAGGAAGAGCTCATCAAAGCACTGGGTGTCCTTTCCGTTGTGGTCTCACTACCAGCTCTACAGAGTTGACTCACAATCAGGGTGTGTGAATCAAGCTCATCTGGAGCTCTGTGTCCCTTCTGAGGGAACCTCTCTCCCTGCCCCAATGACTGACTGATATAGACCAGTGGCCTTTTCTGCTCCTTATCCTCATCATCTCCAGGGCTGGCCACACTATGAGGCCTTTAGGGGACTCACTGTGACAGATTCCTGGGGTTTTCAGAACTCAGAAGTACAATTTATAAGTGTAATTTGCAGAAAGGGAAGAAGAAGGGAAGACATTGATAACATCCTCAAATATAGTGGTGAGAGGGTGAATCCTTAAGATTCAAAGATTCTAGAAGGACTAGTGTCAGAACAGGACATGCCCACGGGCTGAGCAGGGTTGGGTAGGTGGGGTGGGGAAGTTGGGGGACTAGAACAGGCTAAAGCTGCTGGTGACAGCCTGGTCAGGTATAAAAGGAATGTGGCAGAGGCAGCCAGCTGTCCAGCAAAGAGTGCTGTTCCTCCATAGAGTCGAATTGGTGGGAGTTGGCTGCCCAGCCAGAGTCTGTGTTGCCCAGCTGTCCTTGTTTCCAGTAGGACCATAAGGCTAGTTCTCACAAATGGAATATGAGTGGAAGTGATGTGTTTCTTCACCACCCACTCTCTTTCCCTGTTTACTTGCTCAAAATAAGAACTTTAAGGTCTAGAGCAGCGGTTCTCAACCTTCTGGCCCTTTACATACAGTTCCTCATGTTGTGACCCAACCATAAAATTATTTTCGTTGCTACTTCATAACTGTAATGTTGCTACTGTTATGAATCGTAGTGTAAATATCTGATATGCAGGATGGTCTTAGGCGACCCCTGTGAAAGGGTCGTTTGACCTCCAAAGGGGTCGTGACCCACAGGTTGAGAACCACTGGTCTAGAGGATGGCAGGTCCATAAAATTGAAGAGCCTGTGTTTCTGAGTGATTATATGTGGAAGATTTGGGAAGCATGGGGTCAAAGGGCTCAGTCCACTTTTGGAATCTGGAAAGATGAAGGACTTGGTCAAGTTCAAGTGTGGTGCAGGGGGAGAGTGATGAGAAGACTGGAGGGCCAGTTCAGACTGGAAAGGTCCTGTACCTGGTCCTAATGATGAGTATCTACTTATTCAAGTTTCCCTAAGACTATTACTTAGCTAGGGTTGCTGTAAAAAAGTAACATAGATGAGGTGGCTTAAACAATAAAATTTATATTTTTACAATTCTGGAGGCAAGAAGTCTAAGATTAAGGTGTGGGCAGTATTCATTTCTTCTGAGGCCTCTCTCCTTGGTTTGTAGATGGGCGTCTTCTCCCTGTGTTTTCACATGGTCTTTCCTCTCTGGGTGTCTGTGTCCTCATTTCTTCTTCTTATAAGGACACCAGTCATATTGGATTAAGGACCATCCAAATAAGCTTATTTTTATTTAATTTCCACTTTAAAGATTATCTCCAAACATAGTCACTTAGGTACTGGGAGTTAGTTCTTTAATATATGAATTGTGGGGTACATAATTCAGCCCACAACACCAGGAGGTAGACCTTTAGATTGTTGCAGTCATGAGAATGCAAAGCATGCTTTTCTTTGATAAATTTGATATATACTAGTATTTCAGGACAATTTATATGCTCAACTGACAATATATTATCAACTCACGCCTAAGGTTGAGCAGAGCATCAAACTGGTAGAGAGCTGTCAGGAGGTTAGCATTAGGGGGCAGCATAATGGGTAAGTGATGCTGGGAAAAGGCCAATTATGAAACCCTCCATTTCCACCAGCTTTGGTGTCAGCTATTAACCCAGGTGAGTAGTGAGCATCAGTTCTGTTCTCCACCCATCTTCTCTTTCCGAACACACTCGGTATAGCCTTCCCCTATATTCCTCAGTAGAAATGCCCATCACAGCCCCCAAACATTGATAGAACATGTTTCTTTTAGAAAATGCAAACTTTGGAAAACATCCAAAGAAGTGTGTAATTTTGTAAAGTTACAGGTTCAAGGGAAACCCAGTCCACAAACGTACACACTTTATTATGACAATAAAAACAAGTTTTATACAAAAATATAACAAATGGCCAGGCCTCTGTTTTTGCTCTGTGTCTCTGGAAATTAGGCTATAAAGCAGATTATTGCAGAAGGCAGGACCAATCTTAGGTGATTTGCAGGTGACAATCTTGTTTCAGAGGAATTATGGACAGGACTAAGAATATGTAATTCATATGAAATCACTATATCTACAAAACCTTTATAATCGTATAAATGGTAAAATTATGTCCAAGGTCATAAAATACACTTGATTTTAGCCAAAAGGGTGAGAAGCGATAAGGTCATAAAATTGACATAAATGTACTGTGCGTGTTGACTATAAAATAGGCACTAATGTATTACAGAATATGACTATGTTACATTAAAATATAGCATTACCATATCACAAATTTGACTAATTTCTAATATGCTAGCTGTACTAAACGTGTACTTAGCATTACAGTTGTTTGACTTATAATTCTGAGGTGCCTTTGTGGTGTGCTTTGGATAACCCACTTCTCAAAATCTCTCAATAACACTGTAAAGGCCAGGCGGAACTGACATTTTTGGGTTTTCCATGGAGGTATCTCATGTAGTTAGCCAAGGAGATATTATTCCTCATGGTTTCTCTGAAAGTTAGAGTCATTGTTTTCATCACAGCATCTGTACATATTTAAAGACAGATGCTGTATGAATTGTGTGGATGCTGAGATGAGCTGTCTGTTGAGTTTGTTCCTTTGTTTTCTGTCTGTCTCACTTCCAACATCAACTGTAATGCAACTGTCATTTTTGCCTGCCCCAACCACACTCACTTCCTATTTCCAGAGCCTCCTCCCCACACTGCACCTTGTGGATGCTGGGGCTGAGAGGCAGGTCCTCCTCCCGCCACAAACTTGACGGCCAGCCTGCGGGACAGGACTCAGCCTCTGCCAGGCTGACCCTCCAAGCCTGGGACTGAGTCTCCAGGGGGTTATGCAAAGATGCAGGGTCAGCTGATAAGCAATGTCCCTGGTGTTTACCATCTGCATCCCCTTGGCCTGGAGTGTCTGTGCCAGCAGCCCTGTCCTGGAGCCATTCTTCCTGCTGCCCATCCTTCCTGGGTTTCAACCATCATCCAAGCCCAGTTGCTCAGACATCCTGTGGAGCTTGTGTGCTCCCTGGCATCCTTTTGCTTAGGTTAGCCGAGCCGGTTTCAGTGGCTCACAGCTGTCTGTTGAGCATTAGATGGTGAAGCCTGGTACGGTAGCAACATACATTTGCATGGGGAGTGGAGCAGTTGAATGATGCTGAGATGCTGACATGATTCTCAAGTGTTTCCTGTTCACACAGGGCTGCCATTCTTCCAGCAGTAACTTTGGGCATTTTTTTTTTTATGGGAGCATCCTCATGTTTAGCTTTGTCAGGGGACCTGAGATCTAAGGTTCTTAGTGATGAGCTCTTTCAGGCCACTCTCTCTCTCCTCTCTCAGCCCCTGTCTCCCTCCCTCTCCCGCCGCTGCCACTCACTCCTCATTACTGTGATGCTATATCTGCTGGTTCAATATGTGTATTGGCACCATCAGACATGTGGACCTTGCCTTTGCGTTGGAACTATTAGGCCTGGATGTTTGGATCCAGGCTACGTCTCTAGAATGGTCTCCTTCCCTTCATTTGTTGAACTTCTCATCCTGAATCCCTTTTCCTGCCCTCGGGCATCTGGCCTCAGCTGAGAACCCTGAATACAAAACACCAGTTGGAACCTTAACCAGAAGGGGTGGAGGTCTCCATTCTTTCCTCCCAAGAGCCCTGTGCTCCTTGGGCAAGCCTTCCACCCTCAGCCTAACTAAAGAGGGGGTAACAGATTTACACTTAAGTCACTAAAGGGCCACTGTAGGGACTTCTTTAGAGTAAAGAGGTCAGCCCCTAAGCTCCAGAAGCCAAGCTCCACCAATGACGCCAAGTAGCAGTTTCTTTGAGACAAGGAGAGGAATCTAACTGAGGACCTTAAACATGAGCATTAACTCAGTCTTGGGGCTTTGGTCTCACTGGCTTCCCTGTGCGTTGTGGGTGGCCTCCTGTGGAAAATGGCAGGTCCTATTCATCCTTAGAAGTCCTAACCCTAGCACAGAGCATCTGCTTACCCACATCTTTGGGGGCAATGAAAGGATTTTCTTTCCATGGTCTATTACCAGGAAATGAATTCCCCTAGTTATCAAATCTAGAAAGGTGTAGAATATTGAGGTGTAACCAGGGGCTTCACAGATATGAATTCCAGCAACATGTCCATCTGTTCATGGGGTTATTTCAGATTTGGGTCTTGGTTCTGTCACACTTGCAAAATTCATCAGAGTTGGAATTCTATAAAACAGAATGTATGTATTAATGTATAATGTGTCATTACCTGGTGTGCTGTCTGCAATCTTTCTGGGCATTTCCCAGGTAGCAAAATGCAGCCGAGAACACATGGGCCAATATGTAATTAGACTCCAAAGGCAGCTGTACGTCCCTAAGGGGCATTTCTAACAAGCTCTGGAAGCTTAACAGAAATTCCTTCCTTCCTTCTTTCCTTCCTTCCTTCCTTCCTTCCTTCCTTCCTTCCTTCCTTCCTTCCTCCCTCCCTCCCTCCCTCCCGCCCTCCCTCCCTCCCTTCCTGCCTGCCTGCCTGCCTGCGTTAGAAGACGGCCAGAAAAGGCACTTTAGGGTTGGAATGCATGGAGAAGCCAAATGCCTATCAAACTCCTCTTTTAAATGTTATAGGTAAATTTGATTTCCTCTCTTTAATTCAATATGCTTTTTTCTACTGCCCTTATTTAGACAGAAAGGGAAATGAGAACAAATGCACCAAATCATTGTTTTATATCAGATCATTAATTATAATTTATCCCAAACATAAGGACTTTAATTTAGCTTTAAAATTACAGTCATTGTAGCAAATCAGGAAATGTATTTATAATAATTACTCCCCCCTGAGTTTATTAATTTTTAAATAACTGCTATAGATTCATATGTTAAATTAAAAAAATATATATATATGTATCCAGTGAAAAGTAAACCTCTCCAGCCTTGAGTTCTAGTTCCTGTTTCAATCCCTAGAAATAAGCACAGTATAACCAGGTTTCGTGTGTAGTCTCCTAGTTCATTTCCATATAAATGTATATTTAATGATTCTTTTTAAAAATTATAAATGGTAGCACATAATACTCATTATTCTTCATCTTGCTCTCAGCTCAGTCTTACAGGTGAGAACACTGTTCCATTTATGCTGATTCAGATTAATCCGTAGTGTTGGACTGTGGGGAGGAGACTGGAGGTTTTCTTTCATATCTGCAGTCCATGGCCCAGCAAGTGTGCCAAACAATAGAACCCAGATGCAGCAAATAAAAGGAAAAATTAGGCTTAGAAATTTTTAATTATGGGCTTTATCTGAGCCAGCATCTGGCTGATAAAATGATGATGATGATGATGAAGATGATAATGATAATGCACTCATTTGACAGAGCCTATGAATATATACAGTACATTGTGGGTGTGAAGCTGGACAAACACTATAGAGCAAGTTATGGGATCTTAGCTCAAGAATCTCTCAGATAATTTAAGATCTATTTTGGGTGTTAGTGTGTAATTATTAGACTGTTTAAAAAATCTTTCTCATCATCTGAGATTCCTTTTCCTTTATGAGAAGGGGATAATTTTAGCTTGCTGTAATTTTGGTTTCTACATGCTGTGATAGTTCTTGTTCATCTCAAAGTTTAAGAAGGCTCTTTTTACCCAAAAAGATGCTTCAATCCAGGGGGTAACCCCAAACCATGGACTTAATTACTCTTAGGAGGCAAAAACAAACAGGCAAACAAACGAGATAGTCTTCCATTAATTCTGAGGGGGGACTCTTGAGGGCAAGTGTCCTGATTGGCTGTCAGTGTTTCATCCTGCCTTATCATAAAACCTTCTTTCTAATTCATTGGGGGCAAATGATATAAGGTGATGGTGGGTGGATATGCTCACACAAGGGTGTGGAGAGAACAAAGGGACTTTGGGGAAACAGCCCAGTTAGTACAATTTAGGAATTCTTGTCTGGTGCAGAGCCAGCCGGAAGAGTTTATTTACTTCAGGTATTTTAACAATTAATTGTTAAAACAAAAATAGATAAAAGGCGACTGCTTTTCTTCTCTGTCGTGTCTCAGATCTGGAAGTCCCTTTCTTCTCCCTTATTGGGCTCCCTTAGCACCACACTGCTGTCCCTGAGAAGGGGCAGTGTCCTGCTATGTCAATTGGTTACTACCTTACTTTAAACCTGGGACCCGGGAGACCTCCCAGCCAGGGCCAGAGAACCGATTTCCACCTCCTAATGAATCTGAGCTGCTTTTTCTCTGATAGCCACTCTTCCAATAGTTCCCTGGGAATTTTGTATGCGTTATTGTCCTTGTGGCGTACCTGTTGATGGGAGAGTAATTGTTTTGGAACATCTACCCTGGCTCGTTTAACAAAGATAAAACGTGGGGAGTTGGGCGTGCCTGTGATCACGTCTTGCAGGTGTTCCAGCTGCCAGGGCATTGCTTCCAGGATGCAGGTGTTGGAGGCACACCGCCCTGCAGCCAGATGCAGCTGGAGGCGGGGCGGCACTGGCTGCAGCGGAGGAGGACAAGCGCCCTCCTGCGGTCGAAAGTAAGATTGCCGCAGAGAGAAACGCGCTGGGGTGCGCGGAGGAACTGTTTTTGCCGCAAATATCTTTGCTCACAGAGGTAAACAAAGCCAACCCAACCTCCAGCCTCTGCTGCTCTATCACCTTGACTTTACTTTGCTCAGAGGGGAGAATGGTGGACTCTGGGAAGGAAAGGAAGAGCTGAGGATTTTCCTGTTTCAGCTTTTATCCACTGTCCCCCGGTGCCCATTTGCCTCCCCTCCCTCCCCCTCCCCCTAGCCCACTGGCTAACCCAAACCTCCTCTGTATGCTCCTCCCCCAACCCCTTTTCTATTATTAGTCTGATTTCACTATTCCTCTCAGTGAAATACATGGTTCATTTGTCTACCTTATCCACCAGGCTGTATTTCCTAGAGGACACGGGTCACATCCTAGTTATGTCTGCATCCTGCGTGCGTAGCATATTCCATACAGTGTATGCTGAAAATAGGCTCATAGCACACTGAATAGCAGAAAGGAACTTCATGGGCATCTAGGAAGAGTCCTGTATAATTGGTTGTAGGATTGTCGTGTGAGCCAAGGGCAGCAGGCTGATTTTTAAAGTAGGTTCTACCATCTCCCTCCGTTGACTTAGACTTTATGAAATGTGCGAGTTCACCTGGTTTCATTGGAAACATCCCTTTTGTCTTTGAATCAGCTGAGTGAAATAGTTGGGGTAGATACCATTCCTTTTTTAAAAAATGTCAAAACACGTACATATTAATGACAGGTGCTTTGGAGATTGAGCTCAGACTCATTCATTCATTCAGCACACTTCTGTTTTCTGGGTATTCCTCAGCAGTTCTGGAGGCTGGAAGTCCAAGATCAAGGTCCCAGCAGATTCAGTGTCTGTGAGGACTCTCTTCCAGGTTTATAAACGGCATCTCCTTGCTATGACCTCACATGGTGGGAAGGTAGATCCTATTATTCTTATTTTTTTAAATCAGGAATGTGTGCAGAAATTACAAGTGACTTGCCTAAGGTGCCTGGACAGGGAGTCACTGTTCTCAGTCTGTTCTTCTTGCCTCTTTGCTCAGAGCTCTGACATCCTCCCATGAAGTCACCTTTCAGGGCTCATGCCATCTGGGTAAGTAAATGACCTCCACATGCTTGCCCAGGGTCTCCTGTGAGTGAAATAGCTATTTTCACCCATCAGTTTTGGTCCCATCCCCAGCTGGCTGGTGACTCACTGAGCAAATGACATTGAGCAAGTCATTAACCTGTACCTCCACCTCAGTTCCTTCATCCTGAAAATGAAGATGACAATAGATGCTGGCTGCCTCGAAAGGTGTTGTGAAGATTAATGAGATGGTATAAGGAATAGCCCTGAGCTCCTGCGATGAAAGACTTAGCAGAAGCACAAAGTCTAATTATAATTTCTTAACAGTTTCAAAGAAGCCTCTGGGAAGGCTGGCTCCTGCTTCTAAATTTAGAGAGGATGCCTGTGTGGGATGGAGGCTTTTCTCTCTACAGGCAGTCCCAGCTGTCTCCTGCTTATGCTGGTCTTGATGGCTCTGCTCTGACCCAGCAGCGCTTGGTCTACCCTCAGATCTCATCAACAATACAAGTAGAACCCTCCACAGGCACAGCCCCATCTTCCACCCTCATAGGAAGGAGCAGGGGTAACCCATTTTGGACCGGCATCAGCTGGGGATCTATTATTTTAGGGAATGTGGGCATAGCCCCTAGTTTAAGGGCAGGAATGTGCTATAGATCAGCAGGAATGTAAGAAGTCTGTCGGGACCTTCCAGGGAAGGTTTTTCCTCCCCGGTAAGAGGGAGGTTCAGAAGAGAACCCATCCTAGCCACGTCCCCGGCTTCCTGCCTTTGAGCGCAGTGCGAGAGTTGCTCCTTGGAGGCGAAGTTGCCATCTCATAACCTGAGAATTGCAACAACGTTGGCTTGACACCATCGAGTCACTTGAGGCAACACAGGAGAGCTCTTGTTTGTGAGAAAAACAAATCTTTGCATAGGCCACTGTGAGTACACTTTTGTATAACCCAGACAGATACTCCTAACTGATATGTGGACACGTCCACCACAGTGTGGGTCAGGTGCAGGCGGCAGTCGGGATCTCTGGCCTGGAAGTACACTACTATAGAGGTTTTGGAACACTGGACTTTATGCAGAAAACCTGTGGCTTTGCTCACTTTCTGCCCTGCTTTTGAATTCCTTCTTGTCACTTCCCCAGCTACTCGCCAATCACTCTTTCCAGCAATAAAATCAGCGCCAGCACCGACTCCCAACAGTGAGGTGAGCCTGGTCTCTCTGTTTCTCATTTCGCAGGTTCCTCATGTCCCTCCATGTCCCTGACTCTCTCCCCTGCCTCTCACCCCCCTCCATGCCTCCTGGGCCAGGCATGCTTCCCTCATGCAAACCCCTCCCTTTCATGTCCTACTTCTTCAGAACCCTAATAGGTGGTGGCTTCATGTGGTGTCTTCACAGGTGGCTCTGGCATTTCCAGTTAGTGGAGACAATGCTAAGCACAACTGTGAAGGAGCTGGCTACATTACTGGCATCCTCCCAGTGACATTTCTTTTCTCTTCTGTCCTCTACTCATACACATTTCAGCCTTCTGGCTGTTTAACAAGATACCATTCTTGATTCTAAAGGACTCAGCTGTCTTCTTTCTCAAAGCCTTTTTCATCCTGGCTCTACAAAAATTGCCCCGATCAACGCTGCAATGGATAAAAATGTCTCAATGAAGATAATTTATCTCCTTTTGGCTATTCGCATTTTCAGAGTTGATCTGTGGGGGAAATGCTGAGAAATATAAGACCCTTTCTGGGACCCAAGGTGGACAGTTGGTTACTCTGCAACATGTGACCAGTCCATTCCTGAAATGAGCACAGAAACATTCATGGTCTAGCTTTTAGCTGACTTTCTTTTGTTTCAGGTTTACTATGAGCATGGAATTCAGCATTACCTGGGCCTTCAAATTTAACAGTTAGTGGTGGAAAGGGCATAAGAAGATGAACTGCTTGTCTCAGAAAGCCACAGAACTTTGAAGCATACGTAGATTTCCTAGCCACCCCTGGGAAGGGTGCCTTCTTCCTGACACCTGTAGAAAGCCAGCAGATACTTTGAGATACTTAAAGGCATGAACAAGCAGCTGAGCTAATTAAAACATGCAAATATTAATGGTGAAAGCGATGTTTCAATGACCATTTGTTTGCCTTTAAGGGATATGATTTCAAATGATAAAGTGGACTGCAGAACCCTGTAGGCATTAAAAAGTTTGGGAGAAGACCTTAAATTGGCTTTTTCTGAATGTGAGACTGAAAACTGTGTGTTGGATGCATTTCAATTCAGAGAATTAATCCTCACAAGATTGAAATGTGCTGGTTCTCAGGTCATTAGGACTCCTTCCCAACCACAATGAGAAATTGGCTTTGCCTTATGCTTGGAAAGAAAGTAAAGTATATATGGAAGCCAACAGATATCATATCTGTGAGACAACTCATTAAGACAAATAACAAATGAATAAACATAAGTTCTGTTGAGGGATGTGGTACATGTACAAAATCATGGATGACATGGCTATTTGCACACCGTGTCTCACTTTTTCAGATTAACTTTTAAGACTTAAGCCTCTTAAGCCTTAGGTTTCTTGGTGTGCCCTCAATGATTGATGAAGTTCTGTTAGTTCAAACACTCCAAGCCTGGCTCTGGTGATTGGCTGTTCCTTTGCTTGCCCTGATGTAATCATGGATGGAAATGGCATTAATAGACCATGAAATAGCTGGCACCCATCTATGGGATGGACTGATTTAGATTGGCTGCCAGAGGAGCCCAGTTTATCATTTGGTAATTGGCCATGAAAGGAGCCAACACCAACAGACTTACTAATTCTGTTGACCTAAATCACTGTTTAGTACGAGATGAGAGGTACAGAAAGAAAAAGAGTAATAGCCACTGTTTGTTCTATAGTTTTCTTAGCAAATATTTTAGAGGCCTCCCTGTGAGCCAGACGTTGTGCTAGTTCTGAGAAGGAGGGAGTAAAAGACAAACAAGACATTGCTTTTGATCTTGATGAGGTTTATTTGGTGAAAGAAGAGGTTAGGCCCATACCTTAGTTTACTAAACTCAGAAAGAGGCCTGGAAATCTTTAAGGTTTAAAGTGCAGGGATGTGCAGGACCAACAGGTCAAGACTTATTGTGTAAAGACTCATTGTAAAAATGCCAAGCAGGCAGAGGAGTGGGAGAAAATGGAGTTAAAAGTCACTGTATTCATTTCCTAGTGCTGCTATAACAAAGTGCCCAAAACTGAGTGGGGAAAAATTCAAGAATTTATTCTTATAGAGTTCTGGAGGTCAGAAGTCCAAAATCAAAGTGTCAGTAGGATTGGTTCCACATTGGGGGTTCGGGGGGAGTATCTGTTCGTGCTTCTCTCCCAGCTTCTGGTGGTTGCCAGTTTCCTTGGTGCTCCTTGACTTGCAGCTGCATGACTCCAAAATTGTCACATGGCCATATTTTCTGTGTGCCTGTCTATCTCTGGGTCCAGTGTCACTTTATGTCTCTAATCTTGGAATTGCATGCTGTTAATTTTGAGGAGAAATGGAAGAAAGTGAATTGAAATGGTCGATGAAATCCATTCTTGCTCATGGAAAAACAACTGGGGAACATACGTTTTTGATGAGGCATCAGTAGTCATCATGTCATTCATATCAGTTGGTTAGTTTCTTTTCTTAAGAGAAGTTAATTTTTGTTGTTGAATTAATCAGGCTAAATTATACTACAGTATTAAGCAACTGAAATCTCATTGGCTATATATATATAATTTTATTGATTTTTACAGAGAGGAAGGGAGAGGGATATAGAGTTAGAAACATTAATCAGCTGCCTCCTGCACACCCCCTACTGGTGATGTGCCCACAACCAAGGTACATGCCCTTGACTGGAATTGAACCTGGGACCTTTTAGTTTGCAGGCGAGACTCTATCCACTGAGCCAAACCGGCTAAGGCTAAAATCTCATTGGCTTTAACGCTACAAAGGTTGGTGTCTCTATTGTATGTTAGTTCTCCTCTCTATCTCAGGCTGCAAACCAGCAGGAAGAGCCTACTTAATAGTCACTCTGAGACCTAAGAGGACAGGGGCTCCATCCTGGCACCAACATTAAAGATCACAGCAACAGGGGGCAGGAGATGTGGCAAATTCTGCATTGGCTGTAAAGGCCCCTGCTCATGTTTTATTGGCTCCAGGCAGTCACATGGCCAAGTCTCACTATAGCAGGGTGGAGAAGAGCAGTCCTACTGTGTACCTGTCCTACTATGCACCTGGGAGGGGGAGAACTGGCACATTGGTGAACAGCCTGAATGTTTACCACATTGATGTGGATTTTTTCAGCTCCAGAGTTGCCGGGGTTCTTGTCCCACCATCAAGAAGGGTTCAGGAAATCTGGAGAAGGCTGTGTATAGATTAAAGAGTCCAGGGACTAATAAAGAGTCTGGAGACGAAATATAATTTTGAAAGGCATTGGGGGTCAGAGGAGCTTAGCTAAAGGAGCTAAGATCTAAGGTCTTAAGTCTAAGGTCTTAGGTTCTCTCGTCGTCGTCGTCCCCAGGACCCCGTGCTTTTTATTGACACAACTTGTCCTGAGGCGAGGCAGAGATATACACTTCAATGGTACAGAGTCCAGAATGGGGGAATTAGCCTATGACTGTTCAGGTGTTTGGCCAGGTGTTTCAATAACATGTAGATTAAGATGCCCTTTAACTGTCTGGCAGCCACAATCAATTTAATGTATCCTATTCAGGTTTGGGGAAATGCCTTTAGCCATTCCCAGATGCAGGTGACTACATGTGTGACTCAACCCTGTTGAGTCCCCAAGTCTCATCAACCTGTCGATGAAACTCTTGAAATTATGACATGCTGGAATTGGTCTCCGGCACAGAGTGACTGCACATGGACCTCACCATTCTTTTCAGTTTGGAGATAGAGTTCTGTCCTGCAGAATGGAACTTTGGCCAAACAGCTGAATACTGTACTATGCTGAGCCAACTCTTAGAACACGGGCATGTGTAATCATGCCATTTGCAAGCAAAGACTTAGAAAGAAAAAGGATATGTGGTCATCCCTTGAACAGTCTTATGATTAGTATTCAATAATTTAGGCTCCCAAGTGTGCTAGTTGATATAGAGAATATAAAAATAATCTATCTACTTTAGCTTGCTTTTTATCTAGTTTATTAATTTGGGCCTTATTGGAAAACTGTGCCAAGGATGGTTAAGCAACACAGCTGACATGACCCTCATTTAGATGGTCGCATTTCCCCTGTATTGGCATTTTTAAGTTTAATGTATATTTGGTTAGAAGGAGCCTATAGAGCAGTGGTTCTCAACCTTCCTAATGCCGCAACCCTTTAATACAGCTCCTCATGTTGTGGTGACCCCCAATTTCATTGTTACAAATTGAACATAATTAAAGCATAGTGATTAATCACAAAAACAATATGTAATTATATATGTGTTTTAGGCGCATGGTCTTAGGCGACCCCTGTGAAAGGGTCGTTCGACCCCCAAAGGGGTCATGACCCACAGTCTGAGAACCGCTGCTATAGAGACTTCTGTGCTGTGAGTTCCTATTTCTGCACCCTCAAGTGTCTTTTTTTTTTTTTCTCTTTGAGATAAAATGGGAGGGTCCCATAATTTCCTTTCCTTCATAGTAGAGTATTTAGTCAGGAGGGAAACAAACCAACCATGGTTGATCACAACCAATTTATATTTTAATGGAACCTTAATATTTATCAGTGAACTTCACAATGAAGAAATCATTGAGAGGAAAAGGGAGAGATAAGCACTAGCCTTCCATTTCAAGAACCCAAAAGAACACCCCCCAACCCAAAACAAAACAAAACAACCTCATCATTTTTCTTTAAAAGAAAGGGATTGCAGGACAGCGATTTCTGCTTGTGCTATTATTATACACCTGTAACAACAGAACAACTTTGAGTAATGAACAGTCAACCTTCACAGTAGGAAACTATACCACGGAGAGGCCCTCAATAATGGTGTACTTAAAAATTAGAAATATGAGCAGGAATTGACCTTCCAACTTGGATATACGATTATTCACTTTACTGCTCATTGTCACAGTGGGTGCTGTCACACAGACTGTGACTAAACACCCTGACGAAGACTTCTCTGCCAAGTCCCATAAATAATCAGGTTGCCCAGTGTGCCTGCGGTGTACATGGCATATGCTTAGATCCATGTGGGAGTCCGGATGTGGTAAGTGGCCTTGAGTTTACAGAGAATTTGAACCGGGTTTGGGGGAAGGGACACACTGTAAATCTGGCAGCATGCCATTGTCCTCCGGAAATAGCCTCTTGATCCTTTGAGAGGAGATGAAGCTAGGCCCCTGATAATGAAGTCCTATCCAATACACCCATTTTTACAAAAATCCTTACATATATAGTGAAATTAGGATTTCTAGAAAGAATGTTAGACTGGAACTTTGAAAGCATGATCACTTACTCTTTCTCAGATGACTCATGTCAGCTGTCCTCACCTGGTTACACTGTCCTCTGTGAAGGCCACCTTCACTCCTCCAGGACGTACATGTAGAAGGGAATATTAACAATTGGTGGTTCAGAATGAGTTCAGAGCTCATTATATGTTCTAATATCCAGAGGAGCCAAGGGCATCAACATCACACATGGCTCCACGTCCTTTTCTGATTTTAGGTCTCTGCTTTGCTTGTTTCAATGTGTGTAAAATAATTTGAGTGAAAGTGCCTAGCATACATGTGTCTGCGTACATTAGGTGCTCAATAGTCAGCTGTTTCCTTCTCCCCTCCCTGCTCTGTAGCTCAGCAGTAGTGATGTCAGCCTGGAGCATGCTGATGAAGCCCTGTGTCCCCTCTTGGGGGTAATTAATATTCATCCTCAGGTAATGCCCCTCATTTGAGAATCTCATCTTGCACCATCATATAATCCAACAGTCGAAGTCCCAAGAAGCCACTGGCAAATATAAAAATGTGAGGTTGATAAAGCTAATCCTCGAGGTAAATGCCAGGTCAGAGAGTTACTGCCCCTCGGTCGGCCAGGGAAGAATAGCAATTAGGATGAGTGAATTTCACAGCATATGGGCCTGGGAGGGAAACACAGAGAATTGCATGGGTTCCTGGGGCAGCAGGGGAATGTCAAGTACAAGAGATAGAGGAAGTCATGCAGCCCGCTCTTTGAAGGTTAATTCTTCCATTTTGCAGTGCAGCATTGCACCCACAGAAAGAGGGAATTCACTGACAAGGCACTTACATTGTACGCTGTCCTTTCGTTGTGGTGCCTGAGGACCAATGGCACTCAGTGCTGTTTTCCGCAGGCACAAACCTTTCTCCATTCTCTGCATTCTCTCTGCACTGCCCACATCAATGGGGTCCTGGGAGTGGATGGGTCTCTGCTCAGCCATCTGGTCACCTGTTTCTCCCTACCCCCTGCCTGGAGCCTGAGAGCTGCTCACAGGCTGCCAAATCAGCTGGAGAGGACTGTTGTTGCCTGCGACCTGCTAGACAACAGGGCATCTTCTGAGGCCTCCACACACTCAAAACGTGAAATAGCTGAGTTGAAATAAAAAAACCCACAATCACAAAAAATGAACACCAAATTAGTTAATTAATTAATACACGAGTGTATGTTATAGATCCAGCCAAATTGATGGGCATACAGGATTCATACTTATTTTTTTTAATGTAAAATATATCTTTGTAAATGTAATATACAAGGCTTGTTCCCAAGGGCTGTCATAGCAAATCACCACCAACTGGGAGGTTTAAAACAACAGAAATGTAGTCTCTCACAGTTCAGGACATCTGAAATCCAGGTGTGGCCAGGGTTCCTTCTGAAGGCTCCGAGGGAGAATTCATTCCATGCCTCTTTCCCAGCTTCCGGCAGTTGCCGGCCACCCTGGTTCTCCTTGGATGATAGATGCATTACTCCAATCTCTGGCTCATTTTCACATAACATTCTCCTCTCTGTGTCTCTGTTTTTGTGTTCAAATTTCCCTTTGCTTATAAAGGCACCAGGCATTGTATTAAGGCCCATTCTAACCAGTATGACCTCATCTCAACTTCAGTACATCTACAAAGACCTTATAGACAAATAAGGTCATATTCACAGGTATTGGGGGTTAGGACTTGAAAATATATTTTTGTCAGACATGGTTTAACTCACAACAAGGCTCAAAGGTGATGTAGTAAAAAAAAAAAAAAAAAAAAAAAAAACCTTTTCAACAAATGGTACAAGAATAATAAATCCATCTGCCAATAAAAGAAAAAGAAGAGAAAAAGAATGTCAATTCATACCTAACAATGTACAAAATTAAACCCAAAATGGATTATAGATCTAAATGTAAAACCTAAGATTATAAAAGTTTTAGAAGAAAACATAGAAGAAAGTCTCTGTGACCTTGAGTTGGCAAAGGTTTCTTAGAAATGACGCAATCTATGAGAGAACAAATTGATGAATTGGACTTCATAAAAAATTTTTAAAAAAGCCTCCCGCCCTTCAAAAGACATTGTTAAGAAAAAGAAAAGATAAGCCATAGTCTGGGAAAAACATCTTTGCAAAGCATATACCTAATAAAGGACTTGTATCTAGAAATAAAAATAAAACTCAAACAACTCAATTAAAACTGGGCAAATACATTTGGATCCACCACCAAATAAGATATATGGGTAACAAATAAGTACATGAAAAGATGCTCAACATGATTAGTCATTAAGATATTACAAACTAAAACCACAGTGAAATATTATAACACTCCTGTGGTAATGACTAAAATGAAAAAAACTGAGAATACCAAGGGTCAGTGAGGAAATAGAATCCTCACACACTGCTAGTGGGAACATACAATGGTAAAAAGACTTCAGAAAACAGTTTAATCATTTAAAAAACAAACGAACATACAATGCCGGGGTCCAACCCCAGCAGGTCCAGGGGTCCCCAAAGGTGTAGACGGAGTCGGCGAAGAAGGAATGACACGGAGACAGCGTTCAGTTGATCAGCAGCCTAGCCAGGATCTCTAGCCAGGATCTCCAGCCAAGTTCTGGTCTGGATCTCCAGGGAAGTTCTGGTTCAGGATCTCCAGCCAAGTTCTGAGTCCATGTTCTCTTGCTAGGTTCTCCAGGTTCTCCAGCCAGGTTCTGTAGCCATGTTCCCTCACTAGGTTCTCCAGCCAGGTTCTGTCCAGGTTCTCCAGCCAGGTTCAGTCACCAGGTTCTAGTCAGGTTCTTTTGCCAATTTCTGTAGTCAGGTTCAGTCCAGGATCTTTTGCCATGTTCTCTCCAGCGAAGTTCTTCTGTCTGTAGGTTCTGTGTAGGTTCTGTCTTCTAAGTTCTGTGTTCTAAGTTCTGTGTTCTAAGTTCTGTGTCTTGCTGTCTTGTTACATCTGTATTTATACCAGTTGATTCAATCCTATCAATCTCTATTACAAAGGTTAGGGCGTTTCTTATCTCCATTCCAGGGAGTAAAGATTATGTAGCTTAAGCATGATTGTTCGTAGTTAAAGTGATTAATTACCCGCCTGGCACTTAGTTGAGGGGTTTTATTCCCTCCCTAACTTCAGGGGAAAATCCCTACCTGGGGAAACAACCTTTCTCAGAGACCTTGGTTAAAACACATAGTGCCAAGAAGGTGAGCAAACATATTAAGAACAGTATGCCATATATGCCAGGTCCTTTGAAACAGCAAGGATGGACCGGCTCCCGGCAAATTCCCCCTTTTTTATTTTTTAAAAGCAGGCATTAAAAAGAAAAAAACCCAAATGCTCTCTTGTATCCATTTTAAGAGTAGGATTGACGCTTTCCGCCATTACCTGAGTCCTGATCTATCACCCCAGGGAGAGCTTGCCAATCCTGCACTTTCCCGGGGTGGAAAGGCTGCAGTGGGGTTAAGGATAAGGCTCCTTGGGCCTACCTTCTCCCATGCCATTACATTTACCTTTCCTTCCTCAGAAAAGCATGGACATACTTCTTATATAAAACGTTCTGTCTGACTGGGAGTAACCTTAATTCCTCTGCTAGCAAGCATATGTGTTAAAAGATCAATACAGAGTCTTTTTTCTTTAGGCTTAGTATGGCACGTCTTCTTAATGTAAAGATCAATACAGAGTCTTCTTTCTTTGGACTCAGTATGGCACATCTTCTCAATCTAAGTTCTGTACTATCCACCTTCTTACCCTACTTATCCTCTATAGGGGGGTCTGCAGTACCCTGGTGGAGTCCTATCCGTCCCGAGTGTGGGGGTTCTCAATGGGGGGGGCTTACCTAGGGGAATCCTGTTCCAGGGGTTCCCAAAGGTGTGGACGGAGTCGGCGAAGACTATCCACCCTCTTCCTACGGTGGAGTCCTATCCATCCCGAGAGTGGGGCTTACCTAGGGGTCCCTGTTCGGGCGCCAGATGCCGGAGTCCAACCCCAGTAGGTCCAGGGATCCCCAAAGGTGTGGATGGAGTCGGCGAAGAAGGAATGACACAGAGACAGCGTTCAGTTGATCAGCAGCCTAGCCAGGATCTCTAGCCAGGATCTCCAGCCAAGTTCTGGTCTGGATCTCCAGCGAAGTTCTGCTGTTTATTGTCTTGTTACATCCGTATTTATCCCA
This sequence comes from Myotis myotis, assembly GCF_014108235.1. Classification (NCBI taxonomy): domain Eukaryota; kingdom Metazoa; phylum Chordata; class Mammalia; order Chiroptera; family Vespertilionidae; genus Myotis; species Myotis myotis. The sequence goes on from NW_023416401.1 coordinate 50,765,731, forward strand.
GTTGATTTTAATCCTGTCAATTTCTATTACAAAGGTTAGGGCGTTTCTTATCTCCATTCCAGGGAGTAAAGATTATGTAGCTTAAGCATGATTGTTTGTAGTGATTAACTACCCGCCTGGCACTTAGTTAAGGAGTTTCATCCCCTCCCTGACTTCAGGGAAAAATTCCTACCTGGGGAAACAACCTTTCTAGGAGAGGCATCCCCTCCCTGACTTCAGGGAAAAATTCCTACCTGGGGAAACAACCTTTCTCGGAGAGGCGACCTTGGTTAAAACACACAGCGCTAAGGGGAGCAAACATATTAAGAACAGATGCTATATACGCCAGGTCCCTTGAAACATATGCTGTGCAGATGTTTCTTTCCTGCAGCGACTGTGTCAAGCAGCAAGGATGGACCGGCTTCCGGCAATACAAAAAAAACCAAATACATATACCGACCATATGATTCCAGCTATCCCATTCCTAAGTATTTACCCAAGAGGAAAGAAAATATATGTCTATATAAGACCATACACAAATGTTACTAGCAGCTTAACTTGTAATAGCCAAAAGCTGCAAAAAACCCAAATGTCCATCAACATATTAATTGCTGTGGACTGAATTGTGTGTCCTCCAAATTCATATGTTGAAGCCCTAATCTTTAATATCTAGAGTAAGAAAATAATTAAAGTTAAATGGGGTCATAGGGGTGGGGGCCCTAATCTGATAGGATTAGTGCCTTTAGAAGAAGAGATAGCAGAGAACTCACTTGTACTCTCCACCATGTGAGGACCCAATGGGAAAAAAGCCATTTGTAAACTGGGAAGAGAGTCCTCAGCAGAATCTGACCCTGCTGGCACCTGATCATGAACTTACAGCTTCCAGAACTGTGAGAAAATAAATTTATGTTGTTCAAAACACTCAGTCTATGGCATTTTGTTATGGCAGCCTGAGCAGACCAATAGGTGAATGAATAAACAAATAGCATTATATCAATACTAGAGGGCCAACACACAACTTTGTGCACCAGTGGGGTCCCTCGGCCTGGCCTGTGGGATCAGGCCAAAACTGGCTCTCTGACATCCCTCAAGGGGTCCTGGATTGCAAGAGGGCACAGGCCAGGCCAAGGGACCCCACTGGTGCATGGTTGGGGGGCCGGGGAGGGACGTGCGTGGTTGGCCAGCTGGCAAGGAACCATGGGAGGGCTCCAGGGCATGTCTGGCCCATTTTGCTCAGTCCCGATCAGCCGGATTCCAGCAACAAGCTAACCTACTGGTTGGAGAATCTATCCCCTGGTGGTCAGTGCATGTCATAGCGACTGGTTGACCGGTCAACTGTCTGCCCCCCAGTGGTCAGTGCATGTCATAGCAAGCGGTTGAGCAGCCTTAGCATATCATTAGCATATTATACTTTGATTGGTTGAATGGCCAACCAGTCAACCAGACACTTAGCATATTAGGCTTTTATTATGTAGGATAATAGAATGCTACTGCTCAATAAAAAGCAATGAACTATTGATGTATGCAATGACATGAGTGAATCTCAAAATAATGCTGAGTGAAAGAAGCCAGATCTTCTCTACCTTCACAAAAAGTACACACTGTTTGACTCCATATATATTAAACTTTAGAAAATGCAAACCAATTTGTAGAAACCACATTAGTAGTTGTTTGGAGTTGGGAATGGATAGGCAGGGATGGGAGGGAAGTATTAAAAAGGAGTACAAGGAAACTTTTGGAGTGAACATATAGTCACTATCTCGATTGTGGTGATGGCTTCATGAGTGTATACATATGTCAAAACATTAAATTGTATACTTTAATATATACAGTTTATTGCATGTTGATTGTACCTCAATAAAAATATTACATGCCTGTTATATGTCAGATATTTTGCTAGTTGTTTTAATGAAATAGTAACTTACTTCTGAAAGTACTGTGTGGTAGGGATAAAACTGAATTTCAGAGAAGAGTAATATATCTATAAAATAAGAACATGTTTTATAAAGAGGAGGAGGAGTGGAAGAGAGAAAGGAAATGGGAAATGGTGAGTAGAACCAAAAGTGATTCCTGGAACAGAGGGAGGAGGCAGGGTAGAAGAAAGCCTTTTATTATATAGGACAATAGATTATGTGGCTGATTATATTTTCCAACATTATTTCTTCTTAACAATATAGCTCTGACATTTTTCCCATCAAGAGGTAGAGTCTGTTTTTCTTCATCTTCATTATAGGAAAGCTGTGATCACTGTGGAAGTAGTGCTATGTGATGTCTGAAGTCATTAAAGGTGATTCAGCTTCTGCCTGGTTTTCTTCTGATGTTCACTCTTGGAACTCAGCCCCCATGATGTGAGGAAGCTCAAGCAGCCATGAAGAGGTTTTATTGACAGCTCCATCTGACCTCTTACTTGTAACCAGTATTGACCAGCCTTTGGGTAAGTCACCTCTAGCCTTTGAGTCACCCCAGCTAAGGTCCTGACTTTATGAAGCAGAGAGGAGGTCATTGATGTATCCTTCATGAATTCCTGACCCACAGAATCTGTGAGCACAAACAGTTGTCCTTTTACAGCACTAAGTTTGAAATGTCTTTTTATGCAGCAATAGTAACAAAACAGGTGATAGGGAGGAAGGAGGAGAAATGGAAATAATAAAAGAAAAGGTAGGATCCAGTCCTTCTGAAAAATTAGAAAAGATTTATGAGTAGTTTTAGTAGATTTTGAGAGTTAATACTCCCAGAGAAGTGGCCTAAGGCTTTCTGGGATGGGCAGTAGCTCTTGTCATCATGGGTACCAGGAAGGTGACCACAGTAGCTAAAGTATTAAAGTGGAAGAAACTCCCTCATCATCAGCCATCTGACAGTCCTTACAAAACCAAGAGTATAGCCAACACATGGGGCAGGATTTGCCAGTTTCCTGACTCAGGAAGAAATGTTTAAGAAAAATTGCTTTGGGTTGTTATAGTTAACTAGAGGCGTGGTGCACGAAATTCATGAGCTTGGGGGGCTCCCTCAGTCAGGCCTGTGCCCTCTTGCAGTCCGGGAGCCTTCAGGGGATGTCTGACTGATGTCTTAGGCCCGCTCCCTGCAGGGAGCAGATCTAAGCTGGCAGTTGAACATCCTTAGCACTGCCGCAAAGGTGGGAGAGGCTCCCGCCACCGCCACTGTGTTTGCCAGCCATGAGCCTAGCTTCTGGCTCAGCTGCACCCCCACCCCCTGTGAAAGTGCACTGACTACCAGGGGGCAACTCCTGTATTGAGTGTCTGCCCCCTGGTGGTCAGTATGCATCATAGCAACTGGTCATTTTGCAGTTCAGTCCATTTGCATATCAGCCTTTTATTATATAGGACTACATATACTATAAATTAAGTGCTCATGGTTTTGGCACAACATAAATCTCCAGAGACAGAAGAAAAAGGATTTCTTGATCTAATTTTGTCCACTTCATATGGCAGAACCTTGATCTTTAGACTCAAGCAGAAGCCTCCCAAATTCAGATATTTATACATAAAAATATCTTGAAAGTTCTTTAACTCTATTATGGAGATGGCAAATAAATTCGAGAATGAGTCCATCTGAAAAAAGAACTACTTCTAAAGTGTATATGTTCATGTAGTTCCAGAACTATAAAGGACATACTGTGAATTCTGATCTCAGGGTCTGGTTCTGGGTCACTGGTGAAGTAGTAACAACCCTTAAGCAATGTGCTTGCACTGATTTGGGTTTGTTTGAATTTTGTTTTCAGGATTTATAGATTTGTTCTTGTGTGAGCCACTCTAATTTGCCTTTGCTAGATGCCATGTTGGGATAGTCTACTTTTTTGATTCAGAAAGTTCGTTGCTAATTTTTATCTTTGCTGTGTTCTTGTTCAGAATACAGTTTTAGGTAGAGTCTTAATTGATTTCTACAGATTCTGCTGTTTCCCTCAAACAGCTATATTATAGGCTAGCTGCTTTGTCTGTTAACAGAGGAATGGCTGAGTAATTTCACAGCTCTCTTGCCTAACTTGAACCTGATCACACACTCTGCATTTTGTCTGGTGGGGATGGTGCTTGCTTTTCAGAGGGACTAGTGTTTGTGGTAAACCATGGCAGTGGAAAGGGAATTTAAAAACTCATTTGGAGGGAAGAGTCTTTTTCAGCTGAATGTGAGCTGAAATGGACCTCCTATTCTGTGTTTCTCTCACACTTCCTATATGACACCATTAAACATCCTCCAGGGGACTGGAAGCTCCAGGAAGTTCTGTTTAATCACTTCATGCCCAGTATCATGGGTACCACACTTGGAAGATGTGGCGCATGATACCCCCTGTGGTTAGGATAACAGCTGTTCCCAGTTTTTAACACATGTAATGCTGGGGCTGGCCAGCAGACCTAAGCAATGGATGAATGGATTATTCCGACACAATGTTTGCTGTGAAAGGGAGGCCCGGCTATAGCAACCAGGCAGCCTGGATAGCCTGCCTCGTTAGCCTTTTATGGTAACAGCAGTTTGAGATAAAGTTTATCTTTAGATACCATCAGTAGGGTGAAAAATCTTGGGAGGACACAGGTGTTTACTAGTACATTGTCCTCTAGGCAAGGGTGTCCAGGGATTAAGCATAAAGATTCCAGTAAACACCCGGGGGTCTGCACATGCACAGACTAGTTTGGAAAGGTCAAGGAATAACTAGGGGTGCCACCTTGGACACTCCCCTAAATCTCCCGTAAGTCGGAATTCGGATAAACAGGGCAGGCGGCCTTCCACACACTTCCCTTTTATCAGAATGTCCTCCTTACAAACTTTCCAACCAAGTCTCATGTGCTCCCCAACGATCCAACACAAAGTGAAATAGTCACAACATTATCCTCAGGGCTAGTGACAGAAAGGGAGAATGTTATAGGGGTTAATTTGCCCACATTCAAATAACTTATTTTTTAGAGCCTAGTTTAGACTCCAGTTCATGGTTTTGCTTTTCTAAGTTTATTTTTACATCACATCTTACCTTTGAAGAGGATGTAAGAGAACTCCCTTTCATGGGAGGGAAGGGTTTGTATGTTAAAGTTGAAGATAAGAATTGGCCTGGCTGTTAGTGAACCACGTAAAAAGCATAAAGCATATCCTTCTGGTTCCCAGACCCACATCAGCCTTCTCACACATTTCAGCCAAACTGTCTTTTGTACTTGTAAAGAGATTCACAACACCACTGGATGGGTGGGGTGGGCCCCAGTGCAAATGGGCTGATAATCTAGTTTTGGGGTGTGTGTGTGTGTGTGTGTGTGTGTGTGTGTGTGTGTGTGAGAGAGAGAGAGAGAGAGAGAGAGAGAGAGAGAGAGAGAGAGAGAGAGGCTATACACCAGAGTTGTCAAAGTGGGGTAAGGCCCAACAAGATATTGTTTAAGAAGTGTTCCTAGTGATTCTAACACACATGAAAACTTGAGAACCACTACTATAACCATGACATGCAGAAAACTATTTTATTCACGATTTGTCCTCAATTGCAAGGAAAATTGTGTAAAATATCTTTTAGTAATAGGATGTCAAAGAAAGAAACACCCTATTATCATGTACCCATAATGCACTTGGTAAGCACTTACTGTATGCAAAGGACCATGTAAGCTATTGTGGGGAAAGGGAAGATGAGTAATATATGGTCCCAGCCTTCTTTGAGCTCATCCAGTGTTGATAAGCTGTGAATATTTGGTATACATTTGTACATATTTGTTTGTGCATATTTGATTTGCCAATAGAACAGAAATATAAGCAGAGTGGCTTGTCTTATTGGTGGTTATGTATAAAACCTACTCACAAAATGAAAAATATGGAACCTGTGGACACAGACAATGGGGTAGTGAGGGCCTGGGGGGAGGTGGGAGCTGACTGGAAGAGGTCAATGGGGGAACTTATGTAATACTTTCATCAATAAGATAAAAAAGAAGAAAAGAAAAATATGGGCGAAATTCACCACTGTATTGTAGATGTTCTCAAACCAGCTTTTGCTCATCTCAGGGATGGGGGAATAGAGTTCATGAAAGGCTTAATAGTTTGAATCATAGCTGTTCATCTGTTCAGTGACTGAGCTAGAATGCACAGCCTCACACTTCTTCCCTGTTGCTTTGCCTTATGAATCAGCCCCAGCCCCAAGAACCTGAGGACAGGACAGGATCACCAAGGCATCTTCTACCTGCTCAGCAATTAAACAAATTAGCGATAGACTCTCCCTTCTATTTAACTTTTATTAAAAGAAGTGCTAAGGTACCGAGATGCAGTACATCATATTTATTACCAAAATTATTAACAAATATACAAAACTTATACATGTAATTTTCTTACATCCATTTATTCTCTGTAATACTGATTTTTGTTCAAGTAGGTTATCTACAGTATGTAAACATCCCTTGGATTGACCTCGCACAGATTAGGAAAGCCCTCTAACCCATGCTTTTATCAGATACTTCTTTTTATTTGGCTTTCATTTGTAGCATCTAATCTTCACATTTGGCACATGGAAGAGACATCTACAGTGCAAAAGAGGCAGGTTTTCCGGTTTCATTCTGAACAATTTTACAGGTGCACAGTGAAAGTGCTGAGAGAACAAGAGCACTCCAACTTGATGGAGTTCGATTGGTTGTAATGCCAACAACTCCTGGTTCAGCCATTAAACTGACGTGCAAGGTCAATGCCTCTTCCTTCTCACGCCCCCCGCCCCCACCCCCCATGCAAGGCTGATCTGCCTTCCCCTGGTCTCAAAAGGGTTAAAAGAAATTCCATCCATCTCAGGACAAGTAGGTTAATTCCACCGGGTAACATTATTTTTTTCAGTGTTCTTTTGTGTGGGTTGTTTTGTGCGGTTTGATGAGTCAGCAAAACTCTTAATTGGAAAATACAATAAAATAAAAAAGAACGTGAGAGTAGAGCTTTCTGTCTGCTTTCAACTGCCACCCTAAGATCAGAGCTTCTTTGTGGGGGAAAAGTGACAAAGGCCTTCGTGAAAGGCAAAGAAAAGCCAAGCTTGCCGCACTTAACCTCGGACTCCAAGCCTTTGAAGACGATGCCCCAAAAGTTAAAAAAGAAAAAAAAAAGATAATTGGAGATTCTGCCCCCTTCTTCTTGTGTTTCCTTGTGTTTCTTTAATCTAACCAAGTAGTAAAGCTGATCCAGAAAGGATTCCGTTCCCCTGCTCACCCCCTTCTCATCCTCCAGCACAGTATTGCTAGCGTGTGTTGGTTGCACCTAGTCCGCGAAGCCTGCGCCTCGAACGCCAGGGTTTTGTCGGGCACGGGCTTCCGTCACCACAGGGAGGCTGGCCCCTCCGACGCTCCGTAGAGCTCGGCCAACTTCCGGAAGCGGGGTCCCCAGTCTGTGAGAAAGTCGAAGTTCTGCTCCGAGTCTGACGTGGCTGACTGCAGGGAGCTCAGCGACCCCGCCACCGAGCCGTCCCCCTCGAACATGTAGGTCTGGAGGGAGTCAAAGGGAGGGGCCCACAGGTCCATGTCGGCCTCGTAGAGCTTGGCCAGCACGTAGCTGTGGACAGTGCTGCTCACGGAGCACGTCTGAGGCACGTGGCGGGAGAGGCTCTCAATCTCGGGCAGCATGTCCTGCCGCGACTTGGGGGCGCCGCCCACCTGCGCCTCCCGCGGGTTCCACAGGGCCGCGATGTCAAACGCCTCGGTGTCCTCCTCGCCGCCGCCCTCGTCATCGTAGCGGACGATGTTCTCGTGGATGTTCTCGTCGTCGTCGATGATGTAGGGCTGTTTCCGGTGCCGCCTCATGGACAGGATCAGCAGCACCAGCACTGCCGGGGAAAGAGACAGGAAGTTAACCCGAGGTGGTGTCTGGATTCGCCGCAGGGAGGTCCAGCTTCTCAGCGGGGAGCCCGGAGACAGCATTGGTAGGTTTTAAACCACGGGGTCCACCTCGCTCTCACCCATTCTGCGTGTTGGATTGAGAGTGCAGGCAAATGAAGCCTTGTTTTCCCCAAGGGGTTCAACTAGAAGCTGCATGTAAAGCCTCTTTGCATCAGCTTGCCGCCTTGATGTTGTGTGTGGGTGCGCATCCCCAGCTATCGCGTATAAAATCCCGTCAACAAAGCACAGCACTGTGGTCTGCCGTGGAGTGTACGCTAAAGATCAGATCGTGTCTTCCACTCTGTAAGGATGGCTGTAAATTGTCTTATTTATTATGTGGAAACCTTATTATGTAAGTGGCACCCTGCTTTCTTACATTAGCAGCTCAATGGGATTCATTATGTAAATATCACATGTGAATGCATTTGCATATAGGCTTATATGCTAAGTGTCAGCCAAAACCTTCACCTTTTTATACTAACTCCAGAAAAGAGAGCACCTGACCACTGTTTTCCAATAAACTCAGTTCCTCAGAAAAGCCTTTCGCTAGTTGGAGAGTTGGTTTTGCCTTTCTGGAGCCAATGAAATTGGTGGAAGGGAGGGAATGAACATGGCATTTTATATAATTCATCGTGTTATCAAAGAAGCACCGCAGTTACATGTGTGGTTGAAGGTTTGGATAAAATTTTATCCCAACAAATATATATATTTTTCCAGGATCTGTTCACTGAGGTTTAAAGGAGAGAGAGATAATCCCATTGAACTGTTTATCTCTGAAAATGTTTTCCAGGAAGTGTGTTGTTTTAGCTGTAGAACTACTGTTGATTATTTTTCTGGTGTGTGTTGTTACAGCTAGTGAACAGGGACAGCTTGACAACACTGCAAACCCCTGTTTATCCAAGGGGGGAAAAGAAGAGTATATGCCCAGTGAGATAATGGATGGACTTAAAAAAAACTAATAATAGTGCTTTTTAAAATTTGTAGAATGTGCTTTTTATAAATTGCAATTAATGATGTTAATACTTAATGTTTTCCCAAAGAGCTTGCGTGACAAAAGTACACACAGGAAACAATTAGATACTCTTGTATATGTGCAAAAATATAGCTCATGACTATAAGTGTGGGATTTCAGAGCGATGGACTAACACAGTGGTTCTCAACCTTCTGGCCCTTTAAATACAGTTCCTCATGTTGTGACCCAACCATAAAATTATTTTCGTTGCTACTTCATAACTGTAATGTTACTACTGTTATGAGTCGTAATGTAAACATCTGATATGCAGGATGGTCTTAGGCGACCCTTGTGAAAGGGTCGCTCGACTGCCAAAGGGGTTGCGACCCACAGGTTGAGAACCGCTGGACTAACAGGACTCCAAGGAAGTGGAGGCTTGAACTGGGCATTGGAGGCTGGGGTGTGACTTGGATGGATGCAGATAGAAGAAACGGGATTCCAAGTGAACATGCTGTTTGTGGGATTCAGTAAATAGTTGCTAAACTTAAATATTTGTTAAGCACTGTGCAACGTAGAATATGATTACTGCTCTTATAAACGTGACTCTAAGGCAGGGGTGGGCAAACTTTTTGACTCGAGGGCCACAATGGGTTCTTAAACTGGACCAGAGGGCCGGAACAAAAGCATGGATGGAGTGTTTGTGTGAACTAATATAAATTCAAAGTAAACAACATTACATAAAAGGGTACGGTCTTTTTTTTTTTTAGTTTTATTCATTTCAAACGGGCCGGATCCAGCCCGCGGGCTGTAGTTTGCCCATGGCTGCTAAGGAGATATAGACACTGATGACTAAGGCAGGTCTATCATAGGGTTTTAAGTGTTGGGAAGAGAATGCAGAGGCAGGGCTAGTTAATTCTTCCTAGGGCCTCAGAAAAACCTTCACACAGGTGACACTGGGATGGTATTTTAGAAAACACAGCTCAAGTGCCCATTAGTAGATGAGTGAATAAAAAAGCTGTGGTACATTTACACCATGGAACACTATGTAACAGTAAAAAAGAAGGCTCTCTTACCCTTTGAGACAGCATGGAGGGACCTGGAGAGTAGTACACTAAGCAAAATAAGCCAGTCAAAGAAAGACAAATATCACATGATCGCACTCATATGGAATCTAATGAATAAAATCAACTGATGAACAAAATAGATCCAGAGACAGAGAAGCATGGAACAGACTGTTGAATCTCAGAGGGAAGGTAGGGGTGGATGGGTGGGTGGGAAGAGATCAACCAAAGAACTTGTATGCATATATGCATAACCCATGGTCCCAGACAAATTGTGTGCTGAAGGCTTGGGACAGGGGGCCGGGGTGGGCTAGAAGGGGTCAATGGGGGAAAAAAGGGACATTTGTAATACTTTCAACAATAAAGATTAAAAAATAATAATAAAGAAATAAATAAGAGAAAGTGATAATAATAATAAAAAAGAAATCACTAGGAAGGAAAATTAGAAAAGTCTTTGAGTATCTGCTGAAAGAATTCTGATGGTGATGAAGAATTAGGTAGTTCATGGAACTGGTTCATATCTTGAAAATTAAAGATTCCTACATACTTATTTTTTAAGTAATCTGGTTTAAACAACAAGTATTACAAAATCACATTTTGGTGAAAATGGTTCTATTTAGATGAAAGGCTTCCCTAACAGAAGATAATCAGTTCTAGGGAAGTTTATTCTTTGGGTTCTATATAGGCAAAGCACATAGGGCCTATGAGAGTTTTCTAGGAACTAGATACATACTTGAGATGTGAAATAAAAAATCTTGCAAAATTAAAATTATTTTGTTTATTTAATTGTCCACAAAATGCAGTATTTGTTTTGCCAAATCAACTGTAATTTAATCTTACTCATTTTTATGAATTAGTAGTGTCCCAGTGCACAGATTCGTGCACATTGGAAGGAAATTAATTAGAAGGAATATTTTAATATCACTATTCTCCCTTTCTCTGTAATAGAAGTGTCAACCAAATTCATAATCGACAATGACAGATAGAAACACATGTGTGTGATTGATGCCAGCGAGAGCTTTATATATATAGATAAACATGCTTAATTTCTGATTTAGCTAAACTTTTTCCAGCCCAGTGAAGCACCCCAACTTCTCTTTCAGGTAATTTTCAGCAACAAGCAGCAAATACCAACACAAAGCAGATTATTATTATAGATCATGCAGGGAGAACAAAGGGTAAAATATTTAACTGCAGCAGTGTTTGACTATATTCTGCGCAGTGAGAAAACCTGAAGTCATTTTCAAGGTCCACCATTTCTTCTTTTCAGTTGGGTCAAGTTTCTAAACTTTCTAAATCTCCATTTACCGGCTCATGAAAAGAAAATAGGCTTCTACCAAGTCTCCTATCTACCTACTCCAGGACTTCTGTGAGGATCAAATGAGGTGAGGCATGTGAAAACGCTTCACAAACATTTGGTTAAAGTGTAAAATGTTTGCACCTGGCTATAAAGCAAGTCATGTTCCTGGGCTGAAGAAACTCTAAGGAGGCTAGTTGCTGGGGAGAGGAAGCTGGGTGTTGACATCATTGCCCTGTGCCCACAGCAACCGTTTCTGGGCTGGGCTGAACTGTGGGCCACATTTTGTGCCATGGGGTTTTGGCCAGCATTGGCTGTGATTTGGTGGGGTATTGCTCCGGGGTGGTGGTGGGGCCTGTGTCCCACTTGGAGGAAGCCGAGTGTTGCTTTGTTGGCGCCAAGTCCATGGTGCTGTTTCTTTGTAAATGAAACAGTCGGACAGACACTTAGCTTTTATTTATATATATATATATATATATATATTTTTAATGTAGATATTTAATGAGAGATGTGCATTCATAGCAATAAGAGTGCCTAAAACTATGAGGATTTTATGACAGCTCTGCTCAGTTTAGCACCGGACAGTACATTTATTCTGTATAATTCAAAGACAAGACATAATGGATTTGGGAGGCACAATAAATTGTGCCTCGCACACCACTTTTAATTTGAGAGCCTCTCCACATCAGCCTCTTCAAATCAGTTTTTCTTTAATGATGGCACCTCTATCTTTGTGGGCCAGTGTGAACTTAAAATGTAGACATTTTCCAAAGATAGAACTAAGGACAGCCTGGAAATTTCTCCTGAGCCAGTTTCATGAAAGGCCTCTTGTAGGTATGTTGTTATGCACTCAAGGACTCCCAATGCCACCTTATGGACACTTGGGGAATTGAAGGAAAGCTTTATTTGTCAATACCAACAAGTACAGTTCTGAGGGCTCCAAGGACTTAAAAAGGTTACTTATTTATAGACTTCTCACTTCATGTAATACTGAACTGAAACAAAATTAAACCACATGTTGTATTTTAAAATGCTTTTTTTTTTTTTTTTGAGAAGCATATTCCACAGACCTACCTAAAATTCAATCAAAAGTGTGAATATTTTGCTGTTAGGCCCTTCTTTCTTTGGTCTGACTGAGTCTCTTGGTGTCAGGGTAAACCTGGGTTCAAGGGGGTATGTGGGTATCTGCATATCTAGTCTAATTTAAATCCCCAGGGCTTTATTGAAGTTTCTCTCACAGAATGCTAGGAATTCTTTCATAGTGGGTAATATTACTATCTAATAAGTCTGCTTTTCTTTAAGCAAAATATGTATGCTATGAACTCAATCAGAAGAGTTGGGGTATATGTGTAGATATTTTCTTGGTTTCAATAATTGGTTTGGGTGTTTCATTTCCTATGTTTGAGTGTGGAGTTAAAAAACAATTAATGAATAGCCTTATGTACAGGGGAGCTGGCTATTGCCTTGCAGTATGCCTTGAGATGAGTAAGAAAGGATCCCGTACCCCAACAGTGCTCACCCACTGGCCTGTCAACACATCTTTTTATTTCACCAGCAGTCACTGCTCCTTATTAGATGACCTCAGTGCCTAGGAAGCTTATTTTCCCAGATATCCATGTGCTTTCACTCTTATTTTTTTTCAGATCTCTGTTCAAAGGTCTCCTTAATGGTAGGCCTTCTCTCATCATCCCGTCTCCTATTCCCTCAGGATACCCTGTCCCTCTACCCTTCTCTGTAACACTTACCATCTCCAGAATCTGAGATGAACATCTAGGAGAAGATGCACAGTGTAGGTCCTGCCTGAGTTTCAATCCTGGCTCTGTGATAGTTGGCCTTGGGCCTATCACTACCAATTTATGATTTAGCTAGTACTTATACAAAATGAAAGGGTTAGAAGAGGTGATCATCATATCCTGCCCAAAATAGTCATTTTGGTTCTGTGATGTCAGAATGAACTGCTTTGTTCTGAAGTAAACTCTGTGAAGGCTGGGACATATCTGTCTTATTAATTCCAGCACTTAGAATAGTGCCCTGGCCTATAGTAGACGCTTAGTAAATAAGTCCCTGGCCCCTAGGAAAGGGCTGTCTTCAATTTCTTTACTTTTTCTCAGCCTTACTCTGCCACCTTTTCAGTAAGCATGGTCCGGAAAACCAGTTCTGAATAGCTGTGCTAGGACAATAACTGAGTGATATCTAAGTGAGCATTTGCAGGACCCACAGAATGGAAGGGAGCCACTTACTCACCTAAGAGGACAAAGATGCAGCCCAGAATGGCGATGAGGGCACCCCGGCTCAGAGTGACTGGGAGCAGGTAGGCCTCGGGGCTGCAGGACAGGACATGGCCATTGTCATCACAGCTGCACACCTGGATAGTCAGTGTGCCCGTGCTGCTGAGCATAGGCTGCCCGTTGTCCGATATCAGGATCGGCAGGTAAAAGATGCTCTGTTCCTGCTGCCGGAAGCCAGATTTCCTGGTTAGGATTCGGGCAGTGTTATCTGAGGAAGACAGGGATTCCAGGATTAGAAGAGAGGGAAATGAGGGAAGAAGAAAGGGGAAGAACCAAGAAGTGGATTAGTCTCTTGGATTGAGGAAAGTGAAGGGAAGGAACAGGTGTGGGAAGGAAAGGTTGGTCACATTCCCTGCAGGCTGTCTGCTATAGCTTTATCTGGATCAGCATTGGGATGCAGAAACCAAGATTTTTGCTTGTTTCTAGGCAAAACCCCAAGGCCTAGGAGAGAAAAAACCCTTTTTGAGATTATGTCTTACCCTTTGTGACATAAAATGCCCAGGGTGAACTGTCAGGCTTCAGATCTAACTGAAATGTCCTTGGGAAAGCTTGACAGAAATGAACAATCACTAGTGACTCCTGCTCCTCACCACCTCTCCAAGGCCTGGTGCTGCTTTGAGCCGCCAGGAAAAGAATGCTGAGGAGCCTACATGGCTGGGGGCAGATTGATTATTTTTGCTACTTTGGCTGGAATTTATGTCTTTTGCTGTTTTCTTTTATGCCTCTGAAATGCAGTCACCAACTTCTCCTGTGCTTTTTGAAGAACCTGTTCATTTAGAAAAGCTTTTTTTGAGATCCCCTAATCATATGATACACACTGTTATTTCCCCCTACTTGGTGGTCTAAGTTTAAATAGTTAATGTGATCATTCCTGATCAAGCAATACTAGGTTTTCTCCCTCCAGTTTTAAAAGGGATTAGCAGAATTACTTGTGTTTCCACAAAGCTGGTGTGTGTGTGTGTGTGTGTGTGTGTGTGTTTATTATATTTGCCTAATGTGATGTGTATTGGGTTGTGATCTTTTGTCTTTTTAAATCTGTGTTTTCAAGTTTCCCCGAGTGGGTTTGAATTGTAAATCAGATATATTTTTGCAAAGCTCAGATAATTTTCAGTAGAGGAAATGATTGAGTGATGGGTATGACATAACAAGCAATGATTCTCAAAGCTAATATCAACATGGTAGGTCCTCTAGATGTGTTTCATACTTACAGGAAAGAGTCAAGAACTTCACAAAAAATTCTGAGAGTCTACCCAAAGTAAACATTATTAATATCAATACCAATATTTTTGGTTCTTCTTCCCTTCTTGGACATAATAAAAGGTTATAGTTTTCTATCCTTTTGAATTTGAGTATATTTAGATGATGAAAAAAATGAGTAAAAAGTCATTCATGTCCCTTCCAGGCAGAAACGTGTAACAGCTGGTATGTGTTTCTCTGTGCTTTGCCTTGCTGTGGCCTTATGAAATAATGTTTGAGATGGAGATCCAGGCAGCCTGGGACACTGAGCTGCCCATGGACAGTCATTCTTGGTCATTGAGACCCTTAGTCATCTCCATGTGAGCAAGAAATTAACTCTAGTTATGTTAAGTCATAGAAATTTTGGTGTCATTTGTTCCTACAGCATAACCTAGCCTATACTGACTAATATGTTCCCTCTTGATAGACTTTTCCACTTTTTCCTCCCCTTGCTTTTTCAAGTAGCAGCTATTGTTCATGGAGTGCTTATGTGTCAGGTAGTTTGACTTTACATGAAGCATCTCATTTAATCTTCACAAGTTGGTGATAATTTCACCCTTTTACAGTGAAAGAGTTAAGGCTTAGAGATAATTTGATCAATGTCACTAACTTAGTAGCAGAGGTGAAATTTGAACTCTGTTCTCTCTTATTCCAAATTTACAACCCTTCAGTTGTGCCGTGTAAAAGCTTATTTAGTTCAGTGACATTAGCTGAAAATCCTTCAGTTAATTGAAATCTCTTCCTGTGTTGGTACAGGCCTTTCCTCTTATTTCCAGGTAAAGATAGCAACTGATTGCCAATCTGAGGATTATATTCTTATTTCCACATATCACATAACCCATCCCCTTTTCTGTTTTTCTGATTTAATTGTTAAATACTGTTAAATTGTTTCACAGCTTTAATTTTTATTTTTCAGTTTAATTGAGTCTGGGTCATAAGAAAGCCTGACCAGAGCTGAATTTTTTTAAAGTGTTATAGCATACTTACTAGACATCATGTGTTTATTGATCTCAGAATAAGTTAAGATTTAAAAAAATCAGATCATCACATTGTTGAGTCTAGTCCTGGAAGGGGTCTGGGATATAACAGCCACTTGTAGAATTTTTGTTGAATATGATAACTAGGGCTTTAGTAACCCATTTGGGAAAAGTATTTGTTTCCAAGATGACACAAATCTTTGTGTGTATGTGTGGCTAAAACAGGTCCCAGCTTTCAGTCCCAATCTTAATATTTTGGGACATTTGGTTTCTTTCCTTATATACCAAATGAGATAGTGAGAATCACGATTAGGAACTTCCTTCAAACCTTGCAGGATTATTATGAATATCAAATAAAGCAGAGTATGGGAAATGCATTTGAGATGGCAAAGTGCTATATACACACAATACTTTCCATAATGCTTTGGGAATTAAAAAAAGGAAGGCTTTATTTGAGATAGTGTTCTATCTCAAAAAAGGCATATCTTGTTTTGGGCAGGGGTGTTGGGGGCTTACCAATAGCTCTACCATGTCAGATGTTGGTCAGTTTTTTAATGAGCCTCAGTAAAGGATACTCGGGTAAATTGTCATGAGGATATTAAAAGTTTATTCTTTCTATTGAAGATGTGCTTTCACTTTGGAAAACCTTTCAAGAGATGAGTAATTTCTTTTTATAGTCATCGTGTTCTGGTGGGCTATCTTTTTAAGGTATTGGCTCCATTAATTGGTATTTAAAAAATATGCAGCATTTTGCTGCACATTGTGTCTATATTGATTCTGACAAATACCAGAGTGAAAGAACAGAGTAACACAGTGGAAAATTTGAAGAAACAGTATAATGTGTTATTCCTTCCCTAGAGTTTCCACTGTGAAACCAATCCTGAAGGAGCTGAACCACTTTCCGCAGGAAGGGTTTCCCTATAAATCACATAAATGAATAGTTCAAAATTTGACCCAGTGAAAATATCAGGATATTTAATTGTACTAGCTCTGTTGTTACAATTTATATGATCTTTCCTTGTAGAATTAGCATAGTGATTTTATGAGAACATGTAGAAGGTTAAAGGGATGACTTGGAAGGATGCTTTCCATTAGAAGAATACAGGTTTGATGTTCTCAACTTTAATAACAGAATATCACATGGGGTGGAATTAATACTTTAAGTCTCAAATAATTGATGTTTGAGAATAAGACCAGGCATGCCTAATCATTTGTTACCTTTGTTTAGATTGTTGTAAAGTGCCAATTTATATTTTAGGATTGGAATGAAAATGAGGTGACTGCAGACCTCCCTTCTCAAGGTCAGACAACTAGTTGGTAGCAGAGTTAGTAACAGAAGGGGTTCACTTGGCAGATTTAAATTATGTTTTCATTTTCTCTGCCTTTCTTTGAAAATTATCTGGCTAAAGAACAGAAGTCCCTCATTTTCTCATCTGTGCCCAGTGCAGAGTGTGCTGGGACTCTAAACCCCTTAGCTCATCTGATGCTTATTGTAGAAGAATGTCTGGAATTCTATTCCCACAAAGCTGTAGTGAGGAGTGTTTTCTGGAAAAGGGAAGCCTTGGCTGTGTCTCCCTAAAGTAATAAAGTTGTTTTAATGCCAGAACTACTCTGTGACCTCATGTTTGCCCTTTGCTATCTCTGTTACTTAGCCTTTGCCTCCCTTTTATACTGGGAGCTTTTTACTGTTTCTCCCTTTGATCCTTGCTTAGAAATGTTCCCTCAGGTTTTTCTCTTTATCTTATTCAGTTTCTATCATCTTTTTCAGATTCTCCCCATAGTCATAGGACATATAAACACAGCTGTTATATGTGGGGATGAAGGAAGGCTGTGTGTCTTGCACAGTGTCTGGGCTGAGCCAGCACTCAAGTGTTTGTAAACTGACTGAATGAAAGTTTCAGATTCTTTGTCTTTTATGTTCTGAAAACAAAACAAAAAAACCTTGAAAGACACTACACTTTAGCATTACTATCTTCCCTGATATTAAAGAGCAGGGAGATTTGACACTGTTTTTATGGTAACCCAAGTGTCCAGCCCAAGCTGTAGAAAGCATTGGTAGCCATCTATCCACCTAATTACCTTGGTTGTCCCTTACGGTGAAGTTGGGGTTGTTAGCAGCCTCAGGAGCCAAGCTGTAGTAGAAGTGCTGACCAGTGTGTGGGTCATCATGGTCCACTGCACTCACTGTCTGGATCAGCTGAGAGAGGGACATGAACTCAGGTGAGTTGGAGCCAAAGAAAAAGCTTCAGTGCCCAGTGATATCTCAAACCCTGAAATCCAACAGCAGATTATTTTACCTAATGAGAAGGATATTCTAAAACTTACCTGGAAAATCTTCAAAACTCAGGATTTATTGTTGGGCCTGAGTACATTACCATCTCAGGGTAAATGTTACCTCAGTACCTCAGCTGTTAGACATCGACATAACATATTCTCATACCAAGGCCAGCCATTTTTAGGCAGTCTAAATAGAAGATGTTGAGTAAATGAACTCTGGAATGCTACAAGGTTCTACTTGTCTCCCAGTTTTTCATCCTCTCACCCCACTGACTTAACCCCATTTTGGGGTTAATATTTCAGGGTCAAGTTATCTTTGAGAGATTCTTATTTAAAAGTGACCAATACCTAGAAGGGAAGTAAACATAAACATAAACATTGGCTATGTCAGATTAATGTGTCATAGGGCAGTCACTCTTTGGTGGTAGGAAGGGGAGCTGACAAGGTTTAGACCTCCAGTGTGGGATATATATACATAGAATAGATTAGACTCAGAAGCAAATCTTGGGGCTGAGAAGAGGAAGAGGTGGAGTGGCTTCCTTTGGAGTTCTTTGGTCAAAACTTTGTCTTTTCACAATGCTTTTCAAAGTAGTAACTTGCCTTATGAAGACCATGATGAAAAAGCTACTAAGAAAGCAGTGTGAAATGCAGTTGAACCATTGGCGGGCTGACTTGGGGGGATATAGGAAGGGTGTTGAATGGGTGGTCTCCTTCCTATGTGTTTGCTTCTCTATCAACCAATAGTAAAGACTCCTCCCACCCTACATGGGCCTGATCCTGTAGACATGATGTTCCTGCTGTTAAAAGCCAGCAGTGTTTCTGCCAGGGTAGAAACCAGAACAGCAAAGGTCAGCCAGGGCCAGGCGGGCTTGCTTAGTCTTCATTTCTTCAGCTCTAAGTTAAGGGAGCAAATGCTACCCTCATAGTAGGCTGAAGTTTAAATAACAGGGAAGCTCCAGCAAGGGGACTTTTTGTGGACAGTGTGCTGCTCAGATTTCCTTTCAGTGAAGGACTTGGTGCCCCAGCCTTCACCTGTCTGTCTCTTTGGGGACTCTCTCAGTTCCTGAGAGCCACCTATCCCTGATCACCACAATCTTCTAGGGCAGTAGTCGGCAAAACGCGGCTCGTGAGCCACATGTGGCTCTTTGGCCCCTTGAGTGTGGCTCTTCCACAAAATACCGACTTTTGCGCATGGGCCACGAAGTTTCAATCACACTGTACGTGCGCGCCCCCACGTGATATTTTGTGGAAGAGCCACACTGAAGGGGCCAAAGAGCCGCATGTAGCTCGCGAGCTGCGGTTTGCCGACCATGGTTAGGGGAATCCACATCCAGTGACTGATGCAATAGTAGAAAGGCCTGACCAACCCATCTCAACTCGGGAAAACTCTAGAGCTAAAGCAACATGACGTCATTCAAGGCTGTCAGTGGGTCTGCATTGCAACTGGACCTCTCCTTTTGCCAAGTCCTGCCAAAGACCTTCCCTTCCACAGGCTTTGGCTCAGGGGTATTCCTTAAAAGCATTTTATACTAAAACACAGTCTCAGTATATGCCTCCTGGTGAATCCAACTGGTAACTGGCCTCCGTTGAATCTAAAAATTGGGGGAATGTTGCTGCAATAAAGGAGAGGGGTCAGGAGAGTACTAAAGATAAACTTGCCCCACAGTCTAGCCTGGTATCAGTGCTGCTCACATACACAGGTCACCCTATTGCCCCATCCCTGCCCAGACAAATCCTGTACATTCCATCTTGTCTATAGTGCCAAACATATAAAGACATATAACATTTGTCGATGCATGTTATAAATAGGTGATTATGTATAACTTTGTAAATGTAGTTGGAAAGTCATTTCAGAACATCTGATCTGTGAAGTCGTGAATATATATATATTGATGAGATGGGGGCCTGAGGCATAGGACTGGTGATTACAGGGCTTTAAAGAGTAAGTGAGCAAAGACACTGCCTCACTGAGTGTGAGGAGCATCATGGCCTGCTCTCCTGCTCTCTACTCTCCATGCAGTATTCTGCTCAGCAGGTTTCATTCTGCCCTCAGCCCTCACCAAGTATGTCATCTGATTTCTTCATGGGCTTCCGTCATGGCTGCTCACTAAGAGGAAAGCACATGTCCCAACTTGGCAGATGCAGACCTGATGACAGTGTCCAAGTCTAACTCAAGGAGGCTGATTCTTTATAAACCAGACATACCTCCTGGCCTGTGTGCTTTCAAAATTCTTCAAAATATATCCCAGAGCCAAAATCAAAGGGTAGGATTTTCATTATTTTGGGCTAAAGATGACAGATACGACAGATTTGTGGCTCATCACCTGAATTTTAAGTCACAGATAAACTGTGCTTCAAAGGACTTTATAATAGACCATTAAAAGCTATGTTTAGAGTTGTAGAAAGGGATATGTGTTTGTGTGCTAAAATGAGAGAGGTGGTTAAAGTGCTATTAACCTGTCAGAATGCAACTTCTATTCTGAAGCCCTTTAGGAAAGGAATGTTTCATTTTTGGAAGGAGAGGGGTTTAATTTACTATGCTACTTATCATTGTCTTTTATTATAGGCTAGAGGCCTGGTGCACAAAAATTTGTGCACTCGGGGGCGGGGGGGGGGGGGTCTCTCAGCCCGGCCTGTGCCCTCTTGCAGTCTGGGACCTCTCAAGGGATGTCCACCTGCTGGCTTAGGCGCGCTCCCCGGGGGATCGGGCCTAAGCGGGCAGTCAGACATCCCCCTGGCAGCCCAGGAGCCCTTGGGGGATGTCCACTTGCTAGCGGGGAGCAGGCCTAAGCTGCATTCGGACATCCTTAGCGCTGCTGAGGAGGTGGGAGAGGCTCCCGCCATCACCGCTGTGCTGGCAGCCATCAGCCTGGCTTGTGGCTGAGCAGAGCTCCCCCTGTGGGAGTGCACTGATCACCAGGGGGCAGCTCCTGCATTGAGCATCTGCCCCCTGGTGGTCAGTGTGTGTCATAGTGACCAGTCATTCCCAGTAGTTCTGCTGTTAGGGTCAATTTGTATGTTACCCTATTATTATATAGGATTAAGAATTAGCCTCTTGAGCCCTAGCTGATTTGGCTCAGTGGATAGAGCATCGGCCTGTGGACTAAAAGGTCCCAGGTTCGATTCTGGCCAAGGGCACATGCCCAGGTTGCGGGCTCAATCCCCAGTAGGGGGTGTGCAGGAGGTAGCCCATCAATGATTCTCTCTCATCATTGATGTTTCTATCTGGCTCTCCCTCTCTTGTCCTCTCTGAAATCAATAAATTAAAAAAAAAAAAAGAATTAGCCTCTTGTCATATTGTAACTTAAAGTATTATACATTTGTCATATTATAGTATAATCTTACCATATAAGATTTTGTACATTATGTTTTTATAATAAATTATAAAACAAAACTTATTAACATAAAGACCCAGACCCCCTCACTCAAAACCCATCTGCACATAGTAACTATTGTTATTTTTGTATCTTTTTTTTAAAAATATATTTTATTGATTTTTTACACTAAGGAAGGGAGAGAGATAGAGAGTCAGAAACATCGATGAGAGAGAAACATCGATCAGCTGCCTCCCGCACATCTCCCACTGGGGATGTGCCCGCAACCCAGGTACATGCCCTTGACTGGAATCGAACCTGGGACCCTTCAGTCTGCAGGCCGACGCTCTATCCACTGAGCCAAACCGGTTTTGGCTATTTTTGTATCTTGTCTCTCAATCTTTATTCATAACAGACATAGTTTTACATAACTTCAAGGATGTATATGTAGTCTTTATACCTCCTTTCTTATAGTAATAATGATCATTTGTTATGCTATAAAGTCTTCATTGTAACTTTTATTAGTCCCATAATATTTCTGGTCTTTTTAGACCAGAAATTCAATAGGTGTGGAAGTAGAATTATCCTAGACTTGTTGAAAAAAATTTCAGAAGTGCTATAGACCATGGACACAGAATCAGTGGATGAAATAATTTAGATCAAATTAACTATAGGACACATTTCCCCCCCTGGGGTATGGAAATCACTTTTTGCTCTTAGTAGAATGGTAGAGATGTGAGTCAGTCTTTGGTGAAGTTAGGAAGCTAATATAAACTTGGGTTGTACAGATATAGCATCTCTCTGCCACAGGATGCTGGAGGTGATGATGCAGGAAAATGAGAGAAGTGAAAACAAAAACTGCATTATAGTTGAAAGTCCTGAATTGCCAAAGTATGAATTCATCTTATAGACGCGCATGTCACAAACTTTCATTCTGAAACTATCCTGACCCGTTTGCACCCCACCATCAGAATCCATAGGGCCACAGAATGTCCTCCACAGGGAAATAGGACTGTTAGGGAATCTGTCGGGTCATAGGTAGAGGAGGAAAGCATGTTACAAAGCAGGAGCAGAAGGGGGAGATGGCCTATGATCTGAGGTATGGAGGGATGGGTTCAGGTGGGCGACTCCCCTACACATAAATTAATACATGACCACTCTAAGCAGAGTTTCAGATGTTTCTCAGCTACACCACTTGGAGTTTGATCAACAAAATATTAATGTAGGTTTAAAAGCAGGTTTAAAAATACACAATTTTCCCCTAAAGTTATTTCAAATAAGTAGAAATTTGCCCATTCGGATTAATTTTATCTCAAAATTTACCCGACATGAACATTGCTAACAAAATGAGTGTTTTAATTGAGGGAGGAGAGGGAATAGATAATTCTAGGTCACAAAGCATTCTGAAAATCTGGCAGGCAACTCCAAAACAAAGGTACCTGTTGCTAGAAGTTAAATGGGGTGGGAGGATATAAAAAATACGATTTTCCTACTGTAAACATTTTTAGGGATTAGTGCTAACCCGTGGAAAAGAGAAGACTCTTCTTTCTTCTGATCTTCATCGTCTCTCACTTCCAGGACCCAGAGCTCATGTTATTACAGTTGGTCTATACACTTCAGTTACAGCGTGGGTAGATAGCTTAACACAGGCTAGCCCATGAATCAAACCATCATCAAAGCAGTCTTTAGATCATAAAATGTAATGGAGACTCTAAATACAGTTGTCTTAACAAATCAAGTGTTGCAGCATGATATATAGAAGTTGGGGGATCTGGAGTCTAAACTTGACGGCCGGTTTGGTTATCTGTAAGTCATTTCTACATTGGGGAGTGAACCAAGGTGCCTCACAGGCTGCCTTACCTGCCCCGATTTGGCATTCTCACAGACAAAGGCTTCGTAGAATCTGGGGAACTCTGGAGCATTGTCGTTCACATCTAAGACTTTGATTGTGACGGAAACACTTCCAACCTGGGAGGGATTGTCTAAAGAAAACACAAAGAAAACCAAAGGTAAATGTTAGTAGTGCAAGAAAGCGCTTGTTGCCAGTTAGGTATTTCCCTTCAGCCTGGTTTTTAAAGGAATGGATAAAGTACGTGGAAATGGTAGCACAAGCAGAGATTGAATGTGTTACCCAGTAAGAGTGTGGCTAGAACACAAGCATGGACAGAGAGAATGTATGTTTGAGAGAGTGTGTGGTATCAGTATGAGGGGAAGGGCCAGACTAGAGGGGAAGCAGGTACCACAAAATGAGTCTTTAAAGGGTTTTGAACCTCTTACTTGGCTCAGATATCAGGTTATGGAATTAAAGGAGGTCTGTTCTGTGTCTTGTCTTGGAAGTAGCCCATTTCTAATTGGAGGTATACTACGTGGCTTGGCTTTATTCCTGTGAAATTATCTATTTTTTGAATTATATTTCAGAAGATTTCAAGTTATTCACAGGAATACAGATAACACTACATGTTTATTTCTGCTTAGAGTCTAGGGGGATATTACAGAATCAAATACACCCCAAATCCATATCTTTGGCTGGGGCAGAAGTTACTCATTGTCATTCATGGGAAATGTCTTTTTGGTCTGTCTTTTGCTTGGCATTGCCACACAACGACAATTTCATGGCCCCAGTAGTTCCCCTCTTGTCTTTTTTTGTTTTGTTCACCACGCCAAGAAGACAAAATAGAAATTACAAGACACACAAATTATTCTTAGTAAATAACTTTATTAAATCTCAGAATGCCTTATTTTTCTGGTTCATTTTTTCTTTCTTAAAAATACTTATGCTTTACTGTGTTCCCCCCCTAAATATTTCTATTGCTTGACCAAAACTGTGGACATATTTAAAATTTTTAACTTAAACTGTACAACTTTTTTTTTATAATGAAAATTCCAGAGAAACACAAGGATAAATATGAACAACAGTCCTTATCAGACATATTCATTATTATGATACATGTAAAATTGCATATGTGTCCAAAAATGTGGACACAACACACACACATACATACAGTAGTCAAATGATATAAAAAAGTTGGGTTTAGAACTTTAGTATTTTAGGTTAAGATTATCTTGTGTCATTGAAATATGCTTTGAGCCCAGGTATTATATCTACATGATAGTTTCATTTACTTCTATTTTTCTGAGGATATGTTTTCATTGACTTTAGAGAGGAAGGGGGAAAGAGAGCGAAACAGAAAGAGAAACATTGATTGTCTCCTGTACGTGCTGTAACCAAGGATTGAACCCACAACTGAATATGTGCCCTGACCTGGGATTGAAACCGAAACCTTTGGTATACAGGACGATGCTCCAAATGACTTAGTGACTGAGCCACCTGGCCAGGGATAATTTCATTTTACTGTATGGTTGTACCATAATTTATTTAGTCAAACTATTATTAGATATTAAGATAATCCTAATTTTAAATAATAATGTAGTAGACATTTCAATGTATAAATCTTTGTCGATATATATGATTATTCTCTTAAGATAATTATTAGAAGTAGAATTCTTGAGAAAAAGAGTACCAATTGCCTACCAGCATAGCTCAGTGATTGAGCTTCGACCTATGAACCAGGAGGTCAGGGTTTGATTCCCGGTCAGGGAACATGCCCAGGTTGCAGGCTCGATCCCCAGTAAGGCGGCATGCAGGAGGCAGCCAATCAATGATTCTCTCTCATTATTGATGTCTCTACCTCGCTCTCCTTTTTCCTTCCTCTCTAAAATCAATAAAAATATACTAAAAAAAAAGTTCAAATATTTTAGAGAATCTTAATTCAAAAGATGAATTGCCAGACTTCCTTCCTGAATGGTTGTACGTGCTTCTGCCAATGCATTAGGGCAGCCATGGGCAAACTGCGGCCCGCGGGCTGGATCCGGCCCGTTTGAAATGAATAAAACTAAAAAAAAAAAGACCATACCCTTTTATGTAATGATGTTTACTTTGAATTTATATTAGTTCACACAAATACTCCATCCATGTTTTTGTTCCGGCCCTCCGGTCCAGTTTAAGAACCCATTGTGGCCCTCGAGTCAAAAAGTTTGCCCACCCCTGCATTAGGGTCTGCCATTTCCAAACCATCACTAGGTGCTATGAAAAAAAGTAAATGTAGTAGTAAATAATCTAGTTTTTGCTAAGTTTATAATAAACATGCTAATCACAATTTTGTTTCTTTTCCATTCCATTTTTAAGTTTATGTTAATAAATCTGCATTTTATTTTTAACGCTAGTGGCCCAGTGCATGAAATTCGTGCACATTAAAAGGGATTTAATTAGAGGAAATATTTTAATATTGCTATTTGCCCTTTCTCTATAATAGAAGTGTCAGAGATGAAAGAAAATTAGTAAAACGTATATGAAAATCTTCCTCCTGTCAGAGTCTGGGGTGCGCCATGGGACCCAGAGTCAAATCCCCACCCACCTGCGCGTGCCTTGAAATTGTGCGAGACCCAGACCCGGCCGGCCCCACCCTCATCAAGCCCTGCCCGGCAGGGGGTGCACCCTCAGGTCCCCCAGCCTGGCCCCGGGGTGGGAGACGTGGCTTGAGGTCTCCTGTCAAGCCCCGCCATGCCGGGGGTGGAGGGCCTGAGGTCCCCTGCCCTGGCCTGGTGCCACACAGCCTCAGGTCCCTGCTGATGGCTCGTTATGGCTCATTATGGGAACCCTGCCTCCACTGTGGGTGCAGCCATCTTGTGTTATGGCAGTGGGTCTCAACCTTGGCTGCACATTAGAATCACCTGGGAATCTTTTTAAAATCCTGATTTCTGGGCCTCATCCTCCAGAAATTCTGTTTCTTTGTTATGGGGTGGGGCCACAACATTAGTAACAGAAACAGGATTTCTGGAGGATGAGACCCAGAAATCAGGATTTTAAAAAGATTCCCAGGTGATTCTAATGTGCAGCCAAGGTTGAGAACCACTGTGTTATGGGACCCCCCACCTCCGCTGTGGGCGCAGCCATCTTGTGACAGTGTGATGGTTAATTTGCATATTATCTCTTTATTATATGGGATGTCTGAAATTCTTGTATGCATGTATGTGTATAATAAGGTTCATATGTTATAAAGGCTTCCTTTCATTCAGTAATATTTTCTATTTTTTGTGCATTACCAATCTTGTCAAAGACTGAAAGACTCTTAGATTTTTCAGGAACTGTCCCTTTTCCTCATATGAATCTTGCTTCTCGGTTTAAGGATGCTGTTTTTTTTTTTTTTACTGCTTTTACATGCTTTTTAAAAAAATGTATTTTTATTGATTTCAGAGAGGAAGGGAGAGGGAGAGAAAGAGAAAGAAATATCAGTGATGAGAGAGAATTATTGACTAGCTGACTCCTACATGCCCCCTACTGGGGATCAAGCATGCAACCCTGGCATGTGCCCTGATTGGGAATTGAACCATGACTTCCTGTCTCATAGGTCAGTGTACAACCACTGAGCAACACCAGTTGAGCTATGCCTTTAAAAAAAAAACCAAAAAAAACCCCCTCTAGCCAGGACTAGCAATACAGCAGATGCTGAATAAGTATTTGAACTAATTACATTCACTCACTTGTATGAACTATGATGATTTTTGTTTCTTCCTATAAATACTAGGTGTACTGGTTAATAATGGCAGATTTTGTAATCAAAGAAAACACGATAATTTCAAGAGAAACATCAGAATTGCTTTATTCAAAGTATTGTCCATCGCTAGCTACCTATTTTCCCCATCTTTCAGGTAATTTGTGGATACCTTCCCAATTGAACTTTTCTTGTTTTGAGACAAACCATTCAGAGACCCAATTTTCCAATTCTTTGTACGTTTTGAAGTGCTGCTCAGAAAGTGTGTGTGCCATCGATTGGAACAAGTGGTAATCTGAAGGAGCATGGTCTGGTGAATGTGGCAGGTGGGTTAATACTTCCCAGGCAAGATCTTTTAACGTGTCTTTAACTGGTTTTGGAGTGTGTGATGGTGCGTTATCATGAAGCAAAATTACTTTGTCGTGTCTTCTGGAACATTCTGGTCCTTTCACGATCAAAGCATGGTTCAAATTGATTATTTGTTGTTGGTAGTGATCAGTATTAATGGTTTTACCTGGTTTTAGAAGCTCATAATACACCACAACTTCCTGATCCCACCAAACGCAGAGCATTGTCTTCTTTCCTTGCAGTCAATGTTGATGGTTGACCTGGATCAACCATGATTTTGTGCAATTGGGATTCTCAAAATAAATCCACTTTTCATCGCCAGTCACAATTCGATGCAAAAAAGACTTTTTTTTTGTGCCGTTGAAGCAACATTTTACTGATGACTTTTTGGTTTTCCATTTGTCTTTCGTTCAGTTGATGTGGCACCTATTTTCCTTCCTTTAAAATCTTTCCCATTGCTTGTAAACGATCGGAAATTGTTTACTGAGCAATGTTTAATCTTTCTGCAAGTTGCTTTTGAGTTTGACACGCATCTTCATCCAATAATGCTTGTAATTGTTGGTTTTCAAACTTTTTTGGTTGACCTGGACATTCTTTGTCTTTCACATAGAAATCATCACTTTTAAAGCGTTTAAACCAGTGTTCACAAGTATCTTGAGATGGAGCATGTTCACCATAAGCTTCCCGAAGTATAAAATAACTTTCAGCAGTACTTTTCTTCAAAATAAAGTAATGAATTAAAACTTCCTGCAAATGCTCTTTTTTTGGCACGAAATTCGACATTTTTAAGTGTAAAAATACCTATGATGTTAACTCCTTCAGCAAATTTGACATACGAAGTTTTAAAGCTTGCTGTCAATACAACAAAATAGCTTACATATCAAATCGCATATATATCAACATATGTGTAACTCCATCTATTGAAAAAAATCCGCATTAACTGGTACAATACAGTTCTTATTCCAACAGCTCTAGAAGCTTCCACATTCTATATTACTTATATTTGTCACTATATAGAGGCCGATTTATTGTGTTACTTACTCATTTCCATAGCAAGGATAGTGATATTATGCCAAGAAAACTCTTCCCGGTCAAGGGGTCTTGCGGTCATTAGGGCACCTGTTGTAATGTCGACATAGAAGAATCTTCCAGGGTCACTGTTTCTGTCAATGGAATATCTGCAAAAAAACCCCACAGATTAAACACATCATTGCATTTGGATAGATATACTACAGCATATTACATGAGAGAACTGAGTGAGTACCATGTGAAACATGAAGCCACTAGTTCTGAAGTGGAGGACACTTGGAAGACTGAATCTACTGTTTTATTATGTACTGCCCTCCCCAACCCCTCCTCTCCCCCCCACCCCCCAGTAAAAAAACCACAACAAACTATTACTGCTTTAATTTCCTGATTCACAAAG
The DNA here is from genome assembly GCF_014108235.1 of Myotis myotis. Lineage (NCBI taxonomy): Eukaryota > Metazoa > Chordata > Mammalia > Chiroptera > Vespertilionidae > Myotis > Myotis myotis. The sequence goes on from NW_023416401.1 coordinate 50,794,258, forward strand.
TGAAATAGAACGGGGTGCTAAACCTTAGGGCAGCTGTAAGCTATTTAAAGATCAATTCAGCTATTTAAAGCTGAGAACTGCCCAAGGCTTTTTGGGACACTCTGAATAACAGCCCCTGTGTATATTTGTTCAAAATGAATTTTATTCAAATAAGTTCTGAAATGCTAAATTGGAGCTGGAAAACATATAGTTCAATGATTCGATTCCCTGTAATTAATATCAACTATTGAAAAGAAGAGATTTTCATCAGGTCCTTTATAAACGTGCTAATGACTGACCTGTTGGCAAACACAATAATGTATTTACTCACTGAAGAGTCTTTATCTGTGGAATGTTTTTAACAGGAAAGATCAGGTCTGTTTAGGTTGCTTATTGTAAGTAAGCCTGGAATTTATGAATTTATGGGGCACAGCTTGCTGGAAAATATCATGTGAGTTATGTAATTAATGGGATCTAAAAAACAGATGTTTCTTATCCAAGATGGCTCCTTCAGTTCAGGCAGTGCACTGAATAGCAACATCCATTGCTTATACCTTTCGTGTTCAGTGTGGACCAACATGTATCCTTACACTGGAAAAGAAGGATATTTATAGGCACTTGTGTCTGATGGTTTCAGACCTGCCCAAAGAAAGAATGCTTGGCTTGCATTTTGCTGTTGTCTGTATCCTTTGAATAATTATTTACCTTGCTACTGGGTAAGTTCTATAATTCCTGTTGAAAATGATTTGGCAGTCCAACTCCTTTTGTTATCTCACCTGCATCATCTTACTTGGTTCCCATCTTGGGAGATTCAGCAAGTGTGGAGGGAGTTTCAGGCATCTGTATGTTTAAAATCCTCATAAGAGATTGTGATATGTAGCCATGATTGAAATCCATCCTTGAGAACCTAATGTAGTCCTTGCTAATAGCTGCCATTATAATAGCTGCCATTATTGAAGACCAGGCATTTTATAGCTTCTTTTAAAATTCTTACATCTCTAGGAGGTAGGTATTATTTCACTTATTAGAGAAAACTAAGACTTTGAAAAGTTAAGTAATTTTTAGACAGTTACACAGTTGGTAATTTGTAGAAGTAAGACTTGAAAACACACACACAGACACACACACACACACACACACACACACACACACTAATGTATTGGGTTCAAAATTCTATTTAAAGTTGCCAGCAATAGGGTAACTGGGAAACTGAATTTTGATGGGAATAAGCAGTTTCTTTAGTGCATTGTTTTTCAGACTGCAGATTAGTTAAGTTAATATGGTGGATTATGACTCGTGTTGAAAGAAAATGAAATAATATGTATGCATCCCATACTCTTACATGTAGCAAGAGTAAATGTTGATGGTCAGACTTTTGTCCCAAATATATGTAAATAAGTATATGGAATATGCATGTGTATGTATGATTTGGTAAAATGTTGTGGTTCAAATATGTATTTTTTCCTGCAGGATGGCTGTTCAGAGAATTATGAATTAAAGGGAAAGGTGTACACTAAGAGCTAGAGAAGTTGGAATCATTTCAGTTATAGCTGTCCAAGAATTGGGAGATTTAAGGAAGCAAATTAACATTTTTTTCTGCTTGTGACCCTATTTAATGAATGCTATTGTAGTAAGGCATTCACTCTATACACTTTACTTATATTGACTCATTTAATCCTTACAGTAACCCTATGAGGGAGGTACTATTATCATCCCCATTTCACAGATGAGAAGACTGAGACATGGAGAGGTTAAGTCCCTTGTCCTAGGTCTCGCAGCTGGGAATCAAGAGTAGGCAGTTGAGTTTCAGGTTCCTGCTCCTAACTACCAGGTCATGCTGCCTTCCTGCACATGGAACTAATGATACTTGCCGGGAGCCGGTCCATGCTTGCTGTTTCAAGGGACCTGGCACATATGGCATACTGTTCTTAATATGTTTGCTCACCTTCTTGGCACTATGTGTTTTAACCAAGGTCTCCTCTCTGAGAAAGGTTGTTTCCCCAGGTAGGGATTTTCCCCTGAAGTTAGGGAAGGAATAAAACCTCTTAACTAAGTGCCAGGCGGGTAATTAATCACTTTAACTACGAACAATCGTGCTTAAGCTACATAATCTTTACTCCCTGGAATGAAGATAAGAAACGCCCTAACCTTTGTAATAGAGATTGATAGGATTGAATCAACTGGTATAAATACAGATGTAATAAGACAGCAAGAGACAGAACTTAGAACACAGAACTCAGAAGACAGAACGAAGAAGACAGAACCTACAGACAGAAGAACTTCGCTGGAGAGAACATGGCAAAAGATCCTGGACTGAACCTGACTACAGAAATTGGCAAGAGAACCTGACTAGAACCTGGTGACTGAACCTGGCTGGAGAACCTGGACAGAACCTGGCTGGAGAACCTGGAGAACCTAGCAAGAGAACATGGACTCAGAACTTGGCTGGAGATCCTGAACCAGAACTTCCCTGGAGATCCAGACCAGAACTTGGCTGGAGATCCTGGCTAGAGATCCTGGCTAGGCTGCTGATCAACTGAACGCTGTCTCCGTGTCATTCCTTCTTTGCCGACTCCTTCCACACCTTTGGGGACCCCTGGACCTGCTGGGGTTGGACCCCGGCAGATACTGTTTGAAGAAACAAAACCTGATCTCTTCTTGAGGATAGATTAAGCCATGACAGGAAACAGTTGACTTTTTAATAAAGAACAAACACATGCCTACAAAGTTCATTTAAAATTAACTGGAGCATTTTTTTCTAGGTATAATTAGTGATTTAGTTTTCAAGTTCACCAGTTTGCCAGGCTGGTGTTGTTCAGTGGTTGAGTGTCAACCAAGGGACCAAGAGGTCGTTGGTTCAATTCCTGGTCAGGGCACATGCCCAGGTTGCAGGCTCAATCCCCAGTGGGGGCTGTGTAAGAGGCAGCCAATTGATGACTTCCTCTCTCATTGATGTTTCTATCTCTCTATCCCTTTCCCTTCCTGTCTCTCTGAAATTCAATAAATATATATTAAAAAAAATAAGGTTTACCAGCTATTTTAAGAGTTGAATTTGTCTTATGAAAAAAATATTGGTTGGCTCATGACAGTCTTTTCTTTCACTCCCCACACGTGAGTAAAGCAGCCATTTGGCTCACAGAGCCACAACCCTGATGGCAGCTCTCCAGGCTGTAGGCATGATGCCTAGGGAGAGCAGCCTCTGATGACCAGCTTTCTGCACTCAGACTTATGAAGCCCTGGCAGATGTCACAGATGGTGTGGGAGATGGAGTGGCAGAAATAACTAACTGAAAGAGCCCATGGCAGTCCTGCTTCATGACACTCTGAGTGGAAGCTACCTCATCAAGGTAGTCCCTTCCTGACTTCCCCAACCCTGCCTGAATTGAGGCAGTGATGGCATGATGGCATCCATAACTCTGAACATAACACTGGGCTAAATTTCAGGAGACAGGAGAACAAACAAAAGGTGTAGATACAGATGGAAAATGAGGAAGTTGGGACACACTAGTGAATTATGCAGGTGGTTTTCCTTTCTCCAATCATAATATTCTCACCTATTATGGGAAGAATGAGCACCATATACATATACACAACTCTCTTGAGCAAACAATGACTGGTGTTCTTTGGGCTCCCTGTTTTCTTGCTTGGCTCAGGACATTCACTGGATTTGGAAGCAGTTTGGAGGCAGGGAATCATGGGCAGGCTCACTAATCCACACACACTCCAGGATGGCACCGGAGGGCTTGCTGTTCTCACACAGCAGAAGCCTATTTCAGTTACAAAAGGTTCAATTTCCTGCTTGCCAGAAATTCCTTGAGCAATTACTGAAATCTCAGGAAATCCAAATATTATATTTTTAATGTACATTTAACTAAATGTGGAGTCTAGTTTGGGGGTTTATTAGTAAATAATGACCAGTTTATATGCCTGAACACACCACAAGCTTCTTCAAAAGGAGATTATAAAAGCCCTAATAATCTTTTTCAGAAGTTAAATAGCTATTTGTTCATAATATTTAAACATTAGGTAATATGTTGGTTTTTGGGTAATTTAATATATATTTTCTTTTTAGGACTATAAATATAATCTATCCTATATAATAAAAGCCTAATATGCTAAGTGTCCAGTCGTCCGTTCAACCAATCAAAGCATAATATGCTAATGATATGCTAAGGCTGCTCAACTGCTCACTATGACATGCACTGACCACCAGGGGGCAGACGCTCTGACCAGTAGGTTAGCTTGCTGCTGGGGTCCGGCTGATCGGGACTGAGCGAGAAAGGCCGGACACGCCCGGAGCCCTACTGCGGTCCCTCCCCGGCAGGCCAACATCCCGCATCCCTCCCCGGCCCTGATTGTGCACCAGTGGGGTCCCTCAGCCTGGCCTGTACCCTCTAGCAATCCGGGACCCCTCAGGGGATGTCAGAGGGCTGGTTTCGGCTCAATCCTGCAAGCCAGGCCGAGGGACCCCACTGGTGCACGAATTTGTGCACCAGGCCTCTAGTTTGTAATAAAAATGCAGAAGATGAATTAGATAGCCAAGCAGCAGATAACATATGCAAGTTATTTCAAAACAAGGTAACTTTTATAAGAAAAATAAGAATAAATGAACAATTTGGGGAAAGATAACATAGGAAAGTGATTCCAAAATGGTTTAATTAAATGATAGCCAGACATTAGACTTTTAGGTGCTTTTCCCTATGAGAGTCCAGGACCCTTGATTTTCTGCTTGGATCTATGACCATTCTTTATTCCTGGGAGATAGTACAAAGAGTCAGGGACCCTCTATCTAGCAATATGAACTCTGCCCCTTCTTTGCAACTGGTTCTGATAAGTGGAATCTGCTTTGCTGCTGTGCCTGAAGCCTTGTCTATTAACCTCAAGCCTATGGCTGTTGCCTTGTTCTTGCCAGTTTCTCTCTCAAGACCTAGAGTCCCACCACAGAAGAAGCTCAGTGGACTCTGCTCTGTACTTTTAGCCTGGTGACTCTTGTATTTCTTCTGGTTGGGATCTGTTAGAATAGACAGGCATTTCATTATGGACTTCCATGATATTAACTGTGTGTGTGTCATGCTGGCCAACGGGTGGCTCTCAGTGGTCCATCATGTGAAGCAGCACTCTGTTAGCCAGATAAGATTCCTTCATTTTGTACCTCATTTGCTCCATGCCAGTTAGTGGATCTAGGCCTGCTGTTTCTCTTTCCTTCCTAGATGTCTTGAGATAGCAACTTTAGTCCTGAAAAATGCATATTCACTCCAGGATTTGTGCATGTGTGTATTTCCTGACAGCATTTAGTCTCTTGTCATTTAGGAATGTGACTCCTAACAAAACCATATTTCCAGTGCTTGCCATGTTGGAGTCCAGAGTCAATCTGGAAAGAACATGTGGAAATATCCACTGAGTAGTCTAGTTGACTCTTAGTAATGAGATCTGATTTTTTTCAAGCTTGTGTTTATTCCAGTCCCCTCCCCCAATAAAGTTTTATTCTTTAAAGTTTTCCCTATAGTATCTTCTTTGATATGAATAGATTAATTGATCAGAAGACATATATGTATGTGTATATATGTATTTGGCTTGTGAAAATATGCATTTATAATAGAATCAGTTTCATTTATATTATGATTGTTTTGGGGATGACATGGTTTCACTAACTTCTTTCCATCCTGTTGTACATTTTAAAAGCTTTAGGTAGAAATATCACTCATATGAAGTTGTTATAACTCATAAATATTAGTTTACTTCTAAAAATCAAATACCATAATTCAAAAAAATTGTTTTAGCCATTTTAATGCCTAAAAATATAAATTGTTTACTAATTGGTTAGAGGAAGCAAATTTCCCCCAGTATAGTTATTCTCAGGGGAGAAACATCTTTGTTAAGCTGCAAAAGCACATTTTCTTTTTATACAAAATAGTACCAGGTGAGGGAAGTAGCTGACAGAAAAGGCATTCAATACTTTAGGGAGTGTTTAAAATGTGTTATCTGCACTATAAAGCCTCAGATCCATTTGTGTGACTTCCAACATTTAACATGACAGGTGGCCTCAAATGGCTTTGGAATCCTGATCTTTTGTGTCACGCTTCAGAGGCTTGGCAGTTGCTCTGGAAGGTTGAGGTGTCAACCTGTCCACCAGCTGTTTGCACTTTGGCTACAGAGTTGTTGGGAAATGGCCATGACTGTAAGAGCAGCTCTCCTGTCCTGCCCCTTCTTGAGGGGGAAGCATCTTGGTTGCAATTTTTAAGTTCAAACCACATTTTGGAGAGACAGATACGTGGGCTTGCAGTAGAAAGCCCTATCTGACCAGTCTACATGGCATTGAAACCAATGACAACACTAATGGTTTCTATGTGTGTTTTTTTCTATTGTATATGGAAATATATATCGTATACGTTATTTTTTTTCTCATTTTTTAAAGTAAAAAAGTCAAAGGTTCATCAAAGTCAAAAGAATATGCAATGATTATTACCTTTATATTCACCACTAAGATTCAACAGTTTTTAATGTTTTGACACCTATGTATCTGTATGTGCTTTATCTGAATTAGTAATTCTCAACTTGGGGAAATTTTGTGCTCCACTCTCCTCAGGGACATTTGGCAATATCTGGGGACATTTTAAGTTGTTACAACTCAGGGTGCTACTGGCATTTGGTGGTGAGAGGCCAGAGATGCTGCTAAACATTGTACAATGCACAGGGCAGCCCCGTGACAAAGAATTATCCATCCCAAAATGTCAATAGGGCTAGGATTGAGAACTAAGGGGTGTGTTGCTGAACCACTTGACACTAAGTTGTAGATATGATACTTCACTTCTAAATAACATGAAAAGACTATGTTATTTAAACAGAACGAATTTAAAGAATCAGGAGTCTCCAGAGATAGAAAAAGCAAAGGGGAAAAGTGTTAGAAAATTTGATGCTGGGGAAGGGAAGAGTCCATGAAAGGTATAATCTGTGGCAAAACCTTATTGAGTTGTTGGTCACATCTGGGTCCTTGGCAGAAATGATCTGTATGGTTGTTCCAATAGTCACATCTTCAGGTACCTCCACAAAATAAAAGCCAGGTTCAAATATGGGGGGCTCATCCACATCTTCCACACTGATGTGCACTGTGGTTGTGTCCTGAAAGGGGCCCAGGTTCAGAAACCGCATCTCTAGGTGAGGATTGGCTCCCTCCACTTTTAAGGTGTAGCTTTTCTTGCTTTCAAAACTCAGGGGCTGAAAAGTAATGGCAGGAAAATTGGTTAGCCAGCAGCGTATATATCAAGATTCCAAAAGATGACTGACATTGATGGCTGGTGAGTAGATTCCTCAATTCGTAAAATGGTAGAAAAGAGTTAAGGGGAAGAATAAGGGGGATTTTTCTTTTGTTCTGTAGTTCTTGGCCTTCATGTCAGTTCTAACAACTTGGGTAAAGAAGGTAAGAAGATGCTAGGTGCTTCAGAGATAGTGAAGGAAGTCAGTGTGCTGATTAAGAAAGCCACTGTACTTTGAGCAAGGCTGACTCTAAATATGTCTACTGTTTATCAGCATGGTCCCCTTGTCTTTAGGGATGTTTGTTCATTTGAAAAGATGTCATGATAATTAAGAGAGGGTTCACGTTCTCTTTCATACTATACATACAACTGAAGTCTAAGTTTTTTGTTTTCTTCTTTAAAAAGAAAATTCCCAAGTACAAAGGCAATAGTGATTTTTCCAAGAAACTATCATAAACAACCTTCAACAAGAGTTCTCAGGGCACTGTGTCAGACCAGTATTTGTGTATTTAGTTTATATCATAGACGATCTTTTTTTTTTAATCCCCACTCGATATTTTTCCACTGATTTTTTTTTAGAAAGAATGGAAGAGAGAGGAAAAGACAGAGAGAGAAATATTGATGTGAGATATTTCTCACACTTGGTTGCCTCCTGCACACACTCTGACCAGGGCCTGCAACCCAGGTACATGCCCTTGACCGGAATTGAACTCGGGACCCTTTGGTCCGCAGGCCAATGTTCTATCCACTAAGTCAAACCGGCTAAGGCACAGATGATCTTTTAAAAAATCTCTTTTAAAAATTGAATCCAATGCCGCATTTTCCAGTTGAAGAAACAGACTAAGAGAATTCAAAGACTGAACTAAGCTAACATGGTCACATAGTGTCAGAGTAAAATGCTGCTCTAGATTTTTAAATGCCTCATCCAGGGATCACCCACAAAATAAACTCCTAATAAAATCTAATTTTTTTGGTGGTTCCTTTTTTTGATCTAGCCCTACTTACCTTCAGAATGGCAGAATGTGAACTTGAATGCTTTATCTTAAGAATAATCTTTCCTTCCTTCCTTCCTTCCTTCCTTCCTTCCTTCCTTCCTTCCTTCCTTCCTTCCTTCCTTCCTTCCTCACTGACAATATTTAAATGTTTTAAGTAACAATTACCTCAAAATATTAATAAAATATCATGGAAAGTTATTCCTATAAAATAATTACAGAGGATAGCAATGCAGTTAGTAAAGCTTAAAAGTCACATGTGCATTTGGTGATGATTTAAAATTTTGTAGCTAAATATTTATTCATGCTTTTTTTCATAGAATATTCTGAATTAAGCACATTTTTTGTTAGAAAGAGGCATGTGTTCATTTAAGCAACTGCTTTGCTTTTGAGAAATAGTAGTAGTTGCTTTAACTAAATATATTTTCAAATTCTAACAAAATGTTTTTGTTTGTTTTGCTGATGTTATTAGGTTTCTATTTATTCTGTATTTTCTTAGCACCATACATTGTATATCCATAATGAAAACCTTACCTTTTGACAAAGAACTAGGAAGGCAGGTTGTTTGGTTCAAATAGGAATGTGAAGCAAATATGTCTGTGTCTGCAAGAGTTTTTTAAAAAACCATAAGCTAATGAATAAGAAAGCATTGCATCATTTAAATTGGCAAGAGTTTTTTTAAGTGATATATAAATAATAATGGGATTTACATTTTATGGAGATTTTAGGTTTGGTGAACTATAGGAGTTTTTCTCTTTGTGGCCTGCCTAAGGATAATGGACACAAAACTATTGTTTATTGTGTGCTGGAAGATGGAAGGCATGCTGAAGATGAGAGAGTGACATAACAGTATGCTCATAGAATAAAGAACATTCTGAAAAATATATATTTCAAGTTATCTTTTAAGCTTTTAAGAGACTGAAAATCAATTGATTGACTACTTAAAAGCCAAAAGAGCCAAGATCCTGGGTAGTAATGAGAATGGTTTTATGGGATCCAATTCAATCAATTTAGCTTAATTTATCTTTTTTATAAGTATGTGCTTTTTAGATGAAAGATAGGCCTTAGGGAAATGAATCAAAAGCAGAAATTTTGTTTCCATTTTATAAGACACTAGAGGTCTGTTGCATGAAATTTCATATGCGGGTAGGGTCCCTAGGCCTGGCGATCAGGGCGAATTGGGTTCCCAGTCTCCGGGCCTCCCCTCCTCCTCCTTCCCTCGCTCCCTCAGCACCCTGCTGCTGCCCCTGGTCACCCGCCATGTTCCATGCTGCCCCCTGGTGGTCAGTGCACGTCATAGCGAGCAATCGAACTCCTGGTCTCCCTGTTGAACTCTGGAGGGGACAGTTTGCATATTAGCCTTTTATTATATAGTATTAGTAATAAACAAGTAGAAAGATGGGTGTGGATTAGGCATCTGAGTGAATTGTTCTAAACCAGGGGTCCTCAAACTTTTTAAACGGGGCCAGTTCACTGTCCCTCAGACCGTTGGAGGGCCGGACTATAGTTTAAAAAAAAACTATGAACAAATTCCTATGCACACTGCACATATCTTATTTTGAAGTAAAAAAACAAAATGGGAACAAATACAATATTTGTATTTGCATGTGGCCCGCAGGCCATAGTTTGAGGACCCCTGTTTTAAACGAATGGCTTGAGCAGTCAGTAGTCTTTAAAATATCTACACTAATAAGAGACAAAAATGCTAATTGACTGTACCTTCACTATGCCCAAGCCACGCCCACCAGCCAATCAGAGCGACTATATGCAAATTAACCCAACAAAGATGGTGGCCAGCAGCCACGGAGCTGGAGCAAGCAGGAGGCTTGGTTGCCCCGGCGGTGGAGGAAGCCAAGCTTCCCGCCTGCCCTGGCCAGCTGTGGCCTCCGCAAAAGGCAATAAAGTTTCAATTATAGAAGCTAAATAAATCCCAGATACCTGCTTCCAGCCAGCCTCCACTGGGAGCTTGGGTGGCTGGGGGCTGTGGCCAGCCTGCAAACAGCCATCAACCCCTCACCCAGGCTGGCCAGGCACCCCAGGGGGGACCCCCTGAAGGGGGTGTGGCCAGCCTGAAAACAGCCATCAGCCCCTCACCTCGGATGGCCACACCCTCATGGGGTGAGGGTCCCCACTGGGGGTCTTGGCCAGCCTGAAAACGGCCCTCTGCCCCTCACCCAGGCTGGCCAGGCACCCCAGTGGGGACCCCCACCCTTAAGGGGCTGTGGCTAACCTGCAAACAGCCATCAGCCCCTCACCTAGGATGGCCACACTCTCATGGGGTGAGGGTCCCCACTGAGGGCCTTGGCCAGCCTGCAAACAGCCATCAGCCCCTCACCCAGGCTGGCCAGGCACCCCAGCAGGACCCCCCTCCCTGAAGGGGGTGTGGCAAGCCTAACAGTGGAGTGACTGGGAATGACTGGTCACTATGACACACACTGACCACCAGGGGCAGACGCTCAATGCAGGAGCTGCCCCCTGGTGATCAGTGTGCTCCCACAGGGAGAGCTCTGCTCAGCCACAAGCCAGGCTGATGGCTACCAGTACAGCGGTGGTGGTGGGAGCCTCTCCTGCCTCCTTAGCAGTGCTAAGGATGTCCGACTGCAGCTTAGGCCTGCTCCCCACTGGCAAGTGGACATCCCCCAAGGGCTCCCGGGCTGCCAGAGGGATGTCTGACTGCCAGCTTAGGCCCAATCCCCTGGAGAGCGGGCCTAAGCCAGCAGGTGGTCATTCCCTGAGGGGTCCAAGACTGCGAGAGGGCACAGGCCAGGCTGAGGGACCCTCCCAAGTGCACACATTTTTGTGCACCGGACCTCTAGTTTATTATATTTGACTTGTCCATCTACCCAACTTATTGACCTCTTTCTTAATTTCATTTTCTGTCACCTCATAAGTTCAAAAAAGAAATATGAATGACCTTGGCAAAACTAATATCTGTTTTGATTAAACATGTTTTAGTAATGACAATGAAAGATAGTGTTTTGTCTTATGAGGTTTAATCTTTTCTCTAGGTAAGGGAGCTGGAGAAATGACATTTTGGGGTTCCTTTCACATATAAAATTGTAATAGTTAATATTTTTAAAAGAATATCTCATAATAAGATACAAGCTATCAATATATATAAAACCTTAATATGCAAATAGACCGAATGGTGGGACAACCTGTCACTATGACGTGTGCTGACCACCAGGGGGCACGTGTGGAGCATGGCGGGCATCAGCCATGGCTGGATGGTGGAGCAGGTCAGCGGGGGTGCCAGACCAAGGCGGGGTGCCGGTTGCTGTCATCGGGGCGAGCCTCTGGTGGTTACTGAAAATTCTTTGCTCCTGTGTGCCACGGTCCCACCAGGTGCTCGCACCTGCTGCTGGCACCAGCCCCGCTTACACCCACTGCTGGTGCCCGGTGCCAGCCTCAATTGCTCGGCACCATCCGTGGGTGCAAGCAGTGACTGCCAGCCCCAATCACTTCTCCACCTCTCCCTGCTCCTGAGGGGTGATTGGGGAAGCAGCTGCCACTCACACCTGCTGACAGCACTGGCCCCACTTGCACCACTGCTGGCACTCGCCCCAATTGCTTCGCGTTGTCAGTGGGTGCGAGCAGGGCTGACACTGAGAGCGCATGGGAGTGGTGGTGGCGGGAGCAGGGCTGTTGGCAGACAGGGCACCAGGGGTCATGGTGGGAGGGGCTGGGCGGGGGCACGGGGGATGGGCTGACACCCACCCCTGTGCCCACGACAGCCTTGTGACCCACAGTTCCTTTTAAGGTGCACAAATTCATGCACTGGGCCGCTAGTATTATAATAAATTGATATAAATTAATATTGTTACATTGTTATTTAGAATTATCTTTTATATTATTTAAAATATACAATTTGAAATATATTGAGAATTCCAAAAGCTCTTTTTCTGATTGCTTAGTTTTTAAAGGGAATTTTTGCATTAAAGGATCCACAGTTATTAAAAAATTTGAGCATTTATCTTGTTTACAGTTCCCAGTCATGATAAGTGATGTATTATTAACTGTTAACTGGAGCCATATCATGTATTAGGGAATGTTCTGAATCCTATGTCATGCACTAAGTTGGTATTCTAGTCATCTTTTATAATTCTAGCATACGCTATGAATTCTCAAAGAATGAGAATAAAATAAACTATAAAAATTTAAATTACATCCAGATTTATTTGATGATTCCAGATTTATTTAATCTCAGCATTTTGCACTGTTCTGAGGTCATTGTGTGCTGGTTATAAAGATTTCTGGTTAGTGGAATGCTGGATGTATTTGTTCTTTTGCTTTATTTTATTGCATCTTAAATAAAACAGGACAAACATAAACTCTTCCCTTCTAAAGCAGTATTAATTCAACTCTATGGAACAACATAGAATAAAGTTACTAAACACATTAACTTGTGCTACATTGCAAGTTATAACTTTGCTACTTTTGTCAAGGTCCTCCATGTTCCTAATGTCTGTGGTCAATTTTAGTGTTTTTATATGACCTGCAGAAGCATTTGTCACAGGTGATTATTCCCTTCCCTTGGAAACAGTTTCTTGGTGCCTTCCAGGACACCACCCTCCCTTGATTTTCATCCTTCCTCTCTGGTCTCTCCTTCTCAGTCTCCCTGTTTGTCCTTGCTCTTCTCCTTGACCTCATCATGCTGTGGTGCTGCAGGGCTTATTTCACTGTCTTCTCCATCTGTGCTCAGTCCCTTGGAATACCATCCTATATTATTTTCTTTAAAACCATCTATATGCTTATAACTTTCACATTTAATATTTCCAGCCCAAGACTATTCTCCAAAATCCAGACTCCTATAACCAACAGCTATTAGACATCTCCCCTTGGTGTCTAACAGGCATTGCAAATGTATCATGTCCAGAACTTAATCCAACATTTGCCGCCCCCCTGCCGCCTTCTCTACTTGTAGACTTCCCATCTCAGTTAATGGCAACTTTATTCTTGTTGCTCAATTGACTCTTCTCTTTCTTTCATATCCAATTTCAATCTGTTAGGAAATCCTGTTGGCTCTACCTTCAAAATATATCCAGATTCTGATTGTTTCTCAGCACCTCCATTCCTACTACCCGAGGCTAAGCCACCATCTTCTCCTATGTGTATTATTTCAGTAACCTTTCAACTGGTCTCTTTGTTCCCATCCTTGCCCCTATGTTCTTTTCTCAACAGAACCTACAGAATAATTTTTTTGTAATGGAAGTTCAATCATGTCACACATTTGTTGAAGTCCCCTAGTTGTTTCCACTTTTCTCAGAGTAAGACTCAATGTCCTTACATCGCTTATAAAGTCTTACACAATCTGGCCCTCTTGTTACTTGTCTGAATTTTTTCATTTTCCACTAGTCTTCTCCTCCACTCAGTCTTATCAAACTTCCTGTTCTTGAAATAAACCAAGCAAAATCCTGCCTCAGGGCCTTTGCATTTGTTGTCCCCTTTCCTCAATATCTTCATTCTCATTTCCTTATCTTCAGGCTGCCATGTGCAGTTCTTACCGAAAGTCATTTATAGGGCATCTCCCAGGGTTGTGTATTGTCAACCTGCCCAACTTGATGCTGTAACTCTTCCCCCATAAGTCTTTGCATAAACATCACTTCTGGGGGGGGGGGGGGGCCCAGCCCAACCACCTGATTTAAATTTAAAGTCATTTTGGCTCTTCTGATACCACTTTTGTTCTATTCTACCCCTCCCCTTGGCACTTAACACTTTCTGATATATTAATTTATTGACTGACTTGCTCTTTTGAGTATTTTCTTCCTCTTCCATGAGCGCAGAGATTTTTGGCTATTTTATTTACTCTCTACATTAAATGCCTGGCACATAGGTAGATACTCAACAAATATGTGTTGAATGGATAATTTAAGATATCTTGGGGTTTTTTTATGTGTTTAAAATAGAAGAGAAGGAAGGTTAAATCAGTGAGTTTTTGCATTAATGTATTTCCTTAGATATATATTTACTAAGATGTTAAAACTTTAATTTAAAAAAGTTTTATTTTTCATCTAAAGATATTCACTCATATGTGCTTTATACCACACACACACAAAATTGTTAGCTTATACTCAGAAAACTTGGTAACTTAACATGAAGCAAAGAAGTTTTAAGGGATAATCTCACTTAGCAGCTATGTTTGATAAAGCTTTCCCAGGTCTAATTAGTGTCTGTGGATCTTTAAATAGCAATTAAAAATCCTTCTTGATTACTTCTTGATTCATAAATGCTTTGTTGTTATTTATGGCATACTGTGGTAAAAAATAAGTTATTCAAATACAAATATTAAGTCATTAACATTATTAGGGAATTAAGCTACAACAGTTTTTTAAGTGGCTAAGTAGTGAGCTAGGAGAAATGACATATTTATAATTTATTTTGATCACGACCTTATACCCTGTCTGTAAAATGATGACACAGCTAGTGTTTACATGTAAGCAAAAGGAATAAGGGTTTTTTGTTTTTTTTTAATGGTAGAAAAGAGTGCTTATCATAGGATTTGAAGTAATACATATTAATAGTACAACGGCCCTTGCTAACACCTCATATACAGTTCAAAGACTCCATTAAAATGATTTGGATTACCTTCTTCACAGTTATGATGCCAACTTGGAAATTGGGATCTGTGTTAATGTCAAAGGCATCAGCACCATCTCCATCCACAATAGTGTACTTCATCTCTGCATTGATTCCTTCGTCCAAGTCCTTGGCAAACACTCTCCCCACAGTGGAGCTAACAGGAGCTGATTCCAATACACTCATCTGATAATGTTCTGTGAAGAAAGGTTAGAACCTGCAGTCTTGTAATCTGCCACTATAAAAAATCCCCCATCAGTATCCCATCATATAAGGCATACTGTACTAAACATATTTCTCTTGGTTCAGCAACTAAAACTTGAGTTTTACAGATGAAAACTGAGATCCAAAGAGGCTAAGCAAATGGAATTAGGTCAGACTGTACTAGACATTTGGAAAGGAGGGGCCAAAGTAGCTTGACTGTAATCCTAAGAGTAGGCTAGGACAAAATCAAAATTATTTCTTCTTTTTTTTAAAAAAAATATTTTTATTGATTTCAGAGAAGAAGGGAGAGGGAGATAGAGATAGAAATATCACTGATTAGAGAGAATCATTGATCAGCTGCCTCCTGCATACCCACACCGGGGATCGAGCCCACAACCCAGGCATGTGCCCTGACAGAGAAGCAAACCATGACCTCCTGGTTCATAAGTCGAAGCTCAACCACTGAGCCATGCTGGCCAGGCCCAAAATTATTTCTTATCTCAGTGAATCTTCCTTTCAGAGTGGTAAGAAGTATCTTGCTTTTCAGTCTTTCAGTTCTTCCTAATGAACTATTTCCCCAAATGCTAATTCCTTCTGAGAAAGATAGAAAAAACATTGGTGGTGGCCCACTTGGCTAGCCAAGAAATCAAGAAGCAGAAATCCATGTTTTCTTACTTGTCTCAGTTCTCTCCTTCTGCCTTTTCGTTAAGTCCTTACTGCTTCACATCTGGATCGCTCTCAAAGCCTTCTAACGGACTCTCCTTCTAGTTTCCAGCCCTGCCAACCTATGCATGGCTCTGTAACTAGGCTTTCTTTTGTGTCTATCCTTGCTCAAAAACTTGTCAGTGACTTCCATTGGACATAGAACACATTTGAAACACAAAAGACAGGTCTTCATTTCATTAAACAAAAATTATACTTGCAACTTTATTTCCAAGTCTTTATATACATTTCTATCCTTATAATCAGATTTCTATTTGAATGAGCTCTAGGAGAGCAGAGATTTCATTTCTTTTATGTATTGTTCAATATCCCATACGAAGAAGAGTGCCTAAACCAAATAATTTTTGAATGAATGGCTTCTTCCTTTTGGAATGTTCTCCTTTCTGCCTGTTTACATGCTTGATATTCTTCAGCCCCCTGTTGAGGTCTCATCCTTTTATGAAGTCTTTATTCATCTTAGTTAATTGTGAAGGCTTCATTCTGCCCTAACCAAGTGGTACAGCACATGCTGCTTCTTGGTTAACTTTTGATGAGTGTAGAAACCCAGGCCTGGGTTTCAAGTATCTTGTGCCCCTCATGCCCAATGCTCTTACAGAGCAGGTACTGCATACCTGCTTGTGAATTGATTGGTTAGGTGGTGAGGTGGGTCACTACTTTGGTTTAGTTTCCTGTGTGCATTCTAAGCCGGGAGTATCACCCCCTAGAGGACAGAAATTGGTTCTTGTTGAGGGAGAGTTGAAAAAACCTTAGATAATACAATGGCTCACAATTACCCAATAAAACTTAATTCCTTCATATTTAATTTTATGAAGGGGCAGGGCATGACAATTAGGAAAAAAAAGTATAAAAGAGCTCCTAGGGAGGTGATAGTGAAAAAAGTAAGAAACACTGGTTTAGTGCTATGGGACAGAGAAGGGAAATGGTTATGTGAGAATTGCATGATAAGTGTAGGGCAGGAACCATGAATACTTAAACTTAAAGAGGAACCCAGGTCTTTCTCTTTCATCTCTGTAACAAGTGACTCCTCTAGCCTGAGAACCTGTACTCTCATTGGTTA
This sequence comes from Myotis myotis, assembly GCF_014108235.1. NCBI lineage: Eukaryota > Metazoa > Chordata > Mammalia > Chiroptera > Vespertilionidae > Myotis > Myotis myotis. The sequence continues at coordinate 50,811,041 of NW_023416401.1, forward strand.
GATACTCACTCTGGGGAAAGCGGGGTGGGTTGTCATTGACATCTGAGAGGGTGATGTTGACCGTTGTGGTCCCAGATAATCCTCCAAGCTGCCCTCCCATGTCCTTAGCTTGAATAATCACTTCATAGTACTCTTTGGCTTCTCGGTCCATGTTCGTGAGTGCCGTCCTAATTACACCTGTAGGATAGAAATTTTCTGATTTTGTTTGGTTTTTAATTTTTTTTTTTGTTAATCCTCACCTGAGGATATTTTTTTGCTTTTCAGAGAGAATGGAAAGGAGGGAAGAAGGGAGGAAGGGAGGGAGGGAGAGAGAGAGACAGATATCGATGTGAGAGACACGTCGACTGGTTGCTTCCCACACGTGCCTGGACTAGGGATGGTGAGGGAATCCACAACCATCTATGGGCCTTTGACTGGGAATCAAACCTGGGACCCTTTCGGGGGTGCAGGCTGATGCTGTAACCACTGAGAAACACCAGCTAGGGCGAAATGACTTTGTTTTTAAAAACAAAACCTCAAGTCCAGTTCTTAAGATTGGGTTCTAGGTTTCTCCCTTGTGCATTGTTAATATCTAGAGTCGAGATGCAAGTCACCTGTATTTTATTGAACTTGATGTCAAAATCCCAGCTTCAAGAAAGTGCTCTTCTTACACAAATGATGAATAAATGCAGTTCCAGTGGGAAGAGCAGAGGGCTGATTTCCTCTGTCTGCATTACTGAGATATAACAGGAGGTGGCAGCAACGGTTCTCTGACAGATTTGAGCTAGCAGTCATGGCACTGTCAGGAAGCTCCATCTCCCTAAAGCAGCGGTTCTCAACTTGTGGGTAGCGACCCTTTTGGCAGTTGAACGACCCTTTCACAGGGGTCACCTAAGACCATCCTGCATATCAGATATTTACATTACGATTCATAACAGTAGCAACATTACAATTATGAAGTAGCAACGAAAATAATTTTATGGTTCGGTCACAACATGAGGAACTGTATTTAAAGGGCCAGAAGGTTGAGAATTACTGCCCTAAAGGAAACGGGGCTTACGGCCCAGAAAACAGAGCTATATGTGTCTGCAAATCTATGATTTTATTTAATTTATTTTAAAAAAATCTTTATTGTTGCAAGTATTACATAGGTCCTCCTTTTCCCCCTGTTAACCTCTCATTAACCTCTTCCAGCCCTCTCCCAACCACCCCTTCAAACCCCCCCCTCCCATCCTCATCACCCCATTGTCTGTGTCCAGGGGTTATGCATATATGCATACAAGTTCATTGGTTGATCTCTTCCACAAATCTGTGATTTTAGATCAATTCTCCTTCAGCCCTGAGAGCCCTTGTAGAATGAAGGACTATTCTTTAGGGAACTCACTCCTAGTCTGCTTTTTCCTGCCTCCCCAATACCTGTAAGCAGGGTTGGAATTCTAATTTGATTTTCCTTTTGTTGTATATTCATTCTGTTTTGTTATATACTGCTAGCATCTGTGCTTCATTGAATTCCAGCTAGGACATGAAAGTTGCTCTATGAGTTGTTTATATTGAACACGCATAAGAAATGCACTTCCCCAGACAGTAAGAAGCAGCATTGCACAGTGCTAATACTTTCATTAAGGGGGTCTAAATCAAACTCCAGTGAAATGTGTTTTGATCCTGCCAAGGATGTGTGGTCATGTTTTATCTACCTTTTTTTAAGCCCTAGGCAAAGATCCAGGAATTGTTTATTGCAAGTTTACAACATGACCCTTGGCTAAATAGACCTTTACATGCTAAGGGAAGGGATTGGGACCATAAACCAGTCCGAAGTTTAACTCTTATAATGTATATATTGCATTTTAGTAACAACATTCTAAAGTTAAATATGCAGCTTTTTCTTTTTTTAAAATGCCCTATGGGCACAGCAGTAACTATCCTTTCATGTATTTTTGACCTTAACACTAAAAATTCCCCCTGGGAGCTGTCAAAATAATGTAAGGCTCCTCTTAAGATACAAAGGACACATTACCCTCTTCCTGTCTATACTTTCCCTCCCTATGGCACCCTTATACTCTTCCCCATGTTTAGAATCGTTAAAGTTACTGCTTTATAGAAGTCCTTAACTACAATCTTTTTTTCTTTCCTCCTACTAATTTACAGTCTTTCACTTTTTACTTTTATGATATGATTTTCTGAATGCCTGGTTCCCCTTAGGACTTCTGGGGAGAAAAAAAAAGTATCAGGTTGCTAGTAGAAATGCATTTTTTCTCTTTCTAATAAAGAGATGACTTTGAGGATGCACCATTGACTTTACCTCTGCAACTATAAGTTTCTTTACTCAAGTTCCTTGTTATTTAGGGCCTCAATTTTCTCGTATGTAAAATGGGAATAACAATACTTCCATATGTTTCACAAGTTCACAGGAATATCTAGAGACTCAGATATGGAAGTATTTTAAAAGGGAGAAAGTCTGGCACAAGTTCAAGATAATAAGGATATACTCATTATTCTGCCCAATTCAGAAGTATTAAAGGGGCTTCTTCACAGATGAAACAAATTCTGCATTGAAAACTCTCAGTTAAGCTGAAAACAAAACAAAATGAAACCAAGCTTCCATTGATTTGTCCTTTTTTGCCACATTGCTCCTTGCCCACCCAGTTCTCTGTGCTGTTCTTCCTATTAGAGCAGCGGTTCTCAACCTATGGGTCGCGACCCCTTTGGGGGTCGAACGACCCTTTCACAGGGGTCGCCTAAGACCATTGGAAAACACATATATACTTACATATTGTTTTTGTGATTAATCACTATGCTTTGATTATGTTCAATTTGTAACAATGAAATTGGGGGTCACCACACATGAGGAGCTGTATTAAAGGGTCGTGGCATTAGGAAGGTTGAGAACCACTGTATTAGAGCTTCCTCTCAGCACATGGCTTTTTTTGGAGGGGAGGGGGAAGAAGGGGGTAACATCCTATGCTCTGCACCCTTTTCCCTTATTAAACCAGTATCCATTCATTCTGGCCTTTTTCTCTGCTTAGTACAGGGTGGTTCAGTCGAAAGAAATCAGACTACATGTCAGGGGACATGCCTACAACTAGAAGCACATTTTTAGGTCTTATTTTCCAATTTTCTTATCTAGTAAGTGAATGGTGATAGATTGGATGAATTCTCTATGGGTTCTTTCTAGTTTCAAAATCAATGATTCTGGTTCTATATTGAGCCAGGTTAATGTGTCAATCCTCTCAGTTCTTAGCGTTATAAAAGACCTTAATCCCTGGGAATAAATACAACCATAGGCTTTTTTGAAGGCTAATGAGAAGGCAATTATGTGTAGGCAGGCCTTTTGGTCTCTCCAGTCATGCTCTGTACACTGTCTATACATAGCACCGCACTGCTCTTACCCTCTTTTTTTTTTTTTTGCTGTCTTAATCCCAAATTTTATAACAATCTTCTCTGGTTATTACACTCACTGGAGAGTCCTTGATAGGAGAGTTGGGTCTGTCATAGTAGCAGTTATAAATTATTAGGGAATAAAACAAACACCCCTGCCCTAACCGGTTTGGCTCGGTGGATAGAGCATCGGCCTGCAGACTGAAGGGTCCCGGGTTCGATTCTGGTCAAGGGCATATACCTGGGTTGCGGGCTCATCCCTAGTAGGGGGTGTGCAGGAGGCAGCTGATCGATGTTTCTCTCTCATCGATGTTTTTAACTCTCTATCCCTCTCCCTTCCTCTCTGTAAAAAATCAATAAAATATATTTAAAAACAAACAAACAAACAAACAAAAAAAACACCCCTGACTTGACTGTTGCATCAAATACCTGTTTTGGAGTCCACAGAAAAGTATGGTTGGCCCTGGAGAATGCTGTACACTACCCGGGCACTGTTGCCGTAGGTTGGGTCATCAGCATCGGTGGCTGTCACTTGGATAACAGAGGTCCCTGAGGAAGAGAGAGAGTGGAAACCTGTTCAAATTGAATTGCTAAAGGCTGGACACATTCCCGAATGGGCAATCTTAAAGCATTTGCTAATGTTATGTTTGCTTCCTTGGATGGGTCCTTATCTAGGTAAAGCTTCCGTAACTCCTATCTTGTACCTCTTTGGAAATTAGGGATGGCAATTATGTTTTAAATTCTTAATAACCAGTAAGGACAACACAGGTTTTTGGTTCTTCATTACTCTTTTAATTATACCAAAATGCTTCGCTTTTATGAACCAAACATTATCTATCCATCCATCCACTCATCCATCCATCCATCTTTGATTTTGAAGAACTAGAACTGGATAACAACACTAGCCTTGTTATTTTATATTTTACTATGACTGTTTTCAGTGTTTAGGTAGTGTCCTGCCTAAGGACTTGATTGTCACTTTTGGTTCAGTTTCATAGTTTGTGGGCTATTCTGCACAATCTTCTTTTCTGTATTTAGATAGAAGGACCTTCTATAGAGGAATCACTCTATGAGAATCAGTGAATTGCATCTTACCCACTGGTGACATTTCTGGTACATTGGCAATATAAGGTCCATCCAGAAACTTGGGCTCATTGTCATTGATGTCTTGGATTTTGATGATGAACTCTGACTCCGGCTCCATTGGCCTGCCTGTCCGCCTGTCTAGGGCTTGAGCCCTTAAAGTATACTGAGCCCTTTCCTCTCGGTCAAGCCTCTGAATGGCATGAATGTCCCCAGTGGTGTCGTCGATGGTAAACACGATGCCTGCACCTTCTCCGGAGAGTATGTATTTGATGGATCCATCGCCCCTGTCCATGTCTGAATGAAGCTGGGAGGGAAAAGCACCCAAATCTCATTATGGATAATGAACAGGTGTCAGAAATAAATTTTCAATTTAGTCCTAACATATGATCTCAAATAGAAAGAATTTTCAAATAGAATTTTTTTCATTCAAATGTTTACAGTGTCTGCCTACAAAGAACTAATATTCACTGAACATGATTGTATCAAAGAGCAAATATAGGTTGATGAATAAGTAACGTTTTTCTACTTCGCATTTAGTATCCTAAACTTACTGCTGTTTTTTAAAGTTCCTTGCCCTGAGAAATATAGAAAATAGGAATGAACTCTGTAAAGTGTAGGTCCCCAACATGAGAATAGGAACAAGTTGAGTAAAGAGGAACCCAGACTTTCCACTAAAATTTTTTAAAGCCCAGCTGGTGTTGCTCAGTTGTTGAGCATCAACCCATGAACCAAGAGGTTACCAGTTCAGTTCCCAGTCAGGGCACATCTCCGGGTTTTGTGCTTGCTTTTGCTGCCTGGAGGAATTCAGCTGTGTCTTATCTAGGGAAGGGAAATAAGAGAACAAAATTGACTGGAAAAAATAGCTGGGGAGTGCAGGAAGAAGCCAATTGATGTTTCTCTTTCATCGATGTTTCTCTCTATCTCTCTCCCTTCCTCTTTCAAATCCATGAAAACATATTTTAAAAAAATGGAGATGCCTAAGCATTTTAAAATAAGAAAGTGTTGATATAAATTAAGTTTTGGAGTTTCAGCAACTTTATGACAATTTTAAGTTTGCTGAAAAGTTGATGTAATGATTGATAAGTTGGCCATGCATGGTTACTGCACTGGAAATGCTATTGGACTTTGGGGGCTCTTGTAACACTTTGATTGTGGTCCCCGTTGTGTAGTTTCACTCATGGGACTGTGCTCACTTACATTTCAGGTGTTAGAATGGACTGTAACTGTTGGTTATTTTTCTTGCATCAGTGCACCTCTCTTTTCGGGGGGATTAGTTCCTAGCTTCATAACTGGATCACTCAAATCTGTAAGTAGATGGTTGCATTTGGGACATGCTTTTATCTGCTCATCCAACTGTATTTCCTCCCAAATTACTTTGTGAATACTCTTGAAAGGAGTGCAGGGACACTATTTTCATATTAAGCCTAGAAATAAATTTCTGCATCTCTAATTTTAGACATTGTATACAGGTGGCAAGAACCCTGGAATTTTGTGCTATGTATAATTAACAGTCTCTCTCTGAGGGAGAGAGGGCAACAAAAATGAGTTACATTTAGTCAGCCACCACTCATTCTGTTGTTGTTGGGATCATTAGCACTTTGAATAGTTCAGTGATGAAGTTCATGAGATTTAGTTTATCAGACAACCAGTGTTAGGCTTAGGCCAGAGAGGCAGACATATCTGGCCTGAACCCAATGTCAGTTATAACTGAGTACCCTTGACAAATTATTGTTTATAACTCAAATTTCTTGTATAAATGTAGAGAACAATATGAATATATACTTGAAAAGGTTGTTAGGGCTCATTAGAAATTAATGTATGTAAAGCACCTAGCATAGCGTTTCCTGTAATAATGCTATAAATGGCGCTGATTAGGATGATATACACACATAAAGAAAAGGGTGTTAGTATGTCCAGCTCTTCTCTGCTCCCTTCAAACCTTCAGGCATGTAGCAGAGATGGCAGAAACCTGTTGGCTTTTTAAAATGCGTAGTCCAGTGGTAAAGCTGCAGAAGGCTGCCTGAAGCACAGCTGGGACAGTGTTACGCTGAGGATTAAATGGCATAGACGCCAAGAAGACACCTGAAAATGTATGCACAACATCCTCAGACAAGGATGAATCTGGAGGTTGTGGCTGGTTTTGAGCTGATCTCAGGTTGACTCACGGCCAAACCAGGCAGGCAGTGATTTTGCTGCCTAGAGGAATTCAGCTGTGTCTTATCTAGGGGAGGGAAATAAGAGAACAAAATTGACTGAAAAAATAGCTGGGGATTTTTTCAACTGAAAGAATTCTATTTAGAATATGAAGTGCTCACATTCCCTCATTCCATATACAGTATTATTATTTTTCGCAATCCAAATCTTCTATTCATTCAGTTTAAAAAGCAGAGGTGCCCAGTTCTTATTGTATAGAATGGAAAGCCATTTATTCAAACCTGGCCACAAAGAAATGAAAATCCATTCCATGTGGAACTCTGTTCTTAGGCAGCGGAATGGAATTGGGAGGAGGGCAAGGATCTCAGGATTTTTTTAAAATTAAAAAATATATATGTATGCATGTATTACATATGTATGTAAATATACATATAAATATACATGTAGATATATATATCATTTCAAGGTATGTGGCATAGGACTTTCACTTAGAATGAAGCAGGTTAATTCAAGGTTTGGCAGATTATTTAGGGGAAAAGAAAGAATAGAAGCTGATTGTTTTGAGATGTTGTATTTGTCATCTAAATGGTTGTGTTCAATAACCGTAACAAAGCTAAGCAAAGTTGTGATCACCATTGGCCAAGCTTAAGTTCTCTGCCCATGGAGAGAGCTTAATAAGTAACTGAAGGCTAAACATCGTTGCTGCTGTGGAGGATATTCTGGCTCCTCAGAGCCATCTGGCTGGCTGATGCCAGTAGTCTGGGCTGAATCTCAGATCTGTTATCTTTGTTTTAATCTAATATGGATGAGCTGGAAGAATTTAAAGAACTCTCTAGACTCTGAGGTCCTTGAAGTCAGGATCCATGTGGCTTTCATCTTAGCGTGGGTTCTCACATGTAGTAAATGCTCAGTAAAATTTTGTTGAAAAAATGGTGTGAGATGTACAATTACAGTTAAAGCTATTTGTGAAACCACTTCACCTGTGTTTGAAAGAGCTATCAAGCATCTTTCAAGTAGTTTCTGAGTGTTTGTTTGCTGTTGCATCTGTAAGAGCAAGGGAAGGAAGAGTGGAGGGAGGGATTGGAGCAAATCAGGGGGTAGCTCTTATGAATAGGAAGAGTACCAGCTATGAAAGGGGCCAGGATCTGCTTACAGAGAATTGGTTTCTGGGGAATATAATTGTTTCAGTTCAGGATCCAATCTGGAAACAAACATACACTAGTTATTTTAGCAAAGAATTTAACATGAAAGGCAAAAAGGGAACCCTGAGGTTTGGGAGGGATAGTAACACCAGGACACAGCTGGGGGAGCATAGGGCAGAGGTTGGGTCTCCTAGAATCTTGATGTTGGGAGGAGGCTGGGCCTCAGACCTCTGAGATGTAGTGCTGTCCACTGGGGCTGAGGATTCTGGAGCTTAGAGGGGGTGTGCCCAGCAGCCACCTTCTGCAGAACTGAGCTTTCTGAGAAGCGGATGTCGCCCACTGGTGCTGATATTTGTGAGGGGTAGTGATGAGGCTGGTGCTGTGAGTGTGGAAAGAACTCAGAAACTGGAATCAGTTGCTGGCTGGGTAAAAGTACAAAGTCCCTTCTCCCTGCTCCTGCCTCGGTGATTCTCCATTCAGAGCATTCTACTCTCAGAACCCACCAGGGAACTGGTTGGAAAAGGAGAAATGGTGGCTTGCAGAGTTCCAGCACCAGTGTCACAAAGTGGAGTATGGAAAGGTGCATATAGAGCAGAGAGACACTAGCCTAATGACCAGCATAGTAATGTGCATTCAGCATTAGGGTTTGCCAGCCATGGATACATATTTGGTTGGGAAAATTGCAAAGAGGCATTTACAGCTTTTCTAAGTCACTCAGCGAATTGGCACGTTAACAAAATGTTTTATATACATATACATATTAAATTCAGCCAACACCGACTGAGCACCACCTCTTTAGAGGAAGGTAGGAACTTCTAGAGTGGAGTTGGCAGCACACAGTTATGTATATCTTGGGAAAACATTTTTCTTCCCCAAATCTCCTAGCCCGTGGTCGGCAAACCGCGGCTCGCGAGCCACATGCAGCTCTTTGGCCCCTTGAGTGTGGCTCTTCCACAAAATACCACGTGGGGGCGCGCACGTACAGTGCGATTGAAATTTCGCGGCCCATGTGCAGAAGTCGGTATTTTGTGGAAGAGCAGGTATTTTGTGGAAGAGCCACACTCAAGGGGCCAAAGAGCCGCATGTGGCTCGCGAGCTACGGTTTGCCGAGCCGCAGTTTGCTGACCACTGTCCTAGACAGAACGAGATGGGTAGATAGTCTACTTAACCTAATAATTCTTTAGTCTGTAAGATCTTCAGCCAAAGGAGTAGTGAATGATGGGAACACACTGATTATGAACAATCTTACTTGATTTAGGATCTTAAAAAACAAGGGTGAGTTTCAGTCCTTTTGCCATCTTTCGTAGTGCCTCACATAGTCCAGGAGTGCAGTAAGTGCTTTCAATTTGTGGTTAGACAGCTTCCGTGTAGTTGTTAACCTCAGTACGATTTGGAACCATAGATTTTTGCACAAACACGAGCTCTCTGCATCTCTCTCTTTGCATATGCCAGTATAACTTAGCTTTTCCACGACACTGCCTGTCCCTGGAAAGCCCAGTGTGGATTTTGCGAGGCCACACCAATTACAGCTGATAAGTGTTGCAGTACTCCTTTCTGAAATAAGCAAATACTCAGGCAGCCTCTCTAAATAGACATCTTCCAGAGCACAAAGTGACAAGCTCATGCCCCTGGAGTGTAAAGGGATGAGAGGTAGATACATTCTCTTTGAAAAGAAAGTAAGGGGGTAAAGTGCCTGGGTAAGTGAATAGATAATTGTCTTCTTCATGTGGGGGTAGTACACACAGAACAGCATGAAAACACTACCACTGGTTGCTGATGTGTTGGCTGGCCAATGACTTTAGGGTTTCATGGGGTGTCCTGTGTCCTGGGTTGGGGTAATTAGAAAAGGGTAAGCACTAATCATGAGTACTAGACAGTGCTACACAGCCAAGTATTTCCAGCATCAGGAGACAGTCAGGCTTGGTTGGATTTCTGGCTCTACCCTAATATCATTGACTCTTCAGTGTATCTTTCAGGTCTGAGTCTAAAGTCAGAGCCATATGTATGCAGAGCAATATAAAGGAAAGCCAATTGCTTCAGTGTCAGATTTTGGTGTATATTTTATCTGGGCTTTTACTGTTACCTTTTGTGTAACTCTGAGCAATGAAAATGACCTCTGTAAGCCAAGTTTTCTGGGCTAATTACCTAAAAGTGGTGAACTGTACTTACCTCAAAGCATTGTTATGGTAATTAGATGATCTCTGTGTGAATGTGACTGACTGACACATAGTACTGTAGTAGCCCAGTAAAATGTTAGGTACCCTTGTCTTTCTGCAATGCTCTGCTGGGTTTTCAGTGTTGGGGAGGTGTAGGGAAGGCTTGGAGTGACATTTCAGTTTCTCCCCTTGGGAGAAGAGAAGAGGGCTCTAAATTGTCCATTCATACAAAGCAGTTACTGAATAGAAATGTTTTTTTCTTAAAGTAATTTTACCAGTAGCCATGTATATCTAGTTGGAAGAAACATTTTACAGATATTGAGTAATTGGAAGTCTTTGGAATTCTGAGTAGATAGAAGGTGTGTTCATGCTGGAAATGGCTTTTAAACTGGGACTAAGGAATTTGAGTGTAATTGAACAGAGAGTAGGTGACTGCATGTCTTGTGCAGGGCAGTAGCATGGGCATACTTCTGGGTTAGGGACAAATGTGGTATGTGTCAGGGCCAGTAAGGAGACCCAGCTCAGTTGGGATCAGGGCTAGATTTGAGAAATTGTAGGGAGAGCTGGTTAAGGGAGGAGTCATTTTCTGAAAGTCCTTAAACTATATGCTAAGAGTTCTCCAGTGCTTTCTTAATCAGAGGAGCAATGTGATGGAAAGGGTGCTTTAAGGAGATAAATGTTCTGAGTCCTGGGGCGAGGGATGGATGAGTCTCTCCACAGGGAGGCAGGCAGTGCCTACTTAGTGAATCTAATCATGAAGAACAGAAGGACCGCAGTAATGACAGAACTTGGAGAGGATGAGATGAATCTGAGAAAAACTGGCAAGGAATGTGGACAGGATGTGGTGACTGGCTGTGCATGAAGAAAGAAGACAAGGAAAGGGAGAAGTCAGGGAAAACTACTACCACTATTAGCACTATAACTATTACTACCACCACCTGTTAACTACTGCAGGGTAACAATTAAGATTTTCCTCTGAACTAGATACTGTGCTAACGGTTTTCCATGTGTCAGCTTATTTAATTCTTAGCTACATATATTTTTTTAGCATCTTCTATGTAATAGGTGCTACTTGGGATTTGAGGATAAAATGGGCGCAATATCCTTATCCTCACTGATTATATAGTCTAGTCTGGGACTTCAGACAATGTACATGTAAGTAAACACATAAGTTGTAGGTTGTGATTAGAACTGTGAAAAAAAATAAATAAGGGTAGTGAGAAAGTCTAACAAAAGGGCCTACTTTAGAGAATGCTATAGAAAGACCCAGCACTACCCTAATCCCAAAACCAGATAAAGACAGTAAAAAGAAAGAGAATTACTGGCCAATATCCCTCATGAAAAAGATGCTAAAATCCTCAACAAAATTTAGCAAATCGGATCCAGTATTACATTAGAAAGATCATACACCGTGACCAAGTGGGATTTATTTTGGGGATGCAAACCTGGTATAATATCTGCAAATCAATAAATGTGATATATTACATAACAAATTGAGAGACAAAAATCACATGATCAAAAATCAATTGATGCAGAAAAAGCATTTGACAAAATCCAACACCCTTTCCTGATAAAAACTCTCAGCAAAGTGGGACTAGAGGGATCATACCTCAACATAATAAAAGTCTTATATGACAATGGGCAACAACTAAAACCATTTCCCCTAAGAACAGGAACAAGACAGAAATGCCCACTTTCACCACTCTTGTTCGACATAGTACTAGAAGTGCTAGCCATAGCGATAAGACAAGAAGAAGAGATAAAAGGCATCCAAATTAGAAAAGAAGTAAAACTGTCATATTCAAAGATGACATGATAATGGTAATGTACATAGAAAACCCTAAAGCGTCCATCAAAAAACTACTAGACTTAATGATTTTAGCAATGTAATAGGATACAAAATTAATACCCAGAAATCTGTGGCTTTTTTATACACCAACTAGAGGCCCGGTGCACGAAATTCATGCACAGGTAGGGTCCCTAGGCCTGGCCAGTGATCAGTGCCAATCGGGGCCATCTGGCTTCCGGCTGGGGCCTTCCTTTGTTCCTGGTGGTCAGCGCACGTCATAGCGAGTGATCGAACTCCCAGTCTCCTGGCCGAACTCCTGAGGGGACACTTTGCATATTAGTCTTTTATATATATAGATTAATTACTGTATTACTTTCCATATAAACAATTGTAAGCCTGCTTTTGCCCCACCCTTTATTTGTCTGGAGGCTTATACTGTGTTTGCATGTTCTGTCTTCATTGCTGAGACAGAAATAAAAGCCAACCCAAGAGGTTAAATGAGCACTTTGCTAATAGGCAGCATGCTCAGTCCCTAGTATTTGGACTCTGGAATCTACTCAGCTTGTTTAGGTGAAACATTAAAAAAATTTGTGTTCCTCCAGTAACTGAATTTACAAAACAGAGCGGACAATTACCACCTTAATTTGTAGAAATAAACAGGGTATAAAAAGGAAGTGGGGAAGGTTTCGACCAAAAATTCTACCTCAAAGATCATGGTGGCATTACTTCTTGACCAACAACCTTAACTTACTCAGCTTTCATATACTAAAAACTTGGGGGCGGGGGGTAAAGGTTTAGGGGTTTGGAAAAGGACCAAGGAGGCCTTTAAAATCAAAGCAATTTTAGGATAAAAGACAACAGTTACTAAGATTCAGCCTCTGAGTTTTCAAAGGTTTGCCATAGGGCCAAATTACAATGGTAAGTTCGTTGGGTAAGATGCACATTTACCAAGTTGAACATTTATAACCACTGCCATTTGAAATTTTGAACCTCCATTCATTTGAAACTTGCCTAATACTATATGACCTCTTGTATTTGTCTTGTACTGTTTTTAACTCTTGGAATACTGAACTTTTTAATACTGTATGTCTTATTCCCTCCAACTAAGACTATAAGCCCTTGGAGAGAAATGCCTGTATTATGCCCCTCACCCCCATTCCTTACCAGGAGAGTCAACCTTGAACTGAACCTTGAACTCTCTCATTTTTTTGGAACGCTCTTGGGATATGCATTCTGAAAATGGACACAACATGTTTTTAGTGAAAATCTAATGTCAACACATTCTTTCTATGTGTTCACTTTAATGACAGAAGATTGTTTAGATTTAGAGAAGAAAAAAAGTGGATTTATTTTACAGTGTGTTAAAGTATTGGAAACGAAGCCACTGAGAGTTCTTTGGATTGTATGTGGTATCATGGTGCAAAGCCCAAGACTCCCGGTTATCCTCAAAGCTGAAAACAGATTCCAGGTAATAGAGCTCCCCTGACGCCCACGCTCACCGCATAGGCACTTGAAGCTGACAGTTGTTTTGCATCAGGGTCCACATCACCAGGCTATAAACCAAATGCAAACTCAGGGCTTTTCAGTGGACAGGCCCACAATGAGAGGAGTGGAGCCTCACGCAGAGGAGCAACCCCAGAAAGCAGTCAGATGCCGCCTTTCCAGCATTTTGCCTCTGAAGATAACATGAAGTAACAGAAGCGCATTTGTACAAAGACTGAACTGTAAGCCCAAGAGACAGATGGGCACATATGTACTGGGGACATTCAGAGAAAGAGAGCGAGGACACAGACCATGCAGGGTGATGAGAGTCCACCTGCGGCCAGGGCATTGTGTGCTTGTGAGTATGTGGGCGTGTGAAATCTGCTTTAGAACCAGTGGCCGCACAGTCGGGCCTGGCATGGCTTCCAGGTTGAAGAGAAACAGGTGGCTTTGTTCCCGGAATGTGAATGAGGGAGCAGAGCCCGAACTTAGAGAAGACAATGTTCCCTGGCGGGAACTTGTAATCTATGCTAAGGCTTGGAAAGAGCATGAAACTCACTATCCAGCTTCCTGGCCCAAGCTTCGGACTGAGCCAGAAGCCCGCAGTGGGGACAGCCTCGATGGCCAGCAAACAGCGCCCTCAGGAGGCCGTGGTTTGGGCCCTGCTGCGTCCCTCAGCTAGAGCAGCGGCTTCTGCGCAGCCAGCACTACATTCCCTTTAAAAATAACACCCACGTACAGTACACCGGTAAACAACTGCAGGCGGCTTCGCCTGAGCCGGCCACAGCCTCAGGTGCCTGGGATTGCAGGCGGCTTTGCCCAGCCAGGCCTTGTCAGAAAGGACGTCTGGAAGGTCGTCAGGGAGACCTCCGGTGAAGTCTAATTAGCATATTACCCTTTTATTAGTATAGATAATGAACTCACAGGAAGAGAAACAAAAATAATCCCATTTACCATTACACCAAAAAAATTAAGATACCTAGGAATATACTTAACTAAGGAGTTAAAAGACCTATACTTGGAAAACTACAGGACATTAAGAAAAGACATAGAGGAAGACATAAACAAATGGAAGAATATACCGTGTTCATGGATTGGTGGAATCAACATAATTAAATGTCCATACTATCCAAAGCGATCTATTGATTCAATGCAACCCCCATTAAGATACCAATGGCATATTTCACAGACTTAGACAAACTCTCCAAAAATTCATCCTATCTAATAAAGAGGGAATATGCTAATTGACCCTCACACCGTCGCAAAGATGGTGGCACCCACAGCCACAAGATGGCAGCGCGCAGTCCCCTCAGCCCTGCTGTGTTGGCAGGCATGTGGCAAAGCCGGGCCCACCTGCCTCCGGAGTCCTCCAGTCCCTTCAAGCCCCCCAGCTGCCCAAGGCTGGCCCGAGGCTCAGGAAACCAGGGCTGGATGAGGCTTGCACTGCCAGCAGTGGCAGCAGCAGAGATGTGATGGGAGCATCACCTTCCCCTGATGGCTGGGTCACCTCCCACCCCTGAGGGTTCCTGGAATGTGAGAGGGGGCAGGCCGGGCATGAATTTTCATGCACTGGGCCTCTAGTATTGAATAAAAAAGGACCCCGAATAGCCACAGCAATCTTGAGAAAGAAGAACAAAGTTGGAGAAATTATAATACCAGATATCAAACTATATTACAAAACCACTATTCTCAAAACTGCCTGGTACTGGCACAAGAACAGACATATAGACAGATGGGACAGAACAGGGAACCCAGAAATCGACCCAAGCCATTATGCTCAATTAATATTTGACAAAAGAGGCAAGAGCATACAATGGAGTCAAATAGCCTTTTCAGTAAATGGTGTTGGGAAAATTGGACAGATACATGCAAAATAATGAAACTAGACCACCAGCTTACACCATACACAAACTCAAAATGAATAAAGGACTTAAATGTATGATGGGAAACTATAAAAATCTTAGAAGAATCCATAGGCAGCAAAATATCAGACATATGTCTTAGCAATATCTTTACCAATACAGCTCCTAGGATAATGGAAACTAAGGAGAAAACAAACAAATGGGACTACATCAAAATAAAAAGCTACTGCACAGCAAAAGATACCATCAACAACACAAGAGAGCTCACTGCATGGGAGAACACATTTGCCAGTGTTTTATCCGATAAGAGTTTAATCTCCAAAATTTGTAGGGAACTCATACAATTTAACAAAAGGAAGATAATCGAATCAAAAAATGGGCAATGGACCTAAATAGACACTTTTTGAAAGAGAATATACAGTAGGCCAAGAGACATATGAAAACATGCTCAAAGTCACTAATCATCCAAGAGATATAAATCAAAATGATAATGAGGTACCATCTCACACCGGTCAGATGGCTGTCATCAACAAATCAACAAACAACAAGTGCTGGCAAGGATGTGAGGAAAAAGGAACCCTCTTGCACTGCTGGTGGGAATACAGACTGGTGCAGCCACTGTGGAAAACAGTATGGAGTTTCCTCAAAAAATTAAAAATGGAACTCCTATTTGACCCAGTAATCCCACTTCTAGGGATATAACCCAAGAAATCAGAAACACCAATCAGAAAGGATATATGTACCCCTATATTCCTAGCAGCACAATTTACAATAGCTAAGATTTTGGAAACAGCCTACGTGCCCATCAGCAGATGAGTGGATTAGAAAATGGTGGTACACCTACACAATGGAATACTATGCTACTTTACAAAAGAAAGAATTCTTTCAATTTGTAACGGCACGGATGGGCCTGGAGACCATTATGCTAAGTGAAATAAGCCAGTTGGAGAAAAATATCACGTGATCTCACTCATTTGTGGAGTATAAAGAACAACATAAACTGATAAACAAAAATAGATCCGGAGACAGAGAAGCATTGAGTTGACCATCAAACCTCAGAGGGAAGGCAGAGAGGGGTAAGAGATCAACCAAAGAACTTATATGCATTTATATAAGCATAACCAATAGACACAGACAATAGGGGGTGAGGTCATGTACTAGAGGTGGAAGTGGCCGGGGAGAGGCCAATGTGGGAAAAAGGAGACATACTTAATATTTTAAACAATATAGAATTTAAAAAAAAATCACAAGGTGGTGAATCCTCCCAGGGAATGAGTTTGGGTAGCAAAGAGGCCCAGGGCAGAGCTTATAAGACCTCCAGTAATTGGGGTCAGGGAGAGGACCAGCAAAGAGGCTGAGAGGATTGTGAAGGTTGTGAAGCCAAAAAGGATCATGAGTCAAGGAGGAGGAGCTGGCCAGCAGTGTCATTCAATAAAATGAAACCATTGGCTTTGGTAGTGGGGAGGTCCTTAGGAGCACGGGAAACAGCTTTAGTGCAGTGGTGGGGTTAGAAGTCAGGTAATTGGTTTAAGAAGTGAGTGGGAGAGCCCAGCCAGTGTTGCTCAGTGGTTGAGCATCAACCCATGAACCTGGTGGTCATGGTTTGATTCCAGGTCAGGGCATATACCCGGGTTGTGGGCTCAATCCCCAGTGGGAGGGGGGCATGCAGGAGGGATCTAATTAATGATTCCTCTCATCATTGATGTTTCTATCTTCCTCTTTCCCTTCCTCTCTGAAATCAATAAAAATATATATTTTTTAAAAAGTGGGTGGGAGGAAAGCGTTTATATAGACAGCTCTTGAAAAGTTGTGGTTCTCTTATTTGCCCCATTAGACATTTGAAGAAACAAAGGCTAATGGGGCTTAGTGAACCTGTCCAAAGTCACTCTGGAAGCCTTTGTCAGAGCAGTCTGGAACCCACATGTGTCTCTGAAACCCATATTCTTAGCGTTTGTGCTAAACAAGTGTTTAAGTTATTATTTAAATGAATTATTTATTTTTAAATTAGTTCCTTGTTTCCCATTTTCTCTAAACTTGGTTGCTTTCATAACACGGTCTCTGATTAACAACCAAATAATGTAAACATAGGAGAAAGCTTGGATTAAAAATAAAATGATAGATATATCAAGGGAATTTGAGTATAAAGTTTGTGAATATATTCATTGATTGTCTCCAGCTATCCTTTAGGATAGAGCACATGCTAAGATTTTCTGAAATGAAGAATGTTGTATTCTCTTCCCTCCCCCTTAAATTTGGGCCTTAGGCTATACCTGTGGAAATGCTTTGAAGAAAAAAGCAAAGCAAAGCAAACAAACAAAAAAAAAATGCTTCCCCCTTTGCATTCCCTAGTTTCTTTCTTCCCTATCCTGTCATTCCCAAGACTGTTGCTTCTTCTTTTGGGACTTAAATGACTCTTGCAGGGGCCCAGGCTTTCCCTCCAAATCCGACTCACACCCCCCCTCTCCACTCAGAACAGTTGCATGAACAAGGAGACAAGGAGAGAAATCTTTTCCTTTCTGACTGGTTATCTGACAAAGTAAAAATTAAATTCAGCTAACTGTCAAGTAACATACCCCTCATTAAAATTGTTCCTAGGCTTCAGACACAGGCTAGGTGAGCTTTCATATTCAATTCATACTCGATTTCAGCATTCAATATCCTGATCATTTATCTTTCTCATTGGCAGTTCTTACCTTCCCGACATACAAAGGGTCAGTTCCAGTGTACTCTTCCAGAACAAAAAACTGGTTCCAAACCCAGCTCCTCTTTGTCCTTGAGTGTAACTGTGGCTTGTCTGACAGGAGCGCTTTTAATTTGCCTGGTGGTGTTGGTGTGCTCGAGAGAACGGTGGTCGTAAGGTCCATCAATCCCCAGAAGTACAAGGACAAGCCAAGTCCAAGCCAGCTCTTTGCATTGCTCATTCTACCAGAAGTCCACGTGGGAATGCCAAGTTTTCAGAAAGTAAAGTACAGGATGGTAAGCCACTGGAACTTGAGTATTTTGCAAGTAAAAAAAAAAAATAATAACACAGTTTATTGGATACTTACGCTTCCTAAGTGAGATCCCAGTTCAAGTCAATCTGCTTGAAGTTGACTTCCTGTCAAGTTAAGGAAAACACATTGTAATGATGTCAATTCTTTCCTGTGGGATTGTAGCAAGTTTTCAAGAAATGTCACTACTCAGTTTTCTGCTCAACAAATTAAAGAGTCATAACATGTTATTGCTTGGGAAATGTTTGACTAATAAATAATACTTCGATAAAAGAACAATTTTTCTTGCTATAATCAATCCCAAACCTTTGGATATGAATTTCAGTGGGAATAAAAGTAATGCATAAATTTCTTCTCATTGGTAGTGTAGCTGGAGGGTTATGCTGTATTTATTGATTGGCTTGAATTAATAGTGTGCACTTTGAAATATTTATGATCAGCCAGTCTTCTAAACTCTTAAAAATCGTATCTATTTCCAAAATTTATAGCTAATAACTAATATTTTCATTAATTCAACTGCTTTTCTTGGCTCATTAAAAAAAACTAAAAGCAAAATTTAACTATTTTTTTTTTTTTGCCACCTACAATTATCTTGTGCAGCTCCATGTTACTGGTAATATTAGGAATCTTGGATTTCGTTTCTCAGCAGCCATGGATCACTTCTGACTTTAATCATTCTCTTAGCTCATAGTGGAATTCGAGTTTCACACTCTACTGCTTGGTCTCTGATGCACTGATAGGAACTGCTAATGTGACCTTTCTAGGATTTGAATGGTCAGCTAGTCATTGCATCATTCACATGAGACTTTAAAATGCTGTTAGTCCCATGTTACTGTGGGCATGCTAAGAGTCTAGCCTTCACTTTTTCCTCCACTGAAAGGATGTGGATGGCAAAAGGATATTGACTTCTACTCTGGGGACATCTTTTCATCGGTTAAATTTCTTTTGTTCTGTGAAGTCAGATTAGCTTGTGACTTCACTCCTCTGCTGTGACCTCATCAATCTTTTCTTGAGCTGGGCTTACTGAGATGGTATAGCATTCATTCAAGCCACTCATGCCAAAAACAACCAAGATGTCACTGTTAATGTGGAGAGCTGAAGTTATCTTCTCAGAACAAATGTGTGTATTTGGGTATTTCAGACCTTTGCAATGAAATAATGCTCCATTTCTCCAGGTGGTTTAAAATGAATACATTGATGCTAGCTCAGTTACCACCTTCCACCTATCATCGTCAGAACTCATTTTAGCTTTCCTCCCAAATACGAGCTTATTAACACGAACAAAGGAATTAAAAAAGATCTTATAATTATTTCATACAATAGGCCATTTCATTTCTGTACAGGAAATCACTTCAGTGAGGACTGAGAAAGAGGGAAAAGCCGAGGAGGACTATAGAGTTTTTGAAACAGAATGGGAGGCTGTGCCTCATAAGTTCTAGCTCTAAAGGTGGATTGATTGTTCAGTAAAAGCAAGCCAAGTGTGCCTTATTTAGGGTGATGTGTTTGTTAATAAAGAACAATGGCATGCCAAAAGGTGAGTTACCAAGTATTAGTGGTCCCCTCTCTTTGGACCAATAGATAGAAACCCAGCTCATGTTTCTCTGATTCCTAAGGGGAAATGTTCTGGAAGAAGGAACCTTAACCCAGGATATGAGTTAATGACAAAGATTGGTGAGAAATAGCCAATAGAAGATAGACTAAAGGATATTGCCAAAATAAAAAGGAAATGTTGCCAGAATACTATGATTGGTAACCGTAAAGGGAATATTCCATTTGTTGTGAGATTGAAACTTAAGAGTCAGTCACTTTTAGCTCTTCCGTTCTATCTTCATTACCTCTGACTTGTTTACTTCGATGCATTTTTGTTCCTCATCTGTTAAGCAGGGACAATACTGCTTCTCCCACCTGCCTCAAGGACTACCACAGGGATCTGTTGGGATAATGCAGGTGAAAGCACTCTTAAAATGACTAAGGGGCCCACTGGCATTTGAGCAGTCACATAGGAGAAATGACCTAGGTCATGTATGAAACTGATGAAGCTAAACCTGAAACTTATTTCCTGGATATTTTTTTGGACCAAAATTCTGAAAGGGCATAATGTATTTATACATTATTTCATGTACTTCTATATCCGTGGTAAGTTCTACTGTTTAGTGAGTTCTAGACCAGTCTAATTCTGTAATAACCAAACATTGCTTTTCTATATGAGGAAAATTAATGAACTGGCTATTGGAAAACTCTCTAGAATAGAGAAAATTATTATTTTTGGATGGCATTCAATAATGATAGAACTCAGGTTATATACTCTAATATATTTCCTTTAATGTCTGTGTTTCATAAGTGTACATTTTGCCTAAGAATTATTTTCACTTGTTTATTTTTTTCTGGCTAGTTTTAGCACATTGCTTCGGATTCGAAGTGCACAGGTGCACATATATGGGTGGAGTGTGCAGATGTCCCCTTTCTTGCTTCCACTGGCTAAATTTATGAACAGAATGAGATTTGAGAAAATTTTGAGGGATTTTAAGTACTTTTCCTTATATTCTCCTATCTCTTACAAAATGGACATGCATTCTTGCCAATTAAAACTCCCTTCTTTACCTAGAGGTGTCATCTGCAGACATCAAGGGAGAAAACAGCGATCTTTGGAATCTTTGTGTTGAGTGTTTTGTAGGTCGATCAGTCCCCTCAGCTTTCATCTGTCTCCTGTCCACTTTGGCCTCCTACCCTCCAGTTCAAAGTCCTCATGTTCTTCTCACTGAGCATTGTCAGCTTTGGCCTCCTATACTACAGTGCAAAGCTTTGGAGTGTTCTTCCCTCTCACTGAGCATGTGCAAAAGTGGCCTCTGATTAGGGCTGGAGCTCTTGGCCATCCTGTGAAAGCTCTGATGGCCTGTGTGCCCCTCTCATGTCTCCTTTTACAAACTTGAACCATCAAAGCCCACAGTTTCCATAAACATTTTCTATGTTCAATAACTTGATAGCTATAGTTGATGCAGAACACTTTATTCCTCTTTATTCCTTCTTTTTCATGGTGGAATGCAATGAAAAATACTTCCTGCCTAACTTTTTTAAAAAATTATCTTCTTTTTATCATTATTGTTGAGGTTATTATGGATGTCTCTCTTTTTTTCCCCCCATAGCTCCCCTCCACCCAGTTCCCATCCCACCCCAGGTCATCGCCACCCTATTGTCTGTGTCCATAGGTACTGCATACATGCATGTAAGATCTTTGTCCAATCTCTTCCTGCACCACCCCACCCCCTCTTCCCTCTGAGAATCATCGGTCTTTCCATTTCCATGCCCCTGATTCTATTCCATTTACCAGTTTACTCTGTTCATCAGATTTTTTATTCATTTTATTTTTAGATTCACTTGTTGATGGATATGTATTTGTCATTTTGTTGTTCATAATTTTTTATCTTTACCTTTATCTTTTTCTTCCTCTTCTTAAAGAATACCTTTCAGCATTTCATATAATACTGGTGGCGATGAACTCCTTTAGCTTTTTCTTGTCTGTGAAGCTCTTTATCTGACCTTCAATTCTAAATGATAGCTTTGCTGGGTAGAGTAATCTTGGTTGTAGGTCCTTAATATTCATCACTTTGAATTTTTCTTGGCACTCCCTTCTGGCTTACATAGTTTCTGTTGAGATATCAGCTGACATTCCTATGGCACTCCTTTGTAGGTAACTAACTGTTTTTCTTTTGCTGCTTTTAACACATTGTTTGCGGGTAGTTTTTATCGCGCGCTAACAGGTGGCGCGGGCCATTTTTGCTAATTTTTTGCACAAATGGCAACGTTCAGTAAAATTACGATAACTTTAGTTTACGTATTTATACGTTACCCACATTCTACCGCTAGTCTATAAAAAACGTATTAATACGTGTCTCGGGCTCTACTATACTGGTAGAACGTATAAATACGTAAAACGTGTAAACACATTTCCCGCATACAATGTGTTAATATTCTTTCTTTGTCTTTTGCCCTTGGCATTTTAATTATGATGTGTCTTGGTGTGGTTCTCTTTGGATTCCTCTTGTTTGGGGTTCTTTGCGCTTCCTGGACTTGTAAGTCTATTTATTTCACCAGGTAGGGGAAGTTTTCTGTCATTATTTCTTCAAATAGGTTTTTAATATCTTTCTCTCTCTCTTCTTCTGGCACCCCCATAATTCGGATGTTGGTCCACTTGAAGTTGTCCCAGAGGCTCCTTACACTATCTTCATATTTTTGGATTCTTTTTTCTTTTTGCTCTTCTGGTTGGGTGTTTTTTGCTTCTTCATATTTCATATCACTTATTTGATTCTCAGGATACTCTAGTCTACTGTTGAATCCCTGTATATTATTCTTTATTTCAGTCAATGTATGCTTAATTTCTGACTGGTTCTTTTCCATTTTTTTTGGCATTCTCACTAAGATCCTTGAAGGTCTCATTAAGTTCCTTGGAGGTTTCTAGAAGATTCTTGAATAACCTTATAATGGTGGTTTTGAACTCTATATCCAGTAGTTTGCTTTCTTCCATTTCTTTCATTTGTGACATGTTTCCTTGTCTCCACATTTTGGCTGCTTCCCTGTGTTTGTTTCAGTGCATTGGGTAGAGCTGCTAAGTCTCCTTGAGTTGATAGAGTGGCCCTGTGTAGTAGGTGTCCAATATGGCCAAATGACTCAGCGTCCCCAGTCACCTGAGGTAGACACTCTTAGTGTACCCCTTTGTGGGCTGTGAGCACAGTCTTGTTGTAGTTGAGCTTTGATTGCTGTTGGTGTCACTGGAGGAATTGACCTCCAGGCCAATTGGCTATGGGGACCAGTTACAACTACAGTGGAAGAGCTGCTGTGCAGGAGACATCCTTATGGAGCAGGACTTGCTTCAGTGGGGCTTAGGTGCTCACTGAGTCTGCCCCTTGAGTGTGTCACTTATGGATGTGAACAGTTGTAATCTGGTATGGTCTCACACTGACCACTGGATACACTGGCTCTTGGGTCTCCAGGGAGGTGCAAAGTCAGCCACTGCCTGAGGCCACCCAGCAGGAGTTACAGAGAAATCTGCAGATTCCTCCTTTTTGTCTCGGGTTTGGAAGTGTCCATGCAAGGCCCAGCTGTGAAGCAAGGTAGGCCGGTGCTGGTGCTGGTGCTGGTGCCAGCCTTGGGCCTTTTATTGATAAGTTTGGGGCTCCCTAACCCAGCTGCAGCTTGTCTGACAGGTTTTAGGCTGAGAAAGGACAGGCCATTCATATGCAAAAGCTTCTGCACACAGCTTGGGTGGGATAGGGTCTCAGATAATCACCAGGGTGGAACAAACAGAAATGGCTGTCAGTTAGCCCTGCACCAGGGAGGTCCCAGCATGGGAACAATGACCACTGTGAGCACCTCCATCTGGAAGAAAGCTGCCCCCAAGTTCCTGCCCTGATGCCAGACAGTCCAGTTTCTCCCTATATGTGTCTGGGTCCCCTAAAGCCTCGCCTAGCACTGGAGCTCAGAGGAAGTGGGAGTTTGTAAATTCAGTTCATCGTGCCAGCCTTTTAAGAGGAGCAGCTGGGTCTCCAGCAGCCTGTGTGTCACTCAGCCCCAATTCACATTGGTTTTTATAGTCTGTAGTTCTTATGACCCATAGGGAATTCTTTCCCCAGCTCTGGAACTCTGGGCTGGGGGGTCTGGTGTGGGGCTTGGACCCCTCTCTCCTCCAGGCAGCCTCCACAGAGGCGATCTCCTTCCTGGCACACCCATTCTGCACCTCCGCACCTCCTACCAGTCTCTATGTGCTTTCTTCTTTCCCTCTCTAGTTGTAGTACTTCCACTCAGTCAGCGTTCCCGTGGTTTTGGATGATAGTTCTGTATTTTAGTTGTAATTTTTATGTGGTTGTGGCAGGCAGCAAGTGCGGGCATTTACCTATGCTGCCATCTTGGTTCCTTCCCTGCCTAACTTTTTAGAAAGTAAAATCTGGGTTATACCATAGCTATATTATTCTTTCACACTTAGAGCTGTTTTTATACAAGTGAAGGGGAAATCATTCCTATCAGAAATACCAGTTTGCAATTATTGTAAATAATATGGTTCTCATATTCATGTTTTTCCCTGCAGGATAAGAATAGTGATTATGTTTGAAGGTGAGCTAATTTCTGCTGTTCTTATAAAAAAGAGGCTAATGTATGTATATTTGTGTATATAGATCTGCTTTAGAGGACCACATATTCCACACGAAGACTACATTAGTGGAAATTGACTTCTGTGTTAAATGAGTCTTTTAAAAGTTTCCCCCCATACTGCCTGAAGAAAGCAAATAGCTTAGTAATGAACACAGTAGGAAGAAATTAAAGTTGTACATAAAGTGTGCTCTTGGTGAATTGTTTATTTTGTTGCTTGAATTCGTTGTGATATTTAAAGTTGGGGGCAGGGATGGTTACTGCTTTCTTATTGAAATGCACTGGGCTTTTATGGTTTCCCTCTGATTTCTTTCTTCATTATTCCAGTTTTCCCGAGCTTTTCATGGTTAATGGAAGTACTACTCAGTAAACTCAAATGACATCTCCAGAGTAGCAGAAAATCAGTTGCTTCTGCTAGTGACTCCCTATGAAGGGAGTGGGTGTTAATTTACTGATATGGCCTTATGCCTTTTTTACAAGTAAATACAGACAGTGTATCATGGTTTTAGTCAGCTAGACTTCTTAAGCTACCACTTTTACTTATAGTAAGAGCCTCAAAAATGCGCTTAAAAAGAAAAGAAACTTGTGAAGATTCTAGACATGCAGGAGACCATGAGGTGCATCATCATTAAATCAGAGCACAACTCAGTGCCACGTTACCCTGCTTCTCCATCAAGGTTCTCTCTTGAGAAATACAAACTAACATATTTACTTAGAAGCCAAAATACTTCAGTATAGAATATAGAACCCACAGAGAACAAAACAGGTGGTATGGTTATGAAGTGGAATGAAAAATTCATATGGTGATGATATCTTTGAACATGTACAATTCATAGGCAACAAGATTTTCTTATGCAATTCCATAAAGAAAATATTTTCAGTGCTTTTGAAAACAAACATCCAACACCCCTGAATCTGGATGTGTATGTCTGTACGACTGGCCAAAGCCTACCACTGAGGGTCTGCTTTGGAAAGAGTGTATATAGTATGGTTTTGTAGGCTGAGAAATGAGACAGTTCTCTGACTTACAATCTGTTTCATTTACTGCAGACTTTCCATGTCAGGAGTAGATACTTCATCCCTCTTTTGTGGCCATCAACTCACCAGCCTACTCAAAGCTAACTACAACCAACTCTCAACAGAGCCAGAAGAGGTTGTCCAGGTACTTGATTTCCTGCATTTGGGTTATATTCTCACTTCTACACTCTTCCTCCACATCTCATTTGCTTCATGACTTTGCCCCCCGTTTCCAAAGTTAACATTTCTGAAATGGAATATATCTTAAAATCAGTGTTCACATTTAATGTGGTTATATTTTCTTCCCCAACTCATTAAAGAAGCTGTAAACAAATTGATGGTGTGACTGGATTTGAGGAATTATGTATGGTATTACCTTCTTTTATAATTGAACAGAAAAACAAAGCATACTGAATATCAATGGAAATTTCTTAGATAAGATGGCCATCACTCTTACTTATTCTAATTTTGATTACTTGTATTTCCATGAATTCTAAGTTTCTCAAAAACTATGGAAATCCTGAGCCTAAAGATTCAGCTCTTGCAGTGTTCACTGAAGCTATTCTCAGTCTCTGAACATTTCCCTTTCTCACCACTCCTTCTTTTGTCTCCTGTTCCTCCCACAACCAAACTAGTTTATGAGAGGGAGTGCTTTTTTGAAATCCAAAAATGGAACTGTGGGGTTGATGTGGTTGAGAGGGATGTATAAGAATGGTTTAGTTGAAGAGTTTGGGAACAGTATCTGGTTTTATATAAGCGTAGATGTATGTGTGTGTCCATGTGTGGGTGAGAGGAGTAGAACAAAAAAATGGAAAAAAGCTTGAATTATGTAATTAAAAACTGTCTTTAAAACACCTATTCAGTCCCTTATAAAACCTGCTTTGTATGTCCCTAGCTCAGGTCACAAATAAAGGAATTTCCACTTTAGAAATCCTTTCTCTTGAGTTCATGGCTAATTTGTCTTTGCTTTTCATTCTCATTATAATCAATTTTTCCCATTGAGGGATGCCCTATCTTTCTTTCCATATCATCCAAGGATGGGAAATAGGTTCTTACTGATCCTTTCACACACATTTAGTATTTAGGAAATGTTTCAACCCCAAAGGAATCAGGAAGTTTTTGACCTACTTTACCCTTCTTTCTGTTTCACTTTTAATCAAAGCTAATGAAATTGCAGTTCAGTCCATGGGCAATTTCTATGACTACAGTTAGACAGGAATGATCAGTTTTTAATTTTCAGAGTTGTCTCACATGTTCACTAATTTTTAGTCTTACGTGACATTTATATGACATTTATAATTGCATTAAATTTGTACTTGTTCATTTCAAAAAAGCATGTATTTTAAATGTAAATCATTGGCTAAAGATTTTTGATAAGAACTTCCAAATAATTAGTGTTTTCTCTTAGAACTTTGCCTTTGTATAGAACTTTAGGAAGGCAGGACATTTCTGTAGCCTTCCCTGTGCCATAAAGATTAATCCATAGGAAGAAGAATTTTGGGTAAATGTTTGCTATCTACATGTTCCCTTTCCCTCCCTCAAGGTATTTACAGTTTAGAGGGGCTGATACTATCATTCATACTAGTAGTAGAAATAGAAGTAGTCGTAGGCATAGGCATAGGCATAGGCATAATACCATTACTTGCAGTGATGATAGTGTTGTAGCAGCAGCTAGAGTAGCAGAACTATAGCATGGAGTGTTTATTCTATGCCACGCTGTGTTAAGAAATTTACATTTACTTTATCATTTAATTTTTGTAAGAATTTCATGAAAAGGTATTTATTTCCCATTTTACAAAGAAGCAAACTAAGAGTAGTATGCAGCATTGCTCCTCCCAGCTTATTGAGAACTGATTTGCACATTCTTCCCAATTCCTTGAAATCATCAGTGGTGTGAGTATTTACACCACAGCTATGGCAAATGCTACATAACAATGAAGTGGATGAACTGGGATTCTTCTTCACTGCTTCTGCAGCATGTACTTCACATATGACTGACTGTAACATGGATCTGTTTGTTAATGGCCACAAGACCCCTAGGTCAGGTCCGAAGAGGGAGAAATGATGTCTATTAGGGAGGAAAAGGTTCAAGGTAGCATATAAACTAGACCTTGAAGAACAGAAAGGAATGCATTTCAAGTGAAAGAAATGCAAGTGCAAAGGTGTAGATATAGGATGTAAAGGGCCTGTCTGGGATAAAGGGGTCCATTCAGGAGAGTAATGAGAGATGCAGGCCAAAACCATTAGGAGCTTTGAATATTGCTGGACTGAAGTGTTTTAATATATTTAGTTGTGCATAGTGAGCAATTAAAAGCTTTTGAGAATGTAAACATAACTGATTGAATCTCTTTTTAGTTGTGTTGCTGGAGAGGAGAGAGGTGGTGGGAGAATCGGTTGAGAGTCCAGGGAAAACTGTTATGGAGAACTTCAAACAGGGATCCCAGGTTTGGAAAAGATTGGTGAGCTGTCTGAACTCGAGGCAGAGTCTCCAACATTTGCATATAATAGATTTGAAAGTAGGTGTGTGTGTGTGTGTGTGTGTGTGTGTGTGTGTGTGTGTGTGTGTTGAAACAATGGTTTTAGACTTAGGGGTAAAAAATTCTTCTTTGGCTAATTATTAAAAGAGGTGAGACAAGAACTTTCATTCTCATTTTAGTCCAAAACTTCAAAGCATATTTGGGCATAAAGAATGGGAGCTCCTTCCTCTCTCTTAGAGCTGTTCTCCTTGCTCCTGAGTATACACACTGAGCAGGCTCACTGATGCTGGCTGACCTGGGACCTACTGGGTAAAATTGATCTAGAACGTCACTCAGCTAGAAACTGTTTGACCTCACATATTGTTCCTTTTACTTATTGTTCCTTTAACCGTAGTCTCACATTGGGGTCGTGGGCATTTTATTAACTTTTAAAAAATATTCTGTAAAATTGTTAATATTACAGATAGAAAACTGAAAAGAGACAGAACATTACATGCCCAAGGGGTCATGACATAGCTCTTCTTTGTGCCCTGTCAAGATGTGAGAGCCCATCTTTTTTTTTTTTTTTTTTTTTTTACTCATTTTCATATCCTTCAATTGGAGAAATAGAATTTAGTCACTTCACAGTTATTGGAAAGTGGAAAATCTACTCTAACACTATGCCAGAATGAACTAATAGAGTGAGCTGTGTTATGTTAGAATTAGCTTATCCTAGACTAGTGGTCGGCAAACTGCAGCTCGCAAGCCACATGCGGCTCTTTGGCCCCTTGAGTGTGGCTCTTCCACAAAATACCGACTTCTGCGCATGGGCCATGAAGTTTCAATCGCACTGTGCATGTGTGCCCGCACGTGGTATTTTGTGGAAGAGCCACACTCAAGGGGCCAAAGAGCTGCATGTGGCTTGCAAGCTGCAGTTTGCTGGCCAAGGTCCTAGACTGATATTATGTATCTACAGATCCCATTACCTTTGTAGGGGGTAATTGTAGAAGACATTGTCTATAAGTCTGAGATTCAATATTCTCTTCTTGATACACCATCTCTTGATCTACCCAACAGAGCATGCCCAGCTGTACGCATGTGACAAGAGTGGGATTTTTTATCTATAGAGTATAGCAGTAACCTATTTCCAATTCTATATAATAAAGAGCTAATATGCTAATTATTTCAAACAGCAGAATGACCATCCGGATGACTTTCCAGACAAAGCCGGGGCTATGAGGGGCTGAGGGCCAGCTGACACTGCAAAGGCAGAGTCCCTTGCACAAATTTCATGCATCGGGCCTCTAGTATAATCTAATAAGAGAGAAACATGCAAATTGACCGCACCTCTGCCACAACCCAAGCCACGCCCTCCAGCCAGAGTGACTATATGCAAATTAACCCAACCAAGATGGCGGCCGGCAGCCACGGAGCTGGAGCAAGCAGGAGGCTTGGTTGCCCCAGCGATGGAGGAAGCCAAGCTCCCACCTGCCCTGGCCAGTTGTGGCCTCCGCTCAAAGCAACAAAGTTTCAATTATAGAAGAAAAATAAATCCCAGATACCTGCTTCCAGCCAGCCTCCACTAGGAGCTTGGGTGGCTGGGGGCCATGGCCAGCCTGCAAACAGCCACCAAACCCTCACCCAGGATGGCCACACCCTCATGGGGTGAGGGTCCCTGCTGGGGGTCTTGGCCAGCCTGCAAACAGCCATCAGCCCCTCACCCAGGCTGGCCAGGCACCCCAGTGGGGACCCCTACCCTGAAGGGGCTGTGGCCAGCCTACAAACAGCCATCAATCCCTCACCCAGACTGGCCAGGCACCCCAGCGGGGACCCCCTCCCTGAAGGGGCTGTGGCCAGCCTGAAAACAGCCATCAGCCCCTCACCCGGGCTGGCCAGGCACCCCAGCGTGGACCCCCACCCTGAATGGGGTGTGGCCAGCCTGAAAACGGCCCTCAACCCCTCACCCAGGCTGGCCAGGCACCCCAGCGGGACTCCCACCCGGATGCGGGACACCCTTCAGGGCAAACCAGCCAGCCCCCACCCATGCACCAGGCCTCTATCCTATATAATAAAAGGGTAATATGCAAATTGACCCTAACAGCAGAACGACTGGGAATGACTGGCCACTATGACACACACCTCATTTTTCTGGACCATTTTTATTCCCTGATGTTTCTTCAATAGTGTTCTCTAGCTCAGTAACTGGAGCCATCTTTCAGGCAAAAGTGTGAGGTGGTCTTAATTTGGACCCTGAACAGAGCCCTCCTGCTCCTCCCCTTAAAGTCTAGTTCATCAATTAGCTTCTGATAGAATCATTGGAGGATCATAGTGGACATCACTTCCAGTTTGATTCCTGATTTCTTTCTTTGTTGGGTCTCTTGGTTTGCTTCCTCTAGCCCAGAAATGAATGGCACTTCTAGTCATCAAAGTAGAGATTCAGACATCAGTGTACCATGACTCCTTCCATCCCCCAACCCCATCATATCTGGTTACTTAAACCTCAGAGTCTACCAATTACACCTTCTAAGTCTTCCTCAAATCCATCTTTTCTCTTCATTCCTTCTGCCATTGCTGTAGTTCCAGTTTTGTAAATGTCCTACATTCACCACTGCAACAGCTTTTAGCTGCTGTCCCTGTTCTACCCTGTTTTCCTCTTATCAGCCACTCACCTGCTAAAAGGTCTTTAATGGCTCCTTATTTCATAACTGATAAAATCTAAACTCCTTGACAAGGCACTTAAGGCCCTAAAGTGTCTGTATCCTAGTTACCATTCTAGCCTCATCTGTCCCTGTTTCCCTCACATTTTTTTTTGTTTTGTTTTGTTGGTTTTTGGTTTTTTTTTGTCCATCAATATAAACAACAGATGCTATGTTTTAATACATTCATGCTTTTACTCAAACTTGAATGCATTTCTCAGGCTCTACTTTGTTTAGCCATCTCTTTTCCAGGAAGTACTTGTTGGTTACCAGGCCTGACTTCTGTGCCCCCTGCCATCCTGTCCTTTAGGCCAGCATAGCCCCTGTGGTCTGCTTCCCCCACTATCCTGTGAATTCTCTAAGGGCAGTGACTGTCGTCTCTGTATCTTCAGAATTAGCACAGTGTTGGCACCAAGCAGGAATTTAGTAAAGATTGGAATAGAATCAAATTAGTAAAAGTATACAATGATTTAGCAATATAATTTTCTAATTTCCAGAGAATATGGCACTTGTATAGCAGTATTAACAGATAGGAACCTGAAGAACCACCATGTGTGACTAGGATCCTCACTAGAACTTTTTTAGTTTCTGGGGATGTGGATGGAAGTTTGGAGCAGGTACAGAGGAGGTCACAGCACCCTAAAGATGAAACCTACAGTGGCCAAGGAAAGGAATCTTTAAGGCTACTGGGAAAAAAGTCAAGGTGCAGTTTAATTGACATCCAAATTTTTAAAATTCCTCTTCCCTGCAGATGGGCATCTCCTAGGAGTCAGGAGCAGGGAACATGGCCTTAATCAGCAGCAGGAGAGATTTAAACAGGGGCGGATGTTCTGACAGTGAAGTTTATAAACTGGGACAGGTTGCTTATGGAGATTAAGAAGTCTCCTGCCCTGATTTGGGCCAGGGATGAAGCTAGAGCAGGAGACTAACTGCGGGGGAGGAACTTCCCCGCTGACTTGACTTCAGTGTAGGTCTGTCAAAGGTGGGCATGGAACCAGAAGGCTTCAGGTCTTTCAAAAATCCTGTAAATCAATAACATTTTCAGATGCTGACTTTTACATCAGAATATGCATTTACAGCATTGTGCTCATTTTTGCCTAGGAAAAACGTTGAATTTACAGGCATACAGTGAAAAGACTTAGCAGTCTCACTCTAAAGTGCAGTCAGTTGATGATGATGCTTGGTTCTAGCTATTTCTACTTTTACTTGCTGCAAAATATCAGTAAAAAAGGAAAAATTTAAATGATGCATTGATTGATCTCAGGTAACACTTGTGGCAAGATAGGATTGTTAGCTCTGCTGTGTGGAAAAACTGTATACCTCTCTTGCTTTCTTGCTGGCACCTCCCCCCCCCCTTGGTATTTAAATGCCATATAGCAGTGCCATGAAGACGTTCAAATGTTACTAGTGGAAATGCATTTGCAGTTAAAATTCCTCTTGATTTCTTTTCTATGTCAGTAAAGGAATTGGGTTTCTTTGGAATAGAAAATTTATCTTTTGCAAAATTTAATTTATTATTTCTTTCTCTTATAATCCCTTTCCTCTTTCTTATACACTAAAGTTGCATTAAAAGAAACTCATATACCTGTAAACTCTGCAACTTTTTGTTCTTGTACTGTAAAGTTATGAAGAGTTTAACAGGAATCAGTCTACATACTTTAATCTATATTAAGGAAAAAGGTTTTGCAAATGTTTGTCTTCAAAGCACTAAAAGTAAATGAAGGTTAAAGAAGGAGGCTAAAAAGAAAACCTTATTAGTGGGAAATACATTCTGATAAATCAAACTGATTCTGATCTTAACAGTCAATTTAAATAACAAAATTGGTTAATAGCACTAAATTAGAATTAAAGAAAGGGATAAAATCTATTTCCACAAGTTGTCAAGACATTCACTGGCTGATGCCATATTATATCAATCTGATTATACTGCACATAATAAATCATGCCCCACCATAAAATCCTGCTGGGAGATGTGTTTAATCAGATGCCTTTGATGTTATTTGAGTGAAAACTACTTTGGATTCAAAAGAATCAAAGAGAAAAATCTTTAGCTCCTGCAATCAATCTTAATCCACTGTGGATGCTAGTGCTCTTCACACACACCATCCTAATCTACTTCCAAATACAAGCACAAGCTGACTGTTGGGATTTCAGATTTGTCTTTTCAAAAGCCATGAACAGAAATTTGTTTTGTTTAATAACTATGTTCCACACTGACTGTTCATTTCTAAGCTTACCATAAATCAAGGCAAGATAAAGATTTTCTGTTGGCAGGAATTTTAATGGACACTGGTGACTACAATTAACAATCACCCAATAATAATTTAAAATTACTATCTTAGCTAGCTTTGTTTGGCTCCCACAGGAACTAAGTCAGCACAACCATTTCCCAAGACAATCTTTTCTATGTCACTGACCAGTTTTAAACTAAATTTTGTGAATATATGTCATAGAAATAACAGATGGCATGAAAAGTTTTATAACTTACTTTTCTCCTTCTTCCAGGGAGTGCACTATGTTTGCATCTTCCTGCGCTCATCACTTTAGCTGTGGAGTTCACTTCATGCTGCCCGCTCCCACTATATGTCAGAACAACCTAAGTGGCCCTGCCTTTGCCAGTTTGAAACTGGGCTTTGAATGACAGTCGGCTCTAAAGGAGGCCATTGGATGTTGGGAATTTAACTTTGGGGGGGAGAAGTCTGCACTCATCTAAGTCTTTTCTTCACTCTGCCTATGCCATAGGGTCAGAATGGGTGGGGGGGCAGGGGGGAGGAAATGGAAGGGGGATAAGACCCAGCCAGCCACCAAATTGCTGACAACCCAAAACATCTTGGGGAGGGAGTGAGAACAAAAGGCATCACTTATGTTAGGTGATTAGTGGTAAATGATGTATGGGGGTGGGAGGGAGCCTGGTGTATACAAGGAAGGGGGGCTGGCAGTTGCCCTTGTCTAGAGGGGGAAAGGACAAAGAATGCTTTCCCTGAACATTTGAGGCCCTAGGGGGATTTCTTAACAGAATCAAACAGCAAGGGACTATTAGCATCATTGTATAGTAAGAGCTAAACTTCTTTGGACATGTTGTCCTTACAGACAGCTGAAAATATCTAGTGGCAAATACATACCATCTACTTATGTATTTCAGAAACAAAATAAACATGGGAAGGCTAACAAATTGCATGTCTTTTTCACTTACCATTGCTTA
This sequence comes from Myotis myotis, assembly GCF_014108235.1. Classification (NCBI taxonomy): domain Eukaryota; kingdom Metazoa; phylum Chordata; class Mammalia; order Chiroptera; family Vespertilionidae; genus Myotis; species Myotis myotis. The sequence continues at coordinate 50,844,568 of NW_023416401.1, forward strand.
GTGTTTCCAGTAAGTATGCTGTAACTCAGCTGAGCTGCCCTTTCACGTTATTGTTAATTAAATAATACTCCCTAATAAATCTGTCATTAATGCAGCCAGGAGTGGGTTTGTTGAGTTTGCCTGAGGCTGTTAATGCTCCTACAAATGGGCTCTTAATTGCCATAAGAGGTAATTTCATTGGGGATTGTAGTCAATTTTCCCAACAATTTTATAGTATATTTTATGTTTCAAACTTCCGTTTGTTTCTATGTCTGGAGTTTGATAAGGCTAGAGAGATCATTCTCTGATGATTCGTCTATTGAATTAACCATTCTCTCTGTAATGGAAAAAAATGCATGTTGTTATTGAATTTGCAATCCCCCCCCAATTTCCATTATGACTAAAAAGAAGCAACTAATAACAGAATTTAAAATTAATTTAATTTTCCCCTATTTATTTCATTACTTATCTTGTGAAATAAGTGACTTTTGCTGGGAGAAACGTTTCTGGCATGTCTTGGACATGACTCTGACATTACTTCATAGTCAACTGTTTTCTGAGTAGACAGAAATGTTGGACAGGTAGACCAATTATCATTAGATAGAGTTGAAAGAGAAGAAGATGAGGGCATTCAGCCTCAGAGAGGAACAAGTGCCATGGTCTAGAATTTAAAGTGACCTTTTCTTCAAACATTTCCTTCTGTTCATGAACAGAGAATAAGGACAAATATTAAGAAAAAGTCACCTTTTCTTTCAGTGCTATAATAGCCTTCATATGCCATTTCTAAAAGAAGTGTTATTTCAGCCTTTTCTTAAATGACCTCTTTTTCATCATAATGTAATATTTTTTCAGCTTTTGACTAGTACTTTGATTTTTAATAAAGTTACATACTTATTTTAGAGGAATTGCACTTTAGAATGCATCTTGGTGGTATTTCATCCTAACAGTTTCATTTGGTTGAATTAATATGCAGCTCTACCTTAGTGAAGAGTGGGGTTGAGAGAGAGAGAGAGAGAGAGAGAGAGAGAGAGAGAGAGAGAGAGAGAGAAAGAGAGAGAGAGAGAGAGAGAGGAGATAGAAGAGAGAAGGAAGACTCATATAATCCTATCTTTTAGCATAACTTTCTTCACTTGAACATTTCAGTGTCATAGTAACCTTTATCTGTAATAAAAGCATAATTTAGCTGAATGCTACTAAAACATATATTCACATTATGTCAGTGATTTACTGTTCTGTGGTCAAAATAGTTTCCTTTCTTCTTCTTTACAAAGTTCAGGTGTTGTTACTGCTGTCAGTTGAGAATCTTTCATTCTCCTCTTTTCTTCCTCCCGCCCCAGGTTCTTGTCTCTCTCTTTTGTCCATTAAGATGTGAATGGGCAGGCATCTCAGCCAATATGTCTATACATGGCTGAATACACTTGAAGAAAAGCGGGTCTCCTTTTGTCTAGACCCTGGATGGCTGCATGTCATTCTGCACCAGTGAGCAGGATCTCCCTCACAGTAGGAACTTTGCAATAATTGCCAGAACAAATTGAGCTCAGGCTTATTGGTTCCTTTCTTTTTTCAGTTGTAAAAGGAGGGAATGGGAGAACAAGGCCATATTTGACCAATGACAATATGGCATAGAAATAGATTGGTTACAGCCAGTGCCCACTCATGTTTCAGACAAGTCATGGGGTATATTGTGTACAGGCATGATAAGATGTGATCCCACAATCACCAGGCTAACCAAACCTTGTTCTCCCCATACCTCCTGGGCATTCCAGTATTAATGATTGATAAGCATACACAACAGTCAGCAGAGGTGAGCACAGATGGATGAGACTGGTTGGTGCTTGTTTGTGTGTATGTGTGGTGAAGACCAGCAGAAGCAACACTGAAATTGTTTTCACCAGGGAGCAACGAGAAAAATGGTCTTTAACAAGAAAGCTGAATACTGGGGAAAGAAACTCATTTAAAAATTAATTACATGTTTTAATTACATAATTTTTTTGTATCAGAATCTCTCTGAATCATTGATATACTTTATATAGGATATCTGCAGTGTATCTAGATCTCTTTCTGTGTTTGGTGTATGTGTGTGTGTGTGTGTGTGTGTGACTACATGTTTTTATTCATTAATTCCACATATATGTAGATAGCTGAAAACTATAATATACATATGTAAATGTAAAAGCAGAGGTAATTTTCATATATACATACACACACACACACACACAGGTTGATTTTAAATCTACAAAATACCACAGGTTACCTCCAGAGATCCTTCCACCTTAATGAGGGCTGTGTTGGGCTCGACGGTTACATGTACAACCAAGGCTGTATACTGTGTTCTCACTACAGGAAAGTTGGGAGGCAGGGCCCTCAACAAACTGAGCAGCCAGCCTGGTCTATCACACCACCTGTCCCTGTGAGAGCCAAACCTATATTTTTTTAATAATGCTATTTAAATAAACATTTGTGTGTGTGTGTGTGTGTGTGTGTGTGAATTTTCACTTAACAGGGGTTCAGCTTTGCTCAGTTGCTTCCAACGTGACTGGAGGTAGACAGACAAGGCTCTACAGCCAACTGAATGGCTTTGCATCTGCCCTCTGTTTTGCCTGGAAATAATCAGCCAGTCCAACGGTTTTTGCTTTTTGTTTGGCTTCTTCTTCTTTTTTTTTTTTCATCTGAAGCAGAGGCAGACATGAAACAAACATGGCATTTCCTATTGCAAATTGGATTCTGAAATTGGCTTCATCTTTCCAGAAGCAGTTCTGTTGCAGTTCCTTCCCAGTTTTGTGAATATAATAAACAGTTTGCATACAAAGCTCCAAATCTGTAGGCAGTTACCACATTAGGTTTTTGCGATTGGGGGCGGGGATGTTTATTTGTTTATTGCTGGTCCTGAAGGGATATGTTGTAGTGGGATGAATGGAAATGGTTTTCGTTGAACAGAGAGGGATGAAGAAAATGGGGAAACAAATTAATAATAAAGAACACATTTGCCAGTGTTTTATTAGCTATTTTAAAAGAGACACAGCAAAATGTGAAGTCATGCAAAATGTGGCTTCTTGAACTTCATTGGCATCACCCACAAGCTATCTATAAAAATAAAAGTGTAATATAATATGTTAATTAGACTGGACAGCCAAATGACCTTCCAGATGAAGCTGCTGCAGCAGGGACCGAGGCAGAGGCACTTAGGGGCAATCAGGCTGGCAGGCAAGCAGTTAGGGGTGATCAGGAAGGCAGGCAAGCGGTTAGGGGTGATCAGGCAGACTGGTTAGGGGCAATGAGGCAGGCAGGCAGAGTGGTTAGAGACAGGCAGGCAGGTGAGTGGTTAGGGGCAATGAGGCAGGCAGGTAGAGTGGTTAGGGATGGTCAGGCAGGCAGGCCAGTGGTTAGGAGCCAGCGGTCCCAGATTGCGAGAGGGATGTCCGACTGCCGGTTTAGGCCTGATTGGCGGGATTGGGCCTAAACTGGCAGTCATACATCCCCTGAGGGGTCCTGGATTCCAAGAGGGTGCAAGTCAAGCTGAGGGGAGCTCCCCTGTGCACAAATTTTGTGCACTGGGCCTCTAGTAGTTTACAATAAATGGCCACTGGGGCCCCCCATAGGTCACGGCCATGGCCAACTCACTGCAACTGAAGTGATGCTTACTCTAAGGTAAATCCAGCCTTCCCTGGACACATTGTATAATATATGGGTTATAGTGCATTAAGCCAGTGGCACTGTAGTGATTGGAAGACTTTTAATGTAGCAACCAGAGAGAAAAAAATGTACTAGAGGAATATAGTCTAGCACAGTGGTTCTCAACCTTCCTAATGCCGCGACCCTTTAATACAGTTCCTCATGTTGTGGTAACCCCCAACCATAAAATTATTTTCATTGCTACTTCATAACTGTAATTTTGCTACTGTTATAAATCGTAATGTAAATATCTGATATGCAGGATGTATTTTCATTGTTACAAATTGAACATAATTAAAACATAGTGATTAATCACAAAAACAATATGTAATTATATATGTGTTTTCCGATGGTCTTAGGGGACCCCTTTGAAAGGGTTGTTTGACCCCCAAATGGGGTCACGACCCACAGGTTGAGAACTGCTGGTCTAGCAGATACAGACAAAATTTGCTTGTTCTTAAAATGAGAGGTAAGGAAAAGAACATTCTCAGAACAGTTATCAGTGTTCTTGAGTACTGTGCCCCCCTGCTTCTAAAACACACACACACACACACACACACACAACTGCACATAGAAATGAAAGAGATTTCCCTCATTCATAACATCCCTAGCCTATCTGCATCTCTTGAATCCTTAGAAGATGTAAGGAAAAAGCTCTTTTAGGGTGAAATAAGGACTTGTGAATCCTGGCTACCAAGACTGTCATTTTTCTTCTGTACACATGCAGTGATAAGGCGAGTTGTACAATTTTAACTCAGTTTCTCTTTGAACTTGTGACAGAGTTGACTCAATAGTGAGAGCTATCATGAAGAAGGGCTGTGCACCACCCACAGAATCAAGTTCTCCAGTGGAGGCAACCTTATGTGCCATGCAGCTGGATTACCTGGGTCCTAATCTCTGCTCCACCATCTATAGGCTGTGTGAACTTGGGAAAGTATTTAAGCTCATTATGCTTTCCTTTTCACATATGTAGAAGGAGCTGGTAGCAGCTAGTTCATAAATCTCTTGCCTGCGTCAGTATATGTGAAGCACTAATAACTGGGCCTTAGTGCATGGCCAGTATCCTGTAAATACTAGCTATTGGTGCTAGTGAAAGAAACACGTGGTCTGTGGGATAAAGTAGAATCAGGTTTAGATTCTACTTCTAGGTTTTTTGTTTTTGGCAAATTATTTAAAATTTTTTTTAAACCCTCACCTGAGGACACGTTTTTATTGATTTTAGAGAGAGAGAAATAGTGATGTGAGAAAGAAACAATGATTAGTTGACCCCCATACATTCCCTGACTGGGGATCGAACCTGCAACCTAAGTATGTGCCCAGAGCAGAAATCTAACCCACAATCTTTTGGTGTATGGGATGATGCTCCTCCCCCAGGCCAAACTTGGCCAGGGCAGATTATTTAATCTTTTTGAGGTTCAGAGAGTTTTTCCAATTCTCAGAGTTGCAGAGTTACTCTAAGGATTAACTCATCTCATGTATGCAACATGCAAAGCATAGTGTGTGGAACATAATAGATGCTAAAAAAAATGTTTAACTCTTTACAAAAGTAGAGAGACAACTGTCCTATGGTGCAAACTATAATGTTCACCTTTTCTCATTATTGTTTGGATCTTTTCCTTCATTTTTGTGGGGGTAATAGTTCTTTTCAACCTGGGATTTCACATAAGTTATTGGTCAGCTGTGGTAATTTCCCTAAAGCTATTGAAGTTACAAGCCCATATTTGCTGGATAGTAGGAAATAGAAACTTACTAGTAATGGGAAGTAAGATTCTACCTGGACACTATTTTTGACATACTTTAGGGGAAAAACAGACTGAAACTTGCTTGCTAATTTTGAGTTTATGGGAACTGTCAGATTCTCAAGAGGAGGGGAAGGAAAATCATGCCACATAGGTCTGTCTCTCTAAATATAGAAGGAATATGAAGTGTTTTTCCTAATAAAATAATTTGCACATAATTCTGATGATAGACTCTAACAGGACTTCTTAGCAGTATGCCTCCCTAATGGCAGACACACCATTATGTATGATCCTCCTACTAGAAACTGTCCCACATACCTTTTTGGGTGCCTGTGCAGCTTATTCTGCCCATATAAGAATTGCTGCCTCCCCCCCAAAGAATGGGTCTCTCCAGGCTTGTTTGTAACAAAGGACTCTGCTCCTCCCCAAGGCCAAACTATTTGGAACAGGGATGGACATTTGAGTTAAGCTGTGTGGGCCAAGCAGGTTTTATCTCCTGGGAATGTGCCTCTGCCTCCTGCAGAGGCAGCCCAGAGAAAGTCTGACAAAGAAGAGAGAGAGACACAGGAGGGCAGGGGAAGAGAGAAGGCTATTCTTCCCAGTTCCATCCTTTGGGAAGCTGAGCTGAACCTTCACTCTGGGACTCTGTGTGCTGCGTCTGTAACTGTGTACCCATCTCCCCTTTGTCCTTAAAACAAGCCCGAGGGAAGTTTCGTTCCCTGAGACCAAAAATTTACTGGCAGGAGTTCTATCTCATGGAAAACTGGTCTCAAGCTGTAGATCCAGAGAAAAAGTTTCAAGTTTTTTATTGAGTTATCTTGTCTCCTGACCTCTGCATTGTTTCAAACACCTTTATTAAGCAGGTGAACTGCAGAAGGTGGAGTCATAATAAGAACAGCCCTGGAAAAAATGGCAGTGACATCATGAGCTATAATTATGCATGACTAGAACATCATGCCATGGAAAGATTTATGAACATTGATTCTTAAGAAGATGCACTGTAATACAGCATTTAAGTGAAGTAGTAACTTTCTGTTGTAAATGTTAGAAAATAAGTTTGAACACTTGTGAAATAACCAAGGTAGGATTCTTTCTTTTTTTGTAAAAAAGTGGGTAGAGAATCACTCTCAAAATTATTATCTAATAGAGGCCCACTGCCCGAAATTTGTGCACTCGGGTTGGGGGGGGGGGGGTGGTCCCTCAGCCTGACCTGCACCTCTCTCAGTCTGGGAGTCCTCAGGGGATATCCGACTGACAGTTTAGGCCCGCTCCCCCTGTGGGAGTGCACTGCCCATCACGAGGGCAGCTCCTGCGTTGAGTGTCTGCCCCCTGCTGGTCAGTGTGTGACATAGCAACTGGTAGTTCCACTGTTTGGACAATTTGCATATTAGCCTTTTATTATATAGGATTGTAAATCTTATATTTGTATTTGTTTTAAAAAAATAATGGGTTGTTTCAAAGAGTGAAAAAAACTTGTTTGCTCCTAAGGGCTATACCTTCATTCAGCTCGATATTGTTTAGTTATGTGTATACTTGCTTCCCAGGGCCGATCCCCACATCTGGGTGGGTTAGGATTAGGGTTAGTGTTAGGGGTTAGGTAGAATAAGGATAGTTTTTATTGACTGCACTCACAAATATCCTCTCCCTTCTGTTTTTTGGATGTTTTGATACACTATTCTGTTCAACCTTCATGTTTCATTTCAATGTTAATATTTAAAATGAGCTATTAAAACTCACCCAGTTTGATAACAAAATTCTAGACCAGGGGTCCTCAAACTTTTTAAACGGGGCCAGTTCACTGTCCCTCAGACCGTTGGAGGGCCGGACTATAGTTTAAAAAAAAAACTATGAACAAATTCCTATGCACACTGCACATATCTTATTTTGAAGTAAAAAAACAAAATGGGAACAAATACAATATTTGTATTTGCATGTGGCCCGCGGGCCGTAGTTTGAGGACCCCTGATCTAGACCATTACTCTTTTCTGAAAATTAAGAATATTTTTATTTCAAATATATGAAATTTTGAAAGTATTTTGAAGAACAAATATCAATTCATTCTTGCAAACCTGGTAACTCTAACCAACTCCTGGATTCTTATTGCCATTTCAGCTTTATTTTCTTTATTGTGATGGGAAATATGTATGTTACTAGCAAAAGGTTCTTACAGTTAGAATATGGGAATGGTGTCATACTTTATAAGAAATGGGAGTTGTAATAATAAGATGCAAAGCTATGGTTGAGAGAGGCCAGCGGGGCTGGAGGATGATTAGAGTTAATAGATTTTGTGTTGTTATTTGCTTTTTATACCTTGCCTTTTAGTAGTTGTAGGAATACGCATGCATGCCAGTGCCTGTTTTTGCTTTCAATTAAAAAAATATCAAGAGAGGCTGGCCATGGCTCAGTGGTTGAGCATGGACTCATGAACCAAGAGGTCAGAGTTTGGTTCCCAGTAAGGGCGCATGCCTGAGTTGCAAGCTCGATCCCCAGTGTGGGGCATACAGGAGGCAGCCAATCAATGATTCTGTCTTATCATTGATGTTTCTATCCCTTTCTCCCTTCCTCTCTCTGAAATCAACAAAAACATATATATTTTTAAAAAATCTACTTAAAAAATATATCAAGGGATGTTCTTGGGCAACCAGGCCAAGTTGTTTATTTCTAGTAAAGTCTTTAATGAGCATGTTTAAAATACTCTGTAGGATTTATTTGGGGGTTGAAGTTGTTTGCTGTCGCAAGGCATTTTGAAATCATTGATACCATTTGTGAATGCTGTCATTTCCTACAGATAGATACTGTTGAGAATTTTTAAAAATATGATGAATTGCTTCATAGATTACTTTGGTAAGAATAATTCACATGTAGACCATGATGGAGGGTTCTAACTCAACCTCAACTTTGAGCTCTGTGCTTGGTTCATTAATGTCTGCTTTCAAGTTTGAGAGATCTGGCTATTTTTCTTTCTGATGCTCATGTTTCTTCCTAGTCTCCAATATTGATAAATTGGTGTGGTTGCCTTCAGCTTTCTTGTGGCATCAAGTCATAGCCCACATTCACTCCCAACTAGTGTTTAGGGATTCTGTAGTGAGGAGAAGTCTCGACAGGCAGCTGCCAGCTCCCATAGAATGCTCTACCTTGGCTGTAGTTCCCAGACTGTTAGGGTTGAACAGCATATTAATTGAAGCTTCCAGAAGCACATGGAAGGGGATATTCCTAAAGATTCCCTGCTTTTTCAGCAGTGTCAGAGGACAGTGGGAAGGTGTGTTGTGTGGATGGTGAAAGGAGGCAGGTGGGGGGAACACAAGAGTTGAGGGGTGCAACTTGGTTAGGACAGGAGGAACAGTGAGGAAAGTGAGATTCCACAGCTGCAGGAAGAGGTTGAACTTTTTAAAAAAATTTTTTTTTTTTACCTTGTTAACCCACTAAAATGTTCTTCCCTTAGATGTTCCCTTGCATTTTTTCTAAAAGTTAGGAACAGATGACCAGGCTACATAAGCAGAAAAGCTCGGAGCTTACATAAAGTGTATAATGCTGTTATCAATAAAATTTTAAAAGCAAAATTACCATAGTGGTACATATTTAATTACGCACGCACTTCTTACTGTGCTCTATGGTAATAATAGCAAGCAAATCACATAAACAGCGTAGCTGGCGTTACTTTTAATAGGGAAGGGAACTAATATTTATTGAATCCCTAATATCTGCTGGGCTCCATGCTGGGTCCTTAACATATGTGATCTCATTTAATGTTTAGCTAAACAAGGCGTTTCTAGGGCCAGGGTGGGTGAAGGAGTGAGAAGTTACAGCTCTAGGCTCATCAGAAGACATAGGATTCCTTTTTCTTTGGCAGGAGCACCCATTTTTGCCGTAGTGTGGGGGCCCTTGCCCTCTCCCTGGTTTGGGAGTTTGGATGTCCTGGGCCCCGGAACCTTAGCCACAGACGGATACAATGAGGACACAGCTTTTCCCTCCATATCTGATTTTACCTTCAGGTTTCTTAAGGGCTGGGAGTTGAGCTTGCAGCCTGCACTCCACCCTTCAGATGGGAATTCTGTTTGAATACAAGGAAGCAGAACCCTAAGCAGCTTCTCCTTGGAGTTTGAGGGAATGTGAGTAGGAAACCAGCCCCCAGCTCTGCTGTCTCCCCCTCCCGAGGAGCAGCCTCCTAAAGGGAAAGAAGGAAGCCAAGTGGTGAGCTTCAGGAGGAGGCTCCTGCACCCCTACTCCTCACCCTTTTCTACGTGGTTACTGACATTTTGCTATTCAGAGTATGACTTTTTATCTTTTGGGATTAGGGAATTCTTTGAAAGTTTGCTAACAATCTTGACTCCACCCTCCAGAAAAATGTACCAATATTTACACTTCAAGTGAAGGTTACTTGATTTAGAGATTCACACAAACTGCCATTGAAAACCTCTGGGAGAAAGGGGAGGGTAGGTAAGGAGAGTGTATGAGTCACTTATTCTTTAGTAGGATCATTTTATTCATTTGCTCACCTGAGATGTGCTTAAGGCAGCAGGAGCTCAGGAGAGGAGGCTGGTAGAGGTGGTAAGAGATCATTTTGCAGTATGAGATCTTTTGGGAAAAGGCAGGCCCAACTAGGGAAATAGTAGGGCAGTCAGGTTGTATAGTCTTTCCACCCAGAGTGGCCCATGGACAGTGGCATGGGTATCAACCAGGAGCTTGTTGGAAATGCAGGATGGCAGACCACCCTCTTGCTCCCCAAGACATGGTGAATCAGAATCTGCACTTTGACAAAGTCCTATGTTCAGGTTTGAGAGGCATGGATGTGTATTGAGGACACTGAGATAGGAGCAGGACCTGGGGTTGAGATGAGAGGAAGCCAGCAACTGGGAGAGTGCTGCTGAGAGGTGCCTGTGAGGGTGTCCACGAGCCTCCAAAGAAGAGAGAGGGAGCCCAGTCAGGAGGATGGCAAAGAGATAGTGGAGAGGGGCTTGAAGTGGAACTCAGGGGGAAGTTGGGAACATTGTAAGTCTGGGAAGAAAGTGACATTTAAAATCAGGCAACAACAAGAAGAAGTTGTTTACTACAATATGTTAAATCATGAATGATATATAACTTACTAGTGTGAATTATGTTTCAACTGGTATCAAAGAATTATCATGTGAAATTATTTATGATAAGGAGTAAATGACTTTAGACCAGCCGTGGGCAAACTATGGCCCGCGGGCCGGATTCGGCCCGTTTGAAATGAATAAAACTAAAAAAAAAAAAAAGACCGTACCCTTTTATGTAATGATGTTTACTTTGAATTTATATTAGTTCACACAAACACTCCATCCATGCTTTTGTTCCGGCCCTCCGGTCCAGTTTAAGAACCCATTGTGGCCCTCAAGTCAAAAAGTTTGTCCACCCCTGCTTTAGACAGACTTCTGTCTCTGCCCTTGATGAATCTTTTGAAAGTATAACTTTGTTTTCTTAAACCCTGTGCCTTACTTGAAAATCTAAAGGATCTTACCTTATTAGCTCCTGTTATTGGTGCAGACGTCACTGACTCGCCCTAGATAAACTTTATCAAATACTTGTTTGATACATTATGTTAGCAATGTTGCTTGATTTCTAGCAATTTGTTTGTTTTGGGAAGGAAAATGAAAATAAATGATAATTTTTGGAGCAGAGAGAAAAATTAATTCTCCTATTTTGGTGAAGTTATAGGCTATACTGTGTCACTGATAAAATTCTAGGCCTGTGTTACAGGTTGTGTCTTCCCACCAAAAGATATGCTGAATCCTAACTCCTGGTATATATGAATGTGGCCTTACTTGGAAAGAATCTTTGCAGATATTATAAAGCTAATATCATGACACAAGGGTGGGCCCTTAATTCAATAAAACCAATCTCCTTATAAGAAGAGAAGACAGAGACACGGAGGGATGGTGGTCATGAGAAGGTGGAGGTTGGAGTGATGCTGACTATCAGAAGCTTGAAGAGGCAAGGAAGGATCCTCTCCTAGTGGCTTGGAGGGAGCAAGGCCCTGTAAAAGCCTTGATTTTGAACTTCTAGCTTCCAGAACTGTGAGGCAATAAATTTTTGTTGTTTTAAGCAACCCAATTTATGGTACTGTGTTATGACAGCTCAGGAAATGAATATAGCATGCTTAACTATTTTTCTGTAGTTAGTAATCATTTTGGTCCAATTTTTAATGAATTCATTAGTTTTATATACTCCTGTTTGAGATGGGATTATAGTCAATATAGTCATGAAAGAAACTAAAACATTTTCCCAAAACTAAATAGGCCACTTGCATAATTTTTATGTAATCTATATATGCTGTGGTTCAAATTTACCTTTCTATGAAATGCCAAAGTTTCTATTTTTCTTTTAAAATTAAAGCACTCATTTGTATTATCTTAGTGAAAAAATATAACAATGTCAAACAGTTGTTTAGAACTATCACCTGAGATACTATAAATAAGATTCTGACTAAAAAATATTGAAAGATGTATTTATTCCTGAATCAATAAATTATTTGAAAAGCAAATGAAAAAAGTAGTTAAATATTCTCTGGTATTAGCAGTTGTAACTGTGTCTAGGATAATTACTTATTGGGAAAAAAAGGCAAAACCTTGTGGAAAATACATATGGCTAAGGAAACTGCAAACTAGCTTATGCAATAAATACACCATATGGCCAAGCATGTCAAAAATCTCAAATTTATTTTGAGACCAGAGTCAGTCTGACCCTGCAAATTACCTTTAGGAAAGGATGATGGAGCTGCCCACATCACACCCATGGGTGTCTGTCATGAGTGGGAGGTGTAGGACTGTGTTAAACTGCCAAGAGGGCAGCTGGTTCTGAGACTCCATTACCTGGGTAAGCACAGCCTTTGCAGTGGTGATTGCCCATTTAAGTTATGGCCTCCTTGTATTGCATGCCATTTCTGTGACTGGCTTATCCACTTAAATTAGATGTGTTTTGGATCCTACTACACCTCCCACTTTTTGTCATTTGCTTGAGTGAAATCTAGCAGATTTTGCACGGCAAAGGAAACGATCAACGAAGTGAAAAGACAACCCACTGAATGGGAGAACATATTTGCCAATGATACATCTGATAAGGGGGTCATATACAAAATTTATAAAGAACTCAAACAATTAATAATATTGTAATAATTATGTATGGTACCAGTTGGGTAATGGAAATAACAGGGAGAAAACTTTGTAAATAAAGTATATGATTGTCTAACCACTATGCTGCACACCTGAAACTAATACAAAATAATATTGAACATAAACCTTAACTGAAAAATTAAAAATTGAAATTTAGCATAAAGTATATTGTTTTGAACACAATGCCAGGGAGACTAGTTACAGAGGAACCCAGAGGAGCTTATTTTCATATGGCTCTGAGATATGAATATCATTGCTGAGTAACATCAAGGTCACTTGTATTTATTTTCTTCTAAACAGTTTTTGACTTTAAAATGCCTTTGTACTTTCCAGCTCAAAATTCTAATCGCTTTCAGTGAGCTCAGTCTCTATGCAAAACTTGCTTTCCACCTGCCAAATTGAAAATGTCTGGATGGAATACTGAATTTAGGTCAGTTTTTAAAAATGTGTCCTTCTCTAGAAGAAAAGAAATCAAATCCAGTAACATCATACAGAGAGAAAGGTAAAATTATTCCAACAAGAGCTTTTTGTTGCAACAGTTGGTCAGAATTAAGAGTGTGACTCTTTTCCTCTTCCCTGTCTCTATGACTGAATTGAAGTTTTAAAGAGTTACAGCTTTTTTTCTTTTCATTATGTCTATAGCACCATCTCTGCCAAGAGGAACAACTAGTATTCCTGGTTAGTTCCTGAGGTTAGTCAAGGTGGACTTTCTCATCTTCCCAGTGGAGGCTCTGGGCCAGGGATAGACAGGGCTTCTCAGACTGGGAAGTGCGTAGAACCCCTCTGAGGGTCTTGTTAATGTGCACATTTTATCAGGTTTGCCTGGGATGGGGCCTGAGCTTTTGCATTTCTAAAAATCTCGTTGGTGGTATAAACAGCTGCTATTTGGTGAACCATGTCTAGAGTACAGTTGGCCCACTTTGGGTGTATCTAGCTTCAGACTCATTTTCTTGGGCCAGTCTCTCCTAACACCTGACCATTTCTGGGCTAGTGTTGAGTGTATTTTGGATTTAGCTTTGAGCTCCCTTATCTCCCACACATGGTATAGTTCCACAGTTAACCCTTTCTCCTTCATTCTCATTCTCTCCCACTAAGTGCACTAACTGAAAGTTCAGAAACTCAGTGCACACAGATACTTGCCTTATAGAGGAAACATTTTTAACTGTGTAGAGTGAGGGAACATAAAGAAAGATTTAACTCTACATTGAACTCATATTCATTGAAGAATTCAGAATATAATTTTACCAGAGGTAATAGTTTCACTAGTATTTGCTTAGTACTAAGGTAAGCAGTAGCTGGAATGATAGTTGACTGAGGCATATTTGAATTTTAGCTTTCCAAGTGCTCTAAATAAAATAAATTATAAAAATGTGACTCAAGCTATTATATCCATAGCATCACTTAAGAGTAATAGATATGTTCCACTTAGGAGCTATCATAGTACATTTAACTAAATGGTATTTAAAAAGTTTCTTAAAACACTTAAAGTTGTAAAGCTATTCAGAAATAGATCTGTGTTTCTTAAGTAAACAAATACAAGGACTGGAGTTATTTTAGTGGATAATAACGGAAATCAACAAGCTCAATTCTAGCTCCCTGTGGATGAGATTTAAAGCAACAAATCTATGCTACATTATGCAGTTAACATAAAATATACTTAAATTTAGAAGATTTACTCTGCCATCACCTTGCCATATGACAAACACAAATCCTGGACTAACATGCTTTTATCAATTCACAAACTGTTGTAGGGCGACTTTTGTTCCCAAATGCTTATGCACAGTCTCCTCTCAAATTAGGTTACTGCATGAGGGCCCTTTAGCTTCTGTTCAGATCCTGATGGGATCATAGGTTCCACACATCATGAGCTTGTCAGCCTGATTCCCCAACCCAGCAGGCTGCTCTGTTGATGGATATAGAATCAAAGAGGTTTGTGGAGAACAATTTCTTGCCTGTGTCTTGCAGAGCACAGATCCAGCTGCTTTGCTTTGGAAAGGAGGGGACTATGGTGGGCCTCATGTGGGAAGAGATATTTTCCAAGTTGTCTCTTTGATAGGCTACTTTCCAGACTTCCTTTTCCCTGAATATTGCAGGAATGAAACTAATAAATTATGAGTAAGGGCTAAATAAATCATTTACAACTTCAGGTGTTTTGGAGTTCTTTTTGGAAATGGGTATTTAGAATACTCCACTAGTTCTTAACTAGGCAAAAACCTATTTTGAGAGAGTAAATAATAGGTGATCTATTGGTTCAGTATTATAATCACAGTAAGCTAAGAGAGAATGGAGGGGCAAATGGAGGAGATCATAGAGAATAAGAAGGCAACAAGATTTGGGGGTCTTTTACCAACAGCAAGGCAGACAGACAGGAGGACAGAGAAATGGACATGGAAAGGAGATGTAGAGAGGCAGAGGAAATAACGGAACAGAAATACGTGCTGTCGTGTTCATTTAAATACTTGTGTTGTGCTCTGTGTGTTTTATTTAAAAGTGTTTGAAGGAAGTCTGGTTTCTTTGCTCATAAAAAGAGTCAACTGACCCAGATAGTTCACTGGAAAATCTGCATTTTAAAAATAGATACAAAATACAAAGGAGGTTGCAGCAGCAGTGAGGTCAGCCAGCAGTGGCAGTGGAGGCCCCAGGCCCGACTGGATGGAAAAGGGGGAGGGGCCAAGAGGCTGGAGAATCCTTAGTCTCCTGTTTTCAGTGTTGGTTTGACTCTGGAAAGCACTCATTTCTCACCCAAATAGTTAAGATGTTGCTACATATATTATCTATTCTATATTCTGTATTTTTATAACAGCTCCAAAGAAGAAAAAAAACCCCAAACATATTCCTCTCCCATCATATTTGATCTTCCAACAATTCTGTGAAGTAGACAGGACAGGCATTAATACTGATGTCATCTAGTGCCATGGCAGATGAGGAAACTAACGGGATTGAATTACTTGGGGAAAATTACCCAGCTTGGAAGGGAAAGTATAATTACTATTCATAGGGCTGAACATGGAGTGCTCTGCCACTATGATATTTTGGGCAAATATTTTAACCTTTCTGTGCCTCAATTTCCTTATTTGTAAAATGGAAAGATTATAAGAGCACCTGACTTTCAAAGCATTAAATGGGATAGTACAACAGACACTAAGAACAGTGTCTGGCAAAACTCTTAAGTGCTGAATAAAGGCTGGTTATTCATTATTATTTTTTAACCCTCATCTGAGGGTATGATTTTTTTTTTATTGATTTTAGAGACAGAGAAACATTGATGTAAGAAACATTGATCCCTTGCTTCTGTAATATCCCACTGGGGATCGAACTCGCAACCTTTTTTTGGTGTATGCGAGGGACAGTGCTCCAGCCAGCTGAGCCACCTGACCAGGTAAGGCTAGTTTTATTGTGATTATTAATGAAGACTCAGCCATTCAGATCTCTCGTGTTCTGGATTCATAGCCTCAGGTCATATCAGTAAACTGTGGTTAGGCAACCACTGCAGCATCAGTGATTAACCAGAGGTCTCAGATTCTGGGGATGCGTCAAAGGCAAGACTGCTGCTCTACAGTGGAAGAAAGAACAATTTCAGGCAAAACAAGGGTCAGTTTAGAATTTCTGATTGGAAGATCTACTGGAAATTACTTTATTGATCAGGAGGTTTTTTTTGTTTTGTTTTGTTTTTAGATAATCTGTTTCTGGAAGAGTACAGAAAAAGCTAGAGTGGATTTCATTGAAAGGGGGGAAAAAAGACTAAATGGAATGAGCATTCTCTGGAGCTCAGAGAGGTCTCCATTATTCAGTGTGATCCTTTCTTTTCTGTGTTCCTCCTTCATGTTGACCCCAAACCAACACGCTGATGGAGTGGGGTGTTCTGAAAGAGGAAAAGAATTGGGTGGCATATGGTGTGACACTCTGGAGAATTATGAAACAGGTTCTGCATCTTACTGAGTTTCTCCACTAATCCATAATCACTGGCTGAGAAGTCATGGGGATGCCTTTCCCTCTTGAGAGAAAAGAACAAAGTAATTAGCCATTAGAAGATAATAGGTTTTATAAGATTCTCAAGGAACTCAGTCACAGAGGTCAAGTGAAGAATGTTTATCAGTGTTCTCTTTCCCAAAGTCACTCCAAAACCCGTGCTACTTTCCTTTACCAACCAACACAATAAAGATCAAATACACTTCTAAATTATGAAATAAATAAATTATCTGTGTCCATTGAAAAACGTCTCCCTTGCCCTAATCGGTTTGGCTCAGTGGATAGAGCGTCGGTCTGTGGACTGAAGGGTCCCGGGTTCGATTCCGATCAAGGGCATGTACCTTGGTTGTGTGCAAGAGGCAGCTGATCGATGTTTCTCTCTCATTGATGTTTCTAACTCCCTATCCCTCTCCCTTCCTCTCTGTAAAAAATCAGTAAAATATATTTTAAAAAAAAGAAAAATGTCTCCCATGCAAATCTAGGTTCATGTGGCTGAAATGCTAAATGACATATGCATAATGACCCTTTAATTTTATCTCAAATTAATACTACATAAATTGCAAAGTTAACATCTCTCAAGACCTCTCCTTCCAAACTTTGTTTTTTAAATAGTTATGTAATTATATAGGTCTTTTTAACCATGAATTGCTTTTATATTTTCATCATAAAAGCAGCTTTATTACAGTAGATTAGAAATCTTTGAGCGTTGGAAAAGATTTGGTCCGAGTATTCACTACCAAACCTGAGGAGTAAGCCATCTAGTGGTATTACCCATGAACAACAAATAGCCAAGTACAGGTCTGGCAGAACTTCAGAGAGGTATGTACCGAATTCTGTGCAGAGCACAGAACACCAGGTCACGTTGTGTATTTGATAACTTGAAAGGAGGAAAGAAAAAAAATGAACCGAATACTAGCAAATGTACTAAAATTTATTATCTGATAGCCAGTTGGATTCAACACCTACTTGGAGCAAATCAGAGGAATGGGGCCACCCAGATTATGGGATAGAGGATTGAATTTAGCAACTTATTGTTGGATAAATAATTTAAGATATCTTGGGTTTTTAAATGTATTTAAAAATGAAGAGGTTAAATCAATGAGTTTTTACATTAATGCTTTTCCTCAGATATCTATTTACTCAGATGTTAAAATTTTAAAAAAGTTTTATTTTTCATCTAAAGATATTCATTCGTATGTGCTTTATACCGCACACACAAAACACTGATACTTTATATGTACAAAATTTGGTAACTTAATATGAAGCAAAGGACTTTCAAGGGATAATCTCACTTTGCAGCTATGTTTTGATAAAGCTTTTCCAGGTCTAATTAGTATCTATGGATCTTTAAGTAGCAATTTAAAAATCTCTACATATTATTTATTGATTTATAAAAACTATTATAGCCATTTCACTTTCATTCATTAAACAAATTTATTGAGAACCTATTCTGTGCCAGGAACTTCTAAGAATTGATTTTACAAGCATATAAAGTTGTATAAGGTGGGAGATCTGCCACAATATTTTTATGGAAACAACAAATTGAAAAAACAAATATTCATCAACAAGGAATTAGTTAAGTAAATGATGGTTCATTGATATAATGGAATACAATGTGAACATCAAGAATGAAGCTATAGATCAATATTTACTGCAATGGAAATATAGCCATGGTACATTTAAAGAACAAAATCAGCAGGTTTTAAAGGTGTATATAATAGTATGATTACGTTTTGTAAAAAACAATGTATCATGTGCCCACCCATCTATGGAGAAAGTCTGGAAGGATATGCACAATAGAAGCAAACCTTTCTATTGTGAATGAATGGTTGTATAATAAATGTGCATTACCTCTAAAATTAGAAATAACAAAGTTCTTTCGATTAAAAATTGCTGGAGTAATTTTATTTCATAAGTGAAACATGTTCTAGAAAAAGGGCTTTAGACTGGGAACTGAAAGTCTTGTTTTGAGTTCATACCATTCTCTCTACTTGGGTATCTATTTTGAACATTTCTATAATAAAATGTAAACATTAAAAAGGGGAGGTTGCATTTTATCCCCATTTCTCTCTCTGTGACCTAGACTGAGATAATTTTCCACTCTGAGCCTTATTTTCCTTATCTGAGAGGCAGGCTAGACTTTCCACTTACTGGTGACTTTGAACCAACTATGTAAATGTTCTGTTGTTCAGTTTACCTATGTCAGGAATGATGGTAATAATGGCATTGATAGTGATAGTAGTAACTACATGATAGAGTTGTAGTAAATGAATTAAATACGTCACTGGTATTTAACAAGTTTTGATTATAATTCTTGTCTGCATAATGGGATGCTGGTGATGATGATAATGCTGATGATGAGGATGACGATGATGAGAAGGAGGAGGATGCTAAAATAAGTCTTGAAGGTTTGTTGTGGGGATTAAATTAAATACTTGACACCTAGTAAGTATTTACCAAATGATAGTTGATCACTGGGAGTAATACAACAAAAAACACAGTTGGAGGAAGTTATCTTTGAGAGAATAGCCAACATTTATCTTAGGTCACATCTTGAAAATGAGTAACAGTAGATTGAATGCAAGACTTTTGATTTTGATTCAGCCCTAACCGGTTTGGCTCAGTGGATAGAGCGTCGGCCTGCGGACTGAAAGGTCCCAGGTTCGATTCCGGCCAAGGGCATGTACCTTGGTTGCAGGCACATCCCCAGTTGGGGGTGTGCAGGAGGCAGCTGATAGATGTTTCTCTCTCATCAATGTTTCTAACTGTCTATCCCTCTCCCTTCCTCTCTGTGAAAAATCAATAAAATATATATTTAAAAAAATCAATAAATAAATAAAAACTTTAAACAAAAGACTTTTGATTTGATTCATTGAGTAAAACACCCCTTCTCTGTTAAATTATCCAATATATATGTCCCTATTTTAAAACCTGGACTTGCATATTAAACAGCAGAAATATTTCTATATTTTATTTCTAGAAATCTCTATTGGTTCATTTTAATTCTTTATGATTCCATTACCTCAAAACAGTTTGCACTACCTTGCTTGAGATTCTCTTTAAAGGGAGACTGTACAATTATGTTATTTTAAATAATTTAGAGTGCCGTGTTTCTTACCACCTATTCATTTGCATAGTGTATTCTGTGTGCATGGCTATTGGATGCCAACACACTGCCTGGTCTTTTCATACAGAGCCATTGAAAATGTGAGGATCAGAAATGATGTCTATGTTAATGATATATATTAATTTAACACATCAGCAAGGGAAGGTTGAGTGATAGATCATGTTTAGTTACAAATAAGGGAAGAACTCACTGCTTAGGAGTGTTCAAGTCACAGGTGAGTAGCAAAAGGTTTTTATTCCTTCCCTGACAGAATAAATTTATCTCCTTAAAAGTCACCTTTATGCTTTCTACTTGTCATTAGGAAGGCTGCATTCTGTATTTCAATTTTATGTGGACAAGACATTAATTTTAAGAGAAAGACATTGTTCTGCGCTGGAATTAAATGAGGTTATTATTGGTTTGAGTGGTATAGGTTGGGGGAAGGGGTGGTTCAGCTCATGTTTGGTTTTAATGAGAAAAGTGCTAAGTGAATATGGTCCTCTTGACTTTTTTGGCATTGAAAGCAAAATATAAATGGGGCAGTGGACTTGAAAGCCATCAGTAGCCTCTCTAAGTACTAGGAATCAGGGTGTACAGCTGATATAATCAGCAAGGGCATGTGGTATAAGATTATACAGTCCTTTCTCAGTGGAGAGATTGATATGACCACTTGGAATTGATTTTGGATAGAGGAACCCAAAGAGCATTAACTTCTGCTGTTGTGAAGGAGACCTCAGAGGTCACCTAGTTTAAAACAAGTTTAATCCTTTCAGCAATAATGTCTATCTGTTTCTTAAATATCTCCAGAAAGAGAGATTTAGCCACTCCTCCTGATACATAAATGTCATCAAATTGGCAGGAAGGAGAGAAAGCTGGTCATTAGAACAGGATGAATATTTAAAACAACCTTACCTCTTTTCAAATTTGAGAGAAAATAAATGAGGTTTTGCTCAAATTAGACCAAAAAGACCAATTTTGCTCTATTCAGGGAAAGTTCATGGGATTGTAGAGGAGCACCAGTTAATTATAATTAAACTAGTGGCCTGGTGCACGAAATCTCATGCACGGAGTGGGGAGTTCCCTCAGCCTGGCCTGCACCCTCTCCAATCAGGGACCCCTTGAGGGATGTCCAACTGCCGGTTTAAACTGGCAGTTGGACATCCCTCTCACAATCTGGGACCACAGGCTCCCAACCACTCACCTGCCTGCCTGCCTGATCACCCCTAACTGCCCTCCTCTGCCAGCCTGATCTCATCCCCAACTGCTTTCCCTTGCCAGCCTGATCACCCCTAACTGCCCTCCCCTTCCAGTCTGATCTTGCCCCCAATTGCTCTCCCCTGTTGGTCTGATCTTGCCCCCAGCTGCCCTCCCCTGCCAGCCAATTTGGTTCTGAATGGTCGGTTTCTATGCCAGTCAAAGTCAAAAGCTCCACCTCCTAGGCAGCCAATGGCTCCTCACAGTTCACCCAGACTTGGTTCTGATTGGTCAGTATTTATGCCAGTCAGCATCAAAAGCTCCATCTCCTAGGCAGCCATTGGCTCCTCACAGTTCATCCAGATTTGGTTCTGATTGGTCGGTTTCTATGCCAGTCAGCATCTCTGGGCCTATCTCCGGGCCTGATCAGAGAGGTAGGGCTGATCAGCAGCCCCTGTGGAGGCTGGGAGAGAAACAGAGGTTGGCTGCTGGCGAAGCCCGGAGAGAAAGAGAGGCAACCACTGATCAACAGCTGCCACAGAGGCTGCAGATCAGACCCTGCCTCTCTCTCTGGGCCTTTCTCCAGGCCTGATCCACAGCCCTCTCAGCAGTCAGTGCTGGGTCACTGCGCCTGCAGCAGCGTCAGTCAGTGCTGGGTCACTTCGGCAACCCAGCACTGACTACAGGACTGACTTCCAGTGTTCGGTTGAGCCTTTGGTCGGTCATTACGGACCCTGGGTTTTTATATATTAGGATAGCGCCTCCTTCTCATTGCTGTAGTAGCCACACTTCCTGAAAGGAAAGTTCATACAGTTTTCACTTTCTCACTTCCTATTCACTCTGCTACGTAGTGATTACTGGCTTTGCCTTCCCTAATCAATTGAAATGGCTTTTGAAACTTACCCAAGGTGTTCTTGCCCAATCCACGGACACTTTTCAGGCTTATATTATTTGACCTCCCTGTTGTATTTGAGAGAGGAGGATGTTTCTTGTAAGTACACTGAAATACATGGTCTCCTATGATTTCCTTAAATGGTAGGGTGAGGGCTGGGCTTTCTGTAGCTTCCCCTCTAAATCAAGGGAGGTTGAATTGTCCTAAACATATCTCTAGTTTTGTTTTTTGTTTTTCCTTTTTTTTTGTTTGAAATTCAATGAACAGTAGGCCAAAAATTGTCGTCTGTGGCTTACATATATTATCTGATTTAATGCCCCACAATATCAATAGGAGGTAGGTAGGTTCACCTTCATTTTACAGATGAGAAAACTGAAATACATAGTGGTTAGTACTTGCCCAGGGTTATGTAGCTAGTAAGTAGTATAGCCTAGATTTAAACCAGCATTGAGCCCTTGTCAAGTATAGAATAACAGGATTGCTAAGTACTCAACCTGGGCGGGAACTGACTGCTCAGGACACATGTTATGGTGGCAGGAATAAAGTATAAGTTGGGGTGGTAGAGTGTATTGGGACACACAGAATGGGAGTGAAAGAGCAGGCTTATGTACTTGTGAGATTTATAAAATGGCTTCAGAGGCCATGTAGGAAACAGTTACTAAAGTCATGATGTGAACTTAAAATGAAACTTCCCTTTACAAAGAGAATTGTTGGTTTAGCTTATTATATTAATAATGACTAATTAAATGTCTGATTATCCCGTAGGTCATGGACTTTGCTCACCTTTTTCTTTGCTGTATCCTCAACCTATAATACAAAGGCAATTAGTGAATATTTATTGAATGTTACAAACCCCTTTCCTCTCAGAATTCTCTGACATGAAACTCCACTCTCCACTCTTTCCTCCTGGCTACTCCTCACCAATCTCTTTGTGTGTTCTACTTTCTGTTTGATCTCCATATATTTCCCAAGAGTCTACCCTCAACAAACATGTCAATCTACCATACTTACATTTTAGGGTTATAAACTCCACCAATTGCATTAGCTATCCTACATCTGTTTGCTTTAAATTTGAATTTAGTTCAGTTTGAAACTAAATTAGTTCAGTTTGAATTTCTCTGCTGAGCATCCTAACTCTGTGTCCAACTATTTCCTAGTAGAGTCCACTTTGGAGTCCATAGGTACCTCAAATTCAATAAATCTAAGGGGGAGCATACTAAGCCCCATTTTCAAATATGTGTGTCTCTCTGTCAGTATATATTTTTATTCCAAAGGGACGGTCTAGAGCTTCCATTAGATACTTTAAAAGTACTATGGCCCAAGGAAAGTTTAGATCTATTTACTGTGCACTCCCGTGGGTCATGATCCCAGTGGTTGGGGCAGATACTTCTGTGCAGACTTACAAATACTATATTGGCCTTTGCAAAATTTCTCATCTCAATCTCATGCCCCTTGTGGCAATAACATAATTACTCGATTTACACATATGGTAACTTGCTTTGTTGTGCTATCATTCATGATATGCTTGCACTCAGGCCTCCTTTTAGGACTGGCTTTCCTGTCTATTTGGGGCACTTCCATTAAACTGAAATGAACTGAAATAGGACAAACATTTCCCAGGATACAAAAGGGAGAAGCTTAAAGAAGGAATAGGCAACCATATCAAGTGATGCAGAAACTAGGAAAATGAGAAAAGGGAAAAGATAGTTTGGGAGATTTAGGGATAAATGGTAACTTCTTAGTAAAAAATTTGAGAGGAATTGTGGGAGAGTAAGACAGACTATAAGATGATAAAAATGGAGTAGATAATGAAGATGGTATGAGGAAAGGCAACTAAGAAGGGCCCAGACATAAAAACAAGGTATATTTAATAGTTCCTTGTCAAGCTGTGTTCAAATTGCAGATGTATGAGGTTGTTAGAAAGAGCAGCAGTAAAATTCCTGACCATGGTGGAGCCAAAACTGAGAGATGAAGGACTTGATGAGTGATTATGGAGAAAGGTGTTAGAGTTCTTGATAGAGAACATCAGGTTCAGGAGCAGTAAGGTAGAGAGAAAGATGAGAGCAGGAAACAGTTAAAGAAGGTGAGCCTCTAAGTAGAAATCTAGTGTTTGACACTTTTTAAAAAAAACATATTTTTATTAAAAAAAGATATTTTTATTCACTTCAGTGAAGAAATGAGAGAGCGAAAGATGGTTGAAGTTTGTTATTTTTGTGAGTAGTATAGCAGGATGGAGGTGAAATGGGTGAGAGATTGTGGGACAGTATGTGTTGTAATTTTAAAACATTGACAAATTTTTTGATACTAGAGGCCCGGTGCACAAATTCATGCATGGGTGTGGTCCGGCCGGCCTGCCCCAATGGGGGCCCACCGAGGACGAGGTCAGCTGGGGGAGGGGCCACCGGAGGGCTCCAGGGCATGTCCAGCCCTTCTTGCGCAGTCTTTTTTTTTGTTTTTTGTTTTTTTTGTTAGATTAGCTCTTTTTTTTGATTAATTAAATCTTTATTGTTCAGATTATTACATTTGTTCCTCTTTTTCCCCCCCATAACTACCCTCCACCCCGTTCCCACCCCACCCTCCTCCCTCACTCCCCACCCAATGTCCTCATCCAAAGGTGCACGATTTTTGTCCAGTCTCTTCTCGCATCCCCCACACCCCTTTCCCCCCAAGAATAGTCAGTCCACTCCCTTTCTATGCCCCTGATTCTATTATAATCACCAGTTCATTCTGTTCATCAGATTATTCACTTGATTTTCAGATTCACTTGTTGATAGATGTGTATTTGTTGTTCATAATTTGTATCTTTACCTTTTTCTTATTCCTCTTCTTAAAGGATACCTTTCAGGATTTCATATAATACTGGTTTGGTGGTGATGAACTCCTTTAGCTTTTTCTTATCTGTGAAGCTTTTTATCTGACCTTCAGTTCTGAATGATAGCTTTGCTGGATAAAGTAATCTTGGTTGTAGGTTCTTGGTATTCATCACTTTTAATATTTCTTGCCATTCCCTTCTGGCCTGCAAAGTTTCTGTTGAGAAATCAGCTGACAGTCGTATGGGTACTCCCTTGTAGGTAACTGACTTTCTTTCTCTTGTTGCTTTTAAGATTCTCTCTTTGTCTTTTGCTCTTGGCATTTTAATTATGATGTGTCTTGGTGTGGTCCTCTTTGGATTCTTTTTGTTTGGGGTTCTCTGCGCTTCCTGGACTTATAAGTCTATTTCTTTCAGCAGGCAGGGGAAGTTTTCTGTCATTATTTCTTCAAATAGGTTTTCAATATCTTGCTCTCTCTCTTCTTCTGGCACCCCTATAATTCAGATGTTGGTACGCTTGAACCTGTCCCAGAGACTCCTTACACTATCTTCGTATTTTTGGATTCTTTTTTCATTTTGCTTTTCCGGTTGGGTGTTTTTTGCTTCTTCGTATTTCAAATCGTTGACCTGATTCTTGTGGTCCTCTAGTCTGCTGTTGGGAGTCTGTATAATATTCTTCATTTCAGTCAGTGTATGCTTAATTTTTAGTTGGTCCTTTATCATAACCTCGAGGGTCTCATTAGATTTCTTGTAGGTCTCATTGAGTTTATCGGCAGTTTCTAGAAAATTCTTGAAAAACCTTAAAAGTGTGGTTTTGAACTCTATATCCAGTACTTTGCTTTCCTCCATGTCTGTCATTTGTGTCCTTTTTCTTTGTCTCCACATTTTTTTATGCTTCCCTGTGTTGATAAAGTGGTTTTCTGTGCTAAGTGTCCTCTAGGGCCCAGTGGTTCAGCCTCCCCAATTACCTGAGGAGGACACTCTTGGTGCACTCCCTTGTGGTCTTTGTGCACAGTCTTGTTGTAGTTAAGCCTTGATTGTTGTAGGTATCACTGGGAGGAATTGACCTCCAGGCCAATTGGCTGTGAGAATCAGCTGTGTCTGCAGTGGGAGAACTTCTGTGCTGGAGACACCCCTCCAGGGCAAGACTTGCTTCAATGGGGCTTTGGTGCTCACTGAGTCTGTCCCCTGAGTGTGTCCTTTATGGTTCCACGGAGCTGCAAACTGGATGGTCCCACTCTGACCTCTGGGTACATTGGCTCCTGGATCTCTAGGGAGGTACTAATCTATCCTCTGCCTTAGGCTATCCAGCAAAAGCCTCCCTGCAGGGCTTGGGCGGGTCCCATGGGATCAACAGGACGGGGCTAGCAGTTATGGCTGCTCTCAGAGGCTCTGCTTCTCAGTGTCCCAGTAATCGCTGCAAGCCCTTCCGAGAGAAAGCTGCCCTCGAGTTCTGACCAGTGCCAGACAGTCCCGCTTCTCCCGTATGAGTTTGGGTCCCCAGAGACTCGCCTGGAACTGGTGCTCAGAGCCTGAGACTCCCTCCCGATTGAAAACGACAACCTCGCCCTCAGCCGCCAGCCCGCTCCGTGTGCGCCTCTTTACCTTAGTATTTTATTTCTGCACTGCGCCTCCTCTGAGTCTCGGTAAGCTTTTCTCTTTCCTTCTAGTTGTAGAATTTCCACTCAGCCAGCCTTCCTGTGGTTCTGGATGATGTCTGTTCTGTCTTTTA
Organism: Myotis myotis; assembly: GCF_014108235.1. Taxonomy (NCBI): domain Eukaryota; kingdom Metazoa; phylum Chordata; class Mammalia; order Chiroptera; family Vespertilionidae; genus Myotis; species Myotis myotis. The sequence goes on from NW_023416401.1 coordinate 50,870,790, forward strand.
GTTGTATTTTTGAAGTGGTTGTTCGAGGCAGCAAACTCCAGTGTTTACCTATGCCGCCATATTGGTTTCTCCTTGCTCAGTCTTGATCGGCCTGAGCCCAGCAGCAAGCTAACCTACCAGTTGGAGCATCTGCCCCCTGGTGGTCAGTGCACGTCATAGTGATCGTTTGAGTGGCCTTAGTATATCATTAGCATATTACGCTTTGATTGGTTGAATGGACGACCAGACGACTGGACACTTAGCATATTAGGCTTTTATTATATAGGATTTTCCCCATAAGAGGTTTAGTCTCATATGCTTCCCCTCAAGTAAAGGCTGGCCTTAATGATTGGCTTCTAACAAATAAAATGCAGTGTATGGGATGCTTTGTGGCTTCTGAGACTAGGCCATAAGAGGCGATACAACTTCCATCTGGCTCTCCTGTAGGATGCTTGTCTTTGGAACCCAGCCCGTGTGTTTCGAGGAAGAACAGGCCAAGTGGAGAGACCCACTTGGAGAGGCACTGAGTTCTGTGACCTTCAGTCTAGGCTGAGCTCCCAGCCATATCCAGCACCAACTTATTAGTCCTGGCTGTGAACCACCTGGAAAGCAGATCCTTAAGCCTTTGGTTGAACTACCCCAGCTGATGCCATATGAACAGGGAGGAGCCTTCCTGCCAAGCCCTGCTCAAATTGTTGATTAGTGAGGGAAATATATGATTACTATTATTTTAAGTCAAGTTTGTATGCAGCAACTGAAAGTGAATGGAGTTTCAGCAAGGTAATATGAACAGAGATATTTCTCTACATCACTATGGTCCCTTCAAAAAGCAAAAATGTTGGACTTTGAATGATCTGTGTTCAAATTTTTGACCTCTTGAGTGACTTGGAACAGGTTACTTAACATTCTGAGCTTCATTGTTTTTCTTGTCTTTAAAGGGGAAATGATAAGGACCTCAAGGATTATTGTGTGATTTTGAAATAATTGGTATAAAGCCAGTGGCTGTTATTTAGTAGTCATTCAAAAAATGCTATCTATTATTTTTATTGGTAGGGAAGCTTGGATTTTGGCATCAAATTCTATTCTAACTAACTGTAGCTTTGGGCAAGTTCTGAAACTTTTCTGAATCATGCATTCTTCTGTGTAAGGAGGGTAAAACCAACTTTTCAGAGCTGTAACAGGTTAGAAACAGCATAGTGACTGGCACATGGTAGGCACTCAATAAATAGTAGATATATTATAATTAGTATGGTGGTCCTGAATGTATTATGGCCATTGACATGAGTAGGACGGACTAGAAAATTTTGATACAAGCACTTTGAGGCAGTTGGAAGAAAGTTCTAGTAGAAGATGGCAATGAAGTTTTGGGAAGGAGGATGTTAATAATTAATATAAGTTTCAAAAGAAGAAACTTGAATGATGAGTAAAATAAAGACTTAGAAGAAGGATTTTGAGCAACCCTTTTCTTCTATTAGTACTGAAAATAGGAGGAAATTGTTTAAGGAGATTAGAAAAATAATGAGTTTCTAAATATTAGAAAAGACCACCAAAACTCATAATGGATGTGAAATTATGAGAGAACAAGGAAGGTAAAGAGACTGAAGGAAGTAATATGATTGGTGAGTATGACCAGCTTTAGGAATTTTACTAAAGAAGAGGGAGAACCTCTCCATTATTCCACAGACAACTCATGGTCATGGTTCTCCACTCTAACATTAGCTACACACTTAGGCTTGAGTAGGACTGGAGGTCATCCACCTTTGGGCTGAATCTCTCTTGAACTTCCCCTGACAGGAAATCAAATTATTTCCTTAAAAGACTATCAATCAGTAATTTACTAGCTCAGTGTTTGGGAATCCTCATCCCGAATTCTTCCCATGTCTATCAACTTCAGTCTCTTTTACAAGCATCTTGGCTTTTAAGCATTTCCCATACTGTACTTAATAGTCAATGAACATCTCTTTTGTCTTGGATATAAAAACAAAGTATATTCAACAGTTCCCAAGAAAGGTACATGTCAGCCTCTGAAACATTTTAAAAAATGTTTTATTTAGCATGATGTGTGTGCCCGTCGTATACACCTTTGCTATAATATTCATTCACCTCATATTCACAGAGTATCTGATATGTACTACATACTGGTATAGACCCCTTATCCTCTAAAAGTTTATAAAATATATATGGGAGCTGGGAGGGGGTGGTAGTGATGAGGAGGGAGGCAATAAACTAATAAACAAGTTTCACTAGAAAGAACATCCATGACATGCAATATATCTTGACAAAGTATAAGCCCCAAACTCTTAGGTGCCTGAGAGAGTGCAGGTAGTTGTTGGGCATGTTAAGAAAGAGGAAAGAGTACTTGGCCTGGATGGCTGACCGTCTACCTATCTGCCCACATTGTGCACTCAGATCCACTGGAGTTCAGACAGGTCCTAATTCCCTGACTTTGTCTTGGGCTATCCATAAGCAACTTCCCAGATCCTACTGGAGTTTTATTGTCTCCTTTCTTCTTTCCATTCCTGATGCGGTACTGGGCTTTGAGGACCCAAGGTAGTGGTCCATTCAAGCACCATGAGGAAGATCCCTGAAAGTTTCTCTCAAGACTAGTGCTACCCAAAATGCCATCCGCAGTGAGGTAAGAAGCTTGTGCCTTGCATCTGCTATAAATAAAAACTCACTATGGAAAAGATGTCAGCTGAACTAAACATTGTTCTCAGTGTTGCACTGATCTACATTCTAGTATTGGCTCTCTGTCTTGTTGCGGACTTGGAACAAGTTGTTTGTGCACAGGTGCCAATCTGCGGGCTGCACTTTGAGTAGCAGTGCTCTACAGGGTAGGTTGCAAATTGGGGCTCCGTGTTGCTGCATCCAGCCTGCAGATATATTTTCTTTGGCCCTGCACACTGTGGTCAACATTTTTAAATGGAAAGATTTTGCATAAAATTACACATTTGCAACAACTCCTCACCATGCCTTTGTTTTGTGTCCCTTCAACATCTGGTGTCTGTGATTCCACATTCCTACATGGCAACAGTAAGATGGAACTGAAAAGTAACTCTCCTTTTTATGTGGGGCATGTGCCTTCAAGGAACCCAAGGGATCCTTTTGGCTCAGTTTGTTTATTTATGTTGCCTGATGGCCCATAGAGGCATTTGATTTCACGACCTCTAAGCATCATGTGGGTCACTGAAGGCAAGCTGTATCTCAGCCCTAGTAGGAAAAAGACCTGGGTTGGGTTGTGATTAAGAATGTGCCTCCTCTTCCTTTATTTTTCCATCCATTCATGGAGTCTTCTCTCATATCATCTCCATCATAAAAGCCTACAAAACTCATTGCACTGAACCTGCTCTGTGATGAGGTTGGGAGAGGCGGGTGGAGGAAAGGTGAATAAGCATACGCTCTTTCATGCACAGCAAAGTCACAGTTCCCATCTGTCAAGCACCGTTTTCCCAGGAAGCTGGGGAGCTATTAGATCTATAGACACGAGGGCAAATCGGTGTGGGGTAAGAGGGGGTCTGAGAGGGCCAGCCTTGCCTACCACTGCTAACTGCTTAGAGATGAATTACTATTAACTTTCCCCAGAGAGGAGGTTATATATCAAAGTACTGCTTTAGAAAGTGCCTTTTGGTTTTCTAATGGTTCAGCGATCTTCTTGTTACAAAGATTTTCATTTCAATGCTCCCACTAAATCTTACAAATTTCACAAAGTGGTTTTGTTCTGACTTCTCTGAAAGCACACAATAGTCTCTGGTTTTAGTCCGATTTTTTTATGCCATTTTTTTCATCATTTAAAGCCTTGACTATGTTTTCTTGTGCTCTATGTAGTATACTAATTGAAATAGAAAATTATGAGTGAGTATTTGTGATGCATAATACCTTAGTTTGGGAAACCCTCATTTAGTCAGACTTCAGAAAAGTTCTGGAAAACCACTGTGATATTTTAAGACAGATGTGCTGCCTGGCAAACCCTCATGATTAGAATTTTCCTTGCAGTATTCTGAGTTTTGTTTGCATTTCCTTTGTTTTTATTTATTTACTTGCTGTAAAAAAATGATGAGATTTTATGGTTCCTGACTGAGAGGAATGGGAGAAGAACTGGGTGTTGGGATCATTTTTCCCTCAATCTAAAGGCAACTGAATTTAGAGTTTTAAGCAAGGCACGTTGGGTGGGAGAATGCAAAAACAGTGCAGATGATAATCCCCACACAAACAGTAACCCTAACTGGAGGTGGCTTGGCAGAGGATGTGGAATCATGTGCATGAAAGACTTAAAAATCACATATAATCAATCTAGATCCTACACTTTGGGGAATATAATTGCATAAATGAAAAAGAAAGCATTTTTACTAAATGTAAAATATTCTACAGTATAAACAGAATGAAGGAATGTTGAAGAGGCACATTTTAGATAAAGGAGTATTCCAAGTTGAATACTATTAAATACAGTGGGGCCTTGACTTACGAGTTTAATTCGTTCCATGACGGAGCTCGTAACTCAAATTATCTCGTATATCAAATCATTTAAGTGAACGAGTGAGACACGTGATGCTGGGCTGATGTTGTGGCGTTCACTGTGACGTTTGCTGCGCCATCTAGCCGTGGGGTATCTGAAGCTGGCTCGTAACCCGAGTTTTAGCTCGCATCTGAAAGCAAAAAATCGGCCGAGAGACGGCTTGTATCTCGAAAAACTCGTTAGTCGGGACACTCATAAGTCAAGGCCCCACTGTACTTAAAAGCAAGGAGGCTTTGAAAACGGTATTAGGTCCCATTGCTATTAGCATGACTGGATTTTATGGGCACAAAAACTATTCAGTGTTTCCCTGCCTCACCATTGTCAGTGTAATTTATTCTACACCTTCTGTGTGCAAAGTTTATATTTATTGCTTATTTGGTTCACCTAAGAAAAAGAACAGACAGTGCCTAGATGAGCTCTAGCCATAATTGTTCTTTCCTAAGTTCTGCTTTTTCCTGCATCCACACTCTCCACAATGTGACTGAGGCTCCACCCATGGAGAGGTGGATGCTGCTTCTTCCACCTTAAATCTGAGTTGGCCTTGTGACCTGATTTGGTCAGTAGAATGCAGCAGAAGTGTGCCCGGAGCAGAACTTTAAAGCCTAGACCTCAGGACACCTTGCATGCTCTAGACCTTGAGTGGCACTGCTGAGTAAGCCCATATGCCCCAACCAGGCTTCCAAGTAAGTTGAAGAGTCTCTCCAAGATTAGATGTTCCTAGTTGGCTTAAAGCTGACTACAGACTCATGAATAAGTTTCATTGAACCTAGCTGAGGCCAGAACGGTCCAGCTGATTTTAGTTGTTGTTTTAACCCATAAGTTTGTGTTGCTTGTTACACAGCATGATTGTGGAAATAGATAACTGATACAGAGGCAGTGTATTAGTCAGATTTGTTTGCAATAAAGCTGTATAACAAATAACTCCCAACTTTCAGTGGTTTATAATATTTACTTTTTTATTTTCTTCATAGATTCGAGGTTGGCTCTTTCATGTTGAGGATAAGGTTCAGGGCTGTTTCATGTGTCTCTTATTCTGGGATCCTGGGCTACTCAGGACATGATTTCGTAATGACAGAAGGCAGAAACAACATAAGAGTCAAGCTAAGTTATGTAAGCAAATTTAGTCTTTGTTCACGTCATGCCCAATAACATTCAATTAGATAAAGGAAGTCACATGGCCAAGCCTAAAGTTAGTGTAGCAATGCACAGTTTATGGACAGTACCAGAGGCCCTGCAGAATGACATGATAAAGGGAATGATGTTTTCCTGTTACAGGAAAGAAATGAGAAATTGGGAACAACAACTGACCACAGGGAAAACTATTCAGAAGGCAAAATGGGGAAATTGTTTTCTGAAATACTTGATGAAACTCATTAATGCGATAAAGAATTTTCCCCAGAAAAAAAACAAAACAAACTATTAAAGCAATTAATATGATAGATGAGTGTGAAATATTTTTTTTCTCCTGAGCCATGTTACTTGGAATAGGAATATGCTAAAAATGTTTTCACTTTTTTCCTCTTTATATTCACTACATTTGGGTATTATGTGATATTTATCCTTCTCTTGGTTTTACCATCCTCTTTCTTCTCTTGATTTTATAACTTTACCCCCTTTTAATGAAGTTTCCTTGGTTTACAGTATTGCTAAAACAGGAATCTCTCTTTCTTCTACTTAGAAATGGTGGAGTAAACAAAAAGTCACATATGCAAGTGTAGGCTAATGTGAACTCTAATTATAAAATGTTTTTAAATGTGAACTATAAAATGAGTTGAAAAATTAAACAATGGAATAAATTTATTTTATTATAGAAATGCAGGACTCTACCTTTCACATAACAGGCTACATAACAGAAAAATTCTCTAAACACCTTATTATAGATAGTAGGTCACACTCTTCTCTGAGAGTCTTAGAATCTAGACAAAGAGTTTTGTGATTGACTGTTAATATTGTTTCTTTCATTGATTGAACATTGCCACTTTATTATTTGGGAAGTATGACAGTCACAAAGTTATTCTTCTTTGTTAAAAATGAATAAGCTACATCAAAATAAAAAGCTTCTGCACAGCAAAAGAAACCATCAACAAAACAAGAAAGCCCACTGCTTGGGAGAACATATTTGCCAATGTTATCTCTGATAAGGGTTTAATCTCTAATATTTACAAGGAACTCATACAACTTAACAAAATGAAGATAACCCAATAAAAAATGGGCAAATGACCTAAATAGACACTTTTCAAAGAGGACATTCAGAAAGCCAAGAGAGATATGAAAACATGCTCAGAGTCACTAATCATCCAAGAGATGCAAATCAAAACAACAATGAGGTACCCCCTCACACCTGTCAGAATGGCTATCATCAACAAATCAACAAACAATAAGTGATGGTGAGGATGTGGAGAAAAAGGAACCTTCCTTCACTGCTGGTGGGAAGGCAGACTGGTGCAGCCACTGTGGAAAACAGTATGGCATTTCCTCAAAAAATTAAAAATGGAACTTCCATTTGATCCAGTAATCCCACTTCTAGGAATATATCCCAAGAAACCAGAAACACCAATCAGAAAGGATATATGCACCCCTATGTTCATAGCAGCACAATTTACAATAGCTAAGATTTGGAAACAGCCTAAACATGCCCATCAGCAGATGAGTGGATTAGAAAACTGTGGTACATCTACACAATGGAATACTATGCTGCTATAAAAAGAAGGCATTCTTAACCATTTGCAACAACATGGATGGAACTGGAGAGAATTATGCTAAGTGAAATAAGCCAGTCAATGAAAGAAAAATATCACATGATCTCATTTATGGATAATAAAAAACATTATAAACTGATGAACAAAATAGATACAGAGGCAGAGAAGCATCAAACAGACTGTCAAACTACAGCAGAAAGTCTGGAGAGGGTTAGGCAGGGAGGTAAGAGATCAAACGAAGGACTTGTATGCATGCATATAAACATAATCATGGACGCAAGACACTGAGAGGGGGGTAAGGGCATGTGCTGGGGGGTAGGGGAGGCTGGGGGAAGATAAATTGGCAAAAAAAGGAGACATATGTACTACTATTTGTAATACTTTAAACAATAAAAAAATAATAATTATGTAAAAATATATATCCTACCTAATAATAGACAAACATGGTAATTGACTGTACCTTTGCCATGCCTCCCATTGGCTAATCAGTGAGATATGCAAATTAACCGCCAAAAAAGATGGAGAGAAGGCCTGGGTCCCCGGTGCCGGAGGAAAACCGGTGCTGGCAGCCAGGGGAAGGAAAGGCCTATTTCACGAATCTTTTCATGCAACAGGCCTCTGATATATATATATATATATATATATATATATATATATATATATATATATACTGGTATCTTAATATCTACAACTATTTATCAGAAAAATTGATTTGAAATAACATATTGAAAAAAATGAAGCACTATACATATTTTTGGTCAGTTTGCCCTATGGACTTGCCCTTTAAAGGTGACCTCTACCTGTCTGTCTCCGTGGAATGTGTCGGTCCATGTGTGGAAGAGAGTCAGACTCTCCAGAGTTACTTTCCACCTCCTTTATCTTCTTGGAATCAACCCCTCTCTTGTTCCTGACACCAGCCGCACACTGAGCATATATGATGCCAGGGAATAAATTTGTTAGGTCCCTTGGAAGTAATCGATGTCAGAGGAGTGGAGGGGAAAGAAAGAAAGACATACAGGCAAAAACACAATAAAGGATAGGGAGCTAGTGTGAGGGCCGTCCACAAGGAAGAGGTGGAAACAGACATAAGCAGGTTTGAATGTAAAAGAGGTAGAGAGACCTGCCAGCGGAGCTGAAATACACCTGTTGAGATACTGTTGATTTCTTTCTGGCTTTAGAATATTTATTTTTGCTCATCTACACACTTCACTCTCCTGCCTAAGTCCTCTGTGCTTGGTTGGCACATCTTTGCCAAGTAAAAGCAATTTGGGCAATTCTACCATGAGATTCTCTGTTTCAGTCAACCCAACCTGAAAACACAGTGTGGATAAAATGAATATAGATTCACCAAGGGGGGAAAAGACTAGTAGAAATAAATTCTGCAGTGGATATTTTTGTGGAATCAAATAATGCCAGAGCTGAAAAGGAACCTAGTCACTATACTGTCCAACGCCTCATTTTATAGATGAACCTAATGTCCAGAGAAGGAAAGTGACTTGCTCAAGGTCAAGTTAATGCCAGAATCAATATTTAAACCAAGTTCCTGACCCCTGGGCTAGTGCTCTTGATCCAGAATTTCCTTTCTAAATGCCCCTTTGAACCATTTAACAATGATTTTTTATTGCTTTTTCTGTGGCATCTGTGGGGTTAAGGAATTCTTTTAGCATGCAGTCCTTTCAGTGTGCCTGTTCATCAACCCTTCATTTAACAATATTTAATGATGTCTATTCTAAGGTCTGAATATTATATAGTAAGCACATAGGGCCAATAACACTTTATGCATTCTCATCAAGAGTGAAGTTATAAGGGCCATAAGTAGCCTGATGGAAGAGGATGATGAATGTGAAGGCTCACAAATCATGGCTACTCAACTGAAAGAACTGAGAGATGGTGCACATGAATTCTTCCTGTCTGACAGGCCCCCAGGGAGCCACCTGCCAACTGGGCTGAACATATAAAGACATCTACCATGTATGTTTTGTTCTGGCCAAAGGATGATGATAGCAATGGACTGTTTGCCCTTGCTGTTTGTTAATCTTTACTGCTTGCTTCCATAAATTGAATATTAATAATAACTGTTGAACATTTACTAAGTATAGGACATTGTGCTAAGTACTTTTTACTTGTGTGTTCATTCAGTTATTCATTCTTTCAGTCATTTAAACTTTATTTATTTATTTATTTTTGTTGTTAATCCTCACCCAAGGATATTTTCCTATTGATTTTTAGGGAGAGTGGAAGAGAGAGGGACAGACAGAGAGAAACATCGATGTGAGAGAAACACGTCAATTGGTTGTCTCCTGCACAAGCCCTGACTAGGGCCTGGGCCGGGGAGGAGTCTGCAACCAAGGTATATGCCCTTGACTGCAATTGAACCCGGGACCCTTTGGTCCATAGGCCGATGCTCTATCCACTGAGCCAAATTGGCCTGGGCTAACCGTTATTTATTGAGTGCCTACTATACACCAAGCCCTGTTCAATTTTTTTTTTTTTTTCACAATATCTTTAGGATGTAGGTACACATGTTTTTCCTTCACTTACAGTAAAGGAAATGGACTTAGAGTTTAAGTAAAATCTCTCTAAGTCATGCAGTTTTGCAATGTGTACGTCAGGATTTAAACCTACAGGCTGAGTTTTTAACTCTTAGGCAAATAGCCTCCCCTGCCATTAGAAAGTCTAATGCCACAAACCAGGAAAAGCCTGATTACAATGTGCTTAGTCAAGGCTAGCCTTGGGTGGGAATAGAGTTAGTAGTTATCCATATGGTACAATTTGTAATTCTTGAGAGAATCCCATGTCCCAAATAGTTTCCACTTAATGCCATACTGTCCACATCCCACAAATAGAAAGGCTTTCTTTTAGAGTATGACAATGTGATTTCCAAGTGTGAATACAGCATCTGTCCCCAGTTCAGACTTTCTACAAAACTTAAAGTTACATTTCCAGAACCTTTCTAGCTGTTTCCCAGGCATCTCAAAGGATCGGTATCTAAAACTGAACTTAGTTGTCATTGGGGAATGCAAATCAAAACTACAGTGAGACAAATAGCACTTTGTACTCACTAGGATGGCTAGAATAAAAAGGATAGATAGTGTTGGTGAGGATATGGAGAAATTGGACCCCTTGTATATTACTGGTAAGAATGGAAAATGGTACAGCTGCATTGGAAAAGAGTGGCATTTTCTCAAAGATTACATATAGAGTTATATAACTCAATAGTTTCACATGTAAGTATAATTTCAAGAGAATTTAAAGCATATTTCCATACAAATACTTGTACATGAATGTTCACAACAGTATTATTCACAATAGCCAAAAGGTCTAAACAACCCAAATGTTGATTGGAAAAATAAAATGTGGTATATCCATACAGTGGAATGTATTCAGCAGTAAGAAGGAATGAAGTACTAATATGTGCTACAACATGGATGAACCTTGTAAACATTATGCTAAGTGAGAGAAGTCAGTTAAAAAATACATGTTGTATGATTCCATTAATATAACATGTTCAGAATAGACACATCTGTAGCTACAGAAGGTAAATTGATTAATGGTCGCTTAGGACTGATGTACAAGGTGTGTGGAAATGGGTAGTATAGGCTCATGTCTACAGGATTTTTTTGGGGGGGTGTTTAAAATTCCCTATCATGATGGTTGCAGAGCTCTGTGAATATACTAAAAATACTGAACTGTACACTTGAAATGGGTGAATTATATTGTATAGGAATTATGTCTCAATGAAGCTGTTATATATTTTTTTAAAAAACGAGCTTGTTCCACCTATGTCCTTGTTCTGTGAGAATGGCATCTGTACTGTGTTCTTTGCAAGAGTCAACTTTCTATTCATATTTGTCCACCTACATTCATCATCATGCCTGGCCCATATTTGGTCCTCTTTACAATGTAACTTGTCCTGTGGGAAGGCAGTAGCAATTCCTTCTGTGCCAAGGAGAACACAGACTGGATGAACCCTCTGGAAACCTGGGAGAAATGGGCACATTGAAAGGAGAGAAGAGAGGGCATGGGATAATGGGAAGTACTGAGGGCATCCTGCCTACATCAGTGGTTCTGTCTGTGGTTGGCCTGTGTGTAATATACAGTGGCACCACGAGAGGCAGTATAACATAACAACAGGCAGAGGGTGAGCTTTGCTCTAGGTCACAGAGGCAATAAATGATGAAGGCAGGCTGTGAATCCAGCTAGGTGATTTGAATAATTACCTTTCCTTTCTGAGTCTCTCGATTTCCTGGTTTGTGAAAAAAGGATCGTAGTACTTCTGGGAATTGTGAAGATTTAATGAGAGTGTATATGAAGTTATCTGTAATGTGGTGAAAATGCTTTGTTGTTTTTATGTTATTATTTTAACTCTTAATCCTGTCTCCAGACACCATCACAGTAAAGGGGTTAAACATGGAAACTCTACTGCAAGCATGTCGAACTCAAAGGCTAACACGGGCCAAATAAACAAGGTTTAAGTTGATGTGGGCCTCAAAAAAGCAAAAGCTTCACTTTTCATAGAAACGTAAGTTTATTTTAATAGAGACATGCTGAATACAGAGGGCTGAAATAAATGAGTCATCATTAACATAAAATAATAGAACATTTTAATAAAAATTAGTATTTTTCCTTGACCATTAACTTACTAGACATCGAACAACTGCACAAATGAATAAGTGTAATGCAAATAAACCTAATTTTCTTGTTCTCCGAAAGCGAAATATTTCCTGTTGCGCACACCAAACAAGTCAGTACAAGACTAATGATGTGGCAATCAGCTGCTAAAATATTCGCTGCTAGTATTAGTGGAGAGAAATGGTGCGCCTGCGTGTAAGGGAAATGAATGCAACACTATTATAGTAATCAGTTATTAGCAAACATTTTAGTTATTAATAATTATGTATAATAGGATATTGTAAAAATTAAGTTATGAAATTTTTATTAAAACGTTTCTTACATACAGTTATATTGGCTGGGCCGCAAAAATATTAATTGTGGGCCACATATGGCCTGCGGACCAAGAGTTTGACATGCCTCCTCTACTGTGTTTTCTCTCTCAGCGCATACCTTGGAGATCTGAGAGAAAGTATTCTGAAAGACCTGTGAAATTGTATAAAGATTCAAATACATTCAATTACTATTCACTTTATGGGTCAAAATGACTGCATATATCCTGATTCTAATTTGTTATATTAATACTTTTCATCAGTCTTAGCTCAATAATTATTGAGCTGCAGGAGAGCAATTTTGTGACAAATAAAGACTTAGAAAGGAGGATCTGATTCTGGTACCTGGGCTGGGTCCCCGTGATTCTGCTCACAGAGGCTCCAGGACAGGTACTGCAGTAGGGAGAAGGGAGGAGTGGGGCTTTCATGCCAGTCTCACTCTGCAGCTGTTAGTTTTGTGGCCTCTTGCTAGTTGATGTAACCTCTCTACTCCATTTCCCAGTCTGTAAGAGTTAGGTCATGATAATAGCTCCCTCATAGGTGTCTGAGGTCAGCATGTAAAACACTTACCACAGTGTCGGGTCTTAATAAAGGTCCTTAATAAATGTCCTTTATGCTGAAGGATACTTTGAAGACACTCTCCACATAGCCTGTAAACCAAATACAGAGTTCCATACCACATCTTATAGCAATTTACCTTCAAATTAGTTCACCAGGCATTTATCATTGCCTATAATGCCAGGAACTGTGCTAGCTGTCCCTACTGGGGACTTTTTCTAATAGATGAAATGGACCAGTTAACTGACAAGAAGATTTATGTCATCAGTGCTCCTTTAATTGATTTATACATGTCATGTTTTTTTACACAGAATGTTATATGAAAATATATTTAGAAAAATACAGGTTATTTATGAAATATATACTGTGTCATAGTGGAAAGGGCTATTACTGCTGTCATATTAAGGCCCTAGAAGAGTTCATATGCATATGTGTGTCCCCAAATAATAAGCCCTCCCAGACTTTTGTCCATACCGAGGAACTCGGTACCTTCTCTTTGTGTTGTATTGATCCTAACTCTGAATTTGTTTCCAAGGTTCTGTTTTCTAAGAATAAATAGAAATTACACTTTGTATACTGTTTTCTGGCTTCTTATTTCTCAATTATGGAAGCCAGTACAGCCAGACTCCTATTCTTGAACAACACAAACAACAACAGCAATGCCAGCAAACAAAGAAGAGTCCCCGAATAACTGCAAAACTCCAAGAGGCAATTGCTCAAATAAAATTATGAAAACACCACCTTTAATTCATACTTTGGTGATCAATACTCTATTTAACTGAGGTTGTTCCCTGGAGCTCATTAGGCCTCTCGCTCAGCCCCAGTCCTCGATGGCACATCTGGTTTGAGGAGCTGCTGTTCATGAGAACAAGGGGCTGCCAAAGACATCACTGGCCCAGCCTTTTTTACTTCGGCCCTGTTTTCATGTGTAAGACAAATAAAAGAGTAGTGATGATTCATAAGGAAATAAATGATAATCCCCACGAGTTTCTAAAGTAGTAGTAATATATGATACTCATAATTATTTTTAACTTATTATTTTCTTCCCATTATATTTCAAAATAAAAATGCAGTACAATGAGATAAATACCAAAAATGACAATGCAGATCTGTATTTAATTACAAGGAGTTCTGTATTTGTTGAGCAAAATATCAGGTACCAAATTGGGAATGTTGGTATGATCTCAGTTTTAACAAAAGATGTATCCTATATTATAAAACCTGATATGCTAAGTGTCTGTTCATCTGGTTGGCCATTCAACCAATCAAAGCATAATATGCTAATGATATGCTAAGGCCACTCAACTACTTGCTATGACGTGCTCCGACCAGTAGGTTAGCTTGAAGCTGGGGTCCAGCTGATTGGGACTGAGCGAGATGGGCTGGACATGCCCTGGAGTCCTCCCGCAGTCCCTCCTCAGCTGGCCAACCTCCCGCATCCCTCCCCTGGCCTGATCATGCACCAGTGGGGTCCCTCAGCCTGGCCTGCGCCCTCTCGCAATCCTGGACCCCTCGGGGGATATCGGAGAGCCAGTTTTGGCCCGATTCCGCAGACCAGGCCGAAGGACCCCACTGGTGCATGAATTCATGTTGGAGTCTCTAGTTATTAATAATACTATTTGTTGAGCACCTATTCAGTTTTAGCACTGTGCCACAACATATCATAATAAAGTAATATATTACAATAATAAATACTGTATAATATCCCCCTATTTTACGGATGTGAAACTGAGTGTTATAGAGGTTAAGTAACTTCTTCAAGGTCACATAGCCAGCATGTGTGAGAGCCAGGAAGCTCTTGACTCCAACACTGCTCTGCACATTCAGAAACTGCCCCTAACAGATAGAGGGGAAGGTATATACACATGTTAACAATGTTATTCTTGGATGGTGGAAGTCTTTTTCTTTTAGTTTATATTTTCTATTTTTATTCAATGAAATTATTTGCATAATAAGTAAAGAGGGAAAATAAATTGAATGATTAACAACTTCTCCTTACTAAAGCAGAAAAAGGAGGTGTAGTGAGAAAGGAAAGAAGAATGAAAGTAAGATAAGGAAGAAAAAGGGAAGGGAAAGAAGGAAATGAGGGAGGGAGGAAGTAAGAGAGGAAGAAGGGAGAGAAAGCAGGCTGTCTTCCTGTGGGGGCTGTAAGTAGTGTCTCTATACATCTCTGTACCATTATGTCTCCTCTTGTTGGTGGCATTGAATGCAGTCCAGCTCAGAGGACAGGAGCAGAGGAAAATGTCCTTCAAACACAAAGGTTTGGGAAAGGCACTGCCACACTCTCAGAACACTGTGTTCTTTCCAACTATGGCAACTTGAGGATTGGCAGTACTGAACTGAGTTGTAATTTATATTGAAGACCTTATCTTCTACAAAGAATAGTCACTTGGCAAAATGTTTTGAAGTTTTTGGCAGAAGACAATTAGATATGAAAAAGCTTACTCTGTTTAATTGCCAGGGCATGTTTTGGGTACTAGTGTGGTAAAGGGATAAAGTAATGATTAGCAGCTGGAGTGGTAGTGCAGTTATGTGGGAGAAACACAAAAACATGAGGGCAGCAATGGACATAGGCTGACCGCATAATTTATCTCCTTAAAAGACAGCAGGCATAAATTAGCACTGTTCTTGATAAACTGGGAAGTTTGATTACCCTGGAGAAGCCAGATAAATCAGAAGAATAAAGAAGCTACATAGACCACACGGACATATAAAATATAAAATATAAAGACAAACTTTTAAAGAAGTCCAGCCTGATTAGTAATCAAATAAATTTAAATTAAAACAACAAAAATGTTTAGGTAAAATATTTCAAGAGCTGTAAAAGTATTAGCTAGACTGGTCAAACATGCAGTCTCCAATCGAGAGGGTCAAGGGCATGGAAAGTTAGGAGCAGAGTTCTCAGGTGCTCGTATTGTGCAGGAGTGGTTTCAAGAACATGAGGGAGATTTTACCTTGCTTAGGTGGCCCCCACAATCACCAGATCTCAATCTAATTGAGCATTTGTGGGATGAAGTTAAAAGAGCCATCAAATCTCACAGAACTGGACAGTGCTATTCATCAGGCAAGGTGTCAGATTCCTCGCATCACCTTTCAACATCTCATGGAGTCACTGCCAAGAAGAATCACTGTAGTACTGAAGGCAAAAGGTGGCCCAACAAAATACTGATGGGGTGGTCATAATAATCTGGCAGGTCATAATAATCTGGCCACTCAGTGTATATAAAAGGCTAATATATAAAGTGTCACTTTGGGAGTTTGATCACTTGCTATGATATACGCTGACCACCAGGGGTGGCGCAGAATGAAGGAAGGCCCCGGCCAGCAGCTGGCAGCTGGGGAAGGAAGGCCCCGGCCGGCAGCCAGAAGGCCCTGATCTGCTCTGATTGCTGGCCAGGCCTAGGGAACCTACCTGTGCACGAATTTTGTGCACCGGGCCTCTAGTTCATAATCTTAGCACAGTATTGGTTTTTGAAGCACTGGAAAAGAAAGAAACAAAAACGTGTGTCTTTTTGTCCATCTCAACAAAAGTTGGAGACACAGATGAGGTGCAGTTCTCTGCCTTCTCAGATAGGAAGTATTGCATAATGACTGAGCCCTTGGGTCCTGGAGCAAGGCTGCCCAAATAGGAGTCCTCTGCTTTGTAGGTGGGTGACTTTGTGCAAGTTACCTAATCTCTGTTCCTCAGTTTTTTCTTTTGTACAGTGGGTTATGATGAAGACTACATTTTTAGAACCTACCTCAGCAGGTTGTTGTAAGGATAGACTGATTTGACACATTTAAAGCAGTTAGAACCGGGCCTGCCACATAGTAAATATTATACAATTATTAACCATTATTATTTTTGCATATGAAAAATAGACTCAGAGAAGTGAGAAGCATTGCTTGAGGTTACATAGCTCCTAAAGGGGAATCTGGATCCCCACACTTCAGCAGATTCTTCTTTCTATTTCCCGTCTGTCTACCTAATCACCCTTTACCAAAGATAGTAATATTCTCTTCTTACATACTCTTTTCTCACAAGGCTCTGACTGCTAATTTGCTCTGTCCCCCCTTCACACTGTTTATTCTAAAACATGTTTTGGTCTTTCAGGTCCCTGCCTACCTGACCACAGAGTGAACCATTACCTTCCAAGTTCAGGGGCTTTAATTTCCCTGCTGGAGTCAGCACAGAGATGACCAGGGCTAGATGGTGTCCTGACAGAGCACACAGACTGCTGCTTAACAGGGCGATGAGGATATGTCATAGGAGCACTTCTACAGAGATAAGCAGAGACTGCAGATGTTTATGAGAATGATGACTGACTGTCCTGTACAGCAAATGAATCACACAACGTGCTGCCGACGCAGGCCATTAAGTCAGGCCTTGTGGGGCAGGCGATATTGACTTGTCATGGAAAGAATAGGGAGACAACGGACAAGATATTATACTCCTACTCGGATTCTGCAGTGAGAAGGAGCTGATTTACCTGTAAGACTAGAGTTAGAGTCTTTCTTCTTTTTGGTCAAAAAAATGCAAATAAATGAAAACAAACACAAAATTGCTCCCTTCCCTGTTTGTTAGGCCTAATAAAAAGTTCTGTATTTTGAGAAGATAAAGAACACTGTTCTCATACAACTCTTCTCCTACCCCAAAACTTTGAGAAGTCATTTTCAAACCCTTTGTAAATATTATGTCCTAGGACATCTTATAGACTGTATTGTATTTCTCAGAAAATGATTTAATGAGGGCTTATTGTGTGCTGGGCCTTTTTCTGAGAGCTTATGTACACCAGCTCATTTCATCCTCACCATCACCATGGGCAGTAGGTTCTCTTTATTCTCATTTTACCTTGAGCATAGAATGATGCAGTGAGTGGCAGAGTGAACATGTTCCAGGCAGGTGTCAGCTGGGGTCACCTGCTTACCACCACCTCAGGAGCAGCAACAGAGGGCCAAGTTGCCATTCAGCCTCTGACACTAGGCTGTCCCCCATACCTCTCTTTCTTGTTCTCTATGTTCTTTAGAGCTTCTTATTTGAGAGTATAGACTATAATTTCTATTCCATGGGGCAATAACAGGGTCGGCAATGGGAGTTCTCACCACTTTCTGTCCACTGTTCTCTCTGCTTGAGAACAAATGTGAATAATAAAGTCGGAGGAGTTGTAAATACAGACCCTACAGTCTGACATAAGCATCTCTAGGACTTTGGCTTTCCCCTCAGAAATACAATTGTCACTTTGTCTTACATTTTCAGTAAGATCTTTTCAAGTGGGAGGGAGAGAGAGGAGGAGAGAAAGAAAGGGACTGTTGAGTAATAGGAGATATTTTAGATGTTTTGGAATAAAACTGTTAACCCTACCATTGATTAACTTTTTCATTGCTTGTTAAAATATTGGGGTGGGGATATTGAGGAATTTCCCAAAATGATTTGCAGTCAATGGCCAGATTCTTGTATCACTTCTTTTACTGTTGGGAAGTGAAAATATTGAAGGAAGAATAACAAATGTAAGCCTAACCTCATTTTGATGGGTGTTGCTTTATTATGCTTCACAGATGTTGCTTTTGTGTGTGTGTGTGTGTGTGTGTGTGTGTGTGTGTGTGTGTGTTACAAATTGAAGGCAAGACCTTCCACCAGCAAAAAGATTATGACTCGCTTTATTGCAATATTCACTTTATTGTGGTGGTTTGGATTTGAACCTGCAGTATCTCTGAGGTATGCCTATATGGGATTTAAAATTATATAAGCAGAGGGTAGCTTCAAATATAAAGTTGGATTCAGTATATTTCCAGAAGGCTATTTCAAAGCAAATGTCAAAAAATATGCATCCTGGCCCAGCTTGCATGGCTCAGTGGTTGAGTGCAGACCTAGGAACCAAGAGGTCATGGTTTAATTCCCAGTCAGGGCACATGCCTGGGTCTCAGGCTCAATGATCCCCGGTTTGAGAGGGGAGAAGGGGAGGGAAATGCAGGAGGCAGCCGATCAATGATTTTCTCTCATCATTGATGTTTCTCTCTCTTTCTCCCTTCCTCTCTGAAATCAACAAAAAGTATTTTAAAAAAATATGCATTTTGGGGTTACATAGCTCCCAAAGGGGAATCTGGATCGCCACACATCTCAGACAATTCTTCTTTCTATTTCCCATCTGTCTACCTAATCACCCTTTACCCATGATAATAATATTCTCTTAATTCTTGCATACTCTTTTCTCACAGGGCTTTGACTGCTAATTTGCTCTGTCCCCCCTTCACACTGTTTATTCCACAGACTACATTAACTAATCTTAAATCAATACTATTTGACATTAATTAAAATTAGTATATGCAAAAGTATAGGTGAATTAGGTCTCAGAAGAGTAAGGGTAATCACTGTTTATTTCATAAGCTTCTATAGTGTGACATATATTGTATTGATTGGGAAGGGCATCTTCTTTAGAGCATATTCAGTCTAATTTAGACACAAATAATAATCGATTGTAATACTGCCATGTTGTTCAGTGCCCAGAGAGATAAGATTTTTAAAATTTCAGTTGGCTTCCCATTTAGAAAATGCTGTAGAAGACAGTGGCCGAGTCTTCAGTGTCTTTCATACTGCTTGTGACCATGCATTTACTTGAGTTTGCATTGGAAGCAGTGCTGGAGTTGTCTTGCCCATGGATTTCTGGCATAGGAGAGTATAGGAAGACTAGGCTAAAAAGGGTATGCCAGGGAATAGGAGAAAGAGAAAATGGGAAAAAATTACAAACTTTTAAGTGATTAAAATCTTTGAGAATGAGATCTTTGCCTCTGTACATACATTATATCCTTTAACTTTGATGCTTTAGGAAACAAAAAGGTACTTCAGATGGAAAGAATTTAATCTAGCATTTGAAGTGAAACATAGACAACCCATTTTCTGGCATTTGGAAATGAAATGTAAACAACTTATATTAAGAAAAAGAATTTGCAGAACTTTAGATTTATAGAATTAGATCACAAAGCCGTGAATTTAGGGATTTTTATGGAGAGACAAGTAGGGAGGAGCAGGGATGGGGGAGTCTTAAATACATCATGATTAAACTGGCTTTACTGGCTAGATCAGTGGTTCTCAACCTTCTGGCCCTTTAAATACAGTTCCTCATGTTGTGACCCAATCATAAAATTATTTTCGTTGCTACTTCATAACTGTAATGTTGCTACTGTTATGAATCGTAATGTAAATATCTGATATGCAGGATGGTCTTAGGCGACCCCTGTGAAAGGGTCATTTGACCGCCAAAGGGGTCGCGAGCCACAGGTTGAGAACCTCTGGGCTAGATATTGTAATCAAGCACAGACCTATTAAGTTAAAAAGAAAGAGAAGGCCCTAACCGGTTTGGCTCAGTGGATAGAGCGTCGGCCTGCGGACTGAAGGATCCCAGGTTCGATTCCGGTCAAGGGCATGTACCTTGGTTGCGGGCACATCCCCAGTAGGGGGTGTGCAGGAGGCAGCTGATCGATGTTTCTCTCTTGTCGATGTTTCTGACTCTCTGTCCCTCTCCCTTCTTCTCTGTAAGAAAATAAAATATATTTAAAGAAAGAGAAAAAAAAGAAAGAGAATTTTCTGGAGAGAATCAGTGTGGGCTTAGGAGATCCTCAAACTTGTGAGGCATCATATTCAGGGGAGACAGGGTAGAGGGAAGAGAGGGCCTTGGCCCTAGTGGATGAAGCAGAAATCACTGACATATTGATTAATGGGGTTATACTGTCAGAGTGTAAGTCACAAAGTTGTGGATTCTCCACACCTAGAGATGAGTTCTCATTCACATTCAGAAGTGCTTAATATGAAAGGAAAGACTGGCTGTGTTACAGCCTCACTGATGGAGTCTGCCCTGGCAGAGCTGACATGAGGGACCCCCAGGGGGCAGGGACCCCCGTCCAAAACCTATCTTCCCTGGGCTTTGAATATCTCTGACCTCTGCTTCTTTGATGCTGACTTGAGCCTGTTGACCACACCTTTCGGGGGCCACCCTTCATGTTATTCTTCACCTCCTTAGGGTTTGTTCTTGTCCCTATTTCTCCCAGTGAATGAAACCATTGATATCCTCCATGCTTGATGTTTTAGTTTTAGCAGCTGCCTGGCTTACCAGGCTTACTCACATGTTTTCCAGAGTGAAAACATGATTGCCAATTTCATAATTTTGCTTAAAATGGACCCTTATGCTGATCTTTGTGTGTAGTAGCTAATGTTAACTATGATGTTGGAAAGAAGGGAAGAACAGGAAGCAGTGAAACTAGAGGAGAATTAGAATGTTATCCTGAGTTACATAATTAACAATTTTATTTTTTCCTGTGACTTCAGGGAAAGTTAATTTGTCTAGAATAGCGGTTCTCAATCTGTGGGTCACAACCCCTTTGGCGGTCAAATGACCCTTTCACAGGGGTCGCCTAAGACCATCCTGCATATCAGATATTTACATTATGATTCATAACAGTAGCAACATTACAGTTATGGAGTAGCAACAAAAATAATTTTATGGTTGGGTCACAATATGAGGAACTGTATTTAAAGGGCCAGAAGGTTGAGAACCACTAGTCTAGAAGAAAGGAAAGGAGAATTGCAAATGTTTTAAATATTTCCTCCTTTGCTAATCGGTTTAAAGACTCAGAACAATAAATACGCAAAAGCAATAGAAAAACACTTTGCTCTCTGTGCAAAAGAAAATTTCCATCTGAACAAAGTCAAAAGCAAAATATTATAATTATTGGAATATAGTTCCCCTGCTGTTTCATAGAGTAAGCTTATGTTAAATAGATGGGTGATGAGCAGTTTTACTTATGAATTACAGGCTAGTTCTCTTTATGAAATATGACCATTAATATAAATAAATATATCTTTATAATATATTCATATATTTGATATATGCAAAAATATATGTGTGTATTTATATATTTATTATATTTATGTAAATAGAAGATTTAACAAATATGTATTTTTCTTCTTTATGATGTGTGCTATGAATAATTTCTATTAAATCTATGTAATCAAAAGCTCACAGTGTGATGCTCAGAAACACAGAGCAAGAGTCAATAGAAAGGCCTGGCTAACTAGAAAGCAATTAAAGAAATTCTCATTAATTGGGATATTTTTTAACTTGTAGAAATATTATTTTTCCAGTAAAACACTGATTTCTAATTGAAGAAATATCAAAACACAGGAGGATGTGATAGAGAGAGTTTGAAAAGTCACAGAGTAGCTTATAAAGAACCAGTAGTTTTCATTTGACTGTTAGCTGTCACTTGCTTTTCCCACAGTTGTATCAGACGTGCTCAAAAGAATATTATTGAAAGTGAAATGAAATATATGTTTAATTTTGTCTGTAAGCTTATGTAGGAAATCACTTTTCTGTCCCATGGAACAAAAGAACTACTCATGTTAATTTAGCATTGCACTTCACAAATTTTTTATATTACCATCCTGATTAAGGCCATGAATACATGGGTTTAAAACCATATTAATCCCAAATTAATATGCTTCTTTTGTGATTTTAGGTATTAAGTGCAGTAAGTGTCATTATGTGTAGGTTTTTGAAAAGTTACTGGAGAATGAGTCACATTATAATATGGACTCTACTGAAATTGGAATTTGTAACTATTCAAATGAAAACTATTTTTTTTCCTCATTGACACTAACCAGACTAAACTTAGTTTTCCCAGTGGAATTATTAATTGTATGTTACCACTTTGAAGAAGCAACACTTAGATACTTTGCATTTGTGAGAGACCTGCAAATCCAGGAATAGAGGGTAGTTGTGGATGGCATGATGAACTGGTGAAACATTTAAGATCAACTGCCAGAGACTCAGAGATTTAGCACCTGGATTTCCCTATTGAGATGTGCATGTAGGATTTAAGCCTCTGGTGATAACAGTGCATTTGCAAATACTATTAGAGAGAACATTATGAATTTCATTAAGTGAATATTATCTTTATGTTCAATGGATTAGATTACACTACTTTCAGTGTTCTGAGTTTGTTGCAGTGTTCTTGCTGTCCTCTATTTTCTTGCTTGGCTTTATCCTATCTAATAAAAGAGAAACATGGTAATGAGCGTCCGACCGCTACCCTTCCCATTGGCTAATCAGCGAGATATGCAAATTAACTGCCAGCCAAGATGGCGGCCGGCAGCCAGGCAGCTTGAAACTAACATGGGGCTTGCTTGCTTCAGTGATGGAGGACTCCAACGTTCCCTGCCTGCCTTGCCGGCCTCTGAGCTTGCAGTTTAAGAAACATTGTAACAAATATAGAAGCTAAACAAAACCCCAGAAACCTGCTTTCACCTAGCCTGGGATCTCAGAGCTGGAGTTGATACAGAGTTTCGATTATAGAACCGAAACAAACCAGATACCTTCTTTCAGCAGCAGAGGCCTCAGAGCTGGAGCCAGAGCTAAAGCTGGCCCAGAATAAAAAAAAAGAAAAAAGAAAAAAAGGAGCAGTTGGGAGCTTCAGTCAGCCTGAAAACAGCCCTCAGCCCCTCACCCAGGCTGGCCAGGCACCCCAGTGGGGATGCCCACCCTGAAGGGTGTGTGACCAGCTGCAAACAGCCATCAGCCCCTCACCCAGGCTGGCCAGGCACCCGGGTGGGGACCCCCACCCTGATCCAGGACACCCTTCAGGCAAACCAGCCAGCCCCACCCAGGCACCAGGCCCCTATCCTATATAGTAAAAGGGTAATATGCCTCCCAGCACCGGGATCAGCGGAGCCGAGAGGCCTCCCGGCACCGGGGTCAGCGTGACAGGGGGCAGCGCCCAAACCCCCTGATCGCCCTACAGCTTTGTGTGTGACAGGGGGCGGGGCCACAACCTCCCTATCCACCCTGCTCTGTTCGTGACAGGGGAAGGTGCCCCAACCCCCTGATCACCCCTGCTCTGTGCCTGATGGGGGGAGTTCCCCAACCCCCTGATCACCCTGCGGCTCTGTGTATGACAGGGTGCTGCGCCCCAACCCCACCCCCCCCTTCCCCTCCATGGGCCCTGCTCTGTGTGTGACAGGGTAGAGCCATAACCTCCCCACTGGCCCTGCCCTGAGTGTGAGAGTGGCGGCGCCCCAACCACCTGATCGGCCCTGCTCTGAGTGTGACAGGGACGGTGCCCCAACTCCCCTATCGGCCCTACTCTGTGAGTGACGGGGGGAGCTCCTCAACCCCCTGATCGGCCCTGCTCTGTGCATGACAGGGGGAGCTCCCCAACCCCCTGTTTGACCCTGCTCTGTGCGTGACAGGGTACGGAGCCCCAACCCCCCTGATGGGCCCTGCTCTGTGCATGACAGGGGGTGGCGCCGCAACCTCCCCATCGACCCTGCCTTGAGTGTGACAGGGGGCGGTGCCCCAACCCCCCAATCAGCCCTACCCTGAGCGTGACTGAGGGTGGCATCGCAACCTCCCAATCTGCCCTGCTCTGTGCATGACAGGGGGCGGTGCCCCAACTCCCCAATCGGCCCTGCTCTGAGCCCGACCAGGGGCTGCACCTAGGGATTGGGCCTGCCCTCTGCCACCCAGGAGCAGGCCTAAGCCAACAGGTCGTTATCTCCTGAGGAGTCCCAGACTGCGAGAGGGCACAGGCCAGGCTGAGGGGCCCCCCCTCCCCCCCGAGTGCACAAATTTTTGTGCACCGGGCCTCTAGTTTATTTATAAGAAAAGATGATTGAATGTTTTCTTAGACACCATTTTGATAATTTTACTACTTGTACTTTTGATCAAACAATGCCAAACTTAATCACTAATTAGCTATTTAAGCTTGGAAAAATAAGTAATATCCCAAATTTAGTTTAGTTTAGTGGGCACAGTTTTAGCATGGATTATTCAGTAGAAGTTTTTGAACACTCAGCATGGGCTGAGGGGATGACATGGAGCCAGCATGAGCATTGCTCTCTGTCACCAGACTGCATGCTATGAAGTGAGGTGTCATTCTGTGATGTGCACCTGTGGTCCCAGCACTAGGACAGCATCTCTCACCTGGAGTGTGCTCACTAATCTTTTGAAAGAACAGACAAACAAATCAGGTCAATGAAAACTAATATCAGTTCCTATTTTGATGTTTAGGTTACTCATTGGTAGGCTGTGGAATACTATGCATCAAGCATCTCTGGATTTCAGTAAGATATCGATCAATTGGTGCATGACATCTTTCTGGGGAGGATAGTGTGTGTTATGTCACAGCTTGTTACTTTAGAGACTGTCCACAGTGGGCACTCAAAAATACATGTTGAAAGAAAAATGAAAGCTTCTGAAAAGAAGCTGTATGGCATGTTATTACCCTCCTACTTAATACTTTTCCCTTGAGATGCATGAAGATATTCATAAATTAGGGGACAGCACACTTACAGTTCACAGAGAGCTCAATGGGCTGATGGAATAGATAGAAAGTGAAAACATGCAATAGTAAGAGAATAATGCAATTCCTCAGCACCTTGGTTCAAAAAAGCATAAAATATATAGGCTGACAAAGATGTGATTTTGCAGTAGTTAAAAATGTGTGAATCAGACTAGAGATATAGTTCATTGCAAACTCGATGTGAGCCAACAATAATGTGATGTGGCTACTAAGATGTAACTGATTTGGTGCTGCATCAATAACTGATTAACCTCAGGTCTATGGTTCATAGAACCTCTGACATTGTATGCATTGCATGTTTGTGTACTTTTTATTTGGGAAAGCATTTGTAACTTTTATTAGATTCTTAATGAGAACAGTGACTCACAAAATATAAAGACCTACCAGTTCGGAAGAAGATAGGTAATAGTCCTATTTTGTACACAGGCCAGGTCAAAGTTCAGTTGTACCATTATAATCAGTTCTTGGAAATACATTTGAAGAGTGACAGTGACAAATGGAAGTATCTCCAGGAGGCAAGCTGGGATAGTGACAGGTCTGAAAACCATGACCTGCAAAGGTAGGATTGAAGAAACTACAGGGCTAGGCTTGGAATAAAACATTTTAGAGATATTGCATGTAACTTCAAAAAAGTAAATGTTTCAGATTGGGAAAAGATACAAATACTGATAGTGTCTAGTACTGGTAAGAATGTTAGGAAATGGAAATTCTCATAATTTGTTACTGGGTATGAAATGGTAAAGTTATGTTGCATAGCAATTTGGAATGATTGATTTTTATAAATACTCATTTGCTTGTAGGTAATTTAGAAAAATTTTGTACATATGTGTATACACACAAAGGTACATATACAAAGAAATTTATAAGGGTATTTACATTGACAATTTTATTAGTTGCCCCAAATTGGGTTTAATCATATGTTGTATCTTTGCTACAATTATGAAATACCGTGCAGCAGTTAAAATGAAAGAAGCAGATCTACAGATTTGACATGCAAAATTTATCTATATTATAAAAGCCTAAGCGACTGGAATGCCAGAATGACTAGAATGAGCGGAATGACTGGTTGCTGTGACACTCACTGACCACCAGGGTGCAGGCGCTCAACGCAGGAGCTGCCACCGGTGGTCAGTGTGCTCCCACAGCCAACCTTCTGTGGCTGACCAGCCTCCTTTGGTCCCTCCCCACACCCAACCTTAAGTGGTCCCTCCTCCCATCGGGCAGGCCCTGGCTGGCAGCCAGCAGCCAGCAGGAAGGTGGGGCTGGCTGTGGGGAGGGGCCCTGGGAGGGAAGGCCCTTGTCAGCATCTGGCAGCTGGCAGGAAGACCCCAGTTGGCAGCTAGAAGGCCCTGATTGGCCCTGATCTCTGGCCAGGCCTAGGGACCCCACCCATGCACGAATTTTGTGGACCAGGCCTCTAGTTAAGTGATAAAAAGACATGTTGAATGTAGTATACAGTGGGGCCTTGACTTATGAGTTTAATTCATTCTGAGACCGAGCTCATTAACTCAAATTACTCTGTCAACTCAATGCAAAAAATTGGCTGAGAGACAGCTGGTATCTCAAAAAACTCATTAGTCGGGACACTCGTAAGTCAAGGCCCCACTGTATATGTATTATAATTTATGGAAAACCCCCACAAAATAATATAGGTCATTCCCTATGTACATAAAGAAATAACGATTTGGAATAATTCATAACAATCTGATAATAATGGTTCCCTCTGTGGGATTTAGGGAAAGCCAAGGGGCTCTTTATTTGTATAAACTGTAATTTTTACATAAAAATGTATTCAAGTAGTTTTTGAAATAAGAATGAATAAGTGGGAGTTATAAATTAATAAAAGTGAATAAAATTTTGAAGATTTATACATTGGAAATTTGTTAAATTCCTTTTTCTATGTAGTTCCAGAGAGGAAAAAGGGTAAGTTGTATTAGAATGCTTATTTTAGTTCTATTTGATGAAGAATTTCCAAGAATTAAAAGTGTTTTAAAAAGGAATTGGTTGCCAGTTATTGGCTCCATCCTCATTTGAAGGGTTGATTGAAACAGAGCTTACTTAGATAGTAGCTTCCAAAGATGTTTAAAAAAATATATTTTTATTGATTTCAGAGGGGAAGGGAAAGGGAGAGAAAGATAGAAACATCAACGATGATAGAGATTCATTGATCAGCTGCCTCCTGCATGAGCCCGCAACCCAGACAAATGCTCTGACTAGGAATCAGACTGTGACCTCCTGGTTCATAGGTTGATGCTCAACCACTGAGCCATGCCACTGGGCAGCTTCCAAAGATGTTTTTAAAAGAATCATCATGTTCAATGGGAAATATTATTTGTAAAATATTTTTCAATATTGTGAGTTAATGTCTCTTTGGTTAGCTAATGTCTAAGTATTCCTTTAAGGTATAAATCCTGTAATTCTAAGAATTCCATTGGCCTAGCAGGCAGTCTTTTTCTTTCCCTATCCTCAGTTTACCTGTATAATCTTAATCTCCTTTCATGATTCTTCACTTTAGCCCAACCTTTCCCAAACAACAAAGACATTTCTTTAGTAAAGAAGAAGGGAGTAATGGATATTTGATAGGAAACCAATACCTTATGCCACAACTACCCAAAATAAGTGGGGAGCACAACACATACAAGAAAACTTTGGGAAAGGTTTATAAATAATTTACAGAAGAATAAAGACATCATAAAAATGTAAAAATTAAAAATAATTCTTACATCCTCTTCTCTAATAGTCATGTATATTAATCAAATTAAAACTCAAATTGCCTTCAAGATAATGATTTCATTAATGACTGGTCTCATTCTTACTCATGCCTTTATTTTGGATGCTCTACATGTTTTTGAACAGAATTGCCATTAAATATAGTATTATACGAATATGCTCATATAAGAATAGATATATACAGCATATAGATGCAACATGTAGAACCCTAAATCACTCATTTTGACACTTGTATACAGTGGAGCCCATATCAATTTGAGAGTGAATGAGTATTTTAAATTAGTCTCTTTATCCATGTATAAATAATATATAATTAAGTGATCAAATGATTAAGTTCTCTAATTCCCATAATTCTTTTGGAGTTACTGTTTTGTACAATGTGCGGGCCATAGATGGCCACTATATATAGGGCTGAGATGAATTGATTTTGGCGAGTAGCTTCCTTTGTGCCTCTCCAGTTTCTGAGTCAAGCTGCATGTAACAAGATTCTGAGCTCTTCTTACACTTGAATAGTCAGGATCCAAGACCCACTGGAGTCCGAGCTCTGCATCTGTTCCTTACTTATCTGGTTTCCCACTGGTTTAATTTCATTCCACATTATCTATATTACCATCCACACCTATGTCTAATAATATTCTAGTTTCTGGAATTTGATGGAGGAGCCATGAAGTCCACAAATAACAAGTTTATAAGAATTCAAATAAAGGTAATTTTGAATAAGACCAGGAGGCAGGAAAACACAGAGCAGAATGAGAGATAAAACCATGTCCCCATCAAAATTAAGTTTCTCTAGATCTGTTGAGGTTTATTATGAGCCAGTTTCCTAATAAGCTAATTTTCTTAGTATACTGCATTATACTAAGGTGTATGGAGTCTGCATAATGAACTGTGACACAGGAAAAGTGTTTTATATGATCTCTTTGAAATTTCTTGCTATTTGTATGCTTAATGTTACTGTCACATTCTTACGGTGACTCTGTTTTTTCCTAGGAAGTCGAAATGCTTTTGTATTCTATTTATTGCACAGATTTTCCTGAAATTAAAAAAAAAAAGCATTTCCACCAAAGGGGGCCTTTCAGAACACCTACCGAGGATATGAAATTTTATTGTAGTGCATTGTATTGATGTCAACAGAACTGTGTTTTCACCCTGGTGTGATATCAGAACAATGCAGAGCATCTTTCACTGTGCCAAGTCCCTGGAATAAAAGACCCATTCACAGAGAAACCCATGGATGATCACAGTTTTTAGGAGTTTAATGCATGGCCACACAAGCTTATAACTTTAAATTTTTCTTAAAATGCATTATATTCTCTTCCCATTGCAGCTGAGCTTTCATATTGAAAACTATTCTTATATACAGTAGCTGAAACATACATTCATTCTTTAGTTTAAAAATAAAAATGTTTTGCAGAATGATTGTATCCCTAGGTCAGGATTAGCACATTTCATTCATGCCACTTTATGAAACCCCTGGTGTTATGATTGACAGCAGAACATAGACTTCATAGATCCTGCCATACAAATTCCAACAGCTCCCTCCCCCCAAAAAATAAAAATAAAAATAAAGTAAGGGATTAACAGAGTGTGTATGGTATTATGGATGCTTTGGAGGCTAAATTAAAACATTTTGTACTTAGATGTATAAAATAAATATAAAGTATTTCATTTTAGGTGCTTAGGGTTTGGGAAGAAAGAAAATAAAGCACTCTGCCTTAGTTCAGGAATTCTTCTCCCAGCACTCCATTTCATTTTTCTTATTAAATTTTTATTTCCCTAGCTGTAGAAATTGGTTGTGATTATTGAAGAAATTGGACAATACACATAAAAAGAATAAATTAAATTACCTTGGAACACCTTATTCCACCCAGAGATATCCATTGTTAATATGTTGATGTGAGTCCTATGATAAAATAACCTCATTCTGATCAGTATACCATGAACCTTTTCATCTTTAGGTGAATATTCTAAAGCATCACTTTCAGTGACTGTAAAATATTTCATTATTGATGAAGTCTAGTTTTAAAGCAATAGCTTGATTATGACATGTTTTTTTAAATTTATTTCTATTTTAATTTTTAAAAATTTACGCCCCCTTTCAGATGAATCACTTTGTCTCTGCCCACCCATATTCCCCAGTTGATGGATTGTTAGGCCATTCGTATTTGTTTTTGTGTTCTATTTTAAACAAAATTGCCTAGGACATACAACTGTGTGCACATGGTAGTATTTATGGAATGTAGATTCCAGGAAGAGAAATATCCAAGTAATAGAATGTGAGGCTTTAATAATTTTAATAGATATTGCGAATTTGTTGTTCAAAAAGTTATAACAATTTATCCCCCCAACAACGTGAATTCTCATTTGCCACTTTGTGAAACCCCTGGTGTTATGATTGACATGCCCTCTTGAATATTATAAATAACAAAATTTTACTAACTTTGTAGGTGAAAGTTAACAAATGACTTAATTTTATTTCCTTAGTGATTAAAAAAATTAAGCATCTTTTCTTTTTATTCATTTTTACTTGAAATTTTTATTGATATAGTTATAAATCATCTTTTCAATTTTTATTGTGTATTGTACATATTTTGATTTTAGTGAATCATTTTCTGTTTGAACCATCTGTGTATTTTCTACTCAATTATATCTTTTTTATTGATTTATAGAAACTTTTAACCCTTTGTCTTTTATATACCTGGCAAATATGTTTTTTTAATCCATCATTTATCTTTTAGTTTTATTTATGTTTTTTTGCCATATACATATTTTTATTTGTAATCCAAATTTTAGTCATTTTCTTTATGAGTTCTAGGCTTTATGACTTGATTAAGAAAGGCCTTCTCCTCTCAAAGATTATAATTTTCTATGTTTCCTTCCAGGGCTTTTCTATTTAGATATTTAATCTATTTGAAATTAGTTTTTGCTTAATGGTATGAGGAAGGGATCTAACTTCATTTGCTTTTTAAATTTAAAATAAAATTTTATTGATTTTTAGAGAAAGGGAATGGAGGAGGGGAAGAAAGAGAAGAGAGAGAGAGAGAGAGAGAGAGAGAGAGAGAGAGAGAGAGAGAGAGACATCAATGTGAGAGTGAAACATTACTTGGTTGCCTCCTACATGCTCCCAACTAGGGATCAAACTGGCAACCCAGCCTGCACCCTCTCCAATCTGGGAACCCTCAAGGGATGTCCAGCTGCCGGTGTGGGCCTAAACCGGCAGTGGGACATCTCTCTCACAATCCAGGACTGCTGGCTACCAACCACTTGCCTGCCTGCCTGCCTGAGTGCCCCGAACCACTTCTGCCTGCCAGCCTGATCACCACCTAACCACTCCCCTGCCAGCCTGATTGATGTCTAACTGCTTCCCTGATGGCTCGATTGCCCCCAACTGCCCTCCCCTGCCAGCCCGGTCACCCCTAACTGCCCCTCCCTGCCGGCCCAGTTGCCCCCAACTGCCCCTCCCCCCCCACCGCCAGCCTGGTCGCCCCTAACTGTCCTCCCCTGCAGTCCTGGCCGCCCTACGCAGCCTGCTGCTCAGTCGTTTGGTCGCCCCTCACTAATCCCCTGCTGGCCGGGTTGCCCCATGCAGCCTGCTGCTTGGTTGTTTGGTCATCCCTCATTAACCCCACTGCCGGCCTAGTCACCCCTAACTTCCCTCCCCTGAAGGCCTGGGCCCCCCCAACTGCCCTCCCCTGCTGGCCTGGTCACCCCCAACTGCCCTCCCCTGCTGGCCTTGTCTCCCCTAACTACCCTCCCCTGCAAGCCCGGTCACCCCTAACTGCTCTCCACTGCAGGCCCAGTTGTCCCCAACTGCCCTCCCCTGCTGGCCCGGTCACCCTTAACTGCCCTCCCCGGTTGGCCTGATTGCCCACAGCTGCCCTCCCTTGCTGGCCATCTTGTGTCTGTGGGAGCACACTGACCACCAGGGGTAGCTCCTGCATTGAACGTCTGCCCCCTGGTGGTCAGTGTGTGTCATAGTGACCAGTTATTCTCAGTTGTTCTGCTGTTAGGGTCAATTTGCATATTACCCTTTTATTATATAGGATAGAGCCCTGATGCACGGGTGGGGGCTGGCTGGTTTGCCCTGAAGGGTGTCCCGGTTCAGGGTGGGTGTCCTGGGTCAGGGTGGGGGTCCCACTGGGGCGCCTGGCCAGCCTGGCTGAGAGGCTGAGGGCCGTTTTCAGGATGGCCACACCCCCTTCAGGGTGGGGGTCCCCACTGGGGTGCCTGGTCAGCCTGGGTGAGGGGTTGAGGGTTGTTTTCAGGCTGGCCACGCACCCACGACCCAAGCTCCCAGCCTCTCCTTTTTTTCTTTTTCTTTTTTTCCTGAGATTTATTTATCTCCTCTAATTGAAACTTTGTAGCCTTGAGCAGAGCTGAGGGCCGGCCAGGGCAGATGGAAAGCTTGGCTTCCTCCATTTCCAGGGGCACCCCAATCCTCCTGCTCACTCCAGCTCAGTGGCCGCCACCATCTTAGTTGGGTTAATTTGCATACCCACTCCTGGTTGGCTGGTGGGCGTGGCTTGTGAGCATGGCTTGAGCATAGCAGAGGGATGGTTAATTTGCATGTTTCTCTTTTATAATATAGGACTAGAGGCCCAGTGCTCAAATTCGTGCACAGGTGGGGTCCAGCTGACCAGCATCCATCAGGGCTGATAGGGCAGGGCGGGTCAGGGGGAGGGGCCCTGGGCAGTTGGTGGGCTGGCCCCACCCCCTGGTCGAACTCTGGTAGAACTCCCAGCCGAGGGGACAATTTGCATATTACCCTTCTATTATATAGGATTCTAGAGTCCCAGTGCATGAATTCATGAACATTGAAAGTAAATTAATTAGAAGGAATATTTTAATATCACTATCCTCCCTTTCTCTATAAAGAAGTGTCAACCAAATTTATGATCGACAATGACAGATTGAAACACATGAGTGTGATTGGCGGCAGCGAGAGTTTTATATGTATCATGCATGCGCTAGTCAACTTAGCCCTTTATATATATAGAATAAATTTGCTTAATTAGACCTGCTTTCTGATTTAGATAAACTTTTTCCAGCTTAGTGAAGCACCCCAACTTCTCTTCCAGGTAATTGTCAGCAACACAGCAGTAAATAGCAACACAAAGCAGATTATTATTGTGGATCATGCAGGGAGAACAAAGGGTAAAATATTTAACTGCAGCAGTGTTTGATTATAATTCTGTGCAGTGAGAAAACCTGAAGTCATTTTTAAGGTCCACCATTTCTTCTTTTCAGTCGGGTCAAGTTTCTAAACTTTCTAAATCTCCATTTTCTGGCTAATGAAAAGAAAACAGGATCCTACTGAGTCTCATATCTATCTATTCCAGAACTTCTGTGAGGATCAAATGAGATGAAGCACGTGAAAATGCTTCACAAACATTTAAAGTATAAAACGTTTGCACCTGGCTATAAGGCAAATCGTGTTCCTGGGCTGAAGAAACTTCAAGGAGGCTAGTTGCTAGGGAGATGAAGCCAGGCATTGCTACATGATGTCATTACCCAGTACCACCGTTTCAGGGCTGGTCTAGGCTGGGCTGAGGGCCGCATTTTGCACCATGGGGTCTTGGCAGTGTTGCAATTTGGTAGGGTATTGCTCCAGGGTGGTGGCGGGGAAAGCTGAGTGCACGTCATGGCAGCTCCTGCATTGAGCGTCTGCCCCCTGGTGGTCAGTGTGCATCATAGCGACCAGTCATACAGACACTTAGCATATTAGTCTTTTATATATCTACTAGAGGCCCGGTGCACAAAAATTTGTGCACTGGGAGGGAGGGGGTTCCCTCAGCCCGGCCTGTGCCCTCTCGCAGTTCTGGGACCCCTTGGGGGATAACGAACTGCTGGCTTAGGCCTGCTCCCGGGTGGCAGAGGGCAGGCCCAATCCCTAGGTGCAGCCCCTGGTTGGGCTCAGAGCAGGGCCGATTGGGGAGTTGGGGCACCGCCCCTTGTCACACTCAAGGCATGGTCAATGGGCAGGTTGCGGCGCCACCCCCTGTCACTCACAGAGCAGGGCCAATCGGGTTGGGGCACTGCCCCCTGTCACTCACAGAGCAGGGCCTATCAGGGGGGTTGGGGCTCTGTACCCTGTCACGCACAGAGCAGGGCCCATCAGGGGGTTGGAGAGCTCCCCCCTGTCACTCACAGAGTAGGGCTGATAGGGGAGTTGGGGCACCACCCCCCTGTCACACACAGAGCAGGGCAGATCAGGGGGTTGGGGCGGTGTCCTCTATCACCCACAGAGCAGGGCCGATCAGGGGGTTGGGGTGCTGCCACTATCACACTCAGGGCAGGGCCGATGGGGAGGTTATGGCTCTACCCCATCACACACAGAGCAGGGCCCGTGGGTGGGGCGGGGGGAGTTGGGGTGCTGCCCTCTATCACCCACAGAGCAGGGCCGATCAGGGGGTTGGGGCGCTGCCACTGTCACACTAAGGGCAGGGCCGATGGGGAGGTTATGGCTCTACTCTGTCACACACAGAGCAGGGCCTGTGGGGGTGGGAGGGGTTGGGACGCCGCACCCTGTCACACACAGAGCAGGGCCGATCAGGGGGTTGGGGCGCCGCACCCTGTCACACACAGAGCCGCAGGGCGATCAGGGGGTTGGGGAGCTCCCCCCATCAGGCACAGAGCAGGGCTGATCAGGGGTTGGGGCACCTTCCCCTGTCACGAACAGAGCAGGGTGGATAGGGAGGTTGTGGCCCCGCCCCCTGTCACACACAGAGCCACAGGATGATCAGGGGGTTTGGGCACTGCCCCCTGTCACACTGATCCCAGTGCTGGGAGGCCTCGTGGCTCCACTGATCCCGGTGCTGGGAGGCATATTACCCTTTTACGATATAGGATAGAGGCCTGGTGCACGGGTGCGGGCCGGCTGGTTTGCCCTGAAGGGTGTCCTGGATCAGGGTGGGGGTTCCCACTGGGGTGCCTGGCCAGCCTGGGTGAGGGGCTGATGGCTATTTGCAGCTGGTCACATACCCTTCAGGGTGGGGGTCCCCACTGTGGTTACTGGCCAGCCTGGGTGAGGGGATGATGGCTGTTTGCAGCTGGTCACACACCCTTCAGGGTGGGGGTCCCCACTGGGGTGCCTGGCCAGTCTGGGTGAGGGGCTGAGGGCTGTTTTCAGGCTGGCGGGTGACTGAAGCTCCCAATTGCTCCTTTTTTTTCTTTTTTTGTTTTTATTCTGGGCCAGCTTTAGCTCTGAGGCTTGGCTCCAGGTCTTAGGCCTCTGCTGCTGAAAGCAGGTTTCTGGCCTTTGTTTACCTTCTGTATTTGAAACAATGTTGCTATCCTGCTGGGTGAAGCCCGGTGGACTAAAGCAGGTTTCTGGGGTTTTGTTTAGCTTCTATATTTGTAACATAGTTGCTTAGAGTTGCAGCTCAGAGGCCTGCAGCGGCAGTCAGGGAACGTTGGAGTCCTCTGTCACTGAAGCAAGCAAGCTTCATGTTCACTTTAAGCTGCCTGGCTGCCAGCTGTCATCTTGGCTGGCAGTTAATTTGCATATCACCCTGATTAGCCAATGGGAAGGGTAGCGGTCGTACACTAATTATCATGTTTCTCTTTTATTACATAGGACTAGAGGCCTGGTGCACAAAAATTTGTGTACTTGGGGGAGGGGGGAGAGGGGGTCCCTCAGCCCGGCCTGTGCCCTCTCGCAGTCTGGGACTGCTTGGGAGATAATGACCTGCTGGCTTAGGCCCGCTCCTGGGTGGCAGAGGGCAGGCCCAATCCCTAGGTGCAGCCCCTGGTCGGGCTCAGAGCAGGGCCGATTGGGGAGTTGGGGCGCTGCCCCCTGTCATGCACAGAGCAGGGCAGATCGGGAGGTTGTGATGCCTCCCTCAGTCATGCTCAGGGTAGGGCCGATTGGGGGGTTGGGGCACCGCCCCCTGTCACACTCAAGGCAGGGTCGATAGGGAGGTGCGGCGCCACCCCCGTCACGCACAGAGCAGGGCTGATCAGGGGGTTGAGGAGCTCCCCCCTGTCACTCACAGAGCAGGGCGGATCAGGGGGTTGGGGCGCCGCCACTGTCACACTCAGGGCAGGGCCGATGGGGAGGCTATGGCTCTACCCCGTCACACACAGAGCAGGGCCCGTGGGGGGTGAGGGGAGGGGTTGGGGCACCACACCTTATCACACACAGAGCAGTGCCGATCAGGGGGGTTTGGTCGCTGCCCCCTGTCATGCTGATCCCGGTGCCAGGAGGCATATTACCCTTTTACTATATAGGATAGAAGCCTGGTGCACGGGTGGGGTCCAGCTGGTTTGCCCTGAAGGGTGTCCTGGATCAGGGTGGGGGTCCCCACTGGGGTGCCTGTCCAGCCTGGATGAGGGGATGATGGCTGTTTGCAGCTGGTCACACACCCTTCAGGGTTGGGGTCCCCACTGGGGTGCCTGGCCAGCCTGGGTGAGGGGGTGAGGTCCGTTTTCAGGCTGGCGGGTGACTGAAGCTCCCAACCTGTCCTTTTTTCCTTTTTTTTCATTCTGGGCCAGCTTTAGCTCTGAGGCTCGGCTCCAGCTATGAGACTTCTGCTGCTGAAAGCAGGTTTCTGGCCTTTGTTTACCCTTCTGTATTTGAAACAATGTTGCGGTCCTGCTGGCTGAAGCCCAGGGTTTTGTTTAGCTTCTATTTTTGCAACATAGTCCCTTAGAGTGCAACTGAGGCCTGCAAGGCAGGCGGGGAAGCTGGGCTTCCTCTGTCACTAAGTCACTAAAGCAAGCAAGCCTCATGTTAGCTTCCAGCTGCCTGGCTGCCGGCCGCCATCTTGGCTGTCAGTTAATTTGCATATCGCCCTGATTAGCCAATGGGAAGGGTAGTGGTCGTACACTAATTATCATGTTTCTCTTTTATTAGATAGGACTAGAGGCCTGGTGCATGAAATTCGTGCACAGGGGTGGGGTGTCCCTCAGCCTGGCCTACACCCTCTCGCAGTCTGGGACCCCTTGCTCCTTATTGCCCACCTGCTCGCTGCTCCTTACCACTCGGCTTGCTGCTCCTTAGCACTGCTGCAGAGGCGGGAGAGGCTCCTGCCACCTCCACTGCACTTGCTAGCCATGAGCCCGGCTTCTGGCTGAGCAGTGCTCCCTCTGTGGGAGCGCACTGACCACCAGGGGACAGCTCCTGTGTTGAGTGTATGCCCCCTGGTGGTCAGTGCGCATCATAGTGACTGGTCATTCTTGTGGTTCCACTGTAATAGTCGCTTAGGCTTTTATTATATAGATATATATATAAAACCCTAATATGCAAATAGACTGAATGGTGGAACAACCAAACAACCAAACAGCTGGTAGCTATGATGTGCGCTGACCACCAAGTGCCACACAGGGAACATGGCAGGTGTTGGCAGCAGGTGGCAGAGTGCGGAACATGGTGGGCATCAGCTGCGGCGGGATGGTGGAGCAGGAGAGTGGGGTCGCCAGACCAAGGCAGGGTGTCAGTTGCTGTCATCAG
Source organism: Myotis myotis (assembly GCF_014108235.1). NCBI lineage: Eukaryota > Metazoa > Chordata > Mammalia > Chiroptera > Vespertilionidae > Myotis > Myotis myotis. The sequence continues at coordinate 50,907,993 of NW_023416401.1, forward strand.
GGCAAGCCTCTGGTGGTTACTGAAAATACTTTGTTCCCACACGCCGCAGTCCCACCTGGTGCTTGCACCTTCTGCCAGCACCCGGCATTGCCCCCAATCACATGGTGCCATCAGCTGGTGCGAGCAGCGGCAGCTGGCCCCGATTGCCCTTCAGGGCTTCTCCACCTCCCCCTGTCCTTGAGGGGCCATCAGGGCAGCAGCCACTGCTCACACCCACTGGTGACACTGGCCCCAATCGCTCCATGCCATCAGCAGATGCAAGCGGGGCTGGCGCCATCAGCACGTGGGAGTGGTGGCAGTGGGAGCAGGGCTGCTGGTAGACAGGGGATCGCGGTCACAGCGGGAGGGGCCAGGTGGGGTGTGGAGGATGGGCCGAGACCTGCCCCTGTGCCCACTGCAGCCTCATGGTCCACAGTTCCCTTCAAGGTGCATGAACTCATGCACTGGGCCCGTAGTATAGATATAAAAGCCTAAGCGACCATTTGACCGTTCGACCGGTAGCTATGATGTACACTGACCACCAGGAGGCAGACACTCAACGCACAGGTATGGATACATGGAACAGACTGATGAATCTCAGGGGGAAAGAGGGGAGGGCATCTGTGCACCGGTGGGGTCCTTTGTCCTGGCCTGCAGGGACTGGGCCAGAACTTGCAGTCCAACATCCCCCGAGAGGTCCCGGATTATAAGAGGACACAGGCCAGGCTGAGGGACCCCACCGGTGCACGCACCAGGCCTCTAGTAATACATAAATAGGATTTTGTAAATGATATGCTAATGATACTCTTCACAGGCCATATTACCTGGAATTCTATTTTCTGTCAATAGATCACTGGAATACTGTCAAACAAGTTACTCATATGGTCAGGGAGCAGTTTAGGCCATGAGAAAATCTGGCTCATAAAAAGTATGACATTAATGAATGAAGGGATGTAGTTCATGAGTATTTTTGTCAGTCAATTTCCATTTTTTTTTTCTTGAGCATGTATCATTTTTAATAACAGGAAATTAGTTATTTCTGTGTCTGACAAGTAAACCTATATCCTCCTGCATTCAGAAGTACTTCAGCAAATCTTACCAGAGCATTTGTTGAGGCCCAAGTTATAGCTTGGGGGAAGTGTGGCCCCTCCTCCAGAATGGGGATCCTACTCAATTCCCAAAAGCATGGGGATCCATCCCATTAGAGTCGACTTGTAAAAGTTCCTTCAATGTCAGAAATTTCATACTTCCATAGAACTTGGCTGTCAGATCCAGCAAGACATTTTGATATAACTGTTTCAGCTCTTGGAAGGTAAGGTAAGGGAGAATGTTCCTTTTCAAAGGATATCAAGGGAGAGTATAAGAGAGGCCATGTCTAGACCTCATGTTCCATCGATTACCCCATAGACAAACCAACCTTTGGTTAATATTCTCTCAATTACATTGGATAAGCCAACCTATTCTCCTTAATTAAAATATTGGCCAGCAGTCTTCATGTGAATTTATGCCAAGGATTTGTTAGAATCTTCTTGTTTTATAATTTCCCATTTTGAATAAGGAAGGAACAATTTTATAAGCCCTTCTGAAGGAGAGACTCCATAAATGAAAATTTTATCTCCTTCATAATCTTTTTGGATCTCTGCAGATTTGTGCAGAACAAAAAAATACATTGCCCATACATGCTGTTTTAATTTATTAATTAAAAAAATATAGTCATGTAAGGATTTTGTAAGAAATTGATTTGAAATAGATGTTACTGTGGCATAAGCATTAGTTTGTAACATTAGGAAAAATGAACATAGAAAAATCAACATTATTTATAGACTTACTAGCTCCCTATTACTGTAGAATCTGAGTCAGGAATATTATAAAATACTAGAGGCCCGGTGCACAAAAATTTGTGCACTCGGGGAGGAGGGGGGTCCCTCAGCCAGGCCTGTGCCCTCTCGCAGTCTGGGACCCCTCGGGGGATAACAACCTGCTGGCTTAGGCCTGCTCCCGGGTGGCAGAGGGCAGGCCCAATCCCTAGGTGCTGCCTCTCGTTGGGCTCAGAGCAGGGCCGATTGGGGAGTTGGGGCACCGCCCCCTGTCATGCACAGAGCAGGGCGATCAGGAGGTTGTGATGCCTCCCTCAGTCACGCTTAGGGTAGGGCCGATTGGGGGGTTGGGGCACCATCCCCTGTCACACTCAAGGGAGGGTCGATGGGGAGGTTGCAGCGCCACCCCCTGTCACTCACAGAGCAGGACCAATCAGGGGGTTGGGGCACTGCCCCCTGTCACTCACAGAGCAGGGCCCATCAGGGGGGTTGGGGCTCTGTACCCTGTCATTCACAGAGCAGAGCCAATCAGGGGGTTGGGGCACTGCCCCCTGTCACCCATAGAGCAGGGCCCATAAGGGGGTTGGGGCACTGCCCTCTATCACCCACAGAGCAGGGCCGATCAGGGGGTTGGGGCGCTGTACCCTGTCACACACAGAGCAGGGCCGATCAGGGGGTTAGGGCACTGCACCCTGTCACACAGCCGCAGGGCAATCACGGGCTTTGGGCGCTGCCCCCTGTCACGCTGATCCCGGTGCCGGGAGGCCTTGCGGTTCCACTGATCCCAGTGCCGGGAGGCATATTACCCTTTTACTATATAGAATAGAGGCCTGGTGCATGGGTGGGGGCTGGCTGGTTTGCCCTGAAGGGTGTCCTGGATCAGGGTGGGAGTCTCCACTGAGGTGCTTGGCCAGTCTGGGTGAGGGGCTGAGGGCCGTTTTCAGGCTGACGGGTGACTGAAGCTCCCAACCGCTCCTTTTTTCTTTCTTTCTTTTTTTTTTATTCTGGGCCAGCTTTAGCTCTGAGGCCTCGGCTGCTGAAAACAGGTTTCTGGCCTTTGTTTACCGTCTGTATTTGATACAGTGTTGCGGTCCGGCTGGCTGAAGCCCGGCTGAGTAAAGCAGGTTTCTGGGGTTTTTTTATCTTCTATATTTGCAACATAGTTGCTTAGAGTTGCAGCTGAGAGGCCGACAAGTCAGGCGGGGAACGTTGGAGTCCTCCGTCACTGAAGCAAGCAAGCCTCCCTGTTCGCATCAGCTGCCTGGCTGCCGGCCGCCATCTTGGCTGTCAGTTAATTTGCATACTCCCTGATTAGCCAATGGGAAGGGTAGTGGTCATATGCCAATTACCATCTTTCTCTTTGATTAGATAGGATGTAGACCCATGTTCCTGTATTTACATTTTAACCCTTGGTTGTCGAGTGTCTCAGTGACATTACCTTCCACAAGCCACACCCACCAGCCAATCAGGAGCGAGTATGCAAATTAAACCAACTAAGATGGCGGCGGCCAAGGAGCTGGAGCAAGCAGGAGGCTTAGGTTGCCCCCAGCAATGGAGGAAGCCAAGATTCCCACCTGCCTTGCCTGGCCCTGGGCTCCGCTCAAGGCTACAAGGTTTCAATTATAGAAGATAAATAAATCCCAGATACCTGCTTCCAGCCCTCCCTGGCCTCCACTCAAGGAGGCACTGAAAAAAAAGAAAAGAAAAAAAAGGAGAGGCTGGGAGCTTGGGTCTCCGGGGGGCATGGCCAGCCTGAAAATAGCCATCAGCCCCTCACCCAGGCTGGCCAGGCACCCTAGTGGGACCCCCCCACCCTGAAGGGGGTGTGGCCAGATTGAAAACAGCCCTCAGCCCCTCACCCAGGCTGGCTAGGCACCCCAGCAGGGACCTCCACCCTGAAGGGGGTGTGGCCAGCCTGAAAACAGCCCTCAGCCCCTCACCCAGGCTGCCCACACCCCCATGGAGTGAGGGTCTCTGCTGGGGGTCTTGGCCAGCTTGCAAACAGCCATCAGCCCCTCATCCAGGCTGGCCAGGACCCCAGTGGAGATCCCCACCTTGAAGGGTGTGTGGCCAGCCTGAAAATGGCCCTCAGTCCCTCACCCAGGCTGGCCAGGCACCCCAGCAGGACCCTCACCCTTATCCGGGACAAACCAGCCGGCCCCCACCCTTGAACCAAGCCTCTATCCTATATAATAAAAGGGTAATATGAAAATTGACCCTAACAGCAGAACCACTGGGAATGACTGGTCACTATGACACACACTGACCACCAGGGGAACAGACGCTCAATGCGTGAGCTGTCCCCTGGTGGTCAGTGTATTCCCACAGGGGGAACTCTGCTCAGCCATAAGCCAGGCTGACGGCTGCCAGCACAGAGGTGGTGGCGGGAGCCTCTCCTGCCTCCTTAGCAGCGCTAAGGATGTCCAACTGCAGCTTAGGTCTGCTCACCACCGGCAAGTGAACATCCCCCATGGGCTCCTGGGCTGCCAGAGGGATGTCTGACTGCCAGCTTAGGCCTGATCCCCCAGGGAGCGGGCCTAAGCCACCAGGTGGACATCCCCTGAAGGGTCCCAGACTGTGAGAGGGCACAGACCAGGCTGAGGGACCCCCCTGAGTGCACAAATTTTTGTGCACCAGGCCTCTAGTCTAATCTAATAATAGAGGAATATGCAAATTTGTCTGTTACAGCATCACCTCATGACCAGATCAGCAGGCTGCATCCCCGCCCTCTGCTCAGGCAATTGCAAGGCCCAGGGTAGGATAGGATATGATAGGAGGGGATAAGAAAGGAGAGGGAGAGGAAGGCAGGCCTGCATGCAGACAGGCTGAGAGGAGAAACAGAAATACAGAAAGGGAACAAGAAAAAGATGCAGGAATGGAAAGGGGAAGGAAACCACATGTGGAAGGGGGTGGCGACCACAGTGGGGGGGGGGGCGATCAGGTGTGCCCAGCGAGGGGTTGGGCACAGGCGGCACAGAGTGGGGAGCCCCGCCCAGACTCGGGAGGAGGACCGAGGTGGCCATTGGTGGTGAGGAGCCCCTGGGTCCGGGACGTAGTAGAAGATGGTCTGAGGCCTTCTGGGCGGAGGTGCTCCTGCTTTGCAGCAGCAGTGCCTGGGCTGCACGGGCCTCGGCCACCCTCGCTGGGCCGGGCATCCCGGGCAGGGAGTGGGAGCAGGACAATGGTGGGCAGGCCAGGGAAGGGGGGCAGTGAACACCTCGGCCGGGCTGAGCTCTGGGGTGGGGTTTAACACCCCCCCCCCAACTGAAGCTTTAAGAAGGGAAGGAGGGAGGAAAGAACTTTATAAAGGAATCAGTAGAGAGAGTTAAAGAAGGAAAGAGGATGTGTGAGTGAACTGTAGGAGCTATAATGAACATCAAGTATAGTTGTGTACTGGGGACAGATTTTAAAAGTAGGAGTCAGAAAAGAAAAAAGATGAATGATAGTGAATAATTAGGCAGGTAGATAAATATTAAAACAGTGGAAGTAAGTAGAGAAGGATGTGGATGAGAGAGAAAGAGGGAGAGAAGAAAAGTTTTAAAGGGGAGCTGGTAGAGCTTAAAAGGAGAATGGGAAGAAGGAAGAAATGGGGGAGGGAGCAAAGCAGGTCTGAAGGAGGAAGTGAAGGAAAAAATTAAGGTGGGAAGGAAGGAAAAGTGGAGGGAGGGCAGAGGTAAAGATAAAGGGAAGAAGGAATGTGGGAAGGGAGGGAGGGCAGGAGAAAGATGGGAAGAAGGATGATGGAACAGAAGTAGGAAATAAGGAGGAAAGAAAAGTTTATAAATGATGCGTCAGTAGGAAAAAGTGTTACATAAAGGAGAGAGAAAAATTGTGTGACAGGGAGAAGCCAATAAGGAAGTCAAATACAATGTGTGTGAAGGGGATAAGATTAAAAAAAAAGTCAATAGGGGTGACCAGGCTGGCAGGGGAGGGAAGTTAGGGGTAATCAGGCCGGCAGGGGAGGGCAGTTAGGGGGATCAGGCAGGGAGAGTGGTTAGGGCAGGCAGGCAGGTGAGCGGTTAGGAGCCAGAGGTCCCAGATTGCTAGAGAGATGTACAACTGCCAGTTTAGGCCCGATCCCACAGGTATTCGGCTCCCAAATTGGAGAGGGTGCAGGTCAGGCTGAGGGACATTCCCCCCCCCCCCGCCCCCCGTGTATGAGTTTCATGCACTGGCCTTCTAGTAAACTGATAATAATAATAAAAGAAAAATATAATTGCTGATGTTGAAACTCAAAAACAAAAACAAACAGAACTGGTCACTGATGTTAAAAAACCAAACAGTGCTTATAACATAAAAGGAACTCAATAAATGTGAGTTTCCTCGGCCCACCCTACACCTCCCTTCTCATTTCTTGGGCATTTTCTCTTCTCCTCTCTCCTCTGTCAAGGGGTAGATTGGGAATAAAAGAGGAGATGGAATTGGAATAAGCTTATTAGAATGCCTGGCAGCAGAACATACAAGGAAATATAATATTGGCAGATGAGTTTCAACATGGGTAAACTGAGTACAAGAATAAGTGCCTCTTCTGATTCCAAGACAGCTTTCTCTATTAGCATGGACACTGGCGATGCAGCTGCCTAGGAGACAGAGTCCGAACTACCAGGGCTATGGGGCACTCCAGGAAGAGCCAGCTTCTCAGGGGAGATCAGATGTTCTCAGCCCAAGGCCTGTCTTTCAACTCTTATGATATGTTCAAATGGCAGCCACTCCCCCTTCCCATGACTCAGAGCCTGGTCCTCTGGGCTTCCAAACTGTGATAATCGTTTAGTCTTCATTTATGAAGTTCGTATTGAATGTCATTGGGACATCAAAGACTGAGCCTTGCCCTAGCTGATTTTGCTCAGTGGATAGAGTGTTGGCCTGCAGACTGAAGTGTCCCAGGTTCGATTCCAGTCAAGGACATATGCCCGAGTAGTGGGCTTGATCCCCTGTAGGGGGCAGGTAGGAGGCAGCCAGTAAGTGATTCTCTCTCATCATTGATGTTTCTTTCTCTCTCTCTCCCTCTCCCTTCCTCTCTGAAATCAATAAAAAATAATATTTTAAAAAAATAAAAAGACTGAGCCTGGGTCATCCCTTGATTCTTAATTCCAAGATTTCTTCACCATGTAGGTTTCTGTTGGACACTGTCCTAGCTGAAAACACAAATTTTTGCTTTTATCATATGCTGCAAAGTAAATAACTTGCTGTTTATCCACTATCATTTGATACCCCTAGACAAGACATCTTAGAAATAAAATGGTGTTGGTATTAGAGTAATGTGTGTACTTGAATCCAGCAGAAGCACTTTCACAATAGCCTTATGAGAAGAGAGAAGAGTAGAGGTTGTGTTCCCTTTGCTTGTTTTGAACTGAAGGAATTACGTTGTAGTAGCAAGATTCCCTTCAAATATAGGCTTCCACACTTAATCTGTTTCCCTTTATTCACTTTCATTTGCACATAATCTGAGTTATGTGGCACATATCAGAGAAAGAATCTGGCTTTTGCCTTTAAATCTTTCACAAGTTGACTGAAGAAAAAAAGGAATTTTTAGAATTTGGTTAATATCTCACTAACCAAACCCCCTCACCCCCATGCTAAATAGTACGTACTTCACTTCGTACCGTCTAGACTTGACAGTCTCCCGTGGTCAGCAAACTGTGGCTCGTGAGCCACATGCGGCTTTTTGGCCCCTTGAGTGTGGCTCTTCCACAAAATACCACGTGCGGGCGCATGTACAGTGCGATTGAAACTTCGTGGCCCATGCGCAGAAGTCTGTTTTCGGCCTGGGCGAGTCTATTTTGAAGAAGTACTGTTGATATTTGGCTCTCTTGATCACAGTGGGGCCTTGACTTACGAGTGTCCCAACTAACGAGTTTTTCAAGATACGAGCTGTCTCTCGGCCGATTTTTTGCTTTGAGTTGAGAGCTAAAATTTGGGTTACAAGCCAGCTTCAGATACCCCATCGCTAGTTGGCGCAGCGAACGTCACAGTGAACGCCACAACATCAGCCCAGCATCATGTGTCTCACTCATTCACTTTTTGATTTGACATATGAGTGATTTGAGTTACGAGCTCCATCACGGGACGAATTAAACTCATAAGTCGAAGCCCCACTGTAATGAGTTTGCTGACCACTGGGACTCTAGACAACGTTCAAGCTCATTAGCAGCCTGGAGAGGTCCCTGGATCTTCGTTGTGATATCACGCTTTCCCCCTTCTGATAGAATTTGGAAAGAGGCTGAGACCACAGACTGGGGAGAGGGAAGTGCAACAGGAAGCAGCCCTGTTATCCCTTCACTTGGCAACAACCTCACATTACAGCAACACATTCAGCTCCCAGGATAAAAGCAGGTGTTTTGCTTTAATTAAGACCAACAAAGACTATTCTGTTCTCCATAGGCTTATATTTTTAGACAGTAAGGTAAGGAGGAAGGAAACATCCCATTCTGTGCATAAAAATAAAGATTCAGCATGAACTGCATAATTAAGAACTGAAAAGGGGAAAATGCAATTCAATTAAAACTGACAGAATAATACACGGAATCAATGACTTTATTTGGTGTTTAATGATGATACTGTTTTCATTTCATTATACATGAGTCATAACCAGCTTTGCCTTAGTTTAATTGTATTCCTTACAGAGTAAACCGAAGTATGCAATTTGCAGTAGACTCAATTTAAACAAGGCTTATTTAAGATTATCATAAATTGATCTTTGAGAGTGAACCAAATTTTTTCCATTCCAATATATCAGTTTATTGGACTGAAGAACAATTTTAGGCAGGGATGGAGAGAGACATTGGTGGGGGAGATGAGGAGCGGTGTGCAAGGGATAAAGCCTGATTTCCATCAAAATAAATAATGACAGTAAGTATGTTTTCCAGTGGAGAAAATGACATGGCAATATATTTTTGATACAGTGAGCTGAACAAAGCACGATGAAATTTTAGGCTGGAGAGAAAAGTGCTAGATTGAGCTGCCTATATAAAATGAATCATAGTATTGGCACAAAATCAAGTGTAACAGGGAGATAGCATTTCTATATGTGGCCCCATAGTGATAGAGATTTTTAAATTGGATCAAGGACCCAAGGAAAGCAGGAAAGAAACCAGTGCTAGAAGTTAGGCTACTTGAGTATGTCATGGAATTTAGTGGGCAATATAGAACATTTTGCTCTTAGGCACATAAAGCACAGAAGACTTCTCAGCTATGGTACTCAATAGGTTACATCTCTTTGCCAGTGAATCCAGCTGAGGACCTAACATGAATTAACAGTGAATATTGAATGATTATAGGGTCAGGATCTGACAGGTTGGTCATAGCAAAATGCCTCTATCATATGTCTTTATTTCATTAGTTATGTGGATAAAAGTTTCATATTCCCCATGCTTGACTAAATTTCAAATGTACTATATAAACACACAAATTAATGGATTTCACTTACCCTTGACAGCCCTGCTCTTAAGAGCTGATAATGGATAGGGTCTGGGGAAATAGTACTTTCCCCCCTCACCAGGGTGTCAAGGGGACCATACTGTCTTCCTTGATGAGCACAGGCCACCCAGAACATACTTATGTACACTGGATCTTCCCATACTAAGCACAGCCTTCTAATTCATTGCCATTTTTTTAATATCAGAATAATCTTTTTTTCTGACTGGGTAGTGCTAGACCATCTCCCTATGCCAGTGATTTCTTTATAGTGACCTAGAGTGGATAGAGAGAAAGCAAAGCCAGGAGGAAAGTACATAAGCAGGAGCTTTAAAGCCCACAAAGTAAGGGATACAAGAATGCTTGCACTTTGTAGATACGGTAGATAAACTTAAATTCATAGTAGTGACTCATCTTTAAGGATCATTAAAAAATACATTTTTTATTGATTTCAGAGAGGAAGGGGGGGGAGAGAGAGAGAGAGAGAGAGAGAGAGAGAGAGAGACAGAGAAACAATACATTTTTTATTGATTTCAGAGAGGAAGGGGGGGGAGAGAGAGAGAGAAAGAGAAACAATACATTTTTTATTGATTTCAGAGAGGAAGGGAGAGGGAGAGAGAGAGAGAGAGAGAGAGAGAGAGAGAGAGAGAGAGAGAGAGAGAGAGAGAGAGAGAAACATCAATCATGAGAGGGAATCATTGATCAGCTGCCCCCTGCACACCCACACTGGGCATTGAGCCCACAACCTGGGCATGTACCCTGACCGGGACTTGAACTATGACTTCCTGGTTCATAGATAGATGCTCAACCAGTGAGCCATGCTGGCCAGGATTTAAGGGTCATTTTTGTATCTTCTTACTTTCTTCTAATTTTCCTTTCGTTTTGTTTTTTTTTGGTTTTGTTTGTGAACATTGAAAATATATCACACAGATTAGCCAAAAGGTTTGCAGATACTTTCATGGACTACCCGTTGAGTCAAATACTTGACTCAAAGTTTTTTTATCTGCATAGCCAGGTGTATATGTAAACTGTATCTATAGATATGTTAATTTTATACATGTGTAAATAATTTTATGGAGATCAGAATTAAATTTCTATTACTCTTTTCAAGTTCTAGGTTTATTGGCAAAATTGCACAGTTTTCATAGGATGAATAAAAACCAGAGCTGTCATTTGCAAAGCAGGTGGAACTAAGAAACTACAGTAAATGAGACATGTCCTAAGTATCATTTGTACACTGTGGCAGGCATTGACCCATTTAGACTTTCTCATTCCTAACAGCTAAAAACAGCACTATTCCATTGCTTCCATTGCTAGACAGCTACACAGGCTTAGAGATTTAGTTAGTTGCTGTGGAACAATAAACTGTGTTGCCCTTTGTAGGATTCAAGCAAATGACCTTGGGTTTCATTGCACTGTGGTTCAGCTGGCACATCAAGTAAGTCACAGATGTAAGACATATATATGTTTGAACTTATAGTATGTATGTATGTATTCACTCATTCTTAAGTTCCATGTTCATTAAATATGTTTTGAGCATCTCATATGATTTAGGCATTTTAACAAGTGCTGGTACTTTGTCTAATAAACACTCAATAACACTATATGCCAGGCATTGACTTACTTGGTTATCATAACAACTCTGAGGTATGATTCCTGCATTTTATAGATGAGGAAACTGAGTCGCAGAGAGATTGATTAACTTGCCCAGGGTCACACTGCTAATAAATTGACAGAGCTGAGATTAGAATCCAGTCAGGCTAACTCCCAAATCCATGCTTTTATCCTCAAGACAGGTATAATCTCTGCTATCCTGGAATTTAACCTCCACAGGCAATACAGACAACCAACAGGCAAACAGGAGAAATCAGAAATCAGCTGTAATAGGGCTCTCAAGGAAAATGGGAGATGGAAGGAATGTGTGGCTCTTTAGAGTGATCAGGGGAGGCTTTGTTGATCAAAAGCCTTTGTTGAGTTGACATTTAGACTGAGGCAGGAAGGGTGAGAAGGAGCCAGCTAATTGGAGGGTTGAGAGAGTAGGCCAATGGAAGGGCAAGTGCTCAACAGGGTCCAGGGATGCTATAGCAGGAAGGTGTGTGCTTGCTGCTTCAGGAGGGGAGTGAGTTAGACCAGGACACCAGACAAAATATCTAGAATACACTTTATGAGACAGAGAAAACTATTCTTCCAGCAGATAAAAATGTTTCTTGGGTCATGGGGAGTTTGGATGAGGATGAGAAAGCATATGGAAGGGAAGTAGGAGGGCAGAGATGTAGGTGGGTCCCAGAGATAGTCTTAGGGAGTGACTTAGAAATTCAAAGAAATACCAAGAAACTCAAAGATGCTGAGATCAGGGGCAATCTATTTCCTATGTCCTGAGCATATGGCCATAGAAGCAATGACCCCCTCACTTACCAGAAGAACTAGCAGTATGTTAGAGCTAGGCAGATGGGGCCATGGATAGCCTTACCGAGACTCTGGGGCGCCAGCATGGCACCAAAGCCAACATAGTTCCTGGATCCTCAGAAACACAAATGGTGGGGAGAACATCCAGGCTTGAAGGGATCATGCAGACAGCCATAGGTTTGTCTTGGGGAGACTTTGTATGTGGACAAATGGTGAATACCTTCAGCAGTGTCTTGCTACTGTGAAAGCTTCCCCTCTCTCCAGAAAGATAGGCCAACCCTAGGAAAGGTGGAGTTGCTGTTATATATTATTACTCCCATTTTATGGGAGTAATGATATATAAAGATTGATAAACTTGCTGCAGTGGTATTGCCAGTGAGTGTCAGAGCTGGTTCTCAGACCCAGTCAGTCAGACCACAGCACCTCTGCAGTAAACCACTTTGCTCTGCTGTATCAGCGAATGGTGCAGTGACAGCAGGGACCAGGAAGTCAGTGGGTATAGTGTGACCCTTAAAGAAGCAGGAGGGTTTGCAAGGGGAAGAGGAAGACATAGTTTTAGACAATTCAAATTCTTGGCCTTAAGTCATGAGGGGTATGAATCACAAAACTGCTTCCACTTAGATCAGCGGTTCTCAACCAGTGGGTTGCGACCCCTTTGGGGGTCGAATGACCCTTTCACAGGGGTCGCCTAAGACCATCGGAAAACACATATATAATTACATATTGTTTTTGTGATTAATCACTATGCTTTAATTATGTTCAATTTATAACAATGAAAATGCATCCTGCATATCAGATATTTACATTATGATTCATAACAGTAGCAAAATTACAGTTACAAAGTAATTAAATAATTTTAATTAAATAATGTAATGAAAATAATTTTATGGTTGGGGGTCACCACAACATAAGGAACTGTATTAAAGGGTCGCGGCATTAGGAAGGTTGAGAACCACTGACTTAGATGGTTGCAGGTTCCAGACAGCGGTTTCCTCTTGGGAGAGCACAGGTTTCCATTAAGTCAAGGAGGTGGAAGGAGCATTCTGAGGAAAAGTAAAGTGTATTGGAACCTCCAGGCGCAGTGGGAGGGTGGGCGGACAAGCAGGGTGAAAGTGTGGTCAGATGTACAGACAGTATGGAGATGAGGATATTGGTGATAATGGCCAGGTGCTATTGGGCTTCTGGCAGCAGCTGATGCAAAGACCTATGGAGTCCCTGAGGGTTTTGTTTCTCTAACAGCCAGTGAGGGTCCTGGTTTGCTAGGGCAGCCCTAACAAGGAACCCTAAACTGGATGGCTTTACCAACAGAAATTTATTGTCTCAGTTCTGGAGCCTAGAAATTCAGGATCAAGATATTTGCAAAGTTGGTTTCTTCTGAGGGCTGCGGGGGGAATCTGTTCCAGGGCTCTCCCCAAGCTTCTGGTGTTTTGGTGCAATCTTTGCTGTTTCTTGAGTGTAGAAGCATCACCTAATATTTGTCTTCATCTTCACATAGAGTTCTGGTCTGTGTGTGTCTGTACAAATTTACCCCTTTTTATAAGTATACCAGCCATATTGGATTAGAGCCCAACCTATTGCAATGTGACCTCATCAACCCTATTTCAAAATAAGTTCATGTTCTGAAGTACTTGGATTTAAAACGTCAACATATGAATTTGGGGGCACAGGATGCAACCCATAGAAGTAGATGTCAGGAGCACTGCTCACTCCTGACCAGTCCCATTCAATTTAACATCTGCTGAGCACCTGAGCATTCAAGACACTTGACTGCATATAGCAGGGAATATACTAGTGCAGATGATGAAACAAAATCCCTGGCTTCCAGGACCTAGAGTTGGAGGAGTAGGCAGAGTGTAAAAACTCAGATAACTAAAACACAAGTAGGATCTGATACATGCTGTGAGATACAAGCAGACTGTTACATAAATTTAAAGATTATTTGAAAAGGGGTGTGAGACTTTGGAGCTAATTTGGCTTTTTAAAAATTATACAGGTAAAGAACCTCATTTCCAGTGATGTCAAATGATCTGTTGAGGAAGATCTGCCAACTGTAAGTCCACTCTTTCAATTACATTGTGTATGTAAACACACTTGCAGAGCTATTTTCTACCATGTCACATGCGTGTGAACTGTACTATTTAAAAAATTACTCTCTATATAACTGATCAGGAAAAAGATTACATGAGTGGAAAATAATGTTTAAAAGAAGTCATAGATGTTTATATCTAGAACAAAGTGACTGAACTATTGACTAAATATTGATTTTAATTCTTCAACCACCCACTATCCACAGGTGCCAATCTGCCTATATTTGTCACTATTTAAATTTGATGCCAAAATGCACAGTATTTATTGAATTCTCTACTATAAGCCATCTTGAATCACTAGCCTTCTTCTCCCTTAATATATTTCATCTTCCTGCATGACATCGGGAGAACCTAACTGGAGAAATGGGCTGTGCTCAAATACTGGCCTGAATTCTTTACTGTATTGATAGAGTAACATTGATATGCAGTTTCACATGTTAAAAATCCAGTGTTGAGCTGGGATTCATGAAACAAAACTTAATCATGGGGAGCAAAATGTCTGTCTTGAGTTTCATAGGTTGTTGGGGTGGATTTGGTGGGCACTGCAGTGTATGGTGTGGAAGCTTGGAAAAAGAGAGAGAAGATGAAGAGGAAATTAGTCTCACCCTTTTGGGTTTATAGTGAAATTTCCCCAAGAAAGTGAAACTGTCTTAGGGCCATAGAAAGAGTGGGAAGTAGAATTTGTGAATCATCCATCTAAACATAGACTATTTGATTTACTGTATGCAAATGGAAAATAGAATTTGCTTTGTTATTGACAACATTTACAGAATCAGGGCTCTGGCTTAGAGATGGGTCTGATTCTTGGCATCAGAATGTGACCCTTCCCTGCAAATGAATCTGCCATCTTGTTTGTGGCAGTGAGGAATAATAACCAGACAATGTACCATCGATCCTCTGACTTGGAAAGGACAAATAGTAGAAAAATACCATACTACCTGCTTTTAAGAGACTATTTTTTAAAGCAGTTTTAAGTTCACAGCAATATTGATCAGAAAGTTTAGTGATTGCCCATATACTCCCTGCCCATACCCGTGCATAGCCTCCTTCACTGCCGCTCACCAGAGTGGTATATTTGTTGTAATTGATGAACCTACATTGACACCTAATTCACACCCAAAGTCTATAGTTGAAGTTAGCATTCATTCTTGGCTTTGTACATTGTATGGACAAATGTGTAATGGCATGTATCCATTATTGTAGTATCATGCAGAGTAGATTTATTGCTCTAAAACTCCTTTGTGCTCTACCTATTTATCTCCCTCTTCCTCCCTAATTCTTGATAACCACTGGTCTTTTTACTGTTTTCATAGTTTTGTCATTTTCAGAATGTCATGTAGGTTGTTAGAATCATATAGTATGTAGCCTTTTCAGATTGGCTTCTTTCACTTAGTAACATGTATTTAAGTTTCATTAATGTCTTTTTATGGCTTGACTGCACATTTCTTTTTAATGCTGAATAATATTACATGATCGGGATGTACCAGTTTACTTCTCCATTCACATACTAAAGGACATTGTGGTTGCTTTCACTTTTTAACAGTTCTGAATAAAGCTATTAGAAACATCTGTGTGCAAGATTCTGTGTGGACCAAAGTTTTCAACTCCTTTGGTAAATACCAAGGAGGGCAAGTGATAGACTATATGATAGGAGTGTATTCAGTATGTAAGAAACTACCAAACTGTCTTCCAAAGTGGCTGTACCATTTTGCTTCTTACAAGCAATAAACGAGAGTTCCTGTTGCTCCAAACCCTTGTCAGCATTTGGTGGTTTCAATGTTTTGGATTTTGGCCATTCTAACAGGTGTGTAGTGATATCTCTTTGTTGTTTTAATTTGTATTTCCCTAATGACATATGATATGGAACATCTTTTCATATTCTTATTTGCCTTCTGTATATCATTTTTGGTGAGGTGTCTGTTTACTACTTTATGGTTGAAAATTTATGATGGATGTATACATATTTTATTATAATAATCAGAGACTATTTTACCTCTTGGTCTTTAAAAAATATATTTTTATTGATTTCTGGGAAGAAGGGAGAAGGAGAGATAGAAACATTAATGATGAGAGAGAATTATGGATTGGCTGTCTCCTGTATACCTCCATCTGGGGATCAAGCCTGTAACCTGGGCATGTGCCCTGACCAAGAATCAAACCATGACCTCCTGGTTCATAGGTCAACACTCAACCATTTAGCCACACTGGCCAGGTCTTTTTATTGATTTTTCAAGTAACAGAGCACTGAGTTCTTATTTCCCTTCTTTTCTTTCACCCTCCCTTCCTTCACTTATAAGATAGTTCAGTGCCTGACAGGTTAGTCTCTAAATTGCATTTAATATGTATGTGATACATACTAGTAATGATGAAGAAAATTGACATGGTCCTTGTCCTCAGCCTATGGTGGGAGATGAATTGTAATGATATAATCCACAAATATATAATTGCAAATTATGATAGGGTGATCAAGGAAAAAAGAGAGCATGGGAGTTTGTAAAGGGGGTGCAGACCTAGGGAGTGTAGTTAGGAAAGACTTTCCTGAGGAAATGGCGTCTGTGCCGAGTGCTGAAAGTTGCAGAGGCAGTGATAGGCAAAGTGTGGAGATGGAGGTGCAGGGTGGGCAAGAAGGTTCCAGATAGAGTAAAAGTGTAAGGGACCAAGGTTGGAATGGTCAGGGGAACAGAAGAACTGAAAGAAGACCCCTGTGGTTGGGGTGCCTACAGCAAGCAGGAGAATGCTGAAGGAGTAAGCAGGAACCCCATCAAGTAGTAAACTTTCAGTGAGGAGTAAGATAATCAGATCTTAGCATTCTAACACTATTGTGCAGGTGAAAATTCTACACGGGGGAAGAGCCAAGAGGAAGCCAGGGGCCAAGGAAGAGAGGATGTTACTTGTGCCAGAGTAATGATGAAGATGAAAGATAGGATCGATTTAAGAAATATTTAGGAGGTAGAATAGTTTTGTAATCTGCTTTTATCACTTGACATATAATTGAGATCCTTCTATATTTAAAAAATGTAGGTTTATATATTTAGATCTCCATAGTTCCTTGTAGAGATCGATTATGACATATTCAATAATCTCCTATTGATGGACTTTTTTTCAATTACATATGACACTACTAAGAACACCATCTATATATTGTTTCACTATTCCCTTAATGGATATTTTAAATTTGTGCCAAACTGACTCCCAGGAACCTTGTATCAGTTTACTCCCTCATAATAGTGCATAAGAATTCTGTTCCCCATTTCCTTGTCAATTCAGTGCATTGCCAATACTTTTAATTTATCTGGCTAAGATAATAGGTAAAAGAAATTTAATATTTTAACTTGTATTATTTTGATCACTAATGAGACTATCTTTTCACATGTTTATTGATCATTTATTTCTATTTTCCTGTGAATTATCTAGTTCCTTTGCTCATTTATCTATTGGGATGTTCTTTTCTCTGTTGATTTAGCATCACTCTTTTGTAATCCTTTATCATATGTATGATACAAAAATATTTGCTAGTTTTTTTGTTTGCATTTTAATCTCATTGACAGGGTTTTCTAATTTATTTTGTTTTTACCATGCATATTTTTCACTTTTAGGTAGTTGAGTCTGTCGTTAGCCATTGTTTTTGTTTATGATTTTGGCTTTGTTGATATAATTAAAAAGTTTTTCTCACTCCTGAGGCTATAAAGTTTTTCCTAATACTTTATTGTCTATTACGAATTTATTTGGAATTTGACATGAGGAGTGAGAGTTATTTATTTACCAAGTATCTACTCAGTTGTCTAAGACCTTTGATTGAATAACCACTCTGTCCTTCCTTGATTTGAAATTCTATCTTTTTTATTTACAAAATCCTCAAATATATTCAAGTTCATTCTGGACTCTGTATTCTGTTTCTGGCCTCTTATCCTATGCCACATTCTTGCCACATTCTTGCTTTTTAATTACTGTTATTTTGAAACACAGTTTTTATATCTGGTAGTGCAAGTTTTCCTAGTTATATTGAAACTAGAGGCCCAGTGCATGAATTTCATGCACTGGAGGGGGGGGTTCCTCAGCCCAACCTGCATCTTCTCACAGTCCGGGACCCCTTGGGGATGTTCAGGACCCCTCGCTCCTTACCGTCCTTACCTCCCGCCTGCTTGCTGTTCCTTAGCACTGCCATGGAGGCAGGAGAGGCTCCCGCCACTGCCGCTGGGCTCACCAGCCGTGAACCTGGCTTCTGGCTGAGTAGCACTCCCACTGTGGGAGCACACTGACCACCAGGGGTCAGCTCCTGCATTGAGCATCTGCCACCTGGTGGTTAGTGCACATCATAGCAACCAGTTGTTCTTGTGGTTCTGCCTTAACAGTTGCTTAGGCTTTTACTATTCTCCAAAATAGATTTTAGAATTATTTTGCTGAGTTACACAAAAATATCCTATTGAGATTTTGGTAGGGATTAAATTACATTGGTAGATTAACTTCACTCTAGCACTATGAAGGTCATTATATATTTTTTTTCAAAAAGTGGTTTAAATCATTTGATTTGGGATTAAATAAAATTTAGCATATATTGTGACTTGTCCTTCAGAAATATATGAGGAATTTGCAAGCTATGTCTTATTCACTAAATCATCATATGGTTCTGGATGATTCATACAACAAATGTTAACTGAATTAGACACATGGTAGGCGCTGTTCCAGGTGCTGGAGTACAGCAGTGAACAGACAGGATCCCCTTCCTCACATTCTAGAGGGGAGAGACAGTGGAGCTTGCCTTCTACCATAGTGAGGGTGGGAAGGAAGGCCACAGTAGCTGTAGACAACTCTTTCCAAAAATATATGCTTTGAAATGAAGAAAGGAGAATGGATGGCAGTTGGGGCAAAGAAGGTTTCTGCTTTGTTTTCAATATGGGAGACACTAGAGCATATTTATGTGCTGCAAAATGACTGCCAGAAAGGAAGAAAGTAAATATACAGAAGAGGAAGGAGGTGCCTGCAAGTTCCAGTTCCTTGAAGATGAGAGTAGGTGGCACGTATCTCACAAGTGGAGCAGTAACTTTTTGTAGAAGGAACAAATTAACAAGAGGAAATTCAGTGAGGGTGGGCCAGATATATGTATATTTGTGTTTATTTCACTACTGAAATTAAAGAGGTGGTTTTGGATGGGCAGTCATTAAATTTATAGTACCTTGTCTATTATTCATCGATTCCGGTGAAAAAATGTAATGTTTCATTCCATTGTTAAGCTTGGATGTCATAACTTTTAGAACAATGTCTGGGAACATATCTGACACTTCATAGTTATTGAATAAATACAGAAATTAGTGAATGAACTACAGTTGTATATTGATGAGCAGAATTTTCACACTGTGCAGGTGATGTCATGTCTCTTGTATAAACTTGTACTGATTCTTAGCACTTCAGTACATAATATTTAACACTTCCTTGTGGTATAGCAAAAAGGGCATCGGGCTTAGAAACAGAGAGCTTGCATTTAACTCTCTGCCTGCCCACTTTATAACTACATAACTACTTCAAGCTAGGGAAGTTATTTAACTTCTCTGGGTTTTACTTTTTTTTTTTTTTAAATATATTTTTATTGATTTTTTACAGAGAGGAAGGGATAGAGATAGAGAGCTAGAAACATCGATGAGAGAGAAACATCGATCAGCTGCCTCCTGCGCATCTCGCACTGGGGATGTGCCCGCAACCCAGGTACATGCCCCCGACCAGAATCGAACCTGGGACCCTTCAGTCCGCAGGCCGACGCTCTATCCACTGAGCCAAACCGGTTTCGGCTGGGTTTTACTTTTTTATTGTAAAATGAGGCAGGTGGAACAAACCAGTGGTTTTCAATTCTTTTAAATCATTAGGCATTTTCTTCAAATGGAAGCTCCCTGGAACCCAGTGTGTAAAGCAGATAATTTGGGACTCCTCAGGTGAAAATAGGGATGGGAGTGAAGGCACCCTGCTCACTTGGCAGCAGTATCCCTCACCTGTTCCCATCCTTTCTCATATTGTTGTCAGGGGCCCCTGAGTGGGGCTCCTCGAAGCAAAGTTTAGAAACCTAATAAGATTATTTCTAAGGTCTTTAACAATTGCTTAACTAATGACTTGCACAGTCTGATGTGATTTTAATAATCCTGTAAAGTAAGGATCATGCAGTGCCATTGTGTCTGTTTCATGGCTGGGGAAACTGAGGTTCAGAGTTCTTCTCTTGCTATAATCTCACGGCTAGTAAATGGAAGAACTGGGATGAAAGCTCAGTCTTCTGTGCCTTTTCCAGGTAGGCCTTTAGTCACTACCAAATGATTTCCCCAACTGGTTTTATGTTGATTCAGTGGAGTCTGTGGTTAAACTATCTGAAATGATTTCTGCTAGAAACTATTACTGTATACTTACTCTAGTGCACATTTTCACATATGTCATAAACCACTTAAATATATTTCCTGAATATTGTTTCACATCTGAATTAGCTAAATTACAGAATCATTAATCAAATTACTAAGAAATAATGAGCTGTGAAGGGCCATTATAATTTCTCAACAGAAATCTCTAAAATGCAAATCAAATGAATTGACTGAACACTTAAATCTGTTTAATTTTAAAATCAGCTTAATTTTTAAATAATCTCCACATTGAGACATATAGAGTAATTTAATGTGGAACATATTAAAATAAGACCAAATGCATATTGAGGAATTAAAAGTTAATCAAGATTAAATATTGGGTTGGAAGAGGGTGACAATTGGAAAGGCTGTTCAATAAAAATTAAACACACACACACACACATGCATGTACACACACACACACACACGGGCTGCTACCTCAGATTAACTGCCCTTCCCCTAGCATGTTTGGAGTGTTCTCATGCTGACCTCTCTCTTGGAGTGCTCTTCTTGATCAGATAAAAGCACTGCTCATTTTTCCTGGCCCCTTACATACACTGCTTCTCTGTGATGCTCACTCAACCTCATGGCTCCTCTTCCTTCCTGGAGAAAATTGACCTTCTCCCTCCCCTGGTGGCTCCTTGAAAACTTTTCACTGTGGTTGTAACACTCTTCATATGGTTATATAGCTAGTTGTCAACTCTCTCCTCCTTGCCAGGTTTTTATTTCTGCAAGGGCAGAGAATATTATACATTTTAAAGCTTTGGGTTTCTTTTTCTATTATAAAAGTAATATATAGTCAATAAATGAAAATTAGGAAAAATAAGGAAAAGTTAAAATAGAAAAGAATCATTTTACCGATCCACCAGAGGCCCAGTGCACGCACTTGGGGGTGGGAGTGGGGGGTCCCTCAGCCTGGCCTGTGCCCTCTCACGGTCCCAGAGCCCCGCGATCCTGATCAATTGCCCTGCAGAGGGAGGCCCTGGCCAGGGCTCCACAATGGATCACCCCAAAGAGGGAGGCCCCGCCCACCTACTGCAGCCCTCTCGGTCTGCCTGGGTCTCCCTCTGCGGGTGATTATGGGGCGATAGCAGGCCCCTGACCAGTCACATTGCACCTGCCTTGGCTGGCCTGGCACCAGTGAGTGTCTTAGCATGGTTGTCCTGACTGTTGTTCTGCTATTAGGCCGTTCAGTTGATTTTTCATATTACGCTTTTATTATTATAGATTACCTTAAAAACAGTCAAAGTTTAGACTCTGAAATAATTCATTCTAATGTTTTCTAGTGGATGAAAATGTTGAGTTTAGTTGGGAAGACATTATTGATGGTAGATAGTATGTGACGGTTTTTTAACTTTACACTGAAAAATGTGTTTCTTACACTTTGAGCATAAACCTTGGCAACTGTTTACCTCGGTTTCTCAGTTCTCATTCTCTGCTTCTTTTGGCAGGACTGACAGTCTGTGCCACACTGAGAAAAAGCCAGACTCCAGAACAGTGGGAGAGGCGTGCCTGCAGGGGCCCACACTGGTGGTCACTGGCACTCTTTATTCCAGTGAACATTGACAATGTGACGGGAGCAGTTTCTTTTGGGGAAGTTGAATAGACGTATGGATGTAAACAGATCACTAATACTGGAGCTTCTTGCTAACAAAAATTGAGATAGTCTCAAAATTTTCACCTACAAGATATCATTAGTTGAGCCCCGTTGTTTTTCTAACACTTTTTAAGAGTATAAAAACTATGCAGGTTCCCTGTAGACTTTGGAAAATACAGGAATATAATGAAGGTGTATATCAAAATCAACATACACCTACCACACATAAGTGACTACTTGTGTTTTCTCTATAAATTTTTAATGTCATTTATGTGGGGTTTTACTGTTCTTCAGCATTGATTTTTTGTTTGCCAGTAATATGATATTGCCTGTTAGCTTATGGTAAATGTAATTTATCAGATTAGGACTATTGCATTATATTCTTTTTTTTTTATACCAGTAGTGTAAGTAGTATATTGGATTAATTAAAGTTGAGTTTTAGAAATAAGGTCTCTAAGCCTTAATTTTTAACTGGAGTTGTCTCATGCCATCTTCTGGATAGGGTTGATGAAATGGTTAAAGGAGATAATGCACACAGTAGGTGTTCAAAGTTAGCTATTATTTTTACTATTCTTAGGAAAAAGTAGGAATTTTAAGAAATATCTTCTTGCCCTAGCTGGTTTGGCCCAGTGGATAGAGCATCAGCCTTCGGACCAAAGGGTCCCAGGTTCAATTCCGGTCAAGGGCATGTACCTTGGTTGTAGGCTCCTCCCCCTCTGGGCCCTGGTCAGGGCTTATGCAATCAATATGTTTCTCTCACATCGATATTTCTTTCTGTCTTTCCCTCTCTTTTCCCCTCTCTCTAAAAATCAATGGAAAAATATCTTTGGGTGAGGATTTATAAACAAAGAAATATATTTTTATTATCTGCTGAGCAAATCATGTCCAGTTTGTTGTTTGTTATACTGATGGGATAAAGTACTTGGCTGCAGTGGAATGTTCTCGTGTGTGCTCTCAACTTCAATTTGCTGCTAGTTATTTTTTAAAGGGTAAATATTAATGTGGATCTTTTAATAATCCTCCAGCTAGAATTTACCAACTTAAACAGTTGATTATATGGAATTAAGCCATAAATGCTGGAAGAATACTGAAGATTCTGGAAGAAAATAAAATCAGTATCTCAGTATGCTTTATCTATCACAAATTTATTTAGTGCCCGTAACTGCAGTTGAAGGACATTGTCAGGCAATCTTCTAAACCCTTTTGTTTAGATTTTCTGAGAGTTATTGGGAGTGAGTCAATGAGAAAAGATGGTACTTGTGAGAGGGCACGGTAATTCTTACTTTAGCTTTCTCAGCATAGTGCTGGCATTTCTTTCACCTTTGGAAGATTTATTCCAAAGATTGAAATATTAAAACTGTTTTAACTTATTGTCAGAATTAGACTGAATTAGGACTGTTAAATCAGGGCAACTCTTATTTTATTTTTCCTGTTGAGATACAACGTTATGAATGATGATGATAAATTATTTTAACCTGCCTTTGGACTGAAAATTGAGTGAAGATCCCCACTAGCTTGAGACAATATACTGTTAAAAATGTAATAGGCAGTTTTCACCCATTCTTGATAAAAATGCAAGAACCACTGCCCCTGTTTCTCTCAATTAAGGGAGTAGGAATAAGAGATTCATTTCGTGGTTTCTTTCCAGCATAGAGAAGAGATGCCTCAGTGACAGATTTGTGTGCGAGGTAAGGAAGCCTGCTTCTGAGATCTGGCAGTCCACAAACCACATGGCTGGAATCTTTCTATCACTCAGAAACATGTGGGTCATGCCCAGGTCTTTCCTACTGGGGACTTTCACTTAGGCTGAGCCCTTCCTTGGCTCATGGTTCTGCTCAGGAACTCCTTTCAGAAGAGCTGCCTTTCCCCCATCTCTCTGTTCAATCCTGAAGGTGTGAGGGTAAAAGACTTGGGACTAAAACTGCTGCAGACAGTATTGCTACTCTGAGGGCAGGGTACCTAAGTATAACACAAGAGCAGGGAAAGTTGTGTGAATCATAGTGAAAAATAGCAGAAGCCTTGATTATCTGGGGGATTTCTGGGTCAAACTATACCTGAGCTGGTATTCATCACAGTATCCAGTTAAAAGAAAAGCCATTCTCTATTTTGCTTAATCCACGTTAAGTTGGATTTTTTTGTTGCATGTGATATAAAGAATTTTTATAGTAAGAGGGGTTAGGAATTTGGGCAACAAGGCCTTCCTACTCTTTTCTGTCTTAACGAGGAGTCCTATCCTTAGTTTCAGTTAAATAGCAAATATGCTTTTCATTTTTGTAGCAAGGTAATTTTATTCACTCCAGACAACTAGAGTGATAGATGCCTCTCTATTTAAAGAAAGCAATGAGGACATCAATATTGCTCTAGAAACACTTAATTTTGAAGTTCTATAAGAAATTTAAATAAGTAGACCCCCTCCAAAATCCTCTATATTTATAAATAGAGCAACATTGTTCTTCATTTTCTTCTCTGCCAAAATGATTCTTCCAGACATTATTTAAGGTAAGATGCCCTGTCAGAGATTAAATGAGGCATTCATAACACCTACTTTTAAATCCTAGGCCTGCTCTTGTTAGGCCTAAATATAATGCCTTACTTATGAACACACGTGTCAGTGTGTCTCTTAACCTCTTATTTCAGCTCCAGGTAACATTGAATGACTGGTAGCTTGGTGATATTTTCTTTTCTTCTTCCTTTAAAGAGTAATTTAGTTTACAATTAACAAATAGGTAAGCAAAAAGTGCTTTAAGCCTGCTTCAAAATGAGCAATGCCCCTGTCCCCAGGGGCTGTCAGATTTATATCCTTAGATGAACAATAATTACATTAATAACTTTAAGGGCTAATTAGCATTTTATAGTAAACACATTGTTCATCACACTAAGGGGAGGCACGGCTGTATCCTTTCTGCAGAATAATTGCTTTTTAAAATCAGAACCCATTTATCTTACTTCAGCAATACGTGCTACCAACTGACCAAGAAACACTTCCATGCTGATCTTTCCTGAGCCCGAGTCTTGTTCACTCTTACAACAAAAAGTGAAGAAATTAGTGAAATATGAAATAACTTTAGTTTCTACTTGTGTGAACCAAAATAACACAACCAATACCTTGTCGTCTGTTCCTCAGATATTCACTTTTTTCAGTGCTTTTCCTACCTAATTTTGCTAAGGCATTTATATTATACTTCCAGGTTGAGACACATTCCCCACTTTCCTGTCCTCAGTCCCAATGCAGGGCTGGAAATTGCCATGGTTACTTCTTTATTGACTCAAATACTGGAAATACACGTTGATTTCACTTTAGATTTTGCAAGTTCAAAGCTAACTATGGATAAATCCAAGAAGACTTTTTATCAGGATATTGACCCTTCTCCCCAGAAGCCCCCTTTAGGGGGTTTTCTCTGCCTGCAGCTACGTTCGGTACTTCCCTTAACCAGCAAGTCCAAATCGACAGTCTTGTCAGAACAAATGATCTAAAATAAACATCCACTTGTCTGCCTGCATTACTAATCCTGACAAGGATGCTTAGCCTGTATGAACTATGAGCTGACGGTCCTTAGAAGCACTTTGCTCATTGCCTCAGTCCAGCAGCAGATAAGGCTTATAGAATCTTACTGAGAATGGTTTATGACACTAAAATCCGTAGGAAATCATCGAAGGCTTACCTACCTGCTTTCTTCCCCTGGGCAGCCTACTCACTGAGAATAGTTATCTCATTTAAGCAAAAACCTGTTTTGTCTGCAGATCACATCAGAATACTTCCAATAATCACCAGTTCATGTACAAAGACACTAGAACAGAGGTTCTTTCTCAACCTGTGGGTCGCGACCCCTTTGGGGGTCGAACGACCCTTTCACAGGGTTCACCTAAGACCATCGGAAAACACATATATAATTACATATTGTTTTTGTGATTAATCACTATGCTTTAATTATGTTCAATTTGTAACAATGAAAATGCATCCTGCATATCAGATATTTATGATTATGATTCATATCATATCAGATATTTATTGTTATGATTCATAACAGTAGCAAAATTACAGTTATGAAGTAGCAACGAAAATAATTTTATGGTTGGGGGTCACCACAACATGAGGAACTGTATTAAAGGGTCGCGGCATTAGGAAGGTTGAGAACCACTGCACTAAAAGAGAGAGAGACATATCTCAAGTCCAGTTTTGTAGGCTGTGTTCTCCCTCTGATGTTTTCTTAGCTACTTAATGCACACTAAAATTTTGCTATCTTTGGGACTAATACTGGGAACTGTCTTACAATTGATAGTGAAACTATCAATTGATAACAGACTTTCTATCTTTTTGGTCCTAAAGAATATTTTGTAGGTCTTTCCTTATTCTTATTAAGCTTTACTGTGAGCCAGAATAATATAAAGAGAAAGTGGCTAAGTTTGTATATTTTGTATCTTAAAACTGGGAAACCAATGCAGTACTAAGAAGGGGTTTTCCTATTAATGTTTTAAGGCTTGGTGTCCTTCATGAAGCCAATAAAATTTCGACATTACAGTTTCCCAAAGAGCCTTAACAAAAATTTTAAGGGAGCATAATGATGCTTTAAGTCTGCTAAAATTATATATGCCCAGCACAAATTAAGTAGAAATTGCTTGTAGGCTTTATCAGATTAGTTAAAAGAGCCAGTTGGAATAAAAGAAATCCACTTTTGTGCTGTAATTATCTGAATTGATTGTGTGTTACACTGTTGAGTCATTATCATTTTTATACATCATTTCAAGAGACACAGATAGCCTAAAAGCCTGCAAATTATTTTATAAAGGAAAAAACCAATTGTGGATGTTATTCTTAAATTTTTATTGTATGTCATATTTATACAGCTATCTCAGAAAGTCTTTAATACTATGGGAAAACTATTGAGAGGAGGAAAAAAGGCCACCATCCAAATTTATCACAAGATATTATTAAATTGCTACATATTTTCTCTCTATTTGCAGTATATATTCTATTCCTGATAAGTAGCTCTGAGTGTCTCATTAATTCTGCTTGGAGTGTGGTTGTTTCCTTAAAATATATCCCACATTACACCTAAGGTGAAGTGCCATTGCCAGTTCTTTAGAAATTAAAAAAAAAAAAAAAGCACAACTGTTTTCCCATTGTCTACCTGATATTTTTGCCATGCTTGATCTAATTCAGAACTTTTACTAAAGAGAATGATAGTCAACAGCCATGATGGTTAATTGTACATGTTAAATTGACTGGATTACAAAGTGCCTGATATTTGGTTAGGATAAACATTATTCTGGGTGTATCTATGAGATTAACATTTGAATCAGTAGACTGAGTAAAGCTAAGGGCCTTTCCCAATGGGGGTTGGCATCCAGTCCACTGAATGCTGAATAGAAGAAAAAGACAGAATTAGGGGAGTTCACTCTCTCTGTCAGACCATCTTTGAGTTGCAATGTTGGTCTTATGCCTTCAGACTGGAAGTCAGACTAGAACTTACACGATTGGTTCTTCTCAGTCTCCAGTTTGCCAACTAAAGATTTTAGGAATTCTGTCTCCATGACCATGTTAGGCAATTTCTTTCTCTCTCTCTCCTACTGGTTCTCTTTCTCTGGAGAACCATGACTAATACTTCAGTTAGCCAAAGTCAACATCATTTTGAAAATGAAGCTATTTCATACTACTAATGTGTAAGATTTAATTTTAAATACTTATAAAAGTATTTAATCTGAACCAATGGTGAATAATCTAGTATTTAGCATTAATCTTTTCTGATGTCAACAGAGTTCTATTGCCCTTAGGGCTCTGCAAGGAAGGTAAGGGCATCAAAGTATTAGATGCCTAGATCCCGGCATAGACATTGTAAAAGGTACAAATTTTTCCTGTTTGGGCAGACCCTTTCTTTCTTTTTATGATTTTTATTTATTTATTTCTTAAAATTCTTTATTGCTTAAAGTATTACATATAGTATTACATATGTCTCCTTTTTCCCCATTGACCTCTCCCGGCCACTCCTAGCCCCCACGGGCAGACCCTTTCTTAAAGTAAGACCTTATATTTCCAAAATATGCAGTAAGAAACCTGTTATTTGTTGGGACTTGGACTCAATCTAATTAAAACATACTAAGTGGCCTAATATGTGCAGATCTCTGGGGTTCAGAGGAACATAGATCCAATATACTAGTATAATTTCTTCCCTCAAGATTTAGACCCACAACATAAAAACAGATAAATGGAGTACTGGGGATCCCATAATAAAGTGCTCAAACAAGCACCTATTAGTTATCTCTCAGCATTGTTCTTCTCTTGGTCCATTGAAAAAGACTTTATCTGGGTATATGATTGCCCTTAGACTGCATTTCCCGTACTCCTTTGCAGCTAGATGTGGCAATGAGACACAGTTCTCTCCAGTGAAATGTAATGGTGTACTAAGTACCACTTCTACAAATAATTGTCTGGAAGGAAATTACTTGCTCCAAAAAAATAAAGTGACACCTCCAAGGAGATATTTGAGATATTTATATATGCCAAACTTACTTTACTCATAGAAAAACTATCTACAAAATAACTGTTCTTACCAGTAAAGTTAAAGGATAAGGTTTTCAGCATGTTTATTTTCTCTTATTCTCATTCTTTCTCTCTTTCTTTGTCTCTTTGTCTCTCTCTGTATGTTTCTTTAAAAAATATTTTCATTGATTTCAGAGAGGAAGAGAGAGGGAGTAAGAGAAACATCAATGACGAGAAAGAACCATCCACTGGCTATCTCCTGCACGCCTCACACTGAGGATTGACCGGGAATCAAATTGTGACTTCCTAGTTCATAGGTCAATGCTCAACCATTGAGCTACACTGGCCAGGCTGTATGTGTTTTATTAATAGTGAATGAGAACAGGTAATCACAAATCCAATGAGAGGCACGTTTTTTTGTTTTTGTTTTTAGTTTTTATTTTTATTTTTTTATTATTTTTTTTTAATATATTTTTATTGATTAAGATATTACATATGTGTCCTTGTCCCCACGTTACCCTCTACCCCCCCCCCCCGCTCATGCCCTCACCCCCCCCCCCCCCGCCCTGTTGTCCGTGTCCATTGGTTAGGCCTATATGTCTGCATGTAAGTCCTTTGGTTGATCTTTCCCCCTTACCCCCACACTTCCCTACCCTCCCTCCAAAGCCCGACAGTCCAATCAATGCCTCTCCATCTCTGGATCAGTCCTTGTTCATCAGCTTATGTTGTTCATTATATTCCACAAATGAGTGAGATCATGTGGTATTTATCTGCTCTCCAGTTCCATCCACGCTGTGGCAAATGGTAAGAGTTCCTTTTTCTTCTTCCTCTTCTTAAAGAATACCTTTCAGCATTTCATATAATGCTGGTTTGGTGGTGATGAACTCCTTTAGCTTTTTCTTATCCGTGAAGGTCTTTCTCTGACCTTCTATTCTGAATGATAGCTTTGCTGGATAAAGTAATCTTGGTTGCAGGTTCATGCTATTCATCACTTTGAATATTTCTTGCCACTCCCTTCTGGCCTGCATGGTTTCTGTTGAGAAATCAGCTGACAGTCGTATGGGTACTCCCTTGTAGGTAACTGACTGTCTTTCTCTTGCTGCTTTTAAGATTCTCTCTTTGTCTTTTGCTCTTGGCATTTTAATTATGATGTGTCTTGGTGTGGTCCTCTTTGGATTCCTTTTGTTTGGGGTTCTCTGCACTTCCTGGACTTGGAAGTCTATTTCTTTCACCAGGTGGGGGAAGTTTTCTGTCATTATTTCTTCAAATAGGTTTTCAATATCTTGCCCTCTCTCTTCTTCTGGTACCCCTATAATTCTGATGTTGGTACGCTTGAAGTTGTCCCAGAGGCTCCTTACACTATCTTCATATTTTTGGAATCTCTTTTCTTTTTTCTTTTTCGGTTGGGTATTTTTTGTTTCTTTGTATTTCATATCTTTGACTTGATTTTTGGGATCCTCTTGTCTGCTGCTGGATCTCTGTAAATTATTCTTTATTTCAGTCAGTGTATGCTTAATTTCTAGTTGGTCCTTTTTCATGTCCTCCATGGTCTCACTATACTTATTGAGGGACTCATTAAATTTATCGGCGGTTTCCATAAAATTCTTGAAAAACCTTATAAACGTGGCCTTGAACTCTATATCCAGTCGTTTGCTTTCCTCCATTTCTGCCATTTGTGACCTGTTTCTTTGTCTCCGCATTTTGGCTGCTTCCCTGTGTTGATAGAGTGGCTTTGTGTGCTAGGTGTCCTGTAGGGCCCAGTGGCTCAGCCTCCCCAGTTACCTGAGGTGGACACTCTTGGTGCACCCCCTCGTGGGCTTTGTGCACAGTCTTGTTGTAGCTATGCCTTGGTTGTTGTAGGATCACTGGGAGGAATTGACCTCCAGGGCAATTGGCAGCGAGAATCAGCTGCCCTGATGATGCTCAGCTGTGTAGCAATGCAAGCCGCTGTGGGGCCTGGGCCTTCTCTTGGAAGCTCTGAGTCTATCTGGCCCGGCTGCGGTTAGGTAATTACAGGTTGCAAATGGCCGGGGCATTCATATGCAAAAGCCTCTGCTGAAGCCTGGGTGGGGCGGGGTCTCAAGGAATCAAAGGGCTGAGAAAGCAGGTATGGCGGAGCCTCAGCCCTGCCCTAAGGAATCGCGAGTCCCAGTGTCCCGGCAACGGCTGCAAGCACCTCTGAGGGAAAGCCGCTCTCAAGCTCGCCCGCTGCCAGACAGTCCAGTATCTCCCCGTATGAGCCCTGGGTCCCCAGAGACTTCCCGGAACCGGATTTCAGAGGTGTCAGGAGCTTGTGTCTCCCTCCGGATTCAAAAAGACAGCCGCGTCCTCAGGTGCCAGACCCTTTCCGCGCGCGCGAGCCCCCTGTACCTCTGCACGCCACCTCCGCAGCTCCTCCCGCTCGCAGTGTGCTTTTCTTTCCTTCTAGTTGTAGAATTTACACTCAGCCAGCCCTCCTGTAGTTCTGGATGATGTCCACCTTGTGTTTTTGATGCATTTATCGATTGTTGTGGGAAGCAGAAATTTCCCGGTGTTTATGGTGTTTATCTATGCCGCCATCTTAGTTTCTCCTTGTTTTTAGTTTTTAAAGGAAAGATTAGTTTGGAAAACTTCTGTTTTCAAGAGCATCAACACCTAAACAGCTTTCCAGTTGTGTTTCATAATTAGTACTAGAAATCCAGCAATACTAATGTTAGTTTGAGGAAAAGTGACTTTCTGATGGAAAAATAATAGATAGATGTAGATATTTTATATCCAAATGTAAACCCAAACTAAGAAAAACACATATGTAAAAATTCCTCATAGTTAGATAGTCACAATTCTTTTTCTTCAGAATGGAATTGGGTAGTTTATAAAAATGCTATCTTAAGAGAGCTGAGTTAGTTGTATTGCCTTGAATCTTTTAAACATTTCATAGGAAAATCAGGATAAAGAAAAAATTGCTATCTATAGAGCTATGCATCCCTTTGATGTGTGAACAGGATCTACTGGAATAGTCTTGGAGGTGAGCTGATTTCACACCTCATGTGAGAATCTTGGTGGCCTTACTCTATTTTAAGGATGGAGGGCACATGTCATTGTATTGCTATGAAGTTTTTTAAAAAAAATCTTTTCAAGCTAGAATTGCACTACAGAACTTCATTAAATTAAAAGAACATATTCTATCAATTTTGGCATTCAGATAAAAACCTAAAATATGTTTATGTGCATTTTATGGCTCCCTATACAATCAAGTGAGTCATATTTTCAGTAGGTACTTTTCTTAAGTCAACATGTAATTCCTTCCTACTTACTTTGGGTATGATTTGAGGCCAAGATTGCTATTCCATTGAACAAAGAGAATTTACAGAGTTAAAGGAAGTATTTATTAGTTTGACCAATTTATTTATTACTTGATCTATATGTATTTATAAATATTTGCTAATAAATTTAACCTATTTTATGGGTTTAATTATTCTCATCTAATGTTATTGCTGTCTTTACAAAGTCCACAACCTCTTTAGTTATTGCTAAAGGCACACAAATTGAGTGGAAAAACCGATAAATAATATAATAATATGTGCCCAGAGTGGCTAGACCAGGAAATTATGCCCTCTGCAAAATGCATAGACTCATGTCTTTCAGTTGTGCTTGCTCTATGTAGACAGGTTCCTGGAGACTTCAGCCAGAAACTGGAAGGACATAATTAAACCTTTAATAGATAACTAGAAGACCAAGTATTCAAGTCCACAAGAATCTAAAAACCATGAAAGTAATTAAAAATGGTTTAAACAGGAAATTTTTTGTGGGTTTAAAAAAGGGTGGGTAGATGAATTTGTATAAAATGCTGATTGAGTTCTTCTTAGTATTTTAAAAAACAAACACAGTCAGAATATAAAAAATACTCCTCTTCAGGAAGGAGTTCGCTAATGTGCTTCTATATAACTTTTTGTAAGTAGTAATAATTTTAGTTACAGTTTCTGTTAAAAGGACCAAACCTAAAGTTTTATGGTGTTTTTTTTTTTTTAGATGGAAAAATTACCTTTTAAAGAATCACAAGAATTTCCCCACATTTGGAACAGACCTTTTTATTCTTGGAGGATCCACTCTGTTGGATATTATTAGTTATGCAGATGTAAGGCAGATACCTAACCTTTACTCTCAGGATATATTGACAATGAGATAATTCAATAAAATTGTGTTAAAAAATGGAGATTGGCTATATGAATCATGAAAAATTTACCCCTCTGTACACACAAACTAAATTTAAATGCAGATGCTCTATGCGTGAAAATTATGATTTGATCTAGGTATGATTATAAGTTAAGACAGGACTCAGAAAGAAAAGCACACCTGATTTTCTTGTCTCTTCATGTTAGAGAAAAGATTGTGGCTGAGAGTAGAAGACAATTGAGATGCTGGGCTAACTGTACTGACAGACTTGGGTTTCTATAGTCTAGGCCCGTGGTTGGCAAACCGTGGCTCGCAAGCCATATGCGGCTCTTTGGCCCCTTGAGTGTGGCTCTTCCACAAAACACCATGTGCGGGCGCACACATACAGTGTGATTAAAACTTCGTGGCCCATGCGCAGAAGTCGGTTTTTGGAAAGGAGATAGACAAAACAAGTATACAAGACAAGTGTGGATGGGAGAGTTGGAAGGGGTAGACCTCAGCGAAGGTACCTCAGTCAGATTGAGGACGTTTTTAGCAAAGGCCAGCTTAGGAGTACCCTAATTAAGTTAATAACAATGTACCTACCTATATAAGTTTAAAAAATTTGGCTCTCAAAAGAAATTTCAATCATTGTACTGCTGATATTTGCCTCTGTTGACTAATGAGTTTGCCGACCACTGGTCTAGGCCATGGTACCACATCAGTCCCTAGCCTTTGAGGACATTGTTTCCGTTTAGGAGATTGAATGTCTGGAGAGAAGGTTAATCTCCCCAGACATGAAGTAAAACGTGAAGTGGGCCTTGAGTTGAGAAGGACAACTTTCTCCACCTCTGATGGGGGCTCAGTTGGTCCCAGATACCAAGGCAAGGAAGTGGGTGATGATTTCATAGAAATTAGTCATTCTGGTCCCAGTGGTTTTGGAGCTATGGGCTTTAAAGGTAGCCAGCCATTAGGTAACTGTCAATTGATTAGCAGTTATCAGTTATATTTTGTGTTGTCCATTTTCCCATCATATCTTTAAGCCTTTATTAAGGCTTGGTCTCAGACTCTTAGAATCAGAGTCTGCCCTATGCTTTGAAAGAGCAGCCAGGAGAAAAGAAGTCAACAACTTAAAGTCAGGTGATAGCAGTCGCCATGGAAGGCACACCTGGTCTGAAGAGTGGCATTCCCTGTGGCGGGACAGAAGTCCCCACAAAACTTACCAGAGAGCTCTAGAGGGCCGTGACCTGAGGAATCATAGGAAAATCTGATGGGAACTAATTTCAGGAATCTCATGAAATAGTACTTAGATATAAAATAAATATAATCTTTTTCTTGAGTCGGGAATATATAGATTTTATGCACAATAAAAGTCATTTCTGTTGGAGAGAATTAAAACATAAAACAACAAAAGCAAACCAAAAATATTGAAACCCCAAAGCAGAGTTAAACTGAATTGGGGCAAGATAAAAAAGAAAGGACAAATTAAAATCAGTCCTGTCTTAGAATGACATATCAGTGAAGAAGCATTGAAATGTGGATTTGGTTGTGGGATTATGACAGAGCTGAGAACGTATAACTTGATGTACTGGGGGATATTGCAGTTTTAGATAAGGGATTGGCAAACTTTCACTGTAAAGGGTCAGATAATAAGACTTTAGGCTTTGTGGGCCCATCGCTCTGTCATAACAACTCACTCTGTGGTTGTAGCACAAGAGCAGTCAGAGACCAGCCATAAACCAATGAGTGTAGGCAAGTTCCAGTCAAACTTTATTTATGAACGCTGAAATTTCAATTTCATGTAATTTTAATGTCACAGAATATTCTTCTTTTTTTATTCCTACCCCAACCATTTAAAAATGCATTCTTAAGCCGGTGGGCTGGATGAAGACAAGCAATGGGTCCTATATTAGAGGTTCTTCTTGGGATAGATGTTGTCCATTAGGGAGCATTTGAGAAATCTTGGGAGATACTTTGGTTTCCAGTGAAGTCTTTCTTGAGCATTTATGTATTAAAATGCATGCTATTTTATTATAAAATATTTTCCTTTTACTAATAAGTCATTATCAAATGAGAAATTAGTTGAACATTTGAATGGATCAACAGACACAGAAAACGTTTTAGTGTGGGTATTCTGTGCAACAAAGCGAAACAAAGTTTAGGACATTGATATTAAGGGGAAAAGAGATCCTGAGAAATTTCTAGAGTGCTAGAGAAGACAAATGTAAATTAATAGTTTAATACCAGTTATTTCAAATTTTAAAATGAGCAAGACATCTTTGTTGTTATCTTTATTCAGTGTGTAGCTCTTATACATACACAGTACATTCACAGGTATTTAGTGAGTGAAAAGTGTAAGGGCTTTTATAGATTCTTTCTTGACTGTGACCTCTAGCCTCATTTTTCTTCAGTGATATTTTCTCAACTTGTAATTTTACTCCCACAGGGATTTTTAAGAACATGACCTTCATGTTTGAGGAGGGAATGACTGTAATTGAAATATTGTTCTTGAAGTCAGTACATTTCTGACTAACCAAGCTATTTACAGGTAGCATTCTTCTACTGGAACCATCTATAAGACATGCTGACTTGCAGTGGTGTGTATTCCTGTTTCCTAATGAAAGAAGGGAGACCATTTGGAAAATGTAAGGCCAATCATCCTATTTGTCACAAAGTTAGCTGTAGGATATAAAAAGTCATTGCTTTCTAGCTCTTAATGAGCTATTTGCTTTTGGCCATTTATTAGCCTTTCCTGAGACTAAGCCCTCTGGGCAGCTGTCAATCATTACTAAGTATTGACAGATAGGGCATGGGTATTTTTAGAAATAAAATACCTCACTTTTCTCTTTAGTTCCATTAAAAAGAAGTTTTCCCTTATGTCCAAGGAAAGGTGTATTTTATATCCATACATATAAATGGATTACAAAATATGTGTGACCTTATTTCACTGAGTCTAGCCTCCTCAACTTAGTAAATGCAGTGTTCCAATACTATGGGTAGCAAGCCCAAAGAGGTTATAGTGATCACTATACAACACCTATAACAAGACAGACATTTCATTATCACCAGTTAATTTTTATTCAGTAGGAAACAAAAACCAAAAACAAACCAAGCAGCACTAATGAAGAAATACTGCCTTGATGCTCAGCCTCGTTGGTTATGATGGAAAGCACTTTGATGAATGAGAAGTCCACAAATAGTGGTTAATTGCAGGTTGCTAATTCCCATTTTTTTTCAAACCTAGAAAACATAAATCCAAGAAAAGACCATCTCCCTTTTTTTAAAAAATATATTGATTTCTTACAGAGAGGAAGGGAGAGGGATAGAGAGAAACATCGATGAGAGAGAAACATTGATCAGCTGCCTTCTGCACACTCCCTATTGGGTATGTGCCTGCAACCAAGGTACATGCCCTTGACCGGAATCGAACCTGGGACCTTTGAGTCCCCAGGCCGATGCTCTATTGATTGAGCCAAATCAGTTAGGGCAAGACCATCTCCCTTCTTAATGATTTTTTCTTGTTTTAAAATTCATTCTTAATCCATAATATCTGAGATCATAGCCCTGTCAGAGGATGGGGGAAGGTAGACGAGGGTAAAACGGGGGTAAACATGGTGATGGAAGGAGATTTGACTTTGGGTGGTGAACACACAATACAGTATACAGAGGGTGTATCATAGAATAGTACACTTGAAACCTACTTAATCTTATTAACCAGTGTCATACCAATAAATTCAATAAAAACTTAAAAAGTTGTGTTAAAAGGGTGCTTTTGTCACTTAACAGATTTTATTGGCTGGCTAGTGTGGCTCAGTGGTTGAATGTCGAACTATGAACCAGGATGTCATGGTCAGGCCACATGCCTTGGTTGCGGGCTCCATTCCATTTTGGGCATGCAGAAGGAAGCTGATAATATCCATCAATAATTACTGCAGGAGCTACCTGCTTTGCCTAATTGTTTTCTAGTTGTAGAAATTCTACTGTTATTTTAAAAGACTGTCCTGATTATGGCTTTCAAGTTAAAAATTGATCTGTCATTGAATGATCATACTTTTTTTTTAAAAAAAGACACTTTTGACGTTGATTTATTATTGGAGTAGCCAATATTGCAAAGAAAAATTTAATACTGGAAGAGTAATATGGTGATCATATAACATCAATTATGAAAATTATCCTACTTTCAGTAGGGATTAAATTTAACTGGACCTAAACCATAGCTATACCTACTTTTAAACAATCCGAATCAATAGCTAAATCAGTAACATCTGAAATCCATTTTGGAAAAGCACATGCCAGGCAGGAAACAGCCTATGAACTTCACAGCATCTTGTAAATAAGATACACTGTGCTCAAGATGAGAGACTTTGTGGTGTTTTATTCCTTAGCACAAAGGACTTACTAAGAAAGTCAAGTGGACAAAACAGATTATGCACCTATAGAGTTATAACTGTCTTGCTGAGAGCAAAAATCCTATGTAATAAAAATACTATATAATAAAGAGGTGATATGCAAATTGACCATCATGCTGTCACACAAAATGGCCGCCCCCATGTGGTCAAAGATGGCCCCCACAAGATGGCCTGCAGGGGAGGGCAGTTGTGGGCAACCAGGCTGGCAGGGGAGGACAGATGGGGGGGACCAGGCCTGCAGGGGAGGGCAGTTGGGGGCAATCAGGCCAGCAGGGGAGCAGTTAGGCGTCAGTCAGGCTGGCAGGGGAGTGGTTAGGGGGTGATTAGGCTGGCAGGCAGAAGCAGTTAGGGGCAATCAGGCAGGCAGGCAGGCGAGCGGTTGGGAGCCAGCAGTTCAGGATTGTGAGAGAGATGTTTGACTAAACCGGCAGCCGGACATCCCCCAAGGGGTCCCAGATTGGAGAGGGTGCAGGCTGGGCTGAGGGACACCCCCCCCCCACACACACACACACCAGTGCATGAATTTTGTGCACCAGGTCTCTAGTTTACAAATAAGAGATAACTCTTGGAAATGAAAATTTAAACATGGGCTACAAAGCCCTTTTAAAATATATCACCTAAAACTACTAGGCTTAGCATATAATCATTAACATATAAGCTGGATATTTTAAAGATAATTCTTAAATTGAATGTGTATTATACATAGAGTTATATACTCCCATTAAAATATATATCCTATAAATGAAAAGATTGGAAATCTATATATTCTATTTTCTTCTGATTTAGGGAAGCAGCATGGAGTAAAACATGAGCTTTGCAGTCAGAGAAACCTGAGTTCAAATTCCAGTGCTGCCCTTATATGTTGTTTGAGTTTGGGTAAATCATGTAACTTCTCTGAGCCTCAGTTTCCACAATTTAAAATACTACCTACTTACCTTGTAGTATTGTCACTTGAAATACCTGTATCTATCCCATGCATAGTAGACTCACATAACAAGTGTTGCTACTTTGCTTTTTTCTCCTGATATTTTGTTTGAATCCTAATCCCAAATTATAGTTTATATTGGACATTTTCTATAAATGATTTCTATTTTATGCCTTATTTTAAGTAAAATTATTATTTATTAGAAATTACGATAGTCAGTTAGCCTGGAGGTCAAATCACCCCCAGTATTGCCGACAACAATCAAGGCTTAACTACAAGACTGCGCACAAAGACCACTAGGGGGTGCACCAAGAAAGCATAAAAAATGCGGAGACAAAGAAACAGGACAAAACTGTCAATGGAGGATATTGAGTTAAGAACCACACTTTTAAGGTCTCTTAAGAACTGTCTAGAAGCTGCCGATAAATGTAGTGAGATCCTCAAGAAATCTAATGAGACCCTCGATGTTATGATAAAGAACCAACTAGAAATTAAGCATACACGGACTGAAATAACGAATACTATACAGACTCCCAACAGCAGACCAGAGGAGCACAAGAATCAAGGCAAAGATTTGAAATGCGAAGAAGCAAAAAACACCCAACCAGAAAAGCAAAATGAAAAAAGAATCCGAAAATACGAAGATAGTGTAAGGAGCCTCTGGGACAGCTTCAAGCGTACCAACATCAGAATTTTAGGGGTGCCAGAAGAAGAGAGAGAGCAAGATATTGAAAACCTATTTGAAGAAATAATGACAGAAAACTTCCCCCACCTGGTGAAAGAAATAGACTTACAGGTCCAGGAAGCGCAGAGAACCCCAAACAAAAGGAATCCAAAGAGGACCACACCAAGACACATCATAATTAAAATGCCAAGAGCAAAAGACAAAGAGAGAATCTTAAAAGCAGCAAGAGAAAGAAACTCAGTTACCTACAAGGGAATGCCCATACGACTGTCAGCTGATTTCTCAACAGAAACTTTGCAGGCCAGAAGGGAATGGCAAGAAATATTAAAAGTGATGAATACCAAGAACCTACAACCAAGATTACTTTATCCAGCAAAGCTATCATTCAGAACTGAAGGTCAGATAAAGAGCTTCACAGATAAGGAAAAGCTAAAGGAGTTCATCACCACCAAACCAGTATTATATGAAATGCTGAAAGGTATCCTTTAAGAAGAGGAAGAAGAAGAAAAAGGTAAAGATACAAATTATGAACAACAAACATGCATCTATCAACAAGTGAATCTAAGAATCAAGTGAATAAATAATCTGGTGATCATAATAGAATCAGGGACATAGAAAGGGAATGGACTGACTATTCTTGGGGGGGAAAGGGGTGTGGGAGATGCGGGAAGAGACTGGACAAAAATCGTGCACCTATGGATGAGGACAGTGGGTGGGGAGTGAGGGCGGAGGGTGGGGCGGGAACTGGTAGGAGGGGAGTTATGGGGGGAAAAAAGAGGAACAAATGTAATAATCTGAACAATAAAGATTTAATTTTAAAAAAAGAAATTACGTTTTTAAATTTTTAATTGTGAGGCATAGTTATTCTATGAGACAAAAATAAATGAGGAAAATTCCTTATTTAAAGAGCTCCCAACTAATTTGGAATTATTTTTTTCTGAAACAGAACTAGTTCCTATTTTATTTTTTTCAAGGATGGCTTTATGTAAATTTCACATCTTGGTTATAAATTTTACCTCCTTTTTGCCACTTGAGAAAAATGTTTTTCTTCCACAGAAGGATGATTTGGAAGTAATATTTATTAAATAGGGTACATATATTAAATGCAGTTGGCTACTAATTTATTATAAGGAGATATATGTGATATTAATGTAATATTTTTTTAAATATATAGTATCAACATAAAATAGTCTTCTAGGACTTTTGGCAATGTCTGCACATTTAAAATTAACACTCCCAAGCTCATTCTATGAAGCCAGCATCACCCTAATACCAAAACCAGATAAGGACAACACAATGAAAGAGAATTACAGGCCACTATCCCTCATGAACATAGATGCCAAATCCTCAACAAAATGCTAGCAAATCAGATCCAGCAGTACATCAGAAAGATCATACACCATGACCAAGTAGGATTTATCCTAGGGATGCAAGGATGGTACAATATCCGCAAATCAATAAACATGATACATCACATAAACAAATTGAGAGATAAAGATCACATAGTCATATCAATTGATGCAGAAAAAGCATTTGACAGAATCCAACACCCTTTCTTGATAAAAGCTCTCAGCAAGGTGGGAATAGAAGGATCATACCTCAACATAATAAAAGCCATGTATGACAAACCCACAGCAAACATCATACTCAATGGGCAAAAACTAAAACCATTTCCTCTAAGAACAGGAACAAGACAGGGATGCCCACTCTCACCACTCCTGTTTGACATAGTACTAGAAGTACTAGCCATTGTGATCAGACAAGAAGAAGAAATAAAAGGCATCCAAATTGGAAAAGAAGAAGTAAGACTGTCCTTATTTGCAGATGACATGATACTGTACGTAGAAAACCCTTAAGACTCCATCAAAAAATTATTAGACTTAATAAATGAGTTCAGCAGTATACCAGGATACAAAATTAACGCCAAGAAATCTATGGCATTTCTAGACACCAATATTGAACTTACAGAGAGAGACTAAAAAAGCAATCCCATTTATCATCTCACCAAAAAAATTAAGATACCTAGGAATAAACTTGATTAAGGAAGTAAAAGACCTATACTCGGAAAACTACAGGACACTGAAAAAGGAGGTAGAGGAAGACATAAACAGATGGGAGAACATACCATGTTCATGGATTGGTAGAATCAACATCATCAAGATGTCCATACTACCCAAAGCAATCTATAGATTCAGTGCACTCCCTATTAAAATACCAAGGGCATATTTCACAGACCTAGAACAAACTTTTCAAAAATTCATCTGGAATAAAAAAAGACACCGAATAGCTGCAGCAATCCTGAGAAAGAAGAACAAAGTAGGTGGGATCTCAATACCAGATATCAAGCTGTATTACAAAGCCACTGT
Source organism: Myotis myotis (assembly GCF_014108235.1). Classification (NCBI taxonomy): domain Eukaryota; kingdom Metazoa; phylum Chordata; class Mammalia; order Chiroptera; family Vespertilionidae; genus Myotis; species Myotis myotis. The sequence continues at coordinate 50,948,660 of NW_023416401.1, forward strand.
TCTCAAAACAGCCTGGTACTAGCACAAGAACAGACATATAGATCAATGGAATCGAATAGAGAACCCAGAAATCGACCCAAACCACTATGCTCAATTAATATTCGACAAAGGAGGCATGAACATACAATGGAGTCAAGACAGCCTCATCAATAAATGGTGTTGGGAAAATTGGACAGATACATGCAAAAAAAAAAAAAGAAACTAGACCACCAGCTTATACACCGTACACAAAAATAAACTCAAAATGGATAAAGGACTTAAACATAAGATGGGAAAAAATAAAAATACTAGAGGAATCCAGAGGCAGTAAAATTTTAATTGTTTTTAAAAATATTATGTGTTACATCTATCTTTATAATTGTTAGAATAATCTATTTCACCTTAAAATGTATTTTGCCCCTATTTACATTTACCAGTTGCTTCACCCTACATTGAAACAGCAGTTCTTTCTGTCACCATTTATCAATTATTTAAAATATCTGAGGCATCAACACATAGAAGGTATACCATATTTCCTAATAAACATTTGCTATTACATAAAAAAAGAAAGTGAGTATGATCTGTAGAATAATTATCCCCCCAAAGACATCCACGTCATTTTCCCCAGAACTTGTTATAATGCAAAGGGGTAATTCAGGAAGCAGATGGAGTTAGGGTTGTTAATCAGACCTGAAGGAGAGTATCCTGAATTATTCAAGTAGCCCCAACATGATCACAGGGTCCTGTAATGTGTTGAATTGTGCCCCACCCCCATTCATGTGTTGAAGTTCTAACCTCCATTACCTCAATATGCGACCTTATTTGGAAATAGGGCCTTTGCATAGGTAGTTAAGTTAAAATAAGGTTATTAAAGTGGGCTCTACTCAAACTTGACGAGTATCTTTATAACAAGGAGATTGGACATAGGCAGGTATAGAGGGAAAATGATGTGAACATACAGGAAGGAGGCTGTCAGCTATAAGTGAGGAGAGAGGCCTGGACCAGATGTTCCTCTCACCACTCTCAGAAGCAACAGACTACCAACACCCTGATCTGGACTTGTAGCCTCCACAACTGTGAGACAACACATTTCTGTTGTTTAGGCCACAGGCTGTGGCACTTTGTTACATCAGTTTGTTACTAGCAAACTTACACAGGCCCTTTAAATGTGGCCCAGGGAGGCAGAGTCACTGAGTGATTCAATGCGAGAAAAATTAGACATGCCATTGCTGACTTTCAAGATGGAAGGGGCCATAAGCCAAGAACGCAAGCAATTTCTAGAAGCTGGAAAAAGCAGGGAAACAGATTCTCCCCTGGAGCTTCCTGAAAGGAATGAATGCAACTCTGCTGACACCTTGATTTGGGGCCAGTGAGACCCATTTTGGACTTCTGTAAGCTGGTAAATGTGTGTTGTTTTAAGCCACTAAGGGTAAAACTACTTAGACATAAAAACCCTAGACAGTGAGTGAGTTTAATTTCTCTCAGGTATGAAATCTGATTTCCGTGGGGTCCTGCTTGGATTCCTTTTGTTCTGGTTTTATCTGTTGAGGGCTCGAAGCTTTGGGACTAATTTTTCCCTGTCTGCTACTTCAGAGAACGTGTAAAACATTTTTAAAGGACCTCGTCATGCTTCTTCTCTTCTCACTTTCTTAAGAATTGCAAACTCTTTTAGGATTTTCCCTTGCTCTACATCACAGAAAATGTTTTAGAAATGTGTACCTTTTCTAAAAAGCCTAGAGAAGCCTTTTATACTAAGGCACACAATAGACCCATTTTCTTTTTCCTCTTTTCTTCTCTGAAATTGCAATCCTGCATGTAACTCTTAAGTCACACACGGATGGCCACTAGTAGACTAAGAATTAGGAATTGATTTTATCTGTTTGACCCCTAATATACACATTCTGAATGCCTGAAAGTCTCCTCTGTAATCACACAGTTTTTAATAGTAATTTAGCATTGTATAAAGTAACAGTTAATAGATAATTTTTAGACAAAATACAACCATGCAAGAAGAGGTTTTGTTATACCCTTCTGCTTTCTTTCACTGTTGAAAATGAAATTAGAAAAAGGAATTATGAAAAGTTGTGTGTGTACAACAACATTACAAATATCCAAGTAGCATTCAATTTTTTCTAGAATAAGCTGTGTAACAAATGTTTTAAAATTATAATTAAGGTATGCTTAAATAAGAAGCTGTCTACTTATTATAGTCTCATTTCATGTTTAAAATTAGTAAATACAAATCCCATTATTTTTGTAACTTATACAAACTGCTATTTTTTAAAAATATCAAAACCTGTTATAAAAACACAAGAATTTATGGGCATGCCCAATTCTTTAATGCACATCTTAAAGAAATAATGTCACATTCATATTATAAACATTACATTTTCTTCACAATATAACTTTAATAATGACTAAGGAAACTAAAAATGGTCAAAAAGAGGCCATTGGGATGCAGAAGCCCTTTTATTCTAACTTGAATACCAAATGCTGACTGCACTAATGATGTTGGTTCAGGCTCCTTGCTTCAAATGGCAGAATGTGAGTTTATTTTTCTCTGGCCCCTGACATTTACACAAGAAATGAATAATATCTAGGATAAGAGAATTCAGGAGGCCAGTTTTATTTTATTTATTTATTTTTTAATTATATTTCATTTTTTCCAGTAACCATTTATCCCCCCTATATGTCCTTTTCCACCTTTACCAACCCCCTCCCTGGCCAGCGCCACAGTGTTGTCCATGTCCATGAGTTCCCTCTCTCTTTTTTTCTTTTTTTGCTCAATCTCTCTACCCCCAACCCTCCCATTTTCCCCACCCCGTGAGGTGTCTGTCTGCTCTCTATCTATGAGTCTGTCTTTATTTTGCTTGGTGGTTCAGTTTGTGCATTAAATTCCATACATGAGTGAAATGATATGGAGGAGGCCAGTTTTAGAACTAAGTGAAATTTGAGAGTTTAGTATTACAGATGAATTGATAAAGATCTCACAATAGCCTATATTTATGAGTGATCACCATGATTATCAGATTAGATAATGCATATGAAATCCGTAAGTCACTTAAAATGTGCAATGTTACAAGTAATATTGCTTTTTTAAAAAAGTTATAGTGCGTATAACAACAAAACTCCAATATTGTTACCAAAAAGTTTTCCTTTAATGAGTTTTAAATACTTTAAAATTTTAGATACACAAATTCTCAAAGGTTACTTCTATTTTGTAAAAGTGTTGAAGACTTGTGATACTTGCCTAATGTTAGGCCACACATTTTGTCACTGAAATGTGAGTTTTACTGGTTCAGGAGCTTACAAATTTATAGAATCCATGAGTTCCAAGAAAACATTTACCTGCCAAGGGACTTGATTTCCAGGAATCTGTAAACTCAATATAACTACAAGAGTTTTTAGGTTTGGAAAATATATCTTCTCAACTATTCAATCAACAGCCTCACCTCTCTGATTCATATTTGAGAACAAAAACCAAACAACAACAAAAAAATTTATAAACGGGTAAGGGGAATCACTTCTTGGCCTTTTGGCTAAGATCAAGTGTAAAAAGGGGTGAAGGAGTTGTGGTTCTGAGCTGCCAGGAGAGAGTTCCCAAAATTCCTTCATTAAAGGTCATAGTTTTACTCACTGGACCCTTTTTACTCCTGGGAATATCACTGGAAATCCATTACTATACTAAGGTATCTGACAAAATCAAGTGTGGAGGTCTGTTTCCCATGAGATTAGAAATTGTTAAAACTGAATAGGAGTTGAAAACCCATGGCACCTGGGACCAGTTAACGTTGAGGCAAACAGTCCTGCAATCCTGAGGAGGACCCGGGGAATCTCTGCTGCAGTCCAGCTCAGTAATGGATGTTCACAGTGACGCCTGACTCTTCACTGACAGGATCCTTTTGAAGGCACTGCAGTAGTCATGGTTCGGGCACTGCTGATTCATTCCACAAAGGCTATTGATCACCTACTACATGCGAAGCAGATGTGAATGAAACACGTTTTCTGCTCCTGAGGACTGCGTGTGTGATCTATTAGGGCAGCAGACAGATGTGAAAATAAGTAATTTCTAGATAGAAAGTTATATGCCCTGAAAGTGGAGACAGAATACTCTGGAAGCACAGGCTTTTCCTAGTTAAGAAAATGTGATTTATGTCCAAAATAAAATAATAAAAATAGTTTTGATGCTTACAGTTAACGATATAAAATCTCAGCTCTAGCGTAGGTATGTAGAATGACTTATTCCTGTAGCCATAGCTTTAGCATGATTAGTTTTTAGTTTGCTTTGTTTTTCCTAATAGTTAACGTGTTACAAAGAAGTTTTAATTCATTTAAATTAATTGTAGAAATGGGTCACTGCTTAGCTGGACTGAAGTTTCAGTTCTAAGCCATACTAACCCACTTTCACTTTTGGCATTGCACAATATCACCTCAATAGCACTGCACTGTATGAAGATGAGCTTTACTAGTACCTTGTTTTCCTTCATTCTGTGTGTGTGTGTGTGTGTGTGTGTGTGTGTGTATATATATATATATATTTTTTTTTTAAAACAATATAAAGATCCACTCAAGGGAGGACCATCCATCTCATTTCATTTAGGTCATGCAGTTACACACCATCAAAGGCCGAATTCTCTTCTGTAAGCTGTCATCAACTTTGATGTCATAAAAGGCTGTTACTACCATCCTGTGGGATGAATTTCCTGACTCTTGTTTTAAGTAAAATAAAATAAAAATTTATAGACCTTCTTCATAAACCCACAATAAGTCATTCTCTCTGTGACATGCTGCACAAGCCCAGAAAATAAACAGTACTGTAAGCCACATGAATTCAAAATGTACACTCTTTAATCCAAAGAACAATAATAGTTAAAATATGCTGAAGCATGCCTTTCATTTCTTAATTAAAATCATACCAGACACTTTAAAGGAATGCTATATTTCTATTTTTCTGAACTTTTCTTAGTCTTAGTTCTTATTCTTGAGAAATTCTCTCCTGCCTCCACCCCATAAATTAGCTACAATGAAAAGAATGACATTATTGCATGTTTGTTACATTATTATTTGATAGAGGAGACTTTTGGGGTCCCATAAGAAGTACACTGCCCAAATAAAGAGATTCACACCCAGCCTTCTCAACGTGCCCCCAAACCCTGCAGCATCCTGTAGTCATTACTGTTTACCTTCATCCCAAATGCCTTTGGGATGTTTGAAGTTTGCTCGTTTTTTATCACCCAAGCTAGACTGTAAACTCTCTAAAGGCAGGGCCAAATACCTCCATCCTTTCTCCACAATTCAAGTACAGACCCGGGCATGTTAGGAGAGCAGGTTGAACACTTGTTAATTAATCATAAAAGGTGCACCTGCTGTTATTCATTTCTGCCCTTGGATCATGAAGATGGCAAGAACAGGACAGAACTTCCACAGGGCATTTAAATCTTCAAAGTCTCTTATCCCAAAGGCTTTGCCTTCTGTGAAGGTTACTGAACTGTGATTTTGCTCCTAAAGCACTTCCTTCATTGGCCAAAAATGATAACTTTTTTTTTGAGAAACTGAATGAATAAATTATAAGCATGTATAATATAAATAAGTATACCAAAGCAAAGATGCTCTGTGATGTGTACCATTATTACTCTACTTAAAACGTCTGCTTCCCTGGCTCTCCTGCTCCTCCTCTTCTCTGTTTATCAGCATAGTGCATGTTTAATTTACTTATTTTTATATTTATTGTCTGTTTGTCTGTCCCACTAGAATGTAACCGGCAAGACACTGGGATTTTTTGTTCGTGTCATTAACACCTAGGTTAGCCCTTTGTGGCCAGTGGGCACTCAGTAAATATGTGTTGAATAAATTAGTAAAAGAGGTGGTGTTTATAAGTGGGAAGGACATTGGGCCCTGAGATGTAACACCTATTTATCCTTGGCCTTTCGATAAATAGCACTTATATTTTTAGGTCTCTGTTTTTCCCTTCTGTTTAATAGAAGGAGAGATGGTATATATTATGGATCCTTAATATCTCTGCTGATTAAAATGATACATAAATGGAAAAGAATTTTTAAAAACTAGATTGAACCATGCCCTAGAAAAAGTTTAAAACATTTCTTCCTAATATTGGTAGATTTTCTGAAATTTTAATTTTAAGTGATGGTTTCGAGTTATGGTGGGAGAGAAGAAACCTTTCTTGGGGTAATGGGACTCTGGGTCCTGGTCCTAGGTCTGCCTCATACTTTCTGTGTGACCTTTGCTAATTCACTAATCTCTCTGGAGATGAAGTTCTTCATCTGTAAAGTGGAGCTGAATAATTAGCAAGGTTGCTATCAAGAGAATGCTGCTGAGGGAATGTTTGAAAAACATAAAGCTCTGTGCAACTGTAAATTAATATTGTAATTATTATAATTCTGAGGATTATCTTAGATCAGGACATCAAACCATCTGTGTTGATTGGCTGACTTTATTTTCTAATCTATTGTGTTCTGATGTTTGCATAAAATACAGAAGACAAAATGGAAACAAATTAAAATACAAGCCACATTTAAATTTTATTTTTAGATTTAATAGACAAAATGTTTCTCTGTCAACTTGCATGCTCTAAATGTTTATAAACTGAGAATTTCTGTACCTGGCTGGTCATGGAATGGCACTAGCTGGCAATTAGACCTCTGAAGATTCTTCTTATTTGATTTCTGAAACCAGTGAGTGACTGATCAGAGAGGTATATTTGTAAAATTATTATTTTCCATTTATAGCTCAGCAATTATTAGATTTTTTCCTATGTATGCATTTCAAAAAGCTAATTGACTTAGATCAGCAATTTTCAACTTTTTTCATCTTATGGCATGCATAAACTAATTACTAAAATTCTGCGGCACACCAAAATATAGATTTTCTGCTGATCTGACAAAAAATAGGTATAATTTTGATTCAGTCACACTGGATGGCTATTGTTGTGTTGGCTGTTGTCATTTTCTTATTTTGACAATCTAAGGGAAAAGAGGTCAGTGCCCCTGACTAAAAAGTCAGGTATCGCATGTTTTAAAAATTCATGCAGCACACCAGTGGCTCTTATAGCATACTGGTCAAAAACTGCTGACTTAGATGATAAAATTCATAAACAAAAATCAGGTAAAGTGAACTTATAGAAAAATTAGAAAAAACCACTGATAGAAAAAAAGGCACTGTAAAATCTTTGAGAAAGACAATTTTCTCCCTTATCTTAAAATTTTATTCACGTGTACAGCACTACCAATGCTGGAATCTGTTAAACGTGGTATGGATGCTGTGCTTGAGTTCAGGTATTCACCATTCTCCCAGGTCCTTCTCTAAACTTCTCTAAACTCCTTCTAGTTCCTTCTCCTAGTTCAGGGGTGGGCAACTCCTGGCACGCACGCCAAACATGGCACACCAGTAACTTTTGCTGGCACGTGAAACCCTCTCTTATAATCTTCCATTTACAGTTTTTTTCTTAATATCGACTTTTTTATTTTTCAGATAAATTCAGTGTAGGTGCATCTTAGATAAATAAACAATTTTACATAACATGTATACTTTAAAAAATAAATGTATTTTTCATCATCATATACTGTGTTTTTGTCGCTCGAATGAATTTTATTATTTCTTCAAGGTTCTTCACATATGTACACCTTAAGAGATATCAAGTAGGCATAACATGTTCTCAAAAAATTAGGGTTGGCACGCAGAAGAATTTTGAGTCAGAGATTTTGCTGGTTTTGGCATGCACTCAAAAAGGTTGCCCACCCCTGTCCTAGTTCCTCTTAGCTATTCTCCTAGTTTCTCCTCCTGGCTTCTCCTCCTACCTCCTCTCCTGGCTCCGTCTTCTACCTTCTTCTCCAAGCTTTTGTTACTACCATGCTTCTAGCAGAGGGGAAAGGTAACCACAAAGCAAGCAAAAAGTGAGTGGAATTTTCTTTTGCAAACTAATTGAAGTACTTATAGTCACTGTACAGAGCTTATTAGTGACTTTCTGATAGTCTGTCTGAATGATAATCATATTAATTGTCCGCCTTATGATATAGTGCCAAGGACCCAGGCTGGGATTTATTTGCTTGAAAATTCTGAGGCAGAAATCATGGTAGTTTCTGCATTGCTAACCTGAGTGTGTCAAATACAGTATGCTTTCTGCAAACTGCAACTGATACGTAAGAGAAAATTTTGAGTGCAGGAAAAAATTCACGGTTTTGATAACAACTCAAAGAAATGGTCGCCCACTGTCTCTCTCCCTGCACCCAGCCCTGGGGCAGGCAGAATTGGAAAAGTGTTGGATCCTTTGTCCTGGCTGTGCTTTGGCACTCTCTGCTCCTTCTCCCTGCGATGTTCCCACCTTCGTCACCAGGTACATTCTTATTGATTCTTCAGGTGTCACCTCCCTTCTGAGGCCTGACTCAGTGCCTCCGGGCAGAGCATGTAGGGTGCCTATCTCCACAGACTTGGTACAGCCCAGCTGCTCAGCCCAACCCTCCACATGCCCCCTGCCTGCATGCACTACTCCATTATACACTCAGCACTGGGGGTTGTGGCAGCTTGTGTATCATTCGCAAGACTGAGCACTACTAGACAGGCTTTGTTTCTTTCAGTTTGCATTCCCTCTGTTTATATTAGTGAATAAAACATGCATTTAATTTATTCCTTTATACATGTATGCTTGCTTTTTCTTTTTTTCCATTCCTCAATCTAATATCTATTATCAATTTTGGAGAATGGCTTGTCAAGGCATAAGCCACGCCCCTCCCTCTTGCTCATTTAAATAGTTTGGGGCACTTTTTCTCAAAGTGTAGCCCACAGATCATCTATATCAAAATCACTTGAGGAGCTTGCTAAATGAAGCTTCCTAGGTTCCACATCCCCCCTAGAGACTATACAGTCTTAGTTTAGCACTATCTTTACCTCCGCTTCACCCAGGTAATCTATGTTGCCACCCCTATTCAGGGAAAGTAGAGTGCAAAGAAAAAAATTATTGCATTTTCTACAAGCTCTCCAGTGATTCTTGGACACCCTAAAAGTTGACAGCCACTCTTTCTTTGGGATGCTGCTAATGATTATTTCATAACAGATTAGAAGAGTTTCCCTTGCTCAAGGGACAGTTACCTGTGTTTGTTGCTTCTCTGAGCACAGGGATGGAACCAGGGCTCGATGCTAAACCCAGGACATTGACTGGGCAGCCCAGCACCTACCCTGGGGTCTTGACTATCAGAAAAATAGCTATAATGATGGATGATTATCAGTGACTGGAACTCAAGGCCAGAAAGATCAATTTTGGTTTACCTATGAGCAGCAGCCTTTGTTTTCACACATGTTTAACACTCCTCAATGTATCCAAATGTTTTTGTCTCTGTAGAAAGAGCCCCCAGGAATGGGACAGTTTGATCATCCTTTTTAATGTACCATCCCTCAGGCTTTACAAGAAAGACATATCCTGGTGTAGCACTATTTTTACCACACTTTACCCAGATAATGCACGCTCTCCACCTTATTCAGTGAAGGTAGAGAGGAAAGAAAATGAATTCTTAGAAGATTGCCCATGAAAAGGTACTCATTTATTTCCATGAGGGAACAGGAAAAAGATTTCTAAGCTCGGTGCATTCTTTGTTCTTCTTTCTTTTTATTTATTTTCCTGATCTCCTAGCTTTTTGTCCCTGCAGCAGGACAAATGAATATAAAGGAAAAATCTGTGCCAAAAAAAAAAAAATTCTGAGCATAATGAATGCTAAATCTTTGGGATAAGAAAAATATAGTCCCTCTATTCTGCTCTGCAGAATGTATCATGGGGGATGCAAGAGAAAGGTGGAATAGGGAAGTCACATTGAGGTCATTTATTATATCTACCAAGTTTGAATCAGAAACAAAAATCAGACAGTCACAAACGTGTATTCAAAGACTTAGAGATCTAACAGTAGAATGTGAACATTTTATGTTTCAATTGTTTGCTTCAAAAGGGATCTAGAGATGTTTGTGAGGAATTATTTAATGTATGTTCTTAGACTTTAAGAAAGAAAAGGTGCAAGACAAATTTTGAATAACAATCTCTAGAATACAGAAAATGTGAAAAAAATGTTCATGGCACAGGTGTTTACAGTAATTAAAAGCAGAGGCTTATAAATGATGGGGGAGTCAAAAGTCCAATGCATATACCAAACAATTGGAAATCATTTCCTCAAATACATTTGATGGCCAAGAAAACCATACTCCCTCCTCCTCCTCCTCCTCCTCCTCTCCCTCCTCCTGACCAGAATTGAACCTGGGACCCTTCAGTCTGCAGGCCAACGCTCTATCCACTGAGCCAAACCAGTCAGGGCTCTTTAGAAGGAAGATAAAACAACCTCAAAAAGAATGATGTATATAACGGGTTAATTTCCAGAGCATTCACAGATGCCATTTATGTTGCAAGTCTTCCTTCCTGAATTGTTTTCAATTTTCAATTGAGGGGTTATTTTAAAGCAAATAGGTGAACCTGGTGAAAGGGAGAAAGAGAGTGAGGAGGGAGTGTGGGAAAGAGAGGCTTTGTAATGACTTCCATGTGAGGACAGCCTGGGACCCCTTTATCCAACCTCATCTCCTTCCATCCTTTCTTTTTCTTTATGGTTAGAACACATCATAATTTCCCAACTTGTACACTATTTCAAGCCTCTGGGGTCTTACTTGGACTGCTCTGTGTCCAAGTAGAGTTCTTTTTCCCTCCTTTTGGTACGGATTCAAAACCCTCTGCCTTTCTCCTTTCCTTCTTGCAGCGGTTCTCAACCTGTGGGTCGCGACCCTTTCACAGGGGTCGCCTAAGACCATCAGAAAACACATATATAATTACATATTGTTTTTGTGATTAATCACTATGCTTTAATTATGTTCAATTTGTAACAATGAAATTGGGGGTCACCAAAACATGAGGAACTGTATTAAAGTGTCGCGGCATTAGGAAGGTTGAGAACCACTAGGGAAAAAGTAGAGAGGAGAAGAGCCCTGACTTGTTTGGCTTAGTGGATAGAGCGTTGGCTTGCAGACTGAAGGGTCCCAGGTTCAGTTATGGTCAAGGGCATGTACTCTAGGAGAGTCTTTCTAATTACCTTTTCCTGTCTGTGTGAGGTACCCTCCACTAGGGCCCAGGGCTATCCTGCGCTTATCTCTGTCATGGTTCTAGTCATATTGGATGGAAATAATCACCCTGATCCTCTTTTCTAATTAGATTGTGGACTCCTCAAGGACAGTAAGGTCTCTTACTCATTTTTTAAAATATATTTTTTATTGATTTCAGAGAGGAAGGGAGTGGGAGAGAGAAACATTAGTGATGAGAATCATTGATTGGCCGCCTCCTGCATGCCCTCTACTGGGGATCGAGCCTGCAACCCAGACATGTGCCCTTGACTGGAATTGAACCCAGGACCCTTTATTCTGCAAGCCAATGCTCTATCCACTTAGCCAAACCATATAGGGTGATGACTCAGCACTACTAACATGTGGGGACAGATAAGATGTTGGGCTTATTTCGCTCCTTCTTCCATTCCCACGTGGAATCTTGGGTTGTCAGCCATGTCTCTTGCTTTCTTCTCTATTCATCGAACACCAGGTTCATCTGTTTCAGTGGTTCACAACCTTGGCTGCCTCCAGAATGAGGCTGGCCCAGAAATCAGGATTTTAAAAAAATTCCCAGGTGATTCTAATGTGCAGCCAAGGTTGAGAACCACTGCTTTAGAGGGTTTTAAGCAAAAGGGTGATATAATCTAGTTTATTCTTGGACAGTATTCTGTCTGCTGTATGTAAATTAGCAGAGAGGCAAGATGGAAGCAGAGAGAACAGTTAAAGGCTCTTGCAAGAGATGATGTTCTTTCCATTCATTTTACAACAAGTATTTTGGTATAGTCCTGCCTTCACAAATTAGATGTGGCATTAGTATTAATAGCTGGGCTGTTTGACAAATTCCTGTGTGTCTGGAATATAGAATTAGGCTCTACTCTTTCTGGCAAGTACTTCAAGGACTTGTCTGCAGTGTGAGGATACTTAGGTATCTACTTTTAGCTTGCAGATGTTTAAATGATGTGAGTTAATCAGTGGTTATGTACTTTGTCTCCTTGCCTCACTTATTCTCACCCTTGTAAATCTCTCTCCACCTTGTTTTTTTCTCTTTTCTGTTTCCCTTGCTAGGGATCATTAAAACATTAGCCAGAGCTGTTGCCAAAGTAATTGAAGGCCACCTGTCTTAAGAATCATCCTAATGAAAAACAAGGGACTTAGAAAATTGATCAATTTGAGTTTCCTAACTGCCTGTGAATTGCTATTAGCTTGGGAATTAAAATAAGGACCAAAATAAAATAACACATATTTAACTCACAAATTCTAGATTAGAAAATTGTTTTTCCCTGTTTACCCAGGCTATAGAAGAAAATAAGTATTTTCTTAAAAGACAACAATCTTCATTTTAGTGTTATTAATACAGCTCAACAGAAGTAATATTTTCTTGAAGAAATGATATTTCACTTATAAATACCTAATTACAAATATATGATTTCAAGTTTAAGGAAAAATGATCTATATGAGTAAAACATGACTAAATAAGAAGACAAATGGAATAATACTATATAGTGTCCTAAAAATGTCTTGAAAATAGAAAAGATGCATTGTATATAATTGCTACACATTTTTGAGATCCAAATAATAAATGACAAATCCAGAGTTTATTTTAATTATAAATGAGAATTACATTTTCAATGGATAAAAGAAGCCTTAAATATTTCCTTCTAAACATATATGTAGAGAACTCTTGGGTTCAAGTCTATCCATGTAGATTTTGAAGGGCGGTTTTAAAATTGCCATTATTTAACTCCTGCCCAGGTCATTTTGGGCCAAGACTTATTTCTTGAAGGAATGAAGAAACAAGGGCAGGGATTAAGAAGGAATTGACTAGGGCTAGTTGGGAGTGGAGCCCAAACTTGGTCTCTTCCCTTGGTTTAAGTTTAATATTATTATTTTATCCCTTTCCTTCAGTTTTATGCTATGATCTTTATTTGACTTTTAGCAACATTAACTTATAGGACTTTTGCTCAATTCTTGCCCCAAATTATTCATATCCTATATAATAAAAGAGTAATATGCAAATTGACCATCACTCCAACACACAAGATGGCTGCCCCCATGTGGTCAAAGATGGCCACTCCCATGTGGACACAAGATGGCTGGCAGGGGAGGGCAATTGTGAGTGATCAGGCCAGCAGGGGAGGGCAGTTGGGAGGGACCAGGCCTGAAAGGGAGGGCAGTTGGGGGGGACCAGCCCTACAGGGGAGGGCAGTTGGGGGGACCAGGCCTGCAGGGGAGGGCAGTTGGGGGCAATCAGGTCAGCAGGAGAGGGCAGTTGAGGGGAACCAGGCCTGTAGGGGAGGGCAGTTGGGAGCGACCAGGCCAGCAGGGTAGAGCAGTTAGGGGCGACCAGGCTGGCAGGGGAGGGCAGTTGGGGGCGACGAGGCCTGCAGGGGAGGGCAGTTAGGGGCAACCAGGCTGGCAAGGGAAGGCAGGAGTGACCAGGCCGGCAGGAGAGGGCAGTTAGGGGCAATTGGGCTGGCAGGGGAGCAGTTAGGCATCGATCAGGCTGGCAGGGGAGTGGTTAGAGGGTGATCAGGCTGGCAGGCAGAAGCAGTTAGGGGCAATCAGGCAGGCAGGCAGGGGAGTGGTTGGGAGCCAGCAGTCCTGGATTGTGAGAGGGGTGTCCGACTGCCCGAGATCGGGCCTAAACGGGCAGTCAGACATCCCTCGAGGAGTCCCAGATTGGAGACGGTGCAGGTTGGGCTAAGGGACACACCCCTCCCGTACATGAATTTCGTGCATCAGGCCTCTAGTATCCTATACAATAATCCTATATAATGAAAGGATAATATGCAAATTGACCCTAATGGCTGAATGACTGGGAATGACCAGTTGCTGTGATGCACACTGACCACCAGGGGGCAGACTCTCAATGCAGGAACTGCCCCCTGGGGGTCAGTGCACTCCCACAGGGGGAGCTGTGCTCAGCCACAATCCAGGCTGACGGCTGTGAGCGCAGCAGCGATGGCAGGATCCTTCCCTGCCTCCTCAGCAGCATTAAGGATGTCCGACTGTGGTTTAGGCACGCTCCCCGAGGGCTCTCGGGCTGCCAGAGGTTTATCTGACTGCCTCTTAGGCCCAATCCCCCGGGGAGTGGGCCTAAGCTGGCAAGTGGACATCCTCCAAGGGCTCCCGAGCTGCCAGAGGGATGTCTGACTGCTAGCTTAGGCCCGATCCCCTGGGGAGTGGACCTAAGCAGGCAGGTTTATATCTCCTGAGGGATCCCAGACTGCAAGAGGGTGCAGGCTGGGCTGAGGGACCCCCACCCCAAGTGCACAAATTTTCATGCACCAGGCCTCTAGTCTCTATATAAAATCCATGAAAACAGGCCTTCACATAAATCAATATTTTATTGTTATGTGGGGTTGGCAGTGCTACATCACCTTTTTCATTTTTAAAGCATCCACACTTGTCTTTGTCTCTACTTTTTTTTTTGAAAAACATGGCACACATTCTATGGATTAGGATTTTACCAAGATTTTGTCCAGTTGGCATAGATGTAAGGCCAGGGATAGTTAAGATTACTGTAAACTGTAGATTTCCTCCAAATTGATACTTTCACAAATAAAATAGTATATGTTGAGTAAAAAATTCCCAAACAAAATTGATATATATATTCTTTCCTTTTGCTCAAATCTTAAAATGGAGCCTCAAGTCATTGTTAATCTATCATGTACAAGGGACTGTTCTTTGTGAACCTCCAGAGTCCTTATATAGCAATAAGAAAGATATGAAAATTTTGTAAATTTTTTATTCCACTCATTTATTTAATGTATAAATTTTATTTCCATTTGTACTATGTATTTTCTTCTTTTATGAAAAAAATTCTGTGTTGGTTTAATTATTAAATGCTGAAAATAGTGAGATGATTTAAACTTAAGATATTTATGTCTCATGAGAACCCCATGAATTAATTGGAATAATATGGCCCCAGATTAGGTAAACTTCACTCAACCTATTAACAGACTTTTGACTAGCTTAGTCGTAATTCTTCATTGATGGGCAGTAGTTCTGAAGGTGTTCTTTTGTGAAAAAAAATTTCCATCCATCCTGGTTAGCCTCATAGTCCCAGTTAGTGCCTATGTCTCAGCATATATTTCCACAGCACTGCATTTCACTCTGAAAAGTGTCCCTGCTTGGATGACAAGTTATATAGTCACCCTGCTTATAGACAACATTTTTAATAACAACTAATGTGAAGTCAGAAGAGATGTATAGGTGTCACAAACCTAGGATAGGATAGCTTAAAACGTGCCAGAATTAAACATTAAAGATCTTGATAAGCTGGATATATGGGATAAAATAGAAAAGAGTAAATGTATTAGGGTTAAATGGGGTAAGCAGAGGGAAATTACCTTTAGACCCCCCACAGTAATTATTTAAGTGTGGTACCAGGAAAGTTTAGCTTAAAAGCTGTTCATTCAAAAAAGACCTGGGGATTTTAATTAGCCAAAGGCTTGCATGCTGTTTGACAACAGTGTGATGTGGCTAATCACACAGCAAGGAAGGTAGCACTTCTATCCTTGGAATAGTGTCTAGACTAGACCTTTGCTCTCCAACAACCATCTGCAGTGGTGGAAACATTCTGTATCTTGCTATCCGTCCACTTATTAGTCACATGTGGTTAATGAGAACTGGAAATGTGGCCAGTGAGATTGAGGAACTGAAGGTTGAATTTTGTTTAACTTTCATTAATGTGAGCTTAAAACTAAATAGCCACATGTCCCTAGTGGCAACTACATTGACAATGTAGGTGGAGATCAAGACAGATCTCAGTGAGGGTTGGGTTGGCAAACTTGGGAAATTGTGTTCAAAAGGCACTTGATAAGTTGCGTGCATTTAATTCAATTGAAAAAATGTTAATGAACATTAAATGATATGCATACCACTATGGTATATACTATATGGTTATTCAAGAGCAAGTAAGGCTGCCTGTTCAAGTACAGATTTCATAATGTCCTATTAAAACCAATGGGAACACAAGTAAATAAATTATTAGTGCTGCTATTACAAAAGAAAGTCCGCCCTAACCGGTTTGGCTCGGTGGGTAGAGCATTGGCCTGCAGACTGAAGGATCCCAGGTTCGATTCCAGTCAAGGGCATGTACCTTGGTTGCGGGCACATCCCAGTAGGGGGTGTGCGGGAGGCAGCTGATCAATGTTTCTCTCTCATGGATGTTTCTAACTCTCTATCCCTCTCCCTTCCTCTGTAAAAAAATCAATAAAATATGTTTTTAAAAAAAGAAAGTCCATTTTATGGGAAGCTAGGGGATGGAGAAGCTGTGGATTTGAGGTTTGGTGAAAGAGGTGGGCTTTGAAGAGTAGTCAGACTTAGCTAGAGGTCAGTATTTACATGAGAAAAGGCCCAAGGTCAGAAAAGTATAATGGAAAGAAGGATGTGATTTGGTGTATGTTGTCCAAGCATGTTTGGAAGCAGAAGGTGGAGAAGCTAATGCAGTCTAAAAACTTGGGGCTTTGTTCCCTAAATAATTAAATTAATTTTTCTAAGTTGGAAGTTGATTTCAGACCCTTCTTTTGTAAGTAGGGGCACACATCATGGAGGGATTGGAAGTGAGGGAGCAACTGTTAGAGGGTAACCATGGGGTAGAAACTGTGGGCAGCAGATGCCCATGATGACTGAGTGGAGGCTACCTGGGAAGCCATGCTGCCTTTCTTGACATATTTGAAGAGCTGTTATGACAAAAGAAATGAGAATTATTTCATGCAGTACTAGAGGACAAAACTAGGATTTCAAATATATGAAGGTAGATTTTGGATCAATAAAATGAGTAGATTTTAATAATGAGAGCTTCCATAAAGGGAAGCGATAGTTTGTGAATTGGTGAGTAAGCCGTGACCACCTTAGGATTCTGTGATGGGATGTTTGTTACAGGAAAGATTCTGACTGGTTTCCAGATTTTGAGATTTCAAGGACTGGTCAAAACAGAGAAAGGGGGCATTAAGTGTTGCTAACTTCTAATTTTACCAAGTAAGAATATTGAATATCTCCAATCTAATCATCTAGTATTATCACATTTAAGATTTTAAAAAAGATCATTGTAATACTACCTGCCCCCCAAACAGGGAGAACATAATCCTATATAATAAAAGGGTAATATGCAAATTGACCCTAACAGAGGAATGACAGGGAACTACTGGTCGCTATGGTGCACATTGACCACCAAGGGCAGACGCTCAATGCAGGAGCTGATCCCTGGTGGTCAGTGCACTCCCACAGGGGGAGCTCTACTCAGCCACAAACTGGGCTGACAGCTGCGAGAACAGAGGTGATGGTGGGAGCCTTCCCCGATTCCTTGGCAGCACTAAGGTTGTCTGACTGCCAGTTTAGGCCCAACCACCCGGGGAGCAGGCCTAAGCTGGAAGGTGGACATCCCCCAAGGACTCCCAAGCTGCCAGAAGGATGTCTGACTGCCAGCTTAGTTCCAAACTCCTAAGGAGCGGCCTAAGCTGGCAGGTGGATATCCCCCAGGGGTCCTGGACTGTGAGAGAGCACAGGCCGGGCTGAGGGACCCCCCTGAGTGCACGAATTTTCATGCACCAGGCCTCTAGTTTTAAAATAAAGAGTGGTCTATTCTGAAGAAAAGATAGTGATCACCTGAATTCACCCTCCCCCCCTACTCCCCCCATGGTGTGTGCTGTGTGTCTCTGAGAACTTCAACTTCTCTTTTCTCTGTAGCCTGGCCAATACTAATAAGCAATAATTAGTGTTTGTTTAACTCTGGGAGGCAGCTAAGTGGTCCTGCAGCTCAGGTAATTATTATTTCTCTAATTTAGCCTGGGAAAATCATCATTGTTGAAACAGTTATGATGAGCCTCCAGGAATTTGACAGAAGAGTTACAGAAATGAGATGATGGTCTAGGTACAGAATGGTATAATAATTAGGACAAGTGTCCTTTGTAAAGCCTCCAGAAATAGTAAAAAAATAAAAATAAATACCAGGCAGAAATACTTATCACAGAGGGCAAAACTTTTCATTTCTTTATCATCATAAATCATGGCACTTCATTGATGCTTATTTTATCCATATTTTATCACAGCACTCTTGCCATATGTGATCCGAAGTTTCTGAGTGTATCCCCGGGGACCACAGTTACTGCTATAGATAATCAAGAATTCCTTTTATGCTCCTCTCAACACCACCACAGCTTAGATTAAAATTAGCATCTTTTACAATGAAATACCAGTTACTGTCACAAACAGACATGACAACTGGATAGAGAGGCCTGTTTATCCAGCTATTCTTCACATCCTCAGTTCATTATGGTTTAGTAAGATATGTACTGTAAGTTCCTGAATGATGAGATGTGAGTTTTTGCCATGATTATTATTCGAATAGAGGCATCCAGAAGCTGTTGTCAAATGGGGGTGGGGGCAGTGATGAAGGTCACAGATCAATTATCACCCTAATAAGCATCTGCTTAAAACTAGAATCATTTATTTTCTTAAAACATGTCTTATTAAGATGGCGTTTTATCACTTGTATGTGGAAACATTTTGAGAGGAACTGCTACTCAACAGGTATTGAGTACCTGCTATGTTACAGGAACTGTGCTGGGTATTTCTACGTTATCTCATGATATAGGTAGTCATGACATCAATCTTGTGACCTAGGAAATAGGAACATATTTTAAAGAAGGACATCAAGTTACTTGGCCAAAGTCGCACAGTTCATACCTAGCTTTATGCATCCCAAACCTGCTATTTTTAAACTACTGAATACCACCTAAAAATTGTTATTTTAAAATTTGATTTTACAGTTATTTTTGTTGGGTAGAGGTAGTACGGAGGCACACAATGAATGCATAGTTCCTATCTCCTGATAATATTTGTGGTTAGCATTTATTGTGTGTTTCCTACATGTTAGGGAAGGTGTAAAATGCTTTCTATAGATTATCAAGTGGAAGTCCTTTGAGATTGGCTTTATTACCCCCACTTTTCAAATGAGCGAACTCGCTCAGAGAGAACTGACGTGTTCAGGAATTTAAGTAAGTTGCTCAGGGAGAGTCAGGAACAGTAATTGAAAGCCAAGCAGACTCCATTGAATTATGGATCTACCCCCGACCAATGCTACAGGAGCTAATCATCAGATGGGGAGAGTGGCACCCACAGCCACAGAAATGGGTGGGCTATGGGCAATGCGTGACCAGCAGCACCAGCTATACCAGACTGATTCCTGAGAAAATGCACTTAACCATCATACAGTACTCTGTGTTATATCTCCTGGGATTTGTTAAGGAGTTTGCATTTCATGTCATAGCTAAAGTGGCATTACTGAGCATTATTTGTTCTCCTACCTGTATTCCCCCATCGCCAATGCCACCAAACTAGATGAGTTTACCTAAGCACCAAGATGTTTCTTCCTGGTGAAGAAAAGGTTATGAGCTGTGTCAGAGACTGGCCAGATGGTAATGAGACCCATTTCCTCTTCTTGGGCACACAGGAAGAGGACATTTCCCAGCCTCCCTTGCTGTTAGCTTGGTCATATGGCAGGGCTCTGGTCATTGAAAAGCAGTTGAAAGTGGAAGACACCATTTTTGTTAGTAACTGTAAAACATTCTGAAAGATCTTCCACATTTTCCATCTTTGCTACTCTGCTGACCTCGAGCAAAGATTTGTATCCTGATGGGAGGGAGAGTCACAGGATGTCTGAGCTTGAATTTTTGAGACACTGCTTGGAGGAAAAATGCTCAGAAGAACTACCTGACATGAAGCAGAACTTTGATTTGAGCAAGAAATAGACTACCATTGTGTCAAACCACACTTGGTGTTTTCATTGTAGCAGTTAGCAGATATTACCCTAACTTCTGTTTACAGTAATGGCCTCGAGCCCTCTCTTTCCAGTGCATAACGAGCTCCATGTATCCACTTATGGTTCCCTTGATTGAAGAAGGAATCTAGCAGATTCACCTCCATCTGCATAACTACCTTGACACATCAAAGATCCCTGGGATTCTCAGTCCTAGAACCAAGTGGATTATTAAAGGGAGTACTGTCTTGTTAGAAAGTTAAGTGTCCTGCTAGAAGATGAGAATGGAGGCTTGGAGACCAGCAATAATTTTATGCCAGAAATTTAAACAACACTAACAAAAAAATGGGGTATTGTGAGGGAGCACCATATTCTGCCAGCAAGAACAATGGCACGGGGTCCTGAAATCCAGTCTTAGATTAGTCAGATACTGTGTGACCACTGAGAAAAGCACTTAAATGTAGTGGATTCAAATAACAATTAAAGATTCCTTAGTGCTTATGTCAATCTAAATGCAAAACAAACAAACAAAAATACCTTAATAAGCTTTATTGGTTGAAATGTCATGGTTAAGGACTGAATGTATGTGCCCCCCCCCCCCCCCACTTAAAGTATTATGTTTAAGAAGTGCTAACCCCCATTGTGACTGTATTTGGAATAAGGAAGTAATTAAGGTTAAGTGAGGTCATAAAGGGCCTGATCAGACAGAATTTGTACCCTTATAAGTAAGATACTAGATCTCTCCTTCCACCTTCCCTCTCTTCCCTCTCTTCCTGTCCCCCTCCTCTCTCCTTTTTCCTTTCTCCCTCTCCCCCTACCCCCCTTTTCCCATGTACACAAAGAAGAAATCATGTGAGAGCACATTGGGAAGGAGGCCATATAAACCCAAACGAGAGAGCCTCATTAAACACCGATGCTTTTGGCACCTTGATCTTGGACTTTCTGTCTTCAGAACTGTGAGAAAATAAATTTGTTTTAGCACCCAATCTGTGCTATTTGTTATGTCAGCCCTAGCAGACTAATACACCACCTTTGCCCTTATTCTCTTTAGTCATTCATTTAATCTTCAGCTTATGTTAGCTTGTGGAGACATAATGTAAAGTACATTGTAGTGAGCTACAGTGTGAGATTGACCAAAATATCCAATTTTGATCTTGCTTATTCTTCTTTTATCACATGCATGTGGTAGTTTAGGAATTTATATAGTGCTTTGGTCTAATTTGTTATGTTGTTGCATTTGGTTTTTAGTGTTGGTTTGGAGATGATACTGTTTGAGTATGTTCTGGTTCTCAGTGCAGAACCTCTACATGCTGAATCTGTATATATCCATGGAAAAATAATCATCACTGTACTGTGAGGAATGAATGTCTAAAAAGTGCATGTTAATGACAGTGAAGAGGGCATACTTCTTTACATGGCAAAAACAGTGGAGTCATTATGGAATCTGTAGGAAACTTTCATTAAAGACTCAAATTCCTTCTAAATTAGCCTGTTTCTAGCATGTCTCATATTCATACATCTCACCCTGGGAAGGCATATTCAGAGAATAACTGTGGTTTAGGTTCAACCTGTAAATGAATAATTCAAACTGCTAACCATTAACAAATTTCTCTAGTTTTTTTTCCCAGGAAAAAGACAAACTCCAGGACCTAAATCCACCCATTCACTTTGGATTTGGGTTGGATTTGTTAGGAGGAGGCTGACGATGAAGGTCACACAGAAGATCTTTTAGCTGGTAGGGCACAGAGAACAGATTTACCGAAATGCCGCCTGGTGCCTGGGCTTCAGAGATGGAGAGGATGGTTAGTTGTCCTGGTAATTTCAGTGTTCCTCCCAGCTTCCACAGAGTATACATTTCAGCCCCTGCAGTCTTTCACTGTTAAAGCACAGCCCATGTGCCATTTAAAAATACATTTACTTTACCTAACACATCACAAAACTACACTTAGTTTCTAAGAAGTAAACTGTAAATGTAGTTATTCATATTTTAAAAAAACTGACAACTTTTCCACATAGTTCTGCCTACTGCTCCCTCCCAACACCCTTCCTAGCTTTCCATTTTCCTTTCTTATCTCTGGCTGTGCTCTCAGGCCCTTCACTCACCACCTTTGCAGCCCCTGCTTTCCCAAAATGGCAGGGACCATCTGGCGTTCTCACCTTTCTGTGGCTGTGTCGGTCAGATAACACACTGCTGGAGATGTGGACTTGGAACATTCCAGCATTGAGCTGGCACAGTGGAATGTTTCAGGGGTGTTGTAAAGCACCAGGCTATTGATGTCGATGAACCCCCACCATTCAGAGAGGGGAGCTCTGTGCCATTGAGAAGAGGCACATTCTGTCTCTGCTTTGAAGAAGTTGTGACTCAGTTAGGAGATGGTGGAGAGAGAATATCCACCTGGACAACCACTGACACTGGTGAAAACACCATGCGACATGGTGCACAAATGTGTTTGAGTCCAGGGGAGAACAACAGAGTCTTGGGGGTGGGCAAAGAAACCTATGGCCAATTGAGGTCTCACTCAGGAAGAGAAGTTTTGAGCCATCTCTGGGAGAAAAAAAATCAGAGATAGTTAGAAAGAAAGGTAGTTTCCTCCAGAAGGTGGAGGTAACATGAGCAAGGCCGTGGCAGGAACAGTTTCTAAGACTGAGAGTAAGAAAGTGACTATTTTTGGCATGGAAAGTCATACTCTTATTTTAAAACATTTGTTGAGACTTAAAATGTTCCAGTGGACCAAAGAAATAATGTGAAATCAGTTGTAGCCAGGAGAAGAAAGGTTATTGGCATTTGGCACTGAAGACATAAAATAGCACATTTAAAACTTTACAAAGGCAAGGCTCCAAACACCTAGGGTCATTTTTATTGTATAGTCAGCAACTAATGAATCTATATTGGGTTCTGAAATGCATAGAACACTGGAGGGAGGAGGGAGGACAATTGTAATAATTGGCCAAAAATATATCACGATGGTTAAGAAAACATTAGCAACCTGGAAAGGAAGAAGAGTGCTTTTTCTATGAATTTCTCAAAGTCTCTGAAGAGCTACATAGGGAGTTTCCCCTTCAAAATTATATTGAGAAAACTCTAGATTATCCTGGAGGAAGGCCATGTGAGGGAGAGGGGTAGAGAAAAGATAAGCCATAATGTGGCTGCTCCAAGGAAAATCATTATTTCAAGTTTATTGACAGCATCTCATTTCCTTAATTATGGCTTTTTGACAGCTATTCACTTTGCATGCATAGAATCCCTTTGAAATAATTCATAATCCAATTTGTCTTGGGACCAGACAAATGTTTAAGAGAGATGGTATTTTTGTTTTTGAGCTGTTGATAGTGGTGAAGTCTAGGAATTGTTAGACCTGGGGCTGTGTTTCTTGGATTAACTTTCTCAGCACCTCCTCCCATCCCCCATGCCCCATACCCATTCATTTTATAATAAAATCACATGAGCTCTGAGGGAACAGAAGGCAAGAGGACAACTGATAAACTATCAGGTTATCTGGCATACCCAGTAGAAAGTAACCAGCTTTGGTCTGGTGAGAATGGCCCACCAGCACCTCAGGACAGCTAGAGAGAAGCTAAACTAAGAGAGAAGGGGAACAAGACAAGTTTTGGGCATCTGACTTCATTTACGAGACTTTCTTTTTTTATACATAATATATATTTTATTGATTTTTTTTACAGAGAGGAAGGGAGAGGGATAGAGAGTTAGAAACATCGATGAGAGAGATCGATCAGCTGCCTCCTGCACGCCCCCAACTGGGGATGTGCCCGCAACCAAGGTACATGCCCTTGACCAGAATCGAACCTGGGATCCTTCAGTCCGCAGGCCGACGCTCTATCCACTGAGCCAAACCGGTTCCGTGAGACTTTCTTATATTTTTAAAATTTGAAATGCTACATCCTTAGGCTTACCTGTATTCAAGTTAAAGGCCAGAAACACTTCCCTATTCAGCTTTCAATGACTTTGGGTCATTTATAATTTTACATAATCCTGACCTCTTCTCTCAATTAGTACAATGATCATAGAATTAAATTTTGCAGTTAACCTCATATCTAGATAGATTTTTTTTGGCCAAGCCTCAAAAAGAAATGCATGTGTCAAACTTGCATTTTATTTTGTATTTTTGTTCCTTGAAAAATTCTACTTATATTCACGAATAAACAATACTTGTCAGAAGCTATGCTTTTCAATTTTTTTAAAAAAACACACATTTTTCCTGGGCTCCTTCCATAAATTGTTTATTGTTTAATATGGTTGTGACTTTTCAATGCAGTTACTTATTTTTGATGCCTTCAATTTGGCTTAAATATTCTTTTACCCAGCACCAAAGGTATGAAAGGTTCCCTTTTATCTCAAAGATGCAAGACGTATCTTTCATAGGACATAAATAATGGTGGTTTGGAATGGGGAAGGGAAGGTAACAGATCTCTTTGCTTAAAGGCTGCATATCATAATGAAATGAGCTTTTAATAATGACATATTTCCTCTCTACCCTTACACTAAATAAGGCCATGCTTTCTAGTCCTCGTGTATGTGAATGCTTCCTTATAGGCTATAGTGGTCATTCATTTTCTCCTCTATACTTTATTTACTCCTCCCCCAGTTATTCATATCCCTTACGCAGTGACTTCTAAAGGTGGCATTACAAGGCCAGCTACACTTTTCAGAACCATGATTGAGCATAGAAATTGATGTCACATGGTTTTTGACGCCCACACTGACTCAAGGAAATTCAAGGTCAGGTACTACAGCAGCACATGCTTGCGTGGTCCACTCCTCAATACTCATAGGATCTTTCTTTCTCAGGTCAATTCCTAATTTATTCTGTCTGAATCCTCCCAATAACCTATGAGATCCTACATTCTTGGTAGCTCACACATGATTAAAGGTGTGCTTTCCTGGTTTCACACTCTATGCTTCTTGGAGTTGTAGAGATGTTTGCTGTGACATGTTCATTTAGGAGATGTCTTGGTTCTTGATTTGGAATATTTCCCACCATAAAGTATACCGAGAATGCTCTTTTTAAAAATGTTTCCCCTATGGAATAATGTAAAAACGGGAAATCTGTGAATAAAACATCAGTGCGCTGATCTCCATTCCACTTCATAAAGTCAGATAAACGTCTTCAAGCCACAATTTTGCATGGTGGAATGGTACCCTGATGAGCAAATGTTATGGTAAGATGCTCAGCAAGGAAGTTATATTAGACATGTACCTGGGTGGGCGGGGAAATGGCACAAGACTATTTCATTAGCAGTAGATGGTCCCTGTCATTGACAGATAAAGAACAGGCTTTTTGGCCAAGTCTTTGCCTTTTGGCAAAACAGTTGTCTGCAGAGAGCTGCATAGGATGCCATTTTAAATCCTCTGACAAGTGTTTGGGCCTCTCCTACAACGTCCTTGATGCTTTGCATGAATGATAAACATAGAATCATGGCCTTCAGTAAGTGTTGAAGTGCATGTAATACCAGGGCAACATTAAATTTAGAAAGCAAATGCTGAACTGGGTTTTAAGTCCTGTGGACTATTGTCTGGAATGGTGGGAAGGAGGCAGCATTACTGAAAAATAGGAAGTTGCCAGATTAAATTGGTGAAGTTGACATTATTTTCAACTAAATCAGAGTTACCAATAGGCTGAATCCAGGGCTCTCTGGCGGAATGGTTTAGAGCTTTTCGGTGTCTTTTTGGCACTGAAATAATAGAGGCAGAGAAAATAATTTAAAAAATCAGTTTGGTTTTATGAAATACCCATCAAGATAATCATAAAAGAGAAGATAATCCAATAAGAGAATCCTAAGAAGAGAGCACATGTCTAATGATATAATTGTCTAAAAAATGTGACCATTAGGATTTACTGAATTTTTGGAAATGAAAATGATCAATCTTGTTTTCACTCTGGCACTTTCAGCCTGGAGACCTGGGTTCTAGTTCCTTCATTTACAGAATAGTGTCTGAAATGTCATTACTAATCTTTCTTCTGTAGACTTACAAAACCCCACAAACCTCTAAAACCCCTATTTGGCTCATTTACTTAAAGTTAAATCATAGGAATTTGCACTGTTTGAAGGGAGTGGAAATAGAAAAGCACAAATAATTTTTTAAATGATGCATTTTAAAACATCACGTGGAAGATGTTTGGGATATTTGCAATTAAATAGCTGTAGGTATCAAATTCTAGAAATCGCCAACATTCTGAACAGAAGCATGTACCCCTGCTGAAGGTTAAGGCGGTATGCTGTAGTAGTCATGACATAGACTTGGCATCTTGGTACTGACCCAGGTCTAAGCAACAAGGCTGGAATTACTAGCTGTGTGATCTTACACAAGGTACTTAACTTCTCTGTGACTGAGTTTCCTCACTTACAAAATGGTGATAACACCAATTCCTATTTCATGTTTTTTTTCCTCAGGAATATATGGAATAAGGCTGGTGAAGTGCTTTACACAGTACTTGGCACAGAGCAAGTGGTTCTTATTCTGTATGGCACATGATAAGAACTCCTCTCCTGTTTATTCAGTTTACCCCTATGACTCTGAATATGTGGGTTAGAAAAACATAAATCCTGCTTTTATGAATAGAACTACACAGAATAGTTACTAGGTCAATGCTAGCCTATAAAGAAGCATTCACATACACAAGGACTAGAAAGCATCCAAAGAACCTCTGGTACGTCCCCCCACTTGTTTGAGCTCTGCCTCTCATAGGCTAGTCATCTGCATGTTCCCCTCTGATGCCCAAGAGCTCACTACTCCTCAGGGGAGCCTGCTCCAATGTAGGACAATTCATCACATGGAAAAAAGCTCATTATTATTATGGCGTAAATTTTGCTCTGTTTTAGCTTCCATTCAGGGGCCCTGGTTCAGTTCTCCATGGCAATGCATACTTAATTTAATTTCTATTTCACATAGAGATATTCCAGATACTTGAAGGTGACTGTTATGGTCTCTCTAACTCTTTGCCATGTCAGGTTTGCCGTTTTGAAAACCTTCTACCATTTCTCTCATATGACATATTTTTGAGCCCCTCTGAGGCCAGCAGGGGCTATATTTTTCAGACACAACTTTGGTAGAGCACAGTGAGTGGACAGAATGAGACACCTCAGATGTGCCTCGACCAAGACAGAGCAAGGCCAGGACTGACTCCTCCCTGGAAAGAGTGGCGATCAAGAGGCCTGGGTCTCAGTGCCAGCTCTGCCTTTCCTTGGCCAAGGGCCTTGGCATGCCACTCAACCTCCACATGATTTGTTGTTCTCTCTGGCATTTGTTCATGTTAAATTTCAACTTGTTACATCTACCCCATCCTAGCAGCTTTGTTCATCCTATTTCCTCACCTAATGTATTATCTATTCCTTCTGGTTTCATTATATTTATAAATATGATTGGCGAACCATCATGTGCACATCCATACCACAAATGAAAGCAAAATGTAATAATGTCAAGTCCAAACAGAGGCCTGCAACAGAGCATTCAACATCTGTTCTGGGTTAACCATGATTTCATTCACTTATAAAGAAGTGTTTATTGATCATTGACAATGTGCTAGGCATGACCTTTGGTTCAAGGGATGTAAAAATGAACAAGAGAATTCCCATCTCTTCTCCCGGGACCTGGAGTCCAGTAGACAGTCTATTACTTGGCATTTGGGGCACTGTGATTAAAAAACTTTTTAGCCATTGTATCAGTCTTTGTTGGTATAAATAAATAATCAGAGAACTCAATCACCCAGTTTGGGCTCCAAAGGAAATGAGTTTAACAGGAAAAGACCTGATATTAATGAAGGCATGTTCACTTAATTTTTTCTCCCAAAATCTTGTCTAATCTTTTTTTTTTAATCATCTGTAATGTGGCTAACATAACTATGAGAATTGTCTGTTTTACACTTTGAAAAATGGATGACTTTTCCTTAAATTGAAAATAAAATGTGTGCTTTAATAAGCAATATGTGGGGGTTAAAGTTGGCTCTATGGCAGTGGTTCTTGATCAGGAGTAATTTTGCTCCCCAGGAGACATATGAAAATGTCTGGAGACTTTTTTGGTGATCAAAGCTGAGAGGATGCTCCTGGCATCTTGTGGGTAGAGACCAGGTATCCTACAATATGCAGGACAGTTCCTTTCTCACCCTTCCAATGAAGAGTTAAGAATTGTCTGGGCCCAAATGTCAGTAGTGCTGAGATTAAGAAGCTGTGCTCTGGGGGAGTCAGTGTGACTCCCTGGTTAGGAGTACAGATGTGGGACCTGGACAGGTCTGGGTTTGAAATCTGTCCATGCGACTGCTTCACCTGTGCTTCACCTTCTGCATCTGCGAAATGAAGATGGTAACAATGCTGACTTCACAGAGAGGATCAATGAGGTCGTGCCTGTGATGCATGCAGCACAATATCTGGCACAGGCAGGGTTAAATAAAAGGGCAGTTATTTTTATTGCTCTGTTTGCTTTCTCTCTAAATGCTACACATTTTAATTGACACAAGCAAGCTATATACTAGTAGATGTATCCAAAGAGATGGACAGCACTTCTCTATCATGGAGAAATCTGTTGTTTTCCTGTGTTTAAAGAGCACCCCATCAGCAATTTGATATCCAAATGCTCACCAGCCCCTGTGCTTAGCTGCCTGAGTATTCCACTGAGATGCTGAATTGCCAAGTGGATTAATTTTTTTAATGACTATTTGAGGATTTTGTTTCCAAATGCAAGTATGCCTCACATTTTTAGACTGAAATAAAAGTTTCTGATATTATGGAGGTGAGAATATAGACTAAGGGTAAAGCTAGATATAACTATCACATTTCAAAACTATAACATTAATGAAGATGTCCTTTGATTGCTAGATACTATTTTATTTCAATATAATTTGTAGTGATAATAATGCAAGCATACTAAGTGATACATGATAGTTATTTATAAGACTAGAAGCCCGGTGCATGAAAGGGTCCCTAGGCCTGGCCGGGGCCTGCCTTCCAGCTGCTGGCCAGGGCCTCCTTCATTCTGCGCCACCCCCTGGTGGTCAGCACATATCATAGAGAGCGATCAGTCTCCCAGTCAAACTCCAGCGGGGACAATTTGCATCTTAGGTTTTTATATACATAGATGAGCATCATTGGGAGTTCTTGCCAATTTGTGCAAAGTATGAGCACAGATTTAGATTCTTATTTAATATAAAAAAAGCTTACAAAACACATGCTCCCAAGTGTGGCTTCTTTCAGTGATGTGATGATGGTACTGTTTCAAATTCACACTCCAGATGAGCCCTGGGTGCAGGGAATCAAGAGATTTGAAAAAGTGCTATTGGGGCTTGTATTGTTTCCAGAAAGTGAAGAGGTAAGGGAAGTCCGTGGGCTTATGTTATAGGTGGGCACAGAGATGACTGTAATATCTACTTGGTTTTCCCCCCTGACCTTAAAAGATGGTAGGTAGGTGATACTGCCCACTCTCCATGTCTAGTCAAAAAGATCTTAAATGCAAAGATTTGAGCATCTGTTTTGATACTCTTATTAGAGTCCTAATAATCTTTCAAATTTAAAAACATGTATTTGGTTGCTTTTAGAAATTACTGCTAAATGAAATGTCTTTAGCCAATTTCTAATTAAATTGCTGAATGAAATTACTTCAGTAGGTTTAAAAGGTTGGTTTAAAAACAAATTATAAGTTCTTGATTATTCATAATATCTACAAATTAACCCAAATTAGGACTTGGTAAGGATTCAATGATATTGACTTTATAAAGTGAAACAAAGTAAAATGCATCCTATATAATAAAAGCCTGATATGCAAATTGACCAAACTTCAAAATGACCAGCAGAACGACTGGTCTCTATGATGCGCACTGGCCACCAGGGGGCAGATGCTTAACGCATGAGCTGCCCCCTGGTGGTCAGTGTGCTCCCACAGGGGGAGCACTGCTCAGCCAGAAGCTGAGCTCACAGCTGGTGAGCGCAGCAGCGGTGGCGAGAGCCTCTCCCGCCTCCGTGGCAGCATTAAAGAGCAGCAAGCCGAGCGTAAGTAGCAGCGAGCAGGTAGGCGGACATCCCCTGAGGGATCCTGGACTGCAAGAGGGTACAGGCCAGGCTAAGGGACACCCCAGCCAGTGTACGAATTTCGTGCACCGGGCCTCTAGTATGATATAAAATGTACATTATTCTTTCAATAAAACATCATATACAATAACTTTAGCTACAGATTTTTATAAGTGCATCTAAGTATTTAAACTCAGGTACACACTTAAAATGTATATCCATCAATTTGCATAAGCTACTATTTAATAAACCGTACTTTAATTTATTGCTGGAAAGTGGAAACCAAAGTTTGGTTCCATCCAAAATTATCAGCCAGAGAACAAGAGTCCTGTACTGCCCATTCTGCCATGCTATTTGACCACAACTTAACTTGAATCCTAGTAAACCACTCTCTCTGGGTACAAGGGGTAACTGAATCTTCATGCTAATTCTATCCTGGTTTTCTCTTAACTGCTAGCCCCCAACTATGCCAATAAATTACACTATGTACTCTTCACTAGGAAAACACTAAGACTACCTTGTTCATTCAAATAAGGTCAGACCTAAAAGAAAGAAAAAAGTCAGGCTGATGACTTATCTAGAGGCATTTTAGTTCCTTATGCGCCCTGTTTTATTTTTTATTTTTGGTGAAAGGTTCACATAGCTTATTTTAGTTATAAATCAGGAGCAGGGGTAGATAGGTGTAAGTGCACTGGGCATAGGTAATTTCATATTAGGGTTAGGTTTCTGTTTTCCTGGCAGATGTTGAACACAGTGTTTCAGATTGTGGTTGGGCTTGACCAGTTGCCATATGTCAAATAAACTTCTTTGACAACCAGATGTGGCCATTGCCATGATATGAAATTATTATCTTATTAATTATGTTTACTCAACTTGGTCATGATATTAATGAGAATAAAGTTCAAATTTTTTTATTAGTTTGTGAAACATTCTTATATATAGCAACAATAACCCCATTTCAGGCAGTGCTGGTCATGTCTTTGATATTTGTACTTTTCATGGTATTTTACATGACCAGCTCTTACTGCTTTGGGAGAAAAAAATGAGTGGTACCATTATAACTTAGCATTTTCTTTAAAAATATCCACAGTTTATAGCTTTCCTTACTCCTTTATTGTAATTATTCACTGAGGTATTTCCATACCAAATGTGCTCTCTTTTATGATTCCTTAAGCTTAAAAAATATTGCATATACCTTGAGGGAATTGGATCATTTCTATTTCGCATTGCACTTGAGTAATGCTTTGAGTTGAATACTCTGAGGGTTCTAAAATTAAGTTAATCCATATGTAATTGGGAATGTTCTTAACTAGACAGTCTTGGTTAGCAGGAGATTGGCAGGTTATTCTGAAAGTCTAGCAAACCATAAATAGCAATTAAATGAGAAAAGGCTAAATTTCTCTTGAAAATGTGTTGTTGTCATAACTTAATATGGCAACATGATTTTCTGTTTTTAATTGTTGTAGACTATTTGTAAGATAGAATTTTGCCTTCTGAAAGCTTGATAGTTCTATAATTTTGTACCACTTATGCTTTTTAGCACTTGAGTAAGTATTTTGCCTTTGCCAGCCCCTTTGATTTACGATGAATAAAATAAACTAAAGGTTAGTAAAGATAGTTTTGTGTTTATTAAATACATTGAGACAAAATGAATATCCTGGAGAAACTAAGTATTTCTCTTTTGAGACTTTGTGTAATTTATTATCCCTTTAAAAAATAACATAGTACTTTTATTCCCAGTACAGTTATACTTAACTTTGACGGTAAAAGGTGTTCCTTTTTTAATTCAAAGAATGAAAACTTTGCTCCATACTCCATGTCAATATTGGGATTCAGGGTGGATTTGAACGTGCTAAATTCATGATTCTGTCCCCTCCTGAGATGCTATGTACTTAATGCGCTCTGTAGTCTCTTACTTGTTTCTCCATTTGCACAAGTCATTTCAGAAGGAATTTATGACAGTGACATCTTTTAGTAAATAACAGTAAGTTATAGTCTACTGTGTACAATAACTGTAGATGCTCAGCTACTTAAAATTACCTTTATCACTTAAAATACATTTTCTTTTATCTCCTAATTAGCATGAAAATACAGAGGAGGTTATTTCTTCAATTAAATGTGCAAGATTAATCACTAGGCAATTTGTTTCACATTATAAAATAATTAAATGTAAAAAATGGAGTATTTACTTATTTACCCCTACATACCTGTGAAAAAAGTGTTGGAAAAGTGCAAAAATATAATGCTATTTGCATATATTTTTATTGAGCCAACACTAAGGCTTGCACCTAACTGGAATCTATTAATTAATACCAGAACTACCTAAGCCATTCATTCTTACTATAGTTTCCCATGCTATTTTAGAAAATGAGAAATTTTTCCATATTCAGAGTAGAGCCTGGGGGTGGGGCAGGGTTGGCAGCAATGGGTCTAGCTCTTCAGTGTTCTGGGAACAGAGATAAGTTGGGGTTTGTTTTGTTTTGTTTTTTAACTAACAGGATTTTCCAAAGTACCATCAAAGTGAAGCAAGTGAAGAGAGAGGTATGTGTTACTTTTCTGCTTTGCCCTTGCTTTTATTTTCGCTGCTCTGCACTCCTGATTGCAACACCACCAGATCAGAATGAACAATTAACTGTCTAATTATTCCAGTCACACCAGCCCACAATGAAATCTTTATTCCGTGTTTACAGCAATCTTTGGCAGAGGCTGTCTTGCTGTTTCTAAACTAAGAAGAACTGCCCTTTGGCTCCTCTCAGCATCAGCTGCCTTGGTTTCAGCCTTGGATGCCAATAATCAGACTGCTTTTTCTTCCAAAGTAGACATTTTTTTTTTAGGGTGAAAAGACCTATTCTCATCACCCCCCATATATTCTGGCTGATTTATGTTCTAGCCACTGCAGCTCTTCCTTCCGTATCTCTTTACATTTTTCCTCTGTCCATAGAACACCACCAGGCAAACCCCTATTCTAAATCTAAAACTGGAAAAAATGCTTAACCAAACAGTGCTCACTACTATGAAGGAAAGAAAAATACAACTACTGGTTTATGGGGAGAGGGAAGTCAAGGAAATCCCTCTTGCTTTTCTAAACTGCTAATTTTCTAGCTCAAATGGCATTCAATGACTTCTCCACCAGGGGAAAACGTATTCACTTTTCAGTGGCTCTCTTGATTACTTCCAACTATTTACTTAAATTCGCCAATAGCTGCATGTCTTTGGGAAGCTTCAGAGGTTGAGGAATATTTACAGATATATAAGGGGCTGAAAGAGTACCTCTGAATCTCTTTGAAATGGCAAGGGCGAGCTATTGCAGTGTACAGGCAGGGCCGGAGAAGTTAACACCAACCCACAGATAAGATGCAGGCAATGCCTTTACCAAAAGGAAGAGGGAAAAACACCTGGGTTGGCCCTTTTTGAACCATCTGATGGAGTCCCCTCCCTGGACCTGAGAGCAGATGGTGGCCAATGCTGGATCTCATTGCTCAACCGTCCTTCCCAGAAGAACATTTTCCTATTTTGCAGGGATGATGGCATCTTTGTTCCCATACTGGTCTCCAAACCCTCTGTGACGGTTCCCCTAACAACCGCTGTTCAGCTCTCAGCTCCCAGCGCTTACCACATTTGCACTGCTGATCCTGTGAGAAGTGGGTCATAAAATTTTACAGGGGAGAAAGGTAGAAGGGGGTGGTTCAGTAGTATAAACACTGATTAAATTCCTGGGCAACTCGCCCTAAATGAAAGATAATTTTTTCTACAAGTATGTACAAGCATGTCAAGAATGCTAAGTCATTTTTATGTGTGTACTTCTCCGTTTTAATTTCACACTGCCACATGGCACACATGCTAAAAATGTATCAATCTCCTTAACCTGCAGTGTAGCAAACTTTTCACAAAACTTTAAAAATGCATATTTTATGGACTGTCCTTTCCCAGGATGCTCAAAGCATTTTGGGGATACAAAATGACAACTATCCTATTAGGAAGGGATGGCTATGGGTACACTAGCAAACAGGGAAAATCCGCACTGGGAAGGAAAGGTTATACCAAAGTCAGTGGCAACAGCCTACCCAGACTCTGAGATCTTGGTTCCAATTCATACTACTTTCTGCTTGCTCTTCATTTGTCTCTCTGACAGGAAGGGATGTGGCCAGCAAGGAGGTTTGACCTCATCTCCCATACTGGTTTAACTTGGACACTATTCTCCCACACTCCTGCCCTATTTTCTGAGTCATCAGCTGGCCAAGCCTGTTCCATGGAGGAGTTCTAACCAGGGGCCACGCCAAGAGGAGGCAGCCGCAGGTGCCCTTGTGGCTGCCTCCAGTGTTGGGAACTGAAGCCTGCCCCTGCCAAGTAGTAACATGCCCAGTGAGACTGTGAGGGTCACACTAAGAGAAAAATTAATTTCCAGACAGTATAATACACAAGAGGAAAAAGCTGGGTCAAGCATGGGGTTCCAGACTGGCAGTGCCTTCAGGGTTCCACTGCCAGATGATGCAGAGAAAGGTAATCAGTTGGCATTAATATTCATTTGTGGCCTTGGTGCAAGCACATTTCACAGTTGTGACTTTTTCTTGTTTTCACTGTTCTTAGGTAGATCCAGTTCCTTAGCTGGATCCCTGACACTGCCACATCTCTGTGGGGTAATTTTCTTTGGTGGGGAAGATACATCAGGAACCAGAGGGTGTCAGGGGACATTTTATTTGGGGAGGGGCAGGCTCAGTTTCCAGGCGAACTATAACAGTCAGAAGACAAAATCCTTCCTGGCATTTCTGCCAATAACAACATCAATAGCGTTAATACTGGTGATAATAATGGCAACAATAATGAAACAGCAAGCTGTGAATCTTTCAGGCGACCAAGCAATCCCCCATTGATCTGCTTCCAGTGCTCTTACTCCCTGCCTGGTCTCCGCAGGAAAAGAAAGGCTCTGGCGCTGCCTCGGGGCTGCCCTCCAGGTTTCAGCCCCCAGCCCGCCCCGAGGTGGATAGCCAGGCAGAGGTCCGGTTTCAGCCTAAGTCCAGCTCACAGTCTCTCCTGTTGCTAAGGGCCAGGTGGGTTTCCGCTGTAGCATTTCCTTTACAAATCTGCAACTTTCACCTCTCACTGCCCCCTCACCTCAGTACTTCCGCCCTACCCAGTGCAACTACAATGTGCAAAGCCCAAACAACCCACACGCAATCCAGCAATTCAGAGCTTTCCCTGGGAGTGTCAAGGCCCGGGGACAGGAAATCCGGGGAGTTAGCTATGTCCGGCAGGTGGTCGGGACACAAGTCATCACCACATTCTTCTCTCTCTCGGCTGAGCTCGGGTGGGGGTGCTGCTCTAAGCACGACTGCAACCGGACTCACAGGCGCCTGGCGCCTCCCCGGAGCCTGGATCTCTAGTCCCCCTTCCAGGGTGGGCATCCCTAAGCGAGGGACGAGGGACGCAGCTGGCCCTCTTCCATGGGCAGCTGGAGGGAGGCGCCGCCCTTGGGGCAAGCGAGAGCGAAGCCCAGCCTAGCGCCCCAGCGAGTCTCCCTACCCCCGCGTGCCCAGCTCCGGCTGCCAGTGCCCGCATCCTCCTTTACCCCGCTGCGCCCCAGCTTTCTTCTCCCAGAGAGCAGTTCCTCAGTCCAGACATCCCTTCACGTCCCCTTCCTCCCAAAGTCCGAGGAAGTCCGATTCCCACCTGCCCGCAGACTCGCTGCGGAGGCGAGTATTTGCAGGGAGAGCGCGTCAGGGAGCAGGACCCCGCGCAGAGCCTGGGATCGACTTCCCCCCGAGAGACTGGGCTCCAGCGCCCGGAGCCTGGGGACAGACGCAGGGGCCTGACCCGAGCTCTCCACTTTACCTGGCACGGCCGGCGACTCTCCGAGGACGTTTGGTCCAGGCTCCTCCAGGGCGGGAGTCCAGCTCACATTGCTGCCAACCCCACAGAGCGACCGGTGTCCTGCTGGGTCCCTTTGCCCCCCGCTCACGGCTCTGCCCCCGTCCCCCCACCCCCACCCCCCTGTCCCCTCCGTCAGAAGTGTCACCGCTTTTCTGCCTCCGGATCTTTTGCAAAGTCTCCGCGTGGTCACCAGGAGTTGGGCGGCAATGCCGGGAGCGCTTACTCCGCGGATGCCCTGCCCCTGCCTTCCCTCGGCCCCCTGCACTGGACCCCGCCAGGGAGAAGACCTCTTATTTGTGGTCACCGTCCCCTGAGCGTGGTGCGCAATCCGCTTCCACTCCCTCGCGCCTTCACTAGCCGGAGTGGCTGCCGCCTGCCTGTGCCGCGGGTCCTCATTTCCCTTCTCATGAATATTCTGACAGAGGCTAATGCCGGTGAAAATTGAATTAGCCAATTGGTGCCAGGAATGTGGGCTTCGCTCCTTCCTTCTGAGGAGCTGTCAGAACACCACCAGAGGAAAGCAATTAGCCTCCGATTGGCACCCTGTGGTTTAGACCAGTGAGGGGCAAAATGGGTTAATTCTTTAAATGCAGTTTAGATGCCTATTTAAACTCTTCTATTGGCTGAGAGAGTGAGGAAATGTTAAGAGGAAGAGGAAAGGGGGTAGGCAGATTTGGGGGGGGGGGGCGGGAATGGCATATCTACATCCAAACCCCATTGAAATGGAAGTTGAAGTGACTTATTCTGCATAGATTCTAGATTCAGGAAGAGGCAGTTAACAGAAAAAGATAGGCAAACAGGATCAGAAAAGAGGTGAATAGCATCCTAGGTTTAACCTTGACCTTGAGGGTGCAGAGGATGCTAATTTCCAAGAGGAGGAGTGAGGAGAGATCACAGAGGGAGAAGAGAACCTCAATCATTGATCTACCAGTGAGGAGGGGGTCAATGGGGGAACATCTGTCATACTTTCAACAATAAAGATAAATTTTAAAAAAGGATTTAGCCACATGCTCATATTTCCTTCCATTATCATCATAACAAAACCATAGAGTTTTAAGCCTTTGGATGAAGTAGGATTGGAGCAGAGGTACTTGAAAGGGCAGAAGTTTCAGAGGAGGAAGCTGAGACTGCCTTGGTGAAGAGCACTTCCCAGTTTACACAATAACTATGACAGAGCCATTCTAGGAGGCGATTCCAACTATAGACCAATCTTCAATATTCTAGGGTCAAATAGGCAAGGTAAACAGGAGGGACAATCTCTCTCTTGTCTCCTGCCCTACAATGTCAACTTCTTCAGTTACTGATTACATCTTGGCTTTAGCCAGTTGGTAGAGAGGAACTCTGCCCAGTTCTGCATCCACTTCTCCCTTTATAATCTTTACATGTGGTACTTTTAGGATTTCCTCTCCTATCAGTGATTTTCTAAATACAGAAAGTTATTTTGATTGAATAGCTTAATTACTAAACGATCTACTTGTGCTTGTGGTCAAATGATCTATGTAGATAAACAACTGATAAAATGATGTGTATAAATAATTGATACAATCCCCAAGTGTGTGCCAATAGAAATAAACATCCTGCTTAAGGCAATTCTGCCATATTTTAATATGTATCAGAAAGATCTAGAATTGGAACTCACAGTTATAACAGTAATCTATATATATAAAACCCTAATATGCAAATAGACCGAACAGTGGAACAACTGAACAACCGGTCACTATGACGTGCATTGACCACCAGGGGGTGCACGCAGAACATGGCGAGCATTGGCAGCAGGTGGCAGAGCGCGGAACATGGTGGGCGTCAGCTGTAGCGGGATAGTGGAGTAGGTGAGCAGGGGCTTCAGACCAAGGTGGGGCGCCAGTTGCTGTCATCGGGGTGAGCCTCTGGTGGTTACTGAAAACTTTTTGCTCCTGCCTGGCACTCACCCCTGCTGCCGGTGCCAGAGCCACAGCTCACATCCGTTGCTAGTGCCTGGCGCTGGTCCCAATTGCTTGGTGCCGTCAGCAGGTATGAGCG
This sequence comes from Myotis myotis, assembly GCF_014108235.1. Classification (NCBI taxonomy): domain Eukaryota; kingdom Metazoa; phylum Chordata; class Mammalia; order Chiroptera; family Vespertilionidae; genus Myotis; species Myotis myotis. The sequence goes on from NW_023416401.1 coordinate 50,986,386, forward strand.
GCAGCTGCTGGCCCCAATCACCCCTGGGGGCCTCTCCAACTCCCCTGCTTCTGAGGGGCAATCAGGGCAGTAGCTGCTACTCACACCTGCTGATGGCGCCGGCCCCGCTCACAATAGATGTTGGCGCCAGCCCCAATTGCTCCATGCCATCAGCGCATAGGAGCAGCAGTAGGGGCAGCGAGGCTGCCAGCAGACCTAGGACCAGGGGGCCGCAGTGGGAGGAGCAGGATGGGGGCACAGAAGATGGGCCAAGACCCACCCCTGTGCCCATCGCAGCCTTGTGGTCCACAGTTCCTTTCAAGGTGCATGAATTCGTGCACTGGGCCCCTAGTTATTCATATTAGAGCAGTTTATTGAGAACTTTTATGTGACAGACATGCATTTCATGAGTCATCTCATTCAATCTTTCCAACTACTACTATATTTAAATATATTATTTCCCCATGTTAGTAGATGAGGAAGGCGAGACTCAGAAATGTAAGTAGTGTGTCCAGGTCACCTATCTCATAAGCAGTGGAGATGAACTTTGACCTAAACTAGCCTAATCAATATGCCACAGCCTTCAGGTACCAGCAGCTTAACTGCCTCCTTATCTAAAAAGAGAACCAGATCCTTGGTGTTTTGTTGAAGTGATTTGTCCTTGATGATTAATTTATTGCAATTTAGAGGGGAAAAAAGTTGTGTTTTTGAGGAATGGTGTGATTAATTTTATGTGTCAACTTGACTGAGTCACAGGGTGCCTGCATGTTTGGTCAAACATTACTCTGGGTGTTTCTGTGAAGGTGTTTTTTAATGAGATTAACATTTAAATTGGTAGACTAAGTAAAGCAGGTTGCCTTCTCAATGTGGTGGGCCTCATCCAATCAGTTGAAAACCTGAATAGAACAAAAAGGCCAACCCTTCCCTTAGTAAGAGAGATTTCTCCTTCCCGGTGTCTTGAAACTGGGACTTGTCACCTTCAATAACTGCACAAGCCAGTTCCTTATTATCTATCTCCTATTCTGTTTCTCTGGAGAACCGTAATGCAGATGGATACATTCAGTAAATCCTACTATTTGTGAATTTCCCATGAGAGTATGAATATTTTCATCTTCCAACATATTGTCTGGTATTAAATATATAGTAAATATACATTTTTACTTAACATTTTCAGACTTTTAATCCTACTATTAATAAGGGAAGAATATAAATATATATATATATATATATATATATATATATATATATATATATAAATTATGTAGAGGAGACATAATCAAATTTAATGAAATTTTACCTTTCAGGAGCTAAAAAGTGGACTAAAATAGACTGGCTTAAAGCAAAACTTATAGATGTTATATGAGTGGAGAAATTTTAGTATTACAATTTCAGGGGTAGAAGTGATCAGGTTAAATTTGGCAGTAGTTGAGTACCTACTAAATGCAAGACACATTTCTATCAGATATTTTCTATTAAAGTTCACAATTCAATCACTTAAAACAGTTGAGGATCTGCAGCATTTTACTCTCTGAAACTTTGGGTAGTTTAAAACCCTTTGTAAAAAAGAAAAGGATATACTGTTTTATCCTTGCATTAAATATTTAAGATGTTCCCTGTACGATTCCTCTCTTACAATGCTCTGTTGGATACTTCTTTTAAGGAGAGTATCCTCTTAGGATTTAGAAGCAACATTTCACAGAAAAGTCTTCAGACATTGGAATGTTTCTATATGTGAATATGTTAACATGATTTGAGGACCCATAAAATGTTGTCAGGACAAGTGCTTTCTGCAAGTCTCCAGTGTTATAGTGGGCAGTGTGGGGGGAGGACCACGGCACTGGGGAGGGGTGTGGGGCAATCTTGGACAAGCCAGTTACCTGTGGAGCGAGCCAGATTATCGCCTCTGTAAAGTACAAATAAAAATGCCATATTTCTTGGGTGCTTTTCTACTTACATATTGCTCTACTGCATGCTCTCTCATTCCATCCTCCTGGTAACCCTGTGGGTTTAGCATTATTATCCATATTTAATTGATGAGGCAAGTCAGGCTCACAGAGATTTAGAAACACACATATAGCTTCTCCTAGGAACAGGCAAAACAGGAACTATAATTCAATGAAAAAGTCACCTTCTCATGAAAGACATGTTTGATATCTCCCTCTATCTGCACCTCCACACATACATTTCTTTTCCCAGTAGAAATACAATACCCTCCTTTGTGTCCCCCTGGGATTTCTAAAATGCATAAATAATAATTGGAATACAATGTGTTGTCTCTACTACTAAACAAAAGCAGCCTAAAGTTAGGAACCTTGTCTTAATAATTTTGTATCCCCAAATTTAGGTTAGCGGAGGTGCTCAGAAAACCCACTAACACCAATTCTGCACAGTTCCAAAAATATGTCTTATTGACTTTATTGGGCTATTAGGATTAAATGAAATAGTTGGCAGGCACTTTGGAAACTTAAAAACACCATGTAATGATATAATTATTTTTACTGTTCAAAAGTAGATTTAGAAATAAATATAATAATTTTAGCTTTGACTTCTGACTGATAAATTCTGTTGATAAGAAAGCAGTTTGATACTTTTTGTCAGCTACTGTTATTTAGGGCATGTATGGATAACACTTGCTCAGATAATAATTGTCTGATTAATAGTAATACTAAACTGGCCTATTAAGCAAGAAGGTATTAGTCTGAGAAAGGTGAATGAGTGTTTGTGCGTGCGCGCGCGTGCATGCATGCACATGCAGTTTAAGATTGTTTCATCTTTCTGCAGTTTAAGATTGTTTTTTGTGAATGAGCAGCGGCAGTTGCTAGTATAGCTGTGTTTCTCTAAGAAAGGGATCTGCTTTTCTCCTATGGAATGATCTTTATTAAGAGCTCCCGAGGTCACAGAGTGAATGGCCAAGCTGGGGCTCCTGACCCTTGTTCAAAGCTATTTTTGTTACCTCACACTGACCATGATTGGCAGCCACTGCCCATACGGTGTGGTTTATGGTTTTACAACTGAGAGGAGCAATAAGCAGCTAAATACCTCCTTATAATTAGTCTCCTGAGTCAGCTAATACCCTTGTAATGCAATTTCGTGATCTAGATTATTTAGTATTATCCATTCAAGATATTTTTGGATTTGTAATGATCATTATTTAGCAGAACTGATGACAAAGACACACTAAAAATATTTTGTAGCTTCATAACATGTCTTTACCATGAATATTCATCATAGAACAGTTGTTTTGGTTAAAAATATACACACACACACATTCACAAAATTGGGAATTCCTGTTATCAGTAGGTTCTTTATTTTCTATAGCATTGATATACAAGTCAGAGGAGGCCTCTACACCGATTTTACTAAAGCCATTTCAGTTCTGTTACTTTACTTTTGTTTTGGTGTAACATATGCATTCATTATATCCCTTGACTGTGGGTTAATCAGTGACTTTCAGACATTTTCAGAAGAATTTGGTTCCCTCACTGTTGATGCCTGTCGGTTTTACTGGGTTTGTGAATAGAGTACAGACAGATGCCACCATCCGCTCCAAGGAGAAGTAGCCGCAGAAGCATTCAGTGCTTGAGATAACATTCAGGAAGTTGACACTACTGATCTAGTCAGTAGAATCTGACAAACTTAAACACAGTGTCCTTGCTATGGGCAAGATGCTATGCTGGTTACGGTAGAGGTTTCAAAGAGAAAACTAGTGACTGCTCTCAAGAAGTTTATAATCTGGGAGACAAGCCTTCATATTGAGCAAAATAAAGGATCTAAGCAAAAATGGACAGTTTGTATTAAAGGATCAAAACTGGAGTGTTGTGGGAGCCCTGAGGAGAGAGATTGTTTTCTGTGGACAAGGGACAGGAGACTACTCCGTGGAAGGAGTGATGTTGGGTCTTGGTTCTGAAGAATGGGTAATATTTGGATACACAGGAAAGGGTAGGGCTACCATCCATGGTCAAAGGTAGAGACCTGGTAACGCACATCATGATTTTGAGCGACTCCTGTGATTGCCTTCAGCCCATGTGCACTTGGCATTAAATGGGGATAAAACTAGAAAGGGAGCTGAGCCCAGAGGGTCTTGGATACTAGTGGTGGAATGTAGATGGTATTCTGTAGGCAATGAAGAAGGGGTTGCTTTAGAGCCTGGGAGTGACACATTGCAGCTGTGTTGGAGTGTGGAATGTTTCAGAGGTGGGAGACTGACGCGGTGGGGACCAGCTGGGAGACCTGCAGGCCCTGAAATAAGATGTGATAACGGCCTGACCCAGCAATGAGGCAGCAGGACCTGAAAGAGAATAGAGACAGAAATGTATCAGTATGTGTGTCAGTATTACATTGAATTAATGTTTTTTGCTACTTGTCTTGCATGCTCCTGTCTCAACATCTCTCTATCTTTCTCTGTCTGTCTGTCTGTCTCTCTGTGTCTCTCTTTCTCCCAACACACATACACAAATACACATGAACGAATGCACACATGAAGGTACACACAAGCACATACAATACCCACACACACACAAGCACACAAATATGTACACATGCACATATACATACACACTTGCATGTACACACACACCTAGCACAGTGCAAGGCATTTTGTTGGCACTAGGTAATTGTTTGCTGTGTGGAATAAAAAAAACAGTTGATGTGGGGCAACAGAGAAAATGAGGAATTGCAAAATATTGATCCTGGCTAGTGTTGGATTTTGTTAGGCAAAGTCCAAAAATTCTCCTCTGTCCCTTACTAATTGGCTTTGGGGGAAAAGGATCATGTCTGGAGTCAAAGGTGACTTCTGATTATAGAAATGTCTGGGAAGATGAAAATATTTGTTGAATCTGATGGTGGGTGCAGCTGGAAAACCTGAAGGCTAGAATATATTTTCTCTCTGAGGTCTGAAAAAAATTTCTCGTGTAAACTTCAGGACATTTCATCAAGGTTTCCTTTTAGTCATTTAGAAGGTGTGGAGGCAGAATGATGTTTCCTCAAAGATGTCCACCTCAATTTCCAGAACCTGTGTCTATATGAGGTTATAAGCAAAGGGGAATTCAGCATACTGATAAGCTGACATTCTAATTGGGGGATTGCCTTGGATTATTGGGGTATACCTAATATAGTCACAAGGCTCCTTAAAAGAGGAAAAGGGAGACAGAAGAGGAAGTGTTGGAGTGATGAGATGTGCGAGTTCTATTGCCATTGCTGACTTTGAAGATGGCGGAGGGGGCCACAAGCCAAGGAATGAGAGTAGCCTTTAGAAGTGGGAAACGGCAAAGAGACGTTCTCCCTGAAAGCCTCCAGAGGGGAACACAGCCCTGCTGATACCTTGACTTTATCCTGTGAGACTCATGTCAGACCTCTGACCTCCAGAATTATAAGATAATTTTAAGTCACTAAATTTGGGGCAGTTTTATAGAGAATGAATACAGCAATAGAGAATGAATACAGAAGGACAACCAGCATGCTTACTATTTTGCAGGTATTATTATATACTAGGGGCCCAGTGCATGAATTCGTGCACCTTGAAAGGAACTGTGGGCCGCAAGGCTGCGGTGGGCACAGGGGCAGGTCTCAGCCTATCCTCCACACCCCTGCCTGGCCCCTCCTCCACAGGCCCGGTCCATCTGCTGGCAGCCCCGCTCCGGTCTCTGCTGCTCCCACGTGCTGACAGCGCTGGGCCTGCTTGCACCTGCTTATGGTGTTGGCATCGCTTGCACCCACTGACGGGCATGGAGTGATTGGGGCCGGCACCAGCAGTGGGTGTGAGCGGGGCTGGTGCTGTCAGCGAGTGTGAGCAGTGGCTGCTGTCTGATCATCCCTCAGGAGCAGGGGGAGGTGGAAAAGCCTTCAGGGGCAATCAGGCTGGCAGCTGCCGCTTGCACCTGCTGACTGCGCTGAGCAGTCGGGACTGGCTCCGGGCTTCGGCAGCGGGTGTGAGCGGCAGCTGTTGCGCTGGCTGCAGGTGCCGCGGGTGTGAGCGGCAGCTGTGTCGCTGGCTGCAGGTGCATGCAGGGTCAGCACTGGCAGCGGGTGCGAGTGGGGCCATTGCCAGTAGCGGGCGCGAGAGGCGGCTGCCGGCTCCAGTTGCCCCTCAGGAGCATCGGGGAGGGGCGGGTGGAAAAGCCCTGAGGGGCCAGCAGCCACTGACAGCACTAAGTGATCGGGCCAGCGCCGGGCACCAGCAGCGGGTGCAAGTGCTGGGCAGGACCACAGCGTATGGAAGCAAAGAATTTTCAGTAACCACCAGAGGCTCACTCTGATGACAGCAACTGGCACCCCACCTTGGTCTGGTGCCCCCGCTCACCTGCTCCACCACCCAGCCATGGCTGATGCCCGCCATGTTCCACACGCGTCTCGTGGTGGTCAGTGCACGTTATAGCAACTGGTTCGGTTGTTCAGTTGTTCTGCCATTTGGTCTATTTGAATATTAGCCTTTTATTATATAGGATTAGGGTACAGAAGGCCCCAAACTAAACTAGCTATGGTTGTGTAATGTCCTAGATTCAATTATAGAAGTATGTTTTGTTATAAAATTCCCAATCTTGGTCTGAATATAGTATACACAACAGCTTTAGTGGTGTGAAGGTGGAGTGTTTGTTCTTTATGTCATACTGGGTGCAGTGAGGAGGCTGATGATTTTAAATTAAGCTCCCTATGTGACCCCTCAGACAGTACTCTTAAATTGGACACTAGCATCTCAAGAGTTGTGAAAACAGTACGGATACACAAAATTCACAATGTGTGTTTATAACCTTGTTTGAGTCACCCAGTTTGTGCTTTACTGAAACAAAACAATCATTTTTCAATTTTCATTTTTATAGTTCTCTTTCAAGTGGAATATCTTTTGGAAGAATATATTTAAATCATTTCTTTCATTGTTATTTGTATCACAGGTGTCATGTGAGATAATTTAATAATTCAAATAATATAGTAATAATATTAAATGTAGCTTTATATAAAAACATAAGTTGTCAGTAACTGAGTAGGAATTTCTGTGTTTTAGCAACATACAGCTTTGGCTTGTTATTTCACTTTGATGCTTTATCAAAGAATACAGTAAATGGCAGGAAAGATGTTTGAAGTATATTCACTGTTAAATTCCCATGTAGGCTCAGTATGACACATATGCATAATGATCACTCCTTATTCCTAACAGAGTTTTTATAAGGTGGGCAAGGTACGTGTTATTTAAAAATACACTAATTCCTAAAATTAGCATGGGCTATAAGTTAATTTTTTAAACACGAGCCTCTAGTAAGTTCTCACATACAGATAGAATTTCTGTGATGTTTGATATTCAGCTACACCAAATGTTAAGAGAACATAGAGCAGCCTAAAAATAAAGTATAAATAGGATGACTAATTGCATGTGGAGAGATTTTGCAGATGAAGGAAACTCAATTTGCAAGTCCCTTTGTAAGTAAAAACTATTTGTTATTCTTGGCATTGTTCTGAAATATTATGGCAACAAATAATTGCAAAAAAAAAAGTTCTAAATATGCTTATTGATTACCTATTAAAAGCAGACTTGTAAGTGATTTAAATGATAAGATTCATGCTGTATAACACTGGAAAATTAATAGCCACTAATTACATATTTTTTCTCTCATTGGAATGCATAAGAAAAAATGCAGGCAGTAGAGACTAGTGACTAAGCAGGCTGCTCTTGGAGTCTCACTGAGTTTGAGTCTTGGCTCAGCTACTTGCCAGTGACGTTGAGCAAGTTATTTAATCTTGTTGTACCTGCATTTTCTGATTTGTAAAGTGGGTACAAATAGTAGGGTTCTTAGGAGGATTAAATTAGATAATACATGACAACTGTTTAACACCATCTGACACATAGTAAGCCTATATTAAAGATTAGCCACTATTACTAATATAAGGGTTATGAATACCCCTGTGTTTCTATGCTTTTTAATATAATCTTTATCAATAAAGGAGAAGGAAATATTTTTATCAATATCATTTGTACCATTGTTAAAATAACAAATCACAGAATTTTTGAATAGAAGGGATCTTAAAGATGGTTAAATCCAGCCCTCTCATTTTATTATTGAGAAAACTGAGGTATAGAGCCAAAGGAATTTGCCCAAAGTCACACCAGTTTTCTTCTCCATGTGTATATAGGGTGTTTCCCTTATTCATGTGGTTTCGTGAACCTAATTAAATTTATAGAACTAATAAGTCTGATTCTCGCCCTTGGAAGGGGTGGCAAGCTTTGTCAGTGTGAGATACAGGGACAGAAGAATGGAAACGGAAATGTTTTCCAGGGGAGGGTGGTGGGCACTGAGTCATCCCGTTGAGAATATGTGGAAAGGACCTCGTTTTTGTTCTAGAAAAAGTGGTGGGGTTGTGAATTTATCTGTGTTTCTAATCATCTAAAGTAATTTAGGCAAGTTCTTCATTTCTTTTGCTTTTGTTTTCTCATCTTAATCTGCCATCTGATCAGACCACCTCCCAGGGTGGCCAGGAGCTCAAAACAGATTTAGCTGTGAGAGATGGACCAGCAAGAGGTTGCATATGTTACTTCTGTTACAACAATGGCCTAAGAAGTAGGCAGAGGCAGTCAGAGCTAAGGATGGGTCAGATTCTTCAAACCTCTTGGGGTTAATAATCTCCATGAACACTCGGTTGTGGAACAGAGGACATCGCATATGACTTTTTAGCCTGTTTAGAGTCCATTGGAGTGGGACCTTGGAAGAGGTTTGAGGAAGGGAATGATTACAATTCTAATTGCTGCTTTGTCTCTCTTGCCTTTCATATAGTTTACAGGTAGGAAGGAATGGAATATGTACTAGTAGAAAGGTAAAGGACATCTAGAGAGTTTGTGAAAGAGGACAGAGCACAATAATATGCTATCAAAAGCACAATTGTTACGAGGATTCTTTTTTTTTAATTTTGTTTTATTGCTTAAAGTATTACAAAGAGTAGTACACATGTCTCCTTCCCCCCCCCCCTTGACATTCCCCCGGCCTCCCCTACCCCCCAGTGTCTTGTGTCCATTGGTTATGCTTATATGCATGCGTACAAGTCCTTCGGTTGATCTCTTACCCTCCCCCGTCCAACCCTCTCCGGCCTTCCCGCTGTAGTTTGAGAGTCTGTTCAATGCTGCTCTGCCTGTATATCTATTTTTGTTCATCAGTTTATAATGGTCTTTAGTAGCTATAAGTGAGTGAGATCATGTGGTATTTTTCTTTCATTGACTGGCTTATTTCACTTAGCATAATGCTCTCCAGTTCCATCCATGTTGTGGCAAATGGTAAGAATTCTTTCTTTTTTACAGCAGCATAGTATTCCATCGTGTAGATGTACCACAGTTTTCTAATCCATTCATCTGCTGATGGGCACTTAGGCTTCTTTTTATAAGAGACAGGGACAGTTGTCCAACAGGAGATTATACACTTGGCACCCTGACTATCAGTTCATTAGGATTTACCCAAGAGAAATATTTTTTACTAAAACAGAGTCTTCCTAGTAGAAAGTTTGATGTGAGCTTTAGATCAATAGAGAAAATTGATTTATTTTGGTGATTTATAGAAATAAAAGGTACAGGAGTCCTAGAAGAAATTTGTTGAGATTTTACTTAGCGTGTTTAAGACTAAAATTCTCACCATTGCTTCCCAAAATAAAACAGTGGGATTGAACAATTGGGGTTTCTTTTAGGATGGTGATATTTTGGAAAAGAAAAAGACATATTTGGGGATGGAGACGGAGTAAAACCACATTTCAGGAATTTTTCCCCTACGGAACAAAGAACTGCAGTTTATATATGATAGAGCTGATGATGTTGACGATGACAAAAACCATAATAACTAGCATTTATTGCTTGTTTACTATGAGGCAGGGACTGTACCTAGCATTCGCATACATTATATCATTTAAATTGCATCACCACAATTTAAGGTGGCTACTATTATTACCTCACAGATAAGGACAGCGAGGCTTAGTGAGGGTAACTAATTTTAGCTGAGCCCAAAGACAAACGGCTTTTAGGTGCAGTTTAAGAAATTATTCCAGTAAATAGGCTGTTAGTGGAAGTCTTTCAGGTGTGGAGTGCAAGGGCACAGCAATGATGTCTTTATGTAGATAGCGTGGTGTCTTTGTGAGGGAGAAGGGCATACTGTGCAGTGTCTGGAGGGAGCAGTAAAGGACAGAGCTGGTGCCATCTGCCCTTACCACTGCACGGGTGCCATCTAGAGGCAGAAAGTGAGATAATATGAGGGGCCACAGAAAATATGAGAAGGGAAAATATAGGGTTGATGGGAAGAGAAGAGAGTAGTGAAAGGCAGCAAACACCTTAGGGACAAGACAGAAGAGCTGTCAATAGCAGTGCATGAAGCAGCTCCCGCTGAACAAAAGAGATGAGAATTGATTGTCCCAGAAAGGACAGGTCCACAGTGGGAGGAAGGGGAGGAGGGCCCGCCAGCTGGAATAAAGGACAAGAGCTATAGGAGAAGAGGGAAGAAGACTTGGGATCTAAGAAAAGTCTGTAAGGCAAGTAATTGTGGAAGGTAGGAAGTGAGTGAGGCCAGGTCCTGGAGGCAGCTTCATCAGGGAACACCAGGCAAAGGTGTGGAAGAAGGGCAGGGTTCAATACGGGCATTCTTGAACAGCAAGAAATTAGATTGCGGTTTTATAACACTTGTCAATAGGGCTACATTTATGATTCAGATGGGCTGGTTAGATTGGGGGTTAGGGTTAGGTGAGTGATTGTTCTAAAGGCACATGATGTGAAATCTGGGGTGGAATTCACATGATAATGAACTTCAATTAAGGAGGAAAAAGGTTAGGTTTGTACATGTATTAAATTAGGAACTGTATCTCAGGGGAAAAAGTGATAGAATTGAAAATAAAGAGTGACCAATGGTGGTGAAGGGTTAGTCAATGTGGTCAAATAGATTGAAGAAAGTATCTCTCTCTTTTCTTTCTTTTTCTCTCTGCACATACATCCTCCAACCCCTAATAATGGTAGTTGATATGGACTGAGTGTCTGCAGTGCTCTAGGAACTGTCAAAAGAGAGGCGCTTGCACTGACGCATGAATTCTTCCCAGCCACCCTACAGGGGCTCTTGTTAGCATCCTTCCTAAGAAGGGCACTAAAGCTGCACAGGGAGTAAGAGGTAAGCAGGCATTTGGACCCAAGTATCTGGTTTCGGAGCCTGTGCTCTTTCCCACCACATTGCCCTGCTTCTCAGCACACCACTGTGCACTATTTACAGGCCATAATATATTACCAAAATGATGAATGGGTTCTCAAAATTGACAGATGAATGTATAACACAAAATATAAAGTGTGAGAAGTGAGCAGGGTTCCTTTTGGTCCTAGCTATCTTATTTGTGGCTGCATTTGCAGGTGATTGTATTAGTTATCAATAGCTACACAACAAAGTATTCCACATTTAGTGGCCTAAACCAGCAAATATTTATTATTTCAGCTTTTGTGTATCAGGAAGCCAGAAATGGCTCAGCCGGGAGGTTTTGCTGAGGTGACAGTTAAACTGTTGGGAGCGCTGCTGTCATCCCAAGGCTCCGCTGGGGGGTTGGGGAGGTGTTTATTTCCAAGCTCACTCCACTGGCTGCTGGCCGGTCTCCCTATGTTACCACAGCGGCTTCTTCCACAGCTGCCTGGATTCTCTTTCTCCAAGACTGCCTCATGACATGGCAGCTCTGCTTCTACCAGAGCCAGTATTTCAAGAGACGCCAAGAGAGAGTGCCGCAGGTGGAAGTGGCAATCTTTTTATAACCCAACCTCCCTCACTTCTATATTCTACTCATTAGAAGTAAGCTGCCAAATTGAGTCCACACTCCAGGGACAGAATTACACAGGGTGTGAATATCAGCACATGGGGTCATTGGGAAACATCTTGGCTACCACCATGCTCATGCCTTCTTTCTTCGTAATTACTCCTCTTTCTGTTTCTTAAACTTCACGTTCCTCTTTTTCTGCCTACATTGATGGTGGCCTTTTAGGCTCTTTTATTAACACCTCCCTTTTCTCTGTCCTTCTATGTCGTTCTTTTCTTTACATTTTGTATTCTCCCTGGTCAATATCCTACATGCCCATGGCTTCAAACGTATACTGACTCCTAAGTTATATATCTCTGGCTCTAACCTCAGTTTTGAGCCCCCACCTGATTCACTGCCTGCTGGACACTTTAGCCTGTTCCATAGCCCATCTGGCTAAAGAAACCAAATTCATCATCCACATCCCCTAGCCCCACCCCCACTTTTCTCTATTTGAGTTGTCCACCATGTTGTGCAAGTCAGAATTCCAAAAGACTCCTGAAATGTTTTCCTCTCAGTCACTCTCAGTGCCTGACCAGTCACTATGGTCTGTTCATTCTAATTCCTAATCGTTTCTTGAAGCTATAACCTTTCTTCTATCCTTACAACTTCCTGTCCAATTAAGATCCTCACCATCTCTTTGCTAGGTTATTAAAACATTAAAGGAGTTCCTACCTACAGTTCATCTCTCCTCAAACCAGTTTTCTCCAAAAGGCAAATCTGATTGAGTTTCTCTTCCATATGAAACTGTGTCCTTGCTTTCTAACACATATATGGAATGAGATCTGGAAGAGATCCTGCTATAGCAGGAAAAGTATGAGTTATGTAATCAGAATCAGCTTGGTTCAGTCCTGACTCCACCATTTATTAATTGATTGGATAAACTTAAAAAATAATCTTTGAGCCTCAGTTTCTTCATCCATAAAATGGAAATAATGCCCTCGTCACAAAATTCTTAGAATGAAATGAGGTGACAAAAACTGCTGAGTTTTCCACAAATGTAGGCTGTTGTTGTTAAGAGACTGGCTACATAATTGGCTTTATCTTTGTAAAGGCAATTAACACATGTACTTTTCTAAATACATAATTTTTTCTACTCTTCTCTGACTTTGAACATGATTTTTTTTCCTGCTTGGAATGCCCTCTCCTGTCCACTTTCCCACTTGCTACCTGGCTTGCTGATTGGCACACTTCTCCTTCATCACTTTGCTTCCTCTTCTATTGGGACCTCTGATCACTTCGTACCAATGGAGACCTCTCACATGCCTCATTGGCTGCAGTTGTTTCTCTACACACTTAACTCCACAGTAAATGCTGAAACTGTGAGTGTGGACAGTGGGTCTCTTCATCATTGGTATATCCCAAATGCCTGGTACAGTACCTATTAGACAGAGATAGTAAATAAATTAAAAAAACCAAAAAACATTTCCTAACATCTGAATGAATACTGCTTTTTCTTTTAATTTTTAGTTAATAGCCAAATTAATTTGTAGAATCTGTAAAATTTAGTTAAGATCTATGATGGAGAAATAAATTCACTTTAGAATATGTTGAAATAAAAAGATATAAGCCAAAAATTCAATTTTAAAATAACATGGAAAGGTGCAACAAGTCTTACTAAAGCAAGAGAGAGAAACCTTCTATCTCTCCCTATCTTCCTCAGAAAACCAAGTATGGCATCTTCTATGAGGACTTGTTTTCTAATCATAACAGTTATGTCGACCTTTTCAGAGGTTTCTCAATAATTCCATGTAACACCAGTGCATGAAGGCTTTCTTGGACAACAAGCTGCCAGGCACAATAGCAAGGGTTGGAGACAAAAAATCAGAAATTAAGTTCTAAGCATTGGCAGAGGTGTAGGTGAAATTGATCTTCAAATTTTCTATAAGGTGCAGCCTTAATACCAAGGAATTCATATCAAAAATGAAGTTGTTGAACCAAGTATTGAGCAAATTGCAAGTACAAAGAGTTTGTAGCTAAGTCATCAAACCTCGAGAACATAAAGTTTGCTTGGCATGAGGAGACATCATCTGAATCTCAAAATAGAATAATGGAGAAAAAAGAACTTTAGAAGTGAGACTTTATTTATATGATTCAGATGCTGTATTATGTAAAAGGCATCCCAGCTACTCTGAAATTTTTCCATAGTCTCTTAGCTACCAATGCAAAATTTCTTATTATTCTTGTGTCCGGAACCAGTGCCTGGGACAAGCTATGGAAAAAGTACAGATTCCACTTACCCTGGGATGACCTCTGACAGTATGTCACATCGACTGATCTCACTCAGATAGTGGACAAGTTGGTGATTAAGTATGAGTGTTATGACCTTCTGTCCACCATGGACACATCTGATTGTTTTATTGATGGCAATGAAAATGGAGACCTACTTTGGAATTTTTTGACAGAAACCTGCAACATTAATACAACAGCACTACCTCATCTCAAAGCAGAAGTTATAAACAATCTGCAAGAGTTTGAATTCAGTGTAAAGAAGGAAGGAAAGCTCCTTTTATTTTTAAAAAATATATCTTTATTGATGTCAGAGAGGAAGGAAGAGGGAGAGAGAGGTAGAAACATTAATGATGAGAATCATTGATCGGCTGCCTCCTGCATGATTGGGGATCGAGCCCGCAACCTGGGCATGTGCCCTGTCTGGGAATCAAACCATGACCTCCTTAGGTCAACGCTCAACCACTGAACCACTGCAGTTGGGCAAGAAAGGTCCTTTTAATAATAGTCTTAGTTGAGGCACAAGTATCAATCATGAGAATGTATTCAAAAATTATATTTTAAACAATGTTGATTATTTCTGTATTAAAATTACAAATATATAAAATAAATAGAGCATTGTCTCTTATATGTAAAATCTAGGAAATTCCAAGACATTCTTGGACTGCCATGTACAATCCTATATGATATTGCTAGTCTTATCCCATCCCTTTTCCAGGTAAAGAGACCACATGCTGGCTAAATACCACCTAAGCTAGAAAATGAGGCAACTAAGTTTCACTGGCTTACTGACAATAAAGTCCTTTCCATTTGTTGATTGCACTGGAATTTCCTAGAACACCAGTGAAGTACATACTATGGATTCTTTAAATACTAGTAACGAACATGCTTATTGATACTTTGGTGGGGGAGAGTAAGAGAGAGAGTGCTTACAAGACAGGAGATGAGACTCAAGGCTTTCAAAGAAGAAATTTATCTGTATAGGAAAATAATAAAGGAATTAGAGCATGAATAAAATATCAAAAATATAGGAAGAATATATATATATATATATACATATACATATATATATATATATATATATATATATATATATATATATATGATAAGTTGATGGAGAAGGAAAAGAAGTCAAGCAATGGCAAATCCATCTGATTTCAAGAAGAAAAGGAGTGCTTGACAGGTGAGGAAACCAAAGTAGATTGAATGGTGCTTAAAGAAATAATGTGAATAATTAAGTGCTTTTAAGAACTGTTTCCACAGCAGGAAGAGCTACACTCTGAGATTAAAGGATGTGAAGAAAGACAGGAGAAAGACCAAAGAAGTAAACCAGTTAATGGCAAAGAAACCTTCAACCTCTGATGTTCCATGAGGCAAGAGTCAGCTGGCCTTTTCATCCCGACTCAGGCTTTTTATGATTCTCCTGGTCATCCCACTGTTTTCACTGGTTAAGCCCAGCTCACTTCCTGAAGTCAAGCCCAGATAGTCCTGGCAGACAGATATAATCATTAAGAGATAATAACCTAAAAGGGTTTGAGTGTGTAAAGGTGTGAGTGAGTGTGTGTGTGTATGTGTGTGTGTGTGTGTGTTAAAGAAGCCAGTTAGTTTCCTGCCTTTCAAAGAACATCATTGATAGTATCTTTTGAAATATTATTTACTTGCAGCTCAAAGTTAGCAGTATGATCAAGTTCTTAGGGATGGAAAACAATTCTAACTTAGAATGGATTCTTTCTACATTTTTGGTAAGCCTGGGTGAACAAATGTGCAAAGTTCATTATGGCACATGGGAGAGTAGGGAGATGACCAATAGAGAAAAGAGGAGAAGGCAGGTACTAAAACTTGATTTCATTGATGTTTTGAAAGCCAATTACAGAATTAGTAGGAGAATTCTGCCTACTGGAAGACTTGGCAATACCAAAGAGTGTTAAACAGGTTTCTAAGCACTTTTACAGATCCTTATGTAGCAGAAGACGGATGACTGATGTTGGTCTTAGGGAAAGAACAAGGAACAGTGCCAAAGGAGGGCTTCATAATGCCGTGACCCTTTTATACAGTTCCTCATGTTGTGGTGACCCCCAACCATAAAATTATTTTCGTTGCTACTTCATAACTGTAATTTTGCTACTGTTATGAATTGTAATGTAAATATCTGATATGCTATATGTGTTTTCTGATGGTCGCGACCCACAGGTTGAGAACCACTGATTTAGACTGAGAACAACCTTTGGGTCCAATAGAGTTTTTTCTTAAGATCATTGGAAGCTGTGCATACCAGCCAAGTTACTGTTATGTATGAAGAGTCTACACAAAAGTGAAAGGCATCCATTTTTACTCTCAGGGGTGGAGAGGAAATCATTGCAGGAATAAGAGACATGACATAGCCCTTGTCATATTGTGGATTTTAGAAATTTTTTTAGAGGGGAAAAAACCAGGGAGACATAGTTGCCTCCTTTAAGGCTGGTAGATTATAAAGGTGAAAAGAAATACCAGGTAGCCTAAATCCCGCATTCACATATGCAGACAGTGTCCCCCTGGTAATGAGAAAAAAAGTCAGTATTTGAAATGTAAGAATTATGCTGGGAAAATTGACTGTGTCATCTCCAAACAAAGGGAAAAATCCTAAAATATAAGAAAATGGAAAATATTGAAAATGCATTCAATGGGGACAAGGACAGTACAAGTTTGGGCAAGTGGTTTAGAGTGACAAAAGAAGCAAAATGAAATAGAAATGGAATTAAAAATATAGGAAAAGTACATATTGGGCATCTAGAAGCCATTATTAGGGAACACAGGTTACATTTTGTTTGTTGATAATTTTATGTTGAGTCCTATGGAAAATCTGGTCAAATTCAATTGACACATTTTGCTATAGGCTATAAGTAATGGTGAGTTGGGACTGGATTTTGTATGATTCTCTGTGAGGAGAGTGGGATGTGATAACTAGGGAGCAAGCTTCTTGTTTTACTTGCCTGATGGAAAGGAATGTCTGTAGGAGAACAAATGTTCTGGAAAGCAGGAAGAGACAGGTGACTAGACTAGAGGGATATGGTGAAGGAGATGATGGAATGGGGGGATAAAGGCTGAATTTCTTACAGGGAAAACCAGCAAAGTTTCACAAAAAAAGTGCCAAAGAAGGTTCATACTTATAAAACAGAAATTGAGGGATTTAGAGTGAGAAGATTCATGTCATCCTTAAAAAGCTTCACGAAATAGAAAAGCTAGGGCAAAGTGTCAGAGTCATGTGTGATGTTTTATACAGCAGGTTCCTGCAGAAAGCCAATGTAATATCCCTGAGACGAATCCATTGGCCCAGGAAAAGCATTGGGAGGAAGTGATAACACATTTCATCTCCCCAAATATTGGGCAGCAAAATACTTTTTGGAGTCAAGCAGACAAAATTATCAGGGAAAGAAGAGGCAAGTAGAAGTAACCAAAGAAGGTTGTTTTTGTTTTTTTCAAGAGAAAGCACAAAAGCAAGATTTGAGGTGATAAGGTCTCTTTAGCCTGGTATAGTTAAGTGTGGGAGACTGAGTGATTTATAGTACTCCAAAAGTACTAGTAGGATGGACAAAATAGAAAAATAAAGATAAAACAAGTGATGAGTTAAATAAAATGTAATAAGAACATATTGAGTTTGTAAGAAATTGGTATGGCATATTTCTAGAAATATAGTTTTGGGAAAATATACATCTGTAAATTGCCGGGAGCCGGTCCATGCTTGCTGTTTCAAGGGACCTGGCATATATGGCATACTGTTCTTAATATGTTTGCTCACCTTCTTGGCACTATGTGTTTTAACCAAGGTCTCTGAGAAAGGTTGTTTCCCCAGGTAGGGATTTTCCCCTGAAGTTAGGGAGGGAATAAAACCTCTTAACTAAGTGCCAGGTGGGTAATTAATCACTTTAACTACGAACAATCATGCTTAAGCTACATAATGGAGATAAGAAACGCCCTAACCTTTGTAATAGAGATTGATAGGATTGAATCAACTGGTATAAATACAGTTGTAACTAGACAGCAAGAGACAGAACTTAGAACACAGAACTTAGAACACAGAACTTAGAACACAGAACTTAGAATACAGAACCAAGAGAGACAGAACCTAGGCACAGAACCTACACAGAACGTTCTCTAGAGACAGAAGAACTTCGCTGGAGAGAACATGGCAAAAGTTCCCGGACAGAAACTGGCCTCAGAACCTAGAGACAGAACCTAGCGAGAGAACATGGCAAAAGATCCTGGACTGAACCTGACTACAGAAATTGGCAAGAGAACCTGACTAGAACCTGGTAACTGAACCTGGCTGGAGAACCTGGACAGAACCTTGCGGGAGAACCTAGCGAGGGAACTTGGCTACAGAACCTGGCTGGAGAACCTGGAGAACCTGGCTGGAGAAGCTAGCAAGACAACATGGACACAGAACCTGGCTGGAGATCCTAAGCAGAAAGATCAATACAGAGTCATTTCTTTAGACTCAGTATGGCACATCTTCTTAATCTAAAGATCAGTACAGAGTCTTCTTTCTTTGGACTCAGTATGGCACATCTTCTCAATCTAAGTTCTGTACTATCCACCTTCTTACCCTACTTATCCTCTATAGGGGGGTCTGTAGCACCCTGGTGGAGTCCTATCCGTCCCGAGTGTGGGGGTTCTCAATGGGGGGGGGGGCTTACCTAGGGGAATCCTGTTCCAGGGGTTCCCAAAGGTGTGGACGGAGTCGGCGAAGACTATCCACCCTCTTCCTACGGTGGAGTCCTATCCATCCCGAGAGTGGGGCTTACCTAGGGGTCCCTGTTCGGGCGCCATATGCCGGGGTCCAACCCGAGCACGTCCAGGGGTCCCCAAAGGTGTGGACGGAGTCGGCGAAGAAGGAAGGACACGGAGACAGTGTTCAGTTGATCAGCAGCCTAGCCAGGATCTCCAGCCAGGATCTCCAGCCAAGTTCTGGTCTGGATCTCCAGAGAGGTTCTGCTTAGGATCTCCTGCCAGGGTCTGTGTCCATGTTCTCTTGCTAGGTTCTCCAGCCAGGTTCTGTCCAGGTTCTCCAGCCAGGTTCAGTCACCAAGTTCTAGTCAGGTTCTCTTGCCATGTTCTATAGTCAGGTTCAGTCCAGGATCTTTTGCCATGTTCTCTCCAGCGAAGTTCTTCTGTCTCTAGTTCTGTGTAGGGTCGGTCTTCTTAGTTCTGTGTTCTAAGCTCTGTATTCTAAGTTCTCTGGTCTTGCTGTCTTGTTGCATCTGTATTTATACCAGTTGATTCAATCCTATCAATCTCTATTACAACGGTTAGGGCGTTTCTTATCTTCATTCCAGGGAGTAAAGATTATGTAGCTTAAGCACGATTGTTCGTAGTTAAAGTGATTAATTACCCACCTGGCACTTAGTTAAGAGGTTTTATTCCCTCCCTAACTTCAGGGGAAAATCCCTAACTGGGGAAACAACCTTTCTCAGAGAGGAGACCTTGGTTAAAACACATAGTGCCAAGAAGGTGAGCAAACATATTAAGAACAATATGCCATATATGCCAGGTCCCTTGAAACAGCAAGAATGGACCGGCTCCTGGCAAATGTATATGAATTATTTTTATAACTTATTCAGTGATAAGAAATTAAGGGAGGTATTTAAATAAAAAACTTATAAACACAAGGAGTCCTTTAATACTTGGAATTAATAGGATTCTAGTCATCCTGTATGGATCTCTACATGAGAACATTCCTGTGATTAGAGAGGCTTGAAAGTAAGATTTTCTAATCACAATTTTAATTAGGCTTCTCTGAAGGCTCGGGTATGCTCTGAGTGGCTGGAGATGCAGAATGCCATCCTGGAGACTCCAGGAGCTTGTCAAAGTTAGACATAAATAGAAAAAAATGAGTGACCATTTCTATAACTCATACTGTATCTATGTCAGGCCAAAATAACAAACAACAACAAAATCCTGTCAAGCAGTTTTTTCAGATGAGACCCAGTCCTTGGTTGACTAATTTCTTTTCCCCATGAGAACTGGCCAAATCTTTAAGTACCATATAGAAAATAGTTTTGGAAATGTGCTCTTGTGGTTGGATTATGCCAAAAAAAAAAAAAAAAACCACTAGAAAGTCCTTTAATTAATATAGTGACCAGAAATGCATATATTGAAAAGCCCTGGGCTGCAGTTTGGACAGCTGTTTATTAGAGTAGCTAGTAATTGAAACTAGAGCAGCACAGGAAAACACTGTCTCCAGGACAGGCCTCCGGTAATGTGAACACCAGTCGACTGATATGTTTGTGACTTCTGGTGAGTGCAGGGGACAACTAGACAGCCTGCTCCAGTGGGGCGAGCAGGCACGTCACTAAGCCAGCACTTCTCTCCAAGCCTACAGAGCTCCAGGCCAGCAAGACGTAGGACAGGCTGACTAGCTCGCTGGAAGAGTCCTGGGCTGCTTACCCTGTGCCAGTTGTTGGCTGCACCGTGTCGCTGGTCTCAGGGCTGTTCAGAAATGGGGACACCTCTTACCACACCAGCTGGTGGGCTGCTGAGTCAGGCTGCAGCAGGAAGTGCACACGCAGCGTGCGACAGCATTGTGTGCGGTCATGGTGGAGAATGTGAGCTTGTGAATTCCTGCGACAGCGCTTTCCTTCACCTTTGTGTGAATGACAGGCCAGGGCCTGTGGGGTCCTGGGAAGCATGTCCAGTCTCATCCGAACCACCAGGTGCCTGTTTCAGTTGGACTTTGTCACCTGTATTGTTCTTCCTGGAACAAGCCACATCCTGTTTGTTTGTTTGTTTTTTGTTTGTTTTAAAGAGAGAAACAGAAAAAAGAGAAACTGGAAGAAAAATAGTCCTTTCAATAAACTGAGGTTCAACATTGAAATGCAAGGATGGTAGCAATAACTACAGAGGTCCACAGAAATAAAATTTTCATATAATTCCTCCAAAAGAGTAACCGTTCAAAATCCTCTTGTGCATCTTTTCAGGATATAGGATTTGGGGCGTTCAGATAAAAGAGTGGCCAACCTTTAAAAATAAAGGATCACTGCGATAGGGAGAGGAGAAACAACAAGTAATGAGTATGATTAAAATATTAGTTAGTATTTTTTACTCTGTCCCCTTGAAATATTGCCAACTGGTACACCTGTCTTGCCAGTGAGGCAGATGAATGGGATGTTCCAACACCCATCACTGCCCAGCAATCCCTGCCCTACATTGTTTGCGTTCTGTCTCAGAGAGCCAGGCAAGGATTTTTCATTAAATGCATCATTTACAGCTCACTGCAGTGGTTCCACAAAGTCAATACACATCTTTAACAGAAAGCAAAGAATGAAGCATGTGAAAGCAAAAGCGAGACAGAGTATGAACCCAGCAACTGTCAGGAGTCCTGGGCGTGCATTCCATCCATCCCGGGCTCACTGCCAGCAGCTTTGACTGCAGGCGAAGAGGAAGGGCGTGTGTCCTCATATCTGTCTACCCGATCCGGGTTCCTCCAAGTGGGGCTAGGCATCTGGGAGCAGAGCGGGAAATAGTGGGCAAGTATAATTTTGGGGGAAGTTAAGAGACCAGCTGGGATATACTCATTATATTCTAATCCCTAAAGGAACAGGAAATATTATGCTGAAATGGTGTAAAATGACCATGAATGGGCATCCTCTTTCCCAGCAACTCTTGGAACCCACTGGAAGAGGTAACAGAATGAAGTTCTCTCCTCAGTGATCCTTTGGGCACCAGGCCATGAATATTGGTAATGGTTTAGGCTGATGTTTTATGAGAGAAGTTGCCTTAACTGGTCACAGATCTCTAAAATGATGCCATGTATACATTAGTAACTCAGGTGGTAACTCACTTATTTCACAATTTCTAAACCCATACTATGTGTCGGACACTGTGTGAGATAAGAGGGATAAAAACAAATAAATAATGAGAAACAGTCACTTTCCTCAAGAACTTTAAAGTCAATCTAGCCAGCTATCATAAGGCTAAAACCATAGAAGGCCCTTGTCAAGAATACCTGACAAATACCTGAATTAAGGTTAATGTAGTTCTGTTTACAACAGCATAGTTATTTTAGTAACAGGAAGTTTAATTCATCAAGAAATTCACATTTTAATAGAGGAAAAAACTCACTTGGGATTATTATTATTTTGCTTTATATAGACTGGTCTGTATATAAAAATAAAACCAACAGTATGCTTCTATAAAAAATTAAAATATTTGTATGTCTTAAATGTACTGTGTTATTAATGTAGCAGGCTAAATAAATTAGCCATGTATTCAAGGAGCTTTGTCTTGAAGGAGCTCTTCATGGAAAATAGTCCATAAATCTTGAGTAAATTTATACATTTTTTAGCCTTTTCAATTTTTGTTTCCTTTGATTGCTTCAGAATCTGTGCTTGTGAAGGAATCTTGAAAATGTCTATTAGGAAAAAATACATCCTAGGAGACTTTATTTTCAGATAGTCTCTCCCCCTCCCCCTCCTTTTTTTTCAATGGCTTTTGGTGGTTTAGCCAACAGTGTGAATGAATAAACCCATGGAGTGTTTATGAAGAAAGCAAGGATATCAGGAGAGCATTATTTTAGAATAAAAATTCTTCATCAGCACAGACTTTTTTGACTGGGTTCCAGTGCCAGCAGCCAAGGTCTCAACAAATCTCTAGGAGAAATTGAGTTTTACAGGTGCTTCAGTGCTCTCTGTGGGTTTCTGAGAATTCACTAGAAAGTAGAGGGAGCACTCTGGTGAGCAGCCCTTCTGAGCTGAAACAAAAAACAAAGGAGTTAGGACTTACAGGGGGATGCTGGCTGCTGGCTGCCATGCCTTTGTAGTGTGCTTCTCTGTACTCTTTTGTGTTCGGGGCCTCAAAAACGGTTAAAACAACTAGCTTTGAGCTGGCAAGCATGCCAGCTTGGCATAACCCAGCACCATTTAAATGTCTGCACTTGCCGAAGCAGATCCAAATGTCTTTTTTTTTTGTGAAAGGATTTCCTATTTGGGTATAGATTTTTTTAGAGTATTATTTTTTCCTTCTGCTTTTTATAATTGTTTGGTTACAAGTCTATTATTTTCCCTGTACCTGCAGTCTTTGGTGGAAGATGGAAACGAGTGTGATTGAAGGTGAAGAGAAGGGCAAGGGGAAGTACAATTGGATTATTTTATGAAAGTCAAGGGAAAAATAGCAGGGTTGATGTGGTTGGTAGAGCTGCTTAGAATAATTGTCTAATGTCTTCTGAGATTCAAATATGGCTTTTAGATTTTGTTTGTTTGTCATTTGGCTTAAAACATCCAAAGCAGAATTTCATTTCTGTGTTTCTTAAATATGAAATGCTGAAATCCACTGAAGCCTAGAACTGCTCTGCTGTCACTAAATTATGTATGTCTCATTTGGAAAACTTCCTAAGTTGACTATAAATAAGTTAACTCTAGTTGTGAATAAGTGAAGACATTTTTTTGTTGATATTCTCTAGATGCCTAATAGGTTTCAGGATTTTAGTGACTATTTCTAAGGTATAAAAGTTTACATGCAAAACATTTTATACACCTAAACTAATTTTATCTTTTCAAGTTAGGCATTTTAGTCTCAATAACATTATGGACTTTTCCTGCATTACTAAAACTTATGCATATTTCACACACATGCAAAGTTTAAAATGTAAAAATGGTATACAAGTAACAGTAACAAGTATAAGATTATTGCCAGATTTATAATAGGAACTTAACAAATATCTGTTGAATGAATTAATAAATGATAATGACTGACATTTTCAAGTATTAAATATGTGACAGTCACTGTGCTAAAGATACTTTTAAAGAATACTTTTTATTGAGTTTTAGACAGATAGGAAGGGAGAGAGAAAAAAAAATCGACGTGGGAGCCAAACGATGATTGGCTGCCTCTTGCATGCCCTTGACTGGGGATGGAGCCTGCAACCTGGGCATGTATCTTGACTGGGAATCGAACAGGCAACTTTTCAGTGCAGGGGATGATACCCAACCAACTGAGCCACACTGGTCAGGGCACTAAATACCTTTTGAGGACAACTTTATTGAGATGTTATTCTCATATTTACAATTCAGTGGTTTTTAGTAAATTCACAGATATGTGAATCCATCATCAGAGTCAATTTTAGAACATTCTTGTCACCTGAAAAGAAACCTTATCTCCTTTAGCTTTACCCCTCTTCTTCTTCCATCCCCACCTCCAGCCCTGAGCAACCTCTAAGCTACGTTCTGTCTTATAGATTCCTCTATTCTGGACTTTCCTATGAATTGAATCATAGAGTATGTGGTCTTTGCGGTTGGTGTCTTTAACTTAGTGTAATGTTTTCAAGACGCATCTAAATTGTACCAGGTGTCAGTACTTTGTGCTAAGTATCTCATACACAATTAATTACCACAACAGCCTTCTGAGGTGAGTTCTGCTGTATTTCCATTTAACATATGAACAGAGTAAGCCTCCCAGTAAGTAAGTGACTTGCCCAAGGTCACCCAGCTAATAAATTTTCAGCACCAGCAGCCTTAGCCATTCCCTGTTGGTGAGAAGCTTTTCAGTTTGGGCAGTTTGAGACTTTGATGTCTTTGCAGAGACTGATGCAGAAAAAGGTCGTAGGTAGTCCCTGCTGTCATCAGAGAGAGAGAGCAGTGATGGGGTCCCTGGGTGATGGCTGAGCCTTCATTCAGGAAATGTGAGATATGTTCCTGGCACCCTTTGGAGCACATGCTACCATGAGGAGAACTAAAATAAATAGGTACTAACACAATGGTAGATTCTTCTCAGGTTTATGGCCAAAAACTCCCCTGGGGATTGAAAGTGAACACACTCCGGGGGATAGAGAGTCCTGCTTTGAGGTCAAGGTGATGTGGAAGGAAATGGTTCCCCCAGGTACAGGGAAGCCTTTCCCCATGCCTCCTCCCAAGTCTGGAGTCTCACAGATGCCTTCTGTTCCTGTAGCCCTCACCCACCAACATGCAGCACATTAGTTTTTATAAATCTCCCTCAAATTTTCCTTTTGTGCTTTTTCCTTTTATGCATTTGGCTTATTTAAACCTCATTTCACTTACGTGAGAATACTAGGTTAGAAAAAGGTGGAGAAGACAGTGATATCTGGATTCTCAGCTGTGGAACTCTGAGAAAACCTGTAGTGCCTGGTCAGTGTTACATGTTCGGTGAACTAAAGAGTAAATAATCGAGGTGGTGGAGAGCAGGCCTGGAATATTGTCATGGGCTTCAGAGGGAGAGGATCAGTCTCCCGCTCAGTCTCTACAGCTCTGGAGACGGTGGATGTGGAGAGGTGTCTCCGGTCCAGTCATGCTCCCTTCACAGAAAACCCATTGCCACTAGACCTGTGTTGTGGTCCACTCTCAAGGTCATGTTCTGGTGGCCTGTCATAGAGCTCCAGATTTCCACGTGACATATTTGTATGTCAAATGACTCCTGAAAATGAAGACATATTTGTGATCTTCCCCACACCAACTAGTCAGTTCTCAGCATAAAGGACTGATTGGGTACTTTGTTAATTCAGTTAAAGGCTTGCAGGGCACCCCTCATGTGCCAGCACAATCCCAGCACTTGGGACACATCAGTGGCTAACGATCCCTGTTCTTGTGGTGCTGCTGTCCTAGTGCTTTATGTTACGATCCCCCCTTCTTTTTTTAAGTTCCTTTTTTGTGTGTTTTAGTGTGTGTGTTTTTTTTAAGCATATCCCTGATAATCAGAATCTCCATCAGAGGGGAAGTTGGGCAGGTTAAAAAATAATGACTCTATCTTGTGACTTCAGTTCTGAGACAGACATTTTATAGAGTTATGCTTTCACCTCATAGACAAAAATGCTGTTTTTATACTATGCTCATATTTCAATTATCTATGCTAACCCTTATGTCTATTTCCATGGGTAACTTACAGCTGCTTTTACTTCTGGAGCCTGTTCTGAATGGGTTTCATTTCATCTTGCTTCAATATCACTGTCAAAAAAGAATTGGGAGATTTCCTCAACACATAAAGAGAGGGAATATATTTTGTAGTCCTTTTCTTCAGAAGGATGATCTAGATAAATTTGTACATATTTTATTTCTAGCCATCACAGCACAGCACAACACAAGCTACTTCAATTACCTCAGCAACAAGCTAGCAATGCAACTTTATCATTTCAATTTTTCATTTTTTTCCTCTTTGACTTGATGTGTGTTCTATGCACTATATCAGCAAAATCTCATCAACCTCAGCCTCCTTTAGGCTAATAAATCTCAGTCACAAATTAATCTCACACAAAATGAAAAAAGGAAGATTACAACAGGAAAAGGCTAATGGTCACAGTCAGTCAATACTCGCAAGCCATGCTATGGAAGTTTCAAACTCTTAACTGTTAACATATTGAGCTGTTGCTTTCATTTTTCTGCCCATCATGATTCTGTGGGGACAGTGTGACCTCTGGGTAATTTCTTATTCAACCAGTGAAGTCATCAATGTCCCAATCACGTGGGTGGGAATTGTTTACATGGTTTAAATGGTGATCATGTTCCTCATTGAACTTGGATCTTTGGATCCAAGTCTTTCCTTTAATGTATGAATTGGATGCATTTCTGTCATTAGGATGGAAATGTCCCTTCAAACACCCAGAGGATCCAGAGTCCACTGCCATGATGGCGTTATATCCCCTCATTCTTCCTTGAGTGGGGAACTCTCTGCTGTAAAAGGTCTCCAGGCAACAGCCTACATCATCATGTATAAAGAAACATAGAGTCATGTTTCATAATCATGGCAAACTACTAAATGTTGGAGGAAACAGAAAAAGAAAAACTAGGATCTGGATTGTTTGTTTCTTTTTTCTCAGCCTCTGAAGCAGAGGCCAAAGTTATGAGACAATACTGCAAATGAGGACATTAAAATATAGCTTTGATTGTGCCAGATGTGTTTCGTTTACTATAAGTGATCTTTCTGGAGAATTTTGCCATCTAAGGGTAGTACAAATGTCATAATAACCAAGGGCACATGGTTACCTTTTAAATAAACCTTAAAGCAGAGTCACCAAAATGTAAATATGACTTATAAATCACCTATGCTTTAAAAAGTTATGACGTGGGTTTTGTCAGTGTGCTAAGCTATTTGTCACTCAAAGGAAAATAAGCCTTCAATTTATTCTTTAAAATAATGGGGAAATCTGGAAACTAATTAAAATTATATGATATTTGAGGGGCCAAACTCAGGTTTGTTGAAAATCTTTGAAGTCACTAATTAAAAATGAAAATCATTCAAACATAAACACATGGTGTTTTCTTTCTTTTTTGGATCAGTAACATGAAGCCATCAGATTAAATTCTCTGCCTCAAGTTGCATTCAGGGTTAGCGCCCGCAATTAAATTTTCTGCCATTTATTTCCTTAGTTCTCCCATTAATTGTGAAAAATAATTCAGAAGTAACCCAAAGGAGATGGGGTGCTGTTGTCACAGACAGCCACTGATGTGCTTGCAGAATGTTCTTGTTCATTTTTGCATCTCTCTCTCTCTCTCTCTCTCTCTCTCTCTCTCTCTCTCTCTCTCTCTCTCTCCCTCTCCTTGTCTTTCTCTCCATGAAACTAAGGCAACCAGTGACAACCCGTTCTTTTTTGTGGCTCCTTGGGTTCCTTTTTGATACTTGATAAAGACTGAAACTAAAGATTTTTAGACATTTCAAGGAACAAAATAGCAATAGTATCACATAGGGCCAAAGAGCAATGAGAAAAGCAACATTGCAAAATGCGATGAATCCAGGATCAAAATGTAAGTAATTACAACTGCCAGAGAGGCTCAATCTTTAGATTCAAGGGGCTAACCCATTGCCTTCAGTCCCAGAATGATGAACCTATATAGTTCCACAGGATTTTTAAAATATGTCGTTTTGCTTCTTTTTTTATTGGTTATTTTCCTTTCAAAACTGGAATTTAAGGTGTGAAATAACAAATGATCCGGGGATTTCTTTGAACAAAGCCAGAATTTCATTCTTATTGCCACTCGAGGGTCATAGACTAGGAACCAGATGAAGGGTTTTCTTCACCCAGTGAAACTCCAGAAGGGCCTGGATTTCTCCATATTCCCCTCCTGCCCATGTGTATTGCTAATTCAACACAATAAGGATACAGAAAAACTTATCTATGATGTTCATGTTAACCCCTATCATTGTTCATTTAGATTATTTCAGATTTTTAGCTGATGTATATACAGAAATTCTGTAATTAATGACTTTATATAAATATTTTTACACATTTAGATTTCTTTAGGATTCATTTCTATAACTAGCAAAATGAATAAAGAGTGAAAATATATTTTATTTTTATACAGTCTGCCAAAATACCCTTTAGAAATCTATAGATATTTACTCTTTAAACAGCAATATATATAGAAGTCTCTTTAATATTCTTTGTTCTGAAAAAAAATCACCAAAAGTTTAATAGAAAGAAGAAAGTAAAGCAGAGAGATGGAATTATGCCTTTTTTTGTTGTACAAAATTTGTAAAAGCCAGAGGCCAAAGGTACTCATTTTTTATGAAGTTTCCAAGAATTCCTCTGTTAAATAATTTTTCTTTTAAAAATTCATTTTGATTTATGTTTTATATTTCTTTCTCATCCTTTCTTTTACTTTGGGGCATCCTTTAGGGCTTTTGCCATATCAGAAATAGCTGTTGTCAACAATTTTCCACTGTTGGTGAAACCTTTTGGTCAAAAGCAGTTCTTAGGTACAAGTTCACAGGTCTCCCCTCTCTACAAAGTTGGACGTAAGTGCTTGTGAGCCTTTGCTCTAGGACAAGGAGTATCATCCATCAGTTTAGGCATCTCCTGAGTACTAGACATGTTCAGGTTTCAGTATGAAAAAATGTCTTCAACCACTTCTATTTTTCTGTTCGTGATAATGCCATGTTTCTCTCAGACACAAAATCTTGACATTCTTTGACTATCTAACTAACACCATCTCCATTGCCAACATCACAGCTGACACCACCATCTCCTCTTGTCTGGACTATCATAGTAACCTGATAATGACTCTTTGTGCTTCACTCTTGTCCATTCTCTACACTATTATCAAAATAGCACCTGCCACTCACCACTCTATAACATTTACATACTTTATTTCAGAACATGTATTAGGAACTGAAGTTATATTACTTATTTCTCAGTTTATGTGTCTCTTTCATATTTCTCAGAGGAACCTGAGTTCTGTGATGCAGATACCTTGTTTGCTATATTCACTAGTACCTGGAACAGTATCTAAAATAGAATTGAAACTCATGAATATTTATTGAATGAATTATTGTTAAAACATCTCTCTCCCATATCCAATCAATTATCCTATTTTATTGATATTTACTCCTAAATATTTCTTGCATCTGTCTATTTTTCATTGTCCTTCTCCATTTTAGTCTAAGCTTTATGTCCCAAGTACTAGGCCACTGGATGAGATTTCTAACTGGCCTCCCCATATTCCTTTGCCTTTCCTTCCAATTCATCATGTACACTTCTTAAGAGAGTACGTTGGTCGTGTGATTTTCAGGCTTATAACCTTCAGTGGATTTCTATGGCCTGAAGGCACCCAGTAAGCCATCTCATTACCTTCATTTATTATGGTTGCACAGTGAGCTTACATCATTATTGTTAATAGACATCTTTCCTCTGAGTTAGCATGTGATCCAGGACCCCATTTCTCTGGATTCAAAGCCTTTCCTTAAACCCATAAATGAATATTAAAAGAGAAAGTCTTTTTCTTTTTGCTGAGTTGTGAAGTTAGAGAAGTTGAATCTTATGCAGGCCAAGACCTCAGTTTGATGGTGATAGCCCATCTGCAACAAGACAGAAAACAAAACGACAACACATAGAAGAAATCAGAAGGGATTGTAAGAATGAGAAGACAAGAGAGATAGAGTCCATAATATAATTTTAGTGCTTGGATCCAGCTGTATCTGACTTATCAATTGGAGGATCCGATAAATTCCTACTTTGGATTTCTGTCACTTTCAGGCAAGATTTCTGATTAATATGATTAGGCCTTCAGACCCTCCTACAATTTGATCAAATCTTAATTCTCACATCTTTCTTCTATTTCCCACTATTCTCAACACATCTTCCCAAATTTGATTCATACTTTTCCACCTCTGACTTGTACTCCTGTCACTACCATGTCTGGGATAGCTCTTCTTCTTTCTGCTTAAGTCCTTTCTGTTCTTTAAAATTCAGATTAAATTTTCCCTTCTCCACGAAGTCTTGGAGAAGACTCAGGGCCTTGTCCTTCTCTAAAGCCTAGTGTTTCTTGCTTGTGAAGTTTATTTAATAATAACCACATGCCATCTTATGATATTGCTGCTATTAGTCTTATATTGTAGATTAGGATGTCAGAAATGCAACTGCCTGTAGAGGTCAGGTATTGGCTGTACATACATGTGTATATTGGGCCAGGATAATATGATGAGGAGTGGTGACATGGTGAATAGAAAAGTGTATATCCTGCCTAATGGCATTCCAATTTACAAATTTTAAAAAAAGTGTGTTGACCAAATGAGACATGCAGGTTGGATCTAGTTCCTGGTAGTTAGTTTGCAACCTCTTCATTTATTTATGTGTTTACTTTTTATGTCTCATTTGTTCAAGCATATTTTAAGGACATTAAACCAGGGACCTTGTATTTACACATTCTTTATCTCCTGCAATGCCTGCAATACAATAACTACTCAATATGTAGCTGTTGATAGATTGATGTGCTGGCTGTGCTATAAGGTTTATTAACTATGTTATTTTCCCACCATCCCTCCACCCCCAGCTCTTAATCAGATATTTATGTTTTAGAGAGGAGAAATCAAGGTTGAGTACTTCGTCTTTACTCTCCTCTAGGGGACCATCAACGTCACATTCCTTAGAAACATCATTTTGGGAAAGAGATTTTAAAAAATTTTTAAGAGGACAAACAGTTTTTCAAGTTCACAGTATGTTTTTCCTGCCCACATGATCAATCAGTCATCACATTTTGGAAGTGGAAAGGGATCTTACAAGTCATGTTTTCCAATCTTGCTCCCCCTTCAGAAATGCTGTTTACAACATGACAGATGGCTTCTTCTTGAGTATTTCCAGGGATTGGAAGCTCAATCCTTTGTTGAGAAAGCCCATTTCTTTGTAGAGCAGTTCTAATTAGAAAATCCTTTCTCAGTGAGACAGAATTGACCCCTTAAACTTATTGTTTTATTTCTGCTTAACAAATATGCAACATCTGCTTGTTATGAACATACACATGTATTCAAAAAGACAAGTGAAAAGAAGTTATACAAAGCCCAACTTTCTTTATGCTTTGAGTTACCATGATTTCTTCAGTCCTCAGGCCGATGCTCAATCCACTGCGCCAAACCAGTCACAGCTACCATGATTTCTTAAGATATCCATTTAGGATATAGGGAAGGGGGACACAGCCACGACTAACTTGTAATTAAGCAGTGCTTGGGTTTAGGAAGCACTTTCAGAATATAATGTTGTATGATGCTCATAACTGCAGGCTATTTGTTACTGTCCAAATTTGTGTACTTATTACCACTTCTGCCTCAGGTTTTTAAGAGGGAGGTAACTTCTGCAACTCTAGCCTCCACCAGCAGTAGCAATACTGACTCAGGTCTCCAAATTTTTTTCTGTCTTTTTATTCTCCCTTCTTTGTCAACAACACTCAGCTGGAAGCCCAGGAGGCAGCACTGTATGTCTCATAAGTATCTCCTGTTGACTCCTTTATAGTTTGTTGTTCTGCATTTATTAATATAGAAACAGATTGAGATTTTTATAAAAGCCCATTTTTCTTAATTTTCAGCAGCCATAAATGCTCTCCATACTTAAGACCCATCTAATCTTTGGAAATAATTTAATAATTGGTGTAGAAAAGCATTATGTAATAGGCTGTGATATGGGATGATATGATATTATACTTATTACTCTTAAATTTTATTTAATTAAACCTTTCAACTTATGCATTATTCTCTGTGTGTTTACAGTAGGGAGTTGGTACCAAAATGCTGGACTACCCAGCAAAGTTTCTCTAAATGTCTGGTTAGAGGCTTGAGCTTTAGAGGGACTTGTGAAACCCCATTGACAAGTTGGGGTCCTTATTCCATTAGTCATTTCTGACAAAAGGGTTACAATTATTTTTACATGGATAATGCTAAAAAATACTTGTTACCATTTTTACCCTGATAAATCAAAATGCTGAACTGAAGAGTAGAAGAAATGACTCTACTCCTAGTTTACCCTATGGATTGCTCTCCCAGTTATTAATGACCATTCTTAGCATAGATGGCGCTTGTTCTGGTCCCCCACAGACAGGGTGCATCTTCTGCTTACCCAAAATGTCGTTCAGATGTTAAACTGATGATGCCATACATGCACAAAAGTTTATTACTCACATACTGAGGATTTCTGGGGCAAGCAGGGCAGGCTTGCAAGCAGGCCGGAGAGAACAGGGAATGGAGATTGGCTTGGCTTTTATTGTGATTTGGGGGTGGGACTGGAGTGACGGTTCCCTCACATGGGCTGGGGCTTGCATGTTGGACCTCTCGTTAGCACCAAAGGAGGGAGCACTAGGCTTTTGTACCAGGTTGGCCAGGTGTGGAGCAGAGGGAAGAGGGACTGAGGAGCTTGAAAGCTGCCTGCAGCCACGTATTAAACACGGAGTGGACTCTTTCCTACAATGCTATGCTGTGCTTTTAGGTAAAAGCAGACTTTTCTGGGTAGGTGCACTGTGTCTGGCATGATGAGCTCACAGATTTCCCACTTATCATCTCCCCTTTACCTCTTGCCATCCTTCCCCTCTTCCCTGTGGGATCCTGCCTGTACCCCAGCCTCAGCAGAAATGTAATAGTTAATCTTAAACTTTTGGCTTAGACTCTTGCTTTTATTACTAAATTTGGATTCCTGCTTCTATCTGTTCATGTTTGAACAAATATGTTTGTCCTAGACACACGTGTATATAGACTGGAGGGAATTCAATTTCCTTTCTTTCCTTCAGGTTAGGAGTGTGTATTGACTTTGTGGAATGGTGGCAACACATTGTCAATGATGAATGAACAGGACATCTCCCCTCCTGGAGGAAGTGGGCTGCAGAGAGCTGAGAGAGTGTAGGGGCATTTTCCCACTTTCACTGCCTTTACATTGTTTGTGTGGTTATCTACTAAGGCTGA
This sequence comes from Myotis myotis, assembly GCF_014108235.1. Classification (NCBI taxonomy): domain Eukaryota; kingdom Metazoa; phylum Chordata; class Mammalia; order Chiroptera; family Vespertilionidae; genus Myotis; species Myotis myotis. Next base: position 51,019,506 of record NW_023416401.1, read on the forward strand.
GTTCTTCAGTAGCGCAATTTAGAAATTGGATATGAATGGAATGGAGTCATTGTAGGGACTGTCATGCGATTAAAAAGAACATCATTCACACTAAGTGTGTTCTGTACAGATAGAGCTCAGAGTCAAATGCTTTCTGCACTTGTAAATTCAGAATCCATAAATGGGACATTGAAGGAGAATTTGACTTGGAAAGAAATGATCTGATCCTAGATTTTCAATAGGTCTGTTTTGGTGGATGCAGATAGGTTGTTTTCCATTGTTGTTTATGCTTGTTTAATTTCAAGTTTTTACCTTTCTCATGAAAGAAGTTCTGGATAGATGTTGAGCAAAGAAACTACTTCTCACTCATTCCTAACAGTAAAAAGAGTATTAAAAATAGAACAATTTGGTTGAGACAGATTCTACCAAGTGATTAAAGACATTTGAAATTAAAGCTTAGTGCAATCTTACTAATGATTTGAAAATATTGAAATTAGAATCTGTCAGGTGCCAGGTGCCTAAAGAACAGAGCAAATCACACAATTAGGCAAAGTCTCAGGTAAAATTCACCCTGTTTCATTTAATTCATACAAGTTAAGGGTATCTGCTGGTCTTAGAGGTGGAGTGTAGTTGAGAGTGTCAACTTTGGAAGTACCTAAGACATCCTGCTCTGCTTCAAGCAAGGCAAGCCCTTGGCTGACTACTGTTGTTACTCTCACAAAGATTATATGCCAACATTGTCATTCTTGTCAACATAAACACAAAGTGTTAGAGGCTGTTACAGTCTCTACTACAGCACACTTTCACTATGATATTTTAAAATCATTCATGTGTTTTTACTTAACATTGGTATAATGCTTTCTGCTGGGAGAACTCTTTGAAATTTCTCTTGGAATGATCTTACACCCTGGAATAAAAAAAAAGAGGGAGGTCATTGTACCTGAGCCAGATTATAATATTTTAATACAACAATGAGAACCAATTGGTGTGGAGTTTCCAGTCTATTGTTTACTCAACTGGCTTATGTCCCTCCAAGTCCCGTTATTTGTATGAATTCAAGAGAACTGTTAGGTCCTAAAAGGTACCTCTTAAATAGGAAGCAAACCAGTGGAAACAGTTGAGCTTAGTGCTCTCTCATGAGAATACTCTTCAACTGATTGCCTTCTATAGAGTTACTTTCCCCCTTCAGAAAGCATACAGGGGGCATTGAAGGAGAATTTGATTTAGAAAGAGGTGATCTCATCCCCCCTTCATTCCTATGTTATATTACTCCATATATAATGTAGAAGAAAAACTTTTACAAGAAGTTAGCCAGAATTTTCTTGGTGTCTCAGAGAAAAAAAAATCTGAAATATCTGTGGAAGGACTTTGTTTTGACAGCTCAAAGTATTGGATTTGGGAGCTAAAGAGCCAAGAAAGAATTGCTTTAAATCAGGAGGCAGTCAGAGAAAAAGCGAATAACAGAGGTGATAAGAAACACCCAAAGGAGGATGTTTTGTGGTGTAAACTTGGTATGATTGGAGCATCAGGCACATCTGGATCTGATAATACAAATAACTTATAGGGCTTTTTCATAGAAATGAACTAGAAGCTTAGTAGGAAAGCAAGTGTCCATGTAGAACATTTTTAGCTATTTGGAAAAAAGCCTTGGCCAAACAAAAGAATTCAGATGTTTTTGGTGACAGCTGATATGGAATAACTTTTTATAATACATGCTAGGGGCCCAGTGAACGAATTCGTGTACCTTGAAAGGAACTGTGGGTTGTGAGGCTGCAGTGGGCACAGGGGCGGGTCTCGGCCCATCCTCTGCACCCCTGCTTGACCCCTCCTGCCACAGCCCCCAGTCCCCTGTCTGCTGGCAGCCCTGCCACCGTCGCTCCCATGAGCTGACTGTGCCGGCCCTGCTCACACCTGCTGATGGTGCAGAGCAATTGGGACCGGCGCCAGCAGTAGGTGCAAGTAGGGCCAGTGCCATCAGTGGGTGTGAGCGGCGGCGGCTGCTGCCCCAATTGCTCCTCAGGAGCAGGGGGAGGTAGAGAAGCCCTCAGGGGTGATCGGGGTTGGCAGCTGCCACTCGCACCTGCTGATGGCGCCGAGCGATTAGGACCATTGCCGGGCGCCAGCAGCAGGTTTGAGCAGCGGCTCTGGCACCAGCTGTGGGTGTGAGCAGCGGCTACAGCGCTGGCAGCGTGTGCAAGCAGGGCTGTCGCCGGCAGCAGGTGTGAGCGGCGGTGCCAGCAGTGGGTGTGAGTGGGGCTGGCACTGGCTGCAGGTGTGAGTGCTGGGCAGGACCTCAGCATGCAGGAGCAAAGAATTTTCAGAAACCAACAGAGGCTTGTCCCAATGACAGCGACTAGTGCCCCGCCTTGGTCTGGCACCCCCACTCACCTGCCCCACCATCCCGTCATTGCTGATGCCCGCCACGTTCTGCACTCTGCCACCTGCTGCTGATGCCCATCATGACCCCCTGGTGGTCAGCGCACGTTATAGAGACTGGTTGTTCAGTTGTTCCACTGTTCGGTCTATTTGCATATTAAGGTTTTATATATATATATATATATATATATATATATATATATATATATATATATATATATTTTTTTTTTCTATCATGTGGCACCATTTGTGAACTTTCTAAAATAAATAAAAAGGCAGTCTGTTTGTGGGTTTTGTCTATAAAAATAAAATACCTAGGTTCTATGAAAGATAAAATTCACAGCTTATCAACATTCAAAATAGAAAGAGGTTTCAGTTCTGTTTTAGGGAGAATGAATGAACTGGAGAATTGTTCATGATAAGCTTCCAAATTTATGGGACATAATTTAGAAAATAAAAATTAAAGTTTTGTATTATTTGTTGCAAGGGTTAGAAAATAGCCATAAAGAGATTCCCAGGAAGCTGTAAGGCAATATAAAAACTTCTAGATGAGATGAATTCTTCTTTTATTCCCTTCCAAGATTCTTTTTTAAAAAACAAATTTATTTATTTTTCTTTCACATAAAAGAAGTCTGGACAAAACATTTCAGGACTAGCATGGTGGACCCATGTTCACTGATCACTAATTGCAGTAGAGGACTTTCTTCTACATGTCCAACCTTCCTCTTGTCTTCAATTGTCTATCCTTCCTTAGGAGATCTACCCATCCTTCAAGACTCAACTCACATTCTGCCTCCTCTGAATTGCATTCCCTGATTATTCCATGGGGACCCCAAGACCTCTCTCTAGCTTCATGCTTCAATAGATGGACTTACAGGGAGCACAGAAATCTCATCCTGGTTACACTCATGGTTACGGTTTATTACAGTGAAAGGACGCTGATTAAAATAAGCAAAGGGAAAAGGCACATGGCAAAGTCTGGAAGAAATTAGGCACAAGCTCTCAGGTGTCCTCTCCCCAGAGAATCAGGTGGCTGTGCTTAGTTCCCCCAGAAATGAGGTGTGACAACACATGAAGTGTAAACACCAGGGGAAACTCACCATTGCCTTGGTGTCCAGAGTTTTTATTGGGGTTTAGTCACATAGGCCTGACTGACCTCAATTACCCAGACTCCAGTCTCTAAAGCAAAAATAGGCATTCACCATAAGTTACATTGTTAGCACAAACCATCAGATCAGACTGGTATTGGGTGGCTCAAGGCTTCAGGCATACAAAAGCACTCCTGTCAGGGAGAATATTCCAAAGGCTCAGAAGAACTTATCTCCCAGGAGCCGGCCAAGGACCAATCCTGAAGAAGGCATTTAGGGAATGTGCAGGGTTTGAGGCTTTCCCACAAAGTCCACTCTCCTGGCACTTGGCCTAGACTCTTTTCCTAAAAGGAACATATTTTTCTGAGTATATACATTCAGTATAGCGTTTATGTATCAGATATAGCAATGATATACCTACTAAGTAACACTTGGAGGATTCATGTGGGTAGACATAAACTTAAAAAAACAACTAATCCATCCTGTGATGACATTATTTGTACCAATTTCATTACTTTCTGACCTCTCTGATCTATTATTATTTGTACCTTGTGATAAACTTGTGTAGAACTGTTTAGCATATAAATTACCTGATGTTTAGCTAAATCCAGTTTTTCGTCAGGCCAGTCATTTTCCTTCTGTATTACATCCTGAAGAGGCTTCAATTCCATCTTACAATGCATTTGATCATCAATATGAGTATTAGTGTATAATTTATTTACATAAGGCAGTTGGATCTTACCAGTAATGCTAGTGCTATACCATATTGCAATATAGTCATGGTATCATTCTGTTTTATTACAGAACAAATCAGTAAGAATTACAGACGTATTTGTAATGTCTTCCCAATAGAATTGGTCCTTGCCTGTATACCAGATGTTATTAGGGACAGGAATTGTTAAAATTGAGCATGGTTTGGTTATTCCTGAGTTCCACGTCAGTTGGGGACAAAGCCAGTACCTTGACTTTGTCAAAGTGTTGTATTGCGTGCTCTTGTAAGCCGAACTCAACTGCCCACTATGGAGAGGACACTAGTGTTACTCAGAATAGTTCCTATCTCTGACAACTCTACCGTAGGATATATCTTATCTGATCCCTTTTGGGGATGAATAATAGTCAGTAGGCATTCATGTAAATTACAGTTGCCCTAGAGAATTTCCCTAGGTTTGGAGATCCATAAATCCCACAGGTATACTCCTCAAGCCTCAGCAGCCGGATGGAGGGCCATTGCCACATGGCTACTCCAGTTTCAATCTGTATTAAAATAGTCAAGAGGTGCTGGTGGGTCAGGGTGTGAGTCCTTTCTCAGTGCTGGGTCCTCGCAGGATACAGCATTATTTGTTGAATCAGACTGACTCACTTCACTGAAGTCTCATTTTCTGCCTTAGCTGATCCTTGCCTTCCTCCTGGAAGAGAATTTCTTTAATCTTCTTATTCAGATTCCAAAAGCAAGGGGGTCTTAGCAAACATAGGACTTCATCCTGGTATAATTGCACTGGGATAATATCATGGTCTTGCTCTGAAACTCTCTCAAGGCACTAGTGTAATATTGGACTTCCTTTGTTACATAATCTATTTATATTCACTCCTTTATCATCAACTACTGTTCGCCCCACCCCCCACCCCGCCCCACATTTGTCATTGATTTTTTAAAACTAAACTTTCCTGCCTTTGGAAGGGATATTAGATTCAGCCACTTTAGTGGTCCAGATGTCCTTAGAAATACCACTCTAGCAAGTGCCTCCCCCTTAGTCCATTCTCAGTCATGTAGGGTAGGGTTACATATGTACAGAACTATTGGATATCTCTACCTCTAGGCAGCACAACTCTGTTCACTGTCCACCCCAATTTTTCCAGATGGGATAAAAGCACTATAAGTTATTTGTCTGGGAGCACACTGTCTCTCACATAGCTAGTGCTCAATAAAAGCTTCCCAATTGATTGATTGATTGATTGATTATGGGACTGTCTGAATGTCATGGACAACTAATAGAAAGTGACTTTATTTTTTCCCACCCCTGTCTATGATATTCTCCATCCCCTGATTACCTCTCAGGCAGATTGTGTAACATTCTGGTCTCCTTTCTGTAATGATAAATCCCTTCTCTGTAATTGTGACTCATTCAAATATTTAAAAAAAATCCATTCAAGTAAAAAATTATTTGTCACATGCAATTTACAGACTCTCTACTTTTGCAGTGGGGAGAAGATACAATTATACTTCATTCCTCCTCCTGTTCTCCTTGCTTTTCTGACTTTTGGAGAGGTAAGGGATTAGAGGAAGAAGGTGTTGATACATTACCTAAATGGTGCTGCTTTGTTCTGGGGCTGGATGCCTCAGGTGGTAGGCTGCCTTGTGGGTATCTATAGGTCATGGTAATTTGTTGGGTAATTTGGAAGTCCTTCCAAAGACCACCACTTTGCACACTTCTAAAATACTGGCTTCACTCTCTGGTTGACTAATCTTCCAACATTGGTTTTGTGCCCCTTGCAATATGTCTGTAACCTCATGCTGTGAGGTCTTCTCATCCTCATACTCTTGGATGAGGTATCTGCAGTGATGGCCCAGGTCCTGCTACCCTCCAAGTACTTACTTGGCCCCACGGAAATAAGACCACCCTTGCCATATTCCATAGGAGATGTGACTGACCCACTGCCTCCCTCTTTTTCTGTTTTGTTATGGGTTGTTGCCACCTTCCAAAATTTCCCAGACAAGGGGGTCTATGTGTCTCTCTGTTCATGTATCTCCAAAGGGTCCACATCAAGTTTGCTCAAGAACCTTGTTTCTACAATCTTCTCTGATGACAGTGACAGAGCTGGCTGGCTTCTGCAGATCTCTCAGTGTTCAGCTGGGCAGTGACAGCCAGTGTCCCCCCTTCATCCCCAGGCTCCTTGAGTGTTTCTCTGGAGATACTAGTAGGTATACTTTCCTCTCTATTCCCAAGGCCACCAATTCTCCTTTAGATTTTATTTCTATTGCGATTAAATTCCCACAGGGAGCTCATAAGCAGGTTGGAACTGCTTCTGCAGGACTGAGCACCACAGTTAGAACCTCCCAGCTGACTTGGTCATGTCCTGTGGAGGAGGCATTTCCACATCTCTTACATCTATTTTGTTTATTCTGCAGGCAGAGAGAGGGACAAAACTTGGTGTTCCCTTTCCTGCTTCTCAGATACTAACATTGATAACTAATTTAGCAAATTTGGACATTATCACATTTATAGACGTAGGAAAAGGCCAAGATTTCTTATAGCTTCTCTGGAAATAATACCTCTACCTTGTTGCAACTTGAGTTGCTGAAATCATTGTATGCCTGTTATGGAGTTATCTGAAAACCAATCCCTGAAGATAAGTGGATTTTAGTCATTTTCAATTTTATAATTACAGTTGTACAACTTTAAGAGAGGTTAGAGGCTGGATGCAGAGGTTTCAAACCTGCCATCCTCTCTAATTTAATTTTCTTTCATTATATGACTGTGTTAGAGATCTTTGTCTGATTCTAGCGATTTCTCCTACTGAAGCTAGATTACCTGTGTTTTTTTCAATGCCTGCACAGATTTTGGGTTGACATATCAATCACATTTTGTATTTTATAAGTTTAGTTGCAATGCGAGCTTAGCAGCAGTGCAGAAACTCAGCCTCTGAATCCCTGAGCATGGTGCAGACATGTCTCAGGAAGTAGGGACTTAGAAAACTCTCTAAGTGACTCAGGTGAAAAGCATTTTGGTCTAAATGAAAGATTATGTAGTTTATCGATGGCCCCAAATAACTGCAATTTTCCCATTTGCTTTTAAGATTTGTTGTGAAAAATAGCTTAGCTCAACTTTTTCATGGTCGAAGTGTCCTAGAGAATAGTTATAGAGTTTGTGACATATTGCCAGGTGCTTAGATATTATTTTAGTACAAGAGAATGATCTCCTATGGAGCCATCCGACTACACGCTTTTGGAGAACAGATAATTAATTGTGTTCCTTATTATCTTTCCCTAACACACTGTGCTGCTCTATAGTACATACTTAATACATTTTTGTTGAATGGAATGAGACCCCTGCACTTACTAAGTGCCAAGCTCTGTTCTGTGTGCTCTACATATATTATTGACTCATTTGCACGTCACAAAAACAATTTTAAGTATGTGCTATTCTTATTTCTATTTTATAGCAGGGAAAACTGAGACAGAGAGAATTAAATAACTTCACCAAGTCAGTGGCAGAGCTGGGTCTAGAGCTTGCACCTTCAATCACTATACAGCCTACCACTCTTCCTTTATAAGTACAGGGTGTCCTGTTGACATTGGAGAACTGTATAGCTGTGCCACCCTGGTGTGCCTGGTGAAGGGATCAAATTTCCAAATAAGTCATGGGGATAGAATGTATCACGTGGTGCCTATCCTATATAATAAAAGGCTAATATGCAAATTGTCCCCTCAACTGGGAGTTTGACCAGGGGGCAGGGCAGGCTAGCCAACTGCCTGTGGCCCCTCCCCCAGCCAGCCCCTCCCCCAATCGGCCCCCCACCATGATTGGGCATGGGGCCAGCCCACCAGCCACCTGCAGCCCTTCCCCTCAGCTGGCCGGGACCCCACCCATGCACAAATTCGTGCACCAGGCCTCTAGTAGTTAATAATACTATATTGCATATACTTGAAAATTGCTAAGAGAATAGATTTTAAAACTCCTCATCAGAAGAAAAAAATTTTGTAACAGTGTTTGTGATAGATGTTAACTAGTAAAGAAACAGAGAGAGAGATCTTTGGTAGATCTTTGTAGACTAGGCAGGGTCTCTTATCAACAGATATTTTCCCAGCAACTAAAGCTTTATACTGTAAGCATGTGGCTCTTATAATCCATTCTTAATTACTGGTTAGATGTTTTCATCAGAATTTTCACATTTAGAATGGTGCAACATTTGAGTCCATGTGCTAGGCAGAGTTGCCTTTTTACTGTATTGAGGGACTTCTTGCTTACCAGTAGTCCTGTTGAGCATGGGCTTACTTGGGAAAGACTAGCTGCCAGAGGCTTCAGCAGAAACCCATAGCTATGGACCAATGATGAAATTAACGCAATGGAAAAAAATGCATTAGGATGCACTGATGACTGACTCACCTAGAGCAGAGCAAAGATCCCAAGTAGATATAAGGTAGAGAAGATTCAGACTTTCACATTGATATAAGTAGGGATTAGAGAGAGAAAATGGAGAAAAATGGCAAGTCCAATATAAGGAAGCTTATGTTTATTTGGGGAGCCAGGAGGAAGTTGTGCCTATGAATTTTAGTGTGAGGCTAAAGGAGTACTAGGAGCCATGCACACCTTTCCTTTTCTTATTTCATAGGCTTCAGCCACAAAACTGAAGTAAACTGTAATGGATCCAGTGCTTAAATAGAATATTTTGGCACATCAACTTTGAGGCCTCCCCTCTCCATAATTCCAGTGATGTAGTCTTAAAATAATTCAAAGCGACATTGTTATGTCTGTCAACTGCCATGAAAGGACCAACTGCTATAATCAAAACTACAAGCATTCGCCCATTCATTTACCATTCAGCAAATATTTATTGAGAGCCTGGGTTAAACACATAAATAATAGAAGCCAGAGACATATTGGGAAGTTATGGCTCTGCTATGAAAATACAGCTGCTCAATTTTAGAGTGCGTGTTATGATCTGCAGAAATATTTAGGACATAACTTTTGGGTTCATATAAATCTAGCTCTTTTATCTGTACAAAGATCATCCTTGCAAAATTTCTGGATCTGTTTCTGCTACACTAGGTCAAAGCCATTTTCTCCTTTATTTGTCTGCTCACATCTAATTGGCATATTTATATCTGGATTCTATCCTCAAATCTAGGACAATCTAGATGGGGAATTTTCTGTGGACAATCCTGTGTGGCCAAGACTGTGAGTGCTTTGAAATGAAGAAGAGTGAGGGAAGCAGAAGTGAAGTGAGAACTGAAGTCATCAGTTGGGAAAATAGATGTTTGGTTGGGTTTTTAGTGTGAATTACCCGGGCTTAATCTTGGAATCTAGTTTCCTCCATTATTTGCAGCCACTTATATCTCTGGGCAGTTTACTTATTCTTATTTTTTAGCCAGGCTTCACAGGGGTGTCTGCATAGCTTACTGGTCAGCCAGTGACTTGAGAAGAGGTGGTGCTCACACACGTTGAGCCTATAGACCTTCAGCCCTCTGCTGAGGTTGGAAGTGTAGTCCAAGTTCCGCCATTTTTAAGTTTCTCTTGGTTTTTCCTTTCCCCTGAGCTTTTTTGTATTCCCCCTGCACATCCAAGGATGTGTGGAGAGCTTCACTAACCCTTTTGTGGCTCCCTCATTTGCAGTACCTGCCCCACCTGTGACCGCAACCTCAGGTAGTTTCCTCCTGACTGCTTCCTATTGAGGCCATCATTTTAGCAGAAAGCCATGAGTTGTTCCCACCCCACCCCACCCTACCCCAAATTCAGGTGAAGACTCTTCAGATAAGAGTGGCTAGTTTTCTAACAATGCCAACTTTGGAAAAACTACCACTCTTGCCTTCTGAGTTGGGGGTTGGGTATGTAACTAACTGCAGGCAACAAGGCCACACAGACTATCTGTGCTTACCTGACGCTTATAGTTTTTCCAGATTATATACTTTGCAATATGCTGCCTAAGGTCTGTTTCTAGAGCCCTGAAATAGTTGTGTTTTTTTGAAATTTTGACCAGTTTTACATTTGTGTGTGTGTGAAAATTTGCTGACCTGTTCACCCTACCATAGCTGGAAGTTCATTTCCCATATACTTTTACCAATTGTTTTATTTTCAATCTTGCTGCCTCACTTAGTTTTAATTTGTCTTTTATGAAAAATCAAGAGGTGTTTTTTTTTTGTTATCTAATGTTAAATGTCTTTTTTTCCTTTTAAATAAGTGAATTAAACTTACGTACAACATTTCTTTACTTGACACATAAATTGCATTTGATCTTAGTCCTTTTGTATTATTTTATGTAATGTTTTTAAATTCTTAACTATGATCCCTTTTGGTCTATTAGTTTGTACATGTATGGGTATGGTTTTTTTTAATTTTTATTTTCTTTATTGATTAAGGTATTACATATGTGTCCTTATGCCCCCATTGCTCCCTGCCCCCCCCCCCCCCCATCATGCCCTCACCCTACTGGTGTCTGTGTTAATGGCATTTAGAGAAGTTTATATTTTTGTTCTAGTGATTATCATTATAATTAATTTTTTAACTATTATTTTTATTATTTTTTATATATTGTCTAAAGATTAACATATGTCTCCTTTTTCCCCGATTGACCAACCCCCAAGCCATTCCCACCCTGGGTAAGCCCCCACTGCCCCAGTGTCTGTGTCCATTAGTTATGCTAATATGCATGCATACAAGTCCTTTGGTTGCTCTCTAACCCTCCCCCCTCCACCACCTCCCCTGCCATTTGTCTCTGGATCTATTTTTGTTCATCAAATTATGTTGATCATTACATCCCACATATGAGTGAGATCATGTGATATTTATCTTTCTCTGACTGGCTTATTTCACTTAGCATAATGCTCTCTAGTTCCATCCATGCTGTTGCAAATGGTAAAATTTCTTTCTTTTTATAGCAGCATAGTATTCCATTGTGTAGATATACCACAGTTTTTTTTTAATCCACTCATCTGCTGGTGGGCACTTAGGCTGTTTCCAAATCTTAGCTATTGTAAATTGTGCTGCTATGAACATAGGGGTGCATATATCCTTTCTGATTGGTGTTTCTAGTTTCTTGGGATATAGTCGTAGAAGTGGGATTACTGGGTCAAATGGGAGTTCCATTTTTAACTTTTTGAGGAAACTCCATGCTGTCTTCCACAGTGGCTACACCAGTCTGCATTCCCACCATCAGTGCATGAGGGTTCCTTTTTCTACACATCCTCGCCAGCACTAGTCATTTGTTGATTTGTTGATGATAGCCATTCTGACAGGTGTGAGATGGTATCTCATTGTTTTGATTTGCATCTCTCAGATGATTAGTGACTTTGAGCATGTTTTCATATGTCTCTGAGCCTTCTGTATGTCCTCTTTCGAAAGTGTCTATTGAAGTCCTTTGCCCATTTTTTATTGGATTGTTTATCTTCCTTTTGTTAAGTTGTATGAGTTCTCTGTAAATTTTGGAGATTAAACCCTTATCTGAAATAGTATTAGCAAATATGTTCTCCCATGCAGTGGTTTTTCTTTGTTGTTTTGTTGATGGTTTCTGTTGCTGTGCAGAAGCTTTTTATTTTGATGTAGTCCCATTTATTTTCTCCTTAGTCTCCATTGCCCTAGAAGCTGTGTCAGTAAAGATAGTGCTATGACATATGACTGCTATTTTGCTGCCTATGGAATCTTGGAGGATTTTTATGGTTCCTGTCTTACATTTAAGTCCTTTAGCCCTTTTGAATTTGTTTTTGTGTATGGTGTAAGTTTCATTTTTTTTTTTTTTGCATGTATCTGACCAAATTTCCCAGCACCATTTATTGAAGAGACTGTCTTGACTCCATTGTATGCTCTCGCCTCCTTTGTCAAATATTAATTGAGCATAATGGCTTGGGCCTATTTCTGGGCTCTCTGTTCTGTTCCATTGGTCTATATGTCTGTTCTTGTGCCAGTACCAGGCAGCTCTGAGAACTGTGGCTTGGTAATATAGCTTGATATCTGGTATTGTGATCCCTCCAACTTCATTCTTGTTTCTCAGGATTGCTGTGGCTATTCTGGGCCTTTTTTATTCCAGATGAATTTTTGGAATAATAGCCTTAGTCTTATACTTCTTTTTTTAATCCTCACCTGAGGATATGTGTATTGATTTTTTAGAGAGAGAGGAAGGGAGGGAGGAAGGGAGAGAGGGAGGGAGGGAGGGAGGGAGGGAGGGAGGGAGGGAGGGAGGGAGGGAGGGAAGGAGAGAGGAAGGGAGGAAGGGTGAGAGGGATATTGAGAGAGAGAGAAACATCAATTGGTTGCATCATGTACATACCCTGACTAGAATTGAGCCCAAAACCTAAGTATGTATATCTTGACTGGGAATTGAACCCAAAACCTTTGGTGTATGGGATGGTGCTCCAACCAATTGAGTCACCCAGCCAGGGTGGTCTTATATTTCATTAGTCAATATATATTGATTTTACAGTGAGCAACCATCTTTTCTTTTCCATTTTGTTTCTCTCCTTTTTATAACTCAATTTTAGTTATTAGTATTTTCTTAGTGTTTACATTTGTATTGCTAACCTATGCTTATATTTTAATGATATTCTTTGACTATTAACTATACAGGTAAAATAATACACTTTCTGTATATCCTACCTTTTAACCTCTTCTTTCTCCAAATAGTTGTCCTGCATTGTGGGGAGATACAATATTTCCATTTATCACCTTAATCATCACATTTATTTTAGTCTTAGTTTTACAATTAAGTATATTATCATTGCCGTCCTTTTACTTTTCGTCTCTAGGCATTTCTTGGACGGTCACAGTAGGTTTCCTTAGAGAGTGCTCAAGAAGAATCTCTGAGTGCCCTGCTCCTTGCATGATTGCATGTTCAAATGTTTGTGTGTAGCTTTACATATGAAGCTTCCGTGAGTGGGTGCATATGGACTCCTCAACTCACGCTTTCTTTTCTTGACTTTCTTTTAGTGTTTTCCCACTTCTGGTAGTGTATGTTTCTGTAGAGAAATTTGAGACCACTTAGTGACTTTTCTTTTTGTAAACTACTTAATCTTTTTGCCTGGCTGCCCAAAGATTCTGTCTTTACCTTTATACTTCACTATCTTCAGCAGGATGTATCTTGCTGTTAACCATACTTGCAGGTACATGATGGGCCCATTGGTGTGCAGAGTCAGGAAACGCTACTTGAATTAACTCTTCTTAAATATTTTTGCTATTTTTTTGGTATTATTTAGCATCTCCAGCCATGCATATTTGGGTATGCTTTGATTGCTTATGATAATAATTTTCCCTCTAAGCCTTTTACACTTTTTCCTTATTTCCTCTTCATTTTGCTCACTTTATTATTTCTTTCTTTTATATCTCTAACAGAGTTTTCCCTAGGGTCTATTTGTTCAGTGTTTTTGGTTATTTCATTGAGGGCTTTTCATCCTCTCTGTCAGGTTACATTTCAATTTCTTCTGTTATCTCTCATGTTTTACCTGACTTTTGCATTTCTACATTGTGATCTTTCTTCATAAAGGTGATATTTTAGTTTGCTCAGGCTGCCATAACAAAGTACCAAAGACTGCATGGCTTAAGTAACAGAATTTCTTTCTTCACAGTCTAGAGGCTAGAAGTCTGAGATCAAGGTATTTGATAGGGTTAATTTCTTTGAGGTCTCCGTTCTTGGCTTATAGATGGCCGTCTTCACTATCTTCAGCTGGTCTTCCCTCTGTGCATGTCTGCATACTTCGATCCTCTTCTGATAAGGACACGAGTCATATTGGACTAGGGCCCACTCTAATGACCTTATCTTAACTTGATCATTGGTGAAGAGCCTATCCTATATAATAAAAGAGAAAAATGTAAATTGACCATCCCTCTGCTATGCTCACCAGCCAATCAGGAGTGAGTATGCAAATTAACCTGACAAAGATGGCAGGTTAATTTGCATACACAGGTGTCGGGTGGAAAGCAGAGCGGGAGAGCTGGAGGCTTGGGGGGACATGGCTCCCTAGGTCACTCCCAGCAGAAGCAGCAGAAGTAGCGGAAGCCCAGAGAGCGGGGAGCACCAGGAATGCTGGAAATTGTAGTTCTGGTGGCAGATGGATCTCTTAGACACTAGAGCAAAGTGAGCCTGGAGCAAGTTACTGTTGCGGTGGGGAATGGAGGGAAAGCAAAGGTAAGAGATATAAGTAAAATCAGAGTGTCTAGGAAAAATTAAAGGGAAGATATCCTAAAATTTCCAGGAAATCTCCACCAATGAAGCATAGAAAAAAAATTCCTCTATTATTGTGTGAACAACAAACCAAACTGAGTTGGGGGTCTCAGACAGTTCACTCATATGATTGCAAAGACAGACAGAAACTCCTGGATTGGAGAGGGCTCCTCTGAGGGCTCCCAGATTGGAGAGGGTGCAGGACAGGCTGAGAGACCCCCACAGCCCCCCAGTGCATGAATGTCATGTGCCGGGCCTCTAGTTTCCAAATAAGGTCACATTCTGAGGTACTGGTGATTAAGACTTTAACATGACTTTTGGGGAGATACTATTCAGTGCATAACAGATAATGATTTTGTTATTTTTAAAAAATTTTGTCAAATTATTTTTATCCAGTATTGTGGCAACATTTTCTGGTAAGTGTTCTTCATCTGATGATAAAATTTACGCTTTTTTCTTCCACATTTTTTGCTTATAGTGTTTTTGAATTGATCCTGTGGCAATTTCTTTTAAATTTCTCATTGAATGAGTTGAATTTTCCTGAATTCTCTCTTTCTGTGGGACTTCTGTGTCTGCTTGTATGTATGTGTGTTTATGGGGGTGAGGGGGAGAGGGTGTCCATGGCAACCTTCTAGGCTTCTCAACCCAAAGGCTTTCTCTTGCACCATGGGAGCTCTGTGGTTTTTTTGTTTTGTTTGTTTGTTTTTAACATTTTAAAATTTATTTTTATTGATTTTAGAGAGGAAGGGAGAAGGAGAGAGAGACAGAAACATTAATCCTGAGAGAGAATTATTGATTAGCTGCCTCCTGCATGCCCCACACTGGGGATTGAGCTCGCAATATGAGACATGTTCCCTAACCAGGAATCAAACCATGACCACCTGGCTCATAGGTCAACATTCAACCACAGAGTCACGCTGGCAGGTGCCACAGAAGCTCTTTGTTCTCTGATTCAGAAACCAGAGGGCTGGTGCATCTCCCAGGTGGGACAGGTGGGAGGAAGGGCCAATCCTGGTCCTGTCCCTAATGCACATGGCTTTGGTCACCCTCCCAGGCTTCTTCTTTTATCAAGGAAGCTTCTCTGAGGGTGTGAGGTCTCCCCTCCCCATACTGGGTCTGTGATGATTCCCATGGCTCTGTCTGCATGACACAATAATTTGGGCTAATTTCCCCTAAAATCAGCTCCCCGAGGCCTTTTGAATGTTCCTACCACAATTCTCTGGTTCTTTAGGGAATCCCAGCAGGTGGGAGACAGGCATTGCCTGGTTCCAAGGCTTCTGTGACACTGCAACCTGCAAAGGGTCCAGTAGCCACAGAGAGATGCTTTCCATAATTTTGGCTCTTGAAAGAATCCGTTGGAGTGCCTTCCTCTCTGTTTCTCAGAATAAAATAAAACTCACCCAGAAGAGTTTACTTTGTCAGCTTTCTTCCTTCCATTTCCTCGTTCACTGTCATCGTCCAGGTATACAGCTTTTGTGCTTCAGTGTGAAGTTTCACTTGCAGGAAGTTTGTTTCTTCCCAGCACTTTATATGGTCTGTATCATAGGGCCCTGCCAGTACTCTTAGCCTTTTCTCTCGTTGTGGCTTTATTTCTGCTAATTTTGGAAGGCTTTATGTATGTTTATGAGTCAGTGGATTATGTATTTCTCTTCCTTTTACTGGAAATAGGGTTTCAAGTTATTGTTTTCATTTTGTTTCTTGGATTTTAGGATAAGAAATGGAAAGGTAATTCTTGCTCAGAGATGTTTATGCTGAAAGTCACTAGTAACTTACTGAGTGATTACTTTCTGCCCAACACAGGGCTAAGTACTATACATGAATTCTATCCTATTTAATTCTCACCCTAGTAATAAGAGATAGGCTGATAGATATTGCAGATTAGCTCTTTTATATCCATTCTGTCTTCCTTTTAGAATGTTATATTGCCGCTCGAGCTGAAAAGTCAGTCTCCATTTCTCACATTTCTTTACAGCCCAGGTTTATGTATGAGCCAATGTGCCACCCTGCTGCTTAGAACCCAGACATGAGGTAATCCACATTCTGGTTTCTGAAAGTACCATAGGGGAGGCATTTGTTGGGTTGCAACAGTGATAACAGGGTTGTTGGAGAGAATAGAGGGCAGGCATCTACTAGTATTCTCTGGTGGTGTGTTATGGAAGCCTGCAGCTGTAGTGGCAGTGTTGGATTTCTAGATCCAGAAGAAGCACCACTGGATTAGCAGTTGGAACAGTGACTTCTGATTCTCTTGATTGCAAACTATGCCAGAGATAGCATCTCCTGTGGAGGACCAGTGGTGTGGGACTGTCCTGGATGGTGTCACGTCTGACAGCTGAGTCCAGAACCTATTCCTCCAGCTCCTTTTCACGAACTTTTCCAAAATGCTAATCCCTACACTGAATCTCCTGATTATGCTGACCAGGATGGGTTCTGATATTTGAAATTGAACCTTGACTAGTAGATACTTCCATCTCCATTTCATAGAGAGAGAAAGGTCACCTAACTAGTTAGCAATGAAACTAGGGTTTAGTCCAAGTTTGTCTGACCCTAGAGTCTCTCATCTAACACTTTATAGCATTTACTGTCTTCCAGACACTGTCCTAAATGTTTTAAATTTGTTAACTCACTAATCCTCACAACAATCCTATAAGCCAGTCATTTTTTATAATTATCTTCATTACGTAAGTAAGGAACTAAGATACAGAAAGGCTGAGAAATTTGCCCAAACCACACAGGTGTGCTCCAAAGTCCATGTTCTTAATAGCTAGGGTGACTTCATCTCAAAAATGAGGTTTGCCTTTAGTTTACATTTTGAGGTTTTATTTTTTTAAGTTACTTTTAAGATTCAGTCTTTGTGATACAGATGTTGGGTATAAATTTTATTTTTATAGATTCATCAGTTTGGTCCTATTAAGATTTTCCTTCTAGAATATTCTGAATAGCTCTTTAGTATGTTGCCAATGTAATAGAAATGATGGCACTGTCATAGAATTATGGAATATCAGGATTGGAAGAAGGCCTACTAATTATCTACTTCAAAGACTTGAATTATCTCTGTAAATTCCTGTTTATCAGTCATCCTGGGAGATTCAGCATTTCCCCAGACAGCCATTGCATGCATCTTCAGCCAGGATCTATTTGTAAAGTCTCCCTAAGATTGCACTCACTATGCATTGTTATGACCCCCATTCATTAACTCCTGATAATTATATACCAGCTATGATTCCTACTTCATCCGACTGCCTTTCAGATATTTGAAGATAGTTATGCCTCCTGGAATCTTGGCTCTTCTTCTTTTTAGGTGACTTATTTCCAATTTCTTCAACACTTGTCAGGATTTCAGTTGGTTTCAACATATAGACTGCTTTGAGTTTATTGGAATTCAAGTTTAAAGTTGGTGTGATAAGCAACGAGCAGAACAGAACCTCACTGCCGTCCTTGTCGTGGATAGGATATTGTATGGCATTATTGAATCATATTGAAATTAGAGTTAGTTAAACCTGTAACACCTTTCAGCTCAGACAGCTGTTAGGATTATCTCTTTTAACCTGTATTTCTTTGGATCTCTCCTCTCTTGGTCTCTGCTCTAGCCACAATGGACTTAGCTTGCTGCTATACCATAGCCACATCTGCTTAGGCCTTTATATGTGTGTGTGTTCCTTCTGCCAGGATGGTAGACACTTTTAACTGCTCCTTCTTTTAACTGCTCCAGTTCTTCTCACTTCTTTGTTGTGACACCTTCCCATTTGATTGGTTATTCTCAGAGCATCTAAAGTTTTCCATGTATACTAGTATGTTGCCTCCCATGGGCAGCCTTTCCTGACTTTCTGTTTTATGTTAGGTTTCCCTAATACACACTCCAAGACTCTGTCCTTCATGTATTTATCTCACTTGTAATTGTTTTAAATGTATAATTTTCACCTAAGAAAAAGAGTTCTACGACTTTCTCGTTTACCTTTTTATTCCCTGTTACTGGCACATGTTCAAAATGCACGTATTGATTAATAACAACAGGACTTCAAATAATTTCATTAAATATTATGTTGTTGGTTTTGATCTACTTAGTTCATCAAGAACTTTGGGATTCATGACTGTATCACTGAGAATATTTGCCAAGGTCATTCACAAATTTTGCCAGCTTGTCATTCATATGCTTATCCGGCTGATGGCTAGACTTGTATATTTTAATACTAGAGAACTCCCTCCAGGCTGATGTCAACCCTTTGAATTATGTCCATTCAGATAAGATTGAATTCACTTTTCCATGTGACCATTCAACTCATATTTCTTTAGTTTGTCTATATGATATCAAGTTAGACATTAATTGCCTTTTTTAAATTTTGAAAAGAAAAAACTAAATCCCATTCAATTTCCCTGAAATATCTTGTCTTCTAAGCTCCCAAAAACTAGTCTAACTTAATTTAGTAAACATGCAGCTGGCTTCTAATAAACATGATTTCTTCTTCTAGGCTCTTGCTAACTTATTTTAAAATAGAATCTTGTTTAAGATTATCTATATATATAAAAGGCAAGCAACCAGAATGCTGGAATGACCGGAATGACTGAAACGATCAGAATGACTGGAATAACCGTTCACTGTGATGCACACTGTGGCAGCCAACTGGGGGCCACTGGCCAATTGCTCCCCCTAACCTCCTGCAGCCCCTGCCCCTGGCCTGCCCATCCTCCGGTTGGCCCCCAACACCTCAATCAGGGGCAGGGCCGGTCAGCCAACCGTCCATGGCCCCTCCCACCAGCAGACCCCACCCTCGATCAGCCCCCGATGTCCCCTCCCCACCGCTGGCCTAGCCCGATTGGCCCCCCTTGGGGCGGGCCAGCTGGACCCCACCTATGCATGAATTTGTGCACTGGGCCTCTAGTCCTATCTAATAAAAGAGAAACATGGTAATTAGCCGTACCTCCGCTACCCTTCCCATTGGCTAATCAGGGCAATATGCAAATTAACTGCCAGCCATGATGGCGGCCGGCAGCCAGGCACCTTGAAGCTAACATGAGGCTTGCTTGCTTCAGTGACGGAGGAAACCAACGTTCCCCGCCTGCCTTGCCGGCCTCTGAGCTTGCAGTTTGAAACATTGTTACAAATATAGAAGCTAAACAAAACCCCAGGAACCTGCTTTCAGCAAGCCGGGATCTCGGAGCTGGAGTTGATAAAGTGTTTCAATTATAGAACCCAAACAAACCAGATACCTGCTTTCAGCAGCAGAGGCCTCAGAGCTGGAGCCAGAGCTAAAGCTGGCCCAGAATAAAAAAGAAAAACGAAAAAAAGGAGCAGTTGGGAGCTTCAGTCACCTGCCAGCCTGAAAACAGCCCTCAGCCCCTCACCCAGACTGGCAAGGCACCCCAGTGGGAACCGCCATCCTGAAGGGTGTGTGACCAGCTGCAAACAGCCATCATCCCCTCACCCAGGCTTGCCAGGCACCCCAGTGGGGACCCCCACCCTGATCCAGGACACCCTTTAGGGCAAACCAGCCGGCCCCCACCCGGCCTCTATCCTATATAGTAAAAGGGTAATATGCCTCCCAGCACTGGGATCAACGGAGCCGAGAGGCCTCCTGGCACCGGGATCAGCCCGACAGGGGGCAGCGCCCAAACCCCCTGATCGCCCTGCGGCTCTGTGTGTGACAGGGGGCGGGGCCACAACCTCCCTATCCGTCCTGCTCTGTTCGTGACAGGGGAAGGCACCCCAACCCTCTGATCAGCCCTGCTCTGTGCCTGATAGGGGGGAGATCCCCAACCCCCTGATTGCCCTGCGGCTCTGTGTGTGACAGGGTGCGGCGCCCCAACGCCCTGATCAGCCCTGCTCTGTGGGTGATAGAGGGCGGTGCCCCAACCCCCCACCCCCTCATGGGTCCTGCTCTGTGTGTGATGGGGTAGAGCCATAACCTCCCCATCAGCCCTGCCCTGAGTGTGACAGTGGCGGTGCCCCAACCCCTGATCGGCCCTGCTCTGTGTGTGACGGGGTGGTGCCCCAACTCCCCTATCGGCCCTAATCTGTGAGTGACAGAGGGGAGCTCCTCAACCCCCTGATTGGCCCTGCTCTGTGTGTGACAGGGGGGAGCGCCCCAACCCCCTGATCGGCCCTGCTCTGTGCGTGACAGGGTACGGAGTCCCAACCCCCCTGATGGGCCCTGATCTGTGCGTGACAGGGCAGCGCCCCAACCCCCTGATTGGCCCTGCTCTGTGTATGACGGGGTGGCGCCGCAACCTCCCCATCGACCCTGCCTTGAGTGTGACTGGGGGCGGTGCCCCAACCCCCCAATCGGCCCTACCCTAAGCGTGACTGAGGGTGGCATCGCAACCTTCCAATCCGCCCTGCTCTGTGCATGACAGGGGGCGGCGCCCCAACTCCCCAATCAGCCCTGCTCTGAGCCTGACCAGGAGCTGCACCTAGGGATTGGGCCTGCCCTCTGCCACCCGGGAGCAGGCCTAAGCCAGCAGGTCGTTATCTCCTGAGGGGTCCCAGACTGCGAGAGGGCACAGGCCGGGCTGAGGGACCCCTCTCCCCCCCGAGTGCACAAATTTTTGTGCACTGGTCCTCTAGTAATATATAATATGCATATGCTTAATTTTGGTTGAGCTGTTTGAAAACAGGGAAGATTGTCACAAAGAACATTTTCAAAAATATAACTTACAGTATATCACTCTCAAGAAATTTATCATTAATATATTATCTAATACTAGAGGCCAAATGCACAAATTTGTGCATGGGTGGGGTCCGGCCAGCCCTCCCCGATTGGGGCCCTGTCAGGGGCAGGCTGGCTCGGGGGAAGGGCTATGGGCAATTGGCCAGCGGGCCCCACCCCTGATTGGGGTTGGGGGGCCAATTGGGTGTGGGGCTGGCCATGGGGAGGCACTGTAAGCAGTGGGCTGACTAGCCCTGCCCCCGAATGGGGTGGGTGGTGCCAATCAGGGGCCAGCAGCCTGGGGGAGGGCCATGGGTGGTTGGCCAGCCAGCCCTGCCCCTGATCAGGGTGCGGGGGGGGGGGGGGCAGATCTGGGGTGGGGCCAGGTGGGGGGAGTGGCCTCAGGAGGTTGGCCAGCTGGCCCTGCCCCCTATTGGGGTGGGGGCTATCAGGGGCGGGGCTGGCTGGGGGGAGGGGCTGCGGGCCTATTGTGGTGGGGTGAGCTGATCAGGGGCGGGGTTGGCTGCGGGGGGGGGGGGGGGGAGGAAAGGGGGGTGTTTGGCCAGCAGGCCCCACCTGTGATCAGGGTGGGAGAGTCCAATCAGGCAAGGGCCAGCAGGGGGGTGGGAGGGATTGGGCTGTTTTACTGGCCACAGTGGGCGTCATAGCAACCAGTTGTTAAGGTCGTTACAGGCTTTATGGTTGCTGGCTTTTTATATACATAGATATGGCTACTATTCAGATTTTCCCCATTATCACAGTGATGTTCTTTAGAGGAGGATCCAAATAAGGGTGATATATTGCCTTTTGTTGTCATTGCCTCTTTACTCTCCTGTTATTTACAAGTTTTTCTGCCTTTTTTCAACTTTCACAACATCGAAGATTTTTTTAAGAGTTTAATTAGGTTGTTTTTCAGGATGTTTGTCACTTTGGATTTGTCTAATTGTTTGTTTCCCCATGATCAGATTCTGGTTAAACATTTTTGGCAAAAATATTACAGAGGGAATGTATCCTGCTCGGTGCATTACATGAGGGGACAGATGACTGTTTATCCCATGGTTGGGAATTTTAATTTGATCTCTTGGTTAGGTGGTCTCCACCAAGTTGTTCTGCTGTAAGGTAACTTTTCTTTTATACCTAAAAATAACTCTGTGATATTTTGAGATCTGCTTCTGCAATTAGAATTACCTTTGTGTTCTCCTTTTTGTGACTTTTTAGGAACGTATGTTTGCACTCTCCCTAACACACTCACTGGGTCCCTGTGGAGTCATTCAATGGGGAGAAGAATCTGAACTCTCAGCTACTGTCCACCAATCTCTTTACCAAATATGAGTGTCATTTCTCTCTTGCTAGTGTTTGTTCAGAGGTATCAATCACTCTGAAGACCAATCTCTTTTGTGGAACAATTGTAAGCAACAGAATTAATCACTTTCTTTTTCCATCTGTCATCTGTTAAAATGTCACCTTCACCCCTAGCAGCTGTTCCTTTCTGGATGTGTCCAGTTCCATCCAATTCAGTTATTTTACCAACTGTCTTGTTACCTCTATCCTTTGTATACTGGCTTGGAAGGCAAAGTATTGCACTTTGATTTTTAGATGCTACATTTGGAAATGGGCTAAACTTAACCTATGTGAGCCTTATATCTGGGCACTCACTATCCTTTAGATACTACAGACCCAGGACAAAAGCACTAGATTTATCCTTAATTCAGTAATCTTTGTAGGAAGTTGGCTAATTTCTCTTCTTTTTTTCTTCTGCCTTACAATCAATGTGGCCATTTAACTGGAATTGTTTTTGCAAAGGTCATCCCAGCAGTCATTTTCTGCCTTATCTTACTGGATGCTTCTGTATATGTGACTCTGTTGACCTTTTCAACCAGTCACTCAACCCCCTTCCCCTCAGACTGCTGTCAGTCTATTTTCTTTATCTATGAGTCTGTTTCTATTTTGTTTGTTAGTATCTTTCTTGATGATTGCATTTCAAAGGGTTCATTCCCAGGTCTTTGAGAAAGACATTGTAAAACTGGTGAGATTCTGGGAGATTTATCTACATTTCAAAGGAGCAGAGATAGACATTTGCAATCTCAAGTTTTCTGAAGTAAATGCTCTAAGAAAAGGGAGGTCAGGGGCCCATAGTCAGGAAGAAATCTGTCTGAAGTTTGTTCAAACGGAGGAGAAATTAAGACCACTTTGATCAGTGCAGAGTTGAGACTTCTCAAATATCTGCCAGTATAAAAATCATCACTGAGTTCCTGCTCATACACAGAGGCCTAGGTGAAAACCATTATGCCGCTTGAAGGGAATATCAAAAGTAGAGTCCACTATGGCCCCAAAATCTCCTTTGTAATGATGGTGTTGCTGTCCCACAGGAGTTTTTTTTTTTTTTTTTAATATATTTTATTGATTTTTTACAGAGAGGAAGGGAGAGGGATAGAGAGTTAGAAACATTGATGAGAGAGAAACATCGATCAGCTGCCTCCTGCACACCCCCCACTGGGGATGTGCCCACAACCAAGGTACCTGCCCTTGACTGGAATCGAACCTGGGACCCTTCAGTTCGCAGGCCGATGCTCTATCCACTGAGCCAAACCGGTCAGGGCCCACAGGTGTTTTTAATCTCACCTCTCTGTCACATACACAAAGAAAGCTTTTTATATTTTTTCTATCTTTTATTAATTTAACTTTGAGGCTGGGGAAAAGCTCAGCTTTCCCTCATGGCCTCCATGCTGTAGTTTAATCCAGCTTTATACAATAAAACTCGTACATTGAGGGTGTAATTTCATTATTTTAATTTTTGTCCAAATGACCTTGAGAGAGCTAAAAATTAGTAAATATTTTAAATGGTTTAGGATTTTATGTATTCTTTTATTTCCATGCCTTGATCTTTATCTTCATTTATAAATTTCTGTCTGATCTCACTCAACAACATAGTTAACCTCCTTGATTTCTTGTAATCTTTCGTTATCTTGAGCATCCCATGGGCATGTAATTGCTCATTGTATTCATTTGGAGCCCCAAAGAACAGAGGTTATGCAATTTGGGAATATAATTTACTCTTTCATGATTCTTCATTTCCGCCCAGATGCTGGCCCTTGTCTAAATTCAGAACTTGTCTAAATGCAGATGAATAGACATTGTGAGGCTTGTTTAAATATGAACAGGGTCTAGAAATCTAATCATGTGCTAATTCTCTTTGTTGGTTTCTGAGGATAGGCTGAACTTTTGTGCAGAAGGATCTATCCCCTGGTTGGCAAACACTGATTTCCCCCCCTCCATCTTCAAGTCAGTGTTTGTTAGCTGTTTAGTTTCTTTTGTTTCAAAGGTTTTGTTCTAAGTTCTTTGTTTAAAATTAATACAGAAGAGTAAATATCTAACCAAATATTTGATTTGCTGTCATTAAAAATGTTTTGGTAGCACTGAGTTATTCAGAAGACGACTCAAAGTATTTTCAAAGAAACAGTGACCAGCTAGTTTTTAACTAGCTTGTTGTATAAATTACAATAATTGTTTTGACAGGTTTCTCAAGAATAGGAAAACTCATTCTAAAAGCTTTTCTTTTCCATAAGAAACTGGAGATTTTATATGAATATTTATAGGAGTAGACTAATTTCACTGAGCCTTGTCTATGAGCAAATATATGGAGGACTGGAGTGCCAGGAGCCGGTCCATCCTTGCTGTTTCAAAGGACCTGGCATATATGGCATACTGTTCTTAATATGTTTGCTCACCTTCTTGGCACTATGTGTTTTAACCAAGGTCACCTCTCTGAGAAAGGTTGTTTCCCCAGATAGGGATTTTCCCCTGAAGTTAGGGAGGGAATAAAACCCCTCAACTAAGTGCCAGGTGGGTAGTTAATCACTTTAACTATGAACAATCATGCTTAAGCTACATAATCTTTACTCCCTGGAATGGAGATAAGAAACGCCCTAACCTTTGGAATAGAGATTGATAGGATTGGAATCAACTGGTATAAATACAGATGTAACAAGACAACAGGACACAGAACCTAGACACAGAACCTAGAGACAGAACCTAGTGAGAGAACATGGCAAAAGATCCTGGACAGAACCTGGCTACAGAACCTGGCTGAAGAACCTGGCTACAGAACCTGGGTAGAACATGGCAAGAGAACCTGACTAGAACCTGGTGACTGAACCTGGCTGGAGAACCTGGACAGAACCTGGCTGGAGAACCTAGCGAGGGAACATGGCTACAGAACCTTGCTGGAGAACCCGGAGAACCGAGCAAGAGAACATGGACACAGAACTTGGCTGGAGATTGTGGCTAGAGATCCTGGCAAGGCTGCTGATCAACTGAACGCTGTCTCCGTGTCATTCCTTCTTCGCCGACTCTGTCCACACCTTTGGGGAACCCTGGACCTGCTGGGGTTGGACCCCAGCACTGGAGAATCGGTGCTTAGCAAGTAACATTGTTTACATGTTATTTTATTTAATGCTTTCCTATACCAGTATATATCATCTCTAAGTTTGAGAGGGTAAGCAAGTTTTCTGAAATTTACAGTCAGAATTATCCAGAACATTTTAGATGCTTAGTAAATAGTTATCATGTATGAAGCCTCTTCTATCCCAGATAAGAGGTCTACAAAATGCATTATTTAACTAGTATCAATCCACCCTCTCCAACTGAAAGAGCTGTGATTATTCCCATTTTATAGGTGAGTAAGCACATAATATGTAGCCAACCCTACTTTGTAGTCCAACCTTTCACTTCTGCTCTCCATGGTGAGTTATATCCTTATAAAAAGTCAGTGGATTTCTTTCCTAAACTTGTTGTGCTAGCTGTTCTTGTTAATGCAATCATTCAATCTAATTGTGTATATCAATATTTCATATGAATTTAATTTAAAAAATAGAGATTTGGGATTTTTCTCTTCATGAAAACTAAGTTGAATGTTCTGTAGAAACATGGGGTGAGTAACTAAATATATTGGTCTAAAACTAGGTGTGTACAATATAACAGAATAGAAGGAAATAATACAAATCCAGAAGGATTATGAATTCATTTTTTGTGTGTAGGTTCTGACTCCACTTTAAAGAAACCAGAATGGGGGGAATTGCAGGGAATGCATTAGGAATGTGGTTTAAAAAAGAATGGTCTATTAGAACATCTGTCAGAAGAAAGAAGGAAGGGAAGGAGGGAGGGAGGGAGGGAGGGAGGGAGGAAGGAAGGAAGGAAGGAAGGAAGGAAGGAAGGAAGGAAGGAAGGAAGGCCTGCCTACTGGTAAACCCATAAGAAAAATTGGTGAATAAAAATATTTTAAATGAAAGAAATATATATAGATATTTTATGATTTTTGTGTGACTTAAGCTTTAAATAACCTTCTTGATTGAGTGATCAGGATGCTGACAGAGGCAGTTCAGAGGGCTTTCTTTAGGTACAGGGGAGTACATTGTCTACATGTCATGCTCACAGGCTCCTACAAGTCTGCTTTTGTCTTTGACCAGGGTGTCTGGCAGAGTTTCTCAAATCTGTTCTTTGAACCCATGCATCAGAATTACCTTATTAAAATGTAGATGTTTGGAAAGAGCTTCAGGAATCTTAATTTTAATGGCCTCCATGTGATTCTTACACATGAAAAAGAACCAATGGTATAGAATAAGCACCGATTTAATAATTTACCTTCATGCCATTAAATATAATGGAACCCAAACACAGAGGATTCCATAAAATCAGTTAGTGCTTACTTTCTCCTAAGTTCAACCATTAAAGTCATGTTTTTGTATTATTTGCAGCCCTCATTAGATTCCTTAGGTGGGAAATGGATAAATAGGTAGGCAGGTTTTAGTCTTACTCCTACTAAAACTGCAAAAGTTCCCACGAGACCATGATTTTTAGCAGTTTGAGGCATACCAGAGTTAAACTACCTAAATAAACCCTAAAGCTGTAAAAGTATAAAATTGAATATACATTTATGAATGTACAAATTAATGTATCATAAAATGTTAACCTTTAATTTTTGTCCAAGGCACCAAATAGAATAGATATGAAATTTGAAAGTGGTGCCAAACTCCAAGAGGAAATGTCAGTATCAGTGACTGAGAACTAGTGAGATGGCTCAAAAATTCACAAGCAAAACACTATGGGTGGAGAGGGTGAGATGCGGTTTCCTGACTTGTTCTCTGTGGAGAGCTCTATTACTATCCTGTCACTGTGGAGAGCAGGGAGGGACCTCCTAAAAAGCCCAGTTTCCTGGAGCTGAAGACATTGGTCTGGTACCTGCTCACATTTGAAAAAGCAAAGGCAACAGGAAATGTGGTGGTGCAGGGGGGGGGGGGGGGGGGGGGGGGGCAGTAGTGGAGGAATGGGAGAGGGAAAAAGGAAAAGGGAGGGAGAGAGTGGCCAGGGAGAGGGAGAGAAGGGAAAGTGAGGGTGAGAGGGCTGTATGGGGGATTAACTACCTCCTACCTTGGAAGTGTTCCCTGAAGAGTTCTGTGGGTGTATGGGGCAGAGCTAGCCTGCATGAAGCCTTAGTGGGCCCTAAAAGAGCTCTGTGAGGTGGGGGAATGCCAGTGAAAGCCTGTTGCACAGTGGTCCTGACACCAGAAGAGGAGTCTAGCTGGGACCCTCTCAAGAATCCCTTAATGGCTCCCATGGGAGGGAGAATGACCCTCAAATGGCCATTAGGGCTAGTGAGCTCAAAGGCCATTTACTGCAGAAGCAGCTCTCAGCTGGTAAGGCTGTCTGGTTCAATCCCCTCCTGGACCCCCACCCCCAATGTCAACCCTAGTGAACAGGGTGAAAATGAGCAGAGAAAGAATGCAGAGATGGTAGGCCTGCCCTCTATCTCAGAGTGCATAAAGAATTCTGGTCCTCTGGAGTTTTCATCCAGGCTGGGAGGACTACCCCATTCGGCAAATCAAAAAGAACTTTGGGAAAGAAAAAATAAGTTGTATTTTAATTGCATCTGCCATGTGCCTGGATTGCATGCCAATTATGTATGTCTGTATGACCCTGGTTCTGGATGATAGTGGCTACTTAAACAAATTCACAAAGCAGCTTAAGTACTAAAGCCCTCAGAATCTGGAGGAGTGGATTTTGGAGGCATTTGGCCATGTTGTTGTCACCTGAATATCTTCACCAAATCATTTGAAGAAAAACCTGAAGGAAAAGCTTCTTTGTAGCAATTGTGCCAGTAAATTGTCTTTCAGGGCAGATATAATCAATCCTTTGCCTGAGACAAACAGTCTTTCACTAAAGGTCAAACAGATTTCTCCTAGAGACCCTAGGGAGAAATATTTAAAAACCCAATTCATTGTCCCATGATATCAAAGGTATTATTTTGAGTACTTGCTAACATACGTCATTTCCCTGAACTTAATATCACATAAATTGCTGTCTTATGTTATTTACATGCAAAGTGATCTTATATTTTACTATAATCTAAGAATGAAAATTACATTACAATAGTCGTTACCTACAAATCAGGCCAACTGTCTGTACTTCGTATTTCCTGTTTGTTTTTCCAGACCTGCTTTCTACCCTTCCTCATCAGCTCTGAGGGCCTGTCTCAGGCTTCCTTGTCTTCTGTCTTCTGGTTACAGGAGGGCAGAGGGAAATCTGAGTGAGGTTGCAGCATTTTCCTAGGCTTTCACCCTGAGGGGCTTCCCATGCTGGCTGCTCCCTAAGGACCCTGTTCCCATCATGGCCTCTCCTCCTAATCCATGTTCTCATGGGAGTCCCCGTTATCCCCTGTGGCCTCTCACAGCATTGTGCACAGTCATCTATTAAACTTTCCTAAAATTACCTCATCTGAGTCCCATCTGCTTCTTGTGAAAACCCCAAATGACACCCTGTCTCTTTTATTTATCATTTAGTACATTAAAATATAATGAATATTTAAAATATTATTTTCATAATGAGAAAAGGGTCATAGGAATAATTAGGTTTAATTCTCTTGTATTTCTCTCTAACGTTCAGATTAGAGTTGAGAAAGTCTGTTTTTTTCTTTATCCCAGACTTTCCTGCTGTTTTCCCAACTTCACTTTGAATTGAGGCAAAACCTCCAGCTTCCACAGGGATCACTTTGGAGAAGGGAGGGGGTCAATAGCAGAGTGGATAAGGCGCAAGACCCTTTACCACAGCTCCCACCAGAATAGCTCCCTTTTCATCTGTTCTCTACCTTGAGCTTTGTCAGAGTAAGTTTGTAAGTTTGATAAAAGAATTCTACTTTAAAGTGTGTGAAAATCAGTAGGTTAAGGCATGGAATATTCCCTTTGAAGCACAAATCATTGTTCTGAAAGGGTCCTTACCTATTAGTCAGAATCATTCCCAAGGAGGACCAAGAAGTGTCTAGAGCTGGGTTGTAGGTGTTGGTCCTTGTGTGACATGGCCAAACTCAGGAGAATGCTGAAAAGATAAGGCATGAGTTCCCCATCTGAAGACTAAAGATCCCACAGCCATTTCCCCCGACTCTTAATATGGCCAGCCTATCTGAAGACAAGGGCCTGCATCACACAGCAGAGAATGGCCTCACACAGAAGCAATGACTGATGACTGGCACTTGGCAGTTTGTCATGAAGACAGAGATTGTGAGGAAAGAGCTAATCACTATCTGATTATTGTTCATGCCTGAAAGCTGGTAATCATCCCTTAGGCTTCCTTCTCCCTCAGTCCCACATCCAATCAATCACCAGGTATATCGATTCTCCTTTTGAATGTATCTCAATACTGTTGCTCCTCTCCACATTATTTCTTCCGCCTTGGGCATTCTTCCTCCCATTTGTCACTTGGCTCAGTCCTTTGATTCAGCTTAAAGGTTACCCCTTCAAAGAAGTCTTCTTTAATTTTACAGTCTAAACCAGTCCCCATTATGATCGCTTACCATATTCGTTAGTTTTCCTTCATAGCTCTTGACATGCATTTTAGTTATATTTATTTGTGGTCACATGTTTAATATGTGACCCTCTCAATGCTTTTACCTTACTGTGGAAGTATGAGAAAAGGATCATAGGAATCATTGGGTTTACTTCTCTTGTATTTCTCTCTAACTTTCATGTTAGAATTTGAGAAAGTTTGTTTTTTTCCTTGACCCCAGACTTTCCTGCTGTTTTCCCAGCTTTACTTTCGAATTGAGGCAAAACCTCCTATAATTTTGACACACAGAATAGTGTTTGAGATATAGTAGGTACTCAGTAAATATTTACTAAATGGGTGAATTAACGCTGACCCTTGTCCCTTTTTCCTAAACTTCCAGGTTCCCATGTCTATTGGCTCTCTCTTCTATATCTCTGGAATCCCTCCCCTCTATGGCATCTGTACTGTCATACTCTATGCCCCATCATCTGTCACCTGGACAACTGTACCTGTCTGTCTTGGACTCCCTGATTCTACTTTTGCCTCTGCCAGGGAATCCTCCACCTCATAGCTAGAAGTTTTTCTTATCTTGCTTAAAACTCATAAGCACCCCCATTGTCCTCAGTAGGTAGCCCCAACTTTTTTAATTTGGCTAATAAAGGCCCTGTTTGATTTGACACCTCTCTAGCAATTCTCTAGCCACATCTCCTGATTTCTCCTCTCTAGACATATTGAACTGATTTCTAAATCTTTGGTTCTTATTTCTATACTTCTGAACTTGTGCACAGGCTATTTTTAAAACCTGAAATCTTCTTTTCTTCATTTCCTCTCCCTCCCTTCCTCTGTCTTCCTGTCTTCCTTTCCGTGTCTGACCCATGTTGTTCCTTCAGGGTTTTCTTGGATGTCACTTTATTTGGGAAACCTTCTTTGGCCCCAATCACTGTGCCTGGGCTTCAGTGGCTATGAGAGTTCCCTATATATTTCCCATGACAGCACGTTTGTCTTCTGTTTGCCTATGGACTTTGTCTCTATCTCCCAAAGGACAGTTGTGGTATCTGTCTATTGGGAACACCTTTCCGAGGTTTCTAGGTGTGGTCCTCAGTAGGTAACAGTAGGTGGGTGATTTTTTTTTTTTGTTTGTTTCTTTGGTTTGTTTTATTTTTGTTTTGTTTTTGTCATGGGTATGTCTGATACAATGGATTTGTCCTATTTTCCAGAAGAAATTATGGACTAGAGCAGTTCAAACATGTACTACTAGCCCATAGAATAAAGTGAAGACAATAGAAATAAAAACATCTCAGGCTTCTGTAAGTTGCTTTCTAATTGTATAACTCTTGTTTGCTTTCAGATAATTGGATCCATTTGGCCCATTTCAGTATTTCACTCATTTATTCATAAACAGTATTTTATGTCTACTACTATTGGGCTAGACACTGGGGATTCATCACTGACTAGAGCAGGGACATAGTACATTTGAGACCAGGGATAGATATTTTGGTTCCAAACCATGTTTTTAGAATGGAATTTCTTACATTATCCTTTGCCTAGAGAGGTTTATTCCATCCACAGTGCATGCACTAATCCAGGGGCTGTTTCAGCAAAAGTAATGTTTTTTGGTGACACATTTATATCTGGATAATCCTACATTTTTTTTAGTGACCTCAGTGATCCTTACCAGAAGAGTGAATTCTTCTAATCTGACTTTGAATACCCTCCTCTCTTCTTTCTCTACTCTGAGAGGATTGAGTATGGGAATACTTCCATCATTATCCTTCCTTAAAATAATATCCTGAAGAAAGTGATGAAACCATATATATTTAATCTTCTGATTATTGAAATAGATTCAAATTGCGATCAAATTTACAATATGAAACATGAATCACCCTTCTGATAACAGATAGCACTTATTTCTTTGGAGAATTGATAAAAATGATCCATAAAGGCATATTGAGTGATCCAGGTATGGAAGTTTTTGGATATTGGACAGGCTAGTTACAGAGAATACTTAAAGTATTTGATGATGT
This sequence comes from Myotis myotis, assembly GCF_014108235.1. Taxonomy (NCBI): domain Eukaryota; kingdom Metazoa; phylum Chordata; class Mammalia; order Chiroptera; family Vespertilionidae; genus Myotis; species Myotis myotis. Next base: position 51,051,294 of record NW_023416401.1, read on the forward strand.
TGACTTTGCACAAACAGTGAATGCTAAACTACCTGATCCATGTGTAAAAGATTTCAAGATAAGAATTTGGTTTGATTTTACATCTGCATCTTAAATGCCTATAAAATTTGGTTTCTAACTTTACAACCAGTCAAACAGGATGTTGAGCAAAGGAACAAGAACAGTCCTTAAACTTTGAAAAACTGAACTGAATTTGGCTTCAGTTGGAAATCTCTGGCTTGATTAGGACATTTGTCTCCACTGTCAATGTCAAAGGAACTAACTTTGAACTTTTTGAGACCCATCAAGTTTTTAATCTTTTTTATTTGTTCCATTATAATCAAATGCTATCATGTAAAAACAAACAAACAAACAAACAAACAAACCCAATAACAACAACAAAATCAAGACCATGCTGGCTGTAGAGTATTTTTAATCTGATAATGAGAATATTACACACCACATAGCATATACATCAAGTAGCATTAATATTGTTCTTTAATTAGACAGAACCTTATACAGAACATCAGGATAATTACTGACTAGATTCATTTTTTCTTATTAATTCCAATTAAAAATAGACTTAATAAGCAAAACACAATAAGTTGATATTATTCATGCCTGCTTTTACTGACCTCTTAGTAGCACCCCTCTGCGGCAATAGGAAACTGCAATTGCTGGTAGCAACAGTGTCAGATTAAAATTACTCAGTACCACATTCTTATTTATGAATCACAATAATAACATAATTTAAAATCTTCCTTTTCCTTAGGGAGGGAAATAGGTACTGTAACATTAAGCCTAAAAGCACTGCTCAGAATCTAAGAGGGCTGATTCATTGCTTTCCCATTTTTTTCTTTTCTTTTTTTAAGCCCAAACTACTGTAATTCTCCTTTAACTGGTCTTCCCACTGGGCAAATATAACCTCCAAATGGTATAAAACTCTGCAGCTCATCTTTCCATTTGGAAACTGACTAAATCTGCATATATTCTCTTCATGGAGAAATTTACCTTGCCTTCCAGGAAAGCTAAGCTCCATGGTGATTTGAAAATGTTATCATACCATCTTTAGAACTCTGAGCTCTGTTCTACCCAGGACCTATAGATAACACATACCCTGCAGCTGCCATACCACAACCCTCTTAAGGACTCAGCATTAATCAGATAGGTTTTAGTGTTCACGATTTTACATTTGTTGTCTTGACACTTGGAATATTTATATTTTAACCAGGAAATATCTGCCAGTCTAATTTTAAGTTTTAAACCAAGATAAAAGACTTTAAAAAATTTTGAGTGTGCTACATAAAACTGTCCTAAAAAGGTGGGTGTTTTGGGTTTTTTTTTAAGTTGAAAACTATGAAAATAAATATGCTCCAGAGTTAAGAAGTGGTGTGCCAAGCTGTGCCGAGATTAAATTTGTGTGGACTGTTGAAACTGATATTCCGAATGCTACATTAGCCAGAGGTACACCGTTTGGTGAGTATATTGTCGAGTTTGGGATAAAAATGGATTGAGTGCTTGTGAAAAATGCCAGAAGAAAAATACTAGCACCGTCATTCAGTTCAAGATAAGAAAGAAGTATGTTAGACATATTCAGAAAGAAAACCTTGCCACTTTGCCAGAGCTTACCTTATGGGATCTGCTAAGGAGACCTCTTGAAACTGGATCACCAGTTAGCTCCTCCCTCCTCCCACCCCAGTTCCCTTACTCATTCTCCTTCTCAGAGTCTGTATCCACCACACCTGACCCAGGACCACACTTGCTTATTTATCTATTTACTTATCTATCCTATCATTCACCATCCATTCATTCACCATTTATTCATACACCAAAGACTTATTGGTTATCTAATATATGCGAGAAATAATAGAAAATTTGGGACATGTTATTATAGTTGTAGCTAGCTAGTCATGTAATAGAGAAAGGAAAAAAGAAAGAAAGAAAAAAATAATTGAAAACATCTAAGGTGTATTTCAAAATGTTTATTAAAGTCCTTGTTAGATATCCACTGTGTGTCTTGAAAATAAGAAACTATATATTTGCTCTGTAATTGCTTACATCTTTTACCTTGATTAGCAATTTCAATCAAATAAGACATCACTGAGCATTTTCGAATAAAAAGCTACCTATTTTTCAATCAGAAGTCCTCTATTCAACCTTTATATTTTCCAAACTCGTTTGATTTGCTAGGATTGGGTGATGTTATTTCTTGTAAAACAAATTCACTTCTCTAAAATAAAAAACTCTGCAGAGATGGATACAACTAGGTGCTTAAGATTTTTATTTTTACATTTTAATACTATTTTTGTTTGTGTCCATAGATTTCTAATGTTGCTTTCTTTTGGTATTACGTATGTTCATATATATTCAGATCAGAATACTCTATTTTGCTGTTAAAGGTACTTAGATTTTTAAAAATGAAAGTTGCTTAAAAAGTAGCCTTGGTTAGATATCTGAAAAGTTTACATTTAGTTATGCTCTTAGAAGGGCAATAGGCTGTTTTCTGGAGCGTTTTATATTTGAGCATTTCTGTTAGTTGAAATAAGCCTGTTGCTAAAATGTGGAGTAAATTGAAACAGTGGAAACAAAGTCTGCTTCTATCTTGAAGGTTTTTGCATTTCCATTCTAGAATGCAAGATACTCTTCTTTAGCGTTTCAAAGCAGCAATCTAAATCTATTGCCTTTGCTTGATTTCTGTGTCTCGGCAGACCGCTTCAGTCTCATGGGATCTTGCCTTCTGTTTCTTCTGTGGGCTCTCCTTCTGCCAGACAGGTTTCCTTGCTGCATCACAAAAGCTAACGCCAGTCAAAAAAGATTCATTGCCATATTCAGACAGAAATACAATATCAGAAATTAAAGTGGATGCTTTTGCTCCTAACGGCTGCAAGCGGCTATTGTCCCACTTGCCATCTGGTAGCATGTTTTTCTTTTTCTTCGTTTATGGACCATGTGGTAGTCTCTCTCTGTGTCTCTCTGTCTCTGGCTCTCTCTCTCCTTCTTTTCCTCCCTCCTTCCTTCTCTTTCTCCCTCCTCCATTTATTTTGGCTGCTGCTCTCATCCACTTAAATCTTATTAAGAGCATTGTCAGAGTCCATCTTTATTGTGAGCAAAGTATTTAAAAGTCCTTAGAAAGAGAAGGGACACACACAGCCTTTCATTCTGTATAAACAGTCACAAGCCTGGAGTCATTTGGGAAGAAAAACAAATGACAGCACAAGATTGCCCTAAGACAAGTTGCTAGTTATCTAGATAATGAGATGCACTCTCAGTAAATCATGCATGTTAATTTAGTATAAATTTACTTGGCTACACCAAGCTACCCTTCCAAGATCCTAATATAATAACAATAGAAATTTACTTTTTTAAGATTCTAGAATCAAAGCCACACATGGATATGTTACCTGACTATATTTCTACATATACATTGATATTCATGGCTTATCTAATTCACATTTGGATTGACACATGGCCACCCCTGTGTCTGCTGCAGTGTCACTTGGGGCCGTCAGGAACAGCATAGAACAGGAAGTGAGGAAGGAGTGTGTTGCTACTAAAATTACAAAAAGAACTTGAAGAAGGCATGTTTTAATTGCACCAGAATAGAACTTGGCCAGCACACCAAATTGTTCGTCTTCTTACTCATTTTGGAATTTCTGGGGGGAAAAAGCACACTGAATTATTGCACATATTTATATTCAAAAATATATCTGGATCTAGCCCATTGTACTTGACTATCCTTTAATTTTCAACTCTAGAATAATGATTAGATTTCATATAGAGATGTCACATATGGTTAACTCCTGTGTAAGTGAAAACTCTTGCATAACTAGCTGGTCAGACTAGGTAGGTAGGTAGGTAGATAGATAGATAGATAGATAGATAGATAGATAGATAGATCGATCGATCTATCTATCCATCTGTCAATCTATGAAATTACCACAGTAAAACCATAAGCAGACAGAATCTTGAGTAGAGTGGGTTCTTTTTGTTAGTCTTGCCCATTCTTCTGAATCAGTGTTTTTCAAAATGTAATCTATGGACCATCTGCTCTGAGTTTCCCATAAAAATTTATACACCTGGGCCTCACCTAGACATAACTGACACAGAACCTCAGAGAGCCGGGTCTGGGAATGTCCAAGTTCAGTGCCCAGGTAATTTGGAAGTACATTAGGGTTTGAGAACCACTGCTCTAAAGTACACACAGGCCTTTTCCTTTAGGGTCTGGTACAAATCTGCAAGCTGAATTATTTAAGAAATACGTTTTGTTTGTTAAGAGTAGTTTGAAAAACCAAAGCCATGGTAGTTTTCCCATTCTAGTTGCTGTTCAAGCTCAGACACTCTCTTGAATGAAATGGTTAATCAGCTCTCTCTCTCTCTCTCTCTCTCTCTCTCTCTCTCTCTCTCTCTCTCTCTCTCTCTCTCTCCTTTTGTTCTCTGAGATTTTCACATGTAATATGTCACAAAGGTGCCTGTTTGTTGAGACTTCTTTTCAGTTGTTTTAGGGAAAGGTATTTTGTGGGAGAGTGAGAAGAATAAGGGCTTTAGAGTATATAGTTTTGGATCTGAATTTCATCTCTCCTGCTTCCTTTCAGACTATCGTTGGATCACTTAGCTAACTGTTTTGAGCCCCATGTTCCTCATTCCTAAAAAAGGGGAGAATGAGACAAACTTTGCAGGGTTTTTATGAGTATCAGATAAAATGATAGATTATGAGGATCAGATAAAATGATAGATTCAGAGAGTTCAGTACATTTTGACAGTGCTCAATAAATATTGACCACTATTAATATTATTATCATTGTGCTTCATGCTGGGGACAGAGGTGTTTCACTATCACAGGGTGGAGCAGAGGCCTTTAAATGAGTTGGATAAGGATATTCATTGAGATAGTCATTTGCCATTCAACCCTGAACCCTCTGTCACATCCCCAGCATGTGCCAGTGCACACGTAGCTGGTATTGCCTGGGTCTCTGCTCAGCCCAGATCCTCTCAGTTCCTTTTGAATATTCTGTGGGCTCCTGTGCTCATTGCTCAGCTTCCGTGTGCCCTGTTTTGCTTTGCCGGTTTACATCTGTGACTTTCTTCAGAGCCCTACCCTTGGTATAATGGGGCTACATTGCCTGCACACTCAGAGAGCAGAAAGTGCCTAGGAGTTAGAATGACTACCCCCTCCCTAGCCAGTGGTTGCTGCATGAATACAGAAGCCCTTCTCCTTTGCATGGAAGTGGGACCAGCTCTGAGGTGTAATTTACATTCCTGAGCTCCCTGCAGGCTGAGGCTGAGGCTGAGGCTGAGGCTGGGGCAAGGGCTAGGCCCAGGGGTGGGCAAACCTTTTGACTGGAGGGCCACAATGGGTTCTTAAACTGGACCGGAGGGCTGGAACAAAAGCATGGATGGAGTGTTTGTGTGAACTAATATAAATTCAAAGTAAACATCATTACATAAAAGGGTACGGTCTTTTTTTTCAATAGTTTTATTCATTTCAAATGGGCCGGATCCGGCCTGCAGGCCTTAGTTTGCCCACGGCTGGCTAGGCCTGAAATCTCACATTTGCTTTGCTTCTTTCCCTGTCCTGTCCTGCTTCCCCCCTCTTTTACTGGCTTTTCCTGGGAGCATTCCTTGCATACAAACTTTCATCTCAATGTCTGCTTTTGGGATTTCTTATGAAAGCACATACATGCATCCAGGCTTGGAATCTGCAGAGAACCCCATTCCTTTGTAGCCCAGAGGTCACACATAAACTGGGTTCCAAATAGGGTTTAGGCAGGGTCCAGAGAGTCACTATTTTGGTGGTTTATAATAGCCTCTGATGCTCTGTTGACCCCTGGTTTAGGGCATATTTTCCCTTACCTTTAACTTATGACTCACCTGTATGTTTTTACATTGATGTCTGTCTGCCCCACACTAGCTCTTCATTGCTAGTGATGCCAAGAATGAATGAGCAGCACCTTTCAGTGCCTTTAAATTTCTGGGAATAAAGTGAAAATATGAAGCTCAGAATCACTGCTAACTCTTGGGTCATCTGCCTAATCTCCAAATAGTTTTTTTAAAAAGTTACCGTGTTTGTATTTTAATGTCCTATAGCCATGTCATTATCAGAAAGACAGAACTTAGATCTATGAATCCCGTGGAAAGCAGGCAACACCAACACCCAGAAGAGTCATTAGTATTTTGTGGTCTTTGCTTCATTGTCTTGCCTCAAGCTAGCAACTTTCAGTGCATCATTGACATTAATTCTACTCTGATCCCAGTTTATTTACTAGGTGACAGAAATTCAGCTTTAGATGAGATGAGAGAGGCTTATTTACATTCAATATTACTTGACATCTTTGTAATTTCCCCTTTTCATGACAAAGGGAGAGTATTTACATTAAGAACACATCAGTAACCTTAGTAATCTCCTTGAGTAGACAAGGGTACATAAAATCAGGATTCAGGCTAAGAATGATGGGAAAGCACATGCAGTAAAGCTGTTTCAGACACATTTTAAAGCCGGCAGATTAAAGAAAACCCACAAAGCATAATTCGACCTGGGGAGTCAGGATACACTGGGTGGGCTCCCTAGCTTTATGTTAATGAGGAAAATCATTGTTTTAAAGGATAGGAAGACATTATTAACTGCATTGGGATTCAGATCATTGCAGTGAAGGAGTTAAGGAAGTGGGTAGTTGCAGAGTAGTTGTAATATATCTGGAAGAAAAGCTTTTTTAAAAAATTGAATTTTTATGTAGTATAAATTTAACTTTTGTCATCAAATAATTCGTTTTGCTCTAAATAAAATCAATATTGGATTGCAACACCCATAGAGTGGAATGCAATAGAGCATTGGGATATAATTTGTACTGTAGACACATTCACAACCCTCTCAGCTTGTCTTGCATGTGTCAAAATGAAAATAGTAGGGTTCAGAGGTATCTCCGAGAAGCTTCTAGGGTAGTCACATTTTCTAGCTCTGTCCATCCAGAGGGTGGACTTGGGGCTTGGCATTCTGGCAACTGCCTAATGGATTGTGACTTCCGGGCAAGGAGGCCTGCTGGGCAGAACTCACTAAGTCCAGGTGGATCAGGTATCATTGACATTGATATTTCCCTGGCACAGATCAAAACTTACTCAGTGCTCTGCCCATGTATCTCTGGGAGCTGAAGTTTTAAGCCCAAACCAAGGTTCTAAGGAGCTTAAGGGCCTGCCAGCTTTTGAGTGTAAGATCTGTTAAACTGTGTTTCCTTCAAAAAATTTCAGTGGGATTTTTACAACTTGGCCATCAAATTAGAGTCACAGCCCTAGCCTGTTTGGCTCAGTGGATAGAGCAGCAGTCCGCAGACTGAGGGGGTCCCAGGTTTGATTCTGGTCAAAAGCACATACCTCAGTTTCAGGCTCAATCCCTGGCTCTGGTCAGGGTGTGTGTGTGGAAGGCAACTAATCAATATGTCTCTCTCACATTGATGTGTCTCTGTCTCTGTCTTTCCCCATCCCTTCCACTCTCTCTAAAAATCAATGGGAAAAATATCCTTGGGTGAGGATTAACACAACAAAAACAAAAGAGTCCCAGCCTAGCGTAGATGGAAGCAAAGATAGAACTAATCTGGGCAAAGTTCTTATTCTAAGCCAGTGGTCGGCAAACTCATTAGTCAAATATCAACAGTACAACGATTGAAATTTCTTTTGAGAGCCAGATTTTTTAAACTTAAATTATATAGGTAGGTACATTGTTATTAACTTAATTAGGGTACTCCTAAGGCTTAGGAAGAGCCACACTCAAGGGGCCAAAGAGCCGCATGTGGCTCGCGAGCTGAAGTTTGCCGACCTCGGCGTCTAGGCTGACATCTTTCAATTCCAAAATAAGACCATTTTCTGTAAAATTATCTTCACATTGTTTGTGGGAATTCCAGCTTGGGCTACATGCAAAGCATTGCATATCAACATAATGTGTATATTTCCCAAGTTTTAAATGAGTTGAGATTTCATGTGCAGCTCTCTAATGCCTGCCGAGTACCTGTCCCTCTGGCTCTTGGGGAGGTTTTGGAACTACCAGGCTAGATGCACCAGGGCTATGCAAGGGTCAGCACTCATTTCCAGATCAAGCCCGAGATGACAAAGAGCTGGCAGGTCTCGGTGGTGCTGGAATGTGAGATTCTTTGTAAACCTTTGGTATAAGCTGTGGGTGAAAAGCAGAGGGTTAACCACAGAACAAGCAGAGACAGAGTGGAGCATGGGTGCAGGCTCCGGGCTACATAGAATAGTGCTTTCATGTCTGGGTAGAAACTCACTAAATAGGTACATCTCAGAAGCCTTCAAGTGGTAGGCTCTCGACAGACAGGTCAAAGTTGGTTTTCATTTCCCCGAGCTGGAAATGAGAATTCCCTTTGTGTTTTATGTTCAGATATTCAGCATCCTTTTCCCTCTACTCGGAGATTATGGTTTTCTTTTCTGTCAGAATGATAAGCTTTTCATTCCAATATCAAATATGAATTATTCTACAATATTGGCATATCTGAACCTTATTCTTTATCTTTCTTTTCTATATCATCTATGTGTACTTTTCACACTTTTTCATTAGTTATATAATAAGAAGATCATTTAGCCCCCCTTTTTGGGAGCTTTTGGCAAAGATGAAGATGATGGGCATGCAGTTCAGCCTGCAAGCACTACTCAAATGTGTTCCCAACTCTGACAATTTGAACTTGGTGGTTGAGACTTTCCCCTTGTGAACTCAACATTTATCTGTGGCTCACAGGTGACCAAAGAGTTGGTAAGGGAGGCATTTCAAAGCCAGGGAAGAAAAACATCATATTCACAAATGTTTCTAAACCACAGGGCTTCGTCTATCCTTTGTGTATTAAGCACAGAAGGAGGGACACTGAGAATCCAGTGTTTGTTCTTGTATAAAGTCACAGAGCTCCCCCTTCCCACTTCCATCTTATTTTCGCACATTCTGGTACAAACAGACTAAAGCTGTTATTACAGAAGGTGAAGCTGATAGCTTTTAATACATCACATCCACTAGGATGAAGGCATAATTGCTACTTTTATGTTCATTTTACAGTGAATAGTAATCAGCCTTTGGCCCATTACAGTGTGTGAACATAGAATTACCCACCTGCTCTTGCCATGTCTCGTTGACTTAAACTATGTGCCTAAGGCTTTATCAGAAATCAACTTCTTCCCCATCACCCAGATGGCATGCTACTTGAGATAAATTCATTTAGAAAAGTCACAGGCTTAAGGATGGCAGTGTCCTAATTTTTCCTGAGAGTACAGGACAAGGACTTGCAAAGATGCTTTTAGGTAGTTGGTGTACATCATATTGCTTTTGGGAAATAAAGGCACACCACTTCCTTTGAAGACCAAGGTATTTTTTACTTCTGTTTGTGACATTGTTTGTTGGGCTATTAGCTGGTTTATGAAGATAATTTGATAACCGTGTTGCAAAATCAATGTGTGTACTCAGTCCCGGAGAAAAGGCAGGTCGATGATAAATAACCTTTGCTGATTTGCAGCAAAAATTTCCCTTTGGAGGAAATGGGACCCGAGGTGAAACAATCAGGATTATTGTCAAATAAAGCTCAAAGGAAAACCTATTTCCTTGTGAAGTAAAAGTAAATAGATATCTGTACAATTTAGAAATTAGCAGAAGACTCTGGGGTAGGCTAGAACCTTCGGATCTCAGAGCTAGGAATACAGTTGGAGGATATTTGGTTGATCTTTGTCATTATATGGAAGAGGAAATGCAGGCTTAAATGATAAAATATCTTGCCTGCAGTTGGAAAAAATAGTTACTTCTTTCCCATAATACATGTTTAAGTGGCTTCCACACCCAGGAAGAGTTTGGTGATGCTTGAACTAGAAAAGAAACAAGCACCTTAAATTTTGGCTTTAACTTTTTTTTTCTTCCATGGACTTCTGCCTTTGCTTTAATATATGGTGATGATCTTGTTACTGAGACGGGAGGAACACCTTACTGTCAGGAGCACCAGCCACTGGCTGGGTTTTGCATCCTGAGTCCAAAGGTATATTAGTTTCCTGTTGCTGCTGTAACAAATTCCGCAAACTTAGTGGCTTAAAACAGCACAAATGTATTATCTTACATTTCTGGAGATTGGAAGTCTAAAATCAGTTTCAACAGGCCTCAAATGGAGATGTCAGCAGGGCTGCGTTCCTTCTGGAGCTTCAGGGCAGAATCCATTTCCTCACCTTTTCCAGCTTCTAAAGGCTGCCTGATTCCTCAGCCCCATAGTCCTTCTTCCAGCTTCAAACATAACACCCCGACCTCCTCCATCTCAGGATCCTTAACTGACTCACATCTGCAACTCCTGGTTTATAATTATGCTGACATATTCACAGGTTTCAGGGATTAGGACAGAGACACGTTTGGGGGGCCATTATTCTGGTAAGGCTCTGGGAAATGAAAAAGGCCCCCAGCAGGACAGGCGGTCTACAGTTAACTCTGGCCTCTGATGTTGAGACAGTGGCGGCAGTCCAGTGGCTGTAGTTCAGTGGCTGTTGTGCTCACTGGCTTATGTGTCAGGACGGCAAGCAGGCTGTCCTCCAGGTTTCCCTGACTGGCCTCTGCATGTCACAGCTGCTGTCACATTGGAGCCAATGATCATGTAATGTTGCTGCAAGGACTGGTTGGGAGATGTGGGAAGCTGGATACATAAAGTATCGTAAGAGGCATTTATAAATTATGCTGGGTGTGATTGTCAGAACTGTTTAGAAGCCACAGGGAGCTTTCATTTGGAGCCTCATATCTTCAGTCATTAGAGATATGTAATGCTTCTACTTCAAAGGAAATAGGGCTAATCTGTAAAAATCCAGTTTTAAAACCTTCTACTTATTTTTTTGACCTGTGATTTGAAGCTTGCCTGTTGTACAATAGAAAAACCAGGTAGGACAAAGAAGAAACATTTCTGTATATCATAAAGTAATTACCTTTGTGTTTTATTAGCACTTTGCTTGTAAAAAAAAAAAATCATTGTAAGACCTTCAAAGTCTCTTCTAACTCAAGGGGCTGTATAAAATTATCTCAATTTAAATAGCATTTTAAAAGGTTTAGCGTCCCTTGGTAAAGATAAAACATCTCATCATTATCAATTAAAGTACTCCTGAAGTCTTTGAAAAGAGGACTTGTTTGCTTAAAATACATGAAGGTCATGCTCACCCTGTAATCGTCAATGAGGAGTAGTCATTTGTTATTTTTAAACAGGCTGTCATTTAGCTGTTATGAAGATGAATAACATTTGTTATTAGCTAATAATCTTCCTGTTGATTACAGAGAAAAGACACTTGCAGACACCTTATGTGCCTTCCTTAGTTGCTAGGTTATTAATGCCTTTTGATTAATTCTGTAAACAAAAATTAAGGTCTTTGTTCTCTAAATTTCGAGACTGGCACCTATGATGCTAAACCATACTTTGGTTCATGGTATTTTGAGTTGCACATGCTCTTTGCTACTGTTCATGCAACGTTGCAAAAACAAAGTTCATTTTTTAACATCAAACAGATTGTCAATGGATCATATGCTTCCTTTATTAGGTCTAGTTTTTGGATGTCTGTCTTCTTGAACAGAGTTAATGAAGCTATAAGTTACCTGTGTGCCTTCATTTGGAATCGGGCCTAATTATCTGGATCTTGGCCACATCATTGTCCGAGCCTTATTTCTAAAGCAGATGGAGTCACTCAGGAATGACTTCATTTGTATTAATTTGTTGCACTGCCTTCTATTCGTCACAGAAGAACTGTACAGCCGTTGTCATAGACAGTAGGAAAAGACAAAAGACTTTTAGTCCGAAATTAAGAGAGAGATCTTCTCCTTCCATTCAAGGGTAATGATGTTCCAACCATAAAGGCAATTATGTATTGGCCACTTAGGGCAGTGGAACGGCGTAAGGGAGTAATCGTGCTTCCTTAGATTCATGAGCTTTCATTTTCTGGAATAAGTTAGGTGACAGACATATTAATCCAGCAGTTTTAAAGGGAAATGCTCTGGAGCTTTTTATGCTGTCATCGGTTTTTCACCTGGCTTTGGAGAGCCCTATGGGCAATCTCTGAGGGAAATCTCTACCTTGGCTGTCATGTCCTGGAGCTTGTTGGAAAGAATGATCACTTTATTATTACTGGATCAGATACATGATCTCCTGATTACAGGCTAACGGGTGGCCACAAGTCTACCTTGTCTTCTGGCTGTGGTCATCTCCAAGGAAAATAGCACTAATAATTCCCAATTCAGCCATGTTCGTGAACTTTCTGTAGAGATATATATATAGAGTTTGGTTTTAGAGATAAGGAAGAGAATTTAGCTTTTTCGTTGACCGGACAGTGGTGGCTATTTTTATGACTCTTTTAGCAATAAGGGGTTAGAAATTGCCAATGGCTTTGATGTGATCAATGGGATATGTCAATTTAGCACAAAAAGACTTAGATAAAGAATAACAACTGTTTTCAATATCCAAGTTTGCTATTGGCAAATACATGAAATGAAACGATTTCACTAATTTTTTCTAATTATAAAATATGTAATCAGAATATGTCTATACTGATATGAAAATGTGTGGATGAGAGTTGAAAATAGATGATCTTACTATCAACACAGTTACAAGTATTTATTGGAGGAACCCAAAACAGAAGCTATTTCTTCAAAAGAATTTATTTGATCTTTAGAAAAATTGTCTCTAGAGAGCAACTTTTAGACATTCCTGAGATTATAATGGATTTAAAGTTTTCATTAGTGATCCCTAAACTAAGATAAAATGCCATCAACTAGGTGGCTTTAACAATAGACATTTATTGTCTTACCATTCTGGAGGCTTTGCCAGGGAAAATTTGGACACAGAGACAGATGTACACACAGGGAGAATGCCATGTGAAGATGAAGGCAGAGACTTGGGTGATGCTTCTACCAGCCAAGAAAAGCCAGCTCTTGTCATCAAACTACCAGAAGCCAGGAGAGGCCCTTGGAACAGATTCCTCCACTTGATGCTCAGAAGGAACCAACCCTGTCAACACCTTGATCTCTGGTTTCCAGCCTCTGGAATTGTGAGACAATTAATTTTTATTGTTTAGGCCACCCAGTTTGTGGGACTTGGCTGTGGTAGCCTTAACAAGTTAACACAACTGCTTCTCTGATTCAGATTTCAGTTTCTCAGTAGATTCCTCTGTCCATGCAATCTGAGTTAGCCCCTTTCAGGCCCTCTCTTACATATCTGGTTATCTTCTTTCCAGGTGTTCTGTTTCCTTCCTGTAAAAGATAAACTCTTTGAAAAGGGACCTTATCTCTATGTTTATCTGTAGGCTCCCAAACTCTGAGAACAGGGCTGGCACAGAGTGGGCACTGAATAATCACTTTTTGAATAAGTGAATCATTCTATGACTAATACTTACATTATATCTCCAGTGATGTGAAAAAAGACAGTAACAAATGAATGACATATTATGAGAGTTATTTTGTATCAGCCTGAATACTATATGTCAAAAATGTTTATTTTATGAAAAAGGTTATTTTTAATCTGTTAAGTCATAAAATAGTGGAATAACACTTTGAATTTTAGTTTTGATTTTTTAAAAAAGATTAACAGCTAGCAAAAATTAGTAACATAATTTAATTGGAAATGGAATTGCATTTAAGTAGAATTTATTACAAAAATGTAGAATAAACCAAATTGTTTCATCTGTTCAAAACATCTTTTATTTGGCTCTCTAAAAAAAGATAATTTAATTTGAAAAGATCAGGTGTATTGATTGAAATATGATTTCTATGGTACTTAATGGAAAAATGAGGCTACTGAAAAGGAAATTTGTCTTTCATACTTGTTAATATCTGCCTGGAGAATTGTACAAGTTTAGTCTTAGTCATAATAAGATTTTTAAGCTTGATGTATATTCAAAAATTATATTCATTAAAATCATCTGGGTAAGATGTCAAGATTTCTGTCAACCAATATTATGCTGCCAGTTAGGAAGTTTTGCAGAAATCTCTTAATAGTTAGTAGTGAAGTATGTTGTACACCAGAAGACTTCCTGAAGAAATTTCCATCGATATTTTCAAAGGATCCTGCCCCTTTTAAAATTGAGTTGCATATGTTATTACAAATTGAAAAGTAAATAAATACTTTAAGTTAAATCTAAACCTAATAATTTGGATACTGTAATTTTCATGCATATGGGTATTACAGTATGACATACATTACACACACACATAAATCATAATAGGCACACAGCTCTATTAATTTTCACCAGTGTAACCAACACCAGAACAGGAAATAAAGTGTTATTGGTTGAAGGGCCAGTTTAAAGGTTTTTCTATTGGTGTGTTTGTCATCTTTATATATCTTGAATATGAGCCCTTGTTTGGTTAGAGAGCTTGCACATGTCTGTTCCACTCTTGGCTTGCTTTTTTACTCTTTTGATGATATATATTTTTTAATAGGCATCTTTTATTTTTGTGTAGTTCCATTTCATCACCTTCTATCATTAGCACTTTTTGTGTCCTGTTAGAGAAATCTTTACCTACTCCTAGGTAATGAATATATTTTCCTATGCTTGCTTCTACAAAAATTTATTGCTTTACTTTCCCTATTTAGATCTATGAATTATCGAATCATTGGAATTGATATTTAATGCAAGGTATGGTCAAATGTTTTCTGTTATTATCTCTAGGTATTGTGATTATAGGTAATTTTATTTTTCTTTTAAAAATATTATATATTTTTTACAATATAAACATCTTAGGTTTTATTTCAGAAAGGTTAGTCACCTTGTACTACCTTATACTGTATAACAAAAGAATCTTGAAATCTTAGTGGATTTCAGTAGCAGATATTTTGCTCACCTATGTTGATGGCTGCCAGTCAGCTAGTATGGGTCATATCCAATTTGTGGTTATAGAACAGTGGTTCTCAACCTTCCTAATGCCGCGACCCTTTAATACAGTTCCTCATGTTGTGTTGACCCCCAATTTCATTGTTACAAATTGAACATAATTAAAGCATAATGATTAATCACAAAAACAATATGTAATTATATATGTGTTTTCCGATGGTCTTAGGCGACCCCTGTGAAAGAGTCGTTCGACCCCCAAAGGGGTCACGACCCACAGGTTGAGAACCGCTTTTATAGAAGTTGAGTTGTTCCATGATTCTCTCTATTCTATGACTTAGGCTAAAGAAGCAGACTGTCTCCGTGGCAGAGGTTCAAGAGCAAATAGTCTGGCAGAAACCTTCAGTGCCTCTCAAAGTTTCCACTTGAGCATGGTAGATGGTCTGCTCACATTCTTCTCCATTAGCCAAAGCAAATCACATGACTGAGGCCAAAGGCAGTGGCACAGGGGAACTTGTAATAAGAGGAGGGAATGGATTTCCCCATTCCACTTGTCCTGGAATTTTCCTAGCTTCTTACTATTCTATAACCTTGCTGGATATTTGATAGTTTGATAATATTAAATAGTTATTTAAAATTATTTTTAGATATTGCACTGGCCAGTGTGCTCAGTGGTTAAAGCATTGGCCCATGCACTGAGAGGTCTCAGGTTCAATTTCTGGACAAGGGCACATACCTGGGTTGCAGGTTCAATCTCTGGCCCATTTGGAGAACATTCAGTTGGCAACTGATCAATTTGTCTCTCTCTCATCAGTCTCTGTGTCTCTGTCTCTCTCTTTCTCTCTCTTTCCCTCTCTACCTCCCTTCCACTCTCTCTAAAAATCAATGGAAAAAATATGCTCGGGTGAGGATTAACAAAAAATAAAAAAATATTTTTAGATAGGAAAAAAGATATTTTAATTGAAAGGTAAACATGGTGGGTTAGTATTATGGTGGGTTAACACACCCGGGTTGGCTAAATAGCCATCTCAGATGGTGATTAAAATAAATTGAATTTATTTAAAGAAAGGGGGTGGGGAAGGGCTAGCCAAAGGGAAGGGCTGCACAGCACCGAGCTAAGGGAACATTGGGTTGGTGATGGCAGTGCCCAGGAGCTGGAGTTTCATCTTTATATGCAGTCACTGGTGGGAAACTTTGTTGATGGGTTTTGGGGCTGAGCAAAAAAAAGAAGAAAAATAGAGAGAAGGAGAGAAAGGAAACTTCAAATATAATATACCACAGAGGCTGTTTTACAGTGTCATAAATCTTGTATCATTTCTTGCTTGCTTTAAATTTCTCAGCATAATATTCAGAGCCTTTCATAACCTGGCCCTAATCAACACCCCAGCCTCAGAGCCCACCGCTCTTCTATACAGCCTTTGTGATCTTGTAGCCTTGGACTACTCACAATGCCATGAATTGTGAGCCTGCATGCTCTTAAACCACTTTGTCCACCCTTCCCTCAACACATCTTATGGATTAGTCTTAGACAACTGCAAATAATCTTCACTCTTTGAGGGTCAATTATTTCCTCTGCCTGGGATGTTCTTTACTTCCCTTGCCTCTTGAAATTCTACTTATCCTTCAAGGATCAGTTCTTCTGTGAAGTCCTCTTGTGTTCCCATAGTCAGAATTAATTATTCCCTTTTCTTGCTCAATTATAGCACTAGATGCAGCCTACCTTAATTTCTAGTTATGTGTGCACACATTGGTCTCCCCTAAGGGGTTATATGAGTTTCATGATGACATTTTATTCCTTTCTGCCTTCCCTCCAGATTGGAGAGGAAGCAGTTCCTGGCACATAGGCATTCAAGTAAAGTTTGTAGAATTGAATTGCACACCAATATGGCCATGAAATAATATTTAAAAAACATTATGACTCTTTCAGATTAATTTATTTTTAAATTACGCTTGACTTAAAATATTATAGTAGCTTCAGATATACAAATAACATAGTGATTAGACATTTATATACCTTATGAAGTAATCCCCCCAATAAATGTAGTATGTAGTACCCATCTGGCACCACATATAATTATTACAATATTAGTGACATATTCCCTATGCTTCACATCCCTGTGACTATTCTTATAACTGGCAATTTGCACTTCTTAATCTCATCCTCTTTTCCACCCATCCTCCAAACCTCCTTCTATCTGGCAACCATCAATTTATTCTCTGTATTTATGAGTTTGTTTCTGTTTTCTTCTGTTTGTTAATTTTTTATTTTTAGATTTCACATATAAGTGAAATCATATGATATTTGTTTTTCTCTGTCTGACTTATTTCTGTGTGACTTAAAAAAATATATCCCAGAGTTGTCAACAGTGAAAACTTGTAACTTCTAAGAAAAGTTGCTGATCAGTGAAGCTAAGACCAAGTCAAGAATCAAGTACAGTTTGCCCTTCAAGAACCAGTGACTGACAATAATAAAGCTACAAGTGATTTAGTACCTTCTTGAGGTGCATACATTTATTTTACTGAAGGTGTGTATTTTATACCTCCAAACAGCCTTGAAGAGGTTTTAAAAAAATACTCTCTGACTTTTATGCTTCCCAGGTCATTCTAATGACTGTACCGGGTGGAGAGGAATAAAAGTAAGCTATAAAGGCATACCTCTAGGGCTCTTGGGGTTCACTCTTCTTTCTTTAAAAAACATACATCTTTACTGCTAGTAGCGCAAGTTATTTTCAGTGGTGAATTAAACTTTAAGCTCTTATTATCTTTAGAAATATGGTCTGATGCTTGGGGATGAGTCTTTCTTATACTTTTATATGTTATTCAGAATCCTTTTCTCATGGGTTTGCTAGAAGGACATTTTTGCTAATTTTTGATCACTGACACCAACATATATTGCATCTTGTGTTATTCCAAATGCCTATTTAATCCGCAGCTCTTTTAGAGCAATGTTCCTCAAAGTGTGGCTACAGCCTTTGATACCAGTCCTCGGTAAGATATAAGGAGCTATAGCCAGAGTGTAAACGAACTGTCTCACTAACCCTCTGTTTAGTTCAATTGACTTTTTGCATTTGTGTTTCCATAGCAAGACTTTATTGATGAAAGTAGCACTACATTGATTTGCATTGTGGCACAAACTTCTTTTCTCACTGTGGATTGGCATTTTCAGTAGCCAATCCACTGCTGTAGAGAACCTGCCCCTGTGTACATGTGACATGCCTCTAGTCACTGCTAGGAATCGTGGCCTGCTCCATGCAAAGGTAGGTCTCTCTTCATCCTTTGTTTTCTTATTCTTTCCCCATCTGTTTCTCTTCCTGTAATGGGAACTAAAAGGCATAGAGATATCTACATGGATTGGCCATAAGAGAAGGATAAACGATGTGATTTGGAAGAGGAGTTAGGATTCTGTAGTGTCAGTAACTCCAGAGGGACTAGGGACAGAAATCAGCCACTTAATCATGCCTATGTAATGGGGTGCCAATGAAAATCATGAACATTGAGGCTCAGGTGAACTTCTCTGATTGGCAATACTTTGTGTATATTTTCACACAGGTTGCCAACAAACGAATGCTGTCTTGACTCCACAGGAAATGACACTGGCTAGCATCATGTTCAGTACTTTCTTGGACTTCACCCTATATGCATTTTCCCTTGACTGAGTTCTGTCTTAATTCTTCCCTGTAATAAATCATAACCATGAACATAACAGCCATAAATGAGTTCTGTGAGTACTTCTAGTGAGTTTTGGATGCCTGAGGTGGTCTTGGGGATCCTTGAACTTGCAGTTGATATCAGAAGTGAAGGTGATCTTATTTCTTCTAACTTTTCAGTTTACAATACTTTCACATTCCCCTAATCAGTTATTATCTGCGTAGTCTTGAGTAACTACTTAAAATCACTCAGCTTTCTTCATAGCTATAAAGTGGGCATAATTATAGTACCTATCTCAAAGAGTTATTATCACATGGTTCAAATAACACATAGTCCAAATAAATTAATAATTGTAAGTCCAGTAGAATAGTGAAAGACATTGTTACATTTGTTTATTAGTATTATGCCCACAATTTCTGTCTCCTTAGATTGTAGCAGAGCCTCAATCTGCTCCTTCTGTTTCCCCTTCCCAAACCTGGAGATTATCCTTTACTCAGTGCCAAGAGTGTGTGTTCTCCAGCATGCCACTTTTCTTAAGGTCTTGTGTCACACTTAGCATAAAGTCCAAAGTTCTCCCTAGTTCCATTGCCTGCTCAGCCCCTGCCCTTCTGTCCAATGTCCAGTGTTACCCCCTACTGCTATTTCCCTTGCTCAAACACTTCAGCCAAACAGCTCTCTGCCCAGTGGCCTCTGCCTCCAACTCTCTTCCAGATCTGCATGTAGTTTGCTTCTTCACATTTTCAAGGCTCCACATAAGTATTGCTTGTTACAGGGTTTCTGCTGATCACTTTACCTAAAACAGAATTCCCTCCAGCAGCACTCTGAATTTCTTATTTTCTTCAAAAACCTTTCAGTTTCTGAATGTAGATAGTCTATTTTAACATTTAATGCTCATTATCTCTTTTCTCCACTAGGATGTCGGTTTTCCATGAAGGCATGGATTTTAGCTGTGTTTTTGGCATGCAGTACCTAGAACATACAGAATGCTCAATAAATTTGTTTAATGAATAGCTAAAGTATGTGCTAGGAGTCAGGGAGATATGTTTTTAGCCATAGACACAGGGCCTGGCACATAGTAGGACTCAATTAATATTCTTTGACCGAAGGCGGTAGCAGCCTGAAAGTTCTTTATAGAAGGATAAAAATAAATGAGTTGTTCCCAGAATTTACTCTTAAGCTTTCTTTTCCTGGAAGGCTAAAATAAGATTCCCACTCTTTTACAGTCTTTTGTAAAAAAAAAAAAAAAAAAAAAAAGAGAGAGAGAGAGAGAGAGAGAGAGAGAGAGAGAGAGAGAGAATCTAGTTCTTAAGAAATTATTTTAGTGCCTTCAAGTGCCACCTCTCTTTTTTCTACCATGGATGAAATATTTAGACTGGTAAGTCATCAAAGCTATATAGAGACTCTAAAAATTATCATTAAAAAATGAAAAAAAATCATAAAAAATGAAATCTATTCACCCACTGTTTTAGAGACTTCCAATTTCAACATAAAACTAACTGTGCAAATTACATATTCTGTTCTTTTATTTATTTTAGTGCATGTTTCTCTGTGTGTATAATGTGCATATATATGAGACTTTTTGGTGCACCTACCATGTACCTAAAAATGTATCTATTCTAAGAAATTATATGAGGGAAGCAATGAGAAGGCAAAATTTGTTTTCCTTATACTACAGCTTCTGCTACTTAGTATCTTGAGACCAGAAGGAGCCTGGGCATTGTTTGTCACCATCAGAACCAGCTGCCCTAGCAGGAATATCAAGGAGAGGTTTTCTTTGAATTATAGGGCAGGGAGTTTTCTCTGTCATGGTTCATGGTCTTTTATTTAGTAGAAGCAAGCATTACTTTTAGGGAAAAAGTAAGTAGCTTTCTATTTGCAAGCAAAACCTCTCAGTAGTTACAATCATGGTACTTGGTTTCATTCCAAGAGGAAGGGAGGAAGTTGGAGGGGAGAATTTTCATGCAGAAATTAAGCTTGAAGATGCCTGGGAAATGGGAAGTAAGGGGCACCGATAAAACCATTACCAGTATGATTCACAGATTCTCCAGGTGTCTCACTCTTTTCGGTTAATTTGTAATGATTTAAATGCCCTTTCTGTAGTGAGCAAGTACTGATGTGGTGTTAGGAGACCTGCATTCTTATTCTGATGTACTCATATTGTTACTTAAGAAAGAAATCTTCTAATTTCTTAAGGCGTTTTTTTTCATATAATTATCAGATATTATATTTTCCCATCTTCCTCACTGGGTTTCAAAGAATTACAAGCAAGATAATATACGTGAAACTATTCTGAAAACTATAAAGTACTACAGAATGCTATAATATAAAGTACTCCAAGGTGTTTTCATCTTTGCAACTCCAAACTCAGCATTCTGAGCAGAGAAGATACAAGCAATTAGCAGAGTTCCTGGGATTTTGAGAATGTTAGGTGGTATGATGATGATGATGATGATTACATTATTCTTTCATTAGGAGCAGACCATTCCTCCATGAGTTATTATGATACAAACCAATAGTAAAACAGAGAGACAACAAAAAATTATCTCATACTTGTGAAAGCATAACTCAAATAAGTGCCTGCATAAGCTGTGTACAGTATAGTTTCTTTCTCTATTTTAATTTTTTTCTACTCTCTTTCTACAAGCATGCATTGCCTAGTACTGTGCGAGGCTCTCATCAAATAAAGATAAATTAAGTTGTGTCTTACCCTCAAGAGGCTTAAAGTCCAGTAGTAGAGACAGACAAGTAAGTACATAAATGCATCAGGTTTTAGGATGCTGTGATAGACGTGTGAGCCACAGTTGAGACACATGGGATTATATGCAGCTCGCTTACCTTAAGGAAAGGAGTATCACACTTAAGCTTGCCTTCTGTATATAGAATTGGTCTACATTTAATGAGCCCTGGTTTATTGTAAGCTTTCTGGCATTTTTCAGGGTAGCTAAGTGCTAATACTAAGATTGAAAGTCAGAGGTTTAATTGGTCTGATCATTGAGATAATCATAATAGATTCTTTTTAATACAAAAGATCTAATCTAGAATAAAGTAAAACAGGGAATGTACATGTTCCCAGAACTGGGATGTCCATGATTGCTTGGACCTCAGTATGGCTATCTCAGCTCCCAGGGCTTATACAGTTCTCTTTTCTTTTCTTTTGTTTTGTTTTATTTTCTTTTGTTTTCTTTTCTCTCTGTCTCTATCAGCTTTGCTTCCCTCTGTATTGTCTTTGTTCTGAATTGAAGATGGTCCTCCTTGTGCACCCAGGGAAGATATCTCTTAATAGTTTCAGATTCCCATCCTTTTCCTTTATCAATCACAGTAGAAATAAAACTTTTACCTTATATTTCATAATTCGGTTCCAGAAGGAATGTGAGTGGTCATCCTTCAGTAATATGCTCACCTATAGAACAATAGTTGTTAACTGTGCCCAAAGGTATATGACACTATGCTTGACTAGGTCTGAGTCACATACACTTCCCCATTATCCAGTGGGTGGGGATGGGTATGTTAACTGTGACTAAATTAGAACAATTTAGAAAGGATAAAATTCCACATAGAACAGTTTTGCTCTGCAAAGGAAGGGTCAAAGCCGCAATAGGTACCTCTTACAAAAAGAACACAGTGCAAGGATTTCCCTGCAATATTATCAACACATTCATACCATAATGCATAGCTGTTAAATTCCTTGCACTCTTCTTTTAGGTCTTCTAGGAGCATTATCATCCTTCTCATGGGAACTTCTCCTCCCTCCCTCCAACCCTGTGGTTAGCACAGAGCTGCATTTTCCTATAGATCCCACCCACTTGGCTGCAGTTGATTGGTCTCATGCTGGGTACCTTCCTTAAACCAAGCCAGTCAGAGAGCTTTCCTGGGTTTCTGGAAAAGGAACTAGTGAGGGCATGGTAATTACTCAGTCATGGTGGGTTTAACAAAATGTCAGAATGTAAATGTGCTGCTCTGGTTCTTGCTCTGCAGAGGAAGTTGGTCTATAGTTGGTTCATAGTTTGAATAAAGCTCATACACAGAAAAGTGTAGTTAGATCATTCAGCTAGTGTTAGAGATGAATTAATCACTTAATTCGTTATGAAAACATGCTCAAAGTTTACTAATCATCTGAGAGATGCAAATCAAAACAGCAATGAGGTACCATCTCACACCTGTCAGACTGGCTATCATCAACAAATCAACAAACGACAAGTGCTGGAGAGGATGTGGAGAAAAAGGAACACTCGTGCACTGCTGGTGGGAATGCAGACTGGTGCAGCCACTATGGAAGACAGTATGGAGTTTCCTTAAAAAACTGAAAATGGAACTCCCATTTGACCCTGTGATCCCACTTCTAGGAATATATCCCAAGAAACCAGAAACACCAATCAGAAAGGATATATGCACCCCTATGTTCATAGCAGCACAATTCACCATAGCTAAGATCTGGAAACAGCCTAAGTGCCCATCAGTAGATGAATGGATTAGAAAACTGTGGTACATCTACACGATGGAATACTATGCTGCTCTAAAAAGGAAGGAACTCTTACCATTTGCAACGGCATGGATGGAACTGGAGAGCATTATGCTAAGTGAAATAAGCCAGTCAATGAAGGAAAAATACCACATGATCTCACTCATTCATGGATAATAGAGACCATTATAAACTTTTGAACAATAATAGATACAGAGGCAGAGCTGCCTCAAACAGATTGTCAAACTGCAGCGGGAAGTCCGGGGAGGGTTGCGGGGCAGGAGGTAGGGGGGTAAGAGATCAACTAAAGGACTTGTATGCATGCATATAAGCATAACCAATGGACATAAGACACTGGGGGATAGGGGAGGCTAGGGGACTGTCTAGGGCGGGGGGATAAAATGGACACATATGTAATACCCTTTGTAATACTTTAAGCAATAAAAAAAAAAAAATCACTTAATTCGTGATCTTTAACTACAACAAGCCCTTGCCAGTACCCACCACTGTGACTCCTTAACATGAGCAGTACTGTCCGATAGAAATACAAAGTGGGCTGCAGATGTGAACCACATATGGAAGTTTAAATTTCCTGGTGGATACATTATAAAAGGAAAAAGACAGGTGGATTTAATTTTTACAAGATATTTTATTTAACCCAATATAACCAAAAGATTGTTATTTCAAATTATAATCAATTTAAATATAATTGGTATATTTTAAAAAATTCATAGTAAGCCTTCAAAGTTTGGTGGCATTTACACTTTTAGCACATGTCAACCTGTATGAGTCACATTTCAAATGCTCAGGAGTCACATTTGGGGTATGGCTATGTTACCATCCTGGACAGCGAAACTCTAGGGACCTAGTCAGAGTCAGAGAGAAGTGGGACAAGGGAGAGAATCATACAGGGGTGCTTCCTAAGACACTCATATCAGGTATTTGACATACTTTCTGTTGATAAATATAGCAAATATCTATAAAGTAATTCCTTGTCTTTGAGATAAAAAATTACCGGCATACCTCAGAGCTACTACAGGTTTGGGTCTGGACCGCCACAATAACGCAGATATTGCAATAAAGTAAGTCACATGAATTTTTTGGTTTACCAGTACATAAAAAGTTATGTTGATACTATATTGTAGTCTATAAGTATGCGCTAGCATCATGCCTAAAAAGCAATGTATATACCTTAATTAAAAAATACTTATTGCTAAAAATTGCTAACCATCATCTGAACCTTCAGCGAATTATACTCTTTTGCTGGTGGAGGGTCTTGCCTTGATGTTAATGGCTGGTGGTGGTTGCTGAAGGTTAGTTACTAAAGGTTGAGGGGCTGTGGCAATATCTTAAGATAACAATGAAGTCTGACACATCAATGGACTCTTCCTTTCATGAATGATTTATGTGTAGCATGTGAGGCTGTTTGATAGCATTTTACTCACAGAACTTCTTTCATAACTGGAGTCCATCCTCTCAATTCCGCTGCTGCTTTATTGCAAAGTTTATGCAATATTCTATATCCTTCGTTGTCATTGCAACAGCCTTCACATCATCTTTACCAGCAAGAGATTCCTTCTCAAGAAATCACTTTCTTTGCTCATCCATAAGAAGAAACTCCTCATTCATAAAAGTTTTTATCGTGAGATGGCAGCAATTCAATCACATCCTAAGGCTCCACTCCTAATTCTAGTTCTCTTGCCATTTCCATCACTTCTGCAGTTACTTCCTCCACTGAAGTCTAGAACTCCTCGAAGTCATCCAGGAGGGGCTGGAGTCACTTCTTCTACACTCCTGTCAATATTGATAATTTGACCTATTCACAAATGTTTTTAATGTCAACTCGAATGATAAATCCTTTCCAGAAGGTTTTACTTTACTTTGCCCAGATCCATCAGAGGAGTCACAACCTATAGCAGCTATAGTCTTACAAAATGTATCTTTCAAATCAGCAGTCGCCAACCTTTCAGACCTCACGGACCACCAATGGTCCACGGACCACCAGTTGACAACTGCTGTTTTCAATAATAAGACTTGTAAGTTGAAATTATTCCTTGACCCATGGACTACTGAATGGATGTTGCGTTACTAGGCATAAAACATCTGTCAGAACTCTTGGGTGACCAGATGCATTGACAATGAGCAGTAATATTTTGAAAGTAATCTTTTTTCCTGAGTAGTAGTTCTCAACAGTGGGCTTAAAATATTCAGTAAACCATGTTGTAAACAGATGTGCTGTCATCCAGGCTTTGTTGTTCTATTTATAGAGCACAGGCAGAGTAGATTTAGCATAATTCTTAAGGGCCCTAGGAGTTTCCAAATGGTAAATGAGCACTGGCTCCAAATTAAAGTCACCAGCTGCATGAGCCCCTAATAAGAGAGTCTTTTTCTTTTGAAGCCTTGAAACTAGGCATTGATTTCTCCTCTCTAGCTATGAAAATTCCAGATGAAAATTCCAGATGAAAATTCCAGATCTTCTTCCAATATAAGGCTGTTTCACCTACATTGAAACTGTCGTTGAGAGTAGCCACCTTCATTAATGATCTCAACAAGATCTTCTCGATAACTTGTGACAGTTTCTACATCAGTCCTTGCTGCTGCCTTGCACTTTTATGTTTTAGAGACAGCTTCTTTCCTTAAACCTCATGAACCAATTTTTGCTAGCTTCAAACTTTTCTTCTGTAGCTTCCTCACCTCTCTCAGCCTTCACAGAATTGAAGAGGGTTAAGTCTTTGCTCTGGATTAGGCTTTGGTTTCAGGGAAAGTTGTAGCTGGTTTGATCTTCTAGCCAGGCCACTAAAACTTTTTCCATATCAGCAGCAAGGCTGTCATGCTTTCTTATCATTCAGACATTCACTGAAGTAACACTTTTGATTTTCTTCAAGAACTTTTTGTTTGCATTCAGAACTTGTATGTTTGGCACAAGAGACCTACCGAGCTTCCGCCTATCTGTGCTTCCGACATGCCTTCCTCACTAAATTTTAAGGTGAGACACATGTGACTTCCTTTCACTTGGACACTTAGTAGAGGCCATTGTAGGCTATGACAGCAATTGGCCCAATTTCAATATTGTTGTGTCTCAGGAAATAGGGAGACCTGAGGAGAGGGAGAGAGACGGGGGAGTGGCTGGTCAGTACAGCAGTCAGAACACTCAGTGTTTTTATCTGTTAAGACACTGTCTTATATAAGAGCAGTTTGTGGCACCCTTAAAACAATTACAGTAGTAACATCACAGATCACTGGTCATAGATCAGCACAGAAAATATGATAATAATGAAAGAATGTTGAGAGAATTACCAACATGTGACCTAGAAACACAAAATGAACAGATGCTGTTGGAAAATGGTGCTGATGGACTTGGCCAGGCCAGGGCTGCCACAAACCTTCCATTTGTAAAAAGGACAATATCTGTGAAGCACAATAAAGCGGGCTAAAACAAAGCAGGAGAAAACGAAGTATGACTGTATGTTGACTCTCTCTCTGCTCTTTCTTAATATTCTAAAGCTTACAAACACTTTTATAGTTATTTTGTTACTTACACTGCTTTACATTTTCAACAGCATTTAGTTAAAATTTTCATTGCCCTAGTGTCATTAAATAAATTTTAGAAAATGATCATAACTGCATGAGGGTTTTTCTTTCTACAGTTGAAAAATACATTGAGGGTAATATTTTTTTCCTTTCAATGGTGAAGATTTACTTGGAGGTATCTTTATATATGACAGTTTGACCTTTTAATATATTTGTATATGCTAAATTTAATTGGTTTCATACAGCATTAAAATGTGGAATTGCAGTTAAGAAAAGTAATAAAAATTGTTTTTTTCCCCTTTTCACTGTCAATGGAAAGATATAAAAATAACGTTGCTTTATACCATGGCAAGCAAGATATCATGTAATGATGGCTCCTAGTGCTTTGATACCCTGACATGGATCTGCTGTAGCTTAATAACCAAATCCACTCATTTTTGTAAATCATAATAATTCTTTGAAGCAAAGTTTAGGATAAAATATAATAACAATTTTAGTTAATTCATCCATTTAGTAAGAGAAAAAATAGGCGTATTATCCATAGGTAAGCTCCTTGAGTAAGTATCTTTCTGTTTATTTCTGTATCCCAAATACTAGAGCAGTGCCTAATCCAGGAAGATATCCAATAAATACTGACTGAATACACTAGTTCCTGTAAATAAAGACCTTATTTCAAAATGCAAATGGCAAATAAGATGCTAGTTTTGAACACATACTCTGGGATAGGTTCTATGTAAAGTTTGTAATATACATTACAAATGTAACTCTTGCAAAAATCCCATGAAATAGATATTATCCCCACTTTACAGGTAAGACAACCAAAACACAAGAGAAGTTCATAAGCTTTCCAAGCTCACATAATTAAATAGAAGATTTGGGATTGACTTCAGAGTCATCTGATCCTTCTTACTCACGCATGTATTTCTTAGGGTTGCCATGCAAAATACCATCGATTGAGTGGCTTCAATCAACAGAATGTTATTTCCTCTTAGTTCTGGATACTAGAAATCTGAAATGAAGGGCCATGTTCCCTTTAAAACATATGGGGTAGGATCCTTTCTTGCCTCATCTAGCTTCTGGTATTTGCTGGTAATCCTCATCATTGTTCAATCTCTGTCTCCACTGTCACTGGTATTCTTCACCTGTGTGTCTCTCTCCTGTTCTTATAAAAACACCAGTGATATTGAACTAAGAGATCTAGCCTACCTCAGTGTGACCTCATGTTAACGAATCACAATTTCAACAGCACTAGTTCAAAATAAGATCACATTTTGAGGTCCTACCCAGGCTTTAGGATTCCGGTATTGCATCTTTGGGGGACACAATTCTACCATGACACTCACTATATTTGATATTGGTCAAGCACAGGTATTTATTAAACACCCCTAAAGCCCAAGACACTATGTTTGCTTATTGATACAGGAATCCAAAAGTATAATGCACATTTCCTTTAATCTGATTGGGAGGAAAAGATATATTTTCATAAACATATATGTCAATAATAGGTAGTGTTAGACACAGTGAGTTTTAGGTGATGGCAGCACATGTGAGAAGAAATATCTCATACAAGTTCAAAGAAAAGTTTCCAGGTCTTACAGAGAAAATAGGGCTGGAAACTGAGATTGGGGGTTTGTGCAGAGAGAGGTCAGTGAAACAGAATTTGTGGTAACTCAGATGGTCAAAGTAAAAAGAAGAAAAAAAATGGCCTTATATCAAAAACAGACACCACTTAGAAAAGAGAGAGGCCAAGGCACAGACAATTCCCTACATGGCAAATGCTGTGAGAGAGAGCAAAAGAGAGAAGGGTAAAGAAAAGGCCACTGGGCTTTAGAATAAGAAGGCTTGGGGAAACTTTTGAGTACGCAGTTTCAATGGAGTAGCAGGGGTGAAAATTTGATTGGAGTTGAGTTTAGGTCAGTGTCAACCAAGCTGGACTTTGAAGACCACTAGGTGATGATATTAGGGAATCTGCTCTTCTCATGCTATGGGGCTGCTGGTGTCAGTGAAATGCAAGTTGGCCTTTTAAAAATCTCAACTGTTAATGGATTAATCAGTTTTTCAAGTGTTGGTTTTTTTTCTTTTCTTTTTTTTTGTGCATGTGTGTATTCCTATTATGTGCCAAGCATTTTTCTCATTGATGGAAATATAGCGGAGAATAAGGAAGGTATGATTCATGCCACCAGAACACTTCTATTCCAGTGGGGGAGATGGACATTGAGCAAGCAATTGATTATGTACATAATATAATTTTCCATCTTGAGAAGACCAATGAAGGAAAATAAAACGGAGTGTGAAGTTGGAGAGCAACAATGGAGATGAGGGAGAGGTAATGAGCTACAATTAAAATTATCTAATTAGGAGTTAATGCAACAGATACATGTAGTTCTGGCTCTGCCATGTGTCCTGGTACAGTATAGTAATCATGTAAAATAATGGCCAGATTCAGAAGATTGATTATGTAATTTTGGCCAGTTTATTTAATTTCTTTTTTATGTATCTCATGGGGAAAATTAAGGAATTAAGTAGAAACTGGACTCTGGGGCCCCTTCCAACTCTATTCTCACTGAATCATAATATTACAACTATTCATTCTATTTTGATGTCAGCCACAAATTTGATATCTGTCTCTTGTGTCCTAGTCTGAAAGTATTATAAAAACACAGACATTGACATTTTGTGATGTACTAAAATATTCTCCATAATTTAAATATGAATGATTATTTTGAATATATAGGAATACAATATGAGGGGAGTTGAATTTTAACACTGTAAGTTTAAGAATAAAAATCATAAGGGAAGTAACTTCTTTTAAAAGATACTTATTGAGTGTTTTTTGATGGCTTAAGAAAGGGTGATACATTGACTCTAAAGCAATGGCCAGCTCTGTCGTGATCCTTGAAAGGATATCTGTTTACAACTGTGGAGATGATGCCCATTTAAAACTCATCATTATAAGGGTGTCTTTGTCTATGTAAAGAATTGCAGTATTGTTTCATTTCAAATGCTTGTGGGTTTTTTATTCTGGAGGATTATTTTGAAATCAGGGACATTTGTTGTTTGGAAAAATCCAGCCAGCAACTGCTCTAAGAAAAAGAAAATTATTACAGGGTTTTTATGGTTAAAGGCTAATAAATTACACCAGATAGTCCATTTTGTGCCGCCTCATGTTTTGAAGTTCTGATCTAAACGGAAGACTTGAAAATACCATCTCCAGCATGGATGGTGATGCTCTGATGGAGAGGGCGAGACAGCCAACTGCTCTGCACTGGCTAATCCGCAGGAGGGGATAAAGCCAGACAGTGCTGGGCACCCCACCCACTGTCCCCATATCCTCCAAAAGAACATACTCTCACATGACAGTGCCAAGAAAATAAGGTCAAAATGCGTCTAAATAAATTACAAAAGGCCCTCACTGTGCAGTCGGCAGCCAAGCCTGGAGGAGCCATGCTGGGTGTGAGTTAGCACCACATGTGCCAGCTCTGTGGGAGCACCGCTTTCCCTTCTCACTGTGGTGGGAACAGGGGTACCGCTGCTCTTGCTAGTCTGTCCACTGCCATCTCTGCTGACAAGATGCAGAGTGACGGTGGCCTGTGGCTTCATCTGTCCAGAAAGGCACAGTAAACTGGCAGCTAGTGGAAGGGGGAGTGTGCTTACTTCCCCGCCTGACTTGGTTTGGAAAAGAATGAGAGATCATATGATAATGTGTGCCTCATTTTCCGACTTCTTTTCTATTGACC
This sequence comes from Myotis myotis, assembly GCF_014108235.1. Taxonomy (NCBI): domain Eukaryota; kingdom Metazoa; phylum Chordata; class Mammalia; order Chiroptera; family Vespertilionidae; genus Myotis; species Myotis myotis. The sequence continues at coordinate 51,081,459 of NW_023416401.1, forward strand.
TGTTGATTATGTGGGTTATGCCTCTTTTGCTTGCCTGGGTCTGTGGTGATCGGCACCATAGAAACAGATAAAACACATAGTCGTGACTGCAGATACTGAGGCTCAACAGGCCAAAGTACCAAACAGATTGCATTTGACTTTGTAGTGAGGTTTTATGTGCAGTCATGACAGATGTTCAGAGAGATTATCCTTTTCCATCTCCACCCTGCCTCCTTTCAACTAGCTCATGTATGACTTGCTCTAAAGTAGCCTCTCTTTTATGAATAGATGAAGCTCGACACTGTCAACTGTACGAAGTCAACATTCTACTGATCAAGCATTTATTTCCCCAACAGAAGATGCTCTCTCTCTCTTATTTTTTTGAGATTAGTAGCAGGCTGCCCTTACATCCTGCTTGGCTTTTTATGCCAAGAGCTACCTGATGCCAACCAGAGGCAACTTCAGAGCTACTTTGTAGCATAACGCAATTTTAGGAATTTGTCCCCTATAACACTTATATTCTGGATGGGGAAGATTTTTTTTTATGTGTATTTACTCTGTTGCTAATCTTCCTTCAGGGGTTTAAAAATGAACAGGCATGATAAAACACTCCTTGCTGTGTCACTTCAAATTTCAGGATTGACTGCACCACATGCCTTCTTGAGATGTATTTGGTTATCTCTAACTAAAGACTTTGCTCCAAAGTTCTCAATTCCAAGTAAGGGTTGTAGAGCTTTCTCTTTGTGACATCTACTAGTAGTGTCACATGAACTTCTCCACTATTGGAAAAAAAGCCATAGAACAGAGCATAAAGATCTCTCTGGAAAAATTTTCAAAGCAGGGAGTTATAGATGTATTTAGGCTAGTAAATAGTGCTTCTAATCTTTTTCTGTTTGCATTCTCTTTCCTCTGGAAAATTTCACTATTTTCCTGGCATTTTTCTCATTATTTGTTTGCATTTTCTAAGTTAAGGAAAGGTGTGTTTAGGGTTGATCTGGAAGACACACAGATTTAAATATTAAAAATTTTCTATGCAGACATATATAGGATAGGGAGAAAAATTAGGTTATTAAAAAAGAAGGAAAACTTTCATAGTTTCAGTGGAGTCCTTAGGGCCCTCAGGAAGCTAATTAAGAGCACTTCATTGCCTTTGTGGGCAGTCCCTTGAAGTATAATGCCCAGCAAAACAGGTAGAACGGAATGATCTAAGTTCATCTCCCATAAAGCATCCTAATTTCCATTTAAGTGATACACTGTACAAGTTTCTGAACTGTGAGTGAGGTTAGAAGTCATCAGCTGGGAGATTTATAGTTGTACGGGAGAGTAAAACCACCCAGGGCAGCCTTTCTCATTTCAATAGCAGGAGGCATAAAGCCTCAAAGACTGCAGGATTTGTACAAAGTTCACAAAACAAGTTAACAATGAGAAACTAGACCTCAAGCTTCCTTGAAAATGATTTCTTCCCCTAGGTGCAAAATGAAACGATTCCCAGAGGAGTGTTTTGTTTTGCTTGTGTTTTTGGAGGGCTCAGTACTGTGTTATACCACAGATGACATTTTCTGAACTGATAAATTGTAGGAATAAAACAAGAAATCTATATGAAGCTTTTCTCCCCGAAAATCCCTTTACTTTTTAAAAATTATCTTTTTCATAAATTCAGCATGGTTCTAATTCTAAGTAAAATCAAGCTATCAGTTTTAAATAGACTTCTGAGTGCATGTACTAGAGCCTATTCTTGACCAAGATACTATTTTGCTTGGACTTTGGGAGACACAGGAGGATAAGATGCTATGGACCCTGTCCTCAAGGAGCTTATAATTTATTTTGTGAAATGAGAAACCTATGGGGAAACAATGAAGTAATAATCCAAGATGACATATAACACAATGTTGGATTTTTAGAAGCCCTGAAAGGCTTCATGGGAAAGGTGAGATATAGGTAGATCGTAAAGAAAATGCATGATTTGATTGGCTGTGAGAACTTGTTACACAGCAGCAGATAACTAATGCATTTCTTGTTATCAGTTGTAAATGGATTGGTAGCTACTCTTTTGGTTATTTGCATGCTCTTTTGGACTTCCTCACAATCTTAGGTTCAAGGGCCAGCTTGGGTCTTTCCACAACATTCCAAAGAGCAGGAGACTATTAGAAGTCCCCCTTCTGTCAGTTTTAGCTTTGTTTTCAGTGCTCCACCACCAATGACAGGCTGAAGTCTGGACCAGCATTTCAGTTGGGGGCAGGGAAGGCTAGAGGAACATAGCTTTAGGATCTGAGCACAGAGGCAAGTCTCTCACCAGTAGTTAGCAAAAGAGGGCATTTTGATCCCTAATTATGAAATTTAAAAATGTCTATTTCTTAAAATGTTCTTCCTCTGACCTTAGCAACTTTAACTACTTAGGAATCTATGAAATACCCCAAAACAGCCAAAGAGCAGTGGAATGCATGTAGCATAATATGGCTTATTAAATTAGTGACTGAGAACTTAAGCTTTTATAACAAACTGGTAAAAAGTTATCCTGTTTGGAAATTCCAATAAAATAATCACTTGGTTATTCTAAAACAGTTCTAAGGCAAAATGCAGTGAACTTGGATGCTGAACGTGGCAAATTTCTGGCTTTACCTTGCCATTAGTTTGTTAGCAGATGAACTCTGCTAGCTAATGATTTTCACTCGGAAGCTGAAATAGATTATAGGTTGTTTTTCTGTCCATGAGTGTTTTTGTTTTGTTTTTATTTTTCAATTACTCTCCTGAAGGAAAATTGAGTGTATGACAGGGACTACAAGCATGAAACCTCTAATAATTCAGGCTTATGTTCTCAAGAGATTGTTCTTGATCTATGAGGGTACTTACTGAGTCTTTTCTGGAGTTTATTTTTTGACCATGTTTCCCCAGACTTAAATGCCTCTGTTAATCAATACTGAGCTTCTCCACACCGAGTCTGCAGAGCTCATCAAGATGAGAACTCTTTAATTTAAAATTTAAAAAAATCCTAGTACATAATCCTTGGAGAAATAGCAGATCTATTACTGGACAACAACATATCCACTGACAATTGAGTTTTATTTTTGTCCCCCTTTTTAAGATTACTGATGGGATTGGGGTGAAAAGGAAAGAGTTTACTCGGAAACTTAATTTCAAGAAGTTATGGTTTTTCAGGAATTTAAGGCAAGGGCACAGTTCATTCTTTGTTCGTTGTATCACTCGTTCAATGAGCTCCTAGTATATTGCTGGAACTTGGCTCTTGGGCTATCATGTGAATAAAGTTGGCCCTGTTGGCAAGGAGTTAACAGTAGAGGAGGATGAAAAACACAAGTTAATGTCCAATTCTAATGGAGTTTGATAAGAGTTACGGTAAGATTAATATTCAGAGACAGATAACCCCATGGGTATGGAAAGACATCTGTTAGGAAAGGAATGAAGGCAAAGTCAGAGACTGTTCATCTGACTGTGAAACTTGAACTAGCACTCTAGCCCACACGGAGTGCACACCCTGTGCCAGCTCTGCTGGGTGGAGCGCAGACAGGCTTAGCGGATGAACCAGAAGAGAAGGGGATGAGGAGGAAGGTCGGAAGCACTCTTCTTGGCTATCGATGTCATTTTTTTAATGTCATCATCTCTTTTCATATCTGTATAGTTTAATTTCACTTTTTTTCCCCAAAGGAAAATGAATTACAGATTAGTGAACTTAACGTGTTTTGATTTTGCAGCACCTATAGAAGAAAATATTTATTCACCCATTCATTCAGAATTTATTGAACATCTGCCATGCACCACTGGGCCTGACAATGAAGAAATGACAGATACTTCTGGTGGTAGGGAGATATTTGGATTTTTAAAATAATGACAAATGATAATATTTATGTATATGTATATATTTATCTATGTACTAGAGGTCCAACGCACAAATTCGTGCATGGGTGGGGTCCCTCTGGGTGGCCTGCAGGGATCAGGCCAAAACCTACAGTCCAACACCGCCTGCAGCTCCTATCTGCTGCTCCCGCTCATCCGGCCCCCACTGTGCCTACCACGGGCTCATGCCCAATCAATCCCCATCCAGAGAGGCTTGTGCTGCCACAGCAGTGCTCTTCAGCCATGAGCCCTGCATCTGGTGCCCTCCCAAGGGGAGTAGCCTGTGGGATCGGGCTGAAACAGGCTCTCCCAAATACCCTGAGGGGTCTCGGATTGCGAGAGGGTGCCGGCCAGGCTGAGGGACCCACCAGTGCATCATTGGGCCAGGGAGGGACTGCAGGAGGGCTACGGGGCATGTCTGGCCCATCTCGCTCAATCCCGATTGGCTGGACCCAAGCAGCAAGCTAACCTACCAGTCAGAGCATCTGGCCCCTGGTGGTCAGTGCACATCATAGCAACTGGTCAACTGGCCGACTGTCTGCCCCCTGGTGGTCAGTGCACATCATAGTGAGCGGTTGAGCGCCTTAGCATATCATCAGCATATTATGCTTTGATTGGTTGTTCGATTGTTCTGCCGTTTGGTCTATTTGCATATTACCCTTTTATTATATAGGCTATTTTAAATATGTGGTCCTGAGTGTTTTAGTTTTTGATGTGTCAGTTTAGCAAGGCGAAACTATAGGGACAAAAGGCAGCAGCCATTTGTAGCATACACACAATTTCTAGTTATTCAATTAAACCAGGGGTCCTCAAACTACGGCCCGCAGGCCACATGCAAATACAAATATTGTATTTGTTCCCGTTTTGTTTTTTTACTTCAAAATAAGATATGTGCAGTGTGCATAGGAATTTGTTCATAGTTTTTTTTTTAAACTATAGTCCAGCCCTCCAACAGTCTGAGGGACAGTGAACTGGCCCCCTGTTTAAAAAGTTTGAGGACCCCTGAATTAAACACTAATCAGGACAGAACCTGGCTGGAGAATCTGGAGAACCTGGACAGAACCTCGCTACAGAACCTCACCATGCTGATCAACTGAACGCTGCCTCCATGTCATTCCTTCTTCGCCGACTCCGTCCACACCTTTGGGAACCCCTGGACCTGCTGGGGCTGGACCCCAACACTCCCCCATCAAGCATGAACTCTCTTTCCCTCTCTTTGAATCTGTGAAGAGCTGTGAACCTATAGACTATGGGGCTACTGACATTGTGTGGCTTCTGAGATGAGGCCAGAAAAGGTGCTGCAGTCTCTGCCTTGTTTGCTCGCACACTCACTCTGGCTGCCATCAGACACCCTGTAGCAGCCCCGCGGTCCTGAGGTCACCAGGTGGGGAGAAAGCTCAAGCCACTGAGATTTCTGAAAGGGAGATGCTTGTCCGAACCCTGACATGCTCCTGTCTCCTCTGTTCTAGCTGTAGCCTTTGACCCTGAATCAGAACCACCCAGCTGAGCCCTTCTGAGTTCATGGCCTTGAACTCAGAAACTGTGAGATAAATGATCATAGTTTTTTATACTATAAGTTTTATTTTTTTAATCCTCACCCAATAATATTTTTCCATTGATTTTTAGGGAGAGTTGAAGAGAGAGGGAAAGACAGAGAGAAACATCGATGTGAGAGAAACACACCGATTGGTTGCCTCCTGCATGAGCCCCAGCCAGGGCCCGGGCTGGGGAGGATCCTGCAACTAAGGTATGTGCCCTTGACTGGAATCAAATCCAGGACCCTTCGGTCCACAGGCCAATGTTCTACTTACTGAGCCAAACTTGCTAGGGCTACACTGTAAGTTTTGATTTATTATTTAGCAATGGTAACCAGAACAGGTAGGTAAAGTTATCCCCATCGTATAGATTAACACACTAAGGCTCAAGAAGATGGACATTTCCTCTCTGTCCCACCCCTAGCTAGAGTTAAAACTGAGATTTGAACCTGGTTTTATCAGAGTGCTGAGCTCACACGCCTGTATGTGAGCACGCTCCCCGCCCCCCATGCATGCGCCCACAATCGCACATTTGCGATGTTGTCTGTGGGCCTGTATGATTCAAGGTGCTGCACAGGTGAAGGGGCCACATGCATCTACATGCAGTACAGTGACAAGGATGGTCCCAGGGGCTAGGCTGCCTGGGTTCAATCAAGGTTCTGCCACTTTGCAGCTGGGTGACCTTGGGCAAGAACCTTTGGCAGCCTGTGCCTCAGTTTCCTCATCTATTTTCTTTTTTTAAAAAAAGATATTTTATTGATTTTTTGCAGAGAAGAAGGGAGAGGGATAGAGAGTTAGAAACATCGATGAGAGGGAACTATTGATCAGCTGCCTCCTGCACACCTCCTACTGGGGATGTGCCCGCAACCAAGGTACATGCCCTTGACTGGAATTGAACCTGCAACCTTTCAGTCTGCAGGTTCTAGCCCAGTGATGGTAAACTTATGACACGCGTGTCAGAGGTGACACACGAACTCATTTTTTGGATTGATTTTTCTTTGTTAAATGGCATTTAAATATATAAAATAAACTTCAAAAAAATAAAAAAATAAACACTAATCAGGATGCTTCTGTGAAGGGATTTTATAGATGTAATGAAAGTCCCTGGTGAGTTAATCTTAAACTATGAAGACTATCCTTGGTAGGCCAGATCTAATCAGATAAGCCCTTAAGAGACTGGACTCTTCATGGCAATAGAGATTCCCAGCTTCTCAAAGTTGCTCTCCTTTTGCTGGATCTGCCCTTCCTGTCTGCTTGTGACAGCATCTTCAGCCTGTGCTTGTGGGCTTCCGGCTTGCTTGTGCTCTGCCTACAGATTGTGAGAATGCTTAGCCAGCCTCTATAATTGCATAAGCCAATTCCTGTAATACATCTCTCTATCTGTAACATATAAATATAGATATATGTTTATACATCTATCTATGTGTATTATATATAGACACATGTATATGGATGTGGATGTGTATATGTATCTATATATGTATGTATTCCTACTAGTTCTATTTCTGTGGTTGAACTTTGATGCACTGAGATTTTAAAATAATACTGTGACATCATTTAACAAAAATGTTTGCTCAGAACAATTATCATTGCTTGTGAAATTGGGAAGATATTGTTCATAAAGCTCTGCAAAAATCACCCAAATATATTTCATGAGGTCTGGTTGGCCCCCAGTTAATTGTCTTTGCCCAGCATCTTCGATTAAACTGTAAAAGGCATCTGGCCTCTGGGTGATTTGCCCATGTGATTTCACCACTCGTGTTTGCAGTGTTTTCTGGCTCTGTTCTGAAATGGTGGTCTTTCCAGCTGGCTGGTGGGAAAGCCCCACACGCCAAGATCTGCTGGAACATTTTAAAACAACATTGCATGTAACATAATTAAGGAGGGATGGCTGAGGACTTAATGCCTCCACTGACTAGTCAAGTCCAAAATGAACCCAGAGCTTCTTTTTTTTAAAAAAAAAAAAAAAGAGGAGAAAATAAAATTTATGGAAAACTTGAGACACTTTGTTGCTTTCCCTTTGATTCCATCAATATAGAGATTCTTCAAACTTTTTTTTTATATATGTACTAGAGGCCTGGTGCACAAAAATTTGTGCACTCGGGGGGGAGGGGGGTCCCTCAGCCCGGCCTGTGACCTCTTGCAGTCTGGGACCCCTCGGGAGATAACGCCCTGCTGGCTTATGCCCGCTCCCGGGTGGCAGAGGGCAGGCCCAGTTCCTAGGTGCAGCCCCTGGTCGGGCTCAGAGCAGGGCCGATTGGGGAGTTGAGGCGCTGCCCCCTGTCACGCACAGAGCAGGGCTGATCAGGGGGTTGAGGAGCTTCCCCCTGTCACTCACAGAGTAGGGAGTAGGGCCGATAGGGGAGTTGGGGCACCGCCCTCTGTCACACACAGAGCAGGGCGGATCAGGGGGTTGGGGCACCACCACTGTCACACTCAGGGCAGGGCTGATGGGGAGGTTATGGCTCTACCCCGTCACACACAGAGCAGGGCCCGTGGGGGGCGGGGGGGGGGATTGGGGTGCCGCACCTTGTCACACACAGAGCAGGGCCGATCAGGGGGGTTTGGTCGCTGCCCCCTGTCACCCTGATCCTGGTGCCAGGAGGCCTCGCTGCACCGCTGATCCCAGTGCTGGGAGGCCTCGCGGCTCCGCTGATCCCAGTGCTGGGAGGCATATTACCCTTTTACTATATAGGATAGAAGCCTGGTGCACGGGTGGGGGCCCGGCTGGTTTTCCCTGAAGGGTGTCCTGGATCAGGGTGGGGGTCCCCACTGGGGTGCCTGGACAGCCTGGGTGAGGGGATGATGGCTGTTTGCAGCTTGTCACACACCCTTCAGGGTGGGGGTCCCCACTGGGGTGCCTGGCCAGCCTGGGTGAGGGGCTGAGGTCCGTTTTCAGGCTGGCAGGTGACTGAAGCTCCCAACCTGTCCTTTTTTCCTTTTTTTTTTTTCATTCTGGGCCAGCTTTAGCTCTGAGGTTCGGCTCCAGCTATGAGACTTCCACTGCTGAAAGCAGGTTTCTGGCCTTTGTTTACCCTTCTGTATTTGAAACAATGTTGCGGTCCTGCTGGCTGAAGCCCGGGGTTTTGTTTAGCTTCTATTTTTGTAACATAGTTGCTTAGAGTGCAGCTGAGAGGCTGGCAAGGCAGGCGGGGAAGCTTTGGTTTCCTCCGTCACTAAAGCAAGCAAGCCTCATGTTAGCTTCCAGCTGCCTGGCTGCCGGCCGCCATCTTGGCTGTCAGTTAATTTGCATTTCTCGCTGAGTAGCCAATGGGAAGGGTAGCGGTTGTACGCCAATTACCATGTTTCTGTTTTATTAGATAGGATTTTATTGATTTTTTTACAGAGAGGAAGGGAGAGGGATAGAGAGTTAGAAACATCGATCAGCTGCCTCCTGCACACCCCCTACTGGGGATGTGCCTGCAACCAAGGTACATGCCCTTGACCAGACTCAAACCTGGGACCCTTCAGTTCACAGGCCAATGCTCTATCTACTGAGCCAAACCGGATAGGGCGAGATTCTTCAAACTTGATTCAGTTTGTATAACTGTTCATTATTGGTTGTGAAGAAGTGTATATTTTTTTAAAAAGCTGAAGTATAAGAAAGGAATTAAGAACGACCATTATTCCACTAGAGGTAATTCTGGTCATGTCCATATTTTTGCAGCCCTTTCTCCGCACATCTAAACCATCCTTTCTCTGCTGTACTGTGTATTGTAGATCATAGGTGGTTGACCTCTGTAAACTCCTTTTTTGGTTCCCTTGCCAAATGGCTTCTGCTAGTTTCAGCCAAAGAAAGGCCTTGTGGGCAGGTGGGAGGAAGGAGAGACTTAGGCTGTTTCTTGCCATTCTTCTTTGTCAAAGGGTCAGTGTCTCTGCCAATAGTTCAGATCCCTTTAGAGCAGCGGTTCTCAACCTGTGGGTCGCGACCCCTTTGGGGGTTGAACGACCCTTTCACAGGGGTTGCCTAAGACCATCGGAAAACACATATATAATTACATATTGTTTTTGTGATTAATCACTATGCTTTAATTATGTTCAATTTTTAGCAATGAAAATATATCCTGCATCAGGATATATTTACATTAGATATTTACATTACAATTTACATTACAATTAGATATTTACATTACAATTTACATTACAATTCATAACAGTAGCAAAATTACAGTTATGAAGTAGCAACGAAAATAATTTTATGATTGGGGGTCACCACAACATGAGGAACTGTATTAAAGGTTCACGGCATTAGGAAGGTTGAGAACCATTGCTTTAGAGAGCCTCATCTTCTGTGATGGCCTCACTGGGCATCTCCTGCCAGGATACTGACTCCTCCTGGATGGCCCTGTTCCTAAGATCTGAAAATACCATCTCCTATTTATTCTCCTTCCCTCTTCTCCTCCTGTCCCCCACCCTCCCTTTTCCTTTCCCTCCTTCCTCCCTGTTTTTTCATCTTTCCCTGTTTTAGGTGAGGTGGTGACTTAGATGTTGCTGTTGTCTGGTCTCATCATCTTTCCATAGTTGACCTTTCAGTTCTTCCAACACCTTTATAAATTAGTTCCCAAAATGAAACTCTTCTATTAAACTGCCTGACAAGGGCAACCATTTCTTGGCAGTCCATTGATAACTCTACTTACTTTATTAATATATTGTAAATGCTTTACCATGGCATGTATTATAAGACCTGCATCGTATTTTATTATCTTTATCGAGGAATAATTTGCATATAATAGCATTCACCAATTTTTAATATATAACTTGATTAGTATTGACAAATAGATATAGCCATGTTACCACTACCACATTTATAATATAAAACATTTCAATTAACCCCCCTTTCCAAATTTCCTTGTGCCCCTGTGCAGTTAACTTTTTCTCTGAACCCCAGTCTCTTATAACCACTGACCTTTCCGTCATGATAATTTTGCTTTTTTTTTTTTTTTTTTTTTTTAAGTGTAGTGATAGCAATGAAAGGGCATCTGAGGATATCAGTACAGTAAAGGGAAATCCTGGGACTGACACAGGGCAACATAACCAAAGAGCAACCAGTCCAGACTGCAGCAGGCATTTGAGGCACGATGAAGGAGAGCTATGGGAGGAAAAAGCAAACAGATGCATGAGATTTTGTATGTATGTTCACACAGGTATCACTCAAGGCTTTGCGTAGTACAGGCCAGACATGGTAATGTAACCACTAGCTTTTATGGACTATATTAATATACACATGTCAACATATTAAATTATACATTAAATAGTATATGGCATTTTATTTAACATACTGTCATATATATATAAAAGTTAATTGAGATGTAGCAGTAGATGTGTAGGTGGGATGTAGGATGATGGTGGTGTGTGAGAGATCAAATGAAGTTGACAGATAATTCCTAAAATTGAGAAGTTAAATAGCAGTTTAAAAAATATATGGAGGTAAATAATGGAAAAAACAGCCAATACAGTGGGAATTGGTAGTGGGGAGTGATGGGACAGGCTTTGCTATTTTTTGTTATAAACCTTCCACTACAACAAATGAAGTACATTAATTACTTTGAAAAATTCAATTTTCAAATCATCATTTTGCACCCCTTAAATATATACAATTTTTACTTTTAAAAAATTGGACCCAGGGTAGGTAGGTAGGTAGGTAGATAGATAGGTAGATAGATAGATATAAATAGATAATCTCTTATTATCATCATTAATTTCTGGCTAACTTTCAGGGGAAATAAAATGAAAATATTTGGATGAGTCTTAAATGTATTTACTTAACACTAGTTATACTACAACAATAAGCATCCTAATGTCCTTCAATATATTCCTGATTTACATGATCATTTTTATGACTTTCAGTAAATCACAAATCTTAATACAAGATTTATTCAAGTCCTTTGGGTGAGTGGTTAATTTTAGACTCAATTTCTGTACCCTCCTTCTCTCATGATGTAGCCATAGACTTTTCAGATTCTCACTGTCCCTGACTGTGATATACTGCAACATTTAGTTTCATGTAGTGTATGTGACTAAATCTTAGCAATCACCCAAATTGTCTCTTGGCAGGAAGAAAGAGTAGCCTATCTATTTGGAGTTATTGAATTACAGAAATAAATAGTGTGATTCCTTTCTCAGATATCGAGTGAAACAGGTGCAAAAACTCCATGAGTGGACATGATGATGGAGCAGGTTATATTAACCTTTTCAACAAGACATTGGGGACAGGCAGTTAATCTATGAAGCCATCAACTGGAAAAAGGACATCAAATCCTTACTGCTTTATTGAAGAACTGTCTAAAATGATATATATGCATATATATTTGGATGGTAAGAAGGAGAAGTAGGACTCCTTTTGAAAATTAAAACAGTAGTGTCTTAACCTTATTTGTGAAAAGTAGCCCTAGAATGTTCTTCCTACTTGATGGGAGTATTTTTTCTACTGTCTGTTGTGGTTGGATAAAATTCCCCAATTAGGTATTAAACCACAGGAGAATGTCGCAGCTCTGGGAATCTGCAGAACTGTTTGTTTCTAATATCATTTATGAGAGCCAGTATTTGAAATCAATTATTGGAAAACTTAGCTGGGCAGGGAGCTTTGCATCTGATCCCATAAAAGTCCTGATTTTCATGCTGCTTATTCCTTATTTCAAGACTTCTAGATCCTATTGACTTGGAAGAAACTTCATATCAAAAGAGATGGGCCTGTTCTGAACTGATTTTATTCTAAAAGTTGGTGCACTATTGTGTGATGATAAGAAGATGAAGAAATTGAATTAAAGTAAGCACTGGAGGAAGTGTTCTCATTGTGTTTATAAAGACTCAGAAAAAACCACTTTTCAATGGGGAAGGAAAAATGACTTTATTGCTTGAGCGGGAAAGAAAACACTTTGTTGCAGTTAAAAGAAAAAAAAGTAGTCAAAAAAGTTCTGGAGGTACTCTGAAAGGAGGTTGGGGAGCAATTTTGAAAATCCCCCAACTGTACTGATACAGCTCCTAGGACAATGGAAGCTAAAGAGAACAAATGGGACTACATCAAAATAAAAAGCTTCTGCACAGCAAAAGAAACCATCAACCAAACAACAAGAAAGCCAACTGCATGGGAGAACATATTTGCCAATGTTATCTCTGATAAGGGTTTAATCTCCAAAATTTATAGAGAACTCATACAACTTAACTAAAGGAAAATACACAATCCAATAAAAAAAACGGGCAAAGGACATAAGTAGACACTTTTCAAAAGAGGACATACAGAAGGCCGAGAGACATATGAAAACATGCTCAAAGTCACTAATCATCTGAGAGATATGAATCAAAATGACAATAAGGTACCATCTCACACCTGTCAGAATGGCTATCATCAACAAAGGACAAGTGCTGGCAAGAATGCAGAGAAAAAGGAACTGTCTTAATACTGCTGGTGGGAATGCAGACTAGTACAGCCACTGTGGAAAACAGTATGGGGGCCAAAACCAGTTTGGCTCAGTGGATAGAGTGTCAGCCTGCGGACTGAGGGGTCCCAGGTTCGATTCCGGTCAAGGGCATGTACCTGGGTTGCGGGCACATCCTCAGTAGGAGATGTGCAGGAGGCAGCTGATTGATGTTTCTCTCTCATCGATGTTTCTAACTTTCTATCTCTCTTCCTTCCTCTCTGTAAAAAATCAATTTTATATATATATATAAAGAAAACAGTATGGTATTTCCTCAAAAAATTAAAAATGAAACTTCCATTTGACCCAGTGATCCCACTTCTAGGAATATATTCCAAGAAACCAGAAACACCAATCAGAAAGGATATATGCACCCCTATGTTCAGAGCAGCACAGTTTACAATAGCTAAGATTTGGGAATAGCCTAAGTGTCCATCAGCAGATGAGTGGATTAGAAAACTGTGGTACATCTACATGATGGAATACTATGCTGCTGTAAAAAAGAAGGAACTCTTACCATTTGCAACAGCATGGATGGACGTGGAGCACATCATGCTAAGCAAAATAATCCAGTCAGAGAAAGATAAATATCACATGATCTCACTCATTTGTGGAATATAATGAACAACATTAACTGATGAACATAGAAGCATCGAACAGACTGTCCCAACCTTGAGGGAAGGCAGAGGGTGAGGGGGTAAGAGATCAATAAAAGGACTTGTATGCATGCATATGAGCATAACCAATGGACACAGACAGTAGGGTGGTGAGGGCATGTGTTGGGGGGTAGAGGTGGCCGGAGAGAAGTCAATGGGGGAAAAAGGAGACTCATGTAATACTTTAAACAATAAAGAATTTAAATTAAAAAAAATCCCCCAAATGATGCAAACTACTATGTAGTTCAAAAGACTAAATTAAAAGTTGACTAAAAAGTTTAGTGGAAGTGTGAATTCTGGTAACTTCCCCATGTCCTCAATATATATGGTATAGCATATTCCTCTAATTTGATGGTTCTCGGTACAAATCAGAGTAATTCAGTAAGGGGAAAGACAGAGGGTCCAGATTGCTTTAATTTAGAAATGTTCAAGTTGAACCATAGAATACTCACTGTGGATCCTTTTCTTCATTTTTATCTGGGTGAAGGGAAGATTCAGGATCATTTTTCTGTGCCCAATACTTGGCTATTGGTTCTGCCAATGAAATGTTACTGTCCATTTACTGAGCTTAGGAGTTGGTTCATTTAAAGTTCAGGGCATATGGAGCCAGCAGGATTCCCAAAAGAACTCTTACAGGTTCATGTTGGCAAACCTCAAAGCAAAAGCAGAATGTGAGTTCACTGTGAATTGAGAACATCTGGGGACATAAATGGACAGTTTTTAATGGGCAAGCTCAGCATTGAAATACAATTGTAATATTCACCAAATTCAGCTCATGAATGGAAATAGTTATATTCAAATATTGGGACCTAAGTGATGTTGTACAATAACTGTTTTCCAAATTATCTTAAGTTATGAAAATGTAGCTACTTTTCAAGGATGGTGATTTCTCTGTTCTAAAAACATTCAGATGTTCTCTGGGGCAGTTGCATGACTCTAAATCTAGGTTTTCTCCATCCTGGGGAGTCACTAAATAAAAGTCATCATGGCTGGAATGCACTGGGATCCATGCTAAACTTTTTTTAACTGTTTCTTCTGGCCCAGGAAATCAAAGTTGAGTAAATCTAGGAGCTTTTTTCATTGCAACATAAATTTACATTAAGCGAATGATGTTATAAATATCCAAATGGCCCTTGACAGAACAAAGGTTCCCCACCCCTGCTTTAGAGTCTATAGTCAGTTTCTGGTTGTCGGTGGGACATCAGGATAGACTGATTGTCTCATTCTCCGTTGTTCAGTCTTAAGTCCCCAGAAAGAATTGGCAGCTGGTTTAGTACTGTAGAAATATGCCATCGGGACACCCTTTTCTTTCTTTTCCCTCCTTATTTCTTCCTTTTCCTCTTTGCATGGCCTAGATTCACATCTAGTAATAAGGAATATTAATACCACATAGGTCACAAGGAGGTTTAATATTTAAAATGAGTTGGTATGAACACAGTTGGTATGGCAAAAACATGCAAACCCTTAGCATCTGTACCTATTTTATTCACCATTTGATATTTGTTACTTAAGGTGAAATAGCCTAGAGTGCAAAATAGTCTCCTAGCAGGTTCTTTTCAACTATCGCCTGAACAATTTTTTTAAAAAAGTAACTTCTAATTTTTCTACATCTTTTCCATATGAATGTAACTTTACTAATATACAAGTTTAGAAAACATGGGCTCTTTAAAGCATAATGTTAATATTTTGGCAATATTAGAAGTCATGCAAAACCAAAGATATGTAGACATGGAGACATGAGAAACTTCATTCTGTGACCCTTTTGTATTCTGGGAACCTAGGTTATAGAAGGAACCAATTGAAGGGAGAAGGAAGAAGGCAGTGGCATTATATAGCTCATGAATTTTTGGTGGTTTAGTTTTCTTGTCCAGGTTGTACCCAGGCACTGCTTTAGTGGTAGAGTGGAGTTCAGGTAGATACCATGGTTTCTAAGCTCCTTCTAGGAGGCAAATATATTTGTATTAGTTTTATGTTATCTGGTACTGTAAGGGACCATGGCTATTAGGGATGATTGGATCTAAGTACACGAGTATCTTCCAAATAGATGTGTTTTTGAGAGGGGTATGGGTTTGTGTTGCTTTTAAAATACTCCTTGGTTTCCAGAGTTAACCTTGACAAGGAATAGCCCTTCAGAGAGTGAATTCTCTGAGTACCGATTCTATATGAGATTGTTGTAATACGAAATTTATGTTCTTAACCATTTTCAGTCATCACTTAAATCAAGAATAGCTATTGATGAATACAGAATATCCCTCAATATAACCCAACAAACACAAAGCATGTTTTTTTTTAATTTCATTTTAGTAAACCATATTTCTTCATATATTTCTTTTACCTAATTTGCCCCTCCCCTAAAATTTACTATGGTTTTTATTTTTTTAAATAAAAATCTGTCTGTATATTAAACAGGGGCATATCTGCTCAAAATGCTTTTAATTTTTTGGATCAAAATTCATGTGTTACAGCTTCATGTCAAAATTCTAAATGAATCTTTTCATATTTGCTAATAACTGTCATTATGAAAAAAACATATGACATTGTGGGATGAAGTGTCTCAGAATTATACATTAGCCTATTATAGTTCAAAGACAAGAAGTCTTAGAACAATACTAATGCAGTCAAAATGCATTGCATCATGGCCTTGTTGCTAGTTTATTATGAGACTTCTTCTGTCATAGTCTTCAACAGGCTGCACCTTTTCATGTCTGCATCATGTAGTATGGTGCCATTCTTTTCTTTAACAGACAGTAAAATGTCACTGATAAATCATCACTCTCATCGCCTCAAATAAGTCAAAGCTTTCCTGTCAAAATGAAGGAAAGAGTTCCCATAATGAAGAGTAACCCTTCGATGCACGGGCATTATACTGAGACTGGTTTATCATCACCAATCTCAGGAAAGAGTGGATAGTGCCAAATAGACAAGCATACCAAACTCATTTCGAATTAGGAGAGGAATTGGCTTTTATCAGGTTGAACATGTCCTTTAGCCACAACAATACCCTACAAATTCCATGTTGCACAGGTAATGCCTTTTATTTTTCTCATGTGATCATAGAGATAAATGGAGGCATCCACAGTCTCCCAACCAGCTTTTCTTATGACCAAATATGCATATTTGTTAGAAATCTTGGCATTTGCTCTGTGTCCAGAAATGAACAGACTTATTTGGACCCTTTGGATTGTTTTCTAGCCAACTAGCATCCCAGCCATAGTCATTTATTATCTTCAATTCTAAGGCATATGAGAAAAGCAGACGGGAATGGTGCTGAAACTAGTTCCTTGTCCCATATGCTAATTCTCTTCAAGCCAGAATGTTGCTAACTGTGTCAAGCACATGTCTCTTGTTTGGTTTTCTTCAGGTAACAATTCAAGTGACTATTGGAGTGGATTTATATACCTGTTTGGAATAGTCACTGACTTTTCCGTTTGTAAATGTGCTCTTACATTTGTATGAGAAACCAGAAGCTATTAATATTCCAGCTGAGTTCAGATTATAGTAAATGATATAAGCATATGGACAAATATTCCTTTTATGCCATATTCGACTTACTAGTTTTCACTCCTAAAGTCAATAAAGAAATCAGTTTTGTCGAAAAAGAAAATTCAATAAGAAAATTCTTTATATATAACTATATTATTATAGAAGAGCAATTTCTTTTGTAAAGAAGAAAAGAACATAAATATAGTAACTCCCTTATAGATCATTCAAAAGAACATGAAATAGCAATGCTAACAAAAATGACTGTATTTTCATTATTCATTACATAGAAACTCACAAGGGAGGGATTTGAACATTCTTTGTTCTTGACTAAATTATTGTGATCGTCATCATGGTAGCTTATATACAGAAAAGGAAAAGCATTGTAAATAGGGTGGATAAAGCAATCATTGAAAAACTGGATGCTCTTCCTCCAACACATTGATTCAGTCATTAATGCTCCCATCTGGGGAGCTGGTGTACAAAATATTGAACTGAGCTGCCCCCAAAATCTTTGGCACTATAAAAGCCACATTCTCACTGTCCAGGTTACCTGTTTAATGACCTGATTATTAGTATCTGCTTCATGTGAGTTCTGCTTGTACATACCCAGGTATTGTTGACTTTATTTGGAAACAGAGAATTGTTTGGTAGAGAGTGGATCTACATTTCATTAATTTTATTATTCTTCCAAGGCTGTTTTGCTCTTGATGTACAACTTAAAATTATTATAACGCTGTGCTTTGGTTGGAATCCAAATCATGAATGTGAAAAGTAATTATTTTATTTATACAATACTTAGTTGAAGGGATTTAATGTTTAATAAGATGCTGAAATTTTAGAGAGTTAAATCATAGTGACTTTAATCTTATTCAAGTTAGACTGATGAATTTCAGAAGGAAGGTAAAAGTGGTGGGGTGAGAAAGGAGAATTTATATGCATTTATGCATAGCCCATGGACACAGGCAATATTGTGGTGAAGGCTTGGGAGGGCAGATGTGGGGTGTAGGGGAGGTCAGTGGGAAAAAACCAAAGGGGACATCTGTAATAACTTCTAAAAACAGAAAAAAAATGAGAGAATTAATGAGCCTGTTTGCTAGCATCTTTTTCACCTCTGCGTAACCCTTCAATGCATAGACATTATACAGATTTCCAAATATGCTTTTTCAGTGAGGAGGGGAGCCTGGTGGCAGCTAAGACTAAAAGTGGAATCAGATGCTCACTTCCACTGATGCATTTGGGCAAATCTCATTTAAACAAAATTTTTTTTGAGTCAAGTTCTCATTATAAATGTTAACAAAAATGGAGTAAATGAAAAAAAAATTAAGCACAGGTTTGTATATTTTTAGTGTTTTCAAAATGACATTATTAGATGATAAACTGCTAGGCTGACTAGGTCACTTCACTCACAGCTCACTCACGTGTGTCCTCTTGGGAGGGGATCCAGATTGGATCAATGTTCATACATCTCATTTACTGAACAGGGGATTTTGACATAGGATCCATTGGTCTGGGGTATATGGGACTGGTTAACCTGTCAAGTTCTGTGGTTCATGAATTTTTTTTTCTGGTTATAGAGCTTATAGTTTTCATCAAGTTCTTTAAAGAACTCATACCCCAAAGGGTTCTTCACTAATAAAGACTGTGATGATTACAATGATAAGCCACATTTGTCTGTAAATTCATTAACCCATATCCTGTGCCCAAATATGAAAAGTTAACCCTTT
This sequence comes from Myotis myotis, assembly GCF_014108235.1. Classification (NCBI taxonomy): domain Eukaryota; kingdom Metazoa; phylum Chordata; class Mammalia; order Chiroptera; family Vespertilionidae; genus Myotis; species Myotis myotis. Next base: position 51,100,100 of record NW_023416401.1, read on the forward strand.
CTGAAAGAGTTCATTATAGTCTTTCAAGCTACATGTCTTTTTAAATTCTCTCTCACTGAGGGGCCCAACTGGTCCCAATGTCCTGAGCTAGGAAGTCATCATTGCTGTTTTTGGCTTAGTCACTTTCAGTGTTCAATCAAGCAGTCATGGTGTGTGGCCTTAGCGTCATATATAGCTCTCAAAATTTATAACTTCTCTCTGATTCAAACATCCCCATAATTTCTCACTGAGATTGTAGTATTTGCTTCTAAATTGATCTCTGCATACAATACAGAAAAGTGATTTTTTAAAATGTACAAATCTGATTAAATAACACCCCCTGCTATTTAAAACCTCTAGATCTTCCATCTGTTCTCTAACAGAGATATTAACAAATGATACAATTGCAAAAATTCTCATGATGTAATGTATGACATAAAGAATGAAGAACATTTCATTTTCTTTCTGTTATCACTTTTAAAATTAATTTCTGGCACTAGCATGGCCTTTCAATGGATCATGCCTTCTAAGTGATAATTCAGTATGGACACAGATGAAGAGAGTTTGTCACATGGGAAATAGCCAATTAACCAACTTGGACTTTTAGGACAAGATTGTTCCCTGTCATGACTTTTCAGAGGAAGTGATATTTATTTGAGATCTTAAGGGGGTACTATAGAAATAGAAGGAGCAAGAATGTCCTAAGCAGAGGAAAAACATATACTAATACCACTTATCACAGGATTGCCTGTCAAATGTCTATCTCCCACACGAGGCTGTAATTTTCTGAAGTTAGGAACAATCTCATATTAAATGTTTAATATATACTCCTGGCGTTTTGACTATTAAAGGCATATTTAATAAAAAACACCAACAGCCTGTATGCCTCGCTATATCCACATCCTTTGCAATGTGACTTTGCACCACCTCTGTTATAGGTAGAACCTACTCCCTTTCTCCCTGACACAGGATGGTTTTATGATTCCTTTGAATGTAGCAGAAGTGATGTGTGTCAGCTCTGCACATGGGCCTTAGGAGACTTGCAGACCAGTTTCTCTCTTGAGTCCTTACCCAGCTTTCCTATGAATAAGCCTAAGCTAGCTTGCTGGAGCTGAGAGGATATGGGATCAGAAATGAATCTTCCTGGTTGAGGCCATTCTAGACCAAGCAGCCTTCAATTGGTTACTAATTGTAGGCACATGAGTAAACCCAACTTAAACGAGAAGAATCACTCAGCTGAGCATAGCTCAGATTGCCAACTCACAGAATCATGATCTAAGTAGATTATTGACTTTTTTAAGCCACTAGGATTGGGGTAGTTTGTTAGGCATTAAAAGCTAATTTATGCACCACATACACTTGTAAAATAATAAGTATTATGTTTAAGTGTTCCAGATATAACTAAATTGACTGCATTATTACGTTAGTGCCCTGCTGGATATAAAACTACAGACTCACAACTTGGAGATGGGAAATTAGTGGGTTCTTTGGAAGTCCATATGTCTTTCTCTTTTTCCCTAGAGAAGAACTTTACCCTGCCTTTCAGCATTAGCCAGTAGTAACCTGGATCATAAGGGACTGATACATTTTGATCAGATGTTTAGACAGTATTGAATATCTAGGACCTTTTGAGGAAAATAATTTTAATATAGGAAATCTAATGTTATTACATTCAAAAGCTTGAGCAAAAACAATTTTATTTACTAACTTATGTTTCTTCCTTCTATTGATTCACTCTTTTTAAAAAATATATTTTTATTGATTTCATAGAGGAAGGAAGAGGGAGAGAGAGATAGAAACATCAATGATGAGAGAGAATATTTGATTGGCAGCTTCCTGCACACCCCCTACTGGGGACCGAGCCTGCAACTCAAGCATTTGCCCTTGACTGGAATCAAACCTGGGTCCCTTCAGTCCACAGGCCAATGCGCTATCCACTGAGCCAAACTGGCTAGTGCTTGATTTACTCTTAATTAAGTAAATAAGTATTTGTTACAAGTGGGGCATGGTGCTAGATTCTACTGTGGAGAAAATGAAAGTAAGAATTCTCCTTTACCAAAATTTATAATTTATTTGGGGTGTCAGATATATGACCTTGAATTAGAAATTATGAAATATGTCCTTGAGCCTTGAATCATTAACTGTAATTCCAGGTAGAGTTGATAAGAATATAATAGTACAGGTAAAAGTAGAAAGTGAAGAGAAAAATTATTAATCTGACTGAAAAGATTGAGAAAGATGTTATGGAGTAGTTGGTTTCTAAACTACACTTTGAATGATTAATGACATTTATTAGGAAGAGGAGGTTGAAAAAGTCATTCTATCCTGACATGACAAAACTAACAAGAGCATGGAGGCTTGAGAATATATGATGCATGTAAGGGCTGAGGGGCTGATGGTGATGGTAAAATATCAATTCTTATATATTGGCATACTTTGTAATTTTTAGAAGTAAATGTGAGATGAATTAGACACAACAATGTATCAACCTTTAAAATACTTGAGGGGAAGTAAAATAGAGAATTGACATATCTGGAGGGAGACTTAGGGGAAAATTATTATTATTTTTTAACAAACAGATTTCATAGCATATTTGTGGATTGAAAATAATGATCCAGTAGGTAGGAAAAGAGGATGCAATTGTGAAAGATGTACCTATAAAAGAGAAGTTCATCAACTGGTGAGAGAGGGTGGGATCTAGAGTACAAGTTGAAAGATTTTCTCTTTTATGGAGTTGGGGGCAGTTTGTCTATCAATATGGGGAAAATCAAGGGTGAAGTCTATAGAATAAGGAAGGCTTGTAGATTTGTGGTAGGAAGAAAGTCTGTGGTGGACCTTTAGACGAATGTGAATCTTCAGATCAAATTTTATTCTTGAGTCTTTGCTTGATGGCAGGGCGACTTCTTTCCTGCGGTGCTCAGTGATGAAGTATTCTCGGGGAGAATCGGTTGCACCAGTTGCACGTGAACTATGACAAGCCTCCTGATAATGCCTGTTCTGCAATTTAGAATGGCTTCTCCTTCCCACTGCCTTAATTCAGGCCCTCCCTCTAATCCTTACTCCACCTTGTATACTAAGACCAGAGTGATTTTTATATACTAAATCCTTTTAATCACTTTAGTATCAAAATATTTCATGAGAAGTGTTTAGTTTCCAGAAGATTAAATTCAAATTTCCTACCACGGTACACAACGCCATTCTCTGTGGCCTACCTTTCCAACCCTCCCACTTTTTTTTACCACTGTGACTTAGGAGAAAATCGGGCTAATATACTTATAGTTCCTCCAATGTCTCATACTGTCTTATCCTTCTATGCACCTACCATATGCTTGCCTCTGTCAATAATGGCAGCTATCCCTTTGTCTGTAGGTTGAACCCCCACTGAAATCACCTCAAATGTTATCTCTTCTGGAAAGTCTTTTGTTTTTCTTGACAGAGTTAAGCAATTTCCCTTTGTGCTCCCATAGTACCTTGTCACAGTTATAATAATAATTGATGTTTGGTTCTAGAAGGTTCTTTTTCATCTGTATATATATCCACATCTAAGCTAGTGCTCAGAAAATAACAGTTTGATCAATGCATAAACTGTTCAATGAGAGAAATTGAAGTTTTGATATTTCTGTGTGGGCAATGGAGTATACACACAGAGATGCCATTAAACATTATAATAAACAAACATGGAGATTCAGGGTTTGGGGGTAGGGAGAGGAATGATAATGATGACTAGAAAACAAACAAGTTAGAGGTTGAGTAGCCAAGGCCTGTGGAAAGACTGGGAAGATATTCAACATCGATAGCTGAAGGGCAGGTAAGCATGACACTTAAGCAAGTAAAAATAATACTATGTCTTTATCTCTTCTCAATTGTCTTAAACTTGTAAATTTTCACCATACATTGTACAAATTTTCAGCTATGAAATTAACATAATATTTTTGTAGCTCTGTACACTCAGAGATAGATTTATATTTCACCTCAGAAATGCATAATGTGTAATTAACATAAACTCTACTGGAGTGGAGACATTTTCATGGGCAACAGTCTGCATTCTTGGGGATATTATAGTTTTCTTATTCTATGTCTGAAATCTAGCTTTACCCTTACATAAGTGAGGCTCTAAGTAACTGCCTCATTTGATTCATTTATGATGAACTTGACTCTGTTTACAGGAGTATATCCATGGCTCTTTCTTTCTCGTTATCAGGATAATGGGATGCAAAAGGCTAGGAACACCCATGCGATCTAGGAGGAAGAGGTCAAAGGGCTTTTCCTTGTCTACACTGTAAACTTGATGAGTCAAGAGGCCTCGTGGTTTTCATGTGGTCTAAATCAGCTTGCTAAACACATTGGTGCTGGGGTCACAAACATGGGTGTTAATAAACGGGGTCAGTATGCCTATATGCCCTCTTCACAGCCCCATGAGAATTTGGAGCAGAGTCAGTTGATAAGAGAAGCACAGATTCTAACAATCACTCTGCTTTAGCAAAAGTACCCACTGAGGACTAGAGTTTGAGAAGCAGATGCCCTTGGGAACCTCAAACTGTGGGAATAACTGTAAATTTCAGGGACAGTGTTCCACATGGAGGGAATATGACTTCTGTGCTGGAAAAGGGATAGGCAGAAACTCATGTTGGCAGGGACAGGAGTTCATTTTTTGTGCCAGGACAGATTCTGCAAGAGCAGCTACATGTCTACTGGGTAACAACCCACATGGAATGAGAAAGAATCTAGTCTTGGATAGGATGGAAATTTGTTTTAATGGCCAGAGAGAACTCACACTAAACCCAACAAACCTCCTTTGTGCATATATTTGGACCTGTTGACTGGCATTGGCATTCCCTTTCTCCCCAGGATTATCATTTCTGTGTTCTGGACTTTTTTTTTAAATGTATTTATTGATTTCAGAGAGAAAGAGAGAGGGAGAGAGAGAGAGAGAGAGAGAGAGAGAGAGAGAGAGAGAGAGAGAGAGAAACATCAGTGATGAGAGAGAATCATTGATCAGCTGCCTCAAATCATGCCACCTACTGGGGATCAAGCTTGCAACTGGGGCATGTAGCCTGACCAGGGATGGAATGATGACCTCCTGGTTCATAGGTTGATCTCAACCACTGAACCACACCAGCTGGGCTGTTTTTCTAGCTTTTTGCCAAGGCTAAGATGTGAGCATATATTTCAGCTTTTATTATGGCAATACAAATTTGGGGATCTAGAATGTCAACCACAGTGAGCTTTTGTTATAAAGGAGATTTTCCTGACTCATTTACAATTTTCAGTCCAAAGCAGACTTTAAGAGAACCAAAATTTGGGATTCCTTGCTTCTGAGCAAATCCAGTTCCTAGAACAGAGGGAACTATGAAAGTATTTTGACCACTGAGTGTGGGTATTGGTTTGTGAACAGAAAAGTGTTGCTTGGATTTTGAAAGGAGAATTCTGGGAATTCAGGGAGAAACTAGATTGTTGGGAAAAAAGTTATTGAAGTCAATACAGAAACTTGGAAAGTGAAAGCAAAGTCAGGGGACATTCAAATTCAGAAAATAGGGCTCTCCCTACTCTAACTTGAATGATTTAAAGTTTACAAAACACAGCTGAAGGGTTAAGGTAACATCTGAGTGGTCTAGAACCCCAGAGGAAGCAGGGTCAGAAGAAGTTAAACTAGCATCAAAATAGAAGTTTATGCCAAAACCGGTTTGGCTCAGTGGATAGAGCGTCGGCCTGCGGACTGAAGGGTCCCAGGTTTGATTCCAGTCAAGGGCATGTACCTTGGTTGCGGGCACATCCCCAGTGGGGAGTGTGCAGGAGGCAGCTGATCGATGTTTCTCTCTCATCGATGTTTCTAACTCTCTATCTCTCTCCTTTCCTCTCTGTAAAAACTCAATAAAATATATTAAAAAAAAAATAGAAGTTTATGTTACCATCAAAATAGAAGTTGCTCACATTCCAATGGGTGTGGAAGCAGAGGAAAGCAGAGTTTGGGAGAGCAAATGGTGTATCCCGGTTTTCTCAGAGTCCTTGAGAAGACAGACTTAGAAAGAAGTTCTGAAGCCTGTAGACAGGGATTCCACTCAAATGTGGACACAAAGGGAGACTTTCCTTTGATGATTGGAAATTACAAGCTAAAAAACATTTCTGAGCAAGAATACAGTTACAGGAATGGCAGAGTCGGTCAGACTTTGTATTCTGGTGGAGAAAGACTGAAAGACAGAGGATAGGGCCTGGAACTCACAGGTTATAATGTGGAGTATCCTGTTCACAGGAGAGAGAGGAGTTCAGAACAGAGACAGCTCTCAATTCCACGTTGGATTCCAGGACAGAGGGGAAAGCCTTACTATGTAGTGCCATTATGCAAGGATCAGTGCATAATCCCAGGCACACAAATAGAATGTTCTGCATAAGAGATTATCATCTCTCATGGGCATTGTCACAAGACAGAAATGTGAGATGTTTTGGTGTACAATTTAAGTTAATAATACTGTGCTCAAATCAGTTTAGCCGGCTGCTAAACTGATCATGTTTAATTCTGAGATTTTATGTTTCCAAATCGTATGGGTGTTATTTATATGTATTTTGACAACTCCTTGGAACTCTGAACAGATTGTGTTCAATTTGTGGGAGTCCGTCATAACTTCCAATGGAAGTGTTCAAGCCTGTGATCACCCAGGCTGTATTTGCTCCAGAAGAGACACAGATTCCATGCAGGAACTGGGGCGAAACTCCTCAAGTTTGGAGCCATATAATGAGAAAATTCAATCAACAGATATTTAGGAGGTCCCTGCTGTGTCTCAGGTACCATTCTATGTACTCACGGCCAAGATCTTTGTCCCCTGGAACTTATGTTCTATTGTAACATGGAAAACATTAAATATGATAAGAAGAGCTATGTGTTTGGGATAAAAATCGGTATGGTAGAAGGGAGTACAATTCCAGGGTGAGGGTCTGTGGGCAGTTTGCAGTGTTGAATAAGGTATTACGAATAGGCCTTATTCAGAAAATTACATTCAAGCAACGAGTTGAAAGAATGAGGGCATCAGCCTTCTACGGGAGGTCTGGTGGCACATAACAGAGGCACATAGTGTTAGGGGAACACGAGAGACCATTGTGGCAGGGCTGAAGTGAGAGAGGGAGAGTAGCAGGAAATGAGATCTGAAAGGTATTGAGGAATACTGTAAGCAACTGGATTTGGGATTTTAGTTTGGTGAAATGAAGTGAAATATGAGGGATGTGAATGAAGGGATCATGTGATTTGACATATTTTAAAAGGGTAGCAAATATCTTCTCCCATTTAGTTGGTTGCCTTTTTGTTTCATTGGTGGTTTCTTTTGCAGTACAGAAGCTTTTTAGTTTGATATAGTCCCATTCATTTATTTTTGCCTTTACTTCCCCTCGCCTTTTGGGTCAAAATCATAAAATCTCCTGTAAGATCAAGATCCACTATTAGTACCTATATTTTCTTCTACGTAATTTATTGTTAATACCAGGTAAGGAACCAGGTTTATGTACAATCTTACCTTGATTTGATCACTTGGCATAGTAGTTAGAAATCTCAACCCTAATTCTACTCCCAACTTCACCCCAATGAACAATTGCTGTGCTTTTAATATTAGTCAGAGGTTTTAGTAATGTAGTAGAATAAAGGCTTAAAAATCAAATACATTATGGTATTCTGTATAAAAATTAATTTAATTTCAGAATATATATAAATCTATCTTATTTTTAAGATAATGAATGTACTCTTGGACTAGAAATACATAAGGTCTCAAATTGTATATAAAAGTATCTTCAATGTTAAAGCAGAAATAATCTCTTTATTAAGCTCATAGTTGCCAAATATGTTTCTTCTTACACTTTCTTATCAGATTTATTTCTCTCATCAGCATTTTAGAGCAATAATACACATAACTCTAGCCACAGGACTATTGCTATCAAGATTTAAAGGGGCACAGTTAAAAGGCCTCCCACACAGCTTTGAAATTATAATATTAAATATATTTGAGTGACGCACAAATAATTAGCAATAGGTAATTAAATATGGTTCACTTGGTGACCATAGCCATATTCCAGACTATTTGGAAGACTCAAAACTCCCTGTAAATAAAAGTAGGATTATTTTAATTTCAAAGACCAAAGTTGAAAGGAGGACCCCACAGGTGGCCTGTCACCCACTGGCTTGCACATGTGACTGTATAAAAATAACTTTCTGAGGGCAAAGATCGATGACTTTCCTTAAAGAAGAACATAGGGACTCAATAGCTAATTAGCGTATGTCTCTCTGTTCCTATAATTGCAAACCATGCTGGAATCAACTTTCTGAAAGTGTGAAATAGCTATTACTGTACATGGCTCGCTTCTACCACCACACTCTATTTTTATGCTCAGGGTGTTTCTTTTCTATGAACCTAGTTCAGCCAAAAATTTATATGAGAATTCTCTCTCATGTGCAAAATATAAATGTAACATCTTTCTCTAGGGTGAAACAAAAACTTTAAAGAATACAAGGAAAAGGTCCAGGTTAATGAGTTGAATGTTAGAAATCAAGAGCTATAGACTGTTCTTTTTATCTTCGAAACAACACTTTGCCACTTCTCATAATTTACTTCATGTTTTTTAAATTTTGTTTTATTGCTTAAAGTATTACAAAGAGTATTAAATATGTCTCCTTTTTCCCCCCCTTGACACTCCCCCTGCCTCCCCTACCCCCCAGTATCTTGTGTCCATTGGTTATTCTTATATGCATGCATACAAGTCCTTTGGCATTTTTTCACCTGCAAAATGGTACAAAACAATATCTATCTATCTAAAATAAACTCAAATTCATTAGAAGTATTCATGCAAACAAATTTATTTAGAGATCAAGCCTGGTTATATCATAAGCTACATTTTTCAATAGACAGGTGAGTAGAAGTAACATAGTGATAAAGATAGATTTGTATTTTCATAAAGTTTCATCAGGATTACTCAGAAAGCGAAAAAACACAAACACATACCCAACCAGTTAATTTGATCTATTGCATATTTTCAATAACTTTCCATGTTTCATTGATTATAGCGATACAGAATTGTCTTCCTTGCAATGTTCACTGTTGGCTGACAGTATGTAAAAGTGAGGCCACTTTTGATATGTAGTCATTATCGTAGAATCTAGTAGACCTACAGTGATCTGTGATGACTAGCCCTAGATGACTCCCTCTCATTCTTCATATCTGAAATATCCCGTCCTTAGATGGGTCTTTTTTGATACGATCCTATCTAAAGAAGCTATCTGTCTATCTATCATCTATCTAAAGTGTTTTCTCAAAATCACTTTGTTTTATTCCTTCAGAACACTTATCATGATTTTTAGTTATCTTGTCTTTTAAATGTGTTTTGTGGCTATGGAAATCCCATGAGGACCTTCTTACATTGTCTGTCAATATCTGGCTCAAGGCTGGGCACAGGGAAGACACTCTGTAAATAATTGCTAAATGTATGGATTAATGAATAAAAGAGAGCACTGCTAAGGTCAGTCAATAATGTCAACAATTGATCAACTATAGACTTGTGAGAAGGGGGATTACAAAGAATTATATATCCTCAAATAGGTGTTTGTTTTTCTTTTAAGTTATAGCAATCAGGCATTTATAAACATATTTAATTGTACAAATATACTATAAGCCAGGGGTGCAAGAAGAATAACTTTATTATTCTAAGCCTGATTTTTATTTTGAGAACTGATTCAGCTGGTAGAAACAATTAAAGCAATTTGGTGTCATCCCTACTGAGTTAGATTTACTTTCAGGTGGCTGACATATTGAGAATGTGTTCAATGGTTATATTAGTACTAGAGGCCTAGTGCACAAAATTTGTGCACTGAGGGGGGGTGGAAGTCCCTCAGCCCGGCCTATGCCCTCTCTCAGTCCAGGAGCCCTTGGGGGTTGTCCAACTGATGGCTTAGGCCCGCTCCCTCTTGGAAGTGGGCCTAAGCCCACAGTCAGACATCCTTAGCACTGCCACTGAGGCAGGAGAGACTCCCACCACCATCACTGCACTCACCAGCTGTGAGCCCGGCTTCTGGTTCAGTGGTGCTCCCCCTGTGGGAGTGCACTAACTACAAGGGGGAAGCTTCTGCATTGAGTGTCTGCCCCCTGGTGGTCAGTGTGAGTCATAGCAACCGGTCGTTCTACCATTCAGTCAATTTGCATATAAGCCTTTTATGCTATAGGATACCAGTCATCACTTGGCCACAGTGGCCCCAAGTGAGGTGTCCATCACCCTTGTTTGATCTATCCTGGTCAGATAAAACACCCCTTGTTTCTGTCCTGCAAGTTTCCTCCAAGCTTTGTCTTCTTCCACATAACCAAGCCTTGCTCCTCAGCCTCATGTCCCTGTTCTGGCTCATAGGAATAGGGAAAGGCAGAGTGGAACTAAGTAATTTTTAATGGTTTGAAACAAGAACCATTTGTTTGCTCCCAATTTGCAGGTCAGCACTTTGGGCAGGGCTCAGCTCTGCTCCATCTGGTGTTGGCTGGACTAATTTATGTAATTGTGGTTATTTAGCAGGTAGGCTGAGGCTGTCTTGTTCTGAATGGCTCCCTCACATGTCTGACAGTTGCTTAGGTCTGTTAGCCAAGGCACCTTAGTTCTTCTCCATGTGATCTATCCACCTGGCATCTGAGTCCCCTAAACAGTAAGACCTAATGCATAAGTACTTCTCCAGCTTCTGTTTGCTTTGCCTTTGCTAATGTGCCCTTGGCCAAAGGTCACATAGCTGATCCCAATATCACTGAGGGAGGGAACTGCACAAGGGTGTAGACACCAGGAGAAGTGAACAAATAAGGGAACACACTAGATGATGTTTGCAGTCAACAATAGTATATTTGCAGATACCGTTAAGTCCTCAAATATGATTGAGACAAACCAGCCCAGAGATCACATAATTAGAATGGAGAGGTACAAGGAATCCTGGTTTTGTGTCAATGCTTTCAAGTCAGAGAGAGTGTTCCCTGATATTCTAATTGTTTGAAACATCAGTGTGAAATCCAAGAGAGAATGAAAAGGCTTGTTAAGTAAATCTTTGCTATAAAAAAGTGAGTTCAGCAGATATTGAAAACAACAACACATTCATTCTGAGGAACAAAGAAGAAATCCATCAGGAATTAAGGAAGCATTTGTGACTACTTAGAAAATTTTTAGCTTAGCAAATCTTATTTTATGTAATTGATATTTGAGGCAGCTTAGTGGAAAGGGATGTTATTTTGCTTTTATTAATCATCAAATATTTAATACATTCGTATAACACATTTTTGAGAAAAATCACCCTTATCCAATAGGCAATCTTGAGTGTGCCATGCTATCAAACTTTATTGCTCATTTTGCAGTAATGAGGGAGAGTTCATAGTTTTAATGAAACAGGAAATATTTTGATCAGCATAGCAATTTTTATTGGAGCATTTATAGTACTCTAAAATGATTAAGTAACAATAATGAATGCAATATTCATTTCTTATTATAAAATAAAGATGGTTGTTATCATTATGATGTGTGAGAGAAATAGTGCATGCAGATTGTGCAAAGCCACTTCCCTGATCTGTGATCTGTTCCCTGCTCCTTCTCGGTGTCCTTTAGTAGTACAGACATCACCCAGAAGCCAAGTATTTCCTGTGTGTTCCTGGAAGTCTGTAGATGAGACTAATTTTGTGAAATAACAAGGTGAGACAAAGCCTCCAGAGGCAGAAAGCAAATGGCTTGCTGATGCATTTTTCAGAGATTGATGAAACTGGGTTAGATGACAAGATAATAGTATCTAATCTAATCTAGCCATCCAATAATCCTTATTTCAACCATTCCTTAGCATAAGAAAGAGAAGAGAAACTAAGGTTTAGTGTATTTTCTATGTACCAAGAACTGCTGTGGCTATTTCATGCTTCCTTTAGCCACTGGAAAATTTGGAGTCTGCCAATTGATGCATGGTATTGTTTACTGACAAAATAGTTATTAGAATTTCTCTGCCATCTTGTGTGTAGAACATACAGCAAAAAGATGAAAAGAAATGGAAAATGAAGGGTGAGGGAAATGATTTTTATATTGCTTTTCCCCTAAGTCCTTCATTAATAATTATTAATATGATCCTGGATTTTCTTAATGTGACCTGCCCACTGTGTGGCTATCTTGCATAAGCAGACCGTAGGATGAACAAAATCTAACATTTTAATTTTGCTTCTTTATGACCATCATAAAAATTACTTATATGTAAAATCTATTGTTTTCCTTCTGATTATTATATGCTAAACCCTTGGCAAACGGACATTTGGTAGTTTCCAGATTGGGGCTACGCATAGTCTAGTGTATGTTTTTAGAAGAGAACACATGTTAGTTGGGTGTATGCTGGATCAGAGGATATACAAATGATCAGCTTTAGTAGACACTGTCAAACATCTTTCCAAACTGGTTGAATCAATTTTATTTCACTCTCCTGTATGGTTGCTTAATATACTCATCAATATTTAAAATTTATGCATTGTTTTCATTTTAGCTATTCTCCTGTGTGCATAATAGTATTGCATTGTGGTTATAATTTTTTTCCTCATGGCCAGTGAAATAATCACCTTTACATATGTTTATTGCTTATTTCTACAGTGGATTGGAGTTCTCAAACAGCCCTTTTACTTGCATAAAGGAAAGGTACTTGGAGAAGTGATCATTTTTCTTGATAGCCCCAGCTAGAAAAAACCCAGACTGTCTTTTCTTGGTCTAGCCTTGTCATTTGTTCACATTTGCCAACTTACCTTGGTCAGTCAGATTAGATCCTGTGATTGGCCAGCTGAATACTATTCAACATTCCATTTACATGGTGTTTGTAATAAAGTTGTCTAGATTTGGTTGTTAGTAACATAGTGGTATGCATATTTTTGCATCTTTTTCCTATACTGTAGTATAGATCTATTTAATTCTATTTAATGATTGAATAGTACTCAGTACTTTATTTTTCTGGAATTTATCCAACCTTTTCTTGGTGGACATTAATTTCTATTCTTTCACTATCATAAAAATGTTTCGATTAATATTATTGTTAATGTGTATGTTTCCTACAAATGAATACTTAAAAGTGGAATCTCTAGATCAAAGATGATGCACATGTAAAATTTTAATAAATGCTGATCACATGTCCTCCAAAAATATAACACCAGTTTAACAAAGTAAAGAATTTTTTGTTTCTTATAACCATGCCAGTGTTGATTACTGTCAGTAGTTTTATTTTTGCCAAATTTCTGAGTGAGAAATATATTCTTTTAATTTATTTATGTGTTTCATTGATTTCTTCTAAAAAAAAATACCTATTCATATTCTTTGCTCAGGATTACAAACTTCAGTTGTTTCAGGGGCTAAGTAGATTAAGTAAATAAGGAACTGGGTAAGTGTAAAACTATGGAGTAGAGAGACATTATGAGTTGAGACTGCATGTCGTGTCCCAAAAACCTCACATTAAAAATTCCAATTTAAAGCTTAGGTTATTAATTTCTTCCTAATTTTGTGCTCATTTTCACATATGAGTACTATAGTTTGTTTTATGTTGTTGTTCTTTTTCTATCCTATTAGGTTAAATGTTTTGCATTTTTTTGATTAATAACTGAAGGTCAGCTATCAAGAGATGGACTACTTCTTCACCTAGGTCCTATGACATTAAAAAGATAATCAAATTATTTTAAAAAGCATAATGTGGCTAAATCATATTAGAGGCAACTTCATAGCCTTACATATTTTAAACAGGCTAAGATGAAAGTTTATGTTTCACTAATTTCCATATACAAATGACATCACTTCAGTAAATGCTCATTAATCTTGGCTATAGTAATTCAAAACTTTGAGTAATGGTGACAGGATTTTAATAGAAACTATCCTATATCTTACACATTCTTTATAGGTTAGGAGACTAAATCATATAAACAAATTGATTATGTGAATACATATGTCTATATATAAATATACCATATATGTATATATTTTGTAAAGTCTTGTTAGAAAACTTGTTTTAAGCACTCCCTGACAATTTGACATTCCTTGTTAAATATGAATAATTTGTGTGCTAATTATTGGAAACATGTATGAATTGGCAGAATCAGTTAATCTTTAGTTAATATAGTTTAAATGTGTGTGTATATACATATACATAAATATTTATAAAAGCAATAAATGAACAAATGCCTGTTGTAAAAAATAGGGCTATTTATTTTTATATGATAGTAAAATTCCTATTTTCTTCATCATAGTGCAATTACTGTTAATGCTCTTATATACTTCTAGGACCTTTTCTATATACTTATACTAGTATTCAAATATAGGCATAGTTACAGGAGCAGCTTTTAAAATATGTAAATAGAATTATATTTTGTGATTTGCTGGTTTTGCTTAGCATGTCTTTTTTATCTTTCCACATTTACACAGGTATGTTCTCCTCATTCCAGTTAATTACTTCATAGTATTTCATGCATATGCACGATATTGAATTTATTGGCAAATGCTTAGATTATTCTTAAAGTTTTACTTTAACAATGCTGTAATAACCATTCTTAAAGAACTAGCTTTGTATATATGTGAATATTTTTGAGTAAGAGATTCCTAGAAATGTAATTGCTTGGTCAGAGGTCAATGTACATTTTAAAATTTGGGCTGATGATACTGAATCATTAGCCCCAAAACTCTACCTATTTGCATGTTCTCTCTCTCCAAAAGTTAAAGCATAATTTCCCATAAAACACTCAACAGTAATTATTGTCAATCATTATCATTTTTGTAGTAAGATGGATGAAAAATTGTATTTTATTTTACTTTTGCCTGATTGCTAGTGAGGTTGAGCATCTCTTCTTATGTTTATCATACAATTGTGTGTATTCTGTAAATTACCTATGCAAAGTGTTCACTTGAACTTCTTCTTTTCCCCAGTAAAATACTTTTAGGTTAACTTTGCATATATGTAAATATAATTCTACATGTCTACTGATAATTCTTATTTTTCTGAAACTCAATATATACTACTGATGACATAGAGGCTGACCCTTTTTCTTCTCCTTCCCAGTTTATACTTACAGGCTACCTTCTAGTTGCTTTGTAAACAATCACATTAATTTTTAGATCATCGAGATGGATTTTTGACAGGAATTCATTTCATGGTCACTACACTCCATTTTAGTACTTCCAAGGGTCATGCCATTGCAACAGCCTCCATCACTGTTGGGGAACAAACAAATGTATTTCATCATGTTGAAAAAGTGCAATCTATTCTTACTTTGTTTTCCAAGACTGATATTAAGTGTTTCAACAAAAATTTTTCACAAAACATGGCACAAAATCACATCTCTGAATTCTATATTCGAACACATGATATGGATATTTCATTCACTTAAAACAGATGTTACTAAACTATTAAAGAGGGAATACTCCTAAGACTTTTACATGAAGAATTGTCCCATGAGGGCATGGACGTGAAAAAAGATATGAGTAGGAACATGGAAACGTGGGCGTTGGTCTCCTATGGCACTAACCAGCGGCAAGTCAGCTCACTTCTATTTGTGATATGTTTGGGTTGTATTCGATCATTTTTATGGTTCATTTTATCTTTCACCTTCTCTGCTACACAGCACAATTTTACTCCAATGCTTGCTTAGTGTATTGGTGTTCAGAGTGAAAATATTCTGTTGAGGTCAGAGAAAGGAAGGTCAGTTATTCATATGAAAGGACATGTGGACAGTGATTTGAAGGAAAGACTGAGCTATGCAAGCACCACCCTTACCAACCAATCCACATTTTTTATTCTCTACAGAAAACAGGATTTTTACAGAAAATTGGAGACTACATTAAACACTGCGACTGGTAGTCAAATTTATAGAAAATTTAAAGCTTAATTCAGCAGTGAAATTTGTCAGTCAAGTTGACTGACACTCTAACAACTCCAAACCTACATCATAATTTGTCATTTGAAGGCCAACCGTTTCTTGTCATTTTAAAGCTGACTTAATATAAACTTTTACACCTCAACAAATGTACAAATATAAGTAAAGTGTTCTCTTGAAATTGGTAATTCAGACTTTAAAATTTGTCTTAAACACGTTAAAAGCAAGAATCCCCCTCTTGGCATTCCATTATCAATAATCTTGAGATCTAACTCTACTGTGTGAATCTGCATGCTGCTTTCAGGTCTCACCAGTACACATATAATTAAAGTCCCAAGTGCAATTAGCAGACCTATAGATGATTATTTTAGCTACCAAATTATCAAGTACTCAATTTTTAAAAATGGGAAAAAAATCTCTGTTTGTGAAGATAAGTTTACTTCATTGACATTGTTATTTTTATGATAGAGGCTAATTCAGTAGAGAACAACAAAGGGTGCCCCTAAGTGTACAGTGTAACATGAGCACAGCAGGTGATGTACTATTGATTTTTAAAAGCCCTACATTGGTAAAATGTATACACCTCAACAAATGTACAAATATATGTAATACATCTATTACATATAACCAGGAAAGTGACATTTCATGTATTTATTCAGTAATTGTGTATAAAAAACAGCAACCCTAAAATCTGAATATATCTCTTCAAGAAGCTATGTCACAGGAGTCTTTTAAGAAAGTAACAACCTTTGGGAAAAGTAGAATTCATGCTATAATAACAAGCTCACTGGTTTTGAGTAAGTGGCAGGAAGCCATTGTGAATTAATAGGTAGGTCAGTATACAACCTCCTTGAAAGGAAATGCACTTCACTTTGTTTTCAAGAGAGCCAGGTAAAGGGTCCATACATCAACAAATTGTTGGGAGTTTTAAATTCCGATCCCAGCACTGGCACCTACAACCTGTATCACCTTAGAAAAATAATTTTTGTGGGCCAAGTTTTCTTTATTTGTAAAATGAAATACTGGTTGTTTCTCTAAGTTCCTTCTGCCTCTAATGTTCTAATTCCAAGATTCACATCATGACAAAATCTCCAGTGCAAAATTGCTAGCTCCAAGCACTTTTAGGAGCAATGATGATATTCTCTCTCATTTATTCTTCTAGTATTACTGATTGTTTAATGTATTCCAGGTACACTCTAAACATTGGGAATAGAAGATAAATTAAATACAGTCCTTGGCCCCAAAAACATACAGTTTACCAGGAACCAGCCACATAACAAAAGAGTGCTTTCAAGCATTAAGCCTTGTTAAAACTCCATGCACAACATATAGTGCACAAAGGGTACACATGAGGGAAAAATTAATGATACCATTTGGTTGGGTACAGGGGGAGCTGACAGGAAAGAATTTGTAGGGAAGGAAATAATTGAATAAGCTCTTAAATATGAGTTCACTAGAGGAATGGTGGATGGTTCGGAGTAGGCAAGAGTGGGGAGCCACAGACTGCACTCGAATAGTCATTTACTTATAAGAAATTACAGTTTTATGCTTGAAGGGAACTTAAGCAATTGGTAAATTAAATTCTACTTCATATCTCAACACTAGGGAGTTATGATTATTAACTTATATGTTGATCACCTCTGAGATGCAGGAAGGTAGTCACAGTGCAGAAGAGAGAGTGAGTAGTAAGTTGTGCTTTGGAGGGAATTTTTAAAAGGGAGCTTTGTAAATGTGTAGTTAACTGTTTTTTTTTTTCTCTTCTCTATGCACATAATAGATCAAAACTTAAAATAGAAAGGCACTCCTATTACATGTATTATTTTAAACTAAAGGATGAAGAAGATCTCCTGCTTAGTGCAAAACTTCCTTTGTGTCCAACTATATATACTGGTAAGTACGCCTTATCCAAGAATCATCCCAACAGACCAGATTATGACCAGCATGTTACTGTCTGCTATTTAACAGCCCGAAGTGAAAAGCAGGCATTCATACTACAGCAATCTGGTCGTTAACCACTGTAATTTCTCCAGGTTAGTAGTATTGTCTCATGAACATATATAATGGCCTAATAATTTTACATGCCATGGACATTATATTTACCTTCCTGAGATCATTCATATATCCCTGCAGGAACTGTGCCTCCACAAAAATATTGCAAATGATAATTATTCTTTTCTATTCGTGTCAATCATTCTGATGAAGGGATGTTTGAATGTGGTTCTGCCCTAATAAAAGAGCTTGAATATGCTCCTTTAACTGCTCAGTTCTGGACTCCATGTGATGCAAACACATGTCTCTCTTCCAGACCAGATTAAACTCATCTGAGGATACTGACTTTGTTACACTGATTTTTAAAAATTAGATATTCTTCCCCCTTCCCCTCTGTTCTTCTCGGAACCTGATGGAAGGCTTCAGGTACCCAAGAGATGCTATCCTCCAGTGTTTCCTAAAGCAATGACATTCACCCATGGCATGGACACTTCTGTATAAAACAGATTAGTGCTTCACATTCATCACATTGTGACATGAGTTTTATTAATTAGAAAATTAGCCTGAAGCTAGCCAACCTTGAATTTGAATCTGGTTCCATCCTGTGACAGATGGTAAAATAGAAGCACATGTATATTGGAGGCCTGTTTATATTCCATGCATACTATCCAAACACATTGCCTTGAGTTTTTAAAACAACCACAGAAAGTATGCCAAATAACTCCTTATATAGATGGAAGAACTAAGGTACAGGTGTGTTAAGTTCCCACAGTTTATAATTTCTACAGCTGGGATGCATATGTAGACATTTTTCCAAAGCTTATACACTATTCCTTTCCTTTAAGCCACAATTCTTGTGTGTCCCTGGATAAGTTATTAACATCTCTGAACCTCCATTTTCCCATTCCTGAAAATAAGGATGTGATGTTAATTTATCCATCAATTTGGCTAAGCTATGGTGCCCCACCGTTTAGTCAAAGACCAGTCTAAATGCTACTGTGAAGGTACTTTTCATATGTAATTAACATTTTAATCTATACCCAGAGTAAAGCATACTACCCTCCTTAATGCAGGTGGATTCCATCTAATAGGTTGATGACCTTAAAAGAAACACTGATGTCCTCAGAAGAGGTAGAAGTTTTACTTCCAGACTGTGCCTTAGAAATTCTACCTGAGTTTCCAGCCTTCAGGTTCAACATTTTAGATAAGATAAACTCGCTGGATTTTCAGCTTGCTGGCATGCCCTTCAGATTTCAGACTTGTCAATCACATGAGCCCATTCCTTAAAATAAATCTCTCTCTCTCTGTCTCTTTGTCTCTGTCTCTGCCTTTCTCTCTATACACATATATACATACATATATTCTACTGGTTCTGCTTCTTTGGAGAATACTGAATAACACAGAGGTTAATCTAATGAAAAAAAAAGCTTTTTTGTTAAATGAGGTAATTCATGCAAAAACACCTAGCTTTACTAACTACTCAGTCGAGTTTTGTTATCTGTTTCCTATTTCTTTTCTCCTGCTCTACTGTCATCTTTCATGTTTTTCATATTTTTATTTATCCTCTCTTCATCCTTTTTCCTTGTAATAAAACCAGTTCTTTAGTGCATAAAATAACATCTTTTAAAATTTACTAACTATATCAACACAAATATTCTATTATTTTTTCCTTTTTATTAAATTTATTGGGATGACACTGGTTAAGAAATTAAACAAAGGTTTCAGGTGCACAACTCTACAACACATCATCTGTATTGTGTGTTTACCAACCCAAATTAAGTCTGCTTCTATCACCATTTATCTCCCCTTACACTCCTCCACCTTCCCCCACTCCCCTCCTCTTGGCAATCACCACTCTGTTATCACAGTGACCATGACCTTTTTCTCTTTTTTTTGCTCAATCCCTCCACTCCCCCACCTCACCTCAGATAGCTTCCAGCTTGCTTTGTATCTATGGGTCTGTCTCTGCTTTGCTTGTTAGTTCATTTTGGTCTCTATTTTGCTTGTTAGTTCATTTTGTTCATTAAAATATTCTATTAAAAGTAGAGTGATATTACATGACTAAGTGCTACAGTGACATTTACACGTTTATACAAGTGAGTAATGATAATTCATAGACACTACATGACTGTCCGTAGCCATAAGCTATTATGTTTCAAAATATATTTCCCACAATGTTGTTCTGTCTCTATTTTCATTTAGATATGCCTCATTTTTATGCAACACATATTTTACATTGGAAAAGCATTTTGTTATTGTTTTTTTTCATTGGACAAGTAGTATGGTGGATTTGGCATTCAATTCACTTCTCTTTCCATAGCAAATTAGAAAACATTGGAGTTTTGAAGTCTCAATGTAGGTATTGAAAATGTGTCTAGGGATACAAGATGAAAGAGAAACGAAGGGACAGAGATGGATATTTGAAAGGGCACCAGGAAGTCTCTTTAAGTTATTGCAGGCATCTAATTATTGATACATGAAATTTAATTTACAAGAAATAAAGGTTAATTTCAAATACTTTTGGGAAGGCAGCAGGTAGACTGAATTCACACTAAGGTATCTTTCAGGGCAGGGACTGTGTCTTCATTGCTATTATAGTTTCAACTGTCTGGTGCTTAATAAATATTTTGATTGGATAAGTGGTATTAAAATCAATTCTGGAATCTGAGTTTGATGAGTTAGGAAAGAAGTGGATATAGTAGAAGTTAGCTGGCAAAAAATGGGGAAATTGATGGTATGGAGGGAAAGCAAAGACAACTGAGAGGCTTTGTAGTAGAATAAATAAACTTTACACATTTTATCATCCTGCCAAGAACAGATCAGGACCTTGTCAAGCTTCCTGTCTCCATTTAGCTCTTAGGTATGGACTGAGTTGATGAGTCAACTGTCCAGCCAGCTTCATTGCCAGTCACAGTTGAGCTGAGAGCAGCCCCTGCCCACAGCCCAGGGGACAGGCCACCTGTCAGCATGGCAGGCCTCCTGTGACCATGCGCAGTGGCTTCCCCTGGCCGAGGTCTCACTCTCTCCAGCAAGTACAACCTCCATGCCATTCTGAATGCACTGTCTGTACTCTGCAGCAATACTCTCCTGAGGAGTTAATGCAGCTTCCATAAGAGCCTAATTTAGGACCTGGCAGCAGCTTAGCCACTGAAAGAAATATGGCTCATTGCATGCCAGGTGAAATAAATTAAAGTTAATATTACATGTGATGAAATGTCCTTTTAGATATTATGTGTAATTTTGAGTATTAAGAAATCCCAGTAGGCTATTTTCTTTTTTTTTTAACAAACTGTTCTATAAAATTTCATCTTATATTCCTTCTTTTAAACAAAGCACCAGGACAAAGGTTATATGAATAATTATATTTTTATCATAGCAGGTAGATTAAACATATAAAAAGTTCTTATTAATAGACTGTGAAAATATCACAAAAAGAATAGCCAGAAGCTTAGCATATATTACATTAAAAACTGTACTTTTTAAGCTAAATTTAAAAAATATACACACAGTAAAACTCCCATAAGATTTGCTTAAGAGGAGATATAATTAGCATGCATATGGAAAAATATCCAACTAAACTACAAAGAAGTTAAATTTAGAGCATCAGTGAAATTAACTCATATTCTAATTGTGTGAACCTGAAAGATTACTTAATTTCTCTGCTTCCAGTTTTCATCTGTTAAATTGAATAAAATATAATGCAGGGATTCTCTGAGCATCTAATGTATTTTAATGCTTGTATTAATATATATATGGAAATTGATGAAATACTGCCTGGCTTTGAATAAGACTTCATATGCATATTTGCTATTATTTATCACATTTTTAAAAAAATGATAATATTATATGTTGAAAAACACACTGTGAAATGTGCACAGGCCCATATTGTAGCTATCAGTGTAAATGGGAATGACATTTTTTTGGAAATCAATGTGAAAATATGGTTTAAGAATTGTAAACTTTTGTTCTCCTGATGCAAGAATTCCAATTAAGAGTTTTTTATTTATCCTATGAAAACAATTCAAAGAGAACATGACAGCCCTGCAAAATTTACCTATTGCTCACACTACTACAGTGCTTTAGAATGTTTCTTTCTATGAAGGAATGTTATGTAGTCATTACAAATAATAATTATAAATATTATTTAGTCAACTAAAAGATTAGTGTGGTAAAAAAAAAAAAAAAAAAAAAAAAAAAAAAAAGAAAGAAAGAAAATAGAATATAAAATGGTCCCTGTAACAAAGATAGGGTTTTATGATTTTTCATTATCAGAAGGCTTTTCCTACCATTTGACTCTAGGGTCTAAGGCAGGGAAAATGCCTCTTCAGGAAGAAAGGGAAGTAAAACGAAGGACAGGGAAGGAAGTCAGTTCACTGCCCCTCCCATTCTTGTGCATATGATTAAGTTGGAGACCAAGAGGGAGTTAAGCGAAGTAAAGTATTGAGGCCATCTTGTCATTGCTGCCCACCCCCCAGCTGGGGGATGATATTAGATGCAGTGATGGGGAAGCCAAAAGCAAGGAGCCTTCCATATGCCACTTTCCATGTGGAACTTTAGGTGGTGGGAAAAGGCACATCTGTCTTGCCTGGTAAGCTTGTGGCACCACAATGCAGACCCAGCAGGATGAACATGGCAGCACAGTCAGCTTTGGCGGAGAGACACAGTTGTGAATTAGAGCTGCTAAGCCCTCACTCGCTCCCATTGGCACGGCATGAGTCCAAAAGTGAGAGACTGTGCAGTAGATACTGTGAGAGAAGAAGAAAGTGGCTAAGATGAGAGCCTTCCATGAAAGGCTTGTCTTGAGGGGGAGATTATCTTAACACATAATCCATGGAAGGGTCAGTTCAGCCAGGATTTACCCAGGAGCTGTGACTGAGACCTCAAGGGTGAGCACTAAGGTGTGTCAAACATACATAGGGGAGGGTTGTTATACTCAGTTCAAGCAAATGAACAAGTCACATATGCACCTCTACTTAGTGGACATTGATGTCAGGGGCATTTGTTATGCAGAATAATGACCCTCCTAAAGATGTTCATGTCCTAATGCCAGGACCTGTAAATATACTAACTTATATGGCAGAAAAGGACATTGCAGCTGTGATTAAGTTAAAGATCTTAAGATGGAAATTACCTGGTGAGTCCAGTGTAATCATAGCGACCCTTGTAAAGGTGAAAAGGGGGGTCAGGAGTATCAGAGTCAGAGTAGGAGTTGGGAAGATGGAAGCAGAGGTTGGAGCGGTGATGCAGTGATGAGCCATGGAATGTTGGCAGCTTCCAGAGTTGGAAAAGCAGAAACACATTCTTGTCTAGAACCCACCGAAGGAGCACAGCCCCACTGAAACCTTGTTTTTAGGACTCTGACCTCCAGAACTGTAAAATTATATAGTTACATTATTTTAGGCCACTGAATGTGTGGTAATTTGTTACATCAGCAATAGGAAACTAATACAGACCCAAGGAACAAACCAGGTCAGCCTCCCATCAGCAGAGACCAACAGTGATCACAAGTCCAGACGTGGACTTCAGGTGTGGAGTGCCCCATGGACATGTGTCCTCACTGGCACCCCCATACCCCAACTGCCCTATTAGGGAACAATGGGCTGATGGATCTGGCACAATCACAAGTAATCTATATATATAAAAGCCCAGTGACAGTTACGGCAGAATGACCAGAACGACCAGTCGCTATGACGTGCACTGACCACTAGGGGGCAGATGCTCAATGCAGGAGTTGCCTCCTGGTGGTCAGTGCGCTCCCGCAGTGGGAGCACTGCTCAGCCAGAAGCCAGGCTCAAGGCTGGCGAGGTGAGTGCAGTGGCAGTGGCAAGAGCCTCTTCTGCCTCCATGGCAGTGCTAAGGAGCAGCAAGCCAAGCGGTAAGGAGAGAGCAGATGGGAGGTTAGGAGCAAGCAGGTGGGTGGTAAGGAGCGAGCAGGCGGGCGGTTAGGAGCAAGGGGTCCTGGATTGCGAGAGGGCGCAGGCCGGGCTGAGAGATTCCCCCACCCACACACACACACAAATTTTGTGCATCAGGCCTCTAGTATAACATAATACTGATTGAATTTGCATCCTATGCCAGGGATGATCCCAAGCATGTTACACGCATTATCTCTGAGAATGCTCACAATAGTACTATGGGGAAGGTATTATCATTGCCTTCATTTTAACAGATGTGAAATTGAGGTATCAAAAAATTAACTTGCCAAAGGTGGTGTGGTTTTTGAGCTGCTGAGTCAAAATTTGAACACAAACAAGCCTGAAAGGAATACAGGAAAATGAAACCAGTTTGACTTACTCTGTTGACAGGATTATGAATTTTGCTTTAATTTTTGCTTTAATTTTGTTAACGGCAAAATAAAGTCATGTTCACACTTTTTTTTTTAATGTGGGTAATTTCCAATCTGTGAACCAGTTGCATGCTGAAATTATCAGCCAGAGGAGTTTGTAAATAATGTGGTTTGTCGACAGACACTATAGTATTCAAGTCTCTGCTTCAGCACTTAAAGGTGGTAAATTGGGCAATTTACATAACCTTTCTGAGTTTCAATTTTCATATTTATGAAATGAGAATAGTAATACCTGTCCTTTTTAACTACAGTGCCTGAAATATAGTCAGTCAGCAAGTGCCCCCCCCCCCAAAGCTTTACATTGTTAGTTTTCAGAACTGACAACCTCGTTTCCTATTTAAAACAATAAATTTCTCGAAGGTTAAAATTGCATGTTCCCCAGCAAACCTGTGCCACTCACTATTTCCTGGAGGTGTTACATGAGGCATGCTATTTCAACTATATGTACCTGTAAGTACTCATGTTGTTTCTATGGGGACATGAAATTAGAGTTACAACTCGTGTGACGAGGATGCATGCCTTCATATCCTTCTTCACTCTCTCTGCCTTGGCAAGGAACTTCCTATTGATAATGTTGAAAATGTACACCTTGGGGTGAGGGGAGGTGAGGTGGGTGAGATGGGGATTGAGGAGGGGAACAGGACAGCTTTTTCGCGAATGGGGTTGGCTGGATATACTTGGGTAATTTTTGTAATTACCCAAGAGATGATAAACATTCTCCTGGTGATCTAGTCACGACTAAAGTATTGCTGCTTCCAGTGGGTTCTCTGGCCCTGACTCTATATCTTTTACTGGTGCGCAATAGTTATTCATTAAATACAACATGTATAGTGGATTATCAGGTACAGTGTGATGCACAAAGCCTTTCCCCACGCTTATCATCAGGTGCCATTCATGCACTGATCTTTGAGAACCCTCACTGCTTAGCAACATCAATATAATCAGTTAAACAGGACACTATCATTGAGAGTTTTACGCATATTACAGCTCAAAGCTGCTGTGTTTGAAATGATGTTAAAAGTGTGTTGGGTTGAGAGGATAGAAAAAAAAGAAGAAATCATCCAGTGAATAAATAAATGCATTTAGTCATTAGGCCAGTAATAAAACAGCAAAATTAGAAGGCATGAGAAAGGGAAGAAGCTCACTGTTAGATATGATCTGAAAAGATATAGAGGGTTGATGGAGTGCTGATCAGTCGTGCCATCTCAAGCAGTCCTCTTGCAGTGGGTTCCTTGTTTCTGCTCTAAGGTCATTGCCATGGATTCATAGAGGAAAGAAGTAAACAGAGCATTTATGTTGTATTAACACACACACACACACACACAACACCATGTGCGTGCACACACACACACACACACACACACACACACTAATGTTTTCACTACTCTGCCACCAACTGATCCATAACAATCTGTTATTTCTCAAAAATCTTAGGTTGACATCATCAAATGAGTTTTTCTTTCTTTCTCCTAGAGAACAGAGCCCTTTGTTTGTATTGTTGCCTTTATCACTGTGATTACATATATTCCTTCAACTGAACAACTCATTCATGTGAAAATGTAAGGCATACAGTGAAGAATATCCCACTTTCTATGCTTATCATCAGTGAAAACATGACAAAAGTAACGAAGACAAGACTAATAAAAGGTAACAGGAGAAAGCTAGTTTTAATCATTTGAGAGATTGGTGCTCTCTTATCATTTTTGCTCCAAGCACCATTTCCAGTGACCGCTTTAGTAAATCCTGGATAGCTGACATTTGGGTTGATTACCTAATAGTTTGGGGACACAGCTATGGAATTAGAGCATTAGAATTTAGCAGGCTTAACACACAGGTGTAATCATCAGCAGGAGTCTGTGTGTTGTGGCTGAAACTTGTTCTGTGCTTCTGTGCGTACATCCAGGACCCGAATGTTGCGGGCCGGGGAGGGCGGGGGGGGGGGGGGGGCAGAAGACGAACATCAAGAAGATGAGCATCAAGAGGTTACAGGAAAATTTTCATTTGAGTCCTGGATTAACACTCAGCCTCAGAGTTAGCAGCTTGATATATTGCAGCAGTGTATCACATGGCTCACACCAAACTACATAGCTGACAAATAAGCCCAAGAAATCTTCAGCCCATATCCACATCTTCTCAGGAATCTTTGCCTTCAGGGACTTGCTTTGTTTGGGGTAGACATGAGAAACTAGAATTGGGAATATGGAGGGGAAATTTCCAAAGACTAAAGGGTTTATTTACTCCTCTTTTATAGCTCTTGAATCAAAAGACCATTTTTATACTGTAAATATGTTATAAATGATACAATTCTTTGGGGAGAAATTGCTTTTTGTGTACATGCATTTTGGTTAACAAAGAAGTGATGCCTAAATAAAGGAAAGGAGTATGTCAGGACTACAACTTTAAGTTTCTTTGTCTCAAAGAATTCTATCTTTGAGCACCTGAAAACAAGGGTTAGGGGTGAGTGTGCATAAATTAAAAGCATATGGATGGAACCCAGAAACCCACTGGCTACTTTATATGCGCGGCATCAAACATCTGGTACCTGGGAGTGTTGGTTATTCTTCTGCTTCCTTTCTATTCAGTTATTTTATAGTTTCTGAACACAGTTTCTGAATCAAGTTTACAGAAAGTTTAGGATGAAATAGGTAACTATTGACAATGCCTCCAGGACTTTTTAACTTAAAGGGAGGAAATTAGTGATGCTAAGTTTAGGTCTGGGGTAGAAAGACTATGAAGGCATCTTCATATCCTTTTTTCCTTAGGCACTTTTAGGATGCATTGAGCTCCTGGGAAGTCGTGTTTGTTGAATAGACAAAATAGAGATGGAAGGACTGAAGGCA
Organism: Myotis myotis; assembly: GCF_014108235.1. NCBI lineage: Eukaryota > Metazoa > Chordata > Mammalia > Chiroptera > Vespertilionidae > Myotis > Myotis myotis. Next base: position 51,127,111 of record NW_023416401.1, read on the forward strand.
GCCATATGGCTGTTCTAAAAGATTTCCTAATTGAAAATAGATTTTTTTCTTAGCAAGGTTTTTACCACCCTTGTCTTCCATATTTTTTTCATTTGTGTTAGAAATAATAGGAGAAATGACAAAACAACCATCAGAAACATGTCTGACTAAGGAAATGAAGACTGGGATTAACAGCAGCAAAGCTTTCATAATTGAGCATCATTGCAGAATGAGTAGAATTTCCAGAATGTTCCTGGGTTCTGTGTTGAGCACTTTGTGCTGGCTCCATGCTGGGCCAAGCCAGTTTGCTGTGGGATTCCCCACAGCTCCAGGCAGAGATAATGCAGAGTGGCCTAGAAAAGCCTGGAATATGGACCAGGATGTTATAAGGAAGCTGTGAGACCATGGTGCAGGCCCCAGTAGTAGGGCACCATGTATTCCAGGTTGAAAAGTAATGGAGAAGATTAGTTTGGCGGACAAAGTCTGAAGGATGAAAAGTGAAGGAAGTCATGTAAAAGTCATAGTACATATCCTACTCTTACTGCTATCACTTTTATCCCCTTGATTATACCTTTGTCCCATGGGACTGCATATCTTCTCTTTAATAATGATGATAGTAACAAGTAGGCAGTGCATATGGGCCCTGACAACTTTACATAAGCAGTCTTTCAAAACCTTCCCTTGTGATCAAGGAAGGACTTGAATCACAGCAAAGCATTTTATTAGGAAAACAAGTTAGAAGAAGAAGATGTGAGTCCCACACATTCCTTCACATGGTGTTTTCCCAGAGTTTCTGTTGGAGGTCCAGTTCTGAATAGGCTTGACCACAGGCCAGATGGTGTGGGAAGCCAGTGAAAAGAACGTAGGTCTAGGAGGCATGGAGGTGTCATTAATACATGTAAGTGGGGCTGTTGAAAACATGCAGGCAGGTAAGTACCATTACTAGTACTGTACATATTTTAACATCTGTTATTTGAAGATGCATTTAGGAATTAAGATTTAAAGCACTCATAAAAGCACCTCCAAAAGATCCACATGGCTAGATTAAATTCCAAAGTTCTGTGACAACATATTCTGATCATTAATGTTACCAACAGAGGGAGAATGTAATTCCTTAAGCCGAGAAACAAGCAAAAGCTGCCGCTCCAGTTTTCCTGCTGCATTAAAAGTGCAATATATCGAGCAAAGCCTGTTGTCATTGCGTTATTACATCAATTCTCCAGGCAATTAGCCTCATGGAACGCCACCAAGCTAGCAGATTTTCTTCTCCCTGCATCTCTAGAAATACCTTAAATGCTGCAGGACATATACTGTTTTTTTAAGCCACAGATTCGTATTAATAAGTGGGATTCATGGAAAACAAATGAATTTATTTGGGTTTTAAGAAAACACAGTCTTCTTCCTGTATGAATTTAAATTTTTCATCTTGTGATTATCAAACCTAAGTGATGGGCTAGATTTGTTGGGATTTCTTTGTGACATGGTAAAATCGGACATTCAAGTGGAACTTGCTGCCCATGTTTTTTTGGGATGCCAATACAATATCAAAGTTGGCATCAGAGACACTCTCCAGATGGAGAATTTACAAATGCAATTATAGAGAACTTGCTCCATAATTCTTGGATCTCTCAACAGGATTCAGGATAGAAACACAGGTCAGAGTGGAAAGACGAAAGGATGTGCGAAGAGATTTCTTGTCTAGTTCCTGCTCTGATGGAAGGCTGTGCCCCCATGTCTAAGGAAAGGACTCCCATGGGAGCTCTCTGTTCCCTGTGATTTGCGGACATATAGAGTTGGGCTGTTACTCTGATGACTACAAAAAGCCGGAGCAGTGAATACCAAAGAGGGCTGAGAAAGGCAGGAGATTGACCTTTCTAGCTAGTTGGCTCTGTGATGTGCCTTCTAAACTTTTAAAGCTCTCCAGTGGCAGGAAGAGCCTGCAAAATGCATACTGATTGTATTAAAATGAGTATCTTGAAATATTATAGGGCTACTTCATTAAACATGAAACAAAACAACATCTCATAATGAGTTTAGCAAAGGCCAGGCTATCTTGTGAATATGTTTGATGTTTGTGCAAACAGTTCAAAGCCTTCTATTGTTTCATTTTTCTTTTTTTATTTAAATGCTTTGTTTCGATGCACCTTTTCATCTCTGGTAACTACCTAAGTCTGAATACATTTTACCATACATATATTGGAACTAGTTGCAAAAAGTTTCCAAAGAAGCCTGAGAAAATTAAACATACTAAAGAAAAGTCTCAATACTTTTCAAATTTATATCCAGCTTTCTCTGGTTTCAAATACTTGCCTTTTCTTCGCTCTCTCAACAGAGACTGATAAGAACAAACAGGAAGCATGAGGAAGTTGATAAAACCCCATTGGAGTTATCCTTTCTTTATTTTCTCTCAGGGAAAAGATTTTTCAGAATAGTAGAGATTAATCAAGTTTTATTTTATCTTAATTTCTTAAATTCATGGAAGGATGCTTATCATGGTCTCACAAAGTGTCCTTCATATTCACTTGTTCATCTCTAAAGAATAACAGACTCCATCAGTCTATGCCTTTGTAATGTGCATAGTCTTCCTGCCCTTACAATACTTGAAATCCCTATGACTGCATTCTCCCAAGTCTCTGTGTGACCAGTAACCTCATTTACTTTAAATGTATTACTTGAAAGTACAACATCTTATCTAATAAAAGACAAAAAGGGTAATTAACCGTACCTCTGCTATGCTTCCCATTAGCTAATCAGCAAGATATGCAAATTAACTGCCAACAAAGGTGGCGGCCAACAGCCACACAGCTGAAGCAAACAGGAGGTTTGCTTGCTCCAGTGATGGAGGAAGCCAAGGTTCCCCGCCTGCCGCGGCCCAGCTCTGAGCTCCAGAAGCAACTATGTTTCAATTATAGAAGCTAAACAAACCCCAGATACCTGCTTTCAGCCAGCCGAGGCCTCAGAGCTGGGAGCGCCAGTGAAGGCAACAAAGTTTCAATTATAGAAGGTAAATAAATCCTAGAATAAAAAAAAAAAGAAAAGAAAAAAAGGAGAGGCTGGGAGCTTCAGTCGCAGGCCAGCCTGAAAACAGCCCTCAGCCCCTCACCCAGACTGGCCAGGCACCCCAGTGGGGACCCCCACCTTGAAGGGGGTGTGACCAGCTGCAAACAGCCATCAGCCCCTCACCCAGGCTGGCCAAGCACCCAAGCAGGATCCCCACCCTGATCCGGAACACCCTTCAGGGCAAACCAGCTGACCCCCACCCGGGCACCAGGCCTCTATCCTATATAGTAAAAGGGTAATATGCAAACTGACCCTAACAGCAGAAAGACTGGGAATGACTGGTCACTATGACACACACTGACCACCAGGGGGCAGAAGCTCAGTGCAGGAGCCGCCCTCTGGTGGTCAGTGCGCTCCCACATGGGGAGCTCTGCTCAGCCACAAGCCAGGCTGATGGCTGCCAGTACAGTGGTGGTGGTGGGAGCCTCTCCTGCCTCCTCAGCAGCGCTAAGGATGTCCAACTGCAGTTTAGGCCTGCTCCCCGCTGGCAAGTGGACATCCCCTGAGGGCTGCCGGGCTGCCAAAGGGATGTCTGATTGCCAGCTTAGGCCCAATCCCCCGGGGAGCAGGCCTAAGCCAGCAGGTGGTCATCCCCCGAGGGGGTCCCAGATTGTGAGAGGGCACTGGCCGGGCTGAGGGACCGCCCCCCCCCCCAAGTGCACAAATTTTTGTGCACTGGGCCCCTAGTAGGGAATATATTTAACTAGAGGCCCAATGCACAAAAATCATGCAAGGGTTGGCCCTTGCAGCCCCAGCTACCTCGGCCCTCACAGCTGCCCTGACTGCTGCCACGGCCCTCACAGCCCCAGCTTTCTCTGGAAGGTCGTTTGGACAGTCATTCTGCTCTTTGGTCTAATTAGCATATTAGCTCTTTATTATATAGGATAATCTTGTGATAACTATGCATGGTGCTAGGTGGGGACAGGAAATAATGTAGATTATACTATTGTCTGAAGGACACCATTGTAATTAGCTAGTTATTATTAATAGGAAAGGAGCAAATAGGGAAGTGAGGCACTATAGGCATGTCATTTGTGCAGCTTTACCAGGAACCTGCAGTTTCACACTCCCCAGGGATCTAACAAAGGGAAAATAGTGAAGTTAGGTTGACATAGGGAAAATACTTGCTTGTCAGTCACATCTGGGGACAGAGATAGTGGCCAGAATGGGTGTGGCCACTGCAAGCAAGTGAATATTTGGGAATACAAAATCCCCTAAACAAAGGAGTTCACTCTCTTGGACTCTTGTTACTTTTTGTTCTCCTGTCTGCCCTTTTATTATTTATGAACTTAAGGGTTATTGTCCCTCTTCTTTGACTTACAAACTTTCCTAGATCATCTCAGTCACTTCAAAGTCTATATAAGGATAATAATTAACATATCAATAATTACCATTTATGTACTCAATTTGATGTGACTTATCTATCAACTAGAGGCCCGGTGCAAAAATTTGTGCACTCGGTGGGGGTGGGGGGATCCCTCAGCCCGGCCTGTGCCCTCTCGCAGTCTGGGACCCGACCTGCTTGCTTAGGCCTGCTCCCAGGTGGCAGAGGGCAGGCCCAATCCTTAGGTGCAGCCCCTGGTTGGGCTCAGAGCAGGGCCGATTGAGGAGTTGGGGCACCACCCCCTGTCGTGCACAGAGCAGGGCATATCGGGAGGTTGCAATGCCACCCCCTGTCACGCACAGAGGAGGGCCCATCAGGGGGGTTGTGGCTCCGTACCCTGTCACGCACAGAGCAGGACCCATAAGGGGGTTGGGGCACCACCCTCTATCACCCGCAGAGCAGGGCCTATCAGGGGATTGGGGCGCCGCCACTCTCACACTCAGGGCAGGACCGATGGGGTGGTTATGGCTCTACCCCGTCACACACAGAGCAGGGCCCGTGGCGGGGGGTGGAGGGGGGGCGCTGCACCCTGTCACACACAGAGCAGGGCCGATCAGGGGGTTGGGGCACCACACCCTGTCACACACAGAGCCACAGGGCGATCAGGGTTGGGGAGCTCCCCCCTATCAGGCACAGAACACGGCTGATCAGGGGGTTGGGGCGCCTTCCCCTGTCACGAATAGAGCAGGGCAGATAGGGAGGTTGTGGCCCCGCCCCCTGTCACACACACAGCCGCTGGGCAATCAGGGGGTTTGGGCACTGCCCCCTGTCACACTGATCCTGGTGCCAGGAGGCCTCTCAGCTCCGCTGATCCCGGTGCTGGGAGGCCTCGCGGCTCCGCTGATCCCGGTGCTGGGAGGCATATTACCCTTTTACTATATAGGATAGAGGCCTGGTGCAGGGGTTGGGGCCGGCTGGTTTCTCCTGAAGGGTGTCCTGGATCAGGTGGGGTTCCCCACTGGGGTGCCTGGCCAGCCTGAATGAGGGGATGATGGCTGTTTGCAGCTGGTCACACACCCTTCAGGCTGGGGGTCCCCACTGGGGTGCCTGGCCAGTCTGGCTGAGAGGCTGAGGGCTGTTTTCAGGCTGGCGGGTGACTGAAGCTCCCAACTGCTCCTTTTTTTTCTTTTTTTTTTTATTCTGGGCCATCTTTAGCTCTGGCTCCAGCTCTGAGGCCTCTGCTGCAGAAAGCAGGTATCTGCTTTGTTTGGGTTCTATAATCGAAACTCTGTATCAACTCCAGCTCTGAGATCCCGGCTGGCTGAAAGCAGGTTTCTAGGGTTTTGTTTAGCTTCTATATTTGTAACAATGTTTCAAACTGCAAGCTCAGAGGCCGGCAAGGCAGGTGGGGAACATTGGAGTCCTCCGTCACTGAAGCAAGCAAGCCTCATGTTAGTTTCAAGCTGCCTGGCTGCCAGCCGCCATCTTTCCTGGGTATTGAAATAGCTTTTTAACAAATCTTGTTGCTTCCCCTTCAAATAGTTAATTTGCATATCACCCTGATTAGCCAATGGGAAGGGTAGAGGACGTATGGCTAATTACCAGGTTTCTCTTTTATTAGATAGGATTATACTACATAGGTATATATATAATTATGTAATGTAGTTCTCTCAAGAAGCATTGAAGCAATTTCAAAGCTAAGGAAACTAAATCTCAGAGACACTGAGTAACCTATTCAATGCCACCAGCCAGGGAATGCTGGAGCTGGAACTGGAACCTTCAGTTTGCAAAGTTTGTCTTTTTTCCATCCTGCCATGTTGTGTCTCAGGAAATAAATCCACTCCCATGTTTTTGATTGCCCACGGATGTTCACTCCTTCAATTAAATTAATACTTATGGGATGTTACTTGTGCCAGATACAGAGCAAGGCACATACATAAGAGAGACCCAGTCCCCTTTAGGTCTTTTATTTTCACAAGTAAAAAAACTGCATTATTTTCAAAAAGAAAGTTACCTTTTTCCTTCACTAGCCAAATCTTCAGATTCCCTATATTCCCTATGTCAATGCTTCTAAGTATGGCTTTACATCAACCTCACCTATGAGATTTGTGAAGCACGCAAGTGCCTGGCTTTGATTCCAGCCCTACCATGTCATCATATCTAGGACTGGGTCAGGGAAATCTGTATTTTTATGAAACTTCATGGGGGTTTTGACATATAGATAGGCTAGTGAACCATTCTCATGTCTCAAATCATGGCATTGTCTGATCCGTTGGAGTTACTCTAAGAACTTTCTAACCCCATCCTCGTATTAAGTTAGTCACAACATTCTGAAGGTGCCATTTCTCTTGAAGACATTGTCTTCTGTTTATTTTTTCACTGACATTACTGTATTTTGGACCCTCGTCATTTTTCCTGGGTATTGAAATAGCTTTTTAACAAATCTTGTTGCTTCCCCTTCAAATAGTTCTATACTACCATATGAGGGTATTTTGAGAACTCATATTTAATGATGCCATTACCCAGCTCAAAATCGTCAATGGTATCTATTATCTATAGAATAAATTTCAAACCTTCTGGCTTGGCATGGAAAGCCTTCAACATATAGTATTCATTCTTATTACATTTTGACAACCTGGTTCCATTTCTAGCCTTATCTCCTGCCCTGGACTTTACACTTCTTGAATATACACTGAGTGGCCAGATTATTATGACCACCTGACGTTTGTAGGCAAATTAGCCGTACACTGCATCATATGGGATATGGAAGCCAAAGGCCTGTTTGAACACCTTTGCTGTCTGCAGTTACCAAGATAAAACATCTCCAATTCCCACAGGAACACAAGGATTGGACAGTCGGGCATTGGAAAAAAGTCTTGTGGTCCAATGAATCACATTTCCAATTGCATCATGCAGATGGCACAGTGAGAATTTGGCGGAAACAGCATGAAAGCATGCACCCCACATGCATGAGTACAACCCTTCAAGCTGGTGGGGGCAGTGTTATGGTTTGGGGCATGTTTTCCTGGTATGATTTGGGCCCTTTAATTTGTGTGGAACAATGTCTGAATAGCACAACAAGCCTAAGTATCGTTGCTGATCAAGTTCATCCTGTCATGTTGATGGCATATCCCAATGGAGATGGCTTCGTCCAACAAGACAATGCGCCATGCCACGGTGCTCGTATTGTGCAGGAGTGGTTTCAAGAACATGAGGGAGACTTTACCTTGCTTAGGTGGCCCCCACAATCACCAGATCTCAATCCAATTGAGCATTGTGGGACAAAGTTAAAAGAGCCATCAGGCAGCTGGTTCCACAACCATCAAATATTACAGAACTGGAAAGTGCTATTCATCAGGCATGGTGTCAGATTCCTCATATCACCTTTCAACATCTCGTGGAGTCAATGCCAAGAAGAACTGCCGCAATATTGAAGGCAAAAGGTGGCCCAACAAAGTACTGATGGGGTGGTCATAATAATATGGCCACTCAGTGTAAATGTTTGCTTATTTAATAAGTAAGCAAAATAATAGATTTAGGATCTAGCCACACAAACTGTTTTACTGTTTTCTGTATATGGAGTGGGTGGGCCAAGTCGTGTGAATTGTCTACACAAGTAACATGTATTTGATGCTTTTAGAAGCATTTAGAAGAACCTGGCTTGCTAGGTGAAAGAATCCCTTTATAGCCAGAGGATGGTATTATTCTCAATGTTATAATTCTTGATATTTAAGGTGCTGAACTCAGCTTCCAACAGAGACTCGCTGATAAGAACAGTTATTTCTCTCTCACAGCTGCTGCAGAGAGAACTGGGTTAGCAACTTAATTTGAGTTAGTCATTCACTTCTCTAAGACTAGAATAAGAGAAACACTGTGTTTGGGGCATTTAAAACTATAGCTCTGCCTTCTTCCCTATGCTGTGTGCTCCCTGAACATGGCCTTGCTGCTTCATTCCCATTGCAACTCTTTGCCCACAAATAATGCCTAGCATTGTCTGATTTGCATTTATATAAAACTAGAGGTCCAGTGCACAAAATTCATGCACTCGGGTGGTGGTGGGGGGATCCCTCAGCCCAGCCCGTGCCCTCTCGCAGTCCGGGATCCCTCAGGGGATGTCCCATGGGGAGCGGGACTAAGCCGGTAGTCAGACATCCTTAGCGCTACCATGGAGGTGGGAAAGATTCCCGCCACCACAGCTATGCTCGCCAGCCGTGAGCCAGACTTGTAGCTGAGCGGTGCTCCCCCTGTGGGAGCGCACTTACCACCAGGGGTCAGCTTCTGCATTGAGCGTCTGCTCCCTGATGGTCAGAGTGCATCATAGCAACCGTCGTTCCAATGTTTGGTCAATTTGCATATTAGCCTTTTATTATATAGGATATGTGATATTCAAAAGAAACAGTTATTGTCCCCCACTTTTTCATAGTATTGTTGATGGAATTATTATAGCCAGAGGATGGTATTATTAGGCCGATTTGCATATTATTACAGTGTTATAATTTTCAGCTGTGTAGACCTAAACCAGAGTAATTGTAGCTTTGAGATTTTGCCCAAGTGACTTATACAAAATTTCTAGTTATGGCTCCATTGTTTATGACTCTGGAAGGCCAATGATGAATAAAGACTTCCATTGCAATTAGACAATTTAAGATATGTATATTTCACATCATTTAAGAGTAAGTCCCAGGATTGTGGACTACCGTAATGTGCTCTAAGCATTTGAATATTGAATCAATGAGCCTAGAACCTTCTCTCCAGTAATGACTTAAACCCACCTGGTTCACAGGAAGCTATATAGAACCAGGCCCATTCATTCAGTTGTAAAGTGCCCTGTAAGAGAAGGAGGCAGTTCTTCTGGAGGCTGATTGAAGCAACTGGTTTGTATCCTGATGCCAGTGATCAGATTACCTTTTTCATTATCTTTACTTGCCACACTCAGGAGTCTGTTAGTGGACGTAAAATGATCTGCTTCTTTTTAAAATCCAGCCTCTGTGCTCATCTCATGACCTCTTGCTGCAGAGAATTCCATATACCCACTCAGCTAATGAAGTGTTACCTATTATTAGATCTAAAGTTACTGCCATCTAATTTCATTGAGTATCCCTCTGCTCTCATATCATAGAAGAGGGTAAAAGGAAAAAGCTCATTCTTTCTCACTGTGATTTTCATTATTTAGAATCCCTTATATAGCTTCCTTCTTTTTCTTATTTTCATGCTTAAAAATTTGTTGGTTTGCATTTTGAAGAGGGAGGATAATTACTGTGCTTTAAAAAATATAAATGTAGTAACAAAAGTCCTTTCTCATATTTACTTTTGGGAAAAACAAAAATTAGAAAACAGCAATTATGTGTTAATTTCCAATGCATTCCCGGGAGGTTTGGACAGCTACTGTGGCAGATCAACATGCCTGTTGGCTGGTCTTTGATTCTGTCTTAGTGTCTATTCTGTCTTCTAGCAGGTTGTCAAATACCATTAGGGGTCTCTGGTGATGTTTCATTGTTCGTTCCATGTCTTTTATTCCCCTAGTAAAATTTTGGCTGCCTATAAAACGACTATGATGCTCCTTTTATGTTTGTTTGCGAATAGGTGGAAAGGGCTATAGCTTTATACAGAGAAAGATGGTAAAGGAAAACTGATGATTGAAATTTACTTGAATTTTAACCGCAACTTCTAAAGCCTCCATTATGTTGAAGCTGGTGGAACAAAGAACTGGGTATCATGTTACCTTCTAAGGATATAGGACGCAAAGATCGCATAGGGCCCTTTGGTGCCATACTTCTGCCTGGCATTTAAAAAATAATTTGTAAGAAGACCCCTATTATATTTCACTCTTGTTCGATCCTCTGTGAAAAACAGAGAAGGGCTGGCATAGAGGAGAACCTGGATCACCGACTTTCTCCCTATTCTAGTAATAAGTCCCTTTTCCCTGAAAAGTGCTTGGAATTTCTAGAGATTGTATTGCTGTGACCTCCAATCAGCCACAGTCCAGCAGGAGCCATATAGAATTTGAAGAAAATAGTTCTCTGAAGTCACAATTTCTATCATCAACAAAGGAAACTTATTCTGTTCCTCTACCCATTACTGAAATTGTAATCCATATAATGTTGACCGCTTGTGACATGCCCTAGGACTGTTGCTTAAAGACATGCCAAATGGGGTCCGTTCTCAGGCCAGGCGAAGCCACCAGTTCAGAGGAATGTGGAGTTTACAGAGTAAATGCAGCTGAGAGAAGACCACAGACAGAGAAATGTGGTTAAAGAGACAGACCTACAGCATTAAGCAGCCTTGCTAGAAATAACAAGAGAAGACTTTAGACCCATCTGTATATCCAGTAAGAGCATTGAGCAAGGGATGATGTCTCAGCATAGAGCAGACATGGGGCTGGGACAAAATGGATCCCTCAGGCCTGTCAAGGAGGGAGTCATAGTTGTTGGCTCTGCCCAGGTGCCTTAAGGATTTGCTGGAGGTGGCCTCCTGATCTGCATTTCACCACCTTTCCAGTGTTACCATAAAACCGTTTCTACCTGAAATTCCTAGAAAGGTTCCTGTGGACTTGATGATCAAAGCCTGGCTGGTACTGGAAATAAGGTGCTATTCTAACACTAACTGGGAAGGAATATTGGTCAGGTGCTTAGCACTTGGAGAACAAGCAGCAAAGAAACAGATATGTATGCTAAAAAGATGGTGCATGTTATGAGACCTATTTTTAAAGATTATTATCTACTATATGAGACTTTGCACCTTCTCAGCTTACAGCTTTAGGGGAAGAATCCAGAAAACAGAATTACTGTGTGCAAGCTGTACCATTGTATGTTACCTGAATTGGCAAGCAGACACCAAAACAAAGAGCTTCCTGAAACTCTGGGCTTTGAGTGACAAAGGTCCAGGAAAACTTCAGCTGAATCACATGACTCAGGGAGCCAGTCAAGGTAAGGATGTGGCTCATTATTTCATTGTTTCATATAACCTCAGGGTAGGCACCCATTACATGGACAACTGTGTTTAGAAAGAATTTTGGTTGTAGTTACCGGCACATGGAATTGGCTGAAGGCAAGTGAATTAGAAGCCTTTCAAATTACCAAGAGAATTATATTAACAAAGAATCCATGAGCCTTTACTAATAAAGCCTTTGTTCCAAATTTAAAACAGCTCTCGGGTGCTTCCATGAACAGGAGAGAGACTTCAAAGGCTATGAATAGCCCTTAAGTAGAGCATGCTTCCTCTCCCCATCTCCCTCACACTTCAGATATTGCCAAGGAGGGTACTGACTAAGGAAGAGCCTCTGGACTAAGAGCCAGAAGCTACAATGGCCCAGAATGTTCCCCTAGAAAGCTGAATCAGGGCCTGCATTACGAACCTCTCCTGTTCCCTAGTTGGGGAGCAGGAACTTCACAAATTCTGCTAGAGGGACATGAAAATTGCTATGAAGCAATGACTGCTTTGTGGCTGCATTCTTCTCTTTCAACTGAATTCTGTCTTTGCTCCAGTGTTTCATACTGGGAGAAGAGATAGGGAGTCTAAACCTTCCATTTTTAACCCTAAGATTATCTGGTACAAAGTCATCACATCCTGACCATATGGAGGCTAAAACAGTCATTCTGAGATCTTGGTCTCTAAGCTGGATGCAGTGATGAGAGGGGTTTTTCTTTCTTGGGCAGGAGGCGTGAGTTCCATTAGCCAAAAATCAAGTGAAATGCCAGGGTATTTTCTGTATGGATAGACCAATGAGATATGGAAGAACCATTGTGATAAGTCATCACATATTTCCTCTTCATAGGCTATGAGAATATATAGATTTCTAAGTTTCTTGAACTTTGGGGCCATAGGACTGATTTCTGGATAGCAGATTGTGCTTCAAAGATCTGTGAGCCAAGAGATCCTCTAGTTACTTTTGTGCAGCCACAGTAGTTAGTGGTATCACCAGATGGAAGGGAATGTTCCTGCCAGTACCCCAGACTAACCTTTTCTGTGTTCCTCCACTCAACTTGTCCTATCTAGATTCACATACCATCCAACTGAAGCTTAATACTCACTACTTTGCACATGCCTAATTACATCATTCTGTTCTTGAAATATACCATTGGAGGTAAAGGTTTACCAGTTTGGCTGCATCTAACTTTCTTGTTGATGGTTATATTATAGTTATGCAACATGCACATCTTTGGATGCATATTATCATTTTATATTTTTACTAGAGGCCTGGTGTACGAATTTGTGCATGGGTGGGATCCCTCTGGGTGGCCAGCAGGGATCAGGCCAAAACCCACAGTCCAACGCCACCTGCAGCTCCTATCTGCCCATCCCGCTCATCCCGGCTCCACTGTGCCTGCAGTGGGCTCGCGCCCAATCAGTCCCGATCTGGAGAGGCTCACACTGTCATAGCAGCGCTCGCCAGCCATGAGTCCTGTGTCTGGCACACTCCCAAGGAGAGTGGCCTGTGAGATTGAGCTGAAACCAGCTCTCCGACATCCCCCAAGGGGTCCTTGATTTTGAGTGGGTGCAGGCCAGGCTGAGAGACCCCACAGGTGCACGATCAGGCTGGGGAGGGACCAAGAGAGGGCTCCAGGGCATGTCCAGCCCATCTCGCTCAGACCTGATCAGCCAGACCCCAGCAGCAAGCTAACCTACCGGTCGAAGCATCTACCCCCTGGTGGTCAGTGCACATCATAGAGACTGGTCAACCAGTTGACTGTCTGCCCCCTGGTGGTCAGTGCACATCATAGCAAGTGGTTGAGCATCTTAGCATATCATTAGCATATTACGCTTTGATTGGTTGTTCAGTTCTGCTTCGGTCTATTTGCATATTACCCTTTTATTATATAGTATTATTTTAAATAAAATATTAGAGTAGAAATTAGCAAAATATTTAAATGATGGCTCAAACCACTGTGAAGATAGAGTACAACCTAAATTGTTGGGTGTGGGGAAAGGATAAGTGAATACTCACTGGTCAGCAACATGTAAAAACTGTCTCATCCACGAAAGGCCATTAAAGATATCATTGCTAAGATGCCAAGTACCCAGGGTTTTATTCAAAAACAAGGAACGCCTCAAAAATAAATTATATATTCACTAGAGACCCAGTGCACAAAAATTTGTGCACTCGGGTGGGGGGGAGGGTCCCTCAGCCCGGCTTGTGCCCTCTCGCAGTCTGGGACCCCTCGGGGGATGACCACTTGCTGGCTTAGGCCTGCTCCCCGGGGGATTGGGCCTAAGCTGGCAATCAGACATCCCTTTGGCAGCCCGGCAGCCCTCGGGGGATGCAGCGGGGAGCAGGCCTAAACTGCAGTCGGACATCCTTAGTGCTGCTGATGAGGCAGGAGAGGCTCCCACCACCACCACTGTACTGGCAGCCATCAGCCTGGCTTGTGGCTGAGCAGAGCTCCCCATGTGGGAACGCACTGACCACCAGAGGGCAGCTCCTGCATTGAGCTTCTTCCCCCTGGTGGTCAGTGTGTGTCATAGTGACCAGTCATTCCCAGTCTTTCTGCTGTTAGGGTCAGTTTGCATATTACCCTTTTACTATATAGGGTAGAGGCCTGGTGCCCGGGTGGGGGTCGGCTGGTTTGCCCTGAAGGGTGTTCCGGATCAGGGTGGGGATCCTGCTTGGGTGCCTAGCCAGGCTGGGTGAGGGGCTGATGGCTGTTTGCATCTGGTCGCACCCCCTTCAGGGTGGGGGTCCCCACTGGGGTGCCTGGCCAGTCTGGGTGAGGGGCTGAGGGCTGTTTTCAGTCTGGTTGGCGACTGAAGCTCCCAACGTCTCCTTTTTTTCTTTTTTTTTTATTCTGGGATTTATTTACCTTCTATGGCTGTCACTGGAGCTGAGAGCTGACTCCAGCTCTGAGGCCTGGTTCTGGCTTGAGGCCTCAGCTGCTGGAAGCAGGTATATGGGGTTTGTTTGGCTTCTATAATTGAAACACTGTTGCAGCTCCAGCTCTGAGACCTAGGCTGCCTGAAAGCAGGTTTCTGGGATTTGTTTAGCTTCTATAATTGAAACATAGTTGCTTTCGGAGCTGTTGCTTTCAGGCTCAGAGCTGGGCCGTGGCAGGCGGGGAACCTTGGCTTCCTCCATCACTGGAGCAAGCAAACCTGTTTGCTTCAGCTGCATGGCTGCCGGCCGCCATCTTGGTTGGCAATTAATTTGCATATTGCCCTGATTAGCCAATGGGAAGCGTATTCAGAGGTACGGTTAATTACCGTATTTGTCTTTTATTAGTTAGGATTGTTCTGCAGAGCATGAGATCAGTAATTATCTTCAAAATGTTTTATACCTTTCTGGAAAGCTTGTTTTAATAACCTCTGTAGGCATTGCCATACAGAGACACTCAATTGGTCTGGGCCAGTGCTGTCCAATAGAACTTTCTGCAGTGATGGAAATGCTGTACATTTGTGCTGTGCAGTATGGCAGCCACTAACCACATGTGCCTGCTGAACAATTGAAATGTGGCTAGGCACCTGCGAAACTAAATTTTTTATTTTATTTTACTTTTATTAATTTAATTTTAAATTATCTCATGTGGCTAGTGGGGACTGAATTGGACAGCACAAGTATAGAGCTCACCTCCTATTAAGGTCAAGAGCCTGCTGCTCAAAATGGGAAAAAACAGCTAAAATACAACAAGTATCTTTCTAAGGCTTATTTTTCCTGAATATATACACATTATGCAAGGTCAAATTTAATGGCCATTTTACAAATTGTGTTAAGAATTAAGACATGAGAACACAAATGCACAAATGAAGATTTTTTTTGGAAAATAAAAGTTGGTAGATGAACTCACACACACAAACCCCCAAACACATAGTGTGTAGAATAGAAACAAACTTACCTTTATTTTTAAAAAAATAACAATTAAAGAATACTAATTTAGAATCTTAAGAATAATTCTCCACTGGAGAAGGAATATAACATGGCCAGGGTAAACAGACAAATCATCTGGCTATTGACTAACCAATCCATTTTGTGGAGAGTATTATAGCTTTTCCTTTAACAGGAATCAGAATAGCTGCTCTCCCACGAGGATGGGAACATTAAGTATTGCAGGAGCTCTAACTATTAGAGAGTTGCAGGTCATATTGATTTACACCCTCTTTCAGCTTCTTTCCCCCCCCAGGAGGGGCCATTTGAAATATAGTATGTTGGAACCCACTGATAAGAAGAGAACTGCTCTCCATCAGCTATTTTATAGGCATCTGAGACTTTGCCTTATAAGGGGCAAACCAATAGCCCAGTTCTAAATTCCCTAGAGTTTTTTGTTTTTTAAAAAAATATGTAAGTGATAAAAGGGGGCAAGAATACACATATTCTTAAAGAGCACAGGAAAATTGCACGTAGGGAAAGGGCAGGAGCCAAGTCAATGCTCCTTTTTTAGAGCCTTGCATTTTCCTCCCAATGACTTTTCTTTCCCATGAACAGGAGTCCAGCAGATGGAAAACCAGGAAAAACAATTTCCTTTCCCTACAATTCTTTTCCCTCCTGCCTAAAAAATCTCTAACAGGTTTTCTGTTAATGGGGAAAGCAAATTTGCCTTCTGCTGTGAGCAAGCCTTTCTGTATTCAACTTGGCTCTCATGTTCTTTCCACTTACACTATTACTTAGAAGTGTCGGCCTCTTTTCTTCCCCTCCAGGAATTCTGCACAAAGATGGCCTCTTCCTGAACGAGGAAAGGCCCATGGGAAGAATATTCCTTTGGTAAAATAAACTTTTCTGTAGGCCTTTGATACTTTGATTGAGATGTATGCAAGTTCACTTTAGGAAAATAAAACAATTAGTGAATTAGTCATCACATTTAAAATTTAATTTTGGGGATTTTAAGAGAATATCTAACAAGTTAAAACTCAAATATTAGGAGCTGTGAAACATGACATTAGAACTTCAAGTTAATTTGTTTCTAATCTCCTCCTTTCACAAATGGTGAAACTGATTGAGTACCCAGGGCCATTACAGTAAAGGGATGCCTGTAAAATCAGTTTGGGAAACAGACACCATACTTCTTATTTCCTGTCTTCTTTGTGTCACCGAGGACTGTTCTTGCTGGCTCTTTATCATCACATCTTTACAGGAACCAACCACGATCGCTGGTATCCCAAATCTGAGTGTGCGGGGATAGTTGATGATCAAGGAATCATAATATTTATTATTGGCTGCGTGGAAAATTTTGGGAAGGAGAATTTTTTTGTGAAGGGGAATTTTTACACTGTAATGGAAGGCTTTCTGGGACATGTCATTTTCTATCAAAGTTCTCTGTACAGATTGATGAATAAACATTTGTTAATATTACCTCAGGTCCCTTTAGTTGAATTTTGATTCTACATTAAGCAATAAGAATACAATTAAAAACAAAACAAAAAATATAAGCAAATTATTGCCATCAAGCCTCATATCCACTTTTTTTTTTTTTTTAACTGATAGTTGGAGGCCCTACCTACCCATCCATTTCGACACATTGCTTTCCTGGGGAAAGCCTAGCTACTTTGTTCTATTCAGAGAAAAAGGATTTCCAGAATGGGTCAGTTCTAAGTGGATTGTTATGTATTGTTGAATCTCAAGAAGTTTTGTTTCCATGTGGTAAAACCCTGAGACTATCCAAAGCAAGGAATGGAAATGGTGAAAGTATTATATTAACAAGTAAAAATAAGCAAAGCAACTGAATGGCCACATCTATGAATCTAAGAGTTTACAAAATTCATTTCACTACTCAAATAGAGCTGGAAGTTAGATGCCAAGTTGTATTCTGGGCTGCAAAATTGTCACATATATTTTCATACAGCATTATAGGAATGGGTCTGGCAGACAGTCTAAGAACTTCAGAGAGTGCCAATAACCCAGATACCCGCAGAGCTGTACCTCAAAGTGCCAAGAGAAAATCCATTCATCCAACAATAGCTGTATCTGTTTGCAAATTAATTTTCTTGAATAAATTCCCATTCCCCAGAAAATATTCAGAGATGTCACACACCCTGCTGATAATCCCAGGAAAGTGTGTTTTACAGATGGGAGATTAATATGACCAAATGTTTGATGGCACTTGTTTTCAGAAACAAACAAAAAAGTGTCCTTTCCACTAATAAGAAGCAGTTGTAGGGGAAAAAAAAACTAACAGAGGCTAGTGGTTCTAATAGAGGAGAGAGTGTTTTAGAAATGGAATGGCATATCTTAACTCCTGATTTGGGGTGAGCCTAATGTGTCATGTCTCTGAGTTTCGATCATGTGTGGACACAGGGGGAGGAATGGAAACAGGAGCAAGTTAAGAGTAGATGAAGGCCACTGGTAGGTAGTTCTTCCTCACAGCTCCTCAATTAAAAGACATACATATGTTTATCTAGCACAAGTGTATTTGAGTTAAACTCTTTTCTCTCTTTTGCTGAAAGTACCTATTTTTACCTTTGAATCAATCATTGCTGAGATAGAGCTAATTACTCTGGGATCAAATTTCTCCTAACACCTAACTGAGACTATTCTATTGAGGAGCAAGACAGTTTGGTGGACTGAGCAGGCAGAAGGAGGAAGCAGCAGGAATGGACAGTAAAAGGGAAGGCGGTATGTCAACTCCACTGGGGGCCAGGAGGAGAGAAAGGAGCATTAAACATGAGATGTGAAGAAACCAAAGGAAATGACATCCTTCAGCCAGTGGGGCATGAATGCTTTTTCTGAAACCACCTGTGCCTCCCTTTAGTAAATTGCTAACACTCTAGTAGATAATGTTGCAGCTCTATGAAAAGAGTAAATTCTTAAAATTCAAGAGATAGGGATAAAGAATTATGTAGTAAATGGAATATTCTTTTTATCGAAGAGGTACAGCTAAACTAATGGGAGCACAAGTTAGTTAAAACTGCTGAGAGTTCACATAGTTCAGGCAAATTTTACTTTTAGAATAATTTTTAATAAATAGTGTTTTATCACTTTCATGTGTGGACAGTAATTAGAACTAGGTTTATAATGAGCAGATTGAAGTTATTAGGGGAAGATATTAGGGATAAAATAACCTTTGTGGACTGAGGTAGGCCCCATAACCTGCCCTGCTCCTGGCTGTGCTCCTCCCTTTCCCATGTCTCCCAACACAAATGTCCTTAACAGAGGGGAGGGGAGGGGAGGGGCCATGTGAGCTAATCTCATCATGGCTGGATCACATCCATTGAGGTCCAGGCCCCTGAGGTCGTTTTTCACACCTAATATCTAATATCTCCAAGCACCAACTTCCCCAGCTGCATCTCCCATCTATTCAGCCCTTCCACAATTGGATTGTGAAAATCCCCAACATCTTCAATGTCTTCTGTGATTGTTTTCTTCACCCTCTTGTTTTAATAGAAACTGGTTTTTCCTGGTGATGTACTATGAGGCCCTCTTAAGGCGTAGCTGTTTTCTTTCCCAGATATCACATACCACGAGATCTGAAGGTAAGGTAGGAGTCCTCTTTGATTCCCATTGACATCCCTAAAAATATGCAGGTTTGAATTTCATATCTGTACATTATCCCTCCTTAAAGCATCTACTCCTATCTTCAGTCCATCAACCTATATCCCATTTTCACAATCCTTTCTACCTTCTCTCTTCACATCCATCTTTACCCAGCTTAAATGCTGTGCTCAATCACTCTGGCACTCTGGCATACATACTTGTATCCCTTGCCCTGCCCTCATCTTGTAGCACCTGTTTGGTCAACTCCCTTGGCTACCTGTAACTCTTAACAAGCACATGAACAATCAAACATTGCAGGAGATTGTTCATAGCCCACTAACCTCAGTGGATCATGAGTGGTATCTGGCAGCTGTTTCTCTCTCTCTCTCTCTCTCTCTCTCTCTCTCTCTCTCTCTCTCTCTCTCTCTCTCTCTCTCTCCCCCTCCCTCCCTCTCTCCTACCCTCCCTTCCTCTCTCTCTCTCTCCACCCTTACTCTGGTCTCTAATTGTGGAGCCCTTGGACATCCTCTCTTTCTTATGTCTTTACGTAGCATATCTAACAGGCATTTTACATTTACTCTGTCAAACCTGGGCTCTTGATATTCCGCCTTTTTCCTGACCCTAACCTGCTCTTTGCAGTCTCAGTTAATGAGTCTTTATTTTTCCACTTGCTCAGACCAAAAATCTTGGCGCTTTTCACCTTCCCTTTTTCTCGCCCATCCATTATTGAATCCATCAGCAAATTATACTTGCTTTACCTTCAAAATTTTTTCCAGTGACCACTTGCCCTTGTTCATGACCACATTATCACTCATCTAGATGATTGCAAAGCCTCCTAACTGGTGTCCTGCCCCTCTGCAGAGCACACAGAGTGTTCCCGCTAAAACCTGCAGCAAAGCCTGCCCCCCTCTGATGGAATCCCTCCAAGGGCTTTTCTCTTAGGAAGCATACAAGCGGAAGACTATTGTAGCCTCAGGGCACTATTTGGCCTGGCTCTGCTTAGCTCTCTAACTTCCTCTCCCCTCACTCATTCACCTCCAGCCAGGCTTTCCCTTTCAGTTGGCCAAGAATCTAGAAATGGCACATGGGAAGCACTAAGTAAATAAATATCAGCTGTATTAGCCAGAGCTTGAGATATATAGTAGCTTACCCAAACACATACAACAAAGACATCATTAGAGCTTGGATTTGAATTCTGAACTGCCTGGCCCAAACTTATGCTCCTTCCTGTGAGTGATGATGATACTTTTACTTTTGGAAGGTGGCTCCAAATGGATGACTTTAAAGTATGTACCAAAAATGATTTTTAAATTTTAGGATTCTTAGAAACCATTCTTCCCTGAGTTTACATATGAACCATCAAAAGGCAGAAATTTCAGACATTTTTTCTTTGAAAATGTATTTTGAACATTTTGACCCTTTCAAAAGACACAGTTGGCTATTTTGTTTTTATTTCTCAGATGGTTGTCTTACCTCCTGCAAATACAGCCAGCAATGATCTCGTTTATTATAACATTTTTCTCAGAGAAGAATGTAGGTTTTCTACCATTATTGAGCCTCTTATAGATTTTGGTTCAAAGAAAACCTTTTGAACTTATAATAGGTTTTGAATTCATGAATCCTGGAATGAATTTCTGGCTCTTGGGTAAGTTGTCTTGGAGATGGAGGAAGGAAGGAGTGATCCTTGTACAGATAAACACATTAACCACAGTTTCAGTAAATAGGCCCTGATTCTTCCACTGCTGCCAGCTCTGAGATTAGTCAGGAAGGTTGCTCTCTAGCCTGCTTGCTCATAAATCCTCCTTGGAATCAGAGGACACAGGGCCTTTTTATAGTTACACGGGTTACAGCCAAACAAAGGGACACATGTCACACAATAAGAGTGTGTCTCTGGAAGAGACAATGCATTTTCTTTTGGATCCAATTTCTCTTTCTTCTCTTCAACTTCCTTCCCTTTTCACAACAACTTGCACACAAAGCAGCTTCCTTGGAGATGATGCTTCAGATTCCTAGCTGTGTGTGACTCCTGCACAAGGGGAGCCACTTTTCTCTCCCAGCTGATAATTTTGTCAGGACACCTGGTGTGGAAGCCTCCCTGGTGGCAGAGTTGCCAGGCCCCCTGCTCCTGCAAGGCGAAGCCTCTGAGATGAATGAGGGGATTATTTTGTTTTCCTGGAGTGCTTGTGAATCACGTGGTGTCTTTCTGTAGAGAGGAGATGCTCCATTGTTGTTCTAAACAATTCAAGAACACACTCAGGGGCCAATGAGGAAAATTTTTTTGAGGGGAAACAATTATTTTAAATTGTATGTTTAAAAGGGATAATTGTCCTTCTTTGGATCTTTCTTGAGGAAACTGCATTTCCATTTTTCTCCTAGACAAATTCAAGGTAAACGGATTTACAAGTTGAATGCAGCTCATTCTCTTTGGAAGCCTCCTGGCTTTAAGATGCCTATTCCATCCAGCTGGTGTTGCTCAGTGGTTAAGCATCAGCTTATGAGCCAGGAGGTCACAGTTCAATTCCTGGTCCAGGCACATACTCAGTATGCAGACTCGATCCCTAGTAGGAGGCAGCCAGTCCATGATTCTCTCTCATCATTGGTGTTTCTATCTCTCTCCTTCTCCTTTTCTCTCTCTGAAATCAATGAAAACATATTACAAAAAGATGCCTATTCCATGTGAATTTCAGACATCAGAGTTCTATAGGCACAGCCAATGAAGTGATGGTAGTGTGGGGGTCCAGTGAGAGACTCAAGTGTAAGTTCCTGCATAGTTCTGCATCTCTTCCCAGTCCTCATTACAGAAGTGGCTTTTCAGACTGTGACCATCTGACTGGAATTATGTGTGAGGCTCACTCTCCTTACACTGTGTGCAGGGGCAAATAGGAGGAATGAGTACCTTCATTTTTCACTTCTGTTTTTAATTGAATTAGATGATAAGTTTACTGCTTGGTTAGGAATCTTGTAAACACAGCTGTTGATCCAAAAGGTATTTTGTTCATTTAACTTGCATTGACCTTAAGAGGTCTACAGAAAATAAGAAAAAAGAAAGAAAAACCTAGAAAGATATGATGCATATGAAAGGGAAACACATTTTATAAATTAAAATAAAAACCTATTAAAAAGTAAGCCTTTTTCAGATTCTTAATATTATCTGAGTCATTATATTCTCCAGTGATGTCTAGGTTAGGAGCATCAGGTGGGAGGCTTGTTAGGACACAGCTAGCTGGGTCCTACCCTTAAGTTTCCGGGTGCAGTAGGTATGGGATGGAGCCCAAGAATGTGCATTTCTGGTAAGTTCCCAGGTGCTGCTGGGCTTGTGACCACACTGTAAGAACCACTGAGTTAATCCACCGTGCCAACTTTCTCCTTCCCACAATGCCTATCATTAATTGTGTGAAGGATGACATCAGCTCTTTGAGACACACTGAAATCCTTTCTGTCAGCCATTTATATGCTGGATACTTTAGTCACAATTCATACTTAATATTTAATTAAAAACTAATGGTTTCAAAGGATAGTTTGGAGATGTGAAATGTTAGACAGCATGGAATAAAATAGTGTTTCCCAGACTTGAGTAATAATATGAATCCATTTAAGTTGCTTGTATAATAATGCTGCTAGTTTATATTGTCAGAAACAGGGTGGAAGCTCATTATGCTTCTGTAACTGGTAAATCTGTAATTTACAAATAAATTATAATTTATATTTATATATTTAAATATATAAATGCATATCAAATTATATAGCAATATATGTAAATAAGCGTAAGTATGTATGATATAAAATTTCATTTTAATATAATTTAAATTCAAGTTAAACAAAAATATAAAGACAAATTCAAGTAATAACTTGAACTTAATGTGATTAATGATGCTATTTTGAGGATATTAAAGCAATATTTGCATTGTGACTAATGCAGAATCTTTGTTCACCATGCTATACCACTATGAGTGTGTGGGAAAATCCACATTTTCCACCCTTTTTAATTTAAATTCCTGAGAAACGTTCATTCAGGCAGTGCAACAAGCCACAGTTTGGCCTTTCTTTGATTTATTACATCATTTACTTATTAGGTTTGTCTGTTTTTTGTTGTTGTTTTTCTTTTCCTAAACTTTCAGCAATTAGAATAGTATTATCTAGTGTCAATATAAGCATCTAGTTATTCTAAAGTATTTGTTTTGTGAATTACTGTTATGTTTTCTGAGGCATTGTTATAAGTACGCTAGAAAACATTTCAGAGGAGGGACCTGCCTTCTGGGAGCTTACTGAGTGAGGGCATGGTGGGGGGTGGAAGAGACCAGGAAAGAGAAGTGGGTAGGGACCAGATCATAAGGAGCCTCATAAATTGAGGTAAGGAGTCTGGATTCTCTTTGAATGGCAGTGGGAAATCATTGAAGCATTTTGTTTAGGTGATATGAATATATATATATATATATATATATATATATATATATATATATATATATATATGAGGCCTGGTGCACGGGATTCGTGCACTAGTGGGGGGCGTGGCCTGCAATGATCAACCCGCTGTGGGAGCGCTGTTCGGGAGTGCTGCTCATCAGGGTCAGCCAAGCAGCACTCCCAGTATAGGAGCACACTGACCACCAGGGGGCAGTTCCTGCATTGAGCATCTGCACCCTGATGGTTAGTGCTCATCATAGTGACTGGTCGACCCGTCATCCTGGTCATTCCACCGTTTGGTCGCTGGGCTTTTATTATATAGGATTAACTTTTCAGATAATCATCAAAATTCAAACATACATAAATTTATCGAGTGTGTAGGGAGAATTACACACTTTCCACAACTTTTTTTTTTTTTTTATAAAAAAGCTTAAAATATGAAGAACTCTGAAGCCCCTCAATGTATCCTCGGGGTCATGTGTAACAGACTATTTTAGATGAACCCATACAGGCTTTGAAGTTAGACTGATTCCCGCACCAGTTGGGCCACAGAAGCAAGTTGCTTAACCTCGCATGGTCTCTTTCTTCCAAATGAAATTAATAATGTTTCCATCTTGGGCTGCTGTGGGGGCTGATGGTCAGGCATAAAGAGCCTTGCACTGAGCTTTTGGATAGTCACTTTACATATATTTGCATACAGTTAAATAAAAGTGTCAAGAGAAAAAAATATAACACAAAATAAAAGCAGGTTAAACACTTCGCAATCAAGAAGACCAGTGCAGTTATAATTTTCATAGGTGAGAAAAGAAAAACAGGAAGTTGAGCTTGAGTCAGGATGAAGGTGTTTTTCTCTCAATCCTGGGTCAGGGTGAAGATGTGTTTCAATTCTGGTTCGTCTACTTAGGTTTTTTAAGATATTAAGTAATAAACTCTCACTAGGGGAAGCAAAGCTTCTCCAACTCTCTGAGAGGAAATCAGTTCACTGCACTAGAGTTATTCTTGCTTTGTAGATAAGGGTAATTTTCATTCAAGGGGCTGATCCATTGTTCTCATTTCCAAATTGAACTTCAGGTCAACCCCACACTTGCATCGTCAGTGGACCACTCAACTGTGCCTCTTGGTGGAGTTATGACGGTAGTAGTTTCATAACCGTTTATTAAAATCTGCATAGCTTTATTCCACTTGCTTTTAAATTATGCCCCAATTCTAATTACTGTAATGCCATTTTCTGAGAAATGCTTAAAAGAAATGGCCCCTGATGTGGGAACATCCTGGTTATTTTTCAGAGAACTGCGATGGGAAATGGGGTAAGACAGGAGGTGACATTGAAAGTATATTCTAAACTCGCTTAAAGCTCTACATCTTTGTTAAAATTTTGTAATAAAAAACTGCGTTGAAAATAATTACAGAATATATATCGACAGAGAGAAACAAAGAATTTGTATTTTGTACAGATATCACCAGATCTTTTCAGTTTCTACTCTGTCCTTGCAATTACTTCAGTGATGACAATGAATAAACTTAGACTCTTCCACCAAATACGCTTATGGATAATTTCATACCTCAGTGCAATGCAGCTGCTTCTATCGCGGCTAGTGTTTCCCAACTCAGAGCAAGAGCACACAGGAGCATCAGGCAGGAAACACAGCAGACTTTTCCAATTTGAAATGATGGCACCAAGAATATTGTGTTTTCTCCATAGTCAGACACTTTTTTCCCCACTGAACAATTCCGAAGGGACAAGAAATACTAGCTGTGGTGTGTTTAGCAAAATGTTTCTAATAACTTTCTAAATGAGTCATGATACTTTTTTCTTTTTTTGCCTAGAGTCTTTTTCTCTCTTGGTTTTTAAATTCAGGTATATTTTGAGTGTGTTCCCATTTCATTTACACTTAGCCTACCAAACTATAGCATTTGGAGAGTTATTTGATGTTGGAGAAGTGCTATACATTTTTAATAAGCCATGTTAAGCATTTCTCTTTGAACCATAAAGTTGCCTTTTTGCCATCTTCGAGTAGAAATCAGACTGTAAAAATAACATATATAGATTTCCTAAATGCAAAATCATTAAAAGGGTGAGAATGTATCTCAGAATCTTTTGTCATCCTTAATAAAAGGATATCCACCTGCCAGAGGATATTCCATCCTTTCATATCCTCAGAAACAAGTGGAATTTGTGCATGGCGATCCTCATAGCAGTGAAGCAAGCTACTAGTCACTTGATGCTTCTGTAAGAAGATCAATGTAAATTTAAAAATGGTTATTCAATATCATGCATGCATTTTTCTCCCCCAACCCACTTTGTCCATGCAGTCTTTCATGTAGCTCAAGTCTTTCTTGACTAAAGGGATGAAAATTCGGGGGCTGATCTATTTTTTTAGTCCCTGTCCTTTTTTCCCCTTCTATCCAATAAACTGTCCATTGTTTCTTTCTGATGAATTTAGGAATTTTAAAGCCCAGAATAACCTAGACACGGGCTTATTCTTTGTATTTTCAAGGAGCAAGGTATATATAAACCCAAAGATTTGAGTGAAAGGGCTTAAAATTTTTCACTGATGAACATAGAGACTTTACAGTAGAGAAAGTGAACCTGCCTGCTCTGGTCCAAGACAGGCTTTGACAAGTGAGCAACTGACAGCACATGCTATGGGAGTGGGGACAATGTAGGAATGATGGAGTTCAGAAAGAGGCCTATCCATATCAGAGAGGCCCTTTCAGTGTTGATCAAATCTGAAGTTTCTGTTTTTATACTCTGCAGTCCATTCTTCAAAATTCTTTAGAAAATCTGATGCAAAAATCACGCTTCAAGTTGAAGAAGGGCAAAGGCCTTTCCTGTTGACATCTGCCCATCGATGATCACTCCTAGCCAACTCCAGTGGTCCCTGAGGGGTTAGTCTGTGACTGATGCCAACTCTCGTTTTATAGGTGAGGACACCTAAGGCAATAGAAATGTAGCAATTTTTATCCACGTGACACTAATTAAAATTTTTGGCAGAAACTTAAGTTATTTTCCACTGAACTGTGCCAGAGGTTGACAAACTTTTTCTGTCAAGGACCAGATAGAACACATTTGGACTTGGTGGCCATATGGTCACTGTTCGGACTACTCGCCTCTGCTGTTGCAGTGGGAAAGCTGATGCAGGCAAAACATAAGCAAGTGGGTTGGCTGTGTTTCAATAAAATGTTACTTATGGAAACTGAAATTTTAATTTTATTTAATTTTTATGACTTACAAATTATATTCTTTTATTCCTTTTTTCCACCATTCAAAAAAGTAAAGATCATTGTTAGCTCCTAGGACAGTGATGGCAAACCTTTTGAGCTCAGTGTGTCAGCATTTTGAAAAACCCTAACTTAACTCTGGTGCTGTGTCACATATAGAAATTTTTTGATATTTGCAACCATAGTAAAACAAAGACTTATATTTTTGATATTTATTTTATATATTTAAATGCCATTTAACAAAGAAAAATAAACCAAAAAAATGAGTTCACTTGTCACCTCTGACATGTGTGTCATAGGTTCGCCATCACTGTCCTAGGACTATACAAAAATAGGTGTCAGGCCATATTTGACCTATAGGCCATAGTTTGTCAAGCCCTCCATTCTACTGCCTCTTTGTCCTACTTCAATAGTACTGTTCTACCTTAAAAGAGTTTAGATCTTTTTTTTTTTTTTAATTCATAAAGTATCCTTGATTTTTCCATTGATGCCTCCCATTCAACCACTCTGCTGTTTTGATCTAAATATTCTTTGCATTTTCTTCCCCAAAATTATTCTCCATAATTTTACCCAAGAGTTCAGAGCAATTTGTTGAAAAGTTAGGATTTTCACAACTGTTGTATCACTGAAGGTGTGATTATATACTTAATCAAAATCAGAGCAAAATTTAGTTTGGTTTCCTGTCCATATCTAATCCTCCCAATTTCAGAAATGCTGTTGAGTGAGACCTGGTTTCCTGCTCTCGCAATGTTCATGATGCTACTGAAGGATGCATTTGCTTCACTTTCTCACCTATATTCTCCCGAGATAGATTTTTCTAAAAGGATGAGGGTCAGCAACAAGGGAAGCAGCCACAATTATAAGACTAATAAAATAATAACATTTATTCAGCAATCATTATGGGATGCAACCCTATATAACAAAAGAGAAACATGTAAATGAACCGTCCCTCCATTATGCTCAAGCCACGCCCACAAGCCAATCAGGAGTGAGTATGCAAATTAACCCAAATAAGATGGCGGCAGCCACGGAGCTGGAGCAAGCAGGAGGCTTGGGTTGCCCCTGGCAATGGAGGAAGCCAAGCTTCCTGCCTGTCTTGGCTGGCCCTTGGCTCCGCTCAAGGCTACAAAGTTTCAATTATAGAAGATAAATAAATCCCAGATACCTGCTTCCAGCTGGCTGTGGCCTCCACTCAAGGAGGGGCTGGGAGTCTGGGTTACCAGGGGGCAAACCCAGGCTTCCAGCCGGACCTGGACTCTGCTCAAGGCTACAAAGTTTCAATTATAGAAGATAAATAAATCCCAGAATAAAAGAAAAAAAAGGAGAGGCCTAGAGCTTGGGTCACCAGGGTGTGTGGCCAGCCTGAAAACAGCCATCACCCCCTCACCCAGGCTGGCCAGGCACCCCAGCGGGACTCCCCCACCCTGAAGGGGCTGTGGGCAGCCTAAAAATGGTCCTCTACCCCTCACCCAGGCTGGCCACACCCCCGTTAGGACCCCAGCCCTGAAGGGGGTGTGGCCAGCCTGGAAACGTCCCTCAGGTCCCTCACCCAAGCTGGCCAGGCACCCCAGTGGGGACCCCCACCCTGAAAGGGGTGTGGCCAGCCTGAAAACGGCCCTCAGCCCCTCACCCAGGCTGGCCAGGCACCCCAGCGGGACCCCCACCCTGATCCAGACATACTTCAGGGCAAACCAGCTGGCCCCCACCCATGCACCAGGCCTCTATCCTATATAATAAAAGTATGCAAATTGACCCTAACAGCAGAACGACTGGGAATGACTGATCACCAGGGGCCAGACGCTCAATGCAGGAGCTGCCCCCTGGTGGTCAGTGCATTCCCACAGGGGGAGATCTGCTCAGCCACAAGCCAGGCTGATGGCTGCCAGCACAGTGGTGGTGGTGGGAGCCTCTCCCGCCTCCTCATCAGCACTGAGGATGTCCAACTGCAGCTTAGGCCTGCTCCCCACTGGCAAGTGGACATCCCCCAAGAGCTCCTGGGCTGCCAGAGGGATGTCTGCCTGCCAGCCTAGTCCCTATCCCTGGGGAACAGCCCTAAGCCAGCAGGTAGACATCCCCCGAAGGGTCCCAGACTGTGAGAGGGCACAGGCCCGGCTGAGGGAATCCCCCCGAGTGCACAAATTTTTTGCACCAGCCCTCTAGTATTACATAATTAAGGATGTAGAATTTATCTGCAGACCTCCTGGGATAATGCCAACTATGCCACTTAGCTGTGCAACATTGGACAAGTTATTTAAGTTGCCTCTGCCTCAGTTACCTTGTCTGTAAAATGGTCTGACAATATAAGTACAAACCTTATAGAGTTATAGAACAAAATGATTTAATATATGTAAAATTCTTTAAACTCTTTGCTAAATGGTAAGTGGTATATAAATATAAGATGGTGCTATTATTATTAGCTAGATGTAATTTCAAGTTCACTCTTCTCATATTTCTCCCCAGTTCTTCACCTTATATGTAGGCATCATTAACTGTTCAGTGTGTTGAGACATTGTCTATATCTGTGATGAAAATAATAGTTAAGATTTATTGAGCCTCACCATAGAAATAGGGCAGTAATCTGTCTTATACATTGAATAATTTAATTTATACTAGAGGCCTGATGCATGAATTTGTGTACCAGTGCAATCCCTTGGCCTGGCCTGTGGGATTGGGCTGAAACCAGCTCTCTGCCATCCCTCAAGGGGTCCCGGATTGCGAGAGGGCACAGGCCAGGCCAAGGGACTCCATGGGTGCAGGATCAGGGCCAGGGAGTGACGCGGGAGGTTGGCTAGCCAGGGAGGGACTGTGGGTGGGCTTCAGGTCATGTCCAGCCCATCTCACTCAGTCCTGATTGGCTGGACCCCAACAGCAAGCTAACCTACCAGTTAGAGCATCTGCTCCTTAATGGCTAGTACACACCATAGCAAGCAGTTGTGTGGACTTAACATAGCATTAACATATTACACTTTGACTGGTTGAACGGATGACCGGACGACCAGACACTAAGCATATTAGGCTTTTATTATATAAGACTAGAGGCCCATTGCACAAAGAGATTTGTGCAATAGGCCTTCCCATCCCCTGGCTGCCGGCACTGGTTTTCCTCCGGCACCCGGGACCCAGGCCTTTGCTCTGGCCGGAGCATTCAATCTTCATGGCTCTGGACGGAGCCTTCAGTCTTCGCGGCTCCGAACGGAGCTTTCAGTCTTTGCTCCGCCACTTTGCCCCTACGGATGCAAATTAACTGCCATCTCTGTTGGGTTAATTTGCATACTCTCCTGATTGGCTGGTGAGCATAGCAGAGGGATGGTTAATTTACATGTTTGTCTATTATTAGGTAGGACTAGTGGCCCGGTGCACGAAATTTGTGCAAGGGGGGAGGGTCCCTCAGCCCAGCCTGCATCCTCTCCAATTGGGGACCCCTTGAGGGATGTCCAACTTCCGGTTTAGGCCTGATTCAGCAGTCAGACATCCCTCTCGCAGTCTCGGACCACTGGTTCCTAACTGCTCACCTGCCTGATTGCCCCTAACCCCTCTGCCTGCCTGCCTGATCACCCCTAACCTCTTTGCCTTCCTGTCTCATTGCCGCTAACTGCCTCTGCCTGTCTGACTGATCACCCCTAACTGTCCTCCCCTGCTTGCCTGATCTTGCCCCCAACTGTCCTCTCTGCCTCAGCCCCCACCACCATGGCTTTGTCTAGAAGGAAGTTGGATGTCTGGAAGATGGCCGGTTGACCAAGTCTAATTAGCATATTACTCTTTTATTAGGATTGCTTAAATGTGTGTGTGTGTGTTGTGGGGGGGAAGCCTTTCCTGCAGGAGGAGATGTTCTTGGAAGACAAAAGTGCATAATCCCTATATCTGGACTGATAGCCAGCATATGCACTATACTGCAAACCGGCCATTAAAAAATTGAACCACTTTCTTACACCTTACACCAAACAGCTGTTGCCCTTAAAACCTCTCCTCAGCCCTTACCTTAGTTTCTGTCTTCGCAGTTCACCAGATTAGCTTCTGATTGGTTGGTTTCTATGCCAGTCAGTGTCAAAAGCCCTGCCTCCTACACAGTCATTGGCTCCTTGCACTTCACCCAGATTTGGTTCTGATTAGTTGGTTTCTATGCCAGTCAGCATCTCCGGGCCTATCTCTGGGCCTGATCAGAGAGACAGGGCTGATCATCAGCCCCAGCAGAGGCCTGGAGAGAAACAGAGGTGTGGCTGCTGGTGAAGCCTAGAGAGAAAGAGAGAGGCAACTGCTGATCAACGGCTGCCACAGAGGCTACGGATCAGACCCTGCCTCTCTCTCTGCAGGCCTCTCTCCAGGACTGATCCACAGCCACCTCGGCAGTTAGTGCTGGGTCACTGCACCCACAGCAGCAGCAGGACTGACTTCCAGTCAGTGGAGCCTTCGGTCGTTATGGACCCTGGGTTTTTATATATTAGGATAATAATCCTCTGAGATAGATACTATTAAAATGTATTTAAAGATAAACAATTGAGATACAGAGAAATTATTGCAGCTTGCTCAAGGTCACATACCTGGTAAGTAGTGGAGTCATCAGACCTGAAGCATCAGACCTGAAGAGATGTACGTAGAGAGTTTATATGATCATGTAGTTGAAGTTCAAGTGTCAGGTGAGTGCAGGCCTTGATAGTTCCTGGAATATTAAATCTAAGAGGTATCTCTTAAAACCTAGAAGAGTGAATTTTTCAAATGACAAGAAAATATGCTTTTACATAGCATAGTGATCAGGAAAGCAACAGAATTGATTACCTCAAGAAGAGTCTTCTGGAAGCTTCAGGAAGACAGAATAGAAAGTCTTGACCTGACTGGGTGAGATCACTTCTTTGGGGGGGGAGGCAATAATATATTCTCCCACCCAAAAAATTATTTGTTATTTCTGTATATTGAAGAATTACAGTTTGGCTAAAACACAAAACTGACTTTGAATAGTAGTTTTGCCTTAGTAAGTTTCACATGCCTCTTTTTTTCTTTTTTAAACTTTCTCCCCCTTGGTTACACTCTGATCAAATGGGAGGCCCTTAGAGCAGCAGGAGGTGGGAGGACACCTGGGAACAAATGGGATTCCAGCTTCACAGACTCTAGTGAATTAACCTATTTGGAAGCCTCTGTTTCCATGTCACCCACAGCTCTCCTTGACAAGAGCCAACCTCAGAAGTTAACTCAGGGTCAGAAGGGATTGTTTTGAGAGTATCCACAGAAATTTAAATATCCCAGTGGGACAACGGTAGGCATCCTAAACAATCATGGGTTTGAAATCCAGGGGCACATTATTAGGCTCCATGTTTCTGCTATGGTTTTTTTTGTGTGTGTGTGTGTGTGTGTGTGTTTTTGCAGTTCATAAAGACTGCAGCTTCAAAAGACATTAATTAATTGCTGACAGTTTTACTATCATGGAATGGGAAAAAATGAACAAACAAAAACTTAAACAATTTTAGCTAAATAATTGAGTTGTTGAAAAATGCTTTTTTCACCTTTAGTTGTAGAACATTTCATTATAGAGTTTTCAAATATTCCCAAGGGTTTCAACATATTTTGGCCTACAAAAGCATAATTTTTTTCTTTTCCTCTTATGTCTAGTTATCTTCTCTTTTACCATTAAAGTCAGATAAAGATAATGTTTTGATATTATAATTGGTTGTGAATCAGTCATTTCAGTGAGTTATCTTTCTTCACAAATGTGTTTTTATTTTGCGATTGCTGCTTTAATGAATCATACCACTGGAGCTAAAAACTCAGACTCAACTTAAATTTATCCATAGTTCATCAAATGCATACTGGCTAGCTGATTCTATTTTAAGAATAATATCTACCATCTCCATAGTCACTGACCTGAGCAGCCATTACAGTAATGTCCAAAGACAAGCCTCCATGCCACTTCTTTTTGAAAGCATTCCTTAAGTTATCAAAGTGGAATGATTACTCCTTCAGCTGTACTTTTATGGAATATATTTTTTAAAATTGGAAATAGGGGTTTGAATCTTAGCTCTGCTACTTACCATGACCAGATGATGCCACTTCTCCGAGCCTCAAAACATATCTATAAAATACGACATCATGAGGTTTTCATAAAGATGGCATGAGTGAGCATAGTGGTAAACATATTATAGGTTATCAATAAATACTCATTTCCCCCTAATATTCACTACAACCTCTGCTAGCTATAATATAATTTATTACAATTATGATTGTATATATTTATGTATATACCTTGTGTGAGCTCCATGAAGATAGGGACCTTTAGGTACATAGTAAGTGTCAACAAACATTTGTTTAATCAAATCGAGTCCTAAATCTTTCATTTAATTATAATATTAACACTAAGGTCTCAAGAAAACTGTTATGTTTTAATTTAAGTGGAATGAATGACTTAATTTATGAACTTTTATTATTTTAGTTTATTATTTTATCTCCAATTGGATGGGAAAATCCCTATGTCTAAAATTATCTGAGCTATTTCTATTAAAATAATCAGCTAAAGTGAAAACAATAGCACTATTGGGCTCCTTTATTTTTAAGTCAGATGTTTAACATCAAAGAAACTATATAGTGTGTAACTGTAAAACTGGATTTTTTAAGGATAGCTATTGCTTATTGAAAAATATGAGCCTTAATGTTAAAATTGTAACTAAAAGTGTTAAGAGCCCAGGTCCATTAATATTATAAATGAGTGGTAGGAAATTATGTCAGGAACTAATGGCTTCATAATATAAAGAACATATTTTAATTAAAAGTAAAATGCACTGCCTATTTGCCATCAGTACTTGAATGGTTGCCACCCAGGAAGGACAGGAGGAATGAGCAAAACTCCCTTCAGCATAATAGAGCTTCTCCAGTCTGAGTCCATTTACTGTGTCAGTAGGGCAGAGCTAACACTATGGATACTTTAAAGAAAAACCCAGACTGGTTGTCCTTATTCCTGAGAACGTGGCCTTTTTCCTATGACTGCATCCTCCTCCTTCTAGTAGATCCCAACAGAAACAGTCTCTTCAGGGCCAGTGTTCATATTCTACCCTGCTCCTTACCATGTCTTGTTCACGCTACATATTCCCTGAGCTCCCATAGCCACTAAAAAAGTCATTGCTTCTCTTTTGTGTCTTGTGGTTACTTCATCTTCACTGCATGAACAGCTTATTTCTCCTGGTGCCTGAATTTCATTAAATCAGTATTTCTCTCTTTGTAATTGTCCATAGAATACCA
The DNA here is from genome assembly GCF_014108235.1 of Myotis myotis. Lineage (NCBI taxonomy): Eukaryota > Metazoa > Chordata > Mammalia > Chiroptera > Vespertilionidae > Myotis > Myotis myotis. The sequence continues at coordinate 51,160,713 of NW_023416401.1, forward strand.
TCCAGATGGGTGCATTCCAGGGGAAAAGAAACCAATTTGTGTCTCTTGTAAGCTAGTGTCTTATAATAATTTATTCTCCATTATGCATGTTGACAAAATTTAATTTTGATAACACTTCACATTAAATGTAAAAGTTGGAAGAATTAAAAAAGAAATTTCCATATACCTTTTTCTCAGATTCAGTAGCTGTTAATTACTTTTTGTTCTGTTTGCTGTATGTGTGTTTGTACATGTGTACTTATATTTACATATACTAGTACATATACACATGTGTATGTATATATACTTACATAGTCAATTATTTATCTATCTCTATCCATCTGTCTATCTATCCATCCATCTATCCCTTCATCCATCCAGTGGATTCTCATTATTCCTATTAGTTATGTTCTATAAAGCCGCCATGAACACTGCAGTAGTGAATACTGAACCATTGTTACTAGAGGAAATATGGGATTAGGTTCATGTGAGTCTCTGATTACAAAGTTTTTTTATTTTAAAAAAAAAATTAAATGAAATTTACTGAGGTTACATTGGTTCACAAAACCAGACAGGTTTCAACTGTACAACTCAATAAAACTTCATCTGCACACCTCATCATGCACCCATTGCCCCAAGCAAAGTCGCTTTCTTTCCCCATTATCCCCTCTTTTCCCACCTCCACCTATCCACCTAACCCTCTCTCCCTCTGGCTATCACCACACTGTTGTCTGTGTCTGTGTTATGTATACCTTATATGTTTTTGGGTTAATCCCTTCATCTTCTTTGTTTTATGTGTATTTCTGTTTAAAGACACCATATTTAATATGTAAATAATATGTTATTTAAAATACTTATTGATTCATTAACAATATAATCAACAGTGTTAATTAACATTGAATTTGCAACCAACAATACTGTAACTCATGCCTGCAGAAAACTTATTTAATGCATGTACTTTCTTTGTAAGACACATCACAGCCCCTGGTGACCATTATTTTACTCTCTGTTTTTAAGAGTTTGGCTTTTTTAAATTTCACATATAAGTAATATCATACAGTCTTTCTCTGTCTGACTTATCTTCCTTAGCAAAATGTCCTCAAGGTTTATTTATTCATTCCTTCTTTTTTCTTGGCTGATTAATATTCCATTGTATATACACCACATCATCTTGATCCATTTATCCGTTGATGGATACTTAGGTTGTTTCCACATCTTGGTTATTGTGAATAATGCTGCAATACACATAGGGATGCAGATATTTTTCAATATCCTGCTTTTATTTCCTTTGGGTACATACCCAGAAGTGGAATTGCTGGATCATATGGTAGGTCTGTTTATAACTTTTTGAGGAACCTTCATATTCTTTTTCCGTCATTGCTGCTCCAATGTTATCTTGTATCCAGTGGGCTGATGAGACATCTGAAGCCACATTGCCTCATTTTCCTTGGAAGGCAATTACTTTATACTATAAAGAAGCTTTGGGCTCTACTTTTTATTCCTAATGTTTTGTAATTTCATTTACTAAATATGGGTCTCCTTTTGTTCATTTGGTGGCTCTGTTTTTACTTGTCTTCATGCTGGTGATATGTCCTCTTTCAGCTCTGAAAAACTCTTTGCTATTGTTATTTTGGTGTCACTGCTCTTCACTTCCTTACTCTTTCCTTTCAGAATTTCTGTTAGCTTGATTTGCCTTTAATTTCTATTTCCTCTCTCATATTTTCTGACCCTTTATCCTTTTGTACTTTATATTCTCGGGGATATCCTCAACCTTATTTCCCTTTCATTTATAAATTTTACAATAATATGTTTAATCTCAGACCTTTTTCATCTTCTTTGGTTATTTCTCATTTGTAGCTTTATATTTTGGTTTTATCAATGTAATACTTTCTCTGATCACTTTGAACATATTCAAGGTTCTCAGAGTCCATTTCTGTTTTCTTAACCTTCTGAAAGACCCCTTATAATATTTGTTTTTGTTATTTCTCTTGTATACTGCCAGTTTTCTTCAAATACCTGGCATTCCCTATTCATTTTTGAGAAGGATATAGATTTTCTATGCTGCCAGGAAGGTAAGATGCTTTTCTAGATATTTTCTCAAAGGAGCTCTGGGTAGGGCCACTTTGATATGTAGAACTACATGATCCAGGGGACAGGCTTACACCCCCATTCCCCAACCCAAAGTCAATACCAATAGCATTTTATTCAGCAGGAGAGGAAAGGAGAAGAGGATGCTCACCATCAGAATCTGACATTGCCCAATATTGATTTTGTTTCCTTTAGAGGATAGCCTTTGGAGTTTTGCCTGGGAAGATAATGCTGCTGTTTGTGCTGTGCATTTGACTTTATGAGATGGGGAGTAAGATAGGAGTCTGACTACTCCAATTACATCATATGAAACTCATTAATTATTTCCCTGTAAATGTAGCTATGTCACAATGTATGCTTACCCATGTTATTCCTTAGATGCATGCTCAATTATTCTATGCCATAGGGGTGCTTTGAAATTTAGCTACAATATTAATAGACTTGTTTTGAACCCTCTGAGCTCCATGCCTAATTAATGAATAGGCTCTTCATTTTATATTAATCCTTCCTCAGCCTTCTCAGTGGTTAGATGCTTTTACTTTATCTCTCTTTGCCATCTTTCTCTTTCCTTTTAGGGGAAAGGGACTCTCTTTTTCCCCAAAACTAAAGATCACTTTCCTTCTTTTATTTTTTTAATCTTGGGTTTTGGCTTTTCCTTTGTAATTCTGTCAGACTGCCTCTAAATAGAAGTCACCTTAATGACCCAATTTCAGTGATTCCTCCAATTTGCGTTGGGTTTCCTGGAAGGCTTAATGGAAACTATGATGGAAATAGAACAAAGGACATCACCAGGCATAAGCAAATGGATGTTAGACTAGTCTACAGATCATTCATCAAGTGATGGTTACTAGGATCATTCTAGATACTTAGACTCAAAATATCTAGAATTACAGAATAAATCATGTCTACTAAATAACAGCAAGAAAGAAAAACTGCTAACTTTATTTTTGCTAAAAGTCCTGCTCTTCCTTATTTCACACTAGAGGCCTGGTGCACCAATTCATGCACATTGAAAGGAAATTAATTAGAAGAAATATTTTAATATTGCTGTTTGCCCTTTGTTTATAATTGAAGTGTCAACCAAATTCATGATCAACAATGACAGATAGAAACACGTGTGTGAATGATGCCAGCGAGAGCTTTATATATATAGATACTGTTGCTTAATTAGACCTGCTTTCTGATTTAGCTAAACTTTTTCCAGCCCAGTGAAGCACCCCAACTTCTCTTTCAGGTAATTGTCAGCATGCAGTAAATACCAACACGAAGCAGATTATTACTGTAGATCACGCAGAGAAAACAAAAGATGAAATATTTATCTGTAGCAGTGTTTGACTATATTCTGCACAGTGAGAAAGCCTGAAGTCATTTTCAAGGTCCACCATTTCTTACTCCTTTTCAGTCAGGTCAAGTTTCTAAGCTTTCTAAATCTCCATTTTCTGTCTAATGAAAAGAAAATAGGACTCTACCAAGTCTCCTATCTACCTACTCCAGGACTTCTGTGAGGATCAAATGAGATGAGGCACATGAAAACACTTCACAGACATTTGGTTAAAGTGTAAGATGTTTGCACCTGGCTATAAAGCAAGTCATGTTCCTGGGCTGAACAATCTTCAAGGAGGGTAGTTGCTAGGGAGAGGAAGCCGGGCATTGCTATGTGACATCATTACCCGGTGCCCACAGCCACCATTTCAGGGTTGGGCTGGGTTGTGGGCCACATTTTGCACCATGGGGTCTTGGCAGCATTGGCTGTGATTTGGTGGGGTGTCGCTCTGGGGTGGTGACGGTGCCTGTGTCCCACTTGGGGGAAGCCAAGTGTTGCTTTGTGGATGCCATGTCCATGGTGCTGTTTCTTTGTAAATGGCCAGTGCACATCACAGCAGCTCCTGCGTTGAGCATCTGCCCCCTGGTGGTCAGTGCATGTCATAGTGACCAGTCGGAGGGTTGGAGGGGCACAACATATTAGCCTTTTATATAGAGAGATATGCATAAGTGTAGCTTTTTCAAAGCCTGACATCCTCTAAATGAGCCCCTTGGTCATTCTTTTTCTCCTGTTCTCCCTTGCTGGTTCCTTTGTCACACTTCCTTTGGTAACCGGAGGTCAAGTACTAATTCCTTTAATTGCTTTTCTTGATTTTAGTCCAGTCTTAACATTTCCTCCAATACCTGCTTCCCTTCTCCACCAAAAATGCCCCACAGCAACTCTTGATAGCTGTTAGGCATCTTCCAATCTTACATTTGGAACATAATGGAAGAATATTACGTTCTGCTCACTCAGAGGTCAGAAATTCCATGACTTCGCAAGAGTGTAAAGATCCAAATCCAAGGCACAAAACCTATGAATTTCCAACAATTAGTTCTATTAGCTGGTGGAGCAAAATGCATGTAAACATTAGGAGTCTGAACAGGATAATATTCTTGGCACATGTAAAAACATGTAATTTGTCATACAAAGTGCTGAGTACAAAGGTGGTTGTAGAAGAGAAGACATTGGAAGAGTTGTGAGCTTAGTAAGGATTTAAATGGACAGAGAAGCAGCAAAAGTATATCATCACTTGTAAGTGGTGCTGAGGGTTTCAAGCTGTGCTGCTTGTGGCTGCCTCTGGTGAGAACTATTTGTTAACATGACTTGTACTGGTGTCAGACAACCAGAGGGCTGCGCTCAGCTGCCAATTTATCTAATGAAGGAAGAGAATATCATGCACTAGATTTCTGTATTGACTTTTCAAGAACCACTACTGCAACTCTCCAGGTGCCAATCTATAAATACTTTTGAAAACAGGGTTGAAAGTCTCTTTCATATCTGTTCACACCAATATCATCCAAGTAAGTAGAGCAGAACTTCAATAACAAAGCACGCTTTGACTGTAACAATCTCACATTTAACTTTATTATGTATCTTGATATGGTTTTGTGAGGAAAGTTAGAGAGGTTTGCCATGGCTGATAAAAATCTTGTCTCTGAAATGTTTGATTTATACAGATTCTTTCCATAACAACTATATGATTTTAAAAAATTAAACTACCCTTCGTTGCCAAGATGATAGCAATCTTTTTGAGTCCATCCTATAATTTATCTCTAAAATGCCTGTCTTCATAATATGCTGATCATTAGAGTAATGCATATTTGATGAAAATGGGTAATAAATAACATTTCAAAGCCTATTTCTAGGCATTGATTGATGTACACATTGTTTTGTCTGCTGTGTTTAATGGCCATGTCTTACTTTTTCTAGTGTTTTAGCAGCACCCGCTGAGGAGTAAATGAGAACTGACCTGTTTTGAAATCCTCTTCCAGAAATACAATTCTCATCCTGTTACTTTTGTGGCTGGGGAGCAAATTTGGCACACATACTGTCATTCATTTGCAAATGCAGTCACCCACTTGAAAGCCTATTCACTCCAAGGAGGACACAGTCTATCAAAGAAGATCTAGGGTACTTTTTATAGACTCACAAACATCTCTCTTTATGTACATACATAAAAGGAGCTGATAAGAATAGAATTTCTCTCACTGGGAAAAGTCCCCTAAGTAAAAGTACCCACTTCTACAAAATTTATTGATCATAAAGGGGAAGTGCTCTACCCAAAGTGCCACTAAGCGACTTGGTTCTATTGATACATAACCCATCTGTGGCTTCACACTATTGAAAAATTCTCTTGTGTACTATTTGGGAAAAAACAGTTCCGACAAATTCTTAATGAGCACTTTACCCATTCTTATATCACTTGCAGATAGCCACTTGGCTGTTTGCCCAGGGATATTAATCCCCTGGGGAAAGAACAGACTTTGCTTGGGGTCTCAATCTGCCTGTGTGATTGTAGCCTACATGAAGCCCTGGCAGCAACCCCCTACTTGGGCTCTGTTCCCACTGGGTCTGGCCACAGAGCAGTGTGGCCACCGGTAAGATTATATGTCAGCCAAGTGGAAAACATATCAGTCCTACCAACTGTCTGACTCTGTTTTCTTTTTCTTTTTTTCTTTTCTCTCTCTAGCATCAACTATAGGAAAGTTTGTGAGTTCAAGTGTTGTGCAGTTGTTGGGTTTGTTTATTTCTTCCTTTCCTGCTGACTTACCTTTTTTTTTTTTGGAAATTTAGTATTTGTCAAATATTAAAAAGATAGAAGAGGGATAAAAGAATCAAAGCTCGTGGAGATGGATAGCAAGCACTGGATATAAATCAAATCTGAGAAATGGTCACCTATATACAGGATTTAAATAGGTCATCTCATCATTGCTTCCAGTTCTAAAATACCTAACAGCTGCCAAGAATGTCCTACTTTAGTTGATTGCCAAAATGCGATAGGCAGGCATGCTTTTCGTTTTATTTTTTGAAAGATATTCAATTTCTTAACTATTATTTGATCCCTCTATTAGATTAAAAATATCTTTGGTGAATATTGTGTTAGATATTATTTTGGAGGGATTCTTCTATGAAATTGATTCTAAACATGAGTAAATAATGGTCTCTGGCCTCTCCTTGATTATTCGCTATTCTTATATTTTCCTACTTTTGCTCCTTTGGCCTATAAATCTCTAGTGATGGCATTGATTCCAAGGACAACTTTCTTTCAGCCATCCTAACATAATGGTTTAAAACAGTTAAATTTATTCATTTGTTGCTGTTCATTTACTTGCTAACCTTTTCTCAGTCACAGTCAATTTCTATTATTCAACTAATGCTTCAACCAATCAGATTAAAAATGATATGTTTACCGTTAATAGATGCCCAGTGCTAGGTGCTGTGGTGAATTTCAGGGAAATCTAACATTGGTTTGGTTTTTTGTGGGCTCATTACCATATTTGACTCTAAGCTGGCCACGGAGTTGATTCTCTGCAAACCCTGTGTGTCCTACTGGAAATTCACAGCTATTCAGACCTATTCATATTCCTAAAGTGTGTACTATGCAGAAAGTGCCTGAAAAACTAAGGATTTGAGCTCAATGGCTGTTTAAACTTCATGGTTTTAATATTTTCAAAATATGCACATTAGCTTATAATTTACATTTATTGGTCATCAGTGTGTACTTATAGATGATAATAAACATGCAGACTGAGCATTTAATAATGGCTTTTTTTTTTTTTAGCTTAAGAAATGTGAAGTTTAATACATTGTGAATTCAGTTACCCTGGAAGAAAAGATAGCGATTTTGGAAGAATTGGATAACTTTTTTAAAGTTATAAATTAGAAAAGAAAAATTCAAATACTCTGTGCCCTGAATCACTAAGGTTTAATGTTTCAAGTTGGTTGTCTTGGAGACATCATTTTCATTGAAATGAATTTGGCGACATACCTAAGTCAATATCCTAAATAACATTTTTTTGACTGTATAAGATGTCATTATAGTATTCTCCTGCTGTATTATTGTTAAAGTAAAACTACTGCCAAGAAAATAATAATTATGTTGGCTTATTTGTATAACATACATATACAGATATATGTGTATACATATATTTATATATTTAGATATTTACCCATATGTATACCTATATATACATATATATTTACCCATATGTATACCTATATATACATATATATGACATATGTATACCTTTATATAGATATATAACATGTATACCCATATATTCATATAGAACATATATATATATATAATACAATTTTATACAAGAACTCTCATGAGGTGGTGGTCCATTGAGATTTTACCATAGAATTATAGAGTAAAATTCAAACACAAAGGAAATAATTGTGATGCTATCAGTCTCACACACTAATCTGAGTTGGTACTTTTTTCCTATCTTAATAATGCATTTTTGTTGTTAAATTTTAAGCATCATTGTAATTTCCACTGAGACCTTGAGAGAAATATTGCTTTTTATTGTCTTTTGTCTTTAGATCTTGCCACCTGACCTACAATGATTGAATTATTAAATTTGAATATGAAATATGAACATTTAGGTATATTCACTTGTATGAAAATGGTCATGTGGACAGAAAGTATATCTCTCAGGACTATGATACTACATATAATTATTAAACAATCTGGGGTAAGCAATGTAGAGGAAGAACAGAATCCCATCGAACTTGTAATCATCATCTGGAATAGTAACTGTCTTAAGTGGTAAAAAATTACTGGCTTTGCTTTGTAGAGCCATTAGGAGCTTGCTGCACTCTGGGGTGCTGTGAGCCATAAAAGCAGAGTGGAGATAAACATACCCTGAGGTGCCATAAGCTGTAAGCACAGATGTGTTCACCCATATTATGATAACCATTACTTAGAGAAATCCTGATTTTAGTAAAAGCAGACAAAGAAGGAAAAACTGCATTTTCCTTCAGTAAAGACCCAGCAAGTTAATCTCTCATTTTTAAGCATGTGGGACAACTGGACTGAGGATTTTTACATAGATATATCTTTCCCTTTAGAAACTTCTTTCAGTATTGCAAAAGTTCCTCTTATAGTGAAGTATTCAGACCTGACTATACATTAGGTACAATGACTGAATAAATTAACCCAATCTCATCTTTATCATCAGGGATTTAATAAAGTTATCTGGTTGATAAATATGGCCAGACTTCAGTTGTTTTCCACTTGTAGAAATATATTTTTTCTCAATATGGAATTGATGCAGCCTAAGATTTTATTTATTTTATTTTTTATTTTTTAAAATATATTTTATTGATTTGTTTATCAAGAGGAAGGGAGAGGGATAGAGAGAAACATCGATGAGAGAGAAACATCGATCAGCTGCCTCCTGCACACCCCCCACTGGGGATATGCCCACAACCAAGGTACATACCCTTGACCAGAATTGAACTTGGGACCCTTTAGTCTGATAGTGGATAGGCTGATGCTCTATCCACTGAGGCAAACTGGTCAGGGCCAGCCTAAGATTTTAAAAACAAAAACAAAACCAAGAGCTCCAGTTGTCATTTGCCTTTTACTACTGTATGTTATTCAGGTCAATAGTATGACTCTTTCTATTTATCATTATTGTTGATGTAAATAAAGAAACCTGCTGTTACTACAAGTAAAAATGGTGGGCCTCAAAATAAGAAAAATGTGGATACTAGTGGCCCCTAATTCTTATCAGTTCTTGAATGTTCTGGTGTTGGAGTAGGTTTCTACAATAGTATGTATTGTAATTTTTTCTCCTTTTATCTTTTTCTCCTTTTGTGTTCTATTTTATGTGGAGTGTGATACTTGTACATGGCAGTGACTTTAGCATACTTGTATAGATGTCAGTGGCCTTGGATTTTTGTTGACGGAAATAGATGTGACTCAATTCAACTTAAAAAGATGTGTAGAGCATCTGGGAGGACTAAAGAAGAGGAGACCAATGCAATAAATACAGTATGAGGGTGGGGAGAAAGTATTTCCAAATATCTGGAAAATCCATATTTTTCTCCATAAATTTAGATAAAGGAATGTTATCTGAGACTAATCTAGCAATGCTCAATGGTCAAAAAGTCTAGAACAGAATGTTAAAACCTTGGACTCATAAACCCCCCTGAAACTACATTAAATATCATTGTTGCTTTTGTCTGTTGTTTATTCATTATTCTAGAACTTAGTTCTTTGGATTTGTGATATTCTCAAGAGTATATGTCTCTAAAATGTTTAAGAACCTGAAGAACTCTAGGACCTAAGGTTTGTGTTGTTTTTTAAAACACTGTAGAAATTAAAGATAAGCATTCAAAGTAGGTCAGAGGACAAAGTTGACTAACAATAAGAAAAAGCTGAAAAATTGAAAAACCAACAACTCTTTTTATATTCACAACAGAAAAGAGATCATAGGACAACAGCTGCACTGAAGATTGGAGAGACAGGAAGGCTAATACAGAGAATCACAGCTTCCTGGAGCAGAAACTCTTTAGTAGAAACCTCCCTGGGAACCAGGGCTGGGGGAGGAGAAGCTGAGCTACGATTGTTGAGCTGCTGAAGATTCAGTGTGGGCAAGTCTGAGAGCTGTAACTCCAGAGGAAACAAGTCTTAGGAGGCCCCGCACTTTTATGATTATTTCTCCTTGATTTCCATCAAGTTTTCACAGGAAACACTGGAGAAAAATCTCCTTGTGCTTCTGAAAGGGGGAAGGGAAGAGAAACCACTTTGAAATATGCATGGAAATATGTGAGGCAAAAACTGAGATAACTGCATAAGAAATAAATGGACCCACTATTATAGTTGGAAACATCAACACTTCTCTTCAGAAATGGGCAAATCCCGTCTACAGAAAATGAGTAAAGACAGAGTTAAACGCAACAACCTCAACAGCACCATCAATCAACTGGACATAATAGACTACTTTATTCAATGGTAGCAAAACATGCATTCTTCTCATACTTACATGGAACATTAACCAAGATAGACCACATTCTGAGCCATAAGATAAAACCTTAACAAATTTAAAAGAATGGAAAACATACAATGTCTGCTCTCAGGTCACACTGGAATTAAACTAGAAAGAAGTTCATAACAGAACGATAAATGAAAAATTCCCAAATACATGGAGATTAAACTGTACACTTCTAAAGTAGCACTGAAATAGTACATACCTCTGAGTTCTTGGGTAAGTTACATAATCCACCTGTACCATGGCTTTCTCTGCCACAAAATGGATAGAAGTGTACTTAACACATGGAGTTGTAACAAAAATATTTTCTGAGAATGAGGTACCTTCACATATGTCATTATTTGAATCTGTAACTTTTGGGAAATCCTTAATCTTATTTGGATCCAAACCAAAACTGAGAATGTGAGCCATATGCTTGTGACTTTCAGAACTTCAGGCACATGATCTCAGGCTTACATTTAAAAAAAAATATACACATTTTTGTTGATTTCAGAGAGGAAGGGAGAGGGAGAGAGAGAGAGAGAGAAACATTAGTGAAGAGAGAGAATCATTGATCAGCTGCCTCCTGCATGCCCCACACTGGGGATCCTGGACATGTGCCCTGTCTGGGAATGGGACCATGACCTCCTGGTTCTTAGGTCAATGCCACTGAGCCATGCCAGCTGGGCACAAGCTTACATTTTGAGGGGATAGGTAAGCATCTGGAATGTCAGAACTGTTGGTGGCCTTAAGATTATCCCATATAGCCTTTATTTTTTTATTTTTTTTCTGTTTTTGTTTTGTTAATCCTCACCTGATGCTATTTTTACCAGTGCTTTTTAGAGAGAGTAGAAGGGAGAGAGGGTGAGGGAGAGAGAGAGAAAAAAAAAACCATTGATGTGAGAGAGACACATCAATTGGTTGCCTCCCTGCACATGCCTTGGTTGGGCACCAGAGATGAACCTGCACCCCAGGTACATGCCCTTGATCAGGAACTGAACCCACAGCTCTTTGGTGCATGGGCTGATGCTCTAACCGCTGAGCACACCTGCCAGGACACCTTCATTTTTATAGCAAATCGCACAACTTAACTTTCAGCTGATGGCACAGCTAAGACATCAGTTTAACTTCTCTCACTCAGGTTTTGTGTAGATATAAAGCCAAAGGCAGCAGAGCATCACTGCTAAGAGCTGAGACAGTGCCAGATGAAGGAGGATATGCCTTAGAAATCTGGAAGAGAAAATGGTTTTTGCTCCACACTTGGGAGTCCTTTTCCACTCTGTGCATGGGACATTGGCCTCTTAGCCAAGGTAACCTCAGGAAATGTTAAATAATAGATTTTATCATTGATTGCCCTAAAACTTCTGTGCTCCATTAAATATTCCCTTTCTGTTGGCCCTCATGCTTATTTTGTCAGATGCTCAGATACCCAGGGGCTGCGTTTTTCTTCCTGACTTTACGTATTCTTTCCTCTCCCTCTTTCTATCCTTAAAACTACTAGTAGGGTAGGGGATTACATGAATGAAATAATCTAATATTCCAGTCAACAACATAACTATGTCCAGACATCCAGACTTTGTACCAGTTGCTGGTGAAACAAGTGTGAAAATGACATGTGCAAAACTTCCTCTAGCAGTGACTCAGACTAATGCAACACTTACCATAGGCTATGAAATACTGTGGTGGGGACACCACTAATAAAGTTGAGCATTTTTCATATTATATTAACTGGGTGAGTAAAATGCCTTTTGTGAAATACCTGACTGAGGTTTCTTTCTTTTTTTGTTTTGTTTTGTTTTGTTTTGATTTTGCACATTTTTAAATTGTGTTTTTGTCTTCATTTTACTAATTTGTGGAATTTCTTTATATATTGTGGGTACTAGTTGTTTGTCACTGTAGTGAGTTAAATGGTGGCCTCCAAAAGGTATGCCTACATAGAACTTGTAAATATGACCTTAATTGGAAAAAGGGCTTTTGTAGATATACTTAAGGATCTCAGCGATGAGTTTGTATTTGATTAGGGTGGGCCCTAAATTCAATGGCAAGTGTTCCTATGAGATAAGAGAATGGGAGAAGATATAGGAGAGAAGGCTTTTAAATATGGACACAGAGTGATGTAGCCCAGGCCCAGGCACTCCTAGAGCCCTACAGAAGCTGGAAGAGTTCAGGAAGGGTTCTTCTCTGGGGCCTTTGGAGGTAATATGGTCCTACAACACTTCATTTCTGGCTTCCAGACTTTGAGGGGATAAATTTCTGTCGGTTGAAATCACAGTAATTGTTACTGTAGACTAGGACATTAATACAGGTACATATGTGTTTCAAGTCATATAATCTGTGAATAATGACAATAATTCTTTGCTCTTTCTTTTATTTCTTCATATACTCTTTAGAAACTCTAGCAAAGGTTTCATTCACTGCTATGTGCCTAATGTCTAGAACAGTGGCGTATTCCTGTCTTATATAAATAGAAAGGGCAAACCTACAGTAAATACTGCATTTGATATTACATTTCACTATAAATTTCATTGTAAGGATATTCCAGAAGGAAATGCAATCTGTGTCCTGCATACAAGTGTGAGAGATTCATGTCTTCTAACTGTCTCCCAACATGTCTAGCTATTTACTCAACCAAATGTAATTATTATCATCCCATAGAGTAAATGCTCTCAGCCAATGAGCTCACTATTGTAGCATCATGATCTAAGTGGCTAGACCTGTTGCAGTGAGACAGTGAAAACGTTTTGAAGACTGCAAATTTTAAAAGAGCAGTTCCAAAGGTGAGGAAGAGAAGTATGGAAGTTCTTTGACATTGTTCATGGTACATAGGTATGGCTATGGTTTTGGAGGACTGGCTATAATTTATGAACAGCACCGTTCCCAAGAGCAGCTGCTCCTAATTCCAGGAGCATGATCCCTTTGCTAACTACAGCATGTACAAATTCCTAAGTAATGATTATATATTGGGTTGTTTTCTAGGTCATCACTGTATATTAAGAAAGCTAGTTCATTCTAACTCCTTTATAAGGATTTACTTTAGGAATTTCTTTAATAAACTAACCAATATTTATCTAATGACTAGAGGGCTGGTGCACGAAATTCATGCACAGGGCAGGGGTGGGGAATCCTTCAGCCAGGCCTGCACCCTCTCGAAATCCAGGACCCCTAGGGGGATGTCCAACTGCCAGATTAGGCCCGATCCCGCAGGAAACTGGCAGTTGGACATCCCTCTCGCAATCTGGGACTGCTGGCTCCTAACTGCTCGCCTGCCTGCCTCATCACCCCTAACCACTCTGCATGCCTGCCTCATCACCCCTAAACACTTTGCTGCCTGCCTCATCACCCTAACCACTCTGCCTGCCTGCCTCATTGCCCCCAACTGCCTCTGCTTCTGCCACTGCCGCAGTGGCTTCGTCTGGATGGACGTCCGGAATGACGTCTGGAAGGTTGTTCAGCTATCCAGTCTAATTAGCATATTATGCTCTTATTATTATAGATTCTTGAGCTTAAGGTATTATTCTTGATGCTTTGAGGATATGAAGACATTTGAGGCATGTTTTCTCTCCATAGACATCATAAATTCTCCCTTATTTTTTAATCCATCACTTATACATTGAGTCACAAATATTTATTGAGCTCTCTCTTTGTGCCAGACATTCTTCTATGCACTGAGAAGGTAGCCATGACTGTGTTTCCTCTTCCCGTGGAAAGGGTCTCCAGAAAAGACTTTTTCTTGTGACGCTTACAGTTAAATGGGAGCAGGTAGAAGATGAATAAATAAGTGTAATGACAAGCCACAGTATGCCTTTAATTGCTTGCTAGTTTTTTTCATTTGTATACTGTCGATACTGAAAAAAGCATCTTCTAGGGGGGATGCTTCATGAGGATGTGGTGCACGAGTTGGATATTTACAATGAGAAAATGAAAGGAACATGGTAACTCTTGGGAGTGCTATTCATCAACATGAGCTAACTCTAACTCAGCAGTTCGTTGTTGAGGACCTGCAACTCAAGAGCTTTGTGATTGGCCACAGAAGTTTTCTATCTTATATCACAGAGGTTCCTAAGGTCATCATACTGAAATTATAAGGTTAAAAAAATAAGGGATAAGAAATTAAAAACATTAAAATGAAAATACAGAGTCACTAAAGAATAGAAGGAGGTCTAAGAGGTGACCCTTCTGCTGGAGGGCATCATTTTACGATTTTCTTTAAATGCCTTGTTAACACATCAGATTGTCTCAGATGGATGGCTGAGTCAAAAGACTGTCATCTAAACAACAGTTTTTACCCACCTTGTGGTTTTAAAACTATATATAAAAAGTTTGGGTGTGCTGTAGCCCTGATCCTCCTTGGGTAGTCGAAATATAGCCAGGCTTGATCAAATTGAGGATTTATATTCTTAAGCCACTGTTAAATGATTTATTTTAATGGAAGTTTTAGGATCAGTTGGAGACACAGTTTGTATTTCTGGCACAGACATTATCTCAAGAAGATTCTTAATGGCAGGTGTCAGATATGTTGGTGTTTCATATTAGTGGGACAGGATTGAGTTGGCATTAGACACAGTTCCTCAGATCACAGCTAAGGTATGTGATTATGTTATTGAAGACCATTTTCAGTGTCTTGGATATCTCAAATGAAAACAATGGTGATATTCATGTAGCTCCCCCAAAACACTTCCAAAAGTTGTTGGCATTGTAAGTGTGCTGCAACTTTAATCAGAGACAAAGTGAGCAAATTTCACGAGGTAGTCATGGTGAAAATATCAGATTTTATGGCCTGTCACAGATTAATAAGCAAATAATATTAAGGCCATGCAAACTCTTTTTCAATAACTTGAGCGATTATCAGAGATTACACAGGGCATATTTAGCAAAAGAACAAAAACTAATAAATAGGAACATCAATCTGTTAGCTGTGCCTCATTAATCCTGTACACACCAGTGAAATTAGAGTAAAGCAAGAAATACTTATCGTATAATAACCAGGGTAAGGAAGCTTTTAAATACTATTTTTCATTAATAATTTAAGAGAATAAATGAAATTGCTATTTCTGTAAAGTGAATTGGTATTGCCTGTCAGGTAGGAAAGAATTATTCAAAGAGAGGTCTGGCCTTTGTACTAGGTAAAGTGTGGGATTTCCAAGGAAGGCAAATAGGATGCAGTTGGAGCCCACGGGGTGAACTAAGTGGCTACCTGGCTTTGGACCTGAGCAGGGGAATAAGTGTGGCTCCTAGTTGAGGGTCAGGGAGAGGATGGGCTGGGATGCTCTGAGCACAGAGAGAATGAACTGGGAAGTGCTGAGCATACTGGGCTGCCTAGAGATGGTGGAATCAAGACCAAGACACTGCTGCTGCCACAAACACTATTCCCAGAGGAACCCAATCTGTTGGGATGTTGAGAGGTTGTGTTTTTGTTTTTTAATATATTTTTATTGATTTCAGAGAGGAAGGGAAAGGGAGAGAGAAAGAGATAGAAACATCAATGATGAAAGGGAATCAGTGATCTGCTGTCTCCTGAAAGGCCCCTACTGGGGATCGAACCCACAACTAGGGCATATGTCCTGATGGAATTGAACAGTGATTTCCTAATTCCTAGGTCGGCGCTCAATCACTGAGCCATACCAGCTGGGTGAACTTGGGCTGTTTTAGGAAACCTGTGATGAAAAATAGTTGGATCCCAGGGGCCTCTCATCATAGGCTTCTCAGTAAGGGGGTCTAGCTGGCTTATGCTACACATCACCTATCAACCAACCTCAATCCTCTTTAATGCTTCCCCCCTTAGTCACAGTGCTAAGGTGCCTTCTCCTAGGAACAATGCCAGGTGCAGGGAAACAGGTTCTGGCCAAGGACCATGTAGGGGCCCAAAGCCAGAACTGCACTTGCAGTTCTAGAAAACAGGATATAAACTGGGAATTGCTGGTAGCCATATAGGTATCTCTGCTACAATGTTAAGGTATATACATGTCTAATCACTTTGTTGTACACCTGAAACTAATATAAATTGTCAATTACAATAGAAAAATACATTTAAACAAAGAATCAACCATGATATTTTTTTCCAACACTATTGATACCTCATGTCTTCTGATATTTTGCCATAATAAATACATTTATCTATCTTCCCTGATTAAAAATTTATTCTGTAGGGAATGTGGAATGGTTGAAATATTTTCAATACAGTGATGACATGATCAGAACTGTGCTTTAAGAAGATTAATTTTGCAGTACTTTGTAGAATGAAAGATAGAGACAGAAGACAGGGATAACTTTGTCATGTCCGATAATATATCTTTTAAATTCCCTTTTTAAAAAATGTCACATAGCAACCATGAGAACTTTAACTGCACTTTGAGGGTGTCATTCTGCTGTCAGTAGTGACATTCAGCTCCCATTTCTCTACTAAAGAACGATGGAACGCAGCTTCAGTTGACAATGGGAAGAATCACTAAATAGAGTCAACATGAAGTTCATTTAATTAAAAAGGTAAAGGCTTTTGTTATATAAATAATCATAATATCTGCCGGGAGCCGGTCCATGCTTGCTGTTTCAAGGGACCTGGCATATATGGCATACTGTTCTTAATATGTTTGCTCACCTCCTTGGCACTATGTGTTTTAACCAAGGTCTCTGAGAAAGGTTGCTTCCCCAGGTAGGGATTTTCCCCTGAAGTTAGGGAGGGAATGAAACCTCTTAACTAAGTGCCAAGCGGGTAATTAATCACTTTAACTACGAACAATCATGCTTAAGCTACATAATCTTTACTCCCTGGAATGGAGATAAGAAAAGCCCTAACCTTTGGAATAGAGATTGATAGGATTGGTATAAATACAGATGTAAGAACACAGAACTTAGAAGACAGAACCCACACAGAACCTAGAGACAGAAGAACTTCGCTGGAGAGAACATGGCAAAAGATCCTGGACAGAAACTGGACACAGAACCTAGAGACAGAACCTAGCGAGAGAACGTGGCTAAAGAACCTAGAGACAGATCCTGGCTACAGAACCTGGATAGAACATGGAAAGAGAACCTGACTAGAACCTGGTGACTGAACCTGGCAAAAGAACCTAGACAGAACCTGGCTACAGAACCTGGCTGGAGAACCTAGTGAGGAAACCGAACCAGAACTTCGCTGGAGATCCTGGCTAGAGATCCTGGCTAGGCTGCTGATCAACTGAACGCTGTCTCCGTGTCATTCCTTCTTCGCCGACTCAGTCCACACCTTTGGGGACCCCTGGACCTGCTGGGGTTGGACCCCAGCAAATATCTTCTGGTTATATTGTGGTTATCAATAGTAATAATAGAAATGGAGGGAAGAAGGGAAGGAGGAAGAAAGAGGAGAGGCAAAGAGGTGTGGGAGGGAGATAAGTGGAGAATAGAGAAGACAGAAGAAGAGAGGAAGGATTATATCAAATGAATCTAATGATAAGGTCCTTAAAGTTTACTTACATAAAATTTTTCCTTTATATTTACTGCTTATCAGTCAGCTTTCTGGGGACAAGGCAGGATTATACTGCCTGGCCTACTTGTGTTGTGTGCGTCTGTGTCACTAGTTCCAGGACAATGAGTTCTGAGTGGAAGCATGTGTATCACATCTGGGCCGGGGCATTTGCTTGTTGATGTTGATCCTCCAGTGCTCAGACTGTTTCTGTTCTGATGGCAGGTTGCTTTTTACCAAGGTGCATTTGCCTCAACCACATATGAGAACATTGGCGTAATTGCACCCTTCACAATATTGACTAATTGGATATTTTTCTAGTTTGGTAATTTCCAGTCTTCATGATGAGTAGAGGACCTCTGCTCACCTGTGATGTTAGCTTGAGCAATGGCCAAGAATTAAACTGCACTTTTACACATGCCATATTTAACTTAGTTTTCATTTTAATTTAATATTTTCCTTATACCCTTGTCTCCAATATGACCTTGAAGATATTGTGGGTCCAGCTCCAGATCACTGCAATAAAGCAAATCTTAATCTTTTTGCTGGTGGAGGGTCTTGCCTACAATTTGTGAAAAACAAACAAACAAACAAAATCTGTGAAGCACCATGAAGCGAATCACAATATGCCTGTATAGCCTTTGCCATTATCAACATTCTCCAACGGAGTGGGACATTTGCCAGTCGGTGCATCATTATTACTCAAAGCCCCTAGTTTACATTAAGGTTCACTCTTGGTATTTTACTCTTGGTGGGTTTGGACAAATGTATATGACATGTATTCAACTTCGTAGTATCCTACAGAGTATTTTCACTGCCATGAAAACCCTTTGTGCTCCACCTATTCATCTCTCCCTCTGGTAACCACTGATCTTTTCACTGTCTCCATAGTTTGCCTTTTCCAGAATGTGACATAGTTATAATTATGAAGTAGATAGATATTTTGGATTGGATGCTTTCACTTAGTCATATGCATTTGAAGTCCCTCTCTGTCTTCATGGATCGATAACTCATTTCTGTTTAGTGCTAAGTAATGTTTCATTGTCTGGGTACACCACAGCTTAGTTATGCACTTACCCACTGAAGGACATCTAGGCGTTTTGATGCCCTGGCATTTGAATAAAGCTGCTATAAATATCCATGTGCAGATTTTTGTGTGGACATAAGTCTTCAACTTTTTTGAGTAAATATCAAGTAACCCAATTGTTGGCTGGATTGTATGGTGAAAGTATGTTTCATTTTGTAAGAAACTGCCAAACTGTCTTCAAAATGGCTCTACCATTTTGCATTCCCACCAGCAGAAAATGAGAATTTCTGTTGCTCCACAACATTGCCAGCATTTACTATTGCTGATTTTTTTTTACATTTTGGTTATTCTAATGAGTGTGTGATGGTATCTAACCATTTTTTTGTTTGTTTTTAATTTGTATTTCCTTCAGGATACATGATTTGGAGCTTCTTTTTATATGCTTATTTGACATTTGTATATCTTCTTTATATCTGATAGGGTCTCTGGCCCAGTTTTTAATCAGGTGGTTTATTTTCTTATTTTTGAATGTAAAGTTTCTTTCTATACTTTGGAAAAGAGGCCCTTATTAAATATGGGTCTTTGCAAATATTATATTCTAGTCTGTAGTTTGTCTTTTCATTCCCTTGATATTGTTTATTGCACATCAGAAGCTTTTAACTTAATTCCAGCTTATCAGTTCTTTTTGTCATGAATCATATATTTGGTGTCGTATCTAAAAAGTCATCATCATTCCCAAGATCAGTAGTTTTTCTCCTGTGTTATCTTCAAAAAAGTTTATAGTTTTGTGTTTTACATTTAAGTTTACTATCCATTTTTAGTTAATTTTGTGAAGAGTGTCAGGTCTGTCTAGATTTCTTTTTTTTTTTTTTTTTACATGTGGATGCCCAGTTATTCCTACTCCATTTATTGAAAAGACTGTCTTTTCCATATTGTATTGCCTTTGTATCTTTGTCAAAGATCAACTGACTATATTTATGTATTTCTATTTCTACGTTCTCTATTCTGTTCCATTCTATTTGTTCTTTCACTAGTACCATACTTTGTTGATTACCGTAGCTTCCTAGTAAGTCTTGAATTCAGGTAGCATCAGTTTTCCAGTTTTGTTCTTTTTCAATTCTGTTTAACTATCTTTTGTCTCTCCCTATAAACTTTAGGATCATTTTCGTTTCTTTTTGCTGTATTATATAAGCATTTATTTTACTTTTGGAAACTGCTGGGGTCCAACCCCAGCAGGTCCAGGGGTCCCCAAAGGTGTGGACAGAGTCGGTGAAGAAGGAGGGACACGGAGACAGCGTTCCGTTGATCAGCAGCCTAGCCAGGATCTCTAGCCAGGTTCTGGTCTGGATCTCCAGAGAGGTTCTGCTCTGGATCTCCAGTGAAGTTCTGGTTAGGATCTCCAGCCAGGTTCTGTAGCCATGTTCCCTTGCTAGATTCTCCAGCCAGGTTCTCCAGCCAGGTTCAGTCACCAGGTTCTAGTCAGGTTCTCTTGCCAATTTCTGTAGTCAGGTTCAGTGCAGGATCTTTTGCCATGTTCTCTCCAGCGAAGTTCTTCTGTCTGTGTAGGTTCCTTCTTCTGAGTTCTGTCTTCTTCATTCTGTGTTCTAAGCTCTGTATTCTAAGTTCTGCCTCTTGCTGCCTTGTTACATCTGTATTTATACCAGTTGATTCAATCCTATCAATCTCTATTACAAAGGTTAGGGCGTTTCTTATCTCCATTCCAGGGGGTAAAGATTATATAGCTTAAGCATGATTGTTTGTAGTTAAAGTGATTAACTACCCACCTGGCACTTAGTTAAGGAGTTTTATCCCCTCCCTGACTTCAGGGAAAAAATCCCTACCTGGGGAAACAACCTTTCTCAGAGAGGAGACCTTGGTTAAAACACATAGTGCCAAGAAGGTGAGCAAACATATTTAAGAACAGTATGCCATATATGCCAGGTCCCTTGAAACAGCAAGCATGGACTGGCTCCCGACAAATTCCCCCTTTTTTATTTTTTAAAAAGCAGGCATTAAAAAGAAAAACCTGAAATGCTCTCTTGTATCCATTTTAAGAGTAGGATTGGCGCTTTCCTCTATTACCTGAGTCCTGATCTATTACCCCAGGGAGAGCTTGCCAATCCTGCACTTTCCCGGGGTAGAAAGGCTGCAGTGGGGTTAAGGATAAGGCTCCTTGGGCCTACCTTCTCCCATGCCATTACATTTACCTTTCCTTCCTCAGAAAAGCATGGACATATTTCTTGTATAAAACGTTCTGTCTGACTGGGAGTAACCTTAATTCCTCTGCTAGCAAGCATATGTGTTAAAAGATCAATACAGAGTCTTTTTTCTTTAGACTCAGTATGGCACATCTTCTTAATCTAAAGATCAATACAGAGTCTTCTTTCTTTGGACTCAGTATGGCACATCTTCTCAATCTAAGGATCAATACAGAGTCTTCTTTCTTTGGACTCAGTATGGCACATCTTCTCAATCTAAGTTCTGTACTATCCACCTTCTTACCCTACTTATCCTCTATAGGGGGGTCTGTAGCACCCTGGTGGAGTCCTATCCGTCCCGAGTGTGGGGGTTCTCAATGGGGGGGGGCTTACCTAGGGGAATCCTGTTCCAGGGGTTCCCAAAGGTGTGGACGGAGTCGGCGAAGACTATCCACCCTCTTCCTACGGTGGAGTCCGATCCGTCCCGATTGTGGGGCAAAGACTATCCACCCTCTTCCTACGGTGGAGTCCTATCCGTCCCGAGTGCGGGGCGCTTACCTAGGGGTCCCTGTTCGGGCGCCAGATGCCGGAGTCCAACCCCAGCAGGTCCAGGGGTCCCCAAAGGTGTGGATGGAGTTGGCGAAGAAGGTACGACACGGAGACAGCGTTCCGTTGATCAGCAGCCTAGCCAGGATCTCTAGCCAGGTTCTGGTCTGGATCTCCAGAGAGGTTCTGCTCTGGATCTCCAGTGAAGTTCTGGTTAGGATCTCCAGCCAGGTTCTGTAGCCATGTTCCCTTGCTAGATTCTCCAGCCAGGTTCTCCAGCCAGGTTCAGTCACCAGGTTCTAGTCAGGTTCTCTTGCCAATTTCTGTAGTCAGGTTCAGTGCAGGATCTTTTGCCATGTTCTCTCCAGCGAAGTTCTTCTGTCTGTGTAGGTTCCTTCTTCTGAGTTCTGTCTTCTTCATTCTGTGTTCTAAGCTCTGTATTCTAAGTTCTGCCTCTTGCTGCCTTGTTACATCTGTATTTATACCAGTTGATTCAATCCTATCAATCTCTATTACAAAGGTTAGGGCGTTTCTTATCTCCATTCCAGGGGGTAAAGATTATATAGCTTAAGCATGATTGTTTGTAGTTAAAGTGATTAACTACCCACCTGGCACTTAGTTAAGGAGTTTTATCCCCTCCCTGACTTCAGGGAAAAAATCCCTACCTGGGGAAACAACCTTTCTCAGAGAGGAGACCTTGGTTAAAACACATAGTGCCAAGAAGGTGAGCAAACATATTTAAGAACAGTATGCCATATATGCCAGGTCCCTTGAAACAGCAAGCATGGACTGGCTCCCAGCAGGCAACCATTGCTATTTCAAAATGAACTATACCATAATTAACGACACTCTGGAAGATAGTTTTTTAAATTATTATTTTTAATTATTTTTTATTTTATTCTTTATTGATTAAGGTATTACATATGTGTCCTTTTCCCTCCATTGCCCCCCGCCCCCACTCCTCCACTCATGCCCTCGCCCCCCTAGTGTCTGTGTCCATTGGTTAGGCTTATATGCATGGATAAAAGTCCTTTGATTGATCTCTCTCCCTTCCTCCCACCCTCCCCTACCTTCCCTCTGAGGTTTGATGGTCTGATCGATGCTTCTCTGTCTCTGGATCTGTTTTAGCTCATCAGTTTATGTTGTTCATTATATTCCACAAATTAATGATAGTTTTAAGTTCTTTTCAATATTTGTGATACACACTTTTAACTTCCCTTGTTCTTGCTTACATCTGTTTAACTTCCTGCATGAACAGATTTGGAGTAGAACCAAGGAAGTTATTTATTTCCCCAAAATATTTCTAGGTGTCCTCAGGTGTGACTTACATATGCTTATGAATACACTGATTTCTGCTGGGAATACCTGGCCTATTATGCTCATTCATTGCCAAATCTCTATGAAAACTTGGTGCAGTTGATAAAATGAAGAGCTAAACCCTCCACTGACCCTAAGTCAGGAGCAGCATGAGAAAAAGTGAGAAAATAAATTCTATCTGTCCTTTGTCTTACTCTTTATTCAAAGCATCATAAAACTATACTGTAATTTCTGACAAAGTTGTTTTATGTCCACTGCCTTGAAATGAATTCTAATTTATTTTGTATATAGGGAGTTCAGATGTGTAATTATGGGAATTATTTTCAAGGAATTTCTTACCCCTGATGTATAATAATTTTGCAGCCTATGCCATTAATTTAATGGGCCTCTTAAGATCTGTTTGAACATCAGCAGTAAAAGGAGCATTCAGATTGTCCCAGGAATCTCCTCAACCCACATTCAAATAAGCATCTTACCCGTTCTACCTCACCAGTTCCACAAGCAAGCATGACTGCTCAGCACTGATAACTTTTCCCAAATAGTTAATGCCGAAACGAACATCTCTGAGCATGAAAATTTATTTGCAATCATGAATATATGGATGGGTTTCTTCTAAGACTGATTGCTTTTTACAAAGTACCATTTGCATCAACAGCATATAAGAACATTGACCTAATTGCACCCTCTACAATATTGATAAAGATAATAATTTTCTAATTGAATAATTTGATAAGAAAAAATATAACATCTTGCTGCATTAAAATTTTAAATTTATTTTTCTTTTGCACTTGGAGAGCGTGAATCAAAATTAGAAAAACTAATAAGAATTTGTAATTTTTCAAATAACTTTTATTCAAATAATACATTATACTTGGTAACAAATAAAACAGAAGAACATGATGGATATGAACTATTTCGCAGAGGGAGACTTTTTAAAATTGCTTCCATTTTAGATTTCCTTTAGGTAATTTCCATAGCACACATGTTTTATATCAACTTTATCTAACAATTTCCAAATATCCTATATAATAAAAAGCTAATATGCAAATTGACCAAACAGCAGAACAACTGATTGCTATAATGTGCACTGACCACCAGGGGGCAGACGCTCAATGCAGGAGCGTCTGCCCCCTGGTGGTCAGTGTGCTCCCATAGGGGGAGTGCCACTCAGTAGGAAGCTGGGCTCATGGTTGGCGAGTGCAGTGGCAGTGGTAGGAGACTCTCCTGCCTCTGCAGCAGTGCCAAGGACTGTGAGAGGGGGCAGGCTGAGCTGAGGGCCCCTCTCCCCCAGTGCATAAATGTCATGCACCGGGCCTCTAGTCCTATCTAATAAAGAGGGAACATGCTAATTGACCCTCATGCTGTCGCAAAGATGGCGACACCCACACCCAATAGGAAGGAATATGCTAATTGACTGCCCTACCCTCAAAGATGGCAGCGCCCACAGCCACAAGATGGCTGGCAGGGGAGGACAGTTGTGGGTGATCAGGCCAGCAAGGGAGGGCAGTTGGGGTTGATTGGGTTGTCAGGGGAGCAGTTAGGTGTCCATCAGGCTGGCAGGGGAGTGGCTAGGGAGTAATCAGGCTGGCAGGCAGAAGCAGTTAGGGGCAGTCAAGCAGGTAGGCAGGCGAACAATTGGGAGCCAGCAGTCCTGGATTGTGAAAGGGATGTCTGACTGCTAGTTTAGGCAGTTGGACATCCCCCGAGGGGTCCCAGATTGGAGAGGGTGCAGGCTGGGCTGAGGGACAAACCCCCCCAGTACACGAATTTCATGCATTGGGCCTCTAGTATAAAATAAAGTTTTAGCTCACCTACACTGGTCCATTATCCTCTCTCCTTTTTCCAATGTTTGATATTTATATTTTGCTATTATTTTCCAGTTCAATTTTGTAAATATATTTAATCAGCTTAAATCAGATACAGTATACCAGTTACCCATTGCTGCAGAAAAACCATTCAGAAACATAGTAGCATAAAATAAGAATTTTATTAATCTTACAGACTCCATTGTTAGAAATTCAGCCATCGCCCTGTAGGGACAACTTGTTTCTGCCCCGCAAATGTCTGGGGTCTCAGTTTAACAGACTCAAAGACTGACACATTTCAGTTGAGTGATCTCATATGCAGTTTCTTTGGTGATTTCAATAATTAGGTGACTGGAAGTGGAGTCATTTCAAAGATGTTACTGCACAGACATCTGGAGGTTAATGCTAGATGATGCTGTGATCTCAGCTGAGACTGTCAGTCAGAGCATCTAGACTTAGTCTCTCCATGTGGCTTGGGCTTCCTCACAGCATGGCAGCTTCAGAATACTTGGACTCTTTATGTGGCGGCTCAAGTCTCCAAAGGTAAATATCCAAAGAGAATAAGAAGAAAGTTGTGTGCTCTTTTATATCCTAGCCTCAGAGATGACTCAGTGCCATATCTTCCTCGTTCTCTTGGTTTAGTAGGAGTCGCAATGTTTGACCCAGGATCAAGGCTAGGATAGGGGACATAGATCTCACCTAATGATGGGAGGAATGTCAAATAGTGTGTAAGTATGATTTCAAACCTTATAAATATTGTATAAGTTCAGCCTAAGTAGTATGTTGGGATTTCATTTCCTTCTCTACATGTTGAATATAAGAATGATTAGGCCATAAATCCTCAATAATAGTTTTCTTTCTTTCATATCAAATACTTAAAACAATGTAACATTTTTTATTTTGCTTTGTATTTTGTATTTGAACCATGAATGTCTTGCATATCTCCTTTTTTGTTCTCAAGTTTCTAATTGCACTTTCTGTCTTCCACAATTTGCTTTTTCTGCTTAATTTTTTTCTGAGTTCTCAATAATAGCTTTTAGTTACTAAGTCCCTTACCCCCCTAGAAGCCTTTCTCCCAGAGGTGCTTTATTGTTTGTTTATTTGTTTGTTTGTTTGTTTGTTTTGTGCCAGTCCAGAAGGTTCTTTCTAGACCATGGCATAGCTGTCATGCTGAGATTTTCATTCACTGCACTCCTGCATTGGAGCCATCTAGACATCCATTTTCTGGCTTATTCATTTTTACTTGGAGTTTATCTTCTAAGAAGGGGCATCTATGAGGTAAATTTTCTGAGTTTTTGTGCATGGAAACGCCTGCTTTCCTTATTAAATTTAATAGTTGTTTGGATATACAATGTTATAGATTACAAGCAAGTTTTAGTTCATAACTTTTTTTTTAATTTTATTCTCTTTTGAGCTTTTTTTTTAAAAAAATGTTTTATTGATTTTTTACAGAGGGGAAGGGATAGGGATAGAAAGTTAGAAACATCGATGAGAGAGAAACATCAATCAGCTGCCTCCTGCACACCCCCTACTGGGGATGTTCCCGCAACCAAGGTACATGCCCTTGGCCTTAATCAAACCTGGGACCTTTCAGTCCACAGGCTGACTCCCTATCCACTGAGCCAAACCGATTAGGGCGAGTTCATAATTTTTAAAGGACTTTTTATGTTTTTTTCCAGAATCTGATGCTGGTGATGAGAATTCTGATGCTAGTTGTATTAACATTCTTTGTAGATGTCCTGTGATTTTTTTCCTCAATTTTCTTGAATATGTTTTCCTATTTGGAATATTTTCTTAGAATTTACCTTTATGATTGGTTTATTCAATTTCAAAAACAAGTTTCTACATGTAGGTCTGTTTTAATCTATTGTGCATATCGTGTAATAGGGCTTTTCAATATGAAAACTGCTATCTTTTAGTTCTGAATAATTCTTTGCAATGGTTTTGATAATTTTCTTTTACTCATTTCCTTTTTTCCATTTTACAGGATACTGAATAATTTGAACTAGAGCCTCAATATGCCTTAGCTTTTCTCATATTTTTCATTTCTCTCTTCCTATTTGACTTTTAAAAGTCTTTTAATAATACTTTCTTCTTCACTTATCCTTTTTCATAATATCCTGTTCATATTTTATAGTTATAACTTTTCAAATATTTTTGAGAAAATTATAATGTTTTGTTTTTAAAAAAACAACTCCATTCTTGATTTCTCTACGTTTTGCTTCTAGTTATGCTTCTCTCTTCTTTTTCCCGCCTCACTTTGCCATTTGATCTTTCTCTTATCACTACTTAACATAGCATGTAATTTGCTTTCTTTTTGTCTCTCTTTTATTTTCTGTCTTTCCTTGTTAGAATGTACATTCCATGAGACCAATGTCTGATTCATTAACGGTCACATTTGAGGAGTAAATGAGTGGTTGATCTTACATCTACTCCTGGATCTATCACAACCTGTGTGACTTTTATAATGTGTAAACTCTTTCTGACCTTGAGCATATTTTAAAATCAGTATAATATATGTGAACTGAGGCTATTAAGATGTTCTAACTTTAAAATAGTATCTATTCTGTTTCATAAAGTCAAGATTGCTAAAGTTTTCTGTTTCCTGAAATTATAAAAGTTAGCAAAATAATTTATTTCTGAACGTTATATTTGGCTTAGAAATCTATACTTTAGTGAACTGAATAAAAGTGGACTATGTTATATAATTATATTATACATTGTATAGTTATTAATAGTTATATATGAATATATTATTACATAGCTATGTTGCTTGTATACAGGGGTGGACAAAAGTATGTTTACAGTTGTTGGTCTGCTTTTTTAACTGTCATAAAATAAGCTTTACATAAAGTTTCTAGGCTACTTTGCAGAAAAAAAATCTGCTTTGTAAAATGCAATTTTTAAATAAATTAAAATACATTATTAGGTGTTATAGAGTAAACTTGCCAGGTTTTTTTTATTAGACTTACAGCAATAAACAATAATGAACTTAGATAACTTTATCTCATCTATCAAAATTAGTTTCATAGTTATGGATCTTCCAAAATGACCAAGGGCAAACAAAAATATATTTTCATGAGTTTTAAGGTTCTTTATAAAGTTTATCTGTGTCGGTTTTTACATTCTTTCTAGACATTTTTATCTCATAAGTTCCACAAAAATGATTTTTTTATGAATCATAGTCGCTTCAACTAAAAAAAAGTCCAAGCATAGTAAAAAGAGACTCATTGCCAAATTCAGTTTGTCTGTTATCCAACCTGACAATTTCTAACAACTTTATGACTGTTGTGAGCGCGCGCGCACACACACGCGCGCCCACACACACACACACACACACCCCAGGAGAAAGGCTCTTCTTTTGCTTTATGCTCTGGTTCTCTTTTAAAATATGTCTAAAGCAAAGGCCATTCAATTATTGAAAGTATTAAAAAAAATTCCGGGTCAGATTCTTAGGGATAAATACCACATTAATGTCAAGACTAATGTTTTCAAGAATTGTTTTTTTATTTAGCTTAGGGATATTGATTAGTTAAATTCATTTTTCAGCTTTATCAAGTTCGCCAAGAGTCAGATTGTGGGCCAGGCCTTGTTTACTACTTCACTTTAGCCAACACCATTGTAGGCAATTAAATTTCCCACTACACATATATTTAGGAAAATATCATTCTATAGAAATGACTCTGTTAAGTATAACTTCTTAAATAAGATATTTGTATTGTCATGTATTAGTCTCATAACATTTAATGTTACTGCTTTAAAAAATGTGTCCTCAGTCATTTTAGAGACAGAGAAAAATAGAGACTAGGTATTTGAATAACTGAAAATGATTCTAAAATTAAAAGTAAAATTTAAGAAACATTAGTGAATTTTAATTAAATTAAATTAAATAAAGAATATAAGACAAGAAAAATAGTACTGTTAATAGCTACCACTCTGGAAGAGGGTTTGGATAATGTAAAAGTTGTTACATAAGGAGTTTATTGGATTCTCCTGGTTTATAAAATATATCTTGTTTGAAACAAAACAAAACAAAAACACATGTAAAAGATGCATTAACTGTTTCAGTACATCACAGAACTCTCTTGGAATATTATGGCTGCAGTGTATTCAGTGCCATCCTAATAACCCCACTTAGATAATGCAATTTCTAAAGTCTTTATTGGTCTTTAGTGACTATCTTATACACTGGGAGAATATGGCTCCAAATATTCTTATGTCTGCTGTGCTTCTCATAAGAATGGACCTATGTAAGCTTGATATATTTCTCATTTGAATAATCTACATAGTATAAAATCATGCATTTATAGTTTCCTCATGTACCAACTTACTGTTAGAGCAGGATTTATGGATTTCCCAGAATGTGTCAGAGCTCAGATCTTTCACTGTTAATACTTAAACCTAATACACTGTGGTGGAGTAGCAATTCTAATATCTCTTCATCTTAGTTGGGCATAAGATAATGCTAAAGGGAAGAAATAATCTAATGCCTCTAGTGCCTATGAATATTTTTCTGACAGCTTTTGAAACTCAATACACTATGTTTTATTGCAAACTATTTTCATGAAATCATGTGAGGAGCTAACAAATATTTTACAAAGCCTATCTGCATATTTGTTGCAAATAAAGTATGGGAACAATTAATAATGAGCTTGATTCATTTAGATAATGGGTTAAGACTCTTCTATAATAGGTTTTTGAGATGTTTAGCTATTTAAGGCAACATAATGCAGGCTAATAGGGTACAATAAACATACATAAGTGATATCTATATAAATAAAAGGCTAAGCGACTGTCTGATCAGTAGCTATGATGTGAAAGGACCACCAGGGGGCAGACACTCCAACCGGTAGCTATGATGCGCACTGACCATCAGGGGGCAGATGCGATGCTCAATGCAGGAGCTGCCAAGCTGTGGTGACTTGGCAGCAGCGGTTCTTGGATGACACAGCCTGGAACCAAAGAGGAGGGAACCCAATTCTGGGATGCGTCATCTGAGAACTGCCCTCTCGCAGTCCAGGACCCCTCAGGGGATGTTGGAGAGCCAGTTTCGTCCCAATTCCCGCAGGCCAGGCTGAGGGACCCCACCTGCCACAGGGACCCCACTCACTCCGCAGATGCCCTTTGAGCTGCTGCGCTGCCCTAGGTGCGGCCAGCCAAGGAGGGACCTCGGGAGGTGGCTACAGGGTGTGCCTGGCCCATCTCACCCAGTCCCACCCTGCTGACCACCTTCTAATTAATTTATTTTCAATGTGTACAAATCCATGCACCAGGGCACTAGTAGTTGTATACTATGTTTAGTATTTTACTCTGGAAAAATATAGTATATCCTTAACAATATTGTTATCTTTGTTCAATGAAAGAGTAGATATTCCTTGAATAGGCTTTTTATAATTTGTTTCTTCTAGAGATTTCTAAGTATAAATTAGTTAATGTATTGCTAGCAGAAAATATATTTGTCCTTCTTTAAAAGTAAAATAAAATATCCTACTAATTAAAGTAACGACATATTGGACTAAAACTGTATTTCTTAATGGATTACTGTTTTTCTTATATTCTGAATTAGGATAATCTTGGAGAATTTTTAACTCACCTCCAGGAAGCTATATTGTCAAATATTTCACTCTTTATCATCACATTTTAAGGTTCCCTATGTAGAAGCAGAGTTCGGAACGGGTTCTATTCCCTTGTTTCCTCTTTCCATTATTATGATCTTTGACCCCATTTTCCTATATCTGTGAAAATCTTCAGTTGTTCCAATCATATACCAACGCTCTTTCTTTTCTGTTTGAGTTCTGACTCCTCAAAAAAGTACTGCATAATAAAAGAAGGAAGATTTATCTATATAAATGACCACTTTTGGTAAATTCATATGTAGGAAAGTATTTATGGCATGAAATTTTCTAAAATATTTCTTCACTATGTCATGAACCTGGTGACTTCTCATTGAGAAAGCATTTCATGGCTTCCTTGCAAGTATGTAATTAAAAGATAAGTAAATTTTCAGAGGTTAATTCCTTTTTTTCTTTGTTAATGTGTTTAAAATTTATTATCTAGAGAGTATTTTTGTTTTGGGGATAAAAAATCAATAATTTTTGACACGCCAGATTTTTTAGAAGCAAGTATTTGCCTGCTGACCTTTGGCCCTTTGGTTAAATTAATGAGAAATGTAGATTGCATAGGATTATTATTTTTAAAGGGAGAGAATAATAATTTTTGACAAATTATATTACTCTAAAGTATGTTTTCTTTCATTCAGAAATACCTTATGGTAAAGGAACTCTAAGCATTGGTAAAATATTACTTTTATTTTTTAATATATAGTAAAAAATGACAATGACAATAAGATTGAAATTTAAGTAATTTCACTGAGAAAATTTATTTAAAGCTTTTCTCTGATGTGGATATAATGACAATTTTCATGTTAGACTAGCTAACCTCCATAGTGGCATCTGATGTTTACAAATGTAGACGATTTGGGTTAAGCACATTTAAAATTTTTATTACATCCTCCAAGTATTTAAAATGTTGCCTTATTCTAGAAAATCCTCCCTAGTGTTTGTTTTAAAAGAAAATTTTCTCAGCTCTAAGAATATTTTTAAATTTTTAAATTTATTTTAGACCTTTGGGTTCTCAATTATAAAGTATAGCTTTTAACAGAGAATTTATAGACCACGTGATTGTAGCAGCAGAGGTGAGATCCAGGATTCAACTGACAATGAATGGGTCCATCAAGTTTCTTAAAATATGTCATGGAGTTTTATAATATCTCAAAAATGTTTCTTTGAAACTATCAGACAACTGTTTGGTAGGGTTTTCTTATTTGTTAATACTCACAAGTTCTATTTTTCTCGGCATGCAGTGTTGAGCACAATGTGGAGTGTTGACTGGCCTTTACATAGATAAGCTGGAAGAGCATTAGTTTTCCTTGGGAAGCCAAGCACACACAGAATTAATTGAGGAATCCAACTGATTTCTTCTTTCCCAGCTGCAATTCAAATGACTCAGGTGTAATACTGTGCAGTTGAGAAAAGTCAAGCTATGCAAAGCCCTGCATTAAACACTTTCTACTCACAGAATAAGGTGTTGATTGTTAAATCATCATTAGGAAAACTAACACTTTCCAAATGGAGAAAAAAATGTCCTCTACTATAGACTGTTGCTCAACTAACATATCTGGAGTTGAAACAACTGATTTCAAAAATCTGCATTATTTTCTTCTTAATGTGAACCTGTTTTCAGAAAGGTGGGTTTTTGGTGTTTTTTTCAGAATTAACATTGATCATTCTAACAAGTTGAATGGCAATTTTCAAGCAAAAGGATCTTTCAAACAATGCTTTCTTTGCTTTAAAGTGATATGAAGCAATAAATGTCTGGGGAACATGACATTTTGGGTGAATTAGGTAAAGTTTTTTCTTTTTCATGCATAGCTCATGCTCCACTAATCATCAAAAATGATGTTTTGTCAAAAACCAGTGAACAATTCATTGAATCCTTTATTGTATTCAAAATAATATTCCCCTTTGTGGAGTTATTCATGTTGTTCACTGAGCCTCAAAATTGTTTTTAATCATCCAAAATAGGGAAGGTCTGTCTGTATTAATCACATCTCTGTGCTTAACCAAGATCTAGATGATAAAATCTACTATTATCTCCTCTAAACTTGTGTGGTTTATTCTAACAGTACATACTTGAATAATCTATTACCTGAATTGGAGGTCTAATTTGTTCTTTCATTTCATTGAGTTTGTTCCTTAGCTCTTTTTTATGGTGTGTTTTTTGTAGTATGTTTATTATCATACTACAGTTTTAGTTTTCAAATCCCTGAAGATATAAGCATATTTTCCATTGTGAACATTGGTTATGTAGTAATAAACCAGGCTGTATTTATTGATGGTTAATGTATAATGCATTTCAAATTAACTTAATATTCAGTCCATTGTATTCAGATCAGCATCTTTGCAATTTCCTAACATTTTAGGAAGTTTTTTTATTTACCTGAAGTTTGGCTAACATGACTTTTCATAACACATAATTTGGTAGCAAAAAGTTAAAGATCAATGCTACATCCTCAGAAATGACTCATCAACACATTTCCAGGACAGTTTGGGAACCATTGTGGGATAATACTAGGACACAAATAAGAATCTGGATTTGTTTCATTTTTTGAAAGAATGGTCCAAGAAGTCCTCTGCCAGAAAACCAATTGTTTCTCTCTAAAATAACATGATTTCTCAAGGGAAAATGAATAGAAAGTTATATTGTTCACAGAGTTGATTAAAAGGTGAACATCAGAACCAACTCCACACTCCAAGGGAATGCTTTTAGTGCTGCTTCCTGGATTCAACTAATAGATTGTAAAAGAACTGGGGAAAGTGGTTACCAGAGGAAACTTGGTGACAGGCAGCTGCAGCTGAGCCGGCATCCAAGCATGAACCATGAAAGATGGAGAGGAGTATGTGCACATGCACTGGAGGCATCAAGAGCCGTGGGAGCAGCAGTGGAAGTGTCACTTTCTTTCTCTTTTGAAAAAAGAATAGAAAAAATGTGCACTACATGGAGGGTAAAATGTAGGGGCGGGTAATGAGAAAGCAGTCATTGAGAGGGATAATAGAACTCCACAGGTTATTTTACAAACAAAAACAAAGCTCAGATAAAAATTAAAATAATTCTATGTGAAACCATTGTAGAAAAGGACCATTCACACACGTAAGC
This sequence comes from Myotis myotis, assembly GCF_014108235.1. NCBI lineage: Eukaryota > Metazoa > Chordata > Mammalia > Chiroptera > Vespertilionidae > Myotis > Myotis myotis. The sequence continues at coordinate 51,194,115 of NW_023416401.1, forward strand.
ACATGACAAGACAGGACAAGAGAGGGACTGAAGAAGATATTAAATACAGCAGGATCAAGACACTGATCAAATAATTTTTTGTATGATTATGAATTGATGGGCAACATGAAACATCAACTTATAAGATATACTTGTAATATATTATAATGAACTATTTGGTTAATGCAGTAATAGTGTATGCGATTTGCAGTATTTTTTTAAAACCCCTTTTAATAAGACTAAAGGGCCCAAATCTACTTGGTATTTCCAAGTTAAGAAGAGGCTTGCCCATGTACAGCTCAAGACTTTGTCTCCTACTCAGACATTATCTGTGTAGTCAGTGCGGCACCCTTGAAGGAACATGAGGTTTGGAGTCAGACAAACCTAATTCTGCTGTATACAACTTGATCTAAGGCAAGTTACTTAACTTTCCATGGCTTCAATTTCCTTTCCTGTAACAAGAGGATCATAAACTTGCTGGTTTAGGGAATTATGAGGATTGCTATAGATAACATATAAAATGCCAGAACATGCCAGAAACTAAAAAATGAACTTTTGTTAGTACTATTGTTTTAGTTATTGCTTTACTCCATTTGGGCACTGCTATAACAATATTCTACAGACTGGGTATCTGATAAACAGCAGAAATCTCTCACAGTTCTGGAGGCTGGCTGTCCGAGATCAGGGTACCAACATGGTTGGGTGAGGACCTTATTCCAGGTTTCTGGCTTCTTGTGTCTTCACATGGAGGAAGCTTAGTGAGGTCTCTTATAAAATAATTAATTCCAGCCGAAACCGGTTTGGCTCAGGGGATAGAGCGTCGGCCTGTGGACTGAAAGGTCCCGGGTTTGATTCCGGTCAAGGGCATGTACCTGGGTTGCGGGCATATCCCCAGTGGGAGATGTGCAGGAGGCAGTTGATCGATGTTTCTCTCTCATCGATGTTTCTGACTCTCTATCTCTCTCCCTTTCTCTCTGTAAAAAATCAATAAAATATATTAAAAAAATAATAATAATTAATTCCATTTATGAAGTTCCCGCTTTCATGACCTAAGCACCTCCCAAAGGCCCCGCCTCTTAATAACATCACATTAGCATTAGGATTTCCACACATGAATTTTGAGAGGACCAAACATTCAGACCATAGCAGTTATTGCTATAATTATTGAGTAGAAAGTTTGTTTAATTATATGTTTATTTATTAAGACTTAGATGGAGTATATGGAAAAGAGATAGTCCTTACATTGTGGGTAGGATGTGGACTCCTCGAGAAGAGGATGTAATGAAGTCTAGAGAAAGAAGCACTGGAAAAGACACCAAAGTGGAACGTGTATGGAAAGTGTCAAGCAGTCTGGCTCATTTGCCTGCTTGGAGGCATGACCAAAGACGTCTCTCTGAAGTGCATATTTGACTTCTCTGTGGGTTGCTGAGCAGTCAGCTTGATTGCAGTGCTTATGATAGGACAGTGGTGTGCATGCTTTATATTCTTGTGGTGATTTTTCATTCTCAGGATTTGCTGGAAGCAGTATGTAAATGTAGCCTCTTTTGTATTGCCAATGTCTGTTCTCTTTCTTACAAGTCAGAGTAAAAATCTACATGAAAATATCACTTGACTTCAAAGAACAATCATTTTTCACTTGTTTGTATCAAGGGTCAGTGAAGGCTTCTGCATTGATTTCCAAAATACAGCTTATCCCCAGTGGAAAGAGCTGCCCGAATCCTCTGTGTATATTTGCAAAGCTACAGATAGTCTCAGCATCTTCTAAAATGAAGGACTTTAGATGAGCATGACTTCTGAATTTCAGGTGGAACAGATTCCCCGAAAAGGGGATACGCTTTTTCACTAAGTGGGGCAAATTGGCTAAAAGCAAACCTTGGAATTATGATGTGTTTGTTAACCTTCAATAAAATTGTTTTTATAAAAATCTAGGTTTTGTAAAACTTTCTCTTGATAATCCCATCAGCATCTACTTCAATGATAAGGCTCATCTACTTCAATGGCTGTGAAGATACATCAATGCTCACATTGCACAGTAATTAAAATGTACCAGTCCTTATTATGCCAAAGATGCTTGACTTGCAAAGGCTCACCATTTTCATTAGAAGGAGTGAGCCAAATATGCATGTTAATAGTGCAACAAGAGATCAAGAATCCAAAAGTATCCTAACCAAATAAAACAGCCACAAGGCAAGTTTTAGGGCCGTTTGGGAAATCTTTCTGCCTCCCTTTAAAGCCAGAATTTTATAATATGTTTATTAAGATTTTCACTAAAAAGTAAGAAGATACAAATGTGTATCAAGGGAAACATACAATTCCTCCCTAAAATAATGTAATTATGGAAAGAACATTATTGGGATGTGATTTTTCATTCAGTACTATTTTTGGTGTCAAAATGAAATGAAAACTTATTTTTAACACAGAAATATTACATTCAGAGGATTAAACTGCGCTTTGGAAGCTTGGACATGGCTTTATTTGTGGTATGCCCATTTCTTTACCTACAGGGACCACTTTCTAGCCCCTGTTTCACAGATGCTGAGAGAACCTGTGTATAATTCACTACGTTGTGTACATGTCCAGAGAGTCAAAACCAGATCTCCACTTTACATTCCTGGAGTACCCAGTGCCACTCCACAGCATGATAGCAATGCTTTTCTACATGTAGGGGATTTCTCAGCAGGTTACATACCTATCTTTAACATCAGTGAGATCTGAGTCCAGTTGCTGCCACTTACTGACCAAAGAAAGAAGTCACTTAACGTTCTTTCTGTAAAACACTTCCTAGGATTTTACTGCTGTTTTAATGAGATAATAGCTGTAAAACTTGTGACAGATGCTTTCTACATATTAAGTATTTAGTGAATACTTACCTGTAGGAGTGGCAGTACTAATGCTACAGATGATGATGATTATTTAATAATAATAGGTAATATTTACATGTGGTAGAATTGTTATTAGTGCCCTTTCTAAGTGTTTGTAATGATGATGGCAATCGTTGTATGAAGATTTAGAATTTTATTTCAACTTCAAATTAGGAACCATTTAACAATTTTTGTGTCACTCAGTTCTGTTTCTTTTATATAGACATTTTTATAGAAAACCCCAAAAAATGTATCTTCATAATACTCAGCTCACTTTTACTGACTAGTCACTAGTAACTTTCTACATAGAAGATTTCACAGATGTTCTTCATTAATCACAAGAAGGTTATGGGTGCACCAGCCCAAGTCCTCTCTTCTACTGAAGACTCTCAAACAGATTCCCTACAAGGGAATAAAAATCATTTTTTATGAGAACAAACATGAAAAATGAGAGAAGGGTTAAATAATAGGAATATTGCACATTACCTGTTAGCGTAGTCTATAACTCTCTTAAACAATTTCATATGATTTCATTCACTTGATCAACGTAATAATCCTAGGAGGAAAATACTAGGGCAAAGATTACTGGACATTTCCCTTCTCCCATTTTATAGATGAGAAAATCAAGGCTCTAAGAAGATACTTTTTCAAGTTTTCACAGGTAGAAAGTGGCTGAAGTGGGAGATAATAAACATTGTCTCCTGATTCCTCTTAGTAAGAACATTACCTCTAAATGATGTGTAGGGTGTGATTCTAAAAAGATTTTCAGAGCATACACTCCACTGTGCAGCCTGAATTTGGGCCTCCTCAGGCTATTCCTGCTCCCTGTGGCCAAATCCTATTCTCAGCCCTTATTGCTACCTTCGTTTTAAAGGAAAAATGTTGGAAGCACAAATAATGCGCTCATTATAAAATGAGTTTTGATGACCTTTTAGTATTTGTTGTGTATGAACGGTAAGCAGCAGTTAAAGATGAAAAGGAGTTGGCACTGAGCCTTCTTAATTATTGTTCATGTTTCAGACCTTTAATACAGCCCGGTTCTTGCTGCCACATCTAAATGAGGTTTACAGAACCTGGAGCTGTGAACTCAGCGCTCATTAACAGAGGGCTGACAGGACTGTGGAGTTTTCCTTTTTGCCCTTTTAAAAAAGAAATCATCTTAGATCTCAGACTCAGATGTTTTATTTTACATGTGGATTACCTGCTGATTTGAATTATTGTAAGTGCACTCTTGTAAAGAGAAGCCTAAAATGAGATCATAGAAGCATGGCAAGAGAGAAGAGGGAGGCTGTGCTTGGCTAGGCTTTCTAAATTTGCTAAGTCATAACCGTTATGACTAGCATGAGAACTCAACATGCCATTGTAAATCATGCTGTCCTGAGGAGTGTTAGAAGTGGAGGTTCATATGGCTGGTGAATTCCACCTCCATGGATACCATGGTCATCTCTGTCCTCTCTGACTCCAGACCTTTAAACCTGTTCTTTTGACCTTTAGAGTCTTACATTTTGACCTTGGCTATACATCACTGCCTGATTTGCCTTCTAAAAGGGGCAGCTATGATTATGTAGTGTCCCTATAATTCTGTTGCTGGTGTCCCATTTTACAGTGAATTATATATAAACATTTTTTTTACTGGTTAACAACTTTCAAATTATGGTGTCAGAACAAATAAGCCAGCTAGCTAATCTCAAAAGGCAAATATCACATCAGTAGATCTGCTTTGCCTGATATAGTTTGCATATTTATTAGGCATGAAATTATCATTTAATCGACTTTTACAAGAACTACTGTGGTGGCCATGTTTTTTTATGTATCTGGAATTTAGGTTTCCTAACAAAAAGAAAGTGAGTTCTTGTCTCTATTGTGTGGGTAGAGCACAGAGCATAGGGAAGAATTGCAAGAAACATAGATGCAGAGTTATGTTCTAGGCCAGGGGTGGGCAACCCCTGGCACACGTGCCAAACATGGCATGCCAGTAACTTTTGCTGGCATGTGAAACCCTCTCTTATAATCTTCCATTTACAATTTTTTTCTTAATATAGACTTTTTTATTTTTCAGATAAATTCAGTGTAGGTGCATCTTAGATAAACAATTTTATATAACAAGTTATCTTAAAGACCATAGACATGGATTGACGAGAGAGGGGAAGAGCAATTTCTATGCTTCTGCCTTAACTATCCCTGCCTTCTGACCAGTGTTTTGGTTTCATCCACATACACTTGTGAATCTTTGTTCTCAGTGATGAATTTTGTTAAGTCTCGTAATAGGAAAAGCCTGACGGATGAAAGTAGTAGCTTGTGCATATCTTTGAAGGTCACGAAATATAAACCTGATGTAAAATCTCTGTCATCAGTGATGCAGCAGCAAAAGTCCCACTGATAATATCAAACAGAGTCATAAAGTTTTCTGTCGGACTATCAGTGTACATGTATACATTAAAAAATAAATGTATTTTTCATCATCATATACTGTGTTTTTGTCGCTCGAATGAATTTTATTATTTCTTCAAGGTTCTTCACATACATACACCTTAAGAGATATCAAGTAGGCGTAACATGTTCTCAAAAAATTAGGGTTGGCATGCAGAAGAATTTTGAGTCAGAGATTTTGCTCGTTTGGGCACGCACTCACAAAAAGGTTGCCCACTCCTGTTCTAGGCAGTGGTTCTCCAACCTTCTGGCCTTTTAAATACAGTTTCTCATGTTGTGACCCAACCATAAAATTATTTCTGTTGCTACTTCATAACTGTAATGTTGCTGCTGTTATGAATCATAATGTAAATATCTGATATGCAGGATGGTCTTAGGCGACCCCTGTGAAAGGGTCGTTCGACCGCCAAAGGAATCGCGACCCACAGGTTGAAAACCGCTGCTCTAGAGCAAAGGAAATGAAAAAGACCTCATGATTGAGCTAAAAGTATATGGTGGCAGGTGCTTAGCCAGCAGAGTAGGCAAACTCTTTAAAATACAATTAACAGAAAACATGGGCCAGAAATATTAACTTCAGACAATTACTTACTGAATAAGAATTTTCTTTAATAAGGAACTTGACATAAGGAAGCAATTACCCCTATACAAATCCATATGAAATAGGAAAGTGGGTAGAGAACAGAGACAGATCAATAGGATTTATATTCTAAAATAAGGGCAATTCAGAATACAGTAAACAGAAATGATAATTTCTTGACTATTTCCACTTTCTGTCATTAACCTGCCCTTTGGTAAGAAGAATTTTAGATACATATTGAAACTGTACACTGTAGTCATTCTTGTATATAATTGATGTTTATGTTGAATCATAGTTTTTATTTCAGCCATTCTCAACTCAGTCTTCTCTAATCCATATAAAATTCTGAGAATGAATATGGATATGGTTATAAACAGATATTTATAACCTCAAAGTATATGAATACAGAGTGAACAGAGAAATAAAGCACACTGCCTACCTGTTATCTTTTCACAGTTTATTCCTGTGTGAATGAGCTAGATGTTACGAATGCACTCTTGATTTAGTATTCTGTTTCTTTCCTGCTTGATTGATCTTATTAGGGGCGCCTCATATTTCAATAGCTGCCCCTTTCTCCTGGAACACATGCAGTGTTTTTACCTTCATACTTTATTCTAACATGGTGACCTAGAGAATTAGGAAATGGAAAAATGCTGAAAGGGAATATTCACATAGAAGAAATAGTACTGAATATAAATTTCTTGAATCTCAAAGACTTCAATAAGGAAAAGGTCATTTGCTGAATTTTTCATTGAATAAACAGTTATTTATATATCATATACCATTTACTATGCTTGGCCCTAGAGAAATTTAGATGAATAAAGTAGAGTTACTATCTCCAAAAAGTTCAGAGTCTGGTTGGAAGGTAGGTATGTAAATAAATTAGACAATATAAGGAATAAATGCCATAATGAAAAGAGGTACAAGATATTCTGATAATAGATTCATCTAGGGCATATTAAGGAGTGATTAGAAACATCCTTAAGAAGTAAATGACCTTCAAGTCTTAAAGGATGGACTCAGGAAAGATATTTAAAAATACAGGAAAGCAAAAGTAAAAAGTATGGATTCTTACACACATGCACACACACATATTTATACATGCCTACAGCATACAACATTATTTTAGATAGTTGGGCCTCAGGACATTTGCATTAGGATTACCTATGACACATGTTAAATATGCAAATTTTCAGATATCACATCAGACTTCCTAGCTCTCCTATGTGTTGCACATATGGTCAGTGAGAAACATATACTCACTCTTAACTCCCAGCCTCTGTATTTGCATGGTGAGTCAAGGCAGCAGAACACTGTAGCTCTAAACCTCTATCTTGTGTTAGATTCCTCAGCAGGACCCAGCCCCAGTTCAGTATCTCCATAACAATAGGAGATAAATGGCATATTCTCCATTGGTCTCTTTGTTGATTCCTCAGTAGATTTAAAGTGAGAATGCAGAATCTACCAAAGCCTTTCCCCAAAGGGGTTGATAGAATATGAAAAAGGAAGCAATAGCTATCTCCCCCAAATACCTCATTGTAATCTACTAGCCCTCTCCATATGCTGGATTTGAAAACATGGGTGAAAAAAAATAAGAAAAAGGTTTGCAAAAATTTCCTTACCTTCTATTTTTGGTGGAAGTTCCTATCTGTTTTATCTTGGTGTCTCAGTATGGCTTCAATTCTTGTATCTAGATACAGAGGTCATACCAAGTTGAGTCTAGGGAGTGACAATCATAAAGATGAACTGCTATCCTTCTGCCTGGTTTTGTAGCTGCCAATTTTATTTCAGACTTTTTCCTTCCAATATTCACTATATGAATTAGCAATTCTTCAACTTTCATCGTTCTCATTTTGAGATATTTGAAACAAAATGACAATCATTTTTCTTCAGCTGTATTTTAGATGGGCAACAAAATATAATCTTGAGAATTCCCTTTGCACATCCAGAGTTACTCTGTCAATTAACAGGTCACCCTCCTTCTTAATCTCAGTTATATGCCTCTGGCTCAAGAGAATATTATTCTCTTGGCAATTGGGCCAATGAAGTTTCTAGTTCCAGTGACTTTTCATCTTTAACAAAACATGGTACACTGAACTTTGGTTATAGTCAGAGGTAAATACTGCCAGTCTCTCTTGCCATGCTCTTCTCAAGGACACAATGATTCTCATCCCAACAAAGGCCATGCATTTTCATAACCCACAAAATTAAGGAAGGATAAACAGTATTCAAGTGCTCTGTGAGATGCTGCTTCTTCTTTTTCTTCTTTGAATAAAAATATTTATTTACATAATTTTATGCTTATTAACACCATTGTAACTACCTTGATCTGTCTCTTTCTCATTTCATAGTATAGCATATAAATGTCCCCCTAGATATAATGGATATAAATATTTAATACCAGTTCACATTGGACAGTAATATCCTTTGGTATATTACAGGAAAATAATAACACATGGCTGCTCAAACACATTTCTATTCTCAGTTGTGATCATTCAGCTGTTACAAAAGGCTACATGTCAATGCATGGCTTTTCCCTTCTTCTCATCCTCCTCCGTGGTTTTGTGCTTCTCTGTTGTAATAATAAAGGCTAGAAAGAAAATTATCTTTCACTCTTTAATACACCATAAATTTTCTACAGAATTGATGCTGTGTCATTCATAGATGACCTGCTTCCTGGTGAGGATTTGATAGCAAAGTTAACCCATGTTGAGATTTTCTTAAACTTAGTTTGTGATGAAACTAAGCATGCAGATCAGTTTATCAGTGAGAATCTTCCAATTTGGACATGCTGATTCTTTCTTGGACAATCTGTTTCTTGTTTTTATCCCCCCAAACACAGCAAATATAATTATATACTAGATGACAGAAAAGATCTAAAGTTAATTTCAGAAAAAAAAGACATTATTGAAATCACAATAAAATAAAACTGAATATTAATAGCAATGTGAGAAATTAAAAGGTAAAACATTAAAAATCCAATCTTTTGTAAATTTCAAAACAAAGTACCCAGTTCTTTCTCATATAATTCTTTTGTCAAAGAGAAAAATAAAATTGTAATATGGACCATAAAAACAATGTGTCTGAGGACAGCCCAAGTGACTGTGTGAGCGTCTCAGTGGACCCAATTGAACATGAAAACAATTAAACAAAAACAAGAGTGAAAACCTTTGAAATTGTCTGGAAAATGTCATGAGGACATACAGCAAATGGAGACAAGAAAATGAATGAAATCTCTGTAAGAACAGTGTGAATCTGTTGCATTTGAGCAAGGTCCTGCTCCCATTCATCTTTCCCCTCCCCTATCCCATGCTATCACAGCTCTACTCTGGAATGTGTGGCTATGAAGATGGAGAGTCTCTCCTCCCACATCTCCCAGTCTGGTCTACAGTTTAATCCCAGGGAGTAGGCCATCATTATCACTCATCTCTCCACTCCCACACCAGCTCCATGTTGTAGAAGCTCCATTCCAAGCAAGCATGGCCAAGAGGACTGGCTTCTCTTCTGCCCACCACCCAGCTTTCATTGCTAGGGTGGCAGCTCTACCCCAGGCATAGTAGGTCGAGAATACTGGAATACTGGGCTCCCACTGCCCCACTCCAGCCTGCTCATAATCGGAGTTTCCATGCTGGGAGAGGTAAGCCACAAAGATGAGTGGCTTCCATCCTCCCATTGTCAGGGTCCATTTGTGGAGTAGAAATGTTGCTCTGTGAGAATGTGGCTGGTTTCTGTGCCCCTGGCAATGGCACAGTGCTGTAGGGGCCTGGATCCAGGGAGAGAGGCAGAATTGAGATCTATATAACTCTGCCTGAGGACACTGACTTTACTTAGAACTGAGCATGGAGCATGGAGAAGTTCACGACAGTGCATTTTCAATAACAATGGAGATCTTGGTGATGAGCAATTAAAAGGGGTAGGGTAGCTCCATACTAGTAGCAACATGTAAAGGGACAGACCAACAATGGGATTCAGGTGGGGGAGGGGGGGCAGGGGAAGGACAGAAAATAGCAACTGCCTTTGGTGATGGGGAGTTCCTATGCCTGGGGTAGAAAAAGATGAATCCCTTGGCAGAAAAGGAGCTCTAGGTCCTAGGAGCCTGAATTCAGAATCATCTAAGACAGGGTTTTTCAGTGTCTGCTGCCTTGAGGGAATGGCTATGTGATACCTAAATTGAAAGTTCTAGGAATAAAGGAATGGCACCTGGGAATCCTGAAGATGCACACTTGAACAATTTGAGCTCAGAGGCTGAGCTATTGTTGTCTGTTAACAATAATCAAGAGGCCTGGGCAATAGCCCTAACCTCACAATATGGACCTTCAGCAGCCCTGGGCCTCAGGAAGCCCACATTTACCAGCAAGGTCGGAGACTACGTGAGCAAAGAAGGTTAATTAGACCTCAGAGCTCCGCCTCTTTACTATGGAAACCCAACCATCTTTTTTCATGCATTGAAACAGATATGAGCTGGGAGTATGTTGGGAGAAAATGCAGGGGAGTGGAGTTGCTAATTAAGGAGGAAACAGGACATGTCCATGAGTCTTGTAGGCAGGAACTTAGCAGTTTTGATTTGGAGAAATAAAAAACAGTAATAAAATTTTCCCTGACATTCTGGTCAGAAAACATGGGCTACACAAATATGATCTATGTATATTTTTGCCCTGGCAGGTGTGGCTCACTTGGTTGAGCATCACCCTGTGCACCATAAGGTTTCTGGTTCAGTTCCTGGTCAGGGCACATGCCAGGGTTTCAGGTTCAGTCCCCTGGTTGGGGCACATATAGGAGCCAACCAATAGATGTCTTTCTGTCACATCAATGTTTCTTTCTCTCTCTCCCCCTCTCCCTTCTTTTCTCTCTAAAATCAATAAAAACATTTTTAAAAATCTGACTAAAAAAGTAATTATGGCTCACATGTTATCTTCAGCATGTTGTTGTTCTCTAAAATTTCCATCTGAGAATTGTGGAAGTTTTAGTGAAGAGCCAATTTATGTGAAATTCTAACAACGCTATGACTCAAATGTTGGCACGTGGTTTATACAAGTGTTCAATCTAGTCGCTGCTTATTCTAAGGAAAACTCAGGATGATTTAATATTTCCAATAATTTATTTATTAGGGACTATAGACGGACACAAACCTACAAAGGAAAGGAAATCCATCACTTAACATTGTTAAATCTGACACACTATCAATTGTAAATAAGCTATATACTCTTTGCAATTTACTTGGGATTCATTTTTCAACTGCAAATTTCTTCGTGTATTTTTAAGCAATATTAATTTTGCAGTTATTTAACTATAATTTTCATTTAGTGGCCAATGAAAACACACTCAGAAAAGAAATCTACGCATAGCATTCTGTTATGTACTCTTTGGCACACTTCTAAGTCATAACCCAGTTCTACCAGGAAGATGAAATCGCTAACCTTCACTTCATTCTTCCAGTTTATCTACTCTGGAAGTGAACAAACGCCTCATAAAACAGCCCAATGGTGCAATTGTCACTTGAGCATTAGAGGGACACCAGAAAGTGCTAAAATGCTACATTAGATAAAACATTTTATTATAACTATAAACTCACAGTGCCCTTTAGGTATTTGCTACAGTGTTAGTAATGATTCATTCTCAGCATTTGCCAAGAAATGTAAGGATGTCTATAGTCACATTTGACAAAGCAAGTATAAGGAGATTAGGGTAAATTGTGTGAAAGATAATGAAATATTCAGTGCCACAGTTCAATAACATGCTGGCAGTTTAACGTGTTTCGTGGCACAGTGTGCTATTCCAAGTTAAGTATTACCATCTATGATTTTCAAAGTACACAGGGCTACCCCAGAGCAGTCTTTCTAACAGGTGAGAGTACGCCACAGGCCATCTTTCCATTTTCTATTTGTACAAATAGTTTGCAGGATAATTCTAGGTTAACTGATTGCACTAAGCCTAAAAGAAAATGACTAAGACTTTCTATACCTCATGCTTACTATAAATTATGAAATTTTTTGTTTTGAATTAATTTTACCTTTATTTGGAATTTTTATTCCAACTAGGTTTCCTTACTTTTTGATGATATAGAAAGTCAATGAAGTAAAGGATTATTTTGTGGGGGAAAAAAAGAAACCTTTATTATTCTTATAGCTGTAATCAAATGTACTGTTTATGTAGAGTCCTTCTCACAGTTTTTCTGGATTAAATTTTTTTGTCTATATTTATGAAGAGCCAGGGGCCGTCCATCTGAAACAACCGAACGGACGACCGACCAAACATGGTAAATTGGGGTGACAAGGCTGGCAGGGGGGGTAGTGAGAGACAACCAAACGACTGAACAGCAGGCTGTGTGGGGTGACCAGGCCAGCAGGGGTTAGTGAGAGATAACGAAACGACTGAACAGCAGGCTGTGTGGGGCGACCAGGCCAGCCGGGAGGGTAGTGAGAGGCAACCAAACAACTGAACAGCAGGCTGTGTGGGGCAACCAGGCCGGCAGGAGGAGTAGTTGGGGACAAACAGGCCGGCAGGGGTGCCGTGAGGGGCGACCAAGTTGGCAGGAGGGGCAGTTGGGGATGACCAGGCCAGCAGAGGGGGCAGTTGGGGGTGACCAGGCCAGCAGGGGGAGCAGTTGGGGGAGACAGGCCTGCAGGGGGGGCAGTAAGGGGTGACCATGCTGGCGGGGGAGAGCAGTAAGGGGCAACCAGGCGGGTGGGGGGGGCAGTGGGGGATGACCAGATTGGCGGGGGGGGGGCAGTTTGGGGGGCAGGCAGGTGAGTGGTTAGGAGCCAGCGGTCTTGGATTGTGAAAGGGATTTCCAGCTGCCAGCAGTCAGACATCCCCCGAGGGGCTCCAGATTGGAGAGGGTGTAGGCTGGGCTGAGGGGACCTCCCCCCTTGCACAAATTTCGTACACCGGGCCTCTAGTATAACTATAATCCTCTTGTGTGTTTTATATTCTTTCAGTTAACATTGATTATTAAAGTTTTCTGTTTTCACATGGATTTTATAATTATAATGGATAAATAATATTACATCAACTGAACTACTATGCCAGAATTGATTGAACTGTTAATTTCTTTCAACATTGTAGATAACATTGTAATTGGAATATTTGTGGAGCTTTTAAAAATGACTTAGTTAATATACGTTTCTCAGAAGTGAGATCATTTGCCCTAAAACAGTTGCTATGCTATATTATAGTTCTTGAGCTACATCTTCATGTTGTTTTTTAACATTTTTATCATTTTGCTATACTACTGTCATGCACAGACATTGACTGGCACATGCCATCCATGTTAACAGAACTCATGTCTTCATTGCAGCTCTCGAAAATACCACTGGAGTAGAGAGGTTGGCTATATTCACTTACATTATTGTTATAGAATGTGGTGTGCTTATTTTATTTTATATTTTTAAAGATAGAATATATCTTCCTAGAATACAACAACCTTTTCTTTTTTGCCTTTTCAGACTTTAAGAATTATACTGTGGCCAGGTTGCATATTTAATATCAGTATTTAATAGTAGTAAATTTTCCTACTGTATATTGCTTATATAAACTTCTATTTTTTCTTCCTAAGTGAAATCAATCTAGTTCCAATGTTATCAGTACTCTTAAGTTATTGGCTTTTTTATATCTTTTATTTTATTAAGAAAGTGACATCGGAAGGATTTTTCTGCTAGCATAGTTTTTATTTGCTTATGTAAAAGCTGCGCATGACATACCAAATAGCAGTGAACATAGTCACATAATCAGTTGTAAGGAAACCAATTCAATTAAAGTAGATTATAATCATAAAACATTCAGGATTACCCTTCTTTGTATCAGTGATAGCAATTATAGAAACTGAGAGTCTTGGGTTAGTATGACCCTTGAAAATTTTAATGGTTAGATTTGCTTCCATTGTTATTAGATAATAAAACATTGGTGCTGATTAATGAGTTGATCCCAGGAAAAAAGGGGGGCTGGGTAAATTTGCTTTTGAAATACTTGCTTTCTCAGTGGTGGCCTTAGTATTAACCCTTTTCAGGTTTCTGTGGTTTCCAGATGTGGAAAACTGAAGTTTGGATTCAGAAACTTGAAACTCACCCTGTATTAATATATATTTAGTTAATTATTTTATGTGTTCAGCCTAAATTTATTGAGTAATTACTATATGCAATGTTGATGATGGGAGGGTAGAGTGGGCTAGACAGATCTGTGTGAACTTTTCCCAGATGAAGCCAGAGGCTACAGTAAGCCCCCATTGGTATTCCTGCCTAAGAGCATGGCAAGGCAGCGGTAGTAAAGGCTGCAAGGTCTTGTATAGTAATAGGTAGGCCTGAGAAAAGTCCCATGCATTTTCTGGGAGAACCAAAGAGCACCTAAGAGTTTCTGGGTTATTGAAAATGATTTAGAGTAAGTGTCTCCATTTCCTCATCCATAAAATGGAGAATTGATATGAGAATTAAATGAGTAGAAAGACTCATACTTAGAGCTTAGAATACTTGATAATTCCTTATAAGTACTTAAAGCATGGAATAGTGCCTGACATATAGTAAGTGATCAATATGTATTATTATTATCATTATTATTGTTAGTATAGAATTGAAAAAAATGGACTGAAATCTACCATAGATCCACCTGACTCTGGGCATTGCAAATACCTGGACAGGATAAATTATAGGAAAGATTATAAGCTAATGTTAAACCTGCATATCTATAATAATAAAAGTGTAATATGCTAATTAGACTGGACAGCTGAATGACCTTCCAGACATCATTCCAGACATCCATCCGGATGAAGCCACTGCAGCAGGGGCTGAGGCAAAGGCAGAGGCAGTTAGGGGCGATCGAGAAAGCAGGCAGAGTGGTTGGGGCAATCAGGTAGGCAGGCAAGCAGTTAGGGAGGATCAGGCAGGCAGGCAGAGGGGTTAGGGGCGATCAGTTAGGAGCCAGCGGTACCGAATTGCGAGAGGGATGTCTGACTGCCAGATTGGGCCTCATCCCCCGAGGGGTCCTGGATTGTGAGAGGGCACAGGCTTGGCTGAGGGACACACCTCAGCCAATTTGTGAGGGACACAAATTTCATGCACTGGGCCTCTAGTTAATTATAAACAGCCTTTTTATTTTTTGGTGTTTGTGTGTGCACACACACACAGTTAATTTCAAAGATCAAAGGTAGATCTTTGCCAATGCTTTTGATAGAAAGCCCTTAGTTATAGAATCTATTTAATTCTAATTAAAGTACCTGAAATGAGTCCATTCCTCCGATATTGTAGCCACTGATTTCATGTGGGTTCCCCAACTAGGTAGACTCTATCACAAAGTCTTATTCAAGTGATAACCTGGCAGAAAGCACAGGAGGGGACTTGATTGTACTTTATTCAATTCACCTTCCAATTGACTAGAGAATAAACCAGACTCACTGTGTTTATTAATGGATTCTATTTTCAGACTGGATGTCTGGATATTTCCCTCTGGGTATACATCAAATATTTCTTATACATAGTTGTATATCTCTATTAAATATCTGTTGCAACATATCACAAAAAATATCTTGGTCTTTCAACAGTTATTTCAGGAAAAGAAAAATAAGGCATACAGTTAGTTTGTAAGATTAATTTAGGGGGGGTTAAAACTCAAAGGTACTCATGTCAGAGAAAGAAAAGTGGTTATGACCTAGAATTCCCTATTCTATCTTTTTCAAAGGTCTTACATTAATGTTGTTCATTTTCATGCATTTCTCAAAGCATGAAAACTCAACTACCAGAATGCCTCTAGCTTAATCTTTGTCTTTGACCCATTTCGTTTTGGGAATGGGGAGTGAAATATGTATTCAGGAATTAGGATCAAGACTCAGCTTCAGTGCCATCTCCATAGGAACACTTCACTCAACACTGAGCAAAGAGGTCCAAGGGACTTTCAGGAGGAACCTGTCCAAAAGTAAAGATGTAGGATGCAATGTGGATGCCATGCTGAGGACAAAGTAGACAGTCTGGCTGTTCATGAGAAGGAATTCCTCACCACGCAGCAGTGGGATATTTGATTGGAAAGGAACTCTGTGAAGGGAGAAAATTTTGGATACCAAGATTGTGAATGTGGATTTTCCTTGAAAGTAGTGGGATAGAGACTATGCGAAAACTTTAAGACTTTGAGGAAATAATTGATAGTTTTGATCTAGATTTACTGGTTGGTCATTGCTGTGGCATGCCATTGAGAGGCTCTGAATATGAGGGGAGAGTGTTCTACATGAAAATTTAGGTAGAGATTCAGGTAATTTGATACTATTTAGTACAAATCAAAGATAAATAAAACAAAGCAAAAGTCCCCAATGCACTAGATAACAAATTAGTTGCATTAAAATATCTCTGTATTGGCCAAAGAGATAAAGGAATTTCAAGGACAAATACCTAATATGTTGCCCTCAAATATATAATATATACACTGAGTGTCCATATTATTATGACCACCCCATCAGTACTTGGTTGGGTCATATTTTGCCTTCAATACTGCGGCAGTTCTTCTTGGCATTGATTCCACGAGATGTTGAAAAGTGATGCGAGGAATCTGACACCATGTCGGATGAATAGTACTGACCAGTTCTGTGAGATTTGATGGTTGTGGAACCAGCTGCCTGATGGCTCTTTTAACTTTGTCCTACAAATGCTCAATTGGATTGAGATCTGGCGATTGTGGGGGCCACCTAAGCAAGGTAAAGTCTCCCTCATGTTCTTGAAACCACTCCTGCACAATATGAGCACCATGACATGGCGCATTGTCTTGAAAAAAGCCATCTCCATTGGGATACACCATCAATATGATAGGATGAACCTGATCATCAACGATACTTAGGTATGTTGTGCTATTCAGACATTGTTCCACACAAATTAAAGGGCCCCAATCATGCCAGGAAAACATGCCCCAAACCATAACACTGCCCCCACCAGCTTGAAGGGTTGTGCTCATGCATGTGGAGTGCATGCTTTCATGCTGTTTCTGCCAAATTCTCACTCTGCCATCTGTATGATGCAACTGGAAACGTGATTCATCAGACCACATGACTTTTTTCCAACGCTCGACTGTCCAATCCTTGCGTTCCTGTGTGAATTGGAGATGTTTTATCCTGGTAACTGCAGACAGCTAAGGTGTTCAAACAGGCCTTCAGCTTCCATATCCCATACAATGCAGTGTACGGCTAATTTGCCTACAAATGTCAGGTGGTCATAATAATCTGGCCACTTAGTGTATATATATGTATATATCCCATGTTCAAAGGCTGTTAAATCGCGTTGTTTACCCATGTCTTCAGAAAAAAAATCACTTCTACTGTCGTGATAAACAACCTGCTTCCCTATTTATAGTAGTTTGGCCCTCTAGCAACTTCAGCACGAAATTATAGCTAATTTGCCTACAAATGTCAGGTGGTCATAATAATCTAGCCACTCGGTGTATATTGGCTTGTGTTATGCTCCTAAATGTGAAAGAGAGCAGCTATTTGCAAAACTACAATGTTATAAATATCCCACTGGTTGAGCAGAAGAAGAATGCAGACCCACTGTTTGATACAGACTATGGCTAACAACATAGTGCTCCAAATCTCTGTGTGCCAGCACTTGTAAATGATGACACTCATCTAATGGGAATGTGCAAAAAGTGAATCACTATTTCAGGTAATGCTACATGACTAAAATGAAAGATAATGAACTTCCCTTTACTTAGTAACATGCCACTTCTTAGCCCTTCCCCATAATTCTAGAAATGTCTCTGTTTTGGGGGAGTTTGGGAAACAAGAAAGTATAGGTAGTTCTATAAATATTTAAAGCCTCGCTGCATTGGTTCTCAGTCATACTGCAGAAGCATGAGGAGCAAGAAAGAAGAACCAGGGAAAGGGAGAGAATACATATCTATCCATATTTAACAGTTCTAATGAGTCAGCAAAGGGCATTTATTATAGTTTTGTGGCAACCACTTTTATTTGATGCCTTTCCTGTTTTAAAAAATATAATTAAAGTATTCTTGAGAATTAGGAAAAAAAGAAAAGAAAATTTATTTCTAATTCTATCACCTCTATATTATATTTTGGTGTCTATAATTTGATTTTGTGTGTGTGGATTTACAGTGTGGTTATAAGGCACATTTTGTTTTATAATTTGATTTTTCCCCATATTAATTAATTAACTTTTAAAACAGACTTCATATTTTATAGCTGTTTCAGGCTTACAGCAAAATTGAGTAATACCATTACTGCAGTCCAGTCCATCAGCATATGCAATGTTGCATATTCAAATAATGAGGGCTACATTGTTTATGCTAGCTTATCCTTACCACAAACAATGTCTTTAGAAAAACTCTGCTGTACTCCATGTCCCCATTTTCTTTTAAATAAACACAATGCATTAATCACGGCCCTGTACAGAACTCCACCTGGAGCTGTCACTCACCCTGCATCAACTGAAAATCTTGAAGAGCCTTCTTGTGTGCTCTTCCCCTTCCTCCATGAGTTTCATACATAATCCATGGGTAATTCTACAGTACTATTTTATGACTGAATATATCCCTGATCAGGAAGTAGCAATCACCAAATAATTAGTGTAATTACATCAAGGAGGGCTTTGTTGTTCCGTCTGTGGAGACCTGCACCTGCTCCAATTCAGCAAATGCTTTCAGGTTGTCAAGTATCAATTGTCAATGACTTCCAATGGAACTGTACTGGAAACAGAGGTAATGTGTTTCCTTGAAATGTTATCTGAATTGGCTTATTCATAGTTATGCTTAATATTTTCAGGGGGAGGAAACCTACGCCATATCACAGAAAGAGTAAAATGAAAATTAGGATTTATGCATTTTTTGCTCTTTTTTCAGTTGAAAGAACAATTATGCTTTTGGAGGGTGGCTGTTTAAAGGAATAATTTAAGTATATAGATTTTGTCTCTCTGAATTATTTGATCTCAACATGCTGAGATTGTTGAAATTGGAATCCTCATAGAACCTGAAAGACTAAAATCAGAGTGGATGAGTATTGACTTAATAGCTTTCCTCTGGTTTTGATAGAGAAGTCTTAAATCTCATAAATCAAGGTTATCCCCATAGAATAAGTTACATTATTGTTCCACACTGAAGTTACTATCTTGCATGTCAAAACATAAGACATATTTCCTATGAAAATATAATATTTTTTCTCATTCCATTATATATAAAGAAGGCTATAAAATTGTTTTTTAATGTGTTTCTAAATCCCTTTTAACCAATGATCTATGGGACATTACTTTTTAATTCCATAATATTTATAAGTCTCATTCAACTAAGGCATATTAATATTTGTTACCAGTTAAGAGAAGTGAGATTTAAAGTTTGTAAATCTGACTATCAGATAAAAAGTTAGTGAATGAGATGTTACAGGAATTTCAGAGAAAAGACCTGCTCACCATTTAATGTCTTTTTCAGGCTCTGTCTAATCCTCTTCTTTCTTTCACTAGTTCATATATTCTGTGACAAAACTGCTATTCAGATTGATGGGGATTCTCCATAGAGGAAAAGTACAAGGGGTGAAGAGCTGAATGAGAAAAAGGATGATGATAAGCAATCAGAAATTCTGTGTAATTAAACGATGCTGTTCTGGCTTCAGCAGAGAGCATTTGAAATGATTTTAATGGGCATTCCAGGTTCTTGATGAGCTCTTATTTGGCTGTGACATTATCCTTAAAGAAGTCTCCGTGCTGCCTGGAGGAATATCACTTCAGAGATCAGATTGAGTTGCAGCTACTATCATTTTTGTTAGCAGTAAGTTTGATTGTTCTCTCTACATGGCAAATTGAGGTTCTTAAACTTGTCTTTGAAAAAACCTGTTTCCCACACTAGAATGTTGGCTCTTTGAAGGCCTAGCTTTATGTTCATTTTCACCACTGTTTTAAGAACCCCAATACCTGTTTCCGTTTAACTTTCATAATGGCCTCAAAACATTTTTCCGTTTTCTAGGCAGATATCCTGAGTTTAAGGACTCAGATGTTAGCTTTTAGGAGAATGTTAATGTTGAACAGTTATTTCTTAGATGCTTACAATGGACAAATCATTGTTCTAAGGCTTTGAGGGTCAAAAACAAATAGAAACATTACTACCTGCAAATATTTTATTCTATATTGGTAATAAATAAACCAATAAAGTAATAACAAAGTATGTAAAGTGTTGAAAATGGAATTTTTTCTCTACCCATGTAAACTTAAGTTGGTTATACTATTGCTTGTTGGCATCAATTTTTAATAGAGGAGCATTCTGACCAAAAATAGCAAGCATCTAATTTTTTGTCTGTCCGTTTGTCTTATCTATGCTTTGCAAAATATCTTTTTCTGTTGTTTCATGGTAAAAATGCATTCACCCCCTAAAATATTTCCTATACATTTATTATTTATTGGAGTATCTTTACTGATAAATATTACATTTTAATGAATAATTTTAATAAAATACTACAAAATAAGAGTGATTAAAATACAAAGCATATATATATATATATATATATATATATATATAACTTATTCAAGAAAATTTGGATAGAACTATACCTAGAATCCCAAATATTGCTGTTTTAAAACATCTTTGCAGGGTAATAATAGATGCAGATTCATCTTATTCTTTTATAATAGCTGCATTATATTTCATTTTATGGTTATATTACATTGTATGAATTTGATATCCTTTTGATAGATATTTAGACTGATTCTGATTTTCAGTAATATTAACATCACTGTACATATGCAAGGACTTCTATGGAATATGAAGTGTTGCTGCTTGCAAACGTTATTTTAGATTTAGAGATACTATCTATTTGCCCATCAAAATTTTTATGACAATTTGTACTCCCTGCAATTACATTTGAAAATACTTGTTTCCCTCACTAGAATGTTGGCTCTTTCAAGGCCTAGCCTTATGTTCATTGTTACCACTGTTTCTGGCCATGTGTCCACTTAAGTCCCAGCAGTGTCTCCTCATTGCTGTACATGGTATTCCCTTTCCATCTCTTCACCTCACCCCTGCTGTTCCCTTCTTGCTGCTCTTATTACAGCCACACTGGTTTTTTCTTTTAGTTTCTCAAACACACTTGCTCCTCGTGCCTCAGGAGGTGGCTAACACCCATTATCTGGATCAGACGTCACAGTTAAACATGACTCCATCGGGTGTCAGCTGTATAACCCTGGGCAGTATATCCTGCTGCCTGCTTCCCCTCAACTGCCTAACTGACTTCCCTCAACTGAACTAACAAGAGTGTCTGCCTCATAGAGTGAGTGTGAGGATTAACAGAGGTGATATATGCAAAGCACTTAGAGCAGCACCTGACATGTGGTCAGGGCCTGATAGATGCTCTTATTATTACATTAGCTGGGGAGAGTTCTGTGCTGCTCCCTCTGTTGAGGTTAACAAGGCATCTACATATATAAAGGTGGTAGCTGAGGTAGACAGGGCTTGTTTGCAAATTACTGCCCAGGAATTATTTTTTTAAAGCCCTTTTATATAAATGCCAAGACATTTTAATTCTGAATTTTTTTTTCTATAAATGCCTGTGATGGGAATAGGTATTATTCTATTTCATTGAAAAGTCTGAGGCATAGAAAGGTTAAATGATTTGCTGAAGGACATAACAAATGAATAGTGACCGGGAGATAGAAATTACATGACTTCTAGTCCAATGCCTCAGACCAGGCTCATTCTACATGGATGTTATGTTCATAGTTACTATTATGGGCCCAAACGATCTGGATTCATCTCACATTGCCTGTATTGTAACAGTATGCAGATGGCGCACATAAAAGGAAGGTTACAAGTCAAATGTTGTATCATGGACAGAAAAAAGACTATCAAATTGAAACATGATCCTTTCTATTATTCCACTTTTATCTGAGGCCTATTTTTCTCTTTAGTCACATGAAAATACAATTTATTTGTTTTGTGGAGATGGTATATCCTAGTTTGAAATTATTTCTGTCAATTGCAAAATAAAGTTATCAACTATATAAAGTGAAAACAAGATCACTGTGGCAACTTCAAAAATAATAAAGTATGCTATTATAAGAGGTAAATTTTTACACTAGCAGCAATTTATAATAAAACATAAAATCCATACTTATTTCTTGAAAAATAAATTGGACTGCATTTGTACCCACTACTTTATAGCCACATACTGTATTAGAGGAGAAAACTGTAATGCAGAATGGAAATGCACATATAGAGAAATATTTCCTAGAGCTGTTTTAGTGACTGAGACCAAGGTAAGCTTCTTTTGTTAAGACTGCATGCTGATATATCACGAATTGAATCTGGGAGTAGGGGCTTAGAGGAAATGGCCCTGCAGGCATTATCCAGAGCTGTGGCGGGGAGTTAATCCACATGGGGGTGGGGAAGAGGAACAGAACACCTGTCTGTGGCACGGAGGCAGGGCAGCTGGAAACAAATGTGAGATGTGTCAAGGGTGACACTTCTAACAGGTCCTGGAAGGGCAATGAGCCAAACCTCACAAACAGCAGTGAGGTCCCGCAGACGAACAAAGCGAATAACTGGTGACAAGTGTGGGCAGTTGGGCAAGAGGAAGAGTACATCTCTGTGCCAGTACCAACCCTGAGAGGCCCACAGGGCAGCTCAGAGTCGAGTCTCCTGGTGGTAGTTGTGCACACAGGGACCCAGGTGAAGGAGCACTTGGTCTGAAGACAGGGCCCCACAGTGGGAGGGCGAGAGCCCAGGCAGCGGTCTCAAGGGCAGGTAGACATACTCTTTGGGTCTCTCTCTATTCTAGAAGAGGGAGGAAGTAGTGAAAGGGAAAAATACCACACAGAGAAAGAAATCAGGTCCAACTTGTGATGCAAGATACCCCAAGCTAGTAAAGCCTTGGACCATTTTAATATACATAAAGAGTTTTTGAGGTAACACATACTACTTTTGTTAATAAAAGGAAAACCACAGTGTTCTATGACTCACTGAACATCTAGTGTATGTCAAGTCGTTCTGATCTCATGCAGCTCTTACAAAAACCTGCTAGGAAACCTTATTATGCCTCTCAGAAACCTGAGGAAACTGAGTTACAAAAGTTTTATTAACCCCCCAAGGGCACCCAGTGGCAATGTCCGGATTCCAACAGGTCTCAAGAAGTTTCTGCCTAGCTCGCCTATCTCTGCCATTTAAGGTCCCACATGCCTCAGAAGTTTCCACTATAGATGCAATCATTAAAGCTATACAAGGCAACAGTTTCTGGAATGCAGACTGTTGATCTGTTTATTTTTATGTTTTTGCTGCATGTATAAGCACTGCTTTGCATGTATGTACCTTTCTTTCTTCCAGGGATGGACATTGCTTGGCAGATCTCTCCTATTCCATAGGAGGGTGCTACCAGGCAAGGAACTTGATGTAGTAAGTGAAATAAGGCTAGATTCACTCTGACTCAAACAGAAGAGAGACTTGTTTGTTCAGGTAAGAGAATAATCACTGGCTGGGTCTGGAGCTTCAGGAACGGACTGATTCAGGGGCTTCTGTGTTGTCCCCAGAGCCTGGCTCCTCCTCTCTGCCTGTTCCCCAGCTGTCTTCCTCTGTGCACCCAAGAGTGTGCACACAGGAGGAAGTTCTAGGCCTTACATTCTTCACACCCAGGAAACGTTAGTCTTTCTTTGGCTCATCATTTCCAACAGGAATATTGAGACTCACTGTGATTGGATAGACAGAGATCATCAAACAGCTGAATGTAGTTTGCTGGTTGGCCTGGGACTGGGCATTGTGAGCAGTTGGAATGGTCATAAGTATTGATAGTAGAAGAGGATAGGGTTCCTCTAGATCAGTGGTTCTCAACCTTCTGGCCCTTTCAATACAGTTCCTCATGTTGTGAACCAACCATAAAATTATTTTTGTTGTTACTTCATAACTGTAATGTTGCTAATGTTATAAATCGTAATGTAAATATCTGAGATGCAGGATGGTCTTAGGCGACCCCTGTGAAAGGGTTGTTCAGCCGCCAAAGGGGTCGCGACCGACAGGTTGAGAACCGCTGCTCTAGATGAAAACTGGAGTTAGTTACTAGGATTATGAACATTGGATTCTGGGCAGTAAGACATCAAATATCTCTGATGGGAGAGATAAGACATAGGAGGTTTAGTAAAATCTGAACTGCAAAGTCAGTACCAGGTGTTTAACTTGGGCTCTGTGTGTGTACCCTGGTGACTAACTCTAATGTTGTTATGAAGGGGTTGATAGGATGAGTTTATACTTTATATTTGTGGTGAATAGAATAAATCCATTCCTCAACTTGTTTTCTTGAAGATATAATATAATATATGAATGTGATGAATAAACCAAACAGCCTGGGGAAATTACAATGAAAATAGAAGTCTCCTTCTCCCTTATCATCACGCTCTATTCCCCAAATCTTTATCCCTCTTCCTCAAGGTAACCGCTATAATAGATTTTCTGTTCAATTCTAAAAATAAAAATGCATACATCTATGTGTGTGTTTTTTTCTCCAAAATTTCATAATAGAAAAAGAAGAAACATTTCTCAGCTCATTCAATGAGGCTAGTACAACCCATTTTAAAATATAAAAAGGGAAAAGCTCAGGTCATTTCATTTTTTAATATATTGGCACAAAAATGTTAACATAGCAGATTATATGCAAGTATGTATAAAAATATACCATGAATAGAATATTTTATCTCAGATACACAAGAATAGTTTCTATCAGATAATCCATAAATGTCATTTATTACATTAATAAATCAAAATGAAAAATTTAGATAATCCCATTAAATGGAAAAGATGCCTGATAAAATTACTCATTCAACACAAAATTTTTAGTAAATTAGCAATAAAAGGAAACTTTTCTAACCTGATAAATAGTATCAATAATAAAGAAAAGCGAACATCAGTCTCAAGTTATAACTATCCAAACATTATTGTTAAAATAAGGAATGAGATAAAATGTCCCCATCACAACTTCTAATGGCAATCCGAGACAGTGTAATGAGAAAAGAAAAAGGAATTAGAGGACTTAAGAGTGAAATGTAGGAAATTTAAAATTATTAATATGTGATAAGGTTGTTTTCATGAAGAGCCAAAAAATTCTAAAAATCATTAGAAATTATAGAAAAATTTCCCCAAGATTATTAGATATAAAATTAACTTAGTTGAGCCCTAGCCAGTTTGACTCAGTGGATAGAGTATCAACCTGCAGACTGAAGGGTCCTGGGTTAGATTCCATTAAGGGCACATACCTCAATTGTAGGCTCCCGGCCCTTGTCAGGGGCATATGGGAGGCAACCAATCAATGTGTCTCTATCACATTGGTGTTTCAGTCTCTCCCTCTCCCTTCCACGCTCTCTTAAAAAAAAAAAAAAATGAATAAAAAAAATATCCTCGGGGGAGGATTAAAATTAAGTCAGTTGAGTTTTTATATACCAGGAACATAGTACTCAGAAACAATTAAAGAAAAGATATTTATGGTAGCATCAGAAAATATTACTCATTTTGGTGGTTGTCACACGATGCAATATACAGATGATGTATCTTAGAATTGTACATTTGAAACCTATATAATTTTATTAATCAATGTCATCACAATGAATTTAATTTAAAAAATATAACAAAAATTTTCAAGAAATCTGTAGGAAAATTATAAAAAATAATTTAATCACAATAAACCTTAAAGAACTATCATGATCATGAATAAGAACATGGGATATGTAAAAATATAAATTTTCACTTAAATGGACAAGTTTCTAATACATTTACAATCAAATCTATTTATTGATTTAATAAGAAGATACTAATTTTTTCATGGAAGAGTAAAGGACCAAAACTAGCTAGACTATTTTTGAAGAGAGGAAGAAGTTATCTTATCAGATACTGGGATTTACTAAGAAGTTAATCAAAGTGAGTCCGTATTACATTGGTGTAGAAACAGACCAATTGATCAGTGGAATAGAGAACCAAGAAACAGACTTACACATCGATGGAATTTTGGCGTATTATAAATGGGGCATTTCAGATGAGTGGAAAAATGAGGGACTGGCAAATAAAAGAAACTGGACAATAATGTAAAACATATGAAAAAAGTTGAATTTGGAGCTGTATTTTGTGTAATATACAAGAAAATTCTGAAGGATTAAGGGATTAGTTGTCAAAACAAAATCTTATTAGAAGCTCCATATGATTTTTTTAGATATACTGTAGCCTAAAAATGGAATATTATGCAGTATTCAAAACTAATGAATTAGGCAGACATACAACAATATGGATGACCCTAATTGATCTAAGATTAAGAGAAATAATAAGCCTTAAAATATATCTACATCATGATGTCCTTTTCATAAAGATACTAGAGGCCTGGTGCACAAAATTCTTATACTGGGGGAGAGGGGTGTCCCTCAGCCCAGCCTGCACCCTCTCCAATATGGGACCCTTCAAGGGGTGTCCGACTGCCCGTTTAGGCCTGATCCCACCAGACCTGCAGGGGAGGGCTGTTAGGGGCGACCAGGCCTCCAGGGGAGGGCAGTTGGGGGCAATCTGACTGGCAGGGGAACAGTTAGGCGTCGATCAGGCTGGCAAGGGAGTGGTTAGGGGGTGATCAGGCTGGCAGGCAGAAGCAGTTAGGGGCAATCATGCAGGCAGGCAGGTGAGTGGTTGGGAGCCAGCAGTCCCAGGTTGTGAGAGGGATGTTCGACTGCTGGACATCCCCCGAGGGGTCCCAGATTGGAGAGGGTGCAGGCTGGGCTGAGGGACAGCCCCACTCCCTGCACAAATTTCATGCACCGGGCCTCTAGTATAGAATATTTTAAGGAAAATTGCCGGGAGCCAGTCCATCCTTGCTGTTTCAAGGGACCCGGCATATATGGCATACTGTTCTTAATATGTTTGCTCACCTTCTTGGCACTATGTGTTTTAACCAAGGTCTCTGAGAAAGGTTGTTTCCCCAGGTAGGGATTTTCCCCTGAAGTTAGGGAGGGAATAAAACCTCTTAACTAAGTGCCAGGCGGGTAATTAATCACTTTAACTATGAACAATCATGCTTAAGCTACATAATCTTTACTCCCTGGAATGGAGATAAGAAACGCCCTAACCTTTGTAATAGAGATTGATAGGATTGAATCAACTGGTATAAATACAGATGTAACAAGACAGCAACACACAGAACTTAGAATACAGAACCGAGAGAGACAGAACCTAGGCACAGAACCTACACAGAACGTTCTCTAGAGACAGAAGAACTTCGCTGGAGAGAACATGGCAAAAGTTCCTGGACAGAAACTGGCCTCAGAACCTAGAGACAGAACCTAGCGAGAGAACATGGCAAAAGATCCTGGACTGAACCTTGACTACAGAAATTGGCAAGAGAACCTGACTAGAACCTGGTAACTGAACCTGGCTGGAGAACCTGGACAGAACCTGGCTGGAGAACCTAGCGAGGGAACATGGCTACAGAACCTGGCTGGAGAACCTGGAGAACCTAGCAAGAGAACATGGACACAGAACCTTGCTGGAGATCCAAACCAGAACTTCGCTGGAGATCCAGACCAGAACTTGGCTGGAGATCCTGGCTGGAGATCCTGGCTAGGCTGCTGATCAACTGAACGCTGTCTCCGTGTCCTTCCTTCTTCGCCGACACCGTCTACACCTTTGGGGACCCCTGGACCTGCTAGGGCAGGACCCTGGCAGAAAATGTTATAGTTTTGTGTTTTACATTAAGGTTTATATCCCATTTGAGTTTAATTTTTGTAAAGGGTATAAGTTCTGTATCTACCTTGATATTTTTGCATGTGGATATTCAGTTGTTCCAGCACCATTTGCTGATGAGAATATCTTTGCTTCATCACATTGCCTTTAACTTTGTTAAAGACCAGTTGACTGTATTAAAGTGAGTCTATTTCTGGACTATCTAGTCAATTAATCTATTTGTCTGTTGTTTTGCCAATACCACACTGCCTTGATTACTATAGTTTTATAGTAAGTCTTGAATTCAGGTAGTGTCAGTCCTTCAACTTTGTTGTTCCTCTTCAATATTGTGGTAGCTACTCTAGATCTTTTGCCTCTTCATATAAACTTCAGCATCAATTTGTCAGTATCCACAAAATAACTTCCTGGGATTGCATTGAATCAAGTTGAGAAGAACTTGATATGATTTATATATCTGAACAAGGACTGTCTCTTCATTTATTTAGTTATTTGATTTTGTTCCTCAAAGTTTTGTAGTTTTCCTCCTATAGGTCTTTTACATTTTCTGTTAAATATACACTGAGTGGCCAGATTATTATGACCACCCGACATTTGTAGGCAAATTAGCTATAATTTTGCACTGAAGTTGCTAGAGGGCCAGATCATTATAAATAGGGAAGCAGGTTGTTTACCACAACGGTAAAAGTGATTTTTTTCTGAAGATATGGGTAAACAACGCGATTTAACAGCCTTTGAATATGGGAGATATATATATACTGAGTGGCCAGATTATTATGACCACCTGACGTTTGTAGGCAAATTAGCCGTACGCTGCATCGTATGGGATATGAAAGCCGAAGGCCTGTTCGAACACCTTTGCTGTCTGCAGTTTCCAAGATAAAACGTCTCCAATTTGCACAGGAACACAAGGATTGGACAGTTGAGCATTGGAAAAAAGTCATGTGGTCTGATGAATCACATTTCTAGTTGCATCATGCAGATGCTCATCTTCCTTGCTTGCTGTCTACTTTTTCCATTAGAGTCCTTAAACATGTTAATCATAGTGTTATAAATTTCGGTCTGATAATTCCAGCCTCCCTGCATATCTCAGTTTGAGGCTTGCTTTGTCTTTTCAAATTGTGTCCTTTGCCTGGTACTGTGCTTTGATAATATCCCAGCAGGTTAGGCTTTACTTATCTAGTTTCTCCTGAGGGCAGGCCTTGTTTAGAAGAACAGAGTGCTATGGTATATTTCAAAATAGTTCAGCTTCCCTCTCTTTCCCTCATTGAAGGAAAATGGAATTTTCCTTAGATATGTACTATAGGAACCTAGTCAAGCTCCTGGAGGTAAATCTCACAAACTTGTGGGGGCCTCCCTATGACTGGGTCTCCCTGGGTTTTTAACTCTCAGAGTTTTCTGCACCAAGCTGTGGCAAGATGTCATTTACAATTCAGGTTTTTCTACTCTGGTACATGTTTCTGTAGCAGGCAGTTTTCAATTTTAAGTCTCTGTCTCAATAAATTGTTACTCTCTGCTTAATGACAGGATACAGTCTGAGAAATGTGTTAGGTGATTTTGTTGTGTGAACATCAGAGAATTCACTTACACAAACCTTAGATGGTATATAGCCTGTTATACACTTAGGCTATAGGTGTAGCCTGTTGCTGTTAGGCCACAAACCTATACAGCATGTTATAGTACTGAATATGTAGACAGTTAAAACACAATGATAAGTATTTGTGTATCTAAATATAGAAAAGATACAGTATAAATATGGTATAAAAGATTAAAAAAATGGTGAACTGTATAGGGCATTTATCATGAATGGAGCTTGCAGGAGTTGACTTGCTCTGGGTGAGTCAGTGAGTGAGTGGTGAGTGACTGTGAAGCCTAAGACATTACTATGCGCCACTGTAGGTTTTGTAAATATTGTCAGACAAGCCCTTCCCTTGCTTCTTTCCAACAGGGTCAGAACTAGAACATCGAAGCTGCCAATGCCACTCCATGAACAGGGATGTGGACTAGATTAATTAGAAATATTGAGAAGTAACTGGCTGGGGAAGGTGTAGATCACCACAATAGTGATTTCAGGAAGGAGTGAAAGGTGGCCACAGAACACTTTTAGTAAAGTGGCAGTGACATGTCATAACTGCTAAGGTAGCTCTGTGGACCTGTGTCCTTGTACAGAATCTTAGTTCCTCAACAAAGAATTTACAGCAATGTACTCTGAAGACCATCCATCTAGATCTTGGAGGGCTATAGCACCCTCTGACTGTGTAGCACTGGAGGGACCACTCCTCTGAAATAGGTCAGTGGCTGGCTGATCGGGTTGCAATATATGCACTCAGGATTGTGCTGTGAGTGAGAGGGATTCTATTTCAGGCCCCACTGATACGTCTCCCTTCAGAGAAATATAAAATTTTTCTTTCATTTCTTACAGAAAAACTAGCTTCATTATAATCTGATGGGACCACTGTTGTCTATGTGGTTCATTATTGACTGAAACATCATATAAGATGTATTTCAATTTGTTCAGGTTTTTAGTTGTTGTTAGAATGTCCTGGCAACTTCCAGCTCCTTACGTGCAGAACCAGAAACTGGAAGTGCAGTTGTATTAGTTTTTTATTGCTGCTATGAAAAATTATCCCACAATTAGTGGTTTAAAATTACACAGATGTATTATCTTACAGGTCTAAAAGTCAGAAGTCTGAAGTGGGATCCACTGGCTAAACTCAAAGTATCAGCAAAATTGTGTCCTTTCTGGAGGCTCTAGAGACAATACATTTTCTTGCCCTTTCTAGCTTTTAGAACACACCTGCATCCCTTCCTCCATCTTAAAAGCCATTAATGGCTGGTTAAGTCTTTCACATCATTCTGACACTAATTATTCTACTTTTAAGGACCCTTGTGATTTTATTGGGCCCACCGACGTAATCCTGGGTAACTTCCTATTTTTTCAATCAGCTCATTAGCAAGCTCAATTCTGTCTGCTGTATTAATTCCCTCTTGCCTTGTAACAATATATTAATAGGTTCTGGGGATTAGGGCATGAGCATCTTGGTGTTGGTGGTGTTGGGGGAGGCTACTAACCAGCCTACCATAGCAATCACATAGCTTATGACTTTGAAGGCAGCTTTTCAGACAACCAGTGACTCCTATGTAAATAGCTACATATAGTGAGAGTCCATACTATGTCCTGTGTTGTCTATTAATATTGATATACAAATAGCCATCCTATTTTAGTTATTTAGCTTTCTGATATGATTAATATAAATCTTAATTTACAAAGCTGAATCCACATTTCTGTTTTAATATGTCCAGTATGCTAGCTCCTTAATTTTGTTAAGGTCTATAAAATAGCTCAAAATAGGAAAAAAATGAGTGGATTTAATTATATTCACTTGTTTGGTCACATTTGTTATATTGGTCTAATTAGTGGCGAGCAACTTTTATGTATATGTCTAAGTATCACCACTGTATGTTCAGATCAAAGGCATATGGAGGAAATATTGCTAAGACAAAATGAGTATAAAATTTAACTGTCATCCAAGTAGATAAAGTAGTAATTTTTTAGAGTTTTTATTTAAATTATTGATAAATTGGAACTTATACTTCTTCTGAACATTTTTGGGGAAAATGAATAACCATTAGAAATTGCATTCTAATTCTTTATACATGACTGAAATATTTCATCAATTTCCTAGAGGCAAAATTAAATACAAGTACCATTTTAAATTATACAGTATAAACAGTTAAAAAATCTTATTACCTTTTGCAATTTTCTATTCTGAATATTTTTTTCTTTCAAAAGCTTATCTATGTTCTCAAATAGTGGTTGCCATTGACTTAATTTTTGAATTTAATTCCATTTCAATTTCATTGAAATTACATTTTAATAATTTTCAATGACCTATATTTAACAAGTAGTAAAATACATAGGCACAACAATCTTTCTCTTACTAGCTATAGTTGACTGATTCCAAATGCTACCAACTTTTACAAGTACATTTTATAAGAGGGTAGCAATGACCTCTTGGAGCCCCTCCTTGTTGTGTTAATCTCCAGGTAGCCACATTACATATGTATGATTTAATGTTGGAATTATAAATCCTCAAAAAGCCTTAGGGAAGGCATCTTTGGAACCAGATAGAAGTGTACTTTATTTTAATTGTCATCCATTTGCAAACCAAATCCAGAACAAAATATTGTAGTCCTGCATGTTTGTATAACATAACCCCTCTTTCTGTCATGCTCCTTTATTTATGTACTACATTCTGCCATCACTGGTTAATTAACTCTCTTTGTCCTTGATATCCAGGTGAGTGTTTCTGCCAGTCACATTTTCCTGGTAGGCATCTTGAGAGAATGAGTATGTGAACAGTATGCCTCCACATGTTCTGCATACAGATTCTGTTGAATGGTGCTAAAGGGAAAAGAGGTTGTAAGACAGAGCTTTCCCGATGAGATAAAAGATGTTTTAATCAGCGTTTTGAACCTAGTTTGTTGAATTTAATTAAATGAACCTGGGTTAGAAAGGCAACTATTCTACAGTCTGTGGAGGATACAAAGATAAATGTGTACAGTTTTATCTCTCAGTTTAAAATCAAGAGAGGCAGGTAGATTTGTAACTAATTATAATATAGGCAGAACGTTATAGAGGAAAGGGAAGAGTAGATGGATTTCAATTTTATTTTTGAGGTAGGTTGTAAATTTTGTGGGTTTTTAATATTTTATATATATTTAAATAATTACAGACTCTTAAGTTGCAAAAACAACATGGAGAGATCCCATGTACTCATGTTCCAGTTTCCCCCAATGGTACCATCTTATATAACTAGTACATTAATCAAAACTAGGAAATTGGCACTGATACAATACAACTAACTAGACTACTGACTTTATTGAGTAGTCTTTTAAGATATAAAAATGGAGGCAGGAAGGAAAAGGAACTCCAGGTTAAGGAAATAGCATTTAGTTGAGGGTAAGTCATGAGAAAATTTGGATCGTTCAAGAAATCTGCTTAGATTGGTAGTTATCAGAGGGGAAGGGGGTTGGGGGGGTGGTCAAAATAGGTGAAGGGGATCAACTATATGGTGATGGATAGTAACTAGTTTTTTTGATTACCATCCACTTTGTAGTGTATACAGATGTCAAATGATAGTGTTGTACACCTGAAACTTACATGATGTTATATACCTCAACACAAAAAGTTAAAAAATACAAGGAAAATAATTTTACTGAAGGGAACCTTAACAAATTGGTCACTTTTCCATTTTATAAATGAACTAATGAGGCCCAGAGAGATTAGACAACTTGCTTATTTCATTTTCTTTCCTTGGTTAGTGAATGAGTTTGGGTATTTTTATACATTATACACCTAAGTCCTGGTCTCTGGGATCTTAGTCTGGTACATTTCTCCCCCAACTATGGTTTTCTTTGATGGGATAAACACAAGATTATTCTTTTGGAATCTGTATCAAGATCCCACTTTAGCCATATCTTTTTTTTCTGAGTCCATAGAGCTTAGTGCAATGTCTGGCACATTATAGGTGCTCAGTAAATATTTATTGAATAAATGAACCAGTGAATTATTTTTTAGCCCCTAGAAACTGGAGGTAAGGCAAATCAACAGAAGATAACAGGAAGATAAGTCGTACCCACATTTAACCCACTGCAATGGAAATTCATCACTAAAAGTCAATTTGCAGTTGGGCAAAATTCCAGTTACAAGGAGGAAATTGGGCAGAGAAACACGTTTTACTTGAATTCTGATGAATTAAAAATGCACACAGGTAATTACCCCCATTTCAGCTGTGCTGAGCAGTGAATCTGTAAATGAAAGGTGTGCTAATCCAATGCAAGACACAGCATATCCTCCTTTTCTGCCTTTTGAACACATATATCAGCTGTCCCTTCATAGGAGTCATTACAGTTTTAGCTTAATTCCAAGCTTAAAACCAGAATCATTACCTAAATGCTGCTTTTCTTATTGACCAGTCTGTAGGATAGCTTGTTGCCAAATTAAGCTGCACACAGCACTTGTTAACTTAATTAGCAACCTAACTGCTCAACCTCAGTCTGACAAAATGCATGTCAGAAAGAGGGGTTATGTTGTATTGCTTTGAAACTATAGCCACTTCAAGAGAAACACAGTCCTGCAGATACTTATTTTCCCTTTTGGGCTGGAGGAAAATCTGATTTCCTGGGAAGGTCTTCTACTTCCTATTGAAGCCCAAACATCATTAGGGAGCCAGCACCTTCCAGGGCTGTGAAACAGACCTTTTTCAAAGGCTACATTACATGCAAGAGAACTCCCCAAGGGCTAATAGATACACTTGTGTCTCCAATAAGAGCACAGAAAGCAAACTAATTAATTAGAGAGGATGCACTGAAAGAACTCCATTTATCACCACATGGCCCAAGTAATAAATAAATTCTTTAAAAGTTTAGTGAAAGCAGGAATCAAGAAGGCAATTGCCAAGGATTTGACCTGGTGTGTTTGTGACTATCCTGAGATTAGCAGCAGTTTCAAGACTTCCTTATGGTGAGGAGCATGGCAATTTTATGTGATGAGGGTCTGTGTAGGTTGACTCCCCAAGAGATCTTAGACTGTTGTCTGGTTTCTCTCTTCCTTAAAATCTGTTGCTGTCTCTCTGACTCAGTTGTAACCTGGTGGAAATAGTCTTGTTTTTGATTCTTGAAAAACATAGGCTCTGGTCTGAAATGCTGATATCAAATGAACAGAGGCTTATTCTTGCTGTTCCTCTGGAATTCCAAAATGCAGAATTGTGTGCCTTCTGGCTGCTGTGTACAGAGAGAGAGAGAGAGAGAGAGAGAGAGAGAGAGAGAGAGAGAGAGAGAGAGAGAGAAGAAATCTAGAAGCAATGAAGACTATCATAATTTAAATATATATTGAGAATATCTATTTGATGGGTCTTAGAGATTTACTTAGATATGCTTGTTAATTCTATGACTGTTATACACACACACACACACACATACACACACACGCAGGGTGGAGCAAAAGCAGGTTTACCAGTACAGTTGTATGTCAAACATAGAGTTTATTCCTGGATTATTATTTTTTTAATTATTGTATCATTTTTCCATATGAACAACGGTAAACTACTCTTGCCCCACCCTATGTGTGTGTGTGTGTGTGTGTGTGTGTGTGTGTATATATATATATATATATATATATATATATATATATATATTAGGAGCCCAGTGTGCAATTCGAAATCGCAAGGCACCGGTCTGGCCTTGCCTTCCTCTCTGGCCCTGCCTTCCTCTCTCTGGCCCTTGAAGCAGCCACACCACTGCTGATCAGGCCCTCCCAGAGCGCAGACACGCGGAGGCCCCTGCACCCCGCCCCCAGTGCTGCGCGTGCAACCTTCTCCTGTCCCGTCGACCCATTACGGTGCATTTCCCTATTATAGATAGATGATAGATAGATAGATAGATAGATAGATAGATAGATAGATAGATAGATAATAGATAGATTGATTTTTTTTTTCTCTCCACCATCCATTTGCTTGTGGCATGCCTCTAGGTCTCTGGCATATAGAAGAAAAACAATAGTACATAAGATAAAATGGATTTTCTGGCAAGTCACTTGTTCCCATTTTCTCCCTTATTTTCTTTGTCTGAGCCTCCTTTCTCCTGTAACTTGCCATATCACTGCATTTTGCCAGGGCCTTAGAAGCCCACATTGATTCTTCTCTCACACATACACAAAAACGCCCACCTAGTTGCCATATATTTTGTGCTACTAAACACTTTGGAGAAGTCTTGTAAAGGAAGGACAGCTTTATTGTAAGTGGTTCACCCAAACTAATTCTGAGATCTGTGTGTGAACCCTACTGTGTCTGTAAAAGTTTGCTGCTTGTTTTAGAAGTTGCAGTAGCTGTTATTGAACTAAAGAAAAGTATTCCTAATAATTTGGGAGTTGTTCTATGGAGCCTAGTTATGGGGTAGACATATTGACTTGGTATGCATTACAACTGGAAAACATTAACAGATGAGTTGGTCCCTGTGTAAGGATGACAAATATCTCATGTCCTCTGTCTCCATTCATGGCATTTTGTGTCTATCTCAGTGTAACAGTTAATGCTTTACAGGTCATCTTTATCTGATGTGACTCAGTGAGAATCTGAATTCCTTGGTAACAGGACCACATCCTCTTCATCTTATTAATTCAGCACCTCATACACGCTTGGCACTTTAGAACCTGGAGATAGTTTTGTTAAATGAATTAAAAGTTCTCCTACTCCCTCTGTACCCTGAAAAAGGCATTGGATAATATACCTCCTTCTAAGTCAGTTTTATTAATTGGATCAGTGTGAAGCACATGGTTCTGGGGATCACAACAGCTGATCTAGTCTAAGACTTCGCAGGCCTTTCATATGGGGCCAAATAGAAATGGAAATGACCCATGTCTTGGCAACATCCAATTTAGCTTGTGTCCTGTTCTTAAAAATAATTCTAGTCCATACCAAGCATTCTTTATGGTGCCACTAAAGTTGTTTATATTGATATTAGGAAGGTGACATTATATAATGAAAATTACTATGGATTAAGGATCAATGTATTGGGGTTCTATAATTCTGTCATACTTTAGAGCTATGATTTTAGGAAAGGTTAACTATGTAACTTTTAATATCTTCATAAATCTGGAAAGAACATCTTTGTATATTCTTAAAGCAATGATCTTATTCGTTGTTTGGATGTTCATTTTAATTATAACCTTATTAAGCATGTGGTTTGTGGTATGAACAATACAGAAAAGTGAGAGAGAATTACCAACTGGATGGCAAAGGAAAACATACACAACACAAAATCCAGAGTACAGACCCTCTTGTGTTTTCACACAGGTGCCACGTTATTTCTAGGAGAGCAATCACAGATGGGTTCACAGCACAGCTCTGCAGGAGTCAGACGTAACACTTGGATTAAGTTTTTGGATTGGGTTGTCAACCGAGAGACTCAATAATGATGGTTTTGCTCTCTAGGTCCTACCTGAACAATCAGAATGGTTCTCTGTCTGTACTGCTCTTTAGTGCTAAAAAAAAGTCTCTTGAGTTGGACCATTTCAGAGAGCCAAGGCCGAAGTGGCATCAATATCACTCTTACCTCCCCCTGCAAAAGAGCAAGTCTGAGCCCCAAGTATATTTTGAAATGAAACCATCAAAATTTTCACCCCTCAATATCAGTATCTTTTTCTGATGAAATATAAAGATATTGTACTTGACCTATCACTGTTAGGATTTACTCTTTAAATCATTTTTTGATATTTTTTTAATTAAATCTTTATTGTTCAGATTATTACAGATGTTCCTCTTTTTCCCCCCCATAGCTCCCCTCCACCCGGTTCCCACCCCACCCTCCACCCTCACCACCCCCCCCACTGTCCTCATCCATAGGTGCACGATTTTTGTCCAGTCTCTTCCCGCATCCCCCACACCCCTTTCCCCCTGAGAATAGTCAGTCCACTCCCTTTCTATGCCCCTGATTCTATTATATTCACCTGTTTATTCTGTTCATCAGATTATTTATTCACTTGATTTTTAGATTCACTTGTTGATAGATGTGTATTTGTTGTTCATAATTTGTATCTTTACCTTTTTCTTCTTCTTCCTATTCTTAAAGGGTACCTTTCAGCATTTCATATAATACTGGTTTTGTGGTGGTGAACTCCTTTAGCTTTTCCTTATCTGTGAAGCTCTTTATCTGACCTTCAATTCTGAATGATAGCTTTGCTGGATAAAGTAATGGTTGTAGGTTCTTGGCACTTTGAATATCTCTTGCCACTCCCTTCTGGCCTGCAAAGTTTCTGTTGAGAAATCAGCTGAGAGTCGTATGGGTGCTCCCTTGTAGGTAACTGACTGTCTTTCTCTTGCTGCTTTTAGGATTCTCTCTTTGTCTTTTGCTCTTGGCATTTTAATTATGATGTGTCTTGGTGTGGTCCTCTTTGGATTCCTTTTGTTTGGGGTTCTCTGTACTTCCTGGACTTGTAAGTCTATTTCTTTGACCAGGTAGGGGAAGTTTTCTGTCATTATTTCTTCAAATAGGTTTTCAATATCTTGCTCTCTCTCTTCTTCTGGCACCCCTATAATTCAGATGTTGGTATGCTTGAAGTTGTCCCAGAGGCTCCTTACACTATCTTCGTATTTTCGGATTCTTTTTTCATTTTGCTTTTCCGGTTGGGTGTTTTTTGCTTCTTCGTATTTCAAATCTTTGACTTGATTCTTGCGATCCTCTAGTCTGCTGTTGGGAGTCTGCATAATATCCTTTATTTCAGTCAGTGTATGCTTAATTTCTAGTTGGTCCTTTTTCATAACCTCGAGGGTCTCACTAGATTTCTTGAGGGTCTCACTACATTTATCGGCAGTCTCACCAGACTTTTTGAGGGTCTTACTAAATTTATCGGCAGTTTCTAGAAAGTTCTTGAAAAACCTTAAAAGGGTGGTTTTGAGCTCTATATCTAGTCATTTGCTTTCCTCCATTTCTGTCATTTGTGACCTGTTTCTTTGTGTCTGCATTTTTTATGCTTCCCTGTGTTGGTAGAGTGGCTTTGTGTGCTAGGTGTCCTATAGGGCCCAGTGGCTCAGCCTCCCCAATTACCTGAGGTGGATACTCTTGGTGCACCCCTTTGTGGGCTTTGTGCACAGTTTTGTTGTAGTTAAGCCTTGATTGTTGTAGGTATCACTGGGAGGAATTGACCTCCAGGCCAATTGGCTGTGAAAATCATCTGTGTCTACGGTGGGAGAACTTCTGTGCTGGAGACACCCTTATGGGGCAAGACTTGCTTCAGTGGGGCTTTGGTGCTCACTGAGTCTGCCCCCTGAGTGTGTCCCTTATGGATCTGAGGAGTTGTAATCTGGATGGTCCCCCTCTGACCACTGGGTACACTGGCTCTTGGATCTAAGGAGGTGCTAATTTAGCCTCTGCCTGAGGTTACACAGCAGGAGCTACGATGAGAACTGCAGATTCCCCTTCCTTTTTTGGAGTTTGGAGGTGTCCTGATGAGGCCCAGCTGTGAAGCAATGCAAGCCGCTGTGGGGCCTTGGGCCTTCTCTTGGAAGTTCTGGGTCTGTCTGGCCCAGCTGCAGTTTGTTAGGTAATTTTCAGATTGCAAAGGGCCAGGGCATTAATATGCAAAAGCCTCTGCCGCAGCCTGGGTTTGGCAGGGTCTCAAGGAATCACAGGGCAGAGCAAGCAGCTATGGCTGCTCCTCAGCCCTGCCCTAAGGGGCCGTGAGTCTCAGTGTCCGGATAATTGCTGCAAGCACTTCTGAGGGAAAGCCGCCCTCGAGTTCCGAGTTCTGCCCGCTGCCAGACAGTCCAGTTTCTCTCCGTATGAATCTAGGTCCCCAGAAACTCACCCGGAACTGGAGTTCAGAGCAGTCGGGGGCTTGTGACTCCCTCCTGATTCAAAAAGACAGCCATGTCCTCAGTTGCCAGCCCTTGCCGAGTGCGCCTCTGTACCTCTGCACTTCCGCACCTCCTCTGAGTCTCATTGTGCTTTTCTCTTTCCTTCTAATTGTAGAATTTCCACTCAGCCAGCCTTCCTGTGGTTCTGGATGATGCCCGTTTTGTCTTTTAGTTGTATTTTTGAATTTGTTGTGGGAGGCAGCAATTTCCAGTGTTTACCTATGCCACCATCTTGGTTTCTCTCCATTTTTTGATATTTTTGTCTTTGATCTTTTGAATGTACACTTCCATGCATTTGTTTTCTATAGACTTGACACACTGCTATCTACATTTTTTTGGCCTATTCTAATTATCAAGATATTAGTTTTTAGCCTCAAACTCACTTTTCTGTGCTCAGCTTCGTCTTGCTGAAGCTGGGACTCTAAAAACCACATTTCTGCTTTGCAATTATCTCCTTGCAAGACTCTGCCATTAGGGGTGCTAGAGAGAGAATTCAAAACTGAAGCGGGAGATGGAGAGGGAATGGACTTGTTCCATTTGTTTCTTGCTTTATTTTTAAAAAATGTATTTTATTGAGATATAATTGGCATATAATAATTGTGTAAATTTAAGGTATACAACTGTTTATCTGATACATTTATATATTGCTATATGATTACCTCTGGGTGAGCTAACACCCTATCATGTCACAGAATTATCTAGTCTATTAACAACTTTGAAGTTTATAATAGAGTATTATCCTTTATAATAAAGAGGTAATATGCAAATTGACCCTCACACCCTCACAAGATAGTTGCCTAGGACCAGGCTGTCAGAGGGGTTAGTGAGGGACGACCAAACAACTGAACAAGCAGGCTACGTGGGGCGACCAGGCCAGCAGGGGGGTTAATGAGGGATGGCCAAACAACTGAACAGCAGGCTGCATGGGGTGACCAGGTTGGCAGGAGGGTTAGTGAGGGACGATGAAACAATAGAACAGCAGGCTGCGTGGGACGACCAGGCCAGTGGAGGGGGGCATTGGGGGCAACCTGGCCAGCAGTGGGGGGCAGTTAGGGGTGACCCAGTCAGCAGCAGAGGCAGTTAGGGGCAATCAGGCGGGCATGCAGAGGCAGTGAGGGGTGATCAGGCTGGTGGGGGGTGGCAGTTAGGGGCGACCAGGCATGCAGGCAGGTGAGTGATTAGAAGCTAGTGGTTCAGCATTGTGAGAAGGATGTCTGACTGCTGGTCGGACATCCCCCAAGGGGTCCCGGATTGGAGAGGGTGCACGCTGGGCTGAGGGGACCCCTCCCCCCCATGCACAGATTTGTGCACCGAGCCTCTAGTTCTTATAATCACTGTACTGTGCATTAGATCTCCAGGCCTTATTTATCTACTCCAGTTCTCTGGAGAAGCAGAAATTAACCCCCTTTTGGAATGTTTGTAACATTTGCAAAGACAGACTTAAGGACACGGGCACCAGCCAGACCTTGAGAGATATGATTTTCAGTCCCCCAGAGCCCCTCTTAAAGATATCATCTTAGTGTGGGTGTGATAGCTGCTTCAGGCAGGTGCTGCCTTCATCATGGCTCAGTGGTTTTGGTTTTGGTTTGCCTTTTTCAGTTAATATAGTTAGCAATTATTTATACAGATTCAATTCTGCATATTATGTCCTCTCTATTAGAAGAGCGATTAGGATTTCTGTCTCTTGACTGGATTGTGACTGACACAGACCCATTAGTCATTTATCCCAGTGTATCCATTTCTGGGTCCCTTCTTGAAGCCAGCCCTAGAAAATACTCTGTCCTGTTTTTTCTGACCTCACAATAAAGAGGCCTAAGCAATTGCTGTAATGGGTTTTGGTAGATACCTCATGAATACATGTAATGAGTCTCAGTCCTTCAATAAAAGGTCACACTCCCTTCCTATCAAGGCTCTGAAGCCACCACATCTCTAAAGAAAAACACTCAAGGTTGATAGCATTACCATGCATTTTCTGTTTAGTCATCTTTCACACAACTTCATTAAATCATAGGCCTTGGAATAAAAATTGAGAAATCATTTAGTTAATTTGCTTGCTTCAGGCAGGCAGGACTAAATTTCAATATGTGCATAATTTAGTTTTTCCGTCAAAGCTAGACACTAAGCATTCATAAAATGAATAGATGAAATAAGTCCACAACCTAGGTATAATAGATTATAATGACTTGATAAGAAATTTCTTATATGAATGGATGATTTTTTACCCCCAAATCCATACATTTTTTCAAATCACCTTATATTGATACTATTTCCTTGAGTTAATACACATATTCTTTTATTTGTATCAAATATTTAATTGTTTTCATGGATATGAAAAAATACTATACAAGTACTCTTAAAATGTCTGTATCATTATCTAAAATAGACTAAATTTTATTTGGCATTTTATAACGTTCAGAGGTTTCTGTATTCTTCAATTTTACTGTTATTTGTAGCCAAGTCAATGTTAGGAGACTGCAACTTACATGTACAAAGTCTACAGCATGAATTTTCCAATAATGGATTACATCTTGCTCTGAAGCACACATTCATGTGGTTGTCAGAAACCATTCAATCTTTTAAATTAAAACATCTCAGTCTCTTCTCCTTTAATAGTCTTTTTGGGTCATAACTCAGAAGGTAACCTTTTTCTCAAGGAATCTCCCTTCCCCTCCTCCTTCCCACAATGCTGCTGGGTGCAGGGAAAGTCTGGCAAAGCCTCCTGGCACCTGAGAGCTGGCTTTGTATCTGGTTGCCATTCTCTCCTCTGGTTGAGATGCTGTTGCTTCTGGTTTCCAGCCATCGGCCTGGGATCTCATTGTCTCCACTGTAATGTGATCCAGCTTGTTTGCTCAGTGCCTCTCTGTACTGTTTTTGCTGAAGTGAAATGGCCAGGAATTTGGTGTATGATTTGCCAAATGATACTTCTTATAGTTCTTAATCTTAAAGAGTACATGGTCTCATGATGAGACTTCCTTCTATGTATCTTCCTCTGCTGCTGGTCGTTAAGGCCATCTCAGTCCTTAAGGCTGTAATGACCCATGAGTTGTTTACCCAGACCTAAAGTCTAATTCAGAATTTCTAGCTATGCCATAAGGCCTAGGAAAGTTTGAGTTAATCTAGGGACTTTGCACATGACACAGAAATCTCATATCTAAGTGTTTACCAAAAAAAGAAGGTCAGGCCTTGCTGATATTTTTGCCTCCTGTTGTGAGGAGCCCAGACATGATGAACTCTGATCAGACTCAGGCTTGGGTTCTGCAAAGCCATTATCAGTGGAATTCAATTTATTTTGTTTACCTATCCCCAAAATAATTTTTAGTCTATTTAATCACTACTCACACATTTTTAGTTTAGTTTCATCATAAATTCAAACAGTTGCAAAGGATAGAAGCTTAGTATGCTGTAAATATTGGCATTTTAAAACAGAACTGCTGCATCACCTTTAAAAAATGCATCCAGTGTAACTGAATTCATAATGATTGACACTCGCCATCATCTATATTACAAATTATGAACAAACTCTTCTTTAAAATTCACAAATTCTTCTTGGTCCTTTACCTCTAGTTTATATCTCTTTTTCATTTTCCCTTCAGAACTTGTTCTTGTCTATTTTAATGCTTGGAAGTCTTTTAATTATCACCCTGTGGTAGGTTGCAAAACTAGAACTAATGCATCAGCCATCCTTTGCCAGGTAACTTTGTACTGTCTTCCCAGTTTGACTCGGGTTGATTCTGTGATTTGCTTTGGCCAATGTGATGCTGGGAATGTGAATCGAGCAGAGGTTTATGCAACTCTTGAGTGACTGGAAGATGAAGGATACCTGAAGCAGAGCTGAGTGTCTCCTAATCAGTCAACAGTGAAACACACAGGTGTGTGAGCAAGACCAGCCCAAGATAGGCAGAGTCACAAAGCCAACTCCAGCTTCTCCAGATGAATGAGCACATAAGATACAATCGTTGTGTGAGACTGAGGTTTGGTGTTATTTTTTATGAAGCATTAATGTAGTAAAATCTGACTGAGCCACCCCTCTATACTTTTCTATAAAAATATTAATTTTTTTTATTTCTGTGAGCATTAGGTATAAATGATAAAAAATAATGTTTCTTTGTGTTTATCACTGCCGTTATTATAAGTACTCAGTTAATCTAAAGAATCCAATATATTATAAAATTTAATGAATATCTATTAAAATGGTAAAATTTTATTGAAAATCCATTCCATATAAGAAAGATGAAGATATTTTTAATTATTTTAAGAATTTATGGATGAATATTACATTTTATTGAATGAAATAAATTTACAGATGTAAGTGTTCAGAAATCTTGTCCACATACATACGTATTTGAGAATGACAGTGGTTTTATTATAGCAGTGGTCTGCAAACTGCAGCCCCTTGAGTGTGGCTCTTCCACAAAATACCACGCGCAGGCGCGCACGTACAGTGAGATTGAAACTTCGTGGCCACACTCAAGGGGCCAAAGAGCCACATGTGGCTCGTGAGCCGCAGTTTGCCGACCACTGTATTATAGCAATGTCATTCAATTGTTTATGTCTTCCCTGGTTATATGCCAAATTTCACAATGTGATGTATATTAAAGAGTACTTTTAATGATTTAACAGTTGGCAACTCTAGATCCCACCTGCATTTTTTAACATAAAGACTGAATAACTACCTGATTTACAAAATAACCTTTTTAACTCAGTTATTTGACGCATTTACTCTCTCAACAAAAATACCAATAATTCATATTGTCCCTTTTATTGTGTCCCATAAGTTTTTACAATTGGAGCAACATACCAAAGAATATGGTCTTGTTTTGTAAAATGGAAAAACTATTGTAAAAGGAGAAGGGATGAGTTCTTTGTCAGTTTCCAGGCAAGTGCAATTTGGAAGGAGCACATTTGGAAATTGAACACGTGC
Organism: Myotis myotis; assembly: GCF_014108235.1. Lineage (NCBI taxonomy): Eukaryota > Metazoa > Chordata > Mammalia > Chiroptera > Vespertilionidae > Myotis > Myotis myotis. The sequence goes on from NW_023416401.1 coordinate 51,237,945, forward strand.
AAATTAACTGTACTTAACATAAACCTTCAAAACTTATTACCCTTGGAAAATATATGTGTAGTCTCAGGAGTAAGCATACTCTGGTGTTCAGATCACTGCTCTCGCACAAATCCAGAGGTAAGGCTGCTTCCAGGATCTTCATCAGCCATTTCCCCTCTTTTATTTCCATAGCATGTGTATGTAATGCTTCAAATTTAGAAATCCTCTGAAATACAGTCTTCCCAGGCTGGGCCTGGGTAGAGAGACATCAGTCTGAGATCCTCAGATTCACCCAAACTTATCTGGATGTTTTCATTCCATCCTAGTTGGTATTTCAATCCATAGCAGTAACCATGACTCTTCTATCTCAAACCCATCCAGTCCTTTTAGACTGGATGCTTGTCCATCCAGTCCTTTTAGACTACCTCATTTACAGTCCCAGAAGAATTTTCTTCTTCCTGTGGGTTAGACCTTTTCTTTAAATAATATAAATAACACCTCCTCACCCCAATTCAACATTGATTCTTTGCACAATCCTCCAAGCTTTTCTATTAATATGGAAACAAAGAGTTCTCTTTTAAAAGACTGGGAATAAAAATTCTGAAGGCCTGGTGAGGGCTTGACTAACTTCACTGCTTTGGCTATATCCATTTTCCTTTTTGTATCCATGGGTAGCAAGCTTCATGGATCTATTATATATGGAATAATTGAAGGAGGAAAACAAAACTCCACATAAGGTCAAAGAGCAAAACAAACCCTCTACAAGAAGGTGGGAAAATTACATGAAATTCCAAACTGTCCTCCACATTACTATAACCTTTCACCATACTAAAGTGTTTACATTGTGTTTTGACCTATGATATTCTGAAGTATACACTTTATATGCAGCAACACGTTCTACTTAATTATGCACTCATAACCATGCCTCATATCACTGGGGCCTCACAGTGAGGCTGCCTGAGCAATTATCAGCACATCATCAATACTGACTACAGTGTTGCAGGAGGTGGGAGGAGGATGCAGAAGATTCCACATCACCCACAGAATAAAGCCTAATAAATTCCTCAGTGTGGGATCTGCAGCCTACTTTAATATATTGCAACTATCTCTCATGTAAAAACTAAACCTGACCTGAACTTGCCCTCATCATATCAACGTGTTCTAATCTAATATCTCTGATATTCTACTTCTATTTGCTTGGATCCAACCTACCCTTGGGTCCCCTGAAAGGAGTTGTGTATGCAAATATTCTTTTTTTTTTCTTTACAAGCAATAAACATTTTAAGAAAAGTGATCTTAAATATAGTAATACATGCAATAAACATTAATATCTCAAGAAAATTATTGTAAATATAATAATGTTACATGCAATAAACACCAATTACTCAAGAAAAATGATCTTAAATATAATAATATTATATTCAATAAACATTAATATTTCAAGAAAAGGGGATTTTAAGTATAATAATATTACTAAAACTGTACTAACATAGTATGATATCACAAAAGTTGTAGGAAATATTAAAAACCTGCAAATAACAGGATTACTTCTATTATATTCTAAAATACTTTTTATCTCTGGATCTATGGTTGTTCATCAGATTATGTTGTTCATTATATTCCCCTAATGAGTGAGATCATGTGACATTTATCTTTCTCTGATCGGCTTATTTGGCTTAGCATAATGCTCTCCAGGTCCATCCATGCCTTTGCAAAAGGTAAAATTTCCTTCTTTTTTACAGCAGTGTAGTATTCCACTGTATAGATGCACCACAGTTTTTTAATCCACTCATCTGCTGGTGGGCACTTAGGCTGTTTCCAAATCTTAGTTATTGTAAATTGTGCTGCTATGAACATAGGGGTGCATATATCCTTTCTGATTGGTGTTTCTAGTTTCTTGGGATATATTCCTAGAAATTGGATCACTGGGTCAAATGGCAGTTCCATATTTAATTTTTTGAGGAAATGCCATACTGTTTCCCACAGTGGCTGCACCAGTCTGCATTCCCACCAGCAGTGCACGAGTGTTCCTTTTTCTCCACGTCCTCACCCAGCACTTGTCATTTGTTGATTTGTTGATGATCGCCATTCTGACAGGTGTGGGATGGTACCTCATTGTCGTTTTGATTTGCATCTCTTGGATGATTAATGACTTTGAGCATGTTTTCATTTATCTCTTGGCCTTCTGTATGTCCTCTTTCAAAAAGTGTCTATTTAGGCCTTTACCCATTTTTTTATTAGGTTGTTTATCTTCCTTTTGTTAGGTTGTATGAGTTCCCTATAAATTTTGGAGATTATACCCTTATCGGAGATAACATTGGCAAATATGTTCTCCCATGCAGCAGGCTTTCTTGTTGTTTTGTTAATGGTTTCTTTTGCTGTGCAGAAGCTTTTTATTTTGATGTAGTCCCATTTGTTTATTTTCTTTTTAGTTTTCATTGCTCTAGGAGCTGTATTGGTCAAGATATCGCCCCAACATATGTCTGATATTTTGATGCCTATAGATTCTTCTAAGATTTTTATGGTATCCTATCTTACATTTATTTTTATATATGGTATAAGTTGGTGATCTAGTTTCATTTTTTTTGCTTGTATCTGTCCAATTTTCCCAACACCATTTATTGAAGAAACTCTCTTGACTCCATTGTATGCTCTTGCCTCCTTTGTCAAATATTAACCTCTTGAGTGCCGGGGAGCACGATCACGTTGCTCCTGTCTTTTGCCAAAAGTGCTGGGAGCGCTATCGTGCTCCTCCTGCAGTGTCTAGTTCTAAGTCTGCTTTTATTAGTGATGATGATATTGCTAAATATGTCAATTCTTGCTGTGAAGATGACGATTTTGTGGAAGATATTGAATATGTAACTTCATTTACTTGCGATTCATAATTTTTTTTCCTAAACTGCTGTAAAATCAGCAAAAATGCCTTGGCAATTTTAGCATTAGTTCCTAGGATATTGGTTGGCACTCAAAGGGTTAATTGAGCATAATGGCTTGGGTCGATTTCTGGGTTTTCTGTTTGGTTCCATTGGTCTATATGTCTGTTCTTGTGCCAATACCAAGCAGTTTTGAGAACAGTGGCTTTGTGAGATAGCTGGATATTTGGTATTGTGATCCCTCAAAATTTGTTTTTTCTTTCTCAAGATTGCTGTGGCTATTCGGGGTCTTTTTTTAATTCCAGATGAATTTTTGGAGAGTTTGTTCTAGGTCTGTCAAATATTCCATTGGTATCTTAATTGGGATTGCATTGAATATATAGATTGCTTTGGGTAGCATGGACATTTTAATATGTTGATCTACCAATCCATGAACACAGTATATTCTCCCATTTGTTTATGTCTTCCTCTATCTCTTTTTTCAGCGTCCTGTAGTTTTCTGAGTATAAGTTTTTTACCTCCTTAGTTAAGTTTATTTCTAGGTATCTTATTTTTATTGCAATGGTAAGGGGGATTGTTTGTTTAGTTTCTCTTTCTGTGAGTTTATTATTGGTGTATAAAAAAGCCATAGATTTCTGGGTGTTAATTTTGTATCCTGCTCCATTGCCAAATTCATTTATTAATTCTAGTAGTCTTTTGATGGAGTCTTTGGGGTTTTCTATGTACAATATCATGTCATCTGTGAATAATGACAGTTTTACTTCTTCTTTTCCAATTTGGATGCCTCTTATTTTTTCTTCTTGTCTGATCGCTATGGCTAGCACTTCCAGTACTATGTCAAGCAGGAGTGGTGAAAGTGGGCATCCCTGTCTTAAGGAAAATGGTTTTAGTTTTTGTCCATTGAGTATGATGTTGCCTATAGGTTTGTCATATATGGCCTTTATCATTTTGAGATATGCTCCCTCTAGTCCAACGTTGCTCAGAGTTTTTATAAAAAACTGGGTGTTGGATTTTGTCAAAGCTTTTTCTGTGTCTATTGATATGATCATGTGATTTTTGTCTTTCAATTTGTTTATGTGATGTATCATGCTTATTGATTTGTGAATATTGTACCAGTCTTGCACTCCTGAAATAAATCCCACTTGATCATGGTGTATGTTCTTTTTAATATATTGCTGGATGCAATTTGATAATATGTTGTTGAGAATTTTATTTATTCATCAGGGATATTGGCCTGTACTTCTCTTTCTTTGAAGTGTCTTTATCTAGTTTTGGAATTCGGATAATGTTGGCCTCATAAAAAATGTTTGGAAGTGTTTCTTCCTCTTGGATTTTCTGAAATAGTTTGAAGAGTATAGATGTTAGCTCTTCTTTGAATGTTTGGAAAAATTCCCTTGTGAAGCCATCCAGAGTTTGGTGGGAGTTTTTTGATAGCTGCTTCTATTTCATTGGTTGTTATTGGTCTATTCAGATTTTTTGATTCTTTCTGATTCAGTTTTGGGAGATTGTATTTTTCTAGGGATTTGTCTATTTCATCCACATTGTCCAGCTGGTTGGCATATAGATGTTCATAGTATTTTCTTACAATCCTTTGTATTTGTACAAACCAGTGGTGTCTGTGGTCATTTCTCCTTTTTCATTTCTTCTTTTATTTATTTGGGTCCTCTCTCTTTGTTTCTTGATGAGTCTGGCTAATGGTTTATCAATTTTGTTTATCCTTTCAAAGAACCAACTCTTGGTTTCATTGATTTTTTTGTATTGTTTTTTTAGTCTCTATGTTATTTATTTATGCTCTAATCTTTATTTTCTTCCTTCTACTTACTCTGGGCATTTCTTGTTGTTCTCTTTCTAGTTCTTTAAGTTGTAAGGTTAAATAGTTTGTTACTGATTTTTCTTGTTTCTGAGGTATGCCTTTAATAATACGAACTTCCCTCTCAGGACTGCTTTTCTGTGTCCCAGAGATTTTGGGTTGTTGTGTGTTCATTTTCATTTGTTTCCAGGAAGTTTTTGATTTCTTTCTTGATGTCGTTGGTAACCCTTTCAGTGTTTAATAACATGCTATTTAGCCTCCATGTGTTTGAATGTTTTGGGGTATTTTTACTGTATTGGATTTCTAAATTCAAATTTAGAAATCTGAGAAGATGCTTGATATGATTTCAAGCTTCTTGAACTTGTAGAGACTTGTTTTGTGTCCTAACATGTGGTCTATCTTTGTGAATGATCCATGTGCACTTGAGAAGAATGTATATTCTGCTGTCTTGGGGTGAAATGTTCTATAAATGTCTATTACATCCGTCTGATCCACTGTGTCCTTTAGAGTCTTTGTTTTCTTGTTAAGTTTTTCTCTGGAAGATCTGCCCAGTGAAGTCAGAGGGTGTTAAAGTCCCTGACTATGACTATATTGTTGTCAATCTCTCCATTAAAGTCCTCTAGAAGTTTTTTGTTTTTTATATATTTAGGTGCACCTATATTGGGTGCATATATGTCTACCAGGGTTACATCCTCTTGTTGGATCGATCCCATAGTGATACATAGTGACCTTTGTTGTCTCTTGCGATAGCCTTCATTGTAAAGTCTATTTTGTCAGATATGAGTATTGCTACTCCAGCTTTTTTTTCTTTTCCATTTGCATTGAAAATTTTTTTCCACCCCTTCACTTTCATTCTGTGTGTGTCCTTTGTTTTGAGATGGGTCTCTGGTAGACAACATTTAGTTGGGTCATATTTTTGTATCCATTCAACTACCCTACGCCTTTTGATGGGAGCATTTAATCCATTTACACTTAAGGTTATTATTGAGAGGTACTTATTTATAGCCATTTTAATTCTGTATGGCTAGGTTTCTCTCTCTGTTTCTTCTTCTCAGCAATCCCTTACAGCAATCCCTTTAGCATTTTTTGTAATGCTGGCTTGGTGGTGATGAACTCCTTTAGCCCTTTTTTGTCTGGGAAGCTCTATATTTGACTGTCTATTTTGAATGATAGCCTTGCTGGATATAGTAATCTTGGTCTCAGATCCTTGCTTTCCATTACCTTGAGTACTTCATGCCATTTTCTTCTGGCCTGTAAAGTTTCTGATGAGAAATCAGGTGTAGGTAACAGTTTTCTTTTCTCTTGCTGCCTTTAAGATTCTCTCTTTGTCTTTAATTTTTGGCATTTTAATTATGATGTGTCTGGGTGTGGGTCTGTTTGGGTTCTTTCTGTTTGGGGTTCACTGTACCCCCTGAACTTGTGTGACTTTTTTCTTTACCAGGTTAGAGAAGTTTTTTGCCATTATTTCTTCAAACACTTTCTCTATTCCTTTCTCCCTTTCTGCCTCTTTTGGCACATCTGCTATTCTAATATTGTTACGTTTCATGTTGTCCCACAGCTCCCTTAAGCTGTCCTCCTGTTTTTTAATTGTTTTTTTCTTTTTGGTTCTCTGATTGAGTGATATTTCAACTCTGTCTTCTAATTCACTGATTCAGTCCTCAGCTTCCCCTAATCTGCTGTGCATTCCTTCCAATGTGTTCTTTATTTGTGTTATGTCATTCTTTATCTCAGACTGTTCTTTTTTCATAGTTACTATATCTTTTTTCATACTGTTAAGCATTTTTACCATCATTCCTCTGAACTCTGTTTCAGATAAATTTCTTACCTCTGCTTCATTTACTAGTATCTCTTCTTCTGGAGAATTCTCTAGTTCTTTCATTTGAGGGTGGTTGCTTTGTCTCCTCATTTTGGTTGTCTGTTTGGGTTTGTGACTGTGTTTTAGGTAGATCCTCTACACCTTTCAATCTCAAGTGCAGGACAGTGTTAAAGGCTGTTTCTGACTAATTGGATCAGGCAAAAGACACAGAGCCTCTAGAGATGCCTCTGTCTACAGACCAATAGGATTCCAACTTGAATTGCCTCCAGGCAATCATCCTCAGTTGTAGTGAGTTTTTTTCAACAGGGTGGGGCAGTTGCTTCTGCTGGAGGCTAATTGTTACTTTTAATTTCTTAAGTGGCCTCAGGGCAAAGTGTTTTCCAACAGGGTGTATCAACTGTCTTCCCCCCAGGCAAGACAAATGTCTATTTGGGAAAGATGTCCTCTGCTGCATGAGGGAATGACTCAGCCCAGGAAACTTGGGGTGTCTGCCTTCTGAGCTCTATCCCCCAAGTCCTCAGTCCTGGGTTCTGCTCTCACAGCTCCCTTCTACTTCACCCTCCCTCTACAGAGCACAAGGGAATTTTTGTGCATTGGCCCTTTAAAAAGGTGCCCGAACTTTCAGCTGCCACTCCCTGGCAGACAGCAGGCTGGGCTCCCCAGCAGAGAGCACCAAATCTAAGGAGTGTACCCACATAACATCTGGGGAGCCCAAATCTGTGGAGTGTGCCCACATAACATCTAGCAGCTAGATGTTATGTGGGTACACTCCACAGATTTGGTGCTCTCTGCTGGGGAGCCCAGCTTGGGAATTAGATCCCAGAGTTCTCAGTGGCAACTCCCCATCGCTGAGATATCTCTATGGGACTTCAGTTGCTGTCTGTGAGCACCCAGCCAGCCCTTTTGTGCCTCCACCCCTCCTACCAGTCTCTATTGCGGTCTCCACCTTCAGTCCTCGGGTATCAAGGTTCTCTCCTGTGATTTTTCCATTTATTATTCAGGAAGCCTTCCCATATTTCACTTTTAATTCCAGCTTATTCTTGGGAGCATGTCCGTGCAGCATCCATCTACTCTGCCGCCATTTTTAAATTCCTCTTTCCTTTTATAGCCTCTCTCCCTTTAAGATTTTCTTAAAAATCATACTCCACAGAGCAGCGATCCATCTCCATATATTCTTAATTTTCTCATAAAGATTTCACTCTTCAAATGCTTCAGTTTTGTTTCTGCCTCCATCACTTCACTAAAACTGTTCTTGGAAATTTAACTAAAGCTGTCTATGTTGTCTCTATGGATCATTCTCTCTCTCTCTCTCTCTCTCTCTCTCTCTCTCTCTCTCTCTCTCTCTCTCTCATAGTTCAGTGTGTTTTCCACATATCTCCTGTTTCCCTTACTACCTTTTTGGCAGCTCCTTTGTAGGTTCCCTTCCTAACATCATCTTCGGCAAAAGCTGCAGTTTTTGGGGTTCACTTCTGGGTCAGCTTCTGTCCTCACATCATATTTCCATCTTAAATGATTCACTGTGTCTTTGTCATCCAAAACCATGTGCTAATGACTGCCAAGTTCATCTCCCAGGATTGCAGGCTTTCAGGGATGAGCCCAAGCTACAGGCAGTCAGGTCTAAGAAAAGGACAGATGGAGAAGCATAAAAGATGAGTCAGCCTAATTTCATTACTTCAAACCAAACCTAGATTTTGGAGAAACATGCTAAATTTTAGTCCAGAGCTTTAAAAATCTTTACATGAATATTCATTTAAATAAAATGTTTTCCCCATTGCATCACAAACCCTTTTTAAATACCTTAATTCCTCCTCTACTTGTGCCCAGTGAATTTTCTTAGCCAGAGCTTGAACATCTTAAGAGGTCTATTAATACTTGTGGGTAAATCACAGCGACCTTGAATGTGCCTGAGCTGCCCTCCATTTTCCCTTAGTAAATATTCTACTTTAGCCTTCCCTATCAACAAGGTTCACAGGTATCTCCTCATGTAGTTGCACAGTGATACTACTGTTAAAGCAAAAATGATTAATCTGCCTTTGAAAATACTGGTGTTTAACTTAACCATAATTCATATAATTTTCCTACCTGCTGTCACCAAAGAAAATGCTTGTTGTTTAGGTTGGTACCACTGATATCCAGCTGTCAAGATCTTCCAGAACAGGATGGGTATTTCAGTAAGACTTAAATATCAGTGAGCTTTTTGAGGCATCCAGTTTAAGCACATTTTGACTGAAAATTAAATGTTTTAATTATCTTGCTACAAAACTGGGGTTATATTTTTATAATCATGAAAATGATATGAAGTAGTGGCAGAATTTCAATCAAAATAAAGATCAGTTCCTTAACACTCTGGTATTCTAATTAGCATTGCCACAAGTGAGGTTTTCTTTCTTCTTCCTTTTTTTTTTTTTTTTTAACAAAAGTTTTCTTTGTAGCTGAGTGAGGTTATTGCAGAGTGAGAGATAGTTAAGCTATACTGACTGACAATAGATAAATAAGTGAGCAAATAAATAAGGGAAAAATAAAGTGCTTCCTTATAGATAGAATACCAACTAATAAATGTATATAGGATGATATAGTTAGAAAATCACCATTTTACAACTATCATAGTAAAAATTGATTCATATAAGAATTGTCAATAGATACTATATCTAAGGGAATTTTTTTATAATACTTTTAGTCCCACAAATTACTTATTAATTACACAAAGAATAAATAGTAACTATAGGGTTAAGAAACCAGATTCATCCAAAAAATCAAAATTAACAGCACCAATAAGGGGTAAACAGATGCGATTTGCCTTGAGATATATGTTAAAAAGAATATATCACACAATACATTACCTGCACATATTCGTAAGGAAACCAAAGAAACCCAAAGTGAGATATATTCTAGAACACGTATCTGCCAACTGTTTTGATAAAAGGCCAGATAGAAAGTATTTTATGTTCTTTGGGGAGAGGTTTTTATCATATGGTTTTTATCCCATCGTTTCTGTGTTTTGCTTTAAAACCCTTTAAAAATATAGAGGTCTTTATTAGTTCTGTGGTGCCATATATAAAACAGCCAGGAACTGGATTTAGCCTGTAGGATGTAGTTTGTCAACCCTTATCCTGTATTCTTCAAAAATAATGGATTAAAATGCAAAGAAAGGCTGAGGAACTCTTTCAGGCCATGGGAAACTAAAGAGACAGGACAACTAAATCCAGTCATAATTCCACAAAAATTGCTGTAAAGGCTGTTATTGAGTCAGTTGATTGCATTGGAATATGAATTACAGATTCTATGAAAGTCATAAATTATATATCCATGTTAAATTCTTTGAAAAGTGTACTGTAGATATGGAGGAGAATATTATTGCTCTTGGTTAGTATACACTAAAGTTTTGTACGGTAAAGGGAAAATATATATGCAGCATACCCTCACATAGTGTGTATTTACACACACACACAGGATTAAAGCAAATGTGAATGTGGCAAGATGTTATGATAGGGCAGCTGTGTAAAGAACATTCTGACAGGTGATTCTGAGATGACCCCTTTTTGGCACATCCTGTATACTCCCTGCTTCTTGAGTGTGGACCTGTGACCACAAGCTATCACTGTGATTAGATTACACTATCTGGCAAAGGTGAAGAAACATTGCAGATGCAACTAAAATCTCAAATAAGCTGTGTTAAGTTAATCAAAGGGGGCTATCCTAAGCGGTTCTGATCTAAACAGGTGGGCCTTTAGATGAGAATCTAGATGTCAGAGACGCCCTTCTGTTGGCTTTGAAGAATTAAGCTGCTGCATTAGGGGAAGATCTGAGAGGAGGCCACCTGGAAAGAAATGGCAAGTGACCTCTAGGAGCTGAGTGTCCTAAAGTTGACAGCCAGGAAGACAATGGGTACCTCAGTGCTTCAGCTGCAAGAAACGAATTCTGCCAACAGCCATGTGAGTGTGGAAGATGATCCCAAACTCCAGGGAGGAACATTACCTGACACCTTGATGGAGAGACTGAGCAACATACTGAGTGTAGCTATGTCTCATCTCATGACAGAAGTTGTGAGATAACGCATGTATGTTGTTTTACCCTTCCACATTTGTAGTAGTTGGTGACACAGCATAAAAAACTAATACAGGGAAACAGCTGCTCTTTGTATTATCCTCCTATAGTTTCTGTACATTTGAAACTTTCAATATTAAATATATATATATTAAAACACCCTATCTATCTGTGTACCACCTTTTCATTTCCTTGCTTGGAAGGCCATAGGCTAAACTAATCAGCAGAATCAGTATCTCAAACTTTCCATTCTGTTAGCTCAAATAAGAATGAAGAATAAACTGTAATAACCATGGCTATTAAATGTCTTCAACATCTTATATTGCATTTTACTATTAATGTAAATATAGCACTAAAGTATAATGAATCTGTTTATTTTAATACTAGTAGCCCGGTGCACAAAAATTTGTGCACTCGGGGGTGGGGGGGTGAGGGGTGGGGCCAGACCCCTCAGCCCGACCTGCACCCTCTGTCATGTTCTGGGACCCAGGCCAATCCTGGCCTAGGCACAGGCCTACAGGCTTGGGGCGGCCTGGCTCCCAAGGCCCCATTTTATCAAGAGAACAAAGTCGGCGTTAGTTACAGCCCTCACCGAACCCAGTACAGTGCATCTGTGCGTACAACTGCCTCATTCATGTGCCTGCTTCGCCCTACTGAATTACTAAGATCTTGAGGACATAGCTCTGTCTTATCCTGCTTCAACTTCAGTGCCTGGCCTGGTGCCAGGGACCTGAGAGGCTTTGCTGAGTGAGTGTGTGAATAATGAGTGAGTAAGTGAATGATTGAATGAATGAGTGAGTAAGTGAATGAGCAAGCAGCTACGGGGCGGGAGGGGCTAAGAAATGTCATATCCTGCCCTAGCCGGTTTGACTCAGTGGATAGAGCCTTGGCCTGTAGTGGATAGAGCTGCAGCCTGACACCCACCCTGGGAAGTTCCTGCCCTGCTCCCAGCAGCCTGGCGCCCCTCTCCTGGCTGCATAGTTCGCGCCCCTCTCCTGGCTGCATAGTTCGCGCCTTGGTTCTCTGCCTTTGCCCTGCCACCCAGCTCTTGCCTGCCACCTGGGTTTCCAATCACCGGCTGGGGGGAGGGAGGGAGCAGGGAAGAGGCGGCTACTGGCATCCACCTCTTCCCTGCCCTGCCTGGCTTCTCCAATCACCGGCCGGCAATGGCGGCCCCGGTTCCCTGATCACGGGCCAGGGGGCAGATCACCGTCAGCGGCAGGCAGCCTCTTCTGTCCTTCCCCTTTCGCCTCCCAGCATTGCACCTATGTATGCAAATTAACCACCATCTTTGTTGGCAGTTAGTTTGCATATCGCCCTGATTAGCCAATAGGAAGGGTAGCGAAAGTACGGTCAATTACCATGTTTGTCTATTATTAGATTAGATGATAAAATTCATGCTTTCGCTTCTAGCTGTGATGAAGAAATCAGGATTAGATTTTACCTCCTGCCATAAACAACCAGAAAAATTGGCACAATAAGAAATAACTGCTTTCAGCACTGGACAGCAAGAAGCGAAGAGTTATAATCTCTAAGAGAAGGGAAAAATGAGGTGAGCCAGGACAATCATCCCAGTTTTCTATCTCGTAGCATTTACTGAATCCATTTCAAGAGTGGGGATCTTAAGCAGAGCCCTGAGGTTTGATGAGTTGTGGAGACTGAAATACAAGTTTGGGGCACTGAGATACAAGTTTGGGCAGCTGAAATAGCCAGAAAAATGGACAGGATATCACAAAGGGAAAGGTTAGACAGAGAAGTGCTTCAAAAAATTTCACAGTTACCTTGAGTTTATTTACTAAATCTTAAGCTGCACATTTAGGAGGCTGGGAGAAAAATGGGGAACCCTAAATTGAACAATTCTGAGAGGTCCCCCAAACCTGGGAGATAGTTAGGTTCAGATAAGGAAAAGCTGAGAGACCATGACAAACAACCACTCCATTTAGTAGATACTCCCAATGGTCCAGCCATAATAGTAGGCCATATAGTTATTGTATTTTGGCCTTGTGTGCAGTGACCTTGCTAAACTCAATTTTAGTTCTAAAAACATTTTTGCAGTGTCACTGGGATTTTCTACCTATACAATGCTTTTGTATGCATAAAAGGCAGTTTCAAATCTCTTAAGCCCCTACCTATAATAATAGGATTAAACCTTACACTATCCAAAGTAGCTTCTATAGGATTTGTCAATAAAAATTTTATCTCTTAAATATACAATAGAGTAGAAGAAACAAAATAAACTATATTGAACACTGATTTTGATGTTGAAAACTCTTTTTTTAAGTCTGATTTTACCATATTCTAACTATAGAAAAAAAAAAAAGGGCATTTAGCTGCTGTGGGCTTCCTCATTCCAATTTATAAATGAGGAAACTAATACTTAATCCACAGAACTATTGTGAGAATTGAATGAGAAAATCTCTATATATAAAGAGGTAATATGCAAATTTGTCTGGGACACCATAACAGCCATGATTGGACAAATTTGCATATTACCTCTTTATAGGCTGTGCGCAGATGAGGAGAGGGGACTGCTGCAGGGTGAGGCAAGGCATGGATGGCGCAGACAACAAGCAGGCGCACAGAGAGCAGGGCAGAGCAGGGCCCGCAGAGAACAGTAAGCAGGGCCTGCCAGTCACCACGGCGACGATCAGGTCTGCAGAGAGCAAGGCAGAGCAGGGCTTGCCAGTGCCATAGCAAAGAGCAGGTCCACAGAGAGCAGGGCAGAGCAGGCCTACAGAAGGAGCAGGAGCCAAGAGGCAGGTAGCATGCCCAGGCCACTGCCGCTGCCGGGAGACAGCACCCCAACAGGCCTGGGAGCGGGAGCCAAGAGGCAGGGAGGCATGCCCAGGCCGCAGCTACTGGGAGACAGCACCCCAGCAGGCCCGCCTCTACATGTGAGCGGCAGAGAAAACACCTTTTCTCACAGTTCATTGGCTAAGCTCCCTGTGTGCCACTCTCAGTGTTCTTGATAGCTTTAATAATAAGTATCCAAGAAGGTGATCTAGGGATTTTCCACCTCACTCCTGGAAGAAAAAACGAAGGTCTGCTGTGGGAGGGGCTAAGAAATGTCATATCCTGCCCTAGCCGGTTTGACTCAGTGGATAGAGCCTTGGCCTGTGGACCGCAGGGTCTGGGTTCAATTCTGATCAAGGGCATGTACCTAGGTTGCAGACTCCTCCCTGGCTGGGGTCCAGGTCAGGGCTCATGCAGGAGGCAACCAACCAAAGTGTCCCTCTCACATTGATGTTTCTCTCTGTCTTTCCTTCTCTCTTCCACACTTTCTAAAAATCAATGGAAAAATATCCTCAGGTGAGGATAAAAAAAAGAAAAAGAAAAAAAGAAAAAGCAAAAGAAAAAGAAAGAAATGTCATATCCTATGAAAGAGACATCTTGAAAATGCCTAAAGAAAGTTGTCATTTTTTCGTGGTGAAGGGACTGAAGTTCATATTGATGAAAACGCCTTAGCAGCCGGCAGTGGCAGCAACAGTGGGGTGATGGGGGTGGCACCTTCCCCTGATCAGCCTGCAGAGGGAGGCCAGACTGTGATTTAGGCCTGCTCCCTGCTCCCAGGCTGGGCTGAGGGACCCCCCGCCAGTGCACGAATTTCATGCACTGAGCCTTTAGTACACATATAAGAGCTTTGCAAATTATAAGACTAATGTATATATTTAGCACTGTTTTTCTTGTAAATCTCAGCAATAAATGTTACCTTTAAAAAATAAATTTTGAATATTTTTTAATTAAAAAATTCAAACTAAATAGGAGCCACTCTTCTGAAAGAAGAGAGAAGGATTTGAGTGGGAACTTGTGCTCCTCTACCCAGCTGCTGTTCTCCTGCCCCATGAGGGACACATCCTCAGAACTCATTCAGGGAGGTTCAGTGATAAGAGCCATTAGTGGATGCAACTCTCCCTCTATCTGCATCCTCCCAGTCTTCCCACTCACATCAGCCCACACAGGGCAGCCATGCATTTGTGAACAAGTCTAGTTGAATTCTTTGTAACAGTGTCTGGCTGCATCTGCCCTGATGAACAGGTGCTTCTGATTTCTTCCTACCCCTACGCACCCATATTACCTGGGATTTTAAGCTAGTTTTTCACCTTGCAACCTCAGCTTTCTGATGGGTTCAAAAAAAGTTGAGAATGTGCAATTTGTCACTTTTTTGTTGTTAACAGGTGGAAATGATGCTCTTTCTAGATCTCTACAATAGAAGAAAAAAACTATAAGCCTAAATATATATTTAAAATAATTTTTGTCTCCTCTCGGTCTCTCCAAGTTCAGTCTGAAAAGTTAAATCCTACTTTATGTCTTTTACCACTTATGTAGTTAACTTTTCATTTAATCATGCACTTCTTGCACTCCTTTTATTTATACCCTAAATTCTTATAAAATAAACATTTTTAAACTTTTCACATGGTTTACAACTATGTGTGGATGTTAAAAATACCACTTTAATCTTCATATTCCTTGTTGTGATTGCTTTGTCACAAGAGATGTACAGTTTAAGGACTTGTTTATCAAATGCATGTTATTATGACTGTAGACAGTGTCCCCTTTTATTTGGATGGATGAAAAAGAGTGTTTCTTTCTTTAAATAGAATGCAGATAATTAACATATCATTAAAAAAAACCAAAAGACCCAAGTGGGCTGTTTTTTCTTTCTGAACTCAATTGTAGACAGAAGTATATATGCTCAACCTGGAGCCAAAGAAACAAGGTACTGGGAGGCCTGTGATGGTTTTGATGGCTGTTCACTCATCAGAGCTGGAGTGCTCATTCGGGCCTGCTCTCTCAGTCTGTGGCACAGGCAGGTTGATCACTCCTGGTTATGGGGCACCCTCTATTCCTAGACTTCCCAACGTGCACAGCCTATACTTTGTATGAAGAGAAACTGTGTAAAAAGTGAAGGGAATTTGTTTCAGGTTCCTTAGTTGTGATCACATGATGCTTTGGTCATTTTCTGTTTGAGTTCTTGTTTTCATAGACCTCTTCAGAAAAACTCTTGTGTTATTTCATACTGATGGCTAGTCCCAGGTATTAGTAGGTTTCACTTATTTCCAAGTTTTGTAAACAGTTATGACTTCTTTTATTACAACCTCCCAACACACACATTTTAAAAATCATTAATAATAAGGGAGCCTATGCATGTTGAGGCAGGAAGTATATTGGAATCTCTGTACCTTCTGCTCAGTTTTTCTTTGAACCTAAAACTACTCAAAAAATAAAGTCTATTAACAAAATTGTAACAGCTTATTTAATGACACTGAATATAGCAATTATTTTATGTAATATTTCTAAAGGCACAGTTCACATAATTTTCACTTTTTTAAGGATTTCTTTGTATAATTATTGGAGATATTTATAATTCCAAAGAATTATGCATCTCCAAATGTATTTTATTACTTGATTCCTTATTAGATTTTATCTCCTAATATTTACCCATTTGTATAGCTCTTATTCTGACAATGTACATTCTTCTGAGTAACAAAATCTATGATTTCCTTTCCATTCTCTCAACATTATCTATTTTATTCCTTCATAGTATTGACTGAATTCCATTATGCATGTCAGGCTGTCAGATTTCTGACGTTGCTGAAAGTGGGAATTCCCTTTTGGACTTGAAATAGTATAGAGTCTAGTTTATTTTTTTCTCTTTTTAAAAAATAAGTAGTGTGTATGCTATGAGATGTTCTTTTGTATTTTGTTCCTCATCAAAAGACTATATCATGCTGAAGGTCATGAAACTAGTTGAGTGAAATATGAAACATCCACATGGACTCTTGTGAATGCCTCCTATTCCACAATTGTTAAAGTCACATATTCAAAGTATATATTCCCTCCTACATCCTCATGGTCTCTTAAACCTGATAAGTGATGGCCCACCTATATACTAATTAAATAGCATACCAACAGCACTACCACAAAATATCATAAATTCCATTTACACTAACCCAGTTTGAGTATAGGGACTCACTTTTCCTTAATTTTTTGGAAGTCTTCTTAAAATCTGGCAGATTAGACAGGATATTTGCATTTCTTAATGGACCCAGGGAATGGAGTCGGTCAACTCAGCTCACAAAAGATTTACATAGAAATAAGAATGTCAAAAAAAATGTCAATTTATTGATTGGTAATGATTAATATAAGTACAAAGAGAATAAGAAAAATTTGCCAATTGATCAATTCAGTTTCATCTCTGTAGAAAATTCTATATAAAGTCAAATATAACAAGTGACTTAAATCAGTTCAGTCAGAGAAGGGCAATTGGATGATTTTCATGGCTGTGATGTCTGATACATATATGCATTTTGATTATAGGAACCTATAAGGACCAGACTTTTGAGCCTTTTTATTAATATATTCATACCACTGAGGAAAATACAGACCATTTTATTTGGATTTGGATAATTTTATCATCTAAGAGCAGGAATTATATACAGGCATACATCAGAGATATTGTGGTTTTGGTTCTAACTAAGCCATATTAATAAGGGGAACATCACAATAACAAGAGTCACATTAATTCATCAGTTTCCAAATGCATATCAAAGATTTGTTTACACTATACTATATTAAGTGTGCAATAGCATTATGTCTGAAAAAAGCAATGCATGATCTTAATTAAAAAATACTTTATTGCTAAAAAAAAATAACCATCATTGAGCCTGTTGGAAAAATGGCACAAATAGACTTATTCCATGCACGGTTGTCACAAACCTTCAATTTGTGAGAAACACAATTCCTGCAAAGCACAGCAAAATAAAGCACAATTAAATGAAGTATGCCTGTACTGACTGAGAAGGGGACTCTTTAGGAGGAGGGGAAATACCAAGGTTAACTCAGAGACACAGAGAGAGTTAAGTTATTCAAGTCAGTCAGACCTTGAGAAGGGAGAAGAAAGAACAAGAGGAAAGTGTTAGAACCTGACTGTGGAGTTAGAGTGCCAAAGAACTCAGTAGACCTCAGGCCAAGTTGAGAAAGTAAAGGGTTCTGAGAATGAGCATGCTTTGCTCATGGAGGTCCAAGACACAGACCCTCATCTTGAGGCAGTTACATGATAACAAGAAAAATCTCATCCAAATGAACGAAACAGCAATTAGGGATACATCTTTAATTGATCTAGTGAGGTTCCTTTTAAAGAAGGGAAATCTATATTTCCAAGATGCTCATGAAGTGGTCAGTGTTTGCACCTACATGTGGAATCCCATAAGTGTGACGGCCGCAGACGTGGTGTGACGTGGGTGCACTGACGTGTATTGCAGCTCAGATTTTATGAATGGAATTTCCATGTTGTTGTGGTTTTACAGAATGGTAATCAACTCCTGGTAAGACTGTAAGAGTACAGTCTTTTCTCATTTACACAGTAGTTGCATTTCTAGAATAGTTAATGTATACTAAGCCCATGCAAAAAAAAATACCTTATGTATATACTTAAAATAGAGTTATGCTATAGATGTAGGAAGTTATAAATGGCATTTCATCTCTAAGAATGTCCTGTGGGCTATCTGACAGTCTTACATAGTGCAGAGTGAATCTTCGATCATGTAGGACTGTGAGTGCACTTCAGGACATACAGCATCCCTGACCCTCGTCATTAAAGTTCAGAATGACTGATCATTGTGATAACATAAACACTTTTAGATTTCCAAAAGCACTAGAGGTTAGGAAAGGGTCACCGAGAACAATTCTTCTAGTGTTCATAAATGCATTATTTTCAGGTACAGTTTATGTTTCAAAATGTTCAGAAAACTGGAATTTTTATTTGCCTCATATGACTCATCAATTGGTGGGTTTTTTTAATGAAATATCTACATGTGGTCAGAGCTACAGTTAAGGGCAGGGGTGAGGAGTTAGAAATGAAGATCAAAAATAGAATTCCTATATGAATCAATCAGAAGAGTTGTTAATTTCTAAATATTTGAAACAAAAGCGGGTGAAACTATGATTAACACAGATACCTTTTCATGGGAGAATCTAGGTTAGAGTTAGATTTGAGATGTTGAGATTATAAAATACTTGTGATTTGGAGATTAGAATTTGGGGAATAACACATCAGGTTGTCATGAGCGTGTTTTCTAGAGCCAGATGTCTCAAAGTAACCGCTGCTTTGAACCTTTCTGATGACTAAGAACCTGGGTTCTGAGAGGCTCTGTTTATTTGCTGGACTTCAGGTACTGATGCTCTTCTGATGACACTCTGACTACTAACTCAGGCTCCACGGTTAACCATGTTTCTTTACCGCACACAAGGATTAGACACTATGACTCAGAGCAGGGATCTAAAACTCTTTAGCCTGTAGCCAGAGATATGATGTGCAGGCCAGTGTGGAACTAAGGTGTGTGTAGGCTCCAGCTCTGCTGAGCTGTCGTCAGACCCAGTGCAGAGGCAAGGAGGCCGGCACCTGTTGCCTTGCTGCAGCTTGGAATTGCATTTGCATTTGAATTTCTCTTCTTTTAGTCTTTCTTATTCTTTCTGCTGTCTTCTCTACTAATGGATGCCTTTTCTTACATAAAATTGTGTTACCAGATTGGCAGTGTGAAGCTTGATTTAGATACATAAAAAGGCTAACAATGTTGCCATTGGGATCATTGAGTCTTTCCACCCATTTCTTTCCGTTTAAGGGCATGGCCTTTTTCTCCATCTCCAACACCCATTTGTCAGTTACTGGAGCTCACCCTGGTTTCAGGTCTTACTTATTCCCCTCCCGTAGCCAGGCTCTTGCCAACCGTCCACCATATACAATACAAGCTGTTCTCAGAAAATCCACCCAAAATAGCTAAGGAGCAGCTGCTTCTGTGATATTTTCAAAAGGAAGAAATATGCATTTCCTGCCACCCCCCACCCCCAAGCTAAGGGTCTGTTGGTTTTGCATAGAAAGAGGCAAATGAAGTCCTTCCCACCAGCCAAAATTCTTTGTGTCTCACTCACTAGCACCAATTTCAATGTAGGATAAGGGGCAGGGAAATGGAAAGACAGTTCTGGGGGACAAAAATACATCATTTGCTGGAATACTGTTCATTTGCTTCTCATATTTTTGCAACTGATATTTACAAGGAGATTAACAAGAGCTAATTTGTGGGTACAAATTAGAGGGGGGGGGAAAGGCCAGTTGAATCCAATTAGCATTTCTTAGCATTTTTTAAACTCAGTTTTCAGTCACCTAACATAACACTGGTGGGAGGGCTTTAATAACATAGAGGAAACGTATCATTAACATGTGGCTGCTTCTTTCCCTCTTGAGATTTCAAGGCTTTGAGGAATTTGGGGAGTGGGGCTAAGTATCCTTAAATTTGTTAGTCTGCTATTATAAGTGCCTCCTCTCCCCTTCCCTCTTACACCTCCCAGGAAAACATGTGGCTGTCAGGTTGGGAACAGGACAATTAGATTTCAAGGATGCAATTAGTCTAAGATTAGAGCATCAGGGGCTCAGAACCATGGCATCTGAACCAGGAAGCCATGAACTAGTAATTAAGAAACTACTTTCCAATTATAAGTCCCTGTGAAAAAATTATGTATTTCCTGAGAGATAGTGTTTAGTCACTATACAATTATGTTTCAGTTGAGCACTTGATGCCATATCTTGATTCTGGAAGAGCGGAAATGCCTCTTAGAAGGGAGACTCCTATACAGGGTGTGTATTAGCCATGGATCCCATTGCCTCCAAAGTCAATTTATGCTGTAGATCAAGCAGAGCTACAGATACTCATACATCTTGTCACACGCTGTGGGATCACATCAAGCATTATAAATTATTAGAGAATTCACACGGACATCATGTAATAATACCACAGGAGTTCCATTACGATTTACCGTTAATTAACATCCACAGACTATATTTCAAAGTGCTGTTGCTCAGTCCCACCACAGGCTGCTAGACAAATCATAAATGCTATCAATATTCCTGTGTTTATCTAAATGCCGACTGATTAAAATGTGATGTGTCCCATAATACCATCTTACTTTGATATGTGACTTAGATTGCTGACCTAACATCACTCCTATCTCAAGATGTCACGTAGTCAATTATTCTGAGTAAGTGCAGTGCTTAAGAGCACAGAGGAGAACGGTATTGGAAAGAAACATTACCCCCATAATTTAAAGAGAGAAAAGAAATACTGGGGTGAAGAGTGCGGGCGCTTTTCTGTGCCAATGAAAACAGATTGTAAAGGGTGTTAATTTCCAGGGACAGATCATAGTTTATTCTGCCCTTACAATTTAGGTGAATAGGAGATGGTTGATTTTAAAGAGAAAGTTTTCTTGTTTTCTTACTCTTTTTCAGTTCTCTCTCATCTCTTTTCCTCCTCTTTCCTCATTTTGCCAGCATGTATTTGTTGAATGCTTACTATAGGTATTTCGTAAGTGGACTAAGGAGAAGTCAAGTGCTTTAGGTATAAAGGCATAGAAATAAAGCTCTCCCCCTACTCACACTAGATCATATCATAGTATTAAAAAAGTTAATGTAACTTAAGTAGTTGGATTTCACTATAAAGTATATGTCAAATAAAGTTTGATAGGATGTTGTGATTGAGAATCTCCTTAAAGATAACCAAACCGTGTCTAACATTCTGTCAGGAAATGACATCAAGATTATAAAGTAAATGGTCCAACACCAAACCTTAGGGCACAAGAAAGTCAGGACTAGAACCAACACCTCTTGAAACTTAGCCAGAGGATGTCTTTCCTCCCTCTTGCACTTGCTTCTGTACTTGCTACTAGTAGCCTGGACAACTAATGCAACACAAGGCAGGCCAATTGTCTACTAGATAGCTTAAGCACTTATTTTTCTTCAAGCAAAAACTAGTAAAGAAACTATGGAGAGGTTAAATCTTGTGTAATAGGAAAGACACAGAATTGGAATAATAGGATAGCAGACTTGCAGCATGATTCAGGGTAAGGTGAGTGAGTGTCGCTAAGCTTAAGGGTTCTGTGTTACGGAGTACCAACATGTCCTTTGAATATGAGCTCTTTTACTGGACCATGAGATGAAGCCCTCCCCCTCAGTGAGAAAAACATTACATAAAAACACATGTTTGTTTGAAATGTTAAATGTTAAAAATAAACAAATGGTAGAATGTCTAATGGTATGATTTCACTCATATGTGGAACCTAATGAACAAAATGAACTAATGAGCAAAATAGAGACATACTCAGAGATAGAGAGCAGGCTGATAGCTGTCAGGGAGGGGGCTGGTTGGGGTGATGGTGGGGGATTGAGCAAAAAGAGAAAAAACTCATGGACATGGACAACAGTGGGGTGATTACCGGAGGGGAAGGAGGTGGAGTAGAGTATTAGGGGATAAATTGTGATGGAAGGAGACTTGATTTGTCGTGGTGAACACACAATACAATATACAGATGATGTGTTATAGAATTGTGCACCTGAAACCTGTAACAAAAGTATAATTTTGTTAACCAGTATCATCCCCATAAATTCAACAAAGAGAAAAAAGTGAAAATTCTAGAGTAAAAAGTAATGACACTGTCATTTTCTGAATGTTCAATAGCCCGGTCGTAGCATTGATCAGGCAGAAGAGGTTAATAAAGAGAAGAGAGGTAAATAATTAATTGCACATTGAAAGAAACGCTGACTTATCCAGTCTCTGAAGCCCTGAGGAAGAGGAAGCCCCCCAAAAAGGAAAGGCATTTGGTGGTGTGGTCTTTACAGATCCCTTGCTAAGTTTCTGCCAGGTAGAAGTCAACACAGAGAGGAGTTTGGATCCTGAATGTGTCAAGTGGCTCTGAGCATCTTCACCAGCACAGGGACTAATTGGAGCCCTGCAGGAGATAAAGCCTGCATCGGAATGAGATGAGCTGCCAAGCAAAAGCCTCGCTGGTGCCTGGTTGGGTGAACAGAATCCTGGATTTATAGAAATTCAGAGGAGGCTGAACTGATAAACTTCCACACACATCAGATACCCTGGGAGGAGTCCTAAAAATAGAGTGAGGAACCAGGGTAGGTCCGGGCAGGGATGGGTGGAAAGCAGAATTTAGACAAGAAGAACAAATGTGGAGGTCCCAGGAGCCCATGTGATCTTGGTTTATGACATACTCCAGACAGCTCTTAAGGGAGCTTAACATGACAGCTATTTCAACTCTGATGTTAGTTTTCCTCCTCATTTTGCTTCAAATGATATTTTTACTGTAAGGTGTACATGTAGGTATTGAAGGTTTAGAGACGTTTATTTTGACATTTTGATAGAGAGCTTAGTTTCTAAAGGAAAATTATTCTAATCCCTGGCTGGATTGTATATTTTCATGTCTCTCTCAGCTAACCTTGTGTGGAAAAAAGCTAGGAAAGTTAGGTTTATATGCTACCCTCAGTGGTGCCTCCTGGTGTTAGCTACCTTGAGCTTAATTTCCAAAATGAAATCAAAAAGTCTCTGGGCAAAATGCCCTTCAAATCTAGCTTATTTGAGGATAACAAATGTTATACTCATTATCTTCTTTTTCTCTCATGCAAATAAACAGATACAGGATTTAAATATCAGGCAGGTTTAGAGAAATTTATTTTTGTTTACTTTTTAAAGGCTGTATGAAGGGCTCAGCTGATTTAACACCAAATTAATAGTCATTCATTCAACAAACATTTAGTGAGTAATTTTTTCATGTCAGAACTATGACTGTTCAATTGTAAAAAATGTCTATATTCACATAATTTTTACTTAAAAATAATTTTAAATCTCACGAATTCTATTAGGGTGAGTTGAATAAAATAAGAAAAATGCTATATATAATATTTTTTAAAATTTGCATGAGGAACTTCTTGATAAACTCAAGGATGGATGGAGTTGAGGCTGGACTAGATCTTTGGAAAAGCCATTGTGTTAACAAGGGGCATTAGCCTCCTGGTGGCTTCCCTGTGCTCGCTGGGCACAGCTCTGGCTTAAAGCAGAACTTTGGTAAGAATATTTTCTGTAGCTTTGTCTCCTTTTCTGAAGAATCACATGGAGCTCCCTTACAGTTAGAGAGTCCCAATTAGGCAGGACATTGGACCAATTGGATAAGGAAGTTTGATGCATTGATGCTATTCTTCATAGTCTAGGTTGCAGACTTGGAGCAACTTATTCAGTCTGTGCACAATCCAGGCAATGCATTTCCTCACATTGTCATTAGTCTTTGGACTGTAGAAATGGTATCTAAAGAGCTGAGGGACTTACATTATCATTGCACTGGTCACCACACCTCCACCCCCTGAGAAAGCCAGTTAGACGCCTAGGAACATCCCTCTTCCTGATGGCCTGAGTGAGACATACCAATAGGGAGTTCTATTTTTAAAAGAGATATTAGTTATGCAGAAAGACAAACCCTATGCTGACAAACAAGCATCTCCAATCTTGGGGAATTCCATCTGAGTCCATACTGTTATTACCTCCAGAAGTATTGGCCGTTTCTTGAAGGCGATTTGTCAGTGGTTTAGACCAGGCTCCTCTTCCTAGCATGTGTCTCGTGTTCAACTCTGTCACTAACCCCTTTCTTGAATGTGGCCAGCACTTCACTCCAGATGTGATAGTCTTCTAATTATTTTGGAATTTTGATGGACATCCTTCCCCAAACAATTCTGAGCTCTATTTGTCTAGAGATTGACAAGTGTCCGTGGTTCCCCAAGGCTTCTCACTTGGCACAGGAAGAGCTGCAAAAAAGAACTATCTGTTCACACGACTTTGAATTTAGGAGAGCTGCACTTAAATGTTTGCTTGAGGACAATGCTACAGTTATTAACTATATTAACTCATATTAACCAGTCAAACTCAAAAAGTGTTTGTTGAACGAATGAATTCAAGAGTCTTTGAATCCTTACAATGAGCTGAATTTTGTGGCAGGCCCTTGGAATGCAGAATAAAATAAGGTAATCACTGACTGCAAGGGACAGTGACTAAGACATACTTATAAACACATGATTATAGTAGAGTGATAGGTGCTAAAATAGATGCCAACTGTAGAGAAGTGAAGAGAGAAGAAGAGTAAGGTGAAGTCAGGAAACTGAAAATAGCAGTCTTTGTTAAGTGGCATTTCATCTTTTAAATAACACATCACTAATTCCCCAATGTTATTACTTTCAAGTTATTTCTCTCCTATGTTCCACGCTTGCTTTTGTAGGCTCAACCCAATTAGCTAGAGTAGTGAAATCATGGCTCTAAAATGCATTTTGATGTGACTGTCTTCTGTACTAATTTATCAATTGAACATGTATTATTGAGCTCATATTTACTTTCTAAATTTTTAAAACTTCGAATCACCCAAATTATATCAGAAAATCTATAACATACCTGCAAACCTAGAATGTTTAACAAAAGACATCTATTGTTTTAATCTGATCATTCTTGTTCTTTTTCTAATATTTTTTATATTTCTAGACAATCATGCACTTTATTCAGGTTTTAAAATATATTTCAAGAGTTGAGACAGTCTCCAATGATTATCTTAATTTCCTCTTTATCTATTCTCATTTCCAATCTTAATCTTGTGATTTTGTGCTTTTTTTCTGAATTTTTAAATTAAGCTTATTTATTTATTGATGTTTACCAAAGAAAAATCTTCTGAATATATTCATTGAAATTATTATTTTTATTTATTAAATTTTGCTTATATATTTATTACTTCTGTATTTCCGCTCACTTTCTTTTGCTTATACATTTTTTTGGTGTGAAATAAATATCCAATTTCTTTTTCTTTTTTAACATATTTTTTACTTAGCCTAAGGCTCTGGATTTTCTTGCACAATTTTATCCATTATCAATATTACATAATTCTTATTTTGGTTTAAGAATTTTTAAAGAGGATTTTTTCCTTAAATTTCAGGTCAAAGTGTTTTCCTCTTCAAAATTTTTGTCACTAATTTATAGTCTTGCTTCATATTACTTATACATTTTGAGCTGTTTTGTTTTGCTTTATGAAATTTATTGGAAGTTTTCCTATGGAATAATGTATTTTAATATTTAGAAAGTTACATTTGTGCAAAGACACATATTTCAATTACATTTGTACAGACACATATCTTTATTAAATATACTATTTTGTATATTATTTATTAACATAAATAAAACAACTTACTTTTTCAAAATTTCAAATGGTTCTGACCTGCCTGTGGTATTATTATAATTTTGTATGTAAAAATTCTGTGAAAGAATAAAAAATTGCCTAGAATACCAAAGGGTATGGACCAGCTCCCTGGAGTTTTTAGAGCCTTTCCAGCCCTAGATGGTTTGGTTCAGCGGATAGATCTTTGGTCTGCGGACTGAAGAGTCTCAGGTTGGATTTAGGTCAAGGGTATTTACCTTGGTTGCAGGCTTCTCCCTGGCCTGAGGTGGGGCGAGTACAGGAGGCAACCAATAGATGTTTCTCTCTATCTTTTCCTCTCTCTTCCAATCTCCCTAAAAATCAGGTTCAGGATTAACACACACACACACACACACACACACACACACACACACACACACACAGAGCCTTTTCAAAGAAAACCAAAAGGTTTATTTCTGTCTTTTATTTATTTTTCAATTACATTTGACATACAATATTATATTAGTTGCAGGTGTACCACATAGTGATTAGACATTTATAGAATTATGCAGTGATTATCCCAATAGATATAGAATCCATCTGACATAAAATATTTAATGTTCAAATAATTTTGGATAATTGGAGGTTAACAAAAATTTAAAATTACCTTATTTGGGGGCTCTCAAGACCTTTGATATGTTATATCTGAATTGAGTGTCTTTAATAGAAAACTTTATTTTATGGGTTTCCCAAAGTTATTTTTTCATAGAGTGTTGTTTTCTGGAGCATTGCAAGTGAAGTAAGATGACTGTGTTTCACTGGAAATTTTTGACCAGAAATAGAAACTATAAGGAGTGAAGATTTGTTTTAAGACAGTAGAATCAAATTTGGATCTGGTTTGCTGACAGTGTGGCCAATACCATATGAAATATACCAATAAGTAGCCAAATTATCTCCCATTTTATTAAATGGAGAGTGAAACAATTTAGCAATTTGAGCTGCATTCAGCCTAACAATCTATTAAATTCCAGTTTGCAACTTGTGTCATAGTGGCTCAATTTTCAAATGCTCTGATCTGCTTATGGTTTATGATATGAAAGTGGATATTATTTCCATACTATAACTGACAGTCATGTATTGAATACATAATAGCTGAGCCTCAGTCATGTGCTAAGCATTGCTTAATCTTAAACAGGACATTAATAAAGTTCCTTTTTATTTTTATTTTTTTTTATTTTTTATTTTTTTGCTTTTCCAGGCTTATTTATTTGGATTTTTTTTTATTACATATGTGTCCATTCCCCCCCATCCCCGCCCTAGACAGTCCCCTAGCCTTCCCTATACCCCAGTGTCTTATGTCCATTGGTTATGCTTATATGCATGCATACAAGTCCTTTGGTTGATCTCTTAACCCCCTACCTCCTGTCCCCCAACCCTCCCCGGCCTTCCCGCTGCAGTTTGACAATCTGTTTGAGGCAGCTCTGCCTCTGTATCTATTATTGTTCAAAAGTTTATAATGGTCTCTATTATCCATGAATGAGTGAGATCATGTGGTATTTTTCCTTCACTGACTGGCTTATTTCACTTAGCATAATGCTCTCTAGTTCCATCCATGACGTTGCAAATGGTAAGAGTTCCTTCCTTTTTGCAGCAGCATAGTATTCCATCATGTAGATGTACCACAGTTTTCTAACCCATTCATCTACTGATGGGCACTTAGGCTGTTTCCAGATCTTAGCTATGGTGAATTGTGCTGCTATGAACATAGGGGTGCATATATCCTTTCTGATTGGTGTTTCTGGTTTCTTGGGATATATTCCTAGAAGTGGGATCACAGGGTCAAATGGGAGTTCCATTTTCAGTTTTTTGAGGAAACTCCATACTGTCTTCCATAGTGGCTGCACCAGTCTGCATTCCCACCAGCAGTGCACAAGTGTTCCTTTTTCTCCACATCCTCTCCAGCACCTGTCGTTTGTTGATTTGTTGATGATAGCCAGTCTGACAGGTGTGAGATGGTACCTCATTGTTGTTTTGATTTGCATCTCTGGGATGATTAGTGACTTTGAGCATGTTTTCATATGTCTCTTGGCTTTCTGAATGTCCTCTTTTGAAAGGTGTCTATTTAGGTCCTTTGCCCATTTTTTGATTGGATTGTTTATCTTCCTTTTGTTAAGTTGTATGAGTTCCCTATAAATTTTGGAGATTAGGCCCTTATCAGATATGACATTGGCAAATATGTTTTCCCACACAGTGGGTTTTCTCGTTGTTTTGTTGATGGTTTCTTTTGCTGTGCAGAAGCTTTTTATTTTGATGTAGTCCCATTTGTTCATTTTCTCTTTAGTTTCAAGTGCCCTAGGAGCTGTATCAGTGAAGAAATTGCTTCGGCATATGTCTGAGATTTTGTTGCCTTTGGATTCTTCTAGAATTTTTATGGTTTCCTGTCGTACATTTAAGTCCTTTATCCATTTTGAGTTTATTTTTGTGTATGGTGTAAGTTGGTGGTCTAGTTTCATTTTCTTGCATATATCTGTCCAATTTTCCCAACACCATTTATTGAAGAGACTATCTTGGCTCCATTGTATGTTCTTGCCTCCTTTGTCAAATATTAACTGAGCATATTGGTTCGGGCCGATTTCTGGGCTCTCTATTCTATTCCATTGATCTATATGCCTATTCTTGTGCCAGTACCAGGCAGTTTTGAGAACAGTGGCTTTGTAATACATCTTGATATCTGGTATTGAGATCCCACCTACTTTGTTCTTTTTCAGGATTGCTGCAGCTATTCGGGGTCTTTTTCTATTCCAGATGAATTTTTGGAGAGTTCGTTCTAGATCTATGAAGCATGCCGTTGGTATTTTAATGGGAAGTGCGTTGAATTTATAGATTGCTTTGGGTAGTATGGACATTTTAATGATGTTGATTCTACCAATCCATGAACACGGTAGGTTCTTCCATCTGTTTATGTCTTCCTCTATATCTTTTTTCAACGTCCTGTAGTTTTCTGAGTAGAGGTCTTTTACTTCTTTAGTTAAGTTTATTCCTACGTAGCTTAATGTTTTTGGTGCGATGGTAAATGGGATTGTTTTTATAATCTCTCTTTCTGAAAGTTCACTATTGGTGTATAAAAATGCCTCAGATTTCTTGGGGTTAATTTTGTATCCTGCTACATTGCCAAATTCATGTATTAAGTCTAGTAGCTTTTTGATGGAGTCTCTAGGGTTTTGTATGTATAATATCATGTCGTCTGCAAATAAGGACAGTTTTACTTCCTCTTTTCCAATTTGGATGCCTTTTATTTCTTCTTCTTGCCTAATTGCACTGGCTAACACTTCCAGTACTATGTTGAACAGGAGTGGTGAGAGGGGGCATCCCTGTCTTGTTCCTGTTCTTAGGGGAAATGGTGTTAGTTTTTGTCCATTGAGTATGATGTTGGCTGTGGGCCTGTCATATATGGCTTTTATTATGTTGAGGTATGATCCTTCTACTCCCGCCTTACTGAGAGTTTTAATCAAAAATGGGTGTGTTGAATTTTGTCTAATGCTTTTTCTGCATCAATTGATAGGACCATGTGGTTTTTTTCTTTCACTTTGTTTATGTGATGTATCACGTTTATTGATTTGAGGATATTGTACCATCCTTGCATTCCTGGGATAAATCCTACTTGGTCATGGTGTATGATCTTTCTGATGTACTGCTGAATCTGATTTGCTAAGATTTTGTTGAGGATTTTGGCATCTATGTTCATGAGGGATATTGGCCTGTAATTCTCTTTCATTGTGTTGTCTTTACCTGGTTTTGGTATTAGTGTGATGCTGGCTTCATAGAATGAGCTTGGAAGTGTTCCTTCCTCTTGAATTTTTCGTAGTAGTCTGAGGAGGATAGGTTTTAGTTCTTCCTTGAATGTTTGGTAAAACTCCCCTGTGAAGCCATCTGGTCCTGGGCTTTTGTTTGCTGGAAGCTTTTTGATGACTGCTTCAATTTCTTCCATAGTTATTGGCCTGTTGAGATTTTTAGATTCTTCCTGATTGAGTTTTGGAATGTTGTATTTTTTCTAGGAATTTGTCCATTTCCTCCAGGTTGTCTAGTTTGTTAGAGTAGAGCTGTCCATAGTGTTTTTTAACAATTGTTTGTATTTCTGTGGGGTCTGTTGTTATTTCGCCTCTATCATTTCTGATTTTGTTTATTTGGGTCCTCTCTCTTTGTTTCTTGGTGAGTCTGGCTAGAGGTTTGTCAATCTTGTTTATCCTTTCAAAGAACCAGCTCTTGGTTTCATTGATTTTCTGTATTGTTTTTTTGGTCTCTATGTCATTTATTTCTGCTCTAATCTTTATTATCTCCTTACTTCTGCTCACTCTGGGGTTTTCTTGTTGCTCTCTTTCTAATTCTTTGAGTTGTAGAGTTAGATGATTTACTACCATTTTTTCTTGTTTTTTGAGATAGGCCTGTAGAGCTATAAACTTCCCTCTCAGGACTGCTTTCATTGTGTCCCATAGGTTTTGGATTGTTGTGTTTTCATTGTCATTAGTTTCCAAGATGTTTTTAATTTCTTCTTTGATCTCATTGGTAACCCAATCAATATTTAATAGCATGCTATTCAGCTTCCAGGTGTTTGAGTATTTTGGGTTGTTTTTATTGTAGTTTATTTCTAATATTATACCATCGTGGTCTGCAAAGATGCTTTTTATGATTTCAATCTTCTTGAATTTGGGGATACTTTGCTTGTGACCCAATATATGGTCTATTTTTGAATATGTCCTATGAGCACATGAGTAGAATGTATATTCCCTGGCTTTGGGGTGAAGTGTTCTGAAGATGTCTAAGTCCATCTGATCTAGTGAGTCATTTAGGATTGCTGTATCTTTGCTGATTGTTTGTCTAGAGGACTTATCCAGTGCTGTCAGTGGTGTATTAAAGTCCCCTACTATGATTGTATTGTTGTTGATCTCTCCTTTGATATCTTCCAGGAGTTTTTTTATGAATTTGGGTGCTCCTGCATTGGGTGCATATATGTTTACCAGGGTTATATCTTCTTGTTGTATCGATCCCTTTAGTATTATGAAGTGGCCTTCCTTATCTCTTGTTATGGCCTTCCCTTTGAGGTCTATTTTGTCCGATATAAGTATTGCTACCCCAGCTTTCTTTTCCTTTCCATTTGCCTGAAAGATATTTTTCCATCCTTTCACTTTCAGTCTGTGTGAGTCTCTTCTAATGAGGTGGGTTTCTTGTAGACAGCAGATGTATGGGTCATGTTTTTTTATCCATTCAGCCACTTGATGTCTTTTGGTTGGAGCATTTAGTCCGTTTACGTTTAAAGTTATTATTGAAAGGTACTTGTTTGTAGCCATTTCTTTTTTTGTGTGGCTGTTTTCTTTCTGAGCTTTTTATTTATTCTTTTTATACCAGTCCCTTTAGCATTCCTTGCATTGCTGGCTTGGTGGTGATAAACTCCCTTAGCCTTTTTTTGTCTGTGAAGCTTCTTATTTCCCCTTCAAGTTTGAATGATAGCCTTGCTGGATAGAGTATTCCTGGATTCAGTCCTTTGCTTTGCATCACTTTGTAAATTTCCGTCCATTCTTTTCTGGCCTGATGTGTTTCTGTTGAGAAATCATTTGATAATCTAATGGGAGATCCCTTGTATGTAACTTTCCGTCTCTCTCTTGCAACCTGTAAGATTCTCTCTTTGTCCTGAACATTTGCCATGGTAATTATGATGTGTCTTGGTGTGGGTCTTTTCGGGTTCACCTTGTTTGGGACTCTCTGGGCTTGTGTGACTTTTTTCTTCCCCACCTCGGAAGTTTTCTGATATTATTTCTTCGAATAGGTTTTCTAATCCTTGTTCATCTTTCTGTTGTTCTGGCACCCCTATTATTCGTATGTTGTTTCGTTTCATGTTGTCCCAAAGCTCCCTTAGGCTCTCCTCCTGTCTTTTAATATTTTTCTCCAATTGCAGTACATTTTGGGTGTGTTTTGCTTCCTTGTCTTCTAATTCACTAATTCGGTCCTCCGCTTCTCCTAGTCTACTGTTGATACTTTCAATGGTGTTTTTTATTGCAGCTATATCACTCTTCATTTCTTCTTGGGTCTTACTTAAGTTGTTGATTTTTTCATCTGTTTCTTCTAGCTTCTTCCATATGTTATTGATTTTTTCATCTGTTTCTTCTTGCTTCTTGCATAGGTGGTTGACTTTTTCATCTGTTTCTTCTAGCTTCTTGCATAAGTTGTTGACTTTTTCCTCCGTCCGGTTTATGCACTCTAGGACCCTTATTTTGAATTCTTTTTCTGTCATGTTGCATGCCTCTGTATTACTTAGCTGCTTTTCTGGAGAGTCCTCCTTCTCTTTCCTTTGGGGGTTTCTTTGTCTACCCATGTTTGATCTCACTGACATATCTAGACGTTGAGTCGTTCAGTGGCTCCTCCCTGGGTGGCAGTGACTCCTTGGTCTGTGGTTGTTCTTCGGGCTGTTGTGGTAGCAGCTGCTCCTCAGTTGGCAGCAGCTCCTCTGGTGGGTGCTGTTCACAGCTGTGGTGGCTCTTCTGGCTGGTGGGGGGAGTCTTCACATACAGCTGCTGTTCCTCAGCAGAGGGTGTGGTGCTCAGGAGGCTGCTATTGCTTAGATCTGCTGCGTTGTTTTAAAGGCACAAAATACAACACAACAAGGCACCACGTACCAGGCACTAAACACAAATATATTCACGATATTAATAACCCCAAATAAAGGTGACCACCCGAATTAAGAGAATTAGGGGATAAGGAAGAAGGAAGAGAAAAAGATAAAAGAGAAAAAAGAATAGACAAGTAGGGACCAAAAAAAGGAGTGCAAAAATGAAATTGGGAAAAGGAGGGGTGAATAAAAGCGAGAAAAGAAAAGAAGAAAAAAAGAGCGAAAAGAGAGAATGAAGTGGAAGAGGGGAAGAGACTTTTTATATGAGGAGAATACTCCTATAGAACCGCCACTAATCCCAACAAATTCCAGCAACAGCTCCCTGGAGATGGATGCAAACTAGAAACAACTAATAATATAACGATGAAAATAGAATGGAGGACACTAATCCCAAAATAAAATAAAGAAAAAATAAAATGGCACTTTAAAAAATGGTAAAATGGTAGCAGTAATAATACTGGTTAAAAATAAGAAGGTAGTAATTAAAAGGGTAAAATCAGGTGATGGAAAAAGAAGAAAAAAAAAGAAAAAGAAAAGAAAAAAAAAGAAAAAAAATTGGTTTCTTAGTTAAAAGGTGAAAAAAGAAAAAAAAGAATTGCAGTAGTGAAGGTCCTTCGGTTCTTCTATTCTTCAGTCTGGCTCGCCTTAGTCCTGCCAGGTATTCAGGAGAGTGTTGCGTTTCCCTGCGATACACTGTTCATCTGTGTTGTAAACCACAGTCCTTATTTTAAAGCAGGTCGTATTTGTTTCCCAGACTGCCTTATTTTGTGTTTAGCAAAGAGTCAGTTTGTGGCTCAGCCTCTGGGTGGCAGTGTTCTGGGGTTGGCCTCTGAGGCTATAAGGCTTCTTGGAGAGGTCAACTGTCCAGAGCTGGTTCCTTAATAGTTACCTGCTCTGTGTTGTTGCTGGGATTGAAAATCCCTCTATAGGCCAGACCCTGTTAACTCCCAGGGACTAATCAGGTTATTTTAAACCTTGATCTTGTTCAGGGTGGAATCTGGGTGTGGTTGTGCTCCTTGCCTGGGGGCTGGAGGGAGGAGTCTCACTCTCGGAGAGAATGGCTGCCCCAGTCCTGGGCTCAGGGGTGTCTCAGTGCTCAATTCGCTGCCACCTCTCCTGGCCCCCCTTCTCTCCTCAGTCTCTCCCCAGATTCCACTCCTCCGCACCCTCTCCCTCTCTTCAGCACAGGTGAGTGTCTGTATCCGAAATATCTTATGGACAGGATTCAGTGAAAACAAACAAACAAACGCAGGCCGGGGAAACGGGGAAGGCTTGGTTTCTGTAAGCTCTTCTCTTACCAGCACTGCATGGTCTGGTCAGCTCTTCAGGCTGCCCCCTTTAGGCTCAGTCCTCCGTGATCACAGAGCCCAGCTCTCAAATCCCCCAGCGGCGCCAGGAATCCCGCGGATCTCCTTTCCCCAGTCAGGGGCTGTGCCTGTCCCAAAGGACGCAGCTGTCTGCCACGCGGTCTCCCTCCGACCCTCTGGGCTCAGAGGTCTGGCAAACTTTCCTGCCAAATCCCTGGGGTTTTTTTTACCTTTCCAGGGGAGTTCTGCCCTTCCTGGCTGCAAACAGTCTCTCTAGCTGAGCAATTTCGCCAATTCGGGGTGGGTGTTATTAGTTTCAGCTGCTCACTCCATTTGCTCCAAGACACGACCTGGGTCGCGTCTGCCTATATCGCCGCCATCTTCAGAATGAAGGTTCCTTTTTAAAGCTGATATTTTTAGTCCAATAGAACATAAATAAGAAAATATTCAATAGTAAACAAAGTTAAGAATAAAGTCAACCAAAGTATCTGACAGAATTCCTTTTGGCTACTCTAGATTGGTATATGTAGAAAGTTTTTCCAGATGGCAGGAATGCAGTTAGAAAACAATCTTTGAATGCTGTGTTATTGAATTAGTCTATTTCTTCTTCTTTTATGTTAATATTCAAGCAGTTGTTTCTTAAAGACTTGGTACAGAAAACCTGGCCATGCTAGCTAATGGTCTCAGATCAAGCCTAAGAGTGTGAAGGATTTAGAAAAGTGCTTGGCACCAATCTAATAAGTAGAAGCAGCTCTGGTTCATGTGAACACAAGAAGCAGTAATTCTCTTCAGGCAATTTTCTATTCTCCTTTGGTCAATGGGACAGATATGCTGCCTTGGTTTTTTAAATTGATGTGTGAATCAGATTCACACATAAATATGTTTATGACATGTAAAATTAATGGTTTGGTTTTAGGAATATTTCATGAGTATTTAGTAGAGTTTTTTTTTAAAAAATAATACTAACAATAAAAATATTTCTGAAGTCATCATATGTGATCATGTCAAGACATGATCATGTGACCCTGATTAAGTTAAAGTTAGTACTTTATTTTAATAGGTATGATAATTGCAAGACAAATGTAAAGGAATTAATTTTAAAGCGCATTTCAAAGTATATATCTCAAGATAGATATTAAGTAGATTTCACAAAATTATCAGGAAAACATATATACAAAATCACATTATATTGTAAAATTCTATACATTGTTCTCTGCTTTAACCTTCCCATAAATAATTGTTACTGATACTATTGTTTTTGAGAGGGAAAAATGCATTAATAAAGGAAGTTGCAGTACATATAACTTTTAAATTTTCAAAAGCCATGTGCAAATATCCTTGCTACACATATTAAAAATTTAGTCACAGGCAAATAGTAATATCTGCAGTTTGTGATGGGGGGTGGAAGTATGGAGGATTGTCCCTCTTATAAATATGCAAGAAGCTGTCTAATCTCACCTCACTATGAGTGCTGCTAAGTATAAATGTTCTTCAAATATTAATTTATAGTTTGTATTTCTTCTGTGAATTTCCTGTCAATATATTTACAAGTGTTTTTTTACTATTTGGATTCATGTCTTCTTTCTCTTCATATTTGAATGAGCTCCATTTTGCCATATTTTGCCAAAGGATATAAAAATTTATATCAAATTATAATTTATATCTTTAGGTATTTAATACAATTAAGTAAATAAAAAGGTTCTAAGTTTTAAGCTTGTTTTTGTTACAAATTATGTTTCTGCCTTTAAATTTATTTATAAGGTCATATATATTTTCTCTTTTATGGTTTCATATTTTACTTTAAACATTTAATATGTAAGAATTACACTTTTAAAAATCATTAAGCGGGGCTCAAGAGTTTATTGTTTTACTTTTATTTTTTTAAATTTATGGGGGTGACATCCATTGGTTAATAAAATTGTACAGGTTTCAGGTGTACAATATATCATCAATACAATACAATTGTACAATAATTGTACAATATATATTGTATTGTGTGCTTACTGCCTCAAGTCAAGTCTCCTATCACTGTTTATTCCCCCTTTATGCTCCTCTAACTTCATTAACCCCCACTCCCTTCCCTCTGGTAACCACCATATGGTTGTCTGTGTCCATGAGTATTTCTTTTTTTCTTTGCTTAATCCCTTCACCCTTGTCACCCAGCCCCCAATCCCTTCCCCTCTGACAGTTGTCAATCTGTTCTCTGTATCCAAGAGTTCATTATTTTATTTGTGCGTTTATTTATTTGTGTGTTTATAAACCTAGAGGTCCATATATATAAAATAATCCTTATTCTCTTTCCCAGTTCTAAAATCATTTTATAAAATTTATTTTCTTTAATGGATCTGGTTATTCATAAATTAATGCATCACTATTTTAATTGTGATACTTAAATAAAAATTATTTTTAAATTTCTGCTAAGTCCTACTTTAAATGCACTGCCTACAAAACTTTTTTAGCCAATCTTACACATTTGCCCTTCAAATGAACTATGGTAGTGTTGGGAATTTTCCTGGGATTCAGTCTTTTTTCTTCTACTTCTTCAAGATTATTTCCTATGTTCCGTACAAGAAAATGTTATTTTCTTCTTTACCTAATGATGTAATGAATTCTAGTTTTAGGTTTACTATGTCAAATTATTCTTGCATTGCTATAAACATATCTTTTTGGTCATGTATACATATAGCAATATTCTTGGTAAACTCTGTTAGTATTTTACTCTTATTTATATTAGAACTAGAGAATCGTGGGGTCGGACCTAAACTGGCAGTCAGACATCCCTCTTGCAATCTGGGACCACTGGCTCCTAACTGCTCGCCTGCCTGCCTGCCTGTTTATCCCCTAATTGCCCTCCTGCTGGCCTGGCTGCCCCCCAACTGCCCCACTGCTGGCTTGGCTGCCCCCCAACTGCCCCCTTGCCAGCCTTGTCACCTCCCAACTGTCCAGAAGGAAGTCAGACATCTGGAAGATGTCTGGTCACCCAGTCTAATTAGCATATTACTCTTCTATTAGTATAGATGGTTTGCAGTTTTCTATTTTTTGGTAATATAAATTTTTTATATACTAGTTATGTTTGATTTTAAGAATGATTTAAAACTTCCAGTATTTCCCTATATCTATGTTATATGGAGTTAGCAATCATTTATTTTAAAATTGATATTGATACTATTTTAGAAAGATTTTTTATTATTTATATCTTTAAAATTTAGCATAATTATTTTCATTTTTCTAATTGTTTAGTTTTGGTTGTAGGTTATGAATTTCGTTGATATATTTACATGTATGTTTATGGAGACATACAAATTATTTTTGAAAATTTATGTTCATTTCCTCTTTGGTAACATTAATTTTTGAAGTTATGATTTTTCTCTCTATTTTTGCCTGATTTGTCTTTTATTACTTATGTCCCAAATAATTAGCTTTGGGGTAAATTTTCTACATAAAAGCCAACTTGTCAGTTTTAAAAACTTTAACTCTACTTTTCTGTATTAGCATTTTTCCTTTTTTGCATTGCTTAAAGTTTTTCATTTATATCTCAACATCTTATATTGCTGGATTCAATTTGCTGGTATTTTGTGGAACTTTTATGTTATTTTCATGAGGAATCATCATCTGTAGTTTTCTTGCAACGGCTTTGTTATCATAAGGGTAATGTTGGCCTCATAAAATGAATTGGTAAGTACTTCCTCCTCTTGTGTTTTTGGAAGAGTTTGTGTAGAATTGGATTATTTCTTTCTCAAATGTTTGGCAAATATACTAGTAAAACAATCTGGATGTGGATTTTTTTTTCCTGGAAGTAATATGTCAACTTCTAGTTTGGTTTTGACTTTTATGTACTATCTATGATAATTATTTTATTTTCAAGCTTTCTGCAACACTGTTTTTAAATTATCTTTTTTTAAGATCCCATGCAAACAATTGGACTTGATTAATTGCTTTTTTATCTTAATCTCATAATTTTCCCATTTTATTAAACAAGATAACCTGTTTAACTATTCAGGATTACTGTCATAATTAATATGTTTAATTTTATTCTTTCATCTTATTTTAATTTTCACTTTAATATGTATCCACAGTTGATTTCTTAGATTTATGTATTGCCGGGAGCCGGTCCATCCTTGCTGTTTCAAGGGACCTGGCATATATGGCATACTGTTCTTAATATGTTTGCTCACCTTCTTGGCACTATGTGTTTTAACCAAGGTCTCCTCTCTGAGAAAGGTTGTTTCCCCAGGTAGGGATTTTCCTCTGAAGTTAGGGAGGGAATAAAACCTCTTAACTAAGTGCCAGGCGGGTAATTAATCACTTTAACTACGAACAATCATGCTTAAGCTACATAATCTTTACTCCCTGGAATGGAGATAAGAAACGCCCTAACCTTTGTAATAGAGATTGATAGGATTGAATCAACTGGTATAAATACAGATGTAACAAGACAGCAAGAGACAGAACTTAGAACACAGAACTAAGAAGACAGAACCTACACAGGACCTAGAGACAGAAGAACTTCGCTGGAGAGAACATGGCAAAAGATCTTGGACTGAACCTGACTACAGAAATTGGCAAGAGAACCTGACTAGAACCTGGTGACTGAACCTGGCTGGAGAACCTAGCGAGGGAACATGGCTACAGAACCTGGCTGGAGAACCTAGAGAACCTAGCAAGAGAACATGGACACAGAACCTGGCTGGAGATCCTAAGCAGAACCTCTCTGGAGATCCAGACCAGAACTTGGCTGGAGATCCTGGCTAGAGATCCTGGCTAGGCTGCTGATCAACTGAACACTGTCTCCGTGTCCTTCCTTCTTCGCTGACTCCGACTACACCTTTGGGGACCCCTGGACCTGCTGGGGTTGGACCCCGGCAATGTATTATGCAATATAAACTGTGTTTTCTTTAACTTAATATTATTTAATTATTTGGAACAGTTTCATAATATTTTTAATTCTTTTAGCTATCTTTGTTTATTAAGCATTACTGCAACAAATAAGATGCAATATTTAATTCCCACAGTTAAACACATACATGAATTATACCCCTTTAAAGATAATAACACTAGCATTAATATTATCTTTTAAAGATAACATTAGTTTAACGGCTTATTGTCTTCGTCTTTTATTGATCCAATTTTAAATTTGTTGTGTAATTATTATCGTTAAAGTATACTTTCTGTGTTTTTTCTTTAAAGAAATATTTGAAACACTTGAACTATATTTGATAACCACATTGACTGCATTTCTTTACACTGTATTTAACTCTGTATTTAAATGGTTTCAGTGCTTTCGCCCAATCCTTCTATTTTGCAACACCCCATTACTTTGAATTCTTTATGGAACAAATTTTCATTAATTTAATAAATTTTTTAATAAATTGTTAATGAGTAGGTGGTAAATATTAATGAGGACTTTCCTATCTGATAATTTTCCTTCAAATGCCAAGTCATATGAACAACAAATTAGCTCAGCATATAAATTTTGTCAGTAATTTTTTTCTCATTAAAATTCTAAAGACTTTGAACCGTATTGGATTTTGTATTGTGGGAAAACGTCTGAAATTCAGTCAAAGTTTCTCATTTTGTGAATAAACTGATTTTTAACTTTTGAGTTATGTACCAATGGCAGTTTCCATAGGTATGTCCCCATGTAGTAACATTTTCTTCTATCACATTTTATTTTTGTCTTTTTTTCCATTTGTTTTTGCCTCAGGAACACCAGTGATACATATATGTGTTTTATGTTGGGATATTCATCTGATCGGTCATGGTCTCTACTATTTGTGTAATGTTTGTTCTTAAAATGTATATTTCCAAAGGATATTGTCAAACACTTCCTCCATAACATGGTTTCATTTTTTCCTGCTTTTTCTGGATGTGGACTGAATGGTCTACTTTTTAAAAATAATCCTAAGATATTATTTCATTCAACAAATATTTATTAAGTACCTTCTATGACACTGGGAACACCAATAACAAAAAAGACAGACTTTTTGTACTCCGGGAGCTTATGTTCTGTGGCTGAAGAAAGATAGTAAGCATAGTAAGCGTGTAATAAGTCAGAAGGTGGTTAGTTCTTTGGAGAAGAGTAAAGTAGGTGAGTTGGGGAGTCATAGGCTTGAGGATTGGCCTCACCAAGAAAATGAAATTGGAGCAAAGCCTTGAAAGCATTAAAAGACAAGAAGAACAATCCAGACAGAGAGAACTGCATGGGAAAGGCCCAGGATGAGACTGTGTCTAACATGTTCCTATGATAGCAGAAGCTAGTGAATCTGGAGCAGGAGGGGCAAAGGGGGTAATCCTATATAATAAAAGATTAATATGCAAATTGACCATATGGCAGAACAACCAGCCACTCTGACACGCACTGACCACCAGGGGGCAGACGCTCTATGCATTAGCTGCCCCCTGGTGCTCAGTGCGCTCCCACAGGGGAAGCTCTGCTCACCCAGAAGCCAGGCTCATGGCTGATGAGTGCAGTGGTAGTGGCAGGAGCCTCTCCCGCCTCCGCTGCAGGCAGGAGGTAAGGAGTGAGGGGTCCCTGACTGCAAGAGCCCCGGACTGTGAGACAGGTGTCTGTCTGCTAATTTAGGCCCTATCCCCGGAGGGAGCAGGCCTAAGCCAGCAGGTGAACATTGCCTGAAGGGTCCCAGACTGTGAGAGAGTGCAGGCTGGGCTGAGGGACTCCCTCTACCCCTCAGTGCATGATTTTCATGCACCGGGCCTTTAATAGTAGATAAGAACAAAGAGCTATGGAGAGGCCTACTGAGTAGGGTTGCATCAGCCACCATAAGAATGCAACCATCTAGCTACCTAGCTAGTCTTCTGACCCCATGGTCCTTTACTCTTAAAAGGTGAATGAGATGTAGTATTCATCCCAAATTAGTAGGCATGGATTCTGGGATCCTTTCAAAAATCACCCAGATGCTACTATAATTTTCTTTGAAAACTTTTTGGAACATGGATAAGCCATCAGACTTAAATAAATTTAGGAGGATCTGGGATTATGGATCATCCCACATGGGGAAATTCACTTCTGATATGGTGGTTTCTTCACTGCTTTTGTGAAGGCTGTGTACCAACTTTCCATTTGGGTTCAACCTGAAGTTGAGTTATATGGTGGGCCTCATGTCCTTCCTGGTCTTGTGGTCTTGCATGTTAAGAAATATCTTCAGAATGAGGCATAAACTAGGTCACAGAGCAGCCCTATTATTCCCACGTTTGGCATGGCCACTGACTGCTGTTTCAGCAAAATAACTTGCCTCCCTGTCCATATCTTTCTTCACTTCAGCACTTGTCATTCAAATGAAGAGATTTGTCTATATCTTCCTTTTTTATTTCCAGCATCAGTGCACTTCCTTAAAAGGAAGAAGAGCTAGACTTTGCCCCTTACTGTTTTCTCTAAATGTGGAGGACTTCTTAAGGCTCATGTAGCATCTATTCTTAAATTTTACATCTTTGGAAGGTGCTGGTACCGTCTAAAGTTCCAACACTTATTAAAGTAACTCCTTTGAAAAATATCATGTAGGCATTTAAATTGGGTTCTGTTGTGTGATGTATGTGTGGAGGGGAGGGGAGATGGGGCTGAAGATGGACAATATAAGGATAGTTAGGCACTTGTATAGAAGTGTATTTGTTTTCTATTGATGTAGAATAAATTACCATAATTTTAGCGACTTGGGACAACACATATGTATCATTTCACAGTTCCCATGGGCCAGGAGTCTTGGCACAGCTTAGCTGGGTCCTCTAGCTGCTTCTTGTCTCAAACAGCCTCAATCAAGAGGAAATGTCATCTAGTTTCTTAATTATTCACTAATCAGGACCACTATTGAATCTATTAAAAAGATTCCATAAGTTGCCTATAAAACCAACATTTTAGAAGTCCTAAGTTCATATGGACCACTAGAAGACTCTACAAAAGTGGTAGAAATTGCCTCTGATAACAAGTCAGCTGACACTGGTCAGAATTTTAGGCACATAGCTTCTGGAAACCCCATGCTCTTCTCTTCTGATTTGCCAGTAGGAAGGATGCAGGAAGTGATGGCCTCCATTAAGAAAATTGCCCTTTAAACATCCCTGCACTCCACCTCCAAGTGAGCTGACTCTAGGTCTATCTGTTTTAATATTACAGGGGAAAAATTTTTGCAAAAATAAAATAAGCAAATAACTTTAACAGCAGGTGGCTGAAGCATAGCCTTCAGAAATCTGTTAAGAACCATTTTTGTCTGTGAAATAAAACGTGGTTGCGAGCACTGCTATTTGCAATTATTGATTCAGTGAAAGAAGTCACCTTATGTTTAATTCAAATTGCAGGCCTGACACGGACAGGCTTAAAACAATCATGTTTTACAAATCCATTTGTTTAAATGATTCTCTTGTCTGTTCACACTGAGCTCTGTGTTGTTATTTTATCACTCACTGCAAGTGCTATTTAAAGAAGTGAGAAAGCAGAAACACACATTGCTTTAAGCAACAAAGGTTAGACTTAGCAGAATAAGGCAAAACATAGTAGGTGATCGTTAATTTCAAGATGCATGTTTGTCATTTCTTCAGCCTGCTTCAACTGTGTGTCTTCCTTTCTGTTCCCATTGTGTGCGGTCACAGGGCATGCATGTGCATAATTTTGATGGCCATATCTGTTTTTTCCTCTTTGGGAGTTGTGATGTGCTGTGAAATGGCACAAAACTCTTTCCACTAAGTTTCCTGTTAGTTCTGCGCATGTTGGACATCACAGTGTTTTTCAAAAATTCTATTTCTATACTTTAAAAGCTAAGATTCTGTACTAGATGGGAAAAATGCTTGTCAAAAGTTGTCACAATGTAGTAGGCCATAATTCTCTGCAATCCAATTATTCTCACTGTTTAAGTTGGGAAATCTCCTTGA
The DNA here is from genome assembly GCF_014108235.1 of Myotis myotis. NCBI lineage: Eukaryota > Metazoa > Chordata > Mammalia > Chiroptera > Vespertilionidae > Myotis > Myotis myotis. The sequence goes on from NW_023416401.1 coordinate 51,280,309, forward strand.
AGTTGTTAAGAAATGGCTGTAAATTACATTTCTGCTCATTTTGTAGTAGTAACTCTGACATTGGCTGCCTCCATGGAAGCTTCTCTGATGGTATTTGTGAAGTTCTACAAATAAAAGTAGGGAGAAAGGTTGGATTCCGTTGGATTTTAAATATTAAAAAGTAAAAAGTATATCTTGTTTTGATGTGGTTTAAAACTCCAGTCTGAATGAATGGCTTATGCATGTGCATGGAATTAGAAACCCCAGACACAGGAGAGCTGTTAAGAGCCTGAAGAGGCTGATACATACTAGTACTAGTAGTCCCAATGTCAGTTGCCCGGGGCAGGGCACCAGAAAAGAGACTACGCTGTACAGATAAACTGAGCGACCACTAGGTATAGAACTCAGATTGAAGAGGAAGCCACAGCTCCCCAACATGGTGCTTTCCTGCTTGATTTTCCTTCTTCTTTTTTTCACTGTTCCATCTTGATAGGCAAAAGACATTAATCCCCTAGAGCTCATTCTACCCCAGCCAAGTCATAAACACACAGCTTTTCCGGATGGTGAACTGGTGGAGGACAAAAAACCGTGGCTTAGTGTCAAATAAACCCAAGTTTCTATCCAAAAATCTTCTACCCCCTTAACTTCATAACCTTGGTCAAGGCACAGGCTGCAGGAATGTCAGTTTCAATCTATGCACACTGAGATAACACTTCCCTCATAGAGTTGTGAGGGATTAAATGAAGTAAGTTACCAAATCAGCTCATTCATGGGCTTCTTTCATTCCCGATCTTGAGAAGCTGAGGGCCCAAGATCTTAGGGCTCACCCCTTCCTGAGACCCTGGCTGAGCACCCCTGTACTCTCAGGGACATATTTCACCACTTGCACACAAATCATTCTTCTGTCCATGTTTTTATGGACCAATGGTGTCTCTCTTTTTATTTTTTAAAATATATTTTTATTGATTTCAGAGAGGAAGAGAGATGGAGAGAGAGATAGAAACATCAATGATGAAAGAGAATCATTGATCTGCTGCCTCCTGCGTGCCCCCTACTGGGGATCAAGCCCACACTTGGGCACGTGCCCTTAACCAGAATCAAACCCGGGGCACTTCAGTCTGCAGGCTGAGACACTATCCACTGAGCCAAACCAGCTAGGGCATCAATGGTGTCTTTTAAAAAAATGAATGAACTTTCATATAGTGGCACCAACAACATGGCAAAATAAAGTGTGCCTTGCTCATATCTCCCCCCTCAACAACATGGTGTCCTTCCATGGACAATAGTGCCTTTTGGGGAGCTGGGGGGTCCAGCTACATTTGCTAGGGACTCAGGAGGAGTCTTGTCCGCCCCTGTGCTTGTTAACTTTGGACACAGCTGGGGACTCTACAGCAGCTGCAAACCAGCTCTGGCCCATGTTGGTCACAGTCTGGGCTCCTGTGGAGAATAGGTCTCAGACAGTCACCCACAGAAGAGAGGGCCTTTGTGGAGGTCTTGGTTCCCCAAGGAGAAGTTCTAGCACACCATTGGAGCAAAATAAATATTACTTTGGACACATTGGAGAGCATAAGAAAAACAGATTTATTTTACCCGCATCACCCTTCCCCAAGGCAGCACAGCTCAATGCCATATTAATTGTATGAAAAAATAATTCTCATTTTATAAAGAACTAGAGGCCCAGTGCATGAATTTATGCACAGATGGGGTCCCTCAGCCTGGCCGGTGATTGAGGCCTACTGGGGGGCCAGCCCGTGGGTGGGGGAGGGACCCTGGGAGGTGGGCCGGCAGGGGGGGAGGAACTGCAGAAGGTTGGCTGGCCCAGGGGGGAGGGGCTGTGGACAGCTGGGAGGTCGAGGGGCCACAGGAAGTTGGCTGTGGGAGTGCACTGACCACCAGGAGCAGCACCTCTATTGAGCATCTGCCCCCTGGTGGTCAGTGCACATCATAGTGACTGGTCGACCGGTCATAATGGTTGCTTAAGCTTTTATATATACTAGAGGCCCAGTGCACGAAATTCATGCACAGGAGGGGTCCTGAGGGCCCTGCCTGCACCCTCTCGAAATCCAGGATCCCTCCGGGGATGTCCAACTGCTGATTTAGGCCCCATCCCTCAGGAATCTCTGCGGATTGGGCCTAAACCGGCAGTTGGACATCCCTCTCGTAATCCGGGACATTGGACCCTAACTGCTCACCTGCCTGCCTGATTGCCCCTAATCACTCGCCTGCCTGCCTGATCGTCCCTAACCCCTCTGCCTGCCTGATCACCCCTCCTAACCACTTGCCTGCCTGCCTGATCGCCCCTAACTGTTCACCTGCCTGCCTGATCACCCCTAACCGCTCACTGGGGGGCTGCTGGCCAGGGCGAGGGGCCGTGGTCTTTCTGGTCTCTGGTTGTTCTAATCATTCCACCATTTTTGTCACTGGGCTTTTATTATATAGAATTCATGCAGCAATGGGATCACTTGGCCTGGCCTGCAGGATTGGGCTGAAACTGTCTCTCCAACATACCCTGAGGGGTCCCGGAATGCAAGAGGGTGCAGGCCAAGCCGAGGGACCCCACTGGTGCACAGTTGGGGCCGGGGAGGGATGCAAGAGGTTGGCCAGCTGGGGAGGGACCACAGGAGAGTTCTAGGGCATGTCCAGCCAGTCTCACTCAGTCCTAATCAGCCAGACCCCAGTAGCAAGCTAACCTGGTTGGAGTGTCTACTCCCAGGTGGTCAGTGCATGTCATAGTGAGCGGTTGAGCGGCCTTAGCATATCATTAGCATATTATGCTTTGGTTGAATGGATGACCGGATGACCAGACACTTAGCATATTGGACTTTTATTATATAGGATAGATGAGAAAATCAATAAATTGCTTTTTTTGGGGGGAGGGGGGTAATCTACTTTTTAATATACATAAAAAGATGTCTAATTTTAATCCCCAGTATCAACCAGATCTATTTATTATTTTTTACCATGCTTGTCTCATCTAAAAAATTATCCACACAGTTTTTATTAGCTTTTTGTGCATGAACTTGGTTTTAAAAACTCAAGTAGTAGACTTCAGAGGGAATAAAGAAACAAAACTACAAAAAGAAAGGTATACCTGTTATCCATTCTGAGTCATATTGCATGTTAACAAACAAAGGAACTACTAAAAATATTAAAGAAAGTCTTCTATTACCTAGGTATACAACTCCCCCAACTCATCTCATTAGTAGGTGCATTGTAAATAATTTTTTACTCTTAAGCATAATTATCTGTTTACCAAATTTATAACATGTGTTTTTTAATCAATTAGTTAATAATAATTATATCATAAACTCAAATTTGAAAAATATGTAATACTTAGAGCCTGATGTTAGGAAAATTTGTTAAATTAAAATTTCCACTTATATGCTTTAAAAAATTAATGATATTTGAAAAAGTAAATAGTAGGAATAAGAAATATCCTATTACTAACAACAGATTTAACATAAGATTCGGTCATTTTCATTTTTGTTCTTTCATTGAGTAAATCCTTTTATTGTATCTCCAATGCACATTGGGATAATTGTTTTAGAAAATACAAAAAATGAATCAGCTGGTGCTTGCAGTCTAATAGATGAATTAGCATACGTAAGTAAGTAACTAAGTAAGTATTGAAGACATGATAATATATTAAGAGCCACAAGAGTGGTTGATGTATTCTATTAATTAGGAAAAATAATTAAATGTTGCTATACCATGGTTTCTAGGTGATTGGAATTCTGAAAATTGAACTCATATTGGAAATAATCATACCATGAAGAGAGCACAGTGACTAGTACAACCAATTGTTTCCATGCCTCACCAGATCTTTAAGAGGCAGGCCATTCAATTCTTTCTCATTTGAACCTCTCAATATTGAGATGTATCTTACACATAATTAAAATCCAAAACACGAATCAGAGAACAAATGGGAACAAGAGGAAATAAATAAGACAAGAATGAAGACAGTATAGCCTTAGTTGGCATAATGAGAAAAGATTTCCCAATCTTTCCCCCATTAAAAATGTACTAAGTCATACCCTGTCCTTGGACTAGAGCAGATTCAATCCTGGCCATATGACCTTCAAGAACTTGTAGAAATATAAATAAGTAAGCCTATCCTCTATTATGGGAGAAATGTATTTAGATTTTTTCAAACTGCTTTGTAACTTATCAAAATCATGTCTGATAGCCAATATTAATACCTTCACTCTGATAATATAAATTTTGATAACATTTGAAAATCTATTATTCTTTAAGTGACTCAAAATTTTAAACTTGTGGTTGCTATCCTGAAGAAAAATATAGTTGTGATTGGGCATTCATTGTCACTCAGCCAGAAGGTTGTCATTAAAATAAATTGACAGTGGGGACGTTGGCTGAGCTCTCAAATAGATGCTTCATACGTTTAGAAAACCTCTCTGTGACCTGTCAGCATCTATCTTGACAGACGCTAGAATGAGAGTGAAAAGGATCTTGGCTCATAGGAAGAATGGTGGCTCTTTGAAGTCAAATTATAAAGTAACCTCAATCTGATTCATAAATCAAGGCCAATTCTTTGATTTCTTAAATTATCTACTCAAATGCAACCAGCTAATAAATGCATGCTACGATACGTAACTCTTAACCAACTTTCATTAATATTTTATGAGAAGACTGAACACTGAGGTTTTTAGAAGAATATGTGCATAGGAATAAATGAGCAAATACACATAAAATATTTAGGACAGGGCCTGCACATATAATTACTCAATAAATGTGGCTATTAGCTTTAGTTAAAGACATTTAAAAATGATCACTTAGTGAAAGAAATGCTTTCTATTTTAGTTATCTTATTTTGTTAGTTCATATTTAGTCGGTCAAATTCTACGTGGTGGGTTAGAGTTTGACTGCAAATTATCCAATGTGCATTGGAGATACTAAAATTCCAATGTGAAATTTTCATAAATTGAATTTAAAATAATATAATTATAATTTTATAATCATAATAATTCCTTATTTTACATACTATATACTGTAATGTTATAATATACCTTATGTTTCACTATTTCTTCAATTTATTTCACACCTAAATAACCTTGTTAGGTGACCAAGGAAAATCCTACTATAGCCTCTTTTTATAGAACATGGGTTAGCATTTTGGAGAAGTTCAGTGAGTATCCAAGCATATAGTTATTTTAGATTAAAAAAAAAAAAAGAGTACACATTTGCCAGTGGCAAGTCTAGTCATCTCTTCACCACCTGTGTGACCTTGTAATGCTGCAGCAAAACTGAGGGAGGGGAGTTGTTTGTTTGTTGTTTATAAATGAAAAAGCAAAATGGTATACTGAAGGAAACGTTTTGGGAGTAAATAGACCTGGGATTGAATGCTCTCTCTACTGCTCCAGTAATCATTACTATCATTTACTTAGTGCCTCTTATATATCAGATGATTCATGGAAATTCCAGTGAAATTTTAGAACAAATCTACAGTGTAAATGCTGCTGCTCTCATTTTATAGATGGGGGGACTCCAAAAAGGTCACTTTGTAAAACTCAAGCAGCCATTGAGGTCTCAGGTGCAAACTGGTCCTTCCTGCATTTTATCCTCTAATTCCGGTCAAACTGTGCTAACGTTCACACAATGCAGTTTGCCTCATTGAATCTTAGTTTCTTCTTCTGTAAAATGGTGGTGATCTTACCCACCTTGCATGGTTTTGTGAGGTTTAAATACAAACATATCTATAGCACTTAGTATAAATCTTGTCAATAGTAGGAATTCTAAGAAACTGGCTGCTCTTATCTTAGCCATCTCTATCATTATCTTTTGTGCCTCAAATTTGGCTAAATTTGCATTGACCAAACAAGTGCTTACTTTATATTAGAGTATTAACACATGGAGACTTTTAGATGCTATTTATTCTTAATATCAATTGTGAGCAAAACTGATGTGGAATGAAAGTGCTTACTTATTTCTGTCCATTTAGGTGTAATCTTACCCATACAAGAGCCAAGTATGCTCAGAAAATGTGCTGAAAATAGTTTTCTCACTATGCTCTATAACTTAAATGCTACTTTACTGGTAGATTGCCATTATGCTTGTAACTCTTGTTTCCATGAGGAATATTTTGGAATCAGATCTCAGTTTCTAAGTCTGAACGTTTACTTGATAAATTATACGTATAAAAGAAAAACAGGATTTTACATGTCTGTATAAATCTGAGAAGCGTCATTTTGGTCTTTAGGAAACTGAATAAAATGTTCAAATTTAAATAAGAAATATTTAAAAGTGATTAGTCATTTTATTATTTTTAATTGTATGTCAATATATTTTAATTAGGCCCCTTGCTATATGTGTCAGTGTGCTCTCCATAACAAATCATTGACCTCTTTAAATATTTCAGAATTCACTGTTTATATTTTTATATTTACAAATGCAAAACTTGACCTGTTTTAATTACTATTGACACTGCAAATTAAATATTCATTGCAAACTATTAGACAATATGTTGAGCGGACTCAAGGCAAAATTAAGCCTTCAACCAGTTTCTGAAGCAGGCTTAGGAAGACACAGACATGCAATGTGAACTTTTGTCCCCAAACTGCTGCAGTGTATTTATATGTAAGTTTGCTCAGTCTTCACTTAAATCATATATTGTGAAGTATATTCAGCTAAAAACTATAAATTACATCCTCTCTTCTGACACTCCATGGAAATTTAGGACTGATAAAACTTCACAGATCAGCTCATCTGGTAACTTTATTTTACAGGTAGAAAAATCTAGAAAAAAAAGAGCTAACTTATAATGTAAACATAAGAAATTTTCAAACCTGTAAAGAGTTTTTGTGTTTATTTGAGCCAAACTGTTGCAGGGAAGCAGAATCTCAGCATATTGGGATAATGCTCCAGAGAATGGCAGTTTTGCACCTTGTTTTATACATTACAATCAAGGGAGGAGACCTAAGTGGGTTACATGAAATCCATTGGTGATAGATTAGGGAGGCGGGAGAAAGCAAAGGGGAGGGAAATCTCTGGGATTGGATAAAAAATAAAATGATAGACACATGTTTCTTTTACTTAGGTGGGTACAGGATAGTTAACAGTCAACAATTAACATGATAACAATAACTGTGAAGGAATTTGTGGTCTCCCGCCTGGCGCCTTGGGGCATTGGTTGTGCCCTGAGGAGTCTAGAAAAAGGGAAGTTACAAGTTACCCTGACTATAAGTTATCATAAATGCAAAATCCACTTCCCATTAAAATACCAACGGCATGCTTCATAGATCTAGAACGAACTCTCCAAAAATTCATCTGGAATAGAAAAAGACCCCGAATAGCTGCAGCAATCCTGAAAAAGAACAAAGTAGGTGGGATCTCAATACCAGATATCAAGATGTATTACAAAGCCACTGTTCTCAAAACTGCCTGGTACTGGCACAAGAATAGGCATATAGATCAATGGAATAGAATAGAGAGCCCAGAAATCGGCCCGAACCAATATGCTCAGTTAATATTTGACAAAGGAGGCAAGAACATACAATGGAGCCAAGATAGTCTCTTCAATAAATGGTGTTGGGAAAATTGGACAGATATATGCAAGAAAATGAAACTAGACCACCAACTTACACCATACACAAAAATAAACTCAAAATGGATAAAGGACTTAAATGTACGACAGGAAACCATAAAAATTCTAGAAGAATCCAAAGGCAACAAAATCTCAGACATATGCCGAAGCAATTTCTTCACTGATACAGCTCCTAGGGCACTTGAAACGAAAGAGAAAATGAACAAATGGGACTACATCAAAATAAAAAGCTTCTGCACAACAAAAGAAACCATCAACAAAACAACGAGAAAACCCACTGTGTGGGAAAACATATTTGCCAATGTCATATCTGATAAGGGCCTAATCTCCAAAATTTATAGGGAACTCATACAACTTAACAAAAGGAAGATAAACAATCCAATCAAAAAATGGGCAAAGGACCTAAATAGACACCTTTCAAAAGAGGACATTCAGAAAGCCAAGAGACATATGAAAACATGCTCAAAGTCACTAATCATCCGAGAGATGCAAATCAAAACAACAATGAGGTACCATCTCACACCTGTCAGACTGGCTATCATCAACAAATCAACAAACGACAAGTGCTGGAGAGGATGTGGAGAAAAAGGAACACTTGTGCACTGCTGGTGGGAATGCAGACTGGTGCAGTCACTATGAAAGACAGTATGGAGTTTCCTCAAAAAACTACAAATGGAACTCCCATTTGACCCTGTGATCCCACTTCTAGGAATATATCCCAAGAAACCAGAAACACCAATCAGAAAGGATATATGCACCCCTATGTTCATAGCAGCACAATTCACCATAGCTAAGATCTGGAAACAGCCTAAGTGCCCATCAGTAGATGAATGGATTAGAAAACTGTGGTACATCTATAGGATGGAATACTATGCTGCTCTAAAAAGGAAGGAACTCTTACCATTTGCAACGTCATGGATGGAACTGGAGAGCATTATGCTAAGTGAAATAAGCCAGTCAATAAAGGAAAAATACCACATGATCTCACTCATTCATGGATAATAGAGACCATTATAAACTTTTGAACAATAATAGATACAGAGGCAGAGCTGCCTCAAACAGATTGTCAAACTGCAGCGGGAAGGCCGGGGAGGGTTGGGGGACAGGAGGTAGGGGGGTAAGAGATCAACCAAAGGACTTGTATGCATGCATATAAGCATAACCAATGGACATAAGACACTGGGGGATAGGGGAGGCTAAGGGACTGTCTAGGGCGGGGGGGTGGAGGGGGAATGGACACATGTGTAATACCCTTTGTATTACTTTAAGCAATAAAAAAATAAATAAATAAAATAAAAAAATAAAAATAGAAAAAAAAATGCAAAAATCAACAGACAGGCTTAGTTAAGGTAAAAATTGACTTTTATCAGGGACGAATCTAGCCTAGGACATTACTATCTGCCATAAACAGCTCTTAGTTAAAAAGTTTTCATTTCAGACCATTCTTTGTGGTTACTTTAGGTCCCTAGAGTTTGCAAGGCTGCCACACAGGCCGTTCCTGAGCTAGTCAGGTTAGCATGTGGCCTCTTTTCGTCCATGTCAGCCACACAGCTTATGAACTACAACTAAAAACCAGGGTTTCTGAGTTTTCAGATCTGGGTTATTTCAAATATACTAGACTGCCTTACTTTTGATAGTAAGACAGCTAGTTACCTTCTTATTTCACTCTTCTATTTGAGTAATTTGGCAAATATTTTTATGATGATATAGGCATGTAATAAAGGGTTTTATATATAAATACATGTAATTGGAGAATATTATGCTATTCAGTTCTGGGCACACTAGAAAACTCTATCATAGAGCAACTTAACTATTTCCATGAAAATATATTATTCAAAATAATGCTTCTGGGACGCTGGTAAAATGACAGAGTAGATAACTCCAAGGGCTCATCCCTACTGGTATACAAACACTCTGAAAAACCGAGCCCAAACTATCAAAACCAACTTTGTCAAACTGTAGCAAAATAGTCTAAGGTTACAGCAACCAACAAATGCAAAAAAAAAATAAAGAAAAAAAAGGCAATTTAAAAACAGTAGGAAATAGAGAGAGCCACCTGCATGCTCAGGGCTGGGTGCAAGCACAGGAAAAATAGGAGAAGACCCTATGCTTTCAACCTCTGGCTGAGCTCTAGGCTCATCCTCTCCAATTAATAATTTTAGCCCATGTATATTTATATGAATATTAATATATTTAGCTCATTTTTCTCCTATCATTTTGTGTTTCCTATCTATTTTATTTTTCCTAAACCCTTTTTCCTCTTCTCTTAGGTTTTATTTTCTTCCTTTGGAAGTTCTGCACTCTTCCTCTACTCCTTTAGTTTAGCCTTTTAAATTATAATACTTTAAAATTCTAATACTATTTAAATATTGTACTCTCTCCTCCCAACAATATTATGATTATAGAATGTTTTAACTCTGTTTACCCCCACTTTATTATGGATGATTATTGTCCAGGGTCTTTATTTTATCTTTTATCTTTATTCTCATTCAACATAATTACTTCTGATAAATATATAGGGTGTCCCAAAAAATGTATACACATACTTTTAATAATTGTAATGACAATGTTTATTAAAATACATTTCAGCCCTGTCTGGTTTGGCTCAGTGGATAGAGTGTCGGTCTGCAGACTGAAGAGTCCCAGGTTCAATTCTGGTCAAGGGCACAGGCCCGGATTACAGGCTCAATCCCCAGCAGGGGGTGTGCAGGAGGAGGCAGCTGATCAATGATTCTCATCATGGATGTTTCCACCTCTGTCTCCCTCTCCCTTCTTCTCTGAAATCAATAAAAATATATTTAAAAAACACATTTCCTTTTCAAAATTGAACTATAGCTGTTAAAGTATGTATACAGTTTTGGGGGACACCTATATTTTAAATATTTACTCACATTTTAAACAAAATTTTGCTGTTTTTTTCTTGTCTTTCAGACCTTCTTTTGGGGAGCTATTTCTTTTTTCTAACGTTCATCTTTTCAAATTTCCTTCAGTGGGCAATTTTCTGAAGTTCACTGTTTAAATTTTCTTTCATTAAAGGTCTGTAGTTAAATTTCTGTTTTTTAGCTGTTACACATTAACTACATGTTCTTTTCTCATTTAAATATAAGTGAAGTTTTATTCTATATTTTCTTCTTTATTTCATTATGTGAAAAAGGGCTGAGATGGGAACTGTTATTCCAACATTTATTCCCAAAGACAGAATGTCTGCATTGACTTTTAATTTCCAAGTATCTTGACACAGAAGAGTACAATAATTAATGAGACACAAACTTTGCCCTCAGACAAACCTGTTTTGAATATTGGCCCTGCCACTTACTATTTGTGTTAATGGGAAAATTACTCAACTTCTAAACTTCAGTTACCTCATCTTTAAAATACAGATAGTAGTACCAAACTTATAGAGTAGCTCTGAGAGGTAAATGAGTTAATATACTCATTTGTATTGCACAGTATTTGCAGGAAATAATAGCTACCATTTATTGAGTGTTACGAGGATGATGGGGTGATATAAAAAACTGAAAAAGGTGAAGAGATTAAGAAGTGAAAATTGGTTGTTTCAGAATAAGTCATAGGGATGTAAAGTACAGCATATGGAATATATTCAGTACTCTTCTAATAACTATGTATGATGTCAGATGGCTACAAGACTTATCATGATGATCACTTAGTAAGTTATGTAATGTCTAATCACTAGGATGTACTCCTGAAACTAATATAGTAATGAAGTCAACTGTAATTGAAAAATAAAAAGTGATTTTTAAAAACAGTCTATATCATCAAATATTTAAATAACTGGAATATTAGTGATCCTAATTTACCATAACTATAACATAATTAAATTTCATGAGGTTTATGTGTCTGGATCTCATTTTAGTATTTATTTTTTATTGAATTTATTCAGGTGACATCCTAATATATAAAAACCCTGGGGCCGTCACAACCAAGGGTCGACCAACCAGAAGTCAGTCCTGCAGTCAGCACTGACTGCTGTAGCTGCACGTGCCGTGACCCAGCACTGACTGCTGAGGGGGCTGTGAATCAAGCCCGGAGAGAGGCCTGCAGAGAGAGAGGCAGGGTCTGATCCACAGCCTCTGTGGCAGCCGTTGATCAGCAGTTGCCTCTCTCTTTCTCTCCAGGCTTCACCAGCAGCCGCACCTCTGTTTCTCTCCAGGCCTCCACCAGGGCTACTGATCAGTTCTGCATTTTTGATCAAGCCCTGTTTATAGTCCCAGAGACACTGACTGGCATAGACCAATCAGAACCAAATCTGAGTGAAGTGTGAGGAGCCAATGGCTGCCTAGGAGGCAGAGCTTTTGACGCTGACTGGCATAGAAACTGACCAGTTAGAACCATATCTGGGTCAACTGTGAGGATCCAAAGGCTTCCTAGGAAGCAGAGCTTTTGATGCTGACTGGCATAGAAACTGACCAGTCAGAACCATATCTGGGTCAACTGTGAGGAGCCAATGGCTGCTTAGGAGGTGGAGCTTTTGACACTGACTGGCATAGAAACTGACCAATCAGAACAAAATTGGCCGGCAGAGGAGGGTAGTTGGGGGTGAGATCAGGCCTGCAGTGGATGAGATCAGGCTGGCAGGGGAGGGCAATTAGGGATGATCAGGCAGGCAGAGGCATTTAGAGGCGATAGGCTGGCAGGGGAGGGCCATTGGGGGCGAGATCATGCCAACACGGGAGGGCAGTTGGGGGCAACCAGGCTGGCAAGGGAGGGCAGTTGGGGGCTAGATCAAGCTGGCAGGGGAGGGAAGTTGGGGGTGAGATCAGGCCGGCAGGGGAGAGCACTTAGGGGCGATCAGACAGGCAGGCAGAGGCAGTTAGGGGTGATCAGGCAGGCAGGCAGAGAGGTTAGGGGTGATCAGGCAGGCAGGCAGAGAGGTTAGGGGTGATCAGGCAGGCAGGCAGGTGAGCAGTTAGGAGCCAGCAGTCCCAGATTTCGAGAGGGATGTCCAACTGTCGGCAGTCGGACATCCCCCAAGGGGTCTCCAGTTAGAGAGGGTGCAGGCTGGGCTGAGGGAACCCTCCCCTTCCGTGCATGAATTTTGTGCAATGGGCCACTAGTTGGTTAATAAAACCATATAGGTTTCAAATGTACAACTCAACAAAACATCATCCATATACTGCCTTGTGTGTCCATTACCCAAAGTCTCTTTCTGTTTCTATTTATCCTCCTTTTTTTCCTCTTCCGTCTCTTTCTACCCCCTGTCCCCTCTGGCTATCACCATACTTGTGCTCCTGGTAGAAAGGCAAGTTCACCTAGAACTCTAGCCTCACAATGGAGTTTTCATCCTTATATTCATTTGTGTGCATTGAATCTATAAAAGAGCTTTACTTGAATTTATGTGGGGTTTTTTTTATAATAATGTTTGAATTCTATTTAAAATAGCAAGAAATGGCACTGGTATTTTATTGGTATAGAGCTTACATTTTTACTACATTCTTTTTTTGCTTTTTTAAATTAAATTCTAGCTAACAGTGAAGAGAAAAAACTTAAATGTATGGCTCAATTTTTTTTATATGTTTATAACCACTATGTAGATCAAAACATAGAATATTCCCAGAATATCAGAAGAATTTTTATGCCTCCCCCCAGCCATTATGCTCTGAAGATTATTTTATCTTCCAGCAATAGATTAAATTTTTTTCTATTTTTCAATTTAACGTAAGTGAAGTCACACAATATGTATAATTTTGCCTGTGAGATTTATTTATGTTGTTGTGTTTATTCTTTTACATGGCTACATAGGTTCGATTATATGAATATATAATTATTATTTTTACTTGGTGAACATTTGAGTTGTTTCTAATCTTGGGCCTCTACATGTATTGTATTTCTTACACAATTCCAATCTGGCCAGACTCCCTAGCAAGCAATATTCTCTACTTATATCATGCTCAATTTTTTACTCACCAGCCACTGCCCACTCCCCCATACCTTTAAATGCGTTGTTCTATTTCTTAAGAATATTCTTCCTTCTTTCCTCTGGTTACCTAAATCTTAAATTATGTAAATTTCAACTTAGGTTCAAGTCAAATATGAGTGAATGATGAACATGACATGGGAGGGGCCCAAGGCTATTTACCATGAAATTATTTCTAGTGACAGCCATGTATTTACATAATATCGTCTTTATAATCATCTTCAGCAAGACCAAAGAGATATTTGCTAAGACTATCATATGTACAGCACAGAATATCATGTTAGGTAATAGAAAAAAGAGGACTTCCCAGAAAGACAGATCAGCTATATTATTATTGATCTTCTATGTGCTGAAGACATGTGACAGTAACTGGTTCAGGAGCTAAGAATAAGGAATCACAGGGCCATTTGAGAGAAGTCATTATAAAGGGCTGCAGGAGCTGGGGCCTTATGAAAAATAAGGAAAAATGATTTAAGGAAGTGAAAATAGTACAACTGAGGCTGCTGCTATATAGCATGTCCAGGGAATAACTAACAGAACTGCACAGGGAAGTAGTGAGAGACGAGATTGTAAGTAAGCCTGGAAATGTGTTTTTAAGAGACCTGTAGACAAGGTAATTAGTAGAATTAGCTTTATCATCTAGGAAATGGAGAAACATTAGTGACTTTGGGTCAAGAGAACAACAGGAATAATATACTATTTTTTTTTCAGCAAGAAGCGTGATTATTATGTAGGATGGATTGGAGGGCTAAAACGGGTATAAATTTTAAAAACGATAATGTATATAAGAGATGAGGAAAGTCTACCAAAAGAGATTGATATTGGGGAAAAAAAGGAAAGAGAGCTGGACTTTACACTAAAAACTATCAATAAAGCAAATAGTTAATGTGGGGAGGGAATAAAATGGGGTCAAGCATGGCTCCTAGCTATGGCTGGGAGACTGGAGGCATAATAAATAGTACAGCAGAGAAGCATCGGCTCTCTTGGAGGAAGTACTTATACAACATAATTATATTGATGTCAAATATGTTGAATTTAAAGTAAAATAGGGCATCTCGGATATCATGAACAGCAGGTAAATAGAGAGGTGAAACTAGTAATAAGGAGGGAAGTTAGAGCTGGACTTGTCTGGATAATCCATGAGATGTTAGAACCTAAGCAACAATGAGGTGAGGTGGGTGGGTAGGCAGAACAAAAATAATGAAAGTTCATGTACTTAATCTTCAGGAAGTCACTAAAAGAAACAGAGACGGGCAAACCTTTTCCTTGCAGAGTTAATGCTGCTGTGAAGAGTATATTACTTAAAATAGAACCTAGTTAGTGTACTAAGAAAATATGACTAATTTTTCCCTAAATTTCCATCCCATTTCTAAAAGGGAGGCATTTCTTATGTTTTTAACATTGGCAGAACTTACAGCATTAAGCAATTTCTGACATGTTAGATTTTAAACATTAGGTCTTCAATTCTTCAATACTTAAATTTTTTTTTTATTCTTAGTCTTGTTTTATATCCATGTTGCATTCAATTTTCTTATTTTTCATGGAAAGGAGAAACATGAGTTGGAGCTGAAAAATGCATTTTATATAATCCAATTGATTTTAAACTCTGCTGTTTGATAGGTAGTGAAAATGCCCTAACAGTACTGCTATGGAGTTCTCTAATTTGTTTTTTGCAGCTTCATGCTGCAAGCAATTTGTCACCTAAAATTCTAATAGAACTCTCATATATTGATATGAGAAATGGAAGCAGCCTTGTAGATCATCATGGTTATGGTAGGACAGAGTTTTAGACAGGAACTTATAAAATTTTAAATTGATCCTACATTTGACCTTAGAGGAAAAGTAAAAAATGAACAACTAGGTACTGTACTCACATAAAAGGAGATATCTCATTAGCAAACAATAAATCTGTTCTTTAAATGCCAGTAATGCTTAAAGGCAGATATCTGTAAAGTTTAAGGTCATTGTCAAACATCAAAAAGGAATCCAATATTCAGTTATTCATATTTTTATAAAATATGAAATTCATTGATATTTTAATTTGTAGCAATAAAGTAATTATATGTCTACATTCATCTAGCTGTAGGAAAATGGAGAATTTTGCAAGTATGTAATTGAGAGATACAAACAACCCAGCCCTACTTAAAAATTATTATTCTATTTAAAAAAGAAAGAAAGAAAATTTTTTTTCTGGTATCTGTCCTTAACATTCTAGAAAATGCAAGTATTGATGAACTAAAACACATAGCTCTCTGATTTACTGCACCTTAGTTTGTCCTTAGGTGCTTTATTAAAATGAGCTATGTGGCATCACCTTGATTCATTGTGCACTCAAAATTAGCTTAGTTTTCAAGTTATGAAATGTAGTAATTTTTGAAACTTGATTTGAAGCCAAATAAAATTATCTCAATACAGAATGAACCTCTTAAAAAAAAACACCAGTGGTAGAAAGGAAGTAAAAAATAGATCTTGAAAGATTTTTATAAAATCTTTTTTATACTAATTATTTTTATACTAATAGGTAGATAGATGATTGATAGATAATATACACATATACATGCATATAATTCCTTACACTAATATTGAATTAATGTTGTGCATAAGAGAGAAAGATTGAGCTTCCAATTTAGGGAGCATAGGCCTTGTTAATTTCTTTGTCTCCTAATTTTCATTGCTGGCGCTCCTGCAGGGGCTCTTGGAGAGATTAAAAAAGCTTGTGCTCTGAGGAAGCACTAATGAAAAGGATATGCTACAGCCTACCAGATGGATAAGTGCGCTCTGGGATGAGCCTTGCGTTGCTTTGGAACTGTCATTATTCCCACAGTGCACACCTGTAGCCTTGGCACAGCGCTTTGGGCCACACCATGAAAGACACCTTGCTGTAAGGCTAACCTTTGCCCTGGCAGCAAGGTTTCCCTCTAAGTGCATTTTTATTATGTTCCACCACCACCACCACCCCAATCATTTGAATTTGGCTGCGCTTATTGTTACGATTTTTTACAATGTGTGTATAGTGTGCCACCTCTTTAAAATTGCCCAAATACCTTGGGAACTCCAGCCGAGGGAGCATCACTGCTCCAGCCACCTGTGACTGTAAAACTGTAGTGACAACTTGAAGACTTATCAGATGTGGGTTGGTGATGGGTTTGTTTGTTTGTTTATTTTTTCTCCTTACCTGCTGTTCTAGAATGATAGGATGTTATAATAGAAGCAAATTCAGAATCATGTTCAACTCTGGCAGTTTACTGATGTGGAAAGTGGAGTTTGGAAAAGATAAGTGATCTCTTCAAGAAAACAGAATTAGTTTTAACCTATGCTTAAGCAGGCTCTTTCAAAGGGATTGCTCCCCTTAATAAAGTTGAATAACCTCAGGGAGTGCTTTTCTGGCCTCTACCCTTGTCTCTTACCCCTAAAACTTTACCCCAAATGCTGGGTTAGTTTGCTTATTGGAATTGATTTTTAGATTGCATATCACTGATGTTGCATTTGCACTTTGAGTTATAATTGCATGTTTATAAATATATTTCTCATAACTAGAAGCTTCTTGAGGGCACGGACTCTAGCTTATTCGCTTCTGAATCTGTGGTGTCTATGGTAACTGGTGCCCAATACATATTGGATAAATAAATTAATCATTGAACAACTAATGTCTAGTGTCCCAGCCGTGGGCAAACTATGGCTGCTCTAGAGGAAGAATGAATAAATGAATGATTCAAAGGATGAATCAATGAAGAAAGCAAGAAAAATAACCTGTAATGTTAACCCTCTTATTATAGGATTGGCACCTTAGGAGTTAACCTTATGCTCTTGGGAAGTTTTCCAACTCTGCCTATAGCTGAAAGATGTGCAAGGTGAGTTTTTTTAGTCTAGTCCAAAATCCTTTACATCAAGATAGATATCAAGAAGAATTTATTTCTATTTCTAGCTCACTGATTCTATCACAGTTTCATCCATCCATGGATAAAGATGAAATAACATGGTACTTACCTAATAATAATTTAAAAGTAGGTTTAAGTACATGATGGTGGGTTGTTTTCAGTAACTTCATTGTCTGCTTTTTGCTGCTATGATCTAGATTTTTTTTAAAAAAACCATAATTTGTTAGCATTACACTATTTTTTCTAAATTAGAATAATAAAATGTGTTTTCAAAGATCTAAACCCATGGTGACATATACTTTATATCTCTATCTGTAGTGAATATGTGTATGTGTGTGTGTTTACGTGCTTATTCATCATTATTTACACCAATGTTTATTGAGAGTCTGCTTTGTGCAGGAATTGTGCTAGGTAGTAGCTAGATAAAAAAAATAAAAACCCAGGTCTAACCCTATCCTCAAAGTGCATACAATTTATTTGTTATTGTTTTCAGTGTCTATCTAATATATGTTATCTAATAAATTATCTATGTGTTACATTATTATACACATACATATAAACACACATTTGTATGAATATATCCAAGTAATTCTGATATTCTGATAAATGATGAAAATGTCATTCATGAATGTAAAATATTTTTTTTATTTTTTTTCTCCATCACCATTTATCCCCCCATACCCTCTTCCAAAAATCATTTCTAATGCAAATGAGAGACATAAGTCATGCTAAAAATTATATTTCCCAAATAAAAGAGTAGGTGCGAAGAACTCTCAAATTTCAGTATTTAAGAAAATTTTGTATCAACTGTCCTGTAATATAAATTAGAAAATTAATGTCAAATTCTCATTCATAGTAACTGTCATCGAAGCTAATAAAGGGACATGGTTCTCACACTTCATGTGAGACAGCACATACAGCATTCACATGCAGGTTGTTTATTAGAGATCAATGACATGGAGCAGTCAGAGAAGAATTAATACTTTTGTTTTTAGTATAAGATTTACTGCAGGCAGTGCTCGCAGAAAATGTAAAGCCTAAAAAATGGTTTATCAGTGGTAAGAAAAACAGCTAACATCTCAGGAGTTCAGTGTGTGTCCATCACCTGCGCTACCCTCCATCTATCTCTGTATTGGTACAATATGTTATCCATGGGGCTCATATGGTTTGGAACCCATCAGCTCTCATAATTTGCACCTTTGTCTCATTCACAACAACAGCAATTGAAAATACTTCTGGTTTTCTAATGAAAGATAGAAATACACCAAAATATGTTAACTTGGGGGGCAGGCATATTAATCAGGGACTCATCTCTCCATTAAACTGACATCAGAACTCACACTGCAGCTTGCATATCTGATAAAAAATAAGATACAATATGTCTGCAGAACTATAATCTACTCTTCACTAGAAGCCCAGTGCATGAAATTCATGCACGGAGGTGGTGGGGAAGGGGTGTCTTTCAACCCTGCCTGCACCTCTCCAATCTGGGACCCCTCGGGGGATGTCCGACTGCCGGTTTGGGCCCGATCCCACAGGACTGTTGGCTCCTAACTGCTCGCCTGCCTGCCTGCCTGATTGCTCCTAACCGCTTCTGCCTGCCAGCCTGATCACCCCCTAACCACTCCCCCGCCGGCCTGATTGACGTCTAATTGCTCCCCTGCCGACCTGATCGCCCCAGTTGCCCTCCCCTGCCAGCCTGATCACCCTCAACTGCCCTCCCCTGCTGGCCATCTTGTGGTGCCCATCTTGTGAGGACATCACAGCGGCCATCTTGTGACGGCATTGCACAATGCCACCTAGGCTTTTATTATATAGGATGATCAGGAACGGGGGTTCTGAGTCCATGTAAATCAATAAGGGTTAGATGTGTAAAAGCAAAACATCAGGGGTGGATTGGACTGTCTCTGTGTTGCTTCAAACCTAAGCTTAGTTTAGGGACTGAACTTTGGACAAATCATCTTTCTTCTCTCCCAACACTTAAGCCTATCTGACACCCTAAATTCTTGATGCTTTGCATCTTATACACTGATGGTAAATAATGCATTCCTTATGCTACATTACTGGTAAGTCTAAAGGCACATATTTCCTAATTTCTTAGTAGTTATAAAAACAGGTACTTATGAAAAATTCTGAAAGAGTGACAATTCACTATAACAAGGGAGTGCTTTGCAAAAGGTACAAAAAAATGAAAACAAAAAGATAGTTTAGGTCAACATTTTATTGGCTATATTCATATCCTGAATTCAGATGAGCATATGTATATAAATTTTTCATCTCCTTGTTGAATATTTTTATGTTCAAGTAACATGTAATTGTGCAAGTGTTCATATACAGTATTGCAAGTAAACATTTTATATTTGTTTAATGAAACAAATTTGTGCACTAGAGGCCCAGTGCACAAAAATTCGTGTACTGGAGGGTGTCGCTCAGCCCGTCCTGCCCCCTCTCACAGTCTGGGAGCCCTTTGCAGGAGGTGACCAGGCAGATCAGGGGAAGGCGCCGTTCCCATCACCCCACTGCTGCTGCTGCTACTGCTGGCCACTGGCCCTCCTTGGCCTTCACAGCGCCATGGCTGCCAGCCCTCCTCAGTCCTCACAGCCACCGTGGTTGCTGGCCCTTCTCAGCCCTCACAGCCGCTGCAGCTTTGTCCAGAAGGACATCCAGAAGATGTCCGGTCTATCTGGTCTAATTAGTATATTATCCTTTTATTAGTATAGATTCTTCATAGCCTTGAGATATGAAGATCTTTTTTAAATAAACAAGAGAGATACGGAATAACATGACAAATTTTGTGCTCTCTGGTTTTTACTGCTTTGCAGAACTTGAAATTATTTCTAAACATTATTTCTTTATGTCTCTCCAAAAATGAAAATGACTGAAAGTTTAGCCAAAAGACTATATCTACAGCCCAAAATGATGTTAGATAACATAAGAAAAAACAAAAAAAAAATTGACTTTCCTCCATTTCCAATACTTCAGGAGACAAAACTCCATCAAAGCAGAGAGTTAGTTTTACTTTAAACATCTTTGATCACATATAGCCCAATGACTGACCCATAGTATGGCTCACACATCTCTCATCTATCTGTTTATCTATATATTATCTATCTATCTATCTATCTATCTATCTATCTATCTATCTATCTATCTATCTATCTATCTCATCTATCTACTTATCCATCCATCGATTAATCCACTCATCTATCCAACCTTCCAGTATTTTTGTTGAACTCTAGAACCTATTGGCAAGTTTACATTTATCTTTAATAATTACTAAAGTGAAGCCATTGGTGCAAGTGACTTGTTTTTCTCTCTCCTGAATTAAAACTATATTATTTACTTATGAAGACCTGGTTTTGAATTTGCCGATGGTTCTGATGTTTTTGAGGTATAAGGGAAGGAGAGAGAGAGGACAGATGAAGTGACATGGTTATCAGCATATATGCAAAGGAGAGATTACTAGCCCTTTACAAGATTCTACATTTGTCCTTGGGTCATAGAAATTAGATTGGTAATATTATAAGGTAAAATTTTTGTTCCTGGTTGGGTTATCTCCATCTACTCAATTGAATCACACTAAGTCCTTGGTTTAAGGCATGTCTCTACTTGGGATTTTGATTTAAAGAAACATGATATATTGTAAAAAGCATAGCATTTGCATTCAGAAGACCTTACTTCATATTTGGCTACACCACTTCCTCAACTTAGATATAATGTAGGGCATACTTTTTTTGAGCTCATTTTTTTAAATATATTAATAGTGACACAAAACTTTCTTATGTTCTGTTTATGAATATGATATATATGATTATATATGTAGATCTATATATTTATAATATATAGAAATATTTATATATCTATATGTAAATTTGTGGAATTGAGCATCAAAAATAATTTAAAATTATTCTGTTGTCTGTGATTACTTTCTATGATGTATGAAAATGTCAGAAAATTATTTCCCTAAAAATGAATATAAATTGGTCAATTTGTCACAAGCTATCATTTCAGGACTCTGGAAAGTGACCAAAGGCAGACAAAAATTTAGAAGACAGCTAGATCTTTGGGTAAGAACACCAGAAGTTTATGGACTTCTTGTCCGAGGCTTTCCACCCCCTAACACATAGCCCAGTTAGTGAGAATAAGGGTTTTACCAACATGTGTCTGTATATAAAACCCAGCAGCTTTACTTCTGGAGAGGGTATATCTAATTTTGTATGGAAATCCAAACCTTGTAACACTGCCAGCTGAATGTGACAGACAGGAAATAAATGAGGAAACCAGTGTCTTTATCAGCCTGCAGTTGTGCTCTCAGTTGGGGTGAGCAGCAGGACAAGGGGGAAATTAAGGGAGCTCCCGGAGGTGAGAGAACCATAGATGAGCTATTAGCTCTCCTCATACCCCTGCATGCCTAGGAAACAACATGTGCAGAGAGACCCAAGAGAGCCTGGCAGAAAACAAAAGCCAAAGAGCCCTAGCCAATTTGGCTCACTGGATAGAACGTCAGCCTGCATACTGAAGGGTCCGGTTCAGTTCCGGTCAAGGGCACATGCCTGGGTTGCAGGCTCTATCCCCACTGTGGGGTGTGAAAGAGCAGCTGATCAGTGATTCCTATCATTGATGTTTTTATCTCTCCCTCTCCTTTCCTCTCTGTAATCAATAAAAATATATATTTTTTAAAAGAAAGCCAAAGAGACCTGAAAAATAGCTCAATTCTGAATGTGCTCTCCAACCCTGGCTCAGACAGACCAGCAGTGGGTAGGAACCTTAGTGACTCAAGGTGTTTGAGCTCAACTTCCACTCAAATAACTGGTCAACCACTAAGCTGTGCAGACATACAGCACATAGAGAAGAATGGTCTAAAATTAAAAATAAGAATAAATTGACTGAAGACATAGGAGGTAAACACTACCTGGAAGGCAGGTTCCGAAATTTAAATCGAGGCATGTTATGAAAAACAAAATAAAACAAAAACTTTGAAAAATATACTGGAACCTGTAATTGATAGAAGGTCTTATATAAGCTGACAAGTATTAATGCAGAAATTATACAACATGCAAAGAAATAGAAAAGTATAATCCGGACTCAGAAAGAAAAGTGGTCAATAGAACATTATTTTGAGTGGGCCCAGGTGTTACACTTAGACAAAGACTTCAAAGTACTCTTTGTTAAAATATGTTTAAGCATACTACATATGTCTAAAGAACTAAAGAAAACTGTGTTCAAAGAATTAAGGGGGAAAATATGACAATGACTTAACAAATATTAAATCTCAGTAGAGAAATTTCAAAGCATAAGAAAGAGCCCGGCTGGTGTGGCTCAATTGGTTGGATGTCGTCCTATACACCAGAAGGTGGCAGGTTCGATTCCTAGTCAGGGCACATACCCAGGTTTTGGGTTTGATCCCCAGTCTGGGCACATGTAGAAGATAACAGATCAATGTTTCCTTCTACCTTGATGTCTCTCTCTTTATTTCTCTTTCCTTTCCTCTCTCTAAAATCAATAATAGATTAAAAAATGAATGAATAAATAAATAAGAACCAAAAGGAAATACTAGAATAAAAATAACAGTAATCATAATAAAAATTTATGAGAGCTACTCAGCCGTAGATTTGAGATGGCAGAAAAATTAATTTGTGAACTTGAATATGAGTAATAGAAATTATACAATTAGAACAATAGACAGGAAACAAAATTGAGGAGTTTTAGGGATCTATGAAGCAATGCCAAGCATATCCATTATTGTATAAGGTATCTATAAAGGACAGCGAGGAAAGAAAGGGGGGTGAATTAAAGAAATATGGCACAAAATTGATGAAAATCAGGTGAATTATGGAGCTCAACAAACCTCAGACAGAGATCCATACTTAGATACATAATAATCAAATCTGAAAACTAAAGACAAACGAATCTTGAAAACAACAAGGAAACCTAACTCCTCACATGCAAGGAACAAAATCAGAAGTTTAGCTGACTTCTCATCTGAAAAACTGGACAACAGAAGACAGTGGAATGACATTTTCAAAACAGTTAACCAAGAATTTTAAATCCAACAAAACTATTCTTTGAAAATAAAGACATTCACAAACAGACAAAATCTGAGAAAATTCATGTTCATTGAGAGTAGGCCTGTCCTATGAGAAACACTAAGGGAAGTCCTTTAGGATGAAAGGAAATGACAGCAAACAGGCAACTAATCTCCAGGAAGATATGAAGAGCATTAGAAATAGGAATGGTAAAAGGTGGGCAAATATAAAAGACAGCATGAGTATCTCTACTCTCTTCTCTTCATTTCTTTAAGAAGCATGAGGTTGTTGAAACAAGTTATAACTATGCATATAATACCAGGAAAAGGAGAGGGAAAAATGAAACTAGATAGGAGCAAATTTGCTCTATTAAGTAAAAATGAAGATAATCCTGAAATACATTGTGATAAGTCTCTGTTTTCACATCTATAAAGCATGTACCATAATGGTACCTCAGATTATTATTGTGAGGATTATTTGAGTATATCTAAGCATAATATATATATATATATATATATATATATATATATATATATATATATATATATATAAAGAGAGAGAGAGAGAGAGAGAGAGAGGAGAGAGAGAGAGATGCATGTGTGTATAAATACACACACATATGTGTATATACAGACCTACATGACACCCTCTTCCCCAGAAAAATATCCATGGCTAATCTCTGGAACATGTGAATATTACCTAATTTGGAAAAAAGATGTACTAATTAAGGATAAAGAGATGAAGTGATTATTCTGAATTAACAAGTGGGCATTAATCCGGTGATAAGTGTCTGTATAAGAGACACACAGAGGAGGAGGCAATATGACAATAGAGGCAGGGGTTGCAATGTTGTGGTCACAAGGCCACAAATCAAGGAACTCCTACAACCTCCTGAAGCTGAAAGACAGAAGGTACTGAATGGATTCCCCTCTAGAGGGCTAGTTCAGCCCTGCAAACATATTGACTTTGAACTTCACACTGCCAGAGCTGTAAGAGAATGCATTTCTGTTGTTTTAAGCCACAGAATTTGTGGTAATATTTACGGCAGCCACAGGAAACTAATACAGCCTGTATAGAAAATAATTTTTAAATTATTAAAGCAAATAAATGACCTAAATAGAAGAGACAAGCCTATTTATTTTAGCAAATTACTCAAAATCTTTGTTATGTCAATTCTTCCAAAATTATTCCATAAATTCCCTGCAACTTTAATAAAAATTCTAAGTAAGGAAATAAAAATAGCAAAAGGCAATTTTGTAAAAGAATTAGGCCTGTGTAAGCAAGGGGTAACTGCCCTTCCAAATACTAAGCCAAACCTATTAAAATAGTATAAATATTGTGCAATAATAAAAAATTGATGAATGATGAAAAACAGAAAGCTTAGAAAGATGCCCACATACTTATGGAGGTAAATCAGTTGGCAGAGACCAATTACTTAATAATAATGCTAGAATGTTTGGCTGTGGTTATGAAAAAAGTAAAATGGATTCTTACCTTAGGCTACACAAGGCTGATGATGTTTCTTTCAGAAGATACAGCAATTTTGTTTCTAGTCCTATACCTTGTATAACCATTCACATTTATGTAACACATATATGTTCACTGTGGTCTTGTTTGTAATAACAAAAATTTAGAAACAACATAATATTCAATAGTAGACCAATCAATAAATACATTGTATTTATTTATATATGTTGCACATATGCATTTATTATTTCATGGAATATGATTCAATTGAAATAAATGAACTGGAATTATGTATCACTTACTCATTCCCTATTATTGGGCCAGGCATTGTTCTAGGCTTTAGATATAGAGCATGACCCCCAAAGAAGTTTCATCTTCCATGGGCCTTATATTCTTGTAGGCTTGCAAGCAGTCAGTCAGTCAGCTAATCACTCAATGTAAAACTGGCACTGAAAAGTGCTATGAATCTGTTTTAAAAGCATTCCAGGCAAGGAAACAGAAAATACAAATGTCAGTAGGCTGGTCTGGCTAGAGCACAGTGAGTAAGAGGAAGATGGAAGGGAGCAGACTGGAGAGTGAACTCAAAATCCGGTGGGAGCCTAGTATGTCCTAGATCAGTGGTTCTTAACCTTCTGGCCCTTTAAATATAGTTCCTCATGTTGTGACCCAACCATAAAATTATTTTTGTTGCTTCTTCATAACTGTAATGTTGTTACTGTTATGAATCGTAATGTAAATATCTGATATGCAGGATGGTCTTAGGCGACCCCTGTGAAAGGGTCATTCGACCGCCAAAGGGGTCGCGACCCACAGGTTGAGAACCGCTGTCCTAGATGGACCCTGGGTTCTAGAATGACAGCATGGAGACTAGAGGTGTGACAAGCTCTCATTTCAATGTGAAATCATAAGTAAATCATACTGCGGCACATCCAGGATACCATGTATGTATAACACTAGAACACACAAAACAATCCTATATAATAAAAGGGTAATATGCAAATTGACCCTAACAGCAGAACAACTGGGAATGACTGCTCACTATGACACGCACTGACCACTAGGGGGCAGACATTCAATGCAGGAGCTGCCCCCTGGTGGTCAGTGTGCTGCCACAAGGGGAGCTCTGCTCAGCCACAAGCCAGGTTGACGGCTGCCAGCACAGTGGTGATGGCGGGAGCCTCTCCTGCCTCCTCAGCAGCGCTAAGGATGTCCGACTGCAGCTTAGGCCTGCTCCCTGCTGGCAAGTGGACATCCCCCGAGGGCTCCTGGGCTGCCAGAGGGATGTCTGACTGCCAGCTTAGGCCCAATCTCCCGGGGAGCGGGCCTAAGCCAGCAGGTGGACATCCCCGAGGGGTCCCAGACTGTGAGAGGGCACAGGCCGGGCTGAGGGACCGCCCCGAGTGTACAAATTTTTGTGTGCCGGGCCCCTAGTATCCTATATAATAAAAGCCCAATATGCAAATTGTCCCCTTGACTGGGAGTTTGACTACTCACTATGATGTGTGCTGACCACCAGGGGGCAGCGCAGAACATGGCGGGTGTCAGCAATGTGGCGCTGGCAGCGGGTGGCAGTGGAGGATATACCGGCCCCAATAGGCCCACCAGGATGGTAGATCAGGTGAGCAGGCAGCGCCAGGCCAAGGCAGGTGCAAACAGGGGCCCAATCGCCCCACCGATCACCCCGCAGATGGCAATGAGCAGCGGTGGGAGATGGGGTTGGGGTCACTGCCTGGCTCCCAGGCGCTGAGACAGCCAGTTGAGGGGCTCGGCCCCAGCCAATCACCCCACAGACGGTGACCAGCAGCCAGCAGGATCTGATGGCTTGATTGGGGCTGGGCCCTGGGCTGGGATGGGGAACTGGGGATGGGTGGCAGCAACCAACCTCCTGCAGTGCCTGGGAGGGGGGCTGCAATCTCTTGCCTGCTACCTAGGGGTAGGGGTGACAGGAACAGAGGTGTGGTGGGAAGAGCTTGCTCTCACTTCCTCTGCTACCCTACCCCAGGATGCCAGGACCCGTGCACCAGGGAAGCCCCCGCGCTCAGGTTCCAGGAGCTTGCAAGGAGCCCGCCTCACATTTGCACAGCCTCTTCCAGGTCAACCAGGCAGCAGCTGCCAACCACAGGGGCCAGTTGGGCTCCCCATGAGTTTGCACAGGAGCTGGTCTGCAAGGCCAACCGGGAGAGAGCATGCTGCCTGCCTGGCTTCCATGTGCAGCCACTGGGCAGCCCAGAGGCCCACGCTGTGCCCTGGCCCATGGCCAGGGCTAGGGACCGCACCTATGTATGAATTTCATGCGCTGGGCCTCTAGTCATTATATAAATGTCAAAAATGATTAGATAATGGCCAAATAAATATATATCACTTTCACATTAGTGGTTAATACTAAGAATGAAAGAAAAGACGGGGAGAGGAAAAAGATATGCAGAAGACTTCAATATATCTGCAGTATTTTTTATCTTAAAGTTAGATAACAAATGATAGTTATTGGCAGTTACCCTATATAATAAAAGCGTAGTATGCAGATTGTCCCCTAGACCAGGAGTTGTCCAGGAGTTCAACCAGGGGGCAGGGCCAGCCAGGGGAAAGTTGGGAGGCCCCGGCTGGCAGCTGGCAGCTTCTAGGGATCCTACCAGTGCACAAATTTCGTGCACTGGGCCTCTGGTTATTAAATAATGGTTGTCTGTACCCTCTCTGTTTGTGTTTCATACACAGAAGTAATAATGATATGAGTCAGGGTATACATACAGAAACAAAAGTTCCTAAAATAGGAGCCTCAAAGGTTATTGTAATTATTCAACCTCCATTTCTCAAAATGGACAAATATTTTCATTTTCATGCTGTTTGACGTAGAAGAAACAATACTATGGTCAAGCATTTCCTCTTCGCTATGTGCTCCTTTTCTCCTCGAAGGTGTCTTGCTTCCTTTGATACACATGTGGGAAAGAATCCCATTACTCTCTCAAAACTGACTGTAACAAGCTGAAACTGATATCACAAGCAATGTGAAAAGCCAGTGATTTCCAGTATTCTCACTCCTCTTCTAGAGAAGAAATGCACCAGATTTACAGATTGCCTTTTAATCCCCCTTTTTCTTAATTGTTTTTATTTGAATAAATGCACCAAGAGAGGGTATAATGTAAAATTACATTTTGTTGCTCCAATAGCCAAAATCCTGATCAAACTGTGCATCCAAAAAATTTGTTATACCTATTCTCATGAAGCTTTTGAGAAAATAAAGTTGCAGCTGCTTTGAGACGTTGAGGA
This sequence comes from Myotis myotis, assembly GCF_014108235.1. Classification (NCBI taxonomy): domain Eukaryota; kingdom Metazoa; phylum Chordata; class Mammalia; order Chiroptera; family Vespertilionidae; genus Myotis; species Myotis myotis. The sequence goes on from NW_023416401.1 coordinate 51,308,419, forward strand.
GATAAAGAATAGGGTTAAGGTCACTGGAGGCCAGGAGAAGAGAGACTGCAGACAGTTTGCTAAAAAAGAAGTTCATTTAAACACAGTAATTTGAAAACAGACGCAACAGGAGACAATCTGTATTATCTTTTAGTTGCTCAATCTTTTTGGTTTTACTACTGCCAATTCCACCCCTGCGGTTCAGACCTACAGCAAAATCTTGGGTACTTTTCAGCAGCTTGCACAGCTGATAAGGAACCAGATGTGAAGGGAAAAACAGGGACTGGACTAAAATCTCTGACTTTCCCTTTTTTTCCCAATATGCATCTTATGTTTTACAGCTTTATCCAGAGCATGGTAAGACTTAACAATGGAAATTTGGGCTGACCTAGAAATGTCGCCATCTATGACTACCATAAACCTTCAATTTAATGGCTTTATGCGTCCATATAAAGTCCTTAGCGGTATTGTGTATTTCTTGGAAATATAATGATACTTAGTCAATTCACCCTCATGTCCTACGAAGGTGAAACCCTTTGATAAGTGGAGCTGTAGAACTGTGCATGGGCCAGAAGAAATAGCATTTCAACTATTATCTTACCAAGTGCAATCACTTATTTGAGTAAAGCCCATCTGTCATTTTTGGGTGGAAAATTATGTACTCGGAATGGATTTTTTTAAAAAAAACATACTGTTGTCACGCTTTGGCTGGCAAGGGTTTGTTTTTCAGATTGAAACCATAATTCTTACTCATCTTCAATGTTATTTTTTATGAAACAGATCCCAATGAGCTCGTACGTTTTAAGTATCTCATTGTGATTCACACCAGTGACATTCAGCGCTCCTTCCTTAAACATTAGTTCTGGAATAGATTGGTCAATATGTCTATTTGGATCAAGTTCTTTATTGCAGTTGTTTCTGAATTAAGGAACTGCATTTTCCGAAGGTCTTTAGTTTGCCAAGTAAATTGAAGTAATCACTGTTTGCATGGCTTTTCAGCCTTACTTTGTTGACAATGTTTTCTAATGAGACTCTGAACATTGTCCAAAAGGAGTTGCCCAAGGTTTTCTTTTTACTAGACTTGGATCCTTTCCAGTGGGTTTTTACTTGGATTATGCTATTTCCCTGGTAGGTTCTGCACCACAATTTCTCCTTAAGCTCATAATTTATTCTCTGATTAGTAAGGCATTGCTTTTTTAACTGTAGCCTGGTTTGTGGGTGATAAATCCTAAAAGGAAACATTAGACTTTGAAGGAACCTGTTTCCCCTGTAGAACTTTTGTAAGAGTAAAAAGGAAATTTGGATCATTGATGAGCTTTGACCAGCATCAGATAGTTCCTTCTAAACACCTTGGGTGGCATAGAAATTTTCAAATACATACCCCAAAGCTAATCCCAGTTGCCATGCTGGCCTTTCACCATGAATTGGAGAGACTGCCGCTGAGCTTCCCTAAATCAGAGCTGCTGAAAGTCATGTTTCATTAGAAGCTCTCCAGTTTCTCAGCTAAGGAGAGAAGGAGGGAGGAGGGAGGGGAGGGAAGGTGATGAATGAATGAGAATGAATCAGGTTTTATGCATATGCTTAACTTCCCCTCCTTGAATAGGGATTAGACCCCCTAGTAGAACATTTTAATTTCTCTCTGGAACTATTACATTTTTATTATTGAGTATTATAATTTGAAAGAAGTCAACATGGCCTGTTTAGTGTGTGACCTACTAAAGCATTTTTATCGTCTTTCTAAATTGTTTCTGTGGTATCTTAAAAATATTTTCATAGTATCCATTGTGAGCCTTGACTGAATAACAGTAATTGTTTGGGTAACACCGAGACACCACATATTTCACATTTGCTGTATGTTTTTATAGAGTACCTGAGGCGACTGAGAGACCTCTCTGTTTCTATAACATCTCAGAGGGGTACATTATTCTAAAAACATACAAACTATTAGTGTATACACTTGCTCTTTTGTTTTAATCATTGACAGACCCTAGAAAGAACCACAATTTTGCCATTTGAATTTATTTGGCTCCCAGTAAAAAATAAATCGGGGGGGGGGTGGGGAAGAATCTACAAGAGACTAGACATTGCTTACCAACCTGGCATTCTTTTTCATTTTAAAGGTAAGACCCAGGAACAAAAAACAAGAAGCCAGGATTTGGTATAAGAGTTTTATAACTGCGTTCATGCCTAGAATAGGCAGGAAGTAAAAAACACACAGTTTTGCTACATTAACTTGTTGTTTTAAGAATGTCACACAGGTGGATGGTACTATGAGAAGGATAATATGGCAATAATTTATAATAAGTAATCATCTAGTAGAAAAATGTTGGTGATTTCTTTTAGCAATAGGTATTCACTCTATGTAATAACAAGAGATTTAATGATCCTTATACAAGATCAGAAAATGTTTTGACTAATTTATTTGAGGTCTATGATTGCTCCAGGGCAAGGATTCTCAGCCTTGGCCTGTTATTGAGCCAAGTTTAAATTTGTATACACATATGAAAAGAAGGATTTATGTTTATACTAGTTTCTTAGGGCTGTTGTAACAAATTACCACAAATATAGTGGCTTAGACCAAATCAATTTATTATATCACTAGAGGCCTGGTGCACTAATTCGTGCACAGGTGGGGTCCCTTGGCCTGGCTGGTGATCAGGACGATTGGGGCCATCTCACCCAGTCCCAATTGGGGCTGATTGGGACCAGCCGGCTGGTGGGAGGTATTGCGGGAGGTTGGCCGGCCATAGGAGGTTGGTTGTGGGAGCACATTGACCACCCAGCAGGTCAAGGGGAGGGACCGCGGGAGGTTGGCTGGCCATGGGAGGTTGGCTGTGGGAGTGCACTGACCACCAAGGGGCAGTGCCTGTGTTGAGCATCTGCCCCCTGGTGGTCGGTGTGTGTCATAACTACTGAACAATCATCCGGTTGTCCAGTCACTTAGGCTTTTATATATTAGATAGTTATGGAGGCTAGAAGTCCAAATTCAAGGTATCAGCAGGGTTGATGCCTTCTGGAGGCCATGAGGGAGACTAGTTCCATTTCACCTTTCACCCAGTGTGTGCTGGTGGCCAGCAGTCCTTGGCATGCTTTGGTAGATGCACCCTTCTAGTCTCCCCCTCTGTCTTCACATGGTTTCCCCTCTCTGGTTTCTCTGCCTTCTCCTCTTCTTATAAGGAGTCAGCCACTAGATTTAGGACCCACTCTATTCCAGTATGACCTCATCTTAAAGAACTACATCTTCAGTGACCCTATTTCCAAATAAGATCACATCTTAAATTTCTGTATATGCCGAAACCGGTTTGGCTCAGTGGATAGAGCGTCGGCCTACGGACTGAAAGGTCCCAGGTTCGATTCCGGTCAAGGGCATGTACCTGGGTTGCGGGCACATCCCCAGGAGGGGGTGTGCAGGAGGCGGCTGATCGATGTTTCTCTCTCATCGATGTTTCTAACTCTCTATCTCTCTCCCTTCCTCTCTGTAAAAAATCAATAAAATATATTAAAAAAAAAATTTCTGTATAGACATGAATTTGGAAGGCAACACTATACATTCCACTACACTGTTTATCTAGGAATAATCAATGACTGCTACAATCAGACCACCTATGTTTACAGATTTTTTGCCCATAGGTACTGTGACCATATTTAAGTCTTTGGTAATTTTTTGATTTACAAATAGTGTAGGTATTTAGAAGTCTAGATACTATACTATGAATATAATGTGTATATATATATATATATATGTATATATATATATATATACACACATTTTCATATAGTCTTTCTTTCTGTCATCTTAAAGTTTTTAAAGGTATATCTATTCCTTTAAGTTCTGAAATTTCATCTATGATGAGGTATCTGAGAGAGAGTGTGATTGTGTCTAGGTCTGATTTTTATTTTATGTTTTTTTATTTATCTTATTTGAAGAGTGGGCCCTGCATGTCTGAAGACATGCTTTTCTTCAACCCAAGGGTACATGTTATTATGATGTTCTTGAATGTTCAGTCCTTCACTGTTCTTTTCTTTGGAGGGTCTTAGAGATACTTTTATGTCTTATTTTGAGGATACATTTTGGAAGGATATCTTGACAGAATTTTTTATGTCATCAAATTGAAATATTTTGCTCTTTTCTAAGTAAGTAGGAAATGAAACTTTTCAAATTACTACATGAAGTATTTTTAGTTTTCCCCAAAGCTGATAGTTTTATATCATAAACTAGAGGCCTAGTGCATGAAATTTGTGCACAGGGGCGGTCCCTCAGCCCGGCCTGCACCCTCTCCAATCCAGGACCTCTCGGACCCCTCGGGGGATGTCCTACTGCCTCTCACAATCCAGGACTGCTGGCTCCTAACTGCTTGCCTTCCTGCCTTCCTGATCATCCCTAGCCCCTTTGCCTGCCTGCCTGATGACCCCTAACCACCTCTGCCTGCCTGCCTGATCACCCCTAACTGCTCCCCTGCTGGCCTGGTTACCCCTAACCGCCTCTGCTTCGCCCTGTACCTGGGACCCAAAATTCCCTCCTCCATCCAGTCACAGGCACCCAGGACCTGGTCTTCTCTCCTTGTGGCTGGCTGGAGGCAACTAAGACCCAGGCTGGCTTCACCTGGGCTGACTGCAGCTGCAGGGGACCATGGGCAGGAGGCTTCACCTGGGCCGTAGCCACAGGTACCCGGGACTACAGGGCAGGCGGCTTGTTCCTCTCCCGGGCCGCAGTCTGGCTGGCCCCCATTCCTCTCTTGCGAGCTCATTATTGCCTGGCTGGTCCCATTCCTTTCTCATGAGCTCATTGTGGTTGGCTGGTCCCCATTCCTTTCTCCCCAGTGTTGAGTGTCTGAGCCGTTACAGCGTGAGAGCGTGAGGGCATAAGGACCATTTGCATATTAGCTCTTTATTATATAGGATATGTATATGTGTATATTTATGTACATACATATATGAGTGTGTGTATGTAACTTCTTGACTTACTGAAGTTATTTATAATTTAAAGATTTTAATCTACTTCCTATCTTAGTTCTATATCCTCATCTTTTTTTCTCATTTATAGCTTCATCTTTTCCTCAAGAGTGCTGCTTTCTTTAATGTTTACAAATAATGTAGCATATTTCTCTTTTGGGGGGATTATTCCTGGGTCTTTACTTTCAAACTCACTTGGATCAGTTTGAGATTTCTTTGGATGTAGTTGGCAGTTCACCTGTTCCCATTAATGGCACATTTCCCATAAATTTTTTAGTTTTATCAGCACCTGACATTTGCCTGATGGTTAAGAGTTTTAAAAAATATTTTCCAATTTCAATGGAATTTTAGGAGAAGGCATAAAAAAAAATCTATGTTCAATTAGTAGGCTGAATAAGATGTATGTTCCCTTTTAACTTAAAAAAATAATAATAAAATAAGTCCTATTCCAACAAAAAATAAAATTTATTCATAGCTATAGTTTTTTTTTTTTCTCCCTCATCTGGGTTTAATTTATTGTCTGACATATTTCAAGAAATAATGTGGTAATTTGATTATCCCCATTGTTTCCTGGTTGGCTGTTGCCCATTACTTTGTGATGCTTTATCAGGGATTAAATGCTGTTGCTAAGTAGGGTCTTGTATGGGGTTAACAATCCACTAATTAAGAATAATTGAAGGCCTACTATGTGCCAGCCACTGTGCTCCTCACTATACTGTATCTTCTTTCTATTGGCCAGAATATCTATTTTTGCTTGAGGTAGCACACTTTTCCTTTTTCAATTTTATCATTGCAATTCCTCTAATTATCATCATAAACAGCCACACAACTATTTACCTTTTTAAAAACCCAGCGAGTTTGACTCTTTCCTTGATAGCTAATTGTTTATAGCCTTATATATCATTCTTTTGTATTATCCTGACCTAAGTGATTTATTTAAAGCTTTTGCATCATAGCAAGATTTATTTTTTAAGGCTTCTAAGTTCTGACATGTAGATCTTTAACTTTGGCTGCAGATGTGGGAAAGCATATGATTCTGATTTCTTTTTCTTGCTTGCTTGATTATTTTTTCTTAGTGGTTAGGGTTGATATTACTTCATTGATTTTAATTATGTATGTTATTTTCTCCCTACTCCATCTGGCAGAACTGAACTGTAAAATTGAAACCAGAAGGTTGCAAATTTCAGTTAGTTCATGAAAGTTAATTGTTAGTGTTAGCGTTGTGACCAACCATTGTTATATGTGTTTTGTTGTGGTGCCTCAAGAAGGTGTCAAAAACTTTGGCACAGCCTTTAATCACAGTCAGTCAATTATTCCACTTCCCAGGCGCCTGATCTCCAGCACACATTATTGGACACTACGTTAGGACGCTGGGCAAACATGTCCACGAATATTTGGAAGCTTATTTCTCTTTATTGTTACAGGCACATCTGTTAGAAGGGGGTTTTGTAATATGCCTCTCAAATATTGTGAAGATTCATTTTAACTGTCTTTTAAAAATATTTTGTTACAGCTTATGGATAAATCATTAGCAAGTATAAATATCCCCTCTGTTTTACACAGTGGACTTATTACAACCATATTTTAGCAAGTTAATTACCTGAGACACCACAACTTATATTTTAAGTCTACAATAAAAAGGATTTGATGTTTGCTATATCCTGGAGAGCTTTTCTTATTTAAAAGTACTATTTGAAGTACCATTCAGTGATGGATATGTTTTAAAAGAAAGGAAGTAATCAAACTATGTCTTCCCATGAGGGCAGTTAGCTCCTCACTATGTGAACATTGGCCAGACAAATTACATTAAACTACATGATACATCTGCAAATATTTTCATGCTACTGTTAGGCAATTGACTCAAGATGTTGATAAGATTGATAGCTAATACTCCTTTTCTTCAGAGTTTAAACCTATGATAGTTTTGCAGGAACAATTGTGGCTTGCCTCAGAGATGATTCACAGGAAAAAATAGAGATAAATTTGTTGATGAATGAGTGACACAAAGAGGGCATTCCTTCAACATTTCACATACTTTACTGTTGATGATACACAGGTTGGAACTCCCATCCATTGATAACACATGAAACAGGTGGTTTTGTCTTGATTCCAATTAGATGCTTTGAGTCAGTAGTTGTTACCCATGGGGATCTGGATTCAGGAAGACACTGTTCTATCCTTGGAATCCTAGAAATGTTGCTTTTGATGACAGTGCCCAGAGCTCTAAAGTCAAACTTGTTTACAAGTAGTAAAGCAGTTCCATGGAGAAGCAGACTAGCAGAGCTGTTCACAGACTCTGAAGCCAAAACCTGGGGCTAGATGCCCAGCTCTGCCCCTTCTGGCCCTGTGATCCTAGGAACACTGCATCATATTTTAGTACTTCACTTTCCCCACCTGGAACAGATACCAACTATTGTTCCTGCACAGCATTGCTAAGAAATTAAATGAATACTATATGGAAAGCTCTGGACAGTGCTTAGAATAAAGACTATATATTTGACATTTATTGTGGTTTTTAGACTGATTCAGGAGATTAATTTGTTTGCCTGTCAGGCTCAACCTTTGCTTAAATCCTCTCTTTTACAACTTTCTGAGAACCATTTGGATGATTAGCTGGCCAGAAAGAGCCCATATGTCAAAGTGTTTCACCCCAAACCTGGAACTGAGATTGCTTAAGTCAGTCACTGTTGGATAACTGAAAAAAGGGAGCCATGGGAAGTTGGGATTGGAGCAGCCCAGTCTGAGGAATGAGTAAAAGCTGAGTTCCCAATGGTGAAATGACTATAGAGTGAGGGGAAACCTAGAGAGACAAATAATGTGAATGGCCTGTTTCCTGACAGGTCCAGGGCATGTGGTGGTTTACCTGAATTCCTGTGCATGTTCCCTAGTATTGCGCTGTCCGCTTGGACAACAGTCTTCCTTTGCGTTAGCCAGTTGGAGTCGGATCTGTTTCGTATGACCAATTGTTCCCTGTGATACCACCCAAGACAAAGTATTAATTCAAAAATATTTGTCCAGCATTAACAACCCAAATCTTAGACATTCCTCATTTCTTATTTCACTTCAGTTTTGGATCAAATAAGTTTATACTGGTGATGGCTCAGTGAATTTATTCCATATATACTAACCTACCATTTTTATTGTAATGTTATACAGTGGTTATTTTTGTAACGCATATATTTACCTTTAATTAAATAAATGAGGTTAAACCACTCCAGAACTATCATGCTATCTGAGATGCAGCTGCTCACTTACCAACATGCACAGCATTGCAAAGACATCTGATGATAGGAATTAATATTTATTGAACCCTTACAATGTCGGGGGCAATATCCCATGTGCTTTATTTATGGTGTCTTATTTCATTTTCACAGCAGCCTTGTCAGGTAGGTATTATTAAAAGAGGATGAATTTGAAGCCCAGAGAGGTTAAATATCTGGCTTAAAGCCATATAGCTAAAATAAGTGAGGCTGGGTCAGTTTGACACTATGCTCTTTCATTATCTTGCCTTGCTTCATTCAACAATATTTGCTGAACACTTACTATGTGCCAAGAAGAGTGTTGGTATGTGGGACTGGAACAGCAGGGTTCAGTAGATTGTAAATCATGTCAAGAGTTTTATTCAAGCCCTAACCGGTTTGGCTCAGTGGATAGAGTGTCAGCCTGCAGACTCAAGGGTCCCAGGTTCGATTCTGCTCAAGGGCATGTACCTTAGTTGTGGGCACTTACCCAGTAGGGAGTGTGCAGGAGGCAGCTGATTAATGTTTCTCCCTCATCGATGTTTCTAACTCTCTATCCCTCTCCCTTCCTCTCTGTAAAAAATCAATAAAATATATGTTTTTAAAAAAGAATTTTATTCAAATATTGTCAATCTCTTATATGTGGGAGAGAGAATGTATTTATGGAAGGTTTTTTTCTTTGCTTGAAAATTATTAAGGTCTAAATAAAATCAGAATACCTAAGGATAATTCTAACACAAGCAATTGAGGATGCATCAGAGTAATACTCAGATGTCACTTTGCAGATCATGAAGCAATCTTAAAAATTGCAGCTGAGTAAATTCAACTCGGCACCTGGATTTCTTTGCATCTCTGGTATAAGAATGTCCTTGTAATTAAACAGCAATGGTTAAGCTGCATGGCAAACTGTATTAATTATTAATGGTGAAGGATTCTGGAGCCTTATAGTTTAATCAATAACAAGTTGACGTATTTGTTTACCATACAGATAAAAATAATATCAACATGAAATGGCTAACATAGCTTTTAGAATATACTTATAACATAGAGAATGTAAAATACCACTTTCTTCTTAAAGTACATCTTTCTGAAATAACTCTAATTATTCACCCTAGATAGTCACTACTTTTTTTGACTGACAGTTCCTTGGTTAGATATATTCATTGATGCAGAAGTAGTCCTCCTTTTCAGTAATGCCCCTTAATGACCTAATTATAGCCATAATTATATCTAATTGAAATGGCCTCATATCGCTGTGGGGTATTATTTTCAAAGTAAACAGCATCCGGCATACAACACACCCACATGCACACACATGCTGTGTGACCTTTGCCTATGACTCTTCTCAATTATCCATTTCTCTCCACATTCCAGTCAAGAAAATCTGAAATTCCACTCTGAGAACTTTTTTACAGAGTCATAGAAATAACTTTCATTAATTCTCCTATAAAGAACTCACTATCATTTAAAACACAATTTTACACAACAAATTACAATTCTTGAGTTTTGAGATATTGCAACAGAGCATCATTTTTGCTTCAGCTGGAACAATCAAAACATAGCAGCCTGTGATTCAGTATAAAAATTAACATTAGGAGGAGATCAAAAAATGCAAAGAAACTGGGGACTGAGTGTTCAAATGAGCAGGGTTATAAAATCAGCTTTAAATTCGCCCTGGGTAATCGTTACCTCTCTTTCATCTGAGTATCAAATGGGCTCTCCATGATTAAAGTAGAAACTCAACAGTGATCCCTTTTGACCACATAATATACAGGTAATTAACACTACACTTCCATTTTACACTAATGTCTGAAATTCAGGCCTTGGAAACAGCACTAAATGCTGGAGGATCAAAGTTTGATTTTAAGTTTAATTACATTTGAGCCTGTTAGCCCAAGCATTGGTAATTGATATGAAAGCCAAATTCATCACAAAGGCGGTGACCAGAGAGCTCTTCAAGTGTTCTGTCTTGGAGCACAGCCTGGGGAGGGGGAGGGTTTGCTTTATTTAGCAATGCAATTTCTGTCATTACCTCAGAGAGATGAAAGAACTTCATTTCCTTCACCAGCTCTTTGCCTTGCACCAGTTAACTCCGACTGCACATTCAGGGAGTTCACTTGGTTCTCTTGGGGCCACCCTTGTACTCAGAAGGTGAGGAGAGGAGATGCTACTGTATTCTCAGCTTCCCTGAATCTTCATGCTGCTCGTCCTTTTGGCCACTGGCCCAGGAGTCCTGACTCTTCTTCCTTCTTTAGCCTCACCAACTTCATTTCTTCTTCTGATATTAGGCTTTGCCACATAAGAACCATGTTACTAGATGCTAGGCATGTAAGGTGATCTTATATATTTCATTTACTCCGATATGATATATTCAGGCAAATGTATATCTGTACTTAAAGTTGCTATTATGTTTTAGAGTCATCAAAAAGTCATCAAAAACTAAAAACTGCAATTCATTTAAGTAGTCGTTATTTCCTAAAGATCAAAACAATTTCCCATATTTGTTGCACTTACGGGTATATTTACCATAGCTAATGAGAAAGTGGAACTTAGTTTATGGCCAAGGAATGGGTTTGCATTCTATTAACATCAGAAACATTCAAACCTGGGAAAAATTTTTGTGAGCTTATTTGAGCCAAACTGTCGACAAATGCTGGGAAACAGAATCTCAACAGATTGAGATAATGTTCCGGAGAATGGCAGTTTTGCACCTTGTTTTATACATTACAATCAAAAGAGGAGATGTAAGTGGGCTACATGAAATCCCTTGGTGATAGATTAGGGAGAAAGCAAAGTGGGGGAAACCTCTGGAATTGGATACAAAGTAAAATGATAGCACATACTTTATTTTACTTAGGTGGGTGTAGGATAGTTAACAGTTAACCATTAACTCAATAACAAAGAGGGAATGTGGTCTCCACAGAGTGATGCCTGTGCTTTGAGGGAACAGAGAAAGGAAAATTACTTTGACATTCCAACAGTATGTTATCATACATGCAAAAAAGACAATAGACAGGTTCAGTTAAGGTAAAGATTGACTTTTGTCAGGAAAGATACCAGCCGAGGACATGACTACCCACCATAAACTGCTTTTTAGTTTAAAATGTTTTAATTTTTGACCATCTTTTGTGGTTACTTAGGTCTCTGAGTTTGCAAGGCAACCATGCAGGCCTTCCCTGAGCTTGTCAGGTTTAGTTTGTGACCCCTTTTTGTCCCCAATTCGCATTGTGCCTGGATTTATTATCCTATCCAATCCGGTAATTTACAACCTAACGCTCTCACCTAGTAACATTTATTTCTATGTTATAGTCTACCAATTAAACTGCAGTTTCTTCTTCTTATTGTCTATCTTGAAGATGACTATTCTTTATAGAATAATTAAAGGGATCGTATTTGGAAATAAATGACAATTTGCCTTTGAAATTCTGTAATTCTGTGGCATATTTAGGAATTAAAAAGGAAATGGAGAGTGTGCTGTTAATTAGAATTTGAAAAATGTTTTTTTTTTTTTAAAAAAGTTGAGAAAATGTGCATTGATCAATTTGGGGTACTGCCATGCAAGGAGGCAAGAAATTAAGATAGCAGTAATAGTCTCCTGTGGAACCATTTCAAATTTCCATGTGTTTCAAATTCCTTATGCAAATTAGCATGTTTTTGCTGCTCTGTGGCAGCCGTAAATCTCTGATAATCATCCTATGGATGGGTCAGTGCATTAGCTCCACAACTTTGATTAGCCACACTGCCATCAAGCTCTGAGAAATCTACTGTAACGCAGCTTAAACCATTAGATTAAAAATGTCTGTAAATACTAAGTGTTGGTGTGAACGGAGCCAACTTTGGGATATATCATCTGAACTTTAAAGCTTCACTTAAGTTTAAGGATTTAATATTGAAATGGCCAGAAAAATGCCAGAACTATCACACCCAATATTTATTCCCTTGTGTGTGTCTGCATGTTTTGCACTAACATAAGAACAGAAAAAGACCATTTTTTCCAGAATATAAAGAACAGGGCAACATGTCAGACTAGATAAACTGACATTACTTTTGGAAAAAGCAAAAATAAGGCTTAAAATGCTGTATAAGATATCTCAATTTTTCTTCATAATGCATTATTGAATTTAAAATAATATAAGGTCAGTATCTAAGAGTCAAAAAGTAAAGGGCATTGGAAACTCAAGGTTATAAAAACAAGTTTACGTTGGCCACCCTAGGGAACAGAAAGGTATTGCCATTCCAGATAATTGAGGTGGGTGGACTTGATGCCCATGTGAACAGCAGGGATAAGGTCTCTGTTCCATGCAAGGTGGAAAGCTGTACTTGATATCTACAGGCATAAAATCAGGATCTGCCAGTAACAAATCTGCCCACTCAAGGGAGAGGTGACTTTTTTAAATGATATTATCATTTCATGTTAGATGGCTCAAGCAAGAGCTTTCTTCATTTGTCTTGAAAATACTACATGAATGAAGTACCATTAGCATAACAAGGTCAGATGTGTTGTAAAATGTGAGACTAAGGAAGGTATAAAGCAGGGGTCCTCAAACTACGGCCCGCGGGCCACATGCAAATACAAATATTGTATTTGTTCCAGTTTTGTTTTTTTACTTCAAAATAAGATATGTGCATTGTGCATAGGAATTCGTTCATAGTTTTTTTTTAAAACTATAGTCCGGCCCTCCAACAGTCTGAGGGACGGTGAACTGGCCCCCTGTTTAAAAAGTTTGAGGACCCCTGGTAAAGTCATCATAGTAGAGAAAAATGAATTATCTCAGGAGGGAAGTGTGTTTGCTCATAAGTGATTTAAAGACAAAGCGTAAAAACCCAGATGGCCAGCATTGGGAGAGAAAGAGAGTCAACTCTTTTTAATCCCTTGGACCAGAGCAACCCAAGCCCACCAGTTTACTCATGGAACAGTGAAGGTCTGACTATAGTGGGGCACCATTGAAGTCCAGGTGACTGATTCCTGGATGGCATATATCCAAAATATGACATGGGATGGGGTATAAAATTTAACTTAGAAACACGAAGAAATGGAAGAGGTAAAGTGACGACAAAGGTAAAGTGTGTTCTAAGGTGAAGGAAAGACTCCAATTGTAAGGGAAAGACAGGAATTCAGATATGAGACTAATAGGTGAGGTTAGGCAATATTGACCTCATGGCATTATGATGACTGTATAAATGATGTGAATATGTTTTAAAACTATCATACTACTAGAGACCCAGTGCATGAAATTGCAGCACTGGGTGGGAAGGGTCCTTCAGACTGGCCTGCACCTTCTTGCAGTCCAGGACCCCTCGGCGGATATCTGACTCTCGGCTTAAGCCGGGAGTCAGACATCCCTCTCGTAGCCCGGGATCCCTCGCTTCTTACAGCCCGCCTTCTCACTCCTTACCACGCGGCTTGCTGCTCCTTAGCACTGCCGCAGAGGCAGGAAAGGCTCCCGCCACCGCTGCTGCACTCACCAGCCTTGATTGAGTTGCTGCTCCCACTGTGGGAGCACACTGACCTCCCGGGGCTGCTCCTGCATTGAGCATCTGCCCCTGGTGGTTAGTGCGCATCATAGCGACTGATCATCCTGCCGTAACAGTCGCTTAGGCTTTTACTAGTATTAAATAGACCAAAGGCCCGATGCATGAAATTTGTGCAAGAGTAGGCCTTCCTTCCCTCAGCTGCCAGCACCGGCTTTCCTCTGGCACCTGGGACCTGGACTTCTCTCCGGCTGCCAGCAGGCACCCAGGACCCAGGCTTCCCTCACAGCCCCAGCTTCATCCAGAGGGTCATCCGGAAGGATGTCCAGTCTAATTAGCATATTATGCTTTTATTATTATAGATTAGACTAGTGCCCAGTGCACAAAATTTGTGCATGGGGGGGTGTCCTTCAGCCCAGCCTGCATCCTCTCCAACCTGGGACCCCTCTGGGACCCCTCAGGCCGGCAGTCGGTTATCCCTCTTGTAACCAGGGACTGCTGGCTCTTATCCACTCACCTGCCTGTCTGCCTGATCGCCCCTAACTACTGTGCCTGCTGGCCTGATCACCCCCAACTGCCCCCCCTTCCAGCCTGATTACCCCCAACAGCCCCCCTTCCCGGCCTGATCACCCTCAACTGCCCCCTCTGCTGACCTGCTCGCCCCCAACTGCCCCACCCTGCCGGCTTGCTTGCCCCCAACTGCCCCCACTGCTGGCATGATCGCCCCCAACTGCCTCCCCTGCCGGCCTGCTCACCCCTAACTGCCCCCTCCTGCCAACCTGCTCACCACCAACTGCCCTCCCCTGCTTGCCTGATTGCCCCTAACCACCTCTGCCTTGGCCCCACCACCATGGCTTTGTCTGGAAGGACGTTTGGAAAGTCTCCCGGAAGGTCTCCCGATCTAATTAGCATATTACTCTTTTATTAGTATAGATGGTTAGTCATTAAGCATTGTTGGTTCTTTCTTCTGAAGGTCAGAGATCAATATTAAATAACAAATAAGATAGGGACATATAATAGTAGAAAAATAAGAAACTATGACTGCTTTATAATTAGACTTGGCTTAAGGATCAATACAATACATTCAAAGATTCAGATTAACATTTTCAGCAGAGTTTAAATGTCACACGGACTGGGCTCTATGAAAATGTTCACTGAGATAGCTGGCAAAATTCTCAATCCATCTTCACTGAGTTCACCTTGGAGACTTTAAAAATAAATGGAAGAGATTAGCCAAAGAATATATATGCATATATGTACTAGTATAGCTCATGGACACAGACAACAGTGTGGTGAAGGCCCAAGGTAAGGGGCAGGTGCTGGGTGGAGGAGGGTAAAGAGGCTAAAATGGGGGACATCTGTAATAGTGTCAACAATAAAAACAAAGAATAGAAAAAATAAAACCTTACTTAAATAAAGATCATAGTCAATGATCTAAAGTACTATAAAAAAAGTAAGATGGTATATTTTAATTTTATTTTTTCTGTAAAATTTAGACACATTTAACTTTAAAAGAGACTTATTTTGTAAACAGAACAAAACATAAAAACCTTAAGGACACTTGACAAATTCTAGCATTTCCCCCTGGTTATTCCTGTCCAATATGTTAAACAGAAATAAAAGACTATATATTTTAATATTTCTCATTTTGGTCATCCAAAGATACATTGCTTTTTTGTAGGGTTAATTACCTTTCAATATAACATGCAAATTATTAAATTATTAAAGTTATAATTAATGAGGCTTTAAAATGATAGTGCTAAGTAAGTTAACCTACTATTTTGGGTATTTAAACTGCTTATTTTCTATTAATTTCATGAAAATTATTTTTTTCATTTAAGATTGTAGGCCTATATTTTAATTGGCAATAAATACTCATGTAAGAATGTTATTAATGGATTTCTTAGCCAAAAAAAAAAAAATAGTCATGAACTTTCTCAACAGCTAAGCTGAGAAGTGAATTAGACTCATTCAAGCTCATGGGCTAACAAATCAGCTGGGAAATTATTGACTTACAGTTATTACCAAAACTTTGCCCGAAGCTTAGTTTTATTCATGTGTGCATTCATTCAGTCATGTATTAACCTATCACTAGAATAGGTTTCTTGTAAAAGCACAGTGCTGGCTTCTGGGAAAACTACTCACATTTCCCTAAATGTGCTAGGTTTTTTCATGGCTACATGCTTCTGCATCTAATATTTTTCTTCCCAAAATGACTTTCTCCTTTTGACTGTGGAGTGAGTTCTATCCAATTTCCAGTGCTCTAGTGAAGCTGCCTCTGCCTCTCTCTGATCCCTTAAAGGCAGCTGGACTCAATTTCTTCTTTATGCCTCTGCACATATCTGACATATGCCTCTCTCTGATAGCACTTCTGACACTGTGCTGTAATGTGGTTGTTGCTGCTGTCACCTTTGTTCTTGTAATTATGACTTTCTTCCCAATGAGACTTTGAATTTTCTCATGGTAGGACATTCATCTAAGCTTCCTAGTATTTACATAGTAAAGGAGTGAACCCATCAGTAAACAATAGTAGTTATAGGACCTTGTTTTGAAATTGGTATAAAATATTTGTCACCTTTTTAGTGGATTTTGTTATTTATTTGGGGGTATCACTCTCTAGTCCTGCTGAGGTGCTACTTCCCACTCTATTTATCTTATTCATTCAAGTTTCAAAGTCCCCAGTGGAAGCTTCTAATTGGCCAAACTTAAGTCACATGCTTAATAGAGCTGCCAGAGGGCAGGGAGAGGAAGTATCTGGTTATTTAGGCTTCCAAGGAGACAGACTCGGCCAAGATTCACAGCCAAGAAATTTCTACCAAAGAGAAAGGTGTCTGGGTTGCCAATCAAATAACTATAAAATTACTATAGCATACTAGAGGCCAGAGCACGAATTCGTGCACTTGGAGGTCCCTCAGCCCAGCCTGCGCCCTCTCACAGTCTGAGAGCCCTTGGAAGATGTCTGACTGCCACGGAGGCAGGAGAGCCGCCACTGCACTCACCAGCCATGAGCCCAGCTTCAGGCTGAGCAGCGCTTCCCCTGTAGGAGTGCACTGACCATCAGGGGACAGATCCTGCATTGAGCATCTGCCCCCGGTGGTCAGTATGCGTTATAGTGACTGGTTGTTCTGCCATTTGGTCGATTTGCATATTAGCCTTATATTACTTAGGATTACTGTTGTTTTTATTTTATTTTATTGTTTAAAGTATTACAGATAGTAGTACATATGTCTCCTCCCCGCCCCCCCCCGCACCATTGACCTTCCTCCAGCCTCCTCTAGCCCCCAGCACAAGCCCTCACTCCACTCCCCCAATGCCTTTATGCTTATATGCATGCATACAAGTCCTTTGGTTGATCTCTTACCTCCCCCCAACACACACACTCCCCAGCCTTCCCACTGTAATTTGACAGTCTGTTCAATGCTTCTCTGCCTCTGTTTCTATCTTTTTGTTCATCAGGTTATAATGTTCTTTATTATCCATAAATGAGTGAGAGCATGTGGTGTTTTTCTTTCACTTCCTGGCTTATTTCACTTAGCATAATGCTCTCCAGTTCCATCCATGCTGCTGCAAATAGTTAAGAATTCCTTCTTTTTTATAGCAGTGTAGTATTCCATTGTTTAGATGTACCATAGTTTTCTAATCCACTTATCTGTTGATGGGCATTTAGGCAGTTTCCAAATCTTGGCTATTGTAAATTGTGCTGCTATGAATATAGGGTGCATATATCCTTTCTGATTGGTGTTTCTGTTTTCTTGGGATATAATCATGATTTTTATAAACATTTTAGGAACCAGAGTTTATTAATATGCAGATGATCCGCTTTTTCCTTAGAGCAATCAAGGAAAGATTAGACTTTTTGTTCATATAAACCCCATTTCTGTAGTAATTATGAGTATAATATAATAATGACAATAATAATAGTAATGGCAATATTTATTACATTTAAAATGTGAGTACAGTGAGCACACTGGAATGTATTGGGTTCTACTCTAAGAACATTTATTTATCAGTGAAATTAATCCCTAGGATAAAGCCATGCTGTAGGCATGATTATGATTCCTATTTACCCCCTAAAGCAACTGTCCTTCTGAAGTAAACTATAAAACATTATTTTTTATTTTTAATCCCTTTTTACATTATTTCAGACATGAAACAAAAATATAAAGGATAATATAACAAACATTCTTCCACCCCACCATTCAACTTAAACAGTATTACAAATAGAGTCACATGTCCCCAGGTACCCTACCATTATTACGTTCATTTACTTTCACACCAGAGATATCCACCAACTCGATGTCCAGTGGTCGGCAAACTGCAGCTCGGCAAAACGCGGCTCACGAGCCACATGCGGCTCTTTGGCCCCTTGAGTGTGGCTCTTCCACAAAATACCAGCTCTTCCACAAAATACCGACTTCTGCACATGGGCCATGAAGTTTCAATCGCACTGTACGTGCACTCGCGCACGTGGTATTTTGTGGAAGAGCCACACTCAAGGGGCCAAAGAGCCGCATGTGGCTCATGAGCCGCGGTTTGCCGACCACAGATCTAGCCTATTCATCTCTTTAGACTTCTACACATATGTATATGTCTTTAAAAATATATGTGGTTGATAGTCTTAATTTGCTATTTATAGACATCACATATTCATACATCCTATACCAATTAACTTTTTTTTGTTCAATGTTATATATATAATTCTTATATTTATCACATACATATAATATTTATGCATTTTGATACTTGCAACCACTGTTTACATATTTTTATTAGTTTTATAGTATAGAGTTCTACCAGATGTATATAACAAAATTGTTGAGAAGTGTTCCATCGTATGGCCACACTACAATTTGCTTATTCATTCACTAGTTGAAGGACATTTTGGTTGTTTTCAGTTTTTGGTGAATATAAATAAATCCACATAATATTCATGTTTGTTTGTTTTTTGTGGACATGGGGTTTATTTCTCTTGAGAATAGGAATATATTAGCTGGGCCATATGGTAAAGTGCATATTTATAAGAGACTGCAACACTGTTTTCTAAAGTAGCTATACCATTTTGCATTTCCATATTAACATATGCATTTTTCATTTTAAATTGATTTACCCCAGACTATGACCGTGGTATGGATCTAACTATATTTGGTTTCAGATAGTTATCCAGTTGTCCCATCACAATTCATTGATATATATCTGTTCCCTATTGACTTGGAATGCCATCTCTATTATATTATAAAAGTCTATATCTACTTTTATCTTTTTACTTCTTATTCTGTTTCATTGATTATTCAGTATGATGGATGAAAAATGTTTAATGTCCCAGGTATACACTTTTCAAATTATTAAGGCTTTATATTTTAAAACACAGCAGGGCTAGTTCTCTGTCACTGATCGCCCATTTAATTTTTTGCTTGTTGACTTTCCATATCCATTTTAGAATTACTTTACTAAGTTACAAAATAATTATTTTTATTTCTTGGGGGAAGTTTTTATATCCATAGTTTTTAGTCTTTCTATCTAGGAATATTGTTTTCCTTTCTATTTATTCAATTCTTCATGTACGTGTGTGATCTGTGTTAATCGCCCAGAACCCTCTGTGATCTGGGCCTTTCTTATTTCTGAACTATTCATCCTTCTGTTCCTGGGATGCTCCAGGCTGTTCCAGCCTCAGAAATATTATGTAATTTTTCTCCTCTATCTCTCACTTTTGCTTTTTATCATTTAAGATTTTGCTGAAATGATACCTCATCCCAGTGTTTTTCCTGTCAGCACCTTATTTAAGCAGCACCATCTCATCCTCAGTCATCTCTTTCAGGTTATTGCTTTATTTTTCTATAATGCTTATCACTATTGGAAGCATGGTTATTTATTTCTTTATTTGTTTATTTTCTAACTCTCCTAATCAGTTTAAGCCACCTACAGGGCAAGGGCGTGTCTTCTGGTTTCTTACAGAGTCCCCAGTGCTGATAACAGTGCTTAGCATTTAGAAGGTGAATGAATGGATGGCCCTCCTTCAGCTCCAAAACTAGATTCATAGTCTTGCTCCTGATGCTTCTATAAAGCAATTGTGTGGGTTTTCTACTTGAAGTTATGTGACTGCTTGAGAAAAATCAGTGAAGTAACAACTTGTCATTTCTCCAACTGAGCCCCAGAATCTGGAGTCAGAAGAGTGGGAGCCCCTCCGCTGCTCAGGCCCCTCTCTCTGGTCTCTCAATGTAATCTTAGGTTGGACTGCTGTGACTGACAGGACCACAATCTGTGACTCCCTGAGGCAACAAAGTGAAAGGACTCAAACAGAACACTTACTCAAAAACAGCTGGACAAAAGGCACAGTTTGCTCTCTGTAATTCAGCTCTTTACAATTAGAAGAGACTGTCATCAGAACAAGATCTGAAACAGTGGATTCCATGATCTGAGTCACTTAGAGTGTTGTACTAGTAAAAAAATAGAGCCATTTGAACTTCACCCTGGTCCTGCTGAATTACAACCTACAAAGCTCATTCAAGTACTTGTAAATGCACGACACCCACCAACATAGCCCATGTGGGATTCTGATGCTCTTCAATGTTGGGGGTCACTGTTAAATTGGAATAGCCAATTGACCAAGGGCAGAAGCACATGTCATCAGTGTGAACTGATGTAGTTACCATAGATAATGGTCCACATATTTTAAATTTTTATGGAATTGTTAAATTAATGATTAAATAATAAACTAAAAATATAACTAAAATTAATAGTCTACATGTCAGAGAAAGATAAATATCATATGATCTCACTCATTTGTAGAATATAATGAACAACATAAACTGATGAACAAAAACTAATCCAGAGACAGAGAAGCATCAATCAGACCATCAAACCTCAGAGGGAAGGCAGGGGAGGGTGGGGGTAAGGGGAAGAGATCAACCAAAGGACCTGTATGGATGCATATAAGCCTAACCAATGGACACAGACACCAGGGGTGTGAGGGCATGAGTGAGGGAATGGGGGAGCAATAGGGGATAAGGACACATATGTAATACCTTAATAAAGAAAAAATTAAAAATAAAAAAATAGTTTACATGGATAAAAAAGATCTATGGGGTCTGTACAACACCCACAGATAAGAATAAACCTTTATCCTACAACATAATAACATGAATTCTACCAGTTACATGGCCCGCCTGCTCTGGGACCAGAATATTTTACTGCTTGTTCAGTGTCTAAAAAATGGGTTGCTGGTTGGGAATGTAGATTCCTGAGCCTCAGTATAAAGATGTTGAGTCAAAATCTCTGAATAAGGGACCCAGGAATTTGAATTTTTATAAAATTCTTTGGATGATCTCTTTTGCACACTCATATTTGAGAAACATGCAGTCATAAATTTGGGACTTCTTTTAGATTCAGACTAGTTGGGTTTAAATAGTTCTAGCAATGCAACGTTGGGCAAGTTTCCTAACCATTTCTTCATCTATAAAATGGGAAACCAACAGTATCTACTTCAAAGGATTGTTGTGGAAGTTAAATGAGGTCATTGATATAAACTAATTCAGCATGAGTAAAAGAGAAACTGCTCAGTATATAGTAGGCCTTATTTTTTATTAACCACTTGCTGTATTTCTTTATCCCCACCTGAAAATTTCAGTTTATCCTATAACAGTTTCTTATGCAATGATTGTCAAAGTGTGGTCCTTGGACCAGCATGATCATCACCTCAAAACTTGTTGGAAGAGGAAAAGTTTGAATATCACCCAGACACACTAGGTCAGAAACTCTGGAGGCGGAACCCAACAATTCATGCTGAAGTCCCCCAGGTGAATCTGATGCATGCTACAGTTTGAGAATCACTGACTTAGGGATTAATTAATAAAAGGATTAATTGAAAACGATTGTAAATATAATATGAAACAAAATACAGCTTACTAAACAGTTAATTTAATTTTATTTTTTTAAATATATTTTATTGATTTTTTATAGAGAGGAAGGGAGAGGGATAGAGAGTTAGAAACATTGATGAGAGAGAAACATCAATCAGCTGCCTCCTGCACACCCCTTACTGGGGATGTGCCCACAACCAAGGTACATGCCCATGACCGGAATTGAACCCGGGACCCCTCAGTCCACAGGCCAATGCTCTATCAACTGAGCCAAACTGGTCAGGGCAACAGTTAATTTTAAAAGATGCATACTTTTTCTTACATATCATATATCACACATCACTCCCTTTGCCCCCGCATACACACACATACATTCAGTCCAAACTATGAATAATGCAGGTTTGTGTCTCTAGCTGATGTTCAGTTTCTCTCAGACTCATATCAGCTCTGCTTTTGTTTTGGCTTTTCTCTGATCAATGCCCTCATCTGTATTATCTGCTGTTGCTCTTCTGTATTCCACATTCCTCTTTACCTTACACAGTATCCTCTGGAATAATGACTTCTCTGTATCAGACTGTAGTAGAGAATAGACCAAGAGTAGACATTGAAGATAAATAGAAATGATATGAACCCAACTAAAATTGTTGACACTGGGTAAATTACTTAAACCCTCAGAATTCCAGGTTCTCTATTAGTTAAAAAAGAGACTAATGCCCACCTTAAAATTTTCCTGTTAAGATTAAATATAACATATGTAAATTATCTCACACAGAGCCTGGCACATGTGAGCATCAAGTAAATAGTAGCTAATATACTAATTGCATATAGAAGGTTCAATATTAGTCTCAGGTGTGGCTAATATTAATATTTTGTACATAGAGCATTTACCAAAACGTTAAACTCTCTGTCCCATGTCTGTTCTTATTTGCACAGAAACTCAGAAGGAAGTGGCACTCTCATCCAAGAAATACTCACCAAAACTGTCTATAGACTTCCTAGTTACTGTCGAATCCACAGGATTATAGTAGTTGGAGGTTTAAGGTTTAGAAAAGTCCTGCTCACCATGTGTACTCTCCTGGAGCACATTACAGTTACTTATGATGAACTATATTTGGAGTCATTACATCCTAGTCATGTTCTTAAATATAAATTGAAAGCCCAGTATTTATGACACCACATTTGCTTACAGTCTATTCTACCACTAATTAGACCAGAAAGTGACACACAATAGAGTTTTCCCTTTATGTCTGTGGTACCGTCTTCATAGCAACTGCTTCTTGTCTAGTCATTCAGATCAAGTTGCAAAGTATTTATTAGAATACTAGAGGCCCGGTGCACGAAATTCGTGCACTGGGGGAGGGGGGAATCCCTCAGCCCGGCCTGTGCCCTCTCACAGTCTGGGACCTCTCGCTCCTTATCGCCCGCCTGCTTGCTGCTCCCTACCACTTGGCTCACTGCTCCTCAGTGCTGCCTCGGAGGTTCCTGCCACCTCCGCTGCACTCACCAACCATGAGCCCGGCTTCTGGATGAGCAGCACTCCCCCTGAGGGAACTCATTGTACCTCTAGGCCCTGCTTGGTGTGGATCAGTAGTTAGAGTGTCCTCCCATGCACCAAAGGGTCATGAGTTCGATTCCAGGTGAGGGCACATACACAGGTTGTGGGTTGCTTGGGCAACTGATCAATGTTTCTCTTTCTCTTTCCCTCTCCCTTCCTCTCTCTCTAGAATCAATTAAAAGAACATATCCTTAGAGGAGGACTTAAAAAGAAAAAAAAAAAATGCTGGTTTGCTTCAGTGGATAGTGCTTCTGCAGGCAGACTGAAGGGTACCAGGTTGGATTCCAATCGAAGGCATATACCTGGGTTGCCGGCTTAATCCAGGGCCCTGGTTGGGGATTCAGCAAGAGACAACCATTTGATGTCTCTCCTCTTAGTTTCTGTCTTTCTCCCTCCCTTCCACTCTCTGTAAAAAAAAATCAACAACAACAAAAAAATCAATGCATAAATGTCCTCAGGTGAGGATTAACCAAAACAAACAAACAAACAAACACCCATTCCCAGTGTGATTATTGAAGGAGCATATGAAGTATTTGTTGAATGAACGGGAAGGGATGAGTCTTTGCTTTCTAACTATTTTAGCAACTCTGCAAGCCAGAGGGTTTATTTTTATTTTTTTAAAATATATTTTATTGATTTTACAGAGAGGAAGGTAGAGGGATAGAGAGTGAGAAACATCGATGAGAGAGAAACATCAATCAGCTGCCTCCTGCACACCCCCTACTGGGGATGTGCCCGCAACAAAGGTATATGCCCTTGACCAGAATTGAACCCGGGACCCCTCAGTCCACAGGCTGATGCTCTATTCACTGAGCCAAACTGGTTAGGGCCAGAGGGTTTATTTTTTATTTTCATTTTTATTGATTGATTATTTTAGAGAGAGGAAGGGAGCGAGAGAAACATCAGTGTGTTGTTCCACTTACTATGTCTCTTTGGTTGCTTCTTGTCTGTGCCCTGACCAGGGATCCAACCTGCAACTTTGCTGTATCAGGAGGAGGTTCTAACCCACTGCTCAGGGTGCTGCCTGTCAGGGCCCCTCAACAAAATCCCTCTGGTGTGCCCTGGCACCCTGCTGTGGATCGGAGCTCCTCTGCCACAGCAAAGGTTTGGGTTCCATTCTGTCAGGTTTTGGGTTTGAATCCTGGTCCAGCTGACTGCTGCTCAGCAAGTGACCGAGGACCATTGAAGTCCATGTGCTCTAGTCATTCCGCGGGACCCGGGGTTCCATGGCTGACTTGGCGGACTCTGATCCCTGCTACCCCCAGTCCTCCATCCAGGGCGACTTTAACTATAAAAGCTGCGTGGCCTCCAAGTAGGTCGCCCTCTCCATGGCTCACCAGGCTTGGTTTCTGCGCAGTTGCCCTGGGAGGTGGATTTCCGGGTTCCCAGGGAGAGCGCCCTCCCATCCAGACTCCCAGGGAGAGCCGGTTGGGGGCTGAGTGCTGGCTGACCTCTGCGGTAGCCCCACCAGCCCCGATCTCCCCTGCCTGTGGCCCCGCCCCTCACTTCCTGATCTCAGATCAGGGGACCACAGGCACCTCAGTACCCAGTCCCCTGGGTGCCGACGTGCCTGTGGCCCCGCCCCACCCTTTGCCATTGCAGATCAGAGGTCTGCAGGCACGGCTGCACCCGAACCCCAGGGGCAGCCTTGCCTGTGACCCCGCCCCTCACTTCCCAATCTCAGATCAGGGGACCACAGGCACCTCAGCACTCGGTGCCCAGGGTGCTGCCGTGCCTGCTGCCCAGCCCCTCCCTTCGTGATCGCATATCCTGGGGCCGCAGGCACAGCTGCATCCAAACCCCAGGGGCAGCCATGCCTGTGACCCTGCTCCTCACTTCCTGATCTCAGATCAGGGGACCACAGGAACCTCAGCACCCGGTCCCCTGGGTGCCGCCATGCCTGCGGCCCAACCCCTCCCTTCGCGATTGCAGATCAGATGGCCGCAGGCAGGCTGCACCCTGGGCCTGCACCCGGTGCTCAGGGTGCTGCCATGCCTGCTGCCCCACCCCTCCCTTCTCGATTGCAGATCGGGGGCTGCAGGCATGGCTGCACCGGATGCCCTGAGTGCCGCTGTGCCTGTGGCCCCACCCCTCCCTTCCCATTGCAGATCAGATGGCCACAGGCAGGCTGCACCCTGGGCCTGCACCTGGTCCCCCGGTGCAGCCGTGCCTGCGGCCTGCCTCTCTCTTCAAGATCGCAGATCAGGGGACTGCAGGCACAGGAGCACCCGGTGCCAGGGTGCCGCTGTGCCTGGGGCCCCGCCCCTTTTTTCACCATCTCAGATCAGGGGGACACAGGCCAGTCGGCACCCCTGGCCCCGGTGGTCCTACACCCCGGCTCTCTCTTCCTCCAATCGCCATGGCAATCACCGGCACCCCTGCCCGGGGGTGTCCCCTGGCCTGCTGGGCTTTCTGATGGCATCACTGGCTGGGGAGCGGGCAAAGGCAGCCTTTGCCCGCCCCCCAGCTCTTGCCTGCCACCATTCTTCCCTCTTTCCCCTTTTGCCTCCCATCATTGCGCCTATGTATGCAAATTAGCCACCATATTTGTTGGCTGGCAGTTAATTTGCATATCGCCCTGATTAGCCAATGGGAAGGGTAGCGGTAGTAAGCTAATTCCTATGTTTCTCTTTTATTAGGTAGGATACTTTTGGCCTCACTCATTGCAATTGAAGAGGCTATAGTACTGAGAAACAGATTTAAGATGTATATTATGATAAAAGCTCTACTATTATTATAACCTTGAGCCATTTGCTTCATTTCTCTTGTCTCAGAGATAATCAGTTCAACTTTTTCATTTATAAAGTGACTAGGTAAAATTTGACTAGGAAAATTTCAGTAAATATTGTATGAGTACTTAAAAATAATGTGTTCTCTATCTTGTTTTATATATGTCAGAATTGACATCCAAATTGAATTTATAATTGTGTTGTGCAGATTTTCTATAGTCTAACTTACTTTTTGGTTGCCTTATTTTATCAACTATTTATTCTTAAAATATTTCTTTTATAAGGTAAAGCTACCTGTGGGTTGCATACAAATTTATAATTGTTATATCTTCTTGGTGGACCGATTCCTTTATCATCATGAAATGTCCCTCTTTATATTATTGTTTATGCCTTAATGTCTACTGTACATGATATCTCTATAGTTATATAAACTTTCTTTTGGTAAGAGTTGGCCTGATTTATCTCTTAATTCTTCTACAACTTTTTGTTTGTTTGTTTTTTGGGTGTTTTTTATTGTTGTTGCTGTTTGTTAATTCTCACCTGAGGATATTTTCCCATTGATTTTTAGAGAGAGTGTAAGAGAAAGGAAAAGACAGAGAGAAACATTGATGTGAGAGAAGCACATTGTTTGGTTGCCTCCTGCAGGAGCCCTGACCAGGGCCCAGGTTTGGGAGGAACCTGCAACTAAGGTATGTGCCTTTCACCAGAATCGAACCCTGGACCCTTTAGTTGTCAGGCCAATGCTCTATCCACTGGAAAAAACTGGCTAGGGCTTCTACAATATCTTTTTTGCTCCTTTATTAAAGACTAGAGGCCCAGTGCACAAAATTCGTGCATGAGGGTGGGGGGTCCCTTAGCCCAGCCTGCACCCTCACAATTCGGGACCCCTCAAGGGATGTCTGACTGCTGGTTTAGGCCCAATCCTGTGCAGGATCTGCCTGCCTGGTTCATCACCCCTAACCACTCACCTGCCTGCCTCATCGCCTCTAACCACCTCTGCCTGCCTGCCTGCCTGGTCACCCGTAATAACTCACCCGCCTGCCTGATCACCCCTAACCACTCAACTACCTGCCTGATCACCCCTAACCACTCTGCCTTGGCCCCAGCTGCTGCAGCTTCATCCAGAGGACATCCGAAATGACGTCTGAATGTCGTTCCGCTGTCTGGTCTAATTAGCATATTATGCTTTTATTATTATAGACTAGATGCCCGGTGCACAAAAATTTGTGCACTCAGGGAGGTCCCTCAGCCCAGCCTATGCCCTCTTGCAGTCTGGGACCCCTAGGAGGATGTCCACCTGCTGGCTTAGGCCTGCTCCCTGGGGTATGGGGCCCAAGCTGGCAGTCAGACATCCCTCTGGCATCCCGGCAGCCCTTAGGGGATGTCCACTTACCAGCAGGGAGCAGACCTAAACTGCAGTCGGACATCCTTAGTGCTGCTGAGGAGGTGGGAGAGGTTCCCACCACCACCGTTGTGCTGGCAGTCATCAGCCTGGCTTGTGGCTGAGCAGAGCTCCCTCTGTGGGAGCGCACTGACCACCAGGGGACAGCTCCTGCATTGAGCATCTGCCCCCTGGTGGTCAGTGTGTGTCATAGTGACCAGTCATTCCCAGTCGTTCTGCTGTTAGGGTCAATTTGCATATTACCCTTTTATTATATAGGATAGAGGCCTAGTGCACGGGTGGGGGCCGCCTGGTTTTCCCTGAAGGGTGTCCCGTATCAGGGTGGGGGTCCCTCTGGGGTGCCTGACCAGCCTGGGTGAGGAGCTGATGGCTGTTTGCAGGGTGGTCAAGCCCCCCCCAGTGGGGACCCTCACACCATGGAGGTTTGGCCAGTCTGGGTTGGGGGCTGATGGCTGTTTGCAGGCTGGCCACACCCCCTTCAGGGTGGGGGTCCCCACTGGGGTGCCTGGCCAGTCTGGTTGAGGGGCTGAGGGCCATTTTCAGGCTGGCCAAGCCCCCCAGCAATGGAAGCTCCCAGCCTCTCCTTTTTTTATGTATTTTTTATTCTGGGATTTATTTACCTTCTATAATTGAAACTTTGTAGATTTGAGAGGAGCTCAATGCTGGCCAGGGCAGGCTGGAAGTTTGGCTTCCTCCATCGCCAGGAGCAACCCAAGCCTCCTTCTCACTCCAGCTCCATTGCCATGGCAGGCTGAAAGCAGGTATCTTGGGTTTATTTGTCTTCTATAATTGAAACTTTGTTGCCTTGAGTAGAGCTCAGAGGTGGCTGCGGCAGTCACTGGGCAACCAAGCCTCCTGCTCGCTCCAGTTTCGTGGCTGCCGGCCACCATCTTGGTTGGGTTAATTTGCATATAGTTGCTCCAATTGGCTGGTGGGCGTGGCTTAAGGCATAGCGAATGTACGGTCAATTTGCATGTTTGTCTTTTATTAGTGTAGATGTGTGCCTTACCCTAGCCAGTTTGGCTCAGTGGATAGAGTGTCAGCCTGCAGACTGAAGGGTCCCAGGTTTGACTCCGGCCAAGGAATCAATAAAGATATATTAAAAAAAAAAAAAAGATATGTGTCTTGTAAGCAGCATATGATTGGGTTTTGTTTTCAGAAATTTTGCTATGCTATATTTGGTTGGTTTGCATTATATTAATCCTGGTTAGGAATTTGCATAATGTTATTATTTTACATAGTTTTACTTTAAAGTGTAAAATACATAAAGTGAATATATTTTCAATGTGCATCACAATGAGTATTCACAAACTGAATATATGGTAACATATAGATTAAACACCCAAATCAAGAAAAATAATTTTGCTCAAACCTAAGCCTCCCTCACCTTATGCTCTCTTCCAGTTTCTATTCTCCCAAAGTAATCATTATCTTAATTTTTAACAGAATAGATTAGTTCTGGTACTTCACATGGTTCTGTAGAGAGAGTTTCTTTTTTTTTTTTTGAACTCTACCTTTTATTTTATTTTTTTTTATTAAATCTTTATTGTTCAGATTATTACATTTGTTCCTCTTTTTCCCCCCCATAACTCCCCTCCTTCCAGTTCCCACCCCACCCTCCGCCCTCACTCCCCACCCACTGTCCTCATCCATAGGTGCACGATTTTTGTCCAGTCTCTTCCTACATCTCCCACACCCCTTTCCCCCCCAAGAATAGTCAGTCCATTCCCTTTCTATGTCCCTGATTCTATTATAATCACCAGTTCATTCTGTTCATCAGATTATTTATTCACTTGATTCTTAGATTCACTTGTCGATAGATGCATATTTGTTGTTCATAATTTGTATCTTTACCTTTTTCTTCTTCCTCCTCTTCTTAAAGGATACCTTTCAGCATTTCATATAATACTGGTTTGGTGGTGATGAACTCCTTAGCTTTTCCTTATCTGTGAAGCTCTTTATCTGACCTTCAGTTCTGAATGATAGCTTTGCTGGATAAAGTAATCTTGGTTGTAGGTTCTTGGCATTCATCACTTTGAATATCTCTTGCCATTCCCTTCTGGCCTGCAAAGTTTCTGTTGAGAAATCAGCTGACAGCCGTATGGGTATTCCCTTGTAGGTAACTGAGTTTCTTTCTCTTGCTGCTTTTAAGATTCTCTCTTTGTCTTTTGCTCTTGGCATTTTAAATATGATGTGTCTTGGTGTGATCCTCTTTGGATTCCTTTTGTTTGGGGTTCTCTGTGCTTCCTGGAGTTGTAAGTCTATTTCTTTCACCAGGTGGGGGAAGTTTTCTGTTATTATTTCTTCAAATAGGTTTTCAATATCTTGTTCTCTCTCATCTTCTGGCACCCCTATAATTCTGATGTTGGTACACTTGAAGCTGCCCCAGAGGCTCCTTACACTATCTTCGTATTTTCGGATTCTTTTTTCATTTTGCTTTTCCGGTTGGGTGTTTTTTGCTTCTTCGCATTTCAAATCTTTGACTTGATTCTTGCGCTCCTCTGGTCTGCTGTTGGGAGTCTGTATAGTATTCTTTATTTCAGTCAGTGTATGCTTAATTTCTAGTTGGTTCTTTATCATAACATCGAGGGTCTCATTAGATTTGTTGAGGATCTCATTAAGTTTATCAGCGGTTTCTAGACAGTTCTTGAGAGACCTTAAAAGTGTGGTTCTGAACTCTATATCTTCCATTGACAATTTTGTCCTGTTTCTTTGTCTCCGCATTTTTTTTATGCTTTCTTGGTGCACACCCTGGTGGTCTTTGTGCATAGTCTTGTTGTAGCTAAGCCTTGATTGTTGTAGTTAATACTGGGGGGATTTGACCTCCAGGCCAACTGGCTGTGAAAATCATCTGTGTCTGCAGTGGGAAAACTTCTGTCCTCTGGGGAGGTGCTAGTCTAGCCTTTGCCTAAGGCAATCCAGCAAATGGCTCTGTGCAGGGCTTGGGTGGGGCGGGTCGCACGGGATAAACAGGGCGGGCGGAGGGAGCAGTTATGGCTGCTCTCAGTCCCGTCCCCAGAGGCTCTGCCTCTCAGAGTCCCAGCAATTGCTGCAAACCTCAGAGAGAAAGCTGCCCTCGCGTTCCGACCGATGCCAGACAGTCCCGCTTCTCCTGCTTGAGTCTGGGTCCCTGGAGACTCGCCCATAACTGGAGCTCAGGGCCTGACCCTCCCTCCCGATTGAAAATGACAACCGCACCCTCAGCCACCAGCCCGCTCCACGCACACCTCCTCACCTTTGTATTTTCCGCACTGTGCCTCCTCTGAGTCTCGGTATGCTGTTCTCTTTCCTTCTAGTTGAAGAATTTCCCTGCAGCCAGCCTTCCTGTGGTTCTGGGTGATTCCGTTCCATCTTTTAGTTGTATTTTTGAAGTGGTTGTGCGAGGCAGCATTCTCCGGTGTTTACCTATGCCGCCATCTTGGTTCTCCTCGAGTTTCTTAACTCTGTGGATTTCTAACTTTCATCAGTGTCAAAAATTTCCCTCTCATTATCTCTTCAGATATTGTTTCTGCCCCATTTTTTCCCTTATTCTTCAATTATACACATTTTAGACCTTTCTTCTGTGTTCTTTACATCTCATCCTTTTTTAATCTCTATTTCATTCATATATTCTGTTGACTTATCTTTAGGTTTATGAATCTTTTCTTCAGATCTGTCTAATCTGTTATTAAATCCATTTATTAATTATTTTATTTTATTTTATTTTTCAAATATATTTTTATTGATTTCAGAGAGGAAGGGAGAGGGAGAGAGACAAATAGAAACATCAACGATGAGAGAGAATCATTGATCGGCTGCGTCCTGCACGCACCCTAGTGGGGATTGAGTCCACACCCCAGGCATGTGCCCTTGACCGTAATCGAACCCAGGACCTCTCAGTATGCAGGCCGACACTCTATCTACTGAGCCAAACCGGTGAGGGCAATTCTTCATTTTAAGTTATTGTAGTTTTTAGTTGTAGAATTTCCACTTGATTCTGTTTAGTGTTTTCAGTTCTCTGTTAAAATTTCCCATCATGTTGTCTATATTTTAGCATATTAATAATTATTTTAAAGTTTATGTCTAATAACTTGAATATATAGATCTTTTTGTGTTTGTTCCTACTATTTTTTTTTCCTTCTCTTGTGCTTATTCTTCTATTTTTTTTTCTCATGGAATGCATTGTAACTTTTTACAGAATGCTCCATATAACTTATGAAAACATTTAGAGAATGATGTTCTATTTGTCTAGAAGGTATATAGTTTTGCTTCTGGTGAGCTAGGGACAGATCCCCTAATTCAATCAAGAATTGATCTGGTTTCAAATTGGATTTCAGTCTCTGTAAGAACAAATCCATTTGTTTACACATACTATTGGATATAGTCCTCCATTAGTTTCAACTGAGAGTCTAGAGCAGTAGTTCCCAATGTGGGGCACATGTCCCACAGGGGGGCAATTTGATTTTTAAGGGGGGCAATTCAAGAATGAGTTATTAATAGTGATTTTTTTTGCATTTCTTGTGGTTCTAGGGGCCTCATATACAGTATATAAACATATATTGTGACATATTTGTGCATTTCAGTTCTCTATTACATGTTTTGAAACTTTATTTGCTATTTTTTTCATATCACTTTATATTATTATTATTTTTTAACAATTTCTTAGTGATTTTGTCCTCAGTACTTCAACTGTCCTTTCATTCTTTTATTTTTCTCTTTCATGGATACCATGTTTTTGGAAGCTTGTTTAGACCAACTTAATGGCCTTTTAGGCTTCTTCCATGTGAATAAGAGTTCTTTTTTAATAAGAAGAATTATATGTCATGGGGGGCATCAGGATTTTAGAGATGCTTAGGTGGGGCATGGCCAAAAAGAGGTTGGGAACCACTGGTCTAGAGTGATGACCATATCCCTTTTTCTTTGTGGGCGGCATACTCCAATTTTTGTTTGCTCCCAGTCACAACATTTCCAGAAGCTCAGCTCAGCTTCTCAACTTCTACCACCTCTTGAGAATCAATAAACGCCTCAAAGAAAAATGTGGTGATGAGTGTTGGGTTTATTTCTTTAGGTACTTTCATTTTCGGGGTGGAGAATTGTTTTCCTTTTATTCCTTTCTTACCTCTCTAATGCTTTCAGACAGTTAGTTTTTTTTTTTTTTTAAATCCAGACTTTCTAGTTGTTATCAGAAAAAGAGTTGGCCTACTAAATGCCACTCTGCCATTACTAAAAGCAGAAATCCTTGGGATCCAGTTTGAGAATTTATTTTATAAACAGATTGTCTTCTCTACATAGACTTACAGTATAATTAGTAGAATTAAATGCTTTGAAATTAGAAATTTTTTCCCACTAGAGGCCCTCATTATATATTTTGGGTATCTGTATGAATATTATATGAAAAATAAAAACTTTTTGTATAAAACAGTAAGTGACCTAAATATTTATTTATTAAAAAACACATTCAATAACAATACAGAACAAAATGGCCTGTATATTGACCCAAGTCTCTAAGGACAAAATATTTACAAAGTCAACTGCTACCATGGCCACTGTTTGAGTCACTGCTTAAGCTTAGTGACCATTATATTAAGAATAAAACCTTGTAATTATGTTAAATAAAGACAGTAGATAATTGGGTATTTTTTCTTTAAAAACCATGTCAAAATTATATTCCATAAAAACAATTGCTCTCATATAGTATGAATATTCATACTGTAGGAGATAGAAACTACTTACATTTTTCTTCTTCTTTTTATCAATTAAAAATAGCGAGTCTTATACATATCTTATAAGATGTGTCTTGTAAAAGGCCCAAGAAAAGACTTGTATGACATTTTCAAATCATTTTCTTTGATGCCCTCAAAGATTGACAACCAAGGAAGAAGAAAAAAGGGAGTATTTTTTATTTGAAATGAAATAGAACACCTTATAATCTCTGAAATTGTCAGCAGGCTTTGTGAAAAGACATTCTTATACAGGAAACTGCAAGTCCATCTGTTGTTTTAATTTGTTTCTCTAATAATTCCCACGAGTGTCACTTGGTTTTAATACTGGAATAAACAGAAATGAATCAGGTTGTTTTCTTTTAATATTAATCTGAAAATCCAATGTGGTATATTAACCATCACCTACATCCCTTCAAGGTTGTTTGATTTCATTAAACTTCACAATATTCCAATTAAACACAAATGTATTCATTTTATCTTGCTTTCTTTAGATAATCAAACTCTGCAATTTTCAGTGATTTTAGATGTGAATGCCATTGCAATTTGTATAATGTTTTTCCTTTTAAAGCAATGTTACATATTTAAATAGTACAGTAGTACAAAATATTTGCTCCTTACGATAGGAATGGAACTATTTTTATTTTATTTTATAATTTGGAAATCTTTAATATCTATATATATAAAAGCCTAAGCAACCAGAACAACCAGTTGCTATGACGTGCACTGACCACCAGGGGACAGATGCTCAATGCAGGAGCTGCCCTCTGGTGGTCAGTGCGTTCCCACAGCCAACCTCCTGCAGTCCTTCCCTCAAGCCCCCGAGCTGGGACAGGGAACCAGGGGTAGATGGCGGCGGATGCGGCCCCTTTTTCAGGGGGGCCGAGAGCTGGCTCCCTCCTTGTGGCCAGCAGCCAACCTCCCT
The DNA here is from genome assembly GCF_014108235.1 of Myotis myotis. Taxonomy (NCBI): domain Eukaryota; kingdom Metazoa; phylum Chordata; class Mammalia; order Chiroptera; family Vespertilionidae; genus Myotis; species Myotis myotis. The sequence continues at coordinate 51,342,228 of NW_023416401.1, forward strand.
TGCCCCATTCCTCCCCCTGGCCAGCAGGCCCCGATCGGCCTGCCACCCATCACCACAGTGGCAGTGTGGCGGAAAGGGAAGGAGGAGGTGGGGAGGTGGGGAACTGCGCGGTGGCAGGTTGCCAATGGTGGTGGCATTGGTGTCTGGCATCCGTTCCTTCTGCGCCCGGCCCAGCAACCATTGCTTCCTCTCCATCCTGTCCCTGGTCAGCCTGGCCCTGATCAGCCCTAATCGCTGGTCAGGCCTAGGGACCCCACCCATGCATGAATTTCATGCACCAGGCCTCTAGTATCTTAATAATTTTCAAGGACCATTTAGCTGTGCTTCATTCATATATATTATGATTTGAAAAACATCATTTGCCCAAATATTCCTATAGGTGCATTACATAATGCTGTTTTTATGTTATAGATATTATTAGTAAGTCACATATATTGTTTATTTTTCTACAAGAATACTTTTTTTTTTCTGTTGAAATTTCTGCAGCACTTCTGGTTTTGATTTTAAAACATTAAATATTTTGTTTTGTTTTTTATTTGAGGTATGACCAAACACCTGTAATCAAGTTCTTTGGGACATAATTCAGTGCATGGTCTGTTGCTATAATTTAGGGGAACACTAACTGTAAGCTACAAGACGTCCACCTTTGATTAGATCTTCACATCACTATTCAACTAGAATAATTATGTTCCTGCTACTTTCTGGTGTGGAGACCTAATCCATGCCAGATGATGAGAGGAAAACCAAGTCAAAGTGAAGTGGAATAGATGGTCCTCATTTCTTTTAGGACTTTCTTCTCCTTTGCTATTCCTTCCACTACTCCCCCACCCTAACTCCACTCAGTGCAAATTAGTCTGTGGGAGAAGATATACAGGCAAGAGCAGCTGATCATGTTGTGTAGTCAAGGACAACTAAGAGTCAAAAGTCATCAATCTGAGGTTTCAAGTCTTGGTTTTAGAGAAATAAACCAACTTCTGAACTCATCATTTGTACTTTTCATTGCACCACCTTCATTCAAGCACTGAACCTTAAAATGTTATGAAGAGGGGGGAAATGTTAACTTAAGGAGGAGACAAAAAACTGCAAGTTGTTAGCACCAAAGGGGACACAAAGAAGCTGAGACTGGGGACATTACTTGACTAGACTGTGTTTACAGGTGTATTTGTTTCGTTAGCTAAATTAAAAGGCTTACTTTCAGTAAATTTCCATATTGACCATATAGAGATGTGATATGATGTTTTAGAACACTGCCATGCTCTAAGCTGTAGGAGACACTACACTTTGGGGGTTAGGAGCGCGAAAGGATTCTGAACAATCTGGTATCAGAAGCATTTGGTAGAGACAGAGTGATAATAACTTCTAATATGCTGATATTGGAACAGAGGAAGTTCACTTAGAAAAGAATTAAGTTAAGGATGTATTGACTAAAGGAACTATTCAGTGTTAATTAGGTGTCAATCTGAATGAGAGTGCATGTTATCTTGCTCTCTGTCAAAGAAGAGCTTACATTTGTCTTTACTCTGTCTGAAATTGCCATGATCTCTTCACAGCAGATTTAAATGAAAACCCAGTAAAGCAAACACAATCTTAGTGTTAAAGTATGTACATGTGTAGGTTTGTGTCTAAACATATACATGCATTTTGTCCAATTTTCCTCATGGCTCTTTCAATATGGCCATGGCAAAAAATAGGACAAATGGAAATTTATGGAGTGTACATAAACTTTACACATAGTTTAAAAACCCTGAAGAAGTATGGAGGAAAAGAAAATAATGGCAATAGGTATAATATTCACCTTGAGATTCAGACATTTCAAGAAAGTGACAAGCTGGAAGTTGGGTGAATGGCCATTGTTGAATGATTAATTTTTTTATATAATTTAAGCACATATATTTAAGAAGCTATCATATTTAGGTAGGTTAATACAACTTAACAGTTTTATTGAGGTATAATTTAAATACCAAACAATTCACCTGTGTTAAATGCACATTTTTACTAAATTTAGAGTCATGCAATCATCACAGTAAATTATAGAACATTTTCATCATTCAAAATAAGATAATAGGTTTATCATTTTAATAAAAATTGATTAACTATATATTTTATATTTATTTATTTATTTATTTATTTATTTATTTATTCAATAAGTAGAGTTTTTTCTACAAATATATATTGAACAAGTGATTTACAGAATAGTCCACTTTTAATTTCTGATAAGTCTATATATCTGGTTAATACAGACCTATGAGATGACCAGTCCAGTGTGACACAACTTCCAACAGTCTGTGCCTGTTAGCATCTAATAATAGTGCTAACAAAGAGATTTAGTAAAAGTTTTAACTAGATTTATAAAAGTTTATAATTTTTTCTCTAACTTGAAAACATAATAGAACCTAGTCTCAGAGATCACAATGAATATAGTATAGAAACAAGAATATGAGACACACAAAAAGATAATTTACAATATCAATTCATATATGTGGCCAATAATTACTATTTATTATTATCATTAGCAATGATTACTAATACTTAAGAGTAATGCATGACACAGCATCTGACATAAAGGAGCTTATGGCTTGAATCATGGGGTAGGGGGAAATTTATTGGAAGAAGATACTTTCTATAGATTGGACATCTGGAGGCTAGGAAGAATTAAATAAAGGAAGGAGAGGGACTAAGGGGAAGTTATAAGCAGAGTTCAATAACAGAAACCACAGCATAATGATGGGAAGCTCAATATTCCCAGAAGAAAGACCAGTTTAATTGTTTAGGGGTAGAGTGTAAGGAGGAGTGGGATGTAAAGCTGGAAAGGGAACTTGCTTCCAGGTTAACAACTGACCTTAATACTCTAGTAACAAGTCTGGATTTGAGCCTGTTGGGGATGGGAAGCTTCAGCATATTTTTTCAGCGGAAGCCTACGACTGAAGGGTTAAACATCAAACTGATGATATAGTCTTGAATTGCGCAAAGAAGAAAATTAGCAAAAACAAAGTTTCACCTATGAGAATGTGTTGGAAGTCTGAGGGCTGCGGGCTCAATTAAGGTGACTGCTGTAAAGTAGAAAGGAAAGGATGCAAGACAGACATCAGAAATGAGAAGCTTTGGTGACTGAGCAGATCTGGATGGAAAGGTTGAAAAATAAAGGAGAATATGCTAAAGTGCAAGACAAAGCACAGCAGGTGTGGATGAGAAATGTGCCAGGTTTTTTGTTGTGTTGGGGAAGGATGTGTGCACCCTTCCTTTGATGAAATGCCCCTTTCTCCTTTTATCTTATGTGTATATATTCCCTGAAGGCCCTGGAGTTGGCATAGCTAGCTCTAAGGTTTCAAGTTTAGATGATTAGAAAAAAGCACCTAGTAATTTTGCACTTGCTGAAGGAAGGCATAAGATACATGTTGTGTTTGCAAATGCTGAAAAAAAAAGTCTTTAAAAACACATTTACTTCTCATTTTATATGCTCTTGGGTCAATTTTATTCTTTAAATATCTAGGTCAACATAAATAGGTGAGTCTGCTTCATTTTTATTTCCTATCAGTTTCACTTTGGTATTTTCATGCACAAGCGTGATAAAGAGCAGAGTATTGATTTTTGGTGAAATTATTCATACAATGTATATTTTGTACCCTCCCATATAGCACCTCCACGACAGCTCCCAGGCTCTTTGCAAGTGACTCATTGCTTGCAGATGGTTCAGGTTAGGCCCATAAGTTGCACTATCGACTGTTAAAAATCACCATTTCAAATGATACACGTAATAATCTAGAGTATTTTGCTTATGTTGAATCCTATGCACTTTCAAGTTGTGTGAGTTCTTTACAAACCAAACTTTGCATTTAGAAGTTAGCATTTGAGTTTTTCCATAGTTGTCTTTACACTCCAACTCTGGGCCACCTCTTTTTACTTTCAAATTAATGTGTCATGAAAATTCATTCATTGACTTTTAAACATCATAAGCTTATAGGGCTTTGGTAAAAAGTAAATTGATGTTCACATGCATCGTCTGAGATCCAGAGGAAATTCAATGACTTACCCAAGGTGAACACAATTAGTAACAGGATGCAGGCCTTAAATCCAGGGTTGTGGTCTCAGCTCTGTGCCCTTTGTACAACACCAAGTAACCAGATAAGTTGTTATGTGTAATCATCATTTAATTTAAGGGTTTTTGATGCAAAAGGATACTGTTCCTCAGAAACCCCCTCATCCAACCACATTGTATTTCTGGATCCACTGAAAGGTGGACAACCCAATTGGTAAAATGTAATCTGTCAAGTGTGACAGGCCATGGGAAGGTCTCAGCATGAGCTACTCAATCCACCAGTCCTACCTGCTTTGGGGAAACACACGGAGTCCCTTCATACATTTTTGCTCCTTGTTCCATCATTATGAGCTCTTCTCCCAGTTAGAGTGGTGAACCCTTGAGGGCTATCATTAAGATACTAGGGGCCCAGTGCACGAAATTGTGCACCTTGAAAGGAACTGTGGGCCCCCAAGGCTGCAGTGGGCACAGGGCTAGCTCTCAGCCCATCCTCCATGCCCCGCCCAGCCCCTCCCACTGCGGCCTCCAGTCCCGTCTGCCGGCAGCCCCCACTCCTGCTGCTGCCACTCCCACATGCTGATGGCACCAGCCCTGCTTGCACCTGCTGACAGTGCAGAGCGATTGGGACTGGTGCCAGCAGCGAGTGCAAGCAGCATCTGCTGTCCAATCGCCCCTTAGGATCAGGGGGAGGTGGAGAATCCCTCAGGGGTGATCAGGGCCGGCAGCCACCACTCACACCCGCTGATGGCTCCAAGCAATCGGGACTGGCGCCAGGCACTGGCACCGGGTGCAAGTGACAGCACTGGCTGCAGGTGCGAACGGGACGGGTGTTAGCAGTGGATGTGAGCAGCGGCTCCGGCGCTGACAGCAGGTGTGAGTGGGGCCAGTGCCAGGTGGGACCGCAGCATGCAGGAGCAAAGAATTTTCAGTAACCACCAGAGGCTTGCCCGGATGACAGTGACCAGTGCCCCACCTTGGTCTGGCACCCCCGCTCACCTGCTCCACCATCCCGCCGCGGCCAATGCCCGCCATGTTCCGCACGTGCCCCTTGGTGGCCAGCGCATGTCATAGTGACTGGCTGTTTTGTTGTTTGGTTGTTCTGCCATTCGGTCTATTTGCATATTAGCCTTTTATTATATAGGATGGGCAGAGGAAAAAAGATGCTTATTAAGCTTGGAATTTAGTGTAGAATGGAGGTCAGAAGAACAAAAAGAACCTGTCATCTCAATAATAACGTTTATTGAGCTGCTACTATTGAGCATTGAGTATTATTTTTGTTTCTAAGACACAGTTTTACTCTACTCCTAAGAAAATTATCTTAGAATAGTGCTTTATTATGTAAGATTACTGAGCCTATTACTAAATTATGTAGATACTTTCCATATAGAACTTCTTTTAGCCATCACAGAAATCCTAAGTGGCTCTCTTAGTTGGGGTTTCCTTAGATCAGTGGTTCTCAACCTGTGGGTCGCGACCCCTTTGGGGGTCGAATGACCCGTTCACAGGGGTCGCCTAAGACCATCAGAAAACACATATATAATTACATATTGTTTTTGTGATTAATCACTATGCTTTAATTATGTTCAATTTGTAACAATGAAAATACATCCTGCATATCAGATATTTACATTACGATTCATAACAGTAGCAAAATTACAGTTATGAAGAAGCAACAAAAATAATTTTATGGTTGGGGGTCACCACAACATGAGGAACTGTGTTAAGGGGTCACGGCATTAGGAAGGTTGAGAGCCACTGCCTTTGATGTTAACACTGAGACAAGTATTTAGTGCAAGTGGGTTATTTGGGAGGTGATGTCAGGGAACACTAGAGGGAAGTGGAAAAATGAGAAGAAATTGGAAAGAAGCCCACAGAAGATGCCTGATACAGCATATTATTAGTGGACAATTGGAGCCTAATCTCTGACACTTCTGGCTGGCTGCCCACAGGGCCAGAGCAGCATCAGTAGCCAGAGGAAGCTCTTAGGCTTATTTTCTCCCAGTTCTGGAGGGTGGAAGTCCAAAATCAAGCTGTAGATCGGGTTGGTTTCTCCTGAGGCTCTCTCCTTGGCTTGTACCAGTAGATGGTGGACTTCTCACTGTGTCCCCACATGGCCTTTTCTCTGCGTGCTCACATCCCTAATGAGGACCCGAGTAGTATTGGAATAGGTCCAGCTCTACGACCTCCTATAATCTTAACTGCCCCTTTCAAGTCCCTGTCTCAAAACACTGTCACATGGAGGGTTATGGTTTCAATCTCAAATGTTGGGGAAACAGCTAAGTCTACAACAACTGCACTGAATTCCTTATTATTCAAATGAATTTATATAAAACTATGCATTGTCCTTATCAATACTATTCACTCAGATAAGCTTTATGCTTTCCCCCTGAATTTGTCACACCCACTTACAATGTGCACGTACATTTCAATTCATGATCACCCTGAGGGGTGGCACAGCTGAAACCAGTCCTCTGCAAGGAAGGGTCTGAGCCTCTAGGAAAAAGGGTTGAATGGAATGCTGAATGAAGTATGTCAGGAAGGCGATTGCTATTAAATAGTCTTAGTCATACATGACTCTTTAACAATGGAGACCAATTTCAAATATGAGAATTAGTTAAGTTCTTGCAGACTAGAGAAGTACAAAAGGAAATTTGGAATATCTAAATTTTATAATTCCTGCTAATCACTTAAAATCCCATTGGCTTCATAGAAAATAATAGAGTTAAGCAATTACACTAAATTGTAAGTAATATTCCTTATGATAATAATTAATGTGATTATTCAGGTAACTGCTGTCGAATTTTAGAAAAGGAACACTGGGTACAAAAATAACTATTATGAAAATGTGTCCAAAATGACTAGAGTTGACTTCAGTTTGCTTCACAAAGCTGCCTGACCATGAAATATACATTATAGTAGGTTGAAATTTGTTAGTAAGTTTCTCTTGTACAGGCCCATTGAAGTATATAGTTTTTTAAATGTCAAATAAAATCATACACATCCAGAAATAATAAGGACCTGAGTTATGATAAGCTGGTGTTTTTGTTTCTAAGACCTGGTTTTACTCCGCTCCTAAGAAAATTATCTTGAAATAGAGCCTTATTTCAAAAGAAAATTGAACCTATTATTGAATTATGCTTGTAAATATTTACCAATCATAATAAGGCTAATTTTCAGTTCATCTAAACTGGGGATGTCAATGGATTTTCATACAGAACATAATTCTTCTCTCCTGCCATTATTAGTTATCACAAAAGACAAACCAGCCTGTGTAAACAGAGATTTGCTTTGGCCTAGATTTGAAAAATGCAAAGCTTAGAATGAAGTACAGCATTTGGCAGCTAAAAATAACTTTGAGGTTATTTTGTCTGTCTTCCCTCAGATGAGACACTCTGCCATTTTGCCTCCATTTTGTAGTTAGGGATCACCATCAGTGTGGTAACAGAGAACACTGGGCAATCAGGAGTTCTGAGAGCTTGCCCTGGCCTCTCTACTTACTGGCTAACAACTGATATTAAGAAAGAATGAGCTCAGCTGTCAGGCAGGCATGAGTTCAAACCCAAGCTCTCCAGTTCATCGTTTTGGGAGCTTGAGAAAGTGGTCAAGTGAAGAATCTATTTCTTTGTGTATAGCTAACCTTAGGATAAGGAAAGATGCATAGGTCTCACCTAGATTTTACAGATTGTCCTCCATAAAATATTTTTTATGTCCACTTGCTCTGTAAAAACAAACAAAAATTTTAGGGTTCCTATAGTAACAATTTTAATTTTTAAAAATTTTACAATGGGTGAAGTAATTTTGCACAGGGGCCATAATAACCTAGCAGGAAAAGCCATTGCCAAATGGAACCTTCCAATGTCAGATAAAGTAGGTGAGTCAGATAAAGTAGTTGAGGCAATGATAGACCAGCCCTTGTGTGCTCAGTATTTTCCCAGTCAATTTGACTAGGCTGTAGGACCTATTCAATCAAACACCAATCTCGTTGTTACTGTGAAGGCATTGTAGATATGTAATCCATGTCTACAGCCGGTTGGCTTTCAGGAGAGGACATTCTATTTGATTATCTGGGTGGGCCTTATCCAATCAGTTGAAGGCCTTAAGAGCAAAGCTGAGGTTTCCCTGAGGAAGAAATCCTGCCTGTGACTGCAATGCCCACGCCTGCCTGAGAGTTCCCAGGCTGCTGGCCTCCTCTACACATCTTAGGCTTTCCAGCCCCCATAATCATTTAAGCCAATTCCTTGGAATAAATATTTTTATATCCTACTTTACCAGCCTACTGGTTCTGTTTCTTTGGCAGAACCCTAACTGATACCTGTCTATGAATTGAGTCTTAGGAGTGCATGAATTAATGAGAAATAAATCCCAAATTCTGATTATCAGTATTGGAGGAGAGGGTCTCCTGGGAAACTGACCATGCTCTCAAAAGGAACAAGTGATATTACTAAAAAAGAGTCAAGTGCCAGTAAGAGGAGCTTCTGTGGGAATAGCTTATTTGTTCATGTAGTGGATTAAATAGTATCCCCCAAAACTAGTGTCCACCCATATCCTCAAACTGTGACTGTATTTGGAATTAAATATGACTAGAAACTCAAGATATAATCACCCTGGATATAGAGTGGGCCCTAAATCCAGTGGCTGGTGTTGTTAGAGAAAGGACTCAGAGATACAGCCACTCAGGAAAGAAGGACGTGCGAAGACAGAGCGGAGATGGGAGTGATGCTGCCACAAGCCAAGGAGCACCTGGAGCAGCCAGAAGGTGGAAGAGACAGGAAGGACTCTTCCCTAGAGCTTTGAGCAGGAGGGTGTCCTGCTGACACTTTGATTTCAGACTTGAAGCCTCCAGAACTGTGAGAGAAGACATTTCTGTTGTTATAAGGCACCATGTGATACATCGTTAGAGCAGCCCAACGAAACAAATGCAGTTAACATGACGTTTTCAGACTGGAACTGGTCCCTCCCAATTTCCAATCTAGGACAGCTGAAGTAAGGAAACATGGAGGCTCAGCTACGTCAAGTTCTGGTCTAATAGCAATGAATGTGAAACACCATTGCCAAGCACATCCATTCCAAGGAGCCACGCTCTGATCATGAGCATCTGCTACCTTGGAATAAAGATTGGATGACTGAGACAGAGAGATGATTGATGTTCTCGTTCTCTCTCTATTTATAGTTGAGACAAAATTTAAATGAAATATAAATATATATTACACATACTTATAGAAATGTATGCTCTTGTTCATTGCACCTGCAAACCTGTCTTGTGTCTTGGTAAGGATTGCTTAATTCCAATGAAACACATAGTTAAATGTCACCTGTTTGGTGTGGATGTTCCCACGTTCCCGCATGGTTCAGGATTCAGGATCTGGAAGAGGGGCCGCACGCAAATGAAAGAGATGAGACAAAAAATAATAATTTGGAGAGATTGGGGGCCAGGCGGGCAAGCCCAATGCAAGAGAAAGGACTTCCACTGGTGCCCAGGCCTCGCCAACCTTTTATTGGATTTTGGATACACATCTAGCTCTTAGACAGGCAATTGCGGTAACAGACAGACTATCTTAAAAGTCAGTAAATTTTAGAAGGATTTACTCTGAGACTATTTGATCAAGAAATAACTTGAGCCCCCATTGTCTGGACTAGACAATCAGTGCCATGGGTTCAAGGTTCACCAGTGTTCCGGGATCCTTGTTTACACGTCTCTGATAGTGAAGACAATGGGTGGCTTCCTGCAGTCTGGAGTCCCTAAAAACAGACTCTGAGATGGAGCTTAGCCTACAGGAAGTTTGCAGGGGATGGCTGTTGGGATTTACCGCCCGTGAGGGAAAGAAAGGAAAGGAAGCAGGGTTGGCAGACAAGAGAAGCTGGACTGTCATGACCCAGCCAGCCCCACCATTCCCACAGGTAGCTCAGAGGCTGAGGTGGGCCTTGGTATATAGTAGCTAACATTTAACTGAAATTATTTATCTCAGTATAAATAAGTTTCCCAGCATATAATAAGGGAACTCATTCTCCCAGCACTTTGAGATTCAATGCAGGAACAAAGGAAAAAGGTTAAAGATGTTTTGAAGACCTGGGTACAGCTTCTAGTTCTGTGTATTATTTTTATTTCTCTCGTGTGCTAGCTGCCTTAATGCTCTCAGTGTCTTCAGTTGTAAAATGGGGCCTTGAATACAAGATTCCTAGAGTACATTTAAACTCTAATATTCTGGGATTTGAGAATTCACAAATCTCACTGAGCTGCTAAATTCTTGGGTGATCTCTATCTGGTAGTTACCTGGGGGTAAATGTTGAGCAGGATATGGAACCTACATTTTGTTGAGTAGAAGAAACTCTTATAAATGAACAACAATCCAATAGCCTCACTTTAATCCTCGTTCTCACACTTATTAGTCATATGATCTTGGACAAATTACTTAATCATTCCCTGCCTCAGTTTCCTCATACATAACATGGGCATAATGTTGGCACCGACCTAATAGGATTGTTATAAAGTATAACTGAGTTAATACATGAACAACGTTTGGAACAGTACCTGCACATTGTAAGAACTCCACAAATGTTAAACATTATTATTATTGTTATCCAATTTTTGTTCAGACAAGGTAATTCCCAAAACTCAATAGAAAGCCCATTCAGAACAGCCTGGAGAGTGAGAGGGAACAGTTTAATTGTTTCTTTCTGAATGTTAGTTTGACAATGAGCACAATCATAAAATTGGTATTTTTTCATAACCATTTTCTCAGACCAACCTCCCCTGGGATTATTAATTAGGAAGGAAACGAACAAGGTCATCTTAAAGCAGGAAAAAATTGTATAAGAAATCACTTGCAGTTGCTAAGGAGCCGGAGACCAATACCCTTCTAGCTATTAATGCAAATTCCCCACACAATGGAAGTTCACTATAATGGCCTCCTTCCATCACAAAATGATATTCATTAAAATGTTTTAATAGGTTATGGAAAACTTTGAGGCAGGCTTTATATAGAAAGTTAAATTTAGAGTGATTTTTTTGGAGAATTCTATTTAAGCCATTGTTGGCATTCCAGTGTCATTCTCTTCATTAGCAAGGTCATTTACTGAAAATGGGATCCTGCACACTGATGGCCTGTTTGTCCCAGTTGCTTGTCCCCTGCTCCAAATCTCCTTCCTGCCTGTGCGAATTCACAATGTGTCACAGAGAGGATGACGCTGTCTCAACGGAGCGTTCTTGTGCCAAAAGAAGGCACAAAAGAGCATGTGAGATGAGAAACTAATGAAGAGAGAGTGGACTTGGCCCTATTTTTGTTTCAAGAAAACTTTGAATATTGCACTATCTTTTTCTACACAGTTTAGAAGCCTAACATCAGCCAGGACTATACATCTCACAGAACTGAACACTGCTTTGATTACTCTGTTACTCTTAGAAATGAAATTCAGTTGAAATAGTAGTGTGCTTAAAATCAAAAGACGTGAAGCACTGAGAAAATTGAGTATTTGGATTTTTTTTTTTTAATTCAAAAGTTGTGTTCCATAGCTTATATCTCCTCCATTGCTCCAGTCCCTCCCTTACTTATTCTCCAGCCCTAAAATTCTAAAATACTGCCTCCCACACTCCTCTCTCTCTTTCTCTTTCTCTCTCTCTCTCTCTCTCTCTCTCTCTCTCTCTCTCTCTCCCCCCTTCTCTCTCTCCCTCTCCTCTCTCTCTCCCTCCTCTCTCTCTCTCTCTCTCTCTCTCTCTCTCTCTCTCTCTCTCTCCCTCTCCTCTCTCTCTCTCTCTCTCTCTCTCTCTCTCTCTCTCTCTCTTTCTCTCTCTCTCTCTCTCTCTCTCTCTCTCTCTCTCTCTCTCTCTCACACACACACACAAAGCATGCTAAGTTGGTTTTGCCATTAACTAAGTTGGTGACTTCAGCAAACCTCTTTGCCTTTCTTAATTTTCAGCTACAAAAATATATTGGCAGAGGTGGTGACATTATTACACAATCTCTCAAATCTTTTGTTTTAACATTCTAAGATTTTTAGTTGTTTTTCACTTAAGAATAAGACTCTACAGCTTCCTTGGCATTTCTCCTCCTTTTCATTTATCCTGCACATATTCCACATTTCCCAGGACCAGGTGCTCTATAGATAATTGAATCAATGAGGACAATTCCCTGCTTATCAACAAAAGGGGACAACGACAAGATACATTTTTAAAAATACGCACTTTGATACAGGAGCACACAAGATGGAATAGCAGTGGTGACTCAGCAAAGCTCAGAATTACAGGAGGTTTGATCAGATGAAAGAGCCAGAGCCCACAATATTTTTAAAATTGTAGAGCCCTATTACTCTCATGTGCCTTGTTAGTAAATGGGATTGGCTTTCTTGTGATGTCTGCTATCAGTCAGTAATGGCTGCTCTTTACTAATGAGAGTACTGCATGTCCCAAATGATTTTACCTTTTAATGAACATTTCTTGAAAATCTCCCCATTTCATCTGTGTTATATTTTTTACTGTTGGCCTTTCTACATATATGAAAAGAAAATGATTAAAATTATGTATTTTAATAGTGCTATTTTTTCATTATGTATCAAGTTAATTCATAAAAACTTGAATGCTTTAGTTGAAATAATCTTCTAAACTAATATATACGTGTATATATCTATTTATATTACATATATTATTTATATTATATATTATTAAATTCGATTTTTGTTTAAAAAAGGTGGCTTGGGGTTTTGGAGAAATCTAAGATTTGCATTGCCACTAATAGTTTAGGATTCAAATTTTAACATAACTTACAAAAAAGTAAGTTATGCTTTGTAAAAGGAGTACATACACCAATATAGTGCAGTAATCTTCACAGAAGAGCATTTTGGTAAATACTACTGTCAGAATATTATTCCCTTTTATAATTAGGATTTTGTTAATGTTTGCCTTTTAAAATGGTTAGTCATTGTCAAACTTTTCTATTTTATTTATTCAAAACAGGAGAACAAGTGAGATTTTTTTGTGAAAGAAAAGAATGGAAAGGGTTACCCAGTCAGTAGTTTTATATTAGAGGAACAGTTGCATTTTTAAAATAATTTATATCTGTTAGAAAAAACTAACAATGTTTATACTATTGTCACTGAATAGTCATATAACTCTATAATAAAAGGCTAATATGTAAATTGTCCCCTCGAGTTTGACCAGGGGATGGGGCCAGCCAGCCAACCGCCCGCAGCCCCTTCCCCCATCCAGCCCCGCCCCCGATCGGCACCCCCACCCAGATTGGGGGCAGGGCCAACCCACCAACTACCTGTGGCCCCTCCACCTGGCTGGCCCAGCCCGATTGGCCCCAATTGGGGCAGGCCGGCCAGACCCCACCCATGCACGAATTCATGCATCAAGCCTCTAGTAGTCCATTATAAATGTTGTTCTTCAAGCTCTGCCCTTTTCATCTCTTCTGTTCCCTCTCTTCCTTTCATTCTTCTCTTGTCTCTACACTCTTTTTCAGATTGAATCTCAGGATTGGGCCACTATGGTACTAGTTTTAACTATATACATCCTTCAAGCATCACATCTCTTCAGTCTGTTCTTTCTGTACTATGGTCCTAGGTATAGCAAAACAAAAACAAAAATCTGCAATGCATGTGTCCATAAAACAGATAGTGTATTTGACCCTTTTTTCCCCATTGATCCATAATGATGGTTTCCTCAACCTGAAGAGTCTTTTCACTTTGAGGGCTTCCATATCTTACCTACCCTGTACCCTGCCTTTTTTCCTTTGATCTGGAACACCTACTATGGTGACTGCATTAGTAAATACTCAATGACTATTTCACAAAAACTAAACTTGTACCTTCACTTTTCATCTATTTAAATTGACGATGCATAAAAACAGGTAAATTATAACACTTAAAACTATGACCAAATATAAACTAACCCAAGACATACCCTCACATTCCCTGAAAGTCTGGTGACATTATACAAAATATTACTTCTCTGCGGACACCCTGCTGCACAGAGCTAGAAATGACTTCTTGTTGTTCAGCAGGTTTCCTGTCCTTCCTCTGGTTTTATAGCTGGAGGCAGGTGGCTCATTACAGCTTGAAAGAGCTTCTTCATATTCAATTTCTGGGTTCTCTGCAGGAATAGGCTTTGTGGAGTCTCATTGAGCATAGATGTGTTTATTTGTTTGTTTGTTTGTTTGTTTGTTTGTTTTTCTCCACCGTCAATATGGAGCTAATTTAAATTGATTAGCAGTTAGAGTTAGGTCATTGTAAATTATTCTCTAAGGGACACATTTATATCCAGAACCAATAGGTGGCTGTTTAATTCCTGCTAGTGGTCCATGGGTTTTTACTTTCTATTCACAACTCAGATGACAGAAACTTTGCTGTGTAGAGTCAGAAGCAGGGTGAGTTTTGCTGATCTTTAGTAGTCCTTTGAAAGAGCACTTATTACAGTATGGCAATAAAATTTTACTATACCTGACAACAAAATAAGTATATCTATAATATCTATATACATAAAAGGCTAATATGCAAAGTGTCCACTCAGGAGTTTGACCTTGAGACCGGGAGTTCGATTGCTCACTATAACGTGTGCTGAACACCAGGGGCAGCATGGAACATGGCGGGCGACCAGCGGCAGTGGCAGGGCCCTGAGGGAATGAGGGAAGGAGGAGACAGGGAGGCAGGGAGGCAGGGAACCTGATCAGCCCTGGTCACTGGCCAGGTCTAGAGACCGTACCCATGCATGAATTTCATGCACTGGGCCTCTAGTATACATATAACTGTATGTGTAATATAGTTATATGTATATATAGTACAAATAAAGAGAAAAATACTTTAAAAATAAAATGATTGAAAAAAATTATAAATCAAAAAAAGTAAGATTATTTTTTTTTAAATATATTTTTTTGATTTTTTCAGAGAGGAAGGGAGAGAGATAGAGAGTTAGAAACATCGATGAGAGAGAAACATCGATCAGCTGCCTCCTGCACATCTCCCACTGGGGATGTGCCCGCAACCCAGGCACATGCCCTTGACTGGAATCGAACCCAGGACCCTTCAGTCCACAGGCCAATGCTCTATCCACTGAGCCAAACCGGTTCCGGCAAAAGTAAGATTATTTGTTCCATTTTACAGACAGTCTATATATATAAAAGCCTAATATGCAAATTGTCCCCTCTGGAGTTTAATCAGGAGACCAATTGCTTACTATGATGTGTGCTGACCACCAGGGGGCAGCGCAGAACAAAGGAAGGCCCCGGCCGGCAGCCGGAAGGCCCTGATCGGCCCTGATCACTGGTCAGGCCTAGGGACCCTACCCATGCATACATTTTGTGCACCGGGCCTCTAGTAAAATATATTTGCAGTGAGATAGAAAGGTTAAGTGCCATACGAAAAATCATAAAAGCACCCAACCAGTGTTGCTCAGTGGTTGAGCATCAATTTGTGAATCAGGAGGTCATGGTTTGATTCCTAGTCAGGGCACATGCTGGGGTTGCAAGCTCGATCCCCAGTGAGGGCATGCAGAAAGCAACTGATCAGTGATTCTCTCTCATCATTGATGTTTCTATCTCTCTGTCTCTCTGAAATCAATAAAAATAAATAAAATGAAATAAAATATAAAAACCATAAATCCAGTGAGTGATGTGTATGAGAAAAAAATAATCAAGGATACTCTCAGCCTTATTCTTTATACTCTAATCTTAAAACTATATTTTCAATTTTATATTGTTTCACAGTGCTTTCCTATTAGATACGACCTTTGTCAGTTAAAAAAGGCAGCTCTATTCTTTAGTCCTATGATGTCGCATCTTTCACTATCAACTGCCAGCTTGTAGGAACATCATACTTGTTCTTATCAGGTGAAATCACCTTTCTTGGTCTTCCAAGACTATTTTTACTTTTTTTATAACTGCCAATTAATATCATAGTTATCAGGAACTTAAACCTTTAGTTTAACTTTTGTATTAATATATATACTTAATTTTAAAAAGTGAAATAATTTAATAGACTCTATAATAAAAATAAGTAATTGATTCCTGCCCCTGCTTCAAAACCTCAGAGGAAACCATTTTTAATGTTTTTTCAGGCTTAGTTCTTCTTTTGGCTACCCTTGCAATTCTAAAGAAGGTGCTTATGTTTTCATTTCTTGGTTTATCTTCTTTTACAATAGATTATTAGATACAAATTTCTCATCATTTTATACACACACACAATGTCAATTATTTTTTTCTCTCTCAAGCTACTTTATAACTTTAAATAATAGACTTAAGCCCTTCTTTCTGGTATTATCAAGTTGTTATGGATTGAATTGTGTCCCCAACCCTCCATATTTATATGATTAAGTCCTAATCTTAGAATGTGATTTTATTTGGAGACTAGAGGCCTGGTGCGTGAAATTCGTGCACTGGAAAGGGGGGGGGGCGTCCCTCAGCCCACCTGCGCCCTCTTGCAGTCTGGGAGCCATCACAGGGAGCAGGACTAAGCCATCAGTCAGACATCCTTAGCGCTGCCATGGAGACAGGAGATGTGTGCCACCACCGCCACTATGCTCACCAGCCATGAGTCTGGCTTCTGGCTGAGCGGCGCTCCCCCTGTGGGAGTGCACTGACCACCAGGGGCAGCCTCTGTGTTGGGCGTCTGCCCCCGGTGGTCAGTTCACATCATAGTGACTGGTCATTCTGCTGTTTGGTCTATTTGCATATTAGCCTTTTATTATATAGGATAAGGTCTTTACAGAGGTTACCAAGTTAAAGTGAGGTCATTAGGGTGGGCTTTAATCCAGCAGGGCTGCTGTTCCTTTAAAGGGGGGAAATTTGGACACAAAGTTACTGATAGAGAAAAGACAATGTGAAGAGACAGAAAAAAAGACGGCCACCTTAGAAGATGTGAGAGACAAAAACAGACCCTTCCCTCACAGCCTTCAGAAGGAACCAACCCTGCCAGCACTGGGTCTCAGACCTCTAGCGTTCAGGCTTGTGAGTTTCTTTTGCTGAAAGGCACTTGGTTTGTGGTACTATGTTATAGCAGCCTGAGGAAACTAACACCTAAGTGTGTAGTCCATTGTCTTGACCACACATTACCACCCTTGGCCAACTGCTGGTATTCCCAAGCACCTGGGCTTAGGCTGGTTAGAGCTCTGAAAGGAACTGACACTACTTCTTTGAGGTGAAGTGTTAAGTCTATAAAACTCTTCTTACAGCGGAACAGTCCATTTACAAATCTTTTAAAAGTTCAGCACAAATCTGAGACCAAAAAAATAGATGCTCATTAATTTGGAGAACATATGCCGTCATGATTTTACAACTTCCTTTCTATCCCCACGTGGCAACGTAAACTTCCTAACAAGCAAGTTTCCATGAGGAGAATGCTTCCATTTGCCTTTTGGGTCAATTGAACAATATGCTATATATTAAAATATTGTTTTACTTATTGATTGATTGATTGATTGATTGATTGATTTTTGTTAATCCTAACCTGAGGATATTTTTCCATTGATTTTTAGAGAGAGTGGAAAGGAGGGGAGAGACAGAAATATCAATGTGAGAGAGAGACATTGATTGGTTGCCTCCTGCTTGCCAAGGATCGACCTGCAACCTAGGTATGTGCCCTTAATGGGAATCAAACCTGGGACCCTTCAGTCCATAGGCCAACATTCTATCCACTGAGCCAAACTGGCTAGGGCTAAATTATTGCACTTTAAAAAAACAAGTGTTCGCTAACAATAGGCTAATGTGTTTCTCATTGTATTTTATCATTTTTATTTAGTTCATCTTTCCTACTGAAATTAAGCAATAAATGTTAGCTTCTTCCCTTTTCTCCAACACTTTGACCATTCATTTTCTTGAAAAATTAACTCAAATATGCTTTTCCACTTAAAGTACTGACCCACTCTCTGAAATAATAATAGAAACATAAAATATATAATAAGGTTAATGTGGGGAGCCAGCACGGCCATGGCATACTCAGCCCCAGGGCGCCTTATGTGCCATGACAGCTCAGCCTGGTTCAGTGACACTGAGTGGGGTGGTGAAAGGCTTAGAAATGACAGGCAAGAGAATGAAAGCTGGGTCTCGGTGGGACGCTGCCCCTCTGATGGACAGCGCCAATGCCCACAAGCGGTGTCTTTATTTTATAGTTGATGCCACAAGGCAATGTAAGGGTGTGATCAAGATGTGTACAGCATTCTCATAGGTTTCAGTCCCACTCAATTACATGCACCTGAACTCTGTCACTCAGGCACGTGGGGCCATGTGTTCGGACCACAGGTTCAAGCTTACAGCTATGGCTGTTGGCTAATTGTGCTGGGAAGGCTCTGCCCTCCAACCTGGGACTTGCATGTGGCAATGAGAGGACTGTGCCTTTTCATCAGTCCAAGGCTTGAACCTGTCCAAAACACTGTAGTAGCGCCCCATAGGTTGAGGGAGACTTTAAGACCTTATGTAGTTTATGAAATGTACCAAAGAAGAAAGTAGTGTTATAAATAACTAGAGGTCCAGTGCATGGTATTTATGCACTGGTTGGGGGCATGGCCTGCGGGGATCAGCCTGCTGCAGGAGCAGCAGCTCATCCCAGTCAGCCCAGTGGCACTCCCACTGTGGGAGCACACTGACCACCAGGGGGCAGCTCCTGCATTAAGCGTCTGCCCCTTGGTGGTCAGTGTGCATCATAGCAACAGGTCGACCAGTAGTTCTGGTCATTCTGCCATTCGGTCGCTGGGCTTTTATTATATAGGATAATTAAAACAAATTTAGCGTTAATCTAACTAGTTTCTTTTTCTGAAGTCTCCCAGAGTGCTGATGGATTAGTTAGATCAAATGAATTCTTTATTTTGGTCCAAAGTTAGTTTTAACATCCTTACCTCCTACTTAATAGAGTGCAGATCATCACATAGGAACCTCATCAACTCACTCCTCTCTAGTCCAGATTTTCCCTTATATTCACCATTGCTATTTTCTTTCTGACTCCTCTCCATTCTATACATTCCCCAACTTGCTCACCACCCCTTTCTAGTAGGGGAGGAAGAATTACTCCCCTAGTCTGAAGAAGGGTCACCCTCTTCCTAGAGACTGCCAAAGGATATTTCACCTCCAAGACAACCTGGAGGGGCTAACCCTGTTTTTGATACCATTCTATCTTTGACCCTCCAGGATCTTATGACTTTAATGATTTGCATTTTTATTTTCATTTTTAGTATCTCCTCCTCTGTGGGCTCCATCCTTTCTACACTCAAATTTCAACTGTAAATGTAAAGAAACAATAAGAAGAGCATCAATACACACTGAGAGAGAGAGAGAGAGTGAGAGAGAGAGAGAGCGCACTATTCAAGCTTCTTTCCTCTTCAGATTTTTCCATCTCTCACCACCTTGTGCCCTGAAAGAGTTGCTGTTGCTTCAGCCTTTCTGCAGACTGTTTTCTTTAAGATTCCTACATTTGGTTGCCAACTTTGCAACTCTGCCTCCTCATTTCGTAGACAAACTTTACAACATTTTTCCAATTCCCCTGCCCCTTAAAGGTAGGAGGATTTTATAGTGTTTACCATGTCTTATGTTTTAAAACTTTACCTTCTTGGTGTATGTCGATTCACTAAAAATGTGTTAAGAAAATGAACTCTTCCACTTGCTGCTACAGTCCTTTGAGTACAACTCTTCTACTCACATCTCTCACCATGCCCTTGCTCTCAAAGAGATTTTAATTTTTTAAGACCAAAAAATACTAAACAACTTTTAAAAGTATTTTAAAATGCTCTCTGTCATCCCTGGTATCGATTATGGTGCTTAGTAAATATTTATTGAATTGAGTTGAATCTAGTGAGCATAATATATAAAATTTAATCTTATTCTAAGATCTGAAAATCTTGACTATTATTAGATTCAGTATTAGTCTGTCAATGTCAATTATTTTTAATTAGTCAAAGTTCATACTCTAAAAATTTCTTTCTTTGGAGGCAATTTTTTGTAAATACTCCCAATTAGATGTGAACTTGGCTACCTTTACATCTCATTATTTTCCTATTTCCTTTACATTTATGCTGTGCCAATGTTCATAAGTTACAGACCCCCACACACACA
Organism: Myotis myotis; assembly: GCF_014108235.1. Lineage (NCBI taxonomy): Eukaryota > Metazoa > Chordata > Mammalia > Chiroptera > Vespertilionidae > Myotis > Myotis myotis. Next base: position 51,362,289 of record NW_023416401.1, read on the forward strand.
CACACACACACACACACACACACACTACCTCAAAGAAAACTAATGAAAACAAAACATAGTATACAGAAGAAACAAATGTAAGGTCTAGATACGTCTTACCAAATTATTTTAATCACTTCTCCTAGTCAAAGGTCATTTTATAATTCTGTTGAAATCAGTTTCACTGCCTCTTTTCATGTACAGGGTGATTCAGATGAAGAAGACTCTAAGAAAGTAGACATTTCTTGAACTCATAACTTTATTCTAAATATAACCATTTAAACCTTAACATCATATCATCCATGAAAAGAATTCTTGAGACCTGGCGTTTTTCTTTGCTATGTTGGACATCTACTAGTCTGCTTACCCATTTTTAATGGTATTATAACTACTAAATGTGTCCTGCCTTTCCCTTCCCATCATTTTACCAGGGGTACCAATTTCTTGTCCATATTTTCTCACTTTTGACTCCTCCCAGAGTTGTTATTCATAAAATTAGGAAATGGAGGTTAATTGCAGTATCCTAACCTGACTTGTTGATATCTTAAGAGATAGGATAAAACTGACCTCTCCCCGGTTCTTCCTTGAATGCATTCTACCAGGTTCTACCTTTCTTGCCACCCTCCACTGAATTGCTTGCTGCAGATATGGAGCTTCATACTAAGTTTGGAAAGTGAATATAGGTCACTAACACAGCAGGGTCATGTAGTGCAATTTGTCCACTAGCCTGACTCATTTTATGGTCTAATTTCGGTAAGAGGGGGCTGATTCTTTGCTAAGTGGTAATTGCTCCTGCAGTACTAAAACCCTTCTACATGCCTGGGAAAGTGCACTCAGCATCAACTCACAATCATTTCCTACTGTGCGCTGCAATAGCTTCTATGAGATAGCCAGCCCTGACCCTCAGAATGAATTCCTCGTTTTTCTATCAGAGGTAGTTCATGCCTCTCAGAAGGCCTGCTGTTACTGTCAGCAGGAGACCAGATGTACCAAAGCTTTAGATCAGTGTCCTATGTTACACTTCAGGTTTCTAAGGAGAAGTTTCATGTGCTGCCTGAGACACTGGGAACTCTTTTTCACCCAAGGTTCAATCTGAGTCATAGAAAGATCAATGGTAGATACTTCTGTTTGGAGTCCTAAAGTTAAATTCACCAATCTACCTGCAAATTTTATTTTACTGCAAGATACAGGATCTCTTCTTCATGAGACAGAAAACTCATTTTGTTGCTTTTCTTTCTGTTCTGTGTATCTTACAGAGGGGAAAAAAAAACCACCCCCTTCCCTCCCTCCCAAAAAATTCACTCTCCCTTATAATGCAAGCAGGATTGGGCAGTATAGTTCTCTAATATGACTCAACTTGACATTGCAAATGCTCAAACATCTATAATGCCTCTTTTAGGTTTAACATATTCTGATCTTGTGCTTGGATTTAAGCACATCACAGTGATTGTTTTCTCTTTTTTACTATTATTAGTATATACTTTATGTTTCTCTTCACTCACAAGAATGGGGACAAGGATTCTAGCATCCCCAGGAACCAACTCTAGTTTTTGGCACACTGATGCCTAATAAATGTTTAATTAGTGGGTGGATGGATGGATGGATGGGTGAATAAATGTTTTTTCAGTATCTTCATAAAATTCAGATCAGGGCATCTTATTTGGGATAAGCAACTGGATAAGAATAGATTGTTTAATAATAAGGAATTGTAACCCACCCCACCAGTCTTTTGACATTGTTTCTGTAAATGCTGACTGACTAATATGTAGCTTGTTGATAAGCAGAATTTTTGTATAAAAATTCTGGGAACTAACTTCATAAGATACAGACTTTGATCTTCAGTCATACCAGTTCTGGGAGATGTGCTAGGATGCCATAAAACCAGGTGACAAAGACCAGGATGATACACACCAGACCATCACTTGATGAGTTTTGAGATCTTTATCAAAATGCACTGTGCTGCCCTGCATGTAGAGAATTTTTCAACTCTCTTCCCTTGATTTCTTTGCTTGGCTTTCCATCCCCCTCCTTATAAAAACCTCTGCCTCTGCACTGAGGTAGAGAGATTGGCTTTACAGCAAGAGTTCCCCATCTTCTCAGGTAACTGGCACTTGAACAAACCTTTTTCCTTTTTTCACCAGCACTGTCTCACAAATTTGGCTTTTGTGGAGCCAGGAAGTCAAATCTTGGTTTCTGTTACAATTGTATGGGGTTAATTAAAAGGTAAATGGAAATGAGGAGAGAGAGAAGCAATGAGTACATTGAAATAAGAAAAGAATTTTGAGATTCCAAAGCATTTAATAGCCCTAGCTGGTTTGAATCAGCCTGCATACTGAAGGGTTCTGGGATTGATCCCAGTCAAGGGCACATGCCCAGGTTGTGGGCTTAATCCCCAGTAGGGAATGTGCAGGAGGCAGCCAATCAATGATTCTCTCTCATCATTGATGTCTCTGTCTCTCTCTCTCCCTCTCCTGTCCTCTCTGAAATCAATAAAAACACATTTAAGAAAACATTTAAAAGAAAATTACAGTTTTTAATCTATTTTAGAAAACAAAGTTTACATTGCTATTGTGAAGCACATGACACTACAGCTAAAGCTGTTAGTATTCATAGAAAATAAGAAGTTAAGGGATAAGTGAGCAAAAGAAAGATTTGACATTAAGAACCTTTGTTTTTCTCCCTCCTACGTTAGGATTGGGGCTCATAATAGAACTGGTTGACTGATTTTTCACATGTTGTTACTAAACAGTATGGAGAATTCTAAGATAAAAGGTGGTTGATAAAATGGAAAGGATATGTTTTAAGGGTCTGCAAGGCATAATGTTCAGGCCTAGGACAGACTGGACAGGGCCTTGGGAACCTGGTGAGTGAGGACATAGGTTTCAAAAGGAGACCTGGAGGAGACACATAAAAAGACAATTTTAGTTATTCTCACCATGCCCTGCTTGGGGTACTAAACATGCATGTTCCTAGGGGAACCAAACCTCTTGGTATTTTAGGTAGTTGAAATGTAATCCCTCACTTCAAGGAACTTGACCTGTAAAGGTGAGTTTTCATCCTACAATACCTGTTCTACTCTTTGGGAGAGGATTTCCTTACACCACTTTAATCAATAATGGTTGCAGCCCTACTACATATTTTTTCATGTTGTATGCCAGAAACATTCTGGACTTCTCTCTCTCTCTCAGTACTATATGTTGAAAAGTTCACTCAAAAGAAAGTCGAGAGGCATCTGACAGGGTTCTTAATGCACATTTCTCATTCCTCTCCAGGATCCCACTAAAGTCACCTCTGAAGATAATGTCTGGTATATAATATGCTCTCAGTAAAAATTGTTTGAAATGAAAGTAGGAGATGGCATGTAATTTGTGCTTGGAAATCTTTGCCATACCCTTGTAATGAAAAAATTTTGTTCAGGACATTGACAGCAACACTGCACATGTATTAAGGCTGATGCTTTTAACCTCTGTGATCCATGGTTGAATAGTAAATCACTAAAGGTGAAAAGAGAACTGGAAATATTTTGGGGAAAAGCCAAAAATATTAAAGTATGCTTAGGTGGGCCAGAGACTACAGACAATTTCTCTTGGCAGGATCACTTCCTTCAAAATGTATAATTAGAAGCAAGTCACTTAGAATCAAATAGGCAATTATAGCTACCCAACCACTTCAAGGGAACTAATAACTAATTTAGTAATTAATCATTATTTATCAAGAATTTACTTTATTCAATGCTTTGTCCTAGGCACCATTTAAGATTTGCCTTTAATGAGTTTATATCATTTAAAACATAAACCATTTCTAGACCTCACAAAGATTCTGTGAAGACTTTTCAGATGAATTTCATTTTATCTATACATACTTTATACTACATAAAAATGCCATTAATATTATCTGAACACTAGAGGCCCAGTGCATGAAATTTGTGCATGGGGGGTCCCTTAGCCCGGCCTGCACCCTCTCCAATCCAGGACCCCTCGGGAGATGTCTGACTGCTTCTCGCAATACGGGACTGCTGGCTCCTAACCTCTCACCTACCTGATCGCTCCTAACCCCTCTGCCTGCCTGCCTGATCGCCCCTAACTACCTCTGCTTGCCTGGTTGCAAATAACCACCTCTGCCTGCCTACCTGATCACCCCTAACTGTTCCCCTGCTGGCCTGATTGCCCCTAACCACCTCTGCCCCGGCCTACACCCGGGACCCAGGATTCCTTCCTCCAGCCAGTTGCAGGCACCCAGGACCCAGGCCAGCTTCCCCCGGGCCGGCCGCAGCCACAGAGGACCATGGGCAGGTGGTTTTGCCTGGGCCACAGGCGCCCAGGATTGTGGGGCAGGCGGCTTGTTCCTCTCCCAGGCCACAGCCTGGCTGGTCCCCATTCCTCTCTCATGAGCTCATTTGTGCCTGGCTGGTTCCCATTCCTCTCTCCCCAATTTTGAGTGTCTGAGCCATTATGGCATGATGGTGTGAGGGTGTGACAACTATTTGCATATTAGCTCTTTATTATATCGGATTGTTAGCTCTTGATTGCTACAAAAATAATCATATAGAAAGATGTCATATTTCAGATTATATAAGCACTGCCTCATCTCTGTCCTCTACCTACATCACTTTCTTTTTTTTAATATATATATTTATTTTTTAATATGTTTTTATTGATTTCAGAGAGGAAGGGAGTGGGAGAGAGAGATTGAAACATCAATGATGAGTGCAAATCATTAATCAGCTGCTTACTGCATGCTCCCTAGTGGGGATTGAGCCCACAACCTGGGCATGCACCCTTGACTGGAATCAAACCCAGGACCCTTCAGTCCATGGGCCAATGCTCTATCCGCTGAGCCAAACCTGCTAGGGCTACCTACAGCACTTTCTAACTGTTGTGCTCATCTTCCCTTAGGAAGGCCTGCTCCCCCACTGGGAAAGTTGGAACCCAGAACAAGAAGCATTAAGTTAATTAATTTATTCATTCACTCAGTACATATTTATTGACAACCCAATATGTGCCAGGCACTGTGTTATGTTAGCAGTGGACAAAACGTGCAAGGTAACTAACATCATGAAGCCTATAGTTCAGTTAAACAGAAAAGTACTAAATATATGGATATGTGTTTTCCACAACCGTTACAGACCGTTGTATATGCCATGAAGAAAAGTAATGGGGCATAATTTAAAAACAAAAAGAGAAGCAATTTTAGATAAGCTAGTACGAAAGCCTCTGCAACAGGAAGGATGAAAAGAAACCAGCCAGGGAGATTGGGGGAATAAGCATTGCATGGGAGAAAGCATATGGAAGGTGTCAAGGTGGGAACAGCGGAAATAATAAAACTTAGCTCAAGGTACAGAGAGAAAGGCAGTGTAGTGGAAAGACATTTAACAAGTGTGAAGCATGAAAATATAGTAATAAGAACAGAGCTTTTAATATGTGCCAGGCTTGGTTCTAATCACTTCTTACACTTTTGTATCTTATTTAATCCTTACAACAAATGCATAAAGTAGGCACAATGATGCTCCCCATTTCAAAAGTAAAGGAAACTGAGGCAGAGAGAAAGTAAGTAACTTGCAGAGGTCAAAATTGAAATTGAGACTTCAACAGGGCTTAAATAGAAGAGTCCCTGTACTTTAAGCCATTACATTAGATTGCCTAGGTATCACATCCAGCAGGCAATGGTCAGCTCATGTGAAAATGCCTAAGTAATGCTAAAAATTCTTAAATTTTAAACTGAGGTCAATGACAAGCAAGGAATAGTTTTAAGTAGAAAACAATACATAATTCCTACTGAAAGCTGATGAACATTTTAGTTTGATGAGCACTAAAAAATGTCTGTTAGATTTGCCCTTGTGAAAGTCATTGGTTGCCTTGGCAGGAGCTTTGGAATGGTGGAAGCAGATACCGCATTGGAATATGATGGTGATGACTGCTTGAGAAATGATGGGAGATGGCATATGTAGGCCATTTCCTATTTCCTGAGGTTTGGTTGGCAAGAAGAGCAGAGAAATTGAGTGACAGCTAAAGGGAAGGTATAGAATCAAGGGAAATTTTTATACTTTGCTTGTTTTCCAAAGGATGAGGTATGGGACAAATCTGTATGCTAAAGGTAATAAGATGTGACATAACACCGCCTTTGATTTCCAGGTAGACATGATTCTTGCTGCTGATAGTGTATAATATTAAAATCAATGCATGGCATTTAAAATTAACAAACCTTTGTTCCATGCCTCCTGTGCACTAAGACCTCACTTAAAGCCTGCTGCCTGAATCTAAATCTGAAGGCCCTTGTGAGGGCTCTCATTATTTTTAACTCCATCCTCCTACTGTCAAGTTTGGGGAACTCAATTTTTATATCTTCAACTTGCGATTTCCTAGTATGAGGAAGCAAGATAATACTAACCACTATAACACAGAAATTAAAAATTTTAATGGGCAAATACATGTAATGTTTATTTGTTGTTCATGAAAAACCCAAAGTGAATAATCAGGAGAAATTTGTAGAAATTCCTTGCAGTGCAATGAGCAGAGCCCAGGCTCATTACCATGGATATCCATAACTAGCCAGTGAAAAGAAGAAGAAAGAGAGTGAGGGTTATTCATGGGTGGCTTTCATAAGTCAAACACATCACTCTGAAGTGCACATCATTTTGGCTTGTATGCCACAACCTAGATAGAGCTCAGTCCAAGGGCAAATATACCACAAGGAAGCCTGGGAAATGTAGTCCAGCTGTGTACTACAGAAGAAAAGGAATGGGCCAGGTGACTGTGACTTGTTGCCTCTGGATCTGTGCCAGGCTTGGTTCTATAGATGCTACCCAACCACTTCAAGGGAACTAATAACTAATTTAGTAATTAATCAGTATTTATCGAGCATCTACTTTATTCAATGCCTTGTCCAAGACACCATTTAAGATTTGCATTTAAAGCCCAGCAGGCGTGGCTCAGTGGTTAAGCATGGACCTATGAACCAGGAGGTCATGGTTTGATTCCAGATCAGGGATTATGCCTGGTTGCGGGCTCAATCACTAGTGTGGGGCAATTGGATGAATTAGAACACCTTTTATATCCTTTATAGATTTTTAAGGATCTCTCTTTATAGATTCTTTTGTACTTAACCCTGTACAGCCTTACTGAATAAATCAGGGCTTCCTGTCTATAGCAAAATGTCTGCTTCTGCCTCTATTGCTCTCTTCAATGTTGCTAAAGTCACAAAGTGACATTGGCATTGTCTCTTCCAATAGAAATGGACAGCACTCCATAGTAAGGAGAGTGTCACTGAGCAGTTTGACTCCAATTATCACTACATGAATAATTGCTGTGCATGTGAGCCAAAAACCAAACCAATCTAATCCCATTCAAAGTCAGCTCCTTCTTTAAATATAGTCATTCAAAAAATGTTCTTTTATGGACATGTATTGATACAGAGCATTTTATTACATAATTCTCATAATAATTGTGGAAAGCAGAAATGTTAACCTTTTTATTTTATGAACGAGGAAACTGATAGTCAGGGAGGTTACGTTACATTTAATAATTAGGGTATATTAGAATTTTTGAAAAACCTTTATTTCTGAAGTCTGGTAGATGGTTTTCATTCATTTGGGAAAGTGTTTTTTCTTTTATTTTCTGTGGGAAATATGGAAAACTACTGGAAATTTTAAAATAGTGTGTGTGTGGTGGGGGGGGGGGTGAGAAGCATTTAATCAGTACCAAAAGTGATAGGTTTGGTAAATTTTTATTATAACATATTTTCTATGATATTTTCTTTTTAAAAACTTAATTTTGAAAAATTATATGTAGTGAAGTATAAAAAAAGCATATACTCATTACCCAAAAATTTTTGAGAAGTTAATTGTTTTCTAATATTTACTTCAGACCTTCTTTTATTTTTATTTTTTTTAAATATATTTTATTGATTTTTTACAGAGAGGAATGGAGAGAGATAGAGAGTTAGAAACATCGATGAGAGAGAAACATCGATCAGCCGCCTACTGCACATCTCCTACTGGGGATGTGCCCGCAACCCAGGTACATGCCCTTGACCGGAATCGAACCTAGGACCTTTCAGTCCGCAGGCCGACGCTCTATCCACTGAGCCAAACTGGTTTCGGCAGATCTTCTTTTAAAGATATAAAAAATGTTATCTAAAAGTCAAGTGTGCGCCTTTATATTGTGAATTTGTGAGCTTATCATTTCACACTCTGCTCTCTACATAAACATTTCATCACAAAATTAACCCATGTCATTAAAATTTTTCATAAGCTTAACTTCTTGCATGGTATTCTATTGATGCATATATTGGAATATTTTACAGTTATGCTGTAATTGTACTATAGTGTATTTCTTTATGCTGAAACCTTTTTCCATATTGCAGATAAGCTCCTCTTGGTTTATTTTCTGGAAGGAGAAAATAAATGCAAATTTGTCTCTACCATGTCTACCACTCTTTCTACCTCCTTAAATCCTTAATTCAGATTTTAGTCTCAATAAAAATAAATCTTTATGCCATTTGTCTCCAAGATGGGTAGGTGATTAGTATACTTTAAAATTTTTGCTTGTAAGAGAATGTCTTTTTGTTGGCTTCACAAGTGAAAGACAATTTAGCTAGTTTAGACATTTTTTTGTTGTTAAAGCCTTTCCTTCAAAATACATTATAGATATTATGCCAGAATTTTCTGGCACTTAGTGTTGCAGAGGAAAAATAGAAAGGCAGCCAATTTTTCTGGGTGTTCTTTCAACATTTTCTTTAACAATTTAATTCAAAATGCCTGCCAAGGGTGTCTAGGGATAGGGCAATCTATTACCCAATGTTATAGCATGGTATGCGTTTTCAGTTGATTAATTCAGATATTTGCTTGCTTCTTTATTTTACATTTCACTTATTTTATATTTAAGCATCCTCATTAATTAAGCACATTACCTCTAATTGGGAACTTCTAGGATATAGCCTTATACTTTCTTGCAATGATAATAATATTAAGTGGGAGATCATTATCAATTTTAAAATTGAAATTTATATTTGTACTTTCTTAACTGAAAGGAATACCCTTCAGGTTATAAGTACTGAGTGAATTAACTAAATAAATCCTAACAGTAAAGTTAGTTCTATGTAGCCATAATTTATATCGCTTCTCTGTGGGGTGATGAAATAAAAGGGCATGTTCATTGAGCCATCTAGCATATTTCAAATGTGACTAAAGGCACTGGAAGAAACATGAAAGCTTATTTGTCCTGTCTCTGAAACCCCCCATCTTCCTTTTCAGAGCAGCAGGGGCATGTGGTCTTCTAAGTCTTTGGGAAGGGAACATTTGCTCAGTAGAACCAAGGTTCACCAGCTGCATCCACTCCACAGGGCCAGCACCTCAGCCAGATACAAATGAGAAAACTAGGTCCTAGTCTGCTGCCTGTAAGTTCCACAATCTCTTTTGCCCTCATGGCTTTTTTTATTATTAAATTTATTGGGGTGACATTGGTTAATAGGATCATAAAGCTTTCAAGTATACATTTCTATGATATCGTTTGTAAAAGCCAAAGGATGTTCCTGGAACCTGCAAAATGGAACACAAACAAAAAGGCGTAGAAAGGAGTTCATGTTGCTGATAAAGAGCATTAACACTAATCACATCACTAATACTCCATTAAAAAAAAACAAAACCAAGAAAAAGGATCCAAATAAGGATATGAGAATATATATATACTAGAGGCCCAGTGCACAAAAAATTTGTGCACTCTGGGTGGGGGGGTCCCTCAGCCTGGCCTGTGCCCTCTCACAGTCTGGGATCCCTCGGGGGATGACCACCTGCTGGCTCAAACCTGCTCCCCAGGGGATTGGGCCTAAGCTGGCAATCAGACATCCCTCTGGCAGCCTGGCAGCCCTCGGGGGATGTCCACTTGCCAGCGGGGAGCAGACCTATGCTGCAGTCCGACATCCTTAGCACTGCTGAGGAGGCAGGAGAGGCTCCCACCACCACTGCTGTACTGGCAGCCATCAGCCTGGCTTGTGGCTGAGCAGAGCTTCCCCATGTGGGAGCGCACTGACCACCAGAGGGCAGCTCCTGCATTGAGCTTCTGCCCCCTGGTGGTCGTGTGTGTCATAGTGACCAGTCATTCCCAGTCTTTCTGCTGTTAGGGTCAGTTTGCATATTACCCTGTTACTATATAGGATAGAGGCCTGGTGCCTGGGTGGGGGCTGGCTGGTTTGCCCTGAAGGGTGTCCTGGATCAGGGAGGGGGTCCCTCTGGGGTGCCTGGCCAGCCTGGGTGAGGGGCTGATGGCTGTTTGCAGCTGGTCACACCCCCTTCAGGGTGGGGGCCTCCACTGGGGTGCCTGGCCAGTCTGGATGAGGGTCTGAGGGCCGTTTTCAGGCTGGCCCGTGACTGAAGCTCCCAGCCTCTCCCTTTTTTCTTTTCTTTTTTTTTATTCTGGGATTTATTTACCTTCTATAATTGAAACTTTGTTGCTGTCACTGGATCTGAGAGCCGGGCTCCTGCTCGCTCCAGCTCTGAGGCCACAGCCTGCTGAAAGCAGGTATCTGGGGTTTGTTTAGCTTCTATAATTGAAACTTTGTTGCTGTCACTGGAGCTAAGAGCTGGGCTCCTGCTCGCTCCAGCTCTGAGGCCATGGCCTGCTGAAAGCAGGTATTTGGGGTTTGTTTAACTTCTATAATTGAAACTTTGTTGCTTTCGGAGCTCAGAGCCAGGCCACGGCAGGAGGGGAACCTTGGCTTCCTCCATCACTGGAGCAAGCAAGCCTCCTGCTCACTTCAGCTGCGTGGCTGCCAGCTGCCATCTTGGTTAGGTTAATTTGCATATCGTGCTGATTAGCCAATGGGAGGTGTAGCAAAGGTACGGTCAATTACCATGTTAGTCTATTATTAGATAGGATTGAAAATGAAACTTTGAATTGCTTTCCATCCATTTGATCTCCTTGTGGATACACAACTCAATTAATATTTGTCTTCTTTACTCTAAAAAAACAAAAATTTTTACCTTATTCACTTAGTCTTCAGAATTCCAAAGTTTTACATCATATGAAATAAATAGCACATTAAAATACATTTGTTGCCCTAGCCATTTTTGCTCATTGGGTAGAGCCTCAGCCCACAGACTGAAGAGTCCCAGGTTGGATTCCAGTCAAGGGCACGTACCTCGGTTGCATGTTCTATCTCAGTCCAGTGGGGGCGTAGGAGTAACCAATCGATGTGTCTCTCTCACATCAATGTTTCCCTCTCTCTGTCTCTCCTGCTTCCTTTCACTCTCTCTAAGCATCAATAGAAAAATATTCCCAGGTGAGAATTAACAACAACAAATACATTTGTTGCTATGATCATCATCCTACTCCTGATTGTGATAAGATATTTGCAAGGTGTACAGATAAATATTAAATCTCTGCAAGAGCAACTAGATTTATCGCAGAGGAAGTATTTACACTGTGATAGTAAAAGCCAAATTTCCTAATGAGAAAAACTTGACATAAAATTGTCAGAGCTTATACTTTTATAGCCAGGAGCTCATTAGTTACCATTGCAAGATAACGTAACACTAAGAATTTCTTGTTCTAAAAACACTAGCAAAGTGAAATATTCATGCTACACACTCAAAGACTGTATGTATATTCCTGCCTTAGGAAGTCTTAAATGCCCTCTCCAAATTATTATAATAATGGCTAAAAACAATGGGAGTTATTTTATTTATGAAGAGCTGAACAGGGTTGGAAGATAGCATGGCTGACTCTAAAGGAAACATGATGAAGCTAACACCTACAAGTATATTGGGATACACCTGTCTAAGTCAGGAATAATGGAATGCTGATGAAAATTTAAATATGTGAATGTTTGAATGAGTCTTGTTTGTGACCTCAGCAAATTGAAAAGTTGTTTTGGCAGTTGGTTTTACATTAAGGTACTAGAGTCATCTGTTTCAATACCTGTTTCAATAATAACTAAAACCACATGACTGTTTTCTCTTTTAAACACAACTATAGAACCACTAGGTATGTAATGAGCTAGCATTCCTGACAGCCAATGTGTATCTGAACAGCATTTTCATAATTTGATAAGCCTTTACTGGACCACCAATAGCTAATATAGTAGTTGCAGTGATTTTGGAATTTTATAGTAATTTTTATTGCTGCAAATGTTTATTTTATGCATATAACACAATTGTTAAAAACAGAAGCAAAAGGAATACTTATATTGAAACACAAGTTAAAGAGCCTAAAATGACAAGTCTGCAAATTTTCCTCAAGATATAATAATTAGCACATCCATAAGTGACATTCATAATATAAAAATAACTATATAGCCCATTCAGAGCCTTCCTATATGTCAAAAACTAGTGACAAAAACAAAAAATAGTAAAATTTTTGTTGAATTGTTATTTACTTATTAAATCTAAAAAATAATTATTATGATCACAATATGTTATATGTTTGAAAATAATAGCCAGAAACACTCTCATATCTTGTCATTTAGAAAAATAATATAAAAATCATAAAGATAAAGCAGTGGAAAAAGAAATAAACTAGTGGATTTTTAAATACAAAAATTCCAAACATGAAATTTTAAAACTATTTTTATTTTAAATATTAAAAAATTTCTATTTTAATAATATGGAGTTTCAAAATAAAAATAAAGAACAGTAATTGTGGGTCCCCTTTTTGAAATAAAGAAACTTTGTTCATTTGCGTTGCAGTTTCCTAGGAAACAAAATGACTTACAGTCTTTAGCTTTTTAAAGAAAATTTCTTCTCTCTCTTTGCCGTCACTGAAACCTTACTCTTCCTTTGATGTACAGTTCTTGCTGAGGCCTCTCAAATGACAGCGCCTCATTTCCCCTTAGGGTGTCAGAACCAAATACCATAGGCTGGATGGCTTAAACAACAGAAATTTGTTTTCTCACAGTTCTGGGGACTAGAAGTCCAAGATCAAGGTCCCAGTGAGGTGAGTGTCTGCAGAGGGCTCTATATTTGGATTGCAGATGGCCACGTTCTGGCTGTGTAATATAGTGGAGGGATTTCTTCTTATAAAGACTCTAATCCTATTGTATCAGGACATCACCCATATGACATCATTTCATCTTAATTACCTCCTGTAAGCCTTTCTCCAGATTTTGGGGTTAGGGCTTCTACATATGAAAGGGAGGTAAAATAGTTCAGTTCATAGCACCCTGTGTTCAGGATAGGGAGACATAGGCAACATTATTTTCATCCTTTATGCAACTTCCAAACCATCCCTTCTCCACCTGCATGTAAATCATCTTGTTCTTTGGGGACCTCTGTTATTCAGAGACTCTTGGGAAACCTCAGTGCTAGAAAAGTCTCAATATGTGACATTTCTGTGCCTTCACCTGAAATGCTAAATTTCACCTGAGAAAATCTAACAAATGCATAGACAGGAACTACTGTATAGTCATATTCCAACACCCAACCCAGAATTTCTTCACTTCCATAGGTAGTTATCTGATTCTTCTCTCCACAAAGAACCGTACTAACTCCCTTCCACTTTCAAAATATGGCTGGTTGGCTTGCTCTTTGGGTTGATTAAATGATTTATTATTTAGATTAACTAATTGATTGATGATTTGAAATAATAGCTTATCTGGTGGAAAACTCAGTAGCTTATCAGGTGGAAAACTCAGTAGCTTATCAGGTAGAAAAATCAAAATTAAAACTTACCTGCAAACCTTTCATCTTCTCTTTCTAGAACTAATATCTCCCAACTATGCTGTGCACAGTAACGTTTTTAAAAATATATATAACTAAAGTTGTTATAAGCAGAGTTAAAAGATAAACCACAGACTAGTAGAAGCATTCATTGGCAATGTGTTTAACCAGCAAAGGGTTAGTTTCTAGTTTGCATTAGGAGTGCCTGCAAATTATTAGGCTGAAAAACATCGCAGTTGAAAAGTGGGCAAAGGCTATGAATAGGCATTTCACATAAGACGCTTTTCACTAGAACTGTCAGGCAAATGCCAATTAAAACAACATGATACCATTTCACATGCATCTGTCAAAAAAGAAATTGAACAACACCATGTGTCAGCAAGAATGTAATCTCTTGGATAGTGCTGGTGGGAGCATTCACTGGCACAATCACTTTGAAAAGCAACTTAACAATATCTAGAAAAGTTGCAGATGCATATTCTACAGCCCAGCAATTTTTCATGTAAGTATAACCTAAAGCAACTATCAATCATGGAGTGAGTTGGTCATTGCTACATTACATTACTGAAAAAGTGAAATATCATAAGTAACCAAAATATGTGTTATAGAAATGTATAAATAAAAGGGTTACATTCATATCATAGAACACTATGCAGAAAGTAAATGAATGACCTTGATCTATATATAACATTGATAAATTTAACTCAGTTGATGACCCCTTTGAAGCATTTTCTTCATTTAACATCCAGGCTATGATTCCTGGGTTTTCTCCCAAATTTCTGGCCACTCTCTGTGTCTCCCTTGCTGGTTGCTAGTCATCTATACCCTCTTTTTTAATTTATCTTTTTAATCAGCACTTATTCTTTAAGTGATCTCATCCATTTTCATGGTGCTAAATATCCTTCTTGTCCTAATGACTTTAGAGGTGTATCTTCAGCCTGGGTCTCAATCCTGCACTCCAGACTCCTATATCTCATGGCCCATTTATTCAATATTTCACTTTAACATCTTGGACTTAAGATCTTATGACCTCAAATCTGTTCCTCAGGCAGTCTTCCTTACCTCTGTTACTGGCAAGACAATTCTAGTGGCGCAGAGCTTCAAAATGTATCTCCAATCTGATCATTTCTCATCACCCTGCCTGATTGAAATCGCCATCATCTTTTGCTTTTGCTACTGAAATAGATTTTACAAGAGGTTTCCATGCTTCTGCCCTTGGCCTGTTTCCATCATTTCTCTACAAGACTGTTTGTGAAAATGAAAGTCAGACCCCCACCGTCCCTCTGCTTAAACACTCACCCCTGGTTCCCACATGATCAGGCCTGTGTTCTCCTCCACCCTCATCTCCTTCCTATCCCTCTTTCCCTCCATCCAGACATCCAGCCTTCCTCACTGCTCCTAGACCACGCCAGGCTCTCGCCGCCTTTCGAGTCTCTGCACATGCATTTCCTGTCTTCCTCAGGCACGTGACCAGCTCCTCCACTTTTTTCAGGTTGTTCCCCAAGAGGAACTTCTCAATTAAGACCTTCCTGGATACTCGACTTCAGCTTTCTGTCTGACCCCCATTACATCACCTCCCGTTCTCCTGCTTAAATGTTTCTTGTGAGCACTTAATATACAGCAGCTGGATCAGTCTGCTCAGGCTGCCATAACATAAAAGCTACACACTAGGTGACTTAACCAACAAACATTTATTTCCTCACATATCTGAAGGCAGAAGTCCCTGATTAGCCCCGGTAGATTTGGTTTCTGGTATGGGCTCTCTTCCTGGCTCGCAGATGGCACCTTCTCACTATATTCTCACAAGGCCTTTCCTCTGTGCCTGGGTGCAGAGAAAGACAAATTCTGGTGTCTCTACCATTTTCTAAGGATGCCAGTCCTTCAGAGTAGACCCCTCCCTTCTGACCTCACTTAACCTTGATTTGCCTCCTCACAGGCCCCATCTCCAAATTGAGTCACCTTGCAGGGTAGGGCTTCAACATATGAATTGGGTAGGTGGGGGGAGCAATTCAGTCCATAACAGCAGCTTATGTAGAACATTTTATATTTTGTTGTTTATTGTCTGTTCACCCTACTAGAATATAAGCTTTTAAGGAAAGAGGTTTTAGGTTATTTTGTTCAATGCTTTATTCTAGCACTTAGAACAATGCCTGAGGCTCAGTGGGTATTCAATAAATATTAAGTGAATTCTCTCAAAAACCTGATGGTGAAGTATAAAGAAGCAAGTTATCATTTACACTGTAAACATCATTTCAAAATTTCCAAAGTACAAAATTATACTACATATTTTTTATGAACAATTATGTATGTGGAAATATATTTTAAAAGAATGGGAAGAATGCCAGTTTCAGGACAATTATTTACTTCCCTGAAGAGAAGAGGGAAATGAAATTAAAGAGAGGTCAAAACAGCTTTAACTGTATCTGTATGACTTTATTTCTTAAAATAACAAAGTTTTGAAACAAGTGTGCAAGATGTTAACATTTGTTAAATCTCAAGCGGATACAGGAATATGCAACATATTATTCTCTATGTTTTAAATATTATGAGAAAAAGAGATAAGAAAAGTTCTATAAGGGCAGAGACCATATGTGTTTTGTTGTTATATGTATTTCAAACTTCTAAATTGGGCGATGGCACATAGTTGGACGGTTAATGAATATTTGGTGCATGGATATAGTTTTAGGCCATTTAGATGTATCTTTAGTTTTGAGTATAAGGCTTGGTACATAGACCCAGGTAAACAAATAAACAATTAAGCGAAAGAAACAAATGAGAATTACATGAGCAAAAAAGCAAAGAGAAAATGTTTTTTGAAAGCTGGACAAGTTTTCTTCACCATAGTGATCTTGTCTCCCTCTTTCTGCACCTTCCAGTCAGAGACATGAGAAAGGTCCATCTGTTTGGGCCGCCTAGCTCTACACTGTCCTTCTGTCCTCTCACCCCTAATTTACTTTTCTGCCAAAAGATACAAGCAGAAGCCATTGGAAAAAGGTTTTAGGAGATTAACATGGTTTACAGTAAAAACCCTGGCCTTCTGCATTTTCTCCATAAGTCCTTAAACCATTCTGGGCCCCTCTTTGGATTCGTACGTTTATGAGTCTTCCCTCATAGTTCTGATGGATTATTCTGCCTGAAACTGCAGTCTTGTCAACTCTCCAAAGAGTAGCAGCAGAAACCAGTTATTTCTAGTTCTCTTAATTACGTTGATGCCCTTTGGTAAAGTCATTCCCTACCCCTCTCACAGTCAGATGCCCCAAATCTGGCCAGATACAGACAGATCACGCCTAACATTCCATATACAATTTTTCTTTAAAAAATTGTATTCCAGTTTGTCTAATAATTTAAAAGTTATATTCTTATTTACCTTTCATAGATGACAAATTCAAACAAAATTTGAATTTCTATATTTCTTTACATTTTTTTCAAGTTTGCCTAATTATGTATATTTTATGTATATTTTGATCAATCTAAGTCCTTTCTGCCTTTATTTGACACAAACAAGCAAAAGTCAGGTTATTAACCAGAATGTGGAGATATTCATTGAAGTCATCCTCTCTCATAGACTCTCATTCCATGTTAATTAGGGAAACAACAATCACAGTATTTTTATCTTTTACCTCTTTTTTGTACTTGGCCATGGGGAAAGTGGAAGACTCTAGGGATTAAAAAGAGAAAAGAATTTGTATTTACAAATTAAGATCCTTTAACTGATAAATACCAAGCCAGAAATCAGAAATTTCACCTCACACCTCATTAAGAAATAAGTTTCAGATGCATTAAGTAGCTAAAAAATAAAACAATAGAAAAGTTGGATAATGCATCAATAGTACTTGTCAAATCTCTGAATAAAAGACTTCCATAGTTTAAAGCAATCACAAGCATCCAAAATAAGCAGTTTTCTTGCATAATTTAAAGTGTAAGTATGATTTTTGTTTCAAAAGGCAAAAACACATAATTAAAAGCAAAAGATAAAAGTAGATTGGGAAACTGCAACAAATAGAGTATTTTTCACTATAAAAGGAGTCCATTCAAATTCATACTAAAACAATAAGATCCTTTAAAAAAAGGATCTAAAAAAGGATCGAAGGACATGGACAGTCAATTCGTAAATAAGGTACTACATTTAATGTCAAAGTAAATAAAATATTTATTCACATAATATGAAGAAAATCAAATTAACAAAATTAGAAAAACTATTACTCATCTAATCCAAATTTGGTTAAATTGGTAATCCTATCTAATAATAGACAAACATGGTAATTAACCATAACTTTGCTACCCTTCTCATTGGCTAATCAGTGAGATATGCAAATTAACTGCCAACCAAGATGGCAGCCGGCAGCCAGGCAGCTGAAGGGAACAGGAGTCTTGCTTGCTCCAGTGATGGAGGAAGCCAAGGATCCCCGCCTGCCGCCGCCCAGCTCTGAGCTGCACTCTAAGCAACTATGTTGCAATTATAGAAGCTAAACAATCCCCAGAAACCTTCTTTCAGCCAGTAGGGCCTCGGAGCTGGAGTTGCAACAGTGTTTCAATTATAGAAGCTAAACAAAGCCCAGATCAGCAGCCGAGGTCTCAGAGCTGGAGCTGAGCCCCAGAGCTAAAGCCGGATCTCAGCTCCAGTGACAGCCATAGAAGGTAAATAAATCCCAGAATAAAAAAAAAAAAAGGAGAGGTTGGGAGCTTCAGTTTCCCACCATCCTGAAAACGGCCCTCAGCCCCTCACCCAGACTGGCCAGGCACCCCAGTGGGGACTCCCACCCTAAAGGGGGTGTGACCAGCTGCAAACAGCTATCATCCCCTCATCCAGGCTGGCCAGGCACCCAAGCGGGACCCCCACCCTGATCCGGAACACCCTTCAGGGCAAACCAGCCAGCCCCCACCCATGCACCAGGCCTCTATCCTATATAGTAAAAGGGTAATATGCAAACTGACCCTAACAGCAGAAAGACTGGGAATGACTGGTCACTATGACACACACGGACCACCAGGGGGCAGACGCTCAATGCAGGAGCTGCCCTCTGGTGGTCAGGGCGCTCTCACATGGGAGGAGCTCTGCTCAGCCACGAGCCAGGCTGATGGCTGCCAGTACAGCGGTGGTGGTGGGAGCCTGTCCTGCCTCCTCAGCAGCGCTAAGGATGTCCGACTACAGCTTAAGTCTGCTCCCCGCTGGCAAGAGGACATCCCCCGAGGGCTGCCGGGCTGCCAGAGGGATGTCTGATTGCCATCTTAGGCCCAATCCCCCAGGGAGCGGGCCTAAGTCAGCAGGTGGTCATCCCCTCAGGGGTCCCAGACTGCACAGGCCCGGCTGAGGGACATTCCCCCCCCCCCCCGAGTGCACAAATTTTTGTGCACCGAGCCTCTAGTAATAATATAAGCTACAAATAGGAATGTAAATTGTACAATTACAGACTAGGTGACTTACCTAATCTTCCCAACCAGGAAGTGTGCTGAATAATTAATGTATCATACATAATGGCCACATATTCCATAGCATGCTCATGGGACTCACCTATTTTGTTAGGCAATTAATCCCATATACTCCCTCAAATTATACATTTCACATATATATTAATAAAAGTAATTTAGGTTTTTCAGATATACTCGAAAGCTTTTTTAGAGAGAACGAAATATGGCTTTTCACCTACACACAGTCAAATGGTTTCTTAATAACACAATTATTTTTTGTTGAATTATTCTGGGAATTTTTCTTTTTCCCCCCCCAATAGTACTGTAATATTTTATATCTCATATGACTTTAATTTTAATGGAAAAAAAGTACTTCTCACTGTTTCTAGGTGACATTTTATCTTTTGGCATTGTCAGCTATGAACTACACATGGAGAGTCTTGGATTTCTAGAATTAATAGAAAGTTAGCTAGGCCTAATAAATTCCATGCATGGTCTCCACTGCATAAGCATTTTTAAAGAAAAACAAATATAATTATCAGGTTTCCAAAGAAAAGCTTCTTTAAAGTATTCTTCTATGAAATCATGATTTCACTAATGAAACTGTGGATAATATTGGCTATCATTTGGTATAAGTCCCGTCTATTAAGACTTTTGTTTTTGTTATCTTTGGAAATGAAAGAGCTTGTGTTTGTAATCACCCCTTGTGCCTCCACAGCTTGGACATCTCCCTGCTGAGGAAGGTGTTACAATTAAATGGACAATCCTGTGAAAATATGGTGTTGGGTCTTTCTCTGGAAGTGGCTTCTGGAAGCTTCAAAGTACTCCTGCTCCATGTACCAGTATGAATCATTGATTTATACTCATAGGTCTGATGATGTCAGAAGGGCCCTGCATAGAAATCTTATGGCAACAGAATTTTCTTAAGAATTTAGAAACAGCCCTCCATAATTTGATAAGTGGAGGTCAAAATAACCTGATCATATAAAGTTTATGGTCTGTTAATTGTGCAGTTATAGAATTTTCAGTCAGTTTGCACTAAAACGAAAATACATAAAGATAGTGGAAGTTGTACTGTATGGAACTGACCATACAGTTAACAGAATTGCACATGATCATAGAATAGTCTTTCCCTCACCCTCCTCCCCACCAAAGATAAAACCTTGAGCATCCTTATATTTGAGGAGGAGGATGTGAGAAAGCTGGAGCCAATCACCATCACATTGAAGCTGCATTTTCTTTACCCTGAGACCTTATTGCAGAGTTGATTGTACTATGAGAACTTCCTGAATGCTAGTCATCCCCTTCTTCATCCCTCTTGCTGGTTCACTGACAAGGATGCTTACGTATGTACTTACAGTCAAAGAGATGAAACCATGGTATTTTCTAGTATTTCCTACATTATTTTCTTGTTTCTTCAGCTTTATTGAGGTTTATTGATAAATAAAATTTGCATACATATGGTGTACAAAATGATGATTTGATATATGTGTATATCATGAAATAATTACCAAAATCACAATCAAGCTAATTAACACATCCATCCCCTCCATATAGTTACCTTTTATTTTTCTGGTGAAACTCAAGATCTGTTCTCAGGTACACAACCAGTATTATTATAGTCACCATGCTGTACATTAGATCCCTAGAACTTATTCATCTTATAGCTAAAAGTTTGTACCCTTTGACCAACACCAACCTATTTCTCCAATCCCCCAGCCCCTGGCAACCACCAATCTACTCTCTGTTACTATGAGTTTGACTTTTTTAGATTCTACATATAAGTGAGAGCATACAGTATTTGTCTTTCTGGTCTGGCTTATTTCACTTAGCATATGGTTTTCTAGGTTCATCCATGTTGTCACAAACAGCAGGGTTTCTTTTCATGGCTGATTAATATTCATATATATCACATTTTCTTTATCCATTTGTCTGCTGATGGATGCTTAGGTTGTTTCCATATTCTGGCTATTGTAAATAATGCTGTAATGAACATGGGAGTGCAGATGTCTCTTTGAGACATTGGTTTCATTTCCTTTGGGCATATGCCAGGAAGTAGGATGGCCCAGATCATATGGTAGTTTTATTTTTAATTTTTTAAGGAACCTCCATGCTCTTTCCATAATAGTTGTGTCCCACTTTTCTAAAACATTTGCCCTTTGAGTGCAATATCTTATTTTAATTTTATTATTATGCTAATAGGCAGTTACTATGGAGACACAAAATAAGCTCTGCACAAATAAAAGAGAAATTATATCATGATTCTAATGAAACGCGTATAGCTCTAAGCCTTTCAATGGACGAGAATAGTCTATTCCAGTTTGTACATCCAAGTACAGTATATGGTGGATCTGTAATTTTATTTTAATCACCATTCTATACCAACTTTACCATTTTGTCCATGTTTAGGGTCAGGAACCTACTAGAATGCTGACATTTAGAAGGAACTCTTGAAAATAAGTTATTATTTTTATTATTAGTATTGTTGTACTATATTTGGTGCTTAGGATCTCTTTAGTAAGAACTAAAGGAAGGAAGGAATGAGAAAAGAAATGTCAACTTCTTAGTTGACATATTGAGGAAAGAGGTCTCCAGGAGGTAATGGGAGAAGGACGTGAAGGAGAGTTGCTATGGGCACTGGGCACTGCAGTGATCTAAGTAGAGGTTTCCCTGTGTCCTGTGACCCTTGTTTGAGGAACAGGCTGCAGGTAGGGCTATGGACTGCCTATCTCTGTTTCAGTTTATGAATGACATTATCATTTTTATTCCCATACTTAGTGTTGGTTATTCCTAGAACCCTATACAGCTTCACTTTTGATTAGAACCTACCTTGGTTGTTGTTGTTGTTATTTTATATTAAGTATTTCAAATGCTTGGAAGTAGTCTGCCATATAACATGGCCAAAATGTACAACTTTGGTTAATAGAAAAGTCAAAAAAAGCCTTCCCTATATTGACCATTAATGAAGGACCTCACAATAAGCCCAAACAACTTGTTTTCAAATAGGTAACATAAGGGTATATGTGTAGTGACTGTGAAATTCTCTCAAAGTGTCTTGAGAAGGACATTGGGTAAAGGTTATTCAGAAGTGAAGACAAAAGCAAAGCTCTAGAAAACTTAAATATGCAAAATTTAAATATCTCGAAACTTTGAGTTAGAGCAGAGGAGAGAAAACCAAAAGAAGTCACACTTTATAGTCCCAGAGGATTTATTCTTAACATGAATTATGATTCAAAAGCAAATAAACTCAAGTCACCACATTAATAAGAATACTGGCAGAGAACTAACCGGTTTGGCTCAGTGGACAGAGCAGCAGCCTGTGGACTCAAGGGTCCCAGGTTCAATTCCGGTCAAGGGCATGTACCTTGGTTGTGGGCACATACCCAGTAGGGAGTGTGCGGGAGGCAGCTGATTGATGTTTCTCTCTCATCGATGTTTCTAACTATCCCTCTCCCTTCATATCTGTAAAAAATCAATAAAAAATATTTTTTTAAAAGAAAAGAATGCTGGCAGAAACCCAACAGGCCCAGACCTTAACTCGAGCACCTCCATTACAGGCACATGGCGTGCCCCTGAGCATCTTTGGATGGCCTGGCGTCAACACTCTGGGTATAATGAAGTGAAAAGAAGTTTGCAAGATGGCATCTCTGAGGAAAATACAAACAAATATCTTTGCAGAAAGAAGGCAGCTGGCCAAACTAGCTAGTTCCTGGGGTGACAGCATTTCTGTTAGGAGCCCTGAAGGGCGCCTGAGCTTCCGGTGATTGTAGAGAGACCCAGCAGGCTGTAATTTTTACCACCACCTTAATTGTTAAAAACTTAGGATCTGCTGTATCAGACTTACTTAGAAACCTTTCTAAAATGTAATTTTCTTAACATGCTTGTAAAAGCATATGTGAACTCATAATCATACTTCTAATCATGAGTTTCTTTTAGTTTGTTTATTTTAAACTCAGCATCTGAAGAAAGGTGTATTATGCTGTGGTTTCAGAAAGAAGAAATGAGAGTGTTTATGAACAACTCCATTAACTATAAGTTTTATCACCATTTTTAAGAGGGCATGATAGCATCACCGGTTTAAACTCAAGGTCTCAAATCCATCTGAAAGATTTACTGTATTGGGGGAAAATGTCACTTGTTGCTGCATTTTAATAAAATTAATCTCTATAATTTGTATGTGGGCTCATATATATGATCTCATATTTTGGGTGCTGACAGAAGATGAAAATTTTAGTGGACAATAAATTACCTTTATTTTGATTTTACCCTTGTATAAGTTGGTCATTACCTGGGAGAAATATAATAATGGAAGAGTTGCTCTGCTAAAGAAATCTCAAAGTCCAAATAGTTAGTTGTAAAGAATTTACCTAAACTGAAAAAAAAAAAAAAACTTAACTCTTTTCCTTTAGGATTATCTTTCTTTTTAAATAACCAAAAATGTTTGGATGCTTCTTTCTAAATTAAAATACTCTTGTCCTTAACACACTCAATGATGCCAAAAGGCACTCTAACATAAGTCTCTCATCCAGAAGAATTTGAGAAATGTCATTTTCATCTACAGCTTATATCTTCTTGTGTAACAAATAAAACTCAGTTAAAGTGTGATGTTATGTAGAGCCAGAAATAGGAATGCATTTTTGTCCAAACTAAAAAAAAGCATGTGGTAACCTTGCTTCTTTCAAAATAAACATTCCGACACATTTAATTTATAATATAGATAGGATATAGAACATTTGACTGTTCTTTAATAGTATAATATCTTCTCATTATGGACTGGATTGTCTTTTCTAAAAACAAAACAACAAAAACCCTGTACTATTTCTGTTCTGCACAGTATCAACTAAATGTGTATTGTTTATTCCTAGACTGAATGTTTTTCTTACATGTCTGTCTCCTACCAATTCTAGTCCTCTGTATTGGAAGAATTCTTATAGAAGAATCTTAAACACAAGGATTCTCAAGTCTACTAGTATGTCTGCTGAAAGATGCCAGCTTCTTACTAGTACTTTTTCCCACTGATTACATTCCTGGTACTCTTTAAAATCAGGGTTGTGTCCTATATAAATAGCAGCCCCAGGAAAAGAAAATAAGAAAGATGGCTATGTAAACACTCTGAGGGAATACAAAAGACCCTCCAGCCCCCAAGTCGCCCCCATCTCTGGCCAACGTAACTGTTCAATGAATACTTGCCATCTACCAGAATCTCTTCACCTCTCAGTCTCTGCCTTCTTCCTTCAGAGGATCCCACAGCCACACACAGAATTGTCTTCTGCCCCTAAAGTGGATGAGTAGGGGTGCAGTAAGGATAAAAATTAAAGTTCATTTTTCATCTTTACCTAACTCCACAACCCTTATAATAGTTTCCTAGGGCCACCATAACACAATATCACAGACTGGATGGCTTAAGGTACAGAAATTTATTTACTCACAGGTCTGGAGGGTTGAAGTTCAATAGTAAAGTGTTGGTAGGTTTGGTAACTTCTGAGTTTTCTCTTTGCCAGTGGCTGACTACTCCCTGTGTCCTCACATGGTTGTCCTTCCATCTGTGTTACCTGTGTCCTAATCTCATTTTATGAGGACACCAGTCCTATTGGAGTAGAGCCCATCTATATGACCTCATTTTAATTATATCTTTAAAGGCCCTATCTCCAAATGCAGGCACAGTCTGAGGCACTGAAGGTTAGAATTTAGGGAGACATAATTAATCCCCTAACCTCTATATTGGTTTCTTAGGGGAAAACCAGTTGTTGTGACTAGGTGACTTAAAACAGCAGAAATGTATTCTCTGCCAGAGGATTCTGGAGGCAACACGTCTGAAAGTAAAGTATTGGCAGACCTGAGCTCCCTCTAAGGCCTCAGGGAGGATCTTTCCATGCTTCTTTCTAGCTCTGGTGTTCCCTGGCCATACCTGGACTTCCTTGGTTTGTAGCTATATCACTCCAGTCTCTGTTCCATATTCACCTGGCCTTCTTACCCATGTGTCTTCACATGGACTTCATATAAGGAAAGCAGTCATTGGATTTAGGGTCTGTCTTAACTCAGTATGACCTTTTTCTAGCTAACTACATCTATAAAATTCCTGTATTCAAATAAGGTCATATTCTGAGGTTGTGAGTGTACATGGAATTTTGAGGGATGCTATTCAACCCAGTAAATCTCCTAATATGAGTTCAACTTTCATTATCCCCAATAAGTAATGTCTCACTACTAAACTTTGTACTTTTTTTATTTCTCATTTTGGAAATAGAAAGGTTGCATTTGAAGAGATATGTGAATGGTTCAGACCACTGGAAGCCAGAGAAGAAATTTTCCATACTCAATCCTTGGCTCTAAGTGTCAGAAGTTCTTAGAGAGAGACAAAATATGTTCTTAGTGCACTAAAGTGCTTTTTTGTTCTTTCTGCATTTATGGCACTGTTCTGCACTTATGACACACTGATGGCAGTTTTTTATCCCTTTCTCTTTTTCTGTCTCCATTATGTCAAGATGTACCACTTTATTTCCATAAAGGCTTTAGAATTAGAGAAAATTCAGCTCCAGTGGGCCATTTTTTGAGCCACAGTTTTCATCATCTGAAAAATTAATATAACAGTATTTAACTCTCAAGGTTGCTGCAAGATCATTGCTTGGCATTCCATATACACTTAGATCATGTACAAGACTCTGCGTTTCATTTCCTAGTGCTCTCTCTGGCCACCAGAACCTGCTTTGTGTCCTGACTAGCAGCCTTCAAACAATGACCAACGGGTGTCAGTGTATAAATGTCCCAGTTCAATCACCCTTCAAGTAGAATAACACTGACATGTGTGTTCTAATTCCCTTTTGAGATTAAGCTTCTCAGTTTCCCACACAGTATCTAACTTGATATGGCATCCTTTACTGCTTTACTTCTCCATTCCTTTTGTTTTCTGTTTTTATTTTTCAATTATAATTTACATTCAATATTATTTTGTGTTAGTTTCAGGTATATAGCATAGTGGTTAGACAATTATATACTTTAAAAAGTGGTCCCCCTGATATTTCCCGTTCCCACCTGGCACCATACACAGTTATTACAATATTATTGGCTGTATTCACTATGCTGTACTTCATGTCTGTGACTATTTTGTAACTACCAATCCGTACTTCTCAATCCTTACACCTTTTTCACCCAGGCCTCCCCACCTTCCCCTCTGGCAACCATCTGTCTGTTCTCTGTATCTATGAGTCTGTTTCAATTTTGCTCAGTTTGGAAATGTGAGTGTTTTTCTCTCTTGCTAGTATTATGTGTATTAATCTAGGCCATACATAATGGCTCTTGGGTGGGGGTGGTTAATGCATGCTCTTTGTATATTTCAATGATGTTACAGGCTTGTTTATTCTAAAAAGCTAGTGTGGACCTAAATAGGCTCTTCCCTGTGGCATCCAAGTGCGGTTTTTTCCAGCTTGATTACTTGTTAATCCGAATGAGAGCATTGGAAAGTGAACCATGAGTGAGAAAGATTTTAGCATCAGCCTTTGCCTTCAGTGTCTGCATGAATTCAATTTGAAGATCAAAGTACAGAACTTCCTCCATGGAATGAATGATGCTACATGAGTCCCCTCTGTCTCGGTCACCCAGACAGAGCCAAAAAAATACTTGAGCCTCTCATGAAATGGCAAGTTTTATTTTATTGTTGTGGCTTGATGTTAGCTTTTCAATGTAATTTAATGAATCTAATTGTTTTGAGAGAGGACTAACAGTTTACCTCAGTCTTTTCCAAATGCTCTGTAAACTCACGTGTACTGAGGTGAGGCCAAGCAAAGCAGGAAATATTATAAGCAGAGTCCCAGCAGCCTCACTGCCTGTGCCACCTTTCACCAAGGTGTTCCTTTCCTGGGCTCTCCTGATGCCCCATGCTGCCCCATTTGTAGACCCGATCAATGTGGGCAATGCCTTCCCTCCTAAAAGTGCCTGCCATCCCACATGCTCTCAGCCTGTCAAGTGATGAACTGATTCTCACAATTACAGAATTAATGAGCAAGTCTTGAAGTTCTAATCTTGTGGGCGCATTCTGCAGCTCCTAGTCCAAGGAATTTATTTATTCAGTGTAACCCATTCCTCTTGTGATGTGTCCAGGCATCAACCCCTTAATAAACTACTTCTATTTGAATTCTTTTCTCAGCATCTCCTTGAGAGTACCCAAACTAAGATAGTTCTGTTATATCACTACCAGGAATTAAATGTGGAGCTTTTAAAATGTTCAAAGGTGATCTGTGTCCAAGCGTTAGGGAACATTCTACTCATCTCTGAGACCCCTTCTCCATAGGTGCCTTTTGCGGCAATCTGCTCACCATTTCTCTCCTCAATCAGTGTACTTTTTTTTTTTTTTATTGTTGTTGTTGTTGTTTTATGGCCAGTGCAAGCATTTTCATTACATTGAATTTTGCCTCTGCTGGCATCATGCAATTTTGTAGGAAACTGTCCAGCCTCACTCAGGTGCTTAAGGGAGGCCTGCCAAGCATCATGTATTGCTTAAAGCACCCCTATCTCGCAATCTCTTTTTCGTGGTATTCACTCAGGATTACTGTCCCTGACCAGTTCCTAAATCACATTCCATCTTCGGCTTGCACCTCTGATCTTCCTTATAGACTCAGCTTGCCTTCTGGACTTGCTGTCTTTTCACCTATTCAATAATTTAATAAATAGATATTGAGTGCCTAGTCTCCACCAGGCATGAACTAAGGAGGTGGGCACGACAGAGTCTCTGTCCTCACCCTGGGGTTTCCTTACTTCACGCTCTCAGGGGGAAGCTTCTTAGTTACAAGTGGCGGAAACCAATGGGCTACTTTAGATAAAAGGAATTTATTCAAGGACATGTAGTATCTCACAGAATTTTTAAGAAAGCCAAAGAAACAGGCTTGAAAGCAACTCAGCCAGGAATAATACCCCAAAATCACAGCCCAGAAATTGGTTTCTCAGAACAAAATTGCGATCCATCATCCCTGCTGCTGGAACTTCTGTGCTTTTGGACTTTAAAGCTGGGTGTAGCTCTTGCTGGCATGCTGTAGAATGGATTCCTTACTTTCTGTGGAGAAAGCTGCCTCCCTCCCCAGGACACATAGAACTCCCCACTCTCCTTCACTTAGATGCTGTCTCTCTTCCTTCAACCCTCCTTGCATTGATTTTTATCTCTATTATACTACTTATCTCATTCTTCTAGGTTTGTATTTCAGTTGATTTTTCTACTTCTTTGGCCAAATTGTTATTTCTTAAATTACATAGGGTGCAAGGGCACAAAACACCTATTTACAATAGGTGTTCAATAAATACATTTAATTGGTCATCTTCCATCTTTGACATGTAACCCAGTACTATAAAGTTGTGTATACACAGGCTAGCTAAAATGTATGTCAATTCAAGTCTATAGCCATATTAGGCCTGAGTCAACCTGATTAGTGACTACAAAAACTGATGTGATTCAATTCCACTATCAAATTGCATTTTCATATTGGAAGAAAGTTGTTTTCATAATCAGCAAGCAAGAATAATCATATATTCTTGAGTAGGCAAAGAAAGAGACAATTGCAATAAAAATAAAACAAGATTTCTGCAAACTCAGTAGCATATGTGTGACCTTGTGGATTAATTACTCAACTAAGAAATTTTATAATAATACTGTGTATTACCCTTTTTGCTAATGGACTTGAGCCATAATTTCCTCGATTTGGTTTACATATTTGTGTTTTGAATTCCCCAACTATTTGAAAAAAATGCCTAGTGAAATATTTTATTTATTGGCTATATACCAAAGAACAATGAGTGTTTATGTCTATTAAAATACCTGTTTTCAATAGTTTATAACAAATTATAGCATTTTTTTTCACAATCACCATGAAAAGGAAATAGTCTAAAAGTCCATCAATAGAAGGATAAATAAATTGTGAGATATTCATATAATGAAATACTTTACAGCAATGAAAAACAGCCATATACCAACATGGATAATTCTCATAGACACTGTTAAATGAAAGAAGTCAGACACAAAAGAGTGAATGTGTTATTATTTCATTTGTATAAAGTTCAAGATAGGGGTTAAAATAGTAAATTACTTTTGAAGGGTGGTTTTTGACTAAAATGAACCTTGAGAGAGCCTTCTGGGAGGCTATAAATGTCTTATATTTTGATTTGTAGTTATAGAAATTCGTGCATGGGTGGGGTCTGGCCAGCCTGCCCCAATTGGGGCTGATGGGGGCTGGCTGGCTGGGGGGAGGGGCCCGGGAGTTTGGCCGGCCAGCCCCACACCCATCGGGCCAGTTGGCCTGCCACAGTGAGCGTCATAGCAACCGGTTGTTCTGGTCATTCTGGTCATTCTGGTTGTTCCAGTCACTTGGCTTTCATATATAAAGATATATACATAGAAACATTTATTGAACTCAACATTTAGGTTTTATGCACTATACTGCAAGCAAATTTAAAGTCAGTAAACTAACCAGATTTTAAGAAGTCTCCTGCTTTTTAAAAATTGCTTGTCCACGTTTTTCTTTTCATGATGTTTTCCCTTTTCTATGCATCTATTACCTTCTCCTGTCTTGGCTGGTTTCCTCTTCTTACTCATTTCATCTGTGGACCAGATCTTTGTGATATTTTTCCTTGGTTCCCCAAAGATAAATATCTACTACCATTGGTATCTGACATTTATTTTAATCTGTGAGGTAATATTAATAACAGCTGATAATGATTGCAAGGTATTGGGCTGTATAACATGCATTATCCCACTTAATTCACACAACAAGCTCATGAACTATCTATTATCATTGTTTTACTGATGAAACTCTGAAAGGTTAGGTACCTCACAGAACTGGCATCTGAACCTAGATGCATCACATTCCAGAATCCATGTCCTTCACACAATGCTCTGAGGAAGATTTCAGACACAGGAGAGACTGACTGACTTTCTGATTTTCCAAGTCATCTTTTCATATCAGCAGTACAAGGAATAAGTTACAGAAAATCTTACAGCTGGGCCAGCCCAAGTCAGTCATCAAATCAATGTTTAGGGTGATCCCAGTGACTCTGGTTGGGATCAAATCCCTACCTTTGCTGTGAAATTATTCAAAGTTACATCATGTATGGATCTCTTTCATTAAATATTAGTCTCTAGAAGTTAAAGATAATAAAAAAATAATAAAAGAAATAAGCTAAAATTGCCAAGGGAATATATAAATAAGTGTTTACCCAAGATGAAAGAAGAGACCTATTTTAGTGCAAACTGACAACTTTGATACTGAAATGCTCTAGAGTCAACTGAAAAAAATCACTCAAGGCCTGCATCCTCAAACACCATTGTAGGAATTATAAAGCATCATCTACTTTGAAGTTAGATGTTTTAGGTAGTGCACTTGAAGGGAGGATTTGAATGCTTTATCTATTCATTTTCATTCTTCTTTTGGAATTAATGAGCAGACTTTTACAAAGTGGTTTTGTTCGAAGAAAAAATGAATATTCCATGGCTGGAGCTAAAAAAGCATTGGCACTGTATCTTTTTTTTTTCTATAGAGATTAAATTTTTAGGCTTCCATGGTGTATTTTGAAAGCTGAAACTATAGATACGAGAAAGCCCTGTCTTCCCCATATAAACACATGCCCAATTAAATAAAATTTTGTTCTGGGTTTTCTATTAATTAAAGTTTTATTGTGACTGATAATTTTTTCATTTATACAAGGTGTAAATAGTTATTAAATTTGTTCCATAGAAATAGATGGGTTGAATACAAATGCATATGTGATGTCAAAGTCCAGTGTAAGCCAACATTTTAAATTAGCCCTAGTGTGTGATTAATGAACGCTCATAAAATGTCTACAGAATTATCTCTAAATGTCATTTACTGCCACAATTAAAAGGAAAAATGTTTATTTTTAATGGGAATCTCTCCAGTGTCTCATCATGCAGTAGAATTAAAACACTGAATAAAGTCCAGTACAAAAACTCATTTCTCTCCGAGATAGAATTAAACCTAAGGTTAAAAGGAATTTACTTAGACTTAGTAAATTTGTTTTTATAAGTTTTTCAGGGTAAAATATTTGAGGATTCGAGATATTTTGCATGTTATTTTCTATCCTTTTAAAAATTATTTATTTACATTTTTAAACTTTTTTTTTTCATTTTATATCTGAAAAACATCAGATTTCCAAAACACTAAACAGCTTTCCCAAGATAACACAATGAGTAAATTGTTTGTATACACTTATTGAAATAATCATATGATTTTGAGTCTTTAACCTGTTAATAAGATGAAATACATTCAACGATTTTCTAATGTTAAGACAATTTTGCATTCCCAAGAAAACCTAGCTTTGCCATCTTTTATGTATAATTTTGAACTTTGTTTGCTAATATTTTATTTAGGATATCTCATATGTATTCATATCTTTTTATTTATATATATTAAAAATTGTATATTGGAAATATACATGATGATTTAATATATCTTGTGAAATGATTACTACAGGCATGCTAACATACCTCCTCACTGTGGGGAGCTGCTTTGGGTTAAACCTCGGACTGACCTGTTGGCAAAGTCACAAACAAGTCCCAGCTTAGAGGGTTCAGTCCTCTTAGCATAATTAGGCTTGACCTTATAAGGCTCACTAGATCTTACCTGGGAAGCTAATGGGCTGAGGGAAGTGTAACAAGAACAAAAACAAGTGAAACTGAGAAGAACAGTGTAAACAAGTGAAACTCAAAAGAACAGTGTAACTTTGGTAACCACTACCTTGTTTACCTCTGACTATAAAAATAAAGGCTCAGCTTGCCTCAGGATCTTTCTCTGTGGCCTCAGCCAGGCACAGGAAGATCCACGGAGACTAAAGAGAGTGAGAGCATTCTGAACACTGTCTCCGTGTAAAACATTCTTCGCCAACTCCTTCCACACCTTTGGGAACCCCTGGACCGCCGGGGCTGGACCCCGGCACCTCACATAGTTACCATTTTTGTGTGTGATGAATGCGCCTGAAATCTACTCTCTTAGCAGATTTCCTTATTCCGTATAGTATTATGATATTCCTCCTCATTCTTATTCTCACTCCCATGTAAATCCCTTTGTTTATTCCTATCTCACCCTTTCTCAGACCCATACAAACCCTTCCACTGTATACTCAGAAACTCAGTTAACTCATCAGCAGTATGTTGAAAAGTTTTTGTTTGTTTGTTTGTTTGGTTGGTTGGTTGGTTTTTTTTTACAACAAATCTGTTTCTTTTCATGGAATCTAATCACTCCTACATCTCTCTCAAATAATAACACATTTCTCTCAAACACTTCTTATGCCATGGATCCTGGATGGGGACATCTCACTGTCATTTTCAGATCATTCTATAAACCACACATTCCCTTGAAGTCTTTGATGTCAGATTTCTTTACTTACTCGTCTGTCTGAATACAATGCTCTATTTTTTTTTCAATATTCTCCATCTTCCCTTAAAAATATTAGCACCTCACTCATTGTTTTTGTTCTCACCATTTTTCTAGTTCTCATTCTGAGTAACTTGATAGTCATTGAGATCATCAATCCAAACGAAACATTCCTCAGTTCTTGATCCCACTTTCTCCCCATTGTCCCCCTAAACACCTCACCTGGTCAAACACCACATTGGACTGGTAATTACAGCTCCATATGGTCTCATCTTCAGCCATTCCAACCATCATCTGCTATCTTTGTATTTTATATCTCTAGTAACTATGTTGTAATAATGTTATATAGTTCAGGGTCATATCTTATCCTTTTATCTTTTCCATGCCATGTTCCTTCTTACCCAGCTTATGTTTTTATAGTCTATGAATAAAAGCACTCCTACTATAACCAGAAGAAATAGAGGACTTGAATAACATTATAAAGCAGTTGGATGTAACAGACACAGAACACTCTGTCAAACAGCAACAGAATATACACTTTTCTCAAGTGTATATGGAACATTCCCTAGTATAGACCATATATCTGGTCACAAAAATATCTTTAATAATTTTTAATTGAAATCACATAAAGTGTATTTTCTGATCACAACGAAAAAGTAAAAATGATGTAAGAAAAACTGAAAATATCATGAACATGTGGAAATTAAATAACACTTAAATTGACTCACTTTGACCAATGAGTCAAAGAAGCAATCTCAAGGGAAATTTTATATATATTATCTTAACAGAAATAAAAATGAAAACATAACATGTCACAGCTTATGGGTTGTAGCAAAAGCTCTACTTAAGAAAGAAATCTATAGCTGTAAAAACATTAGAAAGAAGAAAAATCTCAAATAACCTAATTTTACACCTTAATGAACTAATCATTAGGGGAATGCAAATCAAAACCATACTGAGATACCAGTTTTTACTCATTAGAATAGCTAATGTTAAAAAAAAGAAATAACAATTGTTGGTGAGAATATGGAAAAATTCGAACCCTTGTGCACTGGTGGTGGGAATGTAAAATGGTACAGTGACTGTGGAAAACAGTGTGGTATTTCCTCAAAAAATTGAGTTGAGAATTACCATATGATTCAGCAGGTTCACTCTGGATGTACGCCCCAAAGTAGAAGTAGGGATTCAAACACATCAATATTCTTAGCAGCATTATTCACAGTGGTCAAAAAGTGGAAACAAGGCAAATGCCTCTCAAAGGATGAATGGATAAGCAAGACATGATATACACTTGCAATGGAATATTGTTCAACCCTCAACATGAAATTCTGGCATATGCCACTACATGGATGAACCTTGAGTGTATATGCTGAGTGAAATGAGCCAGGTGCAAAAGGAAAATTATTGCATGATTTCACTTTTATGAGGTGCCTAGAGTGATCAAATTCATAGAAACAGAGAGTAGAACGACAGTTACTAGGACCTGGGGAGAGGGGGTATGAGGGGTTATTATTTAATGGGCATAGAGTTTCTATTTGGGAAAATGAACAAGTTTCAGCAATTAATAGTGGGGATGGCTGCACAACAATGTGAATATACTTAATGCCGCTTAACTGTGCACTTAAATAAGGGTTAAAATGGTAAATTGAATATTATGTATATTTTATCACAATAAAAAAGTACTCCTACCATCAAGTCTCTTGCCCATAGGTTTCTCTGACTGGTAAAACCCCAGCCATAATTAAATCTGAATCGTTCTACTCCATGCACCTTTCTGGATAAACTCAGCTGAAGAAAAGTGACAAACTTTGCTGACTGATCTTTCTGTAAATTTAAAGCCATGGCACTCAGAGTGATCCTTTATAACATAAATCATCATGTTGCTCCCTGTGAAAAAAATCTACAAACGATTTTCCATCACAATGTAAAATCCAAGTCCCTACAGGACTCCCATTCACTTTTCTTCTATCTCATTTCCACTATCCTTCCCCTTAATCATCCTATGCTTGGCCACACTGGCTTTCATAAGATTCTGTGGGATTGTTGAGGATACTTCCACATGGGACCTATTGCATTTACCATTGTGGGCTTGGAATGCCCTTCTCCTAGATATCTGTCTAGTCCCGTGGTCGGCAAACTGCGGCTCTCGAGCCACATGCGGATCTTTGGCCCCTTGAGTGTGGCTCTTCCACAAAATACCACGTGCGGGCGCGCATGTACAGTGCTATTGAAACTTCGTGGCCCTTACGCAGAAGTCAGTATTATGTGGAAGAGCCACACTCAGGGGCCAAAGAGCCGCATGTGGCTTGCAAGCTGCAGTTTGCCGAGCCGCAGTTTGCTGACCACTGGTAGTCAAAGTTTACCTTCTTAGAGAGGTTTTCCTGTCCATTCTGTAGAATATAAGAACATCACCACTCTCTTTACCATTATGCTACTTTATTTTTTTCTCACAGTGCTTACCACTACATGCTGTTATTATGACATAATTTACTCATTTGTCCATTTTTTTTTCCTCATAGAATAATTCCACGAGGACACTGACCTTTTATTTATTTTCAATTACAGTTGATATACAATATTAAATTAGTTTCGGGTGCACAACAAAGTGCAACTGAGTACTAGACTTACTAGGGTGAGCACTTTGTAAGATGTATAAATGCCTAATCACTATGTTGTAGGGCATAGCCTTTTTTATGTTCACTGTTGCATTCTCAGCATCTACAAGAGTGCTCGCTGGTTGGTTCTCAATAAACACGCACTGAATGATGGAATTACATAATGGATCCTCAAAAGAGGCTTAGAATCCAGCCCAGAGAATTAGTTACAAAGGCAGACTCTGATGTTCTCTTAATATTTTTATGCTTCATATTTTAACTCATTCTTCTTTTAAACCTGTTTAATAAACAAAACATTTTTTTATGTGGTTGTACTTAACTAGCCTAAACCTTGACAATATGTTGCTATGTACATTGATAATCTTGACCTATGTGGCTGAATGTATAGACTGTGAAGATATACTGTACTAAATAGCTTTAGAACTTTCTTCTTGAACTAATGAATTTGTGTAAAAGCTAAAACTAATCCTAGAAAAGGTCCCTACTATGTTTTTTTCTAAGATGAGGGTATCTTCTATAAGTGATTCATGTTTTCCTATTTTAAAGTCATGTTTATTCTGATTCTGTTCACTGTTGATTTGTGGAATTTTTAGGTGAATAATAAAAAAGAAAGATGTTGCCCTAACCAGTTTGGCTCAGTGGATAGAGCATCGGCCTGCAGACTTAAGGGTCCCAGGTTCGATTCCAGTCAAGGGCATGTACCTTGGTTGTGGGCACATACCCAGTAGGGAGTGTGCAGGAGGCAGCTGATCGATGTTTCTCTCTCATTGATGTTTCTAACTCTCTATCCCTCTCCCTTCCTCTCTGTAAAAAATCAATTAAAAAAATCAATTTTTTTTTAAAAAAAGAAAGATGTTTTGTATGGGAGAACATATTCGCCAATGAAACATTATTAAGGGGTTAATTTAAAATATATATAAAGAATTCATACAATTCAACACCCTGAAGACAAACAATCAATTTTTAAAAATGGGAAAAGGATCTAAATAATCACTTCTCCAAAAAGGACATACAAATGGCCAAGAACATATGAAAAGATACTCAATGTCACTAATCATCATTGGAGAAATGCAAATTAAAACCACAATGAAGTATCACCTCACATCAGCCAGAATGGCTATCATCAATAAATCAACAAATGACAAGTGCTGGTGAGGAGGTGGAGAAAAGGGAATCCTAGTGCACTATTATTGGGCATGCAGACTGGTGGTGGAAAACAGTATGGAGTTTCCTCAAAAAATTAAAAATGGAACTGCCATTTGACTCAGGGATCCCACTTCTGGGAATATGTCCTAAAAATCTCAAAACACCAATCATAAAGAATATATGCACTCCTATGTTCATAGCAGCACTATTTACAATAGCTAAGATTTGGAAACAGCCTAAATGCCCATCAGAAGACGAGTGGATTAGAAAACTGGTACATTTACACAATGGAATACTACAGGCTATAAAAAAGAATGAACTCTTACCCTTTGAGATAGCATGGATAGACCTGGAGATTATTATACTGAGTGAAATAAGCAAGTCAGAGAAAGACAAAGAGCACATGATCTCACTTATATGTGGAATCTAATGAACAAAATAAAGTGACAAACAAAATAGGTCCAGAGGCATGACTGTATGGAACAGACTGACAGGTCTAAGGGGCGAGGGGGGGGGGGGGGCAGGTGGAAGGATGGGAAGAGATTAACTAAAGAACATATATGCACATATGAATAGCCCATGGACACAGACAATAGTGCAGAGAAGGCCCTGGGGCAGGGGCTGGGTGGAGGGGGACAAAGATGGGGGAGGGGGACATCTGTAATACTGGCAAAAATAAATTTTTAAATAAACAACTAGTATTTAAGAAAAATACTTTAGTGGGGGGATTAAAATATTTTTCAATAGTATTCCTTTATGAGAGGTCCTCTATGGGGTCCCATTGATACATATATATACACACACAGTTATATATACTATATATATAGTATATATGTATCCTATCTAATAAAAGAGAAACATGGTAATTGGCATACAACCGCTACCCTTCCCATTGGTTAATCCGGGCAATATGCAAATTAACTGCCAGCCAAGATGGTGGCCGGGAGCCAGGAAGCTTGAAACTAACATGAGGCTTGCTTGCTTCAGTGACGGAGGACTCCAATGTTCCCCGCCTGCCGCTGCAGGCCTCTGAGCTGCAACTCTAAGCAACTATGTAACAAATATAGAAGCTAAACAAAACCCCAGAAACCTGCTTTAGTCCGGACGGGCTTCAGCCAGCAGGATCGCAACATTGTAAGCAAAGGCCAGAAACCTACTTTCAGCAGCGAAGGCCTAAGAGCTGGAGCCAAGCCTCAGAGCTAAAGCTGGCCCAGAATCAAAAGAAAAAAAGGAGTGGTTGGGAGCTTCAGTCACCCCCAGCCTGAAAACAGTCCTCAGCCCCTCACCCAGACTGGCCAGGCACCCCAGTGGGGACCCCCACCCTGAAGGGTGTGTGACCAGCTGCAAACAGCCATCATCCCCTCACCCAGGCTGGCCAGGCACCCCAGTGGGGACCCCCACCCTGAAGGATGTATGACCAGCTGCAAACAGCCATCATCCCCTCACCCAGGCTGGCCAGGCACCCCAGTGGGGACCCCCACCCTGATCCAGGACACCCTTCAGGGCAAACCAGCCAGCACCCACCCGTGCACCAGGCCTCTATCCTATATAGTAAAAGGGTAATATGCCTCCCAGCACTGGGATCAGTGGAGCCGCGAGGCCTCCCAGCACCGGGATCAGCGTGACAGGGGGCAGCGCCCAAACCCCCTGATCGCCCTGTGGCTCTGTGTGTGACAGGGGGCGGGGCCACAACCTCCCTATCGGCCCTGCTCTGTTTATGACAAGGGAAGGCGCCCCAACCCCCTGATCAGCCCTGCTCTGTGCCTGATAGGGGGGAGCTCCCCAACCCCCTGATCACCCTGTGGCTCTGTGTGTGACAGGGTGCGGCGCCCCAACCCCCTGATCGGCCCTGCCCTGTGTGTGACAGGGTGTGCCGCCCCCACCCCCCCCACCCCCATGGGCCCTGCTCTGTGCGTGACAGGGGGCAGCACCCCAACCCCCTGATGGGCCTTGCTCTGTGCATGACAGGGTACAGAGCCCCAACCCCCCTGATTGGCCCTGCTCTGTGAGTGACAGGGGGTGGCGCCGCAACCTCCCCATCGCCCCTGCCTTGAGTGTGACAGGGGGCGGTGCCCCAACCCCCCAATCAGCCCTACCCTGAGCGTGACTGAGGGTGGCATCACAACCTCCCGATCGCCCTGCTCTGTGCATGACAGGGGGCGGCACCCTAACTCCCCAATCGGCCCTGCTCTGAGCCCGACCAGGGGCTGCACCTAGGGATTGGGCCTGCCCTCTGCCACCCGGGAGCAGGCCTAAGCCAGCAGGTCGTTATCTCCTGAGGGGTCCCAGACTGCGAGAGGGCTCAGGCCGGGCTGAGGGACCCCTCCTTCCCCCCGAGTGCTCAAATTTTTCTGCACCGGGCCTCTAATATATATATATATATATATATATATATATATATATATATATAGATAGATATAGATAGATATAGATATATATATATATATACACATATACATACACTAGAGGCCCAGTGCATGAAATTTGTGCACT
This sequence comes from Myotis myotis, assembly GCF_014108235.1. NCBI lineage: Eukaryota > Metazoa > Chordata > Mammalia > Chiroptera > Vespertilionidae > Myotis > Myotis myotis. The sequence goes on from NW_023416401.1 coordinate 51,400,949, forward strand.
GGAGTGGGTGTCCCTCAGCCCAGCCTGCACCCTCTCCAATCTGGGACATCCCCCTCACAATCCAGGACTGCTGGCTCCCAACGGCTCGCCTGTCTGCTTGCCATCTTGTAACCACATGAGGGCGGCCATCTTGTGTGAGGACATGATGGTCAATTTGCATATTATTTCTTTATTATGTAGGATATATATAAAATTATGTATGTTCTATAGATGATAGTGCCCTGAGAAGTCTTGCCATGTTTCTCTACATGATCTCTATTTATGGTTTTCCAAGAAAAGCTTAATCAAATCAGTCAGTTCTTTTTTTGCTTAACCATATGCTTATCTCTGTTGGAAATAATAGATGCAGTGAAAACCCGCTGATACTCCTCTACTAAAAATATTTTAGCTCCTCTTTGGAACCAGATAAAGTTGAAATTCACTGTACCTGGTTTAGAGTGTCTGATTAGGTATTTCAGTGCCTGACTTTTTGAAACTCCAAACACACTTAACGATAATAACCATTATACAATGAGAAACTTTGTGGTGAAAATGATTGACTAGTTGCTATCTGCAAACAGCAATTTATAACCAAAAGGGGCTCAAAGATCCCGAAAATAATTGGTAGCTCATTATTCGGAGTAAATTGCTGAGTTTAGTTTTGCATTTAAGTTTGAGCAAAATCACATTTACCAACTATTAGTGTCGGCTTGGTAAATTAGCACACTGTCTCATATCACTCTTCCAAAATGACAAAGTGACAGTGGAACTATAAATGGTAGAGATGCCAAGGCTTAATAATGCAATTAACTAAAACAGTACTCCATAACAAGGAGGTTTGCTACCACCTTCAAAGAGATATGTTTGCCTTAAAGTTTCTTTACAAGTGGTTCCCAAATTAGTTCAGTAGAAAGGAACTTGGTACTGAATGAGCACAAAGTGTGATCCTAATAAAGGGCACTTAGCTCTTTGCAGTCTCCTGGCCGGAATCACCCTAGATTTCACCCAGCCTTCAACACCCACACCCATAAACTACATGTGAATGGGGACACAGGACAGGAGTGGGTCAGCGCTACTGCTCAGAGCATGGGCTGTGCTGCTCGTGGGGGTCTCTGTCCTCATCGTTGAAGGGCAGTACCTGTGGTTGTGCTAGAAAAGCCCTCCTGATTTCAACACAGAAAGCAGTGCTCCGAATGCCCAGGCACTGCACGAGCCCCTTTGACGAAGCAGTTACAGTCTCCATAAGAACACTGTGAGGGGCACTTTACCAGTATTACCCTCACTTTAGATATGAGGACACGAGTCTTCCTAGCTAGTAAGTCATCTGAATTATTGGGACTTTTAACTGGAATTACTTGACTCCAGTGTTTGGTGTCTTCCCACTTCACCATTCTGTCCTTCTTAAAATATTTAGGTTTCCAAACAAACTACATCTCTCTATGCTTCAAAGACAGCATGCTAGTGGGTGACTTGATGATCTGGTTTTGCTCCAGTAGTTTCTAACTGAAGGCTGGATTGCCACGTGAAGGAGCAGGTCGGCTTCACGGACGCAGTGGGAAGGTCCCTGTGAGCAGGTGTGCTGCCTGTGAGGCGCAGGACAAGCTCCTTGCTGTTATTATGCGATGTGTTATTTCAGGGCAAATTTATGCCTCTCCCAGGGAGCCTTCTAGAGTAATAATCTCTGACAAATGGCGATCCTGTTACACCTTGGCTCCCCGAATAGCTCCACCTGAATTTCTTCTGCGTGTAAATTACAGTGTGCGTGTTGAAGCAGAATCCCATAGAGGTGGCTTCATTCCTACTTACTAAGGGTGAAAAGAAAAATGTCGTGACTTGCACAGAACATCTTTCAATCAGTCTGCACTTTCCCCCAAGTATTCCTTTTCTGGTAACTAGATTTTAGAAACCTGGGCTCCCCTTCCATAAAAAATAGTGTCATTGTGAAAGTTTATGTGACCCAGGTCTTGCAAATAGCTTGAAACAAATGTGAGTGGGCAACCATACAATAACACATTTCCACTTCTTGAATTTTAAACATCAGTAACAAATTTATTTTTTCTTTAATTTTATGGGGAATAAATTTAATCACTGAAATTGTATGTATAGTTATTAATGACATGCCTGTACTTTACCTTCTCCATAGTCACACTCAAGGCCTCTGGTTTCTCTCTAACCAGGATCTCCCCTAGTTGCTTCAGATTTGAAATGCTAGGTTTAACGTTGGTGTTCTTATCTCTACCATTAATGGAAATGTCTCTGTGGAAATTATCGCTTAATTCCATCTTTTTTTCTTAATTAAAGACAAACCAAAGTGTGTAATTAAGAGAGGATAAATTAGAATAAAGTTCCTTTGCCTTCTCTCTGGATTGTTCTTTGAATAGCTTGTCAGAGGAGAGGTCAATAAATGTTTCATTAGTTGAGCAACACACATTTATCCTCCTCCAACTCCCAAATGATTATACATCTCACACTCTTTTTATAGCTAGAGTAATACCATCAGCTTACAAATACTACTTACTACATGGTCTTGACTTACTGAAAGTCAATGCATAAGAAAGTCTTTTACAGAGGGATCATCTGTTTTCCTCACTGTGCATCAGGTCTAAGCTGTTACTCTTTAATCTTGGAAAAACTCATTTTTGTCTTGGTAAAAGTCACCTATTCTTTCTGTGCTCATTTCCTTGCCTTTGAAGGGAATTAAGTAATTTTTAGCACCTATTTGAGTGATTAATTTTGTATAAAATCAAAATAGGGTTTTTCCTTATGAAAGTAAAACCATTTTTAGTTGGTATTTAGCATTGTTGAAAGGCTCAAAGGTAAGGATTCTATTCAGTTCGCCACAATGCATTTATTCTTTCAGAAATGCAAAGAAAGCATCCAATAACTTTTAAAAAAGATAATATATAACGTATTTCTGTCTTCTCATAAGTTGACTTTGTTAGTGGAGGACTCTTTGCCTCACTCAGAAACACAGAAAATAAACTCAAAAGGAGATGATAGATATATAGGTCGGTAGATAGATAGATAGATAGATAGATAGATAGATAGATAGATAGATAGATAGATATAGCTATTATTAATGTTCTATAGTATTGAATGAATGCTGCCCTCTGGAGACCATGAATAGAAAATGCAAACCAAGTGATTCTATTTTAATGCTACAAGTTTGAAAATAAACTGTATCTCTTACCTTTTCATTAAATAATAAAGTAACAAAATAGGGCAGGGTTTGGTTGAATCTGAATTTCACCTATTGCACATATGTTTTGTGAGGTTATGGGTTCTTTTACCATGTCTTTCCAGTTACTAAGGATCACAGAAAGAAATGTGACAAAGAGAAAAATGGAGGATGGTATTGACAAAAAGCAAATCACTCTTTTTGTCTTCTCAACTTTTGTTTGAAATGTATGTGGCTTTGTGCTTTAGATATGTACATCAGATATGTGCCAGGTTTTTAAAGTGATAAATGTGGATAAAAAATAAATGAAAATGGTAGAAAAGCTGTGAATATGGAATTAGAAATACATATATTATTTCTACATAAGGACAACGCTTCCCTTATGAAAGTTAAAATAACAGAATTAGAAAGAACAGCCTTGGTGGCCACCTACCAAAGAGAGTATGTACATCTCAGTTTTGGAATATGAGGTATAGATTAATCATAAAAATGCAAATATGTCCATTTTTAACTATTCAGAAGATTACAGAAATCGCCATTAGGAACCCAGATGTTTGGTAAGGATCTTCCCAGAAGGGTTCTCCATTCTTAAAAATATAATTTTTATAATCCTTCTGGGTTATTTAAAATTTCCAAGTAAAGCCTTTCTCTACTTCAGTTCATTTTAGGAACTTGCTATTTGTTCTGCTCTTTTAACATTCTCACACAGTTCTACAGTGTTTTAAAGTATCACTTCTGTCACCAAGTTTGTTTTAATATACACAATTAATATTATTCTCACATCACTCTCCATAGATAGGGTTCTTTATCTTATTTTATAGATGAGGTAGTGAGAATCAGGTTACTTGACTCATTTCTTTGTAAGAACATGGTGCAGTCTGGATTAAATGCAAAATGTAGGACTTCAGAATTTCTTCTTTCTACTACATAACATTTACGTTAAAAAAATATGGTTATGGACTCAAAAAATGAAACATTGAAAATAAATGGGAGTCTTAGAATAAAGTGGATACAAAGCCATACTAATAAACAAAATATCAAGTAATAATCGAGTATTCTAAAAAATGAAAGAAGAAAGAATGGAGGGGAGAAGAATAGAGGAAATGAGGAAAGGTCGTTGGAAAGAAAGGAAGAAAAGAAGGTGAGCATTTCGCTTGGTCCATTTGATACTTTTCACTTGCCAGAGGGAGGAGCCTAAAAATGTGATTTGAAATATAAGGATTGCACAGGTATTTCTGGAATAACAAACCCAGGTGTGAAAAATAGAATATTATGGGACAGTAGCAGAACCTAAGGTGATAATGAGCCACCAGGGCATAGTGGTGGTCTATTAGAAGCAGTAGTTAACTATACAAGGACATTTAATGAGAAAAAAATAGAACACTCTATTAAAGGGCACATTTTTTAAAACCATTTTCCATCTGTGTTCCTGGAAATGTGAATTACATCAATGAATAATTCATCCAAGGCAGGAAAAGGGAAAATGTAGAATGTATTCACTTGGCCAAGATATGCAGGACAGTCAATTGGTAACAGCTCCAGTTGTCCTGGTATCAAGGTTTAATTAAACCAAAAAGCAATTCTGAAATTTCAAAAAAGAAAATTATTGCTTTTATGAAATCTGTAAAAATTGTCCAGAAGCTTTTGAAGACATAAAACTAAATTGAGGGTAAAATAGGCTTATGAATTCAAACCATAAAGTTTATCAATTTTATCCCTACCTAGTTCAGTTAAGTAGAGAGTCATCATTTTCTTTCCATCCAGTTTCATTTTCTTTGCTTTTATATTCATATGCCAGAGGCTTTATATGCAGATACTGTTGCAGAATGTAGAACACGAACAATAGCAGTGTCTTGCTTCCAACTGGAAGCCATGATATTCTGGGATCATCTTTCTAGGGAAACGTTTTTTATTAATTGGCTTTTACAACTTTTAAAAAAATCATCATAAACACTGTGACTTCAAACAATAGCCAAGTATTTGCATTGGGTATCACTGGTCTCAGCTCGGTTCACCTATGAACCTGTGGCCAGCTCCTGTTGACTAAGGGTAGGATGTCCAAGGAGATGTTAAATAGAAGGGAATGTGCCAAGCAGACAGGCTTGTACACATGGTGGTCCCAAGTGTAAGGATACCAAAGCCTCTTGAGGTCAAGTGCAGGATATGCATAAATTATCTTTCATTGCTGTTTTTAGTTAAATCAATTACATGGGCTGCCCAGATTGAAGGGGTATGGAAAGATTCTATCTCCTGAAGGAAGGAAAGGTTATGTGGATATGTGTGCTATCTGTTCTACTTCCTTTTGGGAAACATTCAATGATAAAGATATGATTGTGAGAATAAAATTTGCTAATAATATATGGCGTACATTTAGTCCCCAAATATTTCTGAGTTCATCGTTCTAGTGTTCTACGCTTTCCTTCTTTCAGTGGTCACTCAGTCACTTGGTCAAACACTCCCTCAGAAACTTTTGGAAGTTCCCATGGGGTGCCGATGTCATTTAGTAGCTTGATTTCTGATTCACCTTCTACATATATGGTGCTGGTGCTTCTGCTTCTTCCTCTCCATCTCCTCCTCTTCTCCCCCTCCTCCTCCATGTCTTCCATAAAGAGCTCCTGAAATGCTTAGAATAATCACATCACCTGTAATTCTTAATATCTTCATTTTTTTTCTATAATATTCAAGTTAAAGACTAAATTTTGGAACACAAGGATATTTATGCTCTAATCTGTTTTTTGCTTAATTTCCCAAAATCACCTCTGCTAAATCCACATATTATTTTTAAGTACTTTTCATTTTTGTAATACCTTTTTCACTCTGATGACTTAGAAAATCATTTGTAGTTCCCTAGGATATTATATTATTTTTCTGTCACATCTTTTTAACCAACCTAGCTTCTACTATCCTGATTCAAGAATCCAGACATGTCAGTCACCGCCAGGAAGACCACTTGATGTCTATTTGAGTTAAATTCCCCTATGGGGACTCCACACACCCTGTTCTCATCTGATATCACACATCACACTTTATTAAGCACTGAATGGTTTTTCCTAGTCTTTCACACGACCACATCAACTGAGAGAAGAGCTGTTCACATTTGTGTCTGTGCTTTTAGCACTTACCACTGTACCTTGGTATATAGTATGACACTCAACAGATGTTTGAAATAATTAGGTGGGAGGAAGTATGTACCATAAGGGGAGAAAAAGAAAGTTTATGCATCAGCTACTTAATACCCTAATAGTGCTAGTCACAACTAACCACAGTACCTTCGTGGTAAGAAACATATATTTATTATTTTTCTCTGAGTCTAAATTAATCAGTAGCTCTGCTGATATGGATAGGTGTTTCTGACTTGACTAGCCTTGCTCATGCACTTAAAACAGTTAATGGGGTATGTGGGGGCTGGCTGCTCTAGAATAGCCTCAAATGAGAATACTCATCTCTTCTCAGTGTTGTCTCTAGTCCTCTCATTAGCTAGTACAAGCTTATTTTCCTGGAAAATGCAGGCATCTATTAGCATTCCTAGGCTTGGAACTGGCAAAGCCTCTTCTGCTTTGTTGTACTGGCCAGAAAAGTCACAAGACCAGCAAAGATTTAAGGAGTGAGGAAATACACTCTCCCTCATGATGAGGGGAACAGCAAAATCACACTACAAAGAGCATGGACAGAGTGAGGCTATCAACTGGGCTGTGAATACAATTCATTTAGCATACCCTATCTACAGGGTATTTTGCTAACTTACATATATATATGTCCTTATCATTCAATAGTGTAACCCACCCCTCTATTCTTTTAATATTGTTTCTGTTAAAAGTGTTTTTGTAAAAGATGATTGTTTACTAATATGTAGCCCATAGATAAACAGCATCCTATATAATAAAACCCTAATATGTAAATTGACCAAATGGCCAAATGACCAGTTGCTATGATGTGCATTGACCACCAGGGGGCAGATGCTCAACACAGGAGCTTACCCCTGGTGGTCAGTGTGCTCCCACAGGGGGAGCCTGCTCAGCCAGAAGCCGGGCTCATGGCTGGCGAGCGCAGGGGTGGTTGGCAGGAGACTCTCCCACCTCCACTGCAGGTGGTCAGTAAGAAGCAAGGGGTCCTGGACTGCAAGAGCCCCAGACTGTGAGAGAGATGTCTGACTGGCGGACATCCCCCAAGGGATCCTGGACTGCGAGAGGGCATAGGCCTGGCTGAGGACCCTTCCCTCACAACAGTGCATGATTTTCGTGCACCAGACCACTAGTATTTGTATAAGAGTTCCAGGAACTAGCTTTAGGGAAGGAAGCTGACTCCAGCAATAGGACATTCTTGCTCTGGGAGACTTGCTGACTCTCAACCATAAAAACCAGAACTCTGCTTGACCAGTTTTGAGATAATCATCAGAATGGACTGTGCCAACTTACATGTAGATAACTTTCAACCCCACTCGCCCTGATTTCTTTGTTCTGCTTTTCCTCTCCCTCCTAATAAAAACCCCTGTCTGTGCTGACATGTTAAGTAGGGCTTTAGGACAGGAGTCCACCATCTTTTCAGGCTGCTGGCACTTAAATAGATCTCTTTCCTTACATCAGCACCTGTCTCTTGAGTGTTGGCTTTTGAAGCAGTAGGCACCGGAACCTGAGTTCAGTATTAAGAGTATGCTACTAATTCTCTCACAAATATGTGAAAAAATATATTCCCAACATAGACATCAGATTTGTTCAAACTACTTTCGTTTGAAATAGAAGTTTCTGATTTAAAAAAAAAAAGAATTTAGAAACAAAACCATCATTTCAACACTGAGCACCACAACTCAAACAATGAAGAAATTTTAAAATAAAGATGCTAATGAAACAAAGAGAAATAAGGAAAGAGGGGGAAGGAACAGATAATGACTCAACAGAGCCAACAGCTAAACTTTAGCAATCAAAGCAAATACTGGTAGCAAGAGAACAAAAGACAATGATTAAATTCAACCTTGCTGCTCCCAAAACAATATGTATGCTGCCTCCTTCTCCGCAAACAAGAAGGATGGTAAAGACCCAAGTTAGAGCACAGCAAGACAGCAAGCATTCTCAATTCTATTTTCATTGCCATTAGAGGACAAATGCATTTTCTTAATCAACTAGGAAAATTTATCCCTAGTAAAGTACTGTGTGTACAATGATGGTGGGCCACTTGAAGCTATCTTTTCCTTGCTTTGGCCTTGAAATATTGGAAGAAAATTATGCTATCATCCACATTTAGCTTGTCAGAGAGCAAAATGACATGTCCTGGAGCCTCGGTTTCCCAGATCAAGGGACCAATTCTCTGCTTTAAGGGCAATTTCAACCGTGCTATGGGAAGGCTGAAGACAGTGTGTCAGACACATGAAACTGTTAGCTAAAGAAGGCAGTGCTCAAGATGACCTGAACGTTTCCCTCAGTTTGACTCCACTCCAAACAGGCTGCTTCCTGCCTCCAGGCCCTGACCTCCCTTTTACCCAAGCCCTTACAGAATCAGGATGATGGCCTAACCACAGAAGTCTCTTTGCTCTCTTTTCTTATAACATTTACTTCAGAAAACATCACTGTAAAATCTCTCTCTGCCCCTTTGAGATGCAAATATTTTTTTAAAAACCGTTATGCTAGTTTTACAACCCAGGACTGTCTGTCTTGAGGAGCTGGAGCCATACCTTTGAAATGCCTTCCTCAAAGAAGAGAGCACTCCAGTCTCTGTGGGAAGCCAGAAGCCTACATCCCCTTCCTGGGCACCTTGCTACAAGTGTAAAACTTCCTCCTGTCATGAACACACATGAAAGTTTTCTTTTCCTTTGGGTAAAGCTAATTAGCAAATACGGATGGCCTCTGATCCTCCCAGGGTAAGTCTTGAAAGCTCAGACTGAGTTGTGGTCTCTTTCCCCTATTGTAATGGCCTGTAATGAAGTCTGCCCTCCATGCTTAAGTTTGTCCAGTGCAATTTGGTTTTGAAAGTGGCATGCACACATTAGAAAAAATGGAGATGATTGAAGATTTCCAAAATTATTTACTGAAATTCTAATAATCCTGAATGTCTCTGTAGAGTATTTGGAAAGCACATAGTTCATCTTTAGAAAGTCCCATTTATTCATAAATGATTTAAGTTATTAAGACAAAGCTAAGAAACCTTCCCCCTAATTGAGGGAAGAAAAAAAAATGTCTCAAGTTTATCACACATAAATCTAAAGACTCATTTTTTAATTTTTTTCAATTACAGTTTACATTTAATATTATTTTGTATTAGTTTCAAGTGTACAGCATAGTGGTTAGACAATCATATTCTTTCCAAACGATTCCCCTGGATTTTCCAGGACTACCTGGCACCATACAGAGTTATCACAATATGGACTATATTCCCTCTGCTATACTTTACACGTCCCCATGAGTGTTTTGTAACTACCAATTTGTATTCTCAATCCCTTCACCTTTTTCCCCCAGTCCCCTAATCCCCCTCTCCTCTGGCAACTATCTGTCTGTTCTCTCTATCTACAAGTCTGTTTCTTTTTGTTGTTGTTGTTAGTTTATTTTGTTCTTTAGATACCACATATAAGTGAAAGCATATGGGATTTCTCTCTGACTGACTTATTTCACTTAGCAAAATTTCCTCTAAGTTCATCCATGCTGTCACAAATGGTAAGGTTTCATTTTTTTTGTGGTGGAGTAATATTCCATTTTATAGGTGATATATAGATATATATATATATAGAAATGTCACAGCTTTTTTATCCACTCATCTGTTGATGGATGCTTGAGTTGCCTCTATAGCTTGGCTACTGTAAATAAGGCTGCAAAAGCCCTAGCCAGTTTGGCTCAGTGGATAGAGCATCGGCCTGTGGAAGAAGAGTCTCGGGTTCGATTCTGGTCAAGGGCATGTACCTTAGATGCAGGCTCCTTCCGGGTCTGGGCCTTCGTCAGGGCATGTGCAGGAGGCAACCAATCGATATGTTTCTCTCACATTGATATTTCTCTCTGTCATTCCTTCTCTCTTCCACTCAAAAAAAATTAATGGAAAAATATCCTCGGGTGGGACTTTAAAAAAAATGAGGCTGCAATGAACATAGGGGTGCATATATGAATTAGTATTTTGGTTTTGTTGGGTATATACCCAGAGGGGAATTTCTGGGCCATAAAGCAGTTCCATACTGTTTTCCACAGTGGTTGCAACAATCTGCATTCCCAACAGTGCATGAGGGCGCCCTTTTTCGCCACATCCTCACCCACCAACAGTTGTTTGTTGATTTATTGAGGATAGCCATTCTGACAGGTGTGAGGTGATATCTTGTTATGGTTTTAAGATTCCCTTTTTAAAAATGCTTTTCTGTAGCTATAACTGTATATACACCTGCCCACCTTTTCCTTATGAGGCTTATAATAGGAAAATATGGCCTATTTGTAAATCAGCTAACTTAAATTTAATGTACATTTAATATATTGCCCATCGGTTTTAGGTCTGGTTCAGAGCCCAGAGCCCTGAGTCAACGGTTGATGAGCTTCAATTCTAGTACAGAAAGTTGCTATTCGCACCACTATTTCTGGAGTGATGCAAAGAAAAAGGGCAATTCGCCCTAACCGGTTTGGCTCAGTGGATAGAGCATTGGCCTGTGGACGGAAAGGTCCCAAGTTTGATTCCGGTCAAGGGCATGTACCTTGGTTGCGGGCACATCCCCAGTAGGGAGTGTGCAGGAGGCAGCTGGTCAATGTTTCTCTCTCATCAATGTTTCTAACTCTCCCTCTCCCTTCCTCTCTGTAAAAAATCAATAAAATATATTTAAAAAAGAAAAAGAAAAAGGGCAATTCTATGGGAGAGGCACACACAAAAGTCAAAGAGATTTATCAGCATCCAAGACTAGAAAGGAAAAAAATTGAAAAGAGATGCTCGAAAGCCAGGTCTTAAAGGATGAGTGGGCATGAAGGGTACAGAGTAAGGAACATTGCAGGTGACAGCAATAGCTTGGGAAAAGGTTACACAAGCATGATTGCTTAGGTCATGTTCTGTGTGCTCTAAACAAATTAAGACAGAGTCTGGCAAAGTAGATGAGCACAAATCCTGCCTAAATTTTTAATCCTGCCTCTATTTTTAAACAACACTACCAAAAGTTAGTAAAAACTTAGATTTGCACTTTTAATTACTAATTTATAAAGTTGTTTGGGATTTACATTCATACTATGCTTTTATTGAGAGTTAATTTATATAAAATAAACCACATCCATTAAAAACATGTAGTTTGGTGAGCTCAGACTGACGTATACATCAATGAAATCACCACCTCAAAAAAAGACAGTAAACCTACTTTTGCCTCACCCTGTATATGAAGCCAAGAAATTGTACACTTCTGTTGGGAATGTAAACTGGAACAACGACTTTAGATACTTTTGGTACATTCCAATAATGACAAAAAATGACAAAAAATTCTACTCATAAGTACATACCCTAGGGGAACGCTTGCTCATGGTCTGCAGGAGAAATACAGGGTGGGGCAAAAATAGGTTTACAGTTGTTTGCATGGAAATATACAATAATTAATAAATATTAATATAAGAATAAATTTGTTTCTCAGACTCACAACTGTAAACCTACTTTTGCCCCACCCTGCATGTGTAGCAACTTTTGTAGCAGTGAGAAAACTGGAAGCAACTCCAATGTCCACTGAAGAAGGGGGAATAAAATAATTGCCATATGTTCATGTGCTGGAATACTATGTAACAGTAACAACAAATCAAATGTGGCTACATATATGAAATAAATGTTCCATAATCTTTTTTAAAATTGTGCAGAACTATTCACAGAAAGATTAATCTATATATATAAAAGCCTAATATGCAGATTGTCCCCTCGGGAGTTCAACCAGGAGACCGGGAGTTCAATTGCTCGCTATGATGTGCACAGAACACCAGGAGGCAGAGTGGAATGAAGGAAAGCCCCTGGCAGCCAGGGAAGGGAGGCCCGTCCAGAAGCTGGAAGGCCCTGATCAGTCCTGATTGCCAGCCAGGCCTAGAGACCCTACTTGTGCATGAATTTCATGCACCAGCCCTCTAGTCTATAATAATAAAAGCATAATATGCTAATTAGATTGGATGAAGTAGGGGCTGCGAGGGAAGCCTGGGTTCCAGGAGCCAGAGGGAAGCCGGTGCTGGCAGCCAGGGGAAGGGAGGCCTATTCTTGCATGAATTTTGTGCATCAGGCCTCTAGTATGTATATAAAGCTCAAAAACACTGCAACACTGAAAAATGCATTTTTAAGAAAAGATAAGTCAGTAGCAAGAAAAGGATAAACCTGTAATTCAGGAAGACAGGTGGAGAATCACAAAGTAATGGAATCACAAGGATCTCACAGGAAGCTTATAAATTATTAGTTATATCCTATTTCTTAAGATGGGCAGTGTGTTGAGTGTTCATTCTATTTATTAGTCTTCATAGCTTAGATTAACCTCATCTCTCAAATATAATAAAAAATACTAGGGGCAGGCTCCATGTCTCTTCCACATTCACCCAGCTATTTATCATTTCTCCATTCACCATACATCTGCTGTTTATTTCTGTGACAAGCACTACACAAAGTGTTCCTCCTGAGAAAAAGAAAACAATGGAGTATCTCTTTGTTTGCTTTGTCATTATTGATGATGGCAATTATAATATTGTTCAAAAAATAATTGCAAAGTTCCTGCCTTATACTTTCTCTAGAACTGGAGTAAATTGATTTTTTTTCACATTTCTAGAAATTAATTGCTCACATATCTCCCCACATCAGTTGAGTAATAGATCTTGTGCTTGTTATTCATAATTTAACATAGGAAAATTTGCATCTTTTGACGTATCTCTCCCTTGTGAGTACCTACAAATTGGGAATAGTTAGAAATAATATCACCAAGAAACAAAATTCAGAGCATTTTGAAATGTTTGTTTTTCTTTTCTAGAGCCTAACTCCCCAATGCTATATCAATGTCATCTTTTCAAATGACAGGAAGATTAATAGTGAACATCATGTATACTTTTGCTAGACCATTGGTCATAGAGGACACATTGTGACTAGACTTCCTTGGTAATCAAGACAGAACTTGACACCAGCAAGATTTATCTGGAGATGTGCTTCATAAGAGGAATAGCTTGACCTGCGTGATGACAGAAGTGTGCATTTTTTTTACTTAAAGGTTGGGTAGCTGGGATTTATGACAAGCTCAAAGCAATTCTCATCAACATCATCCAATGGTTTGCAAGGAGGCAATTTTATAGTCTCTACAGAATCAATTTTCTATTTCCCAATATTTATATGAATTGACAACTAATAAGAAACTTGCTCTAGTAGCTGTTTACAATTTCAAATCAGATATTCTCTTCCTGTCACTGCAAAAAGCTCTATTGATATTACTGACAACCAAAATCATTCACAGTGTATGCCGCAACATTCTGTCTACATGTTGCAGGCATGATATTGTGGGTCCCTTGCTTGTTACACAAGTGGTTGGCAAGTTCTTAATCACATTTGGGGGTGGAGACTTGTCATGAAATAATATTTTATGTATTTTGGGGGGCATAAAATACCATCCAAAACAATTAAATTTGGGGTGATAGTTTCCAACTCTCAAGCCAGTGAAATCTGATTTTATTCTGTATTTAGAATCTGGCAATATTTGTGTAGTGGTGTGAATGAGAAACACCTTTGGAAGAGTATATGTCCCACCTTCTCTAGTTATTTCATAGAGATTAATCAATAATGTGATTCTTTCATTCTTTGCACATTTCTATTAATAACATCTGAGAAAAATAAAAAGTACATATGGCACAATTCTTTCTGTTGGAAAATCCTAAATATACCCTCAAGTGAGTATAAAAAATTTAAGAAAATAAATAGGCAAGTCACAAACAGAGTGACAATTATTTCAGTACAAATACCTTACAAAAGACTTATATCAAGTATATATAAACAACTTCTACAACATATTAATCAGAAGACAAAATAATAAAAATAGACAAAAAATTCAATGGACACTGTAAGAAAAAAACCAAGAATGACCAATAAGCACATAAAAATATATTCAACATTAATAAGCAAAGACTGAAACATCCAGTTTGATGAGGGTGTGGAGCAGCAAGAGCTCTCATACATTGCTGATGAACATTTCAAAGATTACATTCACCTCATTAAACAGTTTCATAATTGTTTTTTATAAAGTTAAAACCTACCATGTGACTGAAGAATATCTCTCCTAGGTATTAACCAAGAGAAAACTTAAAAATATGATCACAAGTCCATAAAAGTACCTGTACAAAAGTGTTCAGGACAAATTTATTTATAACATTCAAAAAGTGGGAAACACTCAACAGGGAATTGGATGAACAAATATTGGCCGATTTAGTCAGTGGAATACTACTCCTTAATAGGAATATTGATACGAGCAACAACATGGATAAATCTCACTAACATTACACTGAGAGAGAAAAGCTAGTCACAGAAGAATACACATCTCCCGATTCTATTTATATGTAGTCCAGGAAGAGTTTAACTAAGCTAGGATGTTAGAAATCTTACTAATGGTGTCTCAGTTGTTGTGGTGGAGTAGAATGGTGAATGGCTGCAAAAGAACATTAGAGGCATTCTGGCATAATAAAAATATCCCACATAGAGACTGGGGTGGTTATAGTAATGTATACATTCATCAAAGTTCATCATACTGTACATTTAAAATCTGTGCTTTTTTCTTAAGTGTGGAAAATGAACTGCAATCCTATATAATAAAAGGGTAACATGCAAATTGACCCTAACGTAGGAGAGACCAGAACAACTGCTCGACCAGTCACTATGAGGCACACTGACCACCTCTCAGTCCCTTTCTCTGGCAGGCTCCCATCACCCAATGGTGAATGAGGAACCAGGGGTGGGTGGCAGCAGGGGTGGGGGCCAGCTGTGGGCAGCCAGGGAAGATGGCCCTGATCACAGGCCAGGCCTAGGGATCATACCCACGCACGAATTTCATACGCTGGGCCTCTATTACATATATGTTAAAATAGAATGCCAGCTAATAGAACATGCTATAAAAATAAGAACCAGTTTATCCTATCTAATAAAGATGGAATATGCAAAATGACCATCATAAAGATGGCAGCGCTCATAGCCACAAGATGGTGGCGCCCAGTCCCCTCAACCCCGCCGGAGTCCCCCAGTCCTTTCATCCCAGCCATGAGGGGTCAGCAGGCGCAAGATGCAGCCAGACCCACCCTCAGCCTCCCAGCGGCCCAGGGCCGGCCCGAGGCATAGGCAAGCCTTGAATGTCAGCTGCCTAGCTGCCTAGGGCCGCCCAAAGCTCAGGTAACCAGGGCCGGCCGAGGCTTGCGCTGCTGGCAGTGGCAGCAGCAGAGGCGTGATGGGGGCATTGCCTTTCCCTGATGGCTGGGTTGCCTCCCACCCCTGAGGGCTCCCCGACTGTGGGCAGGCGAGGCTCAGGGACCCCCCTCCAGTGCATGAATTTTCATGCACTGGGCCTCTAGTAAATAATAAGATATTCAAGAGGTAAAACAACAAAATATAATGTCAAACCTTTTTTGGATCTTAATTCAAATGAATTAACTATAAAAAGATATTTAGAGAAAAGTAGAGAATTTAATATGTACTAGAAATTAGATTATATTAATATTAACGTTAATTTTGTTAGGTATGATGATGGCACTATGATTATGTAAAATAATGCCCTTATTTGGAAGAGATGCATACTGAACTATTTATGGGTGAAATTATATGATGTGTTAGAGGTGCTTTAAAATACTGAAGAAAAATGAGGGAATAGATAAAAATATGAGTAGTAAAATGTTGATAGTTATTGAAGCTGGGTTATGGTAGATGGGGATTCATTATATTATTCTGTACTAGAGGCCCGGTGCACAAAAATTTGTGCACTTGGGTGGGGGGGCCCCCTCAGCCTGGCCTGTGCCCTCTCGCAGTCTGGGACCCCTCGGGGGATGACCACTTGCTGGCTTAGGCCTGCTCCCTGGGGGATTGGGCCTAAGATGGCAATCAGACATCCCTCTGGCAGCCCGGCAGCCCCCCAGCCCCCCAGGGATGTCCACCTCCCAGTGGGGAGCAGACCTAGGCTGCAGTCCAACATCCTTAGTGCTGCTGAGGAGGAAGGAGAGGCTCCCAGCACCAACGCTGTACTGGCAGCCATCAGCCTGGCTTGTGGCTGAGCAGAGCTCCCCCATGTGGGAGCACACTGACCACCAGAGGGCAGCTCCTGCATTGAGCACCTATCCCCTGATGGTCCGTGTGTGTCATAGTGACCAGTCATTCCCAGTCTTTCTGCTGTCAGGGTCAGTTTGCATATTACCCTTTTACTATATAGGTTAGAGGCCTGCTGCACAGGTGGGGGCTGGCTGGTTTGCCCTGAAGGGTGTCCCGGATCAGGTTGGGGGTCCTGCTGGGGTGCCTGGCCAGCCTGGGTGAGGGGCTGATGGCTGTTGCATCTGGTCACACCCCCTTCAGGGTGGGGGTCCCCACTGGGGTGCCTGGCCAGTCTGGGTGAGGGGCTGAGGGCCATTTTCAGGCTGGCGGGCGACTGAAGCTCCCAGCCTCTTTTTTTCCCCCATTCTTGGATTTATTTACCTTCTACAGCTGTCACTGGAGCTGAGAGCCAGCTCCAGCTCTGAGGCCATGGCTGGCTGAAAGAAGGTATCTGGGATTTGTTTGGCTTCTATAATTGAAACATTGTTGCTATCCTGCTTGCTCCAGCTCTGAGGCCGAAAGCAGGTATCTGGGGTTTGTTTAGCTTCTATAATTAAAACATTGTTGCTTTTGGAGCTGTTGCTTCAGGAGCTCAGAGCCAGGTCACGGCAGGCAGGGAAACTTGGCTTCCTCCATCACTGGAGCAAGCAAGCCTCATGTTCGCTTCAGCTGTGTGGCTGCTGTTCGCCATCTTGGTTGGCAGTTAATTTGCATATCGCCCTGATTAGCCAATGGGAAGTGTAGCGGAGGTATGGTTAATTACCCTACTTGTCTATTATTAGATAGGATATTCTGTATCGCTGGAAAGTTTTTTCATAATGAAAGGTTGAAAAGTCTGATACTAATGCGTAGGTGTTAGAAAATCACAGTTTTTCCGTTTTGAAATTCAAATTCATCCTTGAATGCATTATCTGAAAAAAACCCTGTAAAAATCATGTTCAACTAAGATTGTCATCTGCAATTTTTTTTTCACTTTGAGGTAGTGGTTTTATTCCCTTTGGATACATATCAGGAAGTAGGTTTGCTGGATCATAACGTGGTTCTATTTTTTACTTTTTTGAGGAATCTCCACACTTTTTGTCATAGTGGCTACAATTTACCAATTTACCTTCCCACCAACCCTATACAAAGGTTTCCTTTCCTCCACATCCTTACCAACACTTGTTATCTTTTGTCTTTTTTATAATAGCCATTCTAACAGGTATGAGGTGATATCAGGTGGTTTTATTTGCATTTCCTTGATGATTCGTGACGAGCATCTTTTCATATGCCTGATGCCATTTGTACATCTTCTTTTCAGAATGTCTAGTCATGTCCTTTGCCCATTTTTATTGAGTTGTTTGGGTATCCTATAGATATACGCAGAAAAAAAAATTGCTTGTTCAAGGTCACTTGCTACAAAGTGGCTATCATTTCTGAATCTAAAGTTCCAGTTATCTCCAGCTCCTTACCTTTGCTACCTTGACATCAGTGAGGGGTTTTTGACGGCTCTGTGTCTCAGTCAAAGACAAAGGTGACAAAGAGTAAATGTCATGACTCTCCAAGACAACCTGTCAAATGTTTCTCAAGCTTTGTTTTGGGTGCAGTTTCCCTCTTCCCATTGCTGTAATGTACAATACTGTGAGCATAATCAGGCATGGGTTTTCTCTGCATTCCTATTTTGTTTAGAAGGACAAATGACCGAAGTTGGAGCACCTGTCATGCATACTTGCCTAAGTGCAGAGGACTGGTAAACCAGGTCACTCCAGTGTGCATGCTGATAAGCCTCCGGAAATGCCATCGTGGCTTTCAGGAGGAGAGAAAAGCGTTTAATGTTTCCCTTTCCACTCCTCTCACCATGATATTTGCTAAACCTTTCCTACTTGGTATTTTCCCCCCAATAGGCTAAAAATATGCAAATAATCTTTTTAATTGTTTATGAGAACTCATTAAATTTCCCTCTTATGATGAAATTTCATTCTTTTAATCAGTGGTTGTTTGGAACATAGTAGATAAAAAAGTATTACCACACTGCAAAAGGCTTTTTTTTTTAATATCTATAATTTAACAGAAGGGAAATTTTAAACTGAAGTAATTGCAGAATTTAATTTAAAAAACCACATTCTTGCTCATCTAATTAGAATTTTAAAATGGTTTCTCATATCAAAGCTAAACTATCTGACCTCCCTTCATAATATTCATTGAGAATTCTGATTCTGTAAAGTATCAGACATGAATATATGAAATTGTACCATTATTATTTTTTTCCTCTGGTATCTTCTTTTCTCTTTCTAGTAAGAAATGTGAATTACTGCTTTAAGAGAGGGGGAAAATTCACAGGATTTGTTGTATTTTGAATTAAAGATATGTTTGTCAGAATTTGATTATTAGAGCCCCGGGTTTCGTCTGAAGATGAAGAAATGGAGTCCTAATGGAATATACTGGTTGTCTCCTTCACCTCCGTTGGCTACTTAGGACACTATATTATTGGACCAACTGTTAACCTCTGAGCAGTGGGAATTAAGGGAGAGATTGTTTTGGTTTAGCAGAAGCCTCACAGTGGAACTCTAACCTACTGCCGATTGCTGAGATGTAGACGCACTCCAGAGAACCCTGGTGCCTTCCATACCAAAAACTTAGAAATTCTTCAAGAATAGAATCAGTTTTAGTCTCAATTTAACTTCCAGTTATTGTTTTGGAAATTGTATAAAAATGTAAATTGTTACATGAATATAAAAAGCCATCTGGGTCAGCTAATCTATGTTCCTACGCCCTACGGTAATGACAGAGGTTCCTGGTGACCGAAAACCAGCTTCATAATTGGCTGGGCAACAGAAATAGGAGGTGCTTCCAAAAAAATCGACTCATTTGTTTACTCAAGGAGCTATGCGGAAAGACCTGTCTTCAGTTTCTAGACTGAGCTTTTTCTCTTCTTTTATTCTGTTTTAGAAAATGGTGCATTTTAATATACTAGTGCTCGTGTCACTTGGACTTTAATTGAACTACCTTTTAGTGTCAGATACTGAAGGTCCAAAATAAATAAAATACGGTCCTCTCCAGTTTACAGGTTAGGCAAAGACCACAGTGCAAGCCATTATGCATAAAACACCAACATGCGTTTCTAAGATAGCTACAATGTGCATGTAATAGGATATAGGAATAAACATTGTATTTACCTTTGCCTAACCGGCTTCATCACGCTGGTCTTTTTTTGTGTGTTTCTTCAACATAGGAATTATATATCTCTCAGCATCAGAACTTTTTCATTTTCTTATCTGTCTATCAAGAAGTTTCCCCATTGCTTCCACACTTTCTCCCTGGTTTGTTTATACTTTAGCTTCAGAGTCACCCCTCAGCCAGGCCTTCCTGATTATCCCAGCTAAATTTACTCTCCTTATTGCTCTCACCTCTTATAGTCCCATCTTTGGGCATTATGATTTGGTTATTTCTGTGTCCCTTATACAAACACTTGGAAGGCAAAGGATTTCTCTGTTTTGTTCACTGCTGCAACCCTGTGTCTAATGACATATTGAGATTCTCAAATATTTGTTGAAGAAATGACTACATGATTACGATAGGAGGAAATTGGAGGAGAATAAAACATATTTTGGCTAGATACTGAAGAATTAACGGTTTCTACAGCGTGTGGCAAGTGTTTTCATGGTTCAGCCTCAGTCCACTGGCTCCCTGGTCCTCAGGATAGGGCTTTCTCCATGACCCACCCCTCTCTCAGTGGGAAGGATTCTCTCAGTTTTAAGTCCAGGACATTTTTCTGCTCCTTCCCTAGGATGGAGTGTTTTTTTCTCTTCTATTCCCCCAACTATGGTGGATCTTCACTGGTTCCTTGGGGACACAGAGCTTGCCTTCTTTCTCAGTGGCTTTAGTCTTCTGTTCCACTGGGGAGAAGGATGCAGGCTTTCCAGTGGCCATATCTGTCTCCTTCCCCAAAGCCTGCAACTATGGCTTATTCTCTGGCCTCCTCATTGATACTGTCTTTCTCTTAAGAACCTGGTGAAATCCATGGGGAAGGATATGCCTGTGGGCACAAACTTTCCTATGTCCATGGCTCCGAGAGATCTTATTACTCTCATATTGGCTCACATGTGGCCTTTGGAAATTTATTACAATTTTTAGCTGAATTATTCTTACCATTTTGGTTTTTTTGTTTGTTTGTTAATCCTCATCTGAGGATATTTTTTCATTGATCTTTTTAGAGAGAGTAGAAGGGAGAGGGAAAGACAGAGGGGAATACTGATGTAAGAGAAACACATTGATTGGTTGCCTCCTTCATGTGCCGGGCCTGGGCCTGGAGGAGCCTGCAACCAAGGTACATGCCCTTGACTGGAATCAAATCTGGGACCCTTCCTTCCTTTTTGGATGCCTTTATCTTCAAAGATCTCTTTTTTAAAATTTCACTATAATATATATTGGTAATCAATATTTCATATTATCTTCTCTCCCAAACACACTGTGCTCTTTCCTGAAAATTCTAGTTTTTCTATACTTCAGGAAATACCTTTGTTTTGTTTTTTAATTCTGTATTTTCGCCCTGGCTGATGTGGCCAGTGGTTAGAGCATCGGCCCTTGGACCAAAGGTCGCAGATTCCATTCTCTGTCAAGAGCACTACCTGGGCCCTGACCAGTTTGGCTCAGTGGATAGAGCATCGGCCTGTGGACTGAAGGGTCCCAGGTTCAATTCTGGTCAAGGGCATGTACCTTGGTTGCGGGCACATCCCCAGTAGGGGGCGTGCAGGAGGCAGCTGATCGATGTTTCTCTCTCATCGATGTTTCTAACTCTCTACCCCTCTCCCTTCTTCTCTGTAAAAAAAATCATTAAAATATATTTTAAAAAGAAAAAAAAAAGAAAAAAAGAGCACTACCTGGGTTACAGATTTGATCCCGCCCTGATAGGTGTTTCTCTCTTCCTCTACCCCTCCCTACCTAAATTATATGCTGGAAAAGTGGGGGAGGGAGAGAACAGTAGTAGTTAGTATCTTCAGTGAGGGTTTTCTTCCTCAGATCTCAAATACTATGCCCTCTGCCTTCAGTTTTCTCTCTCTCTTCATTCTAGAAAACAAATGGTTGACATCATTCATAATAAAACTTTTAAAATGTTATAGGTTCTGTTGTTTCATCAACCAGCTGTTTGAATTTTTCTAACCTATGCATTAGATGTGAGTAAGAAAGCTTTCAAAGGATGTTAGACTCCAAGCTTAGAGTCATCCCAGCTGTTGCAAAATTGAGTAGAGATAGCCCAAAGTGCCAGTGTGTGGGAATAATAAACAATATTTACACAATAATATGTAACTGGAAGAACCATATCTGGTCAACGCTGGAGGAGCTATGTTTGAGTGCCCTTATGTATTCCTCAATTTTGGTACCATAAAACTGAATTTGGTAGATAATCTTCATACAGTCAACTGCAGGCAATAATATATGTTCATTCTAGTGAGGAAAATATAATTATATACTTTTTTTCTAATTATAGACCTAACCATGTACTTGGGTACAAGATGACCATGCCATTTGTTAACATTATAGTAGCAATTTGACCTTATGACCATGGTTTTAAGAGAACTACTATAGTCATTTTGGAAGTTAGAAAGCCAACAAGAGTATGATTTAGAAACTAATATAACAAACATAAAAAAAGAATTTAAACTAGATCAGCTATTTTCAAGTTTTTCTTGCACCTTTATTTCTTTGACTATAAATTCACTGGTTTCTTCTCCATATAAATAGAAAAGCATATTTGATGTTTGACTTTAGTCATATCTGTCAAACATTTTAGAAAGTACAGAACATAACTTTTTAACTGTTACAAAGTATGTATTCAAGGATGCTTTTGCTCCATCTTTTAAAGTATGAAAAACTTGATCTAAAATGGCTTTAGAAAGATCCAAATTTTCTTTACATATAAATACGGAAAAAAATAGAATTAGCCCTAAAGTGGCTAGTATTAACTTTCCAGTGTCCCATCACTGTCCCTGAAGACTCAAACCCCACAGGCTGCTCAGTATATCAAACATTATCTATGAGGAACATGATTTGACAACCACATGGTGATGGCTACCATGATTTGGGTGACTTGAGAGTCCATTAAATCTAAAGTCAATGTAAATCTCTCCTGTGTAACCTGGGTGCTCAATAAAATTGGATTTGATGTAGACTGTACATGAAAGATAAGAAGCAAGGAGTTTCTTTTTGCACTCACTCAACTGATGAAACACAAGGATTTGCCAAGATTGAAAATCATAGTGACAGACTGAGGTCAGAAGTATGCTTGTCGCGTCATCAAGATTGTAAATCACAGTTTTACACTTATTTTCCTCACATTTGTCATGTGTACAGTGATGTTGTAGAGCCCTGCTTTGTTTTTCTCTCGCACGTGATATTTATTTATTTATTTATTTATTTAAAATATATTTTATTGATTTTTTTACAGAGAGAGATAGTTAGAAACATCGATGAGAGAGAAACATCGATCAGCTGCCTCTTGCACACCCACTTCTGGGGATGTGCCCACAACCAAGGTACATGCCCTTGACCGGAATCAAACCTGGGACCCTTCAGTCCGCAGGCCGACGCTCTATCCAGTGAGCAAAACTGGCCAGGGCTCTCTCACGTGATATTTAATTACAGAGTTTTCCAATGTGGTCCCGGTCTCAGTGTAGAAGAAATTTCTGTTATTGATATTGGGCCTTTCAATATGAATGACACCCTAGTGGCAACAATGGAGATAAGTGAACTTTTGCTTTTTATTTTTTTTTTAACATCTCAGTTGTTTAGCATAGTTGTGTTATTTAGCTCTAAGCCTCTAAGAAATAAGTATCTTTTCTGTGTTTAAATAACTAATCATGATTTGTATTCTTTGTAATTCTTAACTAGTAGCCTCAATATCAGAAGCTCAAATAAGCACAGGGGGAAAGATTCTGAACTTTCAGGAAGGTACTGACCTATATTACTTTAAAGTGAGATTCAATTGATCTTAGAGTTGGGGGATAGAGCTTTGAAGGATCCTTTGCATTAAACCTGCTCTCTAGGTCTCTATTTTCTTCCTAGATAATAATGAGGATATATCAAAAGTGGGCTAAACAATGTGCTCAAATATATTTATCAGTTGGTTAACCAGAAATATCTATTATTTAACATTTGATATACTTTTATAGTATATATAGTCTAATATAGTCTTGAGGTGCTGGCAGAGTCTTTAGGATCTTCTAAATATATCAAGGATCAACTATAAGCCATCTAACTTAGGTGTTTGAAATATGCTCTTGTGGTTGAATACAAGACAGAAGATTAAGGAAGCCATAGGCCTGAATGGAGGCCATGTGATTTGGGAGATGGTATAACCTCTACTGCCCAGTTTTTTCCATTCATTCAGTCATTTTAGGAAGCGCCCTAATGCACAAGGTATTCTCAATGCAGCTACTCATACAGTATCCAATAGAGCAGATTGCATAAGTAATATAATATTTAGTTGCTAAAATAAACCTCTTACTGATGAACAGGGAAATTGAATTAGTTGATTTCTATAATATTTTGGAATTGAACCATGACTTACTGTATGGATGCATGCATGTATGTATTTCTTTGATTATTTTTAATAATTGATAAAACCACTCATATTCAGGTTGTAAGAAAGCAAATGTAGGCCGCTATTAAAAAAAACTTTAACATAACTAAAAATGTTAAAAATGAAAATTTATTCTTTAGAAAGTAATTATTTTTCTATCAATAAATGGATTTACCAGAAGACCATTGTCCAGGAGTGTTCTAAGAATGGATCTATATATTGCCACAATCATCAGACTACAAAGAGAAATAAATTCCCAAAGAGACGAGTCAACTTTAAGGGAATATCTTATGTTCTTAATCACTGTGTTGGTGTGGATTGAATTCTAGCTTAGCCCTTCACTATATATTCATATATGTACAAGATATGTTAGAACAACACCTGCCACATAAGAAATACTTATTAAGTAATAGCTGTAATGCTGCTAATAATGGTAATATATATTATAGCACATATTTTGTATTTTAACCTATACATATTAATAAAGATGATGATATTATGAAGTCCAGAATTTCATTGCAGTGCTGAAACAAAAATTGCATGACAGAAATAACAAATCAAGGATTAGGAGAATACTCAAAACTATTGTGTTTATTTATCTTAAAAAATACAAGATTTGGTCTCCAACTGCATTCACTCTTTCTTAGTGTCATTTCTTGTTCACAGACATTAGAGTATCACTATACAACTAGAGTTTCAAAGGAAGAACAGTTGGGAACATGAATTTCATTATCCATTAAACTATCCCAGGAAAAAAATGTTTTAGTATAGACCTATTTAAGCAATTTTTTTTTACCAAATGATTTGATTTGGAAAATTATACTCATCACCTTTGGTAATTAGTATAGGACTTGTACTATAAGCAACATACTAAAACATATAAATTAAATCTTAAATATTAAGCTTTCTTTTATGAGTACCTGGAATAATAAAATTTAAAAATCCTATTACAAGTTTACCTATTTTATCCCAATTTGTGCTGGTTGTTTCATTTTCAGGTTCCCATTTAATCCACTTCTTTTTGGTCTCTAGACACAACCTTGTCATTAACTGTCACCTCTGCTGCCTCTTTATGAGGCCACCATTCCCCCATCCTGCCTGCAGCCCAACTCACGCTCTAGCACACACCTTCTTGAGCTGAAGATCAAGCTTGAATGACACTTGGCAGCAGCTCACTTAAAATAGCTCAATTAAGTCAGACAAAAAGCTAGCAAAATACTGAAAATAATATGAGTTATGGGAGTGAAATAAAGGAAAAGTTTATAATTTTCTCTAGCAAAGGAAGTCAATGTTGGTTGGGTGTGGTGTCACAACAAGTGGAATTTTTAAAAGAACTATTATAATTAATGTTGTCCCTGAAAGTAAAAAAAATATGATAACTATCTTTCCTGGTTTTTAGAAATTAGATTTTCCCATGGACTCATGAATAATAACTTTTTGAAAGCACACATACATGCATGGGTATGTATATCCAGTCTTTACTCAATATGTTCATTGTACACTTACAAAATGCTAGTGCTGTGCCAAGTGTTGCTGATTTAAAGGTGGAAAGGCTTGGCCATTGCTCTCAACAAGTCCCCAGTCCACCCCAGGGAGACAGGAACCTAGAGAGATAAGAGCAATGCAGTGTAAAAAGCAGGGCCAGGACCAGAGGAGCTAGTAAAGCACTCGCCTCAGTCATAGCATTGAAGAAGGTATAATGCAATCAAAATAAATCCTATTTCCATGCAGTAGTTTTAAAAATAATGGTAGATAACAAAAATTCCGTGATGAAGATCAAAATTTTAAATAAAGCAGCATCATTATTACTGATTTTTGCTTTTGCCTCAAGCTTTAATACAGCTCAGCATGATACTGATCAGAAGTGCAAGCCTGGGACAGGCTCGGGGCTGAAGGGGCTCTAAAGAAGGAACATCTAAAACTCTTAATAGTGAGAGCAAGGTATGGTCCATGAAAGTGTCCCCAGAGAGGTATGAGAGCCACATTAATGATGAGCCTGAGTTATCTTGATAAAGATGGGAAGCGGACAGGCATTATAACATAGAGCAGCATTCCATGTGACAGTCTGCAAAAAGCAGTGATTTTTGTTTTTAATGTGTTTTCTCCAGAAAGAAATTCTTTCAATAGAAAAAAAAAATAGACAAGTTTTATAACATATCATAAGACTTCTGTGCAAAGATGATTGCACAAAAATATAAAAATATTCATTCATTCCCCAAAGCACTATGAGTTGTCTGCTTCTAGCTTTGCAATTCAAGCTCACATCAATTATAAGAATAAAAACCTGGATACCTTGTTATTTCTTCACAATGGAATAACCACATGGCCTCAACAACATGTACATCTGTGAGAAGTTCATCAATTTTATTTTCCATGACTTGCTATCATATATGTCTGACCCTTTTTAATTTGGGTAATGGTGTTTTTCTTCATTTATAACCCTTTTGCTCCATCGTAACCAGAGGTTCTGATTCCTATCTCTCCGTAAATGTACAAACATATGGATTGAGTTTAACTGAGTCTGCGGGTGAATACGTAGGTAGTTTGGGGGCTTGTAAATGTAGAATCAATTGCCTTCAGACTGATGTGATCTGGTGGTCACTGACTATGATGTTGGAAAACTGACAGAAAGATTCAGCAGGACACATAGATTTTGCCATTTTCTTGGGGACATAAAATGGTGTAATTAATAGCACATTCATCTGAATTGCTCTGCTATGTAATTGCTGCTAATCGAGCTTTTAAAATACTTTTATTGTTTGTCAATAAAATAACTTTGCAATTCCAGGCCCCAAGAATCTGACAAATGATTGAATTCATTCACAGCAAGAGAATGTGTTCTGCTCTTGACTTCTTAGTCTCCCATTAACAGCCAAAATGTTGTCTCTATGGAGTTTTATTTAGCCTATGTATGGTTCTGCTTGGAATATGGAGCACAAAAGACCTTGCTGAGTGAAAATAAAAGAGCAATTTAGCTGTTTACAGAATGTAGAAAATAGTTATATTTCATTAAGTGAGTAAAGTTTCCACTAGAAGGCTTAGGGAGAGAACAATTTATAAACCAGTGGGTTAAGGAGGATGCACACCTCTAAGGAAAAGGCAAAATTAGCCATCTTTGTGTGGGAAGAACATGTTTCATTTCTATTTCCATTCATTTCATTCTAATATATTGAAGCATAGTGGTCCCTTCTTTGGAAAACTGCTGTTTGAAACTGCTGTTTGAACTACTCTGTTATTCTTAGACAATCTCTTATTCTGTAGGTTAACTCTGTTATTTTTAGACTGTAAAATAACTGTTTTTTGCTTGAAGAGGAAAGATAAACTTAACTGTCTGACCTTGCAAGCTAGCCATCTAAAGGGGCTGATATACTGATACTGATATTAATTCACATATTCTGCCAAGTGTTTGTTCATCCAAGGTTACAGGTGTCTATATAGATATGATATGTACTCAAAGTTACAAGTTGTCTGTATAGATATGACAGGTGTTTGTTAGATACGATATGTACACAAGGTTACAAGCTGTCTTATACAAAGAACTAGAAGGATATACAAAGGAAATACTCCCTCTTGTGTTTGTTCAGAATTTGACAGAGGTAATCTGCTCTGAACCTGCACGTAATAAAGATGACTCCTAACTAATTGGCTCAGAAGGCGTCTTCTCCAGTTCACTGATTTGCGATACAACAATATGACAGTTGGGTTATGCCAATATTTAATATATAGATTGATTTTCATGCGCCCCCAACATCAACTGGAGTATCTGTGGTACATTCAAGGAAGATTTTGAGTTCCATAATTCAGAGATACATGCAACAATATCCTCATCTGTATTCCATATTTGGCAAAACATTAAAATGTGTTTGTTGCCAGTTAAGTGGGTTTGTGAATTACATTATCTAGTTTTAACTAAAACTAATCCTCAGAAAATAAAGAAATGGCTTAAATAAATTCTTGAAAAGAAAACAAGAATTTAACATAATACTGATAATATGATTCCTCAGAGATGACTGTTTTACTACTTGTATAAGATCTTCCTCAGCCCCAGAATTCGATAACAATAATGTCAGACCAATCAGATTTGACAAAATTAGCCAAAAATTCAAAATATTAGAAATGTTATTTCCAATATAAATTTATATTCACTATAGATAATAGCAAACTTGACTGAAGTATACATTTTCTATTTTACGAGCTGTACTGTTGTGATATATCTTTTTCAATGATGGTCATTGTGAACCATATACCAAATAAACTGAACTTCAAACTGGATTTTTGATTTTCTATATCTCTAAACATTTAAGATTTTCCAAAGGTGACTATTAAATCACATTGCTTTCACCAAAATAAGATGAGTAACATTTTTAGTGAGATCAAAAATGTGGTTCCATTAAAAATTAAAATATATCTTAATGTACTATATTCATTCTATCCCTTATTAATATATATTCCTGTATGCTTTATGATATGAATATTATATTAGTAAAATAATATATAAGTTATGGTAGTGAAATGACTATGGGGTGAATAAAAAGCTCTTAAAAAGTTATATTGGTACATGATTGATCAAAAAAGTCCAGAGAAGCAATTGCCCTACACATTCAGGTCACTTAGAAGAGTGGTTGGTGAGACAGAACAAGACAAGCCTGTTTGTTTTTTTTTTTTATATATATATATTTTTTATTGATTAAGATATTACATATGTGTCCTTGTCCCCACGTTACCCTCTACCCCCCACCCCCCCCCACCCCCGCTCATGCCCTCACCCCCCCGTTGTCCATGTCCATTGGTTAGGCCTATATGCTTGCATATAAGTCCTTTGGTTGATCTTTCCCCCTTACCCCCACCCTCCCCTACCTTCCCTCCAAGTCCCGACAGTCCAATCAATGTCTCTCCGTCTCTGGATCAGTCCTTGTTCATCAGCTTATGTTGTTCATTATATTCCACAAATGAAGTGAGATCCTGTGGTATTTATCCGCTCTCAAGTTCCATCCATGCTGTGGCAAATGGTAAGAGTTCCTTTTTCTTCTTCCTCTTCTTAAAGAATACCTTTCAGCATTTCATATAATGCTGGTTTGGTGATGATGAACTCCTTTAGCTTTTTCTTATCCGTGAAGCTCTTTATCTGACCTTCTATTCTGAATGATAGCTTTGCTGGATAAAGTAATCTTGGTTGCAGGTTCTTGCTATTCATCACTTTGAATATTTCTTGCCACTCTCTTCTGGCCTGCATGGTTTCTGTTGAGAAATCAGCTGACAGTCGTATGGGTACTCCCTTGTAGGTAACTGACTGTCTTTCTCTTGCTGCTTTTAAGATTCTCTCTTTATCTTTTGCTCTTGGCATTTTCATTATGATGTGTCTTGGTGTGGTCCTCCTTGGATTCCTTTTGTTTGGGGTTCTCTGCGCTTCCTGGACTTGTAAGTCCATTTCTTTCACCAGGTAGGGGAAGTTTTCTGTCATTATTTCTTCAAAAAGGTTTTCAATATCTTGCCCTCTCTCTCCTTCTGGTACCCCTATAATTCTGATGTTGGTACGCTTGAAGTTGTCCCAGAGGTTCCTTACACTATCTTCATATTTTTGGAATCTCTTTTCTTTTTTCTTTTTCGGTTGGGTATTTTTTGTTTCTTTGTATTTCAAATCTTTGACTTGATTCTTGGGATCCTCTTTTCTGCTGCTGGATCTCTGTAAATTATTCTTTATTTCAGTCAGTGTATGCTTAATTTCTAGTTGGTCCTTTTTCATGTCCTCCATGGTCTCCCTATAGTTATTGAGGGATTCATTAAATTTATCGGCGGTTTCCATAAAATTCTTGAAAAACCTTATAACCGTGGCCTTAAACTCTATATCCAATCGTTTGCTTTCCTCCATTTCTGCCATTTGTGACCTGTTTCTTTGTCTCCGCATTTTGGCAGCCTCCCTGTGTTGATAGAGTGGCCCTGTGCGCCAGGTGTCCTGTAGGGCCCAGTAGCTCAGCCTCCCCAGTTACCTGGGGTGGACACTCTTGGTGCACTCTTGGTGCCTTGGTTGTTGTAGAATCACTGGGAGGAATTGACCTCCAGGCCAATTGGCTGTGAGAATCAGTTGTGTCTAAAGTGGGAGAACTTCTGTGCTGAAGACACCCTTCTGGGGCAAGACTTGCTTCAGTGGGGCTTTGGTGCTCACTGAGTCTGCTCCCTGAGTGTGTCCCTTATGGATCTGAGGAGTTGCAGTCTGGTACCCTCTGACCACTGGGTACAGTGGCTCCTGGATCTAAGGAGGTGCTAATTCAGCCTCTGCCTGAGGCCACACAGCAGGAGCCACGAAGAGGCTCAGCTGTGAAGCAATGCAAGCCGCTGCGGGGCCTTGGGCCTTCTCTTGGAAGTTCCGGGTCTGCCTGGCTGGGCTGCAGTTAGGTACATTCACATGCAAAAGCCTCTGCCGCAGCCTGGGTGGGGCGGGGTCTCAGGGAGTCAGAGGGCGGAGAAAGCGGCCATGGCCGATTCTCCGCCCGGAGTCGCGTCTCAGTGTTCCGGGTAACGGCTGCAAGCACCTCTGAGGGAAAGCCGCCCTCAAGTTCGCTCGCTGCCGGACAGACCAGCTTCTCCCGTATGAGACCTGGGTCCCCAGAGACTTCCCGGAACCGGAGTTCAGAGCCGTGGGGAGTTTGTGATTCAAAAAGACAGCCGCGTCCTCAGGCGCGCGCGCGCCACCGTACCTCTGCACTTCACCTCCGCAGCGCCTCTGGCTCTCAGCGTGTTTTTCTTTCCTTCTAGTTGTGGAATTTACACTCAGCCAGCCTTCCTGTTTTTCTGGATGATGTTTGCTCAGTCCTTTGCGGTAATTTTCAATTGTTGTATGAGGCGATAATTTCCCGGTGTTTACCTATGCCGCCATCTTAGTTGCTCTCGACAAGCCTGTTTTATTACAACATCTGAATGGGTTGTTGACAGGTCTGTGGCCCACTGGTTCTAGGACAACACTGAAGCCAGAATATTGGAAGATTTCATCACACAGAAGGAGCGGAGGGTGCTGAGATAAGAGCTGGGCAGACAAAATCAGAAAAAAAGCTATAGGCACCAGTGCTAAGAAGTTCCAGGAACATTTACCCGTACACTTTTTTGGTTTTGTTTTACCTTTTACTTTATCTTTTTTTTTTTTTATGGTTGTTTTCACTAGGGACTTTTTAAACAAGATAATAGAGGTAATTCTAAGTAGACAAATTTCCTTAAAACTGGATTGCTGAGACATTTATCTTTGCTGCAGCTGTTAAAGACAAACAGCACAGGAAATATGCATTGAATGGCTAACACTTTGACTCCAGCATTCAATACCTGTGCCACAGGTAAAGGTTAATTATCTCCCCAGTAGGCTTTAAAGCCATGGACATATCTGATTTGTTTGTTTGTTTGTTTAAGGTCAAATCAATATTGTGACTAAGGAAGCTGATTTGTTTTGATTTTTTTTTTTTAAATTGAATATTTCATTAAAGCAATAGTTCTCAACCATGAGCAATAGTACTTCTCCTCGCCCCATCTGTGGGAACATTTGGCAACCTCTGGAGATATTTAGTTACCACAACTCCTATTGCCATGTAATGCTAAACATCCTGCAATACACGACAAAGAATTAACTGGCCCAAAATATCACTAGCCATGTGCTGAGACACTCTACCTTTAAAGGAATCATACCATTTCTTAAGTTCAGGAAAAATATGTTTTAATTGAATTTTAGAGAGAGAAGAAGGGAGAGGGAGACAGAGAAAGAAACATGGATGCGAGAGAGAAATATCTGTCACATGTTTCTCACACCCCCTACTGGAGATTGAACCCAAAACCCTGCATGTGCCCTGACCAGGAATTGAACCAGCAACCTTTTGTTGTATTGGAAGACACCCAACCAACTGAACCACACCAGCCAGGGTAGGAAAAAACATTTTGATGCAATTATTTAATTGGAAAAATATTTTTTAAATAGCCCTTTCCAGTTACTTTTTAAATTGCCTTTGCATTTTCTCTCTCTTTTACAATATCTCTGTTCCTATGAAAGCACTGTGTACAAAAGCATTTTTAATCCTAACTTTGTGACTATTTTATTGTTACTATTCTATGTTCTAGTTAAATAATTAATTCTCTTTAGCTAGTATAACTATAGCAGCTAAACAATTGCTGCTACTTTTCTTTTCAACCTACTTTGTTTATTAATATGAGTCAATATTGAACACTGTGGGGATCCATTTAAGAGGAAGTGTTTTGTAATACACATTCTCATTTAAAAATCATCCTTCTCCACATAAATAAATTTCCAAACAATGACTGAGCTATTTAGCCTTCTTCACTGTGTTTCCTCACACAGTTTCCTTCTCTGCTGTAAAGTGGCAATGCTGTATTGTATTTGATTAGCTTTGAATTTTTCCTCATGGCACTAAATCCCCATCCACATGCCTTTGTGAGGCTCTAGCTGCTTCAACGGCCTCCCTTGCTTTTCTCCATTGCTCCTGATAGTTAGCTTTCCACACAGAAATCCATTCTGCAATTCATATTAACAGTGTGATAAAAGTTGGGTGACTGAGGCAGAAAAAAAGTTATTTGCATTGTTCAAAAATCCATCTGCAATGTGATATTTTGACTTCAGAAGAAAGCATATTGACAAAGGCTACCTTAGATGTAGAAAAAATCAATTTAACAGAATAATAAGGGGATGCTAAGAAAAGACATTTTTTAATAGAAATAACACAAAAACTGGATTTGGAGCAGATAAAATTTCTCAACTCACACAAAAATGGAACTAATATTCTATAACTCTGATGATAGTATAAAACCATATTTATTTTTTAAATAAAGTAGTGTTAAAATATATAAACACTAGATTTTAAATGAAAATAACTCTAAAATTTTAAGATTACTTGGAACACAACTATTAATGAGACATATGAAGCATTTATAGGACAACAGAAACAAAAGAACTTCATGAATAATTTAGGGCAATGAAATTATGAAAATATTGAGAAAGCATTTTTGAAGAATGCTACCTCCAATACATATACACGACCATAAAAAGTATAGCTTGCAAGAAAATAAAGCAGAAAAGTAACAGTAGAGATACAAATGACACACAGATTTTTAAAATTAAATGATAGAATATATAAGCAAAAACAAAGATTCTCAGAAATTTTTTACTTTAGTGATTAATGATACAATAACTTGTTTAGTATTTGTTTTATGACAAACTCTATGGAAGATGGGGAAGTAGCCCATGTTCAGGGATTCAGCCCAGGATCTAGCACTGTGCTAGGTACATGGACAACTAATTGTGATGGATGTTCAAAGGCACAGGAGCTCCAAACTAGAAGAGGCTTCCAGGAAGAGCTGAGCCTTAACTACAGATAAAAACAGACATGTAATAAGTAGAGTAGACATTTCCAAATGGAAGAAATAGCACAGACAAAAGAGAAATCATGATGAGAATGTCATAACAGTAAAAACATTCTTGGTCCATATTCTTGAATTTGCATTTTTATACACATTTTTATTCAAATTGTCAATTTTAATAAAAAGCTGTTGGGACTGTAATTGAGATGGTGATGACTCTGTAGTTTAATTTGATAAGAATAGGCAACTTTTAAATTAGGCAAAAGTGTGCCATGCCTTAGCCAATGACAGAAGTGGTGAGCAGTGCAAGTGGAAGCCTTATGAGCCAGTGTGCTATGGCCTTGCTTTTTCTTTCCTTTGGCCATCAATGGTGGTCGCACATGATCAGCCTGGTTTCAGATGACAAGATGTGGAGCAGAGCTCTCAAGCAACAGGCAATGTTTATGGAGCAGGAGCAAAGCCTAATCCTTTGTTATGTTTCACTATTGAGATTTTCACATGCACATCGCTGTGACATGGCGTTTCCTCAGTTAACTTTATGGAAGACAGCTTAATACAGCCTTCATAGTAGTAAGAGCACAGGCTCTGGAATCCTACTTCATAGGTTCAAAACACAGCTCTTTAGTTTTTCTGTGTGCTACCTTTGGCAAGTTACCTACACTTTTCTTTGCCTCACTGGGTGGTAATAATGCCTTCCTTTATAAGGTTCTCAAGAGACGTAAGCTTGATGATACCTATATGGAAATCAATGAAGACTGCCCAAGTGAGAAAAAGCAAAGGCTATTTATGTCGAGGTTGCTATAGTAAGGGAGTCAGCCACCGACATGTCACTTGGATTTGGCAGAGATTCCAAGGCAGGCAAAAGAGTGGAAACACTGTGGAGTGGGGAAAGGGAGTTTTAGGTGCGCCCTTCCTGGAGGTTGTTAGCCAGGAAAGCAGGCTGACAGGAAGTGGGCCAGCATCCCGTGTGTTGAGGGGGATATTTTTGGCTTCTCCAATGGTTCCTAAGTAGGAAGCACAAGTAAAAAATTAAGGAATAAGCTGGCAGTTACTGATTAAGTCCTGACTGTTTGTGATGATTGCTACAGAGATGATGGTTTGGCTTCCTGGACTCGCTGTCAAACTGTGAGCCAGAGTTTTATTCTTAATATAGTCTGCCATTGATCATTTGGGTTTTTTGTTGTTGTTGTTTTAAATATATTCTTATTGATTTCAGAGAGGAAGGAAGAGGGAGAGAGAAATAGAAACATCAATGATGAGAGAGAGAATCATTGATCAGCTGCCTCCTGTACACCCCTCACTGGGGATCAAGCCCGCAACCCAAGTATGTGCCCTGAATGGGAATCGAACTGTGACCTCCTGGCTCATGGGTCAACGCTCAACCATTGAGCCACACCGACCGGGCCAGCCATTGATCATTTGTATATTCATTCTCTCACATGTGAGATTTGCATCGTAAATTATATTGTACCCTACCTGTAATAAAATCAATAAACAATACCTATTATTTTTATTATTGTAATTCATATCAATATATCCTAAAATACTTGTTAAAATGCATTTGACTGTTAGATATTCCTTTTTATTTGAACTGACTTTTAGCTTCTCCCAAAAATAGCTACATTCCTATGCTATGGTGTCTTCACAAAATATTTTATTATGAATTAAAATGAGAAGATTCCAAGTGAAAGAGAAAGTAAATGAAACTACTTTCTCCTTGGGCATCAGTTTCTCATTAGCCGGGGTTTCCATCTTCCTGGAAATTACAAATGATGGCTGTTACTTGGAAGTGAAGGAGCTAAATTAGATAAAGCTACTTCTAATGAAACTCAGGACATGTTGATGGTAAATGAACAAGAAGCACATGTTAGGAGGGAATTAGAGTGAGACTGAGGATCATAGAACATCTGCTGTTGCAGGGCTGAGATTTTGTTCCTGGTGTAGAGGAGACCTGCAGGAGCAGCTGCACCTCTTAGAAAAATAAACTATTTCAAACATAGTGTGTAAAATTCACTGCTACAAAAAAATGTACAGCCCTGGCTGGCGTGGCTCAGTTGGTTTAGCATTGCCCTTTGTACTGAAAGGGCTGTGGTTCCATTCATTGTGAAGGGATATGTCCGGGTTGTAGGCTGGATCCCCAGTAAGGGAAGTGCAGGAAGCAGTAATAGATGTTTTTCTCTCCATCAATGCTTCTCTCTTTCTCTCCCTCGCTCTTTCTCTCTCTCTACAAAATCCATTAAAACATATTTTTGTTGCTGGTGAAAATAGGGTTCTTCCATGGAGTAATGAGAAAAGTATTTTGATGGCCTATCATAGGAGGATGAGATGTAGTGGTAAGATTTATTGGAGTAGAAATAAAAGACTGTCCTCAGGTTTCCAGTGTCTCATCTCCATCTGTCCCACAAACGAAGACATCCAGCCTTGTCTTCAGCAAGCCCAGAAGAAGGGCCAGGGTCCAGAAATTCTGTGCTACTGGTTCAATCCATGCCAAAGCTTAGCACAGTTCCAGTCTCGGTCCCCATCCCGCTAGCTCTGTCGCTGTTCCCAGCTGCGCTCTGGTTGGCACTGAGTTGCTGTACCCAGCCTGCACTTGATTGGAGCCAACTCTTGGACCCATGCAGTTGCTGGACCTGAGTGGTTACTATGGAGAGAGAATGCATGAACAAATATAAACGCATGAAGGAAGCTGGTCTCTAGAGAGGACTTTGTTAAACTTTAATTATATTATCTTGGGCTTAGGAAAGAGCCAGCTAGCTTTCAAACTAATCAATCTCTTTCCCAATCCTTTGGGAGCTTATGCTGGGCCTTCCCTCTAGCCAATCGATGCTTTTCCCAGGCTAGATTCCTCCCCCTGTGGTCACCATCTTGGCTCCTACTGCACATGCCTCATAGTAGAAAGACCTCCCCCTGCACCATCTTGGCTTCTACTGGGCATGCGCCACAAGAGGAATTATCCCCTTTCCCCCCATAATCCCAGTTACCAGGCTGCCTGTTCCCCAGGTAGATTTTTCCTGTCTGCTTTGGGGGTGCGGGGGGCGGGGGAGAGTAAGTCCTAAGGGTGGAGGATGTGGCAGTCCCGTAGGGAACCTATGAATGCGGTGGCTTCCTAGTGAATGAGGCTTAATGTCTGATTCCATTTGCTCCCTTCCTTTTTTATAACTAACTAGCTACCTATGCTAACCTTTCAACAATTGTGTTATAAGACTCTGATTCCTATTTAAATCTTCTATTTGAGCAAGTAGTCTACCTGTTAGGTTCAGAAGTCCTGGTTCATTTGTGTGGGCTGTGGTTCACATGTCAATTGCATTTATAAAGCTTCTGTAATACTCCTCTGGTCTGCCTCAGGCGACAGGACTTCCCCAGAGTCCCAGAAGCACTGGCTAGGGAGTGGGGCTGTCAGAGTTCTGCTCATTTTTTCACTGGATAGGGATGCCTCCATGTTCCTGCAGTGGGTGAAGGTGAGAATTCCATCGACAGGCTCTGTGGGCAAAGGGCACCCACCTTAATAGGTCAGGGTGATTGGAAGCCAGAAGTCCACTCACAGGCTCTACCAGGAGAGCTGCCTCTTCCTAACGGAAGTGGGGAGGAGAGAGAAGGTGGAAAACAGTTCTGTTAATTCAGCACCTGTTGGGGTGGAAGGTAGATATGACCTTTTTCAAGGTATTTGTCTCAAGAATAGAAAGAAGTAGCCCATTGGGCTGCCCTTTTTCTGGCCCTGTGTCTAGATAGAGTGGTCTTTTCTTAAGGCTTTTTAGGTTTGTGCTAGTCATATTTCCTGGCTGTGAGCTTCCCTAGCACTTGGTCTGGGATATATAGTATACAAGTAAAAATCCCAGACTTGAGTTCACTAGCCAATCTGCCTTGTTTTCTCCACCTTTCAGAGTTACCTGGTAGGTCATTTATGAATTTTGTCCAGGGCTTTTTGTTGTAATGAGCAGAATAGGTGAAATGAACTGTCTTTCCTCCATCTTAATGCTCCTTATTTAGTTTGTATGTGCTATTTCAACATACAGATTTATTTGCCTTATCCCTGGAATTAAAGCATATTTTTTCTACCTAGAATCTTTGTATTAATCTTTTTCAATTTATTTCCACCAATTATGGAGAAGACAATTTTCCAATTGAAATAAAGAGTTGATAGCAGTTCCTTTTATCATCATCATCATCATTATTATTATTATTGATTTCAGAGAGGAAGGGAAAGGGAAAGAGAGATCGATACATCAATGATGAGAGAGAATCATTGATTGGTTGCCTCCTGCACACCTCCTACTGGGGATTGAGCCAGCAACCCAGGCATGTGCCCTTGACTGGAATCAAACCCAGTACCCTTCAGTCCACAGGCCAATGCTCTATCCACTGAGCCAAAACAGCTAGGGCCATATGGGCTCTTAAGCTCTGAGAGGCTCTGTAACTTTAACCATCATTTCAAACTTTTCTATTAAATGCCT
Source organism: Myotis myotis (assembly GCF_014108235.1). Classification (NCBI taxonomy): domain Eukaryota; kingdom Metazoa; phylum Chordata; class Mammalia; order Chiroptera; family Vespertilionidae; genus Myotis; species Myotis myotis. Next base: position 51,438,681 of record NW_023416401.1, read on the forward strand.
TAAATTAGAATCCAGAGATTTCTTGATTCTGCTCTCTCAAATCAAATAACCATAAAATGACACTGCATACTTGTAGCAAAGAACCACCTGCTGAAATAGTACTATTTGGCATGCCATTCCTCACACCCAAAGAGCCAAGTATCAATTTATTTAGGTCATACTCACAATCTGAGCTGCTATTCACTTTAAAGTTAAATTGAAAGGTGGTGATAACATTTTGTCACTGGTGGATGAACAGTCCCATCATTGTAAATAAAAGAGGAAAAAATGACATGTCTGAACATTTTGTCATAGAATATTGAACGTTTCTCTCTCAAATCATGTCTGCATTCTCTGTAACCATAGAACCAATTCTATATAAAGCTGCTATTTCACTTTTCTGGAAATGAAGAGATACAAATTCCTCAGGAGATTACAGTTTTAAGTGTGTGATAAGTTTTATTTTACATGCTGGACTGAATGTCACTACAATATTTTGATACCAAATGGGTGAATGATGATAACATCTTGGGAGATTATCTATAAAATGAAGCAATATTGGGGCATTAAAAATATATTCTCTGACCATTCATTTCCACTTGTACTAAAAAGAAATTAAGGAAATTCAAGTGATACATATAGAATCTTGAATTTTGACTGCCTCATAAAAGGCTAATGAGTAACATCAGATGTATCAGAATTTCGCTCTCATTTTAGATTCAAATGAGTCCAATAAATGTATTTTAACCTGTTTTTCCCTCCAATAGTTTTACTTCTGAGTGTTCACTTTCACATGGCGTTATAATAGAGCTTGAGTGAGACCAGGAGCTGGGGAGCAGATCACAGCATTTGTGGTTTAGTCTCTAGAGGTCTAGGTGTTATGTCTAATAATGTACCAGCAAGCCTGTGTAACTACGTAATATAGAAGCTGATGAAAGCTTCTTACAAAGACTTCATACCACACACATGAATAAAAAAATTAAACACATATTCAGATCCTAAAATATTATAAGAACTCTGAAAAGTATGTTCCAATTTCATCTATATGTTTCCCTATGATAAATACACTATGCAACAAGTGGACTTTGGAGGGCTGGGTAGGATTACCACATATATTATGCAGAGTGCATCCTACACAAGAGTGTCAGGGAGTCTGATAGTGCTGAATTCTAGCCATGCTTTATAACATAATTGGAAGAGTTGGTGGGTTGAGTCTACCTGAAGGAGAGGTCTATTTCTAATTCCCACAGAGATCCATTAGACACTAATGATGACTCCAGATTTACGATCTAGTCTTGAAAAGTTGCTAGGTTATCATCCACACCAACATCATCACTATTACAGTACTCCCTCAACCATGGGTCACTTTGCATATATAAGTCCACACATTTACAGCTTCATTTTTTTCTTTGAGATTTTGAGAAATTTTTCTTTTCAGAATGTTCTGAAATCCTCTACAATAATTGCCATCCATATCATAGTTACAATTAGATTAGGTTTTTAATTAAAATTTGAAGAAGTTCAATTCTTTTGTGTCAAAATATTGGAAAGAACATTGCACTGGGAATTAGGAATCATGGCTCAGCACTGACTTTGGTGTCATATGATACCCAGTTTTTGTTGCTGTTTTTAAATCTGTATAATGGGAGACTTGTGCTGATGAATAAGTTTTAGAGGCAGATTGAGTACTGGAACTACCATTTTTATTTTGTGTCTCATGCTGAGCAATTCTGGGACAGGACATACTTTTTTGACTTTGTGCTAAACATACTGGGGCTAAGCAAAACAACCTGAATACTTTCTTCAAAAAAATATACTCTTGGATGAGAAGGCTGTAAACCCACAAAGCCCTGTGTCATAAACTCTGCCCAATGCCAACCAGTTCTATGCCTTGGAAGACTCAGCGTGAAATCACCTAGCGTGAACCTATAACCTTGGAAATATTCTCTCTCACTGTCACCTTCCTGGGGCCCCCTAAGACTGTTCAGGTGGTATGCTCCCTTACTGAAGCAAGACTAATCAACTTAGCTTTGCCAATTTAACAGGTTTCTATGGCAATTTGGGGGAAAAGGTGGAAGCTGATGGTGGACGGTTGACAAAACACACTAGAAGAACTAATAATAGATCATAAGTCCACCTGACACTCAATAAAAGGCCTTTGCAATGTCATTGCTTTATTTAATGTATTGATATATTTTTCTCCTTTAGACCTTTGTATAAGACACAAACATAAGATACTCATATATTCATGCTAGAGTGCTTCCTAGTGGAAATATTGACTCCTTCCAGTCTCTGCTCACTATTGAAAAGATAAGAGTTCATACTAAAAAATATGAGGCCTTATTTTTACATCATATTCTCTAGAAGCATTATCTAAACAAAAATTTTGAGACATTTCAGTCATTTAAAATATGGGCAGAAAAGACCTGTCATCATTATTATTAAGAGTTTTAGAAGTCAAATTACTATTACCATCTCTATTGAATATATTAAAGATATAGTTGCTAAGTTTCACCAGATAAATCTAATGAAGGTTATTTGTTATGAGGAAAAGAAAAACAGACAGGAAAGCAATATCACAAGAAGGAGAGAACAGTGATTACCAAGTTTACTTTTTTATTATGGGAAGGCAGTAATTGATTGGAAATATAACTAGGAAATGAGCTCATCCTCTCTCATATTCACTGTGATAAAACTACTGCTATTAACACATCAAATGCTAACAGTTTGTCCAAGGTGTTTAGCCTGAGGGGGGGTCTTGGATTGAGTGTGAGAAGTGGCAGCTGGCACTGATTTTAGGACTTAGAAAATAGTCAACTTTAACTTCCAAGTGGTTGGAAGTGGCATGACTACCCGTATGGAGAGAAGGAAATCAGAGGAGCCTCCTACAGCCTTTTCCTGTTTGGGTGCATGTTCAGGACAAAGCCACGTGAATACATGAACCAGGGAAATTTTTAAAGGGAGAGCTGATCATTGATTGATAGTGTAGGGAATGCTGTACACATTTGAATTTCAGAGCTGAAAAAGTGATTGAGTTACAATATTTTGGGATTTGAAAACTCAAAGTTGCCTGTTGATGTGCACAATTTGGAGACATGTGCTATTTTAAAAGACACAAATATTTTGTCCTCGGGGAAGCAGGGAAGTCAGAAGAAATGATTCCATGTTGTTTTCATCTGTGCTGCTGGCATCAAGACTGTGAGATATGGGAACAGCTCTGGGCCAGAAAAGCATTCCCCACTGTTAATTCCTTTGAACACAGAAGGATACAGCTCCAAGTGCTGCCGTGATTACCTGCGGACAAAAAGGATATGCCATGTTCTTTTAAAATAGTGAAATCCATGCCTCCCATTTCAGTAAGGGTTTATAAAACATTGAATTATCTTCATGATTGAAGCAAAGTTATGAAAAAGAAATGGTTTAATTTCTCATTCAAGAGAAGTCACAAGAGGGCTGTTTGTGTAAACTGATGGGGTGATTGATCATTTATTATTGTTCCTACTACATATGGTCAATTAATCTTGGTTATTTGTACTCTTAGAAATGAAGTTACTACAAATACTCTGATGCAAGTTACAAAGAGTCTGTCTTCTGGGATGCCAAGAAAAACCAAAGGTGAGGTCATGAAAGCTATGTTCATCTGATCTAATAGACTCACACTATTCCTCCTTATAAAAGATAATCATAATGTTTCAACTAGTGATAAATTGATGGATGCACAAAATATAAACCCTGCACTTGCAAATGATTTGCTAATGTAGAGTTCTTTAAAAAGTGAAAAATAAACCTCACTTTCGACCACTTTTATTAGCAAGTTTTTTTACTTGCTAATAGATGACAGATTAGAGAATTAAAGCAGCCAGCTACATAGAGTATTTACATATCACTGTTAGTACCAGTACAGATTTTTAATTGCCTGTACATCTCTCCATGACACTAAGGGAATATGTCTATGTTGCGGAGCAACAAGATGTTGGCATGAAAATCCCAGTGGCTCAAAAGAACATAGCTTAAAAGCTCAGGTAGTTTTGTAAAAAAAAAAAAAAGAAAAAAGGAAGAAAAGAAAAGAAAGAAAAAAAGTCCTGGGAGAAAGAAGCGCTGCGTTCTGGGCCTCACTCTGTAACTGATCATGTCACCTTGAGCTTCTCTTTCCCTATTTAATAAATAATACTTAGGTAATTTGTAAGTCTCATTTCATCTTGTCTTACACAATTTACATTTCTGCAAATGTAGGTGTTTGCTGTCAGTATTGAGCAAACTAATATGACTGCTTCTCCCAATGAGTTAACTTTTCTCCACTGATTTTGGAGATTTGGCACCTTTCTACTAGACCCTATGGGAGTACTTGTCCTTTAAAGATTATCCATGGTGGTCTCCAAGTAGAATAAATCAACATTAATAGATAGTTAATGATCAATATGTATATAAATATATACAAGGTGGGGCAAAAGTAGGTTTACATTGTATGTGAAGCACAGTTTATTCTTGTATGATTATTTATTGTAGTACTAGAGGCCCGGTGCACAAAAATTTGTGCACTGTGGGGAGTCCCTCAGCTGGGCCTGCCCCCTCTCACAGTCCAGGAGCCCTCAGGGGATGTCCTACTGACAACCGCAGTCTGGCCTCCCTCTGTGGGAAGCAACTGGGCCAATCAGGGGAAGGCGCGATCCCCATCACCCTGCTGCTGCTGACACTGCCATCTGCTGCAGCTGCTGGCCCTCAGCCCTCGCTTCTTAGCACTGGCCCTGCCCCCTGCCTACTGGTGGGTGGGGGGCAATCTGGGGCCAGGCTGGCTGGGGGAGGAGTTGTGGGAGGTTGAGGCACAGCAAGTCGCAACCTTTCCATCCTCTGTGGAGGCGTGGCACCGGGACCAGGCCTGTACCGCTGCCTCTGTGGCTGCCTCTGCGAAAGGGGCAGCACTGGGACTGGGACCACGCAGCCGCCCTCTCCCGCTGCCTCTGTGGAAGGGGCTGCAGCACTGGACCAGCCTGCCCCACCACCTCTCCCACGCTGCCGGCCCTCACCCCTTGCAGCTACTGCAGCTTTGTCTGGAAGGACATCCAGAAGGATGTCCAGAAGATGTCCAGTCTATCTGGTCTAATTAGCATATCACCCTTTTATTAGTATAAATTACTTTCCATATGCACAACTGTAAACCTGCTTTAGTCACACCCTGTATAATCAATTCTCATTATTTGTAGATCCTATTATTCAAATGTGCCTACTCACTAAAGTTTATGTTTAACCCAAAGTCAATAGTCATGGTGCTTTTGTGTCATCCGTGAATATGTGCTGAACAGCAAAAGACTTGAGTCTCCTGACCCATGTGTTCCCATCTGAAGTCAAACAAGGTGACTGTGTCTTCTTATTTCACAAAAGCAAGTGTCCTTTTTGTGATCTATTAGGTGCTATGTTTATCTCATTTTTGTGCTTTTATTTATTTATTTATTTTGCATTTTCGCTATTTAAAATAAATGACCACTAAGCATAGTGCTGACGTGCTACATGGTGTTCCTAAGCTCAAGAAGGCTGTAATATATGTACCTTGTGGGAAAAAAATACCTGTGTTAGATAGTTTTCTTTAGGCATGAGTTATTATTCTGTTGGCTGTGAGTTTAGTGTTAATGAATCAACAATATATATTAAATAAGGTGTCTTTTAACTACCCCTAAATTAGTAAGACCTTTCCTCCAGGTGTTTGGGCCAGTATGAATGTATATAAAATAGTCATTAAGGAGTTTCATGTACAGGAACTATGTCATGACATCCAATTATCACTTGATATCTGTCCCCAGCATGATTCTGAATTAATATTTTTAATCTCAGCATATGGAATATGGATGGAATGTAAGCCAACTTTAAATGGCATGATGTGTAATCATAGGTAATTTTCTTCATAATGTATGAATGGAACATGTTAATTGATACTGAATAATGCATAGCTGACAGTCTAGGAACAATTTTCTTGCATTACATTGTGAAAAATGTCCCATGAGAGCTACCATGCCAGCACTAGAAGGGTATGCACACCTGTTTACACCTCTGACATGCTTTTATATGAGTAAGCTGGGATTAGATATGGTATCTAATTGCCTAATGCATGTTTGTTAAGATTCATAGAGCTTAGAAAATTTTGTGCAATCATTAAAGTTATTACTGAGTCCTGAATATCACAAAGCTTTACTAACCATGGCAGAATTTTGGATTTGCAATCTAAGCATCCTTCTGCATATCCCCTAACTACAAAGAACACTAGCTGTCTACCAGAGTGGATAAGTTGAAGATAGAACGAGCCTAGAGATTGATTGTAGGAAGTAGCTATTGGGATAAAAAGTGCTTTTAGTGTTATTGAATGGTTTGAGAGTCCGTGAATTTTTCATCGCGTGCATTCCAGTGACCACCCGTTCATGGATAAGAGAGAATGGTAGAGGAGTGAGGAAAACTAGCGAGGAAGCACAAACGATGACTGAGGAAGCTGGGGAAGAAGCAGAGGACAGTCCCAGATCTGAATATTAGTTCCCACCGTCATTTATCAAGTACATTTAAGCAGCTCCTCCCAAGTATTTTCAATAAAAACCACAGAAGAGCCCTAGCTGGTTTGGCTCAGTGGATAGAGCGTCTGCCCATGGACTGAAAGGTCCCGGGGTTTGATTCAGGTCAAGGGCACATGCCGGGGTTGCGGGCTCGATCCCCACTAGGGGGCATGCAGGAGGCAGCTGATCAATATTCTCTCTCATCATTGATATTTCTATCTCTCTCTCCCTCTCCCTCCCTTTTGAAATCAATAAAAATATATTTTAAAAATAAAATAAAAAACAAAACCACAGTAGAAATAGCCATTCTTTATTTTGTTTCACCACCATGTAAACAGATTATGAATGAACTCTGGAAAGTTCATCTGTGCAATGCAGAAACTGAACAGTACACCCCCTGGCGGTGAAAATGGGCACTGACCACGTGGACAGAGGTCCTGAACCTGCCATGCTTCTCTAGTCAAAGGAGATGGCATCACTTGACCCTCACAAGCAGAAAAGCATTGTTTAATATTATTCCCACTTCCATTTTTGTCTCATTCTCTTTTATTAAACTAAGGTAAATTTTGGGTCCTGTTCAAACTGACACATTGAAATCTCAATTCTTGTTAAACACCTTAAGAAACTAAACATTTAGTATTTTTATTTTGACATCACTGCAGAAATTTTGTTTAAAAAAGAATTCCACATTTCAATAGCAGATGCTGGAGGGGGAGGAAGGGGGGTGGTGCAAGTGAGGCCCTCTCTCTAGTGCAACATGTAAGGAGACACCCAACAAAATAAAACAAAACTCAGCAATCAAGATAAATAATATTAAATGTAATATTTTTAAACACCAACATTAATGCAAAATCTATTTTGAACAAAATATTCAAAAAGGAAATAAGACAAAATAATAAATATTCACCTAGTCACTCAAAAAATATTTATTGAGTGCTAAAACTAGGTGACAAATATGTTATGAGCTGGGAATACAGCAGAGAGCAAATGGCAAGGTCCCTATCACCAGATAACATTAGAGAAACCAGGGGGTCCTTCCCGTTTTAAAGCACTGTGTATCAATTATGTAAAAGCCAGCTTCAGTCTAGTTCCTTTTTAAGGTTTAGAGCAAAAGCAAAAATCATGAAAGGGGGAATAAGACTATCATGCATATTTAACTAAAGAAAAAAAGAGTTTCCTGGAGAGTCCAGCCAAAAGAAAACTTCCCAGACTGGAATGAAGAGGAGTTGTTATAGTGCCAGGGAAAAAGCTGAAGATTCAAAGAAAATAAACCATTTGTCTTTGTTCGTTGTTTGCACAACTACTGCTGAGGACCTACCACTGCCCAAAACTTCGATAGGCCTCAGGGATACAGTGAAGATGGGCAAGATTCTTGACAGAACATACCTTTTAGTCGGCATTAGGAATACATTGCCTTCCTTTCCAACTACTTTTCCCAAGATTGTGGCCAGAAGAACATTTTTTTGTAAGTGGTAACCATTTTTTTTAGCATTAACACATACTACTAGGTGTTAAGCAGGAAGCACATCAGCTCTGCAGCACAAATGATGAACTGATAAATGACTCTACGTGAAAGCTACATGAAAGGGGAGAGGGTGAGCATCTCCAGCTGGTATTAGGATTGGAGGGAAAATACAGTGTTTGGGAAGAGTAACTGCTGTTTAACAAACTGTTTCATTAAAATGTATGTTCATACCAAGTGATGGTCTTTGGAAATTTTTCACAAGGTATTTGCTTTACTTCAATGAGACAATACTAGGATTTTTAAGTGCCAGTTTTGCAAGTTTCTGTCTATGACATATCAGATCATTTATTTGACTTCCTCAAACTTTGGTTTTCTCCTCTATTAAGAAAAAAATGGATGATAGCGCTGCATGAGGTTGTTACAATATTGTAAATAATGTGTGCTTCTGAACACAATAGCTGCTCAATATTAGTTCTTATACACTCCCCAGAAGCCCTCTGATCTCTGTTTTCTGACTTCTGGCACATCCCATTAAGAATTTCAAATAAGTCAAAATCAATTATTTTCATTCTAAAAAACTACATAATAATGGGAAATCTCAGTATTTTCAGTGAATTGTGATTCTTTTTTCCACTCGCCATGTTTCTATCCAAGAACACACGAGATATGGAATGGGGTTTGAATCCATCTGAAGCAGGAGTCACAAGCTTTCTCCAGAAAGAACCAGATAACAGTGGCTTTAGACTTTACAGGTTATGCAGTCTCTATTGCAACTACTCAGTGCTGCTCTCATAGTGCAAAGCAGCCACAAACAAATAACGGAATATGTGTGGGTGTGCTCCAATCAAATTTTACTTATAAAAACAGAAAGGAGACTGCATTTGGTGGTGGTTTGTCAAGCCCTCATCTAAAACCTTGTCTTGTCAATCTACTATACCACACATCTCAGCAAAACAATTTGAAATTGAAGTGCAATCTTTATCCCCCTTTTTAAAGCTGTTTAAGAATTCCAATTAAGAACTATCTCTGTATTTGTAACACACGATGCATCCCTCACTGTGACGGTTTAATTTGTACATAATCCATGCCTCATTAAATGTAAATGAAGTGCTTACTTCATGATAATTTAAAATGCTCTGTTGTATCATGAGTAGTTATTAAAAGCCTCATTGACATGATTGCTTATTTTGTCTTAAAATTTATTGTCAAGATGCAAGTTGGCAGGTTTTATCCATTCTTTTTCTAAATATTAAACAACTCTATGGCATGGAAGAAAAATGTCAACTGGAATATCTTCCTTGGGGCATGTATTATGAAAACCAGCATAATAGTATTAATACTATAGATTATGTATTCATTCAATAATACACAGTATACTAGAAATCATGGTCCCAGGTCTATGATCACTTACTATTTTAGTCGGTTGAGAGTGCACTCTTAGTATCTCTATTATATATATACTAGAGGCCCTGTGCACAAAAATTTGTGCACTTGGGGGGAGAGGGGGTCCCTCAGCCCGGCCTGTGCCCTCTCGCAGTCTGGGACCCCTCGAGAGATAACGCCCTGCTGGCTTAGGCCTGCTCCCAGGTGGCAGAGGGCAGGCCCAATCCCTAGGTGCAGCCCCTGGTCGGGCTCAGAGCAGGGCCGATTGGGGAGTTGGGGCGCCACCCCCTGTCATGCACAGAGCAGGGCGGATCGGGAGGTTGCAATGCCACCCTTAGTCACGCTCAGGGTAGGGCCGATTGGGGGGTGGGGAGCTCCCCCCTGTCATGCACAGAGCAGGGCCAATCAGGGGGTTGGGGCGCTGTCCCCTGTCACGCACAGAGCAGGGCCGATCAGGGGGTTGGGGAGCTCCCCCCGTCACGCACAGAGCAGGGCCGATCAGGGGGTTGGGGCGCCGCCACTGTCACACACAGAGCAGGGCCCGTGGGGTGGGGGGGTTGGGGCGCCGCACCCTGTCACACACAGAGCCGCAGGGTGATCAGGGGGTTGGGGAGCTCCCCCCTATCAGGCACAGAGCAGGGCCGATCAGGGGGTTGGGGAGCCTTCCCCTGTCACGAACAGAGCAGGGCTGATAGGGAGGTTGTGGCCCCGCCCCCTGTCACACACAGAGCCGCAGGGTGACCAGGGGGTTTGGGCGCTGCCCCCTGTCATGCTGATCCCAGTGCCGGGAGGCCTCTCAGCTCCGCTGATCCCAGTGCTGGGAGGCATATTACTCTTTTACTATATAGAATAGAGGCCTGGTGCATGGGTGGGGGCCAGCTGGTTTGCCCTGAAGGGTGTCCTGGATCAGGGTGGGAGTCCCCACTGGGGTGCCTGGCCAGCCTGGATGAGGGCATGATGGCTGTTTGCAGCTGGTCACACACCCTTCAGGGTGGGGGTCCCCACTGGGGTACCTGGCCAGTCTGGGTGAGGGGCTGAGGGCTGTTTTCAGGCTGGTGGGTGACTGAAGCTCCCAAATGCTCCTTTTTTTCTTTTTTGCTTTTTATTCTGGGCCAGCTTTAGCTCTGTGGCTTGGCTCCAGCTCTGAGGCCTCAGCTGCTGAAAACAGGTATCTGGTTTGTTTCGGTTCTATAATCGAAACTCTGTATCAACTCCAGCTCTGAGATCCCAGCTCTCTGAAAGCTGGTTTCTGGGGTTTTGTTTAGCTTCTGTATTTGTTACAATGTTTTTTAAACTGCAAGCTCAGAGGCCGGCAAGGCAGGCGGGGAACGTTGCAGTCCTCCGTCACTGAAGCAAGCAAGCCTCATGTTCAGTTTAATCTGTCTGCCTGCCGGCCGCCATCTTGGCTGGCAGTTAATTTGCATATCACCCTGATTAGCCAATGGGAAGGGTAGCGGTCGTACGCCAATTACCATGTTTCTCTTTTATTAGATAGGATCATTTCTCACCTTGCATGGTATTTCTTCTTTATTTGCTTATTTTTTTGTTTGGTCTGGGGATCCAGATGGAGAAAGTGATCATCTTTGTATGGGAAAGAGGATTCTGGAATCTTCAGCACAATTTTGTTACTGAATAACTGGCAAATGCACATTGATGGGCTTCATTAGGCCACTTTCATATTATAAAATCTTCCCATCTAAGTAAGTGCTGTCTTGTACTTAAGGGTCATATGGGGTTTCTTTTCCTTTTTATTTTTGAAGGAGGATTCCTGTGGTTGTACATGGATATTGTGATGCAGTAGGTGTGAGGTGAGGCCAGGGGTCTGCATTACAAGTCAACAATCTGAATCTGCATTTTACATTCAGACAAGTTACCTGAGGATCATAATTTAGAAAAACTCGCCCAACCTCTTAGATCAATTTGAATTTTTAAGTAACTGGGTTCAACAGAAGGAGGCTATAATGACATCGTACAGTACTTCCTAGAGCCCTGGAGGAATGTCTGTGGGTTACAGCGCCGATGAAGATGGTCTAGGGGAGTCTCAGTGAACGTCAATGTTGACCTCTTAAAATAGAAAGGCGAGACAGAACCAGCGTAGAAAGAGGACTTATTCCTACAAAGGATGCCCTAAATCCACATCAAAGTGAAATGACAAATAAAAATATTTATTTTCCTAAAAATAAAACAAACAAACAAACAAATACTAGGGAAAAAGTGATGTCCTAATAAGGTTGGAAGAAAGGCACAAATAATCAAAAGGGTGGGAGGGAGGAAGTTTGAATTCTTGTAAATAAACTTAGTACTTGCTGGTATAAAAATACTTTTCAGGAAGTGCTGGGCAAAGGAAAGCATTGACAAACTAAACAGGATAATGCGTTAATATAAGTAAAACAAGAGCCAAATTATTGCATGGTCACACATTCAGATGTTAACCCAAATCAAAAATTAGTACCAGCATGTCATGGCAAGAAGGACCTTCCTGATTATATTCATCTTGGTGACTTACATAATGAATTATCTAATGTGAAAGTTTAGATCCACTTTGCTCACACTATGGATTTCCTGTTTGCCCTCAGATGAGTAAAAGATATTTATGAATCTCTGATTACATGGAGAATTCTTTGTAAAGAACAAACAAGAAAAAAATAATCAAAAAAATTATTTACTCTCCAAAAACATTTCCCATGCTTCCATTCAATTGCTTAGAAATAAATGTTACAAAATAATAGACTGGACAGTTTAGTAAACTTTAGGAAATCAATTTATTTTAAACATTTAATAATGTACAATATTTTTCTTGAATAGGTCTATAATTTTTAAATGGTGAATAAAAATTAAAAAGCAAGTACTTTTAAAATTTATATGTATATATTACAGTTTTAAAGTATGCTGTATTTGCCGAACCGGTTTGGCTCAGTGGATAGAGCGTCGGTCTGCGGACTGAGGAGTCCCGGGTTCGATTCCAGTCAAGGGCATGTACCTTGGTTGCGGGCACATCCCCCGTGGGGTGCATGCAGGAGGCAGCTGATCGATTTCTCTCATTGATGTTTCTGGCTCTCTGTCCCTCTCCCTTCTTCTCTGTAAAAAATCAATAAAATATATTTTTAAAAAATAAAAAATAAAAATAAATAAAAATAAAGTATGCTGTATTTAAACTGCAAATGAAATTTTTATTTAAAATTTAAAATATATTTTTGGAGACATTTTATTAAAGCAATTAATTTGGTTGTTTTACTAGTGCATTGCATGTTTTGCAATTGAGTAGTTACTATAATTATGTCATTACAATAATTATGCAATTACTCTCTCTAATTATATCATTTAATTGTATAAGTATGGTTACAGGAATTAGTTGTATAATTAGAACATGTAGCATAGAACACACAGCAAAATAGAAAACTGTATTTTAAAACACTAAGTTGGACATATTGGCCTATTCCAAATTACAAAATTCAGAGTGTTAAGACTTTTATTCCACATTAAATTTCTTAAAATGTTAATAAAATTTTTATTTTAAACTTATAATTTTTCATAAAATCCATATTCCCTTCATCCAAATACCTCATCCAAGTTTTTCCAATTGTATAATTTTGTCTTTTTTCTCAAAATGAGCCAATCCAGGATCATGCGTTGTACTTCAGTATCTCTTTTGACTCCTTCAATATATATGTATGTAATATAAGCATTTGTGTAGTATATGTATGCATGTTATATATGTAACACATGTACGTATGTATGTAATGGATGGATGGATGCACCTAAAAGGTGAACCTGCACATTAGCAAAATGTGAATGAACATAAAAATTTTGAATTTAATTAGATGAGCATAGCTTTTGTTTTTAACTGTCCATTTTTGGTTTTAGTTATTCATATCTTCCAGAAAAGAAAAGCAGAGATTAGCAAATGTGTCATTTTGTTGTTGTTGTTAATCCTCACCCAAGGATATTTTTTCATTTTTAGAGAGAGTGGAAAGGAGGGAGAGGGGGAGACAGAGAGACAGAAGTCAGAGAGATACATTAATTGGTTCCCTCCATCATAGGCCCAGAACTGGCCTGGGAACAAGCCTGCAACGCAGGTACCTGTCCCTGACAGGGAATCGAACCCATGGTGTGACCCTTAGGTGTGAGGGCTGATGTTCTAACTACTAAGCCACACCCGCCAGGGCAAATATGCCATTTCTTAATATGTTAAAACTACTTTTTAGCCAGCTGAAGTATTATTTATTTGCTGTTCTTTTCAATCAGTTTCTAAACAGCTGTGTAGAAATAATTTTCAACTGAATAATTTCATCCACTTTGACTTTGAGAAGTACTATGTCATTATTGATTGGTAAGGGAAAATGACTATATAATATCTTGGGGGCATCAATGACTATAGAACAGAATTGACTATTGAAATATGACACCCTCATTAAACAAAGATTAATTTTATGTGTTTCATGGATCCACCTCGATATGTCTGGATTGGTTCCTTATATGGAACAACTCCTTTTCTGTGTCTTAGTTTAAATGAAGTTCTATTACACTTGCACTACTCTTGGGTATGTAAATTATTATAGAAAACACACAACTTAATACACATAAACCTGTGTTCTCGAAATGCTGATTTTTCTGACATTTTCTTCAGACTTTCAAATTTTGAAAAATTTCATGACAGCTGAGAGGATAAAACAAAGAAAATCCAAAGTAACTGTTTGTAAAGGAGACATCAAGAATCCCCAGGAAACAGACATTATGGTGGATTTGTACTTGATCAAATGCGCTAAGTTGGAAGCCTTTCCCATAGTACTCCCTTTCTTTTATGATTTTGGGTTACAAGGTTGATCATAAGGGGGATTTGTGCAATAACTAGAAGGCGGAAGCAAAAGGCCCTTCTCTCCTCCCTCCTCCAAGGTCTGCCTGGGCAGGTGCTCCTTCCCATCACTCACATCATTGTTGAATCACCTTTCAGGGTGTGGCTCCAGCCAGACTGAAGTTCCTCCAGCTCCCCCCTGATTTCTTTTAGATTCTGCGTATTCTGGGTTAGGTGCACGTGCTACTTTATGGTGAACGGTGCTAGTTTATCTGTCACCCGTGGCATCAGAATTGAAAGCAGTGAGAGAAGGATGTAGGTTCCAGGCAGATTCCAGTTTTTCTTCGTAGGTGCCAGTTTTTGCCTGTGCTTCCAGCTTTTCTTCCTGACTGCCAGCCCTGCTGACTTCAGGCCAAACACTGGATGCAGAAACAGCTGCTTTAAGTCAGCCTCTTAGCTAGTTCCCACCATTGTGTAACGTCTAATCTTTCTAAATAGCTTACTCTGTATTGTTATCAGTAGTTTTGCTTCTTTGACCAATACTGGTACAGAATTAGAGCAATATAACCAGTAGAATAAGCATGATGGTGGCAGAAAACCTGTTTGTATTATAAGCATGATGGTGGCAGAAAGTCTGTTTGTATTGTTGTTTCTTTAGTGACTAGACCACCACCTGAGATATAGAAGATGCTCAAGAAACATTGTGGAATGGTTGATGGGCAGGACTGGCGGGGGGGGGGGGGGGGGCGTGCGGGGAGAGGGAGGGAAGAGAAGAGGTATGGGATACTAGGAAGGATAGAAGACTGAACATGTTGAGGACCATATTGCCACATTGCCCTTGCTACAGGTCGAGGTAATGCTAATGTTTCTCCATGTCTAACTCAGCACTATCCATTATGTAGCTGCTAGCCACATTGGGCTATTGAGGATATGCAGTGTACCTATGTGAATTAAGATAATCAGTAAGCACAAAATACACACCATGTTTCAAAACAGTAAATGAATGTAAAATATTACATTAACAATGTGTATGTTGGTTACAAGTTGACATGATAATACTTTGGATATATTGAATTAAACAAAATATATTGCTAAAATTAATTTGTTCAGTTTCTTTTTACTTGTTAATGTGACTACTAGAAAACTTTTAAATTAAATATTTGACTGACATTATATTTCTATGGGACAGTACCTGCCTCAGTGATTCTTTTGTAGAGGTTTATAAACTCATTGCAAATCATAGCAGCCTCATTTATTGGAAGGTAGTACAGTAAACTCTTGATTTTGCAGACCTTGATTTAATGGGCAAAATTTCCAGTCTGTATGTCATATGTGAAAATTAACACCCTGTCAGTTTTAGAATGCTTTTAACCAAGATTTGCTTATAATTAAATTAACAGGTTATATTTTTGCTATTCATTCACTGCTATTTTTAACAAATTTTAGCGAACAGGCCATATGTTGGAAAAACCACGGAAGTAATTTCATTGACATAAATAATTATTACATATCTACAACTATAGTCTACATATTTAAGTCCAAGCGTCACTGCTGGTAAACAATGTTTGGTGAATGATTAGTTCCTGATCACACCACCTCAAGCACGGTAATGGGTCTGTTGTCATGTGATGTGACTTTCTGCAACAGTATTGCTCAAAAGGCCTTAACTGATTTCACCATAGTGCTTCTCAGCAGCCTTACTACAGCTGCAAATTCTGTTGGATTTAGCTGGACATTCTTAACTACCTGCCCCTGCTGCCTTTACCCTCCATACTGTAGTCACAACCCTTAAGCAGGCCCCTGGATAATTCTCATTTATGCCTTGGGTCTCACTTTAAATATTACCTCCTTGCAGAAACAGTCCCTGAACTCTCCCTCATGTTCTCCCTCACCCCCCAAACAGGCTGGGTATTTTTGACTTGTTCATACACATATAAGAGTATTTGCCACACAATACTATATCCTCTGCTTACATTTTTTTTTTTTTGGATTCATTACATTATCAATGCTTTATTCATTTCTGGTAAATCAATTAAAGTGACTTTTTCTTGTTTTATATAAGTATAAAAGTGACTTTTCTTGTTTTATATAAGTATAAAAATTAATATGAACTGATTGTATTTTTAATTAATTTTGCATAAAGTATCCTAGATTTCATTAGCGAATTAAAACACACAAGATTTCCTAATCTCAAAATTCAGTTACCAGCTATAAACTGATGACAAATGAATTTCATTAGCTATAAGACCTGCCTCCTACCCAAACTTCATATTCATAGTCACCAATGCTTGCCAGACACTGACACTTCATTATCAAACAAAAAACCTCAAACTCAAACATGTTCCACACTGAACTCAATTCTTTCTTGTCTTCTCTAGGTTTATGACACATGTGCCAAAGAGCCCAAGCCAAACACCAGAGTCATACTGGACTCCTTCCTTTCCTCCTTTCAAACCATTCAGTAAGCAAATGAAAGAATAAGGCCTTCTAAAAACGGATCCAGATTTTTCTTTGTTTTCACTTCCTGGCACTCTTTGTAGAACAGTCCATTTAATAAAGAGGTGCTGTTTCCAGCTGTGTCATTCTTTTTTTTTTTTAATTAATTAAATCTTTATTGTTCAGATTATTACATTTGTTCCTCTTTTTTCCCCCCATAACTCCCCTCCTCCCAGTTCCCGCCCCACCCTCCGCCCTCACTCCCCACCCACTGTCCTCATCCATAGGTGCACGATTTTTGTCCAGTCTCTTCCCGCATCTCCCACACCCCTTTTCCCCCCAAGAATAGTCAGTCCATTCCCTTTCTATGTCCCTGATTCTATTATGGTCACCATATTATTTGTTCACTTGATTCTTAGATTCACTTGTTGATAGATGCATGTTTGTTGTTCATAATTTGTATCTTTACCTTTTTCTTCTTCTTCCTCTTCTTAAAGGATACCTTCCAGCATTTCATATAATACTGGTTTGGTGGTGATGAACTCCTTTAGCTTTTCCTTATCTGTGAAGCTCTTTATCTGACCTTCAGTTCTGAATGATAGCTTTGCTGGATAAAGTAATCTTGGTTGTAGGTTCTTGGTATTCATCACTTTGAATATTTCTTGCCACTCCCTCCTGGCCTGCAAAGTTTCTGTTGAGAAATCAGCTGACAGTTGTATGGGTATTCCCTTGTAAGTAACTGAGTTTCTTTCTCTTGCTGCTTTTAAGATTCTCTCTTTGTCTTTTGCTCTTGGCATTTTGATTATGATGTGTCTTGGTGTGGTCCTCTTTGGATTCCTTTTGTTTGGGGTTCTCTGCGCTTCCTGGACCTGTAAGTCTATTTCTTTCACCAGGTGGGGGAAGTTTTCTGTCATTATTTCTTCAAATAGGTTTTCAATATCTTGCTCTCTCTCTTCTTCTGGCACCCCTATAATTCTGATGTTGGTACGCTTGAAGCTGTCCCAGAGGCTCCTTACACTATCTTCGTATTTTCGGATTCTTTTTTCATTTTGCTTTTCCAGTTGGGTGTTTTTTGCTTCTTCGCATTTTGAATCTTTGACTTGATTCTTGCACTCCTCTGGTCTGCTGTTGGGTGTCTGTATAATATTCTTTATTTCAGTCAGTGTATGCTTAATTTCTAGTTGGTTCTTTATCATAACATCGAGGGTCTCATTAGATTTCTTGAGGATCTCACTACATTTATCGGCGGTCTCACCAGTCTTTTCGAGGGCCTTACTAAGTTTATCGGCAGCTTCTAGACAGTTCTTGAGAGACCTTAAAAGTGTGGTTTTGAGCTCTATATCTTCCATTTCTGACATTTGCGTCCTGTTTCTTTGTCTCCGCATTTTTTTATCTTTTCTTGGTGCACCCACTAGTGGTCTTTGTGCGCAGTCTTGTAGTTAAGCCTTGATTGTTGTTGGCAATACCGGGGGTGATTTGACCTCCAGGCTAACTGGCTGTGAGAGTCAGCTGTGTCTGCAGTGGGAGAGCTTCTGTGCTGGATCTCTAGGGCGGTGCTAATCTAGCGTTTGCCTGAGGCTATCCGGCAAATGGCTCTGCAAAGGGCTTGGGCGGGGCGGGTCCCCGGGGATCTAGAGGGCTGGCGGAGTGAGCAGTTATGGCTGCTCTCAGTTCCGTCCCTAGGGGCTCTGCCTCACAGAGTCCCAGCAACCGCTGAAAACCTTGGAGAGAAAGCTGCTTTGGAGTTCCGACCGAAGCCAGACAGTCCCGCTTCTCCCGTTTGAGTCTGGGTCCCTAGAGACTCGCCCGGATCTGGAGCTCAGAGTCTGAAACTCCCTCCTGATTGAAAACAACAACCGCGCCCTCCGCCGCCAGCCTGCTCTGCGCGCACTCCGTACCTGAGTATTTTACTTCAGCACTGCGCCTCCTCTGAGTCTGGGTATGTTATTCTCTTTCCTCCTAGTTGTAGAATTTCCACTCAGCCAGCCTTCCTGTGGTTCTGGATGATATCCGTTCCGTCTTTTAGATGTATTTTTGATTGGTTGTTCGAGGCAGCAATCTCCGGCGTTAACCTATGCTGCCATCTTGGTTTCCTGCTTACATTTTTATGTAGTTGGTAATTGTCTTGCAAAATAAGGATTGTGATTTATTCCTCAGGATATTTTTTAATGATCAGCACTACTTGGCATATGCTTATTATTATTCTCCTAGAGGCCCGGTGCATGAAATTCATGCACAGGCCCAGCGTGTACCCTCTCCAATCCAGGATTGGGCCTAAACCAGCAGTTGGACATCCCTCTCAGAATCTGGGACCACTGGCTCCTAAATGCTCACCTGCCTGCCTACCTGATCGCTACTAACTGCCCCCCCCTCGCCAGTCTGATTACCCTAACCACCTCTGCCTGCCATCCTGGTCACCCCTAACTGCCCCCCCCACTGGCCTGGTTTCCCCTAACTGCCCCCCTCCCCCTGCTGGCCTGGTCTCCCCTTACTGCCTCCCTCTGCTGGCCTGGTCGCACCCAACTGCCCTCCTCTGCTGGTCTGGTTGCCCCTTACTGCCCCCCCTGCTGCCTGGTCACCCCACGCAGCCTGCTGTTCAGTTGTTTGGTCGTCACTCACTAACCCCCCTGCCAGCCCGGTCATCCCACGCAGCTTGTTGTTCAATCATTTGGTTGTCCCTCAGTAACCCCGTTGCTGGCCTATTCACCCCACACAGCCTGCTGTTTGGTTGTTACTGTTACTGTGACAGCATCCTGGACAATTTGCATATTCCTCTATTATTAGTAAGATATTATTTTTAATTCATGGAGCTAAAATCTCATCTCACTTATTCAATAAAATATAAAAAAATTTACTTCAAAAGCATGGGGGTGGGTTGCTGATGATCTCTCAGGTTAAAATACTTCCTCCTCCCTCCTTCTGAGCTTTCAGATTTGAGCCATCAGAATGTTTTACATCTCTCAGTGTCCACTTCAAATGTCATCTTTTCATGAAGCTTACAGGACTTTGAATCTATCTTGTACTAGATTTACAATTTATTACCCCAGCCAGCACTTCTGCCCTTATTTTTATTATGTAGTCAGCTTGCTTCTGATCACAAAACGTAAGGATGTGGTCTGGTAGATCATGGGTGCTCGTGGTTGTTGTTTATTCATCATTCTTACTCCCAGTGTTTAGCTCAAGATCTTGCCTATAATATTTGCTTATAAATTATATGCTGGATTAAATTATGTTGGAATACTGTTTAGTAATCATACTGATAAGCATGCAGGCAGAATATTACCTAACAGAGGTTCTCATTTATATTAATCAGATGTATAATTATTCATTTAATTCAACAGTTTTCTTTAATATCCATTTGTCAGATTATTGAAAGACTTTGGTTAATTTTCTAAATTCTGAAAAAGCTTATTTTGAAATTATCAATGCTTTCATTAAGACACAGAATTTTACAGGTTGTTACTTCACATTCTGGACATGCTTTCTGTATTTCTTTTGAAACAAACTTTAATACTTTCTACATTTCAAGAAAATTTTCCATTTTGCCTCATTAGGCATTAAATTGTTCACATTATGCCCTTAATATACTTTTAATTATCTGTAGATTTTGTCAAGATGTCACCTCTCAGAACCGATATTGCTGATTTGTGTTTCTCTCTGCTTAGCTCAAGTAAGGTTTATTAAATTGTATTGATATTTTCAATGAACCAACTTGTATTTCATTGATTTTCTCAATTGATTTTATGTTTTTATTTCATTGATTTCTATTGTAATATGTATTATTTCCTTAATTTTGCTTATTCTATATTTCTTTGCTTTACTTTTACTCTGTTATTTTAAGGTAGAAGTAAAGGTTATTCATTTGAGACCTTTCTTATTTTGAATATAAAATATAAACATTTTGTGCTTTTAATTTCTCTTTGAATAGTGACATCCTACAAATTTTGATATGTAACATTTTCATTTTCATCCCCAGTCTCAAATTTTCTCTTTGAGTTCTCCTTTGAACTATTACTTACTTGATGTGTGCTAGTTAGCTTCTAAATATTTGGTTGTTTTCTATGTATCTTTATTTAATTGATTTCTAATTTAATTCAATATGAATTAAGAGCACACTTTGTATTGAATCCATTTAAGTTGATTGAGATTTGTTTTACACCCAGAATATGCTCAATCCTTATTAGTCTTTCATGTACACTTGAGCAGAATGTGCTCTCATTGGGAAAAATATTCCGTAAATGTCAATTAGGATAGGTTGCTCTGCAATGCTATGTAAAGTTTTAATACTGATTTTCTGTATTTTTCATCAATTATTGAGAAATGAATATTGGAGCCTCTATCAGATGTTTCTTTTTAAATTTTGTAATATGTAGATAATGGAATTTGTTTCCCAAATTACCAGATTATTTAGCCAATGAAAATCCATGCTTTGATGGTAATACATTTAAATACCTGCTCATTCTGAGCCCACACTGCTGCCACGTTATAGGGTGAAGACTGTTCTTATAATGATGGCTAGGTGTAGGATATTTACAAATTAAATCATAAAAGTAGATTGGATCAGCTCAGAACCTACATAGAATTAACATGCAAATTAGTTTCTGCCTCCGGTTCATAACAGCATTTGTAGAATGAGCCTTCTCCTATATTTCCAGTTCTGGATTCATTGGAAGGATTTTCCCTTCCAAAATCATGATGTTTCTAAATATACTCTTTGCCTTTTACTGATTTTCCTTTTGGTTCCCTAACTTTTACAGCTGTTCATAATTGGTTGTCCTGCATATTAGGTTTATCATCCAGTGTGGGAAGTAATATCTATTAAGCATTTATTTTCATTAATTGAGAAACTCGTACTTCAGAAGCAAACAATGACTTGACAATTCTTATTTAGTGAAATTACACACTGAAATTTGTTCATGAATTACGAATGATACCATAGCCAAATGAGACATTATACATTTGTCTACATAGAGTAGGCTAGTCCATTTGGAAAAGACCCAATCTAGAAATGGTTTTGTTAAATATCCTAACAACATCCCCTTATCTTTGATACAGTGTTTTTAAGATTGGGTATGTGGAAAAACAGCTGTGTCTGATAAGGGCTATAAGGACTATCAAGGAGATGCTAAGAAGGATTTATGACTTAAAACCAGCAGAATATAAGCTTGATCCAACATGACAACTAATTTCACCTTTTGGTAACCCTTAGCCTCATTATAAGCTTATTGTAATACATTAGCATAGTTAACAACACACCCCAGAAATGGTAAGTCCACTGGGCCCTTCTGAGAAGTCTTCACCCCTTTCCAGTCTCCACCCCTTTCCTGGAAAAATCCTGACTATTCCCTTCCCTTATTGAATGTTTTACCCCTCAATTAAATGAGCCTCAATAAAATAAGTAAATCCCACTAGGGCAGTGGTCGGCAAACTGCGGCCCCTTGAGTGTGGCTCTTCCACAAAATAACACGTGCAGTTTGCTGACCACGGCACCAGAGAGAGGTGCTCTGCCTGTGGAGTAGCCACTCTCTCTGCCACCACTTCACTCATAAACTGTCTTTCACTTTAAACTCTGTGCTGGATTGAAATTGAATTATTTCCTATTTGAAGCCAAGAACCCACAGTGGGTCCTGGACCCCAAAACACCTGCTTAATCTCTGTGAAATACCCTAACAACCTCCCTTTATCTCTGATACAGTGTTTTATCTGGCCATCTGTCTATTTCTCATTTCAAAATTCTTTGCACAGATTTAAGTGGACAAAATAAAATACAAATCATAGGAAAAGGCTCAGAGTTGAGAAAATATGCTTCATGATTGATAAATTAGATCAAATTCCAAAATAACTACTGTTAAAGAGGAAACCACAGCCCCAAAATGGCCTTTCCTGACCTGGTTGCAGTTTGGATCTTCCTCAGAAATGTAATCTTATTAAGCCTGGAATTTTCTGGTCAACACCAATGAGGTATTCTGTAATGTAGGCACTATCCACCCCTCAGAGAAAAGAGGTGATCTGCATGATAAAATCCTTGTCTATCCCCCCACCAAAGAAAGGAAGTTGTACTGGTCTAAAAACAGTCCTTTCTTTGCCTTTGCTAATAACCACCCCTCGTACCCAACCCATCTTCCTATAAAAACCTTCATTCTGTACAGTCTTTCAGAGTGCTCTTTTTCTTGCCAAATGAGATGTTAACCCCACTCATGAATCAATAAAGCCAAATAGATCTTAATAGAATTTTTTTTAACACTGCTAATAATTTTATGAATTAGTGAATTAGGAAATATAAGTGGTAATGACATCAGCATAAAAGATTTTATTATCTTTTCTGATTTGTATATATTTAAAAGCATTATCTTCTAATTGCCATAAATAATTGTTCTAATGCAAATGGGAAAGGCAATAAAGATAATGGATATCTTTTGCTTGATTCTTCGAATAAGAAACCTACATCTAAATAATTACTAGCATCATTTGTTATTATTAACTAGGGGCCTGGTACACGAAATTCGTGCACTGGGTGTGTGTGTGTGGTGGGGGAGTGTCCCTCAGCCCAGCCTGCCCCCTCTCACATACTGGGAGCCCTCAGGCGTTGACCCCCATCATCCTCCAATCGCAGGATCGGCCCCTTGCCCAGGCCTGATGCCTCTGACAGAGGTGTCAGGCCTCTGACAGAGGTGTCAGGCCTGGGCAAGGGGACCATCATATCCCTCCAATCCCCGGCTCCGCCCCCCCGCCCAGGCCTGATGCCTTGGCCAGAGGAGTTGACCCTCATCACCCTCCAGTCACCAGTCACCGGATCGGCCCCTTGACCAGGCCTGAGGCCTCCGGCAGAGGTGTCAGGCCTGGGCAGGGGACTCCCAGCTCCCCGCGATCTCCTGCTCTGCCCCTGCCCAGGCCTAACGCCTCTGGCCGAGGCATTAGGCCTGGGCAGGGGACCCCCAGCTCCCTGCGGTTGCAGGCTCCGCCCGTGCCCAGGCCTAACGTCTCTGGCCAAGGCGCCCGGCCCAGGCAGCAGGGACCCACAGCGGCAGCAGCACCGCGATCTCCTGCTCTGCCCCTGCCCAGGCCTAACAACTCTGGCCGAAGCATTAGGCCTGGGCAGGGGACCCCCAGCTCCCCGCGGTTGCAGGCTCCGCCCCTGCCCAGGCCTAATGCCTCTGGCCTAGGCATCCAGCCCGGGCAGCGGGACTCGCAGCTGCAGCGGCCCCGAGATCATTGGCTCTGCTTTAGGCCCAGGCAAGGGACCCCTAGCTCCTGGGACTGCCAGCTTCAACTGTGCCCAGCTCCCATCGCTGGCTCCACCCCTACCTCCTGCTATCACTGGCCAGGGCGGCAAAGGCGCCTGATTCTCTGATCATGGCTGGGGGGCAGGGCAAAGGCGGCCCCAGGGCCGCCTTTGCCCTGCCCCCCACCTCTTAGCTCCCCCCTGGGTTTCCGATCACTGTCAGTGGCAGGGGGCTTCTTCCTGCTTTCCCTTTCGCCTCCCTGCATTGTGTCTACATATGCAAATTAGCCGCCATCTTTGTTGGCAGTTAACGGCCATCTTAGTTGGCAGTTAATTTGCATATAGCCCTGATTAGCCAATGAAAAGGGTAGCGCTGTACGCCAATTACCATTTTTCTCTTTTATTAGTGTAGATACTGCAGACGTTCCCTTAAATGTTGATTACCAATGAAATTTTCTGCAGTAGTCTCAAGATTTCAACTAATAAAATTATATTTTAAAATTAAAATTATACTTTTTTAAAATTGAATTGTATTAATTGAAGCTTGAAACTATTGCAGAAAAAGAAAAAAAATGAGGGAATTAAATGGTAATTTATCTTCCAAATCAGGAAGCGATTTTGTCAATTTGCCATATTTCTGTAGGGTTATTATTAGATCACTGAATCAACCTGCACGAAAGGATAGAGAAATAGACGTGTATATCTACGACATGCACAATTGGCATAACCTAACTGAACAAATGCCTATACAGACTGTGCATTAAAAGATTAACCTTGCTCAAAGAAAGAGTTAGGCCCTTTACCTCCTACTCCGGGGAAGTATCTCCCCCTCAAAATGTCCTGCCTGAGGAAAGTACCTTTGTTTGCTTGGGGACTCTGGGCAATACCAAATTCTCTATGCTAACAGTGTGATTGATGGTGGGCCTTGTGGTTTCAGCTTGGCTTCTGGAGGGGCTGGAACCAAGGTCAGTCAGTCCCCTGGGCAGTCTGTCTGACCAACCTCAAATAAAATTTCTGAACAATAAGGATCAGGTGAGCTTCCCTGGTTGGTAATACCCCAACTGGTGTGGCATATTGGTACACATTATTGCTGGGAGAAACAAGCGCTGCCAATATGACTCCGATGAGAGAGGATGATGGGCATCTCCACTCCTGGCCTCTGCTGGGTCCTGCTCTATGTACCTCTCACCATTACTGCTCTTACTGTGTACCGTTTGCTGTAATAAACTATAACCATGAATATAACAGCTTTGCTAAGTTCTGTGAGTCCTTCTGGTGAATTATTGAATTTGAGGGTGGTCTTGGGGACCTCCCAACATGTAACAACCATCATTATAAATGTGTATTGTATACCATGTCATATGTGCATATATAGGTGTGTGTAGAGAGGGCATATTTTAACAAGCAAACTCTGAGTAAATAGTCCATTCCATTTTGAATTCAAATTTCAGAAATAAATAATGATATTCTTTAGGAGAGTATTCATATTAAAATATTATAAGTGTTTTTATGCTAAGAAACAAATAATTTACATTCTACAATGTCTTCAGTATTGATTTTTCCTGTTATTAAACGAGTCTGTAATTATTATAAAAATTGAAGCAAAAATTTAAAACAATGAACATTTCTAAAATATTTGTTAAAATTTCAGTATGTTGTTTAATTTATGTATTTTAAAATATTTACTTATTAAAACATAAATAAGATACCTTGAAACCTAGAAAATTAGAGTCCAGAAACAGACCAAAATATGTATGGTTATCTAATTCTTGTCAAAGATGACATTGCAAAAAGATAAGAAATGCTAGCCTTTTTAATAAATGCTGGATCAAATGGATATGCACACAGAAAATATTATTTTTGATACCTCCCTCACATCCTATACATAAATCAATCCTAAGTGGATCACAGATGTAAATGAGGAAGATAAAGCAATAACGCTATTAGAATAAACAGAAAAAAAATGTCATTCACTTGCTAGGCAAATATTAAACAACAAACAGAAAGGAAAACATTGATAAATTTGACTACATTAAAATTAAAAATGTCTGTTTATCAAAAGACAGCATTCAGGAGTGAAAGGTAAACCACAGACAAAAAAAAAGGTATTTGCAATACATATATTTAACAAAGGCCAAATATGCAGAATGTACAATGAGCTATCAAATCAATAAGAAAAAAAAAAAGCAGAAAAACAAATAGGAAAATGGTAAAATACTTGAAGTAGCGCTTCTTATAAAAAGACCCAAATGGCCAGTAAAATTTTTTTAAAGGTATTGTTTTGGACTGAACTGTGTCCCAAAATCCATATGTCGAAGCTTAACCCCCAGTGTGACAACTGTATTTGGAGATCGGGCCTTTGAGGTAATACATTTTAAGTGAGGTCATAGAGAGGGGCCCTAACCCACAGGACTGGTGTTCTAAGAAGAGGAGGAGAACCAGGAGTGTGCAAGCACAGACAAAGGCCAGGCCATGGGAGGACAGCTGTCAGCAAAGCAGGTGACTGGACTCAGGAAAAAACAAACCTTTTGAGATCTTGCTCTTGGGCTTCCAGTCAATTTACAGCTCAACAGTATATATCTTTCTCTGCAAACATTATGACACTGGCTGAAATAAAACTTTAGTGCCAACTTCAGAGGCATAACATATCATCTTGATGTTAGTCTTTTTATTTACTAGTGAACTAATAACTGGATAATTTTTCCCATTGATTTTTAGAAAGAGTGGTGTCGGGGAGAGAGAGAGAAAGAAATATCAATGTGAGAGAGAGACACATCGATTGGTTGCCTCCTGATGCACCCTGACCCCAGGGGCTGTGGATTGAGCCTACATCCAAGTATGTGCCCTTGACTGGGAATTGAACCCCAGACACTTCGGTCCATGACTGATGCGCTAAGCACTGAGAAAACTGGTCAGAGCACAAGTTTGATACTTTTATCATTGGCTTTCATTGTAATTAATTGTTTGTTTATGTCCATTACTCATTTCCCATTAGAGGTGTCATATTTTCTTACCATTACATAGAGTGTTTTATGTTAAGACGGTAACGCTTCGTCTTTTCTTTTTTCCCCCGAGGGGAACAGAGGCAGTTGCCTTTATTGGAGGCCCTCGGTTGGTGGGCTTCACTCCCAGTCCACGCACTTGATCTCGAAGTCACCCTCTGCCGCCAGGTAGCTGGTGGCCTCCGGGTTAAGGCATTTGGAAAACTATCTGGCAGCTTGACGGTCAGGTCTGCAGGCTGGAAGGTGAAGGTAGACTCCCGCTGCTCAGTCCTCCAGGCCCCACTGTATTTGCTGTTGCACAGTGGTGTTGATGTCCCCATGTTTATTGAATCGAGGGTTGAAGTTCAGGTACATGTCTTGGGGTGAGGGAGCACCTCACCCTGTACTCTGAGGCACTCTGGAGTTTGAGGTTCAGGTTTCTGGCAACCAGACCACAAACCATGACTGAGGACAGGAAGGTGGTCGAGGGGACTAAGGAACCAGCAGTCTGAAGACCACATGAAAGATAATAAAGCTCTGTCTTATATACTGAAATATTTATTCTCGTAACTGGTTGCTTCTAAGTTTGGCTATGCACTTTCAACATGTCACACTCCATATTCCGCTTTTAATGTTTGGAGGAAACTCCACACTGTTTTTCAGATTGTACCAATCTGCATTCCAACCAGCCCTGTACTAGGGTTCCTTTTTCTCCACATCCTCACCAGCCCTTGTTGTTTGTTGATTTATTGATGGTAGCCATCTTGACAGGTGTAAAATATGAATTGGGCATAATTGCTTGGGTCAATTTCTAGGTTCTCTGTTGTGATCCATTGATCTATATGCCGATTTTTGTGCTGGTACCAAGCTGTTTTGAGTATAGTAGCTTTGTAGTATAACTTGATATCCAGTATTGTGTTCCTTCCAACTTTGTTCTTCTTTCTCAACATTATTGCAGCTATTCTGGGTCTTTTTTGGTTCTATATGAATTTTTGGAGTATTTGTTCTAGATCTGTGAAATATGCTGTTGGTATTTTAATAGGGATTGCATTGGATCTATAGATTTCTTTGGGTAGTATGACCATTTTAATGATGTTAATTTTACCAATCCATGAACACAGTATATTCTTCCACTTATTTTTACCTTCCTCTGTCTCTTGCAATTCCCATTAAGTTCCTGGAGGTTCCCATTAAGTGCCTGGAGGTTCCCATTCAGTTTCTTGTAATTCTCACCTAAGTTCCTTGATCATTTTTCTAACCATTACTCTGAAATCTATATCTGATAACTTGCTTGCCTCAGTCTCTTCTAGATCTTTTTTGGGGGAAATGCCTCCTTTTCTTTAATTTGGGGGTTGTTCTTTGTCTCCCCATTTTAGTTGTCTCTTTGTGCTTGAATCTATGTATTAGATCTATTTTCTCTGGCTCCCAGCCTTGTGGGGTGGGCTTTTGTATGAATGTCCTGTGGGACCTAGAGGTGTGTTTTCCTTGTACTTCTGAGCTATATGCTCTACGTGTGCCCCTTTTTGGGTTATTTGGACTCTTTTGTTTTGATCGAGTCTAGGTTGTTGTTGTCCCTTTTGGGGGAGGACTCTTCTTTCAGGCTAGCTAACTGTGAGGCTCAGTTGCTACCACATTGTGAGAGCTGTTGTATAGGTGCAGTCACTATGTTTTTTCTTGAGTGCTTCTTAGTTAAAATATGTCCAATAAGCTATGCTTTTCTTGTTTTTCCAAGCTGACTGTGATGTATTTCAGCTATAAATCCAGTTTGTGGCCTGGAGCAAGGGCCTCCTGTTAGAGTCAAGAAAAACAATTTTTAAAAACAGGATAATGAAATAAGAGTGATGTGTCAAAACTGTGTATGATGGTACAGGTTGGAGAATAATTTAAGGGTCACCATTTAATAATAATTGAATGTTACTTTCTAGTCAATGCTTATAGATTATAAAGATCTAGTAAGGAAAAGCTATTCCAAGTGGAACAGCAACCACAATGAATGAAACCAACAGTTTCCTGAGCCAAAGAAATCTAAAGGATCTAATTCAAATCCTTTATAGCAGATATAAGACCCTTGTCTGAGTGTATCCCCAAAAAAGTGGGAGAAAGAGGAATCTGCCATAGATAATGGTAAGGTGAAAAGGGCCAAATGTGTAAAAACTTGTGACATCAGCATGTGGACTGGCAGGCGATATTAGCATGACAAGGATCTTCACCACAGAGCAAATCTACACTCAAAGGACAGCACTTTCCTATAAGTCTTCACCAAGTGCTTGGGAGTAGTGTGTCCAAAGCTGGGACTTGGAAGGAGAATTAAGAAAGATATTCTCTAGGGCAATATGGGAGCCTCCTTCCCAGTGCAAAGCAGTCACTTTTAGAGAGTGGTGGAAGGGCAGGGGATCCTACAGAAACTGCTTTGTTCTTTCACAGTGTGTTATAATTTTAGATAATTTTTTTTACTTGTTGGTATGGCATTCACATCTTTCTTCCGTTCTCTAAGATAAACAGTTCTTGTGCCCTGTATCTCACTGAAAGGGATTGTTTCTCTCTGGGATTTGGTTTACTTGACTCATAACTAACTGTGATAAGCTCAATAAAAAGTTATGATTTTTGTAGATTATGAGCCTTTTTCTTTCATTATTACTTTGGAAATGGTATTGTCTTGAAGCTTTCTGCATCCTAAGCAGCAACAGAACTCAGGGGTATTTTTATATATTTACTTCTAAAGTAAGAAGCAAGCCGTAGACATGTTACACATTCAGGGTATATAAATTTCCCTTATCCCTGTTCAGATCCACTTGGGTATTACTAGAATTGAGTGAATTTTTTAACAAAAAGAGGGAAGTGAGCCTTGTTTAATTTTTTTTTTTTCCAAATGTAGCACTAGACTATGTGGACCTAATTTATAATCCTATCTAATAAAGAGGGAATATGCTAGTTGACCCTCACACCATCGTAAAGATGGCGGCGCCCACAGCCACAAGATGGCAGCGCCCAGTCCCCTCAGCCCTGCCTTCAGAGTCTCCCGGACTCCTCAGCCCCCCAGCCACCCAGGGCCACCCTAGCCTCAGGTAACCAGGGCTGGCTGAAGCTTACACTGCCAGCAGTGGCAGCAGCAAAGGTGTGATGGGGCATCGCCTTCCCCTGATCGCCAGGTCGCCTCCCACCCCTGAGGGCTCCTAGACTGTGAGAAGAGGCAGGCCTGACTGAGGGAACCCCCTCCAGTGCATGAATTTTCATGCACCAGGCCTCTAGTATAGCATAAAGTGGAATTAGATAAGTAAGCATACAATTTGATAAACATTGCTGACAGACATAGTATCTTTTATTTAACTGCTTGTTTTAGAGATGATATGCAAGAGTAGTGTACAAACAAAGCAAAGATTGCTCAGCTCTTTCTTGTACTCCCACTCTCTTTTTTAAAAATTCTTTATTGTTTAAAGTATTACATATGTCTCCTTTTCCCCCACCTTGACCTCTCCCCGCCTCCCTCCATCCTCCCCAGCTCATGCCCTCACCTACACTCCCCCTCTCTGTGTCCATTGGTTATGCTCATATGCATGCATACAAGTCCTTTGGTTGATCTCTTATCCCCTCACTCCCTGCCTTCCCTTTTGGTTGGATAGTCTGTTCAATGCTTCTATGACTCTGGTTCTATCTTTGTTCATCAGATTATGTTGTTCATTATATTCCACAAATGAGTGAGATCATGTGCTATTTATTTCTTTTTTAAAATATGTTTTTATTGGTTTTAGAGAGAGGGAAAGGAAAAGGGAGAGAGAGATAGAAACATCAATGAGAGAGAAACATCAATTGACTGCCTCCTGCACACCCCCGAAAGCTGGGCATGTGCCTTGACTGGGAATCAAGCTGGCCACCTCTTGGTGCACTTAACAAACTGAGCCACACTCATTTTATTTCTGGTATAACAGCCTCCACATTGGGACTAGTGCCATCCCTTATCTCCTCCCACAATGTACTGGGCACATCAGTACTCTTTGCTTTTCTGTTATTGGGTGATGACAGTCTCTGGGAAGTTGAAAACAACTATATTCATATTGGCCATCTCAGAAAGATGAACTAGCTGTCCAGTTTTCTGCTCAGCAAAGATGTTATTTACACACACACACACACACACACACATACACACACAAACAGTAGGGATAAAAGGCTAAATTATAATACTACCCTTCTATCAAGAAAGAACAGGATGTCTAGCTCACCATAAACATTTAATAATAAATGAATGATAACTTCTGATTATGATTGTTAATTGGGATCCACACATCTTATAATTAATGAATTTCTCCTCCAGCCCCAGATGTTGGCAATAGCTAATTACCACTCTTAGATTAATGTTCATCTCTCTTCCATTTCTTAATTGTTTTTCTAGTAGTGAATTGGGAGAAGCTGCCTTAGGGAACATTATCTAGGGAGAATTTTTAACATAAGAAATTTTAACTAAAAACTCTATATTTTATTCTGATTTGGGGGCCTAATTTTGGTGGCTTTTATTTGGTTTTGTGAGTATCTATAATCTGTGGCCACATAGTCCACTTTTATAATTTGCAAAATGCTTGGCAATAGGTAAGTCATTTTTTTCCTTTTAAAATTAATGTGATAATATTTTACACTATTTTTTATCAGAATCAAATGAGATTATAAATACAAGAGTTTTTGCTCCTTCCTGAACTGTGTACATAATTATTATGTGTCTGACTTTCTCTCTGAATTGGTGGCTCCTTGCGGACTGTAGTAGAGCTTAGGTTCTGTGTATGCTCACAGCCTTGCACTTAGTACACACAATCTAATTGTTGATAAAATGAATTAACATGATTAAAATATAAAGATAGTTATAAAAATAATTAGAATAATGTACATAAGGGATTTGTAATGCATTTCTAAGATTTCTTATCAACCTTATAGAATCTTTCACAGTGAAAACTCCATACATGTAGCTGTGTTGTTAGAAGTATATAATTGGCCCTCTTTTCCTTGAGCCTGTTTACTCCCAATTCCTACCTATGTGATCTATGAAAAGTTATTAAATTTGTCTGAGCCTATAAAATAGAAATAATATTTGTATTATATATAATATTACAAAAGTAGGCTAAATAGTAATTTACCCTAACATAAAATAATGGAACTTTAAAAAAAGTAAGCTAACAGTGATTTAGAACATTATATAAGTTTCAGGTGTAAATTATCATTCAATATCTGTATATACCACATTGTGTTCACCACCAAAAGTCTAATTTCTTTCTATCACCATACAATTAAACCATTTTACCCATTTCTCCCTTCCTCCAGTCCCCTCCCCCTCTGGTAACCACTGATCTGTTTCCTGCTTCTATGGGTTTGTTTTTTGGTGCATTTGTTTGTTTGTTTGTTTGTTTTATTGTTGTTTTTGTTTATATTTCACATATAAGTTAAATCATACAGTATTTGTCTTTTTCCCTTATTGCATATAGTGTAATACCCTCAAGTATGTTGTGGCAAATAGCAGGAATTCATCTTTTTTTAATGGCTGAGTAGCATATCCACAGATGAATGGGTAAAGAAGATGTAGTGTATAAATAATGCAATATCCTATATAATAAAAGAGAAACATGTAAATTAGCCATCCCTCTGCTACGCTCACCAGCCGATCAGCGTGAGTATGCAAATTAACTTGATAAAGATGGCGGGTTAATTTGCATACACAGGCACTGGGCAGCCGGGGCAGGGCAGGTACTTCCTCCATGTTGCCATGGTGACACTGGGGAAGTTCTGGCCCCATGGCCGCTTGTGCATGCACTGACACCAGGAAGCCGGGGGCAGGGCGGCGAACATGGATGCGGGGAAGCCGGGGGCAGGGCAGCGCACACAGATGCCGGGGAAGCACCCGCCCCACTGGAATGCGTGTGCGGGTACCGGCGGAGGTTCTCGCTCCACGGCTGCTTGTGTGCATGCCAGTGCCAAATAGCCTGTGTCCCCGGGACAGGCGTCCTCAGGAGCCAGGCCACCCCGAGCCTGTAGGCCCACGCCTAAGCCTGGAGTGGTCAGGTCCCGGAACATGACAGAGGGTGCATGTTGGGCTGAGGGGACTCCCCCTCCCCCGTGCATGAATTTTGTGCACCAGGCCCCTAGTCCTATCTAATAAAAAAGTAATATGCAAATTAGCCATCACTCCATGAAAAAGATGGCAGCGTCCACAGCCAATAAGGCGGGAATATGCAAATTGACTGTCACTGTGACAAAGATGGCGGCATTCCATCCCAGCCCACCCATGGAGGGCCTCTGGGCCTGCTTCGTCACTGCTGTAGTGGGGGCCGGAGGAGCAGAAACATAAGCCTGCAGTGAGGCCTGGCACCCAGCAGCTCCAAGCCCCATGACTGTGGCAGCACTGGGGTCACTGGGGCCAGAAGAGCAGAGACACAGCCTGCAGGGGGGTCCTGCACCCAGAAACCCCAAGCCCCGTGGCAGCAGTGGTGCTGGGGCCACTGGGGCCACAATGGAGACACAAACCCGCAGGAAACCTGTGGAAAGGGAGATAAACTATCATAACTTTATCTTCCTTTCCACAAGATGAGAAAACTGACCCTGATTTATTTAGTGATACGGCCCACACCTTTCTACAAGGACAGGGTATGTTATGACCACTCCCAGGAAGGTCTGGTCAGAATACTGTCTCCAGGGAATAACACTACTGTGGCAAATCATCTGAGAGGAAACAAGCTTTTGTTGGGTTTACTCTGAAGGTCAGAGAGCATGCCACCTCAACATATGCTGTGTTGTTATATTGATGATCTTGAGCTGCAGATGCTTGAAAAACAACAAATGCAAGGAGAGGCTTTCACTGAAGTCTCCTGATCTGCCTAAAATTGGACCACCCCCCCACCCCCCAAAAAAAGAAGCTTAAATGTCATAGGTCCCCTTGATGGGAAAAGTGTCATCAGCCAGTGAAGACTGACTCCTGCCACAGGACAGGAGACTAGAAGTTGACATCACACCCAAACTTTGTTACAAACTATCCTCCCCCACCCCCATTCATCTTTCCTAAAAACAATTTACTCTCCTCTAAGAGGCCTACATCTCCCGTCCCCTCTCCCTAGGAAGAAGGTATTTAAATCTGGATTCTAAGCCACCTTGGGGAGTTATTCATTTTTCCCTGGGATCTCCCACATATACATGAGGTACACATGTTAATGAACTTTTGTTTTTCTCTTGGTAATCTGTCTTTCATTATAAGGGCCTCCACTAAGAACTCAGAAGGGTAGAGGAAAACTATTTTTCCTCCTCCATAATTCTACCTTGGGAAATCAAGTCCTGGGCTGAACAGTGAGATTGGCTCAAGTACCAAGCAGTCCCATCTGAGGGGAGGGAAGCTTCTAGGGGTAAATCAATGATATTAGCATCAAAGTAGGACAGAGGGCACACGCATGGTTGCTGGTGGGAGTTTAGAGTGGTTCAACATTTTTGGAGGATGATGTGGCAAAATTGATAGAAATGTTCACAGTGCATCCAAGAGTCTTCTCCTAGGAATCTCATCTGCTGAGATAAATCATGAGTGCACAAGCCCTGGTCAGAACCCAGGATGCTGCTGCGGGCTCCCCTTCCACAATAGGAAAACCTGCTAACAACCTGCATTTTTAGGACAAGGTGGCATCTATACTAATAAAAGGGTGATATGCTAATTAGACTGAACATCTTCCGGACGTTCTTCTGGACAAAGCCATGGTGGTGGGGCTGAGGCAGAGGCAGTTAGAGGTGAGCAGGCCGGCAGGGGAGAGCAGTTAGGGAGATCAGGCTGGTAGGCAGGTGAGCAGTTAGGAGCCAGCAGTCCCAAGGGGTCATGGATTGGAGAGGGTGCAGGCTAGGCTGAGGGAACCCCCGTCCCGTGCAAGAATTTCCTGCACCTGGCCTCTAGTTTAACATAAAACACTTTTAAAATAAAATAAACTAAGGGAAGAAAGAGTAAAAGAATATCTTTCTTAAACTTCTAATTCTTCAGGTTTTAGCTGATATTTAATCTACTCAGAGAATATGTAAATGGCCTCTGGACAAGCCCAGCTCATCCTACTAAATTTCTTCAAAGTACCTTATTCCCCTTAGAGCAAATTATTTATGAACTTTTTGGTCTTCTTTTGTCCTTGTTGAAATGTAAGCTTTCTAAGGACAGTGACCATTTTGGTCTTATTCACTGTTTTTTCAACCTTTAGCATAGTATCTAAAACACAGTAGGACAGCTCAATAGATCTATTCAACAAACATTTACTTTAAATGTAATTAAATTCAGCTTTCATTATAAATAGCACCCATATTATGATGCTCTTTGTCTTGATGTCAAAAAATTGTCATTCTTGATTCTCAGGTCATGCTACTAAAGCTAATTTCTTATAATATATTTCTTCCCAGGTAGGTCATCAACAAGAAAAAATGAACCGGTGTCAACGATTTCAAATATTCCAGGTCTTTGACAAATACATTTTTTTAAGGCATGAAACATTTTTGGTTTGGGGAAGCTTTAAGTTATGATAAGTGAAAACTAAACAGATTAATATTACTTTATTATTAGGGGAATAAACAAATGCCATAGGAACTTTGTTTTAAACTCACATCCAAAGATGACTGTAGAAACACAGAAGTAATAAACATATAAGTTTATCCCTTTCTTTAAATTTTTCATATTTTTTCATAAGTTTGGTAGATTTTTGCTGTTGGCCCTTGAAATGTTTTAATAATGGTACAATTCCAGTATCAGTAAATATTTTTTAAATTATTATTGTTTCATATCACTTGAAAAAAAACTTAGTTAGGAATATATCCCTTGTATGGTGTTAAAAAATACCATTTATTGTTAAACATTATTTTTTCTTTATTATACAAAAAAGTAAAAGATTTATTACATATATAATTTTTATTTCTAAACTTTTCTTAAATTAATCACAAGATATTACATGTGAAATCTATTTTCAGCTCATTGGTATTTGTATGAGTTTCATCCATAGGCATATATATCACAGTAATTATTAATAAAGGGGCTCCAGATAAGATAATGGCACATTTGCTCTGAAAGCAGACTGTATTTTGCAATGAAAACATGACAACAGTATGCTTCTAATTACATCCTATATTTTGGAGAGTGGCAGCCAACCAATGAAGTACATTTTTTTTCTCCTAAAAGGATACAATCAAATACATGGTAGATGAAGCTTTTGTTGACTCTTGGATATGTAAATTAAGCATGCTGTTTAACAAGATATTTTGTCATTCTGAAGAGTGGAAACACTGATTTGCAAAACTAATTGTACTCACTCTTTTTAGAATAAGCAGACTTGCTTTGCATTATGTAGATTTGCAGGGCATCAGAATTAGAGGGGCAGGTTTTCTGCAGGTCAGGCCTCTGCAGAAGATGCCCAGAATGTTCACATGAAATTCATCTCGGTGAAGGAGGTGAGCTTTATTCAGTAATTCACTCTGGGGCACTTTTGCATTTTGAAGTCAATTGGAACTGCCTGCTTATACACACCTTCCCAAATGTCAATGAAGGTCTGCATCTGTAAATAGGCCATTAATTACTAATATATCTTTAGTGGTAAAATAAGTCCAGTGGTAAAATAAGAGGGAAAACTCTTATTAATCCTCTGAAAAGCATGGTTCCTCCAGCATAAAAAATATTATTTTTTTTGTTGACCTACTAAAATGTCTTGTGTATCTGTTGAGATTACTGGAACAAATCTGTTTAATGCTCCAGGGCTTCAAAGAGAGTCCCAAGAGAGAAGTTAGCACGTAGGTTTTGAAGTCATCCCCCCAAAGTGTAGAAATAACAATCCTTAGAAAGAAGTATACAGGGTGTCCCCCAAAAATGTATACACATTTTAACAGCTGATAACTCAATTTTGAAAATGAAATGTAGTTTAATAAACACTGCCTTTATAATTATTCAAAGTATGTGTATACATTTTTGGGACACCCTATATAACTAGAGCTATAACACAGAATTATATTTTAGGCTTCTGATTTTCAACTACAAGGAAATTCAGGGTATTTTGCGGAATGCAGGAATGTATCAACTAGACTAAAATTTCCAAAGAACCAAAGAACTCTCAAGCACATTTAGGGTAAAATCTGTGAGTTGGAACTTAGTGTCTAGAATAAGTGGAACATACAAATGACCTGGAAATTTGTGTCCGAGTCTCAAGTTTGTGTGTATCAGGACATGCCTAGATCACTAAACGTATTTAGGTGACAGAAAATGGTCTCCTTTCAGTGTTCCTTACTCAGAATGTTGCCCAGGAACATCTTCCTAGCATTGATTCTGGCCAGGGTGCTCACATGCTAGTCACCTAATTCTCTTCCTGAGAAGTTAATTTTCCTCTTCTAAAGTTGAGCCATTCCAAGCTGGAGAAGAAGCCAAATCAAAGAAGGAATTGTATCCACAGCAGCACCTACTCAGGTCTTCAAAGTCAAAGACAAGTACATTCTGGAGTTGACAGTAATGGTTTTGCTAGTGGCAGTAGATTCATTTGCAAGATTCCAATCTGTACTAATAATATGAAGCTGTAACACTAAGTCTTTAACCTCTATCATTGTTCCCAATCTTGGGATATAGGTGGACACTTAGCCATCAAATTAAAAGTTATATTTGAAGAGGGAAAACTCTAGCTTAATATTTTTCCCATCCTCAATACTAGCTCAAGTCATATTTTACTTGTATATTTCAAAAGATGAATTAAACATGCCTCAGTTACATGTTCTATAACTACACAGAGAGGTGAAATAGCATTTGTAGAAAATCAATTTCATGAACCAGGCATTACATTAGAAACTTCATACATGTTATTTTCTTTAATCCTCACAGCAATCCTATGAGACTGGAATTATTGTCCTTGCCTCAAAGAAGAAGCTGAAATGTGGTGCTCAGCTACTAAGCTGCAGAGCTGGGATTCAAACCAGATTTGTCTGATTTAAAGTCTGTGACCATTTCATCATCTGAGCAAAAGAATTTCGGGATTTTAACTACAAAACAGAATTCAGTCACCCAGTATAATTGTGCACTTGATGCTTGTATTGCCTCTAAAATAATTATTCTAGTCATCAGCTGATTGCTAAAGATGAGAACTTTTAAGATCTACTCTCTTAGCAACTTTCAAATATGCAATGCAGTCTTGTTAACTACAGTCACCATGCTGTACATTACATACCCAGGACTTATTTATTTTATATTATGATGATTATTTCACTATATATACAAATATCAAATCATTGTTGTACACCTGAAACTAATATAATGGTATATGTCAGTTTACCTCCATAAAAATAAGTATAAAGTAAATGGGAGACTAAAATCCTATATAATAAAGAGGTAATATGCAAATTAACCCTCACGCTCTCACAAGATGGCTGCCTACAACCAGGCCAGCAGGAGGTTTAGTGAGGGACAACCAAACAACTGAACAAGCAGGCTGCGTGGGGTGACCAGGCCGGCAGGGGAGTTAGTGAGGGACAACCAAATGACTGAACAGCAGCCTGCATGGGGCAACCAGGCCAGTGGGTGTGTGTGTGTGTGGGGTTACCAGGCCGGCAGGAGGGGCAGTTTGGGGTGACCAGGCCAGCAGGAGGGGCAGTTGGGGGCAACCAGGCTGGCAGAGGGGGGCAGTAAGAGGTGACCAAGCTGGTGGGGAGGGCAGTTAGGGACAACCAGGCTGATGGGGGGGTACAGTTGGGGGAAACCAGGCTGGTGGGGGAGGGCAGTTAGGTGTGACCAGGCTGGCAGAGGGGGGAAGTTGGGGTGACCAGGCCTGTAGGGGTGTTAGTGAGGGATGACCAAACGACTGAACAGCAGGCTGTGTGGGGCAACCAGACCGGTGTCGGGGGGGGCATGAGGGGTGACCAGGCCAGCAGGGGGGGCAGTTGGGGACAACCAGGCTGGTGGGGGGGCAGTTAGGTGTGACCAGGCCAGCAGAGGGGGGCAATTGGGGGTGACCCAGTGGGGGGGGCGCACAGTAAGAGGCAACCAGGCCAGTGGGGAGGGGAAAGTTAGGGACAACCAGGCCGGCAGGGGGGTGCTGTTGGTGGGCAGTAAGGGGTGACCAGGCCAGCAGGGGGGGGCAGTTAGGGGCAATCAGGCCAGCGGGGGGCGGGGGAGCGCAGTTAGGAGTGACCAGGCAGGCAGGCAGGTGAATGATTACGAGCCAGTGGTCCAGGATTGTGAGAGGGATGTCTGACTGCCAGTTTAGGCCCAATCCCCGGGATCTGGCCTAAACCGGCAGTCAGACATCCCCCAAGGGGTACCGGATTGGAGAGGGTGCAGGCTGGGCTGAAGGGACCCCCTGCTGATGCATGAATTTCATGCACCAGGCCTCTAGTTAAAAAATAAAAAGATTGTTTATAATGAGAAAGTGAGGCCAGTTTATCTGCTCAAACACTTCTACATTTGTCTTATCCAACATCTCAGAAACTAGTCACAAGTGGCTATTTAAATTAGAATTAAATAAAATTAACTTTTGTTTCCTTGGTGTCACTGGTCACATTTTAAGTGCTCAATAGTCTCATGTGACTAGTGGCTACCGTAGTGGACAGCATATACACACACATGCATATATATTATGAACTCACACACAGAAGCCTAACATGTTAAACACATTCAAGAGGAAATGTTCTGGTTAAGACCTGAACAGTCTGAAATTCAGTCCATTGATAAACAACCTTATGATAACTCTTAAGCACCTTCCAATACCCCTAAGGATTGAAGAGCACTATTTGAAGAAATTATTATCAACACTAGAAGCCTGATGCAAGAAATTAGTGCAAGGGGCTCGGCCCTTGCAGCCCTGGCTTCATCTGGAAGGCCGTCAGGAAAGACGTCGGGAAGGTCATTTGGCTGTCCAGTCTAATTAACATATTATGCTTTTATTATTATAGATCACTATTATAGTTATATATAATTATAGGATGTCAGAGGTGGGAAGGATTCCAAGATCATTTCATTCATTCACCTCATTTTGCCAAAGTGCAGGCTGAGGTGTGGACAGGTGAAGCCACCATTACACTCCACACTTAACAGCTCACTTGTTTTGTTTTTTTTAATATATTTTTTATTGATTAAGATATTACATATGTGTCCTTGTCCCCACGTTACCCTCTACCCCCCCCCCCCCCCCGGCTCATGCCCTCACCTACCTGTTGTCCGTGTCCATTGGTTAGGCCTATATGCTTGCATATAAGTCCTTTGGTTGATCTTTCCCCCTTACCCCTACCCTCCCCTACCTTCCCTCCAAGGCCCGACAGTCCAATCAATGCCTCTCCGTCTCTGGATCAGTCCTTGTTCATCAGTTTATGTTGTTCATTATATTCCACAAATGAGTGAGATCCTGTGGTATTTATCCGCTCTCCAGTTCCATCCATGCTGTGGCAAATGGTAAGAGTTCCTTTTTCTTCTTCTCTTCTTAAAGAATACCTTTCAGCATTTCATATAATGCTGGTTTGGTGGTGATGAACTCCTTTAGCTTTTTCTTATCCTTGAAGCTCTTTATCTGACCTTCAGTTCTGAATGATAGCTTTGCTGGATAAAGTAATATTGGTTGCAGGTTCTTGCTATTCATCACTTTGAATATTTCTTGCCACTCCCTTCTGGCCTGCATGGTTTCTGTTGAGAAATCAGCTGACAGTCGTATGGGTACTCCCTTGTAGGTAACTGACTGTCTTTCTCTTGCTACTTTTAAGATTCTCTCTTTGTCTTTTGCTCTTGGCATTTTGATTATGATGTGTCTTGGTGTGGTCCTCTTTGGATTCCTTTTGTTTGGGGTTCTCTGCGCTTCCTGACTTGTAAGTCCATTTCTTTCACCAGGTAGGGGAAGTTTTCTGTCATTATTTCTTCAAAAAGGTTTTCAATATCTTGCCCTCTCTCTCCTTCTGGTACCCCTATAATTCTGATGTTGGTACGCTTGAAGTTGTCCCAGAGGTTCCTTACACTATCTTCATATTTTTGGAATCTCTTTTCTTTTTTCTTTTTCGGTTGGGTATTTTTTGTTTCTTTTTATTTCAAATCTTTGACTTGATTCTTGGGATCCTCTTGTCTGCTGTTGGAGCTCTGTAAATTATTCTTTATTTCAGTCAGTGTATGCTTAATTTCTAGTTGGTCCTTTTTCATGTCCTCCATGGTCTCACTATACTTATTGAGGGATTCATTAAATTTATCGGTGGTTTCCATAAAATTCTTGAAAAACCTTATAAACGTGGCCTTGAACTCTATATCCAGTCATTTGCTTTCCTCCATTCTGCCATTTGTGACCTGTTTCTTTGTCTCCGCATTTTGGCTGCTTCCCTGTGTTGATAGAGTGGCCCTGCGCGCCAGGTGTCCTGTAGGGCCCAGTGGCTCAGCCTCCCCAGTTACCTGAGGTGGACACTCTTGGTGCACTCTTGGTGCCTTGGTTGTTGTAGGATCACTGGGAGGAATTGACCTCCAGGCCAATTGGCTGTGAGAATCAGCTATGTCTGAAGTGGGAGAACTTCTGTGCTGAAGACACCCTTCTGGGGCAAGACTTGCTTCAGTGGGGCTTTGGTGCTCACTGAGTCTGCTCCCTGAGTGTGTCCCTTATGGATCTGAGGAGTTGCAATCTGGATGGTCCCCCTCTGACCACTGGGTACAGTGGCTCCTGGATCTAAGGAGGTGCTAATTCAGCCTCTGCCTGAGGCCACACAGCAGGAGCCACGAAGAGGCTCAGCTGTGAAGCAATGCAAGCCGCTGCAGGGCCTTGGGCCTTCTCTTGGAAGTTCCGGGTCTGCCTGGCTCGGCTGCAGTTAGGTACATTCACATGCAAAAGCCTCTGCCGCAACCTGGGTGGGGCGGGGTCTCAGGGAATCAAAGGGCGGAGCAAGCAGCTATGGCTCATTCTCCGCCCAGCCCTAAGAAGTCGCGCATCTCAGTGACCCGATAATTGCTGCAAGCACCTCTGAGGGAAAGCCGCCCTCAAGTTCGCCCGCTGCCCGACAGTCCAGCTTCTCCCCGTATGAGTC
Source organism: Myotis myotis (assembly GCF_014108235.1). NCBI lineage: Eukaryota > Metazoa > Chordata > Mammalia > Chiroptera > Vespertilionidae > Myotis > Myotis myotis. The sequence continues at coordinate 51,480,466 of NW_023416401.1, forward strand.
CTGGGTCCCCAGAGACTTCCCGGAACTGGAGTTCAGAGCAGTTGGGAGCTTGTGATTCAAAAAAACAGCCACGTCCTCAGGTGCCACCCCCTTTCTGCACGCACGCACGTGAGCCGCCGTACCTCTGCACTTCACCTCTGCAGCTCCTCTGGCTCTCAGTGTGCTTTTCTTTCCTTCTAGTTGTAGAATTTACACTCAGCCAGCCTTCCTGTTGTTCTGGATGATGTCCACTCTGTCCTTTGCGGTATTTTTCAATTGTTGTGGGAGGCGGCAATTTCCTGGTGTTTATCTATGCCGCCATCTTAGTTTCTCCAGCTCACTTGTTTTTCACATTTGCTTATTTTACATTTATATTTGCTGCATATAGGGGAGAAAAACTGGTGTTCCTTAATTGAAGTCCATGAACTCAGTTAAAAGAGATTCACTGAAATTGGGTATATTATTTTTGTCATTTATTGTACACTAGAGGCCCAGTGCACAAAATTCATGCACTCAGGAAGGGTCCCTCAGCCTGGCCTGTGCCCTCTCACAGTCCGGGAGCCCTCGGGGGATGTCCAACTGATGGGTTAGGCCTGCTAAGCTGGCAGTCGGACATCCTTAGCACTGCTGCAGAGGCGGGAGAGGTTCCCGCCACTGCTGCTGCACTCGCCAGCCATGAGCCCGGCTTCTGGCTGAGCAGCACTCTCCTGTGGGAGTGCACTGACCACTGGGGGGGGCAGCTCATCTGCCCTCATGGTCAGTGTGCATCATAGAAACTGGTTGTTCTGCTATTCGATCTATTTACATATTAGCCTTTTATTTTATAGGATTATCTAGGGGAATGATCCATAGGTCGGAATCTCAAAGCATTTTTGTGATGCTCAAAACAGTTAAGATGAATGTGACCTGAGAAGTATGGGCCACATACATTTCCTACAGATGACTGCACTTCAGTCTTAAAGGACATATTGAATGGCACATATTGAGACCAAAAATATTATGAAATGGGCAAGCCTCAGAATTGATTCCTAAGCAGCTCACTCTTATAAGAAACTCTTAACTGAACTAGTAAAACCACATTAAGTTAAAATAAACATTTGCGTATTTGATAGACTAGAGATTTTGTTGTAAACACCGTAGAGTACATATAATTGAGAACTATTTTTTAGAATTTAAGAAATGGAACTCACTCTTTTTACCTGTTTAAAATAAAAGCAAAAAAGAAAAAAAAAAGGCATCCAAAGCAATTCTTGGCAATGATCAGAAATGTTCTTGAACTGTCACTCTGATGTTGTGTAAAGCCCAGAGAACAAGGACCAGTGTGTGGAAAAATATGTAAAATGACCTCCCTTATCATCCCTATTGTTGTGGATATGTAATAATTCTTTTTATGTTTTTGAAGTTTACTTGTTCATAATTTGTTGTTTTGATTTTTTTGATATTTTGTGAAATTTTGAAATATTGTCACAACAGAATAATGTTATGCCAATGGCATTTTATATTATTTATAATGCTATTTAGATCATGTCCATCTGTTTCATATCAAAAGTTTGAAACCTGTTTAATGAATGCTGGGTTCTTTTAGTGGTGTAGACAATTACCATTTTTGAGCGATTGTTCTGCAGGAAATTAAATGTTCTTTACAATGTATTTGTGTGCTTTTTTCTTTTAAAATGCTGCTTGAAATAACTTCTCATTATGTATATGGTCTTGAAAAAATAGAGCTGCTGGAGCACAGAAAGGAACATTTCTGGCCTGATGTCTTGTATGAAATTCTGTCTAGCAATGCAGTACATTTGTCAACCACAATCAGCACACTGGTACTCCAGGATACTTGTTCCATACCCCAGAGAAAAGTGGTGCCAAGTAATCAGCATCCAAGAGTGTTAATGCACTGCTTCCCTTTACAGGATGCTGTGAAATGGCTTTCACACACACACACACACACACACACACACGAACACAATTATCAAATTTCATTGAGACCCATATGGGAGATGATGGGAGTCTACACAGGATGATTATCACAAGATGAGGTAAGCAGAGACCTGTCTTTACACTTGCTTGATGAAAGTGGGAGCCCTCTTGCACCTGGCAGAGATGGACAACTGAGAATGTTCACAGGTCAGCAACATAGCAATAACAATACATCTGTCCTTGGATAAAACCTGGGACTTGGTTATTTTATCCATCCATCTAGTTACCGATTTCTATAATTTGATCATGCAGTAGACCGGTGTGTGTATGTGTGTCTATACAACCTAAATTTTGCTTATATATTACCAACAAAATTGGCCTAAGTAAATGACAATGCAAACCATGGATTATTTTTTCTAAAGAGGTCAAAAAGGTTTATTGCTTTTAGATACCATTTCTTAATGGTTTAAATATCAATTCTTAAGGCCAATTTTTGGATTAAAAAACACTTTTCTCTTCTACTTAATCTCTCTGGCAATTAGGGGAAATGTTGGTAAAGACATCTAAAGTTTCAACAGCATAGCCACAAGGGAGCTAGAAGCCAGCCAGAAGCTGGGTGAAGTTTTTGTATAATATCTCACAGTGTCTTATAATCGCTGTTGTTCTTCAGTGACATCTGGATAGATAAATTATTCAAAAAAGCTACTCCACACACTGGAAATTTCCTTTTTTTGATACATGGTTACTTTTAAAAATATGATTTTATTTATTTTACAGAGAGAGGAGAGGAGAGGAGAGGAGAGGAGAGGAGAGGAGAGGAGAGGAGAGGAGAGGAGAGAGAGAGAGAGAGAGAGAGAGAGAGAGAGAGAGAGAGAGAGAGAGAGAAACTTGAATTGGTTGTCTCCTGCATCCACTCCCCACTGGATATCGAACCCAAAACCTGGACATGTGCCTTGACTTGGAATCCAACTGGCAACCATATCAGCCAGAGCACATCTGGTTATTTTTTTGTTTGTTTTTTTAAAACAAATATTATAATATTTTAAATACCATGATCTAAGAACTTTCTTGAATCAATATTTAACATGTTAAGCGCCCAGTCAGTCACCAGTGACTGACACTGTACTTTCCACCTGGAAGACAAAACAGTCTGGACCCTTAATGTGTTAACAAATATAGCCTAGCTGGCATAGCTTAGTGATTGAGTGTCAACCTATTAACCAGGCAGTCATGGTTCGATTCCCTGTCAGAGCACATGCCCAGGTTGCAGCTCTATCCCCAGTAGGAGGCATGCAGGAGGCAGCCAATCAATGATTCTATCTCATCATTGATGTTTCTATCTCTCTCTCCCTCTCCCTTCTTCTCTGAAATCAGTAAATACACACACACACACACACACACACTAGTGGCCCAGTGCATGAAATTTGTGCACATTAGAGGAAATATTTTAATAGTGCTATTTGCCCTTTCTCTTATAATAGAAGTGTCAGAGATGAAAGAAAATTAGGAAACTGTATATGAAAATATTCCTCCTGTCAGACTCTGGGATGTGCTGCCGGACCCAGAGTCAAGTCCTCGCTCACCCGTGGCACCTCAAAATTGCACAAGACCCAGACCCAGCCAGCCCCACCCCCATTGGGCGAGTACCAGACCTGGCTGGCCCCACTCTTATCAAGCCCCGCCGGGTGGGGGGGTGCAGCCTTAGGAACCCCGTCAAGCCCTGCTGGATGGGGTTGCAGCCTCAGGTCCCCCAGGGCACCCTCAGGTCCCCCAGCCTGGCACCGGGGCAGGGGGCGTGGCCTCAGGTCCCCCAGCCCGGGCTGGGGGGTATGCCTTGAGGTCCCCTGGCCCAGGCCAGAGCAGGGGGCACACCTTGAGGTCCTCTGTCAAGCCGCACAGGCGGGGGGTGGGGAGGGCACAGCCTGAGGTCCCCCTTCAAACCCCACATGGCAGGGTACACAGCCTCAGGTCCTCTGACCTGGCATTGGCATGGGGGGTGTGGCCTGAGGTCCCCAGCCCAGCACCAGGGCAGGGGGCATGGCCTGAGGTCCCCTGTCAAGCCCTACTGGGCAGGGGCCATGGCCTCAGGTCACATGGCCCAGTGCCAGGGCAGGGGGCACAGCCTGAGGTCCCCCAGCCTGGTGCTGGGGCAGGTGGCACAGCCAGAGATCCCTTGTCAAGCCATGCTGGGCAGGGGGTGTGGCCTGAGGTCCCCTGGCCAAGGCCGGAGCAGGGGGACATGCTTGAGGTCCTCCGTCAAGCCCCACAGGTGGGGGGCGTGGCCTCTCTGCCGCATGGTCACCCCCAACTGCTGCCCCTGCTGGCCTGGTTATCCATCACTAACCCTCCTGCCGGCCTGGTTGCCCCACACAGCCTGCTTGTTCAGTCATTTGGTCATACCTCACTAACACTCCTGCTGGCCTGGTCATAGGCAGCCATCTTGTAAGGGCGTGAGGGTCAATTTGCATATCACTGCTTTATTATATAGGACTAGGGACCCGGTGCATGAAATTCATGCACGGGGTGGGGGTTCCCTCAGCCCAGCCTGCATCCTCTCCAATCCGGGACCCCTTGGAGGATGTCACAAGAACTTGGGCCTCTGCTGTGGCAGTCCCGATCAATCGGGCCTAAACAGGCAGTCAGACATTCCTCTCACAATCCTGGACTGCTGGCTCCTAATCACTCACCTGCCTGACTGCATGGTCACCCCTAACTGCCTCCCCCCTCCCCCCCCGCCCCCCGCTGACCTTATCACCCCTCACTGCCTCTGCGTGCTGACCTGATTGCCCCTAACTGCCCCCTGCTGCTGGCCTCGTCACCCCCAACTCCCCCCTCCACTGGCCTAGTCACCCCTCACTGCCCCCCACCAGTCTAATCACCCCCAACTGCCCCCCGTTGGCCTGGACCCCCAACTACCCCCCTCTGCTGGCCTGGTTGCCCCTAACTGCCCCCTCTGCCAGCCTGGTTGCCCCCAACTGCCCCCCTTGCTGATCTGGTGGCCCCCAACTGTCCCCCCCTGCTGGACTAGTCGCCCCACGCAGCCTGTTGTTCAATTGTTTGGTCGTCCCTCACTAACCCCCCCTGCCAGCTTGGTTGTAGGCAGCCATCTTGTGAGGGCGTGAGGGTTAATTTGCATAATACCTTATTATATAGGAGAATACATATCCTATATAATAAAGAGGTAATATGCAAATTGTCATTATGCCCTCACGCCATCACGCTGTAACGGCTCAGACACTCAACACCGTGGAGAGAGGAATGGGGACCAGCCAGGCTGCAGCCCGGGAGAGGGACAAGCCGCCCACCCCGTAGTCCTGGGCACCAGTGCCTGCTGCTGTGGCCCAGGAGAGGGACAAGCCACCCAACCTGTGGTCCTGGGCACTGTAGCTGTGGCCTGGGTAAAGTTGCCCACCCACAGTCTCCTGCGGCTGCAACTGGCCCAGGCGAAGCCAGCCTGGGTCCTGGGTGCCTGTGGCTGGCCAGAGGGAGGGAATCCTGGGTCCCGGGTGTGGGGCAAGGCAGAGGCGGTTAGGGGGGATCAGGCAGGCAAGCAGAGGTGGTTAGGGATGATAAGGCAGTCAACCAGGTGAGCGGTTAGGAGCCAGTGGTCCCAGATTGTGATAGGCAGTTGGACATCCCCAAGGGGTCCTATATTTTAGTTAAGGATTTATAAGCTTGATTTCTAACTTTTTTTTGTTAATCGTCACCTGAGGATATTTTTCCATTGCTTTTTAGAGAGAGTGGAAGGGAGGGGGAGAGACAGAGAGAGAGAAACATTGATGTGAGAGAGACACATTGATTGGTTGCCTCCTGCATGCACCTGGACCAGCGTGCGGAATCGAGTCTGCAACTGAGGTATGTGCTCTTGACCAGAATGAACCTGCAACCCCTCAGCGCTTGGGCCTACACTCTATCCATTGAGCCAAATCCTCTAGGGCTATAACTTTTTAATTATGATAGCTCCAAGGTTCCCATTGCCTGCATACTCCCATGGAGTGGAGATAGAACCTGAGAATATGATGTCACTCCCTTGATTGTGCTGTTGTAAGGCAAAAGAGATTTTGCTGGTGGAATTAAAGCTCCTAATCATTTGACTTCAAGTTAATCAAAAGAGAGATTATTCTGGGGGGAACCTAATCAGGTGAGTGTTTAAAAGAGATGAGACAGCTGCAGACATTCTGCAGGCCCAGGGAGAAAGCACAGCCTGTTGTGAACTGGAGGCCCCAGTGGGGGCGATGTCAGGTCCTATCCTGCTGGGGATCGGCCCACATCCACAAGGAAATAGAGACCTAAGTTGTGCACCACAAGGAATGGAATTCTGCCAATAACCTAAATGAGCTTGGGAGAGAACCCAGAATTCCCGGAGAGCCCTGGCCAAAACTTTGATTTCAGCCCTTGAAACCCTGAGAAAAAAAAGTCCAGTTTTCCCATGCCTGCACTTCTGACCTACAGAAACTGTATTGAGAAATGGATGCTGTTTTAAGCTGAAAAGTTTGCTATAATCCAGCACTAGAAAATGAATACACTCATATATTAGGACTCTTACAAAATTTTACAATCATTTTCTAGGTCTTTTTTATTTTGCTCTTATGTTCTTATGGAGTTATGCCCAGCTTTATGCTTTATGTAGACTTATCTTCTTGCTGTGAAAATAAGGCAGACAGAGCCATTTGGGACATGAATTTACTTAAGTTCAAAAATACCTATCAAATTGTAAAGATTTATGGCCAACTTACTAATGTTGAACCACAATTTGATGGATCTAGGTAACTAATAATAATAATGATTATAATATTGATAATGGTGATGGCAAATATTTCACATTAAATATGTGATACACTTAATATGTAAAAGTTTCTTATCTTTTTAATATATTTTTGTTGATTTCAGAGAGATGGAGAGGGAGAGATAGAAATATCAACAATAAGAGAGAATCTCTGATCCGCTGCCTCCCGCATGCCCCCTATTGGGCGTTGAGCCTGCAATCCCGGGCATGTGCCCTGACCCGAAATCAAACTGTGACCTTTGGTTCATAGGTCGACGACGCTCAACCACTGAGCCATGCCGGCCGGGTAATACCTAAAATTTTTTAAACCTCACTTTTTTTCATTATCATCATTTAACAGATGAGGAAATGCCCTTAGAAAAATTGAGGGAGTTGCTGTCATTCACAGTCACTAAGTGGTGGAATCCAGGGTGAAACCTAACACCAGAGACTAGCAGTTGACCAATGTCCTCCCAGTTTTGTGATTTTTTTTAAAAGGAAGGATCATATTTTAAAGGGTGAAGCCAGGAAGATTATTCCATTTAGGATGCATAGAGTGAAATTCATCCAAGAACAACCAAATTTAATCATCTTAAATGTTTGAGAACATGATGCATTAACATTGACAAACTCAAATATTGACCAGCCAGTCACCTAAGTGCTGCACAGACACCAAACTGCCTACAGCAGGCTGGAAATCCCAATTCACAATGAAATTTTGTTTGATGTACTAATATAGTTAAAATGGAAGGTCTATAGATTAGCACAACATAAAATTTAAATTAAGAGCATCATTATACAAATGAGTGATATGAATCTTAGAAGACAAAGTGACTTGCTCAAGGTTAGCTAATTTTCCTTCCCAATTACATTTCTGTCAAGAAATAAGGAAAAGCACAGGAGCTATGGAAATGAAGGCTGGTACATGAAGTGCGCTCATTGCCTCGGAATTACCTTTGGTGCTTTTCCTGAGATGGAATCTATGTGTTCTTCTCTGCCCTGCAGAAAATAATGGGAAGTTGTAAACAAGTTCATGTGTGAAGCCGACAGACCATGTAAAATCGGCAGGGTTAACAACAAAATTGGGACACGGCAAAAATAAAATAATTAGTTCCAAGGGCATAAAATGCAATGCAATAGCGAGATAAAAGACAAAGGCCAAATCAAAATGTCTGCGTTCAGGTTAGTATTACATAAGTATAAAGGTCTAGCTTGAGCAGGGACACCTCTGAGTGAGCAGTTTCCTGTTTTCAAAATATGAACTAAATAAACTGATGAACAGAATAGAAACAGAGGCATGGATACATGGAACAGACTGTCAGAGAGGAGAGGGATGGGGCAAGTGGATGAAAGAAGGTGAAGAGATTAGCCAAAGAACATATATACATATCCCATAGACACAACAATGTGGTGAAAGTCAGAGGGAATGGGGAGGGGGGTTGGGGGGAGGTAGGTAAAGGGAGGGAAAATGGGGAGATGTGTAATAGTATCAACAATAAAAATAAAGTTAAAAAAAAAACATGAACTTCTTTGAACATGAGGTAATTTCAGGATAATTGATAAAAAGCTAGTATCTATCGAAAAATAGGAAATAGACTACATCACCCCATAAGCTTTCTGTTGAATTTTCAAACTTAGCCATATGTTTGATACTAATTTATATTGTCATTACTTCTATGGTTGTCCATAGGACTCCAGAAAGTCCCTTATATTCAAATGCTCTTAGTGTTTTTGGAATTTCCTTACAAATTCCAGCAGGTGTGAGACCAGTGAGGTCAGACGGGACCTGGGTTCAGCAACTTCAGTACTTGAGTTCTGGCTAAGAAAGAATTCCAAGCCAAATTATAAGAGACTCAAACTATAAGAGAACTTTTATTTAGAAAATCCCAGAGGTGGAAGAAGTGAACGGTAGAAGAAATGGGCTGCGGAAACAAATTAGCTTAGAAGTGAGGAAGGCAAAGGTGACACGCCTGGGGAGATGGGGAGGGGGAGGAGTAAAAGAAAGGCATAGGCGTGCAAGAGGAGGAGGGTGGGGTTTTAAGGGTGGGGATTTTAGGGGAGGTCCCAGGGGAAGATCTTAATAGAATATTCAGCAGCTTTCCAAATGTGTCCTTTCAGGGTCATGGTCTCCACTGATTGATTGGTCCCAACCAGGGCACGGGTCGTTATTCAATACAGCTGGTCCTGAGGTCAACCTTGGTGTTGCTTGTCTGGTTTTGCTGCTTTTCTGGGCCTGGAGCTGAAATACAAATGAGGCCTAGATGTTATTTCTTGGGAGAAAAGGTCAGGAGGTCCAAACCACCTGACTAGCGATATGGTAGGGGAGGAAAGGTCTTACCCTACAATTGTTTGTTGCTAGGCGCCAGGGCTTTCCACCCTGGTGACCTTCTGTACCTAGCCCATCATCTTGCTCTGCTCCTGTCTGTCTAGCTGCCTACCACACAGATACAACCATGGTAATATTTCAGACACTCTAGATTCTTCTATATACACCTTGCAAGACATTCATACACCTATGCTCAATTTCCCCCCAGCTCCTCTGAAGACTATTAGGAAATAACTAGCAAGGACAGGTGATCTACACCCACTCTAATATACCCACCCACTGTATCTTTCTGAAAGCTGAAAGCTTTGATGAGTATGCATAACGTGCAATATTATGAATGTCTGTTCAATAGCTCAGGTATTGACTATAAGTCATAGCAAGCAGTGCTAAATCCATCCCAATAATTTTTCTTCTCAGATCAATGGGCATTGGCTATTTAAAACAAGAATCAATAATAGTGACAGACTTCAATGCCACTGCTAGGAATTTATATTAATACAAACAGCACCCACATGATACTTGACCCGGTGACACAGAAGACAGAAAATCAATACCCTTCTATCTCTGCTTGTATTAAATTCTCCTATTGGACTATGCTAATTAAAAGTCAATCATAATGCTAACATTTTCTGCATAATTAAGATAATTGTATAAGAGGCAAAATAAATTTTAACGTAGCAAGAACTTTTGTTGGGAAATTAGTACCAAATTAAATAACACAATTGCCAATAACATCCCTGATCACAAAAATTATTTATTGTAACCCAAGGAGCCAAAAATATAAGTTAAGATGCTCTGTGCTTTGTGTTGCTATTGTCTAGTAATAATAAAGTTGTGTGTGTGTGTGTGTGTGTGTGTGTGTGTGTGTGTGTGTGTGTTGAAAACAGCTAAAAAATGTGAAAGATTGAGAGGTTGAGAGATGCTTTTGTACCTGGATAATGTGTAGGTAGAAAAGCAATTTAAAGCAATAGAATGCATTATTTAATGTCAGCTTTCAATGTGACTCAAACGTAATGATTTTTTGAGGGGAGAAATAAATGGGTTGAGCTTCATCAGACATCTACTCAATTTCACACTGTAGATAGTGCTTTAAAGGAAAATTTACTATGGAAGTTGAAAAAGTATTTACTCTGCAATTGCAAAACTACTGTCTTTTAAAAGATGCATGTACAATTTGGCCTTGGCCTCAGAAAAGAGCAGTCACAGTCATGACACTGGGGGAAGATCCACTAGTACAGAAATATCCAGATCTAAAAGAAATGGGAAAAACAGATATCTAAGATATACTGAATGAAGTAGAAACTATCGCGATAGGCGATTTTAAAAATCCAAGGAATTTATGATGTAAACTAGTGGTCCAGTGCATGAAATTTGTGCACATTAAAAGGGAATTAATTAGAGGAAATATTTTAATATTGCTATTTGCCCTTTCTCCATAATAGAAGTGTCAGAGATGAAAGAAAATTAGTAAAATGTATATGAAAATCTTCCTCCTGTCAAAGTCTGGGGCACACTGTGGGACCCAGAGTCAAGTTCTTGCCCACCCGCATGCGCCTCAAAATCCTGCAAGATGCAGAACTGGCCAGCCCCACCCCCATTGGGCAAGATTCAGACCTGGCCAGCCTCACCCCTGTCAAGCCCCACAGAGTGGGGGGCGTAGCCTCAGGTTCCCCAGCCCGGTGCCAGGCAGGGAGTGCAGCCTCAGGTCCCCCGTCAAGCCCTGCCAGGTTGGGGGTGTAGCATCAGGTCCCCTGTCAAGGCCCACTGGATGGGGAGTGCAGCCTCAGGTCCCCCAGCACACCCTCAGGTCCCCAGGCCCAGCACTGGGGCAGGGGGTGCAGCCTGAGGTCCCCCAGCCTGGTGCCGGGGTGGGAGGAGTGGCCTCAAGTCCTCCAGCTTGGGGCAGGCAGTGCAGCCTGAGGTCCCCCATTAAGCCCTGCCAGGCGGGGGGGCACAGCCTCAGGTCACCCGGCCCAGCACCAGGGCGGGGGGCATGGCCTCAGGTCCCTTGGCCCAGTGCCCGGGTGGGTGGTATGGCCTGAGGTCTCCCAGTCCAGCGCCAGGGTGCGCAGCACAGCCTGAGGTCCCCCATCAAGTCCCACTGGGCTGGGGGCGCAGCCTCAGGTCCCCCACCCTGCCAGGCACCACATTGCCTCAGGTCCCTGCTCATCACTCATTATGGCTTGTTACAGGAACCCTGCCTCCGCTGTGGGCACAGCCATCATGTGCTACGGGAATCCTACCTACCCTGTGGGCGCAGCCATCTTGTGACGGCGTGATGGAGTGAGGGTCAATTTTCATATTACCTCTGTATTATATAGGATTAGAAATACAAGCAATCTATCCTAGTCTTCCTTGGATGCTCCCAATTGACCATACCCTTGACGGGTCCTTTATTATTTTAAAAACTAGAGGCCCAGTGCACGACATTGATGCACTAGGGGGTGTGGGGGTCCCTCAGCCCGACCTGCACCCTCTCCAATCTGGGAGCCCTCAGGGGAGCCCTCTCCAATCCAGGAGTTTCTGTCTGTCTTTGCAATCATATGAGTGAATTTTCTGAGACCCCCAACTCAGTTTGGTTTGTTGCTCACAGAATAATAGAGGCATTGTTTTTTCTTTGCTCCATTGGTGTAGATTTCCTGGAAGTTTTAGGATATCTTCCCTTTAATTTTTCCTAGACACTCTGATTTACTTATGTCTCTCAGCTTTGCTTTCCCTCCATCCCCCACCGCAACAGTAACTTGCTCCAGGCTCACTTTGCTCTAGTGTCTAGGAGATCCGTCTGCCACCAGAACTACGATTCCCAGAATTCCTGGTGCTCCCCATGCTCTTGGTTTTCCCTTCCTACTCTGTCTCGTCCCCATGGCCTCCCACTCTGCCAAGTCCTCCAAGCCACCAGCTCTCCCTCTCTGCTCTCCGTCTGGCGGCTTGGGGAGCCAAGTTCTCCAAGCCGCTCCACTTTCTGCCGGCTCTCCCACTCTGCTTTCCACCCGGTGGCTTGGGAGGAGCGACTGAGGGAGCCACATCCCCCCAAGCTGCCAGCTCTCCTGCTCTGCTCTCTGCCCAGCTCCTGTGTATTCAAATTAGCCAGCCATCTTTGTTGGGTTAATTTGCATACTCACTCCTGATTGGCTGGTGAGCATAGCAGAGGGATGGTCAATTTACATGTTTCTTTTAGTATATAGGATATGCTCATTGACAAATCAACTTTTCCCCCTCCCTTTCCTTACTGGCCTGTTTGTTCTTTTGCTATTTTGCTAGTGAGTTTCAAACAATTATCCCAATCCTTTGTTTTCAGGACAGTGTTTTCTTCTCTTTGGATAAGATTTAGAAGTGAAGGGCCAATGATTTGCAATATATATGCAACCTCTTGAGCATCTATTCTTAATTTCCTTGGAGTCACTCATCATTATTGTACATGGACCACACTGTGCACTGTCCCAGCACCGGGGAAACAAAAAGGAACCAAGGAACCAAGTAGCTTTTCTAAAGAAACTTATGTTCAACTCTCAGCAAACCCATCCTTACCAGATTCTGCACCAGGTCTGTGATCTTTATTTTTCACTGAGATGAATGCTCCTGAGAATCTTTCTTCTTTTATGCTGCAGTTTCCAAAGTCTACAGTTTTCCTTCTCTGAACACTTTTTTTGTATGAAATTGAAGCTGCATACATTTTGCTCTTGAAAATTCCCTGTGACTCAACCTTGACTTTTTTTTGCTTCCTTAAAAACAGTAATCTATAGAAATATAAAATTGGTTCTGATGCACTCAACAAAGTAAGTGGATTAAAGATCTAATAATGCTATACACAATTTTGAGCAGTGCAGATGAGAATTGAAAAAAATAGACAAAAGTCCTTGTCTCACAAAGCTTGCATATAGGTTGTGATGTGCCGGAAGCTGGTCCATCCTTGCTGCTTGACACAGTCGCTGCAGGGAAGAAACATCTGCACAGCGTATGTTTCAAGGGACCTGGCGTATATGGCATACTGTTCTTAATATGTTTGCTCCCCTTCTTGGTGCTATGTGTTTTAACCAAGGTCACCTCTCCGAGAAAGGTTGTTTCCCAAGGTAGGAATTTTCCCCTGAAGTTAGGGAGGGAATAAAACCTCTTAACTAAGTGCCAGGCGCGTAATTAATCACTTTAACTACAAACAATCACGCTTAAGCTACATAATCTTTACTCCCTGGAATGGAGATAAGAAACGCCCTAACATTTGGAATAGAAATTGACAGGATTAAAATCAACTGGTATAAATACAGATGTAACATGACAATAAAAGACAGAACTTGGCTGGAGAACCTAGACCGGGGGTGGGCAAACTTTTTGACTCGAGGGCCACAATGGGTCCTTAAACTGGACCGGAGGGCCGGAACAAAAGCATGGATGGAGTGTTTGTGTGAACTAATACATGTTAATACTGCTGCTGGTGAAGGAGCAGAGGGGAGAGCAAGAGAACCCTCCGCTCTTTCAGCTCCGAAAGCCGGATAGAAGAGCCAAACGGGCCGGATCCTGCCCGCGGGCCGAAGTTTGCCCACGGCTGACCTAGACACAGAACCTGGCTAGAGAACCTCGCTATGATGATCAACTGAATGCAGCCTCCATGTCCTTCATTCTTCGCCGACTCCATCCACACCTATGGGAACCCCTGGACCTGCTGGGGTTGGACCCCAACAGTGATGTATATACAATTTTGTTTGCCATTTGGGGACCTACAACTGAAGTAAGATCATGGTCTAGAAAATCTACCATAGAAATCATTGTCATTGTAGACTTAGCATGCCAGAGAAACACATTCTATGTGATTTCAAATCATACTAAATATATTTTATTTTATCTGTTTAGATAAAATAAATATTCTAACCAGAACCAAAATCTGTAAATTTTAAATGACTTTAAAATTTAATATTTAACTGCAAATTGAGACATCATTTAAAAGTGATGAGAAAAATATTAGAAATAAGGTAGAAATCTAGACTTAAAATTAAATGTCCAAAAAGATGCCATTATTGAATTCTCTACATATTCTTTTTTTTTTTTTAGAGAAGGAGAGGAAGGGAGGGTGGGGGAGGAGATAGATAGATAAACATCTCTGTGAGAGAAAAACATCGATTACTAACCACTGAGACACACCGGCCAAGGCTAATTCCCTACATATTCTCTACATGTCTCTTTCACCCTGGAGTTTGGGAACTCCAATAAAATTCCTCATATGTTGCTCTCTCACAAGACAATTAATTACACTTATTCACAATGCAATGCATCTACTATTCCCACAATTAAAATAAAAGAAGTTTACAACTACTGTTTGATAATTCTAACTACCTACTAGTGGCCCAGTGCACGAAATTCCTGCACACTAAAAGGGGATTAATTAGAGAAAATATTTTAATATTGTTATTTGCCCTTTCTCTATAATAGAAGTGTCAGAGATGAAAGAAAATTAGTAAAATGTATATGAAAATTTTCCTCCTGTCAGAGTCTGGGGTGCACAACGGAACCCAGAGTCAAGTCCCCGCCCACCCACGTGCACCTCAAAATTGTGTAAGACCCAGACCCGGCTGGTCCCCCCCTCCCATTAGGCTATATCTAGACCCGGCCTGGTCCCACCCTTGTCAAGCCCCACCAGACAGGGGGTGCAGCCTCAGGTCCCCTGGCCTGGCATCAGAGCAGGGGGCATGGCCTGAGGTCCCTCAGTCTGGGCCGGGGAGAGCGCCTTGAGGTCCCCCATCAAGCCCTGCTGGGTGGGGGATGTGGCCTGAGATCCCCTGTAAAGGCCTGCTGGTCATGGGGTGCGCCTTAAGGTCCCTTGTCAAGCCCTGTTTGGTGCGGGTGCAGCCTCAGGTCCCCCATCAAGCCCCACTGGCCGGGGGGGGGGGGCACAGCCTGAGGTCCCCCAGCCCAGGGCATGGGGAGTAGCCTGAGGTACCCCAGCCCAGCACTGGGGCAGGGGGGCGCACGTTGAGGTTCGCCGTCAAGCCCTGCCAGGTGGGGGTGCAGCCTCAGGTCCTCCATCAAGCCCCGCTGGGCAACGGGGGCACAGCATGAGGTCCCCTGGCCTGGGGTAAGGGGAGCAGCCTGAGGTCCCGCAGCCCAGCACTGGAGTGAGGGGCACAACTTGAGGTCCCCCGTTAAGCCCTGCCAGGCAGGGGGCATGGCCTGAGGTACCCTGTCAAGCACCGCCAGGAGGGGAGCATGGCCTTAGGTCCCCTGGCCCGGTGCCGGGGCAGGGGTCATGGCCTGAGGTCCCCTGGCCTGGTGCTGGGGTGGGGGGCATGGCCTGAGGTCTACCAGCCCAGCACGGGGGCGGGGGAGGGGGCGCACCTTGAGGTCCCTATCAAGCCCCATAGGGGCGGGGGGAGGACGCAGCCTCAGGTCCCGGCTGACTGCTCATTAAGGCTCCTTACGGGAACATGGCCTCCGCTGTGGGTGCCACCATCTTTGTGGCAGAGTGATGGTCAATTTACATATTCCCTCTTTATTATATAAAATTCTTGGCTTTTCTTCCATTGTGATCATTTTTTTAAACAATTTGATTTTTATTTTATTTTGTTGATTTTAGAGAGAGAGGAAAAGAGAGAGAGAAGCATCCATTGCCTGCCTCCCACATGCACTCTACTGGGGAATAAGCCAGCAACCCAGACATGTGCACTGACCGGGAATCAAAATGACAACTTTTTGGTGCATGGGATGATGCTCAACCATGAGCCATACCAGCCAGGGCCAGCTGTGATCATTCTATTCCCTGGTTGTGAAATTCCAAGACAGGACATTGCAATGATCAGGGTCCTTTTTTCTCCTTAATGATAATTCCATGTTGATATTTTATCCAATTCTCACTGCTTTTCTTAGA
Source organism: Myotis myotis (assembly GCF_014108235.1). Classification (NCBI taxonomy): domain Eukaryota; kingdom Metazoa; phylum Chordata; class Mammalia; order Chiroptera; family Vespertilionidae; genus Myotis; species Myotis myotis. Next base: position 51,496,306 of record NW_023416401.1, read on the forward strand.
ATAGCAAAATCTGCATATTGATTTATTCATTCAACATCTATAATTATCCAATGTAGGCCATGTGATACGCTAGGTCTTAGGAAATACAAAATCATAAACAGGCAGTATGTTAGGAGTCGATAGCTTAGTAGAGACCATGGTCATAAACACAAATATATTAACTTTGAGATAATAAAAAAGAGAGGTTTTCCTGGGTGGGAACTAATCAGGTGAGTTAACTGCCATGCGTCCAAAACGGAAACCATCCCCCACATCTATAGACATGTAAGGGTTACAAAGGGTTAAAAGAGATGGGATAGCTGCAGACAATCTGTTGGCCTTGGGAGAAAGCACAGCCTGTTGTGAACTGGAGGCCCCACTGGGGTGGTGGCAGGTCCTGTCCTGCTGGGGATCTGCCCACACCCACAAGGAAATAGAGACCTAAGTTGTGCACCACAAGGAATGGAATTCTGCCAATAACCTAAATGAGCTTGGGAGAGAACCCAGAATTCCCGGTGAGATCACAGCCCAGCCCCAAACTTCGATTCCATCTCTTGAAAACCTGAGCAAAAAGTCCAATTTTCCCATGCCTGGACTTCTTACGATAAATGGTTGTTGTTTTAAAGTTGTTGTTGTTTTACTATATTTGTATTGTGGTGGTGTTTCTTTTTTTTTTTTTTCATTGAGAGAGAGAGAGAGAGAGAGAGAGAGAGAGAGAGAGAGAGAGAGAGAGAGAGAGAAAGGGAGAGAAGAGAGAGAAATACAAATTGGTTGCCTCCCTCATGCTCCCCCACCAGGATCAAAGGGGAAACAACTTGGGTATGTGCTTGTCCCACTTTGCACCCCCCCCCTCCCCCCCCCCCCCGCCATTCCCCAGGGAAACTACCATAAAGGCACTTGTCCAGAGCTCAGTCCTTCTCTCTGCCCTGTGACCTGTCCTGTGCTTCCCCTGAGTGGTCCTGTGGGTGTTGTGATTCTCCCAGGATGCTGGGAGTACCAAGCTGTAAAATCCTGGTCTCTGGTGACGCTCTCAAACTGGCTTCACTCTACCCCACCTCACGTCTGGTGATGTGCTTAAAGCACATCCAACTTAACCCATTGGATTTTTCCATAATGTTTCACTTGAAAATGGTAAGAGGAATATCGAAATACCTGGTAACAAATGTGGTTAAGGCATGGGCTTATTTAACTCTGCACAAATAAAGGATGTTCAAGTTTACAGGTTTTTACAAGAATATTTGGTAGCCTGTGGACTAAGCATGCCATCTGGTGGACAAATTAAATACATGCAAGGGAAGTTTTTAAGTACACAGACAGTGTGTGTGTGTGTGTGTGTGTGTGTGTGTGTGTGTGTGTGTGTTTGTGTTGTATTAGGAAAGCAATGAAGGGATTATAGTAAATTTTCTTATGTGAAATACAGTAAACATATTCAGTTGAACCTATAAAAAGATCAGTTCCTACAAGGTGCGATGTCCAACCTCTTCCCACATTCATTTAACCAGGTCTACGGATAATTAGCACTGGATCCCCCATCTGTCCTTTATGCAAGGTAAACTTAAGCAAATGGCTTAATTTCTCTGAGTCTCAGATAACTTACATTCATAATATCAGTGAAGTCTCACCAGAGAATGCTGCAAAGGGTATATCAATATTCTAATTTTTTAAAACGAGAAATCAAATTCTGTGGCTTGGAAGAAATTAGGCATTCTACAGTAAGTCCTCCCAGCTTCTCACCTCCTTGGATACTATTCCATTTATTAGAATTTTGGTTAAATGTCATACAAAACCCCGTGGTCTTCTGTTTCCTTTGAAATTCGTATTAATAGAAAACAATTTCTATTTCATTTGACTTTACATACACAAAACTTCTGTGAACAAAGGCATCAGCAAGTCAGATCTGACCTCCATTGGACACAGAATAGAATATGAAGCCACCACAATGGTCTCTAGGGCAAAGATGCCATCTTGTTAAAAAGGTAAAAGAACTGGTTATCTCATTCAGCTGGTAACCGAAGGATTGGTAGTTTAGATGCCTTTGTCTTTAGGAAGCAAAAGCCAAAGCAATTTTTCTGGTGTGCTGCAAAATTTCAGTAATTAGTTTATGTGTGCCATGAGATGAAAAATGTTGAAAATCACTGCCTTAGACACTTCCTTCTCTCTCATCTTTTTTCTCTCTTCTCTGCCCCTTCTCCACTCTTAGCTTCTAGAAGCATGACCAGACTGCAACTTCCAATCCCCTTTTGCTTTATTTCAGAGGAAAATTTAGCCTTTACCTAAACCTTTTTAAGTTAAACGTCATGGGACCCCCACCTTCATTAGTCAAACAGGGTACCTGGCTATGGTACCTGGTACCTGGTTCCAAGTACTAAGCTGTTTCTGAAACATAAAAGTAAATCCTCTCTTCTGCCATCTCTCCAGGTTATTGGTTCAATGTAAGCCAGCTTTTAATTTATTTTTCTCTGGTGCACTCAGAGGTTTAATATCTTGAAGAAATAAATGGCACTCACGGACACCAACTGTGCTCTACCAAACAATGAGGAAAAGCAGATGCTGATGAACCTGAGGAAGCCGGGCACGTGGCCGCGGGTTCAGAGCCCAGCCTGCAGGCTGTGCTGAGCCCCCTGCCAGCTCCCAGACCCTTACCAGCCCTGCTGTCTGCAGGGCTCATCCGAAGCAATCCTCAGCATGTCGCTGCCATTAATGCACAGCTTCATCGTGGACCTGGGAGTCCTTCCCAGCAAGGAAGTCCTTTCCCAGCTACTGAAACATATGATGAAACTTTAGAGGAGCTGCCAGTGGTGGAGCAGCTTCGTGTCCAATAAAAAAGTACTGCTCTCTGCTGCTGTGTGATCAGCGTTTACAATCATTAAACTTACATGAACTAAAAGAGAGAAGGGAATACAAATATTCTGTTAAACTGGCTCTTTACTCTGCCCGGAAGAGGAGGAAGAGGCACATCTTTTTGCCCAAGGACTTTCTCCTGCTGCGGGAGCCTGGTTTGCTGGGCACACAGCCAGGAGAGATGCTGGGGAACCGACTCTCCAGAGCAGCCTCAGACCATGACTGTGGACTTCCTCAGTGTCCCAGTGGGATTGTGCTCCGCTCACGCACAGGGTGGCCAGCGTGGCTTGGTGAGGCACCCGTATTGCCTGCCTCCCCCACGCCCCTGCAGGCGTTCCCTTCACCTCCCAGATAAACTCAGATGCTATGCTCAGAGTCTGGTTCATAAGCTGCACAATGTCTACACGCTATAGCACCACCTGACTGGCTTTAAAAATTTTATGCTTACAGAGTACAAACATGGGTCATTCTTCAATACTGTTAAAATATAAATGAAATATCCTTATTATAGTGGCCATAGGCACCCTAAATAAATACTCTCCTGTAAGTAGCTGATACAATTTTTACTTTCATTTTCTCAGAACGAAAAGCCACATAAACCAAATTAATGGTTTGTTATTATAATATTAAATATAATAAAATGTGTCATATTTTATACTCTCCAAAGCATAAACAACCAAAACCTAATTTATATTTTCTGCTGTAATTTAATATTATTATGGAAGAACATAAGAGACTATAATATTGGGCAGTATAATTTAAATAAGACAAATAGGCTGTAAAATAGCATAATAGGAAGTAGGACAATAACAAACCAGGTGGAAAGAATAGAGAACTCATTAGTTAAGCATATTAAGGCACGTATTACATTTCTTATTTGCTTTATATTTAAAATCAATAATTGTAGCTACCATTAGTAGTAGGCACCCTTGGGTTTAAGAGAAGAAATGTCCATACCACATATAGATGACTAGGAGCAACTGTCAATCAAATGACAAGTTCTGGTCTAAGTCTTGAAAAGAGATTGGTGAATTAAGGTCCTTGGCCCAATCCTAGCTTACTACCTGTATTTGTAAATAAAGTTTTATTGGAACACAGGGGTGCCATTTGTTTACATATTGTCTATGGCTATGACTCAATTTCAGTTATCCTTAAATTTCTCAGTGATCACTGTTTTATGAGTTACACTAGAGGCCTGGTACACAAAATTCATGCACGGGGCAGGAGGTGGAGGGTCCCTCAGCCTGGCCTGCACCCTCTCCAATCTGGGATCCCTCTCACAATCCAGAACCACTGGCTCCTAACCGCTCACCTGCCTGCCTGCCTGATGCCCTTAACTGCTCCCCTCCTTGCCTGATTGCCCTAACGGCCATCTGCTTTCCCCTCCTGGCCTGATCCCCCTAACTGCCTATCTGCTCTCCCTTCCTCTCTGCACCCTTCGGACCCCCGGCGCAGGCGTGCTAAGAGCTCTCTGCCACGGCCCCACCCCCATCCTGATTGGTTGTTATGTGACAGCATCCCAGCCAATTTGCATATTCCTCTATTATCTGAACAATATTTATAAAGCATTTGAAATATCTAAAAGACACAGAAATTTGTTTCTATGTGAAATAGCAACACACACTCTGAACTTTCTTAATGCTAGAAGAATTCTTATCCTGTCTTTTTAAAGCTTCAATTTAGCTAACAAGCACTATACTCTCTAGAAGCTTCCTACCATTTTATATTTTTATAACAACTTCATTAAGAAATAATTCACCCACTTAAAATATACAATTCAATGGTTTTTAGTGTATTTGCAGGTATGTGCAACCATCATTACAGTTTTATGAAATTCTTTTGTAGGAACCAAAATTCATAGGTTCTCTTACACATATGTACTTCACATTCAAAAAATGAGCCTGTATTTGAATGTATATATAAATATCAAATGTGCTGAATAGCATAGTTTTTTAAAATGCAAAGGATAATTTAGAGGTTTTTAAATAAATTCTGGTTTGGTATGTCAAAGCAAAAACTGCACCCGAAAAGTTAAGTGCATAAGGAAGACACTATTCAAATTTCCAATAGGAAAGAGAAGCCAGAATGCAATCTGAGCTCAGCTCTGCTGAAACCAAGTTCTTTAAGAGCTGGAGTGGCATCTGCTTATAAGCCTTACCCAATGGAAGAATGAATATTCTCATCCTCATGGCAGGAGCTGGTTTCACAACTTGAAGCCAGTTGCCCATCATAGTTAGGCTCCTCCCCTCCCATAGAAACTGGGGAGAGAGGCACTATCTTATTGATGTTTACAATTCAAAGGCATGGCCCCTGGGTCTTTGAACAATACATTCTTAGGTTCTGAAATAGCAAGAAGTTTTAAAAAGCTTTACATCTTAAAGGGACGAAGAAAGAATTTACAATACAAGTTTTCTAAAGAAAATGTTCTATGTAAAGGAAGGTTAGAACAAATCAGAAGAAAACCTTTCTAAAGTGTAATCAAGCCAAGTGGAATGTTAAGGCTGGTTTGGTCAGGCATATGGTGATGGCATACTGGCCAGTTCAAAATGTAAGATGTCGCCGTCAATGCCCTTCTGGGTCTGAATTCTCTGGGGCACGTCCCAGGTCAAAACAATTGAATGACTGACAGATCTATGGCTATGCTGGGAGATCACATTCCTCCTCCCATTACCATCAGTCCACCCAGGTCCACCATCTCTCAACAACAACAAAATTATAGGTGGACTCATTACATTTAGAAAATTGAGATGTGTAACCAACTCTGACTTTGATAATTAAATATTTGACACCCCAATACAAAATTTACATATTGACTGCCTTGCCTTTTGCTGACATCTGCTGGCACTTTCATGAAAATATACATATTTAGCTGTTTTGAAAAATTGTCTTGGGAAAAAGACAGTCAGTCACCCACTTTCAGACCTGACAGAGTAATTGGTACTGTGCTTGCACTCTAGTCATGAGTAACCATAGAGCAACATCTGAAGCAATGGCGCCCTGGCACTGAACAAAGGAGATGAGAGACCAGGGCCCTTGAAAAAAGAGAGCCAGGAAACACCTCCATCACCCTTCCTGCCTGGAGTACTTGCCTGCTGTGGTGCCAGTGTTATGAACCAAAGTCCATGTGCCTAATGGTTTGAAAGGCTAAAACTCAAAACATCAGGGTTTGGAGTAAGGCAAGGTTTACTGATGGAGAAGGCGCCAACCAAGAAGATGAGAGACCTAGTGGTACCTTAGACCCATCTTGCTCACTGGGATTTTAATGGGCGGGGGGAACAGTATTCAGAAGTGGGGTGAGTTTTAATTGGAGGACCTTGGAACTTGGTCATTTATGTAACGGGGTGTCAACACCGGGTCTTCCTGGACAAAGAACCCTTGGTTTCTGAAAGGGTTCTGGTGTTGTAGTTCTGGTTGTGTCTTGGTCCTTTGGTTCCATGTGGGGCGGGGGGAGAGACTGGTTCTGGCTGCAGCTAAGGGTCAAAGTTCTCTCCTCTGTGCATGCCCGGCTGCATGACTTGCAGTATTGGTCTGCTGTCCCAGAGGAGCACTCAGTATCTCGTTGAGCAGGATAGGACCATTTTGACCTGGTTCGGTGATTACACCAGGGACTGGAGCCTGAGGGGCTGGGTCTTGCTGAGCCGAGAAGCAACAGCTGAAGTTCCGGCTGTGTCAGTGAAGAGGCAGCTGTGCAGAGGGAGGTTGAGCAGCTTGAGTATGGATTCACCTTGGGTCTCCTGGGCTGAGTTATACATGGGCAGAGGTTTACTCCATGAGGCTTAGCTGCCATGGAACTACTTGGGATGGGAAGCTCCCATCCAGGCAGTGTAGGGACCTTGTTTAGGGCCTTGGGTATTCAGATGAGATGCCAGAAAGGCCAAGTTTTAGAACTAAAGACCAAGTGTCAAAATAAAGGACACTTGCCCTAGGACTAAGTTAAAAATGGAAATTGCCGGGCTGGTCTGGCTCAGTGGTTGAGCATTGACTCATGAACCAGGAGGTCATAGTTCTAATCCTGGTCAGGGCACATGTCTGGGTTGCAGGCTGGATCTCCAGTGTGGAAGTGCAGGAGGCAGCCCACAGATAATTCTCTCTGACCACTGATGTTTCTTTCTCTGTCTACCATTCCCTTCCTCTCTCTGAAATCAATAAAAACATATTTTTCAAAAACTGAAATAGATCTGTGGTGATAAAGAATAAAACCAAGCCTGACAAGATTAATTGTAACTCCAGTAACCTAAGCACCTGTGCAAACAGAACTCAGCACTCTCCGTGAAGACAACATGCTCCATTCTCCTTGGGCCTGCAGAGATTGAAATTTGTTTATGAGGACTGTGGTTTAGAATGAAAAATGTCTGAATCAGGCAGAGCTAAGTTTACTCTCTCAGTTAAAGTGATAGAATCTGAAAAAGATTGAGAGCTTATGATCTGCTCACCCAATCACCCAACCCTTAGTGGGGGAGGGGGGTGTCTTAGGTCTTATGTAACAGTTTGCATGAAGCAGCCAGGGACTGAGATTCAGAATGCTTTCGTTTTGCCAGATATGGGTGCTCCAGGGGCAGTAACCTTCCGAGGGACAGAGATGGTGCTCTGATGAGAGTGGGAAGAAGAGTGCAGAGATTCTGTAGCGGAGAGGATGTTAAGGTGTCCATTGAGTTACAAATTAGAAAGTGTAACTGGAAAAATATTCTGAAGTCTCATTGCCTTTTCCCAAATGCATTTGTGAGATAAATATCATGAGTCAATGGTCATGCTGCCCTTGCCTTTCTCATGGGGATATTGTCTAAGTCTGCCCTGTGCCCAGTTAATTTCACTGACCGTGCTAAATGTCAGCTTTTAGAATTGCCTGAGGGACAGCAAGACATCACTACTCTTGTTAAGACATTAACTGAAGCAGGAGTTCTGTTTCTTCCTAAATCCCCTGTGAACGGAGTCTGGTCAGTCTGTAAAGCAGAGGCTCTGGAGGTCACGAGCGAGAGGATCATGTAAGATGGTGTCTGATTGCTTTAGCTGCATCACACATGGGAAAGACTGTCCAGGCAGGGAGAGAGCCACAGGGACCTGTATGCCTTAAGTGGCCTCGCCAGCCTTTTCAATACAAAACTGGAGTCCAGCCAGCCTTGGTTTGCATTCTGTGGATGGAATTCCATTTACTGTTTTCCCGCAGGGATATTTGAATGTGTGGTCATCAGCCATAACGAAGTGAGGATGGTCTTGGAAATGATAAGTTTTAACAGCCAGTTAGAGCAGTACACTGACAATATCATCAGCACTGTCTCTGCAGAGGATAAACAGGAGAGGGTAAGAACCGCAGACACCTATTTGACAAATTCAGGCTGACTGATAAATCCAGCTAAAGTGCAAAGCACATTGAAATTCCTGACAATTACGTGGTTTGGGGCAGTCAGGGACATGACCATCTGGTGGGTAAGGGAACAGGTTGTGGCCTTAAATCGAATATCTATTCTGGTGGCTTTATTTTATAATTTTTAAAATGTGATAGTTAGACAAGTAATAGAGATAATTAAAGGTTGAGAAGGGACTAAAATACAAGTTTTCTGACTGTCAACTTTCTCAACTGACCAAAATGAGTTAGTAATTTGTTTAAATTATGAAATATTTCAATGACATAGAAGATAATTTAACAAATATCCATTTACTCATCATTCAGAGAAGCAAATCTTAATATTTTTTATATTTGCTTATAAATACTTAAAGAAATGTAACTTTCCATATTTTGTTGAAATGCCATTTGAACTGTTTCCTATCTCATTACTCTTTCTCCTTTTCAAGAAGAAAATTATTAATCTTCAAATTGACATATATCCTGCTTGCCACATTTTTACTTTTTCTTAAACTATGCCGTAATAGGCCATATAGCTTAATAGACCTTGCTAAGGTCTTTTCTCACTTTGAAGTGAATTCTCACTTTCAGTTCTAGTCATCTAGTACTCAAAATAGTTCAAGGGAGAGAGACTAAAGGAGCAGCCGTCTCCTTAAAGAATGATAGTTCTCAGGGACCCACAACTAAGTCAAGAGATGCAAATCATGTATCATAGAAATGTATTCTTGAAACCTATAGAATCTTATTAACTATTGTCATCCCAATAAATTTAATAAAATGAAAAATAGAGAGATAAAGACATCTATATTTAGAGGGTGGTTCTGCTATATTTAGTGAGAAATATAACAAGTCTACATATAACAAATATAATAGATAAATGTAACAGATCTAAGATCTAGGTCTAGAAAAGAATTGTGGGTGAAGTATTACATGGCACATACTGCATTAGTATATTACATTATTAGATAAAAAGCTCTTTGGGTCAATTGGGTACTTTATCTAGGTTCAGAGTAAGTATTTGATCTTTCATCAAGTGTGGTAGAGCAAAATACTGTATATAATAAATGTGTAAATTTATTCTCTCAAGAAACCAGCCAATTTTTTGATGGCTATTCTGGGGTTAGAATTTGGTGAGGTCAGAATTTTCTATTTAACTTTATTGGCTTATAAGCCAGTGATTCAACACTAACTGCATTTTTTAATCACCAGGGATGCTTTTTTAAAAATATAAATATTCTGATCACCACCTCAGAAATTAGGATTTAATTTATCTGAGATAGGCTTATGCATTTGTATTTTTTAAAAACGTCTGCCCTGGTAAACCACTGGATTGGGCCAACATACAGGGATCATAACCCAGGGTTAAAGAACTACCAGAAACAAAACAAGGTTTAAACACCCACCACACCAAAACCCAGCCAAGTACTCTTTCTCTAATAGTTCACTGTCAAAACTGTTTAATGATTGAGGAACATGCCATAAAAATCTTGGCAAGATAATGTGTGAAAAGTAATCAAAGTCACTATCATATTTTAAAATTCTGATTTTTGCTTCCTCATGCTATCCCCATCTAAAACCTCCAATATTACATAAAATTTTTTAGAGTTGTATCCAGTTCATGGAAGAATCAACTCCTGGTTTTATGTAACTGTTATATATGTGTAGTTTCTGGAGTATATGCTCTTTGTATTAAGTTATTCTATACTCCTTCTCTACCATTTCTCTCCTGTGAATAGGGGATGAGAAATGGCACATGTTGTATAAAGAAATATAGAAAACAACAATTCTAAATTCTACCATTCTATAGTATTATTAAAACCTTCAAGCATTGCTTCGCACAGCTGAGTGTATGACACTCCTTGATATAATAGGCCACACTGTACTCCAAGTATTTGCCAGAATAGAATAAGGCATTATCCCTAGCCCAGAAGGGGGTTACGGTCCAATGAGAGAGCTAGTTTTCCAAGCATATAATTTCAATGTAATGTGTTCAGAGCTATCAGTCAGTAAACTTATATTCATTGTATTATTGACACTCATGTCATTAGCACTAGTTACAAAATGATATTCCAGACATAATCCCTGTCCTTGTAGCGCTAATAGACTACTGAATATAAGAAGTATCTATTATTAAAGGAGACTTTCTTTGGGAAAAATTTTTCCTATAAGTCATCAATACCTGTAGTGGGTACTTATCTGTAAAGACAGAGTTAGGAGCCATATCTCAGTTGATTGTTTCCACAGGCCAGTTGAGCAAGACGTTTCTCTTCTGCTTCAGATGAATAAGCTTCAGAAAACCTATCAAACTAGTAATGATGTGTGCAGGGCACAACAGTAGCTTCTTCAATGTGGAATGCGGGGGGAGTTTATGTGGTCTGAAGAAACAATAGCCTACAAGGATCACTGGATCAGGAGCAAATGGTTCACCAGGGTTTGAAATCATAAAAATTGATGGGATGCTTAGGAGGACAGCTAGTGCTAAAGGAGAACCCTGACTGAGCCTATGGAGCCATGTGCTGAGCTGACATTTTTTATGATTAGCTACATCATCCTATCAAACATGTGATTAAGTTTCTAAAGAGCCATAGTCAATCATTTCTCTATGTCCACATCTCTGTTGTCATAGCAACAGATGTAGAAGACCCACTGAGTGATCAGTCATTTGAAATTACGGAAATTCTGATGTTAACTTCTCTATTTCCCTTTGCCTGAGAAGAATGTCAGAAGCCCATTAAATGGGATCCTATTAAATACTGATATCTCCCAAGCTTTTATGACTCACATTTATTTTCATATTTCAGATCATCTGTCCAAGTAGATGTTCAGATCTTCTGCCAAAGTAGAAATTTTCTTGTGGCTTGATTTATGCCTAATGAGCACATTTAAGTCAATTATTTGTCTTCATTCATCTTACCATTAGGGATTCTACTCTAAGAAATACCAGTTCATAGATCATTTTAAATTTTGTTTTTTAGCAATAGAAATAATTATAAATATCTTTGTCCCAAACACAATAGACAGATCCATTATGAATTCTTGTATTCTAACATTTTTCATACCTTGAAATTCTGCCTAAACAACAAAGTAAACACAAAGTCTACCCATGTTATAAGCCACAACAATGAATACACCTGGTGAACAACTATGACAAACATGATGAAGACCCAAAATTCAGTAGTAGAGTAGCAGGATAATATTTTTACACTGGTTCTTTTCAAAATTGCATTAGCTGTTCTGGTTTTCCTGCTTTCCCATATGAATTTTAGAATCAGTTTGTCATTTTTTGCCAAAAAAAATGGCATCTGGAATTTTGATGGGGACTATGTTGCATCTGTAAACCAATTTGGGGAGCATTGCCATTTTGACAATATTAATAATACTAGAGGCCCAGTGCACAAAAATTTGTGCACTTGAGGGGGTCCCTCAGCCTGGCCTATGCCCTCTTGCAGTCTGGGACCCCTCGGAGGATGTTCACCTGCTGGATTAGGCCCGTTCCCTGGGGGATAGAGCCCAAGCTGGCAGTCAGACATTCCTCTGGCAGCCCGACAGCTCTCAGTGGATGTCCACTTGCCAGCGGGGAGCAGGCCTAAACCGCAATCGGACATCCTTAGTGCTGCTAAGGAGGCGGGAGAGGCTCCCACCACCACCGCTGTACTGGCAGCCATCAGCCTGGCTTGTGGCTGAGCAGAGCTCCCCCTGTGGGAGCGCACTGACCACCAGGGGGCAGCTCCTGCATTGAGCGTCTGCCTCCTGGTGGTCAGTGTGTGTCATAGTGACCAGTCATTCCCAGTTGTTCTGCTGTTAGGGTCAGTTTGCATATTACCCTTTTATTATATAGGATAGAGGCCTGGTGCATGGGTGGGGGCCGGCTGGTTTGCCCTGAAGGGTATCCCGGATCAGGGTGGGGGTCCTGCTGGGGTGCCTGGCCAGCCTGGGTGAGGGGCTGATGTCTGTTTGCAGGCTGGTCAACCCCCCTAGCCCACAGTGGGGACCCTCACCCCATGGAGGTTTGGCCAACCTGGGTGAGGGGCTGATGGCTGTTTCCAGGCTGGCCACACCCCCTTCAGGGTAGAGGGTCCCCACTGGCATGCCTGGCCAGTCTGGGTGAGGGGCTGAGGGCCATTTTCAGGCTGGCCAAGCCCCCCAGCAACGGAAGCTCCCAGCTTCTCCTTTTTTTCTTTTATTCTGGGATTTATTTACCTTCTATAATTGAAACTTTGTAGTCTTGAGAGGAGCTCAGAGCTGGCCAGGGTGAGCAGGAGGGAAGCCTTCTGCTCGCTCCAGCTCCATGGCCACAGCCAGCTGAAAGCAGGTATCTTGGGTTTATTTACCTTCTATAATTGAAACTTTGTTGCTTTGAGTGGAGATCAGAGCCGCGGTGGCAAGCAGGAAGCTTGGCTTCCTCCATCATTGGGGCAACCAAGCCTCTTGCTTGCTCTAGCTCAGTGGCTGCCGGCCGCCATCTTGGTTGTGTTAATTTGCATATAGTCGCTCTGATTGGCTGGTGGGCATGGCTTAAGGCATAGCGAAGGTATGGTCAATTTACATGTTTGTCTTTTATTAGTGTAGATTGTAACTGCCATTAACAATACCTTAATCATCAACGTGGTTTTATTTCTATTTATTTAGGGTTCTAATTTCTTTCAATGATGTTTTCCATTTTTCAGTGTACTTGCCTTGCACTTTTGTTAAACTTATTCCCAACAATTTCATTTTTGATACTAATAAAAATGGAAGTATTTTCTTAATTTCATTTTCTGGTTGTTAATTGGTAGTGTATAGAAATGTATCATTCCTAGTAAACAGAAAGAACTTAAATTACTGTTATTTTCACAACAAATTCTAAATATCACAAATAAGTAGCAACATTTAGCTCACTCCCACAAAAACTGTCTTTACTTGTACGTGATCCCATCTGGACTATGAGCTGATGTGAGGACTTGTGAATGCATGAAGCAATCACCAAATTACTCACCTCCTCTTGGTCCCTGCCTTATGCCAGGTCCTAGCCTGAGCCTGCCTCACATCACTCAGTAAGAAAAATCTCTATCTTTAATGGTCTTGAAGTTAGGGATAAAAGGAATGTATAAAACTAAAATTAAAATGATTCAAAATTGCTCTTCTTAGATAAGAGGGGGAGGGGAATCACAGAAATATTCTTAACTTTGGAAATCATGGAAAAAGTAGAGACCAAATTTGACAAAGCTATACGGTTGACATTTTCACATTTTTTGTCATCTTATTTCCTGGAGGCATTGACTTTTTCAATAGTCATTGTAACAAGAATCCAGCACAGTTGAGTTATTATAATATATCATCTGTGCAAAGGAAATTTTAATTTACAACACAGTTACTGAAAGCAATTGTTGTAATTTTACAAGGATAAGTCCATAAGATCTGAGAGGGGCTAAGTCATGTTGATTTTCAAAGCTCTCCATAAATCACTGAGATAGAGTGCTTGTGCCAAAATTAGCTGTTGAATGAGATTATTGCACTTTTAATTATGCCAGTTATTCCCTGAGATATGTAATCTGGGCAAAGGGAATTAACACAAACTATGAATTATGTCAGACCTCTAGCTCTTGACTAAACTAAGGATAATTGAGGTATGGCTTCACTTATATTTTTATATCTCTTTAAATGATTTGACGAATCGGAATATAGAAGCTGAAACTTGGAAATACTGTTTATGATTTGTGAAAGATCAAATATGTCATAAATTATTCCAAAGGAACCACAGTGGTGAAAATGCTTCTAGACAGGATTGCAGGATTGCCAAGAGAAAATTGGAAATCATGGGTCAGTTCCAAATACAAGCTCCAAACACATATGAGGTCTCTGCAGCCAAGATTATTCAATCTGCCTGGGAATACAGGACCAGTTTCAACAAATGTAGCATCTATTGTTTTGATCCAAATGTGTTGCTTGCTGTCTTACAATATCCCTTTGTATTGGTGAACATAGGGAATAACACCTTCAAAAATAACTTTATTCTTCTCATTATCTTAGACTCATAGACACTAAACTTATGGGTCATGCTAATGTGAGACAGACAGGAAAATTGACTGTGAGTCAAGAATAATACATGGCACTCTGGCTGGTGAGGCTCAGTTGGTTGGGCATTTTCCCATGCACCAAAAGGTTGCTGTTTGGATCCCTGGTCAGGGCACATACTTGGGTTTCAGGCTTGATACCTGGTATTCACATTGATGTTTCTCTCTCTCTCTCTCTCTCTCTCTCTCTCTCTCTCTCTCTCTCTCTCTCTCTCTCTCTCTCTCCCTCTCCCTCTCCCTCTCCCTTCCCTTCTCTAAAAATCAATTAATAAGGTGGAACCAAGATGGCAGCATAGTAAACACAGGTACTCACTGCCTTCTACAACCACATCAAAATTACAACTAAAATATAGAAACATCATTCAGAACCACCTGAAATCTGGTTGAAGGGAAGCTCTACAACTAGAGAAATAAAGAAAAAAGCACATCAATACTGATAGAAGGGGTAGAGCACCGATTCTCAACCTGTGGGTCGCGATCCCTTTGGCGGTCGAATGACCCTTTCACAGGGGTCGCCTAAGACCATCCTGAATATCAGATATTTACATTATGATTCATAACAGTAGCAACATTACAGTTATGAAGCAGCAACGAAAATAATTTTATGATTGGGTCACAACATGAGGAACTGTATTTAAAGGACCAGAAGGTTGAGAACCAATGGGGTAGAGGCATGGAATGGGCTGGTACGACACCCACATGTGGAGTTTTTTTAATTGGGAGGGATATCTAGGCTTCAGATGCCTCCTGTGAAGAGCAAGGGGTCCCCGCCCCACACCAGACCCCTCAGCACAAAATGCCAGTGTTGGGAAGAAAAGTCCCCATAACTTCAGGCTATTAAAATCAGTGGGGATTATGGATGAGTGACATCGAGGCTACTGGATTCCCAGGCAGTTCCTGTTAAAGAGCAGGTACGTGGACTTACTCAGATTCACTCCCTCTGAGCTCCAGGATGGGGCAGTGGCTTGGAGGGATCCAGGAACATATCAGGAGAAACTGTATTGTCTGGCATCAGGACAAGAACTCAGGGGCAGCTTGCCCCCAGACAAAATTGCTGGCAGAGGTCATTGTTGAGATGACAATGCTGAGCTCTCTCCTGTTGCAGAGCTAACTGGCAGGTGCTATGTCTGAACCTCCATCAACCTAGCTTACACTGTTTGTTCACTTCACCCTGGTGATTCCCTGAGACTCTGCCCCACGCAATTTGCAGCCCACCCAAGCTGTTTACAGTGGCTTTTCCATATGAATGGCCTGTTCTGGCTCAGGCTTTAGACTTTCTTAAAATTTCTTAAACAAATAGCAGTTGGCAGCAGCATGCCCCATTCCTCTCAATAAGAGGCCCCAGACCTTACACTAGCAGCAGCCTGCCTTGTTTCACAGCTTGGCCTCTCTTGGGCACTTCCAAGTCCAATATAAGCAGCAGCTATCTGCAGATCACTCTGTAGCTCCTGATGGGTGGCCACAGGCAGGGCACAGGCAGTGGCTAACTTTGCACCTCCAAGGGTGGGGGCACTGAGCCGGTGTACCTGGTGGACAGCTTCAGACCACACCAGATTACAACTCTATACATCCACAAGTAACACACTCGAAGGGCAGACTCAATGAGCACCAAAGCCCCACGGAAGCAAGTCCTGCTCCATAGGGATATCTCTTACACAGCAGCTCTTCCACCAGTCACAGCTGGTCCTCACAGCCAATTGGCCTGGGGGTCAATTCCTCCCAGGGATACCAACAGCAATCAAGGCTCAACGACAACAAGACTGTGCACACAGGGGTCAACTGGGGGAAAAGGAGACATATGTAAAACTTCAGACAAAAAAAAAAAAAAAAGACTGTGCACACAGCCCACACAGGTGAGCACCTAGGGTGCCCAGCTCAGTCCAATCCCTAGAACTAGAACAAATGGTCCAAAAATTTATATGGAACCATAAAAGTCTCCAAATAGCTGCAATAATCTTGAGAAAGAATTGTACTCAAATTCTTGTGCCAGCCTCATAATGGCACAAAAACAGGCATATAGATCAATGGAACAGAATAAAGGACCCAGAAATTGACCCAAGGCAATATACTCAATTAATATTTGACAAAGGAGGCAAAAGAAACTGCCATCAAAATGAAAAGAGAATCCACTGTGTGGGAGAACATATTTGCCCAAGATACATCTGATAAACGGTTAATCTCCAAAATATATAAAGTACTCATACAACTCAACATAAGGAAGATAAACAACCCAATTGAAAAATGGGAAAAGGATATGAATAGATACTTCTCCAAAGAGAACACACAAATGGCTAAGAGACATATGAAAAAATGCTCAAAGACACTAATCATTAGAGAAATGCAAATCAAAAAATGGGCAAAGGACCTAAATAGACACTTTTCGAAAGAAGACATACAGAAGGCTGAGACATATGAAAACATGCTCAAAGTCACCAATCATCCAAGAGATACAAATCAAAACATCAATGAGGTACCATCTCATACCTGACAGAATGGCTATCATCAACAAATCAACAAACGACAAGTGCTGGAGAGGATGTGGAGAAAGAGAAACACTCGTGCACTGCTGGTGGGAATGCAGACTGGTGAAGCCACTATGGAAGACAGTATGGAGTTTCCTCAAAAAACTACAAATGGAACTCCCATTTGATCCAGTGATCCCACTTCTAGGAATATGTCCCAAGAAACCAGAAACACCAATCAGAAAGGATATATGCACCCTTATGATCATAGCAGCACAATTTACTGCTGGGAGCCGGTCCATCCTTGCTGTTTCAAGGGACCTGGCATATATGGCATACTGTTCTTAATATGTTTTCTCACCTTCTTGGCACTATGTGTTTTAACCAAGGTCACCTCTCTGAGAAAGGTTGTTTCCCCAGGTAGGGATTTTCCCCTGAAGTTAGGGAGGGAGTAAAACCCCTTAACTAAGTGCCAGGCGGGTAATTAATCACTTTAACTACGAACAATCATGCTTAAGCTACATAATCTTTACTCCCTGGAATGGAGATAAGAAATGCCATAACCTTTGGAATAGAGATTGATAGGATTGGAATCAACTGGTATAAATACAGATGTAACAAGACAACAGGACACAGAACCTAGACACAGAACCTACACAGAACCTAGAGACAGAACCTAGCGAGGGAACATGGCAAAAGATCCTGGACAGAAACTGGCCACAGAACCTAGAGACAGAACCTAGCGAGAGAACCTGTCTGAAGAACCTAGAGACAGAACCTGGCTACAGAACCTGGATAGAACATGGCAAGAGAACCTGACTAGAACCTGGTGACTGAACCTGGCTGGAGAACCTGGACAGAACCTGGCTGGAGAACCTGGACAGAACCTGGCTGGAGAACCTAGCAAGAGAACATGGACACAGAACCTGGCTGGAGATCCTAACCAGAACTTCGCTGGAGATCCTGACCAGAACTTCGCTGGAGATCCTGAACAGAACTTGGCTGGAGATCCAGACCAGAACTTGGCTGGAGATCCTGGCTAGAGATCCTGGCTAGGCTGCTGATCAACTGAACGCTGTCTCCGTGTCATTCCTTCTTCGTCAACTTCGTCCACACCTTTGGGGACCCCTGGACCTGCCGGGGTTGGACCCCGGCAATTTACCATAGCTAAGATTAGGAAACAGCCTAAGTGCCCATCAGCAGATGAATGGATTAGAAAACTGTGGTACATCTACACAGTGGAATACTATGCTGCTGTAAAAAAGAAGGAACTTTCACCATTTGCAACAGCATGGATGGAACTGGAGAACATTATGCTAAGCAAAATAAGCCAGTCAGAGAAAGATAAATACCACATGATCGCACTCATTTGTGGAATATAATGAACAACATGAACTGAGGAACCAAAATAGAACCAGAGTCATAGAAGCATCGAACAGACTGTCCAACCTATGAGGGAAGGTGGGGGGTGAGGGGTAAGAGATCAACCAAAGGACTTGTATACATGCATGTGAGCAAAACCAGTGGACACAGACGGGGGTAGGGAGTGGGAGGGGGAGGGCACATGCTGGGAGGTGGGGGTGGCCGGGAGAGGTCAATAGGGGGAAAAGGAGGCTTATGTAATACTTTAAACAATAAAGAATTTAAATTAAAAAAAGAATTTAAAAAACCCACAATGCAATATCACCTCACACCTGTCAGAATGGCTACCATCAACAAATCAACAAATGACAAGTGCTGGTGAGGGTGTGGAGAAAAGGGAACACTAGTTCACTGCTGCTGGGAATGCAGACTGATGCAGCCACAGTGACAACAGAGGTTGTTGAGAGAACACCACTATGGAACATGGGAATGGTGAAGTGCTCTTTGGCTAAAATAATTTTGATTGGCATGAAACAAAAAATAACACAAGTTCAAGGGGGAGGGTGGTGACATAGGTTAATGAATATTATTCTTTCTCTTTAATTTAGATGTCACAAATTTTCAACAACATGTAAAATGGATATCCATGTAACAAAATGTTTCATACCTCAAGTAATAGAACAATTCTTACATACCTTGTTATGTACAGGAAACTACTGAATATATCAAATTATAGATTTATAGAAACCCTACAAAAAACTTGATTAATATATAAAATTGATATTAGAAGAATAACAATTTTAACTACTTTATATAACCCACATAATATGTACACTATATTAAAATAGAATCATGAGTAGGTATATTCTTATTTTGAAGTGTTTATCCTATCTAATAAAAGAGTAATATGCAAATTAGCCATCACTCTGTCACAAAGATGGCGGCACCCAGTCCCCTCAGCCCTGCCGCTGAAGTGTCCAGACCTGTTGGCCAGGCAGGTGGTGGGGGAGGAAGGGAGGGGCTCGCCACTCCACTGCTGCTGTGATGTCAGGGCCTGTCACCTGGCCAGGGGCCGCAGGGGTGAGCTGCGAGGCACGATCTGCCTACTCCCACCTACTCCGGCGGCCAATCCAGCCTCACCACTCCATCACCGATGGAATGTCCCAAGGCAGCGAACATGGGAGCAGAGCCGAGACAGCAGAGACGGGAAGGAGCGAGGCAGCAAAGAAGGGCGGGCTTCGCTCCCTTCTCTGCTTTGCTCTGGCCACAGGAAGCCCCATTCTTGCAGGAATAGGCCCAAGGAAGCCCTATTCTTGCAGGAATTTTTCTGCAACGAGCCTCTAGTTAAGAAATAAAATCCAAACCTAAAATTGTGAATCTAGGAACAAAGAAACTTGAGGTGCACTTTTTGATAAGGAAATGTTTAATTTGTGTTTAATAGCCTTTATTAAATGATAGGCAATCATGCATGATAAATAGAGAAGAGACAGATTTATGTTTCTAAGTCTGACAGACCACATCACCCTCCTGTCTAAAGCAGTAATTCTTATCGAAGGATATATTGCACTTAGATAATTTAACTGCTATTCACTGTATTTCACAAAGACACAGGCTATCAAAGTCAGTAGCATAATCAATTTCATGTTTCCTCTGAGAAAAACTTTCAATATGAACCATCTTATTTATTTGGTAGAAGAATAATTGAAAATAATCCCAATTCATGTGTTTTTTATTTCTAAAATATGGAAGTTTTCACACATTTAACTTGAATAAAGGCAACATAGCTTGGAAAACAGAAGGGTACAACGTTCTTTGTAATAAAGAACCAAGACAATATTTGGTTGCACCCTGAATAATTAGTAAAGATAAAACAAAAATTATGGAACTGTATTTTACTTATTATATTTTGTTAAATCTCTGGCTCTATTTGACATAGTAAAAAATTAAATATGCAAAATTAACATTAATTATGCGCTGAGCCTGTACACAGCCAAGACTATAGGTCTCTTATTGGGTAAACCTCCCTTTTTTTCTGTCTGGTAGAAAGTAAACTGTTGATAGGATATAATAGAGTTACATATATACTATATTAGATTATTTCCATCCTCACATTGTTCTCTAAATTCAATCTTGTAGCCCTAACTGGTTTGGCTCAGTGGATAGAGCATCGGCCTGTGGACTGAAAGGTCCCAGGTTCAGTTCTGGTCAAGGACATGTACCTTGGTTGTGGGCCAGTAGGAAGTGTGCAGGAGGCAGCTGATCAATGTTTCTCTCTCATCGATGTTTCTGACTCTCTTTCCCTCTCCCTTTCTCTCTGTAAAAAAATCAATAAAATATATATTTTTAAAAAATCAATCCTGTATTTCCCTCTAATTTTCCCATCGTGATACTAATTTTTAATATTTCAGCTTCCTTTGAAGTTACAAAACCATTTGATTTTTTATATTGAGAAAATATTTTTCTTTTGGCTTTATTGACATACTAGGGACATTAAAAGTGGTGTGGCAAGGGAAAATGAATGTAATCATTGAAAAGAGCATGGTAGAAGCCACAGTCCCTTCCACATAAAAATGATTTGCATTTAGATCAAATAAAGCATGACAATTGATAACTATACTTTTAAAATTATCTCAAAATATCAGTTACATTATAGATTCAAGAAAAAATACTCAGCAAAGAAGGTTTAGGTCCATTAAATTATCTCAAAGAGAAAACAGCAGCAACAAAAAAACTAAGAGTCCTTACCTCTGCATCAAACACAAGCTTAAAGTTATCTTTGTTCTTTAAAACACTACAGAAGTATTTTTCAAGTTTCATACATCTGTTGAACTGCCTCAAAGCCACAGGTTCCCTGTAATTTGAAAAAATAAAAATAAAGGTTCTGTTCAAGTAAGTTCCTTTAATTACAATGAAGAAAGTCCTAAAATTTATTTAAATAAATATGTGATTATTATCTTACTGTTAGTAGGTGTTGTCTATGATCATTGCATTTTTATTTCTATCCCCTCAAAGTGTTTCTACTCTCTATTGTCTGTGAAACTTGAGGCAAGTTCCTTAACCTTACCAAGCTTCAGTTGCTTAAATCTACAAATGCTTGCTAAATATTGGGACATGAATTTTTATCTGTCTAGTATGTGGAACAATTTTTTAAAATTATATGTAATGCATAGTATTTAAAACTAATAATTGTTGAATTTCTGCTATGTACCACATATGTAATTTAGAGCTTTATACACTTGGTTTAATTTATTTTTAGAAGAAACCTATAAGGTGAGAAAACTTTTAAGGAAGGTAAAATACACAAACATAAGCAGAAAAATACAACCCATGCATTTGTACTTTTGATGCTAAAAATATATCACAGTTACTATAGTGATTATCACTTAAAATGCATCCTATTTTTGGCCCTACACTGAGATAACAAATTGGCCAGTGGGCCAGATGTGACCCCTGAGAGATGGCTTATTTGTTCTTGTATATTTAATAAGTGGGTATGAATGATCAGACTTTCTATATGCCTTACCACTGTCTATTGTCCCAATCCTACCTCTTATCCACATACTGCATTACTCCCTGGGATCAATAGTCATTTGACTAGTGGCACCTCAATTATCTAAAAACTGCTACTGAAGATCAAGAGGGAAGGTCAATTTTCCTCAGCAGGGCAAATTGTGCTGCACTCTGTTAGTTCAAGGAGGCCATAATTATTTTGGTTTTAAACATTCACAATGAAGCTAGTCATTGCCAAGACATCCATCCATAATACCACTACCTTAAAATACAAGTCACTAACTTTTTCAGATCAGGATAGCAGAGCACTTGAAGAAGGATACCCATGAGTTGGCTCTAGGTGATAAAACAACTCCATTTATTGCTCATGGTCTATGGAAGAGAAGAGACTCTAAAGAGGTTATTTTTCACAAGCAGTGGCCCAGCCCTCACCTCTCAATGCCACTGAGTTATAGGTGTGGTTTGGAGACAGCAGTATTCTACCTCCCCAAGGTGCCTTCAACAGATTCAAAGGACATGTGTTCTTATATGAATTTTCTCTCAGCACCGAGTACTTTTTCCTAAGTTAAATTTATTTCCAAAGTGGATGAAGATGTAATTGCCATGCTAGGTAATTTGCTAGGTAATTATAAACTTGCCTATAATTATTCTACTTATAAGAACAATGCATTTTAAAATTTCCTCTTTTCAATTCTTATCTATTTGTGACACGGCAAAGTTTTAGGTTTGTAATTAACTCAGACAGACACCTTCTGTGTAACTTCCAGAGACAGTTTTTTTTAAAAGTTGGCATCAAATTTAGCAATACTACAAAAAAAAATTAGAATCTCTACTCTATTATATAACTTTAAATTTGTACAACTCTAAGCAGAGCCAAAGAAATTTTTGCCAAAAATTATTGTAGTAAGATAATAGCACCTAATGTCCTGATTTCCTTAATGGTCATTAATTAAGTAATGTATATTAGAGTAATGGGCTAAATCATTTGACCTCAAATATTATTCCTTCAAATTGATTTCCTAAATTTTTGGTTGAATAGTGATTGCAGTTTGGACTTTTTAAAAGTACTTGACACATTTGTATTTCTTTCCATGATGATGTATTAAGTTCATTTAAAATAATTTATATAAGTAAGACTATTCTTTTTCTATATTTATTCATTATAAAAATTATATTACATAGATATTTTTGTCTTGCCTATAATGCGAATTAAGAAATTTTATTACAATATTAACAAAATTCCCTATGCTGGACTTTACATCCCCATAACTGTTCTGTAACTACCAATTTGTATTTCTTAATCCCTTCATCTTTTTCATCCAGCCCCTAACACCTCTCCTCTGGCAACCATACAGACATAGAGATTACAGAACATATTTAATGTAAAATAAAGCTAACATTCTGTTTTTTTACTACTTTATCAATTTATCTTTGAAGAGTCTTAAAAGTTGGAAAAGTCTCTATTTGATACTTACTTGTTTGGAAACAATACAAAGCATGAAAGTGTAGTCATGCTGTTTGTTTCTTATGTCTGTACTAGAGGCCCAGTGCACATAGTCATGCACTGGTGGGGTCCCTCGGCATGGCCTGCGGGGATTGGGGCAAAACCAGCTCTCCGACATCCCTTGAGGGATCCTTGTTTGCGAGAGGGCACATCATAGCTACCAGTTGGATGGTCAAATGGTCAGCCGGTCACTTAGGCTTTTACATATATAGATATTGTCATAGAAGTTTGATATTCTACTACCTATGGAAGAGGAAGAGTAATTATTAATCTAATTTCAAAAATCTGAAATATTCCTCATAACAATTTGAGAGCTTTCTGAAACTAAAGTGGTGAAAAATCACTGGTGATATTCATTTTTTTAAGGACTGGTATCTTTTTTATGTTTTTAAATTAAGGTATAATTACATACAGTAAAATGCACAGATATTAAGTGTAGAGTTTAATAAATTTTGACAAATGTTCATACTCATGTAATCAACAGTCCAACCAAAACAATGTTTCCATCAAGTTCTGTTGGCCCTTTTCCACTCAACCCCACGCTTGTATCTTCACTCCACCAGAAAAAAAGCACTGCTCTGATTCTAACCCCTTGATTAGTTTTGGAGCCCCACTTTTAAGAAATGAAAATCGAATTCATGCAATTTTTTGCCTGCAGCCCTGAAATACATCTTCGCAAAATTTTCCTCCCCCTTTTGGACTACAAGTACCAGTTGAGATTTGTTTTAGATCCTTCTGGGCAGCCTTCCAGGAAGTGAGTCTTAGCCCCAGAACAGATACATTCATGTTTAAAGGAATTCACATTCATAGGCTATGAAGGCCAACTATGAATCCTCCACATGCGGTACAAAAATAATGCTTCTTTCTGGGAAATAAGGTTGCTTTTTCCAAAACATCTTCCTTTTGCCTCTTTCTGTAGCCAACCGCTCCTTCAGCATAACTGCCTTTATTCCTGTGGAAGGAATTGCTTGAGCCCTCGAAAGTAACATATGCACCATCTTCCTACCTGGAAGCCTTTTCCCAGTTTCAATAACCTTCCTGCTATGGTGGGACTCCTCTTAACAGCTCATCTGACTTCCCAGACATGTTATTTTTAAAATATCCTTCCTTGAAAGTGTTGAGAGAAAGATTAAATAACACAATTCATAACTTTTAGATTTCTGGAAACTTTGTAATTATAACCAACACAATGGCTTATGAATATTTATATCTCAAAAACAATAGTACTAGTTGAAATATATTTTGAATGACTCCTAATATACTATATTTCATTTAGTATGTAGAAATTTCTTGCTTTTCTTACCAGGTGAAAATATTGCATTTGCTTCCATGTCTCTCCAGCCAATAATTTCATACATTTTCTTGAGGATTGTTTCCATGACAGTAAATACAGGAGCTATTTCATATGTAAACTTATAATACACATATAAAAATTCTACTGTGAGTTATGTGAAAGAGGATAAATAAAATAATGTGTTAGATAAGATTGGGCTCATTTTTGTATTTTATTGTAGACTATACAAGACACAGTTAAATTTTATATATTCTAATTGCTCCTTCCAGATTAGGAATTCATTATTTCTACAAAGAAAATACCACGGTGTTCACTGCTTTGTGGGTAGTTGAGAATTTCTGTCCTACCAAAAGGAAATTAGCAGTCCCCATCCCCTGAACACACTCAGTTCTGTTAGAGCCAGAAAATGCCCACTTATCAAGAAAATGTGCATACATTCCCTGGGCAAGTTAGAAAGACAGATATGTAGAGCTACAGACAGTATCTGGCAGAACATGAAAGAGGTTAAAAAAAAAGCCTTTTAAGAAAATCTCTATATAAAAGTCAAGCGACCAGAACAATCGGAGGAACTGGTCACTATGACGTGCACTGTGGCTGGCCAATGGGCCCGATGGGGTCGGGGCGGCCCCCAACTTCCTGTGGCCCCTCCCCCCGGCTGCCCAGCCCCATCTGCCCCAATTGGGGCAGGCTGGCTGGACCCCACCCATGCACAAATTTGTGCACCCGGCCTCTAGTTGATTAATAAATGCTTTCCTCCTAAAGGTGGTCTTTAAGCAAACACACCAAAAAAAACCCAGACTAAAAACTGTTATATTTTCCAGAACAGCTCAAAGCAAGTAGATGGTGTAAGACAAGAACAATGTGTGGCCTTGGCTGGTGTGGTTCAGTTTGTTGGGTGTCATTCTTTGCACCCAGGAGTTGCTGGTTCAATTCCTTGAGCTGTGGGCTCAATCCAGGTAGGGGGCGTGCAGGAGGCAGCCTATAGATGTTTCCCTTTCCCATTGATGTTTCTGTCTCTTCCTCCCTCTCCCTTCCTCTCTATCTAAAAATCAATAAAAAATCTTTAAAAAAATAACAACAATATTTATATATTTTTAAAAAGAACCTATGGAAATGAATTCAGAGAGGACCATTATGGGAACTCTCTTATGGGTCCCACCATGAGATTTGAGTTGGCTCCATAGAAAGAAGCTAGAAATAACAAGGAGACTGCAAGCTTTCCTCCACATGTACTATATACGGTAAAGAATGAGGTATTTACAATGGGTTCTGGGTGGGTTCAGTTAGTCTCAAGAAATCCTTTCATTTGTCCTCAAAAATTTTCTTAGAGATTTGAACTTTAAGTGTTCTTATATACATCATGTGTGCACTTCAGATTCTCTCAGCTCACTGTGTCTCTAAGGCCCTGGACATCACTCAGGCCTGGCTACCTCCGCGGCCATTCACTCAGACACACCCACAACCCAACAGAGAATCACCTCCCACCCACACTGCAGTCACTGACCTCCAGCCTGGGGCTTGTTTTTGCCCTCAGTCATTACAAGTCATGGATTCAGCAGGGAGCCCCAAGAGTGTCCAACCATTATGTATAAGGAAGTTAGCATCCCATAGTGCAGTCCTGTGGTCATAGGAGACCTGGTTGGGAATAAATTCACCCCCCTCCTCCCTATAGATGGAATGAGTTTGGAAGCAGTCATTTACAGGGGGCAGCACTTACCTGCGCTTGTGCTAAGTGGTAGCCAAGTTGATGACAGCCTCACATGGGCCCCCTGTCCTATCCTGACTCCCGTCATTCTTCCTCAGCCTGGCACCTCGGTGTGGCGTGCCCTAAGAAAGTAGTAACATAAGCTCCTGCCCAGGGATCTCATTGCCCATGAGAATGAAGATTCCAGTTCTCAGAGGAACAAAGTAAGAAGGAAGCCTTACACACTTCTGTTTCAACAAGGCTCATTTCTGCCAGAATGTGGCATGTCAATTTAAGCTTTGACACACACACTCATTTTATATCCTATTTCAGTTCTATGGAGTAGGCATTATTTTCAGACAACAGAGATGCACTGATCTTCACAGCACTGATGAGCCATGGAATTAGGATTTGAATCTGATTCTTTTTAATTTCATCTCAGATGCATTTCCATGATCTCAGCTAATGGTAAGAGATATCCATCCATTCATTAAAAATGAGAAAACTTCAAAGGTAAAGAACCCTCTCTCAAGCCCTTTATCTCTGCACCTCCCACATGTTCTTTCTACTATTTCTTTGTTTAAACCAAGGCTTTATATTTTCCTCACACAGAGAATGAGTTAGTCTATAACAATGGGATTCCAAACAATGCAGTAAGATTTGTACATTGATTTTTATGTGATAATGTTTATAACATATAGAATACATCATCTTCTTTCATAAGAAAGAGTTTTTTAAAAGTAAAGATTACTCTATGCATGTTTAAAGGGCCATAATCAAGCAATAAAAATAGCAAACTGTGCAAGCCATTTTTATTTGCATTTCCCATCTATAAAATGCTGATTACTACCATGAACTATGCATCATTAAAATCCCAATGATAACTAAACAGTCAAAATAAACCTCATTTTTTTTTCACACTGCAAAGCAGTCTCTCCTCATAAATGTTTAGTTCTTGGTTTTAAAGTTTAAATTTCTACCAGCGCTCTCTTTTGATTGCTAGTTAAATTATATTAACATCTGACACAGACTGTTTCTTTCAATATCCTATCCAATCATTTCCCTCCTGCTTTTAACCTTGAAAAATGTTGCCCTAAAATTAACTTGACTTCAAAAACACTGTAGCCATGTTATCTAACTTTCGTGGGACCAAATGTTTTGCTGTCACAAAGGTCAAGCTTTAGCAAAATCACATTGGAATTGGATCTAACTTTTCTTTCAAATATTACTTTCTTCACCTTTGGTCAGATTGAGGTTCTAATTTATATTCAGGCAATTTTCATACACTCATGTGTGATTTTCAAAGTACTATGAGCTGTGGATTGTTTGGAGTAGTGTTGAAATGATTCCAGGCCTAGAACTGGACCTACATTGTGCACACTAATATCTCAGCTTACTACTTACCCAGGAATTCAGATCCTGAAACTTCTAGAAAGAGACTGTCCAGAGGACTCAATAAACTTTCAACATGTCACCCAGAGAATGGGGAGAAGCATTTTCGCATCCCTCTCAGTGTACAAATTTTTTGTTTTTGAGATGGCAAACGTCATATCCATCCAAATGTAACTTCCACAATTGACATCTCCACCCTTGCTCACATTCCTTAGGCCCAGAAGGATACTCACATGTTGGTATTTGCAGTGGCTGTCAACCGTTCCCCTGCAGTTCCATCACATCTAGCCCAATCGGAGAGCTGGTTAAGAAAGCGAGGATGCCCTAGGCCTGCAGTGGTCGGCAAACTCATTAGTTAACAGAGCCAAATATCAGCAGTACAACAATTGAAATTTCTTTTGAGAGCCAAATTTTTTAAACTTAAACTATATAGGTATGTACGTTGTTATTAACTTAATTAGGGCACTCCTAAGGCTTAGGAAGAGCCACACTCAAGGGGCCAAAGAGCCGCATGTGGCTCGCGAGCCGCAGTTTGCCGACCATGGCTAAGGAGAAGAAAAAAAAAGACAAAATTGCAAATGCGCCAAAATAGAAACACAGGGCTAAAAAGTGCTACACTTCATTGCAGTTTCTCAATTAACAGGTATTCATGGATTCAACTAATCATTTCATTTGGAAACATCACCAAACTAGTGTCATAGGCAGTGACAGTGTTCAGTGTTGGGAATACAGTGGTAAATGGTGAACATAGCTGCTGCCATGTGGATCTTATTGACTGATGGAATAAAAACATAGTAATCAAATAAGGACACAAATGTGATTCATTACAATGGTTAAAAGCACTACAATGGAAAAGATCAGGATAAGACCATTTCTAGGGATCCTCAGGCAGACAGGGGAGCAGAAGTGGCAATCTCTAGAGAAGGCTCCTGGTGGAAGCGATCTCTCAGGTACGATCTGAAGTTTGCAGACAAAGAGTGGGAGAGGAGCAACACTACTATGAGGAGCAGCTTATGAGATCTGAGTTGAGAAGCCCAGCACGAGGAACCCATCCTGGGTCTAGAGTAGAAAGACCAAGGATGGAGTGCTTGAAACTACCTCAGTGAATGGGGAGGCACCACTGAAAAGATTAAGTAATTCGACTCAAAACTTGAGTATATATTTTGGGGCAATATACCAGGTCCTTCTTACAATGACTGTTTTGATGATTTATATGAATAAAGAATTAGTTGTCAAATTGAACAATCTATATTCAACTCCATTTAAATTAATCTTCCCCTCCTTAGCTTCAAAATCAATTGTTCATTGCACTTGACAAAATACCTTAAAGATGACGTGCATTGTAGCTCTTTGTCACTTTTTCCTGCTAGTCAGTATCCATGTCTTCAACATCTCTGGTCCCATAGCACCCACTTAGTTTCTAAATGAGTAATGGCCCAGTAAGTGTTCATTGAATCCGATGGAATGGAATGTCTGGAAGATGGGACTCTATTATTGACTTTTCACTTTATAGCATCTTTGTTTCTTCCCTCTGCACTTGATAATAAGAAATGCAAAGGTGGGGGCTGAGCCCCTATCAAGTCAGTCCACATTTGCAATGCAAATTGAGGGAACAAAAAAGAACTTGATTTGCATCTGTCAGAAATGTTTCCCAGCCCAGCCAGCTTGGCTCAGTGGTTGAGCGTCCACCTAGGAACCAGGAGATCACAGTTTGGCCCCTGGGCCCCTGTCACAGGTTGCGGGCTTGATCCCCAGTGGAGGGTGTATAAGAGGCATCTGATCCATGATTCTCTCTCATTGATGTTTCTATCTCTCTCTCCCTCTCCCTTCCTCTCTGAAATTTATATATATATATATATATATATATATATATATATATATATATATATCTCCTATCTAATAAAAGAGAAACATGGTAATTAGCGTACAACCGCTACACTTCCCATTGGCTAATCAGGGCAATATGCAAATTAACTGCCAGCCAAGATGGCGGCTGGCAGCCAGGCAGCTTAAAGCAAACATGAGGCTTGCTTGCTTCAGTGACAGAGGACTCCAACGTTCCCTGCCTGCCTCTGCCGGCCTCTGAGCTGCAACTCCAAGCAACTATGTAACAAATATAGAAGCTAAACAAAACCTCAGAAACCTGCTTTAGTCGGCTGGGCTTCAGCCAGCAGGATCGCAACATTGTTTCAAATACAGAAGGTAAACAAAGGCCAGAAACCTGCTTTCAGCAGCAGAGGCCTCAGAGCTGGAGCCAAGTCTCAGAGCTAAAGCTGGCCCAGAATAAAAAAGAAAAAGAAAAAAAGGAGCGGTTGGGAGCTTCAGTCACCCGCCAGCCTGAAAACAGCCCTCAGCTCCTCAGCCAGACTGGCCAGGCACCCCAGTGGGACCCCCACCCTGAAGGGTGTGTGACCAGCTGCAAACAGCCATCATCCCCTCACCCAGGCTGGCCAGGCACCCAAGCGGGACCTCCACCCTGATCCAGGACACCCTTCAGGGAAAACCAGCCGGCACCCACCCGTGCACCAGGCCTCTATCCTATATAGTAAAAGGGTAATATGCCTCCCAGCACTGGGATAAGCGGAGCCGCAAGGCCTCCTGGCACCAGGATCAGTGTGACAGGGGGCAGCGCCCAAACCCCCTGATCGCCCTGTGGCTCTGTGTGTGACAGGGGGCAGGGTCACAACCTCCCTATTGGCCCTGCTCTGTTCATGACAGGGGAAGGCGCCCCAACCCCCTGATCAGCCCTGCTCTGTGCCTGATAGGGGGGAGCTCCCCAACCCCCCCCCCCCGCCCATGGGCCCTGCTCTCTGCGTGACAGGGGGTGACACCGCAACCTCCCCATCGACCCTGCCTTGAGTGTGACAGGGGGCGGTGTCCCAACCCCCCAATCGGCCCTACCCTGAGCGTGACTGAGGGTGGCATCACAACCTCCCAGTCCGCCCTGCTCTGTGCATCACAGGGGCGGTGCCCCAACTCCCCAATCAGCCCTGCTCTGAGCCCGACCAAGGGCTGCACCTAGGGATTGGGCCTGCCCTCTGCCACTCGGGAGCGGGCCTAAACCAGCAGGTCGTTATCTCCCGAGGGGTCCCAGACTGCGAGAGGGCACAGGCTGGGCTGAGGGACCCCTCCTCCCCCCCGAGTGCACAAATTTTTGTGCACCAGGCCTCTAGTATATATATATATATATGAAATGCTTCCCAACTACCCCATTATTTTTCAGAACTTCCTTTTGCTACTTTTATTTCCAACTAAAACTTATTTCAACTTCATATGTACTTTATATGATTAAATTTGAGTTGATTCACAATTGTGGAAGTGGCATAGAAGTGGGGAAATACAAAAAAATCACCTCCAAGGAGTCCACAGCTGCTTTTCCATTTCCTTCAATGATCTGCAGAGCTTCTTTCCTCAAATAGTGACACTTTGTCCACAAAGAAGATTGCCCCACTACCTTCATTCTGAAAAGATGAACTTTTGTTGTGACTCCTGGCCATCTGCTCACCTCTGTGAATACACCCACCCCCATCCTCCCATGCTACACTGTAAGATCACCCCCACATACAAAGCTCCCTACCTTCCCCTTCTCATTCTCACCCTTCCCACTCCTTCTTCACCTTATAACCAGTAGCAATCTGTTTAAAAGGACTCAAATAATCTCACTTCTGAGGAAACGGGTTTCAAGCCATAGAGTACTATTTAGCTATCATCCCATTTCTTCCCCTTCCTGTCCCAGCTCTTGGCAATTAGACCTTTATTTATAGGCATGCTGAGCATGAAACTGACACTCCCTAAACACAGGAAATTAATGTTGCTGTTGTTTTAAATTGAATTTACTGGGTAACATTTGTTAAAATTATATATGTTTCAGATGTACAGTTTTATAATACATCATCTGTACATTGTACTGTGTGTTCACCATCTCAAGTCAGGTCTCCTTCCAACACCATTTTACCCATCCACCCCCTTTTATCTTTTTTTATCTCTCCCCGCCCTTCCCCTTTCCCTCTGGGAATCAACATACTCTATGAGACACAGATAACAGTATAGAAATGGCCATTTAAAAAAGTTTTTCACTTTAACCTAATTTTACACTTCTGTAAAACATAAAATACAAACTCACAATTTCTCTCTACAAAGCCTGTGAAAGCTTGCTGATATTATACTACATGAGATAAAACTGAAGAATGGGAAGAGGGGAATAATAGCATCCTCTTAGAATTGATAATAACATTAATATTAAATCTTATAGCTTATATCATTCAATCCTTACCATATTTTATGTTAAATATTTTTCATATGTTGAATTTTCTAGAAGTTCTGTGAATTAGGCATTATTATTGTCTTTTTCTATTTCACATCTCCCTTTACTTCAGTTCCCCCATTATTAAAGTGGGCATTGTAATAATACTTACTCACAGGTTTGAGTAAGTATTATTCAAATACTATCACAAAAGCGATACTGCCTCTAAAGTGGTTATAACAATCTATTAATTCCTTATAGCATGCTTTCTCTAGCAATCCTTCAGACAATTATATTTCCTTCTGAATGATATTTTGTGAAATTTCATCTGTTTTAAATGCCCTCTTCCTCCTTCCTTTTAATCCAAAGCCCATGTCTGACACATACCAGTATTTACTGGGTATTTTTTATGATAACAATTTTAACTGATAACATTCCTAATATAGCCAAAATTATTAGATATAACCCAAATGAAACAAATTATTTGGGGTTTTCAATAATTTTGAAGAATGTAAAGAGAACCTGATGCCAAAAAGTTTTAAAAACTATTACATTATAAAATGCTGCCTTAAAAAACATAGATGTAGATACAAAATTATTCTGAAGATATAAAATAGGATTCCCGGTGGTTCTGTCTTATTTAAAAGAAGGCAATAAGTTAACTGTGTTTTTATTTTTTCTTACGGAGCCTTATTATTCATTTTAATGATATATAGGCACGACAACTAAGACAATGTTTGCATTTGAATCTCAAATGACCATTACTGAATATAAAGAGGAAGAAATAACATCTGGATATCACAAAATACTAGTAAACCAATAACACAAATTGGCTTATGAATATTTAATTAGCACATTAATTCACCTATAGATAAGCAAGGCTTGCAAAACAAAAGAATAAACTCATAAATATTCTCTGAATTATTTATCTATTTGATCTTTTCAAGAAGGCCTACTATGCAAAAATTTTGCTCCCTTCAATGAATGGCATTTGAATAGTTGAACAAAAAAAATGCTCTCCCATTATAATCACTGGACACTGTTATGCTAATAAAAGCAAGATGAAAAATGGAGATTTACATAATCTCCAAGTGGTGAACACCACTTGAAATCAGATATTAGCTTGATTCTTGTTTACACATTAGAATACTTTACAACTGTCAGAGATGGTAAAGATAACGAGATAAGAGCAAAGGAGAGGGCATTTATCTCTTGTCTCTCTGGTTTCCATGGGAGAGAGGATGTTCTGATCAGTGAACTCTCATTCATTTAGTCTCTTCTGTGATCTGTAGTCACAGGATGATAGAGTCTTGTGCATGTGCCCCCAAAAAACATTTACTTCCTTGTGAGTTTACTTGAGTGAATTAAAGTTGTCTTTATTTAGTTGTTAACGATTTTGTGAGCCTTTCCAAATTTTTCCTGTATTATTTGAAGTCCTACTTATTCCTACAGGCTTCCCTTAAATCTTTCTCAATATCATAAGATAAATAATTTTTGTTTCCTTATAACTGACATAGAATATGTCAAGTTTTATTCTGGGTTTTTACCTTAGCATGCTCATTATATATCTTGCAATGTAATTACTTATATACAATTTACTTTATTGACTACATTATCCATTCTTTGAAGGAAACTAGCATTGTGTCTTATTCAATTTTATCTGAATTGATCCGGTGCAAAGATGAAAATTTAGTAGATGGCTGTATGTGTTGACTGAAGTGAACTAAATAACTTTAGTAAGTTCTATCAGCTCAGTTCAAATCTCCTGGTGTGAGGACCAAAACATAAACTCACACAAGGAAAGTTAAGCATCAGAGTACCACCTTTTTATTTTGTATCATTATTGCATAAGAATTTAAGATATTTACCTCATTCATCTTCCAAGTTGCTAACACTATCTCAGTACTTAAATTTTTCCTATTGTAGAAATAAATATAAACTCTATGTTTTTAAATCTTAGACTAAATGCTAAACACAGTCTTTTTATCCCTCTAAATTATATTAAAGTCCTAATGACTAAATATTAAGTTATACAGAGAGATGGACTGTTAGAGATGTGATGCAAATCAAAGTTTCACTTTGGGGACAATTTTTAATCATATCTTTGCCTCATTCACCTTCCAAGTTGCTAACAATAACTCAATAGCTTCCTAACTGAATTTCTTCTCAATAGTTATATTTTCTTCTATCCTTCCTACAAATCATAGCTAAGTGAATGTTATATTTATTCTCTGATTTATTAAAAAAAATTATTGAATGACTATAATGTTTCTGTAGGGAAGGAAAAATAACTTTCCCTCTATCCTTCTAGGTTCTTGTCTGAGAAGCCCCTTTCTCTTGCCTAATAAATCTGTAATAAAAGACAGATTAATAGGAGAAAAACAAACAGAAGTTTAATAACATGCTTACCTCCTCTATACATGGGACATACCCAAGAAAAACTGAATTAACACTCCAAATTATCCAAGCCACCATCTTAAATACCATCTCCAGCTAAAGACAAAACACATGTCGAGAAGGGGTGAGACCAGCAATGGGAGGCTACCAGAAAAAGCACAGTGTACAAGGGTATGGCCATTTTAAGTCATAACCTTCTCCCCTGGATAAAATTTTCTAGAGATACAGTCTTCTTCCTGGTACAGAGAGGGAGACACCCTTATAAATGGAGATTTCCCTTATAATTGTAAGTCTATCTTACTGAAAGGTAACTTTTACATTTTCAGAGCTTCTCCTGTGTCTACTATTTCTTAATAATTAGTTCAAAATAATTAGTATGTCATAGAGGCATATTTTGGGGTGGTATATTTTGCTCCCCTACATGTCAAACATATGGGTCCTGAAGTGACCAATCACACATCTTATGACCATTGTCATTTATCCAGGATTGAGCATATAACCCAAGCTAGAATAGTCAGAACCCTTCCCCAAGAATTTTTTAACAGAGGTAGGTGCTAAAGACCTCTTAACTAAGATATAAGTGTCTGTGCCCAGACAGCTGGTAGCTGAATCCTCTGACACATGATGAAGTAGTGAGTGAAACTGGAATGAATGAAGTTGATGATGAGAGAAAATAGAAAACAGAAGCAGAAAGAGCAAGTCCTGAATCATCCAACCTCTGGTTCTGATACTTAAGTGACTCTAGAGTGATCCTTTTTTCTGGAATGTTTCCTTCTGTTATGTGAACTATTCAAATATTTTTCCAACACCCTTTTTCTCTTTTTATTATTATTATTACTAAGCTAGCTCAAAATGAAATCCTAAAGCAAATTTCCCCTTTGCCCAAACTGCTCACCATTATGCAAATGTGGATGAGTCCAGACTGATCTGGACCCAAATCTTGAACCCACTGAAGAAAGATGTCAAAGATAACACAAGGAAGAGGAGTTTGAAGGAAGGTAGAAAATATGAGTAAAGCTCTCTGAGGTAGACTTTGAAGTGAGCGTGAGCATGTACAATTTATTTAATTTCATTTTCTAGGCCTTCTAATTTATTCTTCTTTTCCATTATGGAATAGCTGAAGCAGAAGTGGAGCTGCTAAATCAGGAGGTTGAGGGGGGGTCCACATTTCGTGACAGTTTTGTGAGCTCACATCATGTGAGCAATAGCAGTGATGAGTGATGGGTGAAGGTAGGAGTGATGAGTAGTCCATGTGATTTCTGTATCACGTGACATATTAGCTGCACTTTTGGGGGGAAAAAGGATTTTTTTTTTCTTTTTTTGCAGAATGAATTACTTAATACTTAAAATTTAATAAATTCACCAGTTACCTTTCTTGCTTTAAAGGACATGAATTTTAATGGACTTTAATAATAGTGCAGTACTAATTTATGATGTAGGGAACTGATTAACATTTTAAACTATATGAAGCAAACTTAAAACAGACATTTATAACTCAGCCACAATCATGGTTGCTCTCTGTAATTCTCATTTTACTTACTTTGATGCCCTTGAAGGTGAGATTTACTTCTTCACCCCCTCCAACATTTTTCTTTTTCCAGACATTTTCCCCAAATTATTTTTCTGCCCTCCACTTCTAGGTGCACTCTGCAGTCTATTAATCCTTAGCAGCAATCCTCATTTTATTAGTCTTGGACATTTTAAGCCTTTATTCAATTTCTTCCAAATAAGTATTATATTCTTAAACCCAGGGGCAACATCTTTCAAAACATCATAAGATAGAGAATAAATATACTTTATACTCTAAACAAACCAGATCTGGTATAAAAAGATGTACTGGGTGATTGCATTGACCTCTATGAAAGAAAAAGAAACTTTCTTATACAGTGAATTTAATGATGCTTGGAGAAGATAAAACATTGACGGATTTAGATACTAACAAAAGTCAGAAAAAAACATAATTTCTTAGGTTTTTATATTTTCAAATAATCAACAATTCTGAATTTTGAGATCTCCAAGGCCCCGACACGTGTTTTAATAACTTGCCAGTAACTCCCTTTTATCTTCAGTCCCTTCCCTAGCCAGTATCAGCCCATAGTTCATTACTTTACTCCCTTGTCAATATTCTCAACTTCATGTTACTGTTTTCTGGCCTCTCCCACTCAGCAAATCTTCCTCAAAACTTTACCCCAAATACTACCCTACTTCCTTTCCTTGAAAAGACAAGAGCCATCAGACCCACATTTTACTACAAGCTTAAACACATCTTCTCATAAGTACAGGTATCTTTATAAGAAAACTTGGCTCTTCATGATTGGTAAAGGAAATAGCTAATTTTAATATCTTAAAAGAGTTCAAAGAACTAGGGTGTATCAGTGACATCCTGAGAACATGTTTTAAGTCTTCCGGTAAAAGAAAAAATGTATTGACTTAGCTAAAGGAATTTTATAAAAACAAAATTCACACTAAAGGGAAGTACTATAAGGCATGGCATCAACGGAGTCCCGACTTTTCAGAGGAGATGCTATGAGAATAGAATGATAATCAAAGCCAAAAGCTGCCAACAGGGAAAAACAAAGCTAAAAATTGTAAAACTATTTGCATGCATGAGCAATTAAAACTATAGAGACTGATGGGTTTTTGCACAATCTTTGAGATTTTAGTCTAGAAAGTACATTTGAATTCTGAGTTTTCTTTTTTTCCCCCCATTGGAAATTTCTCAGTGTGGAGTACTTTTAATATTTAATAAAGGCTTAAGTTACCTCTATGAGAATTACAAATAAAGTTCCCTTCCAAATAGTCTTGAAGTAAGTTATATATTGTCAAAACAAAATTGCACTGGACAAATTTAATAGGTAAGGGAGACTTTCTTCCAGGTTATTGCAGTAGGAGAGAGAGACCAGAACTCAGTGTGAGCTCAACTCTAAGAGTCTAAGGCATTTTAAGAGCTCAGTTCTATGGGCCTTCTGAGGCTACTTGGCTTTATCCAAAGGAAAAGTAAAGTTTCCGGTGTCTTTATAACACAGGTAGTTTACAACTTGGAGCAGGGAGCCTACCTAGTTTAGGCGCTCACCCTCCCACAAAGATTGGGGGGTAGGGGCACTACCTTCCTTGGTTATTACACTTCAGAGTGATGGCTCCCAGCTTGAGAAAGGCATTCCAGGATTTTGAAAAATGACAAGAGACTTTTAAAAAGATATATCTTACAAGGGCAGAGAGAAAAAATTATCTAAGGTAAATGATCTAAGGAACTCAAATCTGGAAGCAGGCTCAGGGGAAATGTAAGGCCATCTTGGTCAACATTGTTGATTAGGAAAATAAAAACAGAAAAAAGTAATTCCAAAAGTTGGCTTTCACACATCTATCAACCTAGTTTATATTCATTTTAAAAAACATGGCCAAGCTAAAAAACAAATTAGGACAAAACCATAAATAGACAGAGGTGATTGAGACTGAAGCCCAGGACTTACTTAACTTCATATTGTGAAGCAGGCAGAGGAAGTTAGAAGTTCTGTGCCTACTAACTAATAAGAGCACATATAGTAAAAATATAGTAACACAAATGGGAACTATACACTGAGTGGCCAGATTATTATGACCACCTGACGTTTGTAGGCAAATTAGCCCTATACTGCATCGTATGGGATATGGAAGCTGAAGGCCTGTTAGAACACCTTTGCTGTCTGCAGTTACCAAGATAAAACATCTCCAATTCCCACAGGAACACAAGGATTTGACAGTCGGGCATTGGATCAAAGTCATGTGGTAAGATGAATCACGTTTCCAGTTGCATCATGCAGATAGCAGAGTGAGAATTTGGCAGAAACAGCATGAAAGCATGCACCCCACATGCATGAGTACAACCTTTCAAGCTGGTGGGGGCAGTGTTATGGTTTGGGGCATGTTCTCCTGGCATGATTTGGGCCCTTTAATTCATGTGGAACAATGTCCTAATAGCACAACATACCTAAGTATCGTTGATGATCAAGTTCATCCTATCATGTTGATGGCTATCCCAATGGAATTGACTTCTCCCAACAAGACAATGCGCCATGCCACGGTGCTCGCATTGTGCAGGAGTGGTTTCAAGAACATGAGGGAGACTTTACCTTGCTTAGGTGGCCCCCACAATCACCAGATCTCAATCCAATTGAGCATTTGTTTGATAAAGTTAAAAGAGCCCATCAGGCAGCTGGTTCCACAACCATCAAATCTCACAGAACTGGACAGTGCTATTCATCAGGCATGGTGTCAGATTCCTCGCATCACCTTTCAACATCTTGTGGAGTCAATGCCAAGAAGAATCGCCGCAGTATTGAAGGCAAAAGGTGGCCCAACGAAGTACTGATGGGGTGGTCATAATAATCTGGCCACTCAGTGTATATAGCAAATTTAGGTTATTGGAAATTTCTGGAAAAGGATTGGAGGAAGAGAATATCTGGGGAAGGGCACAAAAGAAGAACTACCTATTACTGTAACACGTAATTTAAAAAAAAACAACAGTAAATAAGCCAGCAGTGACACTGTGCAAATCACAATACTTTTATAATAATTTTCTTGTTGGTGAGAATAGTTTAGTAATATTTACTTAGAAAAACCACACAGAATTGTGAATGACAAACTAAGTAATATATGTAAAACACTCTAATTTAAAAAAATTCTCAGTGCAAGAAACAAACACTGTCTACTATGGGTTAGGGAAAAGGCTTAGTCAAGGGAACAAGAATGAAAAAAATCTTCTAGACTTCTCTGAAAGTGTGCATGCATCCTAGCAAGGAAATCTATAGTCGAATAATTAGAGTGCAATATTCAAAGTAGAAGAAACAGGAAAAGGTATATATCAAGGAGTGTCTGAGCATGGAGAGAATGGCCAGCTCTGCTTGAGAGAATTGGAAACACTTTCATAAGTAAGAGAAACACATAACTAGATTTTGAAGTTAACTTGTAAAAATAAAGTAGAACACCTCAAGCAAACAAGACTATGGGTCTAGACAGAGAGGTTTAGAGATCCTAGTCACAGAGACTACAGTGTGTTGAGTGCATTGGGTTGGAGATGGGCAAGTAGGAATGTGGATCGGAGCTATCAGCATTCATCTGGCTCTAAGACATACCTTGTTCTGTTTCTTATGAGCAGTCAGTCATAGAAACTTGTCTAAATGGGAGGGAGCATTTGCAATACCCCCTTGGGCTTAATCATTTAAAACTATTTCATTCACTCTGCAAGAATCTAGCCCGTAAATCCTAGTGAGTATTCCCCAATTCTTGAGCGTTTACTCCCCTCTGACCTTGACTTGCTTCATCCCTGTGCTGCAGGGGATGCCCTGAGGATGGTTTGTCAAGGCCAAGGTCATCATTTCTCTTATCATGAGAACCAAGAAGATGACTGAAGCTGAAATGCTGAAATGACCTCACACACACACACACACACACACACACACACACACACACACACACACACAAGAGCAGCAGCTCTAGAGGACATTGTTCTATGTTGCATATCATGAAATCCAGGCTTTGTGCTCTGGGACAATAATTGGGAGGATACTTACATTTGACAGGCTGATGGGGCATGACATTCAATTACCATCCATTCAACTATTATTTGAAATATAGAAGTTTGTTCTTTTGTAAAATTTAACAAGTGAAAAAAGGTAGTGTCTTCCAGTTGAAAGAGATAATTGGCATTGTTAGCCTGTAATTATAATTAGGCTATATTCCATCACTTTTGGAAGCATGGCCTTGGGGGGGGGGGGGCGAGGAGGATAATAGAACTGCATGAACTTGAATAGTTTGACTAGATCACTTACATCAGCTCAGCAAGTTTTTCAAATTAAAATTTCATGGCAATCATCTTTAATATGAGTAAGTAATGTATTTTATCATGAGACCAAGCCTCATTTAATTATTCTATCAATGATAGAGCATCTCCTCTGAAATATCAATGTCAAATGACGCATCATTTTCTCTTAAACCAGAATCTGCCTTGTTAGTTTCTCTAGTATCCAAATAACTTCATTCTCCCTGGAAAGGTGAAAACACTGGATCAATCTTCCCTTAGAAATTTTCAATTTCCACATGATGGATTTCAGTTATTTTGGAGAATAGCTACAATTTTCTTATTAGCCTAGAAAAATATAGACTAAATTACCATTTTTCATGAAAGGATTATAGCTTGATTTTTATAAAGCTTCCAGTTCAACATGTATTAAAAATGCTGGGGCTTAAGTTGGGCTTCTCTTGCCTTGTAATGTAAACCATGAATCTCGCAGATTTATATTTGTAAACAGCCATTTGTTTTACTTAGAAACTTTGCTGATATCAAGCACTATGTCTATAGGTGGGCCATAGAACCTTCCTTATACCCTGGTCAGTGAGTATGTGTGGTCAGCAGCAAATTATTTCAATTTGGTTTATATATTCCAACATTATTTTTAAAAGAAATGACTATTTTGAAGCTAAGCATAAATATTAGATACAAAAGAAGAATAAATGGTACATATTCAATTTTTTTTACTTAAATTGTCTAGCTTTACTTATGTTACGGTATCAGACTTTGATTAAAAACACGCAAATTCAACATAAATCAAAGACCTCGGGCAAACCATTTACACATGATTTTAATAATCTAGCTATGAATTATTTCACACCCCAAAAGGATAATTAAAAGATTGCTAATATATTCTAATTACAAAATTCCTGGTGATTGTTTGGTGAGAAATATTTAAATCTTTTATGTGCTCTCTCCTCCTACCCCCACGTAGGCCTTTCAGATAAATCACAATTAGGAACTTTAATATCTTGAAACAAGCCAAGGTTCGAATAAAATTCAAACACATGGTATTTTAATAGGTGCAGAGCTTACACTGTACAGATCAACTGTTTTGGTTATCAAAGGATGAAGCCTTAAACAAAATAACTTCCTGAATCGAAACACTGTCCTTGTTACTATCAGTCAAAATAAAGTTGTTACAATCAGAAAAAATTTTAAGCTTAGATATTATATATAACATATATAATAAGTAATATGTAAATAAAATATATAAGCTTAAATTTTTTTCCAGTAACCTATACCTGACCTTGATCCTCTGAAAAGAGCAGAAGATATTGCTACTTGAAAAGCAGAAAATATTGAGAATTACGTATTTTTGATATAAAGATTATATGACAATGTTTCTCGTGTACTTATTTTGAGGACAAAAATCATACATTTGAGGATAGAGTTTTGTCTTCATCTTTTTATGTTGTGTTTCAAACCCTGGAATTCTGTACCGAGAAAGAGCTATAGAGGGCACTGTTGTACTGACAATCAGATGTAGGAAGCCAAGGCACGCTGAAATTCAAGGAGTTAACTCAGCAGCATCAGTTTCCTTCCCTTTGTTTACCAAACCAAAAAGCAGAAGTATTTTTTAAAACTCTTTAATAGCCAAATGATGCTTTTACCTCTTACAGTGTATTAGAAAAGACCAGATCGCTGTGTTAGTCATACAGGAATGCTCTTCCAGCTTAGTGAATAAAAAGGTTCCCCAAATAATCGCAGACAGAAATGCCACTGGGGTGCTGCCAAGTTTACCTGATGGTTATGCAGATCCCAGACCTCGTCCTGTACGTTTCCATCACACCTTGGTTTTCTCTATTTGTAAGCTTTTCTAGAGGAGAGGAGAACACAGCTATAAATCCTTCCAACCCCAGGACTTTTTCAAGATCTTTTCTGGGCATATGCCTTGTGTAGACAAGCTGAAGACCATAGAGAAATGAAAAGTAGCTCTTCCTCTTGAATGGCTGAGAATGGGGGAGAATATCTTTTACATGCCCTGTGGTTTCATTTAGTCTTCAAAACAGCCCTGGAAGAGTAGCACCATTTTCTCCACTTTTACAGATGAGGCCCAAATGAGACGAGGCTATTCACATAAGTAAGTGGTGGCTCTTGGATTAAAATCTTAGTCTACTTAATCCAAAGCATTAGCATGCCCACATTCTCAAAGGGCAACATATTTCCAATGTCCTTGTCCAGTAGGGGTGTCATGGGAAAGAAATGGTTATATGCATAAGAATGAGTGATCAGGGTTCAGACTTACCTGAAGTCAGCCATTCATTCTTTCAAGCTGCTGCAAATGACTAGATTGTTTACCTTTAAAGTAGGACACCCCACAAGTTTAAAGAAATTGACAACTCCGTGAAGTGTCAATAATAACAAAAAAAAAAGTATTGCCTCTCTAAACTTGATAATCCTATATAACCAAAAGCTAATATGCTAATTAGACCAAACAGCAGAACGGCCTTCTGGATGACCATCCAGATGAACTTCTGGATGAAGCCAGGGCTGCGAGGGCCGAGCCCCTTGCATGAATTTTGTGCATCGGGCCTCTAGTTATTTATATAAGGGAAATAAACAGTCTAGTATTTACAGAGACCTAAAAATCCAGAAAGTGAGCGAATCAGACTATGCTAACATTTTAAGCATTTTTTTCTCTCTGGCTAATGGCTTATAGAAGTGGATATTTTCAGAAATGGGGCATAGCACCTTTTGGTAATGCACTTATATAAAGCAGTAGGATGAGAAGTAGCAGAAACTATTTTATTACTCTAATGTGGTGAAAGTGATGGCTGTGGGATTGAATTTCAGGGAACACCACAGCTCAGTAAATCACATTCACAAGAAAATGAATAGATAGTATTTACACAATTCCAGGAAAGAGTGTGGATAGTGCAGGGCATGAGAGTAATATTCTATTCCACACACCTTCCCATTGCTCTCAGCCTGCTGACATTTCACCCAGTGCTATGAAACTTGATTTCTGAAACAATGTGTGTGATAGATAACATTATTTGAAGGCACACTTTATTTCTGGCTGTATGATTTATTGGTTGCTTTATGCCAATGACAGTATCCTTTAGTTTATCTCAAGTACATGGTGAAAATCTCATGAAGAGAATAAGTTCACTTATTTTTTATCAACTTACAAGAATCTTCAGTTCCACCAAAGGGCAATATCTGAATATTGGAAGAGGGGAGACTGATGCTTTCCTTTGTGTCACTTGGGCGATTTTTCCACCTTTCTGACACTCAGTAATCCAATCTGAAAATATAAAAGTGGGTGATTGTGAACCTTATTCCTGATTGCAATAACTTATTTTCTACTTCCTGTCTTTAGACAGACATTTCTGAATTAATAACAAATCACCAATAACTTTTCTCTTATAGGCACTATTTTTTTTTTAGCAGACAATACAGTGTTTCCTTCTCTAAATTGTCTGAGTTCTATGTGCCAAGCCCTTGATGCTTTTGGAGTCTGGAAAGATAAATAAAGGGCCTGATGTATAGCCAGGGTTTTCTGTGTTCTTGTGAGAGAGCTAAAAAACCTCCTACTGGAACACATGTTGTCTTCTCAGGTTACTTATAAAGACCACAGTTTAGAAAATAATTTCTTATAATTTCACAATATCAGTGAAAAGATTTTGTTCAGCTGAACAGATATTTTATTTTTCTTCATCTACTGCTCATCAGGCTTTTTGTGTGTGTATTATTTGAGATTTATTGGAACAAATTTAAACTTCAGTGTCTTTCCTACAGCTTGTTCCAAATGCATAT
Organism: Myotis myotis; assembly: GCF_014108235.1. Taxonomy (NCBI): domain Eukaryota; kingdom Metazoa; phylum Chordata; class Mammalia; order Chiroptera; family Vespertilionidae; genus Myotis; species Myotis myotis. The sequence goes on from NW_023416401.1 coordinate 51,539,957, forward strand.
ATTTTCTTACAGGAACAATATTGTAAAATGGGAAAAATAGATTTAAATAACTTTCTCCCATCTTACACTAAAATTCAATTTGTATGTTTTTAACAATTTTAAAAAAGAATAAGAGATAAAATAGTTTAGCTCACAAGAACAAAATTGGATAGTGGATATAAGCCTTGGAATCTTTGGTTCCATGAAGAACTTTCAGGAAAATAAATTAAGCCTTTTATTGAAAATCTATGATGACTCATGCACAAAATGTGAAATTAATTCAATTCAAGCAAAATCTCAAGGAATTTCATTATATACTGTATTAATCTCATTTCACCCCTCAAAACAACCCTCTGAAACTCTTATACACATTTTGCACATAAGGAAACTGAATTCCATTGAAATTGAATAAATTGCCCAAGATCACAGACCTAATCAATTTTCAGAGATTAACTGAGCACAGTTCTGAATTATTCAAACTTGCCAGACATACTTGTTTTAAAGTCTTATAGAAAGTCGCTATTTTCTATCCCTCTTTACTTTGTTTTACACTAATAATTCCTAATTTTTCCTGTCTCAATTATATTATGGAACCCAGGGGAGTAACAGTACTATGTTAATAGTATGACCTTGCAAAGAAAATGTTGAAATCACACTCCTGAGTCATGTTTGTAAAGTAATTCATCACTCAACAAATATGTATCACACACATAGGTCAGCTTGTTTATTGATATTCCCTGCTGATTCCGTTGACCGGATAGATCTGCATGCGCACTAACACCTGCTCTATAACCAGTGCCATGCGGACACATGGTGGCATATGCTCATCGGTGCCCCTCCCTCACCAAGGATCATCAGCTTGTCTCTGAGCCAGTCATGGTTGTGTTACTAACAGTTTGCAGAAAGAATATGTAATTAAGAAATGATCAAAGCATTGGGTTCCAAAGTTCAGTGAACATCAGAATCCTTGAAGTACAGATTTTTAAATTACGGATTTCTGTATATACCCCACACTTAATCTCCGAATTTCTAAAGGGCAGGTGACCAGACTGACTAGTTCGGTTTGGGAACCACTCATGCAGGTCACAAAGCATCCATCTCATCTTCTAGGTCCATGATTTTCAAAGCTTAGGTGTTTGGCTTTTTGTTTGTTTGTTTAGCAATGCAGTTTTTTCTAGTTAGGTTTATACAGAAACAATCAGGCAGATTAAAGATTTATTCTGGTTAAAAATGATCTGTGATCTAGAACATCAAAAACTTCCACTTGTTCTCTACTGCCAGTGGATTTGGAAAGCCTGCAGAAGCCCCGGGGTTCACGGCACACAACTGTAAATCCATAACCCACAATTCTGGGTACATACTGGTTTAGCTTTGAATGCACTGAGACCACCAGAGGCCCGCACGTGTGCTGCTCCTAAGCATGCTTCCTGCACGATCGCTACACTGATGGGCGTTTTAATGTTACTGCCTTATATCAGGTTTCCCCATGGGAAACAGACAGTGGAGTTCACATTTGTATTTTTTATAAAACTTGTTGAGGACACTGTTTGATGTATCAACAATGGACCTATTATAAGCTCCCAAGCAAGAAATTTCCCTTCAGATTTAGTAGATGAAAAATCAGTGTTGCTGTGAAAACTTAGATTATTTCTGTCTTTCTGAACAAGTCCTAGTTGGGTGTGGGGGTGAGGGGGGAAATGTGGGTGTTTTTTGAGAAACTATTTTGTGTAAGCAGAGTCTGACCTCAGGGAACTCAATTTAGTGGGAGACTTTAATTTTAAAACAATGTGTAAGTTCAATGCTGAGATCTACATAAGTTGCTGTGGAAACAAGAACATAAGTTCTAGCCCTAGCTGGTTTGGCTCAATGGATAGAGCATCAGTCTGCGGACTGAAGGGTCCCAGGTTCAATTCCGGCCAAGGGCACATGCTGGGTTGCGGGCTCAATCCCCAGTAGGGGGTGTGCAGGAGGCAACCAATCAATGATTCTTGATATTTCTCTCCCTCTCCCTTCCTCTCTAAAATCAATAAAATATATATTTTAAAAAAGAAGATAAGTTATATAAGTAATTACATTTCCATTTCTGCATTAGCTACAGGAGATAAGAGGCAAATTGTGGGCTCAATTATAGCAACAACATTAACGTTTGCTGGAGGCATACTTGCTCCTGCTTTTCCCTCAGTCTTACTTTATCCACTTTATACTTTTTAATTCATCATATTAGATACTGTTAAATAAAAATGAGATTAAGTGTTGCACTAAAATCATACAATATAAATTTTTTTACTAGATATTACTTGCTTTTAAAAGCTCTTTTAAAATTACAGGATAAAAAGACAAAATCGTGACCAATTAGTGATAGTATATTTCATAAACACATGTATAGTCTAAATAGGAGTGTTAAAAAGATAGAAAAATAAAAATTGACAACCAAAGGTGAGGCATTATGTATAATTTATATATTGTGTTTAGTGGTGAGGGATAAGTGAGCTAAGCCATAACCTCTTTTCTCAATGGGAGAAATCTCTTGACTTAACAAAGCAGAAAGCTCAATGCTCTATACTATGGATCTGGCTTAAATTTAAAGAGCCACCTGGAAGCTAGTTAATAGAATGACCCTCAACATTCTGACACAAACACATTTTCTTGTCCCATACTCTAAGGCAGTGGTTCTCAACCTTCCTAATGCAGCGACCCTTTAATATAGTTCCTCATGTTGTGGTGACCCCCAATTTCATTGTTACAAATTGAACATAATTAAAGCATAGTGATTAATCACAAAAACAATATGTAATAATATATGTGTTTTCCGATGGTCTTAGGTGACTCCTGTGAAAGGGTCATTCGACCCCCAATGGGGTCGCGACCCACAGGTTGAGAACCTCTGCTCTAAGGCGTAAAGCCCAAAGTCTCAGCACTACAGTAACAGGCCTAATGCTCACCTGTGGACAAGAGATTGGCCAATACTTGGCCCTTGTTTCTGAGGTTACTTTAACCAGCTGAATGGCTTGGTGCCTAAGCTAAACAATAAGCATTGGCTTTACCCTTCTTCGCTCAGACTTTGTTTTACAAAATAGTAAGAAATACTAGTAATGTGAACAATAATAGGCATTTTCATGGTCGCTTTCTCCCTTCTATAAATGTCAGACATCTTTAGGAGTGTGGACATAATAAATATTAACTGAGACCTCAGCTCTGTCAGTTACTGAGTGATCTGTCCTCTAAGATATTCAACCTCTCTGTGCCTCAGTTTTCTTATCTATAAAATGGAGTCTCTAATGATACTTATATCATAGGGTTACTGAGAGAGTTTAACAAATTTAAAAAATGTAAAGTGCTTATGAAAATGCATTAGGAAACTAATTGCTATAAAGGGTTGTTGTTTATGGTGGTATTGTTATGCTATTATTATGTTCACTAAAAATAATATCAAAATGCATCAGTGATATGTGTGAACAGCTTGTCCTGGCTATGTTCCAACCTAATGACAAAACCTTCAAGTTTTTATTCCAAAATATGCCCATCCTGGGCATGCTATCATCACCTTGTCAATCCCACATTCAGTCAGGGGCTTGATTGGCTATTTTTATTGTTTGGGTGTTCTTTTTAATGACTCGACACATAAAATAATTTATGACATCTGATGAATTAATAGGATTTTTTCCAATGATAATGAGAATTATGTAAGTAATAATTCTCATTATCAAAAATACATTTTTCAAAAGTACATTTGAAGTTCACTGCGTATGAAATTTATGGCTGGCATGGCCGTGCTCCTGTCCCACGTCTGTTTCTGCCCTCGGTCTGATTCTGTTTTCCTGGTTATAGTTTAGTGCATATGTTCTTGTGCATGCTTTGTGGGAGAGGGGATTTATTAGTAAATAATATGAAATCACTTTCTTTTTGACTTTGCTAAAACATCCTTGGGGGGGGGGGGGGGTGGAGATGGAAGAAATCCATGACAATCATCCTAGTCAGTGTCTCTACAAGATATTTTGAATTACATCTTCTTCCCAGTTTGGGCAGTACCTGTGAGCATGTTCAATGCATGGAGGAGAAGATGAAAACTAGAGCTAACACAAACAAAATTATGAATCATTAGATTGCTGCAAAATCAAAATTCCCGATTGCCTGAGTTGATTGTTACTATGTTGAAATAAATTAAGTATGAAGTTATTGAAGGAATTTCAAAATAAGAAAAATACTTTCCTTTAAAATCTCCAATAAAAGACTATAGAACATTTAAATTCTAGTTGTAAAAGTAAGATTTTTGTATGTACTTTCCCCTTCCCCATTTCCAAGTAACCACACCTACAAAACAGACTTAAGATGTCATGGTTCTTTGGGAATTCATCCTTCCATCAGCTTCCAGAAACCAGTGAGTGATTGCTTCCTCAGTGGTAGGACGTGGACAAGATGGCTAATGCACACTTGGCTCACTATAGTTTTTGAGGTGACAAGTGTCAAAATTCTCAAATGAATTTTTTATCTGATCAGCATGCAGCATGGTGTGAGAGATCCTCTCCCAAACAAATGATGTTTATGGACTTCTTTCTGCAATAGCACTAGGTTAGGTAAATCTCCTACTATAACCCCAAAACCATAATAATAATAGTAAAGGAAGAATTCTATATTAAAAATTATATTAAAATGGAATTTTATATCTCTAAGGCTTGTTTCTATCCTCAAAACCTATACAAACAAGAACCCTGGTCTTGTTACCTTACCCTTCACCCCCTGCAAAATTATCCAGATGTAGACAGTCCTGAAGCAGTCTAAGGTTCTAAAGGGGTTTTATTACATGCACGAACCTGATGGAAACTGTCCCCTGATGCTCAACCTCTGAAACAACTCCAGGTCGCCCAGCTGGAACTTGTGTAAAGACAGATATTGAAGTTATTATAAGTGCATCCAACATCAAATTATTATGAAAGGCATGCCAGAGAATGCAGACCTTTGCTATCTCAAAGAATTGGCTAGCTCTGAGAGGAGCGGTCTCTCTCCAGGCAGGGAGACCACAGATGCCAGATCATCAAGGAAAAGGAAAATAAGAAAATACAGTTAATGTAAGTGGCTCTGTGGTGAATGGAGGCCAAATGGACAAACAAAATCTAAGGAGTCAGGGCCTTGATGGTTTAGTAGTTAGCACAGCTGCCTGCCAAAATCTAATGAAGCACAGTTGGAACAATCTATCACTACATTCTATATTTGTATTCAAAGCTATAGTTATACCTATTCCAAATATTAACAATAGTTCTCTATAAATGTGGAATGAGGGTGATTTATTAAACAACGAACATTCATTGAATCCTATGATTTCATTGGTAATCTAATGACAATGTCTCAATCATAACTTATAAGTTCTGTTATTATTTACATTTTAATGAAGAAACTAAGACTGAGAGAGGTTAAGTGACTTTCTCAAAGTCATCCAGCTAGTAAAGATATGAGCTGGGACTCTCTCTGAGGTCAGTCAGATTCCAAAGAGTATTTTGTTCACTAACAAATTACATTGCTTTCCGAATTGTACATTGAAACGTGCTACTTTTATGAATAAAAAGGAACTTTTATTCATATTTTGAAAATTTAGATACAGATAAACATATATATGTATGTAAGTCACATACTTATACAAAAAGGGTATATTTATGTATGTAAGTGTATATAAATTATGATATACGTGTGCACAAACATAAATTAATGTCTTAGGACAGATGGCCTCAGAAAGCCACGGTCATGTAGAGTGTTTATGTGGGTTATAGAATCCTATATACTAAAGAGCTAATATGCAAATGGTCATCACGTCCTCATGCCCTCACACCATCACGCCATCATGCCATCACGCCATAATGGTTCAGACACAACACTGGGGAGAGAGGAACGGGGACTAGCCAGGCACAAATGAGCTCGCGAGAGAGGAATGGGGACCAGCCAGGCACAAATGAGCTCGCGAGAGAGGAATGGGGACCAGCCAGGCACAAATGAGCTCGCAAGAGAGGAATGGAGACCAGCCAGGCACAAATGAGCTCATGAGAGAGGAATGAGGACCAGCCAGGCTGTGGCCCGGGAGAGAGACAAGGCTCCCACCCTGTGGTCCCAGCACCAGAGGCTGTGCCTGCAGCCTGAGAGAGGGACAAGCCATACACCTCATGGTCCTGGGTGCCAGCAGCTGGGGCTGAGGCCCGGGAGAGGGACAAGCTACCCGCCCCACAGTCCTGGGCACCAGTGGCTGCACCTGCGGCCCAGGAGAGGAATAAGTCACCCGCCCTGTGGTCTGGGTGCCAGTGCCTGGGGCTGAGGCCCGGGAGAGGCACAAGCTTCCCCCCTTCAGTCCTGGGTGCCAGTGGCTGCACCTGCACCTGAGGCCCAGGAGAGGGACAAGCCGCATGCCCTATGGTCCCGGGCGCTAGCACCTGTGGCTGCAGCCCAGGTGAAGCCGCATGCCCAGGGTCCCCTAAGGCTGTAGCTGGCCTGAGTGAAGCCGGCCCAGGTCCTGGGTGCCTGCGGCTGGCGAGAGGAGGGAATCCTGGGTCCTGGGTGTGGGGTGAGGCAGAGGCGGTTAGGGGCGATCAGGCCAGCAGGGGAGCAGTTATGGGTGATCAGGCCAGTAGGGGAGCAGTTAGGGGTGATCAGGTAGGCAGGCAGAGGTGGTTAGGGGTGATCAGGCAGGCAGAGGTGGTTAGGGGAGATCAGGGAAGCAGGCAGGTGAGTGGTTAGGAGCCAGTGGTCCCAGATTGCGAGAGGCAGTCGGACATCCCCTGAGGGATCCTGGATTGGAGAGGGTGCAGGCTGGGATGAGGGACTCCCCCACCCCCTCCCATGCATGAATTTCGTGCACCAGGCCTCTAGTACAATATAAGAGTACTGGAATGGATGCTGTCCTCACTTTCCCTTTCTTGCTTTCATTACATTTATGTATATGTGTGTGTGTGTGTGTGTGTGTGTGTGTGTGTGTGAACAGGTTTATTTTAAACAGCTGTATGTGTGTTTTGAAGGTATTTACAGACATTTCCAAACTCATTTTATGTATGATATTTTTAACAGACAAGAAAACAGCTGTACTGGATCAGTGATAACCCGCCTCTCTCAATGATCAGACTCAGACAGAGAGAGTGCAGCTGAGGTTCAAGTATCTCCCACATTGCAGAATCAAAGAAAGGACATTTAATTATTGAAGTAGCTTGCAGATGTAAAAAAACCAACAAGCCTATATTCAGTTCCTAAGCAAGTGGAAAGAAAGCTTTGAGAAAACCTCATTTTATGCAGTGTTGTCCTCATGTAATATTCATGTTATTAGAAACAGCATTGTCCCCATTTTCTTCAGAATGGCATTTCAGCTCCACTGGAAAGCAGAAGTGGGAATGACTTCCCTGCGGAAGGAAGAGCTAAAGTGTGCTTTGAAAAACTGGAAATCACAAGTCAAAAAAAGGCTTGACACTTGCTAAGAAATCAAACTTTTCCCTAGCTCCTAAAGTATTTGATGCTTCCACTTTGAGCTAACTTTGAATCCACGATGGGGAATTCAGCAACATCAGAAGGAAATCCCTTCGTCAATGAATGCAGGTAGTTTTAAAGGATACCGCTAATGTTTATTTTGTTTGCTTATTATGCATGAACTCCTTTAAGTCTAACAAAAAATCCAGCACTTGTTATGTATATATAAAGATGGAGGAAATGAGACTGAGAAGGTTAAATACCTTCCAAGGAAACTTTAATAATTGGCACGTCAGGGATTGAAATACAGTTGTTCTTGGCAAGAGCGGTGGATGTAGAAAGATCTTGGTGAGTGCAAAAAGACCGCTTTCTAATTGCGTAATTCTAAGCAAGTTATTTTCCTTCTATTGCATCAACTTCTCATCTGTATAGAGGAGGAAATGCTCTATCTGCTTTGCATGGTTTGGTGAGAATTACATGTGTTAATTTGTGTAAAGTACTTTGCCCTTAAGAGTCCTTAATATATGGTAGCTCTTTTTATCGCCATCTTTAATCTAGTAGCAAATACAGGACCATTACATACTCTCTTTGATTTTTAGGGAGACTATTTGAGATTTATAAAGTTAAAAATATAAAAACCTATGGTAAAAATGGACACAAGTAATACTTTTAAGAATAAAGATAAAAAAAACAACTATGGTAAGATAGGCAGCATGAACAACTAATGAATATTATACGGGGGTAAGGAGCAGGAAGGGCAGTTCACTACATTTTTTACCCTATTCAACCATAGAGAAAAAGGAAATTCAGAGAGTAGGATATTTGATGAGCCTGAAACTTTTGATTCTCTTGTAAATCACACCACAACACTTCTTGTAGGAATCTGTTTAGTACATCTACCAGGTTTGAATTTAAAAATTTTGTGGATAAATGAGGACTAAATGAGTACTATAAGCCAAGATGCATGGGGCCAATGGATTTGCTGATGTCTCATGGATTCCCCAACAGATGACAGAAGAGAGCAGAGGACTTTCATTAATATTTTGTGTGAACTCTTCTTTATTAAAAAGAAGGTTCTTCAGGTGTCAAGGAAAACTGTACCAGATGGAGTTAAACAGTCAAGGAAGACTTTATTCAAGATGATTATAATTGAGTCAAGACTATGGCAACAGGGAAGACAGACTGAGCTCAGCTCTGCTGAAACAAAAGGCAGGAGGATTTTTAAATGCTGAGCTAAGCTAATGGGAAAATACTGGAGTATATTATTCAATGCGAGGCCATCTATGTTTGCTTATTAAAAGTGAACTTTGTTCACTGATCAAAGTTAGGCTCCTACTTTCCCAGAGACTGGGAAATGGAGACTCCCTGATGATAACATTTCAAAGAGATGGCTCCCATATCTTTGAGAAAGACATCCCTGGGATGTTAATCTAGCAAGATTCCAGGAGAATTTATCTATATAATAAAGAGACAGGGTCCTAACGACCGAAGGCTCTACCAGACTGGGAGTCAGTGCTGGGTTGCCATAGTGACCCAACACTGACTGGGGCCACTGCGGGTGCCCCAACCCAGCACTGACTACCTAGGGGGCTGAGGATCAGACCTGGGGAGAGGCCTGCAGAGAGAGAGAGGCAGGGTCTGATTCGTAGCCTCTGTGGCAGTCCTTGATCAGAACTTGCCTCTCTTTCTCTCCCAGCCTGGCCAACAGCCAGGCTTCCATTTCTCTCCAGGCCTTCACTGGGACTGCTGATCAGCCCCACCTTTCTTTTTCTTTCTTTCTTTCTTTTTTTTTTTCTAAATTTTTTATTGATTTCAGAGAAGAAGGGAGAGGGAGAGAGAAATAAAAACAACAATGATGAGAGAGAATCATGATGGATTGGCTGCCTCCTGCACACCCCCCACTGGGGATCTAGCCTGCAACCCAGACATGTGCCCTTGACCGGAATCGAACCCGGGACCTTTCAGTCCACAGGCCGACGCTCTATCCACTGAGCCAAACCGGAGAGGGCAGCCCCGCCTTTCTGATCAGGCCCCGTTGATAGGCCCAGAGATGTTGACTGGTATAGAAACTGACCAATCCGAACCAAATTGGCCGGTAGAGGAAGGCAGTGGGGAGCGAGATCAGGCTGGCAGGGGAGGGCAGTTAGGGGTGATCAAGCAGGAAGAGGCAGTTAGGGGTGATCAGGCAGGCAGGCAGAGGGGTTAGGGGCAATCAGGCAGGCAGGCAGGTTAGCAGTTAGGAGCCAGTGGTCCCAGATTGTGAGAGGGTTGTCCAACCACCAGACATCCCCCAAGGGATCCCCAATTGGAGAGGATGCAGGCTGGACTGAGGGAACCCTGCCCCTTCCATGCACAGATTTCATGCACCGGGCATCTAGTCCTATCTAATACAAGAGAAACATGGTAATTGGCATATGACCGCTACCCTTCCCATTGGCTAATCAGGGAGATATGCAAATTAACTGCCAGCCAAGATGGTGGCCGGCAGCCAGGCAGCTTGAAACTAACATGAGGCTTGCTTGCTTCAGTGACGGAGGAAACCAACATTCCCTGCCTGCCTTGCTGGCCTCTGAGCCTGCAGTTTGAAGCATTGTAACAAATATAGAAGCTAAAGGAAACCCCAGAAACCTGCTTTCAGCAAGCCGGGATGTCAGAGCTGGAGTTATACATTGTTTAGATTATAGAACCGAAACAAACCAGATACCTGCTTTCAGCAGCAGAAGCCTAAGAGCTGGAGACTCAGAGCTAAAGCTGGCCCAGAATAAAAAGAAAAAGAAAAAAAGGAGCGGTTGGGAGCTTCAGTCACCTGCCAGCCTGAAAACAACCCTCAGCCCCTCACCCAGACTGGCCAGGCACCCCAGTGGAAACCCCCACCCTGAAGGGTGTGTGACCAGCTGCAAACAGCCATCATCCCCTCACCCAGGCTGGCCAGGCAACCCAGTGGGGACCCCCACCCTGATCCAGGACACCCTTCAGGGCAAACCAGCCAGCCCCACCCATGCACCAGGCCTCTATCCTATATAGTAAAAGGGTAATATGCCTCCCAGCACCGGGATCAGTGGAGCCGCGAGGCCTCCCGGGACTGGGATCAGCATGACAGGGGGAGCGCCCAAACCCCCTGATCGCCCTGCAGCTCAGTGTGTGACAGGGGGCAGGGCCACAACCTCCCTATCTGACCTGCTCTGTTCATGACAGGGAAAGGCAGCCCATCCTCCTGATCAGCTCTACTCTGTGCCTGATACGGGGGAGCTCCCCAACCCCCTGATTGCGCTGCAGCTCTGTGTGTGACAGGGTGCGGCACCCCAAACCTCCCTCCCCCCACGGGCCCTGCTAAGTGTGTGACAGGGTAGAGCCATAACCTCCCCATCGGCCCTGCCCTGAGTGTGACAGTGGCGGCGCCCCACCCCCTGATCAGCCCTGCTCTGTGGGTGATAGAGGGGAAGGTGCCCCAACCCCCTGATCCGCCCTGCTCTGTGTGTGACAGGGGGCAGTGCCCCAACTCCCCTATCGGCCCTACTCTCTGAGTGACAGGGGGGAGCTCCTCAACCCCCTGATGGGCCCTGCTCTGTGAGTGACAGGGGGGAGCTCCCCAACCTCCTGATCCGCCCTGCTCTGTGTGTGACAGGCGGCAGTGCCCCAACTCCCCTATCGGCCCTACTCTCTGAGTGACAGGGGGGAGCTCCTCAACCCCCGATGGGCCCTGCTCTGTGCGTGACAGGGGGGAACTCCCCAACCTCCTGATCGACCCTGCTCTGTGCATGACAAGGGGGAGTTCCCCAATCCCCTTGATGGGCTCTGCTCTGTGCATGACAGGGGAGAGCTCCCCAACCCCATGAATGACCCTGCTCTGTGCGTGACAGGATAAGAAGCCCCAACACCCCTGATGGGCCCTGCTCTGAGCATGACAGGGGGTGGCGCCGCAACCTCCCCATCAACCCTGCCTTGAGTGTGACAAGGGGCAGTGCCCCAACCCCCCATCAGCCCTACCCTGAGCGTGACTGAGGGTGGCATCTCAACCTCCCAATCCACCCTGCTCTGTGCATGACAGAGGGCGGCGCCCCCACTCCCCAATCAGCCCTGCTCTGAGCCTGACCAGGGGCTGCACCTAGGGATTGGGCCTGCCCTCTGCCACCCGGGAGCAGGCCTAAGCCAGCAGGTCGTTATCTCCCGAGGGGTCCCAGACTGCGAGAGGGCACAGGCCAGGCTGAGGGACCCCCCCTTCCCCCCGAGTGCACAAATTTTTGTGCACCGGGCCTCTAGTCTAATCTAATAAAAGAGAAGCATGCAAATTGACCATACCTTTGCTATACCCCAAACCATGCCCACCAACCAATCAGAGCGGCTATATGCAAATTAACCCAACCAATATGGCGGCCGGCAGCCACGGAGCTGGAGCAAGTTGAAGGCTTGGTTGCCCCGGAGATGAAGGAAGCCAAGCTTCCCACCTACCCTGGCTGGCTGTGGCCTCCTCTAAAGGCAACAAAATTTCAATCATAGAAGATAAATAAATCCCAGATACCTGCTTCCAGCCAGCCTCCACTGAGAGCTTGGGTGGCTGGGGGCTGTGACCAGCCTGAAAACAGCCATCAGCCCCTCACCCAGGCTGGCCAGGCACCCCAGCGGGGAACCCCACCCTGAAGGGGCTGTGACCAGTCTGCAAAAAGCCATCAGCCCCTCACCCAGGCTGGCCAGGCACCCCAGCAGAACCCGCCCCTGATCTGGGACACCCTTCAGGGCAAGCCAGCCCGCCCCCACCCATGCACCAGGAATATAATAAAAGTGTAATTTGCAAATTGACCCTAACAGCAGAACAACTGGGAATGAATGGTCACTATGACACACACTGACCACCAGGGGGCAGACACTCAATGCAGGAGCTCCCCCCTGGTGGTCAGTGCGTTCCCACAGCGGGAGCTCTGCTCAGCCACAAGCCAGGCTGATGGCTGCCAGCACAACAGTGATGGCGGGAGCCTCTCCTGCCTCCTCAGCAGTGCTAAGAATGTCCGACTGCAGCTTAGGCCTGGTTCCCACTGGCAAGTGGACATCCCCTGAGGGCTCCTGGGCTGCCAAAGGGATGTCTGACTGCCAGCTTAGGCCCGATCCCCCCGGGGAGCAGGCCTAAGCCAGCAGGTGGACATCCCCCGAGGGGTCCCAGACTGCGAGAGGGCACAGGCTGGGCTGAGGGACCCACCCCCCCCCCTCACCGAGTGCACAAATTTTTGTGCACCGGGCCTCTAGTATATATATAAAGGGCCAGGGTCCATAATGACCAAAGCCTCGACCTAATACCTGACTGCAGCAGGTGCTGGGGCATTGACTTAGCACTGACTGCTAAGGGGGCTGCAGATTAGACCTGAGAGAGGCCTTCAGAGAGAGGCAGGGTCTGATCTGCAGCCTCAGTGGCAGCCGTTGATCAGCCTTTGCCTCTCTCTTTCTCTCAGGCTTCACCAGCAGCCATGCCTGTTTCTCTCCCAGCCTCTGTGGGGCTGCTGATCAGCCGTGCCTCTTTGATCAGGCCCAGAGATAGGCCCAGAGACGCTGACTGGCATAGAAACTGAGCAATCAGAACCAAATCTGGGTGAAGTGCCAGGAGCCAATGGCTGCCTAGGAGGCGGAGCTTTTGACACTGACTGGCATAGAAACCGACCAATCAGAACCTAATCTGGGTGAACTACGAAGACAGAACCTAAGGTGGGGGCTGAGGAGGGGTTTTAAGGGCAACAGCTGTTTGGTGTAAAGTGTAAGAAAGTGGTTGAATTTTTAAATGACCGCTTTGGCAGTATAGTGCATATGGCTGGCTATCAGTCCAGATATAGGTATTATGTGTTTTTGTCTGCCAAGAGCATCTCCTCCTGCTGAAAAGGCTTCCCCGCCCCCGCTCCTGCCATTTAAGCAATCCTATCCTATATAATCTATCCTATCTGATAAAAGAGAAACATGGTAATTGGCGTACGACCGCTACCCTTCCCATTGGCTAATCAGGGATATATGCAAATTAACTGTCAGCCAAGATGGCGGCCGGCAGCCAGGCAGCTTGAAACTAACATGAGGCTTGCTTGCTTCAGTGACGGAGGACTCCAACGTTCCCCACCTGCCGCTGCAGGCCTCTGAGCTGCAAGCAACTATGTAACAAACATAGAAGCTAAACAAAACCCCAGAAACCTGCCGGGCTTCAGCCAGCAGGATCGCAACATTGTAAGCAAAGTCCAGAAACCTACTTTCAGCAGTGGAGGCTTAAGAGCTGGAGCCAAGCCTCAAAGCTAAAGCTGGCCCAGAATAAAAAAAAGAAAAAAGAAAAAAGAAAAAAAGGAGTGGTTGGGAGCTTCAGTCACCCCCAGCCTGAAAACAGCCCTCAGCTCCTCACCCAGACTGGCCAGGCACCCCAGTGGGGACCCCCACCCTGAAGGGTGTGTGACCAGCTGCAAACAGCCATCATCCCCTCACCCAGGCTGGCCAGGCAACCCAGTGGGGACCCCCACCCTGATCCAGGACACCCTTCAGGGCAAACCAGCCGGCACCCACCCATGCACCAGGCCTCTACCCTATATAGTAAAAGGGTAATATGCCTCCCAGCACCAGGATCAGCGGAGCCACCAGGCTTCCCGGCACTGGGATCAGCGTGACAGGGGGCAGCGCCCAAATCCCCTGATCGCCCTGCGGCTCTGTGTGTGACAGGGTGTGGCGCCCCAACCCCTCCCCCCCCCCCCACGGCCCCTGCTCTGTGTGTGACGGGGTAGAGTCATAACCTCCCCATCGGCCCTGCCCTGAGTGTGACAGTGGCGGCACCCCAACCCCCTGACCGGCCCTGCTCTTTGGGTGATAGAGGGCGGCACCCCAACCCCCTGATTGGCCCTGCTCTGTGCATGACAGGGTACAGAGCCCCAACCCCCCTGATGGGCCCTGCTCTGTGAGTGACAGGGGGAAATGCCCCAACCCCCTGATTGGCCCTTCTCTGTGCATGACAGGGGGTGGCGCCGCAACCTCCCCATCAACCCTGCCTTGAGTGTGACAGGGGATGGTGCCCCAACCCCCCAATCGGCCCTACCCTGAGTGTGACTGAGGGTGGCATCACAACCTCCCGATCGCCCTGCTCTGTGTATGACAGGGGGCGGTGCCCCAACTCCCCAATCGGCCCTGCTCTGAGCCTGACCAGGGGCTGCACCTAGGGATTGGGCCTGCTCTCTGCCACCTGGGAGCAGGCCTAAGCCCGCAGGTTGTTATCTCCCGAGGGGTCCCAGACTGTGAGAGGGCACAGGCCAGGCTGAGGGGCCCCCTTCCCCCCCAAGTGCACAAATTTTTATGCACCGGGCCTCTAGTCTATACTAATAAAAGGGTAATATGCTAATTAGACCAGGTCAACCAGCCATCTTCTGGATGCCCGACTTCCTTCTAGACAAAGCCATGGTGGTGGGGTCTGAGGCAGAGGCAGTTAGGGGCAATCAGGGTGGCAGAGGAGGGATGTTGGGGGTGAGATCAGGCCAGCAGGGGAAGGCCACTGGGGGTGAGATCAGGCCGGCAGGGGAGGGCAGTTAGGGGTGGTCAGGCAGGCAGAGGCAGTTGGGGATGAGATTAGGCTGGTAGGGGAGGGCAGTTAGGGGCAATCAGGCAAGCTGGCAGAGGCAGTTAGGGGCAATCAGGCCGGCAGGCAGAGGGGTTAGGGGCAATCAGGCAGGCAGGCAGAGGCAGTTAGGGGCAATCAGGCAGGCAGGCAGAGGCAGTTAGGGGCAATCAGGCAGGCAGGCAGGTGAGCAGTTAGGAGCCAGTAGTCCCAGATTGCGAGAGGGATGTCCAACCGCTGGTTTAAATGGGCGGTCGGACATCCTCCAAGGGGTCCTGATTGGAGAGGGTGCAGGCTGGGCTGAGGGAATCCCCTCCCCCCTTGTATGAATTTCATGCACTGGACCACTAGTATTTCTTAGTTTATATCTGTCTTACATTGCCCTTCCATGTAGAAAAACGTATATATTTATGTATCTGTATTTCCAAAGAATTTCTCTATGAAACTGTAACTTCATCCATTAGTTTTACCCACTGAAAAGTAATAAAATGTGAATTTTGAGTATGTGGTCTCTGAGAAAAAGAAAATATGAATTTAAATACTAGCTTGACCACTTACTAGCTGTGTGGCTTTAGACAAGCTATTTAACCAATCATTACTTTATTTATTAAATCTATAATTTACAGATAACGTTAAGACCTAGTCGTAGGGTTACTGAGATAACACTTGGCATAGGAAATGCTAAATGAGTACTAGGTAGTATTACTCCACCAAGTTCAAAAGTGACAAGCATTGAGCTAATCAAATAAGTGGTTAAATTATGTACTAAGGGATTGACATCACATTTCTGAATAGTCATCTTCTTTAATGGTTAAGTGCAGAAATCATGTTGTAAAATAGAATACATACCACAATCTTATTCTGTTAAGTGTCTACAATCATATACTCGGAAAGGTTACAGAGGAGGAGAGAGAAGGGGCAGGGAGGAGGGAGAGAGGCTGAGAGATCCTGAGCACATGAGAGAAAGAGATAAGAAAAATGGTACCTTTGACATTATGTTTCATGGGTGACCAGGACTGGGACGGCTTTGGAGGCCACGCTGTCCCACTGCACAGATGAAATTACACAAAATAACTGACAAGCCAACCCTCACTGCATTTGTGAGTAATTTTAGTAGGTCTCCTTGAAAACAGCTATTTATTTGTGCTCTACGCAGATTGGACTTTGACAGAGAGAAATAAAGGTTTACTGGTTGTATAAAAACTATTTTTGCTTTTTCTTAATGGGCAACAGCATAGTTTTAAGATCCTAAAAATTTTGCTTCTACTCTAGAGAAAACTTATTCCCATCTTAGATCATTAATTATTAAAAAGTTATATTTTGGCAAATATAAAGTAATGCCTTTAAAAGATGAAGAATGGCTAATTATTGTCAACATGTCAAATACAGATTTAAAATACAAGAAAAATCAATACTCTGTGCTAACTAAGGTTTTTATATTTATTTTAAAAAATGATGGTTTTACCCTAAATTATCATCAGCAGCTACATGAGCTTTAAAGGATCTAAAAAAGAATAAAGATTCCAGGTTTCACATTTACATATCATTGAGTACATTGAAAATGAGTTAATTCCATAGATACCAACTTCAAAAGAATACTAAGATATTTTTCAGTAAAACAAAAAGCAAGTTTCTGAATAACACCTAAAATGACATCATTTGTTTAAAATGTACACAACATATTCATACATGATATTCCTATGTGTAAATTTATTTGAATATAAAGACATAGAAAAAGTTCTGGAGTCCCATACTTAAAGCAGAAGTTACGTCTAGGAAAAAGAGAGTAGTTTTACCTTTAATTGCCATGCTTGTGTATTATAACACACTTTTTATTTTAAAATGCCTTTAATACATGCTGTCTCATCACCAGGAGGTTGCCAATTCTATTTCTGGTCAAGGCAAATGCCTCAGTTGCAAGCTTGATCCCCAGTAGGGGCATGTAGGAGGCAGCTGATCGATGTTCCTCTCTCATCAATGTTTCCCTCTCTCCCTCTCCCTTCCTTACTCTGAAATCAATAAAAATATATATTTTTAAAATTCCTTTAATACTACTTCAGTAATTTAAACACTAATAAAAATGTTTTAATACATAGTTATATCTTAACATATCTTTGACTCACTAAAACTGACCTTTCTGATAAGTAAATTTTTGTATAAGAAATAAAAGCATTAAAAGTATCTTTTCTGTGTGGTTTAAAATATTTTTTAGAAATTAAAAAGTATCTACTTACACGAAAATTGTTCTAAGAATGTCAACTGTGACTTTATCTTTCATCAACATTTTTCATCTCAGATTTAGAATCATCTAAGAACATTAAAGTAAAACAAAGATTGCTTTCACAGGTTAAAGTAAAAAATATATATATTTTCCCAGAATTACCTATAAGGAACTATTATCCATAAATTTATTAAAATACCTTTAGACATATTGACAATTTTCAGGTTTTTAATAGATTTTGGTATTAAAATTTCTCCTAGCCATGCAAAATTATATCGCCTTTTATTTGCATACTAGAGGCCTGGTGCATGAAATTTGTGCACGGGGAGGGTGGTCCCTCAGCCTGGCCTGCACCCTTTCCAATCCAGGACCCCTTGAGAGATGTCCAACTACCAGGCCTAATCCCTGCCTAAACTGGCAGTCAGGATCAAGGCCTAAACTGGCAGTTAGACATCCCTCTCACAATCCAGAGCCACTGGCTCCTAACCACTCACCTGCCTGCCTGCCTGATCACCCCTAACCACCTCTGCCTGCCTGTCTGATAGCCCCTAACTGCTCTCCCCTGCTGGCTTGATCACCCCTAACTGCTCGCCCCTGCCAGCCTGATCACCCCTAACTGCTCTCCCCTGCCAGCCTGATCACCCTTAACTGCCTCTGCCTCAGCCCCTACCACTGTGGCTTTGTATGGAAGGATGTCTGGAAGGATGTCCAGAAGACATGCAGTCTAATTAGCATATTACCCTTTTATTAGTATAGACTAGAGGCCCGATGCACAAAATTCGTGCACTTAGGGGGGTCCCCCAGCCCAGCCTGTGCTTGCGCAGTCTGGGAGCCCTCAGGTAATGTCCGACTGATGGCTTAGCACTGCCAGTGGAGACGGGAGAGGCTCCTGGCACCACTGCTGCGCTCACCAGCCATGAGCCTGGCTTCTGACTGAGTGGCGCTTCCCCTGTGGGAGCGCACTGACCACCAGGGGGCAGCTCCTGCACTGAGTGTCTGCCCCCTGTTGATCAGTGTGCATCATAGTGACCAGTCATTCCACCGTTTGGTCAATTTGCAGATTAGTCTTTTATTATATAGGACTAGAGGCCTGGTACATGAATTCATGCATGGGTGGGGTCCCTTTGGGTGGCCTGCAGGGATTGGGCCGAAACTCGCAGTCCAACACCACCTGCAGCTCCTACCTGCCACTCTTGCTCATCCCAGCCCCACTGTGCCTGGCACAGGCTCGCGCCCAATCAGCTGCGATTGGGAGAGGCTCATGCTGCCATAGCAGCGCTCACCAGCCATGAGCCCTGTGTCTGGCATCTTCCCAAGAGGAGTGGCCTGTGGGATCAGGCTAAAACTGGCTCTCCGACATCCACTTAGGGGTCCTGGATTACAAGAGGGCACAGGCCAGGCTGAGGGACCCCACCAGTGCACAATTGGGCTGGGGAGGATTCCAGGGCATATCCAGCCTGTCTCGCTCAGTCCCGATTGGCCGGACCCCAGCAGCAAGCTAACCTACTGGTCAGAGTATCTGCCCCCTGGTGGTCAGTTCACATCATAGCGACTGGTCAACCAGTTGACTGACTTCCCCTTGGTGGTCTGTGGATTTCATAGTGAGCGGTTGAGTAACCTTAGCATATCATTAGCATATTATGCTTTGCTTCGTTGTTTGGTTGTTCTGCCATTTGGTCTATTTGCATATTACCCTTTTATTATCTACTAGAGGCCCGATGCACAAAATTTGTGCAAGAGTAGGCCTTCGCAGCCATGGCAACTATCTGGATCCCTCCCTCGCAGCTGTGGTGACTGCCTCAATACCATGGCTGCAGCTCCTGTTTCATCTGGAAGGACATCCAGAAGGATGTCCAGTTTAATTAGCATATTATACTTTTGTATAACAGTGTAATATGCTAATTAGACCAGACAGCCAAATGACCTTCCAGATGTCATTCTGGATGAAGCCATGGTGGCAGGGGCCGATGCAGAGGCGGTTAAGGGCGATCAGGCAGGCAGGTAAGCAGTTAGGGGCGATCAGGCAGGCAGGTGAGCAGTTAGGGGTGATCAGGCAGGCAGGCAAGTGGTTAGGGGCTATCAGGTAGGCAGGCAGGCAGTGGTTAGGAGCCAGTGGTCCCAGATTGCAAGAGGGTGCAGGCCGGGCTGAGGGACCCCCCGGACACAAATTTCATGCACTGGGCTTCTAATATACTATATAATAAAAGCTTAATATGCTAAGTGTTCGGTTGACTGGTCAGCTGTTCAGCCAATCAATGCTAATGATATGCTAAGGCTGCTCAACCACTCACTATGATGTGCACTGACCACTAGGGGGCAGACTCTCCAACTGGTAGGTTAGCTTGCTGCTGGGGTCTGGCAGATCAGGACTGAATGAGATGGGCCAGACATGCCCTGAAGCCCTCCCACGGTCCCTTCCCAGCTGGCCAACCTCCTGCATCTCTCCTCAGCCCCAATTGTGCACCGGTGGGGTCCCTCAGCCTGGCCTGTATCCTCTTGCAATCTGGGACCCCCCAGGGGATGTTAGAGAGCCGGTTTCGGCCCAATCCCACAGGCCAGGCCAAGGGACCCCACTGGTGCACGAATTCGTGCACTGAGCCTCTAGTAGGATATAAAGGGAAATGTTACACAGAGACAGGAATTACATCTTTTAAATACTACTATACTTATATCTGTATTTAATGTAGCTCACAAGTCATGAGAACTCACTTTCAGTGTGTCAAAATATGTGCAATAATGAAATTAATTCCTGTTTCATATGTATTAGAGTAAGTATAGAAATAAAACACTAAGCTCTGAATGTTACTTACCAGTTTGTCAGTTACCAGAGGACAGGGATACCTTTCTATTCAGACACACTATTTAACACATAATAGATACTCAATAAAATGCAGCTCCTTTTATTTTATTAATATTGGCTTCAAATTTCCCCCCAGATCTTTAACTAATCTCTATGCTTTTCAACAGTTTCTACTCTTTATTCACTCTTATTTTGTTGATAAAAATTCTGATCCAATCTGCAAAAAATGTAGTAAACTACACACCCATATGGGTGATTACTGCTTGTATCATTGGGTATAACAATTATTAACAAAATATGACTATACAACTTAGATAATTCTGTAAAAACACAAATGTTGATAAAGTAACAGCTGAAGGATTTAACTGCACATGAAAAGCTTGTTAATTTTAGGACCTAATTCCAATAAATGTCCTGATTTTTCTTTTCTGCACGTTTGACTCAGAGCTCCTGTGAAAGTCAGACTGACTCCAAGTTTCACATTTAAAATTCTATGTGGTATTTCAGACAGTGATGTCAGAAAGATGGTATACGAGGATGGTATAAGAGGAGTTTGCAGTCCACTCCCTCCACAGAAGCACTCATTTTGACAACCACCCACAGATAACAGTTTATTTGTAGACCCTGAAAGCCCAACATCCTGGTGGAGCAAAACATCTGAGAATAGACACATTAAAGGAGGTAAGAAGAACAGTTTCATCTGACTGTGTCGCCCCTCCCTCTAAGCTGCACAGTGCAATGCCAAGAGAGCCCCTTGGCTAAGAGACTCCTTCCATGGAGCACAGTGATCACTGGCTTCCCAGCATGTGGGATGCTGCCCAAGGGCCCACTTCTCTCTTGCCCCACCCAGAATACTGAGGGGATCAGCATGGCTAAAGAGTCTGGGGGCAAGTAGGAACAGAAAAGGAGTGAGGCGTGTGGAACAGGGGTGTGGAACTAAGCCAAGGGTCTTGGATTCTCCTAACCACCTCGCAATCTCCACCAAGAGGCCCATCCGTGAATCTCGTAAGATACATTTGCACGTTTGATGTTTCCTGTCCACCTCCCACCCCAACCCCTGAGCACCAGCAGCACTAATATACCCCTCTCCCTGATGATCTGGTGACTCACATATGCCCTCCCACCTCTACCCAGACAGCACATAGGAGTCTGAAGATTTTGTACAAGCACATACACAGACATCCGTACTCTGCTGGATTGGGAGAAAATGCATAAACTTGAACACTTCAGGGCACTGCCCTAATGCAAATAAACAGGAGGCTCTCAGCATGGGGCATGGCTTGGAAAGAAGTAGAGAGAAACAGAGAAAGCATACAATCTGAAGACAATCCAAGACGAGTAAAGAAAAGGCTGAGTGGCCCTCAGGATTAGATGAGCTAGCCCTAACTGGTTTGGCTCAGTGGACAGAGTGTCTGCCTGCGGACTAAAGGGTCCCAGGTTCGATTCCGGTCAAGGGCATGTACCTTGGTTTCAGGCACATCCGTAGTAGAGGGTGTGTAGGAGGCAGCTGATCAATGTAGTGGGCTGTGTAGGAGGCAGCTGATTAATGTTTCTCTCTCATCGATGTTTCTAACTCTTTATCCCTCTCCCCTTCCTCTCTGTAAAAATTCAACTAAATATATTTTTTAAAAAAGAATTGGAAAAGTCTTTCTCTCCAAAAGCAATCAGTAAAGACTGGAAGAGGTAACTGATTCTTCAAATGCAAAAGACTTCAAGAAACATGAAAAATCTAGGAACCATGACATCACCAAAGAAACATTACATTCTAATAAGAAGAGCTAGAAAAGAGGAATTGATTCTATACAAATATAAGTCTATAGACTAAAATGTGGTGCCTAAAAAGCTGCTTCCTATGTGATAAAAGAATGAGAAAACTCCATCCAGGGGACCAGAGATGTGGCAAGGAAGCATGCTGTCAGCTCAGGGTACCCAATGAGGGGGCGGAGGGGACAGAATCATCTGTCTGCTTAGGATACCCAATGAGAGGGTGGAGGGGGTGAAATCATCAAAGGCAAACTGAAACCACATCCATGGTGAATTAGGTTGCAGTTTTGAGTGCTGGTAAAGCTAAACTGAGAGGTTTTTTTTAAAGCCCCAAGTCTCATAACTATAAAACTCTGTTATTAAACCTTAAGAATTAGATAACCTTTATCTTAACAAAATTTAATCTAGATCATTGAAAAGTAAGAAAGAACTCTGATTCGTTAAAGAAGATACTAGAACCTTAATAACAAATCAAGTAAAAAATAGTGCAAAAATAATTTTTCATTCAACTTACTGATAGACAAAAGGCACAAATATCTTTAATGATATATTGCAAACAAGATGATAAAGAATCACAATTAAGTGGAAAAGTGGCTTAGTATCTATAATAATAATAAAAGCGTAATATGCTAATTAGACCAGATGTCCTTCTGGACGACCTTCCGGACAAAGCCAGGGCTGTGAGGGAAGCCTGGGTCCCAAGTGCCAGAGGGAAGCCAGTGCCAACAGCCGGGGGAAGAAGGCCTACTCTTGCATGAATTTCATGCATCGGGCGTCTAGTTTTATAAATAAATCAATGTCATAGACCATGTTCGGGCACTGAAAGGGAGAGAGTTCATATTGCCTCTCAGTAGATACAGGGGAAAAAGAGCACAAACTTTAAGTCCAATTTCTTGTTAAAAAAACTTGGAGACAATTGAAAATAGAGAATTTTCTTAGCATGATTAAGGGGGGAGGGAGGCTGGAGGGTTGGGAAAATTGACCATAAAATGTGAACAAGCATTGTATTAATGATGAAACATTGAGCATTACCTTTAAAGCTAGGAAGAAAGCACAAGTACTCTAAATTTATTAATATCCAACAATGAACTAGATGTTCAAAATAATGATATAACTATGAGAAAATATTATTTTGTTTTTAATTACAGAAAACATGATTGTATACATAGAAAATTCAAGAAAAACAAAGGACAAATTACCCCTCTGCAAGTTTTCTGGATCCTCCTTCCCTTTTCTTCTTAGGTACCTTATACTGAATAGAAAACCTGTCACTTTCCTGGCTATCCAACTCCTCCTTCTCAATTGAATTACTACCATAAATGTAAACATATGCAAGTCTCTCCCATATAAATGCTCTTGAAAATAATGTTTAATAGTGTTTAATAGCTCTATGGAGGTAAATTTGCATACTGTGAGATGATAACATTTAGTAGCACATCTGTATTAAACAAAATTAAAATAATTTAAATCATACCTTATTCCTGTATTATGACCAACTTAGGAACAAAATAAAAAAACAATAAAAAATATTTAAGGCTAATGAGAGAAAAACAGAGATAAGAAATATCAAATACGTAGGCATATAAAGTGATGACAAACTTTAAAAGAGCTTTATCTTGTAACCTAAAAACTTCCAAAATCTTGTCCCACTCAGGCTACCAGTATGCTTATAAAGGCCACTTCTTGTTATAGGTTCAAGACCAATATCACTTTTGGTCCTAACACTATTTGAATTTAAAGTTTATTGTGTACTGCTTTTTATGTAAATATTTGTGTTTATAATCTATGTTATACAAAGATATATAAATATATAAATATATATATAAATATATATAAATATATATATATATATATATTAATGTGTCACCAGAGGATACTTTATTTATTACTTTTAGAGACAGAGGAAGAGAGAGAGAGAAAAACATTGATTGGTTGCCTCCCGTATGCCCCCCAACTGGAAATTGAACTTCAACTCCTTCGGTATCTGGGATAACATTCCAACCAGCTGAGCCACAGTGGCCCGGGCAGTAGTTCATATATTTTGGACACACAATTGTCAATATTTATCTGCAGTTCAAGAGTCCTCTGGAATCTCCCAGCCAATTAAAAAAGCAAAGGTGGGCCTGGCAGTGGCGAACGCAACCGTGGTGTAACTGCTTATGCAACTTTTCTGTTCCCCATCATAAGCTTCTTCATTCTTCCTCAGTATCTGCTTTGCTGGGAAATGTGAAATTTGCTGGAATTGCAGAAGAGATGGGGACCAGTTTGTGTCATTTAGGAAGATGGGAGTAAAAGCATGATTATTCCATATGTGAATACGTACTATTGCATGTAAAGACGAAAACCCACTTCAAGAAATATAGCTTAGTTTGATCTAAAATAATCCCTTAAGCCAAAACAGACCACATGTCTGTAATTAATTATCCTAATGATTTTAGTGCAAAAAAAAAAAAAAAGTCCTAAATCCTAATCACAAACCATCAGTGGAATAAAGTACTGAGCAAGCAGAAATAACATATTCATACTAACAGTTGGGTTAAACTAAGCAGTCTCATGTGTGTAAAAGAAAATAAATCTCCAGTAAAGTAATACATTAGCTAATGTGCTTGTCTTTGATATCTTTTTATTGTTGTTGTTAATCCTCACCCAAGTATATTTTTCCATTGATTTTTGAGAGAGTGGAAAGGAGGGGGAGAGACTGAAAGAAACATTGATGTGAGAGAGACACATTGATTGGTTTTCTCCCACATGAGCCTGACCAGGGCCGGGGACCAAGCTGCAACCAGTAGGTACCCTTGACCAGAATCGAACCCAGGACCTTTCAGTCAGGGGCTGATGCTATATCCACTGAGGCAAATTGGCTAGGGCTGATATCTTTAAAGTCAGTAAGTAGTCTTTATTCAAGATTTTTAGCATACATTACTGAGTTATATTAGAATCAGATAATTTTCAATTAAATAATAAATAATTATTGATTATAATCCTATATAATAAGAGAGGAATATGCTAATTAGCCATTATGCCCTGAGACATAATGACCAAGCATGCGCATCGTGACCAGATCACAGATCAGCATGAGGGTGGGCCAGTGAGGTACAAGCGGGCTTCCGAGAGCTACTGGAGGGGGCAGGGCAGCAAGCTATGAGGGGTTGGGAGGAGGAAGGGGGCGGGGATTGGGCGGAGAGCTACAGGAGGGCGGCAGTGACCTACTGGCGCCTGGATTCCTGCGCAGGGCTACTAGTATTGCATAAGCAATAATATACAGTTAAGCCTCAGTTTGCTAACGTCTCCCATCTCAAACTATGTGGTTGTCAACCTGACAGCCCTTTCATGCTGACACCTGTAGGATCAGTCCAGAGTCCCTCAGACGACAAACAAAGGAGAGAATGAGCAAGTATCAATCAGTTATTGTAATCCTTGTGTTGTTAACATCTCAGGAAATTGTGCTGTGAATATTTTCATGGTTTTTTTGCTTTTGTTGCTGCTTACAATTATTACTGTACAGTAAGTAACCAGGGTTCTAAAAAAGTTAATGATAACAGCAAAGTGTAAAGGAAAATTATGAAAACAATGATAGAGCTTAGACATGTACTGTACTAGTATATAAGAAATGTTAAAAAACAAAATTATTTGAGGGTCAGGAATGGATGAATTCAATGTACATTATTTCTAATGGGAAAAAGTAATCCAGTTTCTGAATAAATCACTTCTCGAACAGCCTTCCGGAATGAATTAAGTTCAAGAACCGGATCCGACTGTGTTCTTGGAGAATTCTCTAGCTGCCTAAGAGAGAGCTTAGGTTGGAGATACTGCATAATTATGTCCTGTCAGAAAAATTGAAGTTTTGGTTAACTTTTAAAATTATAGGAGATAACTAAAAACAATCTTTATATCAATGGACTTGCAATTAAGGAACAGAAAATGAAAGATTTATTTATCTGTCTTCCAATACAGTATCTTACAAAGATATTCTCAGAGAAGCAGGTCATGAAAGTCCTTTTCACTGGTTCATGAGTTTCTGGGAAAACCCCATCACTTTCTGAATCCTGTGCATCTGGTGTTTTGTAGAAAGTGACTTTAGATGCATTCACAGTGAGAATGCTAGTCATCTTCCAATTATAGAGGTATCATATCTGTGCTCTGAAAAGATGTATGCCTGTGAAATTAGTGCCAGCTTTTCCTAACTCTGAACTAGAACTACAGTGATAATAAGCTATGGCAGGGAACAAAATATGTGGAAAAGTGTAATGCTAGGACTATCCTCTGTACTTTCCATTTTTATAATAATTTTAAGTTTTTTGGAATCTATTTTCTTTCCATTTGTAGTATGAAGAATCTCCAGGATAGAATTACACTGATATGACTTATAGACCCCCCAAAAAAGCTCTACACTGTCTACGCTGTAGATGCTATATCTATGCTGCTATTTAAATATAATATATTGTATAAATATAAAAATGGAATGCAGTTGACTTATGATATCAAGGAGATAGAGAATTGGTCAAAGAGAGACATTTTAGGAAATCTACTATGAGTTTCAAGATAGCAGATAAGTATAAGTATGATAGCGTGGCATTCAACAGAAGATGAAAGTACTCTATATAATTCCTTTGCCCTCCAATCTGAGAATACTCAGAGAAAGAGTCTCTGGCCTTAAAAACCAGAACTTTGAATGGACTGTGGAGAAATGTACAATTTATGTAATAATACACAGTTGCTACTTCCATCTTCACATCCTTGGTATTAGTGATTTAAAAATGACATTTCAGCACAAGGCAAGCCAGGAAGTACATTGCCATTACAGTTAACATCACCCAGCAGTGACTCAGCGGTATCAAAATGTTGTCTCTGTCATTCATATTATGTCTACAAAAACTTTTCTATTGTCACACCAAAACAAAGACAAAAATCTCCACATTCTACTTTGTTACAAAACAAAAGAAAAAGAGAAAAGAAGACCGTTTCATACAAAAAGTAAGCAATTTTTATAGACTAGATGGGGAGACACTGGATATTTTATGTAGAAAAAGCCCAGAAAGAAAGCAAAAGTGATTCTTTTTATAGATGAGTCTCTTTGTCCATTTAGATCATTTATCTTGAATTAATTAATAATCATTAGACTTAAATATCAGGATACTTTTAAGAAAAAAACACATAGTTTTAATATTATTCATTAATATGATCATGCATCAGAGAAATGTACACTTAGAAATTATATAATCTTATTAACCAATGTCACCCTAATAAATTGAATAAAAAACAAAATAAATAATTATTTACTAATAAATTTGGTGAATAAATATTGGTCGATTTGCCTTAGCAGAGAGGATTTAGGATTAGGTTTGGTTTCTCTGGCAAACCTCGCATCTGCACTGTCTACTCTGGTAATAGGAGTGCAGTAAGAGGCCCTGCCTGGGGTTGCACAATTTCACTTCCCAAGTGGCCTGAAACGCAACAGCCCCAAGAATGGTTAGTGGTTTTTAGATAAATCCCTGTAAATTCAAGGTTGGTGATTAGGTAGGGTGATTGATAAGAAGAGGGGGCATATGAAGAAAGATAAAATTAGCCTGGGACCTCTCAGATTAAATCTGGAAAGTCCCATGGAAGGAATCTATGTTTTACTCCTGCTATTTAATTCAGGATCCATCTATCAACCAACACCTTATGGTCTTCCTTGAGTTTTCCTGGCAGCATTTTCAAAGGATTGAACATTAAAGGCAAAAACTCTTCATAGCAGAAGACACTGGCGGTATTTTTAAATATTATTTACCCCTTCATTACTCCAAAAGTACCTGTGCCAGTAAACTGTCTTCTGCAAAGGACCAGATCGGGAGCATTTTAGGCTTTGCAGACGGTAGCACGGGAAGTGTTCCACTCTGCAGGTGTAGTGTGAAAACAGCCATCAGTAATAAAAAAGAAGGCACAGGGCTTGGTGTTTGTAAAATTTTATTTACAGATTCTAAAGTGCAAGTTTATATAATTTTCACTTGGCACGACTATTCTTTTTCTAACATTGCAATGTAAAACACAATTCTTATCTCTCAGCTCATGGGCTGTTCAAAAATAGGTGACAGGCCCAATCTGACCCCAGGAAGTTGTTAGTGGACCCCGACCTTCCTTATTCCTCTGTTCTGACATTTGTTGCATTGATTCACAGCTGTACACAGGGCTGTGACTTCCACATACTGTGCATTTCAGAAATTAAGAGTCAAGCCAGAGATTTTAGGGGTTGAAATATTGGCCAATAAGCAGAAAGCAAAGGTAAATCACGGAAATTTTTCAGGGAGGCTTTTTTTGGGGCATACAAATAAATGCCCATTTAAAACACATTTATAAATGATTTTGTATAATAAATGCATGTTCCTATGCATTTCCCCCTCTTATTTTGCTTGCCTTTACACTATCACTCACCTGCCTTCACCACCCATATAGATCACTCAATTCTGTTACAACTAATGTTTACTGAGAGAAATCTTTCTACAAGCTCATAAAATCAGAGATTAATGTGTTTTCATACACACACAATGATTTGTGTTACCATATATATTTTTGTAAAATATTACATTACAGTAAAACACACTTTTGTGCGTTCTGCTTTTCTCATTTAACAATAACTCATGAAACTATCTCCAAAACCAAGTCACCTACTATGGGCACAGGTCTGTCTTTTTAAGATTTGCATAACATTCATGATGTGTATGTAACCCAGTGTTTTCAACCATTCTCATACCGATGAATATTTATTGTTTACAATTTGGAGCAGTAAAAGTTCTACAACAAACATCTTTGTACTTAAATCTTTAGTAACTTGTATTTTTTCTCTATGTCTGTGGAATAGGTTTCCACAAGTAGGATTGTAGATATGATGGTTATTTTCATTGTAATAGAGGTTGTTAGACTTTTCTCCAAAAACATATAATAATACAGTTTTTTGTTCAGCAATTATAAGAGTGCTCTTCCCCTAGCCTGTGGTCGGCAAACTGCGGCTCGCGAGCCACATGCGGCTCTTTGGCCCCTTGAGTTTGGCTCTTCCTAAGCCTTAGGAGTACCCTAATTAAGTAAATAACAATGTACCTACCTATATAGTTTAAGTTTAAAAAATTTGGCTCTCAAAAGAAATTTCAATCGTTGTACTGTTGATATTTGGCTCTGTTGACTAATGAGTTTGCCGACCACTGCCCTAGCCTGATACTAGCAACAAGTGTTATAGTCAGGGATCAATCAAAGGTCTGACAGGAAGTAGATGCCAAAATCAGATTTGGTAATTTGGGGAAAGTATAATAAAGGGATATTTTCAAAGATGTTGGCAGGAGGAACGGGAACCCAGAAGAAGTCATTACCAAAACTGATGAGAGCTGGATGGCCTCCCCACCTCCAAGAAGGAAGGGGAGAGAGCAAGCAGGTCATGTGATGAGTACCTGACTCTTGTGGAGAAAGCTGAAAAATAAATATTCTACCTCACTCTCCATCTCGATCTTCCAGTAGCCACTGCTACTTCCCATTGGACAAATCCAACTAGAGACCAGAGGACAATGGAGTCAAATAAGCCACTCATTCCTACAGACTTCAGGACAGAGCATGCTGGGAAGGGATGAGACTAGATCTGGAGGAGCAGTCAGAAGACATTCCATACAAGCTTCTTCAGATTTTCACAGTATAATTCGTTCACAGAAATAGCTCCTTGTTAAGTTCATTAGTCCCGCACTGACTGCTAGGGATTTTATGCGATCTGAAGAGAAACCAGGGTATACTGCTAGGGATTTTGAGCATCCTTGGGTTCATTTGCTGCTCTTGTACAGTTGCCCTTCTATGAATTGTCTGCTCACATTCTTTGCACATTTTAGATTGGATGTTTGAGTTTCTTTCCTCCCATTTTGAAAAAGCTCAAAAGAGAAAAAACGATTGTCTCTCTGTTGATTTAGGTTATATATTCCTTTGCCATACCCAAGATTTCTTTAACAAAATCGTATGGAAGTCAAATATATCTAAGTTTGTTTAATAGAGTCTAGATTTCCAATTTGGAGAAGATGACTACCTTCACCTACAGATGGTAACTTCTATCTAATGTTTCTTAACAATTAAGACTTTAATTCATCCAGAATTTGTTTTTATATGTGCTATAACTAGGTGTGCACTTTTATTCTTTCAGAAGGCTATCCAGCTAGTCAGCACCATTTGATAGGAGTTGATAGGTAAAGCATTCTGTAATTAATAAATCGAACCCTCATTTTTACACCTATTAAATTTTTATCTACACTGACATTCATTTCTGGATACTCTGTACATTTTCCTTCAATCAGTTTGTCTATTCAAAGATCAAGACCAGAGACATTTAATTGCATGGGTTTTAGAATGTGATCCAACATCTAAAAGGGAAGTCACCCATCAATGTGGGTCTGTTTTGTTTTTTGTTTTTCATGCTTTCCTTGGATACTTGAAAGCATTT
The DNA here is from genome assembly GCF_014108235.1 of Myotis myotis. Taxonomy (NCBI): domain Eukaryota; kingdom Metazoa; phylum Chordata; class Mammalia; order Chiroptera; family Vespertilionidae; genus Myotis; species Myotis myotis. The sequence continues at coordinate 51,570,159 of NW_023416401.1, forward strand.
ATTATAAAATGTAATATTTCTTTTGTAAAAAAAATCCATGTAGATTCTACATGGAAATTGCATTATTTAACATATTAATTTTGGAGTATTGATATTTTAATGACAATAAAACTTCCCATTAATAACATGGCATGTCCTTACATTTGCCTAGCTAATATTTTATATCCATCAGCTTAATTTAATAGTTATCTTCTTAAAAGAAAAGCCTTGAGTTTCTCTTGTTAAATCTCTTGAACTTCTCTAGTATTTTTACTTTGGGGAATTTAAGTTTTTTCGATTTCTATCTCCAGCAATTTATTGCTAGAGTTGAATAAAATTTATCTGGTTCCCAGAAAACTTTACCAAATTATGTAATTTTAATAGGTTTCTTCTAGTCTCTTGAGTTTTCTAAGTACACAACCATGCTATCAGAAAAGAGATAGTCTGAGCATGACTTTTCCAATTTGTTAGTGATATTTTACATATGAAAATGTATGGAGAACAATAAAATGAACATTTTCCACTAGCCTAGCCTAACTGGTAAAGCATTGCAAATATGATTGCGTACTGGCTGTGTCCTCCACCCTGAAGCCATTCTATTCTTCCTCCTCTACTAAGAACTGCTGTCCTGAGTCATTCCCAGGAATATAAGCGTTGTCATTTTCATGAATATATGCATTGCTTAAAATACAGTGAATTGTTTTGTACATTATAAATGATATCACACTGTATTCAACTTTCTTTTCATTCAATTCCTTTTCATTCAACATTAGGTTTCTGAGATGTATTCATGATGACACATGCTGTTCTCATTTATTTATGTTAATTGATACTTATTACTTCATTGAAGGAACACATTATAAGGCATTTGTTCATTTTCCAGTTTTCGGGGTGCTTTTTATTTCTATTATAAAACCAGCTGTTATGATGTCTTTTTAAAAATTATATTTTTATTGATTTCAGAGAGGAAGGGAGAGGGAGAGAGAGAGAGCGATAGAAACATCAATGATGAGAGAGAATCATTGATCAGCCACCTCCTGCATAATCAGGGATCTAGCCAGCAACCTGAGCATATACCTTGACCGTAATCAAACTGGTGATCTCCTGATTCATAGGTCAACACTCAACCACTGAGCCACTGCAACTGGGCTATGATGTCTTTTTATGCACATGAATCAGAATATGTATCTAAAAGTGGAATTCCTTGGTTGAAATCTATTTTTATCTTCAACTTGAAAAGCTACCATGACCTGCACAGCGAGGTTCAGAATCTGAAGGAGTGGCCAACACACAAATGAAAATTCTACACACAAAATATGAATTTAGAAGGCATTGGGGGCCAGGTGGAACCTCTTTCCTGAAGAGGCACACCAAGCAGGATCCAGTCTCCTTTTTATTCACTTTGAATACACATTTTCCCTTTAGCAATGCACGCAGGCAGATCAAAGATAAAGATTATCAGGTCAGGGAAAAGCCTCCAGCCATTGCAATCACAGCAGGACAGTCCTGATATTCAGCCCTGCTGAATATCAAAGTCCATTGGCCTTCCAATGTCTCTTTTTGATGCTAACTGCTGTTTGCTTTAGCCTCCAGCAAAAAGCTACTGACAAAGTGCTGTCCAAAGCATTTTGTGCCATTTTGCTATTTTATACTTCCATCAGCAGTTCCCATTCTTCCCCTTTCTAGCCAATACATATATTTTTTAAAAATTTGCCATTAAAATGGGTGTAAAATAGTATTTCATTATAATTTTATCTTGCTCTTCTCCAATTTCTTATGAGGCCATTATATATGTCATTATAAATTTCCTTTTTTAATGAATCATCTCTTTATGTCTTTTATCCATTGTTCTAATTAGCAGTTTGCCTTCTCTTATTGATTTCTTTATATGTTCTTGAAAATTATCTTTGGTCACTACATTCATTGCAAAATCTTTACCCAGTCTATGGCTTTATTTTAGTGGTGGTGGGGATTGGTTCCTCCTAAAAAGTCTAAGAATTCCATGAGTGCAAGAAATTTTCCTGTCTTCAGTGCTAGAACAGTTCTTGGCATATAGTAGGTGTTCAATAAATGTTTTGAATGAAATAATGAACAATAACCTTGAGTTCTCTAGAGCTATTATAACGCTTCTTATTTTTAAATGGCTACAGTCTCTTAGTTTTATATCCCCTTCTCCCCTCATTGACCACCTCCATAGGCCTTCCCCACACCATTGTTTGTCCATGGGCTATGCATATATGCATATAAGTTCTTTGGTTAATCTCTTCCGCCCCCTTCTGTTCTATGCTTCCATGTCTCTAGATCTATTTTGTTCCTCAGTTAATTTTGTTCATTAGATTCCACATATAAGTGACACTTGTCTTTGACTGGCTTATTTCACTTAACATAATGCAGACTGGTACAAACACTGTGGAAAACAGTAGAATTTCCTCAAAAAATTAAAAATGGAAATGCTATTTGACTCACCAATCCCACTTCTAAAAATGTATTCTAAGAAGCCTAAAATGCCAATCAGAAAGAATATATGCACCCCTATGTTCATAGCAGCATTATTTACAATAGCTAAGACCTGGAAACAGCCCAGGTGTCCATCAGTAGATGAATGGATTAAAAAACTGTGGTATATTTCAACATTTTTTAGCAAGTAAATGAGGTACTTGGGAAGAGGGTATAATGTCCAGTTACATTTTTTAAATCATATTACTCTTTACCTAATTTTAAAATAAGTTAATTTATTCACTAATGATTAATGACATTACCTTAACAATGACATATTGAACTGAATTTCTTAGGCTTAAAAATCAAAGTCCAGCCTGGCCAGTGTGATCAGTGGTTGAGTGTTGACCCCTGAACCAGGAGGTCATGGTTTGATTCCCTGTGAGGACTTGATCCCCAGTAGGGAGTGTGCAGGAGCAGCCAATCAATGATTTTCATCATTGATATTTCTCTCTCCCTCTCCTTTCCTTTCTGTCTAAAATCAATGAAAACATATTTTTAAAAAATCAAAGTCCAGTAAGATATCATTAAACTGTCCAAAGTAGAAGAAATATTAAGGCAATTTTAACATACAAAAATCTAATAATTCAAATGAAATAGTCTCTTTTTTTGTTTGTTTTTTACAATGTACTCAAGGAGTAATGGTTGACTTAGAAGAACCATGTGAAAGTTTCTGTTGGCTTTGGTTGGGACATTAGCAGGAGATCAGAGGGAGGGAGAAGAGTGAGATCTGTGTATTTACTTCCCATCACTCCTCCCTGTGAGTCTGCCTTGAGCTAACTAGTTCCCTCCTCTCAAGGTCATTGATCCTCTCAAACTGACTCTCAGTATCCTCTCCTTCCAGGTTCCAGTAATTGTTCCCTCCTCTTCTCTCTTCAGGTCCAGAGGAAGTGACTGTTCCTGCTTCTCACCTTCCATAGCCAGGTCTTAGTAAACAGCCTCACTCCTAAGTGAGCTTTCAGAATTACCCTGCATCAAGTATTCCACCTCCTTCTCCTTGGGAGCCTGGCTAGCACAGATCATATCTTGATATTGCCCAATTTACATAGGCTTGGTTAAGTCCCACAATTATTTGCCCTCAGTTCCTTATCTTTATCTATAAAATGTGGAAAATAAGAATAATTGTGCTGCTTAAGGGTATGATTATACAGGCTATAATAAATATGAAAAATGCTAAAAAAGTATTATACAATTATCACTAGGACTAGTATTAAATTAATATTGCAATTTTGCCAAATTTTATTATAAAGGTCAAATGTGATAAAATGTAATAAAACATAGATATTAATTATTTGAAGAATAAAGGTGGCACAATAAAATATTCTCACTCCACTTTATTAAAAGGATTCTTAGTACTTAACTGCTATTTTTTAGCAATCATTTTAATTCCAAGTAGAAAAAATAAAATCCTAGACATGTTTCAATGATATCACTACACTACATTAAGTGAGCAACCTAACTTAATTAAAACAATTACTTGTCTGGCAAATTTAACTCCTAAAAAAGGAAACACCCCAGTGCACAAAAAAGAAGAATACCATCTTTAAAACACTAAACAATGTTTTTGTTTATTTCCAGTCCTGTGACTGAGAGAATAAAATGGAGAGAATATTCCTGAATATTGTTTCAGTTTTTCTCACTCTGTTGTAACTCACCCCAAGAGAGATGAGGGTACCTGGTATCCATGGTAATGCACTTTGGAGGATTCCCAGAGCTCCAAAAAGGGCTTAAATGGAGGATGCTACTATCGCTGAAGCAACAGCTTAACTACAAGACATTTGTGAGGACAACTCCTGAGGACTGCAAAATACCGGAGCAGCATTCTACTTTCTGTGAGCAAATATGGAGAGAACCCATGAGAATTGTATTATTGCTCTTAGTATCACCTGTACACTTGGTATGTTTTAGGGAAACCTGTGCTAAGAAAAGCAAAACATAAGCCTGTAACCACCACTCTAAGTATTTTGATTTGCTTCCTACTTCCTACCAGTCTCTCTCTTTTCACACACAATATACTAGGTGTACCGGTTGATAATGAGAATGCGGATTTTCTTCAATAGATGGAGTTACACATATGTTGATATATATGCGATTTGATATGTATACTATTTTGTTGTATTGACAACAAACTTCAAAACCTCATATTTCAAATTTGCTGAAGGTGTTAACATCATAGATATTTTTACACTTAAAAATGTCGAATTCCATGCCAAACAAAGAGCATTTGGGGGAAGTTATAATTCATTACTTTATTTTGAAGAAAAGTGCTGCTGAATACTTTGGAGAGCTTATGGTGAACATGCTCCATCTCAAGATACTTGTGGATGCTGGTTTAAACACTTTAAAAGTGATGATTTCGGTGTGAAAGACAAAGAACATCCATGTCAACCAAAAAAGTTTGAAGACCAACAATTACAAGCATTATTGAATGAAGATGCATGTCAAACTAAAAAAACAACTTGCAGAAAGATTAAATGTTGCTCAGCAAACAATTTCCGATTGTTTACAAGCAATGGGAAAGATTTTTAAAGGAAGGAAAATGGGTGCCACATCAACTGAACAAAAGACAAATGGAAAACCAAAAAGTCATTAATAAAATGTTGCTTCAATGACATGAAAGAAAGTCTTTTTTGCATTGAATTGTGACGGGTGATAAAAAGTGGATTTATTTTGAGAATCCCAAATGCAAGAAATCATGGGTTGATCCAAGTCAACCATCAACATCGACTGCAAGGCCAAATAGCTTTGGAAAGAAGACAATGCTCTGCGTTTGGTGCGATCAGGAAGGTGTGATATTATGAGCTTCTAAAACCAGGTGAATCCATTAATACTGATCACTACCAACAACAAATAATCAATTTGAACCATGCTTTGATGGTGAAACGATCAGAATGTTCCAGAATACATGGTAATTTTGCTTCATGATGTCGCACCATCACACACTTCAAAACCAGTTAAAAACACATTAAAAGATCTTGCCTGGGAAGTATTAACTCACCCGCCGTATTTGACAGACCTTGCTCCTTCAGATTACCACTTGTTCCGATCAATGACACACGCACTTCCTAAGCAGCACTCCAAAACATACGAAGAATTGGAAAATCGGGTCTCTCATTGGTTTGCTTCAAAACAAGAAAAGTTCTATTGGGACGGTATCTACAAATTACCTAAAGAGGGGAAATGTGAAGCTAGCGACGGACATTACTTTGAATAAAGAACTTTTGATGTTTCTCTTGAAATTATCGTGTTTTCTTTGATTACAAAATCTGCATTATTAACCAGTACACCTAGTACACTGCCTACTAGTGACTTATTTAAGGTAATGGCAGTAATGACTCTAACAAATTCACATCCAAAACTTTTCAGTGTCTCATATGTGTTAAATGTATATTTTTTCCCTCAGAGTCTTGTGTGTGTGTATTTTGGGGTGGGGGAAGTGTACATTTAGGGACAAGTTTCTCCATTCTTATGTGACCATGGTCATGTTTGTGTACTCACTGGAAAACAAACAAGCACAAACAATCTTTCTTGGGAGGTATTTTGGGTCCAGAACAAGCAACTAATTTGTATAAATGTTCCATTAGAGCTCAGTTATTTGGTCCTATGTAACTACAAGTATATTCTAGCTATGCTTCCAGAAAAAGAGTGGAGGTGAGTTTTGGTGAACACTTAGCAGATGTGTTCAAATTGATGCTGTTTCATTTCCCCACTTAATTCTCATGAATGAGACCATTTAAATCAGCACCTGAAAGAGTATGGTGAGCTAAGCCCCTCATGGTCTTCCTAGGAAAATGTAAATTGGTCCATCTTTCTAGCAATTAGCAAGATTACCAAGACATTTTAAATGTTCCTAGTCTTCGTTTTTCTCTTTTGTGCATTTTTTTTCTGAGGAACTGAGTTTATGATAAATCATAATTAATGTATAAAAATGTTCATACATTCATACAGCTAATTTATAACACCCTAAACCTGATAAACTTCTAATTGAGAAAAAAACTTAATACATTACTGTATAGCTCTATGATAGGATATTGTGAGGCTGTTGAATCTGATTTCTTCATATAACACTTGCCTCCCCTCAGGTCTTTGAAGTTGGACTGATTTATATTACTGTCTTTCTGAGTCTTCAGATTGCAGATGGCAGATTATGGGACATCACATCTTTCATAACTGCATGAGCTAATTCTTCATTTCTTACACACACACACACACACACACACACACACACACACACACACACAGTCCTATGATTGAACTTTATCTAGAGAATCCAAATACAGCAAACAGATATACCTATAAGTATAAGCACACAAATACAATGAAAGACATCACAAAAATGATTTAGGCAATAGTATTGCATGTATCTCACAATAAAGTAAAGACTGATCTTACAGAAGAGTTTTTCTTTTTCTTTTTTTTATTAAGCATTTAACTACTTAATCCATCTTGAATTGATGTTGAAATAGAGTGTAAACAAAGAAAAATAAGAGAAAATTTGAATACTTTCCTCACAGCTAGTTTGCCAAATTTTTCAACCTACTTAATTGAATAATCATTGACATCCATGGAATCACTGAATAATCATTAAATCCATCATTTTGTTTATTTAGTCATAGATTAGATAACATTGATTAACTCATGTGATAATTGAGGGTATGCTTGTTAACAACATTATCACTTTATCATCAGCATTTAATATGTACAAGAAGAATACACAGCCCAATTGAGCAATTGTCTCTCAATTTGAAGAGCTGCACATTCTGACTCAAAACTCTCTACATAAGTGATCATCGTAACTAAGAAAGTCTCAAAGTAGAGGTAAACATTAAGTACCTGGGCTAAATTGGACACTCATTAGAGCAGAAAAAAAGAAAATTCCCCTGCTTGTCTAAAAGACCATTTTCTAATATAAATGATCTCCAATATATGCAAGCAAAGAAGTCTAGCTAAAGGACCAACAGAACACAAGAAATCCATTTTCTGAGAGATATGAAGATTAGTTGAATCATCAATCCCTTCTCACGACTTCACTGGGAACTACTCCAATTCATACACTTAAAGCAAGACCAAAATTCATCTATAAAAATTATGCTATGCAGAAATAATTAGAATGCAATGGAGAGATTGCCACAGCACCTTGAAGATTTTCTATCAGTTAAGGCTTTCTATCTGTATAACAAGGAAATCTAAACTTTGAATCTCATCAACACCAAAATAATTTGGGATACTGAAATATATATTAAAAAACTCATTTGTAACCTTAATATAGGAGAAAGGATGATTCTGTTTATATACATAAATAATAAATTAAAAACATCTCACACTAGCCATCAATTGGTATAACCTGTTTGGACAACTATTTGTCTATACCTATAACAGGCCATAGACATATCCAACAATCCAGCAATTCCCCTCGTAGGTAAATAACCAACAGAAGTGTGCACCAAAACATGTGGATAAGAATGTTGATAGAAGCACTATTCATAATAGCCCGAAACTGGATAAATTGCCCTAGCTGGTTTGCTTTGTGGTTAGAGCGTCAGCCCGTGGACTGAAAGGTCATGGGCTCGATTCTGGTCAAGGGCACATACCTCAGTTGCAGGCTCAATTCCCCGCCCCCAGGGTCAGGGCATATAGGGGAGGCAACCAATCGACATGTCTCTCTCACATTGAAGTTTTTCTCTCTGTGTCTCTCGCCCTCCTTTCCACTCATTCTAAAAATCAATGGAGAAGTATCCTCCAGTGAGGATTAACAACAACAAAAAAACTGGATATATTGTGGGATAGTCATTGGATAAAAACTGGGTATATTGTAGGATATTCAATGAAAGAGAACTTAACTATTTTAAAAACAGTAATATTAATGAAGCTCACAAGAAAAATGCTTAATAACATCAGCAAGCATACTGAATTATTCTATGGACATATAATTTTTTAAATAGCCAAAAGTAACCTAAGGTGTTAAAAGTCAAGATATCTCATATGGGGTTGCTGACATGGGGAAGAAGAAGAGAGATACAAAACCACACGAAATACATGTACTAAGTAAATATATATATATATATATATTCACTATATATATATATTCACTATTTTACTTAGGCATCTGGCTTCCCCTGTTGGAAGCTGGGCAGCACCCTTCTCACTATCTGCCTGCTCAGAAATGTGTGGTTGTCCAGACACCTATGTGTAGAAATACTATAGTTTATTATTCACATTAAAAAAAGGCAAAATTATTCCACAGGAAGGGCTCAGGTTCCATCGGTGGTGAAGGAAGGGGGATGGTGGTTTGTATTTCTGTGGTATTTAGGGGGTGGCACCAGGATCAGAGCACATATAGGGCCAGCCTCCCTGGTCAGCGCCACAGGGGAATGAAGGGCACTGGGCTTTTTTATTCTTTCTATTTTATTTTTTATCAGATTTCACAGATGTTCAACAAAGGCAAAAGAAAAAGGGTGAGAGTTTGAAAGCTGTCAGAGGTCAAACATCAAAAATGTAGTCTCTTTATTACAATGATAGTGGTGTGATGATGATAAAAAGCATGTCTCTGTGAAGTTATATATAAAAGTTAAAATAATTTTTTTTAAAAAAAGCATTTCAGATCAAAGAAAAATCTTTATCTTTTTCATTAAAAAAGACAGTTTCCCTAATCTAGATCCATGTTATTACCTGCCCAGGAATGAATAAATCACAAGGATCTTACAAAATTAATTGTGTCGTACATCACAATACACACATATAAATGGTTGTTCCGGGCAAGTGGAAGTCATGTTAGCTCTATGGATACGTTCAGTCCTAACAGCAGATTTTTAAGCTGTAAAGCTATATTTCTTTTTATTTTTTAAATTTTATCTTTATTGTTGACATAATTAAATATGTCCCTATTTTTTTCTCCCTTTTCCCATGTCCACTCAGCCTATGGTCCCCCATCCCTCTGGCCATAACCACACTATTTTCTGTGTCTATGGGTTACATATATGTTCTTTTGCTAATATTCCTTCTTTCATTTAGTCAGCATACATATTTTAGGTAAACAAAAGGCCTTATTTTAGCTATTTTATTCATGCATTGTGTATGATTTATTGCTCAAGCAAGATAGCAAAGCTTGATCAAGACTAAAGACAGCAGTCTCAGCAACAACAACAACAACAAAAATCACACATTCCAGAAAACTGGGATCTTAAGCCAGCCAATGGAATGACATTTCAATTTTTCATTTTTATTTTTTTATTATTATTTTGTTAGCTTTTTTTTTGCTCTTTTCTTTGTTGCTCTTTTTTCCCCCTCTTTTTTTCTTTTTTCTTTGTTCTCCTTTTTTTGTTTGTTGCTTTATTTCCTACTTCTCTTCACATTATTTTTTCAACCACGTGAGCAGCAGACACATGAGCAGCACGCTCTTGTCCAAGGAGCATCAGCCCCATGAGAAGCCTGCCTCAGGCCTAAGAGCAGCAGCCTCATGTGGCCTGCCCCTGTACAAGGAGCAGCAGCTGTGTGAACGGCCCGCTTCCCCATCCAAGGAGCAGCAGCTGCACACACCCTGCACTAGTCCGAGGAGCAACAGCTGCTCAAGCATCTTGCCCTCGTCCAAGCAGCAGCAGCCGCACGAGCAGCCTGCCCAACCTGAGGAACAGCAGCTGTGTGAGCAGCCCACCCCCATCTGAGGAGCAGCAGAAGCCCTGCGCAGCACGCACCAGTCCGAGGAGCACAGCCACAACAGCCTGCACCTGTCCGACGAACAGCAGCCAGGTGAGTGGCCTGTTCCTGTCCGAGGAGGAGCAGCCATATGTGCAGCTCACTCCCATGCAAAGAACAGCAGTCTCGCAAGCAGCCCACCCCCGTACGAGGAGCAGCAGACTTGCAATCAACCTGTCCAAGTCCAAGGAGCAGTAGCCCCACAAAGCAGCCCACCACATCAGAGGAACAACAGCAGCGTGCAGCCAGCCCCCACTCAAGGATCAGCAGCCACGTGAGCAGTCTGCCCCAGTTCAAGGAGTAGCAGCTGTGTGCGTAGCACGCCCCCATCCAAGGGAGAGCAGCCTCGTGATCAGCACACCCTCTGTCTGAGGAACAGCAGCTGTGTGAGAAGCCTCCCCCCACCAGCCAGAGGAGCCACCACAGCTGTCAACAGCACCCACCAGAGAAACTGCTGCCAACTGAGGAGCAGCTGCTACCACAACCGCCCGAGGAGCAATCACAGCCCGAGGAGCCACTGCCACCCAAGGAGCAGCCCCTGAAAGACTCAACAACTAGATATGTCAGTGAGATCAAACATGGGTAGACAAAGAAAACCCCAAAGGAAAGAAAAGGAGGACTCGCCAGAAAAGCAGCTAAGAGAAACAGAAGCATGCAACATGATGGAAAAATAATTCAGATTAAGAGTCCTAGAATGCATAAACCGGATGGAGGAAAAAAATCAACAACTTATGCAAGAATCAAGAAGAAACGGATGAAAAAATCAACAACTTATGCAAGAATCAAGAAGAAACAGATGAAAAAATCAACAACTTATGTAAGAATCAAAAAGAAATGGATGAAAAAATCAATAACTTATGTAAGAACCAAGAAGAAATAAAGAGTGATATAGCTGCAATAAAAAACACCATTGAAAGTTTCAACGGTAGGTTAGGAGAAGTGGAGGACCGGATTAGTGAATTAGAAGACAGGGAAGTAAAACACACCCAAACTGAAATGCAATTGGAGAAAAAAATTAAAAGACAGGAGGAAAGCCTAAGGGAGCTATGGGACAACATGAAACGAAACAACATACGAATAATAGGGGTGCCAGAACAACAGAAAGAGGAACAAGGGTAAGAAAACCTATTTGAAGAAATAATATCAGAAAACTTCCCTGAGGTGGGGAAGAAAAAAGTCACACAAGCACAGAGAGTCCCAAACAAGGTGAACCTGAAAAGACCCACACCAAGACACATCATAATTACCATGGCAAATGTTCAGGACAAAGAGAGAATCTTAAGGCGGCAAGGAGAGACAGAAAGTTACATACAAGGGATCTCCCATTAGATTATCAAATGATTTCTCAACAGAAACACATCAGGCCAGAAAAGAATGGATGGAAATTTACAAAGTGATGCAAAGCAAAGGACTGAATCCAAGAATACTCTATCCAGCAAGGCTATCATTCAAAATTGAAGAGGAAATAAGAAGCTTCACAGACAAAAAAAAGGCTAAGGGAATTTATCACTACCAAGCCAGAAATGCAAGGAATGCTAAAGGGACTGGTATAAAAAGAATAAATAAAAAGCTCAGAAAGAAAACAGCCACAAAAAAATAGAAATGGCTACAAACAAGTACCTTTCAATAATAACTTTAAACGTAAATGGACTAAATGCTCCAATCAAAAGACATCGAGTGGCTGAATGGATAAAAAGAAATGACCCATACATTTGCTGTCTACAAGAGACCCACCTCAGAAGAAGGACTCACACAGACTGAAAGTGAAGGGATGGAAAAATACCTTTCAGGAAAATAGAAATTAAAAAAAAAAACTGGGTTAGCAATACTTATATTGGAAAAAATAGACCTCAAAGTGAAGGCCATAACAAGAGATAAGGAAGGCCACTTCATAATACTAAAGGGATCAATACAACAAGAGGATATAACCCTGATAAACATATATGCACCCAATGCAGGAGCACCCAAATACATAAAAACCCTCCTGGAAGATATCAAGGGAGAGATTAACAACTATACAATCATAGTAGGGGACTTTAATACACCACTGACATCACTGGATAAACCCTCTAGACAAAAAATTGGCAACGAAACAGCAATCCTAAATGACTCACTGGATCAGATGGACTTAATTGACATCTTCAGAACATTTCACCCCAAAGCCACAAAATATATGTTCTTCTCAAGTGCTCATGGGACATTTTCAAAAATAGACCACATATTGGATCACAAACAAAGTCTCCCCAAATTCAAGAAGATTGAAATCATACCAAGCATCTTTTCAGACCACAAGGGCATAATATTAGAAATAAACTACAATAAAAACAACTCAAAATACTCAAACACTTGGAAGCTGAATAGCATGTTATAAAATATTGATTGGGTTACCAATGAGATCAAAGAAGAAATCAAAAACATCCTGGAAACTAATGACAATGAAAACACAACAATCCAAAACCTATGGGACACAATGAAAGCAGAAAAAATGGTAGTAAATTATCTAACTCTACAACTCAACAAATTAGAAAGAGAGCAACAAAAAAAGCCCAGAATGAGCAGAAGGAAGGAGATAATAAAGATTAGAGCAGAAATAAATGACATAGAGACCAAAAAAAAAAAATTACATAAAATCAATGACACCAAGAGCTGGTTCTTTGAAAGGATAAACAAGATTGATGAACCTCTAGCAAGGCTCACCAAGAAGCAAAGAGAGAAGACCCAAATAAACAAAATCAGAAATGATAAAGGCAAAATAACAACAGACCCAACAAAAATACAAATGATGGTTAAAAAATACTATGGACAACTCTACTCCAACAAACTAGGCAACCTGGAAGAAATGGACATATTCCTAGAAAAAAACAACATTCCAAAACTCAATCAGGAAGAATCTAATAATCTCAACAGGCCAATAACTATGGAAGAAATTGAAACAGTCATCAAAAAGCTTCCAGCAAACAAAAGCCCAGGACCAGATGGCTTCACAGGGGAGTTTTACCAGACATTCAAGGAAGAACTAAAACCAATCCTCCTCAGACTACTACAAAAAATTCAAGAAGAAGGAACACTTCCAAGCTCATTCTATGAAGCCAGCATCACCCTAATTCCAAAACCAGGTAAAGACAACACAATGAAAGAGAATTACAGGCCAATATCCCTCATGAACATAGATGCCAAAATCCTCAACAAAATCTTAGCAAATCGGATCCAGCAGTACATCAGAAAGATCATACACCATGACCAAGTAGGATTTATCCCAGGGATGCAAGGAAGTTACAATATCCGCAAATCAATAAACGTGATACATCACTTAAACAAATTGAAAGAAAAAAACCACATGGTCATATCAATTGATGCAGAAAAAGCGTTTGACAAAATTCAACACCCATTTTTGATAAAAACTCTCAGTAAGGTGGGAATAGAAGGATCATACCTCAACATAATAAAAGCCATATATGACAGGCCCACAGCCAACATCATACTCAATGGACAAAAACTAACACCATTTCCCCTAAGAACAGGAACAAGACAGGGATGCCCACTCTCACGACTCCTGTTCAACATAGTACTGGAAGTATTAGCCATTGCAATTAGACAAGACAAAGAAATAAAAGGCATCCAAATTGGAAAAGAGGAAGTAAAACTGTCCTTATTTGCAGACGACATATTATACATACAAAACCCTAGAGACTCCATCAAAAAGCTACTGGACTTAATACATGAATTTGGCAATGTAGCAGGACACAAAATTAACCCCAAGAAATCCGAGGCATTTCTATACACCAATAGTGAACTTTCAGAAAGAGAGATTATAAAAACAATCCCGTTTACCATCACACCAAAAAAATTAAGCTACCTAGGAATAAACTTAACTAAAGAGGTAAAAGACCTCTACTCAGAAAACTACAGGACGTTGAAAAAAGATATTGAGGAAGACATAAACAGATGGAAGAACATACCGTGTTCATGGATTGGTAGAATCAACATCATTAAAATGTCCATACTACCCAAAGCAATCTATATATTCAATGCACTTCCCATTAAAATACCAATGGCATACTTCACAGATCTAGAACAAACTCTCCAGAAATTCATCTGGAATAAAAAAAGACCCCGAATAGCTGCAGCAATCCTGAAAAAGAACAAAGCAGGTGGGATCTCAATACCAGATATCAAGATGTATTGCAAAGCCACTGTTCTCAAAACTGCCTGGTACTGGCACAAGAACAGGCATATAGATCAATGGAATAGAATAGAGAGCCCAGAAATTGGCCCGAACCAATATGCTCAATTAATATTTGACAAAGGAGGAAAGAACACACAATGAAGCCAAGATAGTCTCTTCAATAAATGGTGTTGGGAAAATTGGACAGATATATGCAAGAAAATGAAACTAGGCCACCAACTTACACCATACACAAAAATAAACTCAAAATGGATAAAGGACTTAAATGTACGAAAGGAAACCATATAAATTCTAGAAGAATCCAAAGGCAACAAAATCTCAGACATATGCTGAAGCAATTTCTTCACTGATACAGCTCCTAGGGCACTTGAAACTAAAGAGAAAATGAACAAATGGGACTACATCAAAATAAAAAGCTTCTGCACAGCAAAAGAATTCATCAACCAAACAACAAGAAAGCCCATTGCATGGGAGAACATATTTGCCAATGTTATCATCGATAAGGGTTTAATCTCCAACATTTATAGGGAACTCATACAACTTAACAAAAGGAAGATAAACAATCCAATCAAAAAATGGGCAAAGGACCTAAATAGACACCTTTCAAAAGAGGACATTCAGAAAGCCAAGAGACATATGAAAACATGCTCAAAGTCACTAATCATCTGAGAGATGCAAATCAAAACAACAATGAGATACCATCTCACACCTGTCAGAATGGCTATCATCAACAAATCAACAAACGACAAGTGCTGGCGAGGATGTGGAGAAAAAGGAACACTCATGCACTGCTGGTGGGAATGCAGACTGGTGCAGGCACTATGGAAGACAGTATGGAGTTTCCTCAAAAAACTAAAAATGGAACTCCCATTTGACCCTGTGATCCCACTTCTAGGAATATATCCCAAGAAACCAGAAACACCAATCAGGAAGGATATGTGCACCCATATGTTCATAGCAGCACAATTCACCATAGCTAAGATCTGGAAACAGCCTAAGTGCCCATCAGTAGATGAATGGATTAGAAAACTGTGGTACATCTACACAATGGAATACTATGCTGCTGTAAAAAAGAAGGAACTCTTACCATTTGCAACAGCATGGATGGATCTGGACAGCATTATGCTAAGTGAAATAAGCCAGTCAATGAAGGAAAAATACCACATGATCTCACTCATTTATGGACAATAAAGACCATTATAAACTTATGAACAAAAATAGATACAGAGGCAGAGCTGCCTCGAACAAACTGTCCAACTACAGCGAGAAGTCCGGGGAGGGTTTTGGGGCAGAAGGGAAGGGTAAGAGATCAACCGAAGGACTTGTATGCATGCATATATGCATAACTAATGGACATAAGACACTGGGGGGTAGGGAAAGCCAGGGGATTGTCAAGGGCGGGGGGAAAAAGGAGACATATGTAATACTCTGTAATATTTTATGCAATAAAACAATAAAAAAAAGACTGAAGACAAAGGGTTTTAGCAAAAGGCAATGTTTCTTAAAATTAAATTATTGACCTTCTTTTGCTCAAATCTTCCCTAGAATAGAATTTTTCCTGTTAACGTAGAAAATCTGTTGACAGATTTTTGTTGTTTTAAAACCCTTGAAATAATTTGTTTCCTCTAAACATGACAGATAATAATTGTACTTTCATCTCCCCTTATTTCAAAACAGTCTTTTAGAGAAAAATTGCCTCAATTCTCCTGTAACCTCCATTCCTTATCTCTGAGTGATGAACTTTTGGAACTGATAAAGGCGAGTTCCTAAACCCAGTACTGCAGGCACTGCAGGGTAGGTTTATCAATGTTGAGGATCTATTCCTCCTTCTCTCTTTATATTTCCTAGCTGGGGCTGTGAACTGGGGCATACTCATGCTAAAAATTATTCATGGTCTATCTGAAATTCATATTTAAAAGTGTGCTCCATCTAATAATTTGGTAAATCTGGCAACCCAACTTCTAACTTGGTAAGTTCCCCTCTACATTTGAATTCACCTTTCTTCTCCATGTATGTTTTCTCACCTAAGATTAATTTTCCACCTGCCCACTATATGTTTTCACTGGGCTTTCATATAGTGATCCTACATTCAGCATACTGAAGCTAAAAGTTTCATCACCACACTTCTAACAAAGTGAAATTAGTGCCCCACTCCCTGTGCCCAAACACAGCCGATCCCATCTTCGTTCATTCCACAGGTATTTGTTGAATGCCTATTGAGTGAAAAAAATAGACAAATATCCTGTTCCTATGAAGTTTTGCCTCTTTTGCAAGATCCTCTATAATATGGACCCTCCCTGGGTCTTCAAATGGCTTCTGTATGGGTTGCTGTTATTTCTCCTTCTTGTCCCATAAACATGCTGTCCTTATTCTTGCCCCTACTTTTATTGCCTTTTATCTCTACCAATCCCCACTTTACTCAGTGAGAACTACACATGCTCCACTGAGACTAAAGCCAAGAGAAAATGCATTCATTTGTGTTAAATTATCAAGAAATAGGATTAATCTCTCTGATAGGCTGGATCCACGGGATTAGTTAGAGATCGTTACCAAAGCTTCAGTGTCCCTTTGTCTTTCCATCTCAGCCAAACTTCTGAAAGGTGTCATCTCCTGCCTACACCTGAGCATTCCCATTCACTCAGCCCACAGCACTTGGCCTCCTCCCCCATAGTCTTCTTGCTCGTCACCTGTAAGCACAGCACCATCAACACTTGGCTGTCCTCCTCTAATTTGATTTCTTCAATGCTTTTGACCTTTTGTCAATCTTATGACTTTTATCTCAAAGTGCCATCTCTTCCTAATCCTTTTCCTATCACTTTAGCCTTTTGCAGACTTTTGCATTTACTCATCTTGTTTCCCATGGACAGTCTTGTCTAAACACATTCCTTCTCCAGCTGCCTATATTGTTTGAATATTCCAGCTGGATCTCTCTTCTGCAACCCAATCTTATACATTGTGTTTTCCACCTGTACCCAACCTTGTTCCCATCCGACTTCCATGCCAAATTTTCCCTCTTTGGTTTATTTTTCACCTCCATCCATTTAGTTGCCTGAATCAGAAATCTCAGAATCACTCAAGAGTCTTATTCAAAGCAAGAGTTTACTTGCCTTGTTTAATTCTATCCATTCTAGCATCCAAATCCTTTTGCAATAGCAAAATGCTATTTCATCCCTGCTCTGGCTGCTCTAATTGAAACCTATATGATTTGAGGATTAGAATAGTCCATTACACTTCTGAGCAGTCACACAATTCCAGGACTCATGCCTACTCCACAGCCAGAGTGATCTTGCTAAAACATCTTGTTTAAATATTTCAGTTTTACCAGTGAGTCAAAGTTCAAACTCTTTAGTATGGTACACGAAGCTCTCCAGAGCCTACAGGCTTTCCACATCCAAAGTTTATTATTAATTCTTTTCTGTAATGAATTATTCTCTATTCAAAACATCCCCTCTGCCCCTGCACACTGGTAAAGTTTCACATATCTTTTAACACTCCACTAAACCACCCTCTTTTTAAAATCATTTCCTGACCTTCTCTATCACCTGCAGGCAGTTGCTTTCTATTGTGATCTTACTGAACAAGTCCAAATCTCTGTTATGTCACAAGTTACTTTGAATTGTGCTTGTTTACCTTTCCCATTTTTCTTTCTCCTTGAACTGTGGCCCATAGACAGGGATTATGTATTCTTCCTATCTCCAGAACATGTCATAGGTTCAGGCACATGCACAGTAGTTACACTGACCCACAGGCCATTCACTCATTCAGTGATTATTTATTAAAGTCATAATAGGTCCCAGGCACTGTGACAATTGGTGAAAATATATTATTTTGATGAATATTTTATCAATTGATTGAATTTTCTTAAAACTTACACATAAGTGATACCCAAGTTTCTCATTAAAATTAAATATACAAAATGAGTGATAACATTTGGTCCCAAAAGTCAATATTTCAAAGCACTGTTTTTATTTCATTTCAACAATGTCCTTTAGAAAAAATCAAACAGAATAAAGACAATTTTTTCCCTCTAAGCTATTATTATTTTTATCTACTATGAGGTTGGACACTTCTGAATTTTCTACTGTACGTATTATGAAATATACTATTGTTCGTTCTGTTCTGAGACAGTGCATCAGGAAAACGACATAGACAAACTACAAAACCTCTAACCTCGAGTGACTAGAATACTGAAGAGGTTCTTATTCATTTCAAATGAGGCAGAGAACTAGGGTTTGCTCACGGAAATTAATGATCATCAAAAGCTAACACCCACAGAATATTTACTATGTACCATGGGTTGCTTATACTAGTAGTTCTGAACTTAGATTTCAAGTGGCTGAACTAGAATTCTGGCAGCGTTTCCTCACCCCTACACTATTCTGTTTCACTGTACAAAGCTGAAACAGACCAGGGGCAGATATGATAATTATTGTTTAATGTTTTATAGAAAACTATTAAGAGTCATTTAAAATCCTGACATAAGATCATTAAGTTGTTGAGATAATAAGGGGAGTACAATATGATCAAATTATTTTTGTATCTTGTGTCAAAGGAGAATTTTCAAATAAAGGTAAAGTCATGACCTTCGTGCAAATATAAAACATCTGCTAAAGAACTTATTAACAATATTAATGAGGAAATCAGGCAATTCTTAAAACCAGTTCAAAGGAGAATCCAAAGAATAGGCATGTATAGATCAGGAGTATTGAAATGAAATTGCCAGTGGACTCAAAACCAACTTCTTCCATAAGGAAGGGAAGCATATTGAATATCTGTATATCTGACAGAATTACCTGCATGGCTATAAATAACAGTTATTTTCCATGCTGTCATTTATCTGCAACTTACAAGGTTGTAATATAGCACGAAGGCAATAAAAGGTTAGATCCTCATAGATTAGTCAGATAACCCAGAAGGCTACAGACTAAATCATTCAATATTCTATTGGAGACGCCAAGTAATGGTTTTGATTGTTTCAAATTTCCTTGTCCTTGTAAATCTAAAATTTATGTCACATTCAAAAGTAAGAAATATCAAGTAACTCATTTTTAGGCACCTGTTGCAATGCCACATGAAACAAATTCTTAATACCTCCTGTTGGTGACTTATGATGGCACACTCTTAAGAATATATTTTTTATAAAAAAATAAATTTATGCTCTAAAAATAGTCTATTAAAAATTGTGAACTCAAAATGAGGATATCTGAATTCTATGTCCTTTCAATTATACTATTTTTATGAGTTGATAATGAAAAGGTTGATATGCATTAAGAATCTTTATTTTCCCTGTTATTTTGTCTAAAAGATTATTCTCCTTGAAATCTTACCATTTGCAACAGCATGGATGGGCCTAGAGGGTATTATGCCAAGTGAAATAAGTCAGACAAAGACCACACAATTTCCTTATATGTGGAATCTAAAGAATAAATAAATGATCAAACAAAACAGAAATAGACTTACAGGCAGAGAGAACAGAATAATGATTGCCAGAGGGAAGGGGGACTGTGTGAAGAAGGTAAAGGGATTGAGAAGTACAAATTGGTAGTTACAAAACAGTCACAGGGATGGAAAGTGCAGCATATGTCATATAATCAATAATCCTATATAATAAAAGGCTAATATGCAAATAGACTGAATGGTGGAACAACTGGAACAACCAAACAACTGAACAACCGGTCGCTATGATGTGCGCTGACCACCAGGGGAGCGTGTATGAAACATGGCAGGTGTTGACCGCGGTGAGATGTTGGAGTGGGTGAGTGGGGGTGCCAGACCAAGGTGGGGCGCCGGTTGCTGTCATCAGGGAGAGCCTTTTGGTAGTTACTGAAAATTCTTTGCTCCCATGTGCCGTGGTCCTGCCCAGCGCTTGCACCTGCTCCCGGTGCTGGCCCCACTCACACCTGCAACCGTTGCCAGAGCTGCTCACACCCACTGCCAGTGCCAGCCCTGCTTGCACCTGCAGCTGGCGCTGGAGCCAGAGCCACTACTCACACTTGCTACCAGTGCCGGAGCTGATTCCAATCACTCAGCGCCATCAGTGGTGTGAGCAGCGGCTGCCGGCCCTGATCGCCCCTGAGGGTTTCTCCACCGCCCTCTGCTCCTGAAGGGTGATGGGGCAGTAGCCACTGCTGGCACCAGCCTCAGTTGCTCCACACTGTCAGTGGGTGCAAGTGGGGCCGGCACTGTCAGTGCGTAGGAGCGGTGGCAGTGGGAGATGGGACTGGGGGCCGCAACGGGAGGGGCCGGGCACAGGCACAGAGGATGGACCCAGACCTGTCCCTGTGCCTACCACAGCCTCACGGTCCATGGTTTCTTTCAAGGTGCACAAATTCATGCACTGGGCCCCTAGTATTGAATAATGATGTATGATGGCAGGTGGGTACTGGAAATATCCAGGAGAACATTTTGTGAAGTTTATGATTGTCTAACCACTATGCTGTACACCTGAGACTAATGCAAAGTAATATTGAATGCAAATTAAAATAAAATAAAAAATATAATCTAATTATAGAAAATATTATTTTCTTACCATTTTTATTTTATTTCATTATAAACACTCCATTTGGCAGTGTTGTCTTTAGTAACATGATTTTTAAGAATAAATTTCCTAAACACAAGATAAAATAGTATACTCAATTTATTATAAGTGTAAGACTTTATAAAGAAAAAGACTGATTTTTATAGAGCTAGAATGTGGTTTATCTTCTTTTATTAACTCATCAATAAATAAGTGATAAGATAGCAATATGAATCAATTATCAAGGTTAAAAAGAAATTCAAAATCTAGCTTTAAGGCATAAGCATTCAGGTTTATTATCTACATTGATGGGATTTAATATATAATTGAGCCGAAACCGGTTTGGCTCAGTGGATAGAGCGTCGGCCTGCGGACTGAAAGGTCCCAGGTTCGATTCCGGTCAAGGGCATGTACCTGGGTTGCGGGCACATCCCCAGTGTGAGATGTGCAGGAGGCACCTGATCGATGTTTCTCTCTCATCGATGTTTCTGACTCTCTATCTCTCTCCCTTTCTCTCTGTAAAAAATCAATAAAATATATTTAAAATATATATATATATATATATATATATATAATTGAGAAACAAGTCACTTCATTTTTCATCATAGACAAATGTGTTGTTCTATTATCTTAATTGTGAAAAGAATTAGTCTAGAGACCAAATATCCCTCCAAATGTCATGGAAAAGGGCAAGGTCTGGTTCACATGCACCTTCTGGTTTGTCATAGCTTAAGGACAGATCTTCTGACAATACCTCATGCTTCTTAAGAGTATATTGCATGCTCCTTCAAAGTAGTGAACTTATATTTGAAAATCAATTACTTGTAGGGTACTCTATGATTAAAAATGGATTATCACATGCATTATTTGTGAGCCTCACAATGAACTCATAAGTAAAGGAGTATAGCCTTCTCAATTTATAGGTGGAGTAACTAAGGCTCAGATAAATTGTGACTTGCCCAAAGTCACAGAATTTTTAAGGATGGAGCCATGCATTAAAATTGCTGAAGCAATTTTTGTCATAGTCTAGTGAGGGTACACTGATCAAACAAGTTTATTATAAGCTACAGAAAGATAATCATTAGGGGAAGCCCTTAAAATTATCTTAAGTAATGAAATCCAAAGAGATATATGGATTCATCAGGAAATTTAATAGGGAACATACGATTACTACAATTAGATGCTTTCCAAAAAAATGACAATAAAAATAAGCTATGTGTTTTTAATTGGTGTATAGTAATTTAAGTGCGTTATCCTGAACATTTTAATTGGGTGATTTTTTAATATTTCTGGTGCATACTGGAGGTAGGGTGATCTTTAATTTTTACTCTCTCTCCACAGAATAAGATAAGATCAAAAGGCAAAAAAAGTGGTTGGCTTATTTCAGCTATGTATTTTCATTTCTCATATAAACCAGTGCTTTCATCAGAGAGTTAAAGAAGTAATATTCCTAGCTATCTCTATTGGTGGTTATAAAATAGATTTGCTTTCAATTTGCAGTAAATTCTTAGACTCTGCTTTTCCAGCTAAATCGTTTTTGCCCTGCTCATAAGACACTGGGAATGTGAATTCCTTTGAGCAATAAAGATCTATGAGATTCTTAGGATAAATGTTATGAGGCTATAATTTTATTGATAAAACCAGTATCTGGAGAACTTACTCTGTCATTTTCTGACCAGAGGACAGGCTAGTATACCGACCAAATTAAGTAAGAGTACCATCTGACCTGCCTATACAACTTTTCCTTAAAACCTACTTGGTAATAAGATAAAGTCTTTCAAATTTAATTGAGATGTTCCTGTTTCAATGATTACACAATCTATCATTTCTAATCTCCATCACAATTCATCCTCTGTTAATAAATACCTAAAGAATGATAAGACTGTGGATCATTAAATTGACTTATTCAAATCATATCTGGCACATGATCAAGGATATAAACCTCAAATTACTGAGCACAAGACATAAGCCTTTTACTCTGAAGAAGAGGACATTATATTCCTACTGATAGAACAATTATTCTAGAGTTGATACAACTCTACAAGCTCTGATACATTTTTAATCTGTCAAATTATACCCCTTAAAGGAAATCCAATCACACAGAACAGAAGACTGAGTGGGACTTTTCCTGTTTCTCTGGAACTTGGGCCAAATGATGGGGACAGAAAAGAGTCAAGCATTCCACTCTCTAAAGAAAGCTTCAAACCACTGGGGGCCCTGCAACCTGTCAGAGCTTCCTAATAGGCCGACAGCATCCCCACCAAACCACTGGCTGCCCTTCCCAAGTATATGAACAGAAGACAGGGGAAGAGAAAGAGAAATTGTATCACTGGAATGAGAAAAGAAAGGGTCCCAAAACTTGAAGTGGGGTTCCCAGTTAGGCAAAGTGATTTTGATTAGTTGTAAATGACTATGGACTTCCGTAAATTACTTACTTATCAGAAGGTGGCTCCACAAAGAAGAGGACATGTCCACATCAAAAGGTTGAAAGGCTGCCCTAGCCACTTTGGCTCAGTGGATAGAGCATTGGCCTGCAGACTGAAGGGTCCTGAGTTTGATTCCTGTCACGGGCACACATACCTTGGTTGCAGGCTCCTCCCCAGCCCAGGCCCTGGTTTTGGCTCATGCAGGAGGCAACCAATCGATGGGTTTCTCTCACATTGATGTTTTTTCTCTGTCTTTCCCTCTCTCTTCCACTCTCCCTAAAAATCAATGGAAAAATATCCTTGCGTGAGGATTAACAAAACAAAAGGTTAGAAGGTTGGCCTGATCTGCCAACCAAACAATGCAATGTCAGAAGACAATTCAGGAATATAAAGGGTGCCTATACCCCCGTACCCACCACCACCACCATTCACAACTGGCCTGAGCTTCAAGCATTGTATAAGCTCAGAAAAAGATGGGACCAGGATACCAGCAGCAGTATCAGCACAGGCCTCAGGCCAGGTGAAGCTTAAAGAGGGCTGTTTCTGCCCCTGTAACACATCATGCTCCCTGAATAAATGTAGAAAATTTAGACCCAAGACTCGACAGATGAGAAGATAAAA
Source organism: Myotis myotis (assembly GCF_014108235.1). Lineage (NCBI taxonomy): Eukaryota > Metazoa > Chordata > Mammalia > Chiroptera > Vespertilionidae > Myotis > Myotis myotis. The sequence goes on from NW_023416401.1 coordinate 51,594,076, forward strand.
CTCTGAGAAGGAAAGAAAACCTTGGAATAGGACTAAATTTTTAAATAAAAATGACTAATAAATCCCTGGTGTGTGTTTTTTTTCATTTATACAAAATTTCTCAAGTTTATCAATAATGAGTGAACATGAGAGTTTATAATAAGAAAAATTTAATTGGGTTATAGAAATATAGATACAGACACAAATATCTGAACTTCTGCTCAAAATTCACATATTTCATTAGCATTTAAAAAACATTTGCACCAGTCTTAGAACCACACACTGATTTGCTTAAAATCTTTCCATATTAACTATGTGTCTTTGTAATGTAATATGAAATGAAGCAGTGAGAGTTTTGAGCATCATTAACTTATTTAGCCTCTACACATATCCTGAGAACATGACTTCTGTCTGTTTTGATCTCCACTACATCCCTAGCACCTAGAATAGTCCCTAACTTATCAAAAATATATTGAATTAAAAATCAAATATTTGACTATTAGATGGTTCAGTGCCAAAAACAGAGGAGACATTGTTCTGGGCTGAATTGTATCCCTTCAAAATCATATGTCAAAGTTCTAACCCTCAGTATATCTGAATGTCACTTTAAAGAGGTGATTAAGTTAAATGAGGTTATGAACCCTAATCTAATACAGCTGCTGTCCTTATAAGATGGGGATTTCAGATTATAGACATGCACAGAGGGAAAACATGTAAAGACACAGGGACATGACAGCCATCTGCATGTCAAGGAGAGAGGTCTCAAAAGAAACCAGTCCTGGGAGAGGTATCTATTCAGGTCCTCTGCCATTTTTTATTTTATTTTTAAAAATTTATTTTTATTGATTTCAGAGAGGAAGAGAGAAAGAGAAACATCAATGATAAAAGTAAATCATCCATTGGCTGCCTCCCACATGCCCCACACAGGAGACTGAGCCCACAACCCAGGCATGTGCCCCAACCTGGAATCAAACCATGACCTCCTGGTCCATAGGTCGATGCTCAATCACTGAGCCACACAGGTCAGGCCTCTGTCCATTTTTTAATTGGATTATTTGGTTGGTGTTGAGGTGTATGAGTTTTTTTATATATTTTATATATTAATCCCCAGTCAGAGCTGTGTAGCCACACAATACAATATGTAGAAATGTACACTTGAAACCCATATAATCTTATTAACTAATGTCTCTCTCTCTCTCTCTCTCTCTCTCTCTCTCTCTCTCTCTCTCTCTCAAGAAACAAATGAAACTAATCTTGCCAAACCTTGATTTCGAACTTTGAGCATCAATAATTGTGAGAAAATACATTTCTGTTGTTTAAGTCCCGCAGCCTGTGCTCCTTTGCTTTGGCAGCCCACGCAAGCTAATGCAGGTACTTAAGGAACTTTTTGACAGACAGATGAATAGATAAAGGCACAGGAGTCTAGGAAAAAAATGTAATTTTTGATACATGTTAGATTTCATCGTGTAAAAATAATCAAGCTCTGATCATGGTGTGGTCCCCCTCATGGTGAATTCAAAGCACTGATTTCACCCCCTCTGTGGTATTAAAATGACATTTTTGAAACTGTGCCAAACAAGTAATCCTGATAGAATCCATCAATGATCACATAAATAGAGTTATCTTGCTAAATTTCAGTTACCTGGATCAGTGGTTATATTTAAAGTTATTGGATCCAAATAGAAGTAAAGTCTATAATGTGGAGAATATATCAAACCAGGATTTGAGGGTATTAAGCTACTTAGAATCCTGAGAAGCAATCAAACCAGGATTTTGATTGGATTAGGCTATTTGGACTGCTGAGAAGCTATGATATAGTCCTTCTGTTACATATAACTAAAAAGTTTTAAGGGATGTTGGAGGAATGAAAGACTAGGACTATTAAGCTATAATAGAAAGATGGCTTAGGAGTATCCATACATTTCTTTTTGTTGTTAAAAAATCTTTCAGTGATTTTAAATTCAATGAGTGTGCAGAGGTTAAAATGTTAATGACTATATAAATATTCAATATACTCTTTATTTTGGAAGAAGCAAAACTTGCTTGTGTTATAATCTTTGGTATGAAAATTTCCTTAAGATAGAGCTATGAATAACCACCCCTGTTACAGAGTAACATGTTTCTGAAGTTCTCAGATTTTAAAGGTAAATGAAAATTATATCCTAGAGCAGCAATTTCAACCTTTTCATCTCATGCAATCATAAACTAATTCTAAAATTCTGCAGCACATCAAAAATATATTTTTTGCTGATCTGATAAAAACATAGGTATGACTTTGGTTTGTTCAAACCAGATGGCTATTGTGGTGTTGGCTGTTGTCATTTATTTATTTGACAACCTAAGGGAAAAGAGGTCAGTGCCCCTGACTAAATGGTTAAGTATTGCATGTTTTAAGAATTTTTGTGGCACACCGGTTGAAAATAGTTGTCCTATTTTCAACAGGACTCACATTGAATGGCATTGTTTATTGGAGAAACAACTGAAGCCAACAGAACTCACATTGAATGGCATTGTTTATTGGAGAAACAAGTGAAGCCAAAGGCTATTATTTAATTTGCCAGAGACCTAAAATCTGTTATTAATGTTGTTAAAGGGACTTGAGTTTAGTGTTAGAATCATCTTGGTTATACTATATCCATTGATTGAACTAGACAGAAAATTTGTAAGTAAAGTGATGCAACTGCTTTGTTAGATTGCGGGTTTACCACATATGACAAAAATTAAATTTGAAGCACAGCAATCTAAAAAAAAACTTAGGATGTCTTTTGTTTACTACCAAAGGGACTGATAGTAAGCCAAAGGAGGGTAAGGCTACAATGAAAAGAAAACAGTGTAATCTCCTTTCATACAGTTCAGGACATATCAGGATATCCTTGATCCAAACAACATTCTGGCAGCCAAATGAATATTTGATCACCTGCTTTTATTATCTGCATACTAGTTCTCTCAATTTATTAAATCATCATACTATTGGCTCCCAATCTATATTCCAGACTTTATTTCTAGACATACATATAATTAACTAACTTATTGACCTCTCTATCTTTTGGAATGATCCATAGACACATCAAACTTATCATGTACAAGACTGAATTAATCATCTTTTCTTTATTGGCTCTTCCCCTGTAGGCTGATGGTGCCTCCAACCCTCCAGTCTACAAAGATAAAAACCTGGACTCATCTCTGAATCCTTCCTGTCCTTTCTCTTCATATCAATATTAATATGATGGAATCATCATATTGCTAATTTCATCATATTAATGTTTATATTAAGTGTCCTCTTATCTTCATTCCTATTATCTGCCCTAGTTCTGTTTACTTAACTAGCATCCAACAATTTCACCTTAAACTGCATTTGTAGAATAAAGTTAAGCATACTCAGGACGCTGTAAGGTCTATAATCTGATTACTGCCAATCTACCTCCTGTCTTTCCTTACTGCTTCTTGACTCTTATTTTACATTTCAGTAACCTTTATGTGATTTATGTCCCTTACATTCCATGCTATTACTTACTCTATACCATTGCTAAGGTTGTGCCTTGGACCTGAAACTCCCTTCTTTTTCTCATATGATTAATTTCTGCTTAAAGGTTAAGATTTGCTGTAGGTATTGTTTCCTTGAGGGAGTTTCTGTAATCCCACCCATACACAGGACTCTCTTAATAACCCAGAAAAAGCCTCTTTCCCTGCATCCCCACATTATTTCATTAGTCTATTTGTTTTCTTCCTCACTAATAGAAGAGCACCTTGAAAGAAAGGGCTATAACTTCTTTACTTAAGCTTCTCCTGAAGCTACTAGTTCAATGCTTTTCTTTTCATAGGCACTGAGTAGGTAATGAGTGAGAGAATGAATGATTAAATGAATGAATGAATGGAGTGAATGAACCGATTAAGGCGAAATTGATAGTTGCAATGGATGAGATAGTATATTCTCCTTTTTATTCCCTATAGAAGACTCATATTTTCTCTAAATTCTATAATCTTTGCCTAAATTCACTTATTTGGGCCCACCGAGACCTAACTAAAAATAGCAGGAGATACTGTATTGTCTTAACTTTTAACCTGATAAAAATTATTAGAATAATTCATAACCTAAATATTTTCTAGTAAATTGAGCTGAATAATCATTCTCATTAATTTTAGCCACATTTTTTTCTAAAAACATAGAATCTCCTGATTTAATAAATAAAGATAATATTGACCAAAGAACTTTTTATCTATTTTTAGAGGAAGCAAATAACCTTTTAATTACATTTGGTTTTTAATTTTTTGCTTTAGTTCTCATTGAAGATGAAAAATTTTATTTGAAAATTTTTAACTTGAATATTAGTATTCAAAATTCTCCAAAATAAGTGTAAGATAAATCTAAATAATTAACCTTCCAAAATATTATTTTTGTATGATTATAGCATTTCTGCTTCCAGTGTTGTAGTTTGAAACTATACTAAATTTTCGGGACACTGTATAACTGGGTATTCTTTTTAGATGTACAATCATTATTACTTTTTCAATAATCAAGTTTGTTTCAGAGATATACATATATTAAATAAAAAGATGTCTGGAAACAGCATGAAGATTATTAAGTATGTTTTTAAAGTGGCAATCCTGGGCATGGTTAGGAGGCAAGTTTACTCTGTATCTGAAATATTTCAAGTGGGGTTATAGCATATTTCCTCAGAATCCAATGCTGCCCACATGTCTTGGACCCTAGTTTGTCTATCCAGATAATTATTAGCGTTATATTCTATCTTTCCAAGCAAATAACATACCAACAAGACACCCTAATTGAGTCTGTAGAGAAAACACTCTAGCTATAAGAAACTTTTCATTATATGCATTTTAAGCCAAAGAACATATTCTCCTAACAATTTAACAAATACTTGGAAAGAATTATAAAAGGCACTAACCTAAAATAAATATCACAAAAGTATATTGCTTCCTGAGGTTAAAGAAGATACAGAATATTTCATTATCAATTCCTCAATTTAAAAATATATATATGTTTTTATTGATTTTAGGAGAGAGGAAGGGAGAGCGATAAATAGAAACATTGATGAGAGAGAAACATAGATTGGTTGCCTCCTGCATGCCCCCTACTAGGGATCAAGCCCACAACCCAGGCATGTCCCCTGACTGGGAATCAAACCAGTGACTTCTTGGTTCATGGATCAACACTCAACCACTGAGACACCCTGGCCGGGCAAATCCTCAATTTTTAAATCCCCATTTTTAATAAGATTTGTTGGATATGACAGTTATTCTAAGACAGACTGCTCTTTTCAGCTTTACATCACCTCTAAGTTGGCACTTAAAAGGTTTACATGACCTGCTGTTGTACTTTGGTTCACTTTTCTAAATAGTCCAAAGTGTAACAGGTAGATGGGCTCTTAGGAGCAATTTATTAGTAGGTACATAGACTTTTTTTAGCAGTATGAAACCAAACTCCCTAAGAAAGAAAGAGCAGATAGGAAGAGGTAATGATCCAACTTCTTGGACAAAAATTTGCTAAGATTTTACTTTCCCTGGGTTTCCTGCACTCAGTTGTCATCACCGCTGCAAAGCAGACTCCAGAGTGAGGCCGCTTATCATTTACAACTGTGGGCTGGGGGCGTGTTGGGGGGGGTGGAGTGCAGATAGAGGAGGGCAAAGAGGGGATAAATAGTGATGGATTAAATTAAATGTAAAAATAAATAAATAAAACTGGCTCAAAGAGAGGCAGACCTCTCTTTCCTTGGCTCTTTGTATTTAAGTAAAGATTTTGTAGTCAGAATAACTATTCTACATGGATGTTTCCCAAACTGTATATTCCAAACCATGTTGCTCTGCTAGTGTGACACATGTATTTTGAAAATCAGTGTCCTGTGCAAATGTCATCCGATGCAACAAATAGGTCTTACGGTAAAAACTGGGGTTAGAAACACAGCTTCCATGAACTTCATTGGTGACATGATAAAAAAAAAAGAAAGATAGGAACAGTAGAACAATTTTATGCCATTTACTAGTTAAAAATATGTAAACCTACAACAAACATGGCACTTAACCTAGAAAAAGACCTGTGTTTAGTTTGCCTGAGGAAGTGAGTTCAGAGGGTTACAGCCCGTGAGTTCTTATGAAGTGGTAGAGGGAGGATTATCTGAAATTTCAGGAGACATTGCCACAGTGGGGTGGGTTGCGCTTCATAACATATGCAGTGAGCTGAGGTAGCTGGAAACGTTTGGTGTGTGTATGTTTTGTGGGCCGCATGTGTTTTGGTCCAGCTGGGTGCAGTTTTCCCCATTGTTTCTCCTGTAGGAAACGGTGCAGAAACAAACACAAAATTTGTGTAACACTCAAAATGTTCCCCCATATACCAGTCAAGTTTGGAGCACAATTCCATGTTCTAAATGAGCACTATCACAGAACTGAGAATACTCTGTACTTGAGAAATAAAAATGGGAGAAGGTAGCTTCTATGTTCAAATAAGTTTAGGAAATAAGGTGAGTAAGCAATGTTGAATTTTTTTCTAGTGAAAATTTCAGAAACTTTATATGCTAATGTAAATGCTGAAACTTCAAGAAGACAGTGGGTTTGCAATACTTTTTGAAATTATTTGACCTCGGAATCTCCTTTTAAAAAAATTTATTTTATTGTTGAGAGTATTAAAGATGTCCCCCCATTTTTAATCTGTGGTGCAAATAACATTAACATATCCTAAAAAAATAATATTCCATGTAGCACAGTTTGATAAATACTTCTCTTTAGTAATATTTCATATTTATTGTTATAAAATGTAAAACAGGGATTTTGTTCAGAGAACTATATTATGATCTAACTCAGTTTTATGTATATTTAAAAAAATCTGAAATAAATTTTTAAAAATACCATTAATGTGTCTAACATTGCTGGCTGCATTTCTTCTGGCTCATAGAGAACTGAACTATAACAGACAATTAAAATGCCTCCTTGGAGTTAATAAAACTGTCATCTTTTCAGCATAATTAACTAGAGAGCCAAAATTTTATAAATCTACAACAAAAAAGTAAACATGAGATTTTAAATGCATATGCTTCTCTGGGATTTCAGGGTGATCATGTCTATCAATAAAATCCTTTTTGTGAAATCTAAAAGAAAGGGAGTTTTGTTTTAAATTACTAATTTTACCTATTATATCATTTTATACACACACAGGCACACACACAGAGGGGTAGGCAAATGTAGGTTTATAGTTGTGAGAACTTGAAAGACTTTATTGTTGTACTATTATATATTTATTTATTTTTGTTTGTCTCGTTTACTTATTTATATTATTTGTCTCCTTCTTGAGCATTTACAAGATTGTATCTAAGTGCACTAGGCAATTGTGATATTCTTTTGAGTTAGTAAAGCTATTGTAACAATCATAGCCTGCATAGCCATACAAGTAACTACAAACCCACTTCTGCCCTCCCCTTTATAGTATACCTATTAATACATTTTACAAAATAAGGTTGATTTTGCTTTCATAAACATAGGGAAGAGCATTCCAAGCAGAGATAACAGAAAAACCCATGGAAAAATCTCTAGTGTGAATGCATGTAGCTAGCACACAAGTTGACTGTAATGAAGAGTGAGAAGTGACTAGCAAGGAGAAAAGGGGGAGTCAGGCACACCGGTAGAATCAAAGGTGTTTTATAAAAGATTGCATGTAGGTATTTTGGAGAGAGATGGAAAAGTCAAGGATATTCTGAATTTTAAGCCTAACCAAATGGGATAATGATGCCACCCGGAGAAGGAGGAGGACAAAGTCTCTTGACTCGGGGAGATTATACAAAGTTGACTATCTGTTACTTAAACACTTCAATAGATTTCTTCCTGGTTGCTTACTTATTAGGTAATTCACTACTCACACGAGTCCAAAATCAGGGAAAACAAGGATTTTCCTGGATTTTCTGCTTATAAGTAGCTCCATTCAAAAGCTTAAAAGTAAAGATAATTAATGCTAGTTGCTGTGACAGGTAAACACCAATATTTCAGCAGCTTAATAGTAACATTAATTGCTTGTTCATATCACAGTTCCATTAGTGGGTGGACTAGAGTGCGGAGGGATTTGGGAATGTGAGTTGTTCAGAGACCCAGGCTCTTTCCATGATATGGTTCTGTCATCTAGAACAGAGGCTGCAAAGACATTCTGCAGCCAGGAGGGAAAATGTGTAGAATCATGAGGAGAGAACAGAATGCCCATCATTTATTTCAACCCATTAGCTAGACTTCAGTCATAAGGCCCCACCCAGTTCCAGGAATGGATGGAAGATGTTAACTTAGCTCAGTGGTCAGGAATAATATTTCATGTTGTCTTTGTCACAAAGGGAAAGAAGGGAAAGCCCTCCCCTAAATAATGGAGGACTAAAAATTAACCCGGAAATAGTTTTCTCTTATTGTCCCTGTTATCAGTAGCCACAAACAATACAGAACTAAAACCAAAAACAGTCATAGCAAGGGAAAGACACTATGTAAAACTTCATAACCTGAAGTATAATTAATTTGAAAATAACTTTTCCACAATCTTTCAAACTTAGCTTAAACAAAGCATTTAGAAACTCTGATAAATACCTAGCATGCACTCATCTTGGTTTGAATAAGTAAAGTTGCCAAGTTATGTGTGGATTTAATTTACAAAGCCTTCAGTTATGGAGGTAGAATGGCTGCCTTAATAATTTTCTAATTTTTCTATAACATCTCTCTCTCTCTCTTTCTCTCTCTCTCTCTCTCTCTCTCTCTCTCTCTCTCTCTCTCTCTCTTCCTTTTTCTTTTTTTATCTGCACGTTCTCACATAGCTGGTGGTCATTTGCATGTCTTCTTTGGAGGAGTGTCTGTATTCAAGTTCCTTTGTCCATTTATAAATTGGTTTATTTGTGTGTGTGTTTGCTATTAAGTTGTAAGAGACTCTTGCATATTCTGGATATTAACCTCTGATGAGATACATGGTTTGCAAATATTTTCTCCCATTCTGTAGGCTGCCTTTCCACTAGGTTGATTGTTTCCTAGTGAAGAAGCTTTTTAGGTTGATATAATTCCCTTTGTTTATTGTTGCTTTTGTTGCCTCTGATTTTGGTGTAAAATCCAAGTCATTGCCAAAATCATTGTGAAGAAATTGTTGCCCAATGGGTGTAAAGTTTCAGTTATGAAAAATGAGTTAGTCCTAGAGACCTGCTGTACAGCATGGTGCCTATAGTTAACACGGTATTGTGCCTGTAATAGTTATTGCCACAAAACAAATGAAAAAGAATACAAGGAAATTTTTGGAGGTGATGACTATGCTTACTACCTTGATTGTGATGATGGTGTCATGAATATATGCACATGTACAAACTCATTAAAATGTATACAATACATATGTACAAATTTGGTGTATCAATTATACTCAGTAAAGCTTTAAAAATGGAGTGTTGTCTAGTTATATAAACTTTCTAGGTTTAGAGTTAATATAGTTTACATTAATGCTCTATGGCTTTTAACTATTGTAAATGAAAATAAAACTTTTCCAGCTATAATAAAAGAAACTTTATGATGGAAACATATCAGATATTAGTGCATAAGAAATAAACCCCTTCTTGAACCTTTGATAAATTGTAGCTACCTATACATTCTTCCATCCATAGCACAGTCTCCTGTATTCTCAAATATTCTGTGTTTCTGGCATTTTAAATTGAAGCATTACTGCCTGAGTTCTTAATTCAAAGAAATTTAGAGGGAAAATAAATTCAATATCCTGGTCACAAAGCAGGGTATCTATTTCAGAAACACACACACACACACACACACACACACACACACACACACACACACGTCTCTCTCTTTTAAGCAGGAATAAACCTGGGTGCCTCAAGGTGGCTTGTTCTGATATCAAAGAATGTCCTCTAGGGACCCAGTTGTTTTCCTTGAAACTTAAAAAGGGAAATTTATTCTCTCACATCCTGCCGGCTTCCCGAGCCCACAGCTTCTGCATCTGACTCAGAGCTGCCTGCAGTTTGTATCCCTGAGCATCACCAGCATCTGTCTTCCACGGGACTTGGATTGGTCAAACGAAAGCAGAGGAGGAGCCACTCCGAACATTTTTTTCCCCTCCACACACCATAAAATCAGCAGCAGCTACTAACACTCAGAGCAATGCTGGTGGGAGCCTCTGAGAGGCAGCTGATGTGGGCATGTGCACACACACTGTCTCCCATTGGCACCGCAGCTCCTAGGAGAATCATTTTGAAAAGACTTGGATGCCTAGGACTACAGTTAAACTGAAAGTGAGAACCAAAAAACAAAAAAACAAAAAGCAAACAGCAGACTCTTTTGACTGAGAATAAGCACTTTGAAGGCAAAGATTTTAAAGGGACAGGGATAGGGATGAGAGCAGTACCTGAAAGAGGCTAAAACTTCCATTTCAAGCTGTGGAGCATGTGACAGTTCTTCACAACGGGCATGCCACTTTCAGCCTCATAAAGGACAGAAAAAGACCTGCAGAAAATCCCTGAGGCCACCTGACCCAGGAGCTGAAGCAGTTGAGAGGGGATTTGAATCCACTGACCCAGGATGAATTCCACTCACCACCACAGAATGCACGCCTCTCTCCACTTCCGGAACCTCAGCACCCACAGGCTGCACAGCAACGCCAGCGAGCCCCTGGGGAAAAACTACTCCGATGGAGGGTGCCACCAGCAACTTTACGTCTCTCCTGAGGTGTTTGTGACTCTGGGCGCCATCAGCTTGTTGGAGAATATCCTGGTGATTGTGGCCATCGCCAAGAACAAGAACCTGCATTCCCCCATGTACTTTTTCATCTGCAGCCTGGCTGTGGCTGATATGCTGGTGAGTGTCTCGAACGGATCCGAAACGATTGCCATCATCCTGCTGAACGGCACAGACACGGGTGCGCAGAGTTTCACCATGAACATTGACAATGTCATTGACTCGGTCATCTGTAGCTCCTTGCTCGCATCCATTTGCAGCCTGCTTGCCATCGCAGTGGACAGGTACTTTACTATCTTTTATGCTCTCCAGTACCATAACATCATGACGGTTAAGCGGGTGGGGATCATCCTGAGCTGTATCTGGGCAGCCTGCACGGTGGCGGGCATTCTGTTCATCATTTACTCAGACAGCAGCGTGGTCATCATCTGCCTCATCAGCGTGTTCCTCACCATGCTGGCTCTCATGGCCTCCCTCTATGTCCACATGTTCCTCATGGCCAGGCTTCACATGAAGAGGATCGCTGTCCTCCCGGGCACCGGCACCATCCGCCAAGGTGCCAACATGAAGGGGGCGATCACCTTGACCATACTGATTGGGGTCTTTGTTGTCTGCTGGGCGCCATTCTTCCTCCACTTAATATTCTACATCTCTTGTCCCCAGAATCCATACTGTGCGTGCTTCATGTCTCACTTTAACTTATATCTCATACTGCTCATGTGTAATTCCATCATTGACCCGCTCATTTATGCACTCCGGAGCCAAGAGCTGAGGAATACCTTCAAGGAGATCATCTGTTGCTACCCTGTCGGAAGTCTTTGTGACTTGTCTAGCAGATATTAAATGGGGACAGAGGAGATGCTAAACACATGCATAAGAGACTTTTTCATTCTTACAGAACCTGAGCAGTGTGCTTCAGTGACAGCTTCTTCTGTGGAGGGCATTGGTTGAGAATATCTATTGTATAAATTTAAGTTTATGATTTGGGGTATGCAAAAAGGCCCCGTCTCTGTATTTTTAATGTCATGTTGCTCTTTGGCTGTGCAATGTTTGCATGAAAACACCTTTGACTGTGCAATGTTAATCCATATTATAGGTCGTAGACACTGTGGATTTACAGAAAAGAAAAAAAAATGTTCTTATTAAAAGCTTAACAATATCTCTTTCTTGTAACTTATAAAGATGTGACACTTAGCTTGTTGTAGTAACAGCCTCATTTAATGTATTCTTATCAATGGTTTCCTATATTACACTGGATATACAACAATGTAATGTAGAGATTTGAGTCTCACATTTAAGGGGGCAATATTAAAGAACAGATGCTTACTCATTAAAAAAAAGTCAGCTGAAATTTCAAGTCATTTAGTAAAACATGTTCATTTTCCCTGTACACAGTAGAAATGAAGTTCCAATTGACAGTAAAACAGCTATTGGGGAAAAAAGTGAATTTTTGAGTCAGAAAAGTGTGTTTCTCAAAGACAGGGAGATTAATCTCTCAAGGAAATAGTTTGCTATTCCACTCAGGCACTTCCATCTTGGGTGGGAAGTGGGGGGAGAAAGCAGCTATGGGGATCACAGTGTTCTGGAAAACCTGAATTTACAGGTCAAGCTAAACTTCCTGATACCAACCTATTTCCACTCATCATTACATATAATAAGGTCTTTCTGCCCCTTTAACCAGAAACTCATTGTCTGCTGAAGTGTCCGGAAAAGGTGGTGCTGCCCCGAGAGCTGGCTTCTGATCTCTAAAAAAACATGGCTAGCATTGAGTTCTTTCACTTTTCACATGGAAGTGACTTGGTGTTTACTTATTACAGGAGTACAATTACTCATCAAGGATTTTAACTTTAAAGCCAAATCCATAGCACAAGTATTTTCAGGAAATATTTGTGAATATCTAAAGTAAGGGGACCACTGATGCTGACACATTTTGAGCAGGAAGTAAGACACTTAACCCCAGAGGACAACACAACATACTAGTAAGTTAACCTTCCACAACCACACGGTGCAGAGTAAATACTTGTTTTGCTTCAAAATAATTGCAGAGATTTGGCTATTGAGCCATACAATCTGTACTTTCCAATTTGTGTGTACTTGAAAAGAAAGAGAAAGAAAATATATTAGGCTGGGAATTACCAGTAAACTATATTTTGATTTAATTTATAGTCTCTTCAAATGCTCATAGGCAGAGATAACATACCAAGGTACTTCTTAATTCAAATCTAAATGGTTTACATATTAACAAGTTTCAAGAAATACTTTCACCATTCACATGGAAAACTTTACTTAAACAGAATGGTGACATTCAAGTTTATAAATGAAAGGTGGTATTGAAGCTTGTTTCACTGCAATTCCATTATTTTGACACAAAAATAAGTGTGAGGATTTTTAACACAGTCTGACATAACAGTCAAAACCCAAAGCTGTAGCCAGACACAGACAGTGTTGTCTTTGCTACTCTTCCTGTCCATTCTCTTTTAATTATTTATCTTTATTGTTGAAAGTATTACAGGTGTCTCCTCTCCTCCCCCATTGACTCCCTCTGCCCCACACCCATGATTGTGAGAAATCTCAGGAGCTAGAAATATGAAAAACGAAGCTACAAGCATGCCCCACCCTCTGTAGTGGCTGCCCTTGCAGTGTATTTATTTCTCCTTCAAGTGTCATCTCAGGTGCTGCTCGGTCCACTTAGAGGCAGCTCACTTGTCCCACTGGAAGGAAATTGGCTCCTTTGTGTTCACATCCACCCCACCCCCACCCCGTCCTGTCCCACCAGCTGGGTCCCCTGTATGCCCAGGACATAATATTAGGCTTCGGTTTCTTCAAGAGCTAACACTATGTCTTACTCATTTCCCTGCTCTCCCAATATTCCTCTATCATGTTATTTCTTTCTCCAAGAAAACCAAGATTGTACCAGAAGAGCATGTCATTATCACCCAAAGCCCGCAATTTACATTAGAGTTACCTTCTGGTGTTATATTGTATATGTGTTTGGACAAAGGTATTCTGGCATGTAGACACCATTATACTATCATTCAGAATAGTGTCACTTCCTTAAAAATCCTCCATGCTCTGCCTACTTATCCCTCCTTCCCCCCAACCCCTGACAACCATGCTTCCTTTCACCACCTCCATTCCTTTTCCAGAATGTCATACAGTTACAATCAGGCAATATATAACCTTCTCAGATTGGCCTCCTTTGCTTGGTAACATGCATTTAAGATTCTTCCATGTCTTCTCATAATTTGGTAGTTTGTTTCTTTTTAGTGCTTGTTTAGTGCTTATTTTACTCTATGGATGTAACAGTTAATTTATCTATTCACCTACTGAAAAATATCTTGGCTGTTTCCAAATTTTGGCAATTATGAATAAAACTGCTGTAAACCTTCTTGTGTGAATATACATTTTCAACTCATACCCAAGCACAAGAATTAATACACACACATACACACACACATTAGTGGCCTGGTGCATGAAATTCATGCACATTAAAAGGGAATTAATTAGAGGAAATATTTTAATATTGCTATTTGCCCTTTCTCTATAATAGAAGTGTCAGATGAAAGAAAATTAGCAAAATATATATGAAAACCTCCCTCCTATCAGAGACTGGGGTATGCCACGGGACCCAGAGTCAAGCCCCCGCCCACCCACGTGCACCTCAAAATCACACGAGACTCAGACCTGGCCGGCCCCACCCCCATTGGGAGAGATCCAGACCTGGCCGACCCCACCCCCGTCAAGCCCTGCTGGGCAGGGGGCACAGCCTCAGGTCCCCCGGCCCGGTGCTGGGCAGGACCGCAGCCTCAGGGCCCCCATCAAGCCCTGCCGGGTGGGGGGCGCAGCCTCAGGTTCCCTGGCCCAACACCAGGGCAGGGGGTGCTGCCTGAGGTCCCCTGGCCCGGCGCCAGGAAGGGGGGCACATCCTGAGGTCCCCTGTCAAGCCCTGCCAGGTAGGGGGGGGGTGCAGCCTCATGTCCCCCAGCCTGGGGTGGGGGATGCAGCCTGTGGTCCCCCATCAAGCTCTGCTGGGGGGGGGACAGAGCCTGAGGTCCCCCTTCTGGCCCCACTGGGTAGAGGGCACAGCCTCAGGTCCCCCACCCCGGCCTGGTGCCATGTAGCCTCAGGTCCCTGTGGATCGCTGGTTATGGCTCACTATGGGAACCCCACCTCCACTGTGGATGCAGCCATCTTGTGTTACAGGAACCCTGCCTCCGCTGTGGGTGCAGCCATCTTTTGATGGTGTGGCGGAGTGAGGGTCAATTTGCATATTACCTCTTTATTACATAGGATTTTTATTTATTTCAGGGAGAGGAAGGGAGAAGGAGAGAAGGATAGAAACATCAGTGATGAGAGAGAATCACTGATGGGCTGCTTCCTGAATGCCCTCTACTGGGGATTAAGCCCACAACCTGGGCATGTGCCCTGGTGGGGAATCAAACCTTACCTCCTGATTTTATGTTCAACCACTGAGCAATACTGGCCAGGCAGGAATTAACTTTTTAAAACTTCATTATAAATACTGTGATGAATGTATCTACACTTTAATATTTCATTAAGAGTGGTTAATTAGTATTTAAATTATACTGGTCAGGAACATACACTCCAGATGTGGCTGATAAGCAGCATCAGATATCTTTATTAAAAATTTCACCAGAAAGTTCAATGAATAATTATAAGGTATATTAGAAATAATTTTTCATTGGTGAAATAAGTGATTGTTCAAGACTTGTTAACTTAAAAATTGTATAGCAATCACCATAACTTGCATGAACAAGGGGCAAGCTTTGTGCCCACTTAGCAGCTAGCCTAACACTTAGACTCTATGCCCAAAACTCCAAATAGTCCCATGGGTCCCTTGTCTGCTTTGAAAAAGTCTCTGTTCAATGGACACAGACACTAGGAGGGTGAGGGCATGAGTGGGGGGTGGGGGAACAATGGGGGGATGACACATATGTAATACCTTAATCAATTAAAAAAAGATATAACAGAAAAAAATAAAGCATCAAAAAGGGAATATATATATATATATATACATATATATATATAGCAAAGAAAAAAATTAAAAATCCCAATAAATTTGATTTTTAAAATTTAAAAAATAATTATAAATTCAATATCTTTCAAATGCAAAAAAAAAAAAAAAAAAGCACCAGTAAAACAATGCCAAGATGTTATAGAGGGAACAATTGTGAAACAAACAAAACACTCTTGAATTAAACATATGAATTTTAAAAATTAAAATAAATGTTTAAAAAACTTTCTATGGAGGAATTTAGTAAAAATCTCCTCCCCAAAGCCAAAGACAAAGAAATGGAAATATAAGGAAAAAAGCTAATATTATATAAATAATTCAAGCAATTAATTTCCTGAACAATAGGAGCTCCAAAAAGAGGGTGGGGGTGGGGAATATGAAGAGATATAATTATCAGGGAATAATAAGAGTAAGGGTTCCAGAGCTTGAGAACATGTGGATACAAGTAAAATAAAAAGCCAGCCAAATCCCAAAATAATGACTGAGAAAAGACTTATTCCAAGTATTTTTATAATTGCGAAATTTCAGAAAACGGATGCAGAGAAAATTCTGGTCTGGCTCTGCTTTGTTTTCCCCTGAACCTTCAGTGCTTGTGTCATAGCCTGTGGCCCAGAGACCCTCAATGTGCACCTGAGGAGTGCATGCCTGCATGATGCATACAGGAACCATGCAGATAGCTGGAGTCCTGACCACAGGGCATCCCTTTGCTTCTGAATTAGGTCAGTGTATTAGGACTTATACTTCAAGTTGCTACTTACTGAATTTTATTTTTCCTTTGAACATGGTTTATTTTCTTAACATAGTCTATTTTGCATGTGTGTAATCTTATTCAAATAAAATATTACTGCTTTTGTTATTATTTTTAAAAAACTCTCTGTTGCCAAAACTAAATATTTTTAAATTACTAAAAAAAGTCTTTAAGAATTTTTGAATAACATTTAAGTGTTAACTTCCATTTTATGTTACAAGGAATACATAAAACAGAATATTTAGTGTGATGCCAACCGTTTAAAGAAATTATCACTAATCTACTTATATTCCTTCTACACAGTACTTTCCATAAATTATGAACAACCAGTAGTCATTATCCCCAGGTGAGAATATCAAGGGACATGTTTACTTTATGGTGTTTATTATATAATTACTAGAGGCCCGGTGCACGAAATTCATGCGGGGGTGGGAGTGGGGGGGAGAGTATCCCTCAGCCTGGCCTGCACCCTCTCACAATCTAGAATCACTGGCTCCTAACTGCTCGCCTGTCTGCCTGATCACCCCCAACTACCTCTGCCTCTGCCTCTGCCTCGAAAGCCGCGGCTTCATCAGGAAGGTCATCCGGAAGGACATCCAGAATGACACTTGGAAGGTTGTTTGGCTGTCTGGTCTAATTAGCATATTACACTTTTATTATTATAGATACTACAATTAATATATATTATTTTTTATAAAGCACACATAAACATTACAACAGAAAGATGGTTGATGGAAATGCAATTGCCAAATTACCGATGATTTGTGGAAAAAGAGTAAATGTTAAAGAACTTAATTTTGAGTGAGAGCAGATCTTGAATATCATCTCATCTGACCCTCCAAGCAGACTCAGAGAGACTGCCTTCTGCCACAAGGCAGCATCACAGCTCCCCCTCCAGGATCCCTTGTACCGAATTTCAAAGCCTTCCTCTGTAGACAAGTACTACTTCCCAGGTCAGAGAGACCTAGTACTGAATCCTAGTAACACCACTTCTTAGCTGTGAGATTTTGTTAAAGTTAGTTTCCTCACTGTTAAATGTACGTAGTAATACCTCTCTGATGAGAATCTTAAAAGAATAAAAAGCAATTATAAGATTAAGGATATATAGTTCCACAAATATATAAGCACTCAAAAATGGTTGTATTACTACTTTTAAAAATATAAAGTAAATTAATAAACCCATGTATGAATGAAGACTTACTAGTTTTGCTCTTTTTTAGATTCTCAGCATCATCAGCAAACATATGTAGGTCTTAGGCTTATTTCTTTATCTATTCTTAAATCACATTTAATAATTTTCTTGAATTGGACCTTTTTTTGTAAAAATGGGTATATTTAAACATAATAGATAAACAGACATACCTGTAGTTCAAAAAGAATAATTTATCACCAATAATGCTAATTGTTTTAAATTTTACAGTGCCACATTTAATATCAACAGGGCTAATTAGAAAGATACTGTGCCAAACATAAAATAATCAATTAGCCCATTTCTTCAAATATTGATACTCATTAAACTTTATGCCATAAGTTTAAGTGTTAGTATATCTTTTGTTGTTGTTGTTGTTAACCCTCACCGGAGGATATTTTTCCATTGATTTTTAGAGAGAGTGGAAGGGAGAGGGTGAGATAGAGAGAAACATCAATGTGAGAGAGACACATCAATTGGTTGACTCCTGCATGTACCTGGCCAGAGCCAGGAAACCTGCAACCAGGGTATGTGCCCTTAACCAGAATCAAACCTGGGACCCTTAGGTCTGTAGGCCAACGCTCTATCCACTGAGCCAAACTGGCTAGGGTAGTGTTAGTACATTTTGATGCTCAGTTATTAGTCCATCACATATAGAACAAAGTGATGTGCATAAAAATAAAAGGAGGATAGTATTTGCACTAAGGGAATATTGACCTCAAATCCCAGAAGATTTACCAGCTCTCAAACTGCAGACACGTTACTTAATTTTCCTAAGCATATAAGGTGTAACCTCTGAAATGAAGATAACAAAATCCATCATCTCATCATGTGGTTAATGATAAATATGAATTATGTAAAATTAGATAATTGATATAAGGAATCTAGTAGAGTACTTGTCACTGAGGTATCTATTATTGTAATAATCAATGAAATTGCACACAAAAGGTAATCAGAGCTGAAACCCCAGAAGAGGTTAAATGACGATACTGACTTGGATATCCAAACCGTTTCAATGACTTCAGTAATGTTCTAATTCATGTGTTGAATAATGGGTTTAATATATGTTTTAATATTATCCTTCATAGCTTAGAAATACATGACATTCTTTTGTAGCTATTCAATATTATATGAAAATTAAATAAATATACATTTTTTGTGTAATGTGTTTAGTGAGAGGGGAACATGTAAAACTATGTTTGCACAGAATAAATAAAGGATTTTTAACAGTTTAATGCTGCCATCTTTGTGGGGTGGAGAAGAAGAGATTTTATCTATGACAGTCATGGTTAAATTTGGCCTTGGGTTAATGAAATGAATATCACAGTTTGCAATTATTAACAGTTTTCACTGCCTTGAGATACCTGGAAGCCCCACACATATAGAGCCAAGTGGAAAATTTCAGCAACTCAGTCAGTGTACTATTCAATGAGGTTTTATATGGGGGTCAGCTGCAATGAAGCTAGTATGCCTTGATTTCTAAACTTCGCATTTTAAACAGTGTAAAATATTTCACCCTTAAATTCAAACCACCACTGAATAAAACTAAAAAGTGAAACTGTGACAATACATTTATTCATACTTCCATTTGAGAAAAAAATCTCACACTAAAATTTTATTTGCAAAATGTTTAACTTCTGATTTGAAATGTGTTTTGTTTGTAATATGAAAGTTTCAAAATGGCCCCACTGAAAACAAGGCATACAGGTTTTATATAAATCTCACAAAATCCTGGAGATTTCACTTAAAATAACACGGAATATCCATATGCTTATTTTTTTAATTTTTTCATTCAATTAGAAATTAAGAAGCCTTTACAATAATTCTCTTTGTAATTTTATTTCTATAAATGACTTACAAAAGTTGAAATTTGTGCTCTGGATGTAATTTTCACCTGTTAGTTACATAGCTGTTAGCTACTTACTATCAACATTGGAAAGAAAATCTATATTTTCACCTCTGCCTGACCTCTACTCTTCCTCTCTCAGACATCACATCTCTACCTTTTCCACATCAATGTCCTATTTTCAACTAAAATGTAGTGCGCCTCCAATGTTAACACAAATTTGTTGACACAAATCTGACTCCTTGTTTTTACTCTCTTTGTTTTCATCATTTCATCATTCTCCCTGGAACAGAAACTCAGAACTTCAGTCACTTTGTACTTCCACCCCAAAATTAAGTGAAATTAGTGAGATTTTGAACTAAGATTGGGTGCATAAAGCCTAACACAAATGTCTGTGCTCTTTTGTATGGACAATGGAGGGATCAGAACCGAAAACTGACTCCTATGAATGCATAACTCTTGCTGGACAAAATAGGAAGACAAAGACAATTGATTTACTTGTGTTTGGTGGAATTTTTTGAGCAACCTACTTAAAAACCAGGCACAGAGAAGTCTGGGATATATGTATAAAGTTGATAGTTAGGAGCATGTATACTTATAGTGGAAGAGAAAGAAGAGTAGTGACTCAGCATGTTTGCAACTTTTTTCTCCCATTGTCTTTCGATCTTCTTCCGATCTCACTCTTGTGACACTTTCAATCCCATCACTGCACTAAAACTGCTCTTTTTTTTTTTTTATTGCTTAAAGTATTACAAAGGGTATTACATATGTGTCCTTTTTTTCCCCCCGCCCTTGACAGTCCCTTAGCCTCCCCTATCCCCCAGTGTCTTATGTCCATTGGTTATGCTTATATGCATGCATACAAGTCCTTCGGTTGATCTCTTCCCCCCTCTCCCTCCTGCCCCCCAACCCTCCCCGGCCTTCCCGCTGCAGTTTGACAAACTGTTTGAGGCAGCTCTGCCTCTGTATCTATTATTGTTCAAAAGTTTATACTGGTCTCTATTATCCATGAATGAGTGAGATCATGTGGTATTTTTCCTTCATTGACTGGCTTATTTCACTTAGCATAATGCTGTCCAGTTCCATCCATGCCGTTGCAAATGGTAAGAGTTCCTTCCTTTTTAGAGCAGCATAGTATTCCATCGTGTAGATGTACACAGTTTTCTAATCCATTCATCTGCTGATGGGCACTTAGGCTGTTTCCAGAGCTTATAGCTAAAACTGCTCTTGATCATCAGCCTGTGGGTCAAAGAGTCCCGGGTTCAATTCCGGTCAAGGAAACAATGAAGTTTCCAAGGACACCATGGTTTCAGGCGCCACCCCAGCCAGGGCCCTGGTCAGTGTGCATGCAGGAGGCAACTAATTGATGTGTTTCTCTCACATTGATGTTTCTTTCTATCTTTCCCTCCCTCTTCCACTCTCTCTAAAAAATCAATGGAAAAATATCCTATGGTAAGGATTATTACAACCCGCTCTTGGTAATGCAACCAAGATACTTCCCACTACTGAAACCAGTGATCAGTTTTGTTCTTATATTTGGACCAACCAAATTTTAACCTGGTCACTTCCTCTTGCTTGCTGTATTTGGCTCACAAGACACCAAATACCTAAGATTTCCTTCTACCTCAAAAGTATCTCCTTACTCTCCTCTGCAGATCCCTCTCCTCCTCCCAACACTTAAATGCTGGATCCCCCATAGCTCAGTGCTTTGCACTGTTCCATCCTCTTCTCTATCTACACTCCCTCCTTTGGTGATTTCAACCTGTCTCAAAGCACTAAACACTATTGTCACTATCCTGAAGACTACAAAATGTATATCTTATTTTAGATCACTTCAACTATTTTCTAAACATTTAAAAGAAACTCTGTCTTAGTTCAGGCAGCTATAACAAATTACCATAAATTGGGTAGTTTAAACAACAAACATTGATTTCTCACAGTTCTGGAGGCTGGGAGGTCCAAGATCAAGGTGCCAGCCAGTTCAGTTCCTGGGGAGAGCCCTCTTGCTGGTGACAGAGGCTGCTTTCACAGGAAGAAAAGGGCTGGCCCTCTTCCTCTTTTGATGACAGGGATCCCATCTTGGGAGCTCCATCAGCATGACCTAAGAACCTCCCAAAGCCCCCATCTTCAAACACCACCACACTAGGGCTTCCACATATACATTGCAAGGTGTCACAGCAGTTCAGCCCATAGCAAATCCTAAATTTACAAGTCTATTCTGAACCTTTAGTTTTTTTTCACCCATAAATTCTCTTCTCGCTGCTTTGCCTACATTAGATGATGACAACTGAATCCTTCCTATTGATCAGACCAAAATCTCTGGAGTCACCCCTAATTCCTCTTTGTCTTACACTCCATTTTGGATCCACAAGGATATATTGTTAAAATATTTTTTTATTAAAATATTTCTAGCGTCTCTTTCTTTTGGCACCTAGAATGGAGCTTTTCTATAAGAAGAGCTCAATACATATTTAATGATTGAAGAAAAAAGGAATACGCAAAGAATAGAAGGAAAAAGGCTAAGACTGGATGCCTTATTCACAGTAGTTTATAAGAGATTCGTGATCAAATAGGCCATAAAGTCATGATCACAGAAGTATGAGAAAAACTAGAAAGGATAATATGAATGAAGCCAAGGGAGGAGTGGATTTTAAGTGAGTTGTCAATCATTTCAGTAAAGAAAGAACTGAAAGATGTTCAGAAAATTTCCAACTAGAAATGTAACAGATTTCATTTGAACAGAATTGCAAAGATGACTCTGGTTTTGATGAAATGATGAAAATCAGAAAACAAGAGAGGAAGAGCCAATTTCCAGTAAAATATTGAAGCAGATACCAGATGCTTTGGGCCTCATATGGAGACATAGAAGTCAAATGAAGGATTATAGAAGCAGAGTACAGACTCTTCTATTAACAAGCTGTGCTGAATAGAATGGGGCTTATAGCATTAAGGGATAATTTTCTCAAAATGCATTAGCTTCTAGGAAAATAGTATGCAGAGGCAAAGAATCAATATGGATTAAAAGGTTGGAAATACTATTTACTAAGAATTCTCAATGATACAGCTAAGTCATTTTCCCATATTTTTCCATCAATGGTCACCGTTTCTTTTAAGTTATTTTTTTCCTAGCTATGCCAAGAAGTAGCTCTGTAAAGAGCTCTACACAGGAACTGTGCCTTCCCAATCCCCAGCAAATGAATTTGAAATGCCAACACCCCCCTCACCCCAGAGCTCAGCACTAACCCAGGTCCAGTGACAATAGTAAGGTCCAGGCACACTCGTCTTTTTCTATCTGGAGCAAGAGGTGCCTTCTGAATCCTCTTTCTATTATTCATGGCTAAGTGAATTCTCTAACTCAGCAGGGGCCATCCACTCACAGATGGGCTGCGTACATATCAAACAAGAGAGCCAGAGCCCCAGCTGCCAGGATGAGTAGACTTCAGGACCTGGCAGAGGCATGCTGACACCACCTCCAGCTATGTGCTTTCTGAAAGGGGAGGATCAGCCCTCTCAGGCAGAGGTGGTAGCCAGTGTGGTTGCAGAAAAAGGCATTGGACAGAGCAAGGGCTATATTAGCACACAGGCCCAAAAGTGCAGCAAGTGTGACAGAGGCTGGACTTAACCAAGAGCCTGGCTTAACTGCCCCTTTTTAATTTTTTTTCTCTAAAGTGAGAGCAGAAGGGCCAACAACCCACCACTATGCCCTAGTAAGCTCTGATGGCCTTACCATCTCTTTTTATTTTATTAGCATAGAGACCACATTTGTTGACATAATGGATGCTTATTTTTGCTTGATTTATTCATTTTTTTAAAAAAAATATGTTTTTATTGATTTCTAGAGAGAGAAAGGGAGAAGGATAGAGAGATAGAAACATGGAGATAGAGGAACATCATTGATTAGCTGCCTCCTGCACCCCCCCTACTGGGGATTGAGCTTGCAGCCTAGGCATGTGCCCTGACCTCTTGGTTCCTGGGTCGATGCTCAACCACTGAGCAACACTGGTCGGGCGATTTATTCATTTTTGACACTTTGGTAATTGGTCTTGCATGATATTGGTATATTTTTATTTAGATGTTTTGGTACATATTTTATTGTAAATATTTGAAAATAGGATCTCACTTTTGTGTAATTATTATAGATTCAAGGAAGATGATCAAATTCAGAGAGACTAGATTTAAATATTGAATAGTAAAGAAGCCTTCATTTCCAAGGAAATTATGAAAGAATACGTACAGAGAATTCTAATGGACAATATTGAATACATGCACACACACAAATTGATTTCTAGAGGTGTGGAAATCACACCAGTTGAGATGGTCTATTTCATTTGTCAATAATTTCCTAAAATGGCTTTGTTAACTATTATACTTATTCTGCTCTTTATGGATACACTGAACTACTTTATCATTAACTTCAAAATAAAGGTAAGTAGGTTGCCAGGAGGAAGTGTCTTAGAAACCTGGTAGCAGAGGTTGTCCATTGGTATCACAATTCCAGAAAAACAGTGCCAACTTTGGGGAGGAGGTTATAAACCAGGCAGCTTAGATTTTAGGAAAAGTGATTCATTAAGAGGAACTATGATCAATTAGCCAGAAAAACATAAATAAAGACTCTGCACAGTGGTCTACCATTTTTTGAAACAAGTCACAAATAAATGTCCATAACTGGTCAGAACATGAATAGAGTGGTACATCCCTTGGCGGGCAGCAGCACAGTGGGGAAGTTTAATGAAAACTCCAGGAAGCTGTATGAATCAAGTCTGGTTGGATTAATTTAAGCTAAAGATGAAGAAAATGTGGGACACCGGATCTTAATTTGATTATTCTAACCACAAGGGGATGAAAACATTAGAGTAGCAAAATAATAGAGTATAGCTCAAGAGATTTGGATATTGTGTGTGTGTGTGTTTGTTTTTTTCAAGTGTGGAGCCAATTACCAGCACTCCCCTTGGCCTAAAGGTCACATTCTCCAATTAGCAAATCATTTATGGCTTCAGAGTGGGCACTGTTCCTTCAGCAATCGATTGGGGCACATCCATGAGAGCCTGCCCCTATGGAGGTATCTTTGCAGGCTGTTGCTAGCCACTGTCACTGGCTTTGTTCCTCTCCTTAGGGAAGGTCTTATAAAGTCTTTGGGATATGTTTCTCCTTTCATTTTATGTGTTTATTTGTTTTTATAGAAGCCTAAAGAACAAAACTGATCTTTTCCAATTAAGGGCTAGTATCACCAGGGTATTTGCCAATGATAAACATTCTTTTCTATTGTTTCAGATAAAATATTTATCATCCAGGAAGGAATATCCAGATGTCTGTGAAGCTTACTGTTACAAAAGTGTTCTATACTCACAGTCCCCAGTACATCACCAAAAGGGAGAAAATGTTTTCATGGCAGCCACAGAGGATTCTCAACCCCGCGAGGTGATTCTCTCATGGGTCTTACAACACCCCAGTCTTTACCTCAGAGGCCCAAGTTTTGTAGCTGTTCCTGGAAGTAATCCATATTACATTGTGAAACAATGTATTATAACCCCTAAATTAGAGAGACCTTACCATGGAGCGCCTGGATTATTTTGTGGGCATGTTGTAATTCCGTAGGATCCGGTCTCCATTTTAAGTCCTGCGAAAATCTTCAGCCAGAACACCCCGATAAATTGACCAGCTCCATATCTGGCTAACTTCATCTCCACAATGTACAAGAAACAATGTTTTAAAATGGTAAATAATATATTGTGTAGTAGGCAAATCCAGTATCCTGAAGATTTAGAGTCTCAATTTACAAAGGACACTGATGAAAGTTCCTGTGGGAATGTGCTCTCCGCTACTGTCACAGATACAGCTCACTAAGTGGTCTTCAACTCTTCCAATTTCTGTTTCCCAAGTCATTCTTTTCCCATAGAGTTCAGCTACTGCTTGGTTTGGTATTTTCTTGCTGATGTCCTTCCTGTCAATCCAGGGCACCCATAATTCTCCCTGGGAAATTTTGCTATTATTAGGTTGCTCTTGAGTTTTCTCATATATTATATATTCAATAATAAAATGAATATGAACAATAAAATGGCAATAAACACATATCTATCAACAATTGAATCTAAAAAAATAAACAGACAAGCAGAACAGAAACAGACAGAGAGAACATTTTGATGGTTGTGAGATGGCACAGAGGTTGGGGGGATGTATGAAAAAGGTAAAGGGATTGAGAAGTACAAATTGGTTATTACAGAATAGTCATGGGGATGTAAATTGCAGCACAGGGAATATAGTCAATAATATTCTAATAACTATGTATGGTGTCTAAAGGGCACAATTTATTGGGATGATCACTTGGAAAGTTACATACTGTCTAACCACTAGGATGTACATGTAAAACTAATACAATATTGCATGTCAACTATAATTGAAAAATAAAAAATGATTTAAATTAAAAAATAAATCATATTAAAATGCACATATTTAACAGAAGAGAGCTAAATGCATTCCATTCCTTTATAGTTTATCTACTGTAAGAATTTCCATCATTTATGAGTATAATGCAATGGGTAGAATACTCACCTTAAATTGATTTAAACAATGAAGATAATTTATTGCTCTCATTAACATTTTATGAACAGGGTTATTTCTCATGATACTTTTCCCAGAGGCTTAAGTAATATGTCAGGACTCATTTCCTCTCTTTTTCTCTAGGCTGCTTCCTACCGAGTGAGGTCCATCCACAGCCTTTGCACAGTGGCTTCCAGGGTCTCCGTTAATAATCCCTGTTTCAAAGTCTTAATTCTCACACCACATAGTAAGAGAAAGAAAAGGTGTCTCCTGTCCACGTCCAAGGATTCGTCAGCCCTTATTGTGTCTGAGTGACTCATGCATCCAGGCTTGGATATGTCAACTGGATTCCACCAAACAGTGCTAATCCAGGAGGGGTGGGTGCATTTCCCACAAGATATTAGGGTACTCTTAGTAAGAATGAGAAAATGGTTACTTGTTGACACCCAAGGAATATCTGCATATTTACTATGACATTACCTACAACATAGTAAATGTTGCTGACATTTACAAAAGTAAATCCATGCTGATTTTACACAGGCCTCCCTCCTTTGCTGAAGTCCTTTAGATTTCAGCTTTACCTTATGGTTATAGCACTGCAATAAACCCCATCTCTCAAGTTTTTAACTGTCCACTGATGAGATTAAGGAACATAATCTGAGCTTCTTCTTCTCCATCTACCAGGCCCTAATTCACACTGATTAGCTGTGTTAGCCATTGACTAAGAAGTATCCCTTATGAACTCCAATGAAAATAGCTGTACAACATTGGGCCTCTAGTTAACAACACTGTGTTATTCACTTAAAAATTTATTAAGAAAGAAAGGGACGGAGGGATGGATGGAGGGAGAGAGAGAGAGAGAGAGAGAGAGAGAGAGAGAGAGAGAGAGAGAGAGAGAGAGGAAGGAAGGAAGGAAGGAAGGAAGGAAGGAAGGAAGGAAGGAAGGAAGGAAGGAAGGAAGGAAGAGAAAGAAAGAGCTATTACTAATTTCTATCCCAGAAAACAACATAGCAGTTGGTATTCTACATGGTCCCTGGAATTTGCTCTTCAATCTTGTTAACTCAAGTTGATAAGAAAAAGAGACTCTATGTTCCAGGGGTCCTGGCCAACCAGAATGCAGGTATAAAAACCAGAGCCAGTGACTTTTTAAAATAGGTTCTGAATGTCAAAGTTAAGTGAATACATTAAAATTCTGGTTTAAAAGAAAACATTTTCATCAGAAAAATATTTTCATCATAAAAAATACAAATATAGATTCATAGCATGCATAGTTCATTTTATCTTTTGATACAAGCAATTCTGCCCTTTTCTGATGGTAGATTTTTCCAGTGTTAGATGTTTTTCTTTAATATGTTTTTATTGATTTCAGAGAAGAAGGGAGAGGGAGAGACAGAAACATCAATGATGAGAGAGAATAATTGATCAGATGCCTCTTGCAAGCCCCACACTGAGGATCAAGCCTGCAAACCTGGATATATGCCCTGACCGGAATTCAAACCCTGACCTCCTGGTTCATAGGTCAATGCTCAACCACTGAGCCACTTTGAGGATTTTCAAAGTGCAGTCCTGAAATTGGCATCACTGGAATTATCTGAGAACCTGCTAGTAAAGCAGAATCCCACTAAACTTAATGAGTCAGAATCTGCATTTTAACAACGTTCCCATAAGAATTATACATGCACTGAAAATGGAGATGCTGTGCTGTATAGCTGGAATATGCCAGTGAGAATCCCTCCCTTCTAGCTGCAAGGAACTGAAAACAAAATAAAAGTGTCTTGGTCATAGATGGGAAGAAAAATTATTAATCTAAGTCTCTATCTAGAGAAGCTGGGAAAAGAAAAGCAATCAAGCCCAAAGAAAGTAGACAGAGGATATAATAAAAGTAATAACCAATGAAATAGTAAACAAAAGTACAACAAAGAAAATCAACAGAGTTAAAATAGGTTTTTTAAAAAGATTGGTAAAATTAATCAAATCCTAGTTAGATTTATCAAGGGACAAATAGAGGAAACACAAATGATCAATATTGGGAATAAAAAAGAGGGGAAACCATGATTGCTCCTATAGACATTAAAAGGTAATGAGAACTATACATCAACGTATTTGACAAGACAGATAAAATTGAAAAAATCTTTGAAAAAAATTACTTACAAGAACCAACAGAAATAGAAAATCCGAACACCTATTTACGCATGGAAAACATTGAACTGATAATGGTTTTCCTATAAATAAAAGTCTAGACCCAAGTGGCTTAATAAATAAATTTCCCAAACTTTTGAAGAAAAAATAATTGTAACTTTGCACAAAATTTTCCAGAGATGAGGGAAAAAATGAACTTCCCAATTTATTTTATGAGGCCAGCAAACTCTTGCTACCAAAAATTGATAAGGCCACTAAAAGAAAGGAAAATTATAGATCAATCTCTCTCATGCACATAGATATAAAATCTTAAACAAAATATGAGCAAATCAAACCCAGTAACATATAAAAAAGAACAATACATGAATACTAAGTGCATGTCTAGAGTGCAGAGGTATCTTAACATTTGTACATTTTCATATTAATTTTTTTTAAGGAGAAAAATTTTACAACCATCTTAGTAGATGCAGAAATGTGTTTGATATGTAATAGAATAAAGAAGTGCAGACTTCAAAGATAAATTTAATATATGTAAGACTTCTACTCTGAAAATTAACTATAAAATATTAATAAGAAAAATCAAAGAAGATCTAAATAAATGAACAGAAATGCCATGGTTTAATGGATTATAAGATTCAATGCATGAAGTATGACAACCCTCCCCAAGCTGGCCTATCGTGCTCATTCAATATCAATAAAAAACCCTGTAGATTTTTATGGGTATTAATAAACTGATAGTAAAATATATAGGAAAATACAAAAAAAGCAAGAATAGTAAAGACCATCTTGAAGAAAAATACATAAATAAAGTGGTTACACTACAAGTTACCAAGACTTAGTATAAATGTATAGTAAATATAACAATGGTTTGGGTGCAAGATTAAAAAAAAGAAAAGAGCAGAGGACCAGATAGAGTTCAGATACAGAGCCACACATATATGGTCATGTGATTTACAACAAAGTAAAGTGAAAAAGAATGATCTATTTCAAGAAATGTAGGTCACTTACTAGTAGATATTCACATGGGAACAAACTAATCCCTGACCCCACAACATCATACAGCAATGTAAAGTCAAAATAGGTCAAAGATTTACACATGGAGGGTAAGTAATAAAGCTTTTACAAAATTACATAAGGAAATATATTCACAAACTTGGAAAAGATTTCTTAAAGAGGATACAAATGCACTGATGTTAAGAAAAATTTGATGAGAATTAACATTAAAACTAATTTTTTTTTTTACTGTTTACGTTTTCTTTTTTTTTTTTAATTGCTTAAAGTATTACAAAGGGTATTACATATGTGTCTTTTTTTTTTCCCCGCCCTTGACTATCCCCTGGCCTCCCCCACCCCCCAGTGTCCCATGCCCATTGGTTATGTATATATGCATGCATACAAGTCCTTCAGTTGATCTCTTATACCCCTCCCTCCTGCCCCCCAACTTTCCCCGGCCTTCCCGCTGCAGTTTGACAATCTGTCTGAGGCAGCTCTGCCTCTGTATCTATTACTGTTCAAAAGTTTATAATGGTCTCTATTATCCAAGAATGAGTGAGATCATGTGGTATTTTTCCTTCATTGACTGGCTTATTTCACTTAGCATAATGCTCTCCAGTTCCATCCATGCCGTTGCAAATGGTAGGAGTTCCTTCTTTTTTATAGCAGCATAGTATTCCATCGTGTAGATGTACCACAGTTTTCTAATCCATTCATCTACTGATGGGCACTTAGGCTGTTTCCAGATCTTAGCTATGGTGAATTGTGCTGCTGTGAACATATGGGTGCATATACCCTTTCTGATTGGTGTTTCTGGTTTCCTGGGATAAATTCCTAGAAGTGGGATCACAGGGTCAAATGGGAGTTCCATTTTCAGTTTTTTGAGGAAACTCCATACTGTCTTCCATAGTGGCTGCACCAGTCTGCATTCCCACCAGCAGTGCACGAGTGTTCCTTTTTCTCCACATCCTCTCCAGCACTTGTCGTTTGTTGATTTGTTGACGATAGCCAGTCTGACAGGTGTGAGATGATACCTCATTGTTGTTTTGATTTGCATCTCTCGGATGATTAGTGACTTTGAGCATGTTTTCATATGTCTCTTGGCTTTCTGAATGTCCTCTTTTGAAAGGTGTCTATTTAGGTCCTTTGCCCATTTTTTGATTGGATTGTTTATCTTCCTTTTGTTAAGTTGTATGAGTTCCCTATAAATTTTGGAGATTAGGCCCTTATCAGATATGACATTGGCAAATATGTTTTCCCACACAGTGGGTTTTCTTGTTGTTTTGTTGATGGTTTCTTTTGCTGTGCAGAAGCTTTTTATTTTGAAGTAGTTCCATTTGTTCATTTTCTCTTTAGTTTCAAGTGCCCTAGGAGCTGTATCAGTGAAGAAATTGCTTCGGCATATGTCTGAGATTTTGTTGCCTTTGGATTCTTCTAGAATTTTTATGGTTTCCTGTCATACATTTAAGTCCTTTATCCATTTTGAGTTTATTTTTGTGTATGGTGTAAGTTGGTGGTCTAGTTTCATTTTCTTGCATGTATCTGTCCAATTTTCCCAACACCATTTATTGAAGAGACTATCCTGGCTCCATTGTATGTTCTTGCCTCCTTTGTCAAATATTAACTGAGCATATTGGTTCGGGCCAATTTCTGGGCTCTCTATTCTATTCCATTGATCTATATGTCTGTTCTTGTGCCAGTACCAGGCAGTTTTGAGAACAGTGGCTTTGTAATACAGCTTGATATCTGGTATTGAGATCCCACCTACTTTGTTCTTTCTCAGGATTGCTGCAGCTATTCGGGGTCTTTTTTTATTCCAGATGAATTTTTGGAGAGTTCGTTCTAGATCTGTGAAGAATGCCGTTGGTATTTTAATGGGAAGTGCGTTGAATTTATAGATTGCTCTGGGTAGTATGGACATTTTAATGATGTTGATCCTACCAATCCATGAACACGGAATGTTCTTCCATTTGTTTATGTCTTCCTCTATCTCTTTTTTCAACGTCCTGTAGTTTTCTGAGTAGAGGTCTTTTACCTCTTTAGTTAACTTTATTCCTAGGTAGCTTAATTTCTTTGGTGCGATGGTAAATGGGATTGTTTTTATAATCTCTCTTTCTGAAAGTTCACTATTGGTGTATAGAAATGCCTCGGATTTCTTGGGGTTAATTTTGTGTCCTGCTACATTGCCAAATTCATGTATTAAGTCCAGTAGCTTTTTGATGGAGTCTCTAGGGTTTTGTATGTATAATATGTCGTCTGCAAATAAGGACAGTTTTACTTCCTCTTTTCCAATTTGGATGCCTTTTATTTCTTCCTCTTGCCTAGTTGCAATGGCTAACACTTCCAGTACTATGTTGAACAGGAGTGGTGAGAGCGGGCATCCCTGTCTTGTTCCTGTTCTTAGGGGAAATGGTGTTAGTTTTTGTCCATTGAGTATGATGTTGGCTGTGGGCCTGTCATATATGGCTTTTATTATGTTGAGGTATGATCCTTCTACTCCCACCTTGCTGAGAGTTTTTATCAAAAATGGGTGTTGGATTTTGTCATACGCTTTTTCTGCATCAATTGATATGACCATGTGGTTTTTTTCTTTCAATTTGTTTATGTGATGTATCACGTTTATTCATTTGCGGATATTGTACCATCCTTGCATCCCTGGGATGAATCCTACTTGGTCATGGTGTATGATCTTTCTGATGTACTGCTGGATCCGATTTGCTAAGATTTTGTTGAGGATTTTGGCATCTATGTTCATGAGGGATATTGGCCTGTAATTCTCTTTCATTGTGTTGTCTTTACCGGGTTTTGGTATTAGGGTGATGCTGGCTTCATAGAATGAGCTTGGAAGTGTTCCTTCCTCCTGAATTTTTTGTAGTAGTCTGAGGAGGATAGGTTTTAGTTCTTCCTTGAATGTTTGGTAAAATTCCCCTGTGAAGCCGTCTGGTCCTGGGCTTTTGTTTGTTGGAAGCTTTTTGATGACTGCTTCAATTTCTTCTATAGTTATTGGCCTATTGAGATTTTTAGATTCTTCCTGATTGAGTTTTGGAATGTTGTATTTTTCTAGGAATTTGTCCATTTCTTCCAGGTTGTCTAGTTTGTTGGAGTAGAGCTGTCCATAGTATTTTTTAACAATCATTTGTATTTCTGTGGGGTCTGTTGTTATTTCGCCCCTATCGTTTCTGATTTTGTTTATTTGGGTCCCCTCTCTTTGCTTCTTGGTGAGCATGGCTAGAGGTTTGTCAATCTTGTTTATCCTTTCAAAGAACCAGCTCTTGGTTTCATTGATTTTCTGTATTATTTTTTTGGTCTCTATGTCATTTATTTCTGCTTTAATCTTTATTATCTCCTTCCTTCTGCTCACTCTGGGGTTTCTTTGTTGCTCTCTTTCTAATTCTTTGAGTTTTAGAGTTAGATGATTTACTACCATTTTTTCTTGTTTTTTGAGATAGGCCTGTAGAGCTATAAACTTCCCTCTCAGGACTGCTTTCATTGTGTCCCATAGGTTTTGGATTGTTGTGTTTTCATTGTCATTAGTTTCCAGGATGTTTTTAATTTCTTCTTTGATCTCATTGGTAACCTAATCAATATTTAATAACATGCTTTTCAGCTTCCAAGTGTTTGAGTATTTTGGGTTGTTTTTATTGTAGTTTATTTCTAATATTATGCCATCGTGGTCTGAGAAGATGCTTGGTATGATTTCAATCTTCTTGAATTTGGGGAGACTTTGTTTGTGATCCAATATGTGGTCTATTTTTGAATCTGTCCTATGAGTACTTGAGAAGAATGTATATTCCGTGGCTGTGGGGTGAAGTGTTCTGAAGATGTCAATTAAGTCCATCTGATCTAGTGAGTCATTTAGGATTGCTGTTTCTTTGCTGATTGTTTGTCTAAAAAACTAATTTCTGATAATCAATTTACACTATTCCCAGCAGGAGGTCCTCTTCGCTTCCATCAAACATTCAGACTTAAAAGCTTAATAGACTATATTTCATGTGGGTTTACCCAGAAGTGTATTGTCAGGGCACCACCAGGTACCCTCTCCTGTGGGTGTCTTCTAAGTAATACACAGAGCAGGACATTTCACATGTAGTGATGGGACACAGGATCCACCCTAGCTAAATGCCTCAGTACTGAAAATTGAAGTGTCTTGTAACAAAATGAAAGGCATGGCTTTATGGTCTCTGCAAAGGACATGCTCATTTATAAGAGTTACCAACCTCATTATTTACAGTTGTCCCAATTCAATGCAGTTCATGACTTGGGTCATTTTTGCCCAAAGGAACCCAATTGACATCTTACCCCTATTGGGTTGCCAGAAGAACAGAGCTAGAAAGTTAACTAGAGGTCAAATTCAAATTCTCTAGCAAAACAGGGTAGAACTGCTATCAAACACACGCACACACACACACACACACACACACACACACAATCAAAAGGAAAAAGTCAAGCACCTAGTTTTAAAAATTGACCAAAGATTTTTAAAGAGAATATAAAAAAGCCAACTATATAAAAAGGAGTCAACTTAATTAGACAACAGGGAAATGTAAATTAAAACCATAGAGACACACACACCAAGATTTGCATATGCTGCTATAGAATTATAATTAGAGATAACCATTTTAGAAAACTTTTTGACAGCATCTACCCAAGCTGAGCATATTTACATATTATGATGCAGCAATTTTAATAATAGGTATATACTGAAGAGAAATGTATATGCCTGTTCATCAAAAGACGTGCAGTGGAGATCTAATGTATAGCATAGTGAGTATAGTCAACAATATTATAAACTTCAGAGTTGCTAAAAGAAAAAAATCTTAAAATTGTTCTCAATACACACAAAAAAATGATAAATGATAATATGTGGCATGAAAAAGTGCTAGCTTACACTATTGTAGTAATCATATTGCATATATAAGTATATCAAGTCAATGTTGTACATCTTAAACTTATATAATGTTATATACCAATTATATCTCAATAAAAAAAGAAAAAAGACACATGCAAGAATGTTTATAACAGCACTCCCTGTTTGTAATAGTGTAAAAATAGTGTTAAATTATTTGTGAAACTATAAACTAGTCAAATGTCTATCTATACTAGAATTGATTAATAAATTATGGTTTATATTAGAATCGTATGTAACAATAAAGAATGAATGGCCCCACCAGTTTTCTCAGTGGCTAGAGCTTTGGCCTGCAGACTGAAGGGTCCCAGGTTTGATCCCAGACAAGGGCACATGCATGGGTCACGGGCTCAATCCCCAATAGGGGGCGTGAAGGAGGCAACGGATCAATGATTCTCTCTCATTACTGATGCTTCTATCTCTCTCTCCCTCTCCCTTCCTCTCTGAAATCAATAAAGATGTCTTAAAAAAAAAGAATGAATGAACTTCATTTATTCCTAACGACTGGGATTTATTTTACAAACAAAAATTTAGCAAAGAAGCCAGATACATAAAAGTACATATTACGTAATTCTCTTTCAATAAAGTTCAAATAAAGATCTCTGGTATTAATGGCTAACTTTGTGAATAAGAGGTCCATCTAGGGTTCTGGGATATTTTGTTTCTTGCTTGGGGTGATAGTTACATGAGTATATTTACTTTGTGAAAATTCATCAGGTGTGTAGTCATGATTTTTGCACTTTTCTGAATGTTATACCGCAAGAAAAGCACCACTTAAAGGGGGATGGGAGTGTTTTGGCTGAAAACACTGGAAAAGTTAGAGCTAATACAAGTCAGGCATCGTTTGACCAGAGATTCATCTGCCTTTCCCTGGAGCTCCCTGGGTTCTTCTTTCCTTCATAGGTTAGATTCATTACTAATGTTGCTTACCTTGTTTGTGGAATAGGGGCCAGCAATAAAAAAAACAAAGCTTATTTATTTACTTACTTACTTATTTATTTATTTATTTTTAAACTAGTGACCTGGTGCACAGATTCATGCATATTGAAAGGAAATTAATTAGAAGGTGGCTGGTGGGGCGGGACTGGGCAAGACTGGCCAGACACGCCCTGTAGCCAACCTCCTGTGGTCCCTCCCAGGCCAGCTGCACTTGGGGTGGAGCCAGGGCTCTAAGGGCATCTGCAGAGTGAGTGGGGTCCCTCTGGCAGGTGGGGGTCCCTCGACCTAGCCTGCAGGGATCCAGCTGTAACTGGCTCTCTGACATCCCCCGAGGGGTCCTGGAGTGCGAGGAATCTGGCTCCTTCCTCTCTGGTTCTAGGGTGCACCACTTGAGAACTGCCAAGGCCAAGTCACTGCAGCTCCTGCATTGAGTGTCTGCCCCCTGGTGGTCCGTGAGCATCATATCGACTGGCCAGTTGGCTGGTCATATGGTCACTTAACCTTTTATATATATAGAAATATTTTTTATTGATTTCAGAGGGGAAGGGAGAGGGAGAAAGAGATGGAAACATCAATGATGAGAATCATTGATTGGTTGCCTTCTGCACACCCACACTGGGGATCAAGCCTGCAACCCAGGAATTGAACCATGACCTCCTGGTTCACAGGTTGATGCTCAACCACTGAGCCACACAGGCTGGGCAGGCTTTTTTATGTATTATTCACATCAGGGGGAGAGAAAGCTTGTTTCCCCAAACATCCAACAAACGTCCTGTCCTGAGTGTCCTTCTCATTGCCCCAACTGGAGCTGATATGTAGTCATGGGAAAGCTTGATCTACCTTGTTTAGGCTGGGTCACTGCCCATCCCTGGAACAATCACTGGGCAGGGGACATGTGACTATGTTGATTGATGTAAGTCTATTAGGGCACACTGCTATAGCTACAGGTGACACCAACAGGGTGCTCCCCATAGCGGAGGGGCAATTCCCCAAAGCAAACTATGCTCTTAGGAAGGGGGATGCACTAGTTAGAGCTTCAGCAAGTTTGGATGTCAGATCCCAAAGCGTAATTGGGAAGGGTTTAACAAGGGTAATATTTGCAAAGTTGTGGTCAGGGCTAAGTTAAACAAGAGATGTTAAAGCCCCTTGTAAAGCAACAGCAGGAAACTGGTAATGGCCCTTGACCTGAGTACATAATAGGCTATAGTTTGGGAAAGCTGGAGATATTACATGTAGCTATAGAGGGGGATGCTTATTAGGATCTGCAGCTTTTGCAACAAGACCTCAGCCAATCAATAGAAACACATTAGGGAGAGAGCCAGGGAAATGAACACCCTGACCTCAGGCTTCTTTTTTTTTTTTTTTACCTCTAATCTCCTTTTGTTCAACTTTGCTGGAAGCTAGAGGGGAAGGCAGACATTGATAAAGTCTGTCATATTTAGCTTATTTAGGCACAAAGTATGATGTAGAGAAGGAAGGAGTGAACCTGGGAGAACAAATGGAAAATGTTCCATACAAAGGTAGAAAGGATGCTTGGGTAGAAAATTTATAAATACCTACTGTAAGAGTTAAGTCATAAAAGCATTGTTTTAAAAAGAGTATTACAGGCAACTGTCAGGACTCTCCTCTCCAACCCTCCAGGCAGGCATTTCCTGTCTTAAACATTTTCAGTTTAGGGAGACTCACTATTTTGTGAACACTGCAATGCAGGAGCTGAAGTCATTGGCGCCAAATCACCTTAATTAAAGTCTGCCCTCAGGGAAGAAGTCCATGCTTTCCTGCTTTACAGAAAATAGACTATTCAGCTCTTCCTTTAAATTTGTTACCAGTTGTCTTAATAAATCCAAATTTTCCTTAAATTGGCTAAATCCTTTCCCTCTTGATTACAAACTTAAAAAAAAAAAGAAAGAAATGCAGAAACTTTTTAGAACTGAGGAGAGAACAGTGGGAACCTACTTAGAGGATATATTTGCCTGGAGGGGAAGAAACTGTGAGAAAAAAAGCTTGGTGATAACAAAATATTGTCAGCATCTTGGGAGAATTAAGTGTGATGTTCCTATTGAACTGTTGTCCCTCTAGAGAACAAGTTGTGTGCTTACATATTTTATAGACACAATATCTTCCTAGATTTCTCTTTGAAAGACTTCTTTTTGTAGAACTCCCATAAGAGTTCTATAAAAATTTTTTGCATGAGTTTTAAATGTAGTAAAAAGTTTAATTTAAGATAGTTTAAATCCATCTATAGTCTGCCTACTTTTCTTTTCCACCAAAGTTCTAAGTCATATTCTAGGAAGAGCTATCATTACAGAACTCAGATTTCCCAAGTTTGAACTGTGTTATTAAAGTTTTACATGTTAAATTTCACGCAACTTACATCTTTGTTCAACTTTATGAATCGCACACACTAACATGTCAAATTATCCAGTAAGCGTTATAAACCAAAATGAAAAATCTTCCACACAATACTTCTAAGTTTGTTACAAAAAGATGCCTAAACTATATAAGCACCAGACTATGAAGAATCAACCTAAATTAGCTGAGTTTACTATATTACAAGATACATTTGATCTCAACACTTTATGACATAAGCTTTAAATTTTTTTTGAATGTATTGAGGTAACATTGGTTAATAAAATTATATAGGTTTCAAGTATACAATTCTATTATACATCATCTATATGTTGTATTGTGTGTTCACCACCCAAAGTCAAGTCTCCTTCCATCATCATTTATGACCCTTTCCTTCTTCTACCCACCCCACCTCCTTTCCCTCTGCTTATCACCATACTACTGTCGATATCTTTGAGGGTGTTGTTCTTTTCTACATCCCTTCACCTATTTCAACCAGCCCTCAAACCCCCCTCCTCTCTGACAGCTGTCAGTCTGTTCTCTGTACCTGTGAGTCTGTTTCTCTTGTTGATTTTGTTCATTAGATTCCACATGTAAGTGAAATCATAGTATTTGTCTTTCTCTGACTGGCTTCTTCCACTTAGCACAATACTCTTCAGTTCCATTCATGCTGTTCAAAACTAAGATTTCCTTCTTTTTTAAGGCTGAATAGTATTCCATTATGTAAATGTACCACAGCTTTCTAATATGATGTAAGTTTTAATGATAGGCACAATACTTGTGTTCTATGGCAATTGTGTAATTGATGTGTAGTTCATATAAATGCCTATACTTTATAAGTTTACAAAACATAACTAATTAAGAGTGTCAGGGTAAAATCAAATCAAAATTTGCTGAAAATAGACCTGAA
This sequence comes from Myotis myotis, assembly GCF_014108235.1. NCBI lineage: Eukaryota > Metazoa > Chordata > Mammalia > Chiroptera > Vespertilionidae > Myotis > Myotis myotis. Next base: position 51,632,344 of record NW_023416401.1, read on the forward strand.
GTTATCTAAATATCTTGAGTTTATAGCCAGAGGTATATTTTTGCCTTCCCCATAGTGATTTCTTAATATTGTTAGGTTATCCTGAGAGCTCACAATGGAAGATGTATATTGTTGCCATGGTAATTGATTTTTCAACCTCCATTTTATTACAAATAATTGGTCAAAGCAAGTTGTGGTAACAGTGTCCCCTTGCCAAAGGGAAGTATAGACATGTAATCAAATTCCGGCCAAGAAGAATCTCCTCACCATTAAAACAGGAGACATAAGGTACCAATGTTCCTTTATTTTACTGATGATATTGCTTTGTGTAGATGTGATGCTTTGAACTACTCGAGTCATTTTGTAATCACTAGGTTAGTGAACAGAAGAGAAAATACTGATACCGTAAAGATGGCAAAGCCTGGAGATAGAAAGAGCCTGGTCCCTGATGTCATCACTGGGCCACAGAACTAACCAACTCAGGAGCCTGAAAACCCCATGCCTCAGTTTCCTCATATGTAAAGTGGAGAAAATTCTAATACTTGCCTTAGGGGTTACTATCAAGAATAAGAGTCAATATATAGAGAGTGCTTAAAATAATTCCTGACATAATCTCAATAAAGAATACTTGTTATTATCACTCTAATCCCATATTAACAACTGTATGAGATCATCCATTTACCACTTATATGTGTATGTTTTTTTTCTGTTGGGATTTCCTGTTTAGTTACAGCAGAATGTACCTTAACTGACACTGTATGCCTGTGCCCAAATCTATACTAATAATAGAGGAACATGCAAATTGTCCGGGATGCCATTACAGTAACATAATGACCGAATACCAGGTTGCGTAGGGGGACAAGGCCAGCAGAGGGGTTAGTGAAGGATGACCAAATGACTGAACAGCAGGCTGAGTGGGGTGACTAGACTGGCAGGGGGGACAGTTGGGGGTGACCAGGCTGGTGGGGGGGGGGGCAATTAGAGGCAACCAGGTTGGCAGAGGGGCACAGTTGGGGGCAACCAGGCCAGAAAGGGGGGCAGTAAGGGGTGACCAGGCCAGTGGAGGGGCAGTTAGGTGCAACCAAGCCAGTGGTGGGGGGGCAGTAAGGGGTGACCAGGCTGGTGGGGGGCGGGGGGACAGTTAGGGGTGATCAGGCTAACAGGCAGAGGTGGTTAGGGGTTATCAGGCTGGCAGACAGGTGAGCAGTTAGGAGCCAGAGGTTCCAGATTGTGAGAGGGATGTCCGACTGCCGGTTTAGGCCCGATCCTGTGGATCGGGCCTAAACCGGCAGTCGGACATCCCCTGATGAGTCATGGATTGGAGAAGGTGCAGACTGGGCCGAGGTAACCACCCCCCCCCACACACACACACACACACACACCATGCACAAATTTTGTGCACCAGGCCTCTAATATATAAATAAGGCTAAAAAAAGATGGAGACTGAAGTTCCAAGTCATACTTCTTTTTCTCTGGACAACTCTTATGAAGGTCCATTCTGCTTTATTTAATCAGAGAAAGACTAAGACAAGCAGCGATGTGAACGGGGAGATGATGATGATGATGTTTCCTGAGGATTGCCAACATGATATTGCCCCCTCGGGATAAATTTTAAATATTAGCTGAAAACTAAGTGGTGTGATTTTTAAAGAGCTCTGTCCCAAGATTTCACTCTAACTAAAATTCTGCTGTTGAGGATTACATGTTATTGGAGAAAAATAAAATATTGAGGAGAGTGCAGCTAGGTAAATTGTCATTCACATCTCACTTTAAAATTAATTCAATAGGGATGCTTTCCAGAAATCTAGCTACACACAGTAGGGAAATTGGACGGGAGGGAGAGAGGAAGGATACCCTACTTTAAAAGGAAAATGATAAGCAGTCTTGAATAAGAGCATTTTAAGAGAAGAGCTACCTGGCCAATAGAATATAAGGTTAAAGATAATGGGATTCCTGGGATAAAGCAAAATAAGCAAAAATTTTGTGAGGGGGTATAGATAAAGGAATGAGAATGAGAAGGAGGTAGTATAACAGACTGTTGAAAAGTGATAACAGAATTGAGACTCAATGTGTAAAAGTTGACACTAACAACATGGAGGCAGATGTGCTGGAACTATGTTCTGACTTAATACTATTATGTGGGTCTCCTCTCATTCTATGAGATTATAAATTAAATGAGAACAGAGTTTATATTTTATACATTTTTACATTCTTTCATAGAGTTTAAGAACATGACACATACTTTAAAAATTCTTACTCAGTTATAGTAATAAAAACCACCAAATTTATGTAGTCTAGTGAAAGCCATAACCAATTTTTGTATACACTTTTTTTCAATGTAGCTTTCACAAATAATGCACTGGCCTTGAAAATATGATGTTCACTTTTTATTCCACATTCTATTTCAGCAGATTTGAAGTCGTGTTTTTAAAGTATCTGTTCCATTTTGCTTTTTAAAGTAGACTTCAAAGGTCGGAGCACTACTTAGTCCTAGGATGCTTTTCAAGGTCATTGCACATCATTTTTGCTTCTTCTCTTTTATCCCAGGAATCTTTGGCTTAAGATAAATTTGACAAAACAGTAATGAGAAAAAAACAAAAACAAAACCATACTCAGGAAATTTTAAAGTTGATAAATCAGCCGAAGGTAGTTCCCAATGGGAATGAAAATCAATGCTAAAACTCTCCATAAAAATCCATGAAATCCCCAGCTTCTGCCATTTGATTTTGATAGGTGCTTGGCTTTTATATTGCTTGTTGAATTTACCTTAATTTCCATATACAAGCCTTGTGGATCTGTCCAGTGTGTTCTTTTAGAAAACAAATATGATGCCCAAAGCTCCTTTGAGTAAGATATCTTAACAGCAGTGCCCTGAGATCCCAATTAAATAAAGGTCAGGAGTTGTTTACTGGACATTTGCTTACAGTGAACCACCCAAAGAAAAATTTCATAACTAGAGGTCCAGAATCCTTCCATAGAATAGGGGATATGCCTTGGTGGCATACATATGAACTTAAAAAGATCCACAAAGGTATTATTTTGTTTCATATGTTGGAGGGCTGATCCTGACAATTAGAACTTCTAGAAACTTTTGAGAATTTATTTCTCTACTCCTGGTGGCTACCAGATATATGTAATCTGTCTCAGTCAGCTCAGGCTGCTATAATAAAATTACACTAACTGAGTGACTTATAAACAATATAAACCTATGCCTCACAGTTCTGGAGGCTGAAAGTCTAAAATGGGTACCAGCATGATGCAGTTCCAGAGAAGGCCTGCTCTGGTTTAAAGCAAACTTCATGTTGCATCCTCAGAGGGCAGAAGGAGAAAGCTAGCTCTCTAGTGTCTTAAAATCCCATTCATGAGGCCTCCACCCTCATGACCTAATTACCTCCCAAAGGCCCCACCTCCAAATATGGTTACACTGGGGATATGATTTCAGTACATGAATGATGAGGGGATACAAGCATTCAGTCCCTAGCAAAATCAATTTATGGTAAGTCAGTTTGCTGAATCTGATACTTTGGCACTTCCCAAGAGCACCTCACATCAGAGGCTGTTGGCAACTGCTCTAAGGCTATTATGTGCCCATCTACTTATGCAATCACGCTGGTTTTTGGTTACTCATTAATATGATAGAAATGGTTGCTCAAACATGCACACCCCATGAAAGGTGATGTGGTACCACCAAGAAATATTTTCCATACAGACATTGTTTGGTATTCTTTCTGTTCAAGAAAAAAATTAAGCCACCTTAGGTTGAATAGATATTCCAAGTTCAAAGGATGTTTTTAGCAATATTCTACATTTTGAATTAACTTTTTGAAATATAAAGTTACTAATCAGTAAAAAGTATCTCTGAGAAGCAAGACATGACACAATAAATATTTTGTTTCAATGTTACAATGCTTACATGATTATAAGAATCAGACATTGAATTTGTGTGATATTTTATTCTACCACTACTCAAGTAACATATTTTTAAACCTGAGATATTGATTCTTCCAAGACAAGGAAAGCAAGCAAAAATGAGAGAAGTGCAATATTCAAAGTTATTACAGGATAGAACCGAGAGGAGTAAAAGCTGTGTCATCATCAGTAGTGTTAGTTGTGAGTGTGGCTTATAGTGGTTAGTGTTAAGAGATAAAAAGAATAAGCCTGGCTGGTGTTGCTCAGTGGTTGAGCATCAAATCATGAACCAAGAGGTCACTGGTTTGATTCCCAGTCAGGGCACATGCTGGGGTTGTGGGTGCGATCCCCAGTAGCGGGCATGCAGGAGGCAGCTGATGGATGATGTTTCTCTTTCAACGATGTTTCTATCTTCCTATCCCTCTCCCTTCTTATCTCCCTAAAAATTAAAAATTAAAAAATTTTAAAAAAGAATATGCCCACAAAAAGCCTACAGGCTACTTTGGTAGACAATTCATAGCCTTTTTAAATTTTTAATTATTTATTTTTCTTTTTATATCTAAAATGCCAAAGAAATGAAAAAGAACTTTTATAACCAAGAGAATCTGAAAGAAGAATGGAAGAGGTGGCTTGAGTGAGGATAGGAAGGAAGGGATTACCGAGATGAAGAAAGGGAGCAGAGTAGGCAGGCTGAATGTGACCGTGTGCACACCAGATCCAGAGAACAATAAATAGCTGGGCTTTGCTGAATTATAGAGCTCAAGTAGGAGTTTAAAGAGGTAAGTTCTGGACTGTAGAGAAGCCTTGGTGTTCCGGGACCGCTTGACACTCTACTGTGGTATTTCGTTAATGTTTTCCAAGTACACATAATAGTAATGAAAATCATATTAATACTTGATTAATATGTCAAAAATCTGTTTAGCACATCCTATCATTTTCAAACAGTGTTAAGCACTTTTAATGATTTAGCTAATATAACCATCACAACATCCTTGAAATAAATATTTCCTTCTAAAAATTTACAGAGGATGAACTTTGGGACTGGCAAGGTTGAATACCTAGCCTAGGTTCATGTAGCAAGGAAAAGGTAGATAAAGCCCACCAATATGGAACACCTCCAAAATAGCTTCCCTTGTTAAACATGAGTCTAGAAACTCAAACTTTTTTCCATTATCCAATCTATAATTTCTGAGTTTGTAATGTGGCCTTCAACGAAAAGACTGCTGCAAAAATTGGTGCTTATTTCTTTCAGAAGCTCAACATGGAGAAACTCACCCCAAAACTTCTGCCTTCCAGGAAATATGTCCTAGTCGGGTAGTTGTATCTCTTCCTAGAGTCTCAAGGCACCTTTTTAAAGCCATCATATGAAAACCGGGCAGGGAGAATGAATGATACATTCATTCTCCCTGCCCGGTTTTCATAAGCAAGCCACTGCTACAGCTGTGTGATATTTAACGTAGTATTAAATAAGGAACATTCAAAGGCCATTTTTAGCATCAAAGTAAAATTCTTCACAAGTATATTTGAGTATACAATTTAGGAGACAAATGGTATAGAAATGTTAAAAATTGTGGATGCTTTCTGAGCTGAACAAAGAGTGACTAATTAAGCATAGAACATACTGTCAGCAGGAAAGGGGAAGGTGATGATTCAGTATGGGGTAAGTGGATGGTATAACAATGTTTTGGCACTTTATTGGATGTGCTTTAAACATCCCTGGCATGTGTGTTTTAATAGTCTTTGCAGTGTTCAGCCTGTCTAACTTTTACTGAGCTGTGATTTCAGTGTGAAATTTCCCTCTCTGCCCCCTCAATGCTCTTTGTGAATTGCAAACAGGTGCAGAGAGTACAGCCTGCAGTGATTTTGTTGTTCTTTTCATACAAATTTCACCATCAAAGTTGTTTTGTCTGCCCCTTCTGCAATACTTAGGAAATTCACCATCAAACATGTATGTGATTATGGTTGGGTTCCAAATATATTCACAATGCAAGATTAGGATCATGGTCCCAATGCTCTAGGCAAAGAGGATTAAAAGTCGTATTCTGATCTTTTCCTAGGGCTCCAAAACTCATAACCAGGAGCCTGGGTAGATGCTAAATTTTCCTCTGAAGTAAGGTAGTTTAACTTGTTCCAATGTTGGCTTCTCCACATCTACTGAACCGATAACTAATGATATCTCATGATACTATTAAAAGGTGTTTTTAATCGGTCTTGAATGTTAGGGTCTTGGCCTTGTTTCATCCAGCTCCCTACTTCTGCAGTCCTCCTTCACTCACTCTTGAAGCTCACCTGTAGGATCAGCTTCATCCCAAGTGTGAGGACAAACCTCACCTTAGGAAACACAGCTTCAGGAAGCGATTCTCAAACGCTCCATCAAATCACCCTGGTTCATGATCAACTCCTTTGCATCCAGGTTCTAAGCATTGGTAACTGCGTTTCTGGATGGCTCCCTGTCCTTTTTATCTGCCAAGTGCCCCAGCCTCCAGGATTTAGAATGACCAGAGTCCAGCTACCTGCTGTGTGAGGGTACTGCATGCTGCCTACAACCATCATCCTGACCTTTTCTGCCCATCTCTGAAGAGCCCTGAGCAAGTGAGTATCCCATTCCCATACTGGCCTTGGAGGAAGAGAAGAAGGCCCTTACAACTTGTGCTTTCTTTTGGTCAACTGCTTGCGTGACACTGTCCACACCCTGGACCTCAATGCATTATTTTTTGCCCCACTGTTTAGATGCACTTTTGCCTGCTGAATTACACTTCTGCCTGGCCCTGCCCCTTGGCCTGTTGGCTCTAGTACCCCAGCCTTGTGAATACAGAATTCTAGGTGCCGGCTTCTACTCTTTTGTGCCATCCCACAGCAGCTATCAAACCATATCTAACTGACACGATTTATTCTAGGCTCAATTCTCATTCCTTTTACTTACATGAAATGTGGCCCCAAGAAAGTTACTTTATTTTCCAAAGCCTCAGTTTCCTTATCTACAAAGTAGGAATAATAAACTCTAGTCACTGATTTATGTGATTATTAAATTATATGGGCATATAAATAGCCCAGTATAGTTTTGGGCCAAATATATATATCCTATCTAATAAAAGACAAAAAGGGTAAATAACCGTACCTCCGATATGCTTCCCATTGGCATGATATGATATGCAAATTAACTTCCAACAAAGATGGTGGTTAATTTGCATATGTAGGCTCAATGATGGGAGGCCAAAGGGAAGGACGGAAGAACCATGATCGGAAACCCAGGCTGCAGGCAAGAGCCGGGTGGCAGGGTAAAGGCGGCCCCCAGGGCCGCCTTTTCCCTGCCCCCCCGCCCTGGATCCGAGAACCGGGGCAAAGACCCGCCCCCCAGCTGATGATCGGAGAAGTTGGGCGGGGCAGTGAAGAGGGTGCCTCTTCCCTGCCTCCAACCCCGGTGGTGATCGGTGACCCTGCGAGGTAGGGAGGGACCCAGAGCACGTGGAAGCCGTCCTGCCTGGCCACGGGGGACCAGATCGCATCCCCAGCTTCGAGGCAGGGAGGGACCCAGAACATGGGGAAGCCGGGTCTTTTTTTTTTTTTTTTTTTTTTTTTTTAGATTGTGTAGTTATTTATTACAAATAAACGGTGGTTTCAAATCTGTCAAAAACGGGTCCTGTTTTTACATGTGTGTGCAGGTTCTGATGTACAAGAAAGGGTCATGTGCTTAGTTCGTCCATGCAAAGCTCACAGGTACATCACTAAATACTTTAAAAATAGAATGATCTCTTTTTGAACCAATCTGTTTAGATTCAGGATTAGTAAAACAGTATGGAACTAATGAAATACAGTGATAGGAATTAGGAAGTGTGACACTGATGGTTCTGGGCATGTGAAGGGTGAGGGACAGAAGGGTACACATGGTCTTCCCTTCAGTTCTGCCGGAGAGATGAGCTCCGAGGGCCAGAGCTGCTCCATGCCCAGAGGAGGTGGGTGTGATCAGTGGCTCTGTTTCAGAACTTCTTGCCAAGCAGAGACCTTACCCGACCCACAGGAGCCTTTTTACTCCAGAAAACAGAAACAGCCAGTTCCCAATAGGCATGGGAAAACCAGTGTCCCCTCCTGTGCACGGTGTCCTGATGGCGTGACGGGGGAGGTGGGTGAGGGGAGCAGTGCAGAGTTGTTAGGCAGCTGGAGTGGGAGTGGAAAGGCCATGAAATGTCCACAGTCCTGGCTGTGCCCACGGCCTGGGCTGCTCCTCCAGGCCCTGGTTGAGGGATTAGGGCTGATTCTCTCAGGAAGGGAATATTCCATGGGTGGAAGATTTACAGGCTCAGGGTGGGCCGTGTGTTAGTTTGGGGCAAATCCCTCAGCATTCCTGCTGCCAAGCCCTCAAAGGAATGAGGCAGAGGCACCCCTCACCCCCAAGACCCCTTTGTGGACATTTTAGCATCTACGTGATTTTTAATCCCTTCAGGGAGACTTTCTATCCTGCAGTCCCATCCCACCCCACTGTTGCTGTTTGTCTGCCAGCTGGTTGAGCATCAAGGGGAAGGGGGTTTTATACTTACTGAAAGACTACTGATCCTACAGGGAAACCAACCTGTTTACTGTACTGTTGTAAATATCATACCCTTTATATCCTGTATATTGGCTTCTTTTAAATAAAGTGAAATGTCTTAGGAAAAAAAAAATGGCAAGGCAGGGCGGGATCCAGAAGACCCATATGGGGAGTGCCACTCAGTCAGAAGCTGGCTCATGGCTGGCCAGCGCAGTGGTGGTGGCAGGAGCCTCTCCCACCTCCGTGGCAGCACTAAGAATATCCAACTAACGGTTTAGACCTGATCCCTTGGGGGCCTAAGCCTTTAGTTGGACATCCCCCGAGGGCTCCCTGGCTGCCAGAAGGATGTCTGACTGCAAGGTTAGGCTTGATCCCTCGGGGAGTGGGCCTAAGTCGACAGGTGGACATCCCCCAAGGGGTCCCTGACTGTGACTGGGGGCAGGCCAGGCTGAGGGACCCCCACCCCCCCCACCCCCCAGTGCACAAATTTTTGTGCACTGGGCCTCTATTATATATATATATATATATGTATATATATATATATATATATATATATGAAAGATTAATTTATGGAACCAAAAAATGAAAAGTAAATTTTATTCAAACTATATTTCTTTCCACTTCAGATAAGCATCTTAGGAAGAAGGGGGTACCAAAAAAAACCTCAGCAGCAATGAGTGGAACTATGGTTTACCTATACCTACAAAAGAAACAAGCAAATAAAAAATATTTAACAGTTTGGGTTACAACAAACAAATTATAATCTGATTACACATCATTATGGGCTGAATTGTGCCCCCTTTGATTTCATATGTTGAAGTCCTAACTCCCATACCTCATTATGTGACTATTTGGAGATACCATCTTTAAAGAGATTGTTATGTAAAAATGAGGTCATTACGATGGGTCCTAATCCAATATGACAGACGTCTTTAGACGGAGATATTAGGGCATAGACACAAGCAGAGGGAAGACCATATGAAGACACAGGGAAGAGAAGATCGCTATCTATACAGCAAGGAGAGAGGTCTCAGAAGAAACCAACCCTGCCAACACCTCATCTCCGACGTCTAGCCTCCAGAACTGTGAGAGAATAAACTTCTGTTGTTTAAACTGTCCCCCCCTGCCTCAGTCTGTGGTATTTTGTAATGGAAGCTCTACTAAACTAATATGCACCTAAACATAAGAAAGGGTCATCTCACATGAAAGAATTCTGGATTCCCATTCAGGAGATGTAAAACTCCCTGTCTCCAGTTAGAGAAAGGCTATCAAAGTAGCTGGCAGAAATTATTTTTTTTAAATGACCTCAAGTAACAGATGGGTGATTTAATTAAGTTGAAGTCAAACTTAAGTTTTCACCAAAATTAAAAAGAATCTTTTTCTTCTTAAATTTACTTTGTTACCACATCTTATTGTGTGAATTCAGAGAACCCATGCTGAGTCATATATTTGCCGAGAGATCTTGGATAAACTTTCAGCCAAAGAACATATATGCATAGCTGACAGACACAGATAGCAGAGTGGTGATGGCCAGCTGGAAGGGTGGGGGCTGGGTGGAGGAGGGTAAAGGAGGGAAATGGAGGATATGTATAATAGTGTCAACAATAATAAAAAAGAAACAAAAATAAAACAAAGTAGGTAAAAGTGTCAATCAGATCATGCCTCTTCCTTTCTTAAAACCTGATATGATGGTCCATCCCACTTGATATAAAATCTACATCTTTGGATCCCCTTTCAGACCCTCCACATCATGCCCCTGATCCTGCCGAGTCTGGTTTCCTGGGCTCACTTAGCTTCACTGCCTCCCTCTCTGTGCTGTTTCTCCAAAGGGCTACTCCTTCCCTTGGACCTACCCACATGCTTTTCCCTTTTAGGCACATAATCTTCCCTAGATATCCTAAAGTTTAATTTTCTCATTATATTCAACTATCTAAAATATCACACTATCTAAAATATTGTCCCATCCTGCCCAGCCAGTGTGGCTCAGTGGTTGAGCATCAACCTATGAACCAGAAGGTCACAGTTCAATTCCTGGTTAGGGCACATGCCCGGGCTGCAGGCTCTGATCCCCAGCGGGGAGTGTGCAGGAGGCAGCTGATCAATGATTCTCTCTCATCACTGATATTTCTATCTATCATCTATCTATCTATCATCATCTATCTCCCTTCCTCTCTGAAATCAATAAAAATACTTTAAAAAAATATTGTCCCATCCAGTAGCTTTTCATTCCCATGCTTTATTTTCTATTCCACTCCTCACCACCTAGTATTGTGTCACAGTTCCCACCCAGTGTACCTTGCCTGGATGGTGTGGCTCAGTGTGCATGACCTGTCTTCTCCAGGTGCAGGCTCATGGAGAGCTGGGTTCAAGTTCTTTTGTCGACTGCAATACTTTCAGGACCTAGGATGGCACCTGGCCACAGGCTTTGGGTTCACACATGTTGAAGGAAAGATAAATTGGTTATTGATTGTATATCCTTCATAGAGTGATTTTTAAAACTGTGCATAAAAGTATTACTTCAATAAAATAAAAATAAATATTTTATAACTATTATTTTATAGAAGTAGAAAGGTAAATAAAATGCATAAAAGACAGACATGATATAGGTTTTATGCTAACACTTCAGTTACAAGGGACAATTTTGTAAGCCAAAACCAGCTTATCCCTAATCAGGCAAATGTAGATTAAATAGGCAGTGAGCTTGAAGAGAGATAAACATAGCTTAGTGATGGTGTGGACTCAAAATGAGTGAAATGTGTTACTCTCAAACCTGGCATTTTCAATATTTGAGTTGGAAAACAGGATTAAGGTTGAGAGGATAAGCCTTTTTTACAAAATGTTTTTTTGCCAGTAAAAGTGAATAAAATATTTTGCTTGAAGAGGCACAAAGTTCAGAAAACTCTAACTTACCCATATCACTATAAACAAAAATTCCCATTAAAAGCCAAAAAATAAATTATTTTTTGGATTACCTACTTCACCACTTCCCTCAACTGGCATAGTAATTAGAAACTGATTAAATGACTCAAATGTCAGTTTAAAACAAGCCAACAAGAATACTAAATGCCAAGCACAGACCCGTCCCCACCTGCATAACACTATTTTCAAGTCAATACAGTCTGTGTCTGGAAAACGTAAAGCGCACAGTATGGGTATCATGCCTTGGCTTCCGGATATGTAACTGATACATGTGTATTCTGCTTTAGAAGGTTACCTAACCTCCTGCTCCTCATCCTTGGCAAGTTTTCTTCCAGTCTATACCTTAAATTTCTAGCTCCTAAGCTCTCTTAACTGTTTGACATTTTCTCTTTTTTCCTCAGAATCTTCAAAATAAGTGACAATATTCATATTAATAGATAAATAGGGAAAAAAATCTTCTAGGTTTTTATCAGAAAATGGGCCAGCCCCATATATTCTTATTTATCATAGCTATCAAGTAAAATAAATAAATGCCTGCAGATTACACATGGGAATTCTGCTAGCTACCATGGACAAATGGTGTATACATTTTTAGTTTATAGGCTGTTAAAAAAAAATCCTTGTGTAAATTACTATTGAATGAGTTTACATAAGTTCATATAAGACAATCCTAAGATTAAATGCTTAAGTGTGATTAATGTCACATTAAAAGTGAGATCTGTGACAATGAGAAAAATAAACGTAGTAGCCAAATATGTCACCTGAAAAGAAAGCGAGTTGTGCTCTTTAGACCTCCTGCAAAGGAAACTCAAGGGGAGGGCAATTTTTTCTTTTATGTAGGGAGTTTGAAAACTATATAATTAAAGACATACCAAAATTTATGAGAAGGGTTAGAAAACTAAGAATAGCTAGAGAGAAAAATGGAATAGGTGAGTAAGTAGTAGAATACTATACTTTTAAAACAGGCATGACATTAGGAAATGTTTTTTAAAATTATAGCTGACATAAAGTGTGGCCCCCTAAAGAGAAATGTTGGTCTTCTTTTATAAAGTAAAAGCATATATCATCATTGACTAACAGTATAATTTCAATTATGTGTTCTAGCAAAAGGCATTTAGTGATTTTTTTATAAAAAGATCCCACTAAAGAAAGATCTTAGACTTACTGAGTTCTGATCAAGAAGGCAGTACTCTGTGCGAATGCTGTGCTCACCTCCTCCCATGACCACATCAAAATACGACTAAAGTATAGAACAACCATCATTAAGAACCACCTACAGACTAGCTGAACAAAGTCCTATAACCAAAGATATAAAGAAGACACAACGAGATTAATATATATAATTGATTTGAAGGGGAAATTTTTCTTTAGGAAGTGTATGACTGATTGCATTTATTTTTTTCCAACAAAAAAGCTTTTAGAAAATAGGAAAATCTGCAGTATTTACCACAAATTTATTCATGCCTTCAACAAATATGTCTTGTCCCTTTAATATATGAAAGAAGAGCCCTGGATGGTGTGGCTCAGTTGGTATGAGCATTATCCTGTACAGTGAAAAGTGGTGGTTTTGATGCCTAGTCAGAGCACATGCCCAGGTTGCGGGTTCAATCCCCGGCCGGGGCATGTGCGGGAGGCAACCAACTTATGTTCACTCCCACATCGATGTTTCACTTCCTCTCCCTCTAAAATCAATAAAAGCATGCCTCTGAGTGAGGATTAACAAAAATAAAGAAAAGAAAACAGCATATTTATATTTGTTTGTGTAGAGGTTTTCCTGAATTTTAAAGTATTTTTCCTATAACTTCCAGATATCTAGTAGTGGCATCAATCTCCAAAAACCAGTGCCCCCACACCAGAACAGTGCGCTGTTCTTGTTTATGGTCCCATGTGTGCCCATTCTGAAAAAACTTGGAACTGTGGCAACCCGGTACTATCCCTAATTCGTGACTTTCAAAGACTGATTAATACTTTATTTGTAATATAACGTATGACTCGTCATTATTTTTCATCCTCATTGTCATTAGTGTTATTCATACTCAGAGTGGAGTAGATATATCACTTAGGGTACCTTTGTGGATTCAGCATTTAAAATGAGTTCTGAGAATGTTTTTCGGGACATTGGGATTTATGATCACGATTGCGAGGAGACTTGAGAAGAGAGCAGGTTGACCAGAACAGCCGTTCTGTTACAGTGACTAAGGATAATTACTTCATCTCAGATGCAGCACAAACTTCTTAAAGGAAAAATTAGTAGATACTTAAAGTGCTCCTAACCTTAAAATCCCAAAACTCTATGAATAACCAAAAAGTAGAGATTTTTTTCCTTGTTCAACATATAGTCCTGAGTTTATCTTTAATTTACCTGAATTATATCACTGACTTTGACTATAATTAACTTCAGGTTTTAAAAAGTAAAGGGCAGAACATGATGATGAAAATTAATGGTTGAAAAGCCACAAGAGTTAAAGCAAATTTTCTAGATAAGTTCTCTCTTCACATAGGGAGAGGTTTTACTCAATTTTTGTTCATTAATCTCTGATTATATAGTCTTGCAATTGTTTCCTCCTTATTCTTTGCTTATCAGCTGCTGAACTGAGAGCAGCTTAGATTCAATATACTACTTTCATCTAAAAGGGAAGAGCAGAATGAGAATTATCTCAGCAAGCTAGAAAATTTTACAAGCATACAGCAGAATCAATTACCTTTTTTTTCTATGTTGTTCAAATGGAACAAATGACATACCTCAGGTTATAAATTGTAAATAAACCTACTTCCTTACTATATCTGTAGGAGACTCAACTGTTAATAAAAAAAGTTTTTAATCCTTATTTATTTAGGAGGAAGAGGAAGCCCAGCCTGCACCCACCGCCGCCCATAATATGAGCTCATCTCACTCAGTACAGTGGTCATTTCTATCCTGTGCAAGCCTTTGTGTTGCTATCCCTTTCCTGCCCTTTATTCTTCTCCCAGTTTTTTCTATGTCCTGGCCCTGTTAACATTTAACAGAGGCAAACAGCCACAAATTATATGCCTGGCTACTGTGTAATCTCACTTGTTATTGCTCACAAGTTAGATAGAGTGAGAGGAGAGATGGACCCAGGCAAACTCGTCTATGACGCAATAGCTATTCAGAGTTCATGACGTAGTAAAAAATATTCTGGCAACCATTCATATATCAAATAAAGCTGCAGCCAAGGCCTTGCTGTAAATTGGAACCTAGCATTTATAAAATCTTGGGGGCAACAGAGTTGCATCAGGTACTTAGTGCAGCTGACAATAGCATGGGATGTGATCATTGTGTAGGGTTGTTCTCTCCGTATCTTGTCTATAGATATCAAAACTCCTCTGTCAATAACGATTTTCTTCATTCCCTCCCTTCTTCCCTGGAGCATTTCTGAATATATACCAGAATATACATATACAATAATTGTGTATGTAAATATAAATGATAGCTCATATTTATTGAATACATAACTATGTGTCCAATACTCTGCTAAGTGTTTTTGCATGAATTGTCTCGTGTAATGCTTCCAACAACATTAGCACGTATGAGTTTTTTACTCTCCTGACTTTATCATTACAGAAAGCAAATAAATAAAAGCAGGTTGCAGGACCTGAAAAATAAAAATCTCTCAGTTATGCCTCTTTGAGACAAGACAAGACTTGTCAGTTCCTGGTGGTACGTTAGTGTTTTCAGTACTTATTCTAAAATGCTTTCTCATGTTGCCTTTCACAAAGAGAATGGTCAATAACTTCAGCAACATCCCCAGTGTAAAATCAGCAGCAGGTTTTGTGAAGCTGATTTTTGTAAGATTCTTCCATATACGCTTAGGAATGAAATACAATCCGCCAAATGAAGACAGTTCTATGAAGTGAAGAAAGAAACTCCACAGAACCCACGCTCCTGCCACAATCAATCTAACACATCATCAAAGAATATATATGGCTGGCAAAAAAAAGCATATGAAAAGATGATTTGTATCTTGTGACATTAGGAAATTACAAATTAAAACACTGAGATACCACCAGACACCTATTAGAATGGCCACAATCCAAGCACCTGACAATACCAGCTGCTGGTTGTGAGGCAAAGCAAGAGAAACTTGATGGAATGCACTTTGGAAGGCTGACAGTTTTTTTATGATGCTAAACATAGGCGTACCATCATTGCTGGCTAAACATAGGCTTACCAGCAATACTGCTGCATGTGGCTGAGCAATACCTGTGTCTGCAGCCTCGTCTTGTTAGCCTTGGGTCTATTCCCATTCCTGGTTTTCCCAGAATTTACACTTTCATTGGAGCCAAAAAATTTAGATTCATTCTCTGTACCAGGCTGAGTGGTGCTCGTGTCCACCTTTCCAAGTACCACCTCCAGTCTTTCTTCCACTGTCAGACCACAATGGTTACCATTTTAAACATGGAGATATATGAAATATAGGATTTCTCTAAGTTATACCCAGAGAAATGAATCATCAACATGAATATTCTTGTATTTTTTTCTAATCTCTCTGGGTATTTCTTCTTCCCCTCTCTGCTAAAAATTCTGATGCTTGAGTAGGACTTTGGATATCCCCTTGTGACTTACTACCCCTTATGTGTGCTATTTATCTTCCAAGCTATGCCTTCCAGGATAGGAAAGGTAGCAAATACTTCCCTTGCATCACATCATCATCTTATCTACGCAATAGTGTTCTCTATGCTTAATTCTTTAGGCTTTGAGTTTATATATGAAAACCAACTTAGATAATTCTGAGAAAGTATATGTTTTCCCCTTATGAAATTCAGGTTTTCAAGGTCACTGTCCCACTGTGGACTTCTAAAAATCTGACTTTAACCTCAACATTGAGCAATTATTTCCATTTTCTAGACACTCTGTACTGTTCCTTTCCTGAAGCAATAAATTTGGATTTAATGATAGAAGGGCTACAAGCGGTGGAAAAAAATAATTATCTGCCCATAGAGGATTATTACTGCCTAAAAGGACAATTTGTTGACAACTACAGACCTATTAAATTCACTAACCTACCAGAATGAATGAACTACATTTCCTTCATCTAGTCATCCTTACATATAACTCCTTTTGACTATTTTTATAATAGTTTTGCAGCAACAATTTAGAGTTATATTTTCTGGCCAGGTTCTCTGGTGCATCTCTTTTGTGTAGGGGATAGGCGATTTGGTCAAGTCCATTTATTATAAAATGATTACTTCCTCAAGCAAACAAACCTGGAATATGAACAAGATGTTTAATTGAAGTGAAAATATAATTCTGTGAATTTCCAACCAACACATTTGTAGGACCATCCATGGTTTACAAAAGTCCTGTGCGTACTTCAGCACCATAGGCAACCAAAGCTTCCTTCCTCAGAAAGCAAGAAGAGATGCCCAATCCAACATTTTACTTACTCCACTATCAACAATAACCATGATAATAATAAGAAGTAATGGTTGAACACATCTTATGTATCAGTCTCTCAAATAAGTGCTGTGTATGTACTATCTCACTCAACATTTCCAGCTGTCCTGTGGGATGCTGGCAGTATCTTCTTTGCATACATGAAAAATATTAGACTTATATAAATCTAAAGGCATGCCTAGAGTGACTGAAGGCTGACCGTGTGTTCGAACCTAGATCCATCTCTAAAGTTCTCACTCTTAATTACATGGTTGTGATGTCTCTTATATCCTATCACATTCTTTACTACAAATAGAGAAAAGATGTTTAGCCATTAATTTATGTCAGATTATAGTATATTGTACTCCACCTATATATGCCATTATGGATACATTTTACCACTTTAAATTTTGTTGATGCTCCCAACTTGTGTTTCCTAATTAAAAGAGTAGTAGGATCGGAGGATTCTAAAAGCAGAGCCAAGTATTGGTGTGTGCGTATGTGTGTGTGTGTGTGTGCGTGCGCGTGTGTGTGTTACAGAAAAATAATCATTTGAAATTAATATAGAGATACAGCTTGTAGAGATAAGATTACCTTATTTTACAGCTATTTTAAGATTCTGGTATATATTTTTTAAATCTTCGATTGTCCGTATTACTTCATTATTCACTTTAATTTCATATGGGCTTTAGTAAATAGACCTTCCCTTTAAGTATGTAAAACTTAAACACTCAGCTAGGAACCAGAATGGCCCTAGACAATATTTGTCTTTTTACCAATTTAAGAACTATCAATAAATTATTTGTCATGTCTTAAGTGTAATAAAATTAACTTTACTTAAAAGATTTTTACTACTTTACTCACAATAGTTATTGAAAAAATCTGTAATAATATCTGATTCTTGGAAATATATTAGTCTTGGAAATGTGTAAATATCTGAAAAGGATGTACAAGAAAGCTAGAAGAAATATACGCAGAAAGAAATAAAGAGAAAAAGAAGGGAAGGAAGGAAGGAAGGAAGGAAGGAAGGAAGGAAGGAAGGAAGGAAGGGAGGGAGGGAGGGAAGGAGGGAGGGAGGGAAGGAGGGAAGGAGGGAAGGAGGGAAGGAGGGAGAAAAGAAAGGACAGAAAGAAAGAAGAAAGGTTTCAGACCTTTGAATAGGAAGAGGGACATAGAACAAACAGTTCTATTAAACATTATATTACAAACAAACTGGTTAGCCCTTGCAGTTTCTATAAGGAGACCAATTTTTCAAATTAGAAAAGATGGCACAAGCCATCAGCCTAAAGGGATACTCTGAAAGAAACAAAGTAGTTATGTCAATTAGAGGACATTTTTTTTGTCATTAATAGAGGATGGGTATTGTTCCCAGTAGAAAGGAATATTGGCACAATGTTTCTAGAAGCAGTTTGAAAACATGTGCATAAAAGCATTCTCATGGCTATGGCTGCATTGTTTCTTCGAATGCATCATAGAATATTATGAATTATCTAATTTTTTTCAATATTTTTATAATGCATATTTAATAGAAAAACAAATAGCTCTTGACAAAACTTTCCAACTTATTTATATGAGGTAGTCAATGAATATATTTTAAGTAAAATAGAGCTGAACTAGCTGAGCCAAATTTCAGTGACCTCTGAAAGTAATCTCCAAAGAAGAAAAATGGAAGAAAAAAATGTGTCAAGAACAGTTATTAAAGATCTCTCTGAGGGTTTAATGAAAACAATGGTGCTCTCTATCCCAAAGCACACACACACAAAATACACATAATTCGTTTTATTGGACTTGTATTTCTGAGAGAGAGAAAAACACACACAATATTTACCAAGCTAACACTTCTTTCAACCTTTAATTTTTTAAAAAAAATATATTTCTTTATTGATTTCAGAGAGGACGGGAGAAGGAGAGAGATAGAAACATCAATGATGAGAGAGAATCATTGATTGGCTGCCTCCTGCACACCCCACACTGGAGATGGAGCCCGCAACCCAGGCATGTGCCCTTGGCCGGAATCGAACCTGGAAGCCTTCAGTCCACAGGCCAATGCTCTATCCATTGAGCCAAGCCAGCTAGGGCTCAACCTTTAATTTTTATGAAAAAAGGCCACTTTCTTTTTAACAAAAAGGAAAGAATTAAATCCAAATTATAATAAAACTTTAATTCTTCTCAAAACCCGGAGTTTCCTCAAAAAACTAAAATGGAACTCCCATTTGACCCTGTGATCCCACTTCTAGGAATATATCCCAAGAAACCAGAAACACCAATCAGAAAGGATATGTGCACTCATATGTTCATAGCAGCACAATTCACCATAGCTAAGATTTGGAAACAGCCTAGGTGCCCATCAGTAGATGAATGGATTAGAAAACTGTGGTACATCTACACGATGGAATACTATGCTGCTCTAAAAAGGAAGGAACTCTTACCATTTGCAACAGCATGGATGGAACTGGAGAGCATTATGCTAAGTGAAATAAGCCAGTCAATGAAGGAAAAATACCACATGATCTCACTCATTCATGGATAATAGAGACCATTATAAACTTATGAACAATAATAGATACAGAGGTAGAGCTGCCTCAAACAGACTGTCAAACTACAGCGGGAAGGCCAGGGAGGGTTGCGGGGCAGGAGGGAGAGGGGTAAGAGACCAACCGAAGGACTTGTATGCATGCATATAAGCATAACCAATGGACATAAGACACTGGGGGGTAGGGGAGGCCAGGGGATTGTCAAGGGCGGGGAAAAAAAAAAGGACACATATGTAATACCCTTTGTAATACTTTAAGCAATTAAAAAAAAAACCCAAGTTCTAAATGAAGGTTCTATGCTTTTGGCTTAAATAAAAGCTTAAAATTGTAAAGTTAACTGTGGTATGGCCACATTATCACACCTTTTTTTTTTTTAATAATTGATTCCAATTTGTGTTGTTAATGTGGCACATAAGAAACCCAAAGTGATTTAGGAAATTTCAAGTCAAAATATGTCACAAGTCCTTTGTTCTCATGGCATTGAAGTCTCATGGCATTTGACCAGGTCTTCATCATTAATAATAATAATAATAAAGAAAAAAATAGAATGTATTTCAAAAAAATAGTGTTCTTCAAATGAATGTTTTCAATTTTTTAAGATTTATGCCTTCAGTGAAACAGAAGTTTTAATACTCAAAAAATTCTTACTGTGTTGAAAATCTTATAGTCTCATTGCCAATCTCCTCATGCACAGTGCCGTCTTAGCTAAAACAGCAATTTTTTATCAGGATTTCTAATGGAAAACGTTGGACCTTGACCAAGAAGATAGTAAGCATGTGCCAGTTCAGTCAAATCAGTAATAAAATGCACCTCAAGAAAGTTCTGAGTATGCTCCATTTTTTTTTTTAAATATACCAAAAGGAGGCCCCATCTGGCAGAAGCTTAATTTTTTTCCTGGGAGAGCAAGAAAAATTTGTACCATAAACATGAACAAGTTTCATATTTTGATCCTTTTTCTTCACAAAACTCAAATGTAAGCAACTTAACCCATGTTTCTGATAAAACACATTCCTAGCAAGATACAAGATATTTAGGGACTAAGGGCAATGAGTATAACAGCAATTCAGGCCCTCAGAAAAATAAAAGTCATGAGGCTGGAGCTTTTTCCTCTACAAGGTAGAAAAATCAAGTGTGTTCTCAATCTATTAAATTACCAGCTATTAGAGTCTCAAATTTTTCTTTCAGTTGAAACTTTGCTTGGAAAAGAAACATTTTTATCATTACAGAGTAGTCTATATACTTATGTTATCTACTAATTCATGCACAGGTAGGGACCCTAGGCCTGGCCAATGATCAGGGCCGGTCAGGGCCTTTCTTTATTCTGAGTCACCCCCTTGATGGTCAGCGCACATCATAGAAAGCAATTGAACTCCTGGTCTCCCAGTCGAACTCCTGAGGGGACAATTTGTATATTAGGCTTTTATATATAGATAGATAGATAGATTACCCAAGGCTTAGCAGCTTAAAACAAAAAGCATTTATTATCTCAAGTTTCTGTCAAACAGGAATTTGGGAGAAGGTTAGCTGGGTGGTTCTAGCTCAGTGTCTACTCGAGATGGCTCACTGATACAACTTTTAGCAGATGCCTCAGTTTCCTGCTGGACGTTGGCTAGAGGCTTCAGTTTCTCATCCAATGAGCCTTCCATGGGGCTGTACATGGCATGGCAGTTGGCTTCTCCCAAACCAAGTGATGTGAAAGAGAAAGAAGAAGATTCAAGGCCTCTTTATGACCTGGTCTCAGAAGTCACACTATCCCATCTGCCTTGTCTCCTCCAGCAACTTACTGATTCCAGTGACACTCAAGAGGAGAGGAATGAGGCTCCACGTCTTCTGTGAGAAACATCGATGACTTATGGACACATTTTAAAAGATCATAGGCTTTGCAGTTTTCTAAAGAACCACTAGATTATGCAACCTTTGAGGGTGACTGTGTGTAAGCCACACAGGAGCCCAGAGAAGTAAACTGCCCATAGAAGATATAAATTATTTTCTCCTACCACTTGCTGAAGAGAAATAAAATAGCTTAATTCTTCCAAGACCATCTTTAAATTTTTATAAAAAACACCAACAGAAATTCGAGTGTTATCGTCATTGCTATGGTTTTCTTCTCTTGTTCCATAGCTCTACATTTTTATTTAAATTCACTAATCAGTTAAAGAACCTGATCAGTTAAGGAACTAAAGAGACTCAACATCAGTTGGAATCTAAGAACCCCAAGAGTACATCTCAGAGGTCTCCCAGCCTCTGTGATCTTATTTCTAAACTCTAAATAGTTCTTCTTTTCCCAATTTTAATAAAATATAATTGGCCATCATGTGCCACTTTTAGCTATGCAATTATCTGTATCTTATTTAACTTGAGTTCATAGTTCTTTCTTCTGACTTAAGTAAGCACACTATAAATTATACTGAATTTCCAAAGCTAATATTGAATTACTTATCCTAATGGAGGCAAACACTGATACAGATAACTGAGAAAAGATTTTCAAATGGGATGGAAAATGGTTTCTGTTTCACTTTCATATACAGCAAGACCATTCTTGCAAAAGACTTATCTTCCTAACTGTGATTTCAGATTTTAAATTGGTTTGCATGCCTCAATATACACAATCTGATAGAAGGAAAAGTATTGAGAAGCACCTCTCTTGGCAAAAGATGTAAGAAGCTGATTTAACGTTTGTTGTAGGTATTTAGAAAGTGAAAAATGAGGCACCTACATAAATTCTACTTTATTATTAACAGTTCTGTCAGCTAATGACAGACTTAGTTTAATTTTAAAAATATCAGTTTTGTAACTGGCCTTTTGCTCATCTACTGGTGTAGATTAGACAAAGTACAGATCAGTACAGACTTAGATAAGTGCCCTGAACTAGTACCAAAATGTTGTCTTTTAAATCCTGAATTCAACACTTGATATAAGTTTTCTTCTAAATAAAGTGGATTCCTATACATGGTATAATTTATGTCATTGAAGTGGGAAAAGGAGGGGGTGTGATTGAGAACAGATAAAATTTAACAAGAGCCCAGCCTGTGTTGCTCAGTGGTTGAGGTCATGGTTCAATTTCCAATTAGGGAGCATGCTAGGGTTGCAGGCTCAATCCCCAGTAGGGGGCGTGCAGGAGGCAGCCGATCAACAATTCTCTCTCATCATTGATGTTTCAATGTCTCTCTCCCTCTCCCTTTTTCTCTGAAATCAATAAAAATATATATTTTAAAATTTTAACAAGAAATGTGTGTTTCACTTCTGAGT
This sequence comes from Myotis myotis, assembly GCF_014108235.1. Lineage (NCBI taxonomy): Eukaryota > Metazoa > Chordata > Mammalia > Chiroptera > Vespertilionidae > Myotis > Myotis myotis. Next base: position 51,654,854 of record NW_023416401.1, read on the forward strand.
ACTAGGAAGTGCTATTCATGAAGGCCACATAGAAAAGGATTAAAAGAAACTGAAGTAATGGCATATGTAACGGCTGTCAGCCACAGTTGGTAAGCAGAAGGTATTGAAAGAACCCCGAAGGCTTTAGTGTCAAAGTGGAGCAAAAAGTTCTGAAGTGGAATTGAAACTCCCTATGTGGTGTTATGCATCAGTACCTAGGTAGGTGAGGATAAGAATCCTATAGGACATTATGACACAATAGGACTCTGAAATAGTGCCTAACAACTTATGACGAGGCTCTCACCCATTATAGTCATATACAGGCAAAACGAATACATAATCCCTCTTAAGAAAACCGATAGTCCACTCAGTGATTAGTAAATGCTATTAGAATAGTTGTTTAAAATCAAACGGGTTCTAGTTAAAGTGCTCAATTGTATTTAAAAGCAAACCTCCCCCCAAAAATAGTAATAATAAATAAAATAAATAATAAAAGCAAACCTCTGTTCCCTAATAATTTCCATGTACCTAGTCAACTAAATAAGGTAGACTACTCAACTCAATAGGGTTTCCACTGATGCCTAGTCTCTGGCATTGCCTTTGTGAAAGCCCACCCACCAGATACTCCTCTCTGAGAATTGCTATCATCGGCAGTCACCCACAGGTAAGTGCCTACAGGAACTGCAAGTGACTTAAGTGACAAAAACTAGTTAGATTGGTAAACAACAGAATGGTGAAAATTGTGGCGAATTGGTGAACGTAAGTTCTATCTAAAGAGGCTATGGATACATAGCCTCAGCCTCAACCAACTTTCAGCCAGTGGACATGTGTACCCAAGGTTGTCAGATATTCTAAGCGCTTTGTTCAAAAGAAGCTAGAACTCTGAATTAGGTAAAGTTGTCCAAGTTTCAAATGTTGGCAACAACTTTTTTAAACCTGTGCAACACAAACAAAACACCTCTCTGCATGTGCCCCAGGGCTGCTGTTTGCAATCTATTTTCACACTGTTTCCTCTTCTGTGCACATGTTATTACAACTTCATCAGTCTGGGTAATGACTGAAAATTTAAAATAAAGGGTTTCATGTAGTACTGACACCCACAAAGTTTTCCTATCTGATGAGACTGCAGTAACTGAGAACAGGTAGATCATCAGGAGGAAACATGGGAAGCCGCCTGAACAAATTGTTTCGCCTATCAAAAAGTATTTTATGTCCTAACAATATGTCTTAGTAGAACCTTACTACTATCAGTACCATTCTGTTTGTAAAATTCTTTTCCTAGATATCTGAATCCTTCCCCAGGAATGAATGGGAATGTTACCCAAAATTGGCCATTTTTTATGGTGGTATAATCAGAATATCTGGATACCTCTGAACCAATACAAATAACAGCTAAAATGTAAAGAAGTTTCTGGCAATCATCAGGAGGAAAAATATTTTAAAAACATATCCCCAAATCAGTTTATTCAACAAATACTTATTGAGTGCCACTGGGGACACAATGGTGAACAAGACAAAAATGTTGCCTTCCTCATGAAGCTTACAGAAAGTAGGTGAGTCCAACAATGAAAAGTATATAAGATGGGGCACAATGGCTCAATGACATAGCCCAGGGTGTGTGGTTAGCCTGGAGGTACACTGCTCAGATTCTCTTTCAATGAGGCGAGTGAGTATTGGCCAGTTGTGGGAAGTGTGATCAGGAAACAGCTGTTCACATTCTAGCTATCAGCACCTCCAAGCTCTGCTTCAACTGCAGAGAGCTGCCTCATCCCAGATCATTCCCATCCTGAGGCAGGCTGCATCCAGTGAAGGAACAAGGAGGAGGAAACAAGGTTGGGCCATTTCAGCCCAAAGTGGACAATTCTAATGGACAATGCTCATTCCAGAGCACACTCCAGACTGGCTGAGGCTTTGTCAAGCCTACATTGCAGTTCAATTCCTTCCTTCGCTCATCCTGCTCCCTCCCCATTTCCTTTCACTGGAATTGATCTCTAATAAACAAATTGCTCCTCAATCTCCATCTCAACATCTGCTTCTAGAGAACTCAGCCTGCAACCCAATGAACTACAAACATTTAACACAGAGGGAGGGGAGCAAGCAGAGAAAGCTTACCAGAGGAAGTAGCATGAAATCTGAGATCCAGCTCTAGTGGTTTGGCTCAGTGACCCACAGATTGAAGGGTCTGGGTTTGATTCTGATCACATAACTTAGTTGCAGGCTTGATCCCAGTTGGGGTCCTTGCAGGAGGCAACCAATTGATGTGTCTTTCTCACATCAATGTTTCTCTCTCTGTGTCTCTCCTTCTCCCTTCCACTCTCTCTAAAATAAATAAATAAATAAATAAATAAATAAATAAATAAATAAATAAATAATTTTTAAAAACCAATGGAAAAATACCCTCAGGTGAGGATTAACAAAAAAATAAATAATAATATTTTAAAATCTGAGATCCAAACATTGAGGTTAACTCATCATTTTGCAAATTAAAGGAGAATAAAGAACATGAAGGCCAAGACCCAAAGGTCTGGTAAAAGAGAAATGTGAAAAGAAAGGACTGCATTTTGCACAGGAAAAGAAGCAAGACATGAGGGACAGTCAGGAGTCAGACCTGAAAGCATCTCACTAGCCAATTTAAGGTCTGAATTTATGATAAGGGCAATGAGAATCCACAGGAAGATTCAAGCAGGGGAGTGACCATTCTGCCTACAGCAGAGAGACACATTGGAGGAGGACAATGCCAGAGGCAGGGCACCCAGAGAAGCAATTGATGTCATCTGGGTAAGAGACCGTGGTGAAACAACTACAGAGTCAGGTCCGATGGACACAAATGAATGGACACAAGAAACACAGATGGTAGAATCAATAGGACTTTCTGATTTGGTAAATGTGAGATGGTGGGGGGGGGCGGGGAATCAAGAATGCTAATTTGTCTTTTAACTGGTTCCCTCTGAGTTGGGAAAAATGAAAAAAAGGAGGTTGTGTATTAGGGTTCTCTGAAGAAACAGAATAAATAAGAAATGTAGAGAAATATATGAGGATATTTATTCTAGGAATTGGCTCATGTGGTGATAGAAGCCAGGAAGCCCCATATCTGCCATCTGCAAGCTGGAGAATCAGGAAAGCTGGTATTAATTCAGTCTGAGTCCAAACACCTGGGAACCAGGAGCTCACACTCCTGAAGACAGGAGAAGATAGATACTATATTTCACCTCAAAGAGAGGAAGAGTTGGCTCTTCCTTTGCCTTTTTGTTCTATATGGGCCCCCAGGGGATTGGATGAGGCCTGCCACATTGGTGAGGGTGAATCTTCTTTACTCAGTCAATTAATTCAAATGCTAATCTATTCCAGAAACACATTCACAAACGAACCCAGAAACAGTGTTTTAACAGCTATCTGGGCATCCCTTAGGCCAGTCAAGCTGACACACAGAATTAACCATCACATTTTGGAGGGTTGATTTCAGCGTTGGACATGATGAGATTGATATAGACACCTGCTTTTCAAAGGGGATTATCAGCATACTTGCATCATATTGAATTATAGGCACTCTATGTTGTCCCCCGTAACCTCTAGGCTGGGAAAAACTGCTGTTTGAAATTTTCCACTAAACATAGGAAGTCAATGCTCCTGAAAAGAAAGTTTAATATTACTCAGTTATAGAAACAAGAGGCACAACTCACCATGGAGGGCCATAGGAAAAAAAACAGGTTTTGGACAGGAGGCAGAGGATGGGAGGTACTTAGGCCACGACCTTTGAAGCAGGAACTTTAGGGGAATATAGGCTTGCTATACTACCCTCTGTCTGTGGATTCATTCTTCGACTCTGGCGGACAAAGAATCCGGGTTCCAGTCCAAAAATTCTGTTTCAACTTTATTGGGGTTTCTGTGGGAAAAGAAAGGCAGAATAAATAGTTTAGGATTGGCTAGTTGGAATAGTGTGTGTGAGTATGGGGCTATAGTGATGCTATCTAGTTGCTTGGTACCTGGCCCAGGGGTGATTAAGGCAGAGGAATATTCTCTCTGGGGGTATACAAGCCAGATAGATGAGCTAAGTCTCTGGATTGGTTAGTTTGCATTTCAAAGGTATGCTTCCAGCTGAGTCTTTTGCTATCTCTAAGAGTTGGCTAGCTCTTGGGAGAAGTAGTCTCTCCCCAGACTGAAAGGTTGTTTTAGAGTGTCAAAACATTGTAATATACAGAAAACAAACAAACAAAAAACCCAAGATGAATACACTCTTGAATTGTAACATGAGATAAAAAGAGAAAAATAATGAGTGGAAGAGTCAAGTTCTAATGCCTAGAAGGAAATTTGAGTAATTCACTTTCTTTGGGCTCTCTAATTTCTATAAAGTAGGAAAATGATGAGAGAACCTGACTAGTAGACAACAGAGAAGAGGTTTTGCAAAGGAGCTTTGAAGATTAGGGGAAAGAGCTGATGACAAGAGAAACAAAGTAGGATTGCTGTGTAATTGATAACCAACTGTCTGCTTTCCTGTTTACTTTCCTTCAGCTCTTAAATAGCAGGGAGTTTTCATTCATCACAGCAAGTATTCTCAGTTTGTTCATAGGGGCATCTGTTCCCCAACCTTCCTTCCATGATTATTTTAATAAATAAACATGGAACAACACCCCAGGGCAAATCTGCTTCACACACTCTGAAAGGAAAGTGAAATTCAAGAAACTGGTTTACAAAGTTGCTGAAGAACAGAGTTTAGTGAATCCCAGATGCAGAGGAGGTTTGAGGGGCTGGGTGAAAATAGTAAAGGGATTAAGCAAATGAAAAACCAGTCTTATAGACACAGATAACAGTATGTTGATTACCAGAGGGAAAGGGGGAGAGGGGTGATGTAGTATAGAATTGTACACCTGAAGCCTATATTATTTGATTAGCCAATGGAAAAATGGGCTATCTCTTTAAGTAGAATCTCTGAAAGGCCCCCAGCTAGAAACATTCTGGGTTGTTTCAAAGATAATAAAAGTTCATTGGGTGTCTGGGTATTGTGTACAAGTCAACCTCAAGAATCCCTGAGGTGGAAGAATTGGGAAGCAGAATAATAGCACTGGAGACGTAAAAAACAAAACACTCTTGAGGAAAGAGACCTGGTTACTGATTTACAGTTAACTGAAGTTATGATTTATTTCAAAAGAGGCAAAGTGAGTAACAAAGGCAGGGAAGGACTTTGCTCCCAGAATTCCTCTGCTGAGACCATATGATAGATAATGCGATTAGAGCAGAAGTCAGCATTTAGAAAGGTTGGAAATTTTAATACTGAGGTAGCCTTGTTGTCTTGTGTCTCCCTGGGGGCACAAGGTTTCACAGGAACAAGTTCAAAGGGAGTTCAGCAGAGAAAAATGACTGAAACCTCAAAGATTTGCCAACTGGCCCTGAAAAGTATCTCTCAATCACAGCTAAAATACCAGAATTTGGAGAAAAAAAGGCTACATTGACATATAATGGCTTTTTTCCCCTTAGTCTTTCCTTCTGGGGAAGGGTTGTTTCTTTTCCTTCTTATCTCTGCAATTTTTCTACTATTCTTTATTCTTCTCTTCCTCTCTCCCATTTTGCTTTCTCTTTCCCTTCTTATAATTCACTAGAGGCCCAGAGCACGAAATTTGTGCATGGGGGGGGGGGGGGGAGGGAGATTCCCCTCAGACCAGCCTGCACCCTCTCCAATCCAGGACCCCTTGGGGGATGTCCAACTACCAGTTTAGGCCCAATCCCGGGGATCGGGCCTAAACCGGCAGTCAGACATCCCTCTCATAATCCCGGACCGCTGGCTCCTAACTGCTTACCTGCCTGCCTGGTTGCTCCTAACTGCACCCCCTGCCGGCCTGATTACCCCTCACTGCCTCTGAGTGCTGGCCTGATTGCCCCTAACTGCCCCCCCTGCCGGCCTGGTCACCCACATCTGCCCCCTCCCTGCCAACCTGGTCACTCCTAACTGCCTGCCCCCACCGGCCTGGTCACCCCTTACTGGCCACCCTGTTGGCCTGGTCACTCCTTATGCTCCCCCCCCCCCGCCCCCACTGGCCTGATTGCCCCATACAGCCTGCTGTTCAGTCGTTTGGTCATCCCTCACTAACCCCCCTGCCGGCCTGGTCGTAGGCAGCCATCTTGTGAGGGTGTGAGGGTTAATTTGCATATTACCTCTTTATTATATAGGATTATACTGCTTCCAATCTGCATCCTTTTATCTGAATTGTCACAAAGTACCTCTTTAAAGATTTTTAAATAAATATGTAAGATAAATTATATGTAAATATAAATAAAATAGAGATATGTAAATAACCAAAGTTTCATTTAATTAATAGTGTTTACTCTTCATTTAAAAAGCAGGTAAAATTAATGTATATTTTCTACCCCTCTATAAAATCTACAGCAATTTGTGAGTAACAAAAAGTCTTACCTACTTTAATTTAGACACGAATGCTTATTTTTTGACAGATTTGTCTAAGAAAATTGATTTCCCTGCTTGCAGGCCTTCAAAGGAAATTGCCATGAATTACCCTGTTTTTTAGTATATGTTATATAACAAGATAATCATTAATTAACACTGATTTCTTTCCTTCTTTGCTCTATACTTACAAACTGATTGTCCTGCCTTTTAGTTCGCATTTTCTTCTTTAATGCAAGAAACTAAGTCTTGAGTTATTCTTCAACATTTTACTTAAACTATATTTATTTAAATATATTTGATACATTTATATGAAATACACAAAGTTGAGCTCTTAGAGAGGTAGTATAAATTCAACTTATAAGTAGGCATTGATTAGATTTGAAGAACTACCAAAACATGGCACAAAATACATGTAATCCATTTTTTCTTGCAGTAAGTAAAGTTTAAGACCTAATTATCATTCTTCACATATTGTGTTTTATCAATGAACTTGCCCATTCTAGAGTTAAGGTTTACTGGACAATTTAGTAGGTTTGTACAGGAGCTTTGAGCTCCACACCCCTGCTCCAGACTTCATAAGAGGTTCTAAGGGTATGGCAATCCTGAGAATGTTCAATAATCCTATCTCCAAATCTGGAGAGAAATATATTGTATACTTTATCATTTTTGCCTTCAGCCTGGAGAAGAATGTAAAGGGTGATGAGGAAGGCAAGTGAGGATGTCAAAGCGAACAGCAGGGTGACTTTCTGAAGGAAGCAGCAACTTCAAAATGCATGCTGCATAAGAGGATGCCTATTGTTGACATGGGATGCACTTCATACTAGGAAGTGTGAATTCTGGTACCCAAAATTTAAGATGTTACAGAATTTACCAGGCGACCAGAAAAACACACAACGGGTACTCGGAGTTTTTAGGAAAAACCCATTTATTTTCAGATGTACTAGTACAGTGACTCAAGGGAGTCTGTTTCTTCAAAACCTGACTGATGAATATGGAGGAGCTTTGGTTTCTTTGACCCCAAATAGGGCAGGCTTCCAGACCTTTCATGGGCTTTGCAAAAAGGCCCATGTGTTGGGATGGACGACGTGAGATTACACCCAAAAGCCTGGCCTGATGCCAGTGCTGACAACACCCTCTGGGAGTTGTGTATTAGTCATGGTTTATGGGCTCTGTAAAATGGGAGTATTCGGGAAAATAGGTTCTGCAAGGCAAGACAGGCATCAATGAGTTAATTATCAGCTAGCAAGAATACACATTAGAAGGCAGGTTACTGGCACAGATTCAGATAGAGCCCTACATGTCTTATTTTCTCTTTCAAAGGAAATATCTGAAAAGATCATGGCTCCCAATTGACCTAACACAAATTCAAGACTTTGCTTCTAAACTCTCTTACTCTCCATATTACTCATTTAGGTCACAGAACATATGACATTCCACCCCTCATGATAGTTCAAAAGAGAAAAAAAATAAGTTTAGATACAGTGGAAAAGAATCATTAATTCACTTTATTTCAAGCCAAAATAATACCTATGTAGAGCTTCTAACCAGGAACAAAATGAAAGCAAATGGCATGACAAATATGGAAACACACCAATACAATATTAAAAATCAAACAAGATTTTAAAAAAGAACTAGAAGAAAATTGAGAGCCATACAAAACTTTAAAAATTTGCAAAGTTGATTTTTTTTATGATAGACAATTCAAGAAATGGGAAAGAATGTATATATATTTGAGAACATGATGCAAGAAAAGTTTCCCTGAAATAAGAGAAAATCTACATTTGCAGGTTAATAGAGGACATTGTGAGCCATAAAATTTAATGTTCAGTATTATAGGTGTCCCAGTCACACTTTAAAGACAAGCAAAACATGCCTTAGTCTTCTAGGCACAAATATCACATCTAGAGAAGAAAAAATCTTCTCCTTCCTTTGGGAGGCCAGTTCTCCAAACACTAACTGTTGAAGGCAATGGAAGGATCACTACAGGGAGAGGGAAGGAAGAAAGAGTGACTCAGTAGTGTTATATCCAGTCAAGGTATGAAGTAAGAAATTTAACAGAATGAAGAAACTTAGAATATATAGTATCCAAATCCTCTTGAGGAAGGGGTGTGCGGGTGTGATAAACTACTGTGTCATATCAACAAAGAATTCAGCATTGGAGAAGCTGTGGCAAAAGCACTGACAGTGAGCAATGAGTCCATTTAAAGAGTATCCACTAAACAACCATGGCCATTATGGTGAAGAAACAGTAACACTCATATAGGGGGTGGGGCCGGCCTGCCAACCTCCTGCAGCCCCTCCCACCACCCAGCCCCACCCGAGATTGGCCCTCCCACCCCAACAGGGGCAGGGCTGGCTGGCCAACCACTCATGGCCCCTCCCCCAGGCTGCTGGCCCCCCCCATTAGCACCCCCCATCCTATTCAGGGGTATAGTTGGCCCACTGCTCACAGCCCCTCCCCATGGCCAGCCCCGCTCCCAATCGGCCCCCCAACCCCAATCAGGAGTGGGGCCCACCGGCCAATCGTCCACGGCCCGTTCCCCAAGACAGCCCGGCCCTGGTCAGCCCCGATAAGGGCAGGCTGGCTGGCCAACCTCCTGCCATCTCCTCCTCCCGACAGGCCCAGCCCCAATCCGCCCTGATTGGGGCCAGGCCAGCTGGACCCACCCGTGCATGAATTCGTGCACTGGGCCTCTAGTAAGTTATATAAATGTCTAACCTTTATGATGGACTTCTGAAACTGATATAATATTGGATGTCAACTGTAATTAAAAAATAAATCTTTTTAAAAATATATTTTATTGATTTTTTTACAGAGAGAAAGGCAGAGGGATAGAGAGTTAGAAACATCGTTGAGAGAGAAACATTGATCAGCTGCCTCCTGCACACTCCCTATTGGGTATGTGCCCACAACCAAGGTACATGCCCTTGACCAGAATCAAACTTGGGACCCTTGAGTCCACAGGCCAATGCTCTATCCACTGAGCCAAACCAGTTAGGGCAAAAAATAAATATCTTTAAAAGATATCTATATCGATATATAAGTGACAGACATGAACAATGTTTCTTTCCAGGTGGTGAAATTTGAGGGTGTATTTTTCAAGTGTTTATCTCTGTGCCTCCCTGCATGCACACAGCCAGGAGTTCTGCAATGAGTGAAGGCTCTAAAATGTTTAATCCATGCATCCTCCTGAGATAGTGGAGGAGTTCTACTAACTGACAGTTGACTAAGCACAAAGCAAAAAATGGGGGCGGACCTAGATAATTGTTGCAAAATGGTTCACAAAACTGAATAGAAATTTCAAAAACCTCAAAAAGTAGCTAAAAGGAGGATACTTTTACAGACTGTAAAACAAGCATGAACCTCTATCCATGCATCGTATGTATAAAGGTCAGGAATTTAGTGGTTCAGACATGGGAGAAAGTAGACGTGAAGAGTATCTTAAACAGTAGATATAGCTATTGATATATAGAAAATGGTTTAATAATTCATCTTGGATCCCTAACTAGTTCAGCTAAGTGGATAGAGAGTAGGCCTGCGGACTGAAGGGCCCCGGGTTCGATTCCGGTCGGGGGCATGTACCTTGGTTGCGGGCACATCCCCAGTAGGAGGTGTGCAGGAGGCAGCTGATCAATGTTTCTCTCTCATCAATGTTTCTAACTCTCTATCCCTCTCCCTTCCTCTCTGTAAAAAATCAATAAAATATATTTTTTAAAAAGTAATCCATCTTGGTTTTACAGTAAGAGAACATAATGTGAAATAAAGTTTTGGAAACATTTGATTTACTACTCACAGAATTTAAACTGGCATGAAAGTGTAAACTGAGAGTTAATCCAGAATTATCCAAGCAAAAGGATTTTACTAACGGTTGTGTGTGTGTTTTTCCAGTGACTTCATTTTTTAATCATGCCACTGTTATTATTATAGAATTCTTTGTTCTTGTGGGTGATACATGGGATAATGTGATCTGACAGGATGTCAACAGCAGCCTGATTCATGAAATAGACTGGGTTGGAAATAATAGATAGATCTTTCAGCAGCATTTAAAATGTTCATATTCTCATAAAGGTCATGGTACAGACATTACTTCTAAGTAGAATATATTTCAGATGTACAGTCAGAAATTGAAATATGGAAGGAAAAGCCACCACAACATAAACAGTGATGATTTTGCAACAACCCTACCAGTAGAACAAAATAGGATTATTAGTAAGTAGAAAGACAATACATTATTATTGATGAAAGGTTTTTTTGCCATTTTAAAAGAACCTAGTAGGCATTTTAACTGGTAATTTTTGTTGGAAAAAAATAGAAAGTAGGAGATATTTGCTGGCTAAAAAGTAAGGATGTATATTTTTTTCATTTTATGTATTTAGATGCTTTTAGTTGACACAAAAAGGGGGAATTTCCTTATTCTTTAATTGATGCCTATGATATGTGTAATAGTTTGGTTGAATAAGCATGACTATGGAGTAATGGGTAATGCAATTTTATTTTCATCTCTCACAGTCTCTTAAAATTAAATTCACGTGGGTAGATTTTTCCTGCAAACCGGATGAAATTCAGAGCAAGGGCCATGATTTTTTATTATTATTTTTAAGTAACAAAAAGTGATACATTTACAAAAGAGTTCGATTCAAACATATGTTCAATATAGTGTAATACTCAAAAGATTCACAATTCATTTCAGCAAGGGCATCTTTCCTCTGACTTGGACCTGGCCACTAGCAGTAAGTAAGGGAGCTTGGTCAGATGTTCTTTTTTCTTTCACTTGCACTGTTACTCTCTCCTTCTCCATTTGTTGTTGCATTTCCTACCTATAAGATCAGAGGTGGCGCGAGCAAGGAAAAAACTTCTTCCTTACAGATATAGCTGTGAAATGAGGGAAGTCCACTCGGGCTTTTGTTAGTGTGTAAAGCAGCCTAATGGAGTGCTCTATTAGGTTTTACTTTTGGGTTTTGGTTTTTCCATTGAGCTTTGCTACAGCTCTTTTTTACTCTAGTTTCCTCAATGCAGGTAAATGCACCTTTCTGGCTAATGAATTTTGCCTTTTATATCAATCATGTTAACATTCTACCTGTCAGATAAAATTTACGAATGGAGAAACATACTGTTTGGACTTTCTTCACAGTGGTGCTGAAAATTCTGCACTGTATGTAGACACATCTACTGATAGCTAATGTAGAAGAATCATCGGAGGCATGATTTCATCTCAGTTTTTGTTTACAGTGCTAAGAAGACATGAATTGAATTGTCTATGACTTGCACTCACTTTAAAATATACAGAGAAAATAGACTGACAAGTTTTTTCCTGCAAAACTGACTTGTCACACTCCTTTCCTAGAAAATAGTTACTCTTCCTGTAAGTCCCCAAGAGAATGGAAACATCAAATTCTTATGCCTGCGTTCTTCAGCTTGACTTCAAGAACTGGAACTCTGTTATTAACTTCCAGTTTTTAAAGTCACATTCTGATAGAAGCTTGCTTATTCTAAGAAACACAAGGAAATCTTCATCTATTTATTCCAGTTTCTGAGTAACAATATGTTATCATTGATAATAATGTTGTTGTTCATCATACTGTGTAATTGTACTTGGAGTTTGGTCTGGATGGGTATAAATTATAAATACAACCTGATAAGGTGACAAAACTAATCAGTCAAACTCATAAACTCAACCATAAGAAAATAAAAAACCTGCTTTTAAAAATGAGTTAAAGACTTTAACAAACACCCCAACAAAGAAGATACACAGATGGCATATAAACATATGAGAAAATGCTCCACATCATATGACATCAGATAAATGCAAATTAAAACAATGAAATATCACTACACAATGGCCCAAATTCAGAACACTCACACCACCAAATGTTGAAAGCATATGGAGCAACAGAAACTCTCCTTCATTCCTGGTGGGAATGCAAAAAGGCACAGCCACTTTGGAAGACAATCTGGTTTTTATTACAAAACTAAACATACTCTTACCATATAATCCAGCAAACTTGGTCCTTGGTATTTACCAAAAAGAGTTGAAAACTTATGTCCACAAAAAAAAAAAAAACCTGCCCGTGAATATTTATAGAAGCTTTATTCACAATTGCCAAGACATGAAAGCAACCAATATGTCGTTTAGTAGATAAGGATAAATAAACTGTGGTACCTCCAGACAACGGAATATTTTTCAGCACTGATACAAAATGAACTATCATGCCATGAATAGACAGAAACCTTACATCTGCGTATTACTAAGTGAAAGAAGCCAATCAGAAAAGACTACATACTCTATGATTCCAACTCTGACATTCTGGAAAAGGCAAAACTGTGGTGACAGTAAAAAAAAAAAAAAAAAAAAGAAAGAAAGAAAATCAGTGATTGCCAGAGGTTGAGGATGGGGGAGGGAGAATAGGCAGAGCACAAAGGATTTTTAAGGCAGTGAAAATACTCTGCATGATACTATACTGGTAGATACATGTCATTATACATTTGTCCAAACCCATAGAATTTATAACACCAAGAATGAACCCTAAGGTAAATTAGGGACTTTGGATGGTTATGCTGTGTTAACATAGGTTCATCAATTACAACAAATATACAACTCGGGGTGGGTGGTGCTGTGGGTATGTGGAGGTATGGAGTATATATAGAAAATCTCTGTACCTTTCCCTCAGTTCTGCTATGAACCTAAAACTGCTCTGAAAAAAATTAAGTCCTTAAAAAAACTAATTAGTTATACTAATCACTTAGGAATAAAAATAATAACTTAACAGCTATAGAAACCTGTGATTAAGTTTGCTTACAAGCTGGGTGGCATCATATTGATTGTGCCCCTGTCTGCATTATGACATTCAAATTCAACATTACTTTATTTTTGCTGGTAATACAAATTCATGAAGCTTTATTTGATTTGTGTAGATCAACTCATTTATTTAAGAAAATTTTAAGATGAAAAACATCAAAGTACATAATACATACCATATTACAGCGGATATTTTCTGGCTCTAGAAACCTGCATCTGCAAATAAAACCCTCATTCAAATCAACCGCGAAAGTGGCAAGTTTTACACTTATGGTAGGAAATTCACTCTATTAATCACCTTAATGGATCTTTCTTTAAACTAACAAAAGTTGCAAGGAATACTCTTGTTTTAGTGAAAATGTGTATGATTTTGCAATCTTTTTTAGTGAGTATATTTATGACAACATTTTAAAAGTGTGCTTGAGTGAACAAAACAATGGACCAAAATTAAAAAATTGTGAGGTCTCTAGTCTGCATATCTTTGAGGGAAGATCCATTAGGCTACACTCTATAGTCTATAGGGAGGGAGGAAACACTAGAGAGGCTACGTTGCAGGTGGCATCTTATGGAAAATTTAAAATGTAGCTAAAACTATATGAAGTACTTGAAAGGTCTTCTATGAAAGCTAAAGTGGAAATATATATTTAAGTATGAATTCTACTATTTGTTCAGTTTCTAGAGCTCACTGCAAGTCAATATGCAAATGAATTTATTTAAATAAAGTATAGTAAAAGACAGGTGAAATACTTAAAAGTTAAAAAGATTTTGTAATGGCGTTGATGAAAAATTTTAGTGACTATGTATCTGTAAGTCACTCTAATGCCAGTCAATCATTTATTCATCCATTTTTTAAATAAATTGTTGAACTCTTACATTAAACTGTGCTGTCCAAGGTTTAAGAAAAAACAACAACCTAATACATTATTTTCTTTACCTTTTATCAACAAGTATCTTTAGATTTTTCCTCTTCCATAAATTGGCAAATGCCTGTTAATCAGATAAGAATTTATTATGGAAGCCCTGATTTAAGTTTACAGACATAAAAAGAGAATCCTTTTGTAAATAGTTAAAGCTTTACTGTTATACATTATTTTGGACATATATTTGTATTAGATACTTTGCCTTAGACATCAAAACAGTGACATTTTCTAATATTTGCTACAATAATTGTGTACATATTTGCATTTTTATTAGCGGACTGTGTTCTGGCTGTGGGAACAAAGATTTTTCTAAGAGCTCTAGAATAAAGTAAAATTGTACTGCTTTTCAGATTTACCTTTAAGCATGGTTTATAAAAACCTAATCACAATAGTTAGGCTTTATCCTCCAAGGTACTTGATAAGACAAGATAAAGCAGAGCATTTAATTATTTTTTTAGAGCAACAGATATAGTCTCAAGAACAATTTCTATTGATTTAAAGTTCTGACTTATAACCCTTAATGCTCCCTTGTGCTATCCTTTAATTTTAACTTTTATTTATTGTCTCATTGCTGCCCACCACATAGCTCACAATATACCCAATATTGGTTGTTTTTTCTTTGTGGTATATGCTACCTCTAACTCTACAGATTTTTATTTTAATGTTAATAAATACTCACTGTTTATTATTTTGACCAATAGTCTCCGCTATTATTTTTCTGAGAGCGTTCTGTTAGTATAAAGTATTGATTAAAAGACTATAAATCTCAGTTCATTTATAGGGTCCCATTGCCACATTTTTTTCATCACAGAACAGTTATTTGTGTTTTGTCACCTGTAAATTTTCAAGTTATTGAATATGAGTACTAGAATTTTATCTTATATTTTACTTATATTGTCTATTATGTACTATGTGTAAGAAAAAAAATCATGGGATTTGTATAAGGCATTTGTCTTAGTCCATCCGGGTTGCTATAACAAAATAGACTGGGTGGCTTGTAAACAACAGAAATGTATTTCTCACAGTGATGGATGCTGGGAAGTCCAAGGTCAAAGCACCAGCCGATCTGGTGTCTGATGAGAACCCACTTCCTGGCTCGTAAATGGACATTTTCTGTGTGTGTATCCTCATGTGGCAACAGGAGCAAGGGAGCGCTCTTCCTCTGTCCCATTCATGAGGACTCCACCCTCACGGCCTAATCACCTCCTAAAGGCCCCACTTCCAAATTCACAAAAAAGTAACACCAGATAATTGTGAATCTACCTTTTGATCTATTTAATTTGAGGACCACAAACTTTGGAGTCAGAATGCCTGTGTTCAAATCCCATTTCCACCAATTAATAGCTATCTTACCTTGTGCTTACGTTTCCTCATATGTAAAATAGGGATAAATAGTAGTACTTAATATAGAGGGCTGTTTTAAGCATTAAGTGAGTTAATCTATGTATATACAGTGTTTAGAGGTGTGAGTTCTCTATAACCATTTGTTACAGAAAATATTCCCTCTAAACTAGTATTGGCTGATAAGAATCACCAATACTTCCAGATTTATATCAATCACAATGTTACTTATTTGGTTAAAATAATAATTAGAAGAATACTCAAAATATAAAAATAGGCCCCATGAGAAATTGCACTATATTATTATTCTCCTGGTCTTTAGATCTAAGAAAGCAGGAATCAAAGATTTATCATAAACTGAGATTCTTCCTCTTTGTAAATAGAATAGAACTAAAGGGATCTTCAAAAATTACTCAGAATGTTTATCTGTTACTGAGTGAATAATCATGGGCATTTTATACGGATAAAGATTTCATGAATACTTATATTTGCCTTAATTACCTCTTTTCTCATAAGACTTAGGGATATTTTTTCAAAAGCTCTTTGAATATTTTATCTTTCAGTTAATATAGCATTTCAATTTTCATAGGGTTAATACTAGTACTTACAAAATTGAAAACTTTTTACAAGTTTATGATTTTCAAGATTATATCTTATCAAAATGTCTAATTATTTAATATGTAAATTAAATGACTTATGTAACAGCACACAAGTCTAGAATTTAGCGTTCTCTGTCATGTGATACTCCATCTGATACCATGGTATTTAACCTAGCTATTAATAACAGGAAAGGAGCAAAGGGAAGGCCAAATATTATAAGCATGTCATTTAGGCAGCTTGGCCAGGAAGCAACAACTTTATACTCCCCAGGAGTCCAGGAAGATAGATGCATGCCTAGTAAAGTCGGGGTGAAATGGGCAAGGTACTTGTCTGTCAGTCACACCTGGGAACAGGTCATTCTCCAGAATTTGCATGGCCACTGCAAGCACATGAAGAGCTGAGATATTTAATATCCTAAATGAAGTTCGCTTGGTTTTTCTTGGCATGTTGTGCTTGACTCCTGGCTTACGGGGCTGTCACCCTTTGATAATATATCTCTAGTGAACAGATAAATCTTGTCCTCCTCAGGAGGTTCTGAGTTTTCATTGTATAGGTACTTCAGAACCTATCCAATATTCAGGAAAGCAAAGAACTATGTAGTTGATGGTCTGAACTAGAGCACTTCATGCTATACAACAGTGCTTTTGTCTTCTGATCCTCATATAAGTTAGATTTTAGTATCGCCAATGCCAAAGATGTAGCAAGTGGCAGATAAGACTTTGTTATAAACTTAAAGAATTATTTCTCAACAGAAAACAGTCATTTTTAAGAAATAAAATGTAGCATATTACTTTTGAATAAATTATCAGTTTTGATTTCTATCCCTGTCTGGATAAATCTTTAAAACGATGGTTAATTTGTCTGGCTGGCGTGGCTTAGCGGTTGAGCGTCAACCTATGAACCAGGAGGTCACAGTTCCATTCCTGGTCAGAGCACATTCCTGGGTTGCAGGCTCAATCCCCAGTAGGGGGCGTGCAGGCGGCAGCCAATCAATGATTCTCTCTCATCATTGATGTTTCTATCTCTCTTTCTCCCTTCCTCTCTGAAATCAATAAAAATATTTTTTAAACTATGCTTAATTTTATGATCTTAATATGTGTTCAGCAACTTTCCAAGATAAAACCCTATATCCTATAGGGCAGGCATTCTTAATCTGAGGATTCATAGGTTGAAAGGATATGCAAAACTTGTGTGTGTGCTGGTTCTTGTAGCTAAATGTATATTTCTGGCAAGAGAGAGTCAGAGAGTTAATAGACTTTTAATAACTATTGCGTGTTAAAAAATCCAAGCAGAAATACAGATCATTTAAAATTTTATCTTAGTCTTTGGAACGTTGTCTTCAGTGGTGCCTTTAAACATAAAAATAATTTGGGAAATTCTCCAAGTTAAAGTAAAATATGAAATATTTAAAATGAAATTACCTAATCGATTCCTTTCTGACAATGTATAATATCTAATGTAAGCTCATTTGTTATTATATTCCATGGCTACATTAGAATGAAGAGAAGATAATAAATTGTTATTTTCAAAAAGGCGCAAATATACTAATAAATCAAATTATATTCCTTTAGTCTAATTGTTTATTATTATAAAGATAAATGAAGTTCATACATGCCAATAGTACAGTATTATCTTATGTTGTACATTAACCTGATATGGTTTATTATTTTTTATAAAATTATACTGGTGATATCAATGACATTGATTTTAATTAAAATACCCAGTCAACAACAAAAACCAAAAAAGATTGAAGTTGATTCAGACTGCATTTCTTTCACAGTTAGATATGGTGAATAATCAATTCTCACTAATTGGAGAGGATTTAAAATGGGTTAAATGGTTTTCTTTAGTAATTATTGAGCCTCTAGTGTTTGACTATTTTTTCTTTTTTAGTGCATTTTCTGTCATTGACTGAAGGAAAGTGCAGACAAATAATTTAGTCCCAAATGACATCATTTAAAAATATATATAATAAGTATTGACTTATAAAAATTACAGTCTAAACCACCACAACAACAAAAGCAAGAAGAATTAGATACTGTAACTTTGAGTTATTATTCCATCACAGAGTTATTTTTGGCCACAGCTTAATTTTATTTTATAATTGTATACATATGATGTTAGATAGTTTTCAAATTATTCTAGGGACCTGAGAAGCAATCTCAAGGGTTACTGTCAGGTTAGAAAACTTACATTAGCTGCATATTCCACTTTTAAAACATTGCCTACTGAGATGCAATTAGAAACTTCTAGGGTCTGCTATATAGGGAGAAAAAGTAATTTGGGGAGCAAAGGAGAGTGCTAGAACAGTTATACTGAACAAAAACAATACAATATACAGATGGTGTGTTATAGAATTGTACACCTGAAACCTACATAATTTTATTAATGAATATCACCCCAAAAAATTCAATAAAAAATGTATATATCCTGAAAAAAAAAGAAAGATCAGCATGTAAGTCAGGGAATTGAGGGGGAAGGAAGAATTGTATTCAAATAGGTGAGACACAAAGAAGCAAAATGGAGGAGCACTGAGGAGACTGTGAAATAAACTGTGTTTGGCACCCCTTTGTCCCTCTGATGGGGCGAAGTGTTCATTGATGGCAATAAGGGGTCATAAGCAGAAGAAGGTTAAATGCCCAGGGGGTCAGCTGAATAAGGTAGAAGCAACCTGACATTATGAGAACACGGCAGCAAACGTAAGAGTCCTTATGCCGTCCAGAGACTTAAAGCTGGGTGTCTATTTCACACTTCCTCTGGGATAGGACCACTCTCTAGGACAGTGGTGGCGAACCTATGACACGCGCCATCAGAGGTGACACGCGAACTCATATTTTTTGGTTGATTTTTCTTTGTTAAATGGCATTTAAATATATAAAATAAATATCAAAAATATAAGTCTTTGTTTTACTATGGTTGCAAATATAAAAAAATTTCTATATGTGACACGGCACCAGAGTTAAGTTAGGGTTTTTCAAAATGTTGACACGCCAAGCTCAAAAGGTTCGCCATCAATGCTCTAGGACAAATCACATTTTTCCTATGTTTCTTTGTCTATAAATAGGGATGTAAACACCAACATACTTGTATTTATTGTAAGGAGGAAAACCCAAATAAATTACCACAAAACCTTTGAAATAGGAGGCAAATCAGCATCCTTCTGAATATTAATAACCAAAATATTTATTTCTTCAGGTATTTCCATTAGATATTAAACAGACAACATTTATAGTGTACCTAATAGATTTTATGTTATACTTGGTGTGTTTTAGACCTAGAAGTAGGGAAAAAATATAAATATGGGTCCCTCTTTCTTCAAGTCTGGAAGCATATGACAAAGAACCTTGCACATATTATTCACTTCATAAATATTTGCTGAATTTCTTAAGTTTTGTAAGAAAAGATTCAGTAGCATTTCTTTACAAGGCAATCTTATTAAGCAATCAAGACAAAACTCATGTATTGCAAACTGAAAGAAAACCAGCTTTCATTGAAGATATTGCAAAATCAAAGAAAGCCTCAAAGAGTGTTTCTCCCATTCACCATGGAACCGGACACTAACCAGAGCAAAGCACAACATTCAAAAGTAGTTTTGTTTCTGGAAAAGTCAGCAAAAACATCAAACTCAATTTTCAACAGCAAGAAGTATTGCAAAATCCAAAAGGAAATTTAACTCCACCTTCCAGGGGAAAGTATTTCCTATAAGAAATAATCAAGTGGGAATTAAAATCCATTTTTTATGTGACTCAACAAAAGTAAATCGATTTTCATTTGAAAATTGATTATGCTTTAACATCGAGAGCTAAGATTCTATACTTCTTTACTCAGCTTGATAAATTGCTGATTAAAAAGTAACCACCTTATAATGCGTCATAATTTAAGTCCCATGAAAAGATCTTATTTATTGCCAGACTACTGAGCATATCCTGTTATAGTGAACTAATTAAGTATAAACTACCTGACAGGCTACTATAATGATAGAAGTTCCTGAAACAGGTCACTGTTTTGCTGTCGTGGCATGGGTGTGTGCAGGGCATGCACAGTGCCAGGGGTAGTGTCAAAGAGTCAGTTACATAGTAAGTGGATTAAGTGACTAGAGTATGATCTTGTTCCAAATGCATGCTGACAATATAACTGTGGGGTGAGATGGGGATAATGAATGAAGGTCAAAGCCAGATTAGTCATGAGAACAGGAAGAACAGTATTTGGTCAGAAGGTGTCACAGCTAAAGCTAGGAAAAAAGCAACCAGGAAATGCTAGATCTGGGATTTAATTATCTAGAACGGTTTAGATAGCCCCAAGTCAGCTATTGATGAGGCAATCTATCAACTGCTTTAAATGGAAACTAGAGTCGGCCAGGTCTCCACATGCATGTCAGGCAGTGCTGTACTGGGAGCTCAGCTGTGTGGTCAGAAGGCATATCCTCCATAGGGGGCAGGTGCCTTCTTCTAACCTGTGCCATCTTGTTTGGTGATCAGGAGCTCTGTTAGCACCAAGGACTATGGTTAGGCTTTGAAAGAGCTAGAGATTGAATTCCCTTCTCACATCCTTTCCCACTCCAGCTCCATCCAGGCACCCCCATTTGCCATCAGATTCAGGTTTCAGTCCTTCCACAAACTAAGCACATGCTCTATCATTGGTGAGAAGTCAAGAGAACTCAGACTTGTCTGTCAGTAAGTCTCTTTCAAGTGAGAGTTTTCCAAACCTGTTGACTAGAATTTTTGAAGACATTACTAATACATTATCTAAGACCATCCAGCTTTCATACTCAGTGTATCATTATAAACTTGAGGCCTCTTGGTTCTTCTACCCTTGTCTTTGAATTTGATGCTCCCTTAATCTATGTAAAGTAGTAGCATAAGATTTTTAGCCTTACTTTTATGGCAGGCATAATAGCATGGTGTTGAGGGTTCAGGCTTAGACTGTGTCCAAATCCCAGTTTTTTTACTTACCAGGAGTGTAATTTAGGCAACCTAATTAACTCTTCTGTGATTCTATTTCTTTTTCTATCAGTAGAAATAAGAGGTATCTACCTTATAAGGTTCATTATTTGTAAAGCACTTCAAAAATGCCTGGTACACTCCATAAATATGAGCTTGTATTACTCTTCTGGGGAAAGCCCATTTTTTTAGACCTGCATCTTTCAGAGATCTGTTACCTGTCTGGAATTCTGATGGTGCTCCTCCACCGCATCCTCTCTTCCATGTTGCTGCTGATGCCCCAGGTGGCATGTATCTATTATGGCTTAATCTTGATGGGACATACAATAATGGGACATATTTCCTATCATCTAAAATCTTAGAAGATGGTTTCAGTTTCTCAGCAATGGGGGGAAAGAGTATCTAGGGAAGTTTCACCATATGTATGTAATGTAAGAAGACAGTAGAACCAGCTGGTGTGGCTCAGTGGTTGAGTGTTGACCTATGTACCAGGAAGTCACAGTTCAATTCCCAGTCAAGGCACATGCCCAGGTTGTGGGTTCCATCCCTTGTGCGGGCATGCAGAAGGCAGCTGATCAATGATTCTCTCTCATCATTGCTATTTCTCTCTCTCTCTCCCGCTCCCTCTCTTAAATCAATAAAAATATATGTAAAAAGAAAATTAAATTAAAATTCAGAAAACAGTAGAATCCACAATCCTCAGGCTGGCACTTTATCTAAATTATTCTGCTTTTCAGAGTCTTTATTAGTGTCTGTTCTTTATGGGTAGACACTATTATGTTACCAGATGGGGATGAGAAATATAGCTCCCCTGCATTGTTTTACTGAACATTTGTACAGATGAACAAAGCAATCCTAATAAAAAATCAAAGAAAAAAGTAAAGCTTGGAAATGTCATAAAGAAACTAAATTTTTCCAAAGTAAATGTCAGTAACTGATTTCATTTCAAATCTTCAATTACTGTTCTGCTGTTTCATTTATGAGAAAATATATGACAAAACTAGCTGATGATCCAATGGTAGATTTTTTTCATTCTGACTATCAACTCAGAAACACTCTTTTAATCAGGGGATGTGTCCAAGTGACATCTGCAATGATCAGCATACATTTGGTCCCGTCCAACATGTCCACAAAGACATTTGGTCCATGTCAAAAGGTCCTTGTGTGAAAAGACAACCAGCAGAGCCATGAACAAGTGGTCACCCAGGTTCTTGGTGGTTACACTCAAATGTGGCCACCAACTTCACAACTATACCTACAGAATCAAATCTGTATCACTGTAACTTTTCAGAAATGGAACAATATCAAGCCAATAATAAGGTTGATAGATACAGTTGACCCTTGAACAATGAAGGGATTAGGTCACCGGCCCCTGGTAGTTAAAAATCTGAGTATAACTTTTGACTGTCCAAAAACTTAAACAAGGTCGTCCCTCAGTATCCACAGACAATTGGTTCAAGGACTCCTCGCAGATATCAAAATCCGTGGATGCTCAAGTCCCTATATAAAATAGTATAGAACAATGCATATATTAGGTCCTCCACACCTGCAATCCTCAACTGTGGGTTCCTACCCCAGGGATTCATAGGGCCAAATGTATATTTATAGAAAAAAAATGAATGTATAAGTGGACCTGCGCAGTTCAATTCTATATTGTTCAAGGGTCAGTTGTACTTGATAGTAATTGCTCATGAATTCTGAATAACCCTGCTGAACTTCATGATGAAAAGAACATGAATCAATGTGAAATCTAAGATTCCTTATGAGTTACAAGGAAAATAACATCCATACAATTTGAACAAAGCTCACTCTTTGCATCCTGTAATTAATCATCGACCGAGTGTCTCCATGGATGTTTTGGACAGGATCAAATGTCCTGTAAATTCCTCAATAAGTATCAATATTTTTCATTCTTCTTTGATGTTATTCCTCTTAAAATTTTCACTTTTTACTAGTACAATTATAGGACACAGAAATACTTCTTAATCATCTCGAACATTTACCTTGCCTCGATATCTATTATGGGCTCAATTGTGACCCTCTCCCCAAAAGTCATATGTTGAAGCCCTAACCCCTAGTACTTCAGGATATAACTATTTGAAGATAAGACTTCTGAAGCAGTGATTAAATTAGTATAAGGCCTTTAGTCTTGGCCCAAATCCAATCTGACTGGTGTCCTAATAAGTAGAGGAAATTTAGACAAAGAGAAAGAGACAGGATCATGTGTGCACACAGGGAAGACCAGGGAAAGAGGAGCAGGAGGCTGGCCATCTGACCAGCAAGGAGAGAGGCCTCGGAAGAAACCAGCCTTGCTGACACCTTGATCTCTAGCTTCCAGCCTTGTTGATCATCTTCTTCTATTTGTAAGAAAACATATTTCTGTTGGTTGAGACACCAAGTCTGTGGTATTTTGTTCGGCAGTTCTAGAAAAATAATCCAGTACCCCATTCAGGAAATTGCCAGCTCTTGCCCCAGATTTAGTTGGTCAGCCAAGTTCTATCTCAGTTCATATTAATTGGCCAAGCTTGACAATTTAGCTAGGCTGAGTCTCCAAGTTCAAATAATCATACAGCAAGATACGAATGACTTCATCGTGTCAGATCAAGTAAGCTTTCTGAGGTTCATCTCCCAGGGTCAACAAATATTGAAGAATCAGTTGAAGACCCTGGTTAATTTAACTTTCTGATTGTTTGATAGCAATCTAAAATTACCATTTAATTTGAGTAGGCTGTGATTATGCTCTTCTGACCTTTAACACTATTTTTTCCAACTCTGTTTTTACGTATTCCTCCAATATCTAGATGGGCACTGGAGAAATATGCAATGAATTGAGGGGAAAAAAACCAATGGCATCTGTATCTGTTTTCTGTTGTCACCATGTACCACAACGTGGTGGCTTAAAACAACAAAAAAATTTACTTTCTTATAGTGCTTAAGGCTGTAAGCCTGAAATCAAGGTGTGGGCAAGGTTATGTTCTCTCTGAAGGCTCTAGGAAAGAATCTGGCCTATGCCTCTCCCCTAGCTCCCAGTCTTACTGGCAATCCTTGGCATGTAGACACATCCTCCAGCCTCTGCCTCCATCATCACATGGCTCTACTTCTTTCTCTTTATCCTTTTATGAGGATACCAGTCATACTGGATTCAGGCTTCTTCCTACTTAGTTGGGGTCTCATATTCACTAGTTACATTTGCAACAACCTGATTTTCAAAAAAGGTCATATTCTGAGGTTCCAGGAAAAACAAGAATCCAAAATAGCACCTAAAACGATCAGATATCCATGCCAGATATTGACAAATAATTAACAAGGTCCAGGATACATTCTGTTTGCAGTAGTGAAACAATTGTGGATCTTGTTTCCCTGACTCTAGATTGAAAAGGGACCATGAAAAGCTAAACAAAGACCAGAAATACATCAAGGCAGCACTTGGAGTAAAGAAAATAGAAAAACAACAACAACAACAAAACCTTGTTCAGGAAATAATTGTAGAAAGTTTTCTGCAGTCTCCTTGTTTTAAAAAATCCTTTATACAACAAATTATAAAAGTTAGCCCTAGCTTAACTGTTTAGACTAATAAGAAAGGTTGCTTCTAGGGCATAATTACCTGCAGGTTTATGTAAATAAGTGGCAGAGCAAATCTCTACTGACCTGTGGGTGACTTTCCCAGCATCAGAGCCCTGGAGCAACTCATTACATTTTCTGAGATCTAGGACTATCCCTGAGACCTGCTAACCCATCCTTCCAACTGAGTTAAACTCAGAGCATGCTATTGGGAGAAGATATTTTTCTCTGAAAATGATTACGCCAGTTCTAAATAGCGAGCATGAATCCTTACCAAAATCATTCACCTTGGGAAGTCATCATGCTTAAATGTCTTCTAACTTTGAAACAACCTCCCCTTGAGCCAATAATACCTTAAGCAAACAGAGGCCAGGACTCATAAAAGTACTGTAATCATGTCATTGAAGTTTTGCAATGGCCCCTTAAAACAATAGCCAATTGTTCACTAAACCCTTCCTCTTTACACATACAAATAGCTATCTCCACTTTCTGTTTCAGACTCTTCCCTGGCCAACTCGCAGTTTGATCCTATATTTTTATTGCTTGATTTGCTTCTTTTTTAGTGTCCAGCCCCCTTCCATTCTATTAATATTTTCTTCCCACCTTCTAATCCATTCTTTTGGATGATGTATATATTTAGCAATTATTCTCTTTTGGGGTACTGAGCCAGGCGGAATTAAACTAATATTATCTCATCAGGGTGAACCTGATACCAAAATATTCTCTCTTGTATTGCCATGTCACATAAATGGCCCTTACTATGCCTATCTCCTCATTCCTAACATTCCTCAACTCATTGAATGCCAACATATATTTCAACTGGTTAGCTGAAACCACCCTCTTACAGTGTCACCTGATGCAATGGAAGATTTTCTTTATTCACATCCCCACACCATTTTCTGTTGGTCTCCTGAGTTATTGGTTTGCTCCTCTGCCACCTACTTCCTCTTTCTCATGCTCTTAAGTAATGGCTCAAGTTATCTGTTAGCTCTCTATATATTTATTGAACATCTTCAATCCATCATGTATTTTGCTGGATACTGGTGACAAGACAGAGTAAGACTGGCATTGTCCCTATTCTCCTGGAAATTGACCTTCCAAGACCCTGAACACTTCCTAAGTGCTGTGCTATAGCTTTGGTTACTCCCTATGAATTGATAATTTTTAGGTTAATATATTAATTAGTGTTAAGGGCTGTTAAAATACACTTGGCTTAATTTACGTCAGCCAGAACTCAGTGCGAGGGCAAAAGCCATGTCCTGAAGGCGGGACCAGCCAAGGACTGGATGCCACTCAGTCTGATTCTCCTGCCCAATGTTAAGGGAATGGATCTCATGATGTAAAGGCCCACCCAGATGTGATGTAACTTCCTGTAATTCGAGTATATAATAAACAGCTTTCGGAGCTGGCTCTCTCTGTGTGCTCTGTCCCTCCAGAGGGCAGGCTCCACACCCAGCCCAAGCTTTTAATCTATTTTATGTCTGTCTTTCATTATTCTTTAATCCCGAAAGCGCCTCCTACTTGCATGAACCGGTTCAAGTCTCCCCCTCCGTGCGGGACACGGAGAGGAGACCACAGCCCCAGCATGTTCGCCATAAATTAGTCTCACCCAACCCATTCTGCTCTATGCACACTCATTCCCACATATCCATGTCTGTCAATCCTACCTCCTAAATAACACTTGAACCTGCTTCCTCCTATTAAAAGTACAGATTAAATTTTACTTCAACTGTTTACTTACAAGCCTCTATAATAAGCATTTTTGTCATTGTGTTTGAACTAGTCTCTCATCTCTGGATTTAATCACTGTTAATGACTCCATATTGCCATCAGAATAAATTCTAAATTGTAAAAAGGACCTTAAAATATGAAACCAACATACATCACTTATTACAAAACAAAACAGTCAAACAAATAAAAATAAACAAAAGATCACCATACAAAAGCTCAAAAAGTAAACTACAACCTGTGAGAAAATGTTTGTGACACATAAATGGGCAAAAGATTAACAATATTCAGAAACTATAAAGAACTGCATATCCACAAGAAAAAAAAGTAACCTGACAGGAAATAAGAAAAATAATTGGCTAAAAATTTCAGAGAAGATTACCCTGGACCAATACCGTATGAATGAAAAGATGTTCAATCTCATCTTTCAGGGAAACACATAAAACTACGGAGATCCCATTTCACACTTACCATATGAGCGAAACATTTAGGTTAATTAGAGCCAAGTACCATTTGCAGAAGAAGTAACATGCATCCTCACCACTGCTGGTGGGAGTGTCATTGACTTAACTACTTGGGGGAAAAAAGGTTCCTAGCAAAGTTGAACATGTGCATAACCGACTTCAACCCAGCCACTCCATTCCATGCTCTAAACTCTTGCACATACATAAGACCACGTAGAAGCATTTTTCATTAAAAAATGAAATAACCCAATGCCTACCAACTGTGAAATTATGAAACTAAAGAAACTACGAAAGTTGTAATATGTCCTTACAAGAGAATTCTACACCTTATAGTATATCCTTACAAAGGAATTTCAAAAATGTAATATTTTTCAATTAAAGCAAGTCACAAAAGACTACCCATGGGATAATCCACTGATAGAAGTTCAAAACCAGGCAAGTTTAGGAGTATGCACATGGGCTATTAACACAATATTTAGCATTCTGATGAACTCTGGGAGAGAGAGGGAAGCAATCAGGAGGAGCAGATTTGGGGATTTTTAGGGTATGATAACCTTTGTTCTATCATTATTTAAACCCTATGCGCATGATTGAATTAAATTTTATATAATGCTATATTTTGTGATGGGGAAAAATATCATCAGCATCTGTTCTCCACATATCCTGTCATCCTAAAATCCATAGCCATGGGTTTTCTGCCAATACCACAACACATACACACACATACACACGCACCATGGTTTACTTCATTATGACACAATTTTTCATTATCCAATAAACTATTTACTTTCCATCTTCTCTGATTTTGTACCTGCTACTCAGTTTTCTTAGGATGTCCCTTCCTCCCTATGTGCTCACTGTTGGGGGAGTCAGTTTAAATGGACTAACTCTGTAAAACTTTTCCAATCCCGGAAGGTACAGTGAATCATTTCCTCTTTTGACCTCCCACCACACTCTTAGTATTCTTTTGCTGCTTTCTCGAAATCACGTTAAAGTTATTCATGTGACTTTTCCCCCTCTCCTGCCATATCATGAGTACAGAGATATTAACTCTCATTTGTCTCTTTAAAATTCTCATTTCTATTCTGGCATTTGGTAAGTGTTCATCAAAGTATTTTATTTGAATGAACGTTACCGCAATATTGGAAACAGCATATTATCAAGTTCTTTGTTTCACAGTGATACAAAATTCACTTTTTTTTACAGGAGAAAGAAACTTATAAAATACAAAAGCAGTGTATCTAGCACAATGGAAAAAAATTACAAAAATTCAAATAATATCAGGGACCAGAGTATTTGGTTAAAAAAAAAAAAAAGGAATGTTAGGAGACACATGATCATATCTTTTATAAAAGACAGTGGGAAAGCTTGAAAAGGTTTGTAATTTGGTGCTTCCAAGTACACAATGTTCTCTTTAAAATGATGACTCAAAAAAATGATGACTCAAGACATATTCTCAAAGATAACAAACTCTAGAACATTTTCCATAAAGAATGGGACTTGAGTTTTTGAGTGCTAGAAATAGAAAAGAAAAACAGAAAAAGAGTGTGTTCCTGAGGAAGGCAGTGAGCAATGCTGAGTGTGTACGGAGGATGTGTCCTCATCAGAAACTACAATTTACCCAAGACCAAGACTGCAAGTGTTTCCAAATCACAAAGAGGGCAAGCATTTCAATGGGCACCCTACATACTTTTAGTGAAATGGTTGATGATTAACTCATAAAGGTAAAAAGAGTCTATCAATTTCATCATGTAGAACATTGAATAAGTTTGACATAATACAACACAAAGTAGGAAACTGCCTTAGTGGTTAGCTTCCATGTTATGATAGTATTCCAGCTCCGAATATTTAAACTTACAATAGAATTTTCAAATATTATATGCACTTAATTCAAAAGACTTCGTTTCAAGTGACTTAGCAACCTATCTTTAAAACCTGAAGTTTTGCTAGAGTGCAGGATGTTTATTTGAATGCATATTCATGATAAAAGTGATTAGAAACCAGAAAGCCCAAGTAGTTCTGTACTGTAAATCTTGAAAGTTTTCATTACAAAAAAAAAAATTGCAACTATTGTGTGATGGTGGATGTTAACTAAACTTACTGTGTTTATCATTTTGCTGGTAATCATTTTGCAATACACACAAATATCAAATGATTTTATGGTATACCTAAAACTAATACAATGTTATGTGTCAATTATATCTCAATTTTTAAAATCAAAATTTTAAAAGACATTTTAAAAGCAGTCAATTTTATGAAATCATATGATTTTAAACAAAGATAAGCCACCAATGATGAAATGAGACATATAAATGTCCTTTAATCCATTCCCTTGACCAATCTACTCTTCCTCAACATGAATGACATGCTTCAGTATACTGAAGAGTAATAAAAAGGGAAACCAGAAAGGTGAGTATGTTAGTCTCAACTGACTTTCCCAAGGCATTTTTCAGTGGTATCTTTTTTCTTTCATGGTATAGACTTTCAATGAATCAACATCAGGCAAAGGCTCTTGTTCATGACATTAACTGTGCATTTGGGGGACATATGGCATCAAAGAAAGTCTCTTGAAGTGCGTGCTTGCAACTCTTTGGAATTTCAGTCAGTACACATTTAAAAAGCGTCTGTAGTTGAGAGCACTTTAATAGCCTCTCAGTGGAAGTTAACAGTGGCCAGAAGGGACTAGCTTTATTTTGCTTTTAAAAGAAAACATGAAAACATATCCACCAAAACTCGTGGACCATGTCTATAGAGTTGATAAGAAACTAGTTAAAATTTTTGTTTTACACCTTGCTGACAGGGCTGTCAGGGAATGTACCCAAGAAGGTATTCTCTTCTTCTTTTTTATTTTATTTGTTTATATTCTGAGACCCATAAACAGCAATTCATTTTGATCCACTGAATTTTAGCCACCAGATTAATTTCTAACATTTTTACTGGAATGCCCAGGACAGCTGTGGCCATGAGTAATTGGTATAACTACTCATATAATCAAAACCTCCCAAAGGTACCCTAACATGATTCCTCAAGACCCGAAATATAAAACTATCTGCCTTAGTTTTGTACAGTGATGCACTGACACTTCATGCCAATGGGAGATTGACTCCAATACAGATCATTTGGCACCAGAATTTGAAAAATTGTTCCATAATTACAGATAGCTTTCCAAACCCCACTGTGCCATAGACACATTAAAAAGATGACCCAAAGGCCAAGTAGACTAGTATGAACTTAAGATAAAAAGTGCTATGAAATGGCCCGGTGGCATTGCTCAGTGGTTGAGCATCACCTATGAACCAGGAGGTCATGGTTCAATTTCCGGCCAGGGCATATGCCTGGGTTGTAGGCTCGATCCCTAGTGTAGGATTCTTCCTCATCAATGATTCTCTCTCATCATTGATGTTTCTATCTCTCTCTCTCCCTCTCCCTTCCTATCTGAAATCAATAAAAATATTTTTAAATGCTATAACTGAAATATTCTGAAAACTTGTCACATCATGTCTTCATTGTAATTTATATATTGTGTTAAATTTGCTGATTTATTCTTATGTCTTGGCTTATTCTTAGATACTGGTTAAAGGATAAAGAGTCTATCTTGTTACTTCATTACACATTGTTATTTTTTGCTTTGGTAAAAAAAAAATATAGGCACTTAAATTCATATTCACTTGCAATATAACTGAGTTAACCCCATGGATATGCAGACTATCTCAAAGATATATTTCAAAGATATATACTAGAAGTATTTTATAAGATGTGATGATAAAAAATAATAAAATATTATTCTTATCAAGATAGTGTCACCTTGCTATATGAGAAATTTGGAAGTTGTTTTCTTTTCTACCTCTGTAGTATCATAGATCTATATCACAAGTTGTAATGCAAAGAATTTTTACTAAATTTATTTGAGGAATTTGGCTTATTTTTTTCTGAACTTCAAATATTCAGTAGTAGTTTCACAATAATAAGCATTCTGCATTGCCTGACCTCTACTTTTGCAAAGGTAAGAGTAGTAGTACTTTTCCCTATTCCTCCCAGTAAGTACAACTGAAAACTCTGGACATTTTATATGTATAGTAAACATAAAAATACTCTGAACAGTGGAGAGAAGAAGTCAGACCGGCCAGGAGCCTTTAGTCCCAAGAAATGACACAGTGGTGAAATCCCTGGATGGTTGTTTGTTTGTTTGTCTCATCTATTCCAGATTTGGAGCTAGAAAAGACAGCAATCCTGAAGCATCACTGAACTTAGATATTTTAAAAACCCACCAAAAGCTTGCTCTCTCAAGCCAAAGTACCAAGAAAGGGGCAGCCTAGCAAGCAAGAAAACGTTTAGACAATCACCCCACGCCCACTTCCAACAAGCAATAACAAGTAATGAGAAACCATCCTCTTCCTCACCGTGGGATGGTGTCAAGGAAGCCTAGTGGAGAGACAAGACTTTCACCACCACCCAGCGCTAATGATGGTAGTCCCTCTCCACACCTCCTCCACTGCAACACCATAACAAGGCACCCTTGTCAGCTCCCAGCCACGGTGATATCAGCTGAGGCCCAGTGAAGAGCTAGAACTCCCAGGCCTGTCCAGCAACAATGAAGAGACCCGACTCCCATCTCACGCCAAACTGCTCATGCCAATGGAAGCCAAGTGAAGAATCTGGATGTTTACTCCCACCTAGCAATAATGATGGTGTGACCGCCCCCCCCGCCCACCACCACCACCACCACCACTCACCCACTCCCTGCTGGAGTGGTGTCAAAGGAAGCCAGGCAAAACGGAAGATGTAAATAAGACCCAAAGTTCCATAACATAATATCCCAAAGGCCTAAATTTTATTTCAAGTATCACTTGTCATATGAAGAACCAGGAAAATCACACCTTAAATGAGCAAGAGACAATAAAAAAAAAATGCCAACACCAAGATGAAAGAGATGTTAGAATTAACTGATAAAAAATGCAAAGCAACTATTATAAAAATGCTCCAAAAACCAACTGCAAGTGAAAAAAAGAATGAAGATACAACATGATGTGTGTCTTATGAAATTCTGCTAATTAGATAAAATATAGAGGAGTTATCTTTGACAGAGTAACTTGTGGCAGGGCATAAAGGTGGTAAAGTCATTGCAGTATTTTTAGAGCCACAAATGACAATGTAGTGTGATGAAAACATAGGGAGCATCAGAGTCAGGGGAAAGGTTAGAGATGAGAATAAAAATATGGGTTGTAGACACCTATCCACCGAAGGGGTTACGAGGAGCAATTCAAAGGGTTCTTTCTCCAGTTGTTGAAAAGGTTGGTCATTCATGACAGTGTAAACCACCTATTTCTCTGCAACCTGTGAGCTAAGACTAGTTTATATGCTTTTAGAGAGGTTTTAAACCTGAGAAAAAGACTACTGTAATATTCATGTCACATGAAATTATATGAAATTCACATTTTAGTATCCATAATTAAATGTTTATTGGAACACAGGCACGCCCATTTCTTTGCATGTTGTCCATGTCTGCTTTCATGTTACAAGGGCAGAGTGGAGCAGCTTAGACAGAGGCTGTATGGCCACAAAGTCTAAGTCAGTCACCATCTGGCCTGGATAAAAGATGTGAGACAAAGAGACTGAAATCATGAGGACATCTGTAAGAGAGCTACTGCAATGGCCCACATAGTGAGAGCCGGCACCAGGGCCCGTGACAAGGGGAGGAAATACATACATGAGAGACTTCTAAGTAGCATGATTACCAAGATTTCTTGACAAATAGGTCAAAAGAGATAAGGAAAAGAGATGAATCAAGGATAACAATAAGACATACAGATAGAGATTATACAGACAACAAATGTGGAGATAGCAGTGGCACTATCCAAACTAAAGATAGCAGGAAGAAAGACAAGAAAAA
The DNA here is from genome assembly GCF_014108235.1 of Myotis myotis. NCBI lineage: Eukaryota > Metazoa > Chordata > Mammalia > Chiroptera > Vespertilionidae > Myotis > Myotis myotis. Next base: position 51,687,471 of record NW_023416401.1, read on the forward strand.
GAAGACAGTAAATTAATTTTATACATGTTAAGTATGGAGTTTCAGTAGAGGCATCTTTCCTTGATTTTTTCTTTGCTTATCCAGTAAATCAGGAATTGTCTATCATATCTGTCTATCCCTGCACGCCACTCCCTCAATTATAAAATTTGTCACTTGCAGACTGGGCTCTACCAGGCCTGTACAGTGTCTCAACCAAGAGACCCATGTGGTTCTAAAAGTACTGCAAAAAGGGTTCCTTTCCTACCTGGAGTCTGCCTTCCCCCTAAATTGAGGTGCCTGTGTGCACAGAAAACCACAGCTCTTTCCTGAGGTCCTTCTACTACAGTCTGGCTTCAAGTGACTGGTTTTTAGTGCCCACAGTATAAAGCTGGAGGATGACTTCTCTTCACAGAAGACCCTTCTTCCAAGATGTGTCACACCTGGGGCCCTGCATTTCCCTGGAACCCCAATTCTTCTGCCAGTTGACATAAAACACCAAGAGTGCTCTATATAACCACAGCCTCCTACTGCAACTTGAAATTCTCATTGACAGATGCCTTTTTCTTTAATGTCACCACTTTTTCCATGTTTTGCTCAATTGTTCATACTGGATAAGTATTTTTCCACTGGTTATTACAAGTAACTACACTTCTGTTTTCATTTGATTATATGGCTCGGGAACCACTATTCCAAGAAACCTTTCTGGCGCCAGCCTCGTCTCCCCAGCTCAGTCCCATGTGCCCCCTCCATGCTCCCATAGTTCACTCTACATGAGCAGAAGTGATCTTCACTCTCAGTGCAGTTCTCTTTACTTGTCTGTCTCTCCCACTAGACTGAGCACCCCTTTAGAACAAAGATCAATTCTTTTCTGTCCTCAGCACCTAACAGTTCCTGACAAATTGGCACTTTCCATTTTTTTCTTTAGTCAATAACAACAATCATAGCTAATGTTTGCTGGGTGCTTACTATGGACACAACACTGTGCTAAGTGCTTTGCATGCATCTACTCCTTCAGTTCTAACAATAACCTTATGCTATAGGTACATTTATTATTTTTATTTTACATTTCAGACTTTATATATTGGGAAACTGAGGCTCTAGAGCTTGCATTCTTAAGTAGTATGCCAGAATTCTCTTTTGTTATGCCTCTCTGATTAAGAAATGGATGAATGGATGGATGGATGAATGGATGGATGATTGGAAAAATAAATAAACATGTATTATAGAATAGTAATAATACATGTGAAAGTTATATTCTATGGATGTGATATACAACAATAAAAATGTGTACTCTTCTCAATGCATTTACCTTATAGTAGGGAACATGAAATGGATAAAAAAAAAAACTGTAATTCAAGTTAGAAAGTGATATAGTGCATTAGAGAGGTACGTTAGAGTAAAGCTGCTTCCAACAAGGACATGAACTCAGTGTACAGAACAATATCAACTGGGTATATGCTGAAAATAAAATGTGACAAGTTATTCCAAACTCTTGATAAAAAACAAGACAAAATCACTATTTTTAAATGGCCCAAACACAATTTATTTCCTGTTATTTCTAAGGTCGGAAAAGCCAATTTCCCATTTGTTCCCAAGGGATCACTCTAGTCAGTACCTTCAACTTTATAGCGATATATCCTCCTTCTCTGCAATTTTAAGGCAGCCCTAAACACAGGTAAAATAATCCAAAGCTTCAGGTAGATATGCTAATTACTCTGAATAGTAATGTTTCTCTTCATTGTGTAAATTAGTGAGAATAGAGACAGCAGCAGATTTCTGAGAGATTATGACAATTAATTGTGTGTGGTTTTTTGTTTGTTTGTATATTGGTTTATCAATGAAGAAGAAAGAAGGGTTATTGGGCTTGGGCTTTGAAAACCAAGGGCAAGATTGACAAGGATTTCCATAGGGTAAAGAAGAGTGGGTCTCAGAGACACTAAGTCAGTGAATGATGAACACGAAGAGATTGTGGTGAGCATGGCTGATGGGCTCCAGGAGCATGTTATCTGACATCTAATTTAAATATCTTTCTTCTGCAAAGCGTTCCAGTCATTAACACTTGCTCATTCTCCACAGCCTCTTGTTGGGTAGCAAGTGGCCCTGGGCCCGTGTTCAGGGACTGCTACAGAGCAATGTGGAGAAGCAGGCCAGCAAGGGCAAGCAACAGCCAGGACCAAAGGCCCTCCCGCAGGGCCCACTGAGTAATGGAGGTGAGTTGGACCTCTTATTCCTGCCAGGGTTGCTCTGGCTATTACAGTTGTACATTAAAGAAAAGGATGGCCCCATTGGGCTGGAAAACCTTGAAACACTGCCGTTCTCAGAAATGAATATGATGTGCTCTCTGCTCTCAAAGGACTCACTGTCATAGGCCTTGGTAAGTGAGCAGAGTTCTAATTCATTCTAGGCAGGTGGGAAAGTATGAGCAAAGGTGAGAAAGCAGAAAATCCCAGAGCACGCAGGGTTTTGTTTTGCTTTGTTTTGTTTTAATCAGGAGAAGAAAAGGATTTTCTCTGTTCCAAAAACCTTACTTAAAATGTACTTTGGAACCAAACCCATTTATAAGCTGGGGACTTGCTAAATCAATTAGAAAAACAAAATGTACTAAGTCATCACAAATGCATGGCCAGACACTTCAGAAATAAAAACATGAACAATTATTTTCAATTCCTAATATGCAATCAAGAATGAGGTAGCATATTTTAATTCCACAAATACCCATCCTTATCAAGCACCATTTATAGTCTTAATCTAGAAGTATATTTTAAAATGTTTAACTATAAATATCTTGTTTAACTGATTCATATGAGTACAGCTAATCTTGCCTTTTCATTAATCTGCAAGTTTTCAGACTCTTCTAATGCTAACATTTGCCTAAAAGCAATCAGATCATAAGAATGATAATAACAAATATCTTGTATTTACAAAAGTATCACTTTTAACCATTTTAAAGCATTTGCAAAGATATGGTTCTTATTCAAAGATCGTTCTTGTTATATCCTCTCAAAATCCTTATAAAATAGGCTGGACAAGAGATAACTCAATTTTTCAAATGAGGAGAGTAAGGCACAGAAGTTAAAAGTTTGGGTAATGATTCCAAAACCACCTACTGGTTTCATCTCCCAGCTCCCAATCCATAGCTTTGATTCACATCTAAAAATGCTTCTTTTGTGTTTATGATAACCCAAGAAACCCCTACTTTAAAAAAAAAATCTCTAATAAATAACCAGATCACTTGAATTATGAAATTGAATTAACTATACTTTTTTAAAAAATCAAACCTTTCTGTGGTAATGTTCACCTATCAAATCAAGCATTGTAATAATTTCAGGAGGCAAGCAGAGATTGGGAACAGACACATTAATAAGCTGGAAAAATTTAATCTGTTGATATCTAGCAAATATTTACTTAAATTCCGAATTCAGTATTGTTTGACATGCTTTGTTAGTTACACGTAGGAGGAGAAACCATCCATTTTAAAACACTGCCTTTAGCCAAGAAAGAATGTCAGCCACGATATTTTTTCAGTTATATTGTATCACAGGTGAAAGCAATACCTCCAGAGGCTAATCAGAAAGAAGAAAAAATGTGGACTTAAAGTGATTTAACAAAGGAAATGAATGTAATTGTGATGATCTGAGCAACCCACCGTTGGGAAGAAAATTGTCAGATAAATTTTCTCACCAGCATGCAGTTTCATGCTTGAGGTAACACAACCTATACTAATTGGGGCCCCTGTTCCCCAGCAAGGAAATATGGCTACATTTCTTAAATGAGGAAATTATGTCGAATACAGGGAGTAAATAAATACAAAAGATGAAAAACCACAGTTGCAGAAGACACAGGTAAGTATGCAGAGGATAATGTCTATTTAGAAATAGTCATTTTTAAACTGAGACTAGTCTTGACAAGGAAGTGGTAAACTTCAGAAAGAGAATTAACTGCATTACATTTGTTTCTTAAAAGTCAACAGTCTCTTTGGAGGCACACAAGAGAACCAGGCTCCAACATAGAGAATAAGATAACCAATAAAACTCTGTAAACTTTCTTATTTACAGACTGCCCAGCCCTCACAGGCAGAGTCTACACCCAACCCCTCTGTACCACCAATGCCTGAGTTGGGTATCTGTTCTGCACCTGGTAAATAATTTTGGATGCATAATAAAGTGCTCTGGTTTAAATGAATTACCTGACTCACTACAATTTATATTGCAAACACTATGTGGATTATGCCAAATTTTAAAGAATTAGGATACATAAAGTTGCATTTAGCCCCAAAACATTTCTGATCTTTTTTTTTTTATTATTTTATCACTTGAAATAATCATGAAAATTTTCAGTCACTGGGTGCCTCAGGGTGGCTTTTAGGGACAGCATTTTTGTATAGCGCTGAAATATTTTTGAATGTTTTGCACCATCTACAATTCAATAAGTTCTTGGGGTAGATTATTAAGTTATCTCAAAGTTGCAGGTTATCTATAAGCCAACTTATATTTGGATAAATTGTTGGCTAGAGCATCATTTCTGAAGAAGGAGTGATTTATATTTGATATCTGAGTTCACTCACTTTACTCTCTTTTAGGTTAGTTGACATCATTTTCTTACATAAGCAGAACTTACCCAGAGTTGTTTGTTCCCTTAATGGATATGTTTTTGTTGAGCCTATTTTATGCACTAGGGGTACAGAAATGAACCACATAGACAATGCCCCTGGCTTCACTGAGTTTACTTTCTACTTTTAAAATATATATATAAATAAATAAGTACATAAATTAATAAATCATGAAAATATGTAGTTTTCCAAGGAATGACCATGTAACAGCTGAGGGAATAATGTTACAGGGAGATGAGTCAGAATTCAGAAGCCCTGAGCCATGAGCATGTCTGCTGTGTGTTTAAGAAACAGCCAGGAGGCAGTAAGGCTGGACAGAGAAGGTGAGAAGGAAAGTGGTCATGAAAATAGGTCTAGGAGTTGAAGTCACAGAGGTGATGGTGGTGCATATCTAGCAATCAGAACAGAGAAGCTACTTGACCTGACTTATGTTAAAAGAATTACTCATGCTACTGTGTTGAGAATACATAGTGGAGAGGAGGAAGGAAGCAGCAGTAATCCAGGCAAGAGATGACAAACCAACTGTGAGAATAGGGAGTCAGAAGTATGGAGATCAAAATATTACTGTAATGGTTGGTCAAAACTCAGTAGGGGACAGTGAGGACAAGAGTACTCACTGAATCCCATATTTGTCCATCTAGGCCCAGGGAACAGTGTTAACTACAGGCTTAAGTTAAGCTTACAGTGTAGGCAAGGAATGACCAAAAGACATTCTCCTCCAGCAGACAGATTGTAAGGGGAAGGCAGGAAAGGGCCGAGCCAGATTGGTTGTCCCAAGGATATGATTTCCTCCTTTTCCTCTGATGGGAGGTGAGTGAGGGGGAGAAAAAAGCCAGACAGAAAGGTGCTGCAATAGTGATCCTTCCACATGGAATCAGGAGAAGGGAAAACTATATCTCTCTCCACCCCACTTTGCTTGTGGTTCACTGGATGCGTTAGGTTTAACCATTACCCTATGATTAAGCCAGACTATGAATCATTCTGTTGGGCAATATGGCCACCAGCCTATCAGAGGAGTTATGTTCCCACCTTCATGAGGATATTCTCCTGGTACCAACCCTTGCTCCACTGTGCATCCTTCTGAGACCACTGGTGAGCAGAATAGGTTTTACCCCAGTTAAATCAATTCAAAGTTAAATCAAATCTTCCCCAAGTTCAGACTGTCTCTGTTCTATTTATTATTGCAAATTATATTTCCAACCGCATTGTGCAATACTCATCAGAATTTCTGCAATGAGATAAGATGGTAACATAAAGGTACCCCCTATTGTACAGGACAACAAAAGAAGGGTGCCTCACATTTGGATATGAATCACATTCTATCAAATTCCTGTGGAAAAAAATCAAATCTGAAGATTAAGTATTTGCAAATAAAAATCCACAGATATGTACATCCAAAGGATGTGATGCCTGAAATTAAGTTATCTTGCCTTTGTGAGCTAAAAGTCTAAAGAAATAAATAGCTTCTTTAATTTCTTATTTTGTTCATTCTCAACAGAGGGGAATTTTGCAGCCTGTGTGGACTGAGGTTCTTTGGGCAACTATGCCTGGAAACAGTGAGCACCCAGGCAACGGAGGAAAAGTAAACGTTTTCCTGTCTTCATGGTTCCCAGGTCCCTGGGAAAGACATCCTTGGCAAGAAGCTTTTAAGATTTATTCATTTAAAAGGGAGCAGAGGAAGAATTTATGGCTACAAGTTTCTTAAATAAATATTGTTAAAAAAAGAGAGGGCAGGGGCCTATATCAAGAAGAAACCTGTTTAAGATTTAGTCAAATAGGGGAATGCCAAAGCCATCTTGGTCAGCTGATATCAATGGACATCTTGAAAAATACATCTTAGCCAAGATGTGTGTATTTACTTTAAACATAAAACTTTGGTGTTTGTTACACTTTCTTCCATGAACCTTATTGAAAAACATCTAATTCTAAAATCTATTTATATATATCACCTTTAAAGCAATTTAACAGCTAACTACAGATCTTGTAAAGGAAGAAAATGTAAAAACCACTAAAAAAAAAAAAGTAATAATTAGTTTTTCCCCCCAAGTTTTATTAATGATACCTAGTGTGATAAGTAAAAATGACTCAGCCTAGAAATATCTATCTAAAGGTCTGCATAAATCAACACAAATTATGATTTTGGAGAAAGCACGGACTTTTATATATAACACATTTCTAAAACTCAGTTATCGTCGAATATATGAAAGTTACAACAAATATGCAGGCCAACAAAGGGTTCCATTTCAAGATGGTTAAGACAATATTGCAGTCATTAGTCTCCTCACTCAGGTTTCTGGGTCACTGTAGCAGCCTGCAAAGCTCATGATTCCTAGGCCTAGTTCAAGTACTTAGCAATGTTGCAAAGAGGAGAAGGAAGAAAGGAGGAAGGAAGGAGAAGTAAAGGACCAACAGAGACTACAGGTCATAATGAAACACGTCATCTTTACCATGGTCTCATATCTTTCCCTACACTTCCCCAAAAAGAAACCAACTAGTAAATCACTAGTGGCTATCACTCCATGCACGGCCTACTCTCCTGACCCACAGAGAAAGCCCTGCCAAAGAACATTCAGATGAAACCCATGTAGCCAGAAATTATTCCTGGCTCATGGAGGAGTGTAACAAACGCCACAGTTTTATGTTTAAAGTAAATATACTCACCTTGGCTAAGATGTATTTTTCAAGATGTCCGTTTACAGAGGAAGGATTATGATGACTTACTTGTTATTAATTCAGGGGTGGGCGAACTTTTTGACTCGAGGGCCACAATGGGTTCTTAACCTGGACCAGAGGGCCGGAACAAAAGCATGGATGGAGTGTTTGTGTGAACTAATATAAATTCAAAGTAAACATCATTACATAAAAGGGTACGGTCTTTTTTTTTTTTTTAGTTTTATTCATTTCAAACGGGCCGGATCCGGCCCGCAGCCCGAGGTTTGCCCACAGCTGTATTAATTATTGCCACTTAAAATGTTTCTTATTTAATTCTAGCTGAAGAAGGGTTATACAACAAACATTTTCCCATTTAAATAATCTCAAATTTTGGTGAGGCATATTCAGCATATTTATCAAGTTGGAAGAAACTCATTCTGGCTTACCAATGAGCAAAAGGCTCCAAGTAAGAGAAAGAGGCTGACAGAGCTCAGAGAGTAGCTGAAGAACTAATCCTTGGCAAGGACAGAAATCAGAGATGCTCAGGGCTCTAGGAGAACATGATAAGCCCTCTCTCTCAAGCTCCCATATTAAGCATACCATTTCCAACTGCTTATTGTTTTCAGTGAAATTCTAAGAAAGCTTTCAAATTCCTGGAAATGGGATCTCTTGGCTAACCATAGATTGTAACAAGTACTCTATCGTTAGATAAATTCTCTGCTTCCTTTGGAATTTTATATAAAATTAAGACTAATGACATAAAACTTATTCCTATCCTAGCTCCAAGGCATTTGAAAAGGATAAATAAAATCAGAGACTTGCTCTTGCCATGAAAAAGAATATTATAAAGCTATTATAATGTTGCATTACACATGAACAAGTAGACCAATGGCACAGAAGAGAGAGCCTGGAAACAAGCCTACATGTTTATGTGTGGTAGAAATAGAAGGTGAATTATTTGATAAATGATACTAGGATAATAGATAGCTATATGGAAAAAATATAAAAATGGGTCCCTCCCTCACACTATACACAAAAATCCATTCCCATTGAATTAAACATATATATATATATATATATACAAAAGGTAATTGTCTTATTCTTTAAAAAAAAAACAACAACATAATATCAGGTAGTAAAGTCATAATATCGGGTCGTAAAATTGTTCATAAATAAGATACAAAAATACAATTCATAGAAAGAAAACATTGATAAATTTTACCATATAAAAATTCAACCTTCTGTGCATAAAGAATAAAAAGTATAATCAACGACAATTACAGATATAGAATTGGATTTTTTTTTTCAATAAGGCTCATGGAAGCAATTGTAGCAAACATCAAAGTTTTATGTTTAAAATAAATGCAAGCACCTTGGCTAATATATATTTTTCAAGATGTCCATTTGATATCAGCTGACCAAGATGGCTTTAACATTCTCTCATTTGACTACATTTTAGACAGGTTTCTTCTTGACCTAGGCCCCTGCCCTCTCTTTTCTTACAGCATTTATTTAAGAAACTTGTAGCCATAAATTCCTTCTCTGCTCCCTTTTAAATGAATAAATTTTAAAACATCTTGCCAATGGCTATCTTTCTCAGGGTCCTGGGAACCATTATTTTGAAATATAATATTGGCATGCTCCTAAAAGCAGTGAAAATATGTGAACTAGAGATACATGTATCAACATAGACGTAGCTAACTAAATCAGCGGTTCTCAACCTGTGGGTCGCGACCCCTTTGGGAGTCGAACGACCCTTTCACAGGGGTCGCCTAAGACCATCGGAAAACACATATATAATTACATATTGTTTTTATGATTAATCACTATGCTTTAATTATAGTCAATTTGTAACAATGAAAATACATCCTGCATATCAGATATTTACATTACAATTCATAACAATAGCAAAATTACAGTTATGAAGTAGCAATGAAAATAATTTTATGGTTAGGGGTCACCACAACATGAGGAACTGTATTAAAGGGTCTCAACATTAGGAAGGTTGAGAACCACTGAACTAAACTAATATTGAGTAAGAAATAAAGCAGCATAAGAGTAAATGAAATGTATTACTTATAGAAAGTTTAAAAACATGAAAATCTGGGCTGCATGTATCACTTAGTAATGCAACCATATGTAGTAAAAGTATATTTAAGAAAGAATAAAGGCATGTAAAAATCCAAATTTCTGATAGTGGAAAGGGAGGGGAACATAATGGAGAAAAAGAATTCAAGGAGCTTCAACTAATTGGTAATGTTTGATCTCTTGAGCTGTATAGCGTAAATAGGCTATTCACTGTATTGTAGTTTAAACATTTTTATATGTATTGAACTTGTCAGGGTACTTTTTAAAAATGATTCTTACCCTCACTCATAATCACAGAAATTCAAATATTAAAGAAAAGTATTTATGAAGCTCTCATTTTCTGAGGCATGTTTTTTCTCCAGCCTGATGAAGTAAATCAATGTTTGCACTTCACAAAGCTTTTGACACACAGTATCCTAATTTGCAAAAAATAATTTAGCATAAATGAAAAAAGAACAATTAATTCTGTTCATGAAGGTAATTATTCAAATACAATGGGCTTTGTTAGCCTGTGATGAGCACACACCATGGATTTTTTCAGGAAATTTGCAAGTGTAATTTTAATATGATAATGATACATTCAGTTGAGTCACTAAAATGTAGTTTTGGATATGCTAAAATGTAGTAAACTTTTTCACAGATCAATAATTCAGTGCTTACATTGTAGCTTAGGTATTTGAGTTCAACCTGACCAGACATCATTGACCATGTATTTTTTTAAAAGATGTTTCTAATGAACTATTTAAAAAAAAAAAAAAAGCACTTAGGCTAAACCAAGATAACAGAGTAAATTTATTCTTATAAGTAAATCATTTGTTTTCCCACACCTAAAGGATAGCAAAGGGAAGGGAAACCAACATTTTTGGGTACAGAGTAGGCATAAGAAATAGGTCTTTTTTCCCCACTTTACAAATAAGGTGGGAGGATTAGAGAGGTCAGGTAATTTATATAATGTAAACAGCCAGAAAGTAGAAAAACTAGGGTATGAATTGTCTTTTTTATTCTAAATCACACACTATCCTACCTGGAAAACAGCTAGCTAATAAGCAGAGAATGATGTAGATAATACTTTCTTTTGCCCACATTTATGCCATTTTTTCAGACTAGATAGTAGGGAAGACTTGTGTTTGTGTGTGTACTTAAGACTATACAGTTATAAAACTGGTTGCTTGCAACAAAGGTGATGATATCCTTCTTGAAAGATTATTGGTGGACCAGCAAATATATGCAGGACTTTTAAAGATGAGCACTTCCAAGCACACATTTCAAAAAGCATGGGCTTGGGTTTCAGAAGACCCATCCATTCTGAACTCGGTCACCACTTGGGTGGCTGAGAAGGAGTCACATAATCCTGTCTGAGTCTCAGATTACTACAAAATTCTTGGGGGAAGGGGGAAGGAGGAGGAGGAGGAGGAAGAGAAGAAGAAGAAGAAGAAGAAGAAGAAGAAGAAGAAGAAGAAGAAGAAGAAGAAGAAGAAGAAGGAGGAGGAGGAGGAGGAGGAGGAGGAGGAGGAGGAGGAGGAGGAGGAGGAGGAGGAGAGGGAGGAGGAGAGGGAGAGGGAGAGGGAGAGGGAGAGGGAGAGGGAGAGGGAGAGGAAGGAGGGAGAGGAATATTTATGAAACATGAAAAAGGTTAGATAATGTATATTGAATTATTCTGGAGGTGCAATCACTATCTATAAATAAAATTATGGGGGGTGAGAGGGTAAGAAACCAACCAAAGGACTTATATGCATTCATATGAGCATAACCAATGGACACAGACAGTAGGGGGGTGAGGGCATGTATGTGCTGGGGGGTGGGAATGACTGGGGAGAGTTCAATGGGGGGGAAAAGGAGAGTTATGTAATACTTTAAACAATTACAAATTTAAATTAAAAAATTATGCTCCTTTATATAGTATTTTAGATTTTACCAAAAATTCGACTATTGTAGATTTGGTAAATTAGTTCCTTTTGGAACTCAGATATCAGATATTTGGGATTACATATAGATGCTGAACTCAAAAATGCTTGTATTTATAAACAATTTAGTATTTCTGAATTTCAGTCCTACTATATTTTGGGTACTGCTATGCTTCCCCATTATTTCACAATGAGGTTGGAAGTCAGAGCTGAGTACAAGGGACATTAAATATTTAATTAAAACCTTCAGGACCTTAGTATATACTGATGTAAGCAGAAATGGAAAAGAATATACCAGCATGATCTCCAGGGTTGAAGTCTGTCTGACTAAATAATGCTGCTGCCATTAACCAAGATAGGGAGTAGAGCAATGGAATCAGATTTTATGGGGGGGAAAGACAAATTAAGTTTTGGATATGTTGAATTGGAAGCACCTATGGACAAATTGAGGTCCCTTGGATGTTCATTTCTCTAAACCTCAGGAAGCAGTGGGAGGCTGGGCACCGAAGAGCCTCCATTATTCGTGAACTAATAACTACTTTATCTGTCAGTCACAGAGTTAGATTCTTGTGACTCCACGGTGACTAAACGGAACCCCTACCTGCATAGGCTAGCATACGAGAGAAGTTGCAAAGACCAATAATATAATGTGACACGTTCAAGGTGTCACCAGAAGAAACATTCAAACCTGTGAAGAATTTTTGTGAGTTTATTTGAGCCGAACTGTCAACAAATGCCGGGAAGCAAAATCTCAGCGGATTGGGATAATGCTCCAGTGAATGGCAGTTCTGCACCTTAGTTTAGTACATTACAATCAAAAGAGGAGACATAAGTGGGTTACATGAAACCCATTGGTGATAGATTAGGGAGTTGGGAGAAAGCAAAGTGGGGGAGGGGGGAAAGAACCTCTGGGATTGGATAAAAAGTAAAATGATAGACACATACTTCTTTTACTTAGGTAATATAGGATAGTTAACAGTCAACAATTAACTCAATGACAATGAGGGGATTTGTGGTCTGCACAGAGCAGTGCCTGGGCTTGAGGGGTCTGGAGAAAGGAAAATTACTTTGACATTCCACTGATATATTACCATAGATGCAAAAAGACAATAGAAAGGCTCAGTTAAGGTAAAGATTAACCTTTTGCCAGGGAAGATGCAGGCCTAGAACATGACTACCTATCATAAATTGGTTTTAGTTAAAAAACAAAGTTTTAACTTCAGACCATCCTTTGTGGTTACTTTTTGTCTCTGAGTTTGCAAGGCCGCCACGCAGGCCCCTGAGCGAGTCATGTTAGCATGAGGTCCCTTTTCATCCACAAAGGCATGTGGGAGCAGAGAAGCCTAAATCTTCCTGAACACATCAAGGGTATTTCACAAACAGCTGATCTGTCCTGAAATGAGTGTTACAACTTTCAAACCACAGATTTTAAAGTTTTCTTCTTGGACTTGTAACAATATTTATAGGTTTGCCAGATTTAGCAAATAAAAATACTGGATTCCCAGTTTGATTTTAATTTCAGATAAATAATGAATAATTTTATTTAGTATAAGTATGTTTATTTATTGTTAATCATAAATTAAATTGAATGGACATATACTAGTATATTTTTTCTGACAACACTAATTAGTCAGCAGTATCATCCAAAAAGTAGTTTGGAGAGAGACAAAGCAGCAAATGAAGCAGTAATTGTTAGGCAATTTAAAAAGTTTTAAAAGAACAGACAACACATATAAATATTCTCTTTTCCAAATGTTTCTTATTACAGAATATATGACCACTTATTCATGCTTTCCAAAATATCTCTAAAGTCTTTGAAGGAAAAGCACAAAAATAAATTGGGCTTTTCACATTAGTATTACTGACACTAACAGATAAGAATCTCCTTGACCTTAATAACACTTCCCAACAATACTACTCTTAGACTCAGCAATCTAACAATTACAACAGCTGGTTCTCCAGCATCAGGGTGACGGCTGTGACTTCTTAACTAGAAAATGTCATTGCCAATTCATGTGAGTCATCAGTGAATCTGCTTGTAAAACTACTTACAGCCCAATAATAGTTTTGGGCTGTAAATGAGCAACGGAGGTTACAGAAATCCTGACATCCACCATGGTAATGTTTAAAGTCACATTTTGACCATTAATTTTAGCATCTCTCACTTTCAGATATTTCGAGAGTGGCCAACAAGTCAATTTAATCATCTTGGAACAATTACCCTAACAATGAAATGTAATTTTTATATATATATATATATTTTATTGATTTTTTACAGAGAGGAAGGGAGAGAGACAGAGAGTCAGAAACATCGATGGGAGAGAAACATCGATCAGCCGCCTCCTGCACATCCACCACCGGGGATGTGCCCGCAACCCAGATACATGCCCTTGACCGGAATCGAACCTGGGACCCTTCAGTCCGCAGGCCGACGCTCTATCCACTGAGCCAAACCGATTTCGGCTAAATGTAATTTTTTAAATAAAACATCTTTAAACTGAAAATCTGTACTTCTCTGAATCTTTTTTTTAAAAATACATGTTGGTGTCACTTAACAACAAAAATAGTAAATAAAATAAGCAAATAAAGAACAGTACCCAAAATAAGAATGAAAGTAAAATTATTTCCATAAAATCATCTTAGTCCACTTGGCAACTTTTATTTACTGAGACATGTCAAACACATGATTACACGTAATCTAGTCAATAGTTTGTTTTGATATCACTCTTGTCATCTCATTATTGAAAATTTTAGAATCCCTAAAAAATCTTGAAAGTTTGTATCTAATTTAATCCGTATAAAGTATATTCTATAGAAGTAAATAAAGCAAATATATTTTATTTTTTAATATATTTTATTGGTTACAGAGAGGAAGAGAGAGAGAAACATCAATGATGAGAAAGAATCATTGATCGTCTGCCTCCTGCACACCCCTTAGTGGGAATCAAGCCCATAACCCGGGCCTGTGCCCTGACCAGACATCAAACCATGACATCCTGGTTTACAGGTTGATGCTCAAACCACTGAGTCACTCCTGCTGGACAAATATGTTTGATTTTAATAAATATTCATATAGTACTTAATATGTGCCAGGAACTACAATATTCTTAACATTCTATTCTTAAACATTAACTCATTTACTCATTTTTTATTGATTTACTCTGCATTTATAATGTTGATGAGAGAACAGTGGCCCAGAGAGATGCCTCATGATCAAATAAGCTAGAGTATGGCAGGACCAGAATTAGAACCGGGGCAGGCTGGTTTCGAATAGGGCTCTTGACCATAATGGTGGGCTGGCTCTCCCACACCAAAATATTGATAGTATTGATTTACAATCATATTCAGATGAATCCAGGCCACTATTAAGTGCCTAGCACATATCAGACATATTACGTAAGTTATCACAAATCATTGGCACATCACAGGGAGGCAGTTTTACTATCCCCAAGAGGGTGGGATTTAAAGATCGTGGCCCATACACTCAAAATCAGCTGCAGTTTGATCTGTAAGAACAGGTTTTTCAGCAGAGGCTTCATTGACAAGAGGAACTATAGCTGATTCATCCTTGTGTTCTCAGAGTTGGAGACAGTGTTTGGAATAAAGTTGATGCTCAGTAAATGCTGGATGAAATAATAAATAAAGACATCTCCACATTCTTTTAATTTAGGACTTTTTATTAGAGATAAATTTCAGGAAACACAGTAATAGAATCTGCTACATAGCTGTTTCCAGCAATAGGGAACCTCTGATAACTGAGTTACTAAAGGCAGGTTCTGATTAAAACTACAGCTCCCAACCACAGCCTTCTCCCAATCCCCAAATCAAAGCTGTATCCCTTCAAAACTATCAGTTAATAAATCCATCTTTGAACAACAGCAAACTAAGTTATATTAGAAAAGGCTGCTACCTATACTAGATTTAACTCTTACTCTGAGCTAAATATCCTCTTATCACTGCTCTAAAGTTTACCCCCTTCATGTTACTGAAGATGATAGAATAAATGCATTTCCTGAAGGAACTCAGAAAATTAAGAATATGAGTAGTGCCAAAACTGGTTTGGCTCAGTGGATAGAGCATCGGCCTGCGGACTGAAAGGTCCCAGGTTCGATTCCGGTCAAGGGCATGTGCCTGGGTTGCAGGCATATCCCCAGTGGGAGATGTGCAGGAGGCAGCTGATCAATGTTTCTCTCTCATCGATGTTTCTAACTATCTCTCTCCCTTCCTCTCTGTAAAAAAAATCAATAAAATATAAAAAATTTAAAAAAAGAATATGAGTAGTAAAGTAAAAAAAAAATTCAAAGAAATATTTTAATTTGGGTAGAACCAGTTACCAAGCACTAACTAAATGTTTTGCTTCATATCTTTGCCAAGATGAATACATGAACATAGATATTTTATTAATACATTTTATTTGTAAAATAGAATACATATACATATGTAATTATATATTTTTGTAGCATGCATGTTGGCCACATTGTGTCATGCCATGCATGTGTGTGTGCATGAGCATGTGTGTATATGTGTATGTGTGTGCATATGTGTGTGCACATGTGTGTGTACACATATGCTAAGAAGCCCTCAATTTAAAAATGCTTTGTTCTATGTGTTTGTTTTTAGGCCAACTTTAGAATTTGGATCATATATTTCTTTTAGGTTAAATTGATATGTTAGTCCTGTAGGGGTGGAAATAGATGAAGCAGAATTTCTGTCCTTATCATATAGTAGAAAAGATAAATGTATATAAATAATATTTGGATCAGTTCAGGGAGGGAAAGGAAGGAAGTGTCTTAATGTGCAGCTGGCATGGAACAACACAGAACTCTTTTAAACTGGTTACTGCTCTTATAATTCAATGGGTCAAGTTAAAGCCCATTGCAGTGCTGCAATCAATATCACAGAGTCCTCAGAGAGACAGAAAACAAGAGAGGAATTCACACAGCAGGGCTCTCAAACCCAGCTCAGAGCAGCAGTGCATTAAGCAGATATCGCTCCAAAGCACTGCATTTGCAATGAAAAGCATAAAAAATAATCCTCATAATTAGATAAGCAGAAAAACACACAGTGCTTCGTTCATGGAAGATTCTTTTTTTTATTTATTTTTTTTTATTATTAGTTAAGGTATTACAAATGTGTCCTCATCCCCCCCATTAACCCCCAAACTCCCCCCCACACACAAACTCATGCTCCCATCCCCATGGAAGATTCTTATGCCAGTTAAAGCCTCCAGTGGCTTCTACCATCATATCTAATTTCAATATTTAAAGACATTCCCCTTCTCAAAAAAAAAAAAAAAACACCCACCAGAATTGAAATAATCAAAGTCATCTCTAACCTTTCTAAAAGTAAACAATGAAGCACTTGAAATTCCTGTACCATCTTACTAAGCAGAACACTGGGCATCTTCTTTTTAAACAAGGTCAAATTGTGATGCATGATTAATTGAGTAGTTTTCAGTTGAAGCATGATGAAAAAAATGTGTGTGTTTGTGAGAGAATGCATGTGTGAGTGCCAGATAAGTATGGGATCTTTACAAAGATTCACAGTTGAAAGTGTCTTTAAGTTACATTTTCATAGAGATAATTCATTTTCTGCACCCACAGCAATTGGCAGCAAAAAAAAAAAAATTGATAGACTAGTTTTAAAGGATTTCCATTTGTATAAAGTATTTGTTTTCTGTTTCAGGAAAATATGTGGAATCTCTTTTTCCATTTGGTTCTCTGCCATGATAATATACAGTATTGTTAATGTTATGATAGCTGGTAATCAATACCATTTACAGAATCAAAATGTGTTAAACTGTTGTCAGCAGGTGGTGTTCTTTTGGAGGCTGCCCAGAAGTGAGAAAATGGGGAAAATATTATTTCTGTGAGTAATCTAAAAGAGGTAACATTGTCATTGCAACTTGTGTGTGATGAATAGAAGTGATAGAATAGAAATTAAAGAAATTGATATTTTAATATCAGCTGTGTAACTAAGTTACTGTGAGCAATGGGAAATGCCCCCTTTCTCTTTACCTGGGTTTCTCTAACTGAGGAGGAGAAGATTGGTCTGGGGATGGACATCCTATATCATGGCATGGAAAGAACAGTCCCTGTACTTCTGTTCCAAAAGCATCAATCCTTAGAATCAATGAATCATATAGACCTTGCAGACATCAGTGCAAACACTTAATGTAATTGTTTGGCAGAGAGAGAGCCAACTTGGAAACCAGCCATCTAATCTAGCATCCCTTTAGGCATTTATTCAGCAGAGAATGTGCTACACATTTCCTCCCTTCTTATAGACTCTTCACCCCCAAACTACAATACTCAAATATCTTTACAAAGGAATTATCCAGCTTCTGATGACACCATCATTCCCTTTATTATCTCAGCCTCCTGACCTACTTTCAGTGTTGTTTGCTCTATGCTGTTCCTGATGCCTTTAAAGCTGTTTGCTCTTCCCTTTGCCTAGTTATCTCCTTCTCATCCTTCAGACCTCAGCTCCAGCATCACTTTCTCAGAGAAACTACTGGGACCACCTATCTATGTCTAGAGCCCGCAAGTCTAGAGGCACATGTGAACAGGTGTCAAAAACACCATGTTAAATTAATGCTGCTTCTCTCACCAGGCCATCAGCACCATCAAAGCAGAGATGATCATCATCTTGTACAGGGTCCAAAGAGTGGACCCTCAATAAGTATTTTTTGTTTTGTTGTGTGTTTTTCAATAACTCTTTTTGGAATGGCAGAATTATTATTTTTAACATTACTATTATAATAACCCAACAAATTTTATATTATAATCTAATTGTTGTTGTTTTTCTCTCCCCACAAACTCTTCCTAAAGCTTAGTAATAGACTAAAACAAAGCCTTAAAATTTAGTTTTAGGAACTATATAAATCCATGAATTGCTAAGGCTACAATTTTTACCAATATACTAAAGTTTCAATTACATGACTAAAAATCATAACCTCTGAGGCGTTGTTCTTGGCCTTCACTCCTGTGGTAGAGATGAAAGAGCAAATACACTGAACCTCACCAGCGTACACATGTGATCAATTGAAAACAATATTACTAGAAGTTGAGTCAGTTTCAAAAATACCCTTGAAAAATAAAATGTCAAGTTGATAAAGATCTTTTGTAGGGCAATTTTGACAGAAACAATAATAAGAAGAAAACATGATTCTAATAAATTACCAATCCGATCTATAATTTCTTATCTATTTGCAATGTTTCTTACCCCTGCAGACTAAATCTCAAATGGCACCCAGCCCTGTCTCGCCATACCTGATGCGCATGTCAGTGATCTGGTCGGAGTGCAGAGTGTGTGCCCAATTTCAGCCAGCAGTGGCCAGTGGTGGCCAGTGATGTAGGCCAGAGGTGAATGTGATATCAACGACACAAACATTTTCTATGTCCCTGTTCTTTTTATTAGAAAGAAAAGCTTTGTTCTCCTTTCTAGAAAGTTGCTTCCCTTTTAAAGACTGAGAAAATGCCAGGAAGATTTGACTAAGGATACAGGAAAATGAAATACAATCGAATGCCGTGGGATCTCAGATCAGATCCTGGAATAGAAAAAGGACATTCATGGAATCCAACTCAAAGCTGTCATTTATAGTATATACTAGTGTTTAATTTCTTAGTTTTGACCAATGTACTATGTTTACGTAAGATGTTAATATTAGAGGAAGTGAGTGAGAGGTAAACAGTAACTCTCTGGACTACTTCTACACTCCTGTAAATCTCAAATTATTTCAAGATTGAAAGTTTTCATAATGTGAAAAAAGTAAAGTGTATAATTCAACAACAATAAGAAGAAACAGAAAAGAGAAGTTGTTTCCCTTTTGATTTTCTTCCCAGAATTTGAAGATGGTAAAGGTACTTCAGAGACCTTAGTCTAGATTATGAAACATTTTCTTCATTTAAAAACACAACATTGTTGTGTGAAAATAAGGGAGTGAAATTACAGTGCAATAGGTAATTTATTTTACTTTATCTTCCCTCATATCTTAAGTCTTGGTCTCAAGTAAAACATTTATAATGTAATTTAAATTTTGAGTCTGCCCATTACCTTAGGGTGCTTATTGTTAATAATTCCATAAAAATGGAACTAAAATAAAGAAAATATTTTATACATTGAAGAGAGAAAATATATAAATTATTTACTTTAGGAAACAATGAGGGATAAGGGAACATTATGAAATTGGTATTCTATTCTTTTTCTAGTAAGATTTTTCACATTTCTATAGAAAATTATTGTATAATCCACATAATTCAGATGAAGGTTTCTAATCTTAATAGCCAATTCCTGAACCACAGAGAAAAAAACATGATTAAAGGTGAACCAATCACAGACCTTCTTCCCTGTCATAGTAATATAATAGTAATAAAAATTCTCACAGTAATATAATAGTAATAAAAATTATCAAATGCTATTATGGGTTCAGCACAGTTAACATGTATTAACAGATATTAACCCTAACACACTTAGGGTCTTAGGCAAGAGTAAAAATGGAGGCTAAATTTTTTATATCTAATTTTAAGGTTATAAATAAAGCCAATGTCCAAGGTGGAAGGACTCACCCAAACCCAGGTTAGGGAATTCACAGATTCTCCTCTCCTGTGCCTCACATGTCCAGAACATTCTATGAGCCTCTCATAACCATATTACCTTAGCAGAAGGAGAGGGAAAGGCAGCACTGTCATCTGAGGAGCCCCATCAGCCCAGCCACCCTTTGGGCCATCTCATGCTGAGCCAAAGCAGCCACTCTGGCTGTTTAGGGCATAGGTTGTATGCTTTGCCCACACCCCTGGTGTTGAGGGTCTTCTCCAAGAATTTCCAATCTCCCAGTTGGTTACTGATGTTTCAAAACCTTTCGTATGAGACAAAAGAAGGAAAAATAAATCTTGAAGTGTTTCCAAGATTGTATGTGCAAAGACCCTCCTATTAGTTTGCTAGGACGACCATCACAAAATACTACACGGCTTAGACAAATTCATTTTCTCACAGCTCTGGAGGTCAGAATCTGAGATCAAGGTGTCAACAGGTTGTTTCTTTTTCCGAGGCCTCTCTCCTTGGTCTATAGATGGACCCCTTGCTGCTCTGTCCTCAGATGGTCCTTCCTCTGTGTGTTTGTACCCCAGGTATCTCTCTGCGTCCAAATATCCTTCTCTAGTCAAATTGGATTAGGGCCCACCCTAACGGCCTCATTTACTCAATCAGCTCCTTACCACCCTATCTCCAAATAGTAACATTCTGAAAAATGGGGTTAGAGCTTCAACATATGAATTTGAAGGGGATATAACTCAGCTTATAACAGCCATTTTCAGTTAGGGATCCAATCAAGCATATCTCTTACCCAGGTCTACAGGTGATACTCACCTCATTTTAAAAATTTATGATTACCCCCATTTTACAGATAAGGGAATTGAGGTGCAGAGTGGTTAAGTAACATTTCCCAGATCACAGAGGGAGTAGGCAGGCAGGCCAACTCCCAGAGCCTATGCTTTAAGCACAACCCTCTAAGACAGCGGTTCTCAACCTGTGGGTCGCGACCCCTTTGGGGGTTGAACGACCCTTTCACAGGGGTCGCCTAAGACCATCGGAACACACATATATAATTACATATTGTTTTTGTGATTAATCACTATGCTTTAATTATGTTCAATTTGTAACAATGAAAATACATCCTGCATATCAGATATTTACATTACGATTCATAACCGTAGCAAAATTACAGTTATGAAGTAGCAATGAAAATAATTTTATGGTTGGGAGTCACCACAACATGAGGAACTGTATTAAAGGGTTGCGACATTAGGAAGGTTGAGAACCACTGCTCTAAGATCTCTCTATAAAGGAGGAATCCCATGACCCCAGCTAAGCCAATCAGAGTTTCTACCCAGAAGTCTTTTGATTCTGAGAGAAGAAAGACAGTCCTTTCCTTTCGGAACCCATAGTCGTATTCTAATAAGCCTGCTCTTGGCAGTTTCCACTGCACCTGGAAAAACTTGCTTAAAAGAACCAAACCCTTATAGGAAGATACAAGACAAAGGACATGACAAATCATGAAGGTGCTGGAGACATGGTCCTAGTTGCCCTGCCCCTTTTGAAACTTGAGCAGTTCTCACTTTGAATATACACACTAACCAACATCCTCCTGGAAAACCTTTTCATTTAATTGTTTAGGCTTTTTTTTTAAAGTCAGAGTCAGTACTTGTTGCCTAGAACCATAATAATCTTGACTAACACCCAGACAATTCAGAGAACCAGTTTATCAACTTCACTTTGCTTTGGTGATGACCTCTCTTCCTTCTTAGATCCAACAGACATGCCTAAAACAAATCAACCTATTAAATAGCCCCATTTAAATTAGTTATTTTATTTTAATAACCTTGTTTCGCTGGTCTCCACATTAGGATTTGCAGTTAAAGAAGAGGAAGCTTATTTTAATGACCAGTGTGGAGCATTTTAGAAACCAATTCTGTTCAAATGTTCACTCTTACTATTATTTTCTTTCATCATTAGAGTGTGACACTCTGAGACTTTAAGGAAGGATCATTAAGCTGTAACATGTCATTTGGTAAGAAAGAGTGAAAAATGTTCTACGAAATTCATAAGACATAATGAGCAATGCAGAAAGCAAACTGCAGGTAGTTTCCTTTTAAGATTCCCCATGATCTGTTGGGGGAGGAGACGTGATAGCAGTAAAAAGCAATAAGTAGTTGGAATATGTCTTGGCAAGGCATCATTCAAATAATTCTAAATTAAAATGCCATCAACTGTAGCTACACATTATTAACTGAAATCAGTCAACTTAGGCAGAATTATCCACCTGGGCTGGAGTGAGGACACAGCCTTAATTAAAATGCTTCAATGTGGCTGAAAACTCATTTTCGTAGTCACAAATGGCTGGAAATTTTAGAAAGCTAATAATTTGATTTCTGTTGTTTTAGCTCTTGGTTAGAATCAATATATTACTCTATATTCACTGTATCCCTGAAACTGTGCTCTCCATGTCTAGGGAATAGAAAGCAATAGAAGATAATACTTCTGCACCCAAAGAGGGAAGGAAACTGTATGGGTAAAAAACAAGTGGAGAACAATTTTTGCAGCTTCCATAAAAACTGGGTATTTTTTACCCTCCTGAGCATCTTGAGTAGCTATAAATATACATTAAGTTCTCAATAAATGAAGGTTGACTGATAAATAATCATGTTTGAGAATATATGTTATAGAACAGAGTTTCCTGAAGTAATCTGATGGCAATACTGGGTAAAAATTTCAGTTAATGAGAGTAGACAGGGGGTGGGGGGGGGAGGGAAGCTTGATTTAAAAAATATATTAATTTAATTTATGACAATATATCTAGCATTAATAAACATTATCAAATATAGGAATATAGCATCTCAAAGGTTATACAATCAACACAATCTCTGTATCAATTCCCAACTTCAAACCTAGCATCATTCATTCATACTTAACATGTTCATTTCATGAACCACTTACTGGAGTTTGGGCATCAGGGAGAAAACCATCCCATTTCTTAAAGGAAAATGGATAATCATGGTGCTACAACAATAATCAAGACAAATTAATTTTTAAAATAGATTTTAGGAGACTATATCTAGGGTCAGGAATTTTTCTCCAACAAATCTCTATGAACGCTTCATAGAAACATAATAGCTGCATGAGCGTGGGCAAGTGAGGTGATATCTCTGGGCCTAAATAGCTTCCAATCGTGATAATAATGGTGATAAATGGTAATAGTGCCAATGCTGATACCTACCTCACGAGTTTTTTTAAAGGGATTAGATGAAATAATCCATACTAATGTTGGGACAATGTCTAGCCTATTGTAAGAACTCAACAAATGTGACACTGTTTTGACAATGGGGATACAAATAATAACAACCCTAATACAACTCAGAGGGTGGAGCTATGGCCATCAGCTGGCAGGGGCTTAAGCTCCGCCTTGAAGGAGATGGATGGGTCCCACCATGTGACCTCAGCCTTTATGTACTAGTAGACTGTGCCCATTGCACCTTGTGCACAATAAACATTTAACAAAAGTGGAATTAATGACAAGGGAATGAGGGAATGGAGTATTGAGCAAAACTAGAGTACTAAGATTGCCTTAAAACCGAAGATGAGCAGATTATGGAGATTCTAGGCCAGTGGGCAGATTCCCCAGCAGCACAGACCAATGCCCTCTCTCAATGCCTGGCACTGACAAAAAGGTGGATTATCAAGAAAGTCCAGATTGCCCTCTGTTGTGACCTGATAGATTGAAACCCTGACTTCTTCCCCCTACATTATGATTCTGATCTCTCTACAGCAAATCCCCAAAGCAGCCTATTTGGCTTCCACCTCCATAATTCTGCTGCTACCCAGCTGCCCTGGAAACACAGACAGGCAGATGCACAGCTACACTTATCTTCCTGAAAGCCATTCCTTGAAGTAAGGCAATGTTACTTTCTCTGTTCATCGAAATTTTTCATTTATCTGAAGCATTTAGGAAACGTTTATGTCACTTACGTCGTTTATGATGGAGTTTGCCCATTTCTATTATCTTAAAGCATCAACCTTTTTCTGAAATGGTGGCCGGGATAAATAGTCTAGGCAGGGGTGGGCAAACTTTTTGACTTGAGGGCCACAATGGGTTCTTAAACTGGACCGGAGGGCCGGAACAAAAGCATGGATGGAGTGTTTGTGTGAACTAATATAAATTCAAAGTAAACATCATTACATAAAAGGGTATGGTCTTTTGTTTTTTTTAGTTTTATTCATTTCAAATGGGCCGGATCCAGCCCGCGGGCCGAAGTTTGCCCACGGCTGGCTAGGGTCCCTGACAACTCTGGAAGTTTCTCACAGGTAGGATGGCCCCCAGACAGACTATGTGGCAAGGTCTGTTTTCCAGAAGCCACAAATTCCCATAACACTGGCCTTCTCTCGTGGACAATTAGAGATTTTCAGGTTGAAACCTGCTTCAGGAAAGGATCAACTAAGTTCATTCACTCAAAGGAACAAACAATTGACAAAGTTCATTTCATCATCAGGCCCATGGGGCGGGAGGAGGAGGTCACAGGCTTGACAGACATCAAATAAGGGAAACATATGAATTGTATGTATGTGCAGGGCTGGGGAGTAAGGAAATAGTCCTTCTTATAGTAATTATAAACATATATGCTTATATGTATCATATATAAATAATGTATCTATATATATGAAAGCCAAGCAACTGGAATGCTGGAACGACCAGAACGACTGGAATGATCACCGGAATGACCAGTCTCTATGACATGCACTGCTGTCGGCCAATCAGTCCTATGGGGTGGGGGGGTGGCCCCTCCCTCCAGCTGACCCTGGCTGTATCAGGGGTGGGGTCAGCTGCTCAATCTCCCACAGCCCCTCCCCCACACCAGACTAGCCCGATCAGCCCCCATTGGGGGATCCAGCCGGACCCCACTCATGCACGAATTCATCCACCAGGCCTCTAATATATTATTATATAAGATGTTACATATGATATTATATATTATACGTAATATAAAACTATTATAAGTGATACATACACAGGTTAATCTTAGAATGAAAGATGCCAATATTAATCTTAATATTCAAATAACCTTTGTCTAAGGACCATGTAGACAAGTCCTTCCCAACCAGCTATTAAAACATGCCATGCCATTAAAGCTAGCTGCTCATGGTTAGACTTTGCCCTACAGCTTAGGATAAAATTCTTCACCTTTCTGTGCTGTTCCTATGCCAGTTTCCTCCAGTGTTGCCAGTTCTTCAACATTTCCTCCATCTTTCATTAGTGATACATGCCCAGCCTTACCTCATTTCAAATTATAAAAGGATATTCCTGCTGCAACTTAATTTTGTATTACTTTGGCAGGCAAATCAAAACAAATTACACATCTGATATTACAAAATTTACATCACTTGCCTTGACAAAAAAAATGCATAATTTAGGGTTTCTAACTGTAATAAATTTAGAGTCAAAATTGGGGGTTGGGGGACAAGGGTATAAATATGATATAAAACCTAGAGCTAACTCATCAGGTGACCAAAATGAAAATTTAAAAACACACTAATAGAGTTGATGGTTAGAAACACAAACAAACAAGTTAAAAAAAAAAAAAAAACCTCTAGAATTCCATTCTTTTCAAAGCAATGATGTGGGATGTCACTTACCACAAATGCTTTCAAAAATTCTTAAAATAGAGACAGTGGTCATGATTGGTGGACTAAAGCATATGAGCAACCATCAAATTCTCTCTGCAGCAAAAAGCTAATCTACATTAGGGCCAAATCAAGGGACCTAACAAAATCACTTCATGCTGCCCCAAAACACTCAGAGTATTTTTTGTTGTTGTTGTTTCATGTTTATTTCATATATTTTTTATATTTTAGGGGAAAAAACAGTATAGTAAACCATGGGATGCTGGAAAGAATTCAACAGTGTATTGACGATTTATTGCCGTGTTTGTTACAACTTCCTTCTCTAAGACATTTGTGGAAATGATTGATGCCTTCAATAGGTGCCTTTAAACTTTAAGATTTCATGTGCCTTTAGAATTTAATAAGTACAGTGCTGGAGATAAATATTTCAAAAATCCCAATAGCAAGGAGAATTGAACTAAATAGAACGGTAGAATGCCGCAACTGGACAAGCACAGAGTATCCAAGTATGAAACCAGCCAAACAAGTGGTACCCTCTTGTCTTTCCCTCCTCTGTATTATGATGAAGCAATTCATCTGAGCCCTGCTCAATCTATGTGTTCAATGTATTGTGCTTGCTTAGATGAAACTCTCTGGGTCAAAAATGTTTAAGTGTGCCTCTGTTCAGAAAAACATGTTTATAAATTAAATATGCCACTTGCACAAGGGCAGCCCAAATAGCCATCTTTTTCTGGAGAGCTAATCCACTTGCTATGTGTATACCTCGGAGGCCTCCAAAGTCACATGCATGTGTTCACAGCAGGATTTGTCATGATCCATTGGGGTACTGAAAAAACTAGTGCTTTATTTGTACACTTTTTTAAAATTAAGAAAAATTATGGATAGATATATGTCATATAGTCAAGCTTCCAAGACAGAAATCTAAGGACAGAGCGGAAGTTCTACCAAAAGGAGGGGCACTGAAGGTGAAGCCTTAACTCCCTTTTTGTCACCAGGATAAGGTGGGCTTCTGGTTAAAGTCACTAAGAGACGCAAATCAAAACAACAATGAGATACCATCTCACACCTGTCAGACTGGCTATCATCAACAAATCAACAAACGACAAGTGCTGGCGAGGATGTGGAGAAAAAGGAACCCTCTCATGCACTGCTGGTGGGAATGCAGACTGGTGCAGCCACTGTGGAGAACAGTATGGAGTTTCCTCAAAAAGTTAAAAATGGAACTCCCATTTGACCCAGTAATCCCACTACTAGGACTATATCCCAAGAAACCAGAAACACCAATCAGAAAGTATATATGCACCCCTATGTTCGTAGCAGCACAATTTACAATAGCTAAGATTTGGAAACAGCCTAAGTGCCCACCAGCAAATGAGTAGATTAAAAAGCTGTGGTAGATCTACACAATGGAATACAACACTGCTATAAAAAAGAAGGAACTTTTACCATTTGCAACAGCATGGATGGAACTGGAGAGCATTATGCTAAGTGAAATAAGCCAGTCAGAGAAAGATAAATATCACATGATCTAACTCATATGTGGGATGTAATGATCAACATAATTTGATGAACAAGAATAGATCCAGAGACAAATGGTAGAGGAAGGGGGGTTAGAGAGCAACCAAAGGACTTGCATGCATGCATATTAGCATATCCAATAGACATAGGCACTGAGGCGGTGGAGGTTTGCCTGGGGTGGGAATGGCTGGGGGTGGGGGTCAATTGCGGAAAAAGAAGACAAATGTAAAACTTTAGACAATAAAAAAATGTTCATAAAATACATTATTTCAACTATTTTTAACTCAAGTAACCAACACAATATATGGAGCATAACTTTAAAAATATGCCTAAGAAACCACAGGTGATCTATAATATTTTTAATGAAAGTACAAACAACAAGAAAATGTCAGAACTGAAATTTTTCCTGCTGCTAAAATAAACTCTTTGTTACCTCCACTTGAGGTGAAAATAGCAATGGTATAATGAGGTCAGACAAGGTCACAAAATAAAATTATCAAGATTATTTAAAGTATGGATTTGCATCCACTCTAACTAACAGTACAGTACACCTCACACAAGTGCATAGTCTGCCTTCAAATAATAGCCGATGGTAGTGTGTGGTCATCACTATGAGCAAGACATTTAAAACATAAGCCACCAGAAGAGCATTAATAAGAGCTCAGTGGGAAACAAATAATGTTATACCACAAATGAAGAAAAAAGAAGTCAAATATTAGTTTTTTTATTTTTTATCTTATACTACTAAATACTACATTTATAGTATATAAAAACACATACATATTATAGATAATATAACGTATATTGTATATACATACTAAAAATAGATATAGTTATGTTAGGAGTTCAAAACATCAGCTAATAACATGTATCACATACATACATATAAAATATATATAAATATTTTACTTAGAAACTTGTGGTTTACCTACAAATGCTTGATCATTATAGGACTTGGAAAGACTAGCTAGCCTTGGGGCATTTAGATTTTTTCTTATTTATAGTATTTATGCAAGAGTAGGGCAAGCCCTTGTATTACTTACCTAGTTTTTCAGTGTATCATCCCCTCAAATTTCATGGCAATATTGCCTGGGTTTTATAAAATGGTTAAAAACATTTTTTCCACAAATTTACTTTTTAAATAATGCTTTTTACTACAATAGTTTATATGTACAAATACTTGAGAAGTAAACCAGACACTTTGTATTCTCAACTCTCAATGATTATGTTGATATCAATCAAGTCTGAGACTTTAATTTTATGCTGATACAGTCCCAATGGCGATTCCTACCATATAAATACATCTAGGCCAAAGCAACAATTGTCTGGATTCATTACTGTCCTAAATTACAGATATCAAAGATACATAAACCATGAAGCCACATGGTGATATTTCTATGTAGCACTTCCCAACTGACTCAAATAGGTTGTGTTTATACATCTGATTAGAGAATTGGAAAAATAAACTAGCACCGGATACCAATAAAGATATGACACAATTGTATGTTTACATATCATTAATTACTCATTTTTCATGTTTAGACAGGTATAGATAGGTCAAAGTTGAAAATAGAAGCTGTCAGTGTCTTTGGCAGTGGTAAAATAATCAATGAACCCACTTTCATTAATTCTTGCACACTGAATTTGAAGCATTTTCAAAATAATTAGACAACATTTAGTTGGCTTTTATGTTTTTGTTTTGAGTATTATATTTGTTTGATTTTTGAGTATATCACATTCTGTACCTATACTAGCTACTCTATTTTTTAAAGAAGTTTCAGGTTCACAATAAAATTGAGCAGATGATATAGAGATTTCTGGTTTTTTACCTCGCCTTACTTCACACATGGCATAATCTCCTCCATTATCAAAGGTACCACTCCCCAGCAGAGTAATATATCTGTTACAATGATGAACCTATATTGACAAATCATAATTATCCAAGTCCATAGTTTACCTTTTGGGTTGTATTTTTATGGGTTTGGACAAATGTGTAATGACATGTATCCGCTATTACATTATCATACCGAATAGTTTCACTGTCCTAACTACCCTCTGTGCCCTGCCTATTCATTCCGCCTCCCCTTTATTACTGATCTTTTTACTGTCTTTATAATTTTGCCTTTTCCAGAATGTCACATAGTTGAAATCACACAGTATGTAGCCTTTTGAGACTGGCTTCTTTCATGTAGTAACATGCATTTAAGTTTCTACCATATCTTTCTGTGGCTTGATAGCTCATTTCTTTTTAGCAGTGAATAATACCCCATTTTCTGGATGTACCACAGCTTATTTATCCATCACCTATTGAAGGACATCTTAGTTGCTTCCATGTTTAGGCAATAATGAATAAAGCTGCTGTAAGCATTCATGTACAGGTTTTTGTATGGACCTAACTTTTCAACTTCTTTGCATAAATACCAAGGAGCATAATTGCTAGATCATTTGGTAAAAGCATGTGTAGTTTTGTAAGAAACTGCCAAATTGTTTTCCAAAGTGGCTGTACCGTTTTACACTTCTACTAGCAGTGAATGAGAAAGTTCCTGTTGCTCCACATCCTCTCCAGCATTTGGTGTTGCCAGTGTTCCAGATTTGGGCCATTCTATAGATGTATAGTGGTATCTCACTTGTTTTAATTTGCATATCCCCAATGAAATATGATGTGGAGTATCATTTCATATGTTTATTTGCCATCTGTATAACTTATTTGGAGAGGCTTTTTTTTTAAGAACACTCTTGAAAATCTTATTAAGTTTGGTTTAAGGATGTTAAAATGAAATTTTCTGAGATCCACAGAGAAACAATGCTAGGCAGTATGTATGCATCAGGGAGCTTTCTGCCTCTAAGCTACACAGAAAATCTTACTATAAAAATTATTATCAGGTTTTCTAATCAGTTCAGCCTTAATATTCAAATTTTTGTGAATACTTATCCAAACTCAGAAAGAGTAACTTCTCTCTTCCTATCAGTATCAGTTTATTTTCCCATCTTTCCTTGCTTTGCCTTAAGTATGCTTTCTTTTATCTCAATGTTAATTAAAATGGCTCGATAAAAATAGCTTGAATTAAAGAGTACTCATTCCAATTCAATTCTGATGATATGGAAGACTTGCCCTTGAAATTGTCTATCTAGTTCCCCGAAGAAAACAATCAAATTAATTAACACTTTTAAAGTAGGGATGTAAAATCCCTTGTGCAATCAAGTATTTAGTCTAAGTTTAGATATTCACTAAAGTGCTATTCAGAGTAAAATGTCAAGTAAAAAGAGATATTTCGAAAACCCACATTTAAAAAACATGTGCCAAATTTCCCACCCTAGTAACCAAATGCGTACTTGCCATTTTTCTCCTGGAAAACAAAAGATCATACATTTTTTAAAAGGATGGAGAAAGAGAAACCTGTTTTTAGATTCTGACTTTCCCATTCACTAGATATGGTGGGTTATCTAATTTTGGTTTCTTCATTTATATTTGGGGATAACAGTACATACTTATGTTGTCACGGTGAGAATTCAGTAATCTAATGTCTGGAAGGAATCCAGCAGTGAGTGTCACACAGTAGGAACTTCATAAATGAGAGGTTCTACTCATTTCCTAATTTACCACAAAGGACATGGAAAGAAAGAAGAAAGAAAGAAAGAAAGAAAGAAAGAAAGAAAGAAAGAAAGAAAGAAAGAAAGACAAAACAGAACAAAGCAAAAACACCATTGCAGTGAGTGGCTCTTAAATTCTACTTAAAACATAAACAAAAATTTCCATTTTCTGTACAATGTAATTTCAAAACTACACCTCACACTAGGTGTGAAATCACACAAGGACAAACAAGGCATGATTCCACTTACACATGGTACCCAAAATAGTCATATTCATAAAATCACAAAGTGGAATGGTGGTCAGCAGGGACTGGGGGAGACGGAAGTGGAGAATTGTTAACCAGAGGGCATAAAGTTTCAGTTAAGCAAGATAAATTTTAGGTATCTGCTTACTACATGGTATCTATAGTCAGCAATTCAGTCTCAGTGACTTAAAATTTTGAAAAAAAATTAAAGAAGGTAGTTCTCATGTTAGGGGTTCTTACCACAATAGCATAAATTAACAAATAAATAAATAAATCCATGCAGTCTCAAGGGCATTCTGAGAACTCACTATAGCCCCATAATAAATAAGATGCATTTTCATTAAAAAAATAAATGTAACAATCCAACATTGAGTCTCTCAAAGCCCTTTAATTTCATCCTCAGAAAAATATCAAAGCCACCAGTTCCTGTTCATATGCTCCCATGTAAGCAGAGGGGGTATTGGCCTAGGACAGGCGAAGTACCCTTCCCGGGAAGAGAGCACAGGACCTACAATCCCACCATCCTGCTGTGTAATCCCCTCCTGCTTTATGTTCCAAAATGCAAATAGTCTTGGAGCATTGATGAATAGCACCTCATCAACAAAGCACTTCTTCCAAAACTTTGTTAGAACTCTGGGTACTTGTGTCTATTTTTCTAACCAAAATTTAAGCAATTGGAAAGGAAATGAGATGATAAATATTTGAATTGAAATAAAATGAATAGTGCTTTCTATTAGCAAGAGTATATACTATGAGATCTGAGAGTACAGAGAAAGATGAAAAAATCCGCCTTAAAAGTGTCCATATCATCAGGAGAGTGAATAGGGATAAAAGAAATATACTAAGAACTAGGCTTCATGGCAGAATTAGAAGAGAAGCAAGCGGGAAGCACTTCAGAAAGCCAAAGGAAGTTAGTCCAATATAAGAAATAAGAAGGTATTTCTGGGGATCTATATCAGAAAAAGATGTAAAGAATGAGTAGATTCTGAACCCGGAAGGAAGAGTGAGGTTGAGGTTTGGTTGGGCTTTAAAAGTCATGTTCAAGTGCACAAAGGCTTGTCACATGAAAGAGAACCTACTTCAAATCAAAACCAATGAGCAGGATTTTCACAAGAGCAATACTATCCAGCTAGCTAACAGAAGAACAGGCTAGATTGTCACCAGTGAATGACAATCTTAGAAATAATCCAATGAAAGAGGAGTGACCTCCCGTAGAGGTAACACACAAGGGACTCGAGGATTGAAAACGAGATTGAGCTAGAAGGAAAGCAGACAACAGCAGCTCCCCGTATCACAATCTACTCAGCCCTTCTCATCATTCACATTTTTCCTTCATCTTTGCGGGGGTACTTGTTTGTGCCAACAACTTCTGGGCATCCGTGCCAACTCCTCACACACCCCGTTCCAAGAGCTATGACTTCTCATACCTTTGACCCCTTCTAGCTGAATGGCAGGTCCCGAAAAGGCCTCTATGGTATTCAAGCTTTCACCATCTCACATCAAGTGTGCAGGTTCCTTGGAAGGTAGAAAACTAGCACCTATTGAGCAAGGATTTTCCACCTCCCCAGGTTCCCTGGTTCCAAACCAAGTCGAACTTATTTCCTAGCTATAGCTCCTGCCCAGTGCCCCTCAGTTGCTGTTTTCTTTATTAAACCTGAAGCATTGCTTTATGTTGATTTCAGTAGTGCCCTGGAGGACCCTAGAGTTAGCCACACCCTGTTCTCTATTGTATTTTAATGAGGATTCTGGCTCCATCTCCAGTTTCTGCATCCAAAGGGCAAGAGAAATTGCCATTTTAATTTATCTCTAACCCGATTTTCTCGCTGACTAAAGCCACTTCTGTTTTATTGTTGACCTGAAGCCACTTTTGAAAACAGTATTGTGTTTCTGATTACAAAAACATAAAAATGTGCAATATGCAGGGGGAAATTTATGATGAACATTAAAAGCATACAAGATAACCACTGCTAAAGTTTGATGCATGTCTCTCCAGCTTCCACCTAAGTAAAAATGCACAAGAATGTGCACATGTGTGGGTAGGAAGGTCTAGTTCAGAATCAGACTGAGCCTGCTATTTTATCAACCTGATGTATTGTTATTTAACAGTATTGCCCTTGGAAGCTACTTTCTATGATTTTGAACCAATAGAACAGCGATTATAAAAGATACAGTCATAGAACTTTCTGTAGAGGAAAGCATATTAAGTTACTAAAGTGCATTTTCTCTGGAAAAGTGGTCCCAGGTTACTTTGGCGGTACAACTGGCCTCAAGAAGAGGAGTGGCTGAAATAGATTTAGGAAAGGCAAAGTAGGCCCTGAGGATGTCTTTCTTATTTCGCATGTGGCCCTGCTGGAGAAATACTGGCTGTGTATTTGTTTCAGGCCAACAAAGAGAAGCTGCACAAATTGTGGAAGTCATGGAAAGATCACTGGGGACCCTTTTAGTTATCCTGTGCCCATTGGCACAACATCTGTGCATCTATTTAACAAACATTTGTTGAAAATTCTCTCAAGCCTTGTGCTATGCTTGGGGGTTCAGAGGTGAATGGAAGAGACAAAGTCCCTACTTCAACGAGCCTGTATTCTGAAAAATTCTCTTTACACATGCTTATCATTCAGCATCAGTCAGTGCAGCTCACCTTTTGCCCTGAATTCTGAGATTTTTGTTGCTCCTCCAGAATATTTGATCCATCATTTATGTTCAATAAATCATATTTGCTGGCCCAGTAGTAGCAAACCTGCTGAAGATGACTTCTGACTAATACCGCTTATTAATAACTGGAACAGAGCAAAGGGGAGGCCCAATAGAATAAGCATGTCATTTGTGCAGCTTTGCCAGGAAGCTGAAGTTTAACACTCCCCAGGTCTGTTCTCCACAGATCCCTGTGTTGTGGCAAATGGCCCAGGAGAACGACAGCCAGCACCCAGAGGACTCAGGAAAGTAAACTTTTATTACGCAGCGCTGCTAGTCTGGGGGGCTCTGATCCAAAGCCTGAACTGCCAACGTGGGGCAGTTTTGATATATATATCTTCTTGTGGCGGGCCCCTAGGGGTGGGCTTTGCCGCTCTGCCCAAGTCAGTGAGAATGGGGAAGTAAGATTACTGTTTAACTAGATACCGAACTAGGCTATAAGCCCCCAAAGTTGCCCCCCTATTTTCCTTCTCACCCGAAGGAAGGGACTGGACAGGGTAGAGAATAGACACATGCCCAGTAAAATCTGGGTGACAGAGGGGAGGTACTTGTCTGTCAGTCAAGTAGGCACGGCTACCGCAAGCTTGGGGAGGTTTGAGATACATAGCTCTCTTGCCAGTTCATTCTCTTGGCTCTCTTTGCCTCTTGGTTTGTGCTCCTGGTTGGCAGGACTCTCATGCTCCTGCATCTGCCCACACACAATGGAATAAAGGCCTGCAATTAGCCTAATGCTAAACCGGACCCAGCGCCACCATGGAATGGAAACGTAGACACTGGCTCCGATTTTAGCTCTGCTGAACCCCCAGCTGCACATCTTCCAGGACTGGATTACAGGAAGTGGGACTTTAGAGACTGAGAGATGTAATTCCATGAAAATAAAGCTTTCCACCACATCTCAGGCTCCTATGGGGGCCTCCTGAAATACTTATTCCAGCGGCACCCCAGGAACCCCACACTCATTAGCAATGGAGACAGACCATCCATGCATTTTTCCAATAACATGATGTCTGAAAAATTGCACAAACATAATTTTCTAATAAAAATGTTTTTCCTCTCATCATTCCCTCTGACCAAGATATAATTAACAAAGCTCAATATTTTTGCTTGACTCATTTTTAAAAATATATATTTTTATTGATTGTTAGAGAGGGAGATAGAGATAAAACATCAATGAGAGATAAACATTGATCAGCTGCCTCCTGCATGCCCCCTGCTTGGGATTGAGCCCACAACCTGGCCCTGCCTAAATTCTTTAGAGCAACACTCCTAGTGAACGGCCTGGTGCAACATCTCTCAGCCACTTTTATGTAAGTAATAGATTAATAGCACAGACTTCCTTGTGAAGCCCAGAGAGAGCAATGTTCTGCCCTTAAAGGGCCAGTAGAATCATTCACTGTGAAGGGGGGCATGTGTATAAGACCAGTCAGGCTAGAATCTTCATGAAAATAGTAACTTGAAAACCACTGGGGCTACAGGGCAGGCTATCTGTTTGGGGTCCAGTTCAGCCCAGAACTGGTACTGAAGTTTAATTCAGTGCCTGCCCAACAGCATGCTGAGGAGGACACAGTCCCCACTTTCATAGAAAAAGTCTGATAAGAAGGACAGATTTATAAACAAAATTATCTGGTGTAATGCACAAAAAAAGCAAAATCTGTACACACATTGAAGAAAGCAATTCACACAGTCTGGTGATGGCAGGGAGCACTTCATGTAAAAAGTAATGTTGAAACAGGGTTTTAAGGATCAGCAGGGAGTTTCCATGGAGACAAAAGGGAGCTCTGCCTTCTAGGAAGAGGTAAGAACAAGTGCAACTGCATGGTGTGTGGTGAGAATTACAGTGAGTTTGTGAGGCATCCAACATCGGTATGGAAGAGAAAGCGAGGCTCTAGACCGGGGCCAGAGCCTGAGGATTTTGAGAAGCACATAAAAGAGCTTTGGCTTCTCAGAGGCACATGAAGTCATAGAAATATTGTGAACAAGAGATTGTACTTTGAAATTCAAACTTGAGGAAAATTAATCATAGTATGAAATATAGATTTGAAGGAATAGGACTGGGAATTATGAAATGAATAAGGTGGTTATTGAAATAAGAGACAAAAGGAAAGCAAGGGAAGCAGGGGTTGAGGACTGCAGAAGCTAATCAAAGGTAAGATTGGAATTTAGATGCAAATGGACAATGAGAGAGTTAAACCAGGGCAGACCAACAGGGTAGCAAAGGCCATGTAGGTAAAAACTGACTTGAGGTGAAATATGCAGGAAGGACACTGTGCCACTTCTCCGATGTACGATTAAGTGATTTCCATTTACTTTGGGGTCATTTCTTAAGGAATATAGCTGCACAGGGCTCTGGCGTCACCAGGCTCCATGGGCAAGTCCAGGACAGCAGCAGAAGTAACATGACACTTCATGTGTATGTGAGAGAAGAATACACGGACAGCACCTCACATCATTGAAAAATGCATAAGGACGTACTTATTAACATATTTTAGGAATTAATAAGAAGAATGAAAAGGAAGAGGTAAGATACAAACACATGACTATTCCAAGCCATGGAACCAGACATTCAAGCACAGTCTGGAATTGCAAACCTGCTTGAAGCTTAGCCATCGCATTTGTTATTTGATCACAGCTCCCCGTCTCACTCAATATCCTGACCATCACATCTTCTCTCCTCTTCTCCTGTGTCTATGGTTCAGGGGTTTCATACTCCTACTCAGGTAAACCTGATGGGATCTATATCACAAGGGGATGTATTTATTTGTACTTGCTTTCCTTCTATTCTTATTTTCAATAGAAGCATCTGTTTAATGTACCAAATGCTTCCTCTTGTTTTAGCATCGGTTCAGGTTCATTTGTCCTGCCATGTTAAGGAAAAGAAAAACTTGAAACCAAAATAGAGACATTAGAAGTGTGTGGGTTTTTCATAATCACAAAATTCACTCTGCATATCTTTACATACAGGTAAAAATATATATATCTTTTGGCAGGATAATTTGTTATATTGGTTCATTGATATATTAATATTGAAATGGTCTTTCACTTAAAATAAGTAATTAATTACTTTTCCCTTGCATTCCCATTCATTTCAAGGTTTTTAATTTCTTGTACCTAGTCTCGGAATGCTCAGATTTTTTTTTTTTAAGTCTAAGTCCCTTGGAGAGGAGAGGGGTGTCGCCTGTGAAACTCTGTGGGAAACAAATTGATGCTCCTGGGGGCTCCAAAAGAATCCAGGCCCAAGGCTGCAAGGGAGTCCGGAGAGCAATGCAGGCTGTGCTGGTCTCCTGCTGCGCCTCCTGGGCGGTCGAGCCTCAGTGGTGGGTCTCTGAAGCAGCCATGGACAATCCGCCCTGGGCATCTACGTTTCTAGACAGCATGTCCCCAAACAGGAAGAGCCACAATACTCAAAGAAAAAGACTTAACAGGCAGGAAAATGCAGGTGAACCATCAATGGTCAGTAGGACCCCAAGACCTCTCCCTGGAGGGGTGGCCCTTCCCAAGCCCCAGGACCCTAGGGCGGCCTTGTCCAAAGGAGCCTTTGCCAGTGGGGCCCAGAGTCAGAATTAGGTTTATATCAAGGACATCTTACCATGTGCTTTTCCAACTGAGCTTGTGAAGTGCGATGTGTATCCACTGTAACTCTATTAGTATGGATCCCAAATAGCTTTTCTATAGCTTTATTTTACAGTAATAAAAATATTTTAAAAATAAACTCTAAGCTTAAAAAAAAATCCTAGAAGCTGAAACAAAATGCGAAGTTTCAAAAAAAAAATAAAGTATGTATATTTATCAGGAGAAAGCCAAAGGCTCTCTTTTATATGATGCCTATCCCCCTTTCCCATACACCTTTCATTTTTATTTTAATAACAGTTAGCTTAGATGTGTGTTTGAGTTATTTAAAATAATAAAGGGTTAGGAAATGTAAACACTGTCACTTGGTACAAGACATAAACTGTGAGATGTTTCATTCTGGTCCAAGGCACCATGAACTAAAATAATAATAAACACTCTATAGCTGCTGCATGGTCAGTGCCTAGAAAAATTATTTATTGCCCAGAACTATTCATTCTAAAAAATTAATTGTAACTACTCAAAGAAATTAATGTTTGATCATTCCTGAGCATATGGAAAATTATAACTGTTTGCTAATCATATGACATGAAAACAGTTTTACATCAATTAATATCAGACCTCTGCAAGCCCTGGCAAACATTCATGATTATGCCATCCCCAGGTATTGGATTAATGACGTCAATATCCTTTAGTAGCCAAAAAACAAATGAACAAAATAAGAACACTTGCCATGTAGAATTTATCCTTATTAACATTTTCTCTTTATTAAGACAGCCCCTATTACCAAGAAGCTAGATACTAAAGGGAGAACATAAATTAATTGCTACATTATTTTATCACAGTAACAAATTTGTTTTTAAAGAAAAAGCAATGAATTAAATAGCATCTTGCCATGTCAATAGCTACTCTACCCTGACCATTGTTTTGAAGATGATACTAGATTTCAATTTTTTCTTTATTTGTCTTTTTACTCTGTTTTATTTCTTCCCCAATTTTTAAATTGCCGGTGCAAGCCCATATTCTAATTGCCATGTTACTTATGCAAAAGTACAGACCATTTTGGCTTGGCTTTTCCTCCTGCCCTTACCAGTAGTTAAATAATTCAGTTGCCTTTGCAGCTCCTAATAGCCCTGCTGGTCCTCATTCTTCCCCTTACAAATTAACCCCTTAGGGAAGACACCGGCATTTGGACTTAGAAATGGCATTGGAAAACTACTCAGACTCTTAGAGGTAACTCAAACAAGATTTCTAGAGGCCAAATCATATGCATTAATTCATTTAAAAATCAATTAATTTACATGTAGGGGCTATGGGTTTGTGAAACCACTGGTTAAGTCTTTGAGGGCTCAAGGAAAGCTAGGATAAGCAACATGCAAATGAAATTTAT
Source organism: Myotis myotis (assembly GCF_014108235.1). NCBI lineage: Eukaryota > Metazoa > Chordata > Mammalia > Chiroptera > Vespertilionidae > Myotis > Myotis myotis. The sequence continues at coordinate 51,725,877 of NW_023416401.1, forward strand.
GTCTGCTGTTAAATTGGTTCAAGCACATTTACTTTGTTTCAGTAACACCATCATATATATGGATACAGGTTGAAAACAAATCCAGCATGAATAAATGCTCCGAGTATGAATATGTACTGTTCAAACAGTTGAGCGAATGTGTGTATATGTGCACCTATGCGCATGCAAGTTTACTCACGCACACAGAAGAATCTCTCTCAGGCTGAAACGGAACAATGGTTCAGATCAATCACGTACAAATTAATGCTGATCCTTGACAGCCTATTAAATCCCGCAATCAATCCCTGAAACAGCAAAAGGAGAAGAGCAGGGAGAGGTAACACCAAGCTGGATGATCTCATCGCAATCATTCCAACCAGGGGGATGGCAGCAAGTCCCCAGGACAGATGTGGTGTCACACTTAGGTGTGCATCCTTATATCTTGCCAGTCCTAGTATACCACAGTCACTTAATACATGTCTGTAACAGTGCGTGAATCCAGAGACACTTGTGGGGTGGGGGACATGAGCATTCAATGAATTATTTAACATAGAGTCTTACATCAAGGATTCTCAAATTTTTGAAATGTAAAAATTGGGAAGTAGAGTTGGTTCCAGGAGAAAATTTGTTGGTATCTTTGATGGTCAGTTTTATGTGTCAACCTGGTTAGGCAATAGTACCCATTGACTCGCTCAAACAGGAATCAAGGGTTTGCTGTGAAAGTATTTTACAGAGGTAGTTACCTTCATTGCTTTTCTTTTTCTACATATTGCTACTGTAATAAAAAAATGTAACATTGAATTTCTGCCTGCCCTTCAGTATGTAGCTCCTTGGTAATATGGACTGTCTTAATCAAGAGAAAAATGTTAATAAAAATAAATTCTTACATGGAAAGTGCTGTTAATACATATATTGGCATAGGTAGCTTACACATAAGTAACCCAAAAATCATTTAAAGTGATAATATGGCTAATTTTAATTTCCAAACACAGCCTTGACACCTTGACTCAAACCACTGCAGTATTTATAATCAAGTTGCAACAGTCGGCTTTATATTTAAGGCATTCACACTTCCACTACTTTATGGAACAGTCTGAAGACAAAGAGAAACCAACTCATTACACAGTGGTGTTTGCTTGAAAATGTCAACTCCCAAAAGAACTTTGTTACAGGAATTCTTACTAAGACACTGTAACAGTCAAGTTCTCCAGAACCTCCTTAATACAACTAGCTTGGGGCGTGTTGATTTTGGTGTCGTCGGTATGGAGGTTGCTATAGGCTTTGGAGGTTCCAGGACTGAACTTAGAGTTAGACATCAGGGCTAATGAGATCTGGGAATTATGAAAAGGATGATGATATTTGAAACACGGTAAAGAGAATGCAATTCTGAATGCGGGAATGATCAAGCCAGTTTGGAATCAATTTGACTCAGTGTGGAATCAGGGGAAAATTGGGGTAAGTTTGGGGAGGGGCAGGCAGGGGACATTCTGAAAGCACATTCCATGTTTTCTGAGCTACTGAGAGAAAGAAAGATAATAAGAAAGAATTTAAAATTTTTCTACATGTATTTTGAAATGAATATCCCATTCTTGTGCCACACAAAGACTTCAATATTTTTTCTACACAGGACTAATGATTCTTTTTATTGTAATGCCACGCTGAAATACTGGTAGACCGCAAAAAGGGCTAACTGTGTTAAGTACCTTTGTTTTCAAATTTGGGGTTGTTTCCCATGATGTGTGAGTGTCACAAAGTTACTTCAATCTCAGATGCTAAAATTATACTCATCAATAATGACCGAACTCAACTATCACCTCCTCCATGAAGCTCTCTCCCTCATCTTCCTAGTAAGTTACAATTCTCCTTTCTTTGTTGTAGTCATCAGAGATAATCACAGATATTCCAGTTCTTCTGCTTATAGGCACATGGTACAATCACACCTGCTCACCCCCTTGAAGTCAAGTTGGCTTTGTAATTTGTTTTGACCCAATAAATTGCAGGCAGAAGACTATAAAAGCCAGTGCATGATTTTCTTGTTTTCCATGCTCACCATTTATCTTGCCACATACGGGTAACATTCCTGATGGTGGAACCTCCCTTGGACTGGGTCCAAGAGGGTACATAGAGCAGAGTGTCCAGTGGACCCATGATGAGCACATTAATGTGCATGAAAACTAAACATGTCATTATTGGCCATTAAGATGTGGGGCTTGTTTGTTATCCCTGAATAACCTAGAACTTCCTGACAAATACTCATTCCTGTGAAACTCTCAAATGAAACTTATCACTTTCTATATCATAACTAAACTTACTGGCAAAACATTTCTTATATGCAAGCCTGTAAGTACTCTGGGGGCAGTAGAATTATTTCATATATGGCTTATTATTTCCCATTGTGGTGAGCACATCATATGGGTAAAAGTTAGCGAATGGATAAATACATAGTAAAGGTATTGTTTATTATAACTATCACTTAGAGTTGTCTATTGTTACTCTGACAATAAAATTATGATGAGTTAAAACTCTGTTTTCCTAAATTTCTTGAGTCTTTCTAACTAATGCTCTATAACTATGAACATCCATGATCTTTATTAAAAAATAGTTGCTGAAGTTACCCACTGAGGCAACCTTGCCGAGATGATTATAGTGCTGTCCTAGCATGCATACAAACAATCAAGGAAGAGCCATTTGAAAGTAAATCTTAATAAATGTAAGAAATGCTTACTAAAGGAGGAATCTGTAAGAACCTCCAAAGTATATCAAAATTTAAAAAATGAGCTTTAAAAGAAAACATGAATGTAATAAAATTCACCCAATATTTTGATGGTTTTGAGATATGATTCAAACATCAGATTTGTAATTAACACTGAGCTTTTGGTAAGTAAAATAAAATTGGTAAATTGAACCTAACTTGATCATTTTATTTCAAAAATAAATGTTTAGTGATGAATGCCATGTATCAGCTAATTAAGTTTTCCTTTCCTTTCCTTTTCTTTTTTTAAATCCTTACCCTAGGATGTTTGTATTGATTTTAGAGAGAAAGGGAGGCAGGGAGAGAGAGAGAAAAAGAGAGAGAGAGAGAGAGAGAGAGAGAGAGAGAGAGAGAGAGAGAGAGAGAAAGAGAGAAAAAACATTAATGTGAGAGAAAATGGATTGCTTGCCTCCCTTACTAGGGATCGAACCTTCCAGATTGCCCAACCAACTGAGTCACACCAGTCAGGGAAAGTTTGCCTTTTCTTGGAGAACAGCTCAATTAAAACCAAAACTTTAGAAAATCACAAAATAGCTTCAAGTCAAAGGTAAATATTCTACTTTAACTTAGTCTGTTTCATCAACAACACTTATAAAGACTAAACTTCCTCGTATTAAAGGCAAAACCTAGAGAACAGACAAAAATAATATGGAAAATGATCACTTGTTATCTATAATTAAATAATCCCAGAGCCATTCTTTCCTTTTCCAAAACAGAAATAGATTAATATTGCCAGTGATGGTCATTACTTTGAAATTTTTTCCTTCAATTATTAAAGTCAAGTTTTTAGTGTTTTATAACTTGTACTAAATAGGAGAAAATACCTTATTACTGAAATATTTTTTAATAAATGGTCAGCCTGGCCAATGTAGCTCAGTTGTTTAGATTTTTGTCCCCATCCAGTGGTCGGCAAACTGCGGCCCCTTGAGTGTGGCTCTTCCACAAAATACCACATGCGGGCGCGCACATACAGTGCGATTGAAACTTCGTGGCCACGCTCAAGGGGCCAAAGAGCCGATGTGGCTCGCGAGCCGCAGTTTGCCGACCACTGCATATACCAAAAGGTCACAAGTTTAATTCCTGGCCTAGGCACATACCCAGGTTGCTGGTTCAATACCCAGTTGGGGTGCATGCATTCGAGGCAACCAATCAACGTTTCACTCTCAAATCAGTGTCTCTATCTTTCTCGTTCCCTCTCCCTCCCTCTCTCTCTGAAATCAATAAAAGCATGCCTTTGGGTGAGTAATAAAAAAGAAAAAGAAAGAAGGAAAGAAGGGAGGGAGGGAAGAAGGAAGTAAAAGAAAAATATGGCCAAACACCATTCTTTAAAAATATATGTTGTTCTAAATTAGATTTCTCTCCTCAAGTTTCCTGTTTATATGAGGTCTCAGTGTATCTAGTGGCCAGATTTGTAACCGGCAGCTTTGTAACAGGCAGATGCCATGCCAAAAATGATCTCCATCTTCAACCACACACCTGTCAGCACCTGTCAATCACACACCTACAGCTGGTAAACTGATGCCATCTATTAGACAAGTCTCAACTGGGCATTTCAAGTCTCTGCCACGTATCTGTTCCATGCCAGGAGGCTACCTCAGGAATGTCCTCATGGAGATGACAGAAGCACAGGAAAGAGCAAGGCCTCTCGAGGTGTAGACTTAGAAGCACCATACTTGCACGTCTGCTTCATTCTATTACCCAAAGCCAGGCACATGGTCAAGTCCAGAGACAGAGGCAGAGGACACTTCAAAGTTAAATGCCCAAGGGGGTGGATGCAGAGAGGGTAAAAGATCATTCAATCCATCAGCAAGACCTATCAATTCTACCTTAGAAATACTTAGAAATACTGTCCAATACTTCTTCTATCTTATTGCTACCAACACTTTAGTTCACCATGATCTCTCTTACCTATCACCACCCGACTGCTCTGTCCAAATCTTTCCTGTCCATTCCTTCTCAGACCATTCTCAATGCAGCAATGAGAATTAACTTAAAAAGAAAACCTGCTCTGACCACTCATTTAATTAAGTCTGCCAAATGGTTTCCTATTGTTCTCAGGATAAAGGTGAAAATCCTGAGTAAGGCCTGAATTGTTTTCAATTTTCAATTGAGGGGTTATTTTAAAGCAAATAGATGAACCTGGTGAAAGGGAGAAAGAGAGTGAAGAGGGAGCGTGGAAAAGAGAGGCTTTGTAATGATTGCATGTGAGGACAGCCTGGGACCCCTTTCTCCAACCTCATCTCCTTCCATCCTTTCTTTCACTTTATGGTTGGAACACATCATAATTCCCCAACTTGTACACTATTTCAGGCCTCTGGGGTCTTACCTGGACTGCTCTGTGTCCAAGTAGAGTTCTTGATCCCTCCTTTTGGTACGGATTCAAAACCCTCTGCCTTTCTCCTTTCCTTCTTCTAGGGAAAAAGAAGAGAGGAGGAGAGCGCAGATCGGTTTGGCTCAGTGGATAGAGCGTAGGCCTGTGGACTGAAGGGTGCCAGGTTCAGTTCAGGAAAGAGAGAGAGAGAGAGAGAGAGAGAGAGAGAGAGAGAGAGAGAGAGAGAGAGAATGAGGGAGAGGATGCTTTGACTGACAAGACAAAGGGACAAAGAATGCAGCAATGCCAAGGGCCATACCTCCTGGTGGCCTTGTGATATCAGATACTTTCATTACGATTCATAACAGTAGCAACATGACAGTTATGAAGTAGCAACGAAAATAATTTTATGGTTGGGTCACAACATGAGGAACTGTATTTAAAGGGCCAGAAGGTTGAGAACCACTGCCTTAAGTGATTGTGAGGACCCTTTTTAGGGACCTGTCCTTCTGAGTCCCAGCCTCCCTCTGAATGTTTGAGGACAGCTATAACACTCTATCCATAAATATGATCTTAGACATACAACTCTTCAACATCCAGGCTAAGGTGCATGCTGAGTCCTGCGGCAGCCCCACCTAGGCCTTCTCATCACAGTTCCTTTCCTGTCTAAGGGTCTGACACTTCCCCAAGTAGCCTTTCTTGGAAAAGACCTTCATTTTCATAGGGTACTCACCCAACTACAAAATATAGCCTAATCTGGGGAGATAATATGACAGCACTCATTAAAGCCAGGCTCAACTCCTCCCTCAGGCCTCGTGGTAAAGACCCGGCCAATCCCACAAGCCTGGTGTCTCCAGTGAAACCTCCCCAGCAGCAAGCCCTTCCTCAACTGTCAGGATTGTTTGTATTCAGCAGGAAGAAGAAAACATAGTAAAATAGGAAGAAAACACAGTTGGAGAATGACATGGGCCTGGAATTTGAGCCATGAGTTTTACCAGGACGTTCAGTAGGGCTGGCTCTGCTAAATAGTTGATGTCAGGTTCCGATGATTGAAGGTTTGATTACCCAAAATTGCATAGAACCAAAAACAAAAAGGAGATGCCCTGATACAGGTGGGGTTTGTGGACTCTAAGCAAAAGCAGCACGAGCTATAGGTTTTCATTATTTCCTAATCCCAAGACATTGCTCATGAGCAATTTTTAAACCTTGACTAATTTATGAAACTGGGAAGAATGTCAGCAGTAGCTATAATTTTTTTAAGGCAGATTTTCAAAATAAATGGAATTGCCACACTAACACCTCAATTGGGCTCAGTGAATTTTCTTTAAAACCTTATCAGTTTTTAGCAACATGGAGAAATATATAGGCCTGATCATGCCCCATCCATTGCAGTAAATGACCAGTGCTGTGAATCATGATACTTCTGCACTTTTTTTTAGCAAGCTCAAGGTTCAAGTGGACACACACACACACACACACACACACACACATTCTGTTTAACCAGAGTGTGAGAGTGCCTTGTCTGCTGTTAGGCAGGTGAATATATTATTTTCAGATGCCATTTAATGACTATCTTCCCAAGTCAAAGATAAAAACCGTATCTCTTTTTTTAGTTCCAGTTTTTAGTTTTTCTTATGAGTCATGGGCAGCCTGTTGCTTTATGCCAAAATGCTTTCTGTTTTCTTATATTACACCTGATTAATTACAAGCAGCCCCCTTAGAACAATGATAGAAAACATTTTTTTCTTTTTCTTTCTTAAAGTTCCAAACAAAATAGGCTTGAAAAAAATTGTCATTCTTAGTAGAATGCATTGAGGTTCATTAGGATCTTTCCTATTTGTTCATCTTTTCCTGTAGCAGCCAAACCTAATCCCGAGTGGCAGGATCCTTCCAGCACAGACCAGAGAGTTCCAATTACATCCGGCCTGCTGTGGGTGGCGTTGCTGACCCGCCCTCGCCCATGAAGGTTACGGCAATCAGGTTGCCTTGTGTCCAGTAATGAGGTTAAAAACATATGGCTGTTTTGGCTTTGTAAGCAACGAACAAATCTCTTAAGACAGCTATTCACCGGAAGGGAAAAACTATAAATTCAGTAGCTCAAATTACTTTTTTATATTTCTTTAAAACCAAATTTCTAAGTGCTCTGTAGTGCTTTTCACCCTCAGCATTTGAACTCTGAGAAAATTTTCCTTAAGTCCAAACATTAAAAGGTTGTTTGAGATAGGGAGGTTAAATCAAAATTTCTTTTCATTTTTCATGGGAAATCTTTCTCGTAAAATAAATATGAGTAAAAGGAGTAAATCTATTTTCCTAGGTATATATTGTTACATTAAATGGCCCCTTTCTTTCTCCTGCAAAAACAAATAAGATATTTAAAGCTCAAAATTTTAAGTGACAAATCTGAAACAGCAATGAATATAAATTTTATTAATCAGAGAACAATTACCACCATCAGAATGTATTTCAAAACAGGTCATTACACATTTGAAATCAAATATTAAATCCTAAAAAACTCCACTCTGTAGACTTGAAAGTTATACTAGAGGATTGATAGAAGATACTTCTTTCTACATATAAGTGCTTATATTACTCACAGTATTTTAGTACTTATGCATAAGAACTTCTTTATAGAAGTACTCTAGCCAATGAAGAAAGAATGATAGAATTGGAATATCATTATTTTCAAATATCTAATGATTGATGGATCTAGTTACTAATCATCAATGAGCCCTAGCTGGTTTGTCTATAGAAGCTTTTTTCTTTTCTTTCTGTCTTTATTTTATTTTCCTTCTTTCCTTCTTTCTCTCTCTCTCTTTCTGTATTGCTATCTCATTTCAGTTTCTTCAAATGCATATAACAAAACTAGGGCTACACAATGCCAAAAGCCCATCATTTCAAATAAAAGAGAGAATTGGTTTGCTGACACCATAGAAACAAAAAAATCTGTGAACTGAGTGGTTATTTTAACTTCGTAAAGACAGAGCCAGAATCTCAAACCACGATCACAGAATCATTATGCAAAGAATATCTCAATATGAGTTGGAAGAAACAGCTGTCATAATTTTATACTAAATTATTCAAAACTCAAATGTCTAATTCAAGAACAAAAGATCCTCCAAATGTCAGATAATACTACAAGCATAGCACAATGATAATCCTTGACAAATCAGGGTCAAAAGTTACCTTTAAACCTTCTTTTTTTGTACAATGCTGCTTCCCCCTCCCACCCCACTTTTCTTGTGAGGCAGACCTATAAAATCAGGTGCGCACCAACCTATAAAAATATCAGACGAGTGTTATATAAAAATGCCATTTGTAGAAAAGACACGTATGTACGTGCTCAACTGTAAGCTGAAATCTACAGAGGGTTACCCAAGACTATGCTAACAAGAATTGAATGACCGAGAGCCAGTGAGAGGCCAGAGAATGCCTTTTGTAAGACACCTTTGGGTAACTATTGTATTTTTTACACTGTGCCCTTTTAACCTTTGATTAATCAAAGGTTAAATCAGCCGTGGCAAACTACGGCCCGCGGGCCGGATCCAGCCCTTTTGAAATGAATAAAACTAAAAAAAAAAAAGACCGTACCCTTTTATGTAATGATGTTTACTTTGAATTTATATTAGTTCACACAAACACTCCATCCATGCTTTTGTTCCGGCCCTCTGGTCCAGTTTAAGAACCCATTGTGGCCCTCGAGTCAAAAAGTTTGCCCACCCCTGGGTTAAATGAAGTAAAATACTTTAAAATTATTTTCAAGGCAACATGGTAATCGTGATAACTCAAACATGGGAAATAGCCTCATTCTTCCCAGCAGCTTTCAGGTTCCTTCCATAGACCTAGGAAGATTCTCCTACAACAAACACAAATTTCCCTCCCACCACATAGCTTCGGAAATTTTTTTCCCTCATGAAATTCACAAGAAAATGCAGTGGAAGTCTTGATTGTAGTTCAGCAAGAGGCGATTTGTACAAAGTGGAACATCAGATCTGAATCTCCTGTGTTCAGTTAATGAAGATTTAACAACTTCTTCATATACAGGGCAATGGGTCCCAGATCTGGTTTGTTTTTTGTTGTTGTTGTTGTTTTTTTAAATATATTTTATTGATTTTTTACAGAGAGAAAGGGAGAGGGATAGAGAGTTAGAAACATCGATAAGAGAGAAACATTGATCAGCCGCCTCCTGCATACCTCCTACTGGGGATGTGATTGCAACCAAAGTACATGCCCTTGACTGGAATCAAACCTGGGACCTTTCAGTCCGTAGGCCGACGCTCTATCCACTGAGCCAAACCACTTAGGGCCCAAATCTGTTTTCATTTGCTTAGCATCTGAACTACCAATAAATCAAATAAGCAGAACTTGAATGAACGAGATTTATGCACAGATTTTGCACAAAAATGAGATCAGAGATATTTTTAAAGCTGAAACTCAAATTTTAGACTTTTAACATGGCCATTAAAAATTTTTAATAAACATTTTTAGGACAGTTCTTCCTTTTTTTTCTTTTTATTTATTTTTATTCACATAACAAAACACTCACTATTTTAACCATCGTAAAGGGTCAAATTGTGTGCCATGAAGTACATTCACAATCTTGTGCAACTATCACCACTATCTATTTCCAGGATATTTTTTTCCAAAAAAGGAAACTCATGAAACAATTGCTCCCCATTCCTTCTTCCCCCTCAGCTCCTGACAACCACCAATCTGCTTTCCATTTTATGTATTTGCTTACTCTCAATATTTCATACTAGAGGCCTGGTGCATGAATTTGTGCATGGGGGGGGGGGTCCCTTGGCCTGGCAGGCAATCGAGGCTGATAGGGGCAGGCCAGCCCGGGGGGGGGGGGGGGGCGGTGTGTGTGGGGGGGTGTAGAGGGGGAGGGACTGCGAGAGGTTGGCCGGCTGTGGGAGGTTGGCTGTGGGAGCTCATTAACCACCAGAGGGCAGCTCCTGCATTGAGCATCAGTGCATTGTCATGGTCGACCGGCCATAATGGTCGCTTTGGCTTTTATATATATAGATACCATGTTAAAGTACACAATTCAGCTTTGTAGTATATCACAATATTGTACCATCATCACTAATTCCAGAACATTTTCTTCACCTTTGAAAGAAACCCTTATAGCCCTAGCCTGTTTTGCTCAGTAGACAGAATGTCAGCCTGTGGGCTGAAGGGTCCCAGGTTCGATTCTGATCAAGTGTATGTACCTTAGTTGCAGGCTTGATTCCCAGTAGGGGCCCATGCATGAGGCAACCGATTGATGATGTTCCTCTCTCATGGATGTTTCTCTCTCTCCCCCCCTCTCCCTTCCTCTGTCTCTAAAAATCAATAAAAATATATTTTTTTAAAAAGAAAAGAAACCATTACATCCATTAGCAGGCAGCACCCGTATCCCCTCCTCCCAACCCCTGGTCAACTACTAATCTGCTTTTTGTATCTATGGATTTACCTTTCATGGACATCTCACATAAACAGATTTATACAGTATGTGGTCTTTTGTATGTGTCTGGGTTCTTTCACTTAGCATATTTTCCATGCTGTAACATGTATCACTATTTCATTCCTTTTATGGCTAAAAAGTATACCATTGTAGGTATATACGGCATCACATTTTGTTCATCCATTCACTGTCTGGTGTACAGTTGGGTTGTTTCCACCTTGTAGCTATTGTAAATTAGTGCTGCAATAAACATTCACGTACAAATTTTTGGTTGAACATCTGTTTTGAATTCTTTGTGGTATACACCTAGGAGTGGAATTGCTGGGTTTTATGGTAAGTCTATTTAGCATTTTTAAGGACCACCAAACTGTTTCCCACGCTGCCTGAGCCATTTACATTCCCACCATTAAGATACAAGAGTTCCAATTTCTTCGCATACTCTCTAACCCTTTTTTTCCCTTTTTCGGTTATAACTATTCTAGTGGTGTGAAGTGGTGTCTTCTTGGGTTTTGATGTGCATTTCCCTAATAACTAATGATGTTGAGTGTCTTTTCATGCGCTATTTGTCATTTGTACATGTTCTCTAGAGAAATGTTTATTCAAGAGCTTGGCCATTTTTTAATTAGGTTTTCTTTTTGTTGTTGACTTGTAGTTCTTTATATAGTCTGGATAGCAGAGCCTTATCAGATATATTATTTGAAAATATTTTCTCCATTTCTGTGGGTTGTTCTTTTTTAAATTTTTTAAATAATGTCCTTTGATGCACAGGAGTTTTAATTTTGATGAAGTCTAATTGGTAATTCATATTTGCCCTACTCCAGGGGAAATGTTCCTAACACTATCACTGGGAAAGGGATCTAAACAAAATCAGTGCCTTTGGGATCTTCTCCCCAGTCTTGATGCACAAGCCCCCTACTTTGAGAGCCAGTTGAGTCCTGGTGGGGGGAAAAAAAACACCTTCCATAGCATCTTTTTCTAGCCAAACATGACAGAGTTTTCAAGGAATAAGAAAAGATGATAACCAGAATCCTTCTCTCGTGTGGATGAGTGTTCCAAGAAATGGGAAGGAATTGGGACTCCTGAGGCAGAGTAGAGAAAGAGAACATTGAGGCTCTAATGTTGGGGAGCGAAGGTGCATCCCACAGAGCACCTCAGAAGGCCTATACCATGTGCCACATGTCTTCACTCTTATTGACCCTTCACATGTTTAAACCATCATCCATAGTCATCATGGGTTCAGTCGGAGCAATGCTAGGTGGTTCTTGGGAAGATCAAACTCACTTCTTGATCACCTAGCAGCTCATCCAGTTGAGACAGGACTGCTGGGGCCCCGCACTACCCACCATCACTAGTAGATGAGACTACAGGTCTGCATGCGTGAATTCACCAGCACTAAGACTCTCAGGCTCTTTTCTTTGAAGGCTTCCCTCCCCCACCAGGGTAGCAAGGATGCACCCCCTTTAATGAGACAGAGTGGAAGGGTATAGCCATACCCAAGAAAACATTTTCTCTCTCCTTCGGGATTACTTGGAATAATTGATGTGACTGCATCATTTTGGAAACCTTGTTTCTCTTGGTGCTTCTGGGATCTCACAAAAGCTAAGAGGGACCAAGTCTGAGGTTTGGGCTTAAAACAGAAAGCTGGCAGCTCAGGGCTGGCTCGAGGTCTAGATTTCCCAGGAGTGAGGTCAAGGGAAATGGATGTTTTCCTCATATCCTGCCAATAGGTCAGAGATGCAGGCAGGGACTGAAACATACACCTGCTTAAGAAGAAAGTGTTCGGCCCTGGTTGTGTTCCTCAGTGGATAGAGCATCAGCCCACATACCAAAGAGTCCTGGTCAAGGGCACCTACCTGGGTTGCACGTTTGCTCCCGGCTCCAGTTGGGGTACATGTGGGAGGCAACCAATCCATGTCTCTCTTTCACATCGACGTTTCTCTCCCCCCTCCTTCCCTCCCTTCATTCCACTCTCTCTGAAAAAGCAATGAAAAAAATACCCTCAGGTGAGGATTAACACACACACACACACACACACACACACAGAAGAAGAAAGTGTTCACCGAACACAGCATTTCCCATGTGGTCCCAGCGCCCAAGCAGGGCACTCTAAGACGCGACAGTGGAGGCTACAACAAGCACAGTATTCATATAGTTCAAAATCAGGCCTCCTCAGGCCACCTGCCACGACATCGAACTGCTGTATCACTGTGTTACATAAAACTCTCCTTCCTATTTTCTTCCTTTTTATTGAAGTTATTGGGGTGACACTGGTTAACAAAATTATACAGGTTTCAATTCTACAACACAATTCTACAACACATCATCTGCTTCCTATTTTTTATTGTGAAGAACTGTATCCTTGTTATTAGAAAAAACTAAATTATTTTTATTGTTTTTGGATCTGGAGCTTCAGGAAATGGGCTGATGCTGTCCCTTAATCCTCTGTTTTTCACATTGTTGTCCATTAAATCTCTCTGAACTCCACATTTGCTCAATTTTAAGTACAAGTTTTTGGTGCTGTTATGAGGTTATTTCCTCCCATTCAGGTATTTTAATGGGCAACATGGTAGGAAGTTGAGCCAAGGGTTTTGGGCCCTCAAACTCAGACACCCTCTTCCTCAGAATGTTGTAAGGCTCATTCTTTACATGTTTATTAAGCAAGTAAAGATGGCTCAAAATGGAACAGTTTCTTTCTCTAAAAGTTTGAAACTTAGATTGGCAGCTCAAACATGACTTGGCAGTTGGAAACTCAATAATATGGCATTAGGGCAGGCTAACAGTGAATCAATCATTCTGGTTTTTCTTTTTTTTAAAAAAAGGAAAAGAAGCTAATAGAAAGCTTTTCTTTTAAATCCATGCCTGATTTCTTTTATTATTTTTTTCTCCTCTCCCTCCCCCCCTTCAAGGGAATTACATAATGGCAGAAGTCTTTTAAGGGTCAGTAGGAGGTGGGTGGTTTATTTTCCATTTCTTTTAAATGGCAATTACTGCTTTAAAAAAAATCAGTCTAAGAAAGAACTTCTTGAAATGTTTTTTGAATCGAGAGGACAATTTAGTAGATGCCATGGACTGAATTGTGTCCTCCTCCCACACTTGTGTACATGGAAGCCCTAATCTTCCTCCCAATGTGACTGTATCTGGAGGTAGGATTTTTAGGATGTAATCAAGGTTAAATGAGGTTATAAGGGTGGGGCCCCTAGACCTATGAGACTGTAGCCTTATCAAAAGAGAAAGATCTCTCTCTCTCTCTCTCTCTCTCTCTCTCTCTCTCTCTCTCTCTCTTTATCTCCCTCCCTCCCTCTCTCTCTTTCCCTCCCTCTCTCCCTCCCTCCCTCCCTTTCTCTCCCCACCCTTTTCTTCTCTCTATCATATGAAGACAAAGTGAGAAGGCAGACATCTTCAAGCCATGAAGAAAGCCCTCACCAGAAATTGATCCTGATGACTCCTTAATCTGAGACTTCTAGACACCAAGACTGTGAGAAGATAAGTTTGTGTTGCTTAAGCCACCCAGTCTGTGGTATTATTTCAGGAAGTCTGAGCTAACACATCAGAAAACTACAAAAAACAACAAAAGCAGTGCACATTTACAGAGTACCAGATCTCATTTTTTAACAGAAGAGGTAAACAACTAAAGGCTTTCCAGTTTTACAGTTGCTTTTTGATACAATAATTATATTGAATGTGCAAGTTGTCTTCCTTAAAGTAATCTCAATGTATAAAAAAATCTTGGACAAGCATGTGGGTGCTGAGAAAAAGTACAAAAAGGATTCAAAAGGCAATAGAAAAATAGGAGCTATATAATTTGTGTTTTAAAAATAGAATTAAAGATGATATTCCTAAAAGGAAGCCAGTAAAAATTCACCCCAAGTAGATCGCATAACAAACTTGGCTGCATTCTGTGTGATGGCTGCTTTCTGAAAACCTTTCTGTAATTTCAATTTGCTTTATCAAAATTGGGAGCTGATGGGTTGACACACATCTCTTCTCTTCTATGTGAGACCCCACAAAAAGGGTAGACCAGACCATTAGGGTCTGCTGTCAGGTCAGGGGGCTATATCAAGTCCACTCAGGAAGCCATCTTGGGGTAAAGCACAGCCTGGGACTGCCTCCCTGAGCAGGGAACACTTTAGGGAAATTCACACCAGGAAGGACAGTGGGGAAGGCAGGTAAGTTTATGGACACGACCCTTAGCATATCACTGCTGACCTCTGACACAGCTGTGCTTGGATTTCAGGCCACCTTCAACCAAGTCATTTTCCAAAATTACATCCCAAAATGTAATTTCCATTCAACTATAAGGTAAGCTGATATCTTAAAGAAAACAGCATAAACATAATTGCCCATTTCTTTATATTAACATAGTTCAAGGTGTGTTTCATGAAATGTGTTTTGTGAGAGACTAATCAAAATTTCTTGAAAAAATTAGTGCTGAGAATATATTTATAAGTATTATTTAAATACATATGTTTTATATTTATATGTATATGTGATATGAAAATACTGAACATGTATGCATGGGTAGGCCAATTACTAGACACGTGTATTCAATGGTTCTTTATGTTATGTGCCAGTCTGCCTTCAGGAAGGGGCATGGAATGTAATCGAGTACCTGAAAATTACATGAGCTCAATATGTGTGATCTAAGTATTGACTCATCAACACCTACCAAGAAAAATACTCACAGGAATATAAAGTACAGCATAGGGAATCCTATCTGATATATACAAACGTGGTAATTGACCATACCTTCGCTACGCCTCCCATTGGCTAATCAGTGCAATATACAAATTTACCACCAACAAAGATGGTGGCTAATTTGCATACTGCAGGTGGGGCCAGCAGCATGCGACACTGCCTGCAGGAGCCAGGACCCGGACCCCTGACCCAGCAAGGCGGGGCCGGTAGAGCCCGATGCTACCCGGGGGATCCCGGGGGATCAGGATCTATGACCTGGCGAGGGAGCAAAGCGGCGGAGAAGGGAGAGAGCCCAGGTGGCAGAGAAGGGAGGGAGCTGAGGGCTAAGCAGAGAAGGGAGCGAAGCCCGCCTCGGTGGGCTTCGCTCCCTTCTCTACTTCACTGCGGTCTCAGGAAGCCCTATTCTTTCAGGAATCTTCCTGCAATGGGACTCTAGTATAACCAATTATATTGTAACAAGAGGCCCGGTGCACAAAAATTTGTGCACTCAGGGAGGAGGGGGGGGTCCCTCAACCCGGCCTGTGCCCTCTCGCAGTCTGGGACCCCTCGGGAGATAACGACCTGCTGGCTTAGGCCTGCTCCCTAGAGGGCAGGCCCATTCCCTAGGTGCAGCCCCTGGTCGGGCTCAGAGCAGGGCTGATTGGGGAGTTGGGGCGCCTTCCCCTGTCATGCACAGAGCAGGGCGGATCGGGAGGTTGCGATGCCACCCTCAATCACGCTCAGGGTAGGGCCGATTGGGGGGTTGGGGCACCGCCCCCTGTCACACTCAAGGCAGGGGCGATGGGGAGGTTGTGG
The DNA here is from genome assembly GCF_014108235.1 of Myotis myotis. Lineage (NCBI taxonomy): Eukaryota > Metazoa > Chordata > Mammalia > Chiroptera > Vespertilionidae > Myotis > Myotis myotis. Next base: position 51,741,855 of record NW_023416401.1, read on the forward strand.
CGCCACCCCCTGTCATGCACAGAGCAGGGCCAATCAGGGGGTTGGGGCGCTGCCCCCTGTCACCCACAGAGCAGGGCCAATCAGGGGGTTGGGGCCCCAAACCGTGTCACACACAGAGCTGCAGGGCGATCAGGGGGTTGGGGAGCTCCACCCTATCAGGCACAGAGCAGGGCTGATCAGGGGGTTGGGGCGCCTTCCCCTGTCACGAACAGAGCAGGGAGGATAGGGAGGTTGTGGCCCTGCTCCCCGTCAAACACAGAGCCGCAGGGCGATCAGGGGGTTTGGGCGCTGATCCCAGTGCCGGGAGGCATTTTACCCTTTTACTATATAGGATAGAGGCCTGGTGGACGGGTGGGGGCGGGCTGGTTTGCCCTGAAGGGTGTCGTGGATCAGGGTGGGGGTCCCCACTGGGGTGCCTGGCCAGCCTGGGTGAGGGGCTGATGGCTGTTTTCAGGCTGGTGGGTGACTGAAGCTCCCAACCGCTCCTTTTTTTCTTTTTCTTTTTTATTCTGGGCCAGCTTTAGCTTTGAGGCTTGGCTCCAGCTCTTAGGCCTCCGCTGCTGAAAGCAGGTTTCTGGCCTTTGTTTACCTTCTGTATTTGAAACAATGTTGTGATCCTGCTGGCTGAATCCTGGCGGACTAAAGCAGGTTTCTGGGGTTTTGTTTAGCTTCTATATTTGTAACATAGTTGCTTAGAGTTGCAGCTCAGAGGCCTGCAGCAGCAGGCAGGGAACGTTGGAGTCCTCTGTCACTGAAGCAAGCAAGCCTCATGTTCACTTTAAGCTGCCTGGCTGCCAGCCGCCATCTTGGCTGGCAGTTAATTTGCATATTGCCCTGATTAACCAATGGGAAGGGTAGCGGTCGTACACTAATTACCATGTTTCTCTTTTATTAGATAGGATAACTATGCATGGTGTCATATGGGCACTAAGCTTATGGGGGGTCACTTTGTAAATTATATAAACGTCTAACCACTATGCTATATACCTGAAACTTATATAAAATAATATTGAATGTCAACTAACATTGAAAAATAAGTAAGTAAATTGAATTTAAAAAATTTTTAAAATAAGAATCCTTCATTTTGCAAGGCATTCATATAATTACAATTGGTAAATGTGCCTTTCATTTCACATTTCAATATAGAGTTGATATTTCTTGGCACTCAACCTCTCTGCAAGAGTGCATTATAGCTCAGCAGCTGCTATTGATGTTCTCTTGATTCATTATTACTTCCAAAGTGCTCCCTGGTCAAACATCTTGGGGAAATGTGGCCCTCTGTGATACTGCCCGCTTGGAGGAAGAGGAATGCAGGGAGCTTGGTACAACCAGCACGTGCAGGCACCATAAGTAATCTGATAAATAATGTAAAGAGAGCAAAAGCTTCATATTTCCACATCTGCTTCACGTCCAGGAAATGGGACTCAGCTATCCTCACAGCTCCATGGCCTCCGCTGTCGTCACTGGGGAGATGGCTGGCAAACACTCCATCTACTCTCCCCAAAACTTTGCACTGCTATCTGCCTCTGTTCTCCTTCTGCACCTGCTCTCACCACTCAGCTAACTCCAATGCCGCTCCCCCTCCTCATTAAGAAGGAAGCAGGCTGGAGATGGATGCTCTGGGCGCAAACACCAGGGAAGAGAGTGAGCTGGCTTGGATGGAAAACAGCAAGCACAGCATAATAGTGCCTTAAGGGAGGACAAAACTGACGAGAAGGGTGATACCGTCTGAATATAAATATAAAAAAATTCAAGTCCTTCAAAAGAAATGGAATTACAAATGCATACAATGTCTATCAAAGAGAATGGTACTAGAGAACCAAATAAGCCAGTGTCGCTATGGAACAGGGTGCCCTGGCATAGCCTCAGATCTCGGTGGTGTAAACTTACATCTTGGTGGTATAACAGGTTTTTTTTTGTGTGTTCAGAGAAAGATTTATATTTACCTTTAAGATAGGTATTCCTGAATTCTGAAAAACGAATTCAAGAGACTTCCTAGGTTAACAAAGTTAAATATTCACACATTCTAGGGAGAAACAGTGAAGTCGTTATGAACTGAAAAGCTGATGATTTACACTGAGATGTATTATTTACTCATTTAATGTTTTTCCTCACTGTAATCTAAGTTCTGTATTGACAAGAACCGAAGTGGTCTGTCCCCTTCACCATGCTCTCCTTTGCCCATACAGCACAGGGCCCCACGCATAGTAGGTCCTCATGTATGGTAAGATGTGTATATAATGAATAAAGCATAAATCATTGATGCTATGCACATAACTTACAAAGTGCTTGTCATGTGAAATTTAGTTCCAATGAGAGATGTATTTTTCATGAAAATATTAAAAATGTGAAACAAATGTTAAAGATATATTTAGTACAATATTTATCTAAGAGATTAAATTTTATATTTATCTTTCCCTGTTTCTCTGTTACCTTAAATTCAGGAGTAATTATTCATACTTCATTGTACAGTAGCATCATTAAAGGTCACTTTGGTGGTAATTGCTTCACAATAAGCCCTTTTATCCCATTTTATTGGACTCAGAAAACTGTGTTTGTGCTGATTACAACTGAAAGGGCACTTTGTAATTAAATCTTTTTACATGTACATTTTTGTCACTTTATAAAGGGTTTCATAAATCAAGGGAGGTGACAATGGAAGAAAACACTTGAGCACAAATAAATATATTCTCTTACCGTCTTAACAGGATTTCTAAAAATGTCTTTCACCAGCTAGAAGGGGCCAATGGTGAAACCTTCCCCTTTCCTCTCGGGGACCTGCTTCCAGCCCCACGTGAGCGCACTTAAAGCTTCCGTTCAGGGGGCGTTAACCCCCAGCCCAGGGCCCAGCCCCCGCCAGGCCTTTGCCACGCCCACTTCCCCAGCCAGGGACATATATAATACTTTCAACAATAAAGATTTTTAAAAATAAAAAATAATGCCTTTTGCCAGAAGTCATTTTTATGATAACTTGGATTTTTCAAAAAAAAACAAACACAAAAAACTTTACATTTCAGCTGTTGAAGTGAATTATTTTCTTAGGCAGATTCCTCAGAGACCTATTAGAGGAGGACAGTGGGTCAGATTCCAGCAGTATATATATCCTCACCCAAGGATATGTTTTATTGATTTTAGAGAGAGATGGGAAGAGAAAGAGAAAGAGAGAGAGAGAGCGAGCTTGATATGGGAGAGAAACCTCGACGGGCTGCCTCCCATATATGCCCCAACCAGAGATCAAAGCCACAGCCTGGGTATGTACCTGGACCAGAAGTGGAACCCTCCATCTCCCAGTGTATGGGACAGCACTGCAACCAACTGAGCCACCCAACCAGGGCCAGCGGGCCATTTCTCAAAGTGGGACAAGCAATGCAACCACCAAGTCTTTGTTTCCTCATCTGTCCAATTAAGGTTAAAAAAAAGTCTACTTTAAAGAGGTATTTCAGGATTAAATGATATGTTACACACAACATTGGTGCACGCGTTGGCACCTTGGATGTGCTCAGTGAGCATTAGGTGACCTTGATAATGATGACTGCCTTCCCTTTTCCTGTACCTACAAATTTGACTCCTTGAATTCTCATGTTACTTCTCTCAAGTGAGTACTCTTATTATCCCCAATTACATAAGAGCAAAGTGGGGCACAGAAAGGTTGAGTGGGGCACAGAAGACTCGCCCAGGCTCACACAGCTAGTAAACTGCAAAACTGGAATTTGGGCCCTGGCGATCAAGCTCCAGAGGGTGTATTCTTCATACTTTCACGTTATCCATTTGCGGGGCATTTTTATATACAAAAGAAACTCATGTACTTCCATGTGCAAAAGAAATGTACCTGCCCTATTCGCTTAAATCAACATGCACAGTAAGAGTCTAAAGAAATTACACCTATTACTTGTACAAAAAAAAGTTAAAAGAAATGGCTCAATTTTCTGTGTTTGGAAAAGGCCCCTACGTCTGCCTTTTCACTTGTAAATGCCCATCTGCCAATTTTTCATGCCATCGTGTTTAATATGCACATTTCCATATCATCATTTAAATGCAGTGGACTTATAATATTCTTTAAATCTATATTTACCACATGATTGTTCACACAAAATGTTATTTGAATATAATTCAGGTTATTTTCATTTATGGTAAGTATCTCCTGCAGCTTGGTACTTAATGCTGGGAAAATTTGACAGAGTAATTCTTCTGATAACTTAAAATGATTTAAAACACAAAATAGTCTTCACAGGATGAAATGTATAATCGATGAATAGATTGTCAAGAAAGGAAGAGAGTGGGAATGCAGATGGGTGCAGCCACTGTGGAAAGCAGTATGCAGTTACCTCCAAAAATTAAAAAAGGAACTGCCCTGTGAGGCAGGATTGAGGAGAGAGAGAGAGAGAGAGAGAGAGAGAGAGAGAGAGAGAGAGAGAACTCATGGACATGGACAACAGTATAGTGATTGCTGGGGGGAAGAAGGGGGGAGGGATAGGTGGGTGAGGGTACAGGGGGGATAAGTGGTGATAGAAGGAGACTGACTTGGGATGGTGAACATACAATGCAGTCTACAGGTGATGTGTTGTGGAATTGTGCACCTGAAACCTGTATAATTTTCATCCCAATAAATTCAACAAAAAGGAAAAAAAAATAAAAGATAGGGACAAAACCTTTATTGAAAAAGTAATTTATAATGCCAGTAATTTTCAACCTCTGTCCTGCAATTGTTAAGGATAGCAGTTTTAAAAGAAACTCAGCTCTGGCCTCTCCACTTAGCCTGTAGTCTCTCTCACATAATGGCCGTTTTAATTTCAGCCCATTGCCGTGGAAGTAATTATGCCACATGCTCAGAAGAGAAATTTGCTAAGGAATCAAAGAAGCAGTTGGGTTCAACATGAAAAACAATTTCTATATATGTGAGAAAAATAAGCATGATGAAGTGAGGAGGATCCAGAAAGCACTGTTTTATGTGGAAGAGTGCTGTGAACAAAAGTGTTGAAATAAAATATCATAAGAATAAGACAATTTAAAAAATTAAAAGTGGAACTGCCTTATGACCCAGAGATTCCACTTCTGGGAATATATCAAAGGAACCCCAAACACTAATTTGAAAGAATATATGCACACCTATGTTCATTGCAGTGTTATTTACAATAGCCAAGATTTGGAAGCAGCCCAAGTGCCCATCAGTAGATGAGTGTACAAAAAAGCTGTGGTACATTTACACAATGGACTATTACTCAGCCATAAAAAAGAAGGAAATATTACCATTTTGTAACAACATGGATGGGCCTGGGGAGCAGTATGCTAAGTGAAATAACCAAGCCAGAGAAAGACAAGTACCATACAATTTTACTTATATGTGGAATCTAATGAACAAAATAAGCTAACAAACAAAATATAAACAGACTCATAGGTACAGAGAACAGACTGATAATTGCCAGAGGGGAGAGGGATGGGGGGTTGGGTGAAACAGGTAAGGGGATTAAGCAAAAGAAAAATACAACAGCATTATGGTGATTACTGGAGGGAAAGGGGGTAAAGGGGTAGAAGAGGATATAGGGGGATAAATGGTGATGAAAAGAAACTTGATTTGGGGTGGTGAACACACAATACAATATACAGACGATGTATTATAGAATTGTACATCTGAAACCGATATAATTTTATTAACCAATGTTACCCAATAAACTCAATTTTAAAAAATGGGGTTAAGGATTTTAGACTATCAACTCTAGCTCGCTCTCACACACACACTCACACACACACACACACACACACACACACATACACAAATAGATGAAAATATGAGTGCTGTTTATAACCTGCTTTCTTCACACTTGATCGTGAATATTTTTCCATCTCAGTAAATAACATTTTTTCAATGGCAAAAAAAAAGGAAGAGGACTTCTGCAGACATGATTAAACAGAAAATTCTTAAGTCGGTAAAAGGGGGAAACTATAAGACCTACCATTCTTCCATATTTCAATACCTTAAAGAAATAAAATTAGGATGGAGGTAAACTTACTCACTTTTATAAAGCATTACCAAGAACTAGGAGTATTTGTGATACTCTCCTGCGTACTTCTGGGTACTGTGCCAATATCCAGCAACTATTACTTCATTTTAAATAAATTTGTAATGGTCATTTTTAAGCTGCAACCCCATCAGATGTTTATATACTTTCATTGAAGGGAAAAATAGCACAATCTCCATTATGTGATGACAATGGGGTACCACTGATATACAGATACAGGCGTAGTCTCTAAATAACCTATATATTAAGATTGTACACTAGACTGACCATAAACACAGACATTGAAAGAGGGAAGACATTTTTAATTCAGCAAACACTTTTGAAATGGTTGTTACACAGTAGGTCCTCGGGTTACATTGGAGATCTCCCTATGGTGCGACGTACACGATTTTCGCCATAAGTCAGAACCCACCTACATAAGCACCTACATCACTCACAAGGAGCACTTACACAGCAGTAATGAAGTGAAACAGTAAAACAAATTTTAAAAACGATAACAATTCCTGACCTTGACTTGTGGCAAATAAATAATAAAAAACATAAAGCACATAAGTATGTAAGTCGAAATGACGGAACTTTTTTTTTTTTTTATAAATAAATGGAAGATGGCGATGTAACCACGAAACGACATACGTCGAATCTGAATTAACCTGAGGACTGCCTGGTATATCAGACACATTACATACTGCAGCTGCAAAAGATGAGACCACGATTCCAAAGGTCTTGCAGAAAAAAATGCGAAGAGGGGCCTGTGGACAGAAAAGCAGCCGGTGACAGTGGAGGCGCTCCAATACAAGCAGGTGGAGGTTTCACTTGTCTCCTCAGAAACTTACAGAGGTCCGTGAACCAAAAATTTAAAAGCCATTGAACATGGAGAGTTTGGATTTTTATCCTGAAGGTCATGTGATACCATCTTAAGAATTTGAAAGAAAGAAAACCTCTTAATCAGATAGGAATTTCAGTACCATTGGTTGGACCCTGGGCTACAGCAGGGAAGAATGTGGGTAAGAAGGGAGGATGATGACAGCTTGAAGTGGCATTAAGAGAGGGCCTGCAGGAACCAAGATGGCGGCATAGGTTAACGCTGGAGTTTGCTGCTTTGAACAACTACTTCAAAAGTGAAACCAAAAAACGGAAGGGACATCACCCAGAACCACAGGAACGCTGGCTGAGTGGAAGTCCCACAACTAGGAGGAAAGAGAAACGCATACGGACACTCAGAGGAGGCGCAATGCTGAAGTCAAATTCTGAGGTGCGGAGTGCGCGAGCGGGCTGGCGGCGGAGGGCGCGGTTGGCGTTTTCAAACGGGAGGAAGTCGCAGAATCTGAGCTCCAGATCCGGGCGAGTCTTTAGGGACCCAGACTCAAACGGGAGAAGCGGGACTGTCTGGCTTCGGTCAGAGCGAGTGCAGCTTTCTCTCCGAGCTTTGCAGCGGGTGCTGGGACTCAGAGAGGCAGAGCCCCTGGGGACAGGACTGAGAGTCGCCATAACTGCTCTCTCCGGCCCACCCTGTTGATCCTGTGCGACCCACCCCGCCCAAGCCCTGCACACAGGCATTTGCCGGATAGCCTCAGGCAAAGGCTAGATTAGCACCTCCCTAGGGACAGAAGTTCTCTCACTGCTGACACAGCTGATTCTCATAGCCACTTGGCCTGGAGGTCAAACCCTCCCTGGAATTAGCTACAACAATCAAGATTTAACTATAAGACTTCGAACAAAGACCACTAGGGGGTGCACCAAGGAAGCATAACAAAATGCAGAGACAAAGAAACAGGACAAAATTGTCAATGGAAGATATAGAGTTCAGAACCACACTTTTAAGGTCTCTCAAGAACTGTTTAGAAGCCGCCGATAAACTTAATGAGATCTACAAGAAAACTAATGAGACCCTCGATCTTATATTGGGGAACCAACTAGAAATTAAGCATACACGGACTGAAATAACGAATATTATACAGACTCCCGACAGCAGACCAGAGGAGCGCAGGAATCAAGTCAATGATTTGAAATGCGAGGAAGCAAAAAACACCCAACCGGAAAAGCAAAATGAAAAAAGAATCCAAAAATGCGAGGATAGTGTAAGGAGCCTCTGGGACAGCTTCAAGCGTACCAACATCAGAATTATAGGGGTGCCAGAAGATGAGAGAGAGCAAGATATTGAAAACCTATTTGAAGAAATAATGACAGAAAACTTCCCCCACCTGGTGAAAGAAATGGACTTACAGGTCCAAGAAGCTCGGAGAACCCCAAACAAAAGGAATCCAAAGAGGACCACACCAAGACACATCATCATTAAAATGCCAAGAGCAAAAGATAAAGAGAGAATCTTAAAAACAGCAAGAGAAAGAAACTCAGTTACCTACAAGGGAATACCCATACGACTGTCAGCTGATTTCTCAACAGAAACTTTGCAGGCCAGAAGGGAGTGGCAAGAAATATTCAAAGTGATGAATACCAAGAACCTACAACCAAGATTACTTTATCCAGCAAAGCTATCATTCAGAATTGAAGGTCAGATAAAGAGCTTCACAGATAAGGAAAAGCTAAAGGAGTCCATCACCACCAAACCAGGATTATATGAAATGCTGAAAGGTGTCCTTTAAGAAGAGGAAGAGGAAGAAAAAGGTAAAGATACAAATTATGAACAACAAATATGCATCTATCAACAAGTGAATCTAAGAATCAAGTGAATAAATAATCTGATGAACAGAATGAACTGTTGATTATAATAGAATCAGGGACATAGAAAGGGAATGGACTGACTATTCTTGGGGGGGAAAGGGGTGTGGGAGATGCGGGAAGAGACTGGACAAAAATCGTGCACCTATGGATGAGGACAGTGGGTGGGGAGTGAGGGCGGAGGGTGGGGCGGGAACTGGGAGGAGGGGAGTTATGGGGGGAAAAAAAAGAGGAACAAATGTAATAATCTGAACAATAAAGATTTAATTAAAAAAAAAAAAAAAAGAGGGCCTGCAATGAACAATCAAGGCAAAACATGAGGCGTGGCTGACTCAGCCAGTGTCACAGAAGTGGACAGAGGAGGCTGATTACAGAAATATCTAGGAGGCAGCACTTGGGGATGGATTCGATGTGAATGATGAAAGAGGAGGCCACTGGGTAGATCTAAAGAATCCAGGGAGTGAGCAAACTGGGGGTGGGTCAGTTCAAAAAGGAGAAAAGATTAGTTCAGTTTGTAACATCTGCGTTTGAAGAATGGATGAGGCAACCAATATCAATGCTTCCCTAGTAACAATTGAATATATAGATCTGGAGCTCAATAAAGAAATGCAAGATAGAGATCAACATTTAAAAGACATTGATTCTCTTACCAACCAAAGGGCTTGTATACATGCATATAAGCATAACCAATGGACATAAGACACTGGGGGGTAGGGGAGGCCAGGGGATTGTCAAGGGTGGGGGGGAAAAAAAGGGGGAGACATATGTAATACTCATTGTAATACTTTAAGCAATAAAAAAAAAAAAAGACATTGATTCATTTAGGCTCTAACTGCTGCTGAGAAAGCATATGGGATTGCAGGCAGGAAGATGAGTATCCTGAGAAGAAAAGTCAGAAACCCAAGGAACCCCTGAGAACACTAAAACTTAAGGACAGACAGGAAAGAATATACTGAAATTTTTTATGAAGAAACAGCAAAAGAAGTCAGAAAGAAACCAAAGGACATGTTGCCCAAAAGAACTCACCCCACTTGGCTTCCAAGAGGAAAGTGATAATTAATCAACAGGGACAAATCCTACAGAATCTTAAGCGATCCAAAGAACTAAATTTCTTCTCCAAGATTACTGAACACAACAAAGAATGTAACCTTTGTATGGGCGATCTTGCTTTACGTGTGTAAAGTGGCTCAAAACTTTTTTCAAGATGTGACCTTCTTTGTTTGGTGGGCACCGATTGGGGAGCACACCATGAGGAGGAAGAATAGCACAGCAAAGGTGATACGATTCCCCTGAGAGTCAGGCAACATTGACTGACTCTCCTGTGGCTATTCTCTCAATCTCTCTTCCAGCTCTTGATCCTTTTTCCACATAGAAAGGACCAGATTCCAGAGGTACTCACTTCCCTACCTTGTACTCAGCTAAAGATAGAATATGATCCAATTATCCTATATAATAAAAGCCTAATATGCAAATCGACCAAACGGCAGAACAACTGGTTGCTATGACACACACTGACCACCAGGGGGATATGCTCAATGCAGGAGTTGACCCCAGCCCACAGGCCAGAGGCCAGCCAAGGCAGGTGCAAGCGGGGGCCCCTGCAGTCGCCCCGCAGAGTGAGACAACTGGCGGTGGCAGGGGGCAAGGGGCAGGGCCAGCAAACAGGCAGCGACAGGCCAGCCAAGGTGGGTGTGAGCAGGGGGGCCCAAATACCCCGCTGGTCGCCCCACAGATCAGCCCTGATCTCCAGCCAGGCCTAGGGACCTTTCATGTGCACAAATTTTGTGCACTGGGCCTCTAGTAGTCAATAAACATAAAGGAAACTGATAAGAGAGATCCTTTGCAAAAGATCCTCCACCATGAAGAAATGGTGAAATAGATGAAGGGATTAAGCAAAAAGCAAACAAAAAAATTAAAAAAAAAAACACCTCATAGACACAGACATCAGTATGGTGATTACCAGAGGAAAAGGGGGGTGGGGGCTCTGGGGGGAGGAAAAAGAGGGTAAAAGGGGAATAAATGGTGATGGAAAGAGACTTGACTTTGGGTGGTCAACACACAATACAATATACAGGTGAGGTATTACAGAATTGTACACCTATATAATTTTATTAATCAATGTCACCCAAATAAATTCAATGAAAAATAAAAGATAGACATGACACATGTATGAGCCCTCTTCAAGGCAGCTCCCCACCTTACCCCTTTAACTCTGTCCTTTGAAGGCAATTTATGAGAATATGAGGCTAGATAGAAGCTGCTATGGTCATCTTGTGTCCATCAGCAGCTCTCGCTGACATACTCAGCATGACAGAGCTTACAGATTGAAGGAAAGTGGGTCCTGAATAATGCTATTAAATGCCTAAAACACAGTTAAAAACACTCACCTCTAGACTTCTTTTTATGTGAAAAAATAATCAACCTACATAGTTTAAGTCCATTTTAGTCAGATACTCTGTTACTTACAGCTAAGAACATTCTACCGTAAGTGATGTACCCTATGCACTCAAGGGCTTACATAATGGTATTATTTAGACATAAATGGGATAAACCCACTTGCTCTGAGCAGAAATGATATAATGCTACTTCTGCAAAAAGCAAGACTGTGCAAAGTGTCTAACAAATATAATTTATTTTCATATTATAATGAAAACGCATATTTTGACAAAGGCAGTTGAAGCATACAACCCGAAGTATCTATCACACTCATGAGAAGTTTAAGATGAATGGTCCTGGGAAATTCTGGAAACAATGTGAACTGAAATGCAGCAAATGAATAAGCTCTCCTCATATCTGTTGTTGCATTTCCACAGGAAAAGAACAGAACGATGTGTCAGGAGAACAGATTAGGAGATGCAAACAAACTTCTCCTCAAGCCTCAACTTGAGGTTTGCGGTCAGGGTTTGGTTTGTTTATTTGTGCTTTTAAGTTTTCCAGAGAGAGTGCCTTGCTCTGATTAGCAGTATACATTTCTATAATAATGCCCTCATAGCAGCAAACAGAACCAGGATTGAAACGAACACAGAAGGAAACCAAGCAGATGCACATCGTCAGAGCCAAGCCTCTCTCAGGCAGGTCCCAGCCAGGTAAGCAGGGCATAAAACTGGCCGCTGCTTTCATCTTGCCGCATTTGGGAGATACTTTGAGAGCAATCATGGGAGCCTGCAGCTTCATAGGAGCCTAGGAGCACTGCTTTTGATTCCTGAAAATCCTCTTTGTTCTTAGGACGTACAAAATTAGCAAGGAGTGACCTGTTGGTGCAGAAAAATTTGGCGAGTGTTACGGATACTAACCTAGTATCTCAGGGTCAGCAAACAAGAAAGCTCTTATAGATGTTAACCTGAGCTTTTTAAAAAAAAATAAATAAAAATTTTTTTAATCCTCACCCGGCAGGGAGGATATATTTTTGACTATTGATTTTTAGAGAAAATGGAAGGGACGGGGAGAGGGAGAGAGAAGAAAGAGAGAAACATCGACCTGAGAGAGACATATTGGTTGGAAACCTGCAACTGAGGTAGGTGCCCCTGACCAGGAATCGAACCCACCACCCTTCGGTGTGAGAACCCCCCGGGGGATGAGCTCTGACTTCAAGTTTCTCTGCGGCTAACCCACGGTATGTGTGCTGCAGTCACATGACAGCGACCCTCCAACCACTGAGCCAAAGTGGCCAAGGCAAAGTGGCCTGACCTTTTTTGATAGTAAAGATATGGACTTAAATGAAATATAGCCTTGTGATGATGGAAGTAAATTTTCTGAAGCAACTAGGATGGTCCCCTGCTGATGTGGAGTGAAACAGGATTCCCCAAGTGTTTTAAGTCACAGACAGCCCTCCCTGGCTTTCCTTTAGTCCCTCCACAACCCAGCTCTCAAAGCCACGAGGCAAACATTGTGTCTCTCGGCCCTCTCCCTGGAAAGGGTTATATGTGAGGAAAGGCCATGTGAGGACACAGGGAGATGGGGGTTGTCTGCAGGTCTAGAAGAGGTCTCACCAGAAACCAAGTGCAGCACCTCAGTCTTGGATCTCCTGCCTCCAGACTGTGAGAAAACAAATGTGTGTTATTTAAGCCACTCACTCCGTGATGCCATGTTAGGCAGCCTGAGTAGACTAATACAATGGGAAATCCTCAGACCCCAGGAAGCACAAGCAAATCCTGAGCTTCAAAACATAGGAAATGGAAAAACAGAGACAGGCCAGAACATGAGGTGACCATCAATACAAAAGAAATATTTCCCAATGTTATACTTTGACTTAGATGCTAGCTGATTATGAATGACAAATAAATCAATAGTCCTATTCTTGTGCTGAAACATTGACTATAAAAATTTATAGATATTTAGAGCCTTTTATATTTTGGATTAAAAAATTATATTACTTTTTTTTAATTGAGAGAGAGAGGAAAGGAGAGAGGAAACATCGATTTGGTGCCCCAGCTATTTATACACTCACCTGTTGATGCTTGCATGTGCCCTGAGGATCAAGCTCACAGCCTTGAGGCATCAGGACAATGCTCCAACCAAATGAGCTACCCAGCCAAGGAATAAATATGAGATTTTAAAATGATTTTAGTAGTGTATATGGAATAAGGGAAAATCCCAAAGGTGTTTTGCTTTTAGTCCAAACATTGGGGTAAAATTCTAAAAATAAATGCAGGCACCAAATCCTAAAAGAAATTCATTACCAATGGCACTTAAAACTAATTTCACACCAACAGCGAGGGTATGAAATAGTGTATTTTGCAGTGCCATGGATTCTTCTTGCCAGAATTACAGGATCAGCCAAATCCTCTCATTCATATATTTCTATACTTGTTTACCTTCATGTAACATTATTGAAAATTACAATTTAAGGTGATTGTTAATTACTATTTAAGATAATTATTAAGGTGATTTTATAGTATATGTAGAAGAATAAATTTTATTGTTTTAAAATGGTTCTTAATCTATTAATTTCCCTTCACTTAAATAAAAATTATTCTCCAACTTCTAATTAAATGTTTAAATTACTGCATTGTCAGTCCAGTGAATAATATAGATAAACACAAATGTAAACACGAATATATAGATACAGATATTTCCAGGTAACAATTCTGCAAGCTCCCTTTAGCAGGTTTCAATGTCCCAGCTACTGAGAAGCTTTTCTTGATTTTTGTAAGTTCCTCCTTGTGCGGAGAACACCCCAGGGATGATCTCTGACTTCAAGGTTCTCTGCGACTAACCACAGTATGTGTGCTGCAGTCACATGACAGTTTGAACCTGCTACCTCTTACAGCTAACCTTTATGTCAAGACATACAATAGCTTGCCTTCAAGAATTTTCTTTTCCGAGGAAATAATGCCAATTCTACTTCCAGGATTGTTTTGTTTTGTTCTGTTGCTTTTAAAAGAAAAAGAAAAATTAACAATATTTTTTAAATACTGGTGAATCACTAGGTTTCCTGAGTTTATTAACTGATATATAACTACTATATATCACTGACCAAGGTCATTCCAGCCTGAAATGAGTAGTTTTGTAAATGAGTACTTTTGAATTAATTTATTGTCACTCCCTCTCAAGCACCAAAACATAATAAAAAAGCGTGTATGTGTTAGTTATCTATTTTTGTGAATACATATACACATTTCCAGTGTCCCAGAAAAAGCATACATACACTTTGAATAATTAGAAAGGTAGTGTTTATTGAAATACATTTTATTTCATTTAGTAGCTCTCAGCTGTTAAAGTGTGTATACATTTTTGGGACTATATATATATGGAATAATATTTTTGAAACACATCAATGTAATTATTTCCCCCTATCTGGCAAGGGTCACATGTGACCTGGAGGAGAATTGGAATCTCTTTTTAAATTTTCCTTAAATTTATTGGGGTGACATTGGTTAATAAAATTATATGTTTCAAGTATACAATTCTGTGATACATCATCTGTATTTTGCATTATGTGCCTACCACTCAAAGCCAAATCTCCTCTATACATTCAACCTCCTCTACTCTTTAGTACCCCCATCACCCCCTTTTTATCTGATAACCACCATACTGTTGCAATAATGCCCAGTCCTTCACTTATAACTTATTATCCTTAGGCATAGGGTCAAGCCACAGTCTTGAAAAATAGACTTTATTGAAAAGGAAAAGAGGTTTCTAAGTGACAAAAACTTCCGTTTATTAATCAAGAGTTAAGATTAATGAGTGATAATTTTTTTTAAAAAAAAGAACTATTGTCATTTGCAGCAACATGGATCTTGAGAATATCATGCTAAGCGAAATAAGACAGACAGAAAAAGTTAAGAACCACATGATATCACTCATAAATGAGGTATAAAACTGAAAGTAACAAATAAATAATAAAAAAAACAACACCTCATAGACACAGACAACGGTATGGTGGTTACCAGAGGGAAGGGGGTGGTGAAGGCTAAAGGAGGTCAAATATATGGTGACTGAAGGAGATGACTTTGGGGGGTAAATACACAATGCAATATACCAATTATGTATCATAGAATTGTATACTTAAAACCTATATAACTTTATATAGTCACCCCAATAAATTTAACTTTAAAATATGCAAATTTTAAAAAGTATTAATGAGTTAACCAGAAGCTCCACTTCCCAATTGAATCTTCAGGTGAATCTCTCTCCTGGGGTGCCCATGCCAACCCAGGGAATTCACTCGTGGTAGACTGGAAACGACCGTGTGTAATCTTTAGGCAAGGAGGGAACTTGAGATAGCGCTGTCTAGTTCCTCACAGTCTGTGTGAATGGTGCAGAAGGGATCATGAACCTCCCTAGTGTCTCTCCCCATGTTAAACTCAGGAAAAAGTTGAAGGTCCTGGCTATGTGCTTGTCAAGGGCTTTGTTGAGAACTGAGACATGTCTGAGAGTCTGAGACTTCACCTTACTTGCAAGCTAATAAATTAGACTCCCACTGTTTCAGAGTTCCTGGAAGAAAACACCAGACTCCTGTGACAAAGCCGATGGACAGTTTATGAGTCACAATAACAGCAGTAACCTGAATTTCAGCATTTCTTGTGCCAGTTCTCCAAGCCCCAGTCCCATAGGACAACACAGAGGCTACCTAATGACTACTGCACACAGCTGAAGGGAGCCAACTGTTTCATAATGGGACGGCAACATGCCTGCTCCTTGCTCCAGAGGGAGACAGCTGCTCTTCCTTCCGAGGTTGCTCAGTCTACAGATACCCCTAAACGTTAGTCCACCACAAAGGACCATCAGCACCTTGCCTACAAGATATGCAGAAATTCCAGAGACCCATGGAGAACTGTCCTGAACAGGGTGAAATGAGCCACTATCTGGATAATGTGGCGAAGGTCAGCCAACCTGGGAGCCGCAGTCAGACTTACATAGATGTGGAGCTTGCTCAGAGCTGATGTGGGGGGGTCTGGTTAAAATCCCCTGAACAATCAGCAAGAATTGCCCATGTTCTGAGAACAGAGCACAGGACACAGCCACCCCAATTAGTAGATCACAGGCCTCTGTACAGAGACAAGCAGGACAAGACAGTGCCACTGGAATAGGCCACTCATTCCCACCAATGCCATGAGGTCACCTGTCATCCTTCTGCACCTGGATGCCATCTTGAGAAGGATGAGGAAAGAGAGAGGGGAGAAACTTGCCTGGCAGGGAATTAAACTCTGAATTTCCTATTTACTCAAACAACACTGAATTAATCTGAGACTGTCAGAAGTGGAAGAAGAATTAAGTTACCTTTAATTGGCATGTTAATTCTAGTCCTGGACACCCCTATTCTTGCTTCAATATATATTGAGACTCCTGAGCAAGACGGGATCCTTCATAAGTAGACAGAACTATTCTTTGCCTGACTGCAGTGTATAAATTTTAACTCAATACTTATGTGTTAAGTTTGTGCTTCATAATCTAGCATACCACAGTGACAGGTTTTTTATCCCACCATTAAATGTTTAAAAGGTATATACTAAAATAATGCTTTATACAGTATATTTATGAAATTCAAAGATATGGCAGACAAAAAGTAGGTACTTTGAAGTTTACTTAGATTCACAGATGATTCCACAGATCAACTAAGAGAAGCTGGATTTTTTTTTCCGGCTACAACCATAACCTTTTGAAGTTAATGTCATGGAACACAAACATGTTCTTTCACAACATGTGCTTTGGAGCCACTGTCAGAGGCAGAATCATGGCTCAGAAGACTATTAATCTGATCTCATCTTCTTGTCTCCCTGGATTCCAATATCCAATAGTTACAAGTTCATCTGACCTTTCTATAAAATTTCCTTCATTGAAGCCAACACTTCAGACTCTACAATGAGTTTACAATTTTCAATTATCACCTTAGGGTTTCTATATGTATCCTTCTCATTAATGTACATCAGCATCAGTTGGTGGATTGGAAAAATCCTGGCTTAGAAACCCAAAGGCCCTGTGATTTTAGATAAACAACAACTCTCATGTCCTTCAATTTTCTCATCTGTAAAACTCAGACAACATATCAGTAAAACTTTGACAATAAGAAAAATTTTAAGCTTCTTCCAATAATGAGAGAGAGAGAGAGAGAAACATGAGGGGATTGGAGAAAAAAAGGAGGAGATCAGCAAGATGGCCAGAAACAGAGGCTCTACATAGTGAGATGGTCAGGGAAAATGGCCAATCAACTTCATTAGGTGGGCTTCTGTCTTTTAACTTATTTGATGCATGATGCTCTGGATGATATATCACCTACCTTAGCCTTAAGTTTTATTAAAAACCACTACAAAGTCTAGTGTGTGTGTGATCTTTTGAATGACAAAAGACTCTGGGTGATTGTCAATGTTGGGTGATGGTCAATGATGGGTAATGATCAAGCCTGGATGATGGTCAAGCCTGGATGATGGTCATGGCTGGGTAATGGTCAAGGCTAGATGGTACCAAGGAGGAAATGCCTGCAATGGACAAGACCTCAAGCAAAGGAAACGCACGACCAGTGGGGAGAAAGAAAAAGTAACACTTCGAAAACTCCCAGGTCTTTTGGAAGAGACCCTACATTTCTGCTTTTTGTAAAATAAGAGTGGAGTCAATTTATTGAAATCAAAAAGATGCAGAGACTTGGAACATCCTGGCAGTTAACACCTGGTTTTCCTTCTATTACTACAAAACATCATGAAATTACCTTTAAAAGGTTGGAAAAAATAATACACCAACAACCAAATACTTTACCAGCACTTCAAATCTCTAGCCACAAAGTTCATATTTATAAAAATTGATTTTTATAGATGTTCAAATTTACATAATTATTGTTATAAATAATTCCCCAAATGGCTCATTTCACCAATTTTGGGAAGCTGTTGACTTCTAAGGCCTGGGGACACCATTACAAATTTTTTTAACTTTTTTTTTCATGGAAATTGCTGAAGTCTAGAAAAATAAGGCATATTTATTCATTTTCATTCTTTGTCTATTTTCCTTTTATTTTGTAGAGTAATCACTTGCTGAGTGGCAGTAATAAAGCTGTGCTTCTGGGATATGGATTCGTTTCATGCTTTTGGGAGGTAGGCAGCTGAGAAGGAGTTTTGATGACCATGAGTGGTGAGTCTTTGATTTATTTTTCCCTAACTGTTGCTATAGTAACTAAGAAAGATGAAATGAGTTACAAAATCTCCAAAGCTTCTTTGCAAAGCACTTCTTAAACTTATTTGTAATAATTTGTATCAAAGCTTACCTTAAGAAATCCCTTTGTGTTAAGATTTTATAACTCCTGCTTCTTTATATTTCTATGAACATGCCAGGGATAAGAGGGAAAATTGCTCACATGATCCGAAAACTTAGTGTATTCAAAAGTTCAAAAAAAGGGGCGGGGGGTGCGGGGAGAAAGAGAAAAAGAGGAGGTGGGAAAAAAGAAAGACAAAGTGGTACTCTCCAGAATGCACAGTTCTATTGAGAGTCCAATATAGGGCAAATTCTCTATAGTTTATAAAATCAAAAGCATCAGTACTCTTCACCCTCCTGAACCAAAAGCAAGATTAGATCAATCGTAGACAGTAAAGATGCATGATCGAATTATAATCATGTCCAATGCAATCCCTATGCTGATTCATTGGCTTGCAAAACTTCCCCCTTGTTTGTTTTTCTCTGCATTCCTTAATGATAACACTTTACTAGGGTTCAATACGTGCTCATATTCATTGCACATACTGATTTACATATATTAATGCATTTAATCCTTGTAACAATCAGGAAGGAATTCTACAAAATGGAATACCTGCATACCACGCTGGGTCTCTAACTTGAAGGTAAATTTGAGGTGAGCAAGACCAGTCTTCTGAGTAATATTGTAACACGTTTTATAATGAGGAAACTAAGGCTGTGAGGGGCTATGTGACTTGCCAGCATGTTTTCATCAAGGTACCAGAGGGAGACAGTAGCTCTACCTTCCAAGGCTGCTCAGTATGCAGATATCCTAAAAACGAATCCCAAAAAGCGTCAAGGTCAAACAACAGAAGTTTGTTTCTTGTTCCTGTAAAGTCCAAAGCAAGTGCTTGACTGACTGGAATGCTCTTCCAAGAGCCCTGCAAGGGCCCAGGCTCTTTCCATCTGGTGTCTCTGGCTTCTTCAACATCTGGCTCTCAGTGACTGGTGTGTGTTAACTTCCTATTCTGTTGTAACAAATTACCATGAATTTAGTGGCTTCAAACGACATAAACATACCATCTTACAGATCTATAGATCAGATATCAGACACAGGCCACTCTGGGCTTTGATCTAGGCATTGGCAGATCTGCATGTCTTTCTCGGTTCTAAGGGAGAATCTGTTTTCTTTGCCCTTACAGCTTTTAGAAGCCATCTGCCTTCCTTGGCTCACAGCCCCTTCACATCTTCAGGACTAACAACGCAGGCCACGTTCTTCACATGCTCCATCGCTCTGGTACTCTCTTCTGTCTCCCTCTTCTGCTTTTAAGGGCCCACTCAAATAATCCAGGACAGTCTCCCTATTTTAAGAACAGATGATTAGCAACCTAATTCCATCTGCCGCCCTTTGCTAAGTAGCCTAACATACTTACTCACTGGTTCTGGTGAGTAGGACGTGGACATCTCTGCTTACCATCCAGTGCTTATCTTCATAAACTGGCAGATGGGGAAAGAACATGGGTCAGACAGGTGTTTATGGGCTAGGTCTGGCAGTGTGCACACCACTCCTGTTCATTGTCTGGTGACCAGAACTCAGATATTGGGCCACATTTAGGCAGGGTGGCCAGGAAGAAAAGATAATGAATGGGTTTAGGGAACAGCCAGCCAGTCAGGAAGTGAGAGAGGGTTTATTCCCAGCTGTCTGGCTCCAGAATTCCAACTCTTGTTCAGTTTATACAAAATTCTACCTCTCCTCTTTCCATTCTCCTTCCAAATCTAGAACCGCCTCCTTAAATAAATACTATTTCCATCCAGTTAATGTCAAGAAACCTACTCATATCTTCCAAACCTCAAACTAAGCACAGTGGTTTCTCTTTTTTCTCCTGGCTTTATTGAAGTATGATTGATTGACAAATAAAAATTATGCATATTTAGTACATAGGTTTTAGCATTGTAACTCAGTTTAAAAAAATGACCTCAGAAAGGCATAGGCCAAATTAGTATGTATCCAAGGTATTTTATGCTTTAATACTTTTTGAAAAATTGGTCAACTCAGTGTTTCATAACCTCTGGTATTGGGAATGTGTTAAAAATAAATTCAGCCCTGCCTTGTAAAAATGTACAAATGTGCACAGGCCAATCACTTGACAGTTTCAAGGGCATCGTGGCTCCTTCTCACCTCCTGCATTGAAGTCCATGATGCCTTGTTACGAGCCTCTGATTAATGAGAACTATTAGAGGCTGGAGGAGAGAGCCTGGCGGATTGCCCTGCCATGGTAAAGGGTGTAGATTCTTACTTGACAACAGTGGAGAATTTCATCTCCCAGGACTTGAACTCCCCTCTTCCAGGCACAATTTTCCTTTTTCCTTTTTGCACCTGCACTCTGGTTCTGCTATCCTATCCTAATTTCTCTCTTATTATATCCTGGGCTCTCCTTTACAAAGTAGACAGTCCCCATACCCGGCATTTTAATTTGCAACATTCTCTAAATAAATAGACATCACGGATTCATTCACTCATTTATTCAACCATGAGCTTGGATACAGAATGCAGTCAGGCAATAAAATAAAATTTGAATTTTGAATTTTTAGAAGAAAAATGTATGTGTGAAAAGTAATTTGAACAGAACAGCTTTACTGTCTTTTCTCTGGACTTGCATAGTTAATTTCATAAACTTGCTTACCTGCCTAATCAGATGACTGAGCCCTCAAGAATTTGGGGGAACATTTAAATGACACATAACCCCCTGGGTCACACCTCTTTTCCTGCGATGTCCATGTCCAATGTGCAAGAGACCAAGCTCACTTTCCTCAAGCAGATAATTCACAGCATAACAGGGCTTGAAATCTCTCCCTGCTCACTGTGTCTGGGAATTATGTTATTCTTGATTCTCAGACTTCTGGTCAAGGATATAAATATGCTGTTCCATACAAAGCAATCGTTAATTAATAGAACTCATTTGTCTGTCATCTGAGCCTCAAAAGTGTAATTATCAATGCTTTGGGTGAGACAATAGGAGAATAATATTTTAGTTATGTTTTGAAGCATTAATTTAAGACCCTGCCCATCTGCCCACAGTCAACCTTCTTAATTTGTTTGGCAGTGAAGGCTAACACACTCTCCTGTACCGATTTGACTCAGGCCACATGCATCACGGTGTGATGAATGGCTTTCTTGAGAGTCAGGGCCTGCTAAAGACAGTTACATGCAGAGAGAGAAAAATACTCAGGCCTCTTTGCTATAATGAAGATGAGATGTCCCCTTGGGTACTAGAAAGTAGTTTTTAGGAAACCAAAATCTTCTCAAACTTCCCAGTAGAAAGAAAAAAAAGTAATTGAAGCAAGATGATTGATTTTTGCTTCTGTGCTTCTGTTTTCTTAGGAGGATAATATAGCATATTAGAAGGAAGATTGGAAATACACAAGAAGCAGTGCTATCCAAGGTCACAAAGACCAGTAGCTGGTCAAGTAATCAAAGATAATAATTTCAAGTGGGTAATTATAAAAATGATACATATTCACCTTGAACATTTTATTTCAACAGAAAACATTTAAATGTGCGTTCATGTGCTGATCTTTTAATACTGAAGACTAGGCCCTTTCCTGGGTTTGGGTCCACTGGTTGAAATTCTGTTTCATCCTTACACTAATGGTGCAGTTGTTTCAGTTTACTCAAAAACAGGGCTGAAGGCTAAAAGTATGTCTGAAGTTATGTGAGTACCTAGTCTTCCCAACCTTTTACATAGGCCATGCCCAAAGCTAACTTGAAGGCAACTTGTTAACAACTCTCTAGCATATCTTTCTGAACAAGTCAATTTATTTTTCCCAGAAACAATCATCATCTTGTTTCTGACACTTAGGGTTAGGTATATTTGTATGATCTTAATTAAATGACATAACTTCTATTACAAATATAGTGCCATGGGTATTCTCCATTTATACTATAATCAAAGCTAGTATGAACAGGTTTCAGAATAAATGGGCCTGACTCTCGACAAGCATACAACTCAACCAGGAAAGCAGAAGTGTGAAGACATAGTAAAGAGATAACCACAAATTGTGGGCATCAGGACACAATCTAGACAGGTGATGGAGATTGCCATTTAATTTAGAGATGCCTTCAAGAGGTATTTGTTGAAGAGAGCATCTGCTGCTAATATCAGAGTAAAAAAAAAATATATATATATATATATATATATATATAAAAGTATATATATATACTTGCCTAAAAGGATCTTCAAACTATCTCTATATTATTTGTTAATCAAAGAGAAAGGACTATCTGTCAGCAACCAAGTTGACTGTCTGGCATCAAACATTTGAAGTCTACCTACTAATTCAAGAATAAAATAGCAGTAGCCATTCATTTATTCACTTATTTTTTGAAAAAAGTTTTATTATTTCCTGAATATAGTACAGAGATGGAGTTACAAACATTAGTAAGATAAACTCCTTCCCACAATAAACACACCAATGACAGGGGAGGTGGACAGCTAAGTAGTTATAAAGCAGGGTACGATGGGCTATAATTAAAGTATTAATTCATGAAAAATAGATTTCATGTAGCACGCTTGACTGTTGAGAACACCTAGAAGAACAGGGAATTCCCAGTGTTCTCTCCAGAACTAATCTTCTCAAACTCCCCAATAGAAAAAAAAAAGAAAGAAAGAAAGAAAAAAGAGTAATAGAATCAAGATGATTCATTTTTTTATTCTGTGCTTCTGTTTTATTAGGAGGATAATGCAGCATTTTAGAGGGAAGATTGGAAATACACAAGAAGCAATGTTATCCAAGGTCATCAGGACCAGTAGCTAGTCAAGTAATCAAAGGTCATAATTTCAGTGGGTAATATACAAGGTTTGTAGACATTTCAAAGACTTCCATTTTAATGGAGATTGAGAATTATGACCTTGAAACTAAAGAGAAATTGAGATGCATCCCAAACATGAGAAGTAAATGAGGGCACAGAGTCAGAAGAGGATCGTTCTGGCAATTTATAAAACAGCAATTTTACAGTCTACAAAGTAGATAATTAAGAGCTTTGTAAGAGAAAAATCAGATGAGTTGTATGCCAGAGTGTTGTACTCTCATAAATCTGTTAGTACTTTACAAAAAAAAAAAACAAGTTCTAACAGAATTCAACTTTTAGAAATTTGGGATGTCAAAATTCAGGATCATTTGGATTAATACTTGTTTAAAAGTTGTACTAGTGAATATCATGTAAATTATATTTAATTATTTTACTAATTATAACTTACTGAATAATTTAAATGTGACACTTTTCTTGAAAAGCTATGTAGCTATTAATATAAGAGTGTATATTGAAAGCAATAAAATAAAATTTGATTATCAAATAGTAAAAAAAAAAAAACTTTTATTTTTAATTTTTTAATTCCCTGGTGCCTACATAAGGCCAATGCAAGATAAGTACATGAATAAAGTTTCAAGACTAAGTGAATAAATAAATAAGTGGAATCTTAGGGTAGAGAATAAAATATTAAAAGGTCAGATACATTCACCTTCCTCCTAACCTTGAGATCAGTCTTAAAGTATATATAGGAGTTCACTATCCCAAGAAGAAATGAGTGTGTGCAAAGATCTGAAGACATTTATGAGCTTGGGATATTTTGGGAAAGATGGAATGTTTGGTCCAATTATTGTATAGGTCATACATTGAATTGGTTTGGTTAGCAGGTGATAAAGCTAGAGATATACTGGGGTAATATGGTTGTCTTAAAAATCAAATTGCCATACTTTTAGGCAATCAGAATCAAAGTTTTTAAATAAAGAAGTCAAAATTAGATATGATTTCAGAAAAGATAATTATGGTGGTAGTTTAGAGAATGACCTGGAATGGAAAGAGAATAGAACAAAGATACAAATTAGAATTAGTATATAATGAACTATAGGAGAGCCAAAAAACAGTCAATTAATTACACTCAACTCTGATCTCCATTATATTAAAGAATAGAGAGAGAGAGAGGGAGTGAGACAGAGAAACAAGGAATGACATCAATTTCTCAGTTGAATGAATGGATGCATAAATTTGAAATAAGGAAATCAAGAGGAGAAATAAAGAACTAATGTTTAACATGGGTTGCTCATAAACACTCATATAAAGAGACATATCAGGCAGCAAAATAGCAGACATACTTGTATGTCGTAGCAATATCTTTACCAACACAGATCCTAGGGCAATGGAGACTAAGGAGAAAATAAACAAATGGGACTACATCAAAATAAAAAGCTTCTGCACAGCAAAAGAAACCATCAACAAAACAACAAGAAAGCCCACTGCACGAGGGCATATTTGGCAATGCTATTTCAGATAAGGGTTTAATCTCCAAAATTTACAGAGAACTCATACAACTTAACAAAAGGAACATGAACGATCCAATCAAAAAATGGGCAAAGGACCTAAGTAGACACTTTTCGAAAAAGGACATACAGAAGGCCCAGAGACATGTGAGAACATGCTCAAAGTCACTAATCATCCGAGAGATGAAAATTAAAACAACAATGAGGTACCATCTGACACCTGTCAGAATGGCTATCATCAACAAATCAACAAACAAGTGCTGGAGAGGATGTGGAGAAGAAGGAACCCTCATGCACTGCTGATGGGAATGCAGACTAGTGAAGCCACTGTGGAAGACAGTATGAAGTTTCCTCAAAAAGTTAAAAATGGAACTCCCTCCCTCACTGGTTTGGCTCAGTGGATAGAGCGTCAGCCTGTGGACTGAAGGGTCCCAGGTTTGATTCCGGTCAAGTGCATGCACCTTGGTTGTGGGCACATCCCAAGTAGGGGGTACGCAGGAGGCAGCTGATTGATGTTTCTCTCTCATCGGTGTTTCTAACTCTCTATCCCTCTCCCTTCCTCTTTGTAAAAAATCAATAAACTATATTTTTTAAAAATGGAACTCCCATTTGACCCAGTGATACCACTTCTAGGACTATATCCCAGGAAACCAGAAACACCAATCTGAAAGGATATATGCACCCCTATGTTCATAGCAGCACAATTTATCATAGCTAAGATTTGGAAACAGTCTAAGTGCCCATCAGCAGATGAGTGGATTAGAAAACTGTGGTACAATCTGCACAATGGAACACTGCGCTGCTATAAAAAAGAAGTAACTTTTACCATTTGCAACAGCATGGATGGAACTGGAGAGCATTATGCTAAGCAAAATAAGCCAGTCAGAGAAAGATAAATATCACATGATCTCACTCATATGTGGGATATAATGATCAACATAATTTGATGAACAAAAATAGATCCAGAGACAAATGGCAGGGGAAGTTGCGGGGGAGGGATAGAGAACAACCAAAGGACTTGTATGCATGCATATTAGCATAACCAATGGACACAAACACTGGAGCAGTGGGGGCTTGCCCGGGGTGGGAATGTTTGGGGTGGGGTGTCAATTGGGGAAAAAGGAGACATATGTAAAACTTAAGATAATAAAAAAATTTTTTTAAAAAGAGACATATCAGGGAGCAGTTGATTCATTCATTTATTCAATAAATATTTACTAAGCATATGCTATATTACCCTCACAATGCTGATAAGTAGGACACAAGACAGAATAGAGGCTCTTGCTTCAATGAATTAACAGTCTGATGTGGAGACAAATATTAAAATAAACAATGATGATATATCACAGATAAATTCAAGATACATTAGGGTCTCAGGAAGTATAGCTTCTAAGTCTGATGAAGAGTATTGTATCGAATGTCCCAAGAGAAGGTATTGAAGCTAAGACTTGGAAAATACATATTTCCTTGGAGGGGAAGGGGGTAAGAGGGCCTTATGGTTGAAACCTGAGATGTTCCATTCAGCTTATGATGGAGCAGAGCACAGGAAAAAGTTGCTAAGGAGAGAAGGGCCTCTTCATGATGTCGCTCACAATTCAAGAAAAGTTCACATTCTATCAGATGACAGAGGGCAATTGAGGAAGTTTGAGTAGGAAAATTACATTAATCAGATTTGTACCTTGAAAGGATACTTTGCTGGTGATTCAAAGATTTGATTGATAGTTAGGAAGTCAATAAAGAAGCTGTCCATATATATCTTCATATAGATAGATATAGATATAGATAGATATAGATATAAATAGATATAGATACATAGATATATAAAGAACCTGTAAAGAGATTGTGACCAAGGAGGATAGATAGAGGTGAGGATTGGAGGATCTTTAGGGATAACTGATCTTAGTGATGATTGGATAAAGAAAGGTAAGGAAGAGTGAGGGGCTTACTATGATCTTTGTTTTCAGCTTTAGTCATCTGGGAGGATACTGATGCCATTCCATCAAAAGAGAAGATCTTAAGAATAAAGCACTTATATACTTCTCTCCCTGTCAAAACCAGGACATAAATACAAAATGTACTATAAACACAGTATTCTCTGAAGGATGCTGAATCAACAGTGTCCAAACCCATGACAGAGATTAATGCCAAAAACCATTTTAGGATAAACCAAAATTTAAAATGTATTTTGAATAGTAATATAAAACATTATTCTATTTCTGACAAGTCTATATTGGAACAACTGTTGTGAAAATAAAATGCCAACATTTGGATGCCATTAATGGGCTTGCCCCATCTGTTTTCTTCCTGCTCTGCCTGCCAACTTTTCTCCACGCAATTTCTTTGCCCACTAGCAGTTTTTTGTGAAATCTGCTTCACTGCCATGATGCCATCTACCAACTTACCTCTATTTTCAAATGATCTATATTCTTGGCCAGAAAAGCTGTCTAGAATATCTACATATACCAAAGAAATTCAGAACAGCAAATTTCTGTAGACTGCTAGGATGATAAAGGGTTGGCAGTGACATTCACAGCATTTATAAAGCTCTTAGCACTGCTTTTGAAGGAGAGAAGACAGCATGCTATAATTTCACATGAGTTCCAATTGTTTTATTTTTCAACAACTCACAAAATAAAATGACTAGGAAGTGGCAGGTTTTAACATGATGCTTATGACTATTTCTAAATCATCTTTAATTAAACCCAGGATAATTTTCCTCAGAATACTTAATAGTTCTCATTCACATATCACTCTCCTTGATGTATTTTCATTCTTTCAATAACTAGTACATACTAGTAAAAGACTCATAATGGATAGTATTTGAACAAAAAAAAAAAAGAAAGAGATATTATAGACTTGATTTTTATACTTTTCCACAAATTTCTCATAAAAGAGTAAGAAATATAAAGCACATAGCTGTCTAACCACTATGCTGTACATCTGAAACTAATACAGAATAATATTGAAAGTAAACTTCAATTGAAAAATAGAGTAAGATATAAATATTAAATAAATGAAAATCTATCATTTTTTCTTTATTCCAAATTATAATCACTGCAATAGCTGTGACTGTCTTATAAAGATTTCCTCCATCAAAAATCAATTTAAAATAACATTTTATAAAAAGGATCTTAACAAACACTCTATCTTTCAATTTTGTAACTTTAAATTGGTATCTGTCCTCCATGGATGCCTACCTATGAGTATTCATTCATCTATTCATTCATTTAGCAGTCACTTTCAGGTACAACCTGGTTTCACTTGTTAAGAGGTTATCAGACTTCCTAGTAGGAAGAAGCATATTGCCATATAGTCAAATGATGATGGGCTTTGTAGTCATACCACTTGGAATTCCAGCTCAATCATATACTATCTGCAACATCCTGGACTCTCACCTGGGGGGGCTGTATCCACCCTTTTAGGGAGCGTTTGGAAAAAACAAAGAAGTGGTTTTGATTAAACTTCAGCATTTAGTGTTTAGGAACTAGAGCTTCCCTCTGGCTGCAATATCCTCAAAATGAAGACTTGTTCTGCCTAAAATGTCAATCATCACCCTCAAGAGATGAAGAACTATACTATCTTAATCAGTAACATGATAATAAAAACAGTATCTACTTCTTGTAGGGATTATTGTGAGAAATAAGAGATAATGTATGCAAATGAATTTTAAAATCATAAAAAGTTACAAGTTTTAGATATTAGATTTATTTAAATGGTGTTATTTCATTATTACTCAATAGTAAGCACACTGAATTACAGGGAAAGAAGACTCACTCTGCCTAGTCCTGATAAGAGTGGAGTGGAACAGAGTGTGTGTGTATGTGGTTGGGGGGAGTGAGGCAAGATGCATTATAAATAAATAACTATATATGTAATATGTAACTAAAATTATATGTAATTGTTTTTAGTAATTATTATATATAAATAATTATGCATATAATAGTAAAGAAACAGGCCTTTAGAGTAACAAAGAATACGGCTTGCTTCACGGGCAGTGGAACTGAGTGAACTCGCACTCGTGCTCCGCCATGAATATGCTGCTTTTTCTCTCCCTCTACCAGTGGACTTCACCATCTCATCTGTGTGCTTGAGTGTGTTCTACAGAATCCTGATCTGAAGAGATACCCATCAGAAAAAATAAACAGCGATCAAACAGTTTCATAACGTCTTGAAGGCTTTGAGAGATCCTAATAGAAAAAACATATATCTTTTTATAACAGCATAATTCAAGCTTACTTAACCCTTTTCTGAGCAGCACCTGTTAAACTTATGCAACTAATGTAAGAAATTAACTTTTGGAGATGTCCTCTTATCCCAAGATTTCTCCAGACTAGAGCTTTATCTTATTTATCATGTGAAAGCACGTTCTCAATAAATATTTATTAAATACTGTATTTGATATCACAGAGGCGCAATTACTCCACCAAAGTTCATCTTCACCCAGATATTTTAAGTTTCTTTGTAATCATGTTACATAATTTATGTATATGCCCCAATTTCAGAAACTACCTATTTTGCACTGTGCTTCAAGTAGTTAGGTATGCCTTATTTAAGTCAAAAGTGTCTTTTGAAATAAGTCAAATGTTAAGCACACTTCAAAAACATGGCTTAAAACTACAGATGACCCTGGTTAAGTTAATCTTGATTAATGGAATAATTACTATATTTAAAGATAGGCATGAGATAATCAATTTCAAAGGAGTTGCTCTGAAAGTTCAATAATGTACTCATTTGGCCAAAAGTTTCTTGCCCAACTCTTTAATAAAACCCATTTAAATTGCAAAGCCTGATTCCAACCACTGAGAGAGAAGAGAGAATGCAAGGACAGGTTCCTACACCCTCACAAGTGAGAGTCAGGAAGAGACATAAGGAAGCATCAAATTTGGGCCTTGACCATTTGAACAGAAAGGTATTGGGAAGGAAATAACCAGGAAAACATTTCATGTTTTGCAGGAAATCCTTAACCTGGCTTTGACTTCCCTCCATCTTACACTAGCCTGTGAAGTTCTGTTCACCAACCCCCCCCCCCCCCCCCCCCGCCCCGAGAACTTGGATCTGATAAAGTGCAGCCACACATTCCCAAGTTCTGTCTAAGCACTCTGAATCTGGATGGTCCCAATGTTTGTCCCCACCTGCACCAACCATGCTTAGCTCCACCTGGGCAGGTCTCTCCTTATGGATTGCAGCATGCTTGGTTTCTTTGATCTGGTGGTAGGCCCAGGATTAACTGCTGGTTTTCATTCTAAGTTTGAGATTTTACTCTCTGCATCACTCTTAAATGATTTAAGAAAGCTCAAATAACTTTCCCATTTTTTAAAATCCCAGATCAAGTATAATAGTGCTCATTATGCTCAGTGGGTGCCCAGAAAATGTTGGTAAATGCATTTTTCTACTCCAAATGTGACAATGAAAGAAATGTGTAATTTTAGGCAGTAGCATAATAGCTTGTATAGTTGTAAGATATCATTAGAAAAAAGGTAAGTAACTGTAACCACCTGTCCATGGGTAATGATTTAGCTGAAAAACTAGAGCGTGAGAGAAAAATGTTGATTGGATTTACTCTTGAAATCATTTGCATAACACTCTCTTCTCATGCTAAACACTTTCGTAGCCTCAAGTAAAGAACTGTTACCTTCCAAACTCTATATTCTCAGGCTGCAAGGCCCATTGGAATGATTTTAAAACTTAGCAATCAGCCCTGACCATGTCAGTGGTTAGAACTTTGGCCGAGCATCAAAGGTTGAGGGTTCGATTCCAGTCAAGCAAGGACACATACCTGGGTTGCAGGTTTGATCCCTGTCCTGGCTGGGGGCTCATAAGGGAAGCAACCAATCAATGTGTCTTTCTCACTTCTTCTTCTTCTTCTTCTTCTTCTTCTTCTTCTTCTTCTTCTTCTTCTTCTTCTTCTCTCTCTCTCTCTCTCTCTCTCTCTCTCTCTCTCTCTCTCTCCCCCTTCCCCCTCTCCTTTCCTTCCACTTTCTCTAAAAAAAATCAATATATCTTTGGGTGAGAATTAACAAAACAACAAAAAGACTCAGGGATCAGAATAAACCTTCCCTGCAGGACAAAAAGAAAGTGGAAAATGAGTATTTTTTCCAAAAAGATGACCCTCTAGAAGCTTAAAGACTGAAACCTTGGGGATTGAGGGCCTCACCAGGAGAAGATGAATTTCTGAAGGCAGAGGCAATGACCTTCTGCAAAGATAAGTGTTGAAGAGTTTAATTTTGAGTCTAAATGGAGCAAAACCAGAAGGTACTGTTCTCCACAGGTTTGAGAACCAACCAGGAGAGTGAAGAGTTTTAGCCCAAGCTAAACAGTGATTTTTAGAGAAGGAACTGGCTCTGAAAACCACTCCACAGTGAACAGATTCAGTGACACGTGAAAGCATCCCAAACTCCACAGCTGTGACAGGAGTTGAAAATGATGCTCTGGGACCAGAAGCTGTGTTAGGAGCTTCTTTCTTACGGGGGAGTCCTCATTCCTCATATAAGTTACCAGATGAGAGGGAAAGAGAGACCTGGAGGAATTTGAAAGCTAAGCCTACCTCGTCTCTGTATGTCCAAAAGGCAAGAATCACATACCCAGACCAAACACACACACACACACATTGTTAGAGAGGAATGAGGTGAAGTTATTGAGTTATTGGAGATCCACTGGCACTGAGCAGTGGGCAATTCCAAGAAGCAAGTATGGTACATAGTGTGAGAGGAAGTAATCTTCACCACTTAAAAGGTGGGGTTGGTCTTCCCTGAAGAAAAAAAGGAGGAGGAGGAAGAGGAGGAGGAGGAGGAACAGCAATATTAACTCCCAAAAATGTCTTGCCTCACATCCTTGAAGGCACGACATGAGGACAATTTCTTTTTGCCATTCTGACCAATATGACTTGACCTTGACTTGCTCAGGCTGATG
Organism: Myotis myotis; assembly: GCF_014108235.1. NCBI lineage: Eukaryota > Metazoa > Chordata > Mammalia > Chiroptera > Vespertilionidae > Myotis > Myotis myotis. The sequence goes on from NW_023416401.1 coordinate 51,773,378, forward strand.
GGGATTGGGGAATACTCACTAAAACCAGGAATGACCAGCCAGTGGCAAAAGGAAAATAAAAGATGGGACAACTTGGTTGGACTCAGCATCGCCACCTATCGGTCACCTATCAGAACATCTGTCAGTCACCTCCTACCTGACCTCCGCCTTCATCTCACTCCTACTTTTGCAAACTCTACCCTATCTTATTACAGGAGCTTTATCTTCCACCTACAGTTTCTGTTTAAAATTCAGAGTTTTCTTTAACACACTGAAGCACATACAATGGAAAGGGTTGTCCCCCCACCTCCCCCCGCCCCCCACACACACAAGATGAGGAAATGAAACAAATAATACAAACAAAAGGAACCCAAAGGAATTCAAGAATGTTATCAAGAAAATTACAAATATTTTACTCATCTCTACCCTGCTCCAGAGTTTAATTTCTGTGCTCCATTCTTGTCACTGAGAGTGTAACCTCTCTAAGTGCCAGTTTCTTTATTCAGAAAAATATAAAAATAATTATACAAAAATATTTTCTAAGTTTTATTAAACTGCACAGCTACTGTTAAGACTCAGAGAAATTAGTAAAAGCAACTAGCTCAGTTCTCATTAAACATGAGTGGTTTTTTCCCCCCTCTATCCCCAGAAAGGGTTGCCAGGTAAAATACAAGACGCTCAGTTAAATTTGAATTTCAGATAAACAACAAATAATCTAGTATAAATAGATCCCAAATGCTGAGTGTCTGACTCCTACTCTGTGTGCCCCTTCAACACTCACCCTGAATTAGATCACTCGTTTCTTTTTTCTCACTAAAATTGATAGACACGTTAAGACTAGCACTGTTCCACTCTAGCTGGTTTGAATAGAGCATCGGTCTGCAGACCAAATAGTCCTGGGTTCAATTCCAGTCAAGTGCATGTACCTTGGTTGCAGGTTCCTCCTTGGTTGGGCACATGCCCAGCAAAAAAAAATTTTCTGGGAGGAACCAAGATGGCAGCATAGGTAAATACCTATACTCACAGCCTCCCACAACTACATCAAAATTCAACTGAAATACAGAACAACCATCATCTAGAACCACCAGAAAGCTGAATGGAAATCCTACAACAAGAGAAGTAAAGAAGAACACACACTGAGACTGGTAGGAGGTGCAGAGGCATGGAATGGATTGGTCTGGCACCCATGTGTACCACTTTTTTATCAGGAGAAAGATCATCTCTGCGGAGGCCGCCCGGAGGAACAAGGAGTCCCAGCCCCACACCAGACGCCCAGCCCAGGGTCCCAGAGCTGGGGAAAAAAGTCCCCGTAACTACGGGCTATAAAAACCAGTGCAGATTGGGGCTCAGTGACACAGAGGATGCTGGAGACCCAGCTGTTCTTCTTAAAAGGTCAGCACCACAAACTGAACTCACAAGGCCCCACTTCCTCTGAACTCCAGCACCAGGGCGAGGCTCTGGGGAACACAGACACATACTAGGAGGAACTGGATTGTCTTGCATCTATCAGGAACTCAGGGTTATCTTTCTCCCACAAGGTGCTTGCAAGGATCATTGTTGCTATGCTGGGACCTCCTGGGTGGCAGGGCTGACTGGCAGCCATTTCTGTTTGCTCCACCCTGGTGATTCCCTAAGACCCCTGCCCAATCCAATTTACAACCCCACCCAAGCTGTGTGCAACAGCTTTTGCATATGAATGGTCTGTCCTTGCTCAGGCTAAAATCTCTCAAACAATCTCTGCAGCTGGGTCAGGGAGCCTCAAACCTATCAATAAAAGGCCTAAGAACCAGCACCAGCACCATCCTGCCTCCTTCATAGCTGGGCCTCATCTGGGCACTTCTAAACCCTATACAAAGAAGAGGAATCCTCAGATCTCTCTGTAGCAACTGCTGGGTGACCCCAGGCAGTGGCTGACTTTGCACCTCCCTGGAAACCCAAGAGCCAGTGTCCACAGTGGTCAGTGTCAGACCAAACCTGATTACAACTCTACACATCCATAAGAGACACACTCAAGGAGCAGACTCAGTGAGCACCAAAGCCCCACTGAAGCAAGTTGTGCTCCACAGTGGTGTCCCATGGTAATCGCAGCTGGTTCTCACAGCCAATAGGCCTGGAGGTCAATTCCTCCCAGTGACACCAACAGCAATCAAGTCTCAACTACAACAAGACTGTACTCACAGCCCACAAAGGGGTACACCTAGATTTTCTAGCTCAGGTGACTGGGGAGGCTGAGCCACTGGGCCCTATAGGACACCTACTACAAAAGGTCACTCTGCCAACTCAAGGAGACATAGCAGCTCTACCCAATACATAGAAACAAACACAGGGAAGCAGCCAAAATGCAGAGACAAAGAAACATGTCACATGTCACACTACTTATGATAGTCTCTCTCCAGCTCTTACCTACTGTTGCATATTGTTGGCTTAAAAAGGAGACTTCCTTTCCCCAAAAAAGTGATGTTTTTTACTTGAAATATAACCCAAACCAAAGCATTGTATTTCAAGAAAGCTTTTGTGAAGACGCTAATTATTATTATATTTACATTTGTTCTGTAAAATCCACTTTTTCTTAATAAATAGCTTCCTCTGTCTAGCCAGTGTGGTTCAGTTGAGCATCAACGGATGCACCAGGAGGTCACCAGTTCAATTCCAGGTCAGAGCACACACGCAGCTTGTGGGCTCAATACCCAGTATGGGGCAGGAGGCAGCCAACCGATGTTTTTCTCTCATTGATGTTTCTATCTCTCTCTCCTTCTCCCTTCCTCTCTCTCTCTAAAATCAATAAAATAAAAAAAATATTGAAAAAAAATAAATAACTAGCTTCCTCTTTGGACTTTTCCCCTGCTTAGTTCTTGATAGTTGGGCTTTCTAAAGAAAAGTTAATCTTGAGTAAAGTATTAACTCTAGAAGAAATTATGTCTCTTCTAATGCACTTGGGAAATTATTTCCCATTAGCTTAACAAATGATGGTCTCAGCTAAGAAAACAGAGTAGCTTAAGGAATCACAGCTCAGAGTTATGTCATCTTTATTTAATTTGCCATGCAGGAAAACTAAACCATTAGTTCTAAGTCAAACTATCAAAAGAGAGTTAAATTTCAAAACATATTAGCAATTGCTTCATAAATCAACTCAAGTACTTTTAGGCAATGTAGGTGAACATAATTTCTTCAACCATCTTTCCTAACTTACAGAATATGTTTTTCCATGGTTCACAGGGCATGGTTTTCATATCACATCAACCCTCCAGCAAATAACCACTCAAGTACCCAGTGATTGGATGAAAACTAGCATCCCATCCTCTCCAGTCCTATTCATCTCATCTCACAATCTCCACCTGCTCTTTGTAGTATCTTCTTTTCCTAGTTACTGCTTAAAACACAAGATTTTTTTTTCCTCCCAAGTGACAACCATGTAAAAAGTAATGTTGTCATAAGGAACCCAAAGGAACCCAGAAGTAAATAAGGAAACTACCCATCAATCACAGCAGCTCTGGACCACTGCAGTTCTTTCCACCTGCCCAGGTCTCACCCCCAGAATCAGAACAGGACCTTTGCTTTGCTTCCTGCAGGAAACTCATTACAAAGAAAAAGAATGACAAAGAGGCAGAGGGCTACATGCCCACTTTCTGCTCCCAAACTCATCAATTGAATAATGAGGGGGTGGAGAGAGTACAAGAGAGGTACAGTAATTCATTTGGAAAGAAACATCAGGAATGGGAGACAAAATGTCCCATACTCCTCAGTACTTTTCTGAGTGTGTATTTACTTGATCACTTTCCTCATTTCCCCTGACAAGTGCCCATTTGTGTATATCTTGTCTTTGTAACCTATACAAAGTTAGACTTGACTAAGTTCAATAACCGCAAACACACCACGGGGGAGATGAGATACTTTATTGAGTAGTAATTCACTTGTTAAATGTTTACCTAATACCTAGTAATAGTAATGATAATGATAAGAATATCTATTATTCATTTATTACATACTCTGTCTGAGACTATGCCAGTTGCTTTACATGAATTATTTCATTTAATACTGACAACTGCTATTTGTATTTTATTTCTTTTGGTGTTCTGAGCACCCAATTTCAATGTGGGGAGCGAGCTCCCCATACCAACAAACAATTCTTGAAAAACCAGCTTGGGTGTTTTACAACTTAACTCAGTTCAGACACTACCTGGAAATAACATCAGATTCCACAGGTTAAGGATTCAGTCTTACAATACTACCCCTCCCCTCCACCTTAGACATCAGTCCCCAGTCCAGCTTATTACCTGTGCTTCAGACCAAGAAGCTACACATTGGAGGTTCCCAAGACCCCCTTCTTCTGTGGGTTCAATTAATTTGCTAGAGTGGGTCATAAAACTCAGAGAAAAATTTTACTTACCAAATTGCTGGTTTATTATAAAAGGATATAATTCTGGAAGAGCCAGATAGAAGAGATGCACAGGGCAGGGTATGGGGAAAGGGCATGGAGCCTCCATGCTCTCTCCAGGTGCACCATTCTCCCCAAATCTCCACGTGCTCATCAACCCAGAAGCTCTCCGAACTCCTTTTGGGTTTTTTATGGAGGCTTCATTACATAAGCATAATCGAGTAAATCCTTAACAATTGATTATTGAAATCAATCTTCAGCCCCTCTCCCCTCCTCAGATATCAGGGAGTGAGACTAGAAGTTCCAACCCTCTATGAACACAAAAGATGACCCTACAGGCAACCAGCCCCATCCTTAAGTACTTTCCAGTTTCTTCATTTACATAACAAAAGACATCACTGTCAACACTTAGGAAATCCCAAAGGTTGTGGGAGCTGTGAATAATGGACAAAGACCAAATACATAGGAGAAATACACTTTGGTCATCTGAATAACCAAATATATATTTTTCTTATAAATCACGATATCACACTATTACTATTTACAATTTACAAATTACTATGTATAATTAAGGTACTATTTACAGGTGAGGAAACTTCCCAAAGTTAGTCTTGCATTAGTTGGAATTATTTGGTTGAAAGCAAGAGAAAGTGACTTTGAATAATGTAAGTAGAATAGGAATTATCATATGGAATAGAGTAGCTCGTAGAACTGGAGAGAATACTAAAGGACCAGAGATCATGATAGGCATCTAGGTGGCAAGAACTAGTGGGATAATAGGGAGTAAGTACTCAATGGGTACGGGGTTATCTTCTGGAGTGAAGGAAAAGCTTTGAAACTAGAGGGAGCTGGTGGTCACACAGCACTGTGTTGATGTACTAAATGCCAGACTTTTAAATGGTTAATTGTATTTTTTGTAAATTTTATCTCTGTGGCCAATCCCTGCCAATGATTTTAGTGTGTGTCTTTTTAATCTCTGAAATGAAAGGAAAGAGTATTTATTGATATGGCTTGAGACATACACCCACACCTTGGGCGCCATGAATGACAGTCCTGCCAGATTAGATCCAATTTTGGCAAGAGTAAATCCCATTAAGGAATATTGGTTGCTGTTTTAGAAAAGGAAAAATAGGTATTGAGTGACAAAACAAAGACAAACAAGGTTTGTCTCCAATAGTTCTTAATCACTACGACGTATAAATTTCCTCCTCATTTCCGAGAAATGGTGCTAGGCCCCAGAAATCATGAATAAGTAAAATGTAATCATTACTCTCAGTGATGGCAGCAGATCTTGAAGCAAAATGAAATAAAAAGCAGAAAAACTGACTAATGCTGAAGGTGGGTGGCAGCACGGAAATGAAGTGTAAGAGAATATACTAATTTCCTTAACACTAGTAAATGAACAGTTTTAATCCTATTATCTAAAAAATTATTTTCTCCTATAAAATTAAGAAATATAATTCTAGCACTTTTCTAATTAAATGGAAATGGAATGAAGAAAGGGCAGAAATGGTGGCATCTCTAAGTGAGGAAACCAGAACTTTGAAAGCATTCGAATGGAGGCCACATACTCAAAAGTGACAAGGGGGTGTCACAGTCTTAGCAAGAAGCTGACCTGAGAGAGGGAGATGTCAAGAAAGTATGTAACTACAGTACAATATCAAAGGATGTTGCCTGCTGCTGAGGAAGCAGAAGCACTGGTTTCACTCAGAGCCAAGGTTCACATAGAATGAATCATCTCTGTGAGCTAATAAAAAATACGCTTCCCCTAAGTCTAGACAGAGATGCATGCTTGGATTGATTTCAGACTGTGCTCGGTCATAGGGCACACAGGTAGAGTGAAGGAGATAATTAAGTCCAGGACAGAATGACCTGACAGATATGAGATGACTCTTTTAGACATTCTGTGCAGAAGCATTAAATGTCCAGGGGATAAAGCAACAGGATAGGATAAAAAGGCCCCTGTTTGATAGAGCCCAAATGAAACACACTGAGGAAGAGAAGGTACTACCCAGGGCCCATACGCCAATGCTTGCTCTTAAGAAAATGAGAATCTTACTACACCTACCCTGTTAGCGAGGGCCAAGCTATATGTTCTCCTGAGCCGCAGTTACCCCACTGTAATGCAAGGAGGGTTGGGGAATTTGGGAAGGTCCAAGAAATAGCATTCCTCTTTTGTACCCAGGTTGTGAAAACCAAAACGAAAAATTAATCAGTGACAGTTGAAAGATCAAAATATTATCTTAATTATCTATAAAGGTTAAATCGGGGAACACAGGCTAGTGTGAGACCCAGGCGGGCTCAGATTAGATGTACTTAACTATCCAATCACAGGCAACGTCAGCCGGAGGTCCAGCAGACCTCCCCTGCTGCAAGAGAAGAGCTTACTCTTGCGGCAGCTAGATCCCAAAGTAAGAGGGCAAAGGCTGAGCGAGCTACCTGTAGGGAGCAAATTTTTACCTTGCTGCAATGGTAGCCTCCACGTACTAGTACAATACCAGGCAAGCCATCCCAGAAGTAACAGAATCAAAAGTCTTACAGATTGCATTAAGATGCTCAAATCACACGATATATTGAATCAATTTTAAAACACACAGCGAGAAGCCGAGAAAAGAGACGGTAGGATATGGTGCAGCTGGAAGGACCACCCTTCTGAAACCTGGGCTGTGCATTATTTACAAGTCCTGTTTCTCTGTACTGCATCAGCCTTCCCTGCTGGTGGTGTGATTGCAAAGAACAGAGTTGAGATTGAACAAAGGGGCCCAACAGGTTTGTTTTGTGCCAACACAAAGTTGCTCTATGGGAGAAATGCAGAGGCAGGTGTGCCCACCACAGCTGTAAATCGTGATGGCCTGCTGAGTAGCCAAGACTTATTACTGAATTTCAGCATCAGTAGATAATGGGGCCAGGCTTGGTGTCACCAATGGGTAGCTGATTCAGGGATGATGTTGTTAATGTGTATGTAACACCATCTGTGTTTTATTAATATTTAATGTTTACTCACTTCTTCCATTCCTTCCCTATCTAAGTAGTACTCTCATGTGTCCTGGCCTTCTTTATCTGTGTTCAACCCACATATGCTCCATTTATTTTATCTGGCTTAAACACATCATAGAGATCAGCAACTTCACTATTTGTACTTAACACAGCCCAAGTTTTATCTATCCAATGTGTTTTACTTGTTTTCAATATGCTGGAATTGAATATTCCCAAATATCACAGTAAACACTATATATATATATATATATATATATATATATATGTATTTAATAATTATTCCAAATTTACTAATCAAATAAATGATCCTAGAATGAGTAAAGAGAATCCAGCAGTTATATTAATTGAGTTCCCTTGAGAGAAAAGGAAAGTTAAGATGCTAGGAGGTGTGTTAGATGAGGTGGGACTGCATGATCTCTAGATCTTCCCTGATAATTACATTGTATGGACATGTGACAATTATCCAGTTTGTACAGTGGAATGAAAAAATATATATCTTAAATCTATAAGTGAAACCTTATGGAATAATATGACTAATATTTCTTCAGGCTTGTTCCATTTTCACAAGAATAAGAAAAGATTAAAAAAAGAAATTCTGGAAGCCATGACTCCATTTATGTTTAGCAACGTAAGTGGAAGGTGCCTTCTCCATCACTAAGACACCTCTGGAGTCACTTAATTATTCCTCAAATATTGTAAAGCACTCTAATGTCTCAGGAATGCTTTACTTCTATAGTAAAAAATGAAATCATCCTTTCAATAGCTTGTGCACTAATTTTAAATAGTTTCATTTGCTGGTGGACATTTTAATAAATGCATAGGATTTTATGGTATTATGTGGTTGCCTTATTATTTTAAAAGTTTTATTAAATGCTTCAATCAGCATGTAATTCTTAAATACAAAAGTATTTAATAGTTTGTACTTCTTAAGTGTTTGTACTTCTAAATATCCGCTTATCATTTAATTATATGTGAATATAATTAAACAAGTTATTTAAATACCTCCACCGCAACACCACTACCATCATGCTCCTTGAAATTATTCAAATAAAGCCCTAGACTTTATCTACTGATATAAACTTCCTACTTCCTTCTCTTCTTGCCAGAAGAGAGAAGAAAGGAATAGCTTTTGAAAAAAGCGTAAATGGAAATAGCCAGCCTGGGCAGCACCGGGGAAATTCATGGCTACTTCTTATCAGACTTCAGATCCTTTTGCTTAGCGCTTTCTAACTAACATGTCCGCAAGCTGTCTAAATTCCCCCAAAGGCTCTTCTCTGTAATGTCCCCTTCTTCCAACTGTTGCCTTCCTTCCTTTCCTTTCCCAAATGTGCTTTTCCTTATGTCCTATCCTGCTGGGCTTCTGATAAATGACTGATTATGTCTTGAGATAAACTAATGTGGACTCACGTTGCATGCAGTTCAAGCCAAGGTGCTGAAGCTGATGATAAGTTAATGTTTCATGTCTCCCATTCCTGAGATGTTGTTTTGACATTAACCCTCAGTGGGGTAAATCAAAGGAATGAGTAATGTCAAGAATAAAATATGCTAGAGGAGACAATACTGATTTTTTTTTTTTTAAGGTAAAATGGCTTTGACACTACTCAAGTCACAGATTGGGAGCAGACCTCTTTCTCTGCCCCTGAATTAGGTCATTGACTCAGGGACATAGACCTGGGAATCAGCTAACAAAGGCTCTCTCTAATCCCCAATCAGCCGTGCATTTGATCTACTTGCTAGCGCCCAATTTTAATCAGGCTGTCCTTTGTGGCTTCTTGCTGGCTTTTGTATTAGCCTCGCTCTCTTTATTGTCCTCAGACAGCTTCCCAGCCTGGACCGGGCATCAAAAGCCAAGAGCAGACTAGATCCATGGGAACACCTACCAAAATAACTTAGGGCAACTTAGCCTCTGTTACTCCTTTTCATAATGGGAATAATGACGGTTTCATCATACTTCACACTTGTTAATGGGAGAAAGTAACCAAATGTTTTAATTCAAAACACCAGTCAACACCTGCAAAAAAATTATCACTTTTATTTTAAATGAAATCTTGCTATTGAAACTGCTACTAACAAGCAAATTATATGGATAAAATACAGAATTTAAACTAAGTTTTACAAAATTAAATTACTCCCTCTGCTGGATTTATGCTTAGTTGAGATTGTGAGGTTATTTTGGCTTTGCTTTTACACAGCTCAAGAACCTGATCAGCTGAAAATCCGTTCTATTTTTCCTTTAAGGCAGCTTTATTCTAAAACACAAAAATCCCTGAGTTCCTCATATATCTACTCATTAGATTTATTCCACTATATCCAACTTTCTGTAACCAGGTACCTGTTTGTATATTCCATTCTCATTTCATAAATCTTTTGGGAACAGTGTTCTGTCCCCTTCTGTGCATCTACACCATCTTGTGGACAAACTGGACCATTCTGTTCTCTGCCAGGGATATTCACTTAAATGACCTATATTGTGATATTCTGCTGTCTGCATGGTGACACTGCTAAACTGGTATGGATTGTAACACAGTTTCATGACATCATCATGGTTTTTAATTAATATATGACATTTGGTACTAGGAGTCTTTTGAAAGACAAGAACAATTTTAAGCATTGAATCTAAATCATGAATACATACAACTTCTCAGCCTAGTTCTGAAAATACTGCAACTCTAAAACAGGTTATTCTGGATAAAGGGTCATTTATTATAGATTTTGAATCAGCATTTTTTTTGAAATCTTGATATCCTAATTCCATAGTGCCCAGCATAATACCCTATCATAGCCACTTTACACTTGGCTTGTGATCATCATTTCGAACTCCTTTTGGCATCTCTAACATACATCACCCAACTTCTTTCTACTTTTTGCTTTGGTATCATGGAAAGAATTCAGCACTTGGACCTTGGAGTGCAAGATTTGAGCTCTAGTTCTGCCATTTACTAACTCATTCCCTTCCTTCTTTGCAATTCAGTATTAAAAATAACTATGACTATCTTTACTTATCACAAAGAATCCATGGAGATCAAGTAAGATAATGTATATAAAATAGAAAAGCTCAACATCAATTACTTATTAGCTACATTTCAATGTTTTGTTTTGTTTTTCACTCCACAATCTCAATGAAACTGTACTGAACTCCATCAGTCTACATGTATCTCTCACACATGTCTTGTCCTATGTGAAGAAATCTATTAATCATAGTGGTTATTTTCTCTTACAGCCACCTACTTTCTTATGTTTTCCTCTGATCCTTTCTCTTACTACTTAATTTTTCATTTGTTTCTTTTGCCTTACACTAATGGTTTCAATAATTAGTTTAGCCTGTTGTGGGAGAATCCTAGTATATTTTAATATTTTAATATAGGCAACGGTACTTGGTATCACCAGAATCAGCAATACTCTTCCTCCTCCTGTTTGTAAGCTCCTCAACAGCAGAGTTTTGTCGTTGTTTACTTTTCTGCAATCAGTAGGTGACTAATACTGACTAATGCTATGTATATCGGGGTGAGGAGCTAGAGAGCGAGGGCAAAGTGTTGCAGGATAGAATGTTTAGGAGCAGAGTCTCTGAGAAGGTGGCATTTGAGGGAAGACCTTGATTTAGGCAGGAACCATGTAGATAGCGTGGAGACCCCCCTCTCCCCCAGGAGAAAAAGGAAGGGGGAGGAGAGAACACCAAAATGAAATGCCTTGACACAGGAAAATGCTTGGCATTCTGGAGTACAGCGAGAGGCTGACATAGTTGGAACACAATGAGCAAACGAGAGTGGTAAGAGAGGAGACTTAGGAGGCCGAAGAGAGTGTGAGGGGCAGGGCGCAGGAAGGACTTCAGACTTCACTTTGGTGTGATGGGAGGCCACTGGACCACTGAGACCAGGAAAACGACACGGTTGACATCATCTGACCTCATTTGGAGAGAAGCATGGTGGTTGCTGTTTTGAGAAGAGTGTTGGCGACCACAGAAGGTAAGGAATACGGTGTGGTAACACAGGATGGGACCTTGGACCAAGAGAAGATGTAGAGGGCAAACAGTGGTCTGATCTGGATTCATTGGATATAAGGAATCTACAGGGTTTGGTGATGGATTAGGTGAGGGATGTGAGATGAAGTGAGAATGGGATGCTAAGAATTTGGGCCTAAGCATTTCGGTGAATGATGGGACTGTTGACTTCATTTTTCTCTACTTTACCAGCCTGTCTTTGAGCAACAAAAAAAAAAAATAGATCTGCCTGTCCAAGAGAATAGGAATTCATCTCAACTACAGAATTTAAGAATATAAAATCTCTTTCTTAGCCATTCTCACACCAACCATTTCTTTTATGTGGCTCCAGTCATTACTCTTCTTCATTACTTTACCCAAAAGTCTTCAATCCATCATCTCGAGATCAATCTGGGTCAACTTGTTTTGCTACTGCACTTATTTAAAATGCAAGCACACCTATGAGATTTTGGCAGCCTATTAATCATGCATATTCTAGTATGAATTGATTTAATGAGCTTGTTTTCCTCTCAACACCAACCTTTTACCATGGTGTGGAAGGGGATGGTGATTCCCCAGCAGACAGACTAAAAGGAACATTTGGGAACATACAGTACTGAAGTAATGAGCAGTTTGATGTAGCAAAATAAAATGCGAGGTGTGAAAAAGACAAAGAGCAGCATGAGGTCACGGCACCTCCGGAAGGTCAGGGGAGGTACAGAGATGTAAGGAAACAAACATGCAATCAACATGTTTACCAATTTGACCAAGGGCCTGTACTCCTGTCTGCTCTACAGCAGCAAACGATAGTGTAACTTCAGTGCTTCTTACAAATATTTATTTGTTAGACTTGTTAATAAGTCCCTTTGGTTTTTCATTGCATGTGCCCAGGGGAAAGCCTTTAACGATTTTAGATGATAAAGTTAATATATGCTGAAAATGTGCAGAGATGCAATAAAAGGAATATAATTAGTAAACCAGAGTTGCAGTGACGGTATTTCCCAAATCAAAAGCAAACAAACACAGTCTGATCTATAATAATAAAAGGGTAGTATGCTAATTAGACCAGACGTCCTTCCGGATTTATTCTGGATGTCCTTCTAGACAAAGCCAGAACCAGAGGAAAGCCAGCCCGAACCCGGGTTCCTGTGGGTGGCCAGAGGGAAGCCAGCCCGGGTCCCAGGTGCCTGTGGGCGGCTGGAGGGAAACTAGCCCAGGTCCACAGTGCCAGAGGGAAGCAGGTGCTGGCAGCTAGGGGAAGGAAGGCCTACTTTTGCACGAATTTCGTGCATCGGGTCTCTAGTAGGTTCATAAGTAAGGGAACAAAGAAGGAACCCAGCTCCTGGCTAAAAATCTTTTTGATGTTTCAGGTCTGACCACAGGCACTTACAAAGACATTAGGTGGCAGGCCTCCCTGGAAGCTGCCCTCCCCCCACTCCCATTGGCGGAGAGATGACCCCATGTCTGAGCTGGCCCCTGACCCTCCACCAGCTCAGGTACATGGGAAATGGAGCAGGGTGGTTGATACCTTCTCTGGGTTAGCCCTGCTTACACTATGGCAGTAAGTGACAAAAGGCTTGACCATTTCTATCATTTTAGTTTATTGTCCTAATCCGCTATCCAACACCTGGCCGCCTAGCTCTCTCCAGCTCAGCTGAGCTCTTGACAATAAGAGAAAAACTTGAAACTCAGAGGTTCCCATGAAAATCCAATCCCCTAAGTTGCTCTATCTAAGCCTTATGACAGAGTAACAATGCATGTTACTATGTCTGAGTGAGCTGATTTACCTCCCCAAAAGTTATGTTGTCCCAGTAAATCAGATACTTCATGAGTACCAACCTACACTCAAGTTTGAAAGTACATTTCTGTGTTTCTGTTACTGAACTGGGCTTTTCCTTTCACTTGTTTTCTTCTCTGGCTGAACAATAAGTACCTTCTTGTGGGTTTTAGCTGGGAGTATATTTTAGCATTAAGTCAGGCTGTCTTTGAAATGAAGGTTTTATGGACTGTGTGCCCAATACAAAGCTAAAACGATATGCCCCAGCCCTGGCCAGGTGGCTCAGTTGGTTGGAGCGTTGTCCCGTACACCAAAGGGTTGTGGGTTCGATTCCCTGTCAGGGCATATACCCAGGTTGATCCCCGGTTGGGGAGTGTGCAGGAGGTGGCAAATCGATGTCTCTCTCTCATGGATGTTTCTCTCTTCTTCTCTCTCTCATTCTCTTTCTCTCCCTTCTTCTTTCTCTAAAACATATACTCAGGTAAGGATTTTTTTTTTTTTAAGAAAAAGATATGCCCCTTTAACTGACCAGATTTCACATTAACCTGGTCCCATGTTTAGGAGTAAGCTATTTAGGAATTCAGGAAGGCATGCTGTTGTGGTGGTTTATTTTTAATTTCATTCCACCCCCATGACACTCCCTCCACCACTCCAGCCCACCTCTACACACACACACACACACACACACACACACACACACACACACTCACCCTGCTGAGCTCTAGAGATTCTGATTCTGTCTGACTCCTTCTCCTCTGTCTCTGCTTCCTAAATCGATATCCTATTGATTGACTGTAATAAAGAATACAGTGGAAGTAATGATGTGACTTTCAAGGTGAGGTCATGAAAGACATTGCAGCTTCTGCCTTGTTCTCCTCACTCCACTCTGGAATGCAACTGCCATGTCACGTGGATGCTCAAGCAGCCCTGCTGAGACGTCCAGGTGTCCGAGAACCGAGGCCTCCTGCAAACAGGCAGCAGGCAGCTAGGGAGTCTGTCCAGAGCCATGGGAGTGAGCTGAATGGGGATCCCCCAGGCCTCCTGGAGCCTTCAGATGACTGCATATGGACTGAAACTCAGTGAAAATGTTCAAGACATGGTAAGCCACCCAGCTAAGCCACCCAAATTCTTGACCCACAAGAACTGTGTGGGATAATAAATGTTTATTGTTGTTTGAAGCTGCTAAATTTTAAGGGTAATCTGTTAAGCAGCAACCTGTCACCAGTACCTTTATGTAAATATTTAGTTCCTCCTAGTCTGAATCTTAAACCTCTGCTGATTATTTCTACTTTCATCCAAGAAGCCATTTAACTCACCCCCAGGAATGCCCTTAGGAACTGCTCATTAGTAGGTATTCACTTATTGCAGAAGGTTACTGTGATTTTAACAAAAGCAGGAATCATTTTATAATGCCATGCCTTTTGTTTTTCTAAAGTTTTTCTTTTTTTTTTACATCTGTTGGGGTTTTTGTACCTTTCATGAAAAATTATAACTAGCAATTTGCTACTTTTGTAAAAAATTTTCATTTTGCCCTAGCCGGTTTGGCTCAATGGATAGAGCATTGGCTTGCGGATTGAAGGGTCCTGGGTTCGATTCCAGCCAAGGGCACATGCCTGGGTTGTGGGTTCAATCCCCAGTGTGGGGTGTGCAGGAGGCAGCCAATCAATGATTCTCTCTCATCATTGATGTTTCTATCTACCTCTCCCTCTCCCTTCCTCTCTGAAATCAATAAAAAAATAAAATAAAATAAATAAACTGTGAAAAAGAAAAGACTGTGGTACATCTACACAATGGAATACTACGCTGCTGTAAAAAGGAAGAAACTCTTACTATTTGCAACAGCATGGGTGGACCTGGAGAGTATTCTGTTCCAGGGAAACAGAAATAAGTCAGTCAGAGAAACATAAATATCACATGACCTCACTCATTTGTGGAATATAATGAACAATATAAACCGATGAACAAAAACAGATCCAGAGACAGAGAAGCATTGATCAGATGCTCAAACCCCAGAGACAACATAAGGGATGGTGGGGGTTAGGGGGAGAGATCAACCAAAGGACTTGTAAGCATGCATATAAGCCCAACCAATGGACACAGACACCAGGGTGGATGAGGGCATGAGCGGGGTGGGGGGGTGGGGAGGGCAATGGGGGGGGGATAAGGACACATATGTAATACCTTAATCAAAATAAGAAAAAACAATATAAAATAAAAGAAGAAATCATTTAACTAGCATTTAGTGTCACAGACTGGATTGTGTCCCTCTAAATGTTTAAGCTCTGACCTCCTGCTCATGCATCAGAATGCAGAATGTGACTGTATTTGGAGAAAGGACCTTTAAAGCAGTAATTGAGTTACAATTAGGACATTCAAGTGGACCCAATCTTACTGGTATCTTTACAATGACAGGACATTAGGATACAGAGGGACAGCAGGAGTGTGTGTGCATTGGGAAAAGGCCATGTGAGGACACAGAGGAATGTGGCCATCTGAAAGCCAGGGAGCGAGAGACCAGAGTGGTGAAACCTTGATCTTAGACCTCTAGCCTCCAGAACTATGAGAACATTTTTGTTGTTTAAGCTACCTTGTCTGTGGTACTTTGTTTATTGGGGTAGCCCAGAAAACTAATACTGTTTATAAAAGCATTTAGCCTATAAATACCATGAACTAAAAATATGTTTCCTACAAAAATGATAGATTTTTCACTAAATAATTAAAAATAATTTGAGATGCTATATGCAGCTGTTAGAATGTTGTGTTTTAGCTTATTTCTGGAACAGTAGCTCCTCTATTACAGTTAAATATTTTAAAAAGTTATCTTCAAAATGATTTCAAGCAAAATAACATTAAAGTACAAATATAAAATAAAAGGCATGAAAGGAAGATTACTATTCTTAAGTCAATAAACTTTATGAACAAAAAAAATCATTTCATTCAGAATTTCACATTTATGCAAATTGACTTCTATTTGCATATTTCATTATATAATTAATGTGTTGTTATTGTATCCTTGTAAGTTCTTTATAAGGTTGACATTTTCAAACAAGCAGCTATGAGCAAAATCAATTATTTTCTCATTATTTTAATTCTTACTTAGAAACAAAGAGGTAAACAAGTTGACCTTTATGCTTTAAATAAATTATTTGACTATCTGTCAATTCCACCTTCCAATAATATCATTTACATGATTTTTTTTTCAAATTCTAGTATGTAACCCATTGCCTAAGTCTAGGCAAAAGCTAAAACCTATCCCACAACAATTATAATGTAACATTTTCTGAGCCTGCCTACGTGCCAGGCAACGTGCTATAAGCTTTAATATTTTAATTCATTTCATCTCCACAATAATCCGAGGAGATGTGCGCTGTTATTAACATCCCCCAATTAAAGAGTGTTTTAAGAAAGGAAGGGCCAACAGCTCTCTCCCCTGCAGACCAGTATTCAAACCCAAACAACCTAACCCAGGTGCACAGCTCCCAACCACTCCAAAGCACCAGGCCCGTCTTGACTTGAGTGTGGAATTCAGTGTGTTATGGACTGAACTGGGCCTCCCTAAAATTCATACATTGAAACCCTAACCTGTGATGTAACTATATTCGGAGATAGGGCCTTTAGGGAGCTCATTAAGGTTAAACAAGGTCATAAAGGTGAGGTCCTGATCCAACTGGATTGGTGTCCTTATCAAAAGAGGAGGAGACACCAGCGCTCTCATTTCCATGTGCAGAGAGAGAAGAGGCCATGTGAGGACACAAGGAAAAGGCAGCTGTCTTCAGGCCAAGAGGGAGGTCTCACCAGGAACCAATCCTGATGGCATCTTGACCTTAGACTTCTAGCCTCCAGCCTGTGAGAAACACATGTTGTTTAAGCCCTTCTGTCATGGCAGCCCAAGCGGAATGATACACAGTGTTCCCTCTCTCACTGCACCCTTCAGACACTACTAGATAAGCCTGAACAGTGTGCCATCCTCCTTAATGCAGCTACATCTCTATAGAAAATTGATTATCATTAATTGCCTATGTAATGTTCTTTCAGACTTTCTTATTTTCCAATGAATTAAAATTCACGACTCTCTTACACCAATATTAGTCTTAACGCTGTAATTACCTAGCACATAATAGTGCTATTCATCATGTCATCTAGATAATTAAAATTAAAATGTTGTCAAGCACAGCCTTCCTTCTTTGCTATAGAAGATGAACAGTTAAATATGATATCAGGCTTTACAGCATTGGAATGTTAATGTCCTAATGTTTATGTAATTTTGGAAATGATTGGTATTGCCATCTAAATATCAAGTTCCCTGTTTTCTAGGGTGCTGATTATTCATATGACTTAGGTTTGCTCCTGCTGAGTCCTGGCTTCACAGATCCACCTTCACTCTCTTCCTCACATCTTGGCCAGCATCCTGTACTAAATTAAATATTCTATATCCTTCTGGACTGGAAATACATATATGCCCTGCCTTGCCTTCTGTCCAGGTTCTTCTCTTTGCACAGGTCACATGGCAAATGGGTATGGGCATGGGTTTCAGAATCAGATGACCTGAATTTTAATGATTTCCCCACCATTTAGGACAGCCAGCAGAGGTTGGTCAAGTTGCTTAAATTCGTGTGCCTCAGCTTCCTCATTTGTTTAATATGGTAATAACTCTTCAGTTATTATAAGTGACATGAAAAGCTAGCCAAGTGTATGCAACACAGTAAATACTCAGTAAGTCATAGCTACTATTAGAGTTGCTGATGAGTCCGACTTGTCTGTTTTACTGTTTGTAAATGGGTGCAGCTGGGTCTAATTTTATGACCATTGGTTAACATATTTTTAGCGAGAGTCTCTGGCTGAAATGATTGAAACTAAAGAAATGATCAAGGTTGTGAATTTTAGGAATTGGATAAGCCTAAAAATCGGATAAATGTTTAAAAGCAAGCAGACTCCCCCCACCCCACCCTGACTAAACTACACTAGAAACAAACGTTTAGCTCACCTACACAGAACAGGAGACAAGGAGATTCGGAGGGATGTGACAAGTTCCATTTAATATGCTTTTTTTTTTTTTCATTTCTGTGAGACTTCCAACTGGAAATGCCTAATAGAAAAGTCAGCAAATGGATCTGGAAGTAGAGCTTGGACTTTCAGGAGAGAATTTTTTTGGGGGGGTGGGGGGGGGACGGGGGGTCGTGGGATTTAAGTCTGAAGCCACCAGCATAGATATGAGTGAATGTGATGGCCTCAGAGGAAGTGTAAGCTGATGAGGGAAGATGGTGGGTGCAGAATCATGAAAACCAATCAATAAAAGAAGAGGAGGTGCCCACAATGAGAAATGAGAATCTTCAGAGGGATGAGAGACCTAGGGGAGCCAAGGAAGTGGAGGGACGCTGAGTGTTTCAGGAAGGGAGTCACCTGCTACCCAGAGCACAAGGAAGGCTGCCATGGAGGAGTGTCTGCTGCATACAGCAGCCAGAAGATAATTAGAGGCTCCAGGGAAACAGTTTCCACAAAGTGCAAATGGATGCTTTCTCCATCTGCCGGGGTCCTGCTTGTCTGCCTTCGCTTTCCTGAACTCATGCACAATTTATAATCCTTAGTACATGATTAACACTGTCTAGTTCTGACAGTTATGACATTCAACATTATAAAATCATGATTTTATAAGTATTACCGTTGTACCCCTAAGTGGATAGAAATCTCCAGTGTGTTTTGTGGTCTGGACAAATGATAAGTGCTAAAGAAACACTTGCTAATGAAGTAATTGGCCAACTCTCTACTGGGAATGTTAGATTGTGATAGTGGGAAACCGTGAGATCTAGAATCTTTCCCCATGATCTCGCTGCCATTTCATGACCCAGGGTGAGTAACGGGTGACATCCAGTCACTCTCTAACAATAGCCATCCAGCTGTCTCAGGACCAACCCTTGGACAGGGCATGATCTGAGTGCAAACCCTAATGCTCCCCCTGCCTGGCCCCAGACCTGAGAGCAGAAGGTGCTAGTTCTGGGTCATATATTCACCTTGGCAATGGCACTTGCTTGGTCCTTTAATAGGGATGTGGTCTTACTACTCACACAGTTCCCTGCATGGATGGGGACACGATTGGATTCCTTGAGTAGATTGAATCATGTTTTCTACCTTTGAACTTATATTTCTCCAGTAGTAACATCAGAACTCCTAAATTAATTTAGAATTACTCTCATGACAGTTGGGTCCAAAGTAGCAGCAGAGGACAGGATAGAGCTAGCCTCTAAAAATGGCTTTACTTCTGAGAGCTGCTTGGAGAAGTAATGAGACCCCAACAGAGAACATCTTCTGCAATCTAAGGGCTCATTCTAAGGGGCCAGGCTGTGTCAAGGAACCCCAGTGATGTCTGGTCTCTGAGAAACCCGCAGAGTGCCCCCAAGAGGGTCCGTTTCCATCATCTGACTCTGCCAAACAAGAAACAGCTCCAGTCTGAAAGAAGTTTTCAGTCCCACTACCACTCTGCTGGCCTCCCCTGATCATAGAGAAGGTAGAAGTCTCAAGCAGAAGACTTGACTGCAGGTGGACTGCTGAGAGGTTTTCGCCAGATATATTAATTAGAGAACTCAGACTATTTTGAGGGAAGCAAAGTGCCTGAAGATATTGCTATTATCTGAAAATAATCAGCTAAGCAGGGAAGTCTGCAGAATTTTATCCAAGGGCAAGAGAGGAACCCCAGAGAGTTGTTTTGTAGTAGCAATAATGTGAAGTTTCCTTTTTACTTCACCAGGGAGTCCTGCCCTGTGTTGATTATGGCAAAACAAACTCCATAGAAAATTAGTATATTATCTGAAGATCCAAAATAAGTGTTAGTATTAACATATCTATATCCTATCTAATAATATACAAACATGGTAATTGACCGTACCTTCGCTACGCCTCCCATCGGCTAATCAGTGTGATATGCAAATTAACCGCCAACAAAGATGGCAGTTAATGTGCATACATAGGCTCCAAGAGGCAGAGGGAAGACTGAAGGTGAGCCGGAGCAGCGAAGATAGAAGACTGAAGGTGGCTCTGGCCGGAGCGAAGGCCTGGGTCCCGGGTGCCAGAGGAAAACCTGTGCCAGCAGCCAGGAGAAGGGAAGGCCTATTGCATGAATCTCTTCGTGCAACAGGCCTCTAGTATATATATAAAACCCTAATATGCAAATAGACCGAACGGCAGAACAACCGAACAACCGTTCGCTATGATGTGTGCTGACCACCAGCGGGCGCATGCAGAACATGGCAGGCATCAGCCACGGCGGGATGGTGGAGTAGGTGAGCGGGGGCACCAGATCAAGGTGGGGCACCAGTCGCTGTCATTGGGGCGAGCCTCTGGTGGTTACTGAAAATTCTTTGCTCCTGCATGCCATGGTCCAGCCGGGCGTTTGCATCTGCTGCTGGCGCCAGCCCTGCTCACACCTGCTGCCCGCACTAGAGCCACCACTTGCACCCACTACCAGCACCCAGTGCCTGCCCCAATCACTCAGCACCGTCAGCAGGTGTGAGCAGCAGCTGCTGGCCCCAATGACCCCTGAGGGCTTCTCTACCTCCCCCTGCTCCTGAGGGGCAATCGGGGCAGCAGCAGCTGCTCATACCCACTGACAGTGCAGGCCCTGCTTGCACCCACTGCTAGCGCCAGCCCCAAACACTCCACATCATCAGTGCATGGGAGCGGGAGCGGCAGAAGTGGGGCTGCCGGCAGACAGGGTCTGGGGGCCACAGCAGGAGGGGCCAGGTGGGAGCGCAGAGGATGGGCCAAGACCTGCCCCTGTGCCCACTGCAGCCTCATGACCCACAATTCCTTTTAAGGAATTCGTGCACTGGGCCCCTAATATATATATATAAAATACATGTATATGATGGGTTCCTTGATACGTGTAAACATCCCATCATCCTGATAGTTTCAGAAGATGCCCAGGTGATCATATGCTTGTTAAAGTTGGAAAATCGTTCTAATGTGAAATTAAAGTTTCTGATTTTTTTAAAGTCCTTCTTTCACCCAGTGCATGAGATTCGACCATCCATCTAGTGACAAATACACAAAAACTACACACGTGGATGTAACATAATGGAGGAGGAGCAACTTCTAAGGAGCCTGTATTGTTGGTTGTAGCCAATGAATGTTTGAAGTCATTAACCATGGCGGTTAGAAGAATATTTTTGTCAACCTTTGGAACTTTTCCTTTAAAATTAACACAAGCAAGAAATTATTTCATCTTTAATTTTAAGAAAGTTATTTGAGCCTCTTATGTCTCAGTGTTTGCTGATCAATGTTCAAAGGCTGTCTGCCAGCTTTAATCACTGCTTCTGAAACATTTTAACTATGATAAAGCAAACTGCTTGGGTTACAGTGCTTAGTGGAAAATTCTCTCCAGCGGGAATTATCAAAGAGCTTTGTGACTTTGCAAGTTCCTTTAGTCAAAAACCCTTTATATCAAAGGAGTTTTACATTCTGGTTAATTGGCCACATGATATAACAAACCATGTTACTGTTAAATTTACCATTTGTTCAAGAAGGGGAAAATATAAAAATGTATGTGCTTCTGAGCTTTGAATCTAGAAAATTTAACATCTATTGACTCTTAATAAACAATTATGAAAATTTTTTATTTCAAAGGAAATACATTATTCAGGATATTTAATATGGAATTATATTTATATTGACAATTTTATTTAAAAAAAAACAAAAAAAACCAAAAGCATGCTTACTTATACTTAGGTATAGTTAAAGAATTTGACCAATGGATTTCAAACAACAGAATCATAAGTAACAATTGATTTCCCCACTCTACAAATATGGTGTGTTTTAGGCATATAATTGTGGGGATTGAAGAAAGGTAAGAATAGCACCCCTGTGCTCTGGAATCTTCAAATAATATCTCAAGGTTTGTGCTCAAATTTGATATTGCATTCCAAGATTTGGTCAATCTGATAACAACCAACATGAAGAAAAATCTAGACATTATATTACATGAGAAACTACTGCAGAAACTGGAGATGTTTAGCTCAAAAAAGACTATAGCCCTACCGGTTTGGCTCAGTTGATAGAGCATCAGCCTGCGGACTGAAGGGTCCCAGGTTCAATTCTGGTCAAGGGCACATGTCCAGGTTGTGGGTTCAATCCCCAGTATGGGGCATGCAGGAGGCAGCCAATCAACGATTCTCTCTCATCATTGATGTTTCTCTCTTCCTCTCTGAAATACATTTTAAAAAAAAAAAAAAAAGAAAAAGACTATATATTAGTATAATCAAATCCTGAAATAGTTGAAGGTCTAGTTTTTGGAAAAATTAGAACAAATCTAATTTTTTTTTAAAGCAAGGGAACAGAATTAGAATCTGAGTAAAAATGATAAGAAAAGCAGATTTAATTAAATACAAAAAGGACTTCAAAGGATAGAAAATTATGTAAACAAACTAGTTGCAAAATAGAAAACAGAGTAGATTATTGAAATCTTCAAGACTCCTGAGAAATAAAGCGAGCCCCTTGTGTGTGGAGGTAATACCAAAGATTTGCATGCCCTCTAAGAGATGCTACGGAGACTGCGTGGTGGGGAGAACACTGTCCCTTTCAGCTCTGCCTCTCTAATTCCTCATCACACCTAGCTCCTAAAGCACACCAGCAAAATGGAAGGGTGAGGTTACTGAGTCAGAGTAAATACAGAAGGCATGATTGTTGCCCACAGAAACCCAATATACCCTGAAAAAGAAAAAAAAAAACAACCATATACAGCAAGTCTAAGAAACACTGAATCTAAAATACCACTTCTTAGTGAACCTTTCCCCAAACCTTGAGATCCCCATGCAAAAAATGTCTCAGTGCAATTTTCCTTCAGAGAAACAAAGACGCCAACACCGTGCCGCTGGCCTAAGCTGCTTCAGCTGAGCTTGCAAGGCAGCCTTCTGGTTGCGTCAGCTCATGGAAACACCACACGACTTCGTTTTCATGGGTAGCCCACAAGTAGCACATGCAGCTCCGGGGTCCAAGAAACTCATGGGACCGAGAAATATCTCATCACTTTAATTCATTTAAAAGCTGTAAATTCTTCCTAGTGTTCCACTCACTTGGGTAGAAACACCCTCAACTGCCATCTTTTCAGGAAGCCTCCCCTGGCACCAACATGAGGTCTGGAGAATTTCTCCAGAGAGTGAACTTGTCTGAGAGTATCTCCTACCGCCTTTCAGTGGTAACACCAGATAACCCCAAGTGCACATATACAAGCCCATACTATGTTTTGTGTTTTGTGTTTTTTTGCCTGCTAATAGCTATTAGCTGTGTGTTTATTGTGCAAGCCCACACTACTTTTAAAAGAATGTAGAAATCATCCCCTCTCCTCCAAAAAAACCCAGAAATTTTATACACGGGTTATTAAGAAACAAACTTTGAATAGATCAATGAATTGAGCATTTGTTAGATTGGTTGGGAACCAGGTTTGCTTAATCCCCCAATTTGTATTTGTGAACACATAAGAATTTTTTCAAAATGTATTTTTGTTGATTTTAGAGAGGAAGGGAGAGGGAGATAGAAACATCACTGATGAGAGAGAATCATCAATTGGCTGCCCCTGCAACCCTCATTGGGGATCGAGCCCGCAACCCAGGCATGTGCCTTGACCAGGAATCGAACCATGAACTCCCAGTTCATAGGTCGATGCTCAACCACTGAGCCACACCGGCCGGGCAAGACATTTTTTATAAAAATTTTGAGCTGCAAAGGAATGACTTAGACATGAATTCTATCTTCAGAAACTGATAACTCAATTATTCCAGCATGCAGGAAGAAAGTTGCCATGAGAAAGTACAAGGTAAAAATGAAGGTGGTATTTAGAAAAGTGAGAGTGTATACCCAATGGGAGACAGGAAACGGATTGGAAAGGTTTGATCCTGGAAAATAGCAGTTGAGCCGATCTTTCAAAGATGGCTTGACTGGCTGATTTATTTTCATACTTATTATTTAACTTGATTTCCATAAAAACCTAGTGTGCTGTGAGCATCAAGAATTACTGCTATTACCACCTTTATCATGATCACAGGTTTTCAAGTGAAAAAATGAAGACATGAGGTGACTATACAAATTACCCCAGGTCACAGAGCTTATAGGTGATAGAACTTGAACTTAAAATTCTATTTATTGATGTCTAAAGCTGAGTTCTTCCCACTCAGCCAGGCAAGCTCTATTGATGACTATTTACATGGTAATTATACTAAATCTTGTAAAAAGTATTTTTTATTATCACTAGAGCCTTCTTTTCCATTCTGATTAAAATGTTTGTCTTGAACAATTTGCCTCAAACTTCTCTATGCACATAAGAAACAAAGATTCAAGAAAATTTAAAGAAACTCCTCACTAAAAGTTGGGACCAAGAAAATTAGGACCGATTAGTAATGCAGAAGAAACCACCATTTTGTAAATTATTACCTTGACAAAGAACTTTTTAGTAGGATGACTTAATCATTTACTCCATTCCACTTTTCCCAAAAAGAGGGTTTAGGATGCCATGCTGTTCATGAGGGCATCCTGGATTAGTCAGGATTCCACAGAGAAACAGACCCATAGGTGGTCAAAAGAGAGAAAGAGATTTATGACAAGGGATTGGCTCACACGACTGTAGAACTGAGAAGTACCACAAGGTGAGCGGGCAAGCGGGAGACAGACCCAAGAGCACTGAGGGTTCAGATCCCGTGAGAGGCCAGGACCTGAGAAGCAGGACAGCAGGGTTGGTTTGCACACTAACCCCCGGAAGAAGGAAGAGGAGAAGGAAAAATGAGACAAACCACTCCAGCTGGGTGGGAGGCAGGTTTAACAAGCAGGGAACTTACCTTGCTTGTCTTGGATCCCTGCAGAACGGGTAGATCTCTTCACTCACTTGCCAGAATCTTACATTTATAGAGAGGCCTTAACTGGGTTCAGTCACATGATCAGTCTATTTGGTCTCAACAACACAGGACCCTCTCAAGGCTGTGTCCTTGAAAATGACTCCCACTGTGGGAACGGTGGACATGATGTACATTCCAAAGACACAGAGAGAGTGAGAGCCTCCTATTGCCTGGGCTTAGCTCTGGGGTCAAATGGCAGCCATGTACTCTGGACAACCTCCTGCAACAGGCAGATGGTGTATTTTCCAGTCTGAAAGCCAGCAGGCTACCAACCCTTGCAGAGCTGATGTCTCCGTTTGTGTCCAAAGGCAGCAAAGCTAATGCCCCAGCTCACAGCAGTCAGGCAAGAGGAGTTGCCCCTTCCTCAGCCTTTTTGTTCAACTCAGGTTTCAACTAATTGGATAGATTGGATGAGGCTCATCCATAGTAGGGTAGTGGGAGCCTGACATCTCAAAAATGGAGTCATTAAATCAGGGGCCCCTAAATGGAGTCAGGAAGTAATTAGGAAAGTCACTTACCCACAGCTCACACCCACCGAGGTATGGATTTTGCGCTTCCTGTAAAATCCATCGTGGAGCTTGCCCACCTTGTTTCCATGTCCAATGTTTACCTCTGAGATTGAGCATCCACATTTAACCAATCATCGTTGAATTAGCCATCACACCATGTTAAGTAGCCAATGGGAAAGGTTTCCCGTGTTTCAGCCGGTGGTTTCTGCCTCTATAAGTTCCAGCTTTTTTTGTTCTCTTGGAGCACAATTTAGGTTACTAGCTGAATCTGTGTTTCCCAGGCTGCAGCTCCTTGCGCTCAAATGCTTGCTTTTTATTCTTTATCACAGCCTAAATTAATTTTGGTCAACAGGGGTCAATCCGCTTTATTTGAGCTACCCATTCAAATGCTAATCTCTTCCAGAAACATCCTCATAGGTATACCCAGAATATTTGACTAAATATCAAATTGACACACAGAATTAACCAGCACAGAATTAACCGTGGGGCCCTGTTTATTTTATTTAAATACTTAATGTTTCTTGTGATATAGAATAAGGACACATGCAAATGAGTAATGTTGTAGTTGGTTAATTTACATAGAATTTATTTTCTCATATGAACATTAACAGTGATGGGTGTTTAAAGGTTACATTGGCAGTGACAATGGACATCAGTAGACTGGTGGGGAGGTCACCACTCCTTATTTGAATCCCACAGCAGCACCACAGTATGTCCTTGGATTTGGGCCATGTGTGGAGGCAATGCCCGGAGAAGCAGGTTCTCCAGGTCAAGCTCTGTCCATCAGCTCCCCTTGTCATCTTTGTCAAAGAAATCCTGAGTGAAAGGTGGAAGGTATGCATTATGACTGGCGACCATGGCTCAATACCAAAAAAAAAAAGAAAAAGACAACAAAACTATTCCCATGTGTGCTCCTCCAAAGTTTAGTTTCTATTATGGGACCAAATTTTCCCCCAAAAACGGTGCATTCAGCTATGAAGACGACAACAAAGTGTAGTCACAGCTCCACGAGCTCTACTGGTATTTTAGCTTCTCTGTACAATATCTAATTCATAGTAAATCTTCCATTTTTTAAATAATTCGTGAAACTAAAATAAAAAGTGCATGACAGAAATATTTAGAGATAAACCAATAAAACATATGTTTTTGTCAGCTTTTATTTTCATTTATTATTTTCTTGTGTGGTACTGTCTCTTATTTAAAAAGTGAATATGAGTTTCACTTCTTGTCAGGTGATGGGAAGAAAACAATTTACTTTTAATAAAGAAATATAAGTACTGTACCAAGAAATTGTCTGAAGATTTTAATAATCAAAATGACAAGAGACTGCCTAGGAAAATTCATTTAGCTTTTAGAAATAAACATCCTTGTACTTGATCTTGAGAATACAACAAAAGAGCTCTTCCTCCTAGTGGTGGGAGAGAGAAACTGCAAGTGCAAAATGAAGAATTATAATGGCTCTTATTTTTCAGATACTGTGCTAATCTCTCTCTCTCCCTCCATCCCTCTCTCTCTTGTAATCCTCACCTGAGGATGTGTTTTTTTTTATTGACTTAATAGAGAGAAAGGGAGAGAGATAGAAACATCCATGGGTTGCCTCCCATTAAGTGCCCCAAGTGTGGATCAAATCTGCAACCTGGGTATGTGCCCTGACCAGGAATCAAACCCACCACCTTTCAGTGTAAGGGACAACACTTGAACTAACTGAGCCACACTGGACAGGGCCTGTGGTTGTCTCTTTAAAACAGCGGTTCTCAACCTGTGGGTCGCGACCCTTTGGGGGTCGAATGACCCTTTCACAGGGGTTGCCTAAGACCATCGGAAAACACATATATAATTACATATTGTTTTTGTGATTAATCACTATGCTTTATGTTCAATTTGTAACAATGAAAATACATCCTGCATATCAGATATTTACATTGCGATTCATAACAGTAGCAAATTACAGTTATGAAGGAGCAAGGAAAATAATTTTATGGTTGGGGGTCACCACAACATGAGGAACTGTATTAAAGGGCCACGGCATTAGGAAGGTTGAGAACCACTGCTTTAAAAGGTCCTGCAATCTTTACCCTGCGATGCATCTATGTGTTATTATCCCTACATGAATAAAGGAAATTAAGAAACATCAAGAAGATTTTTAGTTCATAAAGCTAGTAAGAGGCAGAACGAAGGTCGACTCATTTGCTTTCAGACTCAGTGTTTATACTGCCCCATTATATGCATGTCCAAATTATTTACTTATCAAATCTTTGGGATTTGTGCTAGAATTGTATATAAAACCATAAAAATAAAATTACAAATTTATAGTAGAAATGCCAGTGCAAAAGGAACTTTGCCTCAGCAAATATTTGAGGAGAATATATTATAAGTAAGGATGTTTTCTCTAGAAACTGTATAAAATATAAAGAGTTATAATAACAAAATAGAACCAGAGAAATGGATATGTGAAACTGACTGATAGTTGTCAAAGGGGAGTTGGGGGTGACTGGATGAAAGAAGGTGAAGAGATTAGCCAAAGAACATATATGCATTACCTATAGACAAAGACGGCAGCGTGGTGATGGTGGGAGGGGCTCTGTAGAGGTGGGCAAATGGGGATATCTGTAATTGTAACAAAAAGAAAGTTTAAATAAATAAATAAATTCCAAAAAGAAAAAAGTTATCATCGAGAGTCCCTATTTTGAAGGAGAGAACCAAGGGAAACACGTGATTTCTAATGAATGGGATAGGCAATATAAGTGGCAAACATAATAAGGAGGCAAGGATTCACATGGTCTGAACTGA
Organism: Myotis myotis; assembly: GCF_014108235.1. Taxonomy (NCBI): domain Eukaryota; kingdom Metazoa; phylum Chordata; class Mammalia; order Chiroptera; family Vespertilionidae; genus Myotis; species Myotis myotis. The sequence goes on from NW_023416401.1 coordinate 51,801,654, forward strand.
CCAAGCCCGACCTCAGGGCAGAAGAGGGACCTATGTGTGACCTGAGTACTGCAATGGACAGGAGTCAAATTCAGAGCGTCTTAACCCAGCACCTGTGGGGACATGAGCGAGCTTTTTTTGTTTTTTTAATATGTTTTTATTGATTTCAGAGAGAGTAAGGGAGAGAGAGATAGAAATATCAATGATGAGAATCATCAATCAGCTGCTTCCTGCAAGCTCGCTACTGGGGATCGAGCCTGAAACCAGGTATATGCCCTGACTGGGATTTGAACTACGACCTCCTGATTCATGGGTCAACACTCAACCACTGAGCAACACCAGCTGGGCATGAGCCAGCTTTAAGGAGCATGGGAAGGCCCCTGTAATTGTTTGTGAAAATGTTGTGCAGCTGAGCATGTTTCTAAGCAGGAGGCCATGTTCTTCAGCAGATTTTCAACTATGTCCACGACTCAAAAGAGGTTAAGAAGCACTGAACTATGAGCATAACCAAAGGACACAGATAGCAGGGGAATGAGGGCATGTGCTGGGGGGTGGGAGCAGCCGTGGAGAGGTCAATGGGGGAAAAGGAGAATTGTGTAATACTTTAAACAATAAAAAAAGAAGAAGGAGCACTGAGCAAGGAGAGGAGGCATGACTAGATTTTCAGCTGAAGCAAGATAAGGATGCACGAATGTGGACATACAAGAAGTACGTTGTGAGCTGGGGCTCACAAATCCTGCTTACGTGGAGGGCTGCCTCCCTCCCACAGAGATGTAAATAGAGGTAGATGGAGCCCAGATCTTAGAAAAATTCAAATTCCAGATCAAGAACTTTGAAAATGCTATTTAGGTCAGGTTTTTAAGAAGTCCATCACTTGAGGCCAATGCTCAGGAAGAATTAATTTTGTAGCGATTTCTAAAATATTAAAAGGGAGGAGATTGTTGTATCTATAATCTTTATATATAAAAGGCTAATATGCTAAGTGTCCCTCCGCCCATCCCACCAGTCACTATGACATGCACTGACCACCAGGGGACAGAGGCTCATTGCATGTGCTGCCGTGACGCGCACTGGCCATTTACAGAAAGACAGTGGCGCGGACCTGGTGCCGACAAAGCAACACTTGGCTTACCCCAAGTGGGACACAGGCCCTGCCACCACCCCAGTGACAGCCCACCAAATCACAGCCAATGCTGCCATGGCACAAAATGCAGCCCACAGCCCAGCCCAGCCTGGAAAAGGTCATTGTGGGTGCTGGGTAATGACGTCACGTAGCAACACCCAGCTTCTTCCCCCTAGCAACAGGCCATATTCTATATACTAAAGAGCTAATATGCAAATAGTGTCACACTCTCATGCCCTCATGCTGGGGCCAGGGGACCTGAGGCTGCACTCCCTGCCCAGTGGGGGCTTGATGGGAAACCTGAGGCTGTGCCCCCCACCTGGCAGGGCTTGATGGGGAACCTGAGGCTGTGCCCCCTGCCTGGCACCAGACCAGGGGACTTGAGGCTGCACCCCCTGCCCTGTGGAGCTTGACGGGGGTGGGGCTGGCTGGGTCTGGGTCTTTCGTGATTTCAAGGCATGCGCAGGTGGGCAGGGACTTGACTCTGGGTCTTGCAGCATGCACCAGACTCTGACAGAAGAAAGATTTTCGTATACATTTTACTATTTTTCTTTCATCTCTGACACTTCTATTATAAAGAAAGGGCAAATAGCAATATTAAAATATTTCCTCTAATTAATTCCCTTTTCATGTGCATGAATTTTGTGCACTGGGCCACTAGTATATATATAAAAGGCTAATATGCTAAATGTTTGTCTGGGTAATGACATCATGTAGCAATGCCCAGCTTCCTCTTCCTAGCAACGACTAACCCCCTTGCAGTTTCTTCAGTCCAGGAACACAATTTGCTTTATAGCCAGGTGGAAACATTTTACACTTTAACCAAATGTCTGTGAAGTGTTTTTCCATGCCTCATCTCATTTGATACTCACAGAAGTCCTAGAGTAGGTAGATAGGATACTCGGTGGAATCCTATTTTCTTTTCATTAGCCGGAAAATGGAGATTTAGAAAGCTTAGAAACTTGACCCGACTGAAAAGAAGTAAGAAATGGTGGACCTTGAAAATGACTTCAGGTTTTCACACTGTGCAAAATACAGTCAAACACTGCTGTAGTTAAATATTTTACCTTTTGTTCTTCCTGTGTGATCTATAATAATAACCTGCTTCGTGTTGATATATACTGCTGTAAATATCCTGAAAGAGAAGTCAGGGTGCTTCACTGGGCTGGAAAAAGTTTACCTAAATTAGAAAGCGAAAGCAGGTCTAATTAAGCAAGTTTATTATATATATATATATATATATATATATATATATATATATATATATATATCTCCTGTCTAATAACAGAGAAACATGGTAATTGACCGTACCTTTGCTAAGCCTCCATTGGCTAATCAGCGTGATACCCAAATTAACCGCCAAAAAAGATGGCGGCTAATTTGCATACTGCAGGTGGGGCCAGCAGCGCATGATGCTGCCCGCGGGACCTGGGCCCTGGACTCCTGACCCGGCGAGGCGGGGCTGGCAGCGCCCGACGCTGCCCGCGGGATCCGGGCCTTGGACCTGTGGCCTGGCAAGGGAGCAAAGCAGCAGAGAAAGGAGAGAGCCCAGGTGGCAGAGAAGGGAGGGAGCCGAGGGCTAAGTGGAGAAGGGAGCAAAGCCCGCCTCAGTGGTCTTCGCTCCCTTCTCTGCTTCTCTGCAGTCTCAGGAAGCCCTATTCTTGCAGGAATCTTCCTGCAACGGGCCTCTAATATAAAAAAAGCTAAGTTGACTCACGCATGCACAATACATGTAAAGCTCTCACTTAGCTCCAATCACACACGTGTATTTCCATCTGTCATTGTCAATCATGAATTTGGCTGCCACTTCTATTATAGAGAAAGGGTGAATAGCAATATTAAAATATTTCTTCTAATTAATTTCCTTTCAATGTGCATGAATTCATGCACCGGGCCACTAGTCTAATATAATAGGAGGACTCTGAGCTTATTTTGTTTAAATGTTTCACAATGTTGAGAGTTTAAACAGCAATAGCAAGTTACATAAGTGTTTATATTTCTACTAGCTACTTTTCATTTGGTCATTAAAATTAGTCTGTTTTATAAATAGAAAAAAATATTCTGAATTTTTAGCTGGAGGAAGTAAAACAATATAATTTAAGGCAAAGTATTGTGTTCAAAACAGCCAAAGAGAAAAGCTTAGCATATAATAGATGCAACTGAGTATAAACTATATTTATTTGCTGTCAAATAATTTTTTATTTATTTATTTTTTTTATTGCTTAAAGTATTACAAAGGGTATTACATATGTGTCCATTTTATCCCCCCGCCCTAGACAGTCCCCTAGCCTCCCCTATCCCCCAATGTCTTATGTCCACTGGTTATGCTTATATGCATGCATACAAGTCCTTTAGTTGATCTCTTACCCCCCTACCTCCTGCCCCGCAACCCTCCCCGGCCTTCCTGCTGCAGTTTGACAATCTGTTTGAGGCAGCTCTGCCTCTGTATCTATTATTGTTCAAAAGTTTATAATGGTCTCTATTATCCATGAATGAGTGAGATCATGTGGTATTTTTCCTTCATTGACTGGCTTATTTCACTTAGCATAATGCTCTCCAGTTCCATCCATGACGTTGCAAATGGTAAGAGTTCCTTCCTTTTTAGAGCAGCATAGTATTCCATCGTGTAGATGTACCACAGTTTTCTAATCCATTCATCTACTGATGGGCACTTAGGCTGTTTCCAGATCTTAGCTATGGTGAATTGTGCTGCTATGAACATAGGGGTGCATATATCCTTTCTGATTGGTGTTTCTGGTTTCTTGGGATATATTCCTAGAAGTGGGATCACAGGGTCAAATGGGAGTTCCATTTTCAGTTTTTTAAGGAAACTCCATACTGTCTTCCATAGTGGCTGCACCAGTCTGCATTCCCACCAGCAGTGCACAAGTGTTCCTTTTTCTCCACATCCTCTCCAGCACTTGTCGTTTGTTGATTTGTTGATGATAGCCAGTCTGACAGGTGTGAGATGGTACCTCATTGTTGTTTTGATTTGCATCTCTCGGATGATTAGTGACTTTGAGCATGTTTTCATATGTCTCTTGGCTTTCTGAATGTCCTCTTTTGAAAGGTGTCTATTTAGGTCCTTTGCCCATTTTTTGATTGGATTGTTTATCTTCCTTTTGTTAAGTTGTATGAGTTCCCTATAAATTTTGGAGATTAGGCCCTTATCAGATATGACATTGGCAAATATGTTTTCCCACACAGTGGGTTTTCTTGTTGTTTTGTTGATGGTTTCTTTTGCTGTGCAGAAGCTTTTTATTTTGATGTAGTCCCATTTGTTCATTTTCTCTTTAGTTTCAAGTGCCCTAGGAGCTGTATCAGTGAAGAAATTGCTTCGGCATATGTCTGAGATTTTGTTGCCTTTGGATTCTTCTAGAATTTTTATGGTTTCCTGTCGTACATTTAAGTCCTTTATCCATTTTGAGTTTATTTTTGTGTATGGTGTAAGTTGGTGGTCTAGTTTCATTTTATTGCATATATCTGTCCAATTTTCCCAACACCATTTATTGAAGAGACTATCTTGGCTCCATTGTATGTTCTTGCCTCCTTTGTCAAATATTAATTGAGCATATTGGTTCGGGCCGATTTCTGGGCTCTCTATTCTATTCCATTGATCTATATGCCTATTCTTGTGCCAGTACCAGGCAGTTTTGAGAACAGTGGCTTTGTAATACATCTTGATATCTGGTATTGAGATCCCACCTACTTTGGTCTTTTTCAGGATTGCTGCAGCTATTCGAGGTCTTTTTTTATTCCAGATGAATTTTTGGAGAGTTCGTTCTAGATCTCTGAAGTATGCCGTTGGTATTTTAATGGGAAGTGCGTTGAATTTATAGATTGCTTTGGGTAGTATGGACATTTTAATGATGTTGATTCTACCAATCCATGAACACGGTATGTTCTTCCATCTGTTTATGTCTTCCTCTATATCTTTTTTCAACGTCCTGTAGTTTTCTGAGTAGAGGTCTTTTACCTCTTTAGTTAAGTTTATTCCTAGGTAGCTTAATTTTTTTGGTGCGATGGTAAACGGGATTGTTTTTATAATCTCTCTTTCTGAAAGTTCACTATTGGTGTATAGAAATGCCTCGGATTTCTTGGGGTTAATTTTGTATCCTGCTACATTGCCAAATTCATGTATTAAGTCCAGTAGCTTTTGGATGGAGTCTCTAGGGTTTTGTATGTATAATATCATGTCGTCTGCAAATAAGGACAGTTTTACTTCCTCTTTTCCAATTTGGATGCCTTTTATTTCTTCTTCTTGCCGAATTGCAATGGCTAACACTTCCAGTACTATGTTGAACAGGAGTGGTGAGAGGGGGCATCCCTGTCTTGTTCCTGTTCTTAGGGGAAATGGTGTTAGTTTTTGTCCATTGAGTATGATGTTGGCTGTGGGCCTGTCATATATGGCTTTTATTATGTTGAGGTATGATCCTTCTACTCCCACCTTGCTGAGAGCTTTTATCAAAAATGGGTGTTGAATTTTGTCAAATGCTTTTTCTGCATCAATTGATATGACCATGTGGTTTTTTTCTTTCAATTTGTTTATGTGATGTATCACGTTTATTGATTTGCGGATATTGTACCATCCTTGCATCCCTGGGATAAATCCTACTTGGTCATGGTGTATGATCTTTCTGATGTACTGCTGGATCCGATTTGCTAAGATTTTGTTGAGGATTTTGGCATCTATGTTCATGAGGGATATTGGCCTGTAATTCTCTTTCATTGTGTTGTCTTTACCTGGTTTTGGTATTAGGGTGATGCTGGCTTCATAGAATGAGCTTGGAAGTGTTCCTTCCTCTTGAATTTTTTGTAGTAGTCTGAGGATCATACATAAGTAAATGTTCTTTAGATAAATTAAACAGCCCTGACTGGGTAGCTCAGTTGGTTAGAGCATATTCCTGGTTAAATCCCTGGTAAGAGCACATACAAGAATAAACCAATGAATGCATAAACTAGTGGAACAACAAATTGATGTTTCTCTCCCCCACTTCATATATATAAATTAGAAAATTGATATTAGTAAATAAGAACATAAAAGTCACCCATAATCTTATTATCAGAAGTAATCACTATTTGCCTTTTGACATAGTCCTTTCCTTATTTATGTTCATATATCTTTGTATACGTGAATATTTTAAAGTAAGAATTATGATCATATATACTATTTGGTGACTTGCCTTTCCCACTCAAAAATATATCATTTTCATAATGAGAAATACATCTCTCTAGCTCACTTTAGTTATTTTATAGCAAATACTGTAATAGATAAGCTACCATTTCTTGAATCAGTCCACCGTTTTGATTGTTTTGGTTGTCCCTGACCTCATTAACGCTATATACAGTGATGCTTAGAAACAATTGCCTGAAAGGAGTCCTGGTCATATGAATAAGGAGGTGCTGGGAAAGCATTGCAAAAAACTCTTGAGTGTTCCTAAAATTCATGTGCATTAGTGTTCTAAGTCTGCTGTAACAAGTCACCACGAACTGGGTGGTTTCAACTAACAGCAGTTTATTCTCTCACGGTTCTGGAGAGTAGAAGTGCGAGGGTGAGGTGCTGACTAGACCATGCTCCCTCTGATGGCTCCATGGGAGGACCCTTGCCTGTCTCCTCACTTCCAGTGGTTGCTGACAATCCTTGACTGGCAGCTCACCACTCCAATTTCTGCCTGTCTCTACGTGGCATTCTCCCTGGGTGACTCTTCATATGGCATTTTCCTCTCTGTGTCCAAATTTCCTCCTAATAAGAATACCAGTCATTAGATTTAGGGCCCACCCTAGTCCAGTATGACCTCATCATCTTAAATTGATTACATCTGCAAAGACTACTTCCAAATAAGGTCACAGTCACAGATACCAGGGGTTAGGACTTCAGTATATTTGGAAGAATGAGGGGGAGCACAACCCACAAAACCTGAGAAGTTTGACATAAGTGAGTGCTCTGGTCATCGCCAGGACACCAAAGTCCAGACAAGGACATCTGAGTGCATTACAGCTGAGAAATGCCCCACTCGGGGTAGCTCCTAAACTGGGCCAGGGCTGAGTCTACAGGAGGCAAAATCCGTGGGCTGGCCTGTGGGGAAGTGAGAACAAGGGAACTAGGGCTGGGGCTGACCCAACTACCCTATGTACTCATCCTTTGTGCACATGCAAATCCTATTCATTCTGTAAAGTCTAGTCCCATAACCTTGTACCTTAAAAGCCACCTAACACCCTTCTCTTTCTTGAAATTTCTGTGCTTTATTTCCATTCATCCTACATCATTTAAATATTTTATTACAACCTGTCTTGTCATATTTTCAGTTGTTTTATCTCTTAAGTAAGCCTGCAAGATGCTTGAGCTTAGATGCTGCCCCTAATATTCCTTTCTCTCCTGTGATGGTACTCACCACAGTGCTGGGCACAGGGGGAAAATCTGTTGCTCAGAAAATACTTTAAAGAAAATAATGTATTTAACCTGATAAGAAGGTGACATAAGCCCCAGCATAAGAGGCAGAGCTGGTGACAGGCATGTGGAGTCCTCACACTTGAACTTAGAAGAAGTCCAAGTTGGCCCTCACTCGTACCCATCCTCGGTCCACTGCCGCTCTGCATTTGCTCCCTGTATGTCACTGTTGTCTGACATGGCCCCGAGCAGGATTTCGATCACATACTTCCCAGTTTTATGTAGAAGCTGGATTCAGAAAATGCAAAGGGTTGCTTTGAGAACTAGCATCTTGTCATCCACGCAGGGCCTGTGATTTTTGCACTCATGCAGCATGTAGGAGGAAAGCCCTGTGCACTCCAGATACATCTCCCAAGTATGCCACCATGCCTCCCCTTGATCCTGGCTTCCCTGTGAACAAACAGGCCAGTGAGACGCAGAGTCTTGAACTCAGCCCAGACTGCTGGCTGAGACCCGCCTAAACTAATTTACAGTCACCACCCGACTCCCTGCCTTTACCTTTCAGCTAACAAGGGCTTAGCTCACTGCACTTCGATGAGCTAAATTGCTTTTCTAACAGCAATTATAAACGTGCTAATAAAAAGCTGAAGATTTAGAGAATCAATGTACTTCTTCTTTGAAATCATATCGAATTTTTCTCATTAAATTTTAATGTGCCACAAATGAAGAAATTGCTTCCTTTCAGAGCAGTAAGATACATTTTTGCACATTCTATGCCTTCTTCTAAGAAACAGCACTTTCATCTTTCTATTGAATGGACACAGAGAAGAAAATCATATAATGAATAGTTAGAGGGAACACTTTGCTATAGGTGGCATTTATGATTAAAAAGACACAATCTATATAATAAAAGGCTGAGTGACCGTTACAGCGTAACAACCAGTTGCTTAATGCGCACTGACCACCGGGGGGCAGATGCTCAATGCAGGAGCTGCCCCTGGTGGTCAGTGTGCTCCCACAGGGGGAGCACTGCTCAGCCAGAAGCCAGGCTCATGGCTGGCGAGCACAGCGGCGGTGGCAGAAGCCTTTCCCCCCCTTCATGGCAGCACTAAGGAGCAGCGAGCAGGCAGGTGGTAAGGAGCAGAGAGCAGGCAGGTGGTAAGGAGCAAGGGCTCCTGGACTGCAAGAGGGCACAAGCCAGGTTGAGGGACCCTCCCTCTACAGTGCATGAATTCTGTGCACCAGGCCACTAGGTCACTATAATTAAGTAAACATTGGAGGGGAAATCATCAATAAGGCCAATTTGCCTATAAACACACACATACATTGATCCCAATCTACACTAATAAAAAAGAAACATGCAAATTAACTATCACTCCATCACTCCGCCACTCCGCTACACCCACCAGCCAATCAGAGTGACGATGCAAATTAACCCAACAAAGATGGCAGTTAATTTGCATACACAGGCACGGAGCAAAGACTGCAGAGGACTGAAGATGGCGGCGGCCACAGAGCTGGAGTGAGCAGGAGGCTTGGGTTGCTCCCGGCGATGGAGGAAGCCAAGCTTCCAGCCAGCCCTGGCCTCCACTTGAGGAGCTGGAGAAAAAAAAAAGAGGGGCTGGGAGCAGCCGGAGCAGAGAAGCCAAGCCTTGCTGCTGTGGCCAGACCAAAGACCTGGGTCCCGGGTGCCGGAGGAAAACTGGCCCCGGCAGCCAGGGGAAGGAAGGCCTATTGCATGAATCTTTGTGCAACGGGCCACTAGTAATCCTATACAATTAATAGACCAACTGTAGAATATGAGCATGAATCCATGAGTTTTCATTTCATTGTAACTGAAGTCCTTAGCTCTCCTGCCTCTGATTTTAGGATTTGTTGTTCACATCACATGTGGAATGGATCCCTATTTAATATCTGTGAACATAGCACATATTTTGTCAATTAGGGTTGTTCTTGTGCAATAAACATGACAAACTTAGAGAAGCCCACTAGATATAACATTTATCTGCAATTAATAATGTATGCTGTAAATAATGGTTCTACTTGGAAGCTGTTGCCAGATCAAGTGACTGGGCACTCTGTGAGGTGATAATAGACTTAGAAAAGAAATTGATTAATAGACAACTGAGCCACATTGGCCGGTGGCACAGTTGGTTGGAGTGTCATCCCCTGTGCCAAAAGATTATAAGTTTGACTCCTGGTCAGGGCACATACCCAGGTTGTGGGTTTAATCCACAGTAGGGGCGTGTATGGGAGGCAACCAATCGATGTTCCTCTCACACATCAATATTTCTCTCTCTCTCTCTCTCTCTCTCTCTCTCTCTCTCTCTCTCTCTTATTCTCTCTCTAAAATCAATAGAAAACATATCTTCAGGTGAGAATAAAAATAAAGTAAAAGAAGTACTTCAGTCAGACTTCAGTAATTTAGTCCAAGAATGTAGATTTCTGATGATCTCGTGTAATATTACATTTGAGCTCAAAGAATTAAAGCCACAGTTTCACTCCTGAGCTATTTAGAATAACCCTGAAAACAATAATCCAATATTTATGGAACCCTTACTATGTGACATGCCCTGTGTGAAGAGCTCATCATTTACACCTCACAACAACCTATGAAATACATGTTCATGTCATAACTGAGCTTAGCAAGGTTAAATAAGCCATCCAAAATGACATAACTAACTGGTAAATGGCAGAGCCTAGATTTAAAGGAAAGTATGAGACTCGTGAACCTAAGTAATTGACTGGTAAGCACCACTGCTTTTTTCTCCCAAATAAAAATCTCAGCTGTACAAAACTTTGCTTACATATGCAGAAGCTTCACAGATCCTGCTTTACTAACTTCCGCCATAGAAGAATGGTCAGTCAACCCATCAGTTTCCATAAATAACTGCAATACCACCAAGGTTTTGAGTAGAGCCAAATAGCAGATAATATGAAACTGAGGGTTCTACTGGGGTCTATGGTAGGTCGTCTCTAAAAACAGCTGCCATCAATTCCTTTCTTACTTGTAAATATGTGCTACCCCAGGTTGAGAGGTAGAGTTGATTTCACCTCCCTTGTAAAGAGCCCTTCCTTGTAATTGGGTACCAATGGGATGCAGTGGAAGTGACCTTCACAGCCCTGGCCTTCAGAGGACAGGCACCTTCCATCTACATCACCTGGAATATAGTCATCATGTTATGAGAAAGCCAGGTCCCCGAGAGAAGCCACAGGGGAAGAAGCAAGCACCAATGAGCAGTCCACAGCCAGCACCCATGGGCACTCCTGTGAGGGACCCACCTTGAGAGTCCAGCCCCGGAGGGCCCTGAGAGGACTCCAGTGCCAGTCAAGGGCATGTGAAGAGAAAGAGAAACCCAGTGGGGCCCAGACAACATAGTCTTGAAAACTAATTAAATGGCTGTTGTTTTAAGCCACTGGATATGTTTATTTTGCATTAAAAGATAACTGAGAGCGGAACCAGAGCAGGGACTCGGTTGTGACTGCTGCCCCTGGCCCCTCCAAGGATCGCGTGGCTGCAGAAGGACCGTCTGGAGGTGGTGGTTGCGGGTCTTACTCCCACCCTCCGACCCCCTCGCGCTCCTCCAGAATCACGTCTACAGTCCCCGCCGCTTCCTCCTCCTTCTCCTTTTTGGCCAGTGACATGATCGGAAACCCCCTCCCAAGTCCTCAACTTTGAAGAAATCTACTATAAGGAGATCGAGGTGGAAGAGGTTGTTGGAAGAGGAGTCTTTGGAGTAGTTTGCTAAGCTAAGTGGAGAGCAAAATATGTTCCTATTAAACAAGTAGAAAGTGAGTCTGAGAGGCAAGCTTTTATTGTAGAGCTTCGGCAGTTATCCCGTGTGAACCATCCACATATTGTAAAGCGATATGGAGCCTGTTTGAATCCAGCGTGTCTTGTGCTGGAATATGCTGAAGGGGGCTCTTTATATCATGTGCCACCTGGTGCTGAACCATTGCCATACTACACTGCTGCCCATGCTGTGAGCTGGTGGTTACAGTCTTCCCAAGGAGTGGCTTATCTTCACAGCATGCAGCCCAAAGCTCTCATTCACAGGGACCTGAACCCACCAAACTGGCTGCTGGTCGCAGGGGGGGGGGGGGGGGACAGTTTTAAAAATCTGTGATCTGGGTACAGCCTGTGACATTCAGACACACATGACCAATAACAAGGGGAGGGCTGCCTGGATGGCACCTGAAGTCTTTGAAGGTAGCAATTACAGTGAAAAATGGTACGTCCACAGCTGGGGTATTACCCTTTGGGAAGTGATAGCATGTGGGAACTGATGAGATTGGTGGCCCAGCTTTCCGTATCATGTGGGCTGTTCCTAATGGTACTCAGCCACCACTGATCAAAAAGTTACCTAAGCCCGTTGAGAGCCTGATGATCGCTGTTGGTCTAAGATCCTTCTCTATGCTCTTCAATGGAGGAGATCGTGAAAATAATGGCTCACTTCATGCGGTACTTTGCAGGAGCGGATGAGCCCCTGCAGTACCCCTGTCTGTACTCAGATGAGGGACAGAGCACCTCGGCCACCAGTACAGGCTCATTCACAGATATTGCTTCTACAAATACCAGTAATAAAAGTGACACTAATATGGAGCAAGTTCCTTCCACAAATGATACTATTAAACGCTTAGAATCAAAATTATTGAAAAATCAGGCAAAGCAACAGAGTGAACCTGGCTGTTTAGCTTCCATGGGAACAGTGTAGAGAGCTTGTCCCCAACCTCCAAGGGCAAGAGGATGAGTGCTGACATGTCTGAAATAGAAGCCAGGGTTGCTGCAACCACAGCCTGTCCAAAGCCTAAAGGGCGCCATCAGAAAACTGCTTCAACTGGCAACATTCTGGATGTCCCTGAGATCATCCTCTCAGGCAACGGACAGCCAAGACGTCGATCCATCCAAGACTTGATGGTTGCTGGAACAGAACCTCGTCAGATGAGCAGTAAGTCATCCAGTCCTAGCATCAGAATGATCACTTCTACCTCAGGACCAACCGCAGAAAAGTCAGCTCGAAGTCACCCATGGGCTCCTGATGATTCCTCAGATACCAAGGGATCAGATAACTCCGTCCGGATGGCTTATCTTACCCTGGGTCACTAGCCTCTAGCACCATGCCCAAACGCCAAAGAATCTATGGCAGCGTTTGAACAGCATTGTAAAATGGCACAAGAATATATGAAATTTCAAACAGAAATTGCATTATTATTACAGAGAAAGCAAGAACTAGTTGCAGAACTGGACCAGGATGAAAAGGACCAGCAAAATGCATCTCATCTGGTACAGGAACATAAAAAGCTTATAGATGAAAACAAAAGCCTTTCTACTTACTACCAGCAATGCCATAAACAATGAGAGGTCATCAGAAGTCAGCAGCAAAAACAACAAGACACTTTATGATTCTCTAGGACCGTTACATTTTAAAATATGCAAAGAAAGACTTTTTTTTAAAGAAAGAAAAACTTTTATAATGACAATATGTGTTAGCTTTTTGGTGTGTTCTGAAAGCCAATTGCCTATATTTGCTGCATTTGTTTCATCGTTTATTTTCCTTTTCTCATGGTGGACATGCAATTCAACTGTCTCCTTGAGTAACATGGGGCCATCTGTGACTTGAATAAGCAGCAGTTCTCAATTAACTTCAAAACAGATGTGTGAGTCGTGGCTGTATATGCATGCTCTTTGTGTGAAGGCTAGCGTAACAAAACCAGGTGTTATCAAACTAACTACAAACCCCCCCTTTTTTTGAGGTGGAGCCTCAAGAATGATGCTGTTCTTGTATCTCATTAAAAAAAAAAAAAGAATATTTTCTCCCAAAAGATGGTATATATGAAGTTAAAGACAGAGTATGGCATATCTAGATTCTAGAATAATTGGTGGTGCATTTTAGAAATGCAGTACCTTGAGGCAATAATTCAAAGTGAAGGCTTTGATGCTGCTAGCATCCTTGAATCAGTACTGAACTTAGTTTCATCCATAAGATATTTAAAGGTAAGTGTTGGCTGCTGTATTTAATAAAAGCACATTTCATTAGATGAACATTTGAGTAGGACACATTAAACAAAGGGGAACCCTTTATACTAGTAAGGCATAATGACTTTTAATTCTGTGATGTCATGTATGTGTGTTGAAATTGTAAATCTTTTATGACTAATATTAATATCTCTCCAATGAAATTAAAAGGTAAATGACACTATCCAACTTAAATGATCATTCCTTTCTGCAATGATTATTGGATTGTTTTAATATATATTTGAAAAACTGAAGAGAAATAATGGAAAATGGAAATTGCTCCAGCGAAAAGGCTTGGACTTAGATACATTTACAACACGATATGCATTAAAAAAAAAAAACAGAATATCGGGAAATATTAGTAAGGAAATTAAAGAAGTAATTAAGAAGAAAATTAAAGAAGTAATAAAGTTATCAAGTATCTTATTTATTGATATTGGAATAATTGATTTTTTTTATAAGCCTATCCTAAAATGTCTATTGCCTTTCAACACTTTTAAGGAAATTTCAACACTTATAATAAGAGAAAATTTGCTACCAATTTTGAAAATAAAAGTAATAATAAAACTTCATTGAAATAATAAGCTATATAAGATCTATTTTTTCAGTTGGTATTAAAATAAATAATAATTTGATACCAGTACAAGGTATATTTTATATTTTATTGACTTTTTACAGGGAGGAAGGGAGAGGGATAGAGAGTTAGAAACATCGATGAGAGAGAAACATCGACCAGCTGCCTCCTGCACACCCCCTACTGGGAATGTGCCCGCAACCAAGGTACATGCCCTTGACCGGAATCGAACCTGGGACCCCTCAGTCCGCAGTCCGACGCTCTATCCACTGAGCCAAACCGGTTAGGGCACAAGGTATATTTTAAATAAGGATGTCATCAACCTCATTTTTATAACATTAATGTTTTTTTAAGAAAAAAATTAAAATGAAAGCATAATTGATGTGATTATTAGAACTTGATTATATTATAGTTTTGCTCTATTTCAGATTAGCAGGTTGATCTAAGTTATCAATACTATTCTTAAAAGTTCTAAAGCAGGTAACTTTTTCTTTCAGCATTTTTTCCCACTGAGTTTTATAATGTAATCTTCATGTATACAAGCAATAAAGGCAAAGGACAGTTTGTTAAAAAAAAAAACAAAAAAACTGAAAAGGGGTTTAAAAGTTGGCATTTATCTTTCGGTGCTACTGATTACAAAGAAATCCCTATACATCAGGTTAACTACCAGATATCTAAGTTGCAAAGTTCAAACGTAGCTATAAAACCAAATAATTTTATTTGCTGCCTTACATAAATGAAAGGCCATTCATCTGTGAATTAAGATGAACTGCTGGAAAACATGTAAATTAGTCCTAAACATGCTGCTTGCATCCTTTCCAACACTCAAAATACATACTTTCTAGAAATAAATATTTGCTGTAATATGATAAAAGGACATACATTTAGTTCTTCTAAAAACCACCCAAGTTATGAAAACAAACTTTAAAAATAAGATGATCTAAGACATAACCTTGCTTATAACACTTAGTTCTATAATTTTATCTTCAAGGCCCTGTTCCTGTTTACTCTGGTTGTCATGGGAGTATCACAATAAAAGCTTCTTTGGAGCAAATACATCCCAGAATACAAACCAGGGTCATCAAGACTGGCACATAGAGGGGTTTTATCCAAGCAATTAAAGAGCAATAAACCCTAAATAATTAAAGATAACTTCTAAATTTATTTCAAGCACAAATGTCTAAGGAATCAACAATAAATTCTAAAATTAATCTTAAACTGGACTTTTCCCAATTAAGTGAAACAAAGCAAGCAAAAACTTTAATAGCAAAATATCTGCACCCAAAATCAGCTTGTTCCTCATCTAGGATATTAAATTGAGTCCCATACCTGCTGCTTATTGAAGTTAAAGCCAGACTGCAGATGGGAGAGGAGGTGCAGAAGCGATGGGTCTATAATTTAGGAGAACATCATTTTTTCTTTTAATTTTACTTTTAATATGCTTCTACTAACGCATATTAAATTTCCATATTCAAAATGACTCCGCATGCCATGACAACACAGAAGTCAATATCCAAAGTCAAGTTAAATGGTGGAGAAAAGCAGTCTTAGAAATCAACATTTGCCATAGTTACTTACAAAACTCAAGTTTGGATAATCAACCATTAATGCAATTTATTCACTAATTACTCATTTATTTAACTAACGTATAGTGAGCCACAATACAAAGTGAGATTTCAGAAATAAATGAGACAGATTCTCTGACTGAGGCAGATCTTAATACAGTGTGACGACATACATATAAAATGATACTCTCCAAATGTGGCCAATGGGCAGAAGTGGGCTGGTGTGGTTGGGAAGTCTTCGCAGAGGAGTGATTGTTTTCATTTGATTTTATGCTTAAAAGACAAATTGTTTGGTTTTGAGAAACGACATTCTTGGAAAAGAGAACCGCATATACACGGAAAATCACCTTGGAGCAATGTGGACAATGGATTTAAAAGGGAGTGGACTCAGATAGGGAGGGAAAGAAGAGAGTGAGAAACAGTGGGGGTTGGGGCACAGAAGCAGAGAGAAAGAGGGAGAGAAGAGAACATAAATACATGTCCCCAAAGCTCTAATTCACGGAATCCCTGAAAGAATTGGGTCTTGACTGATGGATTGTCTACTCCAAACCATCCTATTCTAGTTAATATTATGTTCAATCATTTATTTACTTATTATTATTTAATCATTTGGAACTCATCAATTATTTGGTTTCCCATAGGCACAACTCATATAGGAAAGAAGAGTAAATGCTTAATTCTTACTCTTCACTTACTGGTTATAAAAATAATAGGTTGTTCCCTATAATCCTCCAAAGGCGATTAATGAGGGGTTTATTTGTTGTTCAAATAGTTCAAATAGTTCATAATATGTGTGTGTTTTTCTCTTGCCATTGGGAGATGGGCCAAATCCAGCTCTAGCTTCTGGATTCTGGTCCCAACTTGGCCATTAGCTTGGCATGTTGCCCTTAGGCAAATCACTCTGAGTTCTATTTTCTTTTCTTTCTCCCTATTTTTTTTTTTTAATCCACTAAGTGAAGAGCATGGAACTGGGCCCAGATCAGCCATCTGGTAACACAAATAATACCTGTCTTTTCTTCTCATATTTTTTATGAATGAAAAAAAGTGTGATTAATAAAATAATCCTCTGAAGAATTTTTGGAGATGTAAAAAGCAGAAATCAAATAGTAATTTAAGGAACTAATAGTGTTGAGGGCAGTACTATCTTATAGATAAAAATAAATAGAAGAAATTGGTCCTACAAAAGTTGTTTCATTTGAATGTACTTAGAAATAAATCAAAAAATAAATATTCAAAAGTTGTATTTATTACATGGAAATTTTGAAAAATAGAACAATAGAGAGGTAAATCAATTATTTAGTCTGTTAGTTACTAACTTAAAGACTAAATGTGGCTTACATAAATTCAAAGAAAATGTGAGAAAAAGGATGCCATGAAACAAGGATTATTATTGAAGTACAG
This sequence comes from Myotis myotis, assembly GCF_014108235.1. Lineage (NCBI taxonomy): Eukaryota > Metazoa > Chordata > Mammalia > Chiroptera > Vespertilionidae > Myotis > Myotis myotis. The sequence continues at coordinate 51,818,700 of NW_023416401.1, forward strand.
GGTGTGTGCTGATAATCCTTTCGTATTCTCTTGGAGTAGATCACACATCCGTTGCATGATTCACATTATCCATAAATTTTAAAACAAAACATCAATGACTCAGGAGATACACAACTATTCCTCCTAAGGCAATTAGAGAAAGTGGTCGGGACACCAGGAAAGGTAAGGGAATCTCACTGCTCACCTCATACCTCATCTTTCATGTGCTCAGAACCTATTTAGGATGACAGCCTGCCAACTAAGATCTGTGCCTTTTAACATGCTCTCAACATGACTTATCACAGATGATGTTGACCATAGGCACCTGGCTGAAGTAATTATTGGTCAGGTTTCTCCACAGTAAAGTAACTCTTTTGTCCCCATCTGCTATACACTGAATGTTTTGTGCCTCCCCTCTCCCCACCCCACCCCCGGCAATTTATATGCTGAAAACCTACCTCCCTAGACGGTAGTATTAGGAAATGGGGCCTTTGGGAGGTCATGAGGGCAGGGCCTTCATGAACGGGTTTAGTGCTCTTATACAAGAGATCCCAGAGAGATTCCGCATCTCCTCCCCCACGTGAGATAACAGAGAGGAGGCAGCTGTCTCTGAACCAAGAGCCTCTCCCCAGACTCTGAATCTGCCATCAGAGTCTAGCCCTTGATCTTGAACTTCCCAACCTCCAGAATTGTGAGAAATAAATTCCTATGGTTTATAAGCAGCCTAGTCTATGGAGTTCTGTCATGGCAGCCTGAACTGACTAAGACACCCTATTTTCTTTTTTTAAAATATATTTTATTGATTTTTTACAGCGAGGAAGGGAGAGAGATAGAGAGTTAGAAACATCGATGAGAGCATCGGTCAGCTGCCTCCTGCACACCCCCTACTGGGGATGTGCCTGCAACCAAGGTACATGCCCTTGACCAGAATCGAACCTGGGACCCTTCAGTCCGCAGTCCGACACTCTATCCAGTGAGCCAAACCAGATAGGGCAAGACACCCTATTTTCATACTGTACATAAATTATTTGGGAATCTGCACCCTTTTTACAAGAGATACCAATGAGATTTCAGTGTCCTCCAGAGTGGTGCCAATGTGCTTGCATCTCACCTGTCTCTACTTTGCTTTTTCCTCCTGCGGGAAGCTACCCACTGCTGATACTATCTTGAGAGTGCACCAAGGAACGTGGAAGGCCGATGGACCTTGGGCATTAGCAGGGCTAATGCCAAGCACCATTGTTCATGTTGAGATAGCAGTGGCTCAAAGCAATTTTCTGACCTAATAGCTTCAAAGCAAATGTTTACTGGACCTTTCTGATCTTTACTGACCTTTACTGACCTTAGAGACAGTCTGTCTGCTACCTGTTTGCCATGCTTTACTGAGGGCAAGATGTGTATCTAAAATTGAATAAAAAGCGGATAAGGCCAGGTTTCAGTGTGCCTCTTTAAGAGAGAAGGTTCCCCCCCCCCATGCCTTCTAAATTCATATTTCTTGTATAATATTTTCATTTGTGCATCAGCCCCTCCTTCAGATCCAGAACCCTAGCCGTGTAGGTCGCGGCACCCTCCCAGCCTCCTGCATAATATGGCATCTTCTAGGTAGTAGGTCTCAAAGAGCGGTTCCCAGACAAGCAGCATCAGCATCCTTTTGTTAGAAACAATTTGTTAAAAATGCAAATTCTAGGTCACCATTCGACCCTAGAAGCAGAAGCTTAGGGTGGGCCCCACAATCTGAGTGTTAACAAACATCCCAGGTCATACATACTTATCATGGTGTTAGAGGTAAGGGTCACTGCTCTAATGTATTCTTGCCATGGTTGGCCTGCTCTCATGGCCAAAACCCATTCCTTCATCCATCCAACAGCTCTGAGCAAGCCTCGGCATTTCCTTCCACACTGATGTTGGTTAAACTGACACCTGGTGTTGAGACCTTAATTTCGGGACTCCTTTCTGATGAAGTGGCCCCATAGACATCTCTGAAGACCTGCAAAGTTCAATTACATCCTTTTATTTCCTTACTAACACATTCCATTTACTCTCTTCCATCAATGGGTTATGTTCTCCCTGATAGAAATTTCTGACTGAATTTCTAAAAGGAATTTTAGTATTTTGACAGGAAATCCTGTCCCCACTCTGTTCTTAAGTAAGACCAATTGATTTCCTTTTAGACACTTAATGCCCAGGGGTGAAAATCGCCATGCCCTGACTTCAACTTGATCCCCCGTAGCTCGTTCTCTCCCTGGGAACCCCTGTCAGTGTCTCTGATGGTTCCAGGCTCCCATGCCCTTCCTGCTCCTCCTGCTTCCTGAGCTTCCATCTGGTCCCAGGAAGCATGATCCCTGCCCACCAGGAGCCAGCGCCAGCGCCGACACACTCAGCTCCCCTGATCATCGCTGTGCCGTTTCATTTGCACAGCCCACGAAATGCTATGCCTTCAGAGGTTTTAAGGGTTACCTCACAGCATATAGCAGTTCTTAGAAATGTAGGGTTAAGACAAAGTGGTCCTCGTTCCCACACTATCCATTTTAACTTCACTTTATCACAAGACTATTGTATACAAAATCTCTGAGAGATATTCATTTCCTCATTCCTAAGCTATTTATGTGCTTTATAAGGAGGCCTATTTATATCACAATGTTTTCATGGAATCTGCTTATAAGAGGATAGGTATTGGAAGAAATACTGTGTTCATTTTCACTGAAATATCCTAAATTCAATCCATAAGAAGCTCACTAAAACCCTCAGGCAGCCAGAACCCATCCTGTCCTGAACTCACTCCCTCCGGGAAGAGTGTTCGTGCCCTCTTCGTGGTACCTAACCACCTGGGCGTGTCCTTTGTAGACCTGCATGCTTTTATGAGGGGTTTTTTCCCATAATTTTCCTCAATGGACATGTATTACTGCCATTAAAAATGGAATGAAAAGCAAAAAATCATTTAATCCCCAAGGTTACTTTCCTCAAAATTCCACCACAAACTTAGCCAATAAAATAGTGAAATGTAAACAGGCGATTTTTAAACACTTAGTATAACTTACATCTTCATTTAAAAAGATGACATGCATTTTCTTCTATATTACTTATCCATGCTTCAGATGTAACAAATAAAATAGCTTCTTAGAAGTAGAATTCGCGGCTTAAAGAGTACGAAAAATTTTAAGACTTGATAAACAGGGGTGGGCAAAAGTAAGTTTATAATTGTGAGCATGAGCAACACAGAATTTATTCTTGTAATGTTATTTATTAATTTGTATTTTTTCCATATGAACAACTGTAAACCTACTTTTGCCCATCCCTGTAATTCTCCATGTCTGCCTTTGCTTTCTGAACAGGCATTGGCTTCGATGAGATTTGCAGGTTCCGAATATATTAAATAGATAGTCTAAATCTTAACTGTGGCCTAATAATGCATGAGAAATAACTTCTAGAAATGTTAGAGATCCTCTCACGTGAACCTGCGATTTACAGCCATAAAGGTTTGGAGACATTCGCGTTAGGAGGTTAAGTGTTCCACCTAGTGGCCAATTCCAGCCTCGCTGGGTTCTCGGGATTCTCGGAAATACCTAAAAAATAAAGCAAGCCGGCAGGAGCTACCTCCCTTTCTTAAAAAAACAAACAAACAACAACAATAAAGCAAATAATTTCTCAAAGAAAAAAACAAAAACAAAAGAGCCGTGTAGTACAGTGGGGTAAACCAACCTACGTCTGAGTCCTGGCTCTGCTGTGTGCCAGCTGCTTCCTCAGCTGTGTGACCTTCGTCCGTTCCTGAGCACCCGGAAGTCCCAGCTCTGACAATGAGGGCTCATAACCCCATGAAAGTCCTGCCAGGCTACCCAGGAATGGAGGTTCCTATCGCTAGTCTCTAGCTACTGTCTAAATCAATGTGCAACCCCAGGCCTGAAACTGATCATTTCCAATGTGACCTTGCAAGTGTTGACTTCAGCCCTAGCCGGTTTGACTCAGTGGATAGAGTGTGGGCCTGCGGACTAAAGGGTCCCAGGTTCGATTCCAGTCAAGGGCACATGCCCTAGTTGCAGGCTCAATCCCACCACCACCACCACCCCAGTAGGGGTCGTGCAGGAGGCAGCCAATCAATGATTCTCTCTCATCATTGCTGTTCTATCTCTCTCTCTCTCTCTCTCTCTCTCTCTCTCTCTCTCTCTCTCTCTCTCTTTCCCTTCCTCTCTGAAATCAATTAGAAACAAAAAGTGTTGACTTCATGAGAGTGAGAGGTGGAGAGGCTGGGAGGGTGAAACAGCTGGGCATATTCAGTTAACACTATTGACAATCACAGCAGCAACCAATTTCTCTCATAAAAAATGGAAGCCCTCCTCTTTTGGGGGGAGCCTCATGTGGGAGGTCCAAGCACAACCCTTCGGACGCTGCAGATGCAGTGCTGTCTCCCTCTTGGCCCAACGAAGATGCTCTGGCTTCTCCGGGGAATGCAAAGAGGGGCTTCTCCTTCCCTTTCCAGCCGGAGGCTTGCGCTAACTATGCAGACCAGGGTGTGGGAGAGCAGGGCATTTCCTCTCCACTCCACGCCTTCGTGTCCTGGGAAGCATCAAACAAATGTAAGCTTCCGTGTTTACCCTAAAGAACATGCACTAGTTATATGTACCTTCACCAACTTGAAGGCAAACTTCCTGAAATGAATTTGTCACCAAATCTGTGACCTGAGTCACTTCCTTCACTCACCATCAGTTAGTGGCAAAGCCCTAAACATTTAGGCTCCCTGGGAGCCTTTCGGAGCACAGGGACACACTGGAGCTCACCCGGTCACCTGCACAAGCCAACTGTTCAATATTTAGAAAATTTTCAAGCCAGCGGCTAAAACATGAATATGACATTGCTGTTTACAGCACAGAAGTTGGCATATCTATGAAGCAGGGACTATTTTTTTATTTTATTTTATTATCTTTTTTTTTTTTTTTTTTTTTTTTTTTTTTTTTTTTTGCGAGCGAACTTACCAGGATGTTGCTGAAGATGAGCCATCTAACCAAATGCCATCCACATGTAGGGGACTGTGTTTGATGTTATTTCTCAACCAGACACATGGCCACTCTCCCAGGTGGCATCTGAAATGCGAGGATACAATTTTGTTTGTCAAAAATAACATATGGGCAGTAAGGGCATTTAACAAACAGAGGCTTGTGGGGATAAATATTTCACAATGCATGTGAGAGTTTCTCCAAGGAAGAAACATCATGTCCAAAATACAAAGAGCTCCCCCCTCCTCCATTGAGAAACAGAGCAAGTGGTACAAATATTCTAACACCAATCTGTGCGCCTTCTTTGAGCCTCCACAGGAAACCGCATGTGTATGAAAATCACTATCTATGGGACTCGTTAATAGAAGCAGATGGGGCGTTATCCCAAAGAGGAACCTGGTGACAATTCCTTCCCTAACTTCCTGAACTGGTTCTCCAAATGTCCCTTGTCCTTTCCTCTTGAATGTTTCTCTTTATCTCATTGTTATCTCCACTCAAAATCACTTATGACAATTTCCTTTGAGCCTCTTCTTCTATTGACAACCTTATCTAAAAGATAGAGATTTTTTTTTTTAATGTTAATGTTTAGGGCTAAGAAATAAGCTTCAGTTTGCTGGAAAATTGAATTATGTGCCAAAATGATGTAAATGAGAATCCGTACTAAGAAACAAACAACTTATAAATCCTCTGGTGATTTATAAATCACCTGGCTCTATCTTTTGGACTAAGTGAACAGTGCAATAACATGGGTACTTATCTACAAATAAGTAAAGAACAGCTACTTGTAAAGCAAGTATTCTAGCAGATGTAAATGAATAAAATATCTGTTAAATGGCCACATAGAAAAACAGAATGATTTATAGTTTGAGTTATTTTAACTTACGCTCTAACATAAATATATCCTTGGTGTGAATAGCTAAGAATCATGCTCACGTGATTTTTAGAGTCTCAGAATATCACTTTCCAAAGATATTCACACATAACCCAAACACGTTCATTATGTAAAAAAAAAAACACACAAAAAAAACCACCCAAAACAAAACACTGGAAAATATTGAGAATGTAGCATTATCCACAATGAGATGCTAACATGTGAACTTGAAGTAGTTATTTGATTGGTTCTATTCCATTGCCAAAGCCTGGCATTACTTAGAAGCTCCCCTTTCTGAGTTCTTGCTACAAAAAGAAACTGTCAACTACGAAGGAAGTTACTGTGCTGTTCTGCCATCTGCATAAGACACATATAGCATTGCACAATGATCCCTGAGCTCAGAGTCCATGGGAATACTATTAAAACATGATTTTCAGCAACTTTTTTAAAGCTAACAAAATCAGCATCATTAACATGGATTGTGGGCAATAATTGTTTTTTACCGTTATTTCATTAAAGTATTCAAACTCCATATGTGAAATCTAATGAACAAAATCAACTGATGGACAAAATAGATCCATGGAACAGACTGTGGAATCTCAGAGGGAAGGTGGGGTGAGGGAGGGGGCGGTGGGGAGTGATTAACCAAAGAACTTGTATGCATATATGCATAACTCATGGACACAGACAATAGTGTGGTGAAGGCCTGGGGTGGGGGAAGGGAGGGGGGCTAGAAGGGGTCAATGGGGAAAAAAAGAGGACATATGTAATATTTTCAACAATAAATATTTTTAAAAAGTTTTTCAAACTCTATAAATGCATATGTTTTCCTTTAGCACATAAAATAAGTACCTCTACAGGTACTTTTATTTATAGAAATCCCACAAGCATGATCAAGAACCTTAAAAAATGTCCTCAGTAATAAATAACATTTTTCAGAGTGTGCAATTTTAAAATATAAAGCTTTGGACTCTAGAGAAGTTAAACAAAAATACATAAACTAAACAAGTTTGCTATTCCTCAAATAAATGAGTAAGATATTACCATACTTATGAAATTCATTCCGCTTTTTTACAAAATAAACACCTGTAAAAATGAGCTGACTGGTGGCCTGGTGTCTGGCGCCATCTACTGGACAGCAACAGTCACTGGTCCCCACGTGTTTCTTCTGCTAAGTAGTGTGTAAATTATTTAATTTACATAAGAAATGTGTACTTAGGTAAAAATAACTGGAAGTGAATTTGTAAATGTAAAAATGATTACTGTGTTGAGAATAGTAGTTTGTTCTTTTTGAATGACCATTCAAAATATGTTGATTGGCATATTTACAAAACAGAAGTACAGAAACTTAAAAGATTTGAGCAAAATGGGAAAATAAATAGCACCAGGATTGGGAATGAATCACGTTATTTACCACAAGGGGGCGGGCATTGTGGACTGTCATGGATCTGGTGCTGGTGACCAAAAGTCACCTGGTCAGTCAAAATTAGACTGTTTCTTCCACTGTTTACAAGTAATGCCAGTTATCCAGCATAACATCAATCAAGATCTCCAGTGAATTACCATATGGGAAATTTATTATAACAGATTTACCCCCTGGTGGTAACAGGAAAAAACTCTGAGGGCAGTAAGAAAAATAGATACATGATGCATTTTCATTTGACTAGAAGTTCCCAGGATCAACAGTGCTGGGTGCATGAGGTTCCAGGATTTTGCTTGGACTATGGAGACTGCAGCCTTGTGGGAGGCTAGGTGCTGAAAATGTGATGTGCAGGTAGCTTTCTTGGTAGCTATTTTTATGACTGCTCCTCTCCCTCACATTGTATACTGAGGGCCAAGAACATGCCTTAGATGTGTTTGTTGGTATCTTTTCTTCCATAGATCTTATGGAACTGCAATTATATATCTCTGTTTGTTTGTTTCACACCTGTTTTCATGAAAACTGGCATTAGGCCCAGCCAGCATGGTTCAGTGGTTGAGTGGCAAACTATGAACCAGGAGGTCACAGTTCAATTCCCTGTCAGGGCACATGTCCGGGTTGCAGGCTCGATCCTCAGTGTGGGGCATGCAGGAGGCAGCTGATCAATGATTCTCTCTCACATCATTGATGTTTCTATCTCTCCTTCTCCCTTCCTCTCTGAAATCAATAAAAATATATTAAATTTTTTTAAAAACTGGCATTAAACTATCTCTATTTTATTCTCCACTCTGTACATAGTTGCCAGCACAATGCCTGATACATTGGCACCTGATATATATGGTATTTATACAGTAGGCATTCAATGAGTATTTTATTAACTAATTAAAATATAGACCTGGGCAAAGGAAGGGGGTGGGAGACATGGGAAAACAGAAAGAGGACAATAAAGGAAAAGAAGAAAGATCAATCAAGGGGTCTATTTATTGACCCTTATAGAAGGACCAGAAATTGATCTAGACATTAATTGGCAAGACTTGAGCAATATTTGAATATATATATATATATATATATATATATATATATATATAATTTCAACTGATATTCAATAGAAAATGCAATGTGCTTTACAAGAAGATTCCTTACAAATGGCTGAAAGCTAAAACACTACCACACCTGGTGTGTCAGCCAAGGTTCAACCAGACAAACAGAACCAGTAGTGGGGGGGGGGGGGTGTATATAATACGGGATTTATCATAACGATTTGACCAAATGGGATTGTGCAGTTGGCTATAAAGTCTATGTAAGGCTTGTGTTCCTAGGGCTGGGGCCAGAGTGAGTGGGGGGCACTCAGGAAGATAGATAGATGTGAGTAGGAAAGATCAAGGAAAAACTGGAACCTGCTAGGATGAGCTGGAACATACAGGACGGGCTGAAGCCCACCTCTCCCTGCCCCCAACTTTAATGAAGAGAGTGGCCTGCAGGTGAAGCTGGCACCCTTGTCAGAAAGCAAAACGCTCAGCCCTGGCACAGGAGCTGGAGGAGTAGTGGTCCTGGCTCCTGCCCACCTCAGCCAGGTGAGCCAGCAAAGGGGCAATACCATGCCAGAGCAGAACGGCTCCTGGAGCCTGCACCCACCGTCTAAGCATGAAAACAGTTTGCTACAGCTTCATTTCCCCCTTCCAAACTTTGCAAGTAAGTGCTCTCGTGGGTGATGCTAACTCTACAGGGAATGTGCAGGGAAGCAAAGTCTGGAATTATTTAATAGAATTCACCTACCAGTGAAGCAGCTTTCTTTGCAGGAAGGTTTTCAACTGCAAAATCAATTTTTCTTCATAAATAAAAGGCTCAAGGTTATTTAGTTCTTCTTGCTTGAGCTTTGTATTTTCTGTCTTTCAAGAAGTATGTCCATTTCTTCTAACTAGTTGAATTTATGGGCTTAATGTTGTTTAAAACATTTCATTTTGTCCTTTTAACGTAGGTGGACCTTTCAGGGTGTCTCCTCTTTTCAGTTGTGAAATTGGCTCCTGCCAACCTGGACCCAAGTACTTCCATTTCATTTAGGTTTCCCCATTCAGTGACCATCGGTCCCACCGTAAGGTCTTGCCTACAGAGAAAAGCAATCACAGAGCTCTTCAAGGATGCTGGGGTTCTTCTCACAAATGTATTTCTCTCAGTATTGGTGAAATACCATCCTGTTGTAGGTGAATAAGTCTGAAATGACAGATCACTGTGACAGTCCAACCGCCCTAAGCCATGTTGTGCATTTAATGATTCTGGCTCATGTAAGCCATCATTGCATGTTAGCTAATAAGATTGTTCTAAAACGATCACATCTTCATACTTATAACTTTACATTGAAAATGCTATAAGTAGGCTTCTCCTCACTGCAGATGTCATTTGCTTTTATTATAAACTACAGGCCTGATGCATGAAATTCATGCAAGGGGCTCAGCCCCCCGCTGCCCCAGCAGCTGCCTCTGCTTCGGCCCCCACCCACCAAGGTGGCCACCTCTGCCTCAGCCCCTGCCCTCCGAGGCTTCATCCAGAAGGTCATCCGGAAGGACGTCTGGTCTAATTAGCATATTATCTTTTTATTATTATAGATACTAGAAGCTCAGTGCACAGATTTGTGCACAGGTGGGGTCCAGCCAGCCCGCTCCAGTGGGGACTGATCAGGGCTGGGCTGGCTGGGGGGAGGGGCTGAGGGCAGTTGGCTGGCCAGCCCTGCCTCCAATTGAGGTGGGGATCCGATCGGGGGTGGGGCTGACCTGGGGGAGGGGCCACGGGAGATTGGGGGGGGTGGCCATCGGGGCCCAGATCAGGCCAGTTGGCCACTGCAGTGCGCATTGTAGCGACCAGTCATTCCAGTTGTTCCGCTGTTCCGGTACTGGGCTTTTATATATATAGATTCTAGGTCAGGAGAGGATGAATACTGTCCAAAAGAGCAAGCAGATACCGTTCAAGGCAAAGTCTTTAGTGAAACACATTTGCTTAAATGAGATTCCCTTGGGATTTTCAATAGATTATTCACCTGTAGTTAAAACAAAATAAAACAGAGTGAAAGACAACCTATGGAATGGGAGAAAATTTTTGCAAACCATAAACTGGAAAAGGGTTCGTTTCCAACATATTTAAGAAATTCCTACAACTCAATAACAAAAAAGACTAATAACCTAATTTTTAAATGGGCTAAAGATATGAATAGACATTTCTCCAAAGAAGACATATAAATAGCCAACAGGTATATCAGAAGATTCTCAGCATCACTAATCATAGGAGAAATATAAATCAAAACTACAATGAGATATCCACTCACACCTATTAGAATGGTTATTAAAAATCCACCAACATCAAAAGACCAAAACATTTTTAAATAGAATTATCATATTCAGTATTCCCACTTCTAAGTATTTATCTAGGAAATGAAAGCAGTATATAGAAGAGATACTGCACTCCCATAAAATTGCAGCATTATTCACAATAGCCAAGACAAGGAAACAACTTAAGTGTCCATTAATGAATGGATAAGAAGATATGGTATAAATACAATGGGATATTGTTCAGCCATGAAAAAGATAAAATCCTACATTTGCAACAACATGGATAGACCTTAGGGACATTATGGTAAGTGAAATAAGTAAGACAGAGAAAGACATGGGAGCATGAGTGTGAGAAGGTGTGGTACAGTATAGACCAGTGATGGCGAACCTATGACACGCGTGTCAGAGGTGACACGCGAACTCATTTTTTTGGTTGATTTTTCTTTGTTAAATGGCATTTAAATATATAAAATAAACATCAAAAATATACGTCTTTGTTTTACTATGGTTGCAAATATCAAAAAATTTCTATATGTGACACCGCACTAGAGTTAAAATAGGGTTTTTCAAAATGCTGACACGCCGAGTTCAGAAGGTTCGCCATCACTGGTATAGACCATACCTGGGTTTTGTCCTTGGTTCTTGACACAGAGCTTCAAAAACTTGGAATTTCCTGACAAAGAGTGTTTTTGTTATGCTAATGATTTGGCCCATTGTGGGCCCCTAGATAGTGTTAGGTTGGGAGGTGGTCAAGAGAAAGACCACTCTTCCTAAAAATCAATGGAAAAATATCCTCGGGTGAGGATTAAAACAGCAACAATAAAAAGGACAAGTCTAATCTGTAGTGACAGAAAGCAGGTCAGTTATTGCTTGGGCCCAGATCCTGGATCTCAGTACCGCCTCCAACAGAAGGGGTCCTTGAAGAAAGGCTGGCTCCAGGGCGGGGCAAGTCCAAGACAAGCCTGGACTATCTCATGTCAGAAAGTAAGGAGTTGCTGAAGAAGTGATGGACGCTTGTCCAAGGAACACCGGAGGCCAAGTAAAGAAAGGCACTCCTAACGACTGAATCTGGGACAACTTGAGCAACAGTGTAAAGATTGTAGTGAGTTATAGGCCTCAGAATAAATCACTACCCAACAGCCCCCCCTCTCCCCCACCCCAGTGAGAAAAAGAGAGGGCAGGAGCAGGAATGGTCAACAGAAATTTGCACTCTTCCTGTTTGGGGGTTTGGAATAACTTTTCAGAGAAAAATAAAGGCAAGTGCTGCATTTATAGTTCACACATATAAATATGCAAGGAACATCGGCTACCAAAGCTTTCTCAGTTTCTGCATCCTAAATGACAAGCAGGTTTCACTTCCTCTTACCTTAGATATTCATTAAGACTTCCCTAGATAGAAGCCACAATGAGTCATCATAAAAAGCAAAGTGGAAACCCAGAAAATGAGTTTTATGAAATGTGCATTTTCTATGTCAGAATGCAAAATATTCATCATTCTATAGTGGGTCACATCCATCTGCTACATCAACTCTGTACAAGTGTGACTTCATTATGGAAAAAAGGAGGCATTTTTACACCCCCCTTTTTAAAAAGTTACTTAAAACCATTGCAATAGGAAATGATATTGTGCATTTATGAAGTATGATTAAGAATATCTATAGGATGTGCTGGTATTCATGAGAAAGCTGTAAATGCACTCTCAAATGGACACTCTCAGGTGTCCAATTAGTTTGTGACTTTTTTAATGAAAAGGCGAAAAACTGTTTTGAAAGTTGAAGTTCGTCCTCATAAGGGTGAAGAATTGTTTTTCATAAGTTTTATTTTTATCAGCAGAAAATCAACATGCCTTTTGCACATTATGGTGGGAAGGAAGAGACTGTGCCTTCAAAATATTAAAAAGTCAGAGGACACCTTTATTGAGGTGTAATTTAAAACAGAAACAATTTTATCCCCTTATTGCTGATGTTCTTTCAGGAACAAGAAAATATGAGCAAAATCTGAGGAAGGTAACAGTTTTAACTTGTATGTTATTTAGTAGAGGTGGGAATCTTTAAAAACTTTGATAAATGGGTTAAATCAACTTTTATTGTGTATACAGATGAGGTATTGTTTTAAGCACAATATAAAAATTGGCTTCTTTCTCAGGGGGAAAAAAAAGTCATTAATCAAAAAAGTAAAAGGAATTAAAACAATGACCCAATAAAATTGTCAAAAATTTTAATGATAGGCAATACTAAGAATGTGCAAAGTTGTGGTATACAGTGTTGGAATAAACTGCTGCTGAGAGTATAAATTATTACAAACACTTTGAGAAGAAACTTGTTGATATCTAATAAACTTGATTTTTGTACCCAATCACCCAAAAAGTTCACTTCCACATGTATATGCTATAGAAACTTGGACACATGTAACCTAGAAGACATGTACATGTTTACTAGTACAGTGGCATTATTTTAATATCAAAAAATTTTTCATTCAGAGAAACCCAAAATACTAATTCAAAAGAATATATGCATTTCTATGTTCATTGCAGCATTATTTACAATGGCCAAGATTTGGAAGCAGCCCAAGCGCCCATCAGTAGATGAATGGATAAAAAAGCTGTGGTACATTTACGCAATGTAATCCTACTTGACTGTAAAAAAGAAGGAAATCTTACCCTTTGCAACAGCATGGATGGGCCTGGAGAGTATTATGCTAAATGAAATAAGCAATTCAGAGAAAGACAAGAAACATACGATTTCACTTATGTGGAATCTAATGAATTAATGAGCTAAATAGTGACAGACTCATAGAAAGAGAACAGGTTGACAGCTGTTGGGGTGGTGGGGCTGGGAAGGGTGGAGGGACTGAGCAATGAATGAGAACCCAAGCATTGACCCTTCCTGATGGTCTTCAGGGGTTTGAAACACGTGCTGGAGGTATTGAGAAAGAAAACTCCCATTTAGATCTTTCCTGGTTCCCTCCTGAAGGGGGTGCTGATTCTCTCACTTACATTCAAGGCTGAGGTCAGCCCAGACAAGAGGGCTGGAGAAGAGAGACCAGCTTCTCCGCTGCATGGCCCAAGGCCCAAGGGACATCTGCACAGGGACCAGAAGATGCTAAGACATAGGGACTAGCCTTGTTGGCCTCTCGGCTTCTAAACTGCCTGACCTAACTGAAGTGAAAAAGAAAAAGAAATAAAAAGGAAATAAACATCACTCATACTGTTCCTTCTCTTCTTTCTCCTCCTTTAACCATAGAAGTTATTTATGATTGTGTTCCTGAGATTTTAGCCTGACCTGGAAGTCTAAACATAAGACCATTTGATTGCCTAGAAAAAGAAATAAATCTGTTGATGCACTGATATGAGCTTAGACCTACATTTCGATGTGAAATCATTCTCATTTTATATCTTTGTCTTATATTGTGTTCATCAAAGAAGAAAGAATAATAAAAAACAAAAATCAGCATAAAAGTTCTCTAACTAGTTTGTGCGGTATAACGACACTGAAAGTGTTCAGTTATGAAGCCTACAGATGGGATGTTTCACATTCAGCCTATGAATTCCAAACTGTAGATCTGACCAGAGCAACTCAGAATCCTAACGCCATTGCTCCTTGACACGTGAGCAGAAGAGGCTGCCTGCCATGGCAGAGGCTTTTATAACAAGGGCCTCATGCTTCCTTGTGTCACTAGGAAGACGTCCTGCCTAGCTGCTGGCTCCAGGTAGGCCAGCCCTCTGTCAAGGAGCCTAGAACTCCTCGCCTCTAAAGAAGCCATCTGAAGAGATCAACCAAAGGACTTGTATGCATGCATATAAGCATAACCAATGGACATAAGACACTGGGGGGTAGGGGAGGCCAGGGGATTGTCAAGGGCTGGGGGAAAAAAGGGACACATATGTAATACCCTTTGTAAGGCTGTAAGCAATAAAATAAAATTTAAAAAAAAAAAAAAAGAAGAAGCTGTCTGGGAGGCTCTTGCTTGTCTTGGCTCCCGCCTGCTCCATCGTGCAAGACAGAACTGCCCAGACATAGGAAACTGGACACCTTCCACTAAGGATTATCAAACAAATCCCTCAGGCTTTACAAACACGTTACCACTGTCACGGACAGAAGCCCAAGCCCCACAAGGCAGCCATCATCACCCAAACTGCTAAGCACATGCACCAATGTGGCCCAATTTCCCTTCCACTGCACCCTTCCAAGCCCTGCCAGGGTGTCCCGTGGAATTCACATGTCTCATCAGAAACTCCCTTCATTCCCAAGGTCTTCTGTAAGCCTTCTCTCTTCTTCCATGCCCTAGCCAAAACCTTGTTCTTCCATAAAAACAACTCTTCTTTTTTCCCTTTGCCCCCTGGAGTGACAGCTATCTTTTCTCACCTACCCCATGTCACGTGGGGTCTGGAACTTGGGAACCGCCCTTCCCTCTTCCCATTGCAGAGATAAAACTCTCAATTGTTGTTCCTGAACCTCTTTTTCCTCCAGGTTTCCTCAGACCAGGAAACAGCTACTAGATGTTTCAAGTCAAAACTCTGGCACTTATCTCTGACATGCTTCCTTTATCACACCTGCACTTGGTGCATCAGAAGAACTTATCGACTCTATCTCTACATCATATCCCAACTCTGGCCTGTTCTCTCCACCCTTACAGTCCATCTCCCCTCTATAGTAATCTTTCTTCTCAATGGCTGTGACATCACATCTCCCTGGTCCTTAAAACTCATCAAGAGTTATATTTCTTACCTTAACTTGCAAATCCTTGCCTGATCTGGGCCCTGCTTGTCCCTCTGTCCACTTCCAGCCTTTTCCACTGTAGTGGGTTGAATTGTGTCCCCCACACCAACTATACTAGATCCCTACCCACCCCTCTCATACCTATAAATCTGAACTTGTTTGGAAACAGGACCTTTGCAGATGTAATCAAGTTGAGATGATATCATGATGGTATGTCCTTATCCAATGACTGATCTTCTAAGAAACGGAAAAGGCACATGAAGACACCAAGTGAACTGAAGGCAGAGGGTCAGACTGCTCAATCTGCCAGGTGAGAATCACCGGGGATTTCCTGTAACCACCAGAAGCTGGGAAGAGGCAAGGAAGATCCCTCCCCTGGAACCTTCAGAGGAAGCACAGCCCTGCTGACAGCTCGACTTCAGACCTCTGGCCCCCAGAACTGGGAGACAATACATTCCTATTGTTCTAAGCTATTTGGTTTGTGGTCATCTGTTACAGAAACCCTAGGAACCCGACACACCCCCTTTGCTCAAGTCACATTGATTCCTTCGAGTTCCTTAAATACACCAGGCTTATTCCTGAACTAGGGGCTCTGTTCCAAATTTTCTCTTTGCCCAGAATGTTCTTCCTCCTTTCTTCCTATTTCATGACACCTCCTGCTTGTCATTCAGCTCTCAGCTTAAATGTCACCTCCTCTATTACTAAGCACTCAGCCTAAGAGAACCACCTAGTCACTTCCTGTTACATTAACCAATTTTAGTTACCTGAATAACTTGTAGCTATCTGATATTTTATATGGTTATGTATCGTCTGTGTCTCCCCACAGTAACACTTACTCCATGAGAACAGTGACCTTGCCTGTCTTATTCACTGCTGATGCCTACACAATGCTTTGCATTAGTAGGTAGGGTGACCAACTGGTCTCTGTTTGCCCAGGAATGTCCCAGGACACCCCCTCTGTCCCAGGAAAATTGGGATGTCTGATTGCCTTATTAGAAGGCACTATCAACCCAATTATCTATAAACATTGAAACTGAACAAATGAATGAACCTTCTAAGAAAATCAAGTTCTTACTCTCTAAAATCTAACATGAAGGCAAAGAGGTCTCACCTCAAGAATTCTTGTCTGTAGTTGAGATTTACTGCTCTGATTATGACAGAAACTGAATTTGCTTCAGGAGACAGTTTCAAAAGCAGAGGTCATGATTTTTTAAAAAATGTTATCCTCTCTTATCCCCAGAGATCAAGGTAGTTCGATCTGATCTTTGCAAAACATGATGCTATTCTTGTAAACTTAGAAGCATGTCTGGGCAATGTTTATATTCTATTTATAAAGAATGTGTGTTTGCAGCTCAAGTGAAAGCATGGGCACAAAGGATACTATGCCCAAGTCATTACGGTGAAAAATTACGGGAAGTAAGACCAGGCAGGAATCCAAGAGACTTCAACTTACTCAGCGCGATGTATTTGTTTCACAAAAGAGACGACAAAAGTCTGATACTTTTCTTGTGTGTGCTAATGTTTATTCTATTATGTCTAGCTGTTCTTTTTAACTTTTCCAATTAAAATACGTAGAAGAAATAAATAAGTAGGTGGTGTTCACAAGGTTCGTTGGACTTTCCTGCAACAAGCCTGTCAAGTCAAAGAAAGAAACAGAGTGAGTTCAAGAGAAAGCAGCCTGCTCATCTGAAACTTCTATGAAGGCCGAAGAACCCAGGAAGTGTTATTCTGATCAGTGGGTAGGTGGGTTTCTTTCTTTTTTAATTTGTTATTAGAAAAGAGTTTTGCAAAATGCAGTTCTGATGAGAACGTTCTGTAGATAATGAAAACTTGAAATTACTGCCCTGCTTTCAGTATTTTTTCAAGAAACTTTCAATAGTTTTGAAATAGCTTTTTTTTAGGGGGGGTGGCTTTTTTTATTATGTCTTTATATAGTGGGTTTTTTCTAATATTCTTCAATACATTTATCCAATATTTCATGACAGGTGAACAAAGATGAATAGAGAGAGCTTCCATATAATTGAAATGAATTAGATATACCATAACTGTATTTATTCTGAACACTGTGAATAAAATGCTTTTTAAAATTCATTTGATACTTTACTCATTTCTGTAGCACAAAAATCCAATTGAACCTCTTCTTCACATTCAGAAACACTAGTTGTTTTCCTGAGCAATAAAAAGAGAGGCAGTCTTAGGAGCCACATTGAATGCTGTTTGTTTGCTTAAGATCTTATCTGCTACTCTGGAAGGTTATTTGGTTCTTTGAGATGAGGAAGTAGTGATACTTGTTGATGTGCTGTTCATTAAGGGATGCATTTTTGTACATGTGTTTGTTTCTCAGATGTGTTTTCGAATCAGCAGGACTGAACCAGGGGCCTGCAGAAAGGGCAGGGACACACATAGGCAGGTTGGGTTGCAGGAAACTGAAGGATCCAGGTCTGCAATGAATTCAATCCTCTCTCTTTAGGATAAAAAAAAGCAAGGGACCCTTCAAAACTGTCCTTCCCCACAATAGGTTGGTACAGAGTCATGTAGTAAGTACTCTTGCTTTTATTTCAGACGGGCACTGTATATAGTGGATAGAAACACAGACTCAGCTGGCCTAGGTTCTGAAGAATTTGGGGCAATTGAATTCCCACACATTCACTTCCTCATCTATGAAATAACTAATAATAGTATCAACCCCGTAGAGTTTTCAAGAAGAAAAGCATGAGTCAGTGTGTGCAAAGCACTTAGAACCGTGTCTGGCACATAGGGAGTACAATTATTATATAACCTACATTAATAGTAAAAAACATTTGAAGGCAACATTGTTTTGGTCTACAGTCCTTAATAAAATGTATGTTGTTATTGTTTTCTGAGATAACATGTGATTCTGAGAACAAATGTGTCCCTTGGTGTGTAAGTTTGCCCGGGGCCAGCTTCACGGATGTGCAATACATACAGGGCCGCCTGTGCCCCTCTCAGCAGGGCCTCGGGCTGGATTTGATGCTCGTCTGTCATGTCTTGGAACTTCTTAATACTTTCTGAAGAAGAGGGCCCCATTTTCATTTTGCAGTGGGCTCTGCAAATGTTGGCCGTCCTGATGCTAAGCTTCCGGTTCAGTTCTCTTGGTTCTTTCAGCCCAGAGGCCCTGAACTGGTGCTAGGGCCCTCCCTCAGCTCTCAGGTTTGGAGGTCAGAAAACCCACTGAAACTCCCTCGGGCACACTGTGCTTTCTGCACAGCACCCAGCAGGCCATTGTGGGGGCCACAGAAACACTGGCTCTGCTCTCTCTTTCTTGCCTCAGACTTATAGAGAAGCTGCAGCTGTCAATCTCCATGTAGAGAGAAAAAGGGAAAAGAAAGCCCTCCTGTTTTGCAAATACAACTTAACACAAAGCTATGCTGTCAGTAACACGTCTCCTCGGGAGTTCAACCATCAAGGGCGGAGTCTCTCTTCTTCCTTCAGCCCTTTCTTCCTCCGCAGCAAAAGGCAGGAGCGGAGTCTTCCGTTCTAGCTACAGGACCTCCGATAGGCAAGTCATTTCAGCTCTCTTTGTCTCATTTTCAAATTGTTTTCAAAAGAGAATAGTTGGAGAAACTAAGATGGCGGCATAGATAAACACCGGGAAATTGCTGCTTCCCACAACAATCGATAAATGCATCAAAAACACAAGGTGGACACCATCCAGAACTACAGGAGGGCTGGCTGAGTGTAAATTCTACAACTAGAAGGAAAGAAAAGCACACTGCGAGCGGGAGGAGCTGCGGAGGTGGAGTGCAGAGGTACGGGGGCTCGCGCGCGGAAAGGGTCTGGCACCTGAGGACGTGGCTGTCTTTTTGAATCCGGAGGGAGACACAAGCTCCCGACGGCTCTGAAATCCGGTTCCGGGAAGTCTCTGGGGACCCAGGACTCACACGGGGGGATACTGGACTGTCTGGCAGCGGGCGAGCTTGAGAGCGGCTTTCCCTCAGAGGTGCTTGCAGCCATTGCCGGGACACTGGGACTCGCGACTCCTTAGGGCGGGGCTGAGGCTCCGCCATAGCTGCTTTCTCCGCCCTTTGATTTCTTGAGACCCCGCCCCGCCCAGGCTGCGGCAGAGGCTTTTGCATATGAATGCCCCGGCCATTTGCAACCTGTAATTACCTAACCGCAGCCGGGCCAGATAGACCCAGAGCTTCCAAGAGAAGGCCCAAGGCCCCACAGCGGCTTGCATTCCTACACAGCTGAGCATCATCAGGGCACTTCCAAACTCCAAAAAAAAGGAAGGGGAATCCGCAGTTCTCTTCGTAGTTCCTGCTGTGTAACCTCAGGCAGAGGCTAAATTAGCACCTCCTTAGATCCAAGAGCCACTGTACCCAGTGGTCAGAGGGGAACCATCCAGATCACAACTCCTCAGATCCATAAGGGACACACTCAGGGTGCAGTCTCAGTGAGCACCAAAGCCCCACTGAAGCAAGTCTTGCCCCAGAAGGGTGTCTCCAGCACAGAAGTTCTCCCACTGCAGACACAGCTGATTCTCGCTGCCAATTGCCCTGGAGGTCAATTCCTCCCAGTGATCCTACAACAACCAAGGCATAGCTACAACAAGACTGTGCACAAAGCCCACGAGGGGGTGCACCAAGAGTGTCCACCTCAGGTAACTGGGGAGGCTGAGCCACTGGACCCTACAGGACACCTAGCACACAAAGCCACTCTATCAACACAGGGAAGCAGCCAAAATGCGGAGACAAAGAAACAGGTCACAAATGGCAGAAATGGAGGAAAGCAAACGACTGGATATAGAGTTCAAGGCCACGTTTATAAGGTTTTTCAAGAATTTTATGGAAACCGCCGATAAATTTAATGAGTCCCTCAATAAGTATAGTGAGACCATGGAGGACATGAAAAAGGACCAACTAGAAATTAAGCATACACTGACTGAAATAAAGAATAATCTACGGAGATCCAACAGCAGACAAGAGGATCCCAAAAATCAAGTCAAAGATTTGAAATACAAAGAAACAAAAAATACCCAACTGAAAAAGAAAGAAGAAAAGAGATTCCAAAAATATGAAGATAGTGTAAGGAGCCTCTGGGACAACTTCAAGCGTACCAACATCAGAATTAAAGGGGTACCAGAAGAAGAGAGAGGGCAAGATATTGAAAACCTATTTGAAGAAATAATGACAGAAAACTTCCCCCACCTGGTGAAAGAAATAGACTTCCAAGTCCAGGAAGCGCAGAGAACCCCAAACAAAAGGAATCCAAAGAGGACCACACCAAGACACATCATAATTAAAATGCCAAGAGCAAAAGACAAAGAGAGAATTTTAAAAGCAGCAAGAGAAAGACAGTCAGTTACCTATAAGGGAGTACCCATACGACTGTCAGCTGATTTCTCAACAGAAACTATGCAGGCCAGAAGGGAGTGGCAAGAAATATTCAAAGTGATGAATAGCATGAACCTGCAACCAAGATTACTTTATCCAGCAAAGCTATCATTCAGAATAGAAGGTCAGAGAAAGAGCTTCATGGATAAGAAAAAGCTAAAGGAGTTCATCACCACCAAACCAGCATTATATGAAATGCTGAAAGGTATTCTTTAAGAAGAGGAAGAAGAAAAAGGAACTCTTACCATTTGCCACAGCATGGATGGAACTGGAGAGCAGATAAATACCACATGATCTCACTCATTTGTGGAATATAATGAACAACATAAACTGATGAACAAGGACTGATCCAGAGACGGAGAGGCATTGATTGGACTGTCGGGCTTTGGAGGGAGGGTAGGGGAGGGTGGGGGTAAGGGGGAAAGATCAATCAAAGGACTTACATGCAGGCATATAGGCCTAACCAATGGACACGGACAACGGGGGGGGGGGGGGTGAGGGCATGAGCGGGGGGGGGGGGGTAGAGGGTAAAGTGGGGACAAGGACACATATGTAATATCTTAATCAATAAAAATATATTAAAAAAAAAAAGAGAATAGTTGCCAGATACAGGGACCAGGTAAGATCCAAAGACCATAAGATATGTTATCATCTGGATGGTGGGGGCATTCGTCACAGCATGAAATAATTCCCCTGATGGGCCACAATGCAGCTGACTTCATTTTCCCAATGGAAAAATTTCAGTGCTGGGCACATTGAGTTTGTCCATAAAAGTTTTAAATATAGGGTAGATACAGGTACACACACAGATTAAATCATTACTGATTGTGCATCTTCTTTGGGTCAGTCACAGATAAGACACCAGAAGTGGAATAAGAAACACACATCTTCCTCAAAGGGCTAATGTAAGTAAGAGTGACAATTAAGGGGTAAATAAGTACCATACAGAATCATAGGTGTTTCAGTTAAGGAAGATGCAGAAAATTCTAGCGTATCGTCGGCTCTTCCAGAGGGCTTTGAAGAAGGCTTCAAAGAGAAGGATAGTGGAAGGTCACCATTTGGAGAGGGAGGAGGGCATTGAGTTAGAGCAGAGACCCAAAGAGGGGTCTATCCACATAGGCATCTGTGGAAAAAATAAGGGATGAGCTCAAAGAGACTAAAGTGAGAGGATGAGACTGTAATGACACCACAACGATAAGACTAAGACGGGAGGATGGGGTGAGGACTTCATTCTGCAGGTGAGCCACTGGGGAGCCTTACAGGGTTTTGAGTACAGAGTGAGTGCTATGATCAAAATTGTTTAAGAAGATGATTTTGGACATCATGTAGATTATACATTGGTGTGAGGAGATCAAGGAGGCAGGAGAATTGAATAATAAAAAAAACTATTCCCAAATGTTAAATGGGTAAACAAATGTGGTCCATCCATGCATCGAAATATTATTCAGCCATAAAAAGGAATGAAGTACTGACATATACTGCAGTATGGATGAACCTCGAAAATGTTACTCTAAGTGAGAGAAGCCTCTCCCAAAATATTGCATATTGTATGGTTACACTTATATGGAATGCCCCAAGTAGGTGAGTCTATAGAGATGAGAAAGTAGATTCTTGGTTGCCAGGGGCTGAAGGAAGAGAGGGATGAGGAGTGACTGCCAATGGGCATATGGCTTCTTTTTGGGTGAGGAAAATATTCTGGAACTACACAGTAGTGATGGTGTGTAACTCTGAGGTTTTTTTTGTCTTTGGAAGTGGTAACATGAAGTATAATGATCAGAACTGATCGGTTGGTTACAGGAGTCGCTGGTTAATGACGAGCTTGGACTCATGGCCTCCCTGTGCATTGAGGTTTTGCTCTGTTAGCCTTTCCTGTTTTGCAGATGAAACTGCTGCCGCTGGAAGTGTCCAGGTGTGTGAGCTTCCCGGCCGCAGGGCTGCAGGAGCACTGCTCGCGGGACTGTGAGTTGCCATATCTCATCCAGTCCCAGCGGCTGTGCTCAGAAGGAAATGACTTGCGGTAGCTTCCAGCAGCAGCGTTCAGCCACGGGACTGTGATGTGGGCTCCAGTGTGTCTTAGCAACACTGGGCCTCTGGATATGTCAGTAACTCAATAGAAGTGCCTTCACTTCAGAGTCTGAACATGAACTTCAATCAGATCTACCCCATCGCACCCACCCGCAGCACCCTAAACTACATCAGCAGCTAAATGGCCAGCTGCTTAGAAGACAACAAAGCCAATTGGCAACTAAAATGTATTTAAAATACATTGGACAGTAATATTAACTATGGAACAAATCATCAAGGAGCCTGGGGACCCATCCTGGAGCTCAAACACAAAGAACTTACACTCAGAACTAAGGATTACTACCAACGGGGGCTTTTCTTGCTTTGAGATTCTACTTTAATTTGTCACTAGCAGGTCCAAGAAGCTTTTGTTGTTGTTGTTGACACTATTACAGATGTCCCCATATCCCCTTCTTTACCCACTTCCACCCAGCTCCCTCCCCCCTCCCTCTAGCCATCACCACACTGTGGTCTGTGTCCATGGGCTATGCATATATGTTCTTTGGCTAATCTCTTCCCCTTCTTTCATCCAGACCCCCCCCCCCCCCCCCCTCTGACAGCTGTCAGTCTGTTCCATGTGTCCGTGCCTCTGCTTCTATTTTGTTGCTCCATTTGTTTTGTTCACTAGATTCCACATGTAAGTGAGGTCATGTGGTATTTGTCTTCCTCTGTCTGGCTTGAAGCTTTATTTTACTAGTAATCAGATGACACCATCCTGTAACCGCAGGCAGTGCCTTTACGGTGAAATGTTTCTGTTAAAGGGCAGCCTGAGGAAGTGGAAGAGGGTGGGAGGAAGGGGTAAGAGAAGGCAAATGTGGTAGAATGAAGAGAAAGAAAAAAAAAAGGCCTTCTAATTGGATGTGGCTGCTCAGTTCTTGAACTCCATGCTGCCTGGTGCCCAGCTCACCCTCCTTTGACTTACTGCCTATGTTTTCGTATTTACAAGAGTGTTTGTTTTTAAGCTGTTGCATATAAAGCAGTTTACAAGCAAACCCCAACAATCTTGTAGGGAAGCACATGGGTGGTCTGGCATTGGGGGGACATGGGATTTAGATCTGACCCTGCAATTAACCAGTTCAATACTATGGAGCAGGGTAAACATTGCTCCTGGCCTCAGTTTCCTGATGTGTAAGACAGGTGTTTGGCCAGATGGTTTCTAACCACACATTTCACTTGAACTTCCTCTGGTGACCTAATGCAGGGTTGTGACTAACCTCTGGCACTTGGTTAACACTTGAATGATGGTTTAGCAATTCGTTTTGTGCTAAGCTTCAGTGTCCTCATTTATAAGGTGAATATAATGATAATGAATTAATCATCTACTTCACAGAATCATTACAAAGATGACGTAAGGATGTGTATATAGCTAATTGGGCCGTAACCGGTTTGGCTCAGTGGATAGAGCGTCGGCCTGCAGATTGAAAGGTCCCAGGTTCGATTCCGGTCAAGGGCATGTACCTTGGTTGCGGGCACATCTCCAGTAGGGAGTGTGCAGGAGGCAGCTGATCGATGTTTCTAACTCTCTCTCTCCCTTCCTCTCTGTAAAAAATCAATAAAATATATATTTTTTTTTTAAAAAAAAGAATGTGTATATAATGCCTACTTAGGCCTTAGCTGGTTTGGCTCAGTGGATAGAGCATTGGCCCTCGGACTGAAGGGTCTTGGGTTCGATTCCAATCAAGGGGACATACCTTGGTTGCAGGCTTGATTCCCAGCCCTGATTGGGCTCGTGTGGGAGACAACCAATCGATTGTGTCTCTCTCAGATTGATGTTTCTCTCTCTGTGTCTCTCCCTCTTCCTTCTACTCTCTCTAAAAATCAGTGGAAAAATATCTTCAGGTCAGGATTAACAACAAAAGCCTACTCAGGTAACTGCCGTATATCAAGCCTTCAAAAAAAGTTCCTTATTGCTACTATTAGCAATAGCTGAAGAAATACACAGGATCTAATACGAAAAACAAGTTCCTATACATTTAGCAAGGACCAAAGTGAGTGTTTTATCTAACATTTTCTCATTTCAAATATAAGATTGTTGCCCTGGTAGGTGTGGCTCAGTTGGTTGGAGTGTCATCCTATACACCAAAAGCTTGCAGGTTCAATTCCCAGTCACGGCACATACCTAGGCTGCAGGTTTGATCCCAGGTCAGGGCATGTACGAGAGGTAACTGATCAATGTTTCTCTTTCACATCAATGTTTCTCTCTCTCTCTCTCTCTCTCTCTCTCTCTCTCTCTCTCTCTCTCTCTCCCTCTCCCTCTCCCTCTCTCTTTCCTCTTTCTAAAATCAATAAACATAGCCTCAGGTGAAGATTTAAAAAAATCAACCTTTATTAATAATAAGATTGCTCAATTGTAAGAATTTCAGAACATTTTTTTAGGCACGAGTTCTTCTGAGGAAAGATATCTAAAAAGTGAGGCAGTATTTCTTCTAAAACACGATGATTTTTGAGATATAAGGACCAGTGACTTTAAACTTTAGTATTCTGAATCCAAGTCTTTCAAACTTCAAAAGTCGTCCATTAAACCGCAAAATGCAAAGCTCTAAAGGGCTGCATTCAATCATTGTAATTCATGTGCTTTCTTTGGGGGACTTTGCCATTTTTAAAGACTATTTCCTTCCAAGAAGGAAGTTTTTGGAAACCATTACCAAAATGTTTCTTCTCCACTGCCTGTGTGTGACAGCCCTATTTCCGGTCAGCAAGCAGCTGCTGCTACAATGCCCAGATGCCCTCTCTCTCTCTGCACCCACCCCACACTCAGCCGGCAGAGACCATTGGCAGCAAGCACAGCCTCAGAGCTGGGAGCCTGGCAGCCTCTCAGGTCTTGATATAGTGCTGGGAATAAGATTTTGCCTTACACTATAAATTCAGTATGATTTCTAGGTGATGCTAATAAGATAAATAGCTCAAGAAGTATTTATGGAGAACAGCTTTGTGCTAGGGACCTGGGAGATACTGCAGAGGAAGACAGATATTGTGTTTCTAATCCTTAGCATCTCTCAACCCACAGGATGGCTGCAGGCTTTTGTGATCCTAAAAGCCTGCTAAAAATATTAGCCAGCCATGAAAAAGAATGAAGTTTTGGTATGTGCTGCTACATGAAGGCAAAACAGTAAAATATTGTGAAAACACTGAAACATTCAAACTTGAAAATATTATGCTAAATGAAATAAACTAGCTGCAGAAGGACAAATATTATAATTTGAGGTACGTAGAAGAGTTAAATTCATAGAGACAGAAGGTAGAATAGGAGTTACCGCAAGTTGAAGGAAGGAGGAAGGGGAGTTATTGTCTGATGGGTACAGAGTGTATGTTGGGGATGATGAACAAGTTTTGGAAATTAATAGTGGGTGATGGTTATACAACATTATTCATGGAAATCATGTCTCTGAATTGTACACCAACAAATGGTTAAGACGGTGAATATTATTTTATTTTACCATGACTGAAAAAAATACACCAAAGCAATAAAGCAGTAGGGGAGGGGAAACTAAGATTGTTTCTCAGAGAAACAAGCATCTTGAAATCCAAGTTAAACAATAATTAAACAACATATTTGGGTACCACTCACATCAGCATCTAGGGCAGTGATGGCGAACCTTTTGAGCTCGGCGTGTCAGCATTTTGAAAAACCCTAACTTAACTCTGGTGCCGTGTCACATATAGAAATTTTTTGATATTTGCAACCATAGTAAAACAAAGACTTATATTTTTGATATTTATTTTATATATTTAAATGCCATTTAACAAAGAAAAATCAACCAAAAAAATGAGTTCACATGTCACCTCTGACACACGTGTCATAGGTTCGCCATCACTGATCTAGGGAGTGATAATCTTTGGGACCATGGAAAGTCTAAAATGATCTGCAATTCTATCTATATATATAAAAGGCTAAGTGTCTATCCGTCCAACCGATAGCTATGATGTGCATTGACCACCAGGGGGCAGATGCTCAATGCAGAAGCTGCCATGACACGCACAGGCCGTTTAAAAATAAATGGCACCGTGGACCTGGTGCTGACAAACCAACACTTGGCTTCCCCCAAGTGGGACACAGACCCTGCCACCACCCCGAAGTGACACCCCACCAAATCGCAGCCAATGCTGCCAAGATCCCATGGCGTAAAATGCACCCCACAGCACAGCACAGCCCAAAAATGGTGACTGTGGGTGCCAGGTAATGACATCACATAGCAATGCCAGGCTTCCTCTCCCTAGCGACTAGATTCCTTGGAGTTTCTTCAGCCCAAGAACCCATCTTGCTTTATAGCCAGGTGCAAACATTTTACAGTTTAACCAAATGTTTTGTGAAGCATTTTCCTGTGCCTCATGTCATTTGATCCTCACAGAAATCCTGGAGTAGGTAGATAGGAGACTCAGTAGAATCCTGTTTTCTTTTCATTTGCAAGACATGAATAGTGATATTAAAATATTTCTTCTAATTAGTTTTCTTTCAATGTGCAAGAATCATGCACTGGGACACTAATTTTATAATAAAAGCTGAACAAAATATGGTAAAGTGTTATGTTTGACCTCAGTGGTTGTTTATAAGTGTGTTACATCATTTTCTGTACTAAATAGATCAGTATTTCACCCCTTCAGCTTCTTTCCTCAAGTATCAACACCTCCTCCCCACCCTCACTTCCTGCTGATGATCTTATTTCCTTCTTCCTACAGAACAATGACTCAGTCAGAACTTCCTGGGCCTCTGTGGACCACAGCGTCTATTCTAGACCTATACATCTGCCCTCCTGCCCATTACCACAGAGGGACTTCCTAATCCAATTCCTTGTTTGTCATCATTGCCTTTGTTTATTCAGGGCTCTCTCTGCAGTGATTCTCTATTTCCTGTCTCCCCTGCTAGAACATACTCTCCATAAAGGTGGGGATCTTGCCTCGATCATTCTCTGTTGTATGTCAAGCATGGAGATCCCTAGCTGACATGTAGTAGACTCTTAATATATATTTATTAAATGAATAGATATATTCCTTTGGTATAGGTTTGAAATATTTCAATATTTTTTAAAATTTTTGAATAAAAAATAACTTACATGTATGAAATATTCAGAGGAGATATTCATCTCTATTATTCCATAAGCCCATGGTTGGGAAACTGTGGCTCGCTAGCTACATGTGGCTCTTTGGCCCCTTGACTGTGGCTCTTCCACAAAATACCACATGTGGGCGCGCACGTACAGTGCGATTGAAACTTCGTGGCCCATGCTCAGAAGTCGGTTTTCGGCCTGGGTGAGTCTATTTTGAAGAAGTACTATTGATATTTGGCTCTGTTGACTAATGAGTTTGCCGACCACTGCCATAAGCCATTGAAATGTCCCAGAAGAGCCAATATTTCAACACCCAAGCCACTTCTCCCAGAAGTCACACACAAAATACCTTGTTCTCCATATGTCCCCTTCATTCTTTTAGAAACAGGCCTATCCCCCTTCCCGTGGCTCCGGACCTCTACAAACCAATGAATTTATGCAAGAGATCACCTTTCAACCCTCAAGAAATGTGAAAGTCATTTTAATACAAACAAAATTTGAGCCATCAAAATACAATGGGTTAAAATCTGAATGTACCTTTTTAGGCAGCAGAAAGTGCTAAGGTAAGGTCCCTATGACTAATTATAATACTTAAACACCTTTAACCTGGATGACAATATATGCTTTGTTTCCTGAAACACTAAACAAAATGTACGCTTAAAATACAGAAGTGATTATTCTTCGCTTGGCCTCTATACTTCCTGTCACCAAAGCATAAAGATCATCATTAAAGGTTGCTTTCTCATCTGACCTGCTTGAAGACACTCTGAAATGATCAGTTGTAGAACCTTTTGGAAACTTGGCAACGTTGGCGTTGACAGTGACAAAAAAAGATGAACAAGTGTGTGTGTCTCCAGGGAGGTCTCATTCAGCAACATCGCATAGATATACTTTTATTTAAAATCCTTCCACTCTAATAAGTGACTTGGATTAAAGTTTGAGGCTTGGGACAGTTTTATAACATATTCTAAATTACTATTGAGAGACTTTTTAGCTTGAATGTGAGCTAAGAAGAATTAAATTTTACTTTTAAACACTACATGTTTCAGCTCAGGAGCTAGTGATTCCATTGCTCCTTGAATCCAATAAACTTAATATTGGGAGAAATTTTAAAGAGGCTTTATTTGCTTTTGACACATGGTAATTTGATGTAGGATCAGCCTTGGGTGCACTGAGGGGCTGGGTTAGGCTTTACAGTTAAAACAGAGGATTTCTCATGTAGACAAAAAGATGTTTCATGACCTCATTTAGGGGAAAACCAGACCCAGGCATCAGCTTGTTAAAACTCAAGAATTCTCATCATTTCTCCAGGCCCGTCCTCAGTGCAAAGCGTTAATGAGGGCTTCGCTCCGCAGGAGCTCAGTTTCTACATCTGAAGACTAAAATGCTAAACTTGCCACACCAATGGCCCACGTATGCCAGGCAGTGGCTTCAGGGTCCCTCTGCAGTTTCTGCGGCAGCTCAATCCATGCACATTCACAACTGGCATGGTCAAAAGTTGAAGCCTGTCATCATTGATGCCACAGAATGATTTGTATTCCTCAACTTCCTTGTTCTTAATGAAAGGGTAAGTAACTTTTTTTCTATTTCTCTTTTATTAGAACAACTAGATGTTTACAAAGGAGAGCCAAGTGGGTTGCTCATTACAGCATAAAAAGAGACAGAGTGAAAATTAATTATTGTAAGGGATGTTAAGTATCTTGATAAATTTCTTCACAAACTACCTTACAGCTTAATCAAGTGCTCATTTTTATAAACCCAAGTCCAGTAAGTGAGCCACAGTAAGCCTTCCTTTTAAAGGTTAGTTATCTTTGTCAGCTACTATTGAAGAGGAAAAAATATTTAATGTTTTCATTGATAAAGATGAGCTCATTTTACTATACAGCTGATATCAGAGTACTATAGGTTAACAAATGAATAATACTGCTATGTTAGAGATATGTATGTGTATGCATACATATATGAGTATATATGATTTATCTTAGTGTTTCATTATGAGGGCAATAAAAGCCTTCAAACTAATTCATAGATATATTTTGTGTTTGCTCTATGATGATATTTCCAGAAGAATGCTTTTTAAGAAATCAGTCAAATACCCTTTTATGATTGTTAAAACCTTTATCAATTTGTGTCCCATCTTAGCCGAGATTATGTCCTATAATCTCTGTATTTTTAGTAATTAATAAGATACATGGCATTTATTTGACAACCATAAATATCTGCTGGTGAAAATGCAGGAACTTGTTGACATCCTCAAGTCACATTTAGAAATCTGTCTCCTTCCTTAGAACACAAATTTTGGACCTGGACAAATAAGCACCAATTTGACTTGGAAAACTTGGCCCTTAATGAACTTCCTTTAAGATTGATTTGTAATTTATCTCCCTGCCTTCACAGATGGTTACAAGTAGATTTGGATTTTCCTACCTTTTCCCCCTTCCCCACAGGTCTTCCTCGGGGACCATGTCAAAGGAGATGATGTCCTTCTGTCTATGCTGGTTTATTCCATCTGCAGAGGTGTCCTGAAAGCCTTCTACCAGCAGCAAGTGTAAGAAGATTGCAGATGATTAAGGGAAAGATGGGCCCAGTCTTCTGCTAAACAGGAATTATCTTGCCGCTTTCAGGGGAAGGACTGATACCCTAAGAATAAAAATGAAAGCTTGGAAACCATATGAAAACTGAAGAAACATGAGCAGCTCCTACAGTGCAAGACCACGCAGCCCCTGGCGTCAGAGAAAATAGATACAAACTCTGATGTTAATGGCCATTGCCTCGGAGAATCACGATTCAAAGCGAGCATTAACAACCCTGCAACTCAGATTGCACTACTTGGGGTTAAATCTGACTGCTTAACTCTTCTCCAGATCTCTCCAGAAGTAGAGGCCTTTATGATTTACTACGTTTCTCTAACCAGGGAATAATCTAGAAATGACTATTCTGGAAACAGTTTGATGAAAAAAATAATGCAGAACATTTAAGCTTAGAAAAATGTTAGGTTTTTATTCACTCCTTTTTAAGGAAGAGAAGAGAGCTTCTGATTAAAAACATAGGTCTGGCCCAGCTGGCATGGCTCAGTGGTTGAGTGTCAACCTATGAACCAGGAGGTCATCGTTCAATTCCTGGTCAGCACATACGCCTGGTTTGTGGGCTCAATCCCCAGTGTGGGGCGTGCAGGATGCAGCTGATCAATGACTCTCTGTCATCATTGATGTTTCTATCTCCCTCTCCCTCTCCCTTCCTCTCTGAAATCAATAAAAATATATTTAAAACAAAACAAAACAAACAACCATAGGTCTGGCCCTGGGTCAATTTATCACCCTCTTAGCTTGCTAGGGATTTTAGAAACAGATTTTTTAGTTACCTTAGATGCTCAAAAGCCATGTGCTACATTGGTACCACTTATGATCCTGAGGTTTCACCTATGTTTATTTTTAATGAATATTATCTTATGTGCAGTTCTACAGATTGCATCTCAAATTATTCTAGAGTCCCCTTTTCCCCACCTTTGCCTAAAGAGCAAAATACAGTCTGTGGGGTTCAGTAGGAGAGACAGATTGCTCTTCCCTTGGGATCTCCATCTAATGTAGAACCTACAGCTGGATTCTCCCTTGTCTTTTATAACTTATTACAGCCTTGAGGTGTGGAGACTCTTTGCTCCAGCTGTTTTTTAATGGCTCTCCTGAAAGCCTTATGTGTGTTAGACACTAAACTCTACTGCCAGGTTAAGACTTCAGTCTCATTGAAGAAAAACAAGCATATTAAGTTTTAAATACTCTGTAAAAAGAGTATTTAACACTAACATCCTAGGAAAACCAACAGAACTTTTGGTTATCTGATTTCTTTCCACATAAGGTTCAATGCACTGTAATGATTTCCATTTGAAAAAGCAAATTCATTTAGAAAGCTGTTTCGTAACACATTTTAAGACCTTATGTTCTTATGAGTACACCAATTCTTTAGAAGTCTGAGTGATTCAATCTGAGAATTGCCAGTCATTAGTTCTAAATATAACTAATCAGGACTTCATTTTACTTGAAGATACAAGTGCTACACTTGTGGTTCAAATGCATGAGCCTCCGTGAACTCTTTTACAAGAGTTAAGGAGCAAGTGAACACTGATAGTTTGGGGGAAATAACATCATTTTTTAAAATATCTATCCAAGAACTGTCTGCATATTCACACCCATTGTCCATGCACACATCCCCTTCCACAATACATTTCCTTCTATTTTACAAAGAAGGAGCCTGCCTTCTAATCTGGTGCATTGCTCCAAGGACTAAAGATCTCCACTAAGCCCTAGTTGGTTTGACTGAGTGGACTGAAGGGTTCTGGTTAAGGGCACATGCCCAGGTTGTGGGCTCAATCCCCGGTGGGGGGTGTGCTGGAGGCAGCTGATCAATTATTCTCTCTCATCATTGATGTTTCTATCTCTCTCTCCCTCTCCTTTCCTCTCTGAAATCAATAAAAATATTTAAAAAAAAAATAGACTGGGATAATTTTTTAAAATCTCCATTAAAATTATGGGTTTTGAGGAAGCTTTATTTAATGATAAATTAATTTGCTATAAACTTGCCTCACTGCATATATTTCACTTGTGACCCAAGTGTGACCCAAGTGTTAGCACCAGAGTATTTAAACTGAAGTTGGGATGATCTGAATTCAGATATATGGTAGATTGGTGGGAGTGACTTTCCCCTTTTCATAACCTATTTTCAAATAATGCATAACTCTACATACCAACACTATTCTAATTCATTCACTTCTTATCCACAGTCACCTGTGAATACTGGGATCCGATATCTGGGAATAGTCTCCTTACTAAACACTTACTAAGTCACGGTGAGGGCTGCCCAAAAAGCTGGGTCAAAAAGAAACAAGATGAGCCCGGCTGGCATGGCTCAGTGATTGAGCATCAACCTATGAACCAGAAGTCATGTTTCAATTCCCTGTCAGGGCACATGCCCAGGCTGCAGGCTCAGTTCCAGTTGTGGGTCATGTAGGAGGCAATTGGTCAATGATTCTCTCCCATCATTGGTGGTTATATCTTTCTCTCTCTCTCCCTTCCTCTCTGAAATCACTAAAAATACATTTTTTTAAAAAAAGAAGCAAAATGAAAGATCAAATTCTTTTTTTATGATATATATTTTTATTATTGATTTCAGAGAAGAAGGAAGAGGAAGAAAGAGATAGAACATCAACAATAAGAGAGAATCATCGATCAGCTGCCTCCTGCACACCCCACACTGGAGATAGAGCCCGAAACCCAGGCAAGTGCCCTGACCAGGAACTAAACCGTGACCTCCTGGTTCATAGGTCAACGCTCAACCACTGAGCCATGCCAGTTGGGCAAAATTAAATTCTTGCCATTCTGAATGTACAAATTGTGTAGAGAGTTGGTCTAATTAGAAAGCATAGAAATCAAGCAGATAAAGAGAGTATTATTTCTTAACAGTAAAAATTTCCCTTGTTTCAATTCCCTTCTTAATTTTATACCACGGTGACATGTGGCACAGTGAGACCTGAAATGACAGAAAAACACTGTGGTTAAGTATTGTTTTTAGTCAGATGAGTTGAGCTGCAAAAGTTAAACATTAGCAGGCAATGGAGCCTCTCATTCATGTGCGGTTAGGGTGTAGAATGTGCTACTTGTAACACTTTATAGGACCTTTTTTTTAAAAAAAAAAATGAGAACTGCAAAGTAAAGTCTATCTGACATAAAGAGGGATAAAAAGTCTAAGAACCATCTTAAAAATACAAATATTTCCCCATTCTAAGAAAATAATTATGTGTTTTCTATAGCCGTTAAGAAAGAAAAATTCCCCAACAGATGGAACTTGATACTTCATAGAAAAAAGATGATGGCCAGTCCAATGACATGTTGTGTGGTGTCTTATAACCCAGAAATCTGCAATCCCTGCTATTTGTTTTACTTTTTATTTATACCTTTATTTAGACCACTCACCTCTATTCTCTTTCATAGAATCTACAGAACTGGTGATCTATGACATCATCTGCTTCTCAAGACCATCACTAGTAAGTTCCCTCAGGTTTAAAGACACCATCCCATAGGAGTAGCTCCCAGACCTCAGCTCTCTCTCCTCATTTTCTCTGGATTGATGATTTTTAACAGCTACCATGGAGCTGCCATTAAAGGAAGCATACACATGAGACCCCAAATACCTCAAATTCTAACACCCTAACTATGTAAATCTAAGATATTTTCTGTGTTTGCTGCCTGGTAAGTTTTCAAATTTATGATTTCACTTACCATGAAAGCTTCCTGTATTTCCATGATCATGGCAACCATAGATACTCACTTCCTAGGCGGAGCAAGTTTCCAATGATCTAACCATGTAGCCTAGCTTAGGTAACTCTCTCACCTTTCAAAAGCTTTCTCAAACCTTGTGATCATCTGGGTAAGTAAGCACCGATGCCATGCTTACAACAAGGTCAGACAACTGAAAAGAAAAATGAAAACAATAAATCAGATGTTAGAGTAAACGTCACTGTGCTTCTGGGGAAGTATCACCAAACAGCAAACATCTATGCTTTTATGATGATGTAAGTTAATGGCCAGAATTGGTCACTGGTCTTTAGTTGCCATCTTGACTGTAAATCAGTGCAGAAAAAGCACATGGGCTTGACATTCTGCCTTATTTCCCTACGTTGACATCGAAGGGACTCATTTCAAAGATAATGTTGGTTAGTTACTTCAGGGAACATCTTTAAGAACATGGGGTCCTCCTGATATACAATGGAATTGAGAGTGCCAGAGGCTGAGCTTAGGGCTGGAAGCAGGACAAAGAGGTGGCACTA
Organism: Myotis myotis; assembly: GCF_014108235.1. Classification (NCBI taxonomy): domain Eukaryota; kingdom Metazoa; phylum Chordata; class Mammalia; order Chiroptera; family Vespertilionidae; genus Myotis; species Myotis myotis. The sequence continues at coordinate 51,853,276 of NW_023416401.1, forward strand.
ATCTAACTAGCATCTACACACTGGTAGGAAAAATGGGATGTTGAGCAAGTCCCTCGTTCCATTAGGCCACTGTAAAGGAGGCCATAATAACTTCCTTCTTATTAATGCTCAGGAGAAATTTCATAAAACAGCACAGTATATTAGGGCAAAAGAGGCAATGGAGGCTGATAAATGTACCAGGAAAAACCATTAGGAAAATGATGAATTAAATTTCTGTTTACATTTCTGTTTTCATGGATCATCACTTGTTAGTCTAAGTCAAGGGTGGGGAACCATTTTTCTGCCAAGGGCCATTTGGATATTTATAACATCATCACAGGCCAAACAAAATTATCAACTTAAAAATTAGCCTGCTATATTTGGCTAAGCATTTAATTAACTCACCCCTAATGCCTTGGTAGGCCACCAAATGATTTTGAGGGCCTTATACTGCCTGCCGGCTGGACATTCCCCACCCCTGGTCTAAGTAATCTCTATGCTTTGATCATGGCTGTCAGCATATTAAAATATTGTCTCAGCCTCATTTTTAAAAATCTTATTAAAAGGTCCATAAACTTTATAAAGTTTGGCAAATAAGCAACAGAATAGCTTACAGTGCACTCATAGGACAATAAAACACAGCATTTGTAATTATTGGCTGAAAGTAAAATTAAATTTTACTTTCTATTTCTCTCTGTGTCTTCATAAGGAATATTTATAAGGACACTAATCTTTAGATTTATGGCTCAAACTAATTCAACATAACCCAATCTATACCTGCAAAGACCTTATATCCAAATATGGTCACATTCTGAAGTTCCAGGTGGACATGAATTTCCAGGGAACATTACTCAAGCCAGAATTTACCAATGATAAAAATATTTTTTTAGAAATCAACTGCCTTTTGGGAGTCCACAGTTTCTAAACATGTGCATTGTGTTTGGAGTCCCAATACCATTGCTGCTATTCTCCTTCAATTTTTTAAAATATTTTTCTTTTTCTTTTTTTAATCTTTATTGTTGAGAGTATTACAGATGTCCCTCTTTTTTTTTTTTTTTACCCCCATAAAACCTTTTTTCTTGTTTTTAAACCAAAGATAGTTCTTTGTTTTTTTTAAAAAAAAAAATGCACCCAGCCAGGACTGCTCAGGGGTTGAGTGTCGACCTATGAACCAAGAGGTCATGATTCAATTCCCAGTCAGAGCACATGTCTGGGTTGCACGCTCATTGATGTATCTCTCTCTCCCTGTCCCTTCCTCTCTGAAATCAATAAAAATACAGTTTTTTAAAAATGCTTCAGGCTGTTGGAGAAATCTACCACATCTGTCCATGCTTTGGGAACATGACTCTCTTCAGGAACAAACTCTCATTTTATGCCCCTCTTTGTGGCCGCAAAATAGATTTCATTTTTTCCCATGTACTCTATTATCCTGATGTAGATAAACTCACAACACTTGCTGGCTTTAGTTAACAAGCCACTACCTTCTAGAAAACAGATGATAGTCATCCCTGTTCTAAGAAAAATAGCATATGGTTAAAATACAAACGTGAAGAAGTCTGCACTTACTGATCTTATGTAGGGAGAGTGCCAATTTCAGACACTCTAGACCAGCGGTTCTCAACCTTGGCTGCACATTAGAATCACCTGGGAATTTCTTAAAATCCTGATTTCTGGGCCTCATCCTCTGGAAATTCTGTTTCTTTGTTATGGGGTGGGGCCACAACATTAGTAACAAAGAAACAGAATTTCTGGAGGATGGGGCCCAGAAATCAGGATTTTAAAAAGGTTCCTAGGTTGTTCTATTGTGCAGCCAAGGTTGAGAACCACTGCTCTAGACCAGTGATGGAGAACCTTTTGCGCTCGGCGTGTTAGCATTTTGAAAAACCCTAACTTAATTCTGGTGCCGTATCACATATAGAAATTTTTTGATATCGGCAACCATAGTAAAACAAAGACTTATATTTTTGATATTTATTTTATATATTTAAATGCCATTTAACAATGAAAAATCAACCAAAAAAAATGAGTTCACATGTCACCTCTGACACGCGTGTCATAGGATCGCCATCACTGCTCTAGACTAATATATTCAGAGGTTGAATGTACAACAGAGCTTATCTGAGAAGGAGAAATAGCTGTATATATGATATATATTTTTAATAACCTGAATTTTGGATTTAGGCTTGAAGAAAAAAATTAGTTTATTTCCCAGGAAATGGAAATTTGTGAATTTCTGACATTGATTTCATGAACCTTTTAACCTTTCATGCTTTGTGGCCACACACACACACACACACACACACACACACACACACAATTTCTTAAACCAAAGGGAATATTCTAAGTCAGATCCTGACCTGTGATTTCTCATGTCACTCAAGTTCATACAAGGGTAGACCTGCAGGTCTGGACAGGAAGTGTTGATTAGCTCAATTCCAAGTTCTCACTGAGGACTAACCATTCACACAGAGGAGGAAGAAAATCAACCCTTCCAATGGGATTTGCAATAAACTTGCAGTAGTCAATTTATTGGAATATACAGTGGGGCCTTGACTTACGGAGTGTCCTGACTAACGAGTTTTTTGAGATACCAGCTGTCTCTGGGCGATTTTTTGCATTGAGTTGATAGAGTAATTTGAGTTAACGAGCTCCTTAATGAGCTCGGTCTCGAACAAATTGAACTCGTAAGTCAAGGCCCCACTGTATTTGTGGCCTAAATGATGAGAGATTACTTGAAGTTGACAACGAAAAAACATTATTTGCATTTGATTTCAAAGCCATGTTGACTAGGGCGGGGGGATAAAATGGACACATATGTAATACCCTTTGTAATACTTTAAGCAATAAATTAAAAAAAAAAAAGCCATGTTGACATGTAGTGAGCAAGAGCAGAGCAAAGTATGTGGATGTAGGGTCTTCTTGAGCAGTCTTTTCCTGAGATTCCCTACCCCCCACACCGGAGCGATACAGACATTACCTAATAGATAGCTTTCTTGCCTACATAAGCCAAGATAATTGCATCAGTTTTTCCTACCTGAAAGGGATCCTAGCTGAACAGGTCCCAGCTGGAAAGGCTGCCTGACACCTGATAAGGCTTGATAGGAAAAGGGAAACTTGACTAGTTTTGGCTAAAATATGAAAATATTTCTTAATTTTTAGAGTTTAAATCACTACTAGTACTTCTAATTAGGCCTCTTAAAACCTTTATTTCTGTTTGAGGACACTAATAATATAATGGAAGGTATCATGCATGAAAGCTGTCCTTTTTTCCATTTGCCAGTCATTCACTTTCAACCATGTGGGTGGGTTACACAAGGACAACACAGCTGCAGGAAGCTGAAGTAGGCTCCTTTCGTTTCCATCCACTCCCAAGACAGAGTTTAATTTTACATTTTGCTAAATTGAAACAATACCTGCTGTGTGATAGCATCCTTTACTTTTTTATGTATATAGAATACCTTGCATATATTAGGGAAAGGAAAGGTAAACAAAATTAGCTGGGAAAATCTGTGTATTTTAACATCTTTTTCTCTGTTTACAAATCTATACATTTTTACAAACAAAATATACTTAGTAATTACCTTTTAATGCTTCTGAATCAAGTCATTTAATCTTCTAATGGCCAAGATAATAGGTGCGTTTGAGACCCAGCACCCAAAATGGGTGGTATCTGGGGAAGGAAAGAACAGGAAACATCCCCTTCACTACACACACACACACACACACACTCCTGCTCACTCCCTGGGCCACACATTGCATCTCAGCTCTACCTAGAACTTGTAAATTCAAGCACACTGTCTTAGTCCATCCTGGCTGCTATAGCAAACACCACAGACTTAACAAACAATGAAACTTATTTCTCACAGTTCCAGAGCCTAGAAGTCAGAGATGAGCATGCCAGCATGGTCGGATCTGGTGCAAGTCCTCTTCATGGTTGCAGATGACTACTTTCTCATTATCTCCTCACGTGGCAGAGAGAGAGAAGCTAACTCTCTCAGGACTCTTTTAAGGGCACTAATCCCATTCCTAAGGACTCCACCCTCAAACCTAATCACCTCCCACAGGCTACACTTCCTAATATCATTACATTGGGGCATGGGGTTCCAAAACATGAATTTTGAGAAGATAAACATTCAGTCCATTAAAACACACCCTCTTGAACAGCAATTTCTACCCCCCGTTCTCATTCCATTCCATCCACTATATCTCTTTTCAATTTCATCAAGGCCTCAAAGGGTACCTGAGCCCTTCTTTTTCTGCCAATCAGCCATGCCCATTCTCTTCCTTACCCACGAAATATGTGATAGTTCCCCACCATCCTTCTTTGTTCCTTTGACTTCCTGTCATGTCTACCCCCCAAATCCCCAACCTATATCTAACCACTGTCCACCTTGTTGTTGTGAGCTGCTGGAGGAAATCTCTTCACCCCACAGCTGGAACTTGACATTGATGTTGCACACCAGGTTCTTGTTTTACTGTCAGCTGTTCCTCTCATCCTGGCTATTTTCAACCTTCTCAGTTTTCTTCAAATGTTCTATCTACCCCAGGTTGGCAGATAACAGGCAGCTCAGGAGCCAATGAGAGTCCTCTTCCAAGACACCCAGGGAAACCACACTTCACAGTTCTCCTTGCATGTGGTATGGCCTGCTACTGAGATCCAGTCAAGGCAAGTGAGCAGAGTGATGGCCCCCTTCTCCCAGGCCAAACCTCCCACAAATTCTCTATCTTTTCCTCCATCTGCAGAATGGATGCTAAGGCCTGGGGCAGACTTAGATGTCACCAGTTAAAGAATCAGAGCCTCTATCCAATTTGGCTCTGAATGACTTTGTGAAGCAAATCTCATTCAGACACACACACACACACATACACACACACACAGACACATACACACACACACCTGTCCTCTCCACTGTGCCAAATGGATTTTACCTGAATGAGAAATAAATTAAGAGATTTAGGTTAAACCACTGAGTTAGGGATGGGGTATTAGCTATCACTCTGAGGCTGACCTAATGAACACATCCTTCTCACTCTCATACTCAGCCTATGGCCTTGCTTGCTGTTCTCCTGAAGAAGAAATTAAATTAAAATGTATTTTGTTTTCTTCTAAGTGATGGAGACCAACTTACCATAGCCTGAGTAAGTAAGGCTTAATCACACCTATTGTCATGGGGGAGAACTCCCAGAATTCATCACAATGGCCTCCAGCCTCTCAAACTCAGCGTGGAGGGGACCATGTGAGGCTCTCTGCTCTGCCTTTCCATGCCCCCACAGAATTATATCCTAATGTGGTATTTTTTTGTCTGAAAGTCTTTTGTTGATCTTTCTTATGTTTTATGATAAAAATAGGTGCATAAATTGGAATTGAAACATTATTTCCTTTGACCATAAAACTATATTGAAACTTTATTTTCTGGATTGAAATTGCTTTACAGTAAAGAAATTTATAAACAATTGACCAAAAGCACCTAAATATTACATATTTCAAGTCATTACATATAATGTAAAACATAAAGTAAAAATATAAAATATAAAGCAAAATATAAAGTAAAATGTATTGGAATAAAGCTCTTAAAAGAGAAATGGTACTATTTTAACAGTTTAGATTTTTCCTCCCCAATTATCATATATAATAAAAGGATAATATGCAAATCAACCCTAATGGCAGAACAACCGGTCGCTATGATGCACACTGACCACCAGGGGGCAGATGTTCAATGCAGGAGTTACCCCCTGCTGGTCAGTGCGGTCCCACAGGGGGAGCTCCGCTCAGCCACAGCTGGGCTAATGGTACGAGCACAGCAGTGATGGTGGGAGCCTCTCCCGCCTCTATGGCAGCGCTAAGGATGTCCAACTGAGGCTTAGGCCTGCTCCCCACAGTCAGACATCTCCCAAGGGCTCCCAGGCTGCCAGAAGGATGTCTGACTACCAGCTTAGGCCCCATCCCCCGGGGGAGTGGGCCTAAGCTGGCAGGTGGACATCCCCAGAGGGGTCCCAGACTGCGAGAGGGCGCAGGCCAGGCTGAGGGACACCCCCCAAATGCACAAATTTTTCTGCATTGGGCCTCTAGTTTAATGTAATTGTGGATGATAAACTGAAACTAATTTAGCATCAATTTTATTCCTATTTTTGTGGGGGGTGTTTTTTCATATTTTGCTCAACAGCTTTCTTATTTTTATAAATTTATATTGATTTTAGAGAGGAAGAGGGAGAGGGAGAAGGAGGGGAAGAGGGAGAGGGAGAGGGAGAGGGAGACGGAGAGGGAGAGAGAGAGGGACAGGGAAAGGGAGAGGGAGATAGAAATATCAATGATGAGAGAGAATCATTGATCGCTGCCTTCTGCATGCACCCTACTGAGGACCCACTGAGCCAAACCAGCTAGGGCAGGTGTGTGGTTTTTGGGTTCTTTTTTTTACACAGTTGTATGGAAATGTTACTCAATGATCTGAACAACTTCTCAGTTTTACTGAAAACATAAAATTATTTTGAAGATATACCACTAAAAATAAGTTCCTTTATTAGTTGTCTATCACTAAAAACAAAACACTTGAAAAACTGTCAGATTAAAAGCTAACAACATGCTTATGTCCTCCTACAATTGAAAACTCCCTGATATGGAAAAAAAACTATCAGCCCATCATTAATCATTCACTTTCTCAACACCTCACCAACCTCCAACTGTCCTTCACTTGCAAATGCAGGGTGTTTACATCCAGAGTCCATATGAAGAATCATAATGAATGGGTAAGGGGGTGGTTGTAAAAGAGGATATGAAAGCAAACACCCAGACAGATAAATTTTGTTAAATATAAATGTGCAACTTGAGTATCAGGAAGTTTATTCCTTAACACTATCCAGGTTGTGTACCCCTTAGAAGGCCCTTGCATAACCTCCATATATCTGGAGACCACAGATTGAAGACCACTAATCTAATGAATTAGGAGGGGCCTCAGAGGAAAGTTTTTTGGGGGTGTAGACCCCCAAAAGCAAACACTGTTTTGTAAAGAGACTCTCTTCCTTTAATAGCAGGACTGCTCTCTTAAAGTCATGAAAACCTTTACCTATAAACCAGGCTGATGCATGTGACTATAGAGCAGCAGTTGGAATTTATGTGCACATATTGTTTGATGGATTCCTGGCTGGTTGTTTGTAAAAGACAGGTATGTGACCCATACCCTGTTGGTTGGCTCGCCCCATAACAAGAAGAGTTCTGTGGTCATCTGTCCTGTGGCAGTCTGCAGTAATAGGACATCCACTCACCCTGGAGATGTTGGCACTGCTGAGACAGCCTGGTGGGCTTGCTGCTTCTCCTAATCAGATGAAGCATGGCCCAATATCCTCTAGGACCTAAGGCATGGGGGGAGAAGCAGCCCCCACCCCTTTCTCTGCAGGGAGAGACAACTGCACCCCACCCACAGTGGTGAGAAATTCCAATCGTGGACTTGATTTCGTGCCTTCTGGGTCTAGGGACGAAGAAGGCAGCATTAAAAATGTGCTTTGGCCCAGCCAGTGTGGCTCAGTGGTTGAACGTGGACCTATGAACCAGGAAGTCATGGTTTGACTCCTGGTAAAGGCACATGGCCAGGTTACAGGCTCTATCTCCAGTGTGAGGTGTGCAGGAGGTGGGCAACCAATGAGTCTCTGTCGTCATTGATGATTTTATCTCTCTCTCCCTCTCCCTTCCTCTTTGAAATAAAAAAAAAAAAATTAAGTGCTTTGTTCATACTGTGAGTCTGTGTTTCCTGTGTAAAAAAAAAAAATCTAGAATGAGAAAATGATGGTTGAGCACATCAGTTCACTAGAGCTTCTGGCTGAGTTGGATGTACCTCTTCATATCACATCATTTCCTGGGTTTACAACAACTTTGAAAGGGCTTCTTGCTCAAATCTTCTTGACTCAATTTGGGGTGATTGCAATGGACATGGAATCACAGAACAAAACATGGCTCCCTGAGACTGCCCAGCATCAGGGACCAGATGCAGGTGCTTTCTCCTGGACAGTCTGAGAGCCCCATCCTTTCCACCCTCGGTCTCCTCATAGTGTCAGAGGCTCAGGAACCCATTTCCCCTCCTCTTCAGGGGTCTTCCCCTTAAAACCACCTTTCTCTCACCTCTCTGTTCCCACCTCCCTTTCACCATTTGAAAACTCTGAAGATTCTCTGGAAACTTGTTCTTCCAGATATTAAAACATAAAATGCAGACACAACAATTAAATTACCTGGAAACTGCAAAGGAAATAAACAGTAGTGTAGATTCTCGAAACAGACCAAACTGCATTCCAGAATGTAATTTGTAGTCAGGCAGGCATTTCATGTCAATGGTGGGAAGGGCATTGTTTAATAAGTGGTGTTGGGATAAGGATTTTGGAGATAAGTAAATCTGGATCCCAATTTAACTTCTTGAGCCAAAAGGTGAGTCAAAAGTTTAAACATAAAACTACTAGAAGAAATTGTAAGCAAATGTGTGTACAGTCTTGAGTGGGGGAGGCATGTTTAATCAGAGATACAAAATCCTAAATTTTAACGGAAAATATTATTAAATCTGTTGACATCCACAAAGCCTGCATTACATCCCTGGTCAATTAGAAATTGCCTACTTGTTTTTCTATTTTCTCACTAACCTGTAGGATCACAAGGTCAGGGACTGAGTATATCTCAGTCACCTTCCAGCATTTAAGGTAGTAGACACTGTGTTTAGAAGATAAGTATTTCACATGAGTCGTCCTCATGGCAGGTAGGTTTCTAGGAAAGACACCTGACATAAACTACCTTGTACAGGACTTTCTTTTCAGTCATCAGCATGCCCTTAAATTTGAAACCGTGGGCCTTAAACATAAAGCAGGTGAATGCACCTTGAGAATAATGTATAAATTTGTTTGAATTGAATCTCAGTTGCTGAGTTACAAATATCAGTGAAGCGTGACTAGATTTCATTCTTTTATTCCTGTGGTAGGAATTCCAGGCCTGGATGCCTGGCCCCTGCAATGAGTCAGGACCTCACTGGGGCCAACAAAGGACCCTGTCTATGCCATGTCTACAGCCACCTGGATGAGTCAGGACAGAAAGCCTGCACATTCCCCACTGCCATCGTCCCTGCTGAGGTTGCCCTGCAGATATGCTGTTCCTCTCCTGACTAGAAGAAATAAATATATGTTTCAATTCCTGTTTCTGGGACAGAACTTCTAAAACGCTTGAAATCCTCGGAGTGGTAAGAGTGTCTTTTGTATGCTAATGAAGGCTGAGGGCTGGAGGACTAGATCACTTCCAGCTGGGGACTGGTCTCCAGAAAGGCCCAGGCACTAGTGGGATGGAACTTTCTGCCCCACCACCAGGGAGAGGAGAGGGACAGGAGACTGAGTTCAGTCACCAATGGCCAATGACTTAATCAATCACATCTACAAAGTGGACCCTCAATTAAAATCCCTAAGCAACGGGGTTCTGGTTTTTCTGGGTGTGAACATATCGAGGTGCTGGGAGAGTGTGTCTGGAGAGGGCATGAAGGATCTACGCCTCTTGCCCAGGTCTGGAGAATTAGGCAAGAAGATGCTTGGCTGAGATTGTGACAATGGGTTTGAGGTGTGGGTCTTGCCTACAGCACTGGAATTCTGAGGCGCCCCTTAGAAAGCGTGCCTGGACTTGTGAATTTCCAAGACAGGTGCTCATCTTCTCATTTTGGCCTCTTGGGCAATTGTCCTTACTTTTTTATGCATCTCTTCCGTTGGACTGTTCCTGCTGTGTTCTTTATAACAACCTGGTAAATGTAAGTAACGTGTTTTCCTGAGTTCCGGGAAGTATCAAGCCTGAGGTGGGAGTTAGGGGAACCCTCAGTTTATAGCCAGGGAGATCAGAAGTTCAAGTGTGAGGACAGTCTTGTGCGACAGAGCCCTTAACCTGTGGTAGCCACACTCACTCTGGTGTCAGAATTGAATTGAAGCCGGAGGAGAAAATTGCGGGGCGGGAAAAATTTCCACACATTTGGTGTCAGAGTGGAGGTTCAGAAGCCAGTTGTCAGGCACCAGTGACCTGCTGAAACCATAGCCCCTCTACCTCCCTGGGCGCTGGACCTGCTCTCTCCATCTCTCTTCCCTACCGCATGAGCAAAGATCGGGGGCAACTTCAAGTGTGTTTTGTGTTTTACTCTAAGCAGCTGGCTTGTCTGTGTAAAGGCCCATTCCCTTGGAACAAAAAGAATTAGCTTCTACTTCCTCTTCTGGAACTAGAAAATTTGCCTCGAATGCAAGAGTTCAGTAGATTTTTCAAATGAGAACAGTGAGACTTTAAAATTTAAAATGAATTTGCCCAAGTTCACATAGCAACACAGTGGCCTAACAGCTCCATGTCTGTGCTCTCCACTCTGCTACCTCCAAGATAGTGAGCTCAAAGACAGGACCACTGCTTCAGGGCCACTACTGCATCACCCCACGTGTAAGGTCTTTGGTTATTTCCCCCACATCCACACCTATTCCTAATTCACATTTGGAAAGTTCCTGTGGTTCAATATTTTGTTGGGGAGGCTGAGATGGTTCACCCCATGAAGTGACGTTGGAGTCAGAAATAGGAAGAGAGCCTTCCCCTATCATTAAATGACAACTAGAAGGTTGGCAAGGCCAGTGTGTCTTTAAACCTTCCATCTTCTGGTGTGTCCTGTCAGACCCTGCAAGGATTCTTTATGAAAAGTCAAAGAAAAGGTCATGTCATAAACAGTTGTGTCTTCCCCCTACCCTCAATCTCATTCACCTACTTTCAGAAATAAGTGTTATTCTGGCCCAGCCCCAGAGTTTGAGTCATGGGCACTCCCACACATACTTGGCAAGTCCTGGCCTAGCTGTTCTGTCTTCTCTAACTGCTTAGAGATTATGCTTGGTATTTCTCCCCAATTGCACAGTTGCTTTCTCTGGTTAGAAAAACAACACTCTTGCTCAGAATGGAGTTGCAACACCTTGCTCAGTCTTTCCTGTTGGGCAGGTCTGGAGAATTAGGCAAGAAGATGCATGGCTGTGATTGTGACAATGGGTTTGAGGTGTGGGTCTTGCCTAAAGCACTGGAATTCTGAGGCACCCCTTAGGAAAGGTGTCTGGACTTGTGAATCTCCAGGACAGGTGCTCATCTTCTCATTTTGGCCTCTTGGGCAATTGTCCTCATTTTTTTTTTTTTTATTTTAACACTTGAGGCCCGGTGCACAAAATTTGTGCAGGGGAGGAGGGGCGGTCCCTCAGCCCAGCCTGCACCCTCTCCAATCTGGACCCCTCAAGGGATGTCTGACTGCCCAGTGGGATCGGGCCTAAACGAGCAGCCGGACATCCCTCTCACAATCCAGGACTGCTGGCTCCCAACCACTCGCCTGCCTGCCTGATTGCCCCTAACCACTTCTGCCTGCCAGCCTGATCACCCCCTAACCACTCCCCTGCCAGCCTGATCAACCTCTAACTCAGCCGTGGGCAAACTACGGCCCGCGGGCCTGATCCGGTCCGTTTGAAATGAATAAAACTAAAAAAAAAAAAAAAAAAAGACCGTACCCTTTTATGTAATGATGTTTACTTTGAATTTATATTAGTTCACACAAACACTCCATCCATGCTTTTGTTCCGGCCCTCCGGTCCAGTTTAAGAACCCATTGTGGCCCTCGAGTCAAAAAGTTTGCCCACCCTGCTCTAACTGCTCCCCTGCTGGACTGATTGCCCCTAACTGCCCTCCCTTGCCAGCCCGATTGCCCCCAACTGCTTTTCCCTGCAGGCCTGGTCCCCCCCCCAACTGCCCTCCCCTGCAGGCCTGGTTCCCCCCAACTGCCCTTCCCTGCAGGCCTGGTTCCCCCCAACTGCCCTCCCCTGCTGGCCTGGGTCCCCCCCAATTGCCCTCCCTTATAGGCCTTGCCCCCCCCACTGCCCTCTCCTGTAAGCCTGGGTCCCCCCCAACTCTCCTCCCCTGCAGGCCTGATCACCCACAACTGCCCTCCCCTGCAAGGCCTGATTTCCCACAACTGCCATCCCTGCCAGCCATCTTGTGTCCACATGGGGGCAGCCATCTTGTGTGTTGGAGTGATGGTCTATTTGCATATTACCTCTTTATTAGATAGGATATTATCTTTCTTTGTATTTATACTTTCAATACTAAAGCAGAAACACTGCAGCTTTATGTCAATAAAAGATGATGAGATACCTTGGTAGGTATTAATAGCAATAATAGCAAACACTATGTAGCAATTATGGTATGCCAGACAGTTTTAAGTTTCTTTCATATATAACTCATTTCATCCAAACAGCAATCCTATCAGGTCAGTTCTTTATTATCCCCAGTTTATTGATGGGAAAACTGAATCAGAGAGAGATTAAGTAATTTCCCCAATGCCTCACAGCTATTAAGTGATGGGTTCAAAACCAGACTATGTCCTTCACTATCACACAAGTCTGCTTCCCGTATGGTGTATTCTGAATGGGCCTCAGTAAGAGTAATGGTCTCAGACATCAGTGGAAATCATAACTCAGATCTCAGAAGCCTTCCACCCACCAACAGATATGGCAGGCCCCAATACAAACACAAAAATATGAGAAAGGCTTTTGGTAAACTACTCATTTCTGAACATCTGATTTTTTTGTGTGTGTGTGACAAAAAGAATGGAGGAAATTAATGTGCATATATGCAGTAAAGCACTGATTTTGAAAAATTATTGGGCAAGAAAAGTGTAATTCTGTTAAAAAAATGCTACTGGCTCTTTTCAGAACAGCCTTATAGAGAACAAAAGCAACCTAAGTCTCTTCTTAAAAAGAGATCTAATGTCCTTTAATAACAGAAAATAATAATCAATGTCTTATTTATTTTTTATGAAAAAAGCTTTCTTAATTATTGTTTAGTGCAAACATAGAACAATAATAACAAAAACTACACAAATTCAAACTATGAGAGATTTATCTAAAAAAAAATTAGGAAATCCTGGCCAGTGGCTCAGCTGGTTGGAGCATTATCCTGTACACCAAAAGGTTGCAGGTTCAATTCATGGTCAGGGCACATACCTAGGTTGTAGGTTTGATCCCCTGTTAGGGCTTGTGGGAGAGGCAACTGATAAATGTTTCTCTCTCTCTCTTCCTTCTCTCACTCTTTTCATTCCTCTCTCTCTAAAATCAATAAACATATCCTCAGGGGAGGATTAAAAAAATAAAAATAAAAGAAGATAGGAAGACTATGTTTCCCTCCCTGATCTAGGATTCCTATAGGATCCCTAACATCTGGGAAAACAGAGATAGGTAATCTTTCTATTAAAGAGGTACTACTTTTAAAAAGCTAGAATATGATTTTTATTGTTAATTGTTTTGCTTTTCAATTTTTCATTGTGATATGTCATATATATATGACATATCATACACACACACACACACACACACACACACACACACACACACACTGAGTGGCCAGATTATTATGACCACCTGACGTTTGTAGGCAAATTAGCCGTACACTGCATCGCATGGGATATAAAAGCTGAAGGCCTGTTCGAACACCTTTGCTGTCTGCAGTTACCAAGATAAAATGTCTCCAATTCACACAGGAACACAAGGATTGGACAGTCAAGCATTGGAAAAAAGTAATGTGGTCCGATGAATCACGTTTCCAGTTGCATCATGCAGATGGCAGAGTGAGAATTTGGCGGAAACAGCATGAAAGCATGCACCCCACATGCATGAGTACAACCCTTCAAGCTGGTGGGGGCAGTGTTATGGTTTGGAGCATGTTTTCTTGGCATGATTTGGTCCCTTTAATTCGTGTGGAACAACGTCTGAATAGCACAACATACCTACGTGTCATTGCTGATCAAGTTCATCCTATCGTGTTGATGGCGTATCCCAATGGAGATGGCTTCTTCCAACAAGACAATGCGTCATGCCACGGTGCTCGTATTGTGCAGGAGTGGTTTCAAGAACATGAGGGAGACTTTACCTTGCTTAGGTGGCCCCCACAATCACCAGATCTCAATCCAATTGAGCATTTGTGGGATGAAGTTAAAAGAGCCATCAGGCAGCTGGTTCCACAACCATCAAATCTCACAGAACTGGACAGCACTATTCATCAGGCATGGTGTCAGATTCCTTGCATCGCCTTTCAACATCTCGTGGAGTCAATGCCAAGAAGAATCGCCACAGTATTGAAGGCAAAAGGTGGCCTAACAAAGTACTGATGGGGCGGTCAAAATAATCTGGCCACTCAGTGTATATATACATATGAACAATGTAAAGAATAATTATAAGTGAACACTTGTGAAAATACCATCACTCATTACTAAATTCTGGGTCAGGAGCAATAGATTGAAAAGCTATCCAACACTTATACCACTGGCACACCTGGCCCACAGAGTGCTCCCGGGGGGTGCTCTCCTCTCACCTGTTCTCAGGATGATGACAAGATGACTATTAGTCTGCTCAGGCTGCCATAACAAATATGCCGACTGGATGGCTTCAACAACAGAAATGTATTTTCTCACAATGCTGGAGGTTAGAAGTCCAAGATCAAGGTGTCAGCAGGTTTGGTTTCTCTTGAGGCCCCTCTCCTTGGCTTGCTTGGCTTCTCCCTATATCCTCTTGATCTTTTCTCTCTGTGGGTGTGTGCATCTCTAGTGTCTCTTTATGTGTCCAAATTTCCTCTCTGTGTAGGGACACTAGTCAGATTGGATTAGGACTCACCCTTATAGCCACATTTAACTTAATCACCTCTTTAAAGGCCCTATCTCTAGATATAGTCCCATTTTGAGGTACTAGAGGTTAAGGTTTCAACATGTAAATTGGGCAGAGGACACAATTCAGCTCATAAGAGTGACTTTGAAACCAAAAGATGTGGAAGCCATAAGATCTTGGGTCCCCAAATCACTCCTTGGAAGGGAGAAGCCCAGAGAACCTCTCAGCCAGAAAAATCCATATTAGACTTCACGTGACCAATAAATGAGGTTTTCATTTTGTTAACTCACTTTTTAAAAATATGTTTTTAAATTGATTTTTAGAGGGAGAATGGGAGAGGGAGAAGGGAGAGATAAAAACATCAATGAGAGAGAAACATCATCAGCTACTTCCTGCATGCCTCCTACTGGGGATCAAGCTCGAAACCGGGCCTTGTGCCCTGACCAAGAATGAACCAATGACCTCTTGGTGCATACGTCAATGCCCAACTACTGAGCCACACTAGCTGGGCAATTAACTCACTTTTATATTTTGGGATTATCTATAACAGTTCACCTACACTGAATAATACTTAAGTGAAAGAAAATTCAACCATTCCCTACCGAGCTTGTCTAATTAAATCAGGCATTAATATACTAGCTTTAGGTGAAAAGAAAAGTGTGTAAATGAAGAAAAATTGTTCTAGAGCTGTATCCTCCCAAATTGACTTGGTGAAATTGACCATGTACATCAGGCTCTATAATGAATAATACATCGATGCTAAATTGTATGAATAATTTGAACTAAATTTTCAAATGTGTAATGACTAGTTCTGGTTCTTATATGTGCCTAAAAGGATTACAGAATTAACACATTGAATTACTTAATTTGCGGGTGTTTGGTAAATTAATCAAACCCCATATTCTGACAGCTTTACAATCTCTACTAGGTCTGTTGAAGTGTGATGACTAAAAGCAGAGGGCCTGCCAACACCCAAGAGTGTTCTTCAGAGGCATACATTAGGACTTTAAGAGAAGAACAAAAGGGCCCTAGCCAGTTCGGCTCAGTGGATAGAGTGTCAGCCTGTGGACTGAAGGCTTCTGGGTTCGATTCCAGTCAAGGGCACATGTCTGGGTTATGGGCTGGATCCCCAGTAGTGGGCATGCAGGAGGCAGACGATCAATGATTCTGCTCATTGATGTTTCTATCTCTCTCTCCCTCTCCCTTCCTCACTCAGATCAATAAAAAAATATATTTTAAAACGGAGAGAAAAGGAATTAAAAAATTCACCTTCCTGGCAGCTTGCATGTCCTAGTTTGCTAAAAGATCTCCCTCATCGATCAGGAAAAAGATGTGAAGCAAAGATTGCAGATACAGGCAAGTGTTGCTTGTGGGCAGTCCCCCTGAAGGGAAGGGCACCTAAGGCACGTATGAGGTGAAGGATGCTCATCAATAGCACTCCGCATCTGTAGATCCCACAGAAGCTCCCTCAGCTCCCTGGTGCAGGAGACAGACAAGTACAGACCTGGTCCTTGTTCCCAACCTCACTGAATGTTCCATTCCCTCTTCAAATTTCTGTCTTGGGCAACTTTATCTAATCTTCAGTGGTGAGAGAATTCCCTCTGCTTGTCCACCTATTTCTCAAATCTTTTTCATCTTTGGAAACTGAAAGCTGAGAATTTGGTCCTGGTTTCTCTGGTTCTGCTATGATGAGCCTCCCCTGAGGCAACAGAGCTTGATTTCTGTCTGCCCAACAGCAGGAAGTTCATGGAATAACCCACCAAAACCTCAGTTACTATAGCAAAGCCTCTTCCTGCCACACTATCAAAATAAAGAGCTGGAAGAAGGTCACCCTCGCTTTATGTTTGGTTGGGGGAGAAAATAATCAAAGAAACTACAAGTTATCTAAGGAAACATTTACAGCCAAAGGCAATCTGTCCTCCCCTGGGAGTCCCTGGCAAGGAATCTGATAGGACCCTGTGGTCACCCTGTACTCGACAGAGAAGTTGCCTGCTATCCAGTGAAATGGAACACCCCTCAGAGACCACATGAGGTTTATGGGTTACCAGGCACCGGTGTCCTCTTGCAGATAAAGTGTGGCCCTCTTTGGTGGCATTCCAAAGACACATGTCATCTGGGGTGTTCTGGTCAGAGCTACAACCATGGAGAAGGAGTCTCCTGTTTAGATTGCAACAATACTGAATGAGGTTTAGAGATATTACATTTGGCATAGAATTAAACAGCAGCCAGTCCAGGATGGCTTATTTTCCTCTGTTTCATAGCAGTTTGAACAAGATAAAAGTCAACCTTATGGTATGGGTAAAGCATTAAAAACTTGTAAGGATAGACCAGCCAGTGTGGCTCAGTGGTTGAGTGGCAACCCAGGAACCAAGCGGTCACCAGTTCAATTCCAGGTCAGGGCACATGCTGAGGTTTCAGGCTCAATCCCCTTTAGGTGGTGTGCAGGAAGCAGCTGATCTGATGATGTTTCTCTCTCATCTATGTTTCCATCTCTATGTCCCTCTCCCTTCCTCTCTCTCTAAAAATCAGTTTTAAAAACATATTTTAAAAAAATTTGAAAGGATATGTAAGTAGCAGTAACTGGTCAAATTTAACACCAGAATTTTCTACAAGGCTCCTATCATTACAAGACATTGTGAATTTGGGAGTAAAGGAAGCCACAGGTGGCGATCAGTACTTTGGTTCCAGAACTATTGTTTCTGGTTCGTTGAATTCTCAATTTTCTTCACCTTTCTCTGGAGATGGAAGGCTCTGATAAAGACCAGAGACTCTCCCTCAGATTCAGAAGTAGCCAGAGATGGGCATAAACGTACACAACGCAGCACTAGGAGCTGAGTCCCGGTGATTGGCCTACTGCAGAGAATCTGAGCAGGAGAAGGTAAATGTTGCTGAGAACGAATGGTTGGGTGGTTTGGCTGTTTGGGTAAGAGGGTGATTTGGTTTGGTATATTCCTGATAGACTAGATGGCCAATCACCAGAAAATTATCCAAGATCGTGAATCTTTAATGGGACTTACAGAATTAGCCTCTCCCAAACACGCAGACACACACAGACACACTCTACCCTGACATATTCTCAATGTGGGAACTGGCATCAGAACAATGAGTAACTTTCCAAGTTCTCACAGAAAGTAGTTGTAACACTTGGGACAAGATCCTGGTTCTCCTATCTGTGAGTCCATGGCTTTCCCCACTTCAAAATATTGCATCCTTGCTGCTCATAGCCTTTATCATACAAGCCACCTATTGGCCATGAGCCAAGCCATCTTCCTTCCCCATTTCCACAACGAAGGCTTCTGCACCGTGGCCCCATTCTATCTGCACAATGAAAACTCAAGGTTCTAACTGAGACAGGAAACTGTATGCATGACCCACCGTAGGTGCTGAATAACTGATTGTTAATGAATTAATGCATGAATATACTAACCAAGTGTCATGTGTTGTCAGTGAGTATATATACGTATAGTGAGCCTCTACAGTGCATTATAGGCTTCTTAGGTCTAACATTATAAAAATACTAGAGACCCAGTGCACGGATTCGTGCACTGGTGGGATCCCTCAGCCTGACCTTCGCCCTCTTGCATCCCTGTGGGGATCGGGCCAAAACCAGCAGTCTGACATCCCCTGAGGGATATAGCAGTGCAGGAAGCAGCAGGTGGCCAGGGAGGAGCCTGAACCCGAGCTGCTCGCTGCTCCTGCTCATCCTGGCCCTGTGGTGCCTGCCTCAGTGGTGCCTGCATCCATTGCTGCTGCTCGGTAGCACTGCCCCAGAGGTGGGAGAGGCTTGTGCCACCGCAGCTGCGCTCACCAGCCGTGAGCCTGGTGTCTAGTGCCCATTGGTCATCTGAGCGGTGCTCCCACTATGGGAACACACTGACCACCAGGGGGCAGCTCCTGCACTGAACGTCTGCCCCATGGTGGTCAGTGTGTGTCATCCGCTCCACCAGTCACTTGGGGTTTTATATATATAGATTTGTCTAAGGGTTAGCTGATAACGTTAAACTTGTTGATGATGCTAAGCATGGATCCCAAATTCCAGTCACTCCAATGTTCAAATGCTTTAAGCAAAATGTCAAAATTCAGAATGTAACTAGTAAATGAGGAAAAGAGGATATGTAATGAAAATACTTTCAATATTATATTAAAACATTAAAATTGTTTTAAATGTATTAACAATGATTATTTCTGGGACTGCCATTATGTATAAATATCTCCCCTTTTTTCTACTTTTTTGAATTTTTAATATTAAAAATGTAGGGAAAAATGTAATTGAAGAAGGGCAGATTGTGTCGAGAATGGACTAAAAGAGGTCAGATGTGGTAGTACCTATTGCTTGCCAGGTTCAAGGTCTGGTGATAAAGCCGTACATGGAAAAGCCAAGGGCCCTGTTCTCACATAGACCCTACATTCTAGAACAGGCATCAGACTGTTAACCAATCAACAAGTCTATATCAAATAGTGAAGAAGGATAAAGCAGGGTTGGAGTATAGTCAATGATGGTGCAATTTTTTAAATGATACTCAAAGATGTGGAGGACGATATGTGAGCAGAGACTGAGGGCAGACGCAGACGGCCAGGTAGGAGGCCATATCAATGAGCCAGGTGAGGGATGACTGTGGACCCAACTGGAGTAGAACAGAGAAGGGTCATATTGACAATGGAGTGACAGAATGTGAAATGTAATGGGAAGAGAGGGGTCTTGGATGCATCAAGACACCTGAGTCTGGTCTGAGAACAGTGCTTTGCTTCAGAACCAGCCCAGCTGAAAGCTGGGTAACCTGTAAAAGATGAATGACACTTCACTTTCTGAGCACCTGTTACTTTTCAACACACTGTCCCCATCCTTCCTCTTGTCTAGATTCACAATAGTCTTATTATCTCCACTTTATCATTGAACAAAAAGGAATCCTGGCCTAAATAAATGAGCCCAGATCACACCACTGGAGACACATAGAACTGAGACTAAAACAAACATTTTCACCTGGCCGGTGTGGCTCAGTGGTTGAGCATTGACCCATGAACCATGAGGTCACACTTTGATTCCTTGTCAGGCTCATTCCTGGGGTTGTGGGCTCGACCCCCAGTAGGGGGGCATGCAAAAGGCAGCCGATTGATGTTTCTATCTATCCCTCTCCCTTCCTCTTTCTAAAATCAATAAAAATATTTTTAAAATAAGAACATTTTCCAGTTTACCTGGGTAGTTCTTGTAAAGCCTAGTGACTCCTAGATAGCAAGGGCCACATATGTCGGCATTTACCTTCTCCACAGTGGCCAGCAAAGCACCTGGCATATGACAGGCTCTCAACAATGCTCTTTGAATGAATTCCCGTAGGGAGAGGCCACAGGCAGCAGCTCTATCAATAGACCCAGAACACAGGCTTGGGAATCAGGCCCATCTAAGCTCTGTCTCTACCTCTGCATTTAGTCTCTGACTTTGGCAGTTTTCCCAGTTTTCTAACCTTCAATTTCCCACCTTGTTTAAAAAAAAAAAAAAAAAAAAAAAAAAAAAAAAAAAAAGTGGAGATAATCATACTTAGCCCTGAGAGTTGTTGGAAAGGATTAAATGAAATTATATTTACAGAGCACTTGATGCAGCAGCTGGCCCACCGCTAGCCATTGGGAAGGGTTATTATTAAAACAGGGACCTAAAGACAGTGCTTAATCCTTCCTCTCTCCCCTGACAACTCTGCGGTTCCTACCAAACCTGTTACAAGACCCAGTACCTTAAAATAGAGCCACTGGGGAAGTCTCTTGAACTCAACTGCACTGGGCCCCACCTGCCAAGCCCGGCTGGCTTGGCTGAAGAACACAGTCTGAGTCATCCCAGCTGCCTGCAGGGCAATTTGAAGTCCCAAGGGGCCATGTGTCTGACCAGATTCATACCCCGCACACCCAGCTTTCCTGTCTGCAGAGATAAATGACCAGGGGGAGGCCACGTGTCTCAAATGTGTGGGCAATCAGCTGTGGATCAGCCTCTTATCTGAGTCTCTATCCAGCCTTGGATTATGTATGGCTGGCAGAGAGTCCCCTGGTTTATACAATACCAGCCTCCAGAGAAAAGTAAAGAAGTGCGAGTTATCAGATTATTTTTATGGGTATCTAATTAAATAATGAAAGGTGCTTCCATATCTTATATAAATAGCTGCAATCTTTTCCAGGCCTATTAACTTTACCTGTTTGCTTGTTTCCCCTTCACTACCTTGAGGGGAGTGGGGGGAAGAAGAAAGAAAAATACTTCCTAAAAATTAGCTTGCTGAGTCACCCTACAAAAGCAATGGTGGTTCATTTTCAGGATCAACAGGTCTTCGAACTGGCTTGCTCTTTAGGTCCTGCCGCCATCACCACCATCAGCCTCCTTTCTTTGGCCACCCCCCACTCACCGCACCCCCTTGGGAACTCTGCAGTGTCCCCCTCTTGCTCTGATTCTCCCTGGAAGCATATGGTAGAGGGTGAGAGAGGGGGTGGGGAGACTTCAAGAGCCAGCCACCTGCCCTCCTCCCAGCCCTGTGTAACAGCAGAAACCACCAGAAGCCCAAGGGAAGTTCTTGAAATGTCCACCAGAAGTGTAGAAAGATGATGAAGGCCTCAATGTTGGCAGAGGTTTAGGTAGGAGAAGAGGAGACATAACTGAGCTATAAAGGAAGGTAAAGTTGATGGACTTTTTTCCCTTGTATTTGTGGGACATGCAGGTAGAAACATTTACATTCAAGTAGACTCTTCCTAAAAGGCAGAGCAGAGGATAGCCTCCGAGGTTCCATTGAGGGAATCTCTTCACCAAGCCAGGCAGGAAGGCTGGCACACAGATCCTCAGCGGGCTCTCCTGTGTGGCTTCTGCATCCCAGCTAAATCCCTGGGACAATTAGGAGTCGTATTAGTTTCCCAAGGCTTGTCAGAAGCAATTTTTTCTGACAGAACTTAGCAATGTGCCCATCACAAAGAGTGAGAAGGGCAATGACTGCCATGTATCTTTATTGAGCAGATCTCAGGCAATAATACTGAAATTCATCAGTGTGTTGAAACTGGCCTTAGTGAAGTTTACTAATTATCCTAAGCTAGATCTTTTTGTTCTTAAAGGCAACTGATAAAGGCAGTTGACTTCTGTCCCACTCCCCCTCTCCCACCCCAAAGACAAGTTGATTTATTCTGTTGTTTTAAGCCACCCAGTTTGTGCTACATTATAAGGCAGCCTTGAGAAACTAATACAACTCCTAATTGTCCCAGGGTTTTAGCTGGGATGCAGAAGCCACACAGGAGAGCCCGCTGAGGATCTGTGTGCCAGCCTTCCTGCCTGGCTTGGTGAAGAGATTCCCTCAATGGAACCTCGGAGGCTAGCCTCTGCTCTGCCTTTTAGGAAGAGTCTGCTTGAATGTAGATGTTTCCACCTGCATGTCCCACAAATACAGGGAGAAAAAGTCCATCAACTTTACCTTCCTTTATAGCTCAGTTATGTCTCCTCTTCTACCTAAACCTCTGCCAACATTGAGGCCTTCATCATCTTTCTACAACAATATTCTCTGTGCATTCCCAGATTTTAGACTTATTTCCCTAAAATCTATCCTTTATATAGGCCCAGAATGAGTTATCATCTCAGTAACTGAGTGTGCTACTCACATTAACACAATCACTCTACAAGATAAAGTCAAGTCCCTACTTCAAAAACCAGGCCTGACTTATCTCTCCAGCCTTAAACTTTAAGAACCAGCAGCTCCAAAGTGTCTCGTATGCCATGTTGTTCTCCTCATCATGCATTTGTTCATGCCAGTTCATCTGAGAAAAATGAACTAGTTACCTTCTCATTCTTTAAGATTCGTTGGGGCCCAAGCCGGTTTGGCTCAGTGGATAGAGTGTTGGCCTGTGGACTAAAGGGTCCCAGGTTCAATTCTGGCCAGGGGCACATGCCCGAGTGGTGGGCTTGATCCATTCCCCCCAGTAAGGGGCATGCAGAAGGCAGCCAATCAATGATTCTCTCTCATCATTGATGTTTCTATCTCCCTTCCTCTCTGAAATCAATAAAAATATATTTATTAAAAAAAGACTTGCCGAAACCGGTTTGGCTCAGTGGATAGAGCGTCGGCCTGCGGACTGAAGGGTCCCAGGTTCGATTCCGGTCAAGGGCATGTACCTGGGTTGCGGGCACATCTCCAGTAGGACATGTGCAGGAGGCAGCTGATCAATGTTTCTCTCTCATCGATGTTTCTAACTCTCTATCTCTCTCCCTTCCTCTCTGTAAAAAATCAATAAAATATATTTTAAAAAAAAAAAGACTCATTGTGGTGGTGGGCAGCCTTTTCACATGAATTTCAATAATCCCCATTCCTGCCCTATATTCTCCCCTCCCCTTGAATGTGGTTTGGACCTATGACTTGTTTCTAACAAACAGAATAAAGCAAAAGTTGTTTCCATGATTGGGTTATTCAAGACTGTGACTTCAATCCTGTTCTATCTCTCTCTCATTCTTCTTGAGTACTTGCTCCGGTAAAATAACCTGGAGGAGCCCTTGTGGCCTCCAGACAAAAGTCAAGTAGGAACTGAGGCTCTCAGTCCAATAACTGCCAAAGAACCGAGTCCTTCCAACAAACACATGGGAGAGCTTGGGAGTCAATCCTTCCCCATGTGAGCCTTCAGACTGAGACCAGAGCCATAGTCAACACCTTGATTGCAGCCTCGTGAGAGACCCTGAAGCAGAAGATCCATGCCTGGACTCCTGACCCACAGAAACTATCCTATATAATAAAAGAGTAATATGCAAATTGACCAAATGGTGGAACAACCAGTCGCTATGATGCACACTGACCACCAGGGGGCAGACGCTCAATGCAGGAGCTACCCCCTGGGAGTCAGTGCGCTCCCACAGGGGGAGTTCGGCTCAGCCAGAAGCCTGGTGAGTGCAGCAGCGGTGATGGGAGCTTCTCCCGCCTCCACAGCAGCACTAAGGATGTCCAACTGCTGTCTGGCCCTCAGTCAGACATCCCCTCAGACATCCCCTGAGGGCTCCTGGACTGTGAGAGGATGTAGACTGGGCTGAGGGACCTCCCCAGCCCCCGCCCCAAGTGCATGAATTTTGTACATAGGGCCTCTAGTGAGATAATAAATGTGTACTGTTTGAAGCTGCTATATTTTGGGGCAATTTGTTACACAGAAATATATATCTAATGCACTCATCTCAGATAATATCTATTCCATAAAGACTTCAATAGCTCCTGCCACACACACACACACACACACACACACACACACACACACTTTGTGAGCCTCAAACCTCCCACAGCCACAGCACTTTGAGCTCACCTCTTAGCAAATGTACTTAAAAGATTAATTATAATTATCTGTTTTTGTCTTGGTGTCCCCACTAGACTTTTTTTCCTTTTTATTGAATTTATTGGTTAATGAAATTATATAGGTTTCAAAAAATGATATAAGTTTCAGGTGTACAATTCTATAATACATACAATTCAGCTGCATATTGTATTGTGTGTTCCCCACCCCAAGCCAAGTCTCAGTTCAACCACTAGACTTTGAGACATTCAGGCTGTGACATGTATTCTTGGTTAGTTTATCTTTGTATTTCTAGTGTCAAATGTAGTCACATATGATCAAAATTATTTTATAGATGAATGAATGCCATTTTGCTAAATGATACTGGGGATTAAAAAAACAAATTAGATCTATGTTATGCTGTAAAAGCTTATAATCAAGTTGGGGAAGCAAACATAAAGTTAATAAATATAAATGTAAATGAAATAAGTGTTGGATTGTGATTTAAACAATGTGCTAAACGTTTGTGAGGCATAAAAGATAGAATGCCTTTTCTGATCTAGGCAATCTGAAAAATATTCCCAAAGGAAATGGCTTTTGAGGTTAACCTTGAAGGATAAAAGAGCTTTAAGCAGCAAAGATGAGAAGGAAAGGAATCCAAAGCTAATGAAAAGTATAAACAAATCCTAAAAAGTGAGGAAATCTAGCAGTGAGTCAGAATCAGGCCTGTGCCCAAGGGTAGAAGTCAGATAAAAATGAAATGGAAATGGAAATCAATTAGCTTAAAGGGGGCACATTAGGTCATTAGTCTTAGAGAACCTGTTGAAAGCAGAACCTTGAGAAATTGACATTTAAAGAAGAAGAGAAAAGGGGAACTTGCTAATAAGGTAAGGAGGTATGCTAATCACTTTACAGAAGTTTAAAGGAGGTGGGGAAGCCCAGAGGGTGAGCATGACACAACGTAAAGAGAAGCCTGGGGATGTGGCAATTAGGCCACTACTGACCTTTAAGAAAACAGTGGTCTCTTAACCAAGGGAGATGGAGGACAGATTGCAGCTTGAGGGAAACAGTATGTTGGAAGAAGACTCTTGGGAGAAGCGTCCCCATAGAATCTGGTAGACCTGCCTATTCACACCTCTGAGTCACTGGAGGTTGTTATTTTGAGAGTAAAATGACTTCCCTGACTTCCCTTTCTTTATTTGAAATAAAAAATACTTGACCCTCCCTGACTCTTTTCTCTTCCCCAGTGCACACCTTCACGGTTTATGACTCTGAATGCTGGGCCATTTATAGCTGATTCATCTGTCTCCTCAACTAACCTGTAAAAATCCATAAATCAGAGAGGTTGTTTCCTTCATCTCTTCATTCAGAATGTACTTAATAATTCCAATAAAGTCATGATAACATTTGGCTTTGTAAACTCTTTGTAATCCCCAGAATACATTTTTTCAGCAAACATTTATTGGGGATTTACTAACTGCCAGGCCCTGGGCTGAAAGGGATATCTCTGCTAATCCCCTCAGGAACCATGTGATTCCACAGGGCTTTGCTTATCCCCTTCTCACCGATGTGCCAAACACAGAAAAGATGTTGTTTATGTAGATGGAGATCCTCAGAGTTAAATCTGCTGAAGGTACACATGCCAGCACATTACAGCTATAGCAGGGTGACAATTCTGGTTTGCCCCGGGACATGAGACTTTCAATTTTAAAACCAGAACAGTCCCAAGCAAAGCAGGATTAGGAAACATTCCATAGTCTTTAGGGATGAAACAGTAAAATACTGCCCTGAAGAAAGGGGCCAGTATCCCGGTCCCACCAGCAATTTATATTTATATTTGCCTAAGCAACCTTTTCTACAATTTGATCAGTAGCTATGACACCCACTGATCACCGGTAGGTTAGCTTGCTGCTGGGGTCCAGCTGATCGGGACTGGGCAAAATGGGCTGGACACGCCCTGGAGCCCTTCTGCAGTCCCTCCCTGGCCCCGATCATGCACCTGTGGGGTCCCTTGGCCTGGCCTGTGCCCTCTCAAAATCCGGGACCCCTTGGGGGATGTCAGAGAGCCAGTTCGGCCCAATCTCCGCAAGCCAGGCAGAGAGACCCCACCGGTGCATGAATCCATGCACCAGGCCTCTAGCATTAATCACAAAGAGAACTCCAGTGTAACCACAAGATTAGATGAGTCAAGTTGAAAAGTGTAGCTGCGTTTGGAAACATGTTGAAATATACACTTTTTTATTTAACCAGCTTTTGCCTGGAAACGTGTGGTTTACAAGAAAGCCACAGCTAGGCCCTATTACCATCCCTTTTCCTGCTTTATGTTCTACTCTGGAAGGAAAGCCAGATGTATCATCCATGCTGGTGTTTGCCCAGAGCCTCAAGGAATCATCTCTGTAGCGTTAGCCAGGCCGCCTTATACTGTATCCTCCTATAACTACATGCTAAAAGTCAATTGTGAGTTTTAGTCTTCATTTGCTTGTTCTCAAAAACCTGTTCTTTTTGATGCCACACCAGTAAAAATGTCAAATGAGGAAACAGCCTTTTTCTCACGTTCCTTGCAAGTGCTGCACTGTACTGTCTTTTTTCTTCTTCTTCACAATGAGCTAAGGCTCTGCTTTCTGATGAGCTGATAATTGTGTATGTTTCCTGAAGATGGAGGAATTTCATAATCGACACAGCCACCTGCTGCTCCCCGCCCCTCCTCCGAAGCGGGTGCAAATGAATCATCAGGAATGCAGACTGGTTAATTGAAATGTTTTCTATTGTTTGGTTTTTTTTGTTTTTTTTTTTTAAAAAAAAGTGGTAGTGGCAACAATTTCTTCCTCCTTCCTAATCTCTGCTTGGTTTTGCTGAAATGAGGCGGATCTGGGAGGGCCACAAAACACACACATTGCTGTTTTGACAGTCTCTGAGGGTCCCTTTCTTTCCCAAGACAACTCCCTCGGGTCCTTCGAAGTAGGTGCTGTGCTGGCATTGGCTGGGAAAAGCGAGCTGGTGGGGAATGTGTGTTTCAGAATTAATTCTGGACTCGTCCCTCACAAAATCCCCTCTGGAAATGAGATCTTCACCTTCCCCAAGGGCTCGAAGTTGGAATTCCGTGAGTTCCTTCCATAGGCTGCACATCCATCGCCGGAGGCTGGAAAGGGGCGGCAGAGCTGTGCGAGAGGAGTGAGGACTGCAACTGCACTTACCAGTGTTGTTCACTGACCGGCTGGTTTAATAATCAACCTTCGACTTTCTGAAAAGCCGGGGTGTAAAACTTGGCGGTGCTTGCGGACACCCTGGGCTGGAAAACAGCCAGCTTTGCTCTGGGATGGGGCCCCTCCCCAACCCCACGTGGCAGGCTGGAGAAGACAGCCTGGAAATCAGAAAGCCCCAAGTTCAAAACCCGTGTTTTCCATTCATTTCCCAACTGACGTTGGGGGAAGTTGCTGATCCTCTGAGGCGGTTTCCTCTACCACAAAGAGAGAAAGATAGTCTCGTTTTTCAAAACAGATGTGTTGTTGTTACTAGACTTGTTACTAGTAAATAAAGTTGGTCTTAATTTGGCTCTTTAATAAAAATGAGGGTGATACAGGGGGGATTGTTTTTCAAGAGGGAATTATTAGAACTGAAATGTTTTTTTCCTTCCATCCCGCCATTATATCCATTCTTATTCCTTTCACCCGCTTCCCCATGTAATCTTTGTCCTTGTGCCCCATAAAAACAGCTGGCTTGTTGGGGGGTGGAGAGCAGATTTTTCATGGATGGAATACTGCTGGAATAAATGTTCATTTATGACTTAACCCTGTCTGCTGAATTGGCTCAAGTAGTGACAGGCAGCCCGGACCCATTGGTTGTCCAGTTTCATTGTGAGCACTGGATGAAATGATAGAATTGTGTTTCTACAATGCCTGGCATATAGGATGCATCAACAAGTTGTGTTTTTCTTGCAGAACTTTGGTCCCCATGAATACAGACTTAAAGTGGCCCTATGCAACTAAGTTCCCTAAAGCCAACACACACACACACACACACACACACACACACACACACACACCAGCCAGGATTTGAACTTGGCTTTTCCAAATTAACAAATTTTCAGTTTCATCTCATGGGAGAGCCTTCCCAGCCTTACCCAAACCTAGCCAAGTCCAAAAGACGGGATCTTCCTCCTACTTCTTGAGGTGGTATTCTATAAATCAAGTCCCAGATTTTTATGTGAATATGCAAGGGGCTTCTGGCAATTCAATAGCAGTCGTGAAATCTATTATGTATGGGTCGAAAGTAAATGTTTTACCTTCATTAAGAGGCTCCAGATTAAAAACAGATGGCCTCATCGAGAGAAAAACTGCTACTTCCTCTTCAGCTCCAACACTGCCCAACTGCCTTCCTTCAAAGGGTTTCATTTTCATCTAATCATCTTAATTGGACAAGGCCTTCCCCTAGCTTTGCCAGGAAGCCAATATCTTGGAAGGGAAAAGTTAGCTGAATTTGCTGAGCATGACTAAGCACCAGACACCGTGCACAGTCTCACCTCCTTTGAGAATGGTTTGAAATAAGTATATTTGACATCACTTTATAAGAAACTAGAGATCGAGTAATTCACCTGGAGTCCTCCAAGAGCAAGTGGAAAAGTGACGAGCTGATTTGAAAGTCAAAAGCCAATGACAACTGTGGGGAAAGGAACTTTGCAGTTTTGAGAAAAGTTGTGAAAGTGGAAATAGACAAATCTCATAAGCTCCACTAGAGATCACAGTGAGGCAGTAGAACAAAAAGAAGAGAAGCCTTTTACTAAAACACAGAAAATATTGACCACATTCTACTTTCAACCCAAACCCAAGCCCAGGCTCCATGCCCTGTGCAGTTTCAAATTACTAGAAGATGGTCTGACACCCAGACTTACTAAATAAAAGGATCCTAAATCTCTACTTGTAATTCTTGCAAATTCTCTCATTTTTCTGGTGTTTTAAAAAGTTGCCCCTTTGGAAGAAGACGGTAGGTGGTGTGTGACTGTTTCACTCTGAATTTGCTAAACTGATTTCTGAAAATCCCTAAGAGGAAGCTAAGTTAGTGCCTGGATTGTATTGGCAAAGTATTTGTTCTTCAATTATGACATGAAGACACTCAAGTGGTTACACAATCGGGTGTGTTCTGTCAGGTGACCTAGTTCTATTTTCAGCTACATATATAGAAGCAGCAGCCCTGAGAGGTGGCCTGGCAGAAGGGAAGCCAGTGTGCATGTACAATTCTCATTTCTAAGAAAACACATGACCACAAAGTTCCCACCCAATCTGCTCCAGGACTTAGAATCAATGTTTGGGAGAAGAATTTAGAAAATAGATGTTGGGGGGGAGGGGGGGCTTTTTACATGCACTCCCCTATTTTTTTTCTTTTTTGCAAACACTCCAGTTCTCTCCTATGCTGTCTGAAATGAAGTCAGGAGCAGGACTAGTGGGACTGGGGTGTGGTGGGGGGACCTTCTTCACACCCCTTTGACATCCCACTTTCTCTTGCAAACAAGTAACCTTATCTGGTCATCCTGACTTCAGAGGAATAACTGGCTCAGACAAGCTGCCTTGTTCAGGGTCACTCAGCTCACAAGTGATGTTGCCTGGAAAGTCCAAAGTGGGTGCTGTGTGTACCTCATCCCTTCCCGTCAACATTCACTTTTCAGAGTGTCAGTTATCTTCCTAGTGGGTCATTCCCTCTGACAACGGTTTGAGGAGTTTGACAGTTTATGCTGTTGGGGAGCGAGAGGGGCAGAATTATTGCAAGACATTAAAAAACCCAAATCACTGTAAGGTATGTTCTAGCCGTGGGCAAACTACAGCCCGCGGGCTGGATCCGGCCCGTTTGAAATGAATAAAACTAAAAAAAAAAAAAAAAAAAAAAGACCGTACCCTTTTATGTAATGATGTTTACTTTGAATTTATATTAGTTCACACAAACACTCCATCCATGCTTTTGTTCCGGCCCTCCTGTCCAGTTTAAGAACCCATTGTGGCCCTCGAGCCAAAAAGTTTGCCCACCCCTGGTTTAGACCAAAGAACTTATTCGTTCATAGATAGATAGATGGATAGATAGATAGATAGGAGATAACTTTTTTTCAAATATAGTGACTATTGGGATTTTCTTTAAGTATAAATGCAAGTCAAAGTATTTTTTAATTCCTAAACTTTTTGTCAGTCATCTGATGCAATTACAGTTATGTGGATATCTTAGAAATTATTTGACATTAAAATAAAGTTATCACCCTAACCGGTTTGCCTCAGTGGATAGAGCTTCGGCCCTTCGGACTTCAGGGTCCTGGGTTTGATTCCTGTCAAAGGCACATGCCTGAGTTTCAGGCTCAATCTCCAGTACGGGGCGCGCAGGAGGCAGCCAATCAATGATTCTCTCATCATTGATGTTTCTATCTCTCCCTCTCCTTTCCTCTCTGAAATCAATTTTAAAAAAATATTTAAAAAGAAAAAGACTCACACTATCTTATTTTTTAAAAAATACAGTTATCGAATTAGTTCTCATACCTAAAGCCTATGAATTACATCTAAGCCTTGCTGTGTTACTCCTTACAACAATAACAAAGGTCCTTTTAGCAAATTAGTACCAAAGGTTCCATTCTGGCGGTGCAGAGGCTTAGGGACAGGAGTTCCTCTTCCCCTGACTTTCAAAATCAAATGCAGATTGACCCCACCTTTTAGGAGGCCAAGCTCCTCCGCTCCTGCATTACAAAGCCCTTCCTCTGGGGGAGCCGGTGGTTTCTGTCGCCTTCTCCGCGGCCCATTCTCTAGCTGCCCCCTCGCCTTGTCACTGTCCCCCTGCAGCTGGTTCTCTCCCTCCCTCCGCATCTAAGGGAGACAGTTTGCTTCCCTTGATTTCTGCAGACTTTTGAGGGCGGGAGTGGGGGCAGGGAGAAGATGCGGCTCCTAGATCAAAGCTACAAACTGGGGCTATCCTTTCAATTCTCCACTCAGTTACACCTACTTCTGCACATGACTGGCTTCTAATGAAGCAACACTTACTGCTGGGGGCGGGGACTGAAAGATTGGATGTCACTTAAAAGTAAACCATAAAGACGTTCCTCTTACCTGGCAGGCTCACCATACTTCTGAATAAGTCCTGAATTTCTGTAGGTAGGCTACTATATGGGCATTGATGTCAGGCACTCCAGACCTGGCATTAATTTCCTATTTTTCACTATTTTCTATCCCAATTAACGTGTAAGTGTCTGGAGAGCAAAAATCATGCCATGTGCCCCTGTCTTCTCTATTCCTATCACAGAATTGGACCCAAGGGGATGGTTCCATCAGAAGGTGCCTGCTGATGAAAATTCGTTAAAATACAGTCCAGCCAGCCCTAACCGGTTTGGCTCAGCGGATAGAGCACCGGCCTGCAGACTCAGGGGTCCCAGGTTCGATTCCGGTCAGGGGCAAGTACCTTGGTTGCGGGCGCATCCCCAGTGGGGAGTGTGCAGGAGGCAGCTGATCGATGTTTCTCTCTCATCGATGTTTCTCTCTATCCCTCTCCCTTCCTCTCTGTAAAAAATCAATAAAATATATTTTAAAAAAAATACAGTCCAGCCAATGTGACTCAGTGGTTGAGTGTCGACCTATGAGCAAGTCACGGTTGGGGGAGGTCATGGTCAGGCAGACACATGCCCAGGTTGTGGGCTGCATCTCCAGTAGGGGGTATGCAGGATTCTTTCTCAGTGTCCATGTTTGTCTCTCTCCCTCTCCCTTCCTCTCTGAAATCAATAAAAATATATATTTTTTAAAATAAAATTAGTTGAAATACAATATTTGGGTTATGCAATGAACACACGGCAGTTTACATGATAAAAAAATAAACACAGAAAAGAATGATATTAATTTTTAATGGTTTACAGCTACAGTATCCACTTTTACTAGTATAGGTATATATACATGTATAAATATAGTTACAGACCATAAATATCCACATGGCAAAATAGGCCTGCCGCTAGGCAGATACACACGAAATATCTCTGCAACTAAATAAACAAACAGATGTAATACTGAAGAAAAGTAGATACTGAGGTATTTTTTTTTTTTAAATCAAAGTGACTATTGCCTATATATCAGCGATTTTCAACCGGTGTGCTGCAACAATTTTTAAAACATGTAATACCTGACTATTTAGTCAGGGGCACTGACCTCTTTTCCCTTAGATTGACAAATAAAAAAATGAAAACAGCCAACACAACAATAGCTGTCAGATGTGAATGAATCAAAATTATACCTATTTTTTTTGTCAGATCAGCAAAATATATATTTTTTGGTGTGCCACAGAACTGTAGTAATTAGTTTATATGTGCAATGAGATGGAAAAGGTTGAAAATCGCTGGCCTATTTTAAAACATTCTTACTGTAGGAGTTCAAGTAGTTATCAAAACCTTGTAAAAAACAAACAAAAAAACCCCACAAACAATAAAACCCTTGTTTCATAACCTAAAATTGTAACTTCAACTAACACAAATTGTTAAACTAAACAAAAAAATATTTCCATTATAAATAGGTAAAATAAATAATATTATTCTTGATGAAATTCAATCATGGTGTTTTTATATATATTTGGAAATTGTTCATAGACTGGTCTTTTTTTAAAAAAAATGAAATGCATGAAAGCTTTTCTCAGAATCTACATGTTACTTTAATGAAAATTAGTATATATATATATATATATATATATATATATATATTTCAACCAGAGTGAAAATCCCATATTTATACATAGAATTTTCATTCTGAATGAGCAATCTATTCCTCTTTTTAAAAGAAGTATATCCCTTATACCTGAAACTAATACAAAATAATATTGAATGTAAACTGTTATTTAAAAATAACTTAAAAAGTATATCCTAATAATGAAAACATGTTTAACTTCTTGTAAAAATCACTTCTTATAGAATTCACAGTGATTAGTGTGGAAAAGGGCATTTTACAGATTTTAGAAATTTCTTTAGAAACATTCATTTTCTTATAAACAATTACTTTAGAATATTTGTTTTACCAAGTTTTAATTCAGCAGTAAAAAGTAAAATTCACTTTTTTTTTCCTATTATCCCTGGTTATCCAAAATCACTATGCTCTTCATCTTTTAACATTCAACCTAGGAATTTTACTGGCACCAAATTTGATCAAATTTTTTCAAATTCCATACTGCCCAGTTAAGGCCCACAGGAACACATTTAATGAAAAGTCATCTGAACAGAAGTAATACATTTTAAGTCAAAAAAATTATCAAATTATTTTATATTTTGTAGTGACCTATGAAATCAACATTCACTATAACATTCAGTGTTCTCAGAATGAAATATTTACTTTTAACAAGATAACATATATAAAACAAATATTATACATTGTTCTGGAATTGTCATCCTTAAGTAGAAATAAACACTGAACTTATTCTGTTTTTTGGTCCCTGCCAAAACATTCTAGTTATTTATCAACTCTTCTTACACTAGGCTGGGCATCAACCTTCAACAAAATACTAGAAAAATTCTCTAAGCAGAAACAAAGAAGTCTAATAATTCATTCCATATTTTCAAAGCTCCTCAATTCTTGCTTTAAAATAAACAAATGACTTCTGGGAAAACTCCAACAGAATTTCATTGTGATGTATTCCATCTTCATTTCCAAGCACATCCCAAAGCAAGTGAGAGCTTCTTCACATTCTTCTCCATTATAATGCAGTCTCTCACCACTAATGGATGAAATATGGTAAATCCAGCTTTATAGGAGTCGCCTCATTAGAAGGCTTCTGAAGCAGTCAGGTTCCTGAGCCGAAGAGTTTGTACATCAGATTCAGAAGTTTCTGCAGGAAATTCAGCTTGTCTCCAATTCTCCTTAATTGAAGGGCACACTCAATTTCAGCCTCTGAAAAAGAATGCAAAACATCAAAATTAAATTGACCACATTCCAAACTACAACCAGCAAGAATGATAAGTTGAGTAGGTTTCCCGTGAAACATTCCTCTTACTGTTGGTTTTATGTACACCTGTTTTCTGTACGTGAGATGGAACACATACAGCCACACAACATATACAAATACACTGTGACTCAAACAAGAAAAAAAAAAAAGAAAAAAAAAAGAAAAAGTTGAATGAAGACATTTACTTTGAAATCTTCTTTTAAAGTATCCTGGATGAGGCAAATATTATCTTATTAGCAAATACAAACATTTAATATGTCAGACACCACAGTGAGATGTTGCCGGCCTCAGATAGTGTCATTCCTTTTTCTCTCACTTAAGGTTGGTGGGAAGAATGGAAGTCAAATTTTAAACTCTTCTTTTGTTTTCAAGTAGGACTTATATTTTGTGGCAATAATTCATAGTTAAGATTATGCCCTCATTAATAGGCAAATCTAAAATGTATTTTTTTCTTCATTTAAAAAACTCTGAAATTTTCTCATAGAAGATTCATACACTTGTTTTCCAAAAGTAAGTCCACATTCTCTAAAATAGTTTAGAAGTTTAAATGTTAACTCTAAGCCAAATTTTTCCAACGAACCCAACCTCTACCAATCCATTGCCTTTAGGGAGATGAGTGAAGTGGAATATAAGTAATTCACATGTTTACTACTTTTCAGAATAGAGATACTGTAATTAACTGAATATTAATTTAAGAAACATAATATTTATCATATAATTTCCAAATAAATTTTAAGTGAAATTTACATCAAATCTATATTGACCATAATTTCAATTTTCTTGGAAAGTCAGAGCAATTCAGGGTCATTTGTCTACTTTAAGATCATGATTATGAACATTAAAAATCATGACTACAAATTACAATCTGGTTTACTTGGTAAGTAGACCCTGCAAAGACCCTAGTTAGTTAGGCTCAAAAGAAATAAAAACTTCGTCTCTGTTGTAGTTACACATCTATAAAGCTATTAATTTTAAAAATTGTAATCATGGATGTTAACCAAACTTATTGTAGTAATTATTTCACAACATATACATGTATCAAACCACTGTGTGGTACAACTAAAATACAATGTTATATGTCACATGTCTCAATTTTTTTAAAGTATTACTATCTAAACAAGTTTCCGTGGGACCTTTCTCCAGTCCCTTGTTGTGGGGAACTAAGCAAAGTTGGATGGGTGAAGGTTATGCACTAGATCCCTCCCTCGCCGCCGCCGTCTCCCTGGTCCGGGGTAAAACCCCTGAAGCACTTCCAGGAGGCGCCTTTTCAAAGCTCGGTCAAAACTACTGGACATCACAAAAGGCAGGAAGATTTTTCCTTCCCAAGCAAGGGCCAGGGAGAGCAGCCTGGCACCAACCTAGCCATGGCTACATCGCCGATACACCATTTCCTCTGCATGCCGGCGCATGGGCTCCATAAAATGAAAGTATGTTGAAAACTGGGGGGTGGGGGGCTATTACCTGCTGATGTAATAGCAGTATGACCCACCCGGATTTTCTGGCTCAAAGCCTTGCTGCCTTCTTTGATACTGCCCCTAAGACTCGTTTGATAAGATTTATAAGGGGGGAGGGGGGATTGGATCTGAAGAAAAGTTATTTGATGGGCAATTTGGGGAGTAGGGCGAGGAATGGATGGATTGGGGACCAACTTCGGTTCTCCTACCCCCTTCCCGCAACTAATTAGGATTGTTAAAATGTTATACAATGTAACTCTCGACAAAGAAGCAAGAATTTCTGGGCTCCTGAACGCAGTGGTCCCTGCGAAACCTCCAAGACCCTCCGCGAGTCCTTTGAGGAAGAGCTGTGATCCGACCAGCATTATCTCCGCTTTTGTTAGCGTTGCGGGTGGAGAGTGTGATAACGCCTAGCGCGGGGCCCTCCAAGGTCCAGGACCCCGGAGAAAGAGGCCTGTCTTAGGAGTCGCTGGGAGGCCAGGTAGTGCCAAGAGCTTCCCCCGTCCCCACCCGCCGTGACAATGACTTTCTCCTGGTGGCTGCCACCCGCATCTGCACTTTTCTTCCCCGTGGCCGGGGCAGGGCAAGTGCGGCTGCAAGGCAGCGAAGAGGCTTTCTGCACCGCGGAAAGACCGCTGCCTCCCAGTCCCAAACCTGGGTCCCCCGCCGTCTCCACGGTCCTGGATAAAACCCCGAAGGACTTCCACGAGGCGCCCCGAAAGCACGTGCAAGGGCACAGACCAGACCAGGCCCCGAGTAGACGGGCTAACCCGGCCCCGATAGAGACCTCGACCCCCGTCCCGGACCCGTCGCCCCGGCCAGGATCTCCGCCCCATCGGGTCCCTACCTGCCGGAGCCCGCGTCGGGCTAGGCTGCGCGTTCTTACGCGCCTTCTTCCCAGGCATCTCCGCAGGCGGCCGGCGATTACTCCGCGGCCAACCCCGGGGAACCCAGTCCCCGAACCTGGAGTCTGCGGGAGGCGAGCAGCGCGCGGGGCAGGCGGGGCAGGCGGGCCGGACCGGGCAGAACGGGCCGGATCAGGCCGGAGACCCGACTAGGAGCGCGCCCGAGAACCTCTGAGGTCCGGGAAGGCCAGGGCCCGCGTTTTCATCTTCTGGGGACTTCCCAGTGACGTAGGGAAACCAGACGCCGGGCCCGCCCCCTCCCCGCCCCTCTCCCCGCCCCGCCGGCCGCCCTTCGGCCCGGGCCCGGGAGGAACACCGCTCCACCTGGCGCGACCTGCCCGGACACGTTTCCCACCCGCGCGGCCCCGACCCGCGAGACCCCGAAATTACTCCCTGATCAAACCGGGCTGGGGGCGCCGGGCTCGGACCGAGGCTCGCCCAGAGTTGAGGCAGCTGCAGGAGCCGCCGGGTCCCGGAGTCGGGCGAGGAGGAAGGTTTTCCCGGCGGGAAAGTCGAGGGTGGGGAGGCCGGGAACTTCGTCCTTATCATAAATGCGCAATTAGAGACTTCTGTACACAGCCCCGCCAGAGCTGGCGAAGGAAAGTTGTCACTTAGAGAGTGTGGGGAGTTTCAGGGACGTGGCACGAAGAGAGCTTTGATAGCTGGAGGGATGTGGCCAGAGGCCAGGCTGCTCAAGAAAGATTGAAACTGTTGGGAGGTTCGCTACAAATTGAAACCCTGGAGCCAACACCGCTTTGATTTGGAAGGGGTGTGTGTGTGTGTGTGTGTGTGTGTGTGTAATAGTGGTGGTGGTGGATGTTTGGGTGGGAGAAGGAGGGGATTAGTTCTCCGCCCCGGAGTCAGGACTGTAATTTAAAAAGCTGAGCATATTCCCTCTGGATGGGTCACAATTGCTCGTTCTGGATGCTTAGTAACATTAAAAAACAATAATAATCCCATCATATAGAAAACATTCAAATGCTTTTGTGCAGGGAAACTTAAGGAATCTGGGAATATGAAGTTATTTGCATGAGGTTTGGCTGGCCCTTGAATAATTAATTTCATTATTATAAAGAGAAGGAGTCACTCGGTCTGCTTACCCTGAGAGCCGCTTAAGGCCAAGGGTTTAGGCGGGCGCGACACTGAGGTTAATCGAGACGAGGTTCACCGGGGCGGAATGCAGCGCGGGGGCTGAGCGCGGCGGGCCCACGCAGCGCGGGGCCCTTGCCCACTGCAGGCTTCCCGGGAATCAGTTTCTCAGAAAGTGCGTTCTCATATTGTCCGCGCTATTGAACGCACAAGTTGCAGATTGGCTGCTGAGAGCTGCGTGGCTTCCTAGAAGTATTAGGTTTGGTTCCCAAGATTGGTCTGCAAAATGTCTTTTGAACATTTGAATTGGGTTGCCAACATTTAAGATTGAGACATTGTAGTTACGGCTGGGGTTTCTGGCGTCCTGTGGAAAATCCGAAGTTCTCACAACCCGGGACCCGTTTCCCAAACGTGCAGAGCAGACGAGGAGCGGCGGCCGCCTCTTCCCGAGGGAGACCTGGGGCGGGAGCTCCCCTCGGCCGCACCCCCTGCTGTTTGTTTTCTCATTTACTTTATCTGGCCCCAGTAGGCAGCAGGTTGTTTATTTACCTCAAGTCATTCAATCAACACAGATCTGCAAGTATTTATGTTGCCTTGGTTCTGCAGGGGTGTAGACCACGCTGTAAGCATGGGGCAAGAACTACTCTTAAGTTTAAAGAACTTAGTTTTGAGTGTGGTAAGAGAATTCGGGAGTTTTCAGCACGCGATGTAGGAAGCAGGGTGGAGAGGCTGCCTCCAAGCCTCTGACCTGGAACCAGGTATCCCACCACTGGGGCTCCCCTTGGAAAGGCTCCTTTGC
The DNA here is from genome assembly GCF_014108235.1 of Myotis myotis. NCBI lineage: Eukaryota > Metazoa > Chordata > Mammalia > Chiroptera > Vespertilionidae > Myotis > Myotis myotis. The sequence goes on from NW_023416401.1 coordinate 51,891,348, forward strand.
ACTAACTTAATACTCAAGGCACACCATTAACTTCCTGCTTGGATAAATTAGTCAACTTCTGATCAAATCGCGCACGCTGAAAGGCAAGGAATACATTCAACTGCAACAACAAAAACAAATGATGTCCTGTTTATGTACAAAGGGTGTGTCAATCCTGTCCTCCACTATTATCATGATAAAAGGCTGTTGGTCACGTGACCCATACAAACCTCAGGCAACTTTGTGCCTTTTAGAGAATTGCAAATTCAACTTGTTGGAGAGGAAAAGAGGAGCAAGTGGGGGGTGGGCTTCAGAGATTGGTCAGAATCAGCTGTTTATGGAGAACTTTTTATGGTGTTGGATTTGAGACAGTTTGCAAACTCTTTCAGATCTCACATTCTACTAAGGAAATTTGAAGCTGAGTGTGAAGGGCTTTCTTCACTGTATACTTTTCTGGAATCCCCTCTTATCTGTTTAAAAAACACACACAGCCCTAGCTGGTTTGGCTCAGTGGATAGAGCGTTGCCCTGTGGACTGAAGGTTCCAGTCAAGGGCACTTTCCTGGGTTGCAGGCGGCAGCCGATCAATGATTCTCTCTCATCATTGATGTTTCTATCTCTCTCTCCCTCCCTCTTCCTTCCTGCCTGAAATCAATAAATATTTAAATCACACACACACACACACACACACACACACACACACACACACGGACTGCTGAGGATGGCAATTTTTTAACTACTACTAGATAGCAGTCTTCATGGACCAAATTAAAAAATGACAGTACAAATCCAGCCATGCCTGTGTTGTCCTTTTCAGTGTTAAAAATATATATACTGAAAAACAAAATAGCAGACTCGATTAGTAGTAGAATAGTCATATATTTCCTGCAGAAATGGGATTTGACAGGAAGAAGATACGAGAGATGAATAAAGGGGGAATTTTAAGGAAGACTGTGAAGATTGGCTGTAAACCTGAGTCTGTTTATTCTGATAAAAGAGAACTTTTTGTTGTTGTTTTTCGCTGTAGAGCATGGGTGTTAACGTGATATCAGCCTCATACATTGATCAGTTATATCTCTCTTTAAGACAGACATTGGGGTAGGCTCTGGGGAGACAAGTGTCCCGCTCCCATAGAAGCTGCATTGAAGAGATCAGTACCTCACAAATTCAATGTGCATAAGGCCACCCTGTTAAAATGCGCATCTGATGCTGAGAGCTGGCTGGTCTTGCAATTCTGCTTCTTAAACAAACTCTGGTAAAGCTAGTTTTTGGTCTATGACAGGGGTCCTCAAACTACGGCCCGCGGGCCACATGCAAATACAAATATTGTATTTGTTCCCGTTTTGTTTTTTTACTTCCAAATAAGATATGTGCAGTGTGCATAGGAATTTGTTCATAGTTTTTTGTTGTTTTTTTTAACTATAGTCCGGCCCTCCAACGGTCTGAGGGACAGTGAACTGGCCCCCTGTTTAAAAAGTTTGAGGACCCCTGGTCTATGACATCACTTTGAGTAACAAGGCCATAGGGTGATACAGGAAAGAATACAGGCAGGTGCAATAAGATGGACATCAGAGCTGTGCCAGGGAAATTATGGCAGACTGTGGGAGGACAAGTAAGCAGGAAAGGGCATCTACATAGGGATAAATAGGAGTTGGCCAAGCAATGAGGCCAAAGGGAAGAAGTATGTTCCCTGCAGAGAGTGAAGAGCAGTGTGAGGTGGGAAATGGTGAGAGGTAAGTGGGGAGAGAAACCGCTTGAAAGTGTGGGTATTACTGTGGGAGCAATGGGGGGTGGCGGGAAGACCACTGAAGGTTTTAAGCAGGTGGGTGATATGATTAGATTCTAGAAAGCTCACTCTGGCTGCAGTGTGACTAGATTAGTTGAGTTGAGACTGGAGACAGTGTGACTAGTGAAGATACTGTTAGCATTTTCACACAAGATGGGAGAGTCAACGAAGTCACTGTTGACTTTAAAATGCACATCTGATGCTGAGTTGGCCGATCTGTTTATTGTCTACTTCCCCTTTTGAAGTAAGGCTGTTATGGGGCATGTTGGGAAGGACCGTCCACATTGAAAATGTGACTAGGAAAGGTCCACATTCTGTTAGAGCATGACTTGATGTTTTCAAATAATAATCAAAATCTCCTGTATTAGTTTCCTAGGGTTGCCATAACAAAGTACTGAAAACTGGGTGGTTTAAAACAAGAGCAATGTCTTTTGGCACAGTTCTGGAGGCTGGAAGTCTGGAATCAGGGTGTCGGCAGGGCCCCCCTCTCCCTGGGGGCTCCAGGGAAGAGTCCTCCTTTGCCCATTCTAACTTCTGGTGGTTGCCGGTAGTCCTTGCAATCCTTTGCTTATAGATGTATCACTCCGATGTCTGCTTAGGTTTTTAAATGGCCTTCTCCTCTGGTTGTCTGTGCCCAAATTTCCCTGTTCTTATAAGGCCATCAGTTATTGCATTAGGGCCCAGGCCAATCTAGTATGACCTCATTGTAACTTGATTACATCTGCAAAGACCCTATTTCCAAATAAGATCACATTTGCCAGTTGGCAGGTGTGGGGAGTGGGGCGGGGAGGGGTGGGGCGGTAAGGAGTTAGGACTTCAACATATCTTTTGAGGTACACAATTCAACCTATAACATTTCCCTTTATCAACTGTCTTTTCAAAAAAGTTCTATGTATACACTCTCATCCTATTTACAATTGGCACGTTTTACAACCAAAAGGCTCTTAGTAAACTGGACAATGGATTTAGGCAGCCTGAAATAAAGGTCCAAAGCAGTAGAGATAAGATAAGAAATAAGATGACCTTTGAGGGAACGGGTTTGGAACATCTGTCAGCCACAGAAAACACATCCAGTGCTTAGTTGGAGATTGTGGTATGACCCACCCCCCCCACCTCCACCCCAGCTGGACTTGCTACTCACAAAGGCAAACAAGTTTTCCAGAAATCCTTTGATGGAATTTGAAAGTAAATTTAATTTCTTTTAGTGCTACAAAAAGCACATTATAAAATGTGGAAGACAGAGGAGACAAAAATTTTCATCTCCCAAAGTTTCTGTTCTTCATTTTATTTTCCCTTGTTATTAATTATTTTCTGGATTATCACAGATAATGATCATCAAGCTTGTTCATGCTTTTTTTTTTCTGTTAATCTTCACTCAAGATATTTTTTCCATTGATTTTTTTTTTTTAGAGAGTGGAAGGGAGAGAAGGAGTGGAAGAGAGAGAGAGAGAAACATCGAGGTGAGAGAGACACATCTCCCATATGAACCTCAACCAGGGCTGGGGATCAAACCTGCAACCCAGGTATGTGCCCTTGACCAGAAATCGAATCCAAGACCCTCCGGTGCACAGGCCAATGCTCTAACCACTGAGCACATGGGCCAGCGCCATGTTTGTGTTTTTTAACTGCAAAGATTCCAGAAGAGAAATAGTCAGTCATAGGGTTCCATAGTACCAGTTGAACAATGGGAATAGGTCAGGATTGCCTGAATATTTAAATTACCTGAATTACTGATTTTTAACAAGTCAATAAATTCAACTAGCTTAGAGGGTTTAATAGAAGAAACTATTAATAAATACTATTTGTTAGAACATTAGTATGATAAAGTGATTTTTAGGTAGTTATTGAATGACTACTGGAAAGGTAATTCAGTCTTGTGTGAAAGTAGCAAGTAATGAATGTCCAAGTGTATTTCATGTAAATACAACTTCTGAAGCAATTGATGGGCTTATTTCAAATGCAGGCCTGACCTCAGACTGACAAATCAAAACATGTGCAAATATTCATATTAACAACCTTCTAAGATGATGTTGATTCACTGATGAAGATGATGAAAAGCACTTAAGAAATGATACCTGCCCTTAAGTAGCTTTTAGTCTAGTTAAAGAAATAAAACATTCTGAATTAGCAACCAACGTTTGGAAATGGATTATAATTTTGTGGAATGGGAACACATTGGAATGTTTTTACAAGACAGTTAAGTGAACATCATTCCTATTTTATATAGTTCACCACGTGAGCGATCCGTAAAGGAAGGGGGAAAGGGGCTTGTTCACTATCCTTGGAAGCAAAAGAAGCCCTGACCTCCAAGAAAAATAGCCTTAGGGAGAAAGGATGAACACTCACAACAGACCCGTGGCTTTTGCCTGGTGGAGCGGGAAAGAGGCAGAACTGAAGTGGGTGGTGTCATGAACCACATAAGGCAGAAGGGGCAGCAGAAAGACACAATTGGTGAGGGAAGGGTACGGGGAATTAGAAGATCTTTTGAGTGTCTGGAAGCTTTGAGTATTATTACCAACAAACAGAACTATTGGTAATAATCCAGCTGCTGGATAATTGAGAGTTGCTGCCTTCAGTGGGAGATACAATTTCATCCCTGCATATAGACATGGAAATTGATGAAAACTGAATTCTAGATAATCATCATTTCTGCCTAATTTAATCCACCGTATGAATTGCGTATAACTGATATAGAGGAACTGAACCTTGAGAAGGTAGTGGGACAACAACTCACGTGATACCAACCTCCCCTGGCCTGCTTCCTCAAACACACCCAGTTCCTTCCTGCTTCTGAGCCTTCACCCTAGCCATTGACTCTGCCTAGAATGCTCTTTTCTCCTGGTCTTTCCACATCCAGATACTTTTGTCCATTCAGGTCTCAAAACAAATGCTATTTTCTCAGAAAGACCCTTCCTGACTATCTTGTCTAAAATTGTTCCTCCCTATCCTCCAAAGGACTACCTATTATGAAATCTACTGAGTTGGCCGATTTGTTTATTATCTACTTCCCCTTTTGAAGTAAAAATCCACACGAGCTCAGACCTTATTTGTCTTGTTTTCCACTATTCCCAGTGCCCAGACCCACCGTGCTAGGCTCAGGGCAGACACTCAACAAAGGCAGTATTTGTTGAATAAATGCTTGGCTGTTATGGGGCATGTTGGGAAGGACCGTCCACTTTAAACGTTTTCATTTCTCCACACACCGATGAGAAAACTAAAGCTAAAAGAGTTAAATCTATGGGCCTAAATCCACAGAGCTAGTAAGTAACGAGCAGCCCCTGTAATCCAAACATCTTACTCTACACCTAGTTCAATATAGTTGTTGGTTGACAATAATCAGAATGCACAGGCACTGAGCATTTAAAATATGCCTTTTTTAACCCTCGTGCACTGCTGGTGGGAATGCAGACTGGTGCAGCCACTGTGGAGAACAGTATGGAGTTTCCTCAAAAACTAAAAATGAAACTCCCCTTTGAGCCAGTGATCCCACTTCCAGGAATATATCCCAAGAAACTAGAAACACCAATCAGAAAGGATATATGCACCCCTATGTTCATAGCAGAACAATTTACAATAGCTAAGATTTGGAAACAGCCTAAGTGCCCATCAGCAGATGAGTGGTTTAGAAAACTGTGGTACATCTACACAATGGAATACTATGCTGCTGTAAAAAAGAAGGAATTCTTACCATTTGCAACAGCATGGATGGACCTGGAGAGCATTATGCTAAGCAAAATAAGCCAGGCAGAGAAAGATAAATATCACATGATCTCACTCATTTGTGGAATATAATGAACAACATAAACTGATGAACAAAAACAGATCCAGAGACAGAGAAGCATCGATCAGACTGTCAAACCTCAGAGGGAAGATAGGGGAGGGTGGGGGTAAAGGGGAGAGATCAACCAAAGGACTTGTATGCAGGCATATAAGCCCAATCAATGGACACAGACACCAGGGGGTTGAGGGCATGAGTGGGGGTTGGGGGGGACAATGGAGAAATAAGGACACATATGTGATACCTTAATCAATAAAGAAAAAAATAAATAAAAATAAAATGCCTTTATTTTCTTTTTCTAAAGAATTTATTATTAATAGTAATACTAGCTAACAATTATTAAATACTTATTTTGTAACAGGTACAAAACAAAATATTGTAGGCGTATTGGTTATCTATTGCTGTGTAACAAATTATCCCAGCTGCAGTGGCTTTAAACAACAAACATGTATTATCTCAAAGTCTCGGGAATTCAGAACTGGCTCATGAAGTTGTAGTTAGGATGTTGGCCACAGCTGCCGTCGTCTGAAGGCTTGAGTGCAATGGCAGGATCTGCCTCTTAGATGACTCACTTCCATGAGTAGCAAGTGGGTGCCCGCTATCGGCAGGCAGTCCCAGCTCTTTCTCATGTGGACCTTCCCTGGGGGCTGTTTGAGCGTCTCCTCTACACGCATTACTTCCCCCAGAATTAGTGATGCAGGAGCCTCTCTTTTTTTTTCTATCTCAGTACCTCTCTCTCTCTCTTTTTTTTTTAAATATATTTTATTGATTTTTTACAGAGAGGAAGAGAGAAAGACAGAGAGTCAGAAACATCGATGAGAGAGAAACATCAACCAGCCGCCTCCTGCACATCCCCCACCGGGGATGTGCCCGCAACCCAGGTACATGCCCTTGACCGGAATCGAACCTGGGACCTTTCAGTCCGCAGGCCGACGCTCTATCCACTGAGCCAAACCGGTTTCGGCTCAGTACCTCTCTTTAGCAGTAAATCTCCAGATTTAAAAGGTTAGAAGCTCAGGGAGAGGCTATTGTTAACACCCTTAAGTATCAGTGCTGTCAAAACATTTGATGTTTCTTCTCCTTCAGGCCCTCCTCCTGGGACTGGCCATTGCTCCCCCTACACAATCTCCTGCATTCTCACAGCCATTCTCATAGATTTTCCGCGATACCGCCCACACTGCAAACTTCAGTGTGGAATTTCCCCGTATCCACCTGTGTGTACGCAGACTTCAGATTTCTGTGGTTCAAAGGTGAACTCCAGACCTTTTGGGGCATCCACGCATCCTGCAGATATGAAGACTTCACACACAGGGCCATCCATGCCACCCCCTCCAGATGCTCAAGCTGAGACCCGAGACCACCCCTCTGCCCCGCCCCCACCCTGCCCTCTGCTCTTTCACAGCCAATCAGTATGCAGTCCTTCTGAGCACCCCTTGAGTCTTCATTTCTCTCACATTCTAGCATTCACTTCCTCTCGCCCAGGCCCTTGACCTGGTCTTTGCCCTCCACACCTGCCCCTCTTTCAAGTATTCTTCAAACTGAAGCCACGTGACTTCCTTTAATGCTAGTTTTCCTAGGCCCCTTCTTAAAACTTTTCTATCCATTCTCCACACCTCCTCCAGAGTGACAGGATTTTTCTTTTTTAAAAATATAATTCCTTTGCAGCTTAAAGGCTGTTGGGGCGTTCAGGTACTCCTAGAGTCAAATCAAAAATGCAAAAGCCACCTACCAGAGGAGGGGGGGTGGAGAGATAGAGAAAGAGAGAGAAGGGAGGGCAGGAGAGGAGAAGGGAGGGCAGGAGAAGAGAGAAGGGAGGGCAGGAGAAGAGAGAAGGGAGGGGAGGAGAAGAGAGAAGGGAGGGCAGGAGAGGGGAAGGGAGGGCAGGAGAAGAGAGAAGGGAGGGCAGGAGAAGAGAGAAGGGAGGGCAGGAGAGGGGAAGGGAGGGGAGGGGAGGAGGTTGAGAGGAGCCAGCAGCCCCAGCACTCTGCATTCCTGGCAGGAGAAACAAGAGTGAGAAAGAACCATTAGAAATCCACAGTGATTTCAGGTACCGCTTTCATATTTTAAAATAGCCTTCTTATAGCTCAACACGAACCACGTAGAAAGTGTAATGTGTGTTTTTTAATGCCACCTATTTATGACAACAAAAATGATAAGTATGCCCCCCAAGGCGACTGGAAAATCTGAATGAAGAGTGGGTTGTGGCCTGAAGGACGTAACGGGAGCTGTTCCTGGGTGAGCAGACTTTGCCTAATTACTCCACCTGTGCAAGGCAGTTCCCGTTAGAACTCCATGGAGAGTTCCTTAGGAATGCAGTAAGTTGAGAACTAGCCTCTCCATTTATTAAACATTGTATTTAAATTAAAAGTAAATGTAAGGACAAAATTATAACAACAAATGGTTGACCAGAACAGAGTTAAAAATATAGTCCTCGAAATACAGGACAATGATTGAGGTGGCATTTCAATTCAATGGATACAAGATAGCTTATTCCATAAATGGTTTTATGATTGTACATCCAGAAAAAAATTAATATCTAATCCTTGCTTTGTTATCTGCATCAAAACTAACTCCAAAGGGTTCACAGGTTTAAATATAAATATCAAACACATGACAAAGAACTTGAAGAAATCACAGGTGCCTGTGTTCATAATCTTAAATTGAAAACCTGCTGTGAAAACCAAACCCCAAGGACGTATTTGATTTCCTAGGAATGTGAAGATTTGAGTGAGTAAAGTCGCACTGTGAACAAAGTCGAAAGACAACAGAACTCCTAAGAACAAAGGCTGAGCTCCAGGTCTGATCCCTGGCACAGGCTGCCCAGATGCCCACACAGCTGCAGCAGCAAGGCAAGAGCTGCGACAAAAACCTGCAGCAAGAGCACACAGCCTTGGTCAGATTCCTCTTTTTACAATGTGTGGAGGGACAGATCTGCTTCTGGTGTCTCTCTCTCTCCCTCCCTCCTATGATGCAAGGAGGCCTGGGGAGGCATAGAGAAAGCCTTAAAGAGGGCTTCATGGGCAGCCAGGTATTAGCCCTTTCCAGTGCACCTTTGTAGAAACCTGAAACAAGGATGTGTTTAATGTATTTTTATTGATTTCAGAGAGGAAGAGAGAGGGGGAGAGAGAGAGAGAGAGAGAAACATCAATGATGAGAGAGAATCATTGATCACCTGCACATACCACACCAACCCAGCATGTGCCCTGATTTTGAATCAAACCGTGACCTTCTGGTTAATAGATCAAGCTCAACCACTGAGCCAAGCCAGCCGGGCTGAAACAAGGTTTTAAAGTGTCTAGCCTCCCAACTAGGACACTTAAAACCAGCATCAGGATCAGTTTCTCTCTTCTGTACCCCATGTATTCAATTCATGGATCCTAGCACATCTTTCTTAAAAATGACCTTTGGGTTTAACCTTCCTTCTCAAATTCCTCTCCCACAGAGCGTGTTGTTTCACCCCGGCATTATTGCAAACGTCTGCTAGCTGGACGCTGGTCCTTCTCTGCCGATGGAACCCCTCCACCTTTAATGTGCCAATAAAACACCAATTCCTGACATTCATTCCCTTGCTGAAGGATTTCTAGGTCAGATAGCTCCCCACTGTGCACAAAACAGGTCTATACTCCATTTTCCCTAGCACAGTGGTGTACCATGGCCCAGATTTTTGTGGGGTTTCCCTAAAATAAAGCTGTACCCTCCTTGAGAACAGGGACCCTCTTTCTTTCTCATTGCCCCCTTCCTCCAAACCCTTGTAGCTGCTTCTATTACCCAGAGCCAATCTCCTTCATCCTCACCTTCATCAAAACTGATTTTTTTAAATCAGTCAAACTTGGGTTGGTAGTTGAAATGATAAATAACCAGCTTTATTTTCTTTGACAATAAATGCCTGAAATAATGATCCAAGTCTAAAAGAATGACAATATATAGACAAGAGTCAGGTTAATGGGGGAATTTTATATAAAATTAAAAAAAATATATTTGTATTTCACCTTCACTATTTCCTTGATAGTATATTTAAGCAAGTTGCTTCACTTGTGTAAGCTGAGGTTTCCTGTTTTGGAGAGAATAATAATGACCCCTCCCTACAGGGCTTTTTTGAGAATGAAAAGGAATAACATAGGCACAACAGCTACCCCGTGGGTGTCAGATCAGGAAGGCTCAAGGAGATGGGACCAGCTCCACCTGCCTTCCCCACCAACACCCCCTTCCAACATGCCAGCTGGTGTACCCCGGAAGTTCCCAGACACACAGTTCATAACTGGGTGTGTTCTTCATGCCACACAGAGGCCCTGCCTGGGAAAACTCAAGGCTGCCCAAATTCCAGCCAGACGTTAGTGATTATAAACAGGACCACTGTGTGGAGTTGCTCAGAGAAAGGAAAGAGGTGACAGGCAGAGAAAGGAAACTACAAGAGAAAGAGGAAATGAATCACTTTCTGGTTCTTAGACCTGGACATACACAGGCAGGCTGGGCAGTTGGGCCAGAATGGCCAATTCATCGGCAGATGATAAACACCTAAGAGCAAATATCCAAGTCTATCTTAACGAAATACAATTCTGGTGGGAAAAATGCTTGGGATCAGAAATGATCGTTGGGAACCCCAACTCTTGAAGGTAGAGCTCTGGAAAAGAAGACCACATCACTGCTGTCAGAGAGTAACTTTGCTTCCTTCGTGCAGGAGCAATACCAAGCTTTAGAGTCAGAAATTCTGGATTGACTCCCAGCTCTGCCACTTAAAACCAATGCCTTTGCCCTGGCATGGTAGTTCAGTTGGTTAGAGCATCATCCCAACCTGCCACAGAGCACATATAAGAATCAATCAATGAATGCATAAATGAGTAGAACAACAAGTAGATCTCTCTCTCTCCCTCGCCCCCTCTCTCCCTCTCCCTCTTTCTAAAATCAAAAAAAAATTAAAAAACAAACAAATGAAAACCAATGTCTTCTTTGGCAAATGATTGACTTCCCTGGGGCCTAGTTAGCCCACCTGTTAAATGGTAGTTGTAACCTTGCACCTACCTCCTAACTTTTGGAGAAGATGAAATAAGTGAAATAATAGATTAAAAAAACATGGCATAATGTTAATGTGTGAATTATTAGTATTATTAGGATAGCAGTTAGATCAATTAAGGTGTATTAGAAAGCAGTAATTGTAGCATTGATAAAGTATGGCTGTCCCAAAAAGACAAAAGAAAAGTGATCTCAGGAAAAACCAGTAAGTGTGCTTCTTAGGAGAATGAGTGCTGGTGGATGGGGGCATGAGGGACAGTTATTTTTCACTGCATACCCTTTTGTTACTTTCGAATATTTTAAAACATATATTCAATAATTACTCAAAGAGTATGCAAATAAAGTTCAAATCTATGTAGCCTGAGCAATTTCCCTCCTAGATACACATCAAATAGATACGTATGTATATCTTAATCAAAAGACATGTACAAGAATGCTCATAGATGCATTATTTGTAGTGACCCCTAATTTGGAAAACTGTGCAAATGCCCAAATGCATTGCAGTCTGTTCCCACAATGAAATATTACACAGTAACTAGAATAAATGACTTACAACCACAGGCAACAACGTGGGGGAATACGACAGACAATGTGGAGCAAAGGAAGTCAGGTACAAACAGTACATAGTGCAAGGTCTCATTTATAAAAAGCTCCAGAGCAGACAAAACTAATCTCTATTATTAAAAATTATAATAACAATTACCCTTAGAGGAGTCAGGGACTAAATGGGTCAAGGAAGCTAGTGAACCCTAGCTGGTCGGGCTTAGTGGATAGAGCATTGGCCTGTGAACTGAAGGGCCCCGGGTTCAAGTCCGGGTAAGAGCACATGCCCGGGCTTCAGGTTCAATCCCCAATGGGGGGCATGCAGGAGGCAGCAGATCAATGATTTTTCTCATCATTCATGTTTCTCTCTCTCTCCCTTTTCCTTCCTCTCTCTGAAATCAATAAAAATGTATTTTAAAAAAAAGAACACTGCTGATAATGTTCCACTTTTTCTTTTAAATTTTATCTTTATTGTTGAAAATATTACAGATGTCCCATTCCCCCCCCCCCCCATGAATCCTTCAAGCCTAACCCCACCCTCTGAATATTCCACTTCTTGTGGATGCTGTTTGTGTGGGTGTATTCAATTTGTGAAAATGTATTACTTTTTTTCTCTGTCTGTATGTTGTATAAATTCAAGGTTTGATTAGATAGATAGATAGGATAGATAGAGCTAAATAGAAGAGAAGCCATTCTAATGGCACTCTTTTATTTTTTTATTATTTTTAAAATATATTTTATTGATTTTTTTACAGAGAGGAAGGGAGAGGGATAGAGAGTTAGAAACATTGATGAGAGAGAAACATCAATCAGCTGCCTCCTGCACACCCCCTACTGGGGAAGTGCCCACAACCAAGGCACATGGCCTTGACTGGAATCGAACCTGGGATCCTTCAGTCCGCAGGCTGATGCTCTATCCACTGAGCCAAACCGGTCAGGGCACTCTTTTTTATTTTTAAATTTTTTTTATTTACTTCAGAGAAGAAGGGAGAGGGAGAGAGAGATAGAAAAATTAATGATGAGGGAGAATCATTGATTGGCTGCCTTCTGCACGCCCCCAATGGGGATTGAGCCCACAACTCAGGCATGTGCCCTTGACTGGAATCGAACTTGGGACCCTTCAGTCCGCAGGCTGATTCTCTAACCGCTGAGCCAAACCAGCTAGGGCACTAATGGCACTCTTAAAGAAATGACAACAATAAAAGAATTTTTGATTTAAACATTTTCAGTATTCACTAAGTGGCATACATTTTGTTTAATTTCTAAGTGACAGTTTAAGAAACTCACAGATGTTAGCGGCAGCAGCAATTAAAATGTAGAGCACAATGTGATATTAAAGTCAAAGTCAGGTGAACTGGTATCATTTTCAGCCTGGTCAAGTTAGGGAACAATGAAATAAAAATACGATGTATGATTGGGAAACCTGTCCGGACCTTGAAGTGAAGTCACAGAGGTGGTCGCACTATTGAAATATTAGAGTTAAGAGAGTCAGTGTAAGAGGAAAAGAAATTTCTCAGAAATGGAAAAATGTTGCTGTAGGGTACAGGAACATAGCACTAAGCATCCAAAATGGAAGTGGAGTGAAATGTGAAAATGATCAACACTAATCTCAATGGTTGTTAAGATGAAGACAATTTGTCTAACCACTGTGTCTTGTGACATAAAAACCCCCTGGCTGAGGTGTGCAGGACAAAGAGCTGGTAGGTAGTGAAGTCATGGTTTTAAACCCAGATCTTTAAAGTCCAACATCCAAGCATCTTGGCTTTCTCTGTTTCTAAATCACACACAGCTCTTTCTTTTCCCAAAAGCTTTGCATTTATTGATTTTGTCCTGGACTCTGTCAAGGTCAAGGTTGACCCTCTCATTCTCTGATCCCAGCTGAAGATGCCACTGAGGCCTTCTCTGCCACCTAATCTGAAATAGTTCTCCCTCTTGATCTCTAGTCCTTGTTGTTGTTTCTTTGTATAACATATAAGAAATTGTAGTTGCTTAATTTATTGGGAGGTGGCTCTTGACTTTGTATTCATTTATCAGCCTCCTGAACTAGACACTAAGCTCCATGAGGTGAAGGTCATGGTCTTCCTGCACCTGGCAATAGGAGATCCTCAACAGATGACTGTTTAAATAAATCAGTCTTAACTTGTCCAGGGGAACATGAATTGTCTGATCACATGGAAGACCAAGAGTGGTAGCTATGGCCTAACTCTGCCTTTTGCCTTCTGTGTTCTTGAGCAAGAAGCTTCCTTTCGGGACTGTGGTTTCCTCATGTGCAAAATGAAGGCTTGGACTGTTTACTTGTTCTCTAAATTTCCTCCATCCAAAGTCCAACTCTCTAAATTAAACTGATTTGCAACATGTAAGTGGTTGGTGGCTTATTAGCATTCCCAGAGAGGGTTGCATTTGAAAAAGATAGTGTTCCATGCTAATCTTTATGCTTAGGTTATCTATCGGGCAGCAGGATAACTGAAAACAGTGGAACTGATTGGTGAGAGATAATTTTGCTCAGAGGGTAATTGAACCTGAAAGCTCCGTGAGTCAGCTGTTCCTATAGTTCCTGCTGGTTCCAGCTTCAGTTTCTTCCCTTCTCCTTATTTCAACCCAGACTTCAGAAGCGCCAGGATTTTTTAAATTGTTCCTGCCCTTCCTCTCTTCCAGGAAGGCAGTGGCCCCTCTGAAGTCCCTGGTTTCTAGAAACCTCAGCATTTCTCATTTCTGTTTCCAAGTGTGGGGTTCTGTCTGGGGCGGGCACTGTGTCTTTGCATGTGGGGTAGTAATCATCTCTCACCAGGCCTCAGTCATTCATCTTGTCATCCTTGTGGAACTCAAAGTGTCCTACCAGGAATATTAGTGTCTGGGCAGCAGGGACGAAGGTTGGCTCAGAAAAACAAAGAGAGGAAGCACTCGGTAGTAATAACAATATTGGTTACAATGACAAAATGCAGAACTTGCCCAGGATGGCTCTGTCCAGTCTTTTCTTTCCTTATTTTTTTCAAACTGTTGTAAAGTCTGAAGCAGTGAGGTCGGGGCGGGGGGAGGGGGGGGGGCCCTCTTTCCATCACTATAAACACACACACACACACACACACACACACACACACACACACACACGCTGTTTCTCTAATCTGAATCCTGCAGAGTTCCAGCCAAGGGCTCAGTAGTCAGCCCAGCTGATCCTAACTCCTGATGAAAGAGATGGGTACATTTTGTCTGTTCACAGGGGCCCCACCCTTGTTTTTTCCTTTGGCTATCATTCTCCTCCTGCCAGCTGGGCTTCGAGGTGCCCTTCTTTGATGTCTGGGTCAGAACTGACTCCCAGGGGTGTCACTGTCAGGCCGTGCTGGGCGTCTGCATCCACACTCAACACCCGCGAAGTGACAATTGAATGATCTTGGTTATCGTTTCTTCAGCCACAGCTTTTTTCATCTCAGCCTCAAAACTCAGCCTCCCTGCCCTAAAGGTTTACTACCAGAGTTTGTTTAAATACACAGCAACTAAGTCAAAATTTGCTGGCTCCTACCTCAGTAACAGAACTCTTCTTTCTTATAGGTCCCAAATTTTAAGGGATCCAGGCAATTTCCAATGGAATCACCATTAAAACATTGAATGACTGAGATCCAAGAAAGGGAGAAAAAGAGAGACCCGTCAGTGTCAGGATGACTTGTGAGAGTACCCCTCCCCCAGTGTTTAAAGAAAGGAAAATGCTGGGTACAGAGGAACTTTTCTTTTGCTAGAGCTTGCCTTACAGCTTCTTGTCTCCAGAACAAAACTAAACTCTAGTTTCAGGCTGATCTAACTCTGGCTACTCAATATGACAGTGGGGGACCAAGGACATCTGCATGGCCCGGGAGCTAGAAATGCAGGCTCCCTGCCCCACTCCATACCCATTGAGTCAGAATCTGCATTCTAACAACATTTCCAGGGGATTCCTAACAAAATCCACAAACCTTGAGAAGTTCTGTCTAGCTCTAGCCTCACTCACTGTCCAGTTTTTTTAAAACTATCATCAAGTGATCTCAGTTAATCTACGTGGTGTCTCCATGCCCCTAATGTGCTGAAGTCAGGGCATTTACTGAACAACCGGGAACAAGAGACTGCACTATGATTACCATGCATTTAGCAGTCTAAACAAAACGTAACCTCTGACCCCTGTTGGGATGTGTAAAAGTTCTATTTCCCCATTCTTTTCTTATTTGATTTGTTTGGCCTTATTTGCAAAAGGAAGATTTTTAGTTTTGTTTTATTTTTGTCATTTTTGTGGAGCCATGACTTGCTCCCAATACTAACAAAACCCACAAACTTTAAATGCTTTGAGAGCTTTTGTAAAGTAAGTAATAAAAGGGATGTTTGGTGTTAGTGAGCTCTGTGAAGGAGCAGTGCTGATTAGTTGGGCATTGTGTGGGCGAGTGGGAGGGGGTTCCCTGGGCTGGCTCCTCATTCACTGTGGATCATCAATGGGTGCACCTTCAAAATGACCACCTTTGTGTTGTCACGTGGTAGGGACTTTAGTGGCGCCCTTTTGACTAGATCTGGAACAAGTTCACGTGTACTGTTTACATGACTGTAGTACTTGAGGAGGTGGGTGGAGATAGGAAAAAGAAGCTTTGGAAGTCAGCTTAGCAGAGGTCTGGTGGGGAGGAGTTGGCCTGGTTAACTTACATTTAAATTTAGGTCTAACTTCCTTGAACAGCCACTACATAGAATAATATGGAGCTCAAAATTGTTTACACATCATATTTTCTTAAACGTTAGAGTACATAGAATACTAAACATGCATAAGCTCCTCCCCATATGTTAATCCTAAAGATTTGATTCTCTTAAACATTTATATGCCTACGTCAACTTGTCCAGGTTGAAAGTTCTTACTTAAAAAAAATAAACTATCTTTTCAAAATACACACATTTGGGGGTTATATTCCCATGTAATTTGGGGGGTTGGAATGCTCATTGGATTCTCATCAGACACCCCAAGAGAATATCCTGCGCCTTACTTATAGTGTAGAACAGAAACTGTCATGTGTAGGTCCCACAGCCTATTGTGACCTTATTTCATCCTCTTCTACCCTTGGGCTTCGGCAATCCCATCCTGTTGGTCTCTTACTGATTTTGTATTTCTTTAGATCTTACGATATATAAATGTGTTTCCATCTCACCTGGATTCTTTCCATAAACTTCCAATCTCAGGATCACACAATTCTCCCCCCCAACACCCCCCCCCCAGCTTTATTGAGATGTAATCAACATATAACATTGTGTAAATTTAAGGTGTACAACGCATTGACTTGATATACTTATATATTGCAAAATGATTACCACAAAAAGCTTCATTCATGCCTCCATCACCTCATGTAGTTCCCTTTTCTTTCTTGTGGTGGGAACATTTCATGCCTATTCTGTTTGCAACTTTCAAGTAAATAATACAGTGTGCTTAACTGTACTCACCAGACTGTACTTTAGATCTTCAAAACGTATTCATCTTATAACTGAAAGAACCACTCAATTCTTAATGATAAGAGTTCTCTAATTAGATTCTGGACAGAACCTGTGGCTTTGCATGACAATTTTCTCACAATATCCAAAATCATTTTACTGACACACTACAACACACACACACACACACACACACACACACACACACACACCAGCCAGGACAGATGAATATAGTTATGAAAGGAAATAATTCAATTTTCTGAGATAAGGAATGTCTTTAAAGTAAAAAAATGAAATATATCCATGTTGCTATGCTTTCTTGGGAGCCTAAAATAATTTTAAACAAATCAATATATTTCTAACCGAACACAATATATAATAATATATTTAAAAATAATACAAAGGGGAAAATGACATGGGAAGGACTAGGAATGTTTGTGGAATCAAATGGTTCTTACTTGGGTAAGAGCTACATGAAAATGGGATGTCATCTATTCTTTGTTCCTTGGATATCTATCTATGTTAAAAAAAGGAAGAGAAAAAAAAAAGCCCCCTCCCCCTCAGGAAAAAGTATGATTTTACCTTAAAACAAGTCAGTAAAATTAAATTCTGTCTCTATGATTTCTCTGATTACAGATATTTTTAAAATTCATAATGCTGTAACATATATATATATATATATATATATATATATATATATATATATATTTCTTATGGAGCTGGAGGCGACCCGAGCACAAAATACTGCCCATTGGGACTAAAAAGTGGTGGCTTGCTCTCCTTGAGATTTCCAGAGTCACCCTTGCCCTCCATCAGTTCCCCTATTTGAGAAGCTTCCTTGTGGCTGTGGTTTCTGATGTCATTTTCCAGTGGGAGGGGAATCCCTCTGTGATACTATTCTTAGCAGAGGGTTTGTTTTTGTTTTTAAGTCACAAGTTTTCAGTTCCATATCGTTATTCAGCAAATCTGTCTCTTGTTTGTGCTTCTGATACCTGTAGGCACCCAGATAGCTAGGATAACGTTAGATAATGTAAAACCCAGAGTGTCTTTTCTACTTGCCACTGCCAAATAAGTATTGTCTTCATTCTAAAAGATACGAGAACTGCCCTCAGGTACATAGCTAGTAAAGTGGGGGCAGAGTTGGAATTCAAACCAGAGTTTTAAATGTTGGAATGCCAGCCACTTCCTGAAACCGAGGAACTTGGCACTGCTCCATCCCACCTTTCAAGCCTTTTCACATCATTCCTCTTGGGCAACTCTTGGAGAGAGACCTGCATCTCGAACCTGAATATCAACAATCATGTCTGAAACTTGATGGGAGTGTTTTGGGTGGATGAGAAAGGTTAACAATCCTGGTGGATCACATCAGCATCGTATGAATTCCACTAGGGAAGGTCACGTCCAGGAAATTTAAAAAGGTAGCAACATAATACACTACCTCCTTTGATTGCTTAAAAGACCAAATATGTGTAAAGTCACTCTGCTGTGGAGGAAAAGGGTTTTTTTGGAAAGTAACCTCACAGGGTGATCTGATTATAAACTTCTAACCAGGCAGGTCAAGGTGTTAGTCACGGTCCAGGCATATAACTTTTCAATAAAGGTTTATCTTTGCCTTAAGCCAGCCCTGACCATTGTTGTTATGCATCCAAGTGAACACACATTTGGAATGCCAGAAGTAACCCCCCTGGAAGGGAGTGTTAACCCTCAAGAGAGCTCATAGTCTTAACTATCCTGTAATGCAGTTCCCACCTTGCTCTCTCCCACGCCCATGTATGTTCCCTTCTTAATTTCAAAAGCATACAAGAAGCTGTGAAATTATTACTCCCAGGAGCATCTGAGATCGTGCTCCTCAGCATGTCATCAGTTTTACTCAAATAAACTATAAAAATTCTCTACAGGTTTGGACGTTTCTTATATTGACATTGTAAACCCTAAAACGACTTTATAAAAGTAGACTTTATTTGTAGCTATAGGTTATGAGTTGCTTGTTTATTCGGTCTTCAATTGGAGCTATTCTGGCAAAATAACATTTTGGGTAGAGTTGGGAATAAATAGGCTGTAATATGTTTGAATGGAATCATATTCATTGAGAGTCTTGTTCTACAAGGATTTGTCTGACTCATAGGACAGTGGAGTGTTTGAATAGCCGCTAAAGTAGCATGCATTCTCCTCTGCTTTTAGTTTGGAAAGTTTCCAGGCATTTTCTCATTGTTTTCCAGGATTCTTTGTGGGAGATGGAAAACACAATCTTGGAGCCAAATCTGGACTCTTATCCTAACCGATTGGAGGCCTCAAGATATTCATTTCTACATGTTTGTGTAAGTGTAAGGACAGGATCTGTTTTTTTTTTTTAGATCAAGATTTTAGCTTCAGTCCTTTCCTGCCTTCTCCACATACAAAGAAGCAACCTGGACATTTATGCGGTTTTTTTTTTTTTTTTTTTTTTTTTTTTTTTTAAGTATTAAGGGTGAACCCAGCCAGTGTTGCTCAGTGGTTGA
Organism: Myotis myotis; assembly: GCF_014108235.1. Taxonomy (NCBI): domain Eukaryota; kingdom Metazoa; phylum Chordata; class Mammalia; order Chiroptera; family Vespertilionidae; genus Myotis; species Myotis myotis. The sequence goes on from NW_023416401.1 coordinate 51,910,368, forward strand.
ACCAGGAGGTCGCAGCTGGATTCCTGGTCAGGCCAGGTTGCGGGCTCAATCCCCAGTGTGGTGCAAGCAGGAGCCAGCCCATCAATGATTCTCTCTCATCATTGATGTTTCTATCTTTCTCTCCCTCTCTCTTCCTCTTTGCAATCAATACAAATATATATTTAAAAAAGAAAAGAATAAAGGGTGAAAGCCAAAGTGAAGGTCCAATATCATAAGGCTCAATATTAGGATAAATCTCCCAGCTGGTCCCTAGTCATTTAAGTGGGTGTCTTGAATGGTATTTAACACTAACAGTGACATTGAAAGAAATAACAAGAAGCAGCATAATTCATGACTCAAAGGAAAATTATTAATAATAATTTTAGATTTTTAAAATGGCATACCATTAAAAAGAAGTCCTCAAAAGCAATTCAAAGAAAATAAACCATTATATCCTTTATAAATTTAGAAATAGTCTCTAAAATGCATATAACTCACTATATTTTAAAAAGAAACAACAAAATAGTGAGAGGCTATACTTAAAAACACTAAGTTGTTTTTAAAATTTTTTATTGATTTTTTTTTTTTAGAGAGAGAACCATTGATTTGTTGTTCTACTTATTTATGAATTCATTGGCTAATTCTTGTATGTGTCCAGACTGAGAATGGAATCCACAACTTGGCATAGCAGGACAATGCTCTAACTAACTGAACTACCTGGCCAGGGCCCACAACACTAGAATAGATTTTAAAGAGAAACAGAATTCAGGATTAAAGTCATTTAATAAATTAGTGAAGGAAAATTAGTTTAGGATTGGGGGTTTGGGGTTCTTATCCAGACTCCATTTCTAATTCAGTCTATGATCTCGGCTGAGTTACCTCGGGTTTCTGGAATTCAGAGGAAATAATACTGTGTTGAATATTTATAAGCTGGGACCTAAACTTTGTTTGCTCTCTATAAGTATCAGATTTCTCACCTGCAAAGTCAAGAAAGTTTTTAAAAAGGAACTCTCACCCTGGCCCAGCCGTGGGCAAACTACAGCCTTCGGGGTTCTGCTGTTCTGTCTGGCCCACGGAGCCGAAAGAGCGAAGGGTTCTCTTGCTCTCCCCTCCACTCCTTCACCAGCAGCAGTGTTAACATGTATTAGTTCACACAAACACTCCATCCATGCTTTTGTTCTGGCCCTCCGGTCCAGTTTAAGAACCCATTGTGGCCCTCGAGTCAAAAAGTTTGCCCACCCCTGCCCTAGCCAGTTTGTCTCGGTGTTTAGAGTATTGGCCCAGGGACTGAAGGGTCCTGGGTTTCATTCTGGTCAAGGGCAGGTACCTTGGTTGCTGGCTTGATCCTGGTCTGGGTGCATGTGGCAGGCAACTAATCAATGTGCTCTCTCACATTGATGTTTCTCTCTCTTTCTGTCTCTCCCCCTCCCTTCCACTCTCTCTAAAAATCAAAGGACAAAATATCCTCAGTGAGGATTGACAGCAACAACAAAAAACTCTCAGTCTTCAGGTTACAATAAAGGCAATTTCATATACCCAAAGTCTTCAACAAAATTTGCCCTAGGGTATCTGCCCAGGTGGTCCTTCTCTTGGTTTACTTACTCATCTCTTTCACTGCCCACATCACAAAACAGCTCAATAAAATTGGATACTTTTACCTATTTCTATAGCGGTGAAGTTCCTTTTTATTCCACACTAGAGGCCTGGTGCACGCAATTCGTGCATGGGGGGAGAGGGGGTGTCCCTCAGCCCAGCCTGCACCCTCTCCAGGACTGCTGGCTCCCAACTGCTCGCCTGCCTACCTGCCTGATCACCCCCTAACCCAGAGGTCCTCAAACTTTTTAAACAGGGAGCCAGTTCACTGTCCCTCAGACATTCCACACATGCGCACTGCAGGCCCGGGATGAGTCAGCTGCTAAGCAGTACAGGCAGCGGTGGCAAAACCACCCGGTGTGCCGGATAAATGTTTTTGGTGGGCCGCATGTGGCCTGTGGGCTGTAGTTTGAGGACCCCTGCCAGTGGTTAGGGCCTAACCACTCCCCTGCCAGCCTGGTTCCCCCCAACTGCCCTCCCCTGCAGGGCTGGTTTCCTCCTCCCACAACTGCCCTCCCCTGCAGGCCATCTTGTGTCCACATGGGGGCGGCCATCTTGTGTGTTAGAGTGATGGTCAATTTGCATATTACCTCTTTATTAGATAGGATGCTATCTTTACTTCAAAATTCATGTTCTTTCTTCAACAACCACGTTGTTGTTTTTTAATGAAAATATGTAATAAAAGATGAATAAGATATATATCAAAAATTGTCATATGCATACAATCCTAATAGGTAATGGTGACATGAATTTTCTCCTCCTTTTTGTGATCTTTAATTTTTTTTAAATGAAATTTGTGTTAAATTATTTACTGGGTTCATAATGCTGCTATATTTTTGGATGTATTAAAGTTGAAAAATTATAGAAAGAATGAGGGAAAAAACATATAAGGGTAGCTTTTCTTTTTAAAATTAAAACAAATATATTTTTCTTATTCTTTAAGTAATTCATGTCTGTGCATTGTACAAATAAAATTCAAAGGCATAGAAATGTAAGAATTGAGAAGCAAATCTCCTGTTATTCAACCTGTGATGAGATCATTTTTAGCATAAGATTTTGTTTATATGAGTACAGCAGCCTATGTGCACATATACTATATTTAGAACAGGTTATACTTCATTTCCTGTTTTGTAATCTTTTTACACATAGTGGTATGTCTTAACATCTTTTCCATATATCTCTCCCATTAAGTATGTAGTACAAACAATAGAACATGCCTTCATCAATAAGCAATCTACTAGTGATGAAGATTTCATTGTTTTTCAGTATTTTGCTAGTATACACATGCTACAAGGAACATATTTGAACATAGGCATCTTAACATTCTTGTACATGTATTTCTGAATAGTAAATTCTAAGTGCGATTGTTGATTCAAACACATTTTAATTTTTGATATGCCACTCTGCTGATTGGTTATAACCGTTTACAGTCATCAGATATCATTTGAGAACCCATGATCTACAATCCCAAACCAAGCATTTGTATCTTACACACATTCAGAAAGAAATTTTAATTTGATGTTTGGTTTTCACTTTATAATATATTTTGCATATAGCCTTTTAATCTTTTTAAGTAGATGTATCTACTTTTCTACACTGTTTATTACCATCTTTTTCATCCCTGGGGTCATTATGCAGTTACTTCTTTTTTTAAAACAGATGTATCTACTACTGTTTTTTACCATCGTTTTCCTAGCTGGGATCATTATGCAGTTTCTCCTCCTCCTCCTCCTCCTCCTCCTCCTCCTCCTCCTCCTCCTCTTCCTTCTTCTTCTTCTACTTCTTCTTCTATAATTCTTGCCCTAGTATATGTTTCCACTGATTTTTAGGGAGAGTGGAAGAGAGAGGGAAAGACAGAGAGAAATACTGATGTGAGAGAAACACATCCATTGGTTGCCTCCTGCAGGATCCCTGCCCAGTGCCTGAATTAAGGAGGAGCCTGCAACAAAGGTAAATACCCTTGACAGGAATCCAACCTGGGACCCTTTGATCTGCAGGCCGACGCTCTATCCATGAGCCAAACCAGCTAGGGCCAGCTGCTTCCTTTTTAAAATCAGATGTATCTACCACAGTTTTTTACCTTCATTTTCCTCACTGGGTCATTAAGCAGTTACCTCTTATTTAAAAACAGATGTATCTACCACAGTTTTTTACCATCTTTTACCTCACTGGGTCATTATGCAGTTACTTGCTCTCTCTCTCTCTCTCTCTCTCTCTCTCTCTCTCTCTCTCTCTCTCTCTCTCTCTCGTTATTTTATTATTATTATTTATTTATGTTAATCCTTGCCCCAGGATATTTTTCCTTTGATTTTTAGGGAGATTGGAAGAGAGAGGGAAAGACAGAGAGAAAGATCCATGTGAGAGAAACACATCCATTGGTTGCCTCCTGCAGAATCTCTGACTGGTGGCTTGGCCTGGGAGGAGCCTGCAGCCAAGGTAGGTGCCCTTGACAGGAATCCAACCTGGGACCCTTTGGTCTGCAGGCCAACACTCTATCCATGAGCCAGACCAGCTAGGGCCAGCCTCTTCTTTTTTCTCATGGGGTTATTATGCATTTACTTCTCTTCTTCTCCCCAGAAGAATACAGTTCGAGAGAAACCGCCCTCCGGTAAGATTACGCACATTTACATCCCACCAGCAATGAACAAAAATGTAAGTTCCCATAATCATTAGTCACACTGCATGTTGTCTTTCATTTTCAATTTTTGTCAATTTGAAAAGAAATAAAAGTATTTTCCTCTTACTTTATTTCACTTTTTAAATTTTTTTATGAAATCATATTTAAGATATGTTCACTTAAAATTTTTTCTCTTAAAACTTATGTGTGCTACATTTTTCTGCTAACCTTCATTTTTTAAGAAATTAATTTGCAAGAGTTTTTAATATTTCCAGGAAAAGAATGTGAAAGATACAATTTTTGTAAAATACATTGCAACTATTTTCAATTGTATTTTAAACTGTGTGTGATAAAGAGGAAGCCTTACCCTATAGAATCTGAGCTGATGGCCAGAGGTCAACACCAAGGTGGGGGCGGGGGGGGATGATGGTGGAGGAAACTTTCCAGTTTATGGCCAGTACCGAGACAAAACAAACCCACTCCGTCCAACAAGCTGCTGAAAAGCAGGACCCTCCTCAGTCTACTGATGGCGGCCTCAGGTGGGTGAGTCTGGGCTCCCGCCACAAAGGGCCATACAGAAGGGAAGCTGAGAGAAGCAGGGGTGGCCTGAAGGAAGGCCATGCGGAGGTCCTGGGGGCTCACCATGCCTGTGTTCTTGGGGGACATTTGGAGATGGCCAGACAAAATTATGCATTTTGTCTCTGCTTTGTGATGCATGGCTGAGGACAGAGAATCAAACGCAGAAAAGACTGTGTAACCTCAGAAACGGGCTTTTTCCCTTAAGCCAGAGCTCTATAGAGGCATAGACGGTTGGACTCTAGTTACACACCTTTCCCCCTTTTCCTCCCCCTAGTAATCATAGCCCAAGTACATTTCACACATTATGGCAACCAACACAGAAAACAAGTAATTTTATGATAAACTTTACCTGTAAGGCTCTAAGTCAAAAGTTGGGATTTTCTATCTCTGTTTTAAAGCTCTAAATTTGGAATCCTGGCCCACTTACAGCTACACCTATCTATGTGTGGCATCACTATTTAGGTATAGTTCTATGTTCCAAAAACACAGTAGGCACATGAGTAATAGAACATGGTGTTTTCCACCTCACTGGACAAATTTCCATTGATATCTGCACCTTATCTCAGTGTTAGGCAGCCTTACCAGCAAATATCCCCTTTCTACACTGTAGTTAGCCTCAATGAGGTCATGCCAAAGTCTTCCTGCTCGACCTTTGTCATTACTTGCTGTACTTTTGTTTGTCAGGAACTTGCTAATATCACTTTTATTTCACATTGCCTGATTATTGTAATTAAATCATTGGAAAATTTTCTGCCTGGCAATCAGCGTGTAGCCACCACCGTCATGGTTCCTGAGTTTCGGTGCATCTGCTTTCAATCACACCCCACAACAACCACGACCAGCGACAGCAAATGAACTGGAGTGCTGTGGTCACAGGTGAGGACTTTTCCTCATTCCTGAACTTTGGAACTACTACTAATATATGCTAAACAGAGTTAGATAAACAAAACACTCTCTGCTGCTCATAACCTTCTGAGAAGGCTCATGATCGCTGCCTTGAAATGGAAGGCTGACCTCATCAAGTCAAGAACTCATTAGGAGCCCTGGCCAGTGTGGCTCAGTTGGTTGAGCATCCTCCCCCTTCCCTCCCCTTCCCCATGCACCGAAATGTTGCTGGTTCAATTCCAGGTCAATGTACATACTCAGGTTGCAGGTTTGAGGTGCATATGAGAGGCAACTGATCCCATGTTTCTCTCTCACATTGAAGTTTCTCTCTCTCCCTCTCCCTTACTGTCTTTCTGAAAAAAAAAAAAATCAATAAATATATATTTTATTTTATTTTTTTAAAATATATTTTATTGATTTTTTACAGAGAGGAAGGGAGAGGGATAGAGAGTTAGAAACATCGATGAGCGAGAACTCATTGATCGGCTGCCTCCTGCACACCTCCTACTGGGGATATGCCCGCAACCAAGGTACATGCCCTTGACCGGAATCAAACCTGGGACCCTTGAGTCCACAGGCTGACGCTCTATAACTGAGCCAAACCAGTTAGGGCTATAAATATATTTTTAAAAATAACTTATTAGGAAAGTGTGGTTGATTATCTATCCAGTTATGAGGGGAGGGCATACATAGATCTTCCCTTTGTTGTCTCTACTTCATCTACCATTTTTTCCTGTGGCACTAAATCATGATCATTCTTATCTAAAGATGAGGTTAAGTCAAGGGAAAGAAAGATGAGCGCTCAGGGCTGGGATGGCACGAGGAGAAGAGGCAGGGGTGGTCTGGCAGGAAAGCATACAGGCTTGCTGGATGACACCTACATGGCATAGCTTCTAGAAACGCTCTGAAAAGCTCTACTTTAACCTAAAGCAACTTAGGTGAGAGGCATCTTGGCCCCTTTATGCTATGGTTATGGCAGAAAAACATCACTGCATAGTTTGGGTGAGAAACCACTCTGAGGATAAGGTTGTAAATTCTGGGAGAGCAAAGGCTGTACATGTAGGGAAAACACTAGTCACATTTAATGACACTTGCCAGGCCCTGAAGTACTTAATAGCGGAGGTGACAGGGTTGGGACTACTAGGGTAAGAAGTGGCAGTAGCCACTCACAGCTATACACGATAGCCTTCCCTGAACTACAGGGGATGTGTTCCCAGTGGATTATTGAAAAGCAAATAGTGCCGAAACCAGTTTGGCTCAGTGGATAGAGCTTCGGCTTGCGGACTGAAAGGTCCCAGGTTCGATTCCGGTCAAGGGCATGTACCTGGGTTGCGGGCACATCCCCAGTGGGAGATGTGCAGGAGGCAGCTGATCAATGTTTCTCTCTCATCGATGTTTCTGGCTCTCTGTCTCTCTCCCTTCCTCTCTGTAAAAAATCAATAAAAAATATATTTAAAAAAAAAATTAAAAAAAAAAAAAAGAAAAGCAAATAGTACCAAAGCCTACCTATACTGTTTCGTATATACATGCATGCATATGATAAAGTTTAACTTATAAATTAGGCAGGCACAGTAAGAGATTAACAACAATAACAATAAAATAAATCAATTAAATTGACATGTAATAAAAAGTTTAAAAAATGTTTGTTTTGCACAGGAAATGTATCATCAGGAGATTTAATGCATGTTAACCTTGGCCTATCCCCTGTGTAGGCTTTTCTTACATAAAAGCAGCAACACACTCTCCATTACAGCTTCTAATCAGTGAAGGGTTTTTTGTGTGTATTTTAACCATTGCAGGCCATCTTCCATCATCTCAGAATCTTGATGACGCTGAGTTCTCTTTTTTAGCCTGAACACCAACTCCAAACTTCCATTTCCTTTTCTAACAATAACTTGGGTCATAATAACTGTGTTTACTAACAGTCTCTCAAGTTCCTCATTCATTGGCAATTACTTAGCCACATAATCACTTTACAAAGAACATATGACCAGAGTTCTTATCTGCTTTATCTCACTCACATGATTTTTATGTTGGGTGTTTTCCCTAGAAATCACTTCTTAAAAATCAAGCATTCAGTTTGGAATTTTTCTACCTACGGGACATACTTTTTAAAAATGTACATTAAAAAAAATATTTTGACACACACATACATCCATGAACATATAACTTCAGTCAAGATAAGAAACACATTCATCATTCCAATTGTTTTTTTTTTTTTTTTTTGGAAACTTTTTTATGCCCCTCCAATACCAAGACAACCAACCACCAATCACTTTCCTAGCCCTATAGTCGCATTTCTAGAATCATGTAGTATGTACAAATTTTTGACAGACTTACTTCATGCGACACAAAAATTTTAATATACATCAAATTGCTGTGTGCAATAACAGTTCATTTATTTGTATTGCTGAATAATATTACATTGTATGGATATGCTAGTTTGTTTAGCCAGTTCATTTGTTGATCATACTTGGTTTATTTACAGTTCTTCTTTTTTTATGGTTAAAGTTGACACACTTATTTTTTTGTCTTGCCATGGCCCTTGTTCAGATGTGTCATAAAGGCGATTACATCATGGCTGGATATGTACACCTTTCCTGGGCTGGCTTTGAAAAGCAAGGCGTGAGAGAGCAATTGTGATGCAGACTTTGTTTACCAGACATCAGCCGGGTAGAAAAACACTTCCTATAGAAGCGAAGGTGAATACACTGCCACCCTTCCCAGGGCCTCGGCTCTTTGTTATGGTGATGACTTGTGTTAAGGATATCCGCAGGTGCCACGGTCTTTGGAATATGCAGAAAGACTCCAGCTAGGTAGCATTATCCACAATGAACATCTATTCAAAGGCTGTGGACAGAGGGGACGTCTGTCTTGGATATCTCCCGCTGTCCTCCAGGTCTGAAACTTTTAAACAAGAGTGCCAAATGTTGACCCCTTTCCTCTTGGTACTGGGAATGGGATGCTTAACTGGGTTGTGCATCCTTTTGCGATTGAGGAGCAAACTCTTAGTAGTAGTTTGGGAGGGGGTGGGGTTGATGGTCCATCAGCTGGGGAGACAGAACCTCCAATAACCCCTGTGGTTATAGCCCGAGAGGCCTGGTCCTGACGCTAATTACATATCATACAGGCCCAGCTCAGGCAAATGTGCCCCCGGGACCAGAGGAACTCCCAGGTTCTTCTTTGCTACTTATGCCAGACGCCTGTCAGCACCCCAGGGATAACCAGGCCCAGTCTCGTTCTGTGTCACTAATTACTGGCTCTTTAGGATGTTGTCTCTGCGGGAGCCAGACCTGGAAGTGCTGCTTACCAGCCACCTTTATCTATTAGAGCAGAGACTCGTCCATCTCTTTCTACTTGATAGCCCAGTAAGGAGTTATGTATCCCCTGCTAGAGATTTAAACTGCCAGCGGGAAGGTTTCATGCCTGGGACAGAGAAGGTATTCAACTTTCACTGAATGAATCAAGTGCAATGCAACTGTAGTGGTGGAATCATTATGAGCTGGTAGAACATATGGCCAAACAGAGTTGCCACAGGCTCTCCAATTATTGGATAAAAATTGTTACCAACTATTGATCTTCAACAAAGCGCATGGTAGAGACATAATAGTCAATACAACCTCCTTGCAAGATAGACAGAATCCTCTTTCTACACAAGAAAAGACAGATGCTCAGAGACATTAGGCATCCTGCCTGAGCCACCACACTGTGAGTGCCATTGCCAGGGAGTTCACATGTCCCCAGGGCCCTTGGGAACTTCCCCTTCCTGAAGTTGCTAGAGATGTACAAAGTGAGACTGGAAAGCGCTAAAAAGGGGTCTCTCCTTCTGAACATCACTGCACAGCGGGTGGGGTGAGAGCAGTGGCCCTGGCTGTAGCATGGGCAGCTGTGCTGGAGCCACAGCAGAGCCTTGGCACCATGCTGAAGGGGTGAGTGACACCCAGGCTGCTGGCCACCCACCCCGTCTGCCTCTTGCCTAAGAGCTCTAGAAAGCAGTCAGGCAATTCACATACATAGATGTTAAATGGGGGTGGAAGGGGGAACAACATACATTTCCTCATTGAAACTCAGAGTCAACCCGTCTGAGGCAGGAAACATGCATATGGAAATGAGTTACAATAGGAATTTCTTCCCCCAATTCTGCCCCTGTCTCCACTTCCCCAGAAGTCTGCAGTACAGTGGAGGGGATTTGCTCAGGGCCTTGGTCCTCCCTTGATGCATCACTGGGTGAAGTGGTGTCTTTGCTCTGCCCTAAAATGTTTGTCTCCCATTCCTCCCTTCTCTGCCAGAGTCCAGAAGTGCCCCAGTCCCTCTGTTCCTCAAAACCCAACCCAAGTGTGAATCACTCCTGCACCAGAGTGTAGCGTTTCAGGCACTTAACCTGGAAAGCCTCTCCTTCTAGAAAGAAGAGTTTGCTTACTCCCTCCCCCCCCCCCCCCCCACCCCACCTCCCATTTTGCAGCCACAGAGACTTGAGTGAGCTATAAGAACTGATGATAATGTGCACAGGTTCCTTTAAAAGCTCTAATCTATTAGGTACTGCTGCCGTTTTCTTCCAATCCAGCGGTTCTCAACCTGTGGGTCGAGACCCCTTTGGCGGTCGAATGACCCTTTCACAGGGGTCGCCTAAGACCATCCTGCATATCAGATATTTACATTACGATTCATGACAGTAGCAACATTACAGTTATGAAGTAGCAACGAAAATAATTTTATGGTTGGGTCACAACATGAGGAACTGTATTTAAAGGGCCAGAAGGTTGAGAACCACTCCATAGCTTCTTAGCTGCTGGAGATGCAAGATTGTTGGACATACAGCAACTGAGGAATGAGGGGAGGTGGGTGAGCGGGGGCTTTACTCTACTCATAGTCGGGCGGGGTGCTGCAGAAGTTAATAGGGTGGTCTCAGGAGCCAGGGTTAAGATTGTGCAGCCCTGCAACCTGGGGTAAGTTGCTTATTCCTCGAAAGTCGGAACAATGGCAGTCCCTGCCTCATCTATGTAGTAAATGAGATAATGAACATAAAGCATTTAGTACATACTATGTGCTTGCTCAGTAGCTCCTGAATATTATCATTACAGCGAGAACTGTGAAAACTCTTGCTCTGTAAAGAATATGTTAGAACTTGCCGCTAACTCTTAACCCATCTACACCTCCCATCCAGTTCTTCGCTATGGATCAGTTGAGATAGATATTATATCTCATGCTCTGCAGTGTTATACTTATTGAAATAACTTTATAATCCTTATCCCAGGACCTCAAATGACATGCACTTAATCAATATTTATTTTTATTTTTCATAGCCATCTCAGGCCAGAGATGGGATAGGTAACGATAGTGGCATAAAGGAAGGGACTCTGCCCAGGGCTTACAGTTGGGGCTGGGCTATATTAATTTGCTAGGGTTGTCATAACAAAGGACCATCAACTGAGTGGCTTAAAATAACAAAAGTTTATTGTCTCAAAGTTCTGGAGGCTGGAAATCTGCAATCAAGGCATCACAGGGCTCCTTCTGAGTGCTGTGAAGGAGAAACTAGCCCATGCCTCTCCTATAGCTCTTGGTTCATTTGCTGGCAATTTTGGACATTCTTGGAGTCTAGAAGCAACACCCCAATGTCCACCTCCTTCTCCACTTGCTGTTCTCCCTGTGTGCCTCTCTCTCTTTCTCTCTCTCTCCCCATCCAAACTACTTCCTCTTATAAAGATACCAGTCATATTAAATTAGGGCCCACCCTAATGACCTTGTTGTAACTCCATCATCGGTGAAGACCCTATTTCCAAATAAGGTCACATTCTGAGGACCTGGGGTTAGGATTCACCATATGAATTTGTAGGAACACAATTCAATCCATGGTGTGGGCCTCACATGCAAGTCATTTTAACCTTGCTGCTACTCAGACACCTAATATCCCAGAGTCTTCAGTCTCCAGAATCAGCTATTGCTTTTCCTTCTTTTTTCTTTTTTTTTTTTTTAAAATATATTTTATTGATTTTTCACAGAGAGGAAGGGAGAAGGATAGAGAGTTAGAAACATCGATGAGAGAGAAACATTGATCAGCTGCCTCCTGCACACCCCCCTACTGGGGGACGTGCCCGCAACCAAGGTACATGCCCTTGACCGGAATTGAACCCGGGACCCTTGAGTCCGCAGGCTGATGCTCTATCCACTGAGCCAAACCAGCTAGGGCCTTCTTTCTTTTCTTTTTTTTTTTCCAATGGCAAAAACTTTTGAGAGACACCTGAAAATATATGAAGTAAGAACCCCCAGGGGAAGGTGAGGGTTGTTCAGTTTTCTTCTCTTTTGCTTAGCAACTCCAGCTTTATTTCTGTGGCCAGACCGCACTCTCAGCAATTTAGTAGCATAGCAGATGGGTCTCCACTGAAGTGTGGTAAACAGCTGGAAATGAAAAATCCTGAAAAAGATAGAGAAATGGATACAATAGAGCACTCCCCATGCCTACCTAATTCATGCAGGCACTTTTGTGTCTCACCTATTTTGAGGCTAGAATCCAAAATAATGCACTCTATCAGTATTTGGCAAACTATAGCTAGCCACATGTTTGGGATTTAATTTTCCTTTTTTTTTTTTTAAGTGTCTTTTTTTTATTATTACACTAGAAGCCCGTTGCACAAAGATTTGAGCGATAGGTCTTCCTTCCCCTGGCTGCTGGCACCGGTTTTCCTCTGGCACCCAGGACCCAGACCTTTGGTCTGGCCGCAGAGGAGAAGCCAAGCCTCTTCAGTCTTCAGTCTTCAGTCTTTAGTCTTCACTCTAGCCGGAGCCTTCAGTCTTCACTCCATGCCTGCGTATGCAAATCAACTGCCATCTTTGTTGGGTTAATTTGCATAGTCACTCTGATTGGCTGGTGGTTAGCAGAGTGACACCAATTTGCATGTTTCTCTTTTATTAGTGTAGATTTTTATTGATTTCAGGGAGGAAGGGAGAGGGAGAGAGAGAAACATCAATAATGAGAATCATTGATTGGCTGCCTCCTGCACGCCCCCTACTGGGGATTGAGCCTGCAACCTGGGCATGTACCTGACTGAGAATAGAACTGTTACCTCCTGGTTCGTAGGTCAAGGCTCAACCACTGAGCCATGCTAGCTGGGAGGGTCCTGTGTTTTTTAAAAGCTACCCCAGATGATGCTAATGCACGCTCCAGACCAGCGGTTCCCAGATTTATTTTTATTTATTAAATATAATTTTATTTATTTGAGAGAGAGAGAGAGAGAGAGAGGAGGAGGAGGAAACATCAATGATGAGAGAGAATCATTGATCTGTTGCCTCCTGCATGCCCCACACTGGGGATAGAGCCTGCAACCTGGGCATGTGCCCTGACTGGAAATCGAACTGTGACCTCCTGGTTCATAGGTCAATGCTCAACCACTGAGCCATGCTGGCTGGGCTGATTCCCAGATTTCATATGCATCAGAATCACCTGGATGGCTCACTCACTGGACCCCACATCCAAAAAGTCTGACCCAGCAGTTCTGAGACTGGGCCTGAGAATTTGCATTTCTGATATGCTCTCCCCGGAGCTACTGGTCCTGGGCTCACACGTTGAGGACCCACAGAACAGAATCTGATTTTATCAAAACTCCAGGGTGATTTATGAGCACGTTAAGGTTTGAGAAGTGCCGCTCCAGATAGTCAGTTCCTCTATCAGAGTCCATAAAATCTCACTTTTACATAGATTATACCTAGTACAACCAGAGACACAGGAAAACACTCAGTAAATATTTGTAAAATGAATGACTGCCCATAAGCATGTTCATTCCTGTCAACTGGCTGATATAATGGTTAGTACCTAGAAGCACAGCTACGTGTAGCTACTTAAGCAGATCAATGAGACCCAGTGGGAACCTCTGCATGAAAGACCCAGCTTAGCCCGAGGGAGGACACAATAATTGTAGTAGTCACCCATCCTTGAACCAAAATTTAGAGCATCTATTTTGGGCCAGGCCACTACTTAGGCCCTGGGCAGAGAATGCTAAGCAAGACTCAGTCCCTGGAATGGAGGAGCTTGCCACCTAGTAATCCTGGAACATTTGTTCATTTCTTATGACCACTCAAGCCCCATGTCAGTAGAGGGATAGAGGAATATGGTCCTGTACACCTCCCAGTCCAGCCCAGGGGTAGCTGCAGAGCTCAGCAGAGGACAGTGATAGCCACAGAGGGATAGTCAGTACTCAGGAGGCCAAGAGAACAGGTGGGAAACTTCTGGAGCCTGTGCAGGTGGCGGGGCCACCATCCAGGTGTCAGAAACAGTACTTCTAGTTTCAGAATGGGGACTGGCAAGATCAAAACAAAAGAAATGCAGAGGCTGATTACTGGGCAGTCATCCAAGAGAGAGAGAAAGGTAGAGAGAAGAGTCAGGACTGAAGAAAAAGAAGTGACCACATCTTGGGAATCAGACAGAAACTCAACTTTGGACCTGAGACACAAATGCAGTTTTTAGAGCCAGGCCTAGTGCCCCATTGAGAAGGAAGCGAGGAAGGAAGGGTGGGAGGGGAGAGGAAGGAGACAAGAAGAAGGTAGATAGGACGGCAGGAGAGAGAGAGAGGGAAGGAGGGAGGTGAAATTATGCACTGTAACCAGTTCTGAGAGCTGACAGCCCAGGTGGTCGGGGGGCACAGGACAACAGCCCTCCTCCTCCCTCTTCATCATTTTTGATTGGTCCACTAAGGATACCTCAGACCAATAAAGCATCTGGGAGGCAATCCAAGCTATTCAACTCTGAATTACTGAGGTGCCAACAGACTCTAGGCGTATAAATCTGTCTTTTATTAACTGGTTGACTTAGCCAGGCTTCCAGAAAAAACAGTAAAGTTTTATGATGTACTTTAACAAGCTGACCTCAGAGTCAGGCTTTATCCTGGGTGAAAGTCTCTCCAGGCAGCACTGCAGTTCAGGCTAGATCATCCAACCCTGCCCGGTGCCAGGAGTTGGTGGGCTGAGGTTGTAGACCGTTGAATCTGAATAGATTTCTCACTCAACACAGTGAAACAGCCTTGTATTAAAATCCACAAACACTTAGGCTTTTTAAAAAATTGATTCCAGAGATGAAGGGAGAGGGAAAGAGAGAGAGAAACATCAATAATGAGAGAGAATCATTCATGGGCTGCCTCTCCGACGCCCACACTAGGGATCGAGCCCACAACCTGGGCATGTGCCCTGAACAGGAATTGGACCGTGACCTTCCAGTTCACAGGTGACACTCAACCACTGAGCCATGCCGAGCGGGCCGTAGGCTTTTTATAAGAGGTTTAATTATGAAGATTTTCTGGTTGCTTGGTCTTTTATTGTTGTAGTTTTAATTTCACTTTAGGGAAGGTAATTTGGAATATTTTCTCATTTCTTTGAACTAATTCCTTTTTCATTGCCAGTTATTACTACTCAATTTCTCTTCAATTTATTAGCTTTTCCATAGAAATGCCATTTAAATACACTCAAATTGTTTAAAAGGTAAATGCAAATAATTGTTTAGAATGTCTACTGCTAAGCCTCCCTCCCAAATAATTAATAATTTGGTTATAATAAAAAATTAAATACTGTTATTTTTAGAAGTAAATAGAATTGTGATTGGCACTTATTTTAGTCACAGTAACAATCATTTTTTCAGTTAAAACTTAATGAAAAAAGATCTTCAACTTATGTTGAGGTATTTCAACTACTCAACAGTGTCTAAGGGATCTGGAATAAATAATAGAAATGGACAAGATGCAATTCTGACAAAAAGAAAACTCAAATCTGAACCATTCAGTAAAAGAATGAGGTCCCAAAACCACCCATGACCAAACCAAAAGTCTAGACCAGAATTAATTTCTTGCATTCAAAATGTAACATCTTTGCCTAATTGCCCAAGTTTTCATTTTCCTTCTCATTTCCCACCAGTCTGATTAATCTGAGAGTTTATCTGCCCAAAAGCAAATTCCAGTATCATTTTGTCACTGGTTCAACCTATGAGCTATATAAACACTCATTAGATTGTACTTACAAAAATTTTTCTTAATAATCACAGAGTTTAAAGGCTCAATGTTAGAAGAAGCTAGACCAAAACTTTTATATACAGATAAGAGTAGTTGCCTTCAGGTTGTCCTCATGGGTTTGTTGAATGCTGTCATTGCCAAGAAAGTTCTGGAAACTTTTCAAGGTTGATTCTTTGAATATCTGCCAGGGTGTCAAATCTTTTCTCTTTGTTTCAATCTTTGCTTTCCAGAAACAACTTAAAAGGTTTTTCTTTCAGTGATGCAGATGGTTCCATCTGAGTAACACCTTTGGGGTCTAAAATCCCATTTGGACTCATGGGATGGAGTTTTTGTGTGGTTTGTAAATCAGTTCTGAAGGCAACCCCAGAACAGGTTCATACATGTTTTAAGCAAAGCAAAAATCATATGCAGGAAAAATAGCTTCCAAAGTGGCTGTTTTAAAGTGCATTAACCTGACTAGGAATCACAATGCATTTTAAAATAAATTTGTGTGAATTTACAGTCATTTCTCAAACACATACCCTTATTTTTTTTAAATTTATTTTACAATGATAGTTTACATGCAATATGATATTAGTTCCAGGAAATGCACACTCTTCTGGAGCTGAAAATGCTTTAGGGAAAGATAAAGAGAACTTGAAAGTATTTTGCTTTTAACCTACATGCTTAGGGAGAAAATAATTTGATTACCTTCCTCAACATACACAAAACAGGGAGATGAGAACTATTTCATTGCCCCCCAATGCTGCTATTTTTCAGAAAGATTCATAAGGTTTGAGAACAGAAATAAAGGGAAGAATACAGGTCTTGTGGTGAGTAGAAAGCCTGCTAACTTAGTTCATGGTTCTGGAGTCAGGTTCTCTTTCCTCTCCATCATTTACGCCTACAAAAGCACTCATGCTAGTAACCTCCCAAATCCAGAATTATAAATTTAACATTGTGAATAGTCTAGACCAGCGGTCGCCAATCTTTTGGACCTCACGGACCATCAGTGGTCCATGGACCACCAGTTGGCAACCTCTGGTCTAGATCCCAAATGCTGCTCATACCAGCTTGTATTTAAGGTAAAGAGAAGAGGTAGCTTCTCCCCATTAAGATGGGAATGCTGAAGCACAGAGGGTGGAGTTTTTGCACAAAATTGCTAAAAGACTTAGCAGCTGATACAAATTTTAGATTCTAAGTCTAATGAACTTCTAAGCCAGGGTTCTTCCATGGCAATATGCTTCAGGACTTGAACTAAAATCAGCAGTTTGTTCTGAGGTCTACTTAAAATATAACTTATGCCGAAACCGGTTTGGCTCAGTGGATAGAGCGTCGGCCTGCGGACTGAAGGGTCCCGGGTTCGATTCCGGTCAAGGGCATGTACCTGGGTTGCGGGCACATCTCCAGTAGGAGATGTGCAGGAGGCAGCTGGTCGATGTTTCTCTCTCATCGATGTTTCTGACTCTCTATCTCTCTCCCTTCCTCTCTGTGAAAAATCAATAAAATATATTAAAAAAAAAAAAATATATAACTTATTATGAAACTAGATGCCCAGTGCACAAATTAGTGCATGGGTGGGGTCCCTCAGCCTGGCCAGCAATCAGGACTTATGAGGGGAGGGGAGACTGGCCCAGGGAAGGAACCATGGGAGGTTGGCTGGCTGCTGGGGGGAAGGACTGCAGGAGGTTGGCTGTGGGAGTGCACTGACTACCAGGGGGCAGCTCCTGCATTGAGCGTCTGCCCCCTGGTGGTCAGTGTGCATCATAGCAACTGGTTGACTGTTGGGTTGTTTGGTCATTCCAGTAGCTTAAACTTTTATATATATAGACTAGGGGCCTGGTGCATGAAATTTGTGCATGGGGGTGGGGTCCCTCAGCCCAGCCTGCACCCTCTCTAATCTGGGACTGCTGGCTCCTAACCACTTACCTGCCTGCCTGCCTGATCACCCCTAACCACTCTGCATGCTGGCCTGATCACCCCTAACTGCCCTCCCCTGCTGGCCTGATCACCCCTAACCACTTCTGCCTTGGCCCCTGACACCATGGCTTTGTCCAGAAGGAGTCCAGAAGATGTCCAGTCTAATTAGCATATTGCCCTTTTATTAGTATAGATGTATTAAGTAAACCAAAAATGTAGGTATTAGCACAATGGATATATGTAACAGACCATCCAACTGAACAAAGAAACTGTTTAAATCAGAATTTAATCCTTTCCACCCCTTCCCTGCCTCCTCCCAACATTTGAGGTTTCCTTTTTTTTTGGTTTTGTTTTGTTAATCCTCACCGGAGGATATTTTTTTCCATTTATTTTTGAGAGAGAGTGGCAGGGACTGAGGGAGGGAGGAATGGGGAGAGGTAGAGAGGAACACATAAATTGGTTGCCTCCCTCATGTGCCCAACTGGGGCTGAGGATTGAACCTACAACTTAGGTACATGCCCTTAGGTCTGAGGGCCCATGCTCTAACCACTGGACAACACCGCCAGGGCCAGGTTTACTTTCTACTGGAAAACAACTAGCTTGGGTCTCAGTGGAATGGATTTCAGTGGTTTCTCCCCTAACAGTATAAGCCTTTCTTGCCTTCCTGTGAATTGACTAGGACTGTGAGCCGGTGGGGAGTGAGTTGAGACAAAGTCCTGCACAGGCAGTTATTCAATCAGCGCACTGGGAAGTGAGTTAGCCGGCCCCAGAGTCCATCAGATAAGAGAGCAAAGGGAAGAAGGGGATTCTGCCTCTCCAAGTACTAAATTGGGCCTCCCTGCCCCTTTCCAGTTTCATTTCTTCCCCAAATGCACCTGGAACAGAGTCAGGTAGTGAAGTCAGGGAGCCCCTTCTCACTTTGCCTGAGGGTTCCCCCTCTTATTCTGGTCACTGCTCCACCTTGGGTTCCAGATGGCCCCACAGAGGACCTGAGCACCCAGCTGCTCTATCTCTCCCTGCCTCTGAGGCCCCATCCCCAGGAGCCAGCTAGGTTTGGCTTTCTGTTTCCTGTGTCCACTGGACACACATTACCAGCCCATACTCTTTCCTGCTGTGTCTTTCAAAGTGATAATTTTGTAAACTAAGCAGTGGGGAAGGGAAAGGATTAAGGAGAAACCATGAAAGGGATGTTTGTGCATTTGAGCAGCAGTTCAATGCCTTGGGAGGGAATTTCCCAGCCCCCAGTGGAGAATAGCTCCAGGGTAGGGGGTGGGGTGGGAGAGATCTTTCTATGTAAACAGTGGCTCAGAATCTGGGTCAAGGCTGAGAGAGAAAGGGGGTCAGGCTTCACATTTGAATGTTTTCTCCAAAGAACTGCCATCCAAATAATCTCATGGTGTGGAAGGAGAAAGAGGTTCTGTGTAAAGTAACCTCACATGGTGATCTGATCATAAATTCCTAACTGGGCAGATCATGGTGGGTAGTCACACCCTTGCCATATAATTTTTTTTTCCAGTAAAAGGCTTATCTTTGCCTTAAGCAAGGCCTGTCCATTGTTTCTGTGCCATCTAGGTTAACACACCTTTGAAAATAAATCAGTAACCACCCTCAAGAGAGCACAGAATCTTAACGATCCTGTAATCTAATTCCTACCTCCATCTTTCCTTCCTTATATTCCCTCCTTAATTTCAAATGCATAAAAGAAGCATCAACCCCTTATTTTCAGGAGCATTTGAGATCTTGTTCCCTGGCATATGTTGCCAGTTTGGTTCAAATATTAACTCTTACAAAAATTCTCTACAGGACGTTTCTTTTTTTTTTTTTTAAATATATTTTTTATTGATTTTTTACAGAGAGGAAGGGAGAGAGATAGAGAGTTAGAAACATCTATGAGAGAGAAACATCGATCAGCTGCCTCTTGCACATCTCCCACTGGGGATGCGCCCGCAACCCAGGTACATGCCCTTGACCGGAATCGAACCCGGGACCCTTCAGTCCGCAGGCCGACGCTCTATCCACTGAGCCAAACCGGTTTTGGCTACAGGACGTTTCTTACGTGGTGGTCTTATAACTTCAAGCCTGTGTCTGTTAGCAGATCACAGAACCTTCTGGGCACCAGGGACCAGTTGTTTTTATGGATTCTGAAATTACTGTTTGATTTTGAAATCTTATTTTAGCATAATTATATTCTATTGTATTTTCATTTTTAAAGCATTCATTTGTTTAATGTGTACATTCAAAATACTTCATGTTTTTGGATCTTATTTTTCCCATATTTTTATTTTGAAAAATTGAGATTTTCCAAATGAGCTGAAAGATCATGCAATGAACATATCCTTCACCAGCAATTGTTCATATTTTGCCAGTTTTCTTTATTTATTTCCGTATTTCCATATACAAATATATATGGAAATACACACACACACAGACATATATTCTTTTTCTTGCTGACTCACAAGTTAAGTTGCAGAAATCATGGCA
The DNA here is from genome assembly GCF_014108235.1 of Myotis myotis. Taxonomy (NCBI): domain Eukaryota; kingdom Metazoa; phylum Chordata; class Mammalia; order Chiroptera; family Vespertilionidae; genus Myotis; species Myotis myotis. The sequence goes on from NW_023416401.1 coordinate 51,930,390, forward strand.
CTGTACCCCTAAAATACTTCAGTATGTATCTCCTGAGAATAAGAATATTTTTCTAATAATGACAATGGCATTAGTGCAAATTATTATCCCATCACATCAAAGGTACATACTGTCAACAAATGGGGAATTATGACTCACCTCCTTGAGGGAAAGGTAAGTGCAAAAATTCTTTGGAATTCTTCTGCTTCAGAGACATGCCTTCTTCCCCCCATTTATGCAGGTTAAGTAAACAAGGAGGCCATTGGACTCTAATGCCTGGGTGGCCTGCGAACCCAAAGCAAAGCTTATCAATGTCACAAGATTATGAAGTTTAAACCTAAGGACAAGAGCCCACTAGGCTTTCAGCGAGAGCCCATCAATAATTTCCTCACTTTGCTTCTGCCTTTTCTCTATAAAAGTCTCACCTAGAGCTCCTGTGGGTGGAGCACTCCTAACCACTTCCTGGAGCACTCTTAACCACTTCCGGTTTGGTGCTGCCTGATTGGAATCAATTTTAGTTCAAATAAACTCTTAAAAATTTCACGGTGTCTCAGTTCACATGTTAAACAGTTCTCAATCAGCTATTTATATCAGTGTGGACGCACAGATATTCATTTTATACTCCAGGTTATAATCCAATACTGCTTTATTTATTTTGTTGCTCAAATTGTTCCAGCTCTGGCCATTGGGGGAGTTTTTCAGTTGTCTTTTGGGTTCTTTTGATATACTCCCATCATGGTGTTTTTGGGTTTTTGGGTTTTTTGTTGTTGTTGTTTGGTTGGTTGGTTGGTTAGGGCTGTTTTATTTGGAGCACTGTCTTATTTTCTGGCTCATCTGGTGTATTTTCTGCCTTAGTCTTAGAGTCCATCATTTCTCCAAGGTGCACTTGCTTCCTTTTATCAGAAAATGAGATTAGAAACCAAGATCTGGGTGCTATGGTATCATTACTTCTAGACCCTGTCAACTGATTCAGGACAGATGTGTGCACACACCAACTTGTGCATAGTCACTTATCTACAAATATTTCTAAATGTAACCATCTGTGTCTACATTAAGCTAAATGTGAGTTAATGCTGATGTTTCCAACTCTAATCCATTACCACATGGATTACTTTAGCCTCCTCCCCATTCCAACAGTGAGAAACTTGGCTCCCATCTACTTCCTTAATTGTTCAGTAACTTTAAATAATTCTAAATGTTAGTATCCACTTCTGCCATTATTGTTTTTGAGGCTCAAGTGGTCCCAAATTTGGCCAGTGGGCTCCCTTCCAAGCTGTGTCCTTTCACACATCTCCATCAGCCTTTGAGCACCTCATTGATTTGGGATGAGAAGATATTCCAGACTTCTCTGTACTTTGTCTCAGACATAAAATCAACCACACTTCAAGGATCCCTAATTCCTTTTACTAGGGAAGCTGTATTTAGAGAAGAAGGTCAAGGTGCCTAGTTTGCTAATTACTTTACTACTGGGTTTTTATTGCTTCACAGCCCTTTCAGTGGACAGATCTCATTATAGCGACATAATGAGTTTTAGTGATGCCTCCAATTCAAATTCAACACTATGGGATTTTTCCCTTATTTTCCTTTATTCCATATTTCTATTGTCCTTTTTACCCCAGCTTGTGCTTTAGTTCCCAGCAATTTTGCAATATATACTCATGTGCTCTATTCTACAGCACACAAATATTTTTAAATCTCCTCATTTTAAATATACCTAAATCTCAAAAAATGGAAGTGACCTTAGTTTCCCTCACCTCAGTCTCCCAGAGACCCTGCTTAAGACCCCTTTCATGTCACACAGGGAAGGCCAGCATGATTTTGTCTCTGTGTGGGGCAGGCCCCAAACCACCAGGGCAACAGAAAATAATGGAAAAAACTAGCAAATGTTATAGAAACCATTCTCTCTCAATTCTGGAGCCTCTTGAGATTATCATGCCCTATTTGTTCATGGTACATTTAATATTTTCTTCCATTCATTTAAGTTCCAACATAAAGGGATAAAGATACAGTTACTTTGGCAGGGCTTCTGTGGTACTGAATTCAAATGGTACCACTTTTGCTATATCTGGAGACTCTGGCCAGTGAGCCAGGGGAGACGCACAGTGAGAGGAAGGCATGGGCTGATCTTTGAGGACCTTAGAGCTGCAAAGGTTTAATGATTGGGATGGGCCCCTGAGAAAGTTAATACCATGGCACCACTGAGGCCCACTGCCTGGGAAATTTACTCTAAACCATTAGTCATAGGGGGATGAGCAGGATTACAAAGGGTTTGGGAAAACCCATGAAGCATGGACAATGATCTCATGGAGCTAAAAAGTAGATCGTCGGAATAAATGTTGTTTTTTCTTTGTCCTTTTCCTCCTTCCTTCTTTTATTCACTCTTTCATGGATGTCTTGTGCAGAAGTGAGTTAATCATACTCCTCATTCACAGGTCATTATCATGAGTTATGCCAAATAACTTTTCTCCTTCAGACCGCACAACCACCAGGCATTCTTTTATGGCAGAAATTAGATCACGCCACTTCTTCACTCTCAACCCAAGGTCTCGCAGAGCCTTGCCCCTGGTGACCTCTTCAACATTTTCCTTCTCACTCTCTCCTCACCCGCCAGCTAACTTGGGTCTCGTCCTTCAACTTGCCTTGGCTCTTGTCATTCCCTCTAGTTGGAATATGCTTCCTTGTATCTTCACACTCCCTCTCTTCATTCAGATCTTTGCTCACATCTGCCCTGCCCTATGCAAAGTAGCACTCTCCATCCCTCCCTGCTCATGAGTTTGATCCCTTCCCTTGCCCTGTTACTCCCTGACATTGTATTGGCCAACTCTTCTATCATTCGTATTCCACACTAGAATGTAAGCAACTGAGGACAAAGACTTGCTTATTGGAGGAATTCCCACTTGCTCCCCAGCTCCTAGAACAGTACCAGGCATGCAGGGTTGTCTCCATCTATTGACAAAGGGATTCCCCCACCCTTTATTCTCCTTTCCCCAGTTTTATGCCCATTCTAATGAGGTTGCTGTGGGTTCTTACAAATAAGCTTGTAAAATGCTTAGTATTGTATTCGTTCCATCCATGTGGAAATTTTTAGGAGGGTTCTGGTGAGTTTGGGGAAAACCTCATCTCTACCTGCTTGTGGACAGAGCAGAGTGCCACTAACCAAGAAGTGAAGGGTGGGACTGGGGCTCCACCAAGGTTGGCTAATCCATTGAGAGGTTTGCTTTGTGGGGAGAGGGGGAAAGAGAGTGGAAATAGGAGTCCTGGGGGATTTGGAGATGGGTTACTGATGGTCTAAGGTTCTGCAAAAAGGCCAGAGAAGACACTGCCCACTCAGAGCCTATTGGGAGGAGGACTGAACACAGGGTAGCAACAGAGGTACCCTGTTCCCCCAGAGGCGAGAAGAAATGCACTCAGGACAACTTCATGGAGAAAGATGCCACTTAACGCTGCTCTGTTGGTGTGGCTGCTTCCTGGCCTCCATCTTGTAAGTAATATAGGAATTAAGGCCCCAGATACTGGTTAAAAAGCCCCAAGTCCACATTTTCTTATCACAGTAGATTGCTTTTGTGCTGAGTTTCTGAGGTGTATCTGGAGTATCTAAAATGTTAATATAGACTTGATACAGGAACCATGTGTTAGGTACAATACATTTAATCTAAATGAAATGAAAAATTGGAATACTGTTTTAATACAATTTTTTGTAGTTATTAGAACAACTCTAAACATAACCCAGGTGTCATTAATCTAGACATAGTTACCACTGGTTATTATCTCAAACGACATCTCAAAGCAAGACAATCATACTGGGCTACTTATGACCTGGGGATGCTAATGGCCGGGATTAGGCCTGTGTTCCCTGCCTAATTATTAACACAGTGCCTCCTGGGAGTCACGCTCAGAAGTATCCCAGTTTAAGATTATGTTTCTGCAGCGTCTTCGCCCTCTAGTGGCAAAATAGTGGCAGTGGGGAAAGTGGAGAAAAGTAGGCCTCAGAGAAATAGATCACAGAATACTAGTAGATGTGCACCCATTTCGGGGAGTAAAGCTAGAGCTGCAAAAGAGTTATTCAGTCTCTTAACCATCTCATGGAAATTATTAGATTATTCATTCAACGTACAAGGCAAGAAGGAACCCTCACAGCGATGAGGGGTTTTGTTTGTTATTCTTACTTATTGGCAAAATTTAAAATACATATTGCCCAGACCCAGGAAATACATTTGAAATGTACATGCGAGCACTGTTGTTGGGAGGATAAATCATTTAACCTTTCAGGAAGCTCCATTGGTAATAGGTTTCAAAATGTGATATGCTGATATGGTTTCACCTGGGAATCCTATCATTGTAGGTGATGAAGGATAGATTTACGCAAAAGCCAAAAGATGTATATAAGAGAATATTCATCGTTTAAAAGTAAAAATGTGAAGCCCTGGCTGAGTAGCTCTTGTTTAGAACAGCGACCTGATATGCTAAGGTTGTGAGTTCGATCCCTGGACAGGGCACATACAAGAGTCAACCAATGAATGCACAAGTAAGTGGAACAATAAATCATTGGTGCTTTCATTCATTTGTAACACTAGTCACTGAATGCCTTCTGAGTTCCCCTGTGCTAAGGGCTAAGGGTGCAGAAGGGAACTAAACAGACAGGTCCCCATCCACGGGGAGCTAGCACATAGGACAGTGGTTCTCAACCTTGGCTGCACATTAGAATCACCTGGGAATCTTTTTAAAATCCTGATTCCTGGGCCTCATCCTCTGGAAATTCTGTTTCTTTGTTACTAATGTTGTGGCCCCACCCCATAACAAAGAAACAATTTCCGGAGGATGAGGCCCAGAAATCAGGATTTTAAAAAGATTCCCAGGTGATTCTAATGTGCAGCCAAGGTTGAGAACCACTGACATAGGAGGTTCTAAGATGGCAAACAGGTGTCAGATGTCACCGCCTGAATCTCATCCCCCTGAGGCCAGGGTCATTGGAAGGCGTGGGTGGGCAGATCTTTGGTCTTCCCTAGATACTGTGCTGGAGGGAGCACCACCTACACTTGGGATCAGCTAATCCAGTCCACCCACATGTCACAGCCCAAAACAGGAAGGCTCTGTCACTTTCCTATGGCTTTAGAGTGAGGCCACTCTAAGAAATGTGTTCAGAGGTGTGCTAGACGAAATAAATTGTGCTAAGGAGAGAGCATGTGTTCAGGCAGTTACCCGTGTAGTTGTGTTATTTTAAGATCTTTCTTACCCCTTTGTTTTGGACCCACAATACAACACATAAAGAATAAATGTTCATTTCACAACAATTCCATAGTGAATTCAAATTTGTAGCATCTGAAATGGTATTTCCTGGAAGACATGTGAGGCAAAAGAGAACAGGTAAAAAAACAAAACATAAAAAATCCCACCACCTCTGCAACACTGATGATAGCAAAATAATATTACTCTGAATGGCTGGATTTGGGCCTGAGAAATTAACACAGTACTATATATATTTTTTTATTTTAAATCAGGTTTGAAATTTACATTTAATAAAGTTCACTCTCTTAATGTGTACAGATCTATGATTTGACAAATGAATATATGGTCATTTGGGCACCACCGGAATCTATAGTCCCTCATGCCCCATTACAGTCTCAACATACAATATTTTGGAGGTGAACCAACATTCCAGTGGAGGTGTCTCAGCTGGAAAGCCTGCTTTTTCCTCTGGGAAGATGCTATTTGCAAAAATGAAATGTGCACCAAGCAGCTAGCTTGTTTTCATTGCTTCTCCCCCTCTATAATCTCTGAGTTCTCCCTAATTGTATCCTTGGGTTAAAGGATTTTAGCGGGACACCATTGTTCTTTTTGCTTTGCAAATTTACTTTTGATTTAAATGATAATTAGACTGGGTTACAATGGGAGCAAAAAAAAAAAAATCTTGTTTAACCAAGAGTCAAACAACACAATGTTATTGACAAGGGGGTGGGATGTGGGGAGATTGGTGGTTCTTAAGATATAATGAGGCTGTAGAGTTTTGGAGGTGGAAGGTTAGGGTTAGGGTGCTGGGTTGGAGAAGTGTCAGGTAGTACCAGCCCTGGTGCCCTTCCTAGGAGCCCACTCACCACCAGCTCCCACGCTGACCTTTCCACGTTGGAGAAAACAGAATGAGGAAGAACACAAATGTATTTTTACAAATACTGTCACCTGGAGTAACATTTCCATCATAATCACGTGGGTGAGGACTCAAAATCTCCTGGAAGTTCATTTATTTAAAGATGTTCATTTTAGAATACCACCAATCACTAGTTACCAGGTTGTATGTGTGTGTGTGCATGTGTGTGTGTGTGTGTGTGTTGTTTTTAAAGACTAAATACAACTCTCTTTTACTTTTGCAAAAAGGCTAGTTTGATTTTTCCTTTTCTAATGCGTGAAGGTTTGACATGTGTGGAAATAACTAGCCAAAACTTTCCCTGGGTTTTTCTCGTTCTGTTGTCTCTAGCAGTGGTTCTCAACCTTCTGGCCCTTTAAATACAGTTCCTCATGTTGTGACCCAACCATAAAATTCTTTTCGTTGCTACTTCATAACTGTAACGTTGCTACTGTTATGAATCGTAATGTAAATATCTGATATGCAGGATGGTCTTAGGCGACCCCTGTGAAAGGGTCACTCGACCACCACAGGGGTCGCAACCCACAGGTTGAGAACCGCTGCTCTAGAGGTAATGGGCACAACTGGGGAAGGTGTGTCTATAGACCACCTAGGTTTTTTTATTTAAATTCAAAATGATCCGAGTGATCAGGGAAAATCAAGGTGAAGAAAGAGTTAATATTACCAAGTTCTTGCAAGGACTTTTGTAAAATGCTTTTGGATCAGAGTGAATCCATAGCGAGCATCAGAACGCCTAACTGAAGTTGGGTGAACACTAGGGGGTTATCTCCTGAGATAAGAATCCTGTGGGCGACTAGGGGATGTCTTTCAGGACATGCTCTCTCATCTTTTTACTCTGCCTTTGTCAGCATAAGGGGGACCTCGGGATTTCAAGGGGGCCACCACAGTTCCACACACCCTTGGAGCCCCAGGCCGAAAAGCAGTATCCCCCCTCCACCCCGGTTTCTCCTTTCTGTGATTGGAAGGGAGCTTTCCAATGGCAGCGTCTGCATGGGAAGTGGGCTGTGTTATAAGAAGGAAGGGGAAGGAGGTGGCTTTCGGGCAGATATACTGGAGTGTCTGCCACAACTTGACACCATTTTTTCACAGACATTTCCACTGGCCTCGGTCACATGTTCCAGGCCAGGCTGGAGTTCAGGCCTGTCTGGCTCTACATTCTAGACTTGCATCCACTACACTACAAGTGAATTTATGGTTCCCATACCAGAGTCAAAAGACAATATTATACAGTCAAACCTTGATTCTCAAATGTCTCCCATCTCGAGCAATTCAGTTCTCAACCAAGTTGTTCACAGAATAAATGTCTTGTTTTTTAACCAAACTTCGGTTTTCGAACTGACAACCCTTTCATGCTGAGAACTCAGCATGTCAAAAAGCGTCTCTCAGGCAACAAGCAAAAGAGAGAATGCTTTTGCACAATTTTAAAACATAAAGAGGCCATCAAGAGTGCTAATGTTGCCCTAGCTGGTTTGGCTCAGTGGATAGAACGTCACCCTGCAGACTGAAGGGTCTCAGGTTTGGTTCCAGTCAAGGGCATAGGCCTGGGTTTGCGAGCTCAATCCCCAGTAGTCGGCAAGCGGGAGGAGGCAGCTGATGAATGATTCTCTCTCACCATTGATGTTTCAATCTCTCTTCCTCTCCCTTTTCTCTGAAATCAATAAAAATACATATTTAAAAAAAAGAGTGCTAATGTTGCTAAGGGTGTGAAAAAAGCAATGGTTACAAGCAATTGAAGAGGTGGGAAAACTTGTTGATTTGGATAAAGGAAAAGCAGTTAGCCAGTGACAGCATTTGGGGGGCAGTGGTAAGTGAACAAGCAAAGATGCAGCATGCTGACCTGAAAGACACCCCTGGAATGAGTGCTGAACGTGATCCCTTTAGGCTGGTAGGGGGTGGTTCCATAGATTTAAGAAAAGAAGTGCTTATTTATAGATTAAACCGTACATTAGACGTGTACTGTATATAAGAAAGGTTAAAACAGGGAATCATTTGGAGGTCTGGAACAGATTAATTCAATTTACATTATTTCTAATGGGGGGAAAATGGTTCGGTTTTTAAACAATCAGGAATTAAGTTCAAGAAGCGAGGTTCCACTGTACGTTGAACTTGGTATGGAAACCATGGCTTCACCTGTAGTGAATACAAGTCAAATGTAGAGCTCTAGAAATTTTTGAAACCTTATATTTCATTTCAAAATGGGTACAATTTTGCATTTCTACTGCAAAATAGAGCCGTGGCTCATTGTGCTCAATGTGATCATCTGGCCCCAGGTGTCACCCATTTGCAGATACGATCAGACTTCAGGTCGCCAAGCCTGGCTCCTCCCCTACCTGTTGTCCCAGCTTTCCCACGCTTTATTGACTTGTTGTTCTGGGGAAACCCTGGGGGTTATGGGTGCACCCTAATGCTCCATTCTCACAAGCCCATGATCCCCTCACAGTTTGTCTCTAAATTCACTGAATCAACAACCCTGCTGGGGGCGAGTCCAGACAGCAAAGCTTTCTCTGTGTTTCTCCAGGAGCCAGTGAGGAAGGGTGTCTCCCTGGGATTACTCAGTGTCTGGCAGCTCTCTAAGCCCTGTGGCCTGCCATCTGGGGTCACTCTGCTGGCCTCGGGCCCCTTTCTGCCCTGCTGACCATTCTTTTCTGGGCCTTGGAGAAAGGTCTTTTCCTTGTTTCCCTGTGTCATGGAACAGCCTCCTGGGAGAGCACATCTTTCACATCTTTCATATCTCAGTCCTATAAAAATGAACCTGCGGGCTCTCCGGGGCCAGGTGGCTATCGTAGGGAGGGGTTTTAGGGGAGGGGCATTCACAGCCCCACACTATCTGGAATCGCTGCCCCTCTTGTCTTAAACCCCTCCAGCTGAGTTTGGCCTGCTCGGCCAGAGCTGCTCACTCAGTGCCTTTTGGTTTGTTTGTTTAATCCTCATGCGAGGATAATTTTTTCCCCCATCGATTTTTAGAGAAAGTGGAAAGGAGGGAGGGGGAAAACAGAGAGAGAAACATTGATGTGAGAGACACATTGATCAGTTGCCTCCTGCATATGCCTGAGGATGGGGCCTGCAGTCCAGGTACATGCCCTTGACAGGGAATTGAACCCAGACCCTTCAGTCCATGGCCCAATGCTATCACCACTGAGAAAACTGTCCAGGGATTTTTTTTTTTTTTAAATAATCTCAGGGACTCATTGTCCTTCTTTGTAGCCTGGCTGTCATCAGGGTCTCAGACCTTCAGACATGCTCCTAATGAACTCTCATTGTGAACGGCATTCAAATACTTCCCCAAGAATTCCTGGGTCCCATTCAAACCCAAACCCTTGTTACCATCTCCCCAAACTCTCACTGGCCAATCAGGACTTGTCACACAGAACAGAGACAAAGGTAGCCGTCTGGAGTGGAAGAGAGAGGCAGCTAAGACTCTCAGCTCTCACCTAGCCAAGACCCCTTGTACTATCAAAGATATGCTTTAAATTGCTGGTTCAGAAGATGTCCTATGCTTCTTCCTGAAATTACCCCGGGACACACGTGCTCCTCACTGAGAAGAGAACTGCACTGGGGGCGCTCCTTCCCTCACCCAGTGCCTGGCCACACGTCTGTCTGCCTCCTTGCTCTTTCTACCTCTGGTCAAAGCTTCTCCAAGATTCAGATGGGCACCATCTTACCCAGAAAACCTTCCTGGGCCGTCCTCGACCCTCAGGCTCCGCTTCAGTTAGAGGCACCTCCACTTGGCCATGCCATAGCATGTCGGCCATTGTCCTTAATGTAATTGTTTATCCCTTTCCCCAGCCCCCATGATATCATCTTTGCTCAGTTGATGGAGCTTATGTCTTTCATCTCGCTATTGCAAATACAGTACCTACAGGAAGTGCTCAATATAATTTTTTATTATAATTAATTTATTTGCTAACAGTAATAGTAATAAGCTCATGCCATGTTCATGTAATTATTGTTTATGAAAAACAGCTAAATTTTCTAAGCAAAAACATAGTGAGAACAGTGGCTGTCTTATTCTATCCTGGCTATTATAATAGAATGCCAAAAATTTGCTTCTCATAATTCTGGAGAGTGGGAAGTCCAAGGTCAAGGTGCCAGCAGATTGGGCATCTAGTGAGGGCCTGTTTCCTAGTTTAGAGACGGCCATCTTCTTCCTGAGTCCTCAGAAAGGGAAAGAGGTCTTTCTAGGGTCTCTCTTTAAAAGGGCATTAATCCTGCCCTGGCCGGGTGGCTTAAATGATTGGAGTGTCATCCTGTACATTGAAAGGATGCAGGTTTGATTCCTGGTAGGGCACATACCTAGGTTTTGGGTTTGATCCCTGGGCGGGGTATGTACAGGAGGCAATCAATCAATGTTTCTCTCTCACATTGATGTTTCTCTCTTTCTCTCTCTCTCTCACTCTCTCGCCCCCACTTCCTTTCTCTCTAAAAATCAATAAAATTATATCCTAAGGTGAAATATTTAAAAAAAAGGGGGGGGGGCATTAATCCCATTAGTGATGGCTCTGTCCTCATGACTTAATTATTTCCCAAAGACCTCACCTCCTAACCCTATCTAATAATAGACAAACATGGTAATTGACCATACCTTCGCTACGCCTCCCATGGGCTAATCAGCACTATATGCAAATTAACCGCCAACAAAGATGGCGGCTAATTTGCATACGTAGGCACCAAGCGAGGAGCAAAGCCTGCTGGCCCTGGGCAGGGGCAGCAAGCGAAGGCCAGTGTGGTGAGCGAAGAGCGAAGCCCGCCACACCGGCCCTGTCTCTGGGATCCGAGCGGCGAGCAAAGAGCTAAGCCTGCCATGCCAGCCCCGCCCCCAGGGTCCAAGCAGTGAGCGAAGAGCAAAGAGGGAAGCCCGCCACACTGGCTTCACTCCTGGGGCCCGAGCGAAGAGCGAAGGCCTGGGTTCCGGGCGCTGGAGGAAAACTGGTGCCAGCAGCCAGGTGAAGGGGCCCTGAGGGGCCCCAGACTGTGAGAGGGCACAGGCCAGACTGAGGGACCCAACCAAGTGCACAAATTTTTGTGCACCGGGCCTCTAGTACTATCATATTGAAGATTAGGTTCAACACAAACATTCAATCTATATCATTCGAGTCTTGGCCCACCAAATTCATGTCATGCATTCAAAATACATTCATTTCAATATACACACACACTCAATATAATTTTAAAAGTGTCTGGATGGAGGCATGTGCCTCTATGTGGAAATACAGATACATGGATAATAATAAAGAGTAAATTTCACTTTTAAATCATTGTGAAAGTTCATATTTGATTTCTAATATGAATTTGCTTTGGACTAACCTCTTAAGTAAAATAGCTGATAAAGATCTACTTTCCCAGAATATTCAATCTGCTGTTCATGTTTTCTCTTATGGGTTGACAAGATGAATCTATGGGGAAAGGACTGAGAATTTTTTGTAATCAGTTAATTTTTTTTTTTTTTTTTTTTTTTGTGGTGGGCAGGTATAGAAGAAGGTCACCAAGGGGGAAAGCCCTGGGTGCCTAGCAAAAGGCAGCGATAGGGTGGGACCTCACCCCCAGGGTGATTTTTCCCCCCCTAGCAGGTCCCTGGTCATGCAGTTTGGACCCCCTGACCTTTCCTCCCTAGAGATAACATCTAGGCCTCAGATGCATTTCAGCTCCAGGCCCAGAAAAGCAATAAAACCAGACCAGTGATCCTATAGCTGCCCTTAGGACCAGCTGCTTTGAATAATGACCCCTGTTCTGGTTTGGACCAATCATCAGTGGAGAGCACAACCCTGAAAGGACACACCTGGAAAGCTGCTGAATATTCTATTAAGATCTTCCCCTGGGACCTCCCCTAAGCTCTCCACCTTTAAAACCCTTAGGACAGAGGACCTAGTGCACTCTCCCTCCGGGAGCAAGCCTGTGCCTTTCCCTACCACTTCCTCCTTCCTTCCACTGCCTCCCCCCAGACAGGTTACCAGTACCTTCCTCACACCTAGGGCCCTTCCTTTGCCTCCATAACTCATTTCCTCAGCCTATCTCTTGTACAAATTACTTCTTCTACCTCTGGAATTTTATAAATAAATGTCCTCGTATAGTTTGAGTCTTATCTCTAAATTCTTTCAGAACTCAAGTACCAAGATTGCTGAACCCATATCCAGTCTGACCCCATGGGTCTAACACCCAGAGCCATTCCCATTACCTACAACAAAACAATGGCTCTCTTTCATTAAAACATTTATAATAAACTAGAGGCCCGGTGCACAAAAATTTGTGCACTCGGGGGGGGGGGGGGGGGGGGGTCCCTCAGCCTGTGGGGGGGGTTGGGGAGCTCCCCCCTATCAGGCACAGAGCAGGGCTGCTCAGGGGGTTGGGGCCCCGCCCCCTGTCACACACAGAGCCGCAGGGCGATCAGGGGGTTTGGGCGCTGCCCCCTGTCACGCTGATCCCGGTGCCGGGAGGCATATTACCCTTTTACTATATAGGGTAGAGGCCTGGTGCATGGGTAGGGCCGGCTGGTTTGCCCTGAAGGGTGTCCTGGATCAGGGTGGGGGTCCCCACAGGGGTGCCTGGCCAGTCTGGGTGAGGGGCTGAGGGCTGTTTTCAGGCTGGGAGTGACTGAAGTTCCCAACCGCTCCTTTTTTTCTTTTTTTCTTTTTTTTATTCTGGGCCAGCTTTACCTTGAGGCTTGGCTCCAGCTCTTAGGCCTCCGCGGCTGAAAGTAGGTTTCTGGCCTTTGCTTACAATGTTGCGAATCTGCTGGCTGAAGTCCGCTGGTATTTGTTACAATGTTTCTTAAACTGCCCGCTCAGAGGCCTGCAGCCGCAGGCGGGGAACGTTGGTTTCCTCCAACGATCCTCCATCACTGAGGCAAGCAAGCCTCATGCTAGTTTCAAGCTGCCTGGCTGCCAGCCGCCATCTTGGCTGACAGTTAATTTGCATATCTCGCTTATTAGCCAATGAAAAGGGTAGCAGTCGTACGCCAATTACCATGTTTCTCTTTTATTAGTGTAGATGTTATTGGCTAAGTTGTGACACCTGCCTCCCTTCACATGTTAAAGTCCTAACCCCCAAACCTCAGAATGTGACTGTATTTGGAGACTGGGGCTTTAAAGAAATAATTAATGTAAAATGAGGTCACGTGAGTGGGCCCTAACCTGATATGAGGGGCGTCCTTAGAACAGATTAGGACACAGACAACATGCAGAGGAGAGACTATGTGAGGACACAGCTAGAAAGGCCATCTGCAAGCCCAGGAGAGAGGTGTCAGAAGAAAACTGACCTGCTAACAGTAACTCTTGGTTTGGGACTTCCAGCCTCCAGGATGGTGAGAAAATACAATTCTGTTGTTTAAACCCCCCAAGTCTATGCTACTTTGTTATGGCAGCCCTCGCAAATTAACACAATTAGTATTAACAGGTCCCTACATTTCTCCCCTTTTCGTGACATATGGAGCTCCTACTCCTTTGGGATTCACAGGGGCCCACTGAGACCTCACCTAGTCCTCAGGGAGGACTCTCCTAGGAGCCACTTTACCCGCCCTGTCCTTCATCTCTGAGCTTCCACAGGGAAGCAGGAAAGGAGTGAATCATTGTTAAGATCAAGCTGAAGCTGGGATGGCGAGGGATCGCTTCAGATGTGTAAGTGCAAAGACTGAAACACCAGAGTGAGAAGCATTAAATTGGCCACCATGTCAAGAAATAAAAATCTCTGATTTTTGGATGATAGCCAGGCTCTTTATATTGCAGAAAGAAAACGCAGGACCACTGTTTTCCTGTACTTACTACATCTGATTCATTCTCAACCCCTTTCTAATTCTAAGAACAAGTGAGTGTGTGTGTGTGTGTGTGTTAGGAGTGGTGGCTGGTTGGGAAGGGTTACCTATCTTTAATAGAGCTGTGCTCATTTACTGAGGCCCAAACATGTATCATGTATCCTTGGTTGAGTTAGACTAATAGTACACCGCCCTCCAAACCACTCAAACTAATTTTTTATTTTACTGTTTATAAAATTAAATTGTTGCTTTCTGGTCTGGCTGCTTTGTATTTAAGATTTCTGCAGGGCACAATTTATTTCCAAATAAGCATCAAAAAAACCAATAAATTTAAAAAATTCTTTAGAAAAATGGGAATGGCTTTTTTGGGGTAACATTATCCATTTCCTTTCTTATTTTCCTGCTGCTCACTTTATTATTTGCAGTCTTTCTGTTTCATTGGTCTCTGAACACTCAGAGCAAACATCTTCAACAGAATTAGTTTGACTAGATTCATAATTCTCTGTTGGAAACTAACTTTTGTGGTTTTGGTTTGTTGCTTTACCCCAAAATGACCAGGAGATGCCTCAAAGTTACCTGTATGTACAGGGTCTGAAATGACTTTTTTTAAGTGATACTTTGGAACACTTTGCTTTCTGAGACCCATGGAAAGACAGCCATGAACTGGGGGGAGGCAGAGTCCGGTGCTGTAAGGATGAAGAACCCCAATCTCAGCAGCCGTGGGGCTCCCATTGCTGTCAGGATCCGGAAGTCCACCTCACATGAGGAGGATTGCTAAATTAAAGACTTGCTTTCAGGATATTGCTTACCAGAGGCAACCGCTCAGGCAGCAGGGCAAGACACTGCATTGCACGCTAGGATCTCTAGATGGCGCTGCGAGCCCAACAGGAGGAGCCACCTCCCAGCTGACGAAGGACCGCTGAAATGCAAGGCCTGGGACTTCTTTGATTTGCTTTCTCTTGGCCTTGGTGGCTGCCTCAAACCCCAAATAAATGCCCGTGCCAGCGCATGTAAGAATATTCTCCTCCTCATCCTCAGAAAGGGCTCAGCTCCCAGACGCACATGATAGAAAAATACAAGGGAAGACCAGCCCTGTGGATTTCTAATTGTTCGGAAAAGAGAACCTTGCAGGGAGGGGTGGGGAAGGCGGGGGGTGGGGGTGGGGGAGGTAATTTATGAATGCTCTTTGGAAAGCTGTGACTGTCATAGAGAAAGCCTGGCACAAAAGACAAAGTTGGATGTGGGTGAACGAGAGAAAAACAGATGAACCAAAGCAAAAAAAAGCAAACAAAAGTAATTGGCATCATAAATCATTGCTGAGCTCTTGGGATGATATTCATCTTCTGCTTTCATGCAATGAACACATTTGGCCCCGCTCTGTCCAGCTGTTCATGGAAAGTCAATCACTCTCACCGCGGGATCGTTCCATTTCAAACTCTTCTGACAAAATCAGCCTCCAGCTTTTCATCGGTTCCTCTTCGTCACAGTCACCTGCTGTGTTAGGCCAGGCTGCTCCCTTACAAAAAAGACACAAGAGAACTTGCTGACCAGGTTATAGAGAGCACAGGAATTCCAGAGGGGCGGGGCTAACTTCAGACCCGAGACCCTGCCAACTCCTGATTGGCTGCCAGGACACCGCATTTGGGGAATGTGTGTGGAAGATGTTTACTTGAAAGAGACTGCCCCTCTTCCTCAAGCGTATTTTAACTATTGTCCTCATTTCCACCTTCACCTTCTTACCCAACCAATAAGTGTGCTTATCGAGGTAAAAATAATTAGAAAGACAAAGCTATAGTGAACAAAAAACACGCAATAATGTCGGTCTAATTTAGAGCTTGAAGGGCCCTACCACGCCTTTGCCTGAAGGTGACAGAGTGCCACTTAAAATCAGAGATGGCTGGACCCAGCTCCAGGCCTACTGCATCAGAATTTCCAGGGGCAGGGCCCGGCGGTCTGTATTGTAATAAGCCCCCCCTACGCCCTCCCCAAGTGATTCTTTTCTTAGGAAACGGTACCTAAGAAATTGTCTAGTCCAATTGCCTGTGAAGGGCAGAGAGCAAATATCAGAGGCTTTGCAGACCATACAATCCCTGTCACAACGACTCCGTCACAGTGGAGTGGTCATAGACAATATGTAAATGACAGCCTGGCTGTGTTCCAAGAAAACTATTTACAAAGACAGGTTGACGGCTGAAGAATGCTTGCGGCTGGGCTAGTCTGAGTTAATTTTACAGGTGAGGACACTGAGGACCAGAAGACGGAGGTGGCTTGCCCCAGCTGCAGTGAGTCAATGGTCCAGCCAGGCTGAGGCTCCCGGCCCCTGGAACAAGGCTCCCTCAACCACCCAAGCCCCGGCTCCCATGTCAAGTACAGGTTCACCGTGGTGGATTGACTGTGGTTGATTGATACTTTGGAATAAACTTCTGTCAGGCCTCTTGTGGACAGAGACTCTCATGATGGAAATGTTCATATCCCCTACTGAAGGTCCAGCCACCCCCTTTCTCTGGCAGGTGAGTTAAAAAAAAAAAAAAAAAAAGAATAAGAAGACAGAATCAAAGAATCTACTGGGTAAGTTGAACACAGCCTAGAGATTTGGGGGTAACTGAATTTTCCACACTTTCCACACTTCAAATGGCTTTAGAAATGCTCTCTTAAAGATATCTATGTCCACGTCTTGGATCACCTTGAGACGATACCTAGGTCTCC
Source organism: Myotis myotis (assembly GCF_014108235.1). Classification (NCBI taxonomy): domain Eukaryota; kingdom Metazoa; phylum Chordata; class Mammalia; order Chiroptera; family Vespertilionidae; genus Myotis; species Myotis myotis. Next base: position 51,946,958 of record NW_023416401.1, read on the forward strand.
TGGTAATGCCCACCCCCTTTTTAACAACCTTCCAGAAGCCAATCTCTTCATTACGGCAAACAATCTCCTCTCTCCCTGCTCTCCTGGCAGCGGGCGCATCTGGTTGCCATTTTCTTTGTGCATCTCAAGAACCATCATTAAATCGCCACATAGTTGCTCTTCTGGCAAAGCAGCGGTTCTCTCAGAAAACCGGGCCTTTCATCCTGAAGGCATTTTTATGAGTTTGGATCCTCCTCCAAGCTGTCTACACCCTCTTCAACTGCGTGGCTTTACACCAGGCTCAGACTGGTGAGTTCTGAGTTCTAAAGGGAGAACTTCAGAAGATCCAATTGTTTTCCTCTGTTGGCTTCCAGGATCTCCACCTACTCGATGGGTGATCCTTTCAATGCCAACCTCGTTCTAAGTTTATCTTGGGAGAAGCCAGAAAGCCAGAGAGCTGAGCTGCTGGTCACTTCTGGCAGGAGAGTCCTCACTCACTCAACCATCAGAATCTCATGTCCTTTCTCAGTGGGGTAGGGGGAATTTGATTTCGTGTGTGTGTGTGTGTTGTTTTTTTGGTACCCAGAAAAACTTTGCCCAGAATATGGAAACAGTCAGGCATTTTTGGAACTCCTGTAGAATTATTTGTTATGCAGGAATTTAGGAAACTTTTAGGAATGGAAAGCAATGTAGCAATCACTGCTTTCAAAAAACAGAGCATTTGGAATTCAAATGACTCTGGACTCCTGTCCCTTCTTCGCCCTTCTTGCATTCAGGGTACTTTCAGCAACTTGCCACAGCCCCTCCCGTTTTTCTTACCTCACTTTTATCTGCAAAACTTTCAAGTCAGCAGTGAAGTTGAACACACATAGTATACTGTCCATCAGAGTCACCAGTTGTTAACATGTTCCCACATTTGCTTCATTGTTCATTCACTACCTCTGTACGCCTACACTGACACCCCCGCACACCACTCCCCTTTTTTGGCAGAAACACTTAAAAATAAGTTGCTGATATCATAACACTTCACTCTAAGTATTTCAGCCTACATCTCATGAGAATAAGGCCGTCTCCCACATAAATATCTTTTAAATATCACTCCTAAGAAAAGTAATATTAATTCCATAACATCATCTCATACATAGTCCATATTCAGATTTCCCCAGCTGTTCCAAAAATGTCTTTTCACAGCTCTTCTATTTTCTGATCCAGGATGCAATCTAGGTTCACGTGCAGCGGTGCCTTTTGTCTCCCGGGTCTCTCGCTAATTAAGAACAGTCCTCTCACTCTCTATTTTCCTTTATGACATTGATTTTTTTTGAGGGATCCGGGCCAATTGGTCTCCTGGAATATCCCATATTCTGAAACTATCTGATTGCTTCCTTCTGATTAGATCCCAGTTGGACATTTTTGCCAAGAATGCCACACTGGTGATACTGTGTACTTCTTTCTATATCACATCGGGCAGCCCACAAGGTTGATGCTAAGTTTGATCACTTTCCTAAGGAGATGCCCACCAAATCTCTCCAAGTAGCATGTCAGTGCTACTTTGAGCCTGTGGGAATAGTATGTTCTCCAATTATCTTACACCTGATGGTCTTATTGCCCATTGTTTTTTGTTTTTTAAAATATATTTTTATTCATATTAGAGAAGAAGAGGGAGAGGGAGAGAGAAAATAGACACATCAATGATGAATAGAATCATCGATCAGCTCCTTCCTGCACACCCTCTACGGGGGATCGAGCCCACAACCTGGGCGTGTGCCCTGACCAGGAATCGAACCGTGACCTCCTGGTTCATAGGTTGACACTCAATAGGTTGGGCTTATTGTCCATTGTCGATCTTTGCCTGAATCAACACAAGAGGCTGCAAAATGGCAATTTTGTAATTTTATTATTCCTTCTGATTATTAGCTGGTATTGTTCTGTTGAGAATAGTTTAGCTCCTCTCTCTTCCTTCACCCTTTCTCCAGTTCATGCTCTTGACTAAGATGATTCACATAGTGTCACTGAGTTTTGCTGATGTGTCCTTTATGACAAATGACATGGAGTGGGTGGTAGTGAAGGTGTCCATATTCTACTGTGTTCTCATAATTAAATCACAGATTTAAGCTGAATTCAGTTTTTTTCCTTTTATTGGACCAGGGCTTCCATGTGGATGCTTAAGGCAGATAAAAAATGCACAAAATGGTGCTTGATGGACAATGACCATGAACTTCCCTGGGCCTGCCATGCTATCTTCCGGTTATGCTATCTTCCCTAGTCTGTTCCCGCTCTCCCTCTCCTGTGACTGCTGCACACTTTCTACTCTCTCTTCAACCTTCACACCACCTCAGCTACAGGTCCCCGCTATCTGGGCTCTTCACCATGTACCCTCCTTTCCCTCCTGTGAGCACAGGTAAGCTCTCGCTGCTCCTCCCCAAAACACGCCCCCTGCTAGACCCCGCCCCTCCTCAGCCACCCTGTGCATTGCTCCAGGAAGGCTTTCCTCTTTCTCCTTCACCATCAAATATGCTCTTTTAATCCTATAGTCACATCACCATCAGCAAAAAACGGTTATTATTTCTCCCCACTAAAGGAAACTCCCCTCTCCAGACCATTTTCCTGGCCGCCATCTATCCCATTACTCTGAGCCGGCAAAGCTCCTCAATGCAGTGACCAGTACTAGTATGTGTCTCCACACTGTCTCCTCCCTTTCCGTCTTTGTTTTAATTGGGCCTTTCCTCCCTGTTCCCTCTAAGGACACCAATGACTTCCCCGCACTTGCTCTGTCAGCAGCATTTGACACAGCTGACCACTCCCTCTTCCCTGATTCGCTTTCTTCACTTGGCCTTCGGAGCACCTCACTCACTCTTGACTACGTAAACTTTATTTACCCAACCCTGCGCCTGATCTTTTTTCCAATCAGCTACGCCTGCTCTTTCCCATCTCAGGTGATGTAACTGTATTCTTCAGTACAAAAACTTTGGAGTCATGACTCCTTCTTCTTACTTCACATTTGATCCAAAAGTAAATCATATCTGATCTTCCTTTAAGATAGATCCAGATCTAACCACTTCTCAGGAATTCCCTTTCTACCACCTGGCCATCTTATTTCCACGTGGCTGCCTACCTGGTTTCCCTGATCCCCTAGTCCCCCTCCTGTGTATTCTCAGGGTTTGCTGAACCCTGAATCCAAATACCACCACCTTCTCCACTCCTGACTTTCCCACTCCCACCTTCCTCTCTCTCTGACCTCCTTTCATCATGTTGACCTCCTTGGTGTTTCCAGAACGTGTGGCATGTTTCCACCTTCCAGCCTTTGTATTGTCTCTTTCATCTGTTAGAAGTCATCTCCTGTAAGCTAGTAAGCGAGTAAGAAGTCATCTCCTCACTTGCCTCTCATCTTTTTTAAGTTATCATCTTCAGTGAGACCTGTTATGGCCATTCTATTTTAAGTTGCCATCCTCCCATCCCACCTGCACTTCTGACCACCTTTACTCTGTTCTACCTTATAAAATACTGCATAATGTATATATGTTTTAGGACAATAGTTTACTGTCTATTTCCCCCATGAGAATATGTGAAAAGATGGTTCTTTTTCAATTTTGTCCACTGATGTATGCCAGGTGGCCAGAAGAGTAAACTTTCCACAAATATTTGAATTGTACAAATGAATAAATGAAATCAGCCCCCCCCCCCACCACATTTCTTACTAAGCAGTTTTGATCAATTTTAGAGGGAGAAGTATTTAGGGAATATGTACTTGATAAATTGGATGAAAACCAATCTCTTGTAAAATAAGTTACACTTTAAATAAGCCAGAAATCAGACGTCTCATTTAATTTTTATATGTGTGTGTATTTTAAGACGTTTTATTGATTTTTTTTGAGAGAGTGGAAGAGGAGAGAGAGAGAGAGAGAGAGAGAGAGAGAGAGAGAGAGAGAGAGAGAAAGAAACACTGATGTGAGAGGGAAACATCAATTGGCTGCCTCCTGCACGCCATGGAGCCTGCAACCCGGGCATGTGCCCTGACCAGGAATTGAACCAGCAACCTTTCTGTGAACAGGATGATGCCTAACAAACTGACCCACACTGGCCAGGGCGAATTTATATATTTTTACAGTTTATGCACATTCACAGTTTTGCAAGTTAAATAGTTGCATTGTTTAAAATGAAAACCACCATACCCCTGTCCTACCTCCTCCCAATCTTGATTTTTCAGTTTTTTGATAAAAGCATTTTTACCTACTTTAGCTGGTTGGGAGACCTATTAATAATTACACCAGGACTACAAGCATAAACCAGAATCATCCAGGGCCACCAGGATGAAAAGTCACCATATTTAAAGTGAACCGTGGGCATCCCCAGAGGATTTCTGCTACCTGGACTGTGGCATTCTTCTATTTTTTCAAATGTCTTTAATGGGGAGTCACACTTCTGTGGCCCTTTTCTTAAATATGTTTTAGTCATTTCATAAGGAGAACAGAAAAATAAAAATAAAGATGTGTTTCAGTCACTTGAAAAAGATGTCTTAAAGTAAATGTTTGTTGAGTGAATAATGCATAAACAAAAGTGTAATTGAAAAATTATTTTCTGTGAATAACAAAATGAAGGAAGGAAGAAAGAGAACTAATACTCACTGAGAAAATGTGACTCATTTAACTATGTTCTAAGTTTGTGTGGACCTTGGTTCTGTATCTCATAAAAAGTAATGCTCAACTAGCCAAGAAGTCACCAAGAGTCCAGTCCGTTCCTGGATGTTTGAAGAGAAACAATCTCCAGCAGGTTATTGACCATTAATACACTTTACAATTGGGGGAGAATTTTCTTTTCTTTTTTCATTTCCTGCTTCTTATCTTAGGTTCTCAAATTGAGGCCATTCCTTGGCCAGAATAGCACGTTTCTGCACAATCTGCCTCCTGCCATTTATCAAAACTTTGTCTTGACTCTTTTCAGTTAATCAAAACCAGGAGGCAGAATTTCAGAAAAGGACAGAGCTGTATTTTTCACATCGAGAGTGTGTGTGTGTGTGTGTGTGTGTGTGTGTGTGTGTGTGAGTGTGAGAGAGAGAGAGAGAGAGAGAGAGAGAGAGAGAGAGAGAGAGTGATCAGAGGTGGCATTGGTGTTACAACACAAACATAAGCATGGACTTTGACTGGAGGGGTGAGAAGTAAAGGACTTCAAAGAAATGCCAACGTAGGCATCAACTTACACTCTTGGAAGTATAATATGATGCCGTATACTTATTCCAGGGTCCTTGGTAATAATAACAAAGTTGATCAACTTCAACCCCAAACAATTGTTTTATTATTGAATTTGTTTTGTTTTTTACTGAACACAAGGATATGAATTTAAGGTTTCCATTTGTGGTTTCCAAAAAGAAAGCAATCCGGCATTGCTAGTTGCCCACTGAGGGCAAATACAGCATGCTATGACACGAACCTGGCTTCCTCCTTGTCCACAGTGATTGTTATATGTCAGCTTGGCCAGCCTCATTTATCTGCATGAGAAGCTTCGGGACCAGCAGCTGTGACCACGGTGACCCCCAAGACACACTGTCACATCCTTTGGGCTTGGACTGTTCGGAGAGCCAACAGTCATTTTGCTACGGGAAAATGGAGCACCATCTTCCTTCTGGAGAATCTTCCATAGGTAAGTAGAACAAAGGGAAAATGATGACAGCCAACTTACATTTTCTTTCAGGCACCCCTGTAAGTACTTGACATGCATCATTTACTTATTGCTCATAACTCTGATATTTTATAGAAGAAGAAGTTAGGCTTGGAGAAATGAAACATATTCCCAAGGCATGCAGCTCGTAAGTAGTACATGTGGGATTCAAATCTTCATTTGCTTGGATTTAAAGACTGAGCTCCTAACCACTATTCTATACTACCCTACCTCCCTACCTAGACCTCACCATCTATACATCATTTTCTTTCTCTCACCTCAGGTGCAGTTAGTCATCAAATCCTATTAATTTCCATTCTGTCTTAAATCAACCTTTCCATTCTGATTGGCAAGATACTTCCCTCCATGGGATCATCATACCAGTTCCTACAAGGTGTGGACGAAAGGGGCCACATGCTGACCTGACAAGCTCAGGTGAGGCCTGCATAGTAGTCTTGCAGACTCAGAGACCTAAAGTAACCACAAAGGACGGTCTGAAATTAAACTTTGACTAAAAGCAGTTATGGTGGGCAGTTACGTCCTAGGCCAGTATCTTCACTGACAAGGTCAACCTTTACCTTAACTGAGCCTATCTGTCTTTTTGCCTCTATGATAACATACCCTTGAAATGTCTGGGTAACTTGTGACTTCCCTGTATCTGGAGCCCCTGGGGCACAACCAGGAGTGCTGGGTCCCAGGACAGATACCACAAATTCCTTCATCATCATGTTAATTGTTCCTGCACCCACCTAAGTATGTGTCCATCATTTTACTTTTTATCCAATCCCAGGGGTTTCCCCGCTTTGCTTTATCCCTCCTCCTTAATCTATCACCAATGAATTTCATGTAACTCATCTATGTCCCTCCTTTGATTTCAATGTATAAATACAATTGTAATCCCGCCATTCTTTGGAGCACTATCTCAATTCGTTGAGGTTCTGCTTCCCAGCATATGCCGACAGTTTGGCTCAAATAAGCTCACAAAAATTCTTTACAGGTTTCAATGGTTTTTTTACGTTAACAAAGGTATGCCTGCCTTTGCATCTCCCCTCTCAATCTAGCGTGTACATCACAGTCAGACCAATCTTCCTTCTTCCATTTTTAAAATCCATTTTTAAAATCCATTCTACCAGTAGAGCTTAAGCACCCCCTTTGTGCTTAGCTTGGCACTGTATAGACCCCATCATAAAGTGAATTAATCCGTTCCAGACCCCCAAATGATTCCCTGTTTTAAGCTTTCTTATAAACAGCACATGTCTAGTGTACTTTTAAATCTATAAATAAACACTTCTTTTCTTAAATTCATTGAACCACACCCTACTAGACTTAAATGAATGTTTTATATATCATTGACTCCCAAATGCTATCATCAGCTAACTATGTTTGGTTTATCCAGTCAACAACAGTTTTTCTACCTATTCATTTGCCTATGATTATTGTTTTGTGAGCACTTTCACACCCTAGGCAACATTAGCACTCTTGATGGCCTCTTTATGTTTTAAAATTGTGCTAATATAGATTTCTGCCAACAACAAAAGCATTCTCTCCTTTGTTTGTTGTCTTGAGAGATGCTTTTGTCATGCTGAGGTATCAGCATGAAAGGGTTGTCAGGTCAAAAACTGAAGTTTTGGTCCACAACCCAACCATTTTTTCTGTGAACAACTTGGTTGAGAACCGAATTGTTCCAGATGGGAGATGTTCTAGAAGTGAGGTTTGACTGTACTTGCAATCTTACCTGGTGATTTGCTGGGATGAGTGCAGGCCTGGGAAGGGACTGGCAATACCAACTAGCTTCAGCAGTCTGCCAGCCGCTTCCTGCTTTGGGAGATTTGTGACTCTGTGCACAGTGCTCAGTTGGAGTCTGAGCCAAGTAGCTAAGAGAGAAGATAAGAGTGGTCAGACTGAGCACCATCTAGTGGGAATGAGGCTGCAAAGGCCAACAATAGAAAAAGGAATGGACTATGCAGTTGGCATTGTGATGCCACCTGAGACAAGGAAATTTAAGGCTGGGGGATGGGAGGCAGAGTGGGAGCTGGGCAGCAGTTCAAGGGGCTGTGGCCTGGGAGGAAGGGGAAGGACAGGAGGATCACTCTAGTCGTTAATGGGAAGTAGAAGGAAGAACAGGAATAATTTATGTTATTAGTCCAGGATCCATTCCTAATCAACAGCTTTGGGATTGAAAAAATAATGACAAAATAAAAACCAAATATGCACACTATTAGTTTGAGTCATATCAGTTTAAACAGTCTGATATATCTTTTCAGTTGAGAAATTGAAAATGTTTTGGTTATCTACATGTCAAATTTTAAAAAGGTAACAGGAAGCACTATTTAGTAATTATAAGTGTCCTAAGGAAATATGAATAGCACTTTCATTCTGTACAGTGGACAGTTAAAGGAGCCAGAGGAAGGAGGCAAGAAGAGAGATTTGTACTTAAAGGAATGGAACCAATACTAAATGAGGTTCTAACCAAGGCAAAACATCCATAGAAAGATGGCATCATCTGCACCCTATGCTCATTGCAGTGCTATTTGCAACTAGATGCCTGGTGCACAACTTCGTGCACTGGTGGGGTCCCTTGGATGGCCTGCAGGGATTGGGCCCCAGCTCACACCACCAGCCTCTCAGCCCACAATCCCACCTGGCACCCCACCGTGACCTGGCACCGCCCCTTCACCTGCTCCACCATCCCGCTTGCAGGCGATCAATAGGGGCTGCCCCCTCAATCCCCCGCCTGGCTCCCTCAGAGCCTGGGAGTTGGGCGGCAGCCCCACCCCCTGCTGCTGCTGCTGCTGGTCACCATCTGCAGGGCTATTGGCAGGGTGATCGGGGCCCCTACTCACACCTGCCTTGGCCTGGAGCCACCCGCTCACCTGCTCCACTATCCTGCCGCGGTCCTGCTCTCGTCGGGGCCCAGTGGGGCCGACAGCACCTCCACTGCTGCCCACTGCAGTGCTGTGTTGCCAACGCTGGCCATATTACACGCCGCCCCTGATGGTCAGCACACGTCATAGCGAGCGGTCGAACTCCCAGTTGAACGACCACCCGAGGGGACAATTTGCATATTAGGCTTTTATTATATAGGATAGCCAAGATTTGGAAGCAGCCCAGGTGCCTATTAGTAGATGAGTGAATAAAAAAGCTGTGGTACATTTACACAATGGATTACTACTCGGCAATGAAAATGAAGGAAATCTTATCTTTTGCAACAGCATGGATGGACCTGGAGAGTATTATGCTAAGTAAAATAAGCCAGTCAGTGAAAGACAAATATCACATTTGTTCATGGAATCTAATGAACAAAATAAACAAACAAAATAGAAACAGACTCATAGATACAGAGAACAGACTGACAGCTGTCAGAGGAAAGGGGGGATGAGGGCCTGGGTGAAAAACATGAAGGGATTAAGCAAGAAAAAACACACAAAAATCCTAAAACTCATGAATACAGATAATAGTATGGTGATTACCAGAGGGAAGGGGGTTAGGGAGGAGGTAGAAGAGGGTAAAGGGGGGGTAAGTGGTGATGGAAGGAGCCTTGACTTTGGGTGGTAAACATAATACAATATACAGATGATGTATTATAGAATAGTACACCTTGAACCTATATAATTTCATTAAACAACTAGAGGCCCAATGCACAAAATTCGTGCAAGAGTAGGCCTTCCTTCCCCTGGCCACCATCACCAGCTTCCCTCTGACACCTGAGAGCTGGGCTTCCTTCACAGCCCTGGCTTCATCCGGAAGGTGGTCTGGTCTAATTGGCATATTATGCTTTTATTATTATAGATATCACCCCAATAGATTTAATTTTAAAAATTTTTAAATGGCACCATGGGAATCAGGCCAATAGATTAGAAGGCAAAGTGGCACAGACACAACCCACCATCTTGCATACTTCTATGTTGAAAACGCATCTGTAAGAATGGGGCTACCTTAAACAGATGTGTACACCTCACGTTCAGCAGATTGAAAGCTGACCAACATGGCTGCAGAAACCTTTTCCTCTTTCCTCAAAACAATGAGACAAGGGCTTCAAATGAGCAAAAGCTTATCCAATTCTCAATCAAATGAGCATGCTATGGGGCCAGGGCCAACTAATAGTTTGCAGTGACTTTTGTCAGTGCCCCTCATTTAACCAGCTGGACTGTTTTACAAATACCAGGCCTTCAATTCTTTAACATGAAGGATTTGTCTCTTTTGGGAAATCTGCATCTCGTCATAAAAATGGAACACAGTGTCCTTGGTTTAGTTATTCCCCAGAGAAGCAGGCTTTATTGCTCTAGATGCCAGGACTATATAGTAAAGGCAGGGGGTGGGGGAAACTGATTGCTGTGAATTCATTTCAGATATGAGCGACTGGGAGATTTCTATATAGATAGATGGATAGATTAGAAACATAAAACTATAGGCTCCACTCCCAGGCTACTAATATTCATGGAACAAACTTAAGACAGAAATTATTACTAATTCTGTTTTTTTTAAATGTCCAAGAATTCATGAAGATAGAACAAGCCAAGAACAAAGGACTAACTTCAGAAGAAGTATGATAGATTCAAGGTTTTAGAAAACAAAAGCTCAGTTACAAACACTGGGTCTAGTCTAGCTAGGAAACAACATTCCAGAGCTTTTTCTCAAACTTGTGCACTTTTTTTTCTTTAACCTTGGAAAAAAGGTAAAGATTGATACCGTTTTTGGACCACACATCTTTTACTAAAGTAAATCACAGACTAATTTGAAATTTTAATGTGAAAAGATAAAACCATATAAGAACCACTGAAAAAATGCAGGGAAAATAATAAAGGAAAACAGAACAAAACAACAACAACAAAAATACAGGTGACTATTTCTGTAATCTTGAGGTGCAAATATGGCTAGTTGAAGGATAAAAACAGCAGCAAAAACTATAAAGGAAATGAGAGTTAGATTTGACTTTATTCAAGTTAAAAAAACATATTTGTTCAAGATAAAAACACCATAAGCAAAGGCAAACCAACTTGGAAAGAATGTGTACAAAATTCTCTTCAAGTTTCCTTTGGGTTGCTCATAAGCCACTCAAGGCTGGCTTATTACAAAAGAAAAAGGACAGAAGACACGGGTTAGGAATGTCTCCCAGACTCCAAGGGCAGGAGCACAGCTGGACCACAGGGAAAATTGAGAACCAGAGCATATGAGGCCCTTGGGAATGAAGGAATGAAGCAGCTGCCCTCAGAGTTGTCCTGGGACCAGAATCTCCTGCCATTCATTTCTCGGTCTACACCATTACTTCCCTCCTCTCTCTCTGAGGCTGTCTGTCTCCACCTCCATGAACCTAACTGCTCCTGACCTTGTAGGTCCTCACTTCCACCCACATACAGAAGCTGCCTTTTCATTGCAGTCCTTTGTCCCCATAACAGAGAAGATTACTGGCCAGTTTTTCCAACTGTAAATTCCTAATCCAGACAGCTGTGCCCAGGGCCCATGGTCACATGGAGCACACACAGCTGAGGGTAACTGGTCTATTATCAGAGGAAAAGGGTCACCACGGGCTGATCAGAGACCAGAAATGGTGACAACTACAACCTTGTGGGGATACTATTTGCTCTTGACCTTCTACAAATTAATTTTTAAAAAACCAGTAGAGAAAGAAACAGAAGAATAAGTGAAAAAGACCAATACAATAATCTAATAGAAATGTTAGACCTACCTTACTTGCAAACAAAATAATGACAATTAGGATTCAAAAATTCCTATTTTTATATAAGATTGTTACATAAAATTGGTGAATATTAAAAATATAATAAAACAACTATTATAACTATATATGATTATATTGATTATTGTAATAAAATTCTACTTATACCAGTCAATGAAGGAAAAATACCACATGATCTCACTCATTCATGGATAATAGAGACCATTATAAACTTTTGAACAATAATAGATACAGAGGCAGAGCTGCCTCAAACAGATTGTCAAACTGCAGCGGGAAGGCCGGGGAGGGTTGGGGGGCAGGAGGTAGGGGGGTAAGAGATCAACCGAAGGACTTGTATGCATGCATATAAGCATAACCAATGGACATAAGACACTGGGGGGTAGGGGAGGCCAGGGGATAGTCAAGGGCGGGGGGGGGGGGGGAAGGACACATATGTAATACCCCTTGTAATACTTTAAGCAATAAACTAAATAAAATAAAATAAAAATCAACAAAAAAGCCAAGTAAATCTTTAGTGGAAATCAAAATGATTTATAAATAGAAGGATTATACATAATAAAACATAGTTTAAAGATAGGTTGTAATAGCACTATAACAAAAACAGTTGATTTATAAATTTGTTTCATATTAAGATCTTTGGAATTAGACATACTTTCACATTATAGGAAAGATTTGCTCAACCTTATGTTTATTAAAATTCCTCTATGGGTCAAGTTTATAAAGCTGATGTGTATAACACATCAAGTATAACAATTTGAGTCACTGTAAAAGATTTTGACATTCTAAAGAATTAAAGGTAGGTTAATTATATGAAGACTTGCCCCCAATTTTTAGTTTGATGTATTGCTAAACCACAAATAAAACTGCAAGTGTACATTTAATAATTAAAAGATCCATTCAGCTTATTTTCAAAGTTTATCGGTTATGTGAAGGATAATGGAAACTTTTTGTACTATCTTTTTTTTTATTATTGTTTTAGGTATTACATATGTCTCCTTTTTCCCTGATTGGCTCCCCACCCCTGGCCATTCCCACCCTGTACTATCTTAGCAACTTTTTGTCTGAAGTTATTTCCAAATAAAAAGTTTTATGAAAAGGTTATAAAATAAAATAAAATAAAATTCTACTTATAATAAAATATTATTAAAGTACTAGAGGCCTGGTGCACCGGTGGGGTCACTTGGCCTGGCCTGAGCCTTCTCACAATCCAGGACCCCACTGGTGCACGATAGGGGGTGGGGAGGGACCATGGGAGGGCTCCAGGGCATGTTCAACTTGTCTCTCCCAGGCCCGATGGGCTGGACCTCAGCAGCAAGCTAACCTATCAGTTGGAGCGTCTGCCTCATGGTGGTCAGTGCACGTCATAGCTACTGTTGAATGGTAGAACAGTCGAATGGTCAAACGGTCGCTTAGGCATATATATATATATATATATATATATATATATATATATATATATAAAACAACATCCAGGATCTGCAGAAGGTGTAGAGAATCAGGTATTTGCACGTGCTACATATATGGCCTTTATCATGTTAAAGTTCATTCCTTCTATATCTAAGTTGTTGAGAGTATCATGAAAGAAGCATTTGTCAAATGCTTTTTTTTGCATCTATTGAGATGATCATATAATTTTTATCCTTTGTTCTGTTCAGTATAAGTATGAACATGTAGTGGTGATTGCTAAAGCATGGAAGAATATTTACCTGAATTTAACATCGCCAAAATGAAAACCACTACATGTTAGAGACATTTATAAAACAATAATTACATAAGCTATTTCATGAATAGATTTTATTATAAAATTTAGTACAGTCTTGACATGTGTTGTTATGCACAATAAACATATCTGATATAGCTTTCCTGCTATTCATTATGAATTTCTAGATCTAACACTGTTCCTTTAGCAAAAGGAGAGTGGTCTTTTGTGGGGAAAATAATATTCTAAGTGAATGTGTATAACATGCATTAAAGTAATGCAAAATCTTACATGGTTTATGTGATTAGTACACATATAATTTATGCTGAATATGACAGTACTGAGGTGTAATAGAGAGTAATGCACAGATTCAGTGAGAATCACATTCTCTTTAGCTGGAAAAGTAAAAGAAATAAAGAACAAATGTTTACTGATATTGACTTTGGAATATGAATTTAAGGAGATTGCTATTTATTTATAATACTATTTAGAATGGTGCTCTAAAGTTTGTGAGAAATCAGAGGAGGAGAACCAAGATGGCGGCATAGGTTAACGCCGGAGTTTGCTGCTTTGAACAACTACTTCAAAAGTGAAACTAAAAGACAGAACAAACATCACCCAGAACCACAGGAACGCTGGCTGAGTGGAAGTCCTACAACTAGGAGGAAAGAGAAACGCATACGGACACTCAGAGGAGGCGCAGTGCTGAAGTCCAATTCTGAGGTGCGGAGTGCGCGGAGCGGGCTGGCTGCGGAGGGCGCGGTTGGCGTCTTCAATCGGGAGGGAGTCGCAGACTCTGAGCTCCAGATACGGGCGAGTCTTTAGGAACCCAGACTCAAACGGGAGAAGCGGGACTGTCTGGCTTCGGTCAGAGCGAGTGCAGCTTTCTCTCTGAGCTTTGCAGCGGGTGCTGGGACTCAGAGAGGCAGAGCCCCTGGGGATGGGACTGAGAGCCCCATAACTGCTCTCTCCGGCCTACCCTGTTGATCCTGTGCGACCCGCCCCGCCCAAGCCCTGCACACAGGCATTTGCCAGATAGCCTCAGGCAAAGGCTAGATTAGCACCTCCCTAGAGGACAGAAGTTCTCTCACTGCTGACACAGCTGATTCTCATAGCCACTTGGCCTGGAGGTCAAACCCTCCCTGGTATTAGCTACAACAATCAAGGTTTAACTATAAGACTGCGAACAAAGACCACTAGGGGGTGCACCAAGGAAGCATAACAAAATGCGGAGACAAAGAAACAGGACAAAATTGTCAAAGGAAGATATAGAGTTCAGAACCACACTTTTAAGGTCTCTAAGAATCAAGTGAATAAATAATCTGATGAACAGAATGAACTGGTGATTATAATAGAATCAGGGACATAGAAAGGGAATGGACTGACTATTCTTGGGGGGGAAAGGGGTGTGGGAGATGCGGGAAGAGACTGGACAAAAATCGTGCACCTATGGATGAGGACAGTGGGTGGGGAGTGAGGGCGGAGGGTGGGGCGGGAACTGGGAGGAGGGGAGTTTTGGGGGCGAAAAAAGAGGAACAAATGTAATAATCTGAACAATAAAGATTTAATTAAAAAAAAATAAAAAATAAAATAAAATAAATAAAAAAAAAGAAAACTTTCAAAAAAAAAAATAAAGTTTGTGAGAAATCAATTTGTATCTCATTTAAGTCCTTCTACAGTTTCTTTAATTCAATTTTTCAAATTCCATTTTAAGCCTACTACAATAATTGCCAAAAAAATTTAATCTTTACCTGGGTTATCTTTTAAAATAAATTATTGATTTTAGAGAGAAAGGGAGAGAGAAAAACATTTATGTCAGAGAGAAATATCAGTAGTTTTTAGATTGCTTCCCATATGTGCCCAACCGGGGATTGAACCTGTAACCTTTTGGTGAACAGGATGACATTCCAACTAACTGTGCCACTTGGTCAGGGCCAATAATTCCAAAAACTTTGAGAAGACATTCTGTATCAGAGGAGAGTGTTTTACAGTTCTTTATGTTTTTGGAGATAAAGAAAGAGCAATATAAATCTATGTCAAATCATACACAGCCACCACGTGTGGGCATTTTGGCAGGGGAGCAATTCAGAGTTGAAATTGGTGCAGTGATTTGTTCCTCTATTTCAGTGGTTCTCAACCTTGGCTGCATATTAGAATCACCTGGGAATCTTTTTAAGCAATCAGGAGTTTAAAAAGATTCCCAGGTGATTCTAATGTGCAGCCAAGGTTGAGAACCACTGCTCTATTTTGAGGGCAACCATGTTAGTAGATAATATACACTCATTTTAAAAAAAATTCTTCAGTGCCTGTCTCTATAGTTGACTGAAGCATCAAAGGTAAGAAAGACAAAGTGGCAGCCTTCAGCGAATGTATGTAGTGATACATATGAGCAGGGTTGGCCAAACCCATGGGGTGGGTGGGTGGATAGGCAGGAAGAAGGAGGAAGAGGAGGAGTCAGGAAATGTCCCTGAGAAAATGTGCCAGCTAGTTCCTGCTCCCGGCTTGACCAGTGGGGGAGAAGGTTGTAGATAGGATTAAACTGCCTGGGCATCCAGGAAACAGCTGTGGAGACTCAGTGGGTAGTTTCTCCATCTTTTCATCGAAGCAGAGAACAAGTGCACCTGAGGAAAGAGCACCAAACAGCATGGAGAGCGACCTGCCGCCCAGGCTGCGGGAGTGACTACGCGCACACGGCCAGCCCCGGCCGGCATGGCCCAGACCCTCAAAGCCTGTGCTTGCTGAGGTTGCCTGGACCCAGTGCCAGGTACTTGCACGAGGGGCTTAGTGACTTTCAGCCCCAGATCAGTAAACAGCATTTGGGAATGATCTCACACTCCTCCCTTCCCTGGGTTCAGCTGCCTTTGATCCCAAGTGGGAACAGATGAGGACTGTTTGCTTTGAGAGAGGCCTTTCCTGAGGTCAGTGCAGGCCCTGAAGCTATTTGTTGTGCTGCGGGCTTTCAGTCTTGGTTCGGAAGAGCCCCGGGTCAGATGTGTTCCTCTTTTCCTCAGTTGCATAGTGTTCTCTAAAACTGATATTTTGACCATGGTTCGAGGATGGGGAGATAGACCCCTCAAGACTGGACTGGGGTAGATTTATACATCACGTCTGTAATCAGTACTGGAAGCTGACTGCCCCTCATACTGCTCTTCCCAAGAAGAATTAGGTGGTGAGTGTCCAGTGGGCAACTTCACAAGTGGACCTGTAGAACACAAGCCATTTCTCTGCAGGGTCTGGGTTTTGTTTGTTTGTTTGTTTTTATTTTGAGAGTATGTTTATTAAAGCTGGGGATGGTGAAACAAGGGCTTAAGATAGAAAAAGCAACAGGAGAGAGCTTAGGCAGGGGTGCTTTGCTCAATAGATATGTTATAGGCCCTGGACAGAATGGCTCAGTTGGTTGGGTGTCTTCCCATGCACCAAAAGATTGCTGGTTCAATTCCCAGCTCAGGCACATGCCCAGGTTGCGGCTCCATCCCCAGTAGGGGGCGTGCAGGAGGCAGTGGATGGATGATGTTTCTGTCTCTCTCTACCTCTCTTCCTCTCTCTCTAAAGATAAATAAAAATGTTTTTTGTTTTTTTTTAAGAAATGTAATAGGCTCCAGGGTCTGGTTTTATTCGTCTCAGGAGAGGATTGCTAGACCTTGGCTGTGGTTTTGTTTACTCTGTGTGCTCAGTGTCTGGCATGAAGCCTGTACAGTGGGCACGCAGTAAAATGTGTGGAATGAAATAATTGTAATAATTAGGAATTAGAATGGAAATTTTCCAAATGCTAAGTATTTGTGTCTAATCCTTCATATTTTGTTACATATCGTTCAGAATATTGTTTGTGATACTAAAGTGATTTTTGTAGTTTCAGCACAATGCTATTGCATTCAACCTTATTTTGGAAATAATGAGTACAAAATTCAATGACTGAGGAGGGCTTCCTGAGTTGCACTTACAGGGAACTTCTTTTAAATGCAAAGCCTTCCTAGGAGACTGCCACAGTCAATATGTTGCCTCACAAATTAATTGCATACCGAGTGCTCAGAAAACAATAGAAAAATTCTCAAACCCCATTGACAGAAGAAAGAGTAAGCTATCTAGACTAAAAAAAAAAAGTTAATAAACAAAGACAGCATGAATCAAAGTAGATAGTCACTCCATGTAGTTCTGACAGTTAAAGAGTGTAAGTGCCTACATGGCAAGAGTCACATGTGTTGTGCTTCTAAGGCACAGGGCCCACAGGGGTGTCACAAGTCAATGCGGCTGCCGCTGATGCTTAAGTCTCAGGGATGAAGGATTTTCCTGCAAGTTGCTGTTTGCTTCAGTATTGAGAGTCCTAGCAACCAAGGAGTGGGTAAGCCTTCAATTTAATCCTGTGCAGTACATGAAAAAAGCATTCCTCTCTGGGAATAAATGGCACTAAAGTGTGTTCAAGGCTTGTTGAGACCTGAGAACCATGCCTCTGATATCTGGTGTGGTTCCAGAGATAATCACAGAATTGCAAAGGCAGGAAGGGAGAGACTTGGGAGGGATGAGGAGAGAGGGAAGGGGAGGGTGAGGAGGAAAAGGAGAATGTAAAGTAGATGATGTGAGAAGCCAACCCAGATGTTCAGGGGTTGGTGAATTTCTGAGCTCTCCAACAGTGACAACCCATGTGGATTTGGCCTTCCCAGAAAAATTCTGAAGTTTTCCCAGTATCTTCTCTACCATCAACACTTACTTGTTCTATCCTTACTTTCCCAACTCCTTCACTATCATCAAAGCTTGTGGGTTGTATCCCTTTAAGTTACTCAGGTCCCAGATATGGGACTCACAGACTCGATAACTGAATGAGAGGAGGTGTTAATGGCTGATATCAGCAGCATGGTGCATCCCCAGCAAGTCTTATTTCCATTTTAATTGAGGTCTTGAATGCCTTAATCTGAGAGAGAAAGAAGTGGTTAACGTGAGAACCTTAGGCTCTATGGGAAGGCGTGGGAAAGCTAATTGGGATGTGGGTAATGAGTTCCCATTGCCATTTTTATCACATCATCAAAGGGATGGGGGTGAGGAGTAGAGGGGGGTGGGGGGAGGCTGTGATCTACTCGGGTGAGAAGCCAATATCTAAGCCTTCCAAAGTGGATGGTTGGATATTCTTGGGTTTTATTGTCTAAGATCAATAAATCCAAATGTTGAATTAAAAAGTCTTCTTTTTAAATTTGAACTCGTTTTCTTCTGTTTCTATCTCAGTGAAGGTGGGCTGAAATTGGGCTGTAACTCTTCTCGTTAAGCATTGTTTTATATACAGAAGACAGTCTTTAAGTATCGTCCTCTCTGGCAAATAAGCTCACCTTCTCTGTATTTCTCTTAAGAAGAACCCCGTTGGCATTGCTTTAACACTATCATTACCTTTTCCCGGAACTTGCTCCATTTTTTTCACATAACATCTAAAATGCAAGGGTTGTGCCTGGTTGTTGCTGTGTCACTTGGAAAGCCACCAGCCAGTGCAGCCTACGTCAGTCAACAGAGTTGCTGCTTCCCAGAGACATTGCTGGTCAGCAGCCATACCTCCCCAAACGTTAAACTTTTAAGTAAAATAACTGAAATCACAGTGTCTCTCTTGAGTTTCCCCACATCTCGTCAAAGTCCTCTAGTATGAAGATACAAAATCGGGGACAGATTTCATGTTTCAGTTACTTGTACATTGTTCGTAGCCCCTAGCATGCTGTCCTGACTCTAAGTGGCTCCTAAAAAGAATAGCCATTTCAGCTCAAACCATCTTTTCATTTGGTCTATTTCCCATGTCTTCCAACATTCACAGTTAAGAAACAGACCAAATGTGGACTCTAAACTAATACCACTTATGCCCACTGTTGACTGAGGGCTTAATTTTTGAGTTGGCTTTTAAAGCACAATGATTAAACACTAGGGAAGGTTTTCTTGGATGAAAGCCAGTGCTCTTGGGAATGTCAGTTCTGGAGAAAACTGAGACTGAAATCTATCTCAGCCAACTTTTCATCACATCATCATAGAGTGGCTGTCATCTGTTCAGATGAGAAGGGTATATCTTAAGTCTTCCCAAGTGGATAGTGTGTATTCTTTTGAAGGTTCTTTAGGGATATAGAAACCACAGAAACTACTTTGGGGATGGAATGAAAAAATTAACAGAAATATAATAATGTTGGATAAAAATAATGGTTGTGAGGGTCATGGTTTTTTGTTTTTTTTTTAAATATATTTTATTGATTTTTTACAGAGAGGAAGGGAGAGAGATAGACAGTTAGAAACATCGATGAGAGAGAAACATCGATCAGCTGCCTCCTGCACATCTCCCACTGGGGATGTGCCCGCAACCCAGGTACATGCCCTTGACCGGAATTGAACCTGGGACCTTTCAGTCCGCAGGCCAACGCTCTATCCACTGAGCCAAACCGGTTTCGGCATGGTTTTTTATTTTACATATTATTATTATCATTATTATTATTTAAAGTACTAGAGGCCTGATGCACGAAAATTCATGCAAGAAGGACATCCGGAAAAGTCCTGTCTAATTAGCATATTACCCTTTTGTTATTATAGATATTTTTATTGACTTCAGAGAGGAAGGGAGAGGGAGAGAGAGAGAGAAACATCAATGATGAGAGAGAATCATTGATGGGCTGTCTCCTGCATGCCCCCCTCACTGGGGATTGAGCCTGCAACCTGGCCTGTGCCGTTGATCAGAATAGAACCTGGGACCCTTCAGTCTGCAGGCTGACACTCTGAGGATCATGATTTTATTTTGTTTTATTTTAATTAATTTATTTATTTTTAATAATTCTTTATTGTTGAAAGTATTACACATGTCCCCTTTTTCCCCCATTGACCTCCTCAGGCCAGCCTCCACCCGCTCAGCCCCAGGCTTCAGCCCCCTATTGTCTGTGTCCAGGGATTATGCATATGTGCATATAAGATCTCTGGTTGATTACCTCCCACCTAACCCCCCCCAAACCCCTCCTTCCCTCTGAGATTCTGCACTCTGTTCCATGCTTTCTTGTCTCTGGATCCTTGCTGTTCATCAGTTTATTTTGTTACTTAGATTTCACATGTGAGTACGATCATGTGATACTTGTCTTTCTCTGACTTATTTCACTTAGCATGATCCTCTCCAGGTCTGAGGCTCATGATTTTAGATCGCCTCCTTACTCCCTTTGGGGCATAGTTCAATAGTCAGATCACTGCAGGCTTGCATATCCATTCACTTCTGAGTGTGGCGACTGCAGTTTCCCCACTCTCCAACAGGGTTCAGAACCCCTAAGCCATACCTCTTTACCCCTTAGTGTTTTATTATGTTTACTCTAGAAACAAGATATTCTCTTATATACCACAGGACAGTTATCAATTTTAGGAAATTTTATATTAATACCATAATTTTATTTGGTCTGTAATCCATATTCCAGTATTGTCCATTATCCCTAATAACGTTTGGTCCGGGACGCAGCCCAGGATTACAGTCTCCTTTACTCTGGAACAGTTTCCTAACCTCTTTTTTGTCCTTTATGACAGTGACTTTTTAAGAATACAGGCCACAGGGAGAACCAAGATGGCGGCATAGGTTAACGCCGGAGTTTGCTGCTTTGAACAACTACTTCAAAAGTGAAACCAAAAAACGGAAGGGACATCACCCAGAACCACAGGATCGCTGGCTGAGTGGAAGTCCTACAACTAGGAGGAAAGAGAAACGCATACGGACACTCAGAGGAGGCACAGTGCTGAAGTCAAATTCTGAGGTGCGGAGTGCGCGGAGCGGGCTGGCAGCGGAGGGCGCGGTTGGCATTTTCAATCGGGAGGGAGTCGCAGACTCTGAGCTCCAGATCCGGGCGAGTCTTTAGGGACCCAGACTCAAACGGGAGAAGCGGGACTGTCTGGCTTCGGTCAGAGCGACTGCAGCTTTCTCTCTGAGCTTTGCAGCGGGTGCTGGGACTCAGAGAGGCAGAGCCCCTGGGGACAGGACTGAGAGCCGCCATAACTGCTCTCTCCGGCCCACCCTGTTGATCCTGTGCGACCCGCCCCGCCCCGCCCAAGCCCTGCACACAGGCATTTGCCGGATAGCCTCAGGCAAACGCCAGATTAGCACCTCCCTAGAGGACAGAAGTTCTCTCACTGCTGACACAGCTGATTCTCATAGCCACTTGGCCTGGAGGTCAAACCCTCCCTGGAATTAGCTACAACAATCAAGATTTAACTATAAGACTGTGAACAAAGAACACTAGGGGGTGCACCAAGGAAGCATAACAAAATGCGGAGACAAAGAAACAGGACAAAATTGTCAATGGAAGATATAGAGTTCAGAACCACACTTTTAAGGTCTCTCAAGAACTGTTTAGAAGCCGCCGATAAACTTAATGAGATCTACAAGAAAACTAATAAGACCCTCGATCTTATATTGGGGAACCAACTAGAAATTAAGCATACACGGACTGAAATAACGAATATTATACAGACTCCCGACAGCAGACCAGAGGAGCGCAAGAATCAAGTCAATGATTTGAAATGCGAGGAAGCAAAAAACACCCAACCGGAAAAGCAAAATGAAAAAAGAATCCAAAAATGCGAGGATAGTGTAAGGAGCCTCTGGGACAGCTTCAAGCGTACCAACATCAGAATTATAGGGGTGCCAGAAGATGAGAGAGAGCAAGATATTGAAAATCTATTTGAAGAAATAATGACAGAAAACTTCCCCCACCTGGTGAAAGAAATGGACTTACAGGTCCAAGAAGCGAGGAGAACCCCAAACAAAAGGAATCCAAAGAGGACCACACCAAGACACATCATAATTAAAATACCAAGAGCAAAAGATAAAGAGAGAATCTTAAAAACAGCAAGAGAAAGAAACTCAGTTACCTACAAGGGAATACCCATACGACTGTCAGCTGATTTCTCAACAGAAACTTTGCAGGCCAGAAGGGAGTGGCAAGAAATATTCAAAGTGATGAATACCAACAACCTACAACCAAGATTACTTTATCCAGCAAAGCTATCATTCAGAATTGAAGGTCAGATAAAGAGCTTCACAGATAAGGAAAAGCTAAAGGAGTTCATCACCACCAAACCAGGATTATATGAAATGCTGAAAGGTATCCTTTAAGAAGAGGAAGAGGAAGAAAAAGGTAAAGATACAAATTATGAACAACAAATATGCATCTATCAACAAGTGAATCTAAGAATCAAGTGAATAAATAATCTGATGAACAGAATGAACTGTTGATTATAATAGAATCAGGGACATAGAAAGGGAATGGACTGACTGTTCCTGGGGGGGAAAGGGGTGTGGGAGATGCGGGAAGAGACTGGACAAAAATCGTGCACCTATGGATGAGGACAGTGGGTGGGGAGTGAGGGCGGAGGGTGGGGCGGGAACTGGGAGGAGGGGAGTTATGGGGGGAAAAAAAAGAGGAACAAATGTAATAATCTGAACAATAAATATTTAATTAAAAAAAAAAAAAAAAAAAAAAGAATACAGTCCACATATCGAAACTTTCTCAATTTGGGTATGTTTGGTGATTCCTCAATTACATTCAAGTAGATTTTGAGGGATCTTCCTTGGAAAGTTAAAAATCATGGGGCTCTTTCAACAGCTTCCTATCACATTGAGAATGAAATTTATATACTTTGCCAAGCCCTACAAGGCCCTGCTTCCCCACTACTGGCCCTGGCTCTCTCTTTCTGCCTCAGGCCCTTTGCACTTGCTGTATTTACTTCCTGGTACATTCTTCACCTTTTTTTTTCTCTTGTTCCCTCACTTCATCCGGGTACATTTAGCTACAGAGTGAGCAATAATATCAGATTCCAATCCATAGCATTCTTTCATTGTTTGCAGCCCTCCCATCCCAAGGTTCTGAAACCCTGTCTCCTATCCCCAAAGTGTCCGTGTGCGTAATGCTGATTAATACATTGTTCTTTGGAACCAATCTGGTGTCCCTTCAGTGTCTAGTCTTACAATGGAGTTTGCATTTAGAGCACTATTAATTAGGTGAGAGTGACATCTAGTGGACCAATAATGGCAGTCTTTGAGTTAAAGGCTCTCCATTAGCTCTGAAGACTTAAGGAGGGGCAAAACAACCAAACCCTCCACGAAAACTCCACACCGATTCCTGGATAGGTTCCATGGTGAGATCTGGAGATTTCAGTGAGATTCCTGTTGACATTTGATATGGCCAGCCTTCCCGGCGACCCTGGAGGAGCGCAGGCAACTGTAGCCTTGACCGCAAGCCCATGTTGCTGTAACTGGCCTCACTGGAAGAAATGTGGTGAAGGTCTGTCACCAGGGACTGGTCCCCATATGGTTTTCACTCAGTTTGACTTGTTTGGAGCAAGGCTCATGGAATCGGCTTCTGCTTTTCGGTATCTGTCTGTCCCAAAGGAGTTCCCACCTGTACACCCCAGGCCACCCGCCACCCCACACTTGCTTCCCACTTATTCTTTCCTGGTTTGATCCCTGACTTACTAGGTGAGCACATGCTGAACCACCACTCAACTGAGCACGCTTGGCCCTCTGGATTTCCCACCAGTTTTTCTCTAAATTTTAATTTATAAATTGATTCACACAGCCCAAAACTCTTCATTTTGGCAGGGAGAGGCCCTGCCCAGCCGTTGGGGACCTGACTTAGCAGCCGGTCTCACCACAGGACAGGGGATGGACCGAAAGAAGATGCCGAGTTTCCTGGGAACATCCCTCCTTCCTCACAATCCTGAGTCCGGCAGGCTCTGCTGCGATTAGGAAACCTTTGTTTTATGCACCTACGTGGGGCAGACATTATTGGCAATGGCTTTGTACCACAGAGCCCTAGGCTTAGGGCTAAGGAAAACTCCATTTTATATGTTCACAAGGTCTCTCCATTCTGTGCAAATGGTTTGCTGCTCGCCATGTGAAAGAACAAACTTTCTCTTTTGAGACTTTGGGGGAAATCAAAGGAAAAGTGAAATGAATGGATCAAAGAGAGTTGGGACAACAAACTGAACAAACATTTGCTTTCCAAACGCATGTTTCAACATTTTCTCTTGAAAATCTTCCCAAAGCTTATAAATAGCTCCTAGCTAGCGGTTCCAGATCAACCTTGGAGAGGCACTTCCAGCTTTATGACCGAGTGTGTGCCTGTGGCCAAATGGGTTTGGAATGGAAACTTGTTTCTGTCATCTGGCGTATTGTTATTCCCTTCTGTGGCCACAATATTTGTCTGGGCCATGGGATTACTCAGGCAATTAAATATTTATTGAGTAACCAGACAAACAATGGAAAAATTAGACTTGGGCCATATTGTATTCCATACTATCTGCCTTAGACTCATCAGGCAGCTGGGATCATGGACGCTCATCTTTTGCTTTGGAGCTTAGAAAAGAACCTAGGTTTGGCTGGAAAAGGAGAAGATGTATGTGCAGAAAGACATTTTTTTTTTTAAATCTTCATCCAAGGATATGTCTTTTATTGATCTTAGAGAGAGAGAGAAAGCTGGGGAGGGTGGGGGCAGAGAAACATCAATGTGAGAGGGAAACATCTATCTATTGCCCTCTGTAAACACCCTGGCCGGGGATCGAACCTGCAACTCAGGTATGTGCCCTAACGGGAGATTCAACCAGCAACCTTTTGGTGTACAGGACAGTGGCTCCAACTAACTGAGCCATCTGACCAGGACGGAGATACATCCTTATGACATTTTGCAAGTAAAATGTTCACACTTTCAGTTGCCCCATTCTAGTGTCTGTTTATGAATGCTTCTCTCCATTTTGGCCGTTTTCTCTGTAAATGTCGACTGTGCCAATGGCATCCACTTGAAAATGGAAGTTCTGGGAATTAAATTTTAGCCTCTTCAATTTACTATAGGAACAGGTCCCTAGAGACTGTAAGTCCAACATAAACAATGTGTGTGTTGGGGGGGAGAGTATATTTGTACACATATTTTCACTAAATGGATGTGGAGGGAATCACTACTGTTATTTGCCCATATTTTTGCTTCTCCTCCTTCTGGGACATGGGAAGATTTCACTTCTCTGCCCATATGAAGTTAGGGTTGGGCCTATGACTTGCTTTAGCCACTGAAAAATGAGCAGAAATAAAAATGTGCCTCTTTGGGGTCGATGCACAATTTTTAGTGTTCTCTTTCACCTTACACAGTAACTCAGTAATGTTCCAGTTGGTAGAGATTCCCCAGTGTGGGTCCAGGAGTGAGGATAATATAAAGAAGTGCCCACACTAACTTGAGATAGACATGGAGCAGGAGACAAAAAATTGTAAAATTATTCCAGGCTGCTGAAATATCAGGGATGTTTTTTCCTGCATCATAACCTTGCATATACTGAATAACATAGCAATTGGTCCACAGAAGAGGGCTGCAGCTATGGCAAAAACCTAAAACAAATGGCATGGATTTAAGGGCCAGGGAGTGGGTGGCAAAGACATCGTGTCTGTGGCAATTTGGGATATAGATTTTACCCCATGGGTCTGTGCTTTTAGGGGAAAAGAGTAGGAAGAAAAGATGATTGTTAGTAGAGTGTGTTGTTTGCTGATGACTGCTTTTGGCAAGATACTACAAGAAAGCGGTGAGCTCAAAAAGGAAGTGGCTCATATTCAAGCAGGAATGTGAAGAAAAAAAAAAAAGAGTTCAGGGACTTAAAAAAGACTGAAATAAGACTCAATCCTAAATAGCAAATGATAAAATGAAGAAAATTGAAAGTGGCTGAGACCAATTAAAACTCTACCTTGCACCAAGGGGCAAACTGAGGGTTTGGTAGTCATACTCATTATTAAAATCTGTGAATGAATTAAGACCTCTCTGAGTAAATTTCCATTAATGGTGTGGTGTCCAAAAATCCTTTTACTTCTACAAAATGGCTCAGGAAAAGAGAAAAAGAAAGTGTGTGTCTCATTGAAGCCTGATGGCCCAGGGAATTGAAATTAAATTGATAAAGTGATATGAGAGCAAGAAAGCAGAGCAATATAGTAAATATGAGGATTGTGTCTCAAAAGGAACTGTGGCTATTGGCATATGGAGCTGACCAGAAGGAAATACACAAGAAGCTATGTTTTTCACAGAGTTGTACTAACAAATGAAATATCCATCAGCCTGGATGAAAGAGAGGTTTTTAAGACCTCACGTGACTTTGGGACTCCACCTTATAGCAGGAAGTGGGCGGAGAAAGCACCTCATCCCAAAGAGGAAATATTCCCATCGGTCACCTCAAATGTGGCCACAGAGGATAATGAGAATGGAAGACACCTTCAGAATTGGAGCCAGGCTTCAGGAGAATGCTTGGGTGAGAGAGCTTTTCCCAGGAAACAGGATCAGAACATAATCGAGGGATGATCCCTACCTCCTGGTAGGAGTCCTCAAAATGTCTGATTTAGAATTGCTATGGACTAGTGTCTGCCACCTGTCTCTTATCCTTCCCTTTTCTGAACGGGGGTACTTACTGTAGTTATCTTGTTCCTGTACCGCTGTTGAAGGGTGGTTATGTGGGTGGCATGGGCCCCTGAATCAGTAGGTGCCATCTCCAGACCTCACAAGAAAATGGCTGTGCACCTCCCCAAATCCTGCATTTGGAACTCAAACCCATTTCTGGAGGAAACTTGCTAACAGTCTTTCCTGGAGGCAGAGATGAGTGTATTTTGTATGCACAAAGGAAAGTGAACTGAATCTTCCGTACAAAAAGGACAAACTCTAGTAGTCATAGGGCCGTTTACCAGTATTTCCGGGTCTTCTCTTTTCAAGCATGAAAGGAATACAGCATCTCTTTTTTAAAAAAAAAATATATATTTTTATTTTTTTTCAGAGAGGAAGGGAGAGGGAGAGGGAGAGAGAAATAGAAACATCAATGATGAGAGAGAACCACTGATCCATTGCCTCCTGCATGCCCCTTAAGTGGGGATCGAGCCCACAACCTAGGCATGTGCCCTGACTGGGAATTGAACCATGACCTCCTGGTTCCTGAGCCATGCCGGTCTGGCAGACTACAGCATCTTGCCATCATGATGTTTAGCAGGCCACGTGATTTACAGTGTCTATTAATAAGTAAACTTGCTTTTACTGAGTACTTCCTGTTACTTGGTGCTCATATATTTGTTGAAATTTTAGTGAAACAAATGATCTACTGTTTTAAGACACCTCCTTATAGGGACACTGGAGATTCAGTTATATATGAATGTCCCTTACATTGTCAGGTAACATGTTTTTCTTAACCTCCTGGCACTTGGATTAAACCATGATTCAGCAACATATTCAGTTTTATTTGTTTAAAACTCACATCTTCCAAGATAGTACACAATATTTTTAGACATATGTAAGAAGAAAAGAAAATAAACACACTCATTTTTATAAATTTATAGGAAAAAGAGAGCAGTCCTGAAGCATTTGGTATGAATTAAGTTACTGCGTTTGAGCTTAAATCAGCTCCTGGCATTGGGTTATGAAGTTGTTATTGCTTGATAACAGCAAGTATACAAATTTGTCCAGAGAAAAAGTCTTTTTCAGATTCTTTAAGGATGGATAACATGGTATGCAGTGTGTACAGTGCATATGATTTCGCAAAGATAAGAAAATATTCTTCAGATTAATGTTCTATTTCTCTTCTCTAAAGTCCAAGGACATAACATTAATCTTAATTCTATGGAACCTGATCTGTGGGGAGTGAAGATAATAAAGTTCAGGGTTGTGGCTTTCTGATGATCTACTTTACCTCAGGGATTGGGTTTATAGGATCTAGAGAAATGGAGAAATAACCTATTTCCTTCAAATCCCAGATGCTTTAAGCAAACTTTGGCAAGTGCTGAGCTACAGTTAGTTTGTGATGGGTTCCATGACAAATGCCTGAAGTGCGTGCACCCTCACTGTCTTCTTTTCCTTCCTTAATGTTGTCTCCTCAATTTGGAAAGTCCCTTTCTTCTCCAACCATCAAAGCCCTACTTGTGTTTCCAGGTCCAGCTAAAAGGGTAATCCTTCATGGAACATTTGACAGAAGCAATAATAATAATAATAATAATAGATGACATTTAAAAAATATATTTTTATTGATTTCAGAGAGGAAGGGAGAGAGAGAGAAACATCAATGATGAGAGAGTATCATTGATCAGCTGCCTCCTGCACGCCCCCTACTGGGTATTGAGCCTGCATCCCGGGCATGTGCCCTTGACCGGAATCGAACCCGGGACCCTTCAGTCCACAGGCTGATGCTCTATCCACTGAGCCAAACCAGCTATGGCATAGATGACATTTTTAACTAGAAGTAAGACAGTAATATTCAGGTTCCCACTGTGCCAGGCGCTGGGTAAACACTTTGGGTGATTATCGTATTTGAATCTCACTGGAAGCTTATGTCTCGAAACTAATACTATCCACACTAGGCATTCTTTTGCTCAGAATCCCGTAATTAAGAACTGCTTTATCGTGACTTTGCAGCAGACATACTTGGGTTTAATTCTTAAGTTTAAACTTACTGGACTAGCTGTGTGACCTTGGACAAATTATTTTACTTTTCTAAACCTACGTGCAAATAATTTAAAGAATGAACAAGTCAGAAGCATAGATAGCTGTTACCTGGGACAGTCCTTTATCAACAACCAGGACGCCGTGTGGCTCCCTTCTGTGTTAAACCCCATGCCATCTTGATTCTTGGCTTACTCTTTTACTTTGGTGGAACACATGCTCCAGATGCTTTCTGAGAAGTAAACATGAGGCAGAAGGCTATGTTTGTGAGACCTCACATGTCTGCAGTTTTATTTATGTGATTGCTTCTTTAAGAGGTGCCTGGAGCTTCCTCTTCCTGACCATTTCTGGGGTTCACCCACGTTGATTGCTTGTTGCTGGCTTTCCCCCTCTGCCAATGAGGTTCTGATTTTCGTTGGTTTGACTATTTATCCATGTGCTTACCTTCTGAGATTGTATAGCTGTCCTCTCCTCACTGTCTCATTATCCTTGTGGGTTTATGCTTCTTTTTAAGTGCTTTTATTGTAATGCAATTCTGATGGGGTTTTGGTGGGAACAGAAATACCCACAAGTATTTCATTCACTAAATTGAACCAGACGTGAGGACTGTTGTTATTTTAGCATGAACACTTGCAAGGACAACTAGAGTTCTCATCCATACAGAAGGTCACACCTCTTTTGCATCAAGGTTGGAATATGGTAGGGGGAGTTAGGG
Source organism: Myotis myotis (assembly GCF_014108235.1). Lineage (NCBI taxonomy): Eukaryota > Metazoa > Chordata > Mammalia > Chiroptera > Vespertilionidae > Myotis > Myotis myotis. Next base: position 51,976,117 of record NW_023416401.1, read on the forward strand.
TGGGGAGTTAATGATTTCCATTTGGGACAAGTTGATGTTGAAGTTCCTAAGGGACATGCAAATAGAGATTTCTTGGAGATGTTAGGAGTTTAGGAGATAATTCTGGGTTAGATAAAGATGTATGCAAATTATCAGTAGGGAGGAGACACTGTGGAGAGCAAAGACTTGCGGGGGGGGGGGGCAGGGGGGGCAGAATCTCAGTAAGGGTCAGATAGAACAGAGCATTTTGACAAGGAGACTAGATTATTTCCCAGCATTTGGTTTTGTTTTGCTACCCCCACCCCACAATTTCTGGGATTAAAAAAATTAAAGCAAATGTTCAAATTCTCCTCTTTTATTTTTCAAATAGACTTTGGGGGGGGGGGAGCAGCAATTAAAATTGAGCAGAAAGTAAAGAGAATTCCCAAATTCTCTCTGTCCCCCCACACCCACAGCCTCCCCCACTATCAATGCCCCTACCAATGCCCCACTATCAATGATACAAATGATGAACTACATCATTATCACCCAAAGTCCATGGTTTACATTAGGGTTCACTCTTGGTATTGTACATTCCGTGGGTTTTGACAAGAATATAATGACATGTATTCACCATTTTGGTATCATACAGAGTAGTTTCACTGCCCTAAATCTCCTCTGTGCTCAAGTCTCTTCTTTTTTAGGGAGTTACGTAACTTACTTTGATCTCCAGTACTGCTTTCTGAACCTCAGCCTACATAAAACCGGAACAGAGATAATAGGGACAAAAAAAAGCTAAGATAGATGGAGGGTTGCTCCAAAAACTGTGGATTACCTTAAAAGGTCTAAGTGATTTATAACATGTCACTAAAAACTGCCTTCCTCCTTAAACACCCACAGACAGGCTAGAACCAGCCTCCCTGCCATAGAAATGGGTCATCCTCACTCATGATCCAAGAAATGCTGACGGGAAGCCAAACACCCTGACAACACGAGCAAGGCAGTGCCTCAGTTACTAGGCAAAGTCACACACACACTCTGGCATTCAAGCATAGTAGCATCCTCTGAGGGGAAGCTAGTTAATCACTTAACATGGGAGGATTTGCCTCTGACTATCCCAGAAGTTGTGAATCATTGCATGGCATGTCTCCTGTGGAAGGAATTAGAAGAATACTACTCCGTGCTGATCATGAGTTCGATTACCTGTGGTCAGCAAACTGCAGCTCGAGAGCCACATGCAGCTTTTTGGCCTCTTGAGTGTGGCTCTTCCTAAGCCTTAGGAGTACCCTAATTAAGTTAATAACAGTGTACCTACCTATATAGTTTAAGTTTAAAAAATGGGGCTCTCAAAAGAAATTTCAATTGTTGTACTGTTGATATTTGGCTCTGTTGACTAATGAGTTTGCCAACCACTGGATTAGACCCTCAGACCTCAGAGGAAAGGTAGGGGAGGGTGGGGGTAAGGGAGAGAGAACAGCCAAAGGACTTGTATGCATGCATATAAGCCTAACCAATGGACACAGACACCAGGGGGTGAGGCTATGAGTGGGGGGCCCGGGGGGGGAGGGGCAATGGAGGAATAAGGATACATATGTAATACCTTAATCAATAAAGAGAGAGAGAAAAAGGAGTTTCTCCGGCAGGGTCAAAATATTTCTCCAGACAGGCCTTTGAATCATCCCGGGTGTGAGGGCAGGCATTTGATTAAGAGCTCCAGGTTCTGTGCCCTGAAGCAAGATGGAGATGCATTTGATCTGAAAACCTTAAAGGGCAAATGTTACCAATTTGTCACCAAGACAATAAAGAGATCACCACGCAGCCTTGCAGACTGTCTGATTTTAAGTGAAATTACCCAACTCTAATGGCTGCTCATTAGAATCACCTGGGGAGCTTCTAAAACCAGCGATTCCCCAGGTGTCATGGGTAGAGTTCTGATTAAATGGGACAGAGTGGGCCTGGGAGTATGTTCATCTTCAAAGCTCCTTCTGGGGATTCCACATGCGCCCAGCTTGAGACCCATCGTATGAGTTAGCTCTGCCTGTGCTCCCAATAGCTCAAGGATGTCCATTCAGATGTCAGCATCCACTGACAAAAGTGAGCCAGGCACAAGGCTAGAGTGACATGGTCTTTGTTGAATGAACAGATAAGAAATTGAAGCTGAAAGAGGAGAAAGCCTCATTGGGAGTCACAAAGCAAGACCTGTACCAGGTCCAAGATCAAGTACTCTGCTAGAGACAGACTTCGTTCTTTTGCTTCTTTGTCACTTTGAATTCTATTCCAAATTCCATAAATCAGCTCACCTGGCAGGTTTCAAAGAGCCCTAGCATGTTAGTAATGGTGGGACACAATATAGCCTCTGCTAGCTTCCTTGAGTGTCTTAGGAGCTTGTTTTGTCTTAGAGGAAGCTGGGGATGGGCAGAGATGGAGAGAAGGATCAGGATAGACCAGGATCTGGGTGCCCCACCCCTGTTTCCATCAGAGCAACTCCAGTTTTACCTGTTTTATAGTTTGGTATCCCACAGAAGAAAATGTTTGGAAGGAAAGTGTCCAATCCTAAGAAACAAAAGGAGGATTAAAAGTAATGGTTTAGTCCAATCAATCCTCTACTGTTATAAAAGAGAAAACAGGCTAAGAAGCTAAAAGACATCCAAGTCCTAAGCAGGTGATGCTGCAGTAGAAAATAGCTTCTCATGGTGTCTCCATATTGTCAGTTATAATCATGGACCATGCAGTGACCGAAACTTCCAGAAAGATGTTAAGTAACAATGATGTTGAGCATCCTTGTATAATTCCTGATTTATTAAAAATACCTACAATGTTTGAGTGTTACGCTTCTTTATTCTAGATAGATCTTTTTGGTGATTTTAAAAAAATCAATTATAAGAAAGTTCATTAGAATTAATGAGAGAATTATAAGCATCTGAAAAGATCATATGATTTCTCTTAGTTTTAACATTTTTTGAAATAAGTATAGATTCACAGGAAGTTGCAAAGATTCTACAAAGTGATCCCAAGTTCCCTTCATCTAGTTTCTCCCAATGGTTACATCTTCTAGTAACATTACTCTATTTCTGTTTTGATGCATTTGCCTGTTTGAGGTTTTTAAATATATTCTTGATTTCAATTTACAGCATTGCATGCATATTACTAATTATATAATTTTATCATGTTGGTGCTTTACCAACTGCTTTCTACACAGATTGAGGAAAATGAGGAGATAGTCAAACGGTACAAACTTCCAGTTATAAGATGTATAAGTTCTGGGGACCTAAAGTACAGCATGGTGATTACAGCTAACAATACTGTATTGTATACTTGAAGTTGCTGAGAGGATAGATCCTAAATATTCTCACCACCGTCACAACAAAAAATGGTAATTATGTGAGTTGATGGATGTGTTAACTAACCTTATTGTGGTAATCATTTTGCAGTGGATATGTGTATCAAATCACCACCTGTACACTTTAAATTTACACAGTGTTAGATGCCAATTATATTACAGGAAAGCTGGGGAGGAAAGAGAGAAGCAATTAAAGGCTCAAGCTAAGCAACTGACTTTATTTCCTCCTCTCTTGGATGATATGGACTACACCCTTTCATTCAAGTTGTCCAGTTACATTTATCATTATTAGAATTTCTAAATCAGGCAAAGGGAGAATACATTCCCTTTTTATAGACTTGGGATAAAACCTAATACTACTTAGCTTTGCAAAGGAAGTGACTGTCCTCTTAGCCAGCCCTGGTAATGGTTTAAAGATGAGACACTATGTTTAAGTAAAAACAACTAGTAATATAATACAGGGTAGCTTATTTAACTAACTTCTCTCTTTATCAGGGATCATTAGTACCTTGATTGTTCAGTAGGTTTCATAAAATAATGTGCTCTTTATTCTTTGCTTAAGGCAATATCCTTTTTAGCATTTTTATGACCCCTAATGAGGACAGTAAGTTACAACATGAGACTAGCATTTTCCAAAATGTGTTCCAATAGATATTGCAGGAACATTTTTTTCTGTGGTCAAATACATTTGGGACACATTGGATTAAACTAATTTAAACAGGTTACTATAGGACTTCTCAAATATTTAATATGCCGTGTGTATTATAAAACTTCGTAAGTGGAATGTAACATGCAGTGCTTCCCAAACTCATTTTTCTGTAGAATTCCTCTTTCTGGGGCCAGATGATAGGCAAGGAGGCTAGGTGCCAACAGAGCACGCTTTAATAAAATAAAAATTAGACTAAGAACAAGAGGAACAACAAAGGCATATTATTTAATTTGTTGAACATCAATGGACTTAAGTTGCCAGACTTCAGCTGTAACATATTTAAATCTGCTATAATGAAGGATGTGTTGATTTTCAAAATATAGCAGACAACTGGGGCATACCGCCAACAGTGTTGCCAGTCAGTGGTTAGTAATGAGGTAAAGAATGAGTGGAAGCATTGCTCATACAGATGCAAAGAAATTTTGAATTTTCTTAGGAGTATAATAAAGCCACATGATTGATTTTAAACTTGTGAAAAGATCTAAGATAAAAGAAGTTTTCTTAGTCCTCAATAAAAGGACACAGAGAGCAATAACACCAATTATTGATGTAAAAAAGTTTATATTAAGAGAATAATCATGCTGTCCTTAAAGATCAAACAGTTCTTAAAGATCAGAAAAGGTAGCTTAATAACAGTATTAGTAAAAGTTCTCCAAAGAAACAGAAACAAGATTTATATATATCAATTGACAGAGAGAGCAAGCCAGAGAGAGATTTTGTTTTATTTTAAGGAATTGGCCCACACAATGATGGAGGTTGGCAAATCCAAAATCTGCAGGCCAGGCCTTTGGGTAGAGCAGGAAAGACGGTTTCTATCTCTGTTAGCACATTTTCTTGATATGTTCATCCACTGATGGACACTTAGGTTGTTTCCATACCTTGGCCGTTGTGAATAATGCTGCGGTTTTCATAGGAGTGGTGGTGTCTCTTTAAGATCCTATTTTCATTCTCTTTGGAAACATGCCCAGCCTTCTTGGCCACCACCTGAGACAGCAGTTTTCTCCCAAGTCAAGCAAAACCTTCTCTTGGGTTGCGTCAACTCTGAGCCACAAGCCCGTCAGCTATCCCCCCACCACAGAGTGGCTCTATTAATCTGACTCAATTCTTTCTGGAGTTGGGGCACAAAGGTTGCTTGGTTTCCTGGGTCTCTTAAAAGTTCCAGGTAGAATGCATGTATTTCTTAAAATTAATTCATATTTATTTTGCTCTGAGCCATTTGTGACCAGTGAGATCATCTGGAGTTCTAATTTTAGAATTCTTTTTTTGCTAAATGTTATGTATTTGCATACCCAGAAAGAATATTTCCTTGTTATATCTCTTGTAGCTAAAAACAAAAAGTTTGAATGGGCCACAGCTGGATATTCAAATAAATAGGAGCATTTTTCTATTTCTAGTTTCCCATTGATGTCTTATGGCAATAGCACCCATTTGATGGGACTATCCTGCTGAGTCACAGACAGGCTGCTTCACCAAACAGATGACTAACAAACACAACATGCATGGTATCCACATAAAGGAAGGGGAGGGGAAGGAGGAAGAGGAGGAGGAGGAGAAGGAGGAAGGAAGTAAAGTGGGGAAGGAGGGAGAAAGGGAGGGATACTCAAATTCAATAAGGCAACTTTAAGACTATTGTCTTAGGTCCATTTACCAACAACATTTCCAGAAAGTCGTTTTGGCTCAGGCCTTTTTCACCATTTTATTGACACAGAAACCAGTAGCATCTCATGTTATTCTGTCTCAGTGTTAAATGGGATCCCTGGCCAAATTTTCATGTTATATCAAGAAATAAAGACAAGAGCCCTAGCTGGTGTTGCTCAGTGGATAGAGCATCGTCCTGTGGACTGAAGGGTCCTGGGTTTGATTTCAGTCAAGGGCACATGCCCGGGTTGCGTGCTCGATCCTCAGTAGTGGGCGTGCAGGAGGCAGCCAATCAATGATTCTCTCTCATCATTGATGTTTCTATCTCTCTCTCCCTCTCCCTTCCTCTCTGAAATATATATATATATATGAAATAAAGACAAGAATTAAATTACAGGGAATCTCTTTGCTATGTTGAATAAAGATACAAGTTCAAGGTCTAGTTTATAACTTGGATAAGTCATTCACCAGGTAGTCTCAATTTTTTCATCTAAGAAATGGAAACAATAAGGATGACAGTATATTTTTTTTAAAAAAAATTTATTGATTTCAGAGAGGAAGAGAGATAGAAACATCAATGATGAGAGAGAATCATTGATTGGCTGCCCTCCGCACGCTCCCTACTGGTGATTGAGCCTGCATGTGCCCCTGACCAGAATTGAACCCGGGATGCCTCAGTCTGCAGGTTGACGCTCTATCTACTGAGCCAAACCAGCCAGGGCAAGGATGACAGTCTTCACACAGCTAGCATATTCAGCTCTTTGCATGACACCTTAAGAGACACCTGGACAAACTGAACTATACTGAGAAAAGTAGCCAGGATGGTGAGGGGGATGGAAATCTACACTCATTTAACCTGAATACAAAAGCACTGTGGAGGGCAAGCCAGTTGCCTTTAACTATTCTAAGAGCAACTATGTGAAAAAGATGTTAAGTTTCAAAACTTGGGCCAAGGGGTAGAAGTGACAAGATTCATACTAACAAAGTTTTTTTAAAATTTTTTTTTCAATAGTCAGAGGTTTTTTTAAGATGGTGTGCTTTAATTGTGTGACGGTGAATTTCCTACCACTAGAGCAGTGATTTTCAACCTTCCTAATGCCATGACCCTTTAATACAGTTCCTCATGTTGTGGTGACCCCCAATTTCATTATTACAAATTGAACATAATTAAAGCATAGTGATTAATCACAAAACAATATGTAATTATATATGTGTTTTCCAATGGTCTTAGGCGACCCCTGTGAAAGGGTCATTCGACCCCCAAAGGGGTCGCGACCCACAGGTTGAGAACCTCTGCACTAGAGGGATCTAAAGAGAGGACGGGTGACCACCTATGTGGTTTCAATAGGGGGTGCAATTGGAAAACATTAAGGTTGTATTCAGTCTGGAAACTCCAATTCTCCTTTCCTGGTTATTTTATTTAAAAATGAACTAATGTATGGGGGAAAAAAGTTGAAAAGACTTAGCTTTATGGATGTCAGATGATGTCAAATACAACGATGAAAACGTGAGCAGCAAAAGAGTCTTTGAAAGCTCATGTTTATATACAGTGCTGGCATGCAATGAAAGTTGAGTAAAAGAAACAGAGCTAAAGCTTTTATTTTTATTTATTTTTCTTTTTAAATATATTTTTATTGATTTCAGAGAGGAAGAGAGAGGGAGAGAGAGATACACCCTCTACTGGGGATCAAGTCTGCAATCTGGGCATGTGCCCTGACCAGGAATCAAACCCTGATCTCCTGGTCCATGGGTCGACACTCAACCACTGAGCCACACCAACTGGGTCAGAGCTAAAGCTTTTAACTACAAGAAGAAAATTGCCCCAAATTTTCCTTGACCCTTCACCCATCTGCATTTTAGGACTTCTTTGGAGGAAAACATGGGAGGTTAAGCTTGGCTAAGGGGAAGGAAAGAACAATGAGTATTCACCCAGAACAAGGGCAAGTTTTAGAGCTTGCCCTACAGAGAGAAAGTGATCTTGGCTCTGCCCTCTTGACCAATAGGGAGCAATTGTGGGCTCATATGTATGTCCCACAGAGCATGACTGTGAAGGATCTCTCTGCATGGGGGTAGGGAAGAAAGCTGCAGGTCACCTGGGCCTGCACTTAGAGTTTCCTGCTCAGTGCCAGTGAAACGGAGATCCAGAAAGCAGCCTACAGAGAGCTCAGTAGGTGACAATTCTTAGATTGTCCTAACTCTTGAGTTACGCAACTTTGTACATGTTAATTTTCAAGTAAATATCATGCATTTTATACATATGAGACAAAATATTAGCACACATTTTAGAGCTAGAAGCATCTTAAAAAAAACATATTTATTCATCATTAAGTAATTATGTGTCACCAACCTTGTCTTGCAGGTCACATTTGCCACAGAATGGTTAGTACACTCAGGATTCCTTTCTTGAAGGAATTGACATCCCATTTGTACTGAAACTACCCGTCCTCGATGGTCTGCTGGAGAACCGCACTTATTTGAAGAGTAATCTTTCTTGGCAAGGGCAACAGAGTTGGTGGGGGTCTCCATGAAATCTTCAACAGGTTTTATTCTGATGATGACTAACAGGGTGAGCTAATGTCTTGTCTGACCACTGGAGTATGAGGCCAAACTGTTAACTATGATCCCCGAGTGTTCCTTAGAGGCAGCAACTTTCAAGAGAGAGAGGGGGGGGGGGAGGGCGGGAAGGACCCCCAGAGACATCACAAATCTGTTCTGCTCAGGACATAATGACCACCAACTGCAGAAAGCCAAGGAAAACCCCCAGGACTGAACCAGAGATGAGTGAGAAGAGTTGATAAATAAGGCCCAGGGTTAAAGCAGGCTTAGTTATTATTTTCCAAATGGGGAAATTTGTGGTCAGGAAGTGGTTCAAGTCTGTTCAAGGAATGCAAGTCTATGGAAGACCAGAGTGAGGAGTTAGGAAATATTCATTTAAAATAAAGTAACCCACAAAGAGGAAATTCTAATTCCCCTACTATGTAATCACTTGGACTTCTCCTCCCTTAGAGGGGACATAAATACTACAGTATCTAATAGAGTGCCTGAAGGCTGGAGAGGCAGATGAGAAAAGAAAATTTATTGTGAAGCCCTTTCCAATAGCATTAAGACATACTTTATCATCTACTTGTATGAGTATGAAGGATAAAGTGAGGTCTGGAGGTATTGATTGTACATCATCCCTAAAGCAATCTAAAGGTGATACGGGACAGCACTGGCAGAGGTGAGAGGGAGGCAAAATGTCAACAAATGACCAGCTTGAAGTTCCCATTTGGTATCCCTATGGAACATAGCTCCCAGGGGTCGCCTAAGAAGGGAGTCTCTGGGAGGACTGCTTTGTTTTCAGGCCAATGAGCCAATGTTCCCACAGGGAAGCCGATCTTCTGTAGTCCATGCCCGTTCCTCTTCCCAAGAAGGAAAAGAAATATAAGCTCTTCAGGCTGAGGTCAAGACATAGCAAGTAATATAGAGATGGATTGAAAATGAGTGAGATCCCATAGAATTTTCTTTGTCTCATGAGCTAGCAAGGCAATTCTATATGTCATGACTACAAACACAGAGCATTTGATACTCCAAAAGGGAAGCAGTGGGAAAGGGGGATAATGGAAGTCAAGAGGTCAGCCCAATACTTGTGACACAGTAGCAGTTTCCATAGTAGAGGTCCCAGCAATAACTCTCTCAGTTGCTGGGTTCATCCATGCCACTGCTCAGGAGTTTGTAGAACACACAGCTATTAAAAATAATCTCTCAAGGCTGTCAGTGTTGAGTTACAAAGGGCCAATACAAAGGCCTGTGAGTTTTCAGAGCATGAGATAAGCAAGGACAGACTCTTGAGTTTCTGTCCTTTAATTTCAGATTAAGTGGGTGCTCCAGTGACCTCTAGTTTTGGCCTTGGCCCAAAAACTTGAGCTAGAGATCTAAGCCCAGTCTACAGTATGTAAACCAGGACTGTGCAGCCATTGTAAAACCAGTCAGATAGGCAGTGAACTAACAATGGTAGTGATTAACTGAAGAGAGGAGACTCTGACAAGCAAGCACATATTATTAACTGATTCTTAAGTAGGTCACCTACCTTTTTTCTCCCCTATAAGTCTATTTATGTTTTTAGGATCATAGAACCAATTTAACAATGGAAGGGCAATTGTAATTTATTAAACTCTCTGCCTAAATTCTGTGGCTAAGATGAGAGAAAATAAAATAGAGGTCTTTGGGGAACTTTATAATCTAATTTGGAATTTATGTTCTAGTTTGGAACATCAGATGAATATACAAAATGAGTTGATGCTTAAGGGGGTGGGATGGGGGTGTGATGTAGCATGAGAGGCTAGAGAAGGGACATGGGTTCGGGAACCAGGAATGCACCCAGAGAAGGGCTCAGGTTAGACATATAAGGTTGGGTTGCATTTGGGATCTGGATGCCTGGCAAAGGGAAAGGCAGGGAATCTTTGGAACACAGAGTGAGCTACCTAACAAGAATAGTAGGTTTGATATTGAGGAGTGACTGGAAAAAAGAGATGGCGAGTACTACAGTTAGGAACATGGGTTCAAAGTCAGATTTGAATCCCAGCTCTATTTTCTTGTACCCATGTGACCTTGAGCAAGTTACTTAACTTCTGAGCCTCAGTCTCTTCATCTGTAAGTCGGAGCTGTAGTCTTCACCAGGCTGTGCGAACGGACAGACAACCCAAGTTAAGTACCTAACACAGTGCCTGGACTTGTAAGCTGCCAAGAAATATTAGCTCTTTACTTTACTAGTTTCCATGAGAGTAGGGACTGTCTGTCTTTCTGTCATTGTTTCCTAACACACAGCATGTAGTGAACTGTCAATATATGATTTTGAATAAAAGAATGAGTGAATGGCCCTAGCTGGTTTGGCTCAGTGGATAGAGGCTCGGCCTCCGGACTGAAGGGTCCTGGGTTCAATTCTGGTCAAGAGCACGGGTTTCGGGCTCAGTCCCCAGTAGGGGGCAAGCAGGAGGCAGCCGATCAATGACTCTCATCATTGATGTTTCTATCTTTCTCTCTCTCCCTCTTCCTTCCTCTCTGAAATCAATAAAATATATATTTTTTTAAAAAAGGGAATGAGTGAATGAACAGAGGACATGAAAGGACAAAGAAATCCATGTGAGCACATTGGCAATGATGTCATCACCAAGAGCACCAAGTTTCTTTCAACCCATTGCCATGTTTATTTAGACAGAATTTCCTCCTCAGGAGTATTTCTTTCTTGAGTCATGGGAAAAGCAAACAAACAAACCACAAAGAACCTGATATCTCATTGATGGCATTATAATTACAAAGAGGATTACCCAAATAAATGATGTGTGGTAACATTATCATGTTAAAATAAATCCAATTATTTATTTGTAAAAGTTCAATGAGTGATCAGGTTTCTCTACAGAAAAACAAAAAAGATCTCTATTATATAAAACCCTTGCTAATTTGTTCAGACACACAACAGAGAGAACTATAGCACAATGTTAAGAACAGTCGTTTTTTGTTTTGTTTTGTTTTTTTTACTGATAATGATACCCCATGCAATTCAATTCATTACAATAACTTCCCCCCAAAGTCAATTTGATATTCACTTCAGTAGGCTAGCTTATTGTAACATAAGTTAATTGAAATTTTAACTCTGACTCTGGGCATGTACCTAGAATGTTTTATGTAGAGTCTGACTGAAGAGAATACATGGATTTGGCAAGTGTGCCAAGAGAACAGGGTTAATGATGTTAATGATATTACCCTCCATTCGCTGCAGGCTTCCCATGTGTCAGGCACTTGGAAGAACTTCAGTTGTACTTACTCATTTAATCCTTACGACAACTCTACAAAGTAGGTAATTTTACCATCCTCAATTACACATGGGAAAATTAAGTTACAGGGAGTTTTAATAACCTGCCCAAGAGCACCCACCTTGCTCAGGTGTAGAGCTGGGAAGTGAAGCCAGACACTGGGTTGTGTGAGTCCAGGCTCAGTGGTTCGCCAGCATTGTCTCAGCACCACCTCTGTGCCTGTGCACTGCCACCTGTCTCCTCTTCTGTGCAGGACTGTGCATGCAAAAGGGGAGGGGTGACCAGCAGGTGGATCCTTATCCACTCTGAGACCAGGGAATGAGACTGCTTTGGGGGAAGACTGGGCTGCTAGAGAGTGACTCTTTCTTTCCCTTTCTTTCCTTCCTTCCTTCCTTCCTTCCTTCCTTCCTTCCTTCCTTCCTTCCTTTCTTTCTTTCTTTCTTTCTTTCTTTCTTCCTTCCTTTCTTTAAATATATATTTGTATTTATTTCAGAGAGGAAGGCAGAGGGGGAAATATCAATGATGAGAGAGAATCATTGATTGGCTGCCTCCTGCATGCCTCCTACTGGGGATTGAGCCCACAACCCAGGCATGTGCCCTTTCTGAAATTGAACCCAGGATCAAGGGACCCTTCAGTCTGCAGGCCGACACTCTATCCACTGAGCCAAACCAGCTAGGCTCAAGTCCCCTTAGGTTTGTTAGCAAAGCCTGTGGTCTTCTTTTTAAAGTAATTTCCAGCTTTATTGAGATATAATTGACAGATAACATTGTGCAAGTTTAAGGTGTATAGTGTGATAGTTTGATACACATGTATATTGTGAAATGATTAGCACAATAAGGTTTATTAATATCTCCATCATCTCCCATGGTTATCATTTTTTTGTGTGTATATGTGGTAAGAACATTTAAGATTTTTTTAGCGATGTTTAAATATGCATATAGATTGTCAACTATAGTCATAATGCTGTACATTAGATCCTCAGAATGCATTTTAAAACTGGAAGTTTGTCCCCTATGACCAGTATCTCCCCATTTCCCCCACCCTCCAGCCCTTGGCAACCACCAATCTACTCTCTGTTTCTGAGTTTGGCTTTAAGTGAGATCACTGGATGGCTTATTTTGCTTAGCATATGCCCTCAAGGTTCATCCTGGGGACTTTGAAATTATGCTGATTCTTGGGTCCTGCATGCCATAGATTTTGACTCAATAGTTCTGGTAGTGGGACTCAAATCTGTATTCTAGTACATTCCCAGGGGATGCTGACACAGATCTTCCCCTAGCCACAGTTTAGGATACTCTTTTCTGATTTACCTTAAAATATTCCACCCATCTCTCTCTCTCTCTCTCTCTCTCTCTCTCTCTCTCTCTCTCTCTCTCTCTCTCTCTCACACACACACACACACACACACATACACAAATGGGTAACAAATAATAAATTTATGGTTTGAAATTTTCCATGATTACAAATGTTAAATAACAAAGATCCCTCCCTGTTCTATGTGCTATATACCATAGCATGTGATAGAATTTTAGATCTTGTACTGAAACTATTACAGAACGATGTATTAGTTTTCTATTGCTGTGTAAAAAATTACCACGAATTTAGCAACTAAAGACAGTATCCATTTATTCTCAGAGTTTTGTCAGTCAAAAGTCTGGGTGGGCTCAACTGAGCTCTCTGCTTAGGTCTCAAGAAGGCCAGACAGAATAAGGACTTTGGCTGGACTCGGGTACATCTGGGAGCTCTGACAAAGTCTGTTTCCAAGCCTTTCCTGGCTGTTGGCAATTAGTTCCTTGCAGTTGTAAAACTAAGTTCGTTTTCCATGCAGACTATTGACTGGGGTCACTGTCAGCATCTATAGGCTGTTTTGCTGTCCTTGCTCACAGGTCACGCCCCTCTCTGAGCCAGCAACAGTGTGTCCAATCCTTCTGGAGTTTCCAATCTCTGACTTTCCCCTGCCATCAGCCAGAGAAAACTCCCTGCTTTTAGAAGACATGTGATTAGTTTGGGAACATCCAGATAATCTCTCTTGATCATTTCAAAGTCAACTGATCAATAATCTACTTACACCTACAAAATCTCATTTGCCTTATCTAATATATAAAAGGCTAATATGCTAAATGTCAGACCATCTGACCAGTTGCTATGAGGCGCACTGACCACCAGGGGGCATGCACTCAACACAGGAGCTGCTGTGATGCATTCTGGCCATTTCTAGAGAAATGGCACTGCAGACCTGGTGCCCACAAAGCAACACTCAGCTTCCCCCAAGTGGGACACAAGCCCTGCCATCACCCGGGAGTGACACCCCACCAAATTGCAGCCGACACTACTGAGACCACACGATGCAAAATGCGGCCCACAGCCCAGCCTAGCCTGGAAACAGTGGCTGTGGGCACCGGGTAATGATGTCACGTAGCAATGCCTGGCTTCCTCTCCCTAGCGACTAGCCCCCTTGGAGTTTCTTGGAGCCCAGAAACACGACTTGCTTTATAGCCAAGTGGAAACATTTTACACTTTAACCAAATGTCTGTGAAGCATTTTCCTGTGCCTCATTTCATTTGATCCTCACAGAAGTCCTGGAGTAGGTAGATAAGGGACTCGGTGGAATCCTATTTTCTTTTCATTAGTTGGAAAATGGAGATTTAGAAAGCTTAGAAACTTGACCCGACTGAGAAGTAAGAAATGGTGGACTTTGAAAATGACCAGTTTTCTCACTGTGCAGAATATAGTCAAACACTGCTGTAGTTAAATATTTTACCGTTTGTTCTCCCTGCATATTCTAAAATAATAATCTGCTTCGTGTTGATATTTACTGCTGTGTTGCTGATAATTACCTGAAAGAGAAATTGGGGTCCTTCACTGGGCTGGAAAAAGTTTAGCTAAATCAGAAAGCAGGTCTAATTAAGCAAGTTATATATATATATATATATATATATATATATATATATATATATATATATATATACTAGAGGCCTGGTGCACAAAAATTTTTGCACTCAAGGGGGGGGGGGTTTCCTCAGCCCAGCCTGTGCCCTCTCGCAGTCTGGGACCCCTCGGGGGATGTCCACCTGCTGACTTAGGCCCACTCCCTGGGGGATTGGGCCTAAGCCGGCAGTCGGACATCCCTCTGGCAGCCTGGGAGCCCTCGGGGGATTCCACTTGCCAGCAGGGAGCAGGCCTAAGCTGTAGTCAGACATCCTTAGCGCTGCTGAGGAGGCTGGAGAGGCTCCCACCACCACCGCTGTACTGGCAGCCATCAGCCTCGCTTGTGGCTGAGCAGAGCTCCCTCTGTGGGAGTGCACTGACCACCAGAGGGCAGCTCCTGCATTGAGCGTCTGCCCCCTGGTGGTCAGTGTGTGTCATAGTGACCAGTCTTTCCCAGTTGTTCTGCTGTTAGGGTCAATATTCATATTATCCTTTTATTATATAGGATTATTATATAGGATAGAGGCCTGGTGCATGGGTGGGGGCCAGCTGGTTTGCTCTGAAGGGTGTCCCGGATCAGGGTGGGGGTCCCGCTGGGGTGCCTGGCCAGCCTGGGTGAGGGGCTGATGGCTGTTTGCAGGCTGGCCAAGCCCCCCAGCGGGGACCCTCACCCCATGAGGGTGTGGCCAGCCTGGGTGAGGGGCTGAGGGCTGTTTTCAGTCTGGCCACAGCCCCTTCACAGTGGGGGGTCCTGCTGGGGTGCCTGGCCAGTCTGGGTGAGGGGCTGATGGCTGTTTGCAGGCTGGCCAAGCCCCCCAGCGGGGACCCTCACCCCATGAGGGTGTGGCCAGCCTGGGTGAGGGGCTGATGGTTGTTTGCAGGCTGGCCACAGCCCCCAGCCACCCAAGCTCTCAGTGGAGGCTGGCTGGAAGCAGGTATCTGGGATTTATTTACCTTCTATAATTGAAACTTTGTTGCCTTGAGTGGAGGCCACAGCTGGCCAGGGCAGGCGGGAAGCTTGGCTTCCTCCATTGCCAGGACAACCAAGCCTCCTGCTTGCTCCAGCTCCGTGGCTGCCGCTGCCATCTTGGTTGGGTTAATTTGCATATAGCCAGTCTGATTGGCTGGTGGGTGTGGCTTGGGGCATAGTGGAGGTGCAGTCAATTTGCATGTTTCTCTTTTATTAGATTAGATAAAGCTCTCGCTGGCGCCAATCACATGCATGTGTTTCCATTGGTCATTGTCGATTGTGAATTTGGTTGACACTTCTATTATAGAGAAAGGGCGAATAGTGATACTAAAATATTTCTTCTAATTAATTTCCTCTCAATGTGCATGAATTCATGCACCAGGCCTCTAGTAACATAACATAAGCACAAGTGTGATATCTCACCATTTTCACAGTTCCAATATTTAGGGCAGGAAGTCATCCAAGTCCATTTTGGAACTCTGTCTCCAGTAAGCTCTCATTGTTAGCCATGTTTCATATTCTTTCATATCACACTATGGGCCTGGTCCAGGATCTTTCACAGAGACCCCTCTTCTAAGAGTAAGTTCTCCTTGCTTGCATTAGTCAGACAATTGCTGAACTCAATTCTTTTCTCTATTTCTCCTGGAAAGACATAGCCAAAGTCTCTTTAAGTCAAGTGAATCTTTAAAATATGCCCCAGACCCCATTTTAAGAAAATTGAAATAATGATTAAATTAGAGAAGTATGAAGAATGAATCTTTCAACTTATAATGATGCAAACTTACTTCCTTCTAATGCTGCTCCAGGGGCCCAAAATATTTCAATAGATACAAATTGGAATTGGAATCAAAAACTTTTGGCCAATTAGTAGCAGGTTTTCCAGAGAAGTATTTTTTACTGACATTGTGGAAACCAAAATAGGCTTCTCCCTCAGGGTCATCAAAAGAGTCTGGAAATATCTATCAGCCCTAAACACAGTCCAAGACTTTATGTTTTCTGGTTTTTTACAATGTCAGTTTTGATTTTTTATTGAGCAACAAGAAATTTGGTTGTTTATTGGAACAAACAAGGCTAGAAGTAATTCTTTCCAAGTGCTGGATCTTTCCACTCAAACTAAATAAAGTATTTCTGGTATGCCCACGAGAGACAGGAATGTGGAACTGTGGAGCATGTCTTAGAAGAGTCCCAATGCCTCCCCCAGGTCATTTCCCAATGATCAGCCCATTTGCATTTTTTAAAATATCTTTAGCAATTCAAATTGGATACAAATTCTAACTCCCTGGTGGGGGAGTTGAAAGAAACTTTAAAAAATGAATAAATCAGGAATTGTAATTCTATGGCTACATCTTCATTTTAAAGCAAACAAACCTAGCATCATGTCCTCAAAGGTAAAAGCCTGGAGACTCCCACCCTGAAGAGGAGAGACAGGGCATGTGGTGGGGGACGAATTGGTGGGCACCTTGGTGGTATGGCCTGTCAGTGTGAATGGTGACAAAGAATCAGTCACTGACACCCAGGAAGGGGGTGTGAGCATGTTGAAGCTGTAGCTTAGGCCTTTCCCTCATTTGATTAAAGGGTGAGAAATTCATATATAGTTTGATATTGATTAAGTAAAACAAAATCTGTGCATAGGAAAATGTTAATAGAAACAACTGTTGTGTGGTGGGATTTCAAGTGAATTTTTTATATTTTTTTATACTTTATACCTATACTACAATTTTTTCTAAATTCTCAACATTGGCAAAAATGACTTCTGTAATGCAAAAGTAATTTCATGTTAAAACTAAATGCACTGAAACATTCATAGTTGTTTTTGGCAGATTATAATATTGTGAATCATTTTTTCTTTATTCTAGTTTTTCTTTCATTCTCTTCTCTCAACAGAACCATGGTTTTAATATATATATATATATATATATATATATATATATATATATATATATATATATATATATAATGTTGTATAATCATCACCACTACTCACTCCAAAATATATATTAAGCATTCCCTATATCATTAAACATGCTTTCCAAACAAAATATTAACAACAGTCAAGCATTCCAGCACATAGAGGTCCTCTATCCAATCACTTATGTAAACTATTTTTATCTTCATCTGTCAATCCTCTTAAGCTAATGCTTTCTGCATTGTTTATAAAGCATATCTTTAAAAAACAGGTAAAGAGAAGGGAGTATATCCCTGTTAGTGATAAAATTCTAGTTTTATACAATATTCACTAGTAGACAACTCAACTATTAGCCAGGCTAATCAGGATGGGAGCCAAAATTCACCAGTGCCAACAAAAGACACAATAATTCCTTAAAAGTCCATAGCTGGCTCATGTATTACCCTAGTAATAGTAACATATGTTTTCCTGGTGATATTTTCTAGTGATTTTCTTCTAAGGACTGACAGTTTGATAAAAACTCTATTTGGTGATTGTTTAACTAGATGAAGAGACATATTAAAACTTTAAATCACTAACCGGTTTGGCTCAGTGGATAGAGTGTCAGCCTGCGGACTCAAGGGTCCCAGGTTCGATTCCGGTCAAGGGCATGTACCTTGGTTGCTGGCACATCCCCAGTAGGAGGTGTGCAGGAGGCAGCTGATCGATGTTTCTAACTATCCCTCTCCCTTCCTCTCCATAAAAAATCAATAAAATATATTTTAAAAAAAAAAACAACAAAAAAAACTTTAAATCATAGAATTTTGATAGTTTATAATGTCAATTGCTTTTCCTTGTAAGGACTTCAAGTGTTAGCAGAAGTGTAGCCCTCTGCTGGACCATTTAGGGTGTGGCAATATTATTGATGAGGCTGGAAGTGTTAGTAGATGCAAATGGTTTAAGGACTAATTTTTGAATATTTAACCTAACTAATCCTTTATTTACTAAAAATAGACATCCAATAGAATTAAAAGTATAAGCCAGGTATGTTAGTTTCCTAGTGCTGCCTTAACAAAGTACCACAAATTAGGTGGCTTAAAACAACAGAAATGTATTATCTCACAGCTATGGGGGATAGAAGTTCAAATTCAAGGTGTCAGCAGGGCCATGTCCCTACTGAAACTTGTAGGGGAGAAGCCTCCTTGTCTCTTCTGTTTTCCAGCAGTTCTTGGCTTATGGTGCATCGCTACAATTCCTGTCTCTGTGACATGTCAACATGGCCATCTCCATGTGGATGACTTTTCTCCACTTTATAAGGGCATCAGAGATATTGCATTAAGGACCCATCCTACTCCAGGATGACTTCCTCTTAGCCAATCACATCTGCAAAAACCCTATCTCCAAATAAGGCCACAGTCTCAGGACCTGGGGTTAGGACTTCAGCATAGTTTTTTGAAGGACACAGCTCAATCCATGGCACCAGGAAATGGAAAGTTAAAGCCCTGAGTAACTGAAATTCCCCATGTGAGTATCTGCTCCTATTGCTTAGCTGGAAAGAGTGAATAAATAATAAAAACATGTTTCTACAATTGTGGGATGGCTTTAATTAATAGAATGATGGAAAGTTCTTCTTTAGTCACTTACCAACCCACATTCTATTTAAATTCCAAATTTCAAGAGTATCGTGAGCATTCTGAGAGTATAGTATCTCTACATAGCATGGTCACAAACTTAGTAAGGGAACCTCCTGAGTTAACTACCGTTTTCTTGGAATTTCCCAGATTTCTCTGAATTTCAATATGAGTGATATGATCCAGAGTAACAGTGCTGTGTGATATAGAGTGATCTGGCTGGAAGGCACAAATTTTCCTGGCTCTTCATCTGATTTGCGATTGAGTCCATCTCAGTTGCACAAGAGCCAAAGGAGAAGATGTTTCCCAGAATGAGCCTTGATTAGAAAAGTCTGCATCAATGCACTCCAGCTCCAGGCTAACTGGCAATGTCCTGAGTCACCAAAGACAGCATTGCAATGTGGCTTTCCTCGTCATTCTCCTCATCATTCTTGATAAGTAATTACTGGCCACTCGGATATTTCAGAAAGCACTCATTTAAACCCCCAAGCTCATTGATGAATTGATTGTCATGTAATAAATTAATTATACACAGACATTGTAGCCAAATTGTGCATGCTTTATTTAACCAACTGTGCTTATAAAATACCCATGGTGGTACGAAGAATCTGTAGTATGTAAAATAAGCTTGCTAGTAGAATAATTTATAAAATACCTCTAGAACAAGCTCAACAAAGAGACTTACAAAGGTTAAGATAATTTTTCTTTACATTAGAACTGATGAAGGATAGCAGAAGGACACTTTGTGTTAATAATATGCTTCTCAGTAGCAGGTAAAGTACTATCTAAAAGTTATTTCATTAATTGCCCCCATCGTTGAGGTAGGCATATCAGTTTAAAGGAGGGAAATCTGAGACAAAGAGCGAATTAAGTGACTCTCTTATGATCCGGGTGTTGGATAGAATTCAGATCCTTATTTATGACTTCTCCAGTCACTAAGTGCACGCTCACAGAAAATTGTGTGCAGTATGTTTACTGAGCACACTTTGTATACTCAGTACTTTCTCCTGTGTGGGACTTTCACGTATTATCTAACCTCACAGTCACCTTACGCAATGGGATTCATCAACTCCATTTTAAAGAAAAGGAAACCGAGAACTAGAAAGGTTGAGTGGCTTGGCTATGACCCCTAGCTAGTAAGGTACAGCATAGATATGAACCCATGGGGGCAATTCCACCATCTGTTCTCTTCCTAAGTCAGGTTTATTCCCCCTCCTCTAAAGAGAAGACATCCTGTGATTGTGTTTCCAGTCAATGTGCATTCCAGAATTCATCATAGATTCAAGTGTGACCTTAGTTATGTGAGCTGAAAAGTTAAGGCTCAAAGATGCAACAAGTAGCATCTGATCAGAACCAGCATCCTTGTCACTGCCACTGTCATAGATTGACCGTGATGTCCCTGCTGCAGGTCAGGCCTGCACTGAAGTTTGGGCTCAGACAAGTCTGTGTGCGGGACCATCGCTTCCTAGCCCTCCCAGGAGGCCAAGCCTCTTCTAAATTGGAAGCAGGCTGCAGGTGTCAGGAGAGCCAAGTACCTCCCTTGCATTCCTCCCAACTCACATGAGCTGCTATTCTTGCTGTGGAAAGCAACCCCTGGATGTGTTCAGTATGAGAACAAGGATTATGAGAGATTATAAATAACGCCCCGCCCCTACCCCTCGCTGTAAGCATATTCCAGGAAAACACTTGGGGAGCCTGGAGGAAGATGAGTAAGTGGGAATAACCTTGGCCAGCTATGACTTGCGCCAAAACATGCGTTTTGAAGTCAGAGTGTTTCTCTTTTCAAGTCAGATTTAACTCTGTAACAGTGAGCTGCTGTGGGGACCACCTTTTCTCTCTGACTTGTTTCTAAAATGTGTCATTCATGTACTGAAATAGTCCCCCAAAAGGCAAAGTAAACCCAAATAAAAGAACCCAACAGCTGACTTCCTGAATGGATTACACAAGGTATTAGAAAACTTCAGATAACATCCCTTGATGGGGAATGCAAGAGATGGTCTCAGTGGTTTGCTGGCCATGGAGAATGGGGGAAGGCACTGTTCCCTTCTGATACTCATAAAATGTTTATGCAGCTTTTATCATTAAAACTGGAGCCATCTGCCGAAACCGGTTTGGCTCAGTGGATAGAGCGTCGGCCTGCGGACTGAAAGGTCTCAGGTTCGATTCCGGTCAAGGGCATGTACCTGGGTTGCGGGCGTATCCCCAGTAGGAGATGTGCAGGAGGCAGCTGATCGATGTTTCTCTCTCATCGATGTTTCTAACTCTCTATCTCTCTCCCTTCCTCTCTGTAAAAAATCAATAAAATATATTTAAAAAAAAACAAAAAAACAAAAAAAACTGGGGCCATAGCTTCCCAAGGAAGTGATGTTGCCCACAAGGGGGTGTACTGAGTATGAAGCACACATATGTCTCCTCCCCATCCCATCCCTGTGCTATTATCTGCTCATCCTTGCCTCTGGCATACCTCACCATGATTGCAGTAACCTCTCATCAGGGACCAGGCCACTTCCAACAATCACAACACCTCATTAACTGCAACTTCCAACCTCTCCCATTGGGCCGCCTAGCAGAATTGTACCAATAGGGAAAGCTTCTGATGAAATTTTAATTCTATTTCCTTTTCTTCCCCCAGACTTGTAGAGTCTGGTGAGATGGCTACGTAGTGAAGAACTTCAGGGAAAACTGGCATCTAGAGGTCTAGAAACCTACACTGTGTTCATTACATGAATAACAATTGATTGAGCTGTGAGGGTTGACTCAGTTTCATGCAGAGGGGAATGGAGTCCTAATCCCAGGTCGCATCCTTAACACTGGCTGCACAGAGCCCAGGACTTCATATCCAGCTGCCTCTGCTGCAGCCTCCTGCCCACCTGGGGAGCCAGCTCTCAGCCCCTGCTGGGGTCAGTGTCTGTTTCCCATTGAGCTTCCCAGCCCATTTCTCTCTCTGAGGTCCTGTTAAGTCCTTTATCTTAGGGTACCCACACACCCAGTCATTCCTCTGCTGCTTGTTTTTCCTCAGGAAAGCCAGCGATAGCTGAAAATCCTCAGAAGCTGAGTTGATGGAAAAGAACCAGAAAACCAAATAGCCAAGGACCGAGCAAGGCAGCCAATCTATCCTATAGCCTCCAGCCAGCTGAGGAGGAGGTGGATATGGTTGGGGTGAGACAGGCTGATCTGGACACTGGCTACTAGCTTCAGTTTCATGCCTGGAGCAGCTGATCTTTATCACTAGATGATGATGATGATGATGATGATGATAATGATGATTAAAAAAAAAACTTAGCAAATCGTTTCACAACTGACTCTGATCACTTCCTTCCGACCATGGTGGAATCATTTAACAAATAGGAGATGGACATCCTATATGAAGAATGCTACCATGCACTAAATAAATCTTTGTTTTCTTTATCCAGTAATCAATTGTTAGGAATATGTTGTGTATAAGGCCTACAGAAAATATTCAAAGATCTATAAGGTTTCTTGTCTTGAGTCTTAAACTTGGGCTTCAGGCTCTAGGCAGATCCCCAGTGGCCCTGACTGTTTTCTTGTCAATAATGTAGTAACATGTCCTTTTGTTCACATGCATGTCCCTCGTCCCCAGACGTGCTTGAAGTAGCTCTTCTAGTTGTGGTCATGTTTGCAATCATCCATTTTTATGTGCTCACCAAGGTCCCTCCTGACTCTTCATGAATTTGCAGATGGCTCCCTGGAATTACACACACAGCCTGTGGCCACAGAGCCCAGCACAGCTGTCTGGCTCACACAAGAACTGTTCTGTGAACCTTGGTGCCATGAATCACCCAACTGGGCCAATTAATCGTGAGTATCAAGAAGGCACCACAGGGCACTGTGGGGAATGAACTCTGGATTCCCTTCCTCTTTCCTTAAGGGACTCTCAGACCTTGTTTCCAGGAAAACCCCCGGCTGCCTGGTGACTCAGGTCTCCAAGGACTCAGTGGAGATCAGACATGTCAGGAAATAGTAGTGACAGATCCAAACGAGGTTTCTATAGAGGGGTGGCCTAGGCAGTGACGCCCTGTGCAAAACAGTCTTTTTGTCTAGAGCCAGAGCCGGGTGGTACAATGGCTAAGCGTGTGCTCTCCCAGACCATACAGGCCCCACCGCTTACTGGCCAGGTGACCTTAGATGAGTGACTGGCATTGCCTGCCTCAATTGTCCTCATCTAGAAAATGGAGATCATAACACTTACCTGGCAGGCTTGTTGTAAGGACTGGATGACATCACATCACTCAATCACTTGGGACAGCCCTCGGGAGGGAGGGAATGATCCATCAAGGATTATCAAAATTGTTGGGGCATGACAGGGCACAAGCTCCACCGTGATGGGGACACCGGGAGGCCGAGTTCTCACCACAGGCACATTACTTGCACAGAGCTGTGAAGAATGTGCCTCTAATCTTCAGTCTGGCACCAGCACCCCAGCCTGGCAGCAGATAGTGGTATCACAAACAGGATTAAGGTCCTTTCAGGGACACCCACACACCCCAGAGAAAGGCCCTGCTCGTGGGAAAACACAAGGTGAGAATGCACAGGGAAAGGAGTTCCAAATGGGTTTTGGGCTCAGTTTGATCTCGGGGAGGGGGATCCTCTTCCTTTTCAGGGACCTTTCGGTACCCAAGTTGCCCCTCCAGGAATGATAGTGTTTTGAAGGCTTGGGCTACATCTTCCTGTTTTCCTTCAATCCCCTAAACTGCTGAGCTAAGTTTTCTTAACCTTGCCCTTATATTTCAGGGAAGTCAGGCCAGAAGAAAAATAAAACCGGCCTCAAAATAGTTACTGTTGGCTACGGATTCCATAATATTGGGAAGACGTCCTATCCCCAAGCTGGGGCAACTTTCTCACTTTTCGTAAATGTCTTAATTTCTGGAGGTGAGGCCTTTTTTGCTGCCGACAGGGTCGAGTTTCCTTTGGTAGCAACACAACTCAGTGGCTTTGATTTAGTAATTGCTCCAGGTTTGGAGAGCAAGTTTGGTCTTAAGAGAAAGACAGTATTTTTTGTAGGGAGGGGCTGGTAAGCATAGGTAGTTAAAACCACTTGCCTTCTGACCCCTTCCTTTGAGACTTGATTGAACATTGATAGTGTTTTTGTAAGGAGTGAGAAATAAATAAATACACAGCCATGGAGCTGTCACAGTGGCATAAAAGCTCCTGAGTCACGGTGTTTTGTGCTTTGGGGTCAGACATAGGAATCTCCAGTTACAGTGGTCTTTTCCAGAATGCTGGGTTTTAGTGCTGGTAGTAGAGAGACGGGAGGTGGTAGGCCTGGGTTTTGATGAGGGTTCCACTAAGCTATATTGTGTCCAACTGGATGGCTGCACTTCACCATCCATTCACCTGTAAAAGAGGGATGTTAGATACCAGGAAGGAAACTGATGATTGGCAGCCTCTGATTCCTGGTCCTTGCTTTGCTGTAGCCTCACACATTTATTCAGCTTTCATGGCCTGCAAACATTTAATCAATAAGCTGTACATTGGGGTCTTTGGTTTTATTTTATTTCAATTTTTATTTATTGATTTTGAGAGAGATTAACATCAACTTGTTGTTCCACTTACCTAGGCATTCATTGGTTACTCTTGCATGTGGGGATGAACCACAACCTTAACCAACTGAGCTGCCAGGGCAGGGCCTCCACTGGAGCCTAAAAAAAAAGAAAAAAAGAATAAGCTCTTTGTTTCTTTCCTTCCTGCATCCAATCAAAACTTTCTTCCAGATCCTGCAAAAAGAACAAAGTCCTGCTGACACCTTGATGTTAGCCCAGTGAGACTGACTTCGGACTTCTCACTTCTGGAACTATAAGGTGATAAGTGTGTGTTGTTGTAAGCCACTATGTTGTGGTAACTTCTTCTTCTTTAAATGTTTTTATTTATTTTAGAGAGAGAGAGGAAAGGAGAGGGATAGAAACATCAATGAGAGAGAAACATTGATCGGCTGCCTCCTGCACGCCCCTTACTAAAGATTGAGTCCATAACCAGGGCATGTGCCGTGACCAGGAGTGGAACTGGTGACCTCTTGATTCATGGGTCAATGCTCAACCACCGAGCCACACTGGCCAGGCTGTGCTAACTCCTTATAACAGCCATAGGGAACTAATATAAAGGACTTACACCACGCAGCACCAAGTCCGGGTATGGGCACTTGCCCTGCTTGTTTCCCCGTTAGAGCCGGAGCTCCTGGGGACAGTTGTTCTCTTGTTTACTTTTGTTATTACCATCCCCAGTATTGCCTGCCGTACAGCAAATGCTCATTTGATTTTTTTTTTTTTCAGTGAAGGAATGAAGGTAGGGGAAGGTGTTTCTCCCCTCTCTTAGAACAGGAAATGAGCTGGTACTACCACACCACACCAATGCAAGCAACACAACCATCAACATCATGAAGACACGACAGGGTGGCCTGTGTAGCCAGCAGCGGGTGAGCGGAAGGAGGTGTAGCTGGATGGAGCGTGGATGCTCAGCGCAGATGGTGATGTGGCTGCACCTTCGGGCACATGTGACATGCTCGAGAGAATTTAAAACCTAAAGCTTAAGAGCTGCCTCGGATTTGTGAAGATGTGGAAAATAAACAGAATTCTAAGAATAATATTTTCACAGTTCCTCCAGCTGAGAGATAAGGGAACTGCTGAACTAAGGTGAGAACACAGAGGTGGGAGGAGGGAGAGTCTAGGAGTTGAGATCTGACCAAATGTAAAGGCATAAAGGAGACGCAGCCAAGGAGAGGAATGCATGGCCAGGAGGAAGCGATGAAGAGAAGATGGGAAATAGCCCTAGCTGGTTTGGCTCAGTGGATAGAGCGTCTACCTGCGGGCTGAAGGGTCCCAGGATCAATTCTGATTAAGGGCACATGCCGGGGTTGTGGGCTCGATCCCCAGGAGGGGGCGCGCAGGAGGCAGCCGATCAATGATTCTCATCATTGATGTTTCTATCTCTCTCTCTCCCTTCCTCTCTGAAATCAATAAAAATATATTTAAAAAAATAAAAGAGAAGATGGGAAATAAACTAAAGGGTGGCCTGGGGAGGGAAGGGATTAAGCAACTGGGATTTGGAAACAGGAGATAAAAATCGAGTTGAAAGGTGGACAGATGTCTGCTTAGGGTGGGATTTCTCAGTCTCAGGCACATTTGACATCTTGACCCTGACAGTTCTTTGTTGTGAGAGGGGGCTGCCCTGTGCACTACAGGAGGCTGAGCAGCACCCTGGCCTCTACCCACTAGAGGCCAGCAGCATCCACCTCCCTGCTTGTGACAACTAAAATGTCTCCGGCCGTTGCCAAATCTCTAGGGGGTGATAAATTGTCGCCCAGTTTGTAGCAGGCAGTTAGGCATGAGCAGAGCAGGAGCTATAGGCTACGTGCAGAGGGTCACCAGGGTGGAGACCCCTAGGTGCTTAGCAAGGGGCAAAACTACAAGCCCTTGCAACAAAATCAGACCAGTGAAGCCATGGCTGACATCAGAACCAGCTGCAATGGCCAATGACCCCCTGCCCTGGTGCCCACCAATTAGCGGAGACCATGAGGAGGGCACACCTAGAAAGCTGACTCCCCGCTGAGGCCCCCAAATAAAAGTCTGGTTTAGGGATCCAGGTAGGCTCTCTCTATGGGGCATGCCCGAGCCTTCCCCCCACCCCCCATCTTTCCCAGGATGCACTACACCTCCTCCCCCGTCCCCATGTGCTGGAACCTTCTGGAACTGTCCCCCGTCTTCTGCCCTACAGGTGCATTTTCCCTGTTCTTTGTCTCTCTCTTTCTCTTAAGCTGTAACTGGTTTCCTGAGCTCACTTCTACCTCTGTGACTTCCTAAATAAACTTCCTCTTAAAGTTGGAGTCTTGGCTCTGAATTCTTCTCTTAGCCAGAACTCAAGTACCAAGGTTGCTGAACCCAGGTTAACACCTGGTGCTGACTTTCTGCCACTGGCAGGTTGAGAACCAGTGATTTTGAGAAGGACATAGGATTGGGGGAGGAGAATACTTGATACTTGGGTATTTGGGGAAGGATGGACGCTAAGGAAGAGCAGAGAAGGGGAAAGAAAATAACACAGATAAGATAAGGGGATAGAAAGTGAAAGTTGGTGGGTGAAAGGGCAGAATCTGACCAAAGGAGGAATTACAGCAAAATGATTGATGAAAAGAGAGGGACGAACGAGGAGACAAGCAAAAAAGCAGAAACAGGACTCAAAAGGAAATCAGGGATGACCGGCCAAGAAGGAAGGACGCAGCCTGAGAGGGAATTGACTTCAAAGCAGGTCACTCGTGGGGTTTAATGATGGGTTCCTGACATGAAGGGTCAGAGCCCATTAATCTTCTATCAGGAGGTGAAGGTTCGAGAGCCAAATACATGTCAAACTGCATACACATGACTTTCAGGCTCATTATATCTATACCACAGATAAATGCTGGAACAGGGAACATTCGAAAGGCCTTAACTCCCTTTCTGATGAATTGTCAGGATGCTCATCAGCAATCAAACCAAGTAAACAACACAAAAAAGATACACTCAGGTCTAAACATCACTGATCAAGCAGAAGGAAGGTAAACAATGGTCCGGCTAGGCCCCAAACAAAAAGGGAACCTAAACCAAGGCAGCTTATTTTATCTGGCATTCCTTGGGGCTTCTGCTTTGTTGGTAAAGATTAGAACTGAGGAATGCAAACCCATGCTGATCTTAAACATCCCCTGCAGACTAGCACACAGCCTCTGAGAGCTGGGGGCGGGGGGAGATCCCAAACTCTTCCGACCTTGATTGCAACTGCTTACCCTCCTCTATTCTTTCCGAATCTTTGAGAGGAATCCGTGTCCAGTTGGGAGGACATTGCATGGGACTATGCCGGACTCTGAAGCTTTCAAAACACATTGCCTTGGTATTTCTTTGTAATGACTACAGAAATGCTTTCCCCCCCACTCCGCCAGAGCTTTCCTAATCTCTACATTCTGTGCGAGTTCTAGGTCTGAGAAAGACCAGTATGAGGTCCAGGAATAGAACTGGAAGCATGGTTTGCAAACGTGCCAGAGCTCCCAGAGTTCTGAG
This sequence comes from Myotis myotis, assembly GCF_014108235.1. Classification (NCBI taxonomy): domain Eukaryota; kingdom Metazoa; phylum Chordata; class Mammalia; order Chiroptera; family Vespertilionidae; genus Myotis; species Myotis myotis. Next base: position 52,004,007 of record NW_023416401.1, read on the forward strand.
CTCCGTGAGCTCTGCCATATTCCCACATAAATCAGCAGGCTGTCTGCCCCATGAGGACAGTCTGGTGCATCTAGCTCAGCTCTGTTGTAAAGAGAGGGGTCAGCTGATACACAAAGGTGAGAATGTATGGCAAATGGGTTGGCATAGAGCAGCAGAAGAAGGATTATACCTGAGCATGAACCATAATAGATCCGTAGGGTTATGGGTTATGGTGGCAGTCCTTTGGCTTCCCTGGTTACACCCCCGGACAAATTTCCAGGATGCAGTCTGTCTCTTAGGACAAAACTGCCCAGATACTTAGTGTAGTGTTGAGAGCATGCACCTGGGGGGTCCAAAATGCCCCAATTCAAACCCTGCTCAGTTTCTCATAACTCTGGATCTGAGGCAAATTAATTGCAATCTCTACCTTAGTTTCCTCATCTGTAAAATGCAGATAATAATAGTGACAGAGGACTATAATAAGGATTAAATGAGACAATGCTTTGTGCTTTGTCTCAAGTGCTCAAGAAATATTCTTTGTGTTAAATTCTTGGAAAATTATCATGATCCATTGAAAGTTTGCAGGAATGTGGCTCTTTTGGTATTACATCATGAATAGGTGCCATTTTAGTTCATGCATCTCATGTTCTATTAGAATCTAACAACCTTTAACTTGAACTCTAAGATGTTGCTACACAATGGCCTTGGAACGTTTTCTTTATATCTTCTGTTTGTTTGACTTTTAATCCTCACCTGAGGATATTTTTTCTATTAATTTCCGGAGAGCGTGAAAGGGAGGAAGGAGGGAGGGGAGAGAGAGAGAGAGAGAGAGACACTTTGACTGGTTTCTTCCTGCACGTGCCCCACGCCCCCACCAGGTATGTGCCCTTGACAGGGAATTGAACCTGTGACCCTTCAGTCTGTGGGTTGACGCTCTAACCATTGAGCCAAACCTATCAGCTCTGAAACGTTTTCTTAAAACATAACTGCCCTGCTGGGAGATTGTGGCCTCCTCAGGCAGAGGCCCTTCACACTGTGCACATTTCCCAGACCTGACCCGCTTAAGCTGCACGGGAATAACACAATCCCACCAGCGGATAGCTTTGAAGAGAGTGTTTGCTCCACTGTAGAATTGATCACAGGTGGGTTTTCACTAGCCAGCTCCTTTACATTTAAACCATGATTTCCTTTAGAATATATGAAAGTCAGACAGCACAGTACCCAGAAGCACAGCTATTCTCCACGGGGAAGTATATACATTCTAGTCTCCAGCCACTGTTACTGATTTCACTTACCCAGAGCCTTAATCACTCCCCAACGTCTAATTAAAGCACAGTGGAAACGACACCAATATCAACCCAGCAGCTTAGTTTAGTCTGTTCTGTGACAGGGCATCTCCACGCTGGCCATCCACTTCACAACATATCTCTTAGGCAAAGCAAATGAGATGAGACAGGGTGGATAATTACATAATCACATCCACATTACTGAAGAAAAGCAATTAAAATTATATTAGCTATCATTTATCATCTCCGATGCGACTTCATGCCTGTTATATTTCTCATTTACTCTTTTCAATGATCCTGACTTGGAGATTGTTGCTTCTATATTTTTTATGGATACATTGAGTCCCAGGATGGTTATGCAATTTGCTCAGGGTCGTTGAGGTTTTAGGTGGAAGAGCAGGATTTCAAACCTAATTTCTTCCCACTTCCCAACGCTATTTCTCAAAGCCCATTTTTTAAAGGAGGGAGGTAAAGTCAACCTCCTATCCAGAGGAAAAAGTTGTTTTTCAAGATACTAAGTACCCATGCTCTGCTAGCATGGGTAATATAGTTATTCACCATAAAAGATATCATGATTCAGATCAGAAAACTTCCAAAGTCAACATTCTTATTACCTGTCACACTGGCTTGATACCATATTACAGGGCTGAGTATCTCCCAGTTCTCACTAAATGTCAAATAAGAACTCTTACCCTCAAGGAGTTAAGGCCTATAAACAGAATTAGCTCTACACAAGGAAAGCAGAGATGCTGTGGGATTGGAGTTGACACACTCAAAGGAGCCAGCTCATAAATCCTGGGAGAATCCCAGCACCCTTTTCTCTATCAGAGACTGTCCTGTGGGCCAGCAGCCCTGCCTCTCGTGCTGGCCCCTTACCCTCCCTTGTTCAGGCTGTGGGGACCACAAGAGATGGCGCCATCCCAACCATATGTCCTGCTGTCTCCACTTGTCCCAGGAGGAGCTACAGAATTGAGTGGTGTTAGAACCCAGTTCTCTGAGAAACCCAGGGTTTGGTCCTACAGTTCTCACTGGTCAAGGAGACTGCCAACTCCTATTGTCTCAAGGAGCTCCTGGTTCAGGAGAAACCTGAAACAAGGACTCAGTATCAGAACTTTTAAGAATATGATACTAAAATCACAAGAATAATTTTTCTTGATTTTTTTGGAGACATTCAACCAAGTAACAAGAAGGTTCTCTTTTTTGGTATGGTTCGCACATTTTCTGTCAGCAGCCTGTATACACAGAAGGCTAACTCACCTTTTAAAATTGTTTTTATTTCTACGTTTGGCAAAAATGGTGTGATTTTGTTATACACATAGGAATCAGATGTTTCTTCCTGTCTTGGGAGGAAATTCCAGAGACCTATAGCTTCAATGTACTGCAAATTAAAACTAAGGTAGAGTAAGTGCAAAGATAATGACACACCCCAAAAGCAGGGCTTTAAAGCCCTTTTACTGTATTAACATGTTGGATTGTTGTTGCCTCAAGCATTTCCTCACAATGGCTTGGAAACTGGCACACTTTACCACTTTTCAAGGGGTAGCCCTGATTCTCTAAGTCTGTCAATCAACTGAAACTGAAGGAAAGGATTAAGGCAACCTATTTATTGTAGAGAAATTATGTTGTACATACATCACTCACAATTCAGTAGGAACTCAACCCATGCTTGCTGAGTCCTGTTTCTGTGAAAGACATTTACCTGACAGCAGATGGCTGTTGTAACGTTTCAGGGAGATCTACAGGAAAAATCTGTAATTTTTTTTTTTTTTTTTTGAGGAATTTATAGGTTTTTCCTTTTTGGAAGGGTTCTCAACCTGTGGGTTGTGACCCCTTTGGCGGTCGAACGACCCTTTCACAGGGGTCGCCTAAGACCTTCCTGCATATCAGATATTTATATTACGATTCATAACAGTAGCAACATTACAGTTATGAAGTAGCAATGAAAATAATTTTATGGTTGGGTCACAACATGAGGAACTGTATTTAAAGGGCCAGAAGGTTGAGAACCACTGCTTTACGGCTACCATGAAACTTGTAACTGATCATGTAATTATCCTGAATGGACTTCTGAGAACCTGAGAATTGAGTGTGATCAACTTTAAACAGCACGGACTTTCTGCTTATATGATCCTGTAGCTTCATTTTATTATCCAGTCCTGATTTTTCCTCCTTTGCCTTAATTGCTTCATTCCATCTTGTTCTATGCTATAATATGTCTAATATGCACAGAAATATACATACTGTATAATAATATGTATTTTTATCAGCCACCAGAAATCCTTTTAATTAGGACATTTTTAAACAAGCAATAGCAAAATGATTTGTGCCCCTAATTAGTGGTGTGTTTTTTTTCTCTCTAGAGTAACTTATTTTTTTTTATTGACCTCTCTTTTGTAATACTATGTTAATTGTCTCCAAATGAGATGCTGGGGTCTCTTAAAAATGAGTGGGCAAAATGGGTGAAGATGAATGATACAAAGATATAAATGTCCAGTTATAAAATAAATAAATCAAGGGAATGTAATATACAAATAGTGACTACAGTTAATATCATCTATTGGAAAATTGCTAAGAGAGTAAATCTTTAAATTTGTCATCACAAGAAAAAAGCTGCAACTTTGTGTGATGGTGGATGTTAACTGGACTTATTGTGGTGATCACTTTGCAACATATACGAAATCAAATCATTATGCTGTACACCTGAAACTAATATGCCATATGTCAATTTGGCCTCAATTGAAAAATAAATAAAAGTTAAAAAAAATGAGTGGAAGAGGCCACTGGTTTTATTTAGAAGGACACTCTCTGCTTGATGGCCCTAGCTTTTCTTTTCTTTTTTCCTTTCACGTTGGCTTTGTATGCTGGCCTCTGTATTCCACAACCCATCTCCTCATCCCCACCCCACTGCCCCCAGACAACACTCAGTGGTCCTTAACAATACCCGGGCCACCAGGGAGTCCAGCACATGGCACGGTCCTTGCCCGAAAGCCCTGGACATGGTAAAATGTATAACTATCCACTCTCTGGTTTGTTTCAGGGGAGCTGACAGGTCTATGTGGAAAACATCGCAGAGAGTGGTATGCTGAAAAGAAATAATCACACAGAGCCTCCCCTGGGGAGCACTGCGGTCCACATCATTAATCTTTGTAACACTCTGATGGGAGAGGCAGGAGGCGAGTCCGCTCATCCGGTGTTTCAGAGAGGAGGGGGACATCAAGGGTCCTCATGACTTTGATTAAATTTTGTTTTAAATCCTAGCTCTAGAAATCATCTCTGTCTCTCTGTTTATATCCCTCAGAGACCTAGTCTTTCCCCCTGATAATCAACACCCCCTAAGGCAGCAGAGGAAGGTTGCCCAGACCTGCCTAATGGTCACAGTCCCAGACCCCTGGCAGCTAAAGATAAACTTCTTGATGTAAGTTGTGTTTCAGCTCCTGAGCCCTAAGATGAAACAACCCCCTGGCTACTTGTTTAAGAAACCAGACAGGGGGACACTGGAAAGGACCTCAGAGCTGTTCTCAAGACCTGAAGAAATGATTCACCTCCCTTACCTCACCTCCGACCAATCAGCTCCCAGCAAGACCCAAACCCCTGCGACTTCGCCCTGTAGCCCACATGCCATCAGGGAGTTCGGGCTTTGAGCATTAGCTTCCCGTTCTCCTGGATGGCACCATTCATTACAAAACAGCCAATATTTCTCCACTGCAGTTCTCAGGTGTCGAGTTTTGGGCTCTGCTAGTGCCAGGAGGATGAACTTCCTGTTCTGTAACAAGGAAATGGGAAGGGAGAGAGTCAGGGTGTCAGGAGAGCAAACCTAAGACCCTGGAGGTCCCTATTCCACTCAGCCTCATTCTGACATGTCCCATGCAGGCTGCAGCCTGAGCAGATGCAGGCTTTGTCTTTTACAGGAGTGTTTACCTCCTCAGGGGACTGCTATCTATACATGGCCAGTCACATCCCCTTCTGCTTGGCTTTGCTCTCTAGCCGGCCCCTCAAGCCCCATGCTGAATGTCACACTGTCAGTAGCTGCCAATTCGTTTAAGTTCCAGGCCTCCAGGCAGAGGTTTTCAAGAGGTCCCTGCTGCAGCTCACCTCCTTCATAAATGCTCCGACCACCCTTGGGATTGCCTCCCCTGGCAAACCCGGGCTGTTAGCTTGGCCTGGGCACCTTCTCTGACACCTCATTCTTATCTATGCTCAGTGTAAGGGGCTGAAAATAAGGAGGCAGCAAAGTTGGCTCGGCCCCGATCTTCTGCCACACAGCTGTGCATATGGACAGTTTTGCTTTTATCATCTGCAGCCTGAGTTACTTTCTCTGCAAGGCAGTGTGTCCCCATGGGTGGCTTACTAGCTGTTTAACGAAGCTGATAGCTAATCTCCTACACCGGTCTCTATTATCTGCAGAATTAGCATCCACAATGCAGCAGTAGAAAAACAAAAGGAGTAAAGATGGGGAAAAAGATAGCAAGATATTAAAATAGAGTAATTGGTAAGCAAATAAAAACAGGACCTGCTAGAGAATGGCCTCTTCCCTGCAAGACGAAGATTAAATACCTTTGTGGGTCAATCTGGAAGTGACACAGTCTTTATAAATTCTAGGATGGGTTTACTTTTCATATGCTTGTCTCTTTAGGAACCCAAACAACAGTTGTGAAATAAACTCTTATACAGCCAGAAAGGGAAAGCTTAAAAGTTAAAGCTGAAATTTCTGTGCAATGGTTTATGTAAAAAAATAAAATAAAATAACAATAGTTAATGTCTACTGAGCACTCAATATATCCCTGGCACTATAAAAAATGCTTTATAGGCATGACCTCATTTAATATACACAGATATTTATGAGGGAGGTTTCCCCATTTTACAAATGAGAAAACTGAGCTTCAGAAAGGTTAAAGGTAACGTGCCCAAGTCCACACACCTAGGAAGCTCACAGCCTGGGTCTAAATCTAAGGTTTTTTTGTTTTTTGTTTTTTCTCTGACTACATAACGGCCAGTCTCAGGTTTTGCAAACTTCTGAAGTATCCTCTGAATCACTACGTGAAAATACACTTAATTTGTATAGTGCCATATTTAAATATTTGTGTGGTTTATGGTCTTCTATGTCTAGGTAAGATTTGCAGGGGGTGAAAAACACCTCACTGAATCAACAAGTCAGACTCATAGCTTCAAGGACTATTGTGAGTGTCAAATAAAATCATAAATGTGGAAAATCCTTTGGAAAATATAGAAGCATTCTACAGAGGAATGAGGATGTCATTGCTGTTAAAAATGTCGAGGTGTATGTGACAGGCACGGTAATTCTCAGTTGATCAGACTATTTTGAATCAGAACACCTGTCTACCTAACCAGTTAGCAGCCCATAACTTGTGACAAGCTACCTCCCACCTCATGGTCCTGGAGCTGGAGTTAGACATTACAACCTGGCGCTTTTCCTACCATCTCTGGGCCAGACCACTTGCTTGGCACTTCGGGGCACGTTTATATCGCGAGCTTCCCGTTATCAGAAGAGAACTCCTAATGTGCAATAAAGTGTTAAGATGCAGACATATACGAATTACAGCCGAGCCCCCACCAAATGCGCTGATGGACGCCCCGCATTTCAGGCTACCCATACAGCGCTGTGTTAACTGGATGGGGTTGGGGGTGGACCTTCAGCTTCTCACCTGATCTTCCAGGAGTTTCCAGCTCTCACGTGTGACATATAAACAGCATTCAAGCGGCTCAGGGTAAGAGGATTTAGAACCCCTGGAAAGAGCCGCTGAGAGCTCATTACTGAATCGAGCGGCCCTGCTAACGAATGAAGCGAAGCGAGCAGGGAACTTTCTCCTGGGATTCTAACGGGGGCAGACTAGCGATCGGACATGAAAGGCAGTTTGGAAAAGCAGTCTGAGTCTCCCCACCACCTCCTTCCTCTGTTCAGGGAGAAGGCGGCGGGAAAGCCCAGGGCAGGCGCTCCAGGAGGGAAAGCCAACGTCCTGGTCCTGGTCATTAGAAGCCAACTGACGACAGGAAGGAAGCGTGTTAACCCCTCGGCCCCCCTTCTCCCCGGGGGAGAAACGGCTCCTCCTCCTCTTGGTCGGGCTACCCTGGTGTAAGATGCGAGCAGCCGCCCGCTTTCCGCACCCTGCCCTCCGCTCAGCCCAGGACGGAGGCAGGAGGGAGCGCGCAGCGCAAGGCTGAGTCCAGCGAGTCTGGTGACAGCGTGACCATCCCGGCCGAGACGACGTGGACCCCTCCACCCTCCAGGTCGTTCACCAGCCGGTCTACGGAATTTGCACTCTGCACCCTAACTCCTAGCCTGGTCCCCCAGCGCCACAGCAGCCCAGCCCCTGTGCCTTCGCAGGTGGCGCAAACGCCCCTGCCCTCCGGCGCCCCCTGCCGGGGAGAGAGACGGCGGCGGCGGCGGGCGCGGAGGAGCCGGGCGCAGGGCGGGTGGAGGGCTCGGGCGCCTGGAAGAAGCCGGGAGCGTCCCCGATGGTGCCGCCGCCTCCGAGCCGGGGAGGAGCGGCGACGGGGCAGCTGGGCAAGAGCCTGGGTCCGCTGCTGCTGCTCCTGGCGCTGGGACACACGTGGAGCTACCGCGAGGAGCCTGAGAACAGCGACAGGTAAGCGCTGCCGGCCCCTGAATGGTGCACGCCAGGCGCTCGGGGTGCAGGCGACCCGCACCCTCGCCACCCATCAGTCACGGGCTGGGCGCTCAACTGTCCCGGCCGCCACTCAACTCTGCCCGGGGGGTGACAGTCTCCGCGCCATCAGCCTGGGCTTCCCCCATCTGTGATACCTCTGCCCCCCACTCCTGCCGCTCTCCTGCGATCCGCTTCTTCAGCTCCAGTGCCCCTGGGACTGTGTTCGCTCGGTGGGACCCTCTCCCGAGGCCGCTGGGCGTCCGCGCTCGGGGACCAGTGGCTGCTCGGCGCGCCGGGACGCGGATCCCCCGGCGCGCACTGGCCTGCGCTCTCACGTGGGGAGTCAACGACTTTGCCTCTCTAACTTTTTCGTAGAGAAGTCTGCTCAGAAAACAAAATCGCCACGACCAAATACCCGTGTCTGAAGGCCTCGGGCGAGCTCACCACGTGTTTCAGGTAAGCCTCAGGCTGTGTCGTGTCGCCGCTGGGCACCCTGGCTGGTGGGAAGGCGGCGCCGCAAAGGAGGGGGATGGAGGTGCTTTCGGGCGCGGGGTGCTGGGATGCGCTGGGTGACTTCTCCGTGGTGCGCACCTTTCTCTGTGTTTTCTGGACCAGGGCAGCAACGGGCACCCGAGTGTCTGCACCTAGAGTCTGTGCCCTAAGGGCCAGAGGCTGTTTGCTGGTCTTGGGAACTTTTGCGTGGCTGAGGTTGGAGGGGAAGAGGTGGAAAGTTTATAAGGAAAGTGGATCGGATTGTGGTTGTAAACAGCGAGGCAAAGACGAATGGCTGCTTTTGTATCTTGTTTTGAAAACACAACATCAACAAGTAAATACTTGGCCTTGGGCTGTCTTGTGACCTTCTACCAGGACAGAGTGTAACACTGTCAGGGCCTCTGTGGGCAAAGGGGTGGGGAGATGGTTGTGTTGATTGAAAACAAAAACAAAATGTCAAGATTGTTGAGCCATCAAGAAGAGGAACAGTCTTTTTCCTAAAACATGGCCCACAGAGCACCTGTGTGCTTGTTAAAACTAAGCCTGGATGGAGCTAGGGAATCTATAGTTTGGAAAATGCTCCCCAGTTGTTTTTTTCTCAACAAAAGGAAGGGGAGGCACTGTTTTCTGCTTGCAGCTTTTCGGAGGTGAGGGTTGATGTGATTTTCATCATGTGTTCTTGGCTTCTATTCATTGCAGTGCTCTCACTGGACGGAGGAGGCATGCACCCATAAGCGTGTATTAGTTGCCTGCTTTCTAAAGGTGCTGTGGGAGATACTGTGGTCCCCATACACACCCGACTCTTCTCCGTCTTTGGGAACCGGTCACTGTTTGGGGTGCCAGGATAAATATTGGGCAGTGGTAGGTAACACTGCAAACCCCAGAGATGAACTTGAAAGAAAAGGAAATTTTACTACTTATAATGTCATAGCGGATGAATCAACATGATTGTTTTCAGCTTTCAGGAACATGTTATTTCACGGGCTCAGAGGTTCTGGTGTAAGTGATTTCAGGGCTGGTCAGTTTAGTGGTACAAAAGCGCATCAGTTACGCCAGGTGCCATGCTTTAGAATCTGCCCTTGGCAGTGGAATGATGACGGGCTTTTAGGCGAATCAATAGTCACTCCTTGGGAAGGGCTGCCTTCTCCGGGACATGGTGTGTGTGTGTGACCACTGAACAAAATACGTGAGGGTTAGAGAAGGAGGAAGAAGTGTGTTTAATTGGCAGGTAAAGATTGGAAGAGGTTAACTGGGTACGCAAGGTCACCCAACTGGTGAAATGACTTGGTGGTACTGGCACCAGAATTGCTTGCCTGGTTCTAGCCCTGTGTTTCATCCACATGACCACAATATTTCTTCGGATGCATTGTTTTCCTATCACCACAGTAGAAAGCCTCTAATTTAACATGGAAAGTGTCCCTGAGGTGGTTTGCTCATTTGTTCAGAGCCTGAAGGTCCGCCTGTGCATAAATCAGTGAGTTACAGAATGCATGTCCAATTTGCAGGAGCCACGGGTGCCTGATGAGTGTCCTAAGGTTAGGACAAGTCCATTTGTTAGGACTGTTACTGTCATTTTTTCCCCTTCAGATTTTTGAGACAGCAGGGTTTCTTTCACACCTAGACTCTCAGCAAGAAACACGAGCCGTGTCTCGATGTGTTTCCACTGAGAGGAATGGGAGAGGATGTTTCCAGCTGGAGAAAATGCCCCGTGAATATTCAGTTATGTGGGTTTAAGTTACTTTATGGGAGTGGAGAGTTCTAGGTGTACTCCATTGCTTTAACACTACTTCCATAATTTAGTGCTTTTTTTCCTTTATATTGTCATTCCTTTATTTTCTATTTTTGATTTTTCCCCCCAAATTGAGATATAAGTGACATTGAGCACACAAATCTAAACTCTGCAGTTCCATATGTGTACACCCATGCAACCTCTACTTGGGGACAATATAGGGCAGTTCTAGTGGTTTAGAAGCTGTCTCAAGCCATCCAGTCAGTACATCCCACCAAAAGTTAGTAATTTTGTAAAGATAGTGTCTTGGCACTATTTGGTTTTTGAGCCCTGAGAATGGAGGAATACTATGGAAGCCTTGGTTTGTGAATTGTGGTTGTCCTGGCTCTTGCTAATTTGACTGTGGTCTGGAAACCAGCCACATGGGCATCATCTGGAAGCCTGTTAGAGTCCTGGACCTCTGGAACCAGAACCTGCAGGTTAATGAGATGTGATTAAAGCTGGGAAAGCTTCAGCTGTAGAAGGCAGGCTCCTCAACCCGGGTCATGGTGCGAACCCATTTAGCTCGGTCCTCGAGGAGTGCAGGGGGGGGGGGGAGGGCGGGGGCGCTCTGCAGATGGACCGCATTCACCTTAAACCAGACTGAGAACCAGCCTTCCAGAAAACCAACTCTTCAGCTCTTAGGCGACCCCCAATTAAACTGTAAGTACCATAGCAACGCTACTGCTACATAGCCTACTGATTACGTAGGCCCACTCTTTACTAGCTATCTTTTGGCGAACAACTTTATTTATTTATTTATTTATAAAAATATTTTTTATTGATATTCTTACAGAGAGGAAAGGAGAAGGATAGAGAGTTAGAAACATCGATGAGAGAGAAACATCGACCAGCTGCCTCCTGCACACCTCCTACTGGGGATGTGCCTGCAACCAAGGTACATGCCCTTGACTGGAATTGAACCTGGGACCTTTCAGTCCTCAGGCCAATGCTCTATCCACTGAGCCAAACCAGTTAGGGCACAACTTTAGCACAAGAGAAAGAACTTCTTGAACTTGTTGAAAATGACTTAAGAAATTATTATTGATATGGAGATGGGTTTAATACTAAAATGAGCATGGTAGATGCAATAAATCTGATCTCCTACCTAAAAAGATAGGGAGATGAAAAAATGAGAATAATCTTTATTCTGCCCCGCCCCCGCACCCCGTACATTTCTACGTGGCTTCACGTAAGCAGTATCTCTCCATTTTAGCCTTTGGCAGTATGTTAAATAATGACAATTTGAGGATTGACTATGTATTCAGCACTGTTCTATGCACTTTGCATACATTAAGTCTTATCCTCAAAGCCACACTGTAGCATTTGTATTCTCAGTTTTGCAGAGGAGGGAACCCAGACTCAAAGGGATTAAGTAAACTTGCACAGAGTCACAATTAATACATGTGAGAGCCAAGATTCAAACCCAAGTTTGTCTGACTTCAAAGTCTGGATCCTTTTATCTTCCCAGAGGTGTCTACAGATGAGGCCAAACTTTCCAGATCCTGGGACCTAAGTAAGGAAGAAGACTAAATTCAAGTGACTATAAATTCAAAAGAAAGTTTAATATAAACCCGGGTCATGGTGCGAACCCATTTAGATGGGTCCCAACATTTACCATGACCATAGTGGTTTATGCCCTTAAGATCTGTCTTAAACAATTAACTCTGTATTACCATATTATACACAAAATTGGTTCATACATGTATAGCTTTCCTTCCTTGTAGGATTTTACCTTAATCATAGGGTCTGTCTCTAGAGATTCTCTAGGGCAGTGGTCGGCAAACTGCAGCTCGCAAGCCACATGCGTCTCTTTGGCCCCTTGAGTGTGGCCACGAAGTTTCAATCACACTGTACGTGCGCACCCACACGTGGTATTTTGTGGAAGAGCCACACTCAAAGGGCTGCAGTTTGCCAACCACTGCTCTAGGGCAATGTACATTGTGCCAATACCCAAAATGTACTACGCACTGTTGAATGAATGCCAATGACACCTTAACAAGAGTCCATATTTACTTAGCATTATCATCTGACATAGGGCATACTCTTTCCCAGCTAAGATGTCAGAGTTGGTGTGGGATGTAGCTGAGTTTATTAGAGCCAAATGAAGCATATAAAGCTATCATGGCCTTACTCCTCCTGTGACTATTAAAGCTTTTCCCACAAGCTGACTTTCCCTTTACCGCCCCCCACCCACCCCCCAAACCATGTAGCTTGAATGAAAGTTTTGTGTTTATTTTCACCTTCCTTTATGGGTCTCATATCAATAAAAGGAGATGTTAAAGGCTTTTTAAAAATAAGACAAAAGGAATACATATGTTATGTGTATGAATTGTCAGTAAAATCCAATTTTTACTGAGTAAGGCTGTGTCTAATAAACATCCTAGTTAAATTTTTTGGTCTATTACAGATTTATTGAATATCTATTATGAGCTTAAAATAGCCCAAAGCCCTAGCTGGTTTGGCTCAGTGGATAGAATGTCAGCCTGCAGACTCAAGGGTCCTGGGTTCAATTCCTATCAAGGGCATATGCAATGGGTTGCAGGCTCAATCCCCAGTGGGGGATGTGCAGGAGGCAGCCGATCAATGATTCTCTCTCATCGTTGATGTTTCTATCTCTCTCCCTCTCTCTCTGAAAGCAATAAAAATATATTTTAAAAAATAGTCCTAGAAAATGAGCACAGAAGAATAAGCTACAGTCCCTGGTTGCAGTTTACAGACTTGATTTTTAGACAAGGACTTTGAAACTGTAACCAACACACATGGTACATGATTGAGTTCAAAGTCAAGTAGTTTATACTATACTATCAATGATCAGGGAGAGATTCAAGCAGCTGGGAACGAGTTTATGGGGAAGAGAACACAGCTTTGTTTTTGGGCATGGCTGTTTAACATAGTGTGCTCGGTGTTTGTCTAAGTTGCGTTAGCTACGATTTTCAGCGTCGAGGTTCATGGACCTCCAAGTGGAGGCCCCCAGCTGCCCCTCAGCTGTATTTGTTCAGGCAGTGGTGTCTTACTAGGCACTGCTCTTGCTCAGGGTCATGTTCCCATAGGAAGTAATGACATGGGGAGGCAAACCTCCCACTTCTCTTTGAGATAATACAACAGCGTTGCCAAATCCTATTAAAACTTGGAAGTTAATGTGATATTTCTGCAAATGTGTTTACTTGGAATTTGGAGAACAAGAAGGTCACTTAATTAGAGCAGCATCACCAGATGAGAGCACCGGACTGTAGCTAAGGCTACACTGCGGGAAGGCCTGGAGAATGCACTATCTGGTAGGTCACCGGGTTCCTGCAGAAGACTTCGGTAATGTCAAACATGCATAATAGTAGAAACTCGGCCAGGGTTTGAATTCCAGCTCTACCATTTGTGTTGTGGCCTCGAACAGTTTCTTAATCTCTGTGCTTTAATTTTCTCCTTTGTAAAGTGAGGATCACATTAGTACTAGAGTTACAGGGTTGCCATGAAGATGAAATGAGTTAACATGTGTAGGAAGTACTCAACAACTATTACCTCTCGTGATTGCTACTGTGTCTCCCTATGTCTGGTGTAGTGAGTGCATGGAGTAGATGCTCCGTGGACATTTGTTGAGTTTTATTTGTGAGTTTGGGGCTTACTAGTAGACATTTTTGAAAGTGCATATTCAGATGACAGCCAGAAACACTGAGTGTGTTTATGTACCAGTCACATATCAGTTGTTTCTAGATGCTGTTCCAAATGGAGGGTAGCCCAGATTGGGAAAGTTACAAAAGAACATACCTTTGCTTTCTGCCTTCTACCTGCCTACTCAAGGTGCCCTACTTGTGTGACCATAGAATCAGGTAGAGGCCCAGTTACCCCATTTTAGAGGATCTTAGAGGTGAATCCCTTGCATAGGGTCATGAAGGAGTCTTGTTGGCAGAGAGAAGACTAGAAATCAGATCATTAAGTCCTCAGCGCAGTTCTGGTCTCTCTTTCTGCTGCCTCCCTGTCTTGTGGCCCACATACTAGTAGCTCAGGACAGGCACCGAGGGCAGCTCTGTGAATAGTTGGCTTATTTTAGGGCATGCGATCCCGCTTTAAAAAAGCATTTCTATCTTAACTGTTGACACCCTAATGTTAAGGAGAAAGTGGTAATGGATGTTGGGAAGAACAGAGCAGGGGACAGGTGAAGGCAGCTTTATGCAAAACTGCCTAAATCACAGGCATGCTGAAGGCAGCCTCTGTTTCCCTGTGCCAGGCCTGTCTCCCATTGGGCAGTCAGCCCTCAGAGGGCCTGAATCAACTGTCCGCTCATCCACAGCTGTATCCCTGGAGGTTAGCCCTATGCCTGGACAGTCCTGCATACATATTATCAAATGACCAAGAGAATGAATATGTGAACATTACAAGGAAATAGTGATGAGATTTGACTTAAAATCTTTTAGGCCTTTCAGCAACCAGATTACCTGCACCTGTACGAGATGCTGCCACGATTTGCATTGGTTCCCAGTTTGACTGGCTTAATTTTAACTGCTGATGTAGTTAGTACAGGGCTGATTCTGGCAGCTCTGGCTAACTCCATGAGCTTGCTATTTTAAATAACGCCTGAAGAGGACCTGGGTATTCCTGCTCACGTGACAATTGCCCTATAGACACTGGCTTTGATGGGGAGGATGATAGTTTCAAAGGGAAGCCCGCTTCCTCCCACGCTCTCTTATTTTTTAAGCTGAAGAACAGGTGTTAGAGGAGGGAAGGTAGCGGGCATTGGCCAAGGCAGCCTCTGTATCACTTTTCACTCATTCTTGGAGACACAACACAAAGTGTTAGGAAACAGATAACAATTGAACTCGCCACAAAAGGCTGTGCTTTCACTGGTGTGTCCTTTGAGTCCGGGTCCAGTTGCTACTCTCATTGTCCCTGAAGTAGTTGATGCCTGACTTCCTACATTAATTCACTTCATCTTTTCTAAGTGAAGCTGGGGTGGGTGCACCCGGAAAAAGCAAATGTGCTCTTCCTTTGTTCTAGAATACTCTATCTTCTTAGGAGAAAGCTTGCATTTCAATCAGTAGTTTCCGTGTCAGTGGGTTCAGCTTCCGAAAGCCCCTACCCCGCTGCCCAGCAGGACTCTCACTGAGGGTCTGCCTGCTCGGGCAGTTGCAGAATATCAGGAGAACAAAGGTCTCCAGCCTGTTCAGCTTATTGCTTTTATTTGGGCGATGAAAAAGCAAACACCTATAACATCTGCAGCTTCTTTTTCTGCCACGCTAGGCTCTTCCTTTTCTACGAAGCCATTCACCACTCTTCAAGTTTTACCAACAATTTTCATTCATTTATTCAACAAATACCTGTGAGCTTGCTTCGTATGCCAAGCACAGTTTCTAGGCACTTGGAATACATCTGTGAATAGAGTGGATACAAAACAAACTTCTGCTACTATGGAATTTACGGATTTCAGTTCACCTTATCTTTCAGTAAAGGAATGTTGAGCCAGCGATGACCTTCGGGACATTTTAAAGAGAGCTGTTTTGGACACACATCTGATTAATATCACATTTTGGGGGCTAGGGATTTGAAATTTCCTGTGGCCCAGCTGTATCCTTTCAGCAAAAGAACCACCACAGGTCCAAACAGGGGCACGAAAACATGAGGTTGGTGGGATTCAAAGATTTTTCTGCAGAGGTGCTAGCAAGGAATTACCACGTGCCACAAGTTTCTCCTGAGCATGATTGGAATGTGAAAGCATTACCGGGAGGTGGCGGATTCTCTGGTCATGTGCCCTGACAGGTGGCCAGTGGCATCAGAATTGGCCCATTAGGGACAGATACCTTGGCCAGTTCACCTTGTATTTCCCAACAATAACTTTAAGCAGAGTGCATCCACCTCCAACACTCCCTGAGTTTCCTAATGATCTATTATAGCTCTATTGTCATAAATGTATTAGGACCTTCTGGACAATTTCTGGATCTGAAACACCAGTAGGAGGCGGAGTGGTGTTATAATGTCTACGTGATAATCCCCATTGAGCAAAGGAGTGCTTTATCTTCTTTCCAGCTTCAAGGTGTGATCCGTGTGAGTCAGTAGCAGGTGTGAGAGAGCTTGTCTGGGTCTATACGTTGCCTCCTTGTTCAGTGGGATAGAAAACTAGAACATCTTTCCATGCCCTTTATGATCTCAGAAACTTGATCCCCATCTATTCTCAGCCTTCATATCCCTTCTTACCCTTTCCCCCTTGGCCCCTTCTGTGGGGTGTTTTCTGTTTACTCCTACCAGGGTGAAGCCCCCATCTTTAGTTCTTTGGGAATGGCAGGGGCAAATGTCAGCCTGAACTGGCGGGAAGCCAGGAGATCTGGCCCTGAGAGTTTGGTGTAGAGAATAGGAATTGGCAAAGTAGAGCCCATGGCATGTTTTTATACAACCCATGATCTATGGATGCTTTTTACATTTTTCAAGGACTGTAAAAGAAAAGTCTATGCAACTGAGACCTTATTTGGCCCCCAGAGCCTCAGATATTTACAATCTGGCCTCTTGCCAACTTCTAAAGAACCAGCAGAATACAGAGACCAGGAGTGGGTTTCTCTGCCATACATAACCCTGTCCACAGGTTTGAGTCCTCAAAGAGGTGACTTTGGGGGCATTTAGTCAGCTTCGTCTTTGGGTCCTTTGCCTGTGTGTTGCTTCATTTTATTGTTATTAGACCTCCTGGTCTGAGTTAGCATCTTTGACCATGACTTGGTTTGCTGAATCACTTAATAGTTTTTGTTGAGCTGGAACTTTATTGAATCATCACCCCTCAGTGATATGCTAAATAAACATAACTTGCCAGAACATTAAGAAGCTGGGTTTTATTGCAGGTAGTTAAGTATTAACTCACTGCTGCTTTTCTGCATTCCCAAGATGAGCCTTCCTTGCTTGTTGAGCAATCCTGGAATGGCCTGGGTCGCCCTCCCACCTCCCCTAATGCCCCACTTAATTCCTGAATGTGCATATTGGTCATCACATGCTTTGATGACTCAAAGCCACCCTGTGAAGCCATAAACTTCATGTACAGGGGAAAACTTTTCACATTCAGAAATTAAATGATAATATGTATTTTACTTGAAGAATGTCTAGAAAAAGTCATTTTCAATGAAAGGTATTCTAAATCAGAGTTGCAGTGTTATATTTTTCCTTATATGGCTAAAAAAGTATCATACCATTACACAACTGCACTATATACAAGACAGGGTGAGGCAAAAGTCAGTTTATAGTTGTATGCGAAACAGTTTATTCTTGTATTATTAATAATTGTATTTTCCACATGAACAACTGTAAACCCGCTTTTACCCCATCCTGTACATCAGTAATTAAACTTTTGAACTTAAACTCTTTCACAATGCCAACTCTTCTTTTTCTCCTAGGTGTTTTTAGAAATTTTTATTGAATTTATTGGGGTGACATTGGTTAATAAAATTATACAGGTTTCAAGTGTACAGTTCTATAACACATCAGCTGTAGATTGAATTGTGTGTTTATCACATGATGCCAACTCTTCTGTCCTGTGAAAGATGGAGGGGAGTCCTAAAGAGTGATGCCTTCTGACACCGAGAATGGGGAAAAGTGGAGAAGGAAAGAGACCTGTTTAAAAGAAATATTTTGAGGGGAGAGAAGCAAAGTTTGCCAATGGTGTTTTGGAGAAAGGAAGAAACATGTTGCAATACACCCCTTGACATACTAGGAAGATTAAGATGTTGTGGGGTATAGCAAAGAGGAAAAATAGGGTGTGAAGGTTTGATAAGAGCATCCTGTGGGTATGAAGATGGGAAAAAAAAAAAAAAAAGAAAAAAAGAAAAAAAAAAAGGTCATGTGGAAGCTTGTGACCTTGATCACAGCCATTTTTACTGATTTGGCTAAATGCAGCTTAAAAGAAAGGCAGACTGAGCTTGTGAAGGTTGACAGACTTACAAACCTATTTTTAACATCTTGCATGCATGCATTTGGCAGATCATATTCTAGCTTTGTACAAGTTCTCACTCAGGGTCTCTGAGCAGGTATGTGGCCAAGCCGGGGTTCTAGGGCAGACAGTCTGACCCCAGAGCCTATATTCTTCTTAACCACTGGGCTCTCCTGAAAGGCCTGACAATTGCAGTTACCCTGCCAACCACAGATTTAAAAGAGGCATTTAGAAGAGGGAGGGAGGGAGGGAGGGAGGGCGGGCTGCTAGAACTAGGGATGGCAATCCCACTGGTAATGACTGGTGAAAATGTAAGTCGGACAAGTCATCAAGAGTAGACACAAGACCCCCCCCCCCCCATATTAGTTTGCTCAGGCTGTCTAAACAAACTACCATGGACTTGGGGGTTAAACAACAGAAATTTATTTTCTCACGTCTGGAGGCTAGAAGTCTGAGCTCAAGCTGTTGACAGGATTGATCATTAGGAGGCCTTTCTCCTCAGCTTATAGATGGCTGTCTTCCTGTGTCTTCACATGTCTCTCCTCCGTTCATGTCTGTGTCCTAATTTCCTCTTATAAGGACACCGCCTGTTGGGACTCATTGGATTAAGGGCCATTCTAATGGCCTCATTTGAACTCAGTGACCACTTTAAAGCCCCTATCTCTAAATATGCTCACATTCTGAAGTACTGGAGTTAGGACTTCAGCCTACAAATTTTGGGAGAAAAGTTCGGCCCATAACACACCCCCTAAAAAACACACCCCACGCACTGGGTCCATGTAATAAAGGGGGCATTTCTCATACACACCGTAATCCTCATGGCATTGCTGTCCACCATGGTGCTCCTGAGCCAGCCAATGAAATGAGAGAACCTTCAGCAATGCGCCTGAAGAAGAGAAAGGATTAAGTTGTACAGCTAAAGCCTGCGTTGGCGGGCCATCGGGAGCCTGGTGTCTCCCATCCCTTGTCTGCTAGGTCCCAGGCTTTTTCTCCTGGCATCTCCTTTCCACTCAGGGAGGGTGGGAGGCAGTCAGGGCGCGATGAGGTGGCCAAGGTGGATCACAAAGGGTGGGGAGTTCTGAGTTTCCGAAGCTGATCACTTCTAAGTCCCAGGGTGCGAATTCCATCACTCCATTTCCCAACGCAGGCTCTCAGCTTGGTGTCTCTAGCTACTTAGTGGCCTTAAATACATTTTTATAAAATATTTTGCTTTGTTGCTGCACTGCATGAAACCTTCCAAGATGTAAACATGGCTCAGAATATTATAAATTAAAGCATTTCAGTGTCAAGCTGTGTTTTTCTTTCCTTGCAAGCATCAAACACAAACACACTTTTTCCCACATAGTGTGATAGAAAATCTATGTGCTGGCCCCGCAGTCTCTCGAGTCTTCCCCTGTGCTAACGGAAAGAATTGTCAACCCTCAGCAAACGCAAGGCTTTTTATAGGTTTGCATCAACTTGATGCAACGTGAGACAATGCTCTCTGCGGTTTGACTGTGTAGTCATCATCCCAACCCTATATTTACCATATGGCCTTAAGCCAGGCAGCCCCGAAGAAAGGTCTAATGTAGTGCAGAGTCACATTCATGGAATTGCATCTTTTGAGTGAAATAACAGCAATTATGCTGATTAAATCATAGAAATTACTATAAATCCAGAAATAAAAGAACTGTAACTGTATTTCAGGGATGGGTGTGCCCCTGAGCTTCTTATTGAGGGATTTCTTTGAATTAGAGGCTGGCAAGATGTGAAGTGGTTTGTAAGTGATCTTGGAGTTTGATAGCATATGAGTGTGACACCCTATTTGAGAGGAAATAATAGGAATGGATATTTAAATTCTTCTTTTTTAAATCTATTGATTTTAGAGAGAAAGGGGGGAGGGGAGAGAGAGAGAGAGAGAGAGAGAGAGAGAGAGAGAGAGAGAGAGAGAGAGGAAATAAATTTGTTGTTCCACTTATTTATGCATTCATTGGTTGATTCTGTATGTGCCCTGACCGGGGATTGAACCCGCAACCTTGGCAGATTGGGATGACACTCGAACCAACTGAATCACCTGGCCAGAGCTGGTTATTTAAAATCTTAAGTGAAGGCATGAAAGAATCCCAACAATTTACTCAACACCTCTGTCACCCTCACTCTCTTCTTCAAGTCCTTTCCCAGAGACCTGTCACGTTTGGGAAACACATTTTCCGATCGAGGCACACAGAGTGATCATCTGTGGAGGGCACGTGGAGGTCAATGACAGAGGACGCTCAGGCTGGAGATGCCTGGCCCAGGGAGCTCTGGCAGGCTAGTTGCCACCGTGCTGTCCTAGGGCGAGAGGAGGTTGGGGTCCTCACACACCTGGAGCCATTTCTGGGCAGTCAGGGCTGGGAGGGTGTGATGGGGAGGGGATGCCCCTTTTGGGAAGCTCCAGTGTAGACCTGCGCTCCCCCCATTAGCTATCCAGTTCTGTTCAAGCTGCATTTCCAAGTCCGACCTCTTCAGTTAATCCTTCCATTGCTGTTTCTTAAGATGCGTTTTTCACATGCATTCTTTAAAATATGACACGTATCATCTTTGGACGTGTATTTATCCGTTCACTTATCCACAGCTTGGCTCTGTTGGATTGCCTTGACACTGGTATGTGCTCGTATGTGTACCTTTGATGTGATGCAGCTTTTGTTTTGTGAAGCCCAGGGTGCCGCTGGGACCGCATTGAACTCCGTAGGTCCTGACAGAGGAGGGTTTCATCCACTCTTTTTAGGACTTTACAACTGAGGGGCTTGGCTTTTGATGGAAACTGCCTTGATGATGAGGAAAACATGCTTTTTTATTTTTTAGGGAAGAATTTATAAAGGGCGGGAGTCATGCTTTGCAGTCCCTGCAGGGAAAGGGGCACAAGAAAGAGGGAATCTCCCTTTCTAAAACTTGACCTTTTTTATGATGATGATAGCAATACTTGCTCTTTGCCCATTTTGCATCTATCAATGTCTGGCTTAGAACTGCAGGTCCCCCCTAATCTCAGCCTCCGGGTTGACTGTCAAGGGACTGCATGCGCTTTTGGTGACCTTGCCCTACTTGTAGTCATTACTTACAGAAATGGGATTGTTCTGCAGTTGCTTTTACTCATCATTACATAGAGTGCCAATTCATTTTTACAGCACGGTATTCTTTTATAGCATATTTCATGTACGGATGCATCATCAATCATGTCTTCACTGGAGAGCTTTTTATAAGGCAATTATCAGATGCTAATGGGGCCCTCCCTGATGATGAGGGTTCAGGTTTAAACTTCAGATGCAGATTTCAAACATATCAAGCTTTAACTAAATGAATGAGAAAAAGAAAACAATCTAGTGTCACCAGGTAGCACATGGGTCTGGAAACTTCGAAATATGGCCTGCAGGGTCTAGCCCTGACACTGCCCTCCTAGAAGGTTTGGCTATGGATCCTCAAAACCCTATGGTTCTCTTGGGGCAGGGCGGGGTGGGGGTGGGGTCACTCTGATGGAGTTCCGTCTAGGACCGGCAATGTGAGCAGAGCAAATGGAAGCAGGGTTAGTTTACAGCCCAGAGGATTTGTTTGACAGAAGGAAGACCATCTTGACTGTGAAGACACTGTGGGATATTTGGACACTTATCTTCCTAATCTGCCCTAGAAACAGGACAGCCATTCGTGAGCCATCAGCTGCATCTCTTCAGTGCCTTGGGTAGTTTTTCTTATCCCAGTTATTTACTTAAAGAGGAAAATGTCTTTTTACTTTCCAGATACATACTTTTGAAAGCCAGCTCCTCTTTTTTTTTTTTTTAAAAAAAAGTTTGTTTTATAGACAAATCTCTCTTTTTAAATATTCTTATTGATTTCAGAGAGGAAGGGAGAGGGAGAGAGAGAGATAGAAACATCAATGATGAGAGAGAGTCATTGATCAGCTGCCCCCTGCAGCCCTCTGCTGGGGAGGGAGCCCACAGCCTGAGCATGTGCCCTGACCAGGAATTGAACTGTGACCTCCTGGTTCATAAGTTGATGCTGAGCCACTGAGCCACACTGAGTGGGAGCCGTTCCTCTCTTTGCTGCAAGAACATGCTGGGTGAGCATAGGAGCCATCGTTTCATTCTGCCAAGGGTTAGGGACACGCCATCCCCACCGGCTTGCTTTGCTCTCTGCTGCTTTCTTTCAAGGTGTGCGTCCCACACAACAGGGCGAGGAGGGTGAGGTGTCAGTTTCCTCACCGAGGGAGGACCTATACTCCCAGGGTGACCTCTCCCCTTCTAGAAAGGAGAAACTATTTCATTTGGGAAGACTCGTGAAAAGAAAGTGGGGAGAAAAGGTGATATCAGGTGAGAAGGCCTTTTTATAAAATTTTGCATCTTTTAGCCTAACAGGCTTAATATTTGTCTTATATTTACAAAAAATAATTATTACAAACTTACGAGTCCATGTGCGTATCCTTTTGAATTGATTTCTCCAAGGGCCCTTATAAAGAGTTAATGTGCTGCAGCCCCACCGCCCTGTCGCCTTCTCACTGTCCTGGCTCTGGGTCCATCTTTGGTTCTGTTTAGAGCCACCAAGGAGACGGTGAAGCAAGGCAGTCAGCTACATAACGGAGACACTAGCCTTTTCTTTTCTTTTTCTTCCAGCCATTTAGCCACATACAAGGATGAGGCTTCTCTTGCATTATCCAGATAATTGTCAGCTATTTGCCCCTCCCTTTCCACATTTAGGCAGCCTCCCTGTAGCAGAAGGGTGTCCAGGTCAGTTTCGTATTTGAAGCCTGATTCTTTCACTTGCTCTGCCTGCATGCTAGCCTTCTTTGTCTGCATTTCAACATGTGTTCTTTTGGAAGGCGTTTAAATGATGTTGGGGTTATAATTTAATGGATGACAGTGAATCTTTACTGCAGCTTTTGTTTTTCAATGGATTTTACTTGCACCATAAGTCACTTATAAAGAAAAAATGTACATGCCCTAGCCAGTTTGGCTCAGTGGATAGAGCCTAGGCCTGTGGACTGAAGGGTCCCGGGTTTGATTCCAGTCAAGGGCACGTACCTTGGTTGTAGGCTCCTCCCTAGCCCGGGACCTGGTCGGGGCACGTGCAGGAGGCAACCAATCGATGTGTTTCTCTCACATTGATCTTTCTCTCTGTCTTTCCCTCTTTCTAAAAATCAGTGGAAAAATATCCTTGGGTGAGGATTAAAAAAGAAAAAATGTACAAATTGACCCTTTTTGAAGATGAAGACAAGCTGGCCATGCTTTCCCTCAGAATGTGATCTGATTTATGAAACTCAAATATGCTCTAGTAAAATCCCTTCCCATCTGCTCATCATAAACAAGATTTTGCACCATGTGCTTTATCTGCCCCATTTTCCTGTGCTAGTGTATTTCACAGCAAATCCCAGACAAGATGGCGTTTGACCACTACATATTTCAGCACTCATTTCTAAGAAATGTGGAGCCTTCATACATTACCAAAATGTCATATTACACCAAGAACAAACAAAAAAACAAACCAATATGAATGTTACCTTTAAACATCACCCCCCCCCCAAATAAAATGGGGTTTGTTTTGTGGAGTTATTTCTGTTGAATTCTGTCATGGATGAGTGGTCCTTCTGTCACCACTAATGAGTGATCTGACATTTAAAAAAAATGTTTTTATTGATTTCAGAGAGAGGAAGGGAGAGAGAGAGAGAGAGAGAGAGAAACATTGATGAGAGGGAAGCATTTATCGGCTGCCTCCTGCATGCCCTCTACTGGGGATCGAGCCCGCAACCCAGGCATGTTCCCTGACTAGGAATCAAACCAGTAACTTCCTGGTGCATGGGACACACTCAACCAACTGAGCCACACTGGCTGGGCTGATCTTACATTTCAACACATATGCTTAATTCTGAGAGAGTGTCTGGAGTAGAAACCCTGTATTGTACACTGTGGTGTTGCCGGCAGCAGAGCAGGACTCTGTGGGAGGCAGTGGCCCAGGGGCAGCTATTGGCTTAACTTTAACCGTAAGGTTGTGAAATTTTCTCCTTAATAAGAATATTTTACCGCAAAGGCAGTTCTGTACATTGACCCCTAAGATGATACCATACTATAGATAGGTGTGTGTTCTTAGATTAAAATGTAGGTTCAAGGTGGGGGGCGGGGGGAGCTAACTTTTAATTTATTTTTATACTTATATTTAGGGTTTATTTATTTATGTTTTTAATTGAATTTATTGGGGCAACATTGGTTAATAAAATCACATAGAGTTCAAGTGCCGGTGGTCTTATTCCAGCATCTAGAAGGGGTTCAGGAATCTGGAGAAGGCACTATGCTTAAATTAATAGAGTCCAGAGATGAAACATAATTTTGAAAGGCATTTTGGGGAGTCAGAGAAGACTTAGCTAAAGGAACTAAGTTCTTCCTTGACTCAGGACCCCTTACTATTTATTAACACAAATTGTCCTAAGGCAAGGTAGCCATACACCAAAGGCCAGGGTCAGTATACAGAATCCATTGTCAAATTGGAAGAATTGCCTACGGCTGTTCAGGTATTTGGCCAGTAGGAGGCAATAACATGTAGATTGAAATGCCCTCAGCTGTCAATCAATTTATGCATGCTTTTCACGTTCGGGGAAATGCCCTCAGTCATTTCCAGGTGATTCAGTCCTGCTGACATGCTGGAATTGGCTTCTGGCATTCAGGTGTACAATTCTATAAATACATTATCTGTATATTGTACTGTGTGTTCACCACCCCAAGCCAAGTCTCCTTCCATCACCATTTATCCCTCCTTTACCCTCTACTACCTCTCCTCACCTCCCTTTTTTTTTTGTAATCACCATACTATTGTCTGTGTTTATGAGTTGTTGTTGTTGTTGCTTAATTTCCTCACCTTTTTCACTCAGTCCCACAACTGCCCTCCCCTCTGACAGCTGTAAGTCTGTTTTCTGCACCCGAGTCTGCTTCTGTTTTGTTTGTTAGTTTATTTTGTTCATTAGATTCCACATATAAGTGAATTCATATGGTATTTGTCTTTCTCTGACTGGCTTATTTCACTTAGCATAATACTCTCTAGGTCCGTCCATGCTGTCTCAAAAGGCAAGAGTTCTTTTTTTTATAGCTGAGTAGTATTCCATTGTATACATGTACCACAGCTTTTTTATCCACACAGCTACTGATGGGCACTTGGAGTATTTTCAAATCTTGGCTATTATAAATAATGCTGCAATGAACTTAGGGGTGCATATATTCTTTCAAATAGGTTCTGAGTTTCTTTGGATATATTCCACTTTTAATTTTTTGAGGTAACTCCATACTTCTTTCCACAGTGGTTGTACCAATCCGCATTTTCACTAGCAGTGCATGAGGGTTCCCTTTTCTCCACATCCTCGCCAACACTTGTTCTTTGTGGATTTATTGATACTAGCCATTCTAGCAGGTATGAGGTAACATCTCATTGTGGTTTCAATTTGCATCTCTCTGATAATTAGTGACATTGGGTATCTTTTCATATGTCTGTTGGCTATCTGTATGTCCTCTTTGGAGAAGTGTCTATTCAGGTCCTTTGCCCATATTTAAATTGCCAGATCTTCTCCATCTTGGAAAAGAGGTCATCCCAGATTCTGGTCAGTTCATCGTTTCTTTATCTTCTGCTCCACAGCCTTCTCTAGCGAGTAGACGAGCATCTGCTCCTTCCTTAGGCTCTCCTGGCAGGCCAGCGCCTCTGCCTGGGCCTCGCTCCAGACCTGGGGCTTGGTACCTCTGGCCTTCCTCCTTAAACCTGATGATATAACTGCGTCAGGGATTCTTCATTCATACAGTAGCCTTGATTAACTCCTCCTGCTTCTCAAACCTCTTCAAGAGGTTAGAGAATGACTTTTCCATGGAGTTCAGATCCACGGTCAGCTGGTCTTTTTCTCTCAGAATGTTTTGGGTCTTGGCTTTGGGAAGGCCCTGCTGTTTCTGAGTGTTCTCCATCGCCTGGGACTGGAAGCTCTTGTCCCCGTCCATGACCTTCCCCATCCCCTGGGACATGAAGCTCTCATCCCTTCCCCATCTCCAGGTTCATCTGATGCAGCCCCTCACACTGGCTCTTCAGCTGCAGGTTCTCCTTCTGTGTTGCCTCCATTGCCAGGTCCAGGTCCTTGGCGGTCTTGCAGCATGTCCACAATAGAGCCCCCAGACCCGAGGTGGGCCCAGCACAGGAAGGTCTGGTGCTCCCAGGAAGTCCAGCTCCACCAGTTTGGCCTCAGGTGGGCTTCCCAAGGAAGGCACATCAGCATCCTGTGTACTGCTGGCCTCAGGGATATACACACTGGTTTCTGAGGATTTTTCTTCAGGAATAGGTTAAACTTGAAGTATTAGCCAGGGCTGACTCCTTCACCAGGAATGTCCTGGACTGCTCCAGGTAGTGCCCGTCAGCCCCCGTGCCTAGAACCTCAGCTGGGTCTCGGAAGTGCTTGCACTCAAGTCTATAGTTGTCCATTTAGGTCCTTGTTTTATTTTGCTACAGTACTTAAACAATTTGTAGCTTATTTTGTGTCTTTTCCTGACTAGACATAAGGGCAGGGGCCAGGCCTGTCTTATTTATTTTTGTATCCCTTGTAGCACGATGCCTGGTCCATTTTATGTGCAGCATAAATGTTTGTGGAAGAGTGAATGAATCCACATGGTTACTGTATAGTAAGATCATCCCCTGAAACAGAGCCACGTTTTGTATTTGTGGATTTAAATTTATACTTGGATCTATTCCAGATATATAAGGCAGTTTGTAATACATAAAATATGAGAAGATAGCATCCATTAAAAAAACAAAAATAAAATTGGAGCCAGGATTGAGGGTAAGAATGTATGCCATAAAGGCACACAGGCTTGCGACAACAGGTGGGTCATGAGGCTCTGAGCTCTTTAGCAGCCAGGCAGAAAAAGATGTCAAACTGGTCCATATGGTAAAATGCCCAGGACTATGACAGCTGTTCTTCAGACCAAAGAGAAATTTCACCCAAGGGTCATGGTAAAAAGAACAATACATCATGTGATAGTGCTCACCCCTAGGATGGGCATGGCAAGTTGCCCATGGTCATGACCTTCAAGAATAGTTGGTTGCTATCTTGCCAAGTGCAGTATGGTTAAGGCCCATTGATGGGGCCCAATAGGAAGCTGTCCAGGCTCTAGGTGCTGTATGACATCGTTGCTGCTGCTTTGGTTTCTGCTGCTGCCTGCTTCATATTACCTATGGGGTGGGGGCAGAAGGGGAAACACATATTTGTTACTTTCTTGGATCTAAACTGCTGACTTTTACTATTGCATTCTTGCTTATTTGCTCCTGCTTAACATTTTTGAGATCCCGCTCCTCTCCTTACAGACTTCTCTGTCCTTTCCTTCTAGCCCGTCCCTGGGTCTGCTGCACACTTCCTCTAGCAGCATCTCCTAGCTCCTAGTGCTCATCTCCCAGGCTGTGTTTGGAGAATGTCCGAACCTTCTTTATCCTCATATTCTATAAGTGTCTCTTCACTCTGGATGGACCAACTCTCGAATGTTGTGGGACATCCTTTGCACTCAGTAGTGCTGCTCTATCTTCACAGCCCCTGGGATTCTAAAGAGAATGGAGATGAGAGACCAAGGAAGTTATATTCCTTTGTTAAGAAGAGTCAAGTAAGTCTTTTAATGTGGGAGTTGTCCATGTACAGTGAGACTGCTTAGAGCAAAACTTGTTGAGGGGCAGAAGCCTACCTGATAGTTCCGTAGTCCTGTGTGTGTGGCAGGGAGGGCAGGTGGAGTAGCAGTAGATCTTAGTTAGTATTGCTTGGTTTTCCCCATAAGGAGCTCAACATGAAATTGATCACTACAGAAAGCAATCATTATTCTAGCTGATAAGCAGAACTAGCGTATTTTATTTAGTACCCTGGGTAGTACAATGCAGAAAAACTTCCTGCAGGATCGACTTTCATACCATAAATTGGATATAATGCAGCGGACTAATTGGAGAACACCTTTTCTATCACACGCTGTCATGTGGGTAAAGAAGCCTTCCTTCTCCGCTGGGAGCTAGAACACTCATAGCAGCAAACGTCGGTGATACCTGGTTTGAGCAGCTGACTGTTCGATTGGCTTTGGGGTCTTCCCTTCAACATTCTTATATTCTAAGCGCAATTTATTTTAACTTTGGGGTTTTGTTAACCCTCGTGTTTCTACTTTATGAAGAGCCATAGTTAATAAAGAGAATGTTTACAAGAGAGTGCAAGGGATAGTCTTGGTGGAGATAAAAAAGGCCTTTTGAGCACAACCTGGATGTGATTAAATACTAAATTTTCTCAGGGATATTTAGGTTTTACAGCCCTAAACCCCACCTTTTCCCTGTGGAAGCAGTTATTTTTATAACGTAATTGTTGATTACACAAGATTCCTTAGAAATGTAATTTATCAAACAACAGAAGAGATTGTGTTTGTTAAATTTTTCTAGATGGTACCAAATACACACTTAATAACATACTAATTATGGTGATGTTCAGAAATATTCTTTTTGACCTTTTAATGATAATAATTGTAAGTATTATGCATTGAACACTTACCATGTCCCAGTTGCTGTACGGAGCAAAATAGATGGTTGCTTGAATGTTCTTGGCAATCTTGGGAGTAACAAACTGCTTTTATTCCTCATTTTACAGATGAGATACATTAAGGTTTTGGCTTACCAGCAACTTCCTCAAAGTCATATAGCTCTTAAGTGGAGGAGCCATGGTGAAATAGCGTTTCCAATTTTCATAGTTTATTCTTTGTTCGTTTCTTAGAATTTTGTTCTATCAGTCATGTCCTGCAGCATAACCAAATCCCCAAGCCTTAGTGGCCTAAAACAGTGATTTTCTTACGGTTCTGTAGGTTTACAATTTGGGCAGGCCTCACGCGGATGGCCTGGCCGTGCTCCATGTGGTGTTGGCCGGGGAGACTCAGCTAGAGCTGGAGGGACCAACATGGCCTCGCTCATGTGCGAGGCCTTGGTGTTGGCCGCCAGCTGGAGACCCTCTGTTGTCCTCCAAGTGACCTTTCTCTACCTGCTCTCTTCAGTCAGTAGTCTCGATGGGGCTTCCTTCATGGTGGTATAAGCATTCCAGGAACACAGAGATGGAAGCAGTCAGAGGTAGGAGCTTTGAAACTGGAAACTACCGAAGACCGGACTAGCACAGGTCACTTTCTCTTTATACTATTGATCAAAGCAAGGGACAGGGCCAGCCAGATTCGAAGTGGCCTGTGCAGAGGAGCGGGAGGGTTGTATGAGAGCATGCTTGCAGACACGCTTCCCTGTAGGTCTCTAAACAACACCCTGTGAGCCATAATCCTTCTTCACTTGACTTTTTCTCTTTTTTTTTTTTTAAAAAATATTTTATTGATTTTTTGCAGAGAGGAAGGGAGAGGGATAGAGAGTTAGAAACATCAATGAGGGAGAAACATTGATCAGCTGCCTCCTGCACACCCGCTACTGGGGATGTGCCCGCAACCAAGGTACATGCCCTTGACTGGAATCGAACCCGGGACCCTTCAGTCCTGAGTCAAACCAGCTAGGGAACTTTTTCTCTCTTGTCTTCTAATCTCATATGGTTACTGTGATTCTCTACACAGCCACTCCAACCACGTCTTTGATACATTTTATATTCCCTGTTAATTTCTTTACAGAATAGCAGTTTGGAGCCCTTGGCCCCAAGGTCTACTCCAATTATACCAGCATTAATGCATTTATTATTTTATGCAAATAAAGACGGTCCCCGTGCCCACAGCTAACTGCCTTGTTACTTTCTTCTGTCCTTATGAATGTTCAGGCTTCACTCCTCTCTTGCTTGAACTTATGATCTGTTATCTTCAAACCCAGCATCCTGCTAGCCTTGTCATCATTGCTAATAGAGCTCATTAAACCTGCTATCTCAGAGTGAGTATTGATCCCTTTCTTAGCTTCCCTCCTTCCTTTCCTCTATCTAATCCAACCTGTAATAACAGCCTTTGAACATGCCTTTTCCTCCTCCCTTCACCACTCATGTTCAGGCTTGTCTCACCTCATCCCTCACTTCACACAGGGTTCAAAGTGATCCCTCTCCCAGCCTTATCTCCCCCCCTCCACTCTCTTCTTCCCGCAGCTGCTGGTCTTTGGAAATGCTCTTAATGAAACCTACATTCTGTCATTTTCCTCCCCATGGAACCTCCCCTCCCACCAGTCATGTCATACTGCTGGGTGCTTGAACTGCTTTCCTAGTGTCCAGGGCCTGTCAGCAGCTACTGCCTGCTTCCCCCAGACTCAGGGATAGTTAAGTGAGCATTCTCCCATAGTCAACCGCTGTCTGCAGAGCTCTGCTTGAGACCACTTTGTGACATGGCTTGGAATGTTAGTCGTGGGTTTAGATTTTGATTTTATATTGATGTGGGATCATGGGTGCCTGGCATTTAGCAGAATGTTTTGCTAAGGAGGAGACAGGCAGATCTACTTTAAAGTAGTGGCCCTATGGCGGTGGTTACACAGTTGGAGTTGTCTAGGACATGGGCCGACTATAGAAGTCATAGAGGGTATGAGCCATGACATTACTGTGCACACACATGCATGGCTATGAGGTAAATCCTAATTATGAAGGTGGCTGATAACATCTCCTTTAGGATCACTTTTTCCATCCTAAACCCACACTTTCTCATCTCAGACACGGCAGTGGGCACATGCAAGGTGCATCCAACTCTCAGAATCCTGGGGTGCTTTTGACAAAGAGGACTGCTTTCATTAATTCTTCAGGTAATTTGAGTATTAAGGTTGTTGACGCCAATATTTAGCCTTAACAACATAATCTGCTTTTTAAAGGGAAAATTCTCATGAAATAAGAAATAATAATATATTAAAGGCCCAACACAACTTGGTGGTAAGGAGGCTGCCTTATAGCTTTGGAGGCAGTATATCAGAGAGGCTAAGAGAGTGGGCCATGAAGGCAGATGGCCCAAGTTTTAAAGTCTCTGACACAGAGAAGCTGTGTGACTTTGGGCAGAGAACCTAACTTTCATGTCAGTTTACCCACCTGCAAAATAGCAATATTACTTTCCTCATACGGCTCCTATGGTGACTCAGTGAGTTAAAACACAGAGAACACACTGGCACATGGTACTTGATGAACATTATCTGACACCATCTACCCTTCATTTTAAGGAAATCATGCTCCATGAAATGAGATTGGATGCTTAGGGCTGTACAACCAGAAAGGTTCAACCAGTTGCTATTTCCATCAGCTCCATATCAAAACCTATACCCCACAAGGAATAACCTTTAAAAAATGGAAAAGAGCCCTAACCGGTTTGGCTCAGTGGATGGAGCATCGGCCTGCAGACTGAAAGGTCCCAGGTTCGATTCCAGCTAAGGGCATGCACCTTGGTTGTGGGCACATCCCCAGTAGGGGGTGTGCAGGAGGCAGCTGATCGATGTTTCTCTCTCATCAATGTTTCCAGCTCTCTATCCCTCTCCCTTCCTCTCTGTGAAAAATCAATAAAAACTATATATAAAAAACAAACAAAAAAAATGGAAAAGAAAAGCAATCCAAGTCCACGCGCATGCCACACATTTCTGTGAGTGGCTTCCACACACATTACAGAGGTCGGGGGTCATGAAATAATAACTTCAAGTCCTCTGACCTCCTTGGAGAAAAGTTCCATGTCAAGACTGGATTATGTTACTGGAGAAATTACATAAGGAAATGAGGCCTCCCACATTGAAGTGTAAACACATTCCATAAGTGCTCTTAATACATTAAGTTAAAAGATTTACATGACTTTTTTGTTTTACAGGAGCCAATTTTGAATGAGAAGCCAGTACAGACACTGTTAAATTCAAGAACACAGGTTTCTTACATGGCTTTTGAATAACCAACTAACTCCCAAAAGTGCTGCTTGATGCCTTCTCGTGGGTACCACAAGGTGGGGAGGTGGGCAGGCAGAAACTTACTCCCAGCCTTTCTAAGAGTTTACAGGAAGTGATCAGGTTGCACTTTTAGCAACTTATTCATTGCATGCCCAACTGAAAGAGGAAAAGTGACATGAAACAAAATTCATCAAGGCTGTTAGTGTGAGCCAGAGAGCACCATGCCATGGCTCTGCCTGACCACAGTATCAATATATCTAGAGAGCCTGGTCCCAGGAAATGTGGCTGGGCCTGGCCACAGAGTCCACTGACATATGGCTGTGTCTCATACGGATGCAGAGGAAATAGGAGGTCTGCTCTGGGTGGACTAAAGCAGAAACCTTTCCCATTGTCAGCAAGGAGCTGCATTACCAAACACATGAAGTTTTCTTGACCAGAGTTTGCTCATCTGTAAAATGAGAAGGTTGTACAGACAAAACAGTTCTCAGTGTCTGTGACACCAAGTCCCTTTTCCCCTAGCAACTCCCTGTTGAACAGTTTCCTCTTCTCTTTAGTTGTGTCCTTAAGTTGAGTGGCAGGCAATGCTGGAGTTTATTGAGCCCATGATAATTCTCCAGATGGCCACTTCAGGACTCAGGACCTCTGTGTACAGTGGTGTGGGTGCGGACTAGGAGGGGCCAATGGGGGGAAAAGGAGGATATCTGTAATACTTTCAACAATAAAGATAAATTTAAAAAAAGAGACTCTGCCTATGTAAGTAATAAATGAAAACCCAACCCAATTTGGCTTTCAAAGATGATATGAGATAATCCAAAAATTCCTCCTGAAATGCTTAGAGAATTAAATTCATGGAAGGATTCAGCTGGAACTATTCCCTCATTGGAATAACCTCATAATTTCACAGCCAACCACAGGTCTACAAATGCCCCGCCCCCCAGACATCCCAATACCTGGCAAACTTTGAGATTGAGAGGAAATGTATAAATAGATGCATCTTTGTAACTATTTCCACCCATGACTACTTGATGAGCATGAATTTTCTATGTGTATTTTTTCCTCCTTGACCAAAGCTATGCTCCCTGGAGATGTTCCAACAACATACTGCTAACAGACTCCCATTGTGGAATTCATCTGGAAAATTTTGCAACTTAACAAAACATCGCAGCCCTCTAACAGGCGTCTCTGTGGACCTGCAGAGTGGAGACCAGAAGCACACAGTAAATAGTTTTGGTCTAGCTCGGAAGGCGTTCAGTGGATCTGTGCATCTGAGCTTATTTCTTTAAATAATTTACTGAAGAAGTTAGAACACCTTGTTCACATCCATTTGGTTTGGGGTTAAGGATCTGGAGAGTCAAATGGACACAACTGCTGAGTCAGAGGAGGGGCTTAATAAGTATTTGTTGAATGAATGAAAGCTTCAAGTCTTGCGCTGACTAGCTGTCTGAGCCTTGAGGCAGGACATTGAAATTCTTGGTGCTTTCATTTCCACAATTAAAGAAATGGAGCTAGTACAGTCGCTTCTCATTATCCATGGTAGTTATGTCCTGTGAGCTCGTCACAAACTGACCATGACTCCTACGGGAAATGCAGGGTTAGGCTTCGGTAAGCCTCTAGTCATAGCATTTTTGCCAATAGATCAATACATAATCTTTTATGTGTTTCTGCTTAAAAACACCTTATTTAATGAATACCCACCAGCACTATAATTCATGCCTGGACAAAGTGTACCTAACACACATATTTTTGTCCCAAGGCCCATCACTGCTTTCTTGTGTTTAGTACACTAGACAGCACTTCAGCACTACACTTGGGGGCCATTTTCAACTGCGAAATCACCAACAAACAAAAATGCAAAAAAGTGGCGTTAAAAAAGGACACGTGTTTCCAATATGAAAACTGAAACGAGAAGGCAGAGCCTCGCTGGGTCAGCCTCAACTGGAAACGTGCACATCGGGACACTCAGAGTTTTCACTGCTTTGCATGTGTCTGTGAGTGACCAGGACGGTCCTGTGAGGACTGACTGGGAGTTACAAATAAATGTTAACCAGTAGACAAATTTGCAAATGCACACTCCACAAGTAAGGAGGAGTGACTGTACTTTACTCATTCCCTAAGTATTGACTGAGAGCCTTCTCAATGCCAGCCACTGTGGTAGGAATGTGACCAGAATGGACAGGTTCCTTCCTCATCGTGCTAGTGGTCCAGTGGGAGGTAAAGTTAAACTAATAATCACCCAAATATGTAATTACTAAATGTGGTAACTGCATGATGTGGAAGATACGGGGAGGCATGCAGGGGGACCACAGTCTACCAGCAGGTTCAGGAGGAGGATGGCATTTAAGCCCAGTACCAGGGCATAGGTTGGAGTTAGTCAGGGGGAAGGGAAGGAGCTGATAATAAGCAAGAATAAGAGCATCTACATTCTTAAATCACCTCCCCCATTGTCTTCCTCTCTTAGAAACTGCATTTACTTGAAGGGTAAGCCCAAAAGCGAATGTCAGCGCTGACTTCGAGTGAGATTCCACTGCAGTGTCCTCCTTGTGGTTTCTGCATGGGAGTAACCACACACAAAGGCCAAAGCAGTTAAGAGCATCATCTGGCTTTCTCTTCTCAGTGCCTGTGGACCATCTGAAAACCAGATGGCCCGACCTGTGTCCCCATCGACCAGGGTGCTGTGCCCCCCAAGACAGAAGCTCACTCATGAGGACACAGGCAAAGATTCTCTGTTCACGAGCCAATAATCATATCTTAATTAGCTCCAGAGGATATTCTGTATTTCAGCATTTTGAACCCAATTTTGTTGGTGATGGTACAGAAAATATGTTGACTTCTGCTCAGTGTATTAGCATTAAAGGCCACCCCAGTGGTTAACAGCAACTAAAACAACACACACATACACACACCAGACTAGATGGCTGGTGATCATGGGAGAGGACAGAATCTGCAGAAATTTTTCAATTTCATTCTAAATAAGTGGGGGATAGTCCTTGTTAAGCTTACAGATGAAGCGAAGAATGAGTGAAAGCAGTCCTCTTTGTCAAAAGCTCCCCAGGATTCTGAGAGTTGGATGCACCTTGCATGTGCCCACTGCTGTGTCGTGCCTGCTCCATCGGGGTGGGATGCAGATGGAGGAGATGACGTTTGTCTTTGCGGTCTCCATTCTCTCTCTCCTTCCTTTCAGCAACCTTCTTAGTATTCCCTGTCTGTTCCGCACCCCTTACTAAAGAACTAGCTCTCTGTCCCGGATGTGCCTGGGAACCTTAACCTTCCCCTCCATTGCGTCCGAACCTGCCTCAGGTCCTGCTTCCTGGATGCTTGCTGGGTAGCTGGGTGAATCTGCACCATTTGGTGTTGTTACATATGTATGTGATTGGTGGCCTTTGAAAGTAATTTCATTTTGGTCCAGGACCGCTAGAGATAATGGGACCAAGGAAAGGAAGGCTCAAGGTAGAATTTTAGGTTGTGAAAGATAGGGGTAGAGCTCTTTGGGGGCCCGGACCTGTCCCTTCCATTGGTCCCGGGGAAAGATCAGTAAACAGTTTGAGACCCTAGATTCATCTTCATAGTTGTAATGTTCTTTTCTGCTTTTTTGGAATCTCCAGGTTTAGCTAATGACAGATTATAATGGTGGCCTCTAGGGGCTAAGCACCCTGAGAGAGATGCTTGTGGTCCTCTCTGCACTCTAACCAAAGGTTATGGTCACATTAGTATGAAGTTATACTGAACCTACAGTAGTTTCCATAGTGAAGGAAGTCTGTGAAATTAGCATTCGGTACATAAGGAACTTTGTTCTTTAGACAAATAATAAGCCTTGTGTTTACAGCTTCATCATTAAAAACGCTGACCTCTTAAAATATATTGGTTAGCCAAGCAATTGCCCACTAGATGCACTCACAAATAATTAGGCCCAGATGCCATTCCTGACCATCAAGAACTAAAACTAATGACCTGGGATTCGTGTCCTCAGATTGGCGTCCTTAAATTCTCCCTTTAAGACCAATTTAGAGCAGTGACTCTCTGAAAGGTAGATTAACCTCCTTCCATATATTGCAAATTAGTAATGACCAAATACCTAGGAAAATAATTTAGTTGGTACATAGTTAGTCATTCTCCTAAGATTTAATGTAACTTATTATACTCCATCTAATATACAGTGAAATGAGCCACAATCATGATTGCTTTGTAAGGTTTTAAAAATTCTTCTCCACTGTTTAAAAATAGTACAAAATAAAATTGGCATGTGTTGTTGTTTTTTGTCATGAAGAATGAGAATTTCAGTCAACTATTGTGCCCTCTGAAACCAACCCTGCCCCCATCTCATTGAAATGGACATTCTTCTCTCTGATTCTCTGGAAATGGACCTGCTCATTGAAAAATCTAATGGTAAAATTACAGTGCAAGTTCACTTGCTTGGGAATGGTCATCAGTCTTTTAAAAGATGCCAAAGTAGAAATTGCATTCAGAGCACCTTATCTTCCCCTCCCTTTCCTCCAATGGCTCCCTTAAGTCCTGTGATCTTGGGAACCACTTTTAAAGTAGAATCAATATTTGGAATAAATCGCCAGACTAGATTGTTTACAGGTTTATGAAAACCTCCCAGACCCACTACGAGGCTTCATGAAAAAGTGAACGTGGTGTTCTTCGCTTTCTGAATGATGGTGTGTTTGTTTTTGGCATGTTCACATTGGGCTTGAGTGCCTGATGGCTGAGTGGCAGACCTTTGTGACTTTGTGTGGAGACAGGCTTCAGCCAACAGTTGTGGCCCGTGGGCTCACTGCAGCCCCACTAGCCTCTTGTGGGATGGTTTGACTTGGGAATCACCCTCTGTCCTCAGGGGTTGGCCAGTAGCCTATGCGCTGAATCTGGCTGCTGCCTGTTGTTGTAAATAAAGTTTTATTGGAACATAACCACACCAGTTTCTTTACATGGTGTCAATGGCTGCTTTCCTACTACAATAGCAAAACTGAGTAGTTGAGACAGAGACTGTATGGACCATCAAGTCTAAAGGATTTGCCATCTCACCCTTCACCAAAGAGTTGCCAGGAGGTGTTATATCCTACTTGTTTTTGTTTGTTTGTTTTGATGACCTTTTAAAAATAAATCTTTATTGTTGAAAATATTACATATGATCCCCTTTCCCCCCATTGATTCCCTCCAGCCCGCCCCTACCTCCCCACCCCTGCCCCAGGCCTTTACCACCCTATTTATTGTCTGTGTCCATGGGCCATGCACATATGCATACAAGGTCTTTGGTTGATTACCTCCCACCCACCCTCCCTCCCCTGCCTTCAATCCTATTTGTTTTTAAACAAGTCATTGATATTTGGCTTCTGTCACATGATGCACTGATGCTCTCACTGCTCTGCTCAGTGGTTCAGCCTCACCTCCTTGAGCTCCCTCATGTTGCTCCCAATGGGTAACCAGTCTGGAAGCTGTGCTTGGGGTCAGGTTCTCTTGCTAACCTGTGGTTGGAGACTTTGTCCTTGGATCTCCATGTTGAATGGAGTCTATCAATATTATAGTTACAAACTAACATCTAAAAGTGGGACACTGAATTTTAGAATCAGAAGAGACCAGCCCTTCATGATCAAGCTTCCTCTTTGTTTAGATGACAATGTCGAGACCTTAGGAGGCTGAGGGACTGCCCTCACACATCCAGGTAGTGGCAGTCAGGGTCCCCACTGGGCCTCCTGGCCCAGGTTTTAGCTCTTTCCCCACAAATGCCACATTGCTGCCACACAAATGCACCTGCTGGAACAAAACATGTGCTTTGTGATGTTTAGTTAATGGTGAGCATTTTTTTCCTCCTTTATTTCTTCTGTGTGTGACTGTATCCAGGTTGGTCAGAGAGAAATGATTTATGCTCAGAAGTAACAGCAAAACTCCTGTTAATGCTGGATATGTTTATTCACTGTTTTTCCAGGGACTCAGCCATCAAACAGAATAAAATGTGTTTAACTCCTCCTGTCAGTAATTCTAATTGCTAAGCCTCCAGCCTAGTTTTAAGCCATCAAATTATGCTTTTGTTTCCTGTTATATGTTCAATTTTAGCAATGCCTTAAGCCTTCTGGCTATATATGTAACCTCAAATCAGCGGTTTTATGTATTAGTGTTGCTTAGAGAACTGATATTTTTTTATGATGTGTGCGCATTATAAGCATTTCAATTTTGTAATTAACGTGACAGCCATCAAATAATCCACTTTTGATATAATTTCCTATTCTCATGACAGGGTCAGTTTTAAATTGGATAGTAACTAATATTTACACTTGTATTTGATTTTCAGCAAATTAATAGATTAGTTCAGTGAAAGGCAGTTACCATGCCTAGTTCTGATTTTTTTTTACTTTTTACTGTCAGCATGGAATCTCTTAATCTGTTTATAGCAGCATTGGCATTGAAAGTGGATTTCGGGTCCTAGCTGGTTTGGCTCAGTGAATAGAGCATTGGCCTGCTGTCTGATGGGTCTCGGGTTCTATTCTGGTCAAGGGCACATCCCTTGGTTGCAGGCTCGATCTCTGGCTGGTCAGGTTGTGTGAGGGAGGCAACTAATCACATGGATGTTCCTCTCTCTCTGTCTCTCCCCCTCCGTACCACCCTCTCTAAAAATCAATGGAAAAAATATCCTCCCATGAGAATTAACAAAAAATAACAATAATAATTTTAAAAAATTTAAAAAAAGAAAGAAAGTGGATTTGGGGGCTTACTGGATGACCTTGACCATGGGCAATTTCTTAACTTCTCTGAGCTTTAGAGTCCTTATCTATAAAGTAGAACAGTGGTACTAATCTCATAGGATTATTTGAGGGGAAAATTGGCAGAATGAGTGGAAAGCACATGGTACTGTGTTTAGCACAGTGTAACTTAAGCATGTCAAACTCAAAGGCTAACACAGGCCAAATAAACAAGGTTTAAGTTTATGTGGGCCGCAAAAAAACCCCAAAAGCCTCAATTTTCATAGAAACCATAGAAATTTGGGTTTATTTCAATAGAGACATGCTGAATACAAAGGGCTGAAATAAATGAGTAATCGTTAACATAAAACAATAGAACATTTTAATAAAAATTAATATTTTTTCTTGAACATTAACTTACCAGACACTGAATAACCACAAATAAGCATAACGCAAATAAACCTATTTTTCTTGTTCTCTGAAAGCAAAATATTTCCTATTGTGCACACCCAACAAGTCAGTACAAGACTAATGACATGGCAATTGGCTGCTAAAATATTCGCTGCTAGTATTAGTGGAGAGAAATGGTATGCTGTAAGGCACGTAAGGGAAATGAATGCAACACTATTATAGTGATCAGTTATTAGCGAATGTTATAGTTTGTTATTAATAATTATGTATAACAGGATATTGTAAAAATTAAGTTATGAAATTTTTATTAAAACATTTCTTACATACCGTTATATTGGCTGGGTTACAAAAATATTCATTGTGGGCTGCATGCAGCCCGCGGGCCACAAATTTAACATGCTTGGTGTAACTAGTCCAAATAGAAGCCTTTAAACTATGTAATTTGTTATTGATTTTCTATTTAGATAGTTATGAGCCCTCAAATATATTTGTTTTATTAAGCAGGTGGACTTAAAAAGAAAGAAAAAACCAGTTAATTTTATCCTTAATAGGGAGTGAAGAGTTTTTATGTCTCCTTCCTTGAAGGAGTGGCCTCCAGCGGTCTCAGGGTGTCTATGGAAGGTTAGTTTGGTTCTCACCAGGCTCCTGGGGACAGGAGGGATGTTGGCCAGCTCTGTGGCATTGGAGACAATAACAGTGTCATTCCCTGAGAGAGTTGAAGGAAAGGGTACTATGTCAATAGGAATGTTTTTCCAGGCTCATGCCACAAATCTACAGATTATTTTTTGGAACATGGTGAGGAGGAGGGCTGAGAAGTAAAATCAGAACAGTCCTGCACAGCTTTCTTTTCAGAGTTTCATTTAGAAGCACCTTTATACTGGGGCTGGGGCTGCACTGGAACTGGAATTCCCTTCTATGCCTAGAATTCCCTTTCACTTGGCTCTGAGCCAAAGTGGGACAGTACTGGCAATCTCTCTTTACCCTAGTGTCACAAAATGTTTTTGTAGATCAACTTTGCTGATTATAGAAACCAAGGATGTAGAAAGAGCCTAATTATCCCATTATCCTTTGAGGTCAGGCTAGACCCCTGGCCACATGACAGATCCATCACTGCTGATTGGCAACATCTGTCAAAAGAGATTCAGCTGGAATCCTCGTAACTTGTTCAAACCCATCAGTGATGAAAGAGGGCTGAGTTTCCCTTGATTCTTTGATTCCAGGGCTGAGGCTCCCCCGGGGGAGCAGGTTGGGGTGTGGGGTGGAGGAATTGAGCAAAAAAGAGAGTGAGAAAAAAAGAGAGAACTTATGGACACAGACAATAGTGTGGTGATTGCTGTGGGGGAGGGCATGGGGGAGGTGGAGGAGGATATAGGGGGGATAAATGGTGATGGATAAAGACTTGACTTGGGGTGGTAAGTATACAATACAGTGTACAGAGGATGTGTTGTAGAATTGTGCACCTGAAACCTGTATAGTTTTGTTAACTAGTGTCACCCCAATAAATCCAGTTAAAAAAGGATTATGCATATATGCATATAAGTTCTGTGGTTGATCTCTTCCCATCTACTCACCCACCCATCTCTGAGATTTGACTTATATATGCATACATGTATAACCCATGGACACAGACAATAGTGTGGCGAAGGCCTGGGGTGGTCATGGTTAGAATACCAGTCAGGGCACATGCCTGCGTTGTGGGTTCAGTTCCCAGTAGGGGACATGCAGGAGGCAGCTGGTCGATGATTCTCTCTCATCATTGATGTTTCTCTCTCTCCCTTTCCCTTCCTCAATAAAAATATATTTGTAAAAAAGAAGTAGAAAATCTTACCTTTTTGCAACAGCAAGGGTGGGCCTGAATATGATTTCACTTATATAAGTGGAATTAAATGAACAAAAACTAACAAAATAGAAACAGATTCATGGATACAGAAAACAGACAGCTGTGAGAGGGAAGGGAGTTGTGTGGCTAAGTGAAAAAGTTGAAGAGATTAAGCAGAGAAATCCCACCAAGCAGACACAGATAACAGCGTGGTGACTGCTGGGGGGAAAAGGGAAGTCGGGGGAGGTCTAAGAGGGCAAAGTTGGGGATAAATGGTGACAGAAAGAGACTTGACTCTGGGTAATGAGTGCACATGAAGTGTGTAGATAATGTGTTATAGAGTTGTACACCTGAAACCTGTGTGGTTTTATTAACCAATGTTACCCCAATAAATTTAATTTTTAAAATTTATTTTAAGTATAGTTAAGAAATATTACCCAGTATTCAGATTCATTAGCTTTCATTAGCTCATCATGGCCTGGAAACAGCCCATTCTTTAAAAAACAACAACAAAAAACACTGACATAAAATTGACACACAATATCCTAGTAGTTTCAGGTGTACATCATAGTGATTTGATATTTATATACATTATGAATTCCCCATGATAAGTCTAGTTTCCATCTATTACCATATCAAGTTATTACAATATTATTGAGTCTATTCTTTATGCTGTACATTGCATCCCCATGGCTTATTTATTTTATAACTGCAACTTTATACTTATTAATCCCCTTCACCTTCTTCTCCACCCTTCCCCCCCACACACACACCCTCTCTTCTGGAACCACCAATTTGTTTCCTGTATCTATGAGTCTGTTTCTGTTTCTGTTTCTGTTTCTGTTTCTGTTTCTGTTTCTGTTTTGTTTTGTTTGTTCACTGTTTTTGTTTTTTGTTTTTTTGATTCCATATATAAGCGAAACCATACGTTTATTTGTCTTTCTCTGTCTGACTTATTTCACTTAGCGTAATATCCTCTGGGTCCATCCATGTTGTCGCAATCCTTAATAACCCCTCAAAAAGTTCATCTTGACTTCTAAGTACTATTTTTTCTGAAGCTGTGCTAGTCTTTTTTTTCCTCCAGGTCCTGTGCTGCTCCCATGCACAGGAAAAGAACCTTTGCCTCCTTATAATACATCTATTTCTGCTGCTTCCTGACTGCAGATGGTTAACCCTGTTTCCCAATTCAGCGTCACTTTCCCAGGTGCAGTTTGGTAGAGGGGGGAGGGATGGGATTATATTTTCAGGTGGGACCTGCAAGGCAGTAAGAGGAGAGGAACTCATAATAAACAAAAATGCTCAGCTCAGTAGCCCACAGGAGTGGCTGTAAGGTCCAAGCAGAGAGTAGATTAGAGGGTGACGTGTGGTTGGCTCTAGAACAGGGGTGGGCAAACTTTTTGACTCCAGGGCCACAATGGGTTCTTAAACTGGACCGGAGGGCTGGAACAAAAGCATGGATGGAGTGTTTTTGTGAACTAATATAAATTCAAAGTAAACATCATTACATAAAAGGGTACGGTCTTTTTTTTTTTTTTAGTTTTATTCATTTCAAACGGGCCGGATCCGGCCCGTGGGCCGTAGTTTGCCCACGGATGTTCTAGAATGTCTGGGGAGCTTTCCCAGGGCATCAGAAATGTTTGAATGCTCACATTCCCGCTGGGATAATAAAGGACAATGCACTGAGGGTACGCTGGTGCTGAAGGTTTCCCTGAACCGATTATCCAGGCTTACACCGAAGGGATCAGGCACTTTCAACACATCACTTTCTGAGTCTACTCACGTTAGGAGTAGAATGATACTCCATGGAACGATACAAGCTGAGGGGAACAGGAGGTTAAATGTTTTCCACAGGAGGAACCTGGAGAGAAACAGGGCACTCTGAGGAGTTTCAGAGCCTGTGTTTTCATGATGCTTTGTGATCCCTCCGCATTCCACTCAAAGTGGAATCCAGGCAGAGGTGGGCCCAGAAACTAGCGTCTACTGCTGTGTATCTGTCTTATTTTTCTAAAAGCAGATTGTCTTAGCCCTAGCTGGTTTGGCTTAGTGGATAGAGTGTCGGCCTGTGGACTGAAGGGTCCCAGGTTCAATTCTATCAAGGGCACATGCCCGGGTTGTGGGCTCAATTCCTAGTGGGGGGCGTGCAGGAGGCAGCTGACCAATGATTCTCTCTCTTCGTTGATGTTTCTATCTCTCTCTCCCTCTCCCTTCCTCTCTGAAATCAATAAAAATATACTAATAAAATAAAAGCAGATTCTCTTAGATAATTCTATGGGAATTATTTTCATTCTGTAGCAGAAGCCTTTCTCTGGGGAGTAGTTCCATGGATTCTGCCATATTTCAGATCAACTCTATGGCGCTGAAGCTGGGAAGAGAGGGCTGCAGGGGACTGGCTCCCCAGTTGGGCAACCATGGCTCACACCCCCTCCAAACTAGTGTTAAACAAGCGGACAAAGCCAGCCTGTGCCCCTGAGCCCCTTTCCCATATGCCCCTCGAGGCCGCCCTGTCATGGTCATGTCCTGCCATTAGGGACCACCGAGCTCTGACTGAGCTCCTTGATGGCAGCCATGGCGGGGTCACTCCTGGAGCTCCTGCATCTGGACTGGGGTAGCCCAGACCCCATCACTGCACCACATGCTCCATGAAGGTTTAGATTTATGAAACCTTTGTCTCCCACCTCACCCCTTTTTTTGTTATGAGAAAGGAATGGAGGGTGTGTGTGGTATTGAAATCCAACAGTAGCCCAGGTGGCTTAAAGAGTGCACTCTGGAATCATTAAGACATCGGTTGAATCCAGACTTCACTGCTCAACAGTTACAAGGGCAGTGGGGCCTTCTCCTCACCCTCTCAGAGGCCCCGTTTCCCCCTCTGTAAAATGATTGTCATGAGGTTGAAATGGGCTCTTGTGTGTAAAATGCCTGCCATGTGTTATTAAAATACTCTGTGAACAGTAGCTTCTCTTTTGCAAAAAGCCTTAACTTGTAAACGACTTTTTAATTTTGGTGAATTTAAGCAGGAGCGCTGGGTGTGGATTTTGACTTGCATTTCTGTAAGTCGACTGGCGGCCATGTGGAGTGTATTTTCTGGGCTTATCTCGGGACTGGAGGAGCCGAGCCCAGAGGCCTGGCCACCAGGTTCAAAGCAGGCAGCGCACAGATCTCCTGGTGATCTCCCTCTCCAGAAGATACAGGGAGAGATAGAGGTTTTGTGAAGGTTCTAGTGTCTGCTAACAAAACAGTAAGTGTGTGTTGTATTTCATGGAACCTTCCTGTCCACTCTTAGAAATACACATTGAACTTTAAAAAGTCTCAACAGGAACATTCAAATTGTCCACAGGCATGTGGAAAGTCCCATAGTTAATTTGAAATGTGTCGAGAGATCAGACCTAGAGATTTAAGCAGGATCAGCAAATGACAGCAATTAGCACAAGATGCTCACAGCTCTAATCTGAGCGTCTCTGAGAGGGGGCTAGCCTTGGTTGAGAAGTAAAGGGAGATGAAGGGCCAGGCCCTGTTCACGGCCAAGTTCTGGGCTGTGGGGGAGGTGGCCTGCCACTAGCTGAGTTGGTTAATAGGCATCAAAAGTTTCCCAGTTCCAGCTGCTGGTACCTGGCTTTACAAACTCATCAGCCAAGGGATTCTAGAAACATCTGAGCTTGAACAGTCTCTCCCATGGGTTCTGTAGCCACAGGTTCTCCAAGCATCTATGCCCTCGGGTCTTCAAGACAAGACAACAGCCAGTTCCATGTGGCTCTCTTCTCTGTCACTGGATGGAGGGGAGGAAGGGACAGGGGTGACACCTCTACCTCACACTTGTCAGTCAAGCCTATTGTTCCTTGCAGTGCAGGGGAGACCTGACAGAGGTAACCTCAGGCTTTTCATTTTCATACATTCTTCCTTTTTGCCTTCATCTGCCTTGCTCTGTCTGTTCCTCTTTGTCATGTACTTCAGTTCTGATGTAAGGATTTTCTCAGATATACTGTTATGGTGGCTCTCTGAGAGAGTCTGGAGATAATGGTATATGCAAAATCCAAAATAGTTTCAGCTTTTGGCAATATAT
Organism: Myotis myotis; assembly: GCF_014108235.1. NCBI lineage: Eukaryota > Metazoa > Chordata > Mammalia > Chiroptera > Vespertilionidae > Myotis > Myotis myotis. The sequence goes on from NW_023416401.1 coordinate 52,048,849, forward strand.
TCCCTAAATTTCTCTCTCTCTCTCTCACCACTTTTTAATTTTTTATTCACTTAAAACTCTTCAAGGCTGAAAGCCTTGGTTTCTTATTCAAAACCAAATTTATATTTCATTTATTCCATGAAAACAATTGAAATGTGTACCAAAATGATGGAAAATTGTGACAATTCTGCCCTTTCTTCCACAAGTACCAGCTGAAAATAGCATATTTGAATACACTGGAGGTTATTATTCACAAGTGGAAGGGCAGGTCTATAATACAATGCATTCATTTATTTCTGTGACTCTGGACTCAATTATGCAAAGTGTCCAGAATTTTTCAAAGGAAGGAAATGAACAGCGTTTTCTGTTAATCCAGTTGGTAGGAGCAAGCCTTGCAGAGTAAACAGGGTCATTACAGATTCTGATTACAAAAGCAGAATGGTCATTGTTGAAAACTTGGAAAATGCAGAAAACTATAGAAGTATGAAAATAATCCATTATTGCGTCATCCAGAGGCAGCCTTACTAATGTTTTAGTGAATATCCTTCCAGTCTTTTTTTCTGTGTATATGTGCACATGTTCATTTCTTGTTATTGTGATATGCATGTACTGTGAATCTAATTTTTTCATATATGGTGAATATTTTCCAAGGTATTAATTATACAGACATAAAAATAATTTGGAATAATTATATTTGGGGATGACTTTTAACACGTTCCATTTTATTGCGAACATTTTAAGGCTGAATTTGTTTTCATTGAATACATGGTAGGTATTTTTAGGCGCACATGAAACCAAATGTAAATAAGGGATTAAAGAAAAAAAGAGTCTGGGAAACTGCCACCAAAGTTTTTTGGTTTTTGGTGTTTTTTGGTTTTTGGTGTTTTTTTTGTTTTTTGTTTGTTTTCTAAAGAGTATAGCATCAGCATCAACTTTTTGCTTGAGTCACTATTTCTATTATTAGATAAAGTCAACACAGCAAATTTCTTCTAGAACTTATGCTTCCATCCTTCAAAACATGGAATGATCAGAGCCTATTGACTGTTTCACCAAGGCTGGTGGTCCCTGGTGCTGGATGAGGCGTGAACATGGGCCCAAAGTGACTTTCTGGGAGGACCTGGTCCTCATCTTAGACTTCACATGTCATGGACAGCCCCATGCTCGGCTGATGGTTAAAGCATATGGATCAGCACGTCATCAGCAGCTTAGATGCCCTGCATGCCAGGCCCTCCACAGGAAGCAGTTTCGAAATCATGGTTGCACAAGTTCAATCAAAAACCTGCTGAGGGATTTTATGAGGGATATTTATGTCTTCAGGGCATCTGTTCTTAACCATATTAGGTCACAGACCTATTTAAGAGTCAAAACAACTGGCCACATACATGTGAAATTCTGCATTAATTTCACAAGGTTTGCAGTCCCCTATAACCCACGCTTCTTCCCACATTGAGAAGTCTTGCTTTAGATACTCTGAACTCTGTCCTGCATAGCACCAGCGTTACCTGAGCACTGGCCTCTCTAAATGACCATGCGCATTCCCTTCTCAGTCAGGATCATCACTTCCTCCAGGTGGGGTTCTTCTTGGGTGGGGTCCCTCTCAGGCCAGGCCAGCCCTGTTCCCTTCCCTAGTCCTGCAGGAAACGCACACATTCTTGGCCTTGACACATTCTGAGGATGATCATCCATCTTGGTAGCCTTTTGGGATTTTACATTGTGAGTTCAGCACTAGTCATTGTGGCCTCCAAACTCCAGTCGACACACCATACATTTAGGTTTAGCCTGGGATCCCCTCTCACTGGTTTGAGGCAAAGGGAGAGTGACTCCATTAGCTTCCTGCAAAGAAATTCTCTCTACCTCTCTCTTAAACGGCTATTGTGTGATATTCTTAAGGTAGGTGATGAGCCAAGTCTGGTTGAATTGGTTCCAAAACCACTTAGTATGTCTTGTATAGTGTGTCTGCTGCTTCCTTGGAATAAGGGAAAAGGTCTTTGCCACATATTATTTTGTCCTAGTTTATGGGCAATCTGAGAAAGAAAGTATTCCATTTTAACATCTTAACCTAGGTTGCTCCTTGCAGATGTCCAAAAGTAGGGGCTTCAATAGGATGGGATTTGGGAGATAATGCATTTGACTTGGGGAGAAGTGTAATGGATATGCTTCTACAGGAATGATTCTGAAAGGAAACAGGTAGTTTTTTAACCCGGCTCCTATTTTCTCTCACTGAGAAGCAGAAGGGACATGTCCAACATTAGCATGACATTTTCCACATATTATCATACTGCGTGTGTTAAATATCCAGATGGGAAATCCTGGTTCTCAGAAGCCACATGTGGGCTTGTGGCATTCCTGAGACTTCTAAACCAACAGATGATTTACATTGGGAGCAAGCATAGCATCTTGATATGATGGATATAATTTTTCATCATTATTATTTACTAGAGGCCCGGTGCACGAAATTCCGGCATGGGTAGGGTCCCTAGGCCTGGCTGGTCATCAGGGCCGATCTATGGGGCAACAGGTGGGGGAATTGGGGGACCCCACTGGCACCGCCTTGGCCGGCCTGGCACCGCCCGCTCATCGGCCCTGCACTCCGCTGCTACCGCAGGTTGCCTCCCTCTGTGGGGCGATGTGGGGAGATGAGGAGGCCCCCACTGGCACCCGCCTTGGCTGGCCTGGGGCCTGTGGGCTGGGGGCAGCTCCTGTGTTGAGGTCTGCCCCCTAGTGGTCAGTGTGCATCATAGCGACCGGCCGTTCCACTGGTCATTCTGCTGTTCAGTCGATTTGCATATTAGGCTTTTATTATATAGGATATTTAGTAAAAGCAGAGACTTGAGAGCAAGAATTTGAGATACCTATTTTTCACTGACACCTTGTGGGAAGCAGGGAAGTCTTTTCTTTGGGTTTTAATTCACTTATTTAAGAATTGGTAAGGTTATTCCCATGGGGGAGAGGCAGTGAAGAGTCTCTGTCCCCAGCCGCCCTCCCTCTCCCAAGCTGGGAGTTACTGAGGGAGGGATAAGAGGTATTAGGGATACACCTATACCCAGAAACACCTCCCCATATATTGTACCAGTTAGAGACTTTTTTCATTTACTACGAAGCTTTGAAATGGCAAGTGGTCTCTGAAAAGGATTACCCACATGGATGTTCAATTAGAAAATCAAATTGTTCTCTTGAGGGTCATTGTTCTAAAGAAATAATGAGATTGGGAAACAGTAATTTCAGAGCATGCAGCTCTTTACTGGAGGACAGGTTGAAATGGCTTGCTAGGATTGGGTCTCACAGGGTGCTTTCTGTAGCCAAAGAGCATAGCAAGAGCAGAATTTATACCATCCATCAATAGAGACCCCTGAGAGGTGATCCAGGTCAGTGTGTCTCAAACTATGTCCCACAGAATACAATCCTGTGGATGTTTCAGACGGGGAGAGGAAGGGGCCATGTGGAGATACGTTTGGGAGGCATCACTCGCATCCCTGGTTTGGGCATTCATGGTACATTTTAACACATTAATAGTTCTGATAAGACTCACCATTCAGGAACTTGTCTAGTTGGGTTAAAGAAGTGTTTCCCAAATTTCCTTAACTGAGGAACACCCTACCCCTCAAGTGTTAGGACTTGTGCCATTGGGACGTCAAGCATTTCACTCATGGAATATTCTCAGTTTTCCTAAGCAGCTGCTATGACTCAAGATGCATTTCAAGCTCTGGTTAAATTGCTTTGAAACCAATGGAAAATATGCTCAAGTGGCCCCTATGGTGGTTTGTTTTCTTTATCTTGAGGGTCAGTTTGAAATTAGAGAGAACCACATATTTAAGTTAAGGTCTGATAAAAAGATAAACAGGATTAAGTAATATTACATAGACTTAAATAGCATGAAATAATTGGATACATGAAATGCACACAAATATGTTTATATATGTGTGTATACACCCACACAGGCTTTGAGTGCAGTTTAAGAATAAGGAGTTTCAGATAGGACTTTGATAATAACTAATGAAAATAAATAACTCATTTAAAATATACAAAGTCTTCTAGTTTTAATACATCCAATTATTTTACAACTATACTTTAGATTAAAATATTGAGGATGGAAGCCATGGCTGGACCCTGGCTCCAATGTAACCGATTTTTTTTTTTAACAAATACATAGGAGTTTAACAGCAAATTAAAGTTCATCTGGGGGGAGGCAGAAAGAAAAGCCATTGATAGTAAATGATCAAAGTCTGGACTGGAGCCACCCACCCATCCATCCACTCATGCACTCACTAATTTTTAAAAATTAATTTATTTTTAATTAAATTTATGGAGGTGACATTGGTTAATAAGATTATATAGGTTTCAAGTGTAGATTTCTATAATACATGATCTGTATATTACATGTGTGCCACCACCCAAAGTCAGACATTTGGCCCCCTTGACCTCATATCCCCTACCCCCGTTCCCTCTGGTAACTACCATTCTATTATCTGTGTCTTTGAGTTTCATATGAGTGAAATCACAGGGTTCTTAGCTTTTTCTGACTGACTTATTTTGCTTAGCATAAGTGACCACCAAAGTGTCCTTCAGTAGAAGACTGGGTAAAGAGGATGTGGTATATATATACTAGGGAATACTACTCAGTCATTTGCAGCAACATAGATGGACCTTGAGAATATAATGAATTCACTAATTTTTGAAAGAATAACATTTGTCCTAAATTATTTTATCTTCAGTGTGCTCCCTGTTAGCTGCTTTATTACTTCAACACTGTGTTTTAAATAATAATTTTCCCTGTAGTGTTATTGACTCATTTTCACTGTAATAAACCCACCGATGTTTCTCACATTGATGTTTCTCTCTCACTCTCCCCCTTCCTCTCTCTCTAAAAATCAGCATAAACATATCCTCAGGTGAGGATTAAAAAAATTATTTCTACCACATCATTTAGTGCTTTTTTCCTTTTTTATGATGCTGCTGTTTTTTTTTCCTGTCTTCTTTTTAGATATTTCATGTAAATATTTTCCCTCTATCTTTTTTGGAAGTTAAATACTTTTATTTCTAGTCATTTGGTGGGTTACTCTTAAATTTTTAATCTGCACACTGATTTTCAAGTCTGTCATTAATAAGTACCTGTTTCTTCTCTTGAATCAGATAATATTTTATTAGACTATTTAAAATTGTGATCATACCTTTTGTAATTTTTGATCAATATTTTGGATATATATTCTAATTCTTCAAACTATACTTTTTATTATTCATTTTTACAGTGGCTGATTTGTTTTTAGATTTCACCACATGTTTATTCTGTCTTTGCTTATTTTTCTTTATTGCATCTCAGACCTCTCTTTCAAGATGGTTATTGTCCTTTCTGACGAAATAAAACTCTTTGGCAATTTCTTTTGCAATGTGCTATTCATATTTAACTTTCTCCTTTTTTCTTGAAAATTCTATTTTTCTTTATTTCTTGAATGCCAGTTTAGCTGTTCACACAATTCTAGATTGATAGTTATTTCCTAAAAGCACTTTGAAGTTATTATTTCATTGTCATCTGGCTTCCATCTATAGCTGCTGAAGTCTGATGTCAAATTGTCATTGCTTTGAAGTAATCTATTTTTGCTCTGTCTGCAGACTGTCTTTGCTTTCTACATTTTTATTATGCTGTATCGCCCTCCCCTTTTTTCACTAATTAGAATTTTTTGTAGCTTCAGAATCTGAGAATTTTGTCTTTCATCAATTCTAGGGAATTATCAGCTTTTGTGGCTATAAATGCTGTTTTTCTATTCTTTTTTTTGGATTTCTAATTGGACGTGTTAAACCTTCTTATTCTCATACAGTTCCTGTCTCTTTCTCTTTTTTGTTAATCCTCACCCAAGGATACTTTTTCCATTGATTTTAGAGAGAGTAGAAGGAAGGGGGTGGGGAGAGAAACATCAGTGTGAGAGAGACACATCGACTGGTTGCCTCCCGCACATGCCCTGACCTCAGGGAATGAACCTGAAACCCAGGTACATGCTCTTGACCTGGAATGGAACTGGAGACCCTTTGGTGCACAGGCCGATGCTCTACCACTGACCCACACCAGCCAGGGCAGACCTCCTGTCTCTTAATGCCTTTTTCACTTTTCAATTTCAGTGTTGTGTACTGGGATGTTTCCACAGATAATTATAATTCAATCTTCAGCTGTGTCTAACCTATTTAACTCTTTTCTGAGTGTTTAGTATCAGTTATTATATATTTTGCATAATTAGAAATTATAGTTTCTTTTTAAAATCTTCTTGGTCCTTTAAGAAATTTGTTTCTTGCTCATGTTTAGTTCCACTTATTATTTCTTCAAAATCAATGATATTTTACATTTCGGTATTTTATATTATTATTTGAAAATTCAGATTGATTTCCTAGAGCATTCTAATTTTTAATTTTTATGGTTTTGTTTTTTGCTAACTCTAGCTCAAGGAATTTTGTTTCCTTAGTGTTTTGTAATTTTTTGTCGTGAACTCATATTTAGTCATTGTGATTTGTGGGAATCCCAGAAGGCCTGGCTTCAGGGTTTGCCTCTGCCAGGTACCTTGCAATGCTTTTGAATTGGAACTGCTTTCAGTTAATTTTGCAGCTTGGGGATCCCACATCATAGAGTAAGGAAAAAATGCAAACCCTGAAGTTGTGTGAACACAGATCATCTCTGATTACAGATTCACAGGGGAGATTTTTTCTTTCCATCTGAGCGGAGGCCCAGACAGATTTCCTTGTTGTGCTTCGCTGCTGGCTAGCAAGTTTTTCTAGCCTATCCTTTCACTGAGAATGTAGCCCTTTGAGGGTCCCGTTACCATTTGGCAAAATGATTGTCTTTGACTTCAGTTTGAGGTTTAGCGTATTGAGTTCTAGATTTTACTTCCCAGGTGGGTTCAATTCCCTAGTATGTTCAGGTTATTGAGACCCAAATGATTAAGAAGTCCTTTATTTCATTTTTATAGATTAACTGCAGTTCCTCTAATTTTGCAGGCACATCTGCCTGTCCTGTTTCACTTTCCATATTGGCTGTGTTTCCCTTGAGGTCACAGATATTCATCCAGAATTTGACTAAGCTTTTCCTATGCTAAATCAAGATCTGACCCTTTGATTTGGTGTTGATGCATTTATACAACTTATTTATGCTTGGGCCCCATGTCAAGTAGAATGTTGATACCATAAAAGAAATCTAATATTTTGCCGTACATTTTTATGTGTGAAATGGTTTTTTACAAATTCTAAATTATGTCAGAGTGTGTGTAATACAGGAAGGAGCAGCCTGTCTTTGAATAGGTTGGACGGCCCTTCATTCTCCTGGCTATTTAACCTCTGAACAGTTTAAACTACTCTCAGTGTTTTGCCTCATGAGCTATTCCTGGCTGAAGGTCCTTTAATAACACCTTCAGGGATTGAAAACCTGGAAACCTAGTTTAATGAAATGTACAGATGATGCTAATGGAGTGAAGTGTTCCCACTGTCCATGGGGACAGGAGCTCGATAGCAAGAGGAAAAACTCATGCTAAAGGCAATAAATAATGAAACAAGAGAATATGCCTGCATTTGGACTAGAGAAAATTAATGTATCTTCAGAAAAATGATCTGCAGTGATTCTCAGAGCAGTGACCCTAGAGGGAAAATTGAAGCCAGAGAGGAAATGTGAGAAAAAGGGATGGGAGCTACACTGTAGTTCTTTTCAGCTAATTGGTTATAAGCTAAACAACGGGGAGTCTTTCTTTTCTTTTGTGTGTGTGTGTGGGGGGGGGCAGAGTCTTTCTTAATAGAAGAAAATTGTTTTGCTTATATAGCAACACAAATACTTGCAGAGTGCTTGGCTGCTGTTTACATCCATCACCACAGGTTATTTCTGTCATAAACTGGATTTTATAAGATATTCTTGCTGTGAGCTCCTGGAGTATGAGTTATCCAGATGTCCTTAGGAAAGAAGGCTCTTTGTTGTTGTTGTTGTTGTTTTTTATCCTCGCCCGTGGATATTTTTCCATTGATTTTAGAGAGAGTGGAAGAGAGAGGGAAAGACAGAGAGAAACATCGATGTGAGAGAAACACATCAACTGGTTGCCTCCTGCACGTGCCCTGACCAGGACCCAGGCAGGGGAGGAGCCCTTGACCAGAATCAAACCCGGGACCCTTTGGTCCGCAGGCCGGCACGCTAACCACAACTGAGGTATGTGCCCTTGACCAGAATCAAACCCGGGACCCTTTGGTCCGCAGGCCGACACGCTGTCCACTGAACCAAACCGGCTCGGGCAAGAAGGCTCTTTGGATCATCTCCTCTTAATGACGAAGTTATTTAAGCACAGAATACTTAAAGCCAATTTTAAAAATTGTATAGCCTTAAGAATGAATGCTTGACCTTTCTCTTATGATCCTCTCCTTGGTTAACTCTATTCCCTTTTACTTTGTAAAGTTATTTTTGAATGTCAAGTCGCAGCCAAGAACCTACATCTTGGATGGGCCCTTCCCTGACTCCCCAGCCCTCAGTGATCTCTTTTGAGGTTCTGATGTCCTTGTGCCCCCTTTGTGGGCCCTTGTTTCCTCACCAGCGAAATGAGTAGCTTGGAATGGCTCTCCTGACTCAGGGTCTATGGAGAGTCCTACCGCCCTTTTAGCCGGTGGCACAAAATTCAGTGCTAGTTATTCATTGTCTTGTATTGCAGGCTGGTCTTGGCTTCACATCCTGATTAAGTTCTTGTGGACATCTGTGTCATATTTTATTTGAATCCATTGGACAAACTATGGCAGTCCAGTGCTGAATCTAGAATAGGTCATTAAAAATGGTGGCTATCCCAGATCTTTGCGGTCTCATATTTCCTGTTATCTTCTCACTCTAAGATTCCCATCCCAACCACCAATGCTTAATATTAGGGCTCTTAATTGTGGTCAGTTTACTTGTCAAACCCCAGACTTCTCCTCCCTTGATGCAGGGTTGCCACCTAGTGGGAAAAAATGGCAACTGTAGGCTATTCAGTGCCCTGCTCCCCCACCAACTCCCACCCCCTGATGCTTCTTTAACTGATGAGGGGAAGTAGGCATTTTGGAGCGAGTTGCAGCAGTGTGACTAGAACCATGCTGTCCTTACACATAGCACAGGAGGCTGAGGTCTGCATCATGTGACATGAAGGAGTTGATTTGGGTTCTGCTCAGAGGTCCCAGTGACCTTTCATGTCTAGTGTTAGAGGCTCCTTCCACAAATGCCTCTTTACAATATTGTGTTGCCCTCACTCATTGTTCCTGGATGTAAGTCAGGACTGTCAGTTACAATGGAAAGAAGCCCAGCTCAGGCTTGTTTAAAGCTAACAAAGGGTGTGTATTGACTTACGTAACTGGGAAGCCCAGGGGTAGGCTGGCTGCAGGCATGTCAGAAACCGTATCATCAGGAGTCAGCCTCTTCCTATCTGTCTCTTGCTCTGCTCTTGACTTTACTTAATGGCACTTATTTTTCACTTGGTGCCACCAACCCCCACCCCTTCTCCCCACCCTGAAGCTTACTTTATTCCTTCTCTCCAAATCATGCAAAAGTCCTGGGGTTTACTATTGGGCCATGTATCAACCCCTGAACCAATTACTGCAGGGAGGGAAGGGGGTGGGGGAAAAAGTTGAGTTCTGGTTGGCCAGGTCTGTCATGTGCCCACCTCAATTCCATGGACTGAAAGGGAAGGGGTCATTCCCCAAAGGAAAATGGAAGTTTGATTTCCAAAAGGAGTAAAATTGGATGCCAGACAGGCAAGATCAGATGTCCATGACGTTGGCCATTGCTTTGATACTTACCAACATTTGCACATTGCTAGATATCTAATATATGCTTAATAACTACTGGCCGAATGATTGAGGAGTAGGTGGGAAGGGAGGCGATTGCATCAGTTAACAGAATATGGCAGAAGTTTCACTATGAGACTTCCAAAGAGCCTCCATAAAAGACCCTGCAGCCTTGTTCGCTGGGATACTTGATCTTGGAGCCTAGATCCACCACATAAGTTCAGCATGAGACCACCATACTGGACAGTCCCAGGTGAGCCCAGCCTTCCCGTCGTCCCTGCTACAGCACCAGCCATGAGAGTGGAGCTGAGCCCGTCACCACATGGAACAGAACTACCCAGCCGAACCCTGTCTGGTTTCTTGACCTGCCAAAGTGTCCGGTTTAACAAAACGAGGTGGTTGGAAGCCACTAACTTTTGGGTTAGCCTATCACTCAGTAACAACACAGGGGAGCAAACTGCTGTCTCTTCAACAACCTTCGCGAGCAAGTAAAGACCAGACACATTGCACATTACTCTGAGTATGATCTCAACACAAACGTGCTATAAAAAGAGCTGTTTATGAAGAAAGATTAAATGATTTTCCCCCCAAAAGGCTTTCAAATAATAAATTTGGATAAATAAATGTCTTCCTCCTGCCAGCAGCGTGTTGGCGGGCTGCCTCCTTTTATCTCAGGGAGCCCGTGCAGCATGCAGCGCACGAGCAAGAGGCAAGGCTGAGCCCGCTTGCTGTCCCAGCTTTGCCGCACATGGTGGGGGATACAGGTCCCCAGGGACCTGCAGATTTTCCTCAGATGGATGGATCTGGGGGGCAAGTGCAATGAGGTTTATTAGTATATTACAAAATAGAAAGTAGGTTCTCTTTCTAGAATTTTGATTCCTTTTTTCCTCTCCTCCTCCTGCTCCCCCAAGGCATATAGCCTCTTTCTTTCTCCAGAGCCTTGTTAATGACGGGGCAGTAAGAGAACTAGGGTGACGTTGGGAGGACCCCTTCTGTCTGCCCAGTGGGTTCCTCCTGGCCTTCCCTCTCCCTCCACCTACAGGCCCTGCCCCCAGCTTCCCCCAAAGTGTTCAGAACCAGCAGGCGCATGTTCACGTGTATGCTTGGGAACCCACAATTTCCTCCTTAGGATGAAGTCTCCCAGCTGGGGCCCCCTGGACCCCCAGAGACTGCACTGTCTTCTATTCCTGACCTCACTTAGCAAAAGCAAAGGGACTTCTTGCTGGAAAGAAGGGGATACCAGCACTCCCCCTTGCCCGTCCCTCCTCACTCAATCAACCAGCAATCACGGAGCTCACACTCCAGGCCAGATGGCGAGCACGCTAGACTCGGGAATATGTACGCGAGCAAAACGGACAAAAATTCCTGTGGTTGCGGGATTTACCTTCTGAAGTGGAGGAGAGGGAGAGGCAGGCAAACAAGGAGCACATAAAACACCCTGCAGGTTAGGAAGCTGTAGCTGAAGTGAAAACTAGCCAGCGCAGGGTCAGGAATGGGTGATGGGGTTGCAGTGATGGATGGTGTGGTCAGAGAGGTCGTCTCATGAAGAAGACAGCATTTGAGCAAAGACCCAAAAGAGATTAGGGAGCCGATTACATGATATTCGGGGGAAAGTTATTCTGGGAAGAAGGAACTCTCAGTGAAAAGAGCTAAACTGGTAGCAAGGAAGCCTGAGTCTCTGAGTGTCCTGAGCAGGTGAGAGTAGACAGGTCAGGGGCCACGTGGGCCATGGTAGGGACCTCTTCCTGTGACAGACATGGGAGCTGTTGGAGAGTTTTGAACAGAGGAGGGACAGGATGACTTGTGTCTCAGAGAGGTGGCTCTGGCTGCTGCTTAAGAATAGACTGTAGGGTACAAGGGTGTACATAAGAGATTTGTAAGAGGGTGTTGCAATAACATGGATGAGAGATGGTGGTGGCAGGACCCCTGGAGGTAACTATAGAGGAGGTGAGAAGTAGTGGGCTTTTGAGAGCATCTTGAAGGTAGAGCCGACAGAATTTGCTAATGGATTGGGATTTGGAGTGGGGGGAAAAAATCAAGGATGAATCTGAAGTTCTTGGTCTGTAACCGGGAGGATGGGGCAGCTGAGAAAGCAGGTTTGGGGAGAAGATGAGCAGTTGCCAGGCTGCATTTGGGTGGGAGGCTCTTAGACACCAATTAGAGCTATGAGTAGGCACTTGGATGTGCAGGGCTAGTGGTCAAAGGTGAGGATCAGGCTTAAAAAATGTTTTTATTGATTTTTAGAGAGAGAGGAAATGGGGGTTTGGGTGTGGGAACATCGATCAGCTGCCTCCTGCGTGCCCCCTACTGGGGATGGAGCCCGCAACCTGGGCATGTGCCCTGACTAGGAATTGAACCAGCAACCTCTTGGTCATTGCACAGGACAATGCCCAACCAACTGAGCCACACTGACCAGGCCAGGACCAGGCTTTATTGAAAGAGCCCTTCCTATTAGACAGCATGATGACTTGGGTTAGAATAGTTCTCAGAGCAGAGTGGGCACACGGCTTTATCACTAGGTGTCAGAATGTTCTCTAGCCCATCTGGTCTTATGACCGCCATCTCTTCCACAAACTTGTGGACATTGTGGTTGTGACAGAAATACAAGATGTCTCACAGCACCATTCAGAGTTGTCCGTGACAACAGGGTTGGCCTGGCGCACAGATTGGACTGTTGGCATGATCAGATAGAGAGCTGTCTTCTCTGATCCTGTGTGTATTTAAGTTTGGAGAGCCCAAAGACAGATTATTTTCCCATCACCTCATGTCACATGGGGGTAAGAGAATTCAAACTAGAAGAAAAAAAAAATTAGGAAAAATACCATTTTATTCTAAGAGAAGCCAATACAAGAAAAAGCATTTTTTTCTGTCTTATTTCTTCTTTTTTTCCATTGAAAAAATAGCACTTGCACTTAGTTGATCCTTGTGTAATATTTATTAGTTGAAAATATTCTCCCAAAGGATGGACGTCCAAATCTGGCATGTGTAATCCACTTGCAGTATACCTCTATCAATTTCCTAGGGTTGTCATAATAAAATACCATAAACCAGGTGGCTTAAAACAACAGACATTTATTCTCTCACATTCTGAAGACCAGAAGTCTGGAGTTACAGGAATGAGTGAGGTGCTGAGACACTGATGAAGCCCGGGAGGTAGAGGGACCTGGCCAATGTCATGATAGGGGCTGGTGGCAAGAGTCTGTCTCTGAGCTTGCCCCAGGCTCGCTATGTCAGAAAGCCTCTCCGACTTGAAAGCACTGTGGCTGTGTGCTTATAGTCATGGGAAGCTGAGGACCCACTGGTCCTGGGTCCTCCTGTTTTGTAGTCACCACCTCATCACAATATTTGAAAACTTGATTGTGTCGGCTGCTTAAACTTCAGGAAGCCTAACTCTGTGTTTTGTTCCCTTACTCCCTGGAGTGTAATGAGGTTGGAGAGTTGTGTTCATTAGATGTCAGTACTTCCAACAATCACAAATATATTTTTAAAAATTTAGAAAACCATTCAGATCTATTGCATGTTTCAGAAGTGATGCCTACATCTTTTCTCCACCACTTCCTATCCCTACCCCCTGAGGTCCCCTCATCTCAACTCCAGGATGCTCTTGTATTTGTAGCTGAGTCCCAACTGTTCTATCATAGCCTTGGAATGGTTATATCACAGGCCAAAGAGAATTTGAGCCTGAAATGTTATGGTCCAGCCAAGGAGAAGGAAATATCCTTTTGTTCTCCTCCACCCTCGCAGTGAGGAGTCAGGGCAGCTAGAGTTGCAAAGCACTTCTTTACCAGAAGCTCAGAGATGGAGGCAGGCGACTACACATCGTCTTAAATTGCATTTCTAGTGAGCTCAGCCTGGCCGGACCACCCTCCTCTTTATGCAGAAAGGTGATTCTGCTACTAAGTTCACATTCACCCCCCATCATTTGGAACAACTTATTCCCAGTGGCCTTGTGGTTTGGGTCTGTATGCACTGGGGAACATATTTAATGAAAACCACACAATTCATTTTGACAGACTTGGCCCATCTCTCCCAAAGTGAGTTGCTGCTCGTGACTTAACTCTCTTCTATTTTCAGTTTGTGTTTTTTTTGATTGCAAAATCAGGCATTCCTTTGAATTCACGTGTGTCCTTATAAACAAACCAGCTGTGTTTTCAGTGGCTCCCCTCTCCCCTCTCTGTGGCTGTTGGTGGGTGTGTTTATTCTTTGGAGGGGAGGGGATGGTAAACAATCATTCGTAAACAGATCCCCCCCAGGGTCCTACTGCTTAAAGGCAAAGGTGTAGCCCTGAAGTGCTGCCCACGGTCGGTGGGATCCTAGTACTGGCAGGATGAGATTCAGGAGAGTTTAAGACCTTTCACTGCTACATGGATGTAGCAGGTGTGGTCCTTCAGCGTGCTGACCCAGAAAGTACCTTGTCCCTGTGCAGACTTGTCTCAGTAAGAAGCAGGGTGGCCAGTGCACAGAGCATGGCTGGTGAGAGGCAAGAGCAGGGTTTGAATATTTGCTGGGCCGTCTCATAATCCTGTGACTTGGACACGTGCCTTAACCACATGACATGCCTCAGTTTCCTTTTGCAAAATGGGAGACAGTGATAGTGTTCCTAGTTGATGCAAGAGTTGAGAGACCCTTCAAAGGACCTGGCGCAGGCACTCACTGGCTGCAGGGATCAGCGTGGTCCACTGGCCTCATCCTGTCGTTGGTAGCTCCTTTTAAATCCCAAACGGTGTTCAGGTTATCACATTTTCATTAGATTTGGCCCTGGGCAACATTTGCCTCTTACCAAAAGGCTAAACAAATCTGAAAGAGAATATTTAAAAGAATATGTTGCAGACTATGGAAATAATTTCAAATGATGAGTTTCCTTAAAGTTTTGAGAAATGGTAGGATTGTTGAAATAAATATGCAACTGCTATGGTGACTGGTTTTACCAGAAGTTCTGAGAAGCAGGCAGGCAGCTTCACACTGTATGAAACTGCATTTCTGCCTTGAAGGGCAGATCCTACTGAAGGGCTATGCACATTTTTTCATCCCTGTAGGATTTCAGAGGAGTGGCCTCGTGTCGGCTCATAAACACTTTGATAAGAGGCAGGAAGCATCCTTGGACATTGCCACGGAAGAGAAAATACCAAGCGAAAGTCTGGACCTGGGAGGGAGGGGGACAGATACAGGGGAGGTGGGAAGATGCTGAGAGAAGGCAGGCCTTGCCGTACTCAGTGCCAAGGTGGGGAGTCCGAGAGGACACGTGCAGGCAAGTTTCTTTGCACAGCAGTTACGGGGTGTTCGATAGTGCTGGAGTCTCAGTCAGATGGAATGTGAGAGTTCAGGTCGTGGCTCAACTCTGTCACCAAGGGTGAGGTCTGTGAGTTGCCTGCGGCTTGCCACTTGTGTGACAGGTTCCCCGTGGGCACTTAAGCTGATATTTCTGATGTTAAGACAAAAAATGAAGGGACAGTGGCTGTGCCCAATTCCCACCCCCCTCCAAAACACAGACCCTCCTTTTGTTTTGTTTTGTTTTGTTTTGTTTTCTTTTCAAATATATATATTATTGAGTTTTACAGAGAGGGAGTGAGCTGGATAGAGAGTTAGAAACATCAATGAGAGAAACATCGATTAGCTGCCTCCTGCACACTCCTTACTGGGGATGGAGCCCGCAACCAAGGTACATGCCCTTGACTGGAATCGAACCCGGGACCCTTCAGTCTTCGGGCCGACTCTCTATCCACTGAGCCAAACCAATTAAGGCTCTTTTCTTTTTAAAAAATATATTTTTATTGATTTCAGAGAGGAAGGGAGAGGGAGAGATAGAAACATCAATGATGAGAGAGAATCTTTGATTGGCTGCCTCCTGCATGCCCCCTTCTGGGGATCGAGTCTGAGACCCGGGCATGTGCCCTGACAGGTTATGGAACCCTGACCTCCTTGGTTCATAGGTTGATACTCAACCACGGGCCACACCGGCTAGGCAAGTTGGCTATGTTTCTGAGAATGCTTTGATTTTTAAGTACTTAACTCTAAAGGATCCTAGATCCACCTGTACAAATCTTACTTTGAGGTGAGTGGTATGATCCATTAGTTTATCGAGTAGCTGGTTAATCCTGCATGGCGTGAAGGCCGCGCATTGACTTTATGAGCTCAGGCACTGGGCCTTGTCCTTTCCCGTGGGCAGTGATGGAGCAGACAGGAGCATTTGCAGATGTGGAGGCCCCCAAGGTCAGCCTGGCTCAGACCTGACCCTAGTAATCCCTGAGTCAGAGAAGTATTGTCTCAAAAAAAGTTTCTGCCAATTCGGCTGCCTTCCGAGCCTAAAAATGAAAAACCTGATGATAAAATTCTCCAGGGAAAGAAATTGGTCTGAGTCAAAGGCCAGCCAGGACAAGACTGGCATTGCTTTCAACCCATCAGGAAAAATTTTCCAGAAAGTCCCCTGAGGGAGGTTCACCTCCTTTTATCTTACCTCCTGCCCTGTGACCTGCTCTTGACCAGACAAAGACAGGCAGTCACCTCCCTGATGGAAACTTGCCTTTCTCTCCATTTAAAATAGAACCACCACTCTCATGTTTCCTGTTCTTTCCCTTAGCAGCTGACCTTTGGGCTCAGGAGCATGTTTGCAGGTGATGCCTCTGCCAGAGTCTGGGCGTGTGGTCCTGCAGGGGCCCTCTTCAAAGGCAGTTTTGCTAAACAAAGAAGCTCAGGCTAAAAATCTGTGAGCATTTCAAAATCACCTGTGACCTCAAAGGAGGAGTGACTGAATGCCTAAAGTTTAGAGAGAACAATGGGAAATGCAAAAGCAACATATAGTTTTGTCCTAAGGAGATTCCAGAATAATTCTTTCAGCCTCTCAATCGTGTGAAGCTGAGATAGAGTGATCACCTTGAGCATCAGAGCCATCGTCATCATATTGTAAATTCCTGGAACGCAGTGGTTCCCAACTTTGGCTGCTCATTAGAATCACCTGGGAAATGGTTAAAGCTACTGACGCTCAGGTTCCACATCCAAAGGTCCTGATGTCATTGGTGTGGGGTGAAACCTGGACAGCTAGATTTTTGGAGCCAAGGTGATGATCAATGAGCCCTGTGAAGCAGACCAGACAGGCAATATTATTCTCACTTAGCAGATGTGAAAGCTGAAGCCAGAGTGATGAACTGATTACCCAACATTACCCAAGTAGCCAGGGGCAGAGTAGGGATGAGAAACAAAGGCTTCCATCTGAGTGGACTTTCCAATGAAATCTGGCCGTCCATTTATCACACTGTGTGAAATTCTTTGGTTATTACATTAAGAATTCGTTTCTGGGAAATGTAATGCAACTTTTTAAATCCTGGAAGCCCTCCAACCTTAATGGACACTCTCCCATGCACCAGGCTTTCACTGGGAGGGAGAAAGATGAAGGCAACCAGCCCTCGCAAGAGTCGGGGCTGAAGGAATGGGTTTGGCATTGAGCCTCTGAGCGAGAGTTTCGTAAGAGACGAACTCCAGCCGAGATGGCACTATCTCCCTCTCGCCCAGGGGACCTGTTTCCTCTCTGGGGAGCCATAACCCCAAAGAAGAGGAGGGGCAGTTCTCTGTCATGCTCTTGATATCTAGACTTGAAACTGATCCAACTTTCCGAATGTTTTAGATAATGCCACTTAACCTGAAATTGCTTCCCTCAGAGTTTGTATTAATCACATTTGAGGTTCCCCATAAGTCAGTTAGCCATCATTTTTAAGATCTCTCTGGATCACCTTTGTGGATCCCCACCCCCACCCCCCATTTAGCAAACTTTGTATTTAAAGCAAGTTTCCCCCAAATCTGTCATCTCTTGGTCTTTCTTCCTCCACCCAGTGCCCATGCTCCCCTGCACAGACCCCACCTCACCTATTGGACAAGGCTGCCCATGTTTTCCAGAATAAGGGGAGGAGGATTCTTGGCAGCTCGTCTCCACTGGCCCCCAAGCAGATCCTCAGGTCAGGAGGCACCAGGTATGTGCCAGCCAGGAGGAGGCCAGGCCACCCGTTCATGGATCTGTACCTTGTTATGGGACCACAGCAGGGCTTGGCTGCTCTGGCTTCTGTGGCTTTAGAATTTCCTTTTGATCCTGATATGACCATGGAAGCAGGCTTTTTTTAAAGTCAGCTTTTCCTACTATTAATAGAAAGGGAAGTGTCCCCTTTCTTTTAAAGGAACTCACTTGCTTATCTGCTTTCATCTCTCTTGTCCCCTTTCTTTCTCTTCTACAAATATTGAATGCTAGCTAATTCACTTTTTAGCAACGCCAGCAAACAAAACAAAGTTCCCATGTGGGCCATGTCTTTTTAGGTGATGTCTATGTGCGGTAGGGGAGGACATTCATTTAGCACCTACTTTGTGCCAGGAATAACCACATATACTTTATGGAAGAAGGCAGCAGGTTAAACCAAGTATGGTGTTGATAAATAAAACGGCTCCTTGTCCTATGCTCACAACCTATTTAGGAGATAAACATAATAGTATAGTTTAATATGGTCAAGGTGTATAATAAATGCAATGGACATAGATGTAAGAGACAGTCCATTTCTTTTTCTGACAGCTAATCAGGAAAGGCTCGAACAGTGCAAATGACATTGGAAATGACCTAGGAATCAGGACTGGCATCTGATGAAGGCCATTCTATTCAGGAGGAATTGGATGTAGATGCAGAGCAATGAGTGAGCCCAGTGCCTGGGAACAAACAAGAGCAAGGGATTCTGCCTGGGAAAGAAACTGGAAATAAAGCTTTGAACAGCTGTATAAGTCCTAAGGGGTGACCTTGTAGGTAATAGGAAATCATTCCAGGTTTCAAAGCTTAGTGGTTTAAAAGGCCTGTTCTGAAGGTCACTTTAATAGAGTAGAGGACCTGTACAGAGTAGACTGGTTAGGATTCCCAGCTATGGGTAGTCTAATCAATCCACTATGAGGTTCTAGTCTCCATCATAGACAGGGTGAATGGAGAAGAGAGAAGGATGCAAAGAGAACTGGCAGCCTGGTTGTCTGTCATTGGTAATTGGATGTGCTAAGCGAGTCAGGGAAGGAGTCAGGAGATGGGTGTCTAGCTTGGACAGCTGGATGTGCCATTAACCAAGAACGAATATGCTATGGCTTGAGGTGGAGATGCAGGGAGCATAATGAGTTGTGACTGAGACACATGTTTCTTTGTCACATGTTAACATTTGTTCTGAAATCAACCCTGAGACATATGTCAGTGGGATAATGCCTTCCATTCTGTACCAACTCAGTGGAAGTCAGGAGAACTCCCATCCACTCAACTTTAGAACTGTGGCCACGGAGGCCAAACGAAGCCTTAAGAGAGAAGTGTTAAGAGCCAGAGAAATGAAAACTGTGCCCTAGGATTAAAGGAAGTTAGCCAGAGACCCAGTGTTCAGACTCGTCAGGATTGAGAAGTCAGCAGCCTGTACCTAAGTGCTCAGGCTGTGAGGCCATTCCTTCTGGATCGCATTGACATGACAGCCATAAGGCGAGGTGTTGAAAAATCGCCCAGCTGTTTGCTGCTCCAGCTTCCGGTAAACATCTGAACCAGCCAGCTGAAAACTGTTCCCTAGAATTAGCTTAGGAAGGCAACTCAGAAATTATTTAAAAGGCCTGATCATTTACTTAGTAGATTGAGTGTGTTTTAAATTTAAGTGAAAACTATGTAAAAAAAAAAAAAAAAGATAAAGTAAATCAAGTCATTAATTTTTTTTTATTTTTATTTTTTTTCCTTTTTTAAAATATATTTTTATTGATTAAGATATTACATATGTGTCCTTGTCCCCACGTTACCCTCTACCCCCCCCCACCCCGCTCATGCCCTCACCACCCCCCCTTGTCCGTGTCCATTGGTTAGGCCTATATGCCTGCATGTAAGTCCTTTGGTTGATCTTTCCCCCTTACCCCCACCCTCCCCTACCCTCCCTCCAAAGCCCGACAGTCCAATCAATGCCTCTCCGTCTCTGGATCAGTCCTTGTTCATCAGTTTATGTTGTTCATTATATTCCACAAATGAGTGAGATCATGTGGTATTTATCCGCTCTCAAGTTCCATCCATGCTGTGGCAAATGGTAAGAGTTCCTTTTTCTTCTTTCTCTTCTTAAAGAATACCTTTCAGCATTTCATATAATGCTGGTTTGGTGGTGATGAACTCCTTTAGCTTTTTCTTATCCGTGAAGCTCTTTCTCTGACCTTCTATTCTGAATGATAGCTTTGCTGGATAAAGTAATCTTGGTTGTAGGTTCTTGCTATTCATCACTTTGAATATTTCTTGCCACTCTCTTCTGGCCTGCATGGTTTCTGTTGAGAAATCAGCTGACAGTCGTATGGGTACTCCCTTGTAGGTAACTGACTGTCTTTCTCTTGCTGCTTTTAAGATTCTCTCTTTGTCTTTTGCTCTTGGCATTTTAATTATGATGTGTCTTGGTGTGGTCCTCTTTGGATTCCTTTTGTTTGGGGTTCTCTGCACTTCCTGGACTTGGAAGTCTATTTCTTTCACCAGGTGGGGGAAGTTTTCTGTCATTATTTCTTCAAATAGGTTTTCAATATCTTGCCCTCTCTCTTCTTCTGGTACCCCTATAATTCTGATGTTGGTACGCTTGAAGTTGTCCCAGAGGCTCCTTACACTATCTTCATATTTTTGGAATCTCTTTTCTTCTTTCTTTTTCAGTTGGGTATTTTTTGTTTCTTTGTATTTCAAATCTTTGACTTGATTTTTGGGATCCTCTTGTCTGCTGTTGGATCTCTGTAGATTATTCTTTATTTCAGTCAGTGTATGCTTAATTTCTAGTTGGTCCTTTTTCATGTCCTCCATGGTCTCACTATACTTATTGAGGGACTCATTAAATTTATTGGCGATTTCCATAAAATTCTTGAAAAACCTTATAAACGTGGCCTTGAACTCTATATCCAGTCGTTTGCTTTCCTCCATTTCTGCCATTTGTGACCTGTTTCTTTGTCTCCACATTTTGGCTGCTTCCCTGTGTTGATAGAGTGGCTTTGTGTGCTAGGTGTCCTGTAGGGCCCAGTGGCTCAGCCTCCCCAGTTACCTGAGGTGGACACTCTTGGTGCACCCCCTCATGGGCTTTGTGCACAGTCTTGTTGTAGCTATGCCTTGGTTGTTGTAGGATCACTGGGAGGAATTGACCTCCAGGGCAATTGGCAGCGAGAATCAGCTGTGTCTGCAGTGGGAGAACTTCTGTGCTGGAGACACCCTTCTGGGGCAAGACTTGCTTCAGTGGGGCTTTGGTGCTCACTGAGACTGCACCCTGAGTGTGTCCCTTATGGATCTGAGGAGTTGTGACCTGGATGGTCCCCCTCTGACCACTGGGTACAGTGGCTCTTGGATCTAAGGAAGTGCTAATTTAGCCTCTGCCTGAGGTTACACAGCAGGAACTACGAAGAGAACTGCAGATTCCCCTTCCTTATTTTTGGAGTTTGGAAGTGCCCTGATGATGCTCAGCTGTGTAGGAATGCAAGCCGCTGTGGGGCCTTGGGCCTTCTCTTGGAAGCTCTGGGTCTATCTGGCCCGGCTGCGGTTAGGTAATTACAGGATGCAAATGGCCGGGGCATTCATATGCAAAAGCCTCTGCCGAAGCCTGGGCGGGGCGGGGTCTCAAGGAATCAAAGGGCGGAGAAAGCAGCTATGGCGGAGCCTCAGCCCTGCCCTAAGGAGTCGCGAGTCCCAGTGTCCTGGCAATGGCTGCAAGCACCTCTGAGGGAAAGCCGCTCTCAAGCTCGCCCACTGCCAGACAGTCCAGTTTCTCCCCGTATGAGTCCTGGGTCCCCAGAGACTTCCCGGAACCGGATTTCAGAGCTGTCGGGAGCTTGTGTCTCCCTCCGGATTCAAAAAGACAGCCGCGTCCTCAGGTGCCAGACCCTTTCCGCTCGCGAGCCCCCGTACCTCTGCACTCCACCTCCGCAGCTCCTCCCGCTCGCAGTGTGCTTTTCTTTCCTTCTAGTTGTAGAATTTACACTCAGCCAGCCCTCCTGTAGTTCTGGATGATGTCCACCTTGTGTTTTTGATGCATTTATCGATTGTTGTGGGAAGCAGCAATTTCCCGGTGTTTATCTATGCCGCCATCTTATTTTCTCAAGTCATTAATTTTTTGTTAAGACCCATCTGTGTACATTTGCTATTTCAAATATTAGTGATAATTAAAATTCATAAAAATGTTGCTCATGAGAGAGAAATATCATCCTTGTGCTTAAATTTATTTATTTGTTAAATATATCTTGATTGATTTCAGAAAGAGAGAGAGAGGGAGAGAGAGATAGAAACATCAATGATGAGAGAGAATCATTGATCAGATGCTTTCTGCACACCCCACACTGGGGACTGAGCCCACAACCCAGGTATGTGCCCTTGACCAGAATCGAACCTGGGACCCTTCAGTCCACAGGTCAACGCTCTATCCACTGAACCAAACCAGCTAGGGCTATGCTTAAATTTAGAATAGTGAATTGGATAAAAGGCTTGGGCTTAGTTTTACAAGTATGGAAGCATGAGAGACATGAAGAATGAATTATATTGGCATTTCAAATTAAAATTCTGAAAGTTAAGTTGTTATATAGTTGAAGTACGCTAAAGAGAATGGGCACCAAACATTTCCGAATGTGGTTTAAAACCTTCGGAGGGTATCATTTCCCCATTAAAAATAATTGCTAAAATGTGCTTGTCTAGAAGAAGATTTTTTGTAAGTTGAACTTGATTTCTTAGATTTGGATTTCACTTGAATGCATTGGATAGTAATATTTAAAATTAATAAAAATTCAAAAGTAACTTTTGAATGCTCTTTTGTGCATGCAGACACAACTCTCAAGAGTACAAAACCCACACCCACAGGAAACACTTTACAGTTGGCATTTTTTTGTCACTTATAAATGGTGACAAATGGTTCCTGTGCCCAGCCTCTGGTTGTGTAGTTGCCCCGACATGGGTGTACACACAACACACACCCCAGTCAGTTTTTGAAGTGCAGGTCTTTGCTCTTTCTCACCCCATCCCCCACTTCAGGGAGCTCCCTTGAGGTTTTTCTTCTCTAAATCCCTTTAGGGTTTAAAATCCATACCATGCAATTTAGTGCTTAATTGTATGCCCTCTGGTCACAGTCTAATTCTTTCAGTGTGTGTGAGGCTAGTTTTCCAAACCAGAGCGAATTATCTCTTCATTCCTCACATCTAAGCTCCAGCCAGCCATCTGAGAGGCAGGCTTCAAAAGAGAAGAAGGAATGAATGAAAAAGCAGATGCACACAGTGTTTGACTGATTGCATTCCGAGTTCTTTTCCCCAATGACTTTAGATACAAGGAAATCACATAAGGTGCGTTTTAAGAATCAACTTCATGGCCCAGCATGGGGCTTAGGCTTCAGAAGGCCCTGCTTCCTGTCTGGCTCCGTCATTTATTTATTAGCTGTGTGAACTTGGCTAATTAATTGAGGCATTCCAACCCTCAGTGTCAGCATCCCCTTAGCCCAGTGCCTGGGAAGTAATAAAGCTCCATAAACATTCATTGCTCTTGGCAAAGCCAGCTGTGCAGAAGCCTCCACCTTCTAGGTAAGAAGGGAATGGCTCCACCTCCAGCTAGAGAGGCTCCTCTCCGCTGAGCAGGCCAGAGGGAAGATGGGCAGCTGGGCAGCACCTGCGCCCCCTATTGTAGTCCTGGAATTGCTGTGCCTGTTCTGCCCCAGAGCAGGCGGGAGATTGGGGTCCTCTCCGTTCTAAGCTGCCACCACATTGCTGGACAGATGGATGGTTGGAGAGTGTGAAGAACCAGCAATTCTGCCAAAGGACTAAGATTTCATGTGAGGTTTAGGATTTACCCCAGCGGCAACCTGTTCAAAGATGAGCCAAGACAGTTGGTAAAGACACCATCATAAGGCCACGCTGTGGGTTTCTGCGTTGACCTGTGAAATCCAGGAACTCTAAGGGGACTCCACTGCTTAGGAGTGTGAGAAATCATGCAAAGCCCATAGTCATCATGTCTGAGCAGGGCTCAGTGTATGTAGACTGAATAGCTTCAACCCAGCAAACCAGATGGACCTCACCCTGCTACTAAGACTTTCAGGCATCTCTCTTCTCAGTGACTGTACTTCACTCTGAACTTACACTTAAATCTCAGGCACAGTTTTTGAGCTTTTAATTCAGCATCACGAATGTCATTTTTCTGCACTCAATAAAGAAATGCTTTTTGATAAGCCTTTGCTTTGTTCACGTGTGGGCTTCTCCTAACAAGTTTTAGTTGTTGTCTTTCAGCTTTCTGAAAGTTTTACTATGCTTTTCTTTCTGAGCTATGCTCAGAGGGTCAAATCAAAGAGAAAGGCTACCGGTGTCCTCGGAGTCCCCTTTTTCATTGTCATTCTCTAGTTCTGACCCGCACGCTTGCCAGCCATCAGCCGGAAGCAAGCGTGGGTATTGAGGGTACCAGCTGGGTGGTGCCTAATAACTTACAAGGGACATGCTTTGAGGGTAGTGCTGCCGTGTGGTGTCTGAGCACAGCTCAAGACTACATTGTTCTCACATCAGAGTCAGCCGTGAGCTCTGTCAGTTGATGTCTCAGTTCCTTTCAGGGCATTGGCCTCCCAGTTCTTTGAAAACAAGCAGGCTGCTGCAGTGTTTCTTCACTTCCTTGTTTTCTTTGTGCGAAAGCGTGGGAGCCACGTGGTGAAAGCAATTCAGAAAGCAATTCAGAAAGCTGGGTGAACCTGATTCAAAGGGTGTTGGCTTGGGGACATCTCAAAAGTTGAGGTTGTGCATAGAGAGGCATTTTGGATTGTGCCCAAGTGAAACACTTGTCGCTGTCCTGAGTTTTGGCAGAGAGGTGAGGAGCTGTGTGCTGAGACCCACTGTGCCAGCTGGCTCTGCAGAAAAGGGACCTTGCCACCTTTGACCTCTGTCTGAGGCTCAGCTCATGTTGAGCAAACTAGCTCTTGTTAACCATTTTCACTTTCCTGATACTCCCATGCGTGAATAAGTCGAAGTCAGAGAAGGAGTTTGATTGGTGCAGAAATGTTTCATTCATGTTGTCCTGGTAGTAAATGGAAATCTTTGTCTTGCCCAGTCATATGGAAATACTGCCCCCCATAACTGGATCATGGCTGGCATGGGTAGATTTTCTGGTCCAGCTTATGATTTGGAAAATGTGTGTTTTGGTAATGTTTCTTACTAGAAGAGTAGATCCTCTATGGAAAATGCCTTTGCAAATTTACTTAAATGTTCAAATCTGATCATCTGAAGACTGAATTGGAGGAGAGTAAAACTTGATGTGAGGTAAAGATGCTTTTAGAGTGAATTAGACCAGAAAGTGTGAAGTGTGAGGCCCATGATGAAACAGTGGCAGTAGGGATTGAGAGAAGTATAAAGATTTCAGAAATAGTAAGAGAGTATAAATATAGTACTTGGTGGACCAGAAGTGGAGGAGGGAAGAAATGATTTCTATCTGGCTTTGGTCTATTGGATGAATAATGGAACTATGTTCTAGCATATGGAATACCTATAAAGGAACCATTTAGATGGTGATGAGGGTGGATAATGATGATCAGTTTATTTGCTGAATTTGAGATACTTGTGAGATATAAGAGAGGAGATGTCCAATAAGCAAGTTCACATATGAGTCTGGGGAACAGGAGGGATGTGTGAGCTGGAGCTAGACTTCTGAGTCATTGGGATGTGAATGGTGGATGAAGCCAAGGAGGTAGACGAGGCTCCAGAAGGAGTGTGTACAATGAGAAGGGGAAATGGCTGAAGACAGAACCCATTAGAACGCTAAGAGGTGCCCACAGAGCAGCGTGGAGAGTAGAGTCCCAATAAATGAAGCGAGAAAGTGCCATCCTGAGACACTTCTAATGGCTTACTAGTCATTCAACATCACTTCCTCAAAAGCTGCACTAATACAGTAGCCACCAGCCACTGAGTAGCTTGTTACAGATCTTGCTTTTTCTTTAATATAAGCCCAATCACATATGTGCTTTTATTATCCCCATTTGACATATGGAAAATGAAGAATGTGAGTTTAAAGAGATTAATAGCATTGTTAGTGTCACAGAGCAGGTGGTTAGAATTTGAACTCAGGTTACCAACTCCACAACCTGTGTTTAACCACTGTGCTTCATGAGCTCCCAAGCCCCAGTATTCTGCTCTGGAATGAAATCTGAGGCCCTCAAAGGCAGCTGAAGGTCAGGGAAGGAGAACAGTGAAAGAAACAAAAGGAGAACAATGCATGTTGAGATTCAACTACTTGGTCATCTTTCTTTTTGCCTACGATGGTCTATGGCAGCGGTTCTCAACCTATGGGTCGAGACCCCTTTGGGGGTCGAATGACCCTTTCACAGGGGTCGCCTAAGACCATCGGAAAACATATATAATCACATATTGTTTTTGTGATTAATCACTATTAATTATGTTCAATTTGTAACAATGAAAATACATCCTGCATATCAGATATTTACATTACGATTCATAACAGTAGCAAAATTACAGTTATGAAGTAGCAACGAAAATAATTTTATGGTTGGGTGGTCACCACAACATGAGGAACTGTATTAAAGGGTCGCGGCATTAGGAAGGTTGAGAGCCACTGGTCTATGGGATGGTAGTAACTGTGCCTCACAGTTCTATCTTTACAGTCAGTTCCCATCTAATAAATGAGTTGTGTCCCATAGTTCATATGTCAGTGATTTGAAATTTGGCACGATTCTGCAATCTGAACAATATTGTAAAAGGTTGGGCTTTCACTGGTTAGGCCTCCAGTGAAACGCATCGGTATCCATGTAAATAATCCATCCTCTTGGTTCACAGATGATCTGATTGTGGGCACTAAGAGGACGATCTTTATGTCATAGACAAGCTCATCCATGATGCTGACTGGTAGCTGCTTCTATAAATGTCAGCCCAAACTGCACAAAATTCGAGGACTAAATCCACAATGGCAAAAACACTGTACATTTCCACGTGTACTGGAGAGGATTTGGGTGTTAATCTTTATTTTCTGGAGTAAGTCTTTTCCTTTAATCAGGCTGACTGATGCATGACTAGGCTCACAGATTTCATGTAGAGTGTGGGTAATGATGATTGGCTTAGATTTGGACTGGCTGAATTTGAGATACCTGTGAGGCGTCCATTGAAAAAGGCTCTCTAAGCAGCTGCTAAAATGGAAAGTGAGAGAATTAGCATTCTTGCTTATAAATGTAAAGTTAATCCATTTTAGTTCAGAAAGTGTTCATGCTCAAAGTCAGAATTCTTGAATAAAAAAAACAAACAAACAAGTTGGTTTTCTTTTCGTGGTCGAAGAGCCGGAGTGACAAAAGAACCAAGATAAAACACGATCTGCAGAGATTATTCTTGGTGTTTCTTGACACCCTCCGAGGGTGTTTATGTCACCCTGTGGCCCAGTGGAGATGCCTGATTTACAGATGCTCAGCTGGTCTAAGATGGCAGCAGTCACAAATGGGCGCTATCTTAAAGACTAAAGCCATGCCTACTGCTTTATTTGAAGACAGTTTGCAATGGGATGTCATAACAGGCTTGTTAAGTATGTGGATAATTAAAACAAAGTCTGGTTTATAAACAAAAACAAAAGTCAGCATTGCACGCGTGCAGTGTGTTGTTTGCTAAATGGACATTTCCTCATTACAGATGCCTTTCTGCTTTTTCTGAAAGGGTCACTGTGTCCCTATCTGTCACTTCTGAGGAATTTCATCCTAAGTAACATTTTTTTAAGCTTTTTCATGGAGCATGCAAGTGTGACCTCTGCCTTCTGAGAGCTCCGCAGAGCACTTTGTGAAACAGTTAATAAGCAGGTAAGAACTAAGCTTGCATGACTAAGAAAGCTATACTTGTCCATCTTTAAGTTTGGGGTAAATTGGCATTTATCTCAAAGCACATTGGGGGCTGAGATCAGTTGCATGGTGATGGTGGTGGTGGTGGTGTGTGTGTGTGTGTGGAGGGGGGGTAACACAGTTTGGGCAGGAAGCGATAGCTGGGAACTCCAAGCATTTTGATTCATGTCCTTGGCCCACTTCTAGCCCAGGCTTCCTGGGGCCTGGCCTAAGCAGTTTTCAAGCAGAGCAGGTCACTTCCACTCTCCTTTTCCCATAGAAACCACCAGAAAGTGGACAGGTCACCCCTAAGGCTGCCTCCCTGGGCAATTATCTAGTTGGCTCTGGAATAGTTGAGTCTTCCTCTGACTTTTCCTCCCTGATGACAACCACGTACATTTTAACTCTGTTTGAGGTGTCCTGGTGCTTCATCATCCACCTGGGAACGATCGCTGGGGTAAGTGAGAGGCAGAGGCGGGGTCCCTGAAAGCGCCAGGTGAGAGAGGCTCTGTGTCATCCTTAGGTCCCTGGCTTTTCAGCAAGTACCACGGCTCCACCCAGGAACTTTCTGGGGCTTGTGTGGCCCTGTAGCTTGGAACCTCTTCATGGAGTGAAGAGGGCCCACTTGGGTAAGTTTTCAGTTTCTTCTGCCTGCCTTCTCCATTGGCCCCTTCCTCACTGGCCCGCCCGAGATGGGGGTAAAGTGCCAGAGAGACATGGGAGGCCTCTTCCCACTGTCAGTGTTACAAAATAATTGATCACAATACCAGTGGTTGCACATATTGAGGGTCAGGCTTTGTCTTTATCTTAGAATCGCCTGCAGAGCCATCCATCCCTGTTTGGATGTGGAAACCGAGGCATGGAGAGCCTGTGCACCTTTCAGCCAGAGGAAGGCAGAGTAGGAATGTCCCTGTCCCCTCAGCTCCAGGTGCTTCCTCAGATCCGCTTGTCATGTCAGAACTGTCTTTTACCTCTTTCTTATTTGGTGATTTATTGGCTCAGTCTCCTGGGTTTTAACAAGGATAAGAGATTCTCTTTCTCTTAAAATGGGTGTGCTTCTTTATAGAGGGTAAGGGAGGTCTTTCTGGAGTGGGAGGAAAAAATAACAACTGCTTTGTAGTAGGAAAAGGACACCAATTTCATTTTGCATTCCAGTTGAATAGAGCAACAAGATAGGAACACATAATTGCTTGGTAGATAATTCTTTAATTACTTAAAGCAGAGCAAAAACTTGGACATGCCCCAGGATGCAAAAGGTTTTGAAGCAGGGAGACACGCTCCCTGAAGAAAGCCAAAGACTGTATTTAAATCAGATGTTTTATGGAGGGATGAGCCATTGCTATCCCTGAAGGCCCAATTCTGCCTCGTTACAAGGATGGAGAAGAAAGCTTGTTTACAAATAACTGTATATACAGAAACATTTCGGCCAAGGACCTGAAGGACCCCGTTGACATTAATTGATGAATCCAGCCCAGCCAGTGTGGCTCCGTGGTTGAGCGTCAACCTATGAACCAGGAGATCACCGTTCAGTTCCCAGTGTGGGCACATGCTTGGGTTCCGGGCTTGATCCCCAGTACGGGGTGTGCAAGAGGCAGCCGGTCAATGGCTCTCTTTCATCATTGATGTTTCTATCTCTCCCTCCCTCTCCTTCCTCTCTGAAATCAGTGAAAGTATATTTT
The DNA here is from genome assembly GCF_014108235.1 of Myotis myotis. NCBI lineage: Eukaryota > Metazoa > Chordata > Mammalia > Chiroptera > Vespertilionidae > Myotis > Myotis myotis. The sequence continues at coordinate 52,078,064 of NW_023416401.1, forward strand.
TAAAAAATTGATGAATCCTTGCAACACTAAGCTTCTCCTAATCCTTCAACTCTTCAGAAGAAGAGGTTAAGCCCAAGAGCTGAGTTCTATGCGCTGATATTTGAGGCTGCAGGAGTCCTGATTGTTTTCTTCTAGTGCTCATCTTGAGTGGGTGGTGAGCATTTGGCTATGGTGTGCACATACCCTACATTCTTTCAGGGATAGTTTAAAATGAAATATTTTGTTCAACTGGTCTTCTATGTGTAATAGCGAACAAATTCAGTATTCTGTGTTCCTGGGAGCACATGAGCGCAATTCAAGTGTTATCTCCTTTAAGTCCCCACAACAACCCTCCGGGGTAGGTATTATCACTTCCTTTTATGGTTCAAGACAATAGGCACGGAGAGGTGTAGCAAGTTGTCTAAGGGCACAGAGTCTGTAAATGTGAAGCCAGGTTCTGATCTCAAATCTGACTTTGAACCTGAGCTTTTTTCCTGTCTGGCTGCACCGTCGAGTGTTTTGTGAGACCACCTGTTCTGGTTTGGAATTGGAAACGGTGACCATTGTATGTCCCTCCTCTCCATGGTCTGAGGGTCCCACTGCTATTGGGCAAAACCATCTGTGTGTCAGAGTTCCTGGGGCTGCTTTGACCAATCAGTGTCCTCTGGGTGCCCCCCTGGCTCGGGCCTGGCTTTTCTCTGTGGAACCCCCTTCCCATTCTTTTCCTCTTACTTTTCCAAGTCCTACTCATGCTTCAGTTTCCATATAGCCTTTCATGGTTATTCCAGTGTATTGTGAGCACTGCTTCTTGAGATTCCTCCCCACTCAGAACTCAATTTTTCTCTTTATGCCTTCTCTCTCTCTCTCTCTCTCTCTCTCTCTCTCTCTCTCTCTCTCTCCCTCCCTCCCTCTCTCTCTCTACCTCTCTCTCTCTTCTTTTCTGTATTGTATCTACTTTTTGTTTTCACAATGTGATTTTTTTTATAGCTAGGTCTTTGTAGATGGGAACATTTATTTATTCATTTATCCATCCAGTGGTTTTATATTGAATTCGTGCTCTGTGCGTAAGCACCAGGGATACAAATGAAATATAAGGGGAACGGCAATACTTTGAATCTTTAATGCCATGCTGATAAATTTTGATGGAAGAAGGAAGAAATGAAGGAAGGATCGCATGAAGATGATAATGCTCGTTGTCCCTGGACATGGCTGTTGAAAGGCAAAAGCAGAATAGGGAAAAAAGATGAAAGGGAGATGAAAAAAAATCAGCTCCTTTTGCTCCTCCAGCCTCTCTTTGCCCCCCCGGCACCCTAGAGGAATCCTGGTGCCAAGAGCTTGCACTTTCCTTAGGTTTTCCTTAGCTTTATAGGACTCAATAGGTGGCATTCGTAAAGTAAAATGAGGAGAATTCACATATGTAATAACAAACGGTCTCTGTAAATAATGAGCACTCGCAAGAACTGGGGCGCACCCTTTCACTATTATTCATTCCAATCTTGTATTTTGCCGCTGTTAAAAATGTTTCAGATTTGTGGATGTTTTAACTTTCCTATATAAGCAAGCTGATCAGATGTTGAACTTGCTAATTATTTAAATATGGGCCAAGTGGAAAAGAAAAGATCTTTTAGAAAAATTAGCAGGCTACAGAGGGTGATGAAGGGTGTGAATGTGTGGGGAAAGGCGGTTTCTTCTAAAGTTTCAATGACATTATTTAATTAAAATGTCTGGCTTAACAAAAGCAGAATGTCCCCCTCCCCCAAGTCCATAATGTTCTGGGCTCCACAGACTTTCTCAATACACGTTTTGCTGTTAGATAGGTAATGAATGCAATTAAAAGAAAACCGAGACAGCTAATAAAACAGCCTCCTGTTTCAAGCAGAACATGGGCCCCCCTTTCTCTCCCTTAAGCAGGGAAACGGGTTTAGTGAAGTCTCTTAACAGAACGTTATTATGTATACTCTCCTGCCTGCCACTCCTCCACGCTTGAAATCTTTGAAGGAATATCAATTCCCAGGCTGGGGTGAGGGGTGAGGATGCTAACTGGAGAAATCAGGAGAGGACCCAATTTTTGTACATAAGAAAAGGGAGCCGGCTGCTCAGATGGGAGACTCTACGGGGAAAGAGTGGGTGGTAACCAGCCAGCGAGGCTGGAGGGGGTGCAGCTGGAAAGAGAGGAATTTTAGGATATAGATGGGGCTTCACTGACTATGGTGTATTGTGAGCCTTTCCTTCATCTCCTTACATATCCTTCAGTGGAACCTGCACTGTTCATTTAAAGAAACAAAAATGCCTGGCAGTTCTTCGGACATACAAAAACCAAAACCGCTGGAGATGAGGGCTCTCGTTCTGGAATGATCTTCGGCAACAAAAAAGAAATTTTTGCTCTCAAATGGTGGATGGAATCGGAATGACACGGTGTCTTTTTTTTTTTAAACCAACAGCAGGTGTTCAAAGTCATGTGATATTGTTATTTCATAAACGGAAATGACAGTAACTCCAATAAGAATATGGTTTCAGCCTGGCAAGCGTGGTTCAATGATTGAGTGTCAACCTATGAACCAGGAGGTCATGGTTTGATTCTTGGTCAGGGCACATGCCTGGCTTGCGGGCTACATCCCCAGTGTGGGGTGTGCAGGAGGCAGCTGATCAATGATTCTCTCTCATCAATGTTTCTCACTCTCTTCCTCCCTGAAGTCAATAATAAAAGCCTAAGTGACTATTATGGTAGAACAACCAGAATGACCTCTCACTATGATGCACACTGACCACCAGGGGGCAGACGCTCAACTCAGGAGCTGCCCCCTGGTGGTCAGTGTGCTCCCACAAGGAGGGTGCTGCTCAGCCAGAAGCCAGGCTCACAGTTGGTGAGCACAGCTGCCATGGTGTCGGGAGCCAGTGTGCCAAGCGGTGGCAGCAGGCACAGCAGGCTGGGATGAGTGCAAGCGGCGGGGTGCCTGGCCCCAATTTTAGCTCCTCCCTGGCCACCTGCTGCTTGGCACACTGCTACGTCCCCCAAGGGGTTCTGGACTGTGAGAGGGATGTCCAACTATTGGCCTAGGCCCAATCCCCGTGGCATATATGATATCCACATAGAGTCCTCATATATTTTTAAGCATTTTAACAAAAAAAATCATGTGGGATTGGGCTTACGCCAGCAGTCGGACATCCCTCGAGGGGTCCTGGACTGTGAGAGGGTGCAGGCTGGGCTGAAGGAACCCCCCCCCCCCAGTGCACGAATTTTGTGCACTGGTCCTCTAGTGTGTGTGTGTGTGTGTGTGTGTGTGTGTGTGTGTGTATATATATATATATATATATATATATATATATATATATATATATATATATATATATATATATATATAAATAAGAATGTGGTTTAATTGCTACAAATGAGTTCCTAATTTCTGGAAATGCCTCATTCCATTTGGAAGTCTCTCATGTGTCTGGACTCCATCTGTAGATCCCAGACTGTACATGGCCTGCATTAGTTGTTTAGGCAGGACTTGGTGTCCTGGTGGTAGAGATGGAGAAGTTAAGGCACAGAGAGTGACCTGCTCAGACCTCACAGTCAGGAAGAGATGTAGCTGACATTTGAACCCATATCCGACTCTAAACTTTGGCCATTGAGCCATCATGCCGCAAGGCATATGATCACAATGACATACTTCAGTAAGGCCCAGGGATAACATGAGACTTATAGGAATAAACCATGTTTGGCTAGCTATTCACTACACTGTAGCGATGATAGTCAAAGAAATGGACCACAACAGAATAGTCATTTAAATTTTAGTCTTTATATAATTCAGGGCTGCTTCTGTTCTATCTGGGCATGATAATTGTATTCATTGCAGATGCCTCTGGATCCCAAACTGCATGTGTTCTCAATGACTACTTGTCACGTATCATTTTTAAATTAGTTCTAAATGAGATCATGAAACGAGTAGTGTGCAGCATGGTGCCACGTCCATGGCAATGTGGCCCCGCATCCTGCAAGTTCACGAGATGGCGGCTTCCTCCAGCGGTGGCGAATTTCTGTATCAGGGCAGAGGCAGTGTGATTCTGCAAGGTAGGAGACTTATTTTTGGCAGCGCAACCTAGAGCCTGCTACTCCAGGTCTTATAAACCACTTAATACCTGGTAATATCTTTCTGCTTAAACTAGTTAGCATGGTTTCTGTTTGCCCTCACTGATCCCCTATTGCTATTACTGGAAGATGAAGACATGGACACTGAGTGAGCAGCACAATGCATGTCCCTGGGGTTCCTAAGCTCCATTTCCATTTTCTTCTTTCACTTCTCTCTCTCTCCATTCCTTTGAAATTCAGACTGGAAGGCTCCAAGTTGTGTTCCTCAAGAGTTTCCAAAATATTACTCCTTCAATGATCTTGAAGAAAAGGATAGATCATTTATTTCTAAGGTGCTTAAATGAAATCTGTGCAGAAATGGGGATGGACTAGCAAGGCTCTTAAAGTCTCCCCTAAGCTTATATATCTGTGCTCTTCTGGACATTTCCTAATGAAAGACAGTGTTAGTGGAAGTATCATGGACTTTGAAGTAAGGTTTGGGTTCATAGCCCTGCTCTTCTATTTGCTAGTTGTGTGACCTTGAACAACTATGTTTCATGTCTCTGAGGTTAAATCCTCTTGTGTGTAAGGGGATAGCAATAAGACCTCATGGATTCACTGTGAGGGTTAAATAGTGTGCATACATCTTTCACTCAGTGAATACGCCAGTAAATACCTTTCCTCCTTAAGCCTCATTCTGCCCCATCTGTTCCTTTTCTGACTCTACACTGCATGAAATGATAGCTAATACTAACTGAACACTTATTGTGTGCCCAACCATATTAATATGGATCATCTCATTTAACCCTCAGAACAACCTCATGGGACAGGTACATTGATGATTCTGAGTTTACACATGAGGACATGGAGGCAGGGAGGGATTGTGTAACTTGCCTAAGTGTACACAGCTAGTGAGCAACAGATTCTAGGCTTAAACCCATCAGTCTGACTCCAGAGCCCACGACCACTGGCTATACTGTTGCTTTATTCCTAGCACCCTGGAAGCTCAAAACATAGGGTGGGGGAAAGGTAGCTTTATAGTTGAGGACATGAAACACGGAGTTTATATATATATATATCTCCTATATAATAAAACCCTAATATGCAAATTGACTGAACGGCGGAGCAGCCAGTCGCTATGGCACGCACTGACCACCAGGGGACAGACACTCAATGCAGGAGCTTCCCCCTGGTGGTCAGCCATCCCACAGGGGGAGCACTGGTCAGCCAGAAGCTGGGCTCATGGCTGGCGAGCATAGTGGCGGTGGTGGGAGCCTCTCCTGCCACCGTGGCAGTGCTAAGGACCCCTTGGGGGCCTGAAGGGCCCCCCCCTCCCCAGTGCACGAATGTCATACACCAGGCCTCTTGTATTTATATATGAGAGAGAATCATTGATTGGCTGTCTCCTGCACACCCCCTACTGGGGATCGAATCAGCAACCGAGGCATGTGCCCTGACTGGGAATCCAACTGTGACCTCCTGGTTCACAGGTTAATGCTCAACCACTGGGCCATACTGGCTGGGCCACAGAGTTTATTCTTTTTATATATATATATATATATTTTATTGATTTTTTACAGAGAGATTTTTTACAGGAAGGGAGAGAGATAGAGAGTTAGAAACATCGATGAGAGAGAAACATCGATCAGCTGCCTCCTGCACATCTCCTACTGGGGATGTGCCTGCAACCCAGGTACATGCCCTTGACCGGAATCGAACCTGGGACCTTTCAGTCCGCAGGCCGATGCTCTATCCACTGAGCCAAACCGGTTTTGGCAGTTTATTCTTATATTATGATTTATTAATTATTGTATTTTCCATACAAACAACTGGAAGCCTGCTTTTGCCCTATCCTCTATTAAATGAATGTGAACGCTTTAAATAACCAAATACAAAGCACCCCCATTCCTTTTGGAGGAGGGTTTCATTAACAGATCTTCAGAACTTCTATTCCTCATTGTGCTCTGTTAACCTATTTGCACTGGCCACCCGCATGCTCTTCTTCTGTGGCTGTCTTTGTAACTGCAAGCCTGCCTTTATGAGGTTGTAATGGCGGTGTGTGTCCTTTGGCCACAGAACAGAGGCTTTGCCCATTGATACTGGTTGGTCTCCTTAGATGTCAAACCTATGGCTTTGTTTCCAGATGAGTCCTGTTTTATCAAAATGAATTGCTCTGTCTTCTCAATGCAATGCTTTATCAATGGTGGGCTCACACCCAAGCCATCACTACATGATAGAAACAGACAAAAGGCTTCTTCAAACCCTTGCAGTCTCCATCATATAAAACAGGAGAATTGGCTGTAGGTGTTCTCCTCACTATCACCTGTGAGAGCCTGGGCTTGGGAGGGGGACACTGGGCACAGGAAGTTAGCGTCTGTAGTAACACTGAATTGTTTGCTACCTTCTTAGGGCATTCTTCCCTGTTCATAAAGCAGAGCCAGGAATGATTTCCTGTGAATGCAGATCTAGCACGTGCCTGAAATACTATATGCTTTCATCTAAAACTTTTGAAAAGGGTTCAGATATTGAAAGCGAAATATTTCATAAAGGGTCAATTCATGTAAACATTTCCATGTTTTTAGGTTAAACAAGGAAGACTAACAATTATTTGGCAAAATTGTTTTTAAAAAGTAGACTTCTGTCCTTGTGATCTGTTGTCAGTGGCCTGGAGTAGAGTCCATGGATCTGACATTGGACCTTCTGTCCAAGCTATCTTCCCCTCCACCCCTTCTCACAGTAAATCACTGAACTATTTTGAACTCTACATAATGTCCTCAGGGTTCAGCCAGGTTGTCACATGTTACAGAATGTTCATCTTTAAGGATGAATAGTATTCCAGTGTACGTATATACACTTTCCTTATCTATCTGTCGTGGACACTGAGGTTTGTTTCCACATCCTGGTTATTCTGATTAGAGCTGCAATGAACATAGGAGACCTACTATCTCTTCAAGATCCTGATTTCAATTCTCTTGGGTAAATACCCAGAAGTGGGACACTTTTTAACATTTTAACACTCAAATTGTCCAGAACCGTCTTAGCATCTTCACTTGCACAGATAGAAGAAAGACATAGGGAAGACATTGGGGTAATTTTTCAACGGCTATTTATCCTTAGGAGAGGATAGAGATCGAATGGGCCTTTGTTGGGGCCCCAAGGTAGCAGGAACCCTGCGGAGAGAGCATGTCTTTTTCAGGAGGTTGCTGCAGCTGGCTGGGCTCTGCTGAAGGAGGCATTTCCCCTGCCTTCAGTAGACTTCCTGGGAGGTTGAGAGAAGAGGGAGCCTGTGTAGTTCTACCTGGGTGTACAAGGGGCCGTGGTTCTCGAATGTGCAAGGTGAGCATGAACATGATATCGCCACTGGAATGAGACCCCCATTCCATTGTGAAATGGTGCCCCTGCAGGTACCTGCAAAGTCATTGTGGCTTTTCTTTTTCTGGACCAAAGGCTACCACCTCCAGTGACCAATTGAATTGACAGCCGTGTCCCAGACTTAGTCACAGTTTGCACAACTAACTGATAGAAGTTGGACAGTGTGAACAGCCTTGAGTTTGCTTTCCCCCCTCTCTCTCCAAATGTTTTAAGTGTTCAAATGTCAGCACAAATCAAGAATCTTGGGAATATGCAGCCCAAACTGCCTGCAGCTGGAATTACAAAGATTAGAAATGTGTCCAGTGAGTTCCCAAAATTTCAGGCCTTGTCTTATGTAAGCACACTAGGCTTCTTTTACCTTTTTGTTTTTTTACTCTTAAGAAAATGAGGCTATATTTTTTCTCTCTCTCTCTCTTTTTTTTTTCATTGTCTGTGTTATTGAGGGAGGATGGCAATGTGGCTAATTTAAAACAGCTGATAGGGCAAACAATTTAGAATTTATAGTTGGTACTGGAATGTATTACAAAAGTTTTTGTTGGCAAAACTTAAAGCTTTCTATTCATGTGTTTTTTTTTAAGCTAATCTGAAAATTAGAATGTGTTCTCTGATCATGCAACATTGAATGGAAGGCATGTGTTGCACAGTTGTTCTGAGTGGTAGAAAATGCTAGAGATGTAAGGATGCCCTCAGATAAGCGTCCCATGGACAATTGAGAAATGGCCAGGCATGGAGTCTTTTCTCAAAGAGCTTTCTATTGTAAAATGAAATACTATATGACATAGAATATCACTCAGAACAACTGTGCACCTTAATATAAGGCAGATACCTTTGTAGCCACCACCTGCCTTGCCGGCCTCTGGGCAGGAAATATAACTGTCTGCCACCTAGAAGTCTCTCCATGTGCCACATCCTAAAATACAAACCTTCCATCCCTCCAAAACATAACTACTATTGTAATACTTTCTTGCATTTCTTCATAATTCTATCACGCACCTGTGCCTTCCCAAACCCTAGAATTTGCCCACTTTTAATTCAAACTCTCTTTCAATCTTTAACACTTTGTTTTATGTTTACTGTCTGACAGGGCTAGTCCCTCTCATCCCCTGGCCAAGCTTTTCTTGTTTAGTATTTTCTTAACTATTCTTTCATGTTTGTCTTTCCATATGAACTTTAGTATCATCTTGTCTAGGCCCATAAAAACAAAACAAAAAAAGTGTTGATATTTTTATTGGAGTTGGTAATTTTATTGGAATTCGTGAATTAAGGAGAATTGACATCTGTGTGATGTTTAGTCATCCTGTCCAAGGACAAGGAATGTCCTATTTGTTCTACTGTACTTTTTTGTCTTCCAAGGTATTTTAAAATATTCTTCATATAAACTTTGCAAATTTCTCACCAAGCTCACCTTTTAAATAGCTATGTTATATGTTACTTTGCTAATTTCTTTTTTACTGTGGATATTTTTTAAATTTTTTCTCTTAGGTATACTAGTTTTTCTAGGTATACTATCATCTGCATACAGAGATAGTTTTAATTCTTTCTGAATTTTGATGTCTCTGATTTCTCTAGTCTAGTTGAGTTGGCTAAATAGAATAATGTTAATGTCAAATAGTAGTGAGATAGCATCTGTGACTTGTTCCTGACCTTGTTCTTGGAAATGCCTCTGATGTTTCTCCATTAAGAAATTTGTTAAATAACATGGCGGTTTTAGGACTAAGCTGTATGTCCATTGAGTCTTGTTTTCTTGAGCACAGATCTGTGAGTGTGTATATGTGTGTTTAAATCAAGAATGGGTGTTGAATTTTGTCATACTTTTTCTTTACCACTATGGAAATTATGATCCTTCTTCCTAGATCTGTCATCTGCTATGTTTGTTGATGCGTTGCTGCATTTCCTACTATTGAACCTAACGTGAAGTATATCCTAGTTGGGATTTCCTAAATACAGTTGACCGTGGTGTGTTATTTTTAAGTGAGACATTAGATTCTATTTGCTATTGTCTTTGGAATCTTATATCAATACTAGAGGCCCAGTGCATGAAATTCGTGCAAGGGGCTTGGCCCTTGCAGCCCGGGCTTTGTCAGGAAGGTCGTCCAGATGGTTGTTTTGCTGTTCGGTCTAATTAGCATATTAGCTCTTTATTATATCTAATTCTTTTGTGATGTGGGTTGTAACACTCATTCTTGGTGCTGTCAACAATTTATCTAACATATGCTTCCTTTACTAAGCAGCTCCTCTTACCTCAATTTTTAAAGAAAATGGAAGCCTGCATGTATAGTGTAAGGTGGTTGCACACACGTAACAAAAAGTACAAGCATGACACATGATGAGGAATGTGATGCTGGGTGAGAAATGAATTACGGTGCCAGGCAATTGCTGTGTCTGTTTGTAGCTTTTACCTCCACGTGGGTTTATGATGGCTAAAGAGTTATTTTGTTGACACTTAGCAAAACAAGACATTTCCCCACTCTTCCACTTCTGATCAGAGAAGCTAGAATTTAAAGTATCTGTTCTGCACAAATTTTAATGGGTTTGACTCAGAAGTCACTCACCCACCAGTTATTTTCTGGGCTTCTCTGATGCATCAGGCCCTGACCTTGGTGTTGAGGACCTAGAGGTAGAAAAACCCAACATAATCCTTGTTCTCAACAGGACCCTTGTGACTCCTTGTTTTCAGGAGTATATAGGATAGGGGCAAATAATCAATCAAACAATCACTGAATAAATGTAAAATTGCCTTGTAGGAAGTGGTTATAGGAGATTTCATGGGGATAAGAGTGTTTATAAGAGAGACCTCAGGAGAGGAATGGGCATCAGAGAAGGTTTCCTGGAGGTGACATTTATGAGATATGAAGGGTGAGCCGGGGGTGTTCCATATGGAGGGCCGCGTGGCTGGAAGGAACGTGGCATGTTGGAGAAGCTGAAAGAAAGCCAGTGTGGCTCAGGCCCAGACCCCCAGGAGGGGTGTGGTCCACAGTGCATGCGGCTCTGAGAAATGGCAGCGGGCAGAACATATGTGCTGAGTTTTGATTATTTGCCTTGCAGTGGTAGGAAAGCACTTACTCGCTGGTCTGAGCAGGAGAGTGATTAATGAATCAAAGTTGTCTTTTGAGTGGATTCTGTCAGGCTTCATACAGAGAAGGCCCTGAGTTTTCTGGAAGGTTCCAGGGAGCATGAAGCCCATGAGACACTTGGAACCAAAGAATTGCCCTTCTCTGTGTGGGAAGCTCTCTGCTTTGACTCAGTCATCCAAGACCCCAAAGGTCAGTGAGGGTACAAGGCTGTTGGCTGTTATTTAGGGGATGGCCTTTGGTCATAAGTAATACATCCCAAGGGAAATTCGTTACAGAGCTCTTTAGAAAAGGGGCATTGGCTGCTGGGTGGATAATGAAAACCTGAAACCAAAGGATGGAGCACATTCTTGTCCTCCAGGCCTCTTACCTGGGACACTTTTGCCTTACACCCTCACAGGAAACAATTTTTGGTTTGGTGTGTGGGAGACATTTCAGATATAATGAACATTAAAATGGACAGCTAGAGAGTTGAAGTTCCCTTTCATCTGTGAGAATCTTTAATTTTATATCTTTAGCAAGTTTAGGAAAAGCTTGTGTGTTTTATCTTTTTTTCTATGGACATACAATTAACGCTGAAGGTGGAAATTTCAATTTAATAAAGATACTTAATTGGGAGAACTCATCCATGTGCTGAGTTCAGGTGTTGAACCCAGTGCAGGTTTAAAATTTAGCCTAAAAATGGATAGTATTCACCTTAAAGCTCAACTTTTTTCCCTCACAAAAAAAGTACATAGGCACTTTTCAGCTAGAAGGCTTAGTATGTGTGTTTAGCTGGTCGGAAAAGAGAATTCACTTTCTCCGATGAGCAGGATAGAATGTGAGCCTGAAGGTCGTCCTAATCCAGGGCATGGGTGTGGGGTTGTGTGGCTGCGGTGCTGTTGGCCACTCCTGGGCTGTTGGGGATGGACCTTTTGGCTCCATGACTCGGCAGCTCCTTCCTTCCTCGATGTTCCAGGGCATACAAGGTGCTGAATGGAAGAGCCTTACTTCTTAAGCTAAGACTGCTTCTTGCCTCAGTCTCTGCTGAGAGTCTCTAAGAAAACTCTGTTTGCACAAAGCATATTTCTTTCCAGCTTTTTCTTATCAAGTACTTGGCATTAGCATTGTGGTCTGGTGATCACAGTAAGGCTGGCAAAGCCTCAGGCATGGATACCATAAGCTCTGAGGTCTAACACGCTAAGATCCTATCATGAAAAGTCAGTGCAGCCCGCATTGTGTCGGGTCACGATGCCGTTTTTCTGTTCCCCACAAGAATCAAAGTTCAACAATCAAAGTATAAGAAAGTGAAAGGAAGGAGAGGTGGTGAAGAAAGGCCTCATGGAAGAATCTGCTTTTGACTTGGGTCTTAGAGAGTGGGTAGGACTTGGCTGTTGGAGGCAAGGGAAGAGAGCTTTCAGAAGGAAGGGAAGAGAGTCGTAGCATGAGGAACAGAGGCAGGTCAGTTAACTGAGTGCAGAGGTTTTGTGAGGGGTAGATGTGTTTGGGTCAGACAGTAACCCTCCATTTTCCTCACTGATCTAATCTTCATGCTTGGCCCATGTGACAAGGAGGGTTATTATTATGAGCCACGAGACAAAGATAGAAAATCTACAATATTAAATGAGCTGCAGATGGGGTTGGATAAGACACTTTCATGCAGTGCTTCTCAACTGGGTGCTGGGGACTGTTAGCAATGTCTGCAGACATTTTTGGTCGTCACAACCGAGGATGGCTGCCACTAGCATCTAACATGTAGGGACCAGGGATGCCACTAAATGTCCTTCAGTGTGTAGGACAGACCCCGCCTCCCACTGTGCTGCCCAACAAAGAAGCATCCAAATGTCAATAGTATTGAGGCTGAGAATGTCTTAAGGTATTTGGAGGGTCCACAAAGCCCCATTCAACCCCTCTTTTCCTTAGGTTGCCCAAGATGGTAGCAACCATGAATATTTCTAAACACAGGAAGACAAGAGTGCTCTTTGTTACCCAGTGAATCTGGGCATCTGCAAGCTGGGATCTGTTAACTACCCTTGTGCAAAACTCCTTCGACTTGTATCCAATGTTTGTTACTTTGGGACTTCTCAAGAAAGTTGAAGAGACATGAGTGTGAGTGCCTTGAACATTTTCCACAGGAAATAGAAAGCCTGTCAGGTAAGCTGACATCTTTCCCGTCAGCGAGCATTCTCCTTGGCTCCCTCTGTGTGTTAAGTGAGGTATGAAAACTTGTCACTTCGTTTTCAGATGTGTTGGCAACTGTTGCTCAAATTAAAGGAAATAAATAAAACTAGCCAAGGGAAATGGCACAGAGGTCCGGTGCCTCCTCCCATCCGCCCCTAAGGCAGCTCCGAATGAAAAGCACGCAGGGGTGGATAGAATCACAGTCAGACTTTGCCGAGTCCGGCCAGCACGCTGTAGACACGTCAGGATTCTCAGGTCCCTAAGTGATCACACAGCATCCCAGCAAGGACTGGAAGTTGGAAGCAAGTCCATAGTCCAGTGGAAAAGGCACAGACATGTCACAGGGCCCCCACTTCCGTCCTGGCCCAGTCACCAGACAATACTTTGGACAAGTCACTATGTTTCAGGACTTCATGACTCAATGTCACAGATGAGAATGTGGAACTAAATTATGTCCAGGGTTTTCTAACCCTGAGACTTTCTATAAAAGATTGACAACTGGCTTCACCTTCTTAGACTTTCAGGTGGGTTTACTTTTTTTTTTCCATAGAAAAGAACTTATATTCAAATCAGATGTGATTTGCTCTCCTTGAATTATGGAAAGTAGAAGAACTTCAGGTAGGTTTTTCTTTAGGCTCTTATGCTCCTGTCTTCAGATCCTGGAGGCATCTTTCTCTCTCCATGGGCTCAGGGTCACCAGGTGTTCAGTGAAGGCAGGCGCTGGTGGCTCAGCACATGCAAGCATGTTCCTTTGTAGCAGGGAAGAGTTGGGTCTGTGTGTGCTGGTAAAATAACTGGAAATTCCTGGGCAGGGAATCAAATGCTGCTGCTGCTCAGGGACAGTCCCAGGCGGGTCTCACTGACAGGCTCTCTAAGGCAGTAAGAACCTGCACCTTTCTTTCTGTTGGCATGGCAGGTGGCACCGCACACGGTGTGGGAAACAATGAGGGTCCTGGAATGAGGTATTTGGGGAGGTGGCGTTACATAGTTATGAATGTTGACAAGCGTCTTATGAAGGGTGGTCCCAGTAGCATTGTCCTGGGTTGGTAGTTTTCAGCTTCTGCTGCACATTGAGGAGTTTTTAACCCTTTGAGTGCCAACCAATATCCTAGGAACTAGGCTAAAATTGCCAAGGCATTTTTGCTGATTTTACAGTAGTTTAGGAAAAAAATTATGAATTGCAAGTAAATGAAGTTACATATTCAAAAACTTAAGGAAACCTTTACTACATTTGTTTTCATCTTTGACATATATTGTTTGCTGATTGTATTATAAAATACTAGTAGAAAAAAAATTTGAACAAAACATAAAATCTGAGTAAACTTCATAAAATCGTAGTACCTGTAAAAAATTAGGCAGATAAATGCCAGTGGTCAATTTTAGAACTACAAACATTCGGCATCATAAGTAATCTGCTCTTAGGTGCCATCTGTCAATAAAGAGTGAACTACTAGCATCTAATAGTGACACTGCAGGAGGAGCGCGATAGCGCTCCCAGCACTTTTGGCAAAAGACAGGAGGAGCTCGATTGTGCTCCCTGGCACTCTAGGGGGTTAAAGGGCCCATTGCCCAGGCGACAGGGCGGAGCATTTAAATGAGCATCTCTGAGAGTGGGACCAGGGGTCTGTCTCAGAGGTCCCTGGGGTTCCAGCATGCAGCCCAGCTTGAGAAAGCCATTCTTAAGAAATGTTTATCAGGTAAATGATCTGTGTTCGTGCATTTATGGAACCATAAAACTGTTGCTTATTTTTGCTTTTCTAGCTAATTTTAACAAATAAGGAGGCTAATCGGTGCATTTGCCAGATATGCAGTTACAGCAGTTGTCAAAAGAGATTCAGAAGTTGTCACGAAAAGATGAATGACCTATGAGGCTTTTGTCAAAGGGTTTCTTGTGTTTTGAGAGAAGTTGAATAAGAAATCTTATCTCTGAGAGTCTAAGATTCAGTGATTAGACTTCTGTCAATGAGGCTGAAATGAATCTGTCATTAAACTGTTTGTATTGTGCTTTTCTTCATGTTCTCAGTAACAAAAGCAAGTGTCTTCTAGTGAAAGCACTGCAGCTCTGTACATTGGCTCTCTGGGTGACCACTTCCTTCAGTCAAATAAATCACATCATCGATTTTTTCTTTTTACATCTGTTCAAAATTAGGTTGACATAGTGATATTACAATTGCTGACTTTGCTGAGTGTTTTCCCAAGAAGATACATGGCATGTGTGGGGGCACAGGCTTATACAATTCAAGCCTGTGCCCCCATTTATTCGTAGACACCTGTAGAATTGATTCTTTAAAATCCGCAAGTCTTATGAGCGCTTCTTTCCATATGGCAAACCAGTTTGAGCTTATTGTCAACAAATGTGATGGAAGACCTTTGGGGTAGATTTCTGATGATTTAGCTTTAGAACTTGGGGAATAACAGAAGTGCCATCAATCAAGGGCAGCTTCAGCTGGTCCCTCGTGTCTTTCCAGGGGGCTTTCTTTTATTGAATTAATATTTGAACCCACTGCCCTGCCAGACTTCGCTTTTGTTGGAGAGAAAACCAGCTCAAGCTGGAGCCTTTGCCCAGAGACTTAAGCAGCGCCCCCAGGTAGGGCTGCTCCGCCTGGTGACCCCCGGAGCCCCTTCTCTCCCTGAGTATGCAGTGGCCCACACGTGTCCTTAATGCTCACACCTTTCTCTCTCAAACTCCGCCTCTCCCCGCCACTGCCAGATCCAGAATTCAGAATTGCTGAACTCCTGGTTCCCACAAACACAGGTTCACATGAGGACCCTTCAGAGAAGGAACCAGGGCATCAGATTTGTTTCTTTTGTGTCCGAGCCAGCTGGCCTGTGGACTTACTACCGGGATTTCTCTTGGTCCTGCACATGGAGGCACATCCGTGATTGGAATCAGGTTAGGGAGAAAATAGGGATTAGGGAGCAGTCAGAAAAAAGACCTCTTTCAGGTGGGGCAAAGGCACTCCGAAGAGTGGCTGGAATCCTCACTTCCAAAAAGGCAGACCTCTCAGGGGAAGAGGCTGTCTGGGTGAGACACGCAGGAGCTCTTTACAGATGGATGCATTTCACCTCCTCAGCTCCTTTGAAGTGATCACTCACTGTTTGGCACCAAAACAGAAGCCACGATGAGGCGCCTGGTGAGAGCAGCAGGTGGGAGGGTGAACAGACAGGGACCTCCGGGGTAAGAACCATGTCCTGGCTCCACTCCCAGCTCATCACTGCAGGGGAGGAGCAAGAGTGATTTAGTCCCACATTTAATCAAAAGTGAAATAGAGGCAGAGAGAGGTAGCTTTTCGTATTCACTTGAGCCTCTGTCCACTTATAGCATTGCTCCATTTGTCTTTTGCCTCGGTCGTAAATGTTACGGTTTTTGACAGCCTTCCCCATTTCTAATGAAGCTGTTCACTGACATTGTTTACCAACTGACTTTAATCTTTTCCTGAATGTCAAGGGTAATGTAGAGCCCATGGAGTTACAAAAAACAACAACAACAAAACATCCTTTAAAAACAACCATTTCAATGGTCTAGCATTTTGGAAAACACTTGAACATTTTCTTATAAACATGCATCCATCATTTGACTCCAAAATTCCACTCTTGAAGAGGCAAAATGAAAACTTGTGTTCACACAAAAACTGGTATGCAAATGTTTATGGTGCCCTTTGTCACCTCCCGGAACTGGAAGCAAGCCAGGTGTCTTTCATACGGGGAACGTATAAAGCTGTGATGCATCTGTACCATGGCATACGTCTACAGCACGGAATACTGCTGAGCACTAAATGGAGGGACTGTGATACACGCAAGAGCATGAATGGACCTCAAGTGCATTATGCTACGTGAAAAAAAAAGCCAAATGCTAAAAGGCTGCCACCTCTGGTGTGATTCCATTAAGAGACATTCTCACTGACCAAGAGTTACAGGAACAGAAAACAGATGAATGGTTGCCTGGGGCTGGAGTAGAAGGGGACATGAGGGGAGGACTTGGGGTGATGAAAGTGTTCTATGTCTTGTGAGTGTAGTTAATGAAGGTGTACATTCACCAAATTTGCAGATACTATACACTTAGAAGTGACTTTTACCGTATGTAATTTATAACTTAATATATAGAAAGAAAACAAAGGTGAGGGTAGGGAGAAGGAACCACCTGTGTGAGGTGAGAAGGGTTCTCACCCAATATTGCCCACCTGGGGCATTAAGATTGCAACCACCAAAGTGGATGGGGTCCAGTCTTCCAGATGATTCTTTCCAACTGTTTTAACTCAGGACTTGACAATTGACTAGCAAAGCATCAGTTAAGAATACAGTGAAGGCACATAAATGAAATGAAACCTATGCAGTTGACTTAAGTAAAACCTATTAACAAGATTCTACAAGGGTCATCTAGTCACCATTTCATTTTCCTTACTTTTTTTAAAATTGATTTCAGAGAAAGGAAGGGAGAAGGAGAGAGAGATGGAAACGTCAATGATGAGAATCATTGATCAGCTGCCTCCTGAACAGCCCCTAATGGGGACTGAGCCCACAACCCGGGCATGTGCCCTACCTCAGAATAGAACTGTGACCTCTGGTTCATAGGTCGACACTCAACCACTGAGCCACACCAGCTGGCTCTCTTCACTTTCAAGTTCTCCTGTTTATGCCGATCCTGTTGTGCTAGTCAATTAGTCTATTTACACATATTGTGTCTTAGACATTCCTAGTATCAAAATTCTGATTATAATTTGTTGAACTTCTCAGTCTCTGAGGTCACTTTTATAAAAATGTCATTTTTATTTTAAAACTCCCTTATTCCTATAGGTTGGTTGTCCCAAATGTATTTGGTAAGACACTGGCTGCTGGCTTTAGGAGTAACCTAGGGAGGGTGGGCACTCGTGACTTTGCTCTGCTCTTAAAACTTTGGCACTATAACCGGTGCCTCCTGCAGCCCATCCCTTTGCGTGTCGTGCATGAGTTTGGGGGCACTGTAGGCAGGAGTGTGAGTTAGTTCCTAGGGCTGCCATAACAAGCACCCCAGCCTGGGAGGCTCAGAGGAGGGACATCTATTGTTTCCCAGCCCTCGAGGCTAGAAGTTTACTGACTTAAATGTTAATCCCATCTAAAAAGTAACTTTACAGCCACATCTATTCTAGACTAATACTTGACTAAACAGCCTGTTGCCATAGTCTATCCAAGCGGACAGACAGAATCACCCATCTCATGGGGCACACATGTACAGTGTTGGGCAAAGGTAGGTTTACAGTTGTTCATTTGGAAAAATACAAATTAGCCCATAATACAAGAATAAACTCTTTCTCATACTCACAGCTGTAAACCTACTTTTGTCTACCCCTGTATATGGTCTTTACTGTTTTCAAGACATTGCATCCTGAATGAAGCACAAACATCCCAAGAGATCATAGTTGATTCTCTTGAAAACTGTCCTGGGAACCAGCTTTGGCGACCTGCGGTCTCTGGGCTGCCCCAGGAACTCTGGGCCACCCTGCTTATTGCTACGGGCTGAGGTTTGCAAACAAATGAATTTAATCCATCCAAGCTTGCCCAGACAATTGAAATTATCTTGACTGATTTACATATTTTGACATTTCACGAAAACACAGATTGTTTTTTTCAAATAACCAATGTGATATAAATTCATGATAGGAAATATTAAGGGAAAACATGTTATAGAGTCATTTTTCTTCCTTGAAGCATTTCATTTGGACATATTGTCAAAACAATCCATGGCAAAGTCTGTGCAGTGCCATTTCACATGGGTTTAATTATGTTACAAAAAACCCCCCAAAAACCCAAACACCCATATGATATTATTCTAGCATCTCCTGTAATAGCAGGAAATCCGGGCCCTCTTTTATTTAGTCTCCCTGTAACAGCAATTGGTTCCAGCTTCACTGGGCAAGGCAGAAAACACGTGAAATCTGTGGCAGCTACAGTAACACTGCCCAGGCTGGATTACACTCAACAGCAAGCTGATCAGGGCATTGATTTGATGCCGTGAGACATTTTTTAAAAACACACACATCTTCGTAGTTTACTTCTTTTCATGCTCAGGAACTATGAAAATGCCAAGGTGATACCAAGTAATGTGTTCTTTTCATTTTTGTTTTCTCCCCCAGATACCACCTCCCCCAAAACAACCATGGCAGGGACCCACTTGGGTGTCGACCTCAGATTATTCTGAAAAGGATGGAGGTGTCACTGGGCTTCTCCAGTGACTAGAGTCCGGACTAGACTCTCCAGGAGTCTTAAGTGTGGGCTCTATCCAGTGTCCAGCCAACAATTAAAACTGGCTCAGACTATCTGATTCAGCAGGTTTGGGGTGGGCCCCGAGAATCTGCGTTTCTAACAGGTTCCCAGGTCCTGGAATCTCTTCTTTGTATACCAGAGGTGACATAGGAGGTCAAATCAACCTTCTGGTAAGGCCCAGATAGTTCTCCTGATTGTCCATTTCACCTAGTAATTCATTTACTTGTTATTTAGTGGGACAACTATATAGGTATTTTTAAAAATCACTGTCACCGAATTCCTTACAATCCATTTAAAATAAAACAAAACAAAAGGAAGCACACACACAGGGAAAGTCATGTGAAAATGTAGAGCGCCCTCTCATCACATGCCGAGCGCTTCAGCCTCTCCTGATGCCCTTGGCAAGCCGGCCTCTAAAAGGAACTAAGTGAATCCTGGCTTGCTCCCCCATGGACCAAAAGGAAAAGAATAAGAAGCATGTGTCATGCGTGGGGCTGACTGTTGTAATCAGAAGTGGTAGGGAGAATTTCTAAGTCAAGCTCACATATTCCAACTCAGCAGCCCGCTTACTTCGTGATGGAGCATGAAATTGGAGCAATATGGCGCCCCCAGCTGAAGGACCAGCTTGGTGGGATCTGGGCCCAGGGCACTGCTGGGGGCCATGTGAACAACAGAGGCTCTGATGCCTTGATTTTCATCCTGGTTGGTGGGCAGCCCAGGGGCGTCCGGCTCTCTTGCTCTGATTCCTTTGCCCAGCAGCAGTCCTGCCCTTTGTCCTTCCTGGAAGTCCCTCTTGCCCTCCCCCCAATGTACACAGCACTTTCAATAAGTCTTTCATGAGCTGCAGGGCCCCTGGGAGGTCCTGGCCTCCAGCACATGCCTGAGGGCACTTCCCTTTCATTTTCTGGGAGGTCACCGCCCTGGCCATGTCACACAGGACTCCTCCCCTGGCTGTGATCCCAGGGACCCTGCCCCAGCTACTATGCTTGCTCACAGCTGTTTGGGGCTTATGTCAAATCCAAGAGAATGTATGTGAAGCCCTGCAGAAGCCAGAGATGTTGCAGCCAGCAGACCTGAGGCCAGGCACACCTTCCTCAAACGCCTTGTACTCCCCTGATCAAACCCCATGTGGACTATTTCCAGTTCTGGCTCAGAGCCTGGCTTTCAGGGCCATTCCCTACCGAGCATAGAGTCTCTGCTTCAGAGGGTGGTCTGCTTGGCCTGGATAAGCATTTTTCCCTTCTTTGTGTGGGTGCACACCCCCCAGCAGACTGTTGTCCCTCTCCCTTATGAGTCCCAGGTTTATTCACACTAGATGGTCTCAGCACGTAGCTTCCTACTTAATTCCTTTCTCAGGGCATCCAGGGAACTTCCTCTCCCCAGCTTACTAAACTCCCAACAGAAGTCCTTACACTTGACCCTTTGGTGACTAGTCACCTAGTCAGAGTTCGTGGCAGGTATACAATACCCAGTTGTTGAAAGAAAGTAAATGACTAGCAAAAGACTTTAAAAGGAGTTGAAGATGACTTTGCCTGTCCTGTTTAGGAAGGAAGAAGGAGAGTTTAGAATCTTACATCTTCCTGGTGGCCATGTCTACCTATGAAAAGGGAGCAGAATTGCTAAAAAAAAATAATGTGTTTGCAACATGCTGTAAGTATAAATTTGGGCTTTTTGCGTCATTTTGACTCTTCAGTTTACTGGCTGTGTGATTTCTGTTAATTTACTTTCTCTCTCTGATGTTCGTGTGTGTGTGTGTGTGTGTGTGTGTGTGTGTGTGTGTGTGTATCTGTAAAATGAGAATTAAATCTACCTTGCAAGGGATTTTGCAAAAATTAGAGGACTCGGTGGATATATGCAAAAGTAAATAAACTAATGGAGAGTCTGTTGGCACCGGCAGTATAGTGGGTGCTCAGGAAACAATACCTGCCTTTTATGTTAATGTTGTCGGATATACCATTTCAGAGTTAAATGCTGGTAAAGTCATAAAATGAGCTACACAGAGACTGCAGAGTCTTGACCTTCTGATAAGCCAGTACAGTGAGGTGTTGAAAACCTTCGTAATTGGGTAGTGGCCAGGCCAGCCCTTCCTGTTACAGTGCGTTCTATAACTTTCTGGATTGCTGGAGGCAGAGCTGGACTGTGGGGAGGCACTTGGGTAAGAAAGATTATTGCAGAATAAAAGGAGGGAGGGCAACCAAACATGGTTGAGAGACAACTACAGATGAGCCTCATTGCACAGAGGAAATTTGAAGGGGCAGCCATTGGGAAAGCATGTGGAAACAGCCAGTGAATGGCCCAGCCGGTGTGGCTCAGTGGTTGACTGTCGATCCATGAACTAAGAGGTGGCTAGTTCGATTCCCAGTCAGGGCACATGTCCGGGTTGCAGTCTTGATCCCTAGTAGGGGGTGTGCAGGAGGCAGCCAATCAATGATATTTCTCTCTCATTGATGTTTTTATCTCTCTCTCCCTTCCTCTCTCTCTCTCTCAAAAATAAATTTAAAAAAATTAAAAAAAAAACAAAAACAAAAAAACAGGGCAGTGACCTCCCAGAAAGTCTCTAGATGAGAAGCCATTCAGGTGGGTCCTTGGGGTGGAGGTGGCAAGTGAGAGGGTTAGTTGATGAGGATGTCATTAGATTGAGAGAATTTATGCCCTGCCCATGGCCTGTGTGTCAGTCAGCTTGCTGTGTGACTCCAGACTGGCCCTAGCAGCAAGCATCCTGTCCACCTTTTGTAGGTGAGCAGAGGTGTGCAGGTGCCCACCCAGGGAGCCCCTGTGGGCTCAGTGCACCAGTCCTGAGGTGGAGGCCTGCATGGCTTACAAGGCACGTGCCCAGCTGAGGGCCTTCTGCAGCCCTGAATGGTCGGCCGGGCTGCCTACAGCATGCACTGTTTTATTCTCTGTGCACGTAATCCAACCAGATGCGCAACCTGGCTTGTAGAAGACCAGCTCCTGGTCATTTCAGTTTAGCCATCTTCTCCTAAGTTCTTCTGGTCAAGAAAGGGTTTTGTTATTGGAGGCACAGATTGGAAGGCTTACATTATTAGAGATTCTTTTGAAACACTACTGAGAAGTAAAGAGTCAATGGACTGATTTTGTTGGAGGCCAGCGGGAAAAGGGGGTGCTCAGAGGACTCCTCACTGTGCTCTGTGCTGGCGTCTTTCAAGAAGTAGTTGGGGGAAAATAACACTATTTTCAGCCATATCTGTATTGAACTCCCACCCACCTTGCTCCAGTCGCACTGGCTCATTTGCACAGCCCCTGCAAACCAGTCATTAGACAGAGCAGAGGCAGGAATTCTGGATCAACTCTCTTATAAACCAACTGAATAGCCGTGAGAAGGCACTGTGACAACAGAGCAGACTTGAACATTATTTTGCAGAAAACATCAGCTTCTCGCTTCTCCCAAGTAATTTAATTGAGATGTCAGGATTGGGAGGTATTTTGGGCTAAGTGTTTATGCCACCTCTCCGCCCCCATTCATATATTGAAGCCCCAACCTCCGATATGACTATTTTGGAGAAAGGGTCTCTATAGGGGTGATTAAGGTTAAATGAGGTCAGAAGGGTAGAGCCCTGATCCAATAAGATTAGTGTCCCTGTTCGCTCTCTGCATGAATGAGCACCAGGCAAGGCCATGTGAGGACAGAGAAGGCGGCTGTCTACAACCCAGAGAGAGGTCCCATCAGACTCCAGCTCTGCTGGCACCTTGATCTTGGCCTTCTAGTCTTCATAACTATGAGAAAATAAAGTTCGGTTGTTTAAGCCATGAACTTGTGGTCCTTTGTTATGGCAGCCTGAGCAGACTAACCCAGGAGGGTTCTGCTTTGGAAAGGGCTGAAAGGACCCCTGCAGGGACCCCTTTTTTTGCCCCTAAGAGATTTTCCTCGCTGTGATTCTTTCTGTACTAATTCGGGTTTCAAAAGTTTTAAAAAAATAATATTAAACCACAACAGTAATTTTTAAAAGCCTATGAGTAAGTAAACAAAATGAAAAGTTCAACACAAGTTAAAAAAATTTTTTAAAATAGCACAATTTAAAAATAGCATTAGGAAAGGGATGTCTTGGATCGATGCTCTGGTGCATGAAATCTGAGTCTATTGATAAAACCTGGAGCTGGCTCTGCTTTCCATCGGCACGTTATTGACAGTGACTTTGATCCCTGTCAGAAGCAGACAGTGTTTTTTGTGTGTTGTTAAGCAAAGTCACATTGTTGGCAAGTCTTGGATATAGTTCCAGACACTTCTAGGCAGAGCACAGCACAGCGAGGCCTGGAAACTGACACATAGAAGGGCCATCAGGCACCAGCAGAGGCAGTGGCCAGCGTAGAATCACTACAGTCACCAGGTCCACTTGGGTGGCAGCTGGGGACACTCCAGGGTGGAGGCAAGCAAAAAATGGGAACATTTGCTCCCCCACCACTTCCTGCTTTGCTTCCCTCTTAGCTAATTGAAGAGTGTGAAGCCTCAGAGATGCGCACAGCAAGAAAGGTTTAACGACTAAAGACGGTGAAGGAAGGAAACTGCCTTTTTCAGTACAGCCAGAACGTCGGAACAAGGAGAGACCTTGGAAGTGACCTGTCCCTCTGCCTCCTCATTTTACAGATAGAGAAGGGAACATGTGCCGAGTGATTTGTGGTGGTCACGTGGTTGCCTTAGCAAGGGGGTCTTAAACTAAGTGGTTTTTTTTCTCATCTTAATTGTGCCTTTCACCCTGGCTTTCATCTCTCTACTTAATGTCTTCTGAGGCTTTAAAGATTTGTTGGTAGCTAGACATTCCAGGAAGCAGCAGCAATTCTTTTCTTGGGGAAAAAAATAAAGGCGGTGGTGGGGAGGGAGGGAGTGATATTTCTTAAGAACCAAATGTTAGTCAGCCACAGTGTTAACGATGACATTTCTTACGGAGGGAATCTAGGGGCTTTATTACTGTCCAGATAAGATTAGCAGCATCAGCAAATACCTCTGGCAACATTCAACAGAAAGAGGTCCTGTCCCCCTCTTGGCTCTTTAAAGTTACACGTATTTAATAACATAGCACTTTTAGGTTCATTTTTTTTAAAATGTTTTTGCCTAAATTTTACAGCATTTCTAAAAACAAGTTGAATTAGATTTACTAGCAAATTGTGCAGATGAGCCTTAAGCAAACATGTTCAATATCAAGTATCCTCTTTCTCCCCTAGAAATCTCCTCCCCAAATGGTCACAAGAGGCAAGTGATCAACTGAGGGGCCTTTTTCATAATGGAACATGGATGTGTTATGAATGGGCCTGGAAGAGGCGTTATGTGCTCCCACAGGGGTGGGAAAAGGACACGTCCGTGGATGGACTGCTTCTGTGGCACCTGGTTGCTGTAATTGCTCCTGCAGCGTGTGTCCTGGATACTCTGCTGCCCAAGTCCTCGTGTGGTTGCGCTCTGACTGGGAGCACAGTCGAGCCCACCGCAATGGCCTGAGAGCTGTGCCTTCGGAGAGCAGAGGTCAGGGGCTGTGACCCAGGGGTCCTTGGCGGTGTGATGAGTGATTGAAGCAGCAGCCTTAGACTATTTTACACATGAGGTTGGGTGATTCATTTGATTTTCTTCGGGGATAAAAGAGTTTGAAAACCCAGCAGCGTGTTTGAGAATTTAGCAGGATCTTGATCTGTGCTGGAAAACAAATGATCTAGTGTTGACAGCCCACCTCCCTGGCTTAGGGCAAGGTCTGGGCTTGTGCTTCCTCACAGGCGGGGCTGCCTTCACGACCACGTGGCCTCTGCATCTGCAGGGGACCCCATGCTCGGAGGGCCCTGAGCTTAGTTTAATGCTCTGCTATCACCATCTTGAGAAGTCCTCACAGTTTCATAATAAGGGTTCCACATTTTCACCTGGCATTGGCCCTGGCAGAAATGTAGCTGGCCCTGCCTACAGCCTCAGCCACCCCTGACTTCAAGCTGGGGAGGCACGAGTTAATCCCTGAGGGGGCCCAGACATCAGTCTTCCTACGTAGCCCTGTATGAGATCAGGCATGGAGAGTGAATTTGAGACCCTGCACTCCACCTGCTCTCACCCCTCAGGGTTGGCCCAGCCTGGATGCCTGGGTGATGGCCTGTTTCCCTGCAGTGGCCCTAACACAGGCCATGACAGCCCTTCTCAGCCACTGACCTTGGGGCTGGAGTTGCCCCTCCGAGGCCTTGTCTGGGATCCTATTCTAAACACAAGACTTCCTGGAGCTCTCACTCGACCTGCACAGGTTCTGTACTCAGATAGCTCTTCCATCTCAGAGCTGGTGCTCATGCTCTTCCTCTTCCCGAGAAACCTGACTTCCTCCCCTTCCTCCTCTTCCTCCTGAGAAACCTGACTTCCTCCCCTTCCTCCTCTTCCTCCTGAGATACTTGACTTCCTCCTCTTCCTCCTGAGACATCTGACCTCCTCCTCCCTTACTCAGACCTGCTGTTAATCACGTCCCTGCCCTGGCCCCAGCCAATGCTACTTCTTCTCAACACTAAGGCACCGCTGATTTGAGGTCAGATCATTAATAACCTTTACCTTTGTGGGCCTGTTGCATATGATTTACTGACTCCTAGATTTTAAGCCCTTTAGTTGGTAAGAGCCGGATTCTAATAGTCTTTCACGTCCCCAGTAGCATGAGGATTCTGTGCACCCAGTAGGCACCCAACAAGGACTTTCGGGCTGAATCAGAACCCAGGGAGCTTAGCTTGCAAGCATCTATTAAAGCTGGCTCACTTACACCAGAAGAGGCCTCACCCTGTGAGCTCAGTGCTGCTCCAGATTCTGTGACCTTGGAGCTGGCCCAAGAAGGGCCACAGCCAAAGTCAAATAGTGGCATTGTTTTCCTAATTCACAGAGAAAAAAGGTATTACAGAAAAGGTATCTCAAATTTTTAAACACCCTGATGTTTGCTGCCAATTGCCTGCTTATGAGTGTTGGCTGGATGGCCAAATGAATGCACAAGTAGCAAAAAATACATTATTTTTAAAAATAAAATACAGCTGATCATGTTTATTTCAGCAAATTGGTTCTCCCCTCCCCCAACTCTCTTCTTCTCTCTCGAACAAGTGTTAAGTTTTTCTATTGGAAACAAGACAAAGCTGTATTTTGTGTTCTGTCTGGATCAGGCAGTGCTCTATCGGGCATGTACTTCTGTCTGTGGCTCTGATGCCATACCCACCTGGTGGGGATAGGGGCCTTCCTGGCCTCCTTATGGAGATAGGGCTACCAGAGAATAAAATAGGCAATTTGTCCCATTCACAGGCCAACAGTTGGGTTTTTCTTTAAGTTTAAGCAATTCATACCCTTGGTCCACATGGAAGACATCTTTCCAGAACATGGCTCTCAGAGCAGCAGAAATGGCTTAGCAGAGACTAGATTGAAACATCTAAGATGGCTACACTACAAGTTCAGTGACATCACCAAGGACTGTACACATCATGTGTGACCACAGCATGAGAAAGGCCTTCCATAGCGTCACAGGGTGATGTAGGAGCAGCTGAGTTGTCCGTGGTCCCAGAGGAGGGGCAGGTCCATACCCATATAAGGCACACCTAACCCCTGGACAGGAGTCGTGCAATAACGAAACCATACACTGTGTGGGTTGGGGAGCGACACCTGGACTCTGGTCTGAACCCATTGGTTATAAGACACAGATCCCCTCCAAGACACTCAGGTAGAAAGCCGTTCTATTATTGAAAGTTGGGGGACTGTCCTAGAAGTGTGGTGCAGGAAAGACACTGGGTCACACAGGCATTGGGACTCCTCTGGCCCATGCTGTCTCCATTTATTGGTCTCTCTGTAGCCACGTGGTCTTTTGTTCCTGCTTCTCTCTGCCTCTGGTCAATATTCTTATCTGTCTGAAAACACATCAATTTGCCCAGTGTGGAAAATGACTGCCCTCCTCCCCATGATACTAGGTTTGCATCTCTAAATGTCTTAGTATTCTAGAAAGGTGGCCCTGGATTGGTTCCCAGTTTACCAATGGATGGGTTTCCTGTGAGTCAGGTACTTATGCCAAGCCTGTGGGCACACACAGACTTTACACATTTCATGGAGCTAAGAATTCACAAGTGAATCTAGGGAAGATCTCGTTATAATCTAGTCTTTGATTTTCAGCTTTTATGCAGTGAATGACACTGGGCAAGGAGTCCTGTCCTCCTGCAACCTCAACTAACTACAAAACTGTAATTAACCCAAGTAGACTGTTGAACTGAGGTTAACTGCTTTCCCATTTTGTTGCAAAGTGGACTTGGATGTCTGTGAAATGAAGTTTGATGATTTCACAAATCAGGTGATCATGTTTCCATCTGCTAGCAAACTGGGAATGGTGTTGAGAAAGGGGAATGGGGAGTTGTTCAACAGGTATAAAGTGACAGGTATGGAAGAGAATAGTTCTAGAGATGTGCTGTACACCTTCATACCTGTGGTTAACAACACTGTGATGTAAAATTTAAAAGGTGGATCTCCTGATGTGTTCTTACCACAATAGTAAATGACCACATGCCTACATACATAAATACTTATACTATTAAAAAATACAGTTTACAAAGAAAGAAAAGTTTGAAGGAAGCAAGGTGCATTGTAAATCACTTAGAAAGGAAACCTAAGATACACCTGAGTCACCAAATATAGAACAGCCTTCTGTTCTTCCCTGGGAGAGTTTTTCTTCCCAACACTTAACTGTGTCTGATCTTTGACAGGCAGGAACAGTCATGATAATGACATAGTCACACACAAAAAACTTCTGTACAGTTTAGTATAGGTATGTGTATCCATTAGGGAATTAGCAAAACAGAAACACAATGATAAAATAAGATTGTAGGGCTTTAACCATATGCAATTGTGGGTGAAGGTTAAACAGTCTCTAGAAGCTCTTTCTTCTGTATCCAGTGCTGAATCTGAAGTCTGCAGGGCTGGCATCGCAAAGAAAGATGGACAAAGTGGGCAAGAGCAAAGACCAGCTAGAATCTATGTCTGTCTCTGCTGCCTCGAAGCCTCCAGATTTCACAGTGTGGGTACCTGCAGGAGAAGCTGCACACGCTGGCCTGGGATGCAGAGACATTGAAGGACAGCGAGATGCTAGTTGGGGGATGTGGAGGCCCAGCTGCTGCCCCACAAGCCCCAGCAGCACCCTTGCCTTGCTTGATCTTGAGAACAGGCAGAGCATGGCTGGGCTGCACTTCCCCTTGCACATGGCACACAGGTTTCCTCTAGTGACCAGTGTTAATATAGAAGCATCCAGGGCCAGGAGTTGTAAGAAATGCAGTCCCCGCTGAGCTTAGCTGACGTGACATGAGTGCAGCAGACTCAGAAAATGTGTAAGTGTTTCCATAAGCAATGCAAACAGTTTTGTCTTGCTTAAAGCAGAAGCTATCCATAAAATAGACGTACGGAACCTCCTTCCTTGGAAACTATCACATCGATGAAACAAAAACCCATAAATCTCAGTGTGGGCTGGAGACGTTACAAACTGGTGATGTATTGATTCTCCAAGTAATCATTAATTTGAGAACTGATTAGAGCCTCCTAAACAAGGCTGGTTCTTTGAGCAGAAAGGAGCCTTTTAATTAAATTCTGACACACAAGGTCATTGCTGGGCCTTCCACCTGTTCCCTGCCCCAGGGCCTCTGCCTCCAGCTACCTTTAACGTTGCATAAACCTCTGCCTTCTGCAGCTGGGTCACATTCAATAAGGAATTACAGGGCTTCTGATTAAGGTCCCTCCCAGAGCTGCCATTAATCATCTCCAGGAAAGAATGCCAGGGAGGCAAAGGTTACTGCAGGTCACTTTCTCCTGACCTGCTGATCCGAGGTCTCCTCATGCTCTGCACCAGGTCGGCGCTCACTGACATTGCTCCTGGAAGACAGAACACAGCTGGACGCGGAACACCCTGGGGGACTTGTCCACAGCTGGGCTTTGGCTCTGATGAGATCTCAGGGACATTCTAAGGACAAGGCGCCTTGTCTGCATTCCACGCATTTCCCCAAGCAGCCCACACCAAGGCCATAGCAGGTCGGTCAGTTGAAATGTCAGTCAAGCCAGGAACCAGACAGGAGGCGGTGTCAGAGGAAGGGGGACAAAGGTCCTGGGGCAGGTGTGGCTCACCTGGGAGCTTGCATAGCCGAGACCTGGCTGACATGCTTCTGAGTGAACCCCGAAAATGGTGAGTGTCTGAATGCCCTGAGATGTTGCAGAAGGCACTTTGTTATCAAGGCTGCAGCTGCAAAGCACTCCTCCCGTGCTTTCTGTGAGCTCCCCAAGCTCCTGGTGCTAAGAAGGACTTATTTTATAACAGACGGAGTTGGTCTCTGTCTTCAGGATGTCTCCATGTGACAGG
This sequence comes from Myotis myotis, assembly GCF_014108235.1. Taxonomy (NCBI): domain Eukaryota; kingdom Metazoa; phylum Chordata; class Mammalia; order Chiroptera; family Vespertilionidae; genus Myotis; species Myotis myotis. The sequence continues at coordinate 52,107,271 of NW_023416401.1, forward strand.
AACACTGACTTCCCTTCATACAACGTAAAGAATGACTCCAGGTCGTTGGCACTTGTAGGAGATACAGCAGCGTTTCTTTCCAACCTTTACATGTTCCGGATGAAACTGAAAACTTCCACAGTCAGTGAGCTCTGTGACTATTTATTTCTAAGGTAACTGCATGGCCTGCTTTAGTCACTGAAATAAAAACCCAAGGACCTGGCACAGGAACCAGACTCTTGAGTTATGCCATTGACCTGGACTGCAGGAGCAGAAGATGAACACGACCTGTTGGCAAACATAAGGAGAGAGACAGCAAGAGCGGAGGATGCAGGTGATGGGTACAATCACAGCTCTCATGATTATAACATGCCTGTTCAAAGTTGTCATCAAGCCCAGCTTCCCTTCCCCCTCCCCAGACAAAGAGCCAAGAATCCATGTGTTCTTTTAAACTTTTTGTCTTTTACCTTTGAACATTGGGCGATCCTCTTGTTGAAGGATGGTTTTTTTTAAAAAAATGTGCCATTTCAAGAATAAAAGTTTCACATTCTGAAATCATTTATCAACTAAAGTTCTCATTATTAGAGATGAATGGGTGATATTTCTAATTTATATGTTGAAATCTGAAGAACATACATGCCTATCAAGTTGGCTGGGGAGAATAAAATGAATGCCAGAGCCAGAGGAATCAAAGAAATCATGTCCTTCAACTGTGTCCTCATACAGATGACTTTAAACCAATGCCTGGCTTGATTAGGCTTGTGCTGGTTACAGGCAGAGGATCAAAACTTGATGCTCTGAGCTTGCATTCCAGCCCCTTTCCCACTGTACCTCCAACACACTGTATCTTATCCAGCAAGAGGAGACTGCTCACCTGCTGGACTCTGGAACACTTTCTTATTACCTTATTATACAAAGTCTCTGATGTCACAGGGAGAGAAGAGACTCTAGTAGCTCATGGATATCTGGCAGGTCTACCTTTTGAGTCCTTAAGGGTTGGCCATTTTGGCCCGTCATTGTACCTGAGAGCTCATTTCTTACTGGAAGTCTCCTGGCCTCCCTGCCTCTTGGGACTGCTGACCCAGTGGAAAGTGGGAATGACATAGAAGTCAAGAAATGCTTTGAGCTGGATAACCGGTTTTAAGCCAGATGATAATGAAGAACGACCATATGGAACAGAGTCCACAAAGGGGGGAGTATGATGGAATGTGATGAACTGTATTCAGTTTTTTTAAATCAAACACAAAAGACAAAAAGTCATGAGCCAGCTCCCCTTCCTAACTCCTTTACTCCAGGTTAAGTTTTCGATTTAGAAAGACGTATACTCTTTTCATTGACGATTGATTGGCAACCAAAATTCTCTTCTAGATGCTAGTTGTCCACAACAGTGCCTTATCCAAAGCCTGGAAGGGAATTGAAAACTGCACCATCATTGGCCATCCTTGGCAATACCTCAGATGTATTTCATTTACACTTCCAGAACTTTCTTCATTGGGCCTCCATGTCACCACAGTGGTGACAGGGGCTGCAGTATTGGAGGAGCAGCATGGAGTCAGTGGCTGATCAAGATTACTGAAAACAGTGGTGGCACTGCAGTTCTACTTGTCTTTTTAGTTTGGGGCTCAATAGCAGGACACTGACTGCAAGGCAATATCTCCCCACTAAAAAAGTGTGCTTTTCTCAAACAGAAATGGTACCTGGGGTAGGTCTGGATTTTTCCCCAAACTTTCTCCTTTTTCCTTTGCCCCTGGAACAGGAAGGATCTTAATGGCTTGGGTTTATGATGCTGCTGACAAGGCACTATGAATATCTCCATACCCATTCAGGGCCTGACAGCCCATCCATTGTTTTCCAAGGCGGGGCTGTCAGTGGGTTACAGATGCCTGGCTTGAGCAGTGGTTGTGTATATAATGATTCACAAGCCTCAGTCCCCTCATCTGTCAACTAAGAGGGTCCCTGGTGCATCTGAGGTCTGTGGTGTCATGGGTACTGGTGCTTGGATGAGGTTGGGTTGCTCAGTGTAGCTGTAACGCACCTTCACCCCATCTGAAATTAATGACCATGATTAAATAAGCAGACTCCCCCACTAAGACTGTTTTGCTTCAGATGAGTACCACAGAGGCCATTTAACGTTGTCTCATTCATTTGACCAGGGCTTTGCTGTCCTCTCTTATTGATTCTAGGAATTGGATGGTCAACCCTCTGACAATACATAGGCTGCAACCAGCTTTGAAGAGTAGGGATGTGTCCTGACACTGAGAAGATCTGCAAAAGACTGTCAGAGTGCAGCTGTGTAATTAGCAGAGACCAGTGTTCCATCTTTTCCATGTCTCCCAATGTTACTATTTTATCTTTGACTGGCTGGGCATGTGGGACGACTAGATGATCAGAGGAGGGCCAGCGTCAGCTCAAAGAGGAAAACTCCACCCTTAACCAAGTCTAAACACTCATTTCAAGGGCATAGATAGACAATGATTTTTCCCCCAAAAATTATTGATTACATGGGCCCTTTCACTAAAGAGTCAAGCAAAAATACCCTGACATATTTTCTGTAGGTTGCTTCTTAGCATTATTTATTGTGATACAAAATGAATTTGATAAGGTATTTTCCTTTTTGATTTAGACAACTTCCCAGAGTAATCTTTCCAAACCAGGTTTCCTGATAGGGAAACAGCATTAGAACTATTGCCAACTTTGACGTACACTCCTTTCAAATTGCTAAGTGAGCAAATGAATACTCAGGACTGTTGAAGCATAAGGAGTTGCCAGATTAGTTCCATGCCTGCCAGAATCAGGATGCACGCTAACGGGAGGAATGTCTTTGTAAAGATATACATGCAGTCTTGCCAAAAACTGGATGAAGAGTAGAGAAGTTCTTTTTATACGCTCCGGATAGTTCATGAACTTGACCCTCTGATGAAACATTCTGCATGTGTTACCTCATTCAGTAATCACAATAAACACAAAGGCATGAATGTCCTGGGGAAAACATGGCCACAGAATTTTGCAGCTCTTGCCATCAAGAGGTGGAGTCCATTTCTCCACCCCTGGTTGCTTCCTCTGGCAAATAGCATGTGACTGAAGTGATGATGTGCGAGTTCCGCAGCCTTGGTCACAAGGGGCATCTCCCCTCCTGGAATACTCCTGCCCTCAAAGAAAGGAAGTCCAATCTTTTTTTACTGGATGACAAGTCCCCAGAAAGAGAGAGAGAGAGAGAGGTCCATATGACATCCAATGACAAGGCATCAGCCATGTGAATGAGGCCATTTTATACCCTCTGGCCCCAGGCCAGCTGCCAAATTTTACAATCACATAAGTGAGTCAAAGCAAGAAGAATTACCCAGCTCAAATGGAAAATGATGATCAAGTAAGTGGTGGTGGTTTTAAGCCACTGAGTTTTGGGTTACACAGCCATAGATAACAGATGCTTACCCCCACATTACAGATGAAAAAACTGAGAATCAGGAAGGTCAAGTAACTTGCCCTGGAGTTATAGAGGCAAAAGTGGAGGAGTTGTGATTTGAACTAGGTCTTCATGATGTCAAGTTCTCCTTTGCTTGTCCACATCAAAACTACTTCAGTAAAAAAGTCCTGGATCACTGGAAGTGGTTTTTAAAGGACTAGTGTCTTATAATCCTATATAATAAAAGAGAAACATATAAATTGATTGTACCGCTATGCCCACCAGCCAATCAGGAGTGAGTATGCAAATTAACCTAACAAATTTGCATACACAGATGCAGGGTGGAGAGCAGAGCGAGAGAGCAGATGAGAGTCGAGCGGCTTGGGGAACTTGGCTCCCCAAGCTGCCAGATGGAGAGCAGAGAGGGAGAGCTGGCAGCTTGAAGGACTTGGCAGATGGCCGGAGACAGAGCAGGAAGGGAAAACCAAGAGCATGGGGAGTACCAGGAATGCTGGGATTCGTAGTTCTGGTGGCAGACAGACTCCTAGACCAGTGATGGCGAAACTATGACATGCGTGTCAGAGGTGACACGTGAACTCATTTTTTTGGTTGATTTTTCTTTGTTAAATAGCATTTAAATATATAAAATAAATATCAAAAATATAAATCTTTGTTTTACTATGGTTGCAAATATCAAAAAATTTCTATATGTGACACAGCACCAGAGTTAAGTTAGGGATTTTCAAAATGCTGACACGCTGAGCTCAAAAGGTTTGCCATCACTGTCCTAGACACTAGAGCAGAGTGAGCCTGGAGCAAGTTACTATTGCTGTGGGGGATGGAGGGAAAGTAAAGGTGAGAGACATAAGTAAAATCAGAGTGTCTAGGAAAAATTAAAGGGAAGATATCCTAAAACTTCCAGGAAATCTCCACCAGTGAAGCAAAGAAAAAAAAAATGCCTCTATTATTCTGTGATCAACAAACCAAACTGGGTTGGGGTCTCAGACAGTTTGCTCATATGATTGCAAAGACAGACAGAAACTCCCGGAATGGAGAGGGCTCCCCTGAGGGCTCCCAGATTGGAGAGGGTGCAGGTCAGGCTGAGGGACCCACCCCCCGTGCAGGAATCTTCATACACCGGGCCCCTAGTAGATGATAAAGACTAGTTAAGTATCATCTTGTTTCGTTTGAGTCTTTATTTTTCCTAATTGATTAGGGAGTGTTTTTGAAAACACCTTCCGAGAATGTGTCACCTGCTCTTTGGGAACAGGATTCTCGATCTCACAGGGTCCTGGGGCTGCTGATTTTCTAACATCAGAGGGTGTGAGCAGGCACAACCATCCGGAGTACTGGCCTTTTCTAGTCCAATCCACCTGATGAAGGAAAAGATTTACCAGGAGTCAGTGGCTGCAGAACTTGATGTGCTGAAACTTGTGAAGTCTTATAGGTGAGGGCTACCTAAAGAGTGAGGCCACCAACTAGGGGTCAGGAAACTTTTTCTGTAAAAGGCCAAATGGTTTTTGTCACAACTACTCAATTCTGCCTGTGACACTCTTAACCAGCCAAGGGCAGTATGTAAAGCAATCAGTATAGATGTGTTTAAATAAAATTTTATTTATAAAAACAGGCAGCAGGCCATATTTGGCCCATGGGTCATCATTTGCCTTCCCATCAGGAGGCCATGGTGGCTATGCTGCTGGCCTGGGGTCTATCAGGTTTGAGTGAATACATAGCTTCCAGGTAGCTGTTGTGTAGACAAACTAAAGCTGGTGTAGATACAACCAACAGGATCAGATCAAGAATTGCTTTCCAAGGATTCATGGAAGCACCCTTCCAATAGTGCCATCATCCCAGTGGGTTCCTGAGGAAGCTAGGTGTCAGGCAGACGGCCAGCTGGTACAGGTGTGCCCTTGGGCAAATGATCTTTCTGAGTCTCAGCATATGTATCTGTATTATGGGGGGATGAAGAGGAGCAGACTCTGCAAATGAGGGAGTTCTTTATGTCACGCTGGTGTTGTCTTCTCCCCATGCTCATGGAGAGGAGTCAAGTTCAGTGCTCTCACACCCAATGTGGAGAGCAGCTGTAGGTCATTAGTTATTGCCCACTCGTTTTGCTAAGGGCATGCTAATTGCTCGACTAGACACTGTATCACTGCCACACTGCTGACTGCTGGCCTTTCTTGTTCAGCTAATAGTCTGAGTTTTGGCATCTCCCTGTGTCAATTCATTCAATTGGTAACAGAAGGCAGCAGGGCAAGAGTGGGTTCAGTGCCTGTTGTCCTCAAGGGTTTAAGCAGCTGATTGACAGAGGTTACTTTCTGGGGTCCAGGTGCACCAGATGGTTTATTTTAAAACTCAGCCTCAATCAGCGAGATCAAATATTACATGCTCTTAATTCAACTTGCTTTTTGGAACTCTCTTGTATCCCTCCATGGAAGTGCCTGCGAGTATTGCTTGCTCCTTCACACTTTAGTTTGTTTGATTTATTTTGCTGGAATTCTTTTGGCGGAATAAGAATAGTTTAGTTTAGTTACATTCACCGTGATGGATTATTTTCAGCAATGTTACATTTCTAAAATGCTGCCATATGTGAATCAGATGTTGCCATTTTGAAGTGTGAATTATTTTATATTTTAGGAGCACACATAAAACATAGTCTGGTCTATATTTCCAAGTGAAATGAAGAACCTTGCAGTGCAAAGTATATTTCTTTTGGTTTATGCTCTTAGTTTTAAAGGCTTTCTGCAAATAGTTTGTTGACCCATGATTGCATTTGTTGTAGCAGCAGTTGATTTAGTCTATCTGGGGTGTATCAGGAGGGCTTTCCTTCCTGTGTACTTATTCCTTGCCAGATTTAAAAGGAATCTTAGTGATTACCTAGTCAGTTATGGACTGAATGTTTGGGTCCTCCCAAAAACCCATGTGTTGAAATCCTAGCATCCACTGTGATGGTATTAGGAGGTGGGTCCTTTGGGAAGTAACAAGATCATGAGGCTAGAGCCCTCATGACAGGGATCAATGCCCTCACAAGAAGAAACAAGAAAGCTTGCTTGTGTGCTCTCTCTGTTCTTCGCCATGTGAGGACACACCAGATCTGCTGGCACCTTCATCTTGGACTTCCCAGCCTCTAGAACTGTTGAGGAAGAAATTTCTGTTGCTTAAGCCATCCAGTCTCTGGTAATTCGTTATAGAAGCCTGAACTAAGACAGGTGGAATTGACTATGTTTGAACAATGGAAACCAGAGCAATCTGGAAGTCTCCATATAATTTTATTTTTTTCATATCAGTGCAAATGTTCTTGGTCTCATAACAAGGATACCTTTCTTCTCAAGGAAACAACTATGAGCTGAGAGTAAAGAGGCTTGGTGTCTTGGCCCAGATGGATCACTAACCAACCTCATAAGATGAGGAGACCACCTTAGATGGGCTCAGTGTGTGTGGCTGTCACTCTCCTGTCGACCCACCTGACCTTTTGATCTAAACTATTCGCCAGGTAATTTTTAATGTATAAAACATTTAGGATTGAACTAGAAAAATTGAGGACTTCCAAAGAAGGAAGCCAACATTCTGAGGAGAAGGCTAATTATGCATGTTGGCTTGTTCCATAAAAAATTGTAAATACTTTTCAAAAAGAGGGAAGAGGTCACTTCTGGGTGGCCTGGGTTTGGCGGGATCTTGGAGGAATCAGTCTTCCTCCATAGAGAAGTTCAAGAGGGTTCCCAGGATGAGGAAACCAGTGGTGGCCAAGAGAAGAGGGACATTGGCAGGGCAGAGCTTCAGCGAAGGTTTGGTAACATGGAACCTGCTGCATTGGCACCTAGAGCCTCAGGAGGACAGAGCCATAATTACTGCCCTTGGGGAGGAAGGGCTCTGTGGTCGGCGATGCTCTGACACCATTTCAGAGCACTCTTCAGGCCTGCCCTCCCTCAACTGTCTTGGCCAGAGACCTTTTACACTGTGACTAGCTTCCCAGCAATAGCTCGTAAATTCTTTAAAACAGGGCCTGCCTCTTTTAGTATATTTCATTTTTCACATGAACACAGAGCACAGGAACATTAAGAATGACTTTGTCATCAGTCCTATAAAGTGGTAGTATCATTTTTCCTGATCCCTTGTGGTATTATTTTTAAACATCTATAATATATTATTTAAAAAATCCATTGTCTTCAGTTCATGTAATTTTTCTCATCTCGGTGGTGCTTTAGGTTTGCATTGAGATTCAGAGTTCTGCCTTTGTATGAGAACTAATCTATCATGTTACATGGACTACTTGTTCATAGAAACTCTGGAATCTCATGTTTGGAAAGGTTGTCAGATATCATACTGTGCAAATGCCCCTTAAATTCTACAGGGCTTTTCATAGGAGCACATACAAGACACTATTCGGCAACAGGGGACCCAAATCACACTGAGAAGGCACCGTTCTTTTAGGGACAGCTAGTTCTAATTGTAAGAAATGCTTTAAAAAAATTAATCAGAGAGAAACCAAGATGGTGGCATAGGTTAACGCTGGAGATTGCTGCCTCAAACAACCACTTCAGAGATATAACTAAAGGACAGAACGGACATCACCCAGAACCACGGAAAGGCTGGCTGAGTGGAAATTCTACAACTAGGAGGACAGAGAATATCATACCCAGACTCAGAGGAGGCGCAGTGCTGAAGTGAAATACTCAGGTGCGGAGTGTGCTCGCGGAGCGGGCTGGCGGCGGAGGGCGCGGTTGTTGTTTTCAATCGGGAGGGAGGTTCAGACTCTGAGCTCCAGATCTGGGCGAGTCTCTGGGGACCGAGACTCAAACGGGAGAAACGGGACTGTCTGGCTTCGGTCGGAACTCGAAGGCAGCTTTCTCTCCGAGGTTTGAGGTTTGCAGCCATTGCTGGGGCTCTGAGAGGCAGAGCCCCTGGGGAAGGAACTGAGAGTCGCCATAACTGCTTGTTCCGCCAGCCCGGTAGATCCCCGGGGACCCGCCCCGCCCAAGCCCTGCGCAGCGCCATTTGCTGGATAGCCTCAGGCAAACGCTAGATTAGCACTTCCCTAGAGATCCAGCACAGAAGCCCTCCCACTACAGACACAGCAGACTCTCATAGCCAGTTAGCCTGGAGGTCAAATCACCCCGGTATTGCCGACATCAATCAAGGCTTAAAGGCAACAAGACTGCGGACAAAGACCACTAGGGGGTGCACCAAGAAAGCATAAAAAATGCGGAGACAAAGAAACAGGACAAAACTGTCAATGGAGGATATTGAGTTCAGAACCACACTTTTAAGGTCTCTTAAGAACTGTCTAGAAGCTGCCGATAAACTTAGTAAGGCCCTCGAAAAGACTGGTGAGACCGCCGATAAATGTAGTGAGATCCTCAAGAAATCTAATGAGACCCTCGATGTTGTGATAAAGAACCAACTAGAAATTAAGCATACACTGACTGAAATAAAGAATATTATACAGACACCCAACAGCAGACCAGAGGAGCGCAAGAATCAAGTCAAAGATTCGAAATGCGAAGAAGCAAAAAACACCCAACTGGAAAAGCAAAATGAAAAAAGAATCCGAAAATATGAAGATAGTGTAAGGAGCCTCTGGGACAGCTTCAAGCGCACCAACATCAGAATTATAGGGGTGCCAGAGGATGAGAGAGAGCAAGATATTGAAAACCTATTTAAAGAAATAATGACAGAAAACTTCCCCCACCTGGTGAAAGAAATAGACCTACAGGTCCAGGAAGCGCAGAGAACCCCAAACAAAAGGAATCCAAAGAGGACCACACCAAGACACATCATAATTAAAATGCCAAGAGCAAAAGACAAAGAGAGAATCTTAAGAGCAGCAAGAGAAAGAAACCCAGTTACCTACAAGGGAGTACCCATACGACTGTCAGCTGATTTCTCAACAGAAACTTTGCAGGCCAGAAGGGAATGGCAAGAAATATTCAAAGTGATGAATACCAAGAACCTACAACCAAGATTACTTTATCCAGCAAAGCTATCATTCAGAACGGAAGGTCAGATAAAGAGCTTCACAGATAAGGAAAAGCTAAAAGAGTTCATCACCACCAAACCAGTATTATATGAAATGCTGAAAGGTATCCTTTGAGAAGAGGAAGAAGAAGAAAAAAGGTAAAGATACAAATTATGAACAACAAATATGCACCTATCAACAAGTGAATCTAAGAATCAAGTGAATAAATAATCTGGTGATCATAATAGAATCAGGGACATAGAAAGGGAATGGACTGACTATTCTTGGGGGGGAAAGGGGTGTGGGAGATGCGGGAAGAGACTGGACAAAAATCGTGCACCTATGGAAGAGGACAGTGGGTGGGGAGTGAGGGCGGAGGGTGGGGCGGGAGCTGGGAGGAGGGGAGTTATGGGGGGGGAAAAAAGAGGAACAAATGTAATAATCTGAACAATAAAGATTTAATTAAAAAAAAATTAATCAGAAAACTATCTTCCGGCATCTTGACTAATTGGCTAATTCTTCCCTTCTGGGAAAAGTAGAATGTCTTCTCTATTATGTCATATCACCTGTTGGAATACAGTGAGTGTATCACACTATGTCTTCCCTCTTCAAACTCTCTTTCTCCCGTGGGCCACTCTTACGGCCCCTCACCCCTCCTACCGATGGATGTCAGACAGCTCCAGTTACCAGTGACCCTGACATGGAGACACCTCGGACTCACTCCTGCCCTCTAGCAAGTCTGAACAAATGTTACCCCCTTTCTGGATACACTATGCCTGCTGAAGTAACCTTCCCCCCTCCCAGTTGTTTTGCGATATAATTGACATCTAATTTTGTATAAGTTTAAGGTATATAACGTGATTTGATCCATGTATATATTGAGAAATAATGATCACCAATAAGTTTAATTAACATCCATCAGCTCACATAGTTACAAATTACCTTTTTCCTTATGATGAGAACTTTTAAGATCTATTATCTTAGCAACTTTCAAATGTACCAGTGTTGTTAGCTATAGTCACCTTGCTATACATTGCACCCCCAGAACTTATTCATCTTATAACAGAACCACACTCTGCCCCTGCCTCTAGCAATCACCAATCTGATCTGTTGCTATGAGTTTGTTTTGTTTAGATTCCTCACATAAGTGAGATCATGCAGCATTTGTCTTTCTAGGTCTGACATTCCACTTAGCATAATGCCCTAAAGGTCCATCCATGTTGTAGGCAATGCCAGGATATCCTTTTTTTTTGGCTGAATAATCTTTACTTATCTCTTATAGCAGGTGTACCATAGAGCAACCCATTTAATTTACAGTTAACTAAGAGCTTAACATTTTTACTCATTAACTGCTATTGAGCCCCTTCTTTCCCATTGTAACCTTTTGAAATTGGTTGTTAGAATCCAGTATACTTGTTACCTTGTTAGATTTGGCTTATTCTTTACAGCCTGTTGATCCTTTTGGGTCCTGCCTCAGCTCTTGCATAGTGAAGAGAAAGTGGGACTTGTCATCAAAGCATGGGATTAAGTCCCAATTCTGTCACTTATCCTGTCCAAGTCATTAATAAGTATGTAGAACTTCCAGGCCAACAATGAATTTCAATCCATTGGTCTTCTTTGGAACAACTGATATAATGGTATCTTCCCTCCACAATATGTATTACGTTTTTCCAGCTTCTCCTCAAGGAGATCATAAGAGACTGTTAAATATCTTGTTGAAATCCACATATGCTAGGAACATATTGCATTCACTTCCACTAGGCTGGCAGCCATCTCTAAGAAAGCAATGAATTTGAAAGTGCTTGTTCTTAGTAAATCCATTTTTATTCCAAATTATCCCTACATCCCGCTGTCTCCTTATTAAAAAGCTCCGTGGAAATAACTTAATCTACAAATTTTGCGTATGATTGTCGTAAATCTTCCTGGCATGCAGTTACAAACTTCACCTCCTGTTTATCCTTATTTTCAGTTTCCCATCATCAGTGCATTTGTTGTGATTTTCTTTTGTGTCTTTTTAAAGTAAATAAATTCTCTCAAGACGATTGCACCTAATTCCTCAACTTAAATAGTAGACATACCAGTAAATAATAAAAAAAAAGATTATTGCTTTACAAAGTTGTCTCATATAAATTATGTCATTAAGCAACCTTGAGAAATGGGTCAGATATTAATCTCATTGTGTAATGAGAAACAACAGCCTCAGAGAACTTTAATGAACCCTGCCCCAGGTTCTCGGGTTAGAGGAGTAAAGATTCAAATGTGATTCTCTGGACTCCAAATTCAGCCCTGCCTCCAGGGACGAGATAACTAGTCTAAGTCTTTCAGTCATTGTTTTTATAACAGGTCGATCTACTTTATTGTAAAGCACTGGCTGGACAGACTATCTATTCCTTAGAGTTTCTATCATGATTTTTTAGAACAGGAATCAGCAAACCTGTTCTGTAAAGGACCAGATAGTAAATACTGTATGGGCCATATCGTCTTTGTCATAACTGCTCCATTCTGTCCTTGTAGTATGAAAGTAGCCATAAGCAATATGTAAATGAGGTGTATGGCTGCGTTCCAATAGAACTTTCTAAGAACGGGCAGAAGGCCATAGTTTGCTGACACCTGTTTTAGAACTTGAATTCATTTAGAAGTAAAACCTTGCTACATAGAAAGATTGATTTCATTTGTGGAAGTGCTTATGTTAAGAAAATCAATGGGGGAAAAGGATTGCATTGGCACTTTAACCTAAACCACTACTGTTTGAAACTGTAAAAAGTCAAAAAGCCCTCTTCCCCCCACACCACCACCAAAAAAATAAATAAATAAATAGAATGACAGCAGAGCATCCCTTCCCCTTCCCCTCTATTACCACCCACTTAACACCAAGGTTGACCACAGTCCAACCAAAATCTGGACAAAATTTGTGCTCGACTTCACCGGCACATGTTTGACCCTGAATTATTCCAATTTATTTATAAGAGACCTAAACTGCACTGCCTTCTGGGTCCTGTATATAGTTTTCTCAGATAATGGATGAAAAATTGAGCTGTTGGCTCCTTTGGGTTAGAGCCAATATGGAGATCACACAAACCCCAAACAAGTAAACAAAACAAAACAAAACAAAAAATACAGTTGTAATGTTTAGCTGCCTTTCTCTATGCAGGAAATAAAAGAGTGGATATGGTAAGTCCATCAGTTTCTCAGAGATAACAGTGGGGGTTAAGTATACCGTAATTATTTACAATGCCACCTAGTTTCCACTATTTTATTCATCATAGGAAATGAGAGGTTTATCTCAGAACTCAAACTTTTATGGGCCCAAAATTATATGTGATTTTTAAAGTCAACTAAGTGCATTAAAGCGGATTCAGGAGGTAGGGAGTGAGGCGTGACCCCTCAGGGAGAATTGACCAGTTAGAGTCCCCCATGGAGGAAGGGCATGTAGAACTTGAAAAAGCCTGTTTGCTACTATAAAACAATTTTATATTTCAAAAACAACAAAAGGGAAGAAAATCTTAACAGAAATCATAGTCTGGTATAATGTTGTTGTTTTTTAAGTTGAAAATCATGATTATTTGACTATTATGTGGGTTTTAAAGCATATTTGGTAATACAAACTTGGAGAGAACAAGAATTTACTATTTTAGTTCTCAAACTGGTAAATGGAAGTTTAGAGGTTTTGAGGAACCAGAAGATATGGTCATATTCATACAGTCCTGGAAAATTAGGATGGTGTTATTGCAAATAGCTTTATACCTTAACGGATTTTCATCATTAGTTGATAGACTTTCTAGCAGTTATCTATTGCTGTATAACAAAAGAACCAAAATTTAGCAGCTTAAAATAATTCATATTTATTATCTTGATTTCTGTTGGTGAGAAATTCAGACACTGCTTACTTGGGTTCTCTTCCTCTGTGTCTCTCACGAGCTGTAATAAAGTGTCAGCTGGACCATAGTTTACTCAAGGTTCAACTGGGAAAGAATTTGCTTCCAAGATCACGTGGTGGTTGGCAGAATTCAGTTTCTCATCGGATGTTGGACAGGGTTTTGGTCTTCATTGGCTGTTGGCCAGGAGCCCCTCTTGCCAAGTAGGCTCTTCAATGTGCTTCATAAAAGCATGCAAGCCTAGGAGATGCTAGAAAGGGTCAACCAGCAAGATAGATGACACAGTCTTTTATAACCTAATCAAAGAATTGACGTTCTGTCACTTTTGCTATATCTATCAGTTCTAAATAAGTCACTACACTCAGCCTACCCAGAACAGGAAGGAATTACAAAAGGATGCAAATACTAAGAGTGGGAACCACTGGAGTTATTGTAGAAGTCTGCCCACTATAGACTTCTAACTTCTTTCCTGTCAGGCCAATCCAGTCTTTGTAAGAAGTTACATGTAAGCTTCACTAATGTTTTCACAACAGGTGGCTCGCTTTGGGCTCTTTTCTCTGGTCCTGTTTTATGTTAGGCACTGATTGTTCAGGTTGTCACGTGTAGTACCTTTGGCTAGTAGTTCTCAAAATTAAGTACAAATATTTTCATGTCCTTAAATTTTCCTTTTAGAAATTTGTGATACTTAAGAAGCTAGCCAAGAAAAGGCTTATGTTCTACAGAGAGAAGGCAGGAGTGGCAGGTTTGAGAGATGTCTGCTGAAATACTTGATTTTTAGCATTGTTTTGTTTCTTTTGAAAGGATCTCAATAACAGATACAAACCTGTTTGTGCTTATGTTTAATGGAGCTAAGTTCTGAGGAATAATGGCTTTATCAGAGGCATTTAGAAATAGAAATGGAGAAATCAAATGTGCATGTATATTTTAGCAACTGAAGAGTAATATTTTTTTAAGTTCTTTGAAGTTTAGGAACTATCTTTGGGTTTTTGAGAATGAACTCATCCATTTCACAGCTTTTACTCTAGCTATTCTATAATATTCTTAAATTTGCTTGTCATTCTTGACATCCTTGGTATGCAAGACTATAAATCTTTAGACTCATTATCTATTGGTCATATCTAATAAAAACCAATATGTTTTGTGAAATATCACCTTGTTTTGCCAATGTAGCTTATTTATAACCATATTTATTTGGAAATACAAATTATATTTATATGTTCTAGGCACTCTTTATGGTATTTTAAAATAATAGTTCATTTAGTCCTCATAATACCCCTATGAAATACTAACTCTTATTATCTCCATTTTCCAGATGGGGAAAGAGACATAGAAAATGTTCAGTGACTTGCCCAATGACGCATGGCTAGGGAAGGGGTGGGGCTGTCTATCAGATTCCATTAAGGTACATTATGTAGTTCAACTATAAGTTTTATGGATGAGTTGAAAAATGTGTTGAAAACAGAGGGGTTAGCCAAGTTCCTTTTTAGTACAGAAATTATTTGCTTGCTAAAGTAAGAAACTTGGCAGCTGTATTCCAAGTATTTGTCACCTTGGTTTGGCTGGCATTGTGCCACAGAGACTATAAATATAATATAGAGCGCTCCAAATTCTGAGTTTGGAATTTAGGGACAAGATTAGAAAATGACAGCTTGAAAATGGATCAGAGCTAATATGAAACGAATGACATTAACTGTTGGAAAAACCCCAGCCCCAAAGATAGTTTTTAAGTCTTAGCAGATGAGGTCAGAGGTCTCCCAAATTTACCCAAGACCGGGCACTAAAAATTATTTTGCTTTCTCCATTTTATAAGCTAGCGAAATAAAGAAAAACACAAAGTATTCTTTTGTTTTCTTGATCTCATGTCAAGAAACAAGGAGAGATGCCCAGTTAATGTAATGTTTGCTCCCTTACTTTATGCCCATCATTCTTCTCATTTGTTTTCTTCACTATCTCCAGTAGCCAGTTGTGGTTCTCCTGGCACTTTATTACAAATCTCCCTCTTGCATTGTCTTGGTTACATCTAAATACACACTGGATTAGCATGACCAGTGGACACAGACACTGGGGCGGTGGGGACTTGCCCGGGGTGGGAATGGCTGGGGGCGGGGGGTCAATTGGGGGGAAAGGAGACATATGTAAAACTTTAGACAATTAATAAAAAAATAAAAAATAAATGAATACACAATGGTCAGTCTCCTACACATCTCAACTGGATTCATTCAGATTCTGTAGCAAGAAAGAAGAAGAGCTAGTGATGATTGTGGTCTTGTTGCAGGAGAGGCGGGGGGGAGGAAGAAGGAAGATGATGAACCCAGGGAAGGGACACAAAGATTTCTTGAAATTTCAAAACTCTCCCAGATGAGAAAACCAAGGTTCATAGAGGTTAATTTGACCAAAGTCTCGCTATTAGTAATGGCTAGAGTTGATATTCCTATCTCTCTAGATTCAAAACATATTATTTTTAAATAAGATATTTCAGACCCTTTACACACTATAAAAACATTTTGTATCTACCTGACAAAAATAAAATATTACAAACAATTGAAAGTCTCTGTATATCCTTCTCCCTCTTGAAGAAGTACACTCTGTCCCATATCTGGATTGTATTATTTCTCAGAAATGTCTTTATGCTGATATATGTATGTATTTCTTGCCAATAAATACTACTATTTTCAAGTATTTAAATTTTGACATAAATGGTATCATGAATGTACCTTTTCTTCCACAGCTTGATTTTTGTATTTTACATTATCAAAACATGTGACATTTTTAAGTATGAGTAAACCACAATTTATATATTCATTCTCTTGTTGATAGATGTTTGAGTTATTTCCAAAATTTTAACTATTGAAAATGCTGCAGTGAACGTTCTTGTATGTGAGCTCTTGCACTCAGGTGCACAAATTTCTCAGTGTTCCAGTCCTCATTGTAGTTAGAGGAGTTGATCGAGCTACTGGGGTAATAGGCACATTTTCAGCTTCATTAGGCACTGCAGACTGCTCTCTAATGATTATGCTAATTTTCACTTACAATGCATGAGAGTTCCTGTTGCTCTATGTGCTTATCAACACTTGGTTATATCAAGCTTTGGGGTGTCTGCCAGTCTAATGTGTGTGAAATAAATTTGAGTTCTTGTAATTACTACTGTGGAAAAACTGACTTTTGCAAAAGAGAGCTAATGCTAACTGAGTACCATCATCTTGTCAAATTTCAACATAGTCTATAGTCATCAACTTTGACAGTCTCAACATTTACTAGTACCTTCTCTTCATCAAGATTCAATTATGCTCTTGATTTCATTATTACTGAAGGCAAACTACAGCATTCTGAATTGCGTGCCCTAAGATTAAAGAAATTATAGTTGTGAGCATGGAGAAGGGATGGAGCATGTGGTATGGAGAAGGAATCTTAGAATGCTGGTGAAAGCCTGTGTTTTAACTTAGGTGATATTTACACAGGTCTTTCTTGATAAACATTTGTTACACTGAATATATAACTTACATACTAGTTTTATGTTTCACAATAAAATGCTTTAAATATTAATAAAGTTAAAATCAAATCATTTAATTTTTTTTCATATTGCTCAGATTTTTTACTGATTTGAGAGAGAGAGAGAGAGAGAGAGAGAGAGAGAGAGAGAGAGAGAGAGGAACATTGATTAGTTGTTCCACTTATTTGTTGATTCTTGTATGTGCCCTGACCAGGGGTCGAACCCACAACTTTGGTGTATCAGGATGACACTCTAGCCAGCTGAGCTACCTGGTCAAGGCTGCTTACATTTCTTTAGAGGAGTTATGCATAGTCATTACAGTTAGTATATTATATATGTGCATGTGTGAATATAAAATGTGGAAAATGTGGGTTAAAATAATATAAGAAAATAAAGTGTTATTCTCCTTATAATCTTTTTAAATAAATAACTGGTCTTACATGGGAAGATTTAATTATTTTAAATTTTCTAACAGGAAAATGTGCCTTGGTTTCCATTTTTATTTTCTTTATTTCAAAAGACAAATATAGATTCACAATCTGAAGTAACGGGAAATCCATATGCATGTACTCGGATATCACTGGCATTTCATTTCAACCTAACAATTCTAACAGTTCGTTTCCTTTGGACTTACTGTGCTGAGAATAAAATGTAATTTCTAGTTGTAATCTACTTTTTGTTTTCTTGTCTTTTAAGATTTTATTTGAACATATGTTAAACATAATGAAATAGAAACCAAGAATAGCTTGGGGAGTAAGAAAACTAGGATCAAGGTTTCAAAATATTATGAAAAGGAAACAATCAAATGCAACACTTCCCTTTTATGTTGCTCTTCTGACTCTGGTTCCTCACCCCTCCCTCGGGGAAGTGCTCTGAAGCCTGTGGGCACCCGTGACCTGCCAGACAGGAGGTTCCAGTTCCCAGGCAGACAGAGCATTGAGGGGTTTGGGGGAAATGGATGAGCCCTAGATAGCCTCCAGAATAATGCTTTATTATATAGAAACTGTTCTCTCAGGAGGAAAGTTTGCTGTGAAACCTCTATATTCTGAGTTCTGAACATGAACGTTGAAATCAGACAGACATGTGCACTCCCCTCCCTCCTGTTCCTGGCCATGTTATATTTAATCCAAGTTAACTAACCGTAACGTTGGTGAGAATGCTTCTTCAGTCTGCGGAGTAGGTATCACACTGTGTCACAGGATTTGAGTCAAGTGAAGGCAAGTTATTGAAATGTTACTTCCCATCTCTTCCTGCTCACACCTGGTCTTTGAAGTGTGGTGCATGTTGCCTGGTGCCGGCACCCTCCAAGCCAGCAGCGTTGGAGGGTAAGCAGGCTATTGGCCCGGCTATTGCCTGGCCCCATCATTGAATGAATTGGATGTGCTGTTAACCATGTTTTCTGATACAAATCCCGCTTTCTAGACATTGTCCACATAAAGAGACTAAAACATAAGGACATTAAATGAAGAGATGTAGGTGGTCATGAGTGTATTTATTTACTGCCCAGTTGATGAAAATGACATGGACATAGGTTTTTAAAGCAAACTCAACTGGTATGGCACATGCTCGGACTGGGGGCTTACGTCACTGGGTCCTTTTCAGAGGCCATACCAAGCTGGCCTGCTCAGCACGGGGGGGGGGGGGGTCCCCCCCCCCCCCCCCCCCCCAATCCTTAGGATGCAGAAGTTACTCATTCTCAGCACATTAGTTGATGAGTCACTGGTAGTTGAGTGAATGGACAGGCGACCTGTAGGTTTGCCCCAGCCAATGTGTTTTATGTTCTTATGATATTTTAATAATGCTCTCAGAGAAGGATCATGTTTCTAGAAGCTGAGTGAGGGGCTGTGAAGCTCTTCAAAAGAACAATGTTCAGGGCCCTTGACTATTTTCTTGTTTCTTTTTAATCCCCTGAGGCTTTGTTTATTTGTTGCTTGCTTTTCAATTCATCAAGACACCAGGACTCATCACCCATCTTCATGCCTGTCTTTGCTGTGGGCGGTCAGTACATCCACGATGAACTGTAGGGCCATCCATTTCCAATAGTGACCAGACAGGAGTAATAGTTAACCCTCCAGTAATGCCTGCTGCTATGTGCCAGGCACGCTTCTGAGCTCCTTCTGATTGTTAGCGTATGGACTTTTCTCAGGTGTAAGGATAACAGGGATTCCTTGGAAAGTGTGAGACAGAATATCCTGAAATCAATATATGCTAGTTTCAAGATGAAATATGCAGGATTATGAGATCGTTGTAAGTAGACTCCCAACTATTCCAGTTTATTACTCAGATCCCCAAATGGACAGGTTGTCTATTGAATTCTGTGTTGAGTCACATATAATCATATGCAGCAACCAAATGCTAAAATTATTATCAATACTACCACAAAAAGGCAACGGACATTTTTTGAGTGCTTATTATGTGCCAGGCATTGTGATAAATGTTATACCTGCCTTGTTATTTTATGCTCCCAACAACCCTACAAGGTAAATGCTATTACATGAACTCCTAGGTTTCTGATTTAGTGGTCCTCTGTTCCATGCTGCCTCTATGAAGAAATCAGTGGGCAGGTGGGCAGAGGAGTTGTCTAGGGGCAGGAGGGTAAGCAGTGACAGGGTTGGGGCCGGGATTCAGATAGTCTAACCTGAACCCCAATGTTCTTTCTATTACACTACATTGTCCTTAAGATCATCTTTTAGGTTCTATCTCCCTTTAGTTAACTTACTATTATGTACTTCTGGAACCCTAGTTATGACAAGATGGGATTTTAATGATGAAGAAAATGAGCATGCTTATTATTAACTATCAGTACTACTACCTCTGCCACTACTGCTACTAACACACACACACACTCCTCACGTCAAAAGTTCTAACTGTTGTACCCACCTTCCTTTTCAGATGTATCCCCATCACTCTTCTCTGCTTCTTCTGCCCTTGCCACACCCTGGAGAAACTGTACAGTCTTGGACTTATCCCTTGCTCACCCACTTTGCTTTTCTGAAATCTCATAGACGTTTCTCCTCCTGTGTCTTCTGAGACTCTCCCATGGCTACTGTCCCTGCTAGATGACACTCTCAGAAAACCTGCACCTTCCCGGTCTCTGCCACTCAGTTGGACTGGCTGTATGCCAACTTGAATCACTCCTTACTTTATGCTGGTGTGCCTTGGGCATCACCTTCTTATAGAGAGTCCCTTAGATACATGGTAGGTATTTAATAATTTCTTATTATTGTTGTTCCTGGAGACAAAAATTTTTTTGCCTCTCTCTTTCACACACACACACACACACGCACACACACACGTGTTTTTCTTTTATTCTAATAAGAAGCCTGATTTAATAGCCCATGAGAGTTTGGACAGAAAGAAAGATCACATGTGGTTGAAAGTAAAAGTGGTTTTTATTTTTATCTTGAATGTGTTTTCTCATCTTTCACTCAGGCAGGGGCACAGATGAGGCCATATTTCCAGTGTCTGGGTCATTGCTTTTGCAGTGCTGGGAGTTCTGTTTTGTTCAGTAATTGTGTGGCCAGCAAGTTGATTTGAGGGATATCAGATCATTCAGCTCACCCCACGATCCTTATTGTGTTGGAAGAACATGAAGTTCTCGGGTGTATTTAACGAAGACAGCCCTCATTTAGAGGACATTCCAACTGGGTTTTTGGTATTTTACTTGAACAGTTTTGAACTCATCAATTCATGACCATTACTTAGACATCTGGCATAGTCAGAATGGAAGAGTTTGCTCATTAAATATTGTGTTTAAGAAAAATATTATGGATAATTCAAGAAATAATTAGATCCAGTACTGGAATAAGATAATGTCAAAATAATTTGGAAAGCTGTATCTGCAATAGCAATAATAATAATACCTAGTCCTATTGATTAGTAAGGCATTTAAGAAAACTATTTTAGAACAAAGGAAAGTGGTGCTTTATGGAAAGTGTGTGTGTATCACTCTGTTCTCATTCTTAGTTCCTCTATTTTGTGCCATCAACCATAGCTAAAGCCAGATTTTCCAGAAAATGCCAGAAGCCCTGTCACTTTGATGAATGTCAGCTATTAAACAGAGACAGGAATGACATTGAAAATTAGCACCAAAGAATGGGATGTCCAGCCTCGAATCAAGAACAACCCCAACCTTGACCCCTTTCCCTTCTGCTTCCTCAAAGACTTTGCTCTGTTGGTTATCTTTTACTGAGTTATTTTCTGGCTTCTTCTCACCTAAAAAAATGCTTCAACATTATGCTGACTATTATCAGTCTCTCTTCCCACTTAGCATCCAAATTTGGTGGAAGAACAGTCTGTATATAACTCTCTCCGTTACTTCATGTTCACCTTCTTCCCTACAGTTGCTCACAGTAGTAAGACTTTTACCCTCACTGCTCTTCTGAAATTGTTCTTCTTGAAGTCAACAAAAGATCCTCTTGTTGTATGCAGTGTTCATTTTTCAACTCTTCTCTTATTGAGACACTGTTTCTCCTTGAAGCTCTTTACTCTTCATCTCGAACATGCTCTCTCAGGTCCTCATCTCGCTGTGAGCATTTCCCCATTTCTCCACCGTGCATTCACTGGTGTTCCCCAGGTGCCATCCTTGGCTCACTGCTCTCCCTCTGCTCCCTGGTAGCACATCTCTTAGGATCCCAACATTTATGTCTCCTCTACGGCCAATGACTCCAAAATTTTCCCTCTACTTAAGGCTCACTGATGACTGAACTCATCTCTTTGATTCAGTATCCTCCCTCCCCCACCTACTTGCTTCTTGTTATTTATTTCCAGTGTTACCCAGACATGCATTAGAAGCAGGAGTTGTCCTGTAGTTCCTCATCTTCCACATCCAATCCATCAGCATGCCTCTGACTTAAATTCCCAAGTTATTATTTCTGAATCCATCCCATGATATTTATCACTTGCCGTCTTTCTCCTGGACTACTCTGATGGCCTCCCCTCCTACTGGCTTCAGTCTTATCCCCATCAGATTCTACCACTTTATTCCAGTTGGAGCCGCTAGGCTAGGACTCACACATGGTCATGCCATTCCCTTCCCTGAAGATGTCAGTGCTTCTTCACAACCTACAGAATTAGTCTTGGCTCTTCAGCATGGCACACAGGACCCTGACTTCCCCATAGCTTCAGATTGCAATGCTGCTCATGACCGAGTCCCCTCTGTCACTTCCACTATATTCTGTTTGTAGAAAACAAGTCATGATGTCCAGCTCACACTCAAGGGGAGGGGAATTACACCCCACCTTTTGGAAAGAGGAATATATTTCAAACAGGGAATTTAAGGCTAATTTTAAATAAGTACAAGCTAATAAAATTATTTCTAACCTGAAGAATGCAAATAACTTAGGAGAGGATCTGATTATCAAAGGAGAAAGTCTCTTTAGAGTGTTAAATTTGCTTCCAGGGCCCAGGCCTACAAGTAAGGTTTCCCATTCACCCAGACCAGGCCCTGGGCAATCCTGATTTCACTTGGTGTTCGAGAGGTGAGGGGAGGGAACCCCAGGCTCCAATTTATCAAATCTGATGTACACAAGAAGGAAGAAACAATCAAAAGAGAATGCACACATGGGATGAAAGAGCTGGTCTATGATACTGCTCCTATTTCTAATCTTTCAACTCATTCAGGAACGTTCCATCTGTTGATAGTAGGCTGGGTTGACCATGTGTCCCAGTTTGACAGCTATAGTCCTTAGAGACTTGCACCATAGAGCTATTGAAGCCTTGCTTACTTTTCCTCTTTGGGAGGGTCAACGTAGACAAGCCCCTCACTGACTCACAAAACTCAGCCCAGACTTAGTAGCTGCAAACAAAGCAGGAATCTGAGATATCTGAAACCCAATGGTGAAGTAATTAAATCTGTGAAGTAGGTTAACCAGGATGAGGATATGCTGTCATTTGGGGTTTGGGTTTGTTTGGGTGGTGTAGATGTTTTTAAGGAAGGTTTAATAGCACCAGACAGCTTGGTGCTTAGCCAACTAAATGCAAAGGAGAAAAACTGACTTTTGGTTCCTTGACTCCACTAGTCTAGATGTAGGCTGAAACTAAGGCCCTTGTTGCTCTTCCAGGCCTGAAAGGCAGTCTCTGCCCAAGAGACAGCAGCCTGGTGTTACCTCTCCTTGCCCTTATCGCTAACTCATCAAGCAGGTGCTAAAGCTGCCTCAGTCACCTCCCAACAGATTTCCTTTCCTAAACAGCGTAGGTAGATAAGGAGAGTCTCGGGCAGGGAGTTTCAGCCTGCAAAGGGCATTTAGTGGACATGAGCCAGCAGGGCAGGCCTCCGCGAAGGACACGGTGCAGATGTCCACACACTCTGCAGGCAAACAAGAGCCACAGAGTGAGTGTGATTCAATGAGGTGTAATCACATCAGATACTGTGTCCTGTGCTCCCTTAACCTTTTGCCTGAACAGCGGACTCCTTGCTCAGCCCTTACTTAGCAAGGCTTCCTTTACTGAAGGCCTCTTGGGACCCAGGTGTCCCATAGCTTTGTAGTTGGAAAAGCCTGAAGGCACTTTGTAAGCTAGCACTGAAAGCACCTTCTATGCATTATCTAACTTAACTCCTAGAGTGTCAGGGAGCACGATCTCACTCCTCCTGTCTTTCTCACTCCTCCTGTCTTTCGCCAAAAGTGCCTGGAGCGCTATCGCGCTCCTCCTGCAGTGTCACTATTAGGTGTTAGTAGTTCACTCTTCATTGACAGATGGCACCTAAGTGCAGATTACTTATGATGCCGAATGTTTGTAGTTCTAAAACTGAGCACTGGCATTTATCTGCCTAATTTTTTACAGGTACTACGATTTTATGAAGTTCACTCAGATTTTGTAGCCCTAAAGCTTTGAAATGGCATCTAGTTCTAAGCCTGCTTTTATTAGTGATGATGATATTGCTAAATATGTCAATTCTTGCTGTGAAGATGACGATTTTGTGGAAGATATTGAAGAAGGGTGTCCCTCTATTTTAACATTATATGTTTTGTTCAAATTTTTTTCTACTAGTATTTTATAATACAATCAGCAAACAATATATGTCAAAGATGAAAACAAATGTAGTAAAGGTTTCCTTAAGTTTTTGAATATGCAACTTCATTTACTTGCAATTCATAATTTTTTTTCCTAAACTGCTGTAAAATCAGCAAAAATGCCTTGGCAATTTTAGCATAGTTCCTAGGATATTGGTTGGCACTCAAAGGGTTAAACTTCACAGCTCTGTGATGTTATTACAATTCCCATTATACAGTTGAAGACATTCAGACCCAGAGAGGTTAAGTAGCTTGTCTGAGACCACCAGCCCATGAGTTACACACCCAGGTTTTGAGTCCAGAATGTCTGACCGAGGACTGTGCTCATTATTGGTCCACACACTGCCTCTCTGCTGAAGCCCCTGCTCACTGTTGGGCGCTGCCCAAGCAAGGCCTCTGTGCTGGGAATGTCTTCATCCCCTCAATCCCCACCACTGTTCCTGCACTACAATGAATCTCAGTATATGCATCGCCCACTGGAAACAGTTTTTAAAACTCAGTGCTCAGTGCTGATGGAGGATGGGGGGTAGGTGGGGGGAGGGACACTTTTTCATTGTGCTGATAGGCATTTTCCATGATGGAACTTTCTGGAGAGCCATTTGGCAATCAACAACTTCTAAGTCCTATTTAGGAATATGTAATAAGAATATAACCAGGGGCCGAAACCGGTTTGGCTCAGTGGATAGAGCGTCAGCCTGCGGACTGAAAGGTCCCAGGTTCGATTCCGGTCAAGGGCATGTACCTGGGTTGCGGGCATATCCCCAGTAGGTGATGTGCAGGAGGCAGCTGATCGATGTTTCTCTCTCATCGATGTTTCTAACTCTCTATCTCTCTCCCTTCCTCTCTGTAAAAAATCAATAAAATATATTTAAAAAAAAAAAAAAAAGAATATAACCAGGGTTCACATGAAAGGTGTCTATTAAAGGATTATATATCTTAGCATAGAATCTCATTCTAGTCAAATATACAATAACTAGAGAAAGGTTAAATTGTGGTTTATCCATCTGCAAGAACACAATGTAGCCAGAAAAATGTCATGTAATCACAAAATCTTTAATGGCAGAAAATATAAAATTTTCAAATGAGAGCCAGAAATAAAATAGTATAAAGAACACAGTCCTGATTTTGTTTAATATGTGAGTATGTCTTATACAATAAAATGTAAATATTACTTATGCATAAGTGGGATTATGGAACATTTGTCATTTATTTATGCTTTACATCTTCCAAATTTATATAATCACCATATAGTATTTAGAAAAACACACACTAGGCATTACTTTAATTTTTCTCTCATTAAAATATTCATTAAATCCAGTGAATGTCTTCTTTCAAAAGTTTGAACTTCTCACAAATGTTTTATTCTGCAAAGCCTAGAGGTTTCCCATAGCACTGTCTCCACATTAAAAACAAACACATACACAAAAACAGATCTAGTGGTATGACAGATTGGTTTATGAGAAGAGGCCAAGGGTGATATCTGGTTCCTTTTTTAAATCAATTTTTTCCACCTGAACTTAGAGTGAGGTAAACACAGAAAGAATCCTTGACTGGCAGCCAGACCCAGAGATATGGGTGGGAAGCTGGGTCCAACTCTGCATAAGAGCCCTTGGCTCCACTACTGGTTATGAAGACTATTGGCCATTTCCAAAATCATCTTGGAATTCCCTGTTGACCCCTCCCCCCCATTCCCACATTTTGGGAATGCTCCCCGCAAAGTGACTTCTTTTCCCATGGAAGGATGCATTCCACCCAGACTCATCTGTGGTCCACATAACTCACAAATACATCTCTTCGTTGTCACCACAACCGAGAAACAGTGAAATCTGTATTGAAAAAACAACAGTGTTGAAATCACATAATAAATCCAAAATCACAGTTTTGATGCATATCAAAGTCAGAGCTGGGGGATTTTTATGTGCGTAATGTTTTTTCAAATTTGGCTTTTAATTTTCAACTTAGTAAAAATTCCTGTGCGCTTAAAATAGTCATCTCAGCTCTAATGGAGCAATATTTGAATGTGAGTGCAACTCATGAGATTAGCTGTTGGCAGGGAGCGTTGAAGATTCCACTTTGGACTGTAAAGTCTGCACATCTGGCTGAGGGATGAAGGCAGATGGATTGAGTAACGAGTCAAGTTCAGCATTCAGAGAACATCTTTCCAGAAAAATAGCTTTACAGCCCTTTCATGACTGATAAAAACCAACAAAAATGTATTACTTTTTAAAAATCACTATTTTAACAAAGCACCCAATGTGTACACTGTTACAGTTAAGAGGCATTTGCGAAAGTGGATTAATTTATATTTGTGTTTAGTATGTCTGGATCTTTTTTCTTTTTTTATAGCAAGTTTTTTGTTGTTTATTTAAGCATTTTAACAGGTCAGTTGGCCTCTTAGTCTAGCCTTTCACTTTTTCTCTTTTACTTATGTTGAAATAATTTTAGACTCACAGGGCAGTTGCCAGAATATTATAGAGATTTCCTACAGAACTTCATTCAGAGTTTGTTAACATTTTGAAATATATGCATATATACTGACTAAGTGTATATGTACATCTCTATTTACATTTTTTTGTATCTGTTCTTTTATTGAACTTATTGGGATGACATTGGTTAATAAAATTATAAAGGTGTCAGGTGTACAATTCTATAATGCATCATCTGCATATGGTATTGTGTGTTCACTACCCCATGTCAAGTCTCCTTCCATCACCATCTATCCCCGCTTTACCCTCTTCTGTTGCCCCTCACCTCCTGCCCCTCTGGTAATCATCATTCTGTTGTCTGTGTCTATGAGTGTCTGGATCTATGGCTTTGAATGAATGTTTCCCAGAGCAGGAAATGATGGTGAGCATGAAGCTCATGCTGGCAATCAGCCAAATCAGCTCAGCTCAAAATCATCATGGAAATTGGATATGTGTGGTTCTGGTGGATGCTACTGGATCAGGAAACATGAATTCAAATATTATTCTAAATTTTAGAGTCAACTTGGGTTCTTTCTGTGAGTTTTGCCAATTACTTTCTATGCAAAATTGCTACCCCCCCATGCATATTTTGACCTTTATTTGAAAAGTTCCCATTGCAAGAAGTCACTTGGAGAAAGTTCAAACATATGTGCTTACTTAGAAACTGCCATTGAGTCATCATGAAGCAGGTAAGCACAGTCTGTGTTGACTTCTACTGAATCCAAAACATCTCATTAAGGAACTAGTGTTTATATTCAACACCTTCATTTTGGCAATGGCATGAGTCTACATAATGTGTGACATGTTGCCTTTGAGAGAAGTAAGATCTTTCCTAGCAAAGCCACTTCTCCTGGATATTTAATGAAAGCTATTAATTTAGGTAAAAGTTGATAGATTCAGGTGTTACTTTTCAATTGAAATGTGTAGAATAAGCTATTTTTCTTATTGGGCTTATTTTCCCGCTATGAGAGAGCCTTCAAAATATTCAAGTAATTAATTTTTTAAAAATATGTTTTTATTAATTTTAGGAGAGAGAAAGGGAAAAGGATAGAGGGATAGAAACACCTATGGGAGAGAAACATCATCGATTGGCTGCCTCCTACACACCCCTTACTGGGAATTGAGCCTACAACCTGGATATATGCCCTGACTGGGAATCAAACCAATGACCTTTTGGTTCACAGGTCAATGCTCAACCACTGAGCCACACTGGCTAGGGCTGCAACATTTTTAAAAATGGAAGTAAAACTTTCAAAAATGTAAAGCTTTGCATCGTGTGCATGCAAGTGCACATATGCTGAAATGAACGCATTCTCCCTTACATATATCTATACATAGGCTGTAATTTCAAATATGTCTTAAAACAGGGAAGGGCATATTCCTGGATTGATTCAAATGCTTGTCAACTTAATTTAGAAGTAACCAGGAGAATATGTTTAACCAAATATTTTTTTTCTCTAAAACATATGATCAATTTTAGTTAACGTGATTTTTATACTGCATAGCATATCCATTCTCTCTTCTTAGTAATATCATTCTCATTTTGTTTGGGAAAGTTGTTCTTTCCCACTCTGAGTACATCAAGTTGAATAGACCTCCCGTACTGGTCCCAGGGTCAAAGCCTGTGGCTGACACATGAACCTGTCAAAGCCTTAGCCTTCATGCCGTGATTGGTACAGAGATGGGCACATGACCCAGTTTGGGCCAGTGGAAGAGAGCAGATCCCAGGAAATGTGCAGCATGTTGTGTAAGACCATTGGACCTGGTGCTTTGAGGATGTGTGCCTGAAGCTGCAGGGAGTTGACTCAGAGCAGCAGTGCTGAGAGATGGAGCCTGATGGTGCTTGTACTTTGGATTGAGCCATCCCTTAAACTTAATCTTTCCCATTGTCTGAGCCAGTAAGTTTCCTTGCCACTCAATCTACTTTGGGTTCAATTTTGTCTCAACTAAGTGAGCAGTAACTGGTACAGAAGCCAGATAGAAAAATACAGTAACCAGCCAAATACCATAACATTCATTCTGATTCAATACTGTGTTGCAGCACATTGGATCGTGTGCCTTTGTTGGGGACTCTCCAGTGTATGACACTCCTTTACCAGGAAGTGTTTAGAGAAGGTGAGCATTTGAAAATCAGTACTGCATGTGTACAGGGATGTGATGGTCAGCATAGGGAATATAGTCAGTAATATAATAACTGTGTACAGTGACGGAAGGTTACTAAACTTGTCATGGTGATCACTTTATAAGATATAGAGATGTCAAATCACAATGTTGTACTCCTGAAATGAATATAATATTGTATGTCAATTATACTTTTCATTTTTTTTTTATTAAATACTTATTGTTGAAAGTTCTTTTTTTTAATGGTATTTCATAGAGGTACCATGAGTATATCAGAAAAATGTTGTGAGCCATCAGGAAGTCCCAGGGTTCACCTGATCCTACTGTTTTGTGCCAAACCCACAAAACATAATTTCCTCTTATACCCCTAGCAACAGGGGTATAAGTTCCCTCCACCCCAACTTCCTAGAGAAGCGCCCAGCTGGGTTCAGAACCACGGACAGTGTCGTGGGAGATGCCATCTGGCAATATAGGACACATTGATCCTATGACACATCTCTTTTTCAACCTTTGAATCTTCCCCATCTCCATGACCGTGTGTGTGTGGTTGAGAAAATTGTTACTGCTTCCAAACTCAAGACATAATGACGTTCAGTGTCTGTAGCTCTAACCCCCTGCTAATGGCTCAGCAGAAGAACCCAGTGCTCTGAGGGCCCACTTCTCCCCACCCTTACTGATAGAAGTTCAGGTTGTAAGTGAAACTTACAAATGGGAAGAAGGGAATGAAATTTGTCAGATGGTTTCACCTAATCAGCACATTCACTTCTTAAAATGAGGCTTCCACAGGACTTGGGGCTCTGGAGCCCAATGATACTTGACAGGTCAGAAATAAGATAATGGTGTGTATTACAGGGGAGTTGGTGAGCTTTGGTTTAAGCCAGTGGTTCTCAACCTTCCTAATGCCACGACCCTTTAATACAGTTCCTCATGTTGTGGTGACCCCCAACCATAAAATTATTTTCGTTGCTACTTCATAACTGTAATTTTGCTACTGTTATGAATCGTAATGTAAATATGTGATATGCAGGATGTATTTTCATTGTTCGCGACCCACAGGTTGAGAACCACTGGTTTAAGTTATATGCACTATATTCTTCATATGTGAATAAACGACATTTTTACCTGAAGCCGAGCTGGACTAGCTCTGCTTATCCTTGTGAACACACCTAAAAATAGGTGAAAATTCCTCCTGCCCCAACAAAGGGAACCTTGCCCCTAAGGTAGTTAAATTGAATATTCCAAGAATGCCAAATGCCCAGGGTTCATTACCATTGGACAACAATAGTGGAAAAGAACAGCTTGTTTATGAGTGTACCACTGAATTAGTTCTCAGTGATACAATTCAATTTCATGCCAGGTTCTCTCAGCATCCTATGCTTGAAAGGGCCTTAGCAAGCTCATCTACTCCCATGTTTGCAAAAACAAGGAAATAGAAGCATTAAAATTAAATACCCCTGTAGGTGGTATCAGACCTCATCTCCAGCGACTTGTCCCACCTGCCATGAGAAAAGTGGGAATGCTTGATTTAGACACTTCTATCTCATGTAGTTTAAACTTATGGTATGGGCTAATGTACTAGGGAAAAAAGTGGTAATTACGTGATCTGGCTTGGCACTAAGGAGCTTAATCAATATCTAGTTTATTTCAAAATCTGAACATAAGATATGATAGGAAAGACGGTCACACCACGCTTTCTACAGAAGATCAAGTGAAAAGATTGAGTTCGGACCAAGACTCTCTCCTGGCACATAGAGTGTGGACAGCCATTATAGACACTTCCCAGCACACTCTCAGTGTTTGCTGTGATATCCTGGCAGCCCCTTGTAAGTTACCACACTCACCTATCACATTTCACTGTAACCCTACCCGAGAAGACTGGTGGCCTCTGAAGCATCTGGAGTCTCAGGAACAAGGTCACAACATGGAAACCAATTAAATAGAAATTTGGTTAGCAAGCCAGGAAGGCCTATGGTAATGAGCCGAATCATCTCCTAAGAAGAAAAACAGACTCTGAAAATGAGTCATAACAGGAGGGTAAACAAAGGTAAAGGTTGGTGACTCCCCAACTTGCCTTTCCAGCACAGACCATGTG
Organism: Myotis myotis; assembly: GCF_014108235.1. Classification (NCBI taxonomy): domain Eukaryota; kingdom Metazoa; phylum Chordata; class Mammalia; order Chiroptera; family Vespertilionidae; genus Myotis; species Myotis myotis. The sequence continues at coordinate 52,137,665 of NW_023416401.1, forward strand.
CCCCCTATCAGTGGAATGCGAATGACTCCATCCACGAGGTGCCACGGCAGCAACAAACACTGGCAGCTACAATTGGCCATTTGACAGGTTTGGTGGCCCTTCTCATTTCCCTGGCTGCTGCTTCTCCCTCGGCCTTGATGAAGAGTTATAGATGTTTGTGTTCCTAGCTAAAGAGCGAGAATAAGTAGAGGTCTTTCTGAAGAGGAAAATCTTTGACCTTGCTCCCTTTCTTTGGCAACATGGCTTCTGTGAAGAAGGGTAGTTGTGCTCTGCAAAGTCAATTCGAAGAAAAAAACACAAGAAAAGACAGGCATCACCCTTACGTATTACTTGCATTATCCCCTCCACCTCCCCTCAAACTTTTAGAGTAGATCCTGTTGTGCCCATTCTGCAGATGAGGAAACTGAGGCTCAGGGAGATTAGCTTGTCTGAGACACAGCTGGAAAGTGGCAGAGGCAGGATTTGAACTCAGTCAACCTGACATCCCAACCTTTCTCTTGCCTCTCTCCAAAGATGATTTTACAAGGACTAAAAGAAAGCAACACAGAGCCAGCATGATTTTGAAGGTAATATTTGTTTTCCCAAAGGATCATTTTTCTTACTATTTAATTAATTTTCATCCAACTTAAAGATTACCTTGGCTTCCTAACCTGAAATCGTGTCCAAGATGAACTTTCAGGAGGGTCTGTGTTGACATTCCCAAAGAACTGCTCAGAGATAGAATCAGAGCGCTGGGAGTTGCTGGTCTCAGAAACACAGAACACAGTAGCTCTGCGAAGACCTAAAAAGATAGGATGGAGGTCAGCCTTAACAGCATAGTTTTGGATATGAGACCATGTATGGGCAAATTGCAGCTCAGGGCCCTTCTTAGGAGAAGTACCCCCATGTTTATAGAGGACGTATTTAGTGCCATCCCTGGCATATTGTAGGCACTTAATAAATAGTTGCTGTTTGAATTACTAAAATATATTGACTCCCGAACAACTGATCTTTAACTAAAATATAGCTGTTGTTTACATAACTCCAGTGTCAGCTTAAAAACGTTAGAAGTGCGTGGCCCCCCGTGGTCAGGGGTAGGTTTGTGATGGTCATGCGTTTTCCCCTTTGAACCTCATTCTAGGTCTGCTTTCCCTCCCACCCGTCTTTTCTTTGCACCCCTGCTTTCCCCCCTTGTTCTCTTGATTTTCATGTGTCACTTTACATGACTTTCTATCTTCTTCGGAGAAAGCTATGACATGCACACGTTTTCAAAGTCAAATAAATATCAGAACTTCCTGCTTCCCAGCTTTGCAAACTTGAAAGTAAAACCAGACGTATTTGAACCTGGACCCCTGGTTACTGCAATTCCAGGCGTCATCCATAAGTACAACTGAGGGTCAGGAGGGTCAGGAATTGGAGTTATAGTATAAAGATTTATCAGCAACCCCAGAGAAAGCTGAGGGACTGTGGCCAAAATGACTTCAAATATATCTACTAAAATGGATGACTTTTCCCTCCTGTTTTAATGATTAAACCTAAAGGCATTCTGCGCCATGGCAAGGGTGCTCGGGGTCAAGGAGTAAGTGTGTGTTCTTCAAAGTCAGCAGATGCCACTTAGATTAGGGTTGCAGGCTTATGGCTTTATTTTATTTTTTAAGAAAAGAAAAAAAGAAGAAAACATGCCTGAATCCCCCAAGGGAAGTCTGTATTCCATAGCAAACAAGGCCCCAGCCAGAAGTTACCCTTCCACGCACAGGGCTCTGAGCCAGCTGACCACGTCGCCCTCTCCTTTCCAACGCAGTCTAGCTGGTCAGGTCGCTGGTCTTGGCTGCCCCAAAGGCTGAGCTTGGGGAAAACAAAGTGACAGATCAAAGAGCCAGACGGCTCTCAAGTTCACTCACTTGGGAGGGCCACGTGCCGACTGAGGAACCAAGTGAGGGGCCTCCCAGACATGGTAATCAGCACTTATTAAGTGCCACTGTGTACTGTACCACCTAGCAGCGTCCACTATATGCTGCAGAAGACGCAGGAGTGGTCCATCCCTTGAAGAGCTTATTTAGGACAAGCGGTGTCCTGGGTGGGGAAAGCTCTTTGAAAATGATAATAAAGCGATGGCCCCTTGCCAGATGGTGGAGGTCATACTGCTGTTTTTGTGATGGTTACTCCTGTCCCCGACCTCCAAGCTGCAGCTGTCCAATGGTCAGCAAGGTCATTCAAGTCCTTTGTGCCCACAGCAGCCATGGTGGCCTGAGCATGGGGTGCAGGCTGCCCCAAAGCAGGAGACATTGCAGACAACAGAAGGAGCAGGGGCTTGGGGCCATTCAGACATGTGTCTGTATTCCTGCTGTGAGCCTCAGTTTCCTTATCTCCAATTCAGGGCTCATTGCTCAGTTTGAGATCAGGCTCTCACATAAATGTTGCCCAGCCTCTCTTCCTGGTTTCTCTCAAAGTGTAGCCTTTGCCAATTTGCAGGGTAACCAGGGCTATCTTCTATGCCACCTCCTTCAATCTCTTGTCTCTCAGTTGAAATTCCTGAGCAAGCTTGATTGGCTCAGCCAGTTTATTGGGGGGACAGACCTTCAAGGTTGGTGTCCGCTGATGGTGGGACAGAGGGAGTTTAAGCAGAAGAGTAACTGATATTTTTAAAAGATCGCCCACTCTATTTACTAGGAGAACAATGTTATATCGGTAGTAAGGAAAGAAGGCAGAGAGAGACCAGAGGTGGATAAGGGTTTGGGACTGAAGACATGGAAGGTTAGAGCAGAAATGAAGAAAATATAATGAAAGCCTAATAAAAATATTAGCATATGTTCTCCCTCAAAATTCACACAGCAAAATATGTCCAGTGGTCCCAGCATTCTCCACCATTCACCAGCAGCCAGAATGGATGGTCACGCAGGAGAACAGATGTTGTGACTTTGCCAAAACAGGAGGCATCGATCCCCAGGTGTCTCTGCCTTTCATGGCCAAAGAGGAGGATGTGTCCTGTGCTGGACTTCCAGGGTGGGAAGCCTTCGGGCTCCATGGTGACGGTGGCTCACATATCACAACATGAACTCTCAGCATTGCTGTGGCTGGGCATTCGGGTTCACAGATTTTTCCGCTGGCTTCCCGCCTCTGGCAGCCCAGCATCCTTGTATAACATGATTTGCACAGTTACTCCCTTCCCCAGCCTGGCCCTCAGATATCACCATTCCATCGCTTGGAAAGCATGCTGGGTCACTTAAACAATCATTTCTTTTCTCACCCAGCTCATGAATAACGACATTCAATAAATCCGTCCTATCTACAAATACTTTCAGAGCAAAGGAGCCATCTGGCTTTCAGGGAGGTCATTAGACGCGCATACGAAATAACTGTTTCCTAATGCCCGCCGGTATGAAGCTGGCTGTTTTCCACTGGGCACCGAAGGCCCTCTTTTGTGTGGTGTGCTTCTGAAAACATCAGAAATGTGCTAGGTCCTCCATATGTCCAAAATCTCATCGTTTCAGTATGTGACTGTGAGGGGTTCTGGTTAAGGACCAAATTCTTTGTTTTTCCTTTTTTTTGTCCCGTTGTGCTAATTATACTCAAAATAAAAATGTTACAATTTTCTTAGTATTTATCATATATCTGTAAATGCACAACAGTAAGAATAAAAATGGAATTTTCCTTTATGTATTAAGCCATTGCAAATAATTTATAGATATCATTAACATTTTTTAAAAATATATATTATTGATTTTAGAGAGGAAGGGAGAGGGAGAGAGAGAGAGAAACATCAATGATGAGAGAGAATCATTGATTGGCTGCCTCCTGCATGCCCCCTACTGGGGATCGAGCCCACAACCCAGGCATGTGCTCTTGGCTGGAATCAAACCTGGGACCCTTCAGTCCACAGGCCGACGCTCTATCCATTGAGCCAAACCAGCTAGGGCTCATTAAAATTTTTAATCAGACTAGATTCCTATCCATTACAGCTACTACAATATATGCAGTAATAGAGAACCTTTCATTTAGCCTTTGATTTTGACTGTTAAATAATGCCCTAGAGCAGTGGTCGGCAAACTCATTAGTCAACATCCCTTGAAGAGACGGGGTGGTGTGTCAGTGTCCCAGGGCTGCCACAGCAAATCACCACAAACTGAATGGCTTCCAACAGCAGACACTGATTCTCTTACAGTTTAGGAGGTCAGAAGCCTGAAATCAAGATGTTGTCAGGGCTTGTTCCTCTGGAGGTTCTTAGGATGATACTATCCCATGGTTCTCTCTTCTGGTGGTTGCCAACAGTCCTTGATGTTCCTTGGTTTGTAAACACCTCACTGCAATCTTTGCTTCCATCTTTAAGTGGTTGCCTTCTCTGTGTGTCTGTCTCTATGTGTCCTCTTCTGTCTCTTACAAGGATTGCCATTGGATTGAGGACCCATCCTAATCCAGTATAATCTCATCTTGATCCTTACCTTATATCTGTAAGACCCTGTTTCCAAATAAGGTCATGTTCTGAGGTTCCTGGGATGGACATGAATGGGGCTGGGGGGATGGGAGCACTATTCAACCTATTATAGGCGGTAACAGCTCCTCTGTGGTCAGCTCTATGTCCCTGCACGTGACCTTCCCCTACACCAGTGATGGCGAACCTTTTGAGCTCGGCGTGTCAGCATTTTCAAAAACCCTAACTTAACTCTGGTGCCGTGTCACATATAGAAATTTTTTGATATTTGCGACCATAGTAAAACAAAGATTTATATTTTTGATATTTATTTTATATTCTTAAATGCCATTTAACAAAGAAAAATCAACCAAAAAAATGAGTTTGTGTGTCACCTCTGACACGCGTGTCATAGGTTCGCCATCACTGCCCTACACCTTGCCCATGTATTTGTACTTTAGTCCTTTCATAAACGACCACTCCTTGACTTATCCTAATTTTACCATGCCTTCTATTTCCCGTTGAAGAGCTGACTGATGAACATCCTTTTGGTAAATGCCTTACGTTTCGTACAAACCTATATTAAAATGAACTCATCAAAGCTCCCTTTTGGGGATCAGCTGTCCGTAAAATTAGCCCTAAACATAGTGCTTAACTATAGAAGCTCTCTTTAAAGTCCTGCTCTATCACTCTTTTCCTTTCAAATGACACTGTTATTTTGTTCTCATTTTAACATGTCTTTATGAATTATTTTAAAAGATATGAAATTGTGTAATTTAGTAAGAAAAACGCTGGTTCTCCAAGTCTTCCTCTCTCTTGCCAAATTGCTTACAGTTTAAAGCTTATCCTCAGAGGAATCATATTTAAGCAGCTATTTTTCACATTCTGGGGGAAGTACATTTGACTAATCTAAAGAATTATATCTTGAATTCCACAGTTGATCACGACTAAAAGGAATGTTTAAGTAGTTGTTTTGGGGGTGCTTTGTTTTGGGGGATTTTGGGTGTGTAATGCTGAGTTTGTGAATAATTGTGATAACCCAGCTTTTTCATGATGCATATTTCTCAGCATAGTTCATATAACCCACAGCATCAGGCCCAGTAACTCTTCCCCCGCTGGGCCATCTCTTGGTTGCATGCTTAGTTTGAGAATGCCAATGTCCTTTGGAAAATGAAGAGGAACATAACATCCAAATCCCTTCAACTCAACAGTTTGAATGTGACCCAAAAGTTCTATACTTTTGCACTTCATCATCCATCCACTAGGGAGTTTTCAAATAGTATCAAGATATCTGGCATTTTTCATAGAATTTTAGAGCTGGAAGAAAGCTGAACGGCCAGCTATTTTGTAATGAATAGATGAAGGCCCAGAGAGGTGAATCCACACCCGGTGTCCATGATGCATTCGTGTTACAGCAGGGACAGCGTTCTCATGGCAGGGTCCATTCCCCTCTGAAATGCTGCATGCTACCTTGACAAATCTGAATGGTACAGTGAGCGAGTGCTAAGAAGTTCAAGGGTAGAGGAAGTCACTTCCTGTTTGGCTCCAAGAACCATGGATGGAGTCAAAAAGGAAGAAGAAATCGAGCAAACCTTGAAGTGTGGGCAGAGGTTAGCTAAGTTCCAGTTCACTGTACAGAAGACAGGAAGACATCAAAGACTCCAAAGACTCCAGTTTCTTATGTGTATTCCAAAAATAAGTAAAATCTCTAAAACTGTAGCATAGGAATTGTTAAGATTACATATATAGTCAGTTGTTAAAAATACAATGATCTTTGCTAATTATCCCCCATGAGATTCTGTTTATTTGGTCAGTGAGTGAGTCAGCAATCCTATCTAATAAAAGAGAAACATGGTAATTAGCATACGACCGCTACCCTTCCCATTGGCTAATCAGGGCAATATGCAAATTAACTGCCAGCCAAGATGGCGGCTGGCAGCCAGGCAGCTTGAAACTAACATGAGGCTTGCTTGCTTCAGTGAAGGAGGAAACCAACGTTCCCCGCCTGCCTTGCCAGCATCTGAGCCTGCAGTTTGAAACATTGTAACAAATATAGAAGCTAAACAAAACTCCAGAAACCTGCTTTCAGCAAGCCGGGATCTCAGAGCTGGAGTTATACATTGTTTCGATTATAGAACCCAAACAAACCAGATACCTGCTTTCAGCAGCTGAGGCCTCAGAGCTGGAGCCAAGCCTCAGAGCTAAAGCTGGCCCAGAATAAAAAAAAAAAAAAAAGGAGCAGTTGGGAGCTTCAGTTACCCGCCAGCCTGAAAACAGCCCTCAGCCCCTCACCCAGGCTGGCCAGGCACCCAAGCGGGACCCCCACCCTGAAGGGTGTGTGACCAGCTGCAAACAGCCATCATCCCCTCACTCAGGCTGGCCAGGCACCCCAGTGGGGACCCCCACCCTGATCCAGGACACCCTTTAGAGCAAACCAGCCAATCCCACCCATGCACCAGGTCTCTATCATATATAGTAAAAGGGTAATATGCCTCCCAGCACCGGGATCAGCAGAGCCGAGAGGCCTCCCGGCACCGGGATCAGCGTGACAGGGGGCAGCGCCCAAACCCCCTGCTCGCCCTGCGGCTCTGTGTGTGACAGGGGGCGGGGCCACAACCTCCCTATCCGCCCTGCTCTGTTCATGACAGGGGAAGGCGCCCCAACCTCCTGATCAGCCCTGCTCTGTGCCTGATACAGGGGAGTTCCCCAACCCCCTGATCGCCCTGCGGCTCTGTGTGTGACAGGGTGTGACACCCCAACCCCCTGATCGGCCCTGCTCTGTGGGTGATAGAGGGCGGCGCCCCAACCCCCCCCCCCCCACGGGCCCTGCTCTGTGTGTGATGGGGTAGAGCCATAACCTCCCCATCGACCCTGCCTTGAGTGTGACAGGGGGCGGTGCCCCACCCCCCAATCGGCCCTACCCTGAGTGTGACTGAGGGTGGCATCGCAACCTCCCAGTCCGCCCTGCTCTGTGCATGACAGGGGGCGGTGCCCCAACTCCCCAATCGGCCCTGCTCTGAGCCCGACCAGGGGCTGCACCTAGGGATTGGGCCTGCCCTCTGCCACCTGGGAGCAGGCCTAAGCCAGCAGGTCGTTATCTCCCGAGGGGTCCCAGACTGCGAGAGGGCACAGGCCAGGCTGAGGGACCCCCCCCCTTCCCCCTGAGTGCACAAATTTTTGTGCACCGGGCCTCTAGTATAACATATATGAGCATGTATTTTCTGCCAAACCCTATGGAAATGACCAAGGTGAACAAGGCAAGTCTCTTGACTCCTTAGCTCACATTTTGGGTGGAAAGACAAACATGTACACAGATGAGACTGAAGGAGGAAACAGGATGTTTTACTGAAGGGATCTCCCGAGCTGGGCATTTGATGGGACAGGATCATGGTGGGGAATGACAGAGAAAAGACTGGGAGGGTGGTGGGGTTGCTTGTGCTTTGCTAAGTGTTGGACTTGAGTTACAGGCAGTGGGAGCCAAGAGACATTATACAGAGTAATTAAGTAGATGTGCTTTAAAATATCTGCTTGATGTGATGAGGGGAAGATTGGAAGCAGGAAGATGAATGAAGAGGCTTTAAAAATGGTAAGGGGTAAGAGATTCTAAGGTCTGAACTAAGGTAGGTGGCAACAGGGATGGAGAAGAGAGGTGGGTTCCAGTAGTGAGGTTGTAGAACAGTGTGATTGGGAAACCTAGAGCCAGAAAGTTTGGGTACAGGTTCCAGCCCTGTCACTTAGCAGCTGTGTGACCTGGGCAAGTTGCTTAACTTCTCTGGACCTCAGTTTCCTGATCTGTAAAGTAAGGATAATGTCTCTCCATGGTACTATAGTGCAGGGCACTCAGATGAAAGGCACATAGTATGTACTCATTAAGCACTAGCTGTTGTTACTACTGCTCCTGGTACTCTTACACCCAAGTATCCTGACTTCCAGCTGGGTTATTGTTCCCAAATCACTCTTTCACAGCAGCTGAAACTTCATGGAAGGTAAAGGGGATGGGGGCGGGGGTTATTTCCACTGTGGTAGTTCTCATTGCTTACCCCACGGCCACCAACTGTACCCACAGCACAGCAGGCTGTGTCATATGCCCATCACAGGCTGGTCCGTAGAGAGAATCGGCACAGACCCACCCCACTAACAGTTCACAGCACTTGTCTTGCTGACAGTGAGCCAGGAGCCTGTCTTTGCATGTGAGAGATGGTCTTTCCTCCACTTCCATTTGCAGGTCACCCTAGGTCGGTCCCTGTTCCTTTTTAAAGAGGATTTATTGTTCATTGGTGATATAGAAAGTTAAGCATCCTTTGATGGGAGGGAGGGATACTTAGGACTGCCTCCCTGCCAGGGAGTTAGGGCTGTTTGATTTAAGCAGCCTAGCAACAGAACCGCGCCAGCCACACTGCGCAGCGTCCTCACCGCTCCGCTCCAGCCGGCTTGCACGCTTTCATTTCTGAAATGGAATTTATGGCCTTCTATCTAGTGTGCCTTGTTTTTCCTTTTTTTTTTTTTTTTTTTTTTTAAGGAAATTGGATCCACAAAGCCAAGTCCTATAAGCTTGAGAATTCCAAGGGCTCGAAGTGGGCTCAGGTTCACCAGGCGAGTGTTTGGCGCTGCCCTCTGTCTCACCTTTATTTAGATAAATAATTGAGAGTGTACCATTTACAGAGCTCGGAGCACAAAGGAATCTGGCTGCAGGCTCTTTAATTGAAAGCAGGAGATAACCAACAACATACCCTGTTCCTCCCTCGGGATGTTAGCATGGGGAAATTTATTTTCCTTGGAATTCATGTTCTCGGGTTGTCCAACCCAGGAGATGACACACATACAGCTTTTACCTTATAAACCAAGCAAAGCATGCTCCCTCTCCCCTTGGGGCACTGTTTGATTTTCAGGTGAGCATGCAGTTACTCAGCAAATGTATGAGGAGCATTGACTATGGGCAAGGCCTGGGGTCGGTGCTAAGGGCAGCATGACACCAGGCTGGGGCCTTTCTCGGGGGAGCACCCAGCTGGGTAGGGAAAAGAACATAGTGAAATCCCAAGGCGTCCCAGCCTTGGTTCTCAGTCCTGACGCTTTTCTTTTCTTTTGAGATTGTTATTTATTTTTAAAACTAGAGGCCTGGTGCATGAAATTTGTGCACTTAGGTTGGGGCTGGGGGTGGGGGTCCCTCAGCCCAGCCTGCACCCTCTTGCAGTCCAGGAGCCCTCAGGGGATGTCTGACTACCAGCTTAGAAGCGGGCCTAAGCTGGCAGTCGGACATCCTTAGAACTGCCATGGAGGCGGGAGAGGCTCCCGTTGCCACTGCTGCTGCACTCACCACAGCTTCTGGCTGAGCAGTGTTCCCCCTGTGGGAGTGCACTGACTACCAGGGGGAAGCCCCTGCATTGAGCATCTGCCCCCTCGTGGTCAGTGCTCATCATAGTGACCGGTTGTTCTGCTGTTTGGTCAATTTGCATATTAGCCTTTTATTATATAGGATAATTCTTTATTGTTGAAAGTATTACATATGTCCCCTTCCCCCCTCCCCCCCCTTTGGTCCCCTCCAGCCCACCCACCCCCACCTAGGCCTTCAGTACCCCTGGCACTTTTCTTAAAATACCAATTCTCTGGTTCAAGCCCCAGAGATTCTGATTTTAATTACTTCAAGGCTGGGCCTGGGCATAAATGTTTTTTCATCTTTTATTTTTAAACAGTTCTCTGGTAGATGTCTAGCATGCAGCCAGGATTAAGAACCACAGCCGGGGTCCAACCCCAGCAGGTCCGGGGTCCCCAAAGGTGTGGACGGAGTCGGCGAAGACGGAATGACGTGGGGACAGCGTTCAGTTGATCAGCAGCCTAGCCAGGATCTCTAGCCAGGATCTCCAGCCAAGTTCTGGTCTGGATCTCCAGCGAAGTTCTGCTTAGGATCTCCAGCCAGGTTCTGTAGCCATGTTCCCTCGCTAGGTTCTTCAGCCAGGTTCTGTCCAGGTTCTCCAGCCAGGTTCAGTTACCAGGTTCTAGTCAGGTTCTCTTGCCAATTTCTGTAGTCAGGTTCAGTCCAGGATCTTTTGCCATGTTCTCTCGCTAGGTTCTGTCTCTAGGTTCTGAGGCCAGTTTCTGTCCAGGAACTTTTGCCATGTTCTCTCCAGCGAAGTTCTTCTGTCTCTAGAGAACGTTCTGTGTAGGTTCTGTGCCTAGGTTCCGTCTCTCTTAGTTCTGTGTTCTAAGCTCTGTCTCTCTTGGTTCCGTATTCTAAGTTCTGTCTCTTGCTGTCTAGTTACATCTGTATTTATATCAGTTGATTCAATCCTATCAATCTCTATTACAAAGGTTAGGGCGTTTCTTATCTCCATTCCAGGGAGTAAAGATTATGTAGCTTAAGCATGATTGTTCGTAGTTAAAGTGATTAATTACCCGCCTGGCACTTAGTTAAGAGGTTTTATTCCCTCCCTAACTTCAGGGGAAAATCCCTACCTGGGGAAACAACCTTTCTCAGAGACTTTGGTTAAAACACATAGTGCCAAGAAGGTGAGCAAACATATTAAGAACAGTATGCCATATATGCCAGGTCCCTTGAAACAGCAAGCATGGACCGGCTCCCGGCAAACCACTATTTTATTTGGTTCGTTTGTTTTTTTTCTAGATATCCTGAGATGGGTGCAGATTGTGAGAATGTGAATGTTCAGAGAAAGTGGAAACCCCTTCCTGGGGTGGAATTCTGAGGAGGCTTCTAGGAGGAGGGGCCTCTGAAGAATGCATTAGATGTGTTTGGGGTCAGGCAGGGAAAGCTATTTATGCTTTAATCCAACAAGTCAAGGCTTGGGGGGGGGGGGGCGGGGATGAGGGGTTCCTCCACACCTCAGCAGGTTTTCTAGCAATTCTGAAACCCTCTCAATTCAACCTGGCACTCAGAATGCTAACTGCCCATCATCCTCACCTGTGTCCTAGGAAGGATGAACTGGTTTTACCCATCTTTGTGTCCTAACCCAGTAACCATGTATCCAGAGCTCCCCACCTAGAGCCAGCGGATGGAAAGATGGGCACAGTGCCCAGAAGGAGAGAGCAGCCCAGCACACGGTGCCATCAGACTGATGGTCCAGCTGAGTGGTTCTGGCACTCCTGGCCTCAGAAGTGGGCTCTGCTCATGGTGGCGTGAGGACTTCCACATCTGCATTTTTTTTCATTCAGATGTTAATCAGTGACTGTTCGGAGCGAGATATTGTACTTCCCTCTTTGGGGACTGAAATCTCAGCTGTCCCCCTTCTTCACAGTGTGACTTTGGGCGAGATTCTTTAGCTGTCTGGCCCTCAGTTTCCTCACCTGTAAAATGGGGACAGTCACAGACTGTCTTGCTGTTCTTGATGATTCACTGAAGCCATAGAGGGGCCAGTTTCTTACCTTGTAACTCACTGTGAGACCCCGAGGGAAGAAGCAGGAACACAGTCTTTAGAGAAAGACTGGGCCTCAACAGTCTGTTATGTGGTGAGGCCACAACATTAGTAACAAAGAAACAGAATTTCCGGAGGATGGGCCCAGAAATCAGGATTTTAAAAAGATTCCCAGGTGATTCTAAAGTGCAGCCAAGGTTGAGAACCACTGTCCTAGAAGGATGCTCAGGATACTGTGGCCAACTAGAACTATGGTCTCTGTCAGCAGAAAAAAGCCAACAAGCTAAAGGAAAGTCACATACCCGGGATCTGCTGGACCTTCTGAAGGTCCCACTGCTGTCAGAGCTGCCTTTTCTGTGACAGTGGAAATATAGAAAGGGTGGGAAAGGTGTTGCTATCATTGAATCCCAGAGCAAGTCACAGGTGAGAAAATGGCACTGCGGGGGTCTCCCAGGACCTGTGGGAAAGCATTGTGCTTAGGCCCAGCTGGTCAGCATATAGCCCTACAATTGTGAGGTAGGGTCAGGCTCAGGCTGCTGCTGATGGGGTGGCCTTGAGCTGAGGGTGGTCTGGGTGATTGTCAGGGTGTTCTTGTTCTGCTCTGGAGGTTATCTTTTGACTCAGGGAAGCCCCTGCTGGGGCTAAACCCTACCTTATAGAATTCGGCCATCTAGTAGACCTGTATTTGATAACATATACCCTGTGTTAGCCTTCTTAACAGCTGTCCAAGGCCCCTAGAGCTCCTGTCCCTGGGAAGATACTGGCCCCAAAGGGAGTCACCTACAGCGACTGTGGTTCTTTGGGAAAGGGCCATGTCATCTACACCTGTGCCCCACCACCGCCCCCCCATCTTGCTACCACACACAAGCACACTTCAGTCCCAGAAGTTCTGCATGAAAAACCAGCTGCTGGTGTTTTTTATTAGACTTCAGAAAGCAATCCCCACTCCATCTTACCATAGAGGCATCACTCCCACCACAATACCTGGATTCTATCCTTTATTATGGTGCCTGGAATTCCATCAAAGAGTTACTCCTCTGAGTTGAACACCATCCTTTATATAGCTGATGCCCTGAGATAGTGTTCGTTTTTTTTAGGATGCCCAGTTCTCCTGGTGGACTTTTGTTTGACCCCTAGAATTAAATAAAAGGAATCCTCTGTCACTAGACTAGATCTTCTAGCAATGCTTTGGGAAGTATGAGTAAATGATACTGAAGCCACTATGGCAGGTTTTCAAAGTTATGTATTACACTTAATCGTATGGCACTATTTTCTCTTTATCTTAAATGCCATACTTGGGATGGGGGGAAAAACTATTCTCTCCAACTTCTGAGAGCCCCATGGTCTTAGGTTACATCAGGAGAACAGATAAGAAAGCATTTCAAAGATCTGGAGGAGCAGAGTCAGTTAATAATTCCACAACAAGGAGTGGTCAAGTGCATGATACAGTGCATCTGTTTATCAGTCTGAACCCTTCTCTCTAATGGAACCCACAGAATGATTTATTTTGGCTGCGAGTAAAGATCCAGACCCCAGGGAAAGCCAAACAGAAGACAGAGAGCACCAAGGTACCGCCAGTGAATTATGCGTTCATGTTGCCAAAGACACTAGAACTTCCATGTTATTTAAAGCAAGCTCAGGCTTGTAAAGCACATTTGATTTTCTTTTTTTATTGGGTTTATTGGGATGACATTGATTAATAACATTATATAAGTTTCAAATGTACCATTCTGTAATACATCTGTATATTGCCTTGCGAGCTCACTACCCTGGAATGGTGGCCGAGCTGCTAAGCAGCCCCTGGATTCTGGCTCTAGCTGCTCTCTCTGTCTACAGTCTTGTCCTTTCTACCTCTCCTCTGAGCCTATATGTGGCTCTCTGGCTTACAGATTAAATAAAGTTTGGGTTTGGGAGGCACATCCTAAAGGTTGTCTGAGGACACCCTGAGCCAAGGACAGGGACATTTTCCCCAGAGGGAAGCTGAGATAGCAAACCAGAGAAACTGAATTTGGGACCAAGCTGGAAAGGCAAGACTGGTAGGTTGTGAGGGCGGGTGCCCCTATGTATGGGGCCTGATATGTTTTTCTCGGGCAGGACCAATTCCAATGGGCCGTAATTTTTGAAGCCGCTGAAACTGAGTTAATATTCTTCCCTCTCTTCCGAAAGAACACATTATACTTGTGTTAGGATGCTTTTACTGCTCTCTTGGGTTATTTGTAGCTATATATATATTTCTCCTACATTGTCTTCAAGGGCTAAATGCAAATCTTAATCATTTCCATTTCTCCTGTAACACCCAGTTCAGGGAAGAGGTGGCCTCGGGAGTCCTGCAGCCTGGGATTAATTCATCCAGCTCAGCTACCAATTTGAACAAGTTACTTAAGTGCTCTGTGCTTCAGTTTTCCCATATGTAAGAAAGGGTGGTTATAAGAATTAAATTAATCTATGGAAAGTACTTGGCTTGGTGTATAAGTAAGCTCTCAATTAGTGTGTGTTGAATTAAGTCAGACTCAGTGCTTCCAGTTCTTAACTAATCTGAATTGAAAGTTTTGCTTGACATTGTCTAAAGCAAATAGAAGATTCCTTCTCTTATCTGTAAATGATTTCCAGGTAGAAATCCTATTTTCAGTGTTATTTGAATTTTTACCCTCCCGTGACCTAGACCTGAATCAATGTCAGTTGTATTTTGTTTTCCATGAGGGTTTTATGCATGTGAGGAATGGGCTGTGTGACATCATGATTAATTAAGCTAAGAGAGAAAATCTCAGATTGGGTCCCTTCTGTCTTTCCACGTCATTACAAGTAACACTCTCTACTTTAAGACTGCCTCATTTAATTCCCAGGTGACTGACCTGTGGGCAGAAATTTGAATCAGCAAATTGTATTTATATGTTCCCTGTGCTGAGATCTCTCTGGATATGCCTCATTGACATGGTAAAGTGTAGGAAAGGGGGCTGAGCACCAACAAAAGTCTGTCCACTGTATGGAGAGAACTCCTGTCAAAGCAGAGAGCTCTATAGCTTTGGATAATTTACAGAGAAGGTTCCAGACATTTATGTTCCAAGGGTCAGTATTTCTTAGGGCTCAAGGGTTCCATGCACAGTTATTACTGGAGCAAAATAAAAGGCCACATCTTCTCCGGGCCCCTTTTGACTTATGAACCTTGCATTTCAGTAGACACTTCCCCAAGGATTTATTTCCATCAGTTATTTTAGCTTAGGCTCCTGCAGCTGAGACAAAAAATAATAGCTTAAACAAGATGGAAGCTTGTTTCTCTTAAACAAAACTATTAGGAGTCCTTAGCTCGCGTGGTGGTGGACAACATCGTGGACTCAGCTCTTTGTATGTCCATCCACTCATTGTTAATGTGTTAATCTCATTGTCCAAGATGGCTCCCCACCACTTCTTTCAAGTTCTCACTCATGGGAAGGTGAAAAATGGAGGGCATGTGCCCTTCTACTTAGGGGCGGCACCTGAAAGTTGCACACGTCACAGTCACTCAAGTCCCATTGGCCAGGCTGATTCATAAGGCCATGCCTGGTAGAATAAGAGCCTGGGAAATATTTCCTTTATTCTAGGTGGTTATGTACTCAGATATAATTTGGGATTTTATTATTGAACAAAAAAGAGAAGATAGATTTAGGAAAACAGCTAGCTATCTCTGACCCAGTAGTGACCTTTTGAAAAGGCAGCTGTTGTGAGGCTTCTACAAGGGAAAAAAAATTAGAGGACAATATTTATAAAACAGGATTGTGGATTATTTGCCTTTACACTCTGAGCCCATCAAGGATGCTATTATATTCCACCTTGGCAGTGAGAAATTATTTTTTTCTCTTAGTTTTAAAATAGCACATTTTACATATGTGTCCTTATCAGACACATATGTAATAACTTAATCAATAAAAAATAATAATAAAAATTAAAAAAATAAAATAGCACATTTTCTCATTACAAAAGTAATATCTGATAATTATAGAAAACTTAGCAAATTCAGGCAAGCAAAATGAAGGCCATTAAGATCCCTGGAAGTTTGCAGTTTAGGAGTCATGAGTAGAAAGGTGAGAGTTTAAATCCTGAGGCTAGATCCACCCTTTGAAAAAGAGAGAGGAGTGAGGTAACAATGGTTCATCTGTAGAGAAAGCCCCAAATGGAAGGAAAAGGTGGAGGAGCAGTCAGGAAACTTCCAGAAATGCTTTGGTAACCACAGTAGATAACTCGTATGGCTCAATTTATCATGAATAACTCAATGCTTGAAGATAGGATTTTCTTGATGAATGCCATTGCAGCATATTATTAACAACCATTCAGGTGATTCTAGAATGCTTAGAAAGTTAAGGTTAGAATAAAAATAAGTCAATAGCGAGGGCTTTGGGTCCCGCAGTGTCATTGTACTGTCCAGGGACAATGACCCACAGAGTGAGACATGGTTCACAGCCATCAGTGCTTCTGAAAATTAGCAACTGTGGAAATAAATGTGAGCAGAGATTCCTTGGTTTAAACATGTCTCACAAATAGAGAAAATTGTTCCATTAAAATTCTCTCTATGAGAAATCTCTATTAAACCAGTTATTTGAGGTGAAAAAATAATGAATATCCTGCCAAATGGTGCACTAAATCCCTGAGGCCATCTATAATGTAATAAAAGCCTAATATGCTAAGTGTCTGACCGTTCATTCGACAGTTTGACCAGTTGCTATGACATGCACTCACCACAAGGGGGCAGACACTTCAACTGGTAGGTTAGCTTGCTTCTGGGTTCCAGTCAATCACAACTGTGCAAGATGGGCCAGATATGCCCTGGAGCCAATCTCCCTCGGTCCCTCTCAGGCCTCTAAAATATTTCTTCTAATTAATTTTCATTCAATGTGCACGAATCCATGCACCGGACCTCTAGTTTCTTTCTTTCTTTTTTTTTAAAATATATTTTATTGATTTTTACAGAGAGGAAGGGAGAAGGATAGAGAGTTAGAAGCACCGATGAGAGAGAAACATCGATCAGCTGCCTCCTGCACACTCCCCACTGGGGATGTGCCTGCAACCAAGGTACATGCCCTTGACCAGAATCAAACCTGGGACCCTTTAGTCCTCAGGCTGACACTCTATTCCCTGAGCCAAACCGGTTAGGGCTAGTTTCTTAATAAATACCATATATTGGTTCCAGGTGACTTGGTCAAAAGCAGTTTGGTTGAAACCTAGGTGGTCAAGTTGCTCCAAAATGTCACTGCTCAGTCTCTGGGTTGGGTAAATAACCCTGTAGGCAGTGATGCTCAAACACGTGCTCATGAGATTATACCCTAACCAACTTTCAAATCAGAGTTTCTGAAACTGTTGCCAAGCCTGGCATTCGAAATGTGCCAAACACCCAAAAGTTCCTAAAGATCTCTCTATTTTATTATTCCCTCTATTTTCTCTTAGTACAAAATCAACACCTGCTCATTACAGGAAAACCAGAGAACACACAGAAAAAAACATGAGAAAAACACCTCATCCACATAAGTCAACCTAATGACTACCCAACATGATCTTTGTATTTTAATGTAAAATTATCTCACAACCTATACATATATAAGTATGTGCATAGATAAAATTTTATATTTTTACAAAGATAATACCAAGCTACTTTTTCCAATTTGTTATAATTTTTTTCTTATATTTCAGAAATTGGGAAATTGGGAAAAGGCAGACAGCCAACAAGACAATTGGGGCTCACAAGATAGAAACGCATTTGGGGACATAAAGAAGTGGGGGGATGTGCGAGAAGAGGGTTGAGCACCTGACATTGGCATAGGTGCGAAGAGGAGTTGAATCAATTCCAGGTTCTTGTTCCCTCTGGACTCCGGTGGTCCACTGAGGAGGTCCTTGACCCTGTGAGTCTGAGGACACTATGCCAGGGAGGTGGGGCGGTGCTGGCAGAAACACCCTGCAAAGGTGACCACGCGTGTGCTCAGCCCACAGCCTGGGCTGTTGTCTGAATTGCCCATGTGCTCCTGGGCCAGCTTTGAGTAAACAGTCAGAGATCCAAACATGTGCATTTCAATGAGAACAGATACCGTGCTGATCAGAGAGAGGGAGGTGGAATGCTTTAGCGCTTCACTTCTCCTGCAAGATGATACAATAAAATCATCTGCACGCAGGCGTTGGCGTGGAAACAAATATGGCCAAGATACAGGCTCTTGTATTGCTCTGCCTCTCACTTAAAACAGGCCCATAGGAAGTCAGACTATGGTGGGCTGCAGATTTCCTGGCCCTCCCTCCTCTGCAACACTCCAGGGTCCTTGAAGGTGGGGGTAGACCAGTGACACAACAGGAAAACCAGTACATTTCTTCCTATATTTTCTGTTGGAATGATGTAGGCCAGCAGTGAAGTACTAAAGTCTATGCACCCAAACTCATTGAACCCTCACACCAAACTGGTGAGGTGGGTTCCATTACCCTCCCATTTTACAGATGAGGAAATTAAGGTAGAGGAACTTAAAGTCGCTTGTCTAAGGTCCCACAGCTGGAAAGCAGCAGAGCCTGGATTCAAACCCAGAAGATACATCCCCAAAACCCAGGGCCCTCACTATCAGCTATTCTGCCTTTGGGGTAGATGCAATATGAATATTTGTTAAATGAAGACATTATTGTCACCCACAGTCTTGTAGGGGTAAATACCTTCTGGTTGTTACCTTAGTTCTGTTTAAGAATAACCACACACACTTTTCCCCTGTAATTCACACAGCTAAAACCTAGATGATACCATGACCAGGGTATTAATGGTTAGAGGAGTAAGCACTTGATCATTTTGTGTTTGTGTAGTAAAATATACACAACATAAAATTTACCATTTTAACCATTTTTAGGTATTTAGTACAGTGACATTAAGTTTTTCCACATTGTCATGCAATTATCATCACCATTCATCTCCAGAACTTTTTCATCTTCCCAAATTAACACTCTAACCATAACTTCCCATGCCCCCTCCCCCAGACGCTGGCAACCGCCATTCTTTTTGTCTCTGTGGATTTGACTATTCTAAGTACCTCATATAATTGGAACGATCCAATATTTGTCCTTCTGTGTTATTTCATTTAGCATAATGTTTTTAAGGTTTCCCCATATCGTAGCCTGTGTCAGGATTTCCTTCCTTTTTATATCTGCATACTATTCTGTTGTGCGTATATAGCACAGTTTGCTTATCCAGTCATCTGATCATGGACATTTGGGTTGTCGCCACCTTTTAGCTATTGTGAAAGGTGCTGCCAAGAACCAACATCCATTCAAGTCTGTTTTCAATTCTTTTGGCTGTCTACCCAAAAGTGGAATTGTTGGATCACGTGGTAACTCTGTTTAATTCTTTTAGGAACTACCATACTTTTTCCATCATTTGATCTTCACCATCAGTAATTGCATACACTACAGCAAGTTATACGTAATAGATTCCTTACAATTCTCTCTGTATTGTCATTGATGAGGCAGTAACAAGCTTATACATAGATGAATAAATGGGTAGGTTTGTTTGGTTTTTACTTTACTGATTGCTGTAGTAAACATATCATTCCATTTTGGGGTGGTGGGGTGCACATTCTGGCTTAAAGGCTGGAACCAAGCATGCCGAGATGGGAGGTGAGTCATTTTACTGGGTTCTGTTCTCTGGACTTCTAGCATGAAAGGAATCCTAGTAATTCACAGGAAGTCACGCAAAGCTCAAAAGTTTTGGAAAGCAAGAAGGTTAAAAGGGAAAGAGGAAGGCTTCCTCACTCTTAGGAGCTTTACAAGGAAATTCAGGACCACTTTTAGATCCTCGGGCCCTTAATTATAGCCTCGAGGATTTCATGTTCTGTGTTCTTCCTGACTAAAGTTTCTTATGGACCCCCTCCACAGGCATGCCACAGCGTCATTGGAATGGTGAACATGAATTAGGCAAGTTGGGCTCTACAGATTTTCATGCGTCTTCATTTGGGACTGACTAGTTGATGGGAGGAAGCCACCATCAGTTTGCCTTTAGAAGCCATCACCAGGAGAGCTTCATTGTTTTGGAATGAAATATGAAATATGAAATTGAAGGGGTTCTTTAAAAACATCGGGAACTCTGCATGTCAGGGTTCCACTCAGTCCCCTGGCTTGGCGTCCCAGTCTTGAGTTTCTCCTGTACAGCTCTCACAAATATATGCCTTCTGCCTTTTGCATGAGTGGGAAAGGGTATCAGGCTAACTGCTTGGAATTGGAGCGGGGCCTGGAAATCCAACTTCTCGCCCAACTTTCAGCTCATCTTGCTCTCTTCGGGCCTCCACTTTCTTCAATGCCTGGTGTCTGCAATTCCTAAGCCTTGCTTCATGATGAGCTCCTCTGGAGGCACTTAGGTTTGAGTTGCTCCACTCTGCAAAATCACTCCCATCCTTCCATCCACTGGCCACGTTCTGAGTTAGAGAGGTCTCCTGGATCCATGGCATATGAGCTTGCATTTTCATTTTGTGTTCATTTCGTTATTTGGGATTAACCTGTGGAAGAAGAAGACAACAATATGACTTTTCCATCATCTTGAAACCAGAGGTTCCCCGCCCCCGCGTTTTGGGAGAAGACGGGGCATCTACCACTGAATAAGAAGTGGAAGAAAGAGATGAGTCTTAAGATGAAGGCATCTGGGTGGCATGACTCTTGTAGTTTTCTTGCCATGTTCATAAAGCTGCAGCTAGTATTCCATTGTGAAAGTACCACAGCTTTTTTTATTCACTCATTATTGCTAGGGGCGATGGGTGCACGATGCAGTGCGCAGACCATCATTTATTGAGTTATACACTTGAAACCTGTTCCCCTATAAGTTCAATTTAAAAAAAGAGAGAAAAGAATAAGTAAATTACATATCTCTTTTAAAAAAGAAGAAAAAGCCCTGGTTGGGTGGCTCAGTTGGTTGGAGCATCGTCCCTTACACCAAAAGGTTTCAGGTTCAATTCCCTGCCAGGTCTCATACACAGGTTGTGGGTTTGATCCCGGATCAGGGTTGGGGCATGTACAGGAGGCAACTGATTGATGTTTCTCTTTTTCTCTCTCCCTTCTTCTCCCTCTCGAATGAATAAAAACATATCCTCGGGTGAGAATAAAAAACAAAAAAGAAAAGAAAGCTGCAGCTAGCACACTGTTCTGACCCTGAACCAGGCCCTGTGCTAGGTACCTTTGTTATCTGTAATCAGTGTGATAATCCTGTAAAGCAAATGTTATTGTTCATGTTTTATCCATGAGGAATCTAAAGCTCACCGAGTTTCAGGTATAAGCCCAAGGCCACATCCTGAGCTCTTCCAGTGGCAGAGCCAGAACTGCAAACCTGGTTTGCTTGACCCTAAAGCCATTGCTTCACCCATTGCACATAACTTGGCACCAGGAACTCACAAAAGTTCAGTTCTCTCATTTAAAAAAAAAAAAAAAAAAAAAAAAGTCTGATCTATCTGGTGCATGTCTAGGCAGTTCTGGAAAGGAAACCCTAAGTAAATCATAGGAAAATTTACTGTTGCCTTGGAGCACGTGTTGACATATTTCTTGCCTACTAATTCACTTGACCTTTCGAAGTCCCTTGTAGTCCTCTAATTCTTAGGCAGTTATTTTTTCAAATTCTTTTCTAGACTCTGATAACTAACAGCCGACAGTCGGATGACCGTACCTCTATTATCTTCATTGCCTTGATTTAGTTTTCCCTTCCAAAAGCTCTCACACATATCGGTTGATGGGATATATTTCAGGCTGCACTGTTTTTATTTATGATTTTTTTCATGTGTGTTACTTACTCGGAGGCACCCAGGGGAAACCTCCACAGACTTTCCTGATTACCAGATGTCGCCCTTTCTGTGTAACAACTGTCTAATCACCACGGCCTCTTGCCAAGAAACGAGAAAAGCATTTGCATTTGGAAAACCAAGCTGCGCCACGTGAAGCATATTAAGAAGGACGGCCTCCCCTGAATCCACATGAGCTTTCCCCCGTCTGAGTTTGTTTTGCTTACAGATAAAAACCACACGGCCGTGTTTGCAGTTAGGACTAACAAGTGCTTGCGTAACCAGGAGATTTCACGTGGGCTGGCTTAACTTCATTATGCGCAAAATATGTCCTAAGTAATCTTTGAACCAGTAGAACATGTGTAGCCAGTGTTTGTTTTTGGAATATTTCAACTGTTTATTTTAAATGGTGATTTATGATGGATGTGTGTTTAACATGCAAAATAATGCTACACCCCCAGGAATTCTGGGGGAGACAGGAGGTTGTGGAGGCGTCTCAAACCTCCTTTTCTTGAGCAGGGACATGGCATTAGTTATGCAATTAAGAAAAAGCAGCGGAGGGGAAGGTAAGTCGTAGCTGAGCAGGTATTTAAATGAAGCGTGCCCATCCTGAAGCTCAGATCTGCTCCTGCCAGGGCTCTGTAGCCTTTTGAAAACATATCAAATCACTGCTTTCTCTCTTAATTTTGTAACAAGGCCAAGGACAGGTTACTTTGGATTCCACTGTGTGGACAAGCCCAAGCCCTTGAAATGCTCAACGAGGTCAGAGTGCCCAAGTTTAATGTCTCAGATGTGGAAAGAGAGATTGTAAGGATTGCATTCATTTGCATGAATTTTAAAATGCCATCGAACACCTCTGAGGCTGTACCTTGGATGCACCATTTAAGTAGAAAGAGCCACACAGAACCATATGTTTAAATGTGGTGCTATCCTTGAGACATGAGTATCAAAAACACATGTTTCCCCCTCCATTCAACTCTCCCATGAATCACTTAGTTTCAGACCATGGAGTGCACCGCTTTCCTCTTACAGATTTCTGTCGGACAGCGTCATGTAACACAGTAACTAATAAACATAAAATTGCAATGAATGCTCAATTAAACCAATTTTCTTCTTGGTTGTTAGGAACTTGGTCTTTCTTAAACCATGGAAAACTAGGCAGAGTTTAAGTTTCATGGAATATAAAAGTGGATCCTCTACCTCTGTTAGAAATAGTAATTATCATAAATTTATACCCCATGGGATTCTTTTGTCATGTAAAATTATAATTCAGCCGGAGATGGTGGGAAATTATATCTAATGGGAAAACTCTGGACGCTGTCACCTGCCATTTATATCAGTACATTTTATTTATATATGAAGAAACATGTGCATATACATTTAAATATATACATAAAATATATATACACTCCCTTTTGACATAAATATGCTGAAGAAAGATTCAAAATAGCCTATGTTGAGTGGATACGTACAGGTAGGCAAATGTGTCATTTGCAGCACAGGGGGCCCTTAGCTAGTTCACTCAAGTCAGTTTTGAGAGCATCCCAGATGCCACTGTGTTTTATAACGAAAGCCCAGTGTTACGCCTTTGAAGTAAGATTATCTCTCGCAGCTGGGCTGCACATGAGACGTATTGCAGAGAGAAAGGAGGCAGTGTAGCAGCACCCGATGGGGCCTCAGAAACTTCTCCTGCCAGATGCAGTGTTTACAAGCTGTATACATTTTTCATAAATTTTATGTAAAATTTGTAAGTGATGGATTGAATATAATTTTTCTAAATTTTAGAAGTCTTAGGAAGAGATTGCTGGAGTTTCTCTTTCATTTGGCAGATGAAATCTACCTAGCAGACCAGCCCACAAGAGTGGATTTGACCAATAGTATAGAGTATGCTATTTGCAAAAGTAGAAAACAATGCTGTTAAATTATTTTTTACTACAATATGATGGAAAAAAGACATCTAAGTGTATCAAATTATTCTTCAACAGCAGGCCTTGTCTAACGTGGTTGAAGGGCACTTGCTTTAGTTCCTACCTTTGATTATCTACACTAATAAGAGAGAAACATGCAAATTGGTGTCACTCCACTATACCTACCAGCCAATCAGGGCAAGTATGCAAATTAACCCAACAAAGATGGTGGTGGCCACGGAGCTGGAGGCTTGGGTTGCCCCCAGCGATGGAGGAAGCCAAGTTTCCAGCCCGCCCTGGCCGCTGCTCAAGGGAGAGAACAACACGCAGGCGCGGCCAGGAGCCTGAGAGATCAAAACAGAGGGGCGCCTGCTCCACGCCTCCGTGGCATGGCTGGGGGCAGGCCCCCAGTGGACACACACACACACAGGGTGCCTGCTCCGAGCCTCTGACGCGGCTGAGGGCAGGCCCCCAGTGGGGATGGACACACACACACACACACACACACAGCGCCTGCTCCAAGCCTCTGTGGCACGGCTAGGGGCAGCCACCAGTGGGGACACACACACACACACACACAAACACACACACACACACGGGGCGCCTGCTCCAAGCCTCTGCTGCCAGACTGTGGCTAAGCCATCAGTAGGACATCCACTGAGGGCTCCTGGACTGTGAGAGGTGGCGGGCTGAGCTGAGGGATCCCCACCCCCCAGTGCATGAATTTCGTGCACTGGGCCTCTAGTCCTATATAATAAAAGACTAATATGCTAAGTGTCCAGGTGTCCGGTTGTCTGGTTGTCCATTCAACCAATCAAAGCATAATATGCTAATGATATGCTAAGGTTGCTCAACTGCTCGCTATGATGTGCACTGAACACCAGGGGACAGACACTTCGACTGATAGGTTAGCTTGCGGCTGGGGTCCAGCTGATCTGGACAAAGTGAGACAGGCCGGACATGCCTTGGAGCCCTCCTGCATTCCCTCCCCAGCTGGCCAACCTCTTATATCCCTCCCTGGCCCTGATTGTGCATCGGTGGGGTCCCTCGGCCTGGCCTGTGCCCTCTTACAA
Source organism: Myotis myotis (assembly GCF_014108235.1). Lineage (NCBI taxonomy): Eukaryota > Metazoa > Chordata > Mammalia > Chiroptera > Vespertilionidae > Myotis > Myotis myotis. The sequence goes on from NW_023416401.1 coordinate 52,162,142, forward strand.
TTCGGGACCCCTCGGGGGATGTCAGAGAGCTGGTTTCAGCCTGATCCTGCAGGCCAGGCCAAGGGACCCCACTGGTGCACAAATTCGTGCATCGGGCCTCTAGTTTCTAATAAAAATAATTACCTTGTGTTGGTCCCCTGTTCAAAATTTCAACTCTCCTCCTAAGTCTGCCAGTTGGATTGACTCTCCAGAACTCTCACATAGTTGACGGATGCTGTTTTGTCCGGAGGGTGCAGCTGCTATCTGCAGAGGGGTAGGCCTGTTAGGAGCCCCCACTCCTACCAGAGGTGGAATCTTCTCAATGGAGATTCCCTTTGGAATGGATGTCACCATTTCTCTACCACAGGCAGAGATGTAAAACTTGTATGTGGGTTAGTAATTGCCTGTTTGCTTTTTTCATCCTTAGCTAATTTAGGTCCCTTTCAGTGCCTTCCATGGTACTCCAGTGGGAGTTAGAATGCTTGGGTTCCAGTCCCCATCTTCTACTATAACTAGAATCAGTATGTTATAATTATCCAGTGGTGATTATACTTAGCTAATTGTTATTATAACTGGCAAGTCCTGTGAATCCTTGGTGTGTAGGATGAGGGGCCAGGTCAGCCTCGAAGGTTCTTTTCATACCTATTCCTGCAGACCTGGAATTATCTAATTTAAGTGTCTTGAAATCTCTGAGTGAATTCACTTCATGGGATTCAAAGGAACATGTGATGAGAAGGACATTCTGCTATTAGAAGATGTGGTCATGTGATATGGACAATATTTTTTCCTTTTTATCTCAGATTTCCTTTAAAATAACTCACCATGTGTTGCCTTAGTGTTTCCTGGGCACAAGGTATTTCATTCAAGACCAGTAACTGGGAAGAATGATATTTTTATCTAACATGTCCCATTTAAAATGTGTTTTTGTTTGTTTGCCTCTTAGGAAAAAGTGCTGCAAAGGGTATAAATTTGTTCTCGGACAATGCATCCCAGAAGGTATGTCATAGGGAAGATTCTGCCTTCTCACCTTGTTCATGACTAATCACCAGATGTCTGTAATGTTCAGATGTGCCTGGAATGTATGTGTGTTATCTGTGTCTGGTTATCTGTGCATGTGTGTGTGTAATTTCTATGTGAGGGCATTATATCCTTCCAATGCCGATTTGGTTATATGTAGCATGCATGCTCTGTCTAAATCATTACACAACATGTAATCATACATTGAGTAATTCTCTAATCAGCATATCACACATAGAACACAGCCTCCCTCCCCTACCTCTCTATCTGCTTTCCATGTGTTAAACTTGAAACCCCTTCACATGACCATCAGCAAGCCCTGTGTGCAGCCCAGTCCTGAAGAGACAGGCCCGGCCCTCAACGCCCTCACCCTCCAGCTGAGTAGACAGGGTCTGGACAGCGCAGAATCAGAGAGACCTGGATTTCCTCATGGTTCCATGTCGCCTGAGTCCATTCTGACTGCTATAACAAGAATACCATATATGGCAGCTTAAATAACCGTTATTTATGTCTCACAGTTCTAAAGGCTGGCAAGTCCAAGATCCAGGTGCTGCAAGATTCAGTATCTGGAGAGAGCTTCCTGGTTAATACCGTCTTCTTGCTGTGTCTTCACATGGCAGAAAGGGCAAGGTAGCTCACGCGGGTCTCTTTTACAAGGTCATTAATCCCATTCATCAGGGCTCCACCCTCATGGCTGAATCACTGCCCAAAGCGCCCCACCCAGTACCATCACATTGAGGGTTAGGATTTCCAACTATGGATTTCAGGAGGATGCAGGCATTCAGTCCACAGCACACTTCAAAGTTACTTTCTAAATTTAGTTTTTGCAAGAAAGTCTTAGTACTTGACTCATATGGTTGTTTAAGACTATTACCGCATCTAAAGTACTTAGATCAGAAGCTTGGTTAGTGGCGGTTACTGTTATGGTTGTTGTTGTTGTTGTTATTAATAATAACTGAAATATGTGCGCTAGAAGCCTGCAGTGCAGCAAGTGTTCAGGGGCGTGGAGGGGAGGGGAATGTAGCACAGAGGACCAGCGTGGTCAGAGGTGGTGTCTAAGAGGAGGGAGACTCAAGCTAGGTTATCTGGGAAGGCTGCCAAGCACCTAGACAAGTAGGAGGAAGAAGACCGCAAAGGATTAAGCACTGACACAGGGAAGGCTAAGAACCATTTGAAGAGCGTGAGATTAGTTGGCCCAAAGCTGGGGACAGACAGGTGAGTGAGTGATGTGAAATGGGTTTCTTCACCGTTGCCCCAGAAGGCAGGTCCCTGAGCCCAGCCAAGCTACTGCATGTTGTGTTATCTCATGGAGAGCAATTGTTTTATTTGTTAGAAATAAATGAATCCCTCCTGTTGACTGCTCTCTTCGGAGGAAGGATGGCAGAGTTCATTAATCCATAGCTGGGACCTCTGAGGAAGTTGTGTTGAGGAAGGTTCTTAGGAAATCTCATCACCTACGATGGTTTATATGGCCTCAGGTCTCTGCAAGACTGACTTTCTCATGCCAGCCAATTCCATTGCTGAGAGCTTGGTGGAAAAAACCCACAAAAATTAAAGTAATTGCCTTCTTTTATAAGCCAGCTTTTCTCAGTTACCAGCTGTGTCTTTTATATTTCAATGTGGCAGCTACCGAAAGAAAATTAAGTTTAGGCCAATCATTTTAAGATCCCAGCTAAAGACCTTACCCCAACTAATTAAAAACACATTATATGGATACCACATACTTATAGTTCCTTTAAATGTTAGATATTGTGGTTTCAAACATCTGGGACAAAACTAATCTCCCTCACCCCAAGGTTGGGCCACAGCACCTATGATTAATGTAACCTAGAACTGAGTATTTCCGGGAAAAGTGGTCTCGGGAGCTGAAAGCTGCTCTGTCGTAACTAATTCTCTGCTCTCTTGCTTTTGCTAGAACATTTTCAAAAGTTAATTTGTTTTAATTTGTGAGAATAAGTCAGTATTGGCTTGTTCATCTTTTACTAAAAATATTTTTAGTCATAACGGTTTCTATTACCCAAAAATGCCAAGTATAAATGTAGGATCTCAGAAAAGATGGTGTATTAGTTAGGATTCTCAAGAGATTTTAATTTTTAAAGAATTGGCTGACAAGATGTGGAGGCTGGCAACTCCAAAGTCCGCAGAGTAGGCCAGCAGAGTGGGGACCCAGGAGAGAGTCAGAGTTTGAATCCAGAAACCATCTGCTGACAGAATTCCCTCTTTAGCAGGGGAGGTCCATCTTTTCTCTATTAAGGCCTTTAAGTGATTGGATGAGGCTCGCCATCATTGTGGAGAGCAATCTGTTTTACTCAAATCTACTGATTTAAATGTTAATCTCATCTGAAAAATATCTCCACAGAAACACCTAGAATGTTTAACCGAATACCTGGGTAGTGTGGCCTGGCCAAGTTGACACATAATTTAACTATCATAGATAGTAAACAGAGACTAGAATTTCTTATCTTTTTTTTTTTTTTTAGGCTAAATAAAGACTAGAAGCTGTAATTAAAACAGTGTTATTGCCTCATAGTTGTTGTTCTGGAAGTTAAGAGTCAGCAAACTATGCTTGTGGGCCACATCTGACCCACTGCCTGTTTTTGCAAATAAAGTTTTATTGGGACACAGTCATACCCATTAATTTAAGTGCTGAATGCTTTTGCCCTACAACAGCAGAGTTGAATAGTTGCAACAAAGGCGTGCAAAGCTAAAAATATTATCTGGCCAACCAGATATATTTTGCTTTCCGTGCTGTATTATCTTAATTGGCCAGGTGACAGAATGATCTGATTTGTTCTAGTTCAACAATTATTAATTGAGTATAAACTATAGGAGGAGAGTGGTGCTGTACTCCAGAGCAGTGATCACCAACCTTTCAGACCTCACGGACCACCAGTGGTCCTCGGACCACCGGTTAGCAACCACTGCACCAGAGAACTCAGTCCCTGCCAGGTACCCAAACAAGTGTAAGAACTAGGAATTTAAAAAGCAGAAGAGCAGGTGAAGCTCTCACTGTGTGTCAGGCATTGTGCTTAACGCATCATCCTATGTAATCTCATAAAAGCACCATGAAGTTGGTACTGTTGTTACCCTATTTTATAGGTAAGGAAACAGAGGCTTAAAGAACCCAAGATCACAGAGATTGTGGCAGAGTTGGGAAGGTTGGCTCCAGAACCTGCATGCTTCACCTCAGTGTGGCACCCTCTAGGCCTGCACAGAATAGGCATTTGATAACCATGTGGACGCCCATGAGCATGAGCGTCAGAACACTGATGCCTGGAGGTGATGCTTAGTTAAGGAAAGCATGTTTGACCAGGGACACACATAGGCAGAGCAGCCTGGAATCTTCATCTTAGGGAGAAGCACTTATCCAGGGCAGCTTTCCAGGTCATCATGAAAATGGCATGAGCCTTGTCTCTCTCACATACACACACACACACACACACACACACACACACACACACACACACACACACACCGTAGCCCAACATTCCACCTTCATATGTCCCAGAGGGAAGCCAGGCTCAAGCCCTGTCCAAGGGTAGCTCGTCTGTCAGCACCTGGGGAAGATAGTTCAGTGATTAATGAGAGGCTGGATCTAGTCGGCAAGTAAATGTTCAGTCTGAGCACCTGACATAGTGCCAAGTCCCTTCAGAGGCTCATTAACTACCAGTTTGTAAGGATGGAGAGAAGGAGATGCTCTAACCACTGGTTCTCAACATTGGCTGCACATTAGAATCACCTGGGAATCTTTTTAAAATCCTGATTTCTGGGCCTCATCCTCTGGAAATTCTGTTTCTTTGTTATGAGGTGGGTCCACAACATTAGTAACAAAGAAACAGAATTTCTGGAGGATGAGGCCCAGAAATCAGAATTTTAAAAAGATTCCCAGGTGATTCTACTGTGCAGCCAAGGTTGAGAACCAGTGCTCTAAGTCTTCACAAGTAATAGACCACCCACCCAATTCACACAGGCTAAGGGCCAGAATGAGATCTCTAGCTATTCAACCTTATTCAGCCCCTTCTCAGCATGCAGAATCAACCCCTGGCATGCAGACCTACAACCCCCACACACTCTAACTCACACACATCTCCATTCCAAAGCCTCCCTCACACTCCTAGAAGCCAGCCTGACTTCTGGTCCTGCTCCCCACAGTATAGGGACAACGCCCATCACCAGGCTGGCTGTTCTTGAGTGTTCCACCAGAAAGAACTTCCTGTCTCTACAGCAGTTGGTTAAAAACAACAACAAAGCAGGCCCTGGTAATGCTGCAGAGCAGAGCCTGACCAGCTAGAGCTCCCTTGCTCTTGGGATGAGGGTCAAAGACCAAAGGATGAGGTGGTGAACGCCCCCGTCCCCAGGGGGAAATCACAAGTGATGTTTGCTTCTGACCACTGAGGAGCTGGACACCACATTTCTCAGAGGCCCCCATGGCTGGAAGAGTGCATGCCCCTCCAAACACAGGTGGTCACACGTCACAGTTGCCCTAGAGCAGAGAGCAGCCCAGAAAGTCTGTTCCAGACCAGAGCCGGGTGACCCCCCTCCACCTCGAGAGTGACTGCAGTTGACATGAGCTCACACTTTCCTCTTTCAGATTATGATGTGTGTGCCGAGGCCCCCTGTGAGCAGCAGTGCACAGATAACTTCGGCCGCGTGCTGTGTACTTGTTACCCGGGATACCGCTATGACCGTGACAGACACCGGAAACGGGAGAAGCCCTACTGCCTGGGTGTGTTGGCAATGCACGTATTTTTCAGCTCACACTGTGTCTCTTTCAGATGAGTCTATGCTTGCTTGGACGCTCTTCATCAGTGGGACCAGCTCCCAGGGGCCGCTTTGATCTTTGATTCCTGCCCTTCCCTCCTGATATTTGTTGGATGCAGTGTGTTGGCATTATCCTAGGGCAGTGGTTCTCAACCTGTGGGTCGCGACCCCTTTGCGGGGTCAAACGACCCTTTCACAGGGGTTGCCTAAGACCATCGGAAATCACATATATAATTACATATTGTTTTTGTGATTAATTACTATGCTTTCATTATGTTCAATTTGTAACAATGAAATTGGGGGTCACCACAACGTGAGGAACTGTATTAAGGGGTCGCAGCATTAGGAAGGTTGAGAACCACTGTCCTAGGGGATCACTGCCCTTCACCTCCATTATTGAGATGAACAATGGCCATGGAATTCTTCAGGGAGTTGGTGCCAGTCAGGTCTTCATGGGCAGTGAGATATATGAGCAAGAAAAGGGGACCATTAGCAAATGTAAATTAGGAGAATATAAAACAGAACATTAAGTGGGAAGAAATGTAAAAACAGAAATAAGAGTAAGCATTCTCTCAGGAGAGAAGTAGGAGGAGAGGCTGGGAAAGAGGGCGTCCATGTGGCAGACAGGTTGGGAGTCAGAGAGATCTGAAGCCAGCCACAGGGGCTGCAGCTGAGCAAAATCAGCGCTGCCATTGCCACAGGCGTGGTCCCACCCCCAGCCTGCACTCTGAATTTCTGAGGCAGGTTTATTGTCCCCTGAAGCCATGTTTCAAAGTGTGGTCAGTCCTGGCTAACCTCTCAGAAACATCTAAGGTCCTCTCTTTAAAAAAAAAAAAAGTGGCCTCCCCTCCAGACTCTGAGGGTGGGACTGGAAATCTGCATATATGCAAATGCCTCTAGTAACTCCCATGCACAGTCAAGTTTGAGCATCAGCTTGAGGATGAACCTAGGAGACTGGCGCATGACCCAAGTGGAAAATAAAGGAGCTGCAATGAGCAGGGTCTCTAGAGAGAACCATTCAAAAGAAGTTCTAGATCTTAGGTCTCCTGTCTTCTCCCCAGGGCACCTTGGAAGTGCCCCATGCTGACAAGGAATGGGATTGAGGCCACCAAGTGAATGGAGTGGGGACCCAAGGCCCCTCCTACAGAAAGCATGGGATGCCACTCTGGACCCCTAAGGTCCCAGGCACAAGGGCTCATATTTGTGGTATGGTACCCTGTTCTTTTCATTTGGGGGTCAGCAAAGCCAGCTTGCTGCTGAGTTCCATCCATTTCTATCTCTCAACCTCCTCTGGACATAGAGGCAGCTCCACGCTTAGGTGTAGGACAGGGGCACGCAGAGGGCGTGGTCAGTCTGAGGAACTGCAGGGGAGGATCCAGCTATGGGACATCATTTACAGAGGACATAGCATGTACCACCAAGGGAAAAGATGACCACACTCCCCTCGGCACACACAGGGCCTGCCAGAGGCGGGTCCATGGCAGCTTGTCTGGGGAGTAGTTGTTGGAATCCGGAAGCGAGGACTGGGCTGAGTCAGCTGCCACATGTGCACAGTCTCCCACTCACTGCCACCCAGGTCTTCAGTGAATGAGAGAAAACAGACTTGGGCTCCCTCTCTTCTTCCTGGTGGGAAACGGTTTTGTTTCTACCCCACTCAGGGGAGCAAGTCTGTGATGTGCTCAGTTCATGGGGACTCTTACTGGTTACTTGTTTGAGGGTCTCACGGCTCATTTCCACAGCTCACGGGGAGTCTGTTTGGGTCATTGACGAGGCTGAAATTTCCTGGGGAGAACTCTCTCTGTTAGGCCCATTATGCCTGTTTTCTTTGATCAGAAGTGGCTTTTCCCAGGTACCATCACATCTCTTAACTGGGAAGGAGTCCTTCCTAAGTGACCTTGGGTCACCACATGCTACTTGGAATGATAGCCAGACATAAAGAAAACATAAAACCCGTGGCACACTGGGTCCTGGCAGAAAACCATTTCTATAATGCTCACTTTTGCAGAAAACTGTTTCTATAATGCTCACTTTTCAAAGTGTGTTGCCATTGGGGAGCTTGTTTTCTCACCTAGGGAGCCTTATGAAGTGTGTAGGGCAGTCTTCATTATCATGGGTTACAGGTGACAACTGTGAAGGCTGGCGATGCCTGCACCAACCACCTGACTTGGTAATGGCAGAGCCACAACCAGGAATCCCATCAGTGATCTGTTGTAACCATGGTGACACGGACTGATGTCCTCCTGTCACTCAGGTTTCTAGCTTCCTGCTCTATTCCAGGCTTCTCTGTTAGAGTCTGACAAAGTGTGCTTTGCAGACATAAACATGTCACTTGTGTTGGAAATCAATTCTTGGAAACTAAGTGTCGTCTGCATTTTGGTCCAAACCTAGATATCGACGAATGTGCCACCAGCAATGAGACTCTGTGTGCACACATCTGTGTCAACACCTTGGGCAGCTACCGCTGTGAATGCCGGGAGGGCTACATCCAGGAGGACGATGGGAGGACATGCATCAAGGGAGACAAATACCCCAATGACACTGGTGAGTGGGGCAATTATGGTGGGTGGGTGGCTGGCTGGCTGGCTGGCTGGCTGGATGGATGGATGGATGGATGGACAGGCACTAGGAAGGGGCATTTATATAAATGGTAGGTGTGACTGGGTAAGAGGAGGGTAGGACATCAGGTCAAGTCTCTTCCAACGAGACCTGGTGAGAGCAATGCCCGTGAGCAGCGAGGTTGTGAACTGGTGTGTGTTTGAGGAAGCTCTCCACCAAGCAGAGGTGGTGTGCTTGTGGATAAATCAGTAGAGCTTAGTTACATGCTTAGACCAAACTAGGATGAGCAAAGAAGACACCAGAAACACTACGTTCTCTCAAAAGAGAATGGGCTGAATATAAATATGAAACATTTCCATGTAAGTAAGCTATCTACATCAGTGCAGCTCAAAGTACATAGTCCACAGCCCTGTGCCTGCCGACAAGCTATTTGTGATTTGGTTCAGGACTGGGTAGAAACAGAAGTTGAAAATGTTTAGAAGTTTTTATTCTGATTTGACAGAGAAATTTTGTTTAGATCCAAAGATTTCTGCTGGTATTTTATGCTTTATTTTTCTAGCAATTTGTTTTAATTGTATTTTGCAAATACCATCACAGTGGAGTGGAAATTTTTAAAAGCTGGCCCTTCTTCGCAGCGTTTGAGAAGCTGATTGAACTGAGATGTCTGATCCCTAAGGATATGATTAGCTCGCATATTGAGTTACTTCCTTATTTAAGTTTGGAGGAAAAGGGAGGGAGGGGGCAGGGGAGGCAGGAAGGAAAAGAAGAAGGCTTTGTGCTCCTTATCCAAGGCTCACAAGGCCAGGAAGTTGTCATCTTCCAAAACCCAGGACTCGGATCCTCTCTGTTATCCTGGGGAGGGAAAGGGGCCTGGATGCTGGAGGTGGCATGGTGAGGCTGCCTAGGTCTGGACCATCTGTGGGTGGGGAGGGAGCGAGTCCCAGGTACCAAGAAATGCAGGGAAATGAAAGGCCAGAACTGTCTGGGTACTCAGGAGCTAGTTAGAGATTTTGGGGTGTAGTCTGAGGTTCACAAAGGGGCGGAAGGCATTTGCCATCGGCTCATCACAGCAAACAGCTGGGGACCAGCTGCCTCCCACGGGAAAAACTACAAAGCACAATTATGAGTTTGAGTCATGAGGAAGCCACCATATATTAGAAGTAGAGGCAAAATATCTGTTTGGAGCCAGCTCAGAATTGGGCAATTTGGGATAATGTGAATGAATCAGAGGCCCTGTGAAATCTACTGAAAGCCGGAAGCTCGAGGGACCCGCGTGCCCAGAGGTGCTTAAAGCAGGGGTCCGTTGGGAAAAAAACATGTGCAGGTGGCTTTTCTTAGAATTCAAATGTAAAATCCCTTCATTTTTGTTTCATGGTGGAAAAGGTGGGGGAGGGGTGGGACGTGTCACTTACCTCTTAGATTATGTCCTATATTGAAAGGAAGAATCTCACTGAAAAAATGAGGGGCAGCCTCTTAGTCACTGATACATTGATGTGTGGGTCGACTTAAGAATTAGCAGCAGGAGAGCAGCGTTCCCATTTTTCATTCTGGAATTGGATTTCCAGCTGCGCTCTGAGCCAGGCAGCCCAAGGCTGTGGGCCACTCAGCCTGCCAACTCCATTGTCTCTTTGCCTCACGTGTCTATTCAGGTGAAATCCCATTTACGTGGGCATGAGGGGCAGTGTTGAGCAACCCAGTCTAGAGCACAACCATCAGAAACAGCAACCAATGCTTACTGCCGAGTGTCAGGGTGGCCTTTGATGGTAGGGATCTGGTAAGACCTGGCCCCGCCCCACCAGCAGTTCCCACCTGGTGGGACAAAGTGACCTGCCCAGAGACTTGGTCTTAACTAGCAGAGACCAGAGAAGCAGAGACTAGTGTGAGATGTTATTCACTGGATTTACTGGTTCTTTGATCTCAGTGGCCTCCACCTCTTGCAATGATTCTTAGGTTCTGCAACCACATCCCTCTTCAATCTCATCCATTGCACTAGGGATGGCTCTGAGCAGGGCAAGGTGGCCTTGGTGGCACTTAGCACTCACCTTGTACTTTGCAGCGTGCACCCAGGAGGGGCCCAGCCACAGGGCAGGGGTACAGGAAGGTCTCACTGCATCTTTGAAATTAGCAGCGTGCCAGACCGGCGTGTGGCTCTGTGGAGCATTGACCTATGAACCAGGAGGTCATGGTTCAGTTCCCAGTCAGGGTATAAGCCTGGGTTGAGGGCTCGATCTCCAGTTGGGGGTGTGCAAGAGGCAGCTGATCAATGATTCTTTCTCATCATTGATGTTTCTCTCTCTCTCTCCCTCTCCCTTCTTCTCTGAAATCAATACAAAAATATTTTTTTTAAAGATGAAATTAGCAGCTGGTGGTGCCCAGTCAGACCTGAGACCCCGCTCTTGTTTCTGTCCCTGAGAAACAATTTCTCAAACACACAAAAAGTTTCAGTGCAAGAGATCAAGAATTTTATTTAAGAGATGATCGTTTGACTTCTGCAGCTGAGAATTCAGTAAAAACCTAAGCAGTCATAATTAAAAGGAATATGTATTTGCAGCTTTTGGGGTACTTTCTCTAGTATTACTTTCATGTAAAGGTATATGTGACCTCAACCATTTATTACAGCATTTCCTCACGTTGTGTTCTATACAACTTTGGGGTCATATGGGTATTGCTGAGCCTTTCTTCCTTAAGAAGCTTCTGTATTCAGAGACTTGGGGAAGAATGTGTTATTGCACCCACTTCTTAAGGATTCATGATGCAAGTGTATTCACACCTCTGAGAGATGGCCATTTTCTACCAAAAAAAAAATATGTTAATTTTAATTAAACCTGATTTCCTCAACATTAGTTTCTTAAGAAACACCTTCTAACATCTCCCAGATGGTGGTGTCCTAGAAATTGGAGTTTGGAAAATTCTAGCTTACTAGCATCAAAACTCTGAGCTCTGGGGCTCAACTTGGTAGGTCATCTGGTCGACTTTCAGGGAAGGATGTTTTTGGACGCAGCCACGAAGTCCAGAGGGAAGCCATTCGCTGCAGACAGCAGAGCATCTGATGAACAAAACAGGGCGATACTCCTCCATTCTGCCATTCCGAGAGACAGGATGTTCCTGTTTACAGGGGCTGGGAGGGGCGCCCTTCTGTTTAATCAGAAAGAACTGTCTGCTGGCTCTACCGCTGCGCTTCATTGTAATGAGCTCCTCACTGCCGATTCTCTCCCTCCTCCTCCTCTACACATAGCAGCCTCAAATGACTTTTTAAAAACCTGAAAGGTCACCACTGCCAGTTGTATCATATTCCCCCCGCCGCCAGCAGCAGCATTATAAAAGAATTTCTCAGTATTTCATGTTCAGTAACTGGTCTCTATTGAATTCACCACACACGCGCAGAGGGCTTAGCATTGGGTTTTAGTGTTTTACTAAGAAAAACATTCCAACACCCGTAACCAAGGAAATCAGGGAGTCACAGTCTGAGAGGAGTAATTCATACACAAAATTATGAGAAAGGACAGGCACATTGCTTGCCCTGAATGTTAAAGTCATAACTCACATGATGGGCCACCGAGAAAGTGAGGGGCTGGCTTTGGTGGTTCTGGCAGCAAAAGGCAAGTGCCCTGGATGCATTTCTTTGACAGTGGTGACGCCCGAAAGTTCCTTGGTGTAGAAGTTAGGAGAGCTCGTAGCTGGAGCTGCGTTAGGATTAACCAGCTGTCATGGGACGGTCGCCAGGCCTCAGCTTCCTCCTCTGTAGACAAGAGGGTTGGATAAGGAGAGCTCTGAAGACCCTTTTGCCCTTTGCAAATATTTTTTTCCAATGTGGTGTGAAGAGCTTCAGTAAAAGTAATACAAGCCCTCCCAGCCCTGGGAGTCCCTGTGCGGTCACGTCTTTGTCCTTCATCTAAGCGAGTGCCAAGACTCTAAGACATGCCCAGCTTCACTACCAAAACAGAGAACTTACTATATCTCAACAGATGAAGTATCAACATCCAGCTATTCAGCTCAGTACCAAGAAAAGTTAGGGGCCAGACAAACCTTGTATCTGGAACATCAGAGGCAGTTAAGTGGTTTCATCTGTTTTGGACTAATTAATAAGTCCAATATTTCATCACAGTCAATTTTTTTTGGATGAGGAGGTAATGATTATTAAGTATAAACACATGATGTAAAACCTCCTTTCCTCCTCCTGTGTTTTTTTTTTAATTTTGCATTGTCCAATGACTGTAATATTACAGTCAGAGGAATTTAAAATCAAGGACAGCCTCAGCTCTTTATCCAGAGAGTGGGCGGAGAGCAGAAGGGGCTGGCCCTGGAACTGTGTCTCATAATCCAAAGGTCGCTGTGCACACACAGGCACAGTATCTCGGCTGGCTAATAGGGAAGAATGGCTCGCTCAGTCACTTTGATTCTCTTTGAAAATATGTAGCTGGAGCCAGCTTAGTCACTCCAGGGAGTCTGTGTAGCCCCCTTGAGGAGAAGAATTAAGGGCAAGTAGGCTCCATAGTAATTAGCTATTTATCAACTTTTGTTTACTTTCTGATAAAGTGACCGTGACCCCCAGTGCCACTTAGTACAGTTCAAAGTGTCAGGAATGGCCAGGTGTTTCATATAACTTTCAAGCTCCACTAATCCATAGATCAGTGGTTCTCCACCTGGGGGGGGCTTGAAAAAATGCTGATACTGTCCCGTGCTGTGACTCCCAGATGGGAGGGGTACAACTTAGTGGACTTTTAAAAGCCCCCCAAGCAGTTGCAATGTGCCACTAGGGTTGAGAACTGCTGCCGGGGCACAAATCTGCACCATCAACTTTTAAAAACAAACATGCTTTGTTCGTTTGTGACACTGCTGATATGAAATGTGTTGGGAACATTCTTTAGTTCTTCTAAGTTTATTAAATATTACTAATATGGTATGTAAGGAATTCTATTTCTAGTGCTTAGGATGTATGTATACCCTGCTCAGTTATCAGTAAAAATTAGAGCTATCTGCCCTCATGTGGCTAATTGATAATATTGCACCTTTATCTGAGCAGGTTGGAGCAATATGTTGTGACTAGGGGCCCAGTGCATGAATTTGTGCACCTTGAAAGGAACTGTGGGCTGCAAGGCTGCAGTAGGCAAAGGAATGGGTCTTGACCCATCCTCTGTGCCCCTGCCCACTGCAGCCCCGGTCCCCTGTCTGCAGGCAGCCCCACTCCTGCTGCCACCACTCCCACTCGCTGACAGTGCCGGCCCCGCTCACACCCGCTGATGGCGCGGAGCAATTGGGGCTGGCTCCAGCAGCAGGTGCAAGTGGGGCTAGCACTGTCAGTGGGTTCAAGCAGCGGCTGCTGCCCTGATCACCCTCAGAAGCAGAAGGAGGTGGAGAAGCCCTCAGGGGCAATCAGGGCCGGCAGCTACTGCTCACACCCCCTGGTGGCACCGAGTGATCAGGACCAGCACTGGGCATCGGCAGCGGGTATGAGCGGCGGCTCTGGCACTGGCTGCGGTGCAAGCGCCAGGCAGGACCACAGCGTGTGGGGAGCAAAGAATTTTCAGTAACCACCAGAGGCTTGCCCCAGTGACAGCGACTGGCACCCCACCGTGGTCTGGCGCCTCTGCTCCACCATCCTGCTGTGGCCAATGCCCACCATGTTCCGCACACACCCCTGCTGGTCAGTGCATGTCATAGTGATCAGTTGTTCAGTTGTTCCGGTTGTTCCACTATTTGGTCTATTTGCATATTAGGCTTTTATTATATAGGATACTTCACTGAACATGGTCACAGTCACAGTCAGAGACACTCAGTGGCTACATTGAGAGGATTAAAAACAAAGTCCCAGATTCCTACCCAGATTTCTATATGAATTATTAATGTAGCACACACAGGATTATTCTAACACACTTGACAGTACTGTAGACAAATTGCAGGAGAGATGAGCCCCAATTCAGAAGAGATGGTGTGCTCTGATCTACACACAGTTATTTATCTTCAAACCCTCTGAGAGCTCTTTCCAAAGGAAAGACATCTGTAATTTTGTAGGTAACATAATTTTTAAAAAGATACCAGCATTAACAATCATATCAGCATTTATGGAGCATTTGTCATGTACTAGGCACTGTTCTGGGAACTTACAGGTATTGTGGATGCCTCACAGCAATCCCAGGTGTTAAGTGTCATTGTCACTTATCACGTTTCAAAGAATGGATGCTCACAGAGGCTGTGACTTCCAACCGAAAAGGTACGAAGCGGCAACATCAGGATTCAGTCCTGATCATCAGACTCCACCAGAGCCTACCCCCCTGGCTACTACTAGTATGTTTCTCTTTTGGTGGAAGTTTCATAAGACTCTGGAGCAAAGTTTATCTTTTGTGTGTGTGTGTGTGTGTGACAAAATTTCATTATAAGACGGTCATATACATAATTTAGAATACATAAATTTTTTAATGATTATTTTAAAGAAACATAAAATGAAAAATTTCTATAGGGAACCTCCAGAGCTCTGAGATTATGTCCATGAATCCTGAGGAATCCATTTAAAAAGAGTTTGTAATCAATATTTTCCTAATGCATTTGACTTTAAAAACCTCGGAGCAAAGTTCATCTTGATCTCTGTTCTGATCATTTCACAAAGGGACAGCAAACAGGCTGAGCACTTCTAGGTCAAAGGTCACTCAGCAGGGCTGTTCTCTGGGACAGTGAATGTGGGTCACTTGGAGGGCTTTGATAGACGTGCTCTAGGCCCACTCCCAGGATTTCGGATTTCAGAGAACAGGTCCCTGCGTGATTGTGGTGCTGGTGCTGCTACTGGTCTGTTGATCACACGTGGGAACTACTGCCGTGGAGCCAGCCTGGCAGTTGGCTCTCGGGTGTTCCGAACAGAACCCCCTGTAGCAGGCTCTCTGCACCCCCACGGTGCTCAGTCGCTGCCCACGGCACTCTGTGAGACCTTATCTGTAAAGGAGACTGAACTAAAGATACATTAGTCCTAACACCCCATGATATAAATGAAATAGTCTAGAACCCGGTAAAGAGGTTTACTCTTATGAAAATATCAAATTACCTTAATTATTACTACCCCTTGGTGAGTTCAACTTTCTATAAAAGTAGAAATAAAAAGACGGGCTTTTAACCCTTGTTCGTGATGGCCTGAGCGTTAGGGTTTCAACATATGAATCTGGGAGGCGGGGACAATTCAACATCTAAATCCTATTTCACAGACATTTTTCGAGCATCCACTATGTGGCTACCAAGAAGCGACTCCGGATCTTAGGTGGCTCCCACTCTGCACCAGTATCCCCTCTGCTGGGAAGCCTGGAGCACCCGCCACTTGAGTGGGACAGGTGGTCAACACCGCTGACCTCGGTGGCCTGAAGGGTCTCTGTAGACAGAGGTGGGCTTCATGGACACTTGCGCTGGGTCTTTCTAGTTGGTAGAATTCACTAGTGGAGGCAGCCAAGAGGCCTTCCCAGAAGAGAATAGTAAGAAGAAAAGCACGTGGGCCAAGAGGCACAGGAAATGACTTGGGGGAGATGTTGCTCTACTGTCCCTGAGTTACATTCCAGGCATCAGTATTATCCGTCACAAACAGCACACCTGGCCCCACAGCAAAGGCCTCCTAAGCTAGGAGGAGGGTTTCCACTTACCTGGAGTCACACTGCCCTATCCGCCCCAAGAAAACATTCATACACCCCACTCTTTTTTTAAAAAATATATTTTATTGATTTTTTACAGAGAGGAAGGGAGAAAGATAGAGAGTTAGAAACATCAATGAGAGAGAAACATTGACCAGCTGCCTCCTGCACACCTCCTACTGGGGATGTGCCTGCAACCAAGGTACATGCCCTTGACCGGAATCGAACCTGGGACTCCTCAGTCCGCAGGCCGACGCTCTATCCACTGAGCCAGACCGGTTACGGCGATGCACCCCACTCTTGATCCACACCGCTGCTGCCTCAGGACAGCCCTTGGTGGTGTTCACCTCCTCATCAGTAGCAAGGTTGCCTCCAGTGTCTAGTCTCCAGCACACAGGTGTCTGTAGGCATTTCAGTGCCGGTAGGATAAGAGCTGTGTAAATTCTTGGCCATGGCACCATTTGACCCACTCTTTCTTTAGTGAAATATGATTTTACAAAAAGCCCTTGGAGCTCCCAGTGCTCTACAAGATGTCACTGGGATCCTTCCCAGGGGATGGCGGGGTGCCTTCTCAGGGCCTGTTCCATTTGCCCCCAGGTGGGCATGTCCAGAGTGTCTGGCACATTTCCCGTCCCAGCTTCACATCTCCATGGAGCTCAGTGCCCAGCCCTGATCTGTGACCCCCGCCTGGTCTGGCTGTGCTGCCTTTGATCGGCTGGATGACAGAGGTGATAAGGACCAGCTTTGTGAGCCCTGCACTCGCCCGAGGCCCACTGCCTGAGCTTGGGGATAATTTACAGCGTGTGAACATTGGCCTTTGGAAGGGAGTATAAATCATGTCGCATTGATGCAGCCTGCCTTCCGGAAAGTCCTGATAAAAGGGTGAGGGTTCACATTTCCCCACATGAAAGAGAAAGAGGCTGGGATTCCTAAATGGGAACAGCTGAGCCCAAAACATAGAAGGGTCCCTCTTGCTCCCTCCACCACCTGGGCGTACTGTCAGTGCTCCCCTAAAAACCATAAAATCCTCGCACGTTCCATTGTCAGCCGGTCTGCCCAGGTCTGCCTTCCATGATGCTGTCTGTGGGGCTGGATGTCCTCCGGCCTCCCAGATGGACCAGAGCCCATCTCCTCTCTCAGGGCACGATGAGAAGGCTGAGAACGCGGTGAGAGCCGGAACCTGCTGTGCTTCGTGCAAGGAGTTTCACCAGATGAAGCAGACGGTGCTGCAGCTGAAGCAAAAGGTACATGCCCCGCGTGTTAGACACAATCACAAAACCGGAGCACTCGGCAGAGATAAGGTGGATGAATGCTTAGAAACAGGAAGGAAATAAATCCACAAACTTGTTGAGCATTCCCTGGGGTTGGTGCCAACTAGGGTTAGGCTTGAAACATTTGCCCACCACCCTCAGAGCTTACTGTCTAAAGGGCAGCAGAACACAACGAAGGCAGGACATGGACTAAGTGACTAATAGGCCCCCAGGCTAGGGGCACATGGTGGAGCTGTGAAGGATAAACTATGACAATTGGGACTTTTTTATGAAATGATCATCCATACACATGGCCCTGGGGCCAACATAGGCGATTCCATTTTTATCTAATATTTTGCCTATATTCTATCAATAGGGAACATCCTCTCTGTACACTTCCATAAGCTGGTGATGATTTTCTGTGGCAGCTTTATTTTTCACATTTAAAAATTATAGCCTCTGCTTTGTCTGGGTTCCATGCACCTTGGAAAGCAGCCGTTTGGATACCCTTGTCACCAAGGGTGAGGACTGACTCTCCCTAAAAGTCTCCCACGCATGCCTGGCAGAACATCCGGGCTCTAATAATGGCGGTGTGCTGTGGGTAATGCCCTGGGATGGACCTGGTGACCTGGTTTCTTGAACAAGCATCCTCCCCCACATCAATGGTATTTATTACACCTATCGTCAGTCACTTCACCTGTTTGTCAGCAGCTCAGAAATTGCACTTATGCTGATAAAACACAAACTCCGGGTTTAGAAGGAGGATCTCTATATCCCCTCTGAGCTCTAACTGGCTCAGATAAAGGGAAATTATCAATAGTGCAAAGAATCTCCTGGCAGTAGAGCCATCACTTTCTGACTGAGGTTTCTCCTCTCTCTGCAGATCGCCCTGCTCCCCAACAGTGCTGCTGACCTGGGCAAGTACAACACTGGTGACAAGGTGCTGGCCTCGAACGCCTACCTTCCAGGGCCTCCTGGCCTGCCTGGGGGTCAGGGCCCTCCTGGTGAGTGTGGACAAGAGCATCGAAGGGCAAGAGTCACCAGCCAAGGGCTCACGTTTAGTGGGGGCTGGACAGAGTTCTCTAGCTTCCATGGATGAGAGCAGAAGCAGGAGTCCAGGGAGCACCCACACCTGTGTGACCAGAGGGCCTTGGGAAGTTGGTCCTCAAGCCCGAGAAACCCTCATAACCAACAGTATTTGGGGAGAAAAAGGTCATTGTCTTTTTCTTAAATGTCTTAGAGATCATTTTAAATTACAGAGAAACAAAACGAAAACTGTTTTTTGACATTGATCTATATAAAAATAGATTGGTGTAGTGAACTCCTATGGGCTCATTGCCCAGCTCTGTGGACTCAGGGCCAGCCTGGTGTCCACTATTCCCTAGGTCTCTCAGATGCTGAACCCTGTACTCTTGACCACTCTCCAGGTGTGGTAACCGCCACCCTGCTATGATTGATGGGATTCAGAGGAACCAGCAGTTCTAAGAGATGTGAAAGAGGTAAAATGTAGAAGAACTGGTCACAGATTGGATGAGGGGGTTGTGGAAACAAGGAAATCTATAGGAAGACTCTCAAGATTCTGGCTTGAGTGGACAGGTGACTGGTGGTTCATGACAAGAGAGGGAGAGGCGGAAGTCCATTTAGACTGGGTTAAATTTAAAATGCCAGTGGGACATCCCAGAGGAGGTGTCAAAAGGCAAAGGACAGAGTGCTCAGAGAAATGGCTACAAGGGCTCACAGACTTGTGAGCCAGCGCCCTGGCCTTCCTCGCAGGATGCGAAGCTAATGAGCTGTTCTTTGATTGCAGGCTCACCAGGACCAAAGGGCAGCCCAGGCTTCCCGGGTATGCCGGGCCCTCCTGGACAGCCAGGCCCACGGGGCTCAATGGGACCCATGGGACCATCTCCTGATCTGTCCCACATTAAGCAAGGCCGCAGGGGCCCTGTGGTCAGTATTTTCTCAGAGATCCACTTACTTTTGTTGAGGAAATCATGTTCTTGTTCCTTGCTTTTTCCTTCTGTTAAACAAGATCCCTTTGTCTTGTAGGGCCCACCAGGTGCACCAGGAAGAGATGGCTCTAAGGTAAGTCTCATGAATGGTCCTTAACAGCCAAAGGTTTCCCAAGTTCAATAAAGCTCAAGCACTGTTTACTGTCCCTATTTTGCATGACAAAATTGAGACACAGATACACTTTCCCCCCCCAAAGCTGGGAAGAAAATCTAAAAAGCAATTTCCTTAAAATAGGAAATAACCATAATAACAAAACAACCACCAAAACCACTCCTAAGAGAGATTACTCCTATGAATTTTTAAAATATTTATTAAATTGATTGGGGTGACATTGGTCAACCTGAACCTATAGGTTTTATGGTGTGGGTTTCTATGTTACAAGATTTGTATGTTGCACTGTGTGCCCACCACCCAAAGTCAAATCTTCTCCTATCACCATATATTAGGGCCGCTTCCCCCGACCCTCTCCTATGAATTTTAAACAAGCCCGTGTTGTCAGAGTAACACATGCTTTTCTCTTTAACCAGTGTTCTTCTCTAGGGCTATTTTGTGTGTGATGTGTGTAAGTCAACAGCACAAGGTCCCTTCTGTACAAGTGGGGGTGGTTTCACTTTGAGAACTGCCTGCTACTTGCCTCATAAAGTCAGTGTGAGTTCCTTCAGAAAGCTCCTAACTTATCCCACACCCTGCCTGGGAATGCAAGCATTCCTCTTGTCAGATCTGGTTTTAAAATATGTCCTCGGGGAAAATATGAATGAGAGACACTTGACCCAAGCAGTCTGTTCAAATAAGTGGTCCCATGAGTCCAGCTTAAGCTTACATTTGTTTCCGATGGAAAATTGTTGTTGTTTTGGGCAGGGAAATGGTCATGGCGGGTGTCTATATAGAGACTGTAGTGGTAGCCTCCACATGGTCCAAGAAGCTAACCCTGACCTTTCTCTGCTTTTAGGGGGAGAGAGGAGCTCCTGGACCCAGAGGGTCTCCGGTAAGTAGCACCATCTGCCTCGCTTCCCCAAATGTTCTCGGGAATGCCCCTCTGAGAAGTCTGTAAGTTGGTCTTAATAGCAAAAGCTGGCTTCCTCTAGCGGTCACTCTGTCCGCCCAAACAGAACGAGGTGGTTAGGAGGGAAATCATGGAGGCCTTTAGCAGCTGCTTGGAATTTATTTTGAAATTTTGTTTTCTATTTCTTTTTCTTTTTATCATGGCTAATCTTTATTTGGAATATCTTAAGATTCAAAACCTCAGTATGCCATGAGTCTGTTTTCAAGTATGTCATAAAACATCTGAAGGAGACTAGAAGAGAAATCAAAGGGCTAAGTCCTAACTCTGAACACTTCAGAATTTAGCCACCACTATAGCCTTAGCAGGTCAGGTGACCATCCCCTCAAGAGAGTACAGAGGCATGCAGGGGGGTTGGGACCACTGAGAAGAAACTAGCTGGATAAATGCATAGTATCTGGGAGATTAAAAATGAAAATCAGGGAGAAACTAAGATGGTGGCATAGGTAAACTCGGGGAAATTGCTGCCTCCCACAACAACTTCAAAAATTCAACGAAAAGACAAAACAGACATCATCCAGAACTACAGGAAGGCTGGCTGAGGGGAAATTCTACAACTAGAAGGAAAGAGAAAAGCACACAGACTCAGAGGAGCTGCGGAAGTAAAGTTCAGAGGTACGGAGGCTCGCGCACGGAAAGGGGCACCTGAGGACGCGGTTGTCTTTTTGAATCCGGAGGGAGTCACAAGCTCCCGACTGCTCTGAACTCCGGTTCCGGGAAGTCTCTGGGGACCCAGGACTCATATGGGGAGAAACTGGACTGTCTGGCAGCAGGCAGAACTCTGAACTTGAGGGCGGCTTTCCCTCAGAGGTGCTTGCAACAATTATCGGGGACACTGAGACGCACGGCCCCTTAGAGCAGGGCTGAGGACCAGCCATAGCTGCTTGCTCCACCCTTTGATTCCCTGAGATCCCGCCCCACCCAGGCTGCAGCAGAGGCTTTTGCATATGAATGCCCTGGCCCTTTGCAACCTGAAAATTACCCAACAAATTGCAGCTGGGCCAGACAGACCCAGAACTTCCAAGAGAAGGCCCAAGGCCCCACAGCAGCTTGCATTGCTTCACAGCTGGGCCTCATCAGGGCACCTCCAAACTCCAAAAAAGGAAGGGGAATCTGCAGTTCTCTTCATAGCTCCTGCTGGGTAACCTCAGGCAGAGGCTAAATTAGCACCTCCTTAGATCCAAGAGCCAGTGTACCCAGTTGTCAGAGGGGGACCACCCAGATTACAACTCCTCAGATCCATAAGGGACACTCTCAGGGCACAGACTCAGTGAGCACCAAAGCCCCACTGAAGCAAGTCTTGCCCCAGAAGGGTGTCTTCAGCACAGAAGTTCTCCCAGCACAGAAGACACAGCTGATTCTCACTGCCAATTGGCCTGGAGGTCAATTCCTCCCAGTGATCCTACAACAATCAAGGCATAACTACAACAAGACTGTGCACAAAGTCCACAAGGGGGTGCACCAAGAGTGTCCACCTCAGGTAACGGGGGAGGCTGAGCCACTGGGCCCTCCAGGACACCTAGCACACAAAACCACTCTACCAACACAGGGAAGCATAAAAAATACGGAGACAAAGAAACAGGTCACAAATGACAGAAATGGAGGAAAGCAAATGACTGGATATAGAGTTCAAGGCCACATTTATAAGGTTTTTCAAGAATTTTATGGAAACCGCCGATAAATTTAGTGAGACCCTGGAGGATATGAAAAAAGACCAACTAGAAATTAAGCATACACTGACTGAAATAAAGAATAATATACAGAGATCCAACAGCAGACAAGAGGATCCCAAGAATCAAGTCAAAGATTTGAACTACAAAGAAACAAAAAATACCCAACTGAAAAAGAAAAAAGATTCCAAAAATATGAAGATAGTGTAAGGAGCCTCTGGGACAACTTCAAGCGGACCAACATCAGAATTATAGGGGTACCAGAAGAAGAGAGAGGGCAAGATATTGAAAACCTATTTGAAGAAATAATTACAGAAAACTTCCCTCACCTGGTGAAAGAAATAGACTTACAAGTCCAGGAAGTGCAGAGAAC
Organism: Myotis myotis; assembly: GCF_014108235.1. Taxonomy (NCBI): domain Eukaryota; kingdom Metazoa; phylum Chordata; class Mammalia; order Chiroptera; family Vespertilionidae; genus Myotis; species Myotis myotis. The sequence continues at coordinate 52,184,422 of NW_023416401.1, forward strand.
CCCAAACAAAAGGAACGCAAAGAGGACCACACCAAGACACATCATAATTAAAATGCCAAGAGCAAAAGACAAAGAGAGAATCTTAAAAGCAGCAAGAGAAAGACAGTCAGTTACCTACAAGGGAGTACCCATACGACTGTCAGCTGATTTCTCAACAGAAACTTTGCAGGCCAGAAGGGAGTGGCAAGAAATATTCAAAGTGATGAATAGCAAGAACCTACAACCAAGATTACTTTATCCAGCAAAGCTATCATTCAGAATTGAAGGTCAGATAAAGAGCTTCACAGATAAGAAAAAGCTAAAGGAGTTCATCACCACCAAACCAGCATTATATGAAATGCTGAAAGTATTCTTTAAGAAGAGGAAGAAGAAAAAGGAACTCTCACCATTTGCCACAGCATGGATGGAACTGGAGCGCGGATAAATACCACATGATCTCACTCATTTGTGGAATATAATGAACAACATAAACTGATGAACAAGGACTGATCCAGAGACAGAGAGGCATTGATTGGACTGTCGGGCCTTGGAGGGAAGGTAGGGGAGGGTGGGGGTAAGGGGGAAAGATCAACCAAAGGACTTATATGCAAGCATATAGGCCTAACCAATTGACACGGACAACACGGGGGGGGGGGGGTGAGGGCATGAGCGGGGGGAGGGGGTGCGGGGGGGTAGGGGGTAACGTGGGGATAAGGACACATATGTAATATCTTAATCAATAAAAAATATATTAAAAAAATGAAAATCAGTAGTATCCAATCTCTTATCCAAAGCACAGAAAATTCAAGTAACTCCATTGCTTTTGAAGAGGTCAGTGTCATTTCTGAAAAAAGTCAAAGACCTTTAGCGTTAGAGGTAGGAGGTCTGGATTCCATCTCAGCTCTTCCATCTAGTAGCTCTCTGATCATGGTCATGTCACTTAGCATCCCTGGGCATCCATTCCCTCACCTGTGCAATGCCAAGTGGAATCTGATCTGGCACCCGTCTGCCAGCATCCAATGATGTCAAAATACTACACATCTTAAGTATTTGCAAGTGTGAGCTGCTGTTTCTAGCACAGCACGGAGGTTCTCTCCGCTTCCTTTAGGTTGTAGTTACAGTCAGGCATCCTTATAAACACTAATAATTTTGTTTTAAAAGATAACATTTTTTTAGCATTTACTATGGTCTCAGCCCTTTACATTTATTAACTCATTTATAGACGCACTTGGAAGCCTATGAAACCCAATGAAGTTGAGTCTGTTATCTCCTTTTTATGGATGGGGAGATGGAAACCCAAAGAAATTAAGTAACTGCCCGAGACCAGCTAGTAAGTGGCAGAGCTGAGATCCAAACCCAACAGAGCCCCAATCTCTTAACCCCTACTCTGCCTCTATAGTATCATCCAAGTTTCTTTGGAAAATCACATGGGACAGGTTATTCTCCTATTCTTTCATTCTGCCAGATTTGATATAGCCTAGAATTGGGAGAGAAGAGAGGCTATACAAGTGGTAAGGGAATCAGAAGGTAATTTGAAGAATCCCTCAGGCTATGCTAATAGTCCGTATGTCTTCTCCATTTGGGACACAGAATTATTGACCCAGTAGTTGCCAGCACACAGCAGGAATAGCAAACTATGGAGCCCTGCAAACCTTCACTTTGCAAGGGGCTGAGTCTGTGGTTCTGGCTTTGATTCCTCTCTTGCACAGGGGCCGCCTGGTTCTTTCGACTTCCTGCTGCTGATCCTGGCTGACATCCGAAACGACATCGCTGAACTGCAGGAGAAGGTATTCCGGCACCAGATTCACTCTTCCCACTCTTCGGCAGAGGAGTTTTTACCTCAGGAATTTGCCAGCCATCCGGAGACCATGGACTTGGGCTCTGGAGATGACTACTCGAAGGGGACTGAGACAAGAGATGTGGGGACCCCCAGGGACTTTTCTCCTTAGCACGTGCCAGCATCTTCATGCCAGAGGAAGAGAAGGTTTCACACCTGCAGTTAAATCATCTGAAGAGAAGACAAGAAAACAACACCCACCACGGGAGACCTAGACAAGATACATTGTAATGATCTTTGCTCTTTTCCTGCCTTCTCTCTACTTTTTTTCTCCCAAATACTATTTTCATAGGCCCCTCCTAGTGGTACTGGTTATATGAGGGAGTAAATGATTGGTTTATATACCTCCCTCTGAGAGCAGTTGACATTGGAACTGCTCTTTTATTTATTTATATTTTTTTGGAACTTCTGGGTTTCTAAGTTAAATATTCTCACAGTATCTTAAATTTGACAGAATAAAAGGGAAAAGTGGCAAGGTGAGCTCCAAGAAATGTTAGGTTACTTTATTTAAAAAATTAGACATGTGTCCAAAGGAGACTATTACTCCTCAGTATCAAATAAGGCTCTTCAATGAAAAGGGCAAGACAACAGTGTATATTTACTTTGGTAGATAATTCTTTGTCCTTGTTGATCTAATAGATATTCAATATTCTAGCCTCTTGTCCAACCTCACTTCCCAAATTCAATTAAAGATAGGAGAGACTGAAGAAAGAACAGTTAGGGAAGATGGAGAAAATTAATCATAATATTTACTGCTATATAGGTTGCTACATTCTAAATTCAAATACAACTATTAAATGTTCATGCCATGCTTGTCTATAAGTATCCTCCTCAGAAAAGGAAGTTACCTAGATGTAGGACTAAGTCCTCTTTTCAAAAAAGAGAAGTAAATAAAGCGCCCTGATTCACATTAGGATAATGGGTCCCTGTTTTGCCAGGACATTTTAGAGCTGTTTGATCAAATGAGTGGGTCTGTTCAGTAAATCACAGATTATTGGTTGAACAAAGGTGGATGACCCTTAGAGAGAGTTGCAGAAATTCCCAGGCTCTGACTGGGTGCCCATTAAAAAAACAGAGGTGCCGTTAGGCTATGATTCAGCCTAATGATTGATTGGGTTGATGCACAATGGGACTCAGGGCTAGAAGGAGGTAGCTGGCTCAGGTTGTTGGCTAGGGAGAAGGGGAATCTTGGGCAGGGGCCCCACTAACCACAGACAATTAGCTTTCCTCGGGGACTAAAAGTCTTCATCTGGGGCCAGCCAACCTTGCCAGCATAGAGAATTATACACTATTGAAAGTTCTAGATGTGGAGGGGGGCGGGGGGGGGGGAAACAGTGTGGCAGAAATTTCCTTCCCACTAGTCCCTTTTTTTCTTAATTGTCCATAATTTAGTTCAAGTTCCAGATGTTGCAGGCCTTCTCATTCCCAGCTAATGCGGAAGGCCTTGGGAAAGGGGTGTATTCCCACCTCCCATTCCGTCAGTGTTTGCTTGTATACCTCTGGGCCCCAGAGGAAGCAGGCTCTGGAGCAGGCTTTCTCTGGATCCACAGAGGCAGGCGCGAGAGGACGTGCTCCCAAGGACCAGCAGAAGTGGCTTCTCCCTTGTATCGTTGGGGAACCGCTTAGCTTTGAGGGCACCGTGCAGGTTTCTTGAAGTACAAGTTCTCATTTGACACACGGACTGGCTTTTCATCCACCTGGTCAGGAGCCCTTCACCCTTATAGTGAACCTCACCAGTTATCCTGCCACAGCTCCTGTTTGCTTGTGTTCGGGTTTCCATTTCCCATCCTATATGATTTCCCCCCATATTTCTGGGAGATTCATGTTCAATTTTCTTTTCCCATCATTTAACTCTCTTCCTGGGAAACTTGTTTCAAGAGAACCACTGTTGGTGTTTGCACGCCACCGTTCCACATGCTTCAGGTTGATGGGCAAGGCTTCTGTTTGCGAATCTCCAGGGACAGCAGCCTTCCCTCCCATCATTAGAAACTCGGGACTCCAGTCAGTCAGCCAACAGCCGAGTTTTTCACAAACACGTCCGTGCTTCTTCATTGTGCAAAATTCCTAAGGACTGTCCACCAGAATGTCACAGCTGAAAGCCACACATTCCCAACGCTCCTCTCCTAGCACTTCCCTTCCCTCTCCATCCTCGCCAGCACGGGTTTATGAGGCAATGAACTGAGCAGCCGTTGCTTCGCATCTGGAATATATGTAATGTTCGCCTGCTTGTGGAGTACAGTATTTAAAGGGTGTGGGTGGATGAATGCTAAAGAAAATTGTGCACAAGCTCTATGAGAAATTATTAGGTCTGTCTTTGATTTGTTTTTAATGAGGAATTTTATTACCTTTTCTTTTAACAGTGAACTGTGTTTAGAACTATAATCTTCTTTATTGTTAAATGCTCATAAAATGCAAGCAAACTGCATGTTGGACATGCAGAAGCTAGGATAAATATATTAAAAGCATGAACTGATGATAGTAATATCTTGGATTCATGAGACTATTCTAGATAATATTCTCCAGCAAAACACACAATAACCTCTATTTTATCATCTCAGTCTGCTGGATCAGGTCAATTTATAAAATAATTATTCATCCTCGGATTTTCAAAAGTTGGACTAGGACCACAGGACTAAATATGCACTCTGGATGCCCAAATTGTATTTTTCAAAGATAAGACATAATGAGGCACTGTTATTTCTAATGTATCTTTCAGTTATGGATAGAAAACCAAAGCTTCGCTAATCTAAACAGGCCAGCTGCTCAAAACCAGTGGAAAAGCTGCTTTGGGGATAAAATTTGCTACAGTTTTGCTAAACTACTTCATGGTTCAAGGGAGAAAGGGTCTTTGTAACCTCTTCAACCCGCCAGCAGAAATGTCGACTTCCATGTTTTGCACCCTGATAACTAGGACTTGTGAATAGGACCTAAATAGATTGCTTCTGTTTTGGGACAGCAATGGGAATAAAAATCTGCTATTGGAAATAGTGCAGGGAAGGCGAACATTTTAGTTTGGGAATATCTCCCTCCCTTCCCAGTTCCAGAGAAAGAAATGATAAGCTTCACTATGCCAAAGGGCATGGGGGTACAGAGGGAATGCTGTCTTCTCTCTTCTTCCCTGTTAATTCCAACACCTGCCACAAAATGAATTGACCAACTGAAGTCATTTCTATTGTATAAAGGCAGACAGGTGTGTCCACAGTTAAACAGGTAAATGATAAATGCACGTGGGCATCGGTGGGAGTATCACCCCACCACATACTAGGTGGAGGGCACCCTGGTTCTGGTCATGCTCCCTCTCCAGGGTTCGTACCTGCTTTGGCCTCATGAGCCCCATTTCCAGACATGCTGGGGAAGATAGTCTCTGTGCCAGATGTGTCCTTGGGGTGACAGCAAACCCCTCATTGTACTTTGGGTGTTACTCCCCCTCCCTCTGTCCCCCCACTCCAGCCTGTCACAGAGAGAAGCAGCCTCATTGTGCAAACTTAACATCTCTCAGATAGCCTTCTTGAAAAAGACGTATATTTGCAGGAATCTGGGCCAAACAACTAGTAGAATAGAGCCATCTAAAGTTATTAATGATGAATTCAGGGAAGTTGATGGATTTTCCTTGGCACTGTCAGCATGTATGTCTCATAACAAATAAAAAAAATGATTTTCCATTTGAGAAAAAAACACATGCAACCATGACATAATTGTTAAAAATCTTGGGCTTCACATGCTCCTTCAATAAATACCATTAGTGTTTTAGGGAACCCATAGGAAGAAGAGCCTTCCACATCCCCCAGGGACCTTGGTGTTCTTTGTTATTTCCCCAAAACAAGTGCCCTGGGGGTGGGGGGTGTCATCCATGTGGGGACTTTCTTTACTGCCCAGGGACTAGTCCTATTCTTCAGCAGCTATTTTGTTCATTATTTATAAGAGGTTCACACAACAGCTGAGCTAGTATGCAAATAGTTATGGATGTGATACTATGAAGTACTTTGATAAGATTGTATATGCTTAATAACAAAGTTATTTTTCTTATGTGGTTGTACTGTGTTTTGTCCTGATACAGTCCTGTGCAATGTGTTCTCTCTCTACAAGATGAATACAAGGGATGGAGAGAGGGAGTTCTCTCCAGAGCTGGAACCTGCATTCTGGATAGGCTACCTCCTGGGGTACCAGTGTGGTCCCAACATTTGAGCCTGAGTCCAGGTCTGAAGGCCTAGGTTCCACTAAATTCTGAGTCTCAAAGGCCCATATCCCCCAGCTGGGATCCTCTGGTCCTGCAGGAGGGGTCTTCAAACCAGGGACCCTCAGGGGATCACTGGAGGTGCCTAAGGTGCTCATGTATGGAGGGCCTGTGAGGGTTCCACCTCTCCCTACACCCGCTGCACCCCAAGCAACTCCATTTTTAGTTGGTTTCTCATTAGGTTTCCTTTGGAGGAGAAAAAATGACTGCCTAAAAAAAGGTTAAAATAGATAGAGTTGAGGGGAGGAAGCCCCATGAGTTGGTAAGTGAAGTGCCCGATGTGGGGATCAGAGGAAGGGAATTTTCACCAGCGGGGCCATACAGGAGGCAGTTATAAAGCCATCAAAGGGGAGATTACTTCTAAGGGATTTTTCCCACTCTAGAGGGTGCCTTTAGCATCCTGAAGTCATCCATCTTTACACATCTCCCTTTCCTTTCGCGAATATTTATCAAATGCTTGCTGAAAGCTGCGCGCTGTGCTATGCACTACAGACACCATGGGGAGCGAAAAGGCCATAATCCCCACCCTCCTGGGGATTTTTGGCAAAATGGACAAGGATGCTTCCAGACAAAATAAATCACATAAACATGCAATTACAAACTGGTAAGTGCTATGAAGAGCTGTAAGTGTGGCAAGAGCCAATAGCAGCTCATGCCAGTAGGACCCGCCCTTCGCTCCCCAGTCACACATGGAGCACCCCACAGCACCCAACAGCGTCCACACCAAGCCACAGGAGACCTCGGCCCTCACAGAGAAAAGCTGCCCCAGTCCTCGGGGCGAAGCTGCAGTCGATGGAAATCTGGAATGCCCCTTTATGTTTAATGTTTCCTGTTCTTCCTTTAAAAAGCAGCTCAACGAACCCACACTGGCTGAAACACCCTCACTGCTTCTAGACACCCCGCATGGGAACCTCGTGCTCTGGTGTGGATCCCAGCGGAACCTGAGGCCAGCTTCTCCCCACCTGGTAGACCACAGTTTTGAAAAAGCATCTGCGCTTTAGAAACACCCCCAGCTCCTGGAGAAAATCTGCACTTGGAGATTTAAATACTGTCTCAGGTCCAGATTCCAGGTTCCAGGGTGGCCACGTGCAAATCTGCACTTAGCTACTGGGGGTTGGGGTCACAAGGAATCCTTGAAGGTTATGTGGGGGCAACTGCAGTTGAATCGCAAGGTTCTGGGGACCTGGCAGATGTGAGGATGAGGGTGTGTTTGTTTCCTCGGGCTGCGGTAGCAAAGCACCACATCCAGGTGCTTAAACAACAGAAAAGTATTTTCCTACAGTTCTGGAAGCTGCAAGTCCAAGAGGTGTCCCTATCTCCTAGAGGCTCTCTGTCCAGGTTCTGGTGGTCAGCAGCCGTCCTGGTGTTACTTGCCTGTGATGTCACATGCTGTTCCTCCTTCCTGTCCCTTTGTCTCTCTGTCTTCACGTGGTGTTCTTGCTGTGGGTTCCATTTCTCTGTTTTCTTATAAAGACTTACTGATGAGGGCTCACCCTAATCCAGTATGACCTCATCTCAATTTAACTGGTTATATCTGCAGAGATCCTATTTCCAAATAAGGGCACATCCTCAGGTTCCAGTAGCCATGAACTGGGGGGAGGGGACACTTCAACCCAGTGCAAAAGGAAATTTTCTCTCTATCCATTGGCTTGTATCACCCTGCTTATTTCCTTTAATAGGATTTTTCCAATCTATTTTTTTTCTTTACCCGAGGATATGTTTTCCATTGATTTCTACAGACAGTGGAAGGAAGGAAGGAGGGGAAGAGAGAAAAACATCGATGTGAGAAAGACACATTGATTGGTTGCTGGGGCTGGGAACCTGCAACTGAGGTACGTGCTCTTGACTGGGAATCAAACCCGCGACCCTTCGGTCTGCAGGCTGACTCTCTAATCACTGAGCCAAATTGGCCAGGGCCAATCTGAAATTTTTACTTGCCCACTTCACTCAATAAAAATGTATTGAGGGCCAAGGGTGTAAAGTAGTGACAATACAAAGTCCCTGCTCTCATGGACTATGCATTCTGGTCCAGGAAGACAGACAAATGTATGTATTAGGGTTCTACAGGTTGGGGCAAAAGTAGGTTTACAGCTGTTCATATGGAAAATAATATAATAATTAATAAATAATAGTACAAGAAGAAAATGTGTTTGTGTACTCACAACTGTGAGTGTGTGTGTGTGTGTGTGTGTGTGATATGTGGATAGATAGATGGATATATATGTGGTGGGTTTATTATTACAGAGAGAGATTTATTTTAAGGACTTGGTTCATGAGACTGTAGAGACTGGTTCCAGAGACAGGAGGGCAGAAAATGAAGTCCACACAATCCATTAACTCAGCAGAACTAGACTTGTCCCCTGTTCCCACATGGTGTGCTGTCTTCACCAGCATCCCCAGGAGGTTGAGGGACTCTTGACTATCACCCATTTCTGACAAGGTGACAACTTACGTTCTGGATTCTCACTTCTCCTCCAGTCCATTTTCTGTGGCTGTGTATCCTCTTCCATCTCTAACATCACTGAGGGCCATACTGGGACTGGGAGCTGTGGGGAAATGACTAAGCCAGAAGGAAAGTCGTATCTATGGAGTCATGCTTTGCTTTATAAATAGTTTTGGTGATATATGAGGATGGAACTGTTTCCGCAGTCAAGTTCTCTTGTTTTTGTGTTTTTTCACTGTGATCCATGGGTGTTCTTGGCTCTTTCTGCCTTGCCTGTCTCCCTCACTGAAACCCAGTAACGTGCTGGATCTGCCCTGAGTCGGTTTGGGGACGGCTGTCAACCGTGTTACCCCCAGCATCCTGCAGATAATACACAGCATCTCGCTAGGCTGCCATCGCGCCCTGTAATTGAGAGATCATGTGATGTGGAATACTTTCCCCTGTACCCATGGGGCCAATGATTTACGATTCAGTGAAAGTCTCAGCAAAAACCCGGGAACATAGAGATGACTGCAAGAGCCGTATGCCGGTAACTGGCCTCTGAAAACGTCTGGAAGAGAGAAGGTAACACAAGTTGAATTAGGCTCAGATCATTCAGAAAGGAAATAACAGCTGCAAAACATTCCAGAGATCCCTTCAAAACAGGCTTCCCGGGACAGCAGCCAAGTATAGTTTCTTTCTGGGCTTATTTGACGGTGTTGTTGGCGGCTGAGGTTCAACACCACTGACCAGATTGACACACTTTATGTTTAAATATTCACACGAGGTGGGATGAAAGCCTCTTGGTTAATATGATTTGGTTTGGGTGTTCCAAAAAAATAAAAAAGGATAGACTTTCCCAGCTACACCAGCATCCTTCTATCATGGTTAAAACCCAGGATCGTGGAGGGGTCACTTTCTCTTAGCAAGTCTTAGTTGAGTCATCAACACCCGCTTGGTTGCCTCTGGATCTTCCTCTGGTCAGTTCTTTGATTACTGGACTTGAAGTTCCACTCGGTGGCCTGTCCATGGTCAGGTGGGACTGGAGGGCTGCAGCCACGCTGTCCCACTAAACCCATTGTCTGGAGAGGTATATGGGCAGCTCACAGGCATTGCTTCCTCAGGCAGATCAGTCTCTTTTTTGCCTTTATCTTGATTCCAAGGTCCCAGGTGAGACCAAGATATCTGGTGACTGTTCTCAGGGGAGTGTTGCCCCCACCCCCAGAATCACTCAGGACTATGAAGAGGGTCCTATCCTGTCTGCACAGAAGGGGCCTTAGAGAAGTGAAGGGCCACCCTCTGAGGGAATAGGGAATCTGCACCTGACAACCCAAAATACCAAGCGCCCCATTCTGAATCTGCCTCAAGTCTGCAATTCTCACCACTAACTTCCCTTCTTAGGGAACATTCACGCACCACGGCTTTTGGTTATGGATACTGGTTTATCCAATAACTAGCAGGTACATGCAGAAGTTAATCACCCGACTCCATGTTAAGATCCAACAGGAAGCAATTTGGAGACAATTAGTGAGATAAAGTGAAGAGAAAGGAACAGATCTAATCTGAGAGCTAAACTCAGGCATTGCTAGTTCCCAGGGAAGGCAGGTGGATTATAAAATAAGCCAAGACAGCAACCCATGAGCTATATTATCTCCAATGCATTTTCTCTTCCAATACAATGAATGTTCTCTCCACTAACCATCATTTTAAACTTGGGGGTTTCTGGGTCACTTTCATTATTAGCTGGGTGACCCCCATGTCATACTGGGGGAACATGAAGGAAAGATCCAGCCTCACAATGTGCACCAGGTAGGAGCTGTGCCAGGGGATTCTCCATCTCCCACTCCTTGCTGGCTTCAAAGACCAGGTCTTATTTTCTCCCTAATGGAATCTGGACACTTTATTGGGAGGTAGTTGTGCCAATCTGTCTCCTACCCTTACTCATAAACTTCCTGAGGATAGGAATGTTAACCATCTTCATAGCTTCTGAGGGACCTAGGAATAAGAGTTCAGGAAATGTTCTCAGGAAGCAACTGATTTCTAATAACACAACCACTAATGGCCCCCCCATTACTTCTGTTCATTCAATTATTCAACAAATATGTACTGATTGCCTCAATGTGACTTACACACTGGAAATATAGTGGATGTGAAGACCAGCCCCCGTCCCTGTGTGTGTGGAATTATGGTCTAGTGAATGAAGTCACAAAGCTGTGTCAGCACACACTGAAGCCCCATCAGCTTTTTAATTTTCCTCTGTACAGAATTTCCTGGAGAATATTTATTTTACAACTCAAAACAATTCTGCATCCTAGATAACACCACCTGTTCTGACTTTCACCCCTTTAAAGGAAAAGGATCCACCTTTACATACTGACCAGTAAGATGAGGCTTCTTTTCCTGCTGCCTCTTCCCACACTAATGTATTATAGGTGGATTTAGCAAGCTGTAAGGTCTGTTCAGTTACTTTTATTTATGCCTGGAGATGATCTTGTTTTATCTTTGAAGTTGGCAAGGGTCCAATCACAATCTAATACAAGTACCCAATAAGCTGGGGACCTGAACATTTAGACATGTTCTTTCATCTTTGTGAGATACAGCACCCTTTGGCCTTTGGCACTCTGCACTGTTTTCAGAGGAAGAGAGACATCTCTGCTATAACCATTCTATCATTTCATAACTAATGTTGCCTAGGGGGATGCATGGAAGGAAATCCAGACATATGCAAAAACTTCCTTCCAATGCCAGGGGCAGTGAGAAATGAAGGACATGGATGGTAAACCAAATGTTGAGGTCATTGGATTTCTAAATGGGAGGGAGAGACACATGCTTGTGCAGATTTGCCTGAAAAGATCCACAATTCTTAGAACTCGGGCCCATAATTTGGATAGTGCTGTTGACACTGGGGATGTCCAAATGTCTTCATAATTATTCTTGATTGAGATGACTCACTTTAGAGGAAGGTACATGGAGGATAAAAGCAGATTTGTTTCTTTGGCCAGATTTATCTAATTCTGATTTGTGAGTTTTGGGAACTCAGTCTATGACACCATTAAAACATATGTGAATATTATTATTTTTAAACTCTTAAAAACAATCATTTAAGATGTCATGATGTCTGTTACATGATATCTTTAATCCCATGGGATAGAGGGAATGGGTGTGAATATAGATAAAATCAGATTGTCCATGTGTTGATAATCGTGAAAGCTGGGTGGTAGTACATGGATGTTCATAACAATATTCCCTCTATTACTATATATGTTTGAAAATGAAAATGTCTATAATAAAAGGCCTTTCAAAATTGCATGAAAACTCAGTAGCTTTAGAAAATCACCTACTGATTAACAAAGGGAAACATTATTTGTCCTAAGGTAGAGATCACGGTTTAACTGCCCTTGGCGGGCAGCTCTGAGCCCTCTCCCTCTCTAGAGCAGTCCCCACTTGACAGGCTGGCTCTCTCCCAGAGAAATCAGAACCACATACTTTGGATGAAATGAAATCCCATCCCTCTGGTTTTACTCTGTGTTTCCCTTCCTTACATAATGGGCCCAATATTTGTGGAAAAAGCTGAGTTGTGTACACCCTTCACTGCCATTTCTGGGCAAGGTTTGTTCTCTAAAAAGTTCGAGTGGGCTAATCTATTTACTTGGGGATTTGTCACAGTCATTTCCTGACCATCCCCATGACCATAGGCAAAAGCACTAGGATTAGGTTTGATTCCTAGTGAAAAGAAATTCTCAACTCCCAACAAGTAAAAAAAATCTTTACATGGAATTTGCTGTGGGCCTTTTTCCACACATCAGGCTCCACAGATTAGTATCAGCTTCTCTCTACTCCTGTTGACCAGACAAAGGAGATATGGTAGAGTTAGACTCTGGATCTCATGGGAAAAGATTCCAAAGATTTTTAATTTTTTTTTGTCTCTTTAGTCAATTCAGTATGTTCTAATTCTAAGTGAATTAGAAAGTTTGGTTTTCTGTAAACAAACACAGCATCTACAGTGCTGATAGGGTATCTCTGTTGTTGATTACCCAGCAATTCTATCTCTTTCTGGTAACAAAATCTGCTTCCCTTTGGAGAACACATTTTATATGGTTGGAGTATGGCTGACCCCTCTTCCACCACAAAGCAGGACACATATTTGACCCAGGCCTATCTACATGGTATCTCTGCTGCCAAGCAGTGCCTAGAACACATAGGTGAAAGTTATAATCAAATGAATAAATGGATGTAAGAAATCTTGGCTCCAGTGATCGATTCATTAGTAAGTATGTATATCCCAGCAGTTATCAAACTTTTTCTCCTCAACACCCTGTCATGTTTTTAACTATTATTGAGGACCCCAAAGAGCAACCATTTAAGGCAACAAGTCATATTTTCTGCCACATGGAGAAAGCCTATCTGAGAATAAAGTCAACATAGGAGAAAGCAGAGCCAAGAGATAGAAAAAAAGAATCTGAACAATGAGATGAACACCTGGAACAGACCCAGAGTAAGACCTACCCCAGCGTTTTTCAGGTATGTAAGCCAGTCATTTCCCTTGTTGCTTAAAATAGTTGAATTGGATTTCTGTTGGATTTGTTGATTACTACAGAATAACTTAGGCTGTATAGTCATGATTCCTTACTGAGCTCATTCTCATGGGTCTGATCGATCATTATGAATGGGTCCATATGGCTGTGGAACTTACAGTGAAGCAGTTCCTAGGACCTCTAATAGCTAATGGCCTTCAGAAATTTGGGAAATTTGTGAGATGTAATATTTGTGAGACATGTGAACCAGAACAAAGGCTTTGAGTAGTGGTTAGAATATACCCCAGAGGCATTTTAAGAATGGACAGGCTCAGGACAGAGTGGTAATGCTAAGCTACATGAATGTTTACAAAGCCTCAACATTAAGAGTTGTTTTTGGAGTTAAAGCCCAAAGGTTGAAGCTTTTGAGCTGAACTGTCTCAATTGCCTAGAACACACTTGACGATGGGTGGAATCCATGCCAAATTCATGATCATGTCTAGGCCCAGCAAAGACTGTTTTGCTTTCATTTTCTTACAGGAAGAACTATGACAATCTGCTTTTTTCCAGAGAATCACAGAATAATTCTTGCAGCCTCAGAAGTCTCCAAAGTGAGCTGCATGGAATAATGTAAAGAATTAATAAGCAATTTTGAACTTCCTCACTACCCAACAGACCCAGGTAATCTCTTGCAGCTGGTGAATCTAATTAGCAGTGAGAAAAACAGAGAGGTAAGTCTATCAACAGAACTGGCCCCCCAAAAAACTCAAGCAAAAGACTCTGGGTGGAAGTAGAGAGCCAGAGTGATGTAGGTGTGACTGGCAGCCCTGACAATTAGACCTCTGTAGAGACTGTTCATTGTCCTTAACCTTCTATGTTAGTATGAAAACTCCTGGTTTGTAGCTGGGCTTGTGTCTCATTGACCAGTAGAAATAAAACCAGACAGAAATAATTAACAAGTGTCAAGGTACTCTACCCAAAAAGTACTCTATCCTAAATAAAGACTACATTTTCCAGACTCCATTGCAGCTAGAGATGTCATTTGACTAGGTACCAGTAAGCAAAATTTTATGTTTAACTTCCAGACTTGTCCTTAAAGGGAGGGACATGCTCTTTTCCTCCTTCCTGCTGGCTGGAATTCAGATGTACTGTTGAGAACATAAGCAGCTATTTTATACATAAATTGGACCATTCAGATGGTAAAGCAGAAAGAAAATGGAGCCAGGATCCCTGATATCTTGGAGCCATTCCACTAATCCTTGGCCGCTTAACTCTGGCCTTGTATGTGAGATGAAAATGAACTATCTCTTTTAACCACTTGAATTACTGGTATTTTGTTTTGTTTTGTTTTCTGTAATGTGCAGTTCAACTTTCTGATCTGATAAAACCCTCAGTAGACAAATTCTTTGCAAATGAAAATTAGCAAATCCTCAGAGCCAGCTGGGAGACCCTCCGAAACTCTGCCTCAGGTCTGGGACAGACAACATTTCCTGGCATATCTCAGTGGTGAAGAGATAGTCATTCAGCACCTGGCCTTTTGCCCCAGGATTAGTAAAATAGATTCTGAAAAGATGGGGACTGGAGATATCTTACTTTCTTTGGCTGTGGCATTCAATAGCTTTGAGTGGCTGTTTGCTCTCAGACTTGCTTTTCTTCCCATCCAAAGACTAACCTCAGACGGATTGGGGATGGGTGGTGCAACTACTAGTGGATGCTACATGTTTGCCTGCTGCTCTTTGGGAATTCAATTTCCCCAGACCCAATGCTTGTCAGCACCTCCAGGGGCTGCATACACACCTAGTAAGAGAAGGAAAGTAGAAAAGGGAGACATTAGCCCTATGCTTCTCAGACTTGAGTGAGCATCATAATCACCCAAAGAGCTTCTTTAAAACAGACTGCGGGGCCCCACATCCAGAGCTTGCGATCCAGTGGTTCTGGGGCAGGGCCAGAACAGTTGTGTCTCTAACAAGTTCTATGAGCCATCCTTCCAGAACCCCTGCCTTTGACTCTGAATAGAAATAACATATAGGTGGCTCCTTTCAATATTGGTTTCCTCATTGACCAGTGGAAGTATAACCAGACAGAAATAATTAACAAGTGTCAAGGTACTCTACCCAAAAGCAGAATTGAAGATGAGAGGGGTGAATGAAAAGAGAATCTTTCCCAGAATGCATCTCTTTTCAAAGGCACTGAGAGTGGGAGGAAAGGGTCCTTTGGAGGAGGCTCTGCAGAGGCTTGACACAAGGCAGTCCTGGTGACCGAGGCAGTGGGTAGCGGGTAGGGAAGAGATAATTGGGGAAAAGAAGCTAAGAATTAACTTCACTATTTGTGAAAGAGGTAGGTGGGAAAGAAGCAAATCAATTTTTTAAAAGAACAGAGTTACTGTGAAACTGTAACTGGCAGATGCAAACACAAACCCTGTCTGCAATACACACCACTCAGAGAACTAGCAAGTGCATCAAGATTTCGTAAGCATCAAACTATTTAAGCAGCATTCATTATCATAGTCGGATCTGTTGTGTGGACAGATAGTCTTCACTCTGGAGCCCTATAGTGTGCCCATAGGATAGTTATTGGAGGATTGCCTAAAAAACGTCTCATGTATCAGAGCAGAGAAACCTAACTTGAGTAGTTGCAAATTTATATTAGCATCCCACCAGTTCAGGCAGGATGCTCAGGATTGCTAAATATTTTCCTTTTCTAAACATAGAATTCCTGCCAGGATTATATTTTGTTTAATTTTCATATCTTGTGCTATTTTAAGATGAAGAATATTTGGGAGATTTGTTTAAAAAAATGCTGGTCACATTGAACCAATTCTTTTCAAGGAGAAGTCATGTAGGACTTTTGCATTCATCTTGCACCACAAGGAGTTCCTGTTTCCAGGAATATTTTGGAGCAGATATTCAGGAAAACCACTCCTTTTGTGAACTTTGAGATGATGGATACAATTTTGTCAACATTTTTTTAAATGTCTGGTTGACCTAGTGGGAAACGAGGAATTATTTGGTGGTCGAAAGTGACAAATCTAAACAGACAAGTGAGAATTTGAGTTGGCATTTACCCCTGGGTATCCACTAGTCCCTGGTCACCTTGAAATTCCATTTTAATGGACCATGTACATGTGGACTAGAAACAAAGTCTGGGACAAAGCGGGGAGTTATGGGTTTAATTGTGCCCCCCTCCCAAATTAATATATTGAGGTCTTAACCCCTAGTAGACCAGAATGTGACCTTATTTGGAAATAAGGTCATTGTAGATGCAATTAGTTAAGTTCATTAGAGTAGGCCCTACTCCAATATGACTGGTGTTCTTATAAAAAGGAGAAATTTGGACACACATGCATGCAAGCGAGAAAGCCATATAAGATGAAGGCAGAGATCAGGATGATGCTTCTACCAGCCAAGGAATACTGAAGATGGCCAGGGGAAAGCATGGAGCAGATTCACAGCTCTCAGAAGGAGACAACCCTGTGATGCCTGGATTTCGGACTGCCAGCCTCCAGACTGTGAGAGAACAAATTTCTGCTGTTAAAGCCACTCAGTCTGTGGTGTTGGTTATGACAGCTGAGGAAACTAACATGGGGGTGGGAGAGTTGGGGAGCGGGAGGCAACTGGATTGGATGCTTGCATCCCACCCAAAGCCTGGACACACCCAGTACGACCAGCTCAGCAGGCGAAGGAGAAGGAGAAAGCGCCCACAGAGGAATCACAAGATGTACCCATCACAAGCTGAGCTTTAAACTACTCCTGGGAGGGGAAGTACTCAGGGCTGAAAATTTTGTTTAAAATAACCCCAGGCTGATAATGTTCCCAGGCACCTGGCAGAAGCAATCGCAAATCCCTCCAGATCTTAAAGAAAAATCCCACAGATAACTTTCCAAGAAACATGAACCCCTGGTCAAAAATCATTAAACACAAGGAAATAAGAGTGAGGGTTGATGGAAACAATGAGAACTGCAAAGACCGCAGATATGGAAACTTTAGATGCAAAATATAAAATAAGTATGTTCAACATAATTTAAAAAGAAAGGCATAGAAAATAGGAGGAGGAACACGGGACTTAACTTTAATCAGGGATATTTGGAAAGGAAATCAACAAAACTTCTATAAATTAAGAGTATAATCACTATTTGAAAAATAAAACGGATGGTTTAAACTACAGGTAAGTGATAGCGGAATTGATGGACTGGAAGAGAGAGCTAAAGATGTTATGCAGAATGTAGACAAAGAAAAAATATGGAAAATATGAAGAAAGAGACATATGGGACAATATGACAAGTACTAAAATACAACTAATTGGAATTCTAGAAGGAAGTATTAGAAAGTGATAGGGCCCTGGACTGGTGGTTCAGTCAAGTGGGATGTTGTCCAATGTACCAGAGTTGCAGGTTCAATCCCCAGTCAGGGCACATACAAGAATCAACCAATGAATGCATAAATAAGTGGAACAACAAATATCTCTTTCTCTCTCTCTCTCCCTTCCTCTCTCTCACTAAAAACTCAACAAATTTAATTTTAAAAATAGAAAGTGTTAAGTTGAAGAGAAAGAGAAAATGGCTGAGAAATTTCTCAGACTCAGCAAGCCAAACAAAAATACAATTAAATGGAAAACCCACCTATACATAGTAAAATTGAAGAGCTCCAGGAAATAAAAGAAAAAAGAAAAAAAACAAACACAAATATAGGAAAGACTAGCCCAAACTACCCTTATTTGCCAGGTGCCAGCCATGAGCAATAGAAAGATCGTTTTTAAAAGATTCTGTTCACCATAGCAACAAACACTATAAAGGACCAGGGGTAAACCTAACAAGAAAGTTATGTAGCCTTTATGTAGAAACTATAAACTTTCCTAACAAACATTTAAAAACATACTGGGCAAATGGTGATTTTTAAAAAAATGTGTTCTTAGATAGAAAGTTTCAATATTGTAAGGTTTTTACATTTCCCAACTTTAATATATAAGTTCAAAACAACCTCAAACAACATTTCCACATGATTTTCTTCTAACTTGACAAGCTCATCCTAAAATCCCTAAAGGGAAGTGAAAGCACAAGAACAAAACAAGAAAAGACTTGCCTAATCAAATATTAAAACACATTATAAAGCCACCATGATTAAAAAGGCATAGTATTTTTATACCAGAAGGTGAATAAATAGAAAAATCAATCAAGGATACAATAGGTATCAGAAATGGCCTTAGGTATATATTTAAATGTAGGCCATAATGAAATTTGCACTTTAAATCATTGGATAGATCATTAATAAATGTTGTTTGAATATAGGCTTTCCATTTGAAAAAATTATTTGGTCCTTAAGTTCATACCACTAATATAAGTTAAATCCAATTAGTTTAAATATAAACATAAAAGTATTAAAAGAAAATGCTATATAGGAACCTATAGGTAATGGCATTACTGTATGTGAAACCTTTTAATCAACCCATAAAAAACTAAGAGTCATAAAGGAAAAAGTTTAATTTGACTATATTCAAAGGTAATACATTTATTTAAATGAAAAAACTAAAACAATGAAAAATAAACAATTTTATAGAAAGAAAGGCATAATGGACAATTCAGGATAGGATTGGTTGATAAACATGAGATGCTTAGACCCACTAAGAATGAGAGAAATACAATTTTTTAAAAAATGAGATAATCTCACCCAAAATAATGCCAAAGTTTTAAAGTGACAATAACAAGAGTTGCCTAAATTAATGAGAAAGGCAGATGTTGCTAGTAAGTGTAAACATTTTAGAAGGGCAATTTGCTCTATCCATCAATATTTTTAAAGCACATACCCTTTTGCCTGGCAGTTTCTTATCTCAAGAAACTAGCACGTGTGCACTAAGAGGTGTGTACAGTGATTTTCAATGCAACAACATTTATAATAGGAAAGAAACTAAATGCCCATTATTAGGGAAACAATTGTGTAACCCATGACATACCATTCCATAGAGTACTTTGAACGAATAATGAGGCTGATCTTTATTCTCTCTCTGACATGGAAAAGGATCTAATCATATGAAGTTGGGGTAGACGGGGAGAAAGCAGTGTGAAGACGTTGCATTGCATATGTTCAATTTAGGAAAGCAAATAGGTCTTAGATACACCCCATTTCCTTCCAGGAAGTGTACTTGGATTTGTATAAAGAAAATATACAAATGAATTCATGTGAAATGTATCTCTTTTTTAATATATTTTTATTGATCTCAGAGAGGAAGGGAAAGGGAGAGTTAAAAACATCACCAATGAGAGAATCTTTGATTGGCTACCTCCTGCACACTCACACTGGGGATCGAGCCCATAACTTGGACATGTGCCCTGACCCAGTATTGAACCTCCTGGTTCATAGGTTGATGCTCAACCCCCACTGAGCTGCGCTGGTCAGGCTATCACAACTTTTTTTCTTTGCTAATCTGCTTACTTTATTAATTTTTTTTGTATGAATCATGTCTGTTTTTTTAATTTAAATTCTTTGTTGTTTAAAGTATTATATAAGTCTCCTTTTTCCCCCATTGAACTCTCCCCAGCCGCCCCCACCCTCCAGCACATTCCCTCACCTCCCCCCCCACCCCCACTGTCTGTGTCCATTAATTATGCTCATATACATGCATACAAGTCCTTTGATTGATCTCTTACCCCCTCACCCCTTACCTTCTCTCATAGGTTAGATAGTCTGTTTGATGCTTCTATGACTCTGGTTCTATTTTTGTTCATCAGTTTATGTTGTTCATTATGTTCCACAAATGAGTGAGATCATGTAATATTCATCTTCCTCTGACTGGCTTATTTCGCTTAGCATGATGCTCTCCAGGTCCATCCATGCTGTTGCAAATGGTAAGAATTCTTTTTTTTTTTTTTTTACAGCAACATGGTATTCCATTGTGTAGATGTACCACAGTTTTTTAATAACTCATCTGCTGATGGGCACTTAGGCTGTTTCCAAATCTTAGCTATTGTAAATTGTGCTGCCATGAACATAGGGGTACATATATCCTTTCTGATTGGTCTTTCTGATTTCTTGGGATATATTCCTAGAAGTGGGATTACTGGGTCAAATGGAAGTTCCTTTTTTAATTTTCTGAGGAAACGCCATACTGTTCTCCACAGTGATTGCACCAGTCTGTATTCCCACCAGCAGTGCAGAAGGGCTCCTTTTTCTCCGCATCCTTGCCAGCACTTGTCGTTTGTCGATTTGTTGATGATAGCCATTCTGACAGGTATGAGATGGCACCCATTGTTGTTTTGATTTGCACCTCTCAGATGATTAGTGACTTTGAACATATTTTCATGTCTCTCAGCCTTCTGTATGTCCTCTTTAGAAAGTGTCCATTTAGGTCCTTTGCTCATTTTTGATTGGATTGTTTATCTTCCTTTTGTTAAGTTGTAAGAGTTCCCTATAAATTTTGGAGATTAAACCCTTATCAGAAATAACATTGGCAAATATGTTCTGTCATGCAGTGGGCTTTCTTGTTGTTTTGTTGATGGTTTCTTTTGCTGTGCAGAAGCTTTTTATTTTGATGTAGTCCCATTTGTTTATTTTTCTCCTTAGTTTCCATTGCCCTAGGAGCTGCATCAGTAAAGATATTGCTATGACAATGTCTGCTATTTTGCTGCCTATGGCTTCTTCTAAGATTCTTATGGTTTCCCATCTTACATTTAAGTCCTTTATCCATTTTGAATTTATTTTTGTGTATGGAGTAAGTTGGTGTTCTAGTTTCTTCCTTTCTTTTCTTTTTCTTTTTCTTTTTTTTTTTTTCATGTATCTGTCCAATTTTCCCAACACCATTGACTGAAGAGACTGTCTTGACTCTATTGTATGCTCTTGCTTCCTTTGTCAAATATCAATTGAGCATAATGGCTTGGGTTGATTTCTGGGTTCTCTGTTCTGTTCCATTGGTCTATAGTGAAATGTATCCTTTTAATGAAAGCAAATACATTCTTTTTACAAAAAGCTAAATTACAGTTCTATTATTCTCTGCAACAATTCTGTTTGCAATGGAATCTATTTCAGTCATGAACTGTCTTTCCAAAGCGTCCAGTTAACCAAGATTCTATTTACACACATCTTCTCCCATCTGTCTGTGCTGTGCAGAGTATATCTGCTCACTGGAAATAGTGAGAATGTCAGTAAATCTGGAATTAGTATCCTGGGGGGGGGGTCCTTATTTACAGGCATGATATTATTCTATCTCTATTTGTTCACCTTCCACTCTCCATGTATGAGAGCCACGCTTTGGAATCAGGCAGAACTCTGCTGTTTAGTGGTTTTGGGGCCGCGGATAAGTTACCTAATGTCTCTAAATTTCAGATTCCACCTTTCTACAAATCAGGAAAACACCTACCTCAAAGGTTTGCTGTACTAAGTAAGGCATTAAAAGTGAAATTATTTAATCTAGTGCCTGATCCTACTATGCCATGTAAACAGGTGTATGAACTCGAACAAAGTAATTCAGTCTCTCTGAGTCTCACTTTCCCTGCCTCTGAAATGGGTATAACAATAATTTCCTTATACATACGGGTTTCTCTGTATCATAAATGTAATGAACAACTCAATGTGGGGACCAGAGAGTTATCATGTCAGTGTTCCCCCTCCTTCCTATATCCCTCCTCCTTTCTCCAGCAGCTTCTGCATTTCCTAGGTGACCCAGCAGATGGAGCAATTGAACTGCACGATGAGCCTTGGCGCAGCTGGCCTGAGTCACGTCCCCACAAGCCACTGCCCTGTGCTGCTGCTCTCATTGGGGACAAGCCTACATTCATATTCTCTCTCTCTCTCTCTCTCTCTCTCTCTCTCTCTCTCTCTCTCTCTCTCTCTCTTAGGGTAGGTATGTCAGAGTCACTCATAAAGTTTAATGCATTTCTTTTTTCAATTACAGTTTACATTCAGGATTCCTTGTATTAGTTTCAGGAGTACAGCATAGTGAATTATCTAACCACTTTGTTCCCTGATATTTCTAGTACCTACCTGGAACCATACATCGTTATTACAATATTATTGGCTGTATTTTGCAATCCCTTCTTCTTTTTCACCTCGACCTTCCCCCTTCCCCACACTGTCCTCCCCTCTGGCAACCTTCAGTCTGATCTCTGTAACTACGAGTCTGTTCCTATTTTGTTTGTCCATTTATATTCTTTCTTCAATGTCCATCATATGAGGCCACCATCCTAGTAGGGGCAGTAACAGCAGTGCTGAAATACAGTCTGAGGTTTCCCATGAACCCTGAGCCACCTGGGAGCTCTCATAGACGCAACGTCAGTCACTGTTATGCCTGGGGCAGGGAAGCCAACTCTCTGTTGCTTTTCTGCAGGCTCTTTGACAAGCTTCAGAGGCGCTTCTTTAGGAGCCAACTTCTTATCAGTTCATATTCTGTCTGTTAGGAAGACTGTTACATACCTGGGTTTCATGAAGATGGTTTTGGACCCTGTGATCCCACTTCTAGGAATATATCCCAGGAAACCAGAAACACCAATCAGAAAGGATATATGCACTCCTATGTTCATAGCAGCACAATTCACCATAGCTAAGATCTGGAAACAGCCTAAGTGCCCATCTGTAGATGAATGGATTAGAAAACTGTGGTACATCTACACGATGGAATACTATGCTGCTGTAAAAAAGAAGGAACTCTTACCATTTGCAACAGCATGGATGGAACTGGAGAGCATTATGCTAAGTGAAATAAGCCAGTCAATGAAGGAAAAATACCACATGATCTCACTCATTTCTGGATAATAAAGACCATTATAAACTTATGAACAAAAATAGATACAGAGGCAGAGCTGCCTGGAACAGACTGTCAAACTACAGCAGGAAGGCCAGGGAGGGTGGGAGGGCAGGAGGGGGGTGGGTAAGAGATCAACCAAAGGACTTGTATGCATGCATATAAGCATAATCAATGGACATAAGACACTGGGGGGTAGGGGAGGCCAGGGGATTGTCAAGGGCAGGGGGGAAAAAAGGAGACATATGTAATACTCTTTGTAATACTTTAAGCAATAAAAAAAAAAAAAGAAAGAAAAGAAAAAAAAGAAAAAGATGGTTTTGGCTTTTGGAATCAAGGGGAATATGTTGACTCCCCGCTTTTCAGTCTACTTGGGTGAAGGGACGTTGATGCTCAAGGATGGACACAGATTAGAATAGGACGTCCAGAGGCAGCTCCTTATATCGGGCCATCTTTCCCACGCCAGTCCTCAGAAGTTTATGAGATTGAATGCAGCACCTAACTTTCCAGGATCCAAAAAACATCTCCTGGTCTGCCCAGCTCCAAGAAGGTGGGTAAGCGCTGGACCCACATAAGGAGTGGAGGGTTGAGGTCAGGGCACCTGTGGTATAATTGCAGAATGTCCAGCAAGTGAGCGCAGAGCCCCTAGCAGCCACATCCCAGAGCACAACAAAATGCCAGATTATTCTAGCACAGCAGCCTTGCTGGGGACTGTAAGTTCAATTGAATAGCACTTCTCAACCCTATCAGACCCAATGCCCCCCTTTCATAACAAATATGGTATAAGTTTTCCCTATAGTATCCTAAAATGAGATGCACAGATCCAACTTATCTATACAGGTAATATTTTACTCACTCTAATGTCCTAACAGTAATATAAAGGAGAAATAAAAACAAAGTTGTCATAATACATTGATATGTGTTTCAACATGTAAATGCTGAGCCACAGTTATAGGTAGAAGACATAAGGGAGTAGTCTGATGTCTGTGCCTGTACTTCCTCAGTGGTCTGTGACAGCCACAACACAGAATAGGTGGTGGTGACTCGACTACCATGAGCTGCATTGTATTAGTGAATAACTCAGTAAAGTTCCAACCAAATATAAGTATAATCTTTCCTTAATTTACATGGAGTTATTGTAGATTAAAGACATCTATACTAATAAAAGGCTAATATGCTAATTAGACCAGATAAGACCAGATATCTTCTGGACGTCCTTGTGGACAAAGTCACAGTGGCGAGGGCCAAGGCAGAGGCAGTTAGGGGTGATCAGGCTGGCAGGGGAGAGCGGTTGAGGGTGATCAGGCTGGCAGGCAAGTGAGCGGTTAGGAGCCAGTGGTCCCAGATTGCGAGAGGGATGTCCAACTGTCCAACTGCCGGGATTGGGCCTAAATCGGCAGTTGGACATCCCCTGAGAGGTCCTGGATTGGAAAGGGTGCAGGCCGGGTGAAGGGACCCCATCACTCTGTGCATGAATTTCATGCACTGGGCCTCTAGTAAAATATAAATTGTGTTTATATGTAAAACAGAGTTCATTTTTCATTACTTGAGGCAGTCCCTCCTTTACCTCTTACACACACACACACACACACACACACACACACACACACACACACACCATTCATAATTTCCTAAAAACCCCTAGGAAGCAGTATTGCCACTGTTAAGAACCACTGGTATGGAAGGTCAGGGAGTGCCCCAAAGCATGGGGAGTGCCTTTAGCTGCCTTCCATAACTCCAAGAAAGCATCAGGTTTTGCAGGTAATTACCTAGCACTTCTCTCAACTGCAAAATCCAAGACTTTGGCACACCTGGTGCTGGATTTGATTACAACACAGAGTAGAGACCTGTCACAGGGGGCTGTGCCCTTGATTCCTGTATGATGATGCAGCTGCGATCTCAGACCTCAGATGGAACAACACTGCAGTCCACCACAGTCAGCCTGGGAAAAGGGACACCTGGTTTATCCCCTGAGCCACCTTCCACTCCACTTCAACTTCTCAGGCCACCAAGGAAAGGCCTAGAAAGCTAGGCCCATAACAGATTCCCACAGACCAGGGCTGGCCTGCAATTATTTGGGCATCAGGGATGTTGAGGGGTTTCTGGATGTTCTGGTTACTTGACAGTTAATTCACAATCCTGTTTGCTTCAATCTTTGTAAAACTTTCCTAAAATTCATGAATTTACCCTTCACCAAAATAACAATAGTTTAGTTAGGAGGCAAGATTCCTTTTTCTCTCTTCTCTTCCAGTCTCTCATGATGGAGTTATGATATTTCTATAGTAGTAGACATACATTTAGTAAACACAGGAGTCCAGTTTCCTGACTTAATGTATAGTCCAAACCAGAGCACTGAGCTTTTGTTTAAGTTTAAGAATACTGAAATTCAGGCTCCTCTTTCTGAGCAGTCCTCACCAGGTGCCTATGGAGACATCAGAGATTGGGTTTAGTGTGGATTCTGGTCTCAGGAAGTCTCCTAAAAGTTTAGTCAAGTTTTAGTGTGTTTTTCTGCCACACTAATTTTTTTCTACAATAAGTGTAGTGTGTTCTGTGTCAGTTGGAGGTCTTCTAAGAAGCAGATGCAAAGATGGAATTCGATGTACATGGATGCTATTAGAGGAAAGGCCTGTTCGAGAAAGTGAGGAAGGAGCCAGGCCTGGTTGAGAGTGGTCAGGTTATCATGCAAGTATAAACCCATGAAGTTATTGGCATAATTATGTAGCTAATTAAGTAGTGACTAAATCTATGAACACATGAGTACACATAAAAAGAAAACAAAATTGAACACTTTGAAGACACTGGGTAAAAACAAATATGTAGTCACTAAAACATTTTTTATCACATATGGGTAAGATCACTATAAAAGTTTAGAGGAAATGCATTAATATTTAATAGAATTCTACACTGTTATTGTGTTGCATTATCTCTGGACATCATTGTCAATATGTTAAAGATGTGATTTGTGCAAACAAAATGATAACGAGCTCAAATCAATGGGTCCTGCACAAACAAAAGATGATAAGTTTATATCACAAGATTGGTGTGAGTATACATGTCTATGCTTTAAGCCAAATGAAATTTTTTTTTTAGAAGTCTGTGGTTTGATGGACTTTCTCAATTAGCCAACCAACTACTCCTGACCATGGGAGGCTTTATATATGTTAAACACAGTACAACTGCACTTTATCACTATTTTTGTTTAATGTGTGACATAATAGCAAAAACAAGATGTTCCTCAGATGGAAAGAGTACATGAAGGTCAACTTAGGGTCATGGTTAGATCCTTTCATTCCATAAATATTTGTTAAGAAGGGTTTTAGAACCTCATCTAAATCACAGATGGCCTCCTTTGATTTCACATCTATATTTTGCAAAGATAGATGATAGATAGATAGATAGATAGATAGATAGATAGATAGATAGATAGATGATAGATGGGTAAATTTCAAGACTCCAACAGATAGAGATAAGCATAATGGCTTCTCTACTGCCCCATATATTCTCCACCCAAGACCTGCTAGGGAATATTCAGCTATCACCTATGTTACTCTCTGCTGAAGGAATTATTCTTTTTAAAATTTGATTTATCAAAGGTCCAT
This sequence comes from Myotis myotis, assembly GCF_014108235.1. NCBI lineage: Eukaryota > Metazoa > Chordata > Mammalia > Chiroptera > Vespertilionidae > Myotis > Myotis myotis. The sequence continues at coordinate 52,210,733 of NW_023416401.1, forward strand.
CTCCAGCCCTAACCAATTTCTTGTGGTTCATTCATTCATGCAGAATTGCGTGCAAACCCTTAACTGTCCCCCACTCTCCATCCCGGGGTGGCATGGGGAAAGCACACACTGGAGCCACGCAAATCTAAGCTCCACAACCTGTCTTTGCCACCCAAGGGTGGATGGTGTGATCAGGGCAGGCCCTTTGTCTCCCTGCTGCTCCAGGTCCTCAACTCTAAATAAAGGTCCTAAGGCAGAGGTTCTCAACCTGTGGGTCGTGACCCCTTTGGGAGTCAAAGGACCCTTTCACAGGGGTTGCCTAAGACCATTGGAAAACACATATATAATTGTATATTGTTTTGTGATTAATTACTATGCTTTAATTATGTTCACTTTGTAACAATGAAATTGGGGGTCACCACAACATGAGGAACTGTATTAATGGGTCACGGCATTAGGAAGATTGAGAACCACGGTCCTAAGGGCTACTTTGAGGTCTTATCATGAGGCTCACAGGAAACCTCATGATAAGGTCGTTAAAGCTCCTGGGTTACACTAGACACCAGAGTGGACACTCCCTCCTAGCGAGAAGCCTCCTCACAGCACTATAAAGTTACGTTCTGGAAGAAGCTTCGTCTTTGTCCCCTTTGTAGGCTTCTATTCCCAATATTCATCATGCACATACCATATTTAATCAAATCTTCAATGAGATGCACATTGTTTCCCACTTAAACATCTAAAAGATCATATGCATCTTACAAATCAAAGACTTTTTTATAATCATTGTCAACCAGGTGACAGTCTTCATGTAGTTGTCATCACCTGTGTGTCTGCCAGCTTACCCATAGCTGGTCACATCATTATCATCACTTCCATTGAGTTATATGGATTATTGGTACTCCATGCCCTTTAAGGTGGCTTCAAAAGAATTCACTCGAATTCAACATTGAAACAAAAAATTATTGTGTCCACAAAAAGGCACAGAACCAGAACAACTGGGCATGAATTTGCTATTAGTAAAGCTAATATTCTTCCATAGCAGTATGATCACAATTCTATATTTTCTTACAAACCACTTTAGAAGACTTAAGAAATGTAGATACTCTCAAACAAGTAAAGCTCCGTCACCTTTTATCTACTGAGATACATGCTAAAAGATTGCTTACCAGGCTCCAAAAAATGCAACACAAGGCAGAAGAAAGGGTCAAATTCCTCAGAGTGGATGAAAGAAATGTCAAAGCAATCAGAAGCCAGTGACATCAATTCATGCATTGCGAAGGACTGTGTAAGATAGTATCAGTGTTCAATGGGCAGTGGTTTTTTCCTCTTTAGTGAGACTTAACGTCTTATAACCTAAGTCATCTTAGAAAAGATAAGGCATGGTACTTTCCTATTCTTATCAAGAATAAATGAAGTCAGCATGATGTGAGTGTTCTGAAATCACACTGATACCCGCAGATCACATGAGAGGCAGAAGGAGTGGGGGTTAGACCGGGGCCCTCTGCCTTCCTTCCTGATGGCCTTGCCTTTCATGATTTGTCTTCCTTGCAAAGCCCAGCTGCTCTTCCTGTTCTGAGACACCTGTTATCCATGCAATAACTCACCCTACCGTTTTTGCTTTCTTCATTGATGGGGTTCTACCTCTGATAATTGTAACAGTCTTGCTAAGCCATGACTGCTGCATGCATGGCCCCACCCATTGGTCTACTTCTCCAGTTCAGACGTAGCCTCTTTCTCAAGGTGTGATCAAGGGTTTTACTGACTCGCCCACATCCTCTTGTCCAGGTTTCTAATAGCCCAGGATACCCCTGTGCTGGTTGGGAGGGAGCAAGAATCTTCAGAATGAGAGACCCATGTGTATGCTCTCTAGGAACCACTCCATTGATTGGCCTATGGTTTGGGGTAAGATTCTTACATTTAGTATTTCAATAATTATTTATTGTAAGTCAAGGACAGTAAGTTATCTGGTTGATTGAGTGGGAGGTGGTCAAGCTAAATATTCTGATTATTATATAAAGATCATACATGCCATAAACAACAACAAAAATCAAAGAACTAGACAGAGCACTTTATCCTTAGCACATTTTACCACAGCAGCACGTTACAGCTCCTTTTTCTTAATACCAATTGTCTTCATCCAATAAGGTTAAAGCTCCAAGTTCAATAAAGAGGCAGATTAATAGAATGCCAAATAATCAACATTTCATACCTGTGTTTGGGGAGAAATTTCTGAGAGGTTAAATGTACATTCAGTGTGCTTTTCATTAGTTTCAGACTCTATATCTCCTCCAAAAATAACCTGAGGCCCGAGGTCATTTCCCTTCACCTGTTCCCCACACCGCTGAACAAGCTCTAAACGTCCCCTCTTCTCTGAAGCACATCTCTGTGCCAGGGTGCAGGCTGGAGGCAGAACCTCCCTTTCCAAGGAGTGAGCCCTGGCTGCCCAACGATTACCTCCAACCCCTCAAGTTCAGCCGAGCTCTGCATGCTGGCGGCACAAGTTGCTGCCCGGTCTTGCTGGCAGGGTGGCCACTACAATTCCAAGGGCAGGGAGCAAGCTGGGAAAGATTGGGACTGCGGGCTCCTTCCAAACACTGCTCACTGGCGGGTTTCAAAGAGCTGGAGGGGGGCAGGGGGGAGGGATTGAGCTAGACCTGTAGAGTTGCTTGGTGCAGGACTGGGTTGGGGACCGCTAAGAAAGCCAAGTATTCTGGGGAAGTTGGAAATTGGGATTTCTGACCCTTTCAGGAGGAAAAGGATGTGGCTGAGAGCGGCACTGGGGCACATGAATGCCCACATGCAGAGTGTATGTTTGAGAATTAAACCATCCATACAGCACGGCATTATAAATGAGCTGTGAGGGTGGCAAACATTGACTTTGGGCTGCAGAGGTCTGGACGTGCTGAGCAGCGTCACGGGTGAGTGGATGACAGGGGGGTTGGAGCCCAGGAGGTTACCAGGACCTCCTCCATGCTCTGCAGGGTTTTCCAGGCAGTAAAACTGACCCTGGTGTGATCTGGTGGCCAACTAGGACAATATAAAAAAGCCACAAAGAGACTCCAGCCTAATTTTCTTTTTAAATAAAGCTGGGTGCCTGGGGCAGGGGAGTTCCTATTAGAAAGTTTCATGGTGCATTTGTAGCATATTACGAATCCCACTTTGGAATCAAACAAAACGGTTGGAACATACCATGTTCTGAAGCTGGAACAAGATGGTCAGGGCTGGCTTTGCTCACCTCCCAAGCTAAGGCACCTACCTTCTCGGGGAAGAGACGAATCGCCCCTGTGGTCTTTGTGGCCCCGGCTCGCCCTTTGAAAACCTCCTTTTTTCTCTCTTTCCTTCTGTCCTGCCTTTATGTACATTTGGTTCCCACAGGCTTCCTTTATTAATATTTCAATTGCTTGAGGCTGACCTATACTTGAATCCAAATATTTGCCCTATTCAGTGTGAATTGTGTATTCAGCCAAATGCTTGATTATGTCTGAGCTCTTTTGAGCAAACTGAATGGGCTACTTGACTAGGTAATGCCGATATAGCCTGGTCATTAGTAATGTTTGTTGGAATTGACCAGATGCAACAAGGAAGGGAGGACAGAGAAAAAGGGGGCTTGTGTTCGGCTTCCCTTCCATGCAGCCGTGGTGAAGAGAATGAAATTGTGTACTTTCCAGGGCATAATTATAGACTGTCTCCCTGTCCTTCCAAACAGACCCTTAGTCTGGTATGAATCAAATGAGCCAGCAATCAAAGGCGAGGACTGCCCCTGATGGCTCACAGTTTCATTTACTCATTAGAAAATTATGCCCTGTAAAGTGAAAACACTATTATTTTAGTGGTGGCTAGCATTTTTATTTTCTTATTCATTAATTGTCCTCAGTTAACCTCACTCCCTACACTGCCATACAATTGTGGCATTTTTTTTCTGTATACAAATTGTCTTTTATGAACATCACATATCACAGGACTGCACAATTTAGAACTATGATATGCCAAATCATAACTCATATGCTTATGTATGGATCTACTATACAAGGTGCCCAGTCCTGAGTTATGTTGTGGAAACACTTCATGTGGAATAAGTTCAAATTCTTGGCTCCGGCCCAAGGGAGGAAGCCAGTGCAGGTCCAGGAGGATTTTTGCCAGAAACAAGAGTGGTTTTGAAATGGGCATGAATTTGGCCAGGGCCCAGAACAGGAAATAATAAGAATGTAACTGTGTGTTTGCACTTGCCTTTGAAGAGAGCATAGCTTGTTGGAGAAGGCAGATCTGTAAACAAAGTAGAAAGGGTAGGAAGGAGGACACTGGAGCAAGATACAAAGATTTGGTAATCATGGACCAAAACCAAAAAAAAAAGAGGAAAAGAACTCCTGCCCTTTAGGAGCTTACAGTCTATTAGAGGAGCTCATTAATGAACACAAACAAATAGTAACTACAGCAGGCTGTGCTTAAAGGAATAAGGTGGTATGGTGTTCTTGACCATAGAAAAACACCAGATGTCAGAAACACTCAGAGCTGGAAAAGGTTATATCCAAGTGCACTGGGTATGCCTAACACACACTAAAGAGTTTACAAAATTCTTTAAGCATCCCCCACCTAGCTCTTTAATTACAAGTGGATTTGCTGTCTGACTGATTGCAATGCCTGATTGTATGAAATAGGGGAGAGGAGGAGGGAGGTGGATATCTATTAAGCACTTACTATATACCAGCCATTGAACTAGACACTTTCGACCTTGTTTCTCACCTGTTTAAGGAGAAGATTTTCAATTACTCCTTGGTTCTTGGGTCTGTCAATGCTATAAATATATAATTTCTCCTATAATTTTTGAAATGTACATATTATCTTCATTTTAACAAAGATGGAAATAGCTTCCTGTTAGTGAGAAGGTCACCTGGACATCTGGTCTTTCCCTATGGTCAACACCACAGAGTAAAGGCAAGACATGGAAGAGGCCTGTGCATATGGTATTTGATTGGGGGGTGAGAAAGGGGAGTGTCAGAGGGGTGCCTCAGGAATATATTTTCTAATAAATATCTAGCAATGATCAAAATGTTTTTGCTTAAAGGTCTTTGGGGGAAAAGATTATATGAACAAAAAGGTATTACTCTAATAAAAGATATTAACATGATTTATATAGGAAATCACTGTACTACTGATAATCATGATGACAGAAAGGTAAGGTCCATTACTTATTACAAAGCGAAGTAATCAACTCTAAAGGTATTTGTATCAAACCTGTGTTAGTTTCCTCCATCTGCCAGAACAAAGTACCACAAATTTGGTGCCTTAAAAAACAGACACTTACCTCACAGTTCTGGAGGCCAGAAGTCCAAAGTCAAGGTGTTGGCAGGGCCATGCTCCCTCTGAAGTCCTCTCTCCTAGGCCCTGGTTGCTCACCAGCAACCTTTGGTGCTTATAGGTGCCTCACTCCAATCTTCTGTCTTCTCATGGTGTTCTCCCTGTGTCCTCACATCATCTGTCCTCCCTGTGGGTCTGTCTCCCTGTGTGTCCAAATTTCCCCTTTTTATAAGGATACCCAGTCATATTGGATTAAGGTACACACTATTCCAGTATAACCTCATCTGCAAAGATTCTATTTCTAAGTAAGGTCATATTCCCAGGTTCTTGGGGTTAGAACTTCAATCATCATTTGGGGGGAACACAAGTCAACCCATAAGAGCACCTGTTTTCCAATAACCTTGAAAAATCTGGTATTGCCCAGCTATTCCAAAACTTGAGTGTTTCATGTTTTCAAGTCAAGAAAATAAGGTCTTGAGCAAGAACATAGCCATTTCAACAATGACCAAGCCTAGTAAATATAACCAAAGGCCAGAAAAATGTTGGTTCTCACATTGGCAGAGTGGATTATTTTCTAAAACCACTAATATTATATTAATTAAGGGAGCTACCTTGTTTGGATGATGAAAAAAATTTACAAATAATATGCTTGGCTGTGACAACAAAAAATAGGTTAAATATGTGCAAATGATCTGACAGTCACATAGACTTGATGTAGAAAAATACATTTTTCCCCTTCCTGGTATTTTCTAAAAGGTTAGGACTCTTGTATTTGATGTTTGTTGGTAAATATTTTATAATCTCAAGTTCTCAGAAATGTACAAAGCATTCTAATGCCATGTTTAATATCTTGTGGTTTTAAAATAGTAAATGGTGATAGAAGGAGACTTGACTTGAGGTGGTGAATACACAATACAGTATACAGATGATGTATTATAGAATTGTACACCTGAAACCTACACAATTTTATTAACCAATGTCACCCCAATAAATTCAATAAAATAGTTATACTTCCAATATTATGTTATGAACCATAAATATTAAATATATGAATTAATGCAAAAAAATATATGAATTGATGCATCTTGGGGCTTTTCCAAGGTATGAAAGGCATTTAGCTTGGTTCAATCAATTGTTATTATTAACTAGAGGCCCGGTGCATGAAAATCCCTCAGCTCGGCCTGTGCCCTCTCACAGTCCGGGACCCCTCGGGGGATGTCCACCTGCCGTCTTAGGCCCGCTCCCGGGGGATTGGGCCTTAGCTGGCAGTCAGACATTTCTCTGGCAGCCCAGGAACCTTCGGGGGATGTCCAAAGTTGGACATCCTTAGTGCTGCCAAGGAGGCGGGAGAGGCTCCTGCCACCGCTGCTGCGCTTGCAGCCTTCAGCCCAGCTTGTGGCTGAATGGAGCTCCCCCTGTAGGAGTGTACTGACCACCAGGGTGCAGCTCCTGCATTGAGCGTCTGCCCCCTGGTGGTCAGTGCACATCATAGTGGCCAGTCATTCCGCTATTAGGGTCAATTTGCATGTTACCCTTTTATTATATAGGATATCATCCTTTCTTTATGAAGGGGTCCAGAATAAGGCACTGTGGCATAAAAATTATTTGTGGTTGAAAACATTTAAGTTCCTGAAACATCTTATCATCCTAAAAATAGTCTCCTAAAAGAACTCAGTTGTCATAAACCATCTCCTCTGGAGCAACTCTAATCTCTTCTTGGTGAGGAGTCTACATCACACCAAACAGACATGACATTGTGACAGTATCGTACGTATCTTCCACCTGTTCTCCCAAGGACCCATTTATCTTTCTGAAATATCATTTGTTTCTCCTAAATGCCTTTTCTCCCTCTCCCCACACCATGATTCTAAGAAGTCATTTTTCCTCCTAGAAGTACCCCATCCCCTATGAAAATGGTTTGTAAACCCCAGATTTCTCCTTGAGTCACATTTTTCTATGAATAAAACTCTGTCTTTTCTGTTGCTAATCTATCCTTTGTCATTTTATCTGCAGGCCTCAGAACAGAACATAAGAAGTTACAGGCCAAGTTTTCCCTCTGCAACACCACTTACTCTCTGAAACTTGCAAGGCATTGTTTATAGGTTTACTTTTTTCATGTGTTATCTCATCCTCACAAATGGGTTTATTATCCCCATTAAACACATGAGATAACTCAGACTGAGAAAATGGAAATAACCTGTTCATGGTAGAGGGGGATCTATAAGGCAGACCCATCTGAACCCAAGTTCCATATTCTTTCCATTGAGCCTTATCTTGTTTGATGGTTATGTCACATAATTTCAGGCTTTGAAAAAACTAGCTACATGCTCTTGTTTGGGTGGGTCTCTCTCTCTCTCGCTCTCCTTTCTCTCTCATTGTTGTGCTTAATGATTGAATGATTGAACACCACTTCATATCCAGAAAGACCTACTCCATCAGTTTACGATTCAATGGCATATAATGAACCATGTGTTATATGATTTTCTACGTATACATCCCAACTAGGATAGTATTGCCTACTGGCATAGACTCTTCTTTATATACAAATTGAGACAGAACCAATGCAAACATACTTGATGCTCTGGATGAGTTCTGACCTCAAAACCAGAGCATGTGTGTCCCCAAGCCTGCCATTTATGGCCTCTGGTCCTGCCTTTGCCATGCACCATGATTTTTAAGGAAATCCCTCAGACTCCCTAAACCTCTGCTTTTTCACACACAAAAATAAGTCTTACTTCATAGGATTTTTCTAGCAAATGAGAAAATGTCAAGGAAAGCATTTATTAAAGGTTAAATCCCCAAAGGTCTATAACTTTAAAAATCATTATGAAATATATTATTAGAGCCCATGTTCCTGGTGTGGCCCTGGCCGAGGTGTTAGGTCAACCACCGGCTTGCCCAGCCAGCACACTTAGGGTCCCCCCACCACCACCTAGAAAGGGGCGCCTGCATGGCACCCTTCAAAACGCATGTTAGAAAGCCCAGATAATAAATTATTAAGAGAACAAAGACTGAGCTCATCGAAAAGCTATTGCTCTGTGGGTAAATACAACCCCACTGTGTATTAAACAAAAATTAAACCCCATTTTCTTTTTCATAGTTAAGTTGCCATCAATTCAAATAGAACAAGGCAGTGGACACAGTTAATAGTCTGCGGGCCAGCCAGGCTGGGCTTTGAAAGCAGTTAAGCTTCCCTAAAGTGCTGCTTGTGCCCAATTATAACTCACTACTTACCATCTTCATAATTTAAATCTGTCCGCCCCTCAGGGGGGGAAATTTTTTGCTAATCAAAGCCATGAATGCACCTTTTTCCTTTTGACAGCATTAAATTAAAGCTAAATGGTTGGTTTTGAATGAGTTACTGTGAAGAATAAAGGCATTAATGAGGTAATTTCATTACGGAGACTCATCCAGGCCTATGTGAAAACGAGGGAAGTAAGTGGAGGGGAAAGCTGCGGGGGAAATTAGGGTTCCTTCCACCCTAATTAATGTTTGGGGGCATTTAGGACAGGCACCAAATTAACTGCTCCAAAGAACTCTCATTGAAGAAAAAATACATTGTGGCTGCCCCGTGTAATTAGAAGACAGTACAAGAACACTCTGTGAGTAGAAAGCCGGCTCTAACCCAGGCGGCTGGTCACAGAGAACGGGCCATTAGGGAGGCGAGGTTTAAGGGAGCCCTGGACAGACAATGTGGGATTGTTTAGGTCCTTGAGCTCCGGGAGCTGTAAACAGGTAGCCTCTGAATAAGGAATTATGAGATTCCTGGGAGGCCTGTCTTCCCAGCAAAACAGTCTTAAATGCATCCAAAAGGAAGAAAGAAAGGTGAATGGGCCCAGCGTGGTCAGCAGAGAGAATGCTCAATGCTTGTCTTAAGTGATTACATGAGGTTGTACGGGCCTCTCTCATTGAGTTATCTTTACCCTGCTTTTGTCTCCCCTAATTGGAGCTGATGAGGTGCAAATTGGAGGCTTTTTTAAAAAGCCCACTACTTTAATCATTGGGAAATCTGGGGAGACTGAGGGAGTGGAGTTAATGAGACAAAAGAGAAAGAGAGAGAGAAAACTTCGCAAGTGTAGCTGGACAAAAAAATAAAGCTGTCATTTGCCATGTCTAGGAGGGGTGAAAGGGAAAGGCTTGATGGGAGAGAGAGGCGAGCAGCAGAGATATTTTATTTAAAAATCTTTCCAAAGAATCTTCAGAGGTTAAGCTAGAAAAGGAATAATCTGGTTAGTCCAGCTGTGTCTCCCCTTTATTTCGCATATTTAGTTTTCACAGTTCTCTGAATTCAGGCTAAAGCCTTTATGTTTCAACTCTCTGGCTCCTTTCCAAAACGGCAAGAAAAGAGTGTATAGAAGCATGTGTCATGCTAACCTGTGGGTCCTCCCTCCCCCACTTCTTCCTTCCCCACCCAAGTATTCAAGTGCTTAAGTTACGTTTTCCAAGCTGCCTTAATGTAAAATCCAGCCACGCTAGCCACCATAAAGAAATATGGAATTGACATGCTGCAGGTCGAGCACGTGATGTGTGCACATCCTAGGATTGAATTTTATCCTTTGTGAAATGAGTTGATACATGTCAAGAGCTTGGAACAAGGCCTGGTGCACAGAGTTAGGAGTCAGTAACTTACAGTCGATAGGCACATGGAGACTGGGAGTAAGAGAGGTAACCGGGGGAAGCAAAATCCTAAAAGGCAAAACTGACGTGCAAGGAAAAAGATGCTGCATTTGGTTTGAAAACTAAATCTAAGGAAGAGTTGGTTTGTGGGGAGATATTTATAATGAACATCGTTTATGTCCTTTATGGACTGAGAAGTCAGCCCACCAGTGTCTTGGCTCCAGGATGGGGAGACAACACTCTCCGTGTGGAGAACCTCAGGATGACAGTGCTGCAAAGATTCCCTACAGGTGCCACTGCTGTGCAGATGAAGAAGTGATCTGCTCACCATCGCCCAGATCACCTCGAGTGGCTGAGTCCGCACCAGACTTTATGTATCTCTCCAGCCTCCCAGGTCAGTGCTCAGTAGCCCCATAGGACCAGGAATGGGCCAGCCTCCTCCTCCTCTGAAGCTCCTGAGAATGTTAGATTAGAACAGGAGCGCCCTGATGTCCTTGCATACACGTGCATGCATTTGCACACATATACCAGCTCCTAGACCTACACGTTGGCCCCAATTTGAGGGGAAATCCTTCTCTAAACTCACATGGACAATTTAAACATGAAGAGGAAGGTCTCTGTGTATCTGGGTGACTCTTCATCAAACTAATTCATTGGTCACTCATCTACCCATATATTCAGCATCCAGCAAATACTCATGTGCCTGCAAATACCATACCCTAAGCTGAGTGCTGGGGATCCAAAGGTGAGCAAAACCGGGACATAGCCCGACACAGCCTGCCCCCATGGAGCTTCTTGTCCCATGCAGGAGGCAGGCCTGACAAAGACTCATACAAGGAGTGGGCTGATTCCTGACGCTGTGCTGAGGGTGTGGTGCCAGAGCAGGTGAATGCTATAGGTCATTTACCCAGGTCTCCAGGTGACACTGAGGCAGGTGCTTTGACAGACAGCAGACCCTCCCCCCACCTCACCCTTGCTATGAAAGCAGCTTCTAATGAGTGAATGAGCAGCCTGAAGAGGAGGGTGGGGAGGCTGGGGGAGGAAGGACCCTCAGCAACCTGAGAGCCCAGCAGATGCTTCCGCAGGAGGCTGGGATGCTATTTGCAGTGGGCTGCAGCTTCTGAAAGAGCAAGCAGAGGGTCAAGCAACGTGGCCTCTATCAGGGCAGCCACCACATTTTAAATAATGATTTTAAAAAGCAGAGCACATAACCTAACAAATTGTTCCATTTTACATATTAATTTGACAAAATAACTTGCACAGACAAGAGTGAAATGAACGGAGTTACATAATTATTCAATTGGCTTTACTGGGGGGGAAAATACCTTTGGGACACACGAGAGCCAGGAATTAAGTTTTCAGCATTTTAGCTAAAATGTGAAGATTGTAGAGACACTCCTCTCCCCCAATGTGATAAGGAAGAAACAAAGTTCCAGGAAGATCAGTGACTTCCTTACAGGTCAAGCCAATGGTAACATTAGACAGCAGGGCTGCTGGTCATCCTGACACCTGCCTGGCCCATGTATTGGTCAGCTGCAAAGTAAAAATTCATCCAATTAAATACATGACACGCTCCTATTGATAAAAGAAATGCAAATTAAGACTCCCTGATGTACCATTTTTCACCTGTGAGATTGGAAAAGTTCAACAAGTTGTACCAGAAAGCAAGAAAACTATCCAAGTTTCCTGGGATTGTATCAATGGGACTGAGGAGGCAGCTTGAAGAGGGCCCACAGAAATGATGTGAGCATTAAGGACAATAATAGAACTGGGTTAAAATGCATCAATATGTTTAAGAAAAAAAAAACATGAGTTCAAAATGATACCTCACAATAAACAGAAAAACAACACTCAACAACAAAAACATATAGGTCGCTTTTGGAGGATGCCTGGGAACTAACTCTAGCTTTGAAGCTGTTTTGTGTTGTTGTTTTTTTAAGGAAAGAATCAAGCATTTTTCTTGCCATTAAATAAGCTGTACATCAAGGTAAATCTTGGATGAGAAGTTTCTTTTTATGGAAGCATCCAACTAAAAAATGAAGAAGAAATGAAGGGATTAGAATATCACCATCTCATCAAACCTAATTAAATAATGGATGCAGGAAATAATTGTCAGTGGCTGCTAGTGAAAGTACACATTGCCCACAACCTAAGAATGATTCTTGCCAAAAGTTCCAGTGGGTTGGCCAGTGCTTCCAATGGCTCAGCATTTTCAGACATGACCTTTGTCAGGGCCTGACCTTTGGCAGTTCTTACTGTTTTGAAATAAACTCCTAAGTGATCCTCCAGCATTTTATAGTCCTTTAGTCTCCTCACCTCAAACCTCCAGACTGATACCTATAAAGTGTATTATTTATGAGCCTCTCTCCCTTGCTCTAACTTGCCAGTCCCTACTGTGGGTTGAATTTTATTCCTTCTCTCCTCCCACCCCAAAGGTTGGTTCTAGTCCAACCACTAGTACCTATGAATGTGACCTTATTTGGAAACAGGATTTTTGTAGATGTAATCAAGTTAAAATGAGATCATCCTGGATTAGGGTAGACCTTAATCAGTGACTGGGGTCCATAGCAGAAGAAAGAAATTCAGGCCCAAAAACACAGAGGGAAGATGGCCATGTGAACATAGAGATAGAAATTTGCCTGATGATGAATCCATAAGCCAAGAAATGCCAAGGATTACCACAACCACCAGAAGCTAGCAGAGCTGGCTTCCCACCTCATCTGCAGAGATCCCCCCCTCACACCCTATCGCTGCACCAAAGCAGTCACAGCTCCTCCAGGGTGCCAAGTCTTGCACACCTCTGACCTTTGCACTTATTATTCCCTTGGGCTACAATGAATGTCATCCATCTCCTGATTTGCTCGGATACCCTCTGGTCTTTGAACCCTCACATTTCCTCCTGAGCAGAATTAAAGCCCTCTGGGACCCAAAAGCACTTTGTGCCCACCTATTCCTTCGTGTTTGCCAGGAAATATTGCGGTCTGTTTCCCACCAGAGGCGTGCTCTGCCATAGCAGGAAAAACACCTTATTCACTCCATAACCCCAAATGCTCAGATGAGTAACAATAATAGCAGCTAATAGGATTGAGTGATTCCTAGGTCCCAAGCATTGTTCCAAGCCTTTTCCATGTATTGACTCAGTTAATTCTCACAACTCTGAATCATTATTCCCATTTTACAAATGAGAAAACCAGAGGCACACAAGGTGAAGTGATTTGCACAGTATTACACATAATATATGGTGGTGGCATGCATGAATCAAGACCACTCCAGACACAGAGCTCTCATACTCCACTGCCTCTTAGGACATGGAGAGATTGGATGGGGGAGGGAAGTGGGTGACAAATGAATGAATGAATATGCAAGACTTCTCATCATACTAGTAAGGGTTCATAATCTAAGTCTAACCAATTCATGGCTCTCCTGGGTTTCCCAACTTATCCCAGAGTTGGAAGCACAATTTGAAAATGCATCCAAGGGATGTTAAATGGAATGGCAAAGGAGCCCGGTGGTGTCTCTGTGGTTCACCAGTACATGAATCCAGTTACTGAAACCTATTTTTGTCCACAGAGTTCTCTCTGGTCATGCTTTCTGACCCCTTGGTTCTTTTTAAACTCTTGTACCTCTCTTACCTGCCCTCAGCAAATGTTTAGTTTCTCTGCTTAATCTTGTGGAACTGCATTCTACTTGATTCTAGCTTAATTTGGCCAAGTTCATTTTAATGTTAGTTTTCAACAAGGTACAACTAGGTTTATTAGTTTGATGTTTTCTAAAAGCAAGTGCATGTTAAAGTTTTAGTATCCTGTTCATGAATGGAAAGTTACAAAATGTAAACACAATTAGCAACTCCACCCACAAATGACCCTTGAGGAAATGCCATTTGGTGTGTTTTTCACTCTTTTTTTAAAAAAAAATTATAACACAATACACATAACATGAAACTTACCACTAGTGACACTTAGTACATTTACAGTGTCATACAACCATTATCATTGTCTAGCTCCTAAACATTTTCATCTCCCCTAAAGGAAATCCTGTAGCAATTAAACATCATCCTCCTATATTCCTTCCCACTGCCCCTGGCAACCACCAACCTGCTTTCTGTCTCAATAGATTTGCCCATTTTGAATATTTCATGTAAATGAACCCATATAATGTGTGACGTGCTGTCTGGCTTCTCTCACTTAGCATAATGTTTTCAAGGTTCACCCATGTTGTAGCATGTATCAGTACTCCATTCCTCTCATGGCTGGATAATGTCACCACATTTTGTTGACCCTTCATCAGTTAATGGGCATTGGCGTTGTTTCCACCTTTTGGCTATTGTGAATGGTGCTGCTATGAACATTCATGTACAAGTTTTTGTTTGAACACCTGTTTTCAGTTCTTTTGGGTATATATCCAGGAGTGGAGTTGCTGAGTCATATGATAAGCTATCTTTAAGTTATTGAGGAATAGCCAAACCAGTTTCCACAGTGATGGCACCATTTCACATTCCCACCTGGAACGTACAAGGGTCCCAATTTCTCCACATCCTCACCAACACTGACTTTCCTTAAAAAAAAAAAAGAAATCATAGCCATCTTAAGTAGGTGTTCCTTAAAGTCTTTTCAAAGCATCAATATGATTATAGCGGTGCTTCTCAAGGTTTCGTGCACCTGTGCAGCACTCACGGATCTTTTAAAATACAGATTTTTATTCAGTTGGTCTGGAGTGGGATCAGAAATCCACACTTCTAACAAATTCCCAGATTACACCGATGCTGCTGGCCCACAAGATTCATATATTGGCAGAGATCACAGAGCAGGATTATTGTTGTCACTGGCTAGAAGCGCTCTAGTAGCTGTCATCAATGATTAAAAAAAATGCAAACTCCTTATCACGTTCAGAAGGCCCCTGCCATCCTTCCTGCCTCCTCTCCCATTGTTCTCCAACTACTGACCACACTCCTATCATTCTGGGCTTCTCTTCTGCTCTTTGAACAAGCCACAGCTTTCCATGGACTCTCCACTCCTGTCCCCTCTGCCTGGGACACTCTGCCCCTCATCCTGACTTGGCTGCCTCTTCATCCATCAGGCCTCAGATCAAATGTCTCCCCCATAGAGAGGCCTTCCCAAGGCCCTCTACCCAAAGTGACAGTTCCCCTGCCTACTCTACCCACAGTCACTCTCAATCCCATTACTATGTTTGTTTTGTTGTTGGTGGTTGGTTGGTTGGTTGGTTGGTTATCAATATCAGAATTTGAAACTTTCCTTTTTTAAAAAATACATTTTATTGCTTTTTTACAGAGAGGGAGGGAGAGGGATAGAGAGTTAGAAACATCGATGTGAGAGAAGCATCGATCAGCTGCCTCCTGCACACCACACACTGGGGATGTGCCCGCAACCAAGGTACATGCCCTTGACCGGAATCAAACCCAGGACCCTTCAGTCCCCAGGCCGACACTCTATCCAGTGAGCCAAACCGGCCAGGGCGAAACTTTCTTTTAAGAAATGTGATCACAGTGTTAGTCTCTATCTCCCCGCACTAGTATGTAAAACAGTATTAGACCAACACCTCCTCTGTATGATTCATTTTTCTACCCCTAATGTTTAGAGCAGCACTCAGCACATATAGGTGTGCAATAAATGAATTATTAAATGAATTGATGACAGTTATAGGCCCTTCTTGCCCATCTCCATGGTTTTCAGATGTGGCTGTACATATCTGAAATTTAACCCAGAGGAGGTTATAAATTATTGTCATGGTTATAGATATGAAGTACCATCCTGCATACTCCCAGACCAGTTAAACAGTCATCAGTTTATCTTCAGTTTATCTCAACCTCCCAATTGGCTTCATCATTGTCTCTACTTCCAAATCTACTTGTCTTCTCACCCCAAATCTACTTTTCCTTTTCTATCTGCTTATAAATATTCAGAGAAAGGACGGTAAGATATGCCCTCTATCTCTGCCTTTTGTGTAAATGCACACAGCTGTGTGAACAGCTCAGCCAAAGGTCATCTATTTCCAGTAGGGCTTTCCCTGGGGTCAGCTCATAGGAGGCACATTTTCCCCACTATACAAGGAAGTGTTCTCCACTTCCCTTGGTGAAGCCAGCTTCTTTGGACCTGAAAGCTCTGAATTCATTTGGATCTTGTTTGGGGCCCTGCTTCTCACCCAGTGATCTTATTTGGGTCTCAGCTTCCCAGAGTATTTTAAGCTTTATTCTATCAGGTTTCCTTTTGTCTTTCATATATATGCAAATAGACCGAATATGCAAATAAACCGAATGACGGAACAACCGAACAACTGAGCAACCAGTCGCTATGACATGCAATGACCACCAGGGGCACGTGCAGAACATGGCGGGCATTGGGCGCAGAGGGATGGTGGAGTAGGTGGCAGGGGGAGGGCACCAGACCAAGGCGGGGCATCAGTCACTATCATCAGGGCGAGCCTCTGGCGGTTACTAAAAATTTTTTGCTCCCACATGCCGTGGTTCCGCCTGGTGCTCGCACCCGATGCCGGCACCGGTGCCAGCCCCGATCGCTCAAATGGAAACATCACACTGGTCTTATTTTCCTGGTAAGGAAATCATAGTAAATCTCCATCGTTATACCTTCCTTGCTCCTTACCTTTTTCTGCCTTAACCTAGAAGTTCAATACCCTTTACTGCTCATCTATTTCTAGATGTGGTGATTATGAGCTAAAATTTATCACTGCTAATATTTCCTAAAAATTTTTCTTCTGGTGCCGTGTTTTAGTCAACCATGCCATTGGCTTTGGCCTTGGTGATAAATGTCTTCCATATTACTAGTTCTCTTTCTTGTTACTGACTATCCAAGAATGTACAGCACCAGATGTATGTCCAGCTGTGTCTACATCTCTCTCAGAGCTTATAGCACATTTCTGCCTACTTGCCTGCCTCTTCTCTAGTCTGTGAGCACCTGCTATCAGGCACCATATTTTATTCATCTTTGTCTCTTCAGCAACTAGCACAGTGCCCACCTCACAATTGACCCTTACTATATGTTTATAGAATATGAATATATATATATACCATGACTTATAAGCCAAGAGATATAAACCAGGTGAGACTATTAATGAACACTGAAAGAGAAACTACAGTAGAGTGTGAAATGGGTTTCAGTAAGTATTCAAAGAAGGGCAGTGAATAAGGGCTCACGGAGTTGCAGAAAGCTTCATGGAGAATTTAAGACCCAAACTTGGCCATTAAGGAACAAAGAGAGAGAAGCAATGAGGAATCTGGGAGGATGCTTGAGTTTTCCACTCAGTCCCTCCCAGGTTTCTGTGCGAAGCTGCTTTTGTTTCCTTCTCATTTCTCACAGCACTGTCATTAGGTCGCCTGCACTTTTCTCTTCCACCTTTACCAACCTGGTCTAAAATCCTCTTATGGTGCCGATCTGTGCAACCTTATCTTATTTTTCAGCCCAGCGTGAGAAATCAAAGACTCTGGTGGACAATGCCACTTTTGTCTCCTCTTCCAAAGGTCCCGTGGGCTGATCTCCCAGCCTGATGTGGTTGCTGAGGCTGTCCCTCTGGGGAAAGACGGCTGTGGAATAATTAGGTCATAGGAAGCACTGAAACCAGAGGATTCAGTGAAGACCAGGTTAAAATTCATAAATAAGATTGGCATAGCTTGAGTTCAAGATAAGCTAATTTTAGATCCATAGGCTTGGTCTAGCAGAACAGTGACAATTATATCCTTCTCTAAATGTTTTGCCTCCCCTGACTTTTGAAGCACTTACTTTCTATTGCTGAATCATTCAATAGCCATATAATTGTTATTTCCATTTCTCTGGCCTAAATGGGTCTGGGAGGCAGTTACCATTCCCAGTTCATTAACCGACTGGCCTTAGCATTAACAGCCCCTACATGGGGGTTGCCTTGGAGACAAAGCTTCCTGTGGGTAATCCAAGATTATCTAGCTCTTTATCCTCCATGTGACCCTTAATTACTTGCTAAATTAGAATGGTTTTCTGAAAATCACAAGCGGAGGTTAATATGTTCTTCCAGAGCTGGTCAAGCTAAGATGACACTGAATTCGCAGGGAATTCAAGTTCCATGATCCCTGAAGGCGTCTCTTTGAGTAAGAAGATGAACTCTCCCCCTGGGAGGCACTGCCCCCCCATAAAGCCCCTGTCACTCACTGTTCCTCCGCCTGCTTTTCTAGTTGGGGTTTAATCTTCTCAGGACAATTCTCTATGTCAATATTGTGCAGATTCATCCTGGTCAGGATCCTGCCTCCATTTGTCTTTGATAACTAACTACTTTAAATTGAAGGGCATATTTTTAAATCATAATCGCAGGGGTTTGCTCTTTGCATTTACACAATTACAAGGCTTCATGTTCCAATGTTGGACAAGCAGGGGAACTGAAAAAAACACTATTTTTAAAAACCAG
The DNA here is from genome assembly GCF_014108235.1 of Myotis myotis. Classification (NCBI taxonomy): domain Eukaryota; kingdom Metazoa; phylum Chordata; class Mammalia; order Chiroptera; family Vespertilionidae; genus Myotis; species Myotis myotis. The sequence goes on from NW_023416401.1 coordinate 52,229,030, forward strand.
AAAGTAAACTTTTGGGGGGGAAAGTTTGAGCACTGTGTGAATGTCCTGCCTAGCATTTTATGGCTCAGAGGGAGATGAGTGGAAAGGAAGGATTCTTAAAATGTACCTAATGAGATGCCTCTTTAAATGGTCTTTGCAAATAAGTAAAAGATGAGTAAATGCAGGTTTCAACTGAGAATTGCCATAAGAGCTTACATTCAGCATTACTAGATTTTTATTCATCTAGACTATAATAAAATGATTGAATGTAGTTAAGGGGGGAAAATGTCTTAAAATTTTGAATGTTATAATTACCAACATTAAAGTATCAAACTAGAAATAGTACAGAGCCTGGAATCGCATAGGCATCCATCCAAAAAGTGTTTAGGAAACTGAACTGAATTGAACGTGTTAGAAATAAACTTCATTGGTGACTCAACCCTCCAATTATTTACGGTACTCAGATTTCCGAAGGAGTCGTTGGCAAATTGCTGAAATCTTTTTCAATCAGAATGCTTGACTGGTTGCACAGAAAACTTTGTGTATTCATGATTTTATTCCTTGGCTGCGTCCCACCTTTAAAACGATTTAAGCATCTATTGTGTATAAGGCGTTGTGCAGCCCTCATTGTGTTCAACTGTAGTAGTCAGAGTAAGAATTAGCAGAAAAGTCATATGAAAATCATTTTATTACATTGGCTCACAGCTTAATCATAGTATATGTGAGACATCAGGAGGCTGACTTTGACTATGGTACACTTAAATTAGCTGTCAGAATGAACTTATTTTAAGGAGAAGTTTAGTAAACCTTGGAGTGGTTACCAATGGAAACAGATCTTTTAAAAGTACTTTTCTCAGCTTTTCCTAAAGTGTGTTCCACAAACAGAAGTCCTGCAATATATTAATGTGTTGTGTAAAGGGGATTCTGTGATCAAATAACCTTGGGAAATGTGTGGGCTTCCACACTAGAGAACTTCCATGAGCTTTTAACACTTTAAAGGGTGCAAGTGAAAAGTCAAGTCTCAAACTTACTTGCTTATAGAATTCTTCTCGTAGTATCTCTTCGCAGCTCTTGGACCTATGAGTTTTAAGGAGCACAGTTTGAGAAACACCTTTGGATTTTTCTTACCCCGCTTTGGCTAATAGGTGCAAATGCAACTAATTAAAAAAAAAATTGACAAATCAAACATTCTATTATCACATCTTCACCTATTAAAAGGTACCTTAATTAAAAACCATCCTGAGATGAATTTAAGCAAATCACTTTGTAGCCCTGCCCTAGCAGTTACACACTAGCCTTGCAAAAACAATGATGACTCCATAAGCCCAGAGATGAGCTGGAGAGACGTGTGGCAGTTCTCCATAGAGACTTGATTCAACTCCATGTTCATTCTCCTTAGAAACCTTACCTCTTGTTTTCCTGTTGCTTAAAAAATGTCTGATTATTTTAACTGGGGTGTAATCTTGAATTGAGAACTCATGTTATCATGTCCTCCTAACTTAGATAGATCACTCTTGCATTTTGCATCCTTAATAAATAATCTACAAAATCTATAAGACATTACCATGTTCTTGCTTACATATGTGTAGGAGACATTGTTGGTTGCCTTTCGAACTTTCAATTCAATCTTCTTCCTGAACTGCTTTGATCAGATATTCCCCCTCTCACACATAGCCTATGTGACTCAGGGCAGCTGCCTCTATCCCCCAACTTCTGGTCATGATTTTTCTAAGCCAGTGATTCTCAAAAAAAGTGTAGTCCCTGGACAAGCAGCATTAACATTACTTGGAATATGTTAGCAATACAAATTCTTGGACACTATCTTTAACCTACTGAACTAGGAATGTTGGGGGCTTGGCTCTGCAGGTGATTTTTTATCACACTAGTTTGAGAACCACTGTTCTTAAACAAACCTGGTAATTCTATGCTCCTTACAGTAATTGATTCGGTGCATGGCCTTTCCCAGGCTGCTCTCAGTGTTCCAAAGATGGACATGTAACCTAAGTTAACCTAACCAGAATGAAGGGCAGAAGTTGTATTCCAAGGTTGGAAGAGAGATTTTCTCTTCTCTCTCTTCTCTCTTCTCTTCTCCTCTCTTCTCTCTTCTCTCTCCTCTCTCCTCCCTTCTCCCCTCTTCCCTCTCCCCTCTTCCCTCTTCTCTCTCTCTCTCTCTCTCCATCAGGAATAAACTGCCATCTTAGAACCCAGAGAGAAGCCTGAAGACTAACTCAATACAAGGTGGAGGCAGGGACATCTCAAAGATGCAGAGCAGAGCCTGTTTGTACCCTCCTGCACCCAGTCCTACCTCTAACTTACAGTTCTGTGAGATGACAGGTTTCCTTATTGTTTCAGCCACTTTGCATTAAGTTTTTTTTTTTTATCTTGCAGCCTAAAACATCCCACTTATTAAAATATGTATAATAATTTTCTAATTTTTAAGATTAAATCTGAACTCTCCAAGGAGGTTGTATTCCTCTTGCCTTGCCTCTGGTATAGTGGAGCATTCATTTATGTTTGATGAGTGAATGTGAATGGACACATGCATGAATGAAAAATGATCATAAACTGAAGGAGCAAGCAGATATCATGTTCATTACTCTTAACAAAATACAACAGGTTCAAAGTCATTATGAGGTTCCAATAATAATTAATCCAGGAATGCAAACAATGAATTGTTGTGTAACCTTAGTTTTAACACTATTTTTGTTTAAACTAAGTGAAATCCTTTCCAGCTAGCTTATGCAAAAATGCAGGTCAATTACAAGGTTACTGAAGTGTCTCATAGACCACAGATTTTACCTCTGATTTTAGCCATTAAGGTTGTGTGCCAGCCCTGGCTGGTGTGGCTCATTGGTTGGACCATCATCCTGTGCACCAAAGGCTCACAAGTTTGATTCTGGTCAGGGCACATACCTAGGTTTTGGGTTCAATTTCTGGTTGGAGGGTGTACAGGAGACAAACATATTTTCAGGTGAGGATTTAAAAACAAAGAATGTGGCCATTGGTGAGGAAAGTTGTTGAGAGTACTGAGAGTACCCATTTCTCTATATATATTAGCCAATATTTCACATTAATTTTAAATTTTATTAGTCTAATGACTAAGAAATGGTATCTCATTGTTTTAATTCAAATTTCTCTGATTTAATTCACATTACTCAAAATAAACATCTAACATTTATTTCTTGGCAATTCAGATTTCCTTTTGGGGAAATGGTCTGTTCTAATCTTTGTTTTGTTTTGTTAATTATGTTGTATGTTTTTTTCCTCTTGATTTCAAGTCTTTTTTTGTATTCTAGATTCTAATACCTGCCAGATTTATGTACTGAAGTTAGACTCTTCCTGTATGTAATATTGTTTCCATTTTGTTTAGTGTGTCTTTTGTTGAATAGAAGTTTTTTGTGAATTTATAGTAGGCAAATTTATCAATCTTTCCTCCTTATGAGTTGAGCTTTTTGTGTATATTTGAAAGAAATATTTTCCTACACATAAATATATTCACTTATATTTTCTTCTAAAAAATTTATAATTTTGTTTTTAACATATTGATCTTCAATTCACCTGAAATTTCATTTTATGTAAGGTGGAAGGTAAGAATTCATTTTATTTTTTATTTCAAATGAATTGCTAATTTTCCCAGCACCATTTATTGAATAGTCCAGCATATTTTTAATACTTTGTAATAAAAACTTTAATGTTTCTAAACATGTGTGTGTGTGGGGGCTTTATTCTGGTCCATTGGGCTTTATAGCCCTGTGCCAATACCACCCTGTGTTCATTATAAAAATGATCATAATTAGATAGTAGAGTTGATAGAACAATCTGTCTAACAGAAAAAAATCCTGCCTCCTTGGTCGTGTTTTTCAAAATAGTCTTGGCTGGTTTTGGCCTGTGGCTCTTCCACATGAATTGTAGGATCAGCTAGTCAAATTTCATTTTCCTCACTTATTAGAATTGCCTTTAATGATAAACTAATAGCCCTGGCCAGTTTTTCTCAGTGGTTAGAGAATCAGCCCATGGACCGAAGGGTCATGGGTTTGATTCCTGGTCAAGGGCATGTACTGTATTTCAGTTGTGGGCTCAATCCTTAGTTGGGCAAATGCAGAAGGCAACCAATCTCCCTCTTCCTCTCTCTCTCCTCCCTCCCCTCCACTCTCTAAAAAAAATCAATGGAGGAATATATATATATATATATATATATATATATATCCTCAGGTGGGGATAAAAATAAAGTAAATTAATAGAGAGAGAATTAAGATTTTTTTCATTTGTCTTCTTAAACATGAACATAGTATATATTTCTGTTTATTTAGGTCTTCCGTTCTATCTAAATAATGTTTTTCTTGAAGGTTTTGCACTTTTGTTGTTGTTAATCCTCACCTGAGGATATTTTTCCATTGATTGGGCTACAGCATTAATTAAGACCATCAATACAATAATAAATAATCTCTCTATATAAAAGACTAATATGCAAAGCGTCCCCTTGGAAGTTCGACCACGAGACCGGGAATTTGACCACTTGCTATGATGTGCACTGACCACCAGGGGGTGGGGCAGAACATGGCGGTGGACCAGTGGCAGCGGCAGGGTGCTGAGGGAGCGAGGGAAGGAGGAGGCGGGGAGGCAGGGAATCTAATCGGCCCTGATCGCCAGCCAGGCCTAGGGACCCTATCCATGCACAAATTTCATGCACTGGGACTCTAGTATTAAATAATAAAGCTAATAATAAGAATCTTTTTATTATTTCTAACTGTCATAAAAATAGTTTTTAAAAGTTTACCATTAAGAATAGTATTTACAATTTTTTTTTTTTAAAGGAATAGTATTTGCTGTATGTTTTTGAAAAATCACTTTTACCAGGTTAAGGAATTATCTTTTTTCCTAAGTTACTAAAACTTCTTGTCATTAATGAGGATTATTTGATGGAATTCTTTTCTGCATCTATTGAGATATTATCATCACTTAATGTGGTATATTACATTAGTAAATTTCCTAATATTGAAGTATCCTTGAATTCTGGGGTGAGATAGATGATTTTAATAAATGATTTATTCTCATGCTTTAAAATGTATAGCAAAACCTCACTCAGCATAACAAATAGGATGAAAACCACTTTGATTTAGTGGAGAGGTTAAAGCAGTATTGTTTTTCATGAATTATTAATTTATACATTGGTCAGCACTGTCAGAAATTTCTAATAGAGTTTTATTTATTTCAGTTACATATTGTAACAATGATAACAAGTGGAAGTACAATGTTGTTTTAACGAGCAAGCCAACTAATCTGTAATTATTGGCATGTATCATTTCTCCTGAATAATTAATAAGCCAGTCCCTAAAATTGTTTGTTTTTGAATTAGATTTAATGTGGTGGTGCTGCTGTGAATTTGCTTAGCAACCTTAAATTATGGCAAATTTCAGCCAACTCTGATTTGAATGAAATATCCCATGTTTCAAGTTATTAAGTTTGAAATGATACTCAGCTTTACCATATGCTTGCTGTTTTGGAGGGGGGGAGAGGAAGAAACCCCTAATTCTGACCTAAATTGTTTGAAGCATTTGTTTGTCTAGTGGGAGAATTGCATTGCTGGAGGTTCATTATTGACAATGCTCTTTCCAATGTCATCTTGCCATGGGTGTCACAACTTGGAACACTGTGAAACAATTAGATAGAAAAATCCTTTACTTCCAGAGCTAGTCGGTAGCTGACAAAAAAATTTTTATTATTATCTCACACGTCACTGAGATTTGTTTGAGCTTCGTACTGAATATGCTCCAACACCCCAAATGTATGCGAAAGACTTTGTCTCTAGAGAATGGATTTTTAAAAGCCCTTGAAAGCTCTGGTTCAATTCTTTATTAATGTAGTGGAGATGTGAGATTGTTCCCTGTCTGTGTACATGCCCTTTTTTATTTTATTTTTTTTTAGATCTAGCTTTGAGTCCTGATTTAAATGTTTTGCTTAGCTTCCCTTTAATGGATCCGTTGTCATTCTACATTGGGAAATCAATATCTACAAATATTTATTCTGAGGTCAAAATGGTGCAGATACAATAGTTCAAATAAGAACATTTCTCTTCCCTCTACAAACATTTCTTTCTCTCCTCTTTTGCTTTCTATTCTCCTGCCTACTTTTACTGCCCTCTCCTTTTCCACTTAACTGTGCCTTGAAATTGTCAAATGAATGAAAGACAATGTTTTATACCAATGGAGGTGTAAAGGGGCATATTATTGCTGACCTTTTCAGATACAAAGAAAAGTTAAACAGCTTTGATTTATAATAAGCAACATATTCTCTTTCAAGTGTGAGCCCTAATTTTACATTTACTAAGAGATATATATATATATATATCTCTCTCTTAGTAAATGTAAAATTTACATATATATATGTGTTTTCTTAACTTAAGAAGAAAATAAGAAATGGACTGTGTGTTGGAATGTATACAACCACAATGTGACTGACTTCATGGGAGCTGAGTCAGTCTTCTCTTTGCTATCAGTGGAAGAGTGAATAAATGTCACTAGAATAGCTCCTGTTTATTGGGAGATTACTGGGTACCCGGCACTGAATTCCTTCTAAAATGGAATGGCATGGGTACTGTTATTAATCTCCCTTACCTAGATGTGAAAGCCAAGAATTAGAGAGGTTAAACGCCTCATGAAAGATCACACACTGGGAAAACAAGGATTCACCCCCAGCCAGTTGAATCCAAAGCCCTTGTGCTTCACCACTGATTTGTAATTGCTGAAAACTTGAAGAAGAGCGTTTAAGATGTTCAACATGTTATTTTAGGGAAGACAGACATGTGGTTTGGGGGAAAAGGACTGTTTCTAATAAATGAAACAGCTAGAGCAATGCTTGATATTAAATGAAAACCTTGGATTAATCTCCTCTTAAATGACTGAATGCATGTGTGTCACCCAGAAGAGTGCCTGATATGTAGTAGCACTCAATACATGTGAGTTCTGGTATCAGGAGTGAAGGTAACAAATTCTGGCTTAAATGAACCAGGGTCTTATCTTAGAAAACAGAAGTCTGGAGATAGGTAGACCTGGCCTGCCAGAGGGGCTCAAGGAAACCCTTAAAGTAGGGGCTCCTCTGGCTTCCTGAGCCATCATTCTTAGCCCTTGGAATTACATTTTGAGAGATAAAGGCTGAGTGACATATCCATAGGAACCCCCGATTGGACATCAACAAAAAGATCCTAGGGCTCCCCAGCCCTGCGGATCGCTGGTTCCCAGTTTGAAATGCCCTAACGCTGATTGGTGGAGCTCGTGGGCTGGGGTTATGCCTTCCTTGCTCCTGTAAAGACTTGTTTCTGCAAAGAACACCTAATGGAAACCAGACACTGAACAATTGGTATTACAGCCAAAGGAATGCCTTCTTCTAACTCTGTAAAGGTTTCTTACAGCCATGGAGGGCTGATGTGGTGGGTCCCCAGGTGTTAGGGCTCCCAAATTCCACCTCTAACGCGTTCAGTGTGGGCTCCTGCAACAGTGGGCTCCCTGTGTCACACGGGAAGAGCGTGGACAATCTTGCCCGACCCAGGATTGGAGGAGGAGCGTGCGCACCGATCCGCCTCCAGGCCCCGCCCCATTTGGCGTGGCCCCGCCCACCGATGCTCCGGGTCCAGCAGCCGCTTGGACCGCGGAGGCCGGGGGCGGGGCTCACCCTTGCCCTCGGGGCACCTCGGGCTCCGCCAATCAGCAAGCGCCCTGTTGGCCGACCGCGGCTCCCGCGCCCCGCCCCCTGCCGCGAGCCTCTGCTTTCCAGAATCCAAGATGGCGGGATCCAGGCAAAGGGGTCCTCAGGCCAGAGTTCGGCCACTCTTCTGCGCCCTGCTACTGTCGCTTAGTCACTTCGTCCGGGGTGACGGCGTGGGAGGCTACCCCGGGTCCGCCGGTGCCGCGGGCACCCCCGCCGCGCTGCCACATCGCCGTTTCGAGTACAAATACAGCTTCAAGGGGCCGCACCTGGTGCAGAGCGACGGGACCGTGCCTTTCTGGGCCCACGCGGGGAGTAAGCCGGGGCCGAGGGCGGGGGGCCGGGTCCCTCCTCGCCTGGCGCCTCCTTCGCTTCGCCTCCTTTCAGCTGCACACCTCGTGCACGGTGAAAGGGACCCTAGGCAGCCCCTCCTGCAGGTCGGCTCTGGGCCCCTAGGTCCCTCCACCTGCCCCCCAGCTCCCCCCGTCTGTCTACCCCCCGCCTTCCGCCTCCGCCGGTCTTCTCCTTGATCTCGTCGGTTCTTTCCGTTTGTTCTGAGAGGCTTTTGTTACTTACCTTCCTAAGCAGTCACTTACACTCGCTTCTGGGCATCACGTTTCACCCCGACGCCACGTCCCCCGGGGAAACGTCGGGCATCCCACCCCTGGCGGTGCCACCCTGAGACCTCATCACCAGCCCCTCCGCCTCCTTTCCCGCTTCTCCGCCCTCCCCTGCTTCTGTTGCTTTTTTAAAATCTGGTGTTAACAATGGTTAATGCTCCAGTTTGTGCCCGATGCCCCCTGACGGCTCCAGAGACGATACATTTTGGTTTTATGGTAACTTTTTACGTTTTTATGTGGGGACATTCTGGCACCCTGTTGGAGCGAGACCTTGAGGTTGCCACTCTCAGTGACTTGGTGTGGCCTTTGATCTCTCCTTTAAGGCTTTGTATTAGGTCATTATGTAACTGAATAGGCACACATGTCCCTTGATTTAGTAGACCAAGGGACATACTTTTTTTATATTGTTTCAGAACTCGATTCTAATCATTATTATGGCTATAGCTTTTTTAAAAAAAGTTTTTTGGAAAAATCAAAGTGACCTGCGCTCCATGTTGTTTGATTCACTGTGTTTGGCTCTGTGAGTAGATGAGAGCTGGCCTTGCTGGGCATTTGCATGTGTGAAAGAAACGAATCTGTGCTTTAGTGCTGATGTGTCACTGCTGACTAAGGAATCAGCCACAGCACTTGACATGCTGCCTGTGGCCATTTGAATTCTGTCTTTATATGTAGTTAAGTCATTTATGTAAGGTTTGTATGCATCATTTTAGGCTGTCCAATATTTGGAACAAAATGTTACATTTCTAGAAAGTGATTATTAACTAGGAAGCACACTTCTCGGAAGGGCCCTTTTCACTGAAATCAATGTATAATTAAAAGGTATAAATTTCAATTTAACATAATGACAAGTTATTAAGTATTTGAAGTAGAGTGCAATTATTTTGTTACTCAGAAGGCATAAATTATGTGCCCATTCATCAAGGGTATGTTCCTGGGCATTGGTTATCAAGGTAACGTTCTTAATACACTAAGATGATTCCGATGTACCAGACACAAGTTTTGGAGTTTTTTTGTTTTTTCTTTATGGAATGATGATGAATTTGTCAGTAGTGGTGATGAATTTGTTCACCCTTTTCACTTCTGCATCCTTCCATTGCCTGCTGGCTCTTCCCTCATGCTTATGCCACATAATCAGCTAATTAGCAATGTTAATCAGCTACTCACAGTAGTTGCCTTACCTTTCTTTACAGAGCCTATACCCAACTAAATTCACTGCAGAAATGTCAGATAATGTATCGGGGTGAATTAAAGTTGTATGGCTAGACTGAATTTGAAATAAAGGGATTAGTATACCTAGTATTAGCCATGACACCTCTATCTGTTGACGCTGGGAATCGCTGCTATAGGTATCCTTTGCTTTCATTATTACTGTGATTTTTATAGTTTCACTGTTTTCTTTACTCCATTGATTATATTTTACCTTTTCATTTTGCTCTGAGATTTATTTAAAACAATTTTGGAAAAAAAAAAAACATTTTAAATTTAGTTTAAACCTGGCTCTTTACTCATCCCCAAATTAGGACCAAATTTTTGGTGTTTCTTCGCCTTAACTCTAATGACCTTTTGTACTGTCAGTACACATCCATGGGTCCATAAGGGCAAAAAATGATAACAATTTATAACCCCTTATAAAGAGCTCTCAGGGCTCTGTCACCTTCGTTCCGATTTAATCCTTAGTAAGCATGGCAGGTGTTGTCTATTTTATAAATGCAAAAACTGATGTTCAGAAAGGTTGTTTCTTGAAAAAGGTTGCCTAGCTAGTGTCAGACTAGAACTCTTTCTAGGATGCCTGCCTCCATCCCTTAAATGTTTGAAAGTGATGGTGACAAACAGTGGCTGGTGTTACTAAAGAATCTCAACTTGTCAGTCCTTTCTACACTGACAAAGAGACGGTACAGTTATTTCCCAGCATGGATGTCAGAACTGGTTAATATCTGAGAGGGTGTGCTAGAATTGTTAAAAATTAGGCCTGATAGTTGCTTTAATAATGATTTAGTCCAGTAATAGGAAGAGCTACATTTATTGAGATATACCTCTGAGGTTCTTGGGAAACTTGCCTATGATAAACAGCTAGTAAGTGGTGGAGCTAGGACTTGAACCTAGCTTGGAAATGGGAACCACCATTTTGGGGACCTCTTCTCTCTGAGAATTGCTGATGCTGAAGCATTATTTACTGACTTGAAATTCAGTTGACCCCCTCCCTAGGAGAATGTATATATGCACAAAATTTTGCATATAGCTTTTGGGGGTTTTATGGAAGTGGTTGAGCCCAACCCCTTCATTTTACAGGTGAACATATGGTGAGCCCAAGAGGGTAAGAGAATTATTTGCTCAAAGTCATTTAGCTGAAATGAGACTAGGAATAAGTCTCTTCATTCCTAGTGGTATGTTCTTTTCACGCTGTTTGAGCTTTCTAACATTTGTAAACTGATAGAATACATCGCAGTTTTTAAAAGAATTTGAAAATAATATAAGAATCAAATTTTTGGTTTGACTTTAGCCAAAATTTCCTCCCTCCTGCCCCTTGCATTTTTAGTGTATGGTTACAGCTTTAATTTTTTTTTTTCCAGAGATAGTTCACTACTCAAAAGATAAGAAGAGCTGTGTTAGAAAGCCCTAAAATTTTAAAGTTAAAACTGTCAACATGAAATTTTTTCCTAACAAAATTATTGTACAGCTTACTAAGTTAAAATTAGATCTCTATAAGTATATGTAACAGTTTGGTGATGACTCATTGAGTTTTACCTAATTATAACTTAAAGTTTTTCTTCCCTGATTTTTGTTCTAGATGCCATTCCAAGTTCAGATCAAATTCGAATAGCACCATCCTTAAAAAGCCAAAGAGGATCAGTGTGGACAAAGACAAAAGCAGCCTTTGAGAACTGGGAAATCGAGGTTACATTTCGAGTGACTGGAAGAGGTCGAATTGGAGCTGATGGCCTGGTATGATCATTTCTTTAACTTAGAAAATGTATATAAATGCATATACCACCAGCCTCTAAATGTTCCCTATTATATATTTACAGGCAGTTTGGTATACAGAAAATCAAGGCTTGGAGGGTCCTGTATTTGGATCAGCTGATATGTGGAATGGTGTCGGAATATTCTTCGATTCTTTTGACAATGATGGAAAGGTATATTTGTTGTCAGGACTGTTAACCCACTTTATTATATCTGCTCATAGTTAAGCTGTGAGAAATACAACTTATTTAATACTTTTGTAGGCTTAATAGTAGAGAACTGCTCAAAGTATGATGATTAGTCTTTATGTAGCTGGGAATTTATACATTTAAAGCTATGTGTTCCTGATTTGTCATGCTTCAACTTGAGATCATAATGGAGCCCTAACTGATAATTTTGCAATGCCCCCCTCCCTAACACCCTGTATGTCACAGTGATTTTGATGGATAAGCATGAGTCATTTAGATGTAGGCAGTGAAACCATTAGTGTTTAGAGTCAACTAAACATTGTTTAAAATGTTTTTCGTTGATTTCAGGGAGAGGGAGACAGAGATAGAAACATCAGTGACCATAGAGAATCATCAGTTGGCTGCCTCCTTCACACCCCCTAATGGAGACTGAACCCAAAACCCAGGCATGTGCCCTGACCGGGAATTGAACCATGACCTCTGGTTCATGGGTCAGTGCTCAACCACTGAGCCACACCATCTGTGCTATAGTTTGTTTTTTATGAAAATACCCATGTTCATTACTACTACTAGCTCATAAGTTTATATCTCTTCCTGTATTTTTTTCTCTTCCTGTATTTTTTTCTCTTCCTGTATTAATCACTCTTTTTGATCAACCAGTTTCTCTGATCTCTCCTAAAACAATTAAGAACAAAATATACTTACGAATTGGGAACATTAACTTGTGTTTGAGCAGCCTTAAAATTGATTATCTTCATTTCAGCTGGTTGTTTCTCTACTGGAGTCATTATTAGCAATTTAAGAGAGAACTTTAATAAATCCTTGAATGCTGAAGCCATGTTAGTCCTCCTGTTTTAGCTTCCACAAATCCCACACTTGTCCCATATCCACGGTGTGTCCTCAAATACATGTTGGGTTGATTATTCAAAGAGAAAACACGTCATCAGTCTTTATTGGGGTGTTAAGTGACACTTTTTGAATGATTGTAAGAGTTTACTAATTTTTTTCTAAATTATGTAGAAATTTCTTATATTATTTTAAAAACTTCAGTTCTAGAATATTAGAGATGTAAGAAACCTTATAACACATCCAGAATGATCTGGAATTCTTTGGCTAAGGGCTTTAAAACATATTCTCTTTTATTTTTAGAAAAATAATCCTGCTATAGTAATTGTAGGCAACAATGGACAAATCCATTATGACCATCAAAAGTAAGTATGTGTTTTTTACATTATTCCTGATTTCAGCTTCTTTTTGGAAACCTAATAAAATATATTATTTCAAATATGAACATTTTCCAGATGAAATAAGATTGTTCTTTTTCTTGAGATTTATTTTATAACTTGGTGGAAAGGTCTTATTTTAATTTGGTTCTTTGTTGTTGTTATTAAACCTCATCCCAGGATATTTTTTCCATTTTTAGAGAGAGTGGAAGGAAGGGAGAGAGAGAGAAGCAGTCATTGATTTGTTGTTCCACTTATTCATGCATTCATTGGTTGGTCTTGTACGTGCTCTAACCAGGGATCAAACCCCCAACCTTGATGTATCAGGATGATGTAGGCCAATGGTGGGGAACCTTTTTGCTGGCAAGGGCCTTTTGGATATTTGTAACATCATTCGAGGGCCATACAAAATTAGCAACTTAAAAATTAGCCTGCTGTATTATTGGTCAAACATTTACTTAATTCACCCCTAATGCCTTGGCAGGGCCAGACCAAATGATTTTGTGGGCCGAATGTCCCCCTCCTCTGCTGTAAGCCAACTAGAGCTATTTGGCCAGGGCTATATGATACTTTTAAAAGTTAATGAAATGTTCTTGGCTCTCAGTGATGCCATTTATCATGTTTATTTGTTTTTATTAAAAGAGATGTTTGATCTTTCGAAAATAAGGTTTGGAACCTTGACTAACCTGACGACTAAGAAATTTATGCCACCTTCTTCCATCTTAGAATTGGTATATTTTAAGATTCTTGGGGGGTACAAAGCTTCTATGTATTTAGTGTATTTGTAATGTGTGGGAATTAGTTACCTACATTTTTTAATTCTACATGTTTGTTGTGGGAGGAATTACCTTCTAGACAGTCAATAAAACTTGAAGAAAATTTATTCATCCACATTCCAGTTTACTGTTTCCTACCTTAGTGATTTTTTTTAGTCTGGTAGATACCTGTGGAACTATTTATAATTTTTAAATATATATTTTTATTGATTTCAGAGAGGAAGGGAGAGGGAGAGAGAGATAGAAACATCAATGATGAGAGAGAATCATTGACTGCCTCCTGTACGCCCCCAATGGAGATAGATCAAACTCAGAACTCAGGCATGTGCCCTCACCAGAATCGAATCCTGATCTCCAGGGTCATAGGTTGACGCTCAACCATTGAGCCACACTGGTAGGGCCTGTGGAGATATTTAAATAAAGGTGCCAGACCTTCTTGTGATTCTGATTCTGCACTAGGGTGAAGAACTTCACCCCAATCTCACATCGAAGAGTAGTGTCTCTTTGCCCTCACTATCAGCACATGCTAATAGTGGCTCCTCATGTTACCCAAAGACTTTATCTTAACTTGATACTATTTTAATCTTTCTAGATATGAATCATTTTAAATATTGAAAAGCTTATGTTTCTTTTTTTTTTCCTTTCCCTCATATTATAGTGATGGTGCTAATCAAGCTTTAGCAAGTTGCCAGAGGGATTTTCGTAATAAACCCTATCCTGTCCGGGCAAAGATTATATATTACCAGAAAACATTGACAGTAAGTATCATGTGTTTAGTGATAATCAAATGAACAGTATTCTTTTTTTTTATTATTATTATTAGTTAAGGTATTACAAATGTGTCCTCATCCCCCCCATTAACCCCCAACCTACCCCTCCCCACCTCCGCCCCGCACACTCATGCTCCCATCCCCCTGTTGTCCATGTCCAAATGAACAGTATTCTTATATGACTTTTAATTTTCAATCTTTGATATAAATTAAATGCATTTAAATTTGAGTATTGTTCGTGTTTCTCATTAATATGAGAAAACAGAAGTGGTTTGAAAGCTTGATGTAAGTGGTCATGTGTTGTAAAACCTGGCCTCTAGGTTTTTATTTAGTCAGTAAATATTTAAGCATCCTATTATGTGCCACACATTATATGCATATCCAAGCCATCAGGATACAAATATAAGTAAGGCAAAGATCATTTTCTCCAAAGAGCTTATAGTCTAATGCAGGAGACACTTGTGTGCATTACTATGCTGTGTGGTGAATGCTACAACACAGATACCCCTTAAAGCAGCGGTCGCAACAGGTGGTCCGAGGACCACTTGTGGTCCGTGAGGTCCGAAAGGTTGGCGACCGCTGATTTAAGGAAACCCTTGGATCAGCGGTCACCAACTGGTGGTCCACGGACCATTGGTGATCCGTGAGGTCTGAAAGGTTGGTGACCGCTGCCTTAATGGATCAAGAGTGTAGCTTATACAAGTTCTTCAGGTCTTGTGTTATTTATATCATAAGGAGCAGTTTAAAGCAAACCTGCCTTGTTGACATGCTTGGTTTAAAGAGTTTTAAGAAGGAAAGTGAAATAATTAGATTTGCAATTTAGGAAGAAGACTTAGGCAGCAGTGTTCTTATTGTGGTATTTGTGAAAGGAGCAAAAGATACAATCATTTAGACTCACTGACTTTTAAGGGGCCATGCCCTGTAGTTGATACTTTACATGCAGTTTCTCATTCTTTCTAACAGCCCTATGGGATGGGCATCGCCAGTTACATGGGGAAGTTGAATATGGGAGGTTTTAAGAAATTCGGACAGTGTCATACCAAATAAGTAGCAGAACTGATTTGAACGCAGCAGCCTCTTAACTGTAAGACTGTGCGTGTGGTCTGAATTAAGAAGAGTGATTAGGAGGTAGAGACTATAGCACTTAGTACTAGTTTGCTTGGGGTGGAAGGGTGAATGCAGTTGTGGAGTCAGAGATAGTTCCTGAATTTGTACCAAAGTAGTACCATTAACTAGCCAAGAGTGGCCATTTGTTTCTGTTTGAGGGGGAGTAGGAAGGCCTAATTTTGCAAAGTTCTGTCAGTGGTGGTAAAGATTAGGTCACCCAGGGAAAATGTTACAATATTCTGTCCAAATCTTTTGGCAAGATGCTTGTCAATATGAAAGGTCAAGTTCTATATAATGCTGCCCTAACTGGTTTGGCTCAGTGGATAGCTCATCGGCCTGCGGACTAAAGGGTCCCGGGTTCGATTCCAGTAGGGGGCGTGCAGGAGGCAACCGATCAGTGATTCCCATCATTGATGTTTCTATCTCTCTGCCTCTCCCTTCCTCTCTGAAATCAATAAAATATATATATATATATTATAAAGTTCTATATACTGCTTCCACTCTTAACCTCAGTGACCCTTATTTGGATGGGACTGGTGATGGCGTTGCTGGAGCCCAAGGGTTTTGAGAAGGCTGACTACTGCTTGATTGGGGTCATGAGAAGAGTACTCATGTGTCAGGTTGATTCCTGTGCTTAGAATCCTAGGATTCTTTTAAGACATCTTGTGTAATTACTTCAAAAAC
Source organism: Myotis myotis (assembly GCF_014108235.1). Lineage (NCBI taxonomy): Eukaryota > Metazoa > Chordata > Mammalia > Chiroptera > Vespertilionidae > Myotis > Myotis myotis. The sequence continues at coordinate 52,245,039 of NW_023416401.1, forward strand.
AGTGTCTTTTTAGTGTTTTCATTTTCCACCATTTTTGTCAGTATGACTTCTGTCACTTCTGTTTTTCTGCTAACCAAATGATAGTCCATTTACCTTCCTAATTTAATGAAGAGCTCACTATTTGCTAATAAGGTAATCTATTTCATTTTCAACTAGCTATGGTAAAAGTTGTAAATTCAACCTATTCTTTTTAGCTCTCTCCCTGGGGTTTCAGAACAAGTCTGATCTCCCTTTTGTGTGAACCATTCAAAGAAATCGTGGTTCCCTACCAATTCTTGAAAAAAGGTGAACCATATTCTATTTTAGAAAGATTTTCATGGGAAATTATCACATTTGTCTCTGTAAGCCTTTGGCACATCGTAGGGCAAAAGTAAAATAATTACCAAAAATAAGTGAGGTTTTTTAGTAGACAGGGATTACCCTTTATAATAGTGAGAGAAAGCTGATAGCTTTTTGACTGTTGGTTATTAGACCAAATATAAAGATCAACTAATATTAGACATAAATTGACTACTTGAAATCCCTTTTACAATGTCTGTTGTAAAAGCTGTAGCTACTGTATGTCTCTCTAGGTAATGATCAATAATGGCTTCACACCAGATAAAAATGATTATGAATTTTGTGCCAAAGTGGAAAATATGATTATCCCTGCACAAGGACATTTTGGAATATCTGCTGCAACTGGAGGTCTTGCAGGTAAATCTTGCCATCTTTAACATTAAAAGTTTGTGAATTGAGTTTTGTTGGGAATAGTATATTTTAGAGATGTGTAGACTTGTTTACTTTTAACCTTTAAGACTAGGTGTAAGCTTCCCATAGCCAACAGGGCCAGTCTTTTGGTCTCTTGGGACTGCTTATTCTATACTTAGATTCTGCAGGAATACAGTTGGCTGGGGCTACATATACTGATGTGAGAGCATCGGTGCGGGTGCCGTTTCATAGTGAAGGAGACATTTAAAGTTGAAGCTATAAAGGTTAATTTCCAAATGTTTTAGGATACTGCCAGGTGTCACTACACATTTACATGAATTTGGTATCCTGAGGAAATATTATTGAGGACTAAATGTTAAACAAGATATATTTACTTTTTTTTCCATGTGTGATCATAAATGAACTTATCATTTGACATTAATACCATCTGGTTTATATGGTACATTATACAATATTTTTATTATTTTCAAATATATAAATTTTTCCTTACAGCAACACAGGGAGGGAGAGAAAGACGATAGATTTTTACCTGATTTTAGATGAGTTTGCCAAATCTTGAATTAAAGGACTTTCTAAAGATCACATGGCCAGTAACAGTCAGATCCAGGCAGGACTTGGTTTGGATTCTGACTCCTCTGAGTCCAGGGCTCTATTTCATTGCATGACTGCTCCTAAAGTTACCTAACCTACATTGTACTATTACAGTTTTCTCTTTAATCTGGCTGCATATCTAGATCTCCATAATAGTGGCAGAAAGCTTCAAAATTGTTGCACAGTTGGAATTAATTGCTCTTGCTTTGTGGATGTGACTAGCCAGGATTGGCATTTTAGTTCAATCTTAGGAGGTTTGATCTGCTAGGTCCCTGTTTTCAGCTTAAAATTAATTATATTTTTATATAAAATAAAATTGTTAATATCTGTTGTGTGAGGGAAACAATTATGCATGCTGTTTTAGAGGAATCATATTATCTAAATTGTGATGCTTTGAGAGTAAAAGGAGATGCTCTTAGTAATGTCAGGACAACAGGGATAAATCAGGATACTCCCCATAAACCAGGAAGCAGTGTCAGGTTTATAACTAGAAAGTAAAGCACGAAGTGGTAAGTGCTATAAGACAGGTAGGCAGAGACAGACAGGTACAGGAAATATGTGTAGGACAGGATTTTGTCTTACTTGGCCGGGACATATAGTCCATGAAGGTTTATGGGAAAATATGGTAGGATGTTGGTGCCAGGGTTAGGAGTATGGGCTTGATTTGACCCTACATTTGTTTGTTCATTCCCCTATCAGACATCTATTAAACATCTGTTTTATTTTAAACACTGCTAAATGTTCTAGTTTAGGATTGAAGAGAATGAATTTCACTTATTTCTAATGTAAATCTTTCTGATGAATTTTTGTCTAAGCTCACAGCACCATTGCATTTACCAAATTAGAGCTAATTTTTATTTCCCTTACTGATTATTTTTTAAAGCAATTAACTATCTACAGATTTACAAGCATAAAAATAACCTATTATGGAACTTTTTCCAATTTTTTTTTAATTTATAGATGACCATGATGTCCTTTCTTTTCTGACTTTCCAATTGACTGAGCCTGGGAAAGAGCCAGTAAGTATAAACAGGTTTTCAAAAAATTTATTTTCAGGTTAAACCTAGATAGACAGCCAGATTAAAGAGAAAATTGTAATCTGAAAACTTGGGGAGACTGACTTAGGTTTGCCTCTTGTTTCTGCCAATTACTGCCATCTCACCTTCTGCGAGTTACTTTGCGTTTCTTCACTGGTAAACTGAGGTGTTTGTATTAGCTATCTCAGGACATCTGTAAGCACTAAATAAAGCAATGTACTTCTGGCAAGCTCTCGATGAATGGGATTGGCTTAGTATTTTTGGTTGGAATTATTAGTAGAACATTTTCATGTTAACCTTTCAACTAGTGGTGGAGTAGTTACAATGAGAAAAGGACATATATTGAGGTTTATTTTCTTAATTTTTTTTTAATGATTTGTTCTTTAAACTCCAAAAAAGCCTACACCAGATAAAGAAATTTCAGAAAAAGAAAAAGAAAAATATCAGGAGGAATTTGAGCACTTTCAACAAGAACTGGATAAAAAAAAAGAAGAATTTCAGAAGGGCCACCCTGACCTTCAAGGGCAACCTGGTGAGTTGGAGTGAAGCTGTCCTCAGGACTGCAGCATTGGTGGTGGCCCGTGTGTGTCCCGAACACTTGCATTCATCTCATCCTCTCTTATCTGGCACCTACCAAGTCATTTCTGGAAATAATCTATGAGCAAATCTTCAGTCTTTAAAGGGGTTGGAGATTGATGCTTTCACCAGTCACTGGTGTAGTGTAGTGGGCGGAAAGGACTCCAGCGGTGCCATCGATAAGCAGTGACCCAGTGCAGTGAGGATAGAGGCATTGTTTTTACTGCTGTGTCCCCTAAACCTAAAAAGCAACCATGCTGACCAAGTAGTTGAAACTCAATAAATATTTGTTGAAGGAAATTGGCTAAAGTTGATTTCTTGCCTTTTAGTGGCACACAATTACCTTATTTATACAGAGGTAATACTTGAAAACTGAACTATTGGGAGAGTAGTGTGAAATGATTATCTAGCTCTCCTCTCCTTACTACGCAACAGAATTCTGGACTTTAAAGGTTGAAAATTTTAAAATACTTGTCTAAGCCACTGTAATTAAGAACCTAAGTATGCTATATAACAAAAATAAGACATAACAAGGCCAAATAGAGTGACTTTATTTTATTTGCTAACTTTTGCTATCTGAATTGTTCCCCTTCAGCACAATTGAACTGTTTGTAGTATGTGATTCTTAAGTGACCAACAGTACGATTCACACTTAAATTAAAAATAAGATATAAATTTTACTCTTTTCTCGGATTTGTTTTAAGTATCACGTGTTTAGGGAGCATATCTTGAAGCTTATTTTAACGTGTGGATGAAACTATTTTCAGTATGGTCAGGTGTAAAAGGAAAATCAGGTCTTCTTTCCTCCATTTCTTAATCTTTTATGCTAATAAAATGCACAAATTTTAAGAGTATAGTTTGATGAATTTTGACAAGATGTGAATACCCATTTCACCATCACCAGATCAGTACACAGAATATCACCCAGAAAGTTCATGTCTCTTTCAAGTCAAACCCCCTCCATAGAGGTAACCACTATTCTGATTTTATTAACATAAATTAGTTCTGCCCATTCTTATAAATAGAATCTCACAGTACATTTGAAAGAAAAAATGATTTTTAGGTGAAAAAAGTCAGACTGAATTTACAATAAATGTTCAACCACCAGACATGACAAAAACAAACAGTAATTTAATCATGATGGAAATTATCTGCGTATTCACTATTGGGGAGATTATACCATTATACCATCATGTTGGTGATGTTCTAATTTTAATATATATTGATACTTGGTCACTTACCGTATCTTGAAAACTACGTGTGCATAAGTGATTCTTAAGTGATTAGTAACAAATTACTAATTTTAATTTGTAATTTCCATTTTAGCAGATGAAATATTTGAGAGTGTAGGAGATCGTGAGCTGAGACAAGTCTTTGAAGGACAGAATCGTATTCATCTTGAAATCAAGCAGTTGAACCGACAATTAGATATGATTCTTGATGAACAGAGAAAATACGTCTCTTCCTTGACAGAGGAGATCTCTAAAAGAGGAGCAGGAATCCCAGGACATCATGGACAGGTGAGCTTTGAAATACGCAGATATGCCCTAGCTAGTTGGCCTGATGGAGAAGAGGTAGAAAAGAAAGGCTACTGTGCTCTATGTTCCCATAGAATGTGGATTATTGAGCTGGCGGCTCATTTTGTTTTTCCTCCAGATCTCTCAGCAAGAACTGGATACCATTGTGAACACTCAGCATGAGATTCTGCGACACGTAAATGAAATGAAGTAAGTATACAACAGTAATGTCTTAGTGTTAGGTGCTATTTTTATCCTAAATTTGACTATTCTAAATATTCAGGCACATTATTGTTTAAGGTTCCTGCATGAGGGTAAGAATCACATTCTAGATTCATTTTATAAGTACTAAAGTTAATGTAAAATACAGGAACTTTTGACATTTAAAAACTACAAACACATCTAAATTTTTTAATTGTTCTAAGCTAGATAAGGAAAAAATGCTATAGCATCTTTAAAAAAATTGGTTTGTCCTAGTTACTTGACACAAGGCAGACATAGTCATACATAAAAAAAATATGGGTAGTACACTGAGTGGCCAGATTATTATGACCACCGCATCAGTACTTCATTGACACTTCCAAAAATACTGAATATTGAAAACTTCCTAAGCAAATACTCTCAAGGTTTTATTATTATTATTATTTGCATAACTAATTCACTTCATTGTACTGATGGGGTAGTCATAATAATCTGGCCACTCAGTGTATATAACAACCTTTTGGAAAATACTAGGGCAGTAAGCATGCATACCATTGTAGGACTGAAGTACGAGCATACCTGATGCAAGAACTTACACTGGAATGAAAGAATTTTGAAGGAAATATGCTATGTGTGACTACCTCTTTTTTATTCCATCTTGTATCCTAAGAGAGACTGGACAAAGAGTTGGAGCAGATAAGAGATACTGTGTCCTTATTACAATGAATGATAAGTTTCTAAAAAGGATCCACTTATACAAATAATTAACAGCTTTCAATTTCAGGAGCAGAGAAACAGCCAAAATGTCATGTTTCATAAGCTAATACTTTAGAGCACTGCCCCAACCAGTACAACCCTTGACAGACAAGAATGTCAAGATGAGTTCTTTAGGATTAGAAAATTAAACAGGATTAGGTTGAATAGAAGGTGAAACTATCAAATACCTAGACATTAAAGACAACCCAACTTTAACAGCAAATTTGTATTTCTTTCAGTTGTACTGTTTAGCATTTAAAAAAATCTTCAAGTTGTAAATGCAAGATTAAAATATATATGATGCTGAATGAATAGTTAAATACTTTTAGAAATAGACTGATTCATGTAAAATTTTTTTAAATCTTTATTTCTAGCTAATTTTAGACTTCAGAAGTTTCAAAAATAGTACAGTTTCCATATATCCCCCACCCATCTTCCCCTGATGTTAACATCTTAGATAAACGTAGTACAATGATCTGAACCAAGAAACTAACATTGGTACAGTACTATTAACTAATGATGATATTCAGATTTCACCAGTTTTTCACTAATGCCTTTTTCTGTTCCAGGATCTCAAATGGCATTTAGTTATTTTTGTTTAGACTTCTGCAGTCTGAAATAATTCATTTTTGTCTTTCATGACCATACAAATTCCAAGAGCATTGATCAGTTATTTGGTTTATTGTTCTTCAGTTTGGGTTTATTGGTATTTACTCATGATTGGATAGAGGTTCTGCATTTTTTTACAAGAATACAACAGTGTATTATGTTCATGATATCCGAAGGTCTTATCACTGGTAATGTTGGCTGTGATCACTTGCTTATGATGGTTTCTTCCCAGTTTCTCTTCATTAAAGTTACCTTTCCCTTGGTGGTTAATAAATATTGTAGGAAAGATACTTTGAGACCATAAATATCCTGTTTCACTTTAAACTTTTGCTCATTGATTTTAGTGTCATTGATGTCTTGCCTGAAACAAGTATGTGGTATTTACCAAATGCTGATTTTTCTATTTCCATCATTTCTTCTGCATTTATTTATTGGAATTCTGTATGGACTAGCTATTCCTCCTCCCCCATTTATTTATTTAATCAATTATTTATATCAATATGTACTCATGAATATTTATTCTTTTTTTTTTTAATTTTTTTTTAATTTTTTTTAATTAAATCTTTATTGTTCAGATTATTACATTTGTTCCTCTTTTTTTCCCCCCCATAACTCCCCTCCTCCCATTTCCCGCCCCACCCTCCGCCCTCACTCCCCACCCACTGTCCTCATCCATAGGTGCACGATTTTTGTCCAGTCTCTTCCCGCATCTCCCACACCCCTTTCCCCCCCAGGAATAGTCAGTCCATTCCCTTTCTATGTCCCTGATTCTATTATAATCAACAGTTCATTCTGTTCATCAGATTATTTATTCACTTGATTCTTAGATTCACTTGTTGATAGATGCATATTTGTTGTTCATAATTTGTATCTTTACCTTTTTCTTCCTCTTCCTCTTCCTCTTCCTCTTCTTAAAGGATACCTTTCAGCATTTCATATAATCCTGGTTTGGTGGTGATGAACTCCTTTAGCTTTTCCTTATCTGTGAAGCTCTTTATCTGACCTTCAATTCTGAATGATAGCTTTGCTGGATAAAGTAATCTTGGTTGTAGGTTCTTGGTATTCATCACTTTGAATATTTCTTGCCACTCCCTTCTGGCCTGCAAAGTTTCTGTTGAGAAATCAGCTGACAGTCGTATGGGTATTCCCTTGTAGGTAACTGAGTTTCTTTCTCTTGCTGTTTTTAAGATTCTCTCTTTATCTTTTGCTCTTGGCATTTTAATGATGATGTGTCTTGGTGTGGTCCTCTTTGGATTCCTTTTGTTTGGGGTTCTCCGCGCTTCTTGGACCTGTAAGTCCATTTCTTTCACCAGGTGGGGGAAGTTTTCTGTCATTATTTCTTCAAATAGGTTTTCAATATCTTGCTCTCTCTCATCTTCTGGCACCCCTATAATTCTGATGTTGGTACGCTTGAAGCTGTCCCAGAGGCTCCTTACACTATCCTCGCATTTTTGGATTCTTTTTTCATTTTGCTTTTCCGGTTGGGTGTTTTTTGCTTCCTCGCATTTCAAATCATTGACTTGATTCTTGCGCTCCTCTGGTCTGCTGTCGGGAGTCTGTATAATATTCGTTATTTCAGTCCGTGTATGCTTAATTTCTAGTTGGTTCCCCAATATAAGATCGAGGGTCTTATTAGTTTTCTTGTAGATCTCATTAAGTTTATCGGCGGCTTCTAAACAGTTCTTGAGAGACCTTAAAAGTGTGGTTCTGAACTCTATATCTTCCATTGACAATTTTGTCCTGTTTCTTTGTCTCCGCATTTTGTTATGCTTCCTTGGTGCACCCCCTAGTGGTCTTTGTTCGCAGTCTTATAGTTAAATCTTGATTGTTGTAGCTAATTCCAGGGAGGGTTTGACCTCCAGGCCAAGTGGCTATGAGAATCAGCTGTGTCAGCAGTGAGAGAACTTCTGTCCTCTAGGGAGGTGCTAATCTGGCGTTTGCCTGAGGCTATCCGGCAAATGCCTGTGTGCAGGGCTTGGGCGGGGCGGGTCGCACAGGATCAACAGGGTGGGCCGGAGAGAGCAGTTATGGCGGCTCTCAGTCCTGTCCCCAGGGGCTCTGCCTCTCTGAGTCCCAGCACCCGCTGCAAAGCTCAGAGAGAAAGCTGCACTCGCTCTGACCGAAGCCAGACAGTCCCGCTTCTCCCGTTTGAGTCTGGGTCCCTAAAGACTCGCCCGGATCTGGAGCTCAGAGTCTGCGACTCCCTCCCGATTGAAAACGCCAACCGCGCCCTCCGCCGCCAGCCTGCTCTGCGCACTCCGCACCTCAGAATTTGACTTCAGCACTGCGCCTCCTCTGAGTGTCCGTATGCGTTTCTCTTTCCTCCTAGTTGTAGGACTTCCACTCAGCCAGCGTTCCTGTGGTTCTGGGTGATGTCCCTTCCATTTTTTGGTTTCACTTTTGAAGTAGTTGTTCAAAGCAGCAAACTCCAGCGTTAACCTATGCCGCCATCTTGGTTCTCCTTGAATATTTATTCTAAGGGTTATAATCCAACACCATCATTATTTATTTTGTTATTCAAATTGTCCCAGCTCTGGTCATTAGAAGCCTCTCCATGTTGTCTTTTGTGTTCTTTCAACAAGCCCCCATCATTTTTTATGCATCTCTTTACTTTCTGACACCACACTCTGTTTCAGGCACATCTTGTATTTTCTCTGCTCCAGCTCTTTAATCGACCACTTCTCCATTGACACCTGGTTCCTTTTATTGGAGAAAGGTATTTTTAGAAACCAAGATCTGGGCACTAGGTGTACTCATTACTACTGGGATGCCATTGATGCTAGGCCCTCTCAGGGAGTAGGTGAACATATACTAATCCACACATGTACACATTTCTCTATCTTTGTATCCATCAATCAACATTTATATTAAAAAACCATGGGATTATGTGAATACTTAGGATTCTAGTTGTACTGGACTGGACTAGAATGAATAGTACAGGGTTGATTTTAGCCTTTCTCCTTTTCCTATTTGAACATTCTTTCTCCAACAGGGAAAAATTTGATTCTTAGTATCTATAATATATTTACTTAATTGATTTAATTTTAGTGTGCACGTAAGTGGTTTCAAATTAACACAGATCTGTGTGAGAAACACATTTACTGATGGATTTATATGAAGTTTCTTTTGCCTCTAGCCTTATAATAGCTAGTGTAATTCTCTTCTTCCCCACTCTCTTCAGTATGTTTATGATATCCTATATAATAAAGAGCCAATATGCAAATCGTCCAAACAGCGAATGACCAGTTGCTATGACACGCACTGACCACGAGGGGGCAGACGCTCAATGCAGGAGCTGCTCCCTGGTGGTCAGTGCACTCCCACAGGGGGAGCTGAGCTCAAGGCTGGCGAGTGCAGTTGTGGTGGCAGTCGGACATCCCCATGGCAGTCAGACATCCCCCAAGGGCTCCTGGACTGCGAGAGGGAGCAGGCCAGGCTGAGGGACCCCCTCCTTCCCTCCGCCCCTGAAATTCGTGCACTGGGCCTCTAGTTTGTTTATAATACAGATAGGCTTTTTGTTAGTGGTTGTATTGCTCCTACATCTGGTTGATTTTAATTGTTTATATTTGGGGTATATGAATGGTAAATGAATACTATGGTTCTAAGAGCCAAAAAGATATATATTCATTGACGTATCATTCCCTCTTCATCACTACTACCCCTTCCTCATTCTTCCCTTCTTTTCAGCCCTTTCACACCCACCCTTGTTGGTGACCCATCCAATTAATTTCTTGTTTGCTCTTCCTGTACTTCTTCTGCACACGTGTGTTTTCTTAGGTTTTCTTTCTTATGTGGATGGTAGCACACTCTAGATATTCTTTTAGTGCTTTGCTTACCTTACTGAACAGTAATGCTCAGAACATCTTAAGATTCAGTTAGTGCTTAGTAAATCCTAGCCATCTGTTCGTATTGTCCATGAAAGCACTTACTTAGGGTAGTTAACAGTCCTTGTAAACTTCCACTTAGTGAGACCAAATGTCATATATACAATAAGTTAGTGTAAAAACTGAACTCAAATTTCTGAATTTGTCCTGTAGAGCTTTTTCTTCAGAATTAAGTTTTAGGAAAAAAAAGAGATAGAAAATATCTGCCTTTTATGTTCAATGTGGTTTGTGTCTTTATGGATTTTCATTTTTTTAGGGAATCAAAGAATTATAGTTTTAGCAGAAACATGGAGTTCAATCCCCTTCAGTAAACAAAAAGAGAAGACAAAAAGGCCCTGAATGATAAAAGATCACAATATGAAAATAGAGTCTGAATTAATTCTCATTATCTCTTCATTTTTAAATGCTATTTCTACCATATAAAGCCTTATGGAAATTTTCAACGGTATTATCCACTTTCAACAGTTATTAATAACCTGATGTTGTCAGCCCAAGCCATTCATGATAAAATACCTTATCAACTAGTCTAAGTTTTAGTAGCTGGTGATGGCCCTCACCTGAATCCATCATTTCATCAGAGGTTGAGGAAGGGTGACATTCCCATTCTAAAATTTCCTGTCCATTTAAAAAGAAGAATTTCCCCCATCACTTGTTATCCTAAGCTAGTTCCGGAAAGGCGGAATAAATACTTGATTCTTTCTCCTTACCATTTTTTCAGGATAATGAGTCAGTTCCCTGGCAATCTCCAAGATTAAGTGATGAGGTAGTGAGGGTTGATGATTTTTTTTTTCAACTCATGGATTTTAACATATTTTGCTGTTTTGAGACACTAGCCTTTGTAACTAATGTTCAAATTGTCCTATCTTTGGCCACTAGTGCCCCCTTGAAGTTAGCTTCCGTGTCCTTTCAGCACAGCCCCAGTGGTCTTTGGTAGCTTCCTTCTTTTCCAGTGTAAGTCTTTTCAGGTTTCTCTTGTACATTTCTGGAAAGAGAAATGGCAAGTCATTTTTCTTTGGAGCCCTGGCAATGTTGTTTATAGGCAGCCAAGTGCTTATTGTTAGTGGATTGTCATTGCTGCTAGGCCTTTTCAGTGGACAGAGTTACAAATGTTTTTTGAGCTTTGCCATTTGTATGTGGTAGCTTGTGTCCTTTGTTAATTGGTTATATACTTTAAATGTTGAATTGAAGGTATTAAGTGCTCTTTTTGGTGAGTAGACAGCATTTAGCATTTCATGTTTACCTCATTTATTGTGTACCTATTGCATTCTAGCTACTGTGCTAGACTTTTCACAACATGTTCACATATTCTGGATTGCTCTTAATTATCCTCTTCTGTACCTTCAGCCTATCCCTGTAATATAATACTTAAGCTGCTTAGCAATCTTTCTTCACTCTTGATCATCACATCTCATTCAAGATACTCACCACTCTCCTCAAGCCCTATGACCTGAAGCTCTCAGTGGTCGTCTTGATCTTGCATCTGAATAGTGGAATCACATTTTACATGGAGATTATATGCTGAAGTCAGTGTGTGTAAGGTGAAATGTTGTATAAAGCCAGAATTACCCTTCAAAAAGATGACACATTGAAGACTACCACACCATTGTTCAATATGCTAATCAACCAATTTTTCCTTCATATTTGAAACTGATGCCTCTTCAGTTGCATTCTAGTTGAGGCAGTAGATTTGTATATCGGGGCTATCTGATAGAATTGCAAGGGGAAATAGACATCTGACTTAGGGGTCCCAGGACCATCCCTAGGTTCTATGATTTGCTAGAAGTACACAGAACTCAGAAAAGCTGCTATACTCACAGTTCTGTTTTATAAAAACAAAAGGATAGAATAAAATCAAAGGAAAAAGGTAAGTAGGGTGAAGTTGGAGAAACTAGATACAAGCTTTCAGTTATTCCCGTCCCCAGTGGAGTCCCATGCACAGTGCTTGTTCCCCTCAGGAGTGACCTGTGACATGTTCAGTGAGGAAGCTCGCCCGAGCCTTGGGGTCTGGAATTTGTATTAGATGTCACTTAGGCATGAAGCACCCATGTGGCTGACCTTAACTACTCAATCTGCAGTCCCCCTAGAGGTCAAACTCATATAGCACCTAAGGCTCCAGGCAAATCACATCCTTAGCATAAACTCTGTGGTGGGGTCCAAGGCCCCAGGTAGACAAAAACACTCTTATCATGAAGGATATTCCAGGGGCTTAGAGGTTACCTCCCAGGGGCTGGTCAAGGGCCAGTCCTGAAAACCTTTGGAGTGTGCAGGGTTAATTCTTTACTGCCCAACATTAAACATCTAGGAAGATTTGAATTCATTATGTTAAATAATACCCATTTATAATACTGGTTTTAACACAAATTATTTAGTGTTATTCTCTATGTGATTTGATGACCTTTAGTAAAAGATAAAGGCATAATGTTAAGTTACAGTTTTATAAATTATTTTCCAATGTTGAAAATAATTCTTATGTTCTCTTTCTGTTTTTTTATTATCTGAAATATTGAACTTGGAAGTGTATCTAATCATTTGAAAATCTGTGATGGAAAAAAGTCACCTTTCCAGTGATTCCATTATCTAAAGGGATTTTCTATTCCAGGAATTCCATGAGTGACACCGTCAGGCTAGTCAGCAACATCCAGCATCCTGGGTCTGCAGGGGGCGTTTATGAGGCCACCCAGCACTTCAATGACATCAAAGAGCACCTTCACGTAGTGAAGCGGGACATAGAGTCCCTAGTGCTGCGGAATGCGGTGAGCTCTCTTCTTTCTAGCTTCATAATGACCAGCCTTCTTTAGGAAAGGAAGAACACATGTTCTGTTACATTCTACTGAAGCTATTTTAACTTTTTAGTTAATATTCTTTTATAATACAGGGGTGGGCAAAAGTAGTTTTACCATTGTGAGTACTCAAAACAGTTTATTCTTGTTATTTATTTATTTATTTATTTATTGTATTCATTATTATTATTATTATTATTATTATTATTAACCTACCCCCCCCCCATATTAGGTAGAATTTTTCCATATGTCTGTAAGTTCTACATCATGCTTCCATTGTGTATTGAATAGAATTTTTTAAAATTGATTGCTATTCCAATTAGTGAAACTATCATAATCTCGGACTTTTTTTTAGATTCTTTTCTGTAAGTTCTCTTTTTAAAAAGTTCTTGTTTTCAGTAATGATATCTCTCAACAACTTTGAAAAGATAAATGTCTCTCTTGACAAACTCTTATGTTAGACAGACAGACTGTGCCAGGTAACCCGGATTTCTCTTTCGAGTGTTAAGGAAGTACAGATCTAAAGCTGATAGCAGTTTTCTCTAAGCAAGATTCTTCTTTTTTTCAGCTACTTTTCCTGTCTTGTTTCATTTTTAAACCTTTTTTGTTTGTTTTTGTTTTTGTTTATTAGGTACTTTTTATAGTGTAAGCCCCCTACATTTTTGGAGATTGGCAATAAATATTAAAAATAGCTAACATTTTTTTGAAATGTCAGATGCATAAGAGACAATGTTGAAGACAGATCCCTAGTACTTTTTTTTTCTTTCTTAATTATTGGCTTTAAAAGCCCTTATAAAATTCACAAATGCTGGTAGCATTTGCCTCTTCCCCTTCAGTTTTCCAAATGTGGCTTAGTAGTTTTCATATTGATCGCTACCTCTCATCCTAAGCATTATTAACTATTTCCTTAATTTTGTTTGAGATTATTTTCCCCCCACTTGAGCCTTTGTTGAAAGGACCAAGTTGACGCTGTGGGTATTATATATATGTACTGAAGAACTTGTCCCATATGTGTAAGCATATTGAAAACAAATAATCTTAGAAGCCATTCTGTCTACATACCTTGAGGGAATCTTTGTCTCTGATATTCAAGTATCTCCTTATAATAGAAGGAATACTCATGGAAATAGGAAAAGAAACATTCTTCCTTTTTTATTTTATTAATTTTACAGGGGGTGGGGAGGGGAGAGAAACATGGATCTATCTTTCCACTGATTTATGCACTCATTGGTTGCTTTTTGTGTATGCCCCTGACTGGGAATCAACCCTGCAACCTTGGCATATTGGGTCAGTGCTCTGAACAACTGAGCTACCTGGCCAGGATGGGAAAAAACATTTTTCAAAATACTAACTAGTAATGTCACATGCTTGAGAACTGCAAAAAGCCATTAGATTTGTCAGCAATTCATTGGAAGAGTAGCCATGTGATTGTCTGAACCAGAGCACTTTGAGAGTGGTGCTGAATGCTCTCAAGTGTTCTAGTTCAGACAGTTACATGGTTACCCTGTTGAAGGTGATGCTATTAAGAATTCCTCCAGTACAGCAAGCGACAGCTGGGAGTGCCTGGTCTGTGACCTTCAAGGACACTAAAATTATTGTCACATGATGAACATGGGAGATGGCAGTGAGTTAGTGACTGGACCGTGAAAGGTGTAGGCCATCCAGTGTCAACTACTCTTTCAGAAAGTTTGGTGGTGAAAGTTAAGGGATGGGACATATTTATAGGATGAATAATTGAAAATACTTGAGTTTACACAGTAGACCATGAGTTTTATAAAGATTTCACATTTCTTGTTCTAAAATACTAACTTGACTAATTATAATAGAGAGTTCTTTGCCTTATAGCCATCAAATGAAAGACCAAAATGCCCAGAACTGCCACCATTTCCATCATGTTTATCTACGGTTCACTTCGTTATATTCGTAGTGGTACAATCGGTGCTATTCATTGGTTATATCATGTATAGGTAAGTCTCTAAAATTGGACCCAACATTTTTGTGTTTAATTTGAAATAATGAAGTTTTTCATGTTCATATACTAGAACTTTCAATACCTTTAAATTAGGTTTATACAAAACAAATATTTCTAGTCTATTTCAGTTCACCTGGGAATGCATGTACAGAATGTATACTTAATGTATTTTATACATCAAAAGATATTGTATATTTTAATTTTAAGCAGTCCTATTTCTTTCCAAAGTAAAGTGTATAGAAATTTTTTGTTTTTTCTTTCTCTTTCCTTAGGACTCAGCAAGAAGCAGCTGCCAAAAAATTCTTTTGACCACCATTTTCATATGTGTACATCATGTATGTATGTACAAAATGTCTTTTTGAGGGACTGTATTTAAATTGCTTCATAGGCTAAATTATTAAATTTTGTATAAAATAACTTTAAACACTGATTTGCAGTAAGAATGAACCGCAAAGACAGCCACGTGTAAATTTGTGCATAGTACATAAAATCTATTTAAATTTCTCTGAATTTCTGTCCAGTAGAATATAGCTGAACAGAATATTGATAAATAAGAGGAAAAGTAATAGAAAATGGGACAACCCCCAGATATGAAAGATACCCCCAAGTCTCAGATGTTGGAGGTTTCTTTATTTAATATAAACACACTTCCCACCTGCCCCCCCCCAAAAAAATATGAGGTCTAAGAGCTCCTCATCATGATTATTTTGTAACAGTCTTTTTTAAATGTCAGAATTTTCTCCTCTAAGACCCAGTCCCCACAATCCTGTAATCTAATACTACTCCCTCTGAAATCAAAGAATATGTTGTCTGAGAGCATTAAGATCTGGATAATAGTCTGCATAATGATTATTGAAATATTTTTCCCTCTGATTATCAATTATATATTTCACCTTTAAAGGAAATTTTTTGGGGAAATTAAGAGCTGCTCTTTGCCTTAAAAAAAAAATTAGGTGAATGCATTCCTCTGATAATAGTTTTTATGGGTATTTTGCCTGGTAATGTGTTCATTTCATCATCACTCATATGCTTGAATGTCTTCATTCTAACAGTGTCAGTTCAGTATCATGAAAACGTTTGCATTTGTATTTGTGATTTGAGGAACTTCTCCCCTTCTATGCAGCTTGTAAATTCAGCTCAGGTTGCATGTTCGGAGGATATTTTAGTTCACAAAACCCACGTGACGTCCTAGTTTACATTACTTCATACAGCGTGGTGTTGCCGACTCTGCATGCTTGTGTAAGTCAAGGAGGCTGGGTAGGAGCAGTGTTAAGATTTTTGAAGGCAAAATTTGAGAAATAGAGTTAATACTTCTGATTCCCTTCTTTTAGTGCCATAACTGAGGATATTGTGAAGTACTTGTTAGTAAGCCCGACCTTGAAATGTCAGAATGGAAGGAGTTGATGTAGACTTTGTACAGAATCCTGGGCATTATTGAAACAGTCTGTCAATGACATTTTAAAATGCACTTAAAAAGAAAAAGACTAAAACAAAATAAAATGCACTTCATTTTGTTTTCACAGCTGATGTAGACTTATTTTTGCTGGCTTCCAAATACCTTTATCTCTTTTAGCTAAAGTGGTTATCTTTCATTTGTTGTAGAATCCAAAATAATATTGTTTTGTAAAGTAGTGCTATTTAATTCTTCCCAGCCTTCATAAGTTTATTCTGAAATGTCATTTACAGATTGAGCTGACTACTTAAAATCTATACAGAGACTCTGAAGAACTCTACATGTTAGCAGTACCTAACTTGAGCTACATATGCAAACAGTTCTAACATTGCTTTTTATGTTAGCATTTCTCCTAGAACACTGAACGAGAATATTCTAATGATTACTGACTCAGTTCAGTCATTTCAATGTAGAAAATGCTTCCATAGTGCTTTTCCTGGTACTGTTAACATTTTGAATTCATGTTTGAAAGACATCATCACAGAATTTACTCTTATTTCATTAAAAAAAATTAATACTTTCAGAAGAGTATTTAAGTTTGTAGACTATGTACTGGGAAATCCTCTTGAGATAGAAGGCTTCCAAATATTCAGTATTACAAATCCGTGGTCACACGTGCCTGGACTTAGTGAGGAATACCAATCTATGCAGTGTATATTTTCAGCCTGAAATTCCAGAGGAGTCATTCTGACCATCCTAATAGAAACAAAGACAGCTGTTATGAAAGATCACGAGCATGACTCTTTTCTACTTAGTAATTTAATTTGCTCAAAATTACTTGGCAAACAGTTTGCACAGGTGTTGATCATATTAATTGAAATTTGTTTTATTTTCCTCAAAACAATTGACTTGAGCTCATTTCTGAAGAAAAATGTATTTGCTCTGTGGAAAAATCAGTCACTGCCAGGATTCTTTCATTTCTGTACTGTTTTTGTATAATTGAATTTGTTAACTTGTCTCACACCAGCAAGTATTTTACAGGTGCCTTGGATTAAAACAAAATTGATTTTTAAATTATACTGTAAATCATGCTTACGATGCCACTTTAAAAAAGAAATGCAATTGCATAATGGTTGACACCCTTACTTAATGTGCCTATTTGTGTTCTAATTGTTTAGATGTTTTATGCAGCTGGAAACTTTCCTGTGAAACCACAAACAATAAACCGTTTTTTTGTTACGTACTAAAGGGATATCAGTGTTTCTCACAGTGTTGTCCATGGACCTTCCGGTCCTGGAGTGCTTGTTAAGTATGCAGATCCCAGGGCTTCATCCAAACCCAAACTCAGGGGTTGGCTTCAGAATCTGTTTTCAACAGGTGCCTCAGGTGATCCTGAGCACACTAACTTTGAGAACCACTAAGAAGGGGAGTGGAGGAAAATGAGTATTGTTTTGTTGGCTTAAAGCTGAGCTGAGCACATGATGTAACTTTTGTTGTCAATTATATTAGCAACGTGCACTGAGTCTTTTATACTCACAGTTTACTTAACGCTCTTTTTACTGAAACTCTTGGTTTAGTAGCAGCTACAAACTAAACCCAGATTGTTGCCTGTAGCTCTTCATACTTTAGTTGATGGCTTTTAAACTTAAAAATCATTTTCAGATCATGGTCAGGCCATGAAAACTCCCATCTTCATGTCTGCCTGCTAAAGCTTTTTGCGTTCCTGATTGCGATTTTTGTGACATTTTGTCTCAGACAATTGTACTTTTTGATAACTTGGGGAAAACAGAAACTACTTGAATAAGGGATTGCCAGGTCCGCTGCATCTCAGAGACGCGGTGTCTGTGACAACATGACAGTTGTGAATATTCAGATGTGATATCTTTTCCTGCCGTGTGCTTTTCACAGGGAGATCATGAACAAGTGATTATATTAGGGATTATTTTATTTATACGATCTAATGTGAAATCACCACTTGCAACTTTTTAGATCTATATGTTGCCTGTTTAATATATTTCTTTAAAAGTTTAAAAGAATTTTCTACCCACTGTTAATTTTAATTGGATAACATTTTGTCAAGTGTTTTTTTTTCTTTCTGATTGTTATTGATGCTAGCTGGAATTCAAGAAATGACATTGACCTTATTCAAATAAAGAAATATTTTAGTAAATTTACTTTTTCCTTCATTGTTCTCCAGTAATTGGTAGGTATTTATTTTCCAAATAGGCCCTGATTTGTGATAGTATTTCATTTATGACACACTGTGTGCTCAGCCCTGGGTGGCGTACCACCTGCGGAATCAACACATGGGAGCATAAGAAGAGAGGTAGAGCCCTAACTGGTTTGGCTCAGTGAATAGAGCATCGGCCTGCAGACTGAAGGGTCCCAGATTCGATTCCGGTCAAGGGCATATACCTTGGTTGCGGGCACATCCCCAGAAGGAGGTGTGCAGGAGGCAGCTGATCAGTACTTCTAACTCTCTATCCCTCTCCCTTCCTCTCTGTAAAAAATCAACAAAATATATTTTTAAAAATAAAAAAAGAAAAAAGGTAGAAATGGTCATGGATAAATGCTAACCCTGCTGATAATGAAAAATATAAATTAATTAAAATAATGTATTTGATGTTTTTACTCTTAATAATCAAATACTAGTAAAAGTATAATTAATCTGGAATCTTAGTCATTCATTATTAATGGCAGTAAAAAAATCTTTTAATCTTTTTAGCAAGTACCATTTAACCAAGTAATTTCAATTCTGAGAGTCATGCAGTATAAGAAGGAAAGAGTAGAGCTTTGGGTCAGACAAATCTGGGCTTGAATTTTGGCTCCGCCACTCAGTAAAGAAGACCTTCAGTTTCCTCATAATACTTTCCCCCATGGTTGGTGGAATGTAAAAGAGAATCTTTATTAAAGTGGTGTCAGAAAATGGTAGACTAAGGAAATGGACCCCTCTTCTGAGAATACTGGATAAAATAAAAGATTTAAATAAATTAGATGGGTTTAAAAGAAATCAAAGGAAACTTAAGCCTGATTAGTGAGCTATCAGGGGCTGTATGGTGGAAACTAGATGCTCTGAAGGCCCTAGCTAGACACTTTTGGGGGTATTGGGACATGGCCTTGCAGGCCATAGTGAACATCTGGGGTTTATTCAAGGAGCATGAGAAGCCTTTGGAGAGGTAACACCTAGTGGTCCCATTTATTTTCCCTTTCTGGAGTAATGAATGATTCTACACACAGCAGCAAATACAGTTACTGAATGTCCCAAGTAGAAAGGCCATTGTAATTAAGGATTAAAAAGTTTTCAAAGACATCCCATTTTCAATGGAATTATCTTTTGGGAAGACAATGAGAGACTTGACTTCATGAAACAAAGCAATGCCCGAGAGTGTTCAGTTTGCACACTGGTGTAGCTACCACCTAAGGGTCTCTAATGCTTGGCACTGCCCCCAACACACACACACACAGAAAAGGACTGGACAGGGAGAGGCTGCTTTACAAACTGGTTTTAGTTTAGAATTGACACCATTACCATTTATGTTTCCTAATTCCTAATAAAGTGAAATTTTAAAAGATTTTATAATCAATATAAATAATTTATAACAAAATATAATGAAATTTTTATTGTTTTGGTTTTTTGTTTTGTCAGACCTACCAAATTCATGTTGACTGGGGAATTTCACTTTCTGACCGAAACTATTTTAATAGGACAGATCTCCAGCAAATAGTCATTGTTATGGGAAATAAATTTTAAATAGGTTAGCAAAAGAGAAAGCAGATCTTTAAGTATATAAAACAAGCATTTTAGGCAAAACTGCAGATGACATAGTTCTGTACAATCTGAAGAATAGTCATCTGTTTCCTAGAAGGGCTCATGTCTACAGTTAAAATAGGCATAGGTTGCAGCTAGCCCTTATCTCTTAAAAATGGAACTCCCATTTGACTAGTGATCCCACTTCTAGGAATATATCCTAAGAAACTCAATACACTCATCAGAAAGAACATGTGTACCCCTATGTTTATAGCAGCGCAATTTACAATAACTAAGATTTGGAAACAGCCTAAGTGCCCATCAGCAGATGAGTGGATAAAATAACTATGGTACATTTACACAATGGAATACTATGTGGCAATATAAAAAGAAAACTCTTACCATTTGCAACAGCATGAATGGACCTGGAGAGTATTATGCTGAGTGAAATAAGCCAGTCAGAGAAAGATAAGTACCACATGATCTCACTCATATGTGGAATCTAATGAACCAAATAAGTTGATGATCAAAAATAGACCCAGAGACAAAAAACATGAATAGACTGTTGAACCTCAGAGGGAAGGCAGGGAAGGGTGGGTGGGTGGGAAGAGATCAACCAATGAACTTGTATGCATAACCCATGGATACAGACAAGGCTGGGGGGGTAGGGGTAGGAGGAATGGGAGCCGGCTGGAAGAGGTTAATGGGGGTGGGGGGGAGGGAGGACCTATGTAATACTTTCAACAATAAAGATTAAAAAAATAGCCTACATCTCCTCCTCACCCCTGCTTTGGAATGCTTTAATTAGAAAGATACTAATGTAGATTAAAGTCTTAGCCGTACTAGATTCCTCCCTTGACCTGAGGAAAACCAGGACCATTGAGAACCTGCTATGTGACTAGACATTGTCAAAGGTTTTCTCCAAGTACTGTACACCACTGAGCTTAAAGAGAGCACCCAGAAAGTGGACTGTATGTAAGAGAAGGCGACCCATCACATTGATGATGTGACCTATATGTCCCTACCATCAGGATGGAAGCACCGAAAAGTGGCCAGAGCATCACTTCCATGCAGGCATGCACCATTTCAGTGCAGAAGGCTGGGAGAATCTTCCAGATGTAAATTAAGGACCCACTGGCAGTCCCTTTGGACTTGCCACAGTTAAGTGTTTTTGTATGGGACACAGTAACCACCAAAGCAGGACAGAATCCAAGCAAATCAAAGGCGAATCCTTGCATAGCGCAAAGTCCAATAACATAAAATGATGGATCAACGGATTATTTTTGCTTAATGAAGCATTTTGGGTTTTGAGTCTCATTGGACTTGCTTTTCAATAGGACATGCTCTGGGCTAGAATTTGGAAATTATACTACAGCCATATAATGTCAGACTAATTTAATTGAAGAACTCTGGATGTGCTTAGCATAATATAAAACTTAGAAGTGGGTGAGGAGGGAGGGTAGGAAATGGGAAGGATTTTTCCCTCTGAAATTAGCTTAGTGTATTAATTCAGAAAGTAGTTGGTTCCATCTGATTGTAGGCTTCCATAATCTGAACCATCTGCCCCTGCATCCGAGGTAGCTCGCCTCTAATCCAGCTTACAGCCGCAAACCACTCTTCTCCATCAGGACGCCCTTGAGGACATGAGGCCCTGCAAAGCCCTTTGCTCTTAAAGGCCTGGCTGTCATTGAAGATATTTGGAGAGTTTGTCTTTTTTCTCTTCTTCAGGTTTAGTCTGAGTTTTTGGGTTTCTTTTTCTGGAGCAGAAACAATGGCTTTCTTTATGAAAACTATGATAAGTAACCAGGTAAAGAATTTAGGATTTGGTGGCAGGTCTGAAGAAAATAAAGAAGAAGGAGGGACCTCGGATGCTGCCACAGCTCAAGGGATGACCAGAGAGGAATATGAGGAATATCAGAAGCAAATGATCGAGGATAAGTGAGTACCTGCTACTTCATTTCCCTTTAAAAACAAAACGGAGTTCCTGCCGGCCTTACCTTCACCAGTTCCCTAGTATCCTCCTCTTTGCTCTGTAGATGCCTTTCCTTGTGCTGTCTGTCTGCCTCCAACCTTGCGAACGCGTTCTGCTAAAGTGAACAGTTTTGTAGCATCAGCAGTTACTATATCCTACCTGCATGAATAGAAATGAAAAAGAAAAAGTGAATCTATATGCTGTTTTTAAGCAGCTTAACACTTTCTGATCGGTGCATGTTGTAATCAACCTCAATTTAAATATTCGAATGAAAAAATGTGAGCCTATCTTTATCGGTTTTCTGAAATTCACCCTCCTAGCACGTAAAAAGCTTTCAAATTTGGCACGTGGAAGAGGGCCTTAAAGAACATTTAGTGCAGCCATCTTGATCTCACATGTTGCAAATAAAAGCCTAGAAAGCACAACGTGACTTGCTTTTCAGACTATGAATAAATTTGTGGGCTGTGTATTATGAAAATCTTAAAGATACAGAAAAAGAACAGTATAATGAATACCCATATATACCTATTATATATAGTTTTTAAGTCCTCACCTGAGGATACTTTCATTGATATTTTTAGAGAGGGGAAGGGAGAGAGAGAGCAAAACATTGATGTGAGAAAGAAGCATCAATCTGTTGCCTCCCACAAGCAAACCGACTGGCATGTGCCCTGACAAGAATTGAACCTGTGACCTTTGGGTATATGGGACAATGCTCCTACCAACTGAGCCACACTGGCCAGAGCATATGATATTGTGACATATTTGCTTATATATAGATTAGTTGGATGGATGGGTGGATGGATGGATGGATAGATAGAACAACTTTTAAAGAAAATTACAGGAATCATCATAATTCACCCCTATCTATTTCAGCCATATACCACCAAAAATTAAGGACATTCTGGTGGCTATATAAAATGTAATAAAAATAAAATACTCATAATATTTTAGTTGGGTATTATGAAATGTGAATATCACCAGCAATTTTTCACTACTAAAGACTGATCTTTATTTTTTTTTTTTTAATATATTTTATTGATTTTTTACAGAGAGGAAGGGAGAGAGATAGAGAGTCAGAAACATCGATGGGAGAGAATCATCGATCAGCCGCCTCCTGCACATCTCCCACTGGGAATGTGCCCGCAACCCAGGTACATGCCCTTGACCGGAATCGAACCTGGAACCCCTCAGTCCGCAGGCCGATGCTCTATCCACTGAGCCAAACCGGTTTCGGCTATTTTTTTTTTTTTTTTTAAGACTGATCTTTAAGTATATATAATTATTTTAACTTCAAGGTTGAATCAATTTAAGAGCCTTTTAGTATTCAAGTAAGAATTGAAACATTGATCTTGAGGTTAAATGTTCAGTATATGTTACAAAAGAAAAATATTTTTGCCACTATGGCTATTTTGCTAATGATCAGTTACATAAGAGTTGCCTAAGTCCTATTGCTAAGGTGATTATAAGTGAAAAGGTTAATGACCTGGAGGAAACTAAGTACAAAGACCTACACTTAATGGAAACCTTGTCTATTGTATTTTTTCTGAAAGAAATCATTAGAAATTATCTAGACTGGTATTATGCTTGGCTCTGCAGTAAATGAAAGTCAGCTTTAAAAAGTAAATACAACCACAAAAGTGATGTTGATGCTAAGATAATACTTGGCAAAAATAAATAAATAAATAAAGCAGCATTCTTTGAATATTGTCTAGTTTTGCCTATGGCATGTAAAAAAAAAAAACAAAAAACCCACCAAGTATAATAAAGAAATAGAACAATAGCACCAAATTCTCAACTCAAGTGAGCTTATAAAAGGAAAATCGTCAGGTATTGATTGTTTGATTTCAGAGAGGAAGCGAGAGGGGGAGAGAGAGAGAAACATCAATGATGAGAGAGAATCATTGATCAGCTGCCTCCTTCACATCCCCCACCAGGGATGAGACCGCAACCTAGGCATGTGCCCTGACCGAGAATTGAACTGTGTGACTTCCTGGTTCATGGGTCAATGCTCAACCACTGAGCCATACTGGCTGGGCAAAATGGTCAGGTATTTAGACTATACACCTGATCTTGTAAAATATTTAATATGTCTCAGTAATAAATCTGCTCATAGATATGGCATCTGTTTGATTAACTAATATCCTGGTTTTCCTTAATTTTATATCTGGACAGATCAAAGACCAAAACACCCAAATTATATTGTTATTTATTGGATTGGGTTATTTGCCAGCTACTTGTGTGTGTGTGTGTGTGTGTGTGCGTGTGAATATTATGAATTTATGTAGTCATCTAATGTAAGAAATATTAACGAGACAATGGAACCAGCCTGCTTCTCCGTGGCAAGAGGCATGACTTCTAGTCCATTGCTTGAGTTTTCAAGAGCTTCATCACCAAAAATACAACATAAAGAATGGTCATCAAAACAGTTCATCACAAGTTTCATGTAGAGAGAGCTATAGATATCATAGTACATGCAATCATCAAAATGAATACTAGTAAATAGAAACCTTTCAAACCTGTCCTCATCATTTTAGAAAAGCTGTGGGGTTGACTCCACTAATTGTAATCTGAAACCTACCTAACAATACACTCTACTGCACATTCGTTTTTATTTTACTTCTATCTTCAGATTTTTTTTCACTACTGATAACATTAATACTGAAAGAGGTCTACACCTAAACAGAAAACATTTGGAAAAGTCTAAATAAAACAGCTATCTGCTTATCCCTCCATGTCTCTTAATTACATTAAAATGTCCCTTTATCTTAGCTATGGTACAACAATTGCTACAGTAACGTTTGTAACTTCAACTTCGATATGCATCACAGACCAAAATATAAAAGCTAAAATTATAAAGCACTTAGAAAAAAGCATAGAATATCTTTGCAACTTGGAAATAGGCAGAGATTTTTAAACATGACTCTGAAAGCAATTACCATACAATTTTAAGTGATAAATTAGATGTCAAAATTAAAAACTTCTGTGCATCAAAAGACACCATTAAGAAAATAAATAGGCAAGCCACAAATATAGAAAATATTTGCAAAACATGTCTGATGAAGTACTGGGATCTAGAATATAAAAATAATTTCTAGCCTGGCCAGCGTGGCTCAGTGGTTGAGCATCAATCTATGAACCAGGAGGTCACGGTTCGAGTTCTGGTCATGCTTGGGTTGTGGGCTCAGTCCCCAGTGTGGGGCATGCAGGAGGCAGTTCATCAATGATTCTTTCTCATCATTGATATTTCTATCTCTCCCTCTCCCTTCCTCTCTGAAATCAGTAAAAATATATTTTTTTAAAGGAGTTGAACAAATACTTCACAAAGGTATACAAATGGCCAATGAATACATGAAAAAAAAAAAAGCCCAGTATCATTAGTCATCATGGAAATGAAAATTAAAATCACAGTAAGGTACCATTACACACATACCAAAATGGCTAAAATTAAAAAGACACAACACCAAAAGTTGGCCTAAGTGTGATAGAATTCTTCTGGTTGATGAGATGTATGAGCGTATAACCACTGGGGTAAAGGTCTGACCGTTTCTAATAAAACTACACTTAGTCAACCAAATTACCCTATCACTTAGTAATTCCATGCCTAGATTTTACCTAGGTGAAATGAATATACATGCTCACAAAAAGATTTGTACAGAAATGCTCATAGCAGCCTCATTCACAGTAGCCCCGAACCGGAAATAGCCCAGGTGTCCATCAGCAGCAGGATGAATAAACAAACGTGATATATTCATATGGTAGAATACACTCAGTAATGAAAAGGAACAAACTGATAAATGAAAAACTTGGATAAATCTCAAAAGTTTTTTATGCTGAATGAAAGAAGCCTTACACAAAAGAAGGCATAATGTATGGTCACATTTCTGTGAGGTTCTAGAGCAGTCAAAACCAATCTAAGACGGTAAGGACACAGTGGGAGTAGGTGTTGATTGGGAATGGGGATGAGGGAATGTGCTCAGGTGACAGTATGTTTTTTATATCTTAATAGGAGTTTGTGTTATACACAGAAACAGAATCAATAGAACAAAGATAGATAGGTAGGTAGATAGATGATAGATGGTAAATAGATAATAAAACTATAAGCAAAGACATAACTATAATTAATGGTCATGCATGTTGCAGTGGGGGAAAGAGTACTGATTTCTACAATTTTGAAATGCATCAAAAAATAAGATGGATAAATGAATGGTTAGAGGGGGGTAGATATATGATAAAACATGTCTTAGTAGACATGCTCATTGTAGAATCTAGATGGTGAGTACATGGGTTTCACTGTAAAAGTCCATTAACTTTTCTGTATGTTTGAAATTTTTTATAATAAAATATTGGGAGGAACAAAAAAACCTGCTTCTGCCCATGTCACGGGTCACTGATGTCTTGGATAAGTCATTTAGTTCTGTTTCCCTCTCCCAAACTAGAAGATTGAACCCAGTACTCCCTCCTGCCTATTCCAGGCCTGACATTTTGTGGCAGGCAGTGGGTTCAGGGGGTGCCTGAGCCCAGGGCCCAGTGCTGAGCAGTTTAATCTGAGTGCTTCAGACCCAGCTCTTCCAGCAGTCAGCCTTCCACGTCATGGT
The DNA here is from genome assembly GCF_014108235.1 of Myotis myotis. NCBI lineage: Eukaryota > Metazoa > Chordata > Mammalia > Chiroptera > Vespertilionidae > Myotis > Myotis myotis. Next base: position 52,271,384 of record NW_023416401.1, read on the forward strand.
TAAGATGATTTCAAAACTTGAATTTGAGAATAGAAATCAGTTTAGCCACCTGAAAATGAAACAGTTTGTTTTAATGCAAATAGTGCTTCATGCAAAGATGCTTCCCCAAACCCAAGAGCAGAAATCCCATCAGGCCCCACCTGGACCTAAACCAATACGCAGAGAGCTGTTGGGAAACCACTAGCACTCTTTTCCATCCCTCGCCATTGCTTCTATCTCACAAGGAAACTTTGCTCTTTCTTCTCAGCAGGGAGCTCTCTCCTCAGTCTATTACCCTGACCAGGTGACCCATGGCAAACAGCTGATGGCCTCCATGTTCACCTGTCACAGCTCCAGCCACCAGCTCCAGCCAAATTCCCAGCGAAGAGGTTTCATTTACCCAGTTTAGTCCAATCCAATCCAGCTAGAGGGCAGGGCCATGTGTGTAAATTTAGCCCCAGGAATACACTCTTGTGGGCAGGGAGGGGAGGTGGGATTGTGAACTTTGCAGATATTCCCAAAGGTGTTTGCCTCTGTCGGGATCATAAGCAAGGGAGTTTATTTCAAACCAGCATAATCACAAGTCCAGTTAGGTGGTCTCCAGAGCAGTGCGCAATCAGTCTCACTTTGAAGGGCTGCCTCCTTTCAAACAGGGAAGGGAACACCCCTGGGGGGGGGGGGCCGGGTGACAAGGAAGGGAAATGGCTTTATATTACAACCCCAATACCACGTGCCTCCAAAGCACCCCCAGTTCTGGATGTTTTAGTTGGCTGGAAAGTCACTCAGGAGCTTGTTAGAAATGCAGCTCCCACAACCCATCCCCACGTCTGAGGGCAGTGGGACTGGAAGGTGTAGCCCCATGTCTGGCTCCTCTGAGCACAGGTCTGAACTCCTTAGCTCTACACCAGCAGTTCTCAGCCTGTGGGTCACAAACCTTTGGGGTCGAACGACCCTTTCACAGGGATCGCCTAAGACCATCGGAAAACACATATATAATTACATATTTTTTGTGTGATTAATCACTATGCTTTAATTATGTTCAATTTGTAACAATGAAAATACATCCTGCATATCAGATATTTACATGACAATTCATAACAGTAGCAAAATTACGGTTATGAAGTGGCAACGAAAATAATTTTATGGTTGGGGGTCACCACAACATGAGGAACTATATTAAAGGGTTGCCGCATTAGGAAGGTTGAGAGCCACTGCTCTACACCCTCTGATACTTTCTTCTATTCTTTTCCTTTTAGGATGGAAAGAGATGCTTCATTTACACAAAAAAAGGCAGAGAGGGCATGCCTCCGAGTTCATCTCAGAGAGAAGTATAGACTTCCAAAGGTGAGACACTCCTAACACAATACACATCCAACTATTTCTTTTCTTTCTTTTTCTTTTTATTTTTTTGCATAAAAAGACATTTTTATTTTTTATTTATTTATTTTTGCAATCTATAATGCTAACTTTATTATTTTTATTTTTAATTTATTGATTAAGGTATTACATATGTGTCCTTATCCCCCCCTGGTGTCTGTGTCCATTGGTTAGGCTTACATGCATGCATACAAGTCCTTTGGTTGATCTCTCCCCCTTATCCCCACCCTCCTCTACTTTGCCTCCAACCATTTCTTACATAATTAAAAATGGAGAATGTTTGATGATCAGCAAAGGATCATGGTCATGAATATATGTATTCAGTAATCCTCTCTTATCTACAGGGGATATGTTTAAAGACCCCCCAGTGGGTGCCTGAAACCGCGGATACTGCAAACTCTGTACTGTATAAAGTTTTTCTTATACACATATGCCCATGATAAAGTTTAATTTATAAATTAGACACATTAAAAGATTAACAACAATAACTAATAATAAAATAGAACAATTATAATAATATACTGTAATGAAGGTCATGTGAATGTGGTGTTTTTAAGTAAAATAAGGGTGACTTGAACACAAGCACTGTGATACCACGACAGTCCACCTGTTAACCGAGCCGGCTACTGATGACTAAGGACAGGGAGAAAAACAGTGTGGAGACACTGGACAAAGGGATGATTCATGTACAAGGCAGGACTGGGCAGGATAGTGTGAGAATTCATAACACTACTCAGAAGAACATACAATTTAAAATGTCTGAATTATTTATTTCTGGAATTTTCCATTTAATATTTTGGGCTGTGGTTGACTGTGGTTAACTGAAACCACGGAAAGTGAAACCATGGGTAAGGGGGGATCTACTGTATATATAATATATATATATATATATATATATATATATATATACACACACACACATACACACACACACACATACATATATATGAATACAAATTATATGTATGTGTGTGTATATCCTATATAATAAAGAGCTAATATGCTAATTAGACCAAACAGCAGAACGACCATCCAGACGACCTTCCGGACAAAGCCGGGGCTGCAAGGGCCAGCTGAGGCAGCTGGGGCTGTGAGGGCCGAGCCCCTTGCACGAATTTCGTGCATTGGGCCTCTAGTATGTATATATATATATATAACCAAACATAACCAAGGCATGGTATAGTGAAAAGAGCACTACACTAGGAGTTCATAAAGACTGGATCCCAGTCATTCTGCTTCTATAAACTTCCATTTCCACTCAACAAAATGAACACCTACAGATGACATTTTAATGAAAATTTACTAAAGACTCTAGAACAGCTATATCCAAATTCATAATGGGGCTAATGATCACAGCTGCCATTCATTGAGCTCTAAGTGCAGGCACTGTGCCAAGTGCTCTGCATGTGTCAATTCATTTCCTCCTCTCAGTTCTGTGAGCAGGCTCATTCCTACATTAGGGGAAATGGAGGCCCAGAGAACATCCCCTCCTCCCAAAGGCCACACAGCAGAAGGGCAGAGCCCAGGGCCCAACTTCTTTAATACTCTGCCTCGATGTCAAAGGAATGATCGGTTGCTTCTGTTTGGGAATGATGTGGCAAGGCTGGTCATCAGCTGGCTCCATCCTACCTGTCTTGGCTGAGAGGACCAAGCTATTCACAGTGCATCTACTGCACGTCTGTTTTTATTTCACTGGTGGAGCGGAGGGAAGATGATGTGGTGACATGTGCAGCAGGGCTCAGACGCACTCTTCCAGGCCTGCATGGGTGACAGAGGGCCCAGCACTTAGCTCCTCTGGCTCAGACATTCCCCCTCCTGGGGATCACCCAGCTCCTCTAAATGACTCTAGGTCAGTGTTCAACTTCACGTTCTGGAGGTGCACGCTCCCTACGAGAACATCTTCCACCTGGAGAAATCAGAGAGGAAGATCCTCCAAAGTACATGGTCCTCCCACCCCGCCCCCAGCCCCGGGATGAGAGCCACTAAACCTATTCCCCGAGTGGGTCTCCTGCAGATCCCCAAAAGCTGTCTTCAGAAGCGACAAGCAAGGAAACAAAGGGAGACAGGCCACACTGTCCATGCAAGATCACTGCTGAAGTCACCAAAGAGTCAAATAGACCCACCCTGTGGGAGAGATTGATCCCTAGGACCCAGAACGGGAAAACTCCCAATGACATTTGAACTCATTTGCCTTTGAGACCAACGAAGTTTGAAAAGAATGCCTTGCTTTTTGTGCCCTGTATTCTGGTTTAACAAGTACCTTTTCCCAACGAGCTTGCATTGTGGAAGAGTGGAGCACTTCTAAACACTGTCCCTTCCACTCCCAGGGTCTGGTGGGTTTCCTGGTGCTCCCTGGGGTGTCTCTGCTGTTCAGCATTATGGTCCCCCCCCACACACACACACACCAGGCAGGATGCCTGACTCAGATTTACGCTGCTAAACTGGAGCTCCAGCCTCCTGCCTTGGGTATATCTGATTAAGCATCACAAATCTTGTTTGGAACAAAGCAGAAATTACACACACACACACACACACACACACACACACACACACAGCCAACAGGCCATGTCTCTTCCACAAAGGTGGACTTTTTAAGGATTTATTTTTGTCAGCTGCGCTGCTGTCCTTCTGTGGGATATAATGAGAAATGGGTTTCAATTCTGGCTCTGCCACTGTGACACGGTGCAACCTTAGGGGGCTTCTAAAACAATCTGAGCCTCAGCTTCCCCACCTGTAAAATGGGGCAATGATACCTACTTTACAAGGTTTTTGTCTGTGATAACAGAGGGATGGGCAAAAGTAGATTTACAGTTGTTGGTATGGAAAACAATACAATAATTAATATATAATAATAGAAGAATAAACTCTGTTTTGCATGCCCACAACTGTAAACCTCCTTTTGCCCCGCCCTGTATAATGTAAAGAGCCTAGTACAGTGCCTGACTAATGGAAAGATCTCAATATGTGATAGCTCTTATTATTGCACATAATAACAACCAGGGGACTTGGAGACCATGGGCAAGCGCACTGACATTATAAACAATACAGCAACTCAAGGTCTCTGAACCTCAAGAATCAGAGCTTTTGATTGTTTTCTTCCTTGGTGGTGAGCCAGTGGTCTTGTTCATTTCCCGATCCTTGGGGTGAGCCCCTTCAGCCTTAGCAGCAGGGTTTTGATGCTCTTCAGAGAAAAATAATTCCCACATCTCTGAGCCAAGCTAGCATGTGGGACAAGAACCTCTCCAACAGAAACTATGGGAAAAGGAAAGAATTACAGCTGTGAAATCTGCACATTCATATCCTCTCTGGAGAGGGCCAGGCCCTGGGGAGTGATAGCAACTATAATTGCCTAGGGTACTGCTCCCCAAAGCCAGCTGGGTTGGGAATGGAAGGAACTATGACAAAGTTGATAAATGGCTAACAGTGGAGTCCAGAATCTTTCATTGCATGGCTTACCTATGCTCATATAGCCCCTTTTCTGTACTGTTTCAAATTCATCATGCTTATGAGACCTCACCTGATATTTTCATTAACCCAAAACGAGGCCTTTGAGTTCATGTAAGAAACTAACGCCACTTTTAGCACAAGGAAACTACAGCCGCTAGGGTGGGGGAGGTTAAAAACCCACAGCTATGGAGTGACAACCAGGATTGGAACTTAGGCCTCTCAACCATGAAAAAGAGTGACTTGCCCTGACCGGTTTGGCTCAGTGGATAGAGCGTCAGCCTGCGGACTGAAGGGTCCCAGGTTCGATTCTGTCAAGGGCATGTACCTTGGTTGTAGGCACATCTCCAGTAGGGGGTATGCAGGAGGCAGCTGATCCATGTTTCTCTCTCATCGATGTTTCTAACTCTCTATCCCTCTCCCTTCCTCTCTGTAAAAAGTCAATGAAAATATATTTTTAAAAAAGAAAAAGAGTGACTTAAGAAAGGATTTGAACACTGTCTCTTTCTCTTCTTAATATTCCAGGCGTCCCAAAATTTTAGTGCAGTTTTCAGTTCCACGTGGCTTAAAACTGCATGAAGACCTTAGGGAAAGACAACCTGTACTGGTCACTATTTCAGTGAAGTGTCACGGAATGCCACTGCCAGCAGCCGGGCACATCCCTTTTCCTTCTTCTGTGTTGTCTGACGGCTTGACCACAGACCTGTGAGTCAAGGACTAAATTCCAGTACAATCCAAATAGAGAGATGAGACTTAATCCTTCGCTGCAGAGTTTGCTGTCAGATGGGGGCCTGCTGGGTCACCTTAGTTATGGCTGTACTTTGTCAAGATGGGTTCTACACACAATGCTTCAAGAATTTGCCTATGGTGTAGAAAATACTAAAAATACTAATAATACAACTACTGCTTTTTGGGGGGATATGATCCATCATGTTCCACTTTGTCCAGTTATCCCCAGATGTGGCCAACGCCCCAACCTCAACGCAGCACCTTGCATTTGCCTCCAGCCCCCACTTCCTCTGCCTCGTGGCTGACACAGGTTACAGTTCCCCACCCACCCGCCCGCCCCATTGGAGGCTCTGGGTGCAGTGGGCCTTCAATAGCCTCCAGGCTAGAAAGGGGCGCTGGGGGAGAGCCACATTTTCCAGTCTCCACTCCCCCTTCCCCCTTCCCCCCAACCCTCAACCAGACATCACACCTCGGGCTGCGGCTTCCTGTCTGTGCAGAATGGCCATTCCTGTCCCAGCCAGACCCTGGCTCCACTAGGAGCCCACAGTAGCGGCAGCTGCGCGGGACAGGAATCCGGGCCCCTGGCGCCCCCTGGTGTCCCCAGACGCAGCGGGCACAGGCAGACCCGGGTAATGCACCCTCGCTGTGACTGTTTTCAGTCCTTCCGCAGGGACCAGGGACCGTGCGTTGTAGCAGGGACAGTGGTGCTGGTGGGGAACAGAAATAAATGTCTGAGGGTCGCTTTTTTTGAAGTCCATTCTTTTGATTGCACACTTTATTCTGAAGTGCCTGTGCTAGCAAGCCTGGAAGAGCCGGGCGGGCCCTCCTAGGAGCAGCTGTCACAAAGCAGGAGGGTGCAGCACGCGTGAGGGACTTGGGTGGGGACAGGTGGGAGGGGGGCACCTGAGCAGTGGCATGCAGGGCATGCCAGGATGGAGGTTTTAGCTGTCTCCACAGCAATCAGGGAAGCCAGGGGTCTTGAAAGACTGACAGTACTTGTGGAGCTGGCATATGCAGCCTTGAGAGGAGATGACTTAGGGGGAAAGATGAGTGGGGATAGCCATTTCCAAGGGCCTGAATGCCATGCTTTGATCTCATGCTATGTCAAGTCCATGTATGTGGAGGGGCTCATGCTGTCGCTACTACGGAACTGGGTGTAATGTTAGGTCTTCCTCTGATTCTGCAGAAGAACCCTTGAGTGCCATCTGGAAACCATTTACAGTGCAGATTTTCATTTCCTGGATGCACCCCTGAGGGCCAGGGAGGCCCTGGAAGGCTAGGCAGTGCCCAGGGGCATCACGGTGATTAGGAAAACTCCAGACCATGGCAACGTGTTCAGTGAATTGGAGGGAAAGGAATGAGGGGCTGACCAGCCAATGTTACCCTCCTAGAGCAGCAGGGGGTGGACAGAGGCCTGGGCCAGTGAGAAACTGCTTAGGGTGGAGATGGGACAACAGATGCCCAAGTCACGACATACATCTCCTTCATGGGGGCACCTTGATTCCTGTACTTAATTGATTACTTACCTCATTACTGCAATTACAAATGGTCATCATGACGTATATGCAATGGAATATTATTCGGCCATGAAAAAGAAGGAAACCCTGCCATTTGTGACAACGTAGATGGGCTTTGAGGCCATTATGCTAAGTGAAATAAGTCAGAGAAAGACAAATACTGTATGATCTCACTCATGTGTGCAGTCTTAAAAAAGCAAGCTCATAGAGGGGGAGAACAGATTGCCAGAAGCAAGGGTTGGGGTGGGCAAAATGGATGAAGGGGGTCAAGAGGACAAACTTTCATTTAGAAGCGAAAGAGGCCCTGGGCTAAAATGTACAGTGTGATGACTATTTTTTCTAAATGGTGATCAAAAGTCATCCATAAGGCAAATGGCATTGTTATTAACAGTCAGCAATAACCTGTGGGCTAGGCGGGGACATCTGGGGAGCACGCGGAAGCCCCCTCCTCTCCCTCTCTGTCTCTTCCTAGAGCAGATGTGGGTTCCTGAGCCACCATGGCACTTTGGCTCCTTCACCCCAGTGCCTGGGTGTTTTTCTTTTCTTTCTTTTTTTTAAAAAAATATATTTTATTGATTTTTTTACAGAGAGGAAGGGAGAGGGATAGAGAGTTAGAAACATCGATGAGAGAGAAACATCCATCAGCTGCCTCCTGCACACTCCCTACTGGGGATGTGCCCGCAACCAACGTACATGCCCTTGACTGGAATCGAACCTGGGACCCTTGAGTCCGCAGGCTGATGCTCTATCCACTGAACCAAACCAGTTAGGGCTGTTATTTCTTTTTTTATTGAACTTATGTTTTATCTACAGAAAAGCATGTGACATAGGTGTACACTCAATGCATAGCCATAAAAGTCCTGTAAATTGAGTTTCATGTGATCTTCCCCAAGACCACAAATCTTACTATGACAACCGGGCCTTGAGTCTCCTTATTCTCCTGGTATTTTTCATGCCCTTGCCCTCCACAACCTCTCTAACCTGTGTTTCTCCGCCCAGGACAGTAGAGTTGAGAACTGAACACAACTGTCTAATAAGAAAAAAGGTGCTGGGCAGAAGGAGCGGGTCACCCAGGCCTTATTGGGCTCCTAATAACAACCTTCCCCTCCCTCGAAGTTTGCAGAATTCTTAGCCCTAGGCCATCTTATAAAGTCCACGTTGGGCAAGCCACCACACTAATAGTATCAACAGTCCTCCGGGAGCTGGCACACTCAACATGTCCCCCTGCTAACCAGGGACAACTGGGGTGCCTCATTCACAATTTCTCAGGGTCACATCCATCCGTGGTTGTGTAGCCAGCAGGAGGCGGTTCTGGGCCCCTTTTGCAGGCCCAGTAGTGAGCAGACTTGAGGAATATGTCTTCCCGGGAGCTGTCTGGTATAATGAGGATAACAATGTCGCATTTGGGGATCAGCACTATATTTTCTAAGTTATTTGGTGGCTGTTTTCTGTGAGAAAGAGTGTTGTCACTGGGTTGCTGAGTAGGGAAAGGAAACTTGGGCTGCGAGGAGACAAACTATAAAAGGCCTCCTCTCTGAGGTTATTGTTTACTGTCAGTGACAATCCCATGTGTCATACCCATGTCTTCTGGTGACCACATTTAATTGCAGTAATGACACAAAGAGTCAGATGAGTGCAGTGATCAAATGGCAGCATCTGCAGCACATCTAAGAAAACATATCGGCCATGATCATGCTCATGTCCACGTCCGCTCTGCTGATTTCCTCTGGTGTTCAAATCACCAGTAATTAAAGGGCCTCAGATGCTATGGCACGCCGTGATGCTCACATTGGACTTGGATCTCAGTCCATTAATCCTGTATGTTCAGGTTTTCCTCTCTTTGGTCTCTCCAAACAAAAATACACAGAGTAGTGCTCGCTTTGGCAGCACATATACTAAAATTGGAACGATACAGAGACGATTAGCATGGCCCCTGCGCAAGGATGGCACGCAAATTCGTGAAGCGTTCCATATTAAAAAAAAAAGAAAATACACAGAGTAAACGTGCTTTCTAGGTGTCCTTCCTAAAGGACTGGTTGCCACCGTCCTGCTGAAACTCCTCCTTCAGACACTCAATCAAATGGTTCCATTATCTTTTTGTTTCTCTTCGTTTTCTTAGGCACTGGTCTCTGCTTCCTCCCTGAAGCCCTCTCTCAGCTTCTGGACACCACTCTCTGGTTCTCATTCTCCTCAAACTATTTCTCCTCTGTCTTCTTCATGGCTAACCCTCCTCTGTCCACCCCAAATTTGCAGATATTTCAGGGTACTCCCTCCATCTGCTCTTTTCCCTCTCCAGTCAAACATTTTCCCCAGATGGCTACACTTTGCTGTTGCTTCCAGCCACCACCTATGTGTGTGTTGCTGTGCAGACTTCTATCCCACACCTTCTCCCTAAATGTCACCTCTCTTTGGGACTCCTCAAACTTCATCTCCAGAATTGAGTCCTTCACTATCCCTTAAACCGGGCTTCCTGTTGGCTTCACCTTGGTGAGCCTCTCCCTCCGCCCCTCCCCCCCCCAGCCCCGCCCTACACTTTTCTACACCCGTCCCTCCGAAAACCAGAAGTCTTAACTCTTCCTCCTTCTCCAGCAAGTAATCATGTCATGCTAATTTCACCTCCTAAACTCCATCCCAAGTGCAGGCCTCATCATTCCTCACCTCTTTTATTTCAACGGCTCTTTAGTAGCTTTTTGACTTTGAGTCTTGCTCCTCTTAAAATGTCAGAGTGAGGTTTCCAAAAGGCAAATCTGATCCTGTTTCTCCCATTTGAGAGAGAGAGAGAGAGAGAGAGAGAGAGAGAGAGAGAGAGAGAGAGAGAGAGAGAGACTTACCATGACGTTTAGAATAAAGTCAAACCCCTTGGCCCCATGATGTGGCTCCTGTCTTTCCAGCCTCGTGCCACTCCCTGCCTGGACTGTACTTTCTTCCTACTTTGTTCTCTATACCCTATTCCTTATGGTCCCCTTCCCTCCTGTAAGACTTTGGTCTAGTGCCATTTCTTCCAGAACCTTCCATGACATCTCTCTACCCACCCTCCTCCTTGCTCCTGTAATACCTGAGTACATCTCTTATGCCTTTTCTACCCTGAATATTCTCACCAACTACACTGTGCTGCTTAACAAAAAGGGGCTCAGTTTTTCACCTTTATCTCAATGCCTTGTATGGATTCTGGCATGTGAAAGTTACACACACACACACACACACACACACACACACACCTTTGCAAAAGGTTTGCTATGATTGATGTTATTGGGGAAAAAGAGTCGGGGGGTGGGGGGGCGGTGGGAACCATACCCAAAGAACAAAGTATAAAAAACAGCAGAAAGAATCTATCTGCCATCAGTTATTTTAAAATAAATTTTCATGAAAAAAACAAGTCTGAATTTACGATCATAATATTATAATACAAAATTATAATTCTGTATTAAAATGCAAAGGCTCCTTGACATTATAATTAAGATGTAATATTTCTTCCACTAGAGGAAGTGGTATATTTTAAATAAAACCACAAGATTATGTCTTAAAACAAAGGTGCCCCTTCTTCCTAGCCAATTCAAAATGTATATGTAAGTCAAGCCAAATTAATAAGAGAAAACAGTTCCACAATGAACCCTAATCCTATTAACGGAATTGTCAATCTAGGTTAGTCATTGAAAAATAATGTCATGCCCCCTGCTGAGCTCCATGATTTAGTTACACCTGTTGTTTGTCTGCTGTATTAAGGGCATCGTTCAGTTTGAATAAAGATGAAGATAGAAGACAGTTTACCAATAGAATTGTCTTTCAAAGTATCACACTGAAAGCGCCATTAGAAATGAGTTTAAAATTTGTCTCTTAAAGAAAGATATGATTCTGTGAACCTTGCTTTGCCTGCCTCCTTTGAATTAGGGGCTGCTCAGCAGGACACTGGAACCTCCTGCTTCTGAGCAGTTGTTTGGGGAAGGGGGGAGAAGGCTGACGAAGGGGCCATCAGAGGCCCAGCCAGGCCCTCTGTTCCTTCCCCTTCCATCCTACCCCAGTTCAGTTTGCTCCTTCTACTCACACCCTTGAAAGAGCTGTGGACTGAAGTCCGAAGGGGACATGAGAAGGGAAGAAAGAATCCTGGGACCCTGGTGCTGCACAGTGGGAATGTAATATATGTTTCTTAGCCACACCAGCTTTCTCAGCTAACCCTCACACCCAGCCTGGAAGGCAGGGAGATATTATTTCCCCTTCATAGATAAGAACACCAGCTGAGAGGGGGAAAGAGACTTCCCACGGTTACTCATTCTGTAAATGTCAGGGCAAGACGAGCTCCCCTGATCAGAACAAGGATGAATGTCTACAGGAGTCTGGCCCCCGCAATCCTCATGCCTACTCCCCTCTGGCCTGGCCCAGATCCCCCTTCCTGTGCTCGCTTTTACTTTCTATGGAGGTGTTTGTTGACTGGCTGTATTCTTTGCTCTATAGTCCCACTCACCTAAGCTCTGGCAGAACAGGAACCAGGGGTTGCTGTCACCGGAGCTAGAGGCAGTGAGGGGTGGTTGTTGAAGACAAGTGACTGTTGAAGTCCATGATCCTCACAAATATATAAACATCAAATGTTAGATCAACTCACCAAAATGAAAGAAATCCATTAATCCAGCTGTCTGGTATCATGTAGACCAGCGGTTCTCAACCTTCTGGCCCTTTAAATACAGTTCCTCATATTGTGACCCAACCATAAAATTATTTTTGTTGCTACTTCATAACTGTAATATTGCTACTGTTATGAATCGTAATGTAAATATCTGATATGCAGGATGGTCTTAGGCAACTCTGTGAAAGGGTCATTCGACAGCCAAAGGGATCGCGACCACAGGTTGAGAACCGCTGATGTAGACCAAAATAGATAAACCCAAAACAAATCAAAGCTACCTAGCATCCAACACACTGGTATTTGCTTACACACCAAGCTGGTTGACTAGACTCTAACAACGCTTCTAGTGAATGCTCAGTTTTTTGGCTATACAACCACCCATGACAGTTTGTCATTATATCTCAAATTTGCTACAAGATGAAGGCCAGTTGATCAAGAGCCAGGGCATAGGAAGTCTGGATCCAGGGCCGTGCTTATCTTTCAATGAAAAGTCATCCATCAGTCACAGAGAAGAGCAAAGGCACGATATGGGGCTATTTAAGTAATGGGGCATTCAGTACTTGGTGATTAAGATTATAAATCTGGCCCTAACAGGTTTGGCTCAGTGGATAGAGCATCGACCTTCGGACTGAAGGGTCCCAGGTTTGATTCCAGTCAAGGTCATGTACCTTGGTTGCAGGCACATCCCCAGTAGGGGTTGTGCAGGAGGCAACTGATCAATGTTTCTCTCTCATTGATGTCTCTAACTCTCTAGTCCTCTCCCTTCCTCTCTGTAAAAAAAATCAATAAAATATATTTTTTAAAAAGATTATAAATCTGGTTAAAAACCAAGAGATTAAAACTGAGTCTAGTCAGTTGGCATGAAAAGAATGAGCTCTTAACTGCATTAAACAATATCCCAAATTGATAAGATTTCTAGAAATGAGAAGACCTCTGAAACAGAACCTCTAAGAATACAGTGTAGCTTATCAGTCCCCTAATTGTATGCTAGTTCACTTCCTTCCTTCCTTCATTTATTCATTCATTCATGCATGCCTTGGTTCTCAACACCAAGCCTCCCCTCCCTGGAGCTGAATCATATTGGCTGTAATTGCACTTACATTTGTGGGATGTAATGAGGCATGACTGCCTTTCCTATATGTGTGAGCAGTGTCAAAATATCCAACCTGAGATCTGTCAGTGGGTAGCAGAAAGCCTGGACAAGACATTCATTGTTTGTATTGTAAACAAGGTCCCATTGGCAGGGCGGTTCATTAGACAGGAGAAGGCAAGGCTGCCCAGGGCCCTCTGTGTAAACCCCTTATACTCCTTAATTGCCTGCTTTGTCCTGGATCCTTCTCTTAAGGGCCTATACCCCCCCTCCCCAATCTGTTTCGTTGTCCATGCTTTCTTTATCCCAGGGACCCTTTTAGCAGAGACCTTGATACCAAGTTGCCCTTCTTCCTCTAAAACATTAATAACCACAGACACTGTTTGTCCCAGTCTTAGACATTTACAAATCTGTTTCACAACATGTCTCATTTAATCTGCTCAATAATCCTCTGAGGGGGCCCTCACCAGAAATGTTTGTTGACTTGCCCAAAGTCATGCAGTTGGCAAATGACAGAACTGGGGCATGAACCAGGTCTCCTAACTCCAAACCTCATGATCTTCCCACTGTCCTAGGCCATCTCTGCAGGAAAGCAGTGTGCATCTGCTTCAGCCTTTTACAAATGGGACTCTGGCCCTTGGCCTGTTAGGTCTGAGCTGGCTCACTTGGTGAGGACCCAGGGCTAATGAGGCCAGGAGTTCAGGCTTGGCTCCAGAGCATGTCATTTTGTCCTCTAGCCACTCCCTGGCCCTGTCCTACCCTTAGTCATAAGGTGTCCACAGCCCAGGAAATTGATTCCAGTGCTATAAATATCACCAGAAGCAACTATGCTGCTGATAGACAGTCAGTAGCATTGTCCTTCTAGAACAGTGATGGTGAACCTTTTGAGCTTGGCATGTCAGCATTTTGAAAAACCCTAACTTAACTCTGGTGCCGTGTCACATATAGAAATTTTTTGATATTTGCAACCATAGTAAAACAAAGATTTATATTTTTGATATTTATTTTATATATTTAAATGCCATTTAACAAAGAAAAATCAACCAAAATATGAGTTCACGTGTCACCTCTGATACGCGTGTCATAGGTTCGCCATCACTGTTCTAGAAGGATGGTGGTTGTAGAACTCTGAACACAGCCACTGACCACACCCAACACTGCCTTTATTTACTTACTTATTTATTTTTATTGGGGAGGGGGGAGAGAGAGAGAGAGAGAGAGAGAGAGAGAGAGAGAGAGAGAGAGAAACATCAATCAGTTGCCTCCTGCATTCCCCTGATTGGGGATTGAGCCTACAACCTAGGTATGTGCCCTGACTGGTATCGAACCACCACCTTTTGATGCACAGGATGACGCTCCAACCAACTGAGTTACACCAACCATGGCACCCAATACTGCCTTTAGACTGAGTAACTGGGCCACCTGCCTTGGGCTGCATGCTGTAGAAGGCTTCCCTCTGTCTTTTCTCAGGCCACACCCCTTCACATGGGGTGAGAATTCTGCAAGGCCAAAGGGATGGGCCTTTTTAGACCATACTCTATCTACCCAGGACCAAATTCCCTGCCTAAATGCATTCCGGGGCCTGCCCAGGCCTCAGCACCTGGTCTGTCTGTCATCCTGAGAGTACCCTGAGCTGCTGTTCTGAGTATTGCTAAGGCTGAAGAGTAGGGCAGGTGTCTGGGAAGCATACACACAGGGACCCAGGGAGAGATGGGGCCACAACCTGGAAAAAGGAAGGTCAGGTGGTGAGCCAGGACCTCCATCAGTGCGCATCCTCTGGGTCCCATAAACACGAGGATGAGTCTGACAGCGGGTAGGGAAGCTGGGTGTCTAGGCGGCTTTCTCCCAAAATTGAGAGCCTAGTGACAAACAGAAAATAAATAGGCCCAGGTTGCTAGGAAAGCTGAGCCTATTGAGCAAAAATGGGCCATTCCTAGGCCAGAGGTAAGGTGCCAAGAGAGCAAGGCCTTCTCATGAGGCTGACCATGAGTGCAGGAGTCACAGTGACCGGGTGCAATGCAAACCCCCACCCCCCTGAGGGCCTGGGATCTTATTACCAACTAGAGGGTTGGGGTGTCAGAATTCCCAGGAATGCCTTTTCAAATCATTACATGTTATTTTGGGGAGCATAAGAGAAGACAGATGTCCCTCATTGACATGAGCTGTGACTCTACAGGCTGCAATCCCATGTCTCCTCTCCTCCCAGTAAAACTGCCCAGAGTGTGATCAGCAGGAAGGCAACCGCTAGGGTAGGTAAATAAAAAATAAATTGACAGAGAGGATTGGCTGAGAGCCTCTGGGGATTAACTAACTAATTAATCCCCACAACAGTTTGACGAGGAACTAATTAATCCATTAAGCACTTTGAGGGACCCAGGCCTGGCTAAGTGCCGGAGAGGCTTCTCTGACCTCGGGAGGTGACTCTGGGAGTGGGCCTTCTCAGAGGCCTTCAGGAGGACCTGTGTGAGGGCCATGCCTCTGGGGCACTGTCATCAGAAGGCTGCCTGTCCAGCTGTTTCTAGAGTCAGGCTCGCTGTTAGTCTGCCCAGAGAAACAAATACAGGAAACTGCTCTATGGAAAGGCTGTGGCCTCCAGCTTCTCGAAGGATCTGCTGAAGAAATATGGAGCCTTGGACAGTTAGAATGGGAAGGGCCCTTGGAGACCCACTTTGGAGATGGAGACTCAAGTTTACACATGGCCCTGGCTCACCATTTGGACCAGGAGACAACCGATATTTGTTTATGGTTATCACTACTAAATGCCCAGGCAAGGGGATGGGATGCTCTCTGTACATGCTGATTGAACTCCACCTTGGACTCAGCAGGTGTCAAAACCTTTCTAAAACCAAATCTATGTGGTCTGATTAAGACTAAGATGATAATTTTATATTTATGTGATTTGTCATGTGCTTTGGTGACAAATTCAAGACTGGTCACAACGTATCGAGGTGGGTCCTCAATTCTACTTAGATATTTCCTATCATTTGCTTTTCTGACGTTCTCTTAAATCTTATCTGCCCCTGAGGCCCAGTTTAGCACCTGTTACAACCTGATCTCGGAAAATTATCTCATAGCAGCCATCTGGGGATGTCAACAGCCCTTACCTTTCCCAGAGAAATTTTTCCTCTAGATTCTTCTTTCTCATTACAAAACAAAGATATCAGGTGACATACTCTTAGAAATCTGGGGACAGCCATGCCTAGAACCACAAGAGGAAATTGTAAGGCGAACTGTGACTAGTCATGAATGCTGAGTGGGAGCCAGACGTGCTTCCAGGTGCCAAGGATGGACGGCTGAAGTGGACAAGATTATGCACCCATGAGGGGCCCCCATCTAGTAGAAGGGACGGAAGAGGCAATAGTTAAGTAGAAGTTGCCAGTCAAGAGTGATGACTAAAGTGGGGGAGCACTGTCAGGCCACTGTGAACCCAAACCCCACCCTCCAGAATCAGATCAGCCAGGGCCACTGTGTCACAGCCTGGGGCTGCTAGCTGCCGAAGCCTGAAGCCCGAAGCCCAAAGCCCGGTTAGTGCCTGATTCTCAAGCTTTGCATCATCAGCACAACAGAGAGGACTTCTTAAAACACAGATTGCTGGGCCCCACTGGGGTATCTGATTCACTAGGTCTGGGGTGGAGCCCAAAACTTTGTCTTTCTAACATGTTCTTACATGATGGTGAGGCTGTTGGGTCCCGGGAACCACTGTGCTAGAGGTTCTGATCCACCCAAGTGCACTAAAATAGGGGTGTCTCAACCATGACCCCTAGCCTCCATGACAGCTACCAGGCCAAGGCTCTGCTGAGAGACAGCCAGGCATGCCATCCTCTTCATTCCTCAACAGACCTTTGTTTTCCTGCTGCTTTTAATGTTTATTTGTTTGTTTGCTTGTTTTAGAGTGGTCTCTCTATCTACATTTGTTTTTCCACATAGAGTGAAATGGATGAGAACCAAATCCAGATGGCTGGAGATGATGTGGATTTGCCCGAAGATCTCCGAAAAATGGTAGATGAAGATCACGAGGAGGAAGAAGATAAGGATTCTATTCTGGGGCAGTTACAGAATCTTCAGAACATGGACTTGGACACCATAAAAGAAAAAGCCCAGGCCACAATCACAGAAATCAAGCAGACGGCAGAGCAGAAGTGTTCTGTGATGTGAAGGGCGGGCGAGGCTGTAGAAGGGGACCAGGTCAAGGTGGAGGTGACCACTCTCCTACGGAACGTCTTGAGCAGCACATATTCAATATGGTGAGCAGGGTTAGAAAAACCGTGATGGCAAAACTCTCTACAAACACGTAGACAACAACTTAATGTTCTAATTGTTCCTGGTAGAATGTTTAGCTAGGACCTGGCAGCAGAAAATGATACGTTCCTTTTAGCTATAAATATGGCTAACATGAAATTTCAGCTGTGAATGACATAGAACACATACCTGCTTAAAGATCTTCAGGACAGCCAGAAAGAAATAAAAGCAAATGGAATTTTCTCTTTGATTTCCTTCCTTAGAGGTCAAATTCTCACCTAGTCCAATCATTAGCATGACTCCAGAGCCCTTCAGAGAAAGATGTGGAAGGTCAGGGTGCCACCAGGAGCCCAGGCTGCAGGCTCATTGGCAGGCAAAGACCACACCACCCCCACTCCCAGGCTCCTTGACATTGTTGATGCTTTTCATCAAGTGTGGCACTTGGACAGTTGGAAGCCAAGGGGCAGTAGTGGGGATGTGGTAAAAGATGAGGTACGAAGGCAGAGAACAGACTTCATCAGCCCTTAGCCTTGTAGAGCATCATAGGAACCTCATGAGTGGACCATACAATATTTGTCCTTTCCTGACTGGCTTATTTCACTTAGCACAATGTCCTCAAGGTTCATATCTGCTGTAGCATTGTATTATAAGTTCTTTCCTTTTTAAGGCTGAATAATATTTCATTGGATATATATGCCACATTTGGCTTATCCATTCATCCCATCCATGGACACTTAGGTTGCTTTCACCTTTTGATGATTGTGAATAAAACTACTATGAACATGAGTATACAAATATCTATTCTAGTTCCTGCTTTCAATGTTTTTAGTGACATTTTGTGGAATGCCACAAGAAGTGGAATTGCTGAATCATCCTTAGGTTTTTGTCTACATTAGAAATAGCAGTTTGGATACAAATAATATTAAATGTAAAACTGTAATTAAAAAATAGAAATTTAAATAAATATAATATTAGAAATATTCAAACTTCTAAAGTAACACTAAGTTAAAAGATATCACAATGGTAATTCAAAAATGTTCTTACCTCAGTAGTGAGGGGAATACCAGGAGCTTCTCTGAGTTGTTGGCAGAGTTTTATTTATTCACTTGTGTATAGGTCTAGCTACATAATTTGTGGGGCCTAGTGAAAATGAAAAGGCCATGGCTGGCTCTGAAGTCAGTGTAACCTCCTTTCAAAGGGATGTTGAGTGGGAGCCAGATGTGCTTCTAGATGCCAAGGAAAAAGTTGTTGAAGAGAAATTATGAATTTTAATATTTACAGTAAAGCATTAAACTAAGGATAGGATCCTTCTAAAGGTGTTTCAACACCCATGAAGCTCTCTATTCACTTTGTAATGATTCACTGAGGTGTAATTTATGTTTTAATCACTTTTCTCTATATGTGCTATCCTTCACAACAAATAAATTATATATTACATATATATACTAGAGGCCCGTTATTGCACAAAATTCATGCATGGGGGGGAGGGTTGTCCCTCAGCCTGGCCTGCACCCTCTTTAATCCAGGACCCCTCGGGGGATGTCTGACTGCCGGTCCAACCAGCAGTCAGACATCCCTCTCCCAATTGGGGAACACTGGCTCCTAACCACTCACCTGCCTGCCAGCCTGATTGCCCCTAACCACCTCCGCCTCAGCCCCCACCACAGTGGCTTTGTCCGGAAGGAGGACCAGACAACCGGAAGATGTCGGGTCGACCCTGTCTAATTAGCATATTACCCTTTTATTAGTATAGATATGCATACATAATCCTCACCTCAGGGTATTTTTTTATTGATTTTAGAGAGAGGAGAGGGAGAGAGAGAAACATCGATGTGATAGAGAAACATGGATCAGTTGCCTCCCGTACAATCCCTGACCAGGGATCAAACTTGCAACCTGGGTATGTACCCTCATCAGGAATCAAACCCTAGGCTCTTCACTGCATGAGATAACACTCCAACCAATTGAGTCACACTAGCCAGGACATAAATTATATATATATTTAAAGAAAGAGCAATTTGGGGAACTACAAAAATTATGCTTGGAGTTGCTACTAAGGTTCCAGTGCCAATGCAAGAAAAAAGGGCCCTGACACTTTCTGTCTGTCCAATTTTGTCAGCCAAGATTGAATGGGGGAGTACCTTTGAAAAAAATTATGTTTGGAGAATGTTACAAAATTAGGTATTGTATAAATTAAATTCACATTTAGAAATCCCATAAAATATTTGCCTTTAAAAAAAAAACAAAAAACACCAACCTTTACTATGGAAAAAGTCCAAACCTTACCAAAACCAGAAATATAAGTACAACAAATCCAAAGGTACCCAAGTTTAGCTTTTTTGCCCTAAAGTGCTGCTATCCTTGGGACACTATACTATGTTGTTAGAACTTCATCTGTGAACTGACAGCATCATTCTTAGATGATGTCTAATTCCTGGAGTTGTGGAATGATAGCATAAGTGTACCAAGCGATGCTTGCTCATTCTCTTATGTCATTTCAGAAAACCTTTAAACATTTCCAAGTTGTATTTCTTTAAAGCTCATTCCTTTAACTTAGGATGCTAACCCCACAGTAAGTGTAGTAAGCTTCTGACGTTTGAATGAAGACCCTTCATGGGAGCATCCTGACAGCCTTATTAAAGCATCTGGAGGGTAAATGGGGCTAATTAGTTGGGTCAGGACATATAAGGTCAGCATTTTTAGGGATTAAGGGGTCAAAGGAGAAAGTACAATAAAAATTGACAAACAGCCGAAACCGGTTTGGCTCAGTGAATAGAGCGTCGGCCTGTGGACTGAAAGGTCCCAGGTTCGATTCCAGTCTAGGGCATGTACCTGCGTTGCGGGCACATCCCCAGTGGGAGATGTGCAGGAGGCAGCTGATCGATGTTTCTCTCTCATCGATGTTTCTAACTCTCTATCTCTCTCCCTTCCTCTCTGTAAAAAATCAATAAAATATATATTTTAAAAAAAAATTGACAAACAAATGTCTATAAAATTGCTGTCAACTGTAAAAGTAAACTAAAGCTATTAGCCTGAAGTAGAATTTCAGGAGCCACTTTGGAAGAAGAACAGCATTCCCTACAAGGTGCTTCCCGCTCAGAGAGGTGGGGGGTGGGGGGGCCTGATTGCACTGGACTCCTCATTCCAGGAAAACTCACATCAAAGGCGGTGAAGGAGACCCCAGCCAGCGCTGATGCTAACAAGACCAGAGCAGATGGAACTGGCTTTTGAAAACAAGTGATTTCTGTGAACTATCAAATGATTTCTGTGGACTATTTGGGAAGGAAAGCAAAACAGTTTGACATTTTCCAAACACCTGGGAAAGAATTAATCTTGATGACTAACTATAGGAATGTGAAAAAAAAAATGTGCCCTCGTGTTAATTAACGGCAGTGTGAAATTAGACAAGTTACTTAACCTGTCTCCTCCTCTGTAAAATAGAGGTCCTTGCAGTTATTCATTAAATCAACCACGACTGTGTGCAACATATATTCCGGAGGCCAATAGAAAAGTTCCAATCTCATGCAGCTTAGATTCTAGTGAACGTAGATGGGTAACAAACAAGTAATCAATAATAATAAATTAGTTTTGGAGAGTGGAAGGTGCTTTGAGAAAAATAAAATTACAAGAAGAATCATGTATACATTTGGGGGCAGGCATTTCAGGGAGTGAGAACAGTCTGTGCAAAGGTCCGGAGGCAGGAAGGGGCCTGGAGGAGTTCAAGAAGAGGAAAAAGGCCAAGGTGGCTGTAACTCATGAGCAAGTTGGGGCAGATAGGAGAGTGGGCACAAGTGCTCAATGAGGCTATTTGAGAAATGGGGAAGGGGTAAGTGTTATAGAGCAGTGCATGGAGTTTGGATCTTATCCTAAGTGTAAAAAATAGTAAGCCTGTGAAGGGTTTTATGCAGGGAGTGGCATGATCTGATTTATATTTTTGAAAGATTATCTGGCTGCTGAGTGGAGTGGAGAGTAGGGAGCTAAAAGTAGCAGGAAGGGGGCCAGTTAGAAGGCTAAGTCAGTAATCCGTCCAAGCAAGACAGGCCGACGGCCTGCAATGTGGCGGAGGTGGAGAAGAGTGTCCAGATATGAGAAATAGTCCAGAAATAGAGCCAAAGGGGTGTATTGAATTTGGGTGATATGGGAAATAAAGTATTGTAATAATAAGGACCACCATAGGGTGCTGTGAAATTATGAGAATGGGCTCCCTAATTTTTTTTCCAAAAAAATAAAATAAAATAGGAGAGAAGAATCCTGAAGATGGCTAAACTCTGGTGGGGGTGGGGTGAAGGCTGTTACAAAGTGGGCCTCCCTGGATTTGTCCTCTGACACTCTTAAGAGGATTGACTGGCTTCAAGGCCATCATCCCCTCGAGATAAATGTCTCTTGTGCTTCCCCTAGACACTCTGAATTCAATTAGTTTAATTAGAAAACAAGTAAAGAGGAATTATCTTAATATAGCGTTGCTCCTAGCAATCAAAAAAAGCCCATTTCTTTGGCAGGAACCCAAGTTTCCCTCTTTTACTTACAGTCTGAGATAACAATGTAAATATTCCTTTGCGCAGGGGTAGGGGAGTAGGGGGGTGGGGGAGGGGGGGCAAAAAGGTAGACATCTCTTATCTAATAGATCATGTGTTAGTTTTAATAATAATACTTCCTGATATTTTTCATCCTTTAATGGAATGCTAGTAAATATTTAAAACCCGTTAATTGGGGGATGAGGGAAAATGCCCTGATTTGTAGTGTTTGCCAATATCTGTGGTGGAAATCTTCCCACTATGGCAGATATCAGGCTACTAACGTGACGTCACTGAACCCAGAGCTGGGAAGAGGAGCTAACCATAGGCTCTAGTGGCCAGTGACTAGGAATATCAGTTGTTTGCCAAAACGCCATGCAAATCTATTGCCAAGGGATTCTTTTTCTTACATAAAGTCTGCTTGGATTGGCATCAGCTGCAAAAGCAAGCTCAGGACTGTGGTAATCAGGGTGGTAAATGATTGGGAGTCATGTAAAGAGTAACTTCATTGTGTCTGTATAACAAACATATTCGTCCAGGTTCATCCACAGACTTACTCCAAGTCCCAGCATGGGACACCCAAGTGCAGGATCCAGATAGCTGAGCATAGCATGGTAACGCCTTGGTGGCCTAATAGAGAGTTGGGGAGCCCAAGTCCTGTCACAGATGTTCTGTTTCATCTTGGGCAAATCCCTTCACTTCTATGTTCCCCCATTTCCACATCTATAAAGGAAAGGTGGGGGCTAGAGGTGAGAGAGCCCACAAACTTCCCCCTTCTAAATATTAGAAAGATTTCTCTGAAATAACAGAAAACTACATCGAGATTAGTTTTATGGTGTTGTTCCCCAAAATATCGTACTTGGGAAACAATGAGAATGCCAAAGAAGCAGAGACCTCTTGCTAATTACCGGCTGGTCTGCAGAGAGCTGTGGACCCTCTTCTTACACAAAAGGAAGTCTTTCAAACAGCATTACTGCCTGGAAACACAGCAGCTTCCAACTGCCCTGGTTTCATCTTGTGATCAGATGAAATGTCTGTTCCCACACACACATCCACGAGGGCTCTCAGTTCAGCCAGAAATGCCTACGTGGGCCCATCTCTTCACTGCTTCATGTATTTTAGCCACAAATATATGATGGGATTATTCACTGCAGTTTCGTAATATCAACACTTGATTTAATTTAGTCTGAAAACACTAGAGAATATTCAGATTGTCATATTGACTTGTAGACTGGTGCATAAGAGAAGTTTATCATTTGTGCCAATGTAATGATGTTTCTGATAACCATCTCAAGAATATTTTCTTTTTTAAAATATATTTTATTGATTTTTTACAGAGAGGAAGGGAGAGAAATAGAGAGTTAGAAACATCGATGAGAGAAACATCGATCAGCTGCCTCCTGCACACCTCCTACTGGGGATGTGCCCGCAACCCAGGTACATGCCCTTGACCGGAATCGAACCTGGGACCCTTCAGTCCACTGAGCCAAACCGGTTTCGGCATACTTTCTTTTTTTAAGTTTTATGTTATGTGTATCATTGTGAACTCAGATCTAAGCATATTTATTTATTTTTATTGATTTTAGAGAGATAGGAAGGGAGCAAAAGAAACATCAATGTGAGAAAGAAACATTGACCAGTTCCCTTCCATATATACCCTGACCAGGGATTGGATCCGAAACCTAGTTATGTGCCTGGACCAGAATCAAACCCGAGACCTTGCGGTGAACAGGACAATGGTCCAACCAACTGAGCCACATTGGCAGGGCTGTTATATATTGTTTGTGTTTTTAAATACATATATATTTTTAAAATTGATTTCAGAGAGGAAGGGAAAGTAAGAGAAAGATAGAAACATCAATGATGAGAGAGAATCATTGATCGGCTGCCTCCTGCACACCCCTACTTGGGATGGAGCCTGCAACTGGGGCATGTGCCCTTGACCAAAATCGAACCTGGGACCCTTCAGTTCACAGGGCCAGCATTCTATCCACTCAACCAAACCAGCTAGGGCTGTGTGTGTGTGTGATGATTATATGAGTTATGCTTTGGCTGAAACTGAAGTTTAGCTGCCTACCTGAATGAACATGGACTAGTGAGAGGTGATGGTCCCATAAGGTGGGATGAGGCAGGTGGAGTTACTCCAGGATGAAACCACATCTACTAAGGGGATGACCCACATACAGACAATCTACTTGTTTTATATACTTTATGAAGCGATAGCACACAGGACCTTAAATTGACTTTTTTTTTTTTTTTTTTTTTGCCCAAACCTGAAACATCACTTCAGGGGAAAATTCCTAGAGGTTGTCGTCAGATGGCATGAACTCACTTTGTGACCATGCCCCTACCCACCCAGTGCTAAGGGAACTCTGTAGACACTCATTTCTCTCAAGAGTGCTGTGGTGAAGCAGTCTGCCTAGAACACTTCCAGAAACAGGCCCTCCTGCATATACCCAAGAGAAAAGAGCCTCTTTATGCTGCCACCCTGCAGAATTGCTGCTTGCACTTAGATTGTGTTTTGTTAGGACTCACCAGTGTCTATGTCCTTGCTCCCCAAAATCTTTCTCCCAACTTCTGTTGTCTGTATTGTGCTTCCCACGTTACACAGAGCCTCCCTCTCGTATAAGACACCCCATACCCCGACCACCCCACTCTCCTCACTTTTGGGAATGTTTCTCTGAGCTATGCCTGGTTTAAAGGGGCTTTAGCTGCGTCTCGATTCAGCCCCTATGGGGTGGGTGGGAGGGGGAGTTTTCTTTGATCCACCTAATGAATTAATGAATTAAACAGAGGTGGAGTTCAGAAGCCAGGCTCCTTACTTTTGCTGAAGCTGGGCTGCTTAGGAGCTGGCGTAACTGCCAGAAAATTGCTAGAAGAATTAGGGACGTGGCCGAGTCCATTCACTGTCCCTAATCCAGTTCTTGGGAAATACACATGTAGATTAGCCCCTAACAATGACCCCCGGCTGATTGCTTGGAGTACCCTCCACTGTGCCCACAATGGTATTGACTAGCTCTTTATGTCGCTCACAAAGGAAGCCCCAACCTCCCCTTGTCCCTCTTCGCCCTGTTTCCCCCCTAGTCCCTCACTAGTGGCTGTTGCAGTCTTTTCTGCTCCCCTCCCCCCAGCCTCTGAAATAAACAGTAAATAAAAGCCCACCTCACCTGGGCCTATTAGGGCGAGCTGGGCAGTTCCAGAGGGAATTAACTTTGGAAAACAAGGCGCTAAGCCCTCTTAGCGTGTGGGCAGGAGCTTAAGGAAACGCTGCCAATCTTTGTTTAACGGTGATTATAGAGATCAGTTTAATATTGGACAAGTTTACATAAAAAGCATTCTCAGTCAGAGGGGAAACCGCAAACACCAATTAATTACCCCCAAGGCCGCCTTCTGGTCACCAAGGCCTCAGCACCCCAGCACCTGATCTACATAACGGTACATGGGACCTTGTGGGGTGCGCCAGGCTGATTTCGGGCGGTGCCTTTGACAGCCTGGGCAGCCTGAGCAGAGCCTGGGGCAGGCTCCTTCACCTGCTTGTGGTGAGATCCTCTTCAGTCCTCCTGGACTCCAGCGCCTCTGTCTAGGGATTCTGGCTTCACTTATTTCTACCTCAGGTTCTTAGATGGAGGAACGTTTTGATTCTTTCCAAAACATCACCCTCTACCTTAATAATTACAAATGAGCCGCAGCTGGAAAACACTGGCCACAGCGTCAGTAGGCCTGAGTTCTAGTCCTGACCCTTCTACTTAACAGCTTACTGTGAGACTCTGTTTCCTCTTCTGTAAAATGGGGACAAATACATATAAGGTCCAGCTCACCTCACAGGGTTGTGGGGATCTGATGACAGGAAGAATGTGAAAGGATTCTAAAAAGTATAGTGATCTGCAAGCACTATAAAACACATATTGATTTTCATTTATTTAGCGTTTTCTTCAAATTAAAAATAATTTAACTTGAATCAGTTTCTGGCCGCTTCAAACTCATATGCTTGCTATTTTAACTTGCCTTTTTATGTTTGTATTTAAAAAAATAAAGCGATGCGTGTAATTAACTTCCCTCCATTTGCCCACTTAAGGATCCTTAGCTTAGTCGCAGGTCAATTTCAATGTGGAGGATCCAAACACAGGTGTTCTTCTCTTGTGTCTCCTTTGTCTTGTCTCCCAGGCTGACCTTGGGCTCCTCACGGCCAGGGGCCCAGTCCTTCCCCTTGTGGGGCTGACAGGGCTTGCGTCAGAGCTGGACCCTCAGAAAGAACTCAAAGGGAATAACCAAACGCAGCGCAGGGAGGGGATGCCCCTGAGTAAGGATCAAGGCACCTGTTGCAAAGATTTGTAAGAATCTCTAGGTCCTTTCCTAAAAGTCGTCGGCTTTTCAGGAAGCATTTAAGTTCTGCAAAGGCTGGGGTCCGCCTGGGGTCCGGCCTCAGCCAGCGGTCACAGCACGGGAGGTGTGGACAACAAAAAAAGCCCGCCCCCCCCCCCCCCAATCATCTTTCCATTTGGCCTCCGAGCCACTCTGGGCCACGGAAGCCTTGACGGGTCTCCCAACAGGAAAGAAAGGCAAGCGGTTACGCCTGTAACTCCCAGGGAAGCTGGAGGCTCCCCACCCCTCAAGGTCCTTCCCCAGTCAGCCTGAGGTGGGTCCCCTCCTGCGCCTGGGGAGTCGGTGGGTGGGGAGGGTTCCCGCAGGACAGGCTGAGAGAGCGAGGATCTCCCGCGGGACTGAGCCCGGCAGCGCGTCCAACTGGGGCCTCCCAGGCTCGGGCTGGGCCGTGGGGCACTGCGGGTGCCGGGCCTGCGGGCGCAGACGGCCCACCGCCTCCCGGCCGGTGCTGGATGCTGGAGAGGGAGCCCGCGCGCCAGTGCCAGTCGGGGAGGAGCAGTTAACACAGACACACACCAAGTAAACCCCAAGCCCGGGCTTCGGACCACGGAGCCCAGAGGATTGCCTGTGGGGGTACAAAGGGGGACAGAGGGGAAATTACAAGCAGGGCGGACTGACTTCCACCGCTGTGGAGCCTTTCCGAGGGTCGCCCCGGGCGCTCAGCCCCGCGGAGGCAGGAGCCTGGGGCGGAGGCGAGTCTGGGATGGGGGAGGTGAGTCCCAGGAGGAGGGAAGTCCTAGACGAAGAGGTGAGACCGAGGGCGTCGGGCCCACTGAGGCAAGGCGGGGCCGCCGACCCCCAGACCCGGGCCCGGGCCTGTCAAGCCCCGCCGCTGGCCCCGGGGTGTGCTTGAGGGAATAGGAAGATGAGAGATGCTGCCCCCGCCCGGGGGATCCGCCCGCTGCGGGGCGGGGGTGGGGGTGACTGGGTCGGGAGCCAGAGGGGAGGAGCCAGGGTGAGTGGGTCCCCAGCCTTTAGCCCCCGGAGCCCCAGCTCCCGGGAGTCGCCCCTTTGACTCCTGCGGGGACCGAGGCGGCCGCGGGCCCAGCGCTCGCCCGCCTCCAGCGAGCGCGGCTCTGCCGGCGTGGCCAGCCGAGCTTGACCTTGGGTCGGTAGCCATCGGGTTGGACGGCCGTGCACGGGAAGCACCGTCTTCGAGCCTCTTCTCTGTCTCCGAAGCGGACGGCGCTGCCGAGAGCGCGGGCCCGCCCTCCTGCCTCCCGCTCTCCCCATGCACCTGCCCGGCTGCGCCCCAGCCATGGCCGACGGCAGCTTCTCGCTCGCCGGCCACCTGCTCCGCAGCCCGGGCGGCAGCACCTCGCGGCTGCACAGCATCGAAGCCATCCTGGGATTTACCAAGGACCACGGGATCCTCGGCTCCTTCGAGGCGGAGCCGGGCGCCGGGGTCACCAAGGAGCGAGACCGGAGGCCGGGCGCCAGGGCTACCTGCCCTAAGGCGCCCGCAGGAGGCGCCCAGCCCTGCCCGCCGCCCGCCCCGCCGCCCGCTCCGGAGTACGAAGGTGAGTGCGCACCCGGGCTGCTGCGAGCCCCCAGGGAGCCCAGACTTAGACACGCCGCAGGACAGAGCGCCCAGCCTTAATTTTTATCAAGGCTCCTGGGTGCGGGTTTGATGGCAGGAGCTTCCAGTGTGAGTTCAGAGAAAGCGTAGGGGAGCCTCGCAGCCCTCACCGCCCCCCCCCCCTCCCGCCGGGTCATCCCGGAGCCCGCAACTGGCTGCCAGTGCGCTAGGGTAGGCGGGGTGGGTCTAGGGAGACTCCCGGGAGTGTCTCTGACCTTCCGGGGCCCCGCCGCCCCAGGCCCCCGCCCCTACTGCCCCAAGGAGTCCGGGGAGGCGCGGCCGAGCCCGGGGCTGCCCGTCGGACCCGCAGGCGACGCGAAGCTGTCGGAGGAGGAGCTGCCCAAGAAGAAGCACCGGAGGAACCGCACCACCTTCACCACCTACCAGCTGCACGAGCTGGAGCGAGCGTTCGAGAAGTCCCACTACCCCGACGTGTACAGCCGCGAGGAGCTGGCGGGCAAGGTCAACCTCCCCGAGGTCCGGGTCCAGGTAAAGCGCTCAGGTCGTCCCAGTGTGTATGTGTGTGTTGTGAGGGCGGGGGGGGGGGGGGGGGAGTGGGGTAGTCCGAGCTGCAGCCAATGCTCCCTTGAATCCCCGGAGCCCACGCATTTATGATGCCACTTTTCCCATTGGCCTTCCTCGGCTTGGCTGGCCAGAGCCCCAACCGAGCGTCACAGACCTTCTTCCACGTGCCCCGCGCTGTCCTTGGGGCACTCGGTGCCAGTTCTCAGTTCCACATCCCCTCTGGGGTCTCCGTCTTCGGAGCTAAAGAGGGGAATCGGGACCGCGGGCGGGCAAGGACCGCTCATTAGTCGCAGCCAGGATGGGGTGTGTGTGGAGGGGTGAGTACCGAGCAGAGAGGGAATGCAGGCAGCAGCTGAGGGTTACCAGGTTGGGACCCCGAATGCCACCCTAGTCTCCAGTTGCGAGCACTCTGTTTAAAACCCCAAATCCTGTCTTCCTGCGAGCGGCCTGGCGCCTCGCCGTTGAAACTTCCCGGGGATTTATTTAAGGGCCTGACTTTGGCTTCTCTGGTGCACATCCAAACAGCTTCCTGCTGCAGAGGCCCTTTCTTTTTGTTGTAAAGGGGTTTTTGCTTTAATTAAAGCTGAATTATCTTTAATCCCTGATCATTAAAATATTTGAAAGCCTTAAATATTTGCTAGTCATCTGTGAAAAATCTGGGAGGATTTCCAAATTGGGAGAGTTTACAGAGGCCTGAAAGGAGTCACTGGGAACAAGTTTCACTGCATCTGAAAGGCAGGGGAGCTAAATGGTGTGTGTGTGTGTGTGTGTGTGTGTGTGTGTGTGTGTGTGTGTGTATTTCCAGGAAGTGAGATTCTCAGATGGTTGGGGGCTTTCAGCCTTGTCTTAAAAGTAAAAGGGGACAAGCTCTTGTCTTTGTCTCTTCTGCTCAATTTGAGGGTTTAAAGTAACGAGTAGATGTCATTGTTTTAAAACATAGTTCCCTAAGGTGGCTCAGGATTAACTGGCAAGGACAGTTCCATTTCTCCTAAAGTGTGGCAGTGACGCTGCAATGGTGTCATGGGAGGGGTGGACATATTAGCACCTGCTGTCCAGGGCGGGCAGCTGGTCTTAGGAAGAGGAAAAGCATCAAGTGAAAGATGGGAAAGAGTTGAGCCAAGCCTTCCAGTGCCCTTCGGAATAGAGGCCTGGCCCGTCAGGGGCTGCCTTCACACCTGATACCGCCTCTGTCCCACTTTCCTTCCTCCCTCTTCACTTGTCCTCTGACTGGTCCTTTGGGCTTGTCCTCTTGAGAACAGTGTCTGTGACTTCTCTGTGACTACAGGGCCAACAGTGTCCAGCGTATGGTGGGTGCTTAATGCAGGGCTACGATGTAATCAGATGGGGGTGGGGTGCTAAGCAGGGTCTCAGCTGTGTTGAGGCAGCAGTATAAGAGCTGACTTTCCAGGTCTTTAGCCCTCCAACTGGGGATACAGGATCCATCTGAAGACCTTGGCTGATATTCTGAGGGATGGAGTGGGACATCCTGAGAAGCAGGGGACGGGGGATGGGAACCCTCACCCAAGCCAGTGTTTCTCTTTTCTCGGTTATCTATCTGCAAACATCTCCTATTTCTGGGGAAATCGGAGCCTCAGGTATGTAGGTGAATACGTTGTGGGAAGGGAGCAGGCACTTACATTTTTTGTTCTCCCCTCCCCCCCAAATCCCAGCCTTACGCACACTTGCCCTGCTTGGCTCGGATAGGGGTGCCTCTTTTCTCAGCTCCCCTGGAGGTGCTCCTCCCCACCCTTATGGACTCACAACTGCTTTCTCCCCCTAAAGTCTCTAAAGTCATATCTACCCTCCATTTCCCTTCATAAAGTAACACTGAAGCCACCAGTTTGTCCAAAGTTCTTTCTAGATACTCCACTAAACTAGACCAATCCTCTCCAAGAATTGTTTCTGAGGATGCACCCTTTCTTGTGATTTTATCAGATCAAGAATGGATGTTTCATTGTTAAGAGACCAGACTTCACTCTGGCATGCACTTTCCATATGTAAAGGGGAAAAAAAGACTTGAACTCATTGAACCCATCTTAGGGTAATGTCAGAACTAGCTCCATAAAGTAAAAGTAGATATAATGAACTATTATAACCATCAAAAGCCCTTTATAAGCAATATAAAAAATTCTAAATGAGTATCAATTAAATAAAAATAAAAATCTTATCAAAGCAGCAACTCAAATATACTTAGGATAAAACTAACTCACACTTTCCTAAAAGTTATCATCACCAGTTATTCGTGGAAATGGCTGCACCTTAGCATCCAGTGATGCTAGTTACAGTGCTTAGCGTATTTGGTTTACATACATGTTTATAACAGCGACTAAAGGTAGGTAAAGCACAGAAAGTCTGATGGGGGGGGCGGTTACTGAGAGCTGAACCACACAGGGGGGAAGCAGAGTCAAAACGCAGTGTCAGGAGGGGTTGCCAACCAGCAGGTCACA
Source organism: Myotis myotis (assembly GCF_014108235.1). Classification (NCBI taxonomy): domain Eukaryota; kingdom Metazoa; phylum Chordata; class Mammalia; order Chiroptera; family Vespertilionidae; genus Myotis; species Myotis myotis. Next base: position 52,301,825 of record NW_023416401.1, read on the forward strand.
GAAATGGGTGAGATCTGGGTTCTAAAGCCCCACGGTCTGATTCCAGGGTTAACTTCACTTTTTTGGAAACAGATACAACCATAGCTATAGGTGAGATACACAGGGACAAGTGTGGGACAAGGAGACCCAGAGGAAAGAGAGGAGGAGGAAGAGGACGGATAATGCGAGTGGGGGGGTGATGGGTGGGGGTGAAAGAAGTAGGTGCGAGATGGCCGCGCCCCAGTTTTACTTGGAGGTGGGGGGGAGTGAGCTGGCTGGGCTGCAGCTCCACGGCTGCTGTGCCGCCTTCCGCAGGTGTGGTTCCAGAACCGACGGGCCAAGTGGCGACGGCAGGAGAAGCTGGAGGTGTCGTCCATGAAGCTGCAGGACTCGCCCCTCCTCTCCTTCAGCCGCTCCCCGCCCTCGGCTGCTCTGGCGCCCCTCGGGGCGGGCGGCGGCGGGCCGGCGGGGGGGGCCCTGCCGCTGGAGTCGTGGCTCGGGCCGCCGTTGCCGGGCGGGGGCGCCACGGCGCTGCAGAGCCTGCCGGGCTTCGGGCCGCCGGCGCAGAGCCTTCCCGCCAGCTACACGCCGCCGCCGCCGCCGCCGCCCTTCCTGAACTCGCCGCCGCTGGGCCCCGGCCTGCAGCCCCTCGCGCCGCCGCCGCCCGCCTACCCCTGCGGGCCCGGCTTCGCGGACAAGTTCCCGCTGGACGAGGCGGACCCGCGCAACAGCAGCATCGCGGCGCTGCGCCTGAAGGCCAAGGAGCACATCCAGGCCATCGGGAAGCCGTGGCCGGCCCTCTAGGGGCGCGGGGCCCAAACCGGGCGCCTGACCACCCGCCCGGAGCCGACCACGCACCGCAGGCGTGCGCCCCTCTCCCTGGGACCCCGACCCGGCCACGCCTTCCCGTGCAGCCCGAAGCTGCAGCCAGGGTCTCGGGTGCGCATCCGTTCCAGACTGACCGGGAGGACTGACCCTCAGGCCGGCCGAGGCCCCTTAGCCACCCCAAACCCCCGGAGACCCCCAGCCTCACTGCTCGAGGGGGAGCAGCGAGCGGCCCGGCCCTGTCCGAGGGACCCAAAGCGCCGGGCCTCCGCGGTTCCCGGGCGGCGTGGCAGCCCCAGAAAACGACTGGGAGGAAGGGGTGGGGGGGCGGGGGCGGGGAAATAGAGTTTGAAGAATTGTTTGTATAAATAGTTTCAAAGTATTTAGAGGAAAATTAAAGATTTACTTGTTTTGGTTGGACTCCAGTTAAACGCCCTCGGGACTGCGGCGGTGGAAGGAGAGTGTGGGTGTGAATGGCGTGGGAGAGGGACTGTGCTGTGGGCCGGGGGTGGGTCACGGAAAGTAGGAGGGTGCGCGGAATCCGGGCGCCTGTGCTACCCCCGGGCGCACTGTGCTTCCGCGGAGCTGTGTCCCCACCCTGGACAGTGTCCCCATTCCCAGCGCCGCGGCGTCGGGTCCAAAGCTGCTCCTTCGGGTGCTGAAGGGCGCGTGCGAATGCGCGGCGTTCGGGGTGTTTGGGGCCTCAGGCTCCTCTGCCTATGCGCTGCCCCGACAGCCCGGTTGAGGCTGCTACTTGGAAGGATGGACCCCCCAATGGGAAGCGTCTGCACCACCTTCCCAAGGTGAGAACTGAACCTCTCCAAGCCCCTGGCGGCCCTGCCTCCCTCTTTCCAGCGCGCCGCGGCCAAGGCCCCCTCAGATCATGGTCCAGGTCACCAGTCGGTGCCAGCCTGGTACCCAGGGTCCATGACATTAATCCTCCGAATTCCGGGAGCGACTTTCCCTTCCCTGAGCCCTGCGCCTCTCTCTCGCCCCTCCCCCAACTCGCCCCGCCCCCCCCCCCCCCAGCGGTTCCGGTGAATCCCTGCGGGGAATGTGTCCCGGAGCGCTCTGTGCCCGACGGGAAGGCACGTCCTCGCGGGGCACTGCGGGCAGCATCTGCAGTTCTCTGGCACCCGCTCTGGGGTGGAGAAGGAATCTGGAGGCCCCCGGGGCTTCAGAAGCCCCCCGGGTTCTCGCGGTAAAGCAGGGCCCGGGGCTCCCAGGCTGAGCGGCTTTGGTATCCGAAATTGACCCTGGAAGCTGGGCGGCCGGTCCCCTAGCTACGCTTACACCCCGAAAGGTGCTGCCAGAGCCTGAGCATCAACCGCCTACTGTCTGTCGGTGGTTAGTTAGCTCGTTAGTAAGCCACCCAGTCCCCCGCCCCTTCCTAGTCAGAACGGAGCCCACCTCTCTGGGAGGTGGGAAAGATGGAATCAGGTCACCTGTAAGTCTTTTGTATACATTGTCAATTACCCAGCGTGAAGCCCTAGGCGTTGTGGGCCGTTTCTCTGATCCCCGCAGCATCCCTGCGCTGCGCTTGGCTTCCTAAAACCTCCTTGGAAGGATGACTGCTCCTGGCTTGGGATAGAGGGAGTCATTGCAGAATTCAGGCCTTGCTATGCCCGGTTGGAGAGGCTGTGGCATACACAGGGCTGTGTACCCTTGCCCTCCCTCTGGTGTCTTGCACATAGTAGGTTGGTCGGTAAGCATTTATTTAATCAGTTATTTCCCCCAAGATATAAGAAGAATACCTGCGCTTTCGCTCAAAAGATGTTCCTTGGGGAAGTGGATGAAGTGGCCCAAGTGACATCAGCTCTTGGCAAGAAACAATAGGTAAACTTGAATGCATAGGTAAATTTCTTTCAGGTCTGCCTGTCCTCTTTCATTCTTTAACACCGAGGAATAATTTATTCAGAGAACTCCCAAATTCACTGCCCTCGCCCTCTGCCTGCCCTCATTATTCCTATCATAGTCTTGGGCCCATCCCCACATCAACATCTTCTTCACTTTTCTTAGATTATTTCCACAATTGTTCATTTTGTTTCCACCCTGCCATTTTTCTTTCAATTCTTTTTTTAAATATATTTTTTTTCTTGATTTCAGAGAGGAAAGGAGAGGGAGAGAGAGATGGAAACATCAGTGATGAGAGAGAATCATTGATTGGCTGCTTCCTGCACACCCCCTACTGGGGATCCAGCCGAAACTTGGGCATGTGCCAGACCTGAAATGAAACCATGACCTCCTGGTTCATAGGCGTGGCTCAACCACTGAGCCACACTGGCTAGGCTCTATTTTTTTTCATCTACATTTCCCCACTACCCCCTTCTCTTCCTTTACTATTTAGTTCAGTTTGAGAGTGGATATTCTGCTAAACCATCTCTTTAGGTATCAACAATTTGAGCCATTTCAACTGGATTTCAGGGACAAGTCCTTAGGAAATGAGAATAAAATTGCTAAAGGTTAATGATCACTGAAAACTGTGCCAACAGGCTTCTAAGCGGTTTACATCTCTCTGTTGACTCATAGAAGACTCACAACCACCCTACCAGGAAGATACAATTAGCCCTGTTTTGTAAAGGAGGAAACTGAGGCCCAGAGAGGTTGCCCCAGTTAACAGCCTTGTAATCTTTGGAGCTGTAACAACCACAAGCTGGGTCGGTTCACCATCATAGTGCTCGCCCAGGAAACATTTGCTGAATAAATGCTCCTTATTTCAGTTCCCAAGAACAGCTCGTTAGGCCACCTGGAAACTGAGGTCCTGAGAGGTGGGAGCGAGCTGTGAGTGTTTTCCTGGGCCTCCTGGGGAGGGCTGGACCACACCCCTGTCTCAGCACCCCACCCCCAACCCCAGGGGCTGTCTAGCAGGGCAATCTAAAGTCGGAGGTTCTTGCTGCCGGCTGCAGCCGAACTGGTGCCCCTGAGACTGGAAGCCAGTACCTAACTCAGGCTGGAGGTGAGAATGGCTCGGGACAAGGAGCTTCAGAGCCCCAGACAACCCTGAAGCGCGTGGGGCCGCTACTCAAGCTCAGGGCGACAGAAATCACTCTGCAGAGGCGCTGGCTTCCAAAACCAGACTGTGCTGGCTCTGCTTTGGGGCGGGCACACGGGACTCCGGGGAAAGGCCTCCCCAGCAAGCCCGCACCACTTGGGAAATGGCTGTTGAGTCTTCGTAATGAGCCTGAGGGTCCCCTGAAGGGGAACGAGAACCTGTAGCGAGTGGCCTTACGGGGTTCAGAGAGGAAAGACACTGCTGCTCGGCGCCCAGCGACCCAGATGGAGGCGGGCCTTGATCCAGGCCGACCTGGGTGCCGTTCATCTTAGAGGGAGGCTTGGTGACCCTTTCCCAGAGGATGACGTCTGCTCTGGCCGCGAGAGGCCAGCAGGTGAGTCGGAAGAGCAGCTATTTTGGGCTCCTGGGAATCCTGTTGGGCGGCGCCCAGGGAAGGACGCATGGAATTGGACTGCTGGCGAGAGACAGGCGGAGCCAGGCGCAGCCCTGGTCCCGTACCCGACCGTCCATCGCGCTCGCCCGGGACCCTCCGCTGACCCTGTGGTCCCCTGCTTGCGCGGAGCCAGCCACCCGGCTCCCGGCCTCCATCAGTCTCTCCTGCGGCGGTGGGGGAGCTTCGGGTTCGCGATTTTCCCCGGGAGAAGTCTCTTCCTGGACACTAGGTGTCTTGTCCGTGGTGCGCACCACGGCTCCCCGCCTCTGGGGGCGATGCTTTCTCTACCGCGGGACGCGGGGGACTGCGGGCTCCTCTCTCCCGCTCGCTGGTCTCCAGAGCCGCGGGGTCCAGGGCGGCCCAGCCCCTCGGAGCTCTCTTCACCGGTGTCACCGGGGCTCCGCGCTGGGCTCCAGGTCCGTCCAAGCTTTTCATCCATCAGGGGTTTCCGGCTCTCGGAACCCCGTCAGCCCCCTGCGGGTCCGCGCTCCCACCTCCGCCGCCCTGAGGATGATCAGGGCTACTGTGGGTGACGCGAGGACTCGGGGAGTCCTTGGGAGGGGCAGGCTTCCCCAGGGGTCAGCAAGTGGACTGGGCAGCCCCGCTGGGTGCAAGTGGAAGAGTTATCAAACCAGGGAAGACAACTCCTGCCCGCCCCACCCCGCCCTAGTGAACCTAGAATCCCGCGAGTGGAGGGAGGGAACCCCGATCCTGGCCTCTCACCGCCAGATTCATCGGTTAATTGAAAGTCTTTGCGGAGACCTAGGAGAACCTGCGTGAGGGAAGCGGGGACAGTAAGACTCCGCTTCTGGGGAGCCGGGTCCCTCCTGCGGGCATGTACGGTAGGGATGTCAGGGTGTGGACCCAGCCGCCCCCAGGACTTTAGCATTTGAGGTGCTGTCTATGCCGCCCCCCTACACACACACACACACAAACACACACACACGCACACGCACACGCACACCTCCAGCCCCAACCCCAGTCCCAGGGCCAGGAAGCTGGCAGGAAAGGACTTTTGGGGAAGATATTAAGAATGAGAATTTGGCATTTCCTCTGCCCCGGAAGCCAGAGTCCGCCCCCGCCCCGGGAGCTCGGCCTATGTCCTAAACTGCCTGGGAAAGGGGCGCAGGTCCCTTCAAGAGCCCCAGGGCGCACTTAGTGCCAATGTCTCCTTAATTGGGAACTGGCTCTAACAATCTGACCTCGGTTTGTTAACTGCACAATAGTGGGCAGAGTTAATGACTCATTAGTGATTAATTTCTTAACTGTCTTAACTGCTCACTGTAAAAGCCCTTTCGTAAAACTGGATTAAATCATCTAGATCGTTGGCCACGTCTCACAGCCTATATAATTTTATTAACCAATGTAACCCCAATAAATTCAATTAAAAAATTCCTTTAGAATCCTATAAACCTCGTGACATGTAACTACTGGGCAGGACAATATGACAGGCATCTACGCTACCTGACTGGGTTATAGTGCCACTGGCAGCTACTTCAGGACAAGCAGCTACTATTGCCAGAAGCAGCCATTATCAGGACAGGAAGCCACTGTTTCCAGAGGTACCACTATCATGACAGGTACCTGCTATCATGAGTTGAATACATTATGGCGAGAGACAGACAGTATTTCCAGAGGCAGCTACAGAGGCCCGACTTTGTTAGGACAGGCGTGATAGGTAATAATAATAAGGGGAGAAATATAATTCGGTCTCGACTGGGAAAAAAGCAGCTTGTGAAGACACAATAAGATATAATTCTTGCTTCCTTCAGAAGAATGGGGTGTAGCCATTGTTTCCTGCTGCCCTCATACACTGCTGGTGGAAAGGGGACCCAGTGTGGTTGCTTTGGAAAGCAAATCTGGCCCTAGTTGGTTTGGCTCAGTGGATAGAGCATTGGCCTGTGGACTGAAGGGTCCCAGGTTCCATCTGGTCAAGGGCACAGGCTTGGGTTGCAGGCTTGAGCCCCAGTAGGGGCGTGCAGGAGGCAGCCAATTAATTGTTCCCTCTCATTGATGTTTCTATCTCTCTCTCCCTTCCTATCTGAAATCAATAAAAGTATATTTTTAAAAAAGGAAAGCAAATCTGGCAATACTTCAAACTATTAAATATGTAGTTACTATATCACCTATCAATTCTGGCCAAGGGAAATGAAAAGATGTCCACACAGAAACTTGAACGTGAATGTTTATACCATCATTTTTCATAATAGCCAAAAGATGTAAACAATCCAAATGTCCATCAACAGTTGAAGTAATAAACAAAATGTGGTATGGACATGTGGTGGGATATTGTCTATAATAATAAAAGCGTAATATGCTAATTAGACTGGACATCCTTCCGGACAACCTTCCAGACAAAGCCAGGGCTGCAAGGGAAGCCTGGGTCCCAGCTGCCAGAGAGAAGCTGGTGCCAGCAGCTGGGGGAAGGAAGGCCCACCCTTGCACAAATTTCATGCATCGGGCCTCTAGTTTGGCCATAAAAGGGACAAAGTACTGCTACATGCTACAACATGGGCGAATCTTGAAAACACTATGTTAAGTGGAAGACCACATACCATATAAAATGGGAATTTATATGAAAGTCCAGGTAGGAAACCCATAAAGATGGAAAGTAGATTCATGGTTGCTTTGTTCTGGAGGAGGGGCAAGGGATGGGGGACACAGAGGGTGATAGGTAAAGGATATGGGATTTCTTCTGGAATTAATGGAAATTTCCCAAAATTGCCTATGATGATGGATGGATGGATGGATGGATGGTTACACTTATCTTTGACCCAACTAAATAAGTGTACTTCAATGAGTGAATAGTATGATATGTGAATCACATCTCAATAAAGCTGTTTAAAAACAAGTCTTCCCACAAACTCTTGCTGCTGCCACCCATTTCAAGTACTCACATTGGAATAATTTTTCTAAATGCCATTTTCAAGTGTTGCTCTCTTGCCAGGTGAAACGTTGCCAAGTCAATAAAGATGTCATTAATTCAGCTAACATACATTGCATGCCTACTATCTTAGGCAGTGACAAATAAATGCACACACTTTTTCTGCCATTTCAGATCTTAACTCCTCTTTCTGCTTTCAAGGCTCATCTGCATGACTCACTCATTTCCTTCCCCATTGACCTCAGAAATAGAGACCCTCTGCTCTACACAAATGACCTTGACAGTGGCTTGCTCTCCCCAGTTTCTCCTCTATGTTATTGCTCAAGATGGACAACACCTTTTTATCCAAAGTAATATACCAGGCTAACACCCCAGCTCTCCCGGAATAGAAGCAATGGCTGAAATTCACACTGGAACTTGTTCCTGCGATTTCACCTAGATGAATACTATATGCCCTCTGTCTAGGTCGCTTTTTCTTCTTTCCTTGAAGTTTTCTATCTCTAGTTCAAAGTCCATCTCCTTCCAGAAGCTCTCGTGGGTTTACATGCCTAGTCTTTTCTTACTTTTCCCAGATCGCTCTGTGATTCATTTCCTTAATCCCTCCCCCTTCTCTCGCTCTTTTATAGAGCAAACAAGCACTCAGTAAATGTGACTGCCTGGCAGTCGACCAAAAGTCTGCTCAAGATTCAAGGGTTAGCCTGCTAAACTTTGGACTCGAACTCAAACAGCAGCTCCCCTGTCTTTTCTATACTTTGCTTTGTTTAGGGTAAGGAGCACTCCTTTCAGATTACTATCGTAGAGCGATGATTCAGTTCCTTGTCAGGGGATCACGGGATCCTCAGTTCTGTCATAGACTTGACATGTGGTCTCAGGCAAGGTGGTCTCACTGGGGCAGAAATTCTTTGCCTGTAAGACCTAAGGGCTGGACCAGAGGACTAGGAATATCCTCTCAGTGCACAATGCTGATGCTCATTTAGTAACTTAGCTGAGGGTGCCACCTGATGGCTACCTTGAGAACTTCACCTGCCCGTTGTGTACTGGAAGTTTTCTAATAAAATGCCTCCTCCCAGAATAGCGAGAAATGAATGAGAAAGGCCTTTCCTCAGCCTAGTAACTCCCTTCTCCCTGAGTTCTCCCAAGTGCAGGGGCTTGATGCTGCTCATTGAGTGGAAAGTCTCCCCTTTTCCTTTCAGGCCCTTCCCCCCCCCCCCCCCCCGCCGTCCTCCCCGCCCCCCCCCCCCCCCCCACACACACACCAGGTCAACCCAGCCAGGGGGATTTTTATATTAATAACCACCTCAGAGAAACCAGGGGGCCTGGAAAGCTTCTGCTTTTATGTTCTCATGCCCTTCCATCATTAAAGTTAGGCAGAAATTGCTTCTAAATTATGTACATGAATCAAATGTGATTTACCTAACCTCTTAAACCTTTCATGAAAAAATACTTGCATTTTAATAGAATGAGCCCTAAAGGATGGCAATTCTTAATTCAAAGTCTATTAATTAAAATAATTATATTAAGCATAGAGTTTTATATGCCTGGGCAGTAAAAATATGGTATCCTCTTCCTGGTATCCTTCCAAACACAGCAACTAGGTAATAAGTTTAGGCCTATCATTAGACATTATATACTACTAGTGCCCTGGTGCATGGATTCATGCACATTGAAAGGAACTTAATTAGAATGTGGCTGGCAGGGAAGGACTGGGCGAGATGGGCTGGACATGGCCTGGAGCCAACCTCCCGTGGTCCCTCCTCCGCCAGCTGCATCTGGGGTGCTGCCATGGCTCAAAGGTCATCTGCGGAGTGAGCAGGGTCCCTCCAGCAGGTGGGGTCCCTCAGACTGGCCTGCAGTGATCAGGCCGGAATCGGCTCTCCAACATCCCCCATGGGGTCCCAGATTGCGAGAGGGCAATTCTCGGGTGATGCACCCCAGAATTGGGCTCCCTCCTCTCTGGTTCAGGGTGCATCACCCCAGAACCACTGCTGCCAAGTCACTGCAGCTCGGCAGCTCCTGCGTTGAGCGTCTGCCCCCTGGTGGTCAGTGTGCATCATAGCTACTGGTCGGACAGTTGGAGGGTTGCTTAGCCTTTTATATATATAGACTAGAGGCCCGGTGCACAAAAATTTGTGCACTCGGGGGGGGGGGAAAGGGGAGTCCCTCAGTGCGGCCTGTGCCCTCTCGCAGTCTGAGACCCCTCGGGAGATAACGACCTGCTGGCTTAGGCCTGCTCCCAGGTGGCAGAGGGCAGGCCCAATCCCTAGGTGCAGCCCCTGGTCGGGCTTAGAGCAGGGCCGATTGGGGAGTTGGGGCACCGCCCCCTGTCATGCACAGAGCAGGGCGGATTGGGAGGTTTTGATGCCACCCTCAGTCACGCTCAGGGTAGGGCCGATTGTGGGGTTGGGGCACTGCCCCCTGTCACACTCAAGGCAGGGTCGATGGGGAGGTTGTGGTGCCACCCCCTGTCATGCAAAGAGCAGGGCCGATCAGGGGGTTGGGGCGCTGCCCCCTGTCACGCACAGAGCAGGGCCCATCAGGGTGGTTGGGGCTCCTTACCCTGTCACACACAGAGCAGGGCCCATCAGGGGGTTGGGGTGCCGCCACTGTCACACTCAGGGCAGGGCCGATGGGGAGGTTATGGCTCTACCCCATCACACACAGAGCAGGGCCCGTGGGGGGGGGGGGCCGCCTTCTATCACCCACAGAGCAGGGCCAATCAGGGGGTTGGGGCGCCGCAGCCTGTCACACACAGAGCCGCAGGGCGATCAGGGGGTTGGGGAGCTCCCCCCTATCAGGCACAGAGTAGGGCTGATCAGGGGGTTGGGGCGCCTTCCCCGGTCATGAACAGAGCAGGGCGGATAGGGAGGTTGTGGCCCTGCCCCTGTCACACACAGAGCTGCAGGGCGATCAGGGGGTTTGGGCACTGCCCCCTGTCATGCTGATCCTGGTGCTGGGAGGCATATTACCCTTTTACTATATAGGATAGAGGCCTGGTGCATGGGTGGGGCTGGCTGGTTTGCCCTGAAGGGTGTTCTGGATCAGGGTGGGGGTCCCCACTGGGGTGCCTGGCCAGCCTGGATGAGGGGATGATGGCTGTTTGCAGCTGCTCACACACCCTTCAGGGTGGGGGTCCCCACTGGGGTGCCTGGCCAGCCTGGATGAGGGGATGATGGCTGTTTGCAGCTGGTCACACACCCTTCAGGGTGGGGGTCCCCACTGGGGTGCCTGGCCAGTCTGGGTGAGGGGCTGAGGGCTATTTTCAGGCTGGTGGGTGACTGAAGCTCCCAACCGCTCCTTTTTTTCTTTTTTTTTAATTCTGGGCCAGCTTTAGCTCTGAGGCTCCAGCTCTGAGGCCTCTGCTGCTGAAAGCAGGTATCTGGTTTGTTTGCATTCTATAATCGAAACAATGTATAACTCCAGCTCTGAGATCCCGGCCGGCTGAAAGCAGGTTTCTGGGGTTTTGTTTAGCTTCTATATTTGTTACAATGTTTCAAACTGCAGGCTCAGAGGCCAGCAAGGCAGGCAGGGAACGTTGGTTTCCTCCTTCACTGAAGCAAGCAAGCCTTATGTTAGTTTCAAGCTGCCTGGCTGTCGGCCGCCATCTTGGCTGGCAGTTAATTTGCATATCTCCCTGATTAGCCAATGGGAAGGGTAGCAGTTGTACGCTAATTACCATGTTTCTCTTTTATTAGATAGGATAAGATTTCCACTCAGTTTAGTTTCTAATACCTGGTATTTAATACCAAGGTATAAATGACTTAAATATCCTAGCATACCAGTCATCTAGAAATATTTACAATTTAAAGGTGTATTTCTGGAGATATAATGACCAACCCAAAGAATAAATCTTGAAGAGTAGAATTTAGGTGTGTAAAAATCAGGTAGGGAGATGCTTTGAGGTTTAATGACCTTTATGGCCACCCTCCAATTAGCACAAGTGACCAAGATGCTGGTGATACTTAAGGCTCATGGGCAGGAAAGGATATTAGGACCTCCTCTACGTTCCTAGACATTCACTGTCCAGGAATGGGTATATGTAGGAGACCATGTGATATAGTAAAGCAGAACTTGCCTTTGAATTAAAAGAATGGGTCTTATTTCTGTTTTTCCCATTTAGAGACGAGATGCCCCTGATCTTGTTCTTAAATTATATAACTGAATTTACTAATCTGTATAGTGTGCATAATATCTATCTTAAGGGTTGCTTTGAAATACTAAGGAAGATGATCTATTCCCAGGTGTGTCTTCTGCTCATGCTAAAGTGGTGTTTGCTCCTTGTGTTATAGGGAAAATCAAAGGCACATCTTTCCATCCTCTTTTTTAAAGATACCCATGGGATAGTTCAAGGCTAAACATAGTTTTCTGAGACTGCACCTTCTCATTTCCTATCTTCTCTTCCCAGATATTATGCAAAAGAAACAAAACCCTCAACCACTGTCAGTGATACTAGAAGATAGTGTGATTTGAAGATGAGCAGGAAATGTGTAAGTGTGGTCCAAAATTGCTGAGATTGTCATGGAAGCTGTGTGGGACAACAGGAGTGAGGGACTACTCCAGGAGACTCAAGAAAAAAAAATTGACTCCAGATGGACTTTCTTTCAGGAATAGAGATTGTAGACAAGTCACTCTGAACAAAGAAGAATTCAGGGAATAGTATTCCTTCTTACCAAATTATTAGAGGATGAATTTCAGCCAATCGAGAGATGACTAAGGACAGTTCAGCAAGAAAACAGAACAGAAGGGAAGCAACTGTGGGACTTTGTGTGACAACACAAAGTAAGCATTATCTGTACCAACGATATAGAAATGATGCAACCAACCAAAAGAAAATGAGAGAATGAAGTAAAAAGATAAGGACTAGAGTCAATTTGCTGATTGCCGTCTATGTAATAGCTCAAAGTCAAATAACTTCACTGATAAGTAAAAGAAGTGTAAGTGTACTTAATAGTACAAAGCTAAATACCAAAAACAAAACAAAACAAAAGGTAAGTGTACTCACTGATATTGGAGGACGGGTGAAGCAAAGGAAGAAGAGGAAACAATATTATCATTGTTCATTGTAGGAAGTGAATGGAGACTGCCTGTAGAAATGGATGTCCAAAGATACTACGTAAAGGTATACTTTTTCAAGGTAAACACTGAAACAAAACCACAAATCTTCCTAAATATCTGAAAACTATATACACACGGGGGGGGGGGGGGGGCGAGGGAGACAAATAAAAAATCAGGTCACACAATTATAGACTTTAAGGAGTAAATCTTTACAAACAAAAGCAAAATGAGGCCCAAGCTGGTTTGGCTCAGTGGATAGAGCATGCCCGGGTTGCAGGCTCGATCCCCAGTGGGGGGCATGAAGGAGGCAGCCGATCAATGATTCTCTCTCATCATTGATGTTTCTATCTCTCTCTCCCTCTCCCTTCCTCTCTAAAATCAATAAAAATATATTAAAACTAATTAATTAATTAAAAAACAAAATGAGGATCTATAATGCTAAAAAGAGAAATTCACACACAAAAAAATATATTTTAAAAAATCTTGGTTGAGTTCTACTAGAAACTAAATCCATAAGTCACCCCAACAACCATGTCACTGCTATGGCTTTCTTTCCTTGATTATGTTCTGGAAACCTCAGGCCTGCCCAGCAGTGCCAGAAATGAGGCAGACTTGGGGTTACTCTAGTATGCATCCCAGCCACAACGGGAGTCTTATTGTCACCTGACTTGCTAGGATGCCTGTAACACATTTCCTTTACATTTAAAATAGTAAATTGCTCCTTGTTTAAGTGGCAAGTGATTGGGATTGTGTATTTTGGTTTTGGCAAACCCCACGTAAAGAAAGTCAGCCCACGTGGTCCAGAGGAGAGGGAATAAATCAAACATGGAGCCCAGCCTCTCAGCAAAGAGGCAAGAGTTAGGAGGGATGGCGGGAGGCCCCTCGCCCTCCACTGCCTCATCAGGGTCAAGATTGGACACAGACATTTATTGGTATCTTCAAATATGACAAAGAAATATCTATCTATTATCTATCTATCTATCTATCTATCTATCTATCTATCTATCTATCTATCTATCTATCTATCATCTCTATATCATCTCTCTGTCTCTAACATTTCCCCTACCAGAATCATATAGGATCTCTTGAAGTCTCCATGCAAGTTCTATCGCTCAATGTCATTATCCAGAGAACTGTAAATGCCTATTTGTGATGTTAAAGACTCCAGGCAATGATTGGTTGGTTCTATGAGAACTATGCCCTCAGTCATCTCAGAAACATAATCAGGTGGAGCAGAGCAGAGAGAGGTCAAACTGGGGCTTGACCACTCAGGCACCAGGAGCTCGTCAAGATTCTAGTAGCGCCTGCTGCTTGGCTTGTTTCAAGAGACAGTGGTCACTTCAGCAAACGAATATCTTGGGAACAGATGGTCTGATCCCACACTCTGCCCTAGATTCTATTCTGGCTCTGTTCACATAGTAAGAACTGCTCACCAGCAGCATTTCAGAGTGAATGGCATTGCCTAGCAATTTCACCTCTTTTTCAACAGTCTTCCTTCCTTAATCCAATGACCAGCAGGGAAGGGGTGAATCTTCAAAGTTGGCCAGGGAAGCAAATATTATGTGGCAAACACCCTTCTAAAACACTGCACATGCACCCAGAGAATCACAAGTGTGAGCAGGAATCTATACTAATAAAAGGGTAATATGCTAATTAGACAAGACATCTTCCGGACGACCTTCTGGATATCCTTCTGGACAAAGCCATGGTGGCAGGGCTGAGGCAGAAGTGGTTAGGGGTGATCAGGCCGGCAGGGGAGAGTAGTTAGGGATCAAGCCAGCAGGGGAGAGCAGTTAAGGGGATCAGACCGGCAGGGGACAGCAGTGAGGGATCAGGCTGGCAGGGGGGAGTAGTTAGGGGGAGCAGGCTGGCAGAGGAGAGCAGTTAGGGGGATCAGGCTGACAGGCAGGTGAGCGGTTAGGAGCCAGTGGTCCTGGATTGCAAGAGGGATCCCAGATTGGAGAGGGTGCAGGCCAGGCTGAAGGACTGCCCTCCTGTGCATGAATTTTGTGCACCAAGCCTCTAGTTTCAATATATTGTCGAACAAACCATGGAGTAGTTCCCTTATCCCTGGCATATGTAACAGTTAAATGAGGACCACCAACTCAATGCCTAGAGTGGGCAGGCAGATCATATAAACAAATAAAGCAGGCAGGGGCATCACTAGGGTGTGATGGGGACTGTGGCAAAATGGAGAATGTGGGCCAAATCTACAGGGCACTGTCGGGTACTAGTTGTCTTCAGGGAAAGTAGACCCAAGAGCAGGTCTTCTAACTTTGCAAAAACTTGCAACCTGGATTTGCATGTTAAATCTCTTGTTTTTTTAAATGTCTGTGGCTAGTTCTAATTTTTAAAAAACTGTCCAAGCAAACAGCACCCCTACAGGTAGTATCTGACCAGCAGGCAGCCAATTCCCGACTACTAAGTAAATGGTTTTTCACATTACTCATTTTTCTTGTTTCCCACATCCTCGGAAGTTAAGTGGGAAGAAAGGACTACACTCAGGCTTTATTTTAAATTAAAGTTCATGTCGGTTGTCCGTGTGGCTGTCTATAGCTGAGGCATCTTGGGAAGTTGTTGGGCACAATTTGAAGCTCTCTATATCCTTTTCACTTCTGTTTATTCCAGCAGTAGAGTCAGAGGAACAATTATGTTGTTACAGTAACAGCCACTTGTCTTGAAAGACTAAGAAAGGAGTATGGATGAAAGAGGCCCAGACCAGAGAGAGGAGCAGCCTGCCAAAGGAAATCACAGCATCAGTGCTTCGAGCAAGAGAAACAGGTAACTGCTTGCTCTTAAGGACTCATGGTCTTAAAACTATCAAAAGGACTTTACACGAGCATCTGAGAATGGATAAAACCCCATATGTTCACACTTAATAGCAGTGACTAATTTTTGAAATTGCTATATTGGGTGAGGTCACAAGAAATGACTTTCATGCTGGTTGCAGTCACAGTTGGATGTCCATCCCAAATCAATTTCACGCTCCTGCCTTACTCAGGGAGCCTTGATTTTGTTTAGGTTTCTGTCCTTCCTCCCACATGACTCGTTGGTAAATCCTAGTTGGTGAGGTCAGCGGTCTCGTTCCCTTTCGTTAGGGATAGGTTTGGGGCAAGCCTGTGACTCAGCTGCTCATTGAGGTGTGAGGGATTTAGAGGTTTCTGGGAAAGGACTCTGAGCTATTAATAAGGCAAAGCCTAAAAAGTGATGACCTCTTTGATTTGTTGCATGTTGTCTCGTCCGGATGTGACACCTGGAGCTTCGGCAGCCCTCTGGCGGCCATGAGGGAAATCAGCCTAAGGACACACCTGAACCATGGTGGCAGAGTGGCAAGATGGAAACCCATCGTGCTTGAAGAAATAGTGGAGTCACGAATTAAATTGAACGAAACGACCCTGAATCCCACCTCCCTCAGGATTTCTTGTATATGAGAGAGTAGGTATTTTATTTTTATTTTTTTTAAATACATTTTATTGATTTTTCACAGAGAGGAAGGGAGAGAGATAGAGAGCTAGAAACATCGATGAGAGAGAAACATCTATCTGCTGCCTCCTGCACATCCTCCACCGGGGATGTGCCTGCAACCAAGTTACACGCCCCTGACCGGAATCGAACCTGGGACCCCTGAGTCCGCAGGCCGACGCTCTATCCACTGAGCCAAACCGGTTTCGGCGAGAGAGAGTAGGTATTTTAAACCTTTTACACCAATTTTACTAACAGCTAAAGGTATAGGGCAGTGGTCGGCAAACTCATTAGTCAACGGAGCCAAATATCAGCAGTACAACGATTGAAATTTCTTTTGGGAGCCAAATTTTTTAAACTTAAACTATATAGGTAGGTACACTGTTATTAACTTAATTAGGGTACTCCTAAGGCTTAGGAAGAGCCACACTCAAGGGGCCAAAGAGCCGCATGTGGCTCGCGAGCAGCAGTTTGCCGACCACGGGTATAGGGAGAACTAAAATTCAACAAAGGAAAACAACCCACTTCAAAAATGGGCAAATGACTTCAAAAAACATTTTTCCTAAAAGATATACAAATGGCCAATAAGCTAAGCACAGAAAAACATGGAGCCTCAGGAGGGGATGCTAGGAGTATTTCCAGTGCACGCAATGGCCTCCATCCTGCTCTGGGAATGGCAATCGTTCATCGTTGTGGGTTGCCCCGGTAGCACTATTTCATTGTCTATAAAGCAGCCGGTGGCTGAGAAGATGAATAATGTCAACCCCATGTTTTACTTCCATTACTCCCTGCACATTAGAGCTGGGTAAAAATGCTCTGGAAAGATCAAATAGCCCCAGTAGGACCTGAAAGGTGGGCATTGTGGGGCTGGCAATTATACCGTGCAGCTTGAAAGGCCTGCTTGGCGTGTCACTGAGCCTCTGATCGTAAGCAAAGGCTGCCAGATTACCCTGTAGCACTTAACAACAACAACAAAAAAGACCGTGCTTTTAAAAGAACAGATTTGAAGGTGATATTGCTTCCTTCCCTTTTGGATTCTCCCTCCTTACTATTCTGCTTTGCTGCAAGGATTTCTAAGTATTGTTACCTCTTAAAAGCAATTTTCTGCTCTTGCTGTGTGCACACACCTGGCCCTGCTTTCCCAGAATCCCCAGCTGGGTATTAACTGTTCTCTAGAATACAATGGGCAGAAATCAATGAGGAAATTCTTTTGAGGGGCAAAAGGGAAAGAAGACACCTGTTATTTGTGGCTGACCAATTTTTTTTAACAACATCTCTTCTTTTTTGCTAGGGTCCCATAATTTTAGTCTGATCCTAGCAAGGTAGAATCTTAAAAACTACATTTCCCAGCTTTCCTCACAGCTAGATACAGGCATGTGGCCCAGGTTCCATGAATCAGATATAGACATTGAAGGCTGATTTGGAAGTGAGCCAAGGCTTTGGGGGTATAATACTATGGGCAGAGATTATGACAGAGGCCTTGAAAGTCAGTGCCAGTTCAGGCAGTTGTGCAGAATGCGTTAGGGGGAGCAATGTATGCAATTGCCATCTCATTAACCCAACCAGAGTTCTGGCTTTGAGCACTGAACCTGCAAGTTGAGCCTTGAGAACGTTTCCCTGGTCTTCCCTGACTACTGTCTTCTCATAAAGTCCTTTTCCTACTTAACCCAAGGTGATAGATTCTGTTATCTGCAGCTAAAAATGGCCTGACCCAGCAGGCACACACAGATATGTGACAAGACTTCACTTGCAAACAGGGGTTCAAGAAAGCTCTTCAACTAAGAGATCCTAATCATGACCTGGGCTTGGTACAGAGGAGCTCTGCAAGGTCGGAAGGTTTGGGTGAGCTATTCTGGTCTCTCAGTCAGAACTCATAAAGAAAAAATGATTTCAGCTAAAACATAGGATCACATCTACTCTCAGGAGACAACCAAACAAGTTGCCGTCTAGATGGGGCTGTTCTAGGGCACTGCCTTCCTCTCCCCACCGGAAGTGTCAACCATGCATGTCCTTTGGAGGGAGAATCCTTCTGACAGGGCTTACCTCTCCATCATTACCCACATGGCAGACATTAGTTAACACCGCTCAGGACTGAGTTCTTGGGAAAGAGACCCAGGTGAGTCCCAGAAGTGAAAGGTGGTAAGATGCTGAAGCGCATTTTACATATTTCCCCAGGTCTGGCTCTGTTGAGAATCAGCATGGTTTTATTTTTATTTTTTTTTTTCCAAGTGATAATTATTTGGACTATTTTTTTTTCTTTGCTTAAGACATCTGGACAGTTTTGCACAAAGTAGGATGGGAATATAAAGTCCTTAGATATCCTTCCCCAATTAAATTATTTCATCAACAAATAATTCCTGAGCAGGTAACTCCAAATATGTTCATTCACATCAAGAAATGCCAAGAAAGTGCCCTTTAAAAATCTGTAGTATATGGATGTTTCCTTCTGTGTTGGCGGGGGCTCATTGTGAATTATATAAATTTGTTCAACGTTCAAGGCTCTAGACTTAAATTTTAAAGCTCAGGCTTTCTTCTTGTCCTGAGAGGCGCAAATATGTGCTGACCACTGCTTGAAGGTAGGTTGGTTTTATTTAGTGCGACACCTACCAGACACCCTCGATGATACTACAGTGCAAAATTTCCAGACTTCCTGGGCTGGTATCCCAGGAAAAGCCAGCTATGT
The DNA here is from genome assembly GCF_014108235.1 of Myotis myotis. Lineage (NCBI taxonomy): Eukaryota > Metazoa > Chordata > Mammalia > Chiroptera > Vespertilionidae > Myotis > Myotis myotis. The sequence continues at coordinate 52,320,156 of NW_023416401.1, forward strand.
CATCTTGTATTAGTTAAGATGGTGCCAGCTGCTATCAAACATGAGCCTCCAGCCCGGCCAGTGTGGCTCAATGGTTTTGTATCAACCTATGAACCAGAAGGTCATGAGAGAATCAGCATGGTTTTAAAAGAAATTAAAAAGAACACATTACATCTTATGTGGTTCTTTGACAATCAAAACAGAGCAAGATAAATATCTTTACTGTTTCTAATGCGATTTCCCAAAATGAAAGAAATCTGAGCATATGGCAAGAAGCTCAAAAATCTGTTAACATCATGAGAATGTCATGGTAAAAGTGGGACTGGTGAGCATTATGAGCTGCCAGTCCATGTTCTCTGAAAATGAAAGGGAATCTCCTTAATTCATTTTCTCCAAGACCAAAAATGAAATTTTGAAGAAATGGTGCTACTTAAATATACTGAAAGGGGGGTTTAAAATGAGGTAGAAATCATTAAGTTAGCTTTGCTCTCCTCCATGAGCCCAGGATGCAAAAAAAAATCTAGTGACTTTGGATGTTTGAATCCCAGTTCCATCTATGATGTGACCTTGAACAAGTCACTTGATCTCTCTAACCCTCTGTTTCCTTATCTATTGGATGAAAATGTGTATTCTTGGCTTATCAAACTGCTATAAGGAGAATATCAATAACCTTGGCAAAGTATCTGGTCATGGTTAGGGCTAAAGAAATGGTAACCATTAAGTGGTGAATCGGGCCAGCCTCACCTTCAACTTAGTCCATCTGATGGTAATAACAGAGGATGAGCTTCTAGCAGTAGCCTCTAGAACAGTGGTTCTCAACCTTGGCTGCACATTAGAATAACCTGGGAATCTTTTTAAAATCCTGATTTCTGGGCCTCATCCTCTGGAAATTCTGTTTCTTTGTTACTAATGTTGTGGCCCCACCCCATAACAAAGAAACAGAATTTCCAGAGGATGAGGCCCAGAAATCAGGATTTTAAAAAGATTCCCAGGTTATTCTAATGTGCAGCCAAGGTTGAGAACCACTGCTCTAGAAAGTCTGTAAGTCACTGCTAGGATTCAGTAAGTGGCCATCAGAAGGGAGAACTCAAAATTCAGCCTTCATCAATGAGCACACAAGTTCATTATCAGGTTTTTTATTAATCTCTGCCACACTGTCCTCTCATTAGAAATTGAAATAAAACTACCTGCCCTTTGGACGGTGTGTTTAAGCTTTTATTGTGAATGGTAACAGGTCAGAGACTGGAAGGTAATTGACACAGAGGCTAAATTCCAAGAGCGTTACTTGGAAGACTCTTTATGGACAATAATTTCACAGAAGACAAATTCAAATCAGAAGATGCTGCTTGAAAACCATGGATTTAGTCAAGGTTGAAAGATACAAGAATAGTTAAGTATTTTGCACAAAGGAAATCTGGTGGATGAGCCAGTAGAATTGATGCCTGTGGAATGCATTCTCAAGGGTTCTGTTTTGCTTCTTTGAGAGAGGCCGTCATTGTCGGTTCAGCTGGGGGTTCCTTCCTTCACATTGAGAACCTGGAGCAGAGAGATCAGCACCATAAAAAAACATTAGAAAGAGTTAAGCAAATGTAGTTAGTTATACTTGACGTAACTCCATTCCCAACAAACCATCAGCATCACATGGGACTAGTTAGCAAGGCAAACTCCTAGGACCTAGGTCACCTTGACAGACTGAATTGGAACCAGTGGGGGTGAGGCCCAGCAATCTGTGCTTTCACGAGTCTCAGGTGTTCTGAGTGAGCATGTTAATGCTCCAAAACCATAGCTGTCCCGAGAGAGAAACAAACTTCCTCTCTTTTGGGAGCCACTATATTTTGGGGGTCTTTTTGTTATATCAGCTTAACTTGCACTCTAATATATTTTGACTAATGTTAACAATTAAATGTATTATCCCCAGGAATTGTGACTAAATAGCAGCTGGTTAGGGGGACTATTAGGGAATGTGGAACCTTAATTCTTACTTGGCTTCTTTTGTCAATACCTCATTACATGAATCAATTTGTGAATTACACAATTATATATCATAAACCCATGAATATACGTGGTAGCAGTGTGAGCAACTTGGGAAGACAAGGCTATATGGGTTTCTGCCAGTTCTCCATTTATTGTGGTTTGCTTGTTGTGGCTTCAGTTCAAATTAACCAAGACTGAAGAAGAATGAAAAGCTATCATTCTATAACAGCCTTTAGGCACTGAGGTAAGAAAACACTTTTCATCCGGACTAGAGCTTATTATGCTTTTCAAGAGCATAATTCTGGAAATTCAGGTTCTCTGGCATCCAGACCAGCCATTTGTTCCTAATAACAAAACTGATTTTCTCATAATAGAAATTACCTGCTCTATGGCTCAATGCTTGGCCAGGTGCTAATGAGGCCAGGGCCTGGGGTTCAACTCCCACCCAAGCCAGTTAGCTTTGCTCTCCTCCATGAGCCCAGGATGCACTATTAAGGGTCGCCAACCTGCCTGAAGATGCTGCTACCCACCTGGCATTATGAGCCACAGGTCATAAAAGGGGCCAGCTGAGGACGTGGGAAATAATCCATAGAAGTCCTCCCATTGGTGGAAAATATTAAATTTGAGTGGTTTGGCTCAGGGAGAGGAAGTAAAGCTACAAGGATAAGAATTGTGTACCCCAGGAAGATCGAGGACCTAGAGGTAGGAGGGGTGTGAGAAGGACAACATTCCTCTGTTCCTTAATGGAAACTGTCAGGGTGGTCAGGGGATTTTTAGTTCTTTTTGGTTGCATGTTGCTTTCCCTATATTTGGAGCTTCCTTTGGAGCAGTTCACATATTAATAAGTAAAACTTTTCTATTCTCTATACTAATTTGATGGGACAATGGGAGCAGTCTCTTAAAAGTGAGGGCAAACGTGCAACATTTCCTTCCTTTCCATAACAGCTTTGGCAACGCATTCCTCAAGTCCCTTTCCTGTCCACCAAATAAGAGAGAGAAAAAACCATAAGGCTACAAAGAATAATGAACTGGGTCTAAATCACAAGAGGAACCCAAAGACCAACTTCAACCTTTACTGAAACTCAGGACAATCCACAACCACATGCAGGATTAGGGATTAGGCCCTGGAGTTGGCCAACCTAAACACTGTTTTATGTTACAGAAACCACAGCATCAAAGTTCCATTCATTTTTGTAAGAAGGATATAGTTAAAAGAAAATTAAGTTTAACCTTGAAAATGATTGACCATAATTTCTGAGCTTGTTTGCCATGATATTGTATCTACCTAGTAGATTCAGTGCACATTTGCACAGATCTTTTCTGAATTAAGTCAATATCCTTGTCATCAAAACCTAAGAAATGCTCAGCATTTCTAACTACAGCTCTGGGAGAACTGGCAATAGGACTTGATGTCTTTTTACCAAAGGGGGAAGAGGAGAGCATATGTGGATAGTTATTAATTTTAAGACAAGTCCTTCACCTCTGAGAACTCCTGCTGCTAATTCTGGTAATGCCTAGCTAAGTTACTAAACTTCCTTCTAACATGGAGAGATATATGGATTTCTAATAGAAACAATTCTCTTGGCATGCCCTCTTTGTGAATAAGACAATTATAAGATGTTCTCAATTTTCATGACAGCATACTTTCATTGAGGTGGAATTTCCAAAGCCAAGGGAGCTCTAAGTTGTGTGCTCTATGCACATAAAAAACTGTTGAATTCATTTTTCATATTATCAGGAAATATATTCAAAAGAATGGTAGCAATGTTTACAATAGCTAATTATTCAACTCGATGTGGACTGAAACAGGATGGGTTTTCTAAACTTGTAACAAGAACAAGGCATAAACAGATATAGTAGAAAAATAAGGCCTGATTATATCAAGTTGACCTTTCAGATCATGTTGAATACTGGTAAATATTGTCCCCTTGAAGCAGTCACTCTCTGTGATGGTCCACTCAACCCATTCCACGCTACAGCCACTCAGAGACCTTATTGGAACTATTCTTTGGTAATTGCCTTCAAGCTTACAGAATAGTCTTCTGACTATGATGGGAAAGTTTCCATCCTTGAGGAAGGAGTTGAATTTTCATAACAATCCAAAGTTATGCAGAGCCTGGTTTGGGGTGAAAAGCAACTCAAAGTGGATATTGCTGTTTAATTCAAAAGTGAGGCACTACAGATGAATGCCATGACTGTGTGTGTATTTTATGAATGAGCTATGAAGGTAAGTCCATGTCAGTGTTTGTGAAATTATTTTAGAGGGTTTTGTAGTGGTGATTGGTATTACTCTTCAGACAAAAGAGAAGGCACTGCTGTTGGCCATCCATCCATGGGATGTCCCACAAAATACTTGTCCAAGAAAAAGTCTGTCCAGCCAGAAGCTAAGAAGTCAGTCACTAATTGCTAGAGTCCTTAGAGCCCTCAGAGCCCTGTGATACACACACACACACACACACACACACACACACACACACACACACACGCGAAGCTGGTATCATACAGGTGTAGGCAAGAGAATCACTCGAGGCTTTATATGGATTATTACTAATTTCTGTATTGGTTGACTTAATCCAGATTTTCTTTCTGAATAAAGGCTTCCAGAGACATTCTCTCTAAGTGCTTAATGCAACAAATGCATTTTTGTTTTGAGTTGAGCCTAAAAAATCCACAGTGGACCAAAGGGCAGTGAAGCACAGAGCTCCCTCCGGAGAATAAACGGAGGGTTGGCAAAGCCAGCCTGAGCCTCTGGAGAGGGACCATCAATCAAAGAATTGGCCACCATGACAAAGTGAAGGAGCCAGCTCCCCAAGCTCTGTGACGGAAAGTCAGTATTGTTTCTTATCAAAAAAGGGAGGAGCATGGCGCTACTGCATCCTGCATCCTTTCTACATAATATCAACATGGACAGTGCCTCAGAAGATGTCTGTCCTGGCAACACACTGTCCAGGCAGACAGCACAGGCTCCTGTCCTGGTTTTACCAGTGAACAGCTGTGTGACCATCTCAGTTTCCTCACGGAGACTCTACAATGGAGAGAAGAATAGAATTTTCCTGAATCTTCCTCCTAAGATTGCTGTGCGTATTAACAGATCAAATGGAGATCAACTGCTTCTCCCAGTACTTAGAGTATAGTGAACACTCAATAAAATTGGCTATTATTAATATTTCTAGTATTCCAAGTATTTTTGCCTTTTATCATAAATTTCATGAAAGCTTCTTAACAGTTAATGAGAATCACTTCGTTTTCAGCTGCTTCATCTTCTTCCTACACATTTTCTTCTCTCTTTTAACTCATTGACTGTCCTTGTATCTAACCAATGCCAGTTTGGTAGAATTGTTGTTCTCTGTCCTCCATAAAATCATATACAGGGCAAATCAGTTGCCCTTAGGTATGTTCAACAAGTTTTGAAATATTAGGATGAACCCTGAAATCAGTAATCTTGGAACAAAAATGAAGAAGTGTCATTTTGCATAAAAGGTCACAAATAAGAATGCTCTCTTCTAAAAACATCTATGAAGAGGCTCTTTCCCATGTCCATCAAAAATACACCCTATCTGTAGACCCACAGGGATTTACTCGAAGACGGCCTCACTAGCAAAATATTCTGGTTGGGCCTGGCAGATTAAAAACATCCCATCCATGCACAGTTGCTAGTACACACAATTCCTAGTAAAACCCCTAAACTGGAGTTTTGAAACCACAGCATTTTTATGTGCCAAGAGGAAAAACCATCTATTACGTTGAAAAGAAAAGATGGCGCGGCAGTTGTCTACTAATTTCCTTAGCGTGTGTTGGTATTGGCCTAATGCAGTGGCTGTGAAGGTTTGCATTGTAAACAATTTTATTCTCCGCTCAACCTTTCCTCCCAACTCTCCCCAAATACCTCCCCCCCCCCACCCCCACCCCCCGCACTTTCCCAGTAGGTTCCTTATACCTTTGAGTCTTGAACCTACATCTGAAAAGTTGCTGCTATCCTCGGAATCGGAATCCGGAGTAGACTGGAGAATACCCAGGGGCGCCCTGTGGAGGTGACTGGTGGCTTCCGGTCCCCTTTCCTTTCATGAGGCCTAGCAGAGTCCTCGCAGCTTCTTCCCACAGGATGTGCTGCCGCAGCTGGTACTTCGGGCTCCCTCCCTCGTAAACATATGGGGACTCCCCTGTGCTCTTTTTCCCCATTAGGTGCCCTGTAAAAGACAAAAACAAACACAGAACGCCACAACGTTAACCTGGAGCAATGAATGAATGAGAAATTTAAAAGGACCCCAATTATGTTTGTGCTTCTTCCTCTTAAATGCAGAATAAATAGCATTTTATTATTAGAGTTAGTTCATAGATGATTGGTTTTGCTTTCTATTCAAAATGAGAAGTGAACTGGACAGAATTCAGACCTGCAGCTCTGGAACCCAGGGTATGGTCCCAGCCCCTCTGCTAACGAGCTAGGTGACCTCTGCCAAGTCATCTAGCCTCCCCAGTCTTCAATTCCTCAAATATAAAATGAACAGGTTGGACTAAATGAAATATAGGGAACCTTCCATATCTAAAATTCTACCACCAATTCTGTGTGCGCTGAGTTCCATTCCCAACTGAATGGTGGAATTGAAACATCCTCCCCCGCCGATTTGAAATTGCTACTGCGAAGAAAAGTCTCGATGCTTTTCTTTGTGTGATTTTTAAAAAGGGGCGGGGGTGTTGTTTATCTCTTATCTGTAATACAAATGTACCAAAGGAATTTTTCATTTAAACTTTCTCAGAACTTAGCTGAGATTGAATCTAGGAAGCGTCACCTAGAAATTACAGTTTGTAAAGCATGTAATGAAAAACTGGTTGAAAACAAGCTCTGACCAACACTTCCCAGCCACATAATGCAGGATTTTCTCTGGGATGTCTAACGTGGGCAGCGAATGTCTACCAAAGGCTCCAGGGATGTACACGTGCCGGGTAAATTAACAAAAGTTGCGGTGCAGAAGGCCAAATCACTAAAACCATGGAAATTCATGAATGCAAGTGGGGACAGCCATGGGGTCAAAGGAGGCAGGGAATTCAAGGTCTGCATTCTGAGCACTTTAGCCCACTACTTAAATATTCTCACATTATCTTATTTACTTTCATCATTCGATTTTTCCCATCTCTCTATGATCAGCTTATATAGTATTTTCAAATGTCTAATATTAATAAAACTATCGTGCTTTTGATTTAAAGGTCACAGGTAAGAGCTCTCTGTGGCTCCAATGCTGACTGACATTAGAAGTATTTAAAGCAAACATCATGGGAATAATGTTGGACAGACCTCAGTCATACAAAATAGAAAGAACCTCTTCCCAGCATCTCTCTTCACCAAGAGGAGCCCTCACTATGACGTCATTGTGTATTGCAGTGTGCTGTTTACAGGATGTCTAAGTGCAGGTCATTTCATGTGATCTACCCTGTAGTAAGTCTGATGAAAAAGAGACTTGCCAGTGGTCACACAGGTAAGCAAAGATTCTAGGATTAAAATCAGCTCACAAAAGGAGACATATGTACTACTATTTGTAATACTTTAAACAATAAAAAAAAACAACAGCTCACAGTCCAGACTCTACTATACTATACTGCTTCAAAGTCTTCGAACTTCCTAAGAATATAAGGCAGTGAGAGATCATTCTAGGGTCTGTGATAAGAATGAGGCCTGCAAAAGGCTTTCTAATATGATCTTTAAAATAGGAATCATATAGCCATATATCATGATTGATTATGTGACTCAGAAAATTAATTCTGTGAGTATTGGGGAGCCTTCAACTGAGGTTTCACTGCTCAGCAGTGAGAGCACTTGTCAAGTCACTTAAGACACGTCACACAATTTCAGGCCTCCCTATTGAGGACCCTGTCCCCACTAAAGGAATCCTGAGTGATCGACTCCTCACTTGTCTGCTTGGTCAACCTGGTGCCCAGAGAGCCACTAAATAACCTTGCATTTAGCAAGAACAGTGATTATGTTGCAGAACTTCCCAGGAAGTAGCAAGGCATTTGGCTTTATGTACATGGAGAAAATTGAATCATGATGATGGAAAAGCAGGATTAGAATCTGAGGCTCCCAGTAATGACCTCGGTCCCTCTTGCCTTCCATCACATCCTATCATCCTGTTAGCGTGCTGGAAAGGAGAAAGGCATTATTGCCCATGAGACAGAGGGGGACTGGAGATGTTTCCACAAGGAAGAACTGCATTTTTGTCAGGCCTGAATAATTTTGTGGACTTTTCTAAAAACCATCTGTGATGGATTTCACACATAGGATGTCCCTCAAAAAATGTATACACATGCTTTAAATAATTATAAAGGCAGTGTTTATTAAAATACATTTTATTTTCAAAATTCAGCTTTCAGCTGTTAAAGTATGTATACATTTTTGGGAGACATCCTATAGATCCTTGGGACCTTTTCTTGAGTTTTTAATATTTGCATATTTGGAAAGTGGGTAGTGTTCCGACTCCCACTCCCAGATCCACAGACTGGTCATGAAGAAGAGGGTACTGCCCTAACCAATTTGGCTCAGTGGCTAGAGCATCGGCCTGCAGACTGAAGGGTCTCAGGTTCGATTCCGGTCAAGGGCATGTACCTTGGTTGTGGGCACATCCCCAGTAGGGGATGTGCAGGAGGCAGCTAATCAATGTTTTTCTCTCATTGATATTTCTCTCTATCCCTCTCCCTTCCTCTCTGTAAAAATAATCAATAAAATATATATTTTAAAAAAATAAAAATAAGTAAAAAAGAAGAGGGTACCATCTATAACATCACAGGGAAACACACATTCACTGGGTTCTATTTCACTGGTGAGCTGGCACCTGTCCACCAAATAATCATCTCTATGGCAACATGGATGCTATGCCCACTTCCACCTCTTCTCCCATCATCTTTTGTTATCTGTTCATATCATAATAGTGGAGATCTCAGCATAGCCAAAAGACAGGCACTTGAAAAAAATAAAACCATGGCCAGGGGAAAAAAAGGCCTTTGTCTCACTTAAAAATACCACTAAAATAGCAGGTTTGAAACACAACTTTCTTGAACTCAAACTTAAAGATTACTCAAAATCAGGAAATGACCCATTAAGACAAAGTGCTAAGTACTTCTAGGAGCTAGTGTCTCTGGACAGATGCTTAAACTTTATTTCAGTTTCTGGAATAGCGTGACAATGTCAAGCCATTGTGTAGCTGAGCACAGGTGTTCAGACTCCCTCCTCCCTGATAGAGACCACAAGCATTTACTTAGGAGACTGGCAAGCTACATTCAAAACCGAACATTATTCCTGCTTGTGAAAGCTCACATTCCATCCGAGAGCATGTCTACCCAAAGGCAACTTTTGCTCAACCACAATGTCATTTTAGACCCAAATGTGAGTTTCTCCTTCTCCTTTCTCTTTCCTTTTTCTTCCTCAACTCTGCACAGCCAGCCAAGGGAGAAAAAGGAAAAAGAGTGTGTCTGGAGCAATAAGGAAATGTAAGGTTGCCACAGGTCTGTATGCTTTTGGGTGAGGAATGCCCAGGCACCACCACAAAGGGTGATTAATGCCAGGCACCCTAACTCCCTGGAGGCAGATACACTCTGAAACTACGGCAATCAGGCTTGGCTTGCACCAGAAATGACATGGTTCTATCTAGCTGCTCAGCTAACTCTCTTGTCCTCCTTTTGGCCTGTAAGGGTTACCTAATAATAAAGCCTTTTCAGGACAAAAAATATGGATGAGCAAAAAGAGGTTGGAAGTCTGGAAGTTTCATTTCACCTTCCCAGGCGACCAGATGGTGGCTGGCCTGGACACTGGCCACTAGCTCTAAGGTCCCAGGAGCCTTTTTAAGCATCAGTCATAGGTTTGGCTTCCTTAACACCCAAGTGACCTTTCTTGGTTGTTTTTGGTTTTGCTTTTCATCTTTGCTAATCCCAGCCTTTCCTCTCCACACCAGACTTCTGGGTTCCCATGCCCCTCAGAGACCACAAATGCTTTCATCCAGGCTGCCGGCCTTGGCCAATGACTCAGCGACAATGCGAACTACTCTGCTGCAACCAGGAGCTTTCTGATTCTCTCACAGAAGCGTCCACAACATGGAAATGCTGAGGAAGTGACAGTTCCAGCCTGACTCCTTTCCATGAAGTCATCCTGTCTTCACACAGAGAACCTGAGAGTTGTCTGATGTATACGAATTAGCAAGTATCTTTCCAACACACCCTCCCCTTCTCTACACAGATAACTAAGGAAATAGAAACAAACATATAAAAACACCACCATCACCATCACCACCGTCACCATAATCACCACCACCATCACATCACCATTACCATTACCATCACCACCATCACCACCACCATCACCATCACCACCAGCACCACCCCACCACCACCCTTAAATCTCATTAGTGATGACCAGCACCCCCCCCCCAGGAAATGTTGGGGTTACTGTAGTTGGCTTTATGGTTTCTGAGGAAGTTGGGCGCTTTGCATTTGCCAGAGGCTGTTTGACGTGCGGAGATTCCCAGGGTGACATTGGGTGAGCGCAAGGTTTCAGAACTGCTACCTGCCTCCCAGTTACACTGGGAGCCCTGGGGCCAGGATGAGCGAACCTCCCAGCCCATGCCTAGAGTGGCAGAAGGAACGGAAAAGGAGCGAGGGGAGGGTGAGGCCGTCTAGGTCCAGAGAGGCGGAGGAAAGCAGGGCTCAGGGTCCGCGTGGAGAGCAGGCGCGATTACCCGAGCGCAGGCTTCTGGATGGAAGGCGGGAGGGCTGGGCAGAGAAAAAACAATCGCCGCAGAGGCAGGAGGACTGAGAAAATTCAGAAGAGCCACGAAGGCGAGATTCAGGCACTGCTCGCTGAACAGGTTTAAGGTCCCCCACCTGCGGCTTTGCGGGGCGCAACGGCGCAGCCTGGGCTCACGCCGGGCTGGACCAGGGGTCCGAGGCGCTCTCGGGAACCCGGCTTCCTAAAGGTGTTCGGGGAGAGACGGTGCCGGGAAAGGGGGTGTTGGGTAGGTGTAGAGGGAAGGGGATCTTCGCGTGGCGTTGGGTGCTTGGAGAGCTGCGCGCTGGCTCGGGTGCCTGGGGAAGAGGGAAGACCCAGGGGCCAGCCCTTGGCTGCCGGCTGGCCAGGACGGGGAAGGATGGGGAGTTTGGGGAGAAAGGTCGGAGCAAACCCAGCCCCCAAAGCCGGGACCCAGAAACGCTGAGAGAGGGGAGACGGCCCGAGCGCTGACGGGTCCTGCCCGGGCCTCGCGCGCGCCGACACTCACCCACCGCCCAGTGGTTGCCGCGCGGGTACATCTTGGCCAGCGCGGTCTCTCCGGCCGCCCGCACCGGCGCGGCGGGGGCCCGGGGCGCCTGGCAGAGGACCAGCGCCAGCAGGACGAGCGGCAGTTCGCGGCAGCGCATGGTCCCGACGGGCAGCTCCGGGTGCGCTTCCCAAACCGAGGAGCGACCGCAGGACGTGGACCTCGGGGAGCTCCGCCGTCGTCCGCGCCGCTGCTGCCGCCTTCGCCAAGCCCCGACTTTATATGGGAGCCCGGTCGGGGGGGTCGGGGGCTCCTCCACCGCGGACCCGAGAGCTCTGACGTCTCCCTATAGCGAGCCCGGGCGCCTAGACAACCGTCCGTGAAAACCATCCATCTTCCCGCGGGTAATAAAAGCATGAGTGTACACTGTCCCTCTCCCTTTTCCTCGTAGTCCCGGCCGCCTTCCCCACGTGGGATTAATTCTTCTCATCCCCGACGCCTTCCTCCAACACAATGCAGAGAACTCCCTCCCCAGCCTTACCTGGATGCCTCCCGCCTTAGCTGCCTTCCGATCCTGCCAGGGGGAGCGGCGGCCCGTGCGGAAGAATGAGCAAACAGGAAATACTGCTTCAGGTTCAACTTTGCTGGAAGCGGATTGGAACGGGGATTGCAAGGACTTCTGATGCTCAGACCTTTCCCACTCCGTGGACCACCTCCCTCCCCGCAGTCCCAGCCCACAGACCTCCAGACCCTTGTCTCCCCTCCCCCCACCCCTTCTCACCACCACCAGCAGCAACACCCTCACCCCAGCTGGGTGTTCAGGGCGCCCCTGAGATGGAGGATGGGGCAGGAAGAATCCGCTCTGGAAACAGAGCTAACAATAGTTGTACTACACACGCGGCCCCTTTCACAAGCATCCAGCTTTCGTGTTAATTTCCCAGGCTGTGTCTCCCAGAAAGCTCAAGCTGTCCCTAAAGTGCCATCCCCACGCCTCTCCAGAGCTGCCCAGCTTTCCTCTGTTCCTTCTGTTGGCAGATGTGGAGAATGGTCACAGGCCCACTCCCTGGGTTCTGGATGGCATGGATGCAGAGGGAATGGGAACCACAGCAATGCCACAGTTAACAGAAACTGGCAGGACGCTGTGGCCGCCTTCCCGCTGCCAGAGCTGGGGGTGTATGTGTGTGCTCCTGCAGGCCTCTTCCTCACCAGTTCTGGTGCATTGTCTTGCTGGTGGGTCCCTGGTATTGCATGTCAGTGCTGGTGCTGAGACCAATTAAACTAGAATCGTACAATTTTCTCAGAATACCTGGTGATTCAATGCATTTGTGCCATTCTTAGATGATTACATGTGCACCTTACACGACTGAATAGTCTTGGCCTCATTTTTAAAAATATGCTTTTATTGATTTCAGAGAGAGGAAGGGAGAGAAACATCAGTGATGAGTGAGAATCATTGTTTTTGCTGCCTCCTGCACACCCCCTACTGGGAATCTAGCCCCAAATCCCTGGCACATTCCCTGACCAGGAATTGAACCTCAACCACTGAGCCACACCAGCTGGGTCCTTGGCCTCATTAATTTGACCCAGCCACACAGGTTAGAGATTTCTCAACAGCTTATAGTAAATCCAGACTGTCCCATTCCACAGGGCACTGGGCAAGGCAGTGTTTCCTTAACAGAAGTGGGCAGGTGAGCACCTGAATGTCTCATTCATGCACAATGGCCCTTCTCCCAGATCCTCAGGCACACATTGTTTTGTGACTGATATTCTATGATTTGTGCTGTGTCTTTTTTGCTCAGTGATTCCCAGACATTTCAGCATGAAGGGCATTTTTTATTTCTCCCATGGAGTTCAGGTTGGACTTTTTAAAATCGAATCTACTAGAGGCCCGATGCACAAAATTCATGTGGGTAGGGGAGAAAGGGGAGTCCCTCAGCCCGGCCTGTGCCCTCTCACAATCCGGGACCCCTTGCTCCTAACCGCCTGCCTGCTTGCTCCTTACCACTTGGCTTGCTGCTCCTTAGTGCTGCCAGGGAGGTGAGAGAGGCTTCCGCCACCACCACTGCGCTCACCAGCTGTGAGCCCGGCTTCTGGCTGAGCAGCGCTCCAGCTGTGGGAGTGCACTGACCACCAGGGGGCAGCTCTTGCGTTGAGCGTCTGCCCCCTGGTGGCCAGTGAACATCATAGTGACCAGTCATTCTGGTCGTTCCTTCATAAGGGTCACTGGGCTTTTATTATATAGACTAGGGGCCCAGTGCACAAATCTGTGCACCTTCAAAAGAACTGTAGGCTGCAAGGCTGTGGTGGGCACAGGGGCAGGTCTTGGCCTATCCCCTGTGCCCCCTCCAAGCCCCTCCCACTGTGGCCCCTGGTCCCCTGTCTGCCAACAGCCCTGCTCCCACTACCACCGCTCCCACACACTGATGGCGCTGGCCCTGCTGACACCCACTGATGGCGTGGAGCGATTGGGCCAGCACCACCAGCAGGTGCGAGCAGGGCCGATGCCATCAGTGGGTATGAGCAGTGGCTGCTGCCTTAATTGCCCCTCAGGAGAAGGGGGAGGAGGAGAAGAACTCAGGGGCAATCGAAATCGGTGCCAGGTGGCAGCAGCAGGTGTGAGCAGCGGCTTCAGCGCTGGCAACGGGTGCGAGCAGGGCCATCCCCGGCAGCAGGTGTGAGAGGCAGCTGCCAGCCCGATTGCCCCTCAGGAGCAGGGGGAGGTAGAGAAGCCCTGAGGGGCAATCAGGGCCAGCAGCCACCACTCACACCCACTGATGGTACTGAGCAATCAGGGCCGGCACTGGACGCTGGCAGCAGGTGCGAGTGGGACTGGCACCAGCAGCAGGTGCAAGTGCTGGGCGGGACCGCGGTGTGTGGGAGCAAAGAATTTTCAGTAACCACCAGAGGCTTGCCCTGATGACAGCGACTGGCACCCCGCCTTGGTCTGGCACCTCTGCTCATTTGTTCCACCAACCTGCCATGGCTGACGCCTGCCATATTCCGCATGCACCCCCTGGTGGTCATCGCACATCAAAGCAACCGGTTGTTAGATTGTTCGGTTGTTCCGTTGTTCAGTATATTTGCATATTAGGGTTTTATATATATAGATCGGGGTGACAATGATTAGAGGTTGGATTTTTTACTGTGAAGCAGGCCATACTGTTTAGATTTCCCATTTCTGTTCATCAAAGACATAAGAAACCATCCTTCAGTTTCTACTTAGGTTGAAATAACCAGTATTACCACAGAGAGTTGATTTACATAATTGCAGCTTAAATCCATGAAACATTGCATTTTATTTCATCTTTTCAGGCTTAATCAAGAATACATGTATGTTTTCAGGGTGGCTTTTTAGCATGTGGAAAATAATTCGCACATCTCTATCATTGCCTGAAAGGGATCCCAGGTTGGGAGTCATTTTTGCTGTAACTGGTCATTTATATGCTGGTGCCTGGGGAGCTTTGAGGGCAGGTCTTGCTGCAGTGAGAGGCCCCAGGTCCAGGCCAGGGCAAAGAAGCAGGCTGAGAAGGGCAATTGGGGTGGGGGGAGACGACGGGTAGGCAGTGGTGTCCTGCACATGTGTGGTTCTAATCCTGCTTCTGCCATGAGGAGCTACTCTGTGACCTCAGGCCAGTCACTCAGCATCTACGAGCTACTTTTTATTCTAATGAATAAGAATAGAGAGCTATAATGAAGGCAAGCTAATTTTTGTCTTAGATTGTGAGTTTGAAGACGGCATAATTTTATTGATCAGTGCCTACCCTAATGCCACATGCTTTTTGAGGATAATCATACAAATACTAGCTGCCACTTAGTAAGCATCTATTATGCACTAGGCATGGCACATGGTTGAACCCACATTTGCTCGTGCACTCCTCACAGCTTCCCTATGAAGATGTAATTCGTCCCATTCTATAAAGAGAAAACTGGGGCTCCGAAAGGTTGGAAAGCTTGCCCGATGCCCAGATAGGAATAGGCAGAGCCCAGAGATGCCCTCGGGTCCATCTGATTCTTGGGCTCTGGGTGTGGTAAATCTGGAGAAAAGGAAGTTCTTTGTAGTTCCAGGAACTTTCCAGGGGTTGGTGCATTTCATCACCCAGAAGGCATGAAAAGTATATTTAAAAGAATCAGAGATAATTTTTAGAGGCCTTTGGGTGAGATCTCACTGTGGATTCCTCTGCATGTTTTCAACTATTCTCCTCCCACTCTTCACCCAACCCTGCCTCTAGATTTGTGCACTTGCTGCCAACTTCCATGTGGAAGTAGGTGGAAGTGGTGGGAACCCATATATTTGCTTTTTGGAGAATAACAGCCTCCTAGTTTGGACTATAGTAGGGATACCCAGAGTCTCAAAATATAGCTCACGATGTCTGAAGCTGAAAAATATTTCTGAGATGTGTGCACTTGAATAGTCTACTGCACGATCCTCCTTGGAACCTGGATATTCCTGGCATTTCATCAATTACCATCTGTAGTCTTCTGAATTACTGGACAGATTGAAGGGTGATTAGCCAACTTCAGACTCACAGTTTACCTTCTCCAGGGTGTTTTAACCTCCTCACTGTTTATATTTGGAGGCTGGATAATTCTTTGGTGTGGGGTCTGTCCTGGGCCTTGCAAGATGTTTGGCAGCATCCCCGGGCTCTCCCCAATAGATGCTAATAGCCCCCCTCACTCAGTTGTGACCACTCAGATGTCTGCAGACATTGCTAATATCCTCTGGTGTGGGGGAATCACCCCATGTAGGAACCCCTGGTCTAATCTAACTCCTCATCCTCCTTAGCTACTTCCTTGCCCAGTTTTCCGTGTGTCCACCTTGAATATCTCCAGTGCTGGGGAACTCACTCCTTCTCATCTTTAGAGAACACTCATGTTCTAAAACTCTTCCTTACTTTGAACCTAAACATGTCTCTCTAGCTTCCCCCCAACGTGTGATCCTATTCTGCCCTGCCTGGTCCTTCTGATTCCCCCTCAAGTGTTTACAGACCATCATGCCACCCTAAATTTTCTCTATAATTCCTCAAATGCATTGATTGCTCCTTCCCTCCCCATGCTGACTGGTCTGAACATCCTCCACTGTATCTGTGTCCCCTTCAAAGTGGAGAAAGTGAGAGATGGGTGCTGAGTCTGACCACAAAGGAATCACTTCCTTGGATCACCCCCAGAGGGAGCTGAACTTCAGTCAAGGGATCTGGTGAGCAAGGGGCACTATTTTCTAGAACTTTCCACAGTTATATGCCTATGCCACTGTACCGGCAGCCACCTGCACCAGGTCAAACCTGCCTGGAAGGCTGGGAGGCTTCCGATGTTATCCCCACCCCTCAGGTAGCATCCAGGTGAGCACTGCAGCAGCAGGAGGGCCGGGGCAGGGCAGGTGATGGGGCTGCTGGGTTCTGGGCTTGAGCAACTCTGGTTCTTTCTTCTAAGGACCTGTGCACAGAGGCTGTCCTCCTTATCCTGCCTCTTTCCTGGAATATTTATAAGGACAAAAATGAAAAAGACCATGAATGTGAAGCCACTGTATGGATTCTATGTGAAGAGCTGACTGCACAAATGTAACCATGATTATCTCCGAATCATCACCCCCACCTCCATTCCCGCCCGTTGATGTCTCCTGGCAATGGTCTCTCAACTCTAGCCAGGCCAAGCTGCAACCGACTTTAGTAGTGAGTTCCTAAGAAAAAAATTTATTCAAAAAAGAAATCTCTGAAATACCATTAGTTTAATCTGATTTGCCTTATCAAATCAAAATACTGTACATCTATCCATCTCTCTCATGGTCCTTCACATTGGCGCCTAGCACTGTGGCACCCAGGTATTCAGACGGGTAGATTGCATTACAGTAGAAACGAGGGCGGCTGGTGGGTCAAGTACACACGCCGAGCCTCACAGCACAGCATCCTGGGAATGTTGGACTCCTCCATGGGTGTCGAGTCCTGCAGAGGGAGAGCTTCCCAGAAACTGTTCCTACAGATTTGTGATTTACCTCCCCGAGGAACAGTCAAAGTGAACAGGAGGAGGTTCACACTTTAGCCAGAGCACATCAGCTGTTCAGATCATGGCACTATAAGAATCCGGGTGATTGGTTGCAGGGAAGAGAGAAGGCTGTTGTAGATACATTAGGCGCCTACCCAATACCCACTTCTCCTTGGAAGGTTGGCCTGATAACGTAGCATCTTGTGTTTTATGGAGATTTTGTAGCAGGAAGTGGTAAGGTACAGCTCATCTACCACCACCCCGACCTCTCCCAGTGCTATCGGATTACTGGGACGTCAAGTGTAATCAAACCCAACCACGTAATAGTTTCCTCTTTCTCATTAAATTTCATCTTATTTAGTTCTGACTAAGGTTCTAAAATGTCCAGGTCCTTTGGTAATTTCAACTTTAATTTATCTTCTGTATTTGCCATTTCTCACTCATTTTGCATTTTCTGCAAATTTAATCTAAGTCGAATTTACTTTCTCCTCTGGATTGTTAAAGAGCACCATATATTAGATAATATGGTTTCCTGTACCGAGTCCTATGGGATCCTTCTTGATTCTTATTTCCATTCCAATCTAATTTAAGATGCCACTAATTATTACTTGTACTGACCATTTGGCAACAAAACCCAAAACTACATTACCGTCAAGTCTTCCAGACCCTACGTCTTTAATTGCTCTATGAATTGCTTGGGTCAGAGGTTTCACATCAAGTAAATGTTTAAATGAATTCTCCTGTGGGGTTTCAAGTCTGTAATTGTGTTCAAAAATGGCTGTGCCGGTATTAGGGAAAATAATTGAGGCCTTTGAATCTGCCTAGCTTGTTGCTCATTAGATTCTCTTTCACCATATGCGGACAGATCAATTTTCTTATTGGATTTCTTACATTCTTACCTGGAAGGACAGGCAGACCATGAGAACACTCATTTCCTGAGTCATCATGTTGACGAATGTTCTGTTGCTTCTGGAATTTGGAACCATCCCAGATCCCAAGATCGTGGGTCTCTCCATGGTGTATACAATGGCTTTGAGTACCCCGAAAGCCTGACATGTCCTCCATTTCTGTTTAAGCCCTGGGCTTTAATTTCTCCTTACCTAGTTAGTAGCCAGTCATTAGATTATCTTTTAATCAGGTGTTTCTCAACATCGGCCAATTTTTCCCCCACCTCTCACCTCCTCACCCCCAGCCCCAGCCCTGGGACATTTGGCGATGCCTAGAGACACTTTTTGGGTTGCCAACATAGAGGCAGGGAGTGGGGAGATGGGCAGAGGAGGGGGGTGTCAATGCTACAGACATCAAATGGGTAGAGGCCAGAATCTGGCTAATCATCTTACAATGCACAGGACTAGCGAACAAAGGATTTTCTGGTCCCAAATGTCAATAGTGCTGAGGTTGAGGAATCTTGTCAAATCTAAGCTATTCTCAAAGCTACCACCTCCTTCCCATCAGCACCACCAAGAAGGAGGGAGTAGTTAACCTTGCTAAGGAGTGAAGAGACCCGCTCCCTTTCTTCCTGCCTCACTTCCTTTCTTCCTTCTTCCCTCCCTCCCTCCCTCCCTCCCACCCTTCTTTCTTCTTTCAACAAATATTTACTGGGTGCCAACCAGTAAAGCACTTTTATAGACACTGTAGATACAGACATTAACAAGACGATGAAATCCCTACCCAGAGGGAGCGGACGTTCTAGCCAGGGAGTGAGACCGTGCTCAAGAGAAGACGGTTCAGAGATTGAGGAAAGAAGGCAGGGTTCTGTGATTTAACTATGACTACCCATTTCAGGGGCAGAAACCCAGTTTGGAAGGAATGAGGCTGAATGCTTCCCCCCAGAGATGTGTTGTTGTTATTATTTTAGTAAGGCTATTTTTTATTACATATATTAAGACCTAGCTGCTTTCCATGGAGAAGAAACTTTCTAGCACAAACAGCAAATTTAAGCTGTACTTTATTTGCACAGTGACCATCAAGACCATGCAAAAGCTTATGTCGAGAGAGACAGGGGAATTTGACACCTGGGCTTGCTACTTATGAGCTGTGTGACCTTGGGCAAATTTCTTCAGCTCTCTGAGGTTTAGATTCCAAGAAAATTATGATGCCTACTCATTAAACTGCTGTAAGGATTTAATGAGATGTTGTGTATTGAGAGTTTAGCATATTTTCTAGTACTTTGCATAGCTCTCAATAAAGGACTTATAATGTTCATGTGGGGAGGGGGGGGGACATCTTGCATATTTCGGTTTTTTTGCATGATGAGCCACCACTATCTTCTCCTTCCTCTGGTGCTTACTGGGAGGCAGGGACTTAGCAACTACCATTAGGGTAAATGCCAAGGCCCCTCTACTCCATGGTCATGGCTATCACCTGGACCAAGTTTCCCCTCACCGGCAGTGCCAAAGAGAAACAGAGGCGGACAGCTATTGAAGGCAAGACAGATCTTATTCAGACTACTGCAGTAAGGGAGAGAGATTTCAATATACAACAGAGCTCAATTCTACTAAAATAAAAGGCAGGAAACTTTTAAAACACTGGGTTGTGCTAAAGGAAAGTACTAAAGGACATAGAGGGTGGGGGTCACTGTGATTAGGCCATCTGTGCTTGCTAAGTAGCACTTATGAAGGAGTAACAAACTTCTCATATTTTTATGATAGGAGGTAATTTTGCAAATGGGAGCAAGGCAGCCACCAAGTTAGGCTCCTATCCTCCCATGAGGCTGGGAGATCCTTTGATGTTTGAATTTCATTGAGGAGACTCTCAGATCCTTGAGGAAACATTTCTGAGTGACAGATTTACATCCCAAAGTGGCAGAGACAGTACTTACTATTGCAAGTTTTCTCTCTAAGGAAGGGGATGCCAGGGACCTTTAGTCACATTTTAGCTGAAACAAACAGTAAATTCTTTTGACAGTGTCAAGCCTTCTTAGATAGGCATTTTAATGGGGCTGAGTTCAGAGGGACATGGCCTTGGGTGCGTAGGAAACATCCTAGAGTTGGTCAGCCTCTTTAGTGCGGAGGGCTGGACCGAGTCGCCCTGAGACTTTCCTTTGGACCAAAGCCTCCCTGTCTGGGAGGAGAGCCTTGAGCATCTTGAGGGCCTAATTGAACTGATAATTCACTCTTCATTGACCCCTATCAACCAAGGGCTTGTCAAGTGTTGTCATTTGTTATTAAAGGGCTTCTAATTGAGAGAGAACACTGTTAAGATCTGTTTAAACATGCTTGCACAAAATAGAAAATAGTCTGGAAGTAAATATAGCAATAATTAAAGTTCCCCTTTCCTCCAAGTCCAGCTCCCAGAGTTGATCATTACTAATAATTCGTTTAACATTTTCTCTGAAAGCCTAGCATAAGTAAAACAAAGTCTCCTCATGTGTCCAAGGTGCCCAGCTGGTAAGTAGTAGAGCTGGGATGTGAACACAGGCAGTCTGTCTTCAGGGTATATGCCCTTTTCCACAATGGCTTGTGTAAATGCTTTTATTTTTTTATGGCTATCACCTGGACCAAGTTTCTTCTCACCGGCAGTGCCAAAGAGACAGATTAAATAAGCGATAGCTTTACACAAACAGGTAATATTCAGAAAAAATGTCAAACAAATTATTAGTAATGATCAACTCGGGGGAGCTGGACTTGGAGGAAAGGGGACTTTAATTTGGCACTCTGCTCAGGAGCTTGCTTTATTCACTAGACAGCACACCAAGGATACTTTCCTGTCATTACTCAGAAATCTACCTTCTTCTTGAAAGAATATTACTTCTTTGTGTGAAGGTATGGGTTGTTTAATCTGTTCCTGATTGGTGGGAACAGGTTAAAAAATACGTACATCATTGCCCACTTCTTGCTCTTGCAAGCCATCCTGTGATAAGTATCGTGGTGCATGACCTTTGTGCACAGTCATGAGCATCTCCGTATGGGTCAGTCCTAAGAATGGACTTTCCATATCTGAATATGTGCACATTTGGAATTTTCTGGTCATTTCCAAATTGCTTAGAGAACACCTTTGAAATAGTACTGTGTCACTGGGACCCAGCAACACCTCTCTTTCACTTTTGCCTGATCCTTCATGAATGGACTTCTCAAGTAAAACAGCTGGTTGCTGTCAGGGCGTTAGTGTTGGGTCCAAGCACCTGAGGAGCACCTGTTTATATTGATTTTGAATTAGCGTTAACTGTTCATCCTTATGAATGAAGTAGGGGCTATCAACCTGGCTTCAGCTTGGAGGAAGGGGGACCGGATCACCTTCCACAATTCCTCAATACAACCATAAATGTAATCATAATTCAAACTCTAAGTCTCCCTTGGGGTTAAGTTTTATTCTTTATCAGAGACTTAAATGTCCTAACAAAACAGGATGAATTAACAGTAGAGTTGGTCATGAGGAAATTGTTTACTTCAGGCCAAATAACCATCTCTTAATCTTCCTATGTCTAAAGAAACCAGATAAACCAATTTTAATTGACGTTAAAAATATGAATACCGACCGGAGATTGCTGCCTCACACAACCACTTCGAAATACAACTAAAAGATGGAACGGACATCATCCAGAACCACAGGAAGGCTGGCTGAGTTGAAATTCTACAACTAGAAGGAAAGAGAAAAGCATACCGAGACTCAGAGGAGGTGCAGTGTGGAAGTAAAATACAGAGGTACAGAGGCACATGTGGAGAGGGTTGGTGGCTGAGGACATGGTTGTCTTTTTCAATCGGGAGGGAGTCTCAAGCTCTGAGCTCCAGTTCCGGGTGAGTCTCTGGGGAGGCAGACTCATACGGGAGAAACTGGACTGTCTGGCATCAGTCGGAACTCGAGGGCAGCTTAGTCTCAGGGGTGCATGTGGCAACTGCCGGGACACTGAGAAGCAGGGCCTCTGAGGGCAAGAGTGAGAGCAGCCATAACTGCTCGCTCCACCAGCCCTGTTGATCCCCTGGGATCCCTGCCCTGCCCAAGCCACTGGGGCTTTTTCGTATGAAAGGCCTGGCCCTTTGCAATCTGATAATTACCTAACAAACTGCAGTTGGCCCAAGGCCCCAGAGCAACTTGCATTGCGTCACAGCTGGCTCCTGCTGGATAGCCTCAGGCAGAGGCTAGATTTGCATCTCCTTAGAGATCCAGGAGCCAGAGTGCCCGGTGGTCAGAGTGGGACCATCCAGATTGCAGATCCTCAGATTCATAAAGGACACACTCAGGGGGCAGACTCAGTGAGCACCAAAGCCCCACTGAAGCAAGTCTTGCCCCTGAGGGGTGTCTCCAGCACAGAAGTTCTCCCACTGCAGACACAGCTGATTCTCACAGCCAATTGGCCTGGAGGTCAATCCCTCCCAGTGTTACCTACAACAATCAAGGCTTAACTACAACAAGACTGTGCAAAAAGCCCACAAGGGGTGCACCAAGAGCATCTACCTCAGGTAATTGGGGAGGCTGAGCCACTGGGACCTATAGGACACCTAGTACAGAAAGCCACTCTATCGACACAGCAAAGCATAAAAAAAATGCGGAGACAAAGAAACAGGACACAAATGACAGAAATAGAGGAAAACAAACTACTGGATATAGAATTCAAAACCACACTTTTAAGGTTTTTCAAGAATTTTCTAGAAACCGCCGATAAATTTAGTGAGACCCTCGATAAATCTGGTGAGACCCTCGAGGATATGAAAAAGGACCAACTAGAAATTAAGAATACACTGACTGAAATAAAGAATATTATACAGAGATCCAACAGCAGACTAGAGGATCATAAGAATCAAGTCAAAGATTTGAAATACGAAGAAGCAAAAAACACCCAACCAGAAAAGCAAAAGGAAAAAAGAATCCAAAAATACGAAGATAGTGTAAGGAGCCTCTGGGACAACTTCAAACGGACCAACATCCGAATTATGGGGGTGCCAGAAGAGAGAGAGCAAGATATTGAAAACCTATTTGAAGAAATAATGACAGAAAACTTCCCCTACCTGGTGAAAGAAATAGACTTACAAGTCCAGGAAGCGCAGAGAACCCCAAACAAAAGGAATCCAAAGAGGACCACACCAAAACACATCATAATTAAAATGCCAAGAGCAAAAGACAAAGAGAGAATCTTAAAAGCAGCAAGAGAAAGACAGTCAGTTACCTACAAAGGAGTACCCATACGACTGTCAGCTGATTTCTCAACAGAAACTTTGCAGGCCAGAAGTGAGTGGCAAGAAATATTCAAAGTGATGAATACCAAGAACCTACAACCAAGATTACTTTATCCAGCAAAGCTATCATTCAGAATTGAAGGTCAGATAAAGAGCTTCACAGATAAGAAAAAGCTAAAGGAGTTCATCACCACTAAACCAGTATTACATGAAATGCTGAAAGGTATCCTTTAAGAAGTGGAAGAAAAAGAAAATAGTAAAGATACAAACTATGAAAAACAAATACACATCTATCAACAAGTAAATCTAAAAATCAACTGAATAAATAATCTGATGAACAAAATGAACTGGTGATTATAATAGAATCAGGGGCATAGAAAGGGAGTGGACTGACTATTCTTGGGGGGAAAGGGGTGTGGGGGATGCAGGAAGAGACTGAACAAAAATCGTGCACCTATAGATAAGGACAATGGGAGGGGGTGAGGGCAGAGGGGGGGTGGAAAACGGGTGGAGGGGAGCTATGGGGGGAAAATGAGGAACAACTGTAATAATCTGAACAATAAAGATTTAATTTTAAAAAAATAAATAAATAAACACAATTGAGGCAGCTCCCACCCGGCCCACCTCTTCCAGCTCCCACCGGGCTCGCAGGCTCACTGTAGCGTGCTATGGTTAAATACTCGTGGGTTGATTGATTACTCGCGGGGTGTGATTAAGTAATTAAGCTGAGGAGCCACCCAGAGCCGCCAGGTGCCCACCCTTGAGGTTTTAGCAGAACCAGCTGGGCCAGAGCCTCTGCCCCTCCCCAGGGATGAAGCTGGCAGCCTGGGCTCCTCGCAGGCCCCTCACGGCCAGCCCCCAGCCCCCCCCCCCCACCCCCCAACCCCCGCTTCCGCCAGGCTTCTGTGGCTTCCATGACAGGGGCACAGCGCCCGCCCGGCCTCACCTGAGCTCAATCCCTGATGGCCGTGACTCCGCTGCCCCATTTTGCTTCCATTAAAAATGTCTGTGTATTTCTAACCCTCAGCCACCGGCTTCCGCCAGCGGAGGCAGCCTGCGCCCTGGGCGAGGTCACCCCAAGGAGAGGGATGCCGGCCAGGCGGGGAGGGGCCCGGTGCTGAGACGGTGCCCCTAGGATCGCCCTGGCTCAGCCTGACTCACTCACTCCTGCATCGCTGGCACCGGCCAAGCCCCCTGGGCCACCACATCAGCCACCAAACAGGAGCAGTAAGCAGGCCTCAGCGGGTCTCCCTGTGCTGTGCGCCCCCTCCTCCTCCAGCGGGAGCCACCGAGGCGGCGGGGAGGGGAGGGCGGGGTGCGAGGCGGTCTCACTAG
The DNA here is from genome assembly GCF_014108235.1 of Myotis myotis. NCBI lineage: Eukaryota > Metazoa > Chordata > Mammalia > Chiroptera > Vespertilionidae > Myotis > Myotis myotis. The sequence goes on from NW_023416401.1 coordinate 52,344,766, forward strand.
GTGCCTCCCAAAGCCGGTGCTGGGTGTTCGGGCGGATGTTGGACGAGAGGTCCTGCTCGTTCTTCCAAGAACACACAGTCCAGTGGCCCTTCCTTCCCAACAACAGGAATGCAGCTGAGACTAACAGACTCCATTTCTCACCCCACAGAGGAGCACACCGTCCGCAGGCCGGAGGCACTGGGCAGGGCCTGGGAGCAGGTGCCGCACCTCCAGGTGGGTGTGGAAGCGGCAGCATCGAGGAGGGATCTGTCTTGTCCCCACAGGTAGGGAGACACAGGGACCTGGCCCGCAGCCCCAGCTCGGTAACTTGGTCACACCAGCCACCTGCACAGCGACCTACATATATAGGGTGTCCCAAAATTCACGCAAGATTTGCAATTCAATTCAATTCAATTCAATTCAATTCAATTCAATTCAATTCAATTGCAAATCTTGCGTGAATTTTGGGACACCCTATACCAGTGATGGCGAACCTATGACACGCGTGTCAGAGGTGACACGCGAACTCATTTTTTTGGTTGATTTTTCTTTGTTTAATGGCATTTAAATATATAAAATAAATATCAAAAATAGAAGTCTTTGTTTTACTATGGTTGCAAATATCAAAAAATTTCTATATGTGACACGGCACCAGAGTTAAGTTAGGGTTTTTCAAAATGCTGACACGCCGAGCTCAAAATGTTTGCCATCACTGCCCTATACCATGGCTCCAGGGGCAGAGCCCGCAGGGCAGAGGGTGGGAGGGCCTGGGTTATTGCGCCCTGGCTACTGGACACCAAGCAGCTCTGAGCGAGAGCGAGAGCAAGCTGCGTGCTGCTGTGAAGGTCTTCAGAGCATGAGGCCAAATGAGAAGCAAAATACAGACCTGCAGGGGTGTGGAGAGGAATGTGTCAGCATGTGCTTTTATTTACATAAACAAACAAAAAATGATACAGCTGATGAGGGAACTGGGTGTGGCAGACATCTTTAAGATCATGCTGAGCTTTGAACTTCAAGCTATCACCCGGCCGGCTAGTGTGGCTCAGTGGATTGAGCATTGATCTGTGAACCAAGAGGTCCCAGGTTTGATTCCCAGTCAGAGCACATGCCTGGGTTGTGGGCTCGATCCCCAGTAGGGGGCATGCAGGAGGCAGCCAATCAATGAGTCTCTCTCATCATTGCTGTTTCTATCTCTCTCCCTCTCCCTTCCTCTCTGAAATCAATAATATATATATATATAAAGAAAATTATGAATAAAAATCAAACACACAAAAAAATATATATGAATACCAAGGAATGCTCCCCTAGTTTGAAGGAAGTTGCTTTACTGTTTGGTTCTCTCTCTCTCTCTCTCTCTCTCTTAACCTCTGGCAAAATGGTGTAGGAATGAGCTTGGGGACAGGAAGACATAAGTGGCTTTAATGCCAATAATCTCATTGCTTCACCATTAAAATGGTATGTATGGAAATGACAAAAACAGAAGGCTAAAACTGCAACATGTTTGTCATCATTCTAACTTACAAAATGGTAGTCACCATGACTTCTGAAGGACAGGGCTGATAAGATCTGAATGTACTAGAATCAGACACTAAAGGACATGGTTTGATGCAACGGAGGGAAATAGCCAGAAAAGAACAAAGAAACATACCAGCTCAGTCTCTTTCTTTCTTTTTTTAACATGTGTGGACTTACTGTCTGATTTCCCAAAAGTCTGTGATCTTTATGGAGAGTTAGATGAAGTTATATCTTATTTAGCAGTAGAATGCGTTAGCCTTTAAACAAAGCAGGAGCAAGAAAGAAACCTCCCACTTCACCTGCCATTTCCCCTACTTTGTCTTCCCCAACTCAAGTGCCAACTTGCACATGGCAGAACTTGCCACATCCTGACCCCACTTGCCTGGGTCCTGCTTGTCCAGGCATTTCTGGAGGCGGTTCCCTTGGCCTGGATGCCCCACTACCCTCTGCCTGCCCTTCCATGCTGATTCCTTCCCTGCCCTTCAGGAAATCACTGTGTCTCTCACCATCCCTGACTCTGAGCTGCACGCTGTCAGAACCTTCTCTAGGTATGATCTCAGCTGGGACTGTGTCCCTAGTGCCCCTGGACCTGCACCTTGTTCCAAGGGAGCAGGTCTCCCCGTTGTGTTATGCAGGCTCCCGTTTTATTCTTGCTGCTCTGCCAGCAGGAATGCCCTTCCCATTGGTTCTGGTTGTACAGGCCCTGCTCTTCAAGGCTCAGCTCCAAGGGCCACGCCTTCAGCTGGGCTCTGGATGGCCTGGCCCCAGCCCCTTCTTCCCCCAGTATACCTGTCACCATCTTCTCGTTGTTTTTCTGGTTCTTAATCCGTCCACCCAGACAGTACATGGCTTGAGGGCAGAGACTAAGTCTCAACCTGGAATATATTTCAATGGCAATTGACCTGGAATGAGGTCCCATTACCCAAGTCAAATATCCAAGGAAATTATTAGAAATTGATCCACCTGCTTCAGTGACTGAGTGTGGCCCATGCCTTGAACCCACACATGGAAACAGAAATGCCTCTGGGCGAGTTAGGAACCTGTGTGTCCCTTTGTCCTTGGTGACCACCCTTGGTTGTCTATGCTGCTTTCCCTTCCTTTCTCCCTCTTGCTTCTTCTCCCACTCTAAGGCCCTCAGTGTCCTCTGAGTTCTCTGCTTCTTCTCTTATGTAAATAGAAAGCCTATCACTCGTGTTGATGAATGAAACTTCTACACTCATTTGCACAGATGGACTCATAATAGCTGCTCTTTGTTGATGGTTTACCCACATTATTGTACAAAAATCCCACTGGCTCCTTAATCCCTATAAGGGTCCCGTAAGGAAGGTGTAAACTGAGGTCCCCAATCTACAGACTAAGACGATGAGGCTCAGAGAGTGACGGAAATCACCCAGGAGCAAAAGGCAGAGTGGGATGGGTCCCAGGCCTCACCGAAACCCAGAGCCTGGGCTTCTACCCTCCTTGTGGGGTTGTCTCTCTCCGTGGGACCGGCTGAGTTTTGGGCCTTACCTCAAACTGTGGGATAAAAGTATTTCTCTTTCCTACAGACATTTTAGTCATTGACCAAACCAGAAATCATTAATTTATGGGGAATGAAGGGGGACACAGGAGATCCCTGACATTGTTACTGGCTAAGTTTTCAGGGCTGCCTCCAAACCCCATGGGCTGCCAGACCCTCTTTACAGGCAGGCCCCTGCCCCACTAGGAAGCCTCTCTGTGGTTAATTACCCCTTGTCCTAAGGTAATGCATCCTTTTTCATAGTCTCTCTCAGCACCTGGGACACCTCCCCAATGCCACCCCACACTCCCTACCGACTCCCTACCCACACGCAAAGTCTCCTGGCAGCTGGTTCAGAAATCAGGTCTCTATCTCCCTCATTGCAAACCCAAGCCTTCGTTCCACCTGCACCCAAGGCTCCTGGGTACCAAATGCGTGTGTGCAGGTGTGCGTGTGTGCGTGTGTGTTCACGTGTGCATGTGTGTGTGTGTCATTCACATTTAAAGATTATTTCTCTAGTTCCTCATATACAAACACACTACCTGCCTCATTCCCTCTCTGCCTCCTATCTTATTTCTATCTTTGCCCAGATATTTCTCAGAGGGCAGGCTGCCCTGCAGCACAATGGGCTCATCAGCTGAAAAACCTCGGCGTCTTGCCTGCGTCCCCACAGCAATGCAAGGAGAGCAGAGCCCAGGAATCGAGCGGGAGTCAATAAGCACCGCCTAGCAGCAAGAATGAGCACCAGACCAGGGAAAAGCAGGTCTCTGTCTGCTCCTGTTTATAAGCATAAAACTTGCACACAGACACCCCTGAAGTCCTCAGAGAAGCAGGAAAATGCCAGCAGGTAACACATATATTTATCTCAACCAACTACAAGCACAAGGAGTCGTCATTCTGCCCCCGGACACAGCCCAGGCTGGACTGGTGGGTCCCTGCTCTCAGGTATTTTAGAGGCCGCACCATGAACAACCTTCCTCTGACTGGCATCTCCAGAGGGTCAATTTCTAGGTATTGATTAGCAGCCTGGCAGCTGAATAACTTCCATTTCTTTCCTGTCTATAAACACCATCTGTTTGGGGAAAACAGTAACAGGGAAAGGAAAGTGTGCTAAGCAACTAGTGAAAGGCAAGCCAGGAGCGTGTGCATGTGAGAGAGAAAGAGAGAGAGAGAGAGAGAGAGAGAGAGAGAGAGAGAGAGAGAGAGAGAGAGAGAGAAAGGGGGTACACTTTGCTTAGGAACAAGCTCCAGAGAGAGGCAGATGGGATTAGATTTCCCAAGCACCTTGGATTCCACCAATGAGGCCATGGTGGGGGAAAACAATGGCATTGAATAACGTCCAATGTGACCTTGAGCACTGCCTGTATTCAATTAAGAGAATGATTTTATGCCAGGAGAATGTGGGGGATCCAGACAGGTTAAGTAAAGTGCCAATGGCCAAAATAAGACTGCCATGAGAATTGGAATAAACTTAACCTTGGCAAAATTGTGACCTAGGCAAAATTTTTTAGGATTCTTACCCCCAGTATTTTAATTTACTTTTTTAAACATATAGAAAAGTACTGAATAATATAATATATTCTGCATGTATATGCCAGGATAATTGAACACATTTTAATTATATTCTTTTTATGACTTAGCTTCAAAGTCATGTAACGTTATTTCCATTGTACCCCATTGGCAGGGTAGTTCCATGTCCCCTGTAAATGCTAACCAAAGGACAGAAGAGACTTACTTATTTGTTCAAGTTCCGTGAATGTGGCCTCTCTCTCTCTCTCTCTCTCTCTCTCTCTCTCTCTCTCTCTCTCTCTCTCCCTCTCAATGTTGAATCATACTGTACTCACCCTTCTTCTTATTGTGATGATGTGAGATGATAAAATGCCCACGTGATGAGAATAAATGAGGGGAATGATGGAGGCATGACGTAGTGTTAGGCTACTATTGACCTTCTGATGACATGTCAGAAGGAGGATCCTCTGCTTCTGGTGATCCTGGATTATGGAGCCATCATCATGTCAATGGTTGAGTATCAGGAGCAGATGATGTTGGTGATTGGGGAAATGTAACCTTTTTAAACTGTGGTTGACCATGTGTAACTGAACTGGTACAAGCAAAACTGCAGGTAAGTGGGGACTACTATAGTAACATGCTAGGCATAAAATTTTTCACAGTATTCACTAGTAATTTTTAAAATCACTAATGCTCCTATTTTCATTCCCTACATTGTTTAGTTTTACCTTAACTTTATACTTTACTCTTTTTTCTGTCTTGACAGAGAATTATTGTCCCCAAAGAATTATCTTCGATTTTGTTCACCTCTACTATTTCTTTGTTTCCTATTTCATTAGTTTTTCTCTTGATTTTTATTATTTTCTTCTATGTTCTTTGGGTTTTCTCTACTGTCCTTTTGCTAGATGCTTGAATTTACAGTTTTTTGTTGTTGTTGTTTTTTTACCATAAAACGACTTTATTCAGATGACACTGCTATATAAGGGTTTGCAACAGTTTCAGAATTCATGTACAAAGCACATTGCCATGGGAAATGAACTATCTCCCCCCCCCCGCTCCTCCCCCCCCCCCCGCCCCCCGCCCGCAGTCTCTCTTGAATTCAATAACCCTCTTCCATTCTACAGGGAAACTCTTGCTTGCAGATTTAAATTCTAAAACAAGGGAGAGATATATGCTAACGCTTAATCTGAAACAAGTGTTTGTGTTGACTACGCCATGTTAAAGGTATTTTAAAAGTACATTAGTAGTATTCCATATAGAGGTTATATATATAAATTTAAAGTAGACTGACTTTTTTGATGGACATTTAACTGGCTTCCAATTTTTGACTAATATGAATAAAGCAGTTATGAACATCCTTATATAATTTTTTAGGTGGACAGTACAATAACAGAAGTGTCATACAAATTTAGGAGGACTTTTTAAATTATACTGCTAGAAATATTTCCAGTTCTTTTCTCTATTATAACATTTGAGACACTCAACATTATTGAGACTAGAGTTCTAATTTGCATCTTCAGTATTTCTTTTTTTTTAATATATATTTTATTGATTAAGATATTACATATGTGTCCTTGTCCCCACGTTACCCTCTACCCCCCCCCCCCCGCTCATGCCCTCACCCCCCCCCCCGTTGTCCATGTCCATTGATTAGGCCTATATGCTTGCATATAAGTCCTTTGGTTGATCTTTCCCCCTTACTCCCACCCTCCCCTACCTTCCCTCCAAGTCCCGACAGTCCAATCAATGCCTCTCCGTCTCTGGATCAGTCCTTGTTCATCAGCTTATGTTGTTCATTATATTCCACAAATGAGTGAGATCATGTGGTATTTATCCGCTCTCCAGTTCCATCCATGCTGTGGCAAATGGTAAGAGTTCCTTTTTCTTCTTCCTCTTCTTAAAGAATACCTTTCAGCATTTCATATAATGCTGGTTTGGTGGTGATGAACTCCTTTAGCTTTTTCTTATCCGTGAAGCTCTTTATCTGACCTTCTATTCTGAATGATAGCTTTGCTGGATAAAGTAATCTTGGTTGCAGGTTCTTGCTATTCATCACTTTGAATATTTCTTGCCACTCTCTTCTGGCCTGCATGGTTTCTGTTGAGAAATCAGCTGACAGTCGTATGGGTACTCCCTTGTAGGTAACTGACTGTCTTTCTCTTGCTGCTTTTAAGATTCTCTCTTTATCTTTTGCTCTTGGCATTTTAATTATGATGTGTCTTGGTGTGGTCCTCTTTGGATTCCTTTTGTTTGGGGTTCTCTGCGCTTCCTGGACTTGTAAGTCCATTTCTTTCACCAGGTAGGGGAAGTTTTCTGTCATTATTTCTTCAAATAGGTTTTCAATATCTTGCCCTCTCTCTCCTTCTGGTACCCCTATAATTCTGATGTTGGTACGCTTGAAGTTGTCCCAGAGGTTCCTTACACTATCTTCATATTTTTGGAATCTCTTTTCTTTTTTCTTTTTCGGTTGGGTATTTTTTGTTTCTTTGTATTTCAAATCTTTGACTTGATTCTTGGGATCCTCTTGTCTGCTGCTGGATCTCTGTAAATTATTCTTTATTTCAGTCAGTGTATGCTTAATTTCTAGTTGGTCCTTTTTCATGTCCTCCATGGTCTCACTATACTTATTGAGGGATTCATTAAATTTATCGGCGGTTTCCATAAAATTCTTGAAAAACCTTATAAACGTGGCCTTGAACTCTATATCCAATCGTTGGCTTTCCTCCATTTCTGCCATTTGTGACCTGTTTCTTTGTCTCCGCATTTTGGCAGCTTCCCTGTGTTGATAGAGTGGCCCTGCGCGCCAGGTGTCCTGTAGGGCCCAGTAGCTCAGCCTCCCCAGTTACCTGGGGTGGACACTCTTGGTGCACTCTTGGTGCCTTGGTTGTTGTAGAATCACTGGGAGGAATTGACCTCCAGGCCAATTGGCTGTGAGAGTCAGCTGTGTCTAAAGTGGGAGAACTTCTGTGCTGAAGACACCCTTCTGGGGCAAGACTTGCTTCAGTGGGGCTTTGGTGCTCACTGAGTCTGCTCCCTGAGTGTGTCCCTTATGGATCTGAGGAGTTGCAGTCTGGATGGTCCCCCTCTGACCACTGGGTACAGTGGCTCCTGGATCTAAGGAGGTGCTAATTCAGCCTCTGCCTGAGGCCACACAGCAGGAGCCACGAAGAGGCTCAGCTGTGAAGCAATGCAAGCTGCTGCGGGGCCTTGGGCCTTCTCTTGGAAGTTCCGGGTCTGCCTGGCTCGGCTGCAGTTAGGTACATTCACATGCAAAAGCCTCTGCCGCAGCCTGGGTGGGGCGGGGTCTCAGTGAATCAAAGGGCGGATCAAGGAGCTATGGCTGATTCTCCGCCCGGAGTCGGGGTCTCAGTGACCCGATAATTGCTGCAAGCACCCTGAGGGAAAGCCGCCTTCAAGTTCGCCCGCTGCCGGACAGACCAGCTTCTCCCCGTATGAGTCCTGGGTCCCCAGAGACTTCCCGGAACCGGAGTTCAGAGCAGTTGGGAGCTTGTGATTCAAAAAGACAGCCGCGTCCTCAGGTGCCACCCCCTTTCCTCGCGCGCGTGAGCCGCCGTACCTCTGCACTTCACCTCCGCAGCGCCTCTGGCTCTCAGCGTGCTTTTCTTTCCTTCTAGTTGTAGAATTTACACTCAGCCAGCCTTTCTGTTGTTCTGGATGATGTTTGCTCAGTCCTTTGCGGTAATTTTCAATTGTTGTGTGAGGCGACAATTTCCCGGTGTTTACCTATGCCGCCATCTTAGTTTCTCCCGAATTTACAGTTTTAATTATTCTTTATCTTCTTTTTCTTTTTTTAATGTTTGTCCTTTTATTTGTTACTCTTATAAAAATCTCAGTTTTCACTGGACTCAGACTTAGAGGTAGAAGCTCTCAGAGGGGACAGCCTACGTCTCTCGGCAGTGTGTTCCTGGCGGTTTTCTTTGGCCTCCTCCATTCTCTTAGCCAAACGTTTGGCATATACTGCGGCCTCTTCCTTATTTTTCTTAGCACGTTGTTTCCTCAGGGCAATACTCTGATGTTTGTGTTGCAGGACGTGTGGAGTAACAAGACGCTGAATCTAGGGTGCTTTAGTCCTAGTTTCTTACCTTCTTTATTTAGGGGCTTTCTTACAACATATTGGCGGACATCTTCTTTAGAGAGATGGAAAAGTTTGCAGATTCTGCTGGCTCTTTTGGGCCCCAGCCAATGAGGCACAGTGACATCAGTGAGACCAGGATATCTTTCTCCCCTTTTTTTACAATGACCATGTTGAGAACACTGAGATTGGCATCCACAATGCAACCCCGAACACATTTGCATTTTCTCTCCCCAGTTCTCCTTGGCCTCTAACAGGAGTGCCCCGTGCTCAGCAGCAGGCAGACGCGGCCATGGGTCAGACACCCTGCTCCATGGGGACACTGTGTTTGTCATACCCACTACTGATTCAAACCACAAAACCTTTCCATCCTTACCCAGAGAGTCAGCAGCAACTACTGTGGCCATAGCTCTTCTCATAAAAGGTACAAAGTTTGCGTTCATCATCCACTTCAGTGAGTTTCTCACAGCCAGTGACTGGGAAAGAGATGTTCAGCTTCATCCTGAAGCAGCTGGCGGCCTCCAAGGCCCCGTGTCTTTATGTTCTTAATGTGAACGTAAGGCTATAAACTCACCTCCAAGCATCACAGTGTGTAGTTCCACTATTTACATCCAGTTCTAAGTATCTGGTCACTTTCACCGTGAAACGACCTTTAACCCAGGAGTCCTTTAGGAGCGCAGGCTTTAGTTTTCAAGTATTAAACGTTTCATTTAATTTTTCACTTAATTGCTTTTAATAATAAAAACTGGTTTTAAAATTATGTCCTAATATATGATCATTTTCTTAATGTTTTATATGTTCTTGAAAGGAGCACGTAGTGTCCATTTTAACTGGATGCGGGCCTCTATATCTGTATCTTTTGTGCCAAGTTTTTTATCATGTTGGACACATATTTCATAGATTGTTCAATTATTGTTTACTTCATCTAGCAGTTTCTAATAGAGGTGTGTTAAAAAGTTCCGCTCTGGTTATAGTTTAGTTAATTTCTAATTGTTTTAGTTTTTCCTTTACACATTTTAAGGTTTTATGTTGTGTGCATACATGATTATGCTTGCTGTATCTTGTGGATTGTTTTGTAGTATGTTTCTTTAGTCTTAGTAGTTCCTTTTTTACTAATTAAATTCTATTTTACTTGACAATACTGTAAATGCTTCAGTAAATTAATACATGCCTTCAATATCATTTCCCAAACTTTTCTTTTTAACCTTTCACTGTTCTAGAACTTGTATGGATTTGGTTTGTTGTTGTTCATTTGTTTCCATCCAGTTTGATGGTTGCTGTCCTTTAATAGATAGATTGATTCAATTATATTTATTGTGATTACATTTTAACTTGTTTCTACCATCTGGTTTCTCGTTATTAGCTTTTTACTGATATTAGGGGTACTACAGAGCCTGTCACAGAATCAGGTCCTACTTGAAAGGATGTGTCTACATCCTCCTACCTTCCTCCCAAGGCTTGCAGCGACGAAAAGTCAGAAACCTAGTCAACTCTTGCTGCTGTTTATTTTTCCCAAGGGGAAGCCCCACCCCAGCTCTGCGCTGAGGCAGAGCCCCTAGTTCCATTTCCCCGCCAGGTAGCACATTAATCCCCTGTGGTTCTCCAGGAACTCCGCCCCAGCCCAGCAGGGCCCACTTATGGCCAAGAGCCTAGCGGCCGGTGCCTGCTAGTGTTTAGTGCAGAGGTGGTGCTAAGGAGAGGCAAGTCTGCAGAGCGTGAAACAGTGCCACCAACGTCCAGTCATCTCCGCGTTTGGGCAGACCCTCCCCTGACACTCAGATGGTGTCACAACAGCTCCAAACAGCACACCACACCGGGTCTTCCCTCCCCGCCTTGAAAACATACCCTTCTTAGGTATCATTCTCTTGGAGTCCTGATCTCCTCTGTGTTCAAGCTAACTGGACTTCCCTAATCCTACCCTCACCACAGCTGTGAAAAGTACACTTAGGGAAGGAGTAATCACAAGGGAGACTTTATGTTTGCATGTGGCTCTGGATTCCACGATGGAGAAAACCATTCAGGGGGAAAGAGGGAGAAAGATAGAAACACTGATGAGAGAGAAACATCTATCGGCTACCTCCTGCACGCCCCCTATTGGGGGTTGAGCCTGCAAGCCCAACATGTGCTCTGGTCAGGAATCAAACCAGCAACACTGGTTCGTTCGAATGGGACAACCCTCAAACAGCTGAGCCACACCAGCCAGGCTGAAGGAAACCATTCTTAGGACCAACTCCAATATCAATGAGACAAAGCTCTGATGTCATCATTGTAATAATACTCCACAAATATCTGAGTTGTCATTTTATTTTATTTCATTTCATTTATTTCATTTACCTGTTTTGATTTTTTCAGATACTTAAATATGTCATGGTTAACAACATTAGCCTTTTTCTATGACTGGAAAATTAAAGGACTCCATTCATTCATTAATGTCTTATTCAGACAGTTTGACAAGGATATTCATATGTCTCAAGCAAGAGGTCTGGCGTTTATTAAAGTCATTGCTACCCCTCAGCAAGTGAAAATATATTTAGATTTCCACATAGAGGTTTTGTTTGTACATACTGTAAGGACCAGTATCAGATTCCATTGAGTACTGACCTTTACTTAATTCACAAGGTCATACCATCTAAAGGCCCCTTGTACTTGATGATAAAAATAGGACATGGATGGATTTGTTTTTTAATTCAAAATAATGATACTTATCATTGTTATACTTGTTCTCAATCTTTAGCTATAATGGAGTAGCATCAAGTATGCATGTCACAGATGGCAGCAACCAAGGAGGGCACAGGAGGTCTGCATCCACCATAGACTGCCCGGAAGCCTCCGGTTGGCAAGCATTAAACAGTAATTCTAATATTCTCTAGTATTCTTGGTATTCTTTGCCTGCCACATTTTTTTCCAGCAGGACTTTTAATAAGTAAACACTACATTGATTTGAATTTCATCTCCATTTTTCTTCTTTTCTTTTTTATTTTTAAAATATGTTTTTATTGATTTGAGAGAGAGAAGAGAAAGGGAGATAGAAAAAGGGGGTGGGGAGAAATATCTATGTGAGAGAGAAACACACACCCCTACTGGGGATGGAGCTCACAACCTGAGTACGTGCCCTGACTGGGAATCGGACCAGCCACCTTTCGGTGCATGGCACGACACTCAGCCAACTGACCCACACCAGCCAGGACCATTCTTCCTCTTTTACTTACACCAGCCAGAAGCAGGCAGCCGGAGAATTCAACTGTGTGAGCCATTTACAGACTAAATGTGCTACTTACTTGTCTTTTTACAGAATTTAAAAGTGGAGATGGAGCCAGTGTTTCTGAAGGACAATAAAACAAGGAAATTAGAAGTGTAATATGTTGACCTATCGTAATCAAAGGATTCTGATACAGCCAATTAAAATCAAACACACGTTTGCAAATTCCAAAGGACACAGGCAATGACTTTCATGCAGGCTCTAAATACGGCTTTGCAATCTATCATTCACCGCTATGCTCTAGGCTATAATATTTTTTATTAATGTTCCAGTTTTCCCCTGGTCCAGGAGCTCCACTCCGTCATTCTTAATATCTCTGCTGTACTCGTGCTGTCAGTAGTCATTTCCTTGTGGTGAGAGATGCAAATAGCCTCGGCCTTCCTCAGAGGGTCGGCAAGGCCCTGCCTAATTCCTCTGCCGGGGAACAGGCTTAATGAAGAGGCTCTGGGAAGATGAGCAGATTGAAAACTCGGCAGCTAGTGTTTGGGGAAGAGATGAGATCAAAGGAACCCTCCTCATGGTGGCTGTCATGGCGATGTTTGCACCACGGGGCCCTGCTTAATATTTCCTGTTCAATGACACCGCTGGGTCCTGGTGCTGGTGGTTTGGAAATGGTAAGTGGGATATTCGAGTGAATTACTTTGTTCACATTCATCCACCAAATGTATTTGGAGCGCACACTCTCAGCTCGAGGCTTTTATGTACATTGCTTCCTACAATCTCTCCTGGAGCTCTAAGGAAACAGGCAGAGTCGGAACTGGCACGTGTGGGGAAGGACAGGTGGCAGCAGAGGATTCCAGTAGAATCAGGTCAGCGTGCGTACAGATGGCAGTCGGCCACGGGCAGTCACGGAGGGCGTGGGCAGCAGAGGGACCATCCTTCTGTGTTGCCTTGAGGTCCAGGTTGATGTTCTGTGGAGAAGCCACAGCCCAGGCGAGGACACACCTTCCCACTGGGCTCTAGTGTTAGTGCAGCATCGAGTCCGCAGCTTTATCTGAGCCAAAGCAGCATTCTGGTCACATCCTACCCCAGCCAAGTCTCCAGGTCCCCCATTCCTGGTACCCTCACTTATGAAGCCACCTAATCCACTGGTCCAAATTGAACCCCCCAAAACTTCCATGGACAGGGTAGAGAGAAGCAGCATCCTTGGGCCTTGCTATTCCAGGCGGGACCAGTAGCATCAGCACCCCCTGGGAAGTCACTAGACGTGCAGTTTCTCAGGCTCACCCAAGCCTCCAGGATCAGAAACTGCACTTCACAGGACCCCCAGGTGAGTCCTATGCACAGTCAAGTTTTGAGAAGCACTGACTTGAGGGCACTTATAAGAGTGGGGAGCAAAGTGCCGACCTCCCTCTCCTCCCCAGCTTCTTCATACCCTCCCCCCAAGTACCTTCCCAGATAGTGAATTGCTGCTGTCAGGGGTTTGGTGAGACCACCCAAGGAGGTGGATGGAGAAGGGAAGGGCATCGCCCCAGGATGAAGGCTGGGTGCGCAGGTCAGCTGAGAGGCCTGGGGCACAGGGACCTCTTGCCCTGGAAGTGTCCCCTGGGAGAGAGGAGGAGAGGGCAGAATGGGCACTCTTTTCCTATGCAGGGATGAGAAGGACGCTCGCATGTCAGGAGGCGCAGACTTGGCTGCCCCTTAGCATAACTGGGAGCTTTATAAACTCCCATGTCCAGTCCCACCTACAGCCTCTTTCCGATGGTGGGGATGGAGCCCAGGAACCCTGCTTGCTCAACAGTGCCCAAGTGACTCTAATGGGTGGCCAGGGCTGAAAACCACTGATGATGGGGAACTGAGATATTAAATATAGAAAATTACGTTAGAAAACCCAGGGCCTGTTCCACCTGTTCCCTTCCCACGGCTGGCCCTTTCCCTCGTGACTTCCCCTTGGCAAAGGCTGGAGGGAGGGAGAAATGTGGGCTTGAAGAGTGTAGGTCCCGGGGCAGACAGGTCTGTCACATCCGCCTGCTGCAAGCGCCTGCTGCAAGCCAGCCGCGTTTCAGACGCAAATCCATCTCAGTCCTCAGGGACCGTCGGGATCCACCACCACACAGTTTGTTACTTCTCTTCTTATCTTTGGCAATTTGTTTTTCAAATTTCCTCTTCAATCTCGATTTCCCTCTTACCTGTCTGAGTCCCCTCTAGGATTCTCACTTTGGGAGTTCCTGTCAGTTGCCTGAATGATACAAGTTCATTACTTTGAATTTTTTCGGACTGAAATTTTAAACTAGGCAATCCATCCAAAACCACGTAAGTACGTGTGTGTGTGTGTGTGTGTGTGTGTGTGTGTGTGTGTGTCAGAACCTATGTGTCTGTGTTTTCCTATGACTCTACCCTATGAGTGTTGAGAGAGTAGAACCCTCCTCCCAACTACAGAAGCTGAAAATGTGAGAAATTTACTTCCCAGCCTCCCTTTCAGCAGGGCACACACTTGTGGCCTAGGCTCAGTCCAGTACATGAAATCCATCTGGATAGTTTGCCTCAGGAGAAGCCGAGACAGAAGGACGTGACCAAGTCAGCCACACCCAGTGCCCAGAGACACCCTGGCTGTGCCCATTATCCAGGTTTCGGTTACAGGCGAGAGCATAGGGTCCCTGAGCCACGGTGGTGGACCCTGTAAATATAGGTCTGTTCTCTGGAAGACTTTTCTTTTTTTTTTTTTTTTTTTGAGGTTCTGGAAATTTAACTTCCCTTTGTTCCTCCACTTTCTGAGCCTGGCTGTCTAGCTTTCATAGGAATTTCATGAGCTGCCAAGCAATCTCCCAGAGAATTGCTTCTCTGGTGGGAGGAGAATCAGGTTCTGTTATTTGCAGTGTAGACTGGACAGATATGTCGCATAACATCTGACAAGTTAAAAATATTGTGGCAATAAAACTAGGATTGAGAAAATAATACCTACTTCTAGTCCAAATGGGACAAGATTTATCTTCCTGCTTTAACCAACTAGAAAACTGGACAAAATAGAGGGAACGAAGATGTCACACACCAGCCGGCGTGATTCTAACTTTTATATGGAGAGAAAAAAAGACTCAGAATAGCCAAGATAATATTGAAGGAGAACAAAGTTGAGTGCGAGCCTGTGGGCCTGGAGAGAAGGGAGCCAGCTGCTGGCTTATGCAGTTTCCAGGCCACAGGGGAGAACATTTTCCAGGAGAACCAACTTATTCCACGTAGTTTTTCAATAGCCAAGGTGACTCATGATGACTTCGAACGCCACAGCCACCTCGCTCCCCGTGGCAGGAGGGCACCTAACAAGCAAGCGCTTTAAACACTGGAACTTCCTCTGTACATGTAAGGAAGCTCTTTTATGGGGTTTTGCTCCCTTTTAAAATGGTTCACAGCAGTGTTTTCACTTAGCCATTAGAAAACAGAAAGCACAAAAAAGTTCAAGCGCAACAAGGTGAAAATGATCTTTCCGTGCTGATTTCCGTTTCTGGGCCCCGTGTTGAGTTGGTGAGGCCTCTGGCCTGTGTCCATGCGTGAAGCAGGACCACGAGCCAGAGCGTGGCGCTTGCAGGGACCAAACTGTCCCATCATAAGGATGGCTTGTTAAACTTGAGAATCAGCAGGCCCCTTTGGGTCTTGAATCCGCTGGCAAGATCCTGCTGACAGCTCTCTGAGCTCCCCGGTAGGGGTTCTAAATGACAGCCTGATTCTGTTAGGATCCGATTTTTCCTTAGTGAGAAGTCAAAGTCAATCTTTCTGCCTTTAAATCCACTGATCTAATCAAGAGCTCTTGAAATTGACAGCCAGGAGGATGGGGGACTGTATACCCAAGCACAACAGATAAACCGGATGCCGTGGAGGATATCAAGCATGTCAGTGCAAAACAGAAAAATAACAGAAGCAGCTCCCAGCAATTCTCGGGGGGGGGGGGGGGGGACGCGGACAAAGGCGGCTCAGATGTTTCTATACCAATGCACAAACCAGGGGGACACAGATACAAATCACCTTGAGATTGTAAAGAAGGCAAGAATTCTTCCTCATAGGTGGGCTCAAGGAATAAAACTTAGAAAGGAATATGGCAATGGAAGATTGTATGTTTTTTCCAAATATGAATATCTAGTAAAAATCCTGCAGTATGGATATTGACAAAATGATTCTAACTTTTATGTGGAGAGAAAAAAAAGACTCAGAATAGCCAAGATAATATTGAAGGAGAACAAAGTTGAGGGCTGACACTCCTGCCTTCAAGACTTGCTATAAAGCTACAGTAATCAAGGCCTGTGGTATCAGTGAAAGAACAAACAGATGGATCAATGGAACAGAATAGGGAGTCAAGAAATAGTCCCCCATAAATACAGTCAAGGCATCTTTGAAAAAGGAGCAAAGGCAATATAATGGAACAAAAACAGTCTTTTCATAAAAAATGGTGTTAAAACAACTGAACAGCCACATGCAAAAACATAAATCTAGACATAGGCCTTTTACCCTCTATAAAAATGAACTCAAAATGGATGATAGGTCTAAATGTAAAATGCAAAACTATAAAAGTTCTAGAAAATACCACAGGAGAAAAATCTAGATGACCTTGGATACAGCAATATCTTTTCAGATAAATACCAAAGGCATAATTCATGAAAGAAATAATTGATAAGCTAGATTTCATTAAAATTCAAAACTTCTGCTCAGTGGAAGACAAAGTCAAGAGAAATAGGCAAGCCACACTGGGAGACAATATTTGCAAAAGATATAGCTGATAAAGAACTATTGTTCAAAATATGCAAAGAACTCTTAAACTCAATAATAAAAACACAAACAACCTGATTTCTAAATGAGCCAAAGACCTTTATAGACCTTCACCAAAGAAGATATTCAGATGGCAAATAAGTTATGAAAAGGTGTTCCACACCATGTCATCAGGGAAATGCAAATTAAAATAACAACTAGCTACCACTACACCCCTAGTAGAATGGCCCAAATCTAGAACACTGACGACACCAAATGCTGGGAAGGATGTGGAGAAACAGGAACTCTCATTCACTGCTGGTGGGAACGCAAAGAGGCACAGCGACTTTGGAGGACAGTTTGGTGGTTTCCTACAAAGCTAAACATACTGCAACCACATGATCCTTAGGATTTACCCAAATAAATTGAAAACATGTCCATACAAAAACCTGTACATGGATGTTTATAGCAGCTTTATTCATTATCAAAACTTGGAAGCAACCAAAATAAACTTCAGAAAGTGAATGGATAAACTATGATACCTCCATACAATGGAATATTATTCAGTCCTAAAAAGAAATGAGCTATCAAGACATGAAAAGATATGGAGGGACCTTAAATGCATTCTACTAAGTGAAAGAAGCCAATCTGAAAAGCTACATACTATTTGATTCCCAAAATATGACATTCTAGAAAAGGCAAAACTGTGGAGGCAACAGTTGCCAGACATGGGGGTGGGAGGGTGAATAGGCAGAGCAAAGGCTTTTTAGGGCAGTGAAACTATCAGTGTGATACCACAACAGTGAATACATGTCATTATTCATCAAAAACCATAGAATGTACAACATCAACAGTGAACCCAGATGTAAACCATGGACTTTGGGGTGGTCATGGCTTTGTTTTATAATATATATATTTTTATTTCAGAGAGGAATAGAGAGGGAGAGAGAGATAGGAACATCAATGATGAGAGAGTCATTAATCAGCTGCCTCCTGCATGTCCCACACTGGGGATCGAGCCCACAACCCGGGCTTGTGCCCTGACAGGGAATCGAACCATGACTTCCTGGTTCATAAGTTGATGCTCAACCACTGAGCAACACGAATGGGCTGATCATGACATTTTAATAAGGTTCAATTATTGTAACAAATATACTACTGTGCTGCCGGATGTTGATAGTGGGGACATCAATGTTGGTAGATGTGTCTTTGTGGGGATGGAATATGTGGCAACTTCTAATACTTTATACTTGATTTTGCTGTACAGCCAAAATTGCTCTAAAAAATCGTCTCTTAAAAATAATTCCTGCCATATGGCAAAAGCTAACCACCTGTGGGGAAGCCATGAACCTGACAAGAGGCACATGGTGGATAGTGTTGGGGTGGTGACTGAAAGGGACAGGAAATCCTGTGACAGGCTTCCCGCGGACGGCCCAGGCTGGCACAGCACCCAGGCAGATGCAAGGCCAAGGGTAAAGGGGGCTTCACTCTCCGACATCATCCTGAAGCTCCATGTTGCCAAAAGCAGATTCTCCAGGGGAGAATGTCCCAGTCATAGAACTGTCTGCAACAATGCAGGGAAGCAGATTAAACATTCAGAGGAAACATGCATGTAATTTCATGGCCGGAGATTATAGAGGAGAATGTTCAAGAGGATTGGGAAGTTGGAAAAATAAATAAGCTATACATATCCAAACTCAAGTGATCTTGAGGAAGAAAGGGTTAAACTCTATTTGATTCAAACTGAGCATCTAACAAATTCGTGACCTTCCTTGACACTAATTCTGGAGATAAGGAAACTGAGTTGAGTTAGTGACAGACCACATATCTGGTGGATGGAGGCAGGGCTTCAACCTCAGAGTGACTCCAAAGTCCTGTTTCCACCGCACACCACCCACTCCATGCCTCTCACAGGAAACCAAGGAAACCCCCTGAACCAAGAGTGGGGGTGGATGGGTCCCCCACCGGAATGTCAGGAGGAGACAGCCGAGTGTCCCCAGGAGGAGCGGGCCGAAGGCGACTTCATATGGTGAAGCAGGTGCTCCAGAAGAAACCAGACAACCATGAATAAGATGTCACCGTCAGTTTGGTGTGGGAAAGGTGGCGAAAGGGTGGCACATAGATATGGCATGTTTTCTGATTCTTTCCTATCATACAACCTGGAAATGATTTCAGGGAAATGAGGAAGGAGCTATGAATAAGCAAGCGTCCTAATCATGTTTATTCCCAACTAATTTAGATGCAGATGTTTCTCAGTGGTGGCTTGACCCTGGCTGCATATGAGTCACCGAGGGAGTTTCTATAAAGGTGCAGATGTCCAGCCTCTCTGGCCCTGATTGACAGGTACTCATACCTTGCTTATTTCAAACAGTCCTTCACTCACCATAGTGCTTTGTTGGCCTGCCTTGCTGGGGACAGTGGCAGGCCCAAATTTTTTATAAAGGAGCAATTGGAGCCCATGATCTGGCAGTTGCAGTGTGTGTGTGTGTGTGTGTGTGTGTGTGTGTGTGAGCTCACCCGCCCTCACACACATACTTGAAGTTGTTTGTCTAGTATTTGTATGAGACCCACACCCACACGTGCATTGTCAAAGGGAAAGAGCAGGACTAAGGCGTGTGGGCTGGGAAATCTGAGGCTCCCCCACTAATGTTTTTCAGAAACTGAAGCTCATTTTCATAATAGAAACTTTCTAGTTTTTTATGGAAACCTAAACCGATCTTAATCACAGTCCAGCAACCACCACTGAACTCTTCGTAAGTGCCCTCTCATAACACTGTGAGGCCTCTGTGAGCTGAAGCGCGGGCTGTCTGACCCTACACCAGGTGGTATCTTGAAACCCTTGCACCTGATCTTACACTGTCTTCTCCCTTCTCGTGGGTATTCCTTGTTTGGCCAGCGTCCTCCACGCGCCTTCTACATTGTTGCTTCTGTGCTGCTGTGATGTGGGAAGGCTGTGGCCCAGGCACATGAGAAAGGAGCACATGCGAGCTCCCAGCAGCGGTCCTCCCTCATGAATAACACCAGCGACTTGGATGTTGCAGGGCTGATTCTGTCTCATGGGTCCAGGCCTGATTTTTGTTGATAAGGTCCAGACATGAGGCTGCCACCAAGCCCCAGCTAAAAGAACTTGGACCCCACATTAACCCCCCATCACTTTTACTCTATAAGGACCAATAGGATCAAAGAGGCCCCAACGAGATGGAGCTTTCTAAGCAGCCACAATTGAATGGCACCAGCTGAGTGAAACATGTCAGGGCTCTTAGGTATCTTTGTAAAGATTGTTTCAGAATGATAGGTATGTTCAAAGAATTACCAAAAAGTTTCTCCACCGTAAGAGCTTCTTGGTAGTTTATCTTAACCATCTGTAGAACACCAGGAAGAAGATAAAGTTGTGACCCAACATTTTTAAATTCCATCTTAAGTTAAGGGAAGAAAAATCTGTTTTTCTTAAGAGTTTATTAAAGGGCACAAGAGAATAATGTTTTTAGAAAGTATCTTATCAATTTTTTTTTCTTTCACTTTGCTGATCTCAACAGGATGAGGCCAGTATGGTTGCAATAGCCTATTTGAGTAGAGATAAAGGATGGCCTGGCAGGCCGCCGCCCACAGATCACTCCTGCTGGCCTTTAACCGAATCAGAGGTTCCCTCAGAATTCACTGCCCAGGTGCTCAAGGGGTGCGTGTCTACTGGGAAAATCAAAACACGCAACAGTTGGTAATGTTTATGGAGCACATGCAAAGAGCATTCAATGGATGATCTACTTACTACTCAGGACAACCCGGGCGGGAAGAGTCCTTCTATCCTCCACATAAGGCTGAGGGAAGTTAAGTAACTTGCTCCAGGCCCGTAGGTGGGTAGTAAGTTGGGGGATTCTAAACTCTCAGATCAGGACTGGACAGACCTCAAAGAGCAAGGCAGATTTGTAAGTTCTGATGGAAAGCATGTCACCATCACACTGTGCAGTGAAGAGACCATTTTTGTACATCTGGAGAGTGTGTTTGAAAACATCGCTGGCCCCCTTTGTGTTTCTCTGACGCTTTGCTATGCACAGTGGTCCAGGAACCAGCAGCACCAGCATCCCCTGGGCATGTGCTGAGAGTGCAGAACCTCGGGCCTCACCCACCTCCTGAGCCAACAGCAGCCGGGGCTCTGTGCTCACTGGAGCTGGAGAACATTCCCTTGTGGGGGCCTCACATTTGCTGCAACGCTCTTCCCCAACATGTACATGCCTCCTTCCCTCTCATTTCTCTTAACTCCGCTCAGTGCCCCTCCCTCAGAGGACTTCCCTGACCTCCTATGAAAAGCAATGTGGTCTTTCGCCCTCTATTTGCTTACCCCACTTTATCTTTCCTCATCGCAACTGTCACCCCTGAAATCGATTGTCGATTTCCGTTCCTCCCACTTGCCTGCAAACTCCATCCAGGCTGGGACTTTGAATCCCCAACCCTGAAGACAGTGGCTGGGATATAAGTGCCTGATAACTATTTAATGAAGGACTATATACGATGCAATAAATTACATGTGGAGATGCTGAGAATGTGAGGAACGGGTGAGGCCCCTTTTACACTTCTGTGCTTTTTGCAATTTGTCAAAGGAGTGTGCTCTGTGCTTATTAAACACTTTCAACCACCTCAAGATATATCAGACCACAAAAACAAAGCAGTTATACCTTTCTTTCTAAAAACAGTTTCAGGCTTTACGAATGATCAGATTCCATTTTAATAAATATGAAGCCATCTGTTTTCAGGGGTCTGCTCGTTTCCCCCTGAACGCAAAGACTTTCACTTTTGAAACTTGGACATGATGACTGTTATGTGGGCCATGCCCTGCCCCTCGCAGGCCCAGAAGTGGCCGCCTGATTCCTGGAGTGACGCAGTCCCCGCCCTCGGACCAGAACAACAGCCACAAGGGGCAGGTACACTGAGCAGATTCAAATCAGAGCCGACAGAAGAAAACAATCTTTACTGATGAATCATTTATTTGGACAAGACACAAACGTCTCTGCATTGTTTCCCTTGTATACAGAAAGTGGAACATTTCAAATATATTAGTTTTTCTCGTTTTCAATAGAATTCATTTCAATCTTCATCCCAGGAACTGCTCCTCACTTTAGGATTCACGTTTTAGTAACACATATGCACCCATTATAGCCAAAAGAGCATACTGTAAAGAAAAGAGAATGGAAAATAACTGCGAGGGCTACAGATACATTTGGGTTGCAAATGTGTTCAGATGAAGTCTGTTCAATACTGGACCGAGGACGGAATCAAAAGGTGACCTTTCCCCTCTTGTTCTCCACATTAGCTGCCAATGCCACATTGTGGTTAAAAACCCAAAAATCTATTGAAGGACTAAGGCTCAAACCCCAGCACACACAGCCAATGCACTGCTCATCCCACGTAGGTTTCCTATTGTTCTTCAAGTGGTTTTTTAAAAATATAAACACCATTTTCACTGACGCAGGGAAATTAGCATTACTGAGTTTATTCTACTACTTTGTTTCTTTAAATATTTCCATAATAAAAAGCAACAAACATATAGGTGCCATATTAGAACACATTATGGACATAAAAGATAAAAGTAGCTATTTTAAATCTATAATTGAAATGATTATGTTCCTTTGTAGTTAACAACAAATACTCTGTAGAAAACATAACTAGCAAAACATTTTAAACAAACTGAATCTTTATAGCGGCACATGTAAAAAGCTCCAATTTTTTTTTTTAAATACAGGCACACACATAAATTCCTACCTTGAATTTTGGATAGTCGTTCATTATTATGGTGACCATACCAACATATGGTAAAAACCTAAATTGTGAGATAAAAAGTCAGAGATATGAAAATTGTTTGTAATATGAAAGTAACCTTTGAAAACACCATAAACCAGCCTTAGGAGGCAAGTCCTGCTTGGGAATGGCATGACTAGGGCTGTCAGAGCAACGGTCCCTCCTGTCCCAAAGGCTTTCCCAGTAAAAAGCACCAGAGCTGCCAGCCAGGACAATTTTTAATCAGGCTCTGGATTTTGGCTGGAGATATTACTCGCCTCCACTAGCAGCATTCACCACAACATAATTAAAATACCGAGCCACTTGTACAAATGGAACGGGCAACTTTCATTAGCCTAGTGTTCATCTTTTCTCACCGCAGTAAGATTCAGATCCCACTCTAAGAACTGCTGTTAGAGAAAGCGTTTAAAGTACATGGATAATTAGTTTCATCAAGAATCGTCATCGTTTTCGTTTCACAGTGCTTTTCAGATGTAACAAACAAGTGTACTGGGCAGTGAATACAAATCTATATGAATCTCACAACTATGATCTATGGTCCCAGAGAGAGAAAGCTGGGAGCACAGGCTGACGAACGATCGAGCTGACAAAATTAATGCCATTAACGGGAAACAAGGTAACGCACCCTTAGTCCCCTACAGTCCCTTTCAATCGGTGGCTTGCAGCTCCCACTTATACAAAACCTATACCAGAGTTTCTAAAAATACAGGACTGACCAACTGGAAGTCTCTCTCATCTCCTGCAGACATTCGTGTGAAAATGCAATAGAGTAAAAATGGTTAAAAGGTAAGCAGAGAGAGAAAGGGGGTAGAAAGAGGCTCTACACTATAATTTGATGAATAAAGCTGAATCTTAGAAAATGGGAACCAGTGGTCTCCAGCCTCACACAGCTGGTGGGATTTAGATAAGATTTTAAAAAGGCATTTCTAACAAGGGCTAACATAAAAGGGTCGCCAAAAGATAGGAGGTTGTCCTTTTTTCTTCTTCTAATAAGAGGATACACTGTCTGGGGTCAATCAGAAGCAGAACTCATTGCTGAAACAATTATTCAAAGATGACTATTAAAAGATTTATCACATAACTGTTTTTAATAGTGAAAACAGGAAATCACCTGAATATCCACCAAAGAGGATTAGTTAAATAAGTGGCGATCCTGTAGCCATTTAAAAAGATGTAGATTTGACACTGAAAGCTAGTTCCAACTTCCTGTTGGGTTAAAAATAAAACTCTTCTATGTAAAATTATATATTCCATATGCATGCACATCTGCATAGGGACAGGAAGTATCTAGAATATTCACCAAGTGTTAAACAGTGGTTATCTCTGAGTGGATCTCTTGTAACTGTTATTTAAGACCAACGAATAACTACTCTCTCGGTGAGGAATTATTTCAAAACAGAATCAAACCCATGACATAGATAACACACTTGCACTCAGCTTTGATGTTAGGTCCTGGGTCAGTCCTGAGTTTTATTTCGTTATCACCATACAAACCAGAACTCTGACAGCTCTCCACGCATGTACTACTTACAATGAATGATCCTATTATCTCAGACAGTTAGTGTCTCTGGTTTCTGAATCTTCTATACAACTTAAAAGGTAATCCTCACCCTCTGGCTCTTCCCACCACATCCTTCTTTTCCAGCCAGTTCTGGCCTTCTTTGTACAGGCCTCTGTCATCAACTTCATTATTATCTCCTTTAGTCAGAAATTTGATGTCTCCATTATCTCTGGAAAGAAAAACAATGTCTTTTCAAAAATTATTTCCAGCACAGCAGCTTTAGCAAAAATTAGTTTATCCAACACTTTACAGCCACATATGGGCATTTAGAAAGCAGTCTAAGATAACCTGATCTTTCTTGGTCTAAGATGATTGCTTACAGATAACCATTCAACTAAAGCACAAATCTAATGACAATTTTATAGACTTAATTCTAAACACTCCGGTTACCCTGACAACTGCAAAGCACAAAAGCACCAGTAAGGCCGTGATGAGCTTCCAGCAACTGTTTTCACGTGGATTATATTCTTCACTCTAGACATTAACTTGATCTGAGTACGGATCTGAGCACAAACTAAGTCAAATGCAAGGGTTCCTTTCCCTCTACTTACTTTTTCTTGCCAAATGCAGAATGTGTTAATGCATTAGTTCCTTCACCACTGAGCAGAGTGGTGTAAAATCCAGTTTGCAAAAAAACAGGAATCACAAATGGCATAAAACCAGCATTAAAGAGACACAAGGGATTCATTTAAAACATCTAAACTGGTGCTTACATTGCCTTGACACTCAAAACACAATATTACAGCATTGTAGAGCTATAGAGTCTTCTTTCAATGGACAAGTGAAAAAAATGCACTATTATAATTTGATAAAAGCTTAAAAGCCCACAAAGATTTGAAACCACACCAAAAGGAGCAAGCTGGTTTGCAGCCATGGTCATAAAGGAAATCAAGAGGACAAAAATCCGGGCGGGCTCTCACAAGTCATGCAAACTACCGCAAGTCATCGTTATCTCCTCCACTTTGAACAGTTTCTCATCTTGTTTTAAATCTGATGAGAATACTGTCACGTTATGACTGAGCGTATTTCCTCATCGGTAAGTTAACAAGTAGACATCAAGTAACATTCGTGTATTAACACAGACTTGAATCAGGGTCATTCTAATGTTTAGAGTAAAATGGAGTGAATATTTTTAAGTATCAACATCTTTGGGGAACCTGGAAGCAGTGAATGGAATGGGCTTATAAATACCAGAAATGCACAAATAGTTATGGTGCACGCACATACACCCTGGATGAGTAACATGCCATCAAAAACACAAACACACAAAACCTAAATTTAATTCCATTACTCATGCAGGTAAAAATGCCACACTAAGCCTACACAGGGTAAATGAATAAAGCATATAAAATGTAACATTTTCACAAATCATGTGACTGTAGTACCTCATGGAAACTTAATGTATTTGAGCTAGAAGTCATTATTTTTGGTTCTCAAAGTGTCTTAATAAGTAATCACTGGCATTTAAAGGAAAGGAAAGGCCATTTGGGGGAATGGGGGGGAGAATTAATGCAGGATATGCAAGGATGGAATCATGGGATAAGTTGGGGAAAGAAATTTTTATCCATCCTAGGCTAATATTACTGTTGAGAATGCCACTTGGTCCAAAGTGACATAAAATGGAAAACGGTAGCTTTCTGTATTTCAGAAACGAATTCTCATATCAAAATAATCCTCAATTACAGTGGAATTTGATTTTCTTTGGGAGTCCTTCAAATAACTAATATTATGCTGCCATACATTCCATCTCACTACGTTCAGGTCCTTAATGAATGTCAGTTCTATAGTTCTCATAATCACCCTGGGAGTTACTGTGGGTAAAGTATATCATCCCATCTTACAGACTGAGCTACATAGCAGGTCCAAACTCACCAACTAGTAAATGGCAGAACTAGGAACATAATTCAGTGCTTTTGCACTTTTTAATCCACCATGAACACAGTCTACCAAAAATTTACAAAACAACACCGAAAAGAAGAAAAGCCTCTTTACTTTTCATGAACTTTGATTACTCTGTGAACTATTGGAATGTCTCGTCCTTCGACCTTAAAAACCACGATTTCACCAGCTCTAATAGGGTCTTCCCGGAAGTTTGTCAGGAACAGAAGGTCACCCCTGTGAAAGGCTGGCTCCATGCTGCCACTAGAAAGAAACACAAAAGCACATCCAAATCACCCTGAGGTCACAGGTGAACATTTCAATTCACAATAAATATAATGATAAACATATGAGTTAGAGTTTCAACTTTCATCAATAGTCCAGTAGGCCTATGAGCTATGAAACAAGACATAGTGTTTCCTTCTGACTGTGCAAGGTGATAACATTAAGTGAAAAGGAGATGATTTTTTCTTAGACTTAAATCTGAGAAGGGCCAATATTTTGCCTTTAAGAAACCCACATCTATAAACACATTACTATTTTCATTCAGAATTGCAGACTGCAAGTTGGTTAACACTCAAGGACAGTTCTTCCATTGCATGGTGTATCCCCAGCACCTAGAACACGACGTACTTGTTCAAGGAATGAGAAACAAATAAGTGAATGCACTTAGGAGGATGAGCTGTCTGCCAGCCAAGCTGAGGGTTGGAACAAAATTCAAACCCGAGTCTTTTGACTCCTGCAATGCCATCCTTTTGACCATATTCTAGAGAAAGCCCAATTTTAACCAATGTTTTTGATGTGGAGGTCAATAAATAATCCCACATGATACCAGTTTAAAACCCATGCCAAAAACCAATCTAGTGGAAGCTGAAATTATCAAAATAGAATTCATTTTATATATGCTCATGCTTTGTTTAATGCATGAGAGAATAAATAAGACTTAGACATATGGCTATACAGGTGTCATACAAGCAATGCTGACTGAGGGCTGGAAGGAGAATGAACCACATTCGTGAAGAAATAAGGAGCTGTAAAGGAAAACATGGAGTCACAATGGAAGCAGCTTGAGAAGTTGGCTCCCACCCCTCCCAGCCCAGCACACCTTCAACTTGTCAGCACCCACAGAACACAGCAAGGGGAAGCGCAGTGGAGACTGGCCTGGCACTAAGTTCCTGCTGATGTGCTTATTTTTAAGTGAAGCCAGTGATACTAGGTTTGGTAATAGATCTAGCACTCAAAAATAGAAGATCTGACAAAAAAGGTAGAAAGAGCTAGAAATGAGTTAAAACAAATTTGAGTGTTTTTTGTGTTGTTGTTTTTTAATCTCCCAACTTGGAATTTTATTTTGTCTTCTTCTGAAAATAAAACAATTGGTTCAGGGCTTTGTCTCCTTTTAAAGAATGGTGATTAAAATGCTTAAGATAATTTCTTCATCTACTGCTTCATCTTTCCTCTTTCAGCAAAACTGCTGAAGACACATAATGGGAAGATGTTTTTAGAAAGCCACCTCGGTCTTCACTAGCAATTAGGAATTGCAGCTAGAAAGGCGGCTCCTCAATGGGTCTCAGAGGTGGGCGAGTGCACTGGAGTCTGGCATCCAGAGCCACTGTCGTGTCCCATGAGGAAACCAGTTCTTTGAAACGTCTTACTAATATCAACTTACACTTGCTTTCCCCATGGGTCAGGCATTCCCCCAAGGTCATGTTCCCCAAGGTCACACACCTCTCATGATGTCAATAGTTTATGTTGACAAACCAAATTGCTTTAGAATTGTAAAGGATGCTTTTTAAAAAGTCTCTACACACTGCAATTTCACAATTTCTGAATGCACGCGCACGTGCGTGCGTGCGTGTGAGATTTAAGAAGAAGCAGAACATCTCAGATCTAGTCTTGGCTCTGCCTAAGTGACTATGAGATGCAAGTGCCCTGGCGCCGCTGGGCCTCAGGTTCCCTATCTGTTACATGAGAGGGCCCATTGAAATTTGAGGTTTTTAGTCAGAGAAAGACAAGTACCATATGATTTCACTTATATGTGGAACCTAATGAACAAAATAAACTAACAACCAAAACAGAAACAGACTCATAGATACAGAGATCAGACTGACAGCTGTGAGTAGGAAGGCGGCTGGGGGCTGGATATAAAAGATGAAGGGATTAAACAAGAAAAAACAACAATTCATAGACATAACAGCATGGTGATTACCAGAGGGAAGGGGGTGGGGAGAGGTAAGAGAGGGTAAAAGGTCTGGCATCAAAGGGTAAAGGGGGAATAAATGGTGATGGAAGAAGACTTGACTTGGGGTGGTGAACACACAATATAATATGATGTCGTATAGAATTATACCCCTGAAACCTATATAATTTTATTAACCAATGTCACCCCAATAAATTCAATAAAAAATAGAAATTAAAAAATAAAAATAAATTAGAGGTTTTTAATTTCTTCTTTTTTTTCAAAAGCCATTAAATCCATCCTTCCAATGAAATCTTCCTAGGAAGCCTAACATATGATACATGAAGTGAAGCTGTCATAACTGAAGCAAGGCTGGGGGGTCTGAAATCTATGAGCTTGGGCCCCATTCCCACCCACGTAAGTAAGACTTCATGATCTAAGGCACAAGTACAGAGAGCATCTTGAAGCATCTAAGGCAGTGGTTCTCAACCTTCTGGCCCTTTAAATACAGTTCCTCACGTTGTGACCCAACCATAAAATTATTTTTGTTGCTACTTCATAACTGTAATGTTGCTACTGTTATGAATCGTAATGTAAATACCTGATATGCAGGATGGTCTTAGTCGACCCCTGTGAAAGGGTTGTTCGACCGCCAAAGGGGTCGCGACCCACAGGTTGAGAACCGCTGATCTAAGGGCTCCCAAAGATGGCTATTCTATTTCAAACTGATTGCTAAGTGTTCCCCTTGGATGACTTTGTGGCTACATGACATTAACTAAAGTATCAACTCTTCTAAAATAAACAGGCTATGCTGTATGAGAGTAATAGTCTGAGAAGAGAGTAGCTACCTACCCAATACTGCAGGGGAAGCTTAAAAACATACTCAAGCCCTAGCTAGTTTGGCTCAGTGGATAGAGCATCGGCCTGTGGACCAAAGGGTCCCAGGTTCAATTCTGCTCAAGGGCACATACCTTGGTTGCAGGCTCCTCCCCAGCCCAGGCCCTAATCGGTGTATGTGCAGGAGGCAACCAATCAGTGTGTTTCTCTCACATCAGTGTTTCTCTCTGTCTTTCCCTCTCTCTTCCACTCTCGCTAAAAGAGCAATGGAAAAATATCCTCAGGTGAGGATTAACAACAAACAACAACAACAAAACCATACTTGATACTCTGCTAGGCACTGGGATGCCTGTTTGCTACAATCAAGTAACAGTTTTAAATCACCTCTGTTTAAAAATCAATTTGTACATAAATAATGCATTAATACCATTTTGTTAAACTGTCCTTTTACGTGAGTTAAAACATTAAAATACAAACGTGAATGTTTTGCACAGGAGCATCAGCATCAACATGTAAAAACTCTAACATCTCTGTTGAAAAAAATAAGATTTCCAACAAAAGCCAGAAAAAATAAAATATTCTCAAACAGATATCAATAAAGAAGACTTCTGTCCAATTACAGTACTGAGTCTGGGTTGTCAGGCAGGCTTGCCTGCAAGGTGACCCCGCTCCTGGGTCCAGGCAGCAGTGCGTGGTCCGTGGGACCTACCTCAGCACCACCACGATGGGGCTCTCGCTGCCAGTGAGGACGATCAAGCCCTTCCAGATCATGAGTGCAGAAGACACGATCATGGCGAAGTTCAAGACCTGGTAATACAGCTGGAAGAAGAAAGGCCGACCGGGAGTTAAAACCAAAGGCGGAGTGTGCTAACCCTGAGCTGCATGTGTGCTTGTGTAAAACCCCACATCTGTCCATGGAATGAGCCTGCCATATCCGTCTTTCCTTCAATGAGAGAAAAGGGAGAGGGAAGCCAGAGCATTCCATGGACCTGCTTTGTTAAAGCCTCACTAAGACTGCACTTCTCCGGGATTTCCCAGCGCCTTCCACCTGTGAGGGCCCCGCCACTCACGCTGCTGGGAGGACCTCCGCTGTAGTACAAGCGCACAGGCCTGACCTGAGCACCTGGCACCCGCAGTGCAGATCACCTAGAGCAGTGATGGCGAACGTATGACACGCGTGTCAGAGGTGACACTCGAACTCATTTTTTTGGTTGATTTTTCTTTGTTAAATGGCATTTAAATATATAAAATAAATATCAAAAATATAAATCTTTGTTTTACTATGGTTGCAACTATCAAAAAATTTCTATATGTGACAGGGCACCAGAGTTAAGTTAGGGTTTTTCAAAATGCTGACACGCCGAGCTCAAAAGGTTCGCCTTCACTAACCTAGAGCCACCTCTTAGTCCCCTGGCCGAAGAAGCCCCAAAGGAGGCTTCGGGGCCCTACAGCACTTAGCAATGACACTCTTCACTATCTGAAAGGCATGTTAAAAGTCAACAAAAAGTTTAAACAGCTGGATGCTTAGATTTTCCATAAATGGAAAGTCACGTGAGTTAAATATCATTCTGAGCTGACCTCGCTCACCTGAGACCACTGAGTTAAGACCCATAGGGCTTGTCTTTGCCCCTCCCTGTCCCTCACACGCTGAAGCACAGGCTCCTCCTTGCTGACCAATGCCTGCCACACCACCAACCCCTGGGACTGAGGGGAAACGCAGCACCTGCCCACAGCACAAACCCCTGAGCAGCTGTGGCTGCACTGTTGGTCCAGATGCCCACCGTCCTCCAAGAGACTATGGGGACAAAAGCCACCTGCCTAGTCTACTGGAAATGTAAGCCCTCGGGGCACCTGCCCTACTGTCCTCTGGATGGCTCCTTACTCAGGTACCTGCCTCAGTCTCCTTCACAATCCCTGTGGCTGCCCGGGGTGATCTGCGGAGCCTGTGACTGGCCCACCCAACACTCTAGTGCAGTGATGGCGAACCTATGACACGTGTGTCAGAGGTGACACGTGAACTCATTTTTTTGGTTGATTTTTCGTTGTTAAATGGCATTTAAATATATAAAATAAATACAAGTCTTTGTTTTACTATGGTTGCAACTATCAAAAAATTTCTATATGTGACACGGCACCAGAGTTAAGTTAGGGTTTTTCAAAATGCTGACACGCCGAGCTCAGAAGGTTCGCCATCACTGCTCTAGTGTCTCAATTCCTCCAAGTCTCCAACAACCTTCTCCCTCTACCTGAGCCGTCCACTCTCAGCCACATACATGGGACTGTAACTGCTTGATCTCCAAGTCTCTAACCCCCTCTACCTGACCGCCTGTGCCTGTCTTCTGGCCTATGTGCTCACCTACACGGTTCTTCCTCTTCCCCAACCTCCACCCTTAACGGCGTCTCCATCATCAGCATGCAGTCCCTCAAAGCCCCGTAGGCACATCCTTCACTAGGCCTGGAAGCCTTACTCCAGGACCCTCCCAAGAATAAACTTCCAGACCCCCACCCGGGAGAGGAAATCCTCTGAGGGCTGTGGCGGGGACAGCTGGGGATCTGGTTCTCAGCTCTTTCACCCCCACTTCCCCTTCACCCCCAGTTCCAGAGACACGGGAACTGCCAATTCGTGAGTCTGAGGATTCTGCAGCACAAACAGTGAAGTTTTTCCTCAGTTTCCCCCACTGCTGGCTTAGGATTTTGCCTTTTTCTAGCTGTCAGCACTCTTTCATCTGTTTTCTAGTTTTTACTTTTTGATTGATCTTGTTCCCTTTCCTGTCTTGGAGCAAAAAAGAAGTAAAGGCTTAAAACTATTAATTTTCCAGAGAAGAATTGCAAGTAGTGAATGAACATTTAAAGTGCTTAAACCAAATCCTGCCTTCACCCTCCTGGCCCCACTTTTTTTGCCTAGCAAATTGTAAGGTTTGGGGTTTTTTAAATACTAATAATCAGTTCTTGGCAAAGGCACATTTGGGATGCGAGGTGACATAATCATCCAGAAAGCTATTTAGTATCAAGAGGTTGTTACTCTTGGC
The DNA here is from genome assembly GCF_014108235.1 of Myotis myotis. NCBI lineage: Eukaryota > Metazoa > Chordata > Mammalia > Chiroptera > Vespertilionidae > Myotis > Myotis myotis. The sequence continues at coordinate 52,376,561 of NW_023416401.1, forward strand.
CCAGTAATTCTACTTCTCAGAATTCAATCTAACATAAAGGCAGATAAGGGGTTATGACCCAATATATTTATCACAGTCTTATTTCTAACAACAGAGAAAATGAAACAAAAGCAGTAATAGAGAAATGATTGCGAAAATAATGGCAAGTTATTGCACTGTTTAAAACAATGCAAAAAATACATTCAGTGACATGAAAACACTTAAGATATATTAAGTGGCCCAGCTGGCGTGGCTCAGTGACTGAGCGTCAACCCATGAACCAGGAGGTCACATGCCCAGGTTGAGGGCTGGATCCCCAGTCGGGGGCATGCAGGAGGCAACTGATCAATGATTCTCATCATTGATGTTTCTATCTCTCTCCCTCTCCCTGCCTCTCTGAAATCAATAAAAAATATATTTTAAAAAAGATATGTTAAGTGGAAAATGTAGGCTGCAGTAGGATCCCCACAAACTATAAAACAGTTTAGAAAATACACACAGGGAGATGCCCCCAAGATACTAACAGAGGCTACCTTAGCACAGTGGAATGATGAAGGACTCCATTTTCTCCTTCCAACTATTCTCTATGCTTTAAAATTCCTATGACGGGCATGGATTAATTCCAAAATGGGGGGCAGGGGGGGAGGGTAAAGGAAGTGCAATGGACAGCATAGTAACTGCTATTAAAATAATCATTTTAAAGAGTGTGACAAACAGGAAAACGTATTCTGATGTGATACAGAGCTCAAACCTGTCTCTTGCTAATATTACACCTATGAGGACTTATGTAATTCAAGGTAATTAGGAAGGATATGACTGAAAGTGGGGACATAAAAAAAAGTGAATTAAAATAACTGAATATATTTTGATGTAATAAATAAAAACAGGAAAATAAATGTAACTCAAAATTAAAGTTACACACCATTTTTTTTTTAACTCTTTGGCTATTGTGTCAATATCAAATTATGAAAAGCTTCTCCACCTGCTCCGTCGGAATTGAAGGATTTGATAAACAAACTTTGTTTCATGATGAATTACAGATCTGATTAGGAAAGCCCCAAGTCAGGGTTTTAAAAGAGACTGTCATTTTCAGAGAGGTTTTCAAACCACCAGGCTTCACCTTGAAGAAAGCACACTACAAAACCTTGTGATTTACCTAACAAAGGCTGGGTACTAAGAATATATTTTCCAGTATGATTTCCTGTGCTTGAAATATTCATCAAGGGGAAGTGAAATCAATTATTCAAAAAACTTCCTTTGAGCAAGATATCTATTTGCTAAAGAAAGGGGCAGTTATATAAAAACTTAAGCTAATTGCAAAAGCACAAATCCCACTTCCAACACCCTGTCTGAGTCCAGGATTGAAATCCTGGAATCCAAAAACATAATTTTGATTGAACGATGACAAGCTGACTTGAACAACAAGGTGCCCTTGTTCATCTCTGCCTACCAACTTTGTATGCTTGGCACCTAATAACCCAGCAGAGTTTAGAAGCAAGCCCACACTCAGTCTTTGTCAACCAATGATAAAACAGCCAATGTCTGAGGGTTCTCGACAAACATTTGAGACTAGAAATTCTGGCTGACAGAGCAGCAGAAATGCCAGTAGCTGTATTTCTTCCTCTCTTCCTCACTGCAGAAACAAAGAGTCCTTTTTTTTTTTTTTTTTTTTGCATGTGGCTCTTGCCTTAATTAAGCATAGCAGAGAAAGGAGGTCCCACTTCCAGGACTAGTGGAGCATGCATGCCTGACAAGGTGTCACAGGTTGCTATTTTGGAGGGAAAAAGAAAGAAGTAAAAGGACAAAGCTTAAAAAAAAAATACCAGAGGATTTGAGCTTCTTAATGTTAATTAAAAGATTAGCAAACATAGGCAATGCAACAGCTACTAATAGTTCTTATCACTGAGCATGGGAATATACCGATCCTTCAAAATGGCTTAGGGATTGATACGTTCAAGGCCTTCTCTGATAGTCTGCCATGATAATCATCTGTAATCATACCATTTTAGAGACATTTAGAAAACCTAGCCAAGTAAGTCTAGATTTTTAAATAAAGCTCTATTTCCTGGAGGATTTTCTTGAGGACAGTATCAGTGCTCAGGACAGTAGCTGTTGGTTTTTCAAGCTCATGATAATCACTGCCACAACTCATCTTAATCACAGACACTCCCAGGAGCTCATCAGCTATGCACACCTAGAAACAACCAGACTCTTAAACACAGTTCATGAAACTCAAGTCACCAAACTCCCACATGACTGCACTAGTCTGAAATTCCACTTGGAGGTGGGGTGGGGTGGGGTGGGGAGGGAATTAACCACATGCCCAAAGGAATAAGTTGTGCCCTGCCATGGGCACCACCTCACACCTCAATATAATAGGACAAATGAAACAGGATGTCATCAAAATCATGAGAATGAATACCATTTTCAAAGAGAATCACAACTTCCCAGTAGGAAGGTTCCATTTTTCTTAGCACGCTTTATTATTAGTATCAATAGAAGTAATTCATATTCATCATGGTATTTGTGCCCTACAGATCCCAGATTCTCTAGAAGTTTAGGCACGCTCATTTTTCCTGGAGGAGAGAGCCTCATTTCCAGTCCCTACTCCTCTTGGTTTATATGGAAGAGAAAGACCCAGAGACAGTGATCTGAGCCAAGAGCTAACCAAGGACAGAGCAAGAAGGAAGTTTTCCTCTGAGGGCCCAGAAGAGAGAAATCAAGCCCAGCTGCCCAAAGACCACACGCTAACTGCCTCCTATATTCAAGGTGCAGCCAGACCAGAGAATCTGAGAAAGAAGTTAAAGAAGCCTGGTACGAACATAATTTTGTAAGTTAATTATACTTCAATTAAAAAAAACAAACAGAAAGAAGGAAGTTGGAGACTTCTGGAATCCCTTCCGAACACCGATTCAGTCCACACTGATTGAGCACCACCACTGAGCTCTCTGGGCACAAGGAGCTGTACCTAGTCCCGGTGCAGGGCTGGGAAAACACTTCCCAGAATGGGAGGCACTCCTGCACAGTTCCCGCTGTCACAAAGTGATTTCCTTTCGCCTGCCTTTCTGCCCCGTCCAACCTCGGGCAGCATTCCTCTGGGCGTCAGGCCTTGGGAGACCCACAGAGAATCCGTTTCCCCTCCCACCGGGTGGCCCTTTAAATACCTGCAGACAGCTGTCACTCGCGGCCAAGTCAACCTCCCTGCTTTCTCAACCACATCTGACATCCATAGGGCTAGATTTACACTTTCTTACCCTTCCTGACCACTCTGCCCCAATTGGGCTCTTGTCAGTGCAAGAAAGCACACACACATGCCCACAGGTGGGTCGGTGCGGATTTGAACCCCGGGCCTAAGAGAGCCCGGCGCGGGAGTTGCAGCGCTGTCCTTGCTGTAGCCATACCCTGGATGCCCTGACTCCCGGGCGCGCCCCCCACGCGGGCCTCTTACCTGGCGCTTGTTCATCTTTCTCAAGTCCCCGAAGATGTCCAAGCCGGACGTGGGGAGATGCGTCCCCACGACGCCCGCGCGCACCATGCTGGGGTCTCTGGGCCAAGGGGGGGCCCGCGGGCTTGTGGAGTCCCTGACAGCTGTGGAGCACCCGCCGGGCCCCCGCCCACCAGCCCCGCGTCCTTGCAGGCCACGTGACCAGCATTCGCTCAGGAGTCTGGGAATCGTAGTCCCGCGAGTCTTGGCCTCCAGTGTACCAGGAAGGAACCGCGGGAAGAAAACTACCACTCCCAGAATTCTGCGGGGCGAGAGCTTCGTCCAGTGAAGACCCAGGGCTCGTAGGTAGGGCAGCGACGGGGCTCAGAAGCCTTGTCCGACCCTCCTGAGGGAACCTGGGGGAATGGGTGATCCTGCATTTCGTAGAGGTAACTCGGGGAAGTGACTACTCAAGAGGAACGGAATTCCCCAAGACTCTGGTCAGGCGCCAAGAGGACACCTAAAACTCTCTCCATTAATCTAGCCGTGTATCTTGGCCATTGGATGACTGCACGAGGAAGGTGGGGCTTGTACACTAGCCGCGGGCTGTGATGACTCGGGGAGGAGCCTAAAGATGGGCCTGGTGGATGGGCGGGGCTTGGAAAAGGCGGGAGTTTTGAAGCCTCTGAGTTTCATGCTCTGTAAGGGCAGTAAGATTTGAATATTTGGATACAGAGATGTAGCCTCTTAATCATAGCTGTGTCGCAACGGATATTAATTGAATGAATAAACAACCAATTAATTTAATACACGAGGAAACAGAGGCCAAGGTTAAGAGGCAGAGTCTGGAATAAAATTCAAATTTTCAAATTTGTAAATCCTGGATTACTACCGTCCTGACCCTAGATTCTGTTTAGTTCATTCTCTCACTCACTGATGCATTATTTATTTCATTCATTTATGCACAAATATTTTTGGAGCACCTATTTGCACCTGACCCTATTTTAGACACCTGAGAAACATCAGTGAACAAAACAAGCAAAGATCCTTGCCCTCATTAAGCTTACGTTCTAGTAGGGAAAGACATAAGTAAATTATACAGTACCTAGAGCAGTGGTTCTCAACCTTTGCTGCACATTAGAACCACCTGGGAATCTTTTTAAAATCCTGGTTTCTGGTCCGCATCCTCCGGAAATTCTGTTTCTTTGTTACTAATGTTGTGGCCCCACCCCATAATAAAGAAACAGAATTTCTGGAGGATGAGGCCCAGAAATCAGGATTTTAAAAAGATTCCCAGGTGATTCTAATGTGTGGCCAAGGTTGAGAACCACTGACCTAGAGGAAATAAGGAAAAGCAAGTAGGAGGAATAAGAAGCTCTGAGGGAAGAAGGCAGGTTGCAATTTAAAATATTCCAGAAGCTGACTTACCATGAAGCTAATGAAACATGAGCTTTGAGACACTTCACTTGCAAAGGCTCATTCCAAAGCCTTGAAGAAAAATGGTCATATGGTTTTGTACAACTTTCAAAGCAAGATATTTGAATTGGTTGAGTCCTGTTTCTTTGCTTTCCAACTTCCCCTCCATCATACTTTCCCTCATGTTGGAGGAACAAAGAACATTTTGAGTCAGAGATACATTTAGTTTGTGTCTACTGGGTAGATGTATGTGGTTCATGGTCATTTCCTGACACCCTGGTGTAGGAATGGCTTCTAAGAATACTGCCACCCACTGTGCCAACTCAGCTGATACCCTGGCAGGAAGTTGCACTAGAGAGGTGGTTTCCTGATATGAGGGTACCTTACAGCACCTGGCCTTGGAAATATGTGGATAATAAAGGAGAAACAAGGTTTTAAATGTATGGATCCAGAAGCTAATCTGTGTAAAATTCTTTCAAACATCACATGTATAAAATCAAAAGTGGGCAGCCTGGCCAGTGCGACTCAGTGGTTGAGTGTCGAACAAAGAGGTCACTATTCTATTCCTGGTTGGGGCACATGCCTGGGTTTTGGGCTTGATCCCCAGGAGGAGGTGTGCAGGAGACAGCTGATCAGTGATTCTCTCTCATCATTGATGTTTCTGTATCTCTTTTCCTCTCCCTTCCTCTCTGAAGTCAATAAAAATATTTTTTAATTGGAAGATTCAGTTCTCTTCAGTCCATCAGAATAATACAGCCATAGTTAAAGTTAACACAAACAGTTGCTTGAATTATTATAGGTGGTCCTGAAGATGTTTAGATGTGTTCAGATTCTGGATATATTTTGAAGATAGAGTCTTCAGGATTTTTGAAAGACGGATATAGGCTATGAGAGAAAAGAAAGTTAAGGCTGACTCCAGGGTTTTTAGCCTGACAACTAGGATAGAGTCCTCCTCAGCTGAGACACAGAAAGCTATAGGTGGAGCAGGTTTGTGGGAGAAAGTAAGAGTTCACATCACTGTGACCAAAAATCCAGGGCCCAAGGTTTTACCAGCCCAGTGTCCTCAGGCCACATCCTTTGGGCTGCCTACACGCTCCTGCGTAGGCTGAGCACTGCATGAGGAGTGATGCAAAAAGACATAGGGTGGAAATCCCCGAGTACTGTCCAATCTGGGATGAGTTAATTAACTTCCATGAACCCTTTTCCTCATCCATAAACTAAAAACTATTTTGGCCGAAACCGGTTTGGCTCAGTGGATAGAGCGTCGGTCTGCGGACTGAAAGGTCCCAGGTTCGATTCCAGTCAAGGGCATGTACCTGGGTTGCGGGCACATCCCCAGTAGGAGATGTGCAGGAGGCAGCTGATCGATGTTTCTCTTTCATCGATGTTTCTAACTCTCTATCTCTCTCCCTTCCTCTCTGTAAAAAATCAATAAAATATATTTTAAAAAAATAAAAATAAAAACTATTTTGGTGGTAGCCATTTTGGAAGGCAGTTTGGCAGTTTCTTATAAAACTAAGCATACTCTTGCCATACAATCCAGCAGTCATGCTCCTTGGTATTTACCCAGAGTTTGTGGAAAACTTATGTCCACAAACCTGCACACAATGTTAATATAAGTTCTCTTCATAACTGTCAAAACTTCAAAGCAACAAGATGTCCTTGAGTCGGCAAATTAATAAATTATGGAATATTCCATTGTCAACCAGACCATGGAAAATTATTCAGTGCTAAAAAGAAATGAGCCATCAAGACATGAAAAAATATGAAGGAACCTTAAAAGTGTATTATTACATGAAAGAAGCTGATTTTAAAGGCTACATACTGTATGATTCCAACTACATGACATTCTGGAAGAGGCAAAACTATGGAGACCTTAAAAATGTCAGTGGTTGCCTGGGGTTAGTGGAAGGGATGAGCAGGCAGGGCACAGAGGACTTTTAGGCCAGTGAAACTACTCTGGGTGGTGCTATAATGGTGGAAACATGGCATTATACATTTGTCAAACCTATAGAATCTACGACACCAAGAGTGGGCCTAATGTACACTGTGGGTTATAATAATGTGTTAATGTAGGTCCATCAACTATAACAAATGTAGCACTCTGGTGGGGGATTTTGAGAATAAGAAGGCTGGCGGTTTATGGGAAATCACTTTCCACTCAATTTTTCTGTGAGCCTAAAACTGCTCTAAAAAAAAAAAAAAAAAAAAAGATTATTTTAAATTAAAAATAAAAAACAATATTGGTAATATCTGGCCTGTTTGTTATAACAACCACAGCTAGACTGGGCCCACAAGCCAAAGTAGGGGCTAATAGTGGTCGGGCAGTAGATGAAGTCTTAGCTCATGCCTGACTCTCAGGGGCCAGTTGGTTCAAGGACCCACCTGTGGTTCTTTCCTCAGGTCTTGGATATCTATATTATAAAAGGCCAGTGGCCATAATGCCGTAACGCTGTAACGACCAAAGGACTGGTCACCAGGAGATGCGTTGATAGATCTCGAGGCATGGTGGGTCTCAGTCTCACAGCGCAGCAGGTCTGGGGTCCCCCGGCACAGTGGGGGTCTGGGTCCCCCGGCACAGTGGGGGTCTGGGTCCCCCGGCACAGTGGGGGTCTGGGTCCCCTGGCACAGTGGGGGTCTGGGTCTCGCGCAATTTCATGCACTGGGCCTCTATTACTAGTATATTAGGAATAGATATACTTGTCACTCTCAGAATCCCCACATTCTCTCTCTCTTCCATAAGTGAGCACCATTATGGTAGGAAGAGCTAACTAGAAGCCCATACAGTGCCCCCTCCCTACCAAGATAGGAAACCAGAAGCTATAACCCATCCCTGGGGGGGGGGGGGGGGGGAATGACCGAGAAATGACTTCTCAATGTTACACAATTAGCTAAAGTGGCAAAAACAAACAAACAAACAAACAAAACAAACTTAAATTGTTGGACTAGGCTTTAAGGAAAATTACATTTAAAATAATGGTCAGATATTTAAATCTTGTCAACCCAAAGTAAAGTAGAGAATTTGTCCCATGTTTCAAACAAAATAATCTGTGTTTCAGTCGTGGGTGATTTGAGAGCCTGAATCACCCTGCTATAGGCCAATTTCTCTATTTAGAAGCATAAGATATAACACTTCAAAGGGATCCAGAATCCATCTGGGTCAAATTTCTACCCGTGGCTGGCATCTCCTCTGAAAGATTGTACGAACATAAAGCCTCTGTTGAAACATTATTGAACAGCTCCTACAGTCTCTAGCAAAAATAGAGCAGGGACAACCACTTACCAAAAATTATGCTCACACTGTTTAACACTAGTCCCTTAAAAACCAGAAAAGGAGCTCATTTTATGAAGAATAAAAGCAGAAGCCATGACCAGCAGCCAGCCATCCTTCCAACCTCATGCCCCTGGGCCCAGGGCAGGGTCCTCCCTGAGCACCCACACATTCCCTCCACTGATTGGCTGTGACAGGTGTGATCTTGGAGATTTCTTGTGGATCAATTCTTGATGCTACTGGGCCCCCAGTTTTGTCTGTTTGACTTGCTCTTGCAAAGGAAGTCATTACAGTCAAGTCTTAAAGGACCACCAAGCACCCCAAGAGTCTCCAGCCCCATCCTTGACAGGGGCTCAGCCTTTCTGTCTCTATTCTCAGCTCCTCATTTCTCCTTCCAAAATAGAGCTGTGACGTCAAACACAGAGTCTTAGCTCCCATTGGCCTATTTCCTCCAAAGACCTAGAAACAGAAACAGGGTCTGATTAATATTGGCTCTATTCCGACATCTGGGGAGATCCAGCTAGTGCCAGAAATCGAGCATTCCCAGGTCTTTATCATTACACAGCTGTCTTTGATTTATTGTGTATCTTAAACCAAAACATAGTATTGCTTATTTCTCTTTCTCCAGGGAGAAATAAGCATATTAATTTTCAATATGAAATCCCTAAACACAGGTTGGCACCATGCACTCTCTCTTTATGATTCCCAGACACCCTCGAGGCCCTTGAGTGAGAGAATCGGGAATAGATCTTTAAGAAATCTCCCATAGGACAGTTGACTCTCTTATTTACTAACTAAATTGCTCCGTTGAGCATTAGGAATCCAGAGGCGCATAAGACACAGCTCTTAGATACAGTTGGAGCTGCGAACATGAAGACATGATGACCATACAGTATAACAGGTGAACTGGGTCGGCTATGATGAAAAGGATGCACTCTGGTCTAGAAACCCCTTATCACATCTGGGTAGCTTTTATGAGTAGGGTGAGGAATTGCTCAGAGGCAATACCAGCTAACATGTTTTTAAATATTTTTTCTTTGATTGATTTTTAGAAAGTGAAGAATAGAGAAGGAGAAGAGAGAGAGAGAGATTGGTTACATCCTGCACAAACCCCTACCAGGGATGGAGCCTGCAACCTGGGTATATGCCCTGACCAGGAATTGAACTGTCGACCTTTTGGTGCACAGAATGACCTCAACCCACTGAGCCTCCACACTGGCCAGGGCACCAGCAAACACTTTGCATGCTTGTTTTTTATCAGTTAAGTGCTCTTTTATCTTTTTTTTTTTAAGAATTAAAATTGTATTTATTGCAAGCACTAACATCTTCCAATAAGTCTCTTCTTTTTTTAAAATTATTATTATTATTATTTTAATTAAATCTTTATTGTTCAGATTATTACATTTGTTCCTCTTTTTTCCCCCCATAACTCTCCTCCTTCCAGTTCCCACCCCAGCCTCCGCCCTCACTCCCCACCCACTATCCTCATCCATAGGTGCACGATTTTTGTCCAGTCTCTTCCCGCGTCTCCCACACCCCTTTCCTCCCCAAGAATAGTCAGTCCATTCCCTTTCTATGTCCCTGATTCTATTATAATCACCAGTTCATTCTGTTCATCAGATTATTTATTCACTTGATTCTTAGATTCACTTGTTGATAGATGCATATTTGTTGTTCATAATTTGTATCTTTACCTTTTTCTTCTTCTTCCTCTTCTTAAAGGATACCTTTCAGCATTTCATACAATACTGGTTTGGTGGTGATGAACTCCTTTAGCTTTTCCTTATCTGTGAAGCTCTTTATCTGACCTTCACTTCTGAATGATAGCTTTGCTGGATAAAGTAATCTTGGTTGTAGGTTCTTGGCATTCATCACTTTGAATACTTCTTGCCACTCCCTTCTGGCCTGCAAAGTTTCTGTTGAGAAATCAGCTGACAGTCGTATGGGTATTCCCTTGTAGGTAACTGAGTTTCTTTCTCTTGCTGTTTTTAAGATTCTCTCTTTGTCTTTTGCTCTTGGCATTTTAATTATGATGTGTCTTGGTGTGGTCCTCTTTGGATTCCTTTTGTTTGGGGTTCTCTGCGCTTCCTGGACTTGTAAGTCTATTTCTTTCACCAGGTAGGGGAAGTTTTCTGTCATTATTTCTTCAAATAGGTTTTCAATATCTTGCTCTCTCTCATCTTCTGGCACCCCTATAATTCTTATGTTGGTACGCTTGAAGCTGTCCCAGAGGCTCCTTACACTATCTTCGTATTTTCGGATTCTTTTTTCATTTTGCTTTTCCGGTTGGGGGTTTTTTGCTTCTTTGCATTGCAAATCTTCGACTTGATTCTTGTGCTCCTCTGGTCTGCTGTTGGAAGTCTGTATAGTATTCTTTATTTCAGTCAGTGTATGCTTAATTTCTAGTCGGTTCTTTATCCTAACATCGAGGGTCTCATTAGATTTCTTGTAGATCTCATTAAGTTTATCGGCGGTTTCTAGACAGTTCTTGAGAGACCTTAAAAGTGTGGTTCTGAACTCTATATCTTCCATTGACAATTTTGTCCTGTTTCTTTGTCTCCGGATTTTTTTTTATGCTTTCTTGGTGCACCCCCTAGTGGTCTTTGTGCGCAGTCTTGTTGTATTTAAGCCTTGATTGTTGTAGTTAATACTGGGGGGATTTGACCTCCAGGCCAACTGGCTGTGAGAGTCAGCTGTGTCTGCAGTGGGAAAACTTCTGTTCTCTAGGGAGGTGCTAATCTAGCCTTTGCCTGAGGCTATCTGGCAAATGGCTCTGTGCAGGGCTTGGGCGGGGTGGGTCGCAGGGATCAAGCAGGGTGGGTGGAGGGAGCAGTTATGGCTGCTCTCAGTCCTGTCCCCAGAGGCTCTGCCTCTCAGAGTCCCAGCAACTGCTGCAAACCTCGGAGAGAAAGCTGCCCTCGTGTTCCGACCGATGCCAGACAGTCCCACTTCTCCCGTCTGAGTCCGGGTCCCTAGAGACTCGCCCAGATCTGGAGCTCAGGGCCTGAGCCTCCCTCCTGATTGAAAACGACAACCGCGCCCTCAGCCACCAGCCCGCTCTGTGCAACCTCTGCACCTTTGTATTTTCCACACTGCGTCTCCTCTGTGTCTTGGTATGCTGTTCTCTTTGCTTCTAGTTGAAGAATTTCCCCTCAGCCAGCTTTCCTGTGGTTCTGGGTGATGTCCATTCCGTCTTTTAGTTGTATTTTTGAAGTGGTCGTGCGAGGCAGCATTCTCCGGTGTTTACCTATGCCACCATCTTGGTTCTCCTCTCTTTTATCTTTTTTTATCAATTTCATTCTTACAAAATATCTATTTTATAGACAATAAAAAATAAGTCTCAGAGATGATGAGTAACGTGTCCAACGTCACAGAGCGAGGAGATGACAGAGTCAGAACTTGAATCCAGCTCGAGAAACCCAATATCACACTCTCATTTGTTACACCACAGTTGCTCCTTGGTTCTTTTCTGCCCTTTGAAACCCCCTGGACTGTGTGAGCAGACACCGGTTCAGGTGGGACTTTCAACTTCTGGTTTCTAAGTTCAAGTTGTTGCCTGCAGACTGATGATGTTGGAAGACAACATCAGCCCAAATATGGACACTGCAGAGTCCCGGGGGTCCCGGTGCACTTGTGCCTGATGGAAAGAGGTAGGACTCGTTCTTAAACGAAGCACAAACAGGATTGGTGACATGGGATTGGTTGGTCCTGGTAAGAACATGCGGACCTGGCTGGCTGGGTGGGAATAAGTCGTGTCGTCTCAGATCTGAGTCAGCAGCACCTGGCTAATGGTGCCAGACACCAGCTTTCCGAGTCACTCTGCCAGGGTGGAAATTAGGGCTGCCTCTCCCTCCTCCTGAATCTGTCTCCCAGTCTGCTGCCTAAGTGCTCTTGTCAAAATAAGCCATTTCTCCAACTACCACCCTCTTCTATCTCAGCTGACTCTTACCGCCCTTTGCCTTGCAGTTGTTACAAGTACAAGCAGCCACATGGAGTTTTATGCTAAGAAAAGTGTCAAGAATAGGAGTGGGGAGGGAGGAGGGGGAAAGGGGGGAGGAGAGAAAGAGAGAGGAAGGAGGAGGAGGGGGGCGGGAGGGAGGAGGAGGGGGATGAAACGGGAAGGGAAGAGGAAGGGGAGGGGAAAGGAAAGGATGACATTTGTTAATCAAAGATGTTCCTGCTGATGTATGTCCCATGTTATGTGACTGTCATGAGACAGTCAATAGCTTTTAAACTTTAGCTTCGAAGTTTAACTAAATGTTCTATTTAAAAAAAAAAAAAAAGCTGGGGAGACATTTTCTTACATTGGCTACACAGTGTAACTCAATACTTTCTTCAAGAGTCTGATAGGCCCAGGAAGGAGCCCCCTGTGGTGCTGGGTTTCCTGGAACCGGACTCAGGAGGTCTGGGCTGTCCTCCTGGCTGTGCCCCACATAGCTGTGTCACCATCTTTTTCCTTGGGCCTCAGCTTCCTCATTTGTAGGAGACAAAGTTGTGACCTGGAATGTTCTGGGGCAAGTATAAATTTTACAATTATGGCAAACATGTAACAATGTTTCTGTATGACTTAGAAAAGTCACATTAAAGCCCCTTTCTGCCTGGTTTGCTGCAACTGAATATAGTCAATTCGCTTGAAAACTGGGTCAACTTGAGATTATTTAAAAACTCTCTTTCCCCTCCCTCCCCTCTCCAGATGGCCACTGAGTTCAGGGAGGCCTATCCTGACCATGTTTGCATCTGCTTCTCCCTCTTGATCTGTCTCACTCTCTCAGGTTCCAGCATCCTTGGAAAGGGAGTCTCTCTCACCTGGTCCTTAGGGGTGTCCTCTTCCTCTGCTCCATCACCATCCTCACTGTGGTGCCTGAGTCCTGTCACAGCCTCTGGACTGCATGTCACCTGCATCGCTCGTAGTCTGACCTCAATCCCAGGCGTCTGTGGGCCTGCCCAGAAGTGGTCCTTTCTCTGCTAACTTCCTGGGTGTATCAGATGCCTGGGTGAGTTTTGATCCTGTCACTCCGTATTGTTTGGCCTTAAAACCCTCCACTCAGGGGACACTGGCAAGGCGCTCAGGTCCAGCTGACGCACTTCTGCTCTGGAATGGTCACTGTTAGAAAGAACGTGCATCTTTCTACCTGGCTCCGCCCTCAGGGCTCAGCTGGAAGGGTGGCGGGATGCAAGGCAACCCTTATAACCTCTTCTGAGCCCCTCTAACTGACCTCTCCATACCCTGGCTTAGTTTTGAAGGGGGAGGGGCGTCAAAGAAAAATTGCTTATGCTAGATAGTGTCCTCCTTCACATCTTTTAAAAAAATAATGTGCAACAACACTCATGAGAAATCTTTTTAAATATTTCTAATTGATTTTAGAGAGAGAGGAAGGGAGAGGGAGAAATAGAAACATGGATGAGAGAGAAACATCCATTGGCTGCCTCCTGCAAACCCCCTACTGGGAACAGAGCCCACAACACATTCATGTGCTCTGACCAGGAATCCAACCTCCGGTGCCGGGGACCAACTGAGCTACACCGGCCGGGCCCCTTTCATATCTTTTTGGTTGTACGTCTGAATGATACCTTTGATCTTAGAAATCAAGAATTCACCGCCTTAGTCTTACACTCTGAAGTGACCCCTTGTCCCCCAAAGTGGGTAACTCATGTTTAGGTGTCTATGCTAGCGCAAGAACAGAATCTTGGAGTACAAAGGGAGAGATTTAAATGTAAGACATGGAGAGGCAGAACAAAGCTATTAATATACATAAGACCATTCTAGGGCTGAATGAGTTGACCCTGCTAAATGTGAATCTAAGATTAAAATCAAAGCTCTGCTGTTCTTACAGAAAGTCATTAAAATGCATATATTCATTGAATTCTTACTACTTGCATTGTCCTAGCACCTGGGAATTCAACAGTGCACAAAACAGATAGGGCTCTTGCTTGCATGACATTTTATTCTAGTGGGAAGAGAGACAATAAGCAAATAAACACATAAATAATTAGGATAATTTTAGGAATTACTCATGTTATTTATAAAGATGAGGAGCCAGCCGTGCCACCTAAATCTTGGGAAGACTTAGAATCTGAATCCGCCTACTCTCTGGGGCGGGGCAGCTGTGGGTCCTGAGACCCCACAGTGGGTCCTGGGAGACAGGACAGGACAGGACAGCATAGACTGAATCTGGAGCCCTGATGGTGGAGGACAGAGCTGTGGAACCGGCAAGCTCTCAGCTTTGGGGCCAACATGTAGGACAGGGTATGGAGACAGTAAGAGCGCCAGGGGAGAGTGGGGAGCAGCACCAACAAGATGCTGATCGCAGTCACAGGTCCCAGCAGAGATGCCCAAGCACTCTGGGCCGACCCAGTGCCGTCCCCATGACCTCGACGGTCCAGTCCAGGGGTGGGCACCTGACGCAGCTTGCCCAGAGAGCCTTCCCTCAGTTCCTGCGGCTGCCTGCAGTCATGCACCCTCCAGGTGCCAGAGGAGAAGGGACAGTGTGTTTGCAGAAAGAGGGAGAGGTGGGCCTGTCAGGATACACAGAGCAGACAGAGAGGAGGACGGGAGGAGCCCTGACCTCGCTGTCCCATGTTCCAGAGGTTCCAGGTGTGACCCCATTTCTGTCCTGAAGGCCATCAGACCCCTGGTGTCTTATAATAAAGTCCCCTTCTGGTTTAAGCTGAGAAAACTAGGTTTCTGTCACTGGCTACCAAAACAGTCTTCGCAGGTTCAGAACACTCTTACCGTGTATAGGTAGGCTCGAACGGAAATGATGGGAATGACAGGGATGCTGGCTTCAGAAACAGAGGAAATTCACGGGCTGTACATCTTCGGCTCCTCCCTCCCTGGCCCTCCTCCCCACAGAGGCAGCTGCAGCCAGGAACAAGCAGAGCCTAGCTCAGGGGTGGGCAAACTTTTTGACTCGAGGGCCACAATGGGTTCTTAAACTGGACCGGAGGGCCGGAACAAAAGCATGGATGGAGTGTTTGTGTGAACTAATATAAATTCAAAGTAAACATCATTACATAAAAGGGTCCGGTCTTTTTTTTTTTAGTTTTATTCATTTCAAACAGGCCGAATCCAGCCCGCAGGCCATAGTTTGCCCACGGCTGGCTAGCTGCTGCCTGAGTAGGACGTGCTCAAGTGCCAGTTCACTGAGCTGGTACACTGGTCGCAGACAGATGCTACACAAATATCCCTTCACTTCATTAGCAATTTTGCATTTGCCAAAATATGTCTTTGCCAGAAGTGCCAGCCCATCAGGTTTTGTGTTTGTTAAAATGGAACAAGGCCCCAGGGTGTCCGGGAGAGGGTCACGGGCCACCTGGCAGATGGCTGCTTCAATCCCCACGGCAGGCAGGAAACACAGTGAGCCCACAAAGCTGGGGCTGCGGGGCCTCCGAGCCCCTCCCTGTGGGCACTGGGCTGGGTCTGCCACAGTGATAGCTTTTTTTTTTTTAATAAATTTTATTGATTTTTTACAGAGAGGAAGGGAGAGGGATAGAGAGTTAGAAACAATGAGAGAGAAACATCGATCAGCTGCCTCCTGCACACTCCCCACTGGGGATGTGCCCGCAACCAGGGTACATGCCCTTGACTGGAATCGAACCCGGGACCCTTCAGTCCGCAGGCTGACGCTCTATCCACTGAGCTAAACCGGTCAGGCAGTGATAGCTCTTTATTGGTGAGTGCCAGCCCCAAGGGCTCGGGAAGTCTCCCTAACGGCCTGGGTGGGTGCTACTCACTCCACCCTCCCCAGGACGCCTGCTTCTCCTCTCTGCCCCACCCTTCCTCCCACCCTCTAGGCCTGGGACAAGCTAGAAGTGCAGATGATGGGAAAGCACAGGCATTTCCTTACCCAGAGAGGCCCTGGTCAGCAAAATATAATGAGCATCTAACTACGTAGAAAGTCAATTGGAAGGACTTCCATTGTAATTACTATGGCAAACTATATATATATATATATATATATATATATAGAGAGAGAGAGAGAGAGAGAGAGAGAGAGAGAGAGAGAGAGAGAGAGAGATCTTTCAATACAGCATGCTGGACTTTTTTTTTTTTTTTTAATTTGAAGCACAATTGAACTGTCAGGAAAGTAAAAGAATTCCTCAGAGACCAGAAATGACAATAAAGCTTGAACTCAGAGGACAGGCAAGACTATTGGTCATAGTTTTTGATCCCAAGTATACTTTTCCAGGGCGCAGGCTGGGCTGAGGGACCCCCCAAGTGCACAAATTTTGTTTAAAAAAACACAATCTCATTCAAATACATAGTGAGCACATGTCAGAATTTTATGTAACACATTAATGAGAGAACCAGCGGAATGACAAAGGCAGTTTAATGAAAGATACCAGAAATTCTATTAGATAGATAAATAGATAGATAGAAAAATTGATTATGAATTTTCTGAAATTTCTGAACTTTTCTGAATTTTATTTTTAAAATGGCTTAATGTTCTACAGGGTGAAAAAAAGTCATAGCTTTTGGAACTGTCTCCTCATTTGCATTTCATCAGCAATTAGCTTCTACAAACTAGTATCTAACTTTCTATAATGTAAGGTTTCTAGTCACTAGCCAATAGGAAACAAAGTCACATGACCTTGAGGAAGTTTGTTCGAGAGTCCCCCCAAATGACAATGAAGTTAGGCCTTTTTACTGGTGGGCTTGTCATATCATACAACATGACATTGATTCTCTAAACATATCTTAAATGGCATGTCCTGCCGTTGACAAGGAATGGGGTAGAAGTCACTAGAAAATCCTCTCCTATTCTAACGTAGTAACCTCCCCCTTAGGCCCTGCCCTGCATCTACTGACGGCCTTGGAGCATCTTCCTCTGAATAACGGAAGATTACCTGTACTTGAAGCAAGGATCTAGAGCCACCCATGCTCACATACAGATGGTCAATCCTGTATAACAAAAGGCTAATATGCAAATCAACCGAACAGCGGAACAACCGATCACTATGACGTGCACTGACCACCAGGGGACAGATACTCAATGCAGGAGCTGTCCCATGGTGGTCAGTGTGCTCCCACAGGGGGAGTGCTGCTCAGCCAGAAGCCAGGCTCATGGCTGGTGAGCACAGCAGCAGTGACAGGACCCTCTCCTGCCTCTGTGACAGCACTAAGCATGTCTGACTGCCATCAGTTGAACACCTGCCAAGGGCTCCCAGCTGCGAGAGGGCACAGACTGGGCTGAGGGACCCCCTCCCAAGTGCACAAATTTTGTGCACCAGGCCTCTAGTAGACATATAAAAAGATGCTCAATGTCACTAATCATCGGAGAGATGCAAATTAAAACCACAATGATATGTAACCTCACATCTGTCAGAATGGCTATCATCAATAAATCAATAAGTAACAGTGCTGGCAAGGATACGGAGAAAAGGGAACCCTAGTATACTGCCGATGGGAATGCAGACTGGTGCAGCCACTGTGGAAAATAGTATGGAGTTTCCTCATAAAACTAAAAATGGAACTGCCTTTTGACCCAGTGACCCCACTTCTGGAAATATATCCTAAGAATCCCAAAACACTAATTTGAAAGAATATATGCACTCCTATGTTCATTGTAGTGTTATTTACAATAGCCAAGATCTGGAAACAGCCCAAGTTCCCATTGGTCGATGAATAGATAAAAAGGCTGTGGTATGCCCTAGCCGACTTGGCTCAGTGGATAGAGTGTCAGCCTGAGGACTGAAGGGTCCCAGGTTCAATTCTGGCCAAGGGCATATGCTTGGGTTGCGAGCTCAATCCCCAGTGGGGGGCATGCAGAAGGCAGCCGATCAATGATTCTCTCTCATCATTGATGTTTCCATCTCTCTCTCCTTTTCCCTTCCTCTCTGAAATTAATAAAGAAATATATTTTTTTAAAAAAAGCTGTGGTACATTTACACAATGAAATGCTACACAGCCATAATAAAGGAAGGAAATCTTACTTTTTGAGACAGCATGGATGGACCTGGAGAGTATTATGCTAAGTGAAATAAGCCAGTTGGAGAAACACAAGTACCATATGATCTCACTTATATGTGGAATCTAATAAACAAAATAAACTGACGAACAAAACAGAAACAGACACAGATACATGGAACAGACTGATAGCTGTCAGAGGAGAGAGGAAGTTGGACTGGATGAAAGAAGGGGAAGGGATTAGCCAAAAAACATGTACATAACCCATAGATACAGACAACAGTGTGGTGATAGCCTGAGGGGAAAGGGTGTGGGGGTTGGGCAGAGGTGGGCAAGGGGTGGTGAATGGGGACAGAAAGAGACTTTGCTTGAGGTGATGGGTGCACGATGTAGCATGCAGATGATGTTTTCTTGCAAACCAATGTCATGCGAATAAATTCAATTAAAAAAATAAGTAAAATAAACCCACCCATGCTCTCAGCAAGTGATGAGCAGGTCTTCCTGGGGGCCTCTGATCAGCGGAACTTCATTTTCAGGGGGAAAGAATATATTTCCCATCACTTTATTTGCCCTGCTGGTTAGAGGCCTTTGTGCTGAAACAGTCTTCTAGCTATTTATCTAGCAAATAAAGCAATCCTGTCCCAGGTCTGTCTGTCTTTGTGAGCCTGCCGAAGTGCTGTTAGCAGACGCGTGTTCCTGAATTGAAACGTGGAGGTTAATCGGGACCAACGTCTGCAAACAGCTGAGTCCAGCTGGTGAAAAGCAGGGATGAAACCATATTTGCAATTACCTGTTCGTCCAGAATCCCCGTGGGTGTCTCTGGAGAGCACTTGTTTAGAAGACGCTCCCCAGGCACCGGCTGCACTTCTTGGCATCTGCCCCCAAACTTGGCAGCCACTGTGTATCTTTTCCCTGCCTCTCCTCGCCTCCTCTGCCGGGAAAACAAAGCCTTGAAGGTCAATGAGTTTAGCACTCCTCTCCCCATTCCCAGGGGTTCCTCTGAAACACTCAGTCACATTTTTGAATGTGCTGTTTAGGACTGTCTTGCCTGCCCAGCAGGCTGATGGCTCGCCTCAGAGTGGGAGGCAGGGACATTGTAGTGGGCCTGGGTTTGCTGCCTGGCTCTACTGATAGGAGATGTACTGCTCTGCTAGGGCAACCCTACCCACGTTTCACGAACTGGGGGCTTACATTTATTGTCTCAAGTTCTGGAGGCTAGAAGTCCGAGATCAAAGTGTTGGCAGCGTTGGCTTCTTCTGAGGGCTGTGAGGAGAATCTGGGCCTTCCCCCTGAATCTTGACGGTGTGCTGGCCATCTTTGCCGTTCGTTCCTTGGCTCCTGCTGCGTCACCCTGAGCTCCGCCTTCTCCTGGTGTTCTCCCTGAGTGTCTCTGTCCAAATGTCCCCTTTTTAAAAGGAAACCAATCTTATTGGATTTGGGGATCACTCAAGTTCAGTATGACTTCATCTTAACTAATTACATATCTGATGTCCAAATAGTCACATTCTGAAGTCCTGGGTTTAGGGCTTCAACACATGAAATTTGGGGGACACGACTTAGCCCATAAGAGCAGGTGAGTAACTCCAACAAGTCTCTCAACCTCTTAGATCCTCGATTTTTATCTCTAAAATCAGGAGAATATGCTTACCTTGCAGGGAATTAGCACAGTACCTGGCACACAAAAGATGTCAGAGATTTATTTGCATAATCTCAGGACTCCAGTGTCTTACACGAATACAACAAGGTCAGTTTGGCCTTTAATGGTTTTATCTATTGGGTTCCGTTTCTGTTTAGAGAAAAAGATCTGCTTTAAAACACAAAAACCCACTGATGTAAGCCAAGCAGCACACAATACGGTGAAGAGTCCTCACAAAGATCAGAAGCGCCGGGTCCAACTCCACATGGGCAGAAACTAACCAGCAGGGAGCCCTGAGCTCCAATGCGCTCAGATGAGAAATGGGAAAACCACCCGCAAGCAAAATGATTTACACAAAAGCCCTCAATGAGACCTACGCTGTGAGGAAGAACGGAGCGGGCTGTCTGGCCACATTCTACCGTGAGAAATAGGAGAGGGATTCAGTTTATGTTCACACCAGTTCTCTCCTATTTGTCAACTCCGCGTGTTATTGATCCCAACACTCATCACCTCCATTGTTTCATGCTGATGTACAGGGGAGGGATCGACCTGAGGTGCCTGTCGCACTCATTATACCTCATGTTACCTAGAAATCAATAGAAATGTTTCAGGAAAGATCACAAGTCTTCAGAGTCTGCCCCACACCAATAAACCATGCCGAGTTCTGGGCCCCACTGTTCAATTCGGCCTTAAGTATCAGGAAAAGTGAGAGCAGGGGACTGAGCCAGAGAGAGGGATCGATGCCAAGAGAAGTCAGGATCCCCAACACAAGGCTTTGCCACTTATTGTTCCTCCATGGGTTCCGGGGGCTGTTAGATTCATGACCCCCGCCCAGGGATTCAAACTTCTTCCTGCCCAGAGCATCCATGTAACCCCAACGACCCTCCAGGGAGCCAGGGAGAAGAATTCCAAGGCTAAAACTTTAACTAAATTATTTCGCTCCGCCAACCCAGTTATGTAAATCAGATGTCTTCTTCAATGATGCCTGAGGTGAGGCAGGACCTACAAGAGGCTTGGGAAGAAGGAGCTGAGGTAGATCCAGTCTTCCGGGGCCCATTGAGCGGTTGGCTGTCAGAGGCACATGCTTGCAGGAGAGATCAGCCAGGTTTCAAATACCACCTTAGGCCTTCAGCATCAACACAACTTCAGCAGGTGTCTTTACCCATTTTACTCACCTTCAATCCATGGGGTTTCTTATTTACATGCACACCAGCCCAGCTGGCTCTTGCCCTGGGTTTTTCTCAGATTTGGGGTCTTGCCATTTCTTTGCTCAGATTTCACCACTGACTACTGATACGTCCATCCTGACGAAGGCCCTTCCCCACCTGGTTTACTCTCCTGCGACCTGTCTGCCATGTGTGACCGCAGCACTGGTGCCTGGCCCTGGCGTCAATATCCTGGTCAGTGTGTGGATTCTAGACCAACTCCTTCCTGAGCAACGGGGTGACCCAAAGCCTGTTAATAACCAGGACTCCCTGGGAAGGAGGGGAGACCAAGCACAAGGTTGAGACAGAACCCAGCGAAGAACACAGACTTTGGACAGGAGGGCAGGGCAGTCAGGGGTTGAAACGCAATAGGAATCGTGGGTAAGGGGGAGGCCAGCCAGACTGCCCTGAGGATGCGGGACAAGCAGACGAGGAAACCAGGGAGGAGCTGCCCACACTCCACAGGGTATCATGAGCACTGCTGTTGACCAAATGACCCCGGAAGTGAAAGACAAGAAGACCTTGACCCTCAGGCAAATGTGTAGCCCATCAGAGGAACATTCCAGAGCTCTTTCTCAGGGAAGGGTTAAGAGAATGGGGATCGGAGGTGCGTAACTGCACTCTCTGGGACGTAAAGACAGGGCGAAGGTGGGGATGAAGGAGGTGTGAACAGCAGCCTTCACTTTGGTTCTCCCCCCCCCCCCCCCGCCCTGCCGCCCCCTCCACCACCCCCCGCCCCGCCGCCCCCCATTCTTTAGCGCTCAGCCAGGCCACATGGGTGTGCTGGCAGCAGCCTCATGCATGAAGTGAGCCCTCAGCCACTCGGGGTCCCAGCCACTCCCACATCATCTTTGGCCCCCACAGCTCTTAGGTGGGCTACTTAGAAAGGGACATTGCCAGGAAGTGCCAGCGGTGAGAACTGTGCAAAGAGCCCCTGAGACAGGAAGGCAGGACAAGCCAAGGGAAATATCATTACACCTGAGAAACAGGACACTATCCACCCTCCCATCTGAAAACACCAGCCAGGGACAGCGTGCCCAGGACAGCGTGCCCTCACTCTCCACGCTGCCTTCCAGACAGAGTCCCTTGGCCTTCGCAGTTGGGCTTGTCCATACCGGCTGCCCCACAGGGCCCTCTGCTCTTCCACCCCCAGGGCTAACCGGCCGTTGGGCTGCAGCCACCCCACAGTTTAGAAGACCATCCAACAATAGGTCAGAAATCTGCCTACGACACAGCAGAGGCTGTGGGCCCCATAAGAGCTCCCTGCTGCCACCTGCCCCTGGGTAGCTCAGGCCTGGCTGGGCCCTGACACGCAGGGCGAGGAGCGCAGCGCCCTCCTTCCGTGTCTGAACAGACAGTGGAGCGGGAGGGAGCGTGGGAAAGCAAATCCACACACGGCAGCTGTTTCTGCCTCCTGTTTCCAATTGCACAAAGAACAGACGTGGTGGATGCAATGTGCTCAGTTCCCGGGCCAAGGCTGGCGGCGGCTGGCAGAGTGAAGGGGATGGTGTTCTGCTGGGCAACTTTGCATTTTCATCTCTTACATGGAAGCTCTCTCTTGGACGGTGGTTTCACCTTTTTTTTTTTTTTTTTTTTTTTAAATATATTTTTTATTGATTAAGATATTACATATGTGTCCTTATCCCCACATTATCCCCACCCCCCGCTCATGCCCTCACCCCCCCATTGTCCGTGTCCATTGGTTAGTCCTATATGCTTGCATATAAGTCCTTTGGTTGATCTCTCCCCCTTACCCCCACCCTCCCCTACCTTCCCTCCAAGGCCCGGCAGTCCAATCAATTCCTCTCTGTCTCTGGATCAGTCCTTAGTTTCACCTTTTTTTAAAAAAGTTTCCTTACATGCACCACCTCTTTCACCATCTCAGGGGGCCTCTGGAAATGCCTTGTTAGAAACATCGAGGCTGAAGGGTGTTACACATGGGACGGTGGCCCCTCCCCCACACAATGCCTACGCTCAGGTTCTTACCCCAGAACCTCTGAGTGTGGACTCATTTGGAAAAGGCTCCTCACAAAAATAACTAATTAAGGGGAAGTCACAGTGGAGTTGGGTGGGCCCCTAATCCACTAGGACTGATGTCATCAAAAGAAGGCACTCGCACGCAGAGCCGCACACAGGAAGAACATGTGGAGATGAAGGCAGAGATCAGGGGTGCAGCAGACACCCAGGGACACCAGAGATGGCCGACCAGCCAACCTTGCGAATCCAGGTGGTATGAGCCAGCTGGACAGCCAGGGAAACGCTGGGCCAGGGTCTCTCACGACCTCAGAAGGGAGCAGTCTCCCAACACCTGGTCTAGGACATCCAGCCTCCAGAACCGTAAGAGAATAAGTGTCTGTGGTTTAAGGCCCCCACCCCCCATTTTGTGGTGGTTTGTCACAGCAGCCACACAAAGTGAATACGAATGGCATGGACTAACGTAGGGAAGTTAAAGGTCTAGTTGAAGGAAACTGCCCAGCACCACTGAGAAGGGGCAAGAGCATGCAATTCAGGGAGGAGAAATATTCCTGAAATGTATTCTCTCACCAGAGAAACAAGATAGGCATTCAGGGCTCAAGGTGTGGGGCTGTAATCAAACTCCAACTCCCGCTCCTTCTTCAAAAATAGCATCATTAACACGGTGAGCGCAGCTCTCACAGTTCTGGTTCCCAGCTCCTTCTGCATGCGGGCTAATCCCCTGGCCCGAGGACCAATGGTTGGGTGTCCCAGAGCAGCCCCCTGAGGTCAGGGAGCATCCCCGGGTCTGCTGGGTGGCAGACTTTCCTCATTCCCACTCTCTCTTGAGACATTTGCAGGGAAGAGAGAGTTTAAGTGCATTTAGCATGTCCACCGGCTGGACAAGCCCCAGGGGTCTGGTCACCCACTGGTCACTGGCACTGAACCCTCTAGAGCTCACTGCAGGAGGAGGTAAGTGAGGGTGATGTTCCTGAAGCAAAGGGGCAGGTGTCAAGTGGAATGGAGCTGCCCCATAGGCCACAGCCTCTGTTCTCCATTGCAACGCTCCCTGGAGCATCTTTGCTCTCAGAGCCTCTAATTCACTGCTCCAGGACTGCCTTCTGTTCTTTGTTTGAGTCCTGATTAAGGCCCAGGAACAGCTGGACTTGGCTCAAACCCTTCCCTGTCAGCTACTAGCTGTGTGACCTTGGCCAAGTTACTTAACCTCTCTGAGTCTTGCTTTCCTCAACTACATTATGACAATAATAGTAGTGACTTTGGGTTGGGTTATGTAAAATAATCCATCTAAAGTATTGGCCCATCTTCAGGTACATGGTAGGTCCTCAATCCATGTTACTTTCTTAAAAGGCTCACTTCCATACCTGATAAACATACGACCCTGTTTCCCTCCCCTCTGGGAAACAGCTTCCACTTTGCTTAACCAAACCCACCCTCCCCGTTCTCAGCAGCAAGCAAAACTGCGCTTGTCATGATGGACCAGAGCAGACCACATTAGATATCGATGACACCCATTTCTGCTGGTGGGATGGAATTAAATCGTGCTTTCCTCTCCCACCTCTAAGGTATAGTGCAGGCCCCCACAGATCTGCAGATGAGGGAATTGGTTAGCTTGTTCCCCTGCGTGTGCAGAGAGCATTTTCAAATGTTAACAAGACATGGCAGAGAAGTACTATGAGCAAGCTGCATGGCTGGAGAAACACTGGGAAATTGTATTCTCCCAAGACTAGTTTGCATCTGAATTTTGGAGGCCAGGGTAACTGAGAACAGATGAAATCAGTGTTGCTGAATTCATAAGCAGTCCAAGTACCTCTGCCCACACAAGCCAGCTGTCAGGCCCACTCTGCCTGGATTACACTCAGCAGGCATGCCTGTCTCACATTGTTGAATCAGAAAATATTAAGTACTGATGGGTGGGACAAAAGTAGGCTTATAGTTGTTCATATGGAAAATAATACAATAATTGATAAATAAGAATACAAGAATAAACCCTGTTTTTCACATATTCACATCTGTAAACCTACTTTGCCCACCTTGTATATTGGCTTATAAGTTACATAAATAGATGTGCATAACCCATGGACACAGGTGAAGGCCTGGGGAGGGGCAGGAGCAGGGTGGAGGGGGGTCAGTGGGGGAAAAGGGAGACATCTGTAATACTTCCAACAATAAAAATAAAATTTAAAAAAAATTTAAATAAATAAATAGATGTGGATTTCTTGTCAACTATATTACAGGACTTTTCTAGATATCAATTTTAATTGAATTTTCTTATATGCACACCATTAATGAGGGATTGCTTTCTTTTTTATGTGAACTCATAGGCATATTTTTCATCTACCAAAGGAAACATTTTTTCTACCATATGCTTTCACAATTACCTTTTTTTTTTTTCTAATGTCAAACTCAACAACTGAAGCGTGGATATATTAAGACACGAAGTGATAAAATTACTCCGGATGCCAATTTAAACAGACAAGTGAATGTGTACAGATAAAAAAATCTTGGAAGTACACACACGCAAATGTTAATAGTCATCTTTCCCCCTTTGGGTAGTAGAATGGTGAGTGATTTTATTTTCTTTGACTCATTCTTTTCCTTTAGTTCCCATTAGTCTCTCCAAGTTTTCTGAATTTAGGATGTGTTGCTTTTTTTAAGGACTTTTGTGAGCGGCTTTCAGTTCATGGCAATAGTGAGCAGAGATAGAGAGATTTCCCATATTCCCTCTGCCCCCACACATGCATAGCCTCCCCCATTATCAGCACCCCACACCAGAGTGGTACATGTGTTCCTTAGTAACCCACATCTACACGGCATTATCGTTCAAAGTCCATAGTTTACATTAGGTTCGCTCTTGGTGTTGTGCATTCTGTGGGTTTGGACAAATTTATAATGAACAGATCCATAATTATAGCATCATACAAGATAGTTTCCCTGGCCAAAAGAAATCCTCTGTATTGGTATGGTGTTTCTAATTTCAAATTCTACTTGTTCACTGCTGCTAGATTGGGGAACAATGAATTTTTGTATATTAACCTTGCAACCTGCTGCAATCGCTCATTAGTCCCGGTGTTTCTTTTATAACTAGAAAAGAATAATTTTTTCACAATTGCTTGAGGCTGCTTTTCTGAGATGGAGCAAATAGACTCACAGTCTCCTGCCTTTCTGTTAATTATGGTAAAGAGGGCCCCAGTGTTCCTGTGACTGCTAGGGAGTCCCAAGTAGAGCTGGTTCTAGAACCTGCAGGTGGAGGGAAAGCGGAGATGGGCCAGGAAGAAAGAGTGTGAAGCTGCAGCGAGAGGACGAGGCGAGGGACGGCTATATTAGAGGGGTTGTGCAAAGCTGCTGGAGCAGAGCCTGGGAAATGGAGTGCTTACCCGACAGCGAAGTTGCTCTCACTCACAGGTGACTGGTTGCAGGACGGCTCCCTTCTGCCTCTGCAATGAGGATGGGTCTTGCCAGGTCCCATCCCAGCTGGGAAGAAGGAAGAGCATCCAGGTGGGGCACACAGCACCTTTGCTCGCTGTTTATTGGTGGAAGTGTAGCCACATGGCTATACCTGCAAGGGAAGCTGGGAAATGGTGTCCCGCTGAATGACCATGTGCTTCACTATTAAGTGTCTGCTATTAGGAATGAAAGAGACAATGGATGATGTTGGTGGACAAATAGCAGTCTCTCTCACAAAGAGGGAAACGATGACAAGATGAGGGAGTGGGGACTAGAGAGTGAGAGAGAAATGAGAATGGAGGACAGAGAATTGTAGTGGAAGAAAAACCTCCATTTGCGGAGGGAGAGCCAGGTTGGATTCTGGGCGGTGCCTGCAGCACGGAGCCCGTTGCTGGGTGTTACTGTGGGACTCAGGGAGGGGGAGTCTGTGACCGTGGTGGGGAGGAGCCCCATTGGATTGCCCTGGTCCGACCAGCCTGCACTTCAGGTTCACCTGGGCTTCTGTTTGTGAGTTTGTGCTTCAGACTTTTAAAATCATTTTCCTTTTGTTCCCTCTTGTTTGGCCTCTGTGGTTAAGTCACTTTGACCAGACAACTGGAGCAGAAGCGGTAACTGGACAGGCAGGGGGGAGAGTGGGGTCTCCTGCTGGCTTGGAAAATATAGCACTCCCTTCGCTTTGCGTGGTGGCGGAACCTTTTCTAAAGGTTCTTCCAGATGTTGTCACGCTCTCCTCGGACGGCACTGCAAGGCAGGGAGAGCCACATGGAGCGTGAGCAGTGGAGGGGACACAGCCACTGGGCTCATAGCCTGACTGGGAGCCCAGCGCGGCCGTGGCTGGCTGCGTGGCCTGGAGGAACTCACACCACTCCTCGGAGTTTCCTTCCCTCCGCTGTACCATGGGCTGTTACCAGTACTGACTTCCAGAGGTGGTTTCGTTCCTATTTCAAAGGGTTCCGATTCGGCTCCAGCTCAAGGTATAGATGTTGGAGGCTCTACCAAGTAGAGAAGATTCGGAGACAGCACAGACTGTGTGGATTGGAGAAGGAAATTCCAGGAGTGGAGATGGTTGTAACACCAAAAACCCAGGAGGGTAGTGAGAGAAAAGGAATAGTTCTCCTTTTCCAGAAAAGGAAACTGAGGCACCAGGAAGTCACCTGAGGTTCCAGCAGGTGGAGCTGCAGGAATCAGGAAGGACTCGCTGTGATGGAGAGCGTCCGCTGGGTGTGGCGAGAGGTGCTGACTAGACACCTGCACCTGCTCCAGCCCCCGCCTTCTCCCCTTCCCCCCCTCAGCTTCCCTGGCAGTTTTGGGGAGAACTCGGGGATCTTGCCTCTGCTGCCCACGGCTGCAGTGGAACAGCACTCCTCTCCTCTGTTTTACTTTAATCCCTCTAGGAGCAGGGGACAGATAACCTTTCAATAATCTGAAATCCAATAAAAAGAATCTCTCCGAAGAGTACACAGGGTTTGGGAAGGCTTTAGTATTTATAGACTTTAAGGATTTTCATCCGCCGTCCGGTCTCTCTCTGTGCTCTGGAGGCAGTGAGGGGAGTAGCATGAGCTGAGTAAAAGGTCACTGCCCAGGAGCTGTCTTAGCCGATGGACTTGACCTCACAGGGGCCAAAAGCTCTAGATCAGCGATTTTCAACCTTTTTCATTTTATGGCAAACTTACCCTAATTACTGAAGTTCTGAAGCACGCCAAAAAATACATTTTTTTGCCGATCTGACACAAAATAGGTGTAATGTTGATTCATTTACAGTGGGCAACTATTGTGTTGGCTGTTGTCATTTTTTTTAAATTTGACAATCTAAGGGAAGAGGTCAGTGTCCCTGACTAAATAGTCAGGTATTGTATATTTGTTTGTTTTGTTGGGGTATTTGTTGTTGTTGTTGTTGTTGTTGTTGTTAATCTTCACATGAGGATATTTTTTTCCATTGATTAAAAGAGAGTGGAAGGGAGGGGAAGAGACAGAGAAAGAGAGAAACATCGATGTGAGAGAGACATTAATTGGTTACCTCCTGCACGCACCCCCACAGGAGCTGTGGATCGAGCCTGCAACCAAGCTACGAGGTATGTGCCCTTGACTGACATCAATCCCAAGACCCTTCAATCTACGGGCCAATGCTCTACCCACTGAGCCACAGCGGCTAGGGCAGGTATTGCAGGCTTAAAAAATCTTGGGCACGGCCATTGAAAATCACTGGTATTAAGTTGCTGATAATGCCCATGGTTTTCTCACACACCAGGTAGGGAAGGGGACGCTCTTTCACTCTATGCTTGCTCAGAAAATGTTTCCTTCTCTGTTTTTACTTCTACAGTCTTGCTCTCATTTCCTCTATAATTCACTTCAAGCATCACCTGGCTTTGCAACCATGCGATGATGCTTCTCACACTTGAGCCTACACCAGAACTCCCTGAGGGCTTCGGAAACAGGCTGGGCCCCTCCCCCAGTTCCTGCTGCTGGAGGTCTGGGGTAGAAACTGAGAATTTGCATTTCTAACAAATTCCTGCTGCTGCTACTCCTGCTGCTGCTGCTGCTGCTGCTGCTGGTCTGGGCACCACACTGGAGAGAAGGGCTGGCTTAGATAAACTCCGAGACTCTGCCCTAGCCAGTGCCATCCAGTCACTCTGCACTGCTGTCTCCCTGTGGTTCTGAGGAGGGCTCCTCTCAAGGTGTGGCTCTCCGTTCAACAGCCAAGTAGGCACAGGGAGCTTCCGGCAGAGACTGTGGACGTCAGCCTGCTAGCAGCGCTGTGCAGAGGGCACTGAGTCTCAGGCATCTAGTCCCAAAGTGGATTCCACGTCTGTCCTTGGGTTTGTGCTATGTCTGCACTCCCTGCAGTCGGCCTTGATCAGAAGTCCTGGGACCCCCAGAGCAGCCTGTTGCTGAGCGGTTCTCCCAGCCGACCTCTGACCCAGGATGCCAGCTCCCTCCAAAGAGACCTCAGTCACAGCTTGGGTGGGGGTGGTGGCATTTATCTGATGCAAGAACTTTGAGGGCAAGTCGAACAGGCAGTCCTCATCTTAACAACTGCAAAATAAATGGAACATAAGGTTCATTTCAAGTTCCTCAGAAGGAAGGTTGTGGAAATCACTGCAAAGATGTAAGTTGGTTTCCATTGAAAAGAACATATTAGATTAGAAATCATAGTTATATTTCCCAAAGGATTAAGTGGAAACCTATTCTGGTCCTCATGACATTTGAAATTTCCCAGTAGTCTGGCCATTTAAGAGGAAACCATGAATACTCTTTGGCTCTTGTAATTCACAGTTCAACAAGTCCACAGTTTTCTAAGCTTCGGGTGAGTTTCAACAGGGCCTGCACTGATCTCTAAGTGCTGCCCTCTTGTGGTCGCCTGAACACATGCCGCTCGTGTTCTGGAGTCTGCACATCTACTTCTTCAAATCAAAGGGAACAGAGCCCAGGAACTGACTGCTCCCACCAAAGGGGGAAAGGTGCTGCAGGTTTGCCACACTTAGATGCTTCCAAAGGATTACAACCATTGCTTTTTAAATATATATTTTTTTTATTGATTTCAGAGAGGAAGGGAGAGGGAGAGAGAGATAGAAACATCAATGATGAGAGAGAATCATTGATTGGCTGCCTCTGCACACCCCCTACTGGGGATGGAGCCCACAATCTGGGCATGTGCCTTGACTGGGAATTGAACCCTGACCTCTGGCTCATAGGTTGGTGCTCAACCATTGAACCAAGCCGGCTGGGCACAACCATTGCTTTAATGACTGTTGCTTTATCAATGTTCTGTGCACAGAAGAGGTAAGAGAGAGTGACGACCTCCGCATTCTCTCCTCCTGCCTCTCGCCCGGCCCGCCCGCCGCCCACCGCCACGACACTGCCAAACCCGTCCCTCCTGTGCCAGGCACTGATTGGCACCATGCCCTACCAATACCCAGCGCTGACCCCGGAGCAAAAGAAGGAGCTATGTGACATTGCTCGCCGCATCATGGCTCCGGGCAAGGGCATCCTGGCTGCAGATGAGTCCACTGGGAGCATTGCCAAGCGACTGCAATCCATTGGCACTGAGAACATCGAGGAGAACCGGTGCTTCTGCCGCCAGCTGCTGCTGACCGCCGATGACCGAGGGAATCCCTGCATCGGGGGTGTCATCCTCTTCCATGAGACACTCTATCAGAAGACAGATGATGGGTGTCCCTTCCCTCAAGTTATCAAATCCAAGGGTGGTGTTGTGAGCATCAAGGTAGACAAGGGCGTGGGTACCCTTGGCAGGAACAAATGGCGAGACTACTACCCAAGGGCTGGATGGGCTGTCTGAACGCTGTGCCCAGTACAAGAAAGACGGAGCTGACTTTGCCAAGTGGCGCTGTGTGCTGAAGATTGGGGAACACACCCCTCAGCCCTTGCCATCATGGAAAAGGCCAACGTTCTGGCCCGTTATGCCAGCATCTGCCAGCAGAATGGCATCGTGCCCATCGGGGAGCCTGAGATCCTCCCTGATGGGGACCGTGACTTGAAGCGTGGTCAGTATGTAACTGAAAAGGTGCTGGCTGCTGTCTACAAGGCTCTGAGTGACCACCACATCTACCTGGAAGGCTCCTTGCTGAAGCCCAATATGGTCACCCCAGGCCATGCCTGTACCCAGAAATTTTCTAACGAGGAGATTGCCATGGCAACTGTCACTGTGCTGTGCCGCACTGTGCCCCCCGCTGTCCCTGGGATCACCTTCCTATCTGGAGGTCAGAGTGAGGAGGAGGCATCCATCAACCTCAATGCAATCAGCAAGTGCCCCCGGCTAAAGCCCTGGGCCTTGACCTCCTCCTACGGCCGAGCCCTGGAGGCCTCTGCTCTGAAGGCCTGGGGTGGGAAGAAGGAGACCCTGAAGGCTGCCCAGGAGGAATATGTCAAGCAGGTGTGGGGGAGGAGAGCCGGCTCCACACTAAAGGGAATGGCAGGGCCCAGGCCCACAAGGCAAGCGAGACATCCCTGGACTCTCCCGAACCACTGGGAGGAATTGAAGGGGGCGGAGTGCCTTCTCCTCTGTGCTGGAGGGATCCCGTGCTGCTGATGTGACCTATGTGTACCCCCAGGCTGGTATGTGGACATGGAACGTGGATTTCTGGATTTAGGGAGAATTAGAGGAGGTGCCCATCAATGGATGCTTTACTCTATGCTGGCCCTGCTGCCTTTAGAAATGTGTTTGACTTTATTATTAGACAAACTTCAAGCACATACAAAAACGGAGGAAATAGTATAATGAGGTCCCATTAGCAAATTATAACCATATCACCAATCTTGTTTCCTCTGCCCCACTTCCTGCCAATGTTATTTTGAGGTAAATACCAGATTTCTATGTCATTTTGTCCATAAATACTTCAGTATGCATCTAACAGATAAGGACTTTTCTTTGAAAAAACAACCACAATACCATTATCACATTAAAAAATGAATGTCTTTAATATCATCAAACACCAGGCAGTGTTCAAATGTCCATCAGTCTCATAAATGTTACATGCTTTTTTAGTTTGTTTTAGAATCCAGGTTAGTAAGGTCCACGCAGGCTGTAAATCCTCAACTTCTGTGTTGAATAATGTTTTGAAACAAAATCTAGAACAAAATTGAACTTCTCTATCCCAACTCTGTTTTATGAAATTGCAATCGTGAGGAGGGTGTATTTTTTTTCCTTACAAAAAAGAACTCCCGAAAGCTATGTTAGTAATTGCAAAGCTGTTTCCCAAGGCCCCGGGTTTCTAGCCTCATAACTGGAAGCACTTGGCGGTCTGAGTGCCCAGCAAGGTTGGCAGGCGAGCCATTTCCCGCTGGGGACCTTCTGGATTGCCGCGTTCCTCCGGTAAATGCCTCCCCATCTCCTCTGAGGTCTAAGTCAGTGTTCATGTGCCGAACCAGCCACCAGGGGGCTCCCGAGGAACTCGATGAACTTCAGTTTCCCCAAAACCCACCTTTGTGCGTTTTATTTGCTTTTTATCACAGACTGAACTCGCCAGGGTGCGGCTTGTCTCCTCCTTCCGGTCCAATTCTGCCCGCAGAAGAGACCGGCCTCAGGGAGATGTGGCTTGTTCCCCGAGGCTGGCTGGGAAAGGACACGGTGAGCTGTCCATCGCTCTGTCCAAGGATTTGAGGTTTGCAACCCCTCGCCCCTCAGTGGCCCTCCCTGAATAGCCACTTGATGGCAGAGAACATACACAGGGGGTTAGGGGGAGGGAAGCAATATGAGTTAATAAGCTCCCTGTAGCCTTATGATTTTTATTAAATTTTTCGATTACTGGGGACACAGAGAGTGTTGCTATAAGCATCGTTGGACATGTAGGTAGGGGTGGTTAACGTGAAATTACACGCTCAGGAGGAAACCTGCGCCTCCAGGTTCTCCATCTGGCCTCACCAGTCCCTCCCCGTCTCTAGGTCTCAGTGCTGGAAACTGAGGGGGTGGGGGCAGAAGCGGCTTGCTAGGGGCCCCCCCTCTCCGTTGGGAGTTTTTGTTGGAGGAAGATATCAGTTTGCTGGGAGTCGTTTAAAATGACAGAAAGGTATGGCCTCACTATTCTGGAAGGCTAGAAGTCCTAAGCCAGGGGGTCGCAGGCCCATGCTGTCCTGGGGGGCTCTGGGGAGAAGCCTTCCTTGCGTCATCTAGCTTGTTTGGCGGCCATCCTTGGGGTTCTTTGGCTTATAGATGACCATCTTCTCCCTGTACCCCATCTTCCCTCTGCGCATTTCTATCTCTGGGGCCAGATGTCCCTTTTCAGAAGCACACAAGTCATATTGGATTAGGGCCAGCCCCACCCATGGCTTCATTTAATGGGATCACTGCTATAAAGACCCTATCTCCAAATAAGGCCACATCCTAATATACTAGGGGGATTAGAATTTCACATCTTTTCGCGGGGAGATACAAGTTAACCCATCATAGGACCACGTTGTAGAAAAGATAATGTTTGGAAGACTTGTAACAACATACCCATGAACTGTGCTCGCTAGTGGGCCACACCATCCTGAGGATCCAAAAAAGTTATGAGTCTACAAAGGTATGAGAATAACACAGAAACTACTATGATGAGGAGAACTACAGTGTGATTTTAATAAGGAACGTTAGCATTTTAACAACCAAATTACATCCTATTCACTATATTTGATGTTTTTCTGTGATCACTAATATAGAAAATAAATACAGGATGAGACCATAAATATCCAGAATATTTTTTGCTAAAAAACACATCAAAGGGTAATTATTATGCTACTAAACAGATGATCATAGAACTCTTTTATATATTAAATACTTAGAACTCTTTTATAGATTAAATACAGGGAACTTCATACTATAAACATCCACAAAATCAGCTTCACGCCCCTTTTCAGAAACTCACCCATTTGTTACATAAACGAGGCCACCCCTGCTTTTGCCCTTTACCACCAAAAAAGGGCCTTCCGTCTTTGGGGTTTTACTAGGCCGTTCCTGGCCCTTCAGGTATCGGTCCCAGAAGGCACTGCTTCAGTTCCTGACACGGTTTCTCAATGAAGAGCGTCAGGGCCAGCCCAGCGACGAAGGTCAGCAGACAGTGTCCAGAGAAAAGATAGAACTGGAGAGAAAGAGGGGCACAGTGGGCACACTCTTACTACAGGAGTCCTCTTGTGTTTGGATCTTAAAGTGTACCATCCCGGCTGTGTGAAACGTATCTGAGACAAACAGCCCTGAACATTAACAAATAGAATAAATAAAGCAAAGATATTATCCTGTGCAGAAGCCCTCCCTCAAACAAGACAAAGAACAATAGGCTCCCAGCCACAACAACAGGCTCCTCACAAAGCGAATAGTGTTGCTTTGTTGCCCCGGAGAGAACAGCTGGGAGGCTGCAGAGCTGGGCGGGGAGACTCACCATGTTGGTGTCCGTGTAGTGAATGAGCGTCTCCTGGAGGCCGTTGTAGAGGATGATGACGATGGGATGCACCAAGTAGCAGGCATAACTGATGCTGGCCAGGAAGCTCCACATACCACAAGCAAGCAGCTGGTTTACCAGACCTGCAGGGAACAGGCCTCGAGAGTCATTGCCGCTCCCTCAGGTGCTGCCCCTAAGTCTGCGGACTCCTTCTAAGAAGGTCTTCATTCATTATCATTTTTAAGAGAACGCACCCCCCAAAAAAACCACCCAACTTCCCATTGTAGGAAGATGAAAATGTAAGAAATGCTAATATTGAGTTTACAGGCAGTTTACTTCCTTCCTGTGGACTTGACCCCTGAGCACAGAACATCCACATGTATAACAAGGGGCGGAGTCCTCTCACTAGCCTGGGCCCGGTTCCGGGTGCAGCCACACGAACTGTGGGGCCTTGGGACCAGGCAGTGGACATGCCAGCCTCAGATTCTTCGCCCATTATTGAGCAGCTTGCATTTGGTCAACTTCTAGGTCCCTTTCAGGACAAATATTCCATAACTTGGGTCCCGAAGAATTCTTAATCCTTTAGAATGGGCTCATCTACCATTCAAGATTGGGGGCCACTGCTGCCGGCGACGGGGCACCACTGGAAGGTTTTAACTGAAGGCGTAACATGGGCAACTCAACAGAATCAGACCTTGAACAGAGCAAGACCCGCACGGCCAGCTTTGGCAATGACTGCAGATGATGGAAAAGGTGGTTCGGGCCATCGAGATCCCTTCTCGTCCTGAGCATCTGAATTAAACTCTTCTTCAAACATTCTTTTCTAGATACACTTTTCCGAAGGTCATCGCATGGACACACATTTTCTAAATATTTATCTAACTCATCCCCCGCCCCGCCCCCCACACACACACATTAACCTACTAGTCTTGTCATTTGCTGACACCTCAGCACCCAGTTCCCACTGTGTGCCAAGTAGAGAGAAAGGGAAGGACCATCGGTGCACAGATACTTCTCATCTGAACAAATCCCTTTCTTTCCACTTAGGCCCCCTTTTTGCTTGATTTCCTGCGAGGTGACGCCTGGCTCAGCAGGAGCAGTCTCCAGGGCCATCAAAGGGCTGGGACCTCAGTGGCTGTTCCGTCTCTTCTCCCAGATGAGCACACCGAGGCCCGGGCGGGTGCCCCCAGAACTCGTGTGCCCTGCACTGGGGTTGCTTTCCTCATGACCCTGCCTGCTCTCTTCCAACTTCTAAACCAGCTTCATTGGAGAGGCTGCACATTTCCTCCCAGAACCTGCATTTGTTCATAAGCTGGTGTCAAATCTCAAACAGAACATGTGGGGTTTTCCCAAGGATACAGACGAGTGGAGGTTTCAGATCCATTCACCAGCAAGCCCAAGCCCCTCTGCGCACACGGTTTTCACATTTGTCACCTTTAAAGGGCCAGTGTGAGCACACGAACGTCATACCTCCATAGCCTTCGTGACAGGCGAACACGACCCAGCCCACGGCCACCGCCCACAGGCTCCGGTGCACGGCCTGGTAGACAGCAGCGGCCACTGAAGGGGTGGCAGAGGTGTCGTCCACTGCGTACGCCACAGCGACCACGGCGAGCAGGCTGGACAGGGAGCAAGTCCACCCGAGCAGAGCCTGCACCTACAGGGCAGGGAACGATGCCGCTCACAGCCCCCTGGGGCACCGCACGCTTCCTTCTCCACACTACCTTCCTCTTTTGTACTATTGCTGTCACGTTAGGTGTCTATTTATAAACCTCAATCAGTACCCACATTTGACTAAATGGAAGGTTCAGATTAGTGGTTGTGAGGGCTAGGGTTGGGGCGGGGCAGGGGAGGGGGGTGGCCATGGAGAGGCGGCACAAGGCAGGTCTTTGTGGTGACAGAGGAGTCCTGTGCGTTGACTGTGGTGGTTGGTGGTCACACAAACTCACACACGTGCTACAACTGCACAGCCTTGTCACCCATACGTAAGTGAGTGCCCAGGGCGCCAGGGATCGAAGGCCCGTGGATGTACCCATGTCGGTTTCTTGGTTGTGACGATGGACTATAGTGGGGGAACTTGGGTCAAGGGGACACAGTGCTGTTTTTGTCACTCGCGATGGCTCTCAGATCATATTGAAAGAAAAATTAACTGACAAAAGGAGGCTCACCTTGTTTTTGAGAATGTTTGCCTGGTGGTTTTGGTGCATGAAAAGGCTCAGAAAGACACCCGCAAGGAATGGCCCGATTCGGCAATAGGGCTTAGTGTAGTACTCCGAAAAATACAGCACAGTCGCATTTTCACTGAATAACACAAGGAAATAAGACAAAAGACTAAGTTTGATCTGGACCTGAAAAGGGGAGTTTCTCAGATGCCCATTGAGTCCATCAGCCGACCCAAAGTGGAATTTGGGGTACCTTTGTTCATTTCTTAAGTAACGATCCACACAGGGACCTCATGATCCTGCTGTGGGCCATAGCTGCCTTGCTAAGATTCCAAATTGCCATGGGCCCCTCCTCCCTGGATCCTAAGGAATATGACAGTGGTCTTCATTTTCAATAGTTGTTTCTGGTGGCTGGTATGTCAGGATGACTCGGAAAACATGGTTCTCAGAAGTGAACCTCTTCTGAAAGAAGTGAATCCCTTCCTGGGAGCTCGTACAGAATTCGATTGCCCGGCCCCGGGCCACACCCAGTGATTCCATGGGTCTGAGATGGCCCTTTCTGGGAGCATCAGTGGGAATTAAGAGGCCCCAGGGGACTCCCATGTCCCTCATGTGCATTCAGACCTGAGAACCACTGGGGGAGAGGGGGCAGCCACCTCTCGGTCACCTGGCCACACCCACAGAAGACAGTGACATGATGGAAGGGCATGATGCTCCCCTAGTTAAAAGGCCTAGGGTGTCTGGCCAGTGTGGCTCAGCAGTTGAGTGTTGACCCAGGAACCAAAAGATCACCGGTTTAATTCCTGGTCAGGGCACATGCCCCAGTTATGGGCTCATTCCCCAGTAGGGGTCATGCAGGAGGCAGCTGATCGATGATGTTTCTGTCTTATAGATGTTTCTATCTTTCTATCCTTCTCCCTTCCGCTCTCTCTAAAAATCAATAAAGGGAAAAAAATTTAAAGGCCTATGGGGTAGTCATTCATCCCACTCACAAATTCATATTGAGCACTTATGTGCCAGGGATGGTTCTGGGTTATTTGACATCAGGTGGCCAGCAAACGCTGCTCTGAGAAGGTGACATTTACACAAACACCTGCAGGAAGTGAAGGAGCAAGCCCTGCCAAGATCTATATTCTAAAGGAAAAGCACTCCAGTGTCAGAGAACAGCGAATGCAGAGGCCCTGGTGAGGGAGCATGGTTGGTGTGTGGACGTAAGGAGGTCAGTGTGGCTGGTTCAGCATCGGCAGGTAGGGGAGTGAGGGGGGAGGTCAGACAGGGATTCTGCTTTGAGAGAATGGATGGTGATTGGAGGAACTTGAGTAGATGGCTGACAGGATCTGATTTTCATTTGCATCACTGACTGCTGCACTGAGACTAGATCAGCAGGTAATTGCACCAGTTTATCCTGTGTAATGCACAGGGTGGTCATAAAGACATACTTCATTAGGGAAGCAATATAGCCTTATGTGTAGGGTCCCAGGTTCAGCTCACACCTGTGCCCGGTACTAGCTGTGTGACCTTGAAGGAATAACCCCAAATTCCTCAAGTATCAGACTCTCCAACAACAAAACCCCCCAGCAGCAGTTGGCCACTGGAGGAGAAACACAAGACGGCCACGTGGGGGTGCTCCTTTCCTCTGAGAAGCACTTCAGCGGCCAGAGGACCCCTGGGCAAGTTGAAAGGTTCAGAAGATCGGAAACAAAAGTGCCATCAACTTTCCCATCCGGGCTGAACACGCCCCGCCTGGTTTTTCCACAGGGCAAACAGCCTGGCATTCGTCCCCCAGTCCTCCCTGGGAGGTCCTGGCGTGCCCAGGCCAGGCAAGGCGCAGAGCCGGGCCGGCTGGGAACGGTTACCTTGCTTCTGACGGAGCTGCCACGGGGAGGTCATGAGCCAGTGTGAGCAAAGCAGTGGCAGTGAAAGATGCCAAGAACAGTGCGGCCCCGAGGAGGACAAGGGCGTGTTTACTTCTGCAGAGAAGAGGGGACATTGACAAGAGTGCTCTTCAGTTTCCTTCACCGCAGAATCTGTGGACAGGAAAGACTTGCAACCCTGGCAAAGGCGAGGCCTGCCTTTGAGAGAGGCTGGCATGGGGCAGCTGAGGCTGAGGGGGGCTTAGGGGGGCGAGAGGTCTATTTACTTAAAAAATAAAATAATCTAGGGAAACGCTTGTGTCATAAAACCATTAAAAGGAAGATACTAAAGTGTATGTGCAGAATCCTTTCATGCGTAAGAAGCCGTGCAGAAAAAGATCGGAAGGACAAACACCAAAATATGGACAGCGAATTCACAGCTCTTTGAGGGAGGAATCGGGTCCAGGGCAATTGTGTTCCCCTCTCTTCATCCTAATGTTTTCTCCAATGTCCTTAATTTTTTTTTTTTTTAATCTTCACCCGAGGTTATTTTTTCCATTGATTTTTAGCGAGAGAGAGGAAGGGAGGGGAAGAGACAGAAAGAAACACCAGTTTATCCTGTGTAATAGACAGGGTGGTTATAAGGGAGAATTGTTTGACATGCTTCACTAGGGAGGCAAAATTGCATAGTGTGTAAGGTCCTAGGTTCAGCTCACACCCATGCCACTTACTAGCCATGTGACCTTGAAGGGTTAACCCAAATGTGTCTCTCAAATCAATGTGTGAGAGAGAGACATCAATTGGTTGCCTCCTGCATGTCCCTGACCAGGGCCGGGAGCCTTCTACCCAGGCACATGCCCTTGACCGGAATCAAACCCGGGACCCTTCAGCCTGCAGGCTGACCCTCTATCCATTGAGCCAAACCGGCTAGGGCCCAATGCCCTTAAATTTAACAAAAGAGAAGAATACATCTTTTAAAATGTGGCATGGATAATGCACACACCATCAGTTTCTCCGTGAATGACTGAAGCCCTAGTTTAGAGTTTTTCTAAAACTAACAAAAATTCAGGTGATAAATCACCCACGTGGAGAAGCGGGCACACAGATGGGTTGCTTGGGGCGCTGTAAATTCCTTCACTCTTTCCGGAGAGCCATCTCCTGGTATGTCACAAAATTGTTCCTACCTTTTGACATAGTAATCCCACTTACATATATGTCCCCAAGGAAATAACTAAGAGAAAGAGTAGTGTGCTCCAAGGAACTCGTTGTCATCCATAGTCATGAAGAATTGGAAACAATCTGGATGCCCTAACCTTCGAACTGGCATTTCATCCTAACACTGACAAGTATGCAGGTCATGCCAACATGTGGAAATGTTTATATGAAGAGTTACATGGAAAACGCTGAGCACGAGATGTTGCACACACATGGACCATAGCTCTGCACAAACACGGACTGCTGTGTGTAGGACCAAGATTGGGGGCGAAGGTAAACAGTGCAGGATTTCATGCTGCAAACTCATCTGAGAAGTTCTTATCCCAAATTTTAAAAGCTGCTCTCCCCAGACCTGGAGCACTCTCCTGGAATTTTGTGGGAAAGGGCACAGAGGGAGGAAACATGTCCCAATGACTCACTTTCCATGGACGAAGACGATGACCGGCGTTGTGAGGTGGAAATGGAAGTCACTGGCCAGGTACCACGTCCAGCCGTTGCACTGGAAAGAGAGCAAAGGTTACTTCTCTCTGCCATTTTCCAGGTCTGCCTCCCACCAGGAGAGGAGTTCAGTAGGCAGGTGGGGATTTCCATGGAAGAGAGAGGAATAGTGAGTTACAGGAATCTCACATACCTCATCTCATCTAATCTTTGTAATAAGCCTGTACGGTAGGTTCCAGTTTACAAAATGGAAATTGAGTTTTCTCTATTGTTTACAAAAGAAAACAATAATATCGAATCTCTTAGGACAGCTGTGGGAACGAAACTGTATCGTATTACACAGATGCAAGGAATAATTACTGTTATGGTGCGGTTGGAGTCAGGCTCGCTGCTGTTCTCTCTTCTGTGCCTCGCCCCCTTCCCTCCCCCACTCTAGGAGGAGAGAATGTGTCCTTTTAGAACGGAGGCCTGGCTCCAGACGAGTTATGTGGGAAACCCAGGGTTCCCACGCATGACTGACATGAGATCGTCTGGCCAAAGCCACATCTTTCATCACTTACCTGTCTGTGTGAAATGAGGCTGCTACCTGTACTTCTTCTTCAATGTCAGGACATTCCTGGGGGCATCCTCTCCAGCGCTTCAGCAATTAAGGGCACCTTGGTCTCCCTCCCACCCCCTCTGTCCAAGGGAGACCAAATTTACCCAACAGAAGCGACAGCTTTCCTGTCCCGCCTGGAGACAAGTTCCCTGGTGGGGAATTTGCAAGGCCCTCACACCTCTGCTTCCAAGACCTAGGGCGGGTTTCACCTCTGAGAGGCGACTGGCTGATGTCTTTGTCACTGATTCCCACACATGGCCCAAGCCAGTCTGCAGCTAGGAAAACAGCCCAGGCTCTCTGTCCTCCATGGGGCCTGGCACAGACCTGGGCCCACCTGAAGGCAGTTGGGTGGTGATACATGCCCGTCAAAGCTGCTGGGCACTTGTGTATCGAGGGCAGCTTCTAATTGGAAAGTGTTTATGTGCGTGATTAGCCCCACGCTAGGGATTCTTTCTTCAACTGCACTTCCAAGGCACATGTCACATCAGTGGCACGATTTCATCACAGCCGCCTCACTTGCATTTGCTCCCAGGTCATTGTGGGCGAATTAGGGCTTTAAGGAAGCCAAAAGCAACGCATACAAATGTTGCTCGATCAGACCTGGCTTGAAATGGAATGGAATGTATGATGGTGAGGACGCGGTGCAATGTTCCACCCGTTACAGGCTCTCCGTGTGGAGGTGAAGAAACTGTCCTTTCCCCCCGGGGCAGCATGGGCTGGACAGGAACAGGGATGGGGCAGGGTCACCTGCGTTGCGGACATGCACCTGGATGGCTGGTCCCTCGGCGCCCACTACCCTGCTTCCTTCTCCTGCTTCTCCCAGCGACTGCCCTGCCAAGGCCGGTGCAGTCACCACCCTCCATCACAGGAGACTGGCCTCCCTGCCCACAGCCCACCTCCCTACAGCATCACCAGTACTCACTCCCAAGAATAGGCCAGGAAAAAGGGGACCAGACTCCTCAAGGTGGCCCTCGGGAAGACACTGCCTTTGTGCCCATCCGCCCTTTGCAGCCAACACTCGGGACTCACCGCCTTCCGGACCAACAGGAAGTCATTGAGCAGTAGCAAGTTCGTCCACCATGCTTGCCGGCAGTTGTCCAGGTGGAGC
The DNA here is from genome assembly GCF_014108235.1 of Myotis myotis. Classification (NCBI taxonomy): domain Eukaryota; kingdom Metazoa; phylum Chordata; class Mammalia; order Chiroptera; family Vespertilionidae; genus Myotis; species Myotis myotis. The sequence goes on from NW_023416401.1 coordinate 52,418,059, forward strand.
TTAGGCACCTCCCAGACAGGTCCCCAGGGAACCAGGGAGAACAATCCAACCAACAAGCACACGGAATACAGGTGAAGAGGCTGCAACCTGGTGGCAAAGAGCCAGGCGAGAGAAAGTGACTCCACAGCGCTCCCGTTCAGGAAAGGCGGGACTCATAGGCATGGGGGTAAGAGCCTCTGAAACAGCTCATACTGGGTGGGCCACCACCTCCCACCCACACCTCAAACACCCGTGGATTCAAAATCGTTTCTTGAGCACCTATTATGTGCTGGCACTGGTGCTGCTGATGCAAAACACTGTCCTTCACTGAGCAAGTTGTACAGGTCAGCCACCGAGCTAGGAACTTTGTAGATATTCCTAAACCTCAAAACTCCTATCGGGTAACTGTTACGTCTGTTTTACAGATGAAGTGGTAGCTCAGAGGAGTTCACCTGGCATCAGCCCCTCTGGATGAAAAGACCTTCCTCCACCCCTCTTCTCCTCGCTCCCTTCCTGGATTTATTTCTTCCGTCCTCCCCTCATACCCTTCCTCCTTCCAAGCGGATCTGAAGCAGCCACACAGATGATGGATACGGCACCCAGTGTCTAGACCAGCACATTCAATAGAAATAGAATTCCAGCCACATCTGCCCCCGAAGTTCTAGTAGCCACATTTTTAAAAGTCAAAAGAAACAGGAACAATTCATTTTAATAATATACTTTATTTAGCCCAATAAATCCACATTCTTCTCATGTGAACAGGTAACCAATATAGGAAGTTATTGGGTTACTTCACATCCTCTTTTCTTTTGCCAAGTCTTTAGATTCCGGTGTGTGTTTTACACGGGCAGCGTGTCTCAAGGGGCCAGGTGTCTGGTGGCCCCTACAGGACACGCAGTCTAGAGTTCCCACGGGAGGCTGTGCAGAGGGGCACGCGCAGTTCTGGGTGGGCTGCGGTCAGAGACGTCCTTTTAAAAAACGCATTGAAAAGTTCCGGGTAAGGCAAGGAGGGCAGAGCACATGGCCTTGCAGCACCTCCATTGCCTCGGTGGGGCGTCAGGGCTGGGTGGGTGTGACAGATGGGAAGGGCAGGACTGCTGGAGGTGCACCTGTGGGCCTCCTGTCCTCCCCACAGTGATAAAATCCCTCATAGGGAGTGTCCGGGAGGGCGGTGGGCATGCGGGGAGCAGGGCTGGAATTGCTGATCAAAGTCAGAGAGAAAGAGCACCGGCCTGTGCCAAGGGGCATCACCCAGGGCAGCTCAGATGGCAGCCACGAAGCCCTCCCTGGGTGCTGGGCCCTGCCAGGGTCAGCCATCAGACCCGCTGCCCAGCAGCTGCTCCCATGGGCCTCCCTTCCCGCCATCTGTCTCCTCCCTCCCCCCAGGGAGAGTAAGTTAGCCCCCTGCTCCCCTCAGAGGCAGAGCTCGGGTCAGATGTCCACAGGAGGGAGGGTGGGACCAACTGTGTCCCTGCCCATTGCACAGCCCTCCCTGGGGTGCTGGGGCAAACACAGCCTCTGGGCCGGGGCTGTGGGCGGAGGCTGCAGGGTGGGCTGTGGCTGGAGAGGCGAGGCTTCAGGGGAAAGAAGCATGCGCTCTGGTTTGTCTACATTTTTCTCACTGAGAAAATCACATCACTCCTCTCTTTCCTCTTCTACGGAAAACACAGGTGATGATTCCTTCAACACTTTGAAGGAGGAGGAGGATTTCTGCCTCCTAAGATTTTTCTGAGAATTAATAAGATCAGTAAGAAAATAGTTTGAAACGTTGAAAGCGTCGTATAAATGTACACAGGCTTTGTTTTTTCCGAACTTCCAGAGGATTGCAAGTCAGAGTAGGTTTTCAAAGCCTAAACTGCAATACTAGCCATGGGTGTGGAGGGCTGAGGAGCAGGGGTTCTCAGACCTGCTGGGTGGGAAGGTGAACTGGAAAACGTCCACCAAGATGTTAGCTGCACCAAACCAGCAATTGCACTAGTAGGAATTCATATGCAAACATCCTATATAATAAAAGGCCAGCGACCATAAGTGTAACGACTGGAATGACTGCTCGACCAGTTGCCATGAGGTGCATTGACCACCTCTCAGTCCCTTCCCCCACCCCTACTTCCCCTACCCCACCCACCCCTACAGGCTCCAATTGCAGCATGGCGAACAGGGAAGCATGGGCTAACAGAGGTGAGTGGCTGTGGGGAGGGACTGGCAAGCGGGTGAATGGCAGACCTCTTGGTCCCTCCCCCCAACCCTCAGGCTCCAGGGAAGCGGAGCCATGCTGCAATCTGAGAACAACAGCAAACGGGGGTGGGGGTGGGGGGGTTTGGGGGGGTAGCAGCAGCAGCAGAGAGGGACTGAGGGACTGGGGACTGGCGAGCGGGCAGAAGATGGCCCTGATCGCAGGCTAGCCCTAGGGGCCCTACTCGCACACGATTTTGTGTGCTGGGCCTCTAGTGTTCATATAATTGCACACATATGCACATGCAATGTATCATTGTTTGAAATAGCAAAAAACTTGGAAATGACCTCCAGTGATGGGGACAGGTCATGTGCATGATGGTCTACCCACACAGTGCCATCCCAGGCCACCTTTAAAATCAGTGAGGCGGGTCCTTGCATGCTAATAGAGGTGTGTGCCAATGTTAATCATGAAGTGGAAAGAGCTACATGGGAAAGAGTGTATAAAATATAGTATATAGTTTAATCCTATTCATAAAAAAAAAACAGTGCATATAAATATATGGAAAGTCTCTGCAAGAATTCACAAGAAACTGTTAACAAAGGTGTCCTGTGGGAAGTGAGACTGGAAGGAGGCCCCGTAATTTTAGTGTGTAACCATCTGTTATAGTTAGACATTTTTATCACAACCTATTTTTTAAAAACCCATTTTTTTTTAATGTGGCTTCTCTTTGGAATAATCACAGCTTTAAGGGCCTGGAGCACCCACTCTCCTTGTTTCCATGAGATAAGCTCTGTGCTAATTTATCCCTAGAAGTTGGGTTTTTGCAGTTTCTTATAACTTGCAGTAGCTCCCGGCTGGTCCCCTGTCTCCTGCCCCTGCCCAGTGACAATCTATTCTCTGCCCTGCAGCCAGAGTGATGCTTGTGAAACGTATACCTGACCAGCCACTGCCTCCTGGAGTCCTCCAAAGCCTTTCTGCCTCAGGATAAAATGGAAAGTCCTGCAGGTGGCCACAGACGCTGCAGGACCTGGGCCCACCTCTCTGACCTCATTCCCTCTGTTCTCCTCTCCAGCACCTCAGGCTCTTTGAGGTTCTTCAAACACACCAAGCATGCTCCCTCCTCGGGGCCTTTGCACCTGAACCCCTGAATGGACCCTTCTTCCCTACAGCATTTTCTTTGCTTAGAACATTCCTTTACTTCCTTCAAGGTTCTTGACAAATGTCACCTTCCCCGGCCACCCTTACAGAGGAAGACCCTGTCTTACTTCCTTCTCCAAACTATCATCACCCACCTGTTAGAAATGTTTGCATATTGCAGCTGAATGTTGCCTATTGATTTGTTTATTGTCTTCTCCATCACTCACATGTGCATGGTTTATTAACTGCTAAATGCTCAGGGCTTAGCACAGCGCTTAGCACATAGGGGATCCTTGATAAACAGAGAGAGGGTGTGAACAAATGATCTTACTTCCTCTCCTCTTGGAGGGAGGGAGGCAAGCAGTAAACCATTGAGCAGTAACAGAGAGCTGGCCAGCGTGAATGAGAAGAGCAAGGAGCATGGCTGCTTTCTCACTGGGTTTACCTTGAAGAAGATGAGTTCAAACTATGGGTTGGTGATGGGCCCCTCCCTTTTACAACAGTGCTGTCCCAGGTTGGGCTCACTCTCTTCCTGGGCCAACCTGGCACTCTTCCAGACCTCCCGACCTCAAGAATGCCACCATCTGCCATGTTGCTCTGGCCAGAAAATGTGTCCTTGACTTGCCTTCTCTGCATTCCCTCTGCCCATCACCACTCTGACTCCTGCTCTCCTGTTAGTGCAGTAATTCACTCACTGGGGTCCTTGCCTCCATCGTGCCCCGTAATGCCTCACCACCCCTCGCCCCCCACCTTCAGCTCTCCCTGCCCCTCACCATGACTTCATCTGCCTCCTCGATCCCCAGCTCCAGGGTCTTCCCTCTGAAGCAAGTTTACCAGGCGGAACACACCATGCCATTGGCTCGCCCACTGCAAACCCTAACCTCCCATCTTATCACTGAGCCCCTGGCCTGCATCCAGCCCCTCTCCTCCGCAAGACCTCAGGGCAAGGCAGGCAACTTCACCCAGTGCCACACACCCAAGTGATACTGACAGAAGCAGTGTTCTGTCCTCCCCAGGGTGAGGGCCAGACTTAATAGAGCTTGGAAGAAACCAGACATCCGGAGTGGAAAAGAATTACTAAAGGTCTACTCCTTAGCTTGTACTCATTCTTAGCCTATTTACAGGCAAAGTGAAAAGGTATAAATAACAATAACAACAGTAACAATGATAACTTACTTTTCTAAGTTCTTTACATACATTATCTCATTTAATCCTCACGAGAGGCTGTAAGTGATGCCATTAGTCTCCCCCTACTTTTGAGATGAGAAAAGTCAAGCACAGAGAGGTTGTAACACTTGCTCAAAGCCACACAGCTGGCAAGTGACGGAGCCAGAATACAAGCCTGGCAAACAAACTAGAGAATCAGATCTTACCTACTAGATTTTATTAGCCCAGAAGACTGTTTCAACACTCCCCTTCCTATTTCATGAGAGTGTAGTGTGACAAGAACGGCATGGGTCATGAGTAATGAGAGCGGGGCTCTAGTTCAGCACCTAAGTGATTTAGAAAATATATAAAGGAAGGGATTGGGGTCCATGAGTTGAAGGTCCTTTTCCGCCTAAACGTAGACAGTCTCATTACACACCAGCCACTCCATCACACTGCTTTCGTATTTCGTCCCAATAGTGTCATCCTTCTGCTCCAACCAACTATGCATTCACAAGGATCGCCAGCTGGCTTCCTTCTCAGCGGAACGACTATTGTCCCAAGGATCAACCAGCCCTTCTCCTGGTTGTATCTTATTTTATCTTTATTATTACCATTAGCACTCTTACTCACAGGATCCAATTACTACCAATTTACAGGAGCCATACAAATGCTCCTGTTGAATGTAGAGTCTATGAAAATCTGATGGTATGTTGATTGAAATCTGATACCCATCACTTAAGGAATAAGGATGTTTTTGCTGGTTTCATATACCTCAAATTTTATTAGGACCAATGCTATGAAAACTGGAATATTCCACTGGCAAAAGCCATTAAACCAGCAAAAAACAACTGTATTTAAGGAAGAAAATTATTTCTCTCCATTTATTTTTCTTCAAACATTCTTTCAAAAGAGGGTTGAAGAATAAAAAAATCCTAAATTGTCACACAGCAATAGTAAATTGAGAGATTATATAAATAAACCTACCTTATAAGGCGACTAAAGTAGTATCTGACTACAACTTTAGCAGTTATTCCTTTTTCTGAAGACTGCTGCATCTTTAAAAACGACCTCACGCTTAACCAGCCACTGAGAGAAAGAGAAGAATAGGCACAGGAACTGTTTATCGGTGATAAAGCTCATTGGTTCATTAATCTGGTCTCCAAGTCAAAACAACAATATTTTTTTTTTCTTGCTTATGCTGCAAGCCCATGGCCATCCACTTTGGGGTCAGCCACTTCCTCACTGTGGACCCAGGCTGATGGGGCAGCCACTATCTCCAAGTTCACCAGTGATCATGCAGAGGACAGGAGCGCTCTGGAGGGCCTCGGACCAGCAACTACATGTCCTCACCCAGAAAGGACATGTTTAAAGCTCTCAGCATGATGGCAATACCAGGTACCATCGGTCAGACCTAGAGATGTGGCCCACCAACCACAATGGCGCCAGGAAGTGGTATGTTGCCAACTGAGGGTGAAGAGCCAGGAATAGTCAGTGAACACTACTGACTATTGTCCCAAGCATCAGCCAGTGGTCTCTTGCTGTAACACCACTAGGGTGCTTTTGCTTTTGTTTCTGGAGCCATACCAAACCACTTTGCAATGGTTTTTGAGTGAATAATCAAATAGGTGAGTAAACAGCCCAATTCGATAAAAGGGAAAATATTACCAACCCTGCTTACTTAATATGGAAATGAAGACTCGAAGACTGTTATGTGGGTTGCCCAAGATTCCAGTGAGAATCCTCAGCCAACATATCCTGATGACAAACTCATCACTCAGAACAGTCCACAGAAGAAACAGGATATGCCTCTGAGTTAGAACTTGTTGGTAAGCAAGTTTGTGAGTTTCCCAACCTTTTGACTTCCATTCCAAGGATCCTATGGGTGTTTCCCTAAGGAACAAATGGCTTTCCTGTGCAAAAGGCCTTGTGTGTTGGGTGGGACTTGGAAGGGATCGGGGAGGGTTGGAGAATTCTTTATTCTCTGCCAATAGATTTTTTCTTTCGAAATGCAGCAAACAGTAGCCACTATAACAGGAACAGAATTTAAAGAGACAACTAAGAAAGAACACTGAGATGGGGAATTTGGGCGGTGGATTCTGATTCTGGCCTCCTCTGAATTTCAGGAAAGAATCAGGGGCCTGAGCTAGTCTTTCTTTTCAGTGACTGGCTCCCCCTCCACCAGCGTGGTTGCTAAGCAAGGCCCAGGCCTCACTCTGTGTGCGGCCATGCACTGTCCGGCCTTCCAGTTCATGAAGACAGGACAAAGGGACGGGCTGGCAGGAAAACGGGCTCTGAGCAAGACAGTAGCTCCAGGAGCCTGAGAAGAGCCAGAGACCTAAACAGGCCGGGAAAGAGTCAAGGAGGAGGGGTCAGTGGGGGGGTGGGGGTGGGGGACACATCTGCAATACTTTCAAAAATAAAGAAAAATGTTTCTAAATCCTGCTGTAGAGATGTGGCAAGTCACCCTGAGAGGTATAAAAGGATTCTGAATGGTCACTGGCTAATCATTTATGTCCTTGGTTTTCCTATGTAAACCCATCAGTGACATTGTGGTTAAGACACAGTTTCACCATGAAACAAACAGTAATTCGACTTCTGATGCTAATGTGCCTACCTGGTGGACTTGGGTAAGTGACTTCATTTCTGAACATCAACTTTCTCATCTGTAAAAATGGGCATGATATTGGTTCCGGCTTTATAGGTTTATTGTGAGAATCGTATGGGGTGGAAGATTTTAAGCTCTTAGCATAGTGACCGTACTCGTATCACTGTTAGTAATGTTTCCATTGTTCAAACAAAAAGTTTACTTAAAAGAATATATGCACTTTATAAAGCAATAAAGTCAAAATTGGGAGGGAAAAAATAGTTACTGAGACTGGCAATGAAAAATTAAAGAAAATCGGGATAAAGAAAAAAAATGTACAGCTTTGTCTCCCAGACAGTACTGGGATCTACGCGGCTTCACCGTCCGCCTTTACGTCTCTCATTGGGGCTCCCACGTGGTTCCCAGACCTTTATGGTGGCAGCAGCTGGAGGGCTTGCACCAGCCCAGGTGTCTGACGCAGTGGGTCTGGGTGGGGCCTGGAAATCTGCATTTCTAATGGGCTTCCAGACGGTGCTGGTGCCACTGTGCAGGGACCAGACTCTCAGAACCACTGATGACAGGCACAGCCCTCTCCAGGCCGCAGACCAAGCCAGATGAGAGGGGGCACAGGTTTGTCGTTTACTTGGACATCTGCAATTTCAGAAACCTGCGTCTGTGCTTTGGTTATCTCAGGGCTGACCTGATGGCTTCTCTGCTGTCCCATTTCCCCCTGATGGCCCAGGATGACCTGTGGCCTCTCCTGCCCTTCATTCTTCCCTCCTAGAGGCAATTCTGCAGCTTGAGTGTTGGCTTAGGTTCCATCCACCCCGATCTGTCCTTGGCAGCCGCCCTCCCAGGGCTTGGAGCTCTGCCCATCAGTGCCTGCAGCATATGGTATGGGGGGGATGCCTTGTTCTTATTAGCCTGCTTTGCAGGGAACAGAGCTCTGGGCTGTGGGCGGACTTCCCTACCCTCGGGGCTGCCCTGGTCTCCTGCAGCTGGGCTTCACCTGGTTAGACTCAGCTATGCCCTGTTGGAAAGTCTGGTGCCCAGGGTTCCGTATCTTTGCTGGGTTTGCTGAGATAGTGGATTCTGACCCTTGCCTGTCTAGGCTATTCTCTGTCGTCACCTTGGCCACCGCCTAGCACAGTGATTCTCAACCTTCCGGCCCTTTAAATACAGTTCCTCTAACTGGTTTGGCTCACTGTATAGAGCGTCGGCCTGCGGACTGAAAGGTCCCAGGTTCGATTCCAGTCAAGGGCATGTACCTGGGTTGCGGGCATATCCCCAGTAGGAGATGTGCAGGAGGCAGCTGATCGATGTTTCTCTCTCATCGATGTTTCTAACTCTCTATCCCTCTCCTTTCCTCTCTGTAAAAAAATCAATAAAATATATTTTTTTAAAAATCTTATATATTAAATACAGTTCCTCATGTTGTGACCCAACCATAAAATTATTTTTGTTGCTACTTCATAACTATAATGTTGCTACTGTTATGAATGGTAATGTAAATATCTGATATACAGGATGGTCTTAGGCGACCCCTGTGAACGGATCTTCGACCGCCAAAGGGGTCGCGACCCACAGGTTGAGAACCGCTGGCATGAGCTGTTGCCCAAGTGGACAGGTTTCAGCTTATTCTGTACCTACTTTTTCTGCATTGCCCCGAGAAACTATCACACTAGAGTCCTGAGATGAAACAATTAAGAAATCATTTCAACAGCTATTTACTGAGCAGTACTATGTGCCTGACGCTGCTTTTGGCACTGGGGGTAGCAGCACAGAAAACAAAATATCCTGCCTTACATTCCAGTGGAGACAGATAAGAAAGGAAGGGGAATGTTGGGGGGGGGGGGGGGGCGGGGGAGAGATGCAGCTAAAATAGTTAGATAAAGAGAAAATGAAGTAGAGAGTGCTGGGTGGCTCCATTTTTAATAAGGGGATAAGAAAGGCCTTTCTGGGCAGATGCCATTTGAGTGAAAACCTGGCAGAGAAGAGGGAGCACGTCACCAGGATATTGGGGAAGTGTTGCAGAAAATGAATGGTCATTAGCAATCTCTTACTATTGCTCATCAGGCTCCTTTTGGGGCCCCTCCTATTATTTCCAGCTTCCAAAGGTGGGGACACCAGTTGTCCTAGGATGCAGCCCTGATCTGTCATTCATGCCCCTCCCAGCATGATCTGATTCAGTCCTGTGGCTTTAAAAACCGCCTGTATCCCATCCAATCCAAAATTTCCCTCTCCAGCCTTGACATTGCCACTGAGCTCCGGACACACAGAGCCAGCTGCTTACTTAACACCGCCACGTGGGTGTCTAAAAGGTCCCTTAATCTTAACTTGTTCAAAACAGAAAGCTTGACTTTCCTCCCCAAACCCTGCTTCTCCTCTGATCTTTCCCACGTCAGCTACTAACATCGCCATCTGCTCAGTTATCAAAGCCAAAACCTAGAAGCTGTCCTCAACTTCTCTTTTCTTCGCATTTCACATCCAATCTGTCAACAAGTTCTAACAGCTCCACCTCTGAACTGTATCTTGAGCATGACCTCTCGATCCCAGCCACCACCTCCCAGACCAAGCCTTATCACTTCTCCTCTGAAATGCAACCAAGGTCACCTGATTGATCTCCCTGCTTCCGCCTCTGCCCTTCTTAGATCTATTATTACTACAGGAGCCAAAGTAATCGGTTTAAAAAGTCAGATCATATCACTTGCCACATTAAAGCAATCCAGCGACTTTCCCTTTCACAAGACTCCCATCCAACTCCTTAGCTTGGCTACCAGGTCCTCGTGGCGGGCCCGCCCCCTCTCCTGCCTTCGGCTCTCCCTGCTCCCTGGACCCACACTATGCTCGGCCTTCTTTCTGCTGTCTGTTTCCCAGGATGCCTCAGGATGCCCCCGGGGCCTCTCAGGCCCTTTAACAAGGCTCACTCTCTCCTGCTTTAGTCCTTTGACACTAGTAGCTGCCTCTGACTGAAACATTCTCGTCCTGGGCGTTCCAGGAGCTGGCTGCTTCTTACCACTCAGGTCTCAGATGGAACAGCCCCTCACCAGACAAACCTTCTCCAACCTCATGAAATAAATACCCATACTATCTCCTTCTTGGCTATTTCTTTCCTGACATTTGTTACTCTCAGATTGCTTCTTGTTTATTTATGTTTATTGCTGGTTTCCCGCGCATGTACGCACACACTAGTGGAAGCACCATGGGAGGTCCTTGTTTGTTTTATCCACTGAAGTAGCTCAGGACCCAGACAGGGGTCCTCAAACTACGGCCCGCGGGCCACATGCAAATACAAATACTGTATTTGTACCCGTTTTGGTTTTTTTTACTTTAAAATAAGATATGTGCAGTGTGCATAGGAATTTGTTCATAGTTTTTTTAAAAACTATCGTCCGGCCCTCCAACGGTCTGAGGGACAGTGAACTGGCCCCCTGTTCAAAAAGTTTGAGGACCCCTAGAACAATGCCTGGCAATTAGGCATTCACTAGATCAGCGGTTCTCAGCCTGTGGGTAGCGACCCCTTTGGGGATCGAACGACCCTTTTATAGGGGTCGCCTAAGACCATCAGAAAACACATATATAATTACATATTGTTTTTGTGATTAATCACTATGCTTTAATTATGTTCAATTTGTAACAATGAAAATACATCCTGCATGTGATATTTACATTACGATTCATAACAGTAGCAAAATTACAGTTATGAAGTAGCAACGAAAATAATTTTATGGTTGGGGGTCACCACGACATGAGGAACTGTATTAAAGGGTTGTGGCATTAGGAAGGTTGAGAACCACTGCCCTAGATCGTGGCTGGATGGATGAATGATCTGATAAAAAGAGCTGCTATCTGTCATCACCATCTCCCTGTGAAGGAAGGGATGCTTAAGTCAGAAGAGGTGGAGGCAGGCTAGCTCAGTGGCTAAGACGTAAACTCTGAAGTCAGACTGCTTGGGTTTAAATCATGGGTCCACCAGGACTATCCCCCCCAATCTCAATTCCCTTCTCTTCAAAGTGGAGATTTTGTGGTCTATCCATACAATGGAATATTACTCAGCCATGAAAAGAAATGAAGTACTGACACCTGCTACAACGTAGATGAACCTCAAAAACATCATGCTAAAAGGCCAGAGCCAGGCACAAAAGGCCACATACTGTACATCGTGTTTATATGAAATAGCCGAAACAGGTAAATCCATAGGTACAGGAAGCAGATTTCTAGAAATGAGGGGAGGGGGGGGCGTGCTGGGCTGTAACTTCTCAATGGGCATGAGGTTTCCTTTGGGGATGATGAAAACGTTTGGAACTAGATAGAAACGGTGGTTGCACCACATTGTGAATGTGCTAAATGCCACTAAATTGTTTACTCTAAGTGGTCAATTTTAGGTGATGTGAATTTTACCTCAACTAAAAAAATGGGGATTTTAACAATGGTCCCTACTGCACAGGGACATCTTGAGGATTAAAAGAGGTGATGCTGCAAAGTACATCATGAGGTACCTGACATTTACCAAACAATTAAGAAATTTTACCACTGGGTAGTTATTTTAAATAGGCATAGCTTTGTGAAGCATCATATCACTTTCTTTTCTTGTTTCACATTTTACTATGGTAAAGGTTAACTGGAAACTTTATCATGGATTTGCCTCAGCCCACGAACCAGAATTTGAGAACCACTGAAATAAACATTTTGAGAAACAGAATCACCTTTTGTGAAAGGCCCACTTTTTGAGCCATCCTCACGCATTTAGTAAACTGAAGATACAAAGCGGGGGAGCGTGTGGCAGCAGTGCTGTGCCGAGATGGACGGAGCCCAGGGCAGGTGGGTAAATGTGAGCCATTCAGCTTTCCTCACTACAGTGAGAATGGCAGCGCATACACGTCCCCAAACAAGCAGCAACAAGCATGACAGCAGGAAAAGCACCGTATTACCTGATCAGGAAAAATGTGTCAACCCCGAGATAGAATGGGCCACTCCGGGAGTAAAGGTAGAGCGGGTTTTTAAGCACTCTGGCTTTCCATTCAAGCACATTATCTGTAACAATCATAAAAAACAGTGTCTATTCGTTCAATAGAAAAAAAAATCATGTGATTTATCTTTTCAGAAAAACCAGGAGAAACACATTCAACTTTCAGTTGTATCGGGAGGGTGTCATGTATCCCCGTAATTCACTTACGAGGGGATCTTGGAACAAAAAGAAAAGGGAGGAGACAGAGGTACCTAGTTGTAGCTAAGGCTTTGCGCGCTTCTGTGCTCTTAGTGGCCTCGGCCCCTTAAGGACTAAAGCAGCATCACACCCCTCTTAGCTGCCCCCCAACTCTGATGCATGCCTCTGGCCCCCGGGGAAACAGTGCCACTGGGAGTACTTGATGGGAGTGCTTCGGGAGTGTAGCAACGGGGAAAGGTCGAGAAACATTGACTTTACTAATGCACAGTACTTATCTATGCTTGCCTGTTTTTCCAGGAGAAAAAAATAATGTCAGTTTCCGGCATCATTAATCATGATGAGAGGGAGCCCAGCTGTTTGGACAATGAAAATACAATCTCAGGTGTCACTATTCACTTGGCAGCCAGGTGCCTGATTTGTACCCCGGAGGAGGCAAAGCAGCCACTGGACACTGGCCTGGAAAACTCATTTATGGGAGGTCCCGGCCACGTCTCTAAACCAGAGGGAAGCTGTGGCCTCCCATCCTATGGCCCAACGTGATCTGCTACACAAACATGCTCTCCTCCTTGACTGCTCTCAGAGGCCCATCGGCTCTCCGCACCCAGAGACAGCCATGCGGTCATCTGGCTGGTGTGCCCCGACATGATCCACAGGAGACTCAAGACCCGGATGCCATTCAGAGCAGAGCACGTGCTTCCTGGCGTCGTGGTGGTCCAGATGGCTGGCACATTCTTCTGCCAAGAAAAGCATCTCAGAGCCCGGTCCACGGCTCCTAGGCATCCTAGGCGAGAGCAGAGGTGTCACTGTCCCCCTGAAAGCCAGACCAACCCACCTGCCGCCCCACTAACAAAAACCAAAACACACACCAATGATCTTGGCTGTCCTCAGCCGATCCCTCACTGTGGTCCTGGACCGCCCACCTCAGTTCTCCATCGTCCCCTGTGGATCTGTATGTGGCCCCCTGGACTTAGTCTCCTTCCCCAATGAACCCTGACTTTGCCTAACAGACATGACTTAAGGTTGGCACCCACACTGCCTTGCACAGAATACACTGCCCAGGTTCAGGCCCCAGGATGCCAGTGCCTGACCACAGTCTGGTGTTAGAAAGGGTTGGGGGGAGGGGAACTTAGACATTATTAAGAAAGCTCATGAGGGCAGCATTTTGCTAGAGATGGCATCCCTGGTCCTCTCCCAAGAATGAATCACTTACAAAGAACACCGCTACCTGTCAAGGTACAGGCATGAAAACAGAGGGGCAGGCGGCCCAGAGGGTGCAGGCCTTACGTGAGGTATTCCTGGCTCTGAGTCTGGCTATCACTTACTAGCTCTGTGACTTCTGGCAAGTGAATTAACATCTCAAAGGGGAATCAAAGTAGATCTTCAATCATAGGATTATTGTGAAGAACAAATGAGATAATATCGTAGCTACTAGGCTCACTATTTTAAGCCCTGTTGCTTTAAGAATAGTTCATCCCTTCTACTTAATTTATTCCCTGCATTTTTCCATTTCAATTTGACTCATCATGAGAGCCAATCAAGTAGCTAGAATTGTGGAACAGGAGCCTGAGAAGCTCAAGCTGCCTCTAAGAGACTCAGATTTTCTCCCAGATGTAGCTTGGCACCTTAAACACTGTGGGCAGCAGAAATCCCTGCAGAATTCAAACTTACTCACAAGGGACAGCTGGCTTATAACCAACCTCTGGAAATCCAAAGCAAGTTCTGAAATGGAAGCATGTAATTGCCTAACATTTTGAGGTCCCAGCCATAGCTATGCGTTTTTCCACTGGAGTTGCTCTCAAATGTGCACGCAGCTCAGCCTCTCATTAGGAGGGCTTTCCACTCCCCAGCAGTTGGCAGAGCCCCAGCACAGTGAGCCCCCATACACCAGGGCCCCGTGGCTTCCCTCAGCACCCCAAGGAGCCACAGCCTGGAGGGCGAGACGCAGGATCTGGGCTCAGCAACTTCCACCAAGCTTCTTAGCCTCGCTGGGCCTGTTCCCTCACTTTTAAATTAAGCACTTTTTGGCAGGGTTCTTGAGAAGATTCGAGAACGTTTGTCAAACATCTGGCCCAGCGCCTAACTTGGCAAGCAAATCCTGAATAAATTTTGCAATCATTATTTTTTTTTTCCATCTACTTGTGGGTCACACTTAACTAGCAGCAGCTTATAAAATCTTCTGAAAATAACTGCTCACTAGGGAAGACAGCCTTTCTGAGTGCCATTCCACTAGTGTGGAAGTGGAGAGTATTATCAAGCACAGGACCATGGTGGGGTGGGGGGAGCTGATGACATGATGCGTGTGGTCTAAGTGGGGGGTTCCCAGACCATCACCTGAGATCTAGTTAGAAATGCAGTCTCGGGTCCAAGCCCAGACCTGCCGAGTCAGAATCTTTGGGGGTGACAAGCCCTCCAGGAGATTCCGATGCTCACCAAAGTCCAAGAACCGCTAACTGTGATAGGGCTTTAAAAACCGCGGCAGGCCCTCAAGTCTCTCGGATATTCCTGGGGGCCACTGTAAGCCATGAACACACAGCAGGAGCCCTGACCACCGGGGGCAGCGGCCACAGCTCTTTACTTCATGCAAACATCCTCGAACACTCGCTCATTTTTTCCATCTAAATGGTAAAGGACGGCTCCTGTAACAGGAAACCACACTGAGCCAATGCAGGGATTACTCAGAGGATAAAGAAGCAGGAATCTGAAATGCCCCGTCTGGCTCCAAACCTCCAGAAGACGAGGGTCTTATGTTGATTTGACCCGCTGGTGAGTGTGAACGTGGAGAGAAGAAAATGCTGGACCCTAGGGGTCTCTCCATCTCAAGTTCTATTTTCAAACATTCAGAAATGTGATACTTTGCTCCAATGGTATGAAATGAAAAAAAAAATTTCTATAGCAACAGAACACAGAAACCCCCCAGTTTGAGGACACAGTTAAATGTAGCTGTTAAAAAGCTAACAACCCCCCCTAGCCGGTTTGGCTCAGTGGATGGAGCGTCAGCCTGTGGACAGAAGGGTCCCAGGTTCGATTCTGGCCAAAGGCACATGCCTGGGTTGAGGGCTTGATCCCTAGTGGGGGGCATGCAGGAGGCAGCCGATCAATGATTCTCTCATCATTGATGTTTCTATCTCTCTATCCCTCTCTCTTCCTCTCTGAAATCAATAAAAATATATTTTTTAAAAAAGCTAATAAACCTTTGGTTTCCCCACCATAGAAAGTGTCATTTTGGGTGAAGAAGCTAAAGTTTTAGTAGCCAGTTCCTGACACCATCCAGGAACATCTGCCCTAAATCCTGTGATCTGGCCTTAAAAAGCAGGGCTCTTGGATAGCCTCCTACCGATGGTCAGCAATGGTGGGTTGTGATAACTGTAGGCTCCCCCTCAGTGACAGAAGCATGCAGCTGGTCCCTGGAACCCAGTGGACTGCAGCGGGGTCAGGGTTGCCAAGACCCCTTCCCAGGCCCCCACCCCCACCCTGGACTTAACTGAAAAGATGAGGAAAAGAACAACAAATTAGGAGGAGGTAAGTACATCATCTCATTTAAGTCCTTCAACAAATCCCATTCTATGCCCCCATTTTACACATGTGGAAACTGAGGTTCCTAGAGGTCAAACAAACTGACCAAGGGCAGAGTTAGAAACCAGGCAAGTGTGAATGGGGACTGAGCTTGAGCTCTTTTTGCCACACCCACTGTGGAACTTTCTACACGGCAGCCGAGCAGCTGGTCATGTAAGAAACAACTGAGGGGTTCTGAGCCTTGGGGGAGGTCATCATAACTGTCCCCCAAATCTGATGGGGCTGTAATTGAAACAAGAGAGCAAGTAGATTTATTTTCAGAGGCCCCGGGGGGCCAAACCAGGGCCCAGGGGTAGAAAATACAAGACAGCAGGAACTAGCTCCACAGAAGCCTAGCACCCAACACTTTCCATCACGGGGTCATGATGGGGTCACAGGGAGCCCCTGGACTGGTAGCCGGCTTCTGATCTGAGGACTACAAAACATGTTTTTTGTTGTTTTTCTTGTTGTTGGGGTTTTTTGTTGATGTTTCTATTGTTTTTGTTTTTGCCTGGAGAGCCAAACAGAATCTGATAAAATCATGACTACAGCTTCCACATGGGACGAATTCCCTGACGCCACTTTCTCACATATTCATATTCTTCTGGTCCATTCATTGAAATTTTGTTTTACTTTTATCCCCCTAGTTGGAGTAAAGGAGGGACAATTGTGTAGACGTACAGGGGCCTTGCCAAAAATTATATCACGTGTTCTAGAGGTATTTGCATGACAAGGCTGTTCTTGTTTCTCAGGGTGTGTGTGTGTGTGTGTGTGTGTGTGTGTGTGTGTGCTCTCCTTGCCTCGCCATAGGAAATGAAGGTATTGCTCCTGATTTTTTAACTTAAGCACAACAGTGTGACTCATTGTGATCCGCCCTCACTGCATGATGCCGGGTTATCCACGTCTGGCTCAGATACACTCCGCCCATTTTAATCAGCTGTGCTGCGTGCTCACTCCCCTGGCTTCGTGCACATGTACACCACGCACCTTGGCCGTGCCAGGAAGGTTCTGAGTCATCTGAGAACTGAGACACTGGGAATAGACATTGTGATCATGGAACTATTCCTTAGAGGATCACTCCAGAGGAACCCAAGCTGTGTGCTGACCTAGTCTTTGAGTAGCACAGAAACACTGGGTAACTGTGCCCAGGAAACAAAGCAGCATTTTTAGTGACCTCGCCGTGGCACCCTGATGGGGCACAAAGCCTGAATGGTGAGCAGCAGAGACCCGCCCTCCACACTGGCACTCAGGCTGCTGGCTTCGCTACACTTAGCACCGCGGGAATTCTTTCCCAGTTCTGTACTCATCTAAGTCCCCTCTCATGAGTGGTAGTTTATTCAAATGCCCACTTTTTCCTCTGCTCGGGGTTCCTGTGAGATGGGCCAGGCCGACCGGCCATTCGATTCTGCTCCTTGGTTCAGTCCTCTCTGTCTCTCTCAAAGGCAGGCTCCCGTAAGTGGCTGAATGTGCCCCGAGTGTGGAGGACGCCCCTCGGTCTGAGCCCCACCCCCTGGCTGCCACATATGCACTTCCAGCCAGAGGAAGGGCGAGGCCGAGCAGGGTGAAGAACCTGTAGAGAGAAGAAATCCATGTGTGGCCAAGCCTTCCCTCACCCCACACCACACCAGGACACCACGGTGAGGTGCAGAGAAAACAGCCCAGCAAACAAAACCACTCCAGCCCTTGCTGGAAGGGAGGTTAATCTTTAACATTTTTAAGGATTAGAAGTAGTTTTCTAAGAATAAATAACTGAACGAAATTACAAAGTAAAAGATCAATGGATTTCACTAAAGTTCTTATTATAATTGTAAAAAAATAATAAACAAACAGCAGTGAGAACATCCGAAGATACTTGCAGCTGATACCACAAAGGATTCATATTCTTTATCTATAAAATCAACCTTAAAAATCCATAAGCATCCAAATAACACACACATAGGAAAGGGGGAGGAGACTATAAATAGCAGATAAATAAACTTGGGGGGAGGAGGACTCATTACCAATTTTTAAAAAATATAAATTAAACCAACTGATTTATCTATCAAATTGGCACAGTTTTTATAAAGGCGAGGCTCCGTTGGTTTAGCATTGTCCTGTGCACCCAGAGGTCACTAGTTTGATTTCTGGTCAGGGCACATGCTGGGGTTTCAGGCTCAATCTCCAGTAGGGGGCGTGCAGAGGCAGCCGATCCGTGTTTCTCTTTCTCCCTCTCCCTTCCTCTCTAAATCAATTTTAAAAAAATGTATTTTTAAGTAGCTTTGGATGCTACTTAAAAAGGGTGACAGGGTGATGAAACAGACACAGACGTCTCCTAGCAGGGGGCAGCTTAGGGGAAGTTTTCAGGAAAGCACCTTATCAAATGATTTGAGCTGCGAGCCAGCAATTCCATTAGTTTCTCCTAAGGTGCAAGGCAGGATGCAAACAGGAAGTAGCAGGCAAGATTGCGGAGGTGCTTGTGAAAGCTGCCAGGCCTCAAATAAGAGACATTCACTTTCAGTGGTCACGTGATAGGACCAGGGGGATTTGGGGACCGGATACCTCTCTCGGGGGTCCTTAAACCCAGTCACTTTTGGGTGTGGCTATCCTTCCTCTTGAACATCTGCATTTTCTTGTTTAAGGTAAATGGTGACCTCCCTGCGCGCGGAGCCTGGTCCAGACAACACTCAATGACTGAGAATCCAAGGCTACGTATAGCTGGTGAGTGGAAGTTGGTAAAACAGCCCCAACATACACATCCCAGCCTGGTCCCACAGATGCCGTACTCACAGGCACACGGCAGCAAACACATCGAGGGGGAACATTCCGGCAGCACATCTGGCCACACCCCCATCAGGCAAGGAGGACGCATTCATTGTAAAGAGAGAGAGAGAAGGAGCCAAAAATGAAGCATTTCTGAATCTTAAAATACCTGCCAAGACCAAAAAAAAAAAAAAAAAAAAAAAAAAAGGATTGTTATCATAAGACTTTAGTTGCCAATAAATACTTTATACTTTTCCAAGGGTTTTCATATCTCTTATTTCAAAACAAAATTTTGACATCAAAAAGGGCAGCTGGCTTTTACTATATCTGATTCACAGATGGATGGTTCACAGATGGATGGGGAGAATAGGACACAACGGTGCGGAAACTCATAAGAACTAGGAACGCTGAGCCCAGCTGGAGGCGGACCATGGCTCTCCTGTCTTCTCTGCCCAGACTCCCTCATCCTTCCTAGCACACGGCGCTGGGAACGAGCGTCCTAAAGAGGAGACCTTGCCACGCTCAAACCTATTTGTGAACAGGTCCCCACAGAGCGGTAACTGCACTATGAGATGGAATGACATGACGGAAGCCCACAATGTGATGGGGAAGGTGCTGTCTGAAAGTGAAGCCAAGACGCACCAGTTTAGGACACAGCTAATTAGTCGCCATAAGAAAGAGTCTATAAAGGTATCAGTGGTAAGATCGGCGGGCTCAGACCTCACTGTGCCTCAGCATTCCCTGCGGAGCCTGGTGAGTGGATCCTCCCTGCACGGGTCTGACCCAGTAGGTCCGGGCTGGAGACTGAGAACCTGCCCTTCTCACTAGGTCCCAGGTGCTCATGCTGCTAATCGGGGTGCACACTTTGAGAACCACAGGACCAAGGGACTTCCAAAACCTCCACAAAGGAGGGGGACACAGCACAGTTTAACAAAGCGGCAACATTGATTGTAAGTAACAACAATGCTGCTTTTCAGTAAGTGCCCATTAGAAATGAGACACATTCTGGTCATGATTTCTAACCTGTCAACAACCCTACAAGGAGCTCTCTCTCACTCACCATATGTTACAGACAAGGACAATTCTCATCAGATAAGCTCGTGAACTTGAGCATAACGGTTAAGAATACAGGTTCTACACTTTAGGAGCCTGCACCCACCCCTTACTATATAGCATGGGCAAGTTAGTTCATCACTCTGTGCCTCGCCTCAGTTTCCCTCTTGATAAATGGAGATAATAAAACCTAAGTTGTAGGGTTGTTGTGAGAACTAAATGTAGCAATGACGATAAAGCAATTAGAAGGAACTTGGCCTGTAGTGAGAGCTCTACTAATGTTGTCTTTATTATTATTGCTGCTAAGTGGCAGGGCCAGAACTCAGCTCAGGGCTGTTTGAACTTGAAGAATGTGATTTTTTATTCCCTCGTGTTACCTTACCTCACCACACTACATTGCCTAGACTTGCATTCAGGAGGCTTGGGTCTGAGCCAGCTTGCTGTGTGACCCTGGGCAAGTCACTTCACCTCTCTGGGCTTCATTTCCTTATCAGCATAAGGAGGAAGGGTGGGTTGGACACAATGTATTCTAGTGCCCCTTCTACTCCAACACCCACTGTTCCATGAGTCTGGCCAAAGGTTTTCTAAAATGAGCATTTGCTCTGAACTTATGTGTCCCCAGCTACTTCCTGGTAGTATTTGAATTTCCCCAATAAACTCTCCCACTGAAAAAGAAGTGTACTGACCATCGCCATGTCTGTTCCCGCTGGAAGTTCTATTTCTAATTTTAAAGGAGTCCACGGGCCTTTGTCAATCAACCACTCATTCACGAGCCTCTGGGCCGTGGGAACCAGGCCCCAGCCTGATGACCCTGCGTGAACTGAGAAAAACAGTTTCCTGGCCTCCTCCATTCCCGTGGTGACGGTCTGCAGACATCCTCCGAGGCCACAGCAGCCAGAACCTTCCTTTGTCACCTCTAACTGCACAGCCCGTGTTGGAGGCCACAGCGAAATCCAAAATCAAGCTGTAAAAGCTTTGTAGTTTATCTACACTGTTGGAAAAATTGTTATTTTTTACCCGAGGCCCTACAGAAAGTAGAAGACAACAGAACTAGGAATAAAAAGATAAAGTAAGTCTCTGGACTTCCAGATGATATTTCCTTCCCCTTCCATTGTTTTTAAACGTGTACTGTTTTTTACACCTGAATCTTCCCTTCAGCACGGGCTTAACAGCAGCTGAAAAGTGAACCCCCATTGTCTCCAATGGTCTTTCTGCAGCTAAATCCTAGAGGAGTTGCCTCACAGGCCCCAGAGCCAAGAAAAGCAAGTTGCAGCCGACCTCACCTGCATTGCCCCAGGAGTCCTTCCTGCACAGCCAGCAATTTGCTGAAGGCTGAAACGTGAAGCCTTGAGCAATGTTGTCCTGAGCCAGAGGACACAGGAGCCCCAGGTCCTCACTCAGCGGGCAAACCCGGACGCGGAGAACGCCTCTGGGTCACGGGTTGACACTGCCCACTACCCCACAGATGGTCCAGGCTGGATACTCACAAAATGATGTTCCTGGCTCTGCCCAGAACCATCACCATACCCACTTTGGAGAGTGGCAGGAACTTTTAAACCTCTAAGTAGCCAAGAAGCCAGAACAATGCTGGAAGGGGTGTGTGTGGGGGCGGGGGGGGGGGGGTAACTTGGTTACACTGAAGGCATCATCAGCATTGGCCTTCAGGCACTCGAATTCCTTACATTTCCACCAGGGACAGGGGTGCTAAGGGTTCCATAGGATCTCACCCCCAAACTCCACTGCTCTGTGCCAAGCACCTTACAGGTAGGAGTGTGAGCAATCTAAGCTCCACCCCTTAACTCTGCTCCACTGTAGTCACTCCCTAGAGGGGGCTGGGAGTGAGCTGGGCAGGGAACTCTGGGGTCCTAGACACTGAGAGTGTGAACTGGAAGGGCAGGCGCAGGCTCCAGGTTGGCACCTCTCCTTGGCCCTACAGACATCTCATCCAATAGGGAGGACAGCCAGAGGAAGGCCAGTGGAGAGGTCCCTAACGTATGGAGCCCAGGACAGCATCTTGGTTGCCTAGGTCTGAGGGCTGCTGCAGACACCATTCCTCCAAAGCACCCACCCTCCTCTCATGTTAATCACAGGACTCTGGGATCCTAAGGGTCCGTGGGGGAAGAGACTGAGTAGAACAGAATTGAGCTGTAGAGTTCCCAAAATCAAGTTCAAAGGGACTCTGAAAAGAGACTGTTATGGATTGAATTGTATCCCCCCCAAATTTCATATGTTGAAGCCCTAACCAGTGGCTCTCCTGGTTCCTCAGAATGTGACTGGTTTTGGAAGTAGGGCCCTTAAGGGGTGATTAAGTTACAACAGGCCACTGAAGTATGCCCTAATCCAACTGGCATCCTTATATGATGACATTTGGACGGACGTGAGCACACAGAGGAAGGACCACATGAGGACAGTAAGAAGGTGCCACTGGCAAGCCAAGGGTAGAGACCTCAGGAGAGACCACCCTGCCCACACCTTGATCTTGGGCTTCCAGAAATGTGGGAAAGAAATTTGTTGTTTGAGCCCTCAGGCTGCGGTGTTTTGTTAAGGCAGCCCTTTGCAACTAGCATAGGGACTCACCAAAGTGCTGTGCTCAATGGAGCCACACTCAGACAGGGAACCAGGCCCAGACTCTCATAATGAGGCTGCTCCGGTGGGCCTGTTTTGCTGAGCTTATCCAACCCAACCCAACAACCCAAGTCAATGTCCTCAGGTCCCAGCAGCACTGAGAAGAAGCACCCACACCCGACTCTGAATCCTGCCACGGTCAATAAAACCAATTGGCAGCCTGTGCACATTCAGTTGACCTTAAATGTCTACACTGTGCTAGACTCTAGGTCTACAAAGGGGAATAGGAAACCTTTATTCGAGCTGTTTCCCACCAACATCTCATCATGCCCACCTTCCCAAATCTTCCCTAACTCAGGCCAGCTTAAGACCTCGCTAGAAACATTCCCTTTTCTCCTCCCCAGTGTGATTCCCTTCCCCTTCGCCCCAAAGCTCCTCTCCAGGCCTGCCTGTCCCCACCACTCAATGTGACCTGGACTGTTTATTTTCCAACAGTTTCCCAGCAGCCTTGGGCACACATTCTTTTCTTACTATCTGAATTATAGGTTTCCCAAAACGAATAACTCCCAATTTCTTTTGATGGTCCCCCAGCACACATGTGATGTCACACACAAGAGCCAAATAGAAGAATGCTCAATAAATATTTTCTGAATTAAACTGAGAACAGGAAATGGTATTCTGTGAAATGTTTTGGATTCCTTTTGAGTTCTTAGTCAGAGAGGCACTTTTGTGGGTAATTCAAGGAGTTCTTATCAGAATCACTCCATTTTCTCAATCAGCACTCAATCAGGGATGGTAGTGGGGAAAGATGTATCCCTTGTAGGTCTAGCACCGTTGTTCTACTATGGAGGCCTCATAATTCTGATTATAATCAGCAAAGCAAGATGAGACCAGCCTAACAGAGCATAGGAAAGAGGACAGTTTACAGCTATTGTAAGGGACTGCTGAACATGGATTGCAAGCAGCTCAGTACTCATTGCTTTGGGCCACTGCAAATGGTGTCAGTGAAATCACCATATGATGTTCTAAAATTTCCATCAGGGCAGGAGACAGAGAAAGTTGAGTCTGGATAAAGTTTGCTAACTCAGTGTTAAGAGACCCTTAAACCAAGCCCCTTCTTTTCAGCTCTGTATTGTCCCTGTGACCAGGTAAGGTCACTGGCCTCATAATTAAACTTCAGCCAGATTCGTCTAATGTTTATCAAGCATGCTCTAAGTGTAGATATGGGCTGAGTCATCACCCTCCCAATTCCCTGTTGTGTTTAAGGGACCTCAGATAATCCAGCCAAACTAGGAAACTAGGTATTAGGTAGTTTTCTGGGTTGAATTGTATTTCCCACCCCCCACCCCCCAAAAAAGGTTCAAGCCCTAACCCCTGGGAACTGTGAATGTGATTTTATTTGGAAATAGGTTATTTGCAGATATAATCAACTTAAGATGAGGTCATACTAGGTTAGGGTGGGCCTTACATTCAATATGACTGATGGCCTTATACAAAGAGGGAAGTTTGAAAACAGAGAGACACACAGAACAGAACTCCAAGTGACGACAGAGGTAAAGGTTGGAGTGATGCATCTTAAACTGCCCAGGTAAGGGCATTGTGTTATAGGATCTGGAAGGGGAGTAGAATATGCCACCACAAATGTCTAAAAGAATTTAGATAAGAGGCCTGGCTAAGAGGGAAAACTACTACCAGAGATAACTTTGATCTGAATATCCCACCTGTATTGCAAGGCAAACATCTAATCACCAAACATCGTTCTTCCTGTCCAATGAATTACTCTCCTGTCCTTTGAAGCCCTATGCCTCCATCCCACTCCTTAGCCCAAGATGGCTTATAAGCCTCAACTGCCCAACTTGCCTTTGGTCCTTGTATTTTTATGGGAAGTATTTTTCAATATTCCCCATACATATGGAATTAAAATGTTTTCTCCTGTTAAACTATCTTATGTCATTTTAATTATTAGACCAGTCAAAGAACTTAGAAGGGTAGAAGGAAAATTTTTTCCTCCCCAACAATCCCTAGGAAATGGAACACAGTAAGTGACACTGAAATATGCGGATATGAATTGTTCGGGCCTGTAACTGGGTTTGTAATCATCACATCCAAATTTTATCTGGAATCTCAACACTCTGGTGTTGCATATTTTCATTCTCAGGAACCCACACAAAGTCTGTTGGTTTAAATTTTATAACATCCTACGGCAACCACACTGTGCAGTTTTTTGCAATATGTTCTGCTCTGCCCAGAGTCTTTTTCCCTCTCTGTGCAATACTGGCTCATTTCTGTTTGGCTTATCTGCTATGGTCTCCATGTGTTAACTCCCTGCCCTCCTGCTCCAGATGAGTAAAATCTGCACAAACGGCTTCCTCCTGTGATTGCTGAGCTGGTTATCCCCACACTGTGGGGGAAATATTGGCAACCCCATCAAAAGCTGTAAGGAATAGCTGACAAATCCTTTCCAGATGGGAATCTTTTCCCCTGGGCAAAGACCCTCCCATTTCTATCTACTATCTGTGCAGAGCTGGAGAAATGCCTTGGCAGTGATGACTGAATTATATCCAAGTCAGCTCTACTCACCCTAATCCTTTCTCCAGTTCCTCAGAAAATCATTAAAATGTCTTTGCAAAACAGAGCAAATTGGTGGTCACCAGATTGGAGGAGGTTGGGAGGCTGAGTAAAAAAGGTGAAAGGGATTAAGAAGTACAAATTGCCAGTTATTAAAATAGTCATGGGGGCCCTAACCGGTTTGGCTCAGTGGATAGAATGTCAGCCTGCGGACTAAAGGGTCCTGTGGACTAAAAGGTCCCAGATTCGATTCTGGTCAAGGGCATATACCTTGATTTCAGGCACATCCCCAGAAGAGGGTGTGCAGGAGGCAGCTGATCGATGTTTCTAACTCTCTATCCCTCTCCCTTCCTCTCTGTAAAAAAAAATCAATAAAATATATTTTTTAAAAATAAATAAATAAAATAGCCATAGGGATGTCAAGTACAGCACAGGGAATACAATTGATAACACTGTAATAACTGTGTATGATGTCAGATGGGTG
This sequence comes from Myotis myotis, assembly GCF_014108235.1. NCBI lineage: Eukaryota > Metazoa > Chordata > Mammalia > Chiroptera > Vespertilionidae > Myotis > Myotis myotis. Next base: position 52,443,212 of record NW_023416401.1, read on the forward strand.
CTAGACTTCTGGGGGTGATCACTTCATAAGTTATATACATGTCTAATCACTATGTTGTACACCTGAAACTAATATAATATTGTATATCAACTATAATTGAAAAACAAATAAAATATCTTTGTATTAATAATAGCTTCTACTCTCCCCTTTTATTCTAATTTTATTTTCCCATTCAATTCTGACTAATAAGCTTAGCATTTAAAAAACTAGGCTAATTGATAAATCTCTTAAATCATATGAACATTAACTCAGATTTAGGGAGTCATTTATTCACTTGAAATGCTAATTTAATAAAACTCTGCAAATTTATCTTTGTTGCTAGGCTATTTATGACTTATTCAACAAGAATCAAAATTAAAATTTGATTTATTACAATTGGTTTTCTTCTTAAAAGCACATAAAATATTTGGCTAGACAAATAATGTATCTGGAGCTCTAGGGATAATCATAAATTCAGAGGAAAATTAAGGTTGTTGAAGACTAGCTGCAATATAAACACTTAAAAGAGGACTTTTAATAATGTGTGTGATATTGTGACATAATGAATATATATTAGATCTTCATCCCCAGTTCCTGGCACAGAGCTCCTAAAGCCCTTGGAATTTCCTGAGTGTTAGGGGTGAGAGGAACACCTGCTGTTATTCATAATACAGTAAACTCCTTTCAACCATACTTGAGGTTATGCTAATGAGGGGACCCCTGGGGGGGAGAGGGGTGGTTGCCAAAAGAACCAACCTTGTGATTAGAGGGTTGGAACTTTCAGCCCCATCCCTGACCTCTAGAGGAGGTGGGAATTGAGTCAATCACCAGTGGCCAATGATCTAGTCAATTGCGCCTAATATAACTCCACGAGAACCCTAAAGGAAGGGGTTCAGAGAGCTTCCATGTTGATGAAGACACTGAGGTGCCGGGGGAGGGGCGGGGGGGGGGAGTGCACCCTGAGAGGGCACGGATTCTTCCACTTGGCTCTTTCTGAGTTTTGTCCTTTGTAATAAGCCAGGAATAGTAAGTAAAGTGTTTCCCTGAGTTCCGTGAGCCATTAGACTTAGGGCAAATTATCAAATCCGAGGAGGGTGTCATGGGATCACCTAATTTGCAGAAGTGGGTAATCTGGGGACCCACTACTTCCAACTGTCATCTGAAGTAAGGGGACTGGGCCTTTAACATGTGGGGTCAGCACTACCTACCGTTAATTAGTGTTAGAAATACACAATGTGAGGGGGAAACCCACCTCTTTGGTGTTAGAAGGGCTCTGTGAATAGAGAAACAGTGTTTTGTTTTGTTTTTTAAATATTTTTAAATTGATATTTGAGAGAGAGGAAGGGAGATGGAGAGAAAGAGGGAAACATCAATGTGAAAGGGAAACTGAATGGCTGCCTCCTGCTCGCCTCCTACTGGGGATGGAGCCTGCAGCCCGGCATGTGCCCTGGCCGGGAACTGAACCTGCAGCCTTTCAGTGCACAGGATGACGATCAACCAACTGAGCCACACTGGTTCTTATTTTGGTAACCAGAATAAACACAAGAGTCAACAATTTTAGGCTTTAAAGCTCTTCCTTTGAAAATTTTGAACAAGTTGAGGAAATCAAACCAGTTTTCATGCGGACTAAAATGTATACATTCTGCAGGTTAAGATCCAAAGTGTTTGGAAGGCCACTGAGAGTTGGATCCAGACTGACTGCCTGTCCAGCCTCTCTATAGAGAGAAAGAGGAGACATGTGGGGAGATTAAGTGATTTGCCCAGGATCACACAGCTGGGAGGTGACGACCAGGACCAAAGCTGGGCGCTTACCACTAATCCATTACCACACATGGGCCTCACACATTCCTAGTTCATTCTGGATGTGGCAGCTGACAGACCTCCACACATGGGCCCCAGCACAAGACACTCGCAATATGGAAACCGGACACCTCGCCCTAGCTGGTTTGGCTCAGTGGATAGAGGACCAGCTTGCGGATTGAAGGGCCCAGGGTTTAATTCCAGTCAAGGGCACATGCCCGGGTTGCGGGCTCGATCCCCAGCAGGGGGAGTGGAGGAGGCAGCGGATCGATCAATGATTCTCTCTCATCGTTGATGTTTCTATCTCTCTCTCCCTCTCCCTTCCTCTGTGAAATCAATAAAAATATATTACCAAAAGAAAAGAAACCGGACATCACCTACCTCCTTTCTTCAAGCCCAACCAGGAGCTGACTGTGAGGGAAGGTTGTTTCACTTGAAAGTTTTATTGTATAAAAATGCAACTCCTACCTTCTTTATTCTTTCTCCTCCTTCCTGCCTTCTCCCTTCCTATGCCACCACCACCACTCCCAACCCCTGCCTCCCCCACCCCCCCAAACTCCATTAGTCTCAGCTTATTGCATTTATCGGAATGGAAGGTTCATTTGATCCTGAAAGAATGGCCTTTCTTGGCTCTGAGTTGTTGGGGTTTTTCAAACTTTATGCTGAGACAATAGTTTCACTAGGTATTCTATTTTGTTATTGTTAATCCTTACCCAATGATATTTTTTCCATTGATTTTTAGAGAGAATGGAAGGGAGGGAAGGGGCAAGGAGAAAGTGGGGGGGAAAAACCATAGATGTGAGAGAGACACATTGATTGGCTGCCTCCTGCATGTGCCCCAACCAGGGCTGGGGACTGGACCTGCAACCCAGGTACATGCCCTTGGAAGGGAATCGAACCTGTGGCCCTTTCATGCAGGAGCCAACGCTCTAAGCACTGAGAACACTGGCTAGGGCTCCCTGGGGATTCTTTTGCACCTACCCATCTGAGCCAACGCAGTCACGTCCTCTTCCGCACAAGAATCAGGGACACACACGCCCACACTGTAGTCAGCTACATCCTGGGAAACAGAAGGCCACAGCATTCCTTAATGCTAACGTTCATGGAATACATACATAATGGTTTCCAAGTCGGTAAGGCTGTGGCTGCACTACACATGAATTAAGCACACTGGGAAAGGGAAGAGAAAGGTATTAAAAGAGGGAAAGTTGGCTGACTTCTTTGGGGATGGCTTTTCCATAACAGAGTAGTTCCGGTGAATTTACAGAACGTCGGATGCACCCATATTTAAATAAGAATATGCTCCAAGACTTAATGTAGCTGATTATTTGGAAAGCAGTCCCCCCGGGTGGGAGTGTGCCCCAGAGTATCCCTCTCCCATATTAAAAGTTAACACTCCTACAATTTTTAATAATACTGCCAACTTGTCATTTCATCCTAGCAGGACACGATATATCAAGTAAAGATTTTACAAATAAATCAAGCCAATAATTAGAATGCCTGTCCCAATAAAACAAATATCAATTATAAATAAAGGTTTCTGGGATGCTTCTGAACATATAACTTGCATGATTGTGTAGGCCTGACCTTTTGCTCTGATAGCAAAATCATTCATCTGCTTTGAAAACAGGATGCGACATTTGTACACACTGGTTAAATCCTGAAGCAACCATCATAACTCTCAGGGGACAAATGGAGCTAGGTGATAATCTCCCTATGTCCAATGGTTGACATTGTAAGACCATTTTATAGTATTAACAGCCGAGACCTTGGATGGCTTGTTACTAGCCAATCAGTAATGTATTTTCTTTTAGCGTTGTGACATGCATAAAGTCTATTTTTGTATTTAATAGGAGGCCATGCGCTTACTAGTCCCTCCCCCGCCCAGCAGTAAAAAAATAACATGCTTTGAAGATAATGAGCCATGTGACTTCAGTCAACAGATTTAGTGATAAGGTCATAGAAGTCCCAGCCTATCTGCTAGGATGACCTCAAATTCCTGTGTTGTACTCTGCTTCTGGGACAGGATTATGGGTAATGGGAAGTCCGCCCTCCCTCATGTTCCAAACACTGATGGTAAGTCAGGAGTTAATGCCCACGAGTATTGGCTGGGACTTGACCTTGGATTTCCCATGAAGGTCCTCCAGAGGTCTTGCCCCATGCAATACAGTAGGAGGAACAACTGAAGGCCTATGGGGTCTGTGAACAACTGCCTCTTATAATGTCCCACACTCAGAGTATGCAAGCAACTTTCTGCCACTGTTTAAAATTTAGTTTTAATGTTTTGAAAAACATCTTAATAGGTGCTTTGTTTTTTTCAATTAAGAAGACTAATCGGCGGAGTTGTAATGGGTTCCATATCGTGAGGTTCATTTGTCCTTCAAGAGCATGCACGCAGTCCCCACGCTCACCTGCAGGATCTGAAGCTTGCAGTACTGCCCCTGGAAGCTCCCCGAGGGGGCGTGGGTGGAGAGGCACTCACTGTAAGATCCCAGTCTATCCACGTTCCCATTGAGAATATTGCTCCCAAGTTTCCCGACGGAGTCATACACTGAATTTCAAAGCAAAAGAAGTGGGCAAAGTTAGCTTCCTTGTGTCATGTTCAAATGAATTTATTGGCACTCAGTTCCACCATTTAAATCTATCAAAGTTAAATGACCAAAACAAGAGACAGGTATGTTCAGATGTCACTCCCTGAGCCTGTGAAAGGACAGAACAGGACTGATAGCTGTGTCCCTAACCCCTCTTCCAAGAAAAAGCCACAGAATGTATCAGTTACTCAGCCTGCCCTTATCTCGGCCAATGGGAAAGTGGGGGAAACTAGCCCAAGGCCAAAAGTATGTTAGCCACCCCCCTGTCTTTGTGTAACCAGACCCTAGCTGCACCCTGCCCTTGCATCACTAGCCCCCGGCCCTCACTCAACCACCGGAATCGGCCAAATCAGTGGTCCGAGTGCGCCCCCACCCCCCGACCCCAAGCCCTATAAATTCTTTGTTCTCATGGGACTCGGGGCTCTCTCGCACCCTATCGCTGTGTGGGTAGGGGAGGCAGAGGGACCAAGCCCCGGGCTTGAATAAAGACTCTATGCTTTTGCATCGGACTCGGCGCTTCCTGGTGATGTCCTTTGGGGGATCTTGAAATCTGGGCATAACACCTGCATTTTGCATCCGAGGTCTTTCTCATTGTTGAGGGAGAACAATGGTGCATGCTCTCATGTTGTCCGATGTGTACCCTCTCATTTGTAGGTGTTCTTGCTCTGGGTAAGTGTATTTTTAATTTCTAGAGATGACTTTGTGCCTCAGATCTCCTGCTTCTACATCTGTCACTCAGTGCTACATGGTACCAAACCCTATGTATAGCACTATGTGTTTTTTCTATACATGCAAACCTATGATAAAGTTAAATTAGAAACAGCAAGAAATTAAGAACAATAACTCATAATAAAATAGAACAGTTATAACAATATACTGCAATAAAAGCTAAGTGAATGTGGTTTCTCTCTCAAAACATCTTATTGTATACTATACTCACTTTTCCACTTGAAGGAAGCACTTTACAGCTTCTCTTTGGCAAATCCGAATTGCCAGCACCACTGCTCTTGCGCTTTGAGTCCATTATGAAGTAAAGTAAGGGTGACTTGAACTCAAGCACTGAGATCCCACAGCAGCCTATCTGATAACCTGGCGAACCTACTACTACTAAGTAACTAACAGGCGGGAGTGTCTACAGCGTGGAGATGCTGAACAAAGGGATGCATTACGGTCGGTGGGATGCAGCAGGACCACTCAAGATTTCATCACATTACTCAGAATGGCCCCAAATGGGAAAACCTATGAATTATTTATTTCTGGAGTTTTCCATTTAATATTTTCTAACCAAGGTTGAGCACAGGTAACTGAGACCATAACAGCAAAACTGAGGCTAAGGAGAGACTACCGCCATAAACAACAAGCCATTGGAGGACAGCCATCTCCCTCCTTGACACAGGGCCAGTGCTGCTTTCACAATCCAGGCATGACTCAGCGATGCTGCAAGCTGGTTCTGGGTCGCCACAATACAGCGAGTATCACAATAAAGCGAGTCGTAATCTTTTTGCTGGTGGAAGGTCTTGCCTGCAATTTGTAAAAATCACAACATCTGTGAAGCGCAATAAAGCTAAGTGCAATAAAACCAGGTAGGCCTGTATGGGACTCAGTAGTTTCAACAGAGGTTGGACGGCCCACAAAACCGAAAGCATTTACTATCTGGTCCTTTGAGGAAAACTTTGCAGACCTCTTGTCTAGAGCTGTGATTCTCTATCCTGGGCAGACATTAGGATCATCTGGGGCATATTTTAAAACTCCAAATGCCCAGGCCCCACCTTCACAAAGTTGGTCAGGGTGGGGCTTGGGAATGAATTGTTTTTTCAGAATTTCCCAGGTGATCCCCGGTGCAGCCAGGCTTGGTCACTGTAATCTTTAGGATTAATTCCAGGCTCCTGAGCATGGTTTCGAAGGCCCTTCGTGACCAGACTTGTTTCTCCAGTCTCATCCTCCCACCCCCGTTTCCTCTGCTGTTGTACAGGATGCACCAGGCCTGCGCTTGCCTCTCCTTCTGCCTGGAATGTCCCTTCTTCCCACCTCCTGGAAAATGCTGAGTCATCCTTTGAGGGCTGGTTGAAGGGTGCTCCCTCTCCCCCCACACCAGGAAAGATTCCAGACTCTTGCTTAGTGTATCACACCGAAAGGCACATTACTATTTACCTGTCTGTCTCTCATGTGAGTGACAGGCTATGTCCTCATTAAAAAGAAACAGAAGAGGAGCTCAATAAACATTTGCTGACTTGAAATAAACTTTGAAAAAATTTAGTTCAATACCCCAAATCCAAGTCCACAAATGTATTTCGAGGTCCTCCCCATGTCAAGAAAAACAACAATTTTGAAAGCTGGATGTAGTTATTATAAATAGACTAAATAATTTCCCAATTCCCTTCTCCATTACTATCTGAGTATCCCGAATTCTGTAGCCTGCAATTCACGGCTCTGGAATTATAGGAGTTGACGGAGACAGAAACAAGAGAGGTGCCAATACTGAGCTTGTCTTCGCCATTAGGTAAACACCTGAAGGATGAATACGAATACAGAGGGATAGTCCATTCTTCACTTTGGAAGAGTAAAGTCTAGTTTTCTTTCCAATTGGTGTTTTGCTCTGTGAACTGGTTCTCTTGGATTGGATTTAAATGATTTTCCAGCTGAGGTTATTTTGTATGCTATACAACTTTTCAATTGCATTAGCTTCCTTTCTGGTTATAAATGCAAATGGACAGGTTGCCCTTTCCCTGCCTTACCCTTAATTAGTTTCTGTCTAGGATCTGAGATGCCTGGCCATGGGCACCATCCAAATCAAAATCCACTGTGATCGTCTCGGGAGGGAGGGACAGAATAAAATAATGATCAATCCCACCTGCTACTTCACATCAGATGGCCGTTGGTCCAAGTTTTCATTACGAAAAGATTAAAAAGAACTCATTTCAATTCTGCTGGGCTAATTGGCAGACAAATTTTCTTTCTCACATGATGGCAATGATATATGGGTATTAAAATGCAGAGTTGATTAATTTCTGGGTTTAAGTGGAGGAGAGCAAGACCTCAACCAATGGTCTTAAAATATGGATGCACTGCTACCATGATGTTAAAGGTGGCAGAAGCTTCTAGAAGGCTAAGCCACAAACAGAACCTGAAAGTGATGATTATCTTCAGCATTAACAGCAAATATGTATTAAGCACCTATCAGATCACTGTGCTATACTGGAGAATTTTAAAAATGAGAACTGAATAGTCCTTGTCCTGTAGCTGATGATACAGGGCATATGCAAAAAAATGCTAACCATCTGTTGCCAGAGATCTTGTTGGTAAGAAAACAATCTGAATGTGCTAGCAATTTGATTTCCAACTTCCTGAAGCAGGCTCTTTGCAAAAAAACCTCCTGGAAGTCCCCCTTGTATCTGGTCAACTATTAATCTTAGACTTGCACAACAAGTATAGCGTGTGTATCGGTGACTGCTGTAACAAATTTCCACAAACTGGGCAGCTTTAAACCACAGAAATGTATTTTCTCGTGAGTGTAGAGGCTGGAAGTCCAAAATCATCATCACTGGGTTGAAATCAAGGTGTCCCCAGGGCTGCACTCCTGCAGGCTCCAGGGGAGAATCTGTTCTTTGCCTCTTCTAGCTTCTGGTAGCCGCCGGCATCTTGGCTCACGGCCACATCACCTTGTCCTGTGTGTGTGTGTCAAATCTCTCTCTGCCTCCCTCTTCCAAGGATCTATGTGATTGCACTTAAGGGCCCACCTGAATAATCCGAGACAATCTCCCCATCTCAAATTCTTCAGCTTAAGTACATCTGTGAAGCTTCTGTTTCCATATAAGGCAACATTCTCAGGTCCCAGGAGTTAGAATGTGGTTATCTTGGGAGGGCCATGTTTCATAATCCAGTTAGCCCAGAAATTTCAGTGGAGCTGCTGTGTCTCCCTTTCTCTAGGATGGGATTCACTTGGTGCCAGCCACTTTTCTGTGCCCCGCTCCAGCACCCGCGAGGAGGCTGGCCTGAGTGAGGCGCCCTCCAGACTGACAGCTGGACAGGAAAAGAGGCAACTTCCGAGAATGCAAATCAAGTAGACAGTCCTCCACTGATGACCGGAGGAGAACAAAGGCCAGCCCAGTGAGTGACTCCCTGTGACTGTCTCCTCTCACAAGGGCATACACCACAGGCCCGGGCTTCCGGGACAGAAGACGAGACACACAGGAGGCAGGAAATAATCATTCCAGAAGACAAATGAGGAAGCCCAGGGGAGCAAGTGATCAGAGTAGGAAGCTCAGCAGCCCAGCCTCCAGAGGGACCTGATGGACCTGGTACGGGACCAGGGAGAAGGGACCTAAAGGGTTAAGAAAGTTTTACAGCAAAAGTAGCTGCTTGGGGAAGATTTCAAGGATGTTAGGAGATGAAAGAAAACAGGAAATGAAGAACCCTGCTGCAGGCTGCTGGGAACCAGAGGTCTCCTCCTCCCCCCTCATTCCATCCCTGAGGAATAAAGGGCAGGAAAATGCAGAAATCATGTGAAACCACAGGGGCCTCAGTATGATGAACACAGTTTTCATTCCACATAAACAGCCGCCCGTGAGAGGCCCCTGGCGCAGACAGCACTCCGAGTGGGTCTGGTTGGACCGTGAGAGATGGCCAGGGGTGGACCTGGTACACCTTAGGAAAAATGAGTTCCAGGGCCTGAGAGTGATTTGCTTTTGTTTTCATCTCAGATCACAAATGCATGCTGTTTATTCCAGCGGGTGTGTCCAAGAGGCCATAGTTCTCTGAGTTTGTTTCCTAGGGCTGTCTTAACAAATTTTCACAAACTGGTGGCTGAAAACAACAGAAATCTGTTGTCCCCCAGCCCTGGAGATCAGAAGTCTGAAATCAGGATTGGTTCCTTCTGGAGGCTCGCAGGAAGAATCTTCCATGCCTCTCTCCTAACTTCCAGTGGTGGCTGGCAATTCTTGGCTTTCCCTGACTTATAGACACATCACTCCAATCTCTGCCTCTGTCATAGAGGGCATCCCTGTGTGTCTCTATTGCCCTCTTATAAGAATACGAGTGGCCCAGTGCATGAAATTCATGCACATTAAAAGGGAATTAATTAGAGGAAATACTTTAATATTGCTATTTTCCCTTTCTCTATAATAAAAGTGTCAGATGAAAGAAAATTAGTAAAATGTATAGGAAAATCTCCCACCTGTCAGAGTCTGGGGCATGCCACGGGACCCAGAGTCAAGTCCCTGCCCACCTGCTTGCACCTCGAAATCACGCGAGACCCAGACCCGGCTAGCCCCACCCCCATCAAGCCCTGCAGGGTGGGGAGCACAGCCTCAGATCCCCCAGCCCGGCACCAGGAGAGGGGCACAGGCTCAGGTCCCCCGTCAAGCCCCACCAGGCAGGGGGTGCAAGGGCATGAAGGCGTGATGACCATTTGCATATTAGCTCTTTATTGTATAGGATCAGCCACTGGATTAGGGCACTCCTTAATCCAGTAGGACCTTCTCTTAATTTGACCATGTCTACAAAGACCCTATTTCCAAAAAAGGTCACATTCGCATGTCCTCTGTGTGTCAAATCTCTCTCGCCTCCCTCTTCCAAGGATCTATGTGATTGAACTGAGGGCCCACCTGGATAATCCAGGGGTTAGGGTTTCACCGTGTCAATCTAGAGGACAACCTACCACCCTCTCCAAGTGGCTATTCTAAATGCTACTAGTTAGCTTGTGAGGCATGGCTGGAGAGGCTCTGGGCCATGGCAAGAAGCTCGGGGAAGGTGTGACAAGTCTATGGAGAGATGGGATCCCTGGGTGGCCGAAGTCAGAGAACATCAGCTCGAGTCCTCTCTGCCAGACCACACGTCTCTGCCTGAATTCCATCCACCCTCTCTCTGCACCTTACTCCCCAGAGCCCCGTCCACTACCAGAGATCCCGCCACTTATCACCTCTATGCTTTGCCTTGGGGTGGAGTTTTAAAATATTATGCAAATTGAACATATTAAAAAGGCATAAGAAAAAAATAATGAAACGCCTATGTTCCCATCGCCCAGCTTAAAAAATAAAACTTGACCCATCATTTGAAATCTGCTGGGTCCCCTGTGGCCTCCCCACCCTAAGCACCCTCCTCTCCGAGGCAGCCTCTGGCTGAATGTGGAGATTCCATTCTCAAGCATTCCTTCCCATCAGCACCACATGGGCGTCTCCCTAAGCAATAGAGCACCATCATTTCCATTTTTAAAAAACTTATATATTGTACATATTCTTCTACAACGTCTTTCTTGGTGTTATTTCTGTGTATTCCCTCCTTACTGATACATGTTGCTCTGCCTCATTCCTTTTGCTGCTGGTTTGTTTGTTTTTTTCCTCCTTTTTTCTCTTGTCACTTATTTTAGGCAGAGATGGAAAGTACAGGCTTGGGAACAGATGACCTGGACTCAAATCCTCTCTCTGCCATTTACTTCAAGCAAAACACATCTCTGTGGCTCCATTTTCTCATTTATAACATGTGGATGATAAAAACTCCCTCCCCATAGTGGGGGTGGGGTGCTAACTGAGACAACTCCTGCCCAGGGAGCAGTGCCTGCCATGAAAAAGTACTCTCTAGGTACCGACTCCTTATTTTTCCTCAGTGTAAAGAAAACAACGCCGAGAACGAAGACCAGAACAACTTGCTGGGCTCTGACGCCTCAGGCAAGATGTCCAGTGTTTTCTGGTGCATTAGAATGAAAATCAGTTAAAACAACCGGAGTTAGTAGTATTTATCATGTATTAAATTAAGCAATTGTCATCTGTCCCATTATGTAAGTCATTCAATTCTGCCTTGGACCATTCATCTTGGGGAAGTTTTCTTAACTAAAAAAATAAAGACTTTTAATTTTCAGGCTCCTACAGCTGGAACATCATTGGCACATGGCTAGAGGGACTTTTAGGGCAAATAAAGCATTAACAAATAAAACTGGGACTAATAATGGCAAGATGTGCCTCCACCTCATCACCGGGAATCCGAGGCAGTCACTGTACCTTCTGGATTTGCTGCCTAGCTTATTGGGCCTAGGTTTGTCAGAATCTTCCCTGTCAATATCACTGAGAGTCGCAGCAAAACATCAGTACCAGCATGAAACTTGAAAATAGCTTTGGGATTAGGAGGATTTATCTTTTCCCACCATCTCATTAAATATCAACTGTAGAATGGCATTTGCTTCAAACCATGTGCTATTTTGAATTACCCAATATTAAGCCCAAACTTTGTTTATTTGTATGATGTGTATTATGCTACTGAATGTTTCCCAATACCAAAATCAATGTGGTCAAAATGGAAATGGAAATCGCTATGATCAGTTTTCTGGCTTTGGAAAGAGTGAATTTCTACATTTTCCCTTGTTAGTGGTTTTCATCAGCATCAACAATTAATCATTCCCTCCACAGAAGTTACCTCACTGAAAGCGAATGTGATTTCCTGCCTCCTTCTGGCGGGAAGGTTACGTGTCCCTTTAGTTGGGAGAATAATTTTGGGAAAACTACAAAAATAAATAAATACAGCAGCCTGACATCCATCCATATCTCATGCAAAGAGGTCTGGAGACTACCGAACATTTCCCAGCCTGAGCCAGTCCACTCACTAACACACGCCTCAGAACTGACGATGGAATATATAACAGGCAAGACTGGTTCCCTGAATCATGAAGCAACTCATTCTCCAAAGCGGATGAAACGTCTAGAAAAAGGAGCAACGCAGGCTATCTTACACGCCAGTGAAACGTTACCAACTTCAATAACAACAAACAGCATCAGACAATATACAGACCATTTCCATCGTAGTCAGAGGTTGGTCTCCAGGAGACTCCTTCTGGCTAGAATTGATACCACTATCCCTATTGCCTTCTGCAAGAAAAATTCTGCCTCCCGCCCCCATTCTTGGCGCAATTTGTAAACTGAGGCTCGTCTTGTGTTCCCCACTGGGTTCTGTGCTTTAAATTCTCGGGAGTTTTTCTGGGATGCCCAGCACTAACCTGAGACTGCCCTGTGTTCACCTACCCAAGGGGCCAGGGAAACCCACTTACTTCTCAGGGCGTATTCTTTGGGCTCCACTGAATTCAGATCAGAAAGGAATTCATCAGTGTCGCGCATGCACTTGAGAGAAATGTTTCTTGCAGGAAAAACAAAGGGTAATTGAAACTGAAAAGAAAACAGAAAAAATAGTAAAGTTGGGGCCATCATTGTCCCTTAACCTGTCAGGATAAAGCTCCCCTCTTGGACAAAGAGCCTTATATTTATGAAACACTGGCCTATAACATGTTGGCGGGGGGGGGGGGGAATGTGACATCGCTCGGTCCTTAACACACAGCGACAAGCTGTGTCTCCTCAGCCACCTGCAAAGCGGCCGAGATGAACACACCATGGAAACCGATTTATACACAACTGGTTATTGTCGAGGAAAGTGGTGCTGCGGCTGTGGGGGCCGCTGGCCACCTGGCTCCTTTAGTTATGCAGATTAACGTGGACGAGGCTAGATTTTCTCTAGTTGGCCCTTCTTGCGTATACCTCTGGGTTTAAAAAATATATTGAGGGTGTTAAGTGGCAATATTTGATTTTCTCCGGAAATGATTATGAATCCAACCTATAAAACATTCGGATAAGTGACCAGCGAAGAAGGGCTTCTCCGTGATCATCCAGGTTTTTCATGCATCTGTTAATGTGTTTGTGGACTTGAGAGCCCCACGGTGTGGGAGGGATGAACTCCCCCACGGAAAGAGCCGCATTGCAGTGGGACCAATAAGCAGGCGCGTCATCTCCTGGGGCTTAGGACTCACATCCTGGGAAGGAAATGAGGCTGACAGAGGTCCACAGGGATGGTGTTCATCTCCTTTAAGAAAACATAGCATGTGTGGGTCTGGATTTCTCAGGGTGTAAATATTGTCTTTCCAGAAAGGCTTTCTTTAAATAGCAACCTCCCTAACTACAGTGAAAATATGACACAAGCCTTGATTACACCATGGGAACAAGTCCGCACCTGTGGGTGGCTGGGACTCCTGGACTTCCTGCGGCCACTGGCTTCCCAGGGGCCAGAGCGTCCCAGACCCCGGCCCTTTGTTTGAGTCCACTGGGGCTGCTGAGCAGAATCCCGCAGACCAGGTACCTGATAACAACAGGCATTTATTGCGGGCACTTCTGGAGCCTGCAAGTCCAAGATCAAGGTGAGGGCCCTGGGTGATCAAAAAGAAAAACCTCTAAAACCTGGAGTAATTTCCAAGCCAGCTGTTGATATAGTGAAGTTATTGAAAATATGAAATTGCTTTTAGCATTCAGTGTTAATTATCCCATCTTTTGTTACCTGGGGGAGGGGACGATATACAATGAGCAGAACACAAAGCCACATTTTAATCTTTAGTAATAGAAACTAAATGGTTTTAAAATACCACCTAAATAAAAAGAAAAAAGATAATCTTACTTTTGGAGAACTAAATAGCCCAACTCCTAAGAAATAAAATTATGATTAATCAAGGTTTAAGGAGACTCATTTGTTTTATGAAGACATTTTAAGCACCTGTATCATGTAAGGAAATTCACTGGGCATAAAAATAGGATAGGAAGCCCACCCGGCATGGCTCAGTGGTTGAGCGTCGACTCTGTATGAACCAGGAGGTTAGGGTTCGATTCCTGATCAGGGCACATGCCCAGGTTGTGGGCTCTATCCCCAGTGCAGGGTGTGCAGGAGGCAGACAATCAATGATTCTCTCTCATCATTGATGTTTCTCTCTCTCTCCCTCTCCCTTTCTCTCTGAAATCAATAAAATATATATATTTTTAAATAGGACAGGGAAAAAAAGCCTCCCTCACATCATTTCCTGTGGCAGCAGCAAGCAGCTCCCGATGCTGTTAGTAATGCCACAGTCATGTGAATCAAGTCACTAGCTCTATAGAAAAGGAAAAGGCATTAGGCATCTCATGGTTTGGTGATGCATTTGTGGAAGCAAGGATTTGTCTTGTCTGACAAGAACAAGGACCAAGCCACCTGCTGGGGAAATGGCAGCTCATGGCTGCAGAATGAAAACGCCTCTTGCGGTGAGAGGAAAGGGCGACCGCAGATTAGAAAGCAGGTGGAGTCCGTGGACCAGCTCAGGATCTTTATCCAGAGGACGGCAGGCCATTCACAGATGAGCATATGTCAGGAGTGGGAAGTGCCAGGAAGGAAAATCATGCGGCGTAAGGAGATGGAGGGTGGTGAGCTGGGTGTGTGCTATTGGTGGGGCAGGCACATTCCAGCAAGGCGACCACAAAGGCTGTCTCTAAGCAGGTGACTTCTGAGCCCACCGGAAATTAGTGAAAAATGTCCATGTGAGAATAACAATGTAGGGAAGAGCATTCCAGGCAGAGGGAACAGCCAGGTCCAGGTTCTGGGAAGGGAATGTGCAGAGTGAATGAAAGGAACAATCAGGAAGAAGTGGGAGAAGGTGAGGTTGGCGAGGTGACAGGATGTGGGGGATGGAAGGTCTGCTGGCGTCTTGTGGTTATTGCTAGCACACACTTCCGCTTCTCCTGGTAAGTCTCTCCTACAGGAACTGACATTGCCACGCTGCTGGGACAGAGTCTCAGAGGGAAGGAGGCATCTCAGCTCTGGCTGTCCCACCATGAGGCTGCAGTCCTGGGTCCAAGAAGGTTCAGAGGTTCCTTGAAAGCAGGCAGTGGGCAGAGAGGCTGAGGGAGGCCCACATTCCTTCCTCCCACATCTTGGTCCTGTCCTTTTCCTTACCAGCAAGTACGCTTCACAAGGTAACTCTCTGTAACCACTATGCCCATTGCCACCTGCCACCAGAATGAACGCATTGGAACTGCCTGCCTCTTTGCATTGCCTGCTGGAGAGTGCAAGCAGGAGCATCGTTTTGGCCATGTCTTGGCCACCCCAGGTCTGCGGTTAGGCTGCCACGGGTCAGGGAGAGTGACCTCTGGCTTCCAGAGCAGAAGACAAGGTCCATTTCTTTATTTTAAGCCTCACTCAAGGATATGTTTTGTATTTATTTTTTTGAGAGAGATGGAAAGAAGAGAAAAAGAAAAACATCAGTGTGAGAGAGAAACATCAATGGGTCGCCTCCCATATGCTCCCCGACTGAGAATGGACTCACAAGCTTGGTACATGCCCTGACTGGGTATCGAACCCACAACCTTTCAGTGTCCAGGACAATCCTCCAACTGACTGAGCCACCCGGCCAGAGTAAGGCCCATTTCTTGCCGAGAGTCATACAATGGCAGCACCTCCAACACTGGAAGGGGATCAGATACTGAACTGACAAAATCAAGAAAATGTCCATTACCCCTGCTACTTAGAGACATCTACGCTTCCCAAGAGAGGGCGGCTCCCTTTGACACATACAGCTCTGCTTCTCCTTACTCTTGTCAACATCACACCATCCTCTCCAATCGGCTGACCTATGCCTTCCTTGTTCTTTTTCATCAAACAAATGACGTGTATTCTCCAGAAATAACCAATCCAATTAAACTTGACTGGACCTGAAGGTCAGAAAATTACCCGTGGGCTAAACTCACCCCTTCTGGAACCGAGCTGGAGGTGTGACACAGTGGATTCTGATCCTGGAGCTCCCCTCGATAAAAATACAGTCCCGCAAAGTACCGTGCTTGGAGCAGACTTGCCACGGTGGCGAAACTCACCACTGTCACTAGCAGGAAAGCTCCAGGACAGCAGCATGCAATAAAACAGCCCAGCAAATCAAATAATCAGTTCCTTTAATGCTACGAAACACTGTAAAGAGTGCTGCTTGGAGTCAGAACTAACCTCACAGATTGAATTTAGAAACTAGCAAAGAATGTGCTCTTCTGTTTCCTTACATGAAATAGCCACTAGGGGAAGGGTATAATTCCAGGGTAAACCTGCTGGGGTTACTAGAAAGAAAAGATAAAAATGGAATGGACAGTCCCTGTTCCAGCTCACAGCCTGCCTATAGCGGGTAAAATGCATGTTGACAAGAAGACAGGCATAGCGCAGACACTTCTGAAAGCATGTGCTAGGCCTCTATGGTCACTGCGATGGCTCCCACTGGTACCCAGATCCATCATGCATCCCACTGTGTCCTGCTTGCTGACATTGCAGACTAGCCAGTGGGAGGTGCAGGCAGGAAATCTTTGCGTGTGATGGGACAGCTACCCTGTGATTTCCCTCACACACCCTCCCTGCTTCACTGGGGCTCTGGCTTATGAAGAGGCCTGGGTCCATGACACCAACTCTGACCTTGAGGGTAGCAATGGCTCCCACCATGGCTAGTCCACCATGGCTAGTCCCCGGGGGTCTCAGCATCTTTTGGTCCCCTCCTGAACTTCTTTAAAATTAAACCTTTGCTATGGTGTTGTGTCTTGCTAAGACCCTAATTCATACAGGATCTAACAGGGGGCACCCCCAGATCTACCTTACCAACAAGGGCAGTGAGCGAGCAAACTCCCAGAAAAACACAGGCTAAGATGATGAAAGCTCCATCACCCAATCAATTGAGCCTTTACTAAGATGTTCACCAAAATCTATTGGGACAGTAGAGAGGGGAAGTGGATGTGCAAAAGGAATGTTGACTCCAATTCAGCCTCACACCCCAACCAGGTGGACTGAGGCTGGGCTCTTCAGAATAAGTTTGGGGTAATGGAGACTAGAGTAACATGTGGCTAGTGCAGAGCTGTGGTAGCTGGAAGAGAGGCTCTTTGCAGAAACATGAGTTTGCATTGTCATATCTCAAAGGTTTATGATGACCTCTGTTGGGTGTGAGATTTATAATTTCAAAAAGAAACCTGAAGTAAACAAGAAGGTGCAAGTGTCCATTTAAGCAAAGAATGAATCATGCATGAGCAGGAGCCCAGTTCTTAAAGTCACTAAATCTAATTCTAAGGTGTAGGCTTACAATTAGGAGCTACAATCCAGTACACTGACAGCATCTGATGGGGGTGTGTGTAACTAAGGGGCGCAGATAGCATTCCACATTTGATGCAACCCTCTATTCTCAAACCATTTTGGGGCTAAATGAATGGTTCTTTTAAGTCATACTTTATTTTCACACACCTTTCCCTCTTCTCCCCTTTTAAAAAGAGATCACAGCATGATGATTATATTAATGGGAATAATAATATCTTAGTCTTGGCCGAAGTTTTCAACAAGAAATTTCTCTGTTGGTCAATGATCTTGGGCTGCAACTCACTAGCCCACTGACCCGGAGAGAAGCGCTGGTCAGAGCTTTGGGTGGGACTGACTCTTTAGACTGGAGTAGGAGTGAGGAATTTGCAGAACGCGTTTCTGGGAGGAAGTGGTCCATGCCATTGTAGCCTAGGTCTACAGTTTCCTGTTTCTCATCAGAAGTCTTTATCACTTTGCTGGCCTTCTTTACTGCAGCACCATTACTTAATGATTGATAGAATCATACAACCACACATTCAAACAAAAAACATGTCTTGTATGTATATCTAAAGTGCAAGCTCTAACTTTGACTTTCACATATCTAAGTAATAATGTAAGTCTTTTGGGCCCTGGCCAGAGTGGCTCAATTGGTGGAGCATCCTCTTATGCACAGAAAGGTTGCCAGTTTGATTCCCTGGTCAAGGCACATATCTGGGGCTGCTGGCTCAATCCCTAGGTAAGGCATGTACTGAAGACAACGGATAGATGTTCCTCTCTCTCCCTCCTTCTTTTAAGCATGTATTTGACTGAGGATTTTAAAAAAATACCTAGGTTTGGACTTCCAGGCTTATCCTCTTTGTTTCTGTCTCCCACAGCATGAAACTCTCTTGATGCTACTTCTGAAATGCTACCTACAACGGCAGCCTCTTCCCAAGGCTACTCCCACCCCTAGGTTAAGCCTTTATGCCACGTGTGTTAGCATCGCTGCTACATTGATTTCAACTTTATTCCTGTCGTGGTCATTGATGCTGTCCAAATATTTCCAGCTTTCTGTCTTTTGGGCATCTGGTAGGATTGCACTTCCTGTTTTCCTTGTGATTTTGTGGGACCATATGACTGGTTTGAGCCAATGAGTTGTGAAAAGTGACAGGGGTCAAAGATTTAGCTGTCCTTTCCCTCTGTGACAGTGAGATAAGGGGAAAAGCAGATTTGAAACACTGTTTCCAATAAGTCCACAATGGACATGGAATGTGAGCAAGAAATACATCTTAAGATTTAGGGTTGTGCCCTGGCCAGTTTTTCTCAGTGGAGAGAGCGTCAGTCCAAGGACTGAAGGGTCCTCGGTTCGATTCTGGTCAAGGGCATGTACCTTGGTTGCGGGTCAATGCCCAGTGCGGGAGGCAACCAATCAGTGTGTCTCTCTCACATCAATGTTTCTCTCTTTCTCTCTCTCTCTCCCCCTCCCTTCAACTCTAGAAATCAATGGAAAAATATCCTCAAGTGAAGTTTAACAAAAAAAATTTAAGGTTGCAACCGTAGCATAACCTAACTTATCCTGATACACTCTCTCCCACCACCCTTCCTAAACACCGTTTCTGGTTAATCTGGTTATGTTGCTCTCCTGTCCAAAGAACTCATCTGTATTGGAGTAAACGCCTTAGTCCATTGTTGAAAGCTTTTTGCAACCTGACCTGAGCTCTGTCAGCCTCAGCAACCACAGCCCCACCAGAGGAAATGGGCTTCCTAAGGATTCATGGAACAAGCCCAGGTTTCTGCCTTTGGTCCGACTATATCCTGTTTCTCTAATGCCCACACCTACAACCACACCCAGCATCTACAATTAGTGAAGAACAGGTAGAATTCACAAGTTCCAATGTGGCTTACTGCTCAGTGTTCACCTTAAATGAAGAATTCATGTCTTTCGTTGGAGCTAAGAATTTTCCACAATGTCCCTTCCCAATTCTGTTTCCCCACTCTGGAACAATTATTAAACTTGTTAGATCTTCTCCTTAGGTCATTCTTGACTTCTAATCTTTGTTATATATTTCATCTCATCTCTGGGCTGTATTCTTGGTAATGTCTTCATGACCTATCTTCCAGTTCACCAGTTCTCTCTTCAGCTGAACCATCCAAATCTCCTAGGGAGACAGCATCCTGTGTTCTTTTTCTACTCTGGGTTTCATATCTTCATTTTGGACCTCAGCACATTTTTTTAAAACTTTCTTGGAGGGTTAACTAGGCATTTAGTAGATGCTAATTTCATATTACCAGGCATTCTTAGGTATTTAAGAGTAGATCAACTTCCAGGTTATCTTATAAAAGTCATAGTGCCACGAACAAAAATTCTAGTAGCATGTTTTGCACATACTTTTTATTTGTTGAATAAATGAATATTTGCCAATATGTACATAAACACAGAGCGAGACTAGATTTAGAGCAAGAATATGGGTTCTAATACGCAAAGCCACTTACCAGCTATGAGGGCTTAGGCAAAGAATTTAATCGGAGCTCAGCTTCCTCAACTGTGAAATTAGGCTAGTCAGACCTGTGCAGCCCACCACACAGGTTTATTGCAAAGTTCCAATGCAGAAACATATGAAAGTGCTATGAATACAACTCAGAGCAATACAAGTATAAATATAACAACAGCAATTGAATGTCAAGTTGAGGAATACTTAATCATGCCCTTGGGTTACATCAATGACCTGATGGCATCAATAAGAAGTGACAAACAGATAATTGCTAATGAGAATGAATATGCCATTCTTCTGCAATATCCTGTAGCCTGTCCCTGAAATTAATCACTTCCTAAGCTTCAGGAAGATGTCACAGTCCCACCATCAATAACTCTCTCACAGAAGCACAAGGGCCAAATGTCCCACATTTATTTACAGATGAAATGTGTTGAATACAGTTCTGATGGATGTAGTGCATAACACTGGACAGCAGCAAGACCTTTTTGAGGAACCAAACATTGACTACAATATATCATGCAAGTATCTATATGTACACAAAAGAATTCCTTTTCTTAAAAAAAAAAAAAAAAAGTACAAAACATGTTTAGGGATAAATACAAGATATAAAATGCCAAAGAAAACATAAACAAACAAACAACAAAATAGAACTCTCCCAGAGAACTGTGAATGGAAGGGACAGAAGAGGACTCTACTGCGCTCCCAGTGAGCAGAGCCCCCCAGTAAGTGTACTTATTGAAATGAGGGACTAAACCCGGGGCTCAGCGCTGATCTCGCGCGGCCAGTGGCCACGCGCAGGCTGCTGCACTGGAAAGTCGGTGGTTGGAGTTGTGCATCCCAACTCTAAGTACCAGAATGTTTGGCAGTAGCACCCAGAACAAAAACGCCAACTCTTTAGACAGCCAAGGGTTAATCAACTAGGAATTTTGTCTTCCTGTCAAGAGCCAGAGAAATACTTGATATCTTTAGTTGTGTCTTTATAATAGTTAATAAATTACATGACAAAAACTTGACTATAGAAATCTATTGGTCTAACGACGTATTTGTAACTTTTACAGTAGTCCAGCCCTTTCGTAACTTTATCTCCTTGTGCTCTTGAAGCCAGCCTTGCGAATCTGACCCGAAAATCACCAGCCCCCACTTTGACCTTGAGGATAGATACCTTTTCCCCGTAAGATGGAATTAAGGAAATCCTCCTTCGTTTGGGTTTCTGGCCTAAGTTTTTATTCACCTGCAAGGCTGCTGCTTTGAACAGGTTGGCATGGCCCGGAAGATGCCACGCGCTGCCCGAGTGCGCTCGCGTCTGCAGTGTGAGCTCACAGACTAGAGCAGGCACGTTGAGGATGGTGCTAAGACACTTAAAAGTCCCTAGGTGTTTGGAGACCAACAATCACCTACAATGTATGTAGTGAATTCTAAAAATTAAAAACACTAAAAAAGGCCTTATCTTAGCCTGTAATTAGTTAACCCTTTTAAATCCATAACATACAAAATGGTTTATTTGAATTCAGGAACTGCCCCTGTTACTAAGAACTCTGTTTTAAAGGAACAATACAAAAAGAAAAATGCTAACCGCCCCCCAAAAAAACCCAAACTCAAAACATTTGCTACTAAATACTGATACAAACATGTAACAAAGAGTATAAAAAGTTTTCCATTTAAATATATACAAACTCTTTTAAACTCAAATACTGCTTTAATACTTATCGAGGATATACATGACGAGGTGAAGAGGGGATGTTGAAAGAGAATATATTGCAACGGCCTAGACAGTACTGTTAACTATTATACTGCAAACTTTTTGTAACAAAAATGTCTTTTGTATTCCAATGTGGACAGGGATCCCCCTTCTGGAAGGTCTGGGGCTATTTCTCAGCCGAATTCACTCTTTTGGATTTAATGAAGGCCATGCCATGTGTCCGCATGTGAGCGTTTAAGGCAGCTTCCGTTTCAAACGTTTTTGCACACACTTTGCACTTCCTGTCAGACACGGCGCCGTCGGCTGCCTCATGCTCGGGGCTGGGCTGGCTCTGCTGGTTCTCCTCCCCGGCCCCGTTCTGCTGGGACACGGGCTGCGGCTCCTTCAGCTTGTGCACAATGAACAGGTGCCTGGACAGGGACACATGCGATGTGTAGCAGAGGCCGCACTCCCGGCACTGGTAGGAGGAGCCGTCGGACTTGTGCTGCGGGATATGTTCGTGGAACTGGAGCAGGTTTTCGGTGGTGAAGCCGCACACAGCACACTTGTGAACCTTAAACACATTTATCTTGAGCTTTTTCAGTGGTTGAGTAATCGCTCCCCTGGGAGGCCTGAATTCTAAAACTGGTTCTTCCAACTTCCGCTTGGGGCTGGGAACCTTTGGGAAAAAAAGACACAACTGAAAGCCGTTCTGCTGGGTGGGTGACAAAGGACCAGCTCCCTTGGGCTCCGAGCTGCCGGGAAACGTGAACTGTGAGTTCCAGGATCGGGGTTTTGTCACGGCCGTGTCTGCCACCCCACTCGAGGCTCGGGCCTTCCCACCCGTTTCACAAATCTGAGTTCCCGTGTTGCCAGGCAGCGCTCCAGCCCAGGGCCCAGCAGGGGACAAACCAGTCCCTGCCTTCATGGAAGGTGGGCTCCAAAGGAGCGAGACAAGCAGCAACCAAGGAGTCCATCTACAGTGTCACACCCAGGAAAACAAAGCAGAGTGTGGAGGGTTGGGGAGAGAGGGGGGTGAAGTTACACATGGTGTGACAGTGACATCTGGACAGAGGCCTGTTGCAGGAGGACGTGAGCCATGGGCCACATGGGGTAAAGGGTCAGACACGGGGGCTGTGCAAAGCAAAGGCCAGAGGCAGGGCCTGTGCCTGGGTGACAGCAGGAAGGCTCCTGGAGCTGGAGCAGGGTGACCGGGTGGGAGCAGAGATGAGGCCAGGGAGGCGCAGGGGCTGGGGGACGGAAGAACCCTTGTGGCAGAGAAAAGGCAGGTATCTTGCCTTTTCTGTGACCGAGATGGAGAGTCACTGGAAGCCCCAGTGGTCTAGTATCTGCTCTTTCCTGCCCCTTCCCCAATAGGTCATACCTTTCTCCTCCCTTTCCAGCTTTCTAGATCTGACCCACATCAAATCCCTCATTTTGCGATCTCCAAAAATCCAAACCAAAGGGACTCTCCCTCCTCCCAGCTGCATGGCCCGACTTTTCTGCCTTGTTCATCTCTGATACACCTTGACCTGCCACTCTACCTCCATTCTTTAAAAAGGCAAAAGATTTATACTCTGAAGAGAAACACTCTTAAATTTCCCTTCCCTCTCCCCTTCCCTTTGGACATCTCTTGAGGAAAAGGATTACAATCTAATGCGACATTTGTCTGGCCTCGACCCAGTGATTAACTCCTTGAAAACACACACAGGCTTTACCCAGGTACGTTCCAGACACAGCACCGTGCCAGAGACAGCAGGATCCCTTAGCCACCAGCTGAACTCTTGGTTACCCTAAGAGCTCTTGGCACCCACATGCCATGTACACAGGTTATTATAGATAGTGCTGTCTAATCCAAGTTCACTATCCACTGATGTAAGAATAAGGCACGAAGTCACCATTCTGTCTTCTTTCATTATAAAGAGAAGAGAAAAGGAACCATCCATAACTTTTATTAGGACCCTATCACAACCACTATGTTTCCAGCTTTATACCTCCCTTCTGGCTAAGAGGCAATTTCTGAGTCAACATCAAATTTTAAAATTTATTTATGTAAGTAGATCCCTAAAGCTATTTCTGGAAGGACACAGACAAAACTTAACAAAAATTACCTTTTAGGAGCAAGAGGAAAGGTCAGTGTGGGTGTAGAGGAAGACTGCCTAGTATTTCATACTTTCATGCATAGTCAGAACTTTTTAAATTGTGTAACTTTAGAAAGTTTTAAATGAAAAGAATGAATGAAAAAAGCAAGTCAACACAATTCTGCCGTAAAGAGAACATCTGCCATGTCTGACCTTGGTATCTTCTTTTATTTCTATTTCCTCCTCGTTGGTGGCTTCTGTCATTTCTTTCAAGTCGGGATCCTTAATCCCATGCATGAGCTGGATGTGCTTCTCCAGCATCAGCCGCTTGGTGAAGGTCCGCCTGGAGTCTGGGCAGTGCCTGTGGAGCCAAAGACAAGGGGGTGACCTGCTTGCTGAAAGGGAACTCACGGTGAGGGTTGCCGTCGCGGCCGAAAGACCTTCACCACCAACAGTACACACAGGGGTCAAGGTGATCTCTGTGAACACCACAATGCTCCAAAGTGAAGTAACAACTTTGGTATAAATCGTAGTTTCCAATTTGTGCAAAAAAAATTTGGCAGCTTTTGTAAAAAGTTTTCTGACCATTTTTGTGTCCATATAGGATCAGTGTGATTTGGTTCAGACGGAGTATGTCTTTTCTAGATTTGGATTATGCCCTACCAGACTTTCTTTTCATCTTCTTCCCAGTCCAGGCCTTCCTTCCAAATTCTGATTCTTTCAATACAATCTCAACAGCTTCTTTTTACAGAGGTTCTCATCTCTCCAAAATCACTCCCAGCTTTAGTGTCACTGAAGAAGCGTCTACGTCCCCGTTTTCCTACCCAAGAAACGTTCCCTAATAGCCAAGCCCACTGGCCCCACAGCCACCCTTCACGGTGCCCAGAGCCACATGGTGCACACGAGCTACAGACGGCCTGTACAGCTTCTATGTGGCTTATGAAAAGTGCCTTAAAGTAACCTTTCATAGCAACTCGCTTTAGGCATGCTCTGTTTGAGTGTGGGATAAAGCTTTTTCACTAATAACCGGTTCAGATCAGCACATACTAAGTAGCTCATGAGCATCTTGAGTGGTGTGACTATCCAGTGTGTTGGCCACGCAGTCCCATGCTTTTGGTGTCTCGGCCAACAGCGTACCGAGACAGAGCTGCCCTGCATGGGCAAGCGGAACTGACTCCAGGACCAGACCCAGCCCATCAGGGCCTCTCTGAACCACTGAGTGGGTCAAACTAACTCCACCGTACAACTGCGACTCAATCACTTGTCCAAAATCCTCACTGATAAAACAGACACCTGTGGGTTAACAGCCAAGAACACAGGAACCCACACAGGCTCCTTTCTAGTTTAACATTTTAACTGCTACAGTCCAATGAAGAAACTGCATGTCGCCCTAGCCCAGTGATGGCGAACCTTTTGAGCTCGGATGTGTCAGCATTTTGAAAACCCTAACTTAACTCTGGTGCCATGTCACATATAGACATTTTTTGATATTTGCAACCATAGTAAGACAAAGATTTATATTTTTGATATTTATTTTATATATTTAAATGCCATTTAACAAAGAAAAATCAACCAAAAAAATGAGTTCGTGTGTCACCTCTGACACACGTGTCATAGGTTCGCCATCACTGCCCTAGCCTGTTTGGCTCCGTGGATAGAGCGTATGCCTGTGGACCAAAGGGTCCTGGGTTTGATTCTAGTCAAGGGCCCGTACCTTGGTTGCAGGCTCCTCCCTGGCCCGGCAACCAGGGCCCGTGCAGGAGGCAACCAAGCGATGTGCTTCTCTCACATCGATGTTTCTCTCTGTCTTTCCCTCTCTTTTCCACTCTCCCTAAAAAAAAAAAAAAAAAAAAAAATCACTGGAAAAATAACCTGGGGTGAGGATTAAAAAAGAAGAAGAAACTGCATGTCAAAACAACAGAATACAATTAAGAAATGAAATCTATAAACTATGGAACAGAGAGGATGGGGATGGAAAACGAATGGTAACATATGAAAAACCTCGGTGAGATCCGCTCAGCCCGCCTGTGATCCCACATGAGAACCCAGAACTTACGAGCAGGTGTAAACTTTCCTGATGCCTTTGTGCTTGATGCGGTTGTGCCGGCACAGGCTGTGTGAGGAGCTGAAGGACTTGTCACACTGGCGGCACGGGTGCTTCTTCATTTGCTGTGTTAGGGACAAGAGAGAGACAGCCACTCAGAGGACGGAAACAGAAAACACTTTAACATTAGGAACAGCTCCTTCCTGGGAGTGTAACTTACATGCTCATACCTGTTAGCAACATGGGCCGGGGTAGCCATGAAGAGGCTAACTTCTACAGAATGAAGCAATCTTTATCACGAGAGTAAAAAATGACAAATATATTTCCCCAAAACACTTGTTTTTGATTGAGCACTCTCACTTATTTAAGAGAAAACATTACATAAATGTTATTTGCAAAAGAGATATAATAAATGTTATTTTTTAAAGCAACTTAATTCTCCAGTAAATGCCAAATCAAGTCATTATGTAATTCATTATCTCCAGAGAGAATATGTCACCTTATCCAATGTGTCATTTTAAATTAAATTTTTGGCTAATGTTAAACCTCTTAACTTTCTCCCACTTCATGATTAAGGAATCATCCCTTATACTATAAGGAAAGAGTTTTCCAGGAGGCCTTTTGTTTTAAATAACACCATTTGGTTCTATCAAGAACACAAATGTTCGAAACCACTTTATGGAGATTTGCCTGTTGGTATATGGAGAGAGAGAGGTGGAGAGAGAGGGGGTGAGAATTGGGGGGAAAACTGGACAGCACAAGAGAAAACTATCAAGAGTCATATAAAAATTTCAAAGTTAAAAGTTTCCCACTTCGGCTAACACATAATTATGTTACCTCGACATATTCCCACGTGAAACATATTAAGTAAAATTAGTGGCTTAACGTTACAACAAATTCTTTGGGTGTGATAAGCATTGCAGTCTGCAATGACACCAGGTATCACGAGTCAATCAGATCAAGAAAGAACTGCCAGCCTAGGAAATGGAACAAAATTTGGCTCAATCCTCATTAAAAATAAGGCTGAAGTTATTCCTAAACCTCTCATGGGAGTATGTTCTCTCAAATAACATTACTATTTTGGGCAATAAAAAGAGATAAGCAAGCAAGCAGCTGATAAGTGGTAACGAAATGATAAATATATCTTTCATAGTGCTTTTACATCCCCTGACAAACCTGTCCCAGTGAAACCATAAACAAAGCTAAGTGGCTGAGAATTTTCAGCATCTACTCCCCCTGGAAGTAGCGGTCACACCAGTGGTCACACCGCTGAGGGGGTGGGGAAGCGGAGGTAAAGTACAGGTTAACACAGAGCTTGGGACACAGAAATCCTCAACAAATTCTCTCTTATTAATAAAAGTAAAGTTACACATCCACATTTCATCTTAAAGGAGTGGAAAATATTGTCTTTAAATAAAGCAAGTCAGCCTGGCAGGTGTTCAAAAGGGTCCTGACCCAGACAAAGGCAAAGGAGGACGATTCTCCTGCTGCAGCTGAAAGCTGGCCCACTGCCTTTCTTGTTTTCCTAAGCGTGTAATCTCTGGGAAAAGGAGGACAAAGCCAATAGCAGCTGGTGCCTCTGAGGCACGCTGTCCCTTCTCCCAAAGGTGTTCCTGCATAAAACACTGTGGTCACACAAAGCAAGCCATCCCAAAACCCCGGTCTCTGAGATTTAGGTGGGCTGAGAACGAACACGACGTTGCATTTAGAATACAGCCGTAAGGGGAGAACCGTCAGTCATGAACTGTGCTTCAATAGTTTTAAATATCTACTAATACATCTAATTCCCTTTGCACTTTGTACATAAGATGGGCAATATCACGATTACCTGGAAGAATCCAACACAAGACATATTTCTAAAAGCAAAGAAGCCTAAAGGAGGAAGGCACTGAAATGTATGTTTCTAACCATACAAGGGGCAAGAGGCCTCAGAGGGACGAACATTGCATTTTCTTTTTAGATGAAGAGCTTAGATTCCACTTTTCATTGTGGTGTAGTTACATTAATAGCAAACCAAAATTTTAATAGAGAAATTTCAATAAAGAAATTCTCAGTAGGTAATAAATTATATGAAGAGCAGTTTAGCTGAATCGGTAATTACTATTTTCAAAGAGATGACAAAATGTGAGATATTGTTCTTTTTCATCATCTTTATTTAAAAAATGCAGAAATGAACTGTGCCAGCCCCAAAACAATGGAGCAAGGTTTCAAAATCACTGGTGACAAGAAAATTACAAGTTTAAATGCCAGTTTCCAAATCAAATCTGCCGTGTTCACAGTACCTAACTAAACAAATGACTTTCTTCTTTGCTAAATTTTAAATGCTAATTTATTTAAAGGTGCTTTAACCTAACTTATTTTCATAACGACATCTTCAATATTATAACAGTTCACATTGTGACTTTATACACAGAAAGCAATTTTTAACAATCAAACAAAAATGGGGGGGAAAAACAGTATTAAGAAAGTGTAAAGTTTATCATGGTTCTATTTTCAAAACTTTTAAGGTCATTTACTTCCTTCTGGCTCCAATATAGGGTAAGCTGATATTAAGGGAACCATGGCCTTTTTATAGTTAACTAAAATCAGAAAATAGTCATGTTTTCCCATTCAATGATTGCTTTGTTTTTACTTGGAACTCTCTGAAGAAATATTGAACAAATATAATAAGCTGGCAGGGACTGAACATTTTTGTAAAACCTTATAGTAAGATATGAAACACTTGGGTCCACTTCCTCCCTGTTTTCCAGTTGTTGACTCTTATCGTCACATTTTGGGAAAGAGAGCATTTGTCCCTCTTAGCAAATTCCTTTGCTCTGAATGCTCTGGCCTGGGCCTCACGGTCTGAACTCCAGGATTTAAAAGGCCCAGAAACCCACTGTTTTCTATGGCACTTGGTGGAAGTGTCTAGGGTTGCCTTTGGCTCTGTCACAGTCATTCATTCTCCGGGCTGAGAACTAGTCCCTCCTTGTCTCTTGGCTTGAAGGCCTCTCTGTGTGCAAGAAGTTAGGGAAGAAAAGTCCCATCTTCACAAATGCAATTGGCTAGCCATCCTCTTCCCCTCTTCCTGATATTGCTGCCTCCTGAGGCTCTGCCTTGCCCCAACATGCAAAAAGCCTCCTTTCTGACCCTCGTGCATCCAGAAACACCCACAAATTTAAGATTATGAGGAACAATTATTCCCAAACCATGCTGACACTTGTCAGCTCTACCCTCTTCTATGAAAAAGGAAAAATCAACTACATAATTTAAATGTATCATAGCAGCAATCCCTCAGAATATAACTCCTAACTGGGCCCTCCCACCACCTGGAAATCTATTCTGCTGATAGACCCACACACGGTACAATCAGTTCTGCTATAATGCTGCAATGTACATATAACACATTATAAATCACTGCACTATGCAACATCAGTCATTAAAAACTACAGGGCTTCCAGCCAAAATTAAGCTAGGGCATAATACTCAAAAAAATCAGTCAGTGGCATATTAATAAAACAGTAGCATGGTTTTATACATGTCAAATGATTGAGAAATATAAGATACTGCAACATCAAAACGACACTTTACCTTGTAAAAGGCTTGCAGTTTGCTTGTGGAAGTGGGGTCCCAGGGCTGTGGCTTTTGAGTTTTGTGAAGTGGTGGAAGAAGGGTTATCTGAAATCGGAGGGTCGGAGGGAAGTTGTAACACCAGGTGTGGACCAGTGTGACTCAACACAGGGAGATGGGGTCGCAGGGGAAGCCTGAGGTGGGGTGTGTTTGCTTATTCCTACACAACTCCAATCCAGTTTTCCATACTCACCTAGTGTTTCTCAGGGATGAAGTCACGTATGAGCAAACTCAGACTTCAGGTTATGCTGCAACTGTCCCCTGATGTATCAATTGCATTGGAACAGATTTGTGTTTCCAGTACAAGAGTTATAATAGCACTGCCTACATATGCACAGTTATTCCCTGCAGCACTGTGTACAAAGGAGAACAAATCTGGGTCCATCAAAGGAGACTTGGTCAAATATAGTCTATACCCTGACACAACAACATTTGTGCCATGTGGTGACAGAAAAGAATGGAAGATCTAAATGCAATGGTATGAAAAGAACTGTAACATATATCATATTGAGAAAAGACTGGAAATTTATGTTCACAAGCTGTGTTCTGTTAGAAATTGTACAAATGAGAACATCTATCTATAATAATAAAAGTGTAATATGCTAATTAGACCGGACGTCTTTCCAGACATTCTTCCGGATGAAGCCCGAGTCCCTGGTGCCTGCCGGCAGCCAGAGGGAAGCCTGGGTCCCGGTGCCGGAGGGAAGCCCGGGACCCAGGTGCCAGAGGGAAGCCAGTGCCAGCAGCCGGGAGAAAGAAGGCTTATTACTCTTGCACGAATTTCGTGCATCGGGCCTCTAGTATATATATAAAAGCCTAACTGACTGCCTGACCCTTTCACCGGTAGCTATGACGCACACTGACCACCAGGGGGCAGACACTCAACGCACAGGCATGGAAACATGGAACAAACTGATGAATCTCAGAGGGAAGGGCGGTGGGAGGAGGGCAGAAAGAGATTAACCAAAGATCTTATGGGCATACTAGAGGCCTGGTGCATGGATTCGTGCACCGGTGGGGTCCCTTGGCCTGGCCTAAGGGGATCAGGCTGAAACTGGCAGTCCGACATCTCCCAAGGGGTCCTGGATTGAGAGAGGATGCAGGCCAGGCCAAGGGACCATGCACCGGGCCTCTAGTATGCATATAAGATGATACTTACATATAGAGAACCTTCAAGATGCATGAGAAACCTGGTGATTTTAGCTAGCAAGGGTAGGGATGAGGCTTTTCACTCTATTCCTTCCTTCATATTGTTTGGATTTATAAAACACGTGAATATGGCACATATCAAAAAAATTTGGTTGCCTCAAAAATAATGTTACGTTTGCTGCAGTATAATCCACAAAGTGTAAAATACACTCTTTTTAATGTAGAGTTCTAGGAGTTTTGATAAATGGATACACTTGAGTAATTGCTGCCACTATCAAGATATACAATTCCATCACCCCCAAATCCCCACATGCCCTTTTATAGTCAACCCCTCTTCTTACACCCAGTTCTTGGTAACTACTGATCTGTTTCTATCCTACATGTTTGCTTTTCCTTTCAAGTGGAACCATACAGCACAGCAGGTAGGTTTTTGAGTCTGGCTCCTTCCCTGGGCACAATACATCTGTAATTCATCCACGCTGCTGAGTGTGTCGGCTGCCCGCTTCTTCTCACTGTGGAGCAGTCCTCCATCATATGGACACTCTCCAATTGGTTTACCCATTACGAGGGGAAGGACGTCGAGGCTGTTTCCAGTTTGGGGAAATTATGAATTGAAACCACTGCCATGTACAGGTTCTGGTGTGAACTCATGATTTTATTTCTCTTGGGTGGACACTGAGGAATGGGCTTACTGAGTCATGTGGTAAATGAAATAAGGAACCCTCACACTGTTCCAGATTGGCTGTGCTTTGCCTTTCCACCAGCAATGGGTAAGGATGCCAACTGCTCCGCAACCTTTCCAACAGTCGGTGCTGCCATTTATTTTCTTGTAGCCATCGTAGAGGGTGGTCAGTAGTATTTCACTGGGCTTTTGATGTGTATTTCTCTAATGACTGATAGTACTAAGGTTAAAAAAAAATCAATTAACAGATGAAACACCTACTATTATAGCTCTTCCTCCAAAGAAAAACCTTAAACTTTACAAGTTTGGGGGGGGGGGGGGGCGGTATTTTCATATCAGGGTGAATTTCAATGCCCTGTAATTTCATTGAAAACAGAAGCTGTGGCCCTGGCCGGTTTGGCTCAGTGGATAGAGCGTCGGCCTGCGGACTCAAGGGTCCTAGGTTCGATTCTGGTCAAGGGCATGTACCTTGGTTGCGGGCACATCCCCAGTGGGGAGTGTGCAGGAGGCGGCTGATCGATATTTCTCTCTCATCGATGTTTCTAACTCTCTATCCCTCTCCCTTCCTCTCTGTAAAAATTCAATAAAATATATTAAAAAACAAAAACAAAAACAAAAAACAGAAGCTGTGAGCCATCATCTCTGCATCCCTGGCCTTCAGCACACAGAAAATACTTATGTGAATGAATTGAATACAGAAAAGAATAACTGACCACACAATTATCTACTGGAATACTATGAGCAGATTCTACCAAGTAATCACAGAGTAACAAATTTAGGATAAAGTGCTGGATACAGAGCAAGTAAGCACTGCTTAGATTTTGGAAAATGGGTGAGCCATGAGCATGTTCAAATACTGAAGATATAGAGGACAAAGGTAAAAGATGAGTCAATGAGCGGGGAGGAATCCAGACAGAAGGAAGAACCAAACTTCCTGTGGCCGGAGATAAGTCGCTATCCACAGACAGGTGCAATGCTTGTTATGGTCAGCAGTGGGCAGGTGAGGAAGGGACCAGGAAATTGAAAGAATTCCTGCCAGGCAGCCTCCGTTTTCCAAGTGAAGAAAAAATGGTGCATCTAGACCAGCCGTGGGCAAACTACAGCCCGCGGGCCGGATCCGGCCCATTTGAAATGAATAAAACTATTGAAAAAAAAGACCGTACTCTTTTATGTAATGATGTTTACTTTGAATTTATATTAGTTCACACAAACCCTCCATCCATGCTTTTGTTCCGGCCCTCCGGTCCAGTTTAAGAACCCATTGTGGCCCTCGAGTCAAAAAGTTTGCCTACCCCTGATCTAGACAATGCAGCCTGTTTTCCTTTCTCTTATCTCTTCCAATTATAAATAACAATGCTTATTGCAAAATAAGAGTAAAGACTGCTTCTAATCTCACCAACTGAAGTCAATTTCTAGCTATAGATCCTCCCCACTTACTTCTTTTCTGAACATGTTTATGTGTATTTACAATGAGTCTATATTATACATATTGGTTTGTATCCTGATTCTTTTCACTTGTAAAACACACAGCTACACATTTGGATGTTTCTACGTTCTTCTCAATGCATGCATAGTACTCTCTTGTACAAATGAGTCATAACTTAGATGTTTTCTATTAATGATTTAAGTTGTTTCAGCTTTCCAGTAATTACAAATAAAAACCTTAGTAGTCAACAACTGTTTCCTTTGTACAAATTTCTAAAAGTAGACTTTCTAGTTTAGAAATTGTAAACATGTTAAGGCTCCTTGAAGCTTCTTGCAAAACTGTCCTTAAAAGGACACCACCAACCTAAGGCGGGGCTTGTTCACCAAGCGCCTGCGACATCAGATCACCAGTCATCGACTTGCCAAAGTAATGGGTACAATATTACAGAGCACTCTGTCTTTCTCTCAATGCCTCGTGACATGGACATCTGCCTGCATATCCCTGAGCCACTTGTATTTCTCCACTGAACTGCCCAATCATATCCTCTCTGCAGTTTTCTGTGGAGTGACGGTGGGGAGAATGGCAGGCGAGGAAGTCAGACAGCAGACTGTACAGCCTTGTAAACCAAGGCGAGGGCTTTGGATCATCCACAGTGTGATGGGAGGACACTGAAGGGTTGAGCAGAATACTATGACCAATGTACTTTCAATGGGTCACTCTGGCTGCCAAGCGTGAGAGCAGAGACCCAGTGCAGAGACTGTCTGCAACAATGTGGGGCAGATGTGCCGTGTGCTGGGCTTGGAAAGTAAAGGTGACATAAGTGGTTGGATTTCATATCTCTAGCAAATGCAGAGCTAATAGCATTTGTGGAAGGGCTAGATGTGGGTGACAAAGGAGAAAAAAGAGGGAGTCAAGTGTCACTCCAAATTCTCTGGCACCTGGTACTAACTAGGAAAGTAGGGGAGAAGCAGGTTTAGGGAAGGAGAGAAATCAAAGGTTATGTCTGAGAGAGGCCCACTGGAGATCTTCTAAGTAGAGATGCTAAATGGGTGGTTAAATTCTAGTCTGAACTCGGGGGAGAGGTCCAGGCCAGAGAAATAAATATGTGAGTCACTAGGAGATGAGCACTAGTAGATGGGTGGCTTTTACAATCATGGGCCTGGATGAGAACTTTCTGAAAGTAAATGGACACATCAACATTCATAAGGCTAGAAAGATGAGCAAGACTGAGAAGTGCGGTCAATGAAGCAGGATAAGAACTAAGAGAAAAGTGTCCAGGAACCTAGCAAAGAAAACAACTGCTTCAGACAGGTCAGACACGATGCTGAGAGAGCCAAGACCCCTGGCTTGGTGACACGGAGTCACTGGGGAGCCCGACAAGAGCAGGCTGTTGCGTGTGTTTTTAATCCTTACCTGAGGATATATTTATTGATTGTGAGAAAGGGGAAGGCAGCAGGGGAGAGAGACAGAGAGAGATTGATGTGAGAGAGAAACCTCAATGTGAGAGAAACATCAACTGGCTGCCTCCCGTACCCATCCCGACTGGAGATTAAACCCGCAACCTACTCATGTGCCAACTGGGAATCGAACCCACAACCTTTTTGGTGCGTGGGACGACATTCCAAACAACTGAGCCGCCTGGGACTGAACAAGAGTGATTTTGGCAGAGTGATAAGAAATTCATAAAATGGAGAAGACCTGGGGAGTCCCAGCAGGAAAGCGATTTCAGGGGGGGTTGTGGTAAAGGGACGCAGAGAAAAGTGGGTTAGGAAGGTAACCTTGTTTGGTTACAACAAGAGGTCCCATGGCCCTCTGTGACTTTGAGAATGTCAGGGAAGAGCTGAAGATGCAGGAGAGAGGGCAGGAGTGTGGCTGCGATGTCCTCCAGAGGCCTGCAAGGGGGCTGAGTGGAGCCCACAGACCATGGGCTGTCCTCCTGGAGGGACAGTCACCCTTAGCAGGGGAGAGGGCAGCACATGTGCAAGTGGATGTTCATTGTACCGAATCTCCTCAGGTGTTACGCAGAATTCAAACTTCTTAACTTTCGAGACTGTCCACAATCTACTCATCAACCCATCACTTTGACTATGTCTCCTAGGACTGCATACACGTTCCACTTGAAACCCCTCAAATTCACATCTCAAGACAATGACACCGTCCTCCCCTGCCCTTCCGAGACAGTCTTCCCTCCCCTGGAGGCTCATTCAGACCCTTCCCACCCTCGGGCCAGCTCACCTCTCAGCTCCTTCCCGACCTCTCCAGCCACCATCCTCCCCTTCTCTTGCTCACATCGCACACAATTACCACAGCCAACCAATGGAAACACACAACACAACATGTTCTTTCTCTGCCTAAAACCCAGCCATTGTTCTCTGGGAGCTCAGGGAGTGGGGCCTTTGGACTTGCTACTAACCACCCCATCCTCCCTTCACGCCCTCCGGAGGGCATCGCCCTCCAGAACTACCCGCTGGCAGTCACCTAGCCTGTGGTGCTGGTTAGTACCAGATCCACACTCTTCTTGCCACTCTGTGCCTGGGGCAAATTCCCTTGTGTCTCCTCCAATACTTCTGGGTAGTGTCTCTTCAGTGAAGTCTTCCCTGAACCTCCTAAACCAGGGGTGGGCAAACTTTTTGACTCGAGGGCCACAATGGGTTCTTAACTGGACCGGAGGGCCGGAACAAAAGCATGGATGGAGGGTTTGTGTGAACTAATATAAATTCAAAGTAAACATCATTACATAAAAGGGTACGGTCTTTTTTTTTTTAAGTTTTATTCATTTCAAATGGGCCAGGCCGTAGTTTGCCCATGGCTGTCCTAAACCCTGCCACCTCCCACGAAACAGGGATGCTCAAATCTCAGCAACCTAGTACCCTCGGCCTACATCCAATTCTTCTTTTCCACGTATCACACATAATTTTCATTTTTAACTTCACTCTATCCTCCTCCAGCCTCTTTCCAGGCTGAACTATATTCTGTTTCTCACTATTTACAGGGCCTCTGCAAGAACCGAGCCGAAATCTGAACTGAAGGCGCCTTTCCCTTAGTATTCAATTATACACACCTTCCGATGCCTCCGAGACTCTGGCTTTACACCCAAACTCCTACTAGTTTTAGTTTTTAAATTTTTTATGCTTTTTTTTCTACCCATTTGTAAGCACTTGCAAGGCAAGAATTGTATTTTATATTTTATTTGTACTCCACAGCAAATTGATAAATATTTATAGAATAAAAGAAAGGCACATACAAAAGAACAAACACGGTTAAAAGTTAAATATTCCCAAAGTATGAATGAATGGATTGTTCTGAAGAGTATCATAATTGCACATTATTCCTGTAATATTCAAGCACCTGACAGATGAAAGAAAGTAAAGACTGATAACATGAACATGTTAAAAAAGCAATAGTCTGTCTCAGCTTTCCTACAGGAGAAAAAAGAGCTGAGTGCCTATAAATTATAACTCAATACAGTTAATTTTTTAAAAAGAAATTCATTGAAGAAACAGGCAACATCAATAGCATAGCTATTCAATAAATAAAAGGTATAATTTTCATTCTGAGAATTCATGAAACTCTCACCAGGATAAATTTAAAAAGAAATGTTTCACAGGTATTTCAGTTTCTTTGTTTATTCTTACGTTAGATTGGGAATAGTCAATATGTGCCCTCAAAACTAGAAAGGTTGCACTGGCCCATTTGGCTCAGTGGATATGATTGTTGCCCTGTGGACTCAAGGGTCCCAGGTTCGATTCTGGCCATGGGCACATGCCCAGGTTGCGGGCTCGATCCCCAGTAGGAGGTGTGCAGGAGGCAGCCTATCAATGATACCCATCATTGATGTTTCTATCTCTCTCTTCCTCTCTAAAATCAATAAAAATATTTTTTAAAAAAACTGGAAAGCTTCCACTCCCTTTATGTAAATATTCCCTACAGTGATAGATAGTAAATCTTAAGAAACAGAGCTGCTCACCTAAACCACCGATGCTCTCTTAGAAAATGGTAGCACACAGGCAGGTAGCCTTCCCCTGAAGTCTGGAATACTGTGTACATTAATGTGGAAGTTCTTACTGAGAGAATTTAATACCTAGGACACTAGTGAGATTTTTCCAGTTCCTGTCTCACAACATCCAGGAATATATAAACAAATGGGTATTTAGACGAGCACAGAATAGGAAACTCAACTTACACACGTGTGAAAGCACCAAGAAAAATAATTTCTGAATGCTAAATGATCCAAGTTCCTACAAATTAGAACTGAGTGTTTTGGGGAAATATTTAAACACAGAGAATAAACTTAGTCCAGTGGTTGGCAGACTTTTTTCTGTAAAGGGCCAGATTGTAAATATTTTAGGCT
This sequence comes from Myotis myotis, assembly GCF_014108235.1. Classification (NCBI taxonomy): domain Eukaryota; kingdom Metazoa; phylum Chordata; class Mammalia; order Chiroptera; family Vespertilionidae; genus Myotis; species Myotis myotis. The sequence continues at coordinate 52,479,934 of NW_023416401.1, forward strand.
TTGCAGACCATAAAGTCTCTGCTGCAACTACTCCCTCCACCTTGTAGTTCAAAAGCAGCCGAAGACAAGGATGTGTAAACGAATGGGCATGGCCTTGTTTCAACAAATTATTTACAAAAACATTAATGACTAAGCTGGGCTGTCAACTATAGTTCAAACCATTCTCTCACATGCTATAGAAAACAGGCAAGTCTCCATCCTTCAGAACCAAATCTATTTAACAAAGGAGGTAATCAAGCTCGGTAAAAACAAGTCCTAACTCTAAACAGGGAGAATGGTGTCCTTCTCATAGGACTTGCTCAGAACATGCCCTGAGGACCACCTGTTGCTCTCCGTGCTATTTGGTGAGACACAGAACTGTAATCAATGCACCATAATGAAAGGTCAAACCGGGACAGAAAGGGGTCCTCCACGGTCGGCCGTTGTGCTCCGGCAACAGGAAGAAGGCAAGTGCAGAAAGAAAGCTGGCTTCCTAATGAAGCTGCCAGGATCCTGGCAGTGACTCTCAGAAATACCTGCCAGGGAGGGTGTCAAGGAGGGACCCCTGGAAGGAACACATAGAATGTTTTTTCTTCTCATGTGATTTTTAATATGACCCTTGTGCCCTTTTTAATTAAAAAGCAATCTAAAGAAAACGAAGTCATTGGGAAGGATTTTTTTTTCCTACAATCACTATTTTATAAAGTGGCAAATACTGCTACAGAATAAAAAATTAAAATATACTGTCTGAACACCTAAGTAGACTCTTTGTAGTATAGTTCCACAAGTCAAGACAAAAGAACTAGTCGGTCCTTCTAAAGATAATCACAGTTTGATCAGATGATCTATAAGGAATCTGTTAATAACTTTAAAAATAAGCAAGCACAAATATAAAAAAGCTAAGCTTAAAACTGACTGACAACAGTCCTGCGTGACGTACTGATTTCCCAGCTGTCTAAATAAACCGTGTTAATTAATGACCTGAAGGTGTGAAGCACGTGATACCACCAGGAGAGAATCCGTCAGATGACTATGGCAGGGCTCCTCTTGTCTTGGTGTTGATCGCAGTTTTGCAATTGCTTGGCTTCAAGTGGATATGAAGGAAAGAGCCTTTCTTCCCTGACAACCTTCCAACTCCTTATCTGCAGCACCAGCGCGGGACCCAGTGGACATTCACGTGGCCCTGCTGCGTTAATGACTTCGAATCTTCTGCCTTGCTCCAGGCTCAACCCAGGCTCCGCTCCTCCCCTGCCAAATAGGAGCTTGTTCCCACTCATAACTTGGGGTGACTGCTGGAGAACCCACACCCGACCCTAAGACGGAGGGGAGGCCTCTGGGTTCTGAGGCAGCCTTTGGCGCAGGATTCACTTCTGAAAAAGGCCTGCAGTCCTTCTGGGTCTGAGGTTTTCCCACCTGTGAGCTGAGCGGGAACTCGTGACCTTCCAGTGTTGTTGATGTTACGATTCCTTATGAAGTCAGCTTCGGCCAGAATGGCCGTAATCCTTTCACATCCCCACTTTTGGCATTTAAAATTATTGTCTGGTTTTGGGGGGCTTTGAGGTAATACTAACTTACAGACACAATCATGTGCTAAATTCTTAAAATCTAAAAACCTGATCTGTGCCAGCTGGATTTAGAACATATTTTCCTAAAGAAATTATAAATTAATGTTGCATTCTTGGGCAAGTACATAAAAGCCTACCCATGTAACAACAGAACCACGAAATTAGACAGATATTCTAAAACCTGACAAGATTTCAGCACCCAGTGAATGAAGAAACCTAATCCCACAGCAAAACTGGGTTCTTTGAGTCATGAAAGAAGCTACTTTCCTCCCTCCCCCCTCTGCCTCAGTGGATCTACACTCCACCTGCCAGGGAGGCCACACCAGGAGGGAACCTGGGCACATCCAGGACTGAGGCTTGACAGGTAACAAGGGGAGGGGCTTAGGGGGCATCGGTCTGGTTCTGGGGCAGGGAACAGGGAGAGGCCAAGACTTTGCCAAAAGGCAAGCTTCCGGTTCTATGTGGCATGAAGAGACAGCAAAATGCCACCTCCAACAAAAAGGGGGAGGAGGAGCTAGACCCACAGCAGCCACGGGACAGTGAAGCAGAGAGGAGGAAAACCGTGACGGTGACAGCAAGGGAAGTCAGTCGCTGGCAGTAGGCGATGTTTTTAATAAGAATATTCTTAAGCCAGCAAGTCCGGGTACATTCACCCGAAGCAGACAGAGACGGCGGCCAAGTCTCCTATTTCTCCTGTCTGGCTATGGCACCAGACCAGCATCAGGGGAGTCTCTACCTCCTGAGGCCGAGGTCCATGTGAGAGATAAACAGGAAGGGCCCAGGGGGAAGTGTCTTTGGCGGTCTCCAAACTACCAGCAGCCCTGGCAGGCGGCGCACTCACAGCAAAAGCGTGCGTGTCTGTAAACACGTTCCTCACTGCCTCCGGCTCTAGCCAGTTACTGCTCACTCACCTGGTGAGGCCTGACTGCAGAGCCACAGGAGCAAACTCCAAGCGTAACACACAACCTGGCATCTGTAGGGCCAGCACGTTAGCTGATCTTCTAATACCTGTTGAACCAGTCTGTGCTGACCCAGTCCCTTTGGGCGGTCATTCAGGCCAAAGGCTCCCATCTGCCAGGCAGCAAGGTAAAAGTGAGCTGCGATCTTTGGTTACAAAAAGGGGTGAGCCTAACTGGCCACACTGCCCATCCGAAAAAGCCTGGCTCACCAGCACTTTAGTGAACTCACTCCGAAGTACTGACTGAGAACACCTGGAGTCAGGCGGGAGCCTCGCTCTCGAGTGTTTCCCCAGAATTCTCTGAAAGTCCTTCTACAGGAAGAGCCTCTGTGTCCCAGGGAGCCCACTCCAGCGACAGCCAGCCCCAAACATGTCCCAGGCAGCGGCTGAGACGCCTGAGCCTCTCCAAAGCACCCACGACTGTGCAGGAAGATTGACGCAGTAAATTAGCAACAGCAAAGCGCTATTAACTACAACTGCAACTCTCCAGTGAGGCGGCAGGTCCCAAGTGAAGAATATAAGGCTGTTACACTCAACATTCTTCCAAAACTACAAACACACATTCGTTTATTTGATGACCGCATAAGCCAGCGGTTCTCAACCTGTGGGTCATGAACCCTTTTGGCGGTCGGACGACCCTTTCACAGGGGGGTCGCCTAAGACCATCCTGCATATCAGATATTTACATTACGATTCATAACAGTAGCAACATTACAGTTATGAAGTAGCAACGAAAATAATTTTATGGTTGGGTCACAACATGAGGAACTGTATTTAAAGGGCCAGAAGGTTGAGAACCACTGGAACAATTTTAACCAAGACTGACCATAACCTTGATCAATCAAAGTGACGATGGATGGAAAGCGCTATTTGCTAACTGTTCTAAATCCATACTGACAGATTCAATGAGACTAAAATTAAGCAATTTTTTGAAATGCCAAGCTTTTCTGCTCTGCAAAGAGCAGACTATTCAGCAGAGCGTTTGAGGAGTCTGGAATGAATCCATGTCTGCTGCTTACAAGCTGCAGAACCTAGGGTAATACATTTCTGAACCTTCCCTGAACTTCCTTTCCTTGTCTGTAAAATGGGATTAGGCACAGCATGTACCTCATGAGCCTGTGTGATGCATAGATGAGATAATAAACAGTGCATGCCACATGGTAAGCCCTCAATCAGTGTTAACCAAACTGTTGTTATCATTGTCATCATCACCTTCCGATTTAGCACAAGGCACCAAAGCCATCCATCGGTATACCATCATAGTTCACTGGCTCGGAACATTTACATGCTGTCCTAACAGTGATGTTACCCTGGGTGACCCAGTAAAACCAGATCTTTCCAACAACTTCCAGCCTGGTGAAGCAAACAACTGGGCTCTCCAGAGGCATTGAGCCAAATACACTTCAAATCCCTTACTGTGTGTAGCATGTTTCATACTTCTCGCTCATCTTAAACCCAGAAGGACTGGCTGGAAGCTGCTCATCACCTCACACGCAGTTCCCTAGATCTTGTACCTACAGCACAGGACACTGTGCAGTCACTAAAGCATGTATGACTTCTTTAAAAAGAAGAGGAAATTACGCTGGATGTCTTCCCAACCAGCACCCATGCTTGATCCACTAATTCAAGAGTTATGTATTGGCTTACTCTGTGCTAGGGAGAAGCTCCTAGAGCAGCCGTGGGCAAACTACGGCCCGCAGGCCGGATCCGGCCCATTTGAAATGAACTAAAAAAAAAAAAAAAAAAGACCGTACCCTTTTATGTAATGATGTTTACTTTGAATTTATATTAGTTCACACAAACACTCCATCCATGCTTTTGTTCCGGCGCTCCGGTCCAGTTTAAGAACCCATTGTGGCCCTTGAGTCAAAAAGTTTGCCCACCCCTGGTCTAATGGGAGAGGGCCCCCTGCACAGAGTTGCAAGCACATATTAGGCGGCACACGCTGCCATGGAAAATGCAGGAAGAGGCCTCGACTCAGTCTGAGGGAACCAAGAAAGGTTTTCCTGATGTCGAGGCTGAGACCTGAAGGGTTAAGAGAAGTTAGCTCCTGAGAGGTGAAGAGATATGACTAGAGAAAGAGTAGATCAGAAGGCAGCCAGGAAGCCACTGCACCACTCTGCGGGCAACAGGGACACCACATTTTACACAATCAGAACTGCTCTTTAAAAACCTCTTTCTGGATACAGTGAAGACAATAATCCAGGCAAGAACACAGATAAATGAGTGAGCTAAAGGGGAGTAAGTGAATGGACGGGGAGAGGGCTGGATACCAAGCTCTGACTGCAGAAGCTTGGGGGTGGGGGTGTAGGTTCCTTGCTGGGCAGGCCTCAGGCTCCTGTGAATGATCCAAGAAGCTGAAACACTTGATAAGCCGTCAGATTCCAGAGACTGGAATGCAGGTAAGAAATCACAGCTGGAGACAGAGACTTGGAAGTTACCTGCACATTTATATGAAAAGTGAAGTTATGAGAGTAACTGAAATTCCTCAGAGAGAGAGACAGTTAAATGTTTCCAGGATAGAAACCATGAAAAACCCAGGAGAGTGCAGTGTTCAACACTTAGGGTAAAAAATGCTTTTAGGAAAAACTGCAAGTTGTGTGAAATAGTGCAGTGGAGTCAGTAGAGGTCAAGTCCAAAATATGTCCACTGGAGTCAACAATGAGGTCATAGGTGAAGTGAGTTTGTTGACAAAGGTGAAGCTGAAACCCAAAGGTGTTCAGATCAGGGGAAAGTGGGAGTGGAAAAGTGCTTGCTTGGCTGTCTGAGAGGAGGAGGAAAGACAAAGTGCAGAAGATTTGAAGTTTGGGGTTTAAATGGAGGAGAGATGACATAAGCATTCTGATAGGAGGGAAGAAGAAGGGGAAGAGATACAAGTGTGTCTGCAGGCAGGGTGTGTGGAAGTGGAGGTTCCAGTCTGGCTCAGCTTGGCAGAACTCACAGGCTAGTGCTAGCTTCTAACTCATGTTTAACCAACCTTCTTTTCAGTTCACCAGCTTATAAAGACACTGCCTTCCCTCCCCCACCTCCCTTTAGTTCTTTCAGGAGGCTATGTGAACCCAATGTGAAACTGTAATCTAATCTGATGTGCCTTATTCCAAAAGGCAGGGTCCCAACTTCTTCAAAGCTAATCCTAAAATCCTACTAAGCCAAACATTTCCTCTGTGATGAATGGCCGCACAGCATGCTGGCGCACACGTCCGGGTCAGGGCAGGCTCCATGCTGCCATCCAAAGCCAATTGTTTAAGTAAGTGTTACATTTCATCTTATAGTCTAGATCCAGTTATTGTCATATGTGTAAGATAAAGACAGTTTGGGAGAAAAAATAAAGAAACAAAGAATTCTGAAAAGTCTAAAACGGTTACAGAAGTCTCAAACGTACAAGAGATGCAAGGACCGGACTGCTGGCTAATTAGATCTGCTTCTGTAGTAACATTTGTGAAATCGGTTTGGGTGCCAAGGAAAGACTTCTAGAATCATTAACACATCCGGCTGTAAAATAACTACTGGTATTTACATAGATGGCTTATCACGTATTGACCCTCAAAAACTACGTAATACTTACAACCCATGTTTTGAGAGACTCTGGCCTATTTAGAGAGCCTGATGTTGAGATGATGAAATGAGCAATGGGCTACTAATGCCATATATATTCCGTAAGCAACACATTTTTATATGAAGAGATACTGAATTAAGTATAGTTAGACCAAATGCAATAAAAACATTTTTATGCTATTTGTGATCACTGTGACTGATGTAGTAAAACGGTAGCTTCGTGAGTAGTTCTAATAAATGATTTCAACAAATGAGATTACAAAGCAATGCTTAAAGCGCTTCATGTAACAGGGATCTAGTATATACCAATTACAAATCAATTCCTAGGCACTCTTTACACAGGTTCCCCAAGGTCAACTATGTGGTTTAACTGGTTTAAGTTAAAGTCGTAAAATGGTTTCTTTCTTTATAGTGTAATGTCTCTGGAGCCACTAATCAATTTTAGAATCACCAGTGGGACAAGCTGGTACTACGTACCTCTGAGTGCAATACATAAAGAATACAGCGCCTGTGATGTATTCCTATCTAAAAATTCAACCTGAATCTAATTAAATTTCTAGATACTATGGGATAAAGAGAAACAAGTTAAACAGTATCAAAAGGAAGCCATTACCCAAATCCAGAAACTCGGGCGACATATATCCAATTTTTTGAACAACTCAACGGCACATTAAAAAATAAGGGGGGGGGATGAGGTCACATAAGTAATACCTTAATCAATAAAGAAATTAAAGATTGAAAAATAAAATAAAATAAAATTGCTATAGAATAAGAGACATTTCAGTTACACAACAACTAATGTAAAGCAGACTCTCTCTGGATGCTGACCAGAACAAACCAACTTTGAGAAGGTCATAATAATATTAAAAAATAATCTTGTTAGTTCAAGTCTAACAATGAGCATTTTTTTAAAAAATTTTATTACTTGGAAATGTGTACTTATTATCTTAAAGAGAGAAAGAATATACAACTCAGATTTATCAGTGATTTTGAGTTCCAGAGCTTCTCCTAGATACTTTACGGATGAGATCCCTCTTCCCACTACCAAACTCAGGAAATAATCACTTAAGTCATAAAATGCTACTAGCAGTTTTCAAAACATCCACTTTCCTTCTCTCCTTTTTTCTTTCGTATTTGTCATGGGGCTAAGAGGTAAATTCACACATTTTTTAACTTTGGTTCACCTTTGTTCTGTTTCCTCACGAATGTGGTAGATAGCTCACAGCCAGCCTTGGTCGGTATAAGTAATGGAAATTATTAGCAAAATCACAGAACAAGATTGGAAGGGCTCGGATATGTCCCTTTTATAGATAAAGAAACTGAGGCTGAGAGACACTGAGTGATTTTTGAGGTCACCCTACTACTTACTGACAGACGCAAGCCAAGAACCCAAGTCCTGGAGGTCTGTTGGTGGGTGCGCTTCCTTACACCCAGGGGGCTGGGGCGGGGGTGGGGCTTTCACGCGTACCTTCCCGTGCTCCTTCCTCACGTGGGAAATGTAAAGATCTCTTTGCGTGAATAGGCGGTCACACTCCCAACACGTCCACCCAAGGCTGGCCACTTTCTTGGGTTCCATTGATTTCTTCACAGGAGACGAGGATTTCTTTTCCAACATCTCTTTCCCGTTCATGGATCTGACGTCCTCCTTGATTTGATTTGCTGAATTTTGAGTTGCGGGCTTAATGCTCAAAGGCAAGTTTATACCCAAGTTTGGAGGCCCTTCAATACTTTTCAACGATCCATGCATAGACTATGTCATAAAAAGAGAAGAAATATCTATCACAAATCACACCACTAAAAGCGAGCGCATGTGGGTTATCTCAATGCATAGGACGTTCACATGTGACTTACATTCACTCAGAAATAAATATTCATATATCAAGAAGAAAACCTAAGCAGAATATGTGCTTTAAAAAGATAAAGAAGTAGTATCTGAAAGTCAACTAAATATGCATTTCTAGTTCAAAACTATTTTTGAAAAGTTATTTGCTTATGCCGTTCTGAAACTGTTTAAAGAAGGACTTCAGTACTGAGTCCAGATTATTCCTGGCACTCCCAGTCGGCACAGGGGTCTTCCTACAACAGAGCACCTCTGGGAAAGAACATTTCACTCTCACATGCTGGTAGGTGTTCGAGGCCCTCAGTTAACCAACTTTAACAAATACCTCAGACCCATACGCTAACAGCAAACCCTTCTCCTCCCTTTCATATTTTTGGAACACTTGTAACAGTTGAGGGGTTTGCTGGAGTTTGGGGGGTCATTTTAATCTCCGTGCACCCTGTCTAAATCCATCCTTTCTTACTGATAGCACCCAGTTTGAACTAACTATACACAGTAGATACTAACTATACACAGTAGATACTCAGAAAGCCTTTTTTGAGTAGATACTCAAAAAGCCTTAGCTATTTATCCTCATTATCCTCAATAGCTATCTTTAGTTAAATGCTCAGGATTTAAAGTTCGAGTGTGTTTGATTCTAAAGAGGGCTCACATTGTTTTTTGTTTTGTTTGTGTTCTAGAAGCACGGAGTAAAAGCAGACAAAGGAAGCGAATCAGCCCATGCCTCCCTGTGGTTTCTCTTTGCCTTGAGCCTCTCCTTAGAGCAGTGTCCAGGCTGTGGCCAGCCTCCAAGTTCTCAGCCGACAGAGACATGACGGGCGCGTCCTCTGAGGCCCCTTAGTGCAGGCAGGTCTCCCAGGTGCTGGCTCCGGCTCACGTTCTCAGGCCGGGTCTTCCCTAAACAGAGCCGAGAAGTAGCCAGCCTTCCTCAGTTCTGCTCACCCCAGAAGGGAAAGGGGTTCTATAACTTTCTCCTGAGCAGAGGTTACAGGTCCACCCTGTCACAGGGGCCTGAGCTGCATGTCCCATGTTCCTTGGCAAAGAGAAATCTGGGGTGAGACGGGATGTCTGGGCTCCCTAATACTGTGCTTTGCTTCCAGCTTCTGGCTTTTTACAAAACAGAAGCCCTATTTTAACAGTTAACCATTTAACCCCCCAAAAACTAAATCCCAGACCTAATAAACTTTCCCTACATTTTTAGGCAAATGCATTTTTACTGAGAAGTTGAAGAAAGTATTAAAGTATTCTTTTATAAAATAACCTTATGGTGCTAGAGAAATTACAGAAAAGCAGCAAAAACTTCTGCAGTAACAACAAGAGAGCAATGGAATGTGTGCTAGAGAATTTCTAACTTACACATCCTATTTTCACATGGTAAGTGAAAATAAGATTATTTAGTTAAAACAAATTTTTTAATAACAGAAATTCAACTTAATTCTTTCAGAGTTGAGTTTTCCTTACCTCCAGTCACAATAAATAACTTGAAAGTTTACTTTGAATGTAAATGCCAACATGGAATAAACCTGCATTTCACTGGAACTAAGAAGTGACATGAACTGGGTGAGACTGGGCAGCTAGAGACCTGCCTTTAACGCATGTGGGGAGACTCTGCTCCTGTGCTATTCCTCCCAATTCCTTCCTCACGACGAACTGACCAGCACGGGCATTAAGGAATGAAAATAAATTCACAAGGGCTATGTACATATCTTAAAAATAACAAAAACAAGGTGCCCCTAAAACTTGATTTTCATTCTCACCCATCCCAAACACACCGAGGCGGGGTAGTATTTAAAATGTATAAAACATACTTGAAATGAGACCATTAAGTGAGCGGTCACTCCCACTATTTTCGTATCATGTCCTATAAAGGTTCGGATGCATGAAAACAATGCTTTCCTCCTGCAGCCACAGATTCTACCCCTCCTCTTCAGCCTCTATTTCTTGGGACCTTGTATTCCTCCAAGTTCACTATTCACACAGGGGAGACCTTAGCCACCAAGTCGATGATGACCCACTTCCAGATGTAAAGGTGAGTTCCAGAAAGCAAACACCTTAAAAGCCTTTTAAGGAGTAACTTTCCTTTGCGTCCCCTCCCCCATATAATATATTAAAATATTTGGGTCTAATCCCAATTACCCTACTTTTTTTTTTAACAGTTTTCAGTTTTTCCTGATCATTCATTATGCACTGTCAAGACAGTTTTATAATTTTAGCAAAACCTTTAAATATCCTAAGAGGATTGCACTGTACTTCAAGTGAGAATGATGAAACACACCACCCGGCCCATGTGCTTTACTGGCCCTAAGAATGTCACACCACCACTACCTTCGCCTGGCCTCTAAGGCGCAGACTCATGAAGACATGAAGTCCTGTGCAATAGGCACTATGCCCATGGGCTCACATATGCACAACACAGGAAATTTCTAGGCTTAACTGCCCATTCATTTAACTAAGATGAGACTAAACTAATTCAGACTTGATTTGCTCTTTCAATAAATGGACCTTTTTGTGTAATATATTAAAACAGAGAAAAACTAAGGAGAAAGAGATTGAATTCATGATAATATTGAATCTGTTGTTTCTCTTTATTTTAAAAAAGTTAAAGTCACTTTAATCTCTGAGAGCTAATGGATATTCTCTCCCAATCACATAGGAATAAATTTGTTTTACCTACCATAGTGGACAGCTAAGAGGCTAGGACTAAGCTCAGTCCTTCGTGAGTTTAAAAGGCTGTAAAAAGATTAAAATGTCCCCTTTGAGGGTTAGAGTTAGTAGTCCAAGTTGGACATTTATTCATTTCATTAACTGAACACCACCAGGTGCTAGGCACTGTGCTGTATCCTGGACATTTCATAGTCAATTTACATGCAACCTTGACAGAAGGGGGGAAAAAGACTAAAGATGCAGGTGCATCAATTACAATGCAAACTTAGTCACTTAATTTCAAGGGAAAACCTTCATTTTTCCAAATACACCAATATTTATACATATCAGACAATTTGTCAGAGTCCCTTTCTATTTCTAAATCCTATACGCCAAGTTTCCAAAAAAGTGAACTCACAGTCATCATTTTCACCTGCCGAAAAAGAGAACCCTATCACTTTATTATGATTTTAAAATCAGTGCATGCATTTGTTACTTTGTGTTGGTCTTTCATGGTATGCAGATGAGGACTTGGGAATAAAAGCACCCTTCAGTGGAGTGAACATGTACATTGCTCATTACCATCCAGCATCCATCCCTTCCCTCGACAGCCCACATGCCTTATGGTAATCTGCTGCTCACCCTTGATTTATGACCAATGGATGGATCTGGGATTCATTTAAAAGACATGAGAGAGACGCACACACCTTGATATGGTCCATCATGAGTTGCTTCTGTGCATATAAAAGAGAACAGTCTGGACACTTGAAAACAGACACCTTCTGGTTTTCGATGTGTTGGTCAAAGTGGCGATACAACAGGGTTTGCAGGGTAAATACGGTGTCGCACATGGAACACTTATATATTATTCTAAAACAGAGAAGTGCATGGACACGTCAGTCAGCCCCCACCGCTCAAACCAAAGGAACTTTCATCTCATCTCAAGACTTCCGGAGGCAGCGGCAATGAGAACACATAAACACGGTAAGAACAAAACAGTTTAGCGTTGAAATAAACTTTTGAAGGCAACTGACATCACTCAAGTGCAGGTCAATCTTAATATTTTGGGCAAGGACTTAGGCACATTTGCTTAGAAGTCTAAATGAATGACCATTTAGGACTTACAGATCTACAATGGACAGGTTTTCATAAGGTCTCACTTGGCAGTTAGTAAACACTGAGCAAAATCACCACTGATGCTTTTTTTTTTTAAGATCAGACAAGGAATGCGGCTCAATGGTGGTGCTCTAACCTGAAAAGATTTTGAGGAATGCACTAAGTAGGCCCACTCCCGTAACAGCCCCGTAACAGCTCAAGCTGTCACTTGTGCCAAGTTTTCACTTGGACTTAGTAGCAATTTTACACTTGAATGTCAACATTCTGTTCTTAACAAAGAAAGCCCACAGAAAGGAAAATCCACACTGCAACACCAGAGTGTGCACTGAGCTTTCACTGGCTTAAAACACGCACGTCCATTGCAAACGATTTCCGTACCTCATGTTACTACCAAGCAGCCTCCTTAAGTTAGTTTTAAGCTAACCTTAAACCTCCTTAAGCACCTTTAACCTTCAGGACATAATACATTCTATCCAATGACACCTTCCACAGAGGCTCAGGCAAGAGCTGTCCAGAGCAGTGAATGTTCCTAGACTCCTGGCCATAACACCTTCACCTCCAGTGAATGTGACGGGTCACCTGTAAACACCCCTGCCCACAGTAGGTCGCCCACTGTTCCAGGTCACCCTGGTCCTTGGGGGAGGTCCTGGAAGACCTCTGTCTCCTTTGAAGAATGATGAGAGTAGGTGCAAAGTTCTAGGGAGCAGCTTAGGAAAATGGCAGAGAAACAGTGACTGAAGGTGAAAGAGATGAAAAGGGAACGCTGAGGTTTCACCTGGTATTTCAGCAGCAAAGCTAAAGAAAGGAATGCCTCTTGTATCCACTTGTCTTTCCTCTCAGGGCCTTTTCAACAGAACACTTCTCATGTACCCTCCACCCTTGCTGTGCATGTATTTGTCCAAAAATTACAGATTTAACTCCCCCCCCCCATAAAATTTATAAATTTAATTGGAGTGAGTGACATGTTTTTACAAGGTCTTGACATGTTAGTTTGGCACAGAGCACAAGCACCCTTGATTGGGACGGGGGCAGTTTATAAGATCAGACACAACTTCACCAGACTGCTCCAAGGTGGTACACTAACATGCCATCATTAACTTCGCCAGACATGGCAAAAATGATCATTTCCTCACTGCCTGAAACAGCTTGGATTTTTTAACAGTCCAGTAAATAAGAGCAACTGTGTAAAAATGTTGAAATTATGTTGCAGACATATACCAATGACATGGAAAGATTTTCATGAAAATTAAAATAACAGGTAACAAGACAGTATGTATGATGTGGTTACACTTTTTAAGGGGGTGTAGAAAAAGAACAGAAGGCATATATCTACCATCATCTCTGCTGGATGGCAATACACGTATTCCTTTCATTGTTCTGCTTATCTGTATTTCCTGATGTTTCTGTAATTAGCATACAGCAATAAGGGAAAAAATAGCCTGAAGAAAAGAAGTAAGATTACTAGGTAGGCTACGAATTTTCTCAGGATTCTATTCTTACTTTTAGAAATAACTACTTCATGACAAATGGCATAGCTCATTTTATACATTCTCCATTCCTTTGGAGTAGGGCTTTGTTTGGTTTCATTTGTTGCCTTCTACTTAATAGCAAGGAAAGTATAAAACAGCAGAGAATCATTTACTTCGGCTTTTTTCAGGGGAACAGGTTGTTAACATATTATCAGAATTCTGCCCCACAAACTGCTCTAAACACAAAGGGGAAATGGTGACACCAACTGCACTAGATGATGCGGTAATGACATCAGCATGACAAGGACTGGCAGGCACAGCGGGTCCCCAGTGTGACGCAGGGAAGATTCCAGCCCAGGGTGCACTTCCTGAGTGCATGAGCAGCTGTTCCAGATGGAAAAACGCTGATGAGACAGGACGATTAAATGCAACATGGGGTCCTGGATAAAAGACAATGTCTCAACCACTGCAGAAATTTTCATGGACTCTGTGAATTGGTTGGGAACGTAATCGATACTGAATCCTGACTGGGAGGCAGAGGCAGAAAACACTCCCATCTTTATGTCATGATGCCCAAGATTCCTACACAGGAGAAAGACAGCCACAGAGAAGGTACGAAATGAATGAAATGGAGATGCTGACAACTGGGGAATCTGAGGGATGGGGTGCAGGGGTTCTCCAGAGTGTTCTTCCAGCTTTTTCCTGTAGGACAGAAATTATTGCACAGTAAAAACTGATGCTAATGAACCGCACAGGGACCTCAGACACACAGGGACAGAATATGAAGATGAAGCCAACACAGTGGAACCACCACAGGAGCCTGCCCGGCAGTGGAGGAAAGGCAGTCACAATGGGAGACCTGTGCTCACAGATCATCTAAACGGGTGCAGCACGGTGAGGAGACCATGAGGAATGCAGGGTGTGGGTTCTCAGGGGTGTGGGAATGGCAAACCAGAAAGTGTGCTTAGTCCTGGATGTCATAAGGCTCAATGAATGGCAGAGGAACTAGACTATAACCAAGGAGGGAAGAAACTGGAAGGGGTAGGGAGAGGGGAAGGAAAGAAGAAATAGAAAGTTAAAACCAAATACCCACACCCAGGTCCACTGGTAGCAACCAAAACTCTCCAGAAAAGAGTGCTGCCCTTGAAATGGGTATGAAAACAAATGAATAAAGGTTCTAAGCTCTGATATCCCTGCCACAAGCCTCCTCCATCACAGACTGAACTCAACCAGGTGCACTGCACTCTCCTGAGCACCACACGCTGCCTTGGGAACTCATGCTGCAGCCGCTTCACAGGACACTGAGGCTCAGCTAGAGCAGTGGTCGGCAAACTGCGGCTCATGAGCCACATGCGGCTCTTTGGCCCCTTGAGTGTGGCTCTTCCTAAGCCTTAGGAGTACCCTAATTAAGTTAATAACAATGTACCTACCTATATAGTTTAAGTTTAAAAAATTTGGCTCTCAAAAGAAATTTCAATCGTTGTACTGTTGATATTGGCCCTGTTGACTAATGAGTTTGCTGACCACTGACATCTGCTTGATGCCCCCTGAATCCCAGGGCCACAGTTCAAATTCTGCTTCGGCCCACTCCAAAGTCCTCTACCCTGCAGCTACAGTGGTTCTGCATGTTTTCTTTATTAGGAACTTGTTCAAAAACTCTTTGTTCTTATACAATTCTAAACGCTGAAGTTCTCATTTACCCACTTACATACATTTGAAGCTGGCAAATAAAAGGACGGCCCAAAGCAGCAACAGAAACTGCTGTCTATCAGATGTTAAGGAAAACACAAAAGCAAACGGACACAAACTGGATCACCATAAAATCCCGTATGGACACTGAAAATGATCTCAAATTACCCAGAAAAGATGAAACAGTGCTCAAAGTTTCCTTGTATACAGCAAGGAAGCATGCCTGACCTTACACTGAGAAGCAAGGAACAGAGCACTGGACAACACCTGGCACATAGTAACACCACATAAACGCATATTATAAACCTGGTGATATGCCTGTCCAGGTGGCTTGGTTGGTTGAACATCGTCCTGTGCACCAGGTTTCGGGTTCAATTCCCAGTCAGGGCATATGCCTAGGTTGTGGGGTCGATCCCAATTAGGGCTCAGCTGATCGATGTTTCTCTCACATCTCTTTCCTCCCACCCCCACCCTCAGGTGAAATCTACAGCTATGTAGATTTCATATACATTTCAGCAATGAATTTGTTTTATTTGAATAAAAAACACAATCTAAAACTTTATTCACTGGAGGGAATGACTATATTACTGTCCAGCAATCAGAAATCTTGCTACCATGAACACTGAAAACTAAAAAAATTCACTAATGTCCATCTTCAGAATCGACACACCAAGTTGTATATGGATCCCCTGACTTATAATCTGTCTCATTTTGAGGATCTACAAAAATTAGAGTGAAGGTCTTATTAGAATAAAATTCCGTATTATCATAGTTTTTAGTAAACATAGTCACTTCTGTAGTTTTAGTCAATAACATTTCCCCAAAACTAAAATTACAATAAAAGCCAAATATATATAATATGGCATATCGACATACTCTCTCCCTAAATTCTCCTTGATTATGGAGTTATGGGCAAATATATAACAACAGATGTGAGGCTGCCAATCTAGTCTCACATAATCATCAAATTCCATACTGCCACAAATAATACAGGGGCAGGGAACCGTGGGCAGGAACTAATGCTACAGAGCCCCCCACACTCCGTACGTGGGGGCTGTGTGCTAGGTAGGCATTTTGAACCTAACCTCATTTTTATCCTCCCTCAAATGCTGGGACATAAGCATTCCCCTCCCTTAACGGGAAAAACGGAGTTTGAGACGAGGGTAAGTGATGGTCCAAGTTCACACAGCTGGTGGGTGGGGGTGGGATTCTGACTCCGGTGCCCATACTCCCTCTTCTTTCCTAAGCCACTTCTATTGTGGGCAGGCAGCCCACAATTGTCTGCTGAAGCACCACTTCATCACGAAAGACACACAAAAAGCAAAAATTGATAACACCAAAAGCGAGACTAAGGCAAAAATGAAATTTACTAATCAAGGACATACACTGGCAATGAAATTAAATTCCATAACCACTGTCTTAAGTTGACTTCGTCTTATCAATGTTCCTATGAAAAGTGTGTACTGTAAGAAAGAAACTATGAAAACATCGAAGGATGACAGTTTTTCATAGTTTTCCTAGAACGTGTTAAAATTATCTAAGGAAAAAGACAGAAGTGATAAATACAATAAGGGACATTTTGGACAAAGATGTCACCAGAAAAGAACTGAAAGATTTAGGGAGCTATGAGCATCAGAATCTGCCTGGTGGCATTGTTTTTCTTATCTTAAGTTGTATTCCATGGAACTCCTACCTCCTCTAAAGCACTAATAAATTAGTGGAGTACAAGTCAAAAGGCAGTGTGACTTACTTTGGCTCTCCTATCTTGATGCCAGGATGTTGTGTGTAGGCATGGGAATGTGTGCTGGGGGCAGACTTAAACGCCATTGGACAAATAGAACACTTGTAGAAGACTTCACAGTGAGAACCTTGGATGTGAGACTTCAGTGCGGCCACATCAGAGTACACAACATTGCAATGTACACATCTGTTAGAAAAATAAACACAGAGTCATTAGCACGAGACCATTACACGGGTGTAACTTAACTGGGTAAAAACTGAGTAAAATGAACACATTTTAAGTTTCCAATAGCTTTCTGGAAGTAGGTTTTGTTTTTTTCTAAAGATAGAACATCAAATTATTTTTATGTAAGGAAGAAGGAAGATCATGAAGAAGAAAAATAAAACTCAAAAGGTCTATTTTTTTTTTAACATCTTTAAAGTTTCTAGAATTGGATGTCCAGACTCCAGACTGTGGTGAGACCAATGGATCATGGGGGCCATGATCAAGGCCAGGAACACAGCAAGCCTGTCTTGACTTCTGGCTTTGGAGGAGGCTCCTACATGCTGGATTATGTAGGAGGGCCCTGAGGTTCCTCCCCACCCCCTTGACCCGATGGCATATCCAGCGGAAGAAATCTCCCTATCTAATCCTATGTGTCATCATGGAGGGACACAGAGGAACACATGAGCGCTGGGTCCGAGGCCAAGGCCACTGTTCCTGGTCCAGACTGCTGTGGTTAATGTATCCGGAGGTTATGGGTGCCCATTAGGTAACGAAGGTCAACCACCTAGTTTGTCTCCTAAAAAATAAATTTAAGTCCACTCCAATTTAAGAAAAGACATGAACGATAAACTTCTGAAAAACCAACATCTTTAAATAAATTGTCTCTAGCTAACCTCTTTACCTCTTGAATTTCTAATAATTCAATTACCTTGTTTCTCGTTCCAATCTACTCCTACAGAAACACACTGTAAAATGTAGATACATTTCTCCCCAACCTCATCTTTAACACTCAAGGACTCCTAGCAACACTGAGTGTGTGTGACCATTTGATGACCTGATTGTCCTTCTCTGTTGACATCAACTATGTGAATGGGAAAGCTGACCTGAGGAATGAAGACTGCAGACAGGGCCTGCCTTCTAGGAGGCAGAGCTTAGTGACGGCTCTATTAATCTAAGGTACTTCTATTCTTAGATCCCCCTTTTGAATTCCTGGAGATACTCCCAAAGCCTCAGGGGAATGGCATGCTCTGAATGACTAGTGTTCTATAAAGCGTGCCATGTTAAGCTTTGCAAGCATTTTATAAAAACCATTATTAATGCATTAGCATTTTAAATGGCTTAAAGCATATTGTTTAGCAGCAAATACAGTAGCAACACTAAATAACATCAGGAAATAATTAAGGAAAGCTCCCCCATCTTGTCTACTTTTATTTTAGGCAATAAAGCCACCCAAGCATACTGAAATTATTCCGGGTTAACCTGAACTTGTGTTGTCTTGAACAGGTTATTATTGATCCTCTCTGGGCTGGTTTC
Organism: Myotis myotis; assembly: GCF_014108235.1. Classification (NCBI taxonomy): domain Eukaryota; kingdom Metazoa; phylum Chordata; class Mammalia; order Chiroptera; family Vespertilionidae; genus Myotis; species Myotis myotis. The sequence continues at coordinate 52,498,007 of NW_023416401.1, forward strand.
TCATATTAAAATGAGATCTTTTTTTTTTTTTTTTTTTTTTAGTCCTTCCCAACCCCAGAAGTCTGTGAACCCCATGAAAGAGAAAGGTGACATAAAACAAAACCAGATGGGTTACTAATGAAACAGAAGCACCCTCTACACCGTGAGTCATACACAAAAGATTTTTCCCATAAGGGGTAGAAGGGTGGTATTCAAAGGGCAAAAAAACAAGGAAGGGCCTAAAGGAACAAAGAGCTCATTCTCTGAAGTTGCCTGGAGTGAAAGAGTAAATCCTCAAGAAAATCAATAGGATATTAAAGAATCTACAGGTGATAAAGGAGGTGGCTAAGGCTTGGTCCAAACAGCATCATGGAGGCCAAAGGAAAACCCTCTGCAATGGAAGGAAAGAAAGAAGAGAGAGAGTTGCAAAATAACTGCCAAGGCGTGGGAGAAAGGTTCAGGGTAACAAGAGGAATGTAACTAAGACAAACAAAAGTCAGAATTTGAAGGGGCCACACAGTATCCTAATGCTACTAAAAATCAGTCTGTTAATATTTAAATCCTTTGTGTTCTGGGTATCAATCAAGTTTCTCTTAATTTTTTTATTTTAAAAATGTTTACAGTATAGAATCCAATAAAATTCCTCTTTCTAGATTCAGATCCAATGAATCGAGAAGCAGGAAAGTTCAGAGAAATACTTGACTTTTACCAAATCAACCACAAGCTAGAAGCGACCCCCCTCATTCTGCAGGAGACGCAATATGATCAGGAAAGAAAATGTGGCACACTGAACCTGAAAGAGACCAAAGAAGACCTGGAGCGTGTTAGATTCCTCTGCCAAAAGAAAACAAAATAAAACAAAACAAAAAACCCTAGAAAGCCAAAAAGAAGAAAATATACAAGGCCAAGGGGCTGCTGCGTGAGCCCCAGTCCAACATTAGACCGGACCATTATTTAAAACAGCAGGAAAAAAAACTAAGATCAGGCCCAACCTGCGTGGCTTAGTCGTTGAGTGTTGACCCGTGGACCAGGAGGTCACCGTTCGATTCCGGTCAGGGCATATGCCCAGGGTCGCGGGCTCAATCCCCAGTAAAGGGTGTGCAGGAAGCAGCCAATCAACGATTCTCTCATCACTGACCCCTCTCTCCCTCTCCCTTCCTCTCTCTGAAATCAATAAAAACATTTTTTAATTAAAAAATAGTAAGATCAAATTATTTTCTATCATCTAAAGAGGCAAACATGAACGAAACTTCAGAATACACAAATACACAGTATTTTTACAACTACTATAAGCCCCATGTCCAGAAAAAAAAATCTATACTAAACACAAAAAATTTTAGGTAAAATTCAAGACCCCAAATAGAAGCAACTCTGTGAATGTGGCAAAAGGGGGGGGGGGGGGGGGGGGGGGGAGGGAGCTTCAAAGTCTCTGTTTTAAGTAGGAAAGGTATCAGGAATAAGTAAAGTTATCGATGTCCCACTTTCTGTATTCATTCCAAACTAAGTTTACTTTCATTCTATTCAAAAAATAAACAAAGCGTGTGAAGAAAGTTTGGCACCTGTTAAAAGAAGAGCACTCAGAACATGTTGTCCATCACTATCACACAAAGAATCCAGTACAGGGACTTTCTATCCGTGGGGAAAGAACCACGGCATCATTGTGTGCAGATTCTGGGGAAGCAAGGGCACCTCCCATGTGTGACTTTCTTCCTAAGCACTTAGCATGCAGTTGATGACCCTGTTTCACTCTAACATCCCAGTGGAGATGGAGGAAGCATCACACCAATTTTATAGACAGGGCACCAAAGAACAGAGATAACACGAATTAACACATGACTAGCAGAACTGGTACCCAAAAACTCTGGTTTCTTAACTTCGAAACCCAAGGTTTTCTACTAGGGTAAATCCCAACTCATTAAATATTGTGCATCACAAGTCTGGAGGCATGAGGCTAAAACATGAAATAATGATGCCATAACCAAAATTTAACTGAAATAAGACTATCAAATATACCACTGGACTTCATTTTTATAGATCATAACTGTATTACAACTAAAAAAAAGTCACTGTATATTAACAGTCTAACTTTGAAGACACTAGGCAACCAAATACTTAAGTTTAAGACAAACACACAGTACAGTTATACCTCTATTAACAAAGACACTGTGTATCAGCGACTGGTTTTCTTGGTGGGCCTTCACTGGGTCAAAATATAAAAGGCACAGGCATGCATGTTCTCCACTCAGTGGAGAACCAAGTTCAAGTGCCTCATCAATCGATAGTAACTAAATTAACATTAGATTCGTCAGATGTTGCAAAAGACACATCTGAGCATCGTAGGGGACAGTGAAAGGGGCTCTAGTCCAGATGTGTGGAGAGGGAGAAGCCTGGGCAGAGGTGATGGAGAAGACGGACTTGAGAAGGTTACCTGGGGTGGAAGGCGCTTCCACAAAGAGAGATGTTAGGAAAGAACATACACCCAATCTATTATCATGACAAAATAAAAGTAAGGAACCATCACACCCTTTCTGATTGAGAGAGGAAAGATTAAGAAGTACAGACATGCATGGTATTGTTACAGGAGTTAAAAGGCAAAGGAAGACATAAAAGTATGCTGGAAAGGGCACAGAAAGAAAAGGCTGGAACAGTCGATCAAAGCCAAACCTGCCACATGCACACTTTTGCCCGGAAGGCTCCATTCACCTTTAGGTGTGTGTGGGCCAGAGGGCCACGTCCACATTCAAGGATTCAAACAGATCAATTCTACCACAGACGAGCTCAGTTCCCAGAGGATCTGTTAATCGAGGTATCACTGCATGACCCTGGACACAATATGCACAGACCACTCCAAATGCTGTGCGGTTAGTAAGTGAACAAGCTTTACTTGCGCATTAAGTCGACGAAATACTGACCGAAAACCAACTCTCCGCGTGTAGTGCAGACAGTTCTTGGTGACGTGGGTCTGGAAGTGCACCGACCTGCAGATGGCCCCGCACTCGGGGCAGGTGTAGGGAGATTTGTGCTGATGGATTCTCTGGTGGGATGCATAGCTGCACTGGTTGGGAAGCAGCATCTGGCAGATAGTGCAAGTCTTCTAAATAAACCAAAGGGGGAGACAGGGTTGGTCCTACGAAGTACTTTCTAGCACGCAAAGAAGCTTGGTTAGACCTCAAAATCTCTACACAGCGGACATTTCAAATATGACGATAACTGATTCTAAGCCCAAGGAAAAAGCAAAACTGAAAGTCACATGTTCAATGAAAACTTCCTTACCCTGTAAAGTAAAAATAACATTTACTAAGTAGTCAGGCTCATCCCAAAGTATGAAGAGAATGTCAGCTTTAGGTAGAATTCCAATTTTGTTACCTTTGCATTTTAAGTGTAAAGAAGAGGTAGCAGAGAGGTGTTCTTGCAAATTATGTAAGCAAATCAACATGAATGTGTAAATACAAGTTTATGGGCATCTATCTTGACAGTAGTCACAGTTCTCACAACTCAAAAAACGGTCTTTAAAATAATAGAAATGAATTAGAGCCTAATCCAGATTAGATATGTGCATTTTAAATCACCTCAGTTGTTTGCAATCTGAAAAACAGGGATGCAAAAGAATGCCACAGCAATTAGTTGTGTGTTCTTTCTTTTGTTTGTTTGTGGCACATGCACTGATCTCTAAATGGATGATGAACTGGACATTATATGGCTTATAAGTAAAACCAGTGAAGTCAAGTTCAGAAACATAAATTTAGATATTAAACTGAAACTTTAGACAGAGCTTAAAATCTAATCACATATGAAATGAAACGGAGACTGATCATTAAGTAACCAGGGAAAACTGAAACACTATTTTTCATCCCTTAGAGGTAAGCACTAAACATGGCATATTTTTAAAACTTAAAGTAAATATAAACTGAGGGCTTACTACTTCCATTCCAAAAATAAACCTAACACAGCACAAGATAAAATGTGTTGGAACACTATTTGGATCTTCATGCAACAAGTGTCTACTATCTTCTAAAATGTACAATTTGCATTAAAGTCTGTCTTCTTAAAAAGCCTCACAACATAGGCTCTAGCTAAGGTTAAAATGATCTTTTAACTGACAAAAGAATTACAAATTTTTTAAGGAATTTTTATTCTTTTAGCTTTTGAATCAAGCCCAAAAATTAATGTTTAAACTTCTGAGCAACTCAGACTAAGAAAAAAAAAATCAGAAACTCACTTGAAAATTCTTTCTTGTTTTTCTCCTGAAAGAACTAAAATACAAAGTTTATCCCACAAAATGTTTATTATAATCACAGAGTAAGAACATTACAGGCAGCTTTGACGAGGTTAGCATCATTAAAAAATACCATTCCTTTTCTAATAACAATATACCAAAGGTTAAAACAAGCCACGCCAAAGAAAACCAATCAACAGATTTGTTAATTAATTATTAGATCCTGTTAACATCTACCTTATCACAGGTACTCATTTGTTTCTCTGAACTAAAATTTTCTACTTTCACCACAATCATTAATCTCAAGCAGTGAATTATAATGTCTGAATTTCCACAGCATCTTAGAATGTCTTGCACTTACTTGGGAATAAAATCAACATATTCTATACTAAAGGCAAATCATATTTCATTTATATATATATATATAGATACTAACTCCATTCTACCATAAGTCAAATGATGAACTACACACTTTAAATAAATACATTTAAATACAACATCTCATTTAGTTATCATAATAATCTATGAAGTAGACAATATGATGTCATTTTACAGATGAGGAAACGGGGTTTGGAGAAGTTAAGAAACTGCCACAGCCCCACAGTTAGTAAGTAAGAACCAGGATGTGAACTAGACGCTGACTACTTCCAAGGCCTGTGACAGAGTGCTCGTGAGGGGGTGTCATGGGGGTTACAAGGAATGAACAGACACAAATACACAGGAGAAACACTATTAGCCAATACCCCTGAATACCAACGGTGACCATTATGTTAGCATTATAGGTGCTCCCCCTCCCTCCACAGCTTCACTTTATCAAATGCATTGTGGTGAAACTATTTTCATAATAGGGGAAAACAGCAATAAAAAGAAAAATCTACAAAGGAGACAAAGTATGTGTTCCGTAAAAACTGAGAAATCTTTCACATTATCCCTCATCAAGATATGTATATCCTTCACAATACACATAAAATTCACAATGAATTATTTAAATGCTCTTCCCTATTGGACATTTATACTAGTATGTTTATAAAACATATATAACTATATAAAAACTTATGAATGTGTTGGTGAAAAAGCTTTGTTTCTAACAAGTTAACAATAAAGTATCAAAATTATTCAATTCAAAACAGGTTTTGTAAGTTATTAAGTGCTCTTTACAATAGAAACCTGTGACTACAAACACTGAAAAATGTTTAGAGTTTTGGGGTCACCCAAACACCAACATATCAGCCCCAACTTCTCTCACACCAGTTCTTCCTGTCAGACTGTGTACGGGGTGGTCCCCCCACCGCCTTGGGGCTCTGTGAGAGCTGGGTCCAGTTATTACTCCCAGCACCACGCCAGCCACTGACCAGCTACAGGAATGTGCATGATCCACATCCACCAGGCAAGGCTCCCCACCCTCTTTAGACGCAGAAGTACCAGGAGAAAGTGGGAGCCAGTGTGGACTACAGCCTCAAACCAAGATGCTTTCATATTCTGCCATGATTGAAAAGGGAGCACTGGCCACTGGAAATCACGCTGAGGACCTCAGGTTCAGTGTGCACATACACATGCGTATACATCCGTGCACACACACTGTATTTTCTCCCACATCCCTGCTGCCACGCCTCACCTCCATTCCCCTCTGAGAAAAAGCATGCTGTTTGGGTTGTAGACATTTCTCCTAAATGCTTGGTGCGACATCCATAGCTTTAAAGTCACGTAAGCACAGTTCACCAAACTATACGCACAGTTCACCAAACTATACGTCCTCAGATTTTAGTCACCGTGCCTGTTTAGATAACATTGTAATCCCTGCTCCTGAGAGAGTGGTGATGCAAAGGCATGAGTCCCATTAGCTTCTCTGGGATCCTTTGCATTCATGGCCTTGACCCCCTTTTCTGGATTTGGGGGACATATTAGGGCAGAGGAGCAGGCCAGGATTTCTGTGGTCTAAAAGAACATAACTTTCTTTCCATTTTTAATTTAAACAAAGAAACTACAATATATCTTAAAATTCTAACTCCCTACAAGTTGAGGCTATTTATAAGAGGACAAAGCAATTTAATGTGACAATACCTGCCTTTTGATAGAAAAGAGTAAAAGTACTGAAAAGGTTTAAGTGTCTTCTGACATTTTATTTACATCATCTAAAAATGGATAAACGTTTTCAGAATTTAAGCTAATTTCTATTCTGGGGCAGACTCATTTGCTCAGAAAACTGCTACTTTTTCAAGATAGTACTTTTCAAGTCAGGAAACACGAGAAGCTACAGGAAAACAAAGCTGAAAAGTAATCACGATCTACACTTGACAACTACTCGCATTGCGCCTTCTCTGCCCACCTTGACACCGAAATCGATGGCTGCCTCTCTCGTGGGGGCTGTGGGGTCGGGTACCCTATGGCCCTCTTAAGGGTTCAGGGATGTCCAAGTAACAAGGAAACAATTCTATGTGTTTCCATTCATATTTTGTGGAGAAAAATAGGTACAAGGGGAAAAGTGATAAAGGCTAGAGATACGTGAGTTAGTACAGCATATTTATGCCTAAATCCCAGAGATCAAAGACCTGAGACAGCAGGAGACACTGCATCTAAAGGTCAAAACAGCCAGCTTTACAGCCAACCCAGATGCGAAGTAAGCTGTTTCTGCCTCTTTAACAGCAGCTCTATAATCTTCTGTCTATAGCATAATTACCAAAAAATAATAATAATGAAGCACACTTGTTTTCTGGCTTTCACATTCACACATCTTCACAATGACAACGCACAGAAAGCATTTCATTTCCAATATCACTTCAACGGAAATAAGGATTACAGCAGAAATGACTATATGCCTTTGTTCCCAGAGCTCGTTTGGTTGTGATGTTTTTCCCCTCAAATTATTCTGCTGCAGTAAAAATCCCTAGTAAGAGTTGGCAGTAAAATGGGCAAATTTTCAGAAAACAATATGGTCAACGCACAGAATCCATTCAGATAATAATCAGTGGAGTACAGAGTTAAGTGAAAGGTTGATAACACTGAAATATATACTAAGATGGGCCTCACCTGACTAAAATTAAAATGCAGTATTTCAGAGAGCAGGGCCAAAAACCAAAAGTCCTGAGCCTTCAGTTAATGATGTTTGGGGCGGGCGAGGGAACCAAGGCGGCACCAGTTTCCAGAAGCTGCCTAAGCAGAGTATTTCTAGAAACGAGGGCTGGCTGGGCTACTCAAGATAATTTAACGTACTTGGTACATTGTATTGACGATGCCCAGAAAGTTCCTGCACGAAACTGAATCCCTGAAAATGAGGACCAGGACAGGTAAGTCACCTTCACCTGCACTCTTGCCGCTGGCCTGGATGTAACTCACGAGTCAATTCTCAAATGATTCCTACGGTCTCACACCGTAAAATGTTGTGTCTATATCACCGTTATCAGCATGAACCAGGGAAGGAACAATGAATCAGAAGTCATGCCTTGAGTCCCAACTATGCCACACACTGGGTATTTGTATCTTCAACTGTAAAACACAAGGGCTGACCAAAGGACCTATAACATCCAATTCTATGGCTGATGGAGACTCTACAAGAAAACTGATTTTGCCAATTTTTTAGAGGTCACTGAGTGCGCTGCCAGTCTGTACTTGGCTAAATTTAGCCCTGGTTTCACGGAGAGGTGAAGCGATGACATTCTAATACATTTAAATATTAATTATTAAAATTAAAGTTGTCAGCTCTTCAATACTTCATGGAGAGCAGGAAAGCTTCTCTGGCCCCTTCACCTACTCCTCTATTCAATGTGTCCCAAAGCGGGGGTCATTAATCATATAGGTTGGCATACAACTCCAACCGGGGCAGATCAACTGATGTCCAACGTCTGGTCGGTGCCCGTGTGCTCTGTTTTTATTGCACTGCGTGGTCTGGTGCGTCTGGGAAGGGAAGTGATCCCCCCATGATGTCCTGCCACCTCGTCCTCTCCTTCAGCTGCCTGCTCCTGTGAGAGATAAACAGATGCAGGCAGGACAGCTAACCCAGACCTAAGCATGCTCGAAGTATTACCCCATATCATGTACCAGAGTGTGACAGAATTCCACGACTTGGACTCGAGCTCCAGCTAAACCATATATTCCAATCCTACTCTTAGCTTAGACCTGTCCCTGAGGGCCTCTGAGCACAGGGCCAGGTAGTAACAGAGTGGCACTGACCCACTGAGGCAATCATTGCTTTCACAGAACATCTGTAAGAGGAGGAGCTGCTGCTGGCAAGTCAGAATTCAGCAAGTGCCATCATAGCCTTACTCTATCCCATTACATACTGGCCAAGTCCCACAAGGCTAACCACGCAGGTACGAAAGATGGTGAAGGAGATCTGGCATGTACAGACACAGCGGGGCAACCAGAGAGATCCTTGGCTGGTTCAAACACGTACCCTTAGAAAACTCAGAAAAGGATCTGATCAAACCATAAACAGGAGTCCAAATATCAATGAGTAGAAAATGAAAGATACAAAGTGAAGGAAGATGGTGACTGCACTAAACCAAGAAAAGGTTGTTCTCTAGAGGAAGGCTGAGGTCTCCAAGGTTGGAGGCCACAGATGTCAACGGGGTGGAAAACAGCTTGACCGCAGTCCTTTTACAGGTGGAGCTAAGGAAAAGGGATGTGCACTGAGCAAAGGAAATGTCTGAGAGTCAGAAGAGAGACTCGGGGAGTCAGATGGAATGCTGTCCTCCCCGTTGTTTAGTTCCAAAAACAACTGAGCGTCACTGGCTGAAGCCTCGGGCAGAGTCCAATGATGTAATTCCAATTTCTCCTTGAAAACAGCAGCGACTTTCAGGCATTTAAACAACAGAGTGGAACTTTCACTTCCAGGAAGAGATCGGAAGTCCCTTTCCTTATTCCTTCTACTAAGCACAACTCAAACTCCCGGGCATTGTGTATAAAGCAAACACAAGCCTCTGAAAGGCTGGGAGATGGGCAAGCTGGCCAGGGAACCAAGGAATGACAGTGTGTAGAAGACTCATAATTACAAAATAATAAAAGAAATCAAAGAAGATGTAAGTAAATAAAGAAATATTCTATGTTCATGGACTGAAAGACTCAACGTAAGTAAAGATATCAATTCTCCCCAAAACTGATATACAGGTTTAATTTAATTCCTATCAAAACCCCAACAAGATTTTTTATACAGATTGACAAGACTATTCTAAACTTTTTTATATAGAAAGGCAAATAAACTGGAATAGTTAAAATTTCTGAGAATAAAGCTAGAGAAATCAGTCTACTGGATTTCAAGACATTTTACAGTTATAATTCATATGGTGATATTGGTGAAGAGATGGACACATAAATCAATGGTACAGAATAGATAACCCAGAAATACCTACACTAATATGTCCAACTGAAATCTGACAAAGGTGCAAAAGCAATTCAATGGAGGACAGAAAGCCTTCTGGACAAATGGTATTGGAGGAAGAGGACATGCATGGGCAAAAATAAATAAACAAACAAGCCTCAACCCAAGTCTCCTACCTTTTACAAAAATTAACCCCAAATAGATCACAGGCTTAAATGTAAAGCTTAAAACTACAAAACCTTTAGAAAAAAAATAGGATAAAAATTTCAGGATCTAGAACAAAGAGCTCTTATAGTTGAACAAAAGCACAAGCTATGAAAAAAAAATTGATAAACTGGACTTCATCAAAATGAAAAACTTGCTCTACCAAAGGCCTTGTAAAAAAATTTTTTAAAAGCAAGCCACAGACTGGGAGAAAAGACTTGCAACCACATATCCAACAAAAAAGACTAGTATCTAGAATATATCAAGAATTCTTAAAACTCAACAGTGGGGGGAAATATCTAATCTGAAAAGGGCAAAAGACATTAAGAAACACGCCACCAAAAGGATATACAGATGGCAAACAGATGTACGAAAAGATGTTCAAAAGTATCAGCTATTGGGGAATCACACACTAAAACCACAATGAGCTATTACTACACACCTATCAGATGGAGAAAACAGGAAAACACCACCAAATGCTGACAAAGATGCAGATAAACCAGACCACTCAGAAACTGCTCGTGGAATATAAAATAGTGTAGCCACTTGGGAAAGAGGTGTTTTTTTTTAATATAAATATGTAATTACCATATGACCCAACCATTGCACACCTGAGCATTTATCAAAGTGAAATGAAAACCTATGTCCACAAAAAGCCTGTACACAAATGTTTATAGCAGCTCTATTCATATTAGCTCCAAACTGGAAAAAACGCAGCCATCATCCATCCTTCAATGACTGAATGTTTCAACACCCTGTGGTACAACCATATGATCGAATACTATTCAGCAATAAAAAGGAATGAACCACTGATACATGCAACGACTGGAAGAATCTCCAGGGAATGATGCCGAGTGAAAGTCAATTTCAAAAGGTTATAAATGGCCTGGCTCCATTTATACAGCATTCCTGAAGTGAAAAATTAGAAACGGAGAATAGATTAGTGGTTGCTATGGCTTAAAAAGGGGTGGGGTGGCTCTAAAAAGATGAGAGATCCTTGTGGTTATGGAAATACTCTATATTGACTGCATCAATGTCAACATCCTGGTTATGATATTACTAGAGGCCCGGTGGGGGCTTCCCATCAGCCGGCCTGCACCCTCTCACAGTCCAGGACCCCTTGCTCCTTACCACCCACCTGCTCGCTGCTGCTTAGCACTGCCAAGGAGCCGGAGAGGCTCCCACCACGACTGCTGCGCTCGCCAGCCATGAGCCCAGTTTCTAGCTGAGCAGTGCTCCCCCTCTGGGAGTGCACTGACCACCAGGGGGCAGCTCCTGCATTGAGCATCTGCCCCCTGGTGCCCAGTGTGCATCAAAGCAACCGGTCATTCTGGTCGTTCTGCTGTACTGGTATTTTGTTACCACTGGGGAAAGTAGATAAAAAAAAAAGTATACAGGATCTCTCTGTATTATTTCTTACATGATTCCAAAATATTCAAAATAAAAGGTTTCATTTTAAAAATGGAATGATTTGAGAAGACCTGGAACATAAGCACAGGACACTTCAGCATCACCAGGTAAGATTTTGAAATCATCAGGGTATTCTAAGTAGATATTGGGCAGGAGGAAGGGAGAGCGGGATATCCTTGCTGCCAGTCAAGTAACACACCTTTCTCTAGACCCAGTTAAGTCAAAAGGCAATGAGTGAGGGCTGGTGGACCTGTTGGTCTTGCTGAGGCCCCAAGGTCACACACTTGAACCTTCAGAATCAACAGAGGCAGCAGGGCCGGTTCACGAATCCGTGTGGATGACTCTCAAACCAAATCCCCTGTGCAAACACCTAAGGAACCCTGCCCAGGAGAAACCTCGGGCAACTGCAGGCACAGTATCTAAACTGCCCTGGGGTCCCGTTCAAGAAAGGACGGCAGGGGTGCGAGCCATGGAGGGCTGTTACAAATGCGAGGTACTCTATTCTTTCTCAGTTCACCTGTGAGCTACCGAGAGGCTGAAGGTCAAAGGAGAGACGGATGTAAATTTAAATCCATGAATGTTAGGGACAACAGAAGAAAGAAGGCGCTCAGGAAAGACTGGTACCTGAGATGTCATTAGTTCAACCTCTAAATTTTGTAAGAAGTCACAGCAACAGTTCGCTGCTGAATGGCGTTAGCACTTTTAAGTGCTATTCTCAAAGAAGAAACTGTTTATATAAGTGGATTTTTTCCCCATTTGAATTTAAGTTCACAAATTGTGAACTGGCCAATGGTCATGTGGACGGCAAACTAGAGAAGGTGAGGTGAAGATTTTCTCTCTTCTTTCTCCTGTTCTTCCTGTCTTCAGCCCCACCTCCCACTGCCACACCAGGGGACATGGGTGGGCAAGGACCACCGTAGCTTTGCTAACTTTGAGGCTAGTCCAGCAAGAGCCACAAGGATCCCACCAACCTCCTGGGCTGTGGGAGAGATTTTAGGTGGGGAAAAGGCAACAGAACAAACAGAACTAAAGACGTGAGATTGTTTGTTTCCTGCTTCCTTTTAAGATGGAAAGAAACATTACCCTGTTGATGAAGTAAGGACAAGATAAGAGGGCGCTCATACAGAATCCACACATTCTCACTAGGACAAACTAAAGAGCAACATCAATCACCATCTTCTTGAACTTGGTGGACACATGACTCTTTCGAGTGTTTTACTATCAGAGCCAATGAGACATTTAACATCCAATGCTGTAAGAACATTCTCAAAACTCTTTATCACTTCCATTTCCACTAAGCTGAAAACCCAGGAGAAAAAATTGAGGTATGCTCGATCTTCTGTTCTTCAAATTCAAAATACTGTAAAGAACTCAATTCAGTCATAGCCCTTGGGAAACTATCATGGGGATATTGGAGGCAAATAAAAAGAAAAATCGGTTTGCCATTGTGACTTCATAAACAGAAGTTTGAGTCCCCCTTCCAATTCTAGTATGGACAATAAATCACATGACCACTCTATGCTCAAATATGTTTCATTCAACATGTCCAACTACTTCCAAATGATAGGTATCATGTATTTGTAAAACACATTTATCTAAGAGCCAAAAACTGTCCATGGAGAAAAGCAACAATAGGGATAAGTTGGCTGACATCCATTGTGAAATGTATTTCACCAACATCAACCTGTACTTCGCTAAAACAAAACAACAAAAAAGCTGCAAACAAATGCAAAGGTATCCTATTTAATGGTGATAGGTTTCCCACCCATAGCTTAAATTGACTGTATTAAAAAATATTACTGAATATACTTCAAGACCAATCAGGCAAACCATAAAATGGGTACCAACTAGGTATGTTTAACTACAAAAGACAGTAATTGTAAGTAACAACAGGAACTTTTAAAATACCAACATTGTCACTAATAATTAAGGAACATTGGTGATGCAGCCTGACTCGAACCCTTAATTCAATGGGATGATACTATAATTAGCTAGATCTCGGATTCCCTACATATATTCCAATGATCCAACAATTAAGAACTCCATTACTAACCCTAAATCTTAGGTGCCATAACTCAACTAGTACATAGAGTTTCTATCTGTTTAGGAGAATCAACTTCCCCGAAAACATTCATGTTTCACCATTGTTCTCTTCTATGAAAACAATGCTTCCTCTCTCGTCTACGTGCATTCATACATCCACACGCATCCACACACCCCCTTCCATTTAACTGAGCTCCCACCCCCAAAATCAAGGGCATTGTATAGAACACTCATGTCTACAGATTCATCACGGAAACACCAAAATGTAAATGATACTCTACTTGTCCACTCGTATCTGCAGCCTGCTGGAAATGCGTAGCCAGCGATGTCTCGTCCTGGAACACTTCGTTGCACTCCAAACATTTCAGACTATGCCTGCAGAGCTTGGACGGGTCTTCGTCTAGAGGCATAGCTGGAATGATGGGCGTGCTTGAAGGAGCTGATATGACGGTCCCAGTTATACCAGACTGGATTTTGGTTACAGTGTGTGTGCCAGCCCCCACAGAGCTTGGCAGAGCGGAAGATGAAGCAGAAGTATTGCTTGTTGGAGAAACAATCATTTGATCTGCTGGGACGGGCTTTAGAATCAAGTGGGAGCACTGCATTACCACCCCCTTCTCCTTGTGCCCGCGGGCATGGGAGAGGAGGCTGCACTTGTTGTAGAAAACAAGGTTCTTTGTACAATGATTACACGTCACCTCGATGCGCACACTGCGTCTGTCGTAGTGCTGAGTCAGACTCTTTTCCAGAGCGAAGGAGTCACCACACTCCAAGCACTTGTACCCGCGGGTCGGCAACGTGATGCCTGCGTTAGCAGGGGGACTGAGGTTGGGGATGTAAACTGGAACGGGGTTGACACTGCTCAGCACCTTGTTGAAAGCTTCCACCACAGAGCTCTGCAAGGAGGACACCACCTGGACTCGAGAAACTTTTTTGGGTGGTTGTGAGACAGCTGCATTGATTATTGCCTGCTTTATTTGCTGCTGAGGTTTGGTTAGCACTTGGCGGAGCTCAGAGGTGGCCTGGGCGCCCTGAGGCAGAAGGTTAAGGTTGGCGAGGTGCACAGTCTTTGGCACGAGTTTGGCATTGGCCAGGCTGGATGCCGGCACCACAACGGTTTGCTGCTGGATGGCGTTAGCAGCTTTAATGATGGCGCTGCTGGCGCTCTGAACAGAGGCAGCAGATATGACTGTGGCTTTGACCGTCGTGTTGTTAGCAAGCTTCAAATTAATGACTTGAGATCCCGCTGTCTTCACAGCAGACACTGGGAGGAAGGCAGTTGCCACGGGCTTAATAGTGACCTGCTTGGGGGTCAGCTCTGCAGGGGCAACTGCGTTGGTGATCAGAGCAGACTGCAGAGGCGCTCTGGGGGGAGAGGCAAGGACGGCAGCTGCAGCTGGAGATGACAGAAGCGACGTCACAGAAGCCATCACGGGCCCTGTATGCTCAGGCTTTTTTCCAGAGTCAAGATCAACTTCTGGCAATACCCTTGTCACTGTTCTCTTTATTTCCCCAGATGACGTCTTAATGGTTTTGATGCGGACTTTGGGAATTGCTGGTGTCGATCCTGCAGGGGACGACGGAGATCCCTTGCTACTGTTTTCACTTGAAATGCTCCTGGGGCTATCCGGCTGCTTCAGAGACACCTTCTTCGTCCCATCGATGAGACTCTGGGACTCAGGAGACTTTTCAATGGCTCTAGGACTATCATTGACTTCTTTTGGTAATGGAGAGGGTTCCCGTGAATTGGTCACTGGCTCTTTACTGGCGCCTGAAGCAGCCTTTTTAGCACTAAGAGCAGCGATGGCAGCTATGCAGGAAGAAAGCTTGGAGGATGGCTTTGACCTTGACGGAGCCACGCCGCCAAGGGTGGTGTCGTTCTTCTCAGTGCTCAGCTTCCCGTCATGGACCCTATTTTCAAGCACCTTTTCAGAGTTTTCCTTCAATTTATCCTCGACTTTTCTGACTTTAAAAGGTTCATAAACACTCAGATTTATAGAATTTGTTTCTGTTTCTCTCTTGACAACTTTGTTTTTGTCTACATTGCCTGAAGTAGAGATTCCAGTTTTGCTTAAGTTTTCTCCTCCAAGTGCCTTCAGTTTATCATAGTCCTGTTGGGAAACAGACCCCGTCAACACATTCGATCTAAAGCTCGAATGCAAGTCCTCTTTATCAGGGGGGTCATCCACCTCTATCTTCTCATCATCGTCAAACTCTTCAGCACTTGAGATAGGGCTAAACTGGCTGAAAGCGGAGTCTTTTAGAGTCACCTCTGAGGTAGGCACATCTCCTTTCAAGGACTTTGACCCATCTTTACTGTAGCTGTCCAGAGAGGATGCTGTGAGGAACCCATTGTGTAGGCCATTGCCGGTGGGGTGACCATCTTTCTCTGAGCCCTCAGAGGAATCAATGTTCCGAACATTCTTAACAATAACACTGACGCCCACGTCAGAAGAGGATGGCGTGTGGGAGTCGTCCTCTCCATGAGCGTTCTGCTTGATGTGGCTCTCCTGGTCATCGTGTCCAGATTCAATAGCTGCTTTAGGATCGACCATATCTGGGATGTCAAATGCTGCCAGGAGGTCATCAAAGTCTGGGGTCTTCATATCCCCCATGGTCATGAATTTGATCAGATGTTCTGTTAAACAAACAGAGTAATTCTATCAGCAACTGGCATTTCGTAATGAGGAGAAAAATACCCTCTAGGATTTATATCAACACAGTGATGATTACCAAGAAGAGCAAGTCAGTAACTGCACAATTATTATAATTACAGAAAATTCTGAGTCAAAGTGAACACATTTTCAGAGGATATACGGTATATAAAGCCTTGATAATTGTAGCTTCAAAGGAATTCCTCCAAAATGCCGCACACCACATGATCAGTGTGGCACCACTCTAACAAGAATAAAATTGATCAAAGCTCTTATCTTAAGAAAAGCAGGTTTTGGTGTAACAACCAGAAAATTTATCATTTACCACTGGATTCATTACACACAAAAAGCTACTTCAAACATATTTTGATCTTGACGGCATTTACTTCCACTGGCAAAATCATCACTATTATAGTCACCATCGGATTTGGGCTATCAAATTAAAAGAAATGTATTACAATAAAAAAAACAATGACAGATAACCATTTACCCACAGGAGAAACAAGCATCCCGGCCCACCACAGCACAGCTACTGCTAGTCAAGTTCCATCTAGAGCTTTTAAGAAATCCCTCAGGTAGGTGCTGATTCCATCTGTTTTTATTTAATCCTTGTTTTCTCTACTCTGCTAGGAAAAAATACCATCCTGGCAGAAAAGCCCAGCATCCCTTCCTTGTCCCTCCCTAGCTCATGGGTTTTAATGGTTGAGGTGACACATAACTGTTTCCTAATTACCACCCTTCGGACACAGTTGTGCAAGCAGCTGTGGCAACTGAGAAAGACCCCACCGTGCAATGACCCTCAGTGCAGACCTGAGGACTGCAAAGCCGGGAGGGCAGGCCCTCTCTTTTACCCGGAGCTGAATATGGGTGCATAACATTCTACAGAGAAGTGTTCCCATTTGTGTCCACAAAGCCTTTGTGGTAGGACAATTTTAGAAAAATGGGCACAACTGTTACTAAAGATGAAGGATATATAAATACATGAAGTGCCAAGGGTCTCTAAAGGGTGCCCTTTACCCACTGCAGAGAATGCATAATCGTGGGGTTCAGATAAAACTTCCGCTGAAAGAGAGATCTTCATCCTCCCGAAGGCCCAGAGCACTGCACCTCATGCTCCTTTCTGGTATGTACTACAGTGTGTGCACTTGTCTCTTACCTATGGGCCTGTCAGCACCTGTCACACCGCAAATGCCAGATAACTAACCCGCCACAAGTCAGGGGCCAAAACACTAGATTTATAACAGAACAGGTCTGGAGCCAGCTCTGAGACCCTAAGAAGTGAGGGAATCTTTGGGCCAGTTCCTTCCTTCTACAGTGGTGGGAGGGAGGCAAGCATCTAGGAAGAGAAGGAAAGAAGGAAAGGGAAGAGGGGGGATGAAAAATAGGAAAGGCAAGAACAGGAGGCAACAATCAAGGTCAGAAGACAAGAGGGTTATAACTGATTTTTGGCAACTTTCAATGGAAAAATTAGCCTAATTGATTCTTCAATTTTTCTGTTATTCCTCCTTTAAATCACTAAGAAGTGTTCTTCCACATTTTAAAGTAATAATATACTTTCTTGTACAACCTGTAAAAGATCCGTCATCCCTAAGAAAAGTGATGACACAAAGGTCAAGGTTGAATTTTCACTCAGGTGACAACATACATACCAATGAGAACTCCATAAGCTCATCATCAGCTGCTAAGACACCCTCAGCATACTCACTCCCTCTGGGACACGTCCAAACACTTCTAAGAATTTGATTGGGAAAAACTACTGATGAAGATTTAATAAACACTCACGTAAGGAGCTGGAGAAAAAAAATCACCTTCCACTCACATGTCTCAGTTAATGTAGACCTAAAGAAGCATCACATTGCAGTTTCTAAATGGAATACTCACAATAAAACCACTGTCAGCAAAGCATCCCTGTGGTCTATCTTTCCCAATCACGGTGATCCAAGTTGTAGATCAGATTTCAGAGACCTCTGCTTTCATAGAATCATGACCCATGCCCAACCCCAGCACTTATCCACAGCTTGGACCAAGCTCTGGAAGTCACAGTTGTGGTTGGGTCCTCTAAGTGCCTCCATCCTTTCTTTACAGCTACCCTGGATGTATGTCATTTGCCCTCTCTTTACGCAAAAGATGTCATCCAGTTCCACATCATTCATCCCAGAGGGCCATCAGTTCAGAAGCAAAAAGAACATAAGAGACAATTCAAATACTCATAGGTAGTAGGCCCAAGACACAACCATAAGAAATGATAAAAGGTCACCACATGAAACCTTGAATGATTGGCAGTTCGGATCAGCAGTGCAATACTTGGAAGATCAACGCATGATTCTTAGTATCTCCTTCTCCTGTTTACATGGTGGGGACCTGCCTGACCTGTCTGTGCACAGGTGCCCCAGAGCAGGAAAAAACCTTTAATCAGTGGTAGGATGTTGCTCACTATGCTGCCTGTATCTTTTCCTATCTGCCCAAGTAAAGCAGAGTTAAGGTTTGGGAAGCCCCAGCCTGCAATCCCCCCAAGGGGTTGAGAAGACATTCCTGATTCAGGAGCAACTCTGTTCTCTGTAGTAATCCAGCCACCCTGCTGTCTCGATCTCCAGTATCACCTTTCCCTTTCTCTTGAGGGAAAAGGGTGAACCCAAGGGTAGAGCAATGAGACACCCTTACAGGTAAGAGGGAATTAGCTGTGGTTTAAAAAACTAAACCTCCTAGTTCACCTGATGGAATCCTGACTGACACGTAAAAGTGCACAATGGGCATAAAATACTGAGTGCAGGGAGTGGGGGCATCGACAGTGCATCACACTGAAACCCAAGACCACACCGTGTGGGTGGAGTTGCCTCTCAGGGTTGTAAAATTAATGTAATAAATACTGCTCTCTGTAACTTCACACTTCTCTTTTTTGGTTTATAGAAATGTTTTTCATACCCACAATCACATCGTCCTATTACCCATTACCTTCCCACATTTGGGAAGGCAAGAGCAAATTTTCCACTTGGGAGAAAAAATAATTTTAACTCCCACTTCATTTCTCACTTATGTGAAGTACAAAGAGAAATGCTTATGTTTGCAAATTCTCTTAATTTTTTCCCCAATTCCTAAGTAGTAATCTTTTAGAAATAGATTCCTTTACTTCAAAGCATTACAAAAATAAATCTTAGTCGTCTCTTAAAAAATAACATAAAAAGACCTCAAAATTTGAGCTTCTCTTGGCCTCAAGAGCTTGATTTTCAAACAGAATTAGCTTTAGTCATTGTAACAATGTCTTTCATTTCATTTACATGCTGTAAAATATATCTTCCTTCAAAAGCACTTACAGTCTTCTAATGTAAGGCTAACCCCCATTTCAATAACCTGCAATTCACTAATAGATTTGTGTTCAAGGTAGAATGTCCTGTTACCCAAAAACATTGAAATATCTGGGGGAAAAGGCTAGGCCTGTTTACAGAAAAGGAAATTGAAAGATCTCAAGTGTGTCATGTGATCTCTTTATTTCCTCCTATGACACAGACAAAATATTTCCTTTCCTACCAAAGCCTCTTAAAATTACAGAAAGCTGTTTCATCTTTGTTGGCAAAAGTCAAAAGTTATCAAGTCAAAAGAAAGCCTCAAGAAAAACCTATTCACCCCTTACTTATACTTACGGTTTGCAATAAAAAAGGGAGGAAGACTGTTCATAGAGCTGTTTCCCAATTCCAACTGAAGAATGACAGCGTGAAAGGCTCAGGCATTACTTAACCATGGACGCTAACTTCAATAATCCCAAAGAGACATGCCCAAACCCAACCAAGGTTCTGCCTCCAAAATGAATACACAAGGTCATTCTGAACAGTGAAAACACATCAGCTTCCCCATTTAAATGGAGAAGCTAACATTTGCTTTACCAAAAGTCAATAAATTCTAAATCCTAAAGAAAAACAAAGTCTATTGGCCATCATGACAACACTAGAGGCCCAGTACACGGAATTTGTGCACTCGGGGGGTCCCTCAGCCAGCCTGCGCCCTTTCGCAGTCTGTGAGCCATCAGTTAGACATCCTTTGCGCTGCCACAGAGGAGGTGGGAGAGGCTCCTGCTGCACTCACCAGCATTAAGCCCAGCTCAGCGCTTCTGGCTGAGTGGCACTCCACCTGTGGGAGTGCACTGACCACCAGGGGGCAGCTCCTGCGTTGAGCATCTGCCCCCTGGTGGTCAGTGTACGTCATAGCAACCAGTCATTCCACCATTCGGTCTATTTGCATATTAGCCTTTTATTATATAGAACTAGTAGCCCTGTGCACGAATCCGTGCGCCAGGTCGCTGCCACCCTCCTGTAGTTTCCCCCGCTCCCTCCTCCCTCCCCCACCCCCATAGCTTGCTGCCCTACTCCCTCATGTAGCTCTCCACAGCCCACTTGTACCTCGCTGGCCCACCCTCCTGCTGATCTGTGATCTGGTCATGATGCACTCGGTCATTACGCCTTAGGTGTAATGGCTAATTAGCACATTCCTCTCTTATTATATAGGATTATACACACTTTCCATAAAATAAAGGTAATAATACTATTATTCTTTTTGGGGTCTATATCACTTTTTTTTTGTGCAGTATCTAGACATTGAAGCCCTCAACAGATTAATGATCTAATTCATGTTTCTATCCTTATTATCTTTCCTTCACATATAACATGTTTTTATGACATGTTAATATTATGCTCTGTTTACCATTTATTTTGTTCCTCACTGAAAATGATTCCAGCACCCGTTTTTAAATGTCTTCGAGGGACTGGTTTCTCTGGTCTTCCACATTCAAATTCTTGTTGTTCCCATTACACTAGTACACAGACCTTTGAGCTTCCTCCATCACCAATCTTTTCATCTTTTGCACTTTCAAGGTTCTCTATCATTACATCTCTTCAACCACAAAAAAGAAGGAACGGAAGGGAGGGGAGGAGAGGAATCACATCTCTTTCCTGTTGACCTTTTGCTTCTGCCCCACTTCAATCTGAACTGCTGATGAGTCCCTGCCATTGCATTCCAAATACCAAGCAGGTTCAACAACACAGGCCAGCCTCATGCTTCTTCAGTTTTCCTAAACCACCTGGGAATACACATCAGTTTTGAGGTGTGTGTGTGGGTGGGTGTGTGTGTGTTTGTTTTTTTAAAGAATCTGATCAGCTACTGAAGAAGGTGTTAAGAACCTTTGCCTTGCTTCTCTCTAGGAAAGTGGGTGGGGGGAGGAGACTGGGTCCCAAAACTGATGGATACTTGGGTTTCAAAATAATAATAATAATAATACAAACACATACATATACATACATGACTGTCTAAGTGTGGATAGTTTTGAGGAATAATAAACAATAATAAATTGAACTATGGACGGAATATAAGAATTACATGTCATTTGAAGGCCCCTACCAAGTGACAAATAGCAAAGAAAGTGCTCATTTTATCTTTTGTCCTCCACACCAATCAGACCTTGAGTGAATCTTGACAATCAGCGAGCACTTTGTAGGTCTGCGAAGAACGGTGTGACACATCATATCATCTTCCAGCCCCGTGGGTGGGGACCTGATTACACTGCCCCCAAGGGCAGAAGAACATTTTCTAAACAGCATACGCATGGTAGCACACCATCTGTGAAGACAGCTCTTACATAGATGAAATGAACAGAATATGCATTTAATTCTGTATGCATTAACAAGAAATTAGTAAAGATCTCCTGGCAGCTCAGTTGTTTAGAGCATCGTTCCAATATGCCAGGGTTTCGGGTTCAAACCCCATTCAGGGCACATACACGAGTCAACCAATGAATGCATAAACAAGTGAAACAATAGATGGATGTTTCTCTCTCTCTAAAAAGCGATAATTAAAAAAAGAAAATAAATTAGTAAATACAATTGCTGTGTGCTAGAATAGACATCTACTTGTTAAGTAAATAGACATTACTATACAGATAACTCAGCAAGGTCAGGCATGTTCTTCCTCAGCTAATACCTAATATTCCTGATTGGAACAGAACTGATATGAAAGTTCAAGCTGCTTCTGGAAATATAAACTCAGAGTCATGGAAGCAGGGCACAACCTTGGGAAACACAAGAATAAAACCAGCCCAGCCCTTCCCTGTGGCTGTTCACTCTTACCTCAAAACCTCCCCTGCCCTCCTCTGTCCATCATTCTCCTGAGGGGACCAGGCCACCACAACAAATGATCCCTACACACCCCTCAGCCTTATCAGCTCAACCTGCAATTCCTGGCTTACTTCTCACCCCCACTCCCACCCCACCCCAGCTCCAAGCATTCATAGGTCTAAACAAAACTCAGCCATAGAGCCTTTGCTTTGTCCCCTTGGGTTCTGCAGCTGCCAAGAAAACCTCCAGAGAAGGCTGTGCAAATCCCTGCTCCGTATTCCCGGGGAGTACTCAGTGTCACTTAAGCTCCACAGTCCTCTTCTCAGTATTAACTCCCACCCTGCCAGGAGACAGGGGCTGTTTCTAATCTTTTCCTCTTACCTCCTGCACGCCTTGGTCTTTTTCTTCCTGAAGTCAACCTCCAAGACAACAGGCCTCAGGCAGGCCCTCTCTCCACACCCTTCCTTCCTACAGATCTTGTTGGGTCCTGCAGTTGGCCTGTCCAAGTTGATCCTCCTCCATGAGCTTGTCACCCTCCTCCTGTGCCTTTGATCAGTCCTATCACCTCTACCTGCTGGCATAAAAAGACCTCCCTCAACCTTCACCTGGTGCTGTCTCACCAACATGCTGCCTTCGAAGTCAAGTTCTCGACCCATGGGACAAATCCTGCCCCTCCCAGCTCCTTCCTGGCCCCTTGCAATCCACTCTCCAATCCAGGAGGAATTGGGGGGAGTGATGGAATTGTTCTGTATCACAATTGTGGGGTTGGGTACACACTTGTTTGCATTTGTCAAAACCCAGAGAATTTATTGCATGTAAACTGGAGGGGAAAAAAGCAACCAAAAAATGAGGGAAGGCCCAAAATGAAAGACCAACGAGAACAAAAAACCTAACTATATTACAAGTGAACAACATAACCATGCTGAAGAGAGTAGGGGAGAAAAGAACTAACCAAAGCTACTTTGGAGAACAAAATTCTGACTGTATATATACTGTGGAACAAATCAAGTTTGTAATCTAGTTAGCAGTATTATACCAATGATAATTTTTTTCAGTTGTGGTGTGTTATAACTATGCCAGGCAGCTAGGGAAAACTGGGCAAAGAGAACATAGAAACTCTTTTATATCTGCAACTTTCCTAGGAGTAAAAATTATTTCAAAATAAAGTTAGATGCAATTTAATAATGTAAAGCTACTAAATGAAATACAGCAAGTCTCAGGACACTCCCCAAAGGGCCCATTCCCCTTCTTTGTTCCCTGCGCTTATGCTGTTACCTGTGGCCTTTCAGCCGCATTTCATTCTCCAGCCGATCGACCATCCTTCCTCCCGTGCACTCCTGCGCTCCGCAGTACTGCCACGAGCTGACTTCTCCCTGACTCACTGGCTGTGCCCCTCTCCCTGGGGGGTCCCTTCAAACCTTCATCTACTTTTGCTCCAAGGCAACCTCACAGCTCCCCTGGTCACGACAATCACATATAGTCACGGAACTCACTAATTTCTACATTCAGCCCTAATGCTACCTTAAGAGCCACCTTCCCGGTTGCTGGCTCTATATTCTGCTTGGCTCTCCCAACCATCTGTCAAACTTTCACCAAAGCCCTTATGTTCCCTCCCAACCTGCTCCTCCTCTAGTCCCAGCTGTGTAACGTCAGCGACACAACCTTCTTTAGGAAAAAATTGGAAACCCTCAGGCAGCATTTCACACACTGCGAGGCAGAGACAGGGTTCTGAAGGACCCACTTGGCTTCCCACTAACACGAGACGAAAACAGTAAATGCTGGATTGTTCTCCACTGAGCAGACTGTTCTCAGGTAGGGCAGCCTGTACTGTGCAAACAAATATTATAAATCTCTGGAAAGAGGAAAGCAATAGTTCCCAAATTCTGAGCTAAACACAGGTCATTTTTTTTCTGATACATGAACAGAAATGCCAAAATGATTTCCTCAAAGGCGCCACCAATTGTTGCCACCGTTATACATTAGTTACTTTAAATGCATCATGGTCCCCCTCCTTCTCCCCCCCCCCCCATTTAAATATTTATTACCTGACATCTAAGGCGGCAAAATGACAGCTCATTATATACAAATTTCTGTGTTACCGATTACAAAGTTTAAACTGTCTTCCATATGGCTTGCTCACTAGTTGTAAAAGAAATTCTTGTCCAGTAAATCACAAATGAATGCATGGAAGGAGATGATGAATTTCCTATTTCTTTCTTTCTGCAGTTCTATGGAATAATTTACTGACCTACACTCTTGTTACTTAACTAATAAGCAAGCACATACACAACCCATCCATACAGCATCCGAAAATGAATGAGTTTCTGTGGACAAACTCTGGTGGAGAGAATGGGCTTTTAATGTCCCAGCTACAGGAGCACTAACAATGGTGGAGGGCACAAGGCCTTCCCATGCTGTTCCGGTCCAGCACTGACATCCCCTCCTCCCTCTGGCTTCTTTGTGTGGGAAAGTTTTCCCCCTGAAAAAATGAGGATAACAGCATACATCGAACCCCAGAGACAAGGAGGGAAGGCTGATACTTAGATATTTAGAGGGAGCCTTGTCATAACACAATATACCACACAAAAAGCACAGAAAGCGTAAAATTCAAACAAGGAGTGGCCAGTGGCAGAGAATTTCAATGAAGGTTCCCACTCTTTCCATCCCACAAGCAGCCAGGAGACCTACCTGGCCAAGCAGGTGGCCGCATTCTGGAGAACAGTGTGTGATCATTAACCTTCCTCATCACAGAGCATCTGGATTTCAGCAAGAGAAGGAAAGAAGCTAAGGGGCAGCACTCTCAAGTGGGAGGAGGGTACTGAGGGGCCAAGGTGGGAGGCCAGGGCTCACCTTGTCCATCCCAGAACTCATGGGCTGAGATGTGAGCCCTGGTCACAGTCAGAATTAGAGGCTGAGACACAAACGACCCACCAGGTCAGGACTAGAGAGGCGGACAGAAGAGCTGCTCAGATCAGAGGCGCAATGGCACCATCCTCACCTGACCTCTGCCACCCAACGACAACAAAATTGAAATTTACAGACACAGCACTTCAGCGGGTGCTCCACTTCCCACAAAGAGCAGCAGCAGCCACCTTGGCTGAGTCACATCTGAAAGGACTCGGAGTCCCTGTGCCCTGCAGAAGGCGGAGCTGTCTCCGTCCTAGTCCTAGCTGGGCTGGAAGTCAGAGAAGGTGACCCCTGAGAGTCTTGCTTCCTCCAAATCCTCAGAACCCTTGCAAGTAAGTTTTCTCCAAGGGGGTCCCGAGAACCATATCAAATTCTAAGTTTTGACTCTTCAAGGTAATTTTTTTAAAAAATCAATCAATAATTAATGTGATGTGAGGAACAAAAAAGAAAACATATGCCTCTATCTGTTTTGAGACATGGCGTAAAGAGGAGTATATTCATCTCAGCTTACAGTTTACTAACACTTAACAGCAGGGGTCCTCAAACTTTTTAAACAGGGGGCCAGTTCACTGTCCCTCAGACTGTTGGAGGGCTGGACTATAGTTTAAAAAAAAACTAGTCGGCTGCTAAGCAACAGGCAGCGGCGGCAAAAACACCCAGCGGGCCGGATAAATGTTTTCGGCGGGCCGCATGTGGCCCACAGGCCGTAGTTTGAGGACCCCTGCTTAACAGCAAGAAAGTGGTTCTCAGATAGGGTTTCCCATAAAAGACAAATATGGGGGAAGCAAAGAACAAAGGGGATCAAATATGTGGTGATGAAAGACGTGATTTTGGGTAGTAAACATACAATGCAATATAGATGCTATATCAGAATTATATACTTGAAACCTATATCATTTTTATTAAGCGATGTTGCCCCAATAAATTTAATTTTAAAAACAGAAAGATATGGAGGAGATAGTACATCCCAAAGATGTGAATTTTATATTGTCCCCATTGCCCACACTTTACTTATCTCCTTCATGTAACCACCTCACGGCTGTTGGCAGGCTCTCCGATCTCAGCTGGGCCGTAAACAAGGAAAGAGAAACTCAGATCTCTAGTTCCCTGTCCATGTTAGTTCATCTGCTTATTTTGCCTTGATGAAACCAAATGCTCAAAACTTAATAAGTTTTTAATATCTCCCTACGGTTCATGAATATGTAAAATTCTTGGAAACTGTAATAGAAGATACAAGTCACAGGCCAAAATATCATTGAACCAAATTCAATCCAAACTGATGCCCAGATTCCTATGTAGTGTCAACAATAGAAATCAAAACACATTAAAAAAACAAAAAAAAATCAGCCTCACTCCCCATCTAAGGAATAACTTTGTATTGACCTAGACTTCTAAAAATCTGACAGCTCGCCCTAGATGATTTGGCTCAGTGGATAGAGCATCAGCCTGCAGACTGAAGGGTTCCAGGTTTGATTCCAGTCAAGGGTACATACCAATTGCAGCTTGATACCTGGTCAGGGTACTTGTGGGAGGCAACCAATTGATGTGTCTCTCTACATTGATATTTCTGTCTCTCCCCCTCCTTTCCACTCTCTAAAAATAAATGGGAAAAAATATATCATTGGGTGAGGATTAACAACAATCTATAATAATGAAAGCATAATATGCAAATCGACTGAATGACCGAACAGCAGAACGACCATCCGGACGACCACGCTATGACAGGCACTGACGCCTGGCCAGCCAAGGCAGGTGCAATGTGATTGGCCAGGGGGCCCCACCATCGCCCCGCAGAGGGAGGCCCAGGCCAGCCAAGCGATTGCACCCCACACCTGTAGCCCACAGAGGGAGGCAACCGGTGGCTAGGGAGAGGGGGGCAGCAGTGGGGACAGGGCCAGCTGCCGGCAGCCGGGGGAAGGAAAGCCCCGATAGGCCCTGATTGCCGGCCAGGCCTAGGGACCCTACCCGAGGGGTCCCACATTGCAAGAGGGCACAGGCCAAGCTGAGGGACAGACACACACACACACACACACACACACACACACACACACCATGCACGAATTTCGTGCACCGGGCCTCTAGTATAATAATAATAATTAATTAATTTAACAAAAATCTGATAACTATAAAACCAAATCTGGGCCATCTTGTGGAAAGAGCAGATAAGAAAGTGAGTCATGTGAGGAGGTGAACCTGGCACCAGTGCCACAACCAAAAATGGCAAAGACCACCTCAGTGAGTAGTTCAGTCAGTTAAAGCATCATCCTGATACACCAAGATTGAGCATTCGATCCCTGGTCAGCATAACAACAAATTGATGTTTCTCTCTCTCTCTCTCTCTCTCTCTCTCTCTCTCTCTCTCTCTCTCTCTCTCAATTCAATAAAAGTTTTTTTAATGCAAATACCAAGAAGTGAGGACTACCAAGCACCCAGTTCTTCATTTCTAGCACCATTCTCCACTAACAGGAAACAGGGGTCCTGGAGAAATGGCGATTCTAGGATTGTGCAGGAAATGCACAAAATGAGCCTGGAGCACCGGTGGTGCCAGAAAGCAAGCAAGAGCTCCAAAACCAACAAATAAAACAAGCAACATTGTGAGGGGCAGGTCAAAGAGACAGACACAGAGGTCAACAGAAAGAGCTCCCAATGGCCAACACTGGTATAATTGAGCAACAAATAAAACAGAATTAGATTATAATCCAAAGTATAAAATAAACAAGAGTCCATACTGATGGAAATGATTGAATGGGGAAAAGCAGACAATTCTGTGCAGGCGAATTCCAAATACTTATGTAAATGCCCCGCCCTTATGGAGGTGAGTTAATGCCCACTCCTTAGTGACTTTCTTCCAAAGAGGACAGTTAGAGAAAGGGGAGAGGTAAGAGTAACTTTACAGTGGAGACAAACACTACCTCAATGAGGTGACCAAGGTAAGCACCAACAGTGGTAAGTCATACGAATGGAAGGTTCCCTTGACGTGATGTTAGGAAACATTGTCCAAGCCTAACCACCAGAAAAAAATCAGACAAATCCCAATGGAGGGACACTCCACAAAAATACCTGACCGGGTACCCTCATGAAAAACGAGGGAAGCCAACAGAAGCCTCAGGAGACATGAGGACTCGATGCCATGTGACATCCTGGATGAGATTATGGGACAGAAAAAGGACATGAGGTGGAGACTGAGAAAATCTAAAAATATGTGGACTTTGGATCTTATAAAAAGTAAGACAGAAATGATGAATAGCTAAGAGGGTGGGGAGAATTAAAATGCGAAGAGCTGACAGGAGCAGAAGATGGGAACTGCAACCGTTCTGCTTCTAAAGGACATTGGTGAAGGGCACTACCAACAAGAGATACTTCCTAAGTGTTTCAATAACAGCTCTGGCTATGTGGACATTGAGTTCCCGTTTCATCCCCTTACCAATGAGCTGCTTCAAGGTCAGCCACTGACTAATGTAAACAACTTAGGAACTTTTAAACCGAAATTTACTAGAAACAGAATTTCCCAAGTTTGCATTCTCCATGCTATCTGGACACAAAATGATTCACAGGATCTTCAGCAATGACAGCCAGGCCTAGTCTGTAGCCAAACATGATAAATAATTATTTGGTTTCTCTTTCTGCCCGATGATGGGCAACATGACAACTCAATCACTGATAGTTTAATTTATAAAACAACAGCTTATAAAAACTAGGTCCCTCCTAAAGATTTGGTTGTATGGGCATGTGTAAGGAAATTAATCGTTTACCCCTCTTGCCATCCTTCAGGTATCGTATAACAAGGCCAGACTTTCCTTCCACAATAGCAATGTAACTGGGTTGTGCCGTTCAAAACATGAGCAGTCATAAAGGGAAACTACTGCTTTCTGGTATAATTTCCCAATCATATACTACAATTCACATATATCACAAAACCAATTAACTAATGGCCCACACACAGGAAAACAGAACAAGGTACATTTTTTTAAATTTATTGATTTGAGAGAGAAACATCGATTTGTTGTTACTCTTACTTATGCATTCATCGGTTGATTTTTGTTTGTGCCCTGACCAGGGATCGAAACTGCAACTTTGGCATATCAGGACGATGTGCTAACAAACTGAGCTACCCAGCCGGGCCTGAGTAAAATATACATTTAATTTTTTTTATTGTAATAAAATACACATACCATAAAACCTGCCATCTTAACTATATACAATTAATTTTTAAAGTGTGTTTTTATTGATTTCAGAGAGAGAAGAGAAAGAAACATCGATATGAGAGAGAAACATCAATCAGCTGCCCCCTACCAAGTGCCAGGACCAGGAATCGAGCTAGTGACCTTTGGGTACATGCGATGATGCTCAACCAACTGAGCCACACCAGCCAGGGCTATAATTTTTATATGAAGAGTATACAAAATAATAACAGCAAAAATGCTACCTAATATTACTAATTGAAGACATGCTGAGGAATAAAAACAATTAGTTGAGCTGTCCAATTGTAGACTGCAAATTTCTTTTAAAACCTCTAAAAGGCCATTTCTATATACATTACACACGTTATCCAATATTAAGACTTTAGAGTTCTGGTATTTATATTCACTAAACACCCACACTTCATACAACAATCACTTGCTTCAGAGACTCAAATCAAATTTTGTTTTTTCCTGAAATGTTTACTTAAAGTGCCTGGGGGACATTTATTGCCAGATATCCTACAATCGTTTAAAACAGTGCTTCTCAACTTTCCTAATGCTGCGACCCTTTAATATAGTTCCTCATGTTTGGTGACCCCCAATTTCTTTGTTACAAATTGATCATAATTAAAGCATAGTGATTAATCACAAAAACAACATGTAATTATATATGTGTTTTCCGATGGTCTTAGGCAACCCCTGTGAAAGGGTCGTTAGACCCCCAAAGGGGTCGCGACCCACAGGTTGAGAACCGCTGCTTTAAAACATCTGCAACTGAACTCACCATCTACTTCCCTCTTTCCAGACAGCTATTCCCAGTCACTTAAACTAACAATTTCACCTCCAACTCTTCCCTTTCACCAAAACCTGCCCATTTTCCTTGGCAATGTAGTTTGAATCCATCCTCTTTTAATCCCCATCCCTCCTCTAGTTTTGGACCATCTCATCCAACATCTAGACAAATATAACACCCTGGCTTTCTTCATCCTATCAGCCAGATTTGCCAGATCAGTCTTTCTAAAGCTCTACTTTAATCACATCTATCGCTCCCTCTATTAAAAATCCTCAAATCGCAGTAGCCGGTTTGGCTCAGTGGATAGAGCGTCAGCCTGCAGACTGAAGGGTCCTGGTTCGATTGTGGTCAAGGGCATGTGCCTCGGTTGCAGGCTCCTCCCTGGCCTGGGCCCTAGTCGGGAGCATGCAGGAGGCAAGCAATGGATGTGTTTCTCTCATATTGATATTTCTGCCTTTCCCTCTCTCTTAAAAAAAAAAAAAAAATTCTCAAATCACCTTTCAAATTAAGTTCAAACTCCTTGGCCTAATTCCAAGGACCCCACTCAGTCAGAGCCCAGCCAGCCATTATTTTGCCTCAGTCTCCCTTTTGTGGGTACACCTTTCCTTGTGGGCCACAATATTTCTTGACCCAGGATGCTACACACACACACACACACATACACACCAGCATCGGCCACGTATGAAGAACCCATTTCTCAGGTTTTTCTGAAGGAAGAGCCTCAATTTCCTCATCTTTAAAACAGGACTAAAAAATAAAAGAGAACTAATAGAAAAAATAATAAAAAAGAGAACTAATAATAATAGCCATATCATAGGGTGTTGTGCAAGTGAAAACAAATTATATGGAAAGCACCAAACATATAGGCATTCAAATATTTTCTTCCTCAGTTTGTAAAAATAATAAAACAAAGTAGAAAAAAAAAGGAAAATGGAATAAATGTTTCTGAAACAAGAAAGTGAAGTAGGTCAGCCTGGACAGGTAGCTCGGTTGTTTGGAGTATCATCCAAATGGGCCAAGGTTGCAGGTTTGATCCCCGGTCAGGGCACATGCAGGAGTCAACCAATGAATGCATAAATAAATGGAACAAGTCAATATTTCTCTCTTTCGCTCTCTCCCTTCTTTTCCCTAGATAATCAACAAATTAAAAAAAAAATTTTTTTAAGTGAAGTAGGTCACCAGATTGGAGGGAGGCATGGAGGGATGGATGAAAAAGGTGAAGGTATTAAGAAGTATAAACTGCTTCTTATAAAGTCAACGGGAATATAAAGTGCAACAAAGAGAATACAGTCAACTAGAGGCCTGGTGCACGAAATTCATGCACTCGGTGGGCAGGGGAGTGTCCCTCAGCCTGGCCTGCGCCCTCTCACAGTCCGGGAGCCCTTGGGGGATGTCCAACTGACAGCTTAGGCCCGCTCCCCGGCAGTCAGACATCCTTAGCGCTGCTGCAGAGGCAGGAGAGGCTCCCGCCATCGCCGCTGCACTTGCCAGCAGTGAGCCTGGCTTCTGGCTGAGCGGCACTCCCCCTGTGGGAGTGCACTGACCACCAGGGGGCTGCTCCTGCATTGAGCATCTGCCCCCTTGTGGTCAGTGTGCATCATAGCGACCGGTCATTCCGCTGTTCAATTTGCATATTAGCCTTTTATTATATAGAATAATATTGTAATAACTAAATATGGTGCCAGGTGGTGGGTACTAGGCCTGCCGTATGATCACTTTGTAAGGTGTATAAATATCTAATCACATTGTACACCTGAAACTAATGTGATATTGTATGTCAACTGTAATTGAAAAATAAATTTTTAAAAATAACGTGAATTAACAACAATAAAAAGGAAGTGAAATAGTTTGAGGTAATGATGATAGTTTGACCAAAGGAAGAGGAGCATTCTTGGGTTCCACCCAGAGCGATGGCACTGGTTTCTTATTACGCTTCATTTCATTTCAAAATGAATGGCCTTTGTCCTAATGTGGATTTGCCCCCAAGGCTCCTCTGGGGATCAGCCATTGGCAGGGTCACCTGGAGTTCACACATGGAAGGAGTACAATTTCCTCTTAAATGGCAGTAAAATTTAAACTCACAAAGCAAAATACTTCCAATGTCTTTCTGACTGTCCCATGACCCTTTTCTTAATTTCAAAACGGTCTTCCCAGTCAAGCATAACCAAGGCTGGCTGTGATCCCCACTGCTCCTTGCCTAACCCTGGCCCAGCCCCCACCTCTAGAGCATGCTCACCGCTGACTGGCAGCT
Organism: Myotis myotis; assembly: GCF_014108235.1. Classification (NCBI taxonomy): domain Eukaryota; kingdom Metazoa; phylum Chordata; class Mammalia; order Chiroptera; family Vespertilionidae; genus Myotis; species Myotis myotis. The sequence goes on from NW_023416401.1 coordinate 52,530,057, forward strand.
GCCCAGACCAGGCCCCACAGATGGCTGACTGCAAGTCCTAAACCAACATTCTAGGAAAAGCTACAGAAAAACAGCAATGGACAGACTGGGCTTGGAGAAAAGACAAAGCAAAAGTGGGCTATGCAGTTCTTGTCTTGTTGTAGAGGCATCTTCCATCGCCAGCTAATTCTCTGGAAAGTTGAATGGCTGCCCTTCCTGCTGGGAAAAAGGGAGGCAGCCTTGGAGGTGAGAGAGGGGAAGACCACGGCCAGGCTAGCTGTGAAAGCAGGAGCCACACAGGAATCCCAGAGGTCCAGAATGGGGGACAGGGCTCCCTGCAGCAGCCCCAAGAATGGTTAGCACTCATTCAGGACTATCCCAAAGACCTTGCTAATGCGTGACTCCATTCCCACGGTGTAATCATCATCATTTACAACAGGTGCTGATGTTTGGCTGCCTTCTCTCTCTAACTGGTTCAGTTAGACCCCAAAACTCCATTTTCTAAAACTGCCCATAGAAATGCCCGCCAAAGAGCATGAGAGCTATGTAAATAAATGCATGAGAGCTAGAGCTATGAAGTCACTGAAAGCAACAACTACTTTCACACAGCACCATAGCACAAAGCCTCCACTTCTTCAACTCCCGAGACACTTGGGGGCTGGATTCAAAGGCAGACCTTCCAGCTCCCAAGTCAACGACCAAATACTCTTCAAGCACTTGAAAATTGCTAGAAGCCAAGAGGACATGATGGCCAATGATCTGGGCTTGGCAATTCCCAGCTCCAAAAGGTCAGAAGTTCAAGTCAGGAAAAGATATTAAACAAGGAAGAGGGAGACAGGGAGAGGAGGAGGGGACAGAAGAAGGAGGGAGGGAGGGAAGGAGGGGGGAGAGAAAGAGAGAGAGAGAGAAAAAACAGAGGAGGAAAATTCCCATGTCTGTCAGAGGGTCCTTCAGTCAGTCCTCAGAATGCATTAGTAGAGAACAGGCACAATGTTATTGGTATTTTACTCTTTTACACATGGCAAAAATTCCCCATGAAAGAATGCTGACTGAATTCATGAGCTTCTTTCCCTTCCCTTCTGGAATTCTATAAAGATGACATTAAAAGTATTTTTAAAAAGATAAAAATAGGCAAATATGTAAGACAGACTGGTGGTTACTCAGGGCTGGAGGGAGGGTGAACTGGGGAGTGATAGCTAAAAGGCACAGGGCTTCTTTTTGAGGTAATAACAAGGTCCTAAAATGGCCTGGAGATGGTTGCCCTCTGAATACACTAAAACCACAGAATGTTAAGTTATAAAGGGGCAAGTATGTGACTGCATTCTCAATAAAACTGTTGCCAAAAATTAACTCTATGCCCAAAGGGCAGTGAGAAAAGAGTCAAGGAAGAGGACGGTGGAGTAGCCACTGAGCCAGGAGAGTCAAGGAGTGAGTTAGGCCCAGCCAGTGTGGTTCAGTGAGATCACATGAACCAGGAGATCACTATTCAATTCTTGGTAAGGGCTCCATCCCCAATGGCGGGGAGGCGGGGGTACAGGAGGCAGCCCATCAGTGATTCTCTCTCATCATTGATGTTTCTCTCTCCCTCTCCCAAATCAATAAAAACATATATATTGAAAAAAAAAAGGAGTCAGGTCCCAAGGCTCTGCTTGAGGCGGCTATGGTGATGGAGGATGTTAGTCAGGCCTGGAAGGAGCCCTCGTGTGACCTCTGACCCTCTGCAACCTGGGTCAGCTAGGGACGAGCAGCAGTGAGGTATAAGACAGAAAGCCTGGCCTTCAGTTTCCTCCACCTCTAAGACCACAAGCCAAGCTTATTCCCCAGGCAAAATGGCCAAGTCTCCCACGAAAAGCTCCAGGGAAAAAATTCCAGATGCTGACTTGTGGGGCCCTGCATTGAGAGTGCAGCTCCATGAATAATCAGAGAAGCCCCCCAAAAACCAGGTCTCACCTGTACGGGCAGAGCTTCCAACCAGCTTTTCACAGCCTCATCCTCAAAGATCGCCAGACCTGTGTGAAAGCCTCCAGCAGGAAGAGACCAAAATAAACCACAATAAACAAACAGAAAGAGGACAGAGCTGCCATAGACAGGGAGAATATGCATATAATAGTATCCGCAGAGAAAAAAGAGGAAGCTATGATGAAGAACCCAAAGAACAAGAAGGAAATTACAGAATATTAAAAACTAAAATAAAAAATAAAACAGGTTAAAAAAAATAGTAAGTCAAGGAAATCAGGATATACCCAGAAATTAGAACAGATATCCAGATAATAGGAGAGAAAAGGCATAAGAATTACAAATTCAATCTAGTTGGTCCAACATCTGACTAATAAGAGTTACAGGAAGAGAAAATGCAGAGAGGATATTATAAAGAAAAAAATACAGGACTATCTCCCAAGACAAGTAAAGGAGCCAAGTCTGGGATTGAAAGGGCCCTCACAGGGCTGCCAGATAAAACACAGGACGTCCAGTTAAATTTGAATTTCAGATAAACAACAATTAATCTCCTAGTGTAAGTATGTTCCATTGTTTATCTGGGCATCTTGCATTTTTTGTTTGCTAAATCTGGCAACCCTCTACCTCTGACGGCCCAGCACAAGCAAATGAAGTCAGTCCATATCATAGCAGTTACAGAACACCAAAAAATTTAACATGAGCAAAGGTGCAGGGCTTGCCCAGACACTGCTGTGAGAGCTGTGCCGAGTTAACTTCTGAATCCTCACCACGGCCCAGGGGCACTAAGCACCTTTGCCTCCAGACAGAAGAGCCTCTGCCCTGGAGCCTGCGGGGCTTACAGACAACCCACTTATCTCACAGACCAAAACACAGACTTGTTTTTTCTTTCCACTCTCACAGAAGAGTTCTGTTTGTGTTATTTTGGAAAGGGGCTGCATGAATGGGGATTATGGGAAAGGGGAAGGAAAATAGATGGTGTGTGTGCGTGTACAGATCGGACTCTGCCCCAGGTGCCAGGGCTCTCTGACTGCCCCCTGCACAGATGGTACAGGTTTGGGGAGGTGCTTACAATGTCAGAAAAGTCAGGTGTGGGGGAGTTCAAGCTTATCCTGGATGAAGAAACCAGCCCTCTCTCCAGGCTCCCTCAGTCTGCAGTTGAGTCCACTGGATCCAGGCCCTGCTCCCACCTGGGCTGGACTCACTCAGCCACAGGGTTGGTCCAAGGATGAGGGTGTCTTCAGAGCCTGGGTAGTGAGGGAGATGCCTGAGGAGTAAGCTTGCGTGGGGGTGGGGCCAGGCCATAGATACTGCCTGATTTAAACCTTTAAAATATTAAGGCATATGGTATATACCTTCTAAATATTTAAATGTATCTTTTAAATATTTCATTATGCCTTTTAAATATTTAGCCATCTGGTCTCCCTTTGTACTCTTGCCCCTGCAACATTAAGGGCAGGCCTGAGGCCATTACTGTTATTATTATTATTCCTGTTTTATATATTAGGCAGAGAAAATGTAAGTATGTTGCTCAAGGACATATGGCCAAGAAATAGTAGAGGATGGAACAGAACCCAGACCTTCTGCCTCCATAGTCCCGGCTCACAACTTCTATCAGAACAGATAGTCGGGAGGTAACAACTCAAATAAAGAAGTCCAAATTTAGCAGAGTAAGTATATTATAAAAAAGTCAATTAACAGAAGAGTTCATTTCAAAGAGTTGAAATTAATTGCCTTCAGGGAAGAGGACTGGAAAATACTGCTTGATTTTTTTAAAATCTATGTACATGTATTTGCCAAAAAGTTAAAATTGTTAAAAAGAGATAAGTAACCATCTTAACTACATATCTATTTCCTCAGTGTAAACAACTCAAAAATCGCTCTGCTCCTCAAATCTCATTTACCCAAAACCAAATAAAACATACTCATGGGGCCCTTGCCGGTTTGGCTCAGTGGATAGAGCATCGGCCTGCAGACTAAAGGGTCCCAGGTTCAATTCTGGTCAAGAGCACATGCCCAGGTTGCAGGCTTCATCCCCAGTGGGGGGCATGAAGGAAGCAGCCAATCAATGATTCTCTCATCATTGATGTTTCTAATTCTCCTTCTCCCTCCCTTTCTCTCTGAAATCAATAATATATATATATATATATATATATCCTATCTAATAGACAAACATGGTAATTAACTGTACCTTCGCTACCATTGCCATTGGCTGATCAGCGTGATATGCAAATTAACCACCAACAAAGATGGCGGCTAACTTGCATACTGCAGGCAGGGCAGGACACTGGGAGCCACCATCCAGGCCCCCGTGTGCGACCCCAGGAGCCGCCGGAAAGCCAGGCCGCAGGCAAGGCGGCCCCCCGGGACCCAGGAGCCCCTCGGCGAGGTCTGCAGGCGAAGCAGCGATCAAGTTATGAGGGGAAGGTTGGGGGGGCGGAAGGAGCTACAGGAGCAGCTCTGGCCAGAGACTGAAGACTCCGGCTGGAGTGAGGAGCAAAGACTGAAGGCTCCAGCCCCAGTGAAGACTGTGTCCAGAGCGAAGATGGAAGGAGGTGGCCAGAGTGAAGGTCTGGGTCCCAGGTGCCAGAGGAAAACTGGTGCTGGCAGCCAAGGGAAAGAAGGCCTACTGCACGAATCTTTGTGCAATGGGCCTCTAGTATATATACATTTTAGAAAAACAAACAAACAATGTAAATGCAAAGCCGGCACAGTAAGAAAATGGTTCACTGATTGAAACCCTTAGGGTGCTACTGCATTAGTGTGGTCCAAAACAGTGAAATACAGCGAATGCCTTCATTTGCCACAAGATGTTATATAATTGAAAACCCAGGAAGTCATTTTTAATGAAAAATCAGGTTTCATGAATATGCAGGAAGAACTTTTAAATGTATTTTTCTTTTTTCTTTTTTTTAAAAAATATATATTTTATTGATTTTTTACAGGGAGGAAGGGAGAGAGAGAGAGAGTTAGAAACATCGATGAGAGAGAAACATCGATCAGCTGCCTCCTGCACATCCCCCACTGGGGAAGTGCCCGAAACCCAGGTACATGCCCTTGACTGGAATCGAACCTGGGACCCTTCAGTCCGCAGGCCGACGCTCTATCCACTGACCCAAACCGGTTTCAGCGTATTTTTCTTTTTTAAGGTCTCTCTTACCTAACCCCAATGCATTTAGAAGATCCTTACTTGGTGAGAGTTAAAAGTAAAAGGAAGGGAAAACAGAGTGGAGAAGAAAACCTTTCAGCATCCAACTACTTTTACATTATCTATCTATATTAAGTACACAGCTTATAAAATTATTTAATTCAGAAACAGCTGAACTGTCTCATCAAACAGCAAATCTAAGAGCATATATAATGAAATATTAATAACAAGTCCCCCTTAGACGAGGCCCAATATCAAAGAGAACTCCCAACCCAGAATTTTTCATGTCTCTGTTCAAACCCTGGGGGGTAGAAACAGAAAGAAAAAGAAAAAGGCTTACAACCTCAGACATGACCCCCAAACAAAGCCATGGCCTTTGAAGAACATAGTCTGTACAGCCTTTTATGTCTCCAGCTAAGCAGGCTGCCCATTGTAAAAGGTAAGGTCACAGGCTGGGACCCTGTCTCCCAGCTTGTTCTTTTGCTGGCTGATCTTCATATGCTCAACTCCTCAGCCTAGTCTATCTTCCTATTCACAGCTTCCTGAAGACAAGTCTCTACTTGATTAATCCCAACAGGCGTCAATCCGTCCAATGTATTGGTCTTTTTAACAGTTATGTACGTCGTGTGTTGCTTTATTTATATAATGCCTCTAAAGAAGGACTTGAAGTAGCTCAGTTAAGAGCTACATTCATAAGAACCAAAATGTGTGCAGAGGGGGAGGAAAATAAAGGTATCCACACACAGATGCTTATGGCTAAAAATGTTCCAAGTGTATGCTAACCCCACGTCCCCACCTTCCCATCCCAGACAGCAGACACGTCACATAAAAACTGCTGCACTTTCCACTTAATATGAGGGGCCTAAAATAGGCAAGTTCATTGAAAGTAGAAGAGAGATTACCAGGGACTAGGGAAAGAGGAAGGAAGAGTTATTGTTTAAATGGTTCAGAGTTTTTTGTTGGGGGTGTTGAAAACATTTTATTGAGGGTGATGTACTTATGACACTGTATCATATACTTATGAATGGTTGATATAGGTTGTGTATGTTTTACCACAATTTTTTAAAAATGCCATAATGAAGAAGGAAGACAAGGTACAATGAATTTAACAATGTTGATTTCAGACTGAACAGTTTTCTCAGTGGTTAGTGTCAGCACACGGACAGAAGGGTCATGGGTTCAATTCCCATCAAGGGCACCTAACTCAGCTGCAGGTTCCCCAGCCCCCATAAGGACTCATGCAGGAGGCAATCAATTGATATGTCATTCTCACCTCGGTGTTTCTCTCTCTCCCTCCCTCCTTCTCTCTCTCCCTCCCTCCTTCTTTTTCTCTCTCTCTCTCTCTCTCCCTCCCTCCCTCCCTCCCTCTACTCTCTAGAAATCAATAGGAAAAATATCCTCAGTGAGGATTTTTTTAAAAAAGTGGATTTCAGAAATGTATTCTAATGTCTGGTATCCTTTTGCGACATCTTTAGGGAACTGGGTTGATAAATATCAGCAGAATGTTACTAACCTTTAAGAACCAGAGTCTAAGGGGTGGGGAGCCTTGGTTTTAAGCACTTACTCATTTCTGTGATTTAAATACTCCCACCATGATACATTTCAAGCTACTAAAACAATGTCACTGATGGAGTTGAGAGGAGCATGCAATGAGCTGGTGAGTCGGTATGAGGCTGCTCCAACACTCTCTTCATCTCTGTACCCCAAAATATACCCTGTTTGTAGAGATAAGGAGAGAAGGAAGATTCTAGGGACAAACGGTTAAAGTTTTAACTGGTTTCCTTATCAAAAGACTTCCCCAATCTTTATCCCCACCCCTTTTGAGATCTTTAAAGAATAATGTGCACTTTGAAACACAAAGGGTTGGAGTACCTAATATTTACCAAATATTCTTGCCCTCTAGACCTTTTTTTCTCATAAGACCACCTCAGAGGTGCTGTGTGCCTTCTGGGAAATACCACCTTCAGGAAATGAGTCTATATCATTTGCAGCCAATAAGGAGACACCACCACAGCAGCAGAGATGATAGGGCATCGGAGATGCACACTCCCCTGCAGAGACCACCATGCCAGCTGGTGTGCCCGGTTAGGCAATCCGACTGGGGCAATCCAATTTGGATTGAACTTTAGTGACAGTTAACACAGAAAGCCCAATTAGAGCCTCTGTTCTTTGGCCCATTGCCACAGGGATATGGGGGAAGAAGGGGAAAGTTCAGGCACAATTTCTTTGGGCCTTTCCTTTGGGATGGTAACTTTTCTCCAAGTCCCACAATGCATCTATTATGATTCCAACTGCCCCCAAAACCTTAATGTACACTAACTTCTAAAATATGCCAGGCAGGGCAGAATATGAGCCTAGGTAAAACTGCCAAAATACCTAGAAAAAATAGATGTTACTTCTGTTCATAAAATGCCAAGGAATACCCAGACGGAGTAGCTCAGTGGTTGAGCATTGACCTATGAACCAGGAGGTCAGGGTTCAATCCTGGCCAGGGCACATGCCCAGGTTGTGGGCTTGATCCCCAGTATGGTACATGCAGGAGGCAGCAATCAGTGATTCTCTCTTATAATTGATTGATTTTTTATTTCTCCCTCTCCCTTCCTCTTTGAAATAAACAACAAAATGCCAAGGAGTACCTGACAATTGAGGAAGACTTCAAGTCTGATGGAAGTAAAGTGGGTAAATGGAGGATCAAAACTGCAGAAAAGGCAAATGATTAATTCACTTCTTAGGGAAGAATAAGAAGGTCAATCATCTTTTCTTTTTTTTAAAATATATTTTATTGATTTTTTTACAGAGAGGAAGGGAGAGGGATAGAGAGTCAGAAACATCGATGAGAGAGAAATTATCGATCAGCTGCCTCCTGCACACCTCCCGCCAGGGATGTGCCCGCAACCCAGGTACATGCCCTTGACCGGAATCGAACCTGGGACCCTTCAGTCTGCAGGCTGACGCTCTATCCACTGAGCCAAACCAGTCAGGGCAAGAAGGTCAATCATCTTAAAGCCTTGCAAGTTAATGCCCAAACCAGCCATGGTTTGTTAGATTTGATAGTAAGAATATTGTTTCACTTGTTTTATTACTTAAACCCTTCCTAAAGAGGAAAGGCTTTCTATAATGAAAATCACATATTTATACTTCTTAGCAAAAGTGCTGAGAATGATCAGGCAAATGATGGCCAGTAAGAACAAGAAAACAACAGCAATCTACAAAGATACTGGCTAGACAAAGATGAGCTATGTAGCGTCTCTTCCTTCCCTAAGTGGTCAGAATCGGAATAAGAGGAAACAAATCTATCTCACTACCAAAGACAGTAACAGGACAAGGAAAAAGCAACAATCAACCCAGGGAACATTTTGGGGCCTTTCCAGAAGGATCAGGGTATTCTGGGACCACCTCGCTGATTGGCAGTTAGGTAAAAATGTGCCACCATCCTACCTCATGCAATCACTGCTTACACACATGAGAGTGATAAGCCACACCCTTTAAAGATAAACAAAACGTTAAAATCAACCATTCCACAGGTAAGCTAGGCCTCCAAGCAGTTCTACTATATGAAATAAAAAAATGTATACAGCTTCCCAATTATCTCATTTCTGAAAGTTAACCATGAACTTATTTCTCAGAAAAAATTCAGTACCTCACAGAACTTCTAATTATTCTTTTTCTTTTCTTTGAAGCACAAATCAGAAATTGCTGATTTGATAACCTGGAATAACCAACTTGCTCTCAGTTTATTGACAAGCATTTCTGAAGACTTTCTATGTGCTGAACACTGCAGAGATGGTAGGTCCCATCATTTCACCCACCAGTAGCGGAATCTTGAGTTTTTCTGTGAGTTCTGCTTCAGTAATGGCATCCAGCTTCCTCTATTTCATGCCCCCATTCTAGGACCTTCCAGCCAATATAACCAAAATCTCTACGTGAGCAATGCTACTCCATTAGAATCACTCTTAACTTGAATGTCCCAGTAGCATCTTGGAAAAGAGCTTTATTTAGCCAACAGGCTACCCATGTATTCAAAATACTTTCTAATCATGGGTTTTTAAAACATTTTTATTATGAGTAGTATATGCTTTTTTGCTAATACTCTAAACCCCAGAAGTATAAGCAATAGAAAGTAAGTCTCCAGAAGATGCACTCATCAGAGATAAGCTCTGCGAACATTTGGAATATAGACTTCTAAATGAGTACGTAATCATAAATACATATATATAATTTTAACAATGTACCACAGACATCTTTCTATGTCTATGCATGTTTGCAACATGTCACAGACATATGTCCATGTTAATTCAACATATACATTTGTTCAAGTGTACCCGTTCAAATATAGATTTTTATATTTTCTAAAGAAATTTTGCCAAAGCAAGAAATCAGAGAACTTCCCTTCCTTTGAGAATTCTTATAAAAATAAGAACACTTCAAAAAATAACCTTTAAGGCATACAATGTTGTTTCACCCATTTGCTTTAAAATTCTGAAGATATATTTTTAACTCGTGATAAAATGAAGGATGAGGGAAACGGGGACATTAAAATCATTTACTTGTGCTCTTAAATATAACCTTTATGTTTAACATGTCTCAAAGAATAACTTACCCATATGTCTGATATTTCAGTACTCTTTTTCTTTCATTTCTACTAAGGCATCTTAGCCTTAAGGAAATCTTATTTAAACAATAAATTACTTTCCCCAACTCAAGGCAAGTGTGAACCCAAAAGTTCAATAAGGCAGACTGATTTCAGCTGGCACTTAATACCATATCATGCTAAGATGAAAAAAGAAATAGGTATGGTCAACAAGAAAAAAGGACTGGTCAGGAAGAATGAGGTAATTAGTAAACTTTGTAAGGTGGCTTTAGTCAAACTTGTTATAAACAAATTCTCATTTTAAGTAACAAGTCTTAAAACATGCAAAATCATAGACCAAAATCAAGTATGAGAAAACTTTTTAACCCTATTTATAAAGCATAATCTGTTTTATCTGATTTTTAAATGTTCATAAGTTCAAGGGTCCCAGGTCCCTCTCTAAAGAAAGGAGCCCTGTATCTACCAGAAGGGACAGGTCACGGGAAAGAGGAGGAGAGAAGAGGAAATAGAGAGGAAACAGAACATGCAAAGAGACATTCACATTTAAAACAGTGGGTGAGAATAGAAGTAGTACCTGACATGCCAATCACATCATACTTCCTATTACATTTAAAATTTTTCAACAAAGAGAGGGAGAATGAATTCCTTTAACAGTGCCATTCAGAATCATGGGGATTTTAGCAAACAGATACTAGGTACAGTTGAAGGTCAAAAAAGTAACCAGAAGTCATTAAAGAGGTAATGGCCACCCTTTCCTGTAAAACAGCAGGGAGGAAACTGGAGCCCAAGGCACAGCAACTGCCCTCTGGTAGAAGGAAAGCAAATGCTTAGATAAGCCCAGGTCATAATATGTATTGATGACTTTATTTAGGATTTGGGATTTCTTAAGCACCTGCTCCACGTCTGAAAAATGTCCTATTAAGTAGAATGTACAAATTAATCTGAGTGCTGTTTTCTTAATAATTGGATTTTATTTAAAAATTCAAAGATATAGCCCGGCGGGTGTCCCTCAATGGTTGTTTACCTATGAACCAGGAGATCAGGGTTGGTTCCCAGTCAGGACACGTGCACAGGTTGTGGACTCGATCCCCAGTAGGGGCGTGCAGGAGGCAGCTGATCAATGATTCTCTCACCATTGATGTTACTCTCTTTCCCTCTCCCTTCTTCTCTGAATAAAAACATTTTTTAAAAAATGAAGATATATATGAAGAGGCAAGTAAAAGTAACATGAAGAAAAAGGATATAACATCAATATATAGTACATGGCTCAAGAACGACAACCTGATGGAGTTAAGGTTCACCCTGAAGAAGTTGTCCTCTTTCTGGTGACAGCCACCTGGAAACAGGAAGCCCAGCAGTCTAGTCACCTCTACCCAGCTAACTTCAGGGCTTGTAACTCAGTGTTATGTAAGTGGTGGGGAGGAATGAAACATCCATGAGAAAATATGGTCCACAATTGGCTGACAACGGGGAAAAGAGAAGGAAAAGTGTGAATCATATACATTTTTATTTTTAAAAAGAAAATTCAAAATTAAAATATTTTAATAGCAAACACGTGATATTGAGCCATGACAGGGGCCATTCGAAGTGGTTCTTTACATTCACATGGAGTGGACTAATTTAGTTTGACTTTCTTTTGTAGTTTGCTAAAATCACAAGCAAGTTCCAAAAATGCCCAATTTCCACTACCAAGCAGGAGTTTTATCCTGAGTCTGCTTGTACAAAAGTAAACATCCTATAAAGACTGTGTTTTATCATTCAAACGTCCCATAAAGACTGACTAAATTCCCTTAAAATATACTGGGTTTTCATAACTTAGGTCAGAGCATAATTCCAAAAGTTCTAGGGAAGACCTAAAGTTCTCTTGGTCGAGGTACTGATTTCTGGGAGTATTGAACAACCACAAAAGGCAACGAGAATAGAGAATAGAAGGGCAGTAAGAGCCCATTTTTGAAAGCAAAGCACTAAGCTAACAAAAAGCCCAGTTGTGGAAGACTACTTTACTCCCAAAGCCCTGCTCAAAGGAAAACCAATTTGCATGCAGTTTCCACTCCTCTGCCCTGTGGGACTCTTGGGTGAGGCAGCCTTCACAAAGCTGGCCGCCTCAGTCACTTCCTCAGGAAGTGGGACTGACCGCAGCTTCCCCGGGCTCAGTGTGGCTCCAGCATTGAAAGGGACTTGGATTTGGGAGAGGACACTTTTGCTATTCCTGAAGGACACAGATGCTCCTGCTTGCTCCGGCTCGGGAGTTCTGCTTTGCTGTGTGATTTTCTGGGCAAGCCCAGATGGAAGGTGACAGGTCCCTCACTGCTGCGGCAGACCAGTTTCTTTATCCTCTTCTCCCACCAGACCCCCTCACCCACCATGACATGCAGGGTGCTTGCTGGATCATCCTGTGACTAAACTTGCATCAAACATACCCAAATTAAGCACCTCCAGTCATTCCGCATGACCACTGTTTTCTTTTTCTTGCTCCAGAGGCAAAAATAGAATCATGCTGACTACTTACCATGAGCGCTAAGGTTCTTGGAACAGTGGGATATCTACTTACTGAATATACAAAGCTTCCCAAAATACATGCCCCTGTTTTTCTTTAGAAAGCAGAATGTAAACTTGAAGGGCAGGACTGCCCTCAGGTTAACATGTCAAAAGGTGACTCTGCTAAAAAAATCAAGCACCAAACCATTGCACACAGACCTGACAGCTGGCAGGGTTCTTCCTGCCCAGTGCCTCCTCGGCCTCCTCGTGCCTGCACAACTGTATTATGGAATAAGGCCTCTGGCCCAGTTATCTGGCTGTGTTCTCCCCAGGAGTGTCCTTCATTTCACCTCCAGGAATGCCTTTGGGAAGCAGGCAATCTCCCTGGGGTGACCATCTCTGCAGATATCTGGTTTGGGACAGTAAAAAGCTGCTCCGGGCAGAGCTTGTCCAGGCCCCAGCTGAGTTTGCGAGCCAATGAAACAAAATCTTCAGCTAAGGAGATGACTGCAGAAGTCTGTCTCTCCAACAGCACAGCACCCCCACAACCAAAAAACTCAAGTCCAGAAAGAAAAAACCTGCTCTTTCCTTAGTTACTCCAAAGAAAAAAGGGCAAGGGTCCTATTTGCCATATCATAGGGCACAGGGGCAGTATTTTCAAGCAAAAAAACAAAACCTTCCACAGTGAGGGGCATCTGTATAAAAATAACCCTGGAAAATACATAAATGTCCACCAACAGGGAAATTAATAGATCAATTATGCTACATTCCTTTTCTTAATTGTGGTAAAATACACATGATATAAAATTTACCATCTTAACCATTTGTAAGTATACAGTTCCACTGTGTTTAAGTACACTTATTGTTTATGCTACATCTTTTTACGGAGTACTATGCAGTCATTAAAAGTAAGGTAAAGCTATTATAGATACTTATGTTGAAAAATCAAGATATACCATGGGGCGGGGGGGGGGGGGGGGAATCAGGTCATAAATATATACACATTAAAATTTTTAGCCCTAGCTGGTTTGGCTCAGTGGATAGAGCGTCGGCCTGCGGACTGAAGGGTCCCGGGTTCGATTCCAGCCAAGGGCACATGCCTGATTGCAGGCTCGATCCCCAGTAGGGGACATGCAGGAGGCAGCCATCAATGATTCTCTCTCATCATTGATGTTTCTATCTCTCTATCCCTCTCCCTTCCTCTCTAAAATCAATAAAAATATATTTTTTAAAAAAAAAAATTTTTTAAATAAGCATATTGCATTTGTATATGTTTACATATAGATACATAAAATATATGTGTGAAATTCATGGAAAGGCTTCGGGTGCACATCATTTTGACAAGGGAATGATGTTTTTCAAAGTTCATCCACCAAAGTGTAGGTGTGCGTTTTCAAAATCTGGTATCTACAGGGACATAGTTGGAAGTTAAAATTTCCTCTGAACTTAGGGATAGTCAAAATCATCAATCTTCGCAAATTCCATAAAAGGTACTATTGTACAAGCTCTGTCTCCCAATGGATAGGCATTCTTTTAACTAAAAGACCCTTGTGCCGAAATTTACTAATTCGTCAATGAGAAATTCTGAAAGGGTCTGGTCTGAACCTGTCACCATTAATAAACTTCAGGAAAAGTCATTACAGCCTCTGCTTGAATTGGGTTATTCAAATAGTTTCACGATGAGAAAGCAAGGGGAAAAAAGTCTAAATTCCTTCCCTGTTGGATATAAACTGCCTCTTTTTTTTTTTCTTTTCTTTTTTTTAATGAAACATGTTTGGTGAATTCCAATATTTCAAAACTAAGAAATCACTCACTTATCCATTTAACTACTAAAAACAAAAGGATTCCTGGATTAGGAGGAAAACTCATAAAGGATTTAGAAGCATTCCTTTGGAATTTTATAAATGCCACATTTTTTAGTGGCATCTCTACAATTATAGCTTGAAGCAAATATAGATTTTCTAAACTAGAAGAGATATTTTGAGTACAAAAAGGGGGGCTTCAAAGTAACTTTCTTTGGTCACCTGCTGAAGCCTTCTAAATTTTTATACATAAATCTAAATCCCGCACAGGACTTTTGTCCCTGAAATGCTCTAATCAAACCAGCAGCTCTACTTTTGGCTGTGTTCTTTCTGATTTTACCCATAATTTTTCTTTGTTTTAAATACTAAATTTAAAATATTTGCAAACTTTTTAAAAAAATATATTTTTATTGATTTCAGAGAGGAAGGGGGAGGGAGAGGGAGAAACATCAATGATGAGAGAGAATCATCGATCGGTTGCCTCTTGCACACCCCTACTGGGGATCAAGCCCACAACCCAGGCATGTGCCCTGACTGGGAATCGAACCTGGGACCCTGAAGTTCACAGGTCAGCACTCTATCCACTGAGCCAAACTGGCCAGGGCTGCAAACATTTTTGAGACTTCCAGGACTAGAAGCATGGAAGGGAAAATGAGTAGCTGAAGCTCTTCTTCACTTCTCTGGGGTTTTACAGTTCAAAGACACTTGCTTCCCTGAGGTCTTACTTGTGGAATTTCACTCCCCAAAGTTTGGAAGTATTGTTCTTACCCCAAGGCTTTAAGACCATGGTTCTCAACTGGGGGGATTCTGCCCCTCCACCACACTAATAATTAGCAATGTCCAGAGACATGTTTGGTTATCACAACTTGGCAGGGGCAAGGGGTGCTACTAGCATCTGGTGAGTTAGTGAGTGGAGGCCAGGGATGCTGCTAAACCTCCTACAATACAGAGGACATCCCACAACAAAGAATTATCCAGCCCCAAATGTCAGTGGTGCTAAGGTTGAAAACTCTGTTCTAAGGGAACAGACTTTCCCCTTATCATCCTGCCTTCTTCCTACCAAGACCTAATCCTACTAAAATCACGATAAACCTGCTCCCCTCGTCATCCGCACCAGAGCCTTTTAGCATGGAGATAGTGGCAAGTCACTGGTGCAGCTCACCACCCCTACCCCTGCCCTCTCCCACCAACTGAGGTCGGGTGTGGACAAATGGACTCCCCGCATAGTTATTATAACCCTTCTTATATTGCCAAATGAGGCCATCGCCTAATCATTAAGCAATTCTTGTCAGATACCTATTTTACTTACAGGTGGAATTATGAAATGTGGTACTTTCATCTATATGTTATAACTGAAAGCATCCCCCAAAGTTATCATCACAACATGCCTACTGACTGTTGACTTAAAATAAATTTATTTAAAAGTTCTCTTCCTAGAGTAGACAGAAAATAGAAAAAAAAAAAAGAAAAGAAAAACAGAGAAATAGAACTGATGACATCATTTTGTCAATCACTATATTCTACCCAAAGGCCCTCTCTCAAGTTTCATTCATTTCACCTGAGACAAACATCAGTTTGGAACAATGTTCACCCAGGAATGCTCCTCCTGTTACTAAACTTCCCACCAAAAACAGGGCAGAAGGAATTAATTCTACAGTCTAGGAATTTGGGAAATGCTGGGTTAAATACATACATGCACACACACACACACTCACAGCCTTCTTTTCTCCAGGCTTCTCTGAACTTCCAACAGGCATCTTCATTACGGGGATCCAGTCTGAGCACTACCCAAGCTTATTTGAGGCTGGAAGCTTTGGGAGTGAGACATCTTTGGGAGACACTTGAAACAGGTTTAAGAAAGTACTCTCCCTGAGAGATAGTATTAGGAAATACGAGTGCCTTCTGGGGTAGAAAGTGAGGGAGATGCTTCCTGCCCACGTTTCTCAACAATGCTAACTCCATGTTTCTCCTGGAAGTTCCTCTCCAGGGGCACCTCTGCATCAGCCCAAGGGAATACACCTCCAAATTTGGAGGAAGAGCAATAAACAGGTATTTCTAAAGGGGCCCTTGTCTTCAATAAAACTGAGCACAAAAGCCCTGTTGGGCTGGTTCAGTGAGTACTGTCGAAAGGAAACTATCGGTGTTGTAAAATGCACACGCACGCATACATATAGTGAAGGAAGGAAAATCGGGAAAGGGAACCAGGTAGCAATGTTTACCTATTTTCAGTAGCCATGGCCACAGCAGTGTCAGGGAACAAGCAAGACATCCCTTCTGGATCATGTCAACAGGGGGAATACTGGTTGACCCAGTAGCAGTGGCTATGAAGCTCGACGACATTTGAGCCTATGCCCATTAGCTGTAAAAATTATACCTGTAAAACCACAGTGCACTGCAGTGGCTAACGGCATGGGCTTTTGGAGTAAGACAAATTGAACCGAGTCCTGGCTCTTTCCTTTAAAAGGTACATGGTTCCAAGCAAATTACTTAACTTCTTTAAGCTGGCTTTCTCCAGTAAAAAAGGAAATCAAATCTACCTCCTGGAGTTATTGTGAGGATTAAATAAAACAACCTAGGTAGGTACTTACCAAAGTACCTGGAATACAGTAAGTATTTATTAATGTGAGTTATTATAGTATACAAACAAGGTCAGGAATAGGGTCCTAGCATAGAGAGCCTAGAAGAAATCAAGCCACAACACTGATGCTCCTAAATAGGTGATGATAACAAGACAGGTGCCATCAGGAATTCCCAGCAACCACATGGGGTATAATGATAATGTCCTTCACTGAAGTGCCTCTTGGAGAAAGGCAGCCCAGCGAGGTCTTCTAAGATGCGGAACAAATTTGTCCTAGCCTCTACGAATGTGAAATTAGAGCACCATGTAACCAGAGAACTTACAGCTAAATTTGAAACTCCAACAGAGGTCAACAATATCCTAATGCTCAAGATTAGAGGAATGGAGTTTTTTTTTATTTTATGAGTCATCTACATCAAAACCACTAAAGCATAATTATTATTACTCAACTGCTAAACTATGTGTTTAATCTTTCCCAAAATTAACATTGGCCAGACAGACCAGACTTGCTTTTTTGCCAGAAGGATTATATACCTATTAAGAGCCTCAAACTACACCCCCCCCACACACACACATACACACACCCCACATACCCCTAACCTATGAGAGGCCTCAAATACACATCTACATACCCGTAAGACCCTGAACATTATGTATTAACTATTCCTCTGGCTGTTTTGCCAAATTTCCTACCTCCAGTGTCTCAGTCCAATGCATTACTCAATCAACATTTGCTATGCATTAACAGAAGAAATACTGAAAGCTACACATTGTTTTTGTGCTTTTGAGTAAATAGAAAAGATCCAATTTCTACACTCAAAAGAGCTCATTCAGCCCTGGCCAGTGTGGCTAAGTTGGTTGGAGCATCATCTCGTGCACTGGAGAGTCATGGATTTAATTCCGTCAGGGCCCTTACAGAAAGCAACTGATCGATCTCTCTCTCTCTCTCTCTCTCTCTCTCTCTCTCTCTCTCTCTCCTCCCCCCCCTCTCTAAAATCAATAAAGACTAGTGAAGATTTTTTTTAAAGTCGACTTTTGTTTTTAAAGAGTTCATACCCTTTGGCTACTATACTGAGGTATAGATTTCAGGGTCAGAAAGACCCAGGTATGAATGCCAACCCCCACACTGACTGGCAACCTAGCCTTGGCATATTTGCTCATTTCTCAGAGCCTCCAATTCCTCAGGCATAAAATGGGTTAAGACTTTCACTTGTCAGGTGCGCTGCGAGTCCTAACCATCCAGAAATCAAAAGTGGCTTAGCACAGACAGTTTCCTTAGCTGCACGTTCCAGGGTGGCCAAGTCACCCTTTAGCTAATCTTCCTTGAGACTCTTGTTTTTCAACATTTCCTGGCTCAAAATCTCTGTCCTAGCCAGAAAACTGCTCAGTGTCTGCTGCACATTTTCTTCCTGTGCCACGTGTTAAACTTCTCCATCACTTCCCTCCTTGGCTCATCTCTCTCTTTTTGTCAAGCTCCGTTCCTCTTCCTTTTCACAATTCTACCCAAAATTCATTTTTATCAAAATCTCTAGAGTCAATCTTTCCTTTTTTTGTATTCTTCCCCCCACCTCTACCCTTAGAATCCAAGTAAGCATATTAGAAAACAATATAAAAATTAAGGACACAAATTCAATTCACTTATGGGCAAGTTATTTCTTGGCAAGAGTGAATTAAGGCAAAGCTACAGACCACACTCCTGAGACAGTGGCGTCTAGAAATTCTGTATTCTAGGCTATAAGCAGAAGAGATGAAAGACAGAGCAAACCAAGGAAAATCCACTTACCACTGAAATAAACAACAGTGGTCAACAACGTCTTTTTCATACATGAACAAGAGCATGTTCCATTAAAAGGCAGACCCCTTTCATTGCCTCCAGCTTGTTAAACTTAGCTAATAAACACATATAAATCATTTCTCATTGCCTTTACTCATTCACTCAAAGGCTATGAGGATGTCTGAACAAAGGCAGCTACCAGATTTTGCTCTTACAATGACATCCTCCAGAAAGCATCTCATTATAAAATGAGGAATGCCTTGACATCAGATAGCTAATTGCACTTGTCTGTATGACTCCTACTGTACTGACCCTCAGGGGGTGTCTCACAAGCCCACTGAAAACTGTCACCCACTTAGGGTTATCAGTAACCCTGCCCTCCCAAGCCACAAGCTGAATTAGACCAGGACCAATGAGATTTTGGGTGTATGTAATCACTATGTATAATGCCAGCTGGGTACTGGAAATATCAGGGGGAATACTTTGTAAAGTATATGGTTGTCTAACCACTATGCTGTACACCTGAATCTAATACAAAATAATGTTGAATGCAAACTGTAATTTTTTAAAAATTTTTAAATAAAAATAAATAAAATTTAATATGTATAAGAAATAAATAAATAGATGAGGACATGGCAATATACGAGCTATGGGACAGCCATATGCACAAGAAAGGGAACACAGTTCCCCCAAGGCAAAGACACAGACAACCAAGGACCTGGGGCCCTGGAAGGAGCACAGATAAGCTGAGTGCAAGAGGACATCGGAGTTCCCAGCTTTCAGTCCTCGTGACATTCCAGCATGCAATCAATCTAAAAAAATCTATTAATGAGATTATTTCACATTGCTTTTTGTATAAGTCTTCAAAACCTGATGTGTGTATCTCAATTAGGCCTAGCCACATGGCAAGCGCCCCATAGCCCTATGTGGCTGGTGCCTATCATACTGGACGGAGCAGTTCTAGACACAAAATAATTCCTCCTAGATCCCTTGGGTGCCTTCTGCACTCAATCTTCCATCACCACCGAATCCCAGTAAGTAGATATGAGTATCTGGTCACTGTCGAGCAAACGTGGGAATCAAAGTGCCAGGGGAAAGGGACAGATCAAAGGCATTCGCAAACCTGCCATACTTTCACAATCAGGTTGCTTTTTAAAATTCTGACCAACAGAAATTATACCAACAGACAGACAATGTTGATTATAGCCACTCACTGGGCTGAATTTCTCAAAAAGCTAAGAACACTGAAGTACAAGATTTATAACTACAAAATTCATGCAAGATTCCCACCTACAAATGAAAATATAGTCAAGCAGGAACAAGTACATAACCGCCTGCCCACATTTCGCC
Organism: Myotis myotis; assembly: GCF_014108235.1. NCBI lineage: Eukaryota > Metazoa > Chordata > Mammalia > Chiroptera > Vespertilionidae > Myotis > Myotis myotis. The sequence goes on from NW_023416401.1 coordinate 52,549,710, forward strand.
CACTTTTAACCAGATACAGGGCAGTTGTAACTGAAGACCTTCAGACAAGGCAAGAGACTCTCATTGTATGTTTCTATGGTGCCCAAAAAATAAATAAATCCACTTATAAATGAGATCAAAGGAAGGCCAGAGGAAACAACACACTCCTAGACCGAAAAAAAAAGAATGTTGAGCAAAAGCCCTTTCCCAAAAACAGAAGGCTGCAGAAGACAGAATAGCCAAGGTTTTAAAGGGTTTACTGCCTACCACACACTCTGTTTAACACTTTATATGCATTTAATGCTAATAAAAAACCCTCCAGAAAAGTATGGTTTATTTTAAGTAACTCTTTCTAGGTCCCATAGCTAGTCAGTGGGCAGAATTCAGATTTCTGTTTCATTGAGGGTTAGGCAGAGGCAACTGAAAATCTCCGTGGCCTTACCCCCGATTTAACTACAACACCAGGCATAATCAGTTCTCAAGCTACAAACCTCAAACTACCTTTGGCATTCTTGCTATGTTAAATCAGCAAGTGTAATAGACCAGCTTATCAATGAGTGAGGCTTCATTTGAATAACTCATGGTTTCAGGTTCACATGATATAAGGATTATAAATGAGCTGATTTATATACCATCGAAATACATATAATAAATTTTGGAAGGCAGAGAGAAAGTAATGATGCAACAGCCTTAGACTAGAAGCCCAGAGTGCTAGGTTCTAGTTCCAAACCTGCTACCCACTACTAAAAACAGATGACCCCTCCTCCCACCCCAATATGGGCTCAATCACTTGTAAATATTTGAATTTCCTAACCTAGTAAGTTTTTCAGCAATCTAATTTTTATCATTGAGATTCCTGGGAAGAATTTGTTCCTCATAGAAGAAAACTACCAAAATCAACACCCATTAGTAGGCTCTTGAGTGAGCCTTTGGAAAGCAGGAGTTTATGTTCTAAAAGGAAAACATTTAAGACCTATCTTCAGGCTTCCATAAATCCTTCAAGATGTCTGGAATCTCTAATTATGTAAAGTTGTAATAATATTTGACTGAAAACAAAACAATACAAAGCCTGCATTTCGGACATGAAACACCACCGACTAGAGGCTACTTATGTGGGGCAGTTAAAAAGACCAGAGTTTGCCTAAAAATTACTTATTTCAGTCTCCAGGTTTAGATTAAGCAGAATTTGCTCGCACACCTCATTCTTAAAACAGAATTTAGAACTTTCCATCTGTAGACGATGGTTCAAAGGACTCTCTAACCAGTGTTTGTTTATTGTTGGAACAAAAGATTTTTCTCAACACCACTTTCAATTTACTTTTTCTCATCCCTTTCAAAGACTAAACAAAACAAAAACACCTCTTTGGTTCTTCTCCCTTCCAACTTGTATCCTCACCCTAGTACCAGTAAAAACGTCTGTCTTTTCAACATGCTATTTCTAGCACCGTCTCTGGTGTAGACACAGATTCTCTCTCCATGATGACTCAAGTCAGGGAAATCTGGCTAATTACAAGGGCCCTTACTGGGACTCAACCGTCTCCATTACACATTCTCACCTCTACCATCTGCCACTTCTAACCTGCACATCAGTGCTGCTGAGCACTTACTTGCCTGAGCCCTCTCTCCAACTCCCCCCCTCTTATCTCCATACCCCTAAACAACTCTCATGATTTCCCCATGTCAAATTGTGCTCCCCCATGCAGAATAGCCTGGTAGTGAGGAGCAGGCTTCCAAATTCAGCCTCTACTACCATTTATGAGCTGGCAGACCCTGGCCAGGATCTTTGTCTGTTTCCCCACCTGCACCATGGGGATAACAGTACGTAGCTAATCTCATGGTTTCAGTATAAATGACCTAACATATAGAAAGGCCCACCATGGCGGACTGCAGTGTCTGCAGGTATTAACTACTAAAATTTTCTACCTGTCTGGCAATGTTTGGCCCTCTAACTTCCTGAAGCATGTATCTTAAGTTCTTCAGCCACCCTCCTACATTCACTTATGGTTTTACTATATAAACCATTAAACCCAACCCTTTTCCACCTTTTAAGATTTATTTCTGGTCTATGCTAAATCCTCCCAACCTACACCTCCAGCCCAAACAGATCTGGGAGATAAAAGTCACCCCCACAGACAACCCAAACTTGAACTCACTGTATCAAGGCCACCTCCACCTTCCAAATCTATTCCGCCTTCTAAATCAGGATCTCAGAGACATAAACAACCAGTGGCAAGTAATCTCCGAGAGCCTTCATCCACCTCTTCCGCCATCCCCAGCCATCCCCCATATCTCATCGGGAACCACCATAGGCCTGCCTGCCCCCAAGGCAGTCACCACCTACCACTCCATCCCCACTGCAACACCTTGGATCACGCCCTGGGGCTTCTCTCTTAGATTCTGCTTGCATTGGTCCCATCATGTGACCTCTCTGCCTCCCGCCTGACCAGCCTCCATGCCATCCTCCCGGGGACTACCCCAGGACTCAAATGGACTGTACAGAATGACCTTCAGAAGTCTGGCCTTGACTGCCTAAGCTTCCTCTATTCTCCCACACCGCACTCCCCCAAACCACTGTCAACACCAAGTTCCCTCAGTGTCCTTGACACACTGTTCCACCAGACTCTCATTCTTCCCCCAAGTCTTTGCCTGCCTTACATATTCTTACTGGTCTTTCGTGGTTCAGCTCAGAAGCTACCTCTTCAAGGGCTCCTCTCTGGACACATGGCATTGGGTGGCTCATTCACATTCCTGTCATAGCATCTGTGGGCTACTTCCCACTAATTTTTCTCTGAATTCCTTTCCTTCCGGTACTCCCAGTGCCTAGCACAACATGTGGCACTTAGTAAACAGTAAGTATCTGTTAAGTAGATGAAATAATCCCCAATTTAACATCACTCCCCACTTCTTGGGGCTCTCCCTGGTCTACATCACCATAACTTGGTCTATTTGTTCTTCCCGATCCTGAACACTATTTTATCCTCTAAAAAAATAATGTGCCTCCAAAATCAACCTATTTCATTGCTTTGCTATTGCTTAAGTATTTTTTACTTCCTTAAATGGCATAAAAGCTGAATAATAACTTCAAATGTTAAAAAAGCACCAAGCCCTAACCGGTTTGGCTCAGTGGATAGAGCACCGGCCTGCGAACTGAGGGTCCCAGGTTCGATTCTGGTCAAAGGCATGTACCTTGGTTGCAGGCACATCCCCAGTAGGAAGTGTGCAGGAGGCAGGTGAATTGATGTTGCTCTCTCATCGATGTTTCTAACTCGCCCTTTTCCTTTCCCTCTCCCTTCCTCTCTGTTAAAAACCAATAAAATATATTTTTTTAAAAAGCACCAATATTTTGGCAGTCAATAAATCAGACAAATTATGATTAAGTTGTTTGCACAACTAAGATGTCAACAAAGATTTTCAGTACCACTTTCCAAAAATTTTATTCTATTATTGTTTGGTGTTTTACTGAACCTGAAGACAAATGCAAAAATTAAACTGCCAAATGTTTCTGAAGAGATTAAAAATAACTGCTGTAGGAAACAAAGAAGGTTTTACCACTTGCAGTTTTTTGTTTCCACTTTTGGCTAATTCCGATTAGTTCTGGGTTATAAAGCATGTCATCCTGTTAGTGAGTGGTCTATTATCTCGGTCATCTCTCATGTGTCTTCAGATAATGTTCGCTACAATCTCCTACTTGAGAAGTCTTAACTGCAGCTGACTGGATCTTTTTGTGTGTGTAAGCTGTGACGAGCTAAATTTATTTTCATTCAAACTTCTAATTCTCATGTATTTACCACATGACCCAGCCATCCCACTCTGAAGTATTTACCAAAGAGACATAAAAACTAATCTTCAAACTAAAACCTGTATGCAAATATTTACAACTTTATTCACAATCACCAAAAATTGGGAAAAACCCTGATGACCTTCAACTGGTGAAAGGAGAAAAAGCTGAGGTACACCCATACAGTGGCCTACAACTTAGCAACAAAGAAGAACCAAGTATGGATATACACAGTAATATGGATGAATCTCAAATATTTGTATGCCATTCTGGAAAAGATATAGACATAGGGACAGAACCAACCAGTAGCTGCCTGGGGATGAGTCTGACTGCAAAGGCACATCAGGAGGACAGTTTTGGGGCCAACAGAACTATTCCTTATTAACAGATAATGGTGGCAGATACACAGTGCTATATGCTTGTCAAACCCAGAGAACTGTACACCACTAATAAATTTTACTACATGTAAATTTAAAAATTAAAAATTTTTCATTATTTAGTCATGACTTGGTTAAAGATCCTCCCCTAACTCTAACACAAAGGTGTGGATTACCTTAACCTTTACCGTGGCAGCTGTTATTGTTTTATTACTGAATTGTATTGATTAGGAAGAAGAGATACTGAGGGAATGAGGAGGGAGTAACCCCAGATCTTTTCCAGATACTTCCAGTTTCCCTTGTATTGGCAACGTCTGCTCCAGATGCACAGCCAGATGGAGTTCTACCAAGGACACAGGGAAGGTTATTTAAAACCAACAGAAGACAGACTATACCCCACAGCAATGCCCAAGAAAGCACTTCCAGGGGAAAAATAAAGAGGTTGGGAGAAGAGAAATCCTAAAATTCGAACCCATCCTGGTCAAAGGGTTAAGCAGAAAATCCCATTCCCGTGCTGGCTGCCTCCTTCCTAGACCCTCCTTTAAAAAGGAGTCAAAGCGGGTGGGGGCGGGGAACCTCTTTGTGACAAAAGAGGGAAAAAGGAGATAGCAGAGCCCTCCAGAACCAGGAGGCTGAGTTCTAAAAGCCCTGGATCCAATGTTCTTTCACGTGGAAAAAATTATTCTAAGTAGGCAAATGACAAAAACAAGCAAAGGGTTCGACGGCCAGTGACACTTTCTTTCCAGTGTACCCTCTTCAGCCAAACCCACACATTCCTCCTGCAGAGGAGATGGCCGCCTTGGGGACGGCTGCAGGCAATCCCGACCAGGCGCGGGGCTGCGGGCTCCAGGTGTGGCTGCCTCCAAGGCGACAGGGACAGCCACACACAGGCCCAGCCCGTGTATGGCTGCCACCCTGTTCCCTCCAGGCTCTTCCAGGAAAGCGAATGCTAATGCTGTTGCTGTTCTCCACACTCACACTCACATTCCCAAACCCAGAAAACTCTTATCCTCTCCCCCGGGGAACTGGGCTGCCACATTGTTAGAGCTCAGCAGGAGACCGCCACCTGAGACAGACCTCCATCCAAGATGAGCTTCCCCGATTGCTGCCCTGGAGAACCAGCTCTCCAACCTCACACTGCATTTGCAGCTGGAAAGACCGGCCTAAATGCAAAACAAATGCTATTTTTCAGGAGGCTTCTGGGGGAAGGGAAGGAACAAAGCTAAAAACCAGAGAGAGAGTAAACCAGAACATTCTGTGACATACAATGCTTTACAAAAAGGGCTTTTAAACATATTACCAAGAAAGACTCCTTACAAGGGCGGTTAGCTGTCAAAGTGACATAAAAATCACTGGTTTTCTCAAGACAGGAGTGAAGGACTAAATTATAAAACAGTTTCTTGTAGCAAGCTAATTAAGGTTTATCATATTAGCCATCTGAGTTTTAGTTGGCACCAAAAAGGCAGGAGCAGCACATCGTGCAACATGGACCAGGATGTGCTTTGCAAGCAGATTTCTGCCCACATTCAGACACAGCACCTCTGGCAGTCCAAACCATTGCAGAATTGAAAACCAATTTCAGCACAGTGATTTGTCAAGAATTTTGTTCCATCATGTAAGCTATTTACTGGTCTATCAGTCCGAGATTACATTTATCTCTATTAAATACTACACAAAGTACTCTGAGCTGACCATACACTCCCTTTTCCCTTTGCCAGTTTTTTCACACACTGGATGCTCTGCAACCGCACGGAATATTTCTGAACAATAAAAACCCTTGCATACTTGACACCCTCCAGGGCAGATATTCTGCCCACCAACTGCAAGCACACAGCCAGTTCTAAGATCCTCAGCATTTCTGAAAAGACTCAGTTCTGCTGACCGCGAAGAGGAACAAAATACCCTCTTCAGAGTAGAGGAGAAATTTATTTTCAATCATGTCTTGTATGGGCTCCCCTTGACTGTACTGTTACCAAACCAGAAGACAGAACCAGCTCTATCTGTTGATGACATCATATTGGATGTGATTCTGGAGCTGCTGGTTTCCTGTTTGGGGAAGTGGAAGTTCTTTTCACAAGGAACCCCAAGGCAAAATGTTTAGTGTTCCCCTGTAAGCTCTCACTGCCTTTGTTCTTCCCTTGGCTACATTCATTCCTGCTGTCTTCTCTCTTCTGCAAAAACTGTGATTCTGGAGGGTGCACAAAAATGCCAGCTCAAATCTAACCTCCATCTCTTAAGGCATTAGACATTTTCTGCCATCCACTGCTGTAAAGCTTTGCGTTAACAGGCATCTTTTCACAGATGAAGCCAGACTACCCGCTTTCCTCCTGGTATAGCATTAGGATTCCACATTAAAATGTATGCCACAAATAATCCCATGGCAAACTCACTGTCAACAGCCCCCAAAATCAATAAAAGCCATTCCACCACTTGACTCTGAGTGAAAAACCTTTCAGGTTAACAGAGAGCAAGGTAAAAAGAAAGGTGATGAATGAAAAAAAGGCAAATCTACCTTCAGACTTCTCAAATCCCCAAAAAGGTGGCGAAGCTGCCTCAATCTGGCGAAGTCCTTTTTTTGTAATCATCGGGAAAATACTACATGTGTGCTGCTTTAGTCTTAATGCAAAACAGTGCATTCTCTACAAGGCCCTGCCGCCTACCATCCTCTAAACTTGCTTCTTTCCAGGCCTGAATCTTCTAAATGATTAGACACAGGCCATTTAATGAGGTCATTCTGATTTTGCCTGGATAGGAATACCATCATAAAGTCACTCTAATTCCATTAAAGGTGGATAACATTAAGAGTAATTCTTCTCCACTTAGAGCCCAATATCATTTCCAAAGTACCAATCTACTGTCTGTGTCTGAATGGACCTTCAAAGAAACACTTAAATTCATGCTCAAAATATCATCTCTCACCTTGTGAACCTTGACCTTTGGGAAAGACTTTGGACCAGTGTTCAGTTACTGTCACACAGTGGCATTCTCTGCAAAGATGAAAGGGTTAAAAGCAGCCACAGTCAACAGGCCTACAAGGGGGGGGAAAAAAAAAAAGACAGCATGTATGCCTTACAGCATCACTGGAAAGCATTTATGCTCATTTTCTAGAACAATACTGTTACCTTTTGGCCTTCATAATAGTCAGAAGTATCCCCAACACCCTTTAGTAGCTTCTAAAAGGAAAAGCACAAAACAGAACATACCCTGCAAGAGAAAAAAAAGCATGCAAAGTAGCAATCTCCAGCAACAAACAAACTGCCATTACAAATCCATCAGTTCATTCTGGTTTGGTTTTGTTAAAAATGAGAGAGAGAGAGAGAGAGAGAGAGAGAGAGAGAGAGAGAGAGAGAGAGAGAGAGAGATTGCATAAACCAAGTGTCCCCACCCTAGCAAGTCACATTTTTTTCTTTAATAAGGGTCATAAATCTCAGCTCCTTGTCCATCCCTTAAGCAAAAGAAAAAGGCAGGAAAAGCCCAAGTAATCTCAGACCTTGCAAACCTGCACATTTCCCCCATCTTCTCTACACAGGCTCTTTCAGGACTCCATTAGCCACATCCCAGTGCTGTGTGGTGTCTAAGTGTGCATTCACATACTGTGTTGGGATGGTACCTTCCTGCAAGCGCCTCTGCTTTTGGCTGCCATGGAGGGAGGAAGCTGCTATCCCACTGTAGGAGCTCAGTGACTGCATTGTGTTCAGGAGCTGATCTGCCTCAAACCAGTCTCAGCCGGTTCTGGTCACCCTACATAAAAAAGCTATGGCAACCCTCGCGGAGTTGCCAACAAGTCCCTGAAAACCGTCGGCACGGGGGGGCTCTCGCAGGGGGCTGCTCTCCCCTCGGAGGTCTTCCCGAGGAGGGGCAGGTCATCGTGTGTCCCCGGCCGCCACACCAGCACCCAGTCTTGGAAAGGCCCACCTCGCGAGCACCCCAGAGCCCCTCAGGGCCCATCCCCCACCCCCTCCCCCCGAAAAGCCCACCGCAGACCCTGGGGCCCGCTCCTTCGCCTTCCCCCACTTACCTCCCACCACCTGGCTCAGATCTTTGTGTACCTGTGTGTCAGTGTGTGTTCCCTGTGTGGGTGGCTGACAAAGAGCCCCCGGGAAAGCCATCTATGTGTGTCTGCTCACACTGGACGCGTGGGCTGCGGGAGCCGGCCTCGGCCTCCTGGCTGAGTGGTGGTGGCTTGTTGACCAGGCTCCTCGCCGCCTGTCACCCCCACCCCACCCAGCCCCCTCCTCCGGGCCTCTCCCTCTCCCAGCCCTGTCACCACCGCCAGCAGCCCCCCCAGTCTCCTCCTCCTCCGACCTTCTCTCCTTTCAGGCACCTGGGGGGAGAAGTCCCCATCCCTGCACCTCGGGGCAGGAGACTGGAGATGCCTGGGGTGGGGGCAGGGGGCACGAAGGGGCAGCGGGGAGAGGGGCGCAGAGGCCTGGGGCAGCCCGGGGCGCAGCCGGCGCTGGAGGGAGGAGGCGAGCGCCTGGCTCACGTGGCCCCCCTCTCTGGACCGGCGGGGCCTAGCCAAGCCGGCTGGTCCTCGGCCCCCCAAGAAAGCCGGCCGGGCGCGAAGGCCAGCGTCCCCGAGGCCGGGGTGGGCCAGGCCCCGGCGGTCCAGCCCCAGGGCCTGAGCCTCACGCGCTCACCCCGAGCCGCGGGGCGCACGAGGGGCCGCGCCCCGCCTCGCCCCGGAGCCCACCCGCGCCCCTGCCTCCGCGGCCCTGCGCCCCTCGCTCGCCGGCCGCCGGGGCCCCCGCCCCCCGGGCGCACACCCACCCCTTCCCGGGTTGGCCTTCGCCGCGGTCAAGCCCGGGCGTCTGGGCCGCAGCTCCGATGACCTTTGTTCAGCGCGGCGCCGCCGGCGGCTGCTGCTGCTGGGGCTGCGGCTGCTGTCGTCGTCGCGGCGGCGGCGGCTCCATGTTACGGGCGTGTCATCTGCCTTCCCGCGGCCGGGGTCTGTGTGTGCGTGCGAGGTGGAGCGGCCTCGCGCCGCAGCCGCCGCCGCCGCCGCCTCCCGGCTCCGGCTCCCGGCCGCCCCGCCGCCGCCGCGGCCTCGCCGTGCGCCCGGCCCGGGCCCCGCGCCTCCCGGGCGCCGCGCTCTAGGCCGCGCGGTGGCGGCGGCGGGGCGGCCCGCCTGGCCGGGGCCTAGGGCTGGGGGTGCGGGCCCTGCGGCGGTGGCTCGGCCGGAGCGGCGAGCGAACAAAAGGGAGCGCGGGAGAGGGGGAGGGGGCGGCCGAGGGGGGAAGGGAGGGCTGGGGAGCCGGAGCCGGAGCGCGAAGCCCGGCGGCCGGCGGACGCCCGGGTGCCGCCGCCGATGCGAGAGGAGCCCCGCGGACCTGCCAAGTCTCGCCCATCTGGGGCTGCTGGATCGCAGCTTCGCCCCGGAGAGCGGGGTGGTGGTGGTGGTGAGGGGATGGAGGGAGGGCTGCTGCTGCTTTTTTTTTTTTTTTTTTTTTCAAACGACATGTCAGGCTCACCCAGTCCTTGCCATGGCCCCAAGCCGCAACTTACTGGAGTGGAAGGAAGCAAGGCCTCGCCAGAGCTGGTAGAGAAGGACCGTGAGCCTCCACCCGGGATCTTGAAGCCAAGGTGGTGTTTGTGATCCTCGCAATGGTGGCAAATCAGTAAGAAGAGAGCACGCTATCTTCGCATAAATGCAGTGGGAGATGCTCCCTGGAAGTGGACGAAGGGGCTCTCTTCGCTGGAGTTCGTGGCTGGGAGCCCTTTTCGCCTTCAACTGAGCCACAAAAGAATGGAAGACACCCCCTGGGGTGGGGAGAAAGCCCTGGTGTAAAAAAGACACGTTTTTGCTTTCAGAGAAAAAGCCACTGGGGCCAAATTGAAACATGGCATGTTCGGTTCATGCAGGGTTTTTTTGTGTGTGTTTTTTTAATGGGGGAATGATAGTGAGTAAACAAGTAATAGCTAAATTCAAGGGAGGTGGTGTGCAAAGGTAACAAGCACATATTGTGCATACAGCAGGTGGCCATAGCCTTCAGGAAACAAAAGGATACATATGTATAAATAAACCCCCTAAAGCCCAGAGGTGCATATCGTCAACACGTCCGACAGACACAATATATTACCACCACATCGGGACGGCTGTTTACCCAGCCCCGTGTCCTGGTTCCTACGTGGCTCACACACCTGCACTCAATGAGGTCTTTTAAAACGAGAAGACCTATTCCAAGCTCATTGTGCGTACCCTAGAAATCATACAAAATAGAAGGATCTGAAAAAAATACCACCATAACCTCCTCAAAAGGCTCACTCCTGTTGCAGTGAAAACTCCCAGCTCAGGAAGCGTTTTTTTTTTTTGGGGGGGGGGGGTGCTTTATTTTAAATTAGGCTAATTGCTTAATATTTGCAAAGTGCTGGGAAGTTGTTTTTTTAAATCTCAGTGTGCCTCTCCTTTGCATTCACTGCCATTGAGGAAGCCATTGTTCGTGGTGGGGACACGGTGTGATGTAAATTGAAGTAGCAGTTTTGCTATTTAAGGCTTTTCATGTAAATGAGCCAGATGATTGTCTCACAAGAAGAGTTGTTGGTCTTTCATTTCAAACAGCAAATTGTTTGGAGTTGCACATAAATTGGGGCACATATTTGGAAAGACCTATGTAATCTGCAAATGTTGCCAGCCACGGCCTCACATTTATCACTGTTACAAGATGATGAAATTGAATCTCATCTTCTTTTAGCCTGAAAACGGTGCCAGTACTCTGTGGGTTGAGTTTCAACTTCACCTGGGCTTGATTTCATTTGAAAGGAGGCCTTCTTTCTTCTCCTAAAAGTGGGCCCTTATTAATATGCATGTGAAGAAAACATTACATGCATTGAATAATATCCAAAGACCCGCTTATCGGAAATCTTGATAACGCTACACATAGTACAATATATGGAATTTCATAATGTGCACACCACAGTAAATCCTAGGTTTCCTAGATTTGAAATCTTTGTTTACTTCAAATGCAGCCTTGCCCCTCCCCCATTCCCTTCCCTTAAAGAGTTGAAAGCACAGCACAGCAGTGTTTGAACGGTCAGAATTGCACTAAAGTCTGAATTGCTTATCAGAAAGTGTCCTGGGTGTAGAACTGCCTCCTGGCTTCATAATGCCAAATACTTTTGGAGCAGGGCTTTGTGCAAAGCCCAGTGTTTGGGTCCAGCCTCAGCTGGAGGAAATTAGTTTGAAAGCACAACTCATCATTTGCAAAAATGGCAATAGATAACACTGCGTCTGCTTTAAAAAATATATAAACAACCCAAGGTAGAAGATAATTTCTTGCAGATTATCTCGGTTCTATTTTTACAAAGAGGATTTCAGAGGAACCCCTCTGCCAGGTAGAACAATAGTTAAAAGCAAAGCACCCATCTTAGTCCATTTGATGAAATAAGTCCATGTCACAGGAAAAACAAATTTTAGTGTAAGGTGTGTTTTTAAAAAAAAAAATAACACTACCCCTCTTCCCAAAAAAAGCAGTACAAATGTTCCTTCTATTATCCTACATATGTAAGGCTGTCTTGGGCACCACTTCGCGCTGGGCAACAATAGAAGAAGTAATTTGACTGCAAAAATGAAATAAGCTATTATTTGAGTGCTGTAGATAAGAAAAGACAGAACAAAGAAATGTTATTCTTACACCAAATAGAAACTAAAGGAATCCCAAACCCTTTTGGATTCAGTTGTTGCTGTTTTTATTGCTAATGCTCAGTGTCAGAGTTTTTTCTCCAATCAGCGTATTGCAAAATCACAGCTCTTTTTTTTTTTTTTTTTTTTTTTTTAATCCTTGTGTGGTTTGAAGCCAGCTTTGCAGGCATATATAGATATCAGTCTACACATTCTCCCTCCCACCCCCCACCAAATTCCACTATGAAATTGGGAAATTCCTTTGTTAGGCAGAGCACACAAAGGTGTGTTCCTTGAGGGGAAGGAGTAGAAAAACAAAGAGAAAAGCCTTTTATCTCACCATCAAAAGTCCTTGCAAACCCTCCTCACCCACCAGCCAGCCCTGTGACTGGAGCTACACATTTTTTAGCTGAAAACTAAGCTAGGCCTACGCATTTATAGAGTTTAATATGTTCCATTTGTTGGCATGTTTTTAAAGGAATTATTATACTGTTCGACGCTAAAATTATAATTTAAAGATCTCTAGCTGAATGGCCAGCAAAAAAGAAAAGAAAAGAAAATGGATCTTTTATATTTAACATCAAAATAAAAGTAGAAACAGTATTTTTTTGTATTTTCTAAAAACATACCCTTGAAAGAAATAATAACCAGATTTGAATGATTATTTGCCGAACAAATAAACTGAGGGGAGGTCTGGGAAAGGATTTCCCTTATCCTTTGTTAGTTGATTTCACCCAGATATTGGAAGGGGTGGGGGGTGCATTCTGTTAAAAAAAAATTTAAGAGTTTATTTGAACAAAAATCTATGCTAATCGGGGCGTGGCCAAGAAGTGGTTAGGAGTGCTCCACCTACAAGAAGCCAAGGAATGAATGACGTAGCGAAGGTGCAGAAACAAAGGAAAGACATTATTTGATTGGCTACAGCGGAAGCCTAGTTGGCTGTTTGTGATTGGTTGTCCTTAATGGTTTTGATTTTGTAATCTTGAGGTATTTACAGACTTAGATTTGGGTTTGTTCGTGGAGGTCGCCACAGTATCAGAGCCACCTCAGTCTAATGACCTCCTTGTTTCATTAATTTAGCTCAGTGGTTCTCAACCTCCCTACTGCCGCGACTCTTTAATACAGTTCCTCATGTTGTGGTGACCCCCAACCATAAAATTATTTTCGTTGCTACTTAATAACTGTAATGTTGCTACTGTTATGATTCGTAATGTAAATATCTGATATGCAGGATGTATTTTCATTGTTACAAATTGAACATAATTAAAGCATAGTGATTAATCACAAAAACAATATGTAATTATATATGTGTTTTCCGATGGTCTTAGGCGACCCCTGTGAAAGGGTCGTTCGACCCCCAAAGGGGTCTCGATCTGCAGGTTGAGAACCGCTGATTTAGCTGTTTCACGTTGGGCCTATCTTGATGACATCCTAAGTCCTGGCTATGGGACGGATCCACAATTCTTTGTCTCCTACTGTCTCTTTAAGCCTAAATGCTGGAAAGGCAGCCTTGCCCAATGAAGGAGAAAGGTTGGGACCGAGGGAAGTGTTGTTTTAGCCATGGCCAGGTAGTTCGGTTGGTTAGAGCAATGTCCAGATACACCAAGGTTTTGGGTTCAATCCCCAGTCAGGGCACATACAAGAAGCAACCAATGAATGCAAAAAAATAAGTATAACAACAAATCAATGCTTCTCTTTCCCTTCCTCTTTCTCTCTCTAAAATAAAAAATGTTTAAGAAAGCATTGTTTTATGAACTCTAGAGGGTCATACAAGAGCCAGAAGGCATGGGGCTTGGGGGATCAGCAAAGGATTCTTCAGGAACTATGGTTCAAAGGCCAAGGTCTGTTGAGAAATTTGTAAGGTTCCTTAACCCTCTGTGACTTTTACATTGTCTCTGGGTTTCTTTGAAAGGAACTGGTATTGGGGCTTGTTTCCTACTCTTTCAAGACCTAGAGAAGGGGAAGAGAAAGCTAGAAAGGTATCTGAGAAAAGGAAAGCCAATCGGGCATAATCTTTCAAGGAGGAGAAGGAACACACAGGAATGGGACTCAGTTCCACCGGAGAATGAATCTCGTTGGCCACCTGCAAGACGGAGGAGACCTGGGCACTGAGTACATGAATCTATTCTACACTTTTGCATCCACCCCTAAAACCCACCATCTGTAGCAGTTCGCCGAATGCGTTGCACATCCCATAGTTGAAATTAACTAGTTATTTGTGAACTAAGGAATGGGTAATAAACCTACAGGCCCCTAAAGTAAAGCATGTCCTAAAGTAAACGAAAGATCTTTTGCCACTGCAGTAGATACTGTAGTGCTTTGTCTAGATTCTAGAACCTCTCTTCAGGGTGTACACCCCCAAGCCCTAGTTGCTGAGAATATTAGCTGCTGACTGCTCACAGCTGAGCCCCTCCCTGCAGATCGCCTTGGCTACAGTCTTGTGTCAGTTCCTGGGAGCTGTCTTATCCAAGTTTACACCCCTTCCCAGGGAGCAGACACAAATAATGTAGAGATACAAAGGCTAGGACTTTTGCCTTAATTTGGGCCCATTCAGAATGGACACCCAAGCTCCAGAGTCCCTAGTAAATCAGCTGAGGTCTCAGTGTCCATAGGATTGTGAGTCAACTTTTTCTTCTGCCTAATTCTGCCTCTCTCACAGGTGGATTTCCAGAGTCTATATTCAGGAAACTCAGCCCCAGGCATCCACCAAGCAAAAACCATGTCCCATTGACACCACCGTCTAGTGCAGCGGTTCTCAACCTGTGGGTCGCGACCCCTTTGGGGGTCAAACGACCCTTTCACAAGGGTCGCCTGAGACCATTGGAAAACATATAATTACATATTGTTTTTGTGATTAATCACTATACTTTAATTATGTTCAATTTGTAACAATGAAAATACATCCTGCATATCAGATATTTACATTACGATTTATAACAGTAGCAAAATTACAGTTATGAAGTAGCAATGAAAATAATTTTATGGTTGGGGGTCACCACAACATGAGGAACTGTATTAAAGGGTTGCGGCATTAGGAAGGTTGAGAACCACCGGTCTAGAGGCATTTACTCCTTCACATCTACTCCATCGCCACGTCTGTAGGTTCTACCGCCTAAGTATCTGTTCAATCCCCAGTCAGGGCACATACAAGATTGGAATTCCTTCTCTCCATGTCCTTCACCCTGACTCAACCTCTGGCCTATCACCTCAGTTTGGAACTGATCTCCAGGCCAGCAACCTGGTCAACTTCTAATACATCCTCCACTGAAAACTCTAGGAAACTTTCTAAAGATATCCTCTTGTCAGCCCTCTGCTCAAACCTTTTCATATCTCTCTATTGTTCTGAGAAAAATTCCAGACTCAATAAAAGTGACTTAGAAGGCTCTCCATAATTCAGCCCATTTGCCCGCCCACATCTCTTGCTTCTCCCTGGGGAGCACACGAGACTTGGTTGGAAAATTTGTAAGGAGGACATTCTGATAAAAGGGAAGTGTGTGGAAGGCCGCCAGGCCTGTTTATCAGAATTCCGACTGAGGGGAGATTTAGGGGAGTGTTGAAGGCTGCACCCTTAATTATTCCTTGACCTTTCCAAACAAGTCTGTGCATGTGCAGACCCCTGGGTGTTTACTGGAATCCTTATGCTCAATCCCTGGATACCCTTGCCTAGAGGACAATGTAAACACATGTGTCCTCCCAAGATTACTCACCCTGTTGATTGCATCTAAAGATAAAAATTCCAATAAAAGCCTAAGGAGGCAGGCAATTGAGGCTGCCTGGTCCCTTAGCCTCTCTTTCACAGCAACCGTTGTGTAGGAGTAATCCGTTCATCAGTTGCTCAGGGTCTGCTGGCCAGCCCTGGCGACATTCCAAGATCCAGTCTTGTTGAATTTTTTGTTCTTTGAATGAGACCAGATTGCTCTCACTGTCAGGTCTTCACATTGCTGTTTCCTCTTTCTGGAAGACTCTCCCCACCCTTCTCCAATCCCCTTCATCTACCTCCCATTTATCGCTAGGTCTAATTTTATGTCACTCACTTGGAGAAGTCTTCCCTGACCTTATACAAGCTGCCTATGGGTGCCCCCTGACATGCGTCCCTAAGTTGTTCTTTTCATGTGACATTTAAGGTTGATTTGGCTCACTCCCCATGAAACACAAAGCCTGTGACGTCAAGGACAATAAAGGACTTTGGCTCAATGAAGTCTCCCCAACGCCATCACACACAGACATACTTGAAAATTAGGTGTTCATGCCCTAGACGGTTTGGCTCAGTGGATAGAGCGTCAGCCTGTGAACTGAGGGGTCGGTCCCAGGTTTGATTCTGGTCAAGGGCACTTGCCTGGGTTTTGGGCTCAATCCCCAGTGGGGGACTTGCAGGTGGCAGCCAATCCACCATGATTCTCTCTCATCATGGATGTTTCTATCTCTCTCTGCCTCTTCCTTCCTCTCTGAAATCAATGGAAATGTGTGTTTAAAAAAAAAAAAAATTAGGTGTTCAGAACATCAAAATTTATTAAATGCCTACATGTTTTTCTTTCAATTATGTTTAGAGATGAGATTATGAAATACTTTATAATTTTTGCTAAACTTAATGATATATTTAATGCCAAAAAGACCAAAATACACATAGCACTGGTTATTTCTAGAAAGGTAGAAAACACAAATAGAAGCAAACAAATGTTAAAATATGAAAATAACCAGAAATTATGACTGCAAAATAAAATACATTCATTTGTCAGCAAACAGTTGGAAGATGCTTAGAAAATATTGCCATAGATTTGAAGAAACATGTATCAGAATAAATTACACAGTGTGGGAGGATTGCTCTACTGTTGAAAGAAAAGTATAGCTATTTCTAACATGCTGTTGCTTAGAGTATATGCTTGATCCTGTTCCAATGATGACATACCTGAAAAAACTTATTTTTTACGAACCACTAAATAAAATGTTTAGCAGAGAAGTTATATATTCTTAACAGTAAATGGTTTTTTTAATCAAAATAATATAGATTTTTTAAAATATATTTTTATTGATTTCAGAGAGGAAGGGAGAAAAAGAGAGAGAGAGAGAGAAACATCCATGATGAGAGAGAATCATGGATTGGCTGCCTCCTGCATGCCCCACCCTGGGGATCAAGCCTGCAACCCAGGCATGTGCCCTGACCAGGAATCAAACCTTGACCTCTTGATTCATAGGTGGATGCTCAACCACTGAGCCATGCTGGTTGGGCTAGATTTTTTTTTTTTAACTGTAGTAATAACTAGAAAAGCAGCTTTTATACAGGAATTTAAAAGTCTGGGATTAAATAACAAAAATTCCAACACACAAAAAATAAATCCAGAAGTTCATAGATTGCTACCAATCATCAGAGAGGTTCATTTTATTCTTAGGGGCGGGCAGTGTAAGAAGGATTTCACAAGAGTTCCTTTAAGAGAACTCTTGGCTGCATTATGAAAGCTGAGGCATGACTATCACAATCTTTTGTGTCACCCAGTGGTTTGCTGGCTATGTTAAGGCAGAGAACTTAGCGTTATTCGTTGCCCTTTTAAAAAGAGTAGCTTCAAACTTGCTGACCTTTTCTTTTGGCAAATGCTGTTTATAATATGCTATCTGGCGGATATTTTGTTAGAACAAAAATGTGTAGCGTGTCTTTTTGAGGTAAAGATAATATTTAACCACACACACACACACACACACACACACACACAAAGATCGCTTTTAGGAAGAAAGTCGGGCTATGGAGAGAGTATTTTAGAAACAGAAGTTGTGGGGGCAGGCTGGAGGGGATCAATATGGGGGAAAAGGGTGTATATGTAATACTTTCACCTTATTCCACCTTGTCCATCCCAGACCATCACATATAGGCTTAAGTCAACGCAACTGGAGCACATGGAAAATTCAGAACATAAATCACACCATGACCAGTTGAGCTACCTCAGGCACTAGGCACACTACTCAGCAGCAATGCAAAAAGGGGCTACCCACGGGTCTAGATTCTTTTACCTAGTCCATCCTACTCTTAGCTCTAAACACAAATTAACTCAAGAGAAATCAAGACCCTTTTTCTTGGGTATAAAATAAACCCTCTGGCCCCTTTTAAGCTGCTGCCTCCCTTTAAAGAAATTGTAGTGTGAAAGGTTTTCCCTATTTTGAGAATTCTGCATGAGGCTCCTCACACCAGCCCCTCCTTGAAGTCCTCTCTTCCCTTAACTTCCAGGACACCTACCCCCTTTCCATAAAGACCATTCCTTCTCAGTCTTTCTTCTCAGTGGATTTTTCTGCATCCCTGTGTGAAATAGGGATTTTCTCAATATTCTATCTTTCACCCTCTTTTCTAAATCTCCACTTCTTGGGAAAACACATTAAACTCTCAAGTCTCCAAGTATCTCTCTCTCTCTCTCTTTTTTAATTCTGACCTTCTTTTTATTTTTTTAAATATATTTTATTGATTTTTTTACAGAGAGGAAGGGAGAGGGATAGAGAGTTAGAAACATTAATGAGAGAGAAACATCGATCAGCTGCCTCCTGCACACCTCCTACTGGGGATGTGCCTGCAACCAAGGTACATGCCCATGACCAGAATCGAACCTGGGACCTTTCATTCCACAGGCTGATGCTCTATTCACTGAGCCAAACCGGTTAGGGCTCAAGTATCTCTTTATTCTAGATTCCCAGATCTGTGTTTCTGGCCCTAGTATTTCCCCTAACTTCAGATGCCAATGAATTGCCAAATGATAGACAACTAGCTCCCACTCAAGCGGTCCAAAACCATACCTCCTCCTGTTCCATCCTCCACTGCAGACATGTCACACCATGGCACCACACTCCCTTCTCAAACCCTAGTCCTACCACACTCCTCCTTCCACACCCAAGAGGAAACAGCTGCCAGTTCACTCTACAGCCTTTTCAGCAAGCTTGCCCTCTGTTCCTGCCCACATTGATGTCTTGGTTTAAGCTGTAATCTCCCACCTTTTCCCTTACAGAGACTTCTTAACTAATCACTAACCACCTATCAACCAATTTCTCCTCACTAAACAGCCCTTGAGCAACAGATGAGCACATTAAATGCACATAAACTATGCTATTTCTTTATAAGAAAGAGGCCCTCTGGCCCTAGCCAGTTTGGCTCACTGGATAGATGCTGGGGGCCTGCCACAGCAGGTCCAAAGGTGTGGATGGAGTCGGCAAAGAAGGAATGACATGGAGACAGCCTTCAGGTGATCATCATGGCGAGGTTCCTCTTAGCCAGGTTTTAGCCAGGTTCTCTAGCCAGGTTCTGTCTTTATTGTCTTGTTACATCTGTATTTATACCAGTTGATTTTAATCCTGTCAATTTCTATTCCAAAGGTTAGGGCATTTCTTATCTCCATTCCCTAACTTCAGGGAAAAATCCCTACCTAGGGAAACAACCTTTCTTGGAGAGGTGACCCTGGCCAAAACACACAGCGCCAAGAAGGGGAGCAAACACACCAAGAACAACAGTATGCCATATACGCCAGGTTCCCCGAGACATATGCTGTGCAGATGTTTCTTCCCTGCAGCAATCGTGCCAAGCAGCAAGGATGGACTGGCTTCCGGCAGATAGAGTGTCAGTCTGTGAACCCCAGAGTCCCAGGTTCCATTCCAGTCAGGAGCATGTACCTCGGTTGCAGGCTCCCCGCCCTCCAGGCCCTGGTCAGGGCATGTGTAGGAGGCACCCAATCTATGTGTTTCTCTCACATCAATATTTCTCTGTCTTTCCCTCTCTCTTGTACTCTCTCTCTGAAAATCAATGGAAAAATATCCTTGGATGAGGATTAAAAAACAAACAAACAAACAAAAAAAGAAGCCCTAACCGGTTTGGCTCAGTGGATAGAGCGTTGGCCTGCGGATTCAAGGGTCCCAGGTTCGATTCCGGTCAAGGGCATGTACCTTGGTTGCAGGCACATCCCCCGTTAGGGGGTGTGCAGGAGGCAGCTGATCGGTATTTCTCTCTCATCGATGTTTCTGACTCTCTATCCCTCTCCCTTCCTCTCTGTAAAAAAATCAATAAAATATATTAAAAAAGAAAAAAAAGAAAAAGGCCCTCTTTTCAAAAGCTGGCTCCCCAAACATGATAAGGCAACACTGTGTTTAAAACTTACCAGGGCCAGGAGGAAGAATACCACCTCCCTAGCCAGTTTGGCTCAGAGGATAGTGTCCACCCACAGACTGAAGGGTCCCACATTCAATTCCAGTCAAGAGCACATATATTGGTTGCAGGCTCCATCCCAGGCCCTGATGAGGGCATGCAGAAGGCAACCAATCGATGTGTCTCTCTCACATCAATGTTTCCTGTCTCTGTCTCTCCCCATTCCCTCCCACTCTCTCTAAAAATCAATGAAAAAATATCCTCAGGTGAAGATTAACAACAACAACAAAAAACCCATCTCAAAAAACTTGAGCAGTGTCTCAGAGAGAGGATGGTAAGGTCAGAATTTACTGGGTCCCCAGCCTGCATGGCTCAGTTGTTGAGTGTCAACCTATGAACTAGGAGGTCAGGGTTTGATTCCTGGTCAGGGCACATGCCTGGGTTGTGGGCTTGATCCCCAGTGTGGGGTGTGCAGGAGGCAACCAATCAATGATTCTCTCTCATCGTTGATGTTTCTATCTCTCTCTCCCTTCCTCTCTGAAATCAATACAATATATATTAAAAAAATAATTTATTGGGAATTGGAAGCTTGGTTTCAGGTGAAATTGGCTAGAAGATGTAAGAGCCTGGGATTGGTGGACAAAGCAAGCTGAGGACATTGAGGTGAGGGATTTAAAGAATCCTAAAGCACTAACTATCATGTTTTTTAATTGAAGAGATGCTGGCCATGAAGTGTACATGCATTGTACATTGGAGAAGTTGGGTTATCGGAGAAGTTCCTTAACAACAAATAATCAAACCAATTTCTTGGGCGGGTAGTCCTGGAAGAATAAAAAATGTTAATTAAGAAAATAAAATAGCCAAGTCATGTTAACATAGATTCTAAGGTGTAGTTTTGGTTTTCTATGCCCACTGTGGGAGGATGGTAGTCAGTTCGGGGTCTCAATTTTGCCCCTTCAAGGCCTTGCTCATTTTTATTTTATTTTTTAAATATGTTTTTATTGATTTCAGTGAGAGGAAGGGAGAGGGAGAAAGAAATAGAAATATCAATGATGGGAGAGAATCATTGATTGGCTGCTTCCTGCACACTCCCCACTGGGAATCAAGCCTGAAACCCTGAACTGGGAATCGAACTGTGACCTCCTGGTTCATGGGTTGATGCTCAACCACTGAGCCAACCTGGCCGGGCAAGGCCTTACTCATTTGATTCCAGCCTCATCTTCCATCTCATCCATCCTGTCTAAGGTCATAGTGTCACGTGACTGGAGAGGAAAGAGAGGGCATACACAGAAGTAGCCCAAAGCCTTCCTTTCTGGAACACACTAAATAATAAAGCATTTGGATAAATAAGAAAAATATCAATAAAAACGTCTGATCCCTTTATCCTTAGCAAATCCTTAGAAAGTCTTGCCATAAAAGAGGAGGGAATTCTTGCCATCTATAAAGCCAAGACCATTGCAGGAATCCGCCATGGTCACATGGGCAGGATCTGAGGGGCACACAGGGCAGATCTGGGAAAAGACCTGTTTTGATTGTTATTCTCTTAACTTGCTTATTTTGTGTTAAAACACTTCCATTGTTTCTCTGAGGAAATAGGTCACAGAAGAAAAAGGTTCCTTTTTTATTACTGGCTTAGCTAAGATGTGAATATGTAAGCACTTAGAATTAAATAGCAAAAGCCCATGAACAAATATAAAGCCAGGGAAGGCCTCCCTTGCCTTAGAGCTGAGGGTCTCTAGGTCGCATTTGGGAAAACATTCTTATTGGGATCCAGGGCACTTTCTGACAATGGATGCCACGGCCATGAAGTGTACATGCATGCGTGGAAAATAATAGGGACACTCACACATACCAAACTATTACGCTGGTAGGATGGGGTTTAAAGCAAGCCTTCCAACCTGCCTTTGGAGACCCCAGCTGTACTCTCTAGCACAGAGCAATGTACTAGCATAAGGCCCCAAAGGAGCCCTCATAGCTTCTGGTATAGACCTTTGCGGCTGAATTCCATTCTCATGTCGCATTCAACAATTCCCCATATTACTCTGCTTCCTTCCCATTCTTTGTTCTTTTTCACCCCTGACCACTTAGACTTTGATAAGCATATTATAGAATTAGCATCTAATATGAGGGGATATTAGAAATGTGGGATGACTCAGAGTTACACCAGCCCACTTCAGTGTTAAAGAATAAAAGAGAGACAACAGGCCAAACATGGAGTCACTTGTGCTAAGCCACACATTAGCAAACCATGACTGAAAATCTAACCTAATGGTAGTTTCAGCCTCTCCCAGGAATGTGACCTTAACCAGCCAACCTGGAATTACCTGATCAGCACTAGTGAAGTAATCTGCATGATAGACACCCCCAGCCCCACAGCCCCCCACCCCACCTCCCACAAAGAAAGGTGACCTTTCTTAAAACAATCCACTCTGTTGGAAACTTCCTTTTTCCGCCCCCTTTTGCCTATAAAAGCTTTTTTGTACAGCTCCTTCTGTTTGCTAGATGAGCTACTGTGCATTTCATGAATCATTGAATAAAGCCAATTTGATCTTTAAATTTATTCAGTTGAATTTTGTTTTTCAATATCAGTTATTAAAAGCTTGCTGGTGCAGAGACCAATTCTTGACACTGGAACTGGACCTCAGGGCCTCTGAATTGCTATTCCTGCTCCCTTGGATGTCCTTTCCACAGTTACCTACCTGCCTGGTTCCCTCCCTCACTTCATTCAGGTCTCTTCTCAGTTGTTACCTGTCAGAGCTTCCCTGACCACCTTCACTAAAATTGCATTGGTCCATCCCTATCTAGCCCTTTACTCTGCTTCATTTGTCCCATTACATTACTGTATATTTAAGATTGCCAAATTAATGCATGCCATCTTCAGAACCTACTTACACTAAAAAATTATTTATTGTTCATCAGAAATTCAAATTTATCTGGGTGTCTTGTATTTTTATTTGCTAAATCTGGCAGCTGTGATTATGTGGTAGGCAATTAGACATAAGCAGAGCAAGGTCAATGGACCAGTTACAAAAGGTCACCTCGGTGGAACATCCCAGACACCTAGCAATGAAAACGAACGGGTAGAGCAGATATTGGAGATATTCAAGACCTTGTCCCTAAGACCCCCTCTCCACCCTAGAATGCCTCTGGTCATGCAGGCCAGATTCTCCTGATCTTTTCTCCCCTGGCATGTGGTTAGTCATGTGGTAGACCCCCACCCTTAGAGGAGAACAAGGGGGCTGGAGGAAAGCCCCATCTAACTTCCATGCAAGGGCAGAAGGCAGGCCCTGGTAGGTCATTTTGAAGAAGAAAGCAGTTAACTCCCCTCCCAGGGTTTAAAAGTAGCCCTAGTCCACTCCCCAGGGAAGCTCTTAGAGCCATGAGCTCTAAATTTCTCTTCCGGTGTACTTTCTCTTCGCTTGCCCAAATACATTTTCTCTACCAAGTTTGAGTCTTGACTTTGAATTCTTTTCTTAGCAGGAACTCAAGTACCGAGTGTGAACCCAGGTTTGGTCTGACCCCACCTACAACAATTATATTGCCTCTTTAATTCCTTTCCTTCCCATTGGGACAGAAGCTGCATGAGGCAAAGGTGTGGTCTACTGGATTCACTGCTCTAAGTTCCCAACATCTAGTTTTCTGCATGCAGCATTGGAACACAGTAGGCACTCATAAGTGTTCAGGGGTGAAGTAAGGAAGTACAAAGCAATACAGCACCAACTGAGGGCTTAGTGCTAACAGGGCAACACATGCCACATTCCCATCTGGCCTCTGCTGTTTCCTTGGAAAATTTTCAATTATAACGGGGATTCCAAGGATGAAAACATTTGCTTTCTGGTCCAGATACTGGATTAAGAGCACCAGTACATACTAAACTGGCAAACCCCAGGCAAAGGACAGCTTATAAATCCTGATACAAATCGGAATCGAGCCATACATCGGGCAGTAAAAACAGAATCCCCCTTTTTTAAACACACCCCTGTCCATTCCTTGTCTGGTCCAGTATCCCATCTACAATCACCAGCTTTTCTTTCCCAAGTGCATTCACTCTGTTATTCCTCTACCAAGCTGTCGCTCCCATAAGCTAGAAAACAAAACTACACCCATCAAATATTGTCCTCAACAGCTAGTCTTTAAAATACTTGGACGACATGCCAAGGGTGATCGTTTGGGCAGCTTCATTTGATGTTCTGACAACTGAGAATTGTTAGTTTTGACTCGGTTACTTAGAGCAGACTTTGTAATTCTCCTCCAATCACTCATGTGTATTTACTCAGCTAAGTAACTCTTGTGACCCGTGGCATTCCTCTTATGGGTCTTTTCCAGAGGCAGGAAGCCAGAAAGGTGGTTGGAAGCTCAGAAAGCACAACTCTTTTACCCAGCAGCAGAAAATAAATGCTTCTTGTCATGGTGTGAATTTTGTTTTCACCCAGAAGGAAGCCAAATTTTCATAGTATTCTGCCTGTCCCTCATCCCACCTAGCTGGAAGAAATAAACAAAATAACTAGAAAACATCTGCCTTTACACAAATAAGTTACCATATGTTTTTTTTCTTGCTAATTCCTTTTTTATTGAATTTATTGGAGTGACATTGTTTAATAAAATTATATAGGTTTCAGGTGTACAATTCTATAATAAATCATCTGTATGTTGTATTATGTGTTCACCACCCCAAGTCAAGTCTCCTTCCATCACCATCTTGCTAATTTCTTTTTTATGTATCTTTTTAAAAGATTGATTGTAAAATGAAAGACTGAGAGAGAGAAAGAGAGAAAGAGAGAGAGAGAGAGAGAGAGAGAGAGAGAGAGAGAGAGAGAGAGATACTCATTGATTTGTTGTTCTACTTATTTATGCATTCTTTGGTTGCTTCTTGTATGTGTTCTGACCAGGGATTGAACCTGCAACCTTGGCATGTCAGGATGATGCTCTAAGCAACTGAGCTACCCAGCTGGGGCAATCTTGCGGATTCCTTAAGCTTGGCTGTGCCTTAACCCTACTTCATAATTATAAGCAAAGTATATCTCACTACTTCTTGAAGTAAATGACCAAATACTAATAATACAGGAAAGTGAGATTGCTACTGAAAATCTGCAAAGAAATTTTTAAAGATCCAAAAACAACCTCCAAAAGAAAAAATGAAAGCAGGTGCAAGACCTAGACCAGTTAGAAGTGAGATGCCAAACACTGGGCTGTTGCGGGCCTCTTATGAGTCTACTAAGTTCTGTCCATCATAATGATATTTCTAAAGTTCATAAAACATTCTCTTTCCTTCATGGCTGAGAACCTTTATGCTCTCGATAGTTGCCCTAGAACATAGTGACGCCTTTAGCATGCTTTGGGTGCATAGGACTCTTACTCTCTGCTCTTCCGTTGTTCTTGCATATGTTTCTCCCACTACTTCAGTTTTCCTTGACATGCCAGGAGTCACATCTGCCTTTCCTAGGAAACCTGCTATCGTCAGCTCCTCCTTTTCTAATCAGTGATTGAAACCAAGTAACCAGATTTGTAAGAACCATGACTCAACTAAGAGAAGGAGCTCCAAGCTGCTGGAGTTTCCATCCTCTGACAGTTGGTAAACTTCCCCCTCCCCCTACATTCCTCAGATGCACCTTGCATAGCTGGCTGCAGGATCCTATCTCAGACTCTTGTGCGAGTTGTAGTGGCAACAATAATGCCCAACACTTAGGGAACACTTACTCTATGCCAGATAACATTCTAAGAATTTTGCTCTATACATACTATCTCATTTGACCCACACTTTCACACAAACCCAAGAGTTGAGTCCTGTGATTATCTCAGTTTACTAATGAGATTAGGGAGCTTTCTCAAACACGCAGCCTTTGGGGTGGAGTCAGCATTCAATTCTAGGCAGTCTGGCTCCATGTCCGTTGACCACTACTCCATGTGGACTCCAAGCTTGAAAGTCCTGGGTCACCGCAGCCTGCCTTTAGCTTTTCCTCTAGGCTCTACTTTTTATCAAGCTGTGGACCCGTCTCCTAAATCCCAAGGCTCTTAGGATAAAATCCAACTCCTCCTCGTGTTTTACTCAGCCCTCCAAAATCCAACCCTGGCTTACTTACCTCCTCAGCCTCTTCTCAGGCCCAAGTCCCATGGCGAGGCACACTCCCAGAGTCCTTCAGGGTCTCCTGTTGGAAGGAAGTCTTTCTTGCCTTGTGGGCTTTGCACCAAGGCGCCCAGGTTCTCTGCCTCTGCCTGCTTAACTCTTACTTATTGCTCATGCTGGAGCTTGGAGCCCACTTCTTCTGGGGAGCCTTGGATACCTGGTCACTCCAGCTAGGAGTTCCAAAAACACCCTGTATTTCCCCAATGATTGCATTTATTTCACAGCCTGGGGAGCTGCTGGGGGGGAGGGGAAGGAGGGCAGTGGGAGGGTGGTTACTTGTTTGTCTCCATACCTTGTAGAGTATAGGCCCTATAAGGGCAGGGACTCATGTGTGCTTTGCCATTATATTCCCAAAGAGCCTGTCACATGGCAAGAGTGACAGTAATCATAGGTAATGTTTATTTATTCATTCATTCAACAAGTTTATCAAGTGCACACCATACCCAAGATTTCCTCACTTAATCCTTCTTCAGGGATGACTTCATTTAATTTTCATAACAACTCACTGAACAACCCAGTCTATAGATTAGAAAAGTAGATGTAGTTCATTCTTTTTTCTTTTTATATATTTTTATGTATTTCAGAGAGGAAGGGAGAAGGAGAGAGAGATAGAAACATCAATGATGAGAAAGAATCATTGATTGGCTGCCTCCTGCACACTCACCACTAGGGTTCGAGCCCAAAACCTGGACATGTGCCCTGACTGGAAATGGAACCGTGACCTCCTGGTTCATAGGTCAATGCTCAACCAATCCGGCAGGTCCTTTAAAAGAAAAAAAAAGTATCCAAGGTCCCACTCAAATATATCTTTATTGAATTGACACATGGGTGGATAAATGAATCGGCACTGGTCCAGATTAGAGGTATCCAGACTGGGATACCCCTGAAACAACTCTGAAGTTAGGGTAAAAGTGCCTCCTTAGAGGTGAATTATTAAAACATCCTATATAATAAAAGAGAAACATGTAAATTGACCATCCCTTTGCTACACTCACCAGCCAATCAGGAGTGAATATGCAAATTAACCCAACAAAGATGGCGGGCTAATTTGCATACACAGGCGCCAGGAGGAGAGCAGAAGCGGGAGAGCTGGCAGCGTGGGGGGACATGGCTCCCTCAGTTGCTCCCAGCATGGGGAGCACCAGGAATTCTGGGAATAATAGTTCTGATGGCAACCCCAGGACCGGAAGTGGAAACCCAGAGCGTGGGGAGCACCAGGAATGCTGGGAATCGTAGTTCTGGTGGCAGACGGATCTCCTAGACCAGTGGTCAGCAAACTCATTAGTCAACAGAGCCAAATATCAACAGTACTTCTTCAAAACAGACTCACCTAGGCCGAAAACCGACTTCTGCGCATGGGCCACGAAGTTTCAATCACACTGTACATGCGCAACCGCACGTGGTATTTTGTGGAAGAGCCACACTCAAGGGCCAAAGAGCCACATGTGGCTCGCGAGCCAGAGTTTGCCAACCACTGTCCTAGACCAGTGGTTCTCAACCTTCCTAATGCTGTGACCCTTTAATACAGTTCCTCATGTTGTGGTAACCTCCAACCTTAAAATTATTTTCATTGCTACTTCATAACTGTAATGTTGCTACTGTTATGAATCGTAATATAAATATCTGATATGCAGGATGTATTTTCATTGTTACAAATTGAACATAATTAAAGCATAGTGATTAATCACAAAGACAATATGTAATTATATATGTACTTTCTAATGGTCTTAGGCGACCCCTGTGAAAGGGTCGTTTGACCCCTAAAGGGGTCGCAACCCACAGGTTGAGAACCGCTGTCCTAGACACTAGAGCAAAGTGAGCCTGGAGCAAGTTACTATTGCTGTGGGGGATGGAGGGAAAGCAAAGCTGAGAGACATAAGTAAAATCAGAGTGTCTAGGAAAAATTAAAGGGAAGATATCCTAAAACTTCCAGGAAATCTCCACCAGTGAAGCAAAGAAAAAAAAAATGCCTATTATTCTGTGAGCAACAAACCAAACTGGGTTGGGGGTCTCAGACAGTTCGCTCATATGATTGCAAAGACAGACAGAAACTCCCGATTGGAGAGGGCTCCCCTGAGGGCTCCCAGATTGGAGAGGGTGCAGGTCGGGCTGAGGGATGCCCCCCCCCCCCCCCGAATCTTCCTGCACCAGGCCCCTAGTGTAATATAAAAGATCTGAAATAGGCAACGGTCCCTTAAGAGACAAAGCAAGACTACACTGTAATCTAATTGGAGGTATTAGCATATCTAAAGAAAGAATATGTCAATCAAAGAGGGGAGGGGGTGGTTAGCTTAGAACCTTGGGAAAATAAGCTCCAGTGGGAAGCCTGCTTTGCTAGCACCTAACCCAGAACCTTCCCAGCAGGAGGCACAAGCTAATGTGGAAGGTGCAGCCCTGCCAGGAGAGGATGCCCAGCTTCATCATGCTTACCTCCCCGAGGAGTTCCTGCCTAGCCAGCCACTGAATATGATCGGGCTTCCGCCTGGGAACCTAATAATAGCTCCTGTGAATGGCTACGCAGCCTGTGCCAGGCACCTTGGTAGCTCCTTGTTGCATTTAGGCCTCACAGCCCAGCTTCCAGCAGAGCATCCTAGGTCTGGGAGAGCTAGAGGACTTGCCAAAGGCCACACAGCAGATATCAGAGGTAAAGAAGAGCTGGTTTGAATCCTCGCAATATTACCTCTCCTCTCCCTTGCCTGTACCGCCCACAGGAGCATGTCTGGACCACAGAGCCCTGCTCTCTTTGTAGAAAATGACTGAGCTGGCATTCTGGTTTATGCCCTACCTAGTGCCGGGCTGCTTTCAGTTACATCTTCCCTGAGCAGTGAGTTCATGTCAGTTTCTTGAGATTGAACCTTCCGCAGCACTCCTCCTCCGCCCCCTAAACAATTCACAAGAACACAAAGGCTCCCACCCTCTATGCCTCTCCTGCCTCCTGCCACCTGCCTGCCTGTGATTGCTCGCTTCCAAACCACCACCACCATTTCGGGGAACCTGGCATCCTGCTAGGGACAGAAGGTAAAATAAATAAATGGGGTGCTTTCCTCAAACCATTTAAGGTCCAACTGTTCATTTTCCTAATGAAAGGGACAATCTGTTAATAATAACAGCAGGATAGTGGGTATAACCCAGAACTGACCAGGCAAAGAAGACGTATGTCCTCCTGTGTACTTGGGAGTCACTCTGGAAATGGATCTAAACACAATAGATCATGGCCCCCCCCCCCCCCCCCCCCCCGGTTCCCCTGCTCCCTTTGAAGTGCAAGTTAGGTTTAGAAGAATCAGCAAACCATTTTAGCTCAAGCTCGGGCAGGCAGCGGTGCCTGATGAGACATTTCCCCAGATCTATAATAGACAGGCCTTCAGGGGCGAGAGAGCGGTACAGTGAGAAAAACAGGCGCCGAAACCCTGTGACCTGTTCTGTTCATCCCCTTCTCTCTGCTCTCCCTGGCTCTTCAAACACCCATGCCTCATTAAAGACAGAAAACCGTCCTATTAGCCCAAATGCATGGAAACATATTCATGATTATTCAAATGATCCTCCATAATATAAGCAGCACTGTCTTCATAAATATTCATATCCACTGTGCTAATCACTGTGTAATCTCCCAAGAGGGTGTGCCTCTGTAATCCTCTTCCCTTTTGCCCTCTCTTCTCTCCTCCCTTTGTCTGATACTCTTTTCTCCTCTCCTAAGCCTCCTGAGGCCTTCCTAGGTCTTCAGGCTCTCACTCAGGGTGAAGATATTGCCGGTTCTGATCTAAGGCACTCTTCATTTATCTCTGTCTGAAGATTATTCTACCAGAAGCCTTTCGTTTTCTGTAAAGCAGGTCCAATGGAGGCTCAACAGCATCAGTGCTTCCCGATTCGCCCCATAGTAGATGAGAGAGCCGCTCTGCACACTTACAAATGGGCACCCGGGGGACCCCCCAGGACCATAACACCTTGGAGTCTGGTGCAGGATAAGGACAAAGGAAACAGCACTCTGTAATAACTGCGGAAGGAAATAGGCCCAATAGAGGTACTACAAGGCAAAAGCTAGCTCTTGGGAGCACCTGTGTGGGAGCAGGGGGAGGTCTCTGGGGGAGCCTGGAGAGAGGGGGCAGCTCAGGGCTGAGTGGCATTCAGAGGCTCTACTCCAGTGATGTACCTGGGCAGTTACACACAGGATCTTGAATCCTCATCTCCATGTTTGCCACCTTCCTAACTTGACCATCTGTTAGTGATTGCAGCAACCATGTGCGAAGTTAGGAAATGAGCGTGAATTCCTAAGGCGGAGCCTGAGGGAGGTCCCTCTGATGACTCAGTGGAAGTAATCCTCTAACTCAAGCTCCCCTGGATCGTGTTTTCAGTCACTGAGACTTGGCACCATGGCCAGGAAGAGCCCTAATTCACTCGAAGAAAGGCATACAGGTACATAAACTCAGAGAGCAGAGCACAGGCTCAGTCACATCAAAGTCCTTTGCTAGTATTACCCGTAAGGTCTTGTGCATTTGATGGTCAGCAAGTGTCTAAGCCATTTGTATCCTTTGATGTTAAAAGACACAAGGGAAGAGTCACAGTTAAGGACTTTGGAAATTCTGGAATGAGAATAAAAATAATAAAATTAAAGGGAAAGCCCTGGCTGGTTTGGCTCAGTGGATAGAGCGTCGGCCTGTGGACTAAAGGGTCCCAGGTTTGATTCCAGCCAAGGACACATGCCTGGGTTGCAGGCTCAGTCCTCCCTCTCCCCCCCTCCCCCTCCCCCCTCCCCAAGTAGAGGGTGGGCAGGAGGCAGCCAATCAATGATTCTCTCTTATCATTGATGTTTCTATCTCTCTATCCCTCTGCCTTCCTCTCTGAAATCAATAAAAATATTTTAAAAAATTAAAGGGAAAAATACAATAATAGCAGCTAAAACAACTTCTAGACCCAGATAAAAAGTTTAAGTACTCTAGATTGTATGCTACTCTAAGATGCAGGGAAATCTCACTCTTGTCTTTAATTTTACATCAGAATCATTTTACTCTTCAAGCTTTTTAGGGAACGAGGAAAACCCACTGTTGCTTACAGTTTGAATAAGAATCATTTTACTCTTCAAATGAGAAGCAAATTGCTTCTAAGTAGCAAAAATGTATACAATAAAAATGAATTGAAAATAGTTTCTAGAGCAAGATTCAGAGTAATTTCATTTGTCTTCTCAAAGGCATGAAAATAAGACAGCTTGTCAATGAAAGCCTTCTGGTTCTCTTTGGAAAGGGAAATACAGAGAATGCTACCACAAGAGAAAAAGGATGCTGGTGACAAAAACCTTATCAATTTTTCACGGTCGACTTGTTAGTGGTTTCAGAGAGGTAAAGAATATTATTTTCTAATCCAAAGAAGTCTCCTACCTGAGATTTGCAACATTATTTCTAATATCAACATAGCTTTCTCTTCCTAGGAATTGTCCCACAACCGCGAGTCCCTGATTGATTTAATGAGATTTACACAAAGAGAGTTGTCAGTAACCACAGAAACAGGGCAGGGTTTTCATAATGATTGCGCTTGAATTGTGTTCCAGTCTGAAAAGAGCCTTTTTAATTACAGGGTTTGGGGGCTGGGGAAACCGGGTGTAAGTGAGCAGAAGGGGTGGCGGGCGTGGATGTAGTGTTTCACGGCTAGAGACTGAGAACTCTTTCATCTATTTAAAAAGATGGCAGGTGGGCTCCCTAACAAGTCTTAGCCTCAGGACATGGTTTAACCCTGGAGAAAACGTTTTTCTTTTTCAACCCTATGTATGTGCTGGTTCTTCACTTCTTTAAATTGCAAGCTCTTAAAATAGAGCTTAGCAGGCCTGGGGGAGTGGAGGAAGGTTCAGCTGAGGACAGTTCAGAGGGTTGAAATACCTCTGTAAGACAGGGGTCCTGGAGGTCTCAGCTTAGTCCTAGGCGGCCAGGCCCAGCATCAGCAGACCCAGGCAATGTGAAGCTGATGTTGAAGCCTTAGCCCCAGCCTTCTGGTTAACCAGCACAGGAGCTGGGATTTTTTGTTTTAATATATTTTTATTGATTTCAGAGAGGAAGGGAGAGGGAGAGAGATAGAAACATCAATGATAAGAGAGAATCATTGATTGCCTGCCTACTGCAAGCCCCCCACCTGGGACCAAGCCCTCAACCTGAGGATGTGCCCCCTCCTGGAATCAAAGGTTGATTCCAGGGACCTCCTGGTTCATAGGTTAACGCTCAACCACTGAGCCACGCTGGTTGGGCAAGAGCCGGAATGTTTTTAACAGTGTTAGGTAGTTTCAGCCCATCCGAATTTCTCTAGTTTAATCTCTCACCTCAAGCTTGAATTCAGCAGTGGAACTCATTTTGGCAAGAAGCACAGTTTAGTTGATATGACTGTCAAGTTTTATTTATTTTATTATTATTTTTAAAAAATATATTTTTATTGATTTCAGAGAGGAAGGAAGGGGGAGAGAGAGAAAGAAACATCCATGATGAGAGAAAATCATGAGAGAGATCCCCACTGGGGATCAAGCCCACAACTGAGGCATGTGCCCTTGACTAGAATTGAACCTGAGACCTTTCAGTTCACAGGCCTATGCTCTATCCACTGAGCCAAACCCACTAGAGCAGTGGTTCTCAACCTGTGGGTCGCGACCCCTTTGGGAATCGAACGACCCTTTCACAGGGGTCACCTAAGACCATCGGAAAACACATATATAATTACATATTGTTTTTGTGATTAATCACTATGCTTTAATTATGTTCAATTTGTAACAATGAAAATACATCCTGCATATCAGATATTTATATTACGATTCATAACAGTAGCAACATTACAGTTATGAAGTAGCAACGAAAATAATTTTATAGTTGGGGGTCATGAAGAACTGTATTAAAGGGTCGCGGCATTAGGAAGGTTGAGAACAACTGCACTAGAGCAAAGACTGTCAAATTTTATGAAAGAGACCTTAACCTAGCCCCAAATCAGGAGAACCTATAGGAGAAACTCTCATACCCTAGGTCAGGGGTGGGCAACCCTTGGCACGAGTGCCAAACATGGCATGCCAGTAACTTTTGCTGGCACGTGAAACTCTCTCTTATAATCTTCCATTTACAATTTTTTTCTTAATATCGACTTTTTTATTTTTCAGATAAATTCAGTGTAGGTGCATCTTAGATAAATAAATAATTTTACATAACATGTATACATTAAAAAATAAATGTATTTTTCATCATCATATACTGTGTTTTTGTCACTCGAATGAATTTTATTATTTCTTCAAGGTTTTTCACATATGTACACCTTAAGAGATATCAAGTAGGCGTAACATGTTCTCCAAAAATTAGGGTTGGCACGCAGAAGAATTTTGAGTTGGAGATTTTGCTGGTTTTGGCACGCACTCACAAAAAGGTTGCCCACCCCTGCCCTAGGTTGTCTCAAAGCCTTAGAGGAAAAATTATGTTCACAGCAGCACCTCCCCTTAACTTCCTCTTCTTTATATAGTACCTCCTCCATCTTTTTCTGGGTAGAATCTCCACGTGGCTGACCATGGCTCATGTACAGGACTGCAGTCCTTTCTTTGTCTCCAATAAATCCTTTTTGGTGACAGAAAACCTAACTGACTTTTGTCTGATGGTTGACATGATTGTTCAGTCTAGGACTAAATCCCAATGCAAAAGGCCAGGGCCCAGACACCTCTCCATGTACGAGCTTGCTTGGAGGTCCAGGGTCAGCTCAGCATTTCTTTGGGCCCCTATCTTCTCAGGATCCACCCCTCCCACCATTCTTTTTACTTGGGGACCCTAGTGGTATCATGAGCCAAACAGGTGACAGTAGAATTTAACCTGGCAAGAAATTCAGTAAATTCCAAAAATCTGATGCCTTGGATTTTTAAAATTTTGAGCTCATAATTATATAGCTCATTAGAAAACAATCAGATCTAAACATGCATTCTTTTTTTTTTTTTTAAATATATTTTATTGATTTTTTACAGAGAGGAAGGGAGAGAGATAGAGAGTTAGAAACATCGATGAGAGAGGAACATCGATCAGCTGCCTCCTGCACATCTCCTACTGGGGATGTGCCCGCAACCCAGGTACATGCCCTTGACCGGAATCGAACCTGGGACCCTTCAGTCCGCAAGCCGACGCTCTATCCACAGAGCCAAACCGGTTTCGGCTAAACATGCATTCTTTATGTATGCCAATAATCAATCTGAAAACTCCAAGGGTACCATTCAGTTCCCTCAACACATCTGTGTGTATCACCTGATACAGACTGATAGGAATGACCTCGAGCCTGAGCTGCAGCAGCCACTCACAGGTCTGTTAGATCAGGATTAGCAGGTGTTTTATTAACTTAGAACAGGGGTGGGCAACCTTTTTGTGAGTGTGTGCCAAAACCAGCAAAATCTCTGACTCAAAATTCTTCTGTGTGCCAACCCTAATTTTTGGAGAATATGTTACGCCTACTTGATATCTCTTAAGGTGTACATATGTGAAAAACCTTGAAGAAATAATAAAATTCATTCGAGTGACAAAAACACAGTATATGATGATGAAAAATACATTTATTTTTTAATGTATACATGTACACTGATAGTCTGACAGAAAACTTTATGACTCCATTTGACATTATCAGTGGGTCTTTTGCTGATGCATCACTGATGACAGAGATTTTACATCAGGTTTATATTTCGTGACCTTCAGAGATAAGCACGAGCTACTACTTTCATCCGTCAGGCTACTCCTATTATGAGACTTAACAAAATTCATCACTGAGAACAAAGTTTCACAAGCGTATGTGGATGAAACCAAAACACTGGTCGGATCTAGGAAAGCAGGGAGAGTTAAGGCAGAGGCATAGAAATTGCTCTTCCCCTCTCTCGTCAATCCATGTCTATGGTCTTTAAGATAACTTGTTATGTAAAATTATTTATTTATCTAAGATGCACCTACACTGAATTTATCTGAAAATAAAAAATTCGATATTAAGAAAAAAATTGTAAATGGAAGATTATAAGAGAGGGTTTCGCATGCCAGCAAAAGTTACTGGCGTGCCATGTTTGGCACGTGTGCCAGGAGTTGCCCACCCCTGACTTAGAGTAATACTTATCTCGAGGCTTGACACTCCTTCTCCTCCAGCATCACTAATCTGTGAGTTGACAAATTCCTTACGTTTTTTAAATCCATAGTAAAACACATACCTTATAACAAGACAAAATCTTATTCAACTTTTAACTATCACCAATGGGCATTAACAAAATCTTTTCTTAAAGTCCTAAGAAAAGGAAATTACTACTTGGCCATCTCACTTGTAAGAAAGAAACTAATGATACTATAGAATATAAGATTGATATGAAAAGTCAATGAAATGACATTGGAAAGCCGCATGGCACAGGGCCTGGTACAGGCATGATTAATAGATATTAGTCTCTTTCCTCTATTGCAACAGACATCGCTGTTCTCACAATTTAAAATAAAAAAGAAATCAGTGTTGCTTATTGTTTTAAGATATAGTCTATTAGTAAAACATTTGAAGTGTAGTAAAACCAACAGATCAGGAAACAACTGCCATTCAAAAGATATCTTATAACAGTTTCCAAGAGGAGGGGGGGGACACCATGATGGGGGAAGAACATGAGGAAGCCCAGGAGGCAGGGGTGGGGATGGGGTGACTGTGGGCAAGAGCCTTGATGGTGGTTTCTGTAGCAGGGAACAGGCAAGGCAGGGTCAGCAGGTTTAGGATTGGCTAGTTTGAATAATGTCAGCAGGTTTAGGAGTTGGTTGCCTAGTACTTGCCCCTCCCTCAGAACATGGATTTAAATTGATCCTATGTAATAAAAGTCACTGGAGGGGATAAGCCCTTGTGGAATTTCATAGAAGTTTTGTTTGTCGAGGCCCAGGCCACTATCCTCAGGCCCAGAGTGCCTGCATGGACAGCATGAAACTCAGACACCTGTGCTGGGATGTGTCTCAAAAAAGAATGGTTTGTAGAAAAAAAGGGGGTTGGGGGGAGTCCCCATGGATTCCCTGAAGGGAGTGGCAAAGGACAAGAACACGTCCCTCTGTGTCTACCATTTCAACAGACTGATGACTTGGCCAGCAGACCATTTACCGCAGTCTGCTTTGACACTTACGCTGTTACTGGACATGAATACTTCGGCATTCTGGTCTATGAATGGGTCTCATGAGATTTGGCAGGGGGGAAACCTGGTCACCCTGGGATAACTTGATAAAATTCCTCAACTTGCAAAGTTACAGCTCAGAACTAGCTTTCTCTTTCTTTCCTGCCCTACACTGAATTTCTGGAGTTGCCAATGTTAGGACACGGTGATAGTTTGCATGGTGGGCGGATGGCAGGTTGAGGGAGAGGGAGGAGGCAAAGATAACACCTAGGTGTTAGGCATGCAAGCTGGCAGGCTAGTGCTGCTGTGCACAGAGCTAGGGAACGCCAAAGGAGGACCCGCTCAGGGTAAAGACCATGAGTGTGCTGTATTCCTTGCAGAGCCCAGCACTGCACCTCTTGCATCATCAGATGTTTATTGCTTGGTTAAGCCATAGCCAGGACCGGTTACATAATCTGTGGGCCCAGGGCAAAAGGAAAATGCGGGACCCTTGTTAAAAAATGATTAAGGATTTCAAGATGGCGACCACAGAACATTAAACCAAACACAGGGCCCTCCTGAGTCGCAGGGCCCTGTGAAACTACCCAGGTGTCACTGCGCTGACTCTGGCTCTGGGAAGACAACAAGGAAAAGGATAAAGTCTGGTTTTCACAGAACTCATAAACTGTGAGGGTCAGAGAGATGTAAACAGATGGTTACAAAAATTGTCCTTATGTTTAAGAGATACATGTGAAGACATTTGTAGATGATATGATATATGGGCTTTGCTTTAAAACAGTGGTTCTCAACCTTCTGGCCCTTTAAATACAGTTCCTCATGTTGTGACCCAACCATAAAATTATTTTTGTTGCTACTTCATAACTGTAATGTTGCTACTGCTATGAATCGTAATGTAAATATCTGATATGCAGGATGGTCTTAGGCGACCCCTGTGAAAGGGTCGTTCGACCGCCAAAGGGATCAAGATCCACAGGTTGAGAACTGTTGCTTTAAAATAATTCTGGGGGAAAGGAGAAGTGGGTGGAGGTATATTTAAAACACCATTGCCAATATCAACTACAAAAAGAGAAAATGCTTTGAAATGATAAAACACTATGAAAAGCAAGCCATTACAGGGGGGCTTTGACTTATGAGTGTCCCGACTAATGAGTTTTTCGAGATATGAGCCGTCTCTCGGCCGATTTTTTGCTTTGAGTTGCGAGCTAAAATTCAGGTTACGAGCCAGCTTCAGATACCCCACCGCTAGTTGGCGCAGCGAACGTCACAGTGAACGCCACAACATCAGACCAGCATCACGTGTCTCACTCGTTCACTTTTTGATTTGACATACGAGTAATTTGAGTTATGAGCTCCATCACGGAACGAATTAAACTCGTAAGTCAAGGCCCCACTGTATTATTATTACCACCATTCTTGTTTATAGAATGCAATCTCAGCTAAATGATGTATGTAGTTATCAATTTTATCACTAAATGCCACCTCCTTGAGTACTTCACTTATCACTGAATTAGTAATGATTCAGCTTGGCTGGGAGTGACAGAAAACCCCCCAAAACAGTGGCTTAACAACAGAGACAAATTGGACAAGTAAGCAGTCATCTTTAAGAAGTCTTCAGGGACCAGTTCTGATGGTCCAACATGGTTGCATCAACATTCCAAACATCAAGATGCAAGAAGGAATGATGAGGAAGAGAGAAGAAAAGGGTTGTGAGCCACACAACCTTATCCATCTTTCCCATTGGCCAGAACTTAGTCATTGGCCACACCTGGCTGCAAAGGAGGTCAGCAAAGATAACCTATCTTGGGTGGCCATGTCCCCTGATAAAATTTGTATTACAAGGAAAGATGAGAAAATCAGATATTGCAGGAAACTAGGAGACTCTGCCTTACAGTGTCCCCATTCCTCCCATTGACTTCTAGCCCATCCCCACCCTCTACTCCATCCTCCAATTCTCTGGACTTCAGCAGTTACATGAATCAATAAGATGCTCTTGAATAATCCAAGAAATATAGCAGGAAATACTTTGATGAGTGCAGTTTTATATTAAAAAACTGATTTTAATACCTTGCTTCATAGTAAAGGGCTTCAAGGTGAGCTGAAACAGAAAAACTTGTGCATATAACTATGAAAATTAAAAAAGGAGTTTTGAAAGGCATTGATTCAGTTCTGTAGCATCTCCTAATTCAATCCCCCCCTGAATCAAGTCAGGGTGACAGTGTTTTAAAATCTGTGCCTGCAGAATTTTAATTTATAGAGGGGACTGAGTGACCATAGAGGCCAATACCATTGAAAGAAGACTTTTATTATTTGCATTTCCTGAGAGAAGAGGGCATTCCATGCCATGCAGGGGCACAGGGAAACACCAGGTTTTGGTCAAATGGACGAAGGGGAAAGCTGAGGCCAGTGCCATTACTGTGTTTTCTGAAAATAAATGAATAAATAAATAAATAAATAAATAAATAAATAAGGCAAGGCAGGACAGGATAAACTGTGTAGGATTTCTAGTTTGAATCATTCCAGCAGCTCTGGGCTACAGGGGTGGTTTTTAGTTATCTTGTACCTGGCCCTGGGGTGATTTAGGGCAAGGAAAATATTGACTTGGTGTGTGAGAGTTAGATAAGGAAGTCACTGGGGCTATAGACTAAAGATTGGTTGGTTTGTATATGAAAGCTGTACTGTTAGGTAAATTGCTATTGTCTTTAGGAATTAGCTAGCCCTGGGAAGGGCAGTGTCTCCCTGAACCTATAAGCCCCCCTCCTTCCAAGATGTCAAAACATTGTAAGATACAGAAAGCAAAAAACATAATTTATGCAGTTAGAGCTAGAACAAAGGAATTGCCATCACCAGGATTAGTGATTTTCCATCAACAATAGAGGTTAGGGGCTTCTCTGTCTAGGACAGTGATTTCCAAACTGTCTTCTAACAGCCTTGGAAACTTTAAGGAAACTAATGTTGCAGTCTGGCCTGAGTTTAGTTCAGCGTGTAGCCATGTGACTTGGAGAATAGGAAAAACTCCCTCTACCCTGGCTGGATAACTCAGTTGGTTAGAGCATCATCCTGATTCTCCAAGGTTGTAGGTTTGATCTCCCTTTTCTCTCTCTCTCTCAAATCAATAAAACTTAAAAAAATTAATTATAAAAATCTACCTCTAAAGCTCAATTTCTTTATATACAGAACTAGAAGCCCTGTGCATGAATTTGTGCACTGGTGGGGTCCCTCAGCCTGGCCTGTGGGGATCAGGCCGAAACTGGCTCTCCAACATCCCCTGAGGGGTCCCAGATTGCAAGAGGGCGGTTCTTGGGTGACGCACCCAAAATCGGGCTTCCTCCTCTCCAGTTTTGGGTGCGTCACTTGAGAACTGCAGCTGCCAAGTCACTGAAGCTCAGCAGTTCCTGTGTTGAGCGTCTGTCCCCTGGTGATCAGTGTGTGTCATAGCTATCGGTCAGAGTGTCTGCCCCCTGGTGGTCATTATGCATCATAGCCACTGGTTGGATGGTTGCTTAGGCTTTACATAGAGAGATGGGCAGAATATCTATACAGAATTGTTGTGAGAATTAAATGAGAGCATATGTGTAAATGTAAAGTCTTAGAATAGTATCTAGTTGTCTTTTTTTTTTTAAGAGAGAGAGAAAGGAAGGGAGAGGGAGAGATAAAGAAACAATGATGTGAAATGTGGGAGAGAAACATCAATTAGTTGCCTCCCACATGTACCTTGACTGGGTATCAACCCATAACCTGGGTACGTGCCCTACCTGGGAATCAAACCAGTGACCTTCTGGTGCACAGGATGACGCTTAACAAACTGAGCTACCTGGCCAGGGTGTTTTTGTTTTTTTTAAATTAAATTCACTGGGTGACACTAGTTAACAAAATTATGCAGGTTTCAGGTGCATAGTTCTACAACACATTATCTGTAGACTATATTGTATGTTCACCACCCCAAGTTATTAGTTGTCTTTAAAGATAAACTGAGGCATATTAAAAATGTTAAGAGTTTGAGAAAAAAATTGTTTTGAATCAGACAATGCCAACCAGAGTGGTTAGGGTTAGAACTGGGGTTCTTTGGCAGATGGCTTGACCATTGGGAGTTTAGGGGAATACAGGCAGAGGCCTTCATAAAGCTACAAATGTACACACCTCCAGTACAGCAAAGCATTCCCCCCTAAAATGTAATTGTGCATTGGGTGGAGCACTTGCTGAAATATTGTGGCCTAGACAATGTAGCGGAAAAGGCCATGTCACATCTAATCTGATCCTCCACTGGATTTTACTCCATAGCCTAGCCTAGCCCAATCTCCTCCCCCCACCCCCACAACTGAAGAATCATTACTTTCTTGCCTGGCTGGCATGGCTCAGCAATTGAGCGTAGACCTATGAACGGGGAGGTCACGGTTCGATTACCAGTCAGGGCACATGCCTGGGTTGTGGGCTTGATCCCCAGTTGGGGGTGTGCAGTAGGCAGCCAATCAGTGATTCTCTCTCATCATTGATGTTTCTATCTCTCTCTCCCTCTCCCTTTCTCTCTGAAATCAATAATTTTAAAAAAAGAATCATACTTTCTTAAACATCCCCAATTTCTCTTCACTTCCAGGACAATGCCAACCAGAGTGGTTAGGGGGGCTCCAGGAACGGGAGCTGGGGAAGTCTCTTTTGTAGAGAAAAGGTGGAAGCAAAGCAAGGAACTTACTGATTGGCTCTAGTGTAAAGACTAGTTGGCTATGAGTGATTGTCCTTAGGTTTCAAATTTGTCACCTTGGGGCATTTATAGGCTTAGATTTCGATTTGCTTACAGAAGTCACCATGGTGTTAGAGCCACTTCAGTGGCATTGTCTTCTTGTTTAATTAATTGAACTGTTGTTATTATTGACACTGTTATTGGCAACAGTTTGATTACGCAATGATCTAGAAGTACATCAACAATGGGTCATTTATTTACTCGGCACCTATTCTGTGAGAGCCACTGGTCCAGGCCCTAGAAAGAGGTAACTGACCAAACAGACAGAGGTCCCTGCTGACCTGGAGTTCACGTTCTAGTGGGGAAACAGGTGGTAAACACAGGGATGAGTAAATGCAAGCGGGATGCAGAACAGTCATGAATACAGCTCTGATTCTCTCACTGTGTGACAGTCATTTGTGAAGGGTTTTCGTGCATCTTCCTATGTAATCCTCAGGATAACCCTCTGAGGCAGGTTATCATCATCCCCATTTTACAGGTAAGGAAACGGAGACTCAGAGGAATTACGGTGCTAGTAATGGCAGAAACCAGATTCTGTTCTTAGCGCCGATGTCATGCTGCCCTTTGTTTTCTGTTTGTTTTCCTGTTGTTGTTGTTTTTTGTTTTTTTTTAAATACAACCTCCAGGTAATAGGAGTAAAATTGTATTAATCAAGGAATCTTTAAAATGCAGCTCTTTGTAGTAATTTATTGTGCACATGCTCTTAAGAATATTCCTGAAAGAACACTTTACCTAAATTAAGCCTATTTCTGGGAAAACTACTTAATCAGCTTGTGTCCCTGAAGCCAGAAGCTCCGAGTCAGGCTGCTCTAATGAGTGGCTTAATCAGAGGTCTATTTAGTTCATTTTTCTCCTGAACTGAGGTTCTTTGGCAGAGGGCTTGACCATTGGGAGTTTAGGGGAATACAGGCAGAGGCCTTCATAAAGCTACAAATGTACACACCTCCAGTACAGCAAAGCGTTCCCCCCTAAAATGTAATTGTGCATTGGATGGAGCACTTGCTGAAATATTGTGGCCTAGACCATGTAGCGGAAAAGGCCATGTCACATCTAATCTGATCCTCCACTGAATTTTACTCCATAGCCTAGCCTAGCCCAATCTCCTCCCCCCACCCCCACAACTGAAGAATCATTACTTTCTTGCCTGGCTGGCATGGCTCAGCGATTGAGCGTAGACCTATGAACGGGGAGGTCACGGTTCGATTACCAGTCAGGGTACATGCCTGGGTTGTGGGCTTGATCCCCAGTTGGGGGTGTGCAGTAGGCAGCCAATCAATGATTCTCTCTCATCATTGATGTTTCTATCTCTCTCTCCCTCTCCCTTTCTCTCTGAAATCAATAATTTTAAAAAAAGAATCATACTTTCTTAAACATCCCCAATTTCTCTTCACTTCCAGGACAAGCACTTGGCTTTTTTTTCAGAGCTGTGAGTGTAAGCTATGGCACATCCAATTACAAGTAGGGACCACCACAACTGAGATGTGGGTGCTGGGGGGCTCCTTCAAGGCCAGAGAAGGCAGGGCACCACCCCCAGTGAGCAAGGTTCAAAGTCGTGGCTCAGTGAAGTTGGGAAAAACTCCATCCATATCATTTACATTGGAGTCACCGATGGAAATGTGAAACTATCAATGCCGCAGTGCCAGGAACATAGTATATCAATTATCTATTGCTGCAGAAGACATTACTCCAAAACTTAGTAGCTTGAAACAAAACAAAACAAAAATACTCTTGGTTTCTGTGGGTTAGAAATTCAGACAGGGCACAGCAGGGATAATTGATCTTTGCTTCACAGAGTCTGGGCCTCAGCTGGAAAACTTGAAAAGCTGTCAGAGTGAGGCCTCTGTGGCTCAGTGGGTGAGCGTGGACCCATGAACCAGGAGGTCATTGGTCAGAGGAAAGGGGTTGAGGGGGGAAGAGATCACCAAAGAACTTATATACATACTAGAGGCCAATCATACTTATATACATACTAGAGGGGCCAATCAGGGGCAGGCTGGCTAGGAGGAGGGGCCTTAGGCAGTTTGGCAAGCTGGCCCCGCCCCCTGGTCAAACTCAGGTAGAACTCCCGGTCAAGGGGACAATTTGCATATTACCCTTTTATTATATAGGATAGGCATAACCCATGGACACAGGCAATAGTGGGGTGATGGCCTTGGGAGGGGATGGGAGTGGGGAGGAGAGAGGTCAATAGGAAAAAAAGTGGGACATCTGTAATGCTTTAAACAATAAAGATAAATAAAAAATTTAAAAAATGATTCTCATCATTGATGTTTCTCTCTCCCGCTCCCTTTCTCTCTCTCTCTAAAAATCAATAAAAATTCTTTTGAAAAATAGAAAAAAATCATATGGGAGCATTGTCTAGTCCAAGGCCCACCTAAAGTTTATTTCATTCTCTAGAAGATATACTTTTGTTTTTCTTTCTAGTTACTAATGACTGAGGTCGAGAGTCTCTGAGGTTACACGTTAACTTGGAGATTTCCAAAATTAGTGAAGATCACGTCAAAGGTCTAGTTTTATTTCTCTGCTGGACATTAGCCAGTTTTGTCTGTAACTTGGGAAGGTTATTTCAGGGT
Organism: Myotis myotis; assembly: GCF_014108235.1. Lineage (NCBI taxonomy): Eukaryota > Metazoa > Chordata > Mammalia > Chiroptera > Vespertilionidae > Myotis > Myotis myotis. The sequence goes on from NW_023416401.1 coordinate 52,593,094, forward strand.
GCTTTTCCCGGCTGCCTGCACAGGCCTCTGCCCATGGAACTCTCCTCTGAACCAGCTTCACCTCCCTCCTGGCACCCTCGAGAGTGACTTACATGCAGATTTATCTGCGAGTCAGGATTTTAACTTTTTGAAATGTATATTTTGATAGCCCCAAGTCCTATGCACCATGAAAACGAAAACCTAACTAGTGTGCTAACAATTCACTGAAGAGAGCTGAAGGGGTCCAGGAAAACTTTAAAGAGAAGGCTTTGTAGAAAGGTGTTCCAGAAGAGATCTTAACATATGTGAGTGGTTACAGAACAGCAAAGGGCTGGGGGCCTCCGTGCAGAGGAGGGGCCAAGTAAGTGCGGAGGTCAACTGAACAAACCAGAAACCACGGTCTGGGAGGGTAATAAATCACATTATGGAGCTAACTCCATGACAGACTACTGATAACCTCACCACGTGACCAGCTGTAAATTATTCAGATGAAAACCAGCAGTTGTTACCTGTTTAAATCATATGCACTTTTGTTTTGTGCTTTTGTTTTGCTTTTGCAACACAGAGGAAGTAGAAATCTGGGTGCCTCAGTGCTGCTCTCCTGCTCGGGTCTGCACCAGCCTGCAGGGGTGGCCTCCCAGGGGGTTAGTGCAGAAAGGAAATGAAATAGTGCTCCTGGGAGAAAGGCCTGGGCCAATGCAAGGGGTTCGGATTACCAGCTAGACTTGTAACATATAAAAAAGAAGTCATTTTCTGCCTTTGAAATCTTTCTTTAGGGTGCATGCATTTTTTAAATTCTGCAAATTAAAGAATGATCAAATGCAATGCTTGGAACCAGCCCAACCAACCGTGTTGCAGAAAGTCACAGAAAAGGGAGAAATAAAGTCTTTCATTTCACCTCTCCTTTTATTCTCCTCACGTCTGCTGCAGGCATCTCTACCCTCAGCCATGCTTTTTATCTTTCTTTAAATTGTGATAAACTATGCACAACATTAAATTTCCTATTTTAACCACTGTTAAGTGTACAGTTCAGTGGCATCAAGTACATTCACATTGTGGTACCACCATCACCTCCATCCATCTCCAGAACTGAAACTATGTACCCCTATGAAACAGCAATTCCCCACCCCTCCTGGGCCCCAGCAACCACCATGCTACTTTCCGTGGCTATGAACTTGACTACTTTAAGTACTGTGTGTAAGAACAAGTGTACAATATTTGTCCTTTTGTGTTCGACTTATTTCACTTAGTGTAATGGCCTCAAGTTTCATCCATGTTATAGCATATGTCAGAATGTCCTTGTTTTTAAGGCTGAATAATATTCCAGTGTATGTAGATACCACATCTTGTTAATCATTCATCCATCGATGGACACTTGAGTTGCACCTACCTTTTGGCTATTGTACTTAATGCTGCTATGGACATGGGTTACAAATATCGGCACGCTGCTTTTTAAATGCCCACTTGAAAAAAACAAACAAAAAAACCCCCCACAAAAACAAATGGTAGGCATTGCCCAGGAAACTGAAACGTGTTCAACACCCTCTCAATCTCACCAGGGACTTTTGAAAATTTTTTGTCCAGTCCTAATCCCAATTAGACTTCTACCCATTTTAATGAAGAGTGAAGTCATAAACTGTGATAGCCTCTCAACATAGCATTTCTATTTACCCCCAGATCAAATATACATGATTATCCATTACTGGGCGTTTTGGGAGTAGCCATTGCCGTCCTTCCGGCCTATTTCCCAATTTCCCACACCCCTTTTTGATATCATACCCAGCTGTCCCTAACCGCAGGAGGTGGGCAGGTGATGAAGCCACGCCAATCAGATTATATTTCGTGGGAATTTGAAAAAAATCACCAGATGGCAAGATCTCCAATGGAAGCCCTTTTTGAGCCTCTGCTACTGTGGTCCACAGCTCTGTCCTGCTTCCTGTTTTCAATTCTGTGAGTTGCCCAGTATGATTCAAATAACATCTTCCTTTTTTTGTCTGAAGTTCATGAGTTAATTTCTATTGCGTTTTTATCAAAGAACCTGAACTGACAAACTATTCAAAGACTGATGCTTGAATTTCTTCAAGAAATATAAGAATACCATAAACTCATTCAACATGAAAATGATGTATTTTACTATGGTCCATTTTTCTCAGCACATCCTGATAGCTATTTTAAAAACCTGCCCTGGCCCTGGCCAGTTTGGCTCAGTGGATAGAGCAGCGGCCTGCAGACCAAAGGGTCCTGGGTTTGATTCTGGACAAGGGCATGTACCTCGGTTGCAGGCTCCTGTTAGGCCTGGGCCCTGGTCAGGGCGCTGTGCAGGAGGCAACGATTCAATGTGTTTCTCTCTGTCCCTCCCTCTCGTCCACTTTCTCTAAAATCAATGGAAAAATATCCTCAGGTAAAGATTTAAAAAAAAGAATAATAAAAAAAAATAAAATAAAATAAAATAAAAATAAAAACCTCCCCTGGCTAGGTAGCTCAGTTGGTTAGAACACTGTCTTCACACCAAGGTTACAGGTTCGGTCCTTGGTCAGGGCACATACAAGAATCACATACAAGTGAATGCATAAATAAATAGAACAACAAATTGATGTTGTTCTCTCTCTCTCTCTCTCTCTCTCTCTCTCTCTCTCTCTCTCTCTCTCTCTCTTTCTCTCTCTCCCCCAATAAATAAATAAAGTTAAAAAACAAACTAGCCGAAACCGGTTTGGCTCAGTGGATAGAGCGTCGGCCTGCGGACTGAAAGGTCCCAGGTTCGATTCCGGTCAAGGGCATGTACCTGGGTTGTGGGCACATCCCCAGTAGGAGGTGTGCAGGAGGCAGCTGATCGATGTTTCTCTCTCATTGATGTTTCTAACTCTCTATCTCTCTCCCTTCCTCTCTGTAAAAAATCAATAAAATATATTAAAAAAAAAAAAACTAACAGAAAAGTCATACTGAAGAAAAATCTGTTTTCATGTCTCTGCCTTTATGTCTCTGTTTCTGTCTGTGTCACCCAGAGGAGGAGAAAGGAAGATTAAAGAAGAAGGCAGAAGAGATAAATGTTACAGAGCAGAAACTTCTAGAAGAGAATCTGTTTTTTGTTCCTAGGAACGCACGCCTTCGTACAGAGTGTGTTTCTAATTCAGGGCTTGATTTACTGTCTGCAGCCTCTGGCATATCCTCATAGTAAAGATTTACTTGGGCTGGAAAGTTATTCCCATCAGAGTGAGAACAATTGTGTCTGCATTTTCCACATTGGCTTTTGTGCTTTCTTCACGGAGAGAATTCCTCCAGAGTCAGATATGCTCCAAATGCGCTCACGACTTCTCGCGTCTGAGCCCTGCTCTCTCTCTGAGCTTTCTTCTGAAGAGCTGCTTCTGGAAGCTCCTCCACAAAGCACTTTAAAATGTGGTGTTGGTCTCTTTTTTCCGAACCACATCAAAGAGCACATATTGTTTCCTCTCCGAGAACAAAACTCTTTAATGACAAGAAAGAAGAAGAAACTAAGCGGCCAGCCAGCCCTCTCAGGAGAGACCCCGGGAACCCTGGCTCTGACAGAGGCGCTGTGCCTGCGATCTCGTTTTGAAATTTAAGCCCGAAGACAGTAATTATGTCCTAGCACATACATCTCCAAAATGCAATCACACTTTCCCACTTTAAAAACTCCTTGTGGACCCAGATTAACAATGAACCCCACAGGCCAGTTCAGTAATACCTATCACGTATTTAGCATGCTGTTGAGCAAAATCACAACTATTTAGCAAATTACAAACGTTCTTGTTCTTTGATTCAGCAATGTCACTTGTAGGACTTTATCCGGCATATGTATATATATGTAATCTGTATTATACATATGCATATATGCAAAACGACAGATGTGAAAGGTTATTTGTTGCAGCGCTTTTTGTAATAACAAAATATTGGAACCAACCTGATGTTCATAGATGCCCTTCCTATTCCATCTAGCTAGTGGAATGCTATGCAGCTGTTTTGTTGTTGTTGTTTTAATTCATTCTCATATAATGGTATGGAAGGATCTTGAAGACATGTAAGAAAAAAAACCAGGCTGCAAAACACTATGCGTGCAGTGGTTCTTGACTCTGGATGTCCATCAGAAACACCTGGTGAATTTATAAAACTACTGATGGCTGAGTTCCTCCCCCAAAGATTCTGATTTGCATTTTCTGGAAAGCTCCCCCGAATAATTACAATGTGCAGCCAAGGGGGCTGAAGGCTGGTAAAGGGTATATTTTTATTTGCTTAAAGAAATATGGGTTTGCTTTTATAAGTGAGATTATCTCTGGAAGGCTACCCAAGAAGATGGTGTCAGTGGTTACACTGCGGATGGGAACTGGGTATAAGTTCATTTGTGTTCCTTTCTACCATTTGAATTTCATGAGCAGATTACCTCTTTAAAAACATATAAATGACATTAAGTTTTAGAAACACTCTTCATAAATGCCAACTTGGAAAGAACAGGTGAAAGGTAGTGAGCAAAATGGTCTCTCCTTTATCTTCCAACCTCAAAGACTGAAGAGGAAGATGCGTAAAGAAAGCAACCACAAGAAAGAATGAGGACCAGTTTTCCTGCGGCCTGCCCTTTCTGGTTAGCTTAGAAATGGAGCTACGCCATCTGACTGTGGGGGAGGTAAGAAAGGCAATAGTTCATATCAATTGTTGAAAGTAAAATATTTATCCACCCACCCATCCATCCATCCATCCATGCAACATTTCAGTAAAACATATGCTGAGCACTTAATATGTGGCAGGCACAGTGCTTCTGGTCTTAAGCAGCTCAGTCTAGCTTCAATGAAGTGAAGCTTCAGCTAAAAGATGTTTCTGTGGTTTTTCTTTCTTTGTGTGTGTGTGTGTGTGTGTGTGTGTGTGTGTGTTTGTGGTTTTGTTTTTTTTTTACAAATTGAAGGTAAGACCTTCCACCAGCAAAAAGACGACGACGACTTGCTTTACTGTGGTGGTCTGGAACCTAAACCACGGTATCTCTGAGGTCTGCCTGTCCTTGGATTCCCTGAAACTTATGAAGATGTAATAGTGAAAAAACTCACGGATAGGGAATTGTAAATTTACTGACACTATGTGTTTTCCTACCTGGGACAGGTACGAAGGGAATTGTTACATGTGAGAGGGGACATGCCAACAATAGACAAAGGACTTCTGCCTGAAAATATCTCCCCAACTCATATAAATATTTAACTATTTTTATTGTTGATCCTCACTTGAGGATATTTTTTCCATTGAGAGAGTGGAAGGGAGGGGGAGGGAGGCAGAGACAGAAAGAAAGACATCAATTGGTTCCCTCCTGTATGTGCCCTGACTGGGGCTAGGGAGCGAACCTGCAACCCAGGTATGTGCCCTTGACCTGAACCCAAGACACTAACCCCTGTACCACACTGGCAAGGGCCAAAAATATGAATTAGATTTAGTTTATTACTAGTTCCAAGGCAATTTATTTTCTCTTTTTTTTTTCTTGTAATCCCAAATTCAGCTGCTTGATTTATAATGCTGTCTCAATAATTCATTTCAATTTAGCAAATAGTTACTGTCTCTCTGTTCAAGGCGCTGTGCTAGGCACTGGGGTACAAAACTAAAGCAGACATTGTTTCGTAGCAGGAAAGAGAGTCAGGCAATTCACCAGAATTCAATGTGCCCATTCTGCCCAGAGTATCCTTCTGAGTAAGCAGACAACCTAATGCAAAGTTGTCCAAGGTATGAGTGACCATGTTGGATGCCCTGAGGAGGGAGTGGTTGACTTAGGGTAGAGAGAATTTTGGTAGAGGTTAATGTGGGATCTACCAAGGTGATACGTGAATTTGGAGTTGAGGAATGTGGAATCATAAAGACATGCTACAAATAAATAAATATTTGTTAGAATTTGGAGGTCCGCTGGTCATGAAAATGATTATGACTCTCATGTAAGGGTTTGGGAACAGGAGGTTAGAGATGAGGTGAACTGAAAGAATATAATAGCCAGGGGTCAGCTATGAAGTGAACTTAGGCTTATTCCATTGCAATAAGGAGTCGCTGATGCTTTGCAGGCATGAGACTAACATGATATGCTTTCGAAAGAAAAGTCTAGTGTCTATAACAGTGGTTCTCAACCTTCCTAATGCCGCGACCTTTTAATACAGTGTCTCATGTTGTGGTGACCCCCAATTTCATTGTTACAAATTGAACATAATTAAAGCATAGTGATTAATCACAAAAACAATATGTAATTATATATGTGTTTTCTGATGGTCTTAGGCGACCCCTGTGAAAGGGTCATTCGACCCCCAAAGGGGTCACGATCCACAGGTTGAGAACCGCTGGTCTATAACAAGGAAGGATTATAGTTTGTAGCTATGAGGTGTGAGGAAACAAGATTAAAATCTGGACAAGCAATTAAACTATTGTAATAGTTTTGAAAAGCAGTGATGAGGGCTTCACCAGAGTTTCAGGAATGGGAAGAAGTCAAGAGAATAACTGGACACAGTAGAACTGTGAGAGGCAGGGGTTCACTTCAGCATGTGGAGTTGTGATGACCACAAAGACGACAGAGCTAGGGAGTACTGGAGAAGAAGCAAGCTTTGAGGGCGAACGTAATTATTTTGGTTTTGATCATGTTGAGTCTCAAATGTTCCTGAAACACCCAAAAAGAGAGGACAGTATGAAATTACATATGTAGGCACAGAGCCTGCATGGAAGACCTCTCTCTGAGGAGCCTGAGTGATTCTTTCGTTGCACCCAAATTGAACACACTTGCTTCTCTGCTTTCTCAGCTCTCAGTAGATTTCCAAAATAAAACAGCTGTTTGAAAAGAAATGCTGACCTGCTGGATGCAGGAAACGAAGGAGAAAAACTGGAAAACAGACTAAAGCAGTAGACGGCCAAGCAGCTGGTGATGCCGACTCTGAGGAGATGTGCAGGTCATGGCGAGTATGCTCTACTTAAGAAGGCAGGGGCATGCGTCATAGTTTTGAGAAAATTTCCATTAAAAACAAATAGTGTCAAGGTTTGGCACTTAAAGGGATAGAGCAAATTTTTTTTTTAATTAATCATTTTACTGTGTTTAAATATACCTATTGTATCAAACTTGTTAATTATGTTGTTCAAAACTTCTACAGCCATAATTTTGCTTGACTAATCTATCACTCAGAAAGGTGTGTTGAAATCTCCCAATATGTTGATTGACTTTTTTAGCTTCCTTTAAGCCAGCGGTTCTCAACCTCTGGGTCGCGACCCCTTTGGCAGTCGAACAACCCTTTCACAGGGGTCGCCTAAGACCATCCTGCATATCAGATATTTACATTACGATTCATAACAGTAGCAACATTACAGTTATAATGTTGCTACTTTCATTATGAAGTACCAACGAAAATAATTTTATGGTTGGGTCACAACATGAGGAACTGTATTTAAAGGGCCAGAAGGTTGAGAACCACTGCCAGTTTTATAAATTTTTGATTTATTTATTTTAGGCCTATTTTGCTAGATGCATCCAAGTTTATAGCCTATCTTCTTGATGAAAAAAATGTTTGTCACTATGTAAATGGTCCTCTTTCTCTTCTAGAATTTTTTACTTTAATTCAATTTTATGTTGTATTATTATAGCCCTAATAACTTTTTAAAAATTAGTATTTGATGTGTACTTGTTCTACTCTTTTACTTTTCAACTTTTCTATGACCTCTATCTTTTTAAAAGCATTCATTTATTTTATTTGTTTTTTTATCTAGAAGGGGAAAAAAACATTGAATTTTTTCTGGGAGTTTAGTTCTTTACTTTATTAATTTTGAGTGCTGATACATATATTTTTATGTTTCTTGGCTTATTTTCCACCTAGTTATTCTGTTTTTTTTTTGTTTGTTTGTTTGTTTATGTGTGTGTTTGCCTTTTCTCTAAGGCATTTCAACTGAGATTTATATTCCCCATTCCATTTTTTAACATCTACCAGTTCGGAAGTTCCACATTCAGTTACTGTTTCTTTTAGGGATTTCTCTGGAAATTTAACCTGTATTCTTAGATTAAGATGTTTAAAGTTAGTCAATATCTTAACACTTCTCCTAAACAGGAGATGAACTTTAAACACAGCTCCCATCACTCCTCCTTTCAAATGAGATTTGGTTGTTGTCCAGAATTTAGGTCTATTTTGATTTTTTTAACCTCCCAATTTATCTAATTAATGTTTGTTTAGATTTACCAACATATTCATTATTTTAATTTTTATTTACTTCATTTTCATTTCAGATACACCTTCTGGGGTCATTTTCTTTCCACCTAAATACAGTCCAGATGCACTCCCTTTATGAGGGTCTGTTGCTTGCAAACTCAGTTTTTGTAGGAAAATTTATTTCACTCTTGCTCTTTCTCAAGTGTGTGCATAGATTGACAAGTATTTTCTCTCAGCACTTTCTATATCTTCCTCCCTGACTCCTGCCTTCCACTGCTGTTCCAGAAGCCAACTTTCAGCCTAATATTTATTTCTTTTTTTATAACTGATTGTAAAATCTTCTGTCCTGTCTTCAGTGTACTACAAGTTCACTATCATGTGTCCAGGTGAGTTTCTTTTTTCTTTTCTTTTAAAATTTATCCTTATTATTAAAAGTGTTATAGATACCCCACTTTTTCCCCCTACTAACTCCTCCACCCCACACCCAGGCCTTCAGCACACTATTGTCTGTGTCCATGGCTGTGCATATAAGCAAGTAAGTTCCCTGATTAATCTCTCCTCACCCACCCACCCACCCCACCTTCCCTCTGAGATTCATAAGTCTGTTCCATGTTTCTCTGTCTCTGGATCTATTTTGTTTCTTTTCATTTATTTTTCTTGGGATTCATTGGGATTTTTTAATTGGAAACTGGTGTTTTTGTTTTTTGGTTTTTTTATCAATTCTAGAGACATCTTAGGTATTATCTTTAGAAGCATTTCTACTCCCCGTCTTTCTTTTGTCTTTGTTTAGACACTTGTAACTGTGTCCTTCATGCGTCTTAATCTTCCATTCCCTCATCTCTCTGTACTGCATTCTGGGTATTTTTTCCGATCTCTTTTCCAGTTCACTAAGTAGCACTTCAATTGTGCCTAATCTGCTGTTAAAACCACCCATTGCACAGCAAGTCCGTATCTAAGCTCTATGCCTCGGAAATACACAGTGCAAATAGGTTTTGTATAAATGATGCTCCTTGCAGACTTATTTGAAATATGAAAAATAAACAAAATATCTCAGTAGGAAAATGGTTCAATAAATTAAACGCATCTGTTTAATTAAATTAACATTACATAGGAATCTAAATAAAGAGTTTTGCTTCATCTTGGACCCATGCCCACCTATATACAGCAGAAACATGTAAATACAGTGTGTGTGTATACAGAATGGATTAAAAGTGACTACTCCAGATTGATACGTTTTTAGTATAAAACACATTCTAAATTGCAAAGACTTGTATGAAAAATGTAAATTATCTCATTAATAATCTTATATTGATTGGATGTTGAAATGGTAATATTTTTAATTTATTGGGTTAAATGTTATTAAAATTAATTTTGCTTGTTTATTTACACTTTTTCTTGTGTCTACTAGACATTTAAAATTACATATTTTTTAAAGCTATTGATTTTCTAATTTAAAATGTATTTTACATTTTTAGAACTACCATTTGGATCTTTACTAATAAGTGCAATATTGCTATTCCCTACTTCATCACACTTTCAAACATACCCATCACACTTATTTCATAGCCGTCCTCTGGTAATTCCAGCATTGACCGTCATTAAGGGTGTGATTCTGAAAAACAATGCTTCTGTTCTCCCCTGGTGGCTCGCTCCCTCTTGTATTCTTGGAAGAATTTATTTGTGAAAATTCTGAGTTTAATTTACATTTCTCCAAAGCAAATTTGCATTTTTTTTTTCTTCCAGGGATATAGAACTTGACCACCCCACCCAAATTACAGCAAATGTTCACCATATGAGTTTTGGGTAAAGTCACATAAGAAATATGATTTTGTAAGCTTTTTATTAAAGTATAAGATGACACTAAAAAATGTGCACAGATCAAAAGTGACAGCTCATATATTTTCACAAACTATGCATACCTGTGAGGTCAGCGCCTAATCAAGAAACAGAATATTACAGGCACTCAGTACGCAGAAATAGAAGACCTCCACAGGCTTTGCACTTATAGGGCTGCAATATACACGGGGTCCCCCAAAAATGTATACATACTTTGAATAATGATTAATTCCATGGGTTAAATCTGAAAAGAAAGAAACATCATTTGAGCAATTAGAAACCAGAGTGTATACATTTTGGGGGACACCCTATATATAGTTTGTTTTGTTTTAACTCCTTGGTACTTAAAACCAAGGTTGAGTTCACTTGATACATTTAAGGTCACCTCTATGGGTGAATACTCATTTTCTGGGGCTTGGTTCTGCGTTCTCACTTGTTGGGGTCCCAGGCTTTGCCCCTGTCCTTTTTGTGAGTGGCCAATATAACCTCAGGCTCCAGGCAATTAGGGATATGCAAATATTCCCAGAATAAACATTGTTTCTTATACTTTAATATTCTCAAAAGTTGAGTTCTTTCCTTAATTCTAACCTTATTTTCCCCACAAGCTCAGAAATGTCTGCAAAGAAGGGAAAAAGAGGAGAAGCAAGAGGAAAAAAGGAAGACAGAAATGTCAGGCTGTTGTTTTTTTTAACTTTATTTCCTATTAAGATTTTCTTTTAAAAAAAATTTTTTTTAAATATATTTTATTGATTTTTTACAGAGAGGAAGGGACAGGGATAGAGAGTTAGAAACATCGATCAGCTGCCTCCTGCACACTCCCCACTGGGTATGTGCCCACAACCAAGGTACATGCCCTTGACCGGAATCGAACCCGGGACCCTTGAGTCCGCAGGCCGACGCTCTATCCACTGAGCCAAACTGGTCAGGGCAGAAATGTCAGTTTTAATGTAAACCAGGAATAAAGAAAGCAATTCAATAAATTATTATAAATGACAAAGATACAAAATTTACAGCGGTAAAAATCTTGCTTTTTGGGGGGTATCTAATATCGTGAGAAAATGTCTATGATGCTATTAACAAGGAAACAATGGTTCAAACCTGTAAAATTTGGCCCCAATTTTGCAAAAACACTTCTGTGTTTGTACAGACCTAAAAACGGGGAAGAAATGAATTGAAGCATTAACAGTGATTTTCTGTGGGGAATGGACCCCTGCGTTCTTTTATGTTTTTCTGTGTTTCATAGAAGTCAGGATCCAGATTTTACAGTATCAACGAAAACGAGGAAGCATTAAGAAGAGTGATCAGGAGCCTGAAAACACCCACTGCACTCCTTCTCACACGCTCAGACTGTGTCAGTGACATGAGAGAAATGGAAAGAATTGAATAGAACCAATGATTCTCAACAAGAGAAATCTGCAGCGAGGCGGGCCGGCACTGCTGCGCCTTCTACCCACGCCGATTACCTTCCCATGGAAAATGGGACTCTGTGGAGGAGGAAGCTTTTGACTCTTTCCACCCATGGGTTTTCTTTTATGTTGGAGCATTAAGCTGCCTTCCTCCAAGCAGCACAATCAGGTGCAGAAGGGTTGTAACAAAACTCTCCATGTCCTGTCATTAAAGACTCAACTTTTCGTTTCTTCAGCTTGATTGACTTTGTGAAATACTGGAAGGCATCACGGGAGTTCAGGGAAGGAGGGAAAAGCAGTAGTAGCTTTTTACCAACTTACATTGTTTGCAAATAAATTCTTAAGGAGGACTGTGCCTTTTTCTCCGACCTGACATGGTTGCTCTGTGCTCATGCTTTTTGGGCAGTAACTAGAAAGTAGGACCAGTTATTTTTTAATTGTTAAAATAATTAAAGGATGGCAATCATTTGCCTAAGAGAATTCTTTTGTGATTGTCTCTTTGGAGGTGTGACGCGGGGTGCCTCAGTCTCTATGGTCTTGCCACTCAAAAATGTGGTACACAGATCAATGCATCAATATCGCCTGAGAGTTTGCTGGTAACACAGAATCTTGGTCCCCCCACCAGGCACACCGAATCAGAATTTCCAGGGAATCTGTGGTTTAACAGCCTCCCTAATGATTCTTATACACACAACCAGCTCAAAACCACTTGAGGGCATGCAAAAAACCAATATGAAGCAATCACAGTTCAAATCAAAAAGAAAAGGGGACAATTTTATTCCTCTGAATATCTCAGTTTATCTCTCCTCTGAGAGAAAAACTTACTATAAACCTTCACCCTGGTGCCACAATTAAGTGTGGGAACTCTATGCACATCAATAAACAGAAGTCAGGGCTGCATGTAAGCAGCCTGGCCCATAACTGGTTCCCTTTCACCATCAAACCCCAGGAGGGGACTTTTTGTTCAATTTCTCCTCTCATCCTCTTTGAAGAGATGCAACTTTGAACTAACAGTGACGCTGTTGGGAACGTTTTGTGCCTTCCATAAAGTGTGTCTCTCTGTGATGCTCTGGTGAGCCAGTGCAAACATAGGGACAAAACCAGCAAAACATGCAAGGAAAAGGAAACTCTCTGAAACACAGAAGTTTGCCAGCTCAATTTCTGCTTTTTTGTTCTTATGCATTGCCATGCTATTTGATTTTGTACCTTTATTTTTAGAATCATGAATTATTGAACACATAAAAAAGGTTTGACAACAAGCATATGACATGCTCTGGAAATAAGTGAAATAACTAAACTATGCTTTTGGAAATGTCTTTCTTAGTATCATTCACTACTAAGGAGCTATGCTCTCATCAATCTAACTTTTGAAAAATGTTCATTTGTTATTTACCATGTGTTAGGAAGGCTTCAGGTTAACCATTTCCTCCCACCAAAATTTATCTGAGGGAGAGGATGAGGGAGAAAATGAGGGGTTACTTTAAATCAGAATCCTGCATTATGACAATATAATATATTAAACTCTACTATAATAGTAATGGTAATAATGATATATGAATGATTATGTTCTAAATATTTACCTCCCTGTATCAGTTATCTATGACCATAATGATGCCAAGTAACAAACAACCACAGAGCCTCAATGGCATAATACAATAGCATATATTGATCACATGGCAGGTGCCAGCTGGGGACATGCCTGAGGTCTCTGTGTCTTTTAGCTGGGCTGTTCACGTGCCTGTGTTCCAAATGACTGTCCATTCATCTAGACGAGTCTCAATTGGGCTGACTGGGCACTTCAAGTCTCTGCCATGTATCTGTTCCATGCCAGTAGCTACCTCAGGAATGTCCTCATTGGGATGACAGAAACACAAGAAAGAGCAAGGCCTCTCATATTGTAGACTTAGAAGCACCATACTTGCACTTCTGCTTCATTCTATTACCCAAAGCTAGGCACATGGTCAAGTCCAGAGACAGAGGCAGAGGACACTTCAAACTTAAATGCCCAAGGGGGTGGATGCAGAGAGGGTAAAAGATCATTCAACCCATCAGCAAGACCCTCAATGCTACCTTAGAAATACTTTCCACACCTGTCCAATACTTCTTCTATCTTATTGCTACCACCACTTCAGGTTCACCATGATCCCTCTTATCTATCACCACCTGACTGCTCCATCCAAATCTTTCCTGTCCATTCCTTCTCAGGCCATTCTCAATGCAGCAATGAGAATAAACTTAAAAAGAAAACCTGCTCTGACCACTCATTTAATTAAGTCTGCCAAATGGTTTCCTATTGTTCTCAGGATAAAGGTGAAAATCCTAAGGCCTGAATTGTTTTTAATTTTCAATTTAGGGGTTATTTTAAAGCAAATAGATGAACCTAGTGAAAGGGAGAAAGAGAGTGAAGAGGGAGTGTGGGAAAGAGGCTTTGTAATGGCTTGCATGTGAGGAGAGCCTGGGATCCCTTTCTCTAACCTCATCTCCTTCCATCCTTTCTTTCACTTTATGGTTGGAACACATCATAATTCCCCAACTTGTACACTATTTCAAGCCTCTGGGGTCTTACTTGGACATGCAGAAGGCAACCAATTGATGCGTTTCTCTCTGTCTTTCCTTCTCTCTTAAAGAAACGAAAAGAAGCCAACCCCCAGTGGACACAGAGGGCAATGGTAGAGCATAATACAGTTGATGAGTGGGGACCGCAGCCTGGCTCTTCAATACAAAGGTTGTGATTACTGTGCTCCTGGGACCCTTGGCCAAACCTGCCCCTACAGGGCTAAGGAACCACATAATTTACCACCTAAGAATAACAGTCATTAAGAAAATAGCCTCTCTTTCCCCCAATTGTCCAAGGACTCTGACTTTCCTAGGCCATATCAGCTGTCTTCTCTACGCTCTCTACACAGAAAGGTTTTAAACTCCTAAAGATAAACATCTCCAAGAGGTTAAGGAAGTGACCTCAGTGGGAAGAAAGTGAAGTCCTCACTGGAAAATTTCAGTGCAGGATGGCTTTCTTTCCAAGAGGAAACTTAAAAAACAACCCACAAGAATACTAATAAACATCAGAATAAAACATATGTTAAAATAAGGGTTGAGACTCAGCTGTAAAACTTCACTGAAGTCTAATCTGGAAAAAAGACTTTGAAATAATAAACCCTGCTCCAAATTAGGAACGCCTGCAAATGTAGTAATTTCTACCTAAGAGGCTTTGTGTCCAAACATGTCATTTGAGATCCCAGCAGACAAAGGAGAATGCCCTTGGAAACAAGGCCGCCATTCAGCCCACAGCCCAGGGCATTGGATTTCCTCGCTGGGCTCAATAACATTTTCAGCCACATTAGGCACCAGCTTCAAACCTGGTGGGAAGCAAATTTAAGTGTCTCTTTTAGGAGAAAACAATGAGAATGCTATATTTCACAAAAGAAAGGAATCCTATCACTCTTGGACTGGCAGACCTGGAGTCTTAATTATTACATTTGACAGTAGCTTGTATTCCTAGATGTTGACTTTTAGAGACCCCTTTGGACTGGCAAAACTTATCCCAAAAGGGGAAACGCCTTAAGTTCTTGAATAGCATAGGAGAAAATGTTTATTCTATTTGTATTTATCTTTGTAGTCCCAGGGATAAGAAAATGAATGAATGATCCTGTAAACAGAAAAGCAGCCCCATGTTACTGATGCTAAAGAATAATACAGCCCTAGCCAGTTTGGCTCAGTGGATAGAGAATTGGCGTGCTGACTGAAGGGTCCTGGGTTCGATACCAGCCAGAGGCATGTACCTCGGTTGCAGGTTCCTCCCTGGCCTGGGCCCTGGTCAGGGCACATGCAGAAGGCAACCAATTGATGCATTTCTCTCTGTCTTTCCTTCTCAAAGAAATGAAAAGAAAAATACATCGCCTGGCTGGTGTGGCTCAGTGGTTGAGTGTTGACCTATGAACCAGGAGGTCATGGTCCCATTCCCAGTCAGGGCACATGCCTGGGTTGCAGGTTCAGTCCCCAGTAGGAGGCATGCAGGAGCTCATCATTGATGTTTCTTTCTCTTTCTTCTTCTTCCTTCCTCTCTGAATCAATAATATTCTCTCTCTCTTTCTCTCTCTCTCTCTCTCTCTCTCTCTCTCTCTCTCTCTATATATATATATATATATATATACATATATATATTACATTTTAGAAAAACATCAATGACTCACATTCAACAATTCATTTATTCATTCACTAACAAATTTATACTAATTGCCACCATATGCCAAGTGCCTGAGATACAGTGTTAGAGAGACCTGTAGTGAGAAATAGAAATCATGGCATTCGGGGTGGGGAGTGGGAGATTCCCAGGAGCTATAGAAGAGAGGAGAAGGGATGGAGCCCTGGCACAGGATAGAGGACACAACAATGGATAAAAGGATATCAGATCAGGGAACGGGGAAGAACTCTTGTTAAAAAAAATGACTAAGAAACTAAGGGTTGAGAAATGAATGGAAGAAGCCTTACTGTCAAGCAAGGATCCCAATCCTAGTGCAGGTCTAGGGTCCAGGGCAGCCGTGGGCAAACTACAGCCTGCGGGCCGGATCCGCCCGTTCGAAATGAATAAAACTATTGAAAAAAAAAGACCGTACCCTTTTATGTAATGATGTTTACTTTGAATTTATATTAGTTCACACAAACACTCCATCCATGCTTTTGTTCCGGCCCTCCGGTCCAGTTTAAGAACCCATTGTGGCCCTCGAGTCAAAAAGTTTGCCCACCCCTGGTCTAGGGGATGAGTTGAGGAAGAAGCAGACATCTTTTAAAGCTGAAAGACCATGGACCATCTCTGTCCCAATTTGGGAGAGCAAAGTCGCTGAGTGTGGCTGATGGGTTTGTTGGATAAACAAGTCCTGGGCTTGCTAGAAGTGACTGGCTATGGGTGTTGGAGACATTTAGCTCCTTCTACCATATATATGAGGTGCCCAAATTGGGATCATTAGGGTGCCCACTTAGGTTTCATCATTGTCAGCAGGTCAGGAGGCCAGACCAGCATTTGTCATGCCCAGGAGAGATCCTTAGACCCCAACAGTTCTTCCTTTTGCATATAAGCTGAGACCCTTGTGCTAGGAAGAATCATAACATGCAGCCCTTGTCTCCCCTCACCCCCAGTGAATTTCTTGTCCTAATCTCAGGACCTCGGAATATGATGTGATACCATGCCCTCATTGTGTTACATTACATGGCAAAAGGGATTTTGCAGATGTCATTAAGGTTACTTACTAATCAGTTGACTTAGGGACATGATCTGAGTGGGTCTAATCAAATCACAGGAGCCCATTAGGAACAGAGATTTTTATCCAGCTGATAGCAAAAGGGGAAGACAGAGAGACTGGAAACATAAGAAGGACTTGAGGTACCCTTGCTAGCTTGAAGATGGTGGGGGTCACATACAAGGACCAAAGAGCAGCCCCTAGGAGCTGAGAATGACCAGCTGACAGCCAGCAAGGTCATGGGGGCTAAGTCTTACAGCTGCATGGAGCTGAATTTTGACAACAACCTGAATGAAATGGCTTCTTCTCCAGAGCCCAGCCCTGCCGACATCTTCTTTTCAACCCCGTGATGCCCAGTGCAGAGAACCCAGTTGAACCTGACCTATAGAACTGTAAGTTAATAAGTGAATGCTGCTTTAAGTGGCTACGTTTGAGGCCTTGGTTACGCAGTTATAGAAACTAATATAACAATTGCCCTCGCTGGTTTGGCTCAAGGGATAGAGCACTGGACTGCAGACTGGAAGGGCACATGCTCAGGCTGCAGGCTCAGTCCACAGCAGGGGGCATGCAGGAGGCAGCCAATCAGTGATACTCTCTCATCATTGATGTTTCTCTCTCTCTCTCTCTTCCTCTCTTAAATCAATAAAAAAAGTTTAAAAAAAAGAAACTAATACAACCTTCTGAGAATCAGACTTTGGGCTGGATAACATGGAAACATCTGTAGTTTGTGGGACAACAAATGCAGGCTGATGCAGAGAAATGCAGGATTGAAGGCTAAATGACTGGGACATGGAAAATCACTACTGACACGTTCTGAGAAGAGAGAGGGCTGTGGGCAGAGGTGACGAAGCATGATGTCAGGAATGAGGGTGGGAGCTCCAATTACAACACAAACCCCCAAATGTAGGTGATTATGGGGCCCCAAGGATGACCTATGGAAGGATCAGTATGCATGTAAGAACAGTCCTCTCTTTTTGACATCAAAATCAATGAAAAAAGAATCTAGAAGTACAAATTTAGTTGAGAGGACATTGGGCCAAAATGTCCCTTGTTGCTAAAAATTAATGAATTGTCCCCTATGGTGTTCATCAGGGATACATTTAATGACCATATATGTTTTGCTGTAAACGATGCTGTTACTACTGCCCAATTATCCAAAATTCTGTTTCTTTTCAACAGTACTTCATAAAACGACAGCACATTAAAATAAAAGGAGTGCTTAGGAACCCAGGGGAGATTAAGCTGTCAGCCAGCTGAGGCAGGCCCTCTCTTGGGAACAGATTAATTCCTTCTCTTTTTATCTCTGCTGACTCTCCCCCAAAATCCCATGGATGAGGTTGTCAGCGAAGAAATACACCCATTGCAGACTTCTCCCTTCTCTGACAGGTGAGAGGTGGACGGTGGAGATGGGCGGAGGTTGGGCACTGGAAGGAAAGGAGAGGAAGAGAACACATGCTTATTGAAGTATAGCCTGAGAGGTCCCCAGAAACATCACCTCCAAGTTGGTCATTTGTATCCTGCCAATTAGCATCTCCAAAGGCCCTGATAAATGGATGACAGAAATATCCGTTGGCTTTTGCCATGTAACGTTGCCACAGTAACAGTTTGCTTGGCTGTGACAGAGTGTATCTTCTTCCAATTCAATGAACATTTGCCCTCTTCCTTTCCAACCTAAACTATCACAGCAAAGGATGGAAGACCTCAGACCATGAAGAAATCATCTAGTGCAAAATATTGACCACTGCACAAATCAACTTCTTAGCTTCCATTCACTTGAGTATCGGTCTTGAATATCGCTATGGTCTGAATGTTTGTGCCTCCCCACCCCCCCAAGTTCATATGTTGAAATCCTAATCCCCAAGATGATGACAGGAGGTGCAGCCCTGGGGAGGTGATTAGGTCATGAAGGTGGAGCCCTTATGAATGGGATGAGTGCCCTTCTAAAGGAGTCCCCAAAGAGCTCCTTGTCCCTTCTGCCCTGTGAGGACACAGAGAGAAGATGGCTGTCTATGAGAAAGCAGGCCCTCACTGACACTAGGTCTGCCAGTGGCTTGACCTTGGACTTGCCAGCCTCCAGAACTGTGAGAATAAATTCCTATTGTTTACGAGCCACCCAGTGTGTGCTATTTTGCTATAGCAGCCTGAACAGACTGATACAAGTTCCATGGGAGCTATTTTGGGGTTTGGACGTAGGTGGGAAACAGAGGAACCTGGTGTTGATTCAATCGTTGGGGTGTGCCTATCTCCTTGAAGGGGCCCTTGCCCTCCCTTCAAGGTCTCCTGTGGTTCCTTTGGGCAGGATATACACTCAGCCCTTGATGCAATGACTCTCTCACTTGCTGCCTGCAGGAAGTTTCCACATTATGGCCTGTCATGAATTGTTCCTGACCACTTGTCTGGTTTCATAGTTGGAATTCTTCCCTCCATCCTGATTGCTGGGCTATTTCCTGCCTCCGGGATATGCTGGGCTCTCTCTTCCCCTTTGCTACATACAGACCTTCTCTTTGTCTAAAAACTTCTGGGCACCTCCTTCTCTCTCTTCTAGGCACACTCCTACTGATTCTTCAAGTCTCCATGCAAACTCTAGCTCCATTAAGCTTCCCATGGTTCTCTCAAACACGCAGGGACTGGTTTCTCCATGCTCCCGCCAGCCCTTGATTGGCATGTTGTGTGGCAATTGTCCGTTTCCCCGAAAGGCTCTCCACTAGAGTCAACCGCTTCAGGCAGAGATCCTGTTGTGTTTTGTACAGTTTCTTTTTGCATTTGTTTATTATACTTTCATAATAAACAGCTGTTGTGTGGGTGAAATTGGTCAAGTGCCCTGCACAATATCTAGCTCATCCACCACAGGTGTTCATTCAATGTTGGGCTTTTGTATGGAAAAGGAGTGATCCCACTGAGAAAAAAGTAGAACCCTTTAGAGTGGAACCACCTGAAGTGCTAACATACCTGGGGCGGGGGTGGGGGGACCTTATTCGAGGTAGAAGCAAAACAATAAGGCAGAAAAGTGCAGCAGGTCCTCAAAATAACAAACCTGTTTTGTTCAGTGTCAGATGCTGTAGGAGCTAACTGTTGTTTATATCACTTAGCCTAGGCAGTGGTCGGCAACCTCATTAGTCAACAGAGCCAAATATCAATAGTACAATGATTGAAATTTCTTTTGAGAGCCAAATTTTTTAAACTTAAACTATATAGGTAGGTACATTGTTATTAACTTAATTAGGGTACTCCTAAGGCTTAGGAAGAGCCACACTCAAGGGGCCAAAGAGCAACACCAGCCACTGCAACACCAGCCGGGCAAAATTAGCACTTTTATACAACGATGGAAAAAGTCACGTGTCCAAGACTTAAAAAAAAATATATATATATATATATTATTGATTTCAGAGAGAGGCAGGGAGAGGGAAAGCGAAATAAACATATCAATGATGAGAGAGAATCATTGATTGGCTGCCTCCTGCACACCCTACTCGGAATCGTGCCTGACAACCGGGCATGTGCCCCAACCTACCAGGAATTGAACCGTGACCTCCTGGTTCATGAGTCGACGCTCAATCACCGAGCCACATCAGCTGGGCATCACACATTCATTTTATATTTGCACGAGTGTCATGATTTTACTCGTTTGAATAGAAATCTGTATGTTCCTATGGACAGGGTAAATTTGTGTGTTCAGTTTTCTATTTGATTTCTATCCCCACAGAGCTGTTCCATAGCTCAGTCAATCAAAAACAGTTCAAACCCTAGCTGGTTTGGCTCAGAGGATAGAGGCATTGTCGGCCCTTGGACTGAGGGTCCCTGAATTTGATTCCAGTCAAGGGCATGTACCTCATTTGCAGGCTCGATCCCTGGCCCTAGTTGGAGGTGTGCAGGAGGCAACCAATTGATGTGTCTCTCTCACATCGATGTTTCTCTCTCTGTCTCTCCCCCTTCCTTCCACTCTCCCTAAAAATCAATGAAAAAATATCTTCAGGTGAGGATTAACAAAACAAACAAAAACAGTTCAAGAGGCACTACAGCCCCAGCCCTCCCCCCGGCCCCCCTCCCCCGCAGACTCAGCTAACTCCTGAAATTCCACTAGAAGCCCCAGACTCTGTGCAAGGACACCAGGATTGTCTTTGCCCACTTTCCTGGCACCCACAGCTGGGTGTTCCTGCCCATGAGCAATTCCATCTTGTCCTCTCTTTCTCCTTGACACCCACACCGGCACCTTGATCCCACCCCACCCTCTTCTTCGAGGAACCAGATCTCAACCCATTTCTACCAGCCTTAGCGGAAAAAGCTGTCCCTTCCTTCTCAAGGACCCTTTTCTTCCAAATTGCTCTCCTCGAATGAACTCCCCTCTCTTATTTTTTCAGCGGTTCCCCTCCTCCTCCACGGCTGCTCGGCTTAGACACATCTTAAAATCCCTCTCAACTACAAAACAAACACACCAGCAAACAAAAATATGAAATTGCTCACCTCTAATTGTGCAGTAAAGCTGTGCAACAATAAAAACCTTGACATTTTGATGGCTTACAGCAGGGATCAGCAAACTTTTTCTTTAAAGGGCCAGAGAGTAAATATTTAGGCTTTGTATGGGCCACATATGGTTTCTGTTTCTATTCACTTTGTTTCTTCTTTACAACCCCTGAAAAAATATAAAAGCAGTTCTTAGCTTGTGGATAGTACAAAAAGAGGTTGTAGGCCGGATCTGGTTTAGAGAAATGAGCATTTGCTTTTCACTCCGTCTCTGAGGCCTAGTGCAGTGGTCGGCAAACCGTGGCTCGCGAGCCACATGCGGCTCTTTGGCCCCTTGAGTGTGGCTCTTCCACAAAATACCACGTGCGGGCGCGCACATACAGTGTGATTGAAACGTCGTGGCCCATGCGCAGAAGTCGGTTTTGGGCCTGGGCGAGTCTATTTTGAAGAAGTGGCGTTAGGAGAAGTGGGGGGTGTGGGTAGGTCGGGCGACGGGAGACGCGGCGCAGGTGGCCGCAGGATACACAGCGCGGGGCAGGTGTGCGCGATTCATGCACGAGTTGAGTGAGCCAGTCAGTCAGCAGTCTCATGTGCAGTGGTTAGTGCTAGTCGCATCCGCAAATCGTGCGCAGGTGACAAAAGTACCTACTCGAAGCATAAAGTTACCTGTATTTTTCCAACCAGCTGCAATTCCTACAGGTATTTTTGTCTTCAATTTAAGAATTGTAATTATTTTGTGTTGGTGGCTTTATTATTATAAAATGAAACATTTTTTTAGGTGCCCTGTTTGACATGGCTAGAAAGAAGCAGCAAACTACCTATATAGTTTAAGTTTAAAAATTTTGGTTCTCAAAAGAAATTTCAGTCGTTGTACTGTTGATATTTGGCTCTGTTGACTAATGAGTTTGCCGACCACTGGCCGAGTGTAATACCCCCTCCTCCCCCCACCGGCGTTGGGTGTGGCCGCATGATTGCTTGGCTGATGGAATATTAGCAAATGTGGTAGGAGAACATATGCTGGGTACCTGCTGGTCCAAGAAGGATGAAAGACAAGAAGGAGCAGAACTGGACCCAGACACCAGCTTGGAAATAGGGTGAGCTGGGCCCAGCTGAGATCAGCCAAACCTCAGCCATCCTCTGACGTACTGCAATCTGGATGATTGACTACTTAAGCAAGAACTGCCTGCGTAGGGGAATTCGGTAATTGCAGGCACTTCTGCTTTGCTGGTGAAAGTCTTATTGGTGTTCCTGCCAAGTGTGATCATAATTAGAGAAAGGAGGGACTTGTAAATCTGATTCCTGGGCCTCGCCTTGGAGGTGTGGGGGAGGAACAAACTTTTCTCTACCTTCAAGCTTCTTCCGCTGGTCTAATAATCAATTAGATATGATACAGATTAGCAAGAGAAAATAACTCAATTTAATACAGACATAGGTATGGGAACCCACACACATGAGAGAGTCAGAGACCCCACATACAGAGAGGTTCAGAGACAGCAAGGAGACATGGGGACATAAGACATCTGAGCTAGGGATGAGGAAGGTTACCTTGGGGACTTCTAAGGGTCATGGCAGGGAGCTGAGAAGAGCAGACGCTTGGTAAATAGACATTTGTCCTGTCCTAAAATAGGTCCAAAAAGCTTATCTCTTAGAATCTTTTATTATGGGCAAGGTCCCTAATTCAAATTTTCGGGACAGTTAAGGGAGCAGCAGAAGTCCCTCTTCAGCCCCCAGTAAAAGTTGCCTTTGGCTCAAAACCATCTGCATACCAGAGGCACATCTTGGAGCGACTAGGTCTGACCTCCCACAGAGGGACTAATTTGGAATATCTGGGGGAAGACTGGGTAATGTGCACGATCACTACACTCCCCGGGGAGTTTGAGAACCGCTGTCTCAGACTTTTTAGTTCTTTGGTTCAGATCGGTAATAGTTGCTTTTTAGGCACCTACCCTGCACCAGAGTCTTTGCGCTTGCGCTTGATCTTATTTTTAAACCCTGTAACAACTCCTAAGGTAGGAATGACCATCCCCATTTTACAGCCGAGGAAACTGAGGCCTGGAGAGGTTAAATACCTAACCTAGGATCACATGTCTACCCAGGAGCAGGGGCAGACTTACCGTGTTTCTCCCATTGTGCCTGCGGCCTGCTGGCATACTTAATTTGGTTTTCAGCGTTGGTCTTCCTTAACATATAATTATGCAAATCAACCTGTCTTGTCAGTCCTTCTAGCCAAAAAAAAAAAAAAAAAGTGTAGTGAAGCAAAAGAGGGGAGAGCCAGGGGAAGGGAGAAGACCGTACTGGGAAGCTCTGCCTCTGGACTGTCAGGCAAGGCAAGGGGAGGGGCCAGGGTTGATAGGCCATTTCTGGACCCCAAGGACACAGAGAAAGGGGGTGGGGAAGGGAGAACGGTCAGTAAAGAAAGGAGGCCCGGGCTGAGGGGTTGTGTGGCCACCAAAATGTCTCACAGTGGAGCCAGCACCTCCAAAGAAAGGGAACATGCACAGGTGGATCACATTCCCTCCGAATTGCCTGCAGAAGGTGTCTCAAAGGCTGGTTTTAGGCCACCCCTCAGATTCTGACTCAATAGGTCTGAGTTACGCCCAGCGATCTTCCTTTTCAGCCAGCTTTCTAGTTTGATGTTGGTGTTTTTAAATCACATTTTGAGAAACGCTGAACTAGAACTGATTCAGAAATCAGTTCTCTCTGAAAAAAATTACATGAGGAATATGTATAATTTAAATTCTAAAATGCAGAAGAGTAAAAGGAAAAAAGTCACTTGAAATCCTACCAGTCTGGGATACTCCTATCAACATTTTGATGTATATTCTTTCACATTTTTCCTGTGTGCATGCGTGTATGTGTGTGTGTGTGCATCCCATATATTGATGCGAATGTACACCACATATTACCCTGTAGCTTCCTTTTTGCATTTAACACTATACCTTAACACACCATTCCATGACAATAAATATAAATTTATATTGTATTTATGGTAGATTTCAGGTATCAGTGGAGATACTTGTTTTGAGGGATAGTCTGGGTCCCTATCTTGCAAACACACACTCTACCCTTGGGTAAGCTCAGAACATGGGTTCATTTCTGAACCCCAGCGTCCTGCATCCAGCTTCACTGTACAGACCCTCGTGGGCTGGGAGGTGAGGAGCTCTGGTTCTGGGCAGGGAGCTTCCTTCCCTGCCACTCTGGGCAGATGCCCCAGGAGCTTCTGAAAGCAGTTGGGAATTTTCAGCTGCTGACACCAATACTGGCAGTTTCCGGCTTCAAAGCCACTGTGAATCTGCAAGGTTTGCAGCTTTGGGTTACCCTGAGTGTCCATCCCAAGTCCCACCCCCACCTGCCACTCACGAAGACCTCGGTGGGGACTGGGTTCAGGACTATATCAGGGATTGAAACCATAAGCCCGGTGAAACCAGAGAGCTGCCTTTGAACTGCAGAACCCCAGGCCCCTGCAACAATGCAAAGTTCAAATCTATGGCTACTTGGAAGTGCATTTGGGAACAATCAGGGGCCCCCTGACTTCTGACCTGTGACCCCAAACCCGCCCGCTCTGCCCCAGAGCCTGGGCTTAAGTCCTTGGAGCCAAAGCGGGGTTAGGGGGAGGTGGGTTGGAATGTGTTGTAAAGGCCTGTTTTTGAGAAGAAATAAACTTAAAATACAATCACAAGTAAACTTTCAAAAAAGTAATTGGGATCATTAGTTTCAGTCTGAGAGATAAACAAACAACAAAGCAAACCCTTTAACCTCCAGTTCAGGGTTGTAAAGGGCCTGCGTTTGTATTTTCCCTGGTGCTTTTTATGACCTAGTGGCTGGCCCCTCTCTGCCCCTGGACTGGGGCGGCACAAAGCCTCGCTAATCACAGAGCAGTTTCGGAAATGAGGGTCTAGAATGGAATTTCCTCAACACGCCCTCCGTCTGCAGTCTCCTCTCTGAGCTGCCCCCTCTGAAGGCCCGGGCCCAGCTCTGGGCCCAGCTGGAGAACAAAGGAGCTATTTCTCTGAGTTTTCCCTGGAGCCCAGCCAGGCTCCCTGCTACAAAAATTCAATAAAAGCCACTCCTATGCTCCCTGCCCCGTGATAAATCCAGGGCTGCATATGTATGCGCTTACTGTGTATAAATATCTGTGGGGGGAATACAAAAATGTAGATTGTAGCGAGGGGCCTTGCCCTCAAAGAGCTTACTGTTCATCACAATGTCATAACGAATGGGCCACAGGGGAAAAGGCAACTCACAATTCAACACAGCAATTCGATCCTTTAGCAAATGGGAGTCACAGGCCTCCAGAGCTCAGGAGACGGGAAATATCTGTTGAGCCTCTCCTCTCCTTGCTAAGGTAGGGGATCGAAAAAACCTTACGGTGGTTACTTGTCTCAAAAGGTGGCTGCCATGAACTCTTTCCTTCCCGGCATGCACCTCTGCTCCCTCTTGGAGAGGAGACGTGTGTTTTCTTTTCTTCCTCAAGTCTGGGCTGGCCTATGACTGCTTCGACAAATGGAATATGGTGGAAGTCACCCTGTGGTGTTAGTTCCAGGCCTAGCTTTCAAGACTGGCAATTGCTCCGTCTTCTCTTCGACTCCAGCTGACATTCTGCGATGAAGTCCAAGAAGCCACATGAAAGTCCAAATGGAGGACAACCGAGGCGCCAGGACCACCGCCCCAGCTGAGCACCGGCTTGCCAGCTGAGTGCACCAGCCGTCTTGGCAACAGACCCAGGGATCCAAGGATCCGCTTCAGCTGACACTACGTGGAGCAGACAAGAGCTGCCCTCCAAGCTCTGCCTCAGTGCAGAACTGTGAGCAAATCCATGGTAGCTGTTGCATCCATGCATCTTCTTTATTCTCACACAATCCTGTAAAGAAGATACTATTAGTACTACTCCCGTTTTGTAGGCGAGGGGTGGAGATTGAAGAGGTTAAGCAAATCATCCAAGATTACCAGCTGGGAAGTGGAGATGTCATGAGTACACAGGATGTGTTCTGGGGTTGGTGCATATACCAATTTGGCAGGAATCAAGGATATTAATTAGGAAGTTGTGTGATATAAAACAGGAAGATGGATGGGTTGGGATTGAATTAAGGAGGGACCCACGTGCCAGGATAAGAAGTTAGCATTTCATTTAATAATGGCCATTTAAAAGTGGCCCTTGAAGACTTTTGCATAGAAGTGCCAGGATAAAAATAACTTAAACAAGCCTTGGCCGGTGTTTCTCAGTGGTTAGAGCATTTGCCCATACACTGAAGGATCACAGGTTCGATTCCCAGTCAAGGGCACATACCTGGGTTGCAGCTTTGGTTCCTGGCCCTTGTTGGGCTGCGTTGCAGGAGGCAACCAATCAATGTGTCTTTCTAACATCCATGTTTCTCTCTCCCTCCCTCCCTCCTTCCCAGTCTATCTAAAAATCAATGGAAAAATATCCCCAGGTGAGGATTAACAAATAAAGAAATAAATGACTTAAACAAGTGGTTGAATGTAGGAAAGTTTGAAAGGACAAGAGGTTGTAAGCAGATGGTCCAGCCAAGAGGTAGAGTTCTTCAGGAGGGAAGTGATGGAGGATGGCTGCATAGGGTGCCAGGGCTGAGTATAGAAAGAAACACATGCCAAGACCTTAAAACAAACAAACAAACAAACAAACAAACAAACAAAAAACAAACCAGTGTTAGGATTCTGTAGCCAGTGGTTCAAAAAATTTGAATCTGGGTATCCTAAAGAAAAATGTACCACTAAAGAAATTAGTGATGCAGGAAGACAGTCCCTGTGGGGAGAGAAGTACATCTTATGCACTCAAATCGTTATTTGTGGAAATGGAACAGAATTGAAGAAGATGCTGAAACTGAAGATCTGACAAAGAATGAAGGTGTGGAAATCATGGTCCTGCCATTTATATTCCTGAGTTCTCTCTCTCTCTCTCTCTCTCTCTCTCTCTCATAACACGCACAATGACACATACATACACACATGTACCCATATACACAGTTCAGAGAGCAAGCAAAAGTAGTACATGCTAAATAATAAAACAATAAATAATAATCATTATAAAATAGTAAATAATAAGGAGAACTGACTGCCAAAACATCTGGTTCTGAGAATAAATGCTACAAGCCATCTGGAAAGGAAAGCTGGTGGCCCTGGAGCACCCACAGGGGTTACAGTAGAATCTGAGGAGGGACCCTCCTGTAAGGCACACTTGAGGACAAATGTCCCAGGCCTGGAAGGACTGTGAGAAAAAAAAGATTATTGTCGCCAGTACACATTCTTTGAAAATGTGATTTCTAGTGACCACATGGTATTCCATCTCATGAATAACCACACTTTATTGAACGATCCCTGTGGGCTTTGTGCATTTATGAGGCTGATAACTTTGGCCATTGTAAATAACACTCAAAGGAGAGCCTCTGCAATAAATATTTCGCCTGCATGTGATCATTCTTTGAAGATAGATTCCTGGAGATGGAATTAGTGGGCCAGAGGGGAATAATTTAAAAATAGTCTTGATACTCACAGCCAACGAGCCTACTAACAACAACAAAAATGGCCATTTCACACTTTGTCCAGCAGCAGAAGGGGCCCATCCCACTTGTTAGAATGAGGTGAAAAGTGAACGAAAAGCTGCCTACTCTGTAGAATTTATATTGTGAATTATGTGAAAATAGATGAAAATATAACCCCGCATGTTAACAGTGCCTAACCAGGTGTTGAGGTTATGGGGGAATCTGTCTTCTTTATACTTCTGTATATTTTATACTTTTCCTAAATAGTATGTATATTACTTTCAAAAATTTTTTGAGCAGAAAAAGTAATATGCAGGAAGAATACTTTGCTCAAGTCGAGAAAATGGTGTTGTCCCAGGTCTGCTGGGGACAGTGCGGGCTTGGCCTGGTCCCTCGGCCCCTCTGGGCTCAGCTCGCCATCTCTGGACCAGCCGCCAGTGGTTCCCAACGCAGGGGCTCATTACAGCCTCCAGGGACTTCACAACACACCTTTCCCTGAGTCCCACTCTACACTAACAGAACCCGCATTTGCAGGTGTGGACGGGGCCTGGGAACGAGCATTTTAAGGTGTCCCATGCGCCCTAGTGTGTAGTTTGGGGACGGACCCCCCTGAGCCAGAGGGTCTCAGGGAGGACACTTCATCCCTGGAGGGGGCCGGAGGGTGGGCGCTGCAGTTCTCTGGGCGGGAGGAGATGACTCTGGCGCTGCGAGGGAGGCACACCTGGGTGTGTGTGTGCATCATCGCCTGGGCTGCAGGTAGAAGGTGATCCGACTCATTTCCACCCACGTTCACGACGAGTCAGAACCAAACAGATCGCGTCTCTCCCTAGGGCAGCCGGTTCCTCCTGGGTGCAGCGCTGGAGAGACCAGCGGCCCCGGGCAAGGGGAGCAGAGCCGGTGGTCGCCCTTTGGGGGGCTCGTTGTTGCGGAGAGGGGGGGTGGAGGTGGGGCAGAAGAGACGGGTCGGCCTCGGCCTTCCTCCGGCCAATGGGGCGCTGCCACCTCACCCTGGCGGGCTCCCAGCCTCCTGCGAGCGCGGAGATGAGGGCAATTTAATCCCCGGCTCCTCTCCTCCGGCTATTTCTGTGCGAAGGGGGTTGGGCGGCTGCTGTTCCCTCAGCAACAGGCCTGGCCGGGCTCCACGCGGAGGAGGCCCAGCTGGGAAAAGCAGCGGGAAGGAAGGGAGGGGCCGCTTCCAGGGCCTTCCCTTCGCGGGTGCTGGGAGCTGCGGGCACCCGAGAGCCCTGGGTTCCAGAAGGGGGGCCTTTTAGGTCCTCGGTCCCGCCCTGGGAGGCGGCGGCAGAAAGGGGCCCGTGGGCACAAGAGAGCTCATTGTTCCCGGGCTGAAAGGAGAGGAGGTGTTAGAAGGAGATCGGGGACTTTCTCTTTGATGGAGGGAGGAGGCCAGTCCCCGACAGGCCCGCCTGGCCGCCGTCCTGGCCCTCAGCCCCGAGTGCTCACGCTTGGCATTTGCTGAGCAGCCCTGTCAAAACAACTAGGCATTCTTGTTAGCATTTCTATCCAGGAGAGCCTTAGCCTTCTCCCTCCCAAGTCCCCTCTCCTGCGGGTTTGGCACCCTCCACCCTGGGTCCCAGTTTGGCTGTGGCCCGCTGTCCCACTCTGCTCCATTCAGGCCTCCTCCTGCCTGTTCCTCTGCCCCCTGCATCTTCTCTCTCTCTCTCTCTCTCTCTCTCTCTCTCTCTCTCTCTCTCTCTCTCTCTCTGTCTCTCTCTCTCTCTCTCTCTCCCTCTCTCTCTCTCTCTCCCCAAAAACAAAACAAAGTCTCCGGCCCTCTTTGCAGTCCTAAAAAGTTCAGACGGTCTTTGTGAACTAGACCTGCGATCCCTTTAGGAAGATTCTGTCACTTGTCACTTTTAAAATATGTTTTCATTGAATTTTAAAAAAAAATTTTGGAGAGAGGGAGGGAGAGAGAGAGAAACATGGGTTGGTTGCCTTCGGCCCTCAACCTGGGCACGTGGAATCAAACTGGCGACCTTCTGGTGCATGGGACAGCGCTCAGCCAACTGAGCCACACTGGCCGGGCGTCAGCAGTCACTTTTAGATCCCTTGGTACTTGAAGATGTGAGCTTTCGGATCTAAATGTTGTAGTAAGATGTTAGTGTATGTTGCATGTGTGATTTAATGAAGTCCCTTAAAAATAAATGTCTTTGGGAGGGATAGCAGGCTGTTTTTCATAATTCCCATCATGCCATTGGTTTCAACCTGGCAAATGTCATCTGTTAAGTGTCACATTGAGGAGACTCAGTCACCCATTTCCTGAGGTGCCTTTTTCTTGTTGGCTGCGTCACCAAACACAGGGGAACATACCCCGTAGAACAGAGCACGGAAACACATATCTCCCCCCTGATACAACCCCCTCCCCCACAGGCCACTCCTCACAGGGAGGAGTGGGACCTGGACCAGCATCTTTCTTTTCTTTTTCTTTTTTTAACATTTTATTGATTTTTTTACTGAGAGGAAGGGAGAGGGATAGAGAGTTAGAAACATCGATGAGAGAGAAACATCGATCAGCTGCCCACCTCCTACTGGGAATGTGCCCGCAATTAAGGTACATGCTCTTGACCGGAATCGAACCTCGGACCCTTCAGTCCGCAGGGTGACGCTCTATCCATTGAGCCAAACCGGTTAGGGCTGGACCAGCATCTTTCTCACGATGCCAACAAAACTTTCCTCAGACATCCAGGTGCCTGCAAAGCACTCACTTCCTTATGCTTCACTCTCGACTTTTGCAAAGTGGCGTCGTTGTGAGGATTAAGGTGATCCACGTGTGGCCAGCGTTTAGCACAGGCCAGGTGCACTGTAACCATAGTAATACCATCTTCGACCTTTTCCTCTTGGGCATGTGCCTGTGTAATCTCCAGGGCTCAGTGTGAATTAGTGCCCAAGGATTATTAACCTTGATTTACAGATACAGACAGGGAGCTCAGGCAGCTTCCCTAACTTGCCCTGGGCCACCCAACCAGTCGGACAGCACCGTCTGGAGTTGAACTCCAAGTACTCAGCCACACACAAGCTGTTCCAAAGCACGGACGCCTCTCCTCCTGCATCAGGACGGTGTACAAATGGTTTGCTAACCTGAGTCCCTGGAGGTTTGTTCTATGGAGATGGGTCCATTATGTCAGTGCATTTGAAAACTGCCGGAGGCAGTCCTTCCATGGATGGCTTTTAATGCCTATTAAGCAGGTGGAGAAAGAAGATCAATGAATGGTGATGTTTTTCTCTCCTGCTGTCCTGACTGTTCTGCCCAGGTTCTGGGGCAGGGCTGGAGTTTAAAGGCCTTTGAGGAGAACTTTACATGGAGACAGAGGAGGTGGGTCTCCCGTGCGGGTGTGGTTTTAGGGTCCCTCCTGCATGTGTCCTCCAGCTGCAGAAGGTCTAGGAAATGTGTCTGCAGAGCCAACATTAAAGAATCATTCCTCTGAGGCCTTGACTCGGCTAGAGTGCCCTTTGCAGATGAATATGCCTATTAAGGAAATCACCAGAATGACAGGGCCATCTTCCTGGGAAGCGACAAAGCATTGCCTGTAGGGCCAGAGAGAAATGGGGTGGAGGGGGGCTAGGAAACACAAGTGAGGGAGAGAATGGGGGGACAAAGGAGAGAGGACCCCACGTCTTCCCAAGGCGTCTTGGTGAATGGCTTTGATTTGGTGTTTGGTTCATGATTTCTGCTGGGTTTTCTTGCTCCTCTTGACTGATTTTTGACAAAGAATGGAAAAGAGAAGAAGGGGATGTGGGTGAATGGTGGGAGTAAAGGAGAATAGACATTGGCTACCAAGCTGAGTGATGGTACCAGTGGTCGGCAAACTGCGGCTCGTGAGCCACATGCAGCTCTTTGGCCCCTTGAATGTGGCTCTTCCACAAAATACCACGTGCGGGCGCGCACGTACAGTGCGATTGAAACTTCGTGGCCCATGCGCAGAAGGCAGAAGTCAGTATTTTGTGGAAGAGCCACACTCAAGGGGCCAAAGAACCGCATGTGGCCCGCGAGCTGCAGTTTGACGAAAGGGAAGTTGTCTTTCACCCATAACACGTGTGCACACATACACCTCATGCCACATACATGCACCAACAGACACACCACACACTACAATACGCACCCCCCACATCACCAGGCACACCACACACACACACACACACACACACACACACACCCTTCCACATTCCTGAAGCACTTTTAGAGAATAACAGTGCCACCTGGTGGCTATTTGTATGCAAAGACCCTCTCCCAAATCTGAACAGAAGGAGGAGCCCAAGTTGTGTTACTCTGTGCTTACTTACTCCGCTTTCCCATCCCTCTTCTCCCTCCTGTCCTCTTCTGAGAAGTGGAGCCAAACCGTAAATGTACTTCTGAGAAGTGCTTGACGGCGTTCCCGGGGGTGCTGGGTGAGAAACAATACTCAGAAAACAGCTTCCAAACAGGTCCTCGCTGTCTTACTACGCGGATGCTGCTGGTTGGGGAAAGGATCAGCAGGGCCGAGGAGCAGAGAACGGGGGAGAAACGTCTTGGTTTTAGGACCTGATCCCAGCCTCGGATTGTTTACTGTAAATCGCCAGAAGAGCAGAGACCCGCATAGTAGCCCTCTCATCAACGCCTGCTTCTCTGACCCAAGCTTGGCCTCTCCAGTAATGGCTCATCTCGCTTTGCTACAATTAAGTTAAATGGCACCCACTTGGGTCCCTGAGTCCCCACCCTGTGCCAGGCCCCGTGCAAGGAGCTCTTCCCACGATTGGTGACATCAGGGTCAATGCGAACACCCGCATGGGACTTCCTGTGCCTCCCGGGGACCCAGGAAGCTCGGGTCACAGGTGATCTTTATCTCCCCAAATCAGCAAGACCCTGTCTGTAATGAACTTAGCTCTCTGCCTGGCACACCATCCGTGTTCTGTGACAGCAGCCATGTACAGGCCATGCATGGAACTGCAAGTATGTAAGCATCTACTAGCTACGACTGGGGAGCAACACGCATTTTGAAGTGTTTCTGGGATTTTCTAAGGACTCATTACAAGACATCAGAATCCAAGCGGTGAGATCTTTTATTTATGTAGGAGTTCATGGAGTTCTTTCCAAGTGCTAACTCGTGAGTCCTCACCAAGTCCCCTGGAAGCGACTGGCTGGGAAAGAGGACACAGGTGGCCCATTGATCTGAGTAATATGGCATTAGAATTAGAGTCGGGACAGGGAACAAGCAGCTCTTCAAAAAATCTCTCCTCCTCCCTCTTCCCCCAGCCCGGGGCAGTAAAACTCCCTCATAAACAACCTGGTTTTGCACTGCATGTCCTAGGTAAGGGAGACTCCTTATCTGCCCCAAGGTGGAGAAGAAATAAAATTCTAAAAAATAATTCTGGATTAGTCAGTGAGCAGCACAACACAGGAAGGAGTTGGAGAGCTCACATTTTCCCTTCTCGTTCTTCCCAGCGTTTGAATGGGGCTGAACTCAGGTTAGAGTGAGCATCAGGAGCGCCTCAAGGGGAGGACGCAGGTAGGAGGGCTGGGAGGGAACACCAGGCGGGTGGCAGGGGCTTTGGGGGGAAGTCCATTTCCATGCCTTTTCAGCTTCGATGGGGTGCCTGTGATCCTTGGCTTGTGGCCCCTTCCTCCGTCTTCATGGAGCGTCCATGCCAGCTCTGCTTCTGGCAGCTCCTTTCACCTCGAGTCTCCCACAGTCCTGTCCTGATGATCCTTGTGATGACATTGGTTCACCACCCAGACAATCCAGGAAGATCTCCCCACCGAGACCGTGAATCGCATCTGCAAATGGAGCTGCCATGGAAGCTAAGCTTCCCAGGTTCTGGGGATTTGGATGCAGATGTCTTTGGGGGCCTCCTGCCTCCCACACTAGGACATCAGGGCAGAGAAGAGAGACACAGGGACATCACGAGGAGGAACCTCTGTCATATGGAAATCTTCCCATAATGTCTCTCTGAATCCGAGGACTATGGGAGGTTTCACCCTTGAGTCACCCACTGGAGTTCTGAAGGGTGCAAACGGGAGCTCTCTTTCCTGTGTCCCCACCATGGGGGCCAGGGAAGCCGTTCCAGAACTCTCCTGAGCTAGGGGTGGCTTGAGGTGTTGGAGCAGCACCAGTTTCTTCCTCCAGAACGCCGAGAAAGCCCTTGCAACTCCAGCTACACAGGTGGGTAGGGGATGCCCTTGGCCACAGTGGTCATAGGCAATGGAAAATGAATTTTACAACTGAAGCACATGAAGTTCTTTTTTATCGTCTCTGAGTAGACTGTTTCGGCCTTGAGTTAGAAAGAGCAGCCCTGATGGGGTTGCATACCCTAAATGTCAGCATTTCTTTCTGCTTCTCAGAGAACCAGATGTGAGGAGAGTTCTCAGCAAAGAAAGCTGGTTCCGAATGCCTTCAGGCTTATGAAGTCCCCAAATTGGCACCATTCAAAAGGAGGGCGCCTTGCCTCCCCAAAGAGGAAGATAAGGAGGTGGCGCCCAGAACCTCCAAGGTGGTCCTATTGTCACAGCTGGTAGTGGGTTCTAGGCCCTGATCTGGGCCCGGCTCTTCCGGCATCACAGCGTGACTGTACCCACACAGGCCCTGGGCACACCAGGTTTATCGCTGCCCGTTTAGTATTGTGGCTTTCAAGTCCCCAGTCGGAGGCTCCATAGAAACCATGCCCATTGGGTCAGCACTGAGGTTACATGATCCTCATGACCTCAACATCCTGCCAGTCACTCCCCTTGGAGCCCCGATTTCCTGCTGTCCTTCCCATTTGAGGGGCTCTAAGCTCCACCCAGATGAAGTCTTGGAAAGCCCCAAGTTGAGGGTAAGCACTCTTTCCCTCTTCAAAACTCTGACTTTTTATAGCCGTTCAATCCTTTTATTGTACAGGGAGGAAATTTGATGATAAGAATCTGTTAGGCCACAAAAACCACAAAGGACGTGACCAATCCTGGCTAAACAGCCAGGGCAGGTCTCAGTCTCAGCACTAGTGACATTTCGGGCCAAAGAATTCTGGTCGCGGGGGCTCTCCTGGGCATTGTGGGGTGTTGTGCACCATCCCTGGCTTCTAAACACCAGACCAGCAGTTCTCAACTAGGGCAACGCTCCCCAGAGGACATCTGGTAAGGTCTGGAGACATTTTGGGGTGTCACCATTTTGGGTGGTGCTGCTGGCATCTAGTAGGTGGAGGCCAGCAAATACCCCACTGCTAAAATAGCCCCCAGTTCCCAGGATGGCTCCCAGCAAGCAGGAATGATCTGCCCCCAATTTCAATAGTCCCAAGGTTGAGAAACCCTGGTTTAAAGAAATTGAAGTAGACATTGAAGTGGTTTGACAGGATGGGAGGAGAATGACATCCCCCAAACAGAGAATTCATATCCTATTCTCTCTGCAAAATCTGGTCCCATGCGGAGAAAGCTAGAAATAGTTCATTTTAACTAGTAATTCTGGGAGGAGCCGGCTCACCGGGGCACTTCCTGGCAAGGGGCTCAGAGGGGCACGGGTCAGGAGAGAGGGCACACACTTCTTTGTGAGGGTGGCTGGGGAGGCTGGAGACAGTTAACACATGGGCACAGTGCTCACTGGCCAAAGGGCCTGCAAACATCCCAAGGCCACGTGGTGCAGCGGCCTCTGGCAGCGTGGACACTGATGATCCCCTGGGAAATGAACAAAACAAAGACCGAGAGGAGGGGATGCGAGCGCGGCCCACTTGAGACGGGGCAGGGCTGTGTCCATATGCAACACCTTTTGTCGCTTGGATTTTTGTAGTACTCAGCATTTGTACAAACACTCAGATCTGAAAGGACATTCAAATATCATCCACTTGTACATGCAAATAAAAGCAGGCCTCAATTATGAAAAATAAGGAACAGATGCAGGAAAAAAGGAGTGTGTGCATTTATGCACAAACCAGTCAACTGCCGGGCACTAAAGGTTGAACTTTTTGTTCTGTAAGTACAGTTAGCGATGAGAAATAAATAGACGCGTGTTGTCACCAATGAGAGCAGCGCTGGGTCCCTCCCCTCTGTCCCTCCTGATGACAGTGGGTGGGTACAGGGTAAGGGGGAAGGTCAGATGCATAAGGAGCGAAAGATAGGAGAGGTTAGTAAAATTACTGTGTGCTCAGCGGCATGCACACCTGAAATAATACTGTTTTCAAATCTTTTCCTTTTCTACTGCCCCCTATGTTGATACTGTAGATAAGAGCCAAAATGCATGTTAGAAAACCACATACGGGAAAATAGAGAATCATTTCATATGTCCAGTTCTACGTTTCTCTCTGCCTTTTCGGGTCAGGGGAGAACACAAACTCTGTCCCCCGCCGGGTACTCTCAGGTCCAAGTCCCTTAGAAAGACGGGCAGCAAAGTCAAGAATAAAAAAGAAGGGACAGGCTGGGGACGGTCTTCCACAGGCAGCGCATCTCAAGACATGACAGGTTAGGAAGCATTCTGGCTTTTCTCAGGTCCTTGAGGACATTTTCTCCCTGACTAAGGCATGTGGTAGGAAGAGGTTGGTGAATACCTTTGTGGTTCCACTGTGGCCCTGTGAAAGCTTTCATGTAGAAATTAATTTACCCGTCAGAATAGATTTTGGGCAGTTCTAGCACATCAGGACTGGTGCCCCTGACATTGTCCAAAGATGGGACACTCACCTACCTGCCACTTCTGAGCTCCCGCAGGATGGGAGCGCCCCGCATAGCTCATCGCTGCCCGCCAGCACAGTGTTGGCAAGGTGAGGTCATGCAGCCATATTGCTGGAGCTAGGCTGTTGGGTCCAAATCCAGGCACCACCATCAGCCTCCTCAGTGGCCTCAGGCACGTCGGCCAAGCCTTGGGTTTGTTCCCCCTGCGGTGACAGGCATAATGACAGCGACGCCCTCGAAAAGGCCCAGTAAGCAATGTAGTCAGCACAGTGCCAGGCTCGTAGGAGGGGCTGTCTAAATAGTGCCCACAGTTAGTATTGGGGTTCAGGTTCTGTCTTGCTCGCTTTCTAGCTCATGGAAGGCCAAATGTCTAAGGCATGTATTTTTTTGTGTCATGATTACTCACCACTTCCCATTGGTCCCGTTTCTGAACGTGGACAGGGACCCCTTTGGCAGACTCACAGACCCTTCCAGGTAACTGTGGTCCCGTCTGGCCAGTGTATGGGGAAGGTGTGGGGGCAGATATGGCCGAGGTCTACAGGAGAGAACACTCCCCAGCGCTCCCTTGCCCCCACCCCCTGGGCAGAGTTGTCCTGGAAAGGCATCAGTGCACAGGCCTGAAGAACCTCTCCTACCCACCTTGGAATTCCTTCCATTTTTCTCAGTGAAATTATTTTCCAGGATCTGCCTTTTCTTGGAGCTTCACCTGAGGCATCTCTCTCTGTACATGAGAAACCACAATAAACATCTAGAATGGGAAAAATATGAGTACATGTAACATGATTGTACCATACACTTCAAATGGTGCACACTTTAACTTATGTACATTTTACCCCAGTTTTAAAACATCATCACAAAATGAAATTAGTGTGGATTTAACACTTTTATTCATGATTGACACTCCATTTGAAGAGGCTCAAGTCCAGGGTCACATCTTTAATTTTAAACTAGAGGCCCGGTGCATGAAATTCATGCATGGAGGCGGGGGTGGGGGTGTCCCTCAGCCAGCCTGCACCCACTCCAATCAGGGACCCCTCAGGGGATGTCCAACCGCTGGTTTAGGCCCGATCCCACAGGCAGTCAGACACCCCTCTCATAATATGGGACCGCTGGCTCCTAACCACTCGCCTCCCTGCCTGCCTGCCTGATCACCCCTAACTGCCTCTTCCTGCCTGCCTTATTGCCCCTAACCTCTCTGCCTGCCTGTCTGATTGCCCTTAACTGCATTTGCCTGCCTGTCTGATCGCCCCTAACTTCCCTCCCCTGCTGGCCAATTGGTTCTGATTGGTCAGTTTCTATGCCAGTCAGCATCAAAAGCTCCACCTCCTAGGCAGCCATTGGCTCCTTACATTCACCCAGATTTGGTTCTGATTGGTTAGTTTCTATGCCAGTCAGTGTCTCTGGGCCTATCAACAGGGCCTGATTAGAAAGGCAGGGCTGATCAGCAGCCCTGGTGGAGGCTTGGAGAGAAATGGAGGCCTGGCTGTTGGCTAGGTCGGGAGAGAGAGAGGCAAGTTCTGATCAATGGCTGCCATAGAGGCTACAGATCAGACCCTGCCTCTCCTCTGCAGGCCTCTCTCTGGGCCTGATCCGCAGCCCTCTAGGCCAGTGATGGTGAACCTATGACGCGTGTCAGAGGTGACACGCGAACTCATCTTTTTGGTTGATTTTTCTTTGTTAAATGGCATTTCAATATATAAAATAAATATCAAAAATATAAGTCTTTGTTTTATTATGGTTGCAAGTATCAAAAACTTTCTATATGTGACACGGCACCAGAGTTAAGTTAGGGTTTTTCAAAATGCTGACATGCCGAGTTCAAAAGGCTTGCCATCACTGCTCTAGGCAGTCAGTGCTGGGTTGGGGCACCACTTTTTTTTTTTTTTTTTTTTTGGGGGGGGGGGGCACCACTTCTGGTCGAGCCTTTGGTCCTTATGACCCTGGCTCTTTATTATATAGATAATTTTTTATTCAGGGTCACATCAGGGAAGCCTTCTGCAATCCTCTGCTTTTCTGGCTGGATGTGGAGATTCCCAAACTCAGCTGGAACTGGAGGTTCTTTGGCATCTGTGCCCTGACTCTCTCCCTCTAACCCCCAAAGAGGGGCCCCAGCTGGGCAGGAGGCAGGAGCCTCCCTCAGAGGAGGTCTACTTCCATGTGGCCAAGCCCATGCCCAGGAGAAGTGGGTCGTCTCATGGTTTCTCTATGCTGTTTGGTACCAGGGTCTCGGGAGTGAGAGGACAGGAGAGGAGACAGCAACAATCACGTGCAAGGGCTGGTTCATGGCCTGGCTGAGCCTGGCTGCCGCCCACGCTGCCTCTGCAGCCTTTCCTTGGCTCCCGGGGCCCCCCTGCGTCCCTTCTTCCTCCCCGCTTCCTCCTGTCACTGCAGTAAGTCACTGGCTGGATGGGTAGGCCCTGAGTGCGTGTGGGAGCTCCAGGTTGTAAACACACAAAATTGCCTCCTGGGTCATTCTTCCCACTGAAACTTGGGAATGTACATTGGCTCCCAGACCGGAGAGCCAAGGACAAACTCAAACCTGTGCTGCCCTCTGCTGGCAACTTCAGCTTATGGCCTCCCCAGAACTCAGAGGGGATCCATGGTTGCTGGCTGAGAAACCTTCTATACAAACTGAAGCTAACTTGGAAAGGCCGTCTATAAACATAAAAGCAGATTTGCTCCAGATGAAACAGAGGTGAGGGGCCCCACTCCCACTGTTTCAGATAACAGTGTGAAAACCTGGCCTCCGTATGAGGTCCACTGTTAGCACAGGAAACCAGGAAGGGAGACAAAGCCACCTGCCCACACTGGGCACAGAGTAGAGGCCACCGAGGCCAGATGATAACGTGGGCACCCGAGTCCGCCAGCAAGAGGGACAGAGACACATAGAAAATAATAAAACATAGAAAGGAAGTTTTTAGGGAAGACGTAAATCTTTGTAACACAGTAATGACCATTCTATACAAAGTTTTAAAAAGTGGTAAAACTAAAGCTTATGAAAATACTTTAAAAATATTTTTAGCACCTTTCCCTGTCAGAACACAGCAACATATGTTGAGCATAACACAGCAACGTTACTAATTTCAGGCCAACTCCTTTGGAAGTTTTTGGAGTGTGACCTGTGACTTTCTCACCTAGAGTTGGTAAATTACTTTCTCCTTTAAGAATAATGTTTCCAGCCCAGCTGGTGTGGCTCAGCCGGTTGAGCGCCAACCCATGGACCAAAGGGTCACTGATTCTATTCCCGGTCAGGGCATATGCTGGGGTTGCAGACCTGGGAGGTAGAGGTGGGTGCGGGAGGCAGCAGCTCTCATCGATGTTTCTATCTCTCTATCCCTCTCTCTTCCTCTAAAAATCAATACAAACCTATTTTTAAAAAAGAATGTTTCCATATTTAAAACATTTTTTATATTATTAGAACGAAATATTAAGCCACAGTGTTCACACACTTATGCCATCAAAAATCACTGTTGGCTCTTTTTCTGCTTGTTGGAAAAGCACCAAGATTGAGCTATCAAATTCCAGACGCCATTCCTTCTGTTTTCAGAGTAGGATGGCTTCTCGCAAACTTCATTCAAACAATGATTTATATCTCTTAGACAAGTATAGAAAACTCCAGCAAACCTGAGCATTTGCTGTCACATGACTTTTGCAGGGACTCAGCATTTATATTCAACAATGACTGTGTATCTATCCTGTGGGTATTGGACAATCAGCAGCAGCACCATGAGAAAACAATGGGCTAGGTCTGGGTTGGCGCCTCCCTGCCTCCTCTACTCACCAGTTGGGCTCTCCAGGATGAACTGACATCTCAGTTAGCCTAACAATTGGTTTCCTCATCGCTAGATGGCAAGGCAGAGTTAAGTGACCCCTGTGTGTCAAACGTCTGTACCTAGCATACAGAAAGCCACACGCCCACCCCAAGGCTTATTTGCTTTCCTTCTTTTACATAAACATTTACACCTTAAGCTTGGATAATATTGATGAACCACTCATTCTACTAAAATGGTAGCTGCAAGCAGCCTTTCACCAAGTGAGTTTGGGTGGAAGAGTGAACAGGACTCAGACTCCTTACGAAAGACAAGCTTTGTGTCAGATGCTGAAATACTTTTAATGGTGTCAAATTAGAAAAAAAATTATGTATTTATACAAACATTCTCATGTTCTGGGTATATTTTTCTTTACTAATATTATAGAATTATGAGAGCTCTATCACATAATTCAAGGGCAAGTATTAGCCCTGCCAGCATGGCTCAGTGGTTGAGCTTCGACCTATGAACCAGGTCACAGTTTGATTCCTGGTCAGGACTTGATCCCCAGTGTGGAACATGCAGGAGGCAGCCGATCAATGATTCTTTCTCATTGATGTTTCTATCTCTCTCCCTTCCTCTCTGAAATCAGTAAAAATATATTAAAATGTATATATATATGTTAGGTAGGCCTGGATAAAATTCAGTGTCAAACCAGGTAAATAGGGAGAAATGCATGGAAGTAATATGTAATTTCTGAGTATTTGGTATCAGTTTATAGTTAAAAGCAATGATAGTATATAAATAACCACAGAATGTTCAAATAACAGAAAACAACAAAAATTAAAAACCCTTCAAAAAACAGATCTCACATGATATTAAATTTGTGCTGATCTGTGTGTCAATAGATTAACTATCTAGGCTGTGGCTACATGATTGAATTTTCTTGAGTTTTGACAAGTCAAAAAATTGTGTTTACTGAAGACACCACCTCATTGTTGATTCTTGTGCTAGTCAGAGACTTAGAGTAGTAAGTATTGGTGAGGGAGGAGAGGGAAGGTCTGAAGGCACCTTTTCTGTTGGTATTCTCAACACACTTTCCTTCCTAGGCTATGCTGCTGCCTATTTATTTGACCTGTTTGCCTTTGGATAGATAGCCTTTAATGTCTTATATTCATATAATCTCGTGTACTGATATTTGATTTTTCTTTTATTAGAAAACACATTGTTTATAATGGCTACTTTGTAATAATTTTTAGTTACTGTCCAGAGATTACCCCCTCCCCCAGAATCAAATATTACCTTTGGATATGTAAGCTTTTAATATCCGAATCAATTCCTCATATTATAGTTAGCATTGAAAGGTCACCTTTGCAAAGTTCCACTGAAGTATAAATCCTATGTTAATGTTATAAAACAATTGGTGTAAGAGATTCAAGTAAAATAAAAGCAATGGCTGATAGAAGACAAGCACTGAACCATCCCTGTAGCTATTTAAAAATGTTTTAAAATTATACACACTCAGCTTAAAAATTCAAATACACACAAGAGTATAAGGTGAAAAGTAAAAGCCCCTTTAGCCTACCTAACTTCTAGCTCCACTTCCTACTACAGCACAAATATGGAAGCTATTAGCTAGATGTGGCTAAATTAATCCTAAAATTTAAAAATTCAGTTCCCCACACTAGCTGTATTTCAATCACTCAATTACCACATGGTGTTAGAGGCTACTATTTTGCTCATTGGTTACTGTTCTACAATAACTATAATTAGGCAGTAGCATATATACAGGATGTCTAAAAAATGTATACATAAACAGCTAATAGTTCAATTTTCAAAATGAAATGTTAATAAACACTGCCTTTATGATTATTCAGTGTATGTATACACTTTTTGGGACACCCTATGTATGTTTTATTATAAATTATACAAATTATATATTATGGATACAAGTCTCTTATCAGATAGGATTTTCAAAACTTTCCTACCATGCTGTGTCTTATCTTTTTACTTTCTCAATAACATCCTTTAAAGCACAAAATTTAATTTTGAAACAGCCCAATTTTTTTCCTTTGTTACTAGTGCTTTTGGTGTTGTTCTAAGAAACTATCACTTAGCTCAAGGTCACAAATATTTACTTCTGTTTTCTTGTAAGAGTTTTATAGTTTTAACTCTTATATTTAGGTGTATGATCCATTTTGAATTAAAATTTGTAGGCATAAGGTGGAAGTCCATTGACACATGGTTATGCAGTTTTCCTGACTGTTGAAAAGGCAACTCTTTTCCACTGAATGGGATTGATACCCTTGTCAAAAAATCAATTCATAAATGTATGAATTTATTTCTAAACTCTAAGTTATATTTTATATTCCCTTGACCTATACATCTATCTTTATGCCAGTACTAAACTATCTTGATTACTGTAGCTTTGCAATAAGTTTTAAAATTGATGTGTCTTTCAACTTTCTTTTTAAAGTTGTTTTGGCTATGGGTCCCTTGCATTTCTGTCTGAATTTTATCATTAACTTGTCAATTTCTGCAAAAAAGAGCCAGTTGGGATTTTGATGGGAATTGAATCTGTAAACCAATTTGGGCAACACTTCCATCTTAACAATGTTGTCTTCCAATCCATGAACAAAGATGTTTTCCCATTTTTTTAGATCTTCTTTAATTTCTTCATTATTCATAGTGATGCTACTATAAATTGAATTTTTTAAAAAAAGTCTCAACTTCAGAATGTTCATTGCTAGTATAGAAATAAAACTAGAGAGTCACCACGTTGCTTCCAAACATCCTGCTCACTGGTGCACCAGGGGTCGCTAGACAAAGAACTTGCATCAAGATCGGGACTGAAACATATTAGTGTGGGTGATTAAGCTCAAGAAGTCTGATCACTGGATGCATGGAGTCTGGCAGGATGGCTTCCCCAAGAGCATGCCAAAGGATGCGCAGATGATGGTACAAACCCTGAAGGATTATGGGGATTATAGAATATGAGCCAAGGGTTATCAGATGTTGGCATTTACTTATCTTCCAATATGTGACCACAATTCTAAATGATGCAAAAATTCCTTCGAGCCATGCTAAGAAAGCTGCTATTGATGCAGCTGATGTGCAATTGGCAACCCAGTGTCCTCCCCCAATAAATTTTTCATTGGATATTGCAAGGCAACAAAATCAAACCCTTTGCCATTGTCAAGCCACATTCAGGCCATAGATTGCCACCTGACAGATATTGCCTGGCTGCTCCAAACTATAGACTTAAGTCTTTACAAAAAATAGGCATCTACTTCTGCAGAAAGAATAACAGTTACACAGTTAAGCGTTGGTTAGTTACTAGAAGACCAACTACTCTCACACTTGGCACATCAACCCCACAAATTATGCCAGTTTCAACAAAAGCAGGGACTCCAATGTCCCTCACAGGACAAAGGTTTACAGTACAGATGCCCACTTCATAGTCCCTAGCTGTAAAAGCATCAATTCCTGTAAGATCAGCAGTTCAGAACGCCCTAATTAATCCATCAACTGTGTCCAAAATCATTCTTATTACCACTAACATGATGTCATCACAAAATACTGCCAATGAATCATCAAATGCATTTAAAAGAAAACACGAAGATGATAACTTGCAATCTGGCCTTGATGTATGTAACATGTGGTCTTGAACCCACTGTACTGAGATTAAACATGTGTGTTGGATGTTTTCAAGTTGTTTTAGAAAACTTTAACAGCATTTAATAAGTAAATATAGTTATCAGTGTTTGAGATGTGTTTTAATAGAATTTACAATGGTGTTTTTTATCAGCCTTTAACTGTAAAAAAATAAAGTTGTCATTCATAAAAAAAGAAATAAAACGGATTTTTGTATATTGATCTTATATCTATCCTATAACCTGTTGAACTCATTTATTTTTATTTTATGTTACCTGGTATACAGTGAAATATCTTGGTTTGCAGCCTAATTAGATAACAAACAATTGCAAAGTGGGTGAACTCATTGTTTTAAAATAAACTCCTTAGGATTCCTATATA
This sequence comes from Myotis myotis, assembly GCF_014108235.1. Taxonomy (NCBI): domain Eukaryota; kingdom Metazoa; phylum Chordata; class Mammalia; order Chiroptera; family Vespertilionidae; genus Myotis; species Myotis myotis. Next base: position 52,637,067 of record NW_023416401.1, read on the forward strand.
ATGTCATTTGTAAATACGTTTAGTTTTCCTTCTTTTCCAGTATGCTTGCCTTTTATTTCTTTCTCTTGCCTAATTACCATGGTTGGAACCTCAAGTAGAATGTTAAATAGGAGCGGTGAAAGAGAACATCCTTGTGTTCTTCCTGATCTTAGGAGGAGAGCATTCAACATTCAGTCTGCTGCCATCAAGTATGATCTTAGATGTGGGTTTCTGATAGATGCCTTTTATCATATTGAGGAAGTTTCCTTTCATTCCTAGCTGTTGACTAAGTTTATCATGAAAGGGTGTTGAATCAAATGTTTTTCCTGCATCTATCAAGATAATTATGGCAATTTTGACCTTTATGAACATGGCACAATTGATACTCATTATTCACAATTCTGAATTTTGAATTTGCCAATTTATTTGTAATCCCAAAATCAATATCTGAAGCACTTTTTTGATCACTCAGACATGTGCAGACCAGTGAAGATTTTTTTTTTTTAAAATATATTTTATTGATTTTTTACAGAGAGGAAGAGAGAGAGAGAGCTAGAAACATCGATGAGAGAGAAACATCGATCAGCTGCCTCCTGCACATCCCCCACTGGGGAAGTGCCCACAACCCAGGTACATGCCCTTGACCGGAATCGAACCCGGGACCCTTCAGTCCGCAGGCCGACGCTCTATCCACTGAGCCAAACCGGTTTCGGCAAGATTTTTTTTTTTTGACCCAGGAAATGCTTTAATTCCAGTCCCCGCAGAGTGGAGGCAGGCACCAAGGACTGCCTTGAGAAGACCTGAGGAGCCCGCCTTCTCAGCACAGCAAGAGCCAGGACAGCACCCCCCCACCCCAAACAGGACTTCTGGTTCAGAGTTCCCACGAAGTGGGTCCAACACACTGGCTCGGTGAGTGGGGAGCCATGTCCAAGGTCAGCAGGAAGGATGTGCTTTGGCTTAAGACGAGGCAGGTCTTCTTTGTCGGGGAGGGACCTAGGGGGCGGACTTCGGCAGGGGAAGGGAGGGGCTGTTGGGGATGAGGGACTCAGTCTGGCCCGGCTAGGACAGCTTGGGCCACAGCTGTACAAGCCCTGAGCAGGATCAGAGGAGTCCAGACCAGTGAGGACTGGAGGGGAGTGCCCAGCAGCAGCACTGGAGAGCCGGCTGGAAAGACCCCGATGGCTTGTCCGTCTGCCTGGCTGCAGTAGGAAAATGTAAATCCGGGTTTTGGTGCCTGTTGCTCCGAGGGGCCCCGCTGGCTGTGAATCGCAGGGTCACGGTCCATCTGATTTTCTCTTCTGAGGGGACACAGCTGCCCTAGCCTTTTTGATAGCCGTCCAGTCCTCCAGGATGTCGATCTCCTGCAGCAGGTACACGATGTAAGGGCCAGAAACGAGGGGTGCCTTCTTCCTCTTGCTGGGCGGCAGGGAGTCCCAGGTCCTTGAGCTGCCTCTGGTGTGCAGTTTGTCATCCCGCCACTCCGAGCTGATGTCCAGGCTCTGGCGGTCTTCCTCCAGCCTCTGCATCCGCTCCTGCAGCTCCCCCTGCAGCGTCACAGAGCAGCAGCTTGTCACTCTCCAGGTGCTGCTTAGCTCTCTGCAGCTCACACTCATACTTATTCCTGATCACATCCAGACAGAAGCCCTTGTAGATCTCTGCCACCTGGATGCGAATCTTGAGGCTCCTCTGCAGCCCCCCCAGGGGCTCTGTGTATTCGGGTGCTCTCTCAGCCTCCACTTCCTCCAGCCACACCTGCAGCTGACTCAGTCGTTCCCTGAACAACTTCTCCTTTAGCTCCGAGAACTGCTTCTCCAGATCCAGCATCTCATTGACGCACTCGCTGCGGCGCCGTGCGTAGTCCTCATCGTCCATCTCTGAGCTCTCCACCTCGGACTCGGTCTGGCTGCCACTTCGTTCCTCCTCACTCTCTTCTTGCTCTCGGTTCATCTCGGCAGCTGAGTCACCCTCTGCTTCCATCTCTTCTGTGTCTTTGCTTGAAGGCTGGAGTGGCATCTGGGCTCGCAGGGAGTGGAGCCTCTGGCCTCAAGTCTGAGACTCTCCGACAGGTGCCCGGTGCCCGCTGCTGCAGGTGCTGGCCGCTGCCCCCAGTGAAGATTTTGAGTTCCTTGATGTGCATGCTCTCAGCTGAGGCGAACAATGCAATACCTTCTTGTTTCCGCTTTCCTACAGAGATGACCAGAGGATAGAGCAGACAGGGGACAGGGCAGTGTAGTGCAAGAAGGTCTGGCTCTGGGGCCATTTTGGATAGCTTTGAATTCCCAATCTGACACCTGTTAGTGGGATGGCCTCAGGCAGGCACTTAATATGTTTGAACCTCACTTTCTCTTTTGTAAAATAAAGAAAACAGAATATACCAGGATAAGTTGTTTTTAGGATTTAAGATGCTTCTGGGTAGAAGCAAAAGCAATACAGTTATCTCTCTCTTTTTTAAAAAATATATTTTTACAGAGAGGAAGGGAGAGGGTTAGAGAGTTAGGAACATCAATGAGAGAGACACACTGATCAGCTGCCTCCTGCACACCTTCTACTAGGGATGTGCCCGCAATTAAGGTACATGCCCTTAACTGGAATCGAACCTGGGACCCTTCAGTCCGCAGGCCAACGCTCTATCCACTGAGCCAAACCGGTTAGGGCACAGTTATCTCTTAAAGTGAGTAAAATTCAATTAAAAAATACATGTTATCAAGGAAAACATGTCTAATGTTTGTAAGAGTCAGACCAACAGCTACCAAGATTATCCAGTAGCAAACTTATCTTGATGTCTAGCTTTAACAGAGACAAACATTTTGTCACTTCTCATGTGCTTTCATGACCTTAGGAAAATTTCAGCTTGTTCTACAAAAAATTTATATAAAAACCTTTTAACTCACAATTGTAGCAAAAAGCCCTAAAGTTTGTACATTTCTAGATTATTTACAGATATATATATATTTACATATCTATCTTTAAATCTATCTACAAAAGTAATACCTATCTCAGAACCAGTCAGGGAGGCAGTGTGTAGTGGCATAAACATGGGCATAGAAATCTGGAGGTTTCAGTGCCAGCTCTCACTTAAACAAGATGCCTCAATTTGTTTCTCCTGCTGATAAAATAAGATTAAGCTTGATGATCACTGGTTCTAAAAACACAATGACTTATTCTACAATAATGCCATTCCCACTGTTCTTACTTTAGAGTGGTCAAAATGAAAATATTTTTGTTATATACAAGTAAACTGATATACATCCATATCTCACTCTTACAGAACAAACCAGCCAATTCACAAAACCTTAAAAGAGAAAGGACGAGGAAGTCTGTGGTTAAATAATATAATTGCAACATCTCAAAGTCCTGAGCTTGCTGTGAAACAGCTGTTATTTTCTCTCTCTACATACACATACATGCTTTCCCCCCTCACTTTCTATAAGACTGTGGCATATGATGCATCTAGTAATTCTGATAACGTTCAAAAACAAGGAGGTCACTTTTCAGAAATCCTGAGCCCATCAGAGAAGTTAAATGGTATTTCATCAGTTGTCTCAACCGGCACGTTACTTCTAACAAAATGACACGAATAATGGTGTGTGTGATGACTTGAAATAAATGCGTCTGCAGTCCGGCTGCATTGACAGCTATCCGACGGTACGGCACTACTTGAATTACCAAGATGTGAATGGTAAACACCAAGGAATGAGTCTTGAGAAGAATGATAATGTCCAGCTCCCACTGAGGTGGATGTAGAGCTCTGGTAAGGGCCACTGCACATAATACAAGTTTGAAAGCAAGTCTTCCTTCCCGAACCTCGGTGGATGTCTAGTTTAGCAATGAGAGGTTTCCCAACATTCACTTCCTGCTTTTCCTCTATGGTATCTTCCAATCCGGAGTACTGATATGATAAGCATACTGTGAAGATCAGATGTTCCTGAAAAGGAAAAGGAGTAAGTATATTCAAACAAGTATAGAAAAACCAAGCAACAATGAAAATCCACTCCAGGTTCCAAATACTCAGGCATCCTTTACACCTTCCCTACACGAAAAAGGCCGGCTATAGTCTTCTCATTTCCCCTCAATCAATACTTTTAATTCATATAATTCTAGTTCTTACTATTATAGTCAAAAATCACAGAGATCCTGTGTTATATTCCTGATGAATAGTGAAAAGGCATATTCAAAGCAGTGGGGCTTCAGAAACTTCCCCTTCTCTACTGTTGGAGATGATGGGGGTAATCCTTTAATGAAACAATAGTCTGGCTTTATACCCAAGCCAAAAGGTTATCTGTTTTTAAAATATTGTGAAATAATAATCCACAATTATAGGTGGTGTAACTAAATCAGAAAATGGGCTGATTTTCAAAGCTCAAAGGAGAATACAGATTAGCTATGAACAGGGTGACAACAGGTTATGTCGGTTGTCTTTCTGCAAATGTCAGTAGGGCCCACTTATTCCCTAGGTTTTGGCTAACACATCCAATGGTCATGCAGCTATGAATACATTACAAACTCAGGTTTGGCAAGGATATGCTTTTATGAGAAAGCTCAATCATACAGAGGTAGTGATATATAAGTTAACAAGAAATGAAAAATAGGTAAAATAAGTTCTGATTCTAATTTGCTATTTGTTTTGTAGAAAGTCATGGAACTAGGAAATAATTATTTAAAAATGCCGAGATATTTAAAAGCAGACTAAGCTCTATGTCTCTAACTTTTCAGCAACATGGAGGGTAGTCACATATACTCTCATGTGAAAACCCTCAGGCTGTCATCAGAAACTGAATATAATCTGAAAAGGGTCACTGCTAAGACTCACTGTATATCAGTTATCTCTACTTTAATTTCATACTCAATGAAGCAGCACCTCCTATACAAAGATCACATGCCCAAATAAATTTTTGCTTTCATAAAGTTTTCTGTTAGTTATAAACAGGAAAAAATAGTAACCTTTAATTTTTGCAGTGAACTGAGTCTAGTGTAGAGGCAATGCTTGGGAAGCTCCTTTGACACTAAATAGCTGCCGGTTTCTTCAGGTGTCCCTTTATTTGCATCTTTTGGATCAATATCTAGGTCCTGTGAAAATCAGTGAATGTTATTAATGAAATCACAACATTGTCTAGACAATAAAAATCTCAACAGGTCTTGCTCTCTCATGAATACTGGCCTAAGTAGGTAATCATTTATCCAGGACTAAAGAAACAATGTTCTAGGAATAATAGGAATCTAAAATTTTGTGCTGGTACATGTAAAATGTTAGCTCTAAAGGAAGTTACTTTCAAACGATCTCTAGAAACACTTCTTAACCTACTCAAGATTCTTTTTAAGTTTGAGCCCCATGTAGCGGCTCCTGGATTCTCTCCTTCCTCATTCATCACTTTGGGGAAGGGGTAGAGAATTTATATGACTCGTATATTTAAGAAGAATAAATGGATACACCAAAGACTGCCTTTCTGTTTATCTTCTTTTAGAGCAGTGGTTCTCAACCTGTGGGTCGCGACCCCTTTGGGGGTCGAACGACCCTTTCACAGGGGTCGCCTAAGACCATCTGAAAACACACATATAATTACATATTTTTTTGTGATTAATCACTATGCTTTAATTATGTTCAATTTGTAACAATGAAATTGGGGGTCACAACATGAGGAACTGTATTAAAGGGTCAAGGCATTAGGAAGGCTGAGAACCACTGTTTTAGAGCCAATCTTTAGACATTTCTAAACCTGACAAATTTAAGGTATGCTGGCGATTTGTTTTCAAATAATATGACCATTGTTACTAAAATTCAAATAAGTATTTACATATGTTCTATATATGTATACATATTTCTTTTATATTTACCATCAACTTTAAATTTTCCAAAATTTAGTCTTTAGTAATAAGGATATGTCATTAATTTTAAATAATAAAAAAAGGAGAGCCTTACAAGTGGAAAATCGGTAACATAGGCATCGCACATTATTATATCCGGTGGTTTGTGGACTATACTTGTATAGATTATCATGACGTTGGAAAATTCAGCCGCAAATCCTAACTGAATCTGAACACCACATTGAAATTTAAGACACATACTTTCAGGAAGTTCTGAAAAAGAACAGTAAGAATAAAAAATATTTAAGGAGTGCTTAGTAAGTTTTCTGATGGCAAACAGCTAACAAATATTCTTTCTTTTAAAATTTTATTTTATTTTTTACAGTATTACAGACACCTCCCATTTTCTCCCTTTTTGCCCCCCTCCACCAAACCCCTGCCCCACCGCAGGCCTTTCCCATGCTACTCTCTGTGTCCATGGGTTATGCATATATGCATGTATGTTCTTTGGTTAATCTCTTCTTGTCCCCTCACCTCTACCCCACCCCCGTCCACAAAGATCTGTTATTCTGTTCCATGCATCCATACCTCTGGACCTATTTTGTTTGTCAGTTTATTTTGTTACAAATATTCTTTATAGGGCAAAATACAGTTAGAACACTTTCTTTTGTTTAAAATTGTTATATAATTAACAAATTGCTTGAAGATATACACAATTAAAAAAAAAAAGAAAAAAAACAAAAGCCCAATATTCTGCTGGTCAAGTAAATAAAAATCTTTCATTCACTGTTTTCTTATGGTTCTTGTCCCTTCACATATATAATTTTTATAGTGGTAATCAAAAATATGCATACAGCTATAAATATATTTTTCCTGTAGCTGCAATTTTCATGAAAATAGCATTTAAAAAAATTTTTTAACACCAGTCCATTACGGTTAATCTTGGATTTTAATAATATGCTTTTATTGATTTGAGAGAGAGAGGAAGAGAGAAGGAGAAGAACAGGGGAAAAGGAAAGGAGGGAGAGAAACATCAATGTGAGAGGGAAACTTCGATAGGTTTCCATAACCTGGGTAAGTGCCCTGACCAGGAATCCAACCTGTGACCTTTCAGTGTACAGGACAATGATCAACCAACCGGCCAGGTTGGCAATAGTTTTTAATAAAGCATAATATTACTCAATGTTTTCTTACCTTTAAAATTTTGCTACTGCTAAATATAGTATTTCTGGGCTTTATTGTTTTTGTATTGTAGTAATTTCTTATATATACTAAATTCTTTAGGGTTGTTGGATATAACTATTTGATGGTGCCTCACAATTGTGACAGTTTTCCATTTACATAGAATATAACTATAATAGAGTTTCTCCACAACATTTCCACAAGGTAATATTTTCAAAAAGTTTGCCTATTTGATGGGGTTAAAAAAAAGAACTTATGTCAACATAGATTTAATTTTCTTTTTTAAAATGACTATTTTAGTTTGTCATTTTCTATATTTGTTTCTTAATTACTAATATATTCTCAACTATGTGAATTGTTGAATTTGCATTCTTTAATTATTAAGGGGGGTCTTAATGTTTTAATTTTACTATTTTGCATGAGCTCTGTGTTATAAAAAATTATCTACTTATCAAGTTTGTTACAAATACTTTCTATCTGACCTTTCAGTTTCATTTTATAAAAAGGTTTTGTTTACTGTTGTCTTTACTACTATGATTTTTGTTATTGTTGATTAGAGATTTTTTGAAGGAAGAGAATAAATTTCAATTATCCAATTATCTGTAATGTCAAGATAATTTATGGCATTTTACATTTTAATATGTTAATTTACCCAAAAATATATTCTCATATATTATAAAAAATATATAGGAGTTCAACAAATACAATTATTTTCAATTATCCATAAAGAGGGATTCACAGCATAGATATGTGGACATAGAAAATCCCAAAATCTTTATTTCAGTCAATAATTTAAACTTATTTTTTCACAAAATCACAAAGAATTACCAAAGGTAATTAAGTTGCAGATATGAATGCTACCTCACCTTCCTTTTCTCTTCATCACCAATCCACTTACTCTTTCAAGTGTCAAAGACAAAATGCTCAATGATATTTATGGGCAGATAGTATTTGCAGACGACCATGTGTATCTTGTTACATGTGTGATCTCAATCAATATCAACAGCCCTATCCAGTAAGTACTATTTCTTCTACCCATTTTATAGATAACATGTTTATTAAGTGGTAGAGATAGGATCAGAACCCAGGCTTGTCTGAATTTTGAAACAGAACACAACAGTTCACATATAAGACAATCTAAGAGATGGCACACGAGGTAAATTGAAAATTATTTTTTAAACTAGAGGCCCAGTGCACAAATTCGTGCATGGGTGGGGTCCCTTGGCCTGGCTGGCAATTGGGGCCCATTGGGGCTGGTCAGCTGGGGGGAAGGACCATGGAAGGTTGGCTGGCTGTGGGAGGTTGGCTGTGGGAGTGCACTGACCACCAGGGGGCAGCTCCTGCACTGAGTGTCTGCCCCCTGGTGGTCAGTGCATGTCATAGCAACTGGCTGACTGGTCTTTTGGTCGTTCAGTTGTTCAGTCGCTTAGGCTTTTATATATATAGATGATTATATTCTAATTTTGCCAATGGTGAAAATAGTGAATTAAATACTATACTATTTCCAACACCAAATAAATCAATGTAATACCTGTAACCAAAAAATTTGTTCAGTTTTATATTTGTCCAATTGGCTAAATTATTTTCACTGCAAAATTGGGAGGGCCCTGCCTGGTGCAGCTCAGTTAGTTTGGTTTTGCCAAAAGGTTGCTGGTTTGATTCCTGGTCAGGGCACATGCCTGGGTTGCAGGCTTGATCACTGGTAGGGGGTGCTTAGGGGGCAGCCGATCAAAAAAAATTTTTTTAATATATTTCTGTTGATTTCAGAGAGGGAGAGGGAAAGAAAGACAGAAACATCAATGATGAGAGAGAATCACTGATTGGCTGCCTCCTGCACACCCCCTACTGGGGATCAAGCCTGCAACCTGGGCATGTGCCCTTGACTGGAATCAAACCCGGGACCCTTCAGTCCACAGGCTGACGCTCTACCCAGGTCAGAGCCAAACCAGGTAGGGCTGATAAATGTTTTGATGTTTCTCTCTCTCCCCTTTCCTCTCTCTTTAAAAAGTAATACTTTTTTTAAAAAAATGGGACGAAAGCTGTATAATTAGGAGGAAAAAACTTTATGATTTAATATAAGCACATTCTAGAAAGAGCTCACAAAAAGCAGCCTTTGCTGTACCGTGTGCCTTGGCCCACTGCAGGTTCCGCACCAGAGACTCTGCAGAGTACGCGGTTCCTTGTATTGGATCAGTCAGTGCTCTCTTTTCAGACAAGCTACTTCGAATCTCTAGAGCCTGCTTGCCTTTGGTGAGATGGCATTTACCCATATCTAAAAGATAAGAAGTAAATATTATTTTTTAGAACATAATCCTTCCATTACCTTTTAAATACTTAGGTCAAGAACTCTCCCATACATCAGGTTATGTTCTCAATAGCATTTATGCTCAACCAATATTTACTAAGCACCTAAGTGTGTCAGGCATGGCTAGGATGTGGCAGGGAGCAAACATACAATTACTGAACCGGCTTGCTTCTAAAGGCCCCTCTCTAGCTTTTATCTCCTATAATTCTAATAATGCACCCTTACTAGTAATATTCTAAGCCTTGAAATTCACAAAGAGCTGCAAAGTATATTTCTTCACTGAAAGGGTACTTTTATGTCTATACTCTGCTGAGAAATAGATTTAGTTAGTAAACATGACTACACATCTATGAGAAAGTTAAGATATCCTGTCTTTACCACAGATTTCTTTATTTTTAACAAAGGAAATTATGTGTTAAAACCACCAGCAGGGTTAAGGCACCGCCACTGCCCGCCGGCCGTTACCCCAGGTACTGAGCATCCTCCCACGCACATTTCTACTCGTGTGGAGGTGTTGGTAAGCAGTGTGTGTTCAAGTTTTAGGTTCTGAACTTAACATAAACGTTATGCCATATCTATGCTTGGTATATATCATATATGGGTGAACTGACGCTTTTTATTAAGTTTTTAAAATAGTTAAATTATATTTAATTATACAAAATTAGAATAAACCATTTTAAAGTTTCTGAAGCACCTTCACAGATCTGTTTGAAAATAACTGACTTACTTTCAAAGGCTTTTTTTTCAGCAGCAGAAACCTTTCTTCAAATAAGAGCTTAAATAGAAGCTCAATATGTAAAACAGATAAAAGCAGAACTTGTTTGGTTGAAGGAGGTCTGAGCCCCAGCTGTCTATGTTGAATGGGAAAGTGGTTAAGTCAAGTGACCCAGCTAAAAGATCTGCACTGATAGAAACATGACAATAAACAAATGTGACTAACAGCTGTTAGTGAAGCATTCAGACACCTTATATTCAAACTGCCATCTTTGGAACATGAAACTCCAGTAACTAGTTTGCAAAAGAATTGCCTTCTTTTTGATACGGCTTATAAAATGATATTTCAAAAAATACATGTCAATCTAATGATGTAACACTACCTATTTAGTACCTGACCCAAGCACAGCATGTACTGGGCTGATAGGGAAGGGAGTGGAAGGAAATGAAAGACCTGGTGTTACATCTCTAGGATCATGTCCTTAACATGTTAAGCGCCATGTCAGTCACCGGTGACTGAAACGGAAAGGAAGACAAAACAGGCTTGGCGCTTAATGTGTTAAAGCAAAAATTTAAAACCATTAAGTTCATCAAGAAAAAAAATGAACCCAGTTTTTTTCCACTAGGGCCTCAAAATTTCTGTAAAGTTTCATCTGTCTGATGCTAAGAGAATGGTGGTTGAATAGTTCTTTTGCAAACAAATAAACTTGGCAGCATGAGGCACTAGGCATAGAAACAAGGTAAAGAGCTGTGAGGATCAATTTTTATTCATTTCTCATCATGTCTGGGGTCAGCCTTGTAGTTCAAGGAGCGCTGCACATGTGGCATGTGGCTAAGTCAAGAGAGAAGGAAGGAATTAAATAGGAGTGCTGCTGAGCATGACATTAAAAATTATTTTATAAAGTAAGTATTAATTCCAAACCTGCACAATAATAGGAATAAAATAATTACAACACAGAAAACCCTGAGTAGCTTTCTTTCTATTTTACCTTCTGCAACTTCATCCAGTAACACAGTAATTTTCTTATCTTCTAATAATCTGTCTTTTAAAAATTTCATGAAGATTCCATTTGCCAATCCAGAATGCTGGATTTCAAAAGCTTCTGCTCCTTGACACCTTAAAAACAGCAAAAATAAAATATGTTTTCGAAGCAAACACTTGCCATGTGGGGTAAATACTGATGAGCCTCAATTGCTTCTCTGCCTCTTGCATGATATCCTAACTAAAGAGTTAACCTCTACACAGGAACTAAATGCTTTGGTGCTTAGTAAAAAGAAAGGTGCCAGGATATGAAGTGCTAAAGTAAGTTATTTAAAATTGCTATAAAAAATATCAAGGAGCTCTAACCAGTTTAGCTGAGTGGATAGAGTGTTGGCCTGCGAAATGAAGGGTCCCAGGTTTGATTCTGGTCAAGGGCATGTACCTTGGTTGTGGGCACATCCCCAGTAGGGGTGTGAAGGAGGCAGCTGATTAATGTTTCTCTCTCACTGATGTTTCTAACTCTCTATCCCTTTCTCTCCCTCTCTGTAAAAAATCAATAATATTAAAAAAATATCAAGGAGCCCTGGCCAGTGTGGCTCAGTTGGTTGGGTGTTGTCCAGTGCACCAAAGTGTTGCCAATTTGATTTCTTGTCAGGGCACATGCCTAGGTTGCAGGCTTGAACCCCAATAAGGGGTGTGCAGCAGGCAGGAGACAGATGTTTCACTCTCACATCGATGTTTCTCTCTGTCCCTCTCTCTTCCTCTCTCTCTAAAAATTAATAAAAGTATTTTTTAAAATGTTAAAAATATTGAAGAGGAAAATTAATTCCTATATGTCTATGGATATTTCTAGGCTTCTATTCTACAATAAAAAAATAACAAAGAATAAAGGAATCTTAAATATAAACAAAAAAGTTTCTTACGTGGCATATCCAAACACAATGTTGGCAGTGACTTTCAATGCATCCAAGATTGGAATGGTATCATCGTAGTCATTTCTATTTAAAAGGTAGGAGGGGAGAAGGCCAAATACAAAGGTAAAAAGTTAAACAGCATTTTTAAAAAGAGCACAACAATGTAATAAAAATATAACACTATTCTACTATACATAATTAAAAATTATAGATTCAAAATTCCTTTATCCAATCACCTACATATCTACCAAAACTAACCCAGGGCACCTACACTGTTGAGACATCTTTTCTCTTGTTAGTATTTACACTGGAGTTACATTTGAACTCTGGCATTGGATTTTGGCTGGCAATGCTCAGCAAGCAAAAACGTGTGACTCTGAGAGGCATTATCATTAGTTCCCTTCCTTAGTAACATGGGCAGACAGATGGGATCTGGTTCAGCTAAACTCTCTGGATCTGCAAGACCAGGACTGACTAGAGTGAGCAGTGCCCAGCACTAGGGGTGCTATTTCTATGAGTTTCCAGAGGAATAACTGCAGTGGCCTTAGAGGCGTCTGAGCAGCTGCACCATTCATAGAATGAGTAAATATCCAGACCCTTCAGTTCTTTACTTTTGTCCTACAGCAAATAGAAAAAAGTTACAATAATTAAATACACACAGAGAAAATATAGTTTCCTCTAGTTTTCTTCTTAATCAGCCTCGATCTATACTCTACACTTCACAAACTTAAGGGGTTCTTAGCATGTGCAGGTTTGCCATAGATGTAATTTGCCAAGGTTGATGTTTAACTCCAACAAGCTCCGTTGAATAAAGATGAGACAGCTTACCTTTTCCTACACATGTCCAACAGGAACACATTGAGCCCCGTTTCTTTTTCTTGCATCAATTTCAGTATGTTTTGCACACACAGACAGTTTTCAGACCTATATGGATTTGGAGCATCAATAGGAACCATAAAGCTGTTCCCAAAGTTTTCATAACCATGTCCCGCATAGTATAATAATCCTGAAGAGGGGCAAAAGGGGCAAAAGTTAATTCTAAATCGTACTCTGAACATGTATGTAGCGCTCTTTAAAAAGTATAACTTTTATTTTCTTCAAGTTAATGCAAACTTATTTAAGAGTTTTCCAGTTATAAATACAGTTAATGTTAACTAAATGCGCATTAAAAATTATTTTGGCAGCAGCCTTCATTTTAGTACTGTGTTTTTTGCCCATTCATACAATTGGTTTATTCAATTCTTTCATTCATTTAGCAGATCAGTATTTAAAGGGAAGACTCTGTGCCAGCCACTGTCTGGGCTTCAGGATTACTAACAGAGACAAAAAAACCCTGCTTTCATGAAGTGGCAATCTTGAGAACACAAACAAATAAATACATATATGACAGATGGAGAAAAAACATGTTCCACGGAGAACTATAAAGCAGGGCAGGTGAAAAGGAGTGTGGGTTGGGGCACACTCCTATTTATCTGTTTTATTTTGGGTAGTCAGTGAAGGCCTCCCTAATATGGGGACATGTGAGCAGTGGCCTACAGCACATGGTGGACAAGCTAAATATTAGGGCAGCACATTCTAGGGATCAGCTGGAGGAATCTCCAAGTGAGAATGTGCTTCGCATGGGGACAGTTGCAAAGTCGTGTGGATGAGTGGTGTGAGCTGGGGACGAGCAATAGAAGTTTAGTACTGTTTTATTTTTAAAATATATTTTTATTGATTTTTTACAGAGAGAAAGGGAGAGGAATAGAGAATTAGAAAAATCGATGAGAGAGAAACATCGATCAGCTGCCTCCTGCACACCCCCTACTGGGGATATGCCTGCAACCAAGGTACATGCCCTTGACCGGAATCGAACCTGGGACTTTTCAGTCCGCAGGCCGATGCTCTATCCACTGAGCCAAACCGGCTAGGGCTTAGTACTGTATTTTAAACCAACATCAACATGCTGTTTTGAAGCATGTTTTATTTCTTTATTTCTTTATTTATTTTTCTTTTCTTTTTTCTTTATTGATGAAGGTATTACATGTGTGACCTTATCCTCTCCATCCCCCCACCCCCCACTCATGCCCTCACCCACCTGGTGTCTGTGTCCATTGGTTAGGCTTATATGCATGCATACAAGTCCTTTGGTTGATCTCTCCCCTTTACCCCCACCCTCCCCTACCTTCCCTCTGAGTTTTGATGGTCTGATCGATGCTTCTCTGACTCTCAATCTGTTTTGTTCATCAGTTTATGTTGTTCATTATATTCCACAAATGAGTGAGATCATGTGATATTTATCTTTCTCTGACTGGTTTATTTCATTTCAGGCATTTCAATAAATTAGTAAGTGTTCTGATAATATGAACAACTTTTTCTAAGAGCAGGGAAATCTGATTTCACGAATTATTACTTCTTTTATGTTATGATAGATAAATATCATTAATTTTTCATCTAGAGTCTCTTGAAGTAAAATCTAAAATTTGGGTTATTTCAGAAATCAATAGATTAGCCATTATTTCTTTACTGAGAAATGATACTATGAAAACTGCACCCAACAACTCTAAAGATTTTTTGAAAAGAAGTTTGTTTTAGCTGTAAAAAAAGACACAACAAAAATATCAGGATAGGCTGCCTTATAAAAATATTTGAGAGAAGTACTTGTGAAGACATCCCTTAAGCATGCAATCTCTAGAATCCACTAATTTTGTTCTCTTAGATTCTGGGATGACACTTCTTTATATAGTATTCTAAAATTAATAGTAAAAAGGCCTTTAGATAGGGAACAACAAAAACACCAATATAGTGGTTACAGGCCCAACTCCAGCAAAGAATGTGGCTTTGAACACACACACACACACACACACACACACACACACACACGCAGGATCCAGGTCTTCTACTTAAACTCTTATTAAAATAACGAAAATGGTTCTTTCATATGACAAAACAGACAACACATTAGTTCTGTATGGGTTTAATTTAGATATCATGTGTACCCTGAATATAATCATGTAGATACTGCAGGAAATGAAAAAGAAAAGGAAGACAAAGTTCTTGTCCCCAAAGTTCTTGCAACTCAGTCAGGCAAGCTCATGTTGTTATTTAAACAACAAAGGAAATTAGCATATAATTATTACCATAAATAATGCGATCAGGGAGGCCCTGTATGATATGAGTGAAGCACAGAGTGTGAGCGTAGTAAACACAGGAACTTGGGAGAAAGAGTACAGTCTGGAAAGGCAGAGGGAAAGAGGTATATTGCAGGTAGGGAGAACAGCAGCAAACAGGGCTTGGACCTGAATGACAGCTAACAGGAAAAATACTATTTTGGCAAGGAATTAAATAATCATACATGAAAGTAAGAGCACACAGATAGGGAGCATTTTAAAAATTATGACAAAGGAAAAAAAATAAAAAAATAAAAATTATGACAAAGGAAGTGGGTTTCATTCACTAAGTAATGAAGATCAAGCAAGCGAAAAGACAACCCAGAGCAGTGGTCGGCAAACTGCGGCTCAGCAAACTGCGGCTCACGAGCCACATGCAGCTCTTTGGCCCCTTGAGTGTGGCTCTTCCACAAAATATCGACTTCTGTGCATGGGCCACGAAGTTTCAATCGCACTGTACATGAGCGCCTGCACATGATGTTTTGTGGAAGAGCCACACTCACGGGGCCAAAGAGCCGCATGTGGCTCACGAGCCCCGGTTTGCCGACCACTGACCTCGAGAATAGGAGAAAGTATTTGCAAATCATATATCTACAAGTACAGCTTGTATCCAGAATACATAAAGGGCTCTTATTTTCAACAATTACAAGGACAAATATCCAAGTAAAAAATGGGCAAAGGATTTGAATAAACATTTCTCCAAAGAGAATATACAAATGGCAAATAAGCACATGAAGTGATGCCCAACATCATTAGCCATTAGGGAGATTCAAAACAGAATAAAGGTACCACTTTGCACTTCTTAGGATAGTTATAATAAAAAAGACTGGCAATAACAAGTGTTGGCAAGGATGTAGAGGAACTAGAAACCTCATTTATTTCCAGCAAGAATATACAATAGTGCAGGCAAGTTGGAAAGAGTTAGGCAGTTCCTCAGAAAGTTAAACTTAGAGTTATCCTATGACTTAGCAATTCCACTCCAAGTTACCTAGCCAAGAGAACTGAAAACATGCCCACAAGAATGTGTATATGAATATTCACCGCAGCATTATTCATAATATCCAAAAAGGGAAACACCCTGAAGGTCCATCTTCTGATGGATAAACAAAATTTGGTCCATCCATATAATAAAAGATTGCCCAACCATAAAGATAATGCTACAACATGGATGGACCCTAAAAACATGCTAAGTGAAAGAAGCCAGATACAAAAGGCCACATATGGAATGATTCCATTTCTATGAAATGCCTCAAATAGGCAAATCCCTAGAGTCAGCAAGTAGATTTGTTGTTGCCAGAGGCTTGAGAGAAGGAGGAATGGAGAGTGACTGCTGATGGATATGGGGCTTCTTTTTGGGGTGATGAAGATGTTCTGGAATTAGGTGACTGATGTAAAACTTGTGAACATACTAAAAACCACTAATCTGTACACTTTAAAAGAATAAAATTTATACTTTTCTATCAAGTATTCAAAATATGACTATTCCCTATCAGTCTCTTTACTGCTTCTAGAGAAAGGTATGCTTATTTTTTTTACATCCATTTCCCTGCTCAAGTCACCCTCTCTCCTGTCTATCTACCCGTATCTAACCAATCCTCAGAGTTATGTCGACATAAGTTCCGAATCTTCAGCCAGTTGTCATCTGGTTTCTGCTCTTTTCACACACTCGACCCTCTTGCGGCACGCTGACTAAACACATACTAGCTTTACGGACATTTTACAGTTCTATGTATATTTAATTTCTCTGACAAAAAGTGATCACAATAAAGACATTGATCTTATAACATTTTAATGGTTTTCAAAGCACCTTCATATACATAATCCCATTTTAATCCATATAATAAACTTTAAATGATTTATCTCCCTATAAGATAAAAAAAATTAAATTTAAAAAGATTACGTGATTTGTTTAACATAATACAGCTGGTAGGTGTTTGGACTCCATGTACAGCATTTTTTTCTCACTACATTAAGGGACTTACAATGTGAGAGTAGATCATGCTCCTTATTTTCTGGATGTCCCTCAATACCTAGCATGCTCCTTATCTGGGCTATGGATATAATAGGAACTCAGTACAAACATAATGAATGTATTAAATTAACAATGCGAACCAATCAGGACAGAGGTAGATCTGGAAACCTTTTGTAAAGGCTCTGATTTCCAGTGGGAACGGTAACATTTCTACAACTGATCTTACTTAGAGACAGCCATGCAGAAAGCTGGGGTTTCACTCCCACTGTATCACTAACACGCCTGGCTCTAAAAGGCTTGTCTTGGGAACAGAAGCAATGTGGCGTAAAAGTTTAGTCTCCAAAGCTAAGTGTGGCCCATTATTTCATTGCCATATGCCCAGCGCTGCAATCGCTGGAATGAAGGCACTTTCAACAAAATACCTTTTGCCTGCCCCAAAATAACTTATAAAAAGTGTAAGCATTTGTATAAAAGTCTACATCCAAATTATATTGCAGGAGATTAAGGTTTTTATGTAAAATGAACTAAAACAAATCACTATACTTTAAAAATTCCATATCTAGTACTGCTTATTATTTTAATTACCTATCCCATTACTCAAGGACAAAAGGACAACATATATATCTTTATAAATGACAAAAAATTTAATGCGGTTAGAAATATAATCCTATAAATTAGATCTTTAGAGAATTTTATTTCTTGCGAATATGATTTCCAAGAACATAGCTAGTTACAGATATTTATTTTGTCTCAGTTGAGTTAAAGAGCAGTATACCTAGCACAGTGCTCTCATTAGAAGACCCTCTACCACCACCATCAGCACTATGGACCCACATACGTGAGTATACAATCTGTCATTTGTATTGATGACATTAATTAAAAGCAAAATCACCTAAAATTGGTAAGAATTCTAATAAGAACAATATTGTTTTGACAAAGCAAAAAACATGAATGTAAAGACACTAAGCTAATTAGTTATTCATATGGAACTATAGCATAAAGACCAAATCTATTACCTTTTACAATAAAACTCTTCAATTCAACAGTGTATTTATTGCATCTTTCTTTGATTTTTAACTCTTAATCTAACTTGTTTAATGAAAAAATAGTGGATAATTATTAAAATGAAGATTATAAATATCTTACCATACACTCCTTTGTCTAAAAGTAGTAAAAATTCATCCACAGCGTTGCGCATCTCATATTCAGTCAGATCCAATAGTGAAACAACTTTGAAATCCAGCTGTCTTAACAAATTGGTCAATTCGTACACATCCACCAAAGGAGCTTTAAGCTTGGGGTGCTCCCAGTAATTCATGTTTCCTATCAAAAGGGCAACCTTGTCCTTAGCTGTTAAAAAAGGGGGGAGAGAGGGATTTAAAGAAGGATATAAGAATTAAAATAAGACCCATGGAAATGATATCATTATAATAAAAAGTATGCTTTACAAATAGGAGTTCATTATTATTTAATTTCATCTTAGGATGATCACTTTATGCAGCAGACCAACATACTGAGGACCACAAAGGCTAATAAATCAAACAACTGAAATTAAACTTATTGAGACTTTTGAGAATCAGGCAAAAGATATTTATTAGCTGCATATGAAATATACGGATAACTAATATAAAAGTATACTTTTATTGAAGTACAACAAAAGTAAGGAATATTATTATAATTCAACTAGACTTTTGGAGCAAATTTTAACAAGGTATGTTTGAAATTGGGTTCCCATCAAATTAGGTTCTGTTTTGCTGACAATGGAAGATACTAAACTAAAGAAAAAAGAAAAAAAAAAAGAGGAACAGGAAGAATTTGAAACAGAGCAAGTAAGGAGAAATACCAAAGAGGACAGAAAAGCAGCAGCTTAATAAGTACTGCATCAGTATTTTTTCAGGTGACATATTGTCTTCTCTTGGCCTTAAAAAAATTTTTTTTTTTCCATTTGGGTGAGATGCAGTTACTTTAGGGATATGCGAAGACTTTTGTAAGAATATGTGTTTTGTTTTTAAATATATATTTTTTTATTTCAGAGAGAGGAAGGAGGGGGGGGAGAGAGAGAGAGAGAGAGAGAGAGAGAGAGAGAGAGAGAGAGAGAGACAGACAGACATCGATGATGAGAGAGAATCATGGATTGACTGCCCCTGGCACACCCCCTACCAGGGATTGAGCCTGAAACCCAGGTATGTGTCCTGACAGGGAATCGAACTGTGATCTCCTGATTCATGGGTCTACTCTCAACCCCTGAGCCACACCAGCCGGGCTATACAAATACCTTAACAGTTTATTTTCTGACCTTAGTGCACTAAGACTTTGTTCAAAGTTGTATTCTTATACAAAGAATTTTTGTTTTTAAGGGACAAAAAGATCTCCACCAATGCCTTAAAAAACTATCAGCTAGCTTAATCAGGTGTATAGCTTGTCCAAAAACAGCTGTGGAAGGCTGGACATAGCTTAGTGCTTAAGAGGTCTTCAAAATTGTATCTTTGTTAGTTTGGGTCAGATTAAAAATTAAATACTTGAGACCATGCCACAACTGTAGGAACCTGTTACAATGTTTTTGCTGAGGATGTTACAGTGAATCTGTGAAGGAGACAGAGGGAGCAGGGGAGATGGAGTCACAAGAGCATCGGGCAGCACCTGCCAACTGGCTGAAGAGCCACACTGGGCAGGACTGCAGGCCGCCTCCTCTGACACAGGCCAGGACTAGGTGACCAACCTCTGTCACAAAGTGCTGTTAAGTAGTTTATTTAGAAATGGCTATGAATACTACTCTTATGAATAAGCACAAATAATCACATTGCTGATTATTTGTATAAAACTTAACATCACTGTATTTCCTTTTTAAAAAATTTCTTCTTAAATAAACCAGACCAAGGTAATCACTATATGGTAAGACTATTAGCTGGCTAATCCATAGAAAGAATATTTTCAGTGCATTTGTTGGTGAGTCCAAACAGCTTGTCAGAACTCTGACCCAAGCTCAATGCAGAGAAGGGCTCAGTACAATCTACTTCTAAGGAAGAAGAGATGTGTCGTCTCTGGCTTACACCATCATGGCCCAAATCATGAGGTTCCAAAAGATATTCAGGTATAAAGTGTTTGTAAATCATAGTGGGGTTTTTGGTGGAACATTATAATAATTTAATTTTAAAATCTATCCTAAAATAGGTTTTATTGGCAGAAAACAACTAGGAGGTATGTAAAAGGAAAAAACCCCTGGAGTCTTTGGGGGGAAAAACAGTTGTCAAACTATGCATGATAGGCTGTTTCTGCTAATCTCAATTCTTGTTTCATTGGTTTTGCTATCTGATTGCAAGAACACTTGGTATAGTTTACTAAGTGGAAAAGTTCAATAATCTAAGAACTATGTACATTGAAATGCATGTATTCACAATTGACCATAACACTTCAAAATACGTTCCCTCATGATAATTTTTAATAGTTAGCTTCTAAAATGTCTTTGAGCATTTTCTTGAAATAAATGGTAATAAAAATGATGAGTAAATAAATCTTACCTTGTCCAATCTACTTGTAAAACAGTTCTTGAATGACAGGCAAACTGGAGAAGATTTAGAATAGAGAAGCAGACGGCAGTGGTCGAAATGAGAGATGACAAACACATTTCAGTAAATTAGTTGTAGGAAGGAAAGAAAAAGCCAGAGTTTAGAAATATGATAAAGGACGAAACAGTAAAATTTGAAGTTGAGAAGATAAGAGTGAGGAATGAAAGAAAACTTCAAAATAACAACCGTATAAGCAATTTATGATGTTTTTCAGGTGATAATATAAATGGAAGAAACTTTCTATAGAAAAACATTTACTGTAAGAGCCACCCACAATTTCTTGAACAAAAACCACTTATTGGAAAAAGGAAACACAAATGCAAGTTGATTAAGCAATAGAATAAAACCACTTCAGAAATGTATTTAACTACATGATCCCAGACATTTTCCAAAGCTCAATGCAATGTGTTCTTTAAAAATTGGTACAGTGTTATATCATTAATTCTATGTCTAATAATCTACTGGTGTGTTACTCATTTTATCTAAAATGGATTAATATTCATAAGTACCTGGAAAAGGGTCTGGCACATATTTAGTGCTATGTAAATATTTGTTAAAGAAAATCTTTGATCATCTGTCAAAAATTGAGTATTAAGATCAAATCTGACTGGTTGAATATACAGTCCTTGTTGGTCTTATGAGTAAAATCTTTTATTCTCTGTGTCCTACTAAATATAGCAAAAAATCCCTATCTGGTAAACAAAGCCATTCATATTCTAGCTCATGCCTGCCTTTCCAGCTTTGGTAAAAGACGGCCCCCAATGAGACACAGTGTCCTTGCTCTCACATAGTGTAGTCACTCCCACTCCAGTCACCAGCCTCTAACCCCAAATCTGGGCTACCCTGTGGTTCACTTTGAACCACATAATGTGGTGTGACACTCCGCCAGTTCTAAGTCTCAACCTGAAGAAGTCTGGCAGCTTTCAGTTTGGGGATCCATGCAAAGAAATCAGCTACATGGTAACACCACATGGGGAAGGAGGAGAAGGAGAGAGTGAAGTAGACCAAAAGCTCACAACAGTAAAACAGGGGAGCGCATGCCTCTTGAAAAAGGCAGCCACTATTTAGACACAACTGACAGCTACCACTTTTCATAAGAACCTAGAAATCTGAATTTTTATGATATCTGATCAATGGCAACTGATTATGATTGTTAAAAAGCACGGCATGCCCCTCCCAAAAGGTCAGCCTGTTTTGTGCTCTTTTCTCTGTGGCCTACAGCAACCTCATGTTTTCTGCCCCTTGGTTTTAACTTCCATATCTATGCTAATGACACTCATATCTATATCTCCAATCCTGGCCTCTCCATAGAATTCCAGATCTATGTATACAATTGCCTGCTGTATACTGTCACCTAGATGTGACACAAATACCTCAAACTGGTTAGGTCCCAACTGATAGTCATCTGTCCTCTGAAGCTTGCTTTTGAATCTATATTCTCTAACTCAATGGACCGTGTCACTACCCACCTACGGGTTCAAGCAAGGATCCTAGCAGGCATGGTGATTCTCCTCTGTATTGTATACCCTATAGCAAGATGACAAAAAAGCTTACTGATTCCTAAAGATCTCGTGAATTTGTTCTTGTCTGCTGCATTCTCATTGATAAGCCTAGTTTAGATTCTCATTTCTTCTCTAGACTATTACAACAGTGTCTTAATTGTTCTCCTAAGCAAAACATCTCTAACTACTTTACTTTCTATATCAATACAAGACTGGCTTTGGGAGAGATACATCTCATTCACTCCTCCACTAAAAAGTTCCTTCCAATGGCATAAATGAGAAACGTGGCTCCTGAAGATCTAGTCTCACCCTTCTTCTCTCGCTTCCTTCTCTTTATGCTCCAGAGCAAGGTGTGTTACTTGCAGTTCCCCAAATTCAACGGTCTCATTTCTTAGCACTTAGGATTTCAGGCTCCCTCTGTTTGGAAGGCCCTTCTCCTACTTATACTTCAAAATACAGAACAGCTACTGCAACCTCTCTGCTGCTTTTCTAATCTAACCCCACCGAAAGATAGTATTACTCACCTCTATGTAACATACCTGTCTGTTTGCATGTTGCCAAAACAAAGAAATCATTCTACAGAAATTGACTTGGTCCCAGAAACTGAATTCAAAATCATTTTAAGTCTCCTGTTCTATAACTTATTTTACAAATATCCAAAATAAACCATTTGGTCTCAATGTCATTCAAGTATTTATAAAAGTTGTCAAATTGAAATGACTTAAATTCCTTTATGCTCACCATAAAAGGAATATATGTATAATTATATTTTGAGCAGGTATTTTAAAGCTTTACTCACCCAAAGGTTGGTCAGCTGTTTGCTCTTTATTATCTATAAGAAAATAAAAATGCAAAGAAATAAGGTGTTATTATCCATTATGATATAATTATCTCCAGGGTTAGAGATACAGTGGGGCCTTGACTTACGAGTGTCCCGACTAACGAACGAGTTTTTTGAGATACGAGCCGTCTCTCGGCCGATTTTTTGCTTTGAGTTGTGAGCTAAAATTCGGGTTACGAGCCAGCTTCAGATGACCCACCGCTAGTTGGCGCAGCGAACGTCACAGTGAACGCCACAACATATTAATGGCATTTCAATTCATTGTAATGGTGAAAATTGATTTGACATACAAGTAATTTGAGTTACGCGCTCCATCATGGAACGAATTAAACTCGTAAGTCAAGGCCCCACTGTACATAAAAACAGTGAATACCAACAGTGGCATTAAAAGACAGAATATGGTTTCTAATAGCTAACTTATGATTTTAAGATTCCCAGATTTATTTTGGAAAAGTTGTTGGGTTCAGTTTGTTATCATTTTTGTTGAGGATTTTTAAAAAAATTTATATTTTATTGATTTTTTACAGAGAGGAAGGGAGAGGGATAGAGAGTTAGAAACATCAATGAGAGAGAAACATCAGTTCAGCTGCCCCCTGCACACTCCCTACTGGGTATGTGCCCGCAACCAAGGTACATGCCCTTGATCGGAATCGAACCTGTGACCCTTGAGTCCTCAGGCCGACGCTCTATCCACTGAGCCAAACCAGTTAGGGCCAGAGTCCTCACTCTTACTCTGCCTGTCATCTCAGTTAATGCTTTCCCTTTGGCTGAGCTTGTTTAGAAATCTGTTCTGATTAAAATTGGCAAAGAGCCCAGGTGGCATGGCTCAGTGGTTGAGTGTCAACCTATGAACTAGAAGATCACGTTTCAATTCCCAGTCAGGGCACATGCCTGGGTTGTGGGCTCAATCCCCAGGGTGGGGGTGCAGGAGGCAGCCAATCAATGATTCTCTCTCATCATTGATGTTTCTCTCTCTCTCCCTTTCTCTTTGAAATCAATAAAAAAATAATTGGCTGAAGAAGGATGAATATTCCTGCCAACAGTCAATTTCTTAATGGTTACTGACTAACTATTTATTTATATAATGCACTAGAGGCCCAGTGCACAAAAATTTGTGCACTCGGTGGAGGGGGTTCCCTCAGCCCGGTCTGTGCCCGCTTGCAGTTTGGGACCCCTCAGGGGATGTCCACCTGCTGGTTTAGGCCTGCTCCTCGGGAGATTGGGCCTAAGCTGGCAGTCAGACATCCCTCTGGCAGCCCGGGAGCCCTCGGGGGATGTCCCCTTGCCAGCGGGGAGCAGGCCTAAGCTGCAGTCGGACATCCTTAGTGCTGCTGAGGAGGCGGGAGAGTCTCCCACTACCACCGCTGTGCTGTCAGCTGTCAGCCTGGCTTGTGGCTGAGCAGAGCTCCCCCTGTGGGAGCACACTGACCACCAGGGGCAGCTCCTGCATTGAGCGTCTGCCCCTGGTGGTAAGTGTGTGTCATAGTGACCAGTCATTCCCAGTTGTTCTTCTGTTAGGGTCAATTTGCATATTACCCTTTTTATTATATAGGATAGAGGCCTGGTGCACGGGTGGGGGCTGGCTGGTTTGCCCTGAAGGGTGTCCCAGATCAGGGTGGGGGTTCCACTGGGGTTCCTGGCCAGCCTGGGTGAGGGGCTGAGGGCTGTTTTCAGGCTGGCCACACCCCCTTCAGGGTGGGGGTCCCCACTGGGTGCCTGGCCAGCCTGGGTGAGAGGCTGATGGCTGTTTGCAGGCTGGTCAAGCCCCCAAGTGGGGACCCTCATCCCATGGGGGTGTGGCCAGCCTGGGTGAGGGGCTGAGGGCTGTTTGCAGGCTGGCCACAGCCCCTTCAAAGTGGGGGGGGGGTGTCCCGCTGGGGTGCCTGGATGAGGGGCTGATGGCCGTTTGCAGGCTGGTCACAGCCCCTTCAGGGTGGGGGCCCTACTGAGGTGCCTGGCCAGCCTGGGTGAGGGCCTGATGGCCGTTTTCAGGCTGGCCACGGCCGTGGGCTGGAAGCAGGTATCTGGGATTTATTTAACTTCTATAATTGAAATGTTGTAGCCTTAAGCCGAGCCCAGGTCGGGTTGCCCCTGGCAACCGAGGCTCCCAGCCCCTCCCTGAGCTGAGGCCACGCAGGCTGGAAGCAGATATCTGGGATTTATTTATCTTCTATAATTGAAACTTTGTAGCCTTGAGCGGAGCTCAGGGCCAGCCAGGCCAGGTGGGAAACTTGGCTTCCTCCATCACCAGGGGCAACGCAAGCCTCCTGCTTGCTCTAGTTCTGTGGCCGCAGCCATTTTTGTGATGGACTGAGGAGTGATGGTTAATTTGCACATTACTCTTTTATTAGATAAGATATTATTCCCACTAACACACCCCTTACTTCAAATAAAGACATCTCACCCAACTAGTTCTGGTATGTTCTATGAATGAGCAACTTTGAACAATGTCCCAGGGGTCTGGCAAGTTTAGAATTGTTACCCTGTTACTCTTTTAAAGACTGCTTCTTGTCTTTCGAATGAAAAATTACTCACTTCCCCCATTAACTGTCTTTTTATGATATAGACAAGTTCACAATGATAAAAAATGCATTCATATTTTGTGTTGCCTCAGTACACTTTTCTATCCTTATGTAGTCTTACAATCTAGAATATTTTAAATCTCTTCACTTGCATGAAATTCATGCAAGTACTAATTTCAACCCTAAATCATATTATTTTAATAAAGAAAAATGGGCTGAGAGAACCAAGATGGCGGCATAGGTTAACGCCGGAGTTTGCTGCTTTGAACAACTACTTCAAAAGTGAAACCAAAAAACGAAAGGGACATCACCCAGAACCACAGGAACACCGGCTGAGTGGAAGTCCTACAACTAGGAGGAAAGAGAAACGCATACGGACACTCAGAGGAGGCGCAGTGCTGAAGTCAAATTCTGAGGTGCGGAGTGCGCGGAGCGGGCTGGCGGCGGAGGGCGCGGTTGGCGTTTTCAATTGGGAGGGAGTCGCAGACTCTGAGCTCCAGATCCGGGCGAGTCTTTAGGGACCCTGACTCAAACGGGAGAAGCGGGACTGTCTGGCTTTGGTCAGAGCGAGTGCAGCTTTCTCTCCGAGCTTTGCAGCCGGTGCTGGGACTCAGAGAGGCAGAGCCCCTGGGGACAGGACTGAGAGCCTCCATAACTGCTCTCTCCGGCCCACCCTGATGATCCTGTGCTACCAGCCCTGCCCAAGCCCTGCACACAGGCATTTGCCCAATAGCCTCAGGCAAACGCCAGATTAGCACCTCCCTAGAGGACAGAAGTTCTCTCACTGCTGACACAGCTGATTCTCATAGCCACCTGGCCTGGAGGTCAAACCCTCCCTGGTATTAGCTACAACAATCAAGATTTAACTATAAGACTTCGAACAATGACCACTAGGGGGTGCACCAAGGAAGCATAACAAAATGCGGAGACAAAGAAACAGGACAAAATTGTCAATGGAAGATATAGAGTTCAGAACCACACTTTTAAGGTCTCTCAAGAACTGTTTAGAAGCCGCCGATAAACTTAATGAGATCTACAAGAAAACTAATGAGACCCTCGATCTTATATTGGGGAACCAACTAGAAATTAAGCATACACGGACTGAAATAACGAATATTATACAGACTCCCGACAGCAGACCAGAGGAGCGCAAGAATCAAGTCAATGATTTGAAATGCGAGGAAGCAAAAAACACCCAACCGGAAAAGCAAAATGAAAAAAGAATCCAAAAATGCGAGGATAGTGTAAGGAGCCTCTGGGACAGCTTCAAGCGTACCAACATCAGAATTATAGGGGTGCCAGAAGATGAGAGAGAGCAAGATATTGAAAACCTATTTGAAGAAATAATGACAGAAAACTTCCCCCACCTGGTGAAAGAAATGGACTTACAGGTCCAAGAAGCGCGGAGAACCCCAAACAAAAGGAATCCAAAGAGGACCACACCAAGACACATCATCATTAAAATGCCAAGAGCAAAAGATAAAGAGAGAATCTTAAAAACAGCAAGAGAAAGAAACTCAGTTACCTACAAGGGAATACCCATACGACTGTCAGCTGATTTCTCAACAGAAACTTTGCAGGCCAGAAGGGAGTGGCAAGAAATATTCAAAGTGATGAATACCAAGAACCTACAACCAAGATTACTTTATCCAGCAAAGCTATCATTCAGAATTGAAGGTCAGATAAAGAGCTTCACAGATAAGGAAAAGCTAAAGGAGTTCATCACCACCAAACCAGGATTATATGAAATGCTGAAAGGTATCCTTTAAGAAGAGGAAGAGGAAGAAAAAGGTAAAGATACAAATTATGAACAACAAATATGCATCTATCAACAAGTGAATCTAAGAATCAAGTGAATAAATAATCTGATGAACAGAATGAACTGTTGATTATAATAGAATCAGGGACATAGAAAGGGAATGGACTGACTATTCCTGGGGGGGAAAGGGGTGTGGGAGATGCGGGAAGAGACTGGACAAAAATCGTGCACCTATGGATGAGGACAGTGGGTGGGGAGTGAGGGCGGAGGGTGGGGCGGGAACTGGGAGGAGGGGAGTTATGGGGGGAAAAAAAAGAGGAACAAATGTAATAATCTGAACAATAAAGATTTAATTAAAAAAAAAAAAAAGAAAAATGTTACCAGTACTACTATAGCAAAAAATATCTATAGTATCTTTAAATTATTATATTCAATAACTTAAAAATATAAAACTAATGTTTTATGCTTATATTACTCACCAGGATGCCCAAGATGATGTAATTCATCTGAAATTCAATTAAAAAAATAGGTTAGCTTTAAATAGCTTAAATGCCAATTTAGCACAAATTAGTAAGGCTAATCAAAGAAGGTTTTGAGTTATTAAATCATGTTAAAATGTTTCAATAGTTTAAAACTTTTCAAATACATTATCAGAAGCCATGCAAAACTGAATAGGAAAGTATAATGCTGTGGATATCATTTAGGACTTCTAAGCCATTATTACTTTCATTAAGTGACAAAAGGCTAACCAGATTCATTCACAATTTGTTCAAAGTTTTAGGTATTCTGTCCAGTTATGGAACAAAAGCAGTCAAGAGATAGGTCTGTTTGTAGTCTCAATCATAAACTTCTTGAAACTAGTTAATCTCAAATGATCTTTTCTTTTTAAATAAACTTTTAATTTTAGATCAGCTTAAGATTTATAGAACTAACGTGAAGAAAATATAGAATTCAGGTAAACACCCATACACCAGTTCCCTATTTTTAACATCTTATGTTAGGAAGGTATATTTGTCATAATTGTTAATGTCCTTTTTTGTTCCAAGACCCATTAGGGCACCACATTACATTTGCTTAAGTCGCCATAGGCTCCTCTTTCTTGTGACAGTTTCTCAGACTTCCCTTGCTTTTGATGACCTTGACATTTTTGAGAATTACTGGTGAGGTATTATGTGGAATGTCTCTCAGGTGGGATGTGTTGATGTTCTTCTCATGGTTAGATTGGTGTAATGCAGGGGTGGGCAAACTTTTTGACTCGAGGGCCACAATGGGTTCTTTAACTGGACCGGAGGGCCGGAACAAAAGCATGGATGGAGTGTTTGTGTGAACTAATATAAATTCAAAGTAAACATCATTACATAAAAGGGTACGGTCTTTTTTTTTTAGTTTTATTCATTTCAAACGGGCCGGATCCGGCCCGCAGGCCGTAGTTTGCCCACGGTTGGTGTAATGTGTTTTTGGAGGCACAGTGGTTTCAGAATTGTTAACCTGCACCCCCTGGCTATAGGACATCATCTAAGCAAATATCATGACATTATAGCCATCTATGTTATACTATTCATAAGATGGTAGGTAGAACTTATTCTTATATGTGATATAAAATCAATTAATGAGTAGCATGAGCTAGAGTATATGGCTATGTACAATTTCTTTTCCCTTTTATCTTACTGACTTCACGCATTTCTGATTACTTAGGTCAGTAACTTTTTCTTCCTTCCCCTCTTCAGTGAGGTCACTTTATACATTTGTAATAAGTTTGTATTCTTTTGTCATATTCTGCATTCCATCCTGGGATCTACTCTCCTCTGACCTCCTACTAAATGATTTTTTAAAAACTTGCATACATCCCGGCTGGCATAGCTCAGTGGTTGAACGTCGACCTATAAACCAGGAGGTCATGGTTCGATTCCCAGTCAAGGCACAAGCTGGGTTTGGGTTGCAGGCTTGGTCCCATGTGGGGCATGCAGGAGGCAGCCGATCAATGATTCTCTTCATCATTGATATTTCTATCTCTCTATCCTTCTCCCTTCCTCTCTGAAACCAATAAAAATATATTTAAAAACAAAAAACTTGCATACATGTATTCACCATTACAGTGGTCATACAGAATAGTTTCACTGCCCTAACAAATCCGCTGAGCTTCACCTGTTCAATTCCCACCCCTTGTCCTCATCAAATACCTTTAACAAAATACCTAAAATGAAATAGGTAACATCATGTTCCATGGGTAAAAAAGGTATGATATTAGGACACTTTTCATGACATGAGTCAACCCACCAATTATAAAAGGTCTCAATTTTATATATCTTTTAGAAAAAGAAGTTGGGTCTGATTTTTCCATCTGAAATTTCTGGAGTAGTTTCATGGTTGGATTTTCATTTCTAAGTGTTCTGAACAGATTTATTTGAAAATTATTATTTAACAGTGTGTTTGTTACTACAAAAATTATAGGGAGAATTTTGCAGATAAAGAAGCATCACAACAGGTGATAATTTACAAACATCACCCTGAAGCCAAACAAAACAGCAATGCTGGTTTTATTTATTTATTTATTTACTCTTAGAAGTCTCCAATGTTAGGAAGTTTTCAAAATAATGCAATTAGGCAAAAAAGGGGAAAGAAAAGAAAGAGGAGTTGGTTAGTATTTCTTCATGTAACTTCCCTCAAAAAGGGTCCAAATACGACAGGATTGAAATCGTCTTTTGCTAGAGAAATCATGTTCACAATTATGTATTAGGATGAAAATAGTAATTACAGTATTTCAGAGTGACATAATAGTGATACAAAGAACAAGAAAACCAGGAAACATAATATTTAACATGATTTTCTTTTCCCAAGTAGAACCTAAGGCAGGGGTCCTCAAACTATGGCCCGCGGGCCACATGCGGCTGCTGAAAACATTTATCCGGCCCACCGGGTGTTTTTGCGGCCGCTGTGTGCATAGGAATTTGTTCATAGTTTTTTTTAAACTATAGTCCAGCCCTCCAACGGTCTGAGGGACAGTGAACTGGCCCCCTGTTTAAAAAGTTTGAGGACCCCTGGCCTAAGGTTATAATTTAAAGAGGCAGAAATTGAAAAAATACTTTGCTATCCACAAACCTAATTTTGTAAAACAATGTGATATCATACTGAGGGAACTTAAGTTTTGAAATTTACTTATTACAACTTATGTACAATGCTTTGGTTAATTAGCACAAATTAGAAACTTATGTTGAAAGAGATTTTCAATTCTCTTTATATATTATGGTAAAGGTGACATGGTAGATGGCCTTGTAGCTTCAAAAATGGGTCATATCAATTTTATATTGAAACAAACTGAGTATTTAATATTTGATAAAACATGCGTTAAACAATAATAATCTGTCCTGAAACTTTTAGAAAAACCACATTCAAATTTGAGAGGCATATTATCATGGCTAAAGAATAGATAAGAAATCTGAACAAGTCTCCATGACAATATAGCAATCTATATTTTTTCACAATTTTTATAAAGATAAAAATTAGCATTAAGAATTAATTGCAAATGTTTGCTATTCATAAGATGTTATGCAGGAAGTTTATTTTTATATACTAGTAGAGTAGAAAATCAACTGAATAGTAGTTATTTTAATAGTGTGTCAGTTTAGCAGTGTCTGTGGCACTTTACAAACCCTCAAAGAGTAAGATACAATATCCTTCGAGTGAAATGATTTCTTATAGCTAGTATTTTTTCCATCACTGCACTCAGCAGGCTAGAGCATGCCACCAGTCCCAAGAGGAGCCAGCATGCAGGATATCTGGTTTCAAACCAAAGATTACACTACCTTCAGTGCACTCCACTGCCTCATCTGTTCTTCCTTGTTCCAGAAAAAACAAATGTGAATATATTGTAATTCATGATCTTAGGAAGGGCAGTCATCAAGCAAACAGAGAGATAAGTATCACAGAAATATGTTGGCAAACCAACATATGCATCAACACCTCCTACTATTAACAACATAACTATAAATGCATTAAGCTCAAATAAAACAAATTCCCAAATTATGTACTTTGTGATGGGACTGTTGATTGATCATTCTTTCCTTCACATGTCTGTGATGTTTGTTTTTTAAAAATGTTTTCTTAAAAATCTTTTTCCATGAAACCAAGTTCTTTATAATTAAAGTTTTAATACATTTTTTTGCCATAAATGTTTAAAATAAACTATAAAATTAAAAAATAACCAAAAAGTCTAAATAAAAAACTATTTTTCTAGTACTATCTGGTCATCCTATATAATAAAGAGCTAATATGCCAATTAGACCGAACAGAATGACCATCCGGACGACCTTCCAGGCGAAGTCAGGCCTGTGAGGGCTGGCCGAGGTTGCGCAGGGCTGCGAGGGTCGGCGGAGGCTGCGCGGGGCTGTGAGGGCCCAAGCCCCTTGCACGAATTTTATCGGGCCTCTAGTAGTATATAAAGCTAGATTATGAATTTAGTATGTGTTCTCTCAAATATCTATATGGACAATGGTAACTCCTGATACTTATCACACCATTAAGTAGAAGGGGGTAATTAGTAGAATTTCCATTGCTTAAGTGTTTTATTTTATATAGTTTCTATTATACTCCATTTGTCAGAACACTGAGTAACACTGCTTACCTATGATGACTTCTACCTTCTTGCTATCTTGACTGTCGCGATCATTATGTACACGACACCAATAGGTTCCTTGATGTTCCAATTCCACATAAGGCACCTATATCAATATCAGAACACACACATTTCCTCTTCAATTTTAATTTAAATTGGCTTGGAGAAAAAGTTATTTTGTATTTTAAAAAACTCCTACAGTAAAATTTCAGAATGCTTTAGACAGCCTGAATTATTGCCATTCATTAGGTTAAGAATAAATTTTAGCAAATGACACAATAAATCCAATTATGATGAGTTTGGTGTAATACTACATTTGACATTTTAGTATAAGCCCTTAGATGTGGGCTGGTGTTATTTTCTGGAAATTTTGCAAATATACAAGTCAATTAATATTAAGTAACAAGGACTTGAAACAAAAATACTGAAAACATAAAAACACCCCCAACAAAGATGAATTTTAATGTTCACCTTAATTTTCTATTACACTGTTTATTTTACTTATTGGAACAAAAAATGCCCCGAAAACCAACTTCATACCATGAATATCTTCTTTGTCTCATGCACTAAGGGTGATTCATTTTTGAACCATTGGTAGTGAGGAATAGGGCTTCCAACAGCAACGCACTGCAGGACCAACGTGCTGCCTGGCATCAGCTTTTGGGACCTTGGTTCAACACAGATTTGCAACTTGGATTCAGAGATGCCATTCGAACTTCCTTAAATTAAAAGAAAAGCATCATTAAACATAAAATCTCTAAGTTAAAAATAAAATTTCCCCCTATAATTTATAAAAGTAAATGAGTTTTCAAGTTCATCCTTCATTTTTACAATCTTTAATAGCAATGTTTAATACAACTACAGCATTTTTAGAAATATTAAGAAATGCTGTCTGGATAAAAGAATGTGGTGGGCAAATACATTCAGAAAATTCAGAGTTAACAGATTTTTTTTTTAATTGCAGAACTTGTCGAGCTTTCAAAGTGTTAGTATGCATTGTGCATGTAAGAGGGGAAAAGAGCTGAAGTGGCTTCCAAATGTGTTTGGCCACAGAATCTCTCTGGAGGGGGCAAACAACTTATTAATATCTTGAGTGACATTCACGTTCACAGAAAGATCTACATTCTTCAGTTTGATTTAACTTATTGCAAAAAGGAGTTTTGTTATTAGCACTGAATAAATATGGACGGATAATCACTAGCATTTCCTCCCAAGGCAGATATCAGAAAACATCATTTACTGAACACTCATTGTTACTCTGTAAGTTCCTTGGGGACAGAGGGCTTGTCAATGTTATGCAATACCAGGTCTCCATCATGAAATTCAGTCTCACAAACTGCAGGTGATTAATAATATTTTTTGAATGAATAAGATTGTATTTATAACCATAGTAAATTTTATTACATGCACAGAAATATTCTAGAAAGATAAATAACTCTCTTAATTAATCATGACTATTTTTAGAGATGGTTTATTTATTTAGGTATAGGAAAGGCTAAATTGAGAGGGAAGAATGAGTCAGACTAGTAACAAAAAGCCTGTTTCTCTCCTATTCTTTTTTTGGGCAAAAATGACAAAGGATATGGTCTTGACTATGTGTGTAAATAAATAAAATAGTGTCTGATGGTTACTCTTTAGAGTAGACTTGATTTTTCCTTGATCAATACCAGTTACTAGACTAAAAAGATGAATGACAAAGAGTAGAAAAATAGTTCAATGTAATGTTTTATTGCAGCAAATGATATACTATATATGCCCTTCTATGTCAACGTCCACTCTAGTTTTATTCCACAACACAATTTTTTAGGAGTAATACAGTTACATGGGAGAAAAATGTACAGTGTAGAAAGAAACTGTAAAGTGAGCAAAACTGTGCCTGGCCAGTGTTGCTCAGTGGCTCAGTGACTGAGTGTTGACCTATGAACTAGGAGGCCATGGTTCGATTCTTGGTCAGGGCACATGCCCCGGTTGTGGGCTTGATCCCCAGTACGGCATGCAGGAGGCAGCTGATCAATGATTCTCTATCGTCATTGATGTTTCTATCGCTCTCACTTCCTCTCTGAAATCAATAAAAATATTTTTAAAAAATGAGCAAGACTATTAGATTTTTTCCTCCTCTAAAACCAGAGACATTCAAATCCAAGTTGGAAGAGGCCATCAGCAGGGCCAGATTGAGAAGAGTTCTGTCATCTGAAGGTATGTGTGTGTGTGTGTGTGTGTATGTATATATATACATCCGTAGAGAAGAGAATCTAAGTACACAGGATAAAACTGTAACAACTGCTGACCTTATACTGGGTGCAGTACATATGTGAGCTTTTTGTGATATTTTGATACTTGAAATTATTTAAAAGCAAACATTTAAAATAAATGAAAATAAGGTAATTCCCTTCTCAACATTCAACTTACTTACCCTGGAAGCTTTCTGTTAGTTCTGTGACATCACACACATCCAGTTGTGACCACTGGCTGAATTCAAAGGTGCAGTTATTATTCACTCGACAGACATAAAAGCCTGCATCTTTTACATGCACTGTGTTAAAAATAAGTTCTGATGCATTTCCGTTTGGAATCTGTGAAATAAACAGTAGAGAACATCAGTGAATGACTCAGCAACACACCTTATAAAATGTGCTGTACAAAATGGATGATGTCTTTGGAGTTTTGAAAAGCATATCTTTTTTCCAAGATCTAGACTATTTGTTACTTAAAAAACAAATAACATTTAGAGTAATTCAGGACTGAAGTCTTACAGTCTTCTACAAATTCATTAACTAAAGAGCTCTCTTCCATATATCTTCCCCAAACTCACTAACAGAAAAGTATTGTTCTGCCATCTAAAACTGTGCAATTGTTGGTATTTAAAGAACCCTCAATGTCAACATTTACGAGTAAAGTAGCCATATGACATGACAAGCACCAAGATGAAGTAGAGAGCACACAGGGAGTTAAGCCTGGCTACTAATTTCAGTTCTGACCAAATTAGTTGTTAGTACATGAGCAAGTTACTTCCCCTCAAGACCCATGTTCTCATCTGTGAAACCCTGTGAGCGGACACACTTCTAATACAGTACAATTCTTTCAAGGTCTGGGTGGAGCAGGGCTATGGAAAGTATATCAGTGATGGGGAGAAATGGCCATCCAAGGGTTTCCCAAGTTTCGGTCCCCACATTAAGGTTTATTTCACCTTTGCTGCCATCGATTTATCAGCACCACCCAACTCTGCACACTGTCATGGAGTTTAATCAAGTGCCAGGGTCTATTACATCGGCTCCCCTGCAAAGTACTTGAGCAAGCTCGGCCTTCTCTCTCCAAACCTCAATCAACTAAATTCAACTCTCTCTCCTCTCAGGACCTGCACCAGCGCATGAGCATTTTGCTGAAGGTCTGACCACTGGGGTGCACTAAGCACTGCCTGACGATCCTACCACGGCAAATGCCAGGTTAAGAGGTTTGCTTTCCTATCAGACCATTCATGTATACTTTCTCTCTCCTCAAACCTACTGCAACCCAACTTCTCTCAGCCTTTGACTTCAGACAGAAACTCTTTACTCTTCCTGCCACCAAACTGCACACCTATTTACAACTTCTCTCTCCTCTCCTGTAGAAATGGAAAAAGGTGCCTTCATAATAAAGGCTACTTGGGCTTAGGATCTGTGGGGATCCACTCAGAACCTCAGAGTTGGTATAAAGATTAATTCAAGCTGAAGACATTTGGGATTTAACAAATGCATAAATCAGCCTTCTCAGAGCTTCCCTTTTCTCCTAAAAGCAGAAACTTCTGTGAAATGAGGCTACCATAAATTCACTCTTCAGGGCAGCTTTTACTCACAGGAAGGAGACCCAAGAATGAACCTACAAACCCCTCTCCCGAGGAGTTTTATGGCCCTGAAGAGGATGGAAAGACCACTTGCACCTGCGCGAATAACCAATGTCACAAACTTTCTTGTCTCCCATTTATTCTTCTATAAATCCCTTTGCATTTCCTTAAGAAACCCACTTGTTCTTCCCAGAGAGGCCTTTTCTTCCTCCTCCCTTTTCCCTACTAAGTCAGGTATATAAGCCTCTAAATCTAACCATTCATGGAGTTACTTCTTTCGTAAGTTCCCAGATGAATAAACGTTTTCTCTTTTTCATCTGGATTTTGTCAGTTAATTCACAGGCCTCCAGGGACTGAACATAAGAGGGTAGAGAAAAAGGATTTTTCTCACTGACAGTCCCATCCTCTCTGACCTTGCTCCTGTAATTTTCTCTATGTTTGAGCATCTATTTCTCTTTTTTACTCTCGCTCTCAAAAACATACTCTAGTTTCTTGTGTCTTAAATAAACAACAAAAAACCCAAATAGGCCTCTCCCTTGGCCTGCACCCCCTCTTAGCAGCACTGAGAATGCTGACCATCCTTTCCTGGTTTTCTTCTTCTCTCTCTTGCAGATTCTTTAGTCTCTTTACTGGTTCCTCCTCCACTACAGACACTTCAATGTCATCTCCCCAGATTTCCAAACTGACTAGCTGATTCATTTGGATGACGAACAGGCATTTCAAACTTAACAGGTCTTGATTCTTGATTTTTCTCCCTAAATCAATCCTCTCCTAATCTTCAACACCTCAGTACATAACATGTCCCCAGATGTTTAACTAAAAAATCCAGAGGGTCATCCTTGATCTCTCTTCTGCTTTCCTCCTACTCTTTTGCCAATCTATGGGGCTTGGCTAACTCTATCTCTAAAATAAACTCACTGACGCACTTGAATCCACCCCTGAGGCCACACCCTGGTCCACACCACCTCCATTCCAATCTGGCACATGGATTAGATGACTGGTCTTCTTGCTTCCTTCAAGCAGTAAGTCTGTGTTTTAAAAACATAAATCCTATCATGTTATTCCTTCTGCTTAACACCTGTAGTGGCTTCTCACTTTCTATCACCCTGCTTACTGTCCTCACAGCTCTTAGCTAAGGAATTTATTTCTTGTGTTCTGTCTGCCCCTCCCTGCTGAGGGTGGCAGTGCTCCATCATCAGGCCTCGGAGCACAGTCTGGCACAGGCACATGCTCATCAAGTACTTGTAAACCAACAGCTCCTAAAACAGACTGCAAACGTCAGAACGGTCTGACAAATTCAGCTCGTCAGAGCTTTCAAGTCTGTTACCGCTCTCCAAATCTAAGACATACTCCTCAGCTCTCCACTTCTGACTTTCTCAAATGAGGACGTAACTTACTAACGATATATGTAATATAGTACTTTTATCCATTATTTCTCCTGCAAAAGTCATTTAGGAAAATAAAAGCAACTTGGCAACAGAGACAATATCGTAAAATAGTTACCATCTCTTGAAAGCCTAGGCACATAGAACATCCTGTCTATTAAATTCTCACAAGCCCAATGATGAGCATTCACATCGCTGGTAATGATAGCCAGGGTCCAACACGGGCCTGTCTAGCACCAGGGCCTACATGCAGTCTTTTTACTACGGTTCACAGCTGCTCTCCCTTACCTGCGTGTGAGGTCTGGAAGGAAAAAACTGTATAAAACCACACATTGCTTCCAAGGCAGAGTGACCCCATTAAAGGAAAGATCACAATCTTAGAATGAATCTTTAACTTAGTTTCAGGTTTGCAAATGTAGACCAACATGGGTCAGCCAGACCAGTGAGAACTCCCCAGTGGCAGAGTGGCACAAAGAACTTTTAAGAAAAGAGAATTCCAATATGTGATTTTATTTATTATTTTTACTTAAAAAAATTTTTTTAATTGATTTCAGAGAGGAAGGGAGAGGGGGGGGGGAGAGAGAGAGAGAGAGAGAGAGAGAGAGAGAGAGAGAGAGAGAGAAACATCAATAATGAGAGAGAATCATCGATCAGCTCCCTCTTGCACACTCCCTCCTGGGGATCGAGCCCGCTACCTGGGCATGTGCCCTTGACCAAAATCAAACCCAGAACCTTTCAGTCCACAGGCCAACGCTCTATCCACTGAGAAAAACCAGCTAGGGCTATTTATTTATCTATTAAAACATATTTTTATTGATTTCAGAGAAGAAGGGAGAGGGAGAGAGAAACATCAATGAGGAGAGAGAATCATTGTTAGGCTTCCTCCCACACACCCCACACTGGGGATCAAGCCCGAATCTGGGCTTGTGCCTGACCAAGAATCGAACGATGACCCCTGGTTGGTCAATGCTCAACCACTGAGCCATGATAGCCGGGCTCAATGTGTGATTTTAAATTATTTGTTCGGTGGAGCAGGGATACAAGGCTTCCCCAAGAGGAAAACATGCCCCCTTCCAGACTCCTGATTCTATTTCAGAATCTCACAACAGCCTCCATCTTTTGACATAATATAATTATGTGGAATACTTAATATTGCATTAGCCTTCCATGCCAGCTTAGAAGTCTTTAAAGAATTTCTATAGCTATGTTAGAATACTCTGGTGATGTTTCTTCTTTGTTCACATTCTTGCTCCAAGTAATCCCTACTTTCCACAATTTTTAGAGTACAGAATTGGTTTTATTATTGCTTACAATCTATTTGGAAGACAATTTTGGAATTGTGTTACCAAAATAAAGATTCTTGAATACTTCAGTAATAACACAGTAATATCTGTCAGATCAAAATTCTAAAAACATATTGAGGCTAACAATGCTAATTCATTTTCTATCATTCTGTCTTCTTATGATAGAGGAATTAAAAAACACTAAGAAATTACCTCTTTATTCATTTTGAACCATTGATATTGTACAAAAGGATGTCCAGTTGCCCGGCAACACAATTTCACAAACTGTCCAGCCAAGACTGCCTTTGATTCTGGGTTTACAGTGATCTTTATTCCTTAAAAAAAAAAAAAAAAGTAAAAAAAAAAAGTTAAGTAAATAAAGTCACAAAAGAGAGGTTTTCCTTGTTTATATTTCTGAAACCAAAAAAAAAAAAAAAAAAAAAGAGAAGTATTTTGGAAATAACCTGCATATTCATCCTTGTAACAAATCGCCCATTCACATCTCCCCCACCAGATTCTGGGTTTGTGAAGTTCCAGGCTTTGTAAAACCAGGAGGAAAGAAACTTGCCCGCAGAAAACTTTGATCTGTTGTACTTCCCACAACTGGGGCAGAAAACTGTTTGTCATATTTCTTCAATTCTTAGAAATATTTTTTCCACATTCTAACACATCTGAATCAGGATGCACCTTGCAATAGACATCTGCCAGGCAACAGTCACAATATAGTTTTCAGTGCCGGCTCTTTGAATATTTGGTCATAAATGCACATATGGCCTAAACTTCAATTGAGTGCACTGTTAGTAAGACAAGTGCTGAGTTGAAATGCCACTAAAACTGTCTACAAAAGACATCTGAATTTCAATGCTATGATTTAGTATTAAAATGACAATTATTCTGTAAGCAGAAAGATACAGAACCAGAAGAGCAGAATGTAAATTTGATATAAGTGATACAAACATTTCTCACTTGAGAAATGACTACCAGCATGTTAATTTGGAAAGCTTTTGACAGGAGTTTAAAGAAAATCCTGGAGTCAATAATGAAAAGAGACCCTTTCCCGCCCTCCGTCCCAGCTCTCAATCATTCCCCCTGGGGAAACCTGCTGCTATGGCACAGGGATGCTCAGGCAGCCCTGAAGAGGCCCAACCAGTGAGGAAAGAAACGTGGCCTCCTGCCAATAGCCACGTGAACCAGCCACCGGAGAAGGGGATTCTCCAAACCCAGCCAAACCCTCAGGTGGCTTCGGCCTGACCGACAGTGTGATTGCCATCACATTAGAGGCCCAATGTGAGCCCAAGCCACCCGGCAAAGCCACTTCTGAATTCTATATTCAGAAACTGGGTGAGAGAAGAAACGATGGCTGCTACTTGTTTTGGGGTAATTTGTTATGCAACAACAGATAACTGACACAAAAGAAATCAAAGTTAGGAAATTTTACATTTGCCAAGGTTATAACACATAACACTGGGTTGGGTGGCTTTTAGGAAAGAAGGAGAAAAGGTCATCGAAACATGCCCTGGCCGGTTTGCTCAGTGGTTAGAGGGTTGGCCCACAGACTGAAGGGTCTCGGGTTCAATTCCATCAAGGGCATGTACCACAGTTGCAGGTTCAATCCCTGGCCCCCGCCGGGACGCCAGTGGGAGGCTCCAATCCATGGGTCTCTCTCATGTTGATGTTTCTCTTCTCTCTTTCTCTCTCTTTCTCTCTCTCTCTCTCTCTCTCTCTCTCTCTCTCTCTCTCTCTCTCTCTCTCTCTCTCTCTCTCTCCCCCCTCCCTCCCTTCCACTCTAAAAAAAAGAAATCAATGGAAAAAATATCCTCGGGTAAGGATTAAAAAACATATGAACTTAATTTCCTGCACCTACTTTTATTTTCTTTCCTCCTCTATTTTTAATATGCTCTCTTGACAGTTTATTTTTCTTCTCAACCTACTAATCCAAAGGAACAAAACAAGATTACAACTTAAGAGGAATTAGTCTAAATAGCAGCTTAATACATCAAAAGTACCAAGTTTTCTACGGAAAAAAATCACAGGTAAGGTAAAATAGCTATGTGAAATCATGCCAGAAAGATACCATATAAGACCAAAATCCAAAATGAGTAAATATTTATTACTTTTAATGGCCAGAAGAAACCCTAGAAAATCTTTAGTAAATAGAGTAGAGCCTCTCAAAAAAGAATTTCAAACTTTTGCCAGGGGAGAGTAATTCTTTATATTGAAGCCAAGTTAGCAAGGATGGATAACATAACAGTTTCCCTGAATCCTATAATACACGTTGGTAGAAATGTAAGCCAGCGAATTCACAAGAGTGTATTTTAATGCCAGGAGAGACTTACAGCACAACTTTAAGATTCAGAGACTCTGAATTTCAAACTTTAGGTGAGACAAGAGGAAATAAAGTTGCAACAATAGAAGGGAACAAGTATTATTCTGAAAAATACAGGAATTGTGACTAAATTGGCTTTAAAATGTGGATGTCTTATAGCCATCTCAAACCTAGCATGTCCCACCTCCTTCCTGAACAGTGTATCTCCCCGCCTGCCCCCAGACCCTGTGCTCTTCCCCATCACCGGGAGAATGGTTTCCAGCCTACACCCATGTGCCCGATGCAGGACAAAAATTTAGCAGGCAACCCTGAATCCCTCCTTCCTTGTCTCTCTCCACATGGAATTTACCTTCAGGTCCTGCAGTTAAGCTTTTCCAGGTCTCATCACCTG
The DNA here is from genome assembly GCF_014108235.1 of Myotis myotis. Lineage (NCBI taxonomy): Eukaryota > Metazoa > Chordata > Mammalia > Chiroptera > Vespertilionidae > Myotis > Myotis myotis. The sequence continues at coordinate 52,678,073 of NW_023416401.1, forward strand.
CAATGTCATAATCTTAACCCAAGCCACCACCTGCTCTTGACTAAACTACTGTTACAGCCTGCTAAGTTGTTTCCTCACTTCTAACCAGCAGACCAATGTATTCTGAAAACATGAATTAATCCAAATCACGACTCCAATTAAAATCCTCTACTGCCCTCCCATTGTACTTAGAAAAATCCAAACTCCTTACCATACCCTAAAGCCCTCACGAACGGATCTCTTTGACTTCGTCCCTACTATTCTCCTCCTCCTGGCTCACCACACTCCAGCCACTTTGGTCCTCTTTCCTTCGGAAAACACGCTATTGTCTGCCTTTCTTTCTTTCTTTTTTTTTTAAAAAATATATTTCATTGATTTTTTACAGAGAGGAAGGGAGAGGGACAGAGAGTTAGAAACATCGATGAGAGAGAAACATCGACCAGCTGCCTCCTGCACACCCCCTACTGAGGATGTGCACACAACCAAGGCACATGCCCCTGACTGGAATCGAACCTGCAACCCTTCAGTCCGCAGGCCGAAGCTCTACCCACCGAGCCAAACCGGTTAGGGCTATCTGCCTTTCCACTTACTAGTCCCCTGCTGGATTTTCCCTCCAGCCCCCACTGTTCCATGGCAGATTCTCCAGCTTCTTTGGGAAATGTCTCTAAATGAGCTATTCCACCTGGTTCTCTACTACATCCACTCTGCTTTGTGGTCTTCATTGCACTAATCACCTGAAACCCCTGTTTCTTAATTTCTGTCTCATCTACTAAACTGTAAGCTTTGCGGTAGCAATGACCTTGTTTTTCTTAGTCACCAGTTTACCCGACGCATACCACAGCGCCTGGCGCATAATGACAGTGTTCAACACGTATTTGTTGAATGAATATACAATAATAAAAACAATTATTGTAGCAGCAATTTCCTGACTGCTTTATATGGGCCAGACATTTTGATCTTACCTTCAAAATAACAATGTGAGTTAGATATTAATGAGATCTATGTTGCAATGAAAATGAAGTTAAGTAATTTTCAGTAAATTAACTTGGGTAAATTATTTAACCTGAGATGATTTCTTTGTTCCACTGTTAAAATAGCAGAACCAGGATGCAAATAAGGGTTTTCTTGGGCTTTAAAATCCTCATACTTTTGTTATCCCAGTGACTCCTTTTCCTCTAAGCTTATTGAGGCATAATTGACAAGTAAAAATTGTATATATTTAACATGTACCACATGATTTAATATACGTACACATTGTCAAATGACTACCACAATCAAGTAAATCAGGCTAATTAACACATCTGCCACCTCACATAGTTCAGTGATTCTTTTTTTGGCTTAAACAACACACAACACACATTTATTTCCTCCAGTTCTGAAGGTTGGGAACTCCACGACCAAGGTCCCTCCAGGCTCAGTGTTTGGTGAAGACCCACTTCCTGGTTCACAGACTACTGTCTTCATGCTGTGATCTCACATAGAGGGAAGGAAAAGTGTCCTCTCTTAAGTCCCTTTTATAAGGACACTAATCCCACTCATGGGGGCTCCACCTCATGACCTAATCACATCCCAAAGGCCCCACCTCCAATTCCTAGTGCTAATGAACCTCCCATGCTAACCCAGCTTCCACCACAGTGAGCTCTCACTGGAGGGAGCATGACAGGCAGTGTGCGATGTCTTGCATCACGACAGTGCTTCTCAATTTACCATGGCAAATATTCTCTGCTGTTATACAAAGAGAAAAGAAACAAGCGCAATGGAAGTTAAATGGCTTTCTCCCTAGAGGAGTGGTTCTCAACCTGTGGGTCACGACACCTTTGGCGGTCAAACGACCCTTTCACAGGGGTCGCCTGAGACCATCCTGCATATCAGATATTTACATTACGATTCATAACAGTAGCAACATTACAATTATGAAGTAGCAACGAAAATAATTTTATGGTTGGGTCACAACATGAGGAACTGTATTTAAAGGGCCAGAAGGTTGAGAACCACTGCCCTAGAGTGACTTAGCAAGGAATAAATGACATTAGTGGAAAGGGCTCATAGGGCCAGAATGTTTTAAAGGTATCCTTCCTTGCCCTAGCTGGTTTGGCTCAGTGGATAGAGCGTCAGCTTGCGGCCTAAAGGGTTCCAGGTTTGATTCCAGTCAAGGGCATGTGTCTGGGTTGCAGGCTCCAGAATGTTTTAAAGGTATCCTTCCTTGCCCTAGCTGGTTTGGCTCAGTGGATAGAGCGTCAGCTTGCGGCCTAAAGGGTTCCAGGTTTGATTCCAGTCAAGGGCATGTGTCTGGGTTGCAGGCTCGACCCCCGGTAGGAGATATGCAGGAGGCAGCCAATCAATGATCCTCTCTCATCATTGATGTTTCTATCTTCCCTCTCCCTTACTCTCTGAAATCAATAAAAATATATTTAAAAAAAAATAAAGGTATCCTTCCATGGTGTGGGAGACAAGTCTAAACGATTTTTAATGTACATTCAAACTCAAAGTTTACACGTCTGTCCTGTACCAACAATTTTACTTGCCTAGTCTTTAACAAGCAAGCAAATACATGTATTTATTATCTATTGCTTCAAAGACTGAGAACTGAAAGGAAAAATGTGATTTGGAAACCGCCTTAGTAAAGAAGAGAAGTCACAATACCTCCCATGTTTTAACCACACATATTTCCTTCCTCCTACAGAGTGTTGTGTGACAGGGAACCATGTTCAACCTGTAACCACCCTCGCACTGCCCACAGTTAGAGGTGCTGAACAAAGGTAAGGAAAGAAGATGGCACAGTGCTGTGGAGGGTGTACCAAGGCATACGAAAGTCCTATTTTATAGGGTGAATGCAGCCCTGGCCAGTGCTGCTCAGTGGTTAAAATGTTGGCCCTCGAACCAAAGGGTCATGGGTTCGATTCCTGGTTAAAGGCACATTCTTGGGTTGCAGGTTCTATCCCAGACTCTGGTAGGGGCATGCTTGGGAGGCAACCAATCAATGTGTCTCTCTCACATCAATGTTTCTCTCTCTTTTTCCCTCCTCCCTTCCTTTCATTCTCTCTGAAAAGCCATGGAAAAAATATCCTCGGGTGAGAATTAACGAAACAAAACAAAACAAAAAATAAGGGGGGGGGGGGCAAATACATAGCTTCCTGGCAAACAGGCCTATTTTCAGATAACATCTGCAAAGAAGTCAGAGATTACTTGGTTTCTTGGAAGCCAGGGGGAATTTGACTAGGTATGATGGAACACGAGGATTGTGCTTTCAACATACACCAACATAGAAAAATTAGGGTAATTCTTGAGTTGAATAATGGATTCATCTTTGGTATCTTTAAGTTATTCTCTCACACAAAGAACTTAAATATAGATGTAATTTATAAACAGTGTTCTCAGGAACAGATCTATTGTATCCACTACAGTGCATCCATCTATTTTCAGAGGCCATGAACCAAAAAATTTTTCCATCAGTTTTCATCTAAAACTCTTCCTCAAAGTTATTCTGAAAATTTCTAAGCTATCATTGAAGAGTTCCCCACAGTGTGCAGAATAAATGCCATTCCCCTTCCGCTCACAATCTGCCCCCATCACACAATCAAAGTATGTCCATGTATGTCCTTCTTCTAAGTCAATTCACATGTGCACCTACTGTGGCTAACCCTAGGCTCATCGCATCCCTTATCCTCCTGCGCTGCCGTGACCCTGAACACCCTGGTGCGGAGACACACTCTTTCTGACCTCATTCACTGCTCCCTTTCTATCTCTGCTTCTTCCTTACCCTTATTCCATCCATTCCACCTTTGCCTCCTTTCCCTTCTTGGTATTTTTACTTCGAAAATTTCTGCCACCCATGAAACAAGAAAAGTCCTTTAGAAATATGATCTAGTATTTGAGTACTTTTTAATTTGGCAAGAAGAAAAAAATGGAAGTCCATGGGTCAAAGAGGCAACTGAGGTAATAATCTGTAACTAAGTTTCCCAAACAACTCAGAAATTTCCCAGTGTCATGGGAATGACACAGTTCAGATCAGGGTCAGCAAGCCTGGGTTCTAACCTACCTTTATCAATAACTGTGATTCTAGCCAAATGATAACTTCTGGAAACTTCATGTTCCACACAAATGTTTGCTCACCTTTAAATTTTAAATGTTCAGAACAGTACTCTTCTGTTCCTTCACAATGTGAAGATAAAATGTGAAGTGGAGGTATTTTGGATACTAAAAAATAATATTCAACAATATTTGCTCTTGTTTTAGAAACAATAAAAAAATTAAAATTGATATTAGAAACATAACAATGAGTGTGCTACAAAGGACTAGAGAAAAAAGTGAAGTGCTATGAAATAAAAAAGGGGTGGGGCAAATGGAAAGGAGGTCTCACATGCCACCCAATACGTATGGGGAGTGAAGCCCCTTTTATATGACGAACTAGAGGCCCAGTGCATGAAATCCGTGTACGGGTGCGGTCCCTAGGCCTGGCCAGCGAGGAAGCCCGAGCGTTTGGCGTGGAAGGGCAGGTCCCAGCTGACCTCTGGGCCCTGGGCAGCACCTGGGCCCCCATGCACCCGCTTCCGCCTGAGTCACAGCGCCCAAGTCCCCACACGGAGATGCGGTGAGCATGGCCAGACGCCATGGGATGGGGCTCAGCGTGGGCCTCTGAGCCACACAGTGGCGCTGCACGGAAGCCGGGCGGGCAGTGTGCTCTCTCCTGGCCGGCCTCACAGAGCGGCTCCTATGCGAACCCTGGGGAGCCCGACCAGCCCCTGTGGTCCTGGCTCACCTGGAAGAGGCCGCCACATAGGTGCGGGGTGGACTCCTCTCAGGCGCCCTGCACCTGAGCATGGGGGTTTCCCCAGAATGCAAGCCCTGGCATCCCGGGGGAGGGCAGCAGGGGGAGTGAGAGGGAGCTTGGCCACCCTGTATTCTCACTGCACCTCCACCCCATCACCCCTGCCGCCAGGTAGCCGGCAAGAGATTGCAGCGTATTACTGACGCCCGCCATGTTCCGTGTCGCCCCCTGGTGGTCAGTGCACATCATAGCAAGCGGTTGAACTCCTGGTCTCCTGGTCAAACAACTGCCTGAGGGCATAATTTGTATATTACGCTTTTATTATATATGATGAAAATGGCAACATCATAAAACTGGAGTTAGGAAGAACCTTAGGATTCACCTAATAAAACCCACATGTAAAATGTTAATTCTCTCTAAATACCCGCCATTGTCCAGCCTCTGCTAAACCAATTCCAGATCAGGGCATTCCTCCCTTGGCAACCATTTCGTCGTGATCTACATAACTCTAACTGATACAGCCTATAAATATGCAGTCAAAATGGTTCAATGGTTCAACAAAATAAACAAATAAGAACACCACATCTAAGTTTACCTACATTTACTAAGGATACAGAGACCAATATTGATTGCTTTGGGATCAGAGTTTTTGATTTTTTAATGAAAATTAGAAAAGGTCTAAAAAAAATGGACTTTTGGTTCAAACAATTTCAACACATTTATTTAAAGCCCCTGTCCCCTTCCAATCCCTCCTGAGATGACCAAGGAAACAAAAAGTAGGGAAACAATTAGTGCTAGAAAATGGGGATGGACACCACCCAAGCATAAAAACTAAACCATTTCTCTAATAAAGTAGAGGCAAGACCAGACTGAGGGACAAGCTGGCCACCCAGGAGCTGTGGAAAAGCCCAGTTTGAGAGAAAGCAGAAGAGGGTACAACCTCAGTTCTGTGGTATTCCTTCAGAAAACAAATCAGGTGTCAGAGCCCACGGACTACAAGCTCCTTGGTGTGAGTTACCCTCAACTCAGACCTCATGCTAAGTGAGGGACCACTGAAGTTAGCTCTTAATCAAGGGAATTGCTCCAGTCAGAGATGGGGGGACGTTGCCCAGTTCCTTCTGGACTACTCAAATACATAAAAGAAACTTGGTCAGCTTCTCAAAAACAGAGAACTCTACTACAGCCATTACCTTTGGCTATCTCTGGCTGTCATCCACTAACCACTGGAATGGAATATGGCAAAGCAAGGCTGAAAGAAAGCTAACACTTTCTCTGCTTCCTGCATTTAGGCTTGAAAGGCCTGTTCATAGGCTCACAGCATTTTTGACAATCAACTTACTCACTCAAAACAGACCTCTTTATAAAGACAATCAGAGAAAAATCATTGGACTGTTTGTGAAATAAGAACTATGAAAGTTCTCCTATGAAAGTGCATTTCTACAAAAAGAGAAAACAAAATATTTCTAGTGTGCATTTTCATCAAAATTCAAGAAGACACTGAAAAGGAAAAAACTGGAGGTCAGATAAAATTTACTCTCTATATATTTGTTATGAAGAGGCAATGAGAAACACTTCAAGCATCCAATTCAGTTATAACACAAAGGAGGCATTTATAGGAGGCCTATTTTATCATCTGCATTTGGCCTTGTAAAGCAGAAGATAACCTGAAAGTCCAAGTTTCCTGACTCATAATCCAGGATCCTTTCCATTTGTAGTAGGTATTTTAGTAACCTCCCCAGCATCTGTTACTCCTTTCTCCTTCCAACAGACCCACTTTTGCTTGGTGATCCATGTGCAGACTTTGTTTGGTGTGCTTTGTGGAAAGCTGACTCAACCCAACTGGACTCCTGGCTCTAAGCCGGGCAGTTCAGCACATTCCATTTCCCTGGCTAGAGTGACAGGTGTAGGGACAGGCACATGACCAAAGTTAATTAACTATAAGAATCTTAGGATTTTTGCTGGGACAAAGATGAATGCAACAACAGCTAGTAGATATCTTGTGCATATGCAGAAAGTCAGTCTTAGGGGAAAGTCAACGATAAGAAAAGAAGAGCAAAGATGAAAATGAACCAACTCCTTGAAAACAGGGCTGTCCCTGCCTCCTCTCTTGAAGCCCAATCTGCTTTATTATGTCAATCTGAGCTGAGGTTTCTGGTCAATGTAACTGATAGCACATGACTACCATGTGCCCTTACTTCTCCAACCCCAAAACTGACAAAGTAAAAAATAAGACCTGCCGAACCGGTCTGGCTCAGTGGATAGAGCGTCAGCTTGCGGACTCAAGGGTCCCAGGTTCGATTCCGGTCAAGGGGGAATGTACCTTGGTTGCGGGCACATCCCCAGTGGGGGGCGTGCAGGAGGCAGCTGATCGATCTCTCTCATCGATATTTCTAACTCTCTATCCCTCTCCCTTCTTCTCTGTAAAAAATCAATAAAATATATTTTTTAAAAAAAGACCTGAATTATAACTTTACATTCATCCTGTTACCTTAAAAATATTATCACAAACAAGTTTGTTGTGTAATTGCATACAGCAAAACCATGTAAAACAGAGAGCACAGAGTCCTTAGTCCACAGCCCTCCAAATCTTGACTGGCTTCTTTGCTTTAAATGGCAAACTGAGAAAGAAGGTGTGCAGTGCTGCTGCCATCAGAAGACTGAGCCGACTTGGTCCCTTCTGCCCGACACTGCTGTAGTTGACTACTTCTACCTGTAGTTGTGGATGACAGGCACTGTTTCCTGTTCCTCACATCTAACTTTGGAAGTGAGAAACCTCACTCAATATTGATATACTCAGGAAAAAAATCACATGGTTGAGTCAATCAACATTTCAAAAGCATCGTGTTGACAAAAATCATAAACAATGAATATTTGTCATACTTGCTTCATCTCATTAATATACACACATATATATCAAGAAATATGTGTATATTTATTTTTTTGGCTATACTGTTTTAACAGAAATCTTACCCCTAAATACTTTAGCATGCATCTCCTTGGAATAAAGACATTCTTCTATAGAAGTACAATACCATTATCACATTAGATATATCTACTATCTAATATCTAATTGCAGGTTATATTCAAATTATTCCACTTGTCCCAAATGTCTTGAATAGCTGATTTTTTTGAACGACAATCCAATCTATGTTTATGTACCGTATTTGCTTTATATATGTCCTTTATATGTTTCAACTTGGGGGGAAAATGAAGCTCTATACATTTACTTTTTCCAAAAGTATTTTTACTGATTTTGAGAGGAAGGGAAAGGGAGATGGAGAGAGAAACATCCATGTTAGAGTAAAACATCGATCCGCCATCCCCCGTGTGCCTCCCACCAGGGATCAATTGAGCTGAAACCGGTGCATGTGCCCTGACTGGGAGTCTAAACCAGTAACCTTTTGGTGTATGGGACAACATCCAACCAACTGAGCAACACTGGCCAGGGCCCAAAATATTTAACACAATTCTTCTGGTCAAGTATGATAGTTCCCTCCACGTTTGTTTCCATGAACTCCTGGAGAACATACCCAAGGGAAAAACCTACCTGGGGGGCTGAGAAGCTGAAGAACTTCAGTGTGTTCCATAGTCTGCAGGAAGTCACTCAGCTCTGTGACTGTACAACCTTTTTCACCCAATAGCTTCAGTAAACATAGGCTTGGGCTTCCTTCAGGCTCCAAGACCTTAAGAGAACATTGCTCCAAGTCCAGACAACTGAAAATAATGAAATTAATTCAAGTTAACGATTTTCTTCAATACTAGGGGCCTGGTGCACGAATTTGTGCATGGGTGGGGTCCCTCAGCCTGGCCAGCAATTGGGGGTGATCAGGTCTATCTTGCCCAGTCCTGATCAGGGCCAACTGGGGCTGGCCGGCTGGGGGGAGGGACCACGGGAGGTTGGCTGTGGGAGTGCACTGATCACCAGGGGGCAGCTCCTGCATTGAGCATCTGCCCCCTGGTGGTCAGTGCGCATCATAGCGACCAGTCGACTGGTCCTTCGGTCACTTAGGCTTTTATATCTATCTATATCTATATATTTATATATCTCTATATATAGATATAATGTCTATAGATATAGATAGATAGATAGATAGATAGATAGATAGATAGATAGATAGATAGATTATAGATAGATAGATTAGATGACATGCCTGCTCTATGTTTGGCCCCAGAGCTGTTGTAGAAAATAAAGCACGGGGTGTTGAGTGGTGAAAAACTATTTACATTATGAATGCTACTGTTCTTTCTTCATTCTTCTGCCATCACCAGGGATTCCTCTTTATTCCCATGTCCAACTCAGCTTCTATGGCTACTAAATTAGGAGAATGAGAGAAATCTAGAAACTTGATGTGTGAGAAATCTGGCCTTGATTTTGATCAAAATTTTTACTTGTAACTTGGGAATAGGAAGATCAGACACATTTTTCTACTCTTTCTTGTACTTATATAAAATATAATGAAAAAATTAACATGAGTATTTATGTGTGTACTCACATGAAAAAAAGTAAGATACAGAACAGTGTATGTCCTGTATGATACTATTTTAATTAGCAAGAGTATGTGTTTGTTCTTATATATACAGAGTTAACTTTGAGGAAAAATTTCCAAGAAACCGGTAGCAGTGCTGACCTAGAGAAGGGACCAAGGGAGCAGAGCTCATGGCTGGAGGATTCACTTCTCACTATAAAGCTTTTTGTACTATTGAACTTTACTATGTGCAATCATTTTTTTCAACAATTAAAAGAACAGACAATTGAGAGAAACCAAGATGGCGGCATAGGTAAACACCTGCCTCACACAACCACTTCAAAACTACAACTAAAAGACAAAACGGACATCATCCAGAACCACAGGAAGGCTGGCTGAGTGGAAAGTCTACAACTAGAAGGAAAGAAAAAAGCACACTGAGACTCAGAGGAGGTGCGGAAGTAAAGTGCAGAGGTACAGAGGCACACACGGAAAGGGCTGGCAACTGAGGATGCAGTTGTCTTTTTCAATCAGGAGGGAGACACAAGCTCCCGACTGCTCTGAACTCCAGTTCCGGGTGAGTCTCTGGGGACCCAGACTCATAGGGGGAGAAACTGGACTGTCTGGCATCGGGCGGAACTCGAGGGTGGCTTTCTCTCAGAGGTGCTTGCAGCAATTACCGATTACCGCGGGACACTGAGACCTGGGGCCTCTTAGGGCAGGGCTGAGGATCTGCCATAGCTGCTTGCTCCGCCCTGTTGATTCCCTGAGACCCTGCTCCACCCAAGCTGTGCGCAGAGGCTTTTGCATATGAATGGCCTGGCCCTTTGCAATCTAAAATTACCTAACAAACTGCAGCTGGGTCAGAGAGACCCAGAACACCAAAAGAAGGCCCAAGGCCCCACAGCAGCTTGCACTGCTTCACAGCTGGGCCTCATTTGGACACCTCCAAACCCAAACAAAGAAGAGGAATCTGCAGATCTTTCCGTAGCTCCTGCTGGGTAGCCTTAGGCAGAGGCTAGATTAGCACCTCCTTAGAGATCCAAGAGCCAGTGTACCCAGTGGTCAGAGTGGGACCATCCAGATTACAACTCCTCAGATCCATAAGGGACACACTCAGGGGGCAGACTCAGTGAGCACCAAAGCCCCACTGAAGCAAGTCTTGCCCCATAAGGGTGTCTCCAGTACAGAAGTTCTCCCACTGTAGACACAGCTGATTCTCATAGCCAATTGGCCTGGAGGTCAATTCGTCCCAGTGATACCAACAACAATCAAGGCTTAACTACAACAGGACTGTACACGAAGCCCACAAAGGGGTGCACCAAGAGTGTCCACCTCAGGTAATTAGGGAGGCTGAGCTACTGGGTCCTATAGGACACCTAGCACAGAAAGCCACTCTATCAACACAGGGAAGCAGCCAAAATGCGGAGACAAAGAAACAGGTCACAAATGACAGAAATGGAGGAAAGCAAACTACTGGATATAGAGTTCAAAAACACGGTTATAAGGTTTTTCAAGAATTTTCTAGAAATCGCTGATAAATTTAGTGAGACCCTCGATAAATCTGGTGAGACCCTCGAGGATATGAAAAAGGACCAACTAGAAATTAAGAATACACTGACTGAAATAAAGAATATTATACAGAGATCCAACAGCAGACTAGAGGATTATAAGAATCAAGTCAAAGATTTGAAATACGAAGAAGCAAAAACACCCAACCGTAAAAACAAAAGGAAAAAAGAATCCAAAAATATGAAGATAGTGTAAGGAGCCTCTGGGACAACTTCAAGCGGACCAACATCCGAATTATAGGGGTGCCAGAAGATGAGAGAGAGCAAGATATTGAAAACCTATTTGAAGAAATAATGACAGAAAACTTCCCCTACCTGGTGAAAGAAATAGACTTACAAGTCCAGGAAGCGCAGAGAACCCCAAACAAAAGGAGTCCAAAGAGGACCACACCAAGACACATCATAATTAAAATGCCAAGAGTGCCAAAACCGGTTTGGCTCAGTGGATAGAGTGTCGACTTGCGGACTGAAGGGTCCCAGGTTCGATTCCGGTCAAGGGCATGTACCTGGGTTGCAGGCACATCCCCAGTGGGGGATATGCAGGAGGCAGCTGATCGATGTTTCTCTCTCATCAATGTTTCTAACTCTCTATCTCTCTCCCTTCCTCTCTGTAAAATATCAATAAAAAATATATTTAATAAATAAATAAATAAATAAAATGCCAAGAGCAAAAGACAAAGAGAGAATCTTAAAAGCAGCAAGAGAAAAAAAGTCAGTTACCTACAAGGGAGTACCCATACGATTGTCAGCTGATTTCTCAATAGAAACTATGCAGGCCAGAAGGGAATGGCAAGAAATATTAAAGTGATGAATAGCAAGAACCTACAACCAAGATTACTTTACCCAGCAAAGCTATCATTCAGAATTGAAGGTCAGATAAAGAGCTTCACAGATAAGAAAAAGCTAAAGGAGTTCATCACCACCAATCCAGTATTATATGAAATGCTGAAAGGTATCCTTTAAGAAAAGGAGGAAGAAGAAGAAAAAGGTAAAGATAAAAATTATGAACAACAAATACATATCTATCAACAAGTGAATCTAAAAATCAAGTGAATAAATAATCTGATGAACAGAATAAACTGGTGAATATAATAGAATCGGGCATAGAAAGGGAGTGGACTGACAATTCTCAGGGGGAAAGGGGTGTGGAGGGTACAGGAAGAGACTGGACAAAAATCGTACACCTATGGATGAGGACAGTGGGGCGGGGGTAAGGGCAGAGGGTAGGATGGGAACCAGGTGGAGGGGAGCTATGGGGGGGGGGGGGGAAGAGGAACAACTGTAATAATCTGAACAATAAAGATTTAATTAAAAAAACAACAGACAATTAATGCTATTGACATTCAAAGGACTTGTAAGTGCCCGGAAATACCCTAACACAGGGGGCAGGCAAACTATGATCTGTGGGCTAAACCTATCTAGTCACCTGATTTTGTAAACAGTTTGATTGGAACACAGCTATACTAATTATTTTATGTATTTACAAATGTATATGGCTGTTTTCCTATTCCAACAGAGAGCTGAGTAATTTGTCTGCAAAGTTGAAAATATTTTTAATTTGGCTCTTTATAGAAAAGTTGGCAAATAGTAAGTACTCAATAAAAGCTATTGTTATGCAATAAAAATATGGGAATATCAAAAGAATATGAAGGTCAATTTCTTAATTATGTTTATTTCTGGAACTCTTTTAACTTTACCTTAAAAATGTTTTTGAGTAGCTACTATTTTGGTAACCTCATTTTGTCCTTCAAGGCCTCCTACCATTATATTAACTAGGTATTCTTTTCTAAGTATCCTAGTTAAATTTATATATTCAATAAATGTGAATCTCCACAATATAGATGAGCCATTACCAAATTCTGCACTTCAGACTGGTGGCAGCACAATAAATCCATGGTAAAATGATGAAAATAAGGGCAATAAAACTGTCTTTTACTCAAAGGTGGTTTTTCTATATTTTTAAGTGTTAAAGTGTCCTTTCATTTATGGAATAATTGTGACCACAATAGTAGCAAAAACAAAAGCTGATGATGCTATTTAGCCTTTTATTTTGTAAAAATTTATTTTACCAGTCCTTGTAATGGCCAAGTTAAGGAACCAGTATTAGAGACAATGTAAGGATTACCAATTTTTTGAGAACATGAGGTTTATAAAAACAAAGATGTTGTGTGCTAAATATGACTCAGAAAGGTTATCAGAATCTGATACATGAAATTAAGAAGGCATCTCATTAAATGCAACCAAGTGATGCTTTAATTAATGTTTATACTTATATAGAGAAAATGAAAAACAAATTGTCTTTTTCCTCACAAAATAAATAAAGATCAAATTGAAGTCAACAATGATTTATCTTCCAAAACAAGAGGCACAGGAGAAAAACAAATTTCTCTATCTCCTTTCCTTTTACTAATTTTCCGCACAGGCATTGGCTTTCAACTAAGATGTTCCTTATACATACCCGACTTTTCGTTCTTTCCTTTTTTTAGTTGCATTCCTGTAAGGCTGTGCTTTGAAGTGGTTTCTACCAGGCCTAATTTGGAATTTCTGATTTAATTTAAAAGACTCTTACTGAACAAAATGGACTTTGCTTTTTTTAAAAAAATCTATATTTATCTTTACTTTTACAAGAATATAATCTAAACATACTCACCCTTTAAGGTACAAACCATGGCACTGCTTTTAGGTTCTTTTACTTCTCTTCTTGGTACATTTACTCTTTGGAATCTTTATTCCTTAAGTCAAAAACTACTTATTAATCAGCTAAAATGGGCCAGCCTTTTTCCTAGGTATAGAGGATACAGCAGCAAAATTCCCTATCCTCCTGAATTTTTCTATATGAGGATACACACACACACACACTTACTTCTCTCTCTGTATATCCAGCCACCCAATAGTCATAGTTGCTTTGGAGAAAAGAAAAAGCAAAGCAGAGTGACAGGCAATACCGAGCAGAGAGCAGATGTAGGGGGTAATTTTAAATGACATCATCAGAGAACTCATTGAGAGGGTGACTTTTAAGCAAACATTTGAGGGATGAAGGAGCAAGTCATGTGGTTTATCTGTGAGACCACCTAAGTTGAGTAAACAGCGGTACAAAGACCCTACTGTGTTCAAGGAGAAGCAAGAGAGTGAGTTTGAATAGAGTAGAGAAAGGGAAGGAGACAATATAGGACAGCAGGTCCAAGAGTTAAGTGGTAGCTCAATGGTGTTTTCACTGAGTTGTAAGCAGAGGAAGGATAAGAACGGATTTAATGTTTAAAAGAATCATTTGGACTGATATATTGAGAACAGACTGGGGTGGGACAAACAAAGCAGGAGGAGAATTTAAGCAGCTACTGGAATACTCCAGGTGAATGACACTGGTGCCTCACCCTAGTAAGTCTAGAAATTTAGAAATCTATGAATCCAGAATGATAGAATTTTGGAGGTTGTATTTTGGATCTACATTGTAGGGACAACAGACAGGATGTGCTGAGAAAATGGATGTGGTGAGTGGAGTCAAGAAAGACTCCAGCAACTGGAAGGGTGTAGTTGCCATTTAGTTAGAGGCAAGAAACTCCAAGAGAAAGAGGTGTAGGTTAAGCTTTAGACATGTTCCGTTTAAGATGTCTGTCATTCAAGACGTGATGGCAAATAGGCTTTTACACAATGTGAATGGAGAGTTCAAAGCAAAGATATGGATTTAAGATATGAATTGAGAGTAATCAACCTAAACATATGTAAGGTCAGATTAAAGGATAACCCTAAGCAGGGGACTAGGTGAAGTGTGGATAGAGACACAAAACCTGAGCCCTAAGGCGACAGACAGGAGGAAAGCTTTTGTTCCGGCCTTTCACACAAGTTCTCATTCCTTCTACAAACTCCCAGAGGGCAGGGTTTCTGCAGCCACAGGAGCACCTCTGTACAGCAGTTGCGCAGAGAAGGCCCGGTTTCCTAGGTCCATGTTCAATAGCCCCATTCCTAAGCTCCCTCAGACAAGGATTTTAGGCAGCTCTGTCATCTTTGGGGCTTCCATGTTCTATGCCAGAATTGTGTAGCTTGGGCAAGACACTCAGAACCTATGCCTATCTACAAGGACAGCAAAGGGTTTCAATATTAGCTCAGTCTGGAATGGAATTAGGGCATTTCCATATGTACATGTTTGTGGGAAACTAAACTACTATATGCTAGGATTTATTCTCAGTCATCAATAACAATCTGAAAACATTTACAATTATTCCTAATCCCTGATGGACAGTTTTGAAGAGGCTATTCTGGTTTATTTATTCTCATCTAGTTTGAGGAAGGACATATAGAGTCAGAAACATGTGAAAGAAACAGAATAGGCCACCTTCTGAGGTTTTAGGACCGTGAATCCAGTGACCCAGAGGAAAGCACTTCACATTTTCCTGTTAACTGTTATCCACTTGGACTCTCACACTACAATTCCTAGGTTTGACTGTGGACAAGACTTCCCTTAGGACCCTTTACTGTTATAGGTGCTCTTCTGCCATTAGTTTGAAATGACTTCAAAATAACTTTTTGTCTTAAGAGAGTAAGCATCACCAGTTTACCTTGCCCCACCCCAGCTGCCACTCTCTAGCCCCCAAGTTCCCAGTGCTAACCTTTTGTTGTATCAGCTGAATTCTGATTTCAATAGGTATATGAGCTTAATGTTACCCAATTCACCAATCTTCAGGGTGCCCTGACTCTCCTCACCACAACCAACCTGCTATGAACTAACCTTCAGCATCCTGGAAGACTGGAAAAACTCCAGCTGTCTCTTATCAGACTTTCCACCCTGAAATTCCCAGATTCCACAAACACATGCCCTTTGTTGCTTGTCACCTCTTGCTAGGCAACTGCCCTTCTCTCTCTACTACTTTCACTAGAAATGTGGCCTCAAATTTTCTGTTAGTCCCCCCAAAGAAAGTTAACACCATCCTGTAGCCTTTAACAGGAGCTGACTGAAGTCGTGGGGAGGAAAACTGGACACCTGATGCTAGGTATCCACTACATATAGACTCCATCAGCCTTCCTTCTTCAGTGGCAGAACCTTACTGTCTTCCCTCTCCTTCATGACCAAGTAGGAGCCCTTTTCAGGAAAGAGTACTAGATAATATCACAAATTAACCAATCACAGACCTAGTGATCTGACCTCCAAAGAAGACAACTTCGTACAGAAATTTAGAAATCTATGAATCTAGAATGATAGTATTTTGGATTTTCTTTGCAGAGCCAAAAGCAAAATGTGTTTTTTCCTAGTACAAAAGAAAATTATGCCATCTGTCTGCTCAACTTTGTGAGCTTACCACACTTGCTCATTCCATCCTCTTGTCCGTTACTCCTCTATATAATCCCAAATCACCACTACTCTGGTTTAACCCAAACTGAAACTTGGGGTTTTTGTGAGGATTAAAGTAGAAAATGCACGTAAGCACTTAGTACATTGGTATCTACTAAGTGCTTAATAAATGAAAAAATTTTGTTATTATTATTCACACCCAATATAGCATTTAACGTGTTATTTGTGAATGTTCCAGGATGACAGTCCATTAAGTCCTTTATGAATAGGAGATAAATATTTGTCATCTTTTTATCTTCTGAAACTTCTAGCAAATAATAGGCACGCAATAAATATAATTTTTAAAAATCCTCACCTTGGGATATGTTTATTGATTTTAGAGATAGAGAAAGAAACATAGATGTAGAGACAAACATCGTCAGACCGTTTGCCTCCCTTACATGTCCCTTTTGGTGTATGGGACAACACTCCAACCAACTGAGCCACCCAGCCAGGGCTAAATATAATTTTGAATGAATATCTCTCATCTTAATTCAAAAGTATTTAGAGTGTAAGTTCTATGCATGATACATAGAATCTTAAGTAATCATTGCTGTTCTCAAGTTTATAAAGAAGTACACAAATAATTATAGTAGAAGACAAAGTTTCGTCATATGAGAAGTTAAAAAAACTGCTAGGGGTTTAAAGGATGGCATACAACAGTGGTTCTGAATGTGGTTTGGGAACCCCTGGTGCAGGTCTTGAGACCCTTTCACATGATGCACAAGTCAAAACCATTTTTCAAAGTAACATTAAGGTGTTATTTATCTTTTTCGTTCACTCTCTCAAGGAGTGTCCACTGGAGTATCTGGTGTTCCATGACCTGCGACAGTGCAACAGACTGAATGCAGAAGCATGCAAAAGCAGCCAGCTCTCTGCAATCTAGCCAAGACATTAAAGAGATTTGCAAAATGTGAAACAACGACACTTTTGTTTTGGAAAAGTTTATTTTTCCACAAAAACATGTTATTTCTGTTAACATGTAATGGGTTAGTCCTCTTAAATGAGGTAACACTTTAAAAACGTCTTACTTTTAATGTCTAATATGGCAAACATCAGTGTATACTAGATGTATGTGATGTACAGAACCCACATGAAAAAAACTCTCTGGGGTCCTCAATAATTCTTAAGAGTTTAAAGGAGTCCTGAGACCGAAAGTTCAAGAACCGCTAGCACAGGGGGCCCAAGCCGGCAACAGGGAAACAGTTTCACGTATAGCTTGTTGCTCACGGTGAAGCCAAGAAGGGAACCTGGTGAGCTGGTCTGAAGACGGTGCGTTTAGTTTGTCTTTCCCACCATCCTTCTCTCCCTACATAAAAACCTTCACGATCAACTCCTGCACCCAACCCTTCCCTCTCATTCTCTCTTTACCTGCACTTCTTCCTAACCTGCTGAAGTCTCCAGGTCCGTGTCTATGTCCATTCTAAGCCCTTGGGAATCACTGCCCTATGAGAATGGTCTCCAGGGGGCCTTCCCGCTCTCAAAATCCTCCCAGTCCACGTCCGCTTCTGTTTCAGCTCAAGGAGAGGGGCGCAGCGAAAGGGTGTGAACGCCGGCCCTCTCGCTCGCATTCCCAGCACTTTCCTGGGGAAAGCGATCGGAAGGCGAAGTTCTCCCACGCACACGCCCCACCCCCGCGCTCCGGCCACCCCCGCGGCCCCGCACCGTCCCGTGCGGCCACGATCTCTCCAGCACTAGCCCGGCCAGCTCACCCGGGCCCCCCGCGCTGCGCTCGCGCCTCCCGTCCAAGTCCGGCCCCCGTGACCTCGCCCCTGCGCCCCGGGCGCCTCACCTCAGCCGGAGGCGCCCCCGGCTCCCCGCCAGCTCGGCCAGCCTCCGCCAGCCGCGGCCCTCGGGCGCTCGGTCCAAGCTCCCGCTGAGCCTCCGCAGCAGCGGCTCCGGAAGACGGTTGAGGGTCGCGCTGCCCGGAGCGGGGAGCGGCAGCCCCGAGGGTGCGACCAGGGGCAGCTGCGAGGCCGGGGGCGACGGGGCCTGCAGCGGCTCCCCGCACAGCGGCAGGTCCCGCGCCGGCGACGCCGCGATGGCCGCGGATCCCGCCGGCCACATCGCGGTGTCGGCCCCGGCGCACCTTCCGCTCGCCCCGGCGCCGCGCAGGTAGGGGCGGAAGGACGGAACGGGCGACGCTGCACCGCACACGGAGGAGGAAGCTCCGCTCCCCGCCTCGCCGAGACAGGTTTGCTGGGGGAGCCGGGGACCGACCGCACCAGCCGGGACGAGGGGGCGGGGCTTGCCGGGGGCGGGGCCGCCCACTGCGCGCCTGCGCAGGACCGCGCACCCCGCTCGCCCTCCTCGTTGCCTAGGCGCTTGCTGAGGCGCGCGCTTCAAACCCCGGGAGGTGGAGTCCTGGCCCAGCAGGAAGGCTCGGGCGGTTGCCGCTGGAGGAGGAAGCGGTGGAGGAACTACGCCCGGGCGGCTCCACTGGGCGAGGAAGCCTGCGGCGTCGGGGCTTCCCGAGACCGTGGGAGGAGGATTGCCACGGAAGGGAGCGCAGGGCTCTGGGTCGCCGGCCCCGGCCGCTTGCACGCAGTGACTTGCGTGTGTCCAGTGACGCCACCAGCACCCCGCATTGGGCAACCTCCGCGGAGGCTTCCTTGTTTTAGGGACTGATGTGTGTGGCATTGTTAAAGGAAGTGGTGCTAGATAGCCAGATAATGGAAATAGCCCTAAATCTGTGCCTAGACCTCCCCCCCCCCCCCCCCCCCCACACACACACGGCTGTATCGCATTTAAAAGCTCTTGGAAATGATTGCTTTTAGCAGGGATAGCCCGGTTTCCTCCCAAGTCAGACTGCCACTCACAATTTTCATAAATCAAAGCAGGCAACCTTACAGAGATTGCCCTCTCCTGGAGGGGTCCAGCACAGATTACATAAACGCTGACTACACCTAAGCTCTCTCTCCCAATCTTAGCAATATTCAAGGTCGGTGTCCCATTGAAAACATAGGGTCGCTTGGGACAAAAGCAGCACAAGGCTTCCTGGCCCAATTTACTTTTTCATCACAGGACAGCAGGGTTTTCTGTAGCAATAATTTGTACACCCAAATTCTCAGTACCTGTTGGCGAGGTAGTTGCTTCATGTACAGTCTCCACCACATTTTAGCACAAGCAGTCGCTATACTTTTTCATCACTGTAAGTTCAAAGTTCAGATGCAGTATAATGGCCAAGTGCACGACCTTTGGATCCAGAAACATCTGCTTGATTCTAGTTTTAAGACCCGGAATAAGTTAGTTAATCCTTTGCCTCATCTGTTAAAATGAGACTGGACATATGGTATATATAGAGTTGTAACCATAATTAAAGAAGTTGCTGTATGTAAAACACTAACCTCTGCTTGGAATAAAGTAGATAATAAACGATAGCTATTATCCTTGCAAATGCAAAAGCTTGTTTCATACTCATTTTGCCTTGGTCTGGGAAAAGTAATTCAGCGTGTATTATTAATACTCTGAAAATGCTATGTTAATTTTGGGAACAACATAATAAAGAACAATTCAGCTTCCTCTTCTATGTACCAATCATTATCTATAGGAATAATAGAGGAATATGCAAATTGTCCAGGACGCCATCACATAAAGACCAATCAGGATGGGGGGCAGGGCCATGGCGGAGAGCTCTCAACATGCCTGCACCCGGTGGAAGGGCTGGAGAGGAAGGGAGAGCAGATAGGCAGTTAGGGGAATCAGGCCAGGAGGGGAGTGCAAATAGGCAGTTAGGGAGATCAGGCCAGGAGGGGAGTGCAGATAGGCAGTTAGGGCATTCAGGCCAGGAGGGGAGGGCATCAGGCAGGCAGGCAGGTGAGCAGTTAGGGGCCAGTGGTTCCGGATTGTGAGAGGGATCCCAATTGAAGAGGGTGCAGGCCAGGCTGAATTTCATGCACCGGGCCTCTAGTATTTATATAAAGATAGGAGAAAAACAGACTGACTATCTGGCTTTTAAATGCCCCTTAAAAGTCCATGCATGTCTCTAGATAATATACTTGGAAGTCCTCCCTCATTAGTTGAAAGTGACAAATCTTTGGGAATCCAGACAATTGGCAGGAAGCTTGTGGTTTCATTCTATGGAAATCCATTGATGTAACCTTCAAAACACTCACAAAACTGGAAGCTGACTCATAGGTGTTTTTCCTTTATACAATTTGCCTGTAGGTAGCACTCTAATAAAAATGCCAAAACAACATATCAACTCATATCTGGATAGGTGTTCAACAGCCCAGCTTGGGAGAAAACCTGCAGGTCTTGGGCTCCATCTACAACAGAGGGGAAGGAAACGGGAGTCTTGTGACTTGAATGGCATTCTTTACCTCTCACCCTTATTCCATGCTCTGCACCCTTCGTGACCTCTGACTCAGCCTCTGTGTGGAGGCCACTGAGTCACCTCTCAGTATAAGGGTCTCCACATCCCTTACTGCCCCTCTTGCTGGAATCTAAAGGATTAGGGGCATTTTCCCATTTTGATTTCAACTTTGGAAGAGTACCTAAGCTTTGCACTAGTATTTCACACTCTTCCTTCACAATAAATCATGCATGGCAAGGACTACATTTACTTATCTACATTCATTCCTTCATTGTGCCAGGCTCTGTGCCAAAATGTTAAACTACGGTTTTAATTTTTTTTTTGCTTTTATTAAGGCTTTTCTTTTTCAGAGAAGTTTTAGGTTCACAGCAAAATTGAGGGGTAGGTATAGAGATTTCCATTATACCCTCTACCCTCACATGTACACAGCCTCCTCCATTATCAACATCCCCCATTAGAGTGGTATGGTACATTTGTTACAACTAATGAACCTACACGGATACTTCATTATACCCTAAGTCCATATTTACATTAGGGTTCACTTATGGCGCTGTACATTCTCATCTCATGGCACACATAAACTAATTACTAAACTTCTGTGTCACACCAAAATATACATTATATTTTTTTGCCCATCTGACAGAAAAAAAATAGGTATAATTTTGATGCAATCACACTGGACAGCTGTTGTTGTGTTGGCTGCTGTCATTTTTTCTTTTGACAGTCTAAGGGAAAAGAGGTTAGTAACCTTAACTAAATACTCAAGTAGCACATTTTTTAAAAATTTCTGCAGCACACCAGTTGAAAATTGTTGATTGAGACAAATGAATAATGACATGTACCCAACATTACAATATTATGCTGAGTATCTTCACTGCTCTAAAAATTCTCAGTGCCCTGTCTAATTCATACCTCCTCCCTCCCAATTCTTCGCAACTACTGATCTTTTTACTGTCTCCATGTTTTTGCATTTTTCAGAATGTCATATCTTTGGAATCATACAGCCTTTGCTGATTGGCTTCTCTCGCTTAGTAACATGCATTTAAGTTTCTTCCAGGTCTTTTTATGATTTGACAGCTCATTTCTTTTTAGCACTGAAGAATATTCCATTGTCTGGACGTACCACAATTTATCCATTCACCCACTGAAGGACATCTTGATTACTTCCAAGATTTGGCAATTGTGAATAAAGCTGCTGTAAATAGCGTCGTGCATGTTTTTGTGTGGGCATACCGTTTTCACCTCCTTTGGATAAATACTAAGGAGTGCAATGGCTAGATTGTATGGTAAGAGTATCTTTAGTTTAGTAAGAAACTGACAAGCTGTTTTTCAAAGGGGCTGTACCATTTTGCATCCCACCAGCAATGAATGAGAGTCCTGTTGCTCTACAACTAGGCCAGCATTTAGTATTGTCAGTGTTTCAGATTTTGGATAGGATAGTGTTTTGTTTTGTTTTAAAGGAAAGTTAAAAATCATGACTCTCAACAAATGTGTCAAAGATTTTATTTAACACAGTAGTGAACAAGAGACCCAGAAGGGTGTTACAACCACTTCAAAGGAGAACCTAAAGACAAAGTAAATATGTAAGCCCAGGAGGATGCTGAAATGAATTAGCTTAATAGATGCAAAACTGGCTTCTTCCACACTGGGAGAGGGATATTAATTGAACCTCTACTGAAAGAATTTCCTACTTGTAATTAAGTATTATTTGCATTACTATCAGTTTTCTACACTTTCTATTTCTCAGAGTTTCATAGTAGCCAGGTCAAAGGCAATGTAAGGCATAAGTTAACCCAGATAGATGAGCTAGTTAAGATACCCAACTACATTTCAGTCTTGGTCAGTTTTCCTTACAATGCTTACAAATACAAGGTGGACTAAATCAACTCTCTGCCTCTGGCAAGGAAAAAGAATGGCAAGTAATCTGTTGACAGCAGAAAGGAAGGGTGAAAATACTGAGGAGAAAGTATTTCTGTGGAGCAGCAAGAGAAAAATAATTCCTCACATACAAAGGAACTCCTGCGGGCCATCAGTGGGCAGTTTAGCAATGCTTTCTAAGAGGGAAGACATTCATATGTGCACCACACTCTCTTTCCTATTCAAGAAGACATAGCTGAGCACTAGTGTTATGATAAAATAATATGAGGTATCATGACAGATGTGGGAATAGTCCTGAACCAGGTCTAATTTATTAACAACAAAGCAAATCATTCGGTAACTCGGATACTTAAGTGATCAGTACTAATAAATCACTGGGGACACATTTCAACAGAAGGGAGGAGCTCAGTTGGGGAGATATTGCTCATGGCCATGAGACACTTTGTGGAGGTTTTCAAAGAAACCACATTAATCCACCCAATGGTCTTTTGACTTTGTGACAATAACAACTGCATTGGGCTATAATGCAAATGATGAAGAAAGTCGTTCAATAATAACTAACAACTAAAAATAATAATAATCATACCTAACAACTACCAGACAGTACTCTCTTTGGATGTGAGAGGGATGCTGGCTACACCAGTGTTCCTCATCTTTGGTGACACATAAAAATCACATGAGTGTATGACAGTTCCTCAAAAAGTTAAACATAGAATGACCATGTGATCCAGCAATCCCATTTAAGGGTATGTACCCAAAAGAATTAAAAGCAGAGACTCAAACAGATCCTTGTATACCAAAGCAGCATTATTCCTAAGAGCTAAAAGTGGAAATAGTCCAAACGTCCATTAACAGATAAATGGATAAGCAAAAGGTGGTGTATACATACAATGGCATATTATTCAGCCTTAAAAAGGAAGGAAATTCTGACACGTGCTAAAATATGGATAAACCTAGAAATCATTATGGTAAAGAAATAAGCCAGTCACAAAAGGACAAATACTATATGATTCCACTTATGAGTATTACTTAAAAGAAGCAGATTTATAGAGACAGAAAGTGGAACAGAAATTACCAGGGGCTGGTAGAAGAGAGGAATGGCAGTTAGTGCTTAATGCATATAAAGTTTCTGTTTGGAGCGATAGAAAAGGTCTGGAAATGACCTCTTTCCCCTTAGTAATTAGTTTATGTGTGCCGTGAGGAAAAAGGGTTGAAAGTCACTGCTCTAGGGAGAGCTTAGGATCTCTGCCTCCCCCTGCCCCTTTTTTTAACAGCAAGTGCTTTAAAAAATACTTTTATTGATTTCAAAGAGAAAAGGAGAGGGAGAGAGAGATAGAAACATCAATGATGAGAAAGAATCATTGATTGGCTGTTTCCTGCATGCCCCCTACTGGGGATAGAGCCCGCAACCCGGCCATGTGCCTTTGACCAGATTCAAACCTGGGAGCCTTCAGTCCACAGGCCGACACTCTATCCATTGAGCCAAACCAGCTAGGGCAGATCCCTGCCTTTCATTCCACCTTTGGAGAACAAGAACTTCTGTATGTCCATGATGAAACCAGAGCGTAGAGGAAAAGGACAGTCTGATGATAGTCAAAGGCCAAATTTTTATTCCCTTCACAGAGTCAGAATGTTAACAGTGGGAGACATAAATAAGACCAGTAGAGGGCCCAGGAGAAAGGGGTGAAGGTCCATTTCTTAGGCTCACTCTTAAGGGAGAAAGGCTCTTAATTCTTCTAGGCATTCAGCTCCTACCAGCTTTCTAACATGGGCACTGCTCTTCACTCCATTCCTAATCCCCACTTGAATTCCTCTCCCTCCCCAGGAAGCGCTCAGAAATGACTTGGTTAGCCAGGATTCCAAAGAGCCAGGGCTGTTAAGAGGGACCATAGAACTGGTGCATGAAAAACTAGCCAATTTACCTTTACAAAATCATCGAGAAGGTGGCCATACGCCATCCTCCGATTGCTCCCGACTTAACTTCAGCCAGTATTTTGGCACTTTTATCTTCCTTGGTATTCATATGTCTATTCTTCTGTAAAAGCACTGGCTCAGTCTGCTTATTAGGTCCTGCTGCATCCTGCTGTCCTATTTGGGGCACCAGTTCTAGGTACTTGGGACCAAGGCCAACTAGACCAGGGCTGGGGTGGGGATTTAGACATGCAGCTGAAAGCCAATGTGGGTCAGGCGGCACCTGAAAGACAGGAAGTATGGGAGAGCAGATGAGGCCACCTCTGCTCTAGGCCTTGAGGTACAGTGGTGGTTCCTACTAGTCTATGCCATTTCATCAAGGCAGAATTCTCCCATAAGGATTTTGACTGATGACTTCCTCAGTGGTAAAGAGAGTGTGTGCGTCTATATTGTCCTCTATATAACACGTCCCTCTTCCATAGATACATCCCTAGGAACCAAGCACACACTGGCAGGAGACTCAGGATTCCAGGTCCTGGCCATCCCTTCAGACTTCTACTTCATGCCTTCAAGGATGACCTATTCTCGGTTGCCTGGGGTTTCTGATGGAGGGATCTTAGCAGACTCTTCACAAAGTGTTATGTGCCAAGAATTGATTCAAAAGTCATGATCCCTGGCTGTCCATTCAGAGTCCGGGAATTCCTTGGCATAGTCCCCTGAGGTCACATTTGGTAGGTCAGATTGGGGATGTGGACTAGGTGGTTTCTAAGTCTTCTTCAATCCTGAGGTTCTGAGTGGAAGGGCATTAGGTCCCAGAGGAGAACACATGATCAAGGACAGCCAGGAAGGATGGTTGCTGCTCCAGGATTGTGGAGTGCTTCAAATTAAGCACATTGACATGTCAATAAGGTTTATTTGTGTGGGCAGAAGGGCAATATTTAAACGACCTACAGTTCAAATGGTAACATAGTAGTTATATGCTAAAATTAGATGTCAAGAACAAGCATAGTTATTTCAGGAGGATGGGCACATTATTCTGTCAAAATGCAAGTAACATGTATTTGTTGGGGGAAAGGAAAGAGGAAGGTGCATGTGTAGTTGACCCAACAGTTTAAAGTATACTTAAGCCCAGCTGGCGTGTCTCAGTGGTTGAGCGTCGACCTATGAGGTCACGGTTCAATTCCTAGTCATTGCATATGCCCAGGTGTGGGCCCTGCAGGAGGCAGCCAATCAATGATTCTCTCTCATCATTGAAGTTTCCATCTCTCTCCCCTTCTCCCTCCCTCTTTGAAATCAATAAAAGAAAAAGAAGTATACATTAGTTATTGCTAATCCTTATGTGCTAATTATTAATTAAATTTGTTTGTAAAGCAACCTCAATGAAAACTTCCTTTTGAAACATTTTTGTAGAAGGCTAGTTGAAATTATGAGCAAAAGGACATTTATTTAAAATATTCTATAATTTAAGTTTTTCACTAAGTGACCTTAATGAGTCTTATTTAAAGTATATAAATCAGAATTCTGATGCTATTGGGAGTTTTTTATGGTGTCTTACTAAAGTAAGCAATTGATAAGTATTTAATAATAACAAGAATAGCTCAACACAAGTACATATGTAGTCACCTGTTTAACACTATCATCATGGTATGTCAGCCCAAAGAGCTCCTTAGCCGACTTAGCCCAACACCTACAACTTCAGATGAGAGCCCTGTGGCCTAGAGAGGTTTTCTGTCTCTTCTTTTAAAAAATCTTTTAAATATATTTTTACTGATTTCAGAGAGGAAGGGAGAGAGAGAGATAGAAACATCAATGATGAGAGAGAATAATTGATCAGCTGCCTCCTGCATGCCCCACACTGGGGATTGAGCCCATAACCTAGGCATGTGCCCTGACTAGGAATTGAACCGTGACCTCCTGATTCATAGTTCGATGCTCAACCACTGAGCCATACTCGCTGGACTTCTGTCTCTTCTTGAACCTCTACCATAGTAGCTCTCAAAGTGTGGACCCTGGACCAACAGCATCCGTTTTTTATTGAAATTCAGATTCTCAGGCCCCATCACAACCTTCTGAGCCAGAAGCTCTGGAGATGGGCCCAACAATATGGGCAGAACAAGCCCTCTAGGTGATTCTGATCCATGCTAATGTGTGAGACCTGCTCCCCCACACTTCAGCTTTCAAATATCTTGGGGCACTAACTTCTCTTAGATCACTCACAGCCACATAGAGAATTACTTCCTGTTTTATGTCTAAATTTATCTCCCTAAAGCTTTGAAGGGCGTGGCACACAGACTTCAAGTGTAGAGACACTTCTCTCACCTCCTTTATGGGTAACAGTGCCGGTTGGGTCTCAGCAGAAGGGAAACCAGCCTGAGGGGGGAGGTGAAGACACAGCTGGCAAGGGCTGATCTTTGCCGGCTCCTCACTACTATTATTTGATAATTTGATAATCCAAGGTCCACTTTAAAGAGGACTAGGGCACAATTTAGTTTGAGGTCTGTGTGTTTTTTATTTTTTGTTTTATCCTCATGATTTTTAGAGAGAGTGAGAGGGAGGGAGGGAGGCAGGAGAGAGAGAGAGAGAGAGAGAGAAACATTGATGTAAGAGACACATTGATTGGTTGCCTCCTGCATGCATCCGAACAAGCAATCCAAGTACCCACCCTTGACCGGAAATCGAACCTGTGACCCTTTGGTGCATAGACTGACACTCTACCACTGAAAACACCAGTCAGGGTTGAGGTATAGTTGTTTAAGACACATCACATTGAAGCACAGAGTGGGGAGAGAACCTTAGCCACTATGTAGTAAGACTACAGGAATCTCGAATACTGGCCAATGTTGTTCCAGAAATTGTCTGAATACAGCAACATTGAATAAAGAAGGGTCTAGCCCTCTGGGAGGTGAGCACCGACAGGCTAAAAAAAGGCTCCAGATAACTGGCTATGTTTCAGGGCAGGATTCTACTGCTGCTCACCCACTCCTGTCAACCCAGTGTTAGCAGAGAAATCCGGGGATGCAGGACATCTGAGAGATGAGGATGCATGATGCCAAGGGAGCCATGTAGGGGACCTGACTGTGTTTCTGAGGCCTTCACTATGCTGTTTAGGAGGACTGTGCAGTGCATGGGTGCCATTCTGTCTGCCTAGAGTGCCTAGCCCTCTTTTTAGAAATACTGCTTCAACTGCAACCTAGTGATTGGAGGTAGGCATGTTCCCCAAGCTTGGCCAGTCCTGGGGGTTTCTGACCTTCAACCAGATAAAGAGGATCTCAGGCGATCTCAGGTGGCAAATCTATGAGGTCTGAGTCTGAGCTGTTTGGTGGCCAGATCTCTACTGGCTGTGTGGAAGAAGCAGTCTGTGGTGGGAGAAAATGATTGGTGCACTGAGAGAAGCAAAAATGAGAGATGGAGAAAGAAAGGGTTGGGGTATTCCAGTCCCCAGCTGTGGTCATCCATGAGGATCACATCCATCTTTCTTATAGTTCAGTTGGCTGAGACAACAAATTCTCCTTTTTTTTTTTTTTTTTTAAAGTATATTTTATTGATTTTTTTACAGAGAAGAGGGAGAGGGATAGAAAGTTAGAAACATTGATCAGCTGCCTCCTGCACACCCCCTACTGGGAATGTGCCCACAATCAAGGTACATGCCCTTGACTTGAATCGAACCTGGGTCCCTTCAGTCCACAGGCCGACGCTCTATCGGCTGAGCCAAACCAGTTAGGGCTCTCCTTTTTGCTGTAGAAACTTTTCCTCTACCCTTCTAGGTTCAGCACCTGGGGCCTTCCAATTACACTGACTAAGGCAAAGAAAGCTTAAATGTCCCAATTGTTGTAAGTGTGCAGAATATGACTACACACTTACACTGTGTTTATCTGGTATGGAATGAAATAACATGGATTCTAATTTTGACTATAAACTTTTGGTTTCACCCTGTTATGTTTCCTCCCTTTGTGGTTAGCTACTTGGGAGGGGATTTCCGGAGATGCAGGTTATATAGTTTGTTTCCCAAAATATTTTGCATTGTTTTGGGTAAGAGTGTATTGTCTACTCTGTAATACCTAGGTCTCAGAGAGCTAATACACTTATAACCATAATCACATGATCATAATTGGTCTTAGTGGTGAGGCAGGTGCTTCTGTCATGACACATTCTTTTGTAAGAAAACTTTTAAAAATATACTTTTTAAATTTGGTAAAATAGACATAACATAAAATTTGCCTTTTTAAACTATTTTATGTGTACAGTCCAGTGGCTTTAAGTTCTCATTGTTGTGTGCAATCACCACCACTATCTATTCCCAGAACTTTTTCATCACCCCAAACAGAAACTATCCTATCTAATAAAAGAGAAACATGGTAATTAGCGTACGACCGCTACCCTTCCCATTGGCTAATCAGGGTGATATGCAAATTAACTGCCAGCCAAGATGGCGGCCGGCAGCCAGGCAGCTTAAACTGAACATGAGGCTTGCTTGCTTCAGTGACGGAGGACTCCAATGTTCCCCGCCTGCCTTGCCGGCCTCTGAGCTTGCAGTTTAAGAAACATTGTAACAAATATAGGAGCTAAACAAAATCCCAGAAACCTGCTTTCAGTCGGCTGGGATCTCAGAGCTGGAGTTGATACAGAGTTTTGATTATAGAACCTAAACAAACCAGATACCAGCTTTCAGCAGCTGAGGCCTCAGAGCTGGAGCCTCAGAGCTAAAGCTGGCCCAGAATAAAAAAAAAGAAAAAAAGGAGCAGTTGGGAGCTTCAGCCCTCAGCCCCTCACCCAGACTGGCCAGGCACCCCAGTGGGGACCCCCACCCTGAAGGGTGTGTGACCAGCTGCAAACAGCCATCATCCCCTCATCCAGGCTGGCCAGGCACCCCAGTGGGGACCCCCACCCTGATCCAGGACACCCTTCAGGGCAAACCAGCCAGCCCCCACCCATGCACCAGGCCTCTATTCTATATAGTAAAAGGGTAATATGCCTCCCAGCACCAGGATCAGCGGAGCTGCGAGGCCTTCCGGCACTGGGATCAGCATGACAGGGGGCAGTGCCCAAACCCCCTGATCGCCCTGCGGCTCTGTGTGTGACAGGGTGCGTCGCCCAACCCCCTGATCGGCCCTGCTCTGTGTGTGACAGGGTGCGGCGCCCCAATCCCCCCACCCCACGGGCCCTGCTCTGTGTGTGACAGGGTAGAGCCATAACCCCCCCATCAGCCCTGCCCTGAGTGTGAGAGTGGCGGCGCCCCAACCCCCCTGATGGGCCCTGCTCTGTGCGTGACAGGGGGCAGCGCCCCAAACCCCCTGATTTGCCCTGCTCTGTGCGTGACAGGGGGTGGCGCTGCAACCTCCCCATCGACCCTGCCTTGAGTGTGACAGGGGGCGGTCCCCAACCCCCCAATCGGCCCTGCTCTGAGCCCGACCAGGGGCTGCACCTAGGGATTAGGCCTGCCCTCTGCCACCCGGGAGCAGGCCTAAGCCAGCAGGTCGTTATCTCCCGAGGGGTCCCAGACTGCGAGAGGGCACAGGCCGGGCTGAGGGACCCCACCCCTCCCCCCCGAGTGCACAAATTTTTGTGCACTGGGCCTCTAGTATAATTAATAAATAATAATTCCCCATTTCTCTCTACCCCAGCTACTGGTTATTGCTATTCTACTTTCTGTTTCTATGGATTTGCCTATTCTACCTTATATAAGTGGAGTCATAGAGTATTTGTCCTTTTGTGACTGGCTTATATCACTTAGTATAATGCTTTCTAGGTTCAACCATGTTGTAGCGCGTGCCAGAATTTCCTTCTGTTTTTTGTTTTGTTTTATTTTTTCTTAATCCCTTTACCCATTTCACCCAGCCCCACAACCCCTTACCCCATGACAACTGTCAATCTGTTCTCTATCTATGAATCTGTTTCTATTTTGTTTGTTAACTTATTTTGTTCATTAGATTCCACATTTGAGTGAAATCATATGGTACTTGTCTTTTTTTCTCTGACTGGTTTATTTCATTTAGTATAATCTTCTCCAGGTCCATCCATGCTGTTGCAAAGGGTAAGATTTCCTTTTTTAAAGGCTGAGTAATATTCCACTGTATGCACAAAGCATATTTTGTTTATCCATTCACCTGATGATGAACATTTGGATTGCTTCCACCTTTAGGCTATTGTGAACAATGCTGCTATGAACATTGGTATGCAAGAATCTCTTTGAATTCCCACTTTCAATTCTTTTGGTACTTCTTATGGTAAATCTTATGGTATTTCTGTTTGAGGAGCTTTTTGAGGAACTGAAGAAAGAAAAACTGGAGTGTCATAGTTTTTCTTCATTAACCACAAGTTGGCTCTACAGGCCCCAAATGTGATGTGATAGAATTTAGAACCATGACGTTTGAGGTCATGGGTGCATCCCCACAGCCTATGAAGTGCTTTAGAAGTTGGTTTTGTCTTCCTGGTATAGGGCATAGGGGTGGTGGTAATTCACTTTGGGGGATCTTGTCTGAACCCATGGTATCTCTTTACAGAAGAGCTCCAATCTCTTCCCAAGAGGAACCTGATTTTTTAGGGCAACTCCCAAAGTAACTCTGCATCCTTGGATTGATCCAGATTGGAGCCTTTACAGAACTGAACCAAATCCAAGGGTTGCTCCAGGCAAGACTAGAAAACCACCATCTCTTTTGAAACTGACAAATCACGTTTATCACCAAGTCCTGCAATTTTTATTTCTCCATACCACTTGATCCTATTTCCTTTCCATTTCTACTGCCACCATCCTAGTCCAAGTTACCCGCATCTCTTTTATGAACTCCTGGAATAGCATTTCTCATTGGTCTTCCCTCATGCACGCTTATTCTTCACATAGTAGTTCAAATGATCTTTCTCAAATCCAGATCTGATCATGTCACCAATTGAAATTTGCTGGAGAGGAACCAGAAAAGATGATTATAAAGTTCAGCTGGGAAAGAAACCAGAAAACAACCAAGACGGTATGAAAAACAAGAGTGATGAGAAGAGACCAGCCCTATAAAAATAACATTTAAAAGCCATTACTACTAAAATGGTTTTACATCAACACATGGATAGGCATATCAGTGGAAAAGAATACAGAACTATAAAAGAACCCAAAATAGAAGAGAATTTAGACTTATAACGAAGGTGGCATTTTGAATAAATGAGGAAATATTTATTTTGAATAATTGGTTATTGAGACAAATGGGGAAAATTTGTTTCCTTAACTTGTGCATCACATCAAAACAATTTCCAAGTGTATCAAAGGTTTAGATAATATTTTTAAAAATGAAACTGTAAAAATACAAGAAGAGAATTAGGTGAATGTCTTCATATTCAGAGTAGTGAGGGCTTCCTGAAAATGAAAAAATTTCAGAAGACTTAAAAGAAAATGTTGGTAAATTTATCTACATACAAATTAAGATTTTCCTCATGGAAAAAATATCACATGTAAAATAAAAATGCAAGTGACAAACTGGTAACTGTAGTAAAGGCAAAGGGTCTTATTCTTAAATATAAAGTACTCTTATAAGTCAATAAAAAACTATCAATAAAAAGATGAGTAAAAAACATGAACAGGCAGTTCACAGACAAAAATCATTCAAATGCTTTGAATATATGAAAAGGTACTTGACCTATTTTTAAATAACAGAAATGCAGTTAAGTAATAGTGATTTCACCTATTTAATTGGCAAATAAAAAAATTCTATTTCAACAATCTTATGAGGTAGTTAGTAAGTGAAGGAGCTTAATTAAAAAAAAGGCCAAATGACCTTCAATAGTTACAACAACCTATAAGAGATATTATTGGTAAAGGTAGGCATTCTTTAGAAATTGTGCAAAGACAAGAGGGGAAGGAGAGTGTTAAGTGCCAGAGACACATTTAATTGATTTTATAATTTGCCTGTGGCTTGTCCAATCTTCAAAAAAGAAAAATCAATAAAGAACATAGGGAAATATGTTTTAATAAGAAATATGTGTTTAATTTGCAATGTGTGGTACAGTAACAGGGTAAATGTCTACTATATACCAGTACATAAAGCTCTTTCAAATCAATAAGAATTAGAAATCAATAGAAAAATGGTAAAGTTCAAGAATAGCCAACTTAGAAAGGAACACATATAGCCTGAAAGGTCATGGTTTTATTATAAAAACCTGAACTACTTATATAAATAAACAAAAACAAGTTTTAAGATAAAAGTAGAATCATGGTTAAGAGGATGAGCTCTGGAGTCAGACAAGCCCAGATGACAGGTGATCTTACACACATTCCTTAAACTTCTTAACCTTGGTTTCCTCACCTATAAAACAGTGATAATAGCAGTGCCTACATTAGTGGGTTTTTGTGAAGATTAAATTAAATAACTGATGTAACTTACCAGGTGTATTTAGCAATCAATCAAGTAATTACAGAGTTCCTACTCCTAAGTTACAAGGTAGTACAAGGTATTTGAGGGAGGGCATGAAGCTTGGACAGGACTTCAGAATTCGAGAGAAGGAAAGAGGGTAGCTGGGAATCGACTGTGCTCCAGAAAGCTGTGAGTTAGTTTTGCTCCAGCAAGGAGCTTACACTTTTCCTGATAATTTACCAAGTAGGCAGAATTGATTGGTCTCTTAATTGACCAAGGAACTATAAAAGTAAGTGGTAAGAACAAGAAACATGTAATTTGCCAAAAATCCTGATTTAATATCAGGTAATCTTAACTATGCTTTTAAAATGAATGCTATTAATGTAGAATCTTGGGCAATGAAGTCTTCAAGGCTGCCTGACCAGCAGGCAACACATGGTAAAGGAGTTCAGGAGCTCCGTCTCCTGACCTTTGCTGAGCTCCTGGGCCACCTTTACATTTGCCGGAGGATGGGCTCATATGCTGTCTGTTATATAAGGGAGCAGCATAATAACACTGTCAAAGGAGCAAGTGTCACACGAGGTGGCTAGTGATAATTCTGTCTTAGACTTTTGGCTCTCTGGGCATCTGTCACGAGGAATATCATGTTCAGGAGGATTTATTTACTAGGCCACAAGGGAATTGAAATTCGAAGTAATCATTCAAAGTCACAGGTTTACAAGTAGGTCTTATTCTTTTTAACGTGACTCAAGATAAAGGTCAGATAAAAGGCACCCAAATATCAAAGGAAGAAGTAAAATTGCCTCTGTTTGAAGATGACATGATCTTATATGTAGAAAACCCTAAATACTACACACACACACACACACACACACACACACACTTAGAACTAATAAATAAATTTAGTAAAGTTGCAGGATATGAAATCAACATACAAAGTTGAGTTTCCATAGACCAAAAATGAACTACCCAAAAAGGAATTTCAGAAAACAATACTATTTACACTAGCACCAAAGAGAATAAAATACTTAGGAATAAACTTAACCAAGGAGGTGAAAGACTTGTACACTTTCTATGAAACACTGGTGAAAATATTAAAGCAGACACAAATATTGGAAAGTCATCCTGTGTTCATGGGTTAGAATTAATACTTTTAAAATGTCCATCCCACCCAAAGCAATCTAAAAATTCAATGTATTCCCCACCAAAATGACAAAGACTTTTTTTTTCAGAAACAGAAAAGCAATCCTAAAATTCATATGGAACCTCAAAAGACTCCAAATAGCCAAAGTAATCTTCAGAAAGAAGAACAAGGCTGGAGGCATAACACTTCCTAATTTTAAACTATATTACAAAGCTATAGTAATAAAAACAAGATGGTATTGGCATAAAAACCAACACATGGAAGAGATTAGAGAGTCCAATGGAACAGACTAAAGAGTCTGGAAAGAAACCCATGCATATATGGTCAATTAATCTTTGACAAGTTTGCCAAGAACATGCAATGGAGACAGGATAGTCTCTTCAATAAATTTTTTGGAAAAAACTGGATATCCACATGCAAAAGAATGAAATCCACTTGCCTAACAAACCCTTATCTTTCACCACATACAAAAAGTAACTAAAAATGGGTTAAATTCTAACATAAGATTTGAAAACAAACATAAAGCTCTTAGAAGAAAAAATGGGGGAAAACCTTCTTGACATTGATCTTGGCAATGATTTCTTAGATCTGACACCAAAAGCACAGGCAACAAAAACAAAAATTCACAAGTGAGACAACATGAAACTAAAAAGCTTCTGCACAGCCAAGGAAACAACAGAGTGAAAAGGCAGCCTGTGGAATAGGAGGGAATATTTGCAAACCATATATCTGCCAAGAGGTTAATTAAAAAATATATAAAGAACCTCTAAAACTCAATAGCAAAAAAAAGTGATAAAATATAGGCAAAGGGCTTGAACAGACATTGCTCCAAAGAAGATAAACAAGTGGCCAACAGGTACTTGAAAAGATGCTCAACATTGCTAGTCATCGGGGAAGGCAAATAAAAACCACAGTGAGATATCATTTCACACCTCTTAGGCTTGCTCTCATCAGTAAAACAAAAGATAACAAGTGTTGGAAAACTTGTAAAGAAATTGGAATCCTTGTACACTGTTGGAAATGTAAAATGGTGCAGCCACTATGAAAAACAGTATGAAGGTTCTCCAATAAGTTAAAAATAGAACTACTGTATGATCTAAGCAATCCCACATCTGGATATATATCCAAAATAACTTTAAAAATCATATTTTTTCCTGTGTTTTCTTCTAGAAGTGATTCATTATAGTATTTATAGTTAGGTCTCTCATCAATTTTGAGTTGATTTTGAGTATGAGGCATAGGTCAGGGTGTTTTTTGCAAATGGATATCCAATTGCCCCCCAAATAAAATGTCAATTTATTGAAAAGACAATCCTTTCCTTTGTTGAATTATCTTGGTACCTTTGCTAAAAATTAATTGATATATCTCAATACAAAATGACATAAATGTAAGGGTGTAGTTCTGGATTCTCAATTCTGATACATTTAGATAGACTATGCCAGCATATGACAGTGTGCCAATATCTCACTGTTTTATTATTGTGGCTTTTTATTAAGTTTAAAAATCAGGTAGTATAAGTCTTTCAACAATTTTGTCCTTTTTCAAAATTGTTTTGACTATTCTAAATCCGTTGCATTTTCATATGAATTATAGGATCAGCTTGTTAATTTTTACAAAAACTCCGTTGGGATTTTGATAGGGATTCTGTTGCATATATAGATCAATTTGGGGATAATTGCCACTTGACAATCCTGAGTCTTCCAACCCCAAAACATGAATGTCTCTCTATTTATTTAAATTTCTTTAATTTTTAAACTGTAGTAAAATTAACACAAAATTACCATGTTAACTATTCTTAAGTGTACAGTCCAGTAATGTTAAGTATGTACACATCGTTGTGAACAGATCTCCAAAACTTTTTCATCTTGTAAAACTGAAACTCTGTACCCAAGAAACAACAACTTCCCCTTCTCCCCTCGAGAGTTTTTATTAAATAAAAATTCATAAATTACTATATTTCAAAACTTCACAAATAAAAGGGCAAACCACAAACTGAAAGATAGAGCCTATTTGCAGCCAATTATATATGAAATGCTTTCACATGTGCAAAAGAAAGTCACTCAAATAGCAAAATGGACCCCCAAAATTGAAAAGATGATTCATAAAAGCAAAAGGGCCAATCAACTTATAAAATATTTAGCCTCATTAGTAATCAAAGAAATGTGCATTAAAATGCCAATTTTGCTTCTCAAGGTGGCAAAAGCATTTTAGGTGATAGTGCTCAGTGCCAAGTTACTCCCAGTGAGGTGGGCGGGCTCACACCTGCTGGTGGACACACAACGCAGTACAGCCGCTAGAGTTTTGTTTGGCAATTA
Source organism: Myotis myotis (assembly GCF_014108235.1). Taxonomy (NCBI): domain Eukaryota; kingdom Metazoa; phylum Chordata; class Mammalia; order Chiroptera; family Vespertilionidae; genus Myotis; species Myotis myotis. The sequence goes on from NW_023416401.1 coordinate 52,714,076, forward strand.
CTTCAAAACCTTAAAATATTCATAACCTTTTACCCACTAATGCCACTTTAACATCCTGTCCTTAGACGAGAGCAACGTGCCCAAATACTTATTTACAAGACTGTTTTGCACATCATTATTTATAAAAACAAAACATATAAGCAACCCAAATATCTGACGGAACACTGGTCACATAAAGTATAACGCAGTCAAATGACAGGCCAGTATGGAGACCTTCTAAGAAAAGTGTATGTATCAGCATGCACAAAGGGAAAATAGAAAGAAATATACCCAAATGGTGGCTAGCTATGCATGGTGGGAGATTTAAAAAATTTTAAATCAAAATATTAAACATTTTCAGTAACAAGTATGTAATATTCAGTAATAAGTGTGCATTGCTTTTTTTGCATTCAGTTTCCTACTGTGATCCTTGATCATTCTTTTTTAAAAAATTTGTATTGTTGAAAGTATTGCAGATGTCTCCGATTTTCTCCCTTTTTGCCTCCCTCCACCCCACCCCAGGCCTCCCCATACTTCAATCAGAAGAAAAGCCTTAAAAAGGAGACTTTTATAAAAAGACTTAACATATAGAATATATACAGATCTTAAAAAAATTTAAATATCCATACACTGTTCAACTAGTTAATTTGACTTAGTATCTGTGAACCCTTAGTATCTACTTAAGGTTCAACATATATAGTTGTGAAAATAGGAATTTTGCTTCTATTCTGAAAGTTGTAATGGTGTGTGTGTGTGTGTGTGTGTGTGTGTGTGTGTGTGTGTTAATGAAACTGAATAAACTGGCAGAATTTTATCATGGATGTTTAGATTTTTCTCCCCAGGTATGTAGCCTGTCCTATGTAGTTAAGTTGGATTTTAACCTGGTTTTGACACTTGTAGTTGTAGGGAGCTGAAATACGGCACCTCCGGAACATGTGGGATTAAATACTTCTATACAGTGTGCTCTGAACCTAAATACCATTTACAGTTGTGATACCATGGAGGGAAATCCAAATTCCAAACAACATTCCTATGTTTGGAAAAATTCCTCTGACAAAATTAAAATTTTAATTGTTATTTTGAAAATATTTAAAAACTTCATGATCTCATGAAAAACTTTATAGAAATCTGTTACCTGGAATGAAAAGCACCATGAAAGAACATTAATTTACACTAATTTAGCTATGCATGGTGGGAGGTTTAAAAAAATTTTAAATCAAAATATTAAACACTTTCAGTAATGAGTATGTAATGTTCTTATTTAATAATCTTATTTACATTAATATATATTTTTTTGCCACTGTACTTGAGGCCAAAATGTGCCTGTTGAGTCGACCTACCTGAGTGTCTGGGAGCCCTTTATAGTACAGGGAACTGAATGAAGGTTGCAGATGCCTAAGTCAGATCATGTCCAGTGAGCCAGGTACCACACATAGTGCAAAAAATATGAGAACCCCAGGACCCTGGGTGGGGATGAATTGTTGAGAGAGGGAGAGGGAGTCGATGCTGGGAGACCCTCCCGAAACGTTGACTGCTCCCCGAAGCAGGAGAGACTTGCCCAGTTCCAGCTTGGCCCAGGGATCCTGGCAGAAAATCTGATCTGACCTGACATGTGATTGGTACTCATTCTCAGCCAAGAATGTGCTCTACTGGGAAGGGCATTTATCACTCGTACCATTAATCGCGAATGTTCGAGGACCTTCTCTGCCAAGAGGAATAAAATGAGCAGATAAACTCCTCATGTACCAAACCAAACCGAAGTTTTGGAAGCAAAGAGCAGCTGAAGAACCTAATGAATCTGCTTTGAATATTCAGATTAACTGGAAACTGATGAAGATGCCAGTTCTTTGCATGCTAGAGTGGCCTGTGGATGGAGCGGCACCCATTCATTCGAGAGGCCAAGAAAATAAAGCCCAAATGCCTCTCTAGAGAAGCAATTAAAAAACATCTGATACATACATTTCCAACTCTGCACAAATGAAGGTTTTTTTCTTTCTTCTATAGCTTCAGAAAAGGAGATTGCTTAAACATGTATTTCATACTACTTACTGGGAATGATGCTAAACATTTTTAGGTCATTACTTTTAATCACAAACTTGTGGTTTTTTGGTTTTTTAGTGCTACTAGAGGGACACAAATATATGTCTCCTTTCTCTCTTCATTGTCTCCCCTTCTATCTCCTTCTATCCTCTCCTTCCAATCGTCACAGAAAATTCAGAACAGCATCGTGGCCTAACTGAGTTTAATCCTAAGGTCTCTGTTTCTGCTCCTCTTCCATTCCTGCTCCCCTAAACCTAAAATTAAAACAAAAATTCTATGACTGCAGACTAGTGACATGAATAATAAAACAAATACAGGCAAATCCATTTTGTGTATATAAAAATTCCCCTCTCCTTAGCTTTATTTTACAAGGAGATGTATGCTAGGAGTGGAGGGAGTTTTGTTTTTCAAATTGTTTGAGAACAAAATGAAGTTTCATATTGAGTGTCCACTTTTCTATGTAGGCACTCCCAGGTAGGGCGTCACTCCAGAGCACCTCACGTTCGTCACTGCGGTGGATGTCGGTTCCCTTGTGTCTGTATCCTATCCTGCTGCTGTGCCATATATTTTTATGTTTTATCATCTCACCTTCCTTCCCTCTTCACTCTCAACGTAAAGTTATCTCCTCTTATCTGGAAAGATCTCTGGCCCTAGCTGGTTTGGCTCAGTGGATAGAGCGTCAGCCTGTGGATTGAAGGATCCCGGGTTCGATTCCAAGGGCACATGCCCAGGTTGCAGGTTCGATCCCCAGTGAGGGGGCATGCAGGAGGCAGCCAATCAATGATTCTCTCTCATCATTGATGTTTCTATTTCTCTCTCTCCCTATCCCTTCCTCTCTGAAATCAATAAAACTACATGTAAAAAAAAAAAAATCTCTGAAGAGGCTCCAACTTTATGTTTTTTTTTGTTTTTTTTTTTAAGAGGCTCCAACTTTAAATAAAACCAACTGTTCGCCGTAGTCCCCAAGGTCCAGTCATTTCTGCATTCTGTTGCATCTCAGAGATGTGTCCCCAAAGAGGCAGTCGTTATTTTAGTCTCTCAGCTTTCCATACCTTTCTTCTCATGTGAAGATAAAATTGAAAAACAGATCATACGAACCATACCCTTGCTGCTATTCAGTTTTTGATGCTTTTTTGTTTCGTGAAACATTTTATTCCATCAAGTGTCAGCGATGCATGCACTGTGCTGTGGAAAAATAATGTGCTTTTGAGGATTGTAGTGCACAGTTACAGCTGTGTCCCTTTCAAGGTCACCCACTCAGAGCTGCTAATTTTAGCCCTCGCCCCGAGTTCCATAAGAGGTTTCTTTCTAAGCTGTCAGTTTCCAGGTGCCGTAGGCTGAAACACATTTGTAGAGAGGCAAAGTAGTGACAGAATACTACTTCTGGATTTTCTGTGTTCTTTCTTGGATTTGGACAAAATTGAGTAACAGAAATGCCCACGTTACAAAATCTACTTTGCCAACAGGAACACTTCCTGACAATTTCAAGGAACAGGGCTCATGGTATTTCTTCTATGGATTTCTGCTCTTGCTCTATTCTCTTCTTACTACTGTAGTTATAATAGGAAGAGAGAGAATGTGTGTGGAGGGGGGGAGGACCGCTGGGGGAGGAGGGGGGAGGAGGGTGGATCCTGCCTTGCTGTGGCTTCTGCTTTTTTCAGAGAACTTCAGAGAACGAAGGTAATACCAGTTCTAAATGAACAACATATGACTCTTGTTTGCGCCTCCCTCCCCACCCCCCCTCGGATTTCCTATGCGCACTTCAGATGCCTGATACCCTTGATAGGACTGCTGGTGTTACTCCGGCCTTAATCACTTTATCAGGCAGCGAGATTCTGCTTTTCTGAGAGGCCAGCCACTAACCCTGAGGTCCCGCATGGCCCTGCAGAGCACTGCTTGGTCTCCCGAGACATCAGTGACAGCTCATCTGCGTTTCATCAGCTCGCTGGGCCCCGGTGCCAGGGCCTCCCCGGCGTCAACAACAAGTGTCGCACCTACTGCAGGAACAGCCCTCAAGTTTCATCACAGTGATGCTAAAAAACATTCTCCAGCTTCAGCAATGACCTAGTTCATTCGAGGGCAGGGAAAAATGCTCTCCTTCCAGAACTTCCCTGGGCACAGAATTCTCCCTCTTAGGAAGAGAGGAGCTTTTCTGGAAACAGACCCAACTGTGCTTTGACCCGATCGTGGACAAGACCCTGAGCCCCGTAGCTCCTCTGAATCCCCAGGCCCAGGAACAGGGACGCCCAATCAATGCCTCCCACGCAGCCCGGGGAGCCCACTGCCGAGCCAGCTCTCCTATCACGTCTCTGGGACAAAAAGTATTGAAAAGTAAGTATCTAGACTTTGGCTTTTATATAAGGAACAGCAGTGCTTTCAATATGCAGTCGTTTACATTTTCTACAACAGGGAACAGAGCAGACTGTGTCCTTGTGAAATAGAGCAAAGTGAAGTAAGGGCTGGGTGGCATGTGTGGGTCTCTAGGGTTTTTAAGTAGCCAAAGGTTCACTTTCGGTTTAGGTTCCTCTCGGGAAATTATGACTTTTTAATGTCTGCTTATTTTGGCTTGACAATAGTTTTAAAAGATTCTTTCACATCATGGCTATCAAGACATTTAGGAAAAAGTCCACCAAAACTTAGCAAAACAAACATAGAGGAAGACTCAAAGGGGCAATTTTAAAGGCTTTGCACAGGCACATGAACTCAGGCCCCAGATACCTCTGCCTGGAATATTTGGGTGTTTTAGTCAAAGGTGATCATGATGATTGGAAACGCCGTGTTCTGAGTGGACACAGAGGAGTCACGTTACTGAGAAGCTATCGGGCATTTCAAAATGGCTGCTGTCAACATCCATCCAGGCGTTAAAATAGCTCTTTTTATTTTCTTTTTCTTTTTAAATTATAGTGAGAGCACTTAACATGAGGTCTTTGCTCTGAATACAGTGTTAAGTGTACAGTGCAGTATTGTTAACTAGAGGCATGACGTGGGACTCGAGTTGTTACATTGATCTTTAAAAAAAAATTTAAGACAAAAAGTCAACCCAAAAAAGCCACCGGTAAAATAGCACCACGGTCACGTTACACGTTGATGAACACATCCAAGCTTTAAAACCACTGATTAAGGGTGTCAGTTACAGATGTCGAGCAATCATTTAAAAATAGATAAAAGCAAGACCAGCATGTAGAGCTGTTTCTGCTCTAATTATTTTCTTTCCACACCTTTTCCTTGAGTAAAGGTTGGCTTCAGTTTTTAAGATGAATTAACCAGGAATGGGAAGAGATGTTCTATAACAGCCCCCCAGCAAAGGGAAACCTGAATGCATGTCTTTGCTATGAGGCTCTTGGGCTGAAACCCAGGGCCTTGTAGGCCACCGTCTGAAACGACAGATTGACAGGTCCTGCATTAAAAGCCATCCGTGGTTAGTAAACACATTCAGATCTTGGAAATCCGGATTGAAAACAAATAAATGTATTTGAAAGGTTTTTAATTTTTAAATCCTTATGTGAGGATATGTTTAGAGAGAGGAAGGAAGAGAGAAAGAGAAACATTGATGTGAGAGAGAAACATCCATTGGTTGCCTCCGTGCAAGCCCTGACCAGGGATTTAACCTGAAACTTAGATATGTGCCCTGACTGGGAATCAAACCCACCACTTTTTGGTGTGCAGGATGACGCTCCAACCAACTGAGCTACCTGCCCAGGACCAAACTAAATGCATTTTAGCTTCCAAATTACATTGCCCTTTTGAAGTTTTTGCAAAACATCCGATCACAGTTTGGGGAAGATTTTTAGGTACAGTGGCATTCCTATTTTCATCATCTGTAAAGATCACCCCTCCCCCACTTATAATTCCTTTTTAACTGCCTCATGCACACTTACCTGTAGGTATCATTCTATGCAAGGAGGATGTCATGAGCATCCTAATCTGGGTGGAGAGGGAGAGAAGCTGGTGGTGTGGAGGAATAAATCCCAGGCTCTGGGGTCACAGTTGGAAGCAAACTCCGACTCTAGACTAATTTCTCAGCCTGTCTGAACTCCAGTGTTCTCCTCTGTAAAAGGAAGATAACAATATCTGCGTTCACAGGGGGTGATGGGGTATAAGCTGAGTAAACACCTCTACAGTATCTGTCACATTGTAGTTTTTCCAAAGGCTAGTTCTTTTTTAAAAAATTTATCTTTATTGTTGAAAGTATTACAAATGTCTCCTTTTTCTCCCTTTGATCCCCTCCACCCTGATCCCTTCCCCTCCCCAGGCCTTTCCCATACTATTATCTGTCCATGGGCTATGCATATGTGCAAATAAGTTCATTGGTTAATCCCTTCCTGCTCCCTCACCCCCTTTCCTCTGAGATTCAGCAGTCTGTTGCATGCTTCTATGTCTCTGGATCTTTTGGTTCGTCAGTTTATTTTGTTCACTAGATTCCACATGTGATAAATGAGATCATGTGATACTTGTCTGTCTCTGACTGGCTCATTTCGCTTAGCATAATACTCTCCAGGTCCTCCCCATGTTGTCTCAAAGGGTAAGAGATCTTTCTTTTTTATAGCTGCATGGTATTCCACTGTGTAAATGTACCATAGCCTTTTAAATCCATTTATAATCCATCTACTGATGGGTACTTGGGCTGTTTCCAGAATTTAGCTATTGTAAATAATGCTGCTCTGAACATAAGGGTGCATATATTCTTTCTGATTGGTGTTTCTGGCTTCTTAGGATATATTCCTAGAAGTGGGACCATTGGATCAAATGACAGTTCCCTTTTTTATTTTTTGAGGAAACTCCACACTGTTTTCCATAGTGGCTGCACCAGTCTGCAGTCCCACCAGCAGTGTACTAGGGTTCCTTTTTCTCCACATCCTCACCAGCATCTGTTGTTTGTTTATTTATTGATGATAGCCATTCTGGTAGGTGTGAGGTGGTAGGTACCTCATTATCATTTTAAATTGCATCTCTCTGATGACTAGTGACACTGAGCATTTTTTCATATGTCTCTTGGCCACTTATATGTCCTCTTTGGAGAAATGTCTATTCAGATCTTCTGCCCATTTTTTAATTGGGTTGTTTGTCTTCCAAAGGCTAGTTCTTCCTCTCAGCTAATTAAAACTCTTCTCTCTCTCTCTCTCTCTCTCTCTCTCTCTCTCTCTCTCTCCCCACCCCCTAAAATTTCAGAATGCTTTCATAATTCAAATTATAAAGTAATAGAAACTACACATTTTTGACATTAGTGCAATGGTTAAACAAAAATAATATAGAAGATTAAATTGTTTTGAAGGAAATCCTGTACTTGAAAACAGTGTTTGAGAGCAAAAATTTTAAAAAGATTATATTTTAGAATGCATCTACAATAAATAAGAAAAACTATTTTTGTCTGAAAATGGTTGATGATGTATTCATTATCTAAAAAGAGAGGTAGAGACTTATCAACACCACCTGGAAATGCTTTTTAGTACATATCAGTACCATATTTAAATAAGAGTTTTCATGAATCCACAGGAATGGAAGGCAAAAGCAAATCTCTGTCATTATTATGAAAACTAAGGCATAAGCCCGGCCTTTCCCAAAGGTTAGAGTGGAGCCCTGCATTGATTCCCTTTCTGCTGAGACACAGGCACTGCAGGGTGAGTGGGGTGAGAATGCTCTGAAATGGACCAGCCATTGGGTGGCTGAGCAGAGACAGTAGCTGAGTGAGCCATCTCAGGAGTCATGGCGGAATTTGGAGGTCCGTGATGAAGGTTCATAATGAATAGGATACACCCTTGTTCTGGGTGAGGGCGAGTCAGGCACAGAGGGATGTAGCAGACAAGAATCACAAGCAGGGCTCACAGGATAGCTCTGAAGAATTTTACCAACATCTTTGTTATCTCCCTTATGGTCTTTATCAAGATGCCCCATAGCTTTCCCCCAGGCACATCAGGGTATCTTGATAAGTTCTTTGCTTGAGTTACCGACAGGTTCACAAGGACCCTGTTATTCTGGGGTTCATTTTGCCAAGAGAGGAAGTCTGAAAATTCACAAATGTAAAAAAGCTTGCGAGGAGAATATATCTATTATGATCTAGGGAGAAAGTGATCATGTCGTCTCAGGGATGGCAAAAATAAAAGTAAATGCCCGACTTTACATGACTGAAAAGAACATTTTAAATTGAGATTTTTGCCAATGCACACCTGCCTGGGACAGCCCCAAAGGACCGGGAGACTTTGGACAGTAGGTCAAAAGGATGGACACAGGTTAAAGAGACAACAGTTCTGAATCGCTCCCTTCTGCGCACATGGCACTCTACGCCTCCCAGGGCAAGCCCTTCTGTGGCTGCTGCCGCATGTCCAGGGTCACAGAACTCACCTGGTCTTCACTTGGTCTTCAGTCCTGCTGTGACATAGCCAGGCTCATTCGCTCCTCAGTCAGTCGTTTAACAGCATCCTGTAGCCCAGTGGTTCTCAAACTTTAAAGTGCAACAGAATCTAGAGAGCTTGTGAAACACAGGTGACTGGGTCCCACCCACAGAGTTTCTGGTTCTGAAGGTCCCAAGAATTTGCATATCTGACAATTTCCTGGTTAATGCTGATGGTGTGATCCAGGGACCACTCTCTTGAGAACCACGGCTTGAACCATTTCTTAGGCCTATAATTCCTGAAGAAAACCTATTCACCCTTGTCCTTTTCAATGACTAAACTTGCCAACTTCTCAGAGATGCAGCCACTATATGCTAGAGCTGTGGAGAAGATGAACCCATCAGTGTCCTGTGGGCAAGCAGCTGACAGAGGAGTGTGTCTGTGGGGAATAGAGCGAGGGGAGGACACACAGAGGTGAGCGGTCAGTCATTTGGGAGGGGGCTGTTTTTTTTTTTTCCAGCTGAAGCCATCAGGGTAGGTTTCAAGGGCAAGGTAGCATGTGAGCTGGGGTTTGAAAACTTGTGGGATTTGAACATATCGAGATGGAAAGTGGTCTTTCTGTAAAAAGGAAAAAACAAAGGAAAACACAAAAGGCAGAAAGAGATAAGGTGTGAATAGAACTCAGAAATTCGTTTGGTTAGGCTAGGCTTTCTACAGTTGTCCCCAGAACTTCCTTGGGGAATTCTTTGATTAAGCCATCTAACCTTAACTCCTTTACTTCCATCTATATTCTATAACTTGGTGAGGGCATGTCCAGGGTAGAGCTCTGGAATGGAGGTAGGGATTTCAGGCACCACAGGACAGGAGAAGGTATGGATGCATTAGTATGCTTCCTAGAAGTAACAATCGAAAGTCAGCTCGAACTAGCCTAAAGGGAAATGGGGATTTATTGCTCACACTAAACTGAACAGTCCAGGAGTTTGGTGAGGCCCCAGCTCTGGCTCCCTGTGGTTCCGGAGACTGCTCTTCTCTGTGCTTTGGTTTCACCCTCAGGCCGGCTTTCTCAGTCTCAAATGGTTATCCCCTCCCCTGGGTTCTGCATGCTTTCTTTTTCTGCCTAACCGACCCAGTGAAAGACCTAAGCTTTGCACTGATTGGATCACCTCTGAATTACTTTCTGGAGAGATCCATGTGCTGATTGGTTCAGACTTATTAATAAACCAATCACAGAGCAAGAGCACTTGATCAGTTTAGACCAATCAGCACGCACAAAGCAGGAAGGGCAAGGACCAGCCCACCCATCACCAGGCTTGACCGATGGGAGAGGCAGGGGATGGAGTTAGCTGGACAAGCAAAATGGCCCCTGTAGGCGCTTTGGGGCATTTTAGAGAAAGGCCAAACCATCTCTTTCCTTAATCATCAGGTTAGCCCTGGGCAGCTTCTTACTGTGAAGATTAACAGCCCAGGCATGTTAAGACAGGCCTGCCTTTGGAAGGAAGGGAGCCTTGAATGCAGTATCCCCCTCCTCTCCAGGTGCTTACCATTGGGTGTGGTGTGCTAATCTCGAAGGCACACTTTACTAAAGAAAATTAGATAAAGAAAGGTAAAAAAAAAAAAAAGTTCAGAAAACAGGGAAAGTGGAGGCAAAAATAAAAAGTTTTCTCCTAACCCGCTGACTGGGTTGAAGATGATGGTAGAAGGTGAGACTGACATTCTCCGCAAAGTCCCCAAAGCTGACTTCCTCTAAGCCAGTGGTTCTCAACCTTCCTATTGCCGTGACCCTTTAATACAGTTCCTCATGTTGTGGTGCCCCCCAACCATAAAATTATCTTCGTTGCTACTTCATAACTGTAATTTTGCTACTGTTATGAATCATCATGTAAATATCTGATATGCAGGATGTATTTTCATTGTTACAAATTGAACATAATTAAAGCATAGTGATTAATCACAAAAACAATATGTAATTATATATGTGTTTTCCGATGGTCTTAGGCGACCCCTGTGAAAGGGTCGTTCGGCCCCCAAAGGGGTCGCGACCCACAGGTTGAGAACCGATGCTCTAAGCAGACTCACTGAGAGGTGGCATGTTCAGCATAATAAATCCAGACTCAGTTCTCACACCAGGGACAGGCTTAGTATTATTGCCCACTACAGGGCAGGGAGTGGGACAGGAGAACAGGACCTTTCCCAGGCTCCCTATACTGGCCAAGCCTGAAATTCCACAGGGAGATTCTCCACTTCTTGGTCCCATTTAAAGTTACCATTCTCCAAATGAGTTGCTCCTGGTTTTGTTGTGGATGGTGAGGAGGGAGCATGCGGATACAGGGAGCCTGGGAGGATGGTGGTGGGACTGGGGGGACCGAGAAGAGGAGGAGGAACCAGAGAGAGGGTTGGTGAATACCCTGATGGCACAGGCCTACATTGGTCACAACTCTTAGCCCACTACATTCAACCCCAAACCACAGTGATTTTTACCAATTAATTCACAGAAGTTGGTCTCATTAACAACATTGTCATGCGCTGTATTTGTATAGTATCTTGGTCTTGTCTCTGTTGCCTGTCTTTACCCTGAGAGAGGACAAGGTTAAAATAGACAGAGGAATATATCCCATCAACATAATAAATTGAAAATCAGAGTCAAGAATCATGGACTCTGCTGCCAACAAGCTGTGTGTCCTTGGGAAACATCGCTTAACCGGTGTTTCCCAATTGTAAAATCAGGGGAGATACTAAACCAGTGGTTCTCAGCCTTCTGGCCCTTTAAATACAGTTCCTCATGTTGTGACCCAACCATAAAATTATTTTCGTTGCTACTTCATAACTGTCATGTTGCTACTGTTATGAATCGTAATGTAAATATCTGATATGCAGGATGGTCTTAGGCGACCCCTGTGAAAGGGTCGTTCGACCGCCAAAGGGGTCGCGACCCACAGGTTGAGAACCGCTGTACTAAACCCTCTCACAGGTTTCATTTAACCCTGAGCGATTTTTTAAAAGCTCTCTGTAAAGAACTGGAAACTGCCACAGATTTTAAGTAGCAGAGCACAGGAGTATCAATGGGAAGACTTTCTTTTTCATCTTTAAACAAAAAGTTCAAAACGAATCCTGGGCGCAGAGCAGCAGCTACATGTGTGTTCACAGTCCCCTGTATCTGTGTGCCAGGCACACTGTGGGCACATGGAGTTGCTCACTATTCATATTTAAAAGTCAAATTGTACCTGTGTATTGGGTAACATTTATACATTAAAAAGCATCCAAAAGGACATGCAGAGAAAATCGCTGTCCTCAACTGGCATCCCTCCCTTCCTCAGTTAGTTGGCCTGGGGCAACCAGCTTCCCAGTTCCCTGTGTATTTCTAGAATCATTATGTGTATACACAAGCATATTGGAATATTCTTTTTTTTTCTTATACAAGTGTTAGCATACTCTACACTTTCTTTTTTACTTTGTTTATTTCATTTAATAATATATCTTGGAGATTATTCCATATCAGTGCATACAGAACTGCCTTATTTTGTAATAATGTGTTTTTATTTATTTTAGAGAGAGAGTGGAAAAGAGAAAGAGAGAGAGAGAGAGATCAGTTGGCTGCCTCCTGCAGGCCCCTTACTGGCGATTGAGCCCACAACCCAGGCATGTGCCTGTGCCCTGACTGAGAATCGAACCAGTGACCTCTTGGTGCATGGGATGATGCTCAACCAACTGAGCCACACTGGCCAGAGAGAACCGCTCTATTTTTTAGTGCCTATTGCTATTAAAAATTTCATTGTATAGATACACTATAACTAGATTTTTATTATTTTATTTTATTTTATTTAGATTCTGATTGATGGGTATTTATGTGACTTCCAGTCTTTTGCTATCACAAGCAATGCTGCAAGGAATATAATAGGTGCTTACTAAATGTCTGTCTTCTTCATTCTCTATTTTAAAAAGTAACTTTATTGAGGTATATTTTACACAGTGTGTAAGTGTTCAATGATGTTTTTAGTAATTTTATCAAGGTGCACAATCATCACCATAGATCAGTTTTAGAACATTTTCATCACCCCAAAAATGTCCCTCATATTTATTGATTGCTAATTAATGTTCTGTCCACTGCTGCCACCTACAGCAACCACTAATCTACTTTGTGGCTCTATAGCTTTTTTGGACATCCTATATAATAAAAGCCTAATATGTTAAGTGTCCATTCAACTGTTCGACCAGTTGCTATGACATGCACTAACCACCAGGGGGCAGACACTCTGACCAGTAGGTTAGCTTTCTGCTGGGGTCCGGCCAATCGGGACTGGGCAAGATGGGCTGGACACGCCCTGGAACCCTCCTGTGATCCCTCCTGGCCCCCATCGTGCACCGGTGGGGTGTGGTCCCTCAGCCTGGCCTGTGCCCTCTCACAATCCGGGACCCCTCAGGGGATGTCAGAGAGCCAGTTTTGGCCCGATCCCCAAAGGCCAGGCCAAGGGATCCCACCGGGGCCTCTAGTTTTATATAAATGGAGTCATATAACATGTGGCATCTTGTGTCTGACTTCTTTCACTGACCATAGTAATGACAATGTTTTTGAGGTTTGTCCATGTTGGACCATGCATCCTAGTTTGTTTTCTTTTATTATTCCATGGCATTCCATTGTAGGGCTATACCATATTTTGTCTATTCACTAGTTAGGCATTCAGATGGTTTCCAATGGACCTTTAGGTTATTTCCAATTTTTGGTAATTATGAATAATCCTGCTAAGAACATTTGCATGAAAGTCTTTGTGTGGTTAAATGGTTTCATTTCTCTTGGGTGGATGCCTAGGAATGGAATTTCTGGGTCTTTTGGTAAATTTATATTTAACATTTTAAGAATCTGCCAAACTGTTTTCCAAAGTGTCTGTGCCATTTTACATTCCCACCAGCCACGTTTGAGGGTCGTTTTATCCATGTCCTCACCCGTTTGGCTGTTTGGCTGTCTATGTTATTATAGTCATGCTGAATGCTCTCTCCTTGTGGTTTAATTTGCTTTTCCATAATGACTAGTGATGGTGAGCATTGTTTGCTTGCCTCTGTTTCTCATATGCAACCCTAAAATCATACCCAAGATGAGCACAACGCTTGAGCTGCAATAGCTGACTCTTCGCCCAGCCCTGGAACTTGCAGGCAGTGAGGAATTAGATTTGTTACATCAACCTACTGAAGTTCCCTTACGCTTCCAAGTCACTGTCTGTGAAATGGGAAAGAACACCCAGCTGTTCATTTAGTAGTAGCTGTAAGGACTAAATGCCATGTTTCCCAAGTGCCTAGCCTGGGGGCTGACACATAGAAGACACCCCAAAAACCTTAGTTGTCTCTCCCCACCTGGTCTGCCTCCCTCCACCTCACCCCCTAACATTTCCAGAACCCATCTCAAGAGGGTACTTTCCCCTAACTAATATGGGACTGGTATTAAGTGGCCGTGGGTGTGGCACCCCAATCTATGGTAACTCAGATGGCAAAATCAGGAACCCAGATGCCATTGGATTAGGCTGGGTAATCAGACCTAATCCCTCCTGTCCCCAGTGAGATCACTTGACAGCTGGCTTTCCTGTCCCTCCAGGAGGGCTGGTTAGGTTATCTGTGTGGCCGAGGGCTCTTCCCTGGCTCCTTCAGTTGACAGCAGCCACGCTATCTGCGTGGAGCAGATTAGCCAAAATAAAACCTGGCTTCAGTGGAGAGTTTTAAAAATTCAAAGACTTCTCCCATAACCTCTTACCTGTTCTCCCCCAGTTTGAGGCGAGGATATTTTTGTAATTTTGCTCATGTTAAACCCTAATCCCCTGATAGCTAATGCATTTAGTGCTTACTATGCTATTTGGAAGAGCTTTATACTCACCTGATTTTCCTAACAGCCAAATGAAGTCATTACTGCCACTATCTTAGTTTTGTAGATGAAGAAACTGAGGCAGAGAGGAGATAAGCTAGTAAGGGGCAGAGCTGAACCTGGGAATTTGGGTGCTTGGTCACCACAGCCTTCTGCTATTCTGTGAAGGGCCCCGCCCATGTTGGAGTATCTATCCAAATGTAATATGTGAATGCTACCCATGAGTAATTGCTATCCAGCAATTCCATTTCCTGGCATTTAGACCAGAGAACCACTTCTGTGCCCAAGATTGCATGGACCACAGTGTTCTTTGAGACACAGTTGTCAGTCTACAAAACTCCAGCCAAGATACACGTCATCAACACAAGAACAGACAGGTTATGCGTGGTATTGCCGTGCCACGCAGCACTGAGATCATCGAGCAGTTTTTACAAAATGATGCAACCTTTCTGGGTTGGCTTGACCTTGTAAGACTTCCAGAAAATACTATTAAGTAAGATAAGCCGACTGCATGGCAAGAATATGCAGGTTAATGCCATACATACAACAACATTATAAATATATACACTGAGTGGCCAGATTATTATGACCGGCCAGATTATTATGACCACCCCATCAGTACAATGAAGTGAATTAGTTATGCAAATACTAAAACCTTGAGAGTATTTGCTTAGGAAGTTTTCAGTATTCAGTATTTTTGGAAGTGTCAATGAAGTACTGATGGGGTGGTCATAATAATCTGGCCACTCAGTGTATTTAAAGGACTAGATATGTCCGTGGAGAGAAAGATGCCCGAAAGGACAGCCAGCACCTCCTCTTGGGAAAGTCCTGCGATGAGGGTTAATGCTTATGGGAGGCTTTACCTTTTATGTATTTTAAAGAATAGGAATGTACGCATTTAGGCTTTGTAAGATTCAAGATAAAACATTTTTAAAAGAAAGCAAACAGCTCAAAAACGCAAATCTTGTCTTCTTTGCGGTTAACGTGTTCTTTCGCCAAGGTTGTCTGTGAACCCCACCGCGGCCCCTTCTCTGAATGTCAGTAATCCTATACTGTTATCCAGCTCTAGCACAGAATGATAAATCTGTCTTCAAGGGTTCTCGCCTTCAGAGGAGCCACGAAACATGAAACACGCCTGACTTAACTGTTCTTTCCTTCATAGTCAGTGCCCCGCGCCTGTGGTGACTGAACCAACTATGTGAGTCAACCGGTGTGTTCGTCAGTGTGGTCACCTGTGGGACATCGCTGTCAGGAAGCAGTCACCTGGGGAGGAGTCATAGATGCCGCATGAGGTCCTCGGTGTCACCTCAACTCTGGGCTGCCTGATTTGCCCTTTCTTCCCTCCATCCTTAGCGGTGGACCCTGAGAATGGGGATATGAGGAGTCATGTCTTGTAAATTATGATGACAGATGGCTGGTATACCAGGAGAGATTTTTAGACATTAATTGGTATATCACTTAAAAAAAAAATCACTGTGGTAACCCACAGCCGAAAAGGCTGAAACAAATGAAGTCTTTCCTTGCAGCCTAATGATTGCCATCTTGAAAACCTATTATATGACAGGTTTTTCCTAGGCCACTGACCTACATTATTCTAAGTCTTAGAACAGTATCATTATCTCTTTCTACAGATGAGGACACAGGCTCGGTACCTGGGCTAGGTAAGTGGCAGAGCTGCAGGTAGATTTGGCCACAGCAAGTGACAAAGCCTGGGTGTGGTCCTATGCTGCTTGCCGGTCAGGAGAGTTTTCCAGCCAGGAGAGCCCCTTCTCTGCCTCACCACCCACCTTGTCTGGGTAAGACTCCTAGAAGTGTGGAGAGCAGGGGGTCATCCCTTTGCCACAATGGCTATTTCTAAGGAAGCTGCAGATCAGCCACAGAAGGACTGAAGTACTGGCACCTGCTACATCACAGATGAACCTTGACAAGATGCTCAAGGACAGAAGCCAGCCACACAGGATCACATTTTATATGATTCTGTTAGTATAAAATGTCCAGGATAGGTGGGTCCATAGAGACATAAAGTAGATCAGTGGTTGCCCAGGGCTGGATGTGTGTTCCAGGGGAGGACGAGAAGATGAAGAGGGGAAAACTAAGGGGTGTAGGATTCCTTTTGAAGTGCTAAGAATGTTCTAAAATTGATTGTGGTGGTGGTTGCACAACTCTGAATACACTGAAAGCCATTGAATTGTACACTTCCAAGTGGGTGAATTGTATGTGAATTACATCTCTTTAAAGTTGTTAAAAAAGACATTTTACAGAGATATCAGCATCACTGCCCGTCAACAAGTCAGATGAACTGGTGCCCAACTTGAAGCTGCACTTTAAAAAAGATGAGTGCTAACATTTACTGAGCCTGTGTTTTTGTGCCAGGCACTGTACTAAGTGCTTTATAGGCGACAACTCATTTAATTTTCATAGCAACCTATGAAGCATCTACAACTAGCACGCCTCCGTTTTACAGTGGAGGAGCCTGAGGCACAGAGAGGTTGCGACATGTCTATTGAGCTAAGTCAGGAGAAGAATCTGAACCGAGGGAGGCTGGCTCCGGACCGTTCACCAATTGTGCTAAGTCACCATTCAAACTGATAAATGGAAGTGTTTGAGGATGACAACTTCTGACTCCTGGTCCACTGCCCTTCTTGGATAATGAAGCCTGACTATGTGCCTTGTCCAAATCAATATACTAACTTGTGGATTCAAAATATATAAATTGCATATCCCTCATCTTTGGGAAATTTACTAGACTGGCAATAAATGCACAAAGTATCTTTATTTAGGGGATGATTCTAAATCTAACCCTCTCTGTCTCTTTATATTCTCTCTCTCTCTCTCTCTCTCTCTCTCTCTCTCTCTCTCTCTCTCTCTCTCTCTCTCTCTCATTCTCTCTCTCCAGATTCCCCAACCCTTGTTCATATTTTATAGTGATTCAAGGACAGTAGATGAGATCGTGAATACAAATTGCCTTCTAGTTGTGAAATACCATAAAAAATTTGAAATTGGATTTAGATTCCCTTCTTCCTCTCTTATGCTTATATTGAGCCCTGGAAGTTATTTGTTCAATAATCCGGAGAAATATCAACTTTTATCTCAAATCACACCCAGAGCTCCAGCTCAGACCTCAGAATGGGCTGAGTAAATGCATGGTGGTAACAGGCGGCTTCCCTCTGCACGTGCTGTGCAGGGATGGACCCAGTTTCCTCAGCAGCGGGAGGACAGCATGTCACCACCCATTTTCCTGGTTCTCTCTGCACTTAGACCCACACCTGCTCTGGCTTATTCCTTGATTCAACAATAACTCAATAACACTCACCAAGTTTAAACATTTTCATTCTTGTGCAAGATGGCTAGCACGAACATTGCCCTTTTGAATTGTCTTTAGATACTTCTTTCAACCTTGTTAAGAACAACTTTCCCATTAGATATCCCTATGACTTTTAACTAAATACAAATACATGTCAACTGTGACCTGTTCATACTCAGTAGAACCTTCCAATCCTCAACCATCAAGCATACCTGTCACTTAATCTGGGATGGAGGGGTCTACTTGCCACCCTGCAGATGGATTTCTTCCTCCTCTGTGCAACCAATTTATCGTCTACACCGAGAGGGGCCTATGATGCTTTTAAATATAACACATGTTAGCCAGGGACCCCCCCTGTGGTCCAATCTCAGCATGGTTGCATTTAAAATGTCCTATAACAACAAATAACTGGAAATGCAATTCACGTCTTTATTAAAGAATGTCAAAAGGATCCAATTCATCACCACAGACCAAAATGTCTCAAAATTCTCCCTTTAATCTCACTGGCTCCATCTTCCCCACATATCCCTGCAGCCCTCAAACTTCCCTTGCAGCCCACGGGTCCCACACCCAAGTGGTTTTTTCCTTTTTGATGCTAATATACAACTTCTTCAACTTACAGGTTTTCTACCCTTTTCATGGGTTGGTTAAACCTCAGCTCCTGCACACCCTCTTCCTGAGAAAGGGAAGTGTATTCTCCTAAATTAAAAATTTTAACCCTGATGTTCAGAGGCCTTTCGGGTTTCACATAGGGAACGCTTTTTTGTTTTCAAAGTCTGAAAACAGAACATCTAAACAGAACATCTTGAGATTAAGTAAATGCTATGGGGACACCAGAAGCAGCAGGTGTGGCCTTAGGGGGCAGGACTAGCAGGCGTTTGTGAGCAGAATGTTCCACGGGAGGCTCTACCAGGCAGGGCTGGCCTCCTGGGCCCACAGTCCATGCCTTCACACAGGGCCCTGTGCCCAGAAGGTTCCCAGTGCTCAGTTTAATGGGTTGCTATTGCCCTCTTAAATATCTTAATCATGTTTGAACAAGAAATCCCTCATTTGCATCTTGCACCAGGCCTGCAAATGACACAGCCAGTCCTGAGCAGAGGCCAAGGCCCTCGGACATGTTTACCTCCCACCCCAAGTCCCTCTCTGACTACTCACTTCCCGCTCATCTGGCGGTGTTCAGGTGCTGGTGAAACCTTGACCTGTTGTCAGGGGATGTGTCTTTGGCAAGCCGTCTCTTGGGGTATCTGGAACAACCTGGAAAAGTGACAGGAAAGAGGGAGGATTGGTTCTGAATGTTAAAGGGGCGGTTACACCCATATGGAGAGGGGTTTCTCTTCCACGATACAGCTGTGGTGTTTAGTTCCAGCCTCTTCCACCCAGAACTCAGCTCAGGCTTGTTTTAGGACCCTCAGCATCCCTGGAGTCACCATTTGCAGCGTTTGAGTGCCCCTCTCCTGCTCTTTTTCATTTTTATTTTTTTTATTTTTAGATTCTTAATTAAATCTTTATTGTTCAGATTATTACATTTGTTCCTCTTTTTCCCCCCCATAACTCCCCTCCTCCCAGTTCCCGCCCCACCATCCGCCCTCACTCCCCACCCACTGTCCTCATCCATAGGTGCACGATTTTTGTCCAGTCTCTTCCCGCATCTCCCACACCCCTTTCCCCCCCAAGAATAGTCAGTCCATTCCCTTTCTATGTCCCTGATTCTATTATGATCACCAGATTATTTATTCACTTGATTCTTAGATTCACTTGTTGATAGATGCATGTTTGTTGTTCCTAATTTGTATCTTTACCTTTTTCTTCTTCTTCCTCTTCTTAAAGGATACCTTTCAGCATTTCATATAATCCTGGTTTGGTGGTGATGAACTCCTTTAGCTTTTCCTTATCTGTGAAGCTCTTTATCTGACCTTCAGTTCTGAATGATAGCTTTGCTGGATAAAGTAATCTTGGTTGTAGGTTCTTGGCATTCATCACTTTGAATATTTCTTGCCACTCTCTTCTGGCCTGCAAAGTTTCTGTTGAGAAATCAGCTGACAGTCGTATGGGTACTCCCTTGTAGGTAACTGAGTTTCTTTCTCTTGCTGTTTTTAAGATTCTCTCTTTGTCTTTTGCTCTTGGCATTTTGATTATGATGTGTCTTGGTGTGGTCCTCTTTGGATTCCTTTTGTTTGGGGTTCTCCGTGCTTCCTGGACTTGTAAGTCTATTTCTTTCACCAGGTAGGGGAAGTTTTCTGTCATTATTTCTTCAAATAGGTTTTCAATATCTTGCTCTCTCTCATCTTCTGGCACCCCTATAATTCTGATGTTGGTACGCTTGAAGCTGTCCCAGAGGCTCCTTATACTATCTCCGTATTTTCAGATTCTTTTTTCATTTTGCTTTTCCAGTTGGGTGTTTTTAGCTTCTTCGCATTTCAAATCTTTGCCTTGATTGATTCTTGCGGTCCTCTGGTCTGCTGTTGGGAGTCTGTATAATATTCGTTATTTCAGTCCATGTATGTTTAATTTCTAGTTGGTTCTTTATCATAACATCGAGGGTCTCATTAGATTTGTTGAGGATCTCATTAAGTTTATCAGCAGCTTCTAGACAGTTCTTGAGAGACCTTAAAAGTGTGGTTCTGAACTGAATATCCTCCATTGACAGTTTTGTCCTGTTTCTTTGTCTCCGCATTTTTTATGCTTTCTTGGTGCACCCCCTAGTGGTCTTTGTGCGCAGTCTTGTTGTAGTTAAGCCTTGATTGTTGTAGTTAATACTAGGGGGATTTGACCTCCAGGCCAGCTGGCTGTGAGAATCAGCTGTGTCTGCAGTGGGAAAACTTCTGTCCTCTAGGGAGGTGCTAATCTAGCCTTTGCCTGAGGCTATCTGGCAAATGGCTCTGCGCAGGGCTTGGGCGGGGCGGGTGGGTCGCTCGGGCTCTGGATCAACAGGGTGGGCCGGAGAGAGCAGTTATGGCGGCTCTCAGTTCCATCCCTAGGGGCTCTGCCTCACAGAGTCCCAGCAACCGCTGCAAACCTCAGAGAGAAAGCTGCCTTCGAGTTCCGACTGAAGCCAGACAGTCCCGCTTCTCCCGTTTGAGTCTGGGTCCCTAGAGACTCGCCCGGATCTGGAGCTCAGAATCTGAGACTCCCTCCCCATTGAAAGCACCAACCACGCTCTCCGCCACCAGCCCGCTCCGCGCGCACTCCGTACCTGAGTATTTCACTTCAGCACTGCGTCTCCTCTGAGTCTGAGTATGATATTCTCTTTCCTCCTAGTTGTAGAATTTCCACTCAGCCAGCCTTCCTGTGGTTCTGGATGATGTCCGTTCCGTCTTTTAGGTGTGTTTTGATTTGGTTGTTCAAGGCAGCAATCTTCCTCTCCTGCTCTTGCTAAATGCATCTACTGTGCAGTGGGCGTTCCTTTTCCTGAGCTCCATGGTGTGTGAGGACCCAACTCTGGACAGAGCAAAATTTCTCCAAGCTCAGGGCACCACAAAGGCTAGATTGGGCAGAGTGGTGCTAGCACTGTGCCCGGAGGATGGGGTGCCAAGGGTCCCCTGGGTTCAGACAGAACTGGTTCTCAGGGCTGCCCCAGATCTGTGTGAGTTGTGCACAGCACAGCCATGAAGGGCAGCCTAGGGCAGCAGTCACTTGAGCTTCATGATGGTGAACAAGGGTTGAACCTCTCGAAGCCTCACTGTCCTCATCTGTAAGATGCAGAAGGGGCTGAAACCACTAGGTAGTTTAAAGAGATGGAATGAATAACACACCTGGCGACCAATCAGATGTTAAGGTCGACTTGTAGCAATGAAAGCATGTTTGTGGGAAAACACTGTCATCACCCTCCGGGGATACCTGTCTAATGCTCTTGCGGGCAGTACTTTCCCAATTTCAGAACACCTCCCACCTGGAGATTCCTTTGCATTTAATCAGCTCTTCTTTTTGGAGGCAAATATGCACTTTTTGAGTCTAATATGGAGAGACTTGGAGGAGAGAAAGAGAAATGAGAGGAGGTGGCCCCAGCTGTGGCTCATGAGTGTCTTTCCTGTCCATCTGGGCTCTGGCTGTCCTGCCATCCTCTAGGACTGGGGGTTCTCAACCAGGGCTGCCCTTCCCCAGGGACATTGACAATGTCTGCGGACATTTTTGATTGTCACCACTTCGGGGAGGGTTGCAACTGGCATCCAGTGGGTTGAAGCCAGGGATTTGGCTATATATCCTACAACGCACAGGACAGACCCCACAACAAAGTGCCGGGCCCACATGCCAACAGTGCTGTGGTGAGAAAGCCTGTCTGAGTGTCACCAGTGAAGGGGGCTCTTGCCCCCTCCCCGCAAGATAGCAATCAAGAGAGGAGGCGAAACAGATTTAAAAATAGAGGTTTACTGCCCAGCCGGCGTGGCTCAGTGGTTGACCTATGAACCAGGAGGTCGCGGTTGGATTCCTGGTCAGGGCACATGCCTGGGTTGTGGGCTTGATCCCCAGTATAGGGCATGCAGGAGGCAGCCGATCAATAATTCTCATTGTTGATGTTTCTCTCTCTCTCACTCTCTCTTCCTCTCTGAAATCAATAAAAATATATTTAAAAAAATAAGAGGTTTACTGAAAACAAGGTGGGAGGACAGGAGGAAGGGAGGAGCTTGATGAATCAAGAGAGCGCACTCTAACGAAAGCCTGGCTTCCAGAACTGGGCCTGTACTGGCTTGTATAGGGCTGGCTTCACACAGGCGCAGAGGGCGCTCTTTGCTTTCCAGGTTCCACTGGTGTGAGCGCCAATCCCAGCCTTGGATAAGCCCGGGAGCAGCACCACACTCCTTCTCCTTCTCCATTTCTCTAACTCCTGGGAAAGTCAGACGAGTCCCCAAACAAATGGTGATGCTGGGCACCTTTATTTTTCAGATCCACGTGGCATGAGAGGATGACGGACACAGGAGGGCCTCAGAGGCGCACACTGTGTTTCTTATCCATGCTGCTCTCCCAGAAGGTTCCTGAGAAGTCAGACACCGTGCTTCGCTGCATAATATCTGGTAACAATCACTAGCCGATCGCCCCCTGACATCTATCTCCCTGCCGATCAGGTTCTTTGGCCCACAAAGGCATGACTAAAACATTACCTGGGAAAATTACCTGGGAAGTTTATTCCAAGTAGCCAGTTGAGCAATTAAACCTATGATTTTTTTTCCCCCTAAAAGATTTCACTTCCTGGACACATTTACTGATCATCACTTCATGTTGTGGTTCTTGGTTAGGCAACTTCCACACTGGTTGTTTTTCCAGATAATCCTCCCTTAATTTCCTGTGGCCCATGGGAGTGTGTGAATAACCTCACCTCAGACCATTTATTGACCCCTTCTTCCATTGTCCTTTTATTGCTATCCCCAAACTGGCTAAATTCATGTCCCCACTGCTTACCTTCTTCGGGTGTGCTAGTCAGCAGTGAAAAGGTTAACACCAGGCAGAGGTGCCCAGTGGAGGAAAAGGAGGGGCCTGGAATTCCTCCTGGGCCAGAGAATAAATCGCCCAGAGCTGACTCAGAATTTGTACAACCCGCGCCCCCCCCCCCCCGGCCCCCCAACCGCCCCCCCCCCCCACACACACATGTGGAAAGGATTGATGAAAAGAAAGTAGAAGAATAATTGGGTAGGAAAGTGGAATCTTGTACCTGGTGCACTGTTTTCTTTCTTTCTTGGATTATGGCTCTACCCTCAAAAACACGGAGGCCCCAGTGGTGTTTTGTGAGGACAGACAGAAAACTCTTCTCTCCCTGATCCCTTCTTCTAAGTCTGGAGAGTGGGGCCAGCCTCTGAAATGGTGGCACTTCCTTAGCCAGAGTCCTAGCAGAGTCTGGTCTGTCTGGACGCTGGAGTGTAGGATGTGCCCTCAGCCTCTCCAAGCCCAGAGCTAGACCCCTTTCTTTCTTGGGGTATGTCCATAGCCATTCAGATAGAGGGACAGGCACAGCTCCACTCCTGAGCTTCAGAACGGGGCCCTGTTATCTCCCCAGAAAGCCCCAGTGTTTGGACATACCCTATATTCCCGCCCCCGCCCCCTAACCACCACCCCCCTCCACCCTTCGCCGCCACACACACATATTAGCTAAGTTCTTGTGAAAAGTTGGAGGTGGGTCTCAATCTGTGGCCTGCAGGTAGGTTTTAAAAACAAAGGTAGGATTTTGGGGAGGTTTCCAGCAAACAGAGGGAGAAAAGAGAACCACCCACAAGGTACAATTCACTGTGCAAGTCTCATTTCTGGCTGATTGCTCAGATCTGTATCGCACAAAGGGAAACAAACCGTCAGCCACGGAGCAGCTGGAGGATCACTGAGCTCTGGTCAGGCTGAATGGAACACCGGAGCCCCAGGGAGCACAACGAGGGCCCCGGAACCAGCTCATGCATACTTTGCTTACTTTCTTCGAAAAAGTCACGCACACACACAAAAAGAGCAATTCAATGCTCCCTAAAAAGGAATAGAATAAAACAGACTCAAAGGGAGATGCAGACTGATGGGAACAGGTGGAAATGAATTATGGCCAGCAACCTCTTTGATGGCTTCTCAGGGAAGCTCATTTTTGGTGGTTTAGTCATTTGTCTGAAAGAGATTCAGCCACACACTGCGGATGAAGGACGAGTCCTTGCATGCAGGTCTGTCTGCTCCTGGCTCCAGAGACTGATTATTCAGGCGCCTGCCTGGAGGGGGAGGCAAAGAGAAACACCCGCAGTTGCCACTCAGCACATTCATGGTGTTGGCACAGAGGTAGTCCTGCCGGGAGACCCCAAGTTAGATGAGACATGGACAGGGAGAGAGGGTGGGCTCTGAGCAGTCCCAGGTATCTCCAAGGTTCGGATCTCAGAAGAACATAGAGTCCTTCTCTTAGTGGTGTCTGGAGTTGCTTGCCAAAAATCATGAGATAAATAAGACAGAAAATGTAAGACTGTTCCTAGGATGGACTGAGAAAGGTGTATTTTTCCGAATACCAGACTTTCCTCCTGTGCCTATAGCACATTCCAATTCATTTTCTTCTTTTTTTAATTTAAAGTGTTTATTCTTTAAAGTATTACATGAGTCTCCTTTTCCCTCATTGACCTCTTCTTCTCTGCTCCCAGCCCCCAGCACATGCCTCCCCCCCTACTGTCTGTGTCCATTGCTTATGCTCATATGCATGCATACAAGTCCTTCAGTTGATCTCTTACATCTATGTTCATAGCAGCACAATTTACAATAGCTAGGATTTGGAAACAGCCTTAGTGCTGCCCATCAGCAGATGAGTGGATTAAGAACGTGGTACAGTTACACAATGGAATACTACGCTGCTGTAAAAAAGAAGGAATTCTTACCATTTCCAACTCCTTTTCAATGACATGGAGGCTACTGAGAAAGCTCTTTGGGACACACTAGAACTTCCTGCCCCATCACAAGGGGGCGGGGGGGAAATCCCAAGGTGTGAATGGAATACCTGGGGCTTTACCAGATTAACCTACTCACATGACCTCCAGTTAATGATCACCAGTAAGATGAAAGTCTTCTGAGGGAGAAAGCGTAGGTCACTTTCTGTGGTGACGTCAGTCACACATGCACAGTACTGGCCTGGGACACCTACATTCCAGACTCCTTCACCCTCAGAAAGACACGGCACTTGCTAATCCACTTCATTCTTCTCTCTTCTGTACCATAACTTACAATCAGCTCTAAGTACTGTTAATGTATAACTTTGAGAAAGATAAAGTAACTCCTAAGCAAATATGAAATTAACATTTCAAAGATTTTTTTAAACTCTTTAAATAAAAAGGGAACCAGAAAGTATTGGGGCCTGATCAGAGAACATTTGAAGAATTAGGTATTAGTAGACAATTTAATAAAGGAACATTAGGCTAGGATTGCTGGGTTAGGTAAAACAGTGGCTAACGTCCTATCGGGGCAATAAGCCATAACTTAGGGAGTTAACTTTTCTGCCAGACACAGAGACTATTTGCAGGTCTATTGGACAAAAATCCACAAGTTTACATGTAAATTCACTAAAGGGGGAATTTTAATCAATAGTGATCATTGAGTGGAACTAAGTACATTTCCCTAGATAATTCTTTGATGGACCTCTGCTCCCATATGACATTGAAAGAAGATATTATCCATGGTTTGCCTTATTTCTAAGTTTTAGATAATTTTTCATAATAGTTTCTTGAGATTAGAGACAGCATTTTCCATTCTGTATGCCCCATCCCCACCTCAGCACAGCCCCAGGGTAGGCAGATAACATGCTTATTACCCATTCTTGTTCATAGCTTTATGAGGATTTTTTTTTTTGTAAAATTACTTAATAAGAATGTTCTTTTTCTGTATCATCAGGTCAGCCCAAGCCAGAGGTAACTTGGTATAAAAATGGTCAAACCATAGAAGAGGGCGACATTATTTCCAGTTATGAATTCTTCGAGAATCAGTATATCCATGTGTTACATCTCTATGGGTAAGTGGATGAGCCTCTGTGGACTGTCTACTAAGATCCCGGTATCCTGTCATGTGCTGGTTACGAAAAGACTGGCTCCTGTTTGCTCTTTGAGTCTCAGTTAGATGCTATTGGCAGGCATCAGCCTAGGCATCTGGCAACGAGTCAATGAGGATCCACCTGGTAATTGATCATATCCCCCTATTTGCTGCCATTGATGGAATCACAACTTCATCTAGAATTTTATTCAAGGTGGTCCAGCCATTTTCATTCATTAAATGAGCTTTTCATTTAATCTTCTCTCTGGACAGTTAAGAAGCACAATAGGATTTCAGCATTGTCATCCAGTCTTTCTTGTGTAAGAACGGAAGGAAGAAGTGACTGACCAGGATCCCACAGAATTATTCTAGGAAGTAGCATGGTCCAGCACAGTGGTTCCTAATTCTTTTTTGTTCCCCCTAGTAAAAGTTGGATGAAATCAGGAAGGCCCACATGTGAAGTAGAGAAAATGAGAACTTCTCTGCTTGAAGCTGGGTGGGTGTCTGTGTTCTCGGTCCCCATTGCTACCGAATTGGTCTCGATGTCCCCTATGGGGGCTGAGGAGCCTGAGGTTCTGCAGAGCATGCTACGACAATGACTGGCAGGCACGGTCACATGCCAGTAGCCTCCGATCTGAGAATAACAAAGTAAGGCTTGGGTCTGAATTCTGGCTCCACCATTTTCTGGCTGTGTGATGTTGGCTGGGCTGAGCCAGCTCAGCCAAGGGTTCGCAAGCCTGAGGGAGGGTGGTGAAGGATGAAGAAATGACAAAGAGAATAATCTGGGTGGATCTTCCTGTGCCTGGCTGCGGCCACAGAGAGAGATCCAGAGGCAAGCTGAGCCTTTATTTTATAGCCAGAGGTAAACAAGGTAGTGGTCACCATAGTTACAATGTTCTTGTGAGTTTCACTTGTTTTGGCAGCCCTTGCTACACCTCCCACAGCCCCTTAGCTACCTAGGAAGGATCTAAGGAGCGTCATAAGGTCAAGCCTAATTATGCTAAGAGGACTGTGCCCTCTAAGCTGGGACTTGTTTGTGGCTTTGCCAACAGGTCAGTCTGAGGCTTAACCCTATAACCACGCTCTACAGTTGGCCAGTTATTTACCCTCTCCAAGTCTCAATTTCTCCAAATAAAAGGGTGGCTAAGAAAATGAAATGATTTAATGCTCATAAAAGGCTTGTTACATAGTAGTAGTTCAATCAACACTAGCTTTCTTATCTCCCTATCCACTCTTTTGTTTCAAAGTAAGATCAGAGGTCATGGTTGAAATGCTTGACTCAACTGGCTTACAGTGTATCTGACCTTATATCCAATACATCCATTTATTCATCTAATATTTAATTTTAATAATATTCATAAAGCAGTTACTCTATGGCAGGCATGTTGCTTAATTTTAGGGGTAGAGATGAACAACAACAACATTGTCCACACTCTCATACAACTTCAAGTTCAGCATGGAAGACAAGTGGTGAACAAATCACGCCACCTTCTCCTCTCACTTCAATATACCAGGAGGCAGCCAACTGCCATGAGCTGCCCTTTCATCCATAGATTGGATTTTCCTGCTTCTTTCCAATTTTGCCAAGGCCTTCCCCTCCCTCTTCACCCCCCTCAACTTGGAGTCCACCTCCATGGTTCACAGGCAATTTTAGTCACCCACGGATCTGTCCAGCCTCAAGCATCTCCTCTCCTTTCCACAGGCCTCCTTTTGGGTGCTTATTTGTTGTCAGGAATGATGGACAGTTCAGTAGACTGTGGGCCTCTTAGGGGCAGGAATCCTCTCTGTTTCACACTAATGCACAGTGCTCGTAAAAGGCTTGTTGTGTAGAAGTAGTTCAATAAACACTAGCTTTTTCATCTCTTAAAGTTAGTCTTTGGGTCATTAAATGTGTTCCTAGATACTTCAAAGCTGTGTCTGTATTCCTCAAGGGCTTTTTTCTGGTTTAACAATTAATCTGCAGTCCTGCTCAGAGGCCAAGAACCCGTTGCCTTATTTTTGGACCTGCTGATCCTCACTCCTCATACCACTCCCATCTTGTGAAACTGTGTACTTGAGCCAATGAACGGCTTGGAGATGGATCAGTGCTGTTGGGACCTCTGCGTTTCCACAGGTCAGGTGTGCTGCGCAGGCAAGAGGAATGGAAAGCCAAGAAAACATTCCAAGGGAGGGAAACATCAATAACAGCGTGTTTTGCCCTGTAGAGTGAAAAAATTTTTTTTCCGAAAGTTGTGGGTGTTGGGAGGAAGGGAGGAAAATGCAAATAGATGTTTTCTACCTCATAGTGAAAGCAGGCTGTGAGACGCACATACAAATGGGGAACTGTGTTCTTGATGAACACAATTTAAAGAAAGGCAGCAGAGTGACAGATAAAAATCTGTCCAGGAACCCACACCTAGAGAGAGAGACTCCTCTCCGCAGCCTCTTCTGACAGTCACAATCGAGTCCCGCTGTGCTGAGAGGAGCACAGATTACCAGTGGTGCCGCAGGGAGGGTGAAGCAGCCCCTGGCTCTCCTTCAGCTCGGCCCTGGTGGGGACGAAGGCCAGGAGCAATGCCTGGTCCTGCAGGACAGTCAGTCCCTGGCTGGGTACAGGGAGGGCTCCTGGGGGCTGAGCAGCCTGAAGGAGAGAGAGGAGATGGAGGGCAGGTGGGGCTGGGCCCCGAGGGCCCCATGTGCCACAGTTAAGGACCCTGTTCCTTTCTCCTGAAAACATGCCGAGCCTGTGGAGGGGTTTGGGAGCAGCAGTGAGTCATGGATGGGAAGGTTTGCCTTTTTAGACCATTCCTCTGATGGTAGTTTGAGGTCAGATTGAAGGGTGATCCTGAACAAAGGCAGCAGGAGGAGGGGTCGAGGTCAAGCACAAGAGACGTTAGGCGGTAGAAGACCTTCCCTTCTCCAGCATTTCCCACAATTCCAAATTCCTCTCCCTTCCCTCCTGCTCACGTGGTGTGTGGTGGTCAGATGGAGCAGCTGACCACTCTCACCAGCATCAGGCCCAGTCCTGCGTGCCCATTCCGATTCCTTCGCCTGAAACATGCCCCCTCTCCCACTCCATTCTCCAACCCTCCTGAGCACAGGCACACAGATCCCAGGGCTTCGTGGACCAATCCCTGGCCCCTGAAAATGTTACTTACTGTCTCACTACTATTACCGCCTCAGAGGAATAGTCCCAAAGCATCTTCTATGAAATACTTCAGCATTTATCTCATATAATTTTTCTTTATAATTCTTTTTTGTTTGTTTGTTTCTGTCTGTGTTCCCAATAAACTGAAAGCTCCCTGAGGCCACTGTCTCCCCAGTACCTAGAGCAACTGGCACATAGCATGTGTTCAATAAACATTGGTTGCATTAAGTTAGTGACTTCTGTTTCGTTTATGTCCTCTCTTTGTTAGAATGTCAACTTGTGGGGGCAGGGACGGGGATTTCTATTATTTTGTATCCCCACAGCCTCATGTGTTTGGAAATAATAAAATTCCTCAAAGGCCACACTCTTCATGTCTTCCACTTATTAGCTGAGTGGTTGTAAGCAACTCAATTAACTTCTCTATGCTTCAGTTTCTTCCTCAGTAAAATAAGTTTTTGTGATTTAAATGAGATTATTCATGCATAATGGTTGGCAAAGTGTGCATGTTAGCCTGTGACAAATATTGTTATTGGTTAGTAGTTAATATCATTAAAAATATATTTTTATTGAGAGGAAGGGAGAGGGAAAAGGAGGGAGAGAAACATCAATGATGAGAGAGAATCATCAATTAGATGCCTCCTGCATGCACCCCACTGGGGATCAAGCCTGCAACCGGGGCATGTGCCCTGACCAGGAATCGAACTGTGACCTCCTGGTTCATAGGTTGATGCTCAACCACTGAGCCACACCAGCCGGCGGTAGTTAATATCATTTTACTGCCCACTCCCTGAAAGCATTTTGTTCCCAGAATTACTCAGAAAGAATTACTGTGTCCCAGTGTATAATACCAGCTGTATTTAGAGCCAGAATGTTTTTATGTGGCTAGTGTTGAAAAGTGTCAGTATCAGTGGAGAACTTTCAAAGGCAAGAAGGAAATGGATATTCAATAGGACAGCTGTAACCCAGACACAAGTATGGAAGCTGTTCAGTCACATGCCTTTGTACCTGAAACCCTGTTTGGATGGCTTTTGGAAGGTGGAACCCGTGACTTTAGTGAAGTCTTGGCCTTCTCAGTTATTCCTCACATCTGGGTGGATAGACCC
This sequence comes from Myotis myotis, assembly GCF_014108235.1. NCBI lineage: Eukaryota > Metazoa > Chordata > Mammalia > Chiroptera > Vespertilionidae > Myotis > Myotis myotis. The sequence continues at coordinate 52,744,260 of NW_023416401.1, forward strand.
CAGGAGTCTGTCTTACATACCCGAGGCCACTCTGGTTTGTGGTGGGCAAAGAGTGCCTAAGTGCCTATTGTCTGAGCCAAAGACCTTGGCCCCTGGGCCATCATCCTCTTTCTATACCCGATCACCCAGGTATCTAAAAAACATGAGTAGTTGGTGGTGAGTGAGGCTGGGCAAATGAGTGTAGATGAATCAGTTAAAAATACCTCTAATTCTTGCTAAAGGTAGAACTGTCACCATCAAGTTCACTTAAAGGACAGGAGATTATTTCTGCCAGTGAGAGCGAGGATCTGAAGCCAAGTTGTCTGGATTTAAATCCCTAATTTACCTCTTATGTGCTGTATCATCTTGGTGATAGATCATTCTCTCTCATCATTAATGTTTCTATCTCTCCTTTTCCCTCTCCCTTCCTCTCTGAAATCAATAAAAAATATATTTTTTAAAATGATATTAACTACTAACCAATAACAAGTCACTTAACCTCTCTGTGTCTCAGTTTCCTCATCTGCAAAATGGGGATAATGATAGGATCCACTTTATAGGGATGGTGTGGGGATTAAGCTAACACAGGCAAAGGATTTAGAATACTCTATTAATAATATTGTTTTGCACTTAACTGATTAGAAATAGGACTATTTGGAGGTAAGAAAGGTAGTTTAGTTTGGCAACATTCTCCTTCTTTGCTATTTCCCTCTTGGAAGATAAAATATAATTAACATGTTGGATCAAGGAATCATTGGGTAGAAATAAAGATGACTGAATCTTGCTGTGTGTTGGCATTTCATCCAAGGCTGGAAAGCATTTTGTGAACTCGGTGTTCCTGTGAGCTTAAGTAGGTGTAATGAGCCTTAAGGATGAGTGGTAGAGCTTCCCAGCACAGAGCCTAGGAGGCATCATTTTTCCTGAATGGACTCCACAGGCTGCTCCTGGCCGCTCCTCAGACCAGCTCATAGCGTTTCTTGAATGGTCCTGGAGGGTCTGACAGGAGATTGCCATTTCTTTCTTGGGGCAACAAGTCCCTGCCAGAATCCACCATCTGTCATCACATTCCTGTTCTAACTTTGGTAGTAAGTATCCCAGAGGAGTGACTGGTTCCCGAGACGCCGTGGGATGATCAGCTTTTCCTCCCTCAGCCTTTTCTAGCGATGGGACTGAGGGGGTTACTCCCACTGGTTGCTAACACTCAGGGCAAATCAATGTGAGTTTGGGGGCAGGTGACAGGTTGATCTGGGAGCCCCTCCCAAGGCTGTGGGAAAGGTGAATGGACCATTGAAAAAACTGGACATGCACTGAATGTCACTGAAAATGCCACTCCATCGACACCCTCTGAGGACTCAGGGCAGACCGGTTTTGGGGCCAACTGGGGTTCAGTCTTTGGAATCACGGCACCATGGGCCGACATTTCTGAGGACTGACAGATGGGGGTCTCGCTGACGCAGTCATCTCAGCGTTGACATTAGTGATCATTTGGCCTCCTCCCTCGTAAAGGTGAATATCATAAAGAGGTTACTTGACAAAGGCAGATACTAGGTAAGGGGCAGAGCTGGAACCAAATCAGGCCTGTGAGTCCGGGAAGGGCTTTGCTCTAACTCGGAGGAGAGGGGGCAGGGGACGCAGGACCAAGAACAAGGTTTGGTTTGGGAACATGTGTCTTTGTCCTGGCCAGCCAGCCCTATTTTCTGCATGTCGTGTACTTAGCTGAGGGCCTCGCATGAAATTTTCTTCCATCTTTGCCCCATCGCCCGCAGGCCCTCCTGCCCCTGCCTCTCCTCTCCATCCTCCCATTGCTCTATAGCAGAGTTCTCTGCGAATTGCTGTTTGTCTTGGACCCCGTGCCTCCTCTCCACCTGCCTCCAGACTCTATCCCTTCTGATTGCCTGGCTTACCCTCTCCAAAATGCAGGTACAGTTGCCTTTTTCAGAAAACTACAAGGTTGAGCCAGTCTTAGCACCTTCAACCCCCCAGCTCCTGAGACATCAATCCCATACATGGGTGGGGACGGCCAATGCTGTGGATCCAGCCCAGACCTCCTGCGGACCACACCTGAGCCCCAGATGAACCCAAGAATGGGCTCAACCCCTGACCTAGACCCTGCCTGTATTAGTCAGATCACAAATACCACAGACTTGAGGGCTTAAAGAACAGACCTCTATTTTTCATAGTTCTCGAGGCTGGAAGTCGGAGATCAGGGTACCAGCATGGTGGGGTTCTGGAAAGAGCCCTCTTTCAGGCTTGCAGACAACTGTCTTCTTGCTGTATCCTCACATGACAGAGAGAGAGGGAGGAAGGGAAGGAGGGAGGGAGACAGGGTGAGACCGAGCCAGCCAGTTCTGGTATCTCTTTTTATAAAAGGCCACTAATCCCATTATGAGGACCCCACCCTCATGACTTCACCTAAACCAGTGGTTGGCAAACTGCCGCTCTCGAGCCACATGTGGCTCTTTGGCCCCTTGAGTGTGGCCACGAAGTTTCAATTGCACTGTACGTGCACGCCCGCACGTGGTATTTTGTGGAAGAGCCACACTCAAGGGGCTGCAGTTTGCCAACCACTGACCTAAACCCAATTCTTCTCAAAGTCCCCATTTCCAGATACCATCACATTGGGGGTTATGGCTTCAACATACAAATTTTAGGTGAACACAATTCAGTCCATAGGATTGCCTCAACTATGGAAGGTGTTCAGAGAGCCCCATTGGTTAAGAATCAGAGATGTTGCAGCTCTCTGTGGGGTTATATGTGGATAGTTAAGAGGGCTGGCTTTAGAGTCATACTGCCTGGGTTCAAGTCTTGGCCCTACTTCTTATTCAGGCATGTTTTTTATCCTCTATCAGCCTCTGTTCTATATCTATAAACTTGGAATAATAATAGTATCTACTTGGCAGGTTTGGGCGAAGATTAAATACACAGAAGGTTTTTGAACAGAGCCTAGCAAATGCTAAGTAAATGTCAACTCTTTTTACAGAGGTCTTCTGTGTTTTGTTAGATACAGTCACTCTTGGTCATAAGAGTTTGAAAGTGGAATCAGGCTGCCTGCCCATTTCAGAGAAGATAGGGACAAATAGATCTTCAAATTCTTGAATGAGAATCTTTGTGTGGATTCCAGAGCTGAGTTAGTGTGACTGCTCCTTTTATAAGTGCTGAGAAGCCAGGCTCAGGCCAAAGACCTGGACTCTACCTGGTAGTCAGGACAGATGCAAGACTGTACCTGAAGCTTGGGGCAATTATTTAGAACAGATCTTGAATCATTAGCTCAGCTCTGAGCCATTACAGAGCTCAAAGGTCTTACTAGTAATCAGGCCTAGAAGTGTGCTGCCACAGGGCCTTTGCCCATGCCCTTCCTGCTACCTGGAATGTTCTTTCTCTAGATCAGCGGTTGTCAACTGGTGGTCCGCGGACCACTGATGGTCTGTGAGGTCCGAAAGGTTGGCAATCACTGCTCCAGATAGTCCATAGCTCGTTCTCTTACTTCCTTCAGGTTTCTGCTCAAAATCACCTGATAACTGAACCCTTTTTGACCAGCCATCTAAAATAGCCCCACCTGCCCCCAGCATGTCCTTCCCTCTTTATCTTGCTATATTTTTTACATAGCACATGACATAGTGTGTATGTGTGTATATATGCACATATTTAACAGCTTCATGTAGGAATAAATGACATGCAATGAACTGTACACATTTAAAGTGCTCAGTTTGGTTAAGCTTTGACACATGGGCACGCCCATGAAGCCATCACCACTGTCAAGATAGAGAACATAAATATTACCCTCAATGCCCCTTTGCAATTTGCTTTCCTACCCCTGTCTCCCCACCATCCTCACACAATAGCCACTTTGCTTTTGGTCCCTGGAGACTAATTTCTAGATTTTTCTAGTCTTTTCTAGACTTTTATATAAATGCAACCAAAGAGAATGTGCTGCTTTGTAGCTGGCTTCTTTCACACCACTCAATTATCTCAAGAATCATGCGTGTTGTTTGTTGTAGTAGTGTTGTTGAGCAGTGTTTCAGTGTTTCATCGTTTGGACCTGCCAACAATTTGTTACTCCATTCATCTGTTGATGGACACTTGGGTTGTTCCCAGTCATGATGTGTATTTATTGTTGCTTATTGTGAATCTCCCCCAACTGGAATGTAAGTTCCATTGAAGCAGAGACTTGTCTGATCTGTTCCCTGTTGTGCGTCCAGCGCCCAGCTCAGGGCCTGTCTCTCAGCAGGCATTCACTAGAGATTTGTGGGAAGAATTAATTATACAGCGTTCAGTGCTTTCATTACATTCTTCACTGAGTCCTGCCCTGCGGGGAGGGGAAAGGCTGGTAGGGTTCAGGCATATTAAATACCATTGGTTGAAGATTCTTTAAAAAATCGCCGAAGCAGGCAGCTCACTCTGCCCTCCCCACCTTGGCCTTTCTTCCCTGAAACAGGCCATGAATCTCCCAGGGAGGGAAGACATTATTTTCACCAGAGACGAGGAATTTGGGACAATAAATCCATACACACAAACTTTGTTAAACCAATCCTTTTCTTCCTAGTTATGTCTTCACCATTTACTTCCTCCAACCCAAACCCTATTGTCAGTTCTCTACACATTGATTGTTTCTTTGTCTAAAAGGTATAAAAATAAAAGCTACCTGCTCTTGCCACTTCTTTGTGTCTTCGTTCTCTTGTGAAGGCTCCCATGGACATGGACAAAGTCAATAAAGTGTGTCAGCTTTTCTCCTGTTAATCTGTCCTTGTCAGTTTACTTTTCAGACCCAGCAGGGACCCTAAGAGGGCCACAGACAACTTTCTCCTGCAGAGTCGTTCCATGGGCAGCCCTCTGAGCCTGGGGACATGATCTGAATGACAGTGGTCAGCTAGTGGCACTTCAGAGGCTACCCCATTGGAGGGGCTTGTGAAGTCAGGAAATGTTAAATAGCCCCTCACAGGAGCTATGGGAGAAGGCCACAGGGTCACCCACTGAGCTCCAGGGAGTGTGAGCTTCTAGTCACTATGCCCCCCCCCCCCCTTTCTGTCCTTGTCATTCCCACTCTCTGGGCGGCTGCTCCAGCACAGGGGACTCTTCCTCCTTGCCAGCCCTGAGCAGCTTCCCCCCAACGTGGGGCTGCTCCTCCCAGTCACTGGGCTGGCTCCCTGCTTTCCAGTCACATTGCTAGTGACTGTGCCCACTCACCCAGGGGGCACCAGGAGATGGGAGCTGGGCGGAGGCAGAATGAGGTGGCCCGGTGAAGATGACACAGAGGGACACAGCCAGCACAAGGCTCTGAGGACAGAGCAGCAGGCAGAGAGAAGCATTCAATTGTGACAGGCTCTTCCTGGACCTATCTCCCAGATGACTTTGGAGAGAGAAAACCTTGGGTCTGGTTTTGTGCATTTTCCCTGCCTGGTCCAGGCATTCGTGTTTTTTTTTTAAAAAAGCAAAGCCAACTCAAGTACCTGCAGAGCTGCATGCGGGGTGAGTGTGTCAGGCATGGACTGGGAACTCAGCTCAGAATGAGCAGCAAGTCAAGTGACAGCTGATGTTTTTCTGAGAATTTAACAACGGGTCTTTCCCTCTTCGGAGACCCTTGGAGTCGAAGATCTGGAAGCAACGCTGTCTCACCATTGGAAGTTGATGTAGACCAGCAGCAGCCCTTCCCCGCAGGGCACTTATTAGAATGCCAGACTCCCCACCCCCGGTCTGACCTAGCCAATCAGATTCTCAGTTTTAACGAGATCCCAAGTGATTCTTGAGCACATTAATGCATGAGAAGCTCTGCTCCTAGGATTTTTTGAGAGAAGAAACAGGTTTAAATAGGAAAATTTGGTTTGGTTTGATTTGGTTTGGGGCATGCTGGGTGTTTGATGAATTAGCAATATCAGTCCTTCAGAATTCTAAGCAAACTTGCTTTCACAAGAGAGCACTGGGTCCTCTGGGACAGTGTCTATTGGTACATTGTTCTCTGTCCCACTTTCCAGATGCCATGTCTGTCACAGATACTTTACAATTTAATCCAGGAGCTTTTCCACTGTTACAATGTCCCTGGACGTTCTGGGACACTCTGCTAGCTTGGTGGCCTATTGGGAGGAGGGTGCAGGTGACGACTGTTTCCAGCTACCCTTGAGTTTTCTTTTGATAAGAGGGGTCAGTTGTCTGTCTGTTGAACTAAGCCTGATGGTAGTAATGCCAAAGAATTTTTTTCCTTTCTGAAGTCAATTTGCTCATTTCTTGTTTAAAAAAATGTCTGGTCAGCCTGCATTGCGCCCAGAGGCTCAAAAAGCTGTCAAAAGCTCCGTGCTTTTGTACCAAAATAGAATCAGGAAACCACTTCCCATATATGCCCAGGCAAAGATCTCTCCTCTAGCATCATGTCCCCAGTGCCTACCTCCTTCCCTGCACACAGGAGCTGACATTCATTTAGCTCAGAGCTTCAAGCTCTGGCTGGCCATTAGAAAATACCCCTGGCGAAGCCCTTCACCCCAACATGCTGCTTAATTGCTTTTTTGGGGGGGTTGGGCCCTAGCACTGGTATTTTCCCCTTTTTAAAATAGACCTTATTTTTTAGAAGTTTTAGGTTCTCAACAAAATTGAGCAGAAAGTACAGAGTTTCCGTACAACCCCTATCTTCCCCCCAACACCCACAGACTCTCCCACTATCAACATCCCCCACCAGACTGGGACATGGTTACACGGGTGAACCTCCATTGACACATCAGGATCACCCAAAGTCAATGGTTTACACCAAGTTCACTCTTGGTGGTGTCCATCTATGGGTTTGGACCAATGTATCATGATATGGATCCACCATGTAGTCCCACACAAAGCAGTTCCACTGCCCTGAAAACCCTCCGGCAATTTTTAAAAGCACACCAGTGAGTCTAATGCTCAGACAGGGCTGAGAACTACTGATTTTGTGCCAGGCCCTGCTTTAAGCACTTTATAGGAATTGACTCCCCTAATCCTCATGTCACCTCTGGTGTAGGTACAGTCCTTGTCCCGAGCCGTTTAGTAGGTTGCCCCGTGTCACATAGTGGATAGGCAGCAAGTGAACCCAGGTTAGCTTGCTGCTACCTCTGTTCCTTAACCATTAGATAACACTGGCTTTGAAATCTGCCTCTCCGAGCTTCTCAGAATTGCACTTGGGTCAAGAAGAAAAGTAGACTGTCTCCTGTCGTTGGCTCACTTGCCAAGCTCCTGAGCAGAACTCTGTGCCTTGCAGCCCAAGAGCGCCCGTCCTCCAGGGCCCTCACCTACCAGCTCTACCTTCTGTGATTCCATATGCCAGCTCATTTCTTGACTGTTCCTCACACATGACCTGCTGGTTCCAGCTCTGGTACATCAGCCCTGGACGGCCTCCCCTTCTCCCCACCCGGCCAGAGTTTAATCCTTCCCTGCTGGGCTCAAGTTCCAAGCGCCTGGCTTCATTCCCGGAAGGTCCAGGCCACCTTAACCTCCCCTGCTTGCCAGAGAAGCGCTCACTGCCTCAAATGTGCCTTTTGGAATCCAATGGCCAAATCAGCAGTCCCCCTAGGGAAAGAACCAGATCTTACACCACCAATTTCTTGTCTCCCTTCCCAAGCCCCACACAGTGTGCTGTAGGTCCCATAGGATGTGTGGGAGAATGGGGTATTCCTGCTCCACCAGTGGCTACAGGCCATGTCAGCTGTCCCGTACACTGTGCACATGTGGCCGGCATCTCACAGAAGGATTTCTATTCCTCCCTCCATGGCTGCTCTGACCTGCTTCCCAGTGGCCTGAGGTCCAACCCCCCAACTCTGGGGTGGAAAATTTTCCACCATCTGAGCCCTGCCCACCTCCTGGTGGGTGACCAGCCTCAGTTTTCCTGGCGTGGCCACAGTTTTGGCCTGTGGTCTTGGTGTAAGAATTAATTACATCTCTTCTCACTCTCTAGTGTCTGGTGTAGACAGTAAATCATAAAGTTGGCCTATCTTTCAGCTCACCACTCCCCCAGGTCCCAAAAAATAGTGGTCTATCATTTCTTGTGAGGGCCTAGCTATTGCTTCTGCTGGGAATGAGCAGCCCCATCTCCAACCCAGGCACATGCCATCTTTCCTGCCCAAATCCCACTGCGGATTTCCTAGGCCGGCTTCAGCTTCTCCGGTCCCAGGAAACCTTCCCTCACGCCTGGCATTCCATCCTCTGAATCTCCGATACGGGTCTGACTTTACCAGCACTGAGCACATACTGCCCTGTATTGAAGCTGTTTGTACACTGATACGTTTCCCTTATTGGGTGGGGATTTTCTGAGGAAGGGCCCTGAAATTTCACATCTTTCTCCTCTACACAGTGGCTAACACAGCGCCTTCCTTGTGGTAGACCTTTCTTGTAATATTTTTTAGCCATATAACAAGACGGTCATATCTTCTTGGGGCCTCAGTTCCAACCTCTGTAAAATAAATCCTCTCCCTATCAGTCAGGGTTTCACCAGGAAGACAAAAGCCCCTTTCAAGCATTGAACGCAGGGTTAGACAGGTGACTGAACCAAACGGGTGGGGGGCAGTGAGATCTCCCCGAGATTAGCATCAGTAGGGATACCACCTCCTGGGCTGCAGGGATCAAGGGCACAGCAAGACCACTAGTTCTGGGTCACGGGTCATGGGGCAGAAGCTAGAACCCTGGAGGGCCTGTCCTGTGGAACCTCAAGCTACTGTAGAGGCGGAGCCTATTAGAAATGCCACCTGAGGCTGGTTTCCCCTTCTTCCACCCTCCCATGCCTGCATCTCTTTGATCAAATGCAGCAGGAAGCCAGTGGTCCTGGGAGCCACGGAGACGTGGCATGAAGGAGCCAGCCCCCTGATACAGAGCAGAACAGGGAAGGGTCCAGGGAAGGGCACAGAGAGGGTGAGAGGCAGACAGGCCCAGGAGTGGCACAGCTCAGGGACCTTCTCAGCTCTTCAGATGTGCGGGTCAATAAATCTGTTTTATTGATTAACCAATTGAATACATTGATAAATGTACGAGGAATCTTCTTACCAGTTTTGAAATGTATCTAGCTGTTTATAGACAATGTGATCAAGAAATTCTGTGTTTCTAGTATTAGAAATCTTCCATCTTTGTACCCAACAAAGCGTTGGGGCCTGAAAAACCTAAGTCTTTCTTATTCTTTTAGTTATTCTCAACAATTCAATTAATAAAGTTGATAGCAGTTGGGCAAATAATAAAATACAGACACTTAGTGTAAGAAGAGATTGACCTTCACTTGGTGCTATGGCTGCGGCAAGGACATGGATGTCATCACATAAGCATTTATTGAGCCAAGCCCTCTCCCCTCTCCCTGCTGCCAGGCTCAGAAAATTCACAGCCACATGGGGGTGGGGAGGACTGGGGGGGACTCCAGAGTCCTCCTCATCCCTGCATTCCTGGCTGCATGGATGAAGACTGCAGACATTCCCTACCCAGATATTGCTTTCCCCACTGGGAAGTGGAATACATAATAAAATCGAATACTATCTGAAATCCAGAGATGATTCCAAGTCTTACCTCTAGCCAATAGTTTCAACTTCCTCTCCTATGAACTCCATTTTCAGGGAACCTGGTCACATTGCAGGTTGAGTTTCAGCAATTTTAATATTGTTGGAAGAGTTTTCTGAGGGTAGAGAAATGGCCTTCAGGAGACAAAAGGAAGAACAGAAACATGAGCTGGGGAATCCACCTTTCAATTCACGTAGGAGTAACTGATTTTATTTTACTCATGCCAGTGGAATTGTGAATAAGTAGATAGATGAAATAATGCATCTGAAAACATAACACTGTTAGTGTACTATAATGATGATGATAATGATCCTATATAATAAAGAGTTAATATGCTAATTAGACTGAACAGCAGAATGACCCTCTGGACGACCTTCCGGACAAAACCAGGGCTGCGAGGGCTGAGCCCCTTGCACAAATTTTGTGTACCAGGCCTCTAGTAATTGAAATAAATAAATGGATGAAATAACGCATGTGACAACACAATACTGTAGGGTACTATAATGACGATGATGATGACGATGATGATGATGATGACTGAATTGTAGAGATTTAGAAGTCTATCCATTTTCATAGGTCTATTGCTCTGGTAGCTAGAGGCAATAAATGATTCCTTACCTTCTTTTTGTACTTGTTACATTCTGTTCCCCAACCCCTTGTCTTCTTATTCCTATTCTATAGGGTTATTAGTCCTGTGGATATTTCCCCTGTGTTCTTCATTCTCACCCACATTTGTAACCCTTGTTCCCACGGCACAAAAGCATCCTAAGTTGGCAGGATCCTGAGGGACTTCTAGGATCAGTGCTCCCCTCCCCGCCTTCACCCTCAGCATTGATGAAACCAGCCTCCTCCTGCCCACAGTTAAGTCACATAAGCTCATATATTGAGCATCAAATCAGAATCTCTGGAGGGTGGAACCCAGATATAGGTCTTTTTATTTCTAAATCCTGAAATTAAAGCCCAGAGAGATTAAGTCATCTGCCTAAGAGAGCACATAAATGTCTGAGCAAAATACTCAGCCCTCCCTGCTAGTGCCCATCTTCCACAGTCCAGTTTGGGGATGTAGTGTACAGCATGGTGACTGTTTTTACAATACTCTATTGAATATCTAAAAGTTGCTAAGAGGGTGATGGGGCTTTGGAATTGCTCCAACCCTATTCTGCCCCTTCTTGAATAAATGCTCTTCAGATTACCTGTGGTTAATTTTCAGAGCTTTTTGAAAATATATGTTTTTATTGATTCCAGAGAGGAAGAGAGAGAGATAGAAACATCAATGATGAGAGAGAATCATTGATTGGCTGCCTCTTGCATGCCCCACACTGGGGACTGAGCCTGCAACCTGGGCATGTACCCTGACCAGGAATTGAACCGCAACCTCCTGGTTCACAGGTCAATGCTCAAACACTGAGCCATGCCAGCAGGGCAATTTTCAGAGTTTTGAAAAAGTTGACTCAGACAGTGTTCTTGTTGCCTTTATGGAGGAGAATAATTCCAGAAGTCCTTACTCTGCCATTTTGCTGATGTCCTCACCCTTCTGCTTCTACCATGCAACTTAACACAGAATTGACTGCATCATTGTGATAAATTAATATTTGCATTATTCACCTAACTAGACATTTGGAATATTTGCATCCTCCATCAGAAGTACGTGTCCTTGATCAGAATCAAACCTGAGACCCTTCAGTCTGCAGGCTGATGCTCTATCCAAACCAGCCAAGGCCTAATTTTGTTATTTTTAAGTGAATAAATAAATGTTTTCAATTTTTCTCAGTTTTAATATGGGAAATATTGATAGATATAACGCCTATAAACAAATATTCTGTGGAGTCCTCAATGATTTTTGAAAGTATAATGGGTCCTTCTGCCAAAATGTTTGAGAACCTGTGGTTTAGACCAATCCAGGAGGTTCAAGTTCAGAAGCCCCACCCACTTAAGGTCGCAGGGGGCTCTTTTCCTTTAATATGGAAGTGATTACTTTGGAAAGAACCTAGAGCAGTGGTTCTCAACCTTCTGGCCCTTTAAATACACTTCCTCATGTTGTGACCCAACCATAAAATTATTTTCTTTACTACTTCATAACTGTAATTTTGCTACTGTTATGAATCGTAATGTAAATAGCTGATATGCAGGATGGTCTTAGGCGACCCCTGTGAAAGGGTCGTTCAACACCAAAGGGGTCACGACCACTGACCTAGAGAATTCAAGCCAGACTTTCACTGCAAGCTGGAGGAATGCTGCTGCTTCCTTCAGCCAAAAGGAAAGACACTAAGGAGGGAGCTCGTTTAATTGTTCAGGGAATTTCTTCCTGGATGGTTCTGCATTCCTGTCAAATCACTGTGGGTCACGCAGGTCACTTTGCCAGCTTCGTGCAAAGATTCTAAACCCCAGCCCTATTCACACCATTTCAGCTGCTACCTCTGAAGTCTCTTCTTTGGACTCCCTGGCTCTTTCAGTTTATATCACTCAGCTTAGCACAGGACCGACCTGCAAGGTTCTCTAAGAAATCCATTGTGGCGAGCCGGCATGGCCATGGCATACTCAGCCCCAGGGCACCTTGTGTGCCGCGCCAGCTCAGCCTGGTTCAGTGACCCTGAGAGGGGATGTTGAAGGATTGAGAAAAGACAGACAAGAGAATGAGCTGAGGCTGGGTGGGATGCTGCCCTCTCTGATGGAGAGACAGTGCCACAGACTACAATCCGTGTTTTTAATTTATAGCCAGATTCCATGAGGCAAAGAAAGGGCTTGGTCAAGATGTTTACAACATTCTCGTGAGTTTCAATCCTATTCAACTACATGCACCTGAACTCTATCAAGCCCACATCACTCAGACACGTGGGGCCACGTGTTCAGACCATAGGTTCACGCTTACAACTACAGCTGTTTGTTATAATTGTGCCGGGAAGGCCCTGCCCTCCAAGCTGGGACTTGCATGTGGCAATGAGAGGACTGTGCCCTCTCATTAGTCCAAGGCTTGAACCTGTCCAAACACTGTAGCCGCTCTCCACAATCCATATTATCTCCCCCAGCGGAGTCGTAGTGTTTTAGGGCTGGACCTGATGCCTCACGCATCTCCTTGACTCTTCCCCGGCTCTTAACATATCAGGCACCAGGACATAGTTTGACACAAGTTTGTCAGTTGACCAATCAAGATAAAAACTTAGGACAGGAACACTATATTTGCAAAAACAATCTCTCTACACTGTCATTTCCCCTCTCTGATGTTAGTTTTCTAACAGGACACACAGCGCCACGCTCCAGGGTCGGAAGGCTCCAGTTTCCTATGCTGGCGCCACCGCTTACTAGCTTTGTCCATTTGGGGGAATTACTCAGCTCCCTGAGCCTGCATTTTGCAGCCAGGGAGCATCCAGAACACTGCAGAACAGAGAGGAGGCTTCCAAGGAATGCTGGTTCCCCGCCCGATTTCCTCCCCCTCCTCTTTAAGGTACTTAGAGATCATTATCCAGGACACGTCAACCACAAACCATAACTCTTAGGAAGGCATTCATTAACCAGTGAGAAGTTAATTACACTTAATCCAGTTCCCTTTCCTCTTTACCGTACTTAGGATGACTTGTAAGTCTTATATCAGCTAAACACATGTTCCATAAAATCATTCATTACTAAATCATAACATTCTTCCATCCATTTAGTCATTCAGAAGTTAAATATAGTTAACCAAATTATTTCTCTAAAATTCCTTTTATTTTCCCTTCTTAATTCTTGAGAGCCATCTCTGTTCCCTTCCTTTACTGATTTCTTACTTGGCCCATTGTGCCTCTTGGCCTTATTTTCTTCTCTTCTGTCTCTTTTTTTCCACGCAAGTCATGGTAGTACCTTCAGGGAAGATGGTTTTTCTGGCAGAGGGATCATGGCCTGGATAAATCAGGAAATCAGAATTACTTGGGATTTTCCAGAAGCCCATGGTGCTGTTTTGTGCTCCTTATGAGCTCTTAACTGAGGCCAAATCTCCAAGAACTCACTGAAAAGAGACATGAAGGGAATGGTGTGGGCAATGTGAAACAAGTAGAAGTCACTTTCTCTCCATTCCTCCTTCAGCTTTAATTGAGGAGACCTACACCTAATTAATGATGATGAGGATAAGGCTATCTCTGAGGGTGGGCCAAGGAGATTTGTAGAAGAATGTTTTGAGATCTTTTTAAAAATTTTTTTTTAGAGATCTTTTTTTTCAAACTGTATTTTTACTGATTTTGAGAGAGAGAGGAAGGGAGAAGGATAGAGATGGAAACATCCATGAGAGAGAAACATCATCTCCTGAAGGTCCCCTCCTGGGGATTGAGCCCATAACACAGGCATGTGCCCTGACCAGGAATTGAATCGGTGACCTCTTGGTTTCTGGATCAACGCTCAACCACTGAGCTACACCAGCTGGGCTGTGTAAAGTTCTTTAAAAGCAGATTCGCAGGTCTTTTAACCACAGATTCTGATTCAAGAATTTTAAATAAAGTCCCTGATGATTATTTCGTAAACTTCTTGAGAATCAGAAGTAGCCTTGTCTTAGCACTTACCCATCCTTTTCTTTTTTTTATTGAGTTATATTTGACATACAACATTGTGTAAGTTTAAGGTTTACAACATATTGATTTGATATATTTATACTAGAGGCCCAGTGCACGAATTCATGCACATTGAAGGGAAATTAATTAGAAGAGATATTTTAGAGGCTGGGGAGGGACCATGGCAGGTTGGTTGGCCAGGGAGAGACCTCGGGAGGGCTCCAGGGCATGTCCAGCTCCTCTCATCCAGTCCCGATTGGCCAGACCCCAGCAGCAAGCTAACCTATTGGTCAGAGCGTCTTCCCCCTGGTGGTCAGTGTGTGTCATAGAGACTGGTGGAGCAGTCGACTGAATGGTCCACTGATTGGGTGGACACTTAGCATATTAGGCATATATATATATATATATTGCAATATGATTACCATAGTTGGGTTAGCTAATAACTCTATCCACATCCTTATAGAATACATTTTGCATAAAGTTTCTGCTATGCAAAGCCCCTTCGCATTGATTTTCTCTCTCTTTTTGGTTAATTGTTACCTGAGGATATTTTTTTCCATCAATTTTTAGAGAGTGGAAGGTCAGGGGAGAGAGAGAGAGGGAAACACCAATGTGAGAGAGACATATTGATTGGTTCCTGCATGTGCTCTGACCAGGGCTGGGGGATAGAACCTGAAACCCAAGTATGTGCCCTTGACTGGAATCGAACCTGTGACCTTTTGGTGCATGGGTGGTGCTCTCACCACTGAACAACATGGGCCAGGGCTGATTTTCTCTTTTGAACCTCAGAATAATCTTATAAAATAGACAGAAGCAGGTACTGTTTTCCCCAGAAAGTTGCCCTAAATTTCAGTCTCCCCGAGCAAAGTCAGATATTAGCTATGGGTCAGGGGTGGCCAATTCCAGCCACCCCTGAGTGGCTTCTACTTGGGAACCAGCTTATCAACAAAACAACCTGTGAACAAGAGTGGAATTAGTCTGTGATTTCCAAAAATGAGGACTTTGTGAGCTGGCACCCAACATTTGAGGGCTTATGAGCACATGTGAGCTCAGGGAGACAAAGGGGCCCCTCCAACGAGGAAGAAGGATAAGAAAGACGATGGGCCATAGCTGTGCATGTCTAACACTGACCTTCCGGGTTAGACGTTTGTGCACATTTTACACAGATCAGTCAGTAAAGGTCTAAGCACCACCTCTAAGGCCCAGCCAGGCTCCCAGCTCCTGCCTTCTGAATGTGGTTGACTTCTTAGCTGGATAATACACAGAGTGAGATCAGCAATGTTACAATTACCCTAATGTCAAACAAGATCAATGAGAATGCAAATTATAGAGCAAGTGAAACAAGTTTTTATTGGGACTGCAGAGCCTGGAGGAGGATTCTAGCGGAAAAGGTCAGCAAAGCATGTCAGACTCTAGGCTCCACGTGACTCCAGTCAATAAAGGGGAGCAAGCTTGGCACAATCCAGGACTCAGTCCCTTCCCTGCTGGGCCAAAGCAGAACACTGGGCTTGGATTATGTAAGTTAAGTGGCATATGGACGGGGGTTTCCACCCAGAGAGTCTCCCTGGCTGTGGTTTGGATCTAATAATCAGGTTAATTAAAGAGAAATAGCACTATTCCTCATGCACACGATCCTACTATGGTGTTATCTTTATAGTCTCCTGGTAAGAAGCAGGCCTTCTTAGCATGGTCTTAAAGAGTCATTGCTTACATGGATCAACTGTATGAGGTAGAAGACTTCAGTTACTTATATATAATGTCTCACTCCAGAAAGTATTGCTTTTACAAAGTCCCATAGCATAAGCATGGCTTAAAATAAAAGGAGAAGAGACTAGAATATACAGCATCTCCCCATTCATCTAAGTAATTCTCAGCCTTTTCAATTTGGGGTAAGGCTGTGGGAAGTCTTCAGGCAAAACGCTGAGCTTTGCAGGGTTCTTAGCAGAACTGGGGCAGATGGAGCTCAGAAGCCAGCTGCCTCTGACCACAAACCCTTTTCCAGGGAGACCACAGACGTCCCTGAGTGTGCAGTAAAAATCATGTCTATATCCTGTGTGCCACAACGGGAGAAATGCTGGCATGCACGTGCACCCGTGGTAACTGACCTGTCCTCTTCATTCTAGCTGCACCCAAAATGACGCTGCTACTTACCAGATTTCTGCTAAAAACAGTTATGGAATGATCTGCTGTTCTGCTTCCATTGAAGTTGAGTGTGCATCAAAGAACACACAACTCACCCCTAACCCACAAGATGATGGGGATACGGCTTGGAAACGTGAGACACAAACACATGAGCAGAAAAGCACAAGTCGAATTGATGAGGATGTCTACCGTCGTGGGACAGTGCAGTCCAAATTATCAAAGTTAACGGATGGCGCCTTAAACCATGATGAAGACCTACACTCTAGCCATCAAAATCCCAAGGCACAGAAGTACATTAGCGCCAGCCTATCGCTGTCAGAGGCAGCCACATCCATCTACTCAGGTGACAGGGCCACTGTTGATGAGCAGGTCAGCCCACAGGTTTCCAGCACAGACTCTGACAGCGACTATGAACTTTGCCCAGAGATAACCCTAACCTACACCGAGGAGTTTTCAGATGATGACCTGGAGTATCTGGAATGTTCCGACGTTATGACGGATTACTCTAATGCAGTTTGGCAAAGGCACCTGGAGGGGACTGAGTGCATTTTTTTATTAGAAAGCGATGACGAAGAGGTGGAATTCAGCAAGTATTGCCTGGGGGAGTGTGAGCCTTTCTTCAGTGAAATGGGTTGTGGGCCGCCGGTGTCAGATAACACTGGGCAGATGTTGGCCTCCGCAGGCTTCTGTGGTGATCACTCCCGATCCCAAGGAGTGAGGGTAAGGCGTCTCGGAGCCTCCACCCCCAGCCCCCCAGCCCCACACACAGGGATGACTCTGACTCTGGGATCTCACGAGGATGAGACGTCTACGGTGACAGAGCAGGGGAGATATAAGCGACCCACCACTTCTGCCGAAAATGATTATCCAGGAATTCAAGGCGAAACCAGAGACAGCCACCAAGCAGGAGCGGAACCCGCCGGCGACAATCTGCTAACCATGGATAAAGCAGTGACACCGGGAGAGGTGCAGCGCTTGTCTGGAGAGTTAGAAAAGCCAGGGATGAACCAGAGTTTGGAGACTGTGCCCGAGGACAAAGTAGGGGAAAAGGATTTACAGAGCAAGAGGAGCTCAGAGAAACCTGCCCGGGCACGGCGACCAGGCCTGAAGGGAAAACCCAAGAAGCGGAGTCCCAGCCTGAAAGACAGCGCAGCAGAAGGCGCCCTCAATCACCTCCCTCCCCAGGAGTCTGCTAAGCACCCCCGAACCCAGAGCGATAAAAAGGAGAGTTCGCATGCCACAGGGGAAGCTCCGGATCTGAAGTCTCAGGTCCATGCAGAAGGGGCTCTTCTACCCCAAGCAGAGCAAGATGCAAAAAGGCTGCAAACCCCCCCAGGCGCTCCCCCCCAGGAAGGGAGCCCGCACTTGGAGGGCGAAGGGGTGCAGGTTAATGACTTCTGTGAAACAAGCTGGGCTCCAGACCAGAGCGATCACCCTCAGGTAAGGTTCCTCTTTTTAAAAAATCACAAGATAAAGATGTGTGTGTGTGTATGTGTGTGTCCCTTCACTTCCATTCCCGATTGCTGTGCAAGTACCGGCAGGGCACTTGTGAATGACAGCTGCTGCTGCTGCTAGGAAGGAAATCTGGTTTTGAAAAAAGGCCCAGATAAACCCTAAGCCATCCTAATTATAGCAAAAGAAGAGAGAAGTCAGAGGCACTAATGGGATTCTGGACAGCTGGACAAAGAAACCTGATAGTTCGTCTAGCTGCATGTGTTTTATCAGCAATATCACTATTCAGAAAGTTTTTCAAACACATGTTTTGGGTGTAGCCTTTAAAGAAAAAAAAAACATTCTTTTTAGTCATTTGGGAGGGGGCACTTTGAAAATGGTAAATGCTGGCTTTCATCAGAATTCATAGTATAAATGAAAGATTTCGGTGTGTCTGAAGGACTTGAAGAATTCACTCGGGGATGCTGGGCAGAGTAGACAATGCAGATTTTTGCTGTGCTGGTGGGATGTTTGGATCGGATGTGTGTTTTACTTTGTTTTGCTTAGACCACTAAGTATAAAAGAGTCTAAGAAAATACTGCCAGGAAGTATATTTATTTCCCCCTGCTACTGATTTGGGGGTATATTTTAAAGAGATGGAATTAAATTCATGGGGATAATTAATGCACAGATGATGTTGTACTTGATATATGAATTTATTATATCTTTAATTTTAAAGGCTTCCAATGGGCTTTGAGTCAATGCTATACTGTTACCAAGATTTCATTTAGTAAATAAGTACCTAAGAAGAGTTATCAATTGTTTTTACTATATCTTGCATTCTCCCTTCCCCCAACTTTATATAGGAGCCTAGTCTTGTTTTTATAGAAGACTTGACATACTCCAAAAAATAAAATAAAATATTCTCAAATGCATTCCAAATTATTAAACTGACTGTGAAAAAGTAAAAGTTTAATACATTGATTTCTAACAGTCTAGTCATAAGATAGGCAATCTAAAAACCTCCATCTCTGAGGCAGCTTTTTTACTGAGCAAATTGTTCTGTTCCACTGGGCAAACTGACATACAAAAGCCCCATTTCTACTTTACTTTTTGCACGAGAGCCGATTTATCCTATTTGGTTGTTTAATACCCACCACTTTGCTGGACACGTGCCCATGACCACAGATTCATGCCCAAGATAAGTTTATGGAAGTGGTTGGGCCAAATATCAATGCAAAATTTAGTTATATTAATTTTTGCATGTCAATAAATATAGCATTTCCTTTTCTATTCGTAAAATGCTCTTCGTGGCTCAGCGAAGTGCTTTTATACAGTTGTTTACCCACATTGAGTCTTTCTTTGGACAAATTAATTATTACAGTTTTCGGGGGGAGATGTGAAATAGCCAGGAAGTGGACAGGAGGGAGCTATTGACACTGTTAGTTTTAGACCCTCACTGTGGGGGGCAATTTCTAGCTCTTCAATTGCCCAAAATTGAGAGGAGCTAAGGGAAGGAGCCCCCCTGGTCATCCTCAGCTTGTGCCTGAACTGAATTCTGAGATCTAGACTCGTGTTGACCAGCCTGCTCACTTGTTTACTGGCAGTGCAGCTAACACAATGGGCCATCTTTGGGGCCAGGGTTGTCTGTCTTGTGCACATTCTTGTCTCTATCAAAGTTCTTTTTTTAAAAACAAAATTATTTTATTATTTTTTGACTTTGAGAGAGAGAGAGAGAAACATCAATTTGTTACTCCACCCATTTATGCTTCATTGGTTGACTCTTGTATGTGCCTGGACCAGGGGTCGAACCTGCAACCTTGGCATGTCAAGATGATGCTCTAACCAACTGAGCTACCCGGCCAGAGTCTATTGAAGTTGTTATGGGCCTTTTGCTTACACATTCACACGTACATACTCACACATTCATGATGCACACCCAGCTCACCAGCTATATGCCCAACGTCCCCCTGTGTTTTGTGGCATGACTATTATCTCAGAACCAGGAACGTGACTTCTGAGAAAGCTTGCCCTTTCTCACTACGCTGTGCCCAGTAGCAGAGCTGGGCTCTCACTCAAGGGACAACCAGAAATGTGAATGAAAGCTGTATATTCAAGAGCAGTTCTGTGCAACTTGGAATTCGAAATAGGATTTCTTTATCTCTGGCAAGTATTTCGCCTTGACAAAAGCAAGAACATTTTGCCACAGGAAAAGTGGCATAGTGAGTACAGATTCTTTTACCCATGCAAAAAGTTACTGAAGAATTACAGGAAATGTCTGTGTTTCTAACACACATATGCAGTAGAGCCAGGTTTATAGCAAATGACTAAATATTCTTTTAAATGTGACACAAAAGCATGGGAGGGGGTCAATGGGAATGAAATCAAACTTTAAAATACTGTCCCCCCAAAAGATTAATGAATCTTTTCATAATGAAGTCAAAGGACATTTTAAATATGTATTCTCAGACCTTTGAGGCTTGTGGGAAACTAAAAATTTGCAATGATCAAAGATCCCTGGTTGGGAGTAACATTTAGTAAATTTGCCCACTCTTGGCTCTTGCCTTATTCACTTACCTTAGGTGTCTTTTGTAGAGACAGTGACCAGCAGCTTATCTTTCAGTATTTTCTCTTCATCTGAATGTTGCTCTTAGCATTCTGGGAAAAATTCCATATCTCTAATTCTACGTTATAAACACAAGCCTATTTTGTAGACTAAAATACTATCTCCTGCCCACACTTAGGTCTCCAGGTATACTTACTTCCTATCTTCTTTCCTGCTTTTACAATGCAAGGCCATCTTGTTCTGCTTTGTCTTGAAATAATACTTCCCCAGGCTAGGATTGGAAAGCCCCCAGTTTCTCTACTTTTATGGAAGATGCCAAAGTTAATCCCAGTTTGGGAGTGGAAAACAGAGAGGGTACCCCAGGTTAACTTGAATCATCTTCAAGGGTACACCGCCAATCCTTCACCTTGGGTTTGATCTCACTTTTCTGATCCAACTCAGAGGCAAGACCTGACAAGCTGCCCATCTTAAGTTTCCCTGTAGCCACACTGGGGGTAAGATCATCCTCACTCCTAAATCCGAAGTGCTGTGCCTGTCCTTTGGCGGAGCTGCACAGCCTCACCCCAGAGGGTCTTGCATTTCTCTCTGGGGTCATGGGGTCTCAAGTGTACAGTATGGAAATGTCTTCTTAGGTTCTGATAAGAGTCTTTCCGATCAGAAATAAGCACTAAGCCTAGAAGGTGAGCTCTCTGGTGGCAGGGAGTTTGGTCACTACCTTTTGTTTACTGATATACCCTAAGCCCTTAGACTAGTGCTAACCGCAAAATAGGCACTCAGAAATTAGTAAGTAGCTACATGATACTAGGTTAAATTTCAGGTATAGTCAAGTATGATTCTATGATGATCAGTCTCAACCACTTCATGGCTTTCATTGTCATAAGTATAGTCTGTGGCTCCCTTCACATACCAACTTTCCAAGAGGAAATTGCTTCCCATTGTTTGGTCCTGGGAATGGATTGGTTTGTGCTAGAGCTTCTATATATTGTACTTGGGTTCCCTTGTGAATTTTGGTGATTCACATACAACCATGGCCTTATCAGGAAGATCTTATCATATTGCCTTAGCATTCAAGACCTTCCAGAATACTGCTTCCATCTACTTCTGAGAGGCAAAACAGGCATACCCATTGGTTTCCTCATCATTAAAATGAAGCATTTTCTCAAATGGTGTGTTTTCCATCTTCTTGTCTGAAATGCCCTAGCATGGCTTGTTGCTAGCTTGGCTCTTCTGGTCCTTCAAGGCCAAGATCCTGCAGGGTCCTTCAAGTTGCACCTCCCCTGAAATGCTTTCCTCATTCCTACCTATGATTTCTCCCTCCAGAGAAACAAAGTTTCCTGGCCCCATGTTTTGTATAGTGTAGCAGGCTTCAGACCTGAGTTTGGTTCCTACCCAGCTGCTTTTTGACTCTGTGACCCTGGGAAAAAATACTTAAGCTCTCTCAGTTCCTGTTTCCTCATCAAAACCAGAAATAACACTAATACTAATATTAATACCAATACTAATTCTAATACTACTAATAATACCTCATAGTGTTGTGAGGATTGAAGCCTTGCATAGAAAATGCTCAGCACAGTCCCTATTAGTAAGTATTATTCTCATTATTTTGTTTATTTACCTTCTTTTTTGTTATTGTTGTTGTTAATCCTCATCTGAGGATGTTTTTCCATTGATTTTTAGAGAAAGTGAAAGGGAAGGGGAGAGACAGAGAGAAAAATCAATGTGAGAGAGACACATCAATTGAATGCTTCCCGAATATGCCCGGACCAGGGCCGGGGATTGAGCCTGCAACCGCAGTACGTGCCCTTGACTGGAATTGAACCTGGGACCCTTCAATCTTCTGGCTGACACTCTATCCACTCAGCCAAACCGGCTAGGGCTATTTACCTTCTTAATACATATGTTCTTTCTCCACATATTGAAGACATATTGACGGCTGGCTACCAGTAGCTTTATACCTCTTTTTGGTTGAAATTTTTATGAAATAATTGTCCATGCTCATGCAGCTGTAAGAAATAATATGGAGCACTCACTGTACACTTTGCCCAGGTTCCCCCGATTAGTAGCATTGTGCAAAGCTCTAGTATAATATCACAACCAATAAGATCAGTAGATGCTCTGACAATTACAGTTTCTACTGATCTTATTCAGATTTCCCCAGTTTTACTTGTATTGATGCACATGTGTATTAAATCTATGCAAACATATCACCTGTGTAGGTTCATGTGATAACTGTGGTAGGAAACTTCAGTTTAATCAAAGTTCAGCCTAGTAGCTAGGCAGACAGAGCAAGACCAGGGCATCCAGCAACTTGAAAATTTGCATGGACAGGTAGCTAGTGACAGGCAGGGTGCATAGGTCTCCAGCAAAAATCTTTTAAGCCTAGAAGATATAAGCAGACAATCCAACCTTCTTACAATATAGTCTTTATATCTGGGCCAGCACAATCTGAAATTTTTGATTCATTTGCATAATAAAATGTGTCCCCACCAAAATAACAACTGTTAAAACTGTCTCCAGGGGGCCGATAAGCCAGCTCTCTACTGATGATGGGAAGGGCAGAAGTTTATAAGTGCTTATCTCTCAGCACCTGGCAGTCGCGTCTCCTGTCAGCACCGCTCATGGCTGACCCAGGGAGTAGGCCAACCATTTGTTTGTTTTTAATCACAAAGCCTGATGCACCACTCCTGCCAATACCGTCATTGCCCTGGACCTGCGAGATGATTGGATGTCCTGGTTCACTGCAGTAACAGTACTCAGTTCATGTTAAATAATCAAGGGAACATCATTAGTTCACAGCCTTGCTATTCAGTGTGGTCTGCAGACAGTTTGTCAAAATGCAGAATCTCAGGCCCTGCCTCAGTCCCACTGACCCAGAATCTGCATTTTAACCCGATTCCTAGGAGACACGTATGCACACTGATGTTCCAGTCGCCCTGGTCTAGAGGTAAGATCTTTCCCAGATTAGAAAAGTCCCAAACAGTGGCCTCAACCCAGGCTACATGTGGGACCACCTGGGACCTTAAAACATTCTGTTTTTTAAAAATATATTTTATTGATTTTTTTACAGAGAGGAAGGGAGAGAGATAGAGAGTTAGAAACATCAATGAGAGAGAAACATTGATCAGCTGCCTCCTGCACATCTCCCACTGGGGATGTGCCTGTAACTCAGGTACACGCCCTTGACCGGAATCGAACCTGGGACCTTTCAGTCTGCAGGCCGACGCTCTATCCACTGAGCCAAACCGGTTTCGGCCCTTAAAACATTCTGATGCCCAAGTTCCGCTCCCAGACATTCTGCTCACATTCTGTCCGTGGTGCGGCTTGGGCATTGGGGGTTTTAAATGCTCCCAGGTGATTCTCTGTACCTCCAATGTGGAGAATCCTCGTTGTGCTTTAAAATCACCTGTGGTCTTTCTACCTCCAGAAGCCAGAAGTCTTGATTTAGGTGGTTCTAGGGTGGGCCGGGAATGCAGGGGTCGCCCTGGGGGGCTCCAGGTCCCCCACCCCACCCCCCCACCCCCCGCCGCAAGGGCTGCAGAGAGCTTAAAGTTGTTACCATGTGAAAGCATTCTCAGGCATTTTGGGACCCCTTCCCCCTGGTTTCCCCCAGTCTTAGCCAAGGAACAAAGCACAGCAATGGGTATCCTCCACACACACGGGTTCCTGCTTCAGTGCAGTATATGCATTTCTGAAACACCTCACATTCTGCAAAATCACACACTTAAAATATCAGGACTCCTGGGAAACAGCATTCTCACAGGCCACTTCATGAACAGGCCCTTTTAATACCAGAGACAAAAGCAAAAAGGTTCCCAGGAAGCTCTCTTGGACCAGTGAGGGCGGTGGCTCGGGTGGGCCAGTGGTTAAAAATACACAAGATAATTGAGTGGAAATGCTAAATACCTTTAGACAGAGCAAGCTGGCGGGTGCTGAGGCAGAGTGGATCTCCAGCAGCCAGCGGGGCTGCTGTGAAGGTGGGCCTGGGAGATGTCACCTGCCCTCAATCACACAGGCCTGGAGTGTGCTTCTTAGGAGAGAGGACCGCTGGGCCAGGATGTGGTTTCCAATTGTATTAAAATTGACTTGAAAGGGTCCCTGCTGCTAGTGCAAAAGCTGAGTTATAGGCTATTTCATTTCCTGCTCAAGATTCTGTCATTTACTCCAGGGATTCAGAGCCCCTTAGCCTAGGAAAATCTCATATAAACCAGTGCAGCATCTGCATTATATTGACATCGTTCCCCTATTAACTCATCTCATAAGGCCATTCCCCTATTCATCCATCTCATAGGGCAGTGGTTCTCAACCTTCCTAATGCCGAGACCCTTTAATACAGTTCCTCATGTTGTGGTGATCCCCAACCATAAAATTATTTTTGTTGCTACTTCGTAACTGTAATTTCGCTACTGTAAACAATATGTAATTATATATGTGTTTTCCGATGGTCTTAGGCGACCCCTGTGAAAGGGTCGTTTGACCCCCCAAAGGGGTTGCGACCCACAGGTTGAGAACCACTGTCATAGGGCCATTCCCCTATTGACCCATCTCATAGGGCCACCCCCCTATTCACCCATCTCATAGGGCTAAGTCATTACAGCACATGTGTTGTAGCACAGAGATCTCACGGAGCACAAAGGTCTCCTCCTGCTCAGGTGCTCTGAGTCCTCAGGGCAACGCATCAAAAGTGAGGGCCTGGATTTATTTGCATTGTATCACCTACTAAGGTGCATGTTTAAAAATACAGATCTCTAAAATTTCCCTCAGATGTGTTGAATCTGCACTTTTAATAAGGTCTCTAGGTGATTCTCATGGGCAGTAGAATTTAAATCATTAGCTTAATAAGACTGAGACCTAGAGAGAAAACTACAATTTGAGGCATTCCTGTAAAGGATCACAGGGTTTAGGAAACAACAGGAAGTTTAGGGCTTGGCTAGTATAACCACTTCGCCCAAAGAGGGAAAAAACCTCATGATTTGGATTTTTCTCTGCTTCCTAGTGGCTTATTCTTCACCTGCCCGGCAACTGAAATAAATACAGATCCTGATTTATTGTAACTAATCCAAAACAGGTGTGTCATGTCCAGCTGAGTTTTATTTTGAGGAGCAGTTCAGTGACAGGAATTTGGGTGGCAGCAGTCGAGGCTGGAGAGGAGGGTCACTTGGCTGCTAGGGTGGGTGGTAGTCCCTGTAGCAAATGTCTCATCCCTGCCTCGGGTGGGAGCTGAGTGCCATAGACATACCTTAGTGGTCCTTTTGCCATGATTAAAAATGAACTTTCTTTGCTGAAATGGGATAGAATAAACGTGGGACTGGCTAACTAACCATCTATCAGTACAAATGACAAAGCTATGGTCATGAAAACAGTATGGCAGTAGCCCCAAATAGAGAAGCAGATAAACCAAACTGAGAGTACAGAATCAGACCCAAGAATATATTGGAAATTGGCTTATGATAGAACTAGCCTCTCAAGTTTTAGAGAAGAAACAAAATTTTCAATGGTGACACAGTCAACCATATGAGAAAAAACAACAAGACCAGTACCTGACACTGGATCCCAAATAAACTCCAGAGGGGTCTCTGAGTTAAATATTAAAAAACAAAACAAAATTATAGGCTACTGGAGAAAGTATTGGAAACTATTTTTATGACCTTGAAAGCCATAAGTTCTTCTTAGGACCCAAAGAACAACAATAACAACAACAAAATAAAGCAAAGAATAAAATGGATAATTTTGATTACATAAAATTAAAAGTATCTATATAACAAAAAATATATACATTATTAAAATGTAAATGAAATTGACACACCAGGAGAAATTGGTAGAATATATAATAGAGAAAGATTAATTTCCAAAGTATATAAAAAAACAAATAGATAAGAAAAACACTCCTAACAACTGAATTTTAAAAAAGGTAAAATTAGCCTGGCCAGTTTGGCTCAGTGGATGGAGTGTCTGCCTGCGGACTGAAGGGTCCCAGGTTCGATTCCAGTCAAGGGCACCTGCCCAGGTGGGGGGCGTGCAGGAGGCAGCCAATCAATGATTCTCTCTCATCATTGATGTTTCTATCTCTCCCTCTTCCTTCCTCTCTGAAGTCAAAAAAATATATTTTAAAAAGGTAAAATTAAATAAATGTGAAGTTCATAGAAGAGGGAATACAAATGGTTAAAAAAAACATAGGAAGATGTATAACAAGGATGACTAATATCAAGTTGTTGAGATGATGAAGAAATGGGTACATTGATTGCCAGCAAGAGTACGATGCTATCTCTTAAAATTAAAAACAGCATTACCCATTATGTAGTAGTTTTATTTTTCAGTATCTACTCTTGGGGAATCTTGTTTACAGGCCTAAGGAGACTTGTACCATAATATGTGCTGCAGAATTATTTGTCTAAGGAAACATTTATGTGGAAATGGCTAAATAAAATGTAGCCTGTTTAAATGATAGCCATTGAGAAACATTATGTATAGTGTGAATAAGGTATATTACAGAATGATACTCTATGGTACTCTATGATATCATTCATGCCCCAAATCCATCCCATAATAGTTTATGTTATTTGTGTATACACCCCCCCACACACACATATAGTTGTTTTTTTTAAGTCTGGAAGAATCCACACCAAAATGATAATGGCGACTAACTTTGGGGAGGGAAATAAGAATCTTGCACTCAGAGGGGTGTTTAGTGATATCATGTTTTTATTTATTTATTTATTTATTTATTTAAATATATTTTATTGATTTTTTACAGAGAGGAAGGGAGAGAGATAGAGAGTTAGAAACATCGATGAGAGAGAAACATCGATCAGCTGCCTCCTGCACATCTCCTACTGGGGATATGCCCGCAACCCAGGTACATGCCCTTGACCGGAATCGAACCTGGGACCTTTCAGTCCGCAGGCCGACGCTCTATCCACTGAGCCAAACCGGTTTCGGCGATATCATGTTTTTAATGCAAACTATTGGATTATTACCGGTATTATTAAAAACTAATTTTTTTAAAAAAGGAAAAACAAACTGGGGCCAAGAATCCTTGATTTAGTCCCAGTTCTGCCATTAAACAGCGGTATGTCTTAAGTAATTTCTCCTCCTCTTTGGGCTTCTTTGCTTAGTGCAAGCTGAAGGGGTGAAACATGAAGATCTCTGTTTTCTAGGCACTAAAGTCCCTTGAACCCCTAATTTCACATCAGCTAACAAAATATATATCAAATAAAGTGGGAGAAAATGTGGATCTTAAGGGGAGGAAAGCCTTTTTAAACATAAAGGGGGGAAAATGGATAAATCAGATAATGTAAGAATCTTGCACATAAAAGACACCACAATAGAATTTAAAGACAAATAAAAACTTAGAAAGACACTTGTAATGAGTAGGTAAAGAAAAAAGTGTACAAAAAGATGAACAGCTTAATCAAAAATAGGCAAAGGAATCAAATAGGCAATTCATTAAAAATGTATAATTACACCATAAACTTAGCAACTCACTTCCTCCCTTTCTCCTTCCTTCCTTCCTTCCTTCCTTCCTTCCTTCCTTCCTTCCTTCCTTCCTTCCTTCCTTCCTTCCTTCCTTTCCAATTTTCAGAGAATATTCTGGCAACCAAAAATATCTCCAGACATTGCCAAATGTCCCCTGAGGGGAGGGGGCAGCAAAAATCACCCTATATTGATTAGCTGTGGCTAAATTCTATACCAAATCAGCTCTGTCCAATAGGAATTTTATGCAAACCACATATGTAATTTTGTATATATTCACAAGTTATGCAACCATCACCACTATTTAAATCCAGAATATTTTTATCATCCCCCAGAGAAACTCATTAATAGTGACTTTCTATTTTGCTATTTTCCTATCTTTTTGCAAACCCTAATTTTTGTCTCTGTAGATATGCCTATTCTGGATATCTATATATATAAAAGCCTAAGTGACTGAATGACCGGTCGACCAGTCACTATGTCGCTCACTGACCACCAGGGGGCTGATGCTCAATGCAGGAGCTTCCCCCTGGTGGTCAGTGCAATCCCACAGCAGGAGTGCTGCTCAGCTGGTGCTGATGCTGGGCTCACAGCTGGCAAGCGCAGCTGCGGTGGTGTGAGCCTCTCCCGCCTCCACAGCAGCGCTACCTAGCAGCAGTGGCGGCAGGCACAGTGGGGCCAGGATGAGTGGAGTGGTGCGGCGCCCGGCTAGGGCTTGGGCTCCTCCCTGGCCGCCTGCCGCTTCGCGCACTACTACATCCCTTGAGGGATGTCGGACTGCCGGTTAATTGGGGATTGGGCAGAAACAGGCAGTCTGACATCCCCCTGAGGGGTTCCAGGTTGCGAGAGGGTACAGTCCAGGCTGAGGGACCCCACCAGTGCACAAATCCATGCACTGGGCCTCTAGTTTCATATAAAAGGAATCATACAATAAGTGGCTTTTGTCTTTCTGCTTTTGTTCACTTAACATAATATTTTCAAGGGTCATCCATGTTGGAGCATCTATCAGTTCTTCATTCCTTTTATGGCTGGGTAATATTACACTGTATGGAGATATCACATTTATTTTTATCCATTCATCAGTTGATGGGCATTTGGGCTCTTTCCATTTGGTAGCTACTATGGATAATGCCTGTATAAACATTCATGTACAAGTTTTTGTGTGGACACATGTTTTCAGTTCTCTTGGGTAGATACCCAGGAGTGGAATTGCTGGGTACTCTATATGTAACCTTTTGAGGAAGTACCAGTCTGCACCATTTTACATTCTAACCAGCAGTATATAAGAGTAAGCTAGATATGTAATTTTAATGTTTTGGAAGCCACATTAAAAAAAGTTTAAAAATACAAGCAAAGTAAACTTAAACATCTTATTAATATATTCAACATAACCAAAATATTATTTCAATGTGTAATCTATATTAATGAGATATTTTACTTTTTTTTTTGGCTGCCAGCATATCTCAGTTTGGGTGCTAACTTTGCATTGGAAATGCTTGATCTGTATTGCGATTTTATGAAATTAACAGTTGAAAGAGTAGATTCACATGCCCAAATTGTTCCAAATCTACTTAAAATAGTCTCTCACTGAATCACACATGTCCATTTTTCATTTACATGTAAATTAATTAAAATTCAATAAAATTTAAATTTCAATTCCTTAGTTGCACCAGATAGTCACTAGCCTCATATGGCTAATGGCTACTGGGTTGGACAGCCCAGCTTAGTAATTTCTGTTGCAATTGTGATTTTTAAAAAACATACTGCCGTAAGGCCTCAACCTTGTTTTTCCCCTCTTCTACAGCTGATCCAGTGAAAAAAATGTAATTTTCTCTCTCTCTCATTCTCTCTCTCTTTTATTTTTTTTTAAATAGACTTTCTGTTCTAGTGCAGTTTTAGGTTCACAGAAAAATTGAGTGGAACATACACAGATTTTTTATATGACAACTACCCCCACTTACAAAGCACATCCCCTACCAGAGTGGTCCATTTCTTATAATCAATGAACCTACACTGACACATCATCATTACTCAGAGTCCATAATCTACAGTCGTGTTTCACTTTTGGTGGTGTACGTTCTATGGGTCTTGACAAATATATAATGATATGCATTCACCATTAGAGTATGTAATTCTATTTTAGAAGAAAGGGCTCCTTCCTGTATGCCATACATTCCTCACCCAGGTCTACTGGTTTGGAACAAGTGGCAAACAGCAGTAATGGTCACCGTAGGGCCCCCTTTGCCTCCAAGCCCTCACCCATGCAACGCTTATTTCTAACGACAAGCTCTAACTAAGCCCCCCACTTCCAGGGCCTGAGTGTCCCAGTTGGCATCCCGGCAGCCCTGCTGCTTGTTGGGCAGGCTCCACTGTGTCTCTTGTATCACTTTAAAAACAACATGCCACCCTGCCCCCAAGCCATCTATCGGGTTACTGTCAAGCTACAGGACAAAACAGGACACATTCCAGTGGTCTTGGAGGTCATAGGTTACTGGGCTGGGGAAATCAGATGTAAGTTGACATCTGGGGAGTGAGTGGGGGATGGCTTTTCCCTTCAAAGTGTTTTTGTCATGGGTTTTCATCTGAGATGTCTAAGGGCTCAAGAACAGCATGGCCATCTTCCCAGAAGCCAGGAGTCGATGCCTGGGCTCCTACAGAATTGTGCTCCTCAAACTCCTCCTTGCCTGCAGATCACTGGGGAGCTCAGCAGATCATCTGGTTCAGCGTGTCTGGGGTGGGGCCTAGGAACCTGTATTTCTAACAAACTCCCAGGGATTTCCAGGGACCACACTGTAACAAAGGCATAGGGTTTTTCCCTGGGAGTATTCAACTCGCCCCACCCCACCCTCCTACTCTCCTGCACCACTCCCAATTGCCCAATAGCTAATAATAGCTTCTGGTTATTGAGTAGAGATGTGTGCCAGGGACTGTGCTATGACTTCAGTGCGTGAGCTTAATTATCTCAACAACCCAGCGAGATAAGTCCTGCTGCTGTCCGGGCTCTGGTCAGGCAGTGGTGCGGCCTGGCTTTGAACAGCCTGCCTGACTTCAGGCCCTAGAGCCCCAACCATGACATTACCTAACTTCTAATTCCATTTTAGGTCTGAGTTCCTTGACCCTCTTTAGAACGAAAATAAACTCTGATAACTGTGGCTGCCTCTGGTGAAAGGGACAGAGAGGGTGGCTGGGGTTGGAGGGACACTTGTCATTCTATTGCCTTTCACTGTGTACCTTGTGAATTTTGTACTGTGTGTGTGTGTGTATGTGTGTGTGTGTGTTATTTGTGTGTGTATTATCTACTCAAATAAACGAAGGTTTTGTGTGGGTTTTTTTTTTTTTAAATAAGTAGTTAAAAAATATGTCCATGACCTTGCTAGTTAGAACCATAAACCAACAGCTGGACCAGTATCAGACCAGTTCTCAGGGCAAGGGGATCAGATAACTTCCTCCAAAATGGGCATTCAGCATCGCTGCTGAGACTGCGAAGGTCCCTAAGGCTCCAGCCATCTCCTTCCCATGCTCTGGGACTCTACCTAACAAGGCTGGTCTACAGCTTCCCACCAGAGGATAAAAGATATTCTTACCCCCTGGTTGGTGAGGGCTTTTCCAGAACTGGTGGCTTCTGTAGTAATAATTTGATGAGTACACAATCTTGGTAAAAATGGGGCTTTTCAAAGTCCTATGTAAGAATTCTTTCCCTTTGGACAACTTGACATGGTCTGAATTCCACGGGTGCTTATTTTTGCTCTTTTGTGACATCACACACGAACAGAGAGGAGGAAACGATGACGGTAACCAAAAACTGGGTGGACTCAGCATGTGGATCCCAGATGTGATTCGCATTTTAGTGCTATCTTGCTAACTTAAACTAATTGCCGCGATCATGAAAATATGAACTTTAACATGCATTTTAAAGGAATGTAGGTTAATCACTTCCAAATCCACACTGTGAGTCAATCTAATTGCTAAGAAGAGTTTACCAGAAGAGGCTCCGACCTAACCCATTTTTACTGAACATATAAACTTCTGATGTAATTAGCCATCATTAAGTGGCCACATTGGAGCATTAATTGACTCAGGGGACATATTAAGAGAAACCAAAGTCCAGTTTGGGTGGAACCAGGTGAGTATAGATGATGATATTAGGGAGGTTTGGGCCAGAGCCTGCGGGGCATTATGACTCGAAGTTGAGGGAAGAAACTCAGCCAAGGGCCAGGCAAGCAACAGAATGTTCCTGCTATGCTCAAAATACCTTTGGACATCTCCACCTGTCCCTCCAAAAAAAACCTGTCCCTCCTAAATTCATTAGCTTCACACACATGTACAGTAATGACATGGCCCTCGCACTGCCCCTCTGACTGCTCTTCCTATCACTAACAGAAGGGACATAGGCTCATGCACAACAAATCCCGGCTCTTCACAGACAGAGACACTGGGACAAAGCCAGTCCAACACTTGGGCGCAGGAAACATGGCAAGAACTCACCGTTTTGAGCAACATTTGCAGACTGCAGGAAACATTCACCTGAGTCTTCATAGGTCCTCACGTGCAGTCCTGGTGCTGTAGGTCACAGAGGTCACCACTGAGAGGTGGCCATTACCCTGGCCCAGATGGCCTCAGGTCCAGTGGTTCCTGCTCTGTGTCCCCCAGGAGCCTGATGACCCATCTTGCAGGTGCCACACAGCCATGTCCCCCAGGCTCTTGCTGACTCCCTGGCATCAGCATTGTCCTGGAAGCTGGGAGCAGAGACACTCCAGGTCCTCTGTCCTGCCTTCATTCTTAGGCCAGAAAATCCCTCTCCCCAGGGCAGGTCAGTCTCTGATCAAAATACTCTTTCCATGTCCATGTTCTTCATTCATCCAACAAATATTCACTGAACACCGCCATGTGTCAGACCCATTTCTGTGTGCCAGGGACATCACAGCGAGCAAAGCACAGTCCTGCCCTCAGGTGACTCACCTTGCCGTGGGGGACAGGCAGTGAACAGACCTACCTGGGACATCTGCAGTGGTAAGTGCTATAAAAGGGGGTGCTGCTCCAGGAAGGGTGCCAGGCTTCGGAACCTTCTAACTTCTGAAAATCCTCTAAACTCCCAGGATTTTAGGCCTTTGATGCCAGTGAGCTGAGAGTCGAATGCAGCCCCTTGAGGCAGTGAAGAACCACCTCCCCATCTCCTTGACTACAGAGCGAACGGGAAGGAAATCCCAGGAGAGGCACTGGGGTGGGGGGCGGGTAACAGTCCTTCAACAACAAGGTGAGGGAACAGGAGTGTCTCATTTAGGATCCCTCCACGTCCCCATCTCCAGTTTCTGAATGGCAGTTCTACCCCCCAGAGCACTCCTGGGGTTGGAGTGGGCAGAACTAAGATGGAAGGAGGTGGGAAGTTGGAGCCACTGGACATGCTAATTCATGTCCAGACCTGGCCTCACGACCACTGTGACCATGCTACACTTTTCAGAGGACCCGGAAACTCTGAGGATTGGCCTGAAAAGACACTGATGGATATGAACTTGGAGAAAGCCAACCATACAAAACAGGAGTGGCCCCATCAGCTGCTCCCTTTCACCCCAGTTTCTCTTCTGAGTTACCTTCATGGAGAGGGACAAGGATAGGAAGAAGCAGAGGGAAGGCAACAGCCAGCTTCTCCTGGACTCCTCTGGAGTCACCTTCCTTCCTAGATTTTGACTATCTTCTCTGCAAAAGGCCCAGATCAGCTCAGGTCTCCAGCTTCCTGTGTGCTCCAAAGTCCCTGTCCCCTTGGTAAGGCCCATGCTCAGGCCACACCCTGCAGGCCTGCACTGTGCATGTTGACCTGGTGATGTTCCGTCCACCAATGGGGGTGGTCCAGGCTAGTTAACCCCTGGCCAGACCCCTGGAGTCTCCACACTGCCAGGAAAGGGAGGGCGGAGAAGCCTCTTAGCCTGTGATTGATTTTAAGGATCCTCTGAGGATCCTCAAGAGAAGTGGAGGTGGGGGCACTTGGCAGGCTGCTGGGGAGGAAGAGGGTCCCACATCACGTCCTCCAAGCTGGTGCACTCAGTGATGTTGCTGTTTGTCTTATAATTGGGGCTGAGGACAGAGTTCAGGATGTGGCCTGTGGTGACAGAGAGAGATGAACCTCGGCACCCACCGCACTGCACTCCATCATGATGTCTAGCGTTCCTCCCAGGTGCCTGCAATCAGACACAGGAACGGCAGACGTGTACTGCCACGATTCTGAACCCACTCTGGCCCTCCTGGCAGCCCTGGCATACAGCCTTCACCTTTCCCCCAGGTCCCCCCAGAACTCTGACACAAATAGCTAAGTTTACAGTGGCTCTGTTACAGCCCAAAGACA
Organism: Myotis myotis; assembly: GCF_014108235.1. NCBI lineage: Eukaryota > Metazoa > Chordata > Mammalia > Chiroptera > Vespertilionidae > Myotis > Myotis myotis. The sequence continues at coordinate 52,778,182 of NW_023416401.1, forward strand.
ACAGCTGAGCCAGCATGTGTTTATTAAGCATCTACTGAGTGTACCAAGTATTACAGCAAGCAGGTGTCTCAACCTCTCAAGGAGCTTGTAGTGGAATTCCCCGAGCTGGAAACCTGAGAGTGGTCCTTATGTCCTCTTGTCCCCAGTCCCCAAACCCTGTCAATTCTTCCTCCACGGTGTCTCCTGAGTCAGGAGCGTCCTCTCTCTATTGCAGTGATGGCGAATCTATGACACACATGTCAGAGGTGACTCACAAACTCATTTTTTTGGTTGATTTTTCTTTGTTAAATGGCATTTAAATATATAAAATAAATATCAAAAGTATAAGTCTTTGTTTTAATATGGTTGCAAATATCAAAAAATTTCTATATGTGACACGGCACCAGAGTTAAGTTAGGGTTTTTCAAAATGCTGACACGCCAAGCTCAAAAGGTTCACCATCACTGCTCTATTGGTTCTGAAGGCTGGCATAACGAATTGTCTCATTGGGTAGCTTAAAACAACAGCGATGGATTCTCCCACAGCTCTGAAGGGCAGAAATCTGAAATAAAGGTGTCGGCAGGGCTGGTTGTCTGGAGGCACAGAGGAAAAAGCCGTTCCATGCCTCTCTCCCATAGCTTCTGTGGTTGCCAGCCATCCTGGTAGCCTCATATCTCCAACTTCTGCCTCTCTGGTCACATGGTGTTTTCCCTGAGTGTCCCTGCATTCAGATTTCCCTCTTCTTATAAAGACACCAGCCACCTAATCCAGGGTGGACTTGATTAGGTCACACACACAGGTGCCACAGGTTAGGATTTGAACATATCTTTTTGAGGGACATGAGTCATCTGTCAACACTCTACATCCCTTCAGCCACCACTATCATCCAGGCTTCATCATTTTATCTGGACCATTGCAATACATTGCTTTCCATTGGCTTCTTCTAAGACGCTGTCCAAAGGCTACTGAGACAGTCTTCCTGAAGCCTACATCTGGGAATGTCATTCCCTTGTTTAAAACAACACCTTCCCAGCCCCTGTCAAACTGTGGTGGACCTTCTCACTGCAGGAATCAATCTGAATGCTCTGTGCCAGGCATTAGGCGTAGCCCCTTTCCACACCATCTCCCTGCTCCCACCCTTCCCCTTCCAGGCTCCCCACATCCTAGTCATTCTGGATAACTGAGCACTTGCCTGCCCCAGTGCCTTTGTGCGTGCTGTTTCCTCTACCTTCTCTTGAGCATCTGCTGACCTCTTTGACCTTGTCTACCTCCTTACACACAGAATATGTTTCAAGAAGACAGAATCTTTCACTGGGAGGGTCTTCCTCTCCCTGAAAGAGAATGAATTTCTCCTCTAGCGTTTCATTCCTCTCTGCTGGCATTCACTGTCTGTGATAGCTGTTGGTCTGCCCAGCTGGGCTGTTACTCCAGGAGCTTTGTGGGGATAGAGCTGGCTTTGATTCATGTGTGAACACCCAGATCCACTGCCTGTCATTATTATTTGTTAAACTGAATTAAATACAGCTAAATAGGCAAGACAGAAACAGGAACAACCGTGTTCTCCCACCCCCTCCAATTCATGGCCGCCACGAATTTGCAGAGCTGAGGTGGGGGTGGGGCTGGGGCAGGAGGTAAGATGGCAAATTCTGCAAGTTCCCCTTTCTGCTGATGCTCAAAAAATTATCTTTCTGAGTCAGCACAGGTATTTTGATACTGCCTTGAGATTTTTGGGCATTTTTTTTTCAAGTGATGTTTTAAAAACAAGTGCTTTCACATTTACTATCAAACTGATGGTGTTGGGTGGAAATTAACCATTACGAGAACCGTTTACCCCTTTGTCGTTAAAATTTCTAGTTCGGGGTCGAAATCTGGCAACAAACACAAGGAACTCCCCAGTCACTGCCTTTCCTTCAGCAGGCGGGGGGGGGGGGGGGGGGGGGGCATTAGCTCCAGCCTGGGCAGGTCCCTTAAGAACATTCTGAAGTGGTCCACGCTGCTTCAGGTCTGGAGGCTGGGCTCCAGGATGCTGCTTCATAAGAGCAGGGTGGTGACACGGAACAGCCCCCAGGGGGTACCGAATTCCACTCTCCCGACAGACTGCTTAGCACAGAAGCAAACATCAGTCCCAGAAGAGCACCAGCATCCCTAGAACTGCAGCTGGAATCCCATTCTAACCCCCTCTCTTCTTCTGAAGCCCATGCCACCCAGCGACGCGGAGCGGGGCCAGCTGGGGAAGAATGGGCTGCTATAGAGGGTTGAATCATATCCCCCCTTCCCCCCGCCCCCCAACAATTTATGTCCATCTGGAACCTCATGCGGAACTAGGGTCCTTGCAGCTGTAATTGGTTAAGATGAGGTCATTAGTTAAGATGAGGTGAACAAGACAAAGAAGGATTGCTTCTTCCCTGGGGCTCTCAGAGGGAGCCCGCCCTGGGACCTTGGTCTCAGACTCTCGGCCTTTAGAGCTGAGAGAGTAAATGTGTGCTGTTAGAGTTTGTGGTAATTTGTTTCCTTGACCCTAGGAAAAGAACGCAGTTGCCAGTGGTGTGTGCAGGGAGGGATCAGAAAAAAATGTTTGTTTTTCCGTTTCTGCCTCCAGGGTTTTCTTCCAAAGCCGCTGGGGAGTGGGGTGGCCTGGGGTGAGGTGCAGATGGTTGGTAGGTTGTGCTGAGGGAGTCAAACAGATGAAAAGAAACCGGCATGTTTTTTTTTTTTTTTTTTTTTTTTTTTTTTTTTAAGCAGGACAATGCGTTTTAAAGTCTGGCTTTATTGAGAGAGGAGGTTTCTAAATTCCTCTCTTATTAGAATTTTATCTGCGCAGTCAGAAAGCGGGAGCGTGCGAGGGTGTAGACAAGGGTACCCAACCCTTGAAGACACTGGGACAAAAATGATCACAGAGATAGAGTCAGGGCCAGGGGGGCAACCATCCTGACCTCATCCTGACTTTAGGATTGTGTTAGAAGAAGCCAAAGAAACCGTGAGGACAGGAGATCTTTCTCTGCCTCCCTCTTGGGACACGGGGACAAGTCCCCACCCATCTCCCAGGGTAGGCAGCTCAGACACCAGTTTCTGAGGAGCAGGGTCAGGGTGCGCAGAACTAAGGGCCTGAACACTCCCTGAAGGACTGTTTGAGTTATTGGACCCGAGGCTCAGTCCGAGAGAAGACTTATTCTCCAAGTCCCTACCTGTGATTGGGAGCTCATGAGAAAGACAAGCTCAGTTCCAGAGAGAGAACAGAGAGATTGTGTTAACTCACGCATACCAGCAGTACTGTATGTGAATTTTCAAATCATAAGTGCGTATGTCAGCTCAGCATTTCTATTTGTTTTTTGCTTTCCTACCTCAAATCACTGCATTGACTCTCAGATACTTTCTTTTTTTCCTCGGTTCTCAAAGCATTTCCCCAACAACTTCAGCTTCCCAGAAGCTTCTTTGTGAATCATTCTTTTTCCTTCCGTCTATAAGGGGAAAGTTGATTTTGAGGGCTCCATCAAAAGAGGTCCCTGAATTTCCAGTCTCCTCTGCACATGCTCCTCCCCACTTCCTGCCTTTGATCCCGCATCTTTCAAGTATAGGTGTCTGAAACTTAACCCTTCAGCTGCACTTTGTGATTGCACAACTCTGGGCCCATGGTCAATGGGACATCGCCACTGTCAGTGCCTGGTGTCCACGGGTACAGCTATGCTGATGTCTTAGCATGTATTAAAGGGTAGTATATATTGAAAACCTCAATTGTTCATGATGGAAACAAGAGCTGCTTCTCTCTCTGCTCAAAAGAAAACAGATGGCTTCCGTTTAGATCTAAAGAAGACCAAGGCCAACCAAGCATCAAATTATTAGTGATGTAGAAGAGTTAAAGTTTACTAGAAAATTCTTATTAACCAAAGCACAGGACAGTCGGGCAATTGTTTCAGGTAGGAGGTCAATGTCTCAGCAGACAAACTGACAGAGAATCAGATGAGAACCAGACTTGGAAGGGGCAAAGCCTTCCTGTCTATGCTGACACTGGACCAAGAACAGACTGGATGAATATTCACTCATTTGACCTATTTTTTGAGCAGGTACTATGTGCCTTGCTCCAGGTTAAACAAGACTAACCCAGTCCTTCCTGCATGGATCTCACTATTCCAGGAACTTTTGTTTCTTCTGCTGAATGAAGCCTTCTCTGATTCTCATCGAGTCACTGTTACTGCCGGCTGGTAACTGTACCCGCTTAGACCTGTACGCATTGAGGGGAGAGTTCTGCTTAAGCAGAAGCCAAACCCCAGGACATATAACTGCCCTCCTCTGTACTAGAAGAGACATATGGCATGTCAGGGGCTCTTCAAGCCCCAAGTCTGCACTTTCTCATTTTTGGTAATGACCATCTGAGACAGGTGACCTGCCTATATTTATATTCAGGTTTTCCAAGTGCTGATTGCCATCATTACTGTACACTTTGAAGTCATGCTGAATAAGCGAAGCTGTAGTGTAGTAACTGTGACAAGTACTTCCTGTTTCTAAAGTTTACAAGAACTTTCTGCGTACAAGGTATTATTGTCAATGCAGTACGGTAATTGCTACTGCTTTGGTTTTGATTTTGCTCACAAATTCTAAAAACAGGTGAAGAGATATATTGATTTGAAAACACTGTCCGAGAACCTGACTAAGATTTCAGTTTCCCTCCTGTTGTCCAGTCTGAAATCTGCAGAGGAGTTTTGAGCTGTGGGAACTGAACAATACCATGCCACTGCCCCCAAACCCCACCCCTGCTCACGACCGACAGCAGGGATTCATACTTGTGGGCCTGGGGCCCTGAAATGGGGATTGGTGGGCTCAAGGGGGTCTGGAGACCCCTGAAATTATGCATAAAATTGTGTGGGTAAAACAAGATTTCCTGGGAAAAAGAAGTCGTAACATTCGTCAACCCCCAAATGGTTAGCAAAGTTGGGGGCCAATGGCCACTGGTCATCTGTTCTGTGGCTGGGATGATTTTATTGACTTGGACTAGGTCTGTGAGGTTCCAGAACTCCATGGGATCAGCTTGAGGGCCCACAGTGCAGTCTACTTACTGCAGAGAGGAGAGAGAAGCAGAGATGAGAGAGGCAGGACAAGAGACAACTCCAGGGAGTGCCGTGCCCCATGGTGACCTGCTCTCCAGAACTCAGTCTCTTCCCCGGCCCTCTCTGGGGCCCCGCTGCCTCATTCTGGATCGGTCTACCTATGGTGACATGCTGTATCCCTTCCCCTAACAACTCCCCTAGTTACAGAGTTAGACCTAGAAGCCTTAGGAGTCAAAGGAAAACCTAGTTCCAAATGGAAGGTGAGGTTTAAGCCCAGTTCAGTGTTTGTGCTGTTTACATGGCAGCAGGTCATAGAGCACCAAACTCTCCACCCTCTCACGTTACTGTGCAAGAAGCAACCCCAGAGAGATCCGATGACTTATCCAAAGCTACTTTCCACGTCACAGCGCATCCAGGACCAAACCCGGATTTTCCGAGGCCCAACCCTCTTTCCACTCCCGCTCCCCTTTCTTTGCACTCCTCATCCAAGTCCAGACTCTTTGAGACACAGCAAAAAACCAAAGACTGATCAGAAAAGCCTGGTGGGATTCAATAAACGTCCCTGGCCTTCCCAACTTCATTTTTCTTATGTTTGCATATCTCCCATATGAAAATCAAGGCTCCTCTCCTCTCCCAAATGCAGGAAAATAAAGACACCTGCGGGAAAGGAAGACAGCTGCTTTCCTGACCATGTACTTGGGGGCTTATCACCAAGTGATAAGCCCTCTTGTGTGTGGGAGTAGCTGGTATATTGCTTCCTAACATGACACAACCCGAAGTCCCAAAGGCATCCATTTCTATGCCATTTTACAGAGATTAACTGCATTGATGTATGTGAGGCACAGAACAGCGCCTGCCATGTGTTAAAACTTCTGTGGGGCTTAATGATTGTTACTGTTGGGGACAGTTCTGCTACTTGCCCACATCACCTGAGATAGGCAATGGCCACATAAAGCTCATGGTCCAGTGCTCTTTCTCTCACAGCCTGTCACCAGGCAGGTTCCACTGAATGCCCTGAGCCCTGAGCTCTGGGAAAGGAAACCCTGTCCACTCCCAGTAAGAGATCAAACTGGTCTTTTTACAAACTCCATGTCTTTCCCAAGAAATCAGGAAAGGATTGTAACAGCAACTGGTTAGAGATTTCTTGTCTCCCAAGAGGAAATGGAATGAAGATGAGCTGGTCAAATGAGCTGACAGGGGTTCAGGATCCGGTTTCAGGATTGGGGACCTTAGATGAGTGTCCTTTACTTTATTATGTGTTATTTCAACATTCAAAGTCTTTAAAGCAAAGGTCCTTTCTGGGCAACCTGGCAACTCCTAAAAATAAACTCAAGTTCCTGAAATATTTTGGGTTGCCTTGAAGCTTTCTTTGGCTGGGGACCGAGCTGTTTTCATTTCTGCAGGCCCAGGTGGTATGGATTCAATCTATCAAATGACGAATGACATGGGCCCATAGTGAGAGCTCAGCAGAAATTTAGGAAAGGTTAGCCGTGCTCGAAGCTACAGCAGCCCAGGAGGTAAGGGAGTGGGGAAGTTCCCAGATCAAGATTCCTGGAACCACAGAGGGAAATTAATGATGTGTAGACAACTGTTGACGGACATGATGCAATTTGTATCTAGTCCAGATAAGGAGGAAAGAAGTTTTAAAAAGTACCAGGATTTAGAAAAGTTGTCCCATAGGAGGACATGTGGAGGTGCTGCTGGCCAGCAGAAGTGAGTGAGGAGCTAAGCGCTTGACCCTCCTGGCCCTGGGGGGCTGTGCTTGCCTTTAGAACCATGGCCTCGGCTTTGATGATCCAATTTCTCACATTTCCCCATTCTCCCTCCCCCACTGGACTCCAAGTTCATCTTGCCTCAGGCCCTTTGATCCCTTGGAATACTGACCAGCCCTTTGCCCTTAGTGATACTGTCCTTCAAATTAATCCCTACTCCCATTCACCCAGCACCTCCAGAAGGGCTCCCGGGTGAACCTCACATGCCTTTTCCCTCATCTTCAGCAATATACTGTCCTCTGGTGTTAATTAGGACTGCTGTTAGCTGCAGTCAACAAAATAACCAACTGATTGTGGCCTCAAATATAAGCACCTTTGGTGTTCACGTCACAAGAAGTCTGGAGGGTCTCAGTATTATTCCAGTGGCTCAAAGACGCCTGCAGGCTCCCATGTTCTTTCTCTCTTTCTGCCCCACAGCCATGGTGTGTTAGCTCTTCAGTCTCCTGCTAGTTGCCTTCTGACTGGGAGCTGACAGCTGCAGCATCAGGCATTGCATCCTCATTGCAGGAAGAAGACAGAGGGTAGACAAGGTGTTCCCCATATCTGTGCCCTACAGAAGCAAAGCAAAGTTTCCCCAGAAGCCCCTCCTTAGAATTCCCCATACATTCACTGGCCAGAACTGACCCCTTGGCTCCATCTTGCTATGCAGGGGGCGTTGAGAGTACGGTTTTCCAGTTACTTTAGTTGGAGCCAGCAAGGGCAGGGGGCTTGGAGATGTTGTTGAGTTAGTCAACCAACAGCACCTACCACATCTACTGCCCATTCTACTCAGTTGAGAAGTTCCCTGAGACTGCACTTGTCAAGAATTGTGATTGATTTATCTTTTCCATGTGCACCTTCTCTCTTCAGCTGGATTATAAGCTATTTGAGAAGGCAGATCTCATCTCATACCACCTTCTATTGTTAGTGACTCAAATTAGTGGCATGCACTTTTGTTGGCATCCAGGACACTCTCATTAATGAAGCGGCGTGTAACCCTGACTGTCACAGAGTGGACAACAGGGCAACACACCTGTCCGTGGGATCCATGGCAGACACACTTAGGAGGCAGAATCTTTGGAAAGGCCAACAAATGAACACAATGTGTTTGTAGAATGGGAGGCATGTTGAATAGAGGTGGTGTTGCAAAATGCTGTGTGAGTAGAGTGTAAGTTTTCAAGCTTAATGCTGCTTTCAAAACTAGGTTGGGAAGTGTTACTAAATTTGCTTCCCCCTGCTTGTGTTCATTCATATGCTTATTCATTCAGCAAAAATAACCCAGCTCCTACTATGCTCATGGTTTTGGAAATTCAGAAATGAGTAGCATAGTGTTCCTGCCCTTAGAGGCCAACAAATAAACATGTTGTCACCTTGCATGTAATAAGGATTATACTCTTACTAGTGGCCCGGTGCACGAAATTCATGCATGATGGGGGGGGGGGGCGTTCCTCAGGCCGGCCTGCACCCTCTCCAATCTGGGAATCCCTCTCACAATCCAGGACCACTGGCTCCTAACCACTCACCTGCCTGCCTGCCTGATCGCCCCTAATCACTCTGCCTGCTGGACTGCTCGCCCCTAACTGCCCCCCTGCCAGCCTTCTTGCCCCCAGCTGTCCCCCCTTGCCAGCCTGATCATCCCCAACTGCCCTCCCCTCCTGGCCTGATTGCCCCTAACTGTCTCCTGCCTCGGCCCCGCCACCCTGGCTTTGTCTGGAAGGATGTCCGGAAGGGCTCCCGGAAGGTCTCCTGGTTTAATTAGCATATTCCCTTTTGTTAGTATAGATACCCCGTGTCTCTGACCCTCAGAAGTTCTGAGTTTAAATGAGGGGAGTTTCTGGACCATTGGTGGAGTTTTTCTTAACTTCTTGTGTTAGAAAAGCTGGGTTTGTAAAGGGCTTTATGGCCAACAGACTTGGCTGTAAATCCTGGTTCTGCCATTGACTGTGGGACCCTGGGCAGTTTCCAACCCTGGTCATCAGTGACCTCATGTTTCCAATTTACTGCTTCTCAGCCCTAAATGCACCCATCAGCAATGCTCAGTGATGGAATTCTGTTACCCAAGCCACTTAAAATAAGCTCGATGTGAAGCATGCTCAGCAGAGGGTGCTGGTCGGACACTGCAGGAGGAAGGTCATTCCTGTCATTTTCAGCATTGCTGGGAATCAGTGGTATGGGTTTGTGGCCATCCCATAGGTCTGTCCCAGCCACAGAGCCCAGAACATGGTCCACCTGTGACCTTGTTACCTTGGCCTTGTGGTGACCTTCCTGTAGCCCTCTACTCAGAATCGAGAGCTCGGCATGGCCTGCCCACTCTGAAGGCCTCCTGCCAATACCAACATCCAAATTCTCTCTGGAGGCCCCTGCAGGACCGAGACACAGTCCCCCATGGCGCCAAACACCCAGGACTGTTGCTCCCTCTCTCTACCCCACCGCATGTAGCCCACTCACTCTGAAGGCCTTGGCCTCTCCCCTGCCAGTGACCTGGAGACTGCCTGCTCCCCGCCTGCCCAAGGAAGGGTGGTCTAGTGTTCACCCAGCAATTCCAGACCCGCTGTGGCCTGGAGCTTCTCTGCTATCCGGTGGCCTGCTTGGACCTTCTCCAACTAGGGTTGAGCCCCTTACACATTGCTCCTCCTTGGTGCTGTCCCTCACCAAGGAAATCCCATAGGGGTTCCCTATGTCTTACAGTTATTCTTTCATTGAAGTTAACTACCCTTTATATTCAACTGCCCTTATTTAACCAGTGTGTGGTTTCTGTTTTTTGATTGGACCCTGGCTATGCACCTAAAGAAGAGATGAAAGCATCAGTATTTCAGATTTATGCTACCAATTAAACGAAAAAGCCCTTGCAAAGCCCAAAGCACACTCCCCTGCTTGTCAGGGTCACACAGTTTTCTTTTTGCCTTAATTTTCACAGAGAACAAGGGAAACTACTGTCAGTAAATGCCAGGACCTTGACAGGATGGTGCTGATGTGCATGTGGTTAGCCCTAGAAGAGGAGACAAGAGGGTCAGAGAGGCCAAAGAGATTGCTTGGGGTCATGCATACAGTATTGGACAGAACTGAACCCAGGTGGCCAGTCCTCCAAGTCCACACTCTACCCATCACACTAGGCTTCCTGCCAGAGCCCCAAACCTTCCTTCTTTTCACCAGAATGAGAACAATTTTCCTGCATAACAAAACCTCCTGATGAGAACAGCTGAGCAGCAGGAGAAGCATTTGGAGTCCTTTCAGAGGGACTTAACTAAGAGGTCTCCTCCTAAAGAAAGGTTTGAATTGCTTGAAAGGTGCAGGTCAGTGGTTTCTCTTTCTCTATGAGTCAGCCTCTGCGTGAGCCCCAAGGAGCTTGTGCTTGGAACTGAAGCTGTGAGCCTTGACAGGTATATACTGGGCTGTTAAAGCTCCACTTTTGAGAAAACCCCATTGGTTGGTTCAAATTAAATTTATGGAATATCCCATTATCAGTGAACCAATGATATGGTTTGTGGCTTGAACATATCTTCCAAAGGCTAGAAGTCTTTGTTATGTTTTCCCTGATGCTTCCCCGGTACTAAGAACAGAGCTTGGTATCCAGTAGGTGCTCAGTAAGTGTTTGCCAAGTGAATGAATTTACACAGTCAAGGATTCCCCATATTTTTTTCTTTTTACCTGTGGGACTTCACCAGGCTATTTGGAAATAGGATTTTATTTTAAAAGCAAGAAAGGAGGAGCAAGTATACCTTAACAGGAGGTCACTGAGTGACTATTTTGTAAATCCAGGCACAATACCATGGCTAAGATGATATATATCAATGACCAAACTCACCCTAATCAAAGCCTACTTGTCCAGTGTTTTACCCTTTCTAGGTGTCCCTCTCTTCCCCACATCAGGCAGTAACTTTGTTCATATGGCAGCAGGCAATAATGAGTGGGTAAGATCCCAGCAAGTGACATACTGGCTTTTAACTTGAGCCCTTTGGAAGAATTTGTCCAGGGCCTGGCAGAGAATTCATACATAGCAGCTACTCCATAAATGTCTATTGGCACTGTTGATATAGTAATGATGGCAAGATCTTAAAATAAAGGGCTGACATAGGTAGTGGAGATTCAGGCAGGAGAGGAAGGCTAGAGAGAGCGCCATGGTGGTTTAGATTAGACTGTGTCCTTGCACGTCTCAAATCACAACCAGGAAGACACCCACACTTTCTGTGCTTAATAGTTCAGTATAGTTGTGTCATAGTTCATATAAGAAATCTGAACCAAAATAGCAAACGAAAAGAACATCCTACACGTGTGTTGCAGATATAGAGATGAGACCATGTACACCTTTAACTCCTTCGTACTCTTTAAAAACTTTGCTTCTTATTTCCCAGAGATTATCTTTCTTGTTTTCCCTTTTAATATGATGAGAAAGAAAAAAAAGGATCTAGAAAAAGAGCAATCCATTTTTCTTTTTAGCAACATGAGGATGTGGACGAGTACCTGCCCCTGCATACAGTTGAGTCTCCTTTAAAATAGAGTTGTCCCAAATTGGGAATGGATGAGTCCAAACCTTCCAAATGTTGAGTTTTAATGGGTAAAGTTGGGCAAAGCTATCTCACCTGGTACAGGGCTCGTTCCCTTCCTCCTTCTTTCAACAAGCACTTATAGAGCACCTGCTCAGTGCTAATCGTGTCACCTCTGCTCAGTGCTAGCATGTGACACTTGCTCAGTGCTAACATGTCACATCTGCTTCATGCTAACCCTGTGACAGGCCTTGAATACAACACAGAATGGGAACATCCTGCAGATGGGCATTTTGCCCATGTTGTACCCTCATCACCTGGGATGCTCCCTAGTACACTGGAGCATTAAATAAACACTTGCTGAATCGATGCACACTCATGGAGTTAATAGTCCAAGAAATTATACTAAATTTCTTCAGTTAGCACTTTCATGCCAATAAAATCTGAGTTAGATGAACATCAGGGCAGCTTTAAGGAGGAAATGAGAGGTGAATCCCTGCTGGCAACAGCAGCACTAGGGCAGTATGGAAGGAGGTGTGTCACATTGCTAGCCTGTATCCCACTGGCTGTGGGTCTCACCTGTGTTGATGGACATACGCCTCAGGACTCTAGAGCCACATGTGCACGGGAACATTGCAGCTCCACTTTGTCCAGCGCCGGGGAGACTTCTCCTTCCCTCTTTGAGCCCAGCCATCGGTTCCTACTTATTTGAACGGGGCTGCTGCAGAGCAGGAGTCCTAGGGCAAAGGAGGGACACTTGCTGAAAATTAGTAGCAATTCCATTCTTCTTAGCTGGGCGTAATTTTCATATGCATTGAAATACTCAATGAGCTAAACGTTTCAAGAGACAAGAGTTTAGTCAAAGAATTTGTTGCTTCCTTGAACAATAGCCAATATCACAGAACATTCAAATAGTACCATGATGGGCCTGGTTGGCGTGGCTCAGTGGTTGAGTGTCACTTATGAACCAAGAGGTTATAGTTGGATTCGGGCACATGCCTGGGTTGTGGGCTCAATTCCCAGTGTGGGGCATGCAGGAGGCAGCTGATCAATGATTCTCCTTCATCATTGATGTTTCTATCTCTCACTCCCTCTCCCTTCTTCTCTGAAATCAATAAAAAATGTTTTGTAAAAAATAGTACCATAATGGGTTCCCTCCTCATAATGTGAGATAGGTTCACTGATTCATTCCTTTTTCTCTCCTGCCTCCCTCCCTCTTTCCCTTCCTCTCTGACTCTCTCTCTGTCTCTCTTTCTCTTCACAAAAACCTAAGCAGTCCTGGGCACCCTATTTCTTGTGAATTTGGTTTGTGGCATAAAGTGAGGGAGACTTTCCAAGATTTTACAACCTGCCTGGGCAGAAATGATTGGCAGTGCTGATGGCCAATCACAATCCTTTTACTTCATTAGAGGTGGGCTCAAAGGATGGGCTCTCTGTTCTTTATTAACATCATTAACCCTCATATCTGGGGACGAAGATTGCTCATTGCTACTTTACAAACACTGCATTTTTCATTTGTTATGCTCATGTGAAATTTATCTTTCTGGAAAGGTACACACAAGCTCTTAGGACTTACTTGAACACACTAGTTAACATTCAATTTATTTTCATCTTCTTTTTTCTGAGAGAGAAAAAAATCATTAACTAATGATTGTCAGGAAGTTTTCTGCCTATGATAGGCATTTGACCACGGGTCCCCTGGAACATACAGTTGTTTAAATTTGCATTTCTCCAGGAAGGATCTAATAGCTAGAGAGTTTGGGGATTAACATTCAGATTTCTGTCACTCCTCCTGCTCCTCGTGTCCATGATCACAGTCCTCAAGGACTAACACTCTTGTGACTGTGGTTATACCCTAACGTGGGCTCTCCCAGGAGCAATTCCATTAATATCACTTTTCATCTTCCTAGGTGCAAACTCAGGAACCAGTCAGGGAGAGACTCTCTCTCAGCCCGATGCCAGCTTTCTCAGAGCCTGCTGGGGAGGAGTCTGCATTTACTGGGACCACAACAGATGCTTTCCCCAACTTAGGAGGGGCTGATGAGGACAATACATCATTGACCCAATACCTGGAGATAGAAAGCTGTACTCAAGGCCCACAGCGTGAAGAAAACCAAGACAGAGAAGACAACACACCTGGACGTTCCTGGGAAGACCCAGGACATGAGCTGAATCTCCCAGAAGCCAATCATGCAGCTATGTCCCCCTGTGAGCTGTCAGTGCATCTCCCTCGGGAGGGCAGTGATGGCCCCAGGGAGCCCCAGGCTCTCTCTGTTGCTTCCCCTGCACCTGCAGATACTGCCCCCACCCTGGAAGCTGTGTGCCGTGGGCCAGGGGGCAGAGAAGCAGAGTGTTTGATGGAGCGTCTTGAAGCAGGCGACCAAGGAACAGGTGACACGATGGATGCTCCTGCCAGAGCCCCAGTTCATAAATATTCACCCCAAGAAATTTGCTCCATGGACTTAGAGCTGGCAGAGGGTCAAAGCCAAATACCTGATTTATGTGTTCCTGATGACCAGACACTGGATGTTGTTCTTCAAACACAAGGTTCTGAGCCTCCACACTCCACAGATAAAAGCAACAAGGCTGAAGACTCAGTCGTGTTTCCTGCACCTAGTGATGCCCTCGCCTGGGACATTTCACAGAGAGCCAGTGAAGGATCCACAGGGCAACATCTGGCCACGGTGGAGCATTCCGCCTCCACGCCGGCCTCCACAGGGCAGGAGAGGCCGAGCCCCAGCATCTCGGGAGGGCTTGAGGAGAGACAGCCTGTATCTCCTGAGAAGTCTTTGGTGTGGTGCAAAGAAGGTGATGAGAGCTCCAGCACCAGTGCCTCGGACACCGCAGACACACCAGCCAGTCCCAGCTCAATTGTGACCTTTCCTCAGGAGAAGCCCACAACATTAACTGCTACTCCTGAGCGCCTTCAGGTGACCAGGGAGAATGGGAACACACCAGCTGGTACCATTGCCACCAAAGTCCACTCAGCCAAATACCTCCCTGTATCCATTGCTGAGAACAGCCATGTAGATGGCCCTGAGGAGAGCTCAGCTCAGGTACCAGAAGGAAATATTTTTCAACTTCCTTCCAGTGTACAGCAGGGTCATGTTTTAAATGGCTCCACCACCAAATCTCCCAAAGAACTTGGCATGGCTCCCAGTGGACCAGGGGTCCATGTCTGTGCTCCCCCGCCCCCCGAGGGAGATTCCTGCAGCACTTCCCCTCTTCAGATTGGGAACCAGGCTGGAGATAAGAGCCAGACCGTGGACAGAGCAGACCATAGGAGCCTTGGAGAGCATTTCCAAGAAAAGGGAAGTGAAACACAGAGGACTCAGCTGGAGAGCCTGACCCACCAGGGTTCCCTTTCTGAAGATAATTTCCAAGAAAGTTGGCCTATGACATCTGCTGCACAAGGGGAGACAGACCTGTTGCCCATGGACCAGTCATTAGCAAACTCCATGGAGAAAAGAAGTCAGAGCTCAGGCCTGGGGACTAGTGGGTCTGTGGTGGCCAAAGCAGCCGTGGAAGATGACAGTCAGGCTGTGAGTAGTGCTCCGCCTCTCTCTCAGAGCCCCCTGGAGGGGTCTAAAGAGAGTGGACCAGCACATTGGGAAGCAGGCAATAAGCCCAAGACTATGACTGTAGAGGCCCCTGTCTCCGAGGTCTGGCCACCAAGTCAACTGACAGCTTCTGAGTGCGAGGAGTCAGAAGCTGGTGCCAAGACAACTGTCAGGGTCTGGGCTGTGGCTGCCTCGCTAAAGGAAGGTGCTGCTGGGCCTGAACTGGACCCCTCTGAACCCGTAGCATTGGCTGCCAGTCCCCAGGCTGAGGCGGGCTCAGCCCTTGCTAAGGACGGAGAGATCTACGAAGGCAGAAAACCAGCCAGGCGTGCACAATGGAGCTACCTTTCTTCCCGGTACTTGAGCCAACCCCGGTTCCTGGGGTCGTCTGTGGACCCTGTAGATGAAGGTGTCAGAGATGGGCCATCAGAGGCTTCCAAAACGGGACAGCAGGAAAATGTTAGCAACGTGAGTCAAAGCCAAGAGGAAAACCAACCCGGCGTGGACCCCCCTGCCTTCTTTAAACAGTTTCTGCCCCGCCCTGAAATCCTCGAGTCCTCAGTAGATCCCATTGATGAGATGAGTGTGGTGGAGTGGGCCAGGGTGGAAACCCAGGAGCCATCTGACTCCACTCTGGGAGTTGTCAGAAAGGAGAGTCAATTGGATGCTGGAAGCTTGGGCCAGAGAGTGGAAGTCCAACCCATCATCTCTCCAGGTCCTTGCCCCCAGCAAAGTGGGGAAACCATTCCGAGCGAAAATAGCACCAACAGAAGCCAAGACGCCAGTGAGAGAGGGGAGGCTGAACACAGTCAGCATGACAAAGCCAAAGGCGAAGTCCAGCCTGCCGTTTTGCAAGCCCCGTGTCTTGATGAAGGTGGGGTGACAGTTCCAGGGGGATGCAGCGGAAGCCAGGCACAAGAAGGCCTTGAGAGGACCCTGGGGGAGGCCGAGCAAAGTAAAAAGGACGTGGCAGGTGTTGTTTCCCCCACTTTACCTCTTTCCAGTGCTCCTGCAGTCCTGGCGCAGGCTTCTGTTGGAGTTGACACAGACAACACCGCAGGTCAAATTCATGCTGCCCCTGAGAACCATTTAGTGGAGCCCAGAAACCATCAACATGCATTTTCTGACTCAGAGAAGGGAGAGAGAGAAAGTGAGTGTGGGAAACATTTGCCCTCTCCCAGTGGTCTTACTCAGCTGCCTTTTACTTCATCCCCTGAAGGAAACATAACAGACTTTTCAATAAGCCACAAAATTGAGGAACCTGAAATAGAGGCGCCCCAAAGTGGGGAAACCAAACCCACAAGGGCATCCAGCTCGCCAGCAGTGACTTTGGCATTGGTTTCGGGAGAACGTGCGTCAAAGACAGCTCCTAACACGCTGCAGGACCCATGGCACCTGGGTCCCACCCCGGGCCGTGGGAGAAAGCCAGGGGAGGGGAGGCCCCGTGGCATGGCAGCCCAGACGGGAAGGTCCCCAGTACCTGCTTGGGAGGAAGTCAAGAAGAAGCAAGAAATGACAGGAAGTGCACATTTAACTGAGGGAGTGAAGAGGAAGATTCTGTCCAAGGTGGCTGCCCTGAGGCTGAGATTGGAAGAAAGGGAAAACACCAGAAAGAACGGGAGCTTTCCTAAAAAGATTCCTAAACTCGAAACATCGGTGTCACGCACGGATGAGAACAAAGACCCCCAAAAGCCACCTTGCAAAAGGGAAGGGAAAGGTGAGGCTCCGTTGCTCTCTATCCCTGTTAAAGTTTGGGTTTGTTGGCCCCAAGTCAGATTCCTGGGTCCTCCTGAGTCCTTGGTAGTTCAGGTGAGTTTCGACCAGGGGGCAGGGACCCCGTGGCTGTGACCAAATGGCTCAGCATATAGACCCCGGTTCTCAAACTTGAGTGGCTGCAGAATGACCTGCAGGGCTCCACCCCAGGGTTTCCGATTCCACGCATGGGCCCGAGAAATCGCATTTCTAACAGGTTCCCGGGGGACCTGTGGGGAGAGCCTCGCCTATAGGTGCCTGTACGTATGTTTAGTGGAGGGAGTGTGATGAGGATACCCTTTTGTATAATTACCCGTTAAAACATATGTGTAAAAGATAAGCTGACGCATGAATCAGTATAGCTAATTAGTATAATTAAATAAACCACATGCTGAGCAGGATTTCCAGAAATAAACATTTAGGTACAATTTGGGAGTCTTCTTTCATCATTGATTTTCATTTAAAATGGCTTCATTGAACATTGGGTTTCCTTCCAAATTTGAGTCTAAAAATTTCTTTCCAACTCACTCTTCACTTTCTGAGTCTAAAGGCCCCAAGGGTATGTGTTCCAGGTTCCAGACCCCTGGAGGCTCAGAGCCCCTGTAACTCCTGTGACTTCTGCTTGGCCCGGGGAATCACTTTAACCCCACATTTCATCCTATAAGCCGACTTTTAGCCTCTTTTACATCAGAACTCTTCTTTCCTTTGCCGTGCAACCTGGCAGAAGTCAGAAGAGGAGATATTGCAGCAGGCAAGGTCCTCTGTGGACTGAAGCAGAGCCCTATGGCCCCCTCAGCTCAGGGGAGGGGTTCCCCTCTTTCCCTGCCGAGTCCTCAGACTTCTAGGCGGTGCTTGTCGTTCTCCATCCAGATTCATGGGCCCTTGGCCCTGTTTCAGAGAGAATTAAATATAAAACTACCTTCTGATGAGTTTGGAGGGATCCATCCAGGTTGCTAGTATATGTGTTTTTATTAAGCACATTTTAAGAGAATGAAGTGATATTTTCAAAGATCTCTAAAGTGGGTTTACCCCAGAGGGAAACAATCTATTTGGAATGCTTGTCCAGGTTATTTAAGTTACCCACAGGGAAAAGGACATTCCAGTAACCACATGCTGTTGGGGACTTTGATCTCTCTCAGCTGCCACAAGCCTCCCCGAGCTCAAAGGGCGGCAAAGATGAGGTACAGCATTTGGGGAGGGGTGGTGCTCTCCCTCCCTGACCTGGTGAGGTAGACTTGGGGGTGGGGATAACTCAGATGATTCTGAAAGAAATTAAACAAACTGAGTAACCTTTTTACTTTGGACAACTACTCTCCCAGGGCTCCTCTTAGCTGCTTCCACACAGACAGGGCTCCTTTCCAAGCCCTGAGGCCTCTTGTCCAAGCCAGCTTTGCATCTCTCCAAGATCCTCCTGTAATCCCACTGCTCATTTTATGCCCTTTCTTCTGTCCCCCAATTTTCTCTGCGTTCAGAATTTACAACAGGTGGTGGAGGGGTTGGCAACTTAGGAACCTTTCGGTCTCCACAGATCACCTGTGAAAACTGCCATGATGTTGGAAGGGCCCTTAGGAAATGTGTCCCAGATGAGGTGGGCTTGGTCAGGACTCTGGACCAAGAATTTGAGACTGTGTGCCTGAACACCCAGCACAGTCTGTAAATATGAAACAGCCTGCAGCTATGCCCCCCGTGTCTGTTATCCAAGTGTCTGTTGGCATCAAGGAGAGATGGGAAGCAACCTTAATGCATCGAGTATTACACAGCAGTAGAATTTGTGGGAACAGAGCAAACAGCAACAGTATTGATGACTTTCATCTTGGCTGTGGATTATGTATTTTACATCACAAAGCTGCGGAGTTGTGGAACTTGGTCTCCAACCAACAGACACCACATTTCCAGCAACCCTACTGCTTACCAAAGGATTGCCACCACCTGGCTGGGTCAGCTATACTTGTCTTCTTTAATCTAATGGTTATGCTGCCCCCCAGTGGCTGCCATGAATAATTACACATCTGCCCCACTTGAGATCTCATTCCTGATGTTAAAAGATGATATTCAAAGGTCTCAACTCTGGGAATCATTTCCTTATTGCTCCTATTTCGTTCACATCAGACATAACAGAAATCTTCAGCAAAGACAACGGTAATTAGAGGAAAGATGAATGTGTTACTTTCCAGCAAATCGCTATGAGTTGCCGTCTGAGGGCTTAACCACAATTATTGGGATGATCCAGATTTTATTTTACTCCCTAATCCCCAGCTCTGATTTTAATGTGGACCATCCATCCAGTAAGCATCTTTATTTGAACCAGGTCCTATAGACTAGGTATCCGAAATCCTCCTCTCCCTACTCCTCCCCCCGCCCCGGAAGGAGGCTTTCTGCTTATGCTGGGCACTTTGACCAAGGGTCCCCTGGAACACACCGTTGTTTAAATTTGCATGTCTCCAGGAAGGCTCTAATAGCTAGAGAGAATTTGAAAAAAATGCCTCTCAAGTTATATTTCACATCTGTGCATTACAGACCTGACTCAAGGACCATTAAGTAGTGAAAAGTAATTAGGTTGACTTATTCATTTTCTTAGTGTTTAGGCAAGCCACATCTCCTCCCAGACACTGTTTTCTCATCCACAAATTGAGGGTCCTACCTATTAACCTTGTCTCTGGATATTGTTGTAAGAATTAAGTGAGATGAGATGAGAAAGTCTTTTGCTCACTGTAGAGCTCTTTGCAACTGTTATAAGAATGTTGACCTGCCGATCTCTCACTTCTAGCTCCAGTATTACTGAGAAAGATCCAAGCCGAGATGTTTCCTGACCACTCTGGAGATGTAAGATTAAGCTGCCAGTTTGCAGAAATTCATGAAGATTCTACCATCTGGTGGACAAAAGATTCAAAGTCAATTGCCCAAGTGCAGAGAAGGTGCGGTATTTGCTCTTGGATACTTTTCATAGTTGCTGCTTATATCACAACATAGTTCTAAAATACAATAATAATATGATGAAATAATACATTATAGGAAGTAAAAAGGGAAATTGGAGTAAAAATTCCACACTCAAAGTATCCAAGAAATGTAAGTAATGGAAGACAGGTGTCTGGACAGGGAAAATGGTGGTGGGTTCTTCCCCTGGCTCTTCTACCATTGAGTTCCATGGCCTTAGGAAATCATGAAACCTTTCATTATGTTTAAAAGTGTAATTTAAAATTTTTTAATTAAAATTTTAAATTCTAGTTTTTAGAATCATTACATTTAGGGAACTACGTCAAATTATCTCCTAGTCTAAGGCTCTGTGATCTGAAGATTTATGAGCTGTCTTCTGTTTGTCTGTGAATTTTGCTGTTTTCTGTTTCACAAATTCCCATTAACCTGACAAAGGTCAAACAAAGTGAAGAAGGTGAAGCAAACGGAAAAGACAATCAATGCAGTTGCAGAAAAGTAGCTGCGCTTGAGGGGTCTTTGCTGTTTATAAGTGACTCATGGCTGAGAGCTCTTTCAAATAGCGTACTTCCCTAGTGAATACCTTCCTTCCATCCTTCCATCCAGCCATCCAGCCATCCATCCAACTGCCCATCTACCAGCCAACATTAGACTGTTCTGAAGATGACATGAAATAGACCGTTAAGTGATTAGCACAATACCTGGTACATACCAAGTGCTCAATACACATTAGCTATTATCTTCCTCCTCACCATCTTCATGAGTTTTTCTTCTCCCTTATTGTATCGGGGTTTATATTTGGGTTTAAAGTTTTCAGGTTTCCTTCGAGCACAAGTCATATGGATTAGTAACATAACTGAGGTGAATTCTAATCTGAAGTTCTGATGAGCTCCCAGAATTCAGAATTCTAGTTCTTTGCTTTATTAATAATAGCCCACCCCCCATATGTTTCTGTGCATTAATATTGCATATGGGAGTGAGAGTGTTAAACCAAAGTTGTACTGATCATCCCCTACAGGTGAATAAATGATTTAAATGGCATATCACAATCTTGTCCTTCAGCCAGCTCATAGGCTGAAATCATTAGGCCTGAGAAACATTAGTTTCTATTGCATTAAGTGTATCAGAAAATGCAACCTCAGAGTGATGACAGGTGCCAATGTTAATGTGCCCCACTTCAGTGCAGGAGACAACTCCATTGTGTCCTTGACCATCGTCCAAGCCAGTCAGAAGGACCAGGGCCTCTATTACTGCTGCATCAAGAACAGTTATGGAAAAGTGACAGCTGAATTTAACCTCACCACTGAAGGTAAACCCCAGCTTTTCGGGTTCAAATAAATGAGAACCGCTAGCATCTACCAGTTAAGAGTGTTCATTTGTACTGAAGGCATTCTGTTCTTATCTTCTTCCAGTTCTCAAACAACTTTCCAGTCACCAGGACATTACAGGTAAGCTGATCTGAGTGGGATGTCAGGGTAGCGGGCCCACCAGAAAGCAAGAAGTAGCTCCTGGAGTCAATGGTAGAGGCATATTCCTATGGACCCTTCTAACCACGCAAGAGAGAACTCAGGAATGACAGAAAATGAATGAAAATTCATGAGCCATTTCAACCTGGCTGTAAGGCCAATGATAAGTTCTCTGGGTTACGAATATCCAGAAGTGTATCAGTTATGACAAGAGATCAGATTGTAGGGGGTGGTTGCTGGGAACATGTGGAGGGGGAGTTTGGGTTAGACTTTTCCCTTTAAGCATCAGACTAGCTGGTCAGCCATCTGCATGGGGTTGTTCAGCCTCTGGCACTATGTGACACGTTTTGTTGCTTTAATTTACTTTTCACTTTGACTAGCTGAGCAGATTCCCAAAGGGAGCCAGGTGTCTAGGAGAAAACTCCATTCATTTGCATCATAATGAGAATGAAAGATGGTGGTCAGCT
This sequence comes from Myotis myotis, assembly GCF_014108235.1. Classification (NCBI taxonomy): domain Eukaryota; kingdom Metazoa; phylum Chordata; class Mammalia; order Chiroptera; family Vespertilionidae; genus Myotis; species Myotis myotis. Next base: position 52,799,614 of record NW_023416401.1, read on the forward strand.
CTCCTTTGGCACGTGTGCTCACCTGGTGTAGCCACAGCCCAGCAGCTCTCCTGAACACTCACACTGCCCCTGGGCTACCCACTGAGTACAGTTTGGTGGAGCCCATGCTTGTTGTAATTTTCCCTAATTCCTTTTAGGGAAAATTGCCCATTCCCACACACGTGCCCACCCCCACCCAGTAGTGTGCTGGTAAATTGTTAATGACATGCCTTGTCGGGAGCGGGGGCAGGGGAACCTAAAATACATAGTTTTCCAATTTCTGTGGTGTAAATACTCTCACCATGGCCAATTTTAAACTGACAGTGTGATATCACGAGAACGTGGAGCCCATAGTCAGCTCTCGGGGAGCAGGTTGAGCACACCTCTCAGTCCCCCTCACCCTATGTTACACGGCTCTTGGCACAATGTAAGACCCTTGGTCACACTTAGGAGAAATAGGAATGAAACTCTGATCATTAAATTGATTTTACATCTTAAAGATTTGCCTCATGTGCTGATTTGTAAAGCAAATACCTGAAATCTTTGTGAAAACAAGACAGTAAAGACAATCAAGATACAGTGATATTCAGTACGTAAAAGGCAAGGAGCTGGGATCTCGACTTCAAAATGCTCTAGAAAATATTGTGATATTTATCCAAGATAGCAAACTTCGATACAAACTCTTCGAAAACCCACTCAAATGCTAACTACCCATCTTTACTATGTGCTGTACTTGTGGTGTAATTTTAAATTCTGCTTCAGCTCCTATCTCTCCAAGAGTCAAAATTCACAAGAGAATGCCCTTCCTTCTGATCGGTCGGAAAACAGAATGACCTTTAGAAGAAAGCTGTTTCATCAGCTTCTCAACATTGGTTGGCTCTTACACACTAGATAATTGCTATGATCTCAATATTTAAGGTTTGCAGAAACTCATTTCTCAAGGTCTGCACCAGCCAGGGATGGACCCCAGTGGGGATGAGCTGCTGGCCACCTGGTGGAAATAGCGCACCTGTTGTAGCCCTTTGATTCCAACCACAGGTTTTGGTCCAGACCCCAATGACATCACCTTCACCAGCTTCTCCCTGAGACTGTCGGTTCCAGTTTCAGTGACTCATCGGGCTGTGAGCCATACTTGTCCTCTCCCTCTCCTTGCACTTTCTGATGAAGACACTTCAAATGACTGTCACATTATTTTTATTTGGAGGGATATCTCTCAATAAACATTTCACTAATTTAATTCTCTAGAGAAAGAACAAATAACATTTTACAAGTTTATTAATTAGAGTAATAAACTAATTAATAAACTAGTAAAGCTAAGCTGGGATGTCCTGGCCTATGTAGCTCAATTGGAAGGAGCGTCGTCTTGTACACCACAGAGGGACAATGACAAGTGTGACCAATAGAACCTAGAAGGGGAACCACACTTAACTCCCAACAGAGGCATAGCTCAAAGCTGAGATGATGGGGAGATGGGCATTGAGGAGGATGTTGTGGATGACTAAATTTGAGCTACGTTTTAGGATGCGAAGAGATTGAATTCAGCCAACTTATCTTCAGAGAAGACTTCCTCCAGGACAGCTACTTTGGGGACCGCCTGCGAGGTCAGATCGCCACAGAGGAGCTGCACTTCGGAGAAGGTGTCCACCGAAAAGCCTTCCGCAGCAAAGTGATGCAGGGCCTCATGCCCGTCTTCCAGCCCGGCCACGCCTGCGTGCTCAAGGTGCACAATGCCGTTGCCTATGGGACCAGAAACAACGATGAGCTCGTCCAGAGGAACTACAACCTCGCTGCCCAGGTAGGTCCGCCTGCCCTAATGATGTCACTTAGGTGTGAGAGGGACCCCTAATAATCAGACTCAGAATTGATGGGAGTCTCCAAGAGGGTGTTTTGCTCCCTTGGGGTATGGTGTAAGGGAACTGCTGGATTAAGGCTGCCTGCTGGGAATCATGTCTCAGTTCCCAGGAGTATTTCTTGGCCTCGTGCTAGATGGGACTCAGCCTATGTTTGGAGGCACCTCCCCAGTTCTGACCTGGGCTGAGGTCATTTCCTGGGAAGCTCCATGAGTTCCCTAAGGACTTGAATCTACTTGGACACAAGATGATATGGAAATGGGGGTCCTATGCTGTACTGGACACAAGGATCCCAAAAAAAAGCTAAAATTAGAAGTTGCTCCTGAGGGCTTTGTTTTAGATGGAGGTGGGATATATTTAGAAGGATAGGGCAGAATCGGTTGTCCTGTTTCCTGCCTTCCTAAGTTTGGTTTAATGTCAGCCCATAAGCTATGAAGGGAGAGCGACCCGAGTCTCTAGCTAAGTCTCCTCCTCTCTGTGCTTGAGAGTCACAGAGCTCCTGTTGGTTTCTCTCCTTGCCTCCCCCTCCCACTTTGGTCCATGTATTTCACTCTTGGCACCAACTGGCCAAGCCTCTGGTAGTGCTGGGTCTAGCACTTCTACAAACTAGGTGCCCTTTAAAAAGTTTGACCTTCAAAAGGATTAGATTAGACTTAGATCAATGTTTTGGGTGCTGTCAAGCACTAACCATCCATGATTCTCTCAGATGTGGCTCTGTCATGTGGACTTGGTGCTCACGAAGGGCAGCCCCTCTTCTGTGGAGATAGGACTTTGTTAATAGTATTTAATTCTCCAAACCCACCCTTCTTTCTTCTTTTCTTTCACTGAGCATTCCTTCCAACTTAGCGATCATCTCACCCCGTCATGGAAAATGCCCCAGAACCCAGACTCCCACTCAGAAATGCCATACGGAGTGGAAAGCAGAACCCAATATGCTTTTCCTATGCCAACAATCTTGTCAAGGTTTTCACTTTTTACAACTCCAATTATACCTTTGAAGAAGAACCTCAGATGGGGGAGCTTATGGGAAATCAACCAGCAAGCCCCAAGGTTTATCTGACATCCTTCCAAGGGGCCAGTCCTCTTAGTTCAAGGATGGACTTCAGCCTTGCAGTTTATAAATTTTATAACTCAGGGACATCTGGCTCCAGAGACCACGTGACCTTCACCTGGATCATTCCTTCAGGTCTCAGAGCTCCTCTGCCAGCTCTAAGTTGCAATCATTGTTGCTTCTGTGCCCCTAACCAGGGGGTGGGTTTGGGAATCATTGGCCTGACTACATTAGGAAATCTGATTAGCTTTACCAAGCAACTGTCTGAATTTCCTCTAATCGCTTGGATTTCCCATGTGTTTGGGTGATATAGGAATGCTATGTCCAAAATACTGCCAGACACTATGCCAAGATCTACGCTGCGGAAGCACAGCCTCTGGAAGGCTTTGGAGAAGTGCCAGAGTAAGTGTTTCCTCTCTTGAATTTCCACCCCTGGCTTGTTGGGGACTTGGGGGGAACCTGAGGGGACAAGAGGATGAGAAAGACCAGGAGGACAAGCATTTCAATTGGTCACTATCTGTAAGCTGTGAGGGCACCTATGGTTGCGATCCTGTTCTTCACTGGGTCACCAGAAGCTTCCAGAAAGATACTTGATATTCTTTAAATAAATGTATGTGTGGATGGATGGATGGATGGAGAGATGAATGAATGCAATACATGTATCTATCATGTTAAGTAGAAAAGAAAGGATATGTACTCTCATGAATATTACATTGCCTAAACAATAAACAAATATAAGAGACCATATGAATATTACAAAATGACTAGTCCTATGAAGAAAATAAAATATGGTGCTGTGTCCAGAAAGAGTGAATTGGGTGATCAGGATTATAGGAACATAGTACCCACTTCCTGGAATTCTACAGAGATAAATTAAGCTGATTGCTTTTATCCACTCACCGACTATTTGTTCACCCAAGCAAATTTTGGTATCCACTGCTCTGAAGATGGATTGGGATATTTCAATATCCAAGCCCCCTATCCTTCCTTACCATGGGAGAATTTGTGAACATGTGAATGGTGATAGTATATGGAGGGCAAAGTCCCTACAAAGGAAAGTGTTGATGGTTGTTTAGGATGGGGAAACAAAAACATGTTCTTGGCTTTGGGGCAGAGGGAGTAAATCAAGAGTAAGAGGATAGTAACTAATAAACAGAAGATAAAACTTGAGACCAGGGATTGGCAAACTTTTCCTGTAAAGGGGCAGATAGGCTATTATATAGATACTTATGTAACAAATCCTTGTTGATGAATTTTAAAATATAATAACAATTAAATATAATTTTTGATATATAGGTTTACTATTGAGAAGAATTAAATTATTTTTTTAAGTAAAATTTTGCTTAATTGGGGTTCAGGCTTAGTGTTTCCTATGACCAAATTGATGGGGAATGTTCATCTGTAAAACTCATTCTTAGCTTGTGGACTGGATTGGGCCCATAGGCAACGGCTTGTCAACCCCACTGTCCACATAGAGAGAAGAGTTATGTTGGGGCATGCTGGAATTTCAGGGTTAGGAAGAAACGAGGAACCAGCAAAGGAGACAGACAAGAAGTAGCTGGGGAAGCAGGAGGAAACCAAGAGGAAGTGAGTTTCTGGAAGGCATGGGAAGGTGTTTCAAAAAGAAGTGAGTCAAGTGCCACTGAGAGCAAATAAGATGAGGGCAAGTAAGTGACCATTAGACTCAGCAACATGGTGCTCCTGGGGCCCGTGACTGAAGCTTCTTCAGTGGGAAAGCCTCTTAGAGTGGGTTCAAGAGACATGGAAGGGAAGGGACTGGAGACAGTGCATCCAAAATGGATTTGAGCTTTGATGTAAGCTCTGAGTCAGTAGTTGTAGACCGTGGGGCCTACATGCTCTGTAGAGATTCTGCAGCATGTTGCTATGCCATTGAGAGTGATGCTGTCAAACAATATCTTTGAGCATTTGAGAGAGGTTGGGATCTAGGCACCAGAGGGGGAGATGCTTCATGCAGGAGCAAGAGGGCTCATGTCTAAGAGGGGCGGGGCAGCAGAGGATATGGGCGCAGACCTTGGGAAATGGGAATACGTGGGGTGGCAACTTCAGATGTTCTGTTCTTATTGATTGAGGTTTCACAATGGAATGGAAGTAAGGCCATCAGCTGAGAGTGAGATTGGGGGGTGGGGGGAGTTGTAGGCGGTTAGAGGTGAGAGGAGCTGGTATGAAATAATCATCCAGGATGGAGTGACAGTAGAAGGACTAGTGCTGGAAGATGCATTCAGGATCTGATCTCTCTCCAATCCCAGCTGTCATCACTCCTGCACAGCCTCTTCTCTGGTCTCCCTGTTTCTGCCCTTGTCCTTACACAGTCCATTTCACACAGAGTGGCAGAGTGATCCCTGTAACATAGGCTCATGTCACTCCTCTGCCCAAAACTCTTCAATGGTACAAAGAGCAGAGTTTTTCAAATGGCCAACCAGACCCCCCAAAGGGTCCTCCCTCATCTACCACAGCCTCCCTCCCTGTTCACTGCACTGCAGCCACGCTGGCTCCTCACTATTCTTTGAACACATCAGGAATGCTCCCACCCCAGAGCCTTTTCCATTTGTTGTTCCTTCTACCTGGAAGGTTCTTTCCATGGATATCCGCATGCCCCTCCACCCCCACTTCCTGCAGATCTCTGCTCACATGTCCTTTATTAGCAAGGCCTTCTCTGACCTCCCCAAATAAAATAGCAGCTCCTTCCCCACCCCTGGATCTCCTAGCTCACCTCCACTGCTTCGTTTTTTCTCCTAGCACATAGCAACATGCATTTACTTACTGTCTCCTCCATTTAAATGTAAGATCCATGAGAGCAGAGCCTGTTTTCTTTGCCGCTGTTTTCTGGAAGAGAGTCTGGGAGTGTCTGACACCTAGAAGCCACTGAATGAGTATTTGTTGATTTGTGGATTGGAAGGATGGATGGAAGGAAGGAAGGAAGGAAGGAAGGAAGGAAGGAAGGAAGGAAGGGAGGGAGACAGGGAGGAAGGGAGGGAGGGAGGAAGGAAGGTCAGAGGAAGGATGGAAGACTGGATATACGATGGATGGATAGATGGATTCTAATCATATGATCAATGGGGCCGTTGAGATATGGCTATAGTGAGACATTCATTTCTACCTGAGCAATTAAACTCAATCCCAGGAGGAGTTTCTGACCAACTCTAGGGACAAATGACAAACAGAAACTCACCCTTTTACTCATTGAATAATCATTGGGGGCGGGGGGTAGTTAATCTAAATCTAGTGGAACCCAGGCATTTATTTTGTGTGCCCATGTTCTCATCCTTTCCAGAATCATTCCTATTTTTCTCATCCACCGGCCTGAGAACAACATCCCATATGCAACAGTGGAGGAGGAGCTGATTGGAGAATTTGTGAAGTATTCCATCAGGGATGGGAAGGAAATCAACTTCTTGAGGAGAGACTCAGAGGCGGGTCAGAAGTGCTGCACCTTCCAGCACTGGGTGTACCAGAAAACAGGTGGCTGCCTCCTGGTCACTGACATGCAGGGTGAGGAAGCAGCATGATCCGGGCCCAGGGGTGTGGTGGGCCTGGGTGCTGCTGGGGATGGGGAGGAAAGGAGAAGGACAGGTGTGCTGGGTGCCTTTTAGCCTCTCCAGCAGCAGAAGGTGTTACTAACATCTCCTCAGAAACAAGGTGGGACAAAGGAGCCTGAGGTGACCAGCCAAATGGAGTCAGACAGCGCATTTTAATAATTCATGCCGATAATGCCTCCCCATTACAACAGGCAGCCAACGATTGGCAGCAGCTCCCAGCTGTCCTATCCTGGTGGAGCCATGTGCCGGTGCTCGCTTCTCCAGCCTTTATTGTTCTATCCTCCACAGGCACAGGTTCAGAAGTATATGTGCAAATCCAGATGTGCCAAAAGTTAAATTCAGATGTAATCATTCATTCTTACTAGGTGAAAGGGTCTCTCATAGTTACTTTAGGTTTTAAGCTCCCCCGATGAAGCTACAGCATGTCTTCCATTTCTACACACATTTTTGGGAATGCATTTATGGTATGAAGTGGGGATGTCACACTTCGTCTTCCCACAGAAGCAGCCCCGAGACAAGTGGCAGTTTGGGGGTCCGCGAGACCATCGTCAGATTCATTAATTTGCTGGAAGGACCCACAGAACTCAGAAAAGCCGTTATACTCATGGTTACGGTATATTACAGCCAGAGGACACAGACTCGGATCAGCAAAGGGAAGAGGTGCATGGGCAGAGCCCAGGGCCAGCAGGCAGCAGCTCCCAGCTGTCCTATCCTGGCGGAGCCATGTGCCGGAGCTCACTTCTCCAGCCATGGTGCCAACCAGGGATGTTCACATGAGCCTTGGTGCTCAGAGGTTTTATTGGGGGTCCATCGAGTAGGCATGGCTGACTGCCCATGAAATTGACCTTAGTCGCTAGCCTCTCCGGAGGTCAAGTGATACCACACGACCCAAGGTACCAGGCAGGACATGCCAAGGGCTTAGAATTTACCCCATAGGAGTTGGATGAGGATTGAACCTTTAGTGCAATTATCCAGGAGCAGATCCCGGTATACACGGGTAGGAAAGTGAAGTGTGACAGGGAAAGGGAAGGCAAGCAGTTACCATGGTGATCACCTGAAATTCACGTCTCCCAGGGGGAACTCTGGGAGCCTGTGCAGAACACACATGTCAGAATCATCGCCCCCAGGCAGTGACCCCTGTAGTTACCAGCGAAGGCTGCACCCACACATGGGCAAGCCACGCTGAGCAGAGCAGGGTCCTGTGATCAGAGGAAGTTCTCAGGCAAAGCAATGCTGGTGGTGGCACCGGAGGTGGGGCCAGTGCGTGGAAGCGGTTAGTGTGAGGGCAGTGGGTGGGCACCGAGCCCTGCCACAGGGGTTTCCTATTTCTTCTTTGCTTTCCCAATAATCGTGCTAAGAAAAATCCCAACTATAATTGCATGCCCACTCAATGTCAGACATGGTTCTGTACAGGATCCTGAGGTCTAGCACCAGCCTGGTGGTGGAAAGCAAGGCTGCCCCTGGGTCCTGCCCCTCTCCTCCACTTGCTGGCTGTCAGCCTTGGGCAAACTGCTCACCCCTCTGTGCCTCAGTCCTTTCACATGGAGCTGCCGTGAAGATTAAATGAGAGCAAAACATTTAGTGAAGCAAGTGTTTCCTTCTTTTTAAAAATTTTTTTGGGGAATAACCATAGACACAAGAAATTGCAAAAATGTCCAGAGAGGTCCCATGTACCCTTCATCCAGCTTTGCCCAGGGCGAACATCGTACATGACTGTGGTGCAGATCGAAACCAGGAGATTGACATTGAAACAACCTGAGTAACAGACTACAGACCTTCCTTGGATGTCACTAGTTTTTGTATGCACTCATTCTCTCCTATTATTTTTGTTTAATCTTTGAAATAACTCTGCAAAGAAGATCGTGTAATCCCCATTTTACAGATGAGAAAACAGAGGCCCAGAGGCAGTGATTTAATTGCCTGCTGTCACTCAGCTAATAACCAGAGAGGTCCAAGACTTGAACTCATAATTTCTGACTCCAGACCCCAAGTTCTTTGCACTTGGGGTTAGTACTCACAAATTTGCAAATTGGCAAGAGATTTCTAAGTGTCAAAGGCTCCCCTGAGGGACACTGGGAAGTACAACCTTACAGTCTTGCAGATGGGGCTGATCTGCAGATTGAAGGCAGCCATCCCCGCTGCCTTTCAGAGACTTCCTGGCCACACACTCACAGATGCGGTCTCAGCAGTCAGCCATCGATCCTAATTAGACACTGCTGTGCCATCATTGATGCCCCCCTCCTCTTCTCCTTCAGAGTTCATTTCGCAGTAGATACAGTTCTTCTACTGAAGAGCAACACCCCAGAGCTTCATGCACAGCTTGTTTCGTTTCCAGGCGCCAGTAGACAGCTCTAGTGGATATTACCTCTCCCGGTAAATGAGGTGTGCGGTTTAATGTGGTGTTTCTACGGCGTTTATTTACCCTCTGCTGCTGCTAGGAACAGTTTTTATTTTTTTATTGCTATCATCTTTATGGCACAAGATAGCCCATTCTCTAAACAATATCCATATTTTATAAATGTAGTGAGGCACTGGAATTAGCACAAAATAAACAAACAAACCCGAACTCAACCATTACCTTCTGAGACTCTTAAAAGCTAACCCCTCCCAGTTTGCCTTTGCTTGTTGATGGGATTGAGGCGGGTCCTGCAGGTTTGAGGCATGAATGTGGAGTCTGGGATCTGGCCCCAGGATATGCACAGTGGGAGGCCCCTAGAGCCCCTACGAAGCTGCCACTCCCAAGGCCCAAGAACTCAACTTCTGGAGGACGAACTTGCATTGCTGCTGACTCCTTTCCTTCCGTCAGAGACAAACTGCAGATGACGATTATCCCCAGCACAGTTTAAGAGCTGCATGCTAGAATTTAAATTATCCTGCAGAGGCCTCCATAACTTTGATCGAATTGCTGGCAAAATATTAAAATGATAGAGAGAGAGAGATTTCCAAAATCATATTATATTTTTCTAAACTGTAAGTGACAGTAACTGTGAGAAGCAAGAAAAGGCAATTCTTAAGTTCAAGGACCTTCTGCCAAATGACTTTAAAAATTTTATTTATTGAATTTTAGAGAGAGAGAGGGAGAGAGAGAGAGAAACGTTAATTTGTCATTCCACTTCTTTATGCACTCACTGGTTCTTTCTTGTATGTGCCCTGATGGGGGATCGAACCTGCAACCTTGGCCTATCACAGTGATGGTGAACCTTTTGAGCTCGGCGTGACAGCATTTTGAAAAACCCTAACTTAACTCTGGTGCCATGTCACATATAGAAATTTTTTGATATTTGCAACCATAGTAAAACAAAGATTTATATTTTTGATATTTATTTTATATATTTAAATGCCATTTAACACAGAAAAATCAACCAAAAAAATGAGTTCATGTGTCACCTCTGACACGCATGACATAGGTTCGCCATCACTGGCCTATCAGGACAACGCTGCAATCAACTGAGCTACCTGGCCAGGGCCACATGGCTTTTAAAATTGGACTCTGTGCAACTCAGAGCTGTGATTTTTCACTACAACGTTCCGCACAAAAAAGTGTCTGAAAAGGGCTTTTGCAGTTTGGTGTCTTTTTTTTTTAAAGAATAGATCCTGTAATAAAAGCTATGTGAAGTATTTATACATACGTTCTAGTTGTTAGCAGCTTTCAAAGAACAAGATGGATTCATTGTCAACTGTGAAAGGGGCTTTTAAAACACTCACTGACTCACCCCAAGTGCCCTGTCGAAGTCAGCTCACCGGTGCCCTGCAGAAAGGCAGGGCTGACAAGTTTGCCATCAGCTCGAACCTCAGGGTTGGCTTTGGCAGGATGCAGGTTCCTTTGTCCACAGCCCAGACCGGCATCTGTGCTGCCAGCCTCCTCTGTGAGCAGTCGCCTGCTGGTGGTGGAGGAGACACCATCCCAGCCTGGCTCACACAGAACCAGGCTCGGGCAGAGGCTCATCGCTAGGCTGCAGTGGTGAGATTGAAGCAGAGGTCCACTGAGCTGGAACAGGTGCCCCTAGCCACCGCCCTAGAGAGCCAGGCTCCCCGAAACTGCTGCGTCAGAGGCCTGCCTTCTGGTCTCGGTCCCATGCAGCTGGATGCATGTCTGAGTGGCCCCTGCTGATGGGACCGGGGCGGTGTGTGTTTATGCAGGAAAGGGCTGTCACTACCTCCCTGTCCTTTCAGAGCAGCCCGGGTAATACCAATTCTGTCTTTGCTCACCCTTCCTGTAGGTGTAGGAATGAAGTTAACCGACGTTGGCATAGCAACATTGGCTAAAGGGTGAGTAGAAAAAAAAAAATCGAGTGCATCTTATCCATCCCAAACTCTGGGCTTCCAAACACCTCCTGCGCAGACAGAGAAGGCAGATTCTTTGTGGTTCTTGGTGAAAAAAGAGTTCTGGGTTGGAGCTGCTATTGCCTGGGCCACTGCTGATGTTCCCAGGAACTAAGACCCTTTGTAAGGAGGAGGAAATAGAGGGCAAACGACTTTCAGAAGGGATGGCTTCTGTTTTAAAATGTAAGTGTTATTACTGTTCAGGTATGATCAGGAGATGATTGCCATTGAAAAGGCAGTTATTACTCACAGCTCCATTACTCATAGGTCCCCAGAGAAGGGGGCAGGCCATGCCACAGGGCGGGGGGGGGGGGGGGGGGGGGGGGGGGGTGGAGGTACAGAGGCGAAGCACCAGCCTCAGTCAAGGGGCAGGAGTCAGGGGAAAATGTGGGCAAGACCTCTTATTGTGGTTTCTGTGGGAAGGAGTCGAGGAGCGGGCTTACAGTTGTCTAGTTTGAACATTCTCAGTGAGCTCTGGGGTGTGGGGCTGTCCCTAGTTGTCTGCTACCTGCCCTGTGGAGACAGTGGCCCTGCCTGTGAAACCCCAATAGAGGAGGAGGTGGGCTTGGAATGGTTAGTTTGCATATGAAAGGCATTCTAGAAGGCCAGTCATTTATTCTCTCTAGGAATTGGCCAGCCCCAGGGAGGGGCAGTCTCTCCAGGGCCAGTGAGGCTCCAGATGTCCAAGCATCAGAAACAGACAATAATACCCTATGGTGAATAGAGCTTTCTCTCCCAAGCTGGTAACGACTTCTCCGCTTGAGCTCCCTGGCATTTCAGCTCCTGGGCATCAGCAATGCTTTCGCAGATAAACTAATTTCCAACCTTAATGAAGGATGAAGAAAAGTAGAGGGGTTTGGGGGGAAAGTGGACAGGGGACCACTCTTTCTTTTAACCTCCAGATCAGTAAGTCTGAGCCATAGGTTCTCACTGACCACACAGAGGGTCTGATTTGCTTTTATTTTTTTTTTAATTTTTATTTTTAAATATATTTTTATTGATTTCAGAGTGGAAGGGAGAGGGAGAGAGATAAAAACAGCAATGGTGATACCTCAACATAATAAAAGCCTTATATGACATATCTACAGCCAACATCATACTCAATGGGCAAAAACTAAAACCATTTCCCTAAGAACAGGAACAAGACAGGAATGCCCACTTTTACCACTTCTGTTTGACATAGTACTAGAAGTGGTAGCCATAGCAATTAGACAAGAAGAAGAAATAAAAGGCATCCATATTGGAAAAGAAGACATAAAACTGTCATTATTCGCAGATGACATGATATTGTACATAGAAAACCCTAAAGCCTCCATCAAAAAACTACTAGACTTAATAAATGAATTCAGCAATGTAGCAGGATACAAAATTAACACCCAGAAATCTATGGCTTTTTTTATACACCGATAATGAACTCACAGAAAGAGAAACTAAAACAAACAATCCCATTTATCATTGCAACAACAAAAAAATTAGATACCTAGGAATAAACAACTAAGGAAGTAAAAGACATGTACTCAGAAAACTATAGGACACTGAAAAAAGAGACAGAGGAATTCATAAACAAATGGAAGAATATATTGTGTTCATGGATTGGTAGAATCAACATCATTAAAATGTCCATATACCCAAAGCAATCTATAGATTCAATGCAATCCCCATTAAAATACCAATGGCATATTTCAAAGACCTAGAACAAACTCTCCAAAAATTCATATGGAAAAAGAAAGACCCCAAACAGCTGGAGCAATCCTGAGAAAGAAGAACAAAGTTGGAGGGATCACAATACCAGATATCAAGCTGTATTACAAAGCCGCTGTTCTCAGAACTACTTGGTACTGGCACAAGAACAGACATATAGACCAATGGAACAAAACAGAGAACCCAGAAATCAACACAAGACATTATGCTCAATTAATATTTGACAAAGGAGACAAGAGCATACAATGGAGTCAAGACAGTCTCTTCAGTAAATGGTGTTGGGAAAATTAGACCAATGCATGCAAAAAAAGAAACTAGACCACCAACTTACACCATACACAAAAATAAACTCAAAATGGATAAAGGACTTAAACGTAAAATGGGAAACCATAAGAATCTTAGAAGAATCCATAGGCAGCAAAATATCAGACACGTTGTAGCAATATCTTTACTGATACAGCTCCTAGGACAATGGAAACTAAGGAGAAAATAAACAAATGGGACTACATCAAAATAAAAAGCTTCTGCACAGCAAAAGAAACCATCAACAAAACAACAAGAAAGCCCACTGCATGGGAGAGCATATTTGCCAATGTTATCTTCGATAAGGGTTTAATCTCCAAAATTTACAGTGAACTCATATAACTTAACAAAAGGAAGATAAACAACCCAATCAGAAAATGGGCAAAGCACTTAAATGGACACTTTTCAAAAGAGGACATACAGAAGGCCAAGAAACATATGAAAACATGCTCAAAGTCACTAATCATCCAAAAGATACAAATCAAAACGACAATGAGGTACCATCTCACACCTGTCAGAATGACTATCATCAAACCAACAAACAAGTGCTGGCAAGGAGAAAAAGGAACCCTCATGCACTGCTGATGGGAATGCAGACTGGTACAGCCACTGTAGAAAAAAGTTTGGAGTTTCCTCAAAAAATTAAAAGTGAAACTGCCATTTGACCCAGTGATCCCACTTCTCGAAATACATCCCAAGAAAACAGAAATGCCGATTAGAAAGGACATATGCACCCCTATGTTCATAGCAGCACAATTTATAATAATTAAGATTTGGAAACAGCCTAAATGCCCATCAGCAGATGAGTGGATTAAAAGCTGTGGTACATCCACACAAAGGAATACTATGCCACTGTAAAAAAGAAGGAACTCTTACCATTTGCAACAGCATGGATGTGGGCACGTGACTTGCAGTCTTGCAGCCACCGATCTACAGAACCATGACCCAGGGGGCTGCCTCGAGGATTCCCCCCGTGATCCACATCTTGTCCCCGACGCTCAGTGCGTACTTGATCAGCATCGGTTTCCATTCCCTGCCATGCCTCCCCGCCAATGACATCAGAGTAGTTGAACTTCATACTATTATTTAGAACAACTCTCTACCAAAACAAAGCAGAAACTTGCCCAAGAAGCTTCAAAAAAACAGCTGAAGAGCATGATTAAGACATCTTTTAAAAGCATCTCAATAGCTTCTGGGAACCCTAGTCATCTTTTTCTCCTAATTTAAAAAGAAATCCAATCCCTTGGTTTTGTTCTCAGCTATAATGTGACTTGTCCGGACTGGGACAGCTGCCCAAGACCCATTAGATTAAGAACTGATGGCTGGAGCCCCGTGCAAAATGCTGTCTGTAAAGTGTTACCGCCTTCCCTCCCAAGGCGTGGGCAGGGGCAGGAGCGGGAGGGAAGGGCATTCTGAAGAGTCTGAGAGCTTTATTGTTTCCTTTAACTTTTCCTTTTAAGTCACAGTTTCCCCCCAAAGAAACATACCTTAGAAGCCCAGTTTAAAACACGGATAGAAGGGGAACTCCAATGGTAGTGAAAGGGGTGGCTGGGAGATCTCCTTGGAAGCCCCTGGGAAGCCCTCTGCTCTGGGATGAAACCAACCACCATGTCCAACCTTCTTACTTCCCACATGAGGAGCAGGGGGTGCCGGAGAAGGGGGCAGCCTGCCCGCAGGCAGGCCCTGCAGGAGGTCAGGTGCCTAAGGAAAAGGGCCGATCCTCCATGTTCAAGGCAAGATTCAATTGAAGAAACTCTCCAGAGGAAGCCACAGCTGCCAAGTGGAGCTCAAACAATGAGCGGAGACTTGGGGAAGGCTCAGCTTCAAAGGCAGCTTACAGACAGGCAGACAGAGAGAGAGAGAGAGAGAGAGAGAGAGAGAGAGAGAGAGAGAGAGAGAGGGGTCTGGGGGGACGCAATGGAGATGGGGGGAGAGAGCAGGAGAGAAGACGGATGACGTGGCATCGATGAAGCACATTCTCTTAATTCTTAGTAAACACCCTCCCGTGCTCTGCGCACCCGCACCAGAAGGGAGAGTTGCCTGGGGGATGGGTGCAGTCCTGAGAAGCACTGCTCCTTGGAGGCGGCAGGACATAGGTCTTTTAACTGCATTAGGAAGATCACGAGGCATGGGCGGGAGAAGCAATCAGGAGGCAAATCTGACTTACTTTAATGATAGTAGTAATAATAGTAATAATAATAATAATAATAAATATTCTGAGTTATTTAAAAATAAAAATATGCTCTTAAATGTAGGGCCTGCCCTCTTTTGGCCAGCAGCAGTCAGGACCTTTTTGCAGGAAGTAGAGCCATTGGGTCATTTAAAGAAAACATCCCCTGTGCCTCAATCCCCATGGCTGCTGACACCCCCATCAATGCCACCCATCTTGTTCTCTGACGTTAGAGGGTGTGTACTATTTTGAAGGTAAACAGTTACTTATCTCATAAAATAAAATAGGGAACTGTTATGACATTCATTTTAATGCACCTTTACCTGGTAGCTTGACCCTTAAACAGAAGTATGTCATATTTCTCCTGGGAGCCAGCAGTATGAATATGTCTGCATACGCATCGCCGGTACCTCAGTACCCATAATCTTTCGGCAATGTTGAGTACAACACGTCAAGTTGCAAAGTTTGACAAATAGGATTGTTTCGCCATCTAAGAATCCATTTTCTAGGCAGACCCAACAAGATACTGTTGAACAGATTTCTGGTTTGAAATTGCTCAGCTATTTAAAGCTCGCTGAAGGGGAGAAGGGAAAATGCCTAATTGTGTCACTGAGGATTTGGAATTTTAACCGAGCCAAACCCAAACCAGCGCAAACCGACTCCTGCAGGGAGCGACCTGCACCAGTCACAGTGGGTCCTGCCAGCACACGCCCCTCCCCAGCCAGCAGCTGTTTCTGGAGAGAGTGCGAGACTGCGATTCAACCACCAGAGGGCAGCAGAGCCAACACTTTTCTCTCTTTAGGCTCCAAACGGCCATTTCATGCTGCTGATGGAAGTAAAACAAAGAGATGTGCCCTTCTTCCCAGTCAGTAGGCACTGGACGAAAACAGGACGGGTCTGAAGAGCCACAAAGGACGCCCTGCAGTGTGGCCCCAGCCAGCATCGCGCCTGTCTACCTTTGGAAGAGAGGACTATGAGGTGATGAGGCGGAAGGATGCGTGGAAACCAAATTCGGAGAACCCTGACGGCCCACAAATGGCTTGTTCCCCACGGAGGGCCAAACATGAGGTGATAAAGACCAAATACCAAGGCAGACGCATGCTGAGGACAGTGGCCTCGAGAAGGCAGGCTCTACTGGCATCAATGTGGCCAGCTCTAGTCCTGCAAGCCATGCAGAGGAGGAAAGATTAAAATAAACTTCCACGTTCAGTCAAGCCCAGGCTTTATCTTACACACACCTCACATGCGTGCACACGCATGCAGATGCACACACACGCACACTGCACGAGGGGTTTATTTAAATTCCATGTCCTTGTAGCCATTCCCTGTAAATTAAAAATTTCTTTAGAAAGGATATCAAATGAAAACGTGGGTGATCGATAGCTTCTGGCTTGCGTCTCAAAGGGTTATGCAAATGTGGGAATGCTCTAGGTTTTCCTGGCATCACCTAGTTTTCTTTAAACGAGCCCTTTATGAAGCCAGACAAGAACTTTGATTTCTGGAGCACAACCAGAGCTGGAAGTTCCTGCAGCTTTTCTCCGTCCCTCCCCGCCCACCGCCCCCTCAGGGTGTGTTTAGAAACTGAATTGCAGGTGATAAGCCAAGAGAGAAGCCAGCCATGCTGTCAACTGGCGATTTTTGTCCGAATCTGAAAGGCTCATCCATTATCAAGACGAGAGGAAAGAAAGAGGGGGTGGTTTTTAAGCAAGAAATCGGCCTCGCACAGTTTCAGCCCGTGGGAAGTCCAGGCTTACCTCGGCGATGCTGTGGGCCTGGAGCCAGACCACCGCCATCCAGCCAGTCACCACCTTTCTGCTGGTGGAAGGTCTTGCCTTAATTTGCAAAAAACGCAGCACCTGTGAAGCGCAGTAAAGCGAGGCGTGCCTGTATTGAAGAAGTCTGTGTCGAGCGAGGGCAGGGGGAGGGGACTGTGGAAATTGCTTTCTAGCTCCCCCCAAGTGAACGTTACAGTGCGATTTTACGATGTTGTGTAACACACATTGCAAGAAGAAAAGGCATACCTCTGCCCCAATTTCAGTATAAAGATGTTCCCAGTTCAGATGGGGATGGTCTGAGGTCATTCACACTGTGGTCTGCTTCCTTCTGCTCCCAGTGGCATCAGACCCCCTTAAGCAGGCAGAAGCTCAGACCCTGCCCCAGACCTGCCCAATGCAAACCCGCCTTTAACAAGAGCCCCTCCCCCGTCCAACAGAACAGCTATTTAAGAAAAGATTCCACTGGGTGATGCTCAGTGGAATAGATTTATTGTTCCACCTCCAGAGTGAGGATGTGTAGATTAACATCAAGTGAGGGGCTAGAAAATTATGCTGAATTGAGGTTAAGGACAAAGAGATCCAGTTAGTCAGATCCCACAGAGTGAATGTTTCTTAAAAATGGGAATGTGTGAAAAAGTTCTCAAGTGCAAGGTTGCTTGTTCCATTGCATTAGATTCTTAGGGCTGCCCTAACAAATGCCCACAAGCTGGGGGCTTACAACAACGGAAATGTATCACCTGACCGCTCTGGGGGTCAGAAGTCCAGAATCGAGGCGTCGGTTACGTGTGAGCAGGGCTGGCTCCTTCTGGAGGTTGTGAGGGAGACTGTGCTACAAGCCTTTTCCCGGCTTCCGGACGTTGCTGCCACTCCCGGTGTCCTTGGCTTGTGGACGCATCGCTCCAATCGCTGCCTCCTTCGTCAGGAGGCCTTCTGCCCGCATCTCTCTCTCTCCTCCTCCTCTTACGTAGCCACCAGCAGTGTGGGATTAAGGACCCACTCTTCTCTAGTATGACCTCATCTTAATTACACTTGCAATGTCTATTTCCAAATAAGACCACATTCTGAGGTTCTGGGAATGACAGCCTTTTGGAGGGAACACTATTCAAGCCGTTATGTCCATCCAACAGAACAAATGGCGAGTGTCCCCAGGGGGGATCATGCTGGAGAGCTGTCATGATACCTCACACCTGTGGTCTCCTCCGATCCTGAGGGTGACAGGTGGGCCACAGGCAGGAACGTGTATATCCCCCTGCTCAGTGTTACACCAGAGCTTGGCGTAAGGGAGCTCCAGGTTACTTGATCTAGAAACACAAAGGACGCTGCCCTGTTTTCTTCTTAGGCCATGACAATGGCAGTGAGTGTGAGTGTGAGAGGACAAAGGTCAAAACAGAAGCCAGGCTGAGACGGGGACCCAACTGAGAAAGGAAAAAGACTCTTAATTCTGTAGACACTGACAAACACACACCTGAGATGGGGAGGGGAGGGAAGTCCAATATTGCATGCAATGCCAGGTTGAAAGTCCAACATTAGACCAAGAAAAAGAAGTTGAGAAATGTGGCTGGAGACCCCTGGGCCAAAGGGCGGTAGCTCTGAGGCTGGGGCTGGTATTCATGCGTTTGTTCCCTAGGCCTTTATTGGAAAACCTTCCCTGGACAGGCATTTGGGGCATGAAGTAGTGCCGGGGAGAGAGCACAGTGTGTGCAGGGAAGGTGAGAAGTGCACGCAGGGAAGGGGCTGGAGAGCCATGTTGGCGTGGAGGTCAGGAGGGCCCCACGGACACGCACGTGAGCTTAAGAAGACAACTCGCATTTATCACAGGCCTCGACCAACGGCGCGTTGCCTTTACTTAATTCCACGGGACTTGTTTTCTCCAACAATACTTGTGTCAACCATTTGGCCATTCTTGCCTAAAGTAGGAGTAAATATATCTCCATGCACCATTAGTTTCTCCTTTAAAGACTCTTTTAAAACTGGTGAAGTGTCCGTTTTCAAAAATTATGTTTCCTCCCACCCAAACTCACAGGTACAAAGGATTTAAAGGCAATTGTTCCATGGCCTTCATCGATCAGTTCAAAGCGCTGCACCAGTGTAACAAGTATTGTAAAATGCTGGGGCTGAAATCGCTTCAGAACAGCAACCAGAAACAGAAGAAGCCAAGCGCCACGAAGGGCAAAAGTCAGTCGAACTCCACCACGGCGAAGAAGACGGCGTCCGGGGCCCCGGCAGACAAGAAGACCTAGCATCGCGTCGGGACTAAAGCCGCGCCTGGGCGCCGGGGGGACCTGGAAGCACCCAGGAGAGAGCACGGAGCCTGCAGAGGGGCCGTGACCACCCTTGTTCCCAGCTGCTTCTGAAGCCGGCACCTGCTGTCTTCTTTGACATGATTTTGGAGCCGGGTTTGTGACCAGACTTACAGAAACGGTCCACCTTTGTATGTACCTGTAGCATTTTTACCAACCTCGAGTTCATGTCGATTTGTGTATTGTCCGGGACTTGGTGCTGAGCAGGGTCTGTCCACAGCCCAAATCCTCCCCACTCCCATTCCTGACCTCGAGATTTCTAGACACTCCCAGCTGCTATTTAAACAGAAAGCGTGAATGCCTTTATAAGGCCAAGTGGTCGCACTCGTGTCGCATATGCTGTTCTGGCTGGAGGTGGCTTTTCGAAACATGAGGCCATTTCCCAGCATTAGTCACACATCCAGTTATATTGTTCTGTTTCATTAAACGCATACTTAAACGAGAAGTGTGAGATGCATATATGAGCGCAGAAACTCCATCCAGAGAATCAGCGCCCAATTCCACATTCCCCCAGGATTAGGAACTTAGTAGTTTGCTAAGAAGTTTACTGGGGCACAGAGCATTTGCATCTGTGTCTTTTGATGAATCGAAGTCCATAGCTTACATTAGGGGTCGCTGTGCTGCACGCTGAGTTTTGACACATACAATGACATATGTTGACTGTAACAGTATCATACAGAATGTTTTCACTGCCCTAAAAATCATTCCCTAGGCTCCTCCGATTCATCCCTCCCCCTAAAGCCAGACTGTTATGTAGTTGGAATCCCAGAGTATGTAGCCTTTGCAGATAGTCGGCTGTTTTTTAAGATGGTTTCAACGACTCCCTGATCATATCGGGAAGAATGACGAGGCCGCTCTGAGCAGCGAGATCGATGCTTGTCAGGTTGGAAGTGCCTGCGAGTCACCTGTGACCTTGGGACAGTGCAGGTTCTGGCCTGGCAGGGCTGGTGGAGGCCTGAGATGCTGTTTCCAGCACGCCCCATGCTGGCCATGGACCCCACCTAGAGACTGCGGGGAGGAGGGGCCTGGGATGCTGTGGGGAGTGGTCAGGCCTAGCTTCAGATGAGGGGCTGCTGGAGGATGCAACCAGCTATGTCCCGACTCTGATCTGTGACACCGGCCCGGCCCGGTGAGAGAGCCGGCCTTCCCGGGGCGTGGGCTTTGCAGAGGACTCCTGACTTCTGCTCTGAAACACTTTTCTCCGCAGGCATGGGGTTTTGATAAAGTGAGAACATACATGGGATTTTTGTTGGTTTGTTTTGAAAGGAGATTCGAAGGAGGAAACACTTTACTAGTCACAGCTCACATGCTCAGGAAATCTGCCACCGCCAGCCTTTCTTTTGAAGTGATTTCCCCCGGCTATGAATTGCAAAATGCTCATTTTTCTATGAGGCAGCCTGCAGCCTGCTTTCCCCATACCAAAGGTCCTACAGATGTATGTAGCAGTGGAATTCTAGAAAGTTCACACTAGCGAAAAGGTGCAGGGCACATTTTGATTAGAATTAGTATATATATATATATGTAGTTGTTCAAATGGAAAATAAAACAATAATTAATAAATAATAACATAAGAATAAACTGTGTTTTGTGTATTCACAACTGCAAGCCTACTGTTGCCCCACCCTATAAATACACATACATATATAATATGCATTTTATTCATATACTAGAGGCCCGGTGGATGAAATTTGTGCCCCGGGGGCGGGGGGGAGCTCCCTCAGCCTGGCCTGGGCCCTCTCACAGTCCAGGAGCCCTTGGGGGATGTCTGACTGCTGGCTTAGGCCTGCTCCCCACGGAGGTGGGAGAGGCTTTCACCACCACTGCTGCGCTCACCAGCTGTGAGCCCAGCTTCTGCCTGAGCGGCACTCCCCTGTGGGAGCGCACTGACCACCAGGGGACAGCTCCTGCATTGAGCATCTGCCCCCTGGTGGTCAGTACGCGTCATAGCGAGCAGTTGAGCGGCCTTAGCATATCATTAGCATATTATGCTTTGATTGGTTGAATGGCCACTTAGCATATTAGCACAGGCACTTCACATATTAGGCTTTTATTATATAGGATATTTGACCAGAGCCCTCTCAACAGACCACGGTATTTTCCTTAGTAATAATTTGCAGCTATAAAAAAAATATTGACACAAGTGATTAGAAATTAGAAAATTATAGAAGGGTACAGAATGAAGAGTCAAAGCCATCCTATGACTCTCCCCATCTAACTCTCATTTGTCCTGAGAGACAGTTGAAGGGGAGGAGTTTGACTCTGATCTTGTGATTTGTGGTTAGCTCATGGGCAGCCCTCTTGGATGGAGCTGTCCCTCCCTCCTTTCACAGATGCTTAGATTTTTTCCCTAAATGCCCTTATTGTTTGTTGTAATCTGATTTTATCTGTTTAAAAACATTCGGAGGACCAGACACAGAGGGCCACTGGCAGTGGGATGTGGCCCAGCCATGGCTCCCCGGGTTGGCCTTTGTAGGCTTGTGTGGCCATCTGTCCGGCCACCTGAACCTTGACCTTCTATTCTGAGATGAATTGCTGTTTTTCTTGCAGCAAATTAACAATGAGTGTGTGGTGAGTTCTCTTACCACAGAGGTGGTCTGCTGGGGTCTCAGGAATGCCCACACTCATCGCCATTGGTTGAGCTCACGTCCGCTTTCTATTGCTTTTCCTGCTGGTCTGGTGAGTCTGCAGTGTCTGGAGTTTATAAACACAATGCCTGCTCCACCCAGGCTCCCAGTGAGGATGGCCTGGGAGGGTCCAGCTGGAGATTTTCTACCTGATGCCTGCAGAGTGGTCATATGCTAGTACATGTGTGTCTCCATTTCCTAAAGGGCTCAACAGCGGAGCTCTATGATGGGCAGGTGGTAACAATAAATGAACGGCTCATTAAAAAGAGCCTGTGCTTTCAACAGCAGCTTTATCACTAATGAGAATGGCAGCGGCCTGGTGATTTATTGCCAGTGGGCATCGAGCTCTGGTGAGATCTAGTTCTGGATGCAGGGATGGCTGGCTTATGCTAACATTTCCCGTGACCTTATTGTACCAGTGCCTCCCCGGCCCTGCTTCTGATAAGCTTCACAGTAGCTAAGGGTGGCAATAGATTCTTAATCAAAAGAATGTCCAAAGAAGTAACAATTACTTCTAATTATGAAGTGTTCTATTTTCTAAGTATATATACAGTTTTGTTGGGGTGGGGGCGGGGGGCATGTGTTCAACTGGCTGCAGAGGGGAGGAGCTTGTCACACCCGGTTCTGGCTGGTGTCCTGTGTGTGTGTGTTTTGTGCTGCTGGACCACCTGTGCGGAGGCAAACAGCCTGGCATTTCTCCCCCGTTTTGATCTTCAGATGC
The DNA here is from genome assembly GCF_014108235.1 of Myotis myotis. Lineage (NCBI taxonomy): Eukaryota > Metazoa > Chordata > Mammalia > Chiroptera > Vespertilionidae > Myotis > Myotis myotis. Next base: position 52,821,968 of record NW_023416401.1, read on the forward strand.
CACTTTGGCTTAAATAGTTAAATTTAAAATCAAAGAGACACATGTGCCTCTGGCACAGGGTGCTCCAGCAGCTCCGAGGCCCTCTGAGAGCTGGCTTGTTCTAAAACATGCTTAAAGGTTGAAAGGCAAGATGATGCCAGTTTCCTGTGTAGTCACATGAGCACAGGTTTCAACTTTATGATGCGACAAACAAATATTTACAGGTTCTAATTACCATGTGATATAATATACATTTTACTCTTTAAATTTGTCCCATCCACATCAGAAAAATCACTCCCTGAAGGCAGCATTTTTTGGTATATGCACGGCTTTATCCAATACCTAGAAGATGCCTGCACATAGAAGACCTTGTGATAAGCATTCGTTCATGGAATGACTCTCTGACCCACCCTGACAAAGAGGAAAGGCATCCTTACTTCTGTCAATTTGGTATGCCTGAAGTCTCTAGCGTCCCTCAATACCTAGGCGTGAGATTATTGGTATTTAATCTGCAGGAAGTCAGCATGGTGAGCAGGAAGGCATCTAGTCTCTGGGTCAAACAAACTGGGGCTCCTGTCTTCATTCTAACATTCACCAGCTGTGTGAGCTTGGGGAGTAACTTCATCTCTCAGAACCTCAATGTTCTCATCTGATAAATGGGTATATTGATACCTGTCTTGAAAGGTGAAAATTATGTACAAAAAAATAACTGACCTAGAGTGGCTTTTAATAACTATAAATTGTTATTATAACTACTAAACTTCTATATATTTTTTAGCTTGCAGAAGCTATTTACCTATAAATATCTGTATCTCATTCAAAACAGAGGAGTGAGTTTCATAAATCATTTTACTATTCACTAGGGAAAGTAGTAGGATAAAATATCATTGAAAATTACCTACAGCTATAAATGAACTATATTTTCTCCTATTATTGACATTAAAAAGAGAAAATCGTGTCATACCATAGATTTACAGAATACATTTTTTTTTTTCAGAATTCAGGTTCCAAAAGTCATTTCACACCGTTTTATGGGTTCCTTGCTAAATAGCTTCTCTATTACCACCACTCCCTCCACTCCCTTAAGGGGGCTAGCCTATCAAAGTTTTAATAATCTTGCCACACATCTCTTAAAAACTCTCTTTCAAGCATCAAGGAGCCCTCCCTGATGAAAACGAACCCCATATTGCTGACAAGCCTGTCTTCATTTTGGTTTTAGCTCACTGTAGCTTTGATCAGTCGCCCTCCCAGCTTCCAGTTTCTCTTTCACCTCCCATCTTTCTGAAAGGAGTGGATTTTGAGAAGGACATAAAGGAGGTGACGGGTCAGCAGAGAGAAGAAAGAAAGGCAGCCCCCATGGGGAGAATCTCAAGACTGGGGGGTCAGAGCGGGCAGAAGACCATCCTTGGGCGCCAAGCAAACTCGCCCGGAAGCGCGGGAGGTGTATTGAATTAAGAGAAAGCAGGGGCAGGCGGGAGCATGGCTGAGGCAGGGTCTTTGCTGGTTGGTCAGAGACTGGGCTTGCTTTTGTGGCTTCTGACTGTGCTGGAGGCTTAGCCCTGGAGAAAGCCTGAGCAGCTAGAACCGGGGTACAGTGCTTGTCCGGGAAGGAGGCAGGATGGAGGAGCAGAGAGCAGGGCACCTTCGCACATGAGACATCTCTGGGCCAGCAAGCAGGAGAGGCCCCGGGAGACCAGAAAGACACCAAGGCCAAGGGCTCGGAAGCCAGTCCTGGGAAGCCTGGAGTGGCCCACAGTGGAAAGCAGAAGCGAGAGCAAGGCAGACACCTTGCTAGGTCCTTCCCTTCCTCTCCGGGCAGCTTCCCCAGAGCTCAGGGGGGCAGGGCCCACCCTGCACACAGGCCACCCCAGCCCGGGGGGCAGCAGGAATGGCTGAGGGGGGACATCCCGCCGTCACTGGCAGCAGTGGAGTCGCTGCTCCTTTGCCCTGGATCACTGAGGCCCTTGGTACCGCTGGGGCTTCCAGGAGGTCGTCTGCTTTGTCATCATTTATGTCTGTATGTAGGACCACATCTGGAAGGTCGATATGGTCTTTACTATTGTTTTCACGTCTGTGTCACAGGAAACCAATAAATCAAACAACCCCCTCACTCCCCAGCCTGAGGGTTTAAATGAGATGTGGTCCTGCACCCATGAATCATCTTCCCCCTCTCCCTCCCAGTGACGGCTGGAGACAAGGGAGGAAAACCACTCCCGCTCCTCTAAAAGGCAAAGAAGGCATTTTCTCTGAATTATTGGAATAATCCCCTCAGTTTTTACTTTTCATAGTGTATTTTTCCAGAAACTCCTTTTCTTGGCTCTCTCCGTCTTATCTTTCAGGTCTCTACTCAAGTCACTGAGACCCTCCCGAACCTACCCACCCACTGGCTCCTGACCTTGGCCGAAGGTCAAGGAGCTGCAGAGAATGCCATGCAGGGTCCCGCCCCTTCCCCAGGCTCCGTCAGCCACCTGACCCTCCTCTTTCATCCTCCCTGGATGGGAAAACTATGCCCTGCTTCGCCTTTGATTCTGAAAAGCCCTTCTTTTCTGGGGAGAAAGAATAAAAACCTGTACTTTGTTTTGTGCTCTTTTCCCCATTCTTACTACAACACCATAGCTCTGCCTCCCACTACCAGAACAGTCCATTTGAGGAGAGGAAAAAGATGCTCTATCCATCTCCCTCCCCAGTATCCACTCGCCTTCTTCCTTAGAAACAGCCCAGCTTCGTTCACGAAGGGATTCTTAAAGCTCGAGGGTGATTCCAATGTGCAGCTGAGGCTGGGAGTGGGAAGGTGCCCAGTTGAAAGGCTGCATTTGCCAGGCTCCCTTGCAGCCCAGGGTAGTTCTATGTGGCAGTGCTGACCAATGAGATCGAAGCTGAACCTCCAGGTGGAGCTTACGGTGTGTTCTTTAAAGGGGATGGCGCGAGAGGTCAACTACCCTAAATTGCTGACAACCCAGTCCTTGGCTCTTTACCATTCAATTTTTTAAAATTTTATTAAAGGAGAGAAAAATAAAACTTTATTTTGTCTCAAACACCTGTAACTTGATATATTATTTTATGTAAGTTGTTCCTTAAAAACAACGCTCTCAAAGGCGTTCATAATCGAGCATCTTGCAGATGCTAGTGCCTTCGTTTACTGCACGGCGCTCAGTTTTGGCTGCACATGCGAGTGGCCTACTGTGCTTTTAAAAAGTCAATGCCCAGGTCCCCCTCTGAGAGTCTATGCAATTGGCCTGGGGCACGGCCTGGGTGGAGGGGTTTTTAAAGCTCTCAGATGGTGCTAATGTGCAGCTGAGGCTGTGAGTCTCTGGTTGATCGATTCTCTCAGTGGCTCTCTCATCAAACACTAATGAGCAGCACAGTGGGCCAGGCCTGTAGCCCAATGGCTCATCAGCAGCACCCTGAGGGCTTGTTAAAGCACAGGGTGTCCCCACCCCCAGTGGAAGCTTTAATGGGTCTGGAGTGGGCAGAGGATTTGCAGGTCTAACAAGCTCCCAGCTGGTGATGCTCAGGGGGCATGTTTTCTTTTGCCTCCGGCCTCTTCCTCTTGGGCCCTTTCCTTCGCAGAGAAACGCATTTCCAGCCCTTCTGCCACCACCGGCCGGGCTCTTCCCAGAGCGTTTCTCTGGCCCCAGCATCACTTGCCTTGCGGGAGGCTCAGCCCAGATCTTTTCACCGCCTGCAAGAAAAAAGCCCCTTTGGGGCAGCCACTGGGGAGCCCACGAAGAGACTGGTGGTGTGTTTACAATCTCAGAACGTGGCAGAGGGAAGGAACCTTCCAGAGAGGCCCAGAGAGCATCCCAGTGGTACCAGCTGAATCCCAGGAACTCGAGTCCCTATGAAAACACACTGGAGAGCAGAGGGCACCCCGTGGGAGGGCCTGTCATCTCACCAGAGAGTTTGGCACGTGTTTAGGCAATTGGACTGTTGCTTAACATCAGAGCTGCTCAGCCTTCTTGAGTATTGGATGACAGCTCTGGGCCCTCCCCCTAGAAAAACGCATCTAAGTATGAAATGTCATGGTTGGTTTTAGGGGGTGGAAGAATTGCCCCGATTCCACCCCTGGGCGTGCGAGTAATGCATCCATCCTTAGGACAAGAGACGTGGCAGCATTTCAGGCTCACATCTGGCACAAATATCCACAGCACTTTTTTCTTGCAGGCGGTCAGATGATTAAAGACAAGGTGTTTGGTAGGAAAAGCGGCCAGCGGATGACAGGGACTGTCGGCTACATAATTGTCACAGGACAGATATTGGATAAAATGAAATATTGATGAGCAGTAATAGGGCCCAGTGAGTGGAGACTTACCCCAGAGACACACATAAAATTCTTGACTTTACCAACCATTTACTTACCCAACAAGTATTTATCGCAAACCCACCATGTGATCAGGACTGTTTGGTGAGCTGGGGACATAGCAAGGCCCCTGTTCTTGCATGTCTGGTCTTGTAGTGTGGACACAGAAATAAACAAATGAATAAGTGGTGTCAGGAGGCAAAGAGTGCTGCAATGCGGGGAAGGCTTCCGTTAAAAGACAACTTCAAAGGAACAAGAATGAGGTGAAGGAGCAAGGTGTGCATACATCTGGGGAGAAGGGTCTGGCTAGATGGAACAGTAAGTGCAAAGGTCCTGAGGCAGGTTGCACTTGACATGCTTGAGGAGGAGTGAGAGAGTGGGTGTGGTGTGGAGTGAGCAAGGGGAAGAACAGGAAAAATATGAGGTTTGTCCGAGGGGGATGTAGGGAATCCTTGAATTTTAGGCTCAGTGGGAGACATGACCTAATTTAAGTTTTAAACATAAATCAGCTTCCAGTGAAGAAAATAAATAGGCTTGCCCAAGACTCTCATGATAGTAGCGATCAGTTATATCCTTTTGCCTTATCAGATTAATTATCTACTCTCCCTTGGTCTTAATCAGGGGTCAGCACGCTTTTCCTATAAATATGCGAGGCAGTACATAGTTTGGGTTTTGCGGGCCATATGGCCGCTGCCATAAGCACTCTGCCATCGGAGCGTGAAGGCAGCCGCAGACAACGTGTAAAGAAATGAGCCTGGCTGCGTCCCAGGTGGCCAGCCTTCCCAATTCGCCCAGGACTGAGGGGGGCTTCCAGGATCTAAGATGTTCCATGCTAACCTGGGCTAGTCTGGGCGAATGAGGCCCATTGGTAAATTGCAATTAAACTTCATGTGTGGACACTGAGATGTGAATTCCATAGGTATTTCCCACGGCGTGAAACAGTATTCATCTTCTGATTTTTTTTTCAACAACTGGAAAATAGAAAAACCTTGCTCAGTTCATGAAAAACCAGCCTGGATTTGGCCCACAGGCTCTAGGTTGTCACCTCTTGGTTTTACTGACCCTTCAGGAAAGTGCATGACCATGAACTAGCAGTGCCATTAGGCCTGCCCTCCTTGCTGCTCCTCCTCCATCCTGCTCCCAGGGATGCCAGCCCCGCCCGCCTCTCTAGCCTCATCACCGGCGAGTGCATGATGTTCCTGCATCACCAGTTGGCTTCGAGTTCTTTGGCTGTTCCAAACCCCATCCCACTTGAAGATTTTACACAGCTGCCCCCTGGGAATTCTTTCCCTACCGCTCCATTCGGAGAATAAACAGCTCCTGCTCTGAGTAAGTTCACATAGTCTGCTATTCCTGCATCAGACTTCCTTATACACAGATGCCCTCTTTGTTTACCCTCCCCAGGGTTGACCAGCAGCCTGTGACGCAGCCTGGACGGAAAGCTCTGCTCCAATGGGAACACACAGCTTAAGGGAGACAATCCGTTCTCTGGCGTAGGGATCCAAGCCGGAGATGCAGGGAGCGAGGAAGTCCCTTGGGAGCGACGAAGTCCCTTGGGAGCGACGTGAAGAATCGGAAAGACACCCAAAGGAGGCAGCAAGCAGAGGCCACTAAGCAGCAGGGGCCACGAGACCCCAGACTTGGCAGAAGATTGGAGAAAGCAGTGGTTATACTTGAGCAGAAATTGTGGGTAAGTGTGGTGACAAGACAGCTGAAAGAGCAGAAAAGGGAGCAAATGATCTATGGAGCGCTCACGAATCCTGGCTACCTACCGCTTTCCACGAGGCCTTACCTCACGACGGTTTGGGAACTCTTACGTGATTCCCATCCCTGCACTGCGTGCGGCCTCTTCTAAAAAGCTGTCCCCAGCTCAGTGTTTTGCATAGAGTAGATGCTTAATAAAGATTGCTGCAAAAATGATTACTCGAGATAATCTAGGAAAAAAATGCTTTTTGCCATCAAAATTTCCTACCACACCGCCTACATTTGGGGGGGGGGGGAGGGGGTCAGCCACTTCTTGGACCCCCTGGGGGCCCTTTCCTTACTTTATTCAATTAATGCATCACTAATTGCTGAGCAAAGGATTTGAGATGACCTGAGACCATGCAGACACGGGAGCCAGAGCAGTCTTGGGCACCGCTGTTACGCTCAGTGAGAGGGGCTGTAAACACAGCAGCCGGCACATCCAAATCGCAGGAGATAATCTCTGATCTCTTCGTATCCAGCTGCAACTGGACACCACGCAGAAAAGCAAGACAGGATGTGCTGCGCGGAAGACAGGCAGCCTTAAAAATGAGATGGGCTTGAACGAGCTCTTTATTGGGCTAAAGGAGCCAGAAAGGTGAAAAGGAAGGGACTTGCTCTCTAGATAGAACAAGATTAGTTCTTGTCTGGTGTATTGACTGGGTCAACTGACATTCAATAGAACGACCTCTCTCACTCCTCCCCCTCTGCCTCTCAAGCCTTTGAAAACTTACCTTATCCAAAAAGCCGATTCTGCTGCCGGGGAAGTTCTCAATGCCATCAGTTTGGAACACCGAGGCAGCAAAGGTGAAATCCTTTGGAACCACTGAGGTATGACATGCAGGGACATAGCCTACCACTTGGGGGCAGTATGATACATAGAGCGTGCGGGCTGGGATTACCAGGATGTTCATTTCAGCCTAAATTGGAAATCACAGGCCTGGCTTTTCCCTGGTTAAAAAAAAAAAAAAAAAGTGTCTCAGTTGAATGAGAATTTAAAGGCATGTTACCCAGCTCCTTTGAGAAATTAATATTCTTTACATGTGCACTACAGACACACAGACACAGAGGCCACTGCGCTAGTCACCTGCCAAAAGTGCAATGTGCTTCTTTTATTTAAAAGGCGATGTTTTCTGTGGATGTTTGAGAGGAAAATCCCTACCAAGTAAACTCCAGGCTCAGTTCAGTTGCTCCAGGGAGGAAATCGTGGGGAGATGCTTTGGGAACTTGAGGCGAACTTGAGCTCTGTCAAGGTGGACACTTCTATGCTTCACTTGCCGGGTCACGGATTTCTCTTTAACTGGGTGGCTGCCTGCAGCACCAGAGTGCGTCCTCCCTGGAGTGCTTGTCCCTTATACCTCTCATGCCTTTCTCCCACACCACAGATGGCGTTTCCTTCCTTTCAGCCCACCATCCCCCGTACCTGCTTTAAAAATCTGTGACTAAACACTGCTGTGACGCACTTTGCCTGTGTCCTCATTAGACTGTCAGCCCTATATTCTGGAAAGGGCATCTTTTTTGTTTAATTCTCAGTGACTAGCACAATGCCTGACACATAGTAGGAACACATGTTTGGATCTTGGTTGAATGAGTGAATGAATTATTCATCTTTGCATCCTATGCACAGTGTTCAAATATTCTAGGTACACAATAGACTTGCATCACATAACTCTTATTGCAGAGCATATAGGTGACCCAGCTTTCTAAGTTAGGCCCTTTGAAGTCACTTACAGTGTCTTACCTTTGCATGTGTTTGAAACCCTTCCTTTCCTTTTAGAAAACTTAGAAGGGAACTTGGATAGTAAAGAGTAGAAAGTGGATGCCCCATTCCTTTAACTCCCCACAGGCCCTAGGGCTCCTGCGGTGGGTTTGTCTCCAACAGCCTCCCTGAGCCTGTCCCCAGGCAGGGGGAGCTGAGTGGCAGTGAGACATGCAACTGGTGGCTGTGGCGTAGGGCTTCTGTGATTGGGGAGGAGGCCACAGTGGAAGAGCTGGGCTCATGACCTGGCATGGGGAGCGGAAACCAGCCTGCATCATAAAGGCAGCCAGCTCACTCCTTACCCAGCTCCTGCGAGACAAAAATTCCTCCCACACAGCCTGACATGTTCTAATCCATTCTGTGCCCCCTACCAAGTCCCCCTCTGCAGATCCTGTCTGCTTATGATGCAGGAACTGGCGAAGTAAGAGCAGCAAGACCATCACTTCCCGCACTGACACCCAGTACGACCACGGTCTTTTGCCTATAACCTCTTGGCAATGGAATCATCCACATAAACAAGAGCAATTATTTCCCCACAGTAACAAAGCAGAGGGTAAAATCTGACTCAGTGCTTCTTCATCTGGGAAGAAGTCAAGGCCATAATTCAAGTCCCTGGGCACCTGTCAGGGCTCTGTGATGGCATCTCGTCCTTGGAAGTCTTAATGTCTTTGTGTGGGCAACTATCTAACTCCCAGGTTGAGAGCAGCTCAGAGAAGGGGCCAGGCCTCCTTCTTCTTTGTGTCCCCGAACCCAGGACAATAGGAGGCGCATGTCTGTCCTCTGCGGCCAGCTGGGCCACAGACTAACTGAGCTACCCGGGGCACGTGCCTCAGCCGCTCTGGGCTTTGGCTTTCTCATCAGAACAGAGGAAACTGGTGGAAAGCAAAGGTTTAAGAAGAGTCCAGAAAAAAGTATAGATGAGCCATCTATCTGTGACAACTGCTGCACTATCTCCCAGCCCCAGAGGGCTGGCTGGTGCATTGGACAGGCCTCAAGTGGCAATTGTCACGTTTGGGGCACACATCGTCCTACGATGAAAGGACCATAGGGCCTCACTGGTGTGATTCTCAGAGCGAAGTAAGGCCAGCTCCGGGGGAAGAAACCCTCACCGTGTGGCTGCCTGGTTCTCTGCTGCCTCCCACCTCCGCTATGACTTTAACTGCACTTCCAAGTGGACCCGTTCATCTTGCTAACTACCTTGGAAGTCAGCGTGTCCCCGGGGCGCTTCATGGGAGAGGACCGGCAACAATCATCGAGGGGATGGTGGAAACGATGAAGCTGGGCCGGGAAGGAGCAGCAGGACTGTACCAGTCATGGCTTCAAAGTGGAGGGCGGAAGCGCTGCCTTCCACGTGCGTCCCTTAGCATTCTACACAAAGAACAAGGCCCATCTTGGATGTAGAACTGACGCAGGCAGGAATCATAAGAAGCTGCGAGATGAGCCAACCCAGTAGAAATGACACAGAATGCCCTTCCTTTGTTCCCTGTTTAATTCCACCGGAGCAAAGCCTCATGGAAAGAGGAGGCGTGTATGAGGCCGCTTCGCTTGGTCCCCACTCGCATGGTCCCCACTCGCATGGTCGTGGGGACTTTTGGGACCTGAAGGCTCTGGGTCAGGCACTGTCACATCAGTCGGCTGGTCCCTAAGTTGGCTGATCCATGTCTTGGTCACCCCCTTCCTAACTCCTAAACTACCATTGAGATGTTCTTCCCTTCTCCTCCCCTTCTCTTCATGATTACAGCTCACAGCACTTGGCCTTCTCTGCATGGTGAACACTCATAAGGAAAGCTTGTCATGTGACGCATCTCTCTCTCATTCTACAGGCTTCCCCACAGGATTTCTTCGCAAAGCAGACAGCGTTGTTGGGGGGCTGAGGATATTGATCCAGTCCTGCTGTGATTAACCCAGCTCCTACATGGCCCCAGCTGTGGAACAGGAAGTTGTGTGGAATAATCAGGCCGAGGAGGGTGACACGCAGAGGACATTAGATTCAGGACACCCATGTTGAGCTGTAGTTGCACGACCAGACGATTCCATAACCATTCTGTCTCAGGTCACTGCCTGGGGAAAGAGCCCCAAACCTGTCACCTTTGCCATGTGTTGTGTGGATCAAGTGAAATCGTGTGGTTGGGAGTGAGGGGAATGACAGCAGAAACCTCTCCCAATGCTTGTTCAGTCAGTGCTTTCTCAAATTAAACACAAAAATTAATGATTTCAGGGGCATCCGGTTCTCCTGTTGATATTGGCTGAGGTGGGAGGGGATGCGGGGCAGTCGGGAGTGGACCTCTTTGATGGGAGCTTCTCTAACCTTGACAGTGAGTGCCTCGTAGATGTGTGCACTGCACTCCAGTGGTGCTTTCCAGCACGGGACTTGGGATAATTTTACAAAATTTTGCTCATTTGCTAATAAACATGACCAATCAGAATGATCCCAAACTGAATGTGAGCCAGTGAGCGCCATGTCTGGAAATGATGTCAGACACATATAATTCATCCCTCATGCCTAGGTCAGTGCCAGACACATGGGAGCCACTCAGGGCATATTTATTTGATAAATGAAGAGCTGATGAGTGACTGAATGGTTTCTGGTGGTTGCTCCAATCCTTTCAATTTGATTAAACATATCCTGGTTCATTTTAGCAAGTCACGAGAGAAGCTTTAGCCACACACCAACAGAACTCACTCCTTACTTTAAATGCCTTTCAGAGAAAGGAGGTGCTTCACACTAGACCACCCAGCTGGTCCAATTGTGCCAGAAGCTGCTTGGGTTTAAAGTGTTCAGATTTGCTAAGGAAACTCACACACAGCTCATATATAATTTCCTGATCGTAACTGATTGAAACATAAGGAAGATGAACCTAGGATTCAAATTCAGTAATCAGCCTGGAAATTGATTAAAATCAGTAGAAATAAAACCAATCAATGTTTCTCTCTTATCATTGATGTTTCTATCTCTTTTATTATTCACCCAGTTTCTTTATTCTTTTATTATTCTTTATTCCCCATTGGCTCCTCCACTCCCTCACCCCCCACCCCAGGCCTTCACTGCACTATTGTCTGTGTCCATGGGTTATGCATATATGCAGGCCCATTCTTTTATTATTCTAGAATTTCTGATAGGTCAGTTATTAGAAAAGTTACGTTTTTTAATGATGAAAAGTAAAATACCTTAATATTGTACTGATAAACCTGTGGTTTGCATAACTTACTAGTAGGTCTAACCTGGTTTTAGTTTTCTGTGTCTAACACTTGCTTAACTATTCATTTCAACTCAATAAGTGTGGGTTGAACAATTACCATGTGCCTAGCCTCAGGCTGGGTGCTTTGGGGGGGTGGGAGGCGGGCACTGTGATCCTTTTATTGGCTCAGGAAAACAAGAACATTCATCATCAACTCAAGTATTTAACAGCATGCGAGAGGCACAGTTCAGATGACATATTGGTTATGAGCATAAAGGGACCGGAATTTATTCAGTAACCACACATAACTGGCAACACTGCTCTAAGCGGAACCTTCTTGCTCATTCCAAACAGATGCCAAAGCATTTATTGAGCGGAAGGATTGCCTAACAGTAGCTATTTAGTGTGATAATGGCGTTTGATAGTTTGGACACAAACACCATTGTCACACTCCACAGCTCTGCTAAGGAACGTCTGTGGCTGTGACGGTGTTAACTTCACCCGCACATCCGTCCACCCTGGCCACCAATCGCCAGGCACCTCGCCAGCTTCGCGCAGTAACCTGAGCGGAGAAAAGAGGGATCAAGGATGGGGAGCATCTCGAACACCGGGAAGAGATGAAGACTCACGGATGTCAGGCTTATGTGTTCAAGTTGATAAAGGGATCCACATCCTTTTGTTCTATTACCACCCCCAGAGCCTCCCGCCAACAGGAAGAAAGACTCCCCATGGAAATGGGTGAGAAACCTGTGTGCATCAGTTTCCTAAAAGGGCTAAGAGAGAAAGAATCCCCAGAGGGCATCGATTTTAGCAAATGAATACTTAGTGGGTCGCCATTATAATCCGTAATCATATGACGGAGTCCTCCCCAACCCTCACCTCACCACGTATCTCAACCCGTCATCAGTAAATGTGGTACATTCTGCAGTCTAAGAAGATTAACATTATTTTGCCTGGGGATATGTCTTTTAGAGGGGCTGTTGCCTACTCTCGCTAGTGTCTATTGGATGCAGAGACATCCTGATTTTAAATCTTATTCACCACAGTTGTTCTCCACCATCGTAGTGGGTGAGGGATGAGGGAAGGGAATGAGGAAAATGGAGAGAGAGGGGGGAACTATTCAATTTTTCATGAAAAATAGTCATTTTCTTGCAAATGGGAGCCTCCAATGAATAAATCCCTCTGGTTTCCTGGGTTTCCTGTTAAAAATGGTTTCTAACTGATATATGCACTCCTGCCCACAATGGAGAATGAGAGGCAATAAAGCATTTCACCTAATATTTTATTTTCTCCCGAATGCTGGAAAAGGAGGGAGAAGGGGGCCAGTTTATTTTTATCCCAGGAGAACCGAGTGTTAACATTTGATCGGAGCCTCGCTTGGGCCCAAAACTGGCCCATTCTCTTTTTCTTTTTTAAATTTATCTTTATTGTTGGGAATATCACAGATGTCCCCCTTTGTTCCCCATTGGCCCCTCCACTCCCTCACCCCCACCCCAGGCCTTCACTGCACTATTGTCTGTGTCCGTGGGTTATGCATATATGCAGGCCCATTCTTTTATTATTATTATTATTATTATTATTATTATTTCAGAGAGGAAAGGAGAGGGAGAGAGATAAGAGAGAAGCATTGATTGGCTGCCTTCTGTATGCCCCTTACTGGGGATTGAGCCTGCAATCCTGACATATGCCCTTCAGAATCAGACCCAGGACCCTTCAGTCTGCAGGCCAACGCTCTATCCACTGAGCAAAACCAGCTAGGGCTGCAGGCTCATTCCTAACAATGGAAAGTGAACCCTCTGCGTTTTTCAGTAAAAATGGTTATTCACACGCAGACCATAAATCACCCTTTTCAACCCAGACTAAGCACTGATAGCACACTACGCAAGTCACTCAGCTCCCAGGACTGGAGGATTGGAGCCTTTATTTATTTATTATTTATTTTTTGCTTTTCAGTTTTATGGTGATATCATTGATATAAAATATTATATTTGTTTCAGAGGTAGCACCCAGCCTCTTTTCTTTCCTTTCTGACAGTGTCGATTTGCTTTTCTTCCTATTACGTGGCTGACTTCCTTTGGCTTCTGTCTGTGCCCTGACTTGCCTTTACGGGGTGCAGCCATTGGCTGGGCCGCGGGATAGTGCCGCCTGGCCCACCGTTAGACCTTCTCTCTGTAGGTGGAATGCTTCACCTGGCACTTTGGTCACGACTGACACCAAATAGAACTCTAGAGTTCCAGCTGGCCCCCAACACCACCAACGACCCTTAGATGGCCCCTGGGGTGCAGTCATGGTGGACATACTTGTGTGGTTAACTGTCTCTGGTTCTTGCCTTCCTTACTGTTCCTTCTAACAAGTTAGCCAAGCTCATCCGCTTTGTCTTTGACTGAGGGCCCTAGAACAGAAACCCCCAATTCCTGGCCACTCAAGGGACATTGTTGACCATGACCATAGGCTTCAGAAATCTCTTTGTTCATTTGGGAAAAGTCCATGGGAGGTGGACAATTTGCTAGTTGAAATGGTCCTGGTAGGACACGCTTGGAGAGCCCTGTAAGGGGTAAGGGCTTGGGCCATTTCACTTACAGTGTCCCATAGCAGCATCCGGCCCCTCCACTTCCCCCGGTGAGCTCTGTGTGCTCTGGCTTTCAATAATCTGCAAAAGACAGAAACCGGGAGGAAGAGTAAACAGGGAAGAAGAGAGGAAGTTAATGTGTTACAGGTAGAACTTACCAACTCCTCCCCAAATAAACCTCTATTTCTTTGGTCTAAGAAAAATATCTCAAGGAAAAAGTCCTTGAATTTGGAGAAAAATTATTTTTTCCTACAAATTTATAGAAAGGTTTATCTATAAGGTTGTCCACGGAGGCATTGTTTATAATAGTAAAAATTGCAAACAACCTACATGTCCAGTGATAGAAGGTTAATGTATTTATGATACACTCTAGTCATTTAAGTTGATGTTAAAAAAAAAAAGGTTGTTGACTTGGAAAGAGATTCAAGATATGTTATTGAATGAAGAGGTACTTTACAACATAATATACACAGCATGAGCTCCTTTTCATGAAAAATGCATACATGCCAGGGGCCAAAACATCAAATAATAACTATGGTTATATCTGAATGGTAGAATTAGGGTTTCCTTTTCCCCTTCCTTTTGTTTCTTGGCATTTATTAATTTTTACAAGTCATGTAGTACTTTTGGACTGAGATAAGTAATTAGAATTTAAACAATTTGTAAGCAGGGTGTGTGTGTGTGTGTGTGTGTGTGTGTGCATTCCTAATAAAAATTCCTTCTTGCACAGGCTCTTCTGAAATTGGGTGGGTAGAGCTTACCTATGTCTGTGCTGCTTGTCAACAAGCTTGACAAGTTAGTGCTGTGCTGAGAGATGGGCCTCAGGCTAATTTCCTAGCAAATTATTAGTGAAATACTTTATTATGCAGTACAATAATTTTATGGTATGATTGATGCATAAACACATTTATTGCATGCCTGTTATGTTCTCAGCCTTGTGCACAAATTTCAAACATAGCTCTAATGGCCATCATATTTTATTACTTTTTTGATTGTTTCTGCAGGCTAAACTCAGCCAACCTGCAATGCGGTTGAAACAGCAAGCAGAATGTTTTTGCTTTTTCCAAATGCCATCCAATAATATGTCACTAACAAGAAAATGAGAAGTGGTTAATGCCAGGATCTACTTGGGGATATATATATATATATATATATATATATATATATATATATAGTGATTTCTCATTCTGCAGATATAAAAAATAGTTTGATCTAGTATTTTCAAATGTAACAACTTAAATAGTACTAGTTCATAAAAACTAGAAAGTTGATAAGGTGGTTGAGACATAATTATACCTGTTATTTCCTAAAAAAAAAAAAAAAAAGGAATGCTTAAGGCAAAGATGTTGGACATTAATCAAGGTGATGGTCCCAATGCCAGCACATTTTTCTGCAGCTTAGAAAAGGCCTTGAGGGGTCCTGCTAGGTCTCTCCTCTGATCTCAGCCACATCCCGCTCTCCCCATCTCTCCTTGTGCCTTGTTTCCTGGGATTTCCTGAGAGAGGTCAGTGCTAGGCAATCCTAAACGGCTATTACCACATTTCTGTGCGGTGTTTCGGTGTAACCTTCCCTCCCCTTCCCAACCTGGACCGAATCTCTAGACACTTCTAGCTGTGCTCAATTCCGAATGCAGTTTTCCCATTGAGCCCATGGGTATGAGAAACAGGCAAGACCGAGCTTGCCCCTTTTTATATGTCATGGGCTTTTTTTTTCCATTAATGGGGAGAGGGGGGTTCATCACAGAGGAAGCCTTTAAAAGCCTAGCCCTCTAGCAATTACTTCCATCTGTAACTATTTTGTGTGCATCACAGCTTTGTGCAAGGTGCCTTTGATTCACAAGTACCAGGAATGTCACAAAACTCCTTATTCTCTCTTAAGTCAGATCCGGGCATGAGCAGCTCGCCTTTGCCTGCACAGTTTGTTTCCCAGGGGCAGAGGACATTCTGGGGCCAACCCCCGAGAACTGAGAAAAGAGTGCTTTGGGGATCATGAAGTGTTGCTACCTTGCAGAAAACCTGATCCGTCAGGACCAAAAAATAAATATAGTTTTCTTTAAAAGCAAAAGCTAAATGGGGATGCTTTTTCTTAATTCCAAACCCACATTCACTAATCAGTTCAAATAGATGTGTGAAATGCATCCATTTGATTCTTTTGGGCTTTGTTAGAGTTTAGAGTTTAGATGAAGTCAAAGAGAGTCCCTATCACAAGTCTGAGTCCTGTCACTTGGAAAGTTCATGGACATTTTAAAAAAAAAGCCTCCTTGTCATTCGGGAGCAACGCAGCATTTCTTTTCTCCTTGAAGTTGTCCTGAGGGAAGACCGGATGCTCCTGACCATGCTTATCGCCACCCAGGGGTGAGGAGGGGGTCACTGGGCAACTTCTCAGCTGAGTCGGCGTCTCAACAGCCTCTTTGTAAGAGAATTGCTGAGGCTGGGGGGCTCCTGGGCACCATTTCCCTGCAGGTGCCCAGCTACTTCCAGCGCTGTGGATGGACCAGCCCGAGGCGGACGCATGAACAGCTCTGACGCTGGCATTTTAGAAGCTGAAGAACAAAACCGTGAGCTTTGCCATGTGCTTGCCCAGAAGCTTGGGCAGAGGAGGGATTCCTGGTCGGATAAACCTCCTAGTTCCAGTCAGACTCCTGGTGGGACCTTCAAGGCCTTGGTGCCATCGTTAAATCAGACCACCATCGAGCAGGGTGCAGCTTCATGACCGCCACGCCAAGGGCAGAAAAAAGCCCACGCCGCCTCTGAGCCCTCAGCTCCTCCCCAGCCTCCTCCTTTCCCTCTGCGGGGCGAGAAGAACACCTAGAAAAACCTCGAGGCTTTCTGAAGAAGCAATAAACATGGCAGACACATTCAAGAATGCCGTGTTCCCCCTATGTTCATAGCAGCACAATTCACCATAGCTAAGATTTGGAAACAGCCTAAGTGCCCATCAGCAGATGAGTGGACTAGAAAACTGTGGTACATCTACACAATGGAATACTATGCTGCGGTAAAAAAAAAAAAAAGAACTCTTGCCTTTTGCAACAGCATGGATGGAACTGGAGAGCATTATGCTAAGTGAAATAAGCCAGTCTGAGAAAGATAAATACCACATGATCTCACTCATTTGTGGATTATAGAGAACAACATAGACTGATGAAAAGGGACAGATCCAAAGACAGAAACAGCGATCAGGCTATCAATCCCCAGAAGGAAAGTAGGGGAGGGCGGGGGTAAGGGGAAGAGATCAACCGAAGGACTTGTATACATGTATATAAGCCAAACCAATGGACATGGACAACAGGGGGATGGGAGCATGAGTGTGCGGGGCGGGGTGGGGGGGGTGGGGGTGGGGGTTAATGGGGGGGATGAGGACACATTTGTAATACCTTAACTAATAAAAAAAATAAATAAATAAAAAATAAAAATAAAAAAAAGAAGTCAGATACCTCTAGGATATCCTCCCTCCTCCGCCCCTGCAGACAAAGAGCCAAGGAACTTGGAGTCTCAGGCAACTGGTGAAGCCCTAAATGGCATGCACGACTTCGGTGCACGTAAGGGTGCTTCTGTGAGAGGAGTCTACTTCCCTCAGCGTCTCAGAGAATTACTTCACCTCACAGAGGTTGCGAGTCCTGAGCCTGTCTAAAATCTGTTATATAAATAAATGAAAATTAATAAACGAATAAAATGGTATTCTGTCTGGCAAAAAAAAAAAAAAAAAGAATGCCGTGTTTGCCGCTGCACCTTGCTCAGGTGTCGTGTGGGGTCTTTTTAAACACCTGGTCACAGCTCACCCCCACTTTTGAAAATCGGTGAGCCTCCAGAAGAACAGCCTAACTCACACAGGGAGTTGGAGGGCTCATGGGAAGAGCGGACCTTACCTTTCAGTTGCTCAAGTCCTCAGCCCAGGGCCCCTTCTCTGGTCCAGGCTCCCTGTTCTGCTTGGGGGCGGCCGTGGGCGCGAGCCCCGGGCTTCTGTGGGTTTTAGGCCCTGTCCCTCTCCCTTTATGGGATCCAGGCTTTTAAAGTAAACAGTTCTTTCCCTTTCTGATAAGTCACATTAAATTATCGATTCAGAAGGGGGGAGGGCACGACCTTAGATCATGAAGTCACCTTTGGTCAAGCACACTAAGCAAGACCGGAAAGCCCAGCATCCCCCCTCTGCGGTGTGGGGGGTGGTGCGGGCAGAGATGGAGGCGACAGCCCCACAGGCAGGTGCACTGGTGAGCATACCACCCCCGCAGGCTCCCAGGCTTAGCCGTGTTTAACTCTTTCCTTTCAGGAAGACTGCAGACGGCGACCTTGTCACCTCCCCAGAATTCTAGACCCAGAAAGTGCCCTGGTCCGATGAGAGCATAGTCCTTAAAGATCCTTGGCTCGTCCCACTTAAAGCTCTTGACCAATATTTGGAAGCCAATGTCATTCTCCTCTTGCACTCATCACTTCTGACGCGGTTGCAATCCACTTATTTGTTCTTGCCAACAATTATTAAGCTCCTCCTTATCGGCTAAGCTCTGGGGATGCAGCTGAGCCAGGCGAGCGGAGAGTAAGCTTGGTAGGAAAGGCGGATGCGGACAAAACCCGTAACAAACAACCCCGGAAGTCTGCCCTGGCCCTAAATGGAGTCTGTTAGCTGCCATTGTTTTTGAGGTCTCTGGTCATTAATTTTCCTCCTCGGGCCACTTTGTGATTTTGCTTTCTGAAGCTTTGAAAGGAATCTGTCTGCTATATGACCATCTAAAGCGAGGGCTGGTTACCCTGGGCAAAGCTCACGATGGTCTGAGGAGGTGGGCAGCCTTCACCAGCAGGTATTGTTTGTCGTTGTGCCCTACGCTGGCTTAGTTATATTTCTTTTCAGTTGAAAGTGGAAAGCAAAATATGCCGGCTTTTTCTGTTTCCTTCCTGAGACCTGCTGGCTGGTCTTAAGCAATGAGCCCACACGGTTGCTGCTGCTATGCGGTCTCTCAATGCCTGTGGGAGACCCCTTTGCGGGTCGCCTCCGACCTCCGGGGGTCATCCTGACAACTGGTTTCTAGAAGAGAGCAGGGGACGCTCGGGCTCAGCGGTTGAGCATCGACTTATGAACCAGGAGGTCACAGTTTGATTCCCAGTCAGGGCACATGTCCGGGTTGCAGGCTCGATCCCCCATGTGGGGGACCTGCAGGAGGCAGCTGATCAATGATTCTCTCTCATTAATGGTGTTTCTATGTCGCTCTCCCTCTCCCTTCCTCTCTGAAATTTAAAAAAAAAAAAGGAAGAAAGAAAAGAGCAGGGGCTTCCGTGAGGGCTGAGGGATTAGCTGTGGCCTCCCAAAGATGGGACAGTCACATGGCAACAGCCCAGATGTTCATGGTGAAATGGGAAAAACATACTGAGAAACCACCACGTCCTGCTCACTCCAGCTTTGTTCAAAGAATATGGTGCCAACGTGATTTTGTTAAAGGTCATGTTACTGGCACTGCCTGGAGTGCCTTCCTGTGTACTTCTTAAGTTGCTTCTTGGTGACTTCAGAGTTACTTTTGGTTTTTCTCCTTTAAAGTGAAGTAGATTCCTGAGACACCCCCAACCTCCCTGCTACCATGTAGCTAGTTTTTCCAAGGGCAGGACAAGCACTTCCCTCCACCCCGACCCAGGCCCCGCCACTTGGACATCCGGGTCGCTCTCATCACCTCTCTCAGTCTGTGACAGTTTATACATTTTTGAAGAGACAGTTTTCCGTTTTGGAAAACCACAATGAAGACAAATGTTCAACTTTTAGATGATTTCCTTTAAATTCCCAGCCATGGTACTTGCCAGGATTCTGGATTTCAGAGAAAGGCTCCATCTTGTCCTATTTATAATCCTTAACAAACTTTCTCCTGCCAACCCTCACTTTAGCTGTCTTTAAAATGATTTTTCTTGTATTTTTTTATTTTTAATCATAAGGGGTGCATTCTTTTAAGAAAAGATAGATTTGAATCCTGCAAGGCTGAAGTTCAGTTTGGAACAGGTCAGTCCCTAATGTTTGTACTCAGAGACAGGCTGCAAAACTGGGCTTTGAAACAGTGAAAAACAAAATCAGGTAACTTTCCACCCGGTGCAGCTGGAAGCAGGCCCCACCCCCTGGGAGGTGGGTGCCTGACTGTGGTTTTCTCATCTTCCTGCCTGGCTGCAAGCTTTCTGAAATGGAAAAAAAGTGGTCAGTTCCAATGAAAAATGCCCAACTTCTGCCAGGAGGGAGGCGGAAGTTGGGAACTGGGAATCCTGGGTCTCCTTTGAATTCTTTTCCATTCGGATTTTTGCCTTTGGACACACGCTTTATATTTGAGTCTTTTTTTTTTTTTTTTTTTTTGTTAATCTCCAACTGAGGATATTCCCATTGACTTTTTATTTTATTTATCTATTTATTTTTAAAATATATTTTTATTAATTTCAGAGAGAAACATCAATGATGAGAGAGAATCATTGATTGGCTGCCTCCTGCACGCCCCCTAATGGGGATTGAGCCTGCAACCTGGGCATGTGCCCTTGACTGGAATCAAATACACAATTGAACCCCCTTCAGTCCGAGGGACAACTTTCTAACCACTGAGTCAAACAGACTAGGGCTGTATTTCTGAGTCTTTGGGTTCCTCTCTCTGTGCAGCAAAGCTGAGATTGCTTGCTTGCCATTTCCTATGAAACTTCAGGTGAAACAGAGGATGAATTTGTTCTCATTAATGAATAGAGAAAATCAATGATGCACATAGAAACATTACAAAGGTCACGAGTTGCATGGACTAATTGGTTCTTTATTGGACTGGTAAAGGAAGAGACCAAACGATTCAAATTTAGCACATGAGGGAGGAGCCAAGCACAGGGGGCTGGAGGGATGCGGAACCGCCCCAGCTTTGATCTGCTATCAAGGGAATAAAAGTCACTTTCAAACCAATGTCCCAATCCAGGACCAAGTGAAAACAGAATGTTGACCTCGAGTCCTGGTTTCATCAGAGTCACACATGAATCACCTTCTTCCAGTGAAGGTCCTGGCTCTTATCGGTGGAAAACAGGCTCGGAACACCGCCGCATGGGGGCAATGGCCTGCCTGCCGGGGACAAAGCTGGGTCATTGCATGAATGAGTGGGCACCCTCTCCATTGAGGCAGTTGAAACAAGTCGAAGACATTATGATACTTCTTCCCTGAAAGCTTCAGTGCGTATCACCGAAGAGTGAGAGTATAGTCACTTAACCTGAGTACCAGTATCAGAGCTAAGTTAACAGCAATTCCCCCAAAGCATCTAATGTTTAGCTCATTTTCAAATTTCGCAGCTATCTCCAAAATCTCTTTTAGAGTTGTTTTTCTTTCATTCTCTTTTTGAAACTATGACCAGTCAAGATTAATGCCTTGCATTTGGTTCTTCCTTTCTCCTTTTTAAAATGGCATTAATCTACATACTTTCCCAGCACTCGGTTGGAACGTTATGTTTCCATCATGGTTTTCCCAGGGACTGGCCACTCCTCAGGCCTCTCATGAGAGAGGCCCAGAAGTCAGGCCCCTTAAACCTTCTGCCTGGCTTCCTACTCCCTTCTGAAGATGAGCAAAAACTATCTGAGTAAACATTTTTAAAATATCAAACAAAAATCTCTAATGAATCCTCATTCATTCATTTATTCATTCAAGAAATATTTCTTGAAGGCCACAATGTCCTCAGCGATATTCTATATAGTGTGTATATGATAATAAAACTCAGCCAACCAACCAACCCACCCACCCTTCCACCCACCCAAACCAGGGCAAAACATCTTCCCTCATGAAGCTTACATCCAGAAGGAGGCAAGCAATAAACAAAATAAAGGAAGGCAGAGAAAGGGGTAGTGAGTTTGGGGGAAGGACTCAAGTTAAAATAGTGTGATAGGCAGGGCCCCACTACGGCGGGCTTTGAGCAGAGAGAGAAGGAGGTTAAAGAGTGAACCACAAGGATACCAGGAGGAAGAGCACTTAATGACCCCACTGTCTCTCTGGGCCCAGGGTTAGGCTGAGAAGTTCAGGTGCAAATCCTGATGCATGCTCCTCGTATGCAGTGGGCTTTTGTGCCCATCCTTGAGCGCATTTGTCATAGACCCCACTTAGATGGAGAGTTCTCTAAGGAATCCCCCCTCTTTAAATGAGTTATCTTCAGTTGCTTTACTTGGCCTGTGATAGGCAGTCCCAGCTTTATACTGCTGTGGTCTCCCCAATAGTCACCTGTGCACTGCCCCACAGCCCCCTCCCGCACACATACAAAGCTACTCTGCAGGCTGTCAGAAAAATCCCAACTACTCCTTGGATGGTTCAAACGGAGGTGCTGCACAGAGAAGACCAAAGCCAACCGGGGAAGTTCTTTCTCCAAATGTAGGCACAGCATTCACATAGATTCTTCTGTGTTAAGAGCAGGGTTTTAATTAGACCCAAGTTTATGGGATGTCTTCTTCAATCCAGGTTGTGCAAAGGGCATTCAAAAGTAAGCAATAGCCCACACAAGAGTTTGGAACCAGGGAAAAAATCAATTGAGTTAACCTCAAGACTATTATTGGCTATTTTGGCTGCATTTGTGAGTATCGGGATATCCCAGCCAGGATGGTCAAAAGGAAGGTCAGCCTTCAGCATTTTGTTAAGGCTCCCATATCTCAAGGGGACTGAGGAGAGACGGGCACCAGGGGAATCTTTAAAAAGACAGCCCATGGCCATAACCGGTTTGGCTCAGTGGATAGAGCGTCAGCCTGCGGACTGAAGGGTCCCAGGTTCGATTCCGGTCAAGGGCATGTACCTTGGTTATGGGCACATCCCCAGTGGGAGGTGTGCAGGAGGCAGCTGATCAATGTTTCTCTCTCGTCGATGTTTCTAACTCTCTATCTCTCTCTCCCTTCCTCTCTGTAAAAAATCAATAAAATATATTAAAAAAAAAAAAGACAGCCCATGGCCATGTCTAGCTCTTTGTAACTGATAAAAATTTACTTAATTTTGGGGCAGGGAATGCATTCTTCAGCAGCACACAAAGCCTAAGATCAAGAATTTTTAACATCACATGATTCAAATAATAAAGTCAAATGACAAAAAATAGAAATGGAAAAATATTAGCAATACAGTCACATTTCTTTATCTCAAAAATGATTCATGTAAGTCAAGATGAGGAACTCAGGAAAGGAAAGGGTGTAAACATGATTGTACAGAAAACTGAACACATGGCAACATGGTTAACTTCACTCATGATTATAGAAATACAGATGAGATGTCAATTCTCCGTGAGCAGATAAATGGGAATGAAAAAGCTGGTCAATATCCATGCTGTGAGCAACCTGCCACTCCCAAACCTGTTTCTGGACGTGTCAATGGTCTGCTTTTTTGAGGATAATCTGAAAATATCTGTTAAAATTGGAAGCACATCCCTCTTGGTCCAATAATTTTATTACTGGGAACTTACTGTATAGATATACTCACAAAAGTACACTAGACATGAATAAAAAACTATTCATTTCAGCATTGTTCGTGACAACAAAAAACTAACAAAGACAAAATATCTGTATGGCAGATTGGTTGAGTAAATAATACAGCCATACAGTGTAATAATGTAATAATATAGCCATTCAACATAGTACTGTAATAATATAGCCATACAACATAATACTGTAATAATATAGCCATACAACATAATACTGTAATAATACAGCCACACAATGTAGTATTATGCAGACATTTAAACAGAGAAATCAAAAGACCAGGAATTGGGGTAATAAAGATGATTAATCCCATGATTCCTAAATCCAAAATATATAGGAATACTCTTGGTATAAATAAAAGGGAAATGAATAAATTCACTTATGTGCATTTGTGTAGGTATTTCTTTGGTGGTAATAGCATACTTTTCCTTTTCTTCCTTGAAGGCTACAAACAATATAATTGATGGTGGTCCCTTGGGAAGTGACTTAGCGGTTGGGGGTGGTGGCTTTATGTTTAGGCTTTTACCTGGTTGGTCTTTAAGTGCTTGGAAGCATGATCACAAGCAGAGCTCCAAGGCCCTGATCCTGGCAGCAGATGCAGGAAGACATGGTCTCTCATCCAAAAGCTGAGAACAGGTGCAGTGAGACATCAAAGGACAGACAAAGCCAGGCTGGGTTGACATTGGAGGTCACGGTGAAGCTGCAAGACCAACAGAAGTGACCTCCAATCGGAAGCACAGGGTTCAGACACTCGTCTGCCCAGGGGCCAGTCAGGTTAGAGTTAGGGGAGCTTTACCGGATCCTAGAAGGGAGGCAGACTGCTCAGAGTGCTTGCTCACAGGTGTCTGGGTGTGAGGTGGCTATATGAGGGCCCTGACCTGGTAGTGGAGTCATGGTTTCCTGGTTTCCTCCAGGAATCCAAGTCTGGCCCGAGTTCTGAAGGAGGGAACAAAATTGGGGAGGCAAAGGGATGGGGCTAGAAAGACATTAGGTAAAGGGAACATCATGTATGATGGTCTGAGACGGGGACTGGTTGGAGCAGATACAGAGGAGGTAGCCACAATGTAGGCAGAGCGCTCTCCTGTGGGACTTGGGGGTAATGGGCTGGGTTTCCTTTTTATCCCAAGAGCGCTGAGAAACTATTGAAGGGTGTTAATATCTAGATAGGATTTCTTAGTTGGCAGTGAGAGGAGGGGGATGAAGAAGTTAAGAGAGGAAGTTGAAAGGCTTTGGTGAAGTTCATGTGAGGGATGGTGACAGTGGGGAGAACAGAGCTGGTGTTAACGTGGAATAGAAGTTTGTGGGTGCATTTTGTGATCTCTGCTTCAAAAGGCCCACACCAGTTAGCACAACTTCCATTCTGAGCTGCCTAGCAATGAGGTGGTGGGCATGGGGACCAAAAGTGGGGAAAAATGAAAAAGATCTGAACACCAGTCATGGCAGCTCCAGACTCCATGAGACATTGTCTGCAGCCCACATTTCCACCCAGGAGTGGGGTACACAGATGTCCATTATTTCCATGCATCAGCATCAGACCTTATTATTGGCCAGCTACTACGTAAGACCTGCTGTGTCCTGGGGGAATTCATCGACTTTCTAGATATTGACTCCGTAGTGATGCCCCCTTCTTCAGCATCATTCTTACTCTTCACTCATCGTTAGGGACAGGACCATCTCTTAGCAAAGTTGTGAATTAGGAGGTGCCGAGGCCCAGGCCTTTTCAAGGTTCTTTCCTGTCTTAAGTACTTCATCTCCTGTAGGCTTCATACATGGACAAGAGGCACCTCAGACAGGCCATAAAAGGCTGAAAATCTGCATGGGCAGCAAGCCTTTGAATATACGTGGGTACAATTGTGATTGATGAAATAGAAAGTTTCTTCCATGCTCTACTGAATTCAATATAATTTTTGGTCATTATGCATTTTCTTAATAGATCTTAAAAGTTTAACCAGCTATTGTGGGTGGGGAGGGGGAGGGGAAGTGTGTGGATTTTTTTAAAAAGGGGGTCATTTTACTTGAGAACTACTAGTCTAGGGCAGAAGATCTGGCATAGTAGGCTGATGTGTTATTAATTCAATAAATAGTTTTTGCATGCCTACTACGTGCAAGGCACCATTCCAAGGCCTGGAGATACTCATGAATGAATAGACACAGTTCCTGGCCCCCAAAAGGTATGGTCTGTGGGGAGATAGACACCAGTAAACAGGTAGTTAGTGACCGGACCATGGGAGAAAAGCCGATCTTAGGTAAAGATAAGCAGTTTGGTTGGAGATAACTCGAGTGTTAGGACTTAGGATCATGATGTGCCTCCTTTCTCAGGGCCTTGCCCAGGAGTGGGTAAACTTTTTGACTCGAGGGCCACAATGGGTTCTTAAACTGGACCGGAGGGCCGGAACAAAAGCATGGATGGAGTGTTTGTGTGAACTAATATAAATTAAAAGTAAACATCATTACATAAAAGGGTACGGTCTTTTTTTTTTTTTTTTTTTTTTTTTTTTTTAGTTTTATTCATTTCAAACGGGCCGGATCCGGCCTGAGGGCCGTAGTTTGCCCACGGCTGGCCTTGCCTTTTGAAAGAGGAGCCTCTGGAGGGGTAAACACTAATACCACAGACTGAATTTCTACTGGTGGGTTTTCAGGAAATATTTGGGCAGAAAGCCATTTAAATAGCTGGATTGGAAGACAAATTATAACCTCTTCTAAAATAATAAAACACGTATGCATGTTAAAAACCAATAGCATCAGTATGTTAACCCCTTGAAGTCTGACATCGATTTACAGGCTGTGTCTGTGATAATTCTAATACCCTCAGGATGTCAGAATAATATATATTGAGTCTGCAAAGGTGCTGCTGCTTGCTGGCCATTAGCACCAGTTGTTGGGATTCGGGCCTGTGCACAGTGGAGAAAGCCAATGAGAATGTTGCCGAGAATAGAAATAGAAACCCACACATAACAAAATGAAATATTTGGGACCCGGCTGGCTGGCAAGAGGTGGCACGTGGAGATGAACCCTCGCCCAGAGGTGGAGGGGTAACAGGCCGATGGGCTCAGCAGACAGGCTGGCTTACAGAAGCACACACCCTGGCTGGAAAGGAAGGGGGAAATGGAAGAGAGGCCAGCATAGTTGGCACCAAAGGATCATCCTTACTTTCCTAGACTATCAAGATCCTTTCGAAAATATTGAGATCAGTCTGATCTCAAGGCACGTGTTTCTGAGGGCAGGTCCTCTGGGTGTCGCCAAGTTTGGTTTGGTTGGGAAATGAGGAAAGCTTCCAGATCTTCCACGAACCTTCTGTGCCTGTACTCATGCGTTGGGTCGGGGTCATAGCAAACGTTAAGGTGAAAGAGATGGTTCAGCCATTCATTGTGAGGCCAAAAGATCAATTTCCATGACATTCCTACGACCTCCTAAAGAGGCGTCCGACCTCAGAGGGGTTTGGCTCTGGATGATGGTGACTTTGCTCTGTGATGAGCTCCCCCACGTGCTTGGTGCCCGTTTGGGTAAAACTGAGAGTGGTTGACATAACCCCCTGAACTTCTGACTCTGGGGTTTTCTGACTCAGTTTCTCCTTAGCAAGCATATTTGGTTTCCTGCCTTCTGCTTCCTGGCCTCCTTTTCTCCTCTTCTCCCCCCCGAATGTCAGCCACTTGGCCGTGGGTTCCAGCTCAGTCCGTGGGGAGCACTTATCCAGAGAAGACCAAGAGGCACCAGGATCCCACGACAGACACTTTGGTCATGTCCTGCAGGGAAGACAGAGTGTGTCACCTCCTGTCCCTAGGAGAGACCAACAGCATAATGCAGGGAAGGGGGACACCTTCCCTGACACCTCGCACAGGTCTCTAAGCCCCAAAGAAGTGCGGTGAACTTCGGTCAAAGATTGCCTGATACTGGGCAAGGGTGGCCGCCAGCCTTGTCCCCAGAAAGCTAAGGGGGGAGGAGGGGAGCTGTCTTCTGCTGGTCATTTATATGTGAGTGTGAGTGTGAGTGTGAGACAAACCCGTGCCCATAGTTCTGGACACAGTCGTTCCTCCAGCGCCTCACTTTCCAGGGTCCTTGTTCTTTTCCTCCCCTGGTTTTAAAGACAGCAAGTCACTGGCACCTCCTACTATAAGCTGCCTGTCCTTCTCGTTAGAAGCCGGTGACGCATGACTAGCAAGTTCATTTGCATGGAAGTAACATGTGCTTTCCCTTTGCTGGTGCCAACGCCCCTTTCTCTTTGGCATGCACCCACGTGTTGGTGATGGCCCCCTCTTCACTACTTTGTTCCTTGCTTTTGCTAAATGGATGGAAGCTGTGTCCTCACCTGTAACGTGGGCAAGGACACAGCTCGCCATGCCTTCCGGCAGCCTGTGAACACAGAGGCTGGGTGGCCCTGGCGCCGGCGCAGCAGAGCTGGGGGCCTGTGGGGTGTGGGCACTATGCCTGGGAAGAAGAGGACAGTCCCACCATCCCAGCTGCCCGGGCCTCCGCGGGGACCAAGAAGTCTCAGCGAGCTTTCCCTGACCCGCATGGTAAGGCACAGAACAGGTGAAGGTGCGGGGCCGAGGAGTGCCCAGAGGGAGGCTGGGGGCTTGGACCTACCAGCTTGGACCACCAGGAGATGAGGCGCCCTCCTCTGGCAGGGCCCCCAGGACAGAGGACCTGGGGTGAAGCTGAACGCCACTCCCATGACAGTGTCATGCTTCACCCCCCAGGGACCTCCAGGGTCTCCCTCGTGGGGGTGGAGGCCAAGGACCCCTTCCTGCTGATGAGCCACCAGCAAATGAGGGGACTCGCTGCCTGGCTTCTCCTCCTGCCCCCACAGAGGGAGGGAGAGGAGAGATCTCAGAACTGGGCCACACTGGTGGGGCGTGGGAATCGTTAAAGGGGTCGGGGCAGGCTAAGGGCAGGCTCCCAACCAGGCACTCGGCCCTCCATTGCCAAGTGACTTGACTTGGTGAGGCTCAGCGAGCCCACCGGAGCCTCCCTGGGCCTGTGTGCGTCCGGAAGCCCGAAATACCCAGCCGCAGAGGCAGCTCGTGGCGGTGACCTTTAGAACACCCCGTTTCCAGGCGCGTGTGACCAAGTGACTAAGAGCTGGAGACGTCATGCTGAATATTTTTAGCCTCCCTCCCTTATCACAGGTGCGTGCGTGTGTCATGGGAATGACAGACTGCGCTCAGGAGAGGGCAAGATCTTTCCAGAACCTCCTTCTTCTTGGCTCCTGGGAAGCCTCTCCGTGCTGGTGCAGGAAGCGCCCTTTCTGAGAGCGCGTCACCAGGGACCGGGCCGCTCCTGCCTCGGGTCCCTGAAGGAAAAGCAGTTTCCATTCACCTGGCACAGCCGTCTCTGCCCCGCAAGTGTTTTAAATTCCAGCCACTTTCCCAGCCCGTTTGTTTGTTTTCCTTTAGAGTTGCTTGTGGTGGGAAGTCGTCCTTTTGATTTCAGTGGCCTCAGAGCCCGGAGGCTTTGGCGGGGAGGCTGCCTGGGCCTCCTGCACAGGTGACAGGTGAGGTGGTGTGACAGTGTGACAGTGCTGACACCTCCACGCTTCCCTCTGCGGCCAGGAGACACGCTCAGAGGAGCCACGTCGGGTAGAATCGGGGCCCATGACTCCCCGAAAGCTGTGCTCTTGAGCATGCTTCTCAGTTTTGGCTGCATAATTGGATTCCCGTGGGGAGAGCTTAAAACTATGAATGTCTGGACCGCAGTCCCAGAGACTCTGGGTTTTTTTGTTTGTTTGTTTTTAATATTTTTTTTTTTATTGATTTTAGAGAGGGAGAGGGAGAGAGAGATAGAAACATCAATGATGAGAGAGAATCATTGATCAGCTGCCTCCTGCATGCCTTACACTGGGGATCAAGCCAGAAACCCAGGCATGTGCCCTGACTGGGAATGGAACCATGACCTCCTGGTTCCTAGGTCAACGCTCACCCACTGTGCCATGCCGGCTGGGCCCAGAGGCTCTGTTAATTGGCTGGGGGTGAAGGAACACTCAGAACCACTTCTGAAGGGAAGAGGGAGCAAAGAGGGCGACACCATCAGGGATTCTTATGGGAGCCCCTTGAAGGAAGGAACAGGCCTTGTCACTGGTTTGTCCCAGGTTCTGTCCATCCCTGGGCTTATAGAAGATGCTCCCGGAAGAATAAATAAAAGGCAGGATGGATAATTGAGACATTGAACTGGAAAGTTTTGAAGACAAATGATAGGAGGCCAAATAGGAGGGTAGGAGAATCCAGCCCCCTGGGTGGTGGTGGGGGCGGGGCGTGAGCGGGCTGGTATAGCCCCACCGTGTGCTAATGGGGTCATTTGGGCAAGAAGCCTCCCTTCTCTGAGCCTTAGATCCTCATCTGTAAAGCAAGGGGCTTGGAGCAAACATTTTGCTAATGTTCCCTCGCTGTTTTTAAAATCCGCCTGGGAGATGGTTGCTATGCCTACCCCTGGCATTTGGCCACTTTTCTAGCCTCGTATGTGAGTCCGGTGCTTTGGAAATTGGCTTCAGCTGGAGAGCACTTGTCCTCGAGCAAGAACACTGGGCCACCAAGAAAGGGTTGCTTAGTGACAGTTTGCGCAGCAATGACAGACACCCAGTGTGAGGGGAGGAGGCAGAATGTTCCACAACATTCTCTTGCGCCCACGATAATTCTGTGGTGGTAGATGAGGTGGGGAGGGGGTCAATTTCTTTTTGATGAGGGCTGTGGGAGTGCTGATAGAAGCATGGAAACCGAAGCCAGCTGCTGAGACTTACAAATCAAAGTTGACTTTCCCCCTGACCCCCTCGTCCCAGGATTGCCCAACTCTCTCCAAACACTGCGGACGGCAGTTCGTGTAGAGATGAAGACAGCCTCTCTGTTGACTTTATTTCCAAACCCTGCCTTTTGGAATTGACACAGAACAGGGCAAGCCGCTGGACAGGCTTGACCATCCGGTCAGCCAACTCCAACCCCGTTCCTGCTCCATCTGCTCAAACAGAAGCTACTGAAGAGATCTCAATAACACAGATAAAAAGTAGAGCAACATGGGCTTTGGACCCCAAGGCCAACAGGCTTATCTCGAACCGGTCAACTTTTCTCTGTGGCTTCCAGTCCCCGGGAGGCAGGGGGGCAGGGAGAGACCAAAGCTCCCCTCGTCCCATAAGACCTGCTCTGCACAGGTCCCTGTGGGTGGGGGCAGAGGCTGTGATGGGCACCTTCCTTAGCACTCCAGGTACCCAAAGCCCCAGGTCTGCTGTGGCTGCAGGTGGAGGGAGGCTCTGGTTTGGGAGGGAAGCCTAGGGCCAATGTAAAGGCAGCATTTGGGTTCAAGCACAAACTCTGAAAGCAGAACACCTGGTCTACCTCTTACACGCTCTGTGACTTTGGATGACTTTTAAAAATCCTCTCAGTACCTTGATCTCCCCATCTGCAAAATGGGAACACGAATGCACCTGCCTAGCTCATTAGATTTAGGGCACTAAATCAGTGGTTCTCAAACATCTGCCTGAGTAGAGTCTCCTGCAGAACTTATGTAAATGAAGTTTCTGGGGCTTCATTTCCTGAGAGGCGCTAGGTGAGGGCCTGGGCTTCTTGGTTTTCATCACGTGTCTTCAGGTGGATCTGACGCAGGTGGTCAGCACTGCCTGGACCCTGCGTGTGCCGCCTGGGCAGCAGGACTGGCTTCCCCTGGGACTGGCCCTGGTTGCCGCCTGGGCAGCAGGACTGGCTTCCCCTGGGACTGGCCCTGGTTGCCCCCTGGGGTGCGGGAATCTTTGCGGATGGCTTGTCTCCCTCTTCCTGACCCGTCGATCTTACAAGTTTCAGCTCCAGCGACAGCTCCTCCAGGAGAAATTCTTTACGGGACTTTTTGATGGACTTGGACCTCGGGGCAGGACGTATGCCCTACCTGCCATTCCAAAACCCACTTTTTATAGACGCGAGGCAATCTCATTCGGGGCAACAGCTCATCTGATGGCAAAAACCTCACCTGAGCTGACATGTTATTTATAACCTTTCTTTATTCCACTAAGTGTGAACGTTAATATGCTTTGCTGTAGAGATATGAATGGGTTCCATGATAGTGTGCTGGCCCAGACTCTACTGGCAGTGTGACATAGGTTTGGGATACGTAACATGGCATTTTTCTAAAATGAAAACAAAAATCTGCATTCCAAAATGCCCACCTTGGGCCAGGAGTCTGGGACTGTGGATCTGTAGCCCATTTTGCGCTGATGATCGGTTTTCTTGTCTTTTCACTCAATGAGAATCCTGGGGTCCAAGACCCTGGTTTTCATGTGGCATCCTCAGCATCCAGCACAATGCCCAGTGCAAAAACCATCAACCAGTGTTTCGTGAATGAATGAATGGATGCTTTCTCGTGGAGGAAACTACCTGTCTTTCTCACTGTCTGGGACATCCCCTGCCACTCCCTGATATTTGCGGTAGGGTTTGTAGAATTACTAGTAATTTCCTATGGCTCTTTGGTGTCTCTTCCTTGAGACCAGGCTGTCCCTAAATTGGGGTGGGGAGGGGCTATGAAGGTTATGCTTGAAAAGCTAGACTCTTCCACTCTTTTCATTTGAGCAGGGCTTTGAAAAAGAGGGCGCATTTCTGGGGCATTAGAATGTCTTTATAAAAGAGATTTCCAAAATTTGGGGGATGGGTTGAAGCCTTCACCCCCAAGATCCTCTTTCCCCGAGATAAAGCTCTACCCACGCAATACCAACGGGGGGCGGGGGGGATGCAATTCCCTCCTCTCCCAGGCTTGAAACAGCAAGGACTCCAGGGCAGGAGGCAGGGAAAGACACAGCTTCCAATCCAGCTGAGGAGGGGATGACAAGACACACAGAAACAGAATTATGAGAGATTGGGCTCCCAATATACATGATTAATAGCCTCCAGGCTCTTGGAGTGTATCGTGACAACGATATTAGACAATGCAAGTCAAATATTACACTAATCCAAGTTGCCTGTTACCACGTGTAGAGGTTGCAAACTCAAATGCCTACATGGTCTGGGCAGATAAATGAGTGACGTGGGCCCAGTGTGACGGAGGGAGTGGAGGGGAGTGTGGCAAACTGGAAGGTTTGTGCCTCATCTAAAGAAGGCAGCCCCTATTCAGCTCCCGCTGATGGAAGCCAGGTCTTCTAAATTTTCAAGAGAAATTGCAAATCTTGATTTTAGGTAAAATTGTCTTATTAAAAAGTTCTAGGCAGGCCAAATAAAGTTCATGGGCCGTCAAGTTATGGTCCACTGACCACTATCTTGCAACTTTTGTTTCCACATATCCTAGGTGATGCCCCCTTTTAAAAACTTAGGGAAGTTAATTTGAAAGTGCCTGAAAGTTTCCCATCATTGTGAGCTGGGACCATCCCAAGTGGAGGTGACGGTCATTTGCAACTTCTCACCCCCACATCAAAAGGCAGGGCAGGCTCACCTCCTCTGGGACCATCTCCTGTTCCAAACACAGAGGCCTCTTCCCCTCGCCCCTGGTCGGCACCCACCGAGATCACCAAGCAGCAACCAGAAATCTTGTGCCAAGTGCCTCTTCTTAGGCAGCCAGGCAGCCTCGAGCACCAGGCATGAGTGCAGAGGGCAGTCAGGGGGTGGGGGTTGCTAGTAGCAGAGTGACCTGAGCAGAGGTTGGCTGGAGTTGTCCAGACCAAGGGAGTTCTGGAAGCTAACTTTAGGGCTGGTGGCTTCAGTGTTCAACTTGCAGAGCAAGAAGGTGACTGGCCCAAGGTCACAGGGTCCTCGGGGTTCTTGGACCCTCAAGATAGGTATGACCATTGCTCCTTTTATGTCACCAGCAATAGGTGTTTCCCAATGCTGTGTCTCTCCAGCCCTCACAGCTAATATTTGTCTCCTGTCGATCCAGTCTCCAGCCGGTTACTTTTTAACTGGAATCAGGGTTCAAAGGCCTGAGTTTTGTTTAAACACTCATTACATCGGGGAGGGCATGTCCCCCTGATAATCTCAACTGATGAATAAGCAAGGATCCTCTAAGTAAATACAGACTGTAGAGAAGGTATGGCGGGGGTGGGGGTGGGGGGGAGGAAGGGCGGACGAGGGGGTAGTGACAGGAAGTGGGAAGACTCCACTGCCAAAAGAGGTCTTAGACTTTGTAAGGAAGGTAAATCAAAAAACAAACCCCAAATCTAAACTTTCTGCCCACAAATAATATTAAATATAATATCTAGGACCCTTTATAACAGCAGTTCTCAACCTGTGGGTTGCAACCCCTTTGGGGGTTGAACAACCCTTTCACAGGGGTTGCCTAAGACCATCGGAAAACACATATATAATTACATATTGTTTTTTTGATTAATAACTATGCTTTAATTATGTTCAATTTGTAACAATGAAAATACATCCTGCATATCAGATATTTACATGATGATTCATAACAGTAGCAAAATTATAGTTATGAAGTAGCAACAAAAATAATTTTATGGTTGGGGGTCACGGCATTAGGAAGGTTGAGAACCACTGCTTTATAAGAATACAACAATGTCCATCAGTTAGTTCCTGGGGGTAGAGAACCCACCCCTCAGCCTGGTCCTTACTGCCCTTTAACTCTACTAGACAAAGACAGGTTTGTACTGCGCTGGAGGCACCTGGAGAAAAGGAGGCCCTGGCTTGCAAGGTGGAGAGTCTGCCCCGCAGCAGAGGTGGGGTGGCCCCTGGGAGGCCCTGGGCTGGGGCTGTCCCTGAGAAAAGCTGTCTCTTCAGGCGGGCATCCCTTATGCACAATGGATTTTGTTGTCTGAAGCAAAAACCCTTCCTTCCATGGTTTGCTGGTACCTAAATACCCCCCTTTATCCCTTTTGGCTCAAGCCAAGCTTCACCTTTGGAGTTTGCTAAAATAAAAATACTTCCGGAAGGAGGCATATGTTTAGTGTAATCAGGCATTACATCTTAGTGTGAACGACTGTATTGGGTCTTTCCACTGAGAGAGGCTTTGGTGGAGTGGGTGGGGGGTGCGCAGGAAAGTGCAATGTCTGAAGGGAATGGTGGCTGAGCCAGAAAACCTGGGCTCAAGTCTCCACTCTGCAAGGGATCGCCACCCACAGGCTCATCTCGGTTCCCAGAATCCCATAGTGTACCGTTGAGACAAGCAAGCACTGCCAAGCACAGCATGGACTGTGATGGGGAGCCCCGATACCCAGGAATTGCTTCCTCATGCCAGCGTTTTGGGGCCCTTACTCTGGCTCAGGGGCTTCTCCTGGACTTTGAGGAAGACAAGGGGAAAGGCAGAGGAGTGGCGGGCTCTGGCCCGACCAGGAAGAGACAGAATTTCCTGCAGGTGGTTGCCAAGGCTGATCCCCCTAGGAGGATGTGTTTCTTGAGGTCAATGTGAACTCTTTAAATTGTCCTGCTGTCATCTCCGCGGAGATCTCCAAGATGCTGAGCAGCTGCCAGCACCCCTGTGCTCAGGCTCCACCCCCTGCCCCCCACCACTCCAGGGCCCACCTGCGTGCTGCCCCACCCTGAGGCTGAGGGGGCCAGGCTGCCTCCCTCCATGAGATGATTTAGGGAATGAGACCAGCTTGCAGGGTTTTCGGCCAGAATTGGAGGCAGAAAAGTCTGGCCTTACCGGCCCTGCCCCCATCCCTGGCTCCGCCAGTGGCGGCAGAGAAGCCATCTGTCGCTGTCCCAAGCTGGGCTGCCAGTGCCCCTCCTTTCTCTCCTGGCTCAGTGACAAGCAGCCCCTCTCCCTCAGACCTGCCACTGGAGAGAGAAGGTAGGGTGCCCAGAGTCCCACAGGGGCAGAGTGAGAAGCCGACCACCCCTCCCTGCGGGCCTCCCAGTTCCCAGGAACGAGACACACCCATGGTCATTGCCATTCCGGTCACTGCAGGGGAGGGAGGGTTGCCCTGGGAGTCACCGAAGGAAGGTGGCAGGTGAGGACAACAGCGCTGGGCACATGCAGAGTGATCCAGGGCAAGCACCCAGCCTCTCATGGCTGAGGCCCTATGTTGTCAAACGTACTCAATTGTGTGATTCGAGCCTGAGGAGCCCTGAGCACACACAAGGCGGAATCTTCACTGTCAACTTGTCCCGCCATTCAGCCCGGACAGGGCCAGGCAGGACTGAAAACTGTTCACTTCCTCGTTCTGGGAACTGCAGGCAGAACTCCCGCAGCAGGATATTAGAAGCTGCCCAAATGTGTAATTTTCCTTTAATAACAGTCACCTATGGGGCGCGGCTACAGGGTTTTGGCCAGGTCCAAGCCTCGGACTAATGAAAGGACAGGGTCCTCTCATTGCCACGTGCAAGTCCCAGCTGGAAGGCAGGGCCCTCCCAGCACAATTATAGCCAACGGCTTTGGTTGTAAACTTGAACCTATAACCTGAACACGTGGCCCCACGTGCCTTGTTGTAGAGTTCAGGTGCATGTAGTTGAGGTTGGAACTCACGAGAATGCTGTAAACAACGTGATCACGCCCCTACTTTGCCTCGTGGCATCTGCTATAAAGACACGGCTTGTGGGCGCTGGCGCTGTCTCCTCATCAGGGAGCAGTGTCCCACCGAGACCCAGCTTTCATTCTCTTATTTGTCTTTCCTTAATCCTTTCCCCCCGCCACCCCACTCAGTTTACCTTTGGCTGCAACAGTCACCTTCAGCGGCCAGCCTGTCCCTTTGGGTGGGGTGTGCACGGCCCTTCCAAGCTAACGTGTCCGTAAGTTAGCCCTCCCTCAGGGAAGAATAAGGCTTTCCCAAGCACTGGGGTGCGGGGAGGTGAGCAGAAAGCTTTGGGAGAAAACCTGTGCCCTCCCCTCCCGCCCTCTGGGCCCTGTCAACAGCGAGCCATGCATGCGAGCTGCAGACCTGCCAGTGATGTGTCCCCTGGATGCGCTGAAAGGCACCCTTGAAGTGGCAAGTTTGCGGAGCACCTGCCTACAATGGGTTAAGTTAGAACAGCCAGTTCAGACTTTAAGACGAAGTCCTTTAGGTGGACACAGAGGAGCTGTGTCCCACTCTGGGCTCTGCCGTCGAGGGGCCTGGGCAAGGCTGAGACTCAAGGGCCGTCTCTGACCTCCCCCCCTGACGCCCTGGGCGCTGGGGAGGCCTTTTCCGAGAAGGCCCAGCCGGGGTGAGGTGGCACTCCACCTCCAGGCAAGGGGAGGAGCTCCCCACGCATCCTGCCAGCAGTTTATCCTCTGTCACCTGGGACTTGTAGCCCAGTGGGGAACATGGCCAGGACCAACGTGGGGGAGAGGACAGGGCACTGCAGAGGGGCTGGGTTGGGAGGGACAGAGAGACTGGGGCTGACTTACCTTTCCCCCAGTCTAGTCTGAGGTCAGCCTTACAAAGGAAGGGGGGGGGTCTTCGGTCTCACCCCCGAGTCCCCACCAGTGGGCAGCCCCCAGACTGTGACAGGGTCTGCAATGCATGTTTGAAGGAGTCTGTGTTGGGTCTGAAGTCAATTCCCGATTCATGTGTTTTCCTGTCCAACTCAAGTCCTACAAATACTTGCTTCGAGATCCCACAGCCCGAGCTCTCTGGAAATGCATGCTTTTGAGAAGGTTCTCTGGCAGGCGAGAGGGCACCAAAGGGCCAGCAAGTGGCTTTTGCACCCATAGGTTCAGGACCCCTATGAATGGGTCCCAGGGCCAACCATGGGAGCTAGAATTCCTGGAGACCCAACACTCACTTTTATAAGGGGCTTTAAAATTTCCAAAGTGCCTACATCACTCTTGGACTCCAGAAAAGGCCAAGAGCTGGTGGACCTAGCAATGTGTTCTGAGGTATAATCTATTCCTCTACTCTTTTTACTTCACGTTATGTTTTTCTCTAAGGAGGAGCATAAAAAAGTTCAGAGCAGTTCTGTCCATTGGCCAGTCCCTTGTGTTTGTGTGAGGCTGGATGAGGCAGCAAGGGCTCAGAATCTGACACCTTTCCAGTGAGATACCATGCCCGCTAACACGCTAACTGAGAAACACGTCACAAGAAACCAAGGATGGAGTTATGTCCTGCTTGGATGCTCCCTCCTGGCAGTCTCTGCGGGGATTAGGTTAGGGCCATCATAAGGATGCTTAGTCCTAAAGAAAAAAGGAAACATTTTGAGGAATCTGCGAATTTTAACCAAGGATAGAGAAGAGATCTGGGTTCTGATAGCCTCTTTCTTCCGAGACCCACTTTGGGTTTTGTGACTGAGTCTTGTTAAGTCACATAAATTGAGCACTGGTTGGACAAAGACCAGAACTGTCTTTGCAGGGATGGACTGGCATGGATTATAGAGTGTTAGATAGTCATCAATTCTCAAGTTTAATAAAATGACAGATGGATAAGATCAGATGTGCATCTCATTAAGCTGAAGCCAGGAGTTTTGGGCAGACTTTAGTGATGTTTCTAAAGAAAGGACAGCTAGCACAGTAGGTAGGTGATCGAGAATTGTTTCTAAAGGTGTGGAATCTTAGGGAGATTAAGGAAATGAACTTGCTCTGAATCTGCAGGCATTTAACCTGCGGCAGCCCGACGATACATTCACGAAGAAGCTTTAAACAGATAAGCCATAATACTGGATGTAGAAATGTTCCAGCTTCCATAATTCTTTATTAAATATTTGACAAGTTGCATCACTTCTTTACAATGACTTCACTTTGTCACATGACTGTTTTTCTGTCAGGAAAACAATCTACAAGTTCTCATTCGATTGCTCGAGTAAAATGAAAAGCCCGAAGGACTCTGCTCTTAAACAAAAGTTTTCCTGTGTGTATCAAATGCAACCATATCTGAGAGCTACTTTGATTGTGAAAATGAGCACTGTCTGTAAGTTGTCTTAAAAAATGTCAAAGTAGTTTGGTATTTAATCACTGTATCAAATAGTACTTGGCTTTTTCAGGTGGTGGGTTTATCAGACAAAGTTATGAAACACTGAGAATTCATTTGGAATGCTTGAAACTCTTTTCACCTTCAATGTCACTGTGTTTTTTTCATGTTTCATTTGATAATCGATCCTGAATAAATGACAGCATATTAACATCATCTTCGGGGGCGGGGGGGTTCTCTCTGGTTCCGAGGGTCAGAATTCTCAGGGTACAGCTTGGAGAAAACCAGAAGGAACTAAGCTCTCACTCCCTTTCAAAGCCAGGCTGCTCAAGAAAGGTGTAAAAATGCTATACAAATATATACATATATATTTGGACAGCATATGTACGCATATTTGTATATAAATATTTTACATACATAGTAGAGAAAGAACAAAGTTACGCAGAACTATTACATGAAGGAAACCGTGACAAGCTAGGTGAAATCGGTCTCAGTAGGAGCTGCAAACTGGCTTCTATGGGAACACAGATGTCTGCAGACACAGGGTCACGGTCACGAGAAAGGCTGGCGATGCACAGGTACAAGGCTGAGAATGCAATTCACAGAGGTCGGTGGCCAATGTCGTTGGGGAGTCCTATTGTGACTCCTTACAAACAGACTAACCAACAGAAAGACATGCATTTTAAACATGCATTGCCGCACGTTACACCTTTAAAGATGGAGAGATGTCTGATGAGAGGTTTTCTTGGAAAAGTTCACACAGAAAGCTCTCCTTTTCTATAAAACATTATACAGCTCACGTCCTAATGCTACGGCATTTTCTGACACACTGAAAACTCTCGTGTGTGTGTGTGTGTAGACATATGCAAGGGTATATACACTGTTCATTAAGGCTTAGATAAATTAAAAAAAAAAAGTGGTCCAAAGTATATCACATTTTCTTCCCAGTTTTAAAATCTAAAGTACAAAGTGAAGTTTGTAAGGATTTTTAAAAACACTTCTCAGACCTGAAATTGGCAGTTTTGACTTATCAGGATGTATCCCAAAGCCTGGATGCCAGAGAGGTAGTGATCTCCTGGGGTCAGGAAGGGAGCAGACCAGGCAGTTACCCTGCGCAGTAGCACCCCCTATTGGCAAGGCGGAAAATGACACCGGACTGCACGTCCCTCCCCTCCCTGTCAGTACAGGGGTGCAGACTCTGGGTGAGGAGGAAAGAGGCAAAGAAAGGACAGCTAGCACAGTAGGCAGGAGATCGAGAATTGTTTAACCCAGGCTCATTTTATAGGTTTTAAAATTTCAGAGCTGAGAGATAAGACTTAGGAAAATGCTAGTCAAGTGTTCAGCAATTAGCAACTGTTAGAACAATTAGTAATTTGTTGCATATGAACTTGGCTTTTAAGGGAGCCAATTTGGACCTGGCAAGATCAAACAGCAATAGTACATGCTGTCTATTTTTATCTTAACAATGTGAGATGGAGAAAGTGTTTCAAATGTTTTGCAAACCACTTTTCAGAAGGCGGGAGGAATAATCCGTGTCAGGTCTCTTGATAGCATTGGTCACCTGACCCTTAGGGAATAACTGATGTTAGCTACAACATCTCTGCAACAAACAGTCAAAGAAGCATCTCACACTGTGACCTGGCAGAGGCCTGGCTGCAGGAAGGTAAATAATGGAAATGTTTGGGGAGCTAGAGAGGAGTGCTGACTGGGAACACAACTTCCAAACAGACAAAGGCTCGTTGTTTCCTTTTCTCCAGGCAGCACAGCCCCTGAAGCTAATCCCACCGACAGGACCTTCCTAATTGATCTCCAGGTCAACAAGAGGCAGGAAGAGAAATAGCCAGAACAGACGGTTGTGATAACTGATGTTCAAAGACCTTCAACATGTAGTATGTAAACGCGGGAACTTACCTCCTAAACTCAAGGCAAGCCGGCCCATGATAACCATGCCTTCTTCTAGGAACTAAAACACACACACGTGGATTCAAGTGATTTCTAAGGAAACAGAGGCTCCCTGGACTCCGGAGCAGGGTCACTGCTGGGGACACCTAGAAAGGGTGACGCAGGCTGCTGACCAAAGCGGTGGAGGCCCATGGAATGACCCATCCTTCTGCTCCTCACCTGACATGCTTTCTTTACTGCCTGCTGTCATTACGTCCCGAAGATGACGCAGAGTGGTCAAGATTTAGAGGAAACAAGAGATATGACTACTTTCAACAAAGAGTGAAACATGGAGAATTGTTGAGAACTAGGAAACCTTATTTGGATTACAAACAAGCAAAAATGAATCTCAAACCCAGCACTATTGAGCTGTTATTGAAATTAGATATTAAGGAATAGATGAACTGAACTGTCATTCACAATCACTGCTATTGAAATATTTATAGGGGCAATATGTGGATAATTCTCATCTGTTCCTGGTATACGGATTATCTTAGAGTGATTTTTTCTTTCATATTTTTAAGACTTTGTCTAATTTGCATTTAACAAATACTCTGATTTTGAATATATAATTTAAAAGTGATAGAAGACCCCCAGTCTTTATGCCAGAATTGCTGGATTTCTTCCCCTCCAGTCACATGATCATTCTCAGAACCCACCCAGCACGCTGCTCACCCAGGCTCTGGCACAAGTCTGACAAAGAAAGCTGACCCTGGAACAAGGAGGGACTGTACTAACGGGTTTTGCCACTGAGACATTTGTTGGGGGCGGGGGGAGATTCCACCAACAGATAAAAATACTGAGCAACACTGTGGTTTTTTCTCCCTAATTACTCAGGATCTACTTTTTCTGGTCACTATTAGGTACTTTAAAGTCAATATGCAAAGGGAGCCAGTCCTCAGCTTGGCAGAAACCCACCTTCTTTAGACACCGTGGACTTTAGCTCATTTACAACCACAAACACACAGCTTCTCACAAGCCACAAAACAGAATTTCTTCCACCAAAAGGTCCTTCTTGCATAACAAACAGAGGCCCTAAAGCCACCATTTTTGTCTTATTTATGACTGGCGAGAGATAGATCTCTAGTGTTCCCTGGTAACCACCGCAGGGTCTAGGACAACACAGAGTAAGAAGCCCGCAGGGCTGAACTCCCACACTGCCTCGGGTGATCTCTCAAAACAGAATTCTGCACCAGGAGTTACAGCAGCAAAGGATCACACTGTGCACACATCCTCCCCCTGCCCCCCAACCAGCTCGACAGCCTGGCCGCAGAGGGGCAAGTCCCCCTGCTCCCTTTTCATCTGGCACATGACAGACACAGGCAGCCCAGAGCACGGAAGCAGCATGCAACACGTCACAGGGAACAAAGCTGGTTCAACCGCGTGCGTATTAAACTCATCTCTGAGCAGAAATCAAAAAATGATCGGCGAGGACAGGTCTGTCAGCTGAGCTTCACAGCCAGGTTCTATACACCAGCAGCCAGATTCACTGTTGACAGGTATGGCACCAGAAAGATGTGTGCAGGGAGAGAAATAATCATCAGATTTAATGTCCACAAGAAACAAAACACAAACCAAACCAGGTATGACCTCCACGTAGTACATAAAGTGCCTTCGGAATTGGTGCAGTTAGAACAACTGTGATCTAGCAATTATCAGCAAACACGTACAACAGGAGACTAGACAGATCTGGTTTCCAGTTTCAGATCAGGCAGTGCCGAGTTTCATTCAAATAAATGTCTCTACCCCGAACAGCAAAGAGGGAAATATAATAAAAGATAAAGTACAGCATCAGAAAGGGTTAAGTAATTTCTCCTATAAGAAATGACCGCCCAACCCCGTCTCAAATGTGTTAGAACACGTGTGAGTACTTTAGGGAATAATGGTGTGATTCCTTCCAGTCAACACAAAATTTGTCATGCTATGGTACAATTCTCCCAGCCTGTAGCGATTATGCTAAATTTGTACAAAAAAAATCTAATATCCACTTTGTTTTCATTTTGAGTATGGAAAAAATTATCATTATGCCTAATGTTATACTTTAAATGCTCTCGAAGTACTTGTCTGTAAGAACGATTTGGACATAAACCAGTCTTCCAGTTCTAATAAAGTCGAGTGCAGGGGTGTCAAAGTACTTCAAAAGCAAAAATGTCACAGACATTAAACCTGGCATCAAAGTCAAATACAAAAAAAAATATATGCTCACTTTTCCAAGTACATGAGACATCTTTAATTGTAATGAAATGAAATCGGAAAATCGGTCTAAATCATTTTCAAAAAGTAAACATGAGTTGTAATACTATACCTGTAGAGTGATTAATTCCATTCATTGTCATTATAAAGTATGCAAAATATTTATTAAGGGCTTTGCCTATAGAGGCACAACATAAATAGAATTAAGTCCTCCTGAAATGTAATTAGTGTACACATCAACCAGTTGATAATTCACGGTGGAAAATGCAGAAACGGGACCTGGGACTGGGTTCCCACGTCTGGACTTGGGCAAGTCACGGGCGAAGGCTCTGCTCCAGGAGCCTGCTGTGCAATGCTCCCTGCCATCCATCGTCTCTGCAAAGTCCGTTAGGCAAACGCAAAAGTGCAAGCAGGACTTGCTGGACGAACCACCACCCGAGGCAGGGGCGCTTAATCCACTCCCTCAAATCCTTGAGCGTTTTCCACAGCCATGAGAAGTTTCTCTCGTAAATCTTCAAAGGTTTCGTATGGAGGTAAGTCAAGGCGGTTAAAGCTGCAACAGCAACAAAAGTGTAGGTGACAAGCCATCCTCAGTATCCTTCAGTTGTAGCAGCATTTCCTAGATTTGGCTAAGGGGCATTTGGTGTTGGAGCAAGAGTATGCAAATGTCTTAAGTGAAGTCTGATGATCAGAATATAAATGCTAGCGAGGAGACTGTCCACACCCAATAGGCTATATAACCTGCCGAGGAGAGAAAAGACTTTTCTAATAGTCCATGAAACCTCTCTACTCCAG
The DNA here is from genome assembly GCF_014108235.1 of Myotis myotis. Lineage (NCBI taxonomy): Eukaryota > Metazoa > Chordata > Mammalia > Chiroptera > Vespertilionidae > Myotis > Myotis myotis. Next base: position 52,864,579 of record NW_023416401.1, read on the forward strand.
TTCCATAGGAGACACTGACATACACTCTAAGATTTCAAAACCCTATAAACACAGAAGGTTTTATGCATTAGGTGTTCTGGATGCATGGAGCCGTGTCATTCCCGAATGCTCTCACTTTGACATCAGGCCCTGAGCCAACCGCTTGGTTTCACAGGCCATGGTTTTCATCACAGGGTAGTGATTTCTCTGTTCTGCAGATGAGGGTCCTGCCTCACAGAGAGGTCACATCACTGTGTCCGAGCTCTCGCCCCTGGCAGTGCGGCAGACTCAAGACCAGCACCAGGCTGCCTGGGCTCCAGAACCAGAGCTAAGCTGCCTCCACCAATTAACGTCAGGCAAGCAATAGACATGTGAAGTGAAAAGCTGTATTTATAAAAAGCCCTGATTTACCCTGACGTTTCGTTTGGGGTGTACAAATCCCCCCGCTGGTAGCAAGGCACACTTGTCTAAGAGACCAAGTTCAAAGTCTGGCTCAGCCACTTGCCAGATGTGTGACCTGGGCGGGCCACCATCCTCTCTGAGTCTGTCTGCTCTTTGGCAAAATGGAGAAAATGCTTGCAGGGTGCTGGAAGGGTCAAAACCGAGCATATATAAGTGTCCTGGCACACAGCAAGTGCCCAGAGATGGTGAGCATTGTGATCATTCGCTCACCATTCACTGAGTGCCCACATGGGACATGAGGAGTGAGAGCTCAGTCACAGGATTCATGCCTTGGGGGTTGGACTGCTGACGTGTACCTGTCATGAAAATGGCCACCCACCCGTGCCACAGATAATGATGGTTTACTCTGTGAAGTCAGCACTGCTAAGTACTTTTCATTTATGACTTCAGTGAATCCTAGTAATTACCCTATAAGGTAGGTCTTGCTTCATCCCTAGTTGAGGCACAGAGAGGTTAGGTAACTTACTCAAGGTCACACAGTAAGCATTAGAGCTGGGATTCATACCTATGTTGGCTCCAAAGCCCAGTTCTAACCACTGTTTGTGCTGTCTCAGTGTATAAGATTGCTCCCTCCTGGCAATGACATATGATTCCAAGTTTGAGAAGCTAATGATTATCAGCAGCGGTAAAAAACACACATCCACAGTAGTTCCTTTACCAACCCCTGAAGTGTTTAATAAGACACACTAAGCTCTCGAATTTTTTAACAGTCCCTAAAGATTGTAAGACATAGCAGAGAATACCACTGCTTCTCAGAGTGGAGTTCTCAGAAACCCAGGAACCCTAAAACAGTAAGTCTAAAAGAAGTTTTTAATTTTGGTTTTCATTCTGATGACAACCTCGAGTATTATTTTACGTTATAAAGACAGAACTCCATGCCTGCAGACCCCACTTAAAGGAGCTGATCACAGAAGGTAGCTTTAGTATTAATTTAAGTTGGTATTTCCATTGAGGGCCTGCGTTCCTTAGGGATCTGGAGATGCATTCTTGAAGGTCTGTGACCACTGTTTCCCCTCTAATATGACCCACTTCTTAGCATTGCAGTGACGATACCGGTGGGTACACACGGAGCGCCGAGGACAGTGCCAGGAACACACTAAGTGCTTAATGGGTGCAGTTACCACTACCACCGAGGTCAGGGGGCCGGGGCAGTCTAACTAACCGTGGACGTCCCTATCCTCGTGGGCTTCAGTGTCCTCGTGGGTAAGATGGTGGGCCGAAGGGGATTGTTTTTAGAGCTGACAACAAAGAGCAGGTATTCTTAGTAAAGTGTAATGTGTGACCTTGGACAGGGCAATGAAATGAAGCCCTTTAAATATCGGACACCCAATAATTACATCTGAGAGAGTGATGGAAAGTGCCAGAAAGAACCAGACCTACCAGCCCTTGCTCTCCTGGTAAATCAGGTTTGCATTTTGAAGCTTAATTGTGTGTTTTATAGGAAACATGGAAGACATTAAACACACACATGGCTAAATCGGACTGTATAAGGAACTCTTGCTGTGAGGCAGCCAGCAAAGCTGGTTTCCTGCGTGACAGTCAGGTCCAGGCGAGCTTGCGAGACAGCCACACCCACAGAGAACAGAGTCCCGCCCTGCCAGCCAGTGTGGCTGCACTTAGCACTCCCCTGGGCCAGGCTCAGTTGTTCTGGGGAGAAGACCATCATTAGGAAGCCAGTCAAGGCATGTACCTGGGTTGCAGGTTTGACCTCCTCCCGCCTCCCCCGCTCCCTTCATGCTCTCTAAATATCAATGAAAAAAAAATCCTTACCCCTTGGGTGAGAATATGGCTTGTTGACATGGGTACATTTTTGTCACTTACCATGTGTGAGCTCTGGGCAGTTTGTCAGGACTCCCCCATTGCTCTATTGTAAACAGTTGAGGACCATTGGAACCTAGACAAAAAGAGAAAAGGACAGTGAATGCTAGCAGTGCTCTAGGGAAGTATGTGACTAAGAAAGAGAGGGTGAGCCCAGACACTCTCTAGGACTGCAGCGTAATGTTTACTATTTAGCTGCAGGAAGCAAGAGGTTTGCACAACCTCACAGCACATGCTCTGTGTCACCTTCAGATGGAACTGAGCTGAAGAGACATCGCAACAATGAAAGTGTGGGATGCTACTGCCTTTCAGCAGAGGCTTGGGAGTTTAAATTTAAAACTACATTTTGGGGAAAAAGGAAACATAACCTTTAATACGCAGAGCAGAAAGTGTTACTTTTTTAATCTATAGTAAGCACTGTGGAATCCTGCTCCCTGGAGGTGAGGTGTCCTGTCAACATTCAGTTTACAGCCATGTGGATGATTCTGCAGAATCTAGTTTTTAAAGATAGACCAAAAACCAAAATAAACAAACAAAAAATACAAATAGTCTCCTGCTCACCATAAAGTTCAGCAAATCCATTCATAGGTACTCGGGACGTCCCCGTGACAAACTGCAGCAACCGGATACGCTTCTCAGCGTCCATCAGCAGCACAGCCTGGAAACAGAGGCAGAAAGTCACTATATCCCCACATGACAGTTGGCACACCTTACTTCTACGGCAATGTAAGACCTAGGTGGCTGACTCTGAAAACGGTCCTTTTATTCTTAATGGCCATCGCAACGCTGGCCTCTCTACTTTAGAGAGCAAGAGATCACAGTGTCTCTTCTGCAATGAGTCAAAATAAGAGATATAAAAAGCAAAGTCTTTTTGATGGCACCAAGCTCAGTTTCTGTTGTGTGAGACCTGCCAGTTCCCTGAAAGCCAATGATAATATACAGAATTTGAGACGTGTCGACACTGGGGGAACCTAGTTTATGAGGTGGGATTTCAGACTGTAGACAGATTCTTGAAAGATGACACTTAAAAAAGAAAAACAGCAAGGATAGGCCTCTGAAATAATCTGTGTATCTTACATAATTGGGTTATTACAAGAATTGAGTTGGTAATGTTACTTGAACTGCTGTAAAAAACCAAACAAACAAAAAATCCAAAAATCAAAACTAAACGAGACTTGGACTAGGGTAGGGTTTGAAGAATCTACTTTTTTCTTTTTATCTCTATTTCTGCTGGCACCTGAAATATTAAAATTAGCCATTTAGATATTAAAACAAGTGATGTGATTTCTTATCTTTGTAAAGCAAAAAATCATTTTTTTTTCTGTAACTGGTTTTTTAAAGTCACTTGACCATCTCTCCCTTAGACCCACTCATTCCCACTTCACTTCTCTCCTAAGCTAAACAGAATGCAAACATTAGCCCTAAGATACTAAATAAAATTTCATTTGTAGCCTGAAAGATATAAAAGATCAAAATGTGTGTTGGAAATAACAAAACAAAAAAATTGGGAAAATTATTTTTTAACCGAAAATAGTATCTTGGAAAAGCCAGCTTCCAAAGCAGGTTTTTGCCCAGAGGCCTCCCATTCTTATTCACACATTGGAGGACTCCTGCAACTCTTGAATCCAATTACCTCCTTTTCAGAATCATCTACTCAATGGGTTCCTCAAACAGAAGCCACTTGAATCTGGGGGTTAAGGAAGGGCAGTGTGCTACGGTAAGGATCAAGGACAGCTGTCCCTGGAGTTACACAAGGGCTGCTTCTAGCTCAGGTTTGCCTCTTCTCTCCGCCAGGAGCCCACGTACTGACAGATCCCCAACTTGCGCAGCTAAACTAAAGCAAGACCGTGGGGAGGGCAGCAGAGCCCTCAGGCCTGACCCAGGTGGAGGAGCTGAGTGTGGGCCCAGGAGGCCCTGGCCTTACCTTCCAGAACCACTGAATGACAGGGTGGTTTGGGCAGTAGCCGTTCTTGTAGATAGTATGTTGTCTCCAGTCATTCACGTCCACATCGCCGAGGCCACACATCAGCAACTAGGAAAGAGAGAGAGCAGAATTGTAAATGGGGCACAACGTGAATCCCAAAGAAATCACACTCGGAGAGGTGGCCTTCCTCAGGGCCAGCATGCTGACCTGAGTTCACAGAAACAAATGCAGGGAATGTGTTCCACATTTTACCTGCCACTGCAGACCAGAGACAGTGTTGGTAACAAGGGGCCCAAGTCTAATGCCTGTACAGACCACACTTCCTGATGGAAATGGAAACTCCAGATTGATCATCTTTCCTCCCTCCCTCTCTAATCTGAGCACAGTGCTCATAGATTTTCTTATGCTCCATTTGTATCTCATTACCCTAGCTGTTTCCCCTTCTGAGAGGTTATTTGTCTCAATATTTGACACTACCTCTCCACCCACAAAAGAATTTGTGTGTTATGACAGCAAGACCTCATCTTGCCCCAATCAATCTATCCCGGGGAAGGGCAAATTACCCATCTGCCCAGTGACCCCAAAGCATGTTCTATGGAGGCAGACCTATTCTAATGTGGTGACCGGCTCACTGACTTAGCAGCTAGCCTTAAGTCTGCTTTTTTTATCATCTAACCCTCCAGTAGGGACGGTTTCCTGTGGGCAAATGAACATGACATTCCTGCAGAGGCACTAAATGAAAAAGAAAGAGAACTGAGCCAGATGCCTGAGAACGGGATGCCCAGGCCTAACTGTGCCAAAACCTTGTTGGGTAAACCTGTGAGGTCACTGACTTCTCCCTGCCTTAGTTTCCCCCACTCCCCGCCCACCTCCCCCTTCCCCAGGCAAATGAAGGGCTTACACTATATGATGTCTATGACATCATCTATTTGAAGTTTCCATTTTAAGATAAAAGCACAAAAAGCCAGTCTACAAGACATGCTTCTCTGGATGTGGTTTGGACAAATGACTAATTGAATCCCATCAACAGCTTCTGAGCACACACAACCTTTCTCTCAACATCAAAAGAGAGAGTCGTTTGCCTTTTTAAAAAAAACATATTTATATTGATTTCTGAGAGGAAGAGAGAGGGAGGGAGAGAGAGAAACATCAATGATGAGAATCATTGATTGGCTGCCTCCTGCACACCCCCACTGGGAATCTAGCCTGCAACCTGGGCATGTGCCCTGACCAGGTACTAAACCGTGACATCCTGGTTCATAGGTGGACATTCAACCACTGAGCCACACTGGCTGGGCTCCTTTGCTTTATAAATTGATAGTTCTCATCTACCTCAACACAAAGAAGCTGAGACAATTGAATATCAAACTACCTGTTGTTGACTTCTGACGTTTCTCCTCCCTTAACACAGACCACTTCAAGTTCACTGACAGGGTGGGTGGGTGGAGGGGGTGCAGCTGGGCCTTGGGAGAAGGGTGCTGCTACCCCAACTGGTGCTGCAACCCTGGCTCTACTAGAAGCAGTTTTCCTCACCTGGGGCAGTGGGCCATGCACCGAACCAGCTCAGGGGGCCTCTGCTTGTCTCGCCTGTCCCAGAACTGCCCTCTCCTGGACAAGGAATCTGCAGGTGACGACTCCTGCTGTTTCCTTACTCCCTGACTGGCAAACAAGCCCCTTACGAGACCTGTAGTAGATTCACTTGCGCTGACGCCCCAGGACATTATGGATCAGAGAACGTTAAGATATCATTTATGAAGTTATAAGAAACTTAAAAAATCTACTTTACACAAAATGTTTACAATACAAACCTCCAGCTCATTTTCATCAAAAATTTTAATCAAATCGATAGGAAGCAGTTCTGTGAATCCCTGAAAGAAAAAAAAAAATCACCCTAAACACCTTTTTCCATAAAAGAGGCAAATTTTTCAGAAAAAAACAAACTTTCTTGATTATCCAGGAAAAAACACATTCTTTACTAATGATTTATAGATCAGCAATAGCATCCATAGTTTCAATTCTAATAAAAACAGCCTAGTCATGATATAAAAATTTTGAAAAAGAATAGAATCTAGAACAGTGATGGCGAACCTATGACATGCATGTCAGAGGTGACACGCAAACTCATTTTTTGGGTTGATTTTTCTTTGTTCAATGGCATTTAAATATATAAAATATCAAAAATATAAATCTTTGTTTTACTATGGTTGCAAATATCAAAAAATTTCTTTATGTGACACAGCACCTAAAGTTAAGTTAGGGTTTTTCAAAATGCTGACACACCGAGCTCAAAAGGTTTGCCATCACTGATCTAGAAGGTTCAGATACTTGAGTAGTTTTTGAAGCCCTCTGAAATACCGGCAGATTCCAGAAGTCACTTATGAGGCAGCCTGTGAGCCAGCGTGTCCTAAAATACACGTGCTATAGACACGCAAGAGGACACAGTTAAGAATCAGGTCCTGACGGCACTAGAATTCAGTGATGGCAAACCTATGACACGCATGTCAGAGGTGACATGCGAACTCATTTTTTTGGTTGATTTTTCTTTGTTAAATGGCATTTAAATATATAAAATATATAAAATAAATATAAGTCTTTGTTTTACTAGGGTTTCAAATATCAAAAAATTTCTATATGTGACACGGCACCAGAGTTAAGTTAGGGTTTTCAAAATGCTGTCATGCCGAGCTCAAAAGGTTCGCCATCACTGCACTAGATGAAACACACAAGGAGGCAGTGGGCTCGGTACAGGAGAGACCGGGGTGCCCAGCATCCACAGAAAGCCTGCTCTAGCTCACAGATAATGTCACTGCCAAGTGGAGGTGCCATGCCTTGGGCCTTGGTAGGGGCTGGGTTTTTTTTAGAGAGAGATTTGTTGTTCCACGTATTGGTTGGTTCTTATATGTGCCCTGACCAGAGATCTAACCCCATTGGCATATTGGGACGATGCTCTAACCAACTGAGCTACCTGGCCAGGGCGGGGCCAGATTTTTAAAAGTATAGAGCAGTGGTTCTCAATCTTCTGGCCCTTTAAATACAGTTCCTCATGTTGTGACCCAACTATAAAATTATTTTCATTGCTACTTCATAACTGTAATGTTGCTACTGTTATGAATCATAATGTAAATATCTGATATGCAGGATGGTCTTAGGCGACCCCTGTGAAAGGGTCGTTCGACCACCAAAGAGGTCGCGACCCACAGGTTGAGAACCGCTGGTATAGAGGGATCAGGTGGAGTGGGGCCCAGGAATGTGCTTCTGGGTTTCTTATATAAAGTAAGAAACCTGTTGTTCTCAAGTGTATCTAACTCATACTTATGCCCCCAAGTCCCTGAAGTCTGGGGTTGGGGATTCTTAATCACCAGGAGCTGGGGTAAATTTCGCATCAGTTCACTGGGAATTTATAATGTACTAGAGGCTGGGTGCATGAAAATTCATGCACTGGGGAGTGGGGGGTCCCCTCAGCCCAGCCTGCCCCCTCTCACAGCCTGGGAGTCCTCACGGGATGTCCTACTGATGGCTTAGGCCTGCTCCCTGCAATCTGGCCTCCCTCTGCAGGAGGTGACCGGGCTAATCAGGGGAAGGTGCCGCCCCTATCGCCGCAGTGGCTGCAAGGCCTGAGCCCTGGGCCTCACAGCTGCCAGGGCTCACTGCTGCCTGAGCTCATGGCTGCCTGAGCCCTGGGCCTCGCAGACCCCAGGGCTAATGGCTGCCATGAGCCCTGGGCCTCGCAGCCGCTGTGGCTTTGTCCGGATGGATGTCCAGAAGACATCTGCCCTAATTAGCATATTACCCTTTTATTAGTATAGATAGTTGGGGCTTGTTTCTAGGTTTGCTTTGAGTAACTAATACCCATTATCAAGATTTAAGAAAGCATTTCACTTTGGGTCAAAGCGAAGCATTTTTAAAAACGATGAATCCATCCCTCCCCTCCAGGCCTCTCACAAGGGATCCGGGGGCACCACTGACATCAAATCCTTGGATCTGAGAGGTGCCTGCGCCCCATGTCATCCAGTGGAAGTTGGCACAAGGTGGTTGGCACTTTGCTCTAAGATAAAATTCAGCCTAAGAAAATACGTTTCCACGTGCTGCACAGGAGCAAAGTCTGTGAGGAGCCATGAAGACAGCATGAAGGGAACGGCTTTGCTACTGAGGAGGTTTGGTATGTTCAGTCCGAGTTCTCAGGCTTCGGACCCATCAAGCACTGCCAAAGACAGAGATGCATCTCCCAGCCTTCCCTTGGGCACCACCCAGAAATGTAGGCCAGTGGGTCTGGCTTCCGTGGGGGCCTACCTCTGGTTCAAGTTTGTAAAAAGTTATCTTTAAAAACAGTTAGGGAACATTAAGACATAAGAAGCAAAGACGAGAGCACTAAACTAACAATATGAAAGGGTGGCCACGTGATGGCTGACACTCCTGCCCTGGGGACTGGTCCATGGTGCAGGCTGTGTGGCCCTGACCTTTGGGCCGTGTGTCCCCAGCCTGTGCCCATTATGTGGTGGGTGATCGTGCCCACCACACCGCCCTCAGGATTGCCCTCTCTCCAGCTCTGACTACAGACACAGGTGGACAATCCCGGCCGCGCAGCTTACCTCCAAGAAGGCGTTCATTTGCTTCTGGACCCTGTTCACAAACCTCCACTGGATGACTAAGCTGCGGGAGAAAACGGAACAGTGTTTAAGCACCTTTGTCATCACAGCGCTCACGTCTTTCTTCACAGCTTCAATCGAGGTTCATCAGACAAAGGAGAGAAACCCCTACATCGGCAAAGGAAATCGGGGCTCCAGGGCTGTGGCATGCACTGTTTATTCATTAATTCTTTTGAGAGTAACTAGAACACATGTGAAAAACCTAAAATTCCACTCAGGAGTTCAAAGGAACAGTTGATTTCTTTTTCTCCAGATTAAGGCTTAGTTTATATAAATTGCTTTATAAATGTGACTAAAGGTCATGGAATGTGAATACATATGCATATGTGAAGAACATGCATACACATATAAACTCATGTATGTACACGCCCACTTATGTATACATATGTACTTACATTTTTAAAGGGAGTACCAGCACAACATATTTTATCAAATGATATTTCACTCTAATAGACATTGTACCGATTTTCAACAATGACCTACAGTTTATAAGCAAAATGATGTACACTAATACTTTAATACTACAATATAGAGGATTAACGATAAGACCTCTTTATGTAACAAATCCACTGAAACCATCTCCCCCGTGACAATGTCTAGTGACAGCAGAGTTTACTGCTGGGTGAATCAACTTCGGATACCTTCTAAGGTGTTTCGTTGTGAAACAGCACAAGGACCTTGTCATCACTGCTCTCACCTTTGAGGGGGCACATGGCAACGGCCCTCGAGGACCAGCCCCCCTCACAGCCACTGCTCAGCCCCACCAGTCTTTTCTGTGCTGAGCTGCGGCCAGCAGCCCAAAGGCCTTCCTGCACCAGAGGCTTGCAGGTGTCAGGGAGCAAGTGGAGATTTCTATCATCCTTTTCTCAGCTAAGATAGCTGCGACTCTGCCTAACCCCACACCCACCAAATCTGAAACCTCAAGGAATCCACTGCAAGGAATGATGCACAACACATGTCACAATGTCTGAATCCCCAGACTTTCCACCCTAGTCACCTGGGTGGAGTGTTCTAAAAAAAGTCTGAACTTTCTGAATGAAGACAGCCTTGCTGGCCAGGGTGCTATCTGCTTGCTGAGATGGTCCAAGTTCAGGCCACCTGACATACTGTTCAATGTAATAAAAAATTGTAAATGTGCATATACGTACTCAATATATTCCCTTTTGTTTTCATTTGTAACCATTATTTCAGACCCATTGGGCTTCAGATCCACTTGATATGTCTGTAATTACAAAGACAAAATAATGGTCACCATTATGAAGTTATTCTGTGGATTATTACTGGGTAATAATGTCTCACTATAAGAGGAAGATAAGCAAAATTGATTCAGAAATATTTTCCAGGAAATAGGCATTGTGTACAAGAGGATGCTTAACAAGGTTTTTATGATGTTAAAACACAGTTAAAGATGTTACCATTAAAGGCAAACTATTTTATGGTTGTGAGTTTTCATTATTCTTCAGACATTAGCAACAATGGAGAAGGAATTAATTGTTTACAGAAAAGACAGGGTATGTCCACTGAAACTACAGACCCAAGTCCTAATGTATCTTATTTGTTTTGGAAAATTAAATTTTATAGTCATAAAAAAGATGTGTGGGATTATTTTTAAACAGGCAAAACTCAGGAACTTAAAGAAAGAAGCTTAAGACATGAGGCTGCAGAGAGGGATCTACCTGATCATAAAGAGCAAAGCAATTGAGGTTGAGCCATGGCCCTTTCCTGCGCGTGGGGCCAGCTAATACCAATGTGTACTGAGCAGTGGCCAGCAGGAGGGGAAGGAGGGCGAAGCCGACTGTTTTACAAACAATATGTGTCTTCTCATAGAAACTTTGGGGGAGCACATGGGTGTACAGTTTATTCTGTCTGGCATACAATGGCTGTGCAAACACACTGAAATTTGTTCATTTGAAACACTCCTAGTCGGTCCCAGAAACCAGCACTCCAGATTCTCATCAATCAGGATGAAAACAAATCAAAAAATAATGACAGCAGCTGCAGTTTCATTACAGGAAGCAATGGCTCCCACCACTTCATGGTCTGATTTTTTCTAATTGTAGAAAAACCCAAAACACCGAGGAGGACCAAGGACACGGACACTTCACACCGTGGTAGCTGCACTCCACTGAAGAAATGACCTGGTGTTGTGGCACGAGGGACACTTGGGCTTCCTCTTGGGTCAGAATAAACTGCACTGTCCAGTCACCAGCTCTGCTGAGGCTGAAAGCAGTGAGAGGCTTGCACAGGTGTCTCTCTGATGCCCACAGTGTGGGTTCAATGACTCTATTTTGAGTGCCTACCTAATACCAGGCGGTATGCCAAGTAGTATGGGCACAAAGGTAAGCGAAAAGCAGAACCCGTGCTGCCATCACCAAGGCTGAGCCTGGTGCGAGAGGCAGATGCTAAACGCATAGTCATACAAATACATGCCACATCACCCACGGTACACGCCCCAGGGAGACATGGGAGATATGTCCTGAAGCATATGGCCTGGGTCTGATCTGAAGATGGGAGGCAGTGTGTTCCCAACAGAAGGAACAGCATGAGCGAAGATCCCAAGGCTCTGAGAAGGAACCTGGGACCAGACCCAGAATGCATGCGGGACAGCTGTACCTTCCCCAGAGATGGGCAGGCGGGGCCACGCCATGCAGGACACCATGGGGCAAGTTAATCTCAAGGTCAGTGGGCAGCCTAACTGTTTCTGGCAGAGGAATGACATGACACTTCGACATTCTGAAAAGACCACTATGGGAGGCCAAAGTGATATAAAGAGATCAGTTAGGAGCTCTGAGACAAGACGGTACACCTTAGACTTGGGTGTTGGTGGTGAACAGTCAGGGAAAAAACACAGATCTGAGAAAGACATGGAAGCTAAAAATGAACAGGCTTGGTGATGGATTGGATATGGAAGATGCGATCAGTACGTGGGTGCTTAATTCACTCTACATTTCTTCCCAGAATGAAGAATAGATACATTTGTACCCTGTTAATCAGGTTAGCTCTCTAAAAAAGCAAGGCAGTAATTTAACAAGTAGGGTACCTGATCATTAGCTTACTCATCTTGTGTGTCTGTTCTGATTACTGCGTTACTCTACCTTGTTCAGCTCAAAAGTCAGAAGAATCTACAGTATTAAACCAAGAGATCTGAGAACTGTCTTTAATGAATAATTAACATGAACTATAATAATAATCAAAATCTTTATTAGAAGCTACTTAATAATCCAAATATCTTGTGTTTGGTTTTATTAGGTGGAAATAGTGACATTTCACTGTAACTAAAGTTTTTCCAGATCACCCGCTCATGCCTTTGGCATTGCTAATGTCTGCTGAACTGTGAGCAAACTTTAATAATCTCTGAAGCAGTAAGGAATCAATCTATTTCATTTCCCATATGGCAATCTTTAAAATCGGCTCCATGATCTCATTCATTTCAAGGCCCTGAGACCTGGTCTGGGAGATGAGCTCTCTCTCTGTGCTTCTGTGGAAGGATGGGTACCAGGGTTGGACATCCCTGAAAAGACCTCCCAAGATGCACTGTTATCAAAGGTTATCACAAATGAATCAGAGGTCCCAGGTTTAAGACAAACACATCCTACAGAACGTTCAGGTGGTGATGAAAATTCCTAGCAGGTGACTTTTTCTTTGACATTAACCTTTCTGATTAATCTAGCTTTAATGACAGTATGGGCACAAAGCAAGAAGGGATGGGAGAGAAACCTGAGCCTGCTGGGCCCCAGAAGACAAATGACAACAGAACCATTAAGGAGAGAAAAAAAGCCCAAGTTCCCCAAAACATCACCTACTCCCGATCATGTAATTATATCACTGAGAACACACTATTTTTCGAAGTACCTAAATTCTAAAACCAAGGCACAAACGTTTACGTTTTGCACTTTGCTTTAGATTAGAAGTAGGTACCCGTTCAGTCCCAGGGGCCTCAGAATTTCTGTCACTTTGCTGGAATTGGGGCTTTGCTTTCTGGCTTAACAATACAATGCTGATACAATGATGATGACTAACAGCTAATGCTCCTGGTGGTGGTTTTTAACTGTCCAGAAAAGTTGTGTTACAACCTGTGCAAAAGCAAGACTTTCTAAAAGTTGGAGAGGAGCTCCTGGGGCTCCCCGGACATACCTGCCCAAAGTTTTCTTCATCGATACAGAACATGAGGTCCAGTTCAGTGGGATCATTCTCTAGGATCCATTTCAAAGAGTTGTAGTATTCACTATCCTAGAGAAGTGACACAGACACTAAAATTAAGCTTCTTTTTCCCCCCCAAAATACAAACTTATTTGACTCTAAATAACTCAGTCCTTCTAATGTAATTCCTCACACATTGCTCAAGAATTATATTAGTCTCTAATATGTTTTCTGCTCTACTTCAAACCTACTTAAAATACAAACTAAAAATGTGTTTTAGTAGCAGCAGGGTTTGTAGTTGAATCCTGTCCTCGGTGAAGTGGAGAGGAAGCAATCTGCTCTGGATCGCGGTCATCAAATTATACAATTGAACATGGAAGATGCATATACTTCCTGTCTCTGAAGAGTGAAAATATCAAAGGACAATAGGAAGGATGAGAACATTCTAAGTAAATATCAATGGTTTAACCCTTTGAGTGCCAACCAATATCCTAGGAACTATGCTAAAATTGCCAAGGCATTTTTGTTCATTTTACAGCAGTTTAGGAAAAAAAATTATGAATCGCAAGTAAATGAAGTTATATATTCAAAAACTTAAGGAAACCTTTACTACATTGACATATTTAGCAATATCGCCATCACTAATAAAAGCAGACTTAGAACTGGACACCATTTGGAAGCTTTGATAGTGCTCCCGGCACTTTTGGCAAAAGACAGGAGGGGTGCGATTGCGCTCCCCGGCACTCTAGGGGTTAAGTCCCACCTCTTTCTGTGCTTGCACTGCTCTCTGCAAGTCAGTGTAAGTGGGACCCAGATCACAAGCCACAAGGGCCTGGCCTCCCCTCTCTCAGGGATTCCAGTGCTGGGATTGGAGCCAGGTTCAAACCTGCAACTCTGATCTGTGCCCTTGATTGGAAATCCAACCCTTGAAACTTAGGTGTGGGGGCCAATGCTCTAACCACTGAGCTGGGCCCAAATCGCTTTTCAGAAAACTTCTCAAAGCACTCATTTCCTAATTTGTTTATTACTCCCCTAGTCACTCCCCTACTCTCCTAGTCACTCACCCTCTCCACGTCTAGAACGACTGTATGTATTCTTCCCTTTATCTACTGCTTTGGCCTGTGCCCTTGCCATTTTCTGACTTCAGAAAACAGGAATAGCAGATGAGTCTCTAAACATTCAGTATTAGCAGTTTCCGATGGAAAATAAGAGCTGCCATGAGGTCTCCAGGTGACCCTGGGATTTAACCCCTTGAGTGCCGGGGAGCGCAATCACGCTCCTCCTGTCTTTTGCCAAAAGTGCCGGGAGCGCTATCAAAGCTTCCAAATGGTGTCCAGTTCTAAGTCTGCTTTTATTAGTGATGATGATATTGCTAAATATGTCAATGTAGTAAAGGTTTCCTTAAGTTTTTGAATATGTAACTTCATTTACTTGCGATTCATAATTTTTTTTCCTAAACTGCTGTAAAATGAGCAAAAATGCCTTGGCAATTTTAGCATAGTTCCTAGGATATTGGTTGGCACTCAAAGGGTTAAGCTGGTCACACCAGTCCCAGGTAAGCAGAGGTAACTGAGGTTTGCCTTATCCAACTCAAGAACCATGCTTCTAGTTAATGGGAACCATGATTTGCTTATTAGAAAAATTAGGGAGATCAATTAAACTCTTGAACAATTAAATGGTCCCTATTATTGACACTGAATGGAGAAACCCATAGAAAGCGCTGTGACAATATGTCACCGCTGCCTTCCACAGGACACAGGTGGCCCACGACCCCCAGTGGGAGGATCTGCCTTCACTCACCACAGATTCCATGTCATTCAGAGTTATCTGCTTTCCCAGCATCATTTTGTAAAACGGTCTAATGAAGAAACCTAAAACAGGATGAAAACTGGATTAGTTTCAAGTTGTTGATATTACTGTGCAACAGAAATGAAATACAAGCTGAACCTGCCTTCAATTTGAATGAGAGGCCAGGACAGGACAATCAAAGACCTTCTGTAGTATCTGTGACCCACTAGACCAGGGCTTGGTGGTTGTTGTGTTCTTTTTTTGTTTGTTTATTTGTTTGTTTTTTTGAGGGATGGTGGGTAGTAAGGAGGATAGTTATACTTGTAGAGGTCAGCAGAAAGGGGTCAAAAAGGCTCCTGGGGGTGACAAACAAGCCTCAAGGCCTGGCTAGAATTTTCAGTGTAAACAAGGCACATGAATAGGGGACAGAAGGCACTCTAAGTGAGGGACAAGATCGGGACTTGTGAGTGGTCTGTCAGGGAGGAAGCACAAGGTGTCCTGGGGAGGACAGGCTAGAGAAGGGACTGGGGAGTGGGCAGCTTGCGTGGGGTCTGGGACGTTTGGGCTGCTGCCTGAATGAGGGCCCCGGGCAGCCCCTGGAAGGCCAGGTGATTTCATCTGCATATCAGGACCAGTCCTGGGGCAGGCATGGGGAAAAAGCAGGAAGGGGACAAGAGGACATGAGGGAGACCACTTAGGAGGCTTTGCAATCTTCCAGGGCAGGGATGATGAAGGCCTGAGTGAGGCAATGGCAGTGAGGACACCATCACCCAGGTGTTCCGCAAGGCCCCCCAATCCACCTGTCCACAGGCAGGTCAGCATCACATGCCTCCTCATTGGGGTGTTGGAACCTCAGCCCCCACCCCATCTAATCAGTCACCAACCCTCTGCGGCGTATTCCTATTCACACTGGCTCAGGTGGCCCTAGGCTGCAGACTCAAACACCTTCGGTGTCTTGGGAGGCAGAGGATGAAGCCGATACAAGGGAGTGTGGGCTGGCTGTGGCATATGTGTGCTCTGCCTACAGGGGCATTCGCATTTTTAAGGGCATTCTGGTCCTCAATTCTGCAATTCCTGACATACCTGGCATCACCTTTGGCAGTAGTGTCCTAGATTCCCCCACTTGTTCCTGCTGCTTTCCATTACTCCCTCCATGAGCCTTGACTCAGCCAATCCTTGCTCTTCTGAAATGGTTCCAGCTTCTAATGTTCAACTCCCCCCCGCCCCCCCCAACCCCTCGAAAGCTGGGCCTAATCCTGTTGAAGTGCTCTGGGCCCTCCAGGCAAATCAGGGTTTCCTCATCTCCTCGTTAGATCCCCTATGGCCCTTCCGATTGGACTCTGTCACTGTGAGTCTTGTGATTTTTGTTTGCCCACTAGGTTTTAAGTTCACTGAGTCAGGATCATATCTGACACTTCTATTTCCCCACAGCCACTAAGGATGTGTTCTCACTTGGCAGAAGGTGTGCAGACTGACCTTCTAAGAAAAGGATGAAGTGAATTTGAACAGCTGAAATAATCTATGGCACGACGCCAGTGTAGCAAATTAAAATATATTCACACAGCGTACATATACAGAAAGAGTGCAGTTTCTTTCCCATGAAAAAAATTGCTTATTTCCCCCAAGTAAAAATAACGCATTGAAATCAGAGGATCAAAATCAGCCAGCAAGTCCCAGTAAAAATATACTAAAGGATGAAGTACAGAGGGTACATCAATTATTTACTGAATAGCTAAGGTTCCACAGACACAATTAACATTACTTCCCTGCACCTCTCTCTATAGTAGCTGTATTGCCAACCTCAAATCTTATTCTCTCTTCTATCCTCAACAATTTTATCCCCAAATCTTTCAAAAATATTTTTAATTCCCCTTCAATGATTTAAATAGTGTCCTTTCTCAAGGGCAATACTTTGGAAATGACCAAATCCAGAAGAACTCTCTATTACAAGCCTAATAGAGATGGCTAGGGGAAGGGTCTGACTTCTAACTTCCAAGGGACCCCGAGATTCTTCCATGGCTTACATGTTTTAAATAAGAACGAGATTACTTTGTGCCATTTGTGGGTCAAGGTCTTAGCTCTGCATAACATTACTGACAGTCTCTTACCATTCAAATAAAAATAATAAATATTTACAGTCTCTTCACATTCAAATAAAATAACAATTTGAAACAACAGCAGAATAACGATGAATCTGATCATTTATATTGTTTTCAATTAGCTTTTCCATCTGTCACCAAATCTAGCTCTCCCTAAAAATATGAGAAGTTGTTCTTAAAAGCAAAAAAACAATCACAGAATGTTCTGTGCTTCTCACTTGTTTTGTAAAAAATGTTTAAACTGTGTAGACACTATACTGTTGGTGCTCAAATTAAGATGACTCCAGTGAAAAACACCTCCATTACAGGCAAAACATAAAAATAATTGAATTACACAGAACCAGTGGAGCTTTTGCTTAACATCTATGATGGGAAAGATGAGTCACCTAATAAGGAACCATAAATAACACTGTCCTATTTTGATGACTTCAAAACTTTTTAATAACTTACCATCTAAAAGTTTCCCATGAAATACTGCCAGACCAGCCACTCTTCCAATAAAAGTGAAATAGGACAAATGGTCTTCATTACAGAGGCCTGAATTGGGGTTGATCTGAAGTGTGTAGTTGTCCCTTGGGGGAGGAAGAGAGAGAAAAAGCCCAATCGTATTTTTAAAGAAGAAACACAAAAATTTGCATCTTTCTTTGCTGCCTGTCATTAGCTTTTATGGTGCTAATGTTTTTTTTTGCAGATACTCTGTTCCTGATGGGGAAAGGCATGAGCTAGAGAATGGGACTTACCATTTAGTTAGCCTCTTTCTGTCACCAACGACTGAGGTCCCATGGAGCACATGCCCTTTGTAAGTTAAACCGTAAGAGAGTGTTGATATTTGACTATTTTTGATTTACAAAAATGTCAGTTGCATATGGTTCAGCCAAGAATCTTGGGAAGGTGCGAATCACCACATAATAAAGGGACTGTGCACGGACTGCAATGATGTGAGTACTTACTTCAGGTTTTCTGAGGAGAAAGGAGGATTTGTTCCTTTGAGAGGCATTTGGTTTGGAGATGAACATGTTTCCTCCGGGCCCAATGTTTGGGCTGATCACTGCTGGGCCCTGACAGCCCCAAGGGCATTGGTAACAGCATATGGCTGTCTTAACACCATAAACTACAAAAATGTTTACATGTCCGTCTCTGGTCTCAAAATCATGAGGATCACTAGTTTTCCAATTGGGCTCCATAGACAGATTCTTTTAGGGGATCTGAGAGGTGAGGATCCTGCCCCCTTCTCCCTTCTTGCCCTGACTGCCACTTCAATGGTTGTGATCAATTTTACATAGTGATCTTTCTCATGAGACAATAAACAAGCTGGGTGATTCTTGGCTAGAACAACTGGGCAGGATCCTGAGTCTGCCTTCCAACAGAGCCCCAGGAGAGAGTGGGAGATGTGGAAGAGTGGAAGAGTCCCTTAGACTCTAGCAAGGCTGCCTTTTGGCAAGGCCCACAACTCCTCTACAGGCACTTGGGTTCACAGCCTGCAGGAGGAGCGGTGGCCTGGTAAGCAGGCCATGTTGGAGTCCTGAGAAAGCAGCTGCGTCTGTTTTAGTTTCCATGCCGGGCAATGATGAAGTCCTAATGCCCAGGGAACCTGGTTCTTCTCTTACAGGACCAGGGCGCCGTCCTTTGGAGCCTGAAGAATAGGTCCTCCTCAAAGTCATCATAATTTGCCTTTAACTAGTGTTCCTTCAGAAACTATTTTTGTCCATGAGATGACAATGACTATCTGAATTCTGACATTGACAAATTCTCCTGAATTAACATAACATTACGAATGAAAATTGCCTCTTGTTCCTTACCATAAGTACTCAGCACACTTTTAATTTCAATTAAGTGAACCCAACAGACAAGAGAAAAATCGTTTTTTGGCGTTCAGAGTACATTATCTCATCAGGTAGAGTCAGAACCTGTTCTAGACTTATGGGGTGTGTGGGCTGGTGGTGAAGGGGAGTGGGGACTGAAAACAGCAGTGTTAATTCATTTCAAATGAGTGAGCCACTTACTCTTTCACAAGCTGAAACTATCAAGAATAAAACTGTTTCAGTGGGACACATTCTGAATTTGCTCCATCTACTTACGTTGCGGAGTATTCGAAGAGACCATAGTAGGGGTTGAACATCTCTTTGGACAGTAAGAAGAACCATTCTCTGGCCACACCCCCATAGTCGAGACCTTTCTCTGATTCAAATTCAATCCACAGTCTAGCTTTTAGGACATCTGGTCTTTTCACAGACATGATCCTCCGATAGGACTCTTCAAAAATGTTATTTCTGTGAAGTTTCATTTCAAACCTATTTGGAATATCAGCCTACACAAAAGAAAAAAAAAAGCACATAATCATACACTAAATATGCACTTTACTTCACAGGAGAGAAACGATGGCAGTCTTCAAATAAACCAGCAGGGAAGGATGGTTCCAACTGAGCGTCCCTCCCTTATGGAGGTTTCCTTGCACAGTCAGAAAGCCTGAGACACGCAGCGGCCACCAGCAGCCATCAGCCTGAGCCGGCAGCATGTGCTGCAGAAGAAAGTGTGCTGAGCAGTCATCCTCCCCGTTTATGAACAACTGTGGGGTGCTTATCCGCCCAGCAGCAACTGAAACATGGTTAACTGTATATACTGTTTCTGTCAAAGGAAGTGACTTCAGTCCAAGCAATCAAAACCCACAGCAGTCCCCACCTGGCCAGGATGGGAGCATGCTAAACTCCAGCTGGTAGGCACGGTCCACACGCTGATTCTGCTACCATGGGGAGTGGGACGCTGATGATTGTGCCAAATTGTGGGAAAGCATCTAACAGTCCATAGTTAATAAATATGAAAACAAAAAAGCACTTGACAGGTTGTAACTGCTTCTTGGAAAAATGAGGGATACGGCAGCTTTGCCATAAAACGGATTTGCAGAGTCAGTGAAAGTGCCACCCTGAGTGACACAGAGTCAAGTCCCTAAAGTCACCCCTTATGACTAGGGGAATGCAGGTGGCTCACTGAGAAACTGGGGATTTTATGTGTTTAAATTTGAGTCATTTCAAAAGCAGTCACCAAGAGCTAGTTGCATGAGGATGTTGGAAGGGAGGACAGAACTCCTAAGCGGGAGCTCCCGAGGCAGAGGCTGTCTCTCTTGCATCTCTATCCCCAGTGCCGCACCCAGAGCAGATGCCTCAAAAGTGAGGCTCCGACCGAGGATTGGAGCAGGAGAGACAGTAATGGAGCACAGGCAAACTGGGGAGACCTGAGTGAGGGTCTTTTCCCAGTGGGAAGAAGCCGAGAAATGGTGACACCAAACAACACAAAACATCCTAGACCCCAAACAGTGAATGCACAAACGGAGAAGAAAACTGGTAAAACCTGTATCACAGAAGTGAAATAAAGTAAAACGGAAAACCTATATTGAAATATTTGGGATGATGTGTCAGTAGAAAATACTGTGATTTAAATCACCGCCTGTAAAAACCTTACTGGGTTTCTCAGTTTTGTAGAAATTGTATAGGGTTTCCCATTGAGAATTTTCATTTGAAAATTACACTTGGTCTTAATATACCAAATATAATCAAATATTATAAATTGTACTGTAGTAAGTATAATTAAAATTATACTTCTGAATTTAAAGGGACAGGCTTGAACATTTTTCTAACTAGGATCTAGGTTTTATTAAATAGGATAACCATAACAACTGCATAGACTTCTCCAAATTTTTTGACTAGATCCTAAATTATTCTATTTCCCATAAAATCATTTCTATCTTTTTACATATTACATAAGAAATTACCCTTCAGGTGATTTGATATGTAATACCAGCCAATCTTCACTTACCATTTCTGTTAAAAAGAAAATTCAGGTGGAAGATCCAGGCGGATCAAAGTGCAGTAAAAAAGGAAGTTTATATTCTTAGTACACACAGAAAAATAACAAACAAGTCGCTTGCACTGAAGTAACTCTGGTAACTTACAAAGGACTGAAATAGCATTTTTGGAAGACATGTTACTCACAGGTTTCTTTAATTTCTTCCTAAAGTAGTCATATTTCTGCTTAAATTCTCTGGAGTAAGGAACCGCCTAGAAGATAAATTTATAAATGTAAATGAGGGGAAATAACACTTGCAACTTTATGTAAACTGAGCCAACATTCAGAGAACTTCATTAATCATACACCTTAAAATTCTCATTCTCCATATTATCATTGAAATTAATATGTCTATGTACATAGCACATGGGAAAGTTCTAGAAATGATTAAGGCAAATCAGCATTGAGTAGGGCGGCTTTCACCCCTGAAAACAACTATGTTGATATTCAATAAGTCATTTAGGGATATGCTACATAAAATACACTTTCCAATGTGACTTTTGTCTGGATATGAGTCAGGTATAATCTTTATTTTTCTCCTGTCATTGAGATAAGAGTTGGCTATGACATTTTAACATACAACCCCAATGACCAATGACTAATCCTGCTTTTAAAAATCTTTGGGAGGAAATATAATGAGCAGAAAAGCAACTAGACTGGCATTCTGATCAAGGACTGTAAGACCAGGTAGAGAGCACTCAGGAAAAGTCTCCCATTTGGGGGTCAGAAGGTTTGCCTCTAACTATCTAGTAAGTAGTCTTGGGTGAGGGTTTCTCTACATCTTAATGCCTTATCTGTGAAGCAGAGTTATGGTATCACAGGAGTGGGCTCGGTAACTGAGCTATCATTACTCAAAAATTCTGGAATCTCTTTAGGCAAATAACATTTTAATATAGTCATTTAAATAGTCTCTATTTGCTATGTTATAAAGTAGCTTACAATAGCCAGAGTCCTGACTTCAGGCTATTGAAAAGGCTTACTTTTTTTTTTTTTTTTTTTTTTAATGAAGCAGAGAGGACTGGCTTTTGCATATACATGGACATAACTATGGCAGCCTCAAACTCAGAATGACTCATTGCTTTTTTGGCAAATAGTGTGCATTCGGGCAAGCATATTTCTGTGGATATAATTTGGGGCTAAGTTAATAAAATATACTGATCCTTAGAAAAGTGTCTCCAGACTCCAAACCTTCTACCTTCACCTTCTTATTCTTGTCCAGAAAGAGGAGAAATGAAAAACATAAGCCTCCCTCCTTTCTACTGTTTTTAAGACGATCACACAAATAACTCAGCCAAAACAAAAACATATAACCAGTCATAGCAAACACTGATCATGCCAGTGTTTTGCTTTGTAATTCAAGAGCAACAGACATCATATTGATATATCTTAAGACAATTTATACTACGAATGGTTTTAGTTTTCAACCCACTCTTTATTTGCTTTTCCACTGAACACTGGATTTGACCACATATCATATTTATTCTGGACAGTGTTTAGTCTGATGAAACCGTGTGTGAATTTTTATTCTAGGAAAGGTAGAGACTTTGTCACTATCTGGACAACTAACTACTGGTATAAGAAAAAGGAGACAATATTGTGAAATAAGCCAATAAAGACATTATGATGTTGTTTGCTCTACCAATACTATATCGCATAACAAAAGCTTTTCTATCCAGTTTATTTATTCATTCTTTGGTGGTTCATTTGCTAATTCATTCAACAGGTATTTCTTGAGTACTTAGTCTGTGCCAGGCATTTTAGGTGCTAGAAATAATGGTACATCAACCAAAGAATTCTTGCCCTATTCTCTCCTGGAGATTACAAGCAATTGGGAGCAATAGGTAATAAGAAATAAGTGAGTAAGTAGTGATAAACACTATAAGAAAAAAATGATAGAGTTCCTGGGAGGCTATTTTATATGAGGTGGTTAGGAAAGGCAGTTCTGAGAAAGGGATACCTGAGCAGAAACAAGTGACCAGAGGGAACAAATTTTGACAGGGACAGTGGGTGCAAAGCCTTGAGAAGGCAAAGTGTTTGGCTGATGTTCTATGATTAACTGTAATAGAGGGGAAATAACCTAAAAATGGATTTCCTGTCATTATCCCTTGCCAGCTTTAGAAAACCTGACTTCTAGGACAGACTCCTGCCAGCTAGCTCCATGACAACCTCTCTTTGATGGCACTACTTCCCAGTTACGCAGAAGGATTTGAAGAGATGAACTTCAAGGTCCTTCCATTTCTACAAATCTACGATTCCCAGCAATTATTCTTTGTTTTGGTTCCCCCCTTGAAAATGTTAAAAAAAAAAAGGCTTAAACATTCATCCTTATAAAGTTCAATAGTCTTAAAGGACAAATTTCCCATGAAATTTACTGCAAACTGCCCCCAGCCCGTGATATCTGACTTATCATTCCCTTGTCTGACTTATAACGTGGTAGGTGCTGACTACATGTGGGTGGAAGTGAGATACTGGGATATTTCTGGCCTTTCTTCTTAAGTGGAATGATGCATGAAGGTTGAAAAATCATTATCCTCCTCCATCTAGAGGTAGTTCTGATAATGGAATAAGGAGAGGAGGTTTTTAACTCCTCCTCCTGAAAAGACCCAAATAATGTCACAGGACAAAGATGTCCCTATGTGCAGCCTCTGAACACAATTATGTATGTCATGTATTTCTTGTTTTGGCCAAATTATTTATTCTCTTTTGAAAATATGACACCTTATTTTTTTACATATACAGTGGGGCCTTGACATATGACTGTCCCGACTAACGAGTTTTTTGAGATACCAGCTGTCCCTCGGCGGATTTTTTGCATTGAGTTGATAGAGTAATTTGAGTTAATGAGCTCCTTAACGAGCTTGGTCTCGGAACGAATTAAACTCGTAATTCAAGGCCCCACTGTAATTTAATTTGTAAGATAAGCCTATTTAAAAATAATCACAGCCCCTTTTGTTCAGCATCACATATTCTTTCTCTCTTGAGCAAAATGAGAACCTGACTTAGTGTGTAAGACAGTTCTACATGTTTTCATGTCATTACTGTCCAGTTGGTTCTGGAGTCTTCTGTAGAGAAAGGCTCATGTCTGGCCTGGGGACAATGGTGAGGTTAGCACAACTGGGGCTCTAGTCCCAAGTCTGACATTTGCTGTAAGTTTTGGCAACACAATTCGCTTTCTGATCTTTTGACAAACTGGGAATAACAACATCTTCCCTATCATTCCGAGAGGATGGTTGAGAGTGTCAAAGCAGCTGATTATAAAGTTCTCAGAAAAGTACAAAGTGTCACACAAGCACAAGATAGTACTCATAAGAGCAGCAAGCATGGGGAGCACTTTACAAATGCTTTCAATGGTGATGTTTGCTATACAGACAGCGTATTGACGTACAATAATGTGTGCTGGGCGGACACAGAAAGGGTCCCCTCCCCCATAATATATATTTTTAAAATTTGGGAAAAAGAGAAACTCTAGGTACCAGATAAACAGAAAGACTCAAAATAGAGAACTAAGTGGGCACTGGACCTAGACACAGGTGCTGGGGCTTGGGTTTTAACCCTCATGGGGGCACAGAACTTGGCCAACAGTCTGCATGGCTAGGCAGTCAGAACAGAGTTCCCTGCTAAAAACTTACACCTGAAAAGGGGACAAGAAAACTCTACCCACTGGCCCAGGAAAGTTGCAAGGAAGCTTACCTTCTGTCCAGGACCATAAATGGAAGAAAAAGAAAAAGAAACAGACCTGTAATAAATTCATACTCCAAGGCTACACCAAAGTGGGTATGAAATCCATAGTTATGGTAATTGGGGGTGAATGAACCCAAGGTAAGTAGTTAACAGAAAATACAGGTCAGAACTTATAAAAGCCCCATGTGGAAAAAAAAAAATGAAGATGAGCATACACACAAATTCTAAATGGAAGTAGGTAATAAACTACCATTGAGGAGAGTCTACAGATATAACATCTGGGCATAGTTTATATTCCTGGGACCAGAGTTAGTAGGATAATTTGAAAAAGGCTATAAAGAGGCTATTTTAAGAATGCTTAAAGAGTTGGAAGTATCAATAAAAATAAAAAAATAAAGAACAGGACAGAAAAATAGCTAAAAAGACTAAGCAAATTTAAAAAGAGCAAATAGAACTTTGAGCAATTAAACAGTCACTGAAATAAGAGAGAAAATGAACTGATAAAGAGATTATATAAAGAGCTTAAGAAAGACTTAACTGGAAGAGCTGAGCCCATTATATACAGCAATAAAGAGAGGCAGACATGTGAAAGCTAAGAGATGATAGTTGTGAAAGTGAATCAATTACCCAAAGTTACTAATACAGATAGTTTGAAAGAATGTGAAAGATGCAACAAGTAAAGACATAACCACTGAGAATTTTCCAGAATGAAGAAAAGACATGGTCCCCATACTGAAGAATTACAATGAGTTCAAGGCAGAATAAATTTTTAAAAGCCCACACTTACAATACAGTAAACTTGCAGAACATCAAAGACACAGATAAAAATTCAAAATCATCAAAGAGAGTTACCTATACAAAAAGATAATTGATTGGCAACTTCTCATAATTAGTTAAAAAGATCAGAAGATATTAAAAAATATCTCCGAAGATCTGAAGAAAAGTAACTGTTAACCAAGAATTTTATAAGGAATGAGCTAAACTATCATTTCACAGAGAGGTCAAGTAAGTCTTCTCAGACTAAGCGAGTTGACCACTCAGGCTCCCACTGAATTTGCTGTTAGAGCAGAGGTTCTCAAACTTGGGTGAACATCAAAATCCCTGGGAGGGTTTGTTAAAAGACAGATTGCTGGACCTACTCCCAAAGTTGCTAGTTTTCAGTAGGTCTGGGATGGGGCCCCAAATCTGCATCTCTAACAAGTTTCTGGATGATAGTGATCTGTAGACCACACTTTGAGAATTATGAGCTAGAGGTTATATGTCATTAAGAACAAAACTTAACCTAGAAAAAAGGGGATGTAAAGATTAGTGGTGGGCAAAGAAATCTGTTTACATCTAAGTAAAATTAAGTAAGTATTGACTGCTAAAAAAAAAGAAAATATAAAATACTAATGAGAATTTGGAAAGTTTAAAGACAAGATAGTTGTTTTTTAAATCCTGGATTTTTAGAGGGAGTAAGGGAAGGAGGCAGGGGGAGAGGGAGAGAAGAGCGAGGGGAGAGAGAGGAGCCAGGGAGAGGGAGAGGAGAGGGGCAGAGGTGGAGGGAGAGGGAGAAGGAGAGAAACATCGATTGGTTGCCTACCGTAGGCGCCCTGACTGGAGATTGAACTGGCAATCTTTTGGTGTACAGGATGACATTCCAACCAACTGAGCCATCCAGCCAGGACTAAACACAAGGTAGTTTTAAAACTCCACTGAACAATGAGAAATAGGAGTGGGAAGAATGGCACTAACGTTCCCTCAAGTCCTATATTATCCAGGAGGAGAGTAGAGACTGATTAATTTCAACACGAAGTCAATTATGTCAGATAAAAATTTTAATGTGAGCACTAAGAGCACTGAAATAGAAAATACAACTTCTGAGCAAGTATTAAAAAATGAAAGAAAATAAAGTGTACTCTATCAATCTAATAGAAGGTAAGAAGAGAAAAAACACAGCAAGAGACAGAAAATATGTCCTAGACAAATACTAAAGAGAGAAAATGAATGTAATGATTGATGAAGCCAGTCACCGTGGGAGTTTGACACAGCTATCTTGGTTAGATAAAACAGCCAGGAAAACAGTAGAAATCGAAATGGATAATTTGAACACGACAGGCTTGATCTAATGGTATACATATAAAGAACTGTTCTATACCCAAGAAAGACAGAACACACATTCTTTTCAAACTCAAAGGAACATTTACAAAAACTGGCCAAGCCTCCAAAGACGTTTTGCATATCTGATAATCAATATTCCATAGTCAATATTCTCTGACCATATGCAATACAATTAGAAAGCAGTAAGAAACAGGCAAAAATTCTCCCATAGTCTTAAAACTAAAAAGCACATTCTAAATAACTTAAAAGCCAAGGAGAAAAATCATATGGAAATGACCAAATATTTAGAATTAAATGATGACGAAAGCCAAATGTCTACACTAAGTTGATAATTACCTAAATAAACATACTCTTCTTATTGAAAGAAATGACACTAATAATGATAAGAGTAAACCAACCTCTTTAAGTCAAGATCACTTTTGGGGCCAAATCTATCTGGATTTATGCTAGATAATTTTCAACAGTAGACTACGTGCTTGACTGAATGTAGATGATCAATAAACCATAAAAAAGATTTGAAAAAGACTGAGAAATATCATGTCAAAAGTCCTCTGCTAATTGAAAACAGCTCTGTTTACTGAATTTACCTGTTGCTCATGATGGAGAAGAGAAAATGCTATTCTAACAACTTATTGTGATTACGAATAAATAAAAATGAAAGCCATGGTAGAATGGCAGGCATTTATTAAGCTCCATGGAAAAAAAGTAATTGACTGTTTTAACCCAGGCATTACTAGGCATGTTGTAAAATGCAGAAAGCAGCAGAGTAAACAAAATGAATAGATCCAACAGGTAATTAAAAGATGACAGGGATCAAGTGCACTTGCATTCTAATATCATTTAAATTTTCAAATGGACTTACCTTTATAATCAAAACATAATTTGAACTGAATCAGATCAAAGCCATGACATTAGTATTTTAAAAATACCCATTGGCCTCTTAGCTCAGTGCTCAAAATACAATAAATGTAATTTCCTCCAGTTTTTAAAAGAACCCCACATTTGCCATCTTCTGTGATTCCAGTATCTTTCCTGAAATTCCAAATCATCTCCTTGCACTCTTGTAACCACCGACCCGAGGTGCTAGTACATTCCCCGCCGATGAGATGAGCGTGGCCCCCACTCTACAAACTCCACCCAGGAGCTGGATACCAAGTGTCCATTACTGCCGAGTGACCAGGGGTTCTCACTCTTCCTTACGAACAGTGTGTGGCAGCATTTCAAGGGGGCAGCACCATACCTAAGGCAGAACTCGTTCTTTTCCCACCTGGTACACACGAAGGGGCTATGAGAAAGTTAGTGGGTCAGCGGAGATAAAGATTCTTATCTTATCTGCCAGCTCCAGAGGTTAGCGACAACCTCCCCCAAACCTTTACAGAGTTTCAGCGCTGGAAGAGATTCAGAATACAGCTTAGATTTGGTTAGCATGCATGAACTGCCCTTGGCCTAGAGAAATGACAAAACTCTGCAAACATAGGGCTGGCTTTGCCTCATAGAGAAAGGAAGAGAGGACAATTTGATTGTTTCACTTATATTTTATTATTTTTAAAATACTTATTATTTATTTATTTGTAATCCTCACCTGAGGATATGTTTTACTGATTTTTAGAGAGAGGGGAAGGGAGAGAGAGAGAAATAGAAACAGAGAGACAGACAGAGAGAGACATGGATGAGAGAAACAGCAAGTAGGTGTCTTTCCGTACACGCCCCACCGGGGATCGAACCCACAACCTTTCAGTGTACAGGATGATGCTCCAACCAACTGAGCCACACCGGCCAGGGTTGATTGTTACACTTATAATCCATCCTTTTATAATGGAGAAAAGAAAATGTTTAGTTTAGCTACCACGATCACATCATTTTCTTTTCCTTTATAATGAAAGCCACATGAAAAGGCAAATGTAGTTGTACCTCACCAGGAAATTCCCATCAGGAGGAGATGGGAGTAATGTTACATTACTCAATTACACCAAGGTGAGCAGAAATATACAAGAAATGTGTGTTTTGATACAACCAAAATATTACACTGAAGATTCAGAACTTGAGAATACTGACCGGGCCAGTAATAGCTGGATTCTGCAGTCTTGGGTCTTCCCACTGAGTTATTTTGCTATCTGAAAATTAATATTAAAAAAATCAGCATATTAGTTGAAATCTATTCTATGTAAAAAATGTTTTAGAAATAATTATTCCTGGTTTTTCAAAAGCTGTCTAGTCCCCCAACCTGGCCCCCGAAGATAATATCTTAGTATTTCAGGGTTAGAAGAGAACGATACTCTGTATGGCAGACCTCCTATGTAATGTTTAGTTAAAAACACTCAATCAAAAATGCACAGCTAAAGTAAAACCATCTATTTACACTGTTTTTGGCAAGCAATCTGCTGAAAGTTCAATTATAAACCCCTGTTCTTTCAAGGATTTATAACTTGATCTTGATATTCATTTAATTGAAAAAAGGCACAAAAAGTCTTAGTCCGCCAAAAGTTAACACACACACATTACTTTTTCTCATTTCAAATACTTTTGCTTATGCTTATGGTCTTGAAAAACTGCTTTCAATTAAGAGTCCTATACTGAACAAATGAATAATCCATTGCATGTGTCACTCATATGCACACAACAATGGAAGCAGCCAATAAGTAAGGCAGTCCAAAAAAGGAGAATTACATACTGCAGAGGAAGATTCTAGAGAAAGGCTTCCCTTTTGGCCATGTTGGCGAGAAGCGGTTTTCTTTCTTCCAAAAGAGTCAATGTTAACAAAATTGTTCAAAGCCACCTACACCACTACTTCAGTGGTGCAGGTGATAATGAACAAGAGCTGCCCTGCATCACTTGGGATTTGTGACTCTGCATAATCAAAAAGACTTTATGGATTACTGTGTGTGTGTGTGTGTGTGTGTGTGTGTGTGTGTGTGTGTGTATGTGTGTGTGTTGGGGAGGCGGGCAGAGATGAACGCACATGAAAGATAATGTGGTGGAGGATAGACTGGGGAAGAATGAGTTCTTTCTGGAGTTTTAGGAAATCTAAGTTGATTTAAAAAAATGGGAAATTATTTGAGAAAAATACTGATTCTAATTATTTCCTGTAAACTCAAGAATAACTAATACATTTGGTTTAAATGACCATACCAGGGATTTTTCAGAGTCTGGTATTACAATTATTTCAATAGAAGCAGAGTAAAGTCTTAAAATAAAGTTACCAAAGCACATGATGATTCTAGATTTGTGTATGCTGGAAGACAATTTACATGAAGTGCTTCAACTGTTCTAGAGAACCTTGATGGGTCCCTTACCTTGAAAATGGAAGATTTGGAAAGTAAAAGTTGCTACTGTGATGGAGAACAATAGAAAAGAAAACCAAATAATGGAAACATAAAGAGCTGAGCAATAACTGCCTTGGACTATCACTGTAAGGACTGGGTATTGTCATTAAAGCAGAAAATAAGTTAATAACTACCTGTACACAACTCCCAAATCTTCAGTCCAAACCTCAATTTCAAGCGCCACCCTTGACATCTGCATCTAGATTCCCCATAGGTACCTTCAACCCAACTCTTTAAAAATTGAACCTATAATCTTCCAACACCAAAACCGTTTATGGAATCCTGTATTCTCGATTAACAATATCACAATCCATTGTGACAGAATCTTGACACATTGCAGAGAATCTTGACACATCCCTTTTCTTCCCTCGCCATTTACCTCTGATGGTGACCAAACTGTCCCTACTTCTTTCTGGGTGCTCATCTTTTCCCTGGATCATTCTCTAGGTTTCCCTGGTCTCAGTCTTATCCCTGTTCGAAACTCTCTATATAGCTCTGCCAAAAGGATCTTTCTAAAGAACAAATCTGACCACTGTCACCTCCTCTGGAAAACCCCTCAGGAGCTCCCTCTTGCCTATAGAAGGGACCGAGTTCCCACACGTGGCAGACTGCCTTTAACTTGATGGGTGTGCCACCCCCGCTTTCTCTGCACACTGGCCACGGGCAACCTTGCCGCACTTCTCTGCATAGCCTCGTACACCTGCACGCCTTCTCCCTGCGGGAACCACTTTTCACTGCGTGTGCGTGACTAGTCTTATTCATCATTTGGAATATGTCTGAAGAGTGATCCATTCCATAAGGCCTTCCTGCAGTCTCCCCCATCCCTGGTGCCCTGTGCCACTTGGCAAGCAGGTACACTCTTTGCTTTCACATTAACAAGGGGTTCTTTCCTCTAATACAGCATTTAATACTCCCTGGTACTCCCTGCTAGAATCTAAGTCCCTCGATGACGGGGTGTATGTTATTCCCCTCTGCAGCTTCCTCTCCACCACTTACCACATTTCCTAGCCTAATATGTAACAGGAGTCCAATATGTTATTATTTTTAATGACCAAATGGAGCTGATGGTGATAACAAAGTTCCTTTACGGTTGGCTAAGCTCTCAGTAATATACAAGTTTCTGCGTGGTTACCATAAAGATCAATTTTGCAAGTATTGTCAATTTTTGAATATATGGTGGCCAGTTATCCATTTTTTCCCTCTGGAATTTTAAAAATTTAAACTTGCTTTGTCTTCAAGACATTTTTTCAAATAAAGGGAGAAGAATGAAGTAGAAGAATGAGAAACTCAGTCAATTTAGCTACTGTTTACTGGTTTGGTAAAGGCTATGAGCAGAATAGACTCAAATAGGATTTTACAGCATCGCTAGAATTTAATTTTCTCTTCTAGTTTAGTATATAAGATATCTGTGGTCAATTCCTCAGCTGCTGGGCATGTCCGGTCTTTAAGAAGAATCACACAATTCCTAAGAGAGGCAGAGATTCAGTTCAAGATCTTCCCTTAACCTTTTGCACCAGGCTTGAGACATAGGAGCCATTTGATAAATGTCAACCAAATAAATCAAGGCGTCTAAAGAGAAGATTAGTACTGAGCATTATCTCTTCTGAGATTAAATCTTTAAGGTTGTTGAAATTATAAATCTTAAAAATGTCTAATGTCTTAAGAATTTATGAAGCAGAAAATAAATAGAGTAATTATTTAAAAGAGAAGGGCATTGTTGTCCCTGTCATTCAGAGTGCAGCCACCTGTCCCAGTGATGCTGGCAGACAGGGTGGCTGAGTAACTCGCAAGGTGATCACTTTCACAGTAAATGGCACATATAAGGATGACCTGGTTTCTATCCCAAGACAGCAAAATGAGATGCTGAATTTTGGCAGAAATCAGATGTGGGAAAACTATTTAGAAAAAGAGGTTCATTTGGAAGGTAAGGAAATTCCTCAATGTCACCACCAGGTAACTAGACCCATTTTGGAGTGTACCTATTAGGCTGATAAAGCCTCTTAAAAAGATAAGAATTCTGCATTTTTTATAAACTGGATTTTGGGGAAAAGGCAGATGAATTAAACTCTGTTTCACAAAAGCCTAAAAGATGGTGATAAGCCCCGCCCTCATGGCCAGAGTCCCCAGCAATTGGCTTATCTAATCAGTGTGATGAGTTAAGACAATGTGAGGCTGGGGAAACCTGGTTCAGACTTACTGTTTATGAATCAAATTACAACAAGGAGCAAAATACTACCACACTGCATGTGTGATTTGAACTTTAAATCTATTTAAAGACTTCTTTTTCCTATACATTTTCAGACGTTGTAAGGGATGTGCAAATATGGAGAACGTGTTACTTCAAGAAAGAAAAAAACTGGCTAAAAGCAAACCTTTATTAGTTTTAGTTGAAATGAGAAATCACACAGTTTTCATAGGTGCTGGAGCAAATGTCTACAGCAAATATATCACAATTTCAAGAAAAGAACTGCATATATATTAGTGTGTTGGGTGCAAGGAAACATGCTATGAATAGAAAATAAGTCAGAATGGGCAGCTGGCCCTGAGACCGTGAAGGTGGTGTTTAAAACACACGTGTGCTGCATCAAGCACCGCACACACCCAGATTTTGGACTCAATCATCACTTCTAATCTTATTTTCTATTACCAGAGTGTATTTATTGAAAGCGCAAAAGTCAAGGGGTCATCAACCAAAAAATAGTTCTTAAATAAAAAAAAAGTTAATAGGTCACAAGATCAAATTGGGTGAAAGCTTGCTGGGCTACTTTATAGCAAACGTGGGGGGAATGCACAGTACCGTACGAGGGCACTGATTCTCTGGTACCATTCTCTCCACATAACACCTGGCTGCCTAGACAAAGAGTAAAATGACAAAGCTTTCACTTTAATATTTGAAATACCCTTCCCCTCCCTTTACCTGCAATCCCTGTGTCCATAACAGTGCCTACTTACTATGATCGATATAAAATGTTCGGCCATCCAAGTGGATTCTTTCTTCCCACCCGGGCTAGTATAGAGAGAGAGAGAGAGAGAGAGAGAGAGAGAGAGAGAGAGAGAGAGAGAGAGAGAGAGGACAAAAATTAGCTAGCTGTTCCAAAATCAAAGGCAAAATTATGACACCTTACTCTTCCCTCCTAGGGTACAGTTTTACATTAAGAATAAACCACAAACATTTCAAGTTAACCCTCAACAACATCTAGGAACACACTTGAAGCACACGTCCACAGTCTTGGATGCGTTCACCACTTGAGCAGGAAACAGGGATCGCTATTTCAAAAGCTTCAAATGGGAACTTTGGCATCCCATGGAACAGTTGAGTTTGGGGATGAACAGCTCATTTAATTAAACAAATATGTACTAAGTACTAAAAGCAGGAGGAGGAGGGATAATACAAAAATGTTGGAGACAGATGCTTTACTCATGTCATCACTGGTTGAAGAATCGAATACTTGCACTTCACTGTTGTGAACTCTCACTGTTCAAACTCGGGAACCAAAAAGACTTGGATAATCTTTTCAAGGGAGGGCTGGTATGCTCTCATTGACTGAACTGCACCTACTTGCTACTTGAAACTCAGGAACCTAACAGGTCCAGACCACAGGCAATGATTTCCTTTTGAAACTCACTCTCTAGACACAGTTTGGGCTCTCTCATCTAAACCCAGAACCAGTCAGATTTGCAGAGGGATATTTGTATAACCTAATGAATAAAGATGGAATCACAACCTCCCTAGCTTCAAATTTTGCCATAATATACCACACACCAGGCAACAGAAAAGGTTATTATGTTTGGAAAAAAGCAATAAAAAAATTCCCAGTGCTCTTCATTTAAAAATAGTATTAGAATCTTCCCTCCCCTTCCTGCCCCTGTAAGGTTATTTATTTTTAATTGGGGGTGGGTCGAGGAGGATGCATGGCGAAATTTTCATTCAAAATCTAGGTTTGTAGTAAATTGCTCAATCCCATTCAGGCTCCCAAAAAGAACTGATAAAAAATTAGCTTTATAAACAGCCATCAACCAGGGAAGAAAGCTTAAAATATCTGCAGACTAAATGACTTACAAAACTTTCTGTGATTACCTATGTCTTTCTCTCCCACCATTTTTAATATTTTTGTTCCTATTCATTAAATCAGATTATGGGTTGAACTTATGGTTGCTATGTTACAAAATAAATGTGTGCTGTTTAAATTGCCATCAGTAAAGAATGCCTCCTACATCCTAGTTACAAGGTCTACCTTCCACTGACAGTTACCAATTCAGAAACCTCTTTCATATGTACTAGCTGGTTGTATGTATGATTAGAATTCAGCCATACACCTGATTCTATTAAGAAATTATAGACCAATGGGCCAAAAGTCTGGAGAAAGAGGTCACAGGGCCTCTCCATCAACACTGGGCAGATAAATGAATAAACATATTCAGACTTGTCCATGTGTCTCCAGTACGTATACTCACAGGCAGAGGGCCAAGGTCATTGGGGTTTAAAGGTGCCTTCGATCGCAAATGTACTGGAAATTTCAGGCGTGGATCTTCCTGCAAAAAAAATGTAAAAGGCAGAACGTGTTAAGAGTGACGTCTGTGTGCTGTTACTGGCTCCTCCCCTTCTGGAGCTGTATGTTCCAAGGCAACCAGGAGGCATGTGCATGAGCCACACTCCTGCCTCACGGCGGAAGGAGGGTCCCATCTTTGAACAGGAAGCCTGGCTGACCATCTCTCAGAAGAGACTCCATTCTTCCTCCTTGTCCTTGGTGAAAGAAGGAGAGTTAGGACATTTAAATAAAAGGTTAACATTTTCCCAAGATCTTGAGCAGGTGAAGAGAAGAAGGACCCAGCAGTGATGTTGCTATGGAAACCAGAATAAAGGGTGCCAGCGAAGAGGAGGCTCTCCTCCACAGAAGAGGGAGCGAAAGCCTGGTCTGTAAATCTCCCTATGGATCCAGGGCTGCGGGTGCGGGTGGCGAGCCTCACACACTGGAACAGCCTCTCCATGAGCACTGGAGTCCCCTGCTTCCCTCTCCCGCCCCTCCCTGAACCAGAGCAGGGAATCGGAAGCGGGTCTGCCTGGCAGGTCAGGAGCGATCCCAGAGAGCGCTGGCTGGCTTCGTCATACAGTCACATCCCTATTAGACAACTGGACTGAGGCTCTCCAGTTCTACAGATTAGGTTCTCATGTATGTCTTAATATTTACAAGTTTGCAAAATATTTTTCTTAAGGAATGTGCTTAAGATACCACCGAAAATCAACAAAAGAGAAATACATAGTTGGCCATTTTGGTTCATGATTTATAATTGACAAAGTAATCAGACATACGATCTTGCAACCACGTTCTTAGGAGGTGGGGTACATGATCTCTGTTTCTTTAGATGGGGAAACTGAGTTTCAGAAAGAACGAGACCTTGTCCAGAGGTTCTGACCCTGAATCTGGGAGCTGCCTCTTATATAGGCTCTGTGAAAATGCAAGGCATTTTCATATTTTAAACTCAAAAGGTTAGAAAACAAATGATAAAACTCAGAATAATAAAATGTTAATAAGATAAGCCTAAGATTTTAAAAAATCCTGTAATAAAACTTATTTTGTGACTATTAGTGGGAATGGGGTATCCTTTGGGAGTGACAAAAAATGTTCTAAAATTGATTATGGTGATGGCTGCACATCTTTGTCCAATGTTTGTCCAAAACCCATTCAATTGTACAATTTAAATGGGTGAATTGCTTGGTATGTGAATCATATCTCAATAAAGCCATTAAGTTTTTTCCCGGTCAACAGTCTTAAAGCACTAGAATTACTGGATTATAACAAAGTGACAGAATTTTGGAATTGGCAAGAATAAAAAAATAAAACCAAGCTTTGCTTTCTGTTAGCTATAGCAAACTTTTAATTGAAAAAAATAATCATGTTAGTGGTTTATGATGGATATTGACCCTGAACCTCACTAATATGCTTTTAAAAAGGATGAGTAAAAACATAAAATAGGCCCAGTATTCTGTAGATTACTGGAACACATACAGTGCGTAGATACATTACACAGATTTGGGATTTATAAAGTCTGAACAGCTGATAATCTGGGAAACATTTGTGATAGGTTCATTGTGACCAAGGAGAAACTTACAGAGCACAGAACGCCACAAAAGCTACCCACTCACGGCTAACTGTGAGCTGGCCCAGCTAATGGCACAACCACGGGGACCCTTGGGAACACATCCCTGACCACACAGGTTTAGAGAAAGCCCAAGGCCACTATGATATGAAAAAGGACAGGGCTTCCGCTGCTACATGCCAAGCTAGCCACACCTTCGAATCCCACACACAGGCTACTGAGAAAGACAACATGTTAAAAGGTGGTGATTTAAAGGGGGGGGGATGAAGCTGAAATTAAAGTGCCAGTGGGGCTGGGGGCAGGGAAGTATAAAGTATAAAATAAATCCGATTTCACAGGTCTGCTATAATGGCCTCTCATGGAAACTTAGAATTCATAGAATGTGAGGACTAGAAGGCCTTAAGGGTCATATTTGATTATATCACCAAAAATAAAAATGAC
Source organism: Myotis myotis (assembly GCF_014108235.1). Taxonomy (NCBI): domain Eukaryota; kingdom Metazoa; phylum Chordata; class Mammalia; order Chiroptera; family Vespertilionidae; genus Myotis; species Myotis myotis. Next base: position 52,900,919 of record NW_023416401.1, read on the forward strand.
AGCAGCTGTACACTCTTTAGCTCTGAAGGCTAAGTTTAGGGGCAACACTGAACCCCCTTTCTCCACTGACTCCCCTGAACAACCAAGGAGGGGACACCCCAAGCCGATGGCGCAGGTGGAGGGCAGCCAGGGCTCCACATGAGTTATGACAACTTCAGGGATGCCAATAGTTGGGACACTAATGAGATCTCAAATGATATAAATACAAATGAATGAAACCATGAAGAGGGACACTGAATTGTTTCTCCCTTTCCTCAGCACAGTGAGAATGCTCACTATTTCCCAGTTATTTCAGTATTCCCCATTTGCTTCCCTCAATATAGCACAAAGGGGTTTTAAAAAGAATGGAAAGATCAACACCTCTTTAAAAACCAAAATCATTTACAAATATATTTATAGTACATAAAACAAGGGAATGCTCCTGGTTCAAAAAACAACAGCTTGCCCTAACCGGTTTGGCTCAGTGGCTAGAGTGTCAGCCTGCGGACTGAAAGGTCCCAGGTTCGATTCTGGCCAAGGGCATGTACCTTGGTTACGGGCACATCCCCAGTAGGAGGTGTACAGGAGGCAGCTGATCGATGTTTCTCTCTCATTGATGTTTCTAACTCTCTGTCCCTCTCCTTTCCTCTCTGTGAAAAATCAATAAAATATATTTTAAAAAAACCCCAAAAAACAAAACAACAGCTTTTCCCCCCATCCTGGAAGAGATAAACAACCAGGCCTCGGCTACAATGAGTTTTCTTAGTTTGGACCCAGTAGAAAACAAACCTGAAACTTCATTAAGGCATACCCTGTCTTGCTACAAAAACAAGGCAATGCTTTGTTCTGTAAGAGACATAAACATACTCTTACATACATGCTTCGAGCTGCTTCCTTAACAGAAGGAAGGAACAGACAAACCGAAGGCCTCTTGTAACCTTTCCTCTGTCACCTGGTGGCCCCCAGCAGGCATCCATGGCCCACCCCAGGTAGGGACAAGTGAACCCATGGCTGGAAGTCTGGTCACAGGAATCCTCACATGGCCAGGGCTTAGTGCCTCTTCTAGGTGTTACTAAGGATAAGAGCATGGTGGACAGACCTTCGCTTTCAGGCTGAGGCCTCAGACGTTATTCCAGATGGACGGCGGGCACATTACTTTAATATGAGATCATGCTTTGTAAGCAGACTTCAACAGGAACTTTTCTCCGTGCGTGTACACAGGGGAAATGTTGGCCTGATCTTTTCATGCTCTGGTTTAGTGCAAGAATCAAGAGCGCACAGGCTGAGGGGGGCAGGAGTACTGTTTTCATTATTCTCCACCTGTTCTACCAGCTTTTCACCATAGGGCTCAAATCTAAGAAGAGCTATGCTGGCCTCTCATTTGTTCTCTCTTTTAAAAAACGAAGCAAGCCTAGCCACTGAGGCTCAGTGGTTGAGTGTCAACCCATGAATCAGAAGATCACAGTTTGATTCCCAGTCAGGGCACATGCCCAGGTTGCAGGCTTGACCCCCGTAGGGGGTGTGTAGAAGGCAACCAATAGATGAGTTTTATCACTGATGTTTCTAACTTTCTCTCCCTCTCCCTTCCTATCTCTGCAATCAATAAAAAATTTTTTTTAAAAACAACAACAACAAAAAACCACACGAAGCAAACCCCAAACCAACTCAAGATAAATTTTAAGCTGAAAATGATCTTTACAGTTCCCTCTATTCCTCCATTTTTGGTCCAAATCAACAGGAAATTTAGAGCAATCCTTCGACAGTCAGCGTTCTGTACAGGCCTTTGTTTAGAAGGAGAGACAGCAGCTGGGCCAGTCTGTCTGAGTTTAGAGAAGAAGGGGAGTAACCGGAGGGGGCGGGGGGGATGTCCAGTTGTTACTTTAAGGATTTTCAACAATGGCAGCAGCAACAAAATGTTGTTTTAACAAATTAAAATTTTAAACCAGTAAATCAGTCAATAACAAGCATGTGGGTAGAAAGGGGCAACTGGAAATTCAAACTGGGTTTCATTCAGCAAGGATGCAGGCAGTAAACAAAGCTGGGGCTGTTTAAAATCAAACCTGCCCAGCTGCAATTACTCTGCAGTTGTGGCGTGAAAGGCTGTGAGAAGGTTAGGGGATTTGATTACTAAGCTAGTTCAGATTTCTAAAACCATAGCTTATGTTGGCAGGCCACCGTGGCTCCATACGCTAATCCATCTCCTTTTATACTATTTACCCCCTATTTCTGGAGTGCCATTCCTGGCTGAGGATTTTGTAGAATCGCGTACGCTTAGCAGGACAGCCATGTTCTATGTCAACGAGGAAAAAAAAAGACTTAAAAACCAATCTCCCTTAGCTGGTTTTCCCCAAAGCTGCCTATCTCTTACTCTCGTCTTGGCCACAAACCTATAATATGATATGAGACTCAAAGGTGAGTCAAACAAAGCTACATGTTATTATATGCCTTTGAGGTAGTTATGAGTTTAATGAATGTCACCAGGATCTAAATGATAAATTCCCCTGGAAGGCTAATTCCTTTACTTTAAAATAGAACTTTTAGAGTGGTTCTCACTAAGGGGTTCTTGCAAGCATGTGGTAACATTTTTGGTCATCACTGTGGTGGGGGAGGGAGAGGAATGGTGGTTATTCAGTGACAGGAACCAAGGATATTAAGCATCCTACAACAATAGGCACAGTCACAGTCCTGCCCCAAATACCGAGAACGTCCTCATGGAGATGTGCTTACCACCATCCATCCACAGGACTTGAGAGAAAGAGAGAGGGAGAGGGAGAGAGGGAGAGAGAGAGAGAGAGCGATATCTAGGCCCTCTAGTCCAGTCTCAAGGGACTGATTTAACATTAGGCCACGGGCAAAGTATAAATGACAGTCCAGGACATTTTGGTCCAGGCCCCTTCATTAACACAGTACTGCTGTTCTAACAATGGACACACTCGTGTCTTCACTGAAAATGGGGATTTAAAGGACGTGTTCACCTCTGACCCAAGACCAGAGAGCTAGGGCCACTGACAATCCCCAAACTCAGACAGCTTTCCAGTCACATTGATTCTAAGCAAGCAGCAGAGAAGCCAGAAGGACTGAGTCAAACTCTGAACCCAGGCCATTAGTTGGGGACATAGGGACAGGAAGGAAAACAAACCTTCTGCAGCTTTGGAAACAGTCAGAAACAACAGAACTAATTTCAGTTCAGTCATAGGTCTACAGGTATTAATAGAAAAATACCCCTGACTCTTTAAAAGACAATGTGCTACATTAAAGAAGCCCACCACTGATTCAGCTAAAACCCGAACAGAGGAGTATAAAGATATGCACATTCACTTGTAATTAATCTCATATTGTATAAATTCATACAACACACGGATTCTTTCTCAGGCACGACTCCTGAGTCAAATTTGACAAAATGTTCACAAAAAAGAACTATCACATTTACAACCAAAATCCTCAATACATTTCCTATTCCACAGTTAAAGGTGTGAAATGGAGCACAGAAACGTAAAACACTAAAATAAAATACTAAACTGAGGTGGATGGTGCAAACGAAAGGGATAAATCAAACAAGGATGGGTGATGTTAATAAAAATGTAGAAAGAAACTGACAAGGAAAAATTATTTTCAGAAAGATCAGAATTCCTATTACACCATCTTGAGAGGTGAAGCAGTATCATCAACATCCTAGCAATATAGAGCACCGCTTTTTCCCCAAATACGGCCAACTGTCAAAACTATAGCTGTCCAGGAATGTTCTGGAGAAAAGGCATCCAACCTGGCACCAGCAGCTGGCCCTGACCCTGCACCCATCCATCACCCCTCCCAAAAGCCCCTGCGTGCCAGATCTTGAAGCAGGCTGAGAAGACCCTCTAGGGACAAGCTGCGGTGTCAGTGAAATTTCTCTACAAGAATCATGAGTACGGAGTGAGGAAATGAGGGAATGAATGTCAGACCTCATGATGGAAATGGAGCCAAATAAAAGCAGCGACCTTACCCACGTTGTAGTCTTTGTGTTATGGTCAATGAAGAAGGGCCGGCCGTTCGGCGCGATCCTCATTTCCCAGCCCGGTGGCAGGAAGCTCTGTGTGACTTTGTGTTGTGGTTTGGGGGAGTTGTAAGGTGATGGCTGTGGGGACTGTGGATTGGAAAGGGTATCTTTCACAGCCCGACGTATGGGTGAATCCTTGGCACCCTAAGGAATAATAATGAGCATTAGAACTCTTACAGGTGCTAGTCCAGTGTGTCAAAATGTACCTGGGTATCACGAATGTTCCATTTGGAAAGGGACAAGGGGAAGCTTCTAAGAAATCTGTTTCTGTCATTTGTTTACTTTTAAATCAATTGAATTTTAAAGTTTTTCTATTGATTAAACACACATTAATTACTTAAAATCACCATCCTTTGATAGCTATTGGTTATATGCCAAAAATATTATGCTCCCCTGAGAATTATGGATGGAGACTTTACAGAGGGTGGAGAAAGACGTGCCCCTGCTCTTAATGAGCTCACAGTCTAATGAAGAATGGATTGGCAATTGCAGAGCATAAGAAGCCCCTATATCATCAAAGACAACCACCTGGACTCGTATGGTTACCAGGACATTTGTATCACAGTTTGGAAGAGAGCTATCATTCATTCCCACTCATTAGCATTTAAGCCTAGGGCACAGAGAGTACCACAGCTACCTCTAGGCCATCGTCAAGTTTAGAACTTGAACGTTTGTGCTCTGGCTTCTCCAACTCTCTGACGCGGTGATGCTAAGGCATGGTATTCAGACCACACAAACAGGAGAGCAACGCAGATGCACAGCAATGACTTAGGGATGCAGATATGCATCAGAAACATGTATGCCCATACAATGACAGACCCTACAGTCCAACGGAAAAGAAATGGTCAAAGCCACAGCTATCGTTTAAAACTTAATATAAGCACTGCTATCTGAAAGAGTTATTATGCATGTCTAATGAGGTAACAGGCAAGAAGGGGCAAAACAACAAGAATGGAGAAAGTTGTGAAGAGAGGAACCCACATGTACAGCACAAGTCACTATGGCCTCAGCCCCATGAGAATGAGAATCAGGTGAGAGTTCAAGGATGTGATTGAGCGCAACAGAGAAGCATATACTGAGGCTGTACAAGAACACCCTTCACCATGAACACACACAATGATCAGATAGGAAGGTGGCTGCGAAACTGAAGTCCAAGTTAAGAGAAAAGAGAGAATGAGAAGTCACAGGACAGACGTGACCCCAATAACACTGAGTAGCCTTCTCACCTCCAGTGGGGCAGATAAAGTTACTGTTGGCGAACTGAGGCTACGAGGCCGGCGGATCTGAGGCTCGATTAGATGGTTGTTACTGTTTGTGGCAGATCCAGATGCACCATCTTCTGCAAGCTATGTTGGAGCAAAAACAAGTTAGCTTTATGTGAGGATCTCCCTTTGTGTGTGGTTGGGAGTGTGGACCCAAACAACAACACAGCCAGCAGTAATGAGAGGTCTGGCCTATTTAAAGCATGGAGGAATGATTAAACATAATAATGGGGGAGGGGAAGGTTGGGGAAACACATTCAAGGGAAATAAAAATGAATCACTAGCCAGGCATGAAAACGAGCCTCAGGAAAAAAGGGGGTGGGAGTTGGGAGAGACACTACACACTGCTATAGGCTCTTACTTTGAAAATATCTTTCACATTACATTTAAAAAATATATATCTGGGGATAGAGTGATTTGGGGACCAAATTCTTCCATAGGCATATAGTATACTTAAAATAACACATGTTCTTTGTGGAAAAAATTTTTTCTAAAACATGGGTTCTCAGGACAATACATAAACAATAGCAGCGTGGAGCTCTTGTACATTTCGGCTTCACCTGCCTGCAATTTTCAGTTGTGTGGCGATCTGCATACCTGCATGATAGGCCGAGTCCAAGTGGTGGTTCGATTGTTATGATTGACATAGTATGTGCGTCCCTTAGCATCCTTCCTTTCTTCCCAGCCTGAAGGTAGGCCCGGCGTGGTGTGCACGTAGGCCACTGATGGCTGTTTGTGTAAGAAATCATCATTATTTAGTGCAGTTGTTTTCTGATCACTTTAATAAAGTAATGTACACTTAGAGAATTATTTTTTTCTAGACAAAGTAAGTTAACTCTATTTGTACCCAAAACACTAGTGTCCAGAAAACAGAAGTAGATTTCCAGTAGCTTCAAGTTTACTGCGAAATGAATCTCTGTGGAGTCCAAAATCTTACAGAACGCGTTCTTAAATGTCCAAAGTCTTAAATGCAATGGCTGCTGCTAATGTGCTAAGAGAAAAAAACAGCAACCTGTTTCAGATACTAAATTTTACCAAATTATGTAGAACTTAAAGGTATTTCAAATTGTCAAATGTCACTGTCTATGAGAGGAATGTCTGAATAGTTTCCTCTCGATATAGTTGCCACAGGGATACTCTCCTAGCTTATTCCTAAATTCTTCATCAGCTTAGGGCCCTTACATTGTATCTTTTAGGGGGAAAAGTACACAGAGGGCCTTCTCCAGGAGGTCTGCATTCACACCAATGGCATATAACCAAGAGGACCGACTAGGACACCCCAACTGCCCCAGCTTAGGAAGCCTCCTGGCGAGCTGAGGCTGTATTATCCTGTCTGCCCATGCAGAGCTTGTCTCTTTAAAGGGTGAAGGAAGCACAGGCAGTTTCTGGGTTTAGAAACATGTCCAGTATAGAGTGACTATATTTAGATAGTCCAGATTAGATCGAAAAGGATTCCTGAGACACTTCTGCTGGTAAGCAGCAGCCTGAGAAATGTAGCCGGGTGGAGAACTCTGGAATAGCAAGGATGTTTCAGTGACTCAAGGAGGCACCGAGATGGACATCTGAGGTCAGTGCTGTCTCAGGAGGAAGTCCTGGATGTATGGTGGCTGCATATCAGATCTGTCACTGGGAAAGGGGTGTTACTCTAAGGAGTGGGGGCGGATCAGATACAAGAAGCCAACCATGGCTATCCAGGCTCCCAGGAGAACGTAAAAGAAACAAGAGGCTAAACATTATTTGGGATATAAAAGGAAGCCACGTCTTTCTGGGTACCATCTCCCCTAATTAGGATCTTCTCACCCTCCAGATGTTTTACCAGTTGTCATTTTCTTGATATTAGGCTGAAAATGTAAATCTCTTGGCCCAGCTTCTCCCTGTGCTCATCCCATCTTTCGTGTCTCCTACCAACAATATGCTGTGGAAGAGAGGGTCACATCAGAGGATCCCCAGTCCACTGCATGACCCTGAGTTAGCATGATCAAGGATGCTACCACGTCATTGGGGACTTTAGTTAATGAGGCTCCATATTCTACTTCCTGAGCTCAACTGCACATTCCAGAGAAAAACTAACTGAGGCCATGGAACAGCTGCCTCAATGGTTATTTCTAAAACATGTTGAACAGGCAAGGCAACATTACTGGCAACGAAACTTTCTTCTAAAATTATAGCAATTACTCCCTTGACATTTTCCCAGATAAAAACTGAAATACCTCATCATGGTTAATTCCAAGACTCTGATCTTAGAGCATCCTGGGCCTACGTGTGTGGATTCAACAAGCGTGGAAGAAACACCAACAGGTAGACTTGATCCATCCATGGGTACTTAAGTCAGATGAATTTATACAGCCTGAAGCTCTTTCCGCCTTCCTCCTCTAGCACCAACAGAAAAGAACTTTTGCCGGTCTATTTTTTATCTATAAAAGACCGACTCTGCCAAACCAAGTTAGAACCCAAGTTGTATCCTAAGTTAGTGGTCAATTGGACTGTGTGGCAAAGTTCGTGCTATCAACAAGCTTTGACCTACTACTGCTCACATGAGGACCAAAAATGCTTGGGCTAAATGAAGTACTGAATGGAATTTGTTGCTTTTCTTGCTCCCTGTTATTTTTGGGGAGAGGCAATGAGATAGGCCCTGAGAAAACTCCGTTCTGGAAACCTTAAGGATAGTTTTGCAGTTATAACATCCCTGGAAAGGATATTTGTGAGGGGTCTGATAACTAGTATAGCTTGGCTGTGTCCTGGATAATCTCAGGATTACTTCTAAGACTGTATGACTTCCAGCACAGTATTCCAGCAATGAGGTTATTTTCGTAGATCTACAGTGAACAGGACTTATCAGATAACGGGAAATTAGGAGTGTAGTAGAGAACACTGAATTTGATTAAAATGTTCATTGTCCCTTCTACTGAGAACTGAACTGGTAATCCTTAATTTAGTTCCATTAAAAAGAGATGGTGCCATAAAAATATTCTCCTTATAGATTTCTTGACCATGGAGAACAGCCTGTGATGGTGATTCCACTTGTGACTCAAAACCTCTCACTCAGAGCTAGGGAGGGGCAGGACACAGTTTCCATGGACAGACCACAGAAGGGGCTAGCCCTGAGCCAAAATCAGACTTCCACTGTCGTGGAAGAAACAGTTAATTAGTCAAGAGACACGTTAAAACTGCTAGTAAGCTTAATTTAACATTTCACAGCTTTTCATCTGAATATACTATTGTGTTTCATAACGCCAAACAGCCGTTGTGCTACAGCTGCATAGAAGCTCCAATTATTTCATTAAAAGGAGAATCGATCATGTTTAAACCATCAAAGTTCAAATAGGCTTTTCCAGATGATAAATGTTTGGCACTATCACCGATGCCCCAAGATTCCCTCAAACCCTGCCATTCCCGTCATTTGTTTATTTTAGGGTCTACACAGCAAAGAGCAAAAAGACTGTGCTGTCCCTCTTGCTTCATCTCAGAGAGGGCTCCTGCTTAGCTCCCTGGAAAGTGTACTTATTTGTGGTAAATGAAAGGACTGTAGTTCTGCAGGTGAGAATCAGGATCTGTTTTTATACTACAGAAATAAAAGCTCTGCCAAGGAAAGACCAGGATGATTCAAGCAACATGGTGTGCAGGACGAATACGGGTGGGGCAAGGGGCTGAATGCTCACCAATGTGGGAAGATTATATAAACTGGTGCATTTGCATGACTGAAAATTATGTAATCATTAACATGTCCCAGAAGAATGACCGTAAGTGAAAAATACCAAGTTGCTAGGTGAAATGTACATGAGATCCTATTTGCGCACACACATGTATTTGTGAGAGCGGAACACAGCTCCAGTGTAAGCATGTACACTTCCGTGTGGGGCTGACAGGGAGAGGGTTGGGAGAAGGTGTAAGAGGGAATGAAACATGCTAGGAGATGGAACTGGAAAAGAGAAAGTAAAGGGCACTGGTGACAAGGGATAATGATGATGGAAAAGAAACAAATGTGACACTGTCAAACCTACTGAAACTTCGAATGTGGCCATAAAATTAGCTGGCTTATTGCAACAAAAAGATGACCAGGTACATAGAAAGCATGAGAGTAGGTAAAACATTTAGGAACTACTTCTATGGCCCAATTCTTCCAAATAAAAAACAAACTTTTATTTTTTACTCATTGGTGGGGGAAGGGAGAGTACTGGCAAGAAGAGGGCCGTGGTAATGGCCACAGGAACCACTCTGACCACGGAGCCCAGCGCTCTCACAACTAGTCTATCCTACCATTTAATATCACAGTGACCACACACTCCAATACGAACAGCAGTTTTTAAGACCGATAAAATGCAAATGTGGATGGAAGAGGATACTCATTAGCACTAAATTCTACTAAAATTATTTCATGAAATGTTCTCATCCCCCTTGCAGCTCTACTGCCATAGAAATTTCCAGTACACAGTAGGCAATGTGCCACTTCATTTGAAGGTTCATGTCTTCTACTGGAAGCTGAGCCTGGCCTACCCAACACATGACTTTCACAACACTTGACTTTTTGCAGCTCAATAGGTTAAATGAGGCTGATTTTTTGCTGATTGCAAATTTGATTTTCCTGTGTACAATGCTGAGCATTAAATTCTAACAACATAACTAAATTGTTCATTAAAAATCATCAACATTCTTCAGAAAACCTGCAATTGTATATGTATTTAAAGGTGTTCTCAAGTAATAAGCAGTTATAACAAACATAAGAAAGGTGAAACAATAAGGAAAATCCTTTAAATAGCCATAGCAGCTCTAGACATATACTATAAGCTAGCCTGTCTTCAGGGATCAAATAGAAAACAGACAATTAAAGTACATAGTCAAATCCATTATTTAAAATAACGAATAATAACAACAGATACTTGGCTTAGAGAAACACCATTATTTCTAAATCTTTCAAATTTATTAAACATGCCCCCCTCCCTCCTATCCCCCAAGTAGTATATAAACATCTGTTTATTCCTGTGAGGAGAGTCACTGGTTCAAGCTCATGATACGGAAAATCTAACTCAGTGTTTAAAATGTGGGGCAGAAAACACACAGGAGATAGCTACTGTGCCCAACTGAAAATCCACTTGTGCAACTGCTCCTCAGGCTTGAATCACACAACTGAGTATGTTTATTGATTTCAGAGAGGAAGGGAGAGGGAGAGATAGAAACATCAATGATGAGAGAGGGGCCAAAAATATATTCTTAATGGTCAAATTAAATGCACTTAAAGCTTGACAGTCTTCCTGATAAAACTATATGAGACTAGCTGGACTGGTGTTGTTCAGTGGTTGGGTATCGATCCAGGAACTAGGACGTCAGAGTTCGATTCCTGGTCAGGGCACATGCCAGGGTTACAGGCTTGATCCCCATTAGGGGGTGTGCAGGAGACAGCCGATCAATGATTCTCTTTCATCACTGATGTTTCTCTCTCTCTCTCCCTCTCCTTTCCTCTCTGAAATCAATAAAAATATATTAAAAATAAAAGAACCATGTGCATCTCTGCAACACAAAAAAGTCAATATCCGCCCCCTCCAAAAAAAAAGAAGAAAAAAGGAGCATATTCACCATTATACAAAATATTAAAACGAACCCACAGTTTTGCTGTTAAAGTCTGATCAAGGGTATCATTACCGTTGGCTCCTCACCACCTGTGACAGTTGACGAACGCGCTCTCCTAGTTGGGGCACTGGGCTGTTAAATGATAATTTATATCAGTGAAAGGCACTTAGGGAGACCACCCGTTGTTTACTGAATCAGGAATCACTGCTGTGGCAGCCAGTGAGGCAGGTGACATGAATCAGAATCCTTGAAACCCTTTCTGTCCAAGTAAAGCTGAGCGGTCACTGATGACCAGAGGAGCAAGGACCCAGTCAACCTCCCATCCACAGAAGCCTCAGGCTGCAGACTCGATTTGGCCGAACAATGAATTGACAACCTCAATAACAATGATGAGATGTCTTGTTCGGAAAAGAAATTGAACACCACTGTAGTTTTGCCCCCACTGTTAAATAATGAGCAGGTTCTTAAATCTGCCACTCAAAATCAAGAGGCCACTGGTGATCAGTGAGTTTTCAGCTTTGGAGAGTGTAAGGGAGGAGTCATCTGTTTCCAGGAAAAGAGACTCTTTGGCAAATAAAATTAACATTGATTGTGAAAAGGAGAGGAAGTGCCATTAATTCATCAAGGAAAATCACAGAATCATTAGGCGGAGGATCCCATCACAGCTGATTGTTGTTTTGGGGGAGATCTGAACTGAAACCATCCCAGAAAGGACGCTCTTGTCAAGCTTATCAACCAGCACATTGGATACAAGGCACAAATGAATCCCTTATTTTGACCACTCAGTTGACTAGTGTACTCATTCATTCATTTTGCAGCATAAAAGATAAAAGCTAGGCAAAAAAAAAATCCTTCTGACTTGTGCAAAGGTGTACACAATAGGGAAGACACTGAGCTTTCAAAATCTGTAAGTGCACTTTCCCCCCACCACACATAATAAAGTATTAGTGCTAAAAATGATTGAGGATTCGTGGTCATAAAAAAACTGGTTATGGTCAAACATCACATTGGACATGCTAAAATAAAAGCACATAGTTTCTCCCCCCAAAAGAAGAAACAAAGTCGCATCACGTTTCTTTCGTTGACATGTACACCAAACATCTCCCTAGGCAGTTCTGGTCGGCCTTCCAATTGGAATATTCATTTTCATTTATGTCCTATATTATTAAACATTGCCACTCTTCCCTATTTGCTGCTAACTATAGAAACTGTGGGAGAGTAGGAGCTAGTTCAGCCGTGGGCAAACTTCGGCCCGCGTTTGAAATGAATAAAACTATTGAAAAAAAAGACCATACCCTTTTATGTAATGATGTTTACTTTGAATTTATATTAGTTCACACAAACACTCCATCCATGCTTTTGTTCCGGCCCTCCGGTCCAGTTTAAGAACCCATTGTGGCCCTCAAGTCAAAAAGTTTGCCCACCCCTGATACTAGTTGTAGCTAATTCTTTAGCCAGTAGAGCTGCCTTTAAGGAGAAGGTACAGACGCTGTGTGGGGTTAATTAGGTCGTCATGGAAGCCTACTTCGCTCACACCTGGAAGAGTTCTTCCTGTTTAAAAGGATTCAGTATGTTCTTAAATACAATCACCAGAGCACAGCTTGAGGGACTAAATTCAATCTTTTTAAAAATTACTTAACGTATGCTTTTAGTTAAGTGAGCACATCAGAGTTGGTATTAATTTGGGTGAAAAACTAAGCAATGGAGTTTTTACCATTTTAGAGACTTTGGTGGCAAAAACAACTCTTTGTATTGGAAATCCATTCTCTTTGGGCAATTTGCTAGGAAATTTGAGTGTCTCATTTATATTGTAAATGGATTTGCACAGGAAAAACTCTTCCTCAGTGCCCCAATGATTTTAAATAAAAGCTGAAAGAGCCAGCTGGGGAAGGGAAATGCGCGTGGGTTACCGGTGGTAGGTGAGCCTGCTCCGCGACCGCATCGGTGACACTGCACGACCTCAACCTCGAGGAGGGCTCCCTCTGCTGAGGGGAGGAAAGGACACGGAGCGTCAAGAAAACATTCTTAGAAAAAGTTCCATTGGCTCACAAAATATACCATTGGTGCTATTCACAGCCCTATGATAATGGAAGGCAATTAAATGAAACATCTTTTCAGGGTAATGAGAGTAGTCCTTTCAGGAGTCAAGTTGTCTGCAGTTGTTTTCATTCTCAGTGAATTAAGCAGACTGGGTTTTGATCAGTCCTTAGAAATAACAGCAAAAAATAAGGGAACAAGGTCAAAGCATGAAAGGGGACTTAACAGGCCACCATAACACTCTAGGGTTGCTTGAAAAATAGAAATTGGAAGCTGGAAGTCTTATCATTTGTTTTGGGATGCATCCTATAGAAAGGAATATTGAGATATGATTATGAAACATTTATTGACTATTATTATCATTGATAAAGAACCAATTGGATTCTATATCCAAGGAAACTCAAATATAACTTCGTGCTACTTCTGAAGGGTCAGGTATTTACAATTTTGGCTTCTCAATGGAGTTAAAGTCACACAGATAAGGAATGAAGGGAAATAGTGAGGCTAACCTAGTAAATCAAATGTGTAATGTATAACGTTCCTCTCACTTGTTTGCTTCACCTATGTAGTTTTAAAAAGAGCCTAACAAATCCAATCAGAGAACACAGCAGGTGACGCATACAAAATCCAGGGTCTAATCAGCAACAGGTTCATCCAGGGGACACGTTTGATATTTTGCAATAACTAAAATGCGATAAGGACAAAGAAAGACTTTGGGGCAGGGAAGAGAGTGGGGGACTATCCACGTCTTTCTACAGTAGCTGCTGTTATTGTTCTGGATACAGTGACCCTGAGAAGAACTGGAGAAGAGTCCCATGTTCTTCTCTTTCTTAGGCACCTTTATTTAATACTTGAACCAGACTCAACAATCTTAAAATAATTCTGACATGTGCACTTGGATGTTAAAGGTATTTTATATAGCTTTAATAAGTAAATGCAGGAGCTCCTTATACAAATAATTAGAGATGTTAACGTAATATTAATGCTGAAGAATATTATGATTTTTCACTTGGTAGACCAAAGGTATTTAATTGCTATAATTATTGCAATACTTCCTTTAATATGTTTTAAATATATGGCTTCATTGCTTATATTGTTTCCATAGCAACAGTTTTACCAATTCAAATGTCCTATATATGTAAACTCTTTTTTCCCCTGCCCCCTTAGTACTAAATTTTCATCTCATTGATATTTCTTTGTGAAAACCATTAACAGACTTTTAATATAAAACCACATTAAATAATCACTGCATCTCACACAAATTGGTCAATGGTGTCTGTTAAAATAAAAACACCGTAACTGAATAAGGAGCAATTTTGTGAGTATTTGCTTTTACATATCATGCAGTCCTACCCATTTACATTTTATATGATCCCAATAATGCCTATTTTTTTTTTTTAGGTGCCATTTTCAGTGACATCACTCCCATCTTTACTACAGAACAGCTTTAAGTTCAATTTCCCCATCTTTACTACAGAACAGCTTTAAGTTCAAGTTCTCACTTTAAGAAAGTGAGACTGCATTTATTCTCAGTTTAAAGCTCAAGCAGGAATTTTCTATGGGCTTTTTTTGCAGTTTTATACTGTCAAACACAGAGTTCTTCATGGCTGATTCTGCTGCTTACCAGGGCTCAGCTGAAGCTTCTAGAAAGAGTGTCCTTAATTGTTGAGAACACCAATTCAAATGTTACTACCCTGACGTCAGTATCCCAATTCCACAACCCTTCTTAAGGACTGGTTTTCTGGGACGTAAATGTTTTCTATCTCCTATTCGAACTTTGTCTTGGATGGGTCCCTTAAAGACTATGCTTACATCTCTGAAATGAGTATGATTTAAGAGGACTGATTGGGAGGCCCAATATCTCCTCCATGTCCCCAGTGCAAAAAGCCACCTTTGTGGTGAGAGCACTATGAGCCTTCGGCTGGGAGGAGAAATTCTACATGGTTAAAGCTGAGAATTATAGAAGTCATGAACTCTTATTTTCTTGCATTCTTTTTAAATCAAGAAAGATTCTCACCTGCGTGGCCAATTTTGGTATAGTCCTGCTTCTCCTAGGTTAGGAGGAACTTAGGAAAATGTCAGAATTATCTGGGAGCTAGAAGACCCTTGGTCATTATTTGCATACAAGACTCTCTTAAAGCAACAATAAAAAAATGATAAAATATTTGTTTAACTTCTCATTCAAACAGGACGATTACTCACAATCAAAGAACCAAACTGCTCCCCATTGGAGTCCGTAGTGAACTGAAGCCTTCTGCTTAGTTCTTCAGACAGCTCTTGAGGGCTGGTCCGAGAGGATGGGGAGGAAGGTGGTGGGGGCAGCGGCAGACTGAGGGAGGAGTCTCCAGTGATAGCTGCTTCTTCTGAAATGGTCTCCCAAGGCTACCAATGGATGAGATGCAGAGGTAAATGCTGGGAAGGAGGAATCCCCAACAATAACCATTATCATAACTATAATTAACATTTACTAAGCATGTAGGAGGCAAATAATCTTCTCAAGGACCACGAGAAAGATATGACTACAACCCTAATTAGCAGGTGAGGAAACTGAGGCATAGAGGGGGACTTGCCCAAGGTAATAGAGCTATGAAGTGGCAGGACCAGGTCTTGAACCAAGGAGGCCAGATTCCATGGGCTGTGCTCTTAACCACTTTATAATACCACCTCTCTGAGCTGTGACTGACCTCTAGCTCTCATTACTAAATGCATGGGTTAAAAAATAATCTCAGGAATTCATTGATAACTTCCATGGAGTTCCTTTCACTCTAACTTCTCAGGATTCAGAATGAAAACAGCATAGATGCTATAATCTGTAATTAAACAATGTTGTAAAGTACCTTTCAGTAAATTTTTTATGGAATCAATTTGGCTTTTCAATTTTTGATCACTGGAGCATTTTGTAAATGATCTTCCTGAGGTAATACCTTTAATGGATTTCTAGTAAGTAAACAGAGCTATTAAGGCAGCATGGAAGTTATGATAATTGTTCATTTGTTCTTCAATTCATAACTTCCCCCACCCCAGTAATTTACCATAAATATTTCAGGGGCAAATTATAAACAGTGCCATTCACCCAAATTTGTATTTCCTTGGTAATACATCTCTTTTGTGATGTCAAAAGTACTAGTATTCAGTAATAGCTTGTACTTGGTACCCAAACAAGTTATAGGGCTCACTCAATTGCAATTATGGAGTAAAAAAATCTTAAGATCCCCAAAACGCCATTCTTTTGTAATAATATAGATACATGCATTCATCAAACATGATTTTTATGAGCACTTTCTAAATATCTCGATGGTTGTCAATTAGCTATGAGACCATTAGATAGCTTTTATGGAGAAAGGAAATCACAGAATAGAATCAAGCTGGGAACACAGAGAGGAGGGGGTGCAGAGTCTGGGGCAGCGGACGCAGTACCTCGGGGCCCTCTCCGCCCTCGGAGGGCTCGGGCTCCAGGTCCTCGCTGATGTGCCGGCGGGAGCGGAAGCGCCGGTGGGCTGCCTCCTGGTTGATCTGCCGGATGTTGCTGTCCGCCTCGGAGGACACATCCCTGAGGGCAGGGGGTGGAGACAGCAGACCCCATATTGATAAGTGGCCCCTCAACAAGAGTCCAACACTCACCAAGGGCCTGGCACCTACTAAAATGACAGTGCACTTATGTTCAACAAGCTGACAATGAGAATTCTTCCACCATATTTTGGGGGCGTTTAGAGTAGAAGTTAAAACGTCAAAATGTTTCTCAGAGAAAACTCACACAGACTCCTTTGATAAGACACCATATTCAGTTGACAAAAATGATGTCACAAGTTAATATTTCAAAATATTTGAAAACATTATTTAAACTAATTGAAATATAGTATTAATCCAGGGCCCTTGTTACAGATTTTCCTAAAACATAGGTTTTAAACATTCAAACAAACAAATACTGCATTCCAATAAAGAGCCTGTGGGGCTCCTGAATAGTAAAGAGCTTGCAACTAACAGTCTTGTATGCAAATAAATAGGTAACTCTTGAAATGGTTTAAGTCCTTCAAATAGACATCTTTACACAATTAGTTTTACTGGTAAAGGGGGTAAGATGAAGGTTAGCTTTCATTTAATCCATATTAAAATGATAATTTATTATGAAAATCTGAATTAAGTTTTACTGTATCTGCACATCCAATATACAAACTTTTGAACTCTAACAGAAATATATCCTGCATATTTTATAGTAATACTAGAGGCCTGCTGCATGATATTCGTGCTCTGGGGGGGGGGGGGGGGTTCCTTCAGCCTGGCCTGCGCCCTCTCGCAGTCTGGGACCCCTCGCTTCTTACCATCTGCCTGCTCACTGCTCCTTGCCACTCGGCTTACTGCTCCTTAGTGCTGCCCCGGGGGCAGGAAAGGCTCCTGCCACCGCCCGCTGCTCTTGCCAGCCTTGAGCGCGGCTTCTGGCTGAGCAATGCTCCCCCTGTGGGAGAGCACTGACCACCAGGGGGCAGCTCCTGCATTGAGCGTCTGCCCCCTGGTGGTAAGTGCGCATCATAGTGACTGGTCATTTTGGTCGTTCCGCTGCAATGGTCGCTCAGGCTTTTATTATATAGATTAAAGAATAACTAAACTAAAAACAGGACACTAAATGGAGATACCTTCTGAAAAACGGACAATTATGGCCATAAATAAAATAATTACAATCAAGGGATACCCAAGTATTCTAATAACATTTCTGAAACCACCAAAACAGAATGATAAAAATAACACTATGGGATATATTAGAAAATGTAATATTGCTTTTTGTGATTTCATATTGCTACAGTCATTTTTATACGGCATTCATTTCTTAAGCAAACAATGCTTATCGAAAGTAATTATAAGGCATTACAAAGCTCACAAAAAGTAGGTCAGAATGATCAAAATACCTTAATAAAATGTGTAAAATATTTCAGTAGTGTCTAAGAAAGCAAAGGAAATTTTACATTGTCCTCTTTCACTTTTTATTGAAGATGAAAGCAATATCACTGTATAATGACTGGATTTCCTTAAAAATATTTTACAAATAAGAGTTTCATTAAAATTTGAAATCTTCACTTGAAATATCAGTCATCATTTATTCAGTCAACAGAGAGACTAATGTTTGCATGCTACATGTGCCAGACCCTAACACATACCTGAATTGTTACAGGAACTTCTGAGAGGTTGAAAAGAATAAGGTTTTCATTACTCTCTCTGCATTTTGTATCTCTCAGAAGTATATACAAAAGTCCATTATTTGGAAAAACTGGTGTGTTGTTTTTTTTTTTAAAAGGGCATTTAAAATCAATTATGCCAATCTTCCTTACCCAACATGCTCAAATAATTAGTAATCTGTGTGAACCAGAAACAACTAAATAGCATAAAGAAGCCAGATACCTCTGATTTTGAAATTCCAAACACGGGCTTTTATGGTCTTTTAGTGCCAAAATGAAAATGTTCACACCATGGTATTTAATTAACTGAATGAGAGGGTTTGGAACAGAAGTTGTTGAAACTGACTGTAAGTATAAATGGTCACTAATGGCCAGATAAACATGTAAAATATTCCTAATCTGACAAACTAAAACAGAAAAATGGTTTTACCTGGGGCCAGAAAAAATTTAAGGAATGGCTATTTCAATTTTCATCAGTCATTAATTTCACATATGCATTGTTCAATTAACTTTCATGGAAAATGTACAAATGAATAAAGACAAGTTCAGTGCCAATTAGGATCAGTGTGCCAGATCATTTACATTCACATACATTAGTGACTATATGACTGCACTACTGCTAAGACAGGGAAAGATGTACAAAGTATTTTAGAGAGCTAAAATAAGTGCAAATTAGGTGAGTTTAACAAGTTCATCTTCATTTATCATCTTCATGTAATTCCCCACCTTTTTTAAAAAACTGTAGTTTTTACAGTAAAAAGTCTATAGTTTATGCTAAAATAGGAAAAGGACAAATTTAAAATTAGGGGTGTTTTAAAAGCCACCATCAAACTTGAGGGGGCTGGGATGTCTTCTCTGGTCACCTTCTGTTCTAAAGTATGCATCCAGATCTAAACCTGTCCTAGACAGTGCAGGAAACCATGTGTATGATCACTTTCAGAAGTGACTCATCTGTAGTCAGTCATTCAGTTAAAGGCACTGGCTGAGCGCCGACTTTGTGCCAGGTGCAAAGGATAGATTTGCTCCAACAGGGAATTAGAATATTCTATGCTCCGAGCCAGGACTGCGAAAGCCCAAGGTTTTTGCAGGGACGCCTGCCTAAGGGGGTCTGGCTCCCCAGAGGAAGGTGCATTAGGCTGGCGGTAGCCGGGGAAGGGCATGTTCTAGTTTCTCCCCGTCTTTTTGGAGGGTAGGGGAGGGAAGCAGCACAGCCATGGAGCCAAAAAGAAGATGAAGTAATGAGGAAGCAGCTTGCATGATTGGGCCACTTGGGTGCCTGCATGTTTATGATTGCGGTGGCGAGTCTGAAGGAGACAGGATGGAAACCGACCTTGTAAAAACAGTCTGAGGGCACCGATATTTTTTCAGGGTGAACAATTTTTAGAGGGTTTGAAGTTTGAGGCACAAGGTAAGAAATGAGAATCACCAGGAGTGTCACAATTCTCGATTAGCACATGGTAATCGGTAATCACTATGTGATTTTCTCAGATACAGCTGATTAATACAGACTTCTCATTATCAATTTTCCTGCAAAGAGTACTGACTTCTGAAAACAATTATTTCTGAATTAAAACAATCCCTTAATTCTGGAAGGCCTGAGGGTTTCAGGCCAAGCCAAATAAAGTTAAGGAGAAAGAACCCCGGGTTCTCAAACAGCACAGATGGGATCAAGAGGTCACTATGGAAACCCACTCTCCTTATCTAACTCTTCTTGGCTTTCTAGACGTCAACCGGAAAGGAGCCGTTCCACGAGCTCCACCCCGAGTCCTGCTGTGTCCTTCCTGGCTCCGCCTCTCATTGGAGCTCAGCTGCCTCAGGGATGGATGGGGATGGTCATGTCACTGACTTCTCCCTAAACTACATGCGGACCTGTACTTGGATGAAGAACTGCATCTTCCCATGTTGCTTCTGGGCTCCTGCTTTGCCAGCATTATACAAGCTACATCATCTGTTTTGGTTTAATTCTTTGGTACATTGACACCAAAGATGGTATGTTTAGAAAACCACATAAAGTGTTTTCTCAGTGATTCCCTCATTAGTTTCACAACTCTGGGAGGAAGCTAAAGTTGCAATTATCACCATTTATCCTCCAAATATAGATTTCAGTTTACCAGTACATGGTAATTATTAATAAAGGTGAAAAATTTCCATAGATGTATTGGCCATAAGTATTTCTTCCTTTGTGAGTTGCTAGTGGTCACTTTCCTACAGAGGTCACATGACATACTGGTCCCAACAGAGTGCTATGTTTTAAGGTACTTTCTTACAATGTTTAGCAAAGGTAGGTTATGGTGTTTTGCTTAGGGTTATCACTACCAAGATTCTTCTGATCACTACATATTACCAAGTCCAAGGTGAGTCCGTTTTTGAAAAAAACTACAAATAGCTAGCGTAATCAAATGACTTACAACAGTTTTAACAGCTATGGCCATTAACCAGAGGAAAATAGTAAAATATTTAATTTAATATAAAAGATCACCAAATCATTTCCATGGGAAAAAAATTACAATAAAAAAGAGTTTAGCATCACCCCAATGTTCTGATATTTCTGTTGTCCTGGGGGCAATGAGCTGATGTCCATGCTAGGCAGTCCAAAGCTGACCAAGGACAGCTGATATTCACAAGAACCCATCTGGAGGCGTAGGAAGGCCTGGCTATTTGTTGCTGAAGATTCTGCAAACTCTAGTTCTAAATCAACAAAACCCAGACCAAACTTCTTGGCTACCTTCCCCACCCAGGATATCTTTGAAATTTCTAAAGAGAAGAGTTATCAACAACACCATCCATCCATCATACTGCTAATACCCCTTGTTTCAAAATATCATTAGCAAATTTCCTTCAGAGTCTGGGTTAAGGAGAAAATTATCTCACCTGATATACTTGGCCTTTGGCACCTGTTGCAATTATATAACTCATTGATAATTACCTCCTTATCTTGGCTGCTAGTGAACTCATGATTGCTAGAATAATTTTTTCTTTTCCTTCTTTTAATACTTTTTTTTAACCGTTTATTGCATATTAACAGTTTTAGATCTTGAGGTATACTGTGATTTAAAAACAAGCTAAGTGAAATAAGTCAGTCAGAGAAAGACAAGTATCACATGATCTCACTCATATGTGGAATCTAAAGAACAAAATAAACCCAGAGACATAGAAGCATAAAACAGACTGATGTATTTCAGAGAGAAGGTGGGGGTGAGTGGGAAGGGATTAACCAAAGAACTTACATGCATACCCCATGGACACAGACAATAGTGTGGTGAAGGCCTGGGGTTGCGGGGGAGGGAGGTGTGGGGTAGAAAGGGTCAATGGGAGGGAAAAAAGGGACATCTGTAATACTCTCAACAATAAAAATAAATTAAGAAATAGGTAAATAGAAACAAGCTACTTCGAATCCTTTTTTATAGTAGCTGAGGTTTAACTAGTATTTATTTGGTATCATCAAACCAAAAATTGCCAAGTAAACAAAAACAGTAATCAGTGCAATGCCTCCATGAGGTTGGGGAGAGATCAGAATTAGCAGTAATTACTAATTCTGAGTTCGCAACAATCCCATGTGTTCCTAATTATTTATATCAAAGGGGTGATATAGAAATTTCTCAAAAAAGGGAAAACAAAAAATTTTAAGAGGGTTTCTAAATCAAGTAATTAAAGGGAATAAAAATCCCAAATCTTAAGGGGGAAAAGAACACTGCAAGGCCAATTTGCTTGTTGTTTTCCATCCTGGGTTAGTGAGAAGAGGAAGCTGAAGAAGAGGGAAATGATATCACCAAAGAAAAGACAAATCTAAGAAATGTAACCTCTGCTTTGTATTTCACAAATCTATATAAAGAAGACAGACAGCCCTGGCCCGGTAGCTCAGTTGGTTAAAGCACTGTCCCAATACACCAAGGTTGTGGGTTTGATCCCTGGTCAGGGCACATACAAAAATCAACTAATGAATGCATAAATAAGTGGAGCCAACAAATCAGTATTGCTCTCTCTCCCCCTTCCTCTCTCTAAAAATCAATAAATATTTTTTTTAAAAAAGACAAAATCAATCCTATATTAATGCAAATCGACCAAATGGCAGAACAACCTTTCACTATAATACACACTGACCACCAGGGGGCAGATGCTTAACACAGGAGCTGTTTCTTGGTGGTTAGTGCGCTCAGCCAGAAGCCAGGCTCACAGCTGGTGAGCGCAGTGGCGGTGGCGGGAGCCTCTCCTGCTCTGTGGCAGTGTTAAGGATGTCCGACTGCGGCTTAGGCCCGCTCCACGGACATCCTCCTGGACTGCAAGAGGGCACAAGCTGGGCTGAGGGAGCCCCCCCCCCCCCCCCCGGGCCAGTGCAGAAATTTCATGCACTGGGCCTCTAGTTAGTTCATAAAATAGCAGAATGCGATCAAAGGCAAGGGCTTCCTCATCATATGCAAATTCTGACAGGCTGCCATGCTCTTGAACTCAATGAAGGGGAACCCTGACGTACCATACCACCACATGCTTTTACAGACATGAGATATATTTCCCAGGCCCGGCTCAAAGAGCTGCCACGTTTGGCCCTACCTGCAGACGATGACGTGTGTTCCTAACCATCCTACAGTACTCACATCAGTGTCGGTCGGTGCCACTGAGTGGATCGGTTGTTGTGGTTGACGTAGTAGGTCCGACCTAAATTGTCCACTTTCTCTTCCCAGCCAGGGGGCAGAGGAGGAGGAAGCTCCTCCTGGTGCTGAGAAGCTGAGTCATTTGAGTCCACGACTTCCCACCCGTGCTGTGGAGTAAGATCACAGGGAAGGTCATGAGGCTGGATCTTCAGGCGAGGAAAAGACACTCACAGTGCCCACTGTGTCCTTGCTCCGCTGCTCTCTGGCTCCTGCAGTGGCTTCATGTGCCATATCTGAAGAAATTCCCCCAAAGAGGCAAAAAACCCCAAATTCCAGGAGAGTAGTATGAAAATATTTTGAGCAATAGTCAACTAAGTGTGGCCATTTTGCCTTAAGATGACTACTAGGAGGAGCCACAGAGAGTTGGTAATGTATTGTCTGCTGTGTTCCTAAGTCACATTCTACTCCTTCCACATTGAATATTCATTATTTTGACCCAAAGGCCTCCAAGGCTGTACAAAGCCAGGGCACCAACGCGGGTCCTGTTACACCTGCCATCTTTTCAACACCTCCCAAAGGCAAAGGGGAGCTGGGAGATAAGCTGCACTGCGTGTGTTCTAACAAAAATTGCAGCACCAGTGACCAGGAGGGAGGGTGGCCCTGAAGCTGGCTTTGGGGGTGAAACTCACACTCCCCATCCAGTACAATCCCGGGAGCCAGAGATGTCTGAATGCTGTGGCATTCTACTTACACCCCCTACTCGCTGGGACCACATAAACAGGTTTCATGGTACCAGTTACATTTTTGCAACACATATTTTAGGCATTAAGTATTCCTTCCTAACATCCCCTAGTAAAGTCACTGGAAAATGAAGTAATTCACGGGTTACTACGGTTGGGAGGTTAGAAGAGTATAAAAAAAATTCCTTGGATTTGAGATAAGAATCTGTTGATGTGCTTGTGAAATCTTAACATTCATGACTGTCTACCTCCCACTTCACTCCTCCTCACAGATGAAAGCTCACAGATGAAATACTGCCTGGAAATCTGACCTCTGGGTCTGAGGGAGGCTCAGTTGACTTGCCCACATAGTCACATATCACATATATGCAACAGCTGCAAACAGATGTGTAAAACAAGCCATAGAGAGGCCTTGTTTAGTGGACATTTTCAGGACAAGATGAGACTCTAACAAAACAGCACTATCTGAAGGACGTGCTGAGAAGGTACAATAGGACCCACGGATTAGGCATGTGACTAGCAAGTTAACACATTTCGTACGCTCAGGAGTTTTCTTGTGTTTCGCGCGCCATCTGTTAAGGACCACTCATGAGTGTTCTCGTTTTTCACGCCCATGGAAAAAGGAGCGAATCTAGATACTTATGTAAATTTTGTTTGGTCCCTTTTCATAGAGGAAAATGTTTTACGCAGTACCATACGTTAAAAAAGTACTAGGAACTTTAACTGTTTAATTGTTTTTGTAAATAAAAATGTTATAATTATTGAAAAACAACACCTAAAGTGCATTATGATGATTTAAATAACGTGCAGTTTGCCCAAAAACGTGCGGTCCCTGGCGTATGTCTTAGAGATTTCTATGTGGTACACAATGTGTTAAAAGGCAGCGAGGCCAGGAGGGAAAGAAAGAAAATTCCCCTGACAGCTCATTCCAAAATGGTATTTCTAGAGGAAAGCTTGCCTGATTCACACTGTCACCTGTGGGCCAAACGAGTGAGAGACCTGGCAAAGATTTTCTAAATCACTTGATCCACTTTGAAGCAATTCCACTTGCTAAAGGAATTTACAAAGAGCTGAGAGTCCAAAGTAATAACAGAATTAAATATATGAGGAGAATTCACATAGGGGTGGGGCTATTAATAAAATATGAGTTTAGCATTTTATAAAGAGAAATCTTTTCAATTATTAGTGTTGTAATGTAAGATGAAAAGTTAATCTTTTTTACTAAAAACAAACATACTGGTAGATGATCAAAGACAGATTCCCGGGCACTTTTAAGTTTTTTCGTATTTAAAAGCTTTATAAACTTTTATTTCTTTAAATAATAAAATCTTACAATGAAATAGTCGTATGATCTTAGGCAAGGAAGAGAAACCAAGGCCTGACGCTCTTACCTCCATGTCTTCCCTCTGCTCACTGTTTTCTTCATCTTGGCCTCCGTTTTTTGGCATATAGGCCATTTTCAATCGCAAGAATCCCTTAACTCGAGATTTATGACTGTATGATAGAAGAACATTGGTTACAAAGGATATGGCTTGGTTATATCTTTCATATTTATGATGACTTTTAAAAAAGGTAAAACAGGAAAAGTTGCTAAATCTTCCTCAGAGAAACCAATAACCAAGGCATAATGGACCCCTGCCCCTAAGGCCTCACCTTCTTGGTCTGAGGAGAAAGTCCTTAAACGTGTAGGGTCGCTCCATGGTTGGGTCTTCTGTCTGCAGGAAGAAAAAGTAAGTTTCAATACCCCTGAGATATTGTATTGTTAGGTACACCAGACTGGATTACAGAGAGTACATTTTCATTTTAGAATGTGGGAACAGCAAAGACAGAGTCGGTTCCTCAATCAGTTACTTGGACAATTATTTAACATTTTATAGGTCCCAGACTTTAGTCACTCCAGATCCACTAGATGTCACTATCAACATCTGTTTTTAGGAGCCAACCCGGCCTTAGACAAATGACAAAATGATAGTGGTCAATGCCAAGCATAATTCCTAACTGCAGGGTGGAGGCCTCAATCTCACATACAGGTTAACGTAGAGAACCAGTGGTCATCCAAGAAACCTAAAGATGGAGTTAACAGGAAAGTATGCAAGATCTAATCTGTGAAGGGAATAATTTTACTTTAACATTGTCATCAGCCTAGACAAATGAAAGGTTATCTCCTCCACAGAGATCGTCCTAGGTGGCACCATCAATCTACCTTTTGCTGCTGCTTATTTCATGAAGCTATGAATGCAATTGTAACATTTATCCATTTTTCAAAGAAATCAAAAGATCGTGCTTAATCAAAGCAAGTAGGAAATTAGAAAAATAAATGTTACTATTTCATTAATTAAATAGTAAAATCTCAAAAACCTAGGCTCTTTAATGAAACATAATTTAGAATATTTACTTCTGTAACAAGAGAGACCACAATACCATGATTTTTTTTTTTTTGAATGAGAGGGGTGTGTGTATATGCATTTATATTTGAAATTAGTGACCTGGTGCACAGATTTGTGCACATTGAAAGGAAATTAATTAGAAGGTGGCCAGTGGGGCAGATCTGGGCGGGGCGGGACTGGGCAAGAGGGGCAAGACATGCCCTGGAGCCAACCGCCCGCAGGTCCCTCCGCACTGTGGCTCGAAGGGTGTCTGCACAGTGAGCCGGGTCCCTCTGGCAGGTGGGGTCCCTTGGCCTAGCCTGTGGGGATTGGGCCCAAACCAGCTCTCTGACATCCCCCGAGGCGTCCTGGAGTGCGAGAGGGCACTCTGCAAGGTTGCTGTTGTACAGGGTGTGGAACTCAAATGCAAGTGTGCAATAAACCAGATTCAGGGCCAACAGTGCCCCAGCAACAACATAACCCAAGGCTGAAGGTGGAATCACATGGCCCTGTGAGGAATTGGGCTCCCTCTTCTCTAGTTTCGGGGTGCGTCGTCACCCGAGAACCGCTGCTGCCAAGTCACTGTAGCTCGGCAGCTCCTGCATTTAGCATCCACCCCCTGGTGGTCAGTGTGCGTCATAGCTACTGGTTGGATGGACACTTAGCATATTGGCTATATATATATATGTTATCTATTTGTCATTCCCTGCTTTAAGCTGCCGATGGTTTCTTCCTTTGCTTATAATAAACTGAAAATTATTTCTATGCCTTTATATGTTATCTATTTGTCATCCCTGCTTTAAGCTGCCGATGGTTTCTTCCTTTGCTTATAATAAACTGAAAATTATTTCTATGCCTTCAAGGTCAAATAGGGTCTGGCTGGTAATTACCTGTAATCTCACTGCGAACCATTTGACTTACCCTCTCTTGGCTGCTATTTCAATCACTTTGTGTTGCCCAAGAGCCAGAGAATGGTGGAACAATATGGAAAAGCAAAGCTGGAATATGAGGTGATCTATTGCTCACCAAGGCCTCCAGGTCTTGTCCCCACAGTCTGTCTATATTTCCTCAGGGGCATCTCTAACCTCGGTTATTTGTCAATAGATCTAAGTGTTTTGCTGCTCATCTGAGCAGAGGGAAATGGTAGCTACACCACACATGCTAACTCCTATTTCTAAAGCTGAGTGACAAGTTCACTCAGAAGCAGCAGCATCTTTTGTCTGTGCTGACTGAGAAAGCCATATAGCAAATTCTGGGCACCACCAGCTTGTACAGATGTAGGCCAGAGAAATAGCATGTGCAGTTCTAGACAAAGGGAAAACATGTTTCATTAGATACAGAGGATGAATTTGAAAGCAAAAACACCCCAGTGACTAGGAGGGGTCTGACAGAGGAAGGGAGCTGTTTTGCATGAATTGACAAAGGAAGACCAAAGAGAAGAGCAAAATGCAGGTGACATTGACTGGCATACTTGGAGATTCAGATACACTTGATTCTTTCCTATCCCCATGAAAAGACCACTTTTGGGGGGGGGGGCGGGGGCGGGGACTAGGGCTCTTTATTTCAGCCTTCTCCACTGTGTTGAGAAAATATTACTCTGAAAATATATCCAGCTGCAAACAATGAGAAGTCACTGCTCACAACAGGCAATAGAAAGCAGATAACCATCCTCACCGGGAGATGATTAAGGGGCACGTCCACCTGTCCCAGGAAGTCGTCTCGTGTCTGTTGAGAAGAGAGCAGAGAGTTAATGTTCTCATTGATTTCAGAGTGTCAGCATTCTTAAAACATTTCTTTACAGACAGAGACAAAGGTCCAGGGCCTGACACTACGGTGCCACGGGAATGGGTCAAGGCAGATGGCCCAGATAGCTGTCATCTGGGAGACAGGTGAGCCCAGGCCCATAGACCTGACCTTTAGATGCCTGAGGCTTTATGGGATGTCCACTACCCAAGTCTCAGCAAACTGTGCTCTCAACCTTGACTGTGGAGAGCTACCATCCCAGTATCTTACTGGTGGACTGCCTTGCTTTCCCTGCCTGGTACTGAGATATGGGACCGAAGATTACTAGGTTAAGAGCCTGGACTCAAACCGGCCTACCTAGATAGGAGCCTGGAGCAGGTCACAGGTCTTCCTGGTCACCAGGCTCCCCACTAATGAAGTAGGCCTATTAATACTAGTAGTGCCTATATTCTCTGGTTGCTGTGAGGACAAGGTGTGGTCTTGGCAGGGCCTGCTTCGCTGTTGTGGCCCAACATGGCAGGTGCCTCTTCTGGTGTCTGAACAAAGCTGAGACATTTGATTAGTTTAGAACAGGTGATAGGTCATCTATTGGACCTGAGGACAATATGATTGTCAAGAAAGTGTCATTCAGGTTGATCGAGACTTGGGGGTCATAGCTGGACCAATTTAAAGAGAAGATAGTAAAGACATGTTGGGAACATTTTAACAAATACAGGTGTGGCAAAAGGAGGTTGACAGTTGTTCATCTGGAATATTACAAAATAGTTAATAAATAATAATGCAAGCATAAACTGTGTCTCACATACTTACAACTATAAGCCTACCCGGAATTTATTGATCAACTGCTATAAACTAAAGAGCTCCCTGAGAGCTGAGAGTCTAGGGAAAGAGTGCACAGTCTAGCTATTAATAAGTCGTATACATTACTTATAAAAAATGGCCTCATTTCAATCTAGTAAGTACATTGCTTCAGAATCCAAGTTCATGGATTAGTTACTGGTTAAATTGTAGACCCACCATGCTTCTTCCCCTCTCCATCTACTACACAGCACAGATCTTTCTGACTTAAAATAGACTTAGATGAAATTCACTCAGAGAAATTCTCACAGGTGCTTCTTCAGGCTCTGGGAGGCACATGGGAAGGTGTAACTCAGTTCAGGGGTCATGACCTGGCCCATGGGGTGTCTGACAAGTTGTTTGCACTATGTCCTGCTGTTAGAGTGCATGCGTCATAGCCACTGCCCTGGCCCTAGGCACAAACCAGACACAAGGACTTCTATAACCCTCTTATAAAAACAGGCAGTGGCACCTACCACATTCAGAAATGCCTAAAACCTGGCAAGCCCTGTCCCACAGCCACCTTGAGGCCAGACCTCTCACTCTGAATCTGGGCTCTTATTTACACTCTTTACTAGTCTGCCGTGGACTTTTATCATTTATGGAAACCACTTCTCAAATGTACTTGGAAAACGTCTCTTCTTGCATTTAAAAAGCAGCAGCAGGTAAATATAAATGAGAGTTAGTGACATGATTTGCTCCAGGCTTAGGATTTCCTTTTAGGTAATTTAAAAAATGTAATTAACTAGAAAGCTATCTGTCTCCTCTAAACGATGCATGAAGGATAATGGAAAATCAAAGTTACTGCTGGTGTGCAGGAAGCATGAGATAAGCCCAATCCTTATGACGAGATTCTCATTTGTTTTCTTAGCTACATTTGCTATAACCCACCATGGATATACCTCATCTAGCACAAGGCTAGGAGGTGCCAATAAATGCTGTATATATTTTTTAAAATATATTTTTATTGATTTTAGAGAGGACGGGAGAGGGAGAGAGATGAAAAAAACATCAATGATGAGAGAGAATCACTGATTACCTGACTCCTGCACGCCCCCTTCAGGGGATTGAGCCCGAAACCTGGGTATGTGCCCTAACGGGGGATCAAAACATGACCTCCTGGTTCAAAGGTTGACGCTCAACCACTAAACCACAATGGCCGGGCAATGCTATAGATCTTAACAAAAGCAGCAGCCTGCAGAAGGCTCAGAAAAGGAAGGCAGCTTTGCTGTCCAAAGAGTTAGGGAGCATTCCAGCCCCAATCTGGACAGTTTATTTATAATTACAAAACCAGTGTAATTATCAGTTAACTCTACAATAAAAAATTAAAGCAAGAAGTGTGTTGATTACTGACCATAAATTGCCTGTCTACCTAATTGCTACTTGTCCCCTCTCCTCCTGCTACTGGTGCTGATGCTGGGAAAGAAATGGAGATGGGATGCAAATGCCAGAAGGAGATCACCTCACTCAGAGCTCCGGTCATAACCTGATATCATTAAACGGCCATTCACCCATCGTTAACCTCAGTGCACTGCAACAAAAATCCACCTAACAGCTGCACGCCCATGCTGTTTTTCTGGGGAGACGTTCAGAATTCTGAACTGATCAAATGTCTCAGTTTTGTCCAGACACCAGAAGAGGCACCGGCCACGTCGGGCCACAACAGCGAAGGAGAATCTTACTGAGATGGTGGCTCTCCACAGTCGAGGCTGAGAACACAGTTTGCCGAGACTCGGGTGGGGAGTTCTGTGAAAATGCTATTTGCTATGTTATCGTTAACACCACGTCCGGTTTGGACTCTACTTCTTCCCTCCAATGCAATAGTTTTGCTGAATCCCCGAGGCCTGAGGCAGCCTCACTTGTACCTTAACGAGTCTTCCCATTGCATTGAAAAACAATTTCTAAAACCGCCAAAGATGGAGCAACCTCAGGGTTAAAGTACACACAAGGCCCTTATGTCTGGTGGACATCAAGGATGACTAAAATCAAAGAATTTTTAAAATAAAATAGGGATCAAGTCTAGAACAGCACATGGTCCAAAGGAATGGGCTTAACCGAGGGTTTCATCCATCAGTGGAACGTGTTGGTGAGACCTGCTTTCAAAACATCCCACTGCTGCCCAAACCGAAGAAATTGTAGGGAATGTAAAGCACTTAGGTTAATGGCACTATACCAATTTTAAAACATGTCTTCAATACCGCAGAAGAGCTTAGTAGGGGTTCAGAGGGCCGACTAGTGACCTTTGTGCGAGATGAGAAGCAGGCGTGTCTCAAGGACACCTGGGTGTGACAGTAACAAGACAGAAACAGGGTGCCAGGAGGAGGGATCCCCACCTGCAGGCCCTGTAGAGACATTTGAGGCTATCACCATATCCTCAGGTCATCATGCCACAGAATGACATCTTATACCAATATTATAAAAACATGCTATAGCCAATTAATTTTTAATAATTTCCACTACAAAGTTATTTTCATCAAGCTTCATGTTAACTAGAAGTGATTACAAAACCCCAATTAGTTTAACTCATACAGTGACTACTGGCATTTATTGAACTTATTTTTAAGTGGTAAAAACTATCAATTTCAACCTCAATTACCTGTCATACTATTCTAGAGGCTGAAAATGTACAGGTTAGTACCAATTTTAAATGTTCCCTTCTGACAAGCCATCAAATATTTTTCCAATGTCATAACTCAAAACAGAGCCCCTGAAACCTGTCATAGAAGGTAAAAGTGAAATTAATACCAACACTTTCTTTTAGCGCTTGCTCTCTAAACGACGATTAACTGTATTCAGGACCACCCCTCCTGCATTTTATTTATTTATTTATTTATTTATTTATTTATTTATTTATTTATTTATTTAGAAAGCAAGCAAGAGTTTATTGACAACAGCAAAAACAGTGAAATAGGAAGGGCATAGAAGAAGCAACAGGGGAGCCTAGGCTGGGCTGCTTTGGCTCACTGGGAAGTCAGAGAAAAGGGGCCTCGGAGACAGGTTCAGGGGGTTAGCCTGGGATGAGCTGCTGCCGCCCCTTGGTCCCCTGGTTGCAAGTCTCATGGGGTCCCTTAGAGGATACGTGTGGAGGTGCGGACAGGAGGAGGTGGGGAGGGAATGGCACAGTTGTGCTCCCTGAAGGGAAAGTGTGCCTCTCCCTGCTTTTAAATAACTATTCCCTTTCAAATAAGAAGGGTTTTGGTGTCAATGCCACTGGAACCCAATGCTGGGACTGTTCTGGCAGTGCCAGTGAACCCCATTATGGCGCTGGAGCATTTCCCCAGGCTTCCTGCGCGTACGCTGGGCCAGAGCTGCCGGCACCGAGTGCCCACCAGGCTCAGTTGTCTTCACAAATGAATGAGACACAATTGCACAAAGAACACATGAAAAAAACAGCAAAGTCTTTCTTTAGGTCAGAACTGCACTTGAAGGACATGATCTGAATCTCACTGCACACTAATGACCACGGAGGTCATGGGTAAATGAGGCGAGGGCCGTGCATTTCCCAAGGAGGCCGAGAAAGAGCGCGCAGGACCACATGGGAAGAAAGGCACTGGAAGCAGGGAGGATGCTCGCAGGGCAAGCAGGGGCCAGAAAGGCTCATTAGGAAGGTGCATCAGAGAGCTGGCACTTCCTGCAAGGTACAATGACTGCACGGAATAGTGCAGCTTTACATTAAGGTAGTTTCAACTGTGAGTAGTTCACAAGAAGCTTTTTTAAAAAATTAAAAATAATGGAAGAGAAAATATTAGTGTCTCACATGAATTATTGAGCAAGTACTGTTTTGAGAAACTTATTTCAGTTACGTACATATATGAGTGTGTGTGCTAAGTTTTGACCTAAAATTAATTTTTCTTTGTGTAACATCATCAAAAGTTTAAAAGCCACTGAACTTATAGCAAATGAAAACCGGCCAGTACTACCAATGGCTGGGGTTTATCCTAGCAATCATTAAGTAGTGATTTTTAAGAAAATTATATTGAGAATTTCTCAAGACAAATGGGACAGAAGTCTGGAGAAATTAGAACATAAGCTACAGAAAAGGAATTAAAGAGTAAAGCTATAGTATGATTTGATGTTTGTATTTTACAAACCGAAGGAAAATGACCACCATGAAATGCACCTCTCCTGTGTGCTGCTGCCTTCCAAGGCGGGTGCCTCTTCTCCCCTCTGAGGCATAAGGACCGCCTAGAGGAGGCCATGGGGCTCTATCTTTAGGGTGATCAGCAACATGCTCTTGGAATTACCTAAATAATGAATAGCTGAGAAACTTTTACAGAAGCTGTCAGACAAAATGCTACGAACACAGGGACTCCCACAGCTGTTGTCTGGAGAGACACCTGGAGGCCAAGATGCACTTTCAGGCGCTGCCTCAGTCCTCTCTAAAGGGTGACGTCAGCTTTGTCGTCACACTCCTCCACTTGTCATCCACATTAGCCCCTGTCGTGTGGACGGCTGAACTGCGGAGGCTCAGGAACAGAGTGAGTCCGGCCTGCAAGGCCAACCTGCCGCTGCACAAGCCAGCGCTGCCCCACCTGGTGCCTCTGGCATTCGAGGGAAACTGTTTCAAAACAGTACGTCCTTGATGTTACCATAATCAAGTAGTCAAGCGGCATTCTACTAAAAGTAAAACAAAAAGGTGCAAGGATGAAATCCTCCAAATGCACATGCTCTTCCCCAAACTCACCAGGAAAGCACCAGAACACACGTTAGAAATGTCCCCTGACAGCTGGGGGGAGAAGTGATTGGCGGGGAGATTCTGGAGGAGAAAGAGTGCTCAGGGGGGCAGTAAGTTGTTCGGATGAGGCTCTGGACCACATGGGGAGTGAAAGGCACAGTGTCCGTTTCAGAAGGGTTCTGCTCCCAGATTCCTTGCCAGCAGCGAGTTTGTTCACCATGTGGTGAGGGAATAAGATTACATATTAGAAGCCCTTAACACAGTCCCCATCAGAAATACTCAGGAGCTGTTAATAAAGCAGCAACAACGACACCAATGTCACTGAGTTGATAGTGACATAAAGCAGACTCTGGAGATGGTGGAGGAAAGGCTACAAAAAGGGAAGGAGCAACGGGTGCTGCTGTCCCATCCAGGACACACTGTCCTGTCCGCGCAGTGGGGCCACCTGCGGGGCAGAGTATCATTAGCCCCACTCTGTGCCACCCAATGTCCATCTCCTTTATTCTCCTGATGGTAAAGAGAAGTCTTCCTCTGTATCCCAGACATGCTTGGTGACCCAGACCTAGGAGAACTGACTGGAACCCACATTGTGTGTCTTTCAGCGGCCATACTCTGGCTGACACCATATCTCTGGCCAGTGGACTCCATCAAAGTTTGCTGGGGGAAAAGCTCTAGCTGCACCCTGGTGAGAAAGAATAATAAGCTGATGTGTAGCTCACCTGTCTTGTGTTGGAAACTGTTACTAGCAGGTTAAAAAAAATTGCTCAAAGTCACTAAGCTAGAAAGTAGTAGCCAGGTTGTGAATCCGGGCAGTCTGGCTCCAGAGTGCACGCTCTCACCACCAAGCTAGAGAGCCTGTAACTCATATACCAGGGACTTAAGGAAAAGCATTAACAGGCTCCCCAATGCTCTTCAGAAAACTAGGTGTGCTATGCCACAGCGGTTACATTTGCCAGATAATGTACAGTTCTTGCAATCTTTAAATATGCAAGGAAGATGATCTTGGCATTATTTGTCTGTGTATGTTATTATACATGTCCTTCTCTTTCTTTATATTTTAATACAAAAATGAAATGAGTCAAGTTGGAGAAAGAAATGGGGCTGAATAATTTTTATTCTTTTACTACCTGCCTCCCCCTCCAATAGCTTCCTAAGCAGAGCTCTTTCCAGTGAAGGATGAGTACCCCTGGGGATACAAAAAGACTCTCCAGGGTGCTGGGCACGGGCAGTTGTAAATAAATCATTTTCTAGATCTTTCCCTAACCCTGAGCTGCCTGAGAACCATGTCTGCCTTCTATGGCATCTCCTTTCCTAAATCATGACCCTCTTTCCCTGTTTTCCCAAAAAATATATGCTTCTCACCTTGCCTGAATCTTACTGTGTGCAGTTTGCTGCTTATAAAAACCTCAGGAGCCCAAAAGGAAGGATGGTTTGAAAAGGCCCAGCTCCTGAGAGAGCAAAGAGAGCAAGAAGAATGTGGAAAATCCACTGTCTCCTTCACCTACAAGAGGCCCCTGGAATGACGACATCTTGCGTATTTACAATCCATCCAACTCATTTTCACATTCATTTGATTTAAAAAATGAAGTCAGAATTTTTAGTGACAGGAAATGAGCTTGACATGGCTGACTATTTTTAACAATAAGGACAGTTTTGCTAGTTCAATTTCATGGGCAATATTTTTTATTAAAATGAACCATATCAACAATTCCAAGTCCGGCCAGTGTGGCTCAGTGGTTGAGCATCAACCTGTAACCAGGAGGTCAGGGTGCGATTCCTGGTCAGGGCATATGCCTGGGTTGTGGACTCAATCCCCAGTAGGGAGCATGGAGGAGTCAGCCGATCGATGATTTTCTCTCATGATTGATTTCTCTCTCTCTCTCTCTCTCTCTCTCTCTCTCTCTCTCTCCATTCCTCTCTCTGAGATCAATGAAAACATATTAAAAAACAGCAATAGAAGAAAAAATCCAAAGTATTGGGTAAGATATGAAATATACTTAAAACACACACGTAATACTCAATACACTAGATATTGCATCTTTTACAACTACTGAACTAATAACTTATTGTGTTACTGAAATTTATGCAAGAAAGAGTTCTTTAGACCTCTTCCAGTAAATAGAAACATTTGGAGACTACAGTTTAGAACACCCAATCTATCATAAACTCAGGCCATTAATTAGGTTGTTATTAAAAAGTTTCCCTTAAAACTCATTAAGTATTTAGAACTTCCTCCCCAGGGAGGAGGAAAAACTCTTCCTCGTTCCATACAATGTTGGTAAGAAAAAGTCTGGAGAGGAAAACTTGAAAGCTTTGTGAAAAATTAAGCCAATGATTACATGTATCTTAAAAATTTTAAAGGATGAGGAGAGACTTAATATTAAGATTCTAGCAGATGGGAATTTAAGACCAGAGTGTGGGCCTCTTCTCCCTCAAAGTCTACCGAGGACAGGTTAAGAAATGAGGCCCAACTCCTCCCCTTCTAGTCTCTTTTGTGACAGAACAATGTCAACAGGTACCTAAGTCCTTCTGAGCAGAAAGAGCAGGACTGAAGTGGGGAGGTAACCAGGGCTCTCAGGCCTGGTGAACATGAGAATCTCCTGGGAAATTCTGAGAATACTGGTACCCAGGCCTCACCTGAGATGATTAAGTTCAGGTGGAAGGGCGGAGACAGTTTCTCCTTGTTCACAAAAGAGAAACTGTGATTCCCTGTTAAACTGATGAGTAAACATTCCATTAAAATCTCTTAAAAGTATAAAGTCCTCAAATGTAGACTATACTCAGGCTTGACCCTCCCCACCCCCACTCTACTCCTGTCCCCAGGGCTGGGGCCATCTGGACAGCAGATCAGGGGTTCACTAGTTAGAGGTCCTCTGGTACAGGGTTTTGCTCCTTCTGCATTTGTCATATGTTTTCTCATTTCAGCTCCATTTTACCTAGGGATGGGCAGAGGGGTGGGGATAGTTCACCTCCTTTAGTAGTCTGCAGGAAAGCAGTGTGAGGAAGAAAAGAATAAAGTACTTTGTTGCCAGCTCCCCTCATATGTGCCTCTACTTACTCCCAAGGGAGGACTACCTGGGCCCATCTACATGCTGGTAAAAATAACCGCCTGTGAATATGGATGAGATGGGGGAGGGGGTGCATTTTTGGCTGCCCCTGTTTGGAACCCTAGCCCTCTGGCTTGATAGGGCTGAGATATTAATAGGAATAATGCTCACAGGTGCACAAAGCACAGGCATTTCACAGGCCATGGCCAAGGGCTATCTGCCAGCCATGCTAATACTGGGGCTAAAAAAATCCCAATTCAAAATAGAATCAGAGAATGTGATCCTTAGGAGGGACCTCAAAAGTCATTCAGTGCAACTGAGACTCTATCTCTATCCATCCCTCTCAAATGGTTGGCTTGCCCTGCCTGGTTCCGAATGTCATAGTGAAAGGGGTTTTGGGTGAATCTATGCCTAGTTTAAAATCCCAGGTCTTATCTAGAAATAGATGAATAACCAAAGGCAAGTTTCTTAATCATCACCAAAGGTCAATCTTTTCATTTGTAAAATGTGGATAAAACAACTTTATCTTGCGAAGTCACTGGATATTAAATGGGACAATTAGATTCAATAGGTGTTATTCCTAACACAGGGTTTCTCCACCTCAGCACCAGAGGCAATTTAGGCTAGAAAAGTTTGTTGTAACGGCCTGTCTAGTTTATACTCTGTAGGGTTTTCAGAAGCACCTCTGGCTTTTACTCATGGCAAGCAATAGCAACTTCTGTCCCCCAGCTGTGACAGCCAAAAATGTCTCCAAATATTGCCAAATGCCCTAGGGGGTGGGAAGAGGGAGATGGGCATGGATGGGACAAAATTGCTGTCCAACTCCACTGCCCTGCCCTCACCTTGTAAGGTGCTCTGGGTAGTTCTGTGAGAGTACTCATTTTCCTTTATCTCAACCCCTGAAGTATCAGGGAAAGAAGAATAACTTTGTTTTTATAATTGGAAAGTGGCAAGGCTGGGATTTGAACCAGGGTCTCACTCCAACACTTACATTTGTTTCTGTAACACTATGCTATTTCTTAGGGGTTCATCTCTTTATATTGGGATGGGGCAGCTTAATCACTTATTTGAAGAAGGATATCCGTATATACTTATCCTCCAGCTGGCTTCTTTAAATGGGTACACTTACGAAGTAAACTTTTCTGTCATATCAGTTTCTCTTGCCCTTAGTGTCAATTTTAGACAAAGCAGTAATTTGAAATTTTCTGTAATGACCTGTAAGTCAAGCAATAGGCACCGACTTTCAATTTAGAGACTAAAAGAAAACTTAACAAAGTAGACAGACCTACAGACAGTGCAAACCTTGCCCACCCGATCACACACTCAATCATCACGGAGCTCCTTGCATTCAGTCTTACTCACTATGCTGAATGGAGGAGAGACTGTTTTGACTACTGTATCCAAAAAGAAACTACAAGCAAGACTTCTACAGACTGAATCCCTTTCTTTTCTTTCCTGGATGCTCTGAGGACCAAACACCTGTGAAAAGCAGCAATGAGAGGGTGGTTCTGTCGCCTCACTTGAACTCTATTCCTTTTGAAATGGTGACTTGATAAAGTTAATCTGTCTGAGCCTCAGTGTCCTCATCTGCAGTGAGGATAATAACAGCACTGAGATGTGGTGGGGAGGATGAGCACTTTTAGATGGGAAGAACCTGGAGAGGATCACCAGGTGCCTTAAGTTCATGAGATAATAAACCTGAAGACATTTCTTAAGGGTACAAAGTGCAGTAAAAAACGTGTACGTAAGCTGGAGGTAGTAACCTTCCCAGATGTTTGCATGACACAATTCACTTTAAGCTGCAAATCAACAACAATTAGTATGTATGGGGCACTCCCTCTGTTCCCAGCACATTCTAAGTGCTTCTTCTAACTGATCTCCCTAATTCTCCTAAAAACCATGCTGCAGGCAAGCAGACTAAAGCACAGACAGGCTAAGTAACTTGTCCAAAGTCACAGTCAGTAAAGAGCACAGCCAAGATCTGAACTCTTACCCAACATGTGCTGTCTGAACAGTCACGTCGGCCTGGCTGCCTATATTCAAACTATAACCCCATTTCTTATCTTTTCTTGTTGCTGGATAAAAATCCTACCCAGACACTAGCACATTAGTGCCTGTTCCTTCAGGACCTAGTTTGTGGGACATACAGCAGATCATAAATGGACTATTTAATCACATTTCAAGAATACAAATTATAAGTTTGAGATTTAGTTTGGATGCCATCTTGAGAAAAACCGAGAAAAGTTAACTATGAGACTCTTAAAATCTTGTAACACCTGAATCCTTCCCAACCTCTCTGTTACCCTAATCCCAATTCATCCCTAAGGGGAGCCACTACAGGGGAAGAGATTGCTTATTTATTTATGAAATATACTGATATCTGTAAAAGCTCTCAAAAGAGTCTACCCACCCACAGAAAATATTTTAGGGCATTTTAAAGCCACAGTAGCTTCAGAGTTACATTTTCAAAAGGGAACCAAAATACATTCAATTTATACAAAGATAGAGAAAAAATTTTTTTAAAATGTATTTTTATTGATTTCAGAGAGGAAGGGAGAGGGAGAGAGAGACAGAATCATAAATGATGAAAGAGAATCATGGATCGGCTACCTCCCACATCTTCCCTCCCCCAACCCACCACTGGGGATCGAGCCCGCAACCCAGGCAATGTGCCCTTGACCAGAATCAAACTTGGGAACCTTCAGTCCACAGGCCGACACTACCCACTGTGCCAAACCAGTCAGGGCCAGAAAAATGTTTTTGATTCATTAGTACATACTATATTTTTCTTTTTAGGCATCAGTCTGTCAAAAAAAGGAAAGCTAGTGTCTAGCAGCCAAGAAATCTATCAGTGTTATTGATTTTCGACAACAAGCTGATCTATCTCTCTCTCCCTGCAAAGGGATTGAGACACAGGCACCTTCTCCTGTTCCTTATGCAGAAGTACACGGTATGCGGACAATTAGCAGCCTTGTGTGGGAGAGCTCTTCTTTTTACTCTTAAGATTCAAGTAAGAACGGAAATAAAAAAGAATCATAAACTCCAGAACAGTTATTATTTGAACCAGACCAAACCGTTCAACAATGTGCTTTCTTCAACCTTATCGCGTATAGATGTGTGTATGCACATATGCACTCATGCACACTATAGTTTAGAAGCAAAAGTATTTGCAAACATTCACCTGATTTGATTAAAGATAATATTTAGAAGCAAACCACCATCATTAAATGTAACCGATACATAATCCTCAGTCACGGTACAAATCGTTATTCGTTACAGTCTGCAACTTAACCCTTTATTTATTTCATTTGAGTGTTGCTGGAAGAAACCTGCCACCCTGCAATATGCAATTCAAGTCCAGGGACAAAAATACGTGGAGACACTGTCACATAAAAAAGTAACTTAGAAGCCTGGTCTCCATCCAAGGTGAAACGGTATCCCAAGGTGCTGAATGTGCCATCGTGTGCTTGTCCAAGGGGACCAGACAGGGCAGTGTTTGCCTCCTTAGGGCTGTGCGCTGACCAGAGCCCGGCGACTCGCCCAGCCCACAGACAGTGTTTTTTATTTTATTTTATATTTTTAAGGAAGACAAGGGGAAAGAAAAGGAAAAGACAAATTTTAAGGCAATGTTCTAAACACTTTACATGTATTATCTTACTTAATTATCCCAATAACTCTGAGGTCGGTACCATTATTAGCCCTATTTTGAAGATGAGAAAAGTGTGGTTTAGAAAACTTAAGTGACCTGCTCAAGTCATTCAGTAAGCAGGACCAGGGCCCAGGTAGTTACAGACCCAGGATTCCAACTCAGGCTTGTTTCATTTTCCTATGTGGTCACTGCAGACTTAGTTAGGATAATCAGGGTCCCAGAGATCAACTAAACATCAGGCACCCTGGATTCTTGTCAATACCATGCACTACAACTCAGAAAAATTCAGGTTCCCTTAAAATGAACCAAAGAACTTATATACTTATATGCATAGCCCATGCACACGGACAATATAGTGAAGACCTAGGGGGTAGGTAGGTGCTGGGAAGAGGGGGAAATGGGAGATATCTGTAATACTATCAACAATAAAAAATACATTTAAAAAATATTTTCCTTATTTAAAGGGATATTTCTGTAGTTTACACTAAGACATGACATTCACGTAAACAGATTGAGCTAGGATAAATTCAAATTACCCAAAATGATAGAACACGATATTGTAATAGATTGATTCTTCTGTAAATTTAAGTTGTTTCCTTGATTTTATTTCTTACCCTCAATCACTGATTTACAGAAATGATTCTCTTGTTAGCACAAGGGCATTATCTTTGAATTGTTTCCCTTCAGGAGTCTGAACTGCTATTTCATTGGAGAAGAGAAACTGACCAATAGACAGTGGCACCATCAACATAAGAGGAAAGGGTAATACACACAGGAAGGCGCACTTGCAGGAAGCAGCTCTTGGGAAAAGACCCAGAGACAGTGAAGAACAATGGAATGGGAAATAGTCAAGCTGTGGGCTGGACATGATCAGCTCCTAAATCTCTTGTGGGTCCAATGTCCCAGCAGGCCGAGCCACGGAGGCCAAGTGCACAGGCTCAGGGGCTGGGACCATCACTGCGGGTACCACTTTCTGGCTCTTGGGATCTAACACGACCTTTTTCTCTTGACTCATTTTACACGTACATGTGTTCTCTTCCAGCAAAAGCACAAGTAACCTCGGGCAGGCACAGTTTTATGTATCTTTGTATCCCCCGCAGTGCCTAGCAACAGCACGACACACAGTATGTTCGCAATGGTTCCTCGATTTAACATCAGAGTCAAACAACCCCTGTAGGATGGAATATGAATTCGTTGCCTATTTCTGAAGGCGGTCCCAAGTGTTGAAAATGGGTGTAATAGGCTAAATCATCGCCCACCAGTTCCTAATCCCTGAAAACTGTAAATGTCACCTTACATGGGAAAAGGTTGCAGATGTGACTAAATTAAGGATCCTGAGATGGGGAGGTTCTTCTGGATTATCCAAGTAGGTCCTACATAAAACCACAAGAGTACTTAGAGAAATGCAGAGGACGATTTAACACAGGGAGAAGAGGAAGGGGCAATGTGGCCATAGAGGCAGTGATTGGAGTGATGTGGCCACAAGTAAAGGAATACTGGCAGCCATGAGAGACTGGAGGACACAGGGACAGAGCCTCCCGAGGGAGTGCGGCACTGCTGACATCCTGATTTAGTGCAGTGATAATTGATTTTGAACTTCTGGCCTCCAGAATTGTGAGAAAATAAAGCAAAGACGAGGTTATATTAAAACTGTAAATGACATCGTAAATAAAAAGTAGTTTATTACATGACCATAGCACATGGCTGATGTATTCTTAAGGAGAAAGTGCTTTACTGTACACAACCTGGGTTATTAAAATTACTGTGCTTTTTAATGACATGGAAGCACATGATATTTACCCCATATGCAACAGTTGACACCTTCTTGCTATTCCAAAGGGGGATTTATTACTATTTAAAAAGGCAATTCGTTATTTAAATAAAAACCCAGGTAGGCTGGTGCATTAACTACACTAGCACCAATTTTGCCAAGAATAAGACATTCCTCATCTTAGCTTCATAAAATAATTTTAAGAAACATGACCCAGTGGTTAATGAAGAATTCAAAGATGCAATTGTCCCCCAACTGGAAAGCAGATCCATGCACGGCATGTACCACGTAATCACAGACCAATTCTGCTCTGGTCAAGTATAATTTCTCTTGTCTTGTTGGACAAGTTTCTCTGAACCCCTGGTCTGAAATTCCTGGACACCACCCAGTTGGATGTGATAAAACTGAGTGAAAGGATTCGAGAGAAAAATATTACTTCAGGTAGATCCTACCCCAAAGACATATTAGTATACTTTGGGCTCCCAATAAGTTAAATGTGTAAAAGAGTACAAAATTACATGGGTGTCAATTCCTGTGTTTTTAAGAAAACGATTCCATGGATCAAAAGATCTCACTTTCCAGACTACAATACTATTTTACAGGCATTTATTTACTAAGTACATTGTATGTAATCTAAGCATCCAATGAATATTAATATACATTCCATATACTTATTTGTACTAAAGAATAATGTATAATAAGTTCATTAATTCAATACTTGATGAGTATTTAATAGCATATAATGCTTTATACTAGATAATAAGAGTATGAGAAAATTCATCAAACAATCCTTGATCTCATAAGAGCTTAGAGAAAAAGATGTAAAAGGAGACATATATAGAAATATCTATAAATACAAGATAGAGGAATATGAGCCACAGGCAAAGCAAAATTAAAGTACAATGAGAGAGTAGAGACAGTGTGACTTGGGTAGGTTTGGTCATACAGGGAGCTGAGGGAATCCATCCAATAGGAAGAGGAGTCCAGCTCTATGGGATGAGGAGGATGGGTGAGACACGAGGAGAGGGAGGCCCCCTCCCAGGCATGGCCTGAGGAGATCGCTGCTGAAAGGCAAAAAGCTGGAAAGCCTGGGTAACCTGACCAAGGAAGGCCTAGAGCTCCTGGAGGCATGTGGATACCAGCGGCAGGAACATGGGAAACCACAGAGGCAGCAGCCAGAATGGATGCCGAGGTTTTGGAAAACAACTCAAGGTCAGTTCATCTAAGTCCTGCCACCACTTGGAACTCAGAAGGACTATACTGTTTAATTTTTTGTGTGCTTTTGCAGTTCAAGTTCACAGGTACCAACTGGTCCTTCTTGTGAGAACTGGAAGGTGCCAGTAACTATAAGGTCAACTCCCCCCTCTCTTATAGAGATGAGAACTGAGTACCTCTTGGGGACCCCAGAGCTGTGCTCTTTCATGTAACTTTTTGCACTTGGGGGTTTGAGATAACTATGGCCAGATAGCTTAT
Organism: Myotis myotis; assembly: GCF_014108235.1. Taxonomy (NCBI): domain Eukaryota; kingdom Metazoa; phylum Chordata; class Mammalia; order Chiroptera; family Vespertilionidae; genus Myotis; species Myotis myotis. Next base: position 52,943,856 of record NW_023416401.1, read on the forward strand.
TCAATCTAGCTTCTTAAATTGATTAAATTCCAGGTAAGAGAAGATAACTTGGGTTATTTCTTTCTAAATAAGCAGGGATGTGTAGGGAGGTGTGGGGGTGTGGGTGTTGTGGTTTGAAGGACAGGAGGGAAGGGTTAAAATTACATGTTCTCTCAGCCACTATCAGCTGCTGGCAAATGTTCACTGCATTCAAGGGGGCTTGGGGGGCGGGGGAAGAGGCAGTCCTGAATATTCCTGTTTCACTTAACAATTATTAGTGGTGAATTTCTGGTCCTGACTTAGTTTCACCCAACTATGCTTCAGTTTTAAAAATTGGTATTTCAGATTAGCTTATGGGAAAAGATCAAACATAAAAATTAGTGCTGTCTTTCTTAGGCCAAGACTGTACCATGGGCCCAAATCCATGCATTGTATGCCAGTCACTTGGTACAGTGGAAAATAACCAGACACAGTTATTCACAGGGCTAAGAAAATAGCAATTGACATGAAATCAGACAAATTAGTCCATTTAAACTGAACCTATGGTGTTGGATGTATTATATACTCTCACTGATTTTAATATAAAAATATTACTCACCAATTGCAAAAAACTGCTCACTGCTTTCCAATTCTCTTGCCTTCCTAGACACAGAGAAGACAACACTTCCCTGCCCTCTGGCAGTCAGGCACGGCCATATTACTTGTTTGGGCCAATGCATTCTGACAAGAGGTGATGAGAGGTGACAGTGACATCACCTCCGAGTTGAGGCTGTGCAAAGCTCCTGTACAACCCTAGGTCAGTCTTGGTCTCTGCATGACCACGTGGATCAGAATGCCTGCCCACTTATGTTGACAGGTAATAAGAGTGAGAAATAACCCTTTGGGGGTTAAGCCACAAAGATTTGGGGCATCCCCACATACCTCTCTTTTCAATAACCATCACCAGCAGGCTTCTCAATGGACAGGGTGCTATTTTGTGGGGAAAGGCCAAGTCTATGAGACAGAATGCCATATGTCTACATAAATAAACAGTTTCTTTTCATCAGAGAGAAACTGGTTACAATTCTGGTCCACATTCCAGCAGCACTAATCCTGGGCTTCAAAGTCACATTCATATATGTTCTCACTCTAAATTGTAAAAGGCATGCAGGCATTCTTTCCTCACACATCATTTCTAATAACGTTGCTTCATATAAACACTATTTTCATACGCAACAAGATAAGGGATTACCTATCTATTTTTAGATGCTCTAGCAGCTCTAAGCCTGGCCAATGCTGTTTATATACATTCGGAACAACCTCGGAGCTTTCACACTGGTTATTGTTTCACGTTTGCCAAGAGTGAGATTTCGGCAGTAGCAATGCATCGTGCAGATGACAGGAAGTGTATCTATTTCATCCTGCATTTATGAAGTCCACAACACTGGGTTTGGATCTATTTTAGACTGCCCAGTCAAACAATGAATGTGAATCTATGTTTACAAGAAATACTTTGTGCTAATAAGATTAGCAAAAGAAATCTGGTCACTGTACATTCCTATTGAACGTCCTGATTATTAAACTGCATGATAAATGGTTGGTCTGCTAGTCATTTCTTTGTTTCTTCATTTATTCAAGAAATATTTATTTAGTGCCTGTTTTATGCCAAGCATGTAGTAGGCTCTAAGCATCCAGAATCTAATGTCAATCTGTGGGTTTATAATATTAACTTATCAAAATATCTGTCAGATCACTAGATAGTTGGCAGTTATGTGGATTTTGTTTTAATAGTGCAAATGAATGAATATTAAATACGTCACTTTTAATTGCGGAATTTGATAGATAAGGAATGAAGTTCTTGAAAGTCAATTCAATTAATTTTACGAAGGAAATAATGACTATTAATGGTATATAATGCCGGGGTTAAGACCTCAGGTTCATGAGAATCTGAAAACTTGTAAAGAGCAGTACAGAGACTCACAGCACACAGGGATTTTATGAACTGGGTAGGCCTAGGTATACAGACAGCATCGGCAGAAGACATTCTCCAGCCTTAGACTAAAAGCCCTGAGGAAATACTTGGTGGTGAGGAGACGCTTCCTTCCCTCAGTACTGGCAGTAGCTCTTGCTTCGGTTGCCATCACCACCAGCAGCTATCGGAGCTGGAGGAGTGGCCTCTGTGTGGGTGGCTGACTCAGCTCACACCTCCAGAGGCAAGCTCTGTGCATGCTGCGTGCAAAACACATTTCGGCTCAGAACCTTACTTTAAAAAACCACCTTAAAAGCAAATTCTAGACATCAAATTAGTAAGAATTCAATAAATGCAATGCTTTGGCTCATTGGGTCACAACTTCTTCCCTATCCAGACCTGACATTCCCATGGGGCCCCAGGAGCACCCAGGATTAGAGCACCCAGAAAAAGCTGCTTGTTCTCCTCACTCTCAATCAGCAGCGCCTTTGGAGATGCAACTGAGAGTTAAGTCATCAGAGCAAACACCTTGAACCTAAACTAATTTAGACACAAAGTAATCATCTGTAAACATTAGCAATTTGTTATCAATTTGACTTGAGAAAACAGTCACAGCTGATCTCACACTCTTGTCACTACAGCCACTTATGTCATTCACTCATTTTTTTAAGACAACCAATCTAGATAGGTATGCAGAGTAACTTAGTGGTACTGCAGTACAAAGGTTTAAATTATCAGAATGACCTAGCAAACACTTTAAATTATAACTATACGTAAGCCCAGGATATGGTGCCTAGTTTCAGGCCTTTGTCTTGTCTGGACACTCACGGTCGTACCTCTGGACCAGTGGCATCTACACTACAAACTTGAACTAAGAACACCCCATTCATCACATGCTTCCTTTTGGTTTTTTGGTGGCAAGTTGGTAATATTAATCTAGACCACAGAGGAAGTTATACAGCAAGTAGGTTTACAACACATTTTCACTAGGACCTCACTATTTTTTAAGAAACAACCCTCAGTGGTGCTGTTGGTCAGTATCTATCATAGGCTTTTGGAAATAAAGTCAATATTTAATCAAAAATTCTCTTCTTTTGCAAACAGCAAACCGTCTCAGTAGATAGCACAATTATAAAATACTAGTTAAACCACTCACTTTTCCTTTATTTCTCTACAGAAGGAAATTTGGTCATAAAACTATTACTAACTCGCATGGAAGCCCACCTCACAGCCATACATAAACTGTGATGCTTAAATTTCTCCAGTTTAAATTTCATTGTGCATTTTATGGTAAGTTTTCTTAAACTAGGAGACTACTCACAATTGTTCACGTTTTGATTTGATGCATTTAAAAAATCCTACAATTAAAATTAAGAAAGAACAGAATCCAGTCTTTCAACAGATGTTTTCTCTCTCTTGAGGGTTTGGCAGACAGATTTGTGTCCGTTTCACTTGTTTATGATACCTTAAGGTATAAACACTTTTTTTTTGTTTCACAATGAACCTTGAAATAAGGAGTAACATGAGCCTTCTCCACAGCCTACCATTAAATTTTTCTCAAAGTCAGGAGAAGAACAGCAAGATTTCAGTGAGAACTTCTGGGTGGGCAAATTAGTCAGGCATGAATTAGCAAAGTTCTACTGTAATTTGATTTTAAAGCTTATTTCCTTGTAATACTGAAGATCATACTCAGCTGTAAATGAATCTGGAGCATGAACTAGGCACACGATTATAATTTTTGCCTTTCTCTCTCTTTTTTAATGGTTGTAAGAGAATTTTCCCCACCATCTGTGTTAGAAAGAGCAAATGAGCACTCTGCCATTAGCTCGCTGATTGTTATTCCTAGCAAAACACAGGCATGAGCGCCATGTGCGCACACACAAAATTTATAAGAGGAGACGCATCAGAATGAACACCCAACACAATGACTCAATTGTCTATCAAGTTTGATGTTGCATAAGGAAGCAAATGGAAATATGCATTATAAGACTCTTTTAGATCTCACTGTGCAAAAATATTTATACAACAGATTTAAGGACAGTCTGAGAACAGGAAAGACCATGTAAACAGGGGTTTGGTTCTGCTTTATCAAATCAGAACTTAATTTGTTCATAAATTACTAATAGATCAGAAGTGAACTCTTGATCATGGGGACAAATGTCACCTTGGAGGCTGACGTCTCCTCTAGGAGGCCTACCATGATTTCACTCTGGGGCCTCCATGGGCAGGAAGCACGGGCTAGAACAGATGATAGACTCCGCTTTCTTCTCGTGAATGTATTTTACATAAACGTCTTTTGGCTCCACATTTTAAACACAATTACGGACCATAGCTTGGTCCTCTGTGTCTGTAAGCCAAGGATGCAGTTGTCTCAATTATTTGGCAGAGGGTAAACAGAAATGAATGAGACTGGAATTTCATGCTGGGTGAAGAGCTGCCTTTTTGATCATATAAACCTTTCTGTTAAGCTCAGAGCATTAAGTACAAGATAAAGTTAAATGAGGACAAAGTTAAATGTCCAGTAAAAAAGTTAAAGAAAGCAGCATTTTAAAATAGCTCTCAAGTTCTTCAATTATACATCACCACACAGAATCTGGGGTTTACAAGCAGGAGGAAGGGGACAACTTCATTGCGGTAAAGGATAGCTTGGTAACCATTTAGCACCCAGCACCCCCTTCTCTAGCACTGAGCAATTAAGAAATCCTTTATTTAAAGCAACTAAACTCAACATTTAAAACATAATGTAGATCTTGACCCTGAAATATATTAGCATGTGTGCAAGGGACAGAGTGTGTATGTATGTGATGGGAGTGTAGAGGGGACAGAAAGCACAAGAATGCCCATGACAATGCACACATGGAAAAGCAGCAGGTCACTAGCACCTAGAAGTAACAGCCAGGACGCTGGCCATGTAGCAGTACCAATCAGGTTACACATAACCTGTAGGTTCAATGAAAGGATGCCTGATAGTGTCCCCAGCATCATTCTCCATGGCAACAGTAAGGAAGTATTTACAATGAAACAAAATAGCCAGACATATGGTTTAGCAAAATAGTTTGATTGGTAAGCATCAATGATATAAATGCTTTCCAAAACAATAAAATTAAGTATTTGACAAACCATCTTTACAGAGAATAACAAGATGATGCAAAATCAGTCTGCCCAAAAGACCAGATGTTGCCATAACAATGGAGATAATCAGTGATGGAAGCTACCAGCACTTCTGCCTATAGACAATCTCCCTTCCCCCATCACTGACAAAAGCTACTCCTGTCCCCAAAGCTTTTCATCCCACAAAACGTTTTTCTATCTTGATAACCACTTGCAATAGTATAATAAAGAGAGATTACTCATATTGCTAGAATTGTCACTAAATTATTCTTCTTGCATATACTGACTTCCCACTAATACATTTTACTCTTCGCTTCCAAGGCTACAACAGGAGAAACATTTGTCAAAACTACTTTCAAGGGGGAATCAAGGAGATTACTTAAACAATGTCTCTGCAAACACCTCAGGTAGCATCTTGGCTAGGATTTGTCAAACTTTCCTAAGGTGGGCCTTATTTTGTTTTTTAATCCTCACCTGAGGACATGCTTGGAGGGGGAGAGAAGGAAAGAGAGAAGAGAGGAGAGAGAGAGAGGGAGGAGGAGGGGGAGGGGGAGGGAGAGGGGAAGGGAGGGGGGAGGGAGAGGGGGAGGGAGGAGGAGGGAGAGGGGGAGGGAGAGGGGGAGGGAGGGAGAGGGAGAGGGAGAGGGAGAGGGAGAGGAGAGGGAGAGGGAGAGGGAGAGGGAGAGGGAGAGGGAGAGGGAGAGGGAGAGGGGGAGGGAGAACATCCATCCATTACCTTCTGTATGTGCCCCAACCAGTGACTGAACCCGCAAGCAAGGCATGTGCCCTGACTGGAAATCAAACAGTCAACCTTTCAGTGCACAACCAACTGAGCCATTTTGGTCAGGTAGGTGACCTTGTTTTGATTTTCCCCAGTAGGTCTGCTTGCCATGTCCCCGAAAAATTATAAAAAGTATATGGTTAGTGGATTACTTTGCTAAGGTTGCCATAATGAAGTACCACAAACTGGGTGGATTAAACAACGAAATGTACTAGTATTGTCTCACAGTCCTGGAGGCTAGAAGTCCACGATCAAGGTGTCAGAGGGTTGGTCCTTTCTGAAAGCTGTGGGAAGAAATCTGTTCATGCCCCTCTCTCCTAGCTTCTGGGGGTCTTCTGGCCATCTTTGGAGTTCGTGGGCTTCTACTGCATCCCCTGACCTCTGCCTTCATCTTTACATGGCATTCTCCGTGTGTGTGTGTGTGTGTGTGTGTGTGTGTGTGTGCGCGCACGCGTGCATGTTTGTGTGTGTGTGTGTGTGTGTTCAAATTTCCTTTTTTAAATAAAGACACCAGGCATACTGACTTAGGGCCCACCTGATCAAATGACCTGATCATAAACCAAATATGTCTGCAAAGACCCTATACCCAAATAAAGTAACATTTCTATGTTCTGGAGATTAGGACTTCAACATATCTTTTGGGGGGACACAACTCAATCCATAACAGTTAATAACAGTGAAGTGGCCAGTGAGCTACCTCTCAAAAGAGATTTCTTAAGAGTCAAGTGTACGATGTACCACTGGCTGGTACCAGGCTGCTGGGTCCTTTGTGAGAGGAAGGATTGTTCGTTGTCCCAAAGACTCAGGACCATTAAAGTAGATAAACATCAAAAAGGCTGTTCTCAAATATTCCATTTCTCCTTCTGGGCAACAGTAGACATGCATTCCTCCAATCCAAAGTTAGGCATGGGCACAGGGTTTGTTTTGGCCAATGAAGTGTGCACAGCAGTGTTTTCAGGTGGAAGCCTTCAAGAGCAACCTGCAATTGCCATGCTCATTTCCCTACGGCAGTGATGGCGGAAGTGATGGTAGAGGTGATGGGATTAGCTGTCATCAGCCTGGGGACTCTTGGTCACCACACACAGCACAGCTTCCCTGCTACCAAAGTGGAACATATTATGAGTGAGAAAATAAATCTCTGTGGTGTGATCCACTGACAACACGACTTAGCCTGATACCGAAAGGAATTCCTTACTTTGAATTCACCTCTCTGTAGTCCCTTGGGCTTCTCTTTTGTATACTAGTAGGTATCCAGGAAAGGGAAGTCTATTTCATGAGCTCACCTAAAGTAATAGGCTGAACCACAGAACGTTCCACCAGCCTGAGCTGCTTTGCCCTATCCAGTGAGAGCATTCAAACTCAACTTGAGGCATCAACGCCTGCCAGGGAGTGCAACAGATAAGCCCTAGTCAGGTCTGCCCAGTGAGGTAAGCCCCAAAGCAAAGGTGATTTGCTCATTCACTCAACCATTCAGTGGGTATGGCATTTTTATTTAAATCAACTGGACTGATCTAGAATGTACTTACTTATCTTTTATTTCATTTCAGTCATTGCAAATAATGTTTTGCAAACCTTTTTTTGCAATTAATTACTACATTCGTTTAAATTTCTTGGGAGTATAAATTTCAGTGGCATTTAAAAATCAGATAGATGAATAAATGGAAGGCATAAGATCATGAGAAGTAGTTCAATCCTTCTTTTTAGAAAGAGTTCCCTTCTCTCCTTCAAGGTGGCAGAACTGGATTTACCAGCTAAGGGCCGGCATTTTCACCAGATTAGAAAACATTCCTTGTTGTCAGAAATGCAATGAACAGATGAAAAAGTAAGCAAGCAGAAACTATGTACTGTTCACTGCATATTTTGCTAGACTTGTAAAATAGAGATTTCCACCAACTTTACCTTTTGATTAAACATTGTTTCTTTGCAAAAAAAAAAAAATTTTTTTTACTGAATTGGGGTGACATAGGTTAATAAAATTATAAAGGTTTCAGGTGTACAGTTCTATAATACATCACCTGTATATTGTATCGTGTGTTCACCACCAAAGTCAAGGTTCCTTCTGTCACCATTCATCCCTCCCTTACCCTCATCTACCTCTCCCTATCCCTCCTTCCCTCTGGTAATCACCATGCTGTTTTGTCAGTGCCTATGAGTTGTTGGGTTGTTGTTTTTTTGCTTAATTCTTTCACCTTTTCACCCAGTTCCCAAATCCCCCTCCTAACAGCTGTATGTTTTCGTGTATCTACTGAGTCTGTTTTATTTTGTTCCTTAGGTTCCACATATAAGTGAAACCACATGGTATCTGTCTTTCTCTGACATATTTCACTAAGCATAATACTCTCACGTCCACTCATGCTGTTGCAAAAGGTAAGATTCCCTTCTTTTTTATGGCTGAGTAGTAGTCCATTGTGTAACTGTACCACACACAGGTTTTTTTATCCTTTCATTTACTGATGGGCACTTGGGCTGCTACCAAATCTTGGCTGTTGTAAATAATGTTGCAATGAACATAGGGTGCACATAATCTTTCAAATCAGTGTTTTGGATTTCTTCTAATATATCCCCAGAGGTGGAAAATTGCTGGGTCATAAGGCAGGGTATTTCTTGAACTTCTTAATTTTAAAATTGCTTGAATAGGTAGGTTGTAGTATAGTAAGGGGGGAAAAGGCCTCCCCCCAACACACACACACACACACACACACACACACACACATACACATTTCCAAGGGTTAGGGGACATTTTTATTGCTTTGTTTATGAGACACTGCTTATTTGAACACTGTTTACAGGCATGGAGAGCTAGGAGGAGGAACAATTACCTAATGATTAAAAGAGATCTTATAATATAAAGAAGGGAACCATGTAGCAGAAGTTGAAAGGAAAACAAGGTGAAAAGTATGCCAACTGAGTGGGCAGAGTCTTAGAACAAGAAGCAAAAGACACTGCGAAAGCCCTCACATCCTGCGCCTCACAGCAGTGCTAAGGCCTCCCCTGGAAGTCTCACACCATTTCCATCGGCTACTCCTTCCAGATTAAAAAAAAGAAAAAGTACTGAAATTATAACAGAGTTCGGGAGTGTCACATAAGTGGAAAGAGTAGTTACTTACAAAAGGCCTTTTGCAGGTTCCTGTTCTCTTTTAAGAGCCTCTCAAGTAGGGGGCAGAAAATGAACAGCGATTATTTCTGGATGATGAGACTGCATGATTGTTTTCTGACTTTTGAACTTTTCTAAAATGAATGTATACTAATTGTGGTAGAATACAGAAAAAATAATGTATTGAAATAATGTCAAAGGACGATTTCTCAGATTTAGCCCTATTTTCCAATTCCCTCTGCTCCCTCTGCCTCCACCCGTGCTGTACTGTCGTTGCTGCACACCCGCAGCTTTCCGGGGGCCTCCCATGACTCAGCCTGCCCAAATGATAAGTCCACACAACTAGCAACCCCCACAGACCGCGCTTATTTATGCCTCCTACATCCTGTTCTATATGGTCCCCTCATCCGTCCTGCCCGTGCAATGCCCACCAGCTTTTCTTCGTTTATTCAAATCAAAAGACTACCCCTGGAGACCTTCCTCTGTTCTCTCAAAGGTACCCTCTTCCTCACAACCCTGCCAAGAGAGCTTTCCTGGACGGGCAGCCCCACTGGTCCTCTCCTCACCACACATGAGAACAGGCGAACACTACATGTAAACACAGAGGCACACTGCCTTACAAAACGCCCACGGCCCCTCCCAGCACACTGCGGATTCTAAGTTGGAGCAGGAGTCCTGCTCGCAGAGCACACTCGGGGGTGGAGGGGGCGGAATCCTGCCAAGAACACTTAGCCCGGCTGAGAGCAGAGACCAAGCAATGCAGAGGCTTTCCCTCCATTCGGAATCTGACTAACAGTGCATCACGCAGTCTGTTCTAAACAGATTCTAGAGACCTAAGATATTTACTCTCTAGAGGCCTAACACATCTACTATCTTGTCCTTCACAGGAAAGGTCTGCCGACTCTTGGTTTTAGAGCATAAAACAAATTCTTGTCCAATCAAGCAGAGGCAGCAATGCAAAACCCCAGCCCTCAGGTGGCACAGATGTTTCCCCAGCCCCTGCCCCAACTGAAACATCCTACTGACATCCTAGGGCATTGCCACATACACACCTGCTTCAACCTCCTTCTCCAGTCATACGTCGTCTCTATGCAACATCACCTAATTTCGCCTGGTGTAGGATATTCTCCCATTTGCACCTCCTTCCTTTCAGCCTTCCAGTTTCCTCACTGGTGAGAATCCACAGCTTTCATTTGTCTTCCTCTTGGTGGACAGTTCTCCACCAAGATCAGTACACACTGTCTGGCAGTATCTTTTCTGTACCCGCTTCTCCCTAGATTGTGAGCTCTCTGAGGGCAGGGGTCCTGTCACCTTGGACTCCCTTCGTCTTGATGAATAAAAACTTTTCAAGAGAAGTCAAATATAGAATCACTGTGTGAACAGTTTTTTCCCTCTGATAATTTGTCTTCAAACTTAAAATGTTCAACCTAAATTGCCAGAAGACAGACCTACAAACATACATAGATGGAGGTGGAAGTGGGGACAGTGAGGACTAAGCAGGGACCTTAGCAAGGAGTTGACAGAAAAGGTGGGGGACACCCTAAACAGAGGGGCCGTGGGCAATAAAGGTGAGGAGAAGTGCACTGTATCTGGGGATGTTTGTGGGGTGGAGCCCACAGCCCTATCAGGCCAAACGTGCAACAGATTTATCTCAGTGGTAAGAGACAACCCCGGTGGAGTTTGGGCAGAATAGGAATTGGTCAGACAGATCTGCAGTTCAGAAGATCACACTTTTGTGTGCCAGTGTGCAGGACAGACAAGAGGAGTCAGTCTGGAGGTGGTTAGGAGTCTTACCAGTTAGGACACTCCGCCCTGGATAAGGGGTTGGCCACAGCAGTGGTGCAGGGGTGGGGGTGGAATGGCGGGGGGGAGCTCTGCAAGAGGCAGAATAGGCAGGGCTTGGCAAAAGTGTAAAGTGCCTCCAAAGTTGATCTTCAAATGGCTTTGGCCATTCTGAGACGTCAGACCCTGAACTCTAGAACAAACTGCATTAGACACCGTTAGTTATGAAATATTTAGGTCCCCAATGGAGAGAGAGCCACTCTGAATTTCATAGGCCCATCTGACGTCCAATGCTATTAAAGACCTGGATGAGTAATGAACACTCTTCAACATTCTTTTTGTCATTAAAAAAGAAGGCATCTTTGATATTTCTCAAACAGTGACACTGCAGCTGAAAATAACTATGCTAGGGAGAAAGTATTTCTAGGGCTGTCAGTTTTTATAAGGCATTGTCCAACATCTCTTAGACTACAGTTTCTCAAAGTGGACCATGGACTACCTGCACTGGGATCACATGAGGTGTTTATAGAAACTGAAGGTTTTGACCATAAACTACCTAGTCAATCCAACCAGTTAAGAGCAGTTAAAGATAAGCTATAGTGTATTTCAAACACTATATATAGACTCTCAAAATGTAAAATATATTCACTCATATTTTATCATTATACATTTTAAGTTCAAATTTATGATATCTATCTTCATGGTCGTTAAAGTTTAAAAATAAAAAACACAAAATTCAGGTGAATGTTTGCAGAGCCTTAGAAACAGACTTGGGAACAAAATGTGAAAACCACAGGTTTTAATTACTTCATTTATACCCACCGAGAAGCCAAAACTGCAAATGCAACCAGGGACCAGCCAGCAATTAATGTCCAGCAACTGCCTAATGGGGAGGGACTGTCACATTACAGGTCAATATCTACTGCATTAGAAGATGCCTGGTCAACAGCCTTTCTTTTCACGGCTACCAGGCTCCCCCTAACAAACCTGACAAGTCTGCCACTTCCTGGAATATACACCCAACACCCCCCTCTACCCGTAGGAACTGAGCTCCTAACTGACGTTCACGCTGCAGCTTGCCTTTCTCTGCTGCCTCAGGGATGGCTCTGGAATTAATATCCTGTTTTACTTGTTGCTTATATCTTCACCAAAACATTTTTTTTCTTTCCTGTTCTTAATGCTCCTCTTCCCCCATCCCATCCCAGGAGGGACCCACATGATAACAGTACCGAGACCTGCCATAAATGCCCCTCCAACCTGGCTGCACGTCTGGCAAGGGGAAGCCCGGGCAGCACAGCCAGCCTGGAGCCTGGCACGGAGAAACAAATACTCTCCAGGGAAAAAACAAAGTCTCTACAGAAATGTTTGAGCAGCAGCAGCAGCACTCAGTCTACTTGACCGATACCTTAGCACCATTGTACTAAAGTTCATAACCATGGACACCAACACATTCCAACAATGATAAACCCAGACCCAGCCATACCTACAATTCAAATCAGAGACTTTGCTCATTTCGCCAGGTGGTTTCCTTAATTGCTTAAGCCTTAAATCTTTCTCAAGTCATCTCAGGAGGGAAGAAAGGACTATGCATTAACTTTTTCTGGTAAGCATTTTATTAATAATAATGTAATCAAATACATTTGTGAAGCATATTAGCATTCATATAACTCTTGCGGTTATTTCACTTATTCCTTACAGAAACACTAACACAAATGCTATCATTTACAAATAAGGAAATGGATCAGAAAAGTTAAATGGCCAAGGGTCACAGAACCTGTCAGTAGCAGAAAAAGGACCTTAAATCAAGCGTTCTGTGTAATACATTCCAGCAGGCTATTCTTAAAACTATAAACAAAACCTAAACAAAAGCTGGTATTACTATTTTCTTGCTATTGACTAAGAATCTTGAACAAAACATATTAAAAAGTGTCAACAGAGGCCAAAGATTTCAACCGACCAGTTGTTCCTGCTGGCGCACAGCCATGCTACACGGGAGATGACAGACAAGTGGAGGCTCTGTCCCTGTTGACATCAGCTGCCCATAGGGCATTCAGTATGCAGCCAGGGTGGTGATCCCTGCGTTTTAACTTTTCCTGCCCTCATCCCTTCCAACTTTCTCCTGGGGTCAGGTAAGCGGTGAGGGTGTGGCTCCAAGGTTGTGGAGGCTGCAGTTACACAGAAAGGCTGGTAACAGCAGCAGCCCCCGCAACGTGGAGGTAGGTGAGTAAGACCACGGCAAGGAGAGGGACCATCACAGCTGCCAGACTGTGATTCCCTCCAAATGAACACAGGGCACTGAACTGCCAAGGACTTCACACTCCTTTGTGCTTAGGACGTATCACTTGAGCTGTGTATCTCTGGAAATTACTCAAGAAATAGGAAGTTCTTCGCTGTCGAACAAAATTGTTTTTGGTCTGAGCTTTGTGCGTGCGTGTGTGTGTGTGTGTGTTTAAGTTAATCCCAGGGAAGTATGTAGATATGATTTGTGACTGATGCTGATGCATATGTAACATGAATCAAATTACTATGCAAACTAAACTTGACCCCACTTATTGAGTACCTATTATGTAAAAAGCACTTTACCAATGCTATGGCTTTAAAGGCATACAGGCTGCAGGAAATGACATTTTCATGGACACTGAAATTTATGAGCACTCCAAGAGAAGAAAACAGAGGCTATCACATGTATTAAAGCTTTTCTTCATTATTTGGGAGAAGTCTTTCACGGCCCTCCTATTAAAAGAAAGACTTGGATCTCAGTGCAGGCCTAACCTAAAAATGCTTCTTTCTGCAACTTCTAAGAATATGATAACTTTCCTTAAAAAGCCTGTCTTTTTCCTTAAAATTGAATAATCCATTCCTGATCGCAAAACACCCACTCTTTCTACTCCTTTGGGCCACTGCAGTTGTTTCTCAGCTGTCTAAGCCAAGTGTCTCCTTGAACGATTATTTTGTCTGCCCATCCTGTGTGCAGCTACCCTCCTCCAGCTTCCGGGAAAACAGCTGTCCATGCACTCACTCCACCATCCCACACTCTGCCACCAGGCTTACCTACAGGAGGCAGCTCGGGACAACCAGCAAAGTTTAAATTCCCCAGGACTGAATATAAAGGACACGGTCTCCTAGGGGCTTAAAACAGTAACAGCCGTGTACTGCCTCTCAGGAGTCTGTACATTGACTGGGCAGCCTGTGGCCTTAGTGCTGTGGTCAGATGGTGTCGGGCTGAAATGTCCAAGGCTTCATTTGCCTGTCTGGCACTTTGGAGGGGGTGGCTAGAAAGCTGGATCTGCTCTCTATGAGGCTAACTTGAAATTCTTTACATGGCAGGTGGATCCTAAAAACACATGCTCCAAAAGGCAGAAAGCGGAAGCTGGAGTCCTTAAAGGCTAAATATAGAACTAGCCCCGCATCAGTGCTGAGGCATTCGCAGGCCAGCCCAGACTCAAGGGGAGGGAAAATACAATCTCTCTCTTGATGGGGAGGGAGAGAAACCTCTGCCACCTTCACTCGGCCAGTCTTCCCATGTTTACTCTAAGAAGGATATGCCGGCATGAACGCTATGGTCTTAGGGCCAGACCTGAAAGCTGCACTGCAGACATGCAGCCTCTGCTTTGGACTAAAGTGAAGCACCTTGCAAGTTGGAGCACTCTGAATGGATAAGGCTTTGTCCAACTTGTTATGCGATCACAAAGCCTTATCTACAACACCCAGATGTCAACAACCATACAGCGTGTGCATCCTGGACACAATTAGTCATGCCCAGAAAATGAACAAGAACCCAATAAAAACAGCTTCAACTTCTCTGCCAACTGTTTTGAAAGTAAAGATGAAGTCTAAAGACATGTCTAGAAATCTCTGTGACTCGCTCATGTTCCCGCCTGAGCTGAGGCAAAATACAAGGACAAGAATACAAAATATAAGAATTTTGAGACAAAAACAAAAAGTGGCTTTCAATTATTTTTGAGAGGAAGGTGCCCTTTTGAAATCTCAAAGGTGATATTAGATACTCATTTTTGTTGTTTTTTTTTTCATAGAAATTGAGATGATTTATACTTTTTAAGATAACTACTTTATTTTCCCAGGTTCCAAAGACAATGAGTTAATTCAAGTTGTTTACCCCCTCCATGTCAGTTACAATTCGACACGGGGACGTACTCTATGATGTGAATGATCTAGGAAACGCTGAACATTTTTTAAGTCATCATGGACACTAACCCCTTCACTCACTATGCTCTAGTCTAGTCCAATGGTTCTCAACCTTCTGGCCCTTTAAATACAGTTCCTCATGTTGTGACCCAACCATAAAATTATTTTCGTTGCTACTTCATAACTGTAATGTTGCTACTGTTATGAATCGTAATGTAAATATCTGATGTGCAGGATGGTCTTAGGCGACCCCTGTGAAAGGGTCGTTCTACCGCCAAAGGGGTCGCGACCCACAGGTTGAGAACCGCTGCCTAGCCCCATTGTTTTAGCTCCTCCAACATACCTAACCCTCTTCTTCACAATGCAGACCTCTGTGGGTGCAGTTCCTTCTGCCTAAACTGCCTTCCACCCACACTGCTCCCACAGTTCCCTGCTCATGCATTAGGCCTCCACTGACAGCTCTTACAAGGGGCTCGTCTTGATTATGCTTCTTCAAGCAGTCCTCCCTATTACTTTCGTTGTCTCAGCTTCCTGTTTACTTCCTTTGACATACTAATGAAAATATGTGTGCATTAGTATCTTAAAATATTATTTTTTTACTATTCACAATAAATACAAAAGCTGGAACACTGCCTTTTAAGAGCAGTAATATGTATATGTATGTGTTAGTATCTTAAAATAGTATCTTTTTACTATTCATAACTGCAAAGCTGGAACATAAGCCTCCTAAGAGCAATGACCATGTCTCTCTTATTTAATACTTGCATCTCTAGAACAGAACCTGGAATGTAAAAGGAATCAGAAAGGTCACTTGTCCTTTACTGACTTCATGCTTATAAAGGTGGCAACAACATAACCTCTCTGGATTTAATTTATTCTTTTTCATTAAATGAGGGGAGGCTGAATTAAATGATATTAATTTCTGGCCAGTTTTACCACTGAACTGAAGTTTATTTCACAGCTCTTACCTACTGACTGGGGCTTAGGAATAAATATTTCTTTCTATCTACTAAATAACCAGTAAAGAGTTTTTTTCTAGTCTCTAATCACTAATGAATTTAATGTTGTAAAATCATCATGCAAATAAAACTAAGTCTGGAAAGAAAAACTATCTATGATCTATATAATAAAAACCTAATATGCCAAGTATCCGGTCGTCCAACCAATCCAAGTGTAATAAGCTAATGATATGCTAAGGCCGCTCAACCGCTCGCTGTGAAGTGTACTGACCACAGGGGGCAGACACTCTGACCGGTAGGTTAGCTTGCTGCTGGGGTCTGGCAGATTGGGACTGAGCTAGACGGGCATACAGGCCCTGGAGCCCTCTTGCGGTCCCTCCCTAGCTGGCCAACATCCTGTGTCCCTCCCCGACACCGATCGTGTACCAGTGGGGCCCCTCGACCTGGCCTGCACCCTCTCACAATCCGGGACACCCTGGGGATGTTGGAGAGCCCGTTTCGGCCAGATCCCGCAGGCCAGGCCGAGGGACCCCACTGGACCTTTAATCTTATATAATGTTTTAAGTATCTTAAAAGTGTATAAGAAAAGTCCAATATGTAAAAAATATCAGAAGTAATGAACTTTTTATATTTTCACGAGTTTGGAATCTATCTCCTAAACCAAAGGGTGATGTCCAATCCACAACAAACTGTAGTCTAGGTTTGAAGCTGTAATTTGCTGACAATCTCATTTCAAGCACATCTAAAATTAGCAACTAATTCTTTACACACACTTTATTAATAGACGCCTGAAATTCAGAGATTAGGGAGAAGCACATTCAGTGAAGGGAGAAAATACACAGAGAAAAACAGAGAGGCATCATTTCAATATAATTATTATCAAACAAACATGATCATCAATGAGGGAAACTACTCGCTCAAGTCCTGCATTTTCATATCCACTCAATAAGCAAAATACAGGATTCGTATGTGCAATCACATCACTGTTGATAAAAAGATTGACCTATAATCAACCGTACATCTTGGTTTATAATTTGGTTTTCATAATTTACAGGGAACTAACAGGTAACTTTTAAATTATGAAACTCTGTTTGAGTTTAATGAAAATTAGAAAGAAATTCATTCAGGGAAAGAAAGAAAAGATAATTCAAAAAGTCACCTTGATTTGGCATTTAATGAGGAGAACAAACCACCAAAGCCTATACAATCTTTTTAACTTAAAGTCCTAAAAATAGAAGTTGCAGACACCTGGTAGCCTAGTGAATCATAGAATCTTTTTTAAGAATACTTTTTATTGATTCACAACCCCCTCTCCCTCCCCCTCCCCATGGTTCTTCCATGCAGTACAGTAGAAAATTCATTAACCCTAAAAGAATAAGGACAAAACCCAGAGAGCAATAAAGAATTAAGATGGACTGAAAATGTGTTTGATGATATAAATTCAGCTGATAGGTTGGCTGTGTATCCAACTCCTAAACATCTGTGAAGAATTTACATCTTCTCCTTCAGAGGGAACAATAATAAAAACAGCTAGCATTTATTAAACACTAATGTGTGCCAGGAACTATGCTAAACAGCTGGAGTATATTATCCCATTAATTCTTTAACTTGAACCTTATAATAATCTATCTGATTCCAGACATGCTTCCAGAGGACAAAGAATATATAAGAAACAAAGGAATATGGGGGAGAAAGACAAAAGACAGACCATAAGTACTTTATTCAAAAAGACCCAAACCCTCACTCTCAGCCCATTTATTCTCACTTTATAAACAATTCTCACAAGTTTATAGAAACACCTTCTAAATCCTTGTTAGATCAGAAGTAGCTGATTAGAAGCGGGTGGTGGGCTACTATACTGAGAACCACAGTAGGTGGTCATTGATTAGCAAGAGAAAAGAGAAATAAAAAATAAGCAGCTAATGCCTCAAAGATCATGGGCGTCCTGAGAACTTTAATGATGAAGAAAAATCTATTATATAACTTATTCGTCCCTGACAGGATCATTAATAAGTACTTTCTTACACAAAGTACTTATACAACGACCCATGGCTCTGAAGGTTAACAGTGAGCCAAAAAAATACTGTTGGGATATGCTTTTAGAAAGGCATGAAAGAGCCATAGAGGAGTGTGAACTACCCTTGGGTAGTCTGCAAGACTCCAGATGGCTATACTAGGCATACCACAGAGGGCGGGTTTGGTTCCAGACCATCACAATAAAGTGAGTTGTCATGATTTTACTCCTGGAGGGTCTTGCCTTCCATTCATTAAAAACAAACAAAAAACCACAACACCTGTGAGGCATAAGCACAGTGAAGCACAACAAAAGAAGGGAGGCCCGTAGTTTACTACTCCCCTGGGCTAGGTTAACAGAAACAGGGGTTTGGGCATCAGGCCACCTGATATCCAAGTTCTGTACCCCTTACTGTGTGCCCTTGAACAAGCCACTGTGTCTCCAGTTTCAAAAATGAGACACTGGCTCGGGGAACCTTTCCAGTCCTCTGCATTTTTAATATTTTGCTTTTAATACTCTAAGAAAGAAACCAACTATTACCAAGTCATGAAAAATCTGACAACTGGTCAATATTTTCAAGCAGAAGAGTTTTCAAAAGCCACAAAAATGCACTCAGTTAATATTTCCAGGAGGAAGATGCCTTAGTTAGCTGGAGAAAAAATGGTATTTGCACATAAGATATAACAGGATAGACCGGTCTTGCCAGTCAAGAATTGAAATCCCACTTTCACATACTACTTGCAGCAGGAAAAGGAGGAGAAAATTATTTCTTTCATTTCTAAGCTATTTTGGGAGATAAGCTTTTTTCCATACACATTGCAAATATTCAACTGGAACACTGTATCGCTCTTAATGCATAGGTATTGTGCAGACTTACTGACATGGTAACCTATTCTGTGGACTATTGGGCCTCAAAAGGATCCCCAACTTTCAGCAAAAGCCATGGCATAAACAAACAAAATGTATATTTTTGGGTGATAAAGAAAGAACGTGGAGAATAAGTGTACTAAATCAGTATTTATAGCAAAGTTTATTAACCAAATCAAGATTTAGGTTGTCATTTGCATTAACTTCTTAAACTAGCTGTCAAGCAGAATCCCCTGGGTACCACCTGGGTACCATGTTTTCCCTACCCTCACAATCAATACATGCATTCCTGGCCATGGGTTCCTTTACTGAGCTGGAAAATCAGAATCAGTGAAATTTTTTTATCCAAGCTGAGCTATCCTGGGCAGATTCTATTCCATTAAAAGTTAACCTAGTAATAGGCAAAAATAGCAATAAATTAAAATAAAGTAAAAAAAATCTGATGACCAGTGGCGTGCACTGGGCAGGAGGTTATTACTACTTAATTCTTTTTGCTGTACTGAACCATTTAAACCCCATTCTGAATGCAGGATGAAAAATAAAAGAGGCATTCAATGGGCTTGGAAACACCTTCATGAGCCTGGGACGATTTTCTTCAAGTTGTAAAGCAATGACTTATGAATAAACCTTAGACCTCCTTCCTATAGATAATTACTGTTTAACCCCATCCAGATCTTCAACACAACCTACCCTCCTGGTTCCCTGCCCTCTTTTGCCTCTCTATCTCTTCCCCAACTTCAGCCAACTCTTCCTGCATCTGTTTTGCTTGGCCACGCACCCCAGCATTCCAACACATGCCACCTGGCCACTGAGGGAAGATTGCAACATATTAGGCAAAAGAAGAAACCTGCTCAAAAGGAAAAGCCATCTGCAGTGAGGTTCACATGAGCGGTGATCACTGAGACTGCAGGCCTGGACTCCGTAAGGGAGGTGGCTCTGAACCACTTTGTGCCCTACCCTGTCAAGTGACCCTTTCATGGTTAAGATTTCCATTCCCAGGAGCGCTCCCTCGAATGGAAATTTCGCTCCCCCAAACCCAGACCCTCTGCACAAGCCTTAGTTGGTCAGTTCAAAGAAACGAGGATGAACTGGCTGTGGCCATGTTACAATGCCTACAGGACATCAGTGCAAAAGCAGGACTAGAATTTAACCCAACAATATAAGGGACATTTTCAGGAGCTGAGACAAAGGAGCACCTATTTCCTTAGCAGAGACCTAAAAAATTCTCTCACCATCTCAGGTCTTCTCCATGAACGGAGACTGCCCATCAAAGAAACATGATGAACCAGGGGGGAAAACATGGCCTCAGAAACTGGGAAAATCAGATGCAGAAACCCCTGCTCCCGACAACTCTTTTGAAGGGCCTGCCTCTCTCTAGGGGTGAGGCTTGCAGGATAAATGAGCTATTTTAAAAGCTGTGTATCTGCTTTGTAGCCCACACATTATTCATCAATGGACAATATGCCCTATAATAAATGCAATCTGCAAATCAGAAGCAGACTCCCCGGTGCAAAAACGGCAAAAATAAATCCACCCACGTCCTGGCATGACACAGGCAGCAGAAAGCATCTGAAAGAACACTCGCTTAAGGAGAAAAAAGCTTCTCATTTTCTAGGTACTGCAATGTGAAAATAACAGTCTAAGCACTAAGGTTAGACTAACTCCTGAGAAAAGTCGATGACTGTCCCTCGTATTTGGAAGAATAATTATGTGGAGGAGGTCAGCAGCACAGACCTGAGTCCAGGCTCTGCCACCTCTAAGGTGGCGTGCACTACTCCAATGGCCTCCCCACCCCTGCCTTGCAGTCCCAGTACAGGAGCCAGTAAAGTCCATGAAGTTGCAAATGGAATCACATCACTTGTCTGCACACACCCCTCGTGTGGCCCTCCAAGATCTGCCCATCCTCACGACTGTTCTATCTTCCAAATCTACGCATCTCATCCCTGGGCACCTATCTCAGTCACATTCACCTCCATGCTGTTCTTCCCATGCTCCAGGCACACTTGAACCTCAGGGCCTTTGCACTGGCTCTTCCTTCTATCCGGAACCATCTGCTCCCAGCTGACTGCATGGCATGGCTTGTTCATTACAACCATCTCAGGGAGACCTTTCTTGGCTTCTCCATGTACAGCCTCAACTGGCAACACTCCTACCCACCTTTCCTGCTATTCTCCATGGCTCTCATTGTCATCTAACACTGCATTTTCACTTATTTATTTTGATCCTCTGTCTCCCCGCTACCAGAATGTAAGCTGCATCAGGACAGAGGCGTGTTTTTTTTTGTGGGTTTTTTTTATATATATTTTATTGATTTTCCACAGAGAAGAAGGGAGAGGGATAGAGAGTTAGAAACATCGATGAGAGAGAAACATCGACCAGCTGCCTCCTGCACACCCCCCAGTGGGGATGTGCCCACAACCAAGGCACATGCCCTTGACCGGAATTGAACCTGGGACCTTTCAGTCCACAGGCCGACGCTCCATCCACTGAGCCAAACCGGTTCGGCAAGACAGAGATTTTTTGTTTTTGCTTACTGCTATATTCCCAGAACTAAGAATGGTGTCTAGCAAGCAATAAGTACTTAATGAATTCAGTTAATAAATGTTTATCATCTCATCCACTAGCAACATCACAAATGATTTTAATCAGTCTCCAGGAAGCCCAACTGGGAATTCCACCCATTTGTTCCAGCAGCAAAAGAGTTCCAGTTATGAAAACTAGGGAGGTTTTAGCAAAGTATAAATAAATTATGAGTCAGAGACACATAACCATCTCCTTCACTCCATTATCAGTTTTCTACAAAATACCCCAAAGGCCCTGGAATGGAGGTTACTCACACCTGGGCACCTCAACATTCTTGGGTTAGATCAGAAGCTCGCTGAGAGCAGTAAACCATTAAACCCTCATCTGACATCAATATCTGTCTTTCATTTGTGTGCGATGCCCCTTTTCTCAATAAAAAGGATCAGCTCCATGGGAATAGATAGTTCCTATATCCCCCAAACTCCAGGCATCAGTCACAAGTTCCACATCTGTGTGTAAGGTAAAATATCTCTACCAAGAAATAGTATACCACTTGTTCAGGGCACCCCTTGCCCCAGACTGAAGTCTCAGTTCTTTGGGAACTGTCTCAGTTCTACTTTAACTCTTAAGGTACCTCTTAAAGTGACATTACCTCTTAAGATAACAGGTCTTTATTTAAAGTGCAATAAGATTTTAGGCTACTTGATTTTAAGAAATAAGGACAATTTCCTATAAATTATAAATGAAGTTCCAAGTCAAATGGAAATCTAAACTCATGGGATTAACACCTAACAATTAGAATAAAAACATTTTAAAGTGCTTAACTATGTGAGGCTAGAGTTTTCATAAGCAAGAAAATAATGATATTCAAAACTCAATTCATCTATGTATTGGCTGAAAAGAAAATGTCAAGTTCTAAATTCTGGGTGACAAATGCTGAAGGAAAGATTAAGGGAGCATTTCTTGTCCAAAAGATCTAATGGCTTACATGTGGATATAACTGCACATTGCCAAATTATTTTAACAGTAGCCAGTAATCTTAAAGGAACTTCTTTCCATCTACCTGCTCTTTGTAATGGTATGGAGAGTAAACCTACCTGAAAAGCAGAAAATAAAAAACTGTTTCTAAAGGTTTCTGCTTAGAAGTATAACTTCTTCTGGGTTAACTCTAATATTTCAAAACAAGAATTTTAGTAGCTATAATTTATTGTTTTTAAATTATTAAATGGATGAAAATCTAAGTCACACCTATGGATACTACCACCAGCAATTGGAATATACTATTTTCAACCACAACTTCTCCCAACTTTATGCATGTATAGTCCTAAACCATTTTCATAATGTAAAAGGTACAAAGTGGTGCAACTTGTCTTTATTGTTAATCCCTTTTTGTGATTCACCTCCGTACATCTACTTCCCAGTGCAGAGGTCCAAGAATCAGGAGATTGGGGAACCTCAGCATTTTCTTGTGTTTATGCAAACTTTTGTAACATAGACACGAATCTGTTAGTAAAAATATGTGAGTAGACTTAAAGACACTGAAAAAATATACTGATGAGAAAAATCATATTAATCACTGAGGAAAACATTTGTTGTTTCCTTGAGTTAATTTTTCTCATGGTTCATAAATTTAATATGTTTACATAGCTAAATCTGTCCATCTTTTTTTGTTTTTCTTTTTGTCATTCCAGGGTCAGGAATATATCATCCTTCACAGAACTGATACTCATTTTTTATTGTTGTTGTTTCTACTGCTTCGTTTACTGAAACATTTTCTATGAAATTATTTAAATAGTCTATATTTAGACAGATTTGATAAATCTTGAACTTACTTTAATGCTTGGTTTAGGTTTTAGATCCAACCAATACTATGCGTTTTATTTAAATACTGTATCCACATAAACGTGAATATGCTTAATTTGAATGGTTGGAATGTGGGTTATTTTCCTTATTTGATTTGTTGTTAAATGCAAAAGTGTAGATAAGTGTATATGACTAATATAAAATTTCCCATATCAGAATGCAGAGCAAGGATTTTCTGATGTAATGCCATTTCAAATAGAAAGACATGCAAAGAAATGCTTAGCTATTTATTTCTTTAGCTCTTGTTCAGGATAAAGCCTCCACTGCATATATAAACACCTAACAGAGCCAAACCCTGTAAAGCAAGCTTACTCGTCTGTGTTTGACTTATGGCCCTCCAGAATGATATTACAATGAAGGTGACAGGCATCTGTTTAATTCCCGCCACCACCACTCAATGGCAGGAATTTTCCTGGTATCTCTTTGTCCTTGGTCTGGCATGGGCAGGTGTTCACAGACCAGCTCTGTAGAAGGCAAGTAAGGAAGAAATTCATTCAACTCCCCATGTGATGGAAAGAGAGGAATTATTCATGCCAATAACCACATCCCAAAACTCTTCAACAACATTTCACATTAACAAAAATTTGTTGAAACTTACTAATCATAATCAAGGAAATTCCTGGGCAAATATAGCAACCACATCACTGGCAGTCACTACTCCCTTCAGTCTTCCAAACAAGGCCCCTCCCACTGACCCACTGAGACAAATCCTGGCCATCTTTCCAGATGCGGTTCCAATCTTTCCCTCCATGACATCACTCCTGTCCACCATGACCCACAGTGCCCCATCCCATGTGTAAGCACTCTGTCACCCGCTGCCTGGGTTGTGTATCAGCACTTTCATAATGCCCGCTATCATGAGTTAATGCTTCCACTGGGCATGCCTCATCTCAGCTGTCCTGTCTGCTGAACCAGTTCTCCAGATAAGACTTTCCAACCTTTGATGTTTCAAATGTCAAGAAGTATAGTGCTTTACACGCAGTATTATTCAAAAATATTATTTCACACGTGTGAGAGAAAACGAATATTCTCTGTAATTGCAAAAATAATGCTCAGTTTCCTGACCTTTAAACGGAAAGGAATTGGCCTATATTAACTGCAATTGAAACTCAAAGCTCTACACACTTATAAATATAAAGTTAAACATGACTCCTGCATACATTAGCTGGAGAAGAAGACCAGCCTGTAGAAGGGGCATCTCTTGCTAATACAATTTCAGCCAAAGGTGCAGGCAGGCCTGTGGGCACACTATGCTTTGTTCTTTGCCATACCATCTGGCCACCCTAATGACTCATGCTAATGAGTACATTATAGCATCAGGATTTTTTTTAAAAGCACGGTTTCTCCTACAATAAGAGGTTAAATCAACTTAAATATTAAAACTACATTAAGATGTTTAAATTCTATTACAACTTAGTATCTCTTTTTTTATTCAAGTGGAAAAGCACGATCAATAAGTACATATGGGACAGATACTGAGCTGAAGGCAACGATAACACAAAAGCACCCCAGAGTCAAACTGTTAGCATGCACATTCAACTCAGGCTAACTTTTTCAGGAAATTAACCGGGAGTGGTTAGCTCTTACCTCCTGCCCTGAAACACTCCTTGCTTTGAAAAGGTACTATGTGTTTTGGTTGGGGCTTAATCACACATTTCAATACTTCTGTTCCAGCTCAACTTTTCTTGTTCAACTCAATTTTTAAAATCTGGACCAAAGCAGCTTTTTTCCCTCCTTTGAGAGTTAACTATCTAGTCATATATTTTAAAAGAATGTAAAAAAAAAAAAAAAAAGATTCTCAAGAAGTATGGTTAATTATTAAGCTATAAAAAGTCTCCCAAGAAAATGAAGAGTTATGACATATGTGGGCCACAGGAAAAGAAACTGTAAATCTATCCAACTATTTGTATCATCAAATACTTAATATGCCTAGTAAGGTCCCTACCCCATCTCAGTCCCCCACTCCCAAAAGAGGTAAACAGCATAATGAGAGATTATAGGTTGAACGTTACTGGGGAGCTAAAAGCCTCTTGAGTCTCCCTGAACTATAAAAACTAAGTCACAAAGGAAGGCTGTGTGAATTCCGAGGACCTGTGAGAGGCCAATTTCCTAGGGGTAACTCTAATCTCTCCCTCCCTGGAGGAACTTCCTCACTTTCTGCTTACTCAGTAGTATATGGCACAACACTTAATATACACAGGATGGTTTCAAAGAATAGGCAGTCAGGGCAGGCACTTAAAGGAACTGACAAAGTATTTGATCACTAAGTGTAGCAACAACAGTCAAACTAGAGAAAAGAGGGCCCTTTCCAACTCAATTTATGATCATTTCATGACCTTTCCCTTCACTTGAAGCACTTTATTCAAAAGTGTAAGAACGGTCCATGGTTCTAAAATGACCAGGGTATAATAAGCAGGCTTCTTGAAATTCAATCTATGCCATCCTCCATCCTGAAAGCTCAGCTTCCTGTGAAAACGTGGTGATGCCTGGAGACCACCAACGTGTCTCTTCAGGACAGCACGAATCAGGAGCGCCATCCAAGATTTACTGAGGCCCACTCATGTCAGAGCACCTGTCTCACTTATTATTTTTTTATATTCCTTTGTATCCTGGATCACCCAAGTAAGCCACAGTGGAATGATAAACAAGAGATTAAAGAGGAAACTCCACTGAGGTCATTATACATCCTTATGCTTACTGAGTCAGGATTATTTCTAAAAGGCCCAGGAAAAATAATCACAGACCTCTTACAATACGAAATATCTTAGCAAATATTTTCAACACTCTATCCCTTTAGGCCTTTTAAATCTTTAAACTGGAGCTGGATGTACACTGCAGGTGGACTGCCTAGTGGGTCTCTCTAATACAGGACATGGAATATTATGCTGCCTGGTGTGAATGAAGAGGCCTGAATGATCGCAGACTAAACCTCTGAAGAATCGCTAGCCAATTCTAGATTGGTTTCCCAAGCTTCTTCTGGCATTTACAGTGGAAACTTCAATATTGTATTTGTGCATTAGGATCCAGTTTCAACACCATCCATGAATTTCCTGATTTTCCCTCATTATTACAAATGTCTTGGAAGTATCATTAAGAGTTTTAAAAAGTTCAATGTATTTAGGACAGTAATCTATCTCAGCAGTAATAATATGCAGCTAATTATTTTTAGTTTAAAAATCTGCTTGGTTATTTCAAGTTACACAAATAGATTACCACTTAGATTAGCCTCAATTAGTTTTAAACCATGAACTCTACAAAGAAACCCAATATTTATTAAATTCTAACATGGACTAAACTTCTGGTTTTGTGAACTTTCATGTACAGATAACAATTTTCATATTAACATGTGTTACAAAATTATAGATTTATTTCAATGCTTAGGAACTCTGCCTCTGGGCTTAGTCAAGTGAAGTGGCTGCGGCATTTATGAAAATCCTCTAAAAGGCAGTATCTAATAAGGGCTCTTCCCAAATTCTGCCCTCATTTGTAAGTCACTCAGGGAGGGAATTTTAAACAGGTGACATTAGACTGATGAAGCCTTAGCCTATAAGAAGTAAAAGTAAACTTAATCACTGGAACCATTATAGCAAATTACATGGTAAAATTATAGCATGTCAGATATACCACCGGAAGTAAACGTTTCAGTTTCAAACTCAATACAGCAAATACAAGTGAAGATCCTTTGCTACAACGCATAGCTCATGAATTAATTCAAGTTTTTGGGGGGAGGCTGCATCATCACAGAGCAGTGTTAGGGCTCTGTGGTGCTGATTATCCAACAGACAAATACTCAGTACCAATGAGACGACATTAGATATCAAGGCTAGTTATTCAAGCAAACATTTCCAGATAGGCCTCAAATTCATGTTGCCCTGTGTCTAATGCCATGCTGATCAAAAATTGGTTGTTCACAATTAACCTCATTATCTTCCTCGGAGAAAGATTTATATATTACAGATATTTGGTTAAGAAGGAAAAAACCAACATGAACACCAATCAGGTATGTCCACATACACTACACATTTAAATCTCACTGTAAACCTATGAGATGGACACTTCTATGCTCATTTTTCAGTTATGAGGCAGTATACTCAGAGAGGGCACCTAACTACCCCAGGACACGTCAGTCAACTGCCAAACCGGCTCTGCGGATCTCCAAAGATGCTTCCTTCTCTCCATTAGGCTGCAAGGCACCAGGTGGAGTTACCACTTCCAAAATTTTCAACAAAAATGTCCCATTTCAGGAAGCATTAAACTACATTTTGGGGGGGAGGGGGAATTACACGAGTTTTTTAATTGTGCAAAGATATAGTGTTAAAATTCCCATTATACATAAAGTGATATGACAGTATCTTATGTAATAATAGATAAACATGTAAATTAACCGCTCCTCCGCTATGTTCACCAGACATTCCGGAGAGTATGCAAATTAACCCAACAAATATGACGGTTAATTTGCATACATAGGGGCAAGCTGTGGAGCGAAGACTATAGGCTCGGTCCGGAGCCGCCGCAAAGACTGAAGGCTCCGTCTGGAGCGAAGGCCTGGGTCCCGGGTGTCGAAGGAAATCCGGTGCCAGCAACCAGGGGAAGGAAAGGCCTATTGCACAAATCTCTTTGTGCAACCGGCCTCTAGTATTAGTTATAACTAATGACAATATCACATACCTTCACCTGGAACAGGAAAGGGGCTATTTTACAAGGTTGTTGGGAAGGCTGAGTGAGAGGATGCTTCTGCAATGGATAATTATATAGACTAATGAAGTAAATGAAGGCACTTTTCAAATGTTGACTGCTACAGAAACCTGAGCTCTCACTACAAGTCCTGTGTCTGGATGTGAAAACACACATCAGTGTTAACACTGTGCACTGCCTACATGTTTCAGTACATCCCTGAAAACAGTTATAAAATTTTGTTACATAATATTGGGGCATTCTCATATATGACCACAGCAAGATAAAGTACTATTATATGGAAGGGAGTAAAACTTTACAGAATCCAATCAGAAACTGACTCAGTAAAAGGAATACTAGCTTTTTTCTTATCCATTACAATGTGGTGTTTTTTAGTAAAAGGTGGTTTAGATGTATATTCATACAATTATTTTTTTAGGGTAAAAGAGAGATACCAATACCGTCAAAATTCTTCTGCATAGTAAAATCACCCTTTTCTAAGAGAGTCAAACTAAAATTCCTCCCAAATAAAAACAGTTTGGCATAGTCCTTTGTGTTCAGGAAAATGAATTTTTAATTACAAAAGATACTACATTACTTCTATGAAGTGTATGTGCATTGAGGGGGCACAGGGAAAAGCACAGAGGAAGTAAAGAAGGAACACTCCCTTCCCCTATTAATAGACGTGGTGGATGTTAGAATGCGTCTTTGCCTTCCATGGGCTCTCCTCCCTCTGTTTACATTACGAACTCTGTGTCAGCAAGAAACTGAGAGTCTGTGAAACTTTCCAAGTACCTAGTGTAAAGTTCATACACAGTGGGCCTTAAACACTTATTACAATAATGAGATTCATACTGGCTCCCGAAGCTCGTAAAATGCAGAGCTTCACAAGTTATTACGCATGAAACTGTGTTGAAGGGGGCATAAATGCTGGTAAACAGTGATTCAACTTCCTTGGAATAACTCTAATGTAGTCAAGAAGCTCATAATGAGACCAAATAACTCAAAAACCTCTTTCAGAAAATAACTGACTATTAATAATGTCACAAATTGAATGAAAGTTTGCAGGCTTCTTCAATACTGTAAGCGATGACTGTAAGAACCAATTCTATTTTACTGGGAGTGTCGGACCGAGTGGAAAATCTGTCGGCAACAGGGGTTTGTTCCCATGTATTTTTTTCTAGGAATCTAGCTGGTTAACATTTTTTGGAGTCATGTTGCATTTTAGATTTTTTCATGACAGAATGTTTGGAGGCACAAACTGAGAAAAGCACTCAAAAAGTTAACCTTGGAAAAAGGTCTAAGGCATAGATTATGAAATACGAGTACTTTCGTCAAAAAAGTCCTGAGTGATTTTCCCAAACAAGATTTCTGACATCATTCAAAAACCAGACTGCAATAGAGTTTAGTTAATTTTTCATGTAAACTAATCATGGAATGCCCTTCTGGCCAAAGCAGCAGATATTTGAAACATCAAAAAAGCTTGCTGGCAGCCAGACCATAGACGCCCCAGTGAATGTTTTCCCTCAAGATAAATAAGGCCATGGCAGCTGCTGCCTCCACTTCACACCCCTGCCCGTATGAAAAACGTACAAAGTGTTGAATGGAGCAGGCAGTTTCATTATGGGAGGAGGTTTGTTTTTGCTTCTTAAAGGAAAATGTTTTGGCTTAAAAGAAAACCAGCTTTGTACCAACCATTTACAAAGGTATGTATGTGTACAAAAATACACCTTGAAAATGAAAACTACCATATGCTGGACAGAATGTATTCTCCAGAAAGAGCTCTTGATTCTAGAACTTAAATTCCCAAATGCAAAGAAATTCATTTTCCACTAATTTAAATTTTTCCTCCCAAGCAAGTTGCGACAGCCCTTATATGTAAGGTATACATAATTTTTACTATTTTCTATTTATGTTGTAATTACATTAGAAACTTCAAGGCAAATGAGACTTTAATTATATAACTCCATTTCTCCTTGATATCTAACTGCAAAAATAATTTTAAGACTTTGGTAATATAATTGAACAGTTATCAAAACTTTAGAAAATGCATTTTGTCAATTTTCCTGTGTTTGGAACTGTGCTGCCCAACAAAGCCTCTCCCTGCCATGATGGGTGAAGGTTAAAGGCTATTCTAATATCAAAATTCTATTGACATCTGAACCACTGTATAAAAATGGTATCGGTCCAGACCAAGAAAAAGCACTTCAACATTGCCTAATAATGGGGTTAGAGATAATAAAAGGGCTATATGGAAGAGATAAGAAGAAACAGTTACATAATACCAAGAAAAAGATAATATTTGTATTTAGTATCTGATAACCTTTTCAAAGTGGTGAATACCAATGATAGAGCAGTGATAAAGTTCACTTGAATGGCCAAAAATATTTCTCAACTTAAAGCATAAAAGATGATTCCATTCTACAGTAATACTCAGCCATCCACTTTGAAAAGTCACAATTCACTGTGGAAACTCACTCAGAAAGTCCTCCAGAAATTTCATAATCATATCTTCAAACCAGTAATCACATGAAATTCAAGGGGAAAATTCCAATTCAAAATATAAGGAGTTTGTTCTCCTAAAAAAACACGTAACAGCTAAACTAATGATTACTAGTAAAAGAAAGCTCACCGATAAAACTTTTCATCCTGTTATAAACTATGAAAGCTGCAGAGTCATCATTTGCCTAGTGGGGTTAGCAGCTGTTTTTCTGTACTCCATTTCACTGAAAAGGAGCAAGCAAGAACATATGAGCAATAAAGGCCAAAATCTGTTCTAGAGCATCTGTTTCCACAGCTGGAGAGAGAACACTTACTATTCTATGTACAGCATCCCAGCTTAGACACTGGAGTGGGCAGTGTTAAGTTGCAGGCCACGCAATCTGACCATTAACCAGCCCCCAGTCAGTTTCACCCAGCTGAGACCCAACAGCCCATCTGGTTCAAAAATGCATTTCTTACTGTCCCCCTCTTGTTCAGTATTCATGGGACCCAAATAAAGAGGATAAATGCTAATAACTAGTGCCAACCCTCTACAGCAAAAATGCCATCTGGAAGAATTGCTCACATTTTACATACACTTTAGTTTTGGGTGATATTCTCTTGCCTGTATTAGAACTACTGTAAAAGAGAAGTGCTGCCAGGCTATATTTGCAGGCAGCTTTTAAATGCACTTCCAACATCAACGTGTTCGGGCCTGGCAGATTAAAGTAATACATTTTTAAATGCTTTTATGCATAAGGGGAAATGGGGGGGGGGGGTTGGATTTTCAAAACTGAGTTGTTGGAGGTTGAGGACATAAAGAAAAGGTATTTTTTGAAATGCTAACAAGTTTCATGGACCTCTACCAAACACCGGAGCACAAATCAGCTTCCACAAGTCGGCCCAACTTGTTACACTGCCCCAAGCTGGGAAACTCCCGGAGGGAATAGGATGAAGTTTATTTTAACTGCGCTGCGAAGTAAGCTTTCTGGGCTTGAATTAGTCCTTTAGGTCCCTCACATGGAAACACAAGCTAACTTACCGGGGCTCCAGCCAAGGTGGAGCCAGAGCTGGTGTCTGTACTCTCCTTGGGATCCTCATGAGATTCCTCGGGTCCGCGAGTCACAAGAATTCTGAAATGCTGCTGCCCTGCATTTTGGTCTTGCCTGATCTTAAACGTGCAGCCCTGACCCTGTGGCGTCCTTTCCACGGAATTCGTCCTGTGGATTTCGGGAGCCACCCTGCGGCCCCGAGGCGGCGTCTCCGGGTGTCCCAAGTGGCCCCGATCTTCCATGGGGCTGTTGTGCTCTGCTCGGGGCTGTGTGGGGTACGAGGTGCTCCTCTCAAGCCGGATACGGGGGTACCGCACCAACCTGTCCCCCTTCGTGCCCGTGAACCCAAAGTTGAAGTCACCACCCATACCCGGCGCGCCTGGTGGCGGCTGCTGCAGCTGGAAGACAAAGCACCGCTTCCCAGAACTTCCAGAAGCATCTGGTACGTGCTGCAGGGACCAGCGCCTGGGCTCCGGAGTTGAAGAGCTGCACAGTCCATCGGCCCCGAAGGGCTGCGTCAGCCTCACCTGGCGCATGTCGGCGCTGGAGGCTCGGTGCTGGATCCGGAGCCCGCCACCCTTGGGTCCCCGAGGCTCAGGCTCCTCACGGCCATCCGCAGGGACAGGACTCCGTGCTAGGTGGCCACACATGCCGTTCACGTGGGGGCCTACACCCCTGGTGGCCCTGGGTGGAGAGTTCTCCGGGGTCTGGGACTTGGGGGGCTCCGTACAGCGGCCCAGAGACACTGACCCTGCGTCGCAGTCTAGACCCTCGGGTGGCCCGCACGTGTCCGGGGCCCCGTCGGCCGCTTTGCGCTGCAGCGAGATCTGCATGGACGAGCTGCGCGTGGGCCGCGCGTCCATGGGACTCAGGAGCTGCGGGATGAACATGGACGTGCTGCGCTTGAGCGCGCCCACCGCTTCCTGCAGGCCTCCGTCCTCAGCGCGGTGGGCGCAGGGGTGAGGGCCGCTCCTGCGCGGCAGGGTGTGGAATGCCATGAAAAAGTCGTCTTCTCTCTCCTGGTCGAGGATCTCTGATTCAGGGGCCGTGTTGCTGCGACTGGAGCCAAAATGAAACCGAAGCCGATGGGCCATGGTGCCCAGGGGGGCAGGGAGGGAGAGGACGAGCGGCCACAACACGCCCGGCACTGCCAGAAGTCAAAAACTGAAGACACAAACTCCAAGAAAAGGCGTCCCATCTGCCAAACCTTTAGCACTGCGGCACCGAGAGCGACAGATAGCAGAAATAACCCAAGTGGCAAGCAGCATTCCAGGCATGATTGGATAAGAGCAAAAAGCTCTCATCCACACTGTGACAGAGGGTAGGATGGCCAGAACCACATGACCGCCGTCTCCCCCTCCAATGCCAGCCTGTGGACTTAGTGGAGTTTTCTCCCTCTCGCTCTCTCTCTCTCTCTTTTTTTTAAACAGCAAGAGCCTGAAACACCACCTTCCCAGCTGCTGCTTTTTTCCATCAGACAGGAGTGGCCCCAGCAGGGAGCTCTCACAGCTGACTGGGGCAGCAGACACACTCCGAGCCACGCGGCTATAAATCTACCCGCATCACACTCACAGGACAGTTCTTTCCGAACACAGCAGGCACTGGGCGCTCTAACCACGCGAGACCTGGCACTAAAAACACCAACGCACACGGCACTTCCCCACCTCCCCGCAGGACCGAATTACGACCAGCAAAAATGCCTTGGCTCTAGGAAAACCCTTTCACAAGCCTCGGAGGTTACGTTCCTGTTATTTATGATATCACCACACTACCCGCATGGAATGCAAACTAATAAAAGGTACTATAAATACAGTTACACACCCCACAGAATTAGTGTCCCTTTAATGCTAAATAATTAGACCGTGATCTACAAGTCACAAAATAGCTAAGGGCAAGGGGCACAAATATTCACACCGCCAGTTAGTGGTCCGCCTCCTGTTACTATAACCCTTTTCAGTTAGAAGGGAGGGTGTGTGTGTGTGTGTGTGTGTGTGTGTGTGTGTGTGTGTGTAACTCTCACACGAGATGCTGTCAGAGAGGGAAGTACCAGAGAAAAGGGACCCAGCTGGAGAAAACATTTCTCTCATATGCCAGATAAGGGGAAAAAACAATTACCCGCCCCCCTCAACAAAAGGAAGGAAAATTGAAGAAGGGAGAACATGTGCTTTTCGTAGTAAGTTAACTTAAATACCATACAGAAAAAAAGCTGCCCAGAGCCAACTTTTCTAGTGAGAAGTCAGCAATATTAACATGGTTGGGATACTAGCATAGAATCTTGCTATTTCTGCAAAGGGCCAAAAAGGAGCTAAAAAAGAAAACTAAAGATCCACATTAAAAAAACTGTCATCAGATTTGTAAACTTGGATATATTCTGGGTGTTTTAAATGAACTATTTTCCATGATCCAGAAACATTGGTTATTTAACAAAGAGGTTTATTTAGGAAGGAGTATAAAAAAAATAGGAGGGGAAAATACTAAGCTGCAAAAAGTGAAAAAAAGTTTACTTTAAAATCCGCAAAGCATGACTTTGTCAACAGCTCTGGAGATGAGGGTATGAGGGATTAAACCTGTGTTTACATACATGCAAACCTGTTTTCTAAAGGCATGTGTTTTAAACGCTAGAAATGATCTCTATGAGAGAAATGGAAGCTAGTTTGTTTAGTGCTAAAACTGCCAAGTTCTGCCCTAGCTGGTTTGGCTCAGTGGCTAGAGCGTCAGCCTGTGGACTGAAGGGTCCTGGGTTCGATTCCGGTCAAGGGCACATGGTTGTGGGCTTGATTCCCCAGTGTGGGGCATGCAGGAGGCAGCCGGTCGATGATTCTCACTCATCACTGATGTTTCTCTCTCTCCCTCTCCCTTCCTCTCTGAAATCAATAAAAATCTAAAACAAACAAACAATCATAAAAAAAACTGCCAAGTACCACCATAGTCATGTATTATTATTCTCTTAGCTGGATTAATGGCCAAAGAGAAAAACACCAGCAGTGACAACAACACTACAGATGGCCTGGGGCAAAATTAGGTATTAAAATAATCAAATAGTTTTTCAGATAAAGTTTGTATTCACACAGGATTTCTTAGAGCTCTGCATTCAAAGCCCTTAAGGGTTTGGAAGTATATTTGGGCCCCATGGCATGGTCATCTCAACAAGTCATTGTGTTAGATAATGGGAATGAGAAACAAATTTGTTAAATTTCTCTTAATAAAGAAAATTAAGTCCTGAATTAAACACATCTGACAGGCAATTTTTCCTCAAATTTGACCCTGCCTTCACCTTAAAGAAGTGTTACTATACTCAATAAATGAGTATGCATCTGTGACTCCAGGGACAACTGTCATTTTGCTGAGCACTGCCTAACTCACAGTCTTTGCTGGATGAGAGAGGGGGTTCTACGACCTCCACCCTCAGCAGACTCTCCCATTCAATTTAAAAAGAAAATAACTTCAGACACACAGCAAAACTGATTTAGTTATGTAGTACAACTAATTATCACCCAAGGTAAAAAAAGGGCTGAGTTCCATGCAAAGCCACCTAAATACATTTTTAATAGAAAAGATATCAGGAGGGTAGGCCAGAATATGTTGGTTCTCTAATTTGGAAAATAATAGCAAGCATAGATTAGACACACAACCAAATTCTATAATCAGGGTGAAGAGCCTGGTTATTTGCCACCACTGGCCTGAGACAAGGGGAACAGCAGTTTCCACCAGGGCACTGCCGACTGCAGTGTCTAAATCATGCCCGGGCTCTAGACCTCACCTCTCTCAACGGCAAGGTCAGGGAGGTAAGCCAGTTGTGTTATAAGGCTTCTCCAGACCAAATATTCTAATCTCAAGCTATTTAAAAATTGATTCAGTTGAATCCTACATCAGGAACACTTCATAAGAACATTCATTTTAACAAGCCCCCAACGAAACAAAACAAAATAAAACAAAAAACAAAAGTTTCAGGGAAAGTAAATTTAAGTGACAACTGACTACACTGAATTATATAATACCTCTTCTGAGAGTACCTTAAAAGTTGGCACATAGCCGGGCCGGTGTGGCTCAATGGTTGAGCGTTGGCCCATGAACCAGGAGGTTGCGGTTCGATTCCCAGTCAGGGCACATGCCTGGGTTGTGTGCTCGATCCCCAGCAAGGGGTATGCAGGAGGCAGCTGATCAATGATTCTCTCTCATCATTGATGTTTCTATATCTCTCTCCCTCTCCATCTCTGAAATCAGTAAAAAAAATATTTTTTAAAGCGCTGGCACATAACTGAAAGTTCATTTTCATAGTTGGAACAGTTGACTCACAGGTACTTGATGTTTACATTCTAATTAGGTAACTGGCAAAATGTTTCAAGCCAGATTTGCTTCTGAAATTCCATTTCTAAAATGAAATCTTAATTTTATCAGACACACACGTTTATAGATATATACTATAACTGTATCTTACCTATCTATCATTCTCTACATAAAATGTTAGTTTGTTATCAGTCTCATGCCTCAGGCATATCTTTAGTTCTTTAAAGGTACTTTCTACTAATTTCCCTTGAGAAAATACTACTTTTAAAATACAGCTTAATTTTACCTGCTAAATATAGATTCACTTTTTGCTTTCTACTGTTAATTAGATTTGGGTTTCCCCAAGGAGGGTCACAATAGATTCACGATCGGATAGGTGACAGTAGTGCAGTCTGGCTCATATTTAAAATCCCTGAAAGGTTTATTTATATGAGCGATGGCCTCTTTACAGATTTGCCCATCATTCTGTATTCCCAACAGAGTGTAAGTAAGCATGTGGTGACTTTCATCAGTGTGACTTTCACTAATATTAAGTATGATAAAAACATTTACACATACAAATAAAATTTGTCCTAGCCATACGAAAATATTTGTTAGAATCATGAATTTGTAATGGAACAAAAATAAAGCCATGGGTTAGGGGCATATATACTGTCAGAAGTACAACATAAACACAGTTTTTAAAGCAGCTGCTTTAAAATTAAATTTTTTAAAAAAATGAAGCAAAAATAAAAACTGAGACCCACTTACCAATCTGTTCTCATCAAATACTTCAAAGAGGAGTCTGTGATTAGATGGATTTACCTATAGAGACATAAATGGTACTTCAGAATGGGCAGAAACAATTGAAAGGATGAAATAAGAGATAAAGAATGGAATGCTTATAATGTACCCAAATCAAATGTGTAATCTGAACAAGTGTCTTCTGAAAATCCTATATCTACTAAAACAAGTCATCTGTTTATTTCTATATTGTTCTGTGCCCAATACTGAGGTATATTAGGAGAAAATGCTTTTAGCTGCTTTTCTAACATTAGAAAGGATAATTCTGAATAGTTTTAAAGCGTTTTTCAAACTCCTCTACTAAAGGTACGCTCATGCTTCTGGACCAGCAATTTTCAACCTTTTCATCTCATGGCACACATAAACTACTAAAATTCTTTGGCACACCAAAAAAATATACTTTTTGCTGATGTGACCAAAAAAAGATATAATTTTGATTCATTCACTCCAGACGGCTACTGTGCTGGCTGCTGTCATTTTTTTATTTGACAATCTAAGGGAAAAGAAGTCAGTGCTTCTGACTAAATAGGTATTGCAGGTTTTAAAAATTCTTGCGGCACACTGGTTGAAAATTGCTGCTTTAGACCAAGGCTACATCTTCACAAGGTCTATGCCTGAGGGTAGCTCTTAGGCCTAATCAAAACAACAACAATAATATAATAGCAATAATTAAAATAATGACAAAATAGTAAAAAAAAAAAAAGCCATTCACTACATAGTGCTTATTTTCCAGGCAGGATCCTCTCATTAAATATCAAAAACACATGATCTCCTTTAATACTGACCAAAAACCTATGATGTGTTAACTGTCACCACAATCTTACAAATGAGGTGCTGAGACCATGAGGGTGTAGTAACTTGCCTAAGGGCCCACAGCTACTATGCAAGGCAACCAGAGCCCCCACCAGGTCTGGCCTGCTTGTCTCCAGAGCCCAGGCTTTAAACCATTAGAGAGACAAAGAGAAAAAAGATATGCTCCCCTTCCAACAAACCCTGGGTCAATGTCAAAGCTACTAGGCTTTCAATGTCTTTTTGCTTCTTTCTGTCTCTCTACCAAAATCTCCCCCAAATGGCAGGAAAAATCATCACTCAGACTCCAGTATCATTTCGTGAGTACCAGCCACATGTGAGACATGGTGGTAGGTGTTCTCATTTATACTATCACATGTAAATTCTGGAAACAGCCCCCTCGAGTGAGGACTTTCTCTCCTATGTAAGCGACAAGGAACCTACAGAGGAGGTGAGTCTTCAGGTAGCTTTTCCAGGGTCATAAAGGCTGCATGTTGTAGAGCCCGAGATGAGACTGTGTCTACTATCACAAGTCTCGGCTACTTCGTGATGGAGAATGGAATGGAATAACATCTGATATATAGAGCAGAGAGCACGACTTGTACTTGTGGCCCCCTGGCCTGCCCTCAGAGGCCTAGTGAGGGAACAAGCAGACAGACGGAGGGTTTAGTGTCTAAGCTCTATGAAGGCCTGAGCTGCTGGTCAGGGCACCCACAGGCCATGGCAGGAGCCAACACACAGTAGGCAGGCAATACGATTTGTGAGATGAATAAAACAAAGGTCTTTTTGTAAAAATCCAAGAAAAATAAGAGTTTACATATGTAGCCAAGATTAGTTGAAAAAAAATTTGGAAGTACTAACATTTACATAAATGTGGCCAGGGTGTTAAACTGAAAGGGGTCTAAGAAATTTGGAGTTTTACAAGTGGAAAGCTTACTAAAGGCCAATAACATCAATGTGCCCCCATTAGCTTTTCAGTTCTTCATGAAGTAATTTTAAATACATCTGGTCAAGGCTACATATAGGATCTCATCAAGTATTAGGATATCAATGCCATGCCTGGCTGGTGTGGCTCAGTGGTTGAACATTGACCTATGAACCATTAGATCAATTCTTGGTCAAGAAACATGCCTGGGTTGTGGGCCCCGGGGCGTGCAGGAGACAGCCGGGCAATGATTCTCTCTCATCATTGATGTTTCTATCTCTCTCTCCTTCTCCCTTCCTCTCTAAAAGCAATAAAAAAAAAATATTTTTTAAAAAAATCAATGCCATATTTCAGCTCTGAATATAATAGAACACATGTATCTAGTGATCTAAGTTTGGAGCCCATAAAATACTATTGTGATTGAAAGAAGAAATTAGGACCAATTACAATGTGTCTACTGATTATATTGTTGTTTGGGAACCTACACTAATCAAAATGTCTCATCTAGAACAATTCTGAAGGTAAAGAGTAGTTTTTAATACCACAGCTATACAGACAATGAAAATATATTCATTTTGAAGAGAAAAAAATACACCTTTTCTTTCTATTGCATAGCTGAGCGGTTTAATATTTTCAAAATTTCAGTATAAAAAAACCAGCAACCACCACAAATAGTATTCTCTGTTAATTCACAGAATCCAGCCATTTCTACATATAGCTCTTCTGGGTATCTATAATAATAAAAGCGTAATATACAAATTGATCAAAGAGCAGAACGACCATCCGGATGACCTTCCGTACAACCATGCTATGACAGGCACTGGTGCCAAATCAGCCAAGGCGGGTGCGATGTAATTGGTCAGGGGGCCCCGCCATTGCCGCACGATCACCCTGCAGAGGGAGGCCCAGGCCACTGGCCAGTGGGGCGATCTATCAGGGGGGTAGGGGGTCACGGAGGGGGGCCTCCGAAGAACCAGAGAACTGGGGGGAGGGGGGTGTGGTGGCAGACGTGGACAGTGCCAGGCGAAGGTCGGTGCGCTGGCAGGGGAGGAAGGCCTACCCTTGCACGAATTTCGTGCATCAGGCCTCTAGTTAAATATAAAAGGTTAAGGAAATTTTACCTAATTCAGTGATACTTAAATTCCAGAGGTAGTTTTATACTACACATATACACTCACACTAAATATTTGAATTACAAAATTTTCCTTCATTACTGGAACATACTTGATAAAATTTAGGCTTCTTTTTAATCATGTTGCCTCTATTGTTTTATCCTACCTCTAAAATAATTCATAACCTATATCTCTAGAAGTAAACTAGTCTTTTTATGATATTTTGCCTTATTTTTAAAGAAAATTTTTAATAGAAAGGCTAAAATATATTTGGATAGCTTTCTTTTTATTTCCCTAAAACATTTCCAAATAAAACAAGTCAGATTTCATTACCACTCGTCACAGTCTTTGAAAATTTGGGGCACATTAGGAGGCTACCCAACCGATTTTTATACTGAAAGGAATTTCACAATAAAAATTTAACAGCTTTCATTCAATATGAATCTATTAGGATAATATATCAATCTAGTTATCAATAACAAGTGTTACCAAAAAAATGAAAAACTTACTCTAAAATAAAATTCTTCATTCCATTTTGGGTTCAGCGTCTGGAAGAGAAAGTATCTTGTAATACCTTTTACAGTCTTTGAAACTTCACTAGTTACTAGTACAACACAGTCCACATATTTGCTTAACCATTTTTCTGATTTAAAAAAGAGCTGAGAAAGTCTCAAAGTGGCAAAAAAGAAGCATTTAGTCAATTATTTGAGAATATTCTATAAACCAAACTAGGAGGGGCACAGATAATTTATAGACCAAAAAAAACATAAATTGCAAGCTATCAATCAGAAGGAGTAACATTGGGGACCTGTAAAAAGCCATCATCATGAAGATAGAAATATATCTTTTAAGAAATTAAAATTGATATAGTTACCCTATCCAGAAAGAGATAAATTTTGTTCCCTTCCCTCAACCTGTGTGCTACAAAAATCCGTTTTGGAGAGAAGTGAAGCAGGTGGTAGGAAGGTGAAAGTGCTCACTACTTATATAAATACTCGAATCTGAAGAACATTCTTTAGGAAAAATATTGATGATCATATCATATAACAAGAAAAAATATCTGCCAGTTATAAACATAAAGTAAATTATTTTTCCCCAAAATAACAGGTTTAAAAATATTCTTCTCCCTATTCTTCCATCTTTCTCTCCATCCACCTCCCTATCAATCCACTTAAATATATACCACACAAAACATGGAAAGGATATTTTGTCCTAAGCACAGGAGATATATATATATAATTTGTACATTTTGGACATGCATAACACTCTTAAATAAATACATGTCTTAAAAATTATGTGTAAAAATTTGAGACTGAGAAATCACAACCTCACCCATGGCTACAGATACTCTGCAGTCAGAATATTTTCTTTTATGAACCGATTTCCTTTAACATACTAGTGCAGGAAGAAGCAAATAACAACAACAACACCACCACCAACACAATGCACCATAAAAAATAAAAAACACAATTTGTATAACACTGAACTGGCATTTTTAAAAATCAGCACTTTCCCCAATCACAACTCAACAGTAAATCCAACCCTAAATAGTGGATTTCATATTTTTAGCTAAGAATGGAGCGGGGATGGTTATGGGAGACAGGATGGTGATGGAAGAGAGGAGGAGGGAGGGGAGATGGGTGCCAGGCAGCCAGGGAGAGGCAGGACAGGCCCAGGCGTGCCATGGGCTGCAGCAGCCCTGGGGACCAGCTTCATAGAAATGTAGAGGGGAGGAAGCAAAGGACAGGTAAGGGAAGAAAACAACAACGTGAGACCACAAAACAGCATGAAAGCCGGCAGAGAGGAGAATGAAAGCAGTTCTCAAACCCCAGCCCAGCGAACACAGCGCAGTAATACTAACCAGGAGGCGGGCTGCCAAGCAGGCAGAGCAGCCCCAGCCATGCAGCTGCACCTCTACCGTGGAGCGGAGGGAGGAGGAGGGCCTCCCTTCCCAAGAAAACACATTTCAATCTCGCAGATCACCGCCTCGGTGGCTCTGGTTCTCTGCTCCCTCTGCCTTCGGCTTGCCTTCCCTGCAAGGCGGGCCTCTCTCTCCACCGATAACCAAACCAGTGACAGCGCCTAGCACAGCAAACAATGGCCTCCGTCCTTCGCAGGCATCCTCCCCACTAATCAAAACATTTTTAATGCCAGGCCGAATGCCAGGTGGAGGGCACGCTACAGCTGCTGTTCCTTACACAAAATGACCCGGTCATGGAGCCCAGGCGTCTGCACTATAGCAGGAGAGTTACCATTTTTTAAAAAGCCATCCAACTCTCCAGGAAATGCTTATCACAGTGTTATCTGACTACCCAAAGGTGGCAAGGAAAAAATAATAGTAATGTGTAAATAACACCAAAGCATGAAGAATAACAGCATTTTGGATTTTAAAAAAGCATCTTCAACAAATGTCCTAAATATGGAGCAAATATTTCACATTATATTCCATGGAGATAGATGAATTAAAATACAATTAGGAAAACATCTTTAATGAAACCATATGTGCGAAATTTAGAAAAGTAAAACATATGCACATAAACATAGTTTTATTATTAATGTTTTTTATTTGTTTTCATGTAGCTAAGCAAGTATTTTGCTTCTTTGGAAATTCTTGTTTCAAGATAGACCATCCCCTTTGTGCCTACCAATTCCCCACACAACTCTATTTCATTAAATGTATTTTAAATTTCTTTATGAAAAATAATAAGCCAACAAGAACAAATCTTGTTTTGCTATATTCTTTTCCTGAGAAAAAATTGCTACTTGTAATAATACTTATTTTAAGAATACTGTTTTGTACAGTCATTTAACGAAAAGCCAGAAACATATTTTGGATTAACACTGAATTTATAGGTTTAATACTGGAAAATGCTTAAAATAAAAATATTTCCATTTTAATCTTAAAATATAAACTACTACAGACCCAAAATACATAATCTTATTGGGTTAAATTATGGCTTAAATGAAATTTAATTAGGATGGACACCTACCTTTTTAATTGTTTTTGTCTGCACCAAAGCAAGTTCTCTATTCTCATCTGCTACATACAATGAAAGTTTCACGTATGGATCACTGTAAGAAAATATTTAAGTTTTAATCAGATTATACTTTTCATTTAAAAATATTAAAAAAACTAAATTAGCCAAAACCTAAATGAAAATGCAAATATCAGTTAATAACCCAGCTTATGTAAATTCCACAAACTAAGCAATAACATTTTCAACATACCACGTAAGTAAATATACAAAGAAGTTTCTAGCCACGAGAGTCGATGTCTATTTAGAAGCAAAACTATCACAAAACTCAGATTCTAACTTTAAAGATAATCTTCCCTATTAACTCAAAATATTTAAACTGCCATCATTTTTTTCCTAAACAGATTTCAAGAAAAAATATTAAAAAGCATACAAAATGTGTTCAGATTAGCACAATCTAGCTAGAAAATTTAGTTCATGTCTTATTTACTAGTATATTCTGATTTCCACTATTTATGTACTAATTATTTTTCTTTTAGTGAAGGAAAAGAAATTGTTTATCTAAACCAGGGATAGGGAACCTGACGTCTGGCCCGAGGGCTGTATAAGCCCCTTGAAATCATTTTGTTTGGCTCTGCCAGGGCATTAGGGCTGAGTTAATTAAGTGTTTGACCAAATATAGCAGGCTAACTTTTAAGTTGATAATTTTGTATGGCCCACGAATTATGTTATAAATATCCAAATGGCCCTTGGCAGAAAAAAGGTTCCCAACCCTGATCTAAACCAACAACTATCATCTTACAATTAAAACAGAAACAAAAACTCAAAAACAAAGAACTAAGGCCCAGAAAGTCAGGGAGATTTGCCTAAATTTACAGATTTCAGTAGAGTCTAGATTAAATTTCAGATTTCCTGACTACAAATCCCAGAGTTTTTATTACTTCCTTAGGAAATTGAAAACTTTTATTGAGAAGTGTACTGAAAGGACTGCTTACTGTGAACTATCTATCTACTAAGGGTGTGATAAATCCACTCACATTTTCTAATTTTGGTAACCTGGGATAACTCAAAACTAGTCAAACTATTACTTTATAAGAATTTGTGATCCAGGGTCTCATTTCACACACGAGACCCTGAAAATCATAGAAAGGGCTCCCATGGTCACTCATCTAATTATCTATAGCTGATAAATTATTTCTACCCTATTTGAGAATTATCCTTTAGCGGCTATAAACACTTATTTTGCAACTTCCAGGACATTTCCAAAGATTATAGAGTATTGTTAAATGCTTAAGACTATATAGATTTTTATTTGATACTTCAACAAATATGCCATGAAATCCTTTAAGGAAAGAGAAAGGTGTGATAAAATGTAAAGTTTGGAAGTAACAGGACTATGCTCAATATCCC
Source organism: Myotis myotis (assembly GCF_014108235.1). Taxonomy (NCBI): domain Eukaryota; kingdom Metazoa; phylum Chordata; class Mammalia; order Chiroptera; family Vespertilionidae; genus Myotis; species Myotis myotis. The sequence continues at coordinate 52,987,411 of NW_023416401.1, forward strand.
AAAAACAAAAATCAAAAGTTGGTGGAGGAAAAAATATACATAGCCTTGATTATGGTGTTTATTATACATACAATACGTCTTAATGTAAGCTACAACACATCTTTAAAAAAAAAAAGCAACAGAATTTGCTCAGTATTCTAAAGGTTCTGGTTTAGAGGAAGGCTTGATTCAAGAACATCACTTCTTTAATACAGACATCGACTTTTTCTTTTGTGTACGCCTATAGCCTTAAATAAAGATGAATCGGGAAATAGATCTAATCCAGGTTTAAAGACCCTAGGAGCACTTTCCTAATCAGTCTTGGGGTGATGATTTAGGAGTCAGTGGCTATGTGGTCCTTAGACTTGGGCAGATCAGAACTGCCTGGGAGAGGGGGTAGTTAAAATATAGATTGCTGAGCTTCAACCCCAAAGACACTTAAAGATCTAGTAGATTTGTGGTGGGACCCTAGAATTTGTATTTCTGACAAATTCCCAGTGATTCCAATGCTCTTGGATCCAGGAACCACACTGAGAACCAGTGTTCTAGAAGGTTTTTAAAGAGTATCTTTTTAGCTATAGAAACTAATACTCTATTTCCAGCCACCAAGCTATTGCTATTAAAAAAAAAAAAAAAAAAGGAACCAGGCCTGATATCTCTTTCTCAAGAACAAGTTCCCAGAATGCCTTGGAGGTACATTCATAGGCAAGTGCATGCGCGCGCACACACACACAACAACACACACAAGCCCACATGACAGAGAACTCTATAAACTCTGCTGACTGTGTTTTCATGTCCCTCGGCTATCATGATTGCTGCCTATTATATAACTGCAATAAAGAGCTAAGCATTCCCTTTAATAGAACATCCACATTCTTCTACTAATCATTGACCTCATTTTGTGTCCTCTGAACAGTTTACAGCAAGTGCCACATGCACCTGGGGGTGAGAGTGGGGTCTCTACGTCTGGGGCAGTGGGCCTCAGCTGTAACAAGGACAGCATGCCTGGGCGTGTCCTGACATGCTCATCCAGGTACAAGTAGGGACTGGAGTGTCTACATGGAAGATCAACCAAGAAACTCCTGGAAGAGAGAACCAAAGACCAAGGTGTGGGAGCAGGATACAAGTTCAAGGGGTGGGAACACAGGGCCTCGGATGGGCTGGTTAAAGGGCAGGAAGACCCAAGTTGAAGGGTGGTGCTGGTGGGAGCTGCCCAGACTGGTCTCAGGTGATGGTACAACAGTACCATTCACATTGACAAATATTTACCGAGTATTGACTACATTCCAAGGACTTTGCTAGGAGCACACACAAGTGCTAGTGAGCTGGGGGAAGGGGGGGGGGGGGGGAAAAAAGGGTGAACTCAACAAAGCTCATAAATGGACATCAATGCATAGCCCTACTTAGCCCAGCTGAGTGAAAATGACTGCACCTTCCCGTTTCAGCAAGGTGAAAGCTGGAGCACAAAGCTGAGATGTGGGTCAGGACATCAGGAATTAGAACATGAGCAGGAAGATGTCAGAGCAGCCTGAACAGGAATCAGCTCTACTGCAACTATCAGCACAACTGGCACCAGCACCACCATGACCACAAGCCCAGCACCCAGTCACCACAAAGGATCCAGTCCTCGCCTGGCATACGCGAGGTACTTGTGTATCTTATTTGATCCTTACTGCAAGATTATGAAGTTGACGCAATTTTCAGATGAGAAAATGAGACAGACATCAAGCAGGTTAATCAGTAAGTAGGGGAGATGGGAAGGGAGGGATACAGCATGCTTGCTTCAGAATCCGGCTCCCTGAGTGCATGACCACAGCCTTGCCTCACACACTACCTCCGACTACCAAGAGGGCTGGCTGGAAGGAATGTCTAGAGGCAGAAGCTTCTAGTATTCTGCCATGTTGGAAGGTATTTTGGATGAGACTGCTATTATGATACATTCTTTATCTTATCTGTAGTAGGAGAAGGAACCAGACGCCTGAGTTAAGTGTCTACCTTTGGGAAAGGCCACACAGTCAGATATCATCTTGTCAACACTCCAAATAACTAGCTGTATAACCTTGGACATGTCACTTTAGCGCTGTGAACCTTCATTTCCATATCTCCAAATAAGGGGGTTGGACTAAATCATGGTTTTCAAACTACAGAGCCTCAGTTCTACATAACTATCTCAGGATAACTACCATTCTACCATAATCTGTTTCATATTTTTGGCTTCCATTTCAGAAATTTTTTTGGACAGAGTTTTAGAACTTAATATAAAAAAGTTTTAAAACCAATAGAAATGGATGGTCCCTTTTAGATAGAATATACTGAATCTTGCCCTAGCTGGTTTGGCTCAATGGATAGAGAGTTGGCCTGTAGACTGAAGAGTCCCGGGTTCAATTCTGGTCGAGGGCACATGCCCGGGTTGCGAGCTCAATCCCCATTAGGAGGTGTGCAGGAGGCAGCCAATCAATGATTCTCTCTCATCATTGATGTTTCTCTCTCTCTCTCCCTCTCCCTTCCTCTCTGAAATCGATAAAAATAAAAGAAAAGAATATACTGAATCTCAGAACAATTCGAACTTGTTTCTCATCATTCATAAGAACTAGAGCCCACTCCATCCTGGGTAAACAAAGAACTTTCTAGAGATATAGGAGCAAGAAGGAATAAGACCCTACCCTCTACCAAGAGGTTTTCTCCATCAGGACATAGAGCCACAGTTTTGAGTATGACAGACTACTCTTGACCATCACTGGGCTGATATTTCCCTACAGATGTTATCAGTGTCTCATCAGCTTACCTATTAGGTATGAAAACCATATCACCTAAGCAACAAGCAAAAACAAAATGATGTGTTTTTGTGTCTGGGGCAAGTCTAAGGGTCAGTGAACCTCACCACCACCAGCTTCTTCTCAAATGCGTGCATGCTGTTTTAAGACCTGATGGCCTTTGTTTCTGAACACGATACTCTGCAGGGGTGGTAAAAGGGAGAATTCAGTTCCCAGGGACTTTCCACACCAGTCCACATGAGCCCTCTGATAAACACCCGAGTTCTGGAAGAACCCTCTGCCCCTGAAGCTATACCTCACAGATCCTCAACAGATCCCCTACCTTGGCTGCAAAAGGTCAGCCAAGTCCTGAGGTCAACGGTTAGCTATGTTGGTGATGACTTCCCCCTGCTAAAGCTTCAGAATGTTTAGGGAGACACACAAGAAGCTCATCTGCAACTACTATTATTATAGATACAGGACATAGGTAGGCATAGAGAGCTCTGGTTTTCATGTGACTCCCTTTTGCACTGTTGTAAGATTGTTGTTGTTAATCTTTAATACATAATACTTGTATAACAAAACAAAACAGGCAGGCAATGGGAAGCAGGCAGGAAGAAGACCCTGACCATTTCCACTGGAGTCTCAACTCTCAGCGTCACCAACCTCTGAGTGACCTTCAGACAGTCACTTTATCACTCTTAACTTCAGAATGCTTTGAATGAAATGGGAATGACACCTCCTAACTCAGAGAGTTATTGTAAGGATCAGAGAAAATCATGTATTAATTTAGCACCCAGCTCAGCACCAAACACAGAGTACATGTGCCCTATTGATGACACCCATGCTAACTGGGGTTCTAGTCTTTTTTCTCGTGTAAGACATTTGAACATCTCTGTTACTCCTTCTGACCACTCACTTCTGCTGTGATTGCTGATTTGATCTGCCACCGATCACCTCGTAGTACAGACTAGGTGCCGCCAATCCCAGCAAACTAAGTTTTCCCTGCTTTCTCATTACTCACACTGTGTGGAAGCCTCCTGGGGATCTGAGTGGAGATGCTCAAACTAGTCATCTTATTTACAACAAAGTTCACCTGAATTCACTCTTGGCAACTAGCTGCACTGTCCCCGTGGCTGGTATCCAGTACAATTCAGTGCAAACAGTAACATTACTCTCAAAGAAGCTCAATGCTTTGTGAATTAGAAGAGAAATTCTATTTTGCAAACCTTTTGTTTTTCTCTGCATAGTACCTACTTAGACATCACATTCTTTCTTTTCAGCCTTTAAAAGAAAACAACAAACTGATATTAGGATTCAAACAATAGTCTTTTTACTGAGTGCCTACCATATTCCAGACAAGGGGACAAGCATGGAAAATAAAAGACAGTCCTGCCTCCATGTGAATTGGGCACACAGAAGTATAGCAATGACTGTGGCAGTGAGCCAAGAATGTACCCTGGAACACAACACTGCTGCGCTCCTGACCTTGCACACGCCTGAGTCACCTGTCATCAGGTACCTGATTCCACCCCAGGCCTGCTAGATCACAATCTTTGGGTTGAGACCTGGAAAACTTCATTTACCAAGAGTTCTAGGTGATTCGTATGCACTGGGCCCTCCGGCCCCCACCCCTGCCAGAGGAGTTTCTGAAGCCAAGACAGGAGGGCCAAGAGCAGGGTGAGCGTTTCCATAGGGAAGAGTATAGGCAAAGGCCCAGTAGCAGGCTGCAGGACTTGGGGAGAAAAGGTAGCTGGAGAGGGAGCCCCAGCTCAAATCACAAGGAGCTTATATGCAATTAAAGAGCAGGCCATCGTCCTTGGGCTCAACCTGGCTCCCCCTGCGTATGGCTGTATGCTTCTGGGAAACTTATAAAGTCCCTGTGGGCCTAACTTTCACCATCTACATAATGGGGATATTAGCAGGACATCCTTTATAAGGAGGCTGGTAGGAAGATTAAAATTATAATACTGTCTGACATGTAGTGAGCACTCAATAAATGTTAGCCACAGTTGCCACCACCATCATCACCATCATGCGGTTGTTGAAATAGGAAAACTCATGATCATCCTGGTTACTGGGAAACGAAGCAGTGGGCAGGGAGACCAGTGGGAAGACTTTTGCACCAAAGAGTGAGAAAGATTTCAACAGAGGCAGTGAGGATCAAGAAGAAAGAATTGGGAGCACACCCAAAGGTGTACTCAAAAGAAGTGGGTAGGCAAATAAGCATGGTGAGTAGGTTAGGAGGAGAGGTTGGAGCCACACCAACCTCCAGCTCTTAGGCCTGGGTAACTATGTGCAGTCTCAAGCTATGAAGTGGTACTGGTGCTTCAATCTCTTATTACACAGGCAACATCACCCATAGAAGAGCAGGGTGCACCACAGACAAAGCAGCCCTTACCATTCCGGCAGACTGAATTCCAAGGCATTGCTTACAGCCTCGCTTTTATAACTGAAGTCCTTTTACAGAGCTCTCTAGATAAATTAGGCCTTCATATAAGGGGCTCTGGGATCTCTTGTTCCATGTCTGTGGTGATGTGTTTGTATGTAAGTCTGCAAGGGCCTAACACTAATGCTCTGGCATCACAAAATCTTAATGATTTAGTGTTATTTAAACTCTAAGTCTCAAAGTTAGAATTGGCCTCCAAATCTCGATGTCTAGGTTGGGAGTGAGAAAAACACAAACCAAGTCCTGAAGGATCTTAGGTTCCTGCGTAGTTTTCACTAAGTATATAAAGTCCAGAGGAAAAGATACCTAGGAAATTCAAGCTGCCCACTCACAAACAAGAAACCTCATCTGTACACAAAAGATTACTTCTGAGATGGAAAAAATAGAATGGTGACATCACCTTATCTTGGACACATGAGCCATTCCAGAACCTGCATGAACTCAATGGCTAGAAGACAAGTCCTGTTACCTGGAATGAAATCTTAAAAAGTCTAACGGATGCCAAGATGCTCAACAAAAATGCCACAAGTACCTGCTCTCATATGAGAAGTCACCAAAAGACCTTGGTCAAAAGCCCATCCTGATTTTGCAAAAAGAGAACTGTAATTATTCTCAACACAGAATTCTGCTTCCCCTCTCTGAGACCCTCTGGTTATCTCTAATAGAGATTGAAGGACTACAGGCTTACACTGATTTCCAAATAGGTTTATTTCATTTTTTATTAAATTTATTGGGGTGACACTTGTCAACATGAACATGCAGGTTTCAGGTGTCGGTTTCTATGTTACAAGAGCTGTATATTACACCGTGTGCCCACCACCCAACGTCAGATCTTCTGTAACCAAGTCTCAAAGTTCATGCTCAACTAGGTTTAAAGAATTCAGAGAGGGTTCTCATTCCACCTCCATCACCATTAAGCAACATTTTCCGGATCTGCTCACTGCTCACTCTCCTGGGACACACCAAACAAAGACAGTCCGTCTTGATGCATCGTTAATGGTGTGATACTTGACCCTCTCCATCTGACTCACAGAAGTGTTCCATGACAAACCAGAATGTGTCAAGGCTAGTCCTTTTGCAATGATTATTCACTCATTGTTATCAGACTAAATAGTCTTTGCTGAGATCCACATATTTTAAAGAAGGCAGGACAGTGAGGAGGAGGAGGAGAGAAGGGGGAGAAAGGCAGAAGTTGCCTCCTCTGGGCAAAGCATTCAAGGTGGATTATGTTCAGATTGCAGCCAAGTTGGAAGGACACTGCCTTGACCATAAGCTCTAAAGATGTCCTTCCAAGATACTTGGATATCACAAGAATAATAATATAGGGCTTCATTTTTCAACCGTTTATTTTCCTTTTAAGGAAACAACTCAACCATAAACTGAAAGAAGCAATAATTCCTTCCTGTAAATGCAGTTGCTCAATAGGGACAGCCGGTACAAGGACTGAGTCTTTACTCATTACTACATGGGTAATGTAGAATGTTACATAGCACCGGAGATCAAATTTATTTTGACTACCTGATGTATTTGACACACTGAGACTTCCCTAACCCAGAAAATTTCATTGAAAAACCTGTTTTGTAGGTTTCCTCATTCTTTTCCACTTTTACTATTATAGCCAGTGTTACACAAATTACTGATAAAGAAATAACGCAAAACACAAAATAAGAAAAAAACTACCTAGATAGTATGAGAGAAGAAATAAAACATATGTATATATGCAATCATATTGAAACTGAAATTTTAAAAAAAATATATTTTATTGATTTTTCACAGAGAGGAAGAGAGAGGGATAGAAAGTTAGAAACATCGATGAGAGAGAAACATCGATCAGCTGCCTCTTGCACACCTACTACTGGGGATGTGCCTGCAACCAAGGTACATGCCCCTGGCCAGAATCGAACCTGGGACCTTTCAGTCCGTAGGCCGAAGCTCTATCCACTGAGCCAAACCAGTCAGGGCGAAACTGAAATTTCATCTAACATTATCAAAGACACAACAAAGTTATCACTTTCTAAAGAGAGGCAGATATTTTAATACTCTACTACTTGAAATAAATTATTATATGTTTTCTGGAAAGTCAGATGGCAGGATGTATATAAAACATTCATAGTGTTGTTGCCTTTGATCAACAAATCTAGGCCAGGGGTGGGTAACCTTTTTTCTGCCAAGGGCCATTTGGATATTTATAAAATCACTTATGGGCCATACAAAATTATCAACTTAAAAATTATGTTGCTATGGAAAAAGTTCCTAGATTTATTAATTTTGAGTCCCACCTGTGGTTGTCTTGGCAGGGCCAGACCAAATGATACAGCCTTCAGGCCAGACATTCCCCAACCCTGCTCTAGACCAATAGAGAAGTGATTACATAAATCATACTATAATCATGGACTAGAATATCATAAAACATTAAAATCATGTTTTCAACAAATATTTTTAAGTGGGAAAAATAATCATGGTATAATATTCAGGAATAAGCAGGATCTAAAAAATGTGACTAACTGTATATGAAAGCAACTGAGAAAAACATAGCTAAAGTTAATAGTTGTTCTTTCTAGATAAGTTTATGAATTATGTTTATTTTCTTCTTTGTGGTTATTTTTTTCTCTAAATTTTCTACTGTTGAGCAAGGTTTAAAACACAGATTACTTAGCCCCAACCCCAGAGTTTCCCATTCAGATCTGAGATAGGAGCCGCTAATCTGCATTTGTAACAATTTGTTCATCTGGACACCTCACTTTGGGAACCACTAGGATTCCATCTTTTCCTCTTTCTCCAGGGTCCAGTACAATGAGCTCATTCATTCAGCACTTCTGCCCCACTTAGCCTATCACTCCTGAGAGGGTAGAAGGAGGGTATAGCTTCAAGTCTGCTGGAGGCCAGGGGCTTTGCCTTGCCTGGTGGGTTCACTCTGGCTGCTTGACATTGCCCATGCTTACTGGGGTCATAGGAAGGGCAACCTATAAGCCTACCTATAACTATAACTTACCTGTAAGCACCACTTTCTGTTTATTTTGATGCGGGTGAAGGGAAGGAAGAGAGTTAAGGCAAGCCAGTTCTTGCCTACTTAAAACAACACTATTGTCTAGTGAGAGTAACGTTACAAGGACCCTGTAATAATAAGAGCCTGTTAGGAATTCAGTTTTAAAGGAAACAGGGTAAGGGGGAAATTCTGAGGCAGCTGGTCGGCTGGTTTGTTCTGACCTGACTCTGGTGGATACCGACACCTGCTCACCTATCCACTCCCCTCACACTTCAAAAGTCAACCTAGCATGAACTGCACAAAACAAAAACTCAAAGATGCATTCTTAATCGCCTAACTACATTTCATTGTTTATAAATTAGCTCCCTCCACCCCCAATTTATAAAGTCAATTGTCTTAAAAAACAGGCACACAGACAGAATGACACCAAAATTCCCATGCGGGAACGGACTTCCAAAGTCATCACTCTCCTATAACCCTGAAGTCCATTCCTTGGCTAATCCCACCCATGCCCTATGACAGAAAGAAATACTGCTTGCCAAGCAGAGGGACTTTGAACTTGACACCACGGTGGAACTGACACCGACCTGTGCTGAACTAGGAAAGAGGGCAAATTCTAAGGTAGGGAACTACTCAGGGAACTCAGCCTTTATTAACTAAACAGGGAGGCACAGATGTTTAACTCAGGAAGAGCCGTCGGTTCCTGGAGCACAGCACACATGTCATCTCAGCCTCACTGCTCACTCTGGGATGCGAGGACTGAAGACGGCTCACGGAGGTAGACAGTGCCCCAGTATCGCAGAGATGGATCCTGTTGAGGCCTGTGGGTGCTCAGGAACAAAGGTCTAGCAGAGGGCGACACCATGAAGGATACTAAACAACAACTGTGCTGAGTGCAGACCTCATGGGGCCAATTTTCAGGGCAAATGGGAGAGTGGTGGAGAGAAGAGGGTACCGTCAGACATTTCCTCTGCACATAAAAAATATCACCCTGTCTACCCAATAGCATTTATTATGTGTCAAGAACCCACTAAGCACTTTCTATACAATCCTCCGTTTAACATATGTTGGAACATTCTAGACTTCTCAGGGGTGGGAATGGCAGTGGTGCCAGAGGGACCTCAGGAGCTAACCCCCAGTCCAGTTCTCAGGGCAAGAATCTGTCTTCTTACAGGTGAGATTCTCTGAGGGAAAAGGACTCCTCCCTCCCATGGGATTAATGTGACATGTGACAGCTCCATAGAGTGAAGAGTGAGACCCATTCAATGATGCAGCCACCAGGGCACCAGGGAAGCACTGAGGGTGCAGGCCTCAGAAGTGGCCCTGCCCTGAACAAACACACAAACAAAAAAAACACAGAAGAGCTCATATGGGACCATTCCCTGTGATATGGGCTAAATCATTCCCTCATAAAAAAAATATACTGAAGTTATAGGCCCCAGTATCTTAGAATGTAAACTACAAGGAAATGGTGTCTTTATAGGGGTCATCAAATTAAAATGAGGTCATTAGGGTTGAGCCCTAACCCAATGTGGCTGTATCCTTATAAGAGGAGAGATTTGGGTGCAGAAATACATATGCACACGGGAAGATGATGTGAAGACAGAGCGAGAAAGGGCCATGTGACTGGGCAGATGCGCCCACAAGCCGAAGGGAAGGATGCTAAGAATCGTAGCAAGCACCAGAAAAGGAAGAGGCAATACAGGAGTTTTCCCCAGAGCCCTGAGAGAAAGCATGGCCTTGCTGACACCTTGATTTCAGACATCCAGCCTCCAGAACTATGAGACAACCCAGTTAGTGGTACTTTATCAGGGCAGCCCTCAGAAACTAGCACTCTGTTAAAACCAGTCCTTATCAGAAGCCCTCCAGCCAAATGTGTTACAGAACTCTTGACTTTTTTCTCATTGTAGAAAGATGGTTCTGATTATTCCAATGATTATGTAACATTCCCAGGAGAGGCGTGGGGTGGGACCCATACTCAAATGTTAACATGTGCGCTACAACGTGTATGTACATTAAGTATTTTACCTAAAACCAGGAATTCTGTCAAGTCCATTCAGATCAGGTGTTGCTATGAAGTTTTCTACAAACCTACAAAAATGTTTTCAGTTCTCAAGGTTTCTGATTTTTCCAAATGCAGTTAAGGGATTGTGGACTCGTCCTAAGTTGCACAATAGCCCTTATTCCTCATGCTACCCTGCTGGTCACATTCAGACTGCTCTCAAAAACACAAACAGCCGCCGGTGAAATCCTAGAATTCCTCAGGGAAACCAAGTATCCTCTTAACTCTCAGAAAATAATTTGCGAAATAATTTTTTTCAAGTTTTATCTTCAAGGCTTTTAAACGTGCAAACAAACCACCGGACACTTGACCTTCCCATTATGCTGAATTCTGTTCTGTAGCACCACAAGACTTTTAAAAAACTGAATTTTAAAAGAGGAAAAAAACAGTTATGTTTCATTGGATTATCACAGGGAAAAAAACTAGAATCAATATAAGGAGGGCCAGATTATGATAATGCCCCCCCCCCCCAATGCTATTGAGAGGAGTGTCGTAGGGCATGCGTTTTCCCTCAATCATGCAGACACTCACACTGGATTTCCTGGACTCATATACTGTCGAGAAGAAAGGAAGCCTTGAGCAGTGTTAAAAATCTTGGTTGAGCCCTAGCCAGTTTGACTCTGTGGACAGAGTGTCAGCCCTCAGACTAAAGGGTCCCAGGTTCGATTTCAGTCAAGGGTATGTACCTCAGTTGCAGGTTCTATCCCTGGCCCCAGTCGGGGTGTGTTCAAGAGGTAACCAATTGCATCAATGTTTATCTCTCTGTCTCTCCCCCTCCCTTCCACTCTCTCTCTCTCTCAAAAAAAAAAAATTCAATGGGAAAAATATCCTCAAATGAGGAGGTGAGGATTAATCCCACACCCCACAAAACAATCTTGGTTGACCTGCTCTGAAATCAACCAAGTACAAACACTGTAGCTCCCTATCATGTCCCCAAAACTGGATGCACACTGGAGATTTTTAACTTGTGTTCAGATTTTTTAAAATCCACCTTTAAGTTACCATGTTAGATGAGACTGACTATCTAAGGCAGAGGTTTTCAACCTTCTGGCCCTTTAAATACAGTTCCTCATGTTGTTACCCAACCATAAAATTATTTTCGTTGCTACTTCATAACTGTAATGTTGCTACTGTTATGAATCATAATGTAAATATCTGATATGCAGGATGCTTAGGCGACCCCTGTGAAGGGCCGTTCCACTGCCAAAGGGGTCGCGACTCACAGGTTGAGAACCGTTGATCTAAGGGCTTCTCAAGACAGCCTAAGGTAGGTTCTATTTATCAGAAGGCATTGTTCCTGCCCACCTCCTAAAGGCATGTGTCAGAGCATTAATGTTATGCAACTGTTTAGATAATTCTGTTTTATGAATATACTAGAGGCCCGGTGCATGAAAATTTGTGCAGGGGCGGGGGGGTGTCTCTCAGCCCAGCCTGCATGCTCTCACAATTCGGGACCCCTTTGTAGTGTTATTGATTTTTTCCCAACCTTGGAAAGGCTTCCTTTCAAAATAAAGGTGCATAAGCCTCAATATGGATGTGCATTTTCACACACCTAACAAACTCTTCAACAGTCCTTCATATGAGCAGATGATTGAGAAAACATTAGTTGCAATTAACCTCGATTTTTTGTGCAGCTGACATGGATTGAGATACTATTAACAAGTGATCGTAATTATGTGCCACAAATATATGCCACTTGTGGATGTAGCAGGTGGTACCACAAAGTGAGACATGATCTCTCTCTTCACTGGGTCATTAGGGGAGTAAATGGTTTAGACTATCCCAAGCAAGGTGAACATGCAAGTGCATGTCCCCATTCTGCAGGTGTAATATTCAGTTACTACACTGAAAAAGCAGTCTGAGACCTTAACAATTAACGTTCAGATAGCATGCCTGCCTGCAGCATGCCTCCTTATAACTGAACAACCTGACTCAGACATACATGATCTGAATGCAAGAAATGGCTTGTGTGGGGCAACAATGTGTTCCAGCCAAAACCACTTATTAACTGCCAACTAGATTTATACTCCATGTATTGTATGGTCTATACTTTTGAGGTCCTCAGGCTTGAGCACCAGGCAGGCAAATTAGGGAACCTCTGGCCACCCTGACCTTGATGATTAAGCACCTCATAGATAAATTTTGCCACAAGCTCCAGCCTCCTCTAATCCACATCTTGTTAATGCTGCCAAATATTAACCCAATCACCCAAACCAACCACGTGGGAATCACCCACTCTGAGTTGGTTCTTGTAACCTCAAAGATAAAGTCCAGGCTATTGTGACATACACAGTCTGCCTGGCTCTGGCCCCTACCTGCCCCTACAATGTCACCTTCCATGTGCCATACACATCAAACCAAAGGGGACTTTTACTTCTCTGAGCACACCATGTTTTTTCCTCTGCTGAAAATGCCCTGCACCCACCTTTCCTGCACATAACCTTTGCGACGAACTCCACTGTCTCTGACAAGACTTCCTAACCCCCAAACCCCACTCCTGTTGGCAGAAGTCTATCTGTACAGTGATTGTTTACTTCTCTGTGTATTTCTGCTACCAATCTGGAAGCTTCTTGCAAACACAGCCATGTCTTGGTTACTTGTGTATATGACATTCCAGTCACACAGTAGGTCTGCACCAAGTAATTGCTTTACAGGGTATTGTGACAGCCTGAGGGCAGGCCAGGTACATGGGGTCTGGGGAAGAGGTGGCTAGGGCCAATCTCAAGCTCTACAGTGGAATGATACTGGGAAATGTCATTGTCCATATCATGGAACATACATTCTGAGCAATGGCCACCTCTCATCTTCTCAACTACAGCCCTGCTAAGATAGGAATATATTGGCTAGAAATAAAAGAGCTTCACTTGTGATTTCTTGGTTATTTTTCTCACATCCAAACTGAAACAAAGAAAGCCAATAGGATTGGAGCAGAAGCTGAAAGTGAAGGATAATCTGCTCTGTGGGCGTTTGAACAAAAGGCAATTAATCAAGGATTAAGGCTAAGTCAATCCATAGAGAGCATGTAATGGCAGCATGCTGAATGCTGAAAACTAGCATGGCAATTAGGTAGGAAAAGCCCACAGTGGGTAATACATTTGCCGGGTCGATGAATATCTTGCAGGGAGTCTCACAGAGCCCTTTCCCTGTGGACAAACAGAAACCAGGGGCTTAACTCCAACTCAGAAAAGCATGGAAGAAAGTCGAGCAATTTGACTTTCATCTCAATGTGGTGAGAGCCACCCAGCCAATCCCATCCTACGAAGGCATAAAGATGGGACCAGGCGACCTATAGACAACTCGCTGAAAAGGAATAAGAACTCAGAAGCAACCTCAGCCTCCACCTGAGCAAGTCAGGATCAGGAAGACCACACGGAGGCTCCCCTTCATAGACCCTCCAAAGCTCGGATGCCTGGCTTGCTCTCCCATTGCTTCATTCAACTAATATTCACTGAGCACCTACTATATGTCTCAGGCACTGGTCTAGGCACCTGAAATACAACAGGGAAAAATCATTGAAAACTCCCTACCCTTGTGGAATTGACACTCTAACAAAGGGAGACAGGTGGCAAACAACACAGAATAAATTAGTATAAGTGTGTTAGAACATGACAAATACTACAGAGAGAAAAATACTGCTGGCAAAGAGACTGATGTTGGGAGGTGGACAAAGATTCTAACAGAGGATGGTCCAGGGACCTCTCTGAAACAGTGATTTTGAACAACTTGAAGGAAATGGGAAATCATCAATTGGAGGGGAAGAGCCTTCACAAGAATGTAACAGTTGCACATTTGACAAAGATAGGATTTTTTTCTTCTTTTATGTTGGCCTTGATTTACTCAATTAAGGGTGGGATAGCAACATAATTGAGGGCATGCACGTTGCATGCAGTAAGACATACACAGGTGTGTTTTGTGGTTCTGCCACCCACACCTGGAAATTATCAGATGTCATGATCTCCATCAGCTAACTTCATCCAATGGTGAGGAGGCGCACCCTATACTTGAGCAGCTGGTGAGCTGCTGTTGTCCCTGGTAGTGGATATTAGACCACATCCCAAGGCTGTCCCCTGCCCCTAGGAACTGTGGGCCCTGCGACCTGAGAAACTAGGACACAATAGCTGGTTCTCAGGGATGCTGGTTTAAGAGTTCAGGACGTGCATATGGACTACATCTCATAAACGCCCTGTTTTGCATGTGTTCCCATTCACCCCTGCCACTCATTATTTATCTTACAGTCTCAAAACAGTAACAACTTATAAGCTTTTGATTCCATAGCTGCTATAATAAATCTCGACTTGGGAAAAAAAGACAAATGAGAGTTCAAATATTGGAGGTCACAGAACCTAACATAATTCCATTTGGCAAATGGCAAAACTTGTGTTATGTCAGTGGTACAACTCAACCATTTCCCTCTCTATTCTCAGCCACCACACCACATCTATATATATAAAAGCCAAGTAACCAGAATGATGGAACGACTGGTTGCTATGATACACACTGCGGCGGCCAACCAGCCCGTTTGGGCCCCCCAACCTCCTCCTCCAACTTCCTGAGGCCCCTCCCCTTGGCCAGCCCTGCCCCCAATTGGCCCCTGTTGGGGCAGGCTGGCTGGACCCCACCCATGCACGAATTCGTGCACTGGGATATATACATATACGTGTGTGTGTGTGTGTGTGTGTGTGTGTGTGTATATATTTATTTTTTTTCCTCCTTCATTTCAGAGAGGAAGGGGGAGAGAGAGAGATAGAAACATCAATGATGACAGAAAATCACTGATTGGCTGCCTCCTGCATGCCCCCTACTGGGGATCAAGCCTGCAACTGGGGCGTGTGCCCTGATTGGGAATTGAACCCGATTGCCTGATTCAACACTCAACCACTGAGCCACACTGGCTGGGCCACCACGCCTCTTACAGGGCAGAATAATTCATGTGTGCTGAGGCTACTGCACCAATGCTGGTGTCCCTAGTTTTCTAGACATGATACTTAGACATGTTTAATGAGTTAAAATATTCTTTTCCAGGATATATGTTTTCATTTTGCTCTAAGATCCATGACCATTTACCCTTCCAGGTATAATAATTTATAATTTTCTATGAGGAGGATATTAAAAGGATTTTTTTAATTGAATACTATTTTATTTTATTTTATTTTTTATTGCTTAAGGATTTCCAACCACAATCCTAGTGTTGGCTACAACTTCCACACTAACAAAAAAATGTCAGGGGCTGCCATGCAGAAGAAAAGTGTGTCCACCATGTAACTGTTATTCCTGTCTCCTGATTTTTGTTACTTTAAAGTCCCTCACACTACCTCCAATGACAGTATCTGTTCTCTTGGTTATTGTCAGTCTTCTCCACTGGCTGAAGCTCCCTGCAGGTACAGAGGCAGGTGGCCTCAGACGGCTGTGCAACCCACCAGCCGGACACTGATGGGCACTTGGCCTCTTCTGTTTATACTAGCCTTCCTAGCCCCTATAGCCCGAGAGTGGCCCTGAGGTGTTCAGTGCATATCTGTTGAGTAAATTAGTTTCCCCTCAAGGTTGGGAGGTCACTTTGACTCTAACTGGTGCACTCTCAATTTGGGAGCTTGCAAATTGCTTTTTATTTTGTTCTCTGCCCACACTTCTCCCCTCCTCTAATAAAAACAAACAAATAAAAAAAGCAGAGCCAAATGTAGTTGTCACTAACACAACACAAGGGCAATTTAATGATGATTAGGGTAACACCTAGGATGAGCCTGCAGGATTAGCCTGCATGCAGGTGAAGATGTTGGGGCAGAGGTTGTACCACACACAACTGCTGAATCTCGCTGCTTAGTTTGTGGGTCTGACCCCTAACCAGTTATTGCTAAACTAAGATACTGGCTTTGTCATCAAAGCTTTCTGTCCCATGTTGTGGTCCAAATCAAATTTTAATGGCAATATCCCTGCAGTAGGATGATACCTGGTCTCTTGGGATCTGCAGTTCTATACAGGTGGCGTGATGAGGGCCATTTCATCTTCCATTCTCTCTCTCTCTTGCTCCCTGACATGAATACCTTTCAGCTTATAATCCTCTGTTAAATTCTTTATTTTCTTCAAAAACAGAGTTCCACTGGTGCACATGCACACAAGGAAAACCACTCAACCTTGATGTGTGGCCTCCCATTAAAAAATAAAGAGTTGAAGAGAAGATTAATTTTTTAAAACCAGCTAATAAAAGGGGCAAATTCTTACAAATCAATTCTTAATTGTCTTTGATTGCCATCCTCACTCAGCCCAATGCT
This sequence comes from Myotis myotis, assembly GCF_014108235.1. NCBI lineage: Eukaryota > Metazoa > Chordata > Mammalia > Chiroptera > Vespertilionidae > Myotis > Myotis myotis. The sequence goes on from NW_023416401.1 coordinate 53,003,906, forward strand.
TCAGAGCTGTTAAAGTGTATACTGAAAATTAAATCAACCAACCCTGGCAAGGAGGCTCAGTTGGTTGGAACATTGTTCCCTGCACCAAAAAGTTGTGGGTTCAATTCCCGGTCAGGGCACATACCTACGTTGCAAGTTTGATACCTAGTCGGGGTGCATACAAGAGGCAATGGATCAAAGTTTCTCCTCTTTCTCTCTTCTTCTCTCTTTCTAAAGATCAATGAAAAAGACAAGATCTCAGGTAAGGACTTTTTAAAAAAAAATTAAACTAATCAAGTAAAAACAAGAATAAGAGAAGGAACAAGTCAAACTTAAAAGAATTTTAGCTCAATGAAAAGTGTCAAGCGTAAGGGAAAAAGAGGTACTCCTGAGTGTCTAGCACAAATATATTTAATAACTATTCGGTAACTAATGGATTAAAAGGATAGTGAGAAGACAAATTATTTTAAAGTAATGAACAAGCCTTGTCAATGAATTAAACTAAATAATCACATGAATGTAATACCAGAGAGTGTCCAAGAACAAATCTCTTTCAGAGATCACTCACTGATAAGCCTACATAAAATGACGCCTCTGAAGACCTCATCACAACAGGGTACAGTACGAAAGAAAAGTAGAATATACTCCAATGCCTTCAAGCCCGCTGCACCATTTCCTTTAATGAAACTAGAGACTTCCTTGAGGCTCAAGCGCATCTACTTAGCATGGCAGATCTTGGCCAAAATAAACTCACTGACCATGTGAACAGGGCTGAAGGTTTGCACACCTGTGTGGGCTAATGTTCCTGAAGATCGCAGCCCCAGGACTCCACATGACCTCTGCTCAGAACACATGACCAAACGCCCTCAATGGCGGGGTTTCCAGTCACTGACCTGAGTCAGAGGTGGCTTATAATTCCATGGAATCCTCTCGCCCAGGGCTGATGAGTAATAGTGAAGTGAGCACAGCTGCTTACATCACTGAAGCGGTGCTCTTTATGTATTTCTGTTCAACTCCAGTGACCCCACTGAATCTATGGTCTCTGTGTTTCCACTTAGTCTGAAGTGACACTGTTAACTACCCCTGGGAGTTGATGATATGTCACACGTATCATGTGCTGTTCCAAAAATTTCCACAGAAAATTCCTTTCTCTAAGAGAAGAAAGCAATCCTTTGTTTTCAGCTATGATGTCAATCAGGAGCTGGTATTTTAACCTTTCTACAAGTAACTACTTCTAAGATGAAAAAATAGCTCACATATGTCTCAGCTGAGCGAGTACAGCTCATGGTTCAAGATCTCGTGATTATTTTGGCTGATCCAGTTTTGGTGACAACAACAGGGCAGGAGGGATTTTCTATAAGATCTAGACCTGGGGCCTTTAGATGAGTCAGAAACAAAGCCCCTTTGATTTCAGGAGGGTAGCTGGCCGTCTCACCCAGGTTCGACCCACGAGTCCTGGCCAGTGGGCAAGATCACACGGGAAGCTGCCTACCTACATACGCTCCTGCCAACCTGGGTACCAAGAAAACCAGGCCAAGCATGGAGAGAGCACAAATATTTACTGTAAGTGAAGGTGTGCCAGGTGACCCTCTGTGGAATTCTGAGCCACTGAGAGCATAGCTGAGACAGATTCTGTAAACACCTGAGAGCACGTGCTTCTGCCATCACCCTGCAGGTGAATGACCTCAAAAGCCTCTGGGATCCAAGCTAAGAGATTAGCAGGCTTGCTTCAAGCCAACCTGGAGAATGGGAAAGCCTCTACATTGCTAGCACATTAAATCATCATTAACTCAAATTGCAAAGGAGGGAACCCACAAGAAGGAACAGACTTCTGCCAAGGTGAAAGAAATGATATACATGACTTCACCTGAAAATTGATTTGGAAAAGCCATAAGAAATACTGACTGATGAAATAAACATCATCTGGAATGAGATTAAAAAAGAAATCAAAACCCTCCCACTCCAACACAATGGTCATAACCACAAAAACCTCAGTTTTATTAACAGCCTCTATGATGTTGTCAATAAGTATATAGGGCTCCCCACCATCACCAGACCCACCAAACAACCCACTTTAGAATAATTTTTTTATGCTCCTCAACTAGCAAATGTCTATCATTCTGTTCCTGCCTTCATCTTGTCTCTTTCTGTTATAGTCTGCAGTGACAAGAAAATGTCCTAAGCATGTTGTTTTAAATACCATTTAGTTGCAATACAAGACCCCGCAAAAAACAAAACAAATCTTTTTAAGAAAAATGTCTGTGAGAATCATGTCCTTCCTTTTCTCCTGCCTAATTAAATATTTCTGTTTTCTCTCTTCTCAATTTCACCATCATCTTACTCAAATTCTCATGGGAATTAAAATTCACCTTGTCCTCAGAGACATTTAAAAAAAAGCAATACCACATGTTCTTTAAATTCCCTCTTATAGTTTAGTTACTTGTTTCCTTTTCTTTGTTTGATTGGCATACCCTAACTCACATGCATGTAAACAATATACGCATCAAATCTGAGTTATTCTTTAATAAGATATTTAACTTTAGAAATACTTTTTTGAAAGTACCTGGCTCATTAACATAAAGGTGTGGCCTGCACTCCAGGTTATTTCAGGCTTTGGCAATATACAGACATACACTAACTGGTGAAACTAACAGTTTATGAGTCACCGTCAAATGAGACAGTAAAGAAACAGAAAAAAATCACGTGTTAATCATATAGGGTATTCGTATGTATGAGTAGTAAGGGTGGGAAATGACAGCAAAAACCCAAAGGAAAATTTCAGTTGACAGTGTCCTGGGCTTTAAGTTTTGTTCTCTCTAATTGATAATAACAATAACAAATAGATTTAGAATAAGACATGTAAGCCAAATACTAAGGGGAAGAAAGATTTCTATCACTGCCAAGCAAAAATTCAGATATAAACCATAAATCATTGTTCAAGCAAACATTTCACAACCCTCAGATGTTATTTCATTTCAGGCCAAGTTCAGCTGGTGTCTCCCTCTTTTCCAGTGAGATTTCTAAGTCAGAAACACTCAGAAAAGAGAGACCCAACACAAACAGGAAGAAAAACACAATTGTTTCCTCCTTAACCGGTGACTTCTAAATCAGAGAAAAATTCCCAGAAATTAAGTGGTCTACATTTTCTATGATTTCAAAAGAAAACAAAAGTATCCATGTGCTTTCCTTTTATAAATAAAAAGCGTATATGTTTCTAAATAGCCCAGCCAAAGATGAGACGCAAAGAGTAAAGAAATCAGGAGAGTTCATATGACAATGTTTCTCAATCTCATTCTTTGCTCCTGTCCCGTCTATACACACAAGGAGAGCAAAACTGATCAACTACAGCTAACCCTGAACACCAAAGAGAAGTAACTTTATAAAGAAAAATCTTGGTATGGGCTAGAAGAATGCTACAGATATAAAAACAGCACTACACCAAACTCCAACTCGAAGCCAATAGTAGATACTATGCATTCATATAATAAATATACAGTGGTGTCTTTGTGCTTACCTATAATTGTCCTCAAGGCTCACGGAAAACAAGCCACCTCTCCTGCCAGAAGGCGTCAGATTGGGCTAGTGCTCCGGTAGCACAGCTGGAAATTCACCTCGAGGACCCTCGGATCCTCGGGCTCTGGTCTGTCTTCTCCTTCCCTGTGTTGAAATGCTGCCAGCACACACCTCTGCTGGTTCTCGGAGACCCCCAGCAAGTTTTAACACAACTGAGGAGGAATGCTCCGAGCTGGCTACTTATCCTGATGATTCACTTCAATGACAGCTAGAAAGAAATGCTCCTTGGTGGAAAAGGAGTTGAGTCAAGCTCCACCCCTACCGTAAGCCTAAGTAACCCCGCCCAGCTCGGCATTCAGCTGACACAGCCACACCTGCCAGAACGCTGTTACCTGCAGCATTGCTTCTTCAAATGGCAGTTCTCGATCATAGAAAGATGAATGGAGGACATGCCTGACAGGACAGGCAATACCCATAAAGCACATGGTTTTCTAAGTAATATAACCTGGGATTGGGCTGTTTAAAATGGTGCCCGAGGTTTCAAATAGAACTATGATACAAACTACACCACCAAACAGAAAAGATGGGGGGATTTAGTATCACAAGAGAAACAGCACCGCCCTATGAATGCAACATCTGTGGTGTGTAAACCATTTTCAGATGCCAGGCATAGATCAAGGGCTCCGAGTCCCATTTGAGGGGTACAGTTTACAGAACTGACCACCCTTTATTCTGCTCAAATCCCAGGGCCAAGTAAAATGTGTCCTCTTTCTCAGGCTTGTGACTGGCACTAAAGGACTCCTTTTTGCTCTTGCTTGAAGCAGGTCAAACTCCACTCCACAACGACACAGGTGTGGCTGACACAGGAAATGTTCTTACTTATAGCAAAAGGCTAACTTTCCATGTGAACTCCAATTTTGTGGCATGCTCACTCATTAAGTGTTCCTGGCATGTCAAATGAGAAACTCTAAACTAGACTTTCGAGTTCCCACAGGTGCTCAAAGGCTAGGTTTCCCGGAGGTGCTGGAATGACAAAACAGATCACCAGGGCAGCCAGCGACCTCTGGTGGCTGGGAGGATCACTGACGTCTTGGTGGAGAAAGTGGGCACTGGGCTACTACTACCAGAAACCCTGTCCTCAAAAATATACACTCATAGATAGTTCCTCACAGGTTGACAGTTCCAACCATTTTCAGGAGAATTCTTGAAATAAGAAAAATACCTCAAGGTTTAAGCAGAAAATGAGGACACATAAGTGCTAAACAATTTCAATTTAAGAGCAGAAACTCCAAGTATTAATATAAAAAGTGAAGACAGAATTCACATTTCTGATTAATAATCATTTTCCCACAGCCAAACATTTCATTTTATTATGCTTCCTCTCTCTCTGTCCACAGTTCTGCCTTGGAAAGAGGCATTGAAAAATCTTATTCTGGGAGAAGGAAAAAGCCCACACTTAATTTTTCCAACTACAATTTTGCTACCACCATTAACAATCAAACTTACTGACCACATGGTGTGCATCCACTTTCAGGTTAACTACATCTTTCTCCCAACTCATGAAGATCAGCCTTGGCCCAATCTCCACTAAAATGCAACTAAACCTGGTCAACAACAATCTTAACACTGAATTAGGAAATGGTAGCAATGGCGGGAGCATTAGAAACCTTAGTTCAAGTCTCTCCATCCAGAGGAAAGTGAGACCCAACCAACCAGGGAAGCACCACGATCTAGGAACAGACGCTAAAGTAGATTCAACACAAATAATGGGTCTCAATGCTGAGTTACTATCCCTGCTCCCATTACACTACTATCTGAGGGTATCCTGAAACTTCTCAAATCTAATATTCTGAAAAGAAAAACAAACAAACAAACAACAACAAATGATGTTCCACAAAGCAGCTATGGTGAAAAGAGACAGGAATGCAGACACTGGACAAGCAATGGAGCATGGCTTAGGTCTAAGACTAATCTACAGCAGGCTTTCTTAACCTGGGCTCTACGGACGTTGGGGGCCAGCTAATTCTTGATGTGAAAGGGGGTCTGTTCTATGCATTGTAGGATATTTAGCAGCATCTCTGGCCTCTACCCCCTAGATAGCAGCTCTCCTCGGGTGTGACAACCAAAAACTATCTCCAGACATTGCTAAATGTTCCCTAGGAGGCAAAGATGCCCCCAGTTGAGAACCACTGGTTTAAAAGGACAGGACTTTGTGCAGAGTGAAGTGGTTGGTGCCCTTGGAGAAGGGGTGGAAGCTGATTCTGAGGTGATATATATGAACAAAGGACAATTGCTGCTGTAAATAGGAACTAGGTAGAGGGAAGGGCAGTTTATAGTACTGCTCCAACTGAGGGCTGCTGCTGCAGAGAAGTAGAAGACAAGGTCATGGGCTGAGAGTGGGAGAGGGATTAGAGACTGAGCCCAGAATATCAAAGTCTGGAACAACTGGGGAGCAAAAGGAAGCAGAGGTGGGCTGAGTCAAAGAAGTTGAGCAGCACAGAAGTCTGATGGCAGATAGCATCATAAACTCAGAGGCCCGAATGTGTGACACTGCAGGTTCCCCCCACAAATCAGAGGGCTCAGGAAGAAGGTATGAGGGGTGGATGGATGAACGTGACTGGAGTTCTTAAACAGATATGGACACAGGGGTGTCACAGATGTGCTGTAGTTTCCAAGGTCATTGAGGTTATCAGTGGGGCAGAGCAACCTTGAGTCCACTGAAACTGAAAACAAGGAAACGTGCTAGCAATGTGTTGCAATAGAATAAATAAAGATGAAGAAAGTCTAAAAAGGGGTATCACTGAGAAGGTAATAAAGAGTCTATAGAAATAAATCAGGAATTATAGGCGAGTCATACAGACCAAGAGGCTCCTTATAAAACATAACTGAGAAACTGTAAGCACTCTTGATGATCAACCAGAGAGAAAATAAAGTACAGATATCTATATGTTCATGTCCTCAAGGAATATTTTAAAACATGGGAAAACTTTCACAATATACTGTTGAGAATCGTGAACTATAAAACTATAAATAACATAGCCCAATTTAAAATTTTACATATTTTATGTATCCATTTTTATAGCGTCTGAGTCATAATCTCTATCAAAGCAATAGCAGACACAATGCGATTTCCGAGATTTAAAATAAAGCCTAAGAAAATGGGATTCGAATCTTGGAGAAGGCGGCACAAGAGAAAGCTGGTTGGAGAGAAAAGGAGGGGAACATGGAGCCAAAAGAGTCAAGAGTCAAGGGCTACATAAGGTTGAAGAGGAGTTTTCCAAGCAAATACAGGCTCTGTGTTAATAATCAAATGATTATTAACACAGAGCCTGTATGAGCAAGAAGGGACTGGTGTCCTGAGGCAGAAACTTCAGCTTCCCGATGTGGGCAGGATGCATTTAGCAAAGGGAGCTCTAGGGATAGTAGCCTTTCCTGGAATTCCCCACTGTTATTACTGGCAAGGAAGGTCACAGGAGGCACACCTGTGAATGACCAGGGCTGGGTCTACCGGAAGGATTACCAAAAGGAAAGGCTGCTTCTAGTCTCACACCCCTTGGGGATTTTTTATTTTTTTTCAAAATAATGTTAAAAAATACATGGCAATTCTGTAATTCTATATTACTTACATTAAATGCACACCTTTTTATGGCTCTTAGCACTTCTGACATATTACCAAAAGAATGTGCTCTATATTGTTTACTACACTTAGAAAATTAGGATGGCTTATAAAGTGGAATTTTATGAAATACCACAAAGGGTCACATTGGACCAGTATGTTCCAATGGAAAGCAGTGAAGTGTGTGAAAGGTAATTACATTTTAAGTTAACATAACCAAAGAGAGTAAGAAAAGTGTGAAAGCTGACTTCAAATCAAGATCTTTTAAAACCACAAAATTCAAACTTCAGAGTAGTATCTCAAAGACTTTTCAGTGTTTGTATTCTATTTGCTTGGAGTTTTAGTCTTAAGAAGATTTGTCAATTACTGAGATCATCTTGAGATTTTTTGTTGTTGTTGTTGTTAAAAGCCAGCATGAATTTACCCATACTCTGCAGTTTCAAAAATCATGTTTCTGGAAATATTTTAAGTTATCATAAGATATGCACCATATAATACTGGTTAAAAGTTCTTAACAGGATTATAGCATTATTCCAAATATATAAACTATTTCCATATACATATATAAATATAGGCAAAGGACCAGAAGGAATTAAAACAAAATAGTAAATGCTCATTCTCTCTCTGGCTATTCAAATTACAGGTGGATCACTGTTTTATACTTTATCTTTTCCAATGTCTAATTCCTTTATAGTCAGGGAGAAAAGAAAACAAACATGTGATTTGAAAATTGCTAAGGTCCCGGTCAAGTGACCTTAGCAACTGGTTGGAGTGTCATCCCATACACCAAAAAGGTGGCAGGTTCAATTCCCCATCAGGGCATGTGCCTAGGTTTTGGGTTCAATCCCTGGTCGAGCGTACAGGAGGCAAACTATTCATGTTTATTTCTCACATCAATGTGGGGTTTTTTCCCTCTCTCTCTTGCCCTTCCTCTCTCTCTAAAATCAAGAAACATATCCTTCAGTGAGGATTTTAAAAAATTGCTAAGGATGTATTATCACCTATTTGAAAAACAACAACTGAGTAACCAAAAAAAAAAAAAAGTTTCCCTGTTTTGTTCAAAACTAACTACAGTAGAAGAGAAACTAGGACACTTGGAGGGGGAGGAATAAATCGAGCAAAACAAGGATGACATGACACAGGCAAAAATCTTTCCATAACACAGGCAAGGTTTGGTGATTATAGCACAAAGTCTTGAGTTTTCTTACAAGGTCTTAAATGAAATCTTCCTAATGTGGATTAGCCTTTTCTTCCAGGCTTTACAAAAAGGGGACAATGTGTAGTTTTTATGTCTTGCAGGTTAACACAATCAAGTGACTTTATCAAAACAACTGAACAGAAAATGTCTCATTAAGATGGGGAAAGGTCTCTTGAATCTTTAAACATCATTTGGTAAACATAGTATCATGTACCTACTCCGCTCCAGATACTAGCCAAGACCCAGTGATGTGTAGCCTCAACCATTTAAGAGTAACAGTTTACAAACAGTTCTCTAACCTTCATTATTTTAGGGCAGTTACTCAGAGTCCTGAACACATTTTCACATGAAAGAAACACCTCAAACTTGTGACCCTGCCCAGTCCCTTTGGCTATATTGACCATCTAAAAGCAAATGACTCCCCAAGGCCTACCCAAGCCTGGCCTTTCCCTCGTGCTCCATCCTCATTCGCCATATCTCCATCACATGACCGTTTGGAGATCCAAGAGCCCTAACATCAATTTCTGGTTCTGCTTCTGCACCTGTTCCCCAGCTAACCCCTTGCACCTCAGTGGCCACCAACCAGCCAGCTGTTCAAGCTGGAATTTCCTCATTTCAGTTCCTCTCTTTATCCCTCACACATCCAGTCTATCAATGGGCCCTAAATAATTAATCACCACACACACCAAAAAAATCCCCAACCATCCAGATGTTCAAACCATCCTCTCTCACACAAGCCATGGCCACAGCCTCTGGGGCAAACATTCTTACCTGCAACAATAGTCACAGCTAGCCACTACTGTCTGGCAACTCTCCCTGCTGACTTTCCACAACTTTAAGCATAAGATGCAAATTCCTCATGGTGGCCCTCGCAGCCCTCAAGAGCCTGCTTTGGTCCTCTCCATCCTCCCTGTATTGCTCCCTTCCACCCACCCCACTGGCCTCTGGCTCTTCTTTAAACCTCTGAAGCTCACTGCCACCTGAACGCTGGGCATCATACCGGCTGTGCTCCTTTCTGAAGCTCCGCTCCCAGAACTTCTCCAGCTGGCTCTCGTCTTCTGAGGGAGGTGCAGTAAGAGTCTTTATGCTGATGGGAACATCAACCGGTAGCACACTTCAGGAAAGCAAACTGGTAATATGTACCCAAAGTATTTAAATCCCAATATTGTTGGATTTAGTAATCCCATTTCCAAAGAGGTACTCATATCATAAGAACATAATCTAGCTTTAAAAAATTTCACAGCAATAGGAAACATTGAAGAGAAATGATTAAATAAGGTATTATATCCTGAGAAAGTGGAATGTGGCATAGCACATATTAGACTGTTAACTGACCAAAAATAGGCTACAGACATTATGATGCAAATTATGTAAAAAATACACATTCCCTACTAGATGACAACTAAAATGAAAATGCCAAATATTAGGAGTGATGCTCTTTCTGTTGCTGGTAGCTTTTTCCTTCTAACTTTTTTTTTCCAGGTTCAGAATAATGTGTATGTAATAACTTGTGCAATAAAAGGGGAAAACCTCCTTTTTTTGTAACATAAATATATGCTATATAAATAGTTGTTAGCTTTTCAAGATACCACAGGAAAAACATGTAAAAGCCCAATGTTAGATTTAAAGCTTCCATACAAAAGACAGTAAATCAAGTGAGAAGAACACTATTTACAAAACTATCTTACAAATCAATGAAAATCTCAAAACTCAAAGGAAGAATGGACAAAGAATGAGAATCAGCACTTCATAGAAGAGAAAATACAAATATATGAAGAGATACTCAGCCTCACTGACTAATGGCATACAATTTTTACCTTCCATAATGGCAAAGATTAAAAGGTTGAAAAAATTGAGTAATGTAGAACATGGGAAAAACCACTTTCAACTACTGGAGCTAGCGGAATCCTGTGTAATACTTGGGAGGGCAATCCCTGATATCGATGAACATTGTATATGTTGATGTCCTTTCATCCAAGAATTAGGCTGTAGGAATTTATCTACAGAAATACCCACACGTAGATACATCAATAAATACCACAGAGCTTTCAAAACATCGTGGCAGAAGACAGGGTAGATATATTAATCTAGTATGTCTACCACGGTCCATTTTCTGAAAGCAGCAGCGGCTAACTTTGATGGAATTCTTAGTACAGGGATGTCTTGTTGTATTGCACTTTGCTTTACTGCGCTTCACCAATGTTGAGGTTTTTACAAGTTGAAGGCAAGACTCTCTACCAGTGCAAAGATGACAACTCGCTTTATTGTGGTGGTCTGGAGCTAAACCTGCAATATCTGCAGGGTCTGCCTGTAAATGGCAGGCACTGTTCTAAGCCCTTTGAGAGCATCACGTACTTTAACCTGCACAATAACCACGTAAGACAGGCACTGTTGCTATCCCTGCTCTACAGATGAGAAAACCAAGGCTTAGAGAAATTTATATTCCATGGCCCTCCGAGTGTACATTTCTTCCATGCCTCTTCCACCTAGAATTCAAGCATGTTTAAAGAGGCAGATGGCCTGAATTGAAATACCACACCCACAAAAGTCCGGGGAAGTAGGAAAGACTATCACCAGTGAACAGAAACGGGATGGGTATGAGGGACAGAAAAACAAAACCAGAGCCCCCGTGTGTGTGGCAGAGAGCCACTGCATGGGTAGAAGTATTCTCTAGGTTCCAGAAATTCAAGTCAAGTGGTACAAGAGGCTGGGGAGACCTGGAGGCAACAATCAGGGTGATTAATCAGGAAATGTCACTTCCTCCAGCTTTTTCTGTTGCTACCTTCATTGTGCAGGTGAAAGCTGAAGTGTGATCCTAAGACTGGAAGTACAGGCAGGAACCTAAAGATGGGCAGGAGGGACACGCAGGAGCTACATAATAGGCCACTGCTGGCCCATCCCACCCACGCTCTACACATGGCCTCAACCTGACAGATACAGTGAGAAAGGGGCAAACAGGAGTCAGTAATACAAAGACCAGACACAACCAAGAGTCACTAAATGTGAAACAACCAGGGCTGTGAACAAGGAGCGGGAGTTTGTAAGGGGAGTGTGCAAACAGAGTTGGAAACAGAAGAATTTTAAATATGCATAATTAATATCCTCATAAAAGCTGAGACAGTATCAGGGCATCAAAACAAGCACAGGCTGGTATGAGGAAGTAAAAGGGAATGAGAGTTCCAGGAGAAGGAACCAGGATTTTGAACCTCAAACCACAGAGCTGTGCAGCTGCCTCCACAAGAAAGATATGGAATGTGGTTAACACCTTGTGGGGTTTTACATTTGTCCTTCTTAATTTAGAGAAGAAGCGCTTTCATCTTTTTCTCCATGCACACAGATTCACACACATGGGCAAATACAGGGAGATTGGGTCTGTTTCACAATGGATACTGTACTGTTCTGCATCTGACTTCTCATGTAGCAGTTTCTCATAGGAACCCCTCCCAAGCCAACTCTAACACAGCCCTAACTCTTTCTGTTCAATGGCTATATAAAGAGACACAGTACAAATATTCCATAAATTAGCCATTTTTCAACTGATGCACACTTGAATTTTCAGTATCTTGCCACTGTAATGGTACAATAAACATCCTTATACATATGACCTTGCGTACAGACACTTTTATTTCTAGAAGACAGACAGCTGGGAGAAAGGCTGCTTAGTGGAAAGGTATATTAATGTTTAATTTTAATATGCATCACCAGTCTGCTTTCCAAATAAAGCATGATAATTCATGTTTCCCTCAGTATTATTAGAATACTGTTTCTACTACATCTTTGCTAGCAAGACGTGTTATTTTCTATTTTTACCAGTCTGATGGGTTTAATGTCTCCTCGTTGTTTTAATCTGTATTCTCCTAGCAACTGTGAATTATTTCTCATAGGTTTGCTGGCTGTCTGCATTTGCTCTCAGTTGAGTTGCATGTTATTTGTCCATTTTCCCTGAGTTGTGTTTTTTTGTGGGTTTATTTTTTTGCCAATTCATAAGTTATTAATATGATAGATAGTAACCCTTTGTCTATTATACATTTTTTATAAATACCCTCCCCAGTGTGTCCTTCTCCCTCACCCCCAAGATTATACAAGTAGTTGCTTGCATTTTTCTTGCAAATTTGAATTGCTTATCATCATAGAAGATTTTGGGACTTATTTCTGATTATAATGTAAGAATGAGGTCAATCCCCCTCCCCACCCCTCTGAAAAGTTGATTAGGCCAATATCATCCAACAAATACTGTAATGTCTTCTCAACAGTACTGAACTGTTCATCTTACTACACATTAACTTCTCTTACTTAATGAAACACAGTCCTGGATTCTCTATTCTGTTCTATTGAACCACTTATGCAATCTGTGATCAATAACACATTGATCTGGTCACAAAGACTTTCTTTTCATGTTGTGATCACCTGCAAGTCAACTTTTTCCTCACTGGTTTTCTTTTTCATATTTATCTGGGCTCTTCTCAAGCATTATGCATTTACTCTTGTATATAAACTTCCGAATTATTCTATTCAGTTCAAAAAAGAGAAAAAGAAAACCCCACTATTTTGGGAACTCAAAATGGAATTGCAATAAATGTATTACTTTTGGAATAACATATTTATGCTATTTCTTTTTAATTCCCTATCTTCACTAAAAAGGACACAGGTGCCACACTTGTTCAATTTTCTCCTAGGGCATTTGCTACTGTTGAGAAAAGGAATACTTAACTTCCATTTCCAGGTGCTCATTTTCAAAACAGAGAAAAGATGACAATTTGTATGAACTTCTTTTTTATCAGCTATCTTGATAAATTTTCCTATTAATTTAGTGTTTGGTGTGTGGTTGTTTGTGGGGTTTTTTTGAGAGAGAGCATCTTGGATTTTCTAGACATAAACACATTTCACAATCTTACTGCATTTTCTAGAACCTTTAAGACAATCCTATATAATAAAGATGTAATATGCAAATGGTCGTACGTAACGACCAACCACATAATGACCAACCACATAACGACCAACCACATAACGACCAACCACATAACGACCGGATCACGGATCAGCAGGAGGGTGGGGCAACGAGCTACAACAGGCAGCGGAGAGCTACAGGAGGGGACAGGGCAGCAAGCTATGAGGGGGGGTGAGCGAGGGGAGCTACAGGAGGGCAGCAGTGAGCTACTGGTGCACGAATTCATGCTCAGGGCTACTAGTGTTAAATAATTATAAAAGCATACATCATTTTATAATTCCTAATTATAACTGAAATAATTTTAGTGTTTTGTCTTTCAGGAAGTAAGGGTTATTGGGTGATTTTTTTTTGTTACTATGTAGCCTTTTTTGTGTGTACTTTATTTTTATTCCTATATTGCTTTTGTAGATTGTAATCCTACATAATAAAAGAGAAACATGCAAATTAACCATCCCTCTGCTACGCTCAAGCCATGCCACCAGCCAATGAGGAGTGGGTATGCAAATTAACCAGACAAAGATGGCGGGTAATTTGCATACACAGAGCAAAGTGGGAGAGCCGGCAGTTTGGGGGGACATGGCTCCCTTGGTCACCGGATGGAGAGCACAGCAGGAGAGCCAGAGGCACTGGGGGACCCAGAGTGTGAGGAGCACCAGGAATGCTGGGAATCGTAGTTCTGATGGCAGCCCCAGGACCGGAAGTGGAAGCCCAGAGTGCAGGGAGCACCAAGAATGCTGGGAATCATAGTTCTGGTGGCAGAAGGATCTCTTAGACACTAGAGCAATAGTTCTCAACTTTCTGGCCCTTTAAATACAGTTCCTCATGTTGTGACCCAACCATAAAATTATTTTCGTCGCTACTTCATAACTGTAATGTTGCTGTTATGAATCATAATGTAAATATCTGATATGCAGGATGGTCTTAGGCGACCCCTGTGAAAGGGTTGTTCGACCACCTAAGGCAGCCGTGGGCAAACTACGGCCCACGGGCCGGATCCGGCCTGTTCGGCTATTTTATCCGGCCCGCGGAGCCGAAAGAGCAGAGGGTTCTCTTGCTCTCCCCTCCGCTCCTTCACCAGCAGCAGTGTTAACATGTATTAGTTCACACAAACACTCCATCCATGCTTTTGTTCCGGCCCTCCGTCCAGTTTAAGAACCCATTGTGGCCCTCGAGTCAAAAAGTTTGCCCACCCCTGGCCTAAGGGGTTGCAACACACAGGTTGAGAACCGCTGCACTAGAGCAAAGTGAGCCTGGAGCAAGTTACTGTTACGGTTGGGGGTGGAGGGAGAGCAAAGGTGAGAGACATAAGTAAAACCAGAGTGTCTAGGAAAAATTAAAGGGAAGATATCCTAAAACTTCCAGGAAATCTCCACCAATGGAGCAAAGAAGAAAAAATGCCTCTATTATTCTGTGAGCAACAAACCAAACTGGGTTGGGGGGGGTCTCAGACAATTCGCTCATATGATTGCAAAGACAGACAGAAACTCCCAGATTGGAGAGGGTGCAGGTTGGGCTGAGGGACCCCTCCCTTCACCCCCGACCCCACTCCCAGTGCACGAATCTTCGTGCACCGAGCCCCTAGTACTAATATATTAGGATTGGCTGCCTAACTTTATCAAATGTCTGGCCAGCCTCTATTGCATGTTGAAAACTTTTCACCTTTAATATGTTGGGGGAGAATATGGGTGATGGTGATAAAAGTTCTGAATACCTAATCATCCTAGTATTACTAAAACAAGTATTAATTATAGTACTTTGGCTTTTGATGCACTCAAGAGTGTATTTGTTAGTGAAATATTTTAAATTTTTGCATTTATTTTCATAAATAAAATTGGTCTATTCTTTGCTTTAAAATTTATCAGACATTAAAATTATGCTCGTTTTATAAAATTAAGTAGGAACCTTTTCATACTTCAGTATGTCCTAGAACAATATAAATAAGACTCTTTCTTAAAGGTTAAATTTTCTGCTTTTTTAAAGGTTAGATAAAAGTTTCTGTTTTCTAAAGGTTAGATAAAATTTTCTGTTTTTTTAAAGGTTAGCTAAAACTCAACTGGAACTCCATGGGGTCCTGATGACTTTTTCAGTGGTGACTTTTAATCACGTTTCCTACCTCTTCTACCATAACTGGCCTTTTCAAGTTTTCCATGCTCCCTGAATCAATTTTGGTAATTTGTATTTTACTAAAACATCATCTCTAAGTTTTCAAATTTGTTGTCATAGGGCTTCTTATAGCATTTTCCTATAAAGTTGGTTAACCTCCCTGTGTCTCCTTTCGTATTCCTATTATTTGTTTTTGCTCTTTTTTCCTGTTAGAATGGGAGTTTTATTTTATTGATTCTTCCAAATACTTAGCCAATGGAGTCAATTATGCTTTAAATTCTATTTTGTTTTATTAATTTTAACTTTTATCTTTGTTGCCTATTAATTCCTCCTTCCTCACTTTTTACTTTTTGTCTATTTAGTTGTTCTTTTTCTAATGTCTTATGATGCATACATTAATTCCTTGATTTTTCATCTTCTTTAATAAGGAAGATAGCTTTCCCTTTCTAGGTGGTATGTTCTACAATGTTCAGAATTTTTATAAACAAGAAAGAAAAGTACCTAAGATAACAATTCTAAGATTCACCATTCGAGTAAGCAATGGAACTAGCTGGCAGGGAGTGGGAAGCCAGCAGCAGGAAGAGGAAGAGCCATCCCCATTTCCCTAGTACAGGCCAAGTTTAAACAAATTCTATTCACTCACAGGTTTAGAAAAAATTTACCATCGGAATAAATGCTGCAGCCAGTGCATCTTTGGCCTATTAAAACGTCTGTTATCAGAACAATCTAGTTTACTCTTCCAAACCTAGGGCGCCACAGATCCTAAGTCAACAAAGACTCTGTCCCGTATCCCGACAGTGAACTTACTGATGTAAAAATGCCGCCTAACACATTTGAGGCTCAACTTCAGGACAGGTTTGTACAGAACTCCCAGGTAATCAGAAGAAATCACTCAGAACCCACGACTTCCGGGTTCAACAATGAGTCAGAACCCACGATTTCTGGGTTCAACAATGAGCCAGACCCACAACTTCCGGGTTCAACAATGAGTCAGAACCCACGACTTCCGGGTTCAACAATGAGTCAGACCCACGACTTCCGGGTTCAACAATGAGTCAGACCCACGACTTCCGGGTTCAACAATGAGTCAGAACCCACGATTTCCGGGTTCAACAATGAGCCAGACCCACAACTTCCGGGTTCAACAATGAGTCAGACCCACAACTTCCGGGTTCAACAATGAGTCAGAACCCACGATTTCCAGGTTCAACAATGAGCCAGACCCACGACTTCTGGGTTCAACAATGAGCCAGACCCACGACTTCCGGGTTCAACAATGAGTCAGACCCACGACTTCCGGGTTCAACAATGAGTCAGAACCCACGATTTCCGGGTTCAACAATGAGCCAGACCCACGACTTCTGGGTTCAACAATGAGTCAGACCCACGACTTCCGGGTTCAACAATCACTCAGAGCCGACGGCTTCCGGTACTCCCGAAGAAGTGCCCTTGTCAACGTGATTACTTCAAATAGAAACTCTTAGAAGTTGAGGCCGAAGGGACAGAAAGAGGGTCTGCATATCGCAGGGCGAGCAGCTCTGGTCCAGTCAGAAAAGCGTGAGGCCCGAAGCAGAGCTGCTGTTCCTCAGTCCTCACTAGAGGGCATTTCGGATTTATAAGGTCCCTACGGGCCTGGGAAACTTGAAGGTGTTGCGCAGCTGGAATCACATTTATTTATGCTCTGCTCAAGCGGAATTACCTTGATGGTCGGGAAAGAGCTTGGGCTCGCGTTTCCATTTTTAGACCCTCTGGCAACAGGCAGAGAAAGAGGTTCAACCTACTTCTGACAAATTTTAGTTCTGACTCATGTAAACAACCAAACGACTAAGCAAATACTTCCATTTGGGTTGCTACCCTCAGTCCTTGTAAGAACTGAAACCAAAAAGAAATTTTGAACATGTTCTATAGTTAATATTTTTCACTTTGTTCCTGAATATTTTCTCCAGTGAATCTCAGTACATAAATTACTACTATTGAATCCCCATCACAACAGGGACTCTTTGGTGGTGGAAACCATTTAATGAAACGAGTGAGGAACTAACGCTGCTGTCCGGCTACAAGCACTCCTTCTTGGGGAAGGAGCACAGTCCCACCTCACATGAACGTCCTGTTTCACAACCCGCAGATCCCGACAGCAGCCAGATGTCAGACACTGGTTCACGTGTGTGACTGTGCCCCAAGAACATTCCTGGGGGTGGACTTGGTTCCTGCTGCCCCTAAATTACAGAGATATTACAAAGGTGGCATGGAATCCAGGAGCCCTAACCTCGAGAGTCTCTTAGAACCCACCGGCTGGCTCTGCACAAGATTGGCAACCCTACAGCTGACCCTTGAACAACACAGGTTTGAACTGTGTAGGCGCATTTATGTGAGGATTTTTCCCATAAATACTGTAAATGTATTTTTCTCTTCCTTATGATTATTTTAATAACATTTATCTTACTTTACTGTAAGGGCACAGCATAAAACACATCTATATATATATAAAAAGCTAGCAACCGGAATGCAGGAATGACTGGAATGACCGGTCGCTATGACGCCCACTGTGGCCAGCAAACCAGCTGATCGGGAGGGGGTCGGCTGGCCAACCTCCAGAGGCCCCTCCCCCTGGCTGGCCCCGCCCCTTATCAGCCTCTCTCACCCTGATCGAGGGCGAGGCAGTCAGCTAACCCTCCTGTGGCCCTTCCCCCCGGCCAGCTCCACCCTCCATGGGCCCACACCACACCTAATTGCTCCCCCACCCCGAGCGGGGCTGGCCGGCCAACCTCCTGCAGCCCTTCCCCCCAGCCAGCCCAGCCCTGATCAGGCTCCGATCAGGGAGGGCTGGCTGGCAACCTCCCACTGTCTCCTCCTCCCAATAGGCCTGGCCGGATCCACCCCGATTGGGGCTGGGCCAGCCAGACCCCACCCATGCACGAATTGGTGCACTGAGCCTCTAGTACAGCAGTTCTCAACCTGTGGGTCGCGACCCCTTTGGGGGTCAAACGACCCTTTCACAAGGGTCGCCTAAGACCATCGGAAAACACATATATAATTACATATTGTTTTTGTGATTAATTGCTATGCTTTAATTATGTTCAATCTGTAACAATGAAATTGGGGGTCACCACAACATGAGGAACTGTATTAAAGGTTCGCAGCATTAGGAAGGTTGAGAACCACTGCTCTAGTATACCATATAAAACGTGTTAATTAACTGTTTATGTTATGGGTAAGGCTTCAGGTCAACAGTACGCTATTAGTAGTTAAGGGGGGAAGTCAGAAGTTATAAGCAATTTTTCAACTGTGTGGGGGTCATGCCTCTAATCTCAGAGTTGTTCAAAGGGCAACTTGAACAACTTAATTGTACCTTAATATATTCCTATTGCACCAGAGCAAACAATCATGGGCACAATGACCCCTACCCCTAGTCTACATGGACATTACCCTAACTTACTTAACCCATTCTTTGGAGCAGAGGGAATACTGTTCCAGAACTATAAGTTATAGTGCATGTTCAAGGCCCAGCACTGCCTATAAAAACAAGTAATGCCGAAGCCGGTTTGGCTCAGTGGATAGAGCGTCGGCCTGCGGAATGAAGGGTTCCAGGTTCAATTCCGGTCGGGGGCATGTACCTGGGTTGCGGGCATATCCCCAGTGGGAGATGTGCAGGAGGCAGCTGATCGATGTTTCTCTCTCGTCGATGTTTCTAACTCTCTATCTCTCTCCCTTCCTCTCTGTAAAAAATCAATAAAATATATTAAAAAAAAAAAAAAAAAAGCAAGTAATGTTTCCAATTCCCCAGGAAAATCTTTCAAATGGGTTATTTAGTGGGCTGTTTTGTGTGCAGGTTTTTCTACATGGCACTCTGGTTTTCATCTGTCAACATTCAATGGGATGATATCTGTTTTCCAAGTTCAATGGCCATCAACTATTTGGTATCGTTAAGAAATAAACTGGTTGGGACAGTTAAAATTTCCAGATATTCTCATATTATATTTTGAAGGACTTAAATTTCACTTTCTGATGGAATATTTCTAACTATTTCTATTCTTTGTAAACAAGTGCAAGCTAAAGCTTAAAGAGAAGGGAGTAGATGGCAGATCTATAGTGCTTTACAGTGCAGAGAACAAGGAGAACAGAGGCACCTGAAGAGGCTTTTCTTGTGCAGGGAGGAGTGGGGGGGACCATATCTGAGGGCCAGCCACACTCCCCTCACAAGGCAGTACTGTGCCATATGATGCCTATGCAGATGCACAAGTGGGGATGCAATTGCTTCCTGCAGCCTTGGTGGTGCTGTTCATATGCCTAATGCCATCAGGGAGAGGCAATCACCAGGCCTCTGCCCAAATACACACATGTAGTGCCTCCAATCACTGTCACTTCAGTGTTGTAGCCTGTCCCTTGTCTCTTCTTCTCACCTGGCCTCCCTCCGCTGGTTTGTATTATTTTTCCCACACATCTTAAGCCTAAATGCTTTATTATCTACAACTAAGTTACTGCGACAGGCAAAGATGGATCTGTCTGCTGCCTAGGTGTGCGTGTCCCCCAGGACTGGCATCTGAGGACAGGAGGTGGCGTCCCAGTGTGAACAGCTCCACAAACACCGTAAGCTGGTTTCATCTGACTGGAAAACTTGGTGTCATCTTTAAACTGACTTTACTGAGCTCTACCAAGCCACACCTCACCTGTAAGTTTCAACCTGCACTCAATGCATCAGGGAGGCATCTTTAATTCCTCTGAGAATCACAAGGAATGAAAGGAATTAAGGAAGCCTTCATACAGAAGCTGGTGTCCAAACTTGATCTCACCAAGTAAGGGGGGCGTGGTGGTGGTGGTGGGGGGGGGGGGAGGGAGAGAGAGAGAGAGAGAGAGAGAGAGAGAGAGAGAGAGAGAGAGAGAGAGAGAGAGAGAGAGAGAGAAGAACCTGAGGCATAGCATAAAGAATTGCATGGGGATGGGGGGTTTGGAGGATCAAAATCAAAACACACACAGGGAACTCAAGCAGTGCAGCTTGAGGAGAACACAAGTCAAGTGGTTGGTAAAACAGGAAGTGAGAGGGAATTGACCAGAACTGGACCAGAACTACACTCTATCTGAATACCAGGAAAAGGGTATGGAAACATTTTTCACAGTAATTTTCTTTCTTTTCTTAATTCCTGGTGGTTTCCACCATTTCTCTATAAGTCTCACCAAATAACTAAGGGAAAGCCTGAAATTTCAAGATTCTATATCCTTCGTGTTTTCTATTCTTATTCTATACTGATGAACTCAATCGTCTCATTTCCCTCCCCCAACTGGCAAACTCCACAGTCCCTATCAGCTGCCCAGCCTCTCACATGCACCCCTCCCTCAGTCAGAATAACCCAAGCTACTTATGATTATAAAACAAACTATCAAATATTTTTACCAAAAACATTTCTTCTAAATATAACTTCCATGATAATGAGAAAGGCCAAATATTTTTGCCAGGTGACTATATTTATCCTTCTTTCACTGTTATTCCTTTGGCCATTTGTGAACACAACAGATTAGGAGGTGTGCTGATTCAGTGCTCTACTGCTCACACACTTACTGACATGGGACTGTTTAAGGAGTGGCTAGCTTGGTGACCATAAAACCACTCAGTTCTTTAGCAGCTAATTAAGAGGACTAATGATCTAAAAAGCAGGGAACACACATGGGTCATAATAAAGGAGGATACATACCTACAATTGATTGTATGTTACTGCATTTGGCATATCTTCTTAGAGTATCTTATTCATAAAATAATATTCAATTAGTCTAACTCTCAACCCAATTTCTCTTGGGGAGGTGCTCACAACCTATTGGCTATCTGCATCTAATACATATTCTATGTGATAGATTTTGAGTTCCTGTCGTTCCTACTTTCTAATTTTAATCTAGTCTTTCCTTTTCTTTTTTCATCCTACTCAGTAGATTTCAGAGTTGGAGAGTTTCATTTCATCTTACAAAATATTTGATCTTTCTTTTGGTGCTTTTTTTTTTTTTAGCACCTTCTTCCTTCTTTTTTAAACTTTCAGAAAAATGTATAACACCATGAAACTCTTTATGGAATGAATGTTTAATGGTACAAACATGACGGAAATTCTTAACCTGATTTTAAAAGACTAACTAAAGCTCAAAAACATGCAATTCCTATACATCATACCTGCTGTCAGTTAACATAATGTCAAGTATCTGTGAAGTTATGAGTAATTTTCATCTATTTGGTGCCTACTCATTCATTTGGCTGCAGTGATCCCACGAACAAAATGAAACCCTTCCCCATGGAAAATTCAAGCTATTAGACCATATGCATCCTGAAGTCAAGGGGCTCAATCCTCCTTGTATTCCAGATAAGCACCTGTTGTATATACACCAAAGCAAAAGAAATGTTTTTTCTCAGCAGCTGGCTTGAACTAGATTCACTTAAGCCAGGCTAAGATTTACTAGTACACATTTTTAAATCTGAAAAAAAATTCTTTACTTAATTATGCCCTATAAATTGCAGTACATAGCTGTTATGTCTCAAATGCTATACGTTTTTAGGGTCTGATTCACTAGTTATTAGGGTCTGATTCTCAGAGGGTTTGGCAAGACTTAATTTATCTGAGAGATCAAGTACCAAATGGAGAATTTCATTTAATTTTAAGCAAAAAGAATTTGAAAAATGTTTTTACCAGTCATCGTTATTTTAGAATTTACTAATTTGGGTGCAGCTAACATAGTTTAGGAAGATCATCTGTTTCTTAGTATAATAAGCTACCTTTAAAAAAAAAAACCCTCATATTCTTATACATTAAACAACACTACATATGATCATAACTAAAATCTTTACTCCAGTGTACTACACCTCAGCACTGTATCTTGATAAATTATTATTTCCAGTTTCCTAAAAAACTGACTTTCCGAAACTGAAATGTACAAGAGACAGGAAATACTGAATCCGGTAGTAAGGATTTAATTACAACGATTTCATCACTTGTAGTTACTTTAGCTTGCCAACTCAGTTTTTGGATAATTTGAGTAATTTCCAATTAAATATGCATTCAGGCCTAATATTATCAGTTACACATACACACACACACACACACACACACACACACACACACAGAGCAATGCAAAGAACTGGAGCTAATAACAACAATAATGAAAACTCTTACATGGTGGTATACACACGAGCAAGCATTTTAAGCACCCCCCCCACATCAATGATGACAGAATGTGCAATGAAGTGAATAAATACACAGATGAGTGTGAACAGAGTCATGAAATAAAAGCTAGAGCACAGAGATAAATCCAGAGGATGAAGGCTGTGAATGAGGGGGGATGAAGGCAGCATTAACCAGGAAAGACAACACCCCTGAAGATCCATGCGGAGCCCCTCACAGATGGAGGCTGGTGTGAATCAGGGACAGGCGACCAGAGGGGTGTATTATGTGAGGCAGGGACAGGCCGCCCAGAGTGGTGCATCCGGAGGTGGGGGGGAGGGGGGTATCCACCTGTTGGAAAGGACCTGCACGAGCCCTGTTGATAAACCATGGCTGCATTCCCTCCTGAAGGAGGCCATCAGACCACCACACTCAAATTCGACTGTGCATGACGCACTGAGAGTCCAATTGAAAGCAGACTCTGACTCAGTACCTCTAGGGCTGGGCCCAAGATTCTGCATCTCTAACAAGCTCCCAGGTGCTGCTGCTGGTCTGGTCGCTGAGTAACATTGCCCTGGGGGTCAGCCTGGCCAACGGTGAGCAGAGGGAAGGAGAGGTAACAGGAAGACCATTGCCTGCCGGTCTCCAGTCCATACCCACCATGAGAAAGGTGAGCCCATGTCTAAGGTCTCTTTCTGGCTTTAAAAACCTGGAGCAGGAAGGGAGTTTGTAGCCTGAAGAGCTATAACCCTAAACCAGGTATGAAAGAGAAGGCCAGAACTTGAGGGAATTAAAGGCTATTAAAGAGCTAAACATCTTATATTATCTCATCCCGTTTTTACAACAAAATTTCAGGATGACTAGTATGCCTATTTACGGCTCAGGTAATTCACTCAAACAGATTCAAAATCAAGTTCTTCTATTGCCAAGTTCAGTGCCTTTCATACTGCCTCCTGGTAGGACCCATGCCAACAGGGGAGGGGGGCTGCGACCACGGCCTGAGGGTACTGCCAGCAATTTCAAATAGAACTTTAGAAATGCTTGGTAATTTCTTCATTTCTCCCACAATACACCCATGGTTGTTTAAACACAAAAATAACAATTTTAGTGACTTATCAAATACAATGCACCCACATGTGTACTTTGTAGCTTTATGAACACAGAAACCGCAATTCCTTATTCCAGTTTGAGAGGCATTGAATTACACCAGGCCTCACAGACACTGACATCTGTCACCCGGATGCCTTTGGAGGCCTATCAAAAACGGGACACATCCTTTTGTCTAACTAGCACATTGCTGGTGGCACTCCCAGCCGGTAGTGTTTCAACTGGCACCTCCAAATACACTTCCTGTTGATATAACTTTTTAACCTGAAAGTTCGGTGTAGTCTTTTAACTGTACCCCTAGACATGAGTCAGTGCGATGGCAGGCCATAAAATCACATAATAGGGTTTGTAATGGCTCAAACAATTTAGGCACATTTTGAAAAGGGGCACTTTGTGGCTATGCTGAGCAGAAAGCTGAGAGGTGAACGAGTAATTCAACTTTATGGTGGCCTATTTCAAAGGAAAAAAAAACAATAAAATTCACTACTATATTCTTTTAACAAAATGGCAACACTTTTCTTTTTCTTTTAAAAATAAACGTTTTATTTTAGAACAGTTGTGCAATTATTGCAAAACAGTACAGAGTTCCCAT
Source organism: Myotis myotis (assembly GCF_014108235.1). Lineage (NCBI taxonomy): Eukaryota > Metazoa > Chordata > Mammalia > Chiroptera > Vespertilionidae > Myotis > Myotis myotis. The sequence goes on from NW_023416401.1 coordinate 53,028,095, forward strand.
GTACCGCATATCAGGTTTCCCTGTTAACATTTTACATGAGTGTGATACATGTGTCACAATTAATGGAACAAGGTTGCTATATAATCATTAACTAGTCCATACTTTATGCAGATTTCCTGTCTTTCCCTAATGTCTTTTCCCTGTTCCAGGATGCGATTTTGGCTCTCTTAGAATTTACAATTCACCAAAAGGAAGTTATTTTAGCAAATACAAGCATAAAGAACTAAACTGATGTTTCTCGAGGCATCCTAAGCCCAAGAAAAATGCAAATATTAGATGAAACACCATTAAGAGTCTGTTTTTCATCAGATCAGCCTTGATCTACAGCTCTAGTAACCACCACCTTAGAGAACTCACACTTATCAATGGCATAACGAGCTGTGGTGGGAAGAACAACAATCTGGAAGCTAGTTTTGGATGTTAAGACTGATTCAGCTAAGCTAAGCTAAGCTTGTATTTCAATTAAATCAGATCAACAGAGAGCTTCCTGGGGATCTGAAACCTACAACATACTTCTGTGGGTACATCTGTGGGGACCAAGGGATCCAAAGGTGCAAACTCCACTGCCCCCTTCCCAAAGTCAGTTTAACGGAATTAAGGGGTCTAGAAGTGCATTAAAAGTTAACCTTGACAGTTTCAAAGTGCAAGGCAAGATGACAACAAAAGGTGTCGAAAGTGTGCACTTGATCAACTGGAAAGTGAATTCACTGAGCAGGCAAAAATTGCCCTAAGAACTAAAACAAGGAAGAAAACCACATCAGAATGATCAGGAAAGGAAAGTTAACCTTTCCGGGCTACAGTTTATCTCAACAGAGAAGGTACCAGACTGAACTGACTGAGATTGCCTTCTGGGTCTAAAATCCACAAGTCCTGCATCTGAGTCTTGGAAAACACAGTGAGGTCAGCAGCAGGGACATCCCTATCCTGTCCTAGGCCACAGCCAGGTCTCACCAGCAACTACCACAGTGATTCCCACCACAAATGGAGAGCTTTTCCTGTTTCGCCAGGAAAACAAACCCTCCATTCAGGCCAATGATACCAGAAGATTTATCAAATACTTTTCCACTAAGTAAATTATGATCAAACTAGAGGGCCAGTGCACAAAATTTGTGCACAGGTAGGGTCTCTAGGCCTGGCTGGTGATCAGGGCCGATCAGGGCCTTCCGGCTGCCGGCCGGGGCCTTCTTTCCAGATGCCAGCCAGGGCCTCCCTTCCCCAGCTGCTGGCTGCCGGCTGGGGCCTTCCTTTGTTCCGCACCACCCCCTGGTGGTCAGCACACATCATAGGGCACGATCGAACTCCAGGTCTCCGGGTCAAACTCCTGAGGGGACGCTTTGCATATTAGCCTTTTATATATATAGATAAGACATTCTGCCAATTTTCTTACCTTGAAAGAAATATAATTTACTACCTTAATACTATGTTACACTGCATGATCCACTAATTTATTAATTAGGCCCCATGGAGCACTTTTAGAAAACAAAACAAAAGCAACTTTTACTCCTGATGGATCAGCTACCCAGCAAGTTCTGACTTTCCATGACATTTGTAATTTTGTGCATTCCCTAAGGCAAGGCCTCTCAACCTTGGAAGTGCTGACACCGGTGGAGGGTGGCCTGTGCACTTGACAAGGCTGAGCAGTTTGCCTGTCTGTCCCCACTGAAGGACAGTAAAAAATGCCTGCAGACATTGCCAACGGCCCCCAGGAGAGAGGAGGCAAAATTGGGAGAGGAGGCAATCCATGACACATATAAATAAATGTGATTTCAATAGCAATGTAAGGTTTCCATATGGATTAAATGATTTGTTTAAAAATCTTTTATTAGACCATATAAACAGGTATTTATTTCAGAAAATAATATCACTATGGGTGACCAAAGAAGCCAAATTATATCCGCCCCCCCCCCCAACTATTATGAGTTAGTTAGTACTCTATAAGGCAATAGATAAAGATATGTACAGACTTGATAATCTCCTAGAAACAAGGAATTTGGGTTAGAAATCATTCTTAATCTTTCCCATCCCAGGATGCTAAAGTAAACAGATTCTACAACCTGCAGCCAAACCAACCAAGCATGTAAAGCAGACCCTGGTCTGGGAAAGTGGCCAAGGTGGACACCTTGTGACCCCTGGGTGCCACCCAACCCACCCACAGTCCACCTCCCACGACCACAGGCAAGCTGCCCAAGGATCACTTTGCCATCAGTGATGAAAACAGACCCCATTCCAGGAAGAACAAGGAGGCCAGGGAGAAAGGAAAGGTGTGATGGAAGTCTGTGCCTTAGAAATGCGTTAGGCAAATGTCCTTGGGGTTCTTTGGGGTCACTCTGCTTAATGTGGGGGTGGGCAGAGAAGAAGACTCAGTGGCCACCAGTTAAACAAGAGGAGTAATTCTCCAGGATTTTTACAAACTGGTTGTAAAAATTGTTTCTTAAACTCATAGAAAAGGGCATTTTTCATTTTTGTGGCGATGAAAGCTATTTTGTATCTTTTTTTTAGGTGTTAGTGTGAATGCGTGGAAGTCACCACCACTATATATTTAAGCCAGAAGCAAATGGCTACCTCCACCCACCCTAAGAGCTGGGAGACCATCTGTACACCCTCTTTCTTTCATGGAGGAAGACCAACAGATGTCCTACCAAAAAGGTGAGAACACAGATGGCTGCCAAGGCGACCTAGAGACCCAGGCAGCTGGCCCCTGCCATGGGGCCACGATGACCACCGAGCATAGAACTCCCATCAGCAGCCCTCCCGAAAGCAGGCTCAGCGGAAAAGGCCATCTCTGGATTTGAGAGCCACCCACCCGGGAGCCCTCCACGTGCAGGACGCTCTGCAGCTGCTCAGTCTGCTCAGTATCTTTGATTCCACCTCATCTGGCTGGCACCACCCACCCCCTTTCCCGGTAAAGAGCACACACAAAGAGAACTGGCCGTGCCCGGTTCCTACAGGTGGGCGGATGGTTGGCAAAGAACAAACCACAGGGAGGACCACGGAGTCCAACCTGCCTGGGACCAGCCAAGCTAAATGTTAACCAGGGCACAGAATCATTTTCATTAAAGATCATTAACCAGGGCCCAGGCCCCTTGGCAAGGGATGGGAGTTCACAGGCTTAAAAAAAAAAATGCATTTAGATAAAACAGCAGCCTCTTGTTGCCAAACACACAGTCTGGGGCCTTTTGGGAGAAGGGCACCACAATGGCACAGAGGGAGCAGAGCCAAACGGGCGTCTTCAGGGGTCAGGGCAGGGGGTGGGGTCTCCTATTCTTCCCCAGCTGCAGCTAACTCTCCAGGGTTTACTTTCTAGGCTTCCTTAGCGCTGGGGAGGTGTAACTGTCACCTCCCATGTGAGTGAGTTTACAGGCAAGGAATTCTAAACAGGTAAGGTTGGCAGAGTTTGTATCTCAGATTTTCCATGGGTCAGCGGAATCCCCCCCTTGAAGGTGGTGGTGTAGACTCCAGTTTCAAGTCACACGCATGGGGATGGCCTTTCCCTACTCATGAAGCTGCTCCACTGTTTCTCCCACAACCAGGGGCCCAAGACCACGCGACACTAAAGCAAAACAAGAAGTCACCATCACGCAAACCGAGTCAGAAGTTCGATTTCACAGATGACAAACACTATGGTTTTGAAGACCTCTGACAAGTGTTCTTTATGACATGACTTCAAGTTGCTGCCCACGTGGGGCTCCTCCTCCAGGACTGGAGTCCACAGGTGCTCCTCAGCCCCTCGTCCTAGGCTGTGGACAGACGCCCCCCAGAAAGAGCAGGCATGGCCCTGGCTTTCCATTCCAGTAGTGCATCATTCAACTTTCCTCCAATTACAGATTTGCCTGAAAGCATCACGTGTGTTGGAAGTAAAAATTAAATGAATAAATAAAGGTAGAACCATACTAATTTCTGTCACTGAGATTAACTTTAAATAGATGATAGACTCCTGGAGGTTAATTTCTACACGTATTTTAATTGTTTTTTTAAATATATTTTATTGATTTTTTTACAGAGAGGAAGAGAGAGGGATAGAGAATTAGAAACCTGGATGAGAACCATCAATCAGCTGCTTCCTACATACCTCCTACTGGGGATGTGCCCGCAACCAAGGTACATGCCCTTGACCGGAATCGAGCCTGGGACCTTTCAGTCCGCAGGCCGACGCTCTATCCACTGAGCCAAACCAGTTAAGGTTAGACGTATTTTAAAGATGTTTATCATGAGTATTCTTTAACTCAGAGTCAAGAAAATATTAAGTGCCAGTTTTATTTTCCCTTAAACGGAATACAACTTCATATGTGTGGAGGCTGAGGAATATGGGGGGAACGCCAATGAATAGTAATCTAATTATCAGGACCCTCATTTGTAATTTTTAAATTGTAAATTTTGAATATCCATATACGAGCAAGCCAGTTAATCTGTGTGAACACAAGTGAAAGCTAAAGTTAGGAGTCATGTGACCCATCCTCAAACATTTCTGTAAAGGTTATAAAACAAACAAGGAAGGTATTTGTATTCCAGGAGGCAAATCTAAAACAATGAAGAGGCACACCTGTCCTGTGATAACCTGGCTGCATTAGCCATGCTTTAAATTAAGCTTAACACACCATGAAGTCTAAGAAGTCAAAAATAAAGAAATTAAAGATCGTCCCTCATTTCACCTGGGGGTGAAATTTCTGAACTCTGCATGACTGATCTCTTCCCTGTGTCTATTTCTAACATTTCAGGAACACAGTGATGACAAATGCAGTCACTGATTCACAAAAGGGAAGGGGGGGGCGGGGGCACCAGAGAGCACTGTCTGCTTTATCATTTGTTAGTGCCCTGGAAAAAATAGGTTTCAAACCAGATGCCAGAGGCTTAATACATAATTAAAATTTTTCACTATATACATTTTTATTTTTGAAGCATGCAAAAAATGTTTCATGGATATGAATAAGAAAAAGAAAGGGAAGGAGGGAAGGAGGGAGGGAAGGAGGAAGGAAGGGAGGGAGAAAGGGAGGGAGGGAGGGAGGGAGGGAGGGGGAAAGGGATGGATCCCCAAATTCTGGCACATTTAAAGCTAATGAATCCATCACAAGAGAACATTCTCCTGATGTTAACCAAGGAAAATAAGCACAGTCCTCTGTGGCACTTACCAGATTCCAGGCAGAAGACTGTCTAGAGGGAGAGAGAAAGGCGAGAGGCTGGTCTAGATGCAGATGGTTGTCTGTTTCCCTAACAACAGCAGTGAGGAGAAATCCTAGTCTCAGCCAGCCAGTTCCCCCTGTTGACAGGTGATCCACAGCCTGGAGGGGGAGGTGCCCAGCTCCCAGGAAGGCTCAGGGGGGAGGGCTCTCAGTAGCTACCGCCCAGGTAGGGCGTGCAGAGAGCCAGACACCCTTCAGGCTGCACCAGTGGTGCTGAGCGGAAGCCTGCCTGGGCTGGAAGCTGCTGCTGCTGCTGCCTGCCTGCCTTGCTCAAATCAGGAGCAAAGTCAAACGCGGGGAAGAGTGAAGGAAGCAGCTTCTCAAAGGCAGCAGAACCAATGACTCCAGGGGGAACTTTATGGATTCAAGAGACATAAAAAGAATTCAAATCATGACCCTATAACACTGCCTCCATAGCAACACATATGAGGAAGGTATTTGTAGTCAAGAGAGCTAGCAGCCATCTTAGTAAGAAGTGTGCATACCTGGCTGAGGTGACCCGAGGCATACAGAGGGTCCCTTTCAGAATATTAGCAGCATTTTTCGTAAATGTTCATGCTAATGTTGAGAGGAAGGGCATTCAAGGAAATGAAGCAACACCCCTGGATACTACTGTTTAAATGACGGCTCAGTTGTCCTCATGTATATGGAATGAGCATCAGACAAGGGTAGCTTTGGATTCCATCTCCACCACCTTACTAGCTGGAGGACACTGGGCATGTTTCCTGACCTACCTCACCTCCTTATCTGTAGAAATGGAGGCTTGAAACCTCCTCCGTGGGCTGTTGTAAAGGAATCACTGAGATCCCAGGGGGAGACTCTGTCCCTTCTTCACTCACTCACTGCCCCCCTCCCCCGCGGGAGTGTGTGCTCTGAAAGTACTTTCCTAAATCAACCACAGGCACCCTTTTCACCTTCCCTCAATTTAGAAACTGATCCTATGCATATCCAACAGCAAAAGATGCTTCTTCTACTCTCTATTTTCACCAATATCTCCAAATGGAGGCTGATTTTAAAGGTCATTTGAACATACACCGAACGGTCAAAGCCAGATCATATGACCCTTCAGCCAAAAGCCTGCCAGGGACACCAAGTTGCAGTCCAAGTTAGAGGAGGGTTTTTTTGCCCCAAATCCCTGTAACTTCCCACTTCAAGGCCAAGATCATGCCCAGTTTTAAGAAAGTATCAAAGAAAAGAACAGGCTCTTAAATGAGCCAGATCTTTTTGTTTAATGCTGTCTTTTAAAAGGCAATTATTTCTTAGAATGGAATCCACAGGTAACTTATAAGACCAGTCTGATAGGAATGACAATGGCATGAGTATCTGGTCAAGCAGATGCTTCTAGAGACCTTCATAGACAGGGGAGTCCCGAGGGCCAAGAAGCCGCCATCGCCATCTGGTGGTAGCTCAAGCACATTGCAGACATGAACCCCACACCATCTTCAATCCATTCTCCAAGAGGCAGCCCCTTTCTGAATTCCTGCTACATTACTAGCACATTAACTTCCCAACAGCTAGTTTGGCTGCTCAAGGTCAACCTTCAGGCTTCCCCACCAGACCTTCTTTCCAACCTCCCTTCTTTCCCACAGATTTTTGATCAAGCCACTAAATACAAGAGGGAAGATAAAAGTCCTGTTTTTTGGCATCAGCTTAGACCCCCATCCAACATCTGGTGGTTTGGTTACAAAAAATAAAATTTCCAAGACAAGTAGAGAAAAGAGAAGCAGAGAGCCTGTGTGTTTCCAGACTCTAAAAGCCAAGAGCCAGTTCTAATTGGGAAGAATGAGGTAGGCATCTCTGCCAAGAAAAGAGAACAGGTGAAGACCCAGAACACATCAGAGAGCCTCTGAGCTGGGCCCTGGCCTATGGGCAAGACTTGTTGGGCTCAGGAGAGCTGTTCAGTGCAGCAGGAGTACAGAGGCAGGTCACACACACACAGCTACCAATTGGGTGATGTTGAAGAAATGCTCCTCCCCTCTTTACTTCCCAGAAGACTTCATCATTCCCTGGTGAATATATGTAGGTCCAGGAGGCTCTCAAAAGCAAGCAGCAACCTTAGGAAAAATCTGCCAGAGGAAGTGAGGGCCACGAGAAGGAAAACACTGAAAAATTCATATTTTGGTGGTGTCATTAGGATACTCTCTAAAATGAGACTAGTGATGAACACAATATGTATGGGTTTATAGGCAGCTGTAACAAGGCCTGGGTGACCAGCTGTGCCAGAGCTGGCACATCTTCCTCCATGCAGCATCTACTGGGAGCATAAAAAATGCCTCTTTCAGTTACACAAAGAGAGAGGAATTTTCAGGACTGTATGCTGTGTAAAATGTCCTGCCTTTATAGCCACACGACCCCAATATATTACTTGAAACAACTATAAATTTAAGTACTCGATTGATACTTAGTTCAATTTTACACAAGGTTCATTTAAGAGGTAAATTTTAGTACATGCTGTCTTCCTATCAAAAGTGCACTCTTATAATATGAAATAATAAATAGCTCCTACATAAAATAGCTTGTATCAAGAAATACATTCCACACATGGCGCTACACACACACACACACACACACACACACACACACACACACACACTGGCCTTGTTCTCTTCTTAGCCACTTTACTTTAAAAACATCTGCAACCATCACAAGCCCTCCCCGCCCCCCAAAGCCACACAGGCGAGTGTACTGTATTGAAGCATGACATATCCAACTTGGATACCAATTCTGTACAACAATCAGAAATTAAGTAAGCAGGCAGAGAGACAACGCTATACATTAAAGGGTCCTTTGTCTTTTTCTTTTTTTTAACATCTGGAAATCTATAACTCGTGTTCAAGGGCCAAGCTGCGCTCAAATTGGCAACTGATGGTAAACTCCAGGAGGCCAAAAATCCTGTTCTCCAGCTCCCAGCATCTCTCAGCATAACTAGATGGTTGCTGAGCTCCACAGAAAGACAGACACAAGTACCTGCGGGCTGCATCCCGACATCAACCCAGCAGAAAGCTCTGCTGAAGGTGCTTCCATAGGAAACAAAAGGACCGCCAAGACCACCTTGTAAAAACACTAAAGTAAGCAGTAAACTGACAGAGGGCTAAGGAATCACTAAACTGGGTAAGCCGGGTGGCAGGAGACCTACTAATGCCATTAGCTACCTTCTTTGCTTCCTATTAAGGCAACTTAACATCTTAACCTTCCTGAAATCAGCAAGCTTCTCATAAGAGAGCCCGACACTCTCTCCTCTTGTTATTAAATACACGCAATCGATAGTGTTGAGAATCAGCAACCATTTGTGACCCTGAACCACTCATTTGATCTCCCAGTCCCCGAAAGCTCACATGTAAGCTCAGCTTCTTCTGCATTTTCACAATCCAGGCTCCTGTATGTAGGAACCCAAGCTGGACAAGCCAACTCAGAAGCTTTCTCACTCATCAAGTACTTATCAAACTCCTACCATGTGCCAAGTACCATGATGGCACTGGGGTTTCTGATATGGGCAGGCTTGCCCACCATGTGAGTCTTATTGATCTGAAGTCTTCAATGCTTGTCATCTCTGCATACAACTTAAGACTCTGGTTATACACAAGTTCCAGCTTAATGTAATTGTCTATAATGAGCCTATCTCATCAATGAAATTTTAAGCTGTGACAGAGTAAGGCCATTGTCTTCCCTAGTAATTTACCAATTACCTTGGAGTCGGGCTTCTGATAGCCTCAACACAGGGAATTTGGCTGCAAAACTCAGATAAACACAGAAACAGCTTCTAAATGCTGAAATACAGTCACTATCACCAGGCCCTCGGGCTCTGCAGAGCTCCATTGACTGTAACACCATTTAGAACCAGCTTCAATATTTAGCTTCCCATGACAAAGATTGAGCTTCTAATCATCAATAAAGTGTAGCACTGTCATCTGCTGTAAAAACCCAAACACACTGGAAAAGAAAAAAAGAATACTATTCACTGATAAAAATGGCAATTAAAGATCTCAGCCATTAAAAGTATCAACATTCCATTCGGCGGCAATCAGTTTGTCATGTTAAGCTCTTTTTATCATTATCATTGCTTTAATTCTCTAAAACGCATAAGAAAGCGGATTTTAAAAATGGGGTTAAGAGGTTGACTGCAGTTTAAATCACAGGTTCTCACTCAAAGAGGCAATTACTTTCTAAAACTGAAATACATTTTTCCAATTTCTACAAGAGTAATATAGATTCTTTACAGGGAATTATACATACACACACACAGGCAAAGGAAGGAAATAAGTACCCATGAATCCCCCCTCTTTGAGATAACAACACTATTAATACATTAACGTATTAATACCCTTCCAGATCTTCTTCAGTATTTCTGTCTAGGTATGTGTTTCTTATAAAAAGATGGGATCAAATGATACAAAGAAATGTATGGCTTACCTTTCATTCAGTTATAAAAATGTTTTTATATTATTAAACATATATCTACAACTCATTTTTGATGGCTTCATACCATTCATTTTAGAGATATACCACAATGAAACAAATTTAGGTTGTTCTAAATCTTTCATTATAATAAACAACTAGAGGCCCGGTGCACGAAATTCATGCACGGGGGGTGGGGGTGTGTGTGTGGGGGGGGGTCCCTCAGCCCAGCCTGCAACGATGCCAGTGTCCCTCGCCCCGGCCTCTGGCCAGAAGCCCCTCTCCTCCTTCCGCGTGGCCAGGGTGTGGACGCTGGGCTTGTGTTGCTGAGGCAATGCTGCCAGTGTCCCGCCCTGGCCACTATGGGGGCCACCATCTTTGTTGTGGAGTGATGGTTAATTTGCATATTACTCTCTTATTAAATAGGATTATTCATCTGTATAACTAATTCTTTGGGTATATAAGGATATACTAATATATTCTTCACTATTTCCCTAGGATGGATTCCTTTGAAGTACATTTGCTAGATCATCAGGCACCCACATTTTTCTTTCTATAGATTTGATAACATTAAACAATATACTCATTGAAGAAAATTCAGAAACTACAAAAAGCAAAAATAACTGATAATCTTGCATGCTGATATGGAGTTAATATTTTATTGTGCACCCTTTGCAATCTTTTCTATGTGTGCATATCTCTCCCATCACCCCCATAAGTTTGTCTTTTATTTTTTTTTTTCATTTTGACTAAAGAAATACTTGGTTTGGTTTTACTGGAGTTTCAATCTTTTTTTAAGAGGAGTTCCTAGAAAATATTCAACTTACCTGCTTTAAATTTAATAAATGAACCCCCAAATTTTTATTCAATAAGAAATACAAATTTCTAGGAATATATCCAAAGAAATCAGAATAGATATATGCACCCTATGTTCATAGCAGCACAATTTACAATAGCTAAGATTTGGAAACAGCCTAAGTGCCCATCAGCAGATGAGTGGATTAAAAAACTGTGGTACATCTATATAATGGAATACTAGGCTGCTATAAAAAAGAAGGAACTCTTACCATTTGCAACAGCATGGATGGATCTGGAGAGCATCATGCTAAGCAAAATAAGCCAGTCAGAGAAAGATAAATATCACATGATCGCACTCATTTTGTGGAATAAAATGAACAACATAAACTGATGAACAAAAATAGAGCCAGAGGGGAAAAAATAATATTTTAGAATATAATAGAAGTAATCCTATTATTTGCAGATTTTTTTTATATTTCTTGATATCATACTATGTTAGTACAGTTTTGGTAATATTATAGTTAAAATCCTTTTTTTCTTGAAATATGTTTATTGCATGTAATATTATATTGACATTTAAGATCATTTTCTTGAATAATTGGTGTTTACTGCATGTAACATTATATTTAAAGTCATTTTTCTTGAGATATTGTTTATTGCATGTATTATATTTAAGATCGTTTTTCTTAAAATATTAATGTTTATTGCATGTAACATTATATTTAAAATCATTTTTCTTGAAATAAAAAAGTTCCCATTTGGAAAATGAATAAATAAATAAATTTACCAATTAAAAATAAAAAAGAAATACAAAATAAAAGTTACTTGCATTCTCTTGTGTGGCAAGGACAGGAAGAATGTGGGAAATGGAGGAAAAGAAGAAGCAAAGAGATAGAAAACTGCCTTTGGGTCTTGGGACTCACCCTGGATTATCACTGCCTTGAAAGTCACACAATTGCCATTCGTTATAAAATTTATGGATTATTCATGTGAAGAAAAAAAGCCAAAACCTCTAGCTAAAGAGGGGCCAGACTGGAAAGTGGTCAAGGCCCCAGTTCAAAGCCTTAACTCTGTTTTCTATAATTTTTTATTGCGCATGATGGCTCCTAACTCCTTTAGCAAGGAACCATCAGATGGACTTGCCCTGGACTTGGATAGGCCCTGGAGAGCCCGAAGCGTAAACCAGTCTAGGTGAACAGGTAGGCCCAGCGCAGGTCAACAGTTCTAGGACACACTAATTCATTTTCGTTTTAACTCAAGGTTCACTGTTGTGAAGTCAGCTTCTTCCCCCAATCACATTAGTTCAACTCCTCTGGTGTAAAGGTCATTACCTGTGGTTCTGGTCAGAATGAGGGCAGACATACCCCAGAGCATTCCAGAGCTCAGAGGTTGGAGCCAGTGGGTGCTGACCTTTTAAAGACAAAAAATCCCAGTTGCCTTCCAAACAGCAGGCTAAGTGGATAGAGAAAGTGACAGCAAAAATCTAACGTGGGCTTTATAAAGTCTAAAAATAGGCACCCAAAGCAGAATGGTTTCTTTCCAGAACAATTTTAAAGTTTCCTGGGAGGCATCAGGTGTTGTGTAAATAGCAGAGGATAATGGCTTTCTGAGCCATTGGGGACAGCAAAGAGCTGGGAGGGCTGCCTGTGCTTGGGCGCCCTGGACAGGTGAGAGAAAGGCTTTTGTTCACAGCCCTGCTGCTGCGTGACAAAGCAGCCTGAAGAAGGTCAGGGCTTGTTTCTGGTGCAAGAGAGCAGTACTGAGAAATAGCTCCCTGCTCTTATCTTGCCACACAAACCAACTGGAAGAATAGTAGTCTGTGCACCAATTTTCATTAGAAAGATAGAAAGACAATGAATGAATTAACCCGCTTGCAAGACTAATCAATGCAGATTACTTCTGAAAAGAGACAGTCTTTCCCTAGGTACAGTCCTAAGTCTGTATTTACTTAACTCCCATGATTCAAAAGTAGATGCTGGAGGCCAGTAGGCTTGTGCGGGGTCCTGCCCAGAAGAGTGACATCATTTGGAAGGTCAAGAGCAGAGACTATGGGAGCTGAGTAACATGGTGGGGGTTAGACTCAGTGTGTCCCTTGGTCACTGAAATGCAGACTCGTCCACAGTCAGGAGGCCCAAGCCCTCTTCCTGCCTCCACCTGCAACTCCCAGCCAAATAATGACTCTCTGGAGTGAGTCCCGGTGAAACTAAGGGTCCTTGTGACTTTGCTTAAACTTAGTTTTAAATCCTATAGCTCTAGAAATCATCTCTCTCCCTCCATCTCTCAGAGGCCTAGCTTCCTTCCTCCCCCGATAGTCAGCAACCCCCAAGGCAGCAGACCTGATGGATGGTCACACAGCCCACACCAGCAGGCTAACAATAACATCTTGTTTCAGCTCTTGAACCCTAAGATGGAACGACTCCTTGACTACATTCCCATGAAACAGACAGAGGGACGCTGGAAAGGACCTCAGGGCTGTCCTCAGGACCTGAAGAAATGATTTATCACCCTTACCTAACCTCCAACCGATCAGCTCCCAATGGGGCCCCAAACTCCTTAACCCACGGTGCCTTGCGACTTTGCCCTATGTCATCTGTAACCTACATGCCATCAGGGAGTTCGGGCCTTGAGCATTAGCTTCCCGTTGTCCTGGGTGGCACCATTCATAACAAAACAGCCAATATTTCTCCACGGCAATTCTCGGTGTCGAGTGCTGGGCTCTGGCGGCGCCGGGTGGGCCCACTGTCTGTTCGGTAACACTGGTACCAACGTACAAGCTCCCCGTGATTCCGATGCACAGCGGGCTCAAGAATCACTGGCTCTTGGGCCTGAGAGCTCTAAAGCTCCATGAGTACATTTATTTAACTCTGTTTTCCCCAGCAGGTTGGTGAAGACCTGCCCGATGACAGGAGAAAAGAACCTGTATGCCCTGGGTTAGCCTGAACACCACACGCAGGCTCTTGGACTCTCGGGCCCTCGCCTCAGCTGGACGCACACATTCTGAACACTGTTTCTTTTACTCATGTCCAAACTCCCTTTTTTTAAAAAATATATTTTATTGATTTTTTTACAGAGAGGAAGGAAGAAGGATAGAGAGTTAGAAACATCGATGAGAGAGAAACATCAGCTGTCTCCTGCACACCCCCTACTGGGGATGTGCCCAAAACCAAGGTACATGCCCTTGACCGGAATTGAACCTGGGACCTTTCAGTCTGCAGGCTGCCGCTCTATCCACTGAGCCAAACCGGTTAGGGCCAAACTCCCTTTTTTATCCCTCAAAATATATCTTAAATCCCTACAATGAAGCTCTCTCTGGTTTAAATGGAACCTAAGCAGCAAAAACACACATGAGAGCTAAAACAGGCCTCACACACGTACCCAATTCTTTAGAAAGAAGCAACCGGACTGCCCTGAGGGAGCAGCCCATTCACCTTCTCTCTGCCCAGGAACTCTAACCAATGACAAATGAAACACCTTCGGGGGGAGGGGAGGTCTCACTTTTAATGTCATTTTCATATTTGCTTCTTTTTCGTGAGAAAAGAAGATGGCGAATGTCATCATCTCTGAATGTGACAGATATTTCCATCTCATGTGTTGGGTAATTTGATTTTCATAATTAATATTCAAATGTACTCAAGAGAACACAAAACTCTCAGTAATTATGTGAAAAGGAAAACAAAAGTAGTCCTACTTTTTTTCATGTCTAGTCCAAAAAAAATATTAAGCATTTATATGCAATGAAGTTTATTGAACTTAAACACCAATCATGTCTTTTTTTAGTATCATTTTATTTAAATTCCCTCTTTATGTTTCTTCTGATTTATAAGGACTCTAAAAAAAGACGTATTTTTCCTTCCTAATCCTCCTTCCCCTGCCCCCACTGCTGACATATCTATCTGCTGATTTTCTGCTGGTCTCTCCTAGGTTCCTAGGACAGATTTTCTGCTGTCCCCCATCCACCCCGACCCCCAATCTGGTTAGGCAACTTTTCCAGGAATGAGCACAGAAGAGAACAAACATCCAGAGTTCCCGTGGTTCCCCAGGCCCCCTTAGAGCCACCGCATTTGAAGCTGACGTCAGCCACAAAGACAAGGAATCAAATTCTTTCTAGAACCCTCCAGGCAGTAGGGTCCTGCCCACTGCCTGCTGCTGAAATTCTTTCCAAGCACCTATCGCTTATTTCAGAGACGCGCTTCCCGCGCAGACAGGCCTGGCCATTTGGATGAGAACCCTCGGCCCCAGAAGAGCACCAGGGGGCTGGGCCCAGGGCCTTGTGCAGATCAGCGGTGACCTTCAGCACTGGTGGTGTGCCCAGCGGGTCCCAGTTCCAGATGTAAACACTACACTCAGACCGGCCGTGGGGATGGGGGCAGAGTGCCTACAAACACACTTGGCTTCAGACTCCAGCTCCGCCATTTATAGCTGTGACTTTAGGCAAAACTTGCAAAACTTTTACAGTAACTTCTACCTCCTGAGATTGAGGTGATGACTGTGATTTAATTATAATGCATACGACTACAATGTCTCAAAATATAGGAGGTCTCAGACTCTGCTGCTTGGTCTATAAATCATGTAACAAGGGACAGAGGTGTCCTGGTGGGAACATGAAGACAGGGGGGGCGTGCGAGTCAGAGGCTAGATATTATATATATATATATAATATCTAGTGATTACTCCACTATAGGTCAATTTATAGAACATTCCACTCCCCTGCTGCCAGGTCAGGGGTGACTCAATAAAAGCCACGTCCTAAAGTTTGCCGGAGCCACCCTCTGTGCTATGAAGGTGAGGTCAGAGCCACCCTCAACAGAGAAAACCTGGCTGAGAACAAAACCATCAGGAAAAGCAGCAGAGGAGGAGGGTGGGTGGGAGAGAACTGGTACTGACACGAAGCAGGCGGCAGCTGGTTTTAATGTACACTCTGTTACTTCCACTCTCTTCTGATTGTATCCACCAGGGAACGTGTACCCTTCACGTCAGGCCTGCGTGTGTATCCTGTGGATACACTGAGAGAATTGGGAGTGCTGGTTCTAAGTGTGTAGGCCTTTGCCATTTTGAACATATTTCCAAATTGCTAGAGGCTGTACCTACTGACACAGCCTCCAACCTCAGGTTCTTCCCACTCCTGTCAATACACGGTGCTATTAAAATCTTTTGGCAACAGGATCTTTGAAAATGGTATTTCATTAGGGTTTTGATTGCTACGTATTTTATTGTAAGTGAGGCTAACTATCTCAATGTTTAATTTACACTGGTATTTCCTGCTCCCTGAACTGTCTATTTTTAGCCTTTCAATTAGGCTACTGGCCTTTTTATTGATTTGTAGGAGGAAATTAGCTTTCTCTGTGTTAGAAACTGGCCGTATTTCCCCCGGTTTGCCCTTTTCTTAACTTTATGGTGTATTTTTGCCATGCATACCTTTTTTTGTTGCTGCTGTTAATCCTCACCTGAGGATATTTTTGAAATAATTTTTTTACATTATAAAGTGCTTTTGCAGACTTAGAGTATACCACGTAGATCTTGGGTACAGCCAGGTTGATGAAGCAATCTTAAATGGTACCCACAAGGGCAAGGAACAGCCAGCGGTAGAGAGCAGGCCCCCGGGTGCAGTACAGAGATTCAAAGTGAACTCTATCACCCAAATGAGATACTGCGGGAAGAGCTCTCTGCCAGGAGGGTGAGAAGCTGTGGCTCAGGGTGCAGGTCATGGTGTTCACCCTCTGTTAGAAGGTGAGGCTAGAGCTGCTGTCAACAGAGAAAACCCAGCTGAGAACGGAACCGGCAAAAATAGCAGCTGAGGGGAGAGGGTGGGTGGGCAGGCGGGAGAGCACACTGAAGGATGACAGCCTGTGGCATCCGGCTAAGGATGCTCTAAGGCCCAACTAAGTCCATGTCGCTGGGCTAATGCTGGCACCAAGGAAGGCCAGCTCCGTACAGGCAACCTGCATCTGAAGTAGTATTATAACCAGCGGCAACACAGGTAACAGGCGTAAGCATTCTCCAGCCAGGTCTCCGATGGAACGGGTCCGAGGGTGGGGGTGGGGGCATGGCTTCCTCTGCAGTTGCCCAAAGACTCAGAGATGAAGGGTGTGCAGAATTTAAGCTCTGAGCAGGCACAGACCCTAACTTCCTCTCCCTGCCCAGTGCCTTCCCTAGTACATGGAACACTGTAGGGCAGTAGTTCTCAACCTTCTGGCCCTTTAAATACAGTTCCTCATGTTGTGACCCAACCATAAAATTATTTTCGTTGCTACTTCATAACTGTAATGTTGCTACTGTTATGAATTGTAATGTAAATATCTGATATGCAGGATGGTCTTAGGCGACCCCTGTGAAAGGGTCGTCCGACCGCCAAAGGGGTCGCGACCCACAGGTTGAGAACTGCTGTTGTAGGGGCTCAAAAAATAACCTGAAAAATCAAGTGTCCTGTTGCAGCAACAGTAAGGGCCACTGCAGTCACTTCCAGACAAACTATGAGATTATTTTCAGGTCAAGTTCTGGCTGCTCTAGACCTGAAGGGATGATGAGCTGCCCTTCAATACAGTGGTTTCTGAGCATTCTTATTCTCAAACTCTATCTGACAACAGGAAAGGCTAAGCTAGAGATACATATGGCGACCTGGAAACATTTCCACAGCGTATTGTGGAGTTATAAACAAGCTAATAAGAGGATACCATGTAATTCTTATGTTGCCCTCCAAACACACACACACAAGGTCTGGGGCTATGCTCAGAGCAACTATCTCAGGGTGGAAGGCCGACAGGGGACTTTTCTTTCTGCCTCATACATGTCTACTGAGATCTCCACAATAAACTTGCACCATTTTCTACATCGCTTAAATACGTACATTTAAACGTAAACCAAAACACTCCCCATGTCTGCCTTTCTGCTTAGCATGCTGAAAAACTATTTCTGACGTGCTGCCCATTGGCACTGCTGCGCTTCTTTTGAGGGAAAGAAGGAACAAAATTCATCTCTCTCCCTCTCTTCAACGGACTCTCCAACTGTTTTCTTTAATACGTCTGTTATTATTTCACCCTGATTTTAGGCTCTGCTTTCAGTATTTATAACTTCATCAAGCACTGCAATATCATTCTACCATCCTCACTGTTATTAGGGATACTCTAGCACACTCTGCAAATCAAGCCTCGGATTCACCCCAAATGCCCAAGGAGATACAATGAAGCAAGAGGAAGGCAAAGAGCAGGGAGAGGAAGGCTCCTGCGATCCCACAGTTAACACCCTGTGCACTGCCCACCTGTGGGGCTCACGTTCTCCACCCATAAGGAGGTAAAGGACCACTCATTCCACTCACATAGCATGTGCTGCTCAGCTAAGATGGTTTTAGGACTTGTTTGTTGATTCATCTGTTTGCTCTGGAGGCTGGCTTTTTTTCAGGGAGAGTTGTCTAGAGAAAATACATAGGTCCTGTATTTTGTAGTGTTTTAGCATTATCAGGGGCTGTCACAAGGACACATTATCTCATAAGAACAGGCCTGAGAATAAGTCCTAATGTTTTACACAGAAAAAAGAAAAAAAAAAACACCTCAAGCTGACAAATACTTTAATGCCTCCCCAATTTTTCTGCCTCACTGAAAGCATCCGTGGCTTTCCTCCTTTCTGGGTTTTGTCAGTATTTGCAGACATTCAGAAATGACAGCGAGAGAGAGAAGGACATTATTGCAAAATGAGTTGGTAAGGGACCCATGCCATTTGCTCCGAGGGCGTTTGAATCTTCCCCTCCTCTGTTTAAATAAGTCCTTTGATACAATATACCCACCAAGGCAGACTACCCACAAAGACTCGTGGCTCCTCCCCCTGTCCCCAGTGGAATTTTGTCCAAAAAACCTCAAGCACACCTGAGAGAAAAGTAGCCAATAATGCCTTAAAAATATTTTTAATAAAATCTAAAATAAAAAAATTTGAATTGTGGCTGCTATTGTACTTCAAGGGTCTCTATCATCAATCTAAAAAGTTATGCTGTCTGCATGCATCATTACAAATTTAGCTACAGGGAAAAGATGACAGGAAAAAAATTCAAGACTCTCATCTTTTCTGAGTCTGTTTTTCATGTCAAGACTGCTTCATTTACTTCTCTTGCAGTACTCAGAATTCCCACAACCTCAGAGAGAACCATATGTAAAGTGTTTTTTTTTTAAACTCCAAAGCCAAATACAAATATGTTTGAGACAATCCACACCTGTCTCCCATCATTTGCATGGATATAGGCAACTGTTTATAATATTTGTTTTTCTATATGAGGAATATCAGTCTGGAAACTTAAAGAGTGTTAAAGTTCTGATCCACAAAAATGTGAAACTAGCCCAGCCAGGTGTGGCCCAGTGGTTGAGCTTCGACCCAGGAACCAAGAGGTCACCAGTTTGATTCCGGGTCAGGGCCCATGCCCGCGTTGTGGGCTCGGTCCCCAGTGTGAGGCATGCAGGAGGCAGCCAATCAATGATTCTCTCTCATCATTGCTGTTTCTCTCTCTCTCTCCTTCTCCCTTCCTCTCTGAGATATATGTATATATGTATGTAATATATATATTAAAAAATGTGAAACCTCCCCAGTGGATTTGGCTCAATGGTTGAGCACTGACCTATGAACCAAGAGGTCACTGGTTTGATTCCCAGTCAGGGCACATGCCTGGGTTTCGGGCTCGATCCCCAGTGTAGGGAGTGCAGGAGGCAGCTAATCAATGATTCTCTCTCATCATTGATGTTTCTATCTCTCTCTCCCTGACCCTTCTTCTCTCTGAAATCAATAAAAATATATTTTTTAAAAATGTGAAACTAAAAGTGTACTACTGTTCATTTTGTCTGTGGGACCACACTGGAAATAAAGAATTCCATTTATTCCCAACATCAGTTAATGATTCCTTTGTAGTCCATGGCATTTTATTTTGATGACTCTACAAGTTTAGAAAATTATTGGGCAAAGAAATGGAACTGAAAGGGGGAAATACATGTATGCTATGTATTATCTACTTTATTTTTATTCATTATTTATTTTACTTTTTAATTAAGTTTATTGGGGTGACATTGGTTAATAATACTATGTAGGTTTCAGATATACATTCCTTTGAAATATGATCTGTATATTGCATGGTGTGCCCACCACCCGAAGTGAAATCATTTTTCATCACCATGTATTTGGTCCCCTTTACCTTTGACTACCCACCCCCCACCCTCCTTCCCTCTGGTAACCACCATACTGTTGTCTGTGTCTCTGAGTTTCAGTTTTATATCCCACATATGAGTGAAATCATATGGTTCTTAGTTTTTCCTGACTTATTTCACTTAATATTCTCAAGATCCATCCATGTTGTCACAAGTGGTAGTATTTCATCTTTTCTCATTGCTGAGTAGTACTGCATTGTATATAGGTACCACATCTTCTTTATCCAATCATCTGTCAAAGGACAGTTGGGTTGTTTCCCTGTATTGGCCATTGTGAATAATGCTGCAATGAACATAGGGATGCATATATCTTTGCAAATAAATGTTTTCAGATTTTTCGGGTAGATACCCAGAATTGCTGAGTCATATGGTAACTTTATTCTTAATTTTTTGAAGAACCTCCACGCTGTTTTCCATAGTGGCTGTACCAGTTTAGATTCCCTCCAGTAGTGAATGAGGGTTCCTTTTTCTCTACAACCCCCCCCCCCAACACTTTTTACTTGTCTTGTTAGTAAAAGCCATTCTAACAGGTGTGAGGTGGTATTTCCTTGTAGTATTTTTTTTAATGTTTTTATTTATTTTTTTAAGGAGAAAGGAAGGGAGAGAGAGAGATGGAAACACTGATGAGAAACATCAACCGGCTGCTTCCTGCACACCTCTTACTGGGCATCAAGCCTATAAACCGGGCAAGTGCCTAACCAGGAATCAAACCCAGGAACCTCTTGGTTCATGGGTTGACGCTCAACCACTGAACCACACAGGCCAGGCTCATTGTAGTTTTTATATGCATTTCCCTAATGAAAGAAAAAAATAGACCCTGTATTTATACAGTGTTTTGGCATTATCAGAGGGTGTCACAAGGAAACATTATCTCATAAGAACAGTCCTAACAGCCCTGAGAATAAGTCCTAATGTCTCAAACAGGAAGAAAAAAAAAATACCAAGTGAAGTTGAGCATCTTTTCGTATGTCTTTTGGCCATTTGTACATCTTCTTGGGAGAAATGCCTGTTCAAATCATCTGCCCAGTTTTTAGTTGGGTTGTTTGTTTGGTGTTGAGTTGTTTGTGTTCTTTAGTACAGTCTACTTTAAAACCAACTCTGCAAAAAGTAGGAACTGCTTAAAATAAAAGCGTTCTTTCCTCTGCATAACTGTCACTATTTGGGAAGGATTTAAGCATCTGCCAAAACAAACATAATGTAAATTTTTTTAAAATTTAATTTATTTTTTAAAAAGAACTTAAAGGATTATTAGATCTGGATATTATTTTTACAATCCAGAACAAAAACGCATCTGATGATCTGACCACCAGAGGGAGCTATAACTCCCCCGAATACACCTCAGTGGAGCCACTCCTGGAGCCTTCTTGTTAGGATGCCTTGGAATTCCTCCCCTCCAGTGAACTTACATGGACAGAGGGGTTAAGGGTGAGGCATCCCCTGAAGTTAAAGATGTTGTGGTAAGTTGGAAGTTGGAAGGAGCTAGAAATAATGTGGTATGTGCTAGTAGAGAATTTTTATATTATTAAAATTTATAACCTACATATTGTAAAAAATGAGGGTCATAAAGATACATACAGAACAATAAAATAAACAAGAATAAAATGCGAGGGTAAGAAAATATGGGCATTCATAAATCACTGATAGAGTACAAAAGCAGGGAAAATAAATTCAGCCAAGTGGCAGGGAGGGTGCCAAGAGCCATGGGATTGTGCATTTAAAAGGGGTGGGCAGGGTAAAAGCAGTCACAGATTGGGTGGCCCTGGGCCAATGTGGGATGACAGTGGGGCACAAGGCTGAAGATCTAGCAGAGGAAAATCCCAACACCATACTATGCATGAGCGACCTCAGACAGATGCACAGGGTGAGCGAACAAAGCCAGTCCCCCACACCTGGACAAGGTGGGTGCAGAGGCAGGGAACCCTGCCTCGGGAGATCTCACAAATGAAAACAACTCAGTTGTGCAGAAGGGGAGCTGGTGGTCGTTCTGGGGGCCAGCAAAGGCCCAGAGGAGGAAGAGCGTAACCTCTGCGGGTGTACAGGGCTGAGCATGGAGGATGCCACGCCCAGAAGATGCACGGGTGGGCACTCGTGTTAAGGAGCCAGGACCTTGACCTGAGGCAGTGAGTGATGGCTGAACGGTCGCAGAATACAGTCTATGTTTGAGAGAGAGAATTCTGTATGTACATATGCGGAGGGCCCGGGAGGAGAGGGCAGATGTGAACAGCATTTGGGAAGTCCTCTATAGAGACACTGAGACCAGGTGTGGGCGGAGGTATGAGAGAAACAAGGATAACTCTTGGGTTCCTAGCTGGGACGCCTGGATAGACAGTGGAGCCACCAGCTGAGACAGATAATTCCAGAGAAAGAACAGTTTCAAATACTTGGACATCCAGGCTAAGAAACTGAAAGGGCCAACGAAGATCCTGAGTTGTGTGGTCTTACTAGTCATTCAAACCTCATTTCCAGGCCACAGTGGTTTGACAATTTTTTTAATAACACGGAGAAAATGAAATCACACTACAGGGAGCCAGTAACCCACTCTGGAAGAAAGGAATTTAAACATTTCTCTTTCACTGTCCAGGCTGTCTAGATAACATCTAAAATCACTTGGACAAAATTAAAGGCAATGGTGGCAATGAACTCCCAAGTCAGGACGCGAGAGAGAGAGAGAGAGAGAGAGAGAGAGCGAGCGAGCAATATACAACCAATAGTATTTTCTTGCTAGCAAAAAGGAAAGAAACTAAAGTTATAAGATTCATCCATTTTTATTTTTCAACAAGTTACCCCCAAACTTGAACTATATCTTTCAAATGCATCTCTTCTTTCCCACCATGAATGCCCAATTTCAAGCATCTAAACATAACAGTGACTCAAAACAGTAATCAGTTCTTCAATGAGGGAAGCAAACAATGGACCTACAACAATGAAGGACAGAAATGCCAACAGCCCTTGAAGCATGTCTGCCACCCGTTCCTCTCCGTGCCAGAAGGAAGGGGAGCACACTCATGTTGAGGCGGGCATGTTTTATATCCCTTGTGTTAGTATAATCCAGTAGGAATGCCAGTCCTCTTTTTTTTTTTCATCCTTATCCGAGGACATTTTCATTGATATTTAGAGAGAGGGAAAGGGGAGAAAGGGAGGGAGAGAGAAACATCCATGTGTGAGAGAGAGACAAACATTGGTGGGCCTCCTCCAGAAGGCGCTATGACTGGGGCTGGGGATTGAACCAGCAACCCAGGTAGCGCCCTGACTTGAAATCAAACCCACAACCCTTTGGTGCATAGAATAATGTTCCCACCAACTGAGCCACACCAGCCAGGGCGCCATTCCTTTGAGTAGTTCACTGAGAAAGTTACACATTGCAGATTCCTTATTAAACATGGCTTGCACTAAGGTCATAGGCTAAGAAATAGTCAGTAGAGAAAACAGGCAATATTTTCATTGTAATGCACCAATTTAAAGTACTGTCTGCATCTGCTTGTATGCCTACAAATTCAATCTTATTGATTCATGTGTACCTATGTAAAGCAGTGAGAATCATTTTCTCTAAGACGAAACATTTACAGTTTATTTATTTGTAGACTTTACAATACACAGTGCATCTGTAAAAAAAGTGTCATAAGCTATGGTATATTGTAAGCATGCTGCCCTTGAAGAGAAAAGAAAAACATTAAAAGCTATTGTAATATCTAGGAACCCACTCCTCCCTCCCCTAAAAAGTCAGTACTGGCTGAATCCCTGTCTGTCACTGACCAACCAGCAGCTCAATGAAATAGTTTAATCTGGAAATCCTGACCAAATGATACTGGCACTCCCAGATCCAAATATGTATGTTGCAAAGAATCAGTAGCTCACACCCTTGAGGGTGGCACACGATGCCCATGGGCCACTGGCAAACAGCCACACTCTGTTTATATACCGTCCTGGCTGCTCTTGCACTATCTCAGAGCCCGTAAGTCCTGCAAAGCCTCAGCTGTTTACTCTCTGGCCCTTTATAGAGCAAGTTTGCTGGCCCCGATTTAGATGAATCCCCGCAGCACTTGAGAAAGGTTGTATTTACCGTTTCAAACCTGCCAGCTCAGTTAGTCCTAACAGCAGTCTTAAAGACCTTATTTTCCAGGTACCTCCCCCAAATATAAACATGAAGTAGAAATAATTTTAGGGAATCTTTGACAGTGTTTCTTATAACATGAAATAACATCACATAGGAGCTATGTGTCTGAGAAATAGAATATTTGGGGCTTCCGGACACAGGAGCCCAAACTGGATTCTGGGCTGTGTACTTTCCAAAGCATTATTCCCAGGGAGGAGAGTATTTTCACCTTCAGTAAGGGCATTTTTATTGATGCAGATGCAGAGTGAGCCCGGAGAGCATCCTTCTCAAGGCCTCCCGGAGGCCCAACCGCTGAGAACGGTTGGCGAGCTACCCTTGCCCTAAACCTCGGGGAACCATTAGCAGAGAGAGAGAAGCGTCTCCCTCACTCCTCTGGTGATGAAACAACAGCAGTCCTCCGCCATCAGAACGCCAGACCGCCTGGTAGTACCTACCAGCTTCATCTCTGAAGGCTTGGTTTTTAGCTCAATTTTTGTAAAACAGAGATTTTCTTCATTATCTTATACATTCAGAGATGTTTTCATTTCTGGCTCATCTCACATTGGCAACATTCCCTTCTTTAGACTCTTTCCTATCTCCCCCAAAAAGGAAAACAGTGGGACAAATATAGACTGCTTGCAGATAAAGCCAGAGTAAAGATATTGGGTGAGGGGTGGAGGGCGGATACAGAGACCTGCAGCTAAGGAATGAAGGACAGGAAGGAGCAAGGAGCAGCAGGCAGCAGGGGAAGACAGAGGAAAGGGCTGGGGGCCCAGGACACACCAATGCCAGGCAGGAGACCCAAAGTTCACCAATCCCCAGAGGTGTCTTGGGATTTCTGCCACCACTGGCAACTGGAAGTACCCACAGCTCTTCTGCTGCTTTCTAATTTTTCCATTTTCCCAGGCTCCACTCTGACCAGATGAATAAAACTTATCAAGCATCCACCATGTGTAGAGCCATCCTCATCTTCCTGGCACATCAGATTCTCGGTCCTACAGACACAGTGACCAGAGCATCCACGTAGATGGATAAGAATGAGGGCAGGAAGGCCTACAATGCTCCTCCGCTCTCTGTCAAACCTCTGGCAGAACCAAGGCTCCGTGGTGACACCTACGTATCCATGCATCAGAGTCGAGGCAAAGGAGCGGATTCTGAATGAGGGATTCTGGTTCGTGCGACATCAGGGAATGAACGGTATGGTAATGCGGCCTGTCTACTTCACCCCTTCATTTACCAAAACTGCAAAGACCAATTTATATGGGAATATTTGGAAACTGGCCAGATATTCCCTGCATTCTCAATTAGCCTTTTTTGTTGGTTCACAATCATTTTCTAAATATCCATCAGTACGGCACTGGCTATGCTCAGCAGGCCGTGGGGCCTGATGCACACACGCTGGCCCTCGGCACTAACCCACTGCCCTCTGGGAAACCTGGTGGCCCAAATGGTGTGCCCTCTAGGACTGACATTTTAACAGGATGTTGCATGCATCCAAACATTCAAAAACCAGGAGGTAAACACAAATATGTAAGATGTGTGTGGTTGTTACAGAAGTAGGAGAGGTTTTCATTTGGGAGGAGAGGGTTAATATTCTTTAACATCATTTCAGGGTTTTGGGGAGGGCAGGAGTACAATCAGAATAGTCTGAGAGTTAAGTTCTCTGGGGCTCTCTCTCAGGAGTAATTGCATGAGCTCCTCGGTGCAGGGATTGGAAGGCAAGTACTTCTGGGCTCCCAGGCCATTAGTGTAGATGTGATTCTTACAACACCCTGGGTAGCAAGGGCTGCTCAATTAAGCCTCCATAGATTTGCAAGGAGCCTGCAGAGCATGAACACTGTCCCAGCAGAGGGGAAGGTGCTCGGCCCAACCTAAGTGGGAGAGGGTGCTGTGGGGAAGGCGGGCAGAGAGCAGCTCTGCAAGCCAAAGGCCACCCAGTTCAGGGGTCAAAACCAAATTCCCGCCCCTCCCCCTCAGGGCCATGTCAGTTGGGGAGGCAGCCACATGGACCCAGGAGGTGTGGGGTCTCCAGCTCCATAGAAAAGACATATCCAGCAGACACCTCCAGCCACGTGACCTTGCAAGGATGCAGGCCCAGTGTGTCTACATTGCTGAGATTTTCCAGAAACCTGGGAATCTGGATATTTCATAGGAAATCTCCTACATGTTGGCTCATGATTTCTCTCTGTTTTAGTGCTCCATGGGCTAAATAAACACCTGTTGGCTCAGTCTAGTTCCTGGGGACCCACAGTTTTCCAACTCTGGCTTCAGAGTGTCTTAGAAGTGCTCCCAAATTAGTGAGGGGACTCTCAAGTCTCAAGGGTTCTCTATTAGTTAAAGGAGACTTATTCTGTGCAATGTTTTCAAAAAGAGTGAGGAAAGAAGCCACAATTTCTAATCCTTTGGGAGAAAAAGTACATTAATATTTAAAATTTCCATGTGTATAGTGGATAGCCAAAACATCACCTCACCCACTTCTTGCTTGGGGCAGGGGGGAGATATAACTTAACAGTGAAGGGAACAGATGGACCCCACATTACCCCAGGGATCAAGTTCAGCACCACTGATTAAGGGGCGACCAGACACTGTGTCCCTCTCCTGAGCAGAAAGCATCCCCATTCCTGTCCCCAGTGTTTAAACTGAATTTGGTCAAGGCTTCAGATCCAACTTGTAATATACAGGAACCCCAGGAGAAACAAGAGCACATTCCATGAAACCACAGGAAACAAATCGGATGTAATGAGTGAGACAACCTACTGACAGTTCAACATCATGTAAAAGGGGGAGACAACTGCTCTAGATTTACAGGGTCTTAAGAGACCTACCAACTAAATGCAATACAAGATTCTCAAGGGAATTCACATGTAAACAGGCCAATTGTAAAAGGCATTATTTTAGGGGCAGTTGGGGAAACTCAGATAATGGGCTGGGTAATAGAGTCCATTACGCCATTACTGACCATTTAGTGAAAATTGTATTGTGGTTACATAGGAATACGTTCTTGTTTTTTCAGAGATGCAGGCTGAGTATTTAGGGGCTAAATGTCATAATGTCTGTAATTCATTTTTGAATACTTCAGCAAGAAAAACAAGATGAAGCAAATGCAGAAAAATGTTAACAACTGAAATCTAGACAACAGGATGGAGGCGAGCTGGTGCCACGGAGCCGAGCTGGTGCCACGGAGCCATCGCCACGCGGCGTGCAGCCTCCATCAGCCTCCATCGCTCACTACAGAGGGACTTCTTGCCTCGTCCCTCCAATGTCCTTGAGGCTGTGTGTGTTTTAAATTTCAAATCACCAGCTGCCAAAAGAAAAAATGATAGCAACCCAACCAGGTATAATTTGATGCTGAAAACCCAACATACAAAATAAAGAAGCAACTGTGAAGTGAGCGCCCTGGAACCTTCTGCATGAAATTCTAGAGTTGGTGAGTCGTAGCCAGCCTTGCTCAATGTGAAAAAGCAGCTTAACTGTCGCAAATGCATTCATTCTAAGTCACCTAAATGAAGGCTGCTCATAATTAAGGAAAATGGGGGGGCGAGGGGGGAGGGGCCAAGAACTTGTATTAAAATGACCCTATTCAGTTAACTGTTTAGGCACAAGGTTAAATGTCTTGAGATACAAGCATAACTGAAAAAGAATAAAGCTTGAAACTCAAAACAGATATTCTAAGCTTTTTTTAAAAAAAATTTTAATCTTATTTAGCAAAGTACATCTATTCTAAATCTAATGCCTAATGATACAATTCTAAGAACTTGGTCAGCTGCCATCAAATACACTGGCCAGTTCTTTAAATCTACTTTAAAAAAGTAAAACAGTCATCAAATCTCAGGTTTTAGAAGGACCCGCACAGTCACCTAGACCAGCAGTCACCAACCGGTGGTCCGTGGACCACTGGTGGTCCGTGAAGTCCTAAAGGTTGGCGACCGCTGATCTAGACCAACAGCCCATCCACGGCTGGACTTTTGTCATTCAAGAACAGTATTAACCTAGCACTGGAAAGAACACTGATAAATCTGGATCCTTCGGTTCCAGCACTCACTATAGAGCTGTTTCTTCCTGGGCTGATGACAATCCTTCTGAACCTCAATATTGTCACCTAGAAAAGGGAGGTGAGACCTTCCTCACAGAGCTTGGGCGGTATCAGTGACACTGTCACATTCCCCACTGTGCCAGCTATCCCGGAAGCACTCCAAACAGCCTGAAAATAACTTGTACTGATACCTCGCTCAATTCACAGCTCTATAACTTACTAGAGGTATAGCCTTTACAACTTAGCTAATCTTTTATATCCCGGTTTCCTTATGGGCAAAGTGGGGACAACAACAGTACCTGCTGCATAAAACAGTTGGGAGAATCAAATGAGCTCCTGTGTAAATAGCTCAAACCGTGCCAGGCACATCGAGGCATTCAATAAACATGAGCCCCTCCTTCCTCCCACCCCATTTTAAGAAAGCATACTCTAAGGAAAATAGATAGAAGATCCTCAAAACATTAAAAATATTACCGCCCTAACCAGCTTGGCTCAGTGGATAGAGCGTCGGCCTGCGGACTCAAGGGTCCCAGGTTCGATTCCGGTCAAGGGCATGTACCTTGGTTGCAGGCACATCCCCAGTAGGGAGTGTGCAGGAGGCAGCTGATCGATGTTTCTCTCTCATCGATGTTTCTAACTCTCTATCCCTCTTCCTTCCTCTCTGTGAAAACTCAATAAAATATATATTTTTTAAAAAAATAGAATTACCTTACGTCCCAGCAATTCCACTTCTGGGTATTTATCTGAAAAATCCAAAACACTACAGTGGGGCCTTGACTTACGAGTTTAATTCGTTCCGAGACCGAGCTCATTAAGGAGCTCGTTAACTCAAATTACTCTATCAACTCAATGCAAAAAATCGGCGGAGAGACAGCTGGTATCTCAAAAAGCTCATTAGTCAGGACACTCGTAAGTCAAGGCCCCACTGTAATTTGAAAAGATATATAGAATGTCCCCCAAAATGTTTTCACATATTTTGAATAAAGGCAGTGTTTATTAAAATACATTTCATTTTCAAAACTAAGCTATCAGCTATTAAAGTGTGTATACATTTTTGAGACACCCTGTATGCACCTCTATGTTCATTACAGCATTATTTACGATAGCCAACATATGGAAGCAACCTAAGTTATTTATCGTTAGATGAATGGATAAAAAAGATATGGTACATATACACAATGGAATATTATTCAGCCATCACAAAGGAATGAAATCTTGCCATCTGCAACAACATGGATGAACCTAGAGTATTATGCTAAGTCACACAGAGAAAGACAAATACCATATGATTTCACTTATATGTAGAATCTAAAAAAAAAATAACTCATAGATACAGAAAAACTAATGGTTACCAGATGGGAGGTGGGTTGGAGAGCTGGGTGAAAAAGGTATTAAACATACATACAAATTGGTAGTCACAACATAGTCACAGGGGTGTAAAGGAGAGTGCAGGGAATATAGTCAATAATACTGTAATAATTACGTATGGTGTCAGATGGACACTAGACTTACTGGAGTGAACACTTCCTAAGTTACATAAGTGTCTAATCACAATGTTGTACATCTGAAACTAATATAATATTGTATGTCAACTATAATTTAAAAATTTTAAGAAGAAAGAAAGCATGATTTACTTATCCCAAACTGTACACCTCTTTGTGGCCAAACACCAGGACTCATCCCCGCCACAACAGAACGTGTCTAAAAGGTTCCCCTATAAATCCAGATGTCCTGCTGACCCTGACTATAA
Source organism: Myotis myotis (assembly GCF_014108235.1). Taxonomy (NCBI): domain Eukaryota; kingdom Metazoa; phylum Chordata; class Mammalia; order Chiroptera; family Vespertilionidae; genus Myotis; species Myotis myotis. Next base: position 53,057,517 of record NW_023416401.1, read on the forward strand.
CTGCTGGTGAGGTTCCTGACCAAGGCCTCACTTCTCCTGTGTGCAATGATAGCTGGGCTGACAAGGGGTCTTGACCTTCCATTGCAGCCACAGCCAGGCCTCAGGCAGCCCATGGAGAAGTTTCTGATTGAACCATCACAAGAGAGCGTGTTCCTTCTGTGGGGTTTGACATCGTAATTTTGCACAGACATCAGCATCCACTGGAGATCACGCGCACCTGCCATTCTCCTGACTCCCTGAATCCTTTTCTGACACCAGCCTTTGCTCTTGCCATCACCTCCCTTTCCTGCGCTCACCCTTTATGTCCTAGGCAGACCTCCTTCCCTTTGCAGGGAGCCTTTGTGAGAATTAAAGGGAGCCCAGGATGGGTGAGGGAGATGCCTGATAAGCTAATGGCACCTCCGTGAGAATTAGGAAGAGTGGCCTTTCCTTGGCTGGCAACCCTGTGCCACAGCCTCCCCTAATAGGATTCTGCTTATTGAATTCAAGTCCATTTATAGGGAAACTGCCAGGTGCCAAGATCTCTGGGCTTACTGACAGGAATAAGAAGGGCTGTAGCCTCTGAGCCAACCAACTCTGCTAAGGTGGGGCTGGAGGGAGGAGGAGGAAGCTCACGGAGCCACCACAGCCCAAGGTCTAGAGCTGTTTTGTCCTCTCAGGCTGGATTTGATGGAGGCAGGCGGTGGGGAGCTCAGGAGGGGTGCTGCCTGCCACCTGCACTGGCCCAGGAGTGAGTCGTGCCAGAAAGGATGTGAGGAGACTCCATGCCAAGCGGAAAACATAAGCAAAGGCGACATGGCAGATTTAGAGAACGGTGAGCTTCCAGTGCAGGGGCAGGAAAAGGAGGGAGGGCCTTCTGTGTCAGGCTAAGGCCCCCAAACCAGAGGGTCACTACAGGGGACAGTGCAGGGGACTCACAGATGATCCATTGCTGTAATGAGGGGACTGCAGAGCAGCCACCCTGCGCTCCTGGTGAAACTCCACAGGGTACGCCAGGGCAGGGGCAAGTCACTGTTCTAGCACTGCCAGCTTATGTGCCCCGGGCAAGCAGCAACCTCTCTGGACTTAACCAGTTAACTGCCAGGCATCCAAAATGGAAACCATCCCCACACACCACGATATTTTAAATTTAATTTAAAAAATCCGCCACTTGCGTCTACAGATGCTTATGGCATACAAAGGGTTAAGCTTTGTCAACCATAGGACAGGAAAGCTGGACTGGGACGTCTAATGTCTCCTCTGTGTCTGAAGTTCAAAAGGTCTTTGTTCTCCAAAATCTAGTTCCAATCCTGTCCCCAGTGGCTCTAACCTCACTCTGCTACCAGTTTAACATGTAACGCAGCACACTGCAGAGGGCCAGCAGGAACAAAAAGATCCCACATGAATACCGGGTGCAAAACTCTAAATAAAAAAAGCGGAGACACCAGAAAGATCGGCTGTTTCCCTGCTAGAAGTCACCAAATGCCTCCGAATTACAAAATCTCTTCATTCAGACTGTCTATGCCAAGGAATTATGCAGGTTTCTTAGGAACAAAATGACACTTGCATTCTTCCCTAAACTAGGAATATTTTTTTTAAAAGTAATATATTAAGATAAGCACAGACTTATTCCCAAACTGTATTTTTCCACTGCAAAAAACCAGAAACATCAGAATCAATTTCCTCATGAAGTCAACCCATATGAAGGACTAGCCTGCTGACCACTGTTGTGATACAAGGCCTAGGCCCTGGTGCAAACTGTGGTCCCTGGGCCAGTGCTCCAGCATCGCCAACTCGATCAGAATTTGCAGGGGGACCCAGCAATCTCTGTTTGATGAAGGCCTCCAGACAATCCTGCTGCTGAACCAAAACAGTGCTTAAGGTTAGCAAGCCAAAAAAGACTACAAAATAGAGTCAACATACCTGGCTCCAAAGATGTCTTTTTTGGCGAGATCAATTCCAGAAACAACTTTCACTCTCAGAACACGCGATTCTCCCTGTTGGAGGGGGGGAAAAAACATTAAAATAATGGACTTCAATGGATCGCACTCTCACCCCATGTGCAAAGTCAATGATTCCTCTTCAGGCCAGAACTGAAATACAGAGCGAACCAATCCAAGCATAGGCCACTGCTCCCTACAAGGAAGTTCAAAAAGCTACATTCCAGTTCAAAATTCTAATGACCCTAGAAATTCAGAGCATCCAGATGAAGTGAGCACAAGTTTGATTCAAACTAGGTCATGCAGATCAATTATTTTTGCACTGATAGGAAGAATTTCCCAGCTGTGCCAAGAATACAACCACACACATGAAATGACCTAGATAAATGCCCAAATGCAACAAGGTAGCATAAATTTAGTAAATAATTCTTCCTTTGGGGTGTATGTATTTGTATGAGTGGCCTGAGATAGAAAGGAATTTCATGTGGTAAGATGGTTCTTCAACATTATGATTTCAAAATGTCAGTGCTGGCAAGCAAACATAATTCCTCAGTTCCAGTAAAAAGACCATCCTAAATGGAAATCTTCCCAAATCATCTCAGAAATCATTCATTCATTCATCTGCTTATTCATGCATTCATTCCAACATTTTCCAAGCAGCTCCTATGCATCTGGCATTGAGCTAGAGCTTGAATACAGGCATGAACATACTTGTGGTCTGCTCAGTGATGAGACCAACGGCACAGGACCCGGTGATGGCACCTGCCAAAGGGCATGGGTTGGAGAAGTAGTTAAGGCTAAGACATTCAGAAAAGATGAGCAGGCTCAGAAGGAGGTGGCAGGCAGAAGTCCAGGATAACTCTCAGGTTTCTAGTTTGGGTCACTAAGTGTTAACATAAATTAAAAGAGAGGGTTAACTTGAATTCAAGGAGCTTATGAAACAACCAGTTGTAAAAAAAAAAAATGACTAAATTCATAAATGGGAGAGATGTCTAGTATGGGATAGACCTGGGCGTTATTCATGTACAGTTGGTAGTTACAACTAGAAGTCAGTGGAAAGTTATCAAAAAAGAGTGTGTGTGTGTGTGTGTGTGTGTGTGTGTGTGTGTGTGTGTGTGTGTGTGGCGGGGTATGGCCAGAGATGAAGCCCTTCAGGACACAAGCACTAAGCAAGAAGAGATAAGTACTATGAAATTCATCTACCCCATGTTTAGTAAACACCTAGGCAGGAAAAGAAAACCTAAATGATTGTGTAGATCATGTCATGTGAAAGGGGACAAAAGCAAGGGGAAATAAAACATGAAGAGACCAGGAGGCTGAAGCTTTGTCAATCTTAGCCAGTGGATCTAACAGGCATACGCGCCATCAGACCCAGCGCAGTATCATTTACGTTCCAGGATTCTTCCTGCCATTCAACCACTCTCCCACCATCCAGCCTGACACAAGGCTGCTCACACACAGACACAGCAGGGCACCAGTGTGGTTCAGAGAAGCTTCTCAACCTGTGTGTGCTTACGATCACTTGCGAACGAGGCCTGCACTCCCAGGATGGAATGTGCTTGGCAGCCTTCACGAAAGGATTAAGACAAGTTAGGAATAACTACTACACACCAGAGTGTCCCCAAGTGTTTACCAAAGCCCCGGGTCCTGTGCTCCTCCCTTTGTTCCTGTAACTGCCGGACTGACTGCCCTCGCCTTTCTCTTACACACTCACCTCATGGGCCCTTGTCAAGGATTCCTTCTCAGCACAGATGTTATTCAGGGTAATATCTGGCACTGTTCTGTGTCTCACAGCAGGCATCTCCCATGGTCAACTCAGTTACGGAACGTCACCGTGAAAGTATTTTTTTACACAAAGATCCCAATTTGGCAACACATGCGTGTAGAGTTCATAGCACACCTGGGAAACGTTTACGGCCCATTAGTGCTCATAGCATATAAACTGAGAACCATGGGTTGAAACGGAATCCTTGTCTGCCAGCTAAGGGGTTAAAGACTTTGCTTGAGATGCAGTGAGGAATCATTCAGAAGAAGAAATGGAGGACAGGGAATGGTTGTCTCTGTCTCCCTGCTAAGCAGTAACTCCTGATAACCGACTCAGGCTGAGCAGCAGGGCAGTTTCCACACCTAGCCTTGCACTTGGAACTAATTTGGGGGAGACAAAGAAGGGACTGGGTTTAGGATGGAAACCAAGATATAGTCACCAGTGACAGCAGAAAACAAGAATTCTGGTAAGAAACCATCTCTTTGTCGCGTACCCCTTGGAATTCTCAGAAATCCTGGGCAGTGCCCTATACTTTACACAAAACTGGGTAGGGGCTTGACTGAACCTTGTCTGGGTTTGAAGGAATAGGATAAGCCCAGTTAATACCTGGTTGCCTTAGGTTCGCATTAACATTGGGTGAATGTTCTTACATTGGGTGGATGGAGCTACTTTCCAAAGCATATATTTTAAAGTCAGCAAAGATTAATAAATGAATAAAAAATAAATGTAAGTAAAGGAATAACTAACATTTTATGGAAACTGGTTTACTCATTTAGTAAGCATGAGCACCAGTTCTAAGATGTAGGGATACAGTAACATGGAGAAAACACCCCACCCTACCCGTCCCACATCCTAGTGTTACTGAGAGTGCATTATATAAGAGCTCTCAACTGTATCAGCAAACAAGTCAGAAGAATCTGCAGGGCACATGGAAATACAGAATGGTAATAATTTTAAGTGCTTTATTGAGCACTTAAACATTTTGTACACACACCCTTTCATTAAACAAATCCTCACTTAGGAATCAATCCTAAGAAATAAGCACAGATACATAAGAAACACAAACCAAAAAAAAACTAGCTAAAAGGACAGTCCCCACAGCATTTTTTTGTAAGTGAAAGAAATCTAAAAATCCCTCAAATTGGACAGCTAATTGTTTATAGCAATTCAGTGCAATGGGCTATAGTATAATCATTAGAAATATGTGTGAATCTGCAACAACCTTCATTCATTCCACAAGTATTTACTAAGTTCCCACCATCGTGTGCCAGACTCATGACCTGGGGGGTACGGATATGAGCAAGATGGAGTTCCAGCCTCAAGGAACCCACAATCTAGAAGACAGACAAACAGAATATAAATACACAATGCAAACAAACAAGCAGGGTAATTTCTGAAGCTGGTAAGTGCTTTGATGACACGATGACAGTTAAATATAAGCAACTAAGTAGAGGGAAAGGGGGAGGCTATTTTTTTTTAATATATTTTATTGATTTTTTACAGAGAGGAAAGGAGAGGGATAGAGAGTTAAAAACATAGATGAGAGAGAAACATCAATCAGCTGCCTCCTGCACACCCGCTACTGTGGATGTACCCTCAACCAAGGTACATGCCCTTGACCAGAATCGAACCTAGGACCCTTGAGTCCGCACGCCGACGCTCTATACACTGAGCCAAACCGGTTAGGGCAGGGGGAGGGTATTTATAACTGGTGGTCAGGAAAGGCCTCTTTGGAGAGGAGACAGTTGAGCTGAAACCTAAAGGAGGTAGAAGGTGCTCATGAGGGAGGGCAGGTCATGCAGGAGTGCCAGCAAGTCCCAAGGCCTACGGGTGGGGGGCGGGGGGAAATCTGGCCCTACAGGGGGAGGCCAGCATGGCACAGTGGGGCCAGAGATGCGAGGCCAGCCTCACTTGATAGAGGGTGGGCATTATTCCAACACACCCTCTCTCCCTAATGCCCCCTTGGAAAGTTTCAAGCAGGGGACTGACAAAATTTGACTTAAGTTTTTTTTTTTTTAATTAAATCTTTATTGTTCAAATTATTCCAGTTGTTCCTCTTTTTTCCCCCCATAGCTCCCCTCCACCCGGTCCCCATTCCACCCTCTGCCCTTACCCCGCCCCGCCCACTGTCCTCATCCATAGGTGTACAATTTTTGTCCAGTCTCTTCCCGCACCCCCACATCCCTTTCCCCCAAAAAATAGTCAGTCCACTCCATTTCCATGCCCCTGATTCTATTATATTCACCAGTGTATTCTGTTCATCAGATTATTTATTCACTTGATTTTTAGATTCACTTGTTGATAGATGTGTATTTGTTGTTCATAATTTGTATCTTTACCTTTTTCTTCTTCTCCCTCTTCTTAAAGCAGGGGTCCTCAAACTTTTTAAACAGGGGGCCAGTTCACTGTCCCTCAGACCATTGGAGGGCTGGACTATAGTTTAAAAAAACACTATGAACAAATTTAAAACACTGCACATATCTTATTTTGAAGTAAAAAAAACAAAGTGGGAACAAATACAATATCTGTATTTGCATGTGGCCCATGGGCCATAGTTTGAGGACCCCTGTCTTAAAGGATACCTTTCAGCATTTCATATAATACTGGTTTGGTGGTGATGAACTCCTTTAGCTTTTTCTTAACTGTGAAGCTCTTTATTTGACCTTCAATTCTTAATGATAGCTTTGCTGGGCAAAGTAATCTTGGTTGTAGGTTCTTGGTATTCATCACTTTGAATATTTCTTGCCACTCCCTTCTGGCCTGCATAGTTTCTGTTGAGAAATCAGCTGACAGTCGTATGGGTACTCCCTTGTAGGTAACTGACTGTTTTTCTCTTGCTGCTTTTAAGATTCTCTCTTTGTCTTTTGCTCTTGGCATTTTAATTATGATGTGTCTTGGTGTGGTCCTCTTTGGATTCCTTTTGTTTGGGGTTCTCTGCGTTTCCTGGACTTGTAAGTCTATTTCTTTCAACAGGTAGGGGAAGTTTTCTGTCATTATTTCTTCAAATAGGTTTTCAATATCTTGCTCTCTCTCTTCTTCTGGCATCCCCATAATTCAGATGTTGGTACGCTTGAAGTTGTCCCAGAGGTTCCTTACACTATCTTCATATTTTTGGATTCTTTTTTCTTTTTGTTTTTCCGGTTAGGTGTCTTTTGCTTCTTCGTATTTCAAACCTTTGACTTGATTCTTGTGATCCTCTAGTCTGCTGTTGGAACTCTGTATAATATTCTTTATTTCAGTCGGTGTATGCTTTATTTCTAGTTGGTCCTTTTTCATAACCTCAAGGGTCTCACTAGATTTCTTGAGGGTCTCATTAAATTTATCGGCGGTTTCTAGAAAATTCTTGAAAAACCTTATAAGTGTAGTTTTGAACTCTATATCCAGTAGTTTGCTTTCCTCCATTTCTGTCATTTGTGACTTGTTTCTTTGTCTCCACATTTTTTATGCTTCCCTGTGTTGATAGAGTGGCTTTCTGTGCTAGGTGTCCTATAGGGCCCAGTGGCTCAGCCTCCCCAATTACCTGAGGTGGACACTCTTGGTGCACCCCTTTGTGGGCTTTGTGCACAGTCTTGTTGTAGTTAAGCCTTGACTGTTATAGGTATCACTGGGAGGAATTGACCTCCAGGCCAATTGGCTGTGAGAATCAGCTGTGTCTACAGTGGGAGAACTTCTGTGCTGGAGACACCCTTATGGGGTAAGACTTGCTTCAGTGGGGCTTTGGTGCTCACTGAGTCTGCCCCCTGAGTGTGTCCCTTATGGATCTGAGGCGTTGTAATCTGGATGGTCCCACTCTGACCACTGGGTACACTGGCACTTGGATCTCTAAGGAGTTGCTAATTTAGCCTCTGCCTGAGGCTACCCAGCAGGAGGTACGGAGAGATCTGCAGATTCCTCTTCTTTGTTTGGGATTTGGAGGTACCTAGATGAGGCCCAGCTGTGAAGCAATGCAAGCTTCTGTGGGGCCTTGGGCCTTCTTTTGGTTGTTCTGGGTCTCTCTGACCCAGCTGCAGTTTGTTAGGTAATTTCAGATTGCAAAGGGCCAGGCCATTCATATGCAAAAGCCTCTGAGCACAGCTTGGGTGGGGCCGGGTCTCAGGGAATCAATAGGGCGAAGCAAACAGCTATGGCTGATCCTCAGCCCTGCCCTAAGAGGGCCCGGGTCTCACAGTCCCGGTAATCGCCGCAAGCACCTCTGAGAGAAAGCCGCCCTCAAGTTCCAATCAATGCCAGACAGTCCAGTTTCTCTCCGTATGAGTCTGGGTCCCTAGAGACTCGCCCGGAACTGGAGTTCAGAGCAGTCGGGAGCTTGTGTCTCCCTCACGATTGAAAAAAACAACCGCGTCCTCAGTTGCCAGCCCTTTCCACGTGCACCTCCATACCTCTGCACTTTACTTCCTCTCCTCCTCTGAGTCTCAGTGTGCTTTTCTCTTTCCTTTAGTTGTAGAATTTCCACTCAGTCAGCCTTCCTGTGGTTCTGGACAATGTCCGTTTTGTCTTTTAGTTGTAGTTCTGAAGTGGTTGTGCGAGGCAGCAATTTCTGGTGTTTACCTATGCCGCCATCTTGGTTTCTCTCTGACTTAAGTTTTTGAAAGACCACTTTGGTTTTTTGGGAGAATGGACTCTTAAGGAATAAAAACAAAAGAGGATGACCAATTAAAAGGAGATCTGGCAAGAGATGGTTAGCTTTGCACAGGATAGAGATATGATTAGATTTAGCATACAAAAAAATGTTTGAAATAAACTATATGGTTAAGTTTCCTAAGCTTTCTATAAATGAGTTTAGAGACCAGCAAGTTGTTCAACAAGATGTCTCCCTTTTCCATTTAAACCCACAACTAGACTACATTTCCCAGCATTCCTTACAGTCATGTGGCTAGGTTCTGGCCAATAGGACATGGACAGAAATGATCTGCGCATTTTCCAGACCAGGCCAATAGACCCTCCCACTCATCATCTTTCATTCTCTCCCCATCCTCTAGCTCAATTAAGAAGATCCTGGAGGCCAAGGAGGGAAAATTCCAGGAAAGGTGTGAGTGGAACAGAGCATCCCCCCACCCCACCTGCTACCTCCACAATTACCTACTGACCTTGCCCAGACAGTGAGCTGAAAATAGACCTGTACTGCTTATTCCCACTGAAAACTGTTAACTTATCATAGTCAACATAATCTCATTTTGAAATAAATATCCATTATATGCACAGAAAAAGACCCAGAAAGGATGAAGTCAATAGCGATTACCTCTGGGTAATGGATAACTTCTTTTCGCTTACCTGCTTTTTTCCTTCGGAAACATTATTTTTGTTTGGAAAATAAGTTTTTGTAGAAACTTCAGAAAATTCAGACAAAAAAAGAACAAATTAAAATCACAGGTTTAGAAAAAGAGGCTTTTGTATTTTTAAAATGAATAAACCTTGCCATGAGAAAAACAAACCTACAAGTTATATTTTAGCCAACTCACAAAGGTATAGAGCTATATATTCGGAAGACGTGAACAGGGTTCTCTTATGTAACTGTAGGCAATAGCTTGGAGATGAAAGGGAGAGAGGGGGCGCTTTATTGAGCACTTACTATTTACAAGCACCTGTTGCAGGAAATTTACTTCTCTCTGAAGTTAAGGGCAGGGAGCAGGAAAGAGAATGTTACTCTATAAAAATAGTTTTTATAAACAGGGTTCAGACATACAGCAAAAACGTCTTATCTTCGTTTCCTCCAAATAACAAGCTTTCATACAGATAAGCAGCCATCGTCATTCTGTAGGGAAACACGTGACCAGGTGTGTGACTAATTGCCCCAAGCCGAGCAACTGTATTTTCTGAAGCATTTTATTACTTTCATAAAACCTACGGATGACATTTTGGTCCCTAGTTATGAGTCCAGGAGAATTAAATATTTAACTAAGGTGGCTTATGACATTGGAAATATTATTCGGAGATAGAATGTACAACACAGAGAAAGCACAAGCACAGAAGAGGTGAGGCTGAATGACCACAGGCATCCTCATGATTTCAGTATCTTTTCCTGTTATTATGACTCTGTTTTGCATTGTCGCTGAGTAACAGGGATGATTCTATGCACCTGACATGTGCTTTTCTTTTCCACTGAGTTTTCTAATTCTTCATCAAGTCATAAAACAAGGTGCCCAAGCCATAAATGAATGGCATGGAGGAAGTCCCACCTCGGTGGTATTCTGAAGGCTCATTTGTAAGACAGCCTGTTCAGATAGACTGTGTATAAAAGGTTACCAGATTCCCATGCCCATCCACAAAGCCTATTGCACAATCTATCCAACTGTTCCTATGGCAAAATAAATTTCAAATTCCACCTCAAAACCAGACATTCGAATTTACCTTTTCTCCTATGGATGTGCCTTGAGAAGGTAACTTTTTATGTTTGATCCCTTATTCTGCACAATGGCAGCTGATCTCTCCCCATGCCCTCCCCCCCCCCAAAAAAAAAGTGATATCTGGCCTGGGAAACAGTGTTCTTTCCACACGGGGATCCACTGTGACCCCAGGTGTCGCAGATACCAGATGTCCACATGGACAAGGAAGTCCTAAGTCAGGGACTTGAACATCTTGATCCTTCTCCCCTAAATCAATTTATCGTATTTACCTTCCACAGTCTATCTTATATTTATACTTCTAGCTATTATCCATAACACTTGCAGGCTCACATTAAACACTCCCTGGGTTTAAGGAGGTGATCATTATTTTTTATACATATGTCCACATTGTGCCTGCTACACAGTAGATATTGTTAATCTTCCCAGTCCTCCCTGCTCTTGCCCCAACTATGAAACAAAATGCTGTTCTATGCTTCTTTTTTAACTCAAATTCTTTTTTAATCTTTTAAAAATATATTTTATTGATTTTTTTTTTTACAGAGAGGGAGAGGGATAGAGAGTTAGAAACATCGATGAGAGAGAAACATGGATCAGCTGCCCCCCGCACACCCCCTACTGGGGATGTGCCCGCAACCAAGGTACATGCCCCTGACCGGAATCGAACCTGGGACCTTTCAGTCCGCAGGCCGATGCTCTATCCACTGAGCAAAACCAGCCAGGGCGAAAATTCTTTTTTAAAAATATGTTTTTATTTACGTTTAGATAGAGAGAAAGGGAAAGGGAAAGGGAGAGGGAGAAGGAGGGAGAGAGGGAGAGAGGGAGAGAGGGAGAGAGGGAGAGAGGGAGAGAGGGAGAGAGAGAGAGAGAGAGAGAGAGAGAGAGAGAGAGAGAGAGACATACCAATTGGCTGTCTGCTACACACACCCTACTGGGGATCAAGCCTGCAACCCAGGCATGTGTCTTAACCAGAAATTGAATCAGAGACCTCTTGGTGCATGGGTGATGCTCAACCGCTGAGCCACTCAGGCTGGGCACTGTTCCACACATTTTTAAGATATCCTGCACTATCCTATCCCCCAACCTCACCCTACATTCTCATCATCGCCCACTCTTGCTATATCCTGTCCTTTCCATTCCAATTCCCGACTCTACACCTTGCCCCTCTTCACTCTCTTGATGGGTTCCCCGACTTTACATGGCGGACCCCTCTCCTCGCTTTTATCACTCAGTTCTCTACTTTGGCCTTCTACTGACACATTCAACAAAAATGTGCTGAATGACTATGAGATTCAAGCCTTGTGCAGGCAGAAAGGAGGGTCCCAAAACTGAAGAAGGCGTATTCTTCTCTGCCCAAGGGGCTTACAATCAACTGGGAGGTTAGATATATACACATACCTAAAATATACCTAAAACACAGGGGTGGAATAGACATGTGTGGTGAGAACAAACATGCAGGACGGAAAACACGTCCAGCTCAAGCTCAGCTGATACCAATGGCAGCAAACAGCCCAGCCCACAGAACCATCCACTGTCGCTGTCCACCACTGTCAGACCAACACTGTTATTCTAAACAAGCAAGTCCCAAGAACATTAATTCCAGAAAAAGAATTGCAGAAACATAGGATTCAACCTTTACTGGATTGTGGCTATTAATATACCCAGCGGAAAAGTTAACAAAGAGGAAGAAGTAAAAGATGACCTTCTAGAGCAGATCTTCATTTTAATGGTCAAGGTGACTAAGTTTCAGAAATTATGCTGTGTGGTTTTAAAATGTCTACAAATTGATAATCTTCTTTCAAGAGGTGGGGCTTAATATTCCTCCCTCACCTGGGATTTAGGGACTTCTTTCTAATAAACAAAAGCCTGGCCAGTGTTGCTCAGTGGTTGAGCATCCACCTTTGAACCAGGAGGTCACGGTTCAATTCCTGGTCAGGGCACATATCTGGGTTGCAGTTTCGATCCCTTATAAGGGGCATGCAGGAGGCAGCTGATCAAGGATTCGCTCTCATCATTAATGTTTCTCTCTCTCTCTCTCTCTCTCTCTCTCTCTCTCCCTCTCCCTCTCCCTCTCCCTCTCCCTCTCTCCTTCCCTCTGAAATCAATAAAATCATTAAAAAAAAAAAAAAACCAAAACAGAATATGGAGGAGGTGAGAGTGCATGACTTTGAAGAATAGGCCATAGAGGCATTGTGGCTTGTTCTCTCTTTCTTTCTCTCTCAAATCAATCAATAAAATTTTTGAAGTGTCATCCTGTACACCAAAAATGGTTGCAGGTTCAATTCTCAATCAGGGCACATACCCAGGTTGGGGGTTTGGTCCCTGGTCAGAGTGCATATGGGAGGCAACCAATCCATGTTTCTCTCTCTCCTAAAATCAATAAAAACATATCCTTGGGTCAGGATTAAAAAATAAAAAGCATGGCATTTTAAAGGCAGAATTAACAGAACACGGTGACATGCTCAATATAAGTGCAGTGTTTGTATTATTTTTAAGAAGTCTGGCATCTGATGCCTTGTAAGTACAGTAACATTTGAAACTGAAGCAACTCTAGAAATTTTAGGCTACACGACCTTAGTATAATTTTTTTTTAATTCTAGAAACAATGATGATAATATTAGAGACAGACTGATTTGTTGTTCCACTTATTTTTGCATTTATTGGTTTATTCTTGTATGCACCCTGATCAGAGATCAAACCCACAGGCTGGTGTAACAGAACAGTGCTCTAACCAGCTGAGCGACCCAGCCAGGATCAACCTTTCTAAAATGTCTCTTCTCCACTGCACCAGTGGGACCTCCCCGGGGACCAACGGATCAGACTGAAACTCCTCGACCTGGCACTGACAACTCACCACAACCTGCTCTATTCCCAAAGCACCTGTGCTCTACATGGTGACACAATTCCCTTCTTCCCTGTGCTTTCCCATACAGCAACCATTCTCCCCAGTGGTCAGCGCAGGTCCATGCAGTCCTTCCACCACAAGTGCCTCGTCTGAGGCGGAGGCAGTATGAGAAATAAGGAGTCAATATGACAGAGTCCAAGCCCACAGGAATGTGCGTGCTGTGTTATCAGAGCATACACGCACACAAGTCATTACAAGATGACACAGTGAGTTTAATAACAGCAATGGGTGGATTCTGGGAACTCAGAGGAGGAAGAAATTAATGTACCTGTGAGGGGGGGTGTGGAGAGGGAAATGGAGCAGAACGCTGAGGAAAGCCCCAGATGAGCAGGCATTTGAGCCAGGCCTTGAGGAATGAGGAAAAAAGGAGGAACAATCTTTGAGACAAATGGGCACCTGGACATGGGGATGGTCAGAGTGCTGGAGGAAGGGGAGGGGAATAGCTGTCCAGGCCTAGACACGTCCTCTGTGCTGTGAAGGGCACACACAGCTAAGCAGGTGAGTAGTGGGCTCACTGATGACATGAGCAAAGAGCAGAGGGAAGGGAGTAAATCCAGAGAGAGGAGGGCGGGGACACGCGGTCGGCTCACTGTCTGGCAGATGGAGGACCCGGGACTGGTTCCAAAGCTATTCCTGGGGGAGCAGATCGGCTCGGGACAGACAGGCTCTGCTCTGCAAGGCAAAGGAGAAGACAGCAGCTAACGTCTCCAATTTCGGTGTGAGTGGGGGCTGGTGATCTTAGATGATAGAAAATAAAGCAAGAAGAGTGGGTCTGAGGCTACGGGAAAGAAAAGAAGTTGGGTTTCTTGATCGGAGGTCATCTTCCCCATGTGCAGGTAGCGATGTCCAAAGGGCAGTTAGAAGTCAGAAACCAGAGCTCGGTCCAGAGGTCAGAAATGGACACCCACAGGGCGCCCAGTAGACCGGTGCCTTCCAGAGCCTTCCTTCCGACCAGCCATTTACTTGGGCACTTACTAAGTAATAAATCACAGTAGTCTCTTTTCCTTGCAGGGAAGTCTTATCTTCTCAACTGAACTCTACAGTAAGCCTGCACTGTAGAGTTGGTAGCCACTAGCTACATTAGGCTAAATTTAATTTAATTTAAATATGTCATTAAAATTAAAATTCACTTCCTTGGTAACTTGTCACATTTCCAGTGCCCAATAACCACACATGTCTAGTGACTGCTGCACTGGACAGTGCAGCTAGAGGACATTTCTATAGTCACAGAAGGATCCAGTGGATGGTGCGGCTCCAGGGCACTACCTCAGGCAGGAATGCGGTGGATCTGAATAACCTCGGAGGCAGGTTGTACTGTAATCAGGTTCCAGGGTCAAGGTTTGCTCTGAAATATTAAAGACGGGCAAGCATGCAAATTGAGTGTCTATAAATCAATATCTGTACAATCTAAGCAAATACAGTAGAGTGTGGTACTGTCTTCCTGCAACAAGACAGTTTAAAACTCACTATACAAATAAAAGACTAGTGGTGATGGTGGCTTAATAGAGTATGACAAAGATCTGGGAATTTTAGCCTAGCCCAGTAGAGGACAACCTCATAACAAGGTTGCTTTTTTCTGTGACTCTCACACAGTATTCACAGAAAAAGTATTCTTGGCCCTTTTGAGAGAATTATAGACATACTGGAAAATACCAGGAGGGACAGGGCTGGTAGGAATGGGAACTAAACTCAGATAACAGAGAAGAGTTGAGAAATGGGAGTGACCAACCATCTAGAAAACTACCTACAGCAAGCCCCGTGGAGTGAAGACAAACCAGACCTAAACGACGAACTAAAGCCAATGGGAAGGTTTCCTGAGCAGACCAGCCACAACCACCTGAACCCGCTCCAGAAAGGCAAGGGTGCTGTAAATAAATAAATGCCAATAGAATCATATTCAAGCTTCCATAAGATTTCTGTCGGTTCTAATGATAGCAGGTCCTCAAGTAACACTTTCATTCGATGATGCCGTTTCATTTTAATGTTGATGAGATGCCGTAGGAACTTAACTCCTGTTTCTATCAGCTAGTCTATGGTAAATTGGCTGTTATGCTTCGTTTTGTGGCAGTTCCAAGAACCTATAGATGGCTTAAATGAGGGCTTGCTGTGCCCATTCCGCACGGCTGGCACTGAATCATGCAAGTTTCTCTCAAACCCTCCGCTTTACCCCTACAACCAAATACTGTTTTGACCCAGGCCTTAAAGTGCTAGTCTCACATTTCTTTCTTTCAGTGACAACCATTAGGTGTCTTTGTTGCTGACTTTGGCATAAAGCAGAGCCATGGCATTCCAGGTAGTCATCCTGAGTTCTTTGCGGGTATCACCATTCCACATCATTTCACCTGGAAAATATGCCCCTGAAGAAGAAACGGGGGTACGTGTGGGCTTCGGGGTTGGTGGTCGGTTGAGGAGTTAGCAGTAAGTGGTGGCTATGATCAGTCACATATAAGTGACATGTGGACCCTCAAGGGCCTCACATGTAACATGCCAGAATGCATATTTTTAGAGTGGCTCTCAATTAAAAGTGTTAAATGTTCGAATGCCAAGAATCCATAGTAATTCAGTGATTACGGAGAGAGGAGAAAAAGGTGCCATTGAGCGATGTCCATGAAATGAATGGGCTGGCAAGAGTCCCAGCTCAAAGGACATAATCACTCTCTTCCATTAATTAAAAATTCTCTTTTTACCAGAAGAATTGGTAAAACTCCATGTAAAAGGTTTTCAAAGAATCCATTTATCAATGGTTCTTTTGTTTCAAACCTTTAATCATGAGACAGGAAACATTTTTAAATTCCTCTAAGATCACTAAGACAAGAATTATCCTGTATTCTTAGTTCTAAAAATGATCATAATAAACAATGGCACTTTGTTGAAAGCCACGAATCATAGTTCAAGGTCTAAAATTTTCCATTTTTCATGGCCCTCCTAACTCTGACCTCTTGCAATAAAGTCAAGTCTGGGTTTCTGGGTCAAATGTGTAGCTTGACTAGAAGGAACGGGAAGAGAGCTGAGCTTCAGGATGCAGCAGGGGTTGCCAGGAAGATGTTCCCGGGGCGAACTCTGTGATCCTGGATCTGAATCTCATCAAGTGGGATCAGAAGTGTGACTTCTGTCAGTGTGCCAAGGGCTCCCAGAATCTTAGAGAAGACACAGGTGAACAAAGCCGATAACTCATTCCAGCGTCGAGCGTTAGATTTCACAATGAGAAAATGCCCCGTACGTGGCTGAGGCTCAGGACCAATAACTGGCACCTTTCCTCTGTGGGCAAGTTGAACAGATGCAAATTATAATCAATGGGACAGGAAACACTAAGCACGGGGGCTTAGTTGTGCTCATCTCCACAACAGGATGACTCCTCCCACTGCTTCCCAAGTTCATAGAACAGGGGCAAACAGAAGCCTGTCTAGGTTTCCATTTCCTGCACTCCAGACCCCCGACCCCCAGGCTTTGACCTAACTGGTTTCCTTTCACAGACTGCAACCAAACTCCAACCCTGCTTCCTGGAGATCACACCCAAGTCACCAGCATTGGGACTGGGGATGTTCCCAAACTCTTCAGCCACACAGTTGCAGATAATTTCTTGGTTTGCTCCCACAAATACCATTATTTGCTACTAGCTTAATCCTCAGAAGGTAACCGTTTCTAATTCCTGTATAGGTCTCAAGATCTTGTAAAATAACTATCCACACACACTTGGGCTGTGGCTCAAAGCCTTCCAGCACTACTGACCACATTAGAGTACCTAAGTCTCTTGGAAAAAGACAATTAGGAGGACCAAGCTCCGAAACACAGGGATGGGGATGGTGCCAGGAACATCCAGGCTCTACAACTCATTCGACCACATCACATCCCACAGTGGCTCAGAGAACCTGACAGGTAACTCAGGAATTCAAGACATCACAGATGGGCAAATGTCCCAACTTTGAAAGAAAAAAAAGCTATGAACCATGATGTTAATTATATAGACTGGGCTTACAGCAATTTTTCCCTCTACCAAAACCAATCTGCTATAATATTTTTGCTCCGATCTCCTTCTTGTCCTTTAGGAGTCAGCTTAAACATCAAGTTTTCTGAAAATGTCTTTCCAGGGCTCCTGGACTAGTTACATCCTCCTGCAAGAAGCTCCCACAGTACCCACGTATTTCTCCTTTTGCCATTTATTGTTGTAGCTTTTCAGATTAGCTCCCACGCACAAAGACGAAGCTCTCCGAGGGTAGGGACCAGAGACAAGATTAATGGACCCAGTGCAACTGCTCATGGTGGAGAACCACAAAGTAATCTGTTAGCTTGCTCAGCACTGTTTTCCTAGACCAGCAAACAGCAGGGCACTCCTGAGTCATGAGTGCCCTGCTGTTTGCAGGGCACTCATGACTCAGGAGTAAATGTCCAAGTGCAAAAATGACATCAAACCAGGGCCAAGTTTTAGAATGAGTTACTAAGTATTTTGTGAGCATTTAGAAAAGAAAAACAATCCGTAGCTAAGGTTTGCGAAGCAAGACATGCAAACTTATTTCCTTTCCTGACAAGATTAATGGTCCCAGAGCATCTGCATATTGGTGTAGACAGACTTTGGCCAAACCACATTTTATTCTTTTAAACCAGCAATTTTCAGCATTTTTCATCTCATGGCACACATAAACTGATTACTAAAATTCTGCAACACACCAAAAAATATATATTTTTTGCTGCTTTAACAAAAGGTGTACTTTTGATTGATTATAAAACAATAATAATAGTAATTACCTACCTTTTTTGCTTCAAAGTGACTTTTTAAAAATCAGGCACCTATACTTGTATATAAGGATTTCTTGTACCAAGAATTAACCAATCAGACACAACCTTATTATGGGATGTGACCAATAAGATGTAACTCTATTATATGACCTACATATTTACGGTTCAAGACGGGGCATTCACACCAGGTGGCAATTGTGGTGTTGGCTGCTGTCATTTATTTATTTGACAATCTAAGGGAAAAGAGGTCAGTGCCCCTAACTCAACAGTCAGGTACTGCCTGTTTTAAAAACTTTTGCAGCACACCAGTTGAAAATCACTACTGCAGACAAGGTGAAGACGTAAAGGTGACCTGATACTAAAGTTAAGCAGGATTCAGTTGTGCCCACTTGCCAACTCCTACCCAAAGTACAGTCATTAGAAAACTCCAGGGAGGTCTCACGGGGCTTTATGGTTAGCTCCCTCCAGGGCAACACTGAGCCAGGAAAATGTGGGTGGGGATATTGATGGCAGACTAATCCAATTGGTAGTTAACATACACAACTGGATAAAATGTCAGATGACTGGATCAGAATCCAAAAAGATGTCGCCATAATGGGTGATTGGCCAAATCCCACAGGACAGAGTTTTCTAGGGCTGTGAGCACTTGGTGCCCGAGTCCACAAGGCAGGATGGAAGGTACAAGATGAGAAAGCGTCAAAAGGAGAGGGGGCAGGGCCTTTGGGGTTGTATTTTATCTTGAGCTCAATATGACTCAACTTTCAGACAGTGTAAACCACTTGCATTATTCAAAGTCCAGGGCAGGAACTGTCATCAGACCGTGCCCTGGACCAGCATTATGTTCAGATCCAAGTGGCAAGGCTTCGGAAGGAGGTGGTTATTTTGCTTTGTTTTTTTAAGCCAATAGGGCAAAATCCAAACAACAGAACACTGAGCAACCACCAGAAAAACATAAGGATGTTCTCTACGTACAGGCCTGAAAATCCAAGACACAAGGTTCTGTGAAAAGGCTAGGTGGAGGGCACTTCGTAGGGTATGCCCTCCTTCATAGGAAAAGGACAGAAAGGAGAGGTGTGTAGGTGTATGCATGCACATATCTGTCTGCATGTGTGTAAAGGAAACTCTGTAAGGACCCAAGAAACTTCCATCACTGGCTGACTGAGGACAGGAACTAGTTGGTAGGGTCAGAGGTGTGTGAGACACAGACACACACACACACACACACACACACTCTCACACACACTCACACACACACACACTCACACACACACACACTCACACACACTCACACACACTCACACACACTCACACACACACACACACACACACACACACACACACACACACACACACTCACACACTGAGATGTTTCACTGCACAGCCTTCCTTGTTGTTTATTTTTCATTTATCTTTATTGTTTAAAGTATCAGAGATGTCCCCCTTTTTCCCCATTGACCCCCCTCTCCTCCCCACTCCCATCCTCTTCCCAAAATTGTCTATGTCCATGGGTTATGCATATGAGTTCATCGGTTGATCTCTTCCCTCTCCTCCTCCCCACTTCCCTCTGAGAATCCTGTCTGTTGCATTCTTTGGGTTTTTAATTTAAAACCATTTAAATGTATTAACTCAATACATTTGTTTTTAAGTAACAGCGTAGTTAATAAACAAACAGACATCACATGAAGACTTAGACATGTTTGACCTAATTTGTGCTTAAAAAAAATATTCTTTCTGTGGGAAGGGAGGTGGGGTGGCCAAAGGAAAGTCATTTTATGGTAGGAGGTTGCAGAGGGCAAACCTCAATCCAAGGAGTGAAAGCCGAGGGAGGCAGCTGGGCCTTATTGAGAGGAAGAAACTTCCAGTCATTAACTCTGGTCAAACACAAAGCAGGTGGCCTCCTGAGGCAGAGAGCAGGCCAGTTAGAACCGGAGCGAGAGCAAGGGCCTGCCACCTGCCAGAAATATCACGAGGGGCAGGAAAATGAACCAGATGGTCTCCAATGTCCCTTCCCGACTCTGAGAGGTTGTGCTTTTAGA
The DNA here is from genome assembly GCF_014108235.1 of Myotis myotis. Taxonomy (NCBI): domain Eukaryota; kingdom Metazoa; phylum Chordata; class Mammalia; order Chiroptera; family Vespertilionidae; genus Myotis; species Myotis myotis. Next base: position 53,077,217 of record NW_023416401.1, read on the forward strand.
AGACCTGCACCTGAGAAGCCAAGAACTCAGGCTAAGATGATTCATGCAAGATCACACACTTTCACTAGGTATATTATGTAACTTCATTAAGACAAAACCCAGGAATAATCACTACAATCCCCATCTACCTCACTGTGAAACACAAGCGTATTCAGAAATCAGAGTGCTTCCTTATTTGCCACCACTTTCAAAACATCATGAATGAAATAACCAATAGAAATGAAGTAAGAGCATGTGTTCACAGTATTCTGGAGGGGAGAGGGGAAGGTCTGGTTGTTGTTATTCTTATTCTACATCTTATTCCTAAAAGGATTTATGGTGACTAACTGGCCCCATATGAGAGGTTTAAAATTCCTCTTATGGAGAACAGCAACACTTCCTCTGCGATGAGCTGCTCATTGGAACCAGTCTAAGAAATAACACAAGGGCAGGATTATCCAAGAAAGTGCAAGTGGTCACTGGTTCAAGGAGTGGCTGAAGTTAGCTCGAGTGCTGCACAGAAACTAAACTCAATCAACACAGAAAAGCAAAATCACCAGCTAGAACCAGAACATCAAGACAAACCTACTCAAGGGAAAAACTGCGAGAATTGAGCCGCCCCGTTAGAAACTTCCAGAAGCCACAACGCCCAGTGCCACAAACCTAAGAGAGCTGCTGACATCAACCACTGGATAGAAGATCCTGGGGTGGTAAGAATAATGAGACTTGTGCAACCGCTCATGGCCAGAGGCCCACAAAGCAACCCCTTACTTTGAATCTCTTCCCAATTCCCCCCTCCCCTCCTATCATCTCTGGCAGAAAGCCAGCGGCAAAGCATGAGTGATGTTCACTTCTAACTTATCTACCAGGTGTCAGGATGGATCATGTCCATGGTCAATGGCTCCACATATAAAAGGAGACAAGTGTGCCAGATGTATTGATCCTGGACAGAATCGCTGCTCCTGTAACTTCTTTCTTAAAATGTGCAAATGTGCCTTATCAGATGTAACATATCAGCAGAGCCTCGTTATCCAGCAATGACGTTTTATTACAAAGCCATAACTCATCAACAACTCGTTAACGAGATAGCAACTGAAAAAATTTATTTCCTAGCTTACTGGAATTTTGCCTTGTGTTCTGAATCATGAATTTTTTAAGAAGCAAAATAGACGGCGTGGCTCAGCAGTTAAGCGTCAACTTATGAACCAGGAATTCCTGGTTCCATTTCCGGTTTGATTCCCAATTAGGGCACATGCCCGGGTTGCAGGATCGATCCCCAGTGTGGGGCGTGCAGGAGGCAGCCAATCAATGATTTGCTCTCATCCTTGATGTTTCTATCTCTCTGCCCCTCTCCCTTCCTCTCTGAAGTAAAAAAATATATATTTAAAAAACCCTCACAAAAACAAACTGATGTTTAAAAAAAAAGAAGCAAAATAGAAAGTGGTTATTAAATGTTTGTGTGTTTTTCAGTTTCCATAGAAATACATACAACTAAATGATTTCATCATAGTACTTTGATTTTTTTTAATTTAAAACGATCAAAGTCAAGTTTTCTAATTTTTCAAACTTCAAAACAATGTCCATTACCATGTGGGTGTGCTGCTGCTTCAAAAGCCATTTATAACTAAGCAGTACCAGAAGTGAAGTTACAAATGTCATTACTTCTAACAGAACACTTTGGGAGGGAAAAAGAAAACAACAAATGAAAATGTTAAGATTTTTTGTTTGTTTTAATCCTCACCTGAGGATATAGTTTTCATTTATTCTAGAGAGAGAGGAAGGGTGAGGGAGGGAGAGCAAGAGAGAAAACATCAATGTACGAGAAACATCTATCGGTTGCCTCCCATATGCACCCAGATGGGGATAGAACTCACAACCTAGGTATGTGCCCTGATGGGGAACCAAACCTGCAACCTTTGATGTATGGGACAACGCTCCAACCCACAGAGCAACCTGGCCAGGGCTTAAGGTTATTTTTTATAGAGTATTTTCTTTGTTTTTCTTTCATTGATCAACCTCTATTGAACGCTATTTCTTTCTATAACTTAAAATTATGTTTGACTTTAATGCCAAGCACTTTGTACTTGGTTTTGACAGCTGATGTATAACCAAGTTTAGCAACGTGCTTTTCCTTTGAACCTGCTAACACAGCGGTTGCCAACCTTTTGGACCTCACGGACCAACAGTGGTCTGCGGACCACCGGCTGGTGACCACTGTTCTAACATGAACCATAGAAGACACAAATGTTGACCTCGTCCCATTTCCAATTTAAATCTCGTCACATACAGGCCCTGGGACACATTCTGTACCTTTCATAAAACTGTTATTCTTTGGTTCAGTCTGTAAAGAGCCTGGTACATTTATGAGGGTAATTTTAAAAAATTATTAACAAATGAGAATTTAGAGAAAAATGGGAACCAATGATGTATCCACAGGATGATAAAGCTCATGATATCACCATCCCACCCAAAGGGGCATTGGACCAGACCGTTCCTCAGCCTGGACCTGCTCATTTCATCTCTCCTACCCCCTAAATCCTGAGGAGGCAGGAAGGGCATCAGCCACCCTTCAAGTGGCTGTTCACAGTCATGGAACATTGACACCTGTCCTGAAATTGGTCCATTTCCCACACTGGACAGGTGCTAGCTCCCTGTAAGATTCCATGCAGGAAGGTGTGCTAAGAAGCCACAGGACGGGCATGGAGCATCTTCTTGAAGTACCAATGTCTCTGAAAGTCTTGAAGGGTGTGGAGAGCGACTATAGCGTTAGTACAGGTTCAAGCCTCGGACTAATGAGAGGGCACGGTCCTCTTGTGGCAAAGCCACATGCAGGTCCCAGCTTAGAGGGCAAAGCCCTCCCAGCACAATTATAGCCAAAGGCTAAGGTTGTAAGCTTGACCTTATGGTCTGAACCTGTGGTCCCAGGTGGCTGAGTGATGTAGGCTTCGGGAGGTGCAGCAAGTGCTGCCAAAACAAAGAGTTCTCAAGTGCATGTAATTAAGTAGATTTGAAACTCGAGAGAACATTGTAAACATCTTGACCACGCCCTTGCTTTGCCTCATGGGATCTGACTATAAAATAAAGACTCGGCTTACAGGCTGTGGCACTGTCTCTCCATCCGAAAACAGTGTCCCACTTGGCCCCAGCTATATTCTCTGGTCTGTTTTCTTTAATCCTTCACCGCCCCGCCTCAGGTTCACCACTGGCTGTGCTGGACGCAGTTCAGAAGGGCAAGACGGTGGCTCTCAAAGTGTGGACCCCTGACCACCAGGACTGGCATCATCTGGCCACTTGGCAGAATGCTCGTTCTCGGGCCCCGCCCAGACCTTGAGAAGCAGAATCTCTGGGATGTGTTTACAATAAGGTCCCCGGTGATTCTGAAGCACCATAAAGTCTAAGAAACAATGTTATATTAAAACAAAAAGGGAGTATCATGGAGTAACAGGCAATTTGTACCAGTTTTTAAGATCTCCCAATTATAACTGGGCTGCACTGGGCTCCTCTGCAGGGACAAGCTCAGTCCCCTCTCCCCAGGGGATGCTGGGATGGAAATGTGCAAGGAGCCAGCAACCCTACCCACTTCCTCTCAGCACCCGAGCCCGGAATCATATAATCATCTCCCCCCCCCCCCCCTCTCTCCTGGGAAGAGTGGCTGGGATGTGCACCAGAAACTGCACAGGTGCTGTACTCATCTCCACCCCTCTCTTCCAAAGCCCGCAGTTTCCCAGTAACTCTTAGCAAGAATCACTCTGTGGGGAAAAACATGCACAAGTGGAGTAGGGAATATTTTCACTCTGAATATAATTTCCTACCGTGTCTGGGTTGCTGCTTTATTTTATATTTTTCCAAAGAGCATTTATTATACTTTCATAATTATTTTTATGAAAAAGTAGAACCACTTTATGCAACATCAGATTCTTTATATGACTTCCAATATTCACCGAATCTCACTGATTTTGTCAATCCAGAGCACAGATCATCTGGTAACTCAATTTCATTAAATATACATGAACTAGAGGCCTGGTGCATGACATTAGTGCACTGGGCATGGGGGGGAGGGGGAGGGGGGCACGTTCCTCAGCCCGGCCTGCATGCACCCTCTCACAGTCCAGGAGCCCTCAGGGGATAGCCCACTGACGGCTCACTCCCCATGGGGAGCGGGCCTAAGCCGCAGTGGGATACCTTTAGCGTTGCCGCAGAGGCAGGACATGCTCCTGCCACCACCACTGCGCTTGTCAGCCGTCAGCCCAGCTTGTGGCTGAGCAGCGCTCCCCCTGTGTGAGCGCACTGACCACTAGGGGGCAGCTCCTGTGTTGAGCGTCTGCCCGCTGGTGGCCAGTGCGCATCATAGCAACCAGTCGTTCTGCCATTTGGTCAATTTGCATATTACCCTTTTATTATATAGGATAATATATTTTAATCCTCCTCCTCCCTCCCCCCACCTACTGCAGAAATCTCATTCTCTTCCTGTGCCAACCCAGGAACTCTCAGGCAGTCCTGCTCACCCCATCCTAACAAAGGCTGTCCCCCCTCCATCCTCACACAGCCTCCTCTTTGCTCTCTAGTATCACTGATTAAATCACTTGACACTTGACCTTACGTGTCTGCACTCCTTAAAATACCAGAAAGCTCTGTCCGGGCTGCCCCCCACCTATGCGCACACACTCGTGAGTCCCACCACCAGCCCACAGCAGGGCTTTCACACCATCCATGATTTGGGGATTTTCACACTGGGTCTGGACCCTCATATTTAGCAACCATTGTCTGAGCACTGACTATGCACCAGAAATTCGATTGCTGAATTACCACCACTCATCCCTGACCTCTAGAAACAAATCATGATGCAGGAAACATCAAATTATAGGGAGGAAAAGTTGGAATGCCTGGACAACCTCTGAGGAGAAACAGGAAAACAGAAGGTGGTTGAGGCAGACCTGAGACCTGGGGAGCAATCCCCAGGTTCCTCCCCTGCGTGTTTCTCCAGAAGCATTGGTTTCCTTCCCTTGGCCCCCAGCGGTTCCAGTGGTCTGCACATTTAGGCATAATTTTCAGAACCATTTTAGGAGAGCATGCGTGGAATGCACATTTGGTATTCCTCACGTTATCTCCTAAAATAACCTTTAAAAGGAAGGACTACAGAAAGGTCAAGGCTGTTAGTCACCAGACAAGGACACTCAGGAAAGTTATGAAACCCCCTGTAGAGGTTTCTAAAAAGTAGATTAGATTCCAATCTCTCTGCCTGGTGGAGGTGGGGCCTGAATTCTCTAACGGAGTCCAAGTTCAAAGCTCTTTACCTGGGGCTGGGAGGGGAGTGAAGTAAGATCACAGCAGGCAGGGTAACTCGGACCACCACCCCACTGGACCAAGGCCCCCATATGGAAAACAGTGCCCTGGCCTCGGTGCCTGCCAGCCCAGCCACCACACAATGACGGCCAACCTGCTCACAAAGGGGCCGTGTACCCCTCTCAGAAAAAGAACTGTCCATGCCCTGCTCCTCTTCTCCTCAGTAAATATTCAAAGCAATCTAACGTCTAAAATACATCTTGTTGGCTCAAATAATTGGTGCTTTTAATTTTCTCCCTTTAAGCACTAGAAATGAAGGTTTCAAACCAGTTGTTAAAACATCAAAAAAGTCCGACCACTGTGGCTCAGGGGTTGAGCATCAAACCATGCACCAAGAGTTGCTGGATGATTCCCCATCAGGGCACACACATGCCAGGGTTTCCTGCTGGATCCCCAGCAGGGGGCTTATAGGAGTCAGGCAATAGATGCTGATGCTTCCCTCACGTGGATGTTTCCATTTCCCCTTCTCCTCTCTCTCTCTCTCTAAAATAAATTAAAACACATATTTTAAAAAATGTGTATATATATACATTTCTCAAAAACACACAGGTCCATGTCATGGGCCAGCAGGGTAAATACTAGGTAAATGGATGTACTGATTCCAGAACTAAAAGGTAATACCCCTCCACAAAGAATGCTGTGTTATTCAGCTATTTACATTTAAATCTAACAGGCAAATAATGAAATATAATGAAACCTAAAAGAAAATCCACCTTTCTTTCAAAAAATACACTAGCAATTCTATTCACTATTACTTAGAAAAGTCTTACTCAAACTGCATAGAAATAAGTTAATTCTCCAGTAAAGCTTCCTTTCTTACTACACAATTTAAGAGAAACACTCCCAGATGCTACTCACTTCTTCTTCCTTCGAGGAAACAAATTCACAACTTTCATACATTTTTACCATTCATTTTCTTCCCCCACCCCGCAAAGCAACACTTCCATTTAAGAACAACAATCGGGCCCATTTAGACTTGCTCCTAAATACAAGTTCACAGCCCTGAGGTTTGAGCCTAATCCTTCCAGAAAGAAGGCCTACGACGTTAGCGAGGAATTACCAGCTCAGGAATCCCCAGGTCATGTAAAATGGCTTCGGATGAATTAGCAGAGTTTTTAAATGCCCCAGGAAAGTAGAACCTCCTCCCACACCAAGGAAAGTCTTACCGAGTGGCATTAATTCCTTGACTCATTTAGGAGCACACACTGAACACCAAAGAGGAGATAAAGCTGGAAACCTCAAGGGCAGTTCATGCGGAAGTCTTGGCCGCCACCAGCGGTAACTTTCCACTGGCTGGTGACCAGGGGAAAGGTGAGCGATTTTACCTGGACTCCCAGGACAGCACTACTTGGGTGTGCTCTGGGCGCACTTCACATCACAGGTGCTAAGGAACTTGCCTCCTGGACCAGGCCGCTCAGCCCCTCCCAGCAGGTACTTCCTCAGGAGACTCCGCCTGAGTAACAGCCCCTGGCAGTGTCCCTCCACCTTCGGTCAATGTTTGGAGGTGCAGTCTGTGTTCAAGCAGCCCTCTTAACAGCTCACCTCTCCCCTGAGCAAATGCTTCCTCTTCCGCCCCTTTCTGCAATTCCTCGGCTGGCTGGAAGGTTTCTAGAATGAATCTGCATTGTTTCACTCAACCAAAACAAACACATCAGACTGCTTGGATGTGAGAGGCCATTAGCAGTGTACCATTTAGTCAGGGGACATTTAAATTCTCAACAACTGCTTAAAGCAATTCAATAATGAAAATTTTTTTATTTTTTCAATTACACTTTACATTCAATATTATTCTGTATTAGTTTCGGGTGTAAAGCATATCGATTAGACAATCACATACTTTATATAGTGTGTCTCCCTCCCCCACCCCTCCCCCACCCCTGTATTTCCAGTACCCACCTGGCATCCTCCATAGTTATTACAATATTAATGACTATATTCCTTATGCTGTACTTCACATCCCTGTGATTATCCTGTAACTACCAATTTGTACTTCTTAATAACCTTCACCTTTTCCACCTAGTCCCCCAACATTCCCCTCCCCTCTGACAACCATCTTAAAATACCAAAAATATGGATTCACCTTTCTTTCAAGAAAGATCCAACTCCACTGCACATCCGTGTATTCTTTATAAAAAGCATAAAATTAAGGCGGTATTATGGGCTAAACTGTTTGCCAACCCCCCTCCCCTCCATGCATATGACCCCCTGCGCCTCAGAAGGTGAGTATATTTGGAGAAAAGGTCATCAAAGAGGTGATTAAGTTAAAAGGAAACTGTTAGGATGGGCCTAATCCAATCTGATTTGTGTCTTGATAATCAAAAAACACCTGAGATTAAGGGTGTTCTTAAATAGAGATAAAATAATTAGAAAAATAATGAAAGGTGAGGTTTGTAATTTTCAAGCTTCTTTGCTGCGCAGGAGGCCTGAAATTAAACCCTCATTTCAAGAGTCTTTATTATCTGGGCCTCAACGTTCCTTAAATATCTGGCATTAAAATGGTAAGTGGAAAAATCTTTTCCTGGACACAGACTTGGTTAAGCCAGTAATGAGAAATATATTAAATGCAGTTGTTTCTACAAAATGGAGTACAAGGTACAATTCCCAAATCTCCTTTAAGAGAGCTTGAGTTTTAAACTCCACCACTCAGAAATCACCTCAGGTTTGCAACATGTGTGAGCCCATTTGCCAGGCTATAACCTGTCAGACAGAGAAATCTGTCAACACCAGCTCCCTAAGCATAGGAAGACAAGAGATATTCCTTCTGAAAAGGTAACAAAATTCAAGACATTAAGCTAGAATCAGAATTTAAAAGCAGGTGGTTCAAATTCAATTAGAAATTTTGTGGAAGGCAAAGAAGACAAAAGAGCCTCCTGCTAGCATGACATTTACCTGAAATTTGCCTGGACCATAACCTCATATTTGCTCTCACAAAACAGGGCAGTTGTTTTCACAGCCCACCTGAGTCTGCCAGACAGCAGCCTGGAATGCAAGAGCTGAGCCAGGCTTACTACCACAGGCATGGCTTCTAAGATTATTTCGTCGTTTTCTTGAGAAGTTGTGGACAGGTGAGGGAAATTTTCCCCGTATTCATATTAGCCACACTCAATCTAAATGATATGAATATATGTACAAACACACATATATTCATTAACACAGATCACATGACACATATTTATAACACTGGTCTAGATAGGGAAATAGAACTTCTTCATATGAATTGCCATTATTTGTACGCACAATCAGGAAACCAGAGTAAACCAGCACCAAATGAAGTGATCCAGCACTTACAGATTAAAATAAAATAAAAAAAAAACCGTAACTCAACTCTTTCAAATAAAGTGGCAATACTTTGCCTCATTTCCATCCCACCCATGATGCATTAGAGAAATTTTATTTTATTTTTATCCTGTAACTCAAGATTACTTATTTCAGACCATCCTAGCAAACCATACTTGCCTGTGATATACTGTATAAGAGTTCTCTAATCTGAATAACGTATGTTGTTCTCTCCCATAGCCTCATGGTAGAGAGACAACGAAAGGTGCTTGTGAAACACACTGCCATGTCCAGGTCCCTTGTAAGCAACAACTCTGATCTGCGGATGCCCCTCCTTATGCTAATGAACACTAACCAAAGCATCAGGCATTGGTTGGATGCCCACGATGTGACAGGCCCGGCCAAGACCATCTCCCCAACCAGCCTATCAGGGAAGTCTTATTGTCCTCCTCCTCCCAGAAGGGAACCTAGGCTCAAAGGAGAGAAACAAGCCTAAGGACAGCTCATGGGGCTAATGGGGGAAGGCGAGCACTGAGCCTGAACCCCCCTCTTTCTGCCCACAAAACCCAAGCTCTTCCCCCATGGTGCTCCCATCAGAATCATGTAATCGCCAATTTGATAGTCATCAGTAGCATGATGAAGTCTTCAACACTTCCTCTAAGGCCTCCCTTAATCTCAGAAAAATAAACGAGATACTCAGAGCAAAGGCAACTCCACCTGCCTTATCTCCAATGGAGATGTGCAGGAGGCAGAGGGCTGCACAAAGGGTTCATTCATGGGCAGAACTTTGCTGCAAAAAGGGAAGTGGATGGATTACACAGGAAGGCAATTCTCTAAAAAAAAAAAAAAAAATTAAAATACACCACTAAAAATGGAAAGGAATCCTTTGCTTAGAAATGGACAAAAGAATCCACTGATTACTATGCAAATAAACCAATCTGATTGGAATTTTTACAGCACAAAACAAGCACCAATCCACATTTTTGTAATATGACGAGTGAACATACTGTGTATTTCCTCATGCTGGTGGCCCTTTGTGGGGCAAACAGTGGGCTTTTACTCGCTTTGGGAATTATGATTTTAATCAAGTAAAAAAAAAATCACCGACAGAAACTTAGACATTCCTTGATCTGTGCAACCGAATCTCCGTTACACATTCTCTTTCCACACAGTTCGTCGGCATGGTGCTGCTGGACCATATGCTCGGTCCTTCCCTAGACGAAAGCCTTCTGAGATCAGGTTAGGCACCTAATCACTGCATCCACTTTCTGGATGCTCCAATATTAGTCCAGGCCACCAACATCTCTCACCTGAATGACCTGGACAGCTGCTCACCTGTGTTCAGCCTCTCTCAATACAACGAAGACTGAACCAGGGCAATGGAACCAAAATAAAAATCAGACGTCAACACCCTCTGGGAAACTCCAGTTCCAGGGGCCCTAACAATCTACAAGCCCAACCTCCACCTGTACAACTCACCAACCTCAGCCCTCTCTCCCTTCCTTCCACCCCACAGGATGGAAAGGATTCTGCAACTGCTTCATAGGCTTTCCTTCCGGAGGTTACCAGGGAAGCATGTGAGCGAACACAGCTGTTCTGACTCTGAGCTCCTTAGACACAGCTGCCTCGACTCAGCTAGATCTACATAGTGCAGCGGTTCTCAACCTTGGCTGCACATTAAAATCACCTGGAAATCTTTTTAAAATCCTGATTTCTGGGCCTCATTCTCCGGAAATTCTGTTTCTTTGTTATGGGGTGGGGCCACAACATTAGTAACAAAGAAACAATTTCCGGAGGATGAGGCCCAGAAATCAGGATTTTAAAAAGATTCCCAGGTGATTCTAATGTGCAGCCAAGGCTGAGAACCACTGACATAGTGCTAAAGGATGTAGAGTGACTTCATTTATTACCAAGTAATGTATTCAAATGACATCCTTGACCCTTAATCTGCTCCTAAACACCACCAGATTTAGGGGTGCTTCACTTTCTACTCTGTTTTTTTTATTTGTTTTTTAAAAAAACAAATATGCATTAAAAATAAAAAATATAACCCACAAACCACATGAGATGCATTTCTATCAACAGGATAACCCCAGAGCCCAGCCTGAACCCTTGAAGGAGCCTCGTCACCCTTCAGGGCGTAACTTTCATGGGAGTCTCTGTGCTTTTCCAAATACACTGAATGTTGTCAGATCACACTTAAAATAACTATGATTTTGCCAGAGCAGATATAATATGACCCTTGAATTTAATGTAAACATACAATAGTGGATATCAAACATTTCAGAAAAGCATACAGGAGAAATTCTTTAATTTTTAAAATCTCATTTCTTGATTTGTTTTCCTCTCTGTGAATAAAGAAAATCAGGCTCTGGTTCTATTTTACTGGCCAAACCTGTCGGCCGGTGCACAAGGAACTGGCTGGATTACTTGGGGAGTAACATGTTCAGTTTTGGGCTGGAAATTTTGAGGGAGTCAATGAAACATAGAAATGGGTCCAAAGGAAAATACTAGAATGGTGCTGGGTCTGGAACAGCCTCTCCTCCCAACGCCAATATATCAGTGCCTTATTTCCTTGTCTTCTCTGGGTCCTTCTAGAATGTTCTTGATCCTTCATGCTCCACCTGCCTTAAACCTGAAGTTTACTTAAGCCCTTTTATTCCATAAACCTTTCCCTTACCTCTTGAAAACATACTAACAATCTCCCTTTTGTGAATGTCCATTGTAGTCATAGTCAGGTTCCCACCCATTCCCTCTCCTGCAAACATTAAGTAGCCTGAAGACATCCTTGCCTCACCCCAAAATTATCGTAACTTTGGGCGAGAGGGTACCAGTCCCTCAGCAAGCAAACAATCTGTTGTTAAAACCACTTTATCAGTGCTGCACACAGCCATTCACAGGAGTGGACATTTCTTTTTATTTTTAATTAACTAATTTTTAAACTATACATATTTATTATTATAGTATTACAGATGTCTCCCGCCCCAGGTATGGCTGGGCTTCGCCTTCTCCCACCTATTTGTAACTAATGTAAATTCTTTCAGAAAACTTACGTCTTTCTTCCCCACCTCCCCGCTTCTTGATGTATAAAAAACGCTTGCAAACTCCCAGATATGGGCATGCTGTCTTTCCTACCCGGCCATGCTGCTGGTGGTTTAGATTCCGTGCCCCAAGACTGGTCTTTCTTCCTGTTTGCTAGCAGTGGCCTAACAAACCCTTTTTTAAAGGACTTTCAGCTGTGGAAGTTAAAATATTTTGTTTAACAACATGGGGTAAGCTTCTTACTTGAAACCCCACTTTCTCTGCTCAGGTAGGACAATCATCCCTGAAGTACTTTCTTTGCCAACTGATTAAACATAGGAAACTGCTTTCCCCCCGGAGCCAAAATTGTCACTAATGCTACAGTAAACACCCTCCTCAGCAGGCAAGCTATTTGCTTCACTGTTTACCTACTTTACCTGGAAGACACAAAAAGTTTCAAACTGAGTTTACATTTACAATCCCTCTTTGATTAGTTCCCCAGTAGATGCCTAAGTGGCCACTGGATTTGCTAGTCCAACTACCTGTATTTAGTCACAGGAGGGAACAAGCAGGTAGGTTCCTGGCCAACCAGTTTAGGAGTATTTACATCAATGAGGAAAATGAAAATTTCAAGGCTTCTTCAGGAAACTTGGGCAGCAACTCTGAATAACATGGGACCTCTCTACAGGAGTCAGGCTTCCGTCCTTCCCACACTCGGTCCGCCTTCTCTCTCATTGAGACCCAAAGACTAACAAAACAAATCCACACATCAAGGGGCTAAGGACATTCAAGTCCACGCACCAGGAATACCAATGAAGAAAACTTTGTAAATGTGCTAATTCCACAAGAAAAGCCAAGAGCCAGTGGGGAATTTACTAGAAAGAGGCTTGCTGCAGCCAAGTATGCCAAAGGTTAGCTTTGCAGAATGCCTGAGACCACAGCTTGGAATTTCACAGTCCACACTAACATAGCTTCAGGAAAAGAAGAACATGATTTTTATCTCTCATGGCAAGGTCAGGTGGCCTCGGTCTCAATGTTAATTGACAATCAGATGGAAGGGCAAACAAAAAAGAAGGCACAATTGACCCTGCCTCTCAGAAGACACACAACGTTTACAATACAATGCAGTTTTTTAATGTTAATTTTAGAGAGAGGAAAAGGGAGGGGTGGGGGAGAGAAAGAGAGAGACAGAGACAGAGACAGACATTGATCGGTTGCCTCCTACACATGCCTTGACCAGGGATCAAACCCCAGTTTTTGGTGTGCAGACAAGGCTCGAACCAACTGAGCCATCCGGTCAGGGCAACACACTGTAGTTTTAAAAGCACATTCCTGAAATAAGAGAGAATGTCATTAAACCACAATATGAGGCCCAATTCACTGCAGGTCTCAAGATGTTGGATCTGTCCCATCCATCATCCCTTCCCTCCTCCTTCTGGAAAGCTCAACATTGACTTCTCCCCTCATTTGCTCCTTCACTCATTTCACAACATTCGTTCACTGCATATTGTTTGAGGCCTTACCCTGTGCAGGGGTCAGAGACAGGGCTAGTATTAGACAAACTAGAGGTGCATGAAATTAGTGCACGGGTAAGATCCCTAGGCCTGGCTGGTGATCAGGGCTGATCGGGGCCTTCCTTTCCCTGTTGCTGGCTGCCGGCCAGGGCCTTCCTTCATTCCATGCCACCCCCTTGTGGTCAGCATATGTCATAGCGAGTGGTCAAACTCCCAGTTGGTTGAACTCCCAAGGGGACAATTTGCATATCAGCCTTTTATTATATAGGACTAGAGGCCCAGTGCACGAAATTTGTGCACGGGCAAGGTCCCTCACAGCTGCCAGCTGCTGGCTGGGGCCACCCTTCCCCAGCTGCCAGCTGCCAGCCGGGGCCTTCCTTCATTCCGCAACGGCCCCTGGTGGTCAGTGCACGTCTCATGGTCTCCCGGTCGAACTCCCGAGGGGACACTTTGCATATTAGGCTTTATATATATACTAGAGGCCCAGTGCACAAAATTTGCACCCTCTCCAATCTGGGACCCCTTGGGGGATGTCCGACTGCAGGATTAGGCCTAAACCAGCAGTCGGACATCCCTCTCGCAATCCGGGACTACTGGCTCCTAACCAGTCTGCCTGCCTGTCTGATCGCCCCTAACCACCTCTGCCTGCCTGCCTGATCACCCCTAACTGCTCTGCACGCCTGCCTGATTGCCCCTAACCACCTCTGCCTTGGCCCTGCCACCGTGGCTTTGTCCGCAAGGATGTCCAGAAGATGTCCAGTCTATCTGGTCTAATTTGCATATTACCCTTTTATTAGTATAGACAGATAAGGCCATTCGTTGCCTTCAAGGAGATGGAAATACAGTAAAATGTGAAACCCTGGATTTGAGAATACAGTCCCATCATAGCAACCCTAGATCCAAAAGAAAGAGTAGTTCTGAAATGTCACTTAGGAAATGAAATTGCTTTGGTTAATTTGGGTGACACTTGACAAAAAAATTAAGAATATGAAGCTTGATTCTCTATACTTCATAACCTCATTCCCCAAACTGGGATATAATGAATACCCATCTCCTACACTTGTTAACGAGGATCAAATGAGCTCATGCTCTGCTTGTAAAATGTACAGAACATGGAAGAGCATAGAGTGAGAGCTTAGTGCACCAGCTTTTAAGTATCACCATAAAATATGAAAATAAGGCAGAGTAGTGTGCTTGAAAGGGAAATGATACTTTTGCTTCATATAAGTATTAATGTATTAAGAAAAAATCAACTTGCAATTGAGGAGTTTAACTTCTCGTTTAAATATATTCACTTTTTTTCCATGTAGCATGTACACATATGTACATACACACACACATTTGAGTTCAAGTCCTGACCCAGCCACTTAACCGGCACATCAGCTGTGAACAAGCTTTTTTCTATTCCTCTGAGCCCTGACCTCCTCTAGAAAGGGGAAGTGACATCTTCCTCCCACGGGCAATATTCAAGGAGGGGCTATAGAAAATCCTTTGTAAGCCCAGGAGCTGTGCAAACACAGAGAAGTGAAAACAATGGGCACAGAAACTTAGAACCTCCTTCTCCTAATTATCCCTTACCCTGAAGTCTCAAAATGTTAACAGTAACATTGAAGCATATAAAATCTAAGAATTCCATTAGGGTCAAAAGCACTGGCTTTCCCAAATAAATCAGAAAAGACACCCAGCTCTCAGCTGTTACTCATATTCTGCACCAAACACTTATGAGGAGGCAGCCACACACCACCACAAAAAAACTGAAGTTTGCATGCAGAGGAAAGAGCCCTCCATCTGGTTTTGGAATACACGCTACAGTTTTTAAAGCCGATATTAACCATCTAAATATGAGTTAACTAACATTTGCTATTTGAGTGTAAGATTTTCTAGTTTATTTGTCTCATCTCTTGATACAGAGGATCACAACCTTCTAGCTACCACATCCGTTAAAATCACTTTTCATAGACTGACTTTTAACTCAGACTTTTTCACAAAAGTTTTTGTTTTTATGAGTTCAAATCCCAGACACTCTCATCACCTTCAAGAAACAAATCCTATCAAAACAAAATGAAAACAACAACAACAAAACCGAGTAAGGCTGACTGCTCAGTCCATGGTCTTTAAAGCTCAGAACGGCACCTGGGATCAGCTTGAGCACCTGCTGTTTGCAAGCACCATGCAATTCTTTACATTTAATGTTTTAGATTTCATGACAACTCTAAGTCATATTATGTTGCCATTTTATGGAAAAGGAAACCGGGGGACATGGTAGGTTAGTTAATCAGATTTGTTGAGAAACTAGATCAAATTCTAATTGCTCTTCCCACAATTTCCCAAGCATACATCAACACCAGAGCCCAAGAAGCATCTGCTGGTAAAATAACCCAAAACAAAGGTCCACACAGCATGACTGGCGAAGGCACAGTTCTGCTCACAGCCAACCCAAGTACAATAAAGCTGCAGGCACACAAAATGAATCCTAAAGTACTGGGGTTGCAAGATCCCTGTTTGAGTCTGTTAGTGATAGCTCTTTTAAGAGTTATATTAACATACACAAACACAGTTTTTAATGAAATCATTTGTTGATCCCCTCTCCCGCCAGCAGCAAGTAGACACTAAGTTGAGTGCTCTATTTTAGTGGAGAGTTTCCAGATCAGAGGGGAAGAAGATGACCAAGCAAAAGGATGAGCTAGATGACCCCACTTTGTCTCCATTCCTTATCAAATCCCAGGACATGATGATGCAAAGAGCTGCCCTCAAATTTCAGACAAGCACACATACGGAAGCCAAATGAAGATGACTTTGTTACCCCTTCTGAGTCAACTGTTGTTTCACTCGTACTGTTGATAACTGAGAAATGACAAAACCTAAGAAGGTGGAGGAGCCAAGGCTGGTGACAAATTCCTCGGTTGGACTTTGTGTCACGAAGCACAAGCAACTGGCCAGGTGACTTTCTCAGACATTCTCTATCAGCAATCTGGGCCGAGCCAACGACCTGCATGCGTGTTCAAGAAAGTGATAAAGCACGAGGCTATTTTCTTTTTTGTTTCTCACATGTATAATCTACTTTTTTTTTTTTTTTACTATTTTGGAAATAAAAGCTAGAAAACATAACCCCCTGCCAAACTCCTCTTTAGTAAGAGAAATCTTGTACATGCATGACGGGCGCTCCATAGCTTGGAACTAACCACACGGTGTTGGACGTGCGCAGCAGGGCGGGTTACTGTAGGTAGGAAATCATTAACTGAGTACAGTGAAATCACTCTCAGTAACCTAGAGGCCAAGCTCAGCCGGGAGAAACAGACCATCACTGCCCTCAACATCCCAGAGAAACAGCATAATGGGTCAACTTTAAACATTAAAAACTGACTGCAGCTGTTGCTTACTTTTTACTGGGACTACTAGAAAAGTTAGAGTACATGTGCAGCTGGCTTTCGTGGCTCACATTACCTTTTATTGGCACAACTAGGGCAGAGCACAGGGGAGGGTGAAGAGGCTGGGCTGTGGCCTCAGAGCCATGGCAGGGCCTGGGCTTTTGGCCCACATGTGATAGGCCAATGGGGTGTGACGTGATCTCATTTCTCTTATGGGGAAATCACTCTGGCTGCTCCATGGAGAAGGACGAGAGGCGGAGAAGATGGGGAGGGCAGGCTAGAGATGATGGCTCAGCCAGGTGCTTTTCCTGCTGGTGGGGAGGAGAGTGTTATTAAGAATCCAGACTTAGCCAAAACTGGTTTGGCTCAGTGGATAGAGCGTCGGCCTGTGGACTGAAAGGTCCCGGGTTCGATTCCGGTCAAGGGCATGTACCTGGGTTGCGGGCATATCCCCAGTGGGAGATGTGCAGGAAGCAGCTGATCGATGTTTCTCTCTCATCGATGTTTCTAACTCTCTATCTCTCTCCCTTCCTCTCTGTAAAAAATCAATAAAATATATATATATAAAAAAAAAGAGAATCCAGACTTAGAATCGCATTGCTTACATTTGCATCTTAGTTCTAACACTAAGAATATTTGTGACTGTAAACAAATACTTAACCTCTCTGGGCCTGAGCTTTCTCATCACTAAAAAAGGATACTAACAGCCTTCCTCTACGGTTTAATACTTTTTCAAATGCTTATCATAAATAGTGCCTTGCACATAATAAGCACTCAATAAATGTTTTATGATTATAACTGGATGAGGAATATAATGATATACCAGATTTTTTACTGAAACACTGGGTCACTGGGTAAGGGATGGTGCCATTTAATGTTGGTGAGGAAGACTTGAGAGTGCGGGGGTGGGGGGGGTATTTGGCAAGGAAAAGAAGTGGCCCTACTTTGGCCATGATAAATTTGAGAGTGCTTAAAGCTTTGGGCTGGATGATCTCATTTCTCTTATGGGTCAGACCAGCTGTGAGTCCCCAGCAGGCTTGCCCAGGAGGGTGCTGTGGGCACTGATGTCTGGCAGCCCATCAGGATAACATCCTCTGGCACTTTCTGAAGTCACAACAGGTCACCCTGGTCATCGGAGCAGGAAGAGACTTGATCACAAGCTTGAAAAGAGGAAGACAGTGGAGAGGGTGGAATCTATTCTCTAAAGATTACATTCTATGAAGAGAAGCACAAAAGGGGAGGGAGGACTGAAGGAGGACACAGAATTTTTAAGAAAATTTAAAAGGAAAAATGTCATAAGACCTGTTTTTATGCCACTTGGAATGATCCAGGAGAAAGGAAGAAATGTATAATCCAGGAGAAAAAAAGAACTAACTGCAGGAAAGTTATCCTTGAGAAGATGAGAGAAGAGCCTTGGAAGGAGAGGTGTGGCCTTGCACGAGAACAGCAGGTGCTTCAGCTGTTGCAGGTGACAGGCAGAGGTAAGAAGGTAGAAGTGGTGGTAAGAAGAGGCAATGAGGCTGAATGGCGTTTTCCCCCTCAATGAAACCAGAGGCAAAGCCATCAGCTAAGAAAAGGAGAGGGAGGTGTGGGAGAATGGATGAGAGGTCAGAGGATGTGAAACAGCTTTATTGCAACTGGAAAAATTACTCAAACCCTATCTAATAAAGAAGGAATATGATAATTGACCCTCATGCCCTCGTAAAGATGGCGGTACCCACAGCCAATAAGGAGGGAATATGCTAATTTGACTGCCCCGCCCTCAAAGATGGCGTTGCCCACAGCCACAAGATGGTGGTGCCCAGTCCCCTCAGCCCTACTGGAGCGGCAGCCACCCAGGGCCGGCCCAAGGCTCAGGTGTGATGGGGTGTCGCCTTCCCCTGATCGCCGGGTTGCCTCCCGCCCCTGAGGGCTCCCAGACTGTGAGAGGGGGCAGGCTGGGCTGAGGGATGCCCCCTCCCTCCAGTGCATGAATTTTCATGCACCGGGCCTCTAATAGTGTAATAAGATGTCTGAGAGATGCCCACCTGAGGTAGGTGGTCACAAATGAGATGTGAGTCCCAGTGGGCACAAGTTTGGAATAGCCTGAGAGACGAGTTTAACAGAGTGGAGAGTCTAATGGGGGTTGACTGGGGTCTCATTAGGGAGGCTCATCAGAGGAAGCAAGGGGTTTGGTTCTTCACCAGAAGGAACCAAGAAGTCTAGGCTGCAGGGAGTCATCTCAGAGCACAAGGAGGGTGGCTGGTGGTGAAAAGGTGGTGGGGTCCATGGATTTGAAAACTCTGAGTTTTTAAGAGAGTTTCAAATAGGAAGGATGGGAATGAAGATCATAGGGTGAGATGCTTTCCTGATGATTCTGGAGATTAATCAGGACAATATCTAAAGAGGACAGTTAAGATGAAGTGGAGACAGGCTGTTGGAGCCAAGGAGGTCGAGAACTGCAGGTCCAGGCTGCTGGCTGTGTAGATCACCAATGTGCACATTGAGGTTTCCACCAATGGTGAGCGGAGACGGTGAGGCAGGGGAGGAAATCATCTGTGGCTGAGGGTCGGTGACCAGGAGACAATGACAGAACAAGCAGGGTAAAGGGGTGCTACCGTTGATGGCATACGTTTCAACTAAGTTGAGCTTTAAAAAGGAAGAGAGCCAAGTTAGTAAATGGATATAGGGAAAAGGTAATCTTTGAGGAAACTGTACGGAAGTCAGTGTCCCCTGGGGACAGCCTGCCCGGTTTCATTAGAGCAGAGAGGCGATGGGACATTCAGGAGGTAGAGGACAGGGGACTCTGCTGGTGACAGACAGAGGACCCAAAGGAAACGAGAAAGCCTGGTACAGCCCATGCAAACAGTCACTGTAATGGGTAGGCACCCCTTTAAAGTTGGGCTAAATCATTCAGATATAGCCTAATTCCTCATTTCAAAAGTTACCACAAATTTTAAGTCTCTAACAAAAGGCAAGCTGGAGGTATAAAGGCGATAGAAATTCCAGAGTCACTCAAATATGTTTCAGACACTCAGCAACTGAATACAGCCAACCTCATCAATCAACTTGTTGGCAAGTAACCATCACTTCCACTCCAGCCCTACAGCAGGACCGCAGCATTAAACCAAAGCCAGCCACCACTAGAGGGCGACACAGCCAAGACTTCAGCAACTGCCAGGCACTACTTCTAATAAAACAAAGCTCTAAGCAGGAGCAGAGACACAGGCTGAAATTTCTCTCAAATTCAAAATTCACTGAGTTCATTTTTGAAGATAGAATACTATAAAATTACAGAAAATCCATGTGTATGAATCTGACATAAAAAAGTTCTGGTTAACACAGGCTCAACTCTGGCAAAAGTTAAGGTGAGAGGGCAGTGGGGCAACACACAAAAAGGCTCACTTTCCCTTTTTAGTCTACATGCTGCTATTTGAGCATTCTTCAAGGATGCATACACATATTGTTTGTATAACATTAAAATGCATTAAAAACAAGAAGCTACAGTATATAGATAGAAAATTTGTCACAGTAAATAAAACTTTAGGAAGGGACAAACCAAGAGAAGACACTGTTCACTAGAGAGAGACCCTAAACAGACCTGTTCAGATGGGATCTAAAATCCATCGAGTTCTATACTTTGTCTTGGGAGAAAATAAGGCCACACAAGATGGAATAATTTGCTCAAATAGCAGGGGCAAAATTAAAATAACACCTGACTCTCACCCGGGATTCCAACCCATGGCATCCTTTCTTGTTCCGTCCTCTATTAAAACATGAACATTCAGTGTTCAGGTGTCAATTCTCCACTTCTCAGTATCAACCTCACCTCTCTTCTCTCCATTCCCCACCCCCAAAAAGAGGGGAAACACCTGAGAGATTGTGTACCTGAAAGAGCATGTCTTCTGGAGATTAAATCTGATTTTAAGAAATACTGGTTCATATGTTCATCTCTTGAGGGAAAATATCATAGCCACTCAATCAGATAATATAAACATAAAAACCTACCTGGTCCTCTTCAAATTACCTGCAGTTTATTAAAATAGCACAGGTGGAGGGTGGTAATAACCACCCAAGAACAATGGGTTCAACAAAGAGCAGAATATTATATCTGTTGGACTAAGGAAAATTTCCTGAATGTGTACATAGGAAAAGTGCTTTTTTAAGGGGTGAATGTTTGCTGAGCATGCACTGTGGGCTGGGTATTGTGCTGATAGTAGTTTATGCTGTTACTCCATGCCACCCTCACAAAATCTGATGCAGTAACGAATGAACTTCCTTACAGAACGGAAAGCCCAGCTGGCCTGGGAGTAGCAGAGCAGTGGTCTGCCTAACCCACACCTTGGCAAGCAGATCAGGTAAGACTTTACTGCATTGGCGAAGCACCTCGTTCCACTGGCAGCCCCTCTCTGCCCTTGCTGTCGGGCTTTCATCAGATTCTGACACTTTTATTTGGGTTGTCCAATTTGGACAACATCAATGCAGGCAGAAAGATGGTTCAATGGCCCAGGTGCTGAAGACAGCAGGTGAGGGAGGGATCCAGAGATGGGGGGGTCGCACCTTGGCAAGAAGAGTATCTCTTTCCTCAAACGATTAGCAGGTAGATGGTTAAGGAGTGCCAGATGCCCCGTCTGATGATGCAATAGCTGACACTGAGGTGGAAGACTACCAGGGGAGCACAGACCTTGATTCTCAAATCTGGCTGCTTACAATAATCTGTGTAGCTTTGAAACACTCCCACCAATACCCAGGCCTGTCTGCCTGCCCCAGACCAATGAAATTGGGACCACTGGACCTGAGCCCAGTTCCTGGGCATCAGTAAAGTTCCAAACCTCCCATTGGAACTTACTGTTGGGCCAGAATTGAGAACCACTGGGCAAACCAACAGCTGGGAGGACTGAAATCAGGCAGTAACAAAAGATGGGGGCAGGGCTGCAAACTCTCGGCAGTTAGTAGGCCAAAGTTAGCAGTGTGCACTTGTTCTAAAGCCACACAGCTCAGCTTGGTGACATTGAGCAGTAATTTTCGGCAGCCAGGAGCAGAGAGAACAACACAGCAGGGCCATCCAGGACAGAAGGTCAGTGGGTCAGAGGTAGAAGAGTGTGGAGTGGGCACAAAGGCACAGTGGCAGCAGCCAACAAAGGAGTCGGGCTGAATATGGAGGAGAGTGAGGTCAGAATGCAACTGTTTGATGGAGGAGCCAGGCTGGGGGCCAGCCAGGAGTGTCAGAATGGCCTGCTTGCCTTTTCAGCATATGGATGTATGTAAGCAACAACTGTGCCTCTACAACCCCATTATTCTGGTTCTTGGGAAGGCCTCCCAGGTGTTTCTGGCACGCCTGTCCCACTGAGACCATTGGCGGAGAAGGTGTGGATGAGAGAAAGGTGAGGCACAGAGATAAGTCCACAGATTGCAGAGGTTGGATGTAAAGCAAAACATTTTCAATGGATTGGATTAAAGAAAATACTATTGGATTTATTTCCATGAAAAATGATGCCCATCCACAGGCCCATCAAAGGCCTTTCAATGGCACAGGAGCATGGCTAAGGATGAAACCAGAGAGAAGGGTACAGAGATGTGGCTCTGGGAGGGTGGTGGCAGGTGAGGTAAGCCGAGGTCAGGATCTTCAAAAGAAACCCCAGCTCAGTTTGGGGGCCAAAAGTGATCTACAGTCAGTGCCGGAAAGCACAAGACTCATGGTCCTGAGAGTGGGAAGAGGAGCCTTCATTGAAGAAAGGGAGAAAGCAATGTCCTGGGGTGACTGTCACATAGGTGGACAAGGCAGTGGCTTCCTCGTCTGGAAAATGAGGGAATCAGACAGGCTCCCTCCAGCCCTCATTGTCTAAGGGGCTTCGGGACACGCTGAAGGATTGGGTACAAAAGATTATTTGGCCCAGAAATAAGGAAAACAAAACGAAACAGAGGAAGGACAAGTTCTTAAAATGGTAAACAAGCCGGGAAAGGACAGGGCAGTTTTAAGGACTGTTCTTGTTTTTGTTTTGTTTTTGCTTTATTCAAAGGGAGAGAAGACTTAAAATGAATGTCATAACAAGAAAAAAACACTTTCTAGCTATAAACAAACTGTTTTAGCACAATCATTCACAAAGAAGAATTTCTAATTATACCAATAAATGAGATGAAAAAAGCAAGAAAGCCACATGGTTGCTTCTTCCCCCATTCATTTTTCAGTTATTCCTAAATTCTTATATGGCAAATACTGTGTCAACAGCCTACACACACCATGGGCACCCGAGAAGCCCCGGAAACCTGCACGCAGTGTTCAGTGCATCACGCAGGGCACAAAAGAGGAGGTGAATAGTGACAACAGGATGCTCACAAACACGTTTATGCTCACTAACACAGCAGACACGAATCATGAGTCAGATCAGGATTTAGGTTTATGGGAACTTTTGTAATCCTGAGGCATATTTCATAAGTGAGCAGGGAAGTGGCTGCTGAATGATGCTGGAGGAAACAATGGGGTGCGGGCTGTGCAACCTTGAGCACCACGGACACGCTTCCTGCTGGACTGTCATTCATAGTAACGGAGTTTGCAGCAACTGTTCTAAAAAAAAAATGAGAGAAACACCTGAATGAAGAAGAGGCAGCCATTATCCCCAAGTTGAGAGAGAGAAGCCTGCCATGAGCAGTAATGAAAAAGAAAGGGAACATTCTGTACATGTCACAGGCAAGGGTGTTGGGGCAACCTGGAACCACTTCGCATCGTTTCAGACACATTCAATGGTGACTCTAAACGAATGAGAATAATTTTCCATGCTTACAGATCCAGTCTCGTTAGCTTTTAATTTTAGCATCTCCACTTCGATATGGCTCCCTGATAAAGAAGGGAAAACGGCTGAGAGCTTCCCGTAAATAAAGACTAACGTGGCTGACATCCAAACTCCAAACTGTACTTAAATCAAATCTGAACCTGATAAAAAGTAAACTGACTGCACATTATCTTGAACATAATTTATTCTAGATGGTAATAAAGCAGGCTGTTTTTCCTGCTCGAGAGCTAGCCGGGCCTGGATATATTCCTACATCCTTAATAATATATGTGCTGATTTAAACTGGCATCTGGAACCATGACCTTTAATGTATCGGGGGGAAAAACACGGCACTTGGGAAAGGAAGAGGCAGTTCTGCAAACATCTTGGACTAAGAAAAATCTAAGTATTTTAATTCCTCGTTCACTCCTCACGTGTTTACTGAGCTCTGACCTCTCCTAGGCGTTGGGGGCTGGACAACATGTCTTCCCCACTCCCAGAACTTCCTTCTAGACCAGTGGTTCTCAACCTTGGCTGCACATTAGAATCACCTGGGAATCTTTCTAAAATCCTGATTTCTGGGCCTCATCCTCCGGAACTTCTGTTTCTTTATTACTAATGTTGTGGCCCCTCCCCATAACAAAGAGACAGAAGTTCCGGAGGATGAGGCCCAGAAATCAGGATTTTAACAAGATTCCCAGGTGATTCTCATGTGCAGCCAAGGCTGAGAACCCCTGCTCTAGATGAAGGGCACTTGGCTAGCGTACTCCTCACTCACTCCGCCCAAGGAAAGAAGCGCCAGGCGTGGTTTGGAAAAGGAACTGGCTGTGCTAGGCCAAGCCCCTTCCTCTAGTCCCATCCCACCTGCCATATAGAGATCTGTCAAAAGATGGACCCTCTACGTGGGGAGGCAGCCAGGGCCCGTGCTGGCGCTGACCAGGGTGGGTATGAAGGATGTCAAGTCTGCCTCACTCCACATCATCAAGTCCATGGGACTGGCCATATAGCTACATTCTCCTGGGTCAAGCTTTGGACTAATAAAGACAATGCTTTGGTCTTCCCCTGCAAACTCTTCTGTTATTTCTGATGGACCCCCTTGAGCCCCGCACTGTGCTATATGATAGAGACGGAAGAGTTTAGAGGTCAGGAGGTGCCTCCAAATTTTCAAATGCAAATTCCTGAGACCTGGACCCGGAAAATGCGATGAGGCAGGCCTGGGGAAGGGCTCAGAAATCTGTACCTTGAACAATCGCAGCTAAACCACAGCCATATTTTGAGAAAGCTGGTGGAAAGTTCATTGCTCTCTCTACCTCTGAGCTTAAAAAACAACAACACAACAGTATGTTCATACTAATCTGATTTTCCATGTCTGTAACATGCAATGATTTAATGGCTGATTTGGGGACCCACAGGATATGCTCATGGGACAAAAAGACTGCAACTGAGAAATGCAATTGTGAGGGTGCTACAATCAGGGGATGTTCAGTCAGATGCCAGCCTAAGTCACCCGCCATCCAAGGGGGCGCTCTGTGGAGGGTGCCTGGTCCTCGCACAGGCACAGGGACCACGGAGAGGGACACAGATTTGGCAAAAATATGGCAGTACTGGATACCATCAAGTTTCCTGAAACTCATTAGATATGAACACATTCCACTTGCAGCAACCCCAATCTCCAACCCACATCTGATGGTAACAAACACAGAGTGTTATGGGGGCCTGCCAAACAGACACACTGCATTGGCCCTTCTAACCTATAAGCAGAGGAAAGGGAATCCTATTCCAAGGTCTATAAGATCAAGATTGCACATAAGGTGAAGTTAAAACAAAACTTACTCACTTTCTCACTTTGTATTAGTAATAGTCATGAATATGGCTCCCACTTACCAACGTTTGTCTCGTGTCCCCACTGCAGTGCGGTGCACCACGTCCAGGACACACAGTCTCTCCACTTAGGGAGCTGTTAAACAGAATCAACAATGAAAGTGCCCATCGTTCTTTCAAAGATCTTGAAATTCCAATGTCTTTCTCCCTCCCAGACACAAACACTGAAGATCAGAATCTGATTATTTCTCAAGAACTTCTATAGTTATGACAAGCCTTTAGTGGTTTGAATTTGGATAAGGAACTGGCTGTGCCTCTCATGGTTCCAGATGCTAATTTAAATCAGCACATATATAAAATACTACCCCTGTAGTATTTTAATGTCCTGCATTAATGAGAAAAAAAAAACACAAGGTAAGCCTTTCTATAGGGTGTCCCCAAAAATGTGCACACACCCTTTGAGTAATTATAAAGGCAGTGTTTATTAAAATACATTTCACTTTCAGAATTGAGCTATCAGCTGTTAACGTGTGCATACATTTTGGGGGAACGCCCTGTATTTGCTAAACAAACTAGTCTTCATGAAAAACCTGAACCTAAGCAGGTCATTAATTCCAACTCCCAAAGACTGCTTAAAAAACTTCTATCATTTCAACTACAAATAAGTTCCAGTGGGGGCGAATACACACTCCCAGAAGGTAATTCCACTCATGATTTTAAAGCACCTACTGTGTGTCCAGAACAGGAAAAAGAAAAAAACACCTAAGGTCAATAACACTAGGAAAGAGTCCATGAGCCAATTTCCTAATGTCAGACAGTGAAGATTAAGTCTACCACTGTGGTAAGCAGAATAATGGCCCCCAAGATGTCCGAGTCTTAACCCCTGGAACCTGGAACTATTTTAAGTTAAATGGAAAAGGGAAATTAAGGAGATACTTTCCCTGCAAAGCAAGCAAGCAGGGGACCTGCTGTTGGCCTGAGAGTGTGACTATCCTCATGGAGAAGGAAGACTAAAGCAAGGGCGCTGGAGCCCCAGATCCCTCCAGCTGGGTTCCTCCCAGTCACAGAATCCAGTCTTGCCCCACTACCTCCCCCTCCCCACAACTGCAATCCATTTCACAAACTGCAACCAAAGTCATCCCTTTTTTAATTGAATGATGCCACTCCCTTGCTTACCTATTGGCCTTAAACCATGGAGAATCTCCTGCCTTATTCAGATGAGCCCAACATAATCACAAGGGCGCTTAAACTTGGAGCAGGGAGGCAGACCAGAGTGAGAGGAGGTAGAACCATGAAGGAACAGCACAGAGATGCCACTCTGATGGCTTTGGAAATGGGGGAAACCATGAGCCAAGGGATGTGGGTTACCCCCAGAAGCTGGAAAGGCCCAGGTCCCTGCCCCTAGAGCCTCCAGATTTAACATAGACCTGCCAATAACACCTTGATTTTAGCCCAGTGAGAACCTCATGGGGCTTTTAACCTGCAGAAATGTATGATAATAAATGTGTGTTGTTTTAAGCCACTAAGTTCATGGTGGTTTTCCACAACAGCCATAGGAAACCTATCTTTGTTGTTACAGAATGTCTGTGGCTCCTTCCTCCAAGTGCCAGAATGACTTGTGATTATGTTAAGTGCTACACAAACAAACATACTGGATTTTCAAAAGCGGGAAAGACAAAGACAAAGACTTTCAAAATAATCTCCTGATTCCGAAGGGGGAAAAAACAAACAAACAAACAAAACAAAAAAAACACCACACCTTTACCCTAAAAATACTGCCCAAGAGCAAAACTGTCACTAGAAGTCACACTTCATCACCCCACGAAAATAAACAACAAATTTGCTCAAGCGTTAGAAACCTGTGAAAACACATTTTCTGATTTAGCTGCTGAATTCTAATTATGGAAGGGTCACTCAAATACTTGAAGAGAAAGCAGGACCTGCCCTGGCTGGGTAGCTCAGTTGATGAGAGTGTTGTCCAGATTAGCCATGGTTTCGGGTTTGGTCCCGGTCAGGGCACAAAAAAGAATCAACCAATGGTCCAGCTGGCGTAGCTCAATGGTTGAGTGTCAACGTATGAACCAAGGTCACGATTTTGATTCCTGGTCAGGACACATGCCCAGACTACGGGCTTGATCCCCAGCGGGAGGTGTGCAGGAGGCAACCAATCAATGATTCTCTCTTATCTTGATGTTTCTCTCTCTCTCTCTCTCTCTCTCTCTCTCTCTCTCTCTCTCTCTCTCCCTCCCTCCCTCCCTCCCTCCTCTCTCTTCTCTCTCTCTAAAATCAATGAATTAATTTATTTAAAAGAAGGCAGGGCCCGAAAAGCTCCAGGATGGTTTGTGCCTTGTCTGTGTCAGTGGTTTTACAATTGCAGCAGCTACCAGAGAACCTTTCCCCGCAAGGCAAGCAAGCAGGGGGCCTGCTATTGGCATGAGAGTGTGACTATCTTCATGGAGAAGGAAGAATAAAGCAAGGGCACTAGAGTCCCAGATTCCAGTCTCAGCACAGATCCCTACAGCTGGGTTCCTCCCAGTCAGGGTTTAAAACGTGCCTTCCTGTATCCATTCTTGTCACCACTACCCACCCCCCTTCCCAATGCAATGCATTTCACAAACAGCAACCAAAGTCACCCTTTTTTATTGCATGATGCCACTCCCTCGCTTAAAACCCTTCAATGATATTTCACAGCATCCTTTTTTATGATTAATTTGGATTTTTTACTGAGATGTAATTGACGTATATTAGTGCCGGGTGCACACATAATGATTTGATACATGTATATACTGTGAAATAATCACCAGAAAACAATACATCTAGTTAACATCCATCACCTCATCCATACAATCTCTCACTTTATCTCGAATAACATTCAAATTGCTAACACATTCACAAGCCCTGCCCAGTCTAGCCTCTACCCTGGGCCTCCTGGCCTCCCAGAGTCCCCACACTCCAACCACACTGACTTTATTTCAGTTCCTTTAACCTGCCAGAGCTTCCTTCCCTCAAAAGCCCCTCCTGCTGCCACGGTGTCCCTCCATCTCTCCAGCAAGCCCTTCCCCTTCCTTCGGGTCTCAGCTCAAGTGGCACTTTCTCACAGAGGTTTCCTGACACATCCCCCCACAAAAAGAAAGTAAAACCTGGGCACCCCTGTCCTTCTCCAGGAAGGAACCTGTAACTTTCACAGCACTGTTACAACCTGTAACCCCATATGCCTTTGTTCCTTTAAGGTCTGTCCCCCGACAAGACAGGATAATCCATAAAGGCAGGGACCCTGCTCAGCACCAATCACAGACTGTTCACTCCCAAAGGCATGTTGACCGACCAACTACATAAACTCCAGAGGGTGCCCATCTTCAGAAATCACGTCCATGTTTAGAAGCCGTGTGGCTTTACAACATGAATATTCAAACCTATACACTGAAAACACATTTGACTTTAACCACCACCAACTGAAGCAGGCCGAAGAATAAAGACAAACAGGAACCGCCACCCAAGTTCCTCAATTAAGTGAAGTGATAGGGTGTGATTTTTGTGCTAAAACATGATTAATTCTCATTTCAGTTTAAGCTCCAAAGTTTTTCAAATAAAAGCCATTGGATTTGCCAGTTGGTTAAGCTGAAGAAGCTAAAGCTGAACAAAGTATCACATTTTAAACTGAGAATGTGGATCTGGTCATGGAAGGTAAGCATTCCTTTACAAAATGCACATGTTGACATAGACCAGCGGTTCTCAGCCTGTGGGTCGCGACCCCTTTGGCGGTCGAATGACCCTTTCACAGGGGTCGCCTAAGACCATCCTGCATATCAGATATTTACATGACGATTCATAACAGTAGCAACATATTACAGTTATGAAGTAGCAACGAAAATAATTTTATGGTTGGGTCACAACATGAGGAACTATATTTAAGGGGCCAGAAGGTTGAGAACCACTGACATAGACCATTCCTTGTGAGCAACCACACACTGGTAAGTCTACACCAAGTAATGAAAGCAGGAGATCAAGTGAAACAAAGCTCATGTGCAAAGGAAGGAAAGCAGAACTATGATATCTAAGTTTCGTGTTAAATGACGTGAAGCAACATGTGTCACCCACCAGCATGGCTATAATCAAAGACAGACAACAATAAGGCGAGGACATGGAGAAATCGGAACCCTCACACACTGCTGGTGGGAGTGGGAAACGGTGCGGCTACAGTTCTTCAGTTAGATGTGGAGTTAGCATATGACCCAGCAATTCCACTCTTGGGTATAAAGATAAATGAATCATGTTCACAGAATAACTTGAACAACTGCTTCCATCTTTAGAAATCGTGCGGTCTTACTTTAGAAACCATATGGAATACATGCGTTCCATACAATGGAATATCAAAAACAAATGAGGTACTGACACGTGCTACAATATAACTGACCTAAAGAAGAAAGGTCCAAACGTTTGTGAACAATCTTAACAACCATCCTAGAACCCAATCTCTAGTTTTATGATCCTCAGGACCAAGCCTCTAGAGCAGCGGTTCTCAACCTGTGGGTCGCGACCCCTTTGGGGGTCGAACGACCCTTTCACAGGGGTCGCCTAAGACCATCGGAAAACACATATATAATTACATATTGTTTTTGTGATTAATCACTATGCTTTAATTATGTTCAATTTGTAACAATGAAATTGGGGGTCACTACAACATGAGGAACTGTATTAAAGGGTTGTGACATTAGGAAGGTTGAGAACCACTGCTCTAGAGAAAGACACTTGCATTCACTGTCCTTTCAAAGAGACATGTACTGTCCCCAGGCATCTCCAACTCAACCAATCTAAGCTCACAGCATCTGCTTGTCTCTCCCCTTCCCCCAGCCTCTATATGAATGGTTCCATTATCCACTGACACTCAAGCTAGAAGCTCAGAGTCATCCCCACCCCAGCCACATCCATCCTGAGACAAACCATTATCAACAATTCTGCAATCAGTCCTCTTCTCCAGGCTCCTGCAGCTCACATTCAGGGCCTAGATCTCAACTGGATCATCCCAAAATCTTTCTAAAATTCCTCCCTGTCTCCACTCTGCCTCTCTCCAAATCCCTCCATGCCACTGTTGGTCTAGTCTTCCTAAACTGTAAATATCATCATGTCACTTCCCAACTTAAAATCTCTCAGTGGCTCCCCTTTCATGTCTAGTTCTCCACTTGACATGCCCCCACGTCATAATGATCCCCAAACTATTTTCCACCTATGACCTGCACCCTGTCCCACACCGTTAGACTTCTGCACCTGCCGTCACCACTGTCTGAAATAACTTTTCCACTCTTCTCTGGGTGATGAATCACTCCCAGGGATTCAGATTTTAATGCCAGTGTTTGCTCCCCTGCAAAACTCTTCCTGTAAAAAGCCCCTCTCCTGGCAACGTGAGCAAACCTGGTTGCCAGCACTTATCATACCTTCCTGGTCTTCCCCACGTGGCCTGAGAGCCTGATGAGGGCAGGGGTCTTGTCTTCCATCTCTAGCAATCTACCACGGGCTGGTTCTGACCCTCTTTCATTGTTGTTCAATAAAGGAATAATCCAAAATTCTTTGCTATTTCTTTTCCTTTATTTAGAAAAATCTTTTTAAAAGGCCCCTAACTTACCTAACTATGTCATCCTTCAACATTCCACCTTCTTGGGTGTCATGAGTGCCCACCCTTCACATGCATTACTGATGCGCAGTCTCCACCAACCCAATGAGATGTGTAATTATCCCCTTTCTGGGGCTGAGGACATCAAAGCTCTGCTAATTTATGTCATATGATAAATCTGACAAGGCTAATAAGTGACAGAGCCAGGATTTAAACCCAGATAGTATTACCTCTAAATTTGATGTCTACTTCTCCACAATTTGCTGATTAACATAATAACATTGGTTAATAACAAAATTAAAGCAGACTTGAGGAATGTAATTTTATGAGATTTACATAATCTATTTCTCTACAACCACAGCCTAAACCAATTCTGGAATCAGAAGTTACTTTCAAGGATCATACACGAGACCCAAATTCTCTCTCCCTGACCAGAACTGTACCATGATCAGAGCAGAGTATGTTAGGTACTCCATAAATATTTGCTCAATAAATTACTCCAATGCCTATCAAAACAAAATATGGATTTCGAAGACTAACACTTATCACCCAGTAACTCAAGAGCTCTTATAATTCACCTAAACTCTACCCAAATAAATCTGCTAATCCCAGACTGTGGTGTTCTGGGATGCTATTCTCACCACACAACAGTCCTTTTCTCTTTTTCCATTACCGGCTCCTTTGAAAATCACATCTGAAATTGAAAATCACCTAGACCAGCAGTCTGCCTCCATCAGTTCCACTGCTTCCTGATTCTGCCTTCACTCTGATTCTTACTGTCCTGTTATGGGCTGAAATGTATCTCCCAGAAATTGCTATGGTGAAGTCCTGACCCCCAGCACCTCAGAATGTGACTGTATTTGGAAACAGGCTCTTTAAATAGGTGATTAATTGAAATGAAGTCATTAGAGTGGGTCCTAATCCAGCAGGACTGGTGTCCCTGTAAGAGGAAATTTGGACACAGAGATGCACAGAGGAAAGACCAGGTGAAGACACAGAGCAAAAATGGCCATCGACAGACCAAGGGGATGGGCCTCAGAAGAAATCCACCTGGATGACACCTTGACCTTGGATTTGCAGCCTCAGAACTGTGAGAAAATAAAGGTCTATTTATAAGCCACCATAGCACCATAGTCTGTGGTACTTGGTTATGGTGGCCCTAGCAAACTAAAACATTCCCTAACCACTGTCCTGCCGTATGAGTCAAAAAGCAGAGTAAAGGATTTGGGGGACAAGTTCCGATCCTGCCTCAGCCCCTCTGTAGCATTGAGACCTGGTGAGTGGTTGAGATTCTCCATGCAAAACAGACATGACACCACCCACTCTGCATGACTGCTTTGAAAATTAAATGCGACTTGGTTTTATTTATTTATTTTTTTTAATATACTTTATTGATTTTTTACAGAGAGGAAGGGAGAGGGATAGAGAGTTAGAAACATCGATGAGAGAGAAACATCGATCAGCTGCCTCCTGCACACCTCCTACTGAGGATATGCCTGCAACCAAGGTACATGCCCTTGACCGGAATCGAACCCGGGACCCCTCAGTCCTCAGGCCGACACTCTATCCAGTGAGCCAAACCGGTTAGGGCTCGACTTGGTTTTAATGTACTTTATTCCTATAATAATAATTCTGTTAAAAAAAAACACAAAAAAAACCTTACCATCTACCAGTGCTCTCATCACTTTACATTAAATTACTTAATCCTCATTACAACCCTATGAGGTGGGTCCTTCATAAGCCACTTACAGATGAGGAAACAGAAGGAACAAGAAGTTAAGCAGATTGCTCAAAGCCACATCTGAGAAGGACAAGGACTGGCCCTGGTAACTGAAATTCCTTCATTATGAGAACTATGCAGAGTGAGGGCTCCCTATGTATGTGGACACAAAGCAATACAAACACATATGCATATGCACCTCTACATATAATACAGCTATTACATACATTATTATACAGAGTAAACAGAAGATAAGCAACATTGCAACAAGTGTTGCCACCAGAGCTACATGCAGAAATAAATTCCATTCAGCGCGTCTGGACGCAGAACCACTGGGCATCACCCACCGCGTCCACCGCAGGACAAGCCAGCACAGCCCACCCTCACCAAGAGCACCTTCAGCCTGTCTCATTCGCCGTGACCCTAGACGCCAGAAGGAGAGCTGCTCTAAATATGCGCACAAAGGCGGTGCAGCCTGGAACAGCCAAGGCCATTAGATCAAACTTTCAATATTATAGTTGCATGTGACAAATTCTATTCTACATGACATATTTTTAGAAGGAATTTGACAAAATGATGTCAAATTGGTCCTAAGAGAGGACCCTGAGTGAGAATTTTCTAAAAGAAACGTGCATAATATTAACTGCACAGAATTTCTGTCATACTATTTGTACTTTCAAGGTCCAATTTACTTTCTGGTTCTGATCGTGTCTTCAATATGTGGGTTACAAAATGGAAAGGTTCAGGTAGGTGAGCTGTGACCGTAGCTGGATTTTTTTTTTCTTTAATTCAGACATTCTCAGACCTTTGCCTCTGCAGACACGTGAGCCAGGGATCTCCAAGCGCTCGAGGCCCTTGGTGTCAATCCCTCAGTTCACACCCTGGGAATGGAGTGTAAGTAAGGTGGTGGCAGTAAGAGGGGGAAGAAGAGAAGAGAAAGGGGCTTTTATCCAACCTTATTTCAAAGTGAATTATTGGAATCTTGAAAGAAAAGAGAGAGAGAGAGAGAGAGAGAGAGAGAGAGAGAGAGAGAGAGAGAAGAATAAAATTAAGCTTGAAGTTAAGCTATGCACTTCGCATAGGCTGTGACTAGTTCCAAAACTTCCAGAAGCCAGGTCAACATTAGCAGCTTAATAAATGGGCCCTGAACGATTTGCTTCCAGACTAATTAAAATAATACCCCCATTTATTGCATCATGAATAATTCACCCACCTTCCAAAAAGCACACAACATGATATAATTAAACAAAGCACAAGTCTTCCACACTCCTCCTGCCTTTCTCCAGGTTTACCACTGACTGCTGTAAAGTAATTGACAAGGGCAGAACTAGGCACTGAAGTTTAGAAAAGCATTTGTCCTAGAATTAAAATGCATGCAACCCAGGGGCAGAATCTCCGTTTGTGAACAGTTCCCTCCTTCGTATCATTCTATAATCTGCGGATTTGGGGCCATGCAGAAACCTAATGTGCAAAGGGAAGCTCTTAGGACCTCAGTGAGATGAGCAACACAGTCACTTGTTATTCAAATGACACTTGACACTGGGTAAACCGAGAAACACTGATTTGAAACCCCAGCTCTCATCACCCAAAACAAAGCATTGGCTCTTTCCATGACCAGGCACTCCAGACACCAAATGCAAATTAAACCAACAGAACAGAAACCGTATTCAGAAGGCGCAGATTGCAAAAGCCTTGTTCTAAGCTCGGCCATTCACAGCCCCAAAGGAGGACATCGCCCGGGGAGAAACACAGCTGGGCCGCTCAACAAGCTCCTTTCACAACCAGAAATGTTCAATCCCGCTTACCCAAGTCCTTCTCCTTAATGGTTTCCCTTCCCCTGGTCAGCTCTGTCACATCAAAAACTGAAATTTCACCTCCAAGAATTAATCTATGCATTCCCTGCTGGCATTCTGTGAAGCTATGGCTAAACTTCCTAGATCTAAAATCAAACTGTTCCTTTTTTGCAACCAAAAAGAGCTTCATACTTCAACATCCATTCTATAAAATCCTCTATCAGCAACATGGAGGAGGAAGGTATTTCCTTCCGGTTTTCATGAGAAAAGCAGCCAAAACAACAACAATAAAACAAAAAAAGGTTTTATTTTAGGCCTTTCCCATCATCAGGGAGAGTCTAGTTTCCAAGATTCACAATCTCACCCCCAGTAAAGAGATGGGGAATACTTGAGCCTCGGCAGGGACTCAGAAGCAAAGTACTTACTGGAAAATGTCCTTATTGTGGGAAGGGCCAATCCCACCCATAAAACCTGAGTTTAAGATAATGGGCTGCAGTGGAAAGAGCAGGAACTGTCCCCCTCGGATCTGCTCAGTAGAGCAGCAATATCACCCTGGGAAAGTCCCTTCACCACCAGTTCTCCCACAAGCAGGTGCTGGGTCATTTTCATTACACTGAGTCATTACTCTGGCTCCAGGAGAACGGGCTTCAGGAAGCAACCGTCTAGCATTGCAATCCTCAGCTTTCCAAGAAAAATTCCAGAATCCACCAGCATGCTCGCGGGGCCTTAATGGCACTGCTAGCCAAGGATGTGCCCCTCTCCATCCTAGCCCAGCCAGATGCTCTACCCAGGCTACTAACACCCTCCATGGTCTACCCCCAGAAACCCACTGCTACTAAAGCACTCCAGGGTATACTCCCAGAACCCCGGGGGGTGGGGGGCGAGGGGAGTCCTTCCTTCAGCTGGCTTAGAATTTATCACCCCAGTAAGCTGCTCTCTTTGTCCCAGCTGCCAGGAGACTCAAAGTTACCTGAAATCCATTTTTTATTCCTTCCTTCCTGATTCTGTCAATCATTCTCATTTTATTGGGCCTGCACATTTACAATAAACTGTCTCTGATTATTTTCTAGAGCAGGCAGCCTATCAAGCGACAGAAATGGAATATTACCTTTCTCACTTGGGGCAACCCTTTTATGTGGGTGCTAAGGCAGCCCCTCAAACCATTCCTAAGTCTCACACCTCTAAAGGGCCACCTCACACCTCACACCTCTACTTCAAATGCCCAACCCTTTCAAGTAACCAATTAAGCAGGCCTCCTGATCAAGATGTGGATGGCACCCTGGCGTTGTGCAATGTGGTGGCCTTGTTTAATGTGAAAATGAAAATTTCCTTGAACGTATGCTTGTCCCGAATGGGCACACAGGCACCTGAACCATCCATTTCCACTCTGACAGAGGACAACACCACAAGAAGAAAGCTGTGCTGGGTGAAAGCAGACATCCAACAAATGTCCATTATATACATGAGAAACCAAGCATGCATATTTTTTCATAAAAAATAGTTTAATATTTATTACCTAGTAATAACCAATACATTCAAAAACATTTGCCCAGTGCCTATTAGAAGTGATGGACTGTGTTAGGAGCTCCCAGAGAAATAAGATGAAAAAGACAACACAGGCGCTGGCCTTGAGGAAGCCTTCTTACAAACTACTGGAGTATAATGAAGTCAAAATACCATTAAAATAGGGCCAGCTATTCAAAAACAGTCCCAATTTCAGTATCTGTAAATAAGTTCACCTGACTCACCTGTAAATAAGTTCACAGAACAGAGGTGGGACAAGGTTCAGAAGGGCCTTATCACCCCAGGAGTCTAAGCCTCATCCGGTAATCAGGTAACATGAGACCTAGAGGGACTAGCCACAGTGTGTCTGCTGTCCTTCAGTCCTTCCCAAACCTGCAGGATGGAGTGGCCCCGTCCAACCCCTAGGGCTGTCCTTTGCTGCTGGCCATTCCACTAAGCACCGTTCCCACACCACTCTGGCCTTGAGAAAGTTCTCCTTTAGTTCTCACAACCCCTCAGCTGGGCCCCCACCTCACACACGAATGCACTCCCCCACTTCCCCTGGCTCTGCATCCTACCATATGCCAGTTTGCTCTCGGTTTGCAAATTGTCTTTTTTGTGTGTGCACGATAAATGGTCATTATTCTATGACCATTTTCTGGAAGGACTAAGGGGGAAAGCTACTCTCTGCTACTGTTGTTTTTTAATACCTCGAAATGCTTCCAGCAGGCAACTACCCCAGGTGAGGGTCTGAGACTACTCATCTCTTCCTGTTACCGTCCCCAGGTCTGACTTCAGGGCGTGTCTATTCAGAAGTTCAGGCCCCACTAACTTTTAAACTTTAGACAACACATCACATGTTCCAGATGAAGAACTAAGAATTCTTGTGATTTAGAGGTGTGAGACTTAGGAATGGTTTGAGGGGCTGCCTTAGCACCCACATAAAAGGGTTGCCTCCAGCGAGAAAGGTAATATTCCATTTCTGTTGCAACTGGGGAGGAACCAGAGGGCTGTCTGACTTTTTGCTTCTGATGCCCTTCACCAATTAAAAGAGAGCACAAGGCCTCAGGCTGCACTAGTTCAACAAATCGTGTTTGCTTTGGATTGACTGTATACTTACTGTGGGGATGGAATGCTTCTCCCACTTGCAATGGGCCCTGTGAACAACAGCCTGTTTGCAGACTGCAAGCTGCGGGCTGGACCAGGAGCCAGCAGCTTGCTCAACAGCACTTAGCGCAGGGCTGACACCAAAATATTATTTCTGACAGTAAGTTACAACGGTCTCATTTCCTTCCCATCAGAATAAAATGCCACAGAGGTGTCCTAAGTTCTGGGAACAAATAAGTCAGCATGCATTTGCTTTCTTTTTCATTTTTTTTTTCTTTTTTTGTAATTTAAGGAAGAATTCTAAGTGGTTTGCTTCTTGAGATGCCATGGTTTGATCTGCAATCTTATGAAGCACTAGCCTTAATAATCTGAAGACAATAATGGTTAATGTGAAATCTGTATGAGAAAAATCCCCAACTTCTAGCTGCCACCTACAATTCTTCCCATGTCAACTCACCACATTATTGAAGATTTTGCAAAGCTAGAAAGAAGTCACCTTCTGACAGTGCATCTGGCCCTTCAGGACAGGTCCACTGTATGTTTTCATGATGAAGGAAAAACCCATTACAGCAAGTCATAGCCCGGAGCTGTGTTATTTATTTTGCTTTGTTTTTTTATTTTTAAATTTTTATTGACTGTTTTTTTACAGTGAGAGAGGAAGGGGGAGAGGAGAGAGAGAGAAACATAGATTTGTTGTTCCACTTATTTATGCTCTCACTGGTTGCTTCTTGTATGTGCCCTGGCTGGGATTGAACCCACAACTTTGGCATATGGGGACAACGCTCTAGCCAACTGAGCTACCCACCCAGGGCCCCGAAGGTGGTTTTTGAACTTACCAATGTTCCTTGTTTTAAACAAAATTATCATGATGTGAAATCTATATTCACACTAACACCAGTGGGAGTGAGTTTTAGATGAGGAAAACCACAGGATAACTTTTATCAGCAAACCACCTCTGAAAAGGTGCGTCAGTGTTCAAAAATAATTCCCCCACGTTTTCAGAAACACACCCACTGACTATGGAATCCCCCTCCAGATGAATACCATAGAAATAAAAAGAGCCAATCACTAGCATGAGGTTGCACCAAGGAGTTCCCATGGGGAAGAGGCAAGTTCGTCCCAATAGAACACCCAAAACACAAACACTTGGCATTCCCCAAACCTAAGGCCTAAAACTCTAGATCATACAAGTCAAAGCTTTCTGGCGGAACTCAAAGTGCACGGGCACACCTTGTTTTCTGCTTCTGCAAATTAAAAACAAATGAAGGTTCCCTGAGCAGATAAAACCAATTCAGCCATCAATTAATTATCAATGGCTGTAAGCTGTTTTGTAACGATACAGCTCCGAGCCTCATGCCATGTTTTGGTTTGCGTGCTCCCAGTTTGCAAACTGTCTTTTTGATGTGTGCGAGGTAAATTTTAACCAAGTACTACTTCAGTGATCCAGTGATTTTTACTTTGGCTATTTCTGAACCTTTGACATTTCATGGGACCCAAAGAAGACAAACCCCTGCAACGCCCAGGTGGGTGAGCAAACCAGGTGCCACCTGGAGCCCGTTGAGCTCACTGTGATCTCACCCACCCAGGAGTTCTCAGGTAAGTCTCTCCTTGCTCTGAGCTCTCCGACTTATCGTGCACGTGCACCCTTGCTTTCTGTTTCTGTTTTGCTTTCTGGTATCTGTTTGTTGCAGCTTCTTGTTAAATCGCCATCCTGTTCAAGAAGGGAAAACACATGATCCCCAGTGTTTGGGAACAAGCTGTAGGAAAACAGGGCCCCTGGCAGTTAGGCCGTTTTAGGGAACCCAAAGGCAAGCTTGGTTCCACTGGGAATTTGCACCAGGATCTTGTGCCTTTCTGGAAAAATGAGTGAATTTTTGGATAATTTGAGATTGTAATGACCATTCTAGGGAAACTCTGTTTTAGGTAAGTCCACCTTAAGGGATACCCTTGAAAAGAGAGGATCTCAAATGTCTCGGAGACTCTGGTATGCAGAAGCTTCTTAAAGAAAAAACGGACTCCAAAAAATAGCTCTAAAAAGGATCCTTACAGCACGAGACTTGGGCCATTTAAACAGGTAACCTTAACTTAGTCTATCTGCCAGAAACACAATTTGGACTCAACTACTGAGTTTTGTCCTTGAGACATGGCTAAAACATTTTAAAGTTCTCTGTACAGAGAGGGGGAGATATTTGGTCATACCACATTAAACATTTACTAAGAGGAAAAATTACTTGTAAATCTTTTGAAGTGAGTTTATAAGTTTGCTAATCTTCGACAGGATGCTAACATACAATAGGCAGATCAATTGCCTGCTTCCTAGTTTTTACTGGAAAGCAAAGACTGCAAGTAACTTTAAAAGTTGGAAGAAGAGCTGAGATTAGAGAAGGATGTGAGGCTGTCCACTACTCTGCTCGATTGGAGGCTGGCAGGGTGGGAGAACAGGAAAATTTCAAGACCTTAGCATGTCACTTGGCAAAGCTTGGGAGGCACAGGTGCCTCGAATTAACATCTGGGGCGTTTATGATAAAAGCCTATTAGGGCACTAAGAGGCAGAGTCTCTGGGAAAGCAGTGAAGATGGAAAGGAGGGTATTGTGGTGGTGGATGAGGAAACCAAAGGAAGGCCCCATGTCTCTGACCTCCAATCCAAAGGAAATTTTAAAAAGCAATGACCCAAAAATACCCAGGAGAAAATGTATATGCTTTCTCTGTTCCTTGAAGTTATAAACCTTATCATGTTTTTGAAATATGAATACCCAGAAGATAACCAACACATTGCCCAAAGAAACAAAAAGGGGGGTTTTTTCCTAAACCGTAAACCAGAAATAATAAGGATGAAAGAAAATGACTATATATACATGAAAAGTATGATGTATGTTTTCAGTAAAAGAAGGTATGAAGAATGGAGATACATTCTTTTGTAAAATAAAATAATTTTGTCCTAAAGTAAAATGATTGTTACTTTCTGGTTAATCTGCCTGGAAAACAAAGATTTCACAGATTTGGTGTCTTGTCAAGATACTTTCCTGTGTTTAGATCAGGTTCTGATTATTTGAGGTGGCTGAGTCTTCTCTATTAAAAGAGCAGATTTTTATGGGGGGAGAGGGGGTTCAACTATGTAACTTTCTGTATTTTCCTAGGAAGTCTTTGCCACTTCGGTTAAATGGATTACTAAGTATTGTTTCACAGTGCTCTATGATCCTAGTTGATATTTTTGA
This sequence comes from Myotis myotis, assembly GCF_014108235.1. Lineage (NCBI taxonomy): Eukaryota > Metazoa > Chordata > Mammalia > Chiroptera > Vespertilionidae > Myotis > Myotis myotis. The sequence continues at coordinate 53,117,235 of NW_023416401.1, forward strand.
CAAACTTCCCCAAATCAAATTCTCAATGAAATCCTTACTGGATATGCTGGAAATCACTGTCAACCAGGAAATATTATGCCTTCTTTATCTTGTGCCTGTGTAGGTATACAAGTATTCTAGAAATTATGTAAAATTTATAGAAATACAAGTACAGTTATAACTGAACTGGGTAAGAATTTCCAGAACAAATGGAAAAACTGGATTCAAGTAGAACAAGAATAACATGAGAGTCAATGAACTGATGAGGATGATTATCGTTTTTATGACGTCCGTTTAAAATATTGCTGGTTCTTTCATCTTTATGTTCCACAGATAAGGGAATCTTGCCTCTTAGACAAACTGGGGCTTACAGCAATCTGGTAAATGATAACTTTGTATGCAAAATTGAAAATCATTACTTTTTCTCCCTATTTTATCCCTCCAGAATTTGTAAACTTAAAGTGAATATTCCTTATGGCAATATAGTTATTTGCATAAATTCAATAATCTGTTCTTCCTGTAACAGGAACACAATTGGAAACAGTGGTTATATTGTTACCAGCAAAGGGATCAGGCCCAGAGCAAACCTGCCTGGGGCCTGGCCTGTAATGTGTGGGTTCTTGACTTCGTGCTAGAAAGATTTCACCACAAGTCCAGGTGACTTTGAGGAGATGTGAATTAAAGCTGGGGACAAGGAAACAAGGAAGGACTTTGAGTAGAAGAAGCAACAGGAGAGAGCCTGGGTGGGGCTGCTTTGGCTCACAAGAAACATTTTGGGAAAGAAGTGAGCCACTGAGAACTGCTATCAGCTCACTGGAGTCAGAGAAATGGGGGTCTTGGGGACAAGTTCAGGGGTTTAGCCTGGGATGAGAGGACACTGCTCATTGCTCCCCTCATTGTTGCAAGTCTCAGGGGGACCCTTAGAGTTTAAGAGATGCACATCTGTGGGGAAGAGAGGGAAGAAAAAGAAGTGGGTGTGTTCCCAGGAGAGAGAATGCATGCTGAGTCTTCAGTCTTGAGGGTTTTACAGGCTGGGAGTTTGAAGGCGGTCTTAGGGGAGAATCTCAATAGAATATTCATCATCTTTTCCAGGTGTGCTCTTTCAGGGTCGTGGTCTCCACTGATTATTGGTCAGTGCCAAAGCAAGGGTCATTAGTCATTGCAGCTGGTCCTGGCGTCACCTGCCTAGTTTTCCTGCTTTTGTTGGACTGGATCTGAAATACAGCTGAGGCCTGAATACTGTCTCTAGGGAGGAAAGATCAGACGGTCTAAACTGCATGACCAGTGATATACCAGGAGAGGGAAGGCCACCATGGAGGTGAGGTCTGGTGCCAGTTATGCCTGTTGCTGGCACCAGGGGCTTTCCTTCCTGGTGACCTTCTGTTGCTGGCTATAAATTGCTCAGTCAGTTTGTTCCACTATCTGTCTCAGTTTCCCCATTCCACTTGCCATTCTTTGACTGGAATGTCATATTTGAGAGATATGTACATAGACTCAGATATGATCAGACAGCGCTATGGAACAAAGGGTGACTTCATGAAGCCAATAAAGCCCCTTGGAAGTATCGACCTGGTACTTTGCTTACAGGGTTCCCAGTAGCCTTACCAGGTGAGAAAGGAAGGCCATTTCCTGGCAGGCTCAGGAATCACAGAGTATTTCAGGGACCTCAAAAAAAGGCAGGCATTCACCCAAATCTAGGGGTGTTGCAGGCAAAGTCTGATGGCAAGTCGTTGGCTTGGCTTTCTGACCACAAGAGGTTTTTAAAAGCTCAATCTGAGTTCCTTATGAAAAGTTCCAAATTTAAAGAGCCCGTATGGTCAATCACTATTCTTGCTGCACTTATGTAAAAAAACAGGCAAAGTTATTGGGACTAGACTTATTCAGCAAAATTGAGTCTTAATTTGGCTATCTTTGGTAGAAATGAGGATGATTATAGAAAAATTATGTTTCAGTAACACAACTTTGCAGATATTAGATTCCCCCACTAACCCCCCACCCCACCCACCCACCATTTCACCTTTCAGTCACACAAAGCAAATCCTGGAGGCTTCCACTTAGCTGAAAACCCCAGCTCCTTTTACTAGCTGCTCGAGCATGGGCAAGTTACATAACCTTTTTGAGGCTCAAGTGCCTCTTTCAAAGCAAAACGGGGATAAAGCTAACGCTTGCACTCTTGGCCCGAGTGAAGATTAAGTCGGTAACTTCATGTCAAGCCCTGAGCAACAGTGACTGGTCCAGGTAAACAATCAATGAAAGGAGCAGGTATTAGGGTTTACCAGTCTCCTCTGGGCACCAGCCGCATACCTGTCCCTATCAGGTATAACTGACACATGCTATATCATTTCACTTCACCTGCATTGATAAATGAGGAAGTGGAGGTCCAAGAAGCCTCAATAATTTGCCCAAGGACAACGACGTGCAAATGAACTCAAAGTCGGAGGGACTCTAAAGCCGGAGCTCTGTCCATTGTGCTGCACTGGGAGGCTCTGGAACCTGCCCTCACTGTGCCCAAATCAATCATTTCTACTAGTTACATTTTCTCCTTTCTTATTTTTTTTTCTGAACAAACTAAAGAATTATGAAATAACACATGAATAGACAAGAAGGCAATATAGATGAATCAGGCTTTCTCTGAGGCCAAATCTTTCACATCCTGGAGCAGGGGTAAATGCATTTCCTAGGCCTGGTCTCCCAGCTGTCTCATCTGTTTGCACACCTCTGTATCCACGGAACCTGGTACAGAAGCCAGCAAACAAGGAGTTCAATAAATATTTGTTGAACTCAAGAATCCCTGGCTTTTATCCCCACAAAAAAGATGGAGCATTTCATAGCAAATACGAAGTAATAACAGAAATAAGGCAGTCAGCAGCTCCACATAATTGCCGTACTTGAACAAATTTCACTTTTAGCTCCCTCATAGCCAGGGCAACAATGGAAGTCAAGCTTTTGCTTACACTTTCCAGGGGGGAAAAGACTTCTCTAAGAAATTATGAAATGAACACTGAGTAACAACACTAGTAAACAATGTTCCTATTGTATTTATACAAAAATGCGACAATGAACTTCACATGGTTCTTTCTTTCATGTGGAAAACATTCATAAAAGGGAGAGACTAGATGTATCATTAAACTTCTACCTAATGAGGCCTGCCTGTTCTAGGGGGGACTCTGCAAACAAGGATCAAATAGTAACAAAACAGCAATCCAATTAACATAGAAATTAGACAACCTGTCTTTAAGGCAAGCCATTCTCATGGGCATGCCACAATCGGCTGAGGCAGATAACTGAATTTCACAGGAACTGTGTTAGCCAGCCTCGATGATAGCCCCATCATGGGGCCTCCTGAATTTACACCCTTGTATAGTCTCCTCCCACAACAAGGAACACTAATCTATAACCAACAGGATATCATGAAAATGACAGAGTGTAACTTGCTAAATGAAGTCATAAAAAACTTTCCAGTTTTCACCTGGCTCTCCTGAATCACACACTGTGAGGAGGGCTATAGCTGTCCTGCCAGTGAAGTCATCCAAGCAGTCCCGTGGAGAGGTGCATGTGACAAGACACGGTGGCTTCCTGCCAATGAGTGCTAAGTTGCCAGGTCTGTGAGCAAGGCAACTTGGAAGCAGGCAGTCCAGCCCCATTCAAGCTTTCAGATAACTCTAGTAGCCCTGGCTAATGTATTGACTACAATCTGCATTGACTACAACCCCAGGAGAGATCTGAGCTAGTATCAGCCAGTGGAGCCCTGTCAGATTCCTTGACCTGCAGAAACTATGTTCATTGTATTCAGCCTCTAATTTGTAATGCAGCAATAAATGAACTAATACACATTTTGGTAACTGGAACTGGTGTGCTGCTGTAAAAAAACAAAAGAAGAAGAAGAAAAACCTAAAATGCGTGCGTGGCTTTGGAACCTGGCATTGGGGAGAAGCTGGGAGGACTAAAAAGTGTTAGCAAAAGCCTGGAGAGTTCAGAGGAAGCTTAGCAGAGACCCGGTGGTCTCTCCGGAGGCCGTGAGTGATGACGGCGTTAAGTGAGGGAAATGTTACTAGAAGCTAGAGTAAAGAAAATACTTGTTATATAGTGACAGAAAGTTTAGCAACACTACTGCCTGCTGTAAAGTAGAAGATAATAGATATCATCAATAATAATAAAAGCATAATATGCGAATTAGACCGGATGACCTTCCGGACGAAGCCAGGGCTGCGAGGGAAGTCCAGGTCCCGGGTGCCAGAGGGAAGCCAGTGCCAGCAGCCAGGGGAAGGAAGGCCTACTCTTGCACGAATTTCATGCATCGGGCCTCTAGTATGTGTGTATACACACACACACACACACACACACACACACACACACACACACACAAACGGTGGTCTAGCTAAGGAGATGTCCAGGCAGAGAGTTGAAGGTGCCATGTATAAAGTCTTTGCTAAGAATTTAGAAAATCTCCAAGGCAGTTCCTCAGAGAACCATTCTGCAAACAAAGAGGCTTGTAAGTAAGAGTGTAGTTTCTCACCAGTCTCAGCAGAAGCCCAATGTAGAAAACAGCTTAATGAGGAGATCTGTGGGTGTGGCTTTTGTCTAATTATGCAAACCCTAATAAGATTCATAGGACAACCACATGTTTCTAAAAGAATGATACTAGCAGAAACACCATCAGTAGTTGCTGGAGCTCTAACCCAATACCCCAGAAAGTGACTGTATGTGGAGAGAGAGCCTTTAAAGAGGTAAAAGTTCAAATGAAGCTACTAGGGTGTGCCCTAATCCAATGGGACCAGTGTCCTTATTTAAGAAAAGGAAATTTGGACACACAAAGGACAACAGAAATGCACACACACAAAGGAAAGCCCACGTGGGGACACAGTGAGAGCACAGCCATTTGCAAGCCAAGGAGAAAGACTGCAGGAGAAACCAACACCTTGATCTTAGACCTCTGGCCTCCAGAACTGTAAAACGATAAATTCCTGTCGTTTAACGCCCCCTCCCGCCCAACACAACCACTCCCACCTTCCTTCTACAATGCTAAAGCTCACCCAATTTTTAGATAGCTTTATTGAGATACATTTCACATACAATTTACCCATTTACTAGTAAATGGTTTTTAGTATATTCAGTTATACAACCATCATAACTACCTAATTTTAGAACATTTCATCACCTTAAAAAAAAAAAAGAAAAGAAAACCTACCATTTCCCCTTCTCCTAATCCTAAGCAACCATTAATCTACTTTCTGTCTCTTTAGATGCAATATCAATACATTAATAGAATTATACAATATGTGGCCAATTTGTGACAGGCTCCTTTCACCTAGCATAATGTTTTCAAGGTCCACCCACGCTGTAACAAGTATAGTACTTCACTCCTTTTTATGGCTGAATAATATTCTGTTTCTTTAAGTCCATCTAATCGCAAAGACTTACTTCCTCCCCAGAGTGTGAGCACCAGAAGTGAACTCCCTTCATTCCTCAAATCCCAGGAGACAACATGTAAATCCCTTAGATCAAAATTCAGTGGCCAACTGTTACACAATACCCATTAGCTATGATCTGAACCATTCAGAACCACTAACTGAACCCTTCTTTATGACTATATCCAGCACATGCTAGATCTACATATTTAGTTAACAAAACAGAAGCCTTCTCTACCCTTATAAATAAACCTACTGGGTGCTACTTACTTTCTACTTAGAATTTAAGTCCTCCTAAAAATTACAGATGCTCTTTGGCTCTTTAAGAGAAACCGATAGTAAAGGACATTCAAAAGGAAAGATCATGATGAATGAAAATGCTTCCCGTAGCCCATCTGTAATATGGAAAATATCAGAAACAACCAGAGTGCAAAAATATGTAACAGACAAGTAAATAAGAGAACATTCATGTAATGGAATGTTTTACAATGGTTTACTCAAACGTGTTTTAAAAGGAAATGCTGATGTTATCCATTAAAGAGGCAGTGCTAAAAATGCATCAACAGTACCAATCAACGTGCAAAAGAATATTCACCAGAAAACAACCAGAAGCATTAAAATTTTTAACATTTGTTGGCTCTGGATGGGTTATGATTTTTTTTTCTTTTTCCCTCACATTTCCAGTTATGAGCACATATCCCTTGACAACAGACTGTTTAAGAATTAGAGTTTTTATTAAAATCTGAAAGCTTAGAGCAATGATGGCGAACCTTTTGAGCTCGGCGTGTCAGCATTTTGAAAAACTCCTAACTTAACTCTGGTGCCGTGTCGCATATAGAAATTTTTTGATATTTGCAACCATAGTAAAACAAAGATTATATTTTTGATATTTATTTCATATATTTAAATGCCATTTAACAAAGAAAAATCAACCAAAAAAATGAGTTCGTGTGTCACCTCTGACGCATGTGTCATAGGTTCGCCATCACTGGCTTAGGGGGAGAGGAGTCAATGGACACCAGGGGTCTCCGCGCCACACCGAGTGGGTATTTTTTGTGCGCACTTTCTGTGCATTGTATTTCACACTGAAAAGGTCCCAACGGGTGTAAGGTATGCTCCTTGAAGTCAGGAGCCACCACAGCTCAAGTCATGCATTTCCCACGTCCTTTGCACGTTCTACTACTAAATAATTATTATATACACTCACTATGTACACTTAATAAACGCATTATTGACCACTTCTTTTTCTTTTTAAGAATATGTTTTTATTGATTTTAGTGAGAAAGAAAGGGAGGAGAAACACAGATGGCAGAATATCGATTGGCTACCTCCTGCACGCCCCCTACTGGGGATAGAGCCCGCAACCTGGGCATGTGCCCTGACTGGAATTCGAACTGTGACCTCCTGGTTCATAGGCTGATGCTCAACCACTGCGCCATGCAGGCTGGGCTTGACCAATTCTTAAACTTGAAAAAGTATCCCAATTCCTCTTCTGTGACAAATAACTATCGCTGTTTTTGCTGCGATGTTAAGGGCATGTAGACAAGGGCCAAAATTTCAGGTTCTACAAGAATCCCACGTGGTAATTTCACAAAATGTCTCTCACCTCTTCAATTTAAAGCTCACCTTACATTATCAACTCCTGGGAAAGTACCAACTACCAGAAGAAAATGACCAAAAAAGTAAAAAAGACAATGTCTAGGAATAAGAACGAACAATGGCATGTGTGATACCAAGATAAGGAAGGAAATCAATAAATTATGAACACAGTAGACTTCCCCTGTGAAAGCTAAAACCATTCTTCAAAAATCCAGATAAACAAACAGCTGAGATTTCAAGTTGCATATTTAGTCCTGGGTTGCACCATTTTCTGAACCATGCCTTTCTAAAATGAAAGAAGTGTATTATTTTACTCTAAAGTATCAATAGCCTGTCAAACACTGGGACTGTTCAGTAAATTAGGTAGTTGCTGTAGTGTAAACTATAAGGAAGGTGTCACTGGAAAAACAATTTGAATTCAATGCAACACACATTTGCTAGAGAGAAACTGAAGGAAGTTCTGCACAACGTCTGCCAACTCTTAATAGTTTCTTTAATAATTAAGGTAAGTACTCTGAGGCAGCTACTGGGTTCAACCTGCACCACACAGGTGCAGTAGTAAGAGTGGGAAAACAATAATAAACGAAGCGTGTGGTTCACATCACGGTTTCCACAAGTGTTCAAACATCCTTTTGTATAAATAATCATAAGTCCCCTGCTTCAAAATATGGGTTGTGTTCCCAAATTTCATTTGTGAGTTATCCGAAACTTGGAATCCATTTCCTCAAATACACACGGGTTTCCAAGGCTGGTCCCAGCCGTCCACTGACCTCGCAGTGTAGCTGAAAGACCACAGCTTCTTGATCACGGCGAGAAGCAGAGAACAAGGCTGTGTATTAATTACCACGCAGCAGCTGCAAGGCCCAGGCTACTTTTTATTCCTGGGGTTCTGGCACTTAGGAGTTTGGCCGCTCACGTTTCTCTGACAAGGGCTCCCCACTCCCCACTCCCAAGGAAGCTTTTATATTTCCTTTCAAAGCTTGCGAGGCTGCGCTGTGGACCTCTTCCTGGCAGAGTGGGGCTAAGATAGTGGCCTCTGGTCTCCACCACAGGGCCAGCCAGCCACTAGCAGCCCTTCCTGTCACCCCCCACGCAGGTTAGCTAGCCCACGCAGCCCAAGCAGCCCACGCTTCAATGCCCCCTCGATCAGGTAGCAAATCTCTGTCTTACTTTCCCACTTTATACTTGGTGTTTAAAAACACGAACAAACAGTTTTTTAATCCTATTTATAGCAACCAAGTGTGGCTCCTCCCATCAACCTGTGGGGACGATTTCCAAATAGGCAGCAGCTGCCGGAGTGAAGACAGCCTCTCGGTCTCCCTCGCTCTCTAGAGTGACAGATGTTCACCCCACAACAGTTTTTCTCCCACAAATTACGCACGAGGTGGCTTACACTAATGCATACATAGCTTCTCACCTTTCCACACCAAAATGTCTTTAGGAGAACAGAGATTTCTAACAGAAGTACCCCAGTGTACTCTCCATATCAAACCCATAAGTTTCAGTTCATCCAACACAGTGAGAAGCAGAAAATCTCAAAGGTTACGTGTCAAAACTACAGCTTTTACCAGAACGCTGAGACATGAGTGAAATAATCATCTGAAAAACAGTGTACCCCCTGGATCCCAGGGTCCAGTGGACTCCCCTCTAATGGATCCCAGCCCCCCAGCCCCAAAAACCACCTCGTCACCACCTCTCCCTCTCCACAGACACATTCTCTCAGTATTTGGATTCTCACACCTCAGCCGGTTTAAAACAGAAAAAAAATATTAACTTCCATAACCCCAACCATAGCAGAATGGCTCCTCAAATTCTACACAGATGCACAAATGCACACATCCCATCCACCCTCATCCCAGAAGCTCCCAGGGGTCCCCCACTCCACCACCATGGGGCCCAATGCGCCTTCTCGGGGACCTCAGGCAGGGCAGGCGGCCAGGTGATGAGGATCCCAGAGGCGTCTTATCAAGGTCTGCCACTGCCTCACTGGGACTGGTAGCACAGCACAAACCCGCAGAGCCTCGGTCTCCTAATGTATACAGTGGGAGAACAGTCTAGCATCTATAACATAGGGTGTTGTAAAAATTAAAAATGATTAAAGTCCTGAGGACAGGACAGGGCATGGAACACAGTAAGGGCTCCGTGTTTGTTAAATCAATGAGAAAGTGTGGGCACACTGCCACCTACTGCCACGCTTGTCATTATTACTGCCATTCCATTCCCACAGCCTTTCCATTCCTTCCAGAAAGCTCCACACCAGAGAATGCTAATGGATGGCCCTGGGATCATCCAAGTACTTTCCTTTCAGATATGGAGAAATGAAGGAAATGCAGACGACAAACATTAAGTAACTTGCCCAAGGATACATTATAATTAAACCCCAGAGTTGAGCCAAGACTCCCATAGAGATTATTGCATCAGCATTCCCTGCAGCATAACCGGCAGGTTATTCTTCCCACCATATGCAGATACAGCTAATACACACCCTGCAGTTACGGGAGTCTTACTTAGCACACTGCCATGCCCAGCACCAACTACTTCTTCCACCAGAAGTAACAAGGGCACCTTCCAGCAATGTTGGTAAACTTACCAACATTTTCCCAGCCATGGTCTCATTAATCTTGCAACAGTCATATAAGGTATTATTCTTCCCATCAGTAGATATGAACTGGTGAAATGACCCACCTAGAGACCAAGTCCAGTTTCACCCAATCCAATCCAGCCATCTTTTATTCCCACCATATGGTCTCCCGTCCCTGAAAGCAACCCAGCAAGAACTGATCTGACCCAATCTCGCTTTTCCCCTTCATCTTCCTCCAGTTTGCAGGGCCAGTGCAAGTCCTGTCCCTCACCAGCTCCCGCTGTTCTCACCTCATTAAAAGATCCCCCTGCTTTCTTTTAGCTCTCTTTCTGTTCCACTGTACATTTTGTTTTCTTTTTGTTTGGTTGCTTTTTGTTAGTACTCACCCAAGGATATTTTTTCCACTGATTTTTTAGAGAGAGGGAGGGAGGGAGGGAGGGAGGGAGGGAGGGAGGGAGGGAGGGAGGGAGGGAGGGAGGGAAATAAAACAGAAAGAGAGAGACATCAATGTGAGAGAGACACATCAATTTGTTGCCTCCTGCATGAGCCCTAGCCAGGGTATGTACAACCCAGGTACGTGCCCTTGACCAGAATCAAAAGCCAGGAAAACCATTCATTGTGGAGTCAAATTAGATTTTGTGAAGAACAGCAACCCCAACAATCTCTAAAGCACTGGAGTGACTACTGAGACCCCTCCACCCCAGTCTTCCTTCCCCCTCCCTGGCCTCCCTTGACCCCCTCCTCACATCCCTGTCTACCTGCAGACAGGACTGGGACACAGAATAGTTTTGCTTTACATTACTTACTTCAATCCCAAAGTATTGTCTTCTATTTTTCTCTGTTATAAAATACCTTTAGCTACATTAAAAGAAAGTAAAAGAACACAGGCAACTCTACTTTTTTCAAATTCACTCAAAGTTTCCGATAACTGACCTTTTAACAAGCTTTTGAAAATCAGATTATTTTAAATTAGGAACTTTCTGAAGCATAAACCTGTATTTAGCAGAGATCAGGTAGATATCGATACATAATGCTATAATCTCTAACGGTCCCACCCAACTCTTAAAATTCCATTTAATGATTTAATTTCTTTTTAGGCAAAAAAGAAGTTTCTCAATCTCAGCAATCCAGACATTTCGATCCCTATAAATCCTTAATGTAGGGAGCTGCTGTGTAGCAGCCTCCCTGGCCTCTGCCCATAAGTAGCCCCTCCTCCTCGGGTACGGCAACCAAAACCTCCCCAGTTGAGAACCACTATTTTAAACTAACATCTGAGCTCTGCGGTCTGGACAAGAGCAATAACCCAGCATCACGCTTCAGGTGAGGTTTAGCCAGGACATGAGCCTGAAGCACTCCCTGCAGCGGAGGACCCCAAGCCTGGTTTACCACCAGAAGCCCCTGGGGACTTGGCCAAGTGCCAATTCCTGGGCTGGCCCCCACCCTTCTAAATCAGAAGCTCTACAATGGCGCCCGGGAATTTAATCTTCAAACGAGTTCCTGGAAGCAATCCGTGAGCAAATATTGAACTGAACTTAATGACATGCACATTGGGTGTGTAGGACTGAAGTGCACTGATGCCTATCACACACTCTGAAATACATCCAAACGTAAGATGGATAGATGAGGGGATCAAGAGGCAATGCCGCAAGAACAGTACAACGTTAATTGTGGAATCCAGAGCGAGGGTGCACAGGAGCTCGCTGTGCAGTCTCCCAGCTCTCCTGCAGATGTGAGATTTTCCATAATAAAATGCTGGAGGGAGAACTGGAGCACTTCTGATGATGGGCAGGATTTGAAAAACCACTGAGACAGAATGGATCCAACTCCTCTCTTGGCTGAGGGACACGGACTCTCAGCTCTCACGTTACCCATGATGCAGTAAGCCAGCGTAACTCAAGAAAGTCAAGAGAACAAATCCAAACCTCAAACAGGATTGAAAGAAAGTCCACTGGCCCTCTTCCGTCTGTGGCCTTGCCACCTGTTGCCCTCAATCCTCAGATTCCATTAAAATAAAACAAAATCTACCACCTGGCCTAATTTCATTTTAGTTTTCTTGTTCATTGTCCTAAGACTGAGGCAGTATTTTTCACAGGAAACGGAAGTTGTTTTATCCTTTACTGTGTCTAATTTTAGAAAGGAGCGTGTCCCATTATATATTAAGAATAAAAGTTAAGGGTTTGTTCTTCACGAGACACTAGCCACCAAGTCTGCCTCCCCACACTGCAGTTTATACAACTCCAATTACTAACACCCTGCCCATCTGGCTTCATCCCAAAACACACCTTCAGCTCGCATATTTGTGGGCTTCTCAACTTATTAACAAATCCTGACCACAAAAAATGGACAGGTAACGTTTCCGCTGAACCACAGTTTAAGCAATCAGGGGAAACACTGTGTAGTAACCGAAGGCACTGTGTTTACCAAATGGCATGGTCGTGTGTGTCTCTCGATGTCAGCAATGGTGATTTTCCATGGCGCTTTGTGCCAACCGAATGATTACTCTGTGCGGCTAGCTAGACCGAGGAAAGTCAGTGACAAAATACATGATCTCCAGCTACCTCTGAAAAATAAAAATAAAAAGTTCTTAACACTACCTCCTGGAATCTCATACCTTTCACATGTCCCTTTTGCTTTCTAGTATAGGACATTCCTGATACTATGCTGCTCTGTGGTCCTAAAACTGCACCACAAATTGGCTCTCTGCAAGGCATACTCCCTCCTAAGAGAAGGATGGGGTAAAATGAGTGCACCATAGAGAGCATTTGAAATGTAAACAGGTTTATTATTTTGTCTTAATAACTGCATGTCAGTCCAACTGTTCGCCTAGGGAGAAGGCTCCCTCTCTCTCTGCCCCCTCCCCTTTTCCCCAGCATCCTCTTGCTCTGAGCCAATCATCTGTTACATATTGAAGTGTTTACAGGCAACACTGGCTAGCTGTCTCAGTATCCTCTCTTCTGTTTCCTTGTCACTGGCTCCATCACCTTGTTTTAACATGCAGCCCCATTCCTTCTGTCAAGTTCACTAGCAGAGAACAAGAATTTTTTTTATTCTTTAAAACAAATTATCCTTGCCTACTTTGTAATCACTTGCTCAACGTTGGCGTCTCACACCATAGTCCATCAAACAGATGGGTTTTGATAGCCTCAACTTGCCCAAGATCATTTCTATGGCTTTTTTCTTCATGGTACTACTTAAATTTTTTTTTCTTAGCATGGTTTTGGAAGTATAAGAGCAAAATGACAAGCAGTGAGAATGGAGAGAAATATTTTTAGGTCCCACAGTGAAGAAAGCTTAGGCTCCTGTGTTAGGTGGAAGGGTGCCTGTGGCCCTGTGGCCCTCACCACCCTCTAAACTGAGAAAGGAGGAACACTGCTATATGCTTCCTTGATCCAGCAATATCGAAGCAGACCTGCCAGTAGCAGTAGGGTGGATAAAGAAAAAGAAATGCAGATTTAAGAAGTCTACACAAAGAACAAAAGTTTGTACAAGCCAGATACTGAAGCTTAAAGCACTGTTACCCTAACACCTTAGCTGCATCTGGATTGCCCTTATCTACATATGAGAGATTTAATTCATACATATGATAAAATCCATCCTTTTAAGGAATATAATTCATTGACTTTTGATATAGTCACTAAACTGTACCTCTATCACTATTAGATAATCCCAGAAAGACTCTGTCACCTGAAAAGAAACTCTATACCCACAGTCACCAGCCTTCGCAAGCACTAAGCTACCTTGTATGTCTAAGAATTTGCCTATTCTGGACATTTCAAATAAATGTGTGGCCTTTTGTGCTTGGCTTCTTTCACCTACTATAGTGTTTTCCATGTTCATCCATGTTGTACCATTTTTCTGACCTTTATTCTTTATTGGCTGAATAATATTCCGTAGTATGGATATACCACATTTTGTTTATACATTCATATCCTTGCACCCTTACTGAAAAAAAAAATTGATCATAAATGTAAGGGTTTATTTTTGGAATCTCAATTCTATTCCATTGATCGATATGGTCATCCTGTTGCTTTGCAGTAAGTTTATAAACTGAAAATTCTAAGTCCTCCAATTATGTTCTTCTTTTCCAAAACCACTTTAGATATTCTAAGGCCCTTGAATTTCCAAGTGAATCTTAGGGAGGAAAAAAAAAACAGATGAGATTTTATAGGTATTGCACTGAATATATAGATCAAATTGGGGGGTACTGTGATTTTAACAATATATCTTCCAATCCATGAACATGGGATGTGTTTCCATTCTGAAACCTTGCTGAACTTATTTGTTCAAGTTGTTTTGTGTTCTTTTTGGAGATGCTTTACGGTCTCCTATATGCAAAATCATGTTATCTATTATCAGAGATAGTTTTACTTCTTCTTTTCCAATCTCAATGTTTTATTTTTTATTTTTTGACTAATTGTCCTGGCTAGAAATCTCTAATACAATGTTGCATAGAAAGATGAGAATGGCCATCTTTGTCTTGCTCATGATCTTAGCAGACACCTTCTAGTTTTTTTTACCATTAAGTACAATATTTGATGAAGGTTTTTCATAGATAGCATTTAGCAAACAATGGAAGCTTCCTTCTATTCCTAGTTTGTTGATTGTTCTTATCATGAAAGGGTATTGAACTCTGTCAAATGGTTTTTCTCCATCTATTGAGATGACTGTGTGGCTTTTATCTTTTATTAACATAGTATAATACATTTTTATATGGTAAACTAAGTTTTTCATTCCTGAGAAAAATTACATTTGGTCATGGTGTACAATCCCTTTTTATATGTGTTGGGGCATGGCTTCGATGATCTGCCAGACGGTTTATAACTCTACCTTAGTCTTCACTGTGAACAGAAAGCCTCAAAGTCAGCCAGAGGTGAGAATTCAGGGCCTTCTCGGGTCTTTCCTGGGCATGTGCAGAGCCTTGTACATTCCCAGGAATGTGTGGGATCGAATACCCCGTCATGACCACCACCCAAAAGAAAAGTCTGTACAAAATTAATCCAAAAATCAATAAAAATAAACAAGGCTCTGATGGATATTTCATCCCCAGGTTTTTGTTTTAGTATATTTTGGCTCCAATTAGCAAGACCATCTCAGGCAGCTGAGGTTAAACAATTGCAACTGATTGTTTTCAACAAATGCTCAGTTGCAAAGTGAGCCCTTGATGCAAAGTGAGCTCTGAGTCAGGTCAAATGAAAACAGCCTTATGAATGGAGCTTTTAAGCAAGCTGCCAGATAGGTCAAATAGTAATGTTTCTTTGGAGCGGGCCTTTTGGGAAGCTCCAATTCTGTTCTGCCCTGTCCAGTGGCTACTACACTGCTGAATTTCCCAGCTGCCATATTTGCTTGGCTGTTGGCTTTCAAGGCCACAGTGGAGTTGGGGCAAAGGGAGAGGGGACCAGCACAAGTTACAACGCCACACAGGTTCACTGCTATAGAGATCGCATTGCTTCTTGAACAAATATTCCTCAGACTGTTGCAAATCTGTAGCAAACTTCCAGGGTTCTGAAAAAGTTGATATCGATAGATGTGGCCAGTGTTCTCAATTCTTTTATGTAGTAAACCTTCAAAGGGCCTCACTCCGCCATTCTGGGAGTCTAGGGCCCTTATCTTATTTTTACATGAAATTTTAGTGGGGTGTTTACCTATATTTTAACTCAGCATTACAACATTAACATTTCCTATCATGTTCTGGGAAACTTGTTTTGTTCACAGCATGCACAAGAAAGATCTGGAAAATTCACAGTCACTACCCTCTGTGCAGCCAAACTTTGTTCCAGGGGAATCCCTAGGACTGCCTCCTAAAACTGAGCTTACAAACGAGAAAAACGATTAGCATCTGGGGTACTTTTAGTAATAAGTTTCCCACATTACTAAATTTACACTGACTTCAATATCTGAAAGTTGGTTCCTGGTGAGATGGCTCCAATTTCAATTCTAACATCGCTGGCACTCAGCTACTTGAAAAGTCATGGAAATAAAAGCTTAACGATTGTGCTCATCATGCTGTTAACACTTGCTGAGGAAGGGCACTGGGAGACAGTCATATTTTCTAATAATCCATTCTAGAGAAAAGTTTCTAACAAGGAGCCATGGGGGGGTGGGGGGAGACACCCTTTTCATTATTGCTTTTTTTTAATCCTCATCCAAGGATATGTTTGTTGATTTTAGAGAAAGAAAAAGCAAGAGGGAGGGAGAAACATGGATGTGAAAAATATCGGTTGCCTCCTGAACACACCCCAACCGAGGATCGAACCCGCAACCTAGATAACCACATCCTTTTCAAAAGGAGAATTAAAGAGCCCAGTGGTCTCAGGCCCTGCTCTGTGTCCAACAATGACAGTGTGTTCCCATCTCCTCAAGGCCAGGCCAGGTCCCTGGCCATCTACCTCACTGACATCGCTTAAGCTTCCACCTTTCTTCGACGAGTAATGGGAAAAGAGAAGAAGAAATAGAAAAATGGGGAGCTTTGGCATTTCCCCCTTGTAGGTCTCCTTAAAGAATGATTCTAAGGCAATACATAAGACCTAGCACAAGAGCCTAATTAAGAGAATTTGCTCACTTTTATCTTTTACCACTTATCAGAATTACATCCTCTCTTTCCTCACTTTGCAAATAACAGCCATTTTTCTATCTGCCGAGACTAATAAATGAGGACTGAGAATGGTGGCAGAGATGTTTCTGTTCTTTGTGCTTAAGAATTCTGCAGCCCTATCACCAAACAGTGCAGCCCCATTTTGCCTTCAGGAAGTCCTCCCTCCCTGCCCCACCCCACCCCACCTCAAGCTCAATTTCCCACCTTGACCCAGACCACCTGCATTCCTCTGCTGCCCCACCGCTGCCATCTGGGATCCCTGCATTCCCAGGCTGGCTGAGAAGTGCCAACTTCCTGGATTACCCCACCTCATCTCATCTCCAATCTGCATATCACGGTAAGACATGTCTTTCTCCAGCTTCCACTACTCAACAGCTCTACTGAGACACGAACTATACGTTAGGAAGGACAATATATGTGGGCAGCCACAAAAGCACCACCGAGCCACTCCCTTACCTCCCAGCTTAGACTTTCATTTCTTAGCTAAGAGACCCTATTCCATGGGAACTACAGGTGCGCCAGGTAAGCCAGGTGTGCCCTCACAGGCCTCCCTAGCCAGGTGTGCTAGGTGTACCAGGGAAGCCAGATGTACCAGGGATGCCAAGCATACCAGGGAAGCCAGGCATACCCTTGCAGGCCCCCTAGTCAGGTGTGCTAGGTGTGCCAGGGAAGCCAGCTATGCCCCACAGGCCCTGGCAGTGGTTCACCCCACCTCCTGCTAGCCATTCCTTTAACCAGAAAATGTCATGTTGGATCGTTTCTGATAACCCCTGAAATGAGACTAGCAAAAGGGTATCAGAGAGCTAAGCAGTGGTATTAAGATACTATATCACTTCCTTTTATTGTCACTCTTCAAAGCTGGAGGTCACCAAGGCATTAGATGCATAGATACATTCTCAAAATTGCGTTCAAACCCTTGCCAGTATGATACGTGAATTTGGACTTTTATCCAGGCTTGTTTTAAACAAGGACTACACATTTCTTGAAAACCATAAACTAGCAACATAATTCTTCATGTCAATTTGCTTCTGTGCAGCTAATTTTGTTAGGCCAAATTCTCACTTGCTCTCCTGTTGTTCTTTCTTGGCAAAAGCCAAAATGCATGTAAGTTCAATGTAAAAGAATGAGCTTTAAAATGTTTAAATTGATAAGATTATTAAAAAACATCTAAATATGACAAATTCTAAAATATACTCTGGGTATATTGGGAGGGGGGTAGATCTAAGTCTATAAACCTCACAACAGTAAACCCAATCCCCAAACAAGCTACAGCATTCAGTGAGCAAAATCTCTCTGAGACAGCTATTTAATTCCCTAGTGCCCAGAAATCAACGTCAAAAGTAAAAACCAGAACCACATAACTCTATGAAAATGAGGGCTTCAAAAAAGAACTTACAAAAGGCTCCAAAAAATATGATATGTAACAGGAAATAGACAAGCAACTGAAGAGAAATAAATAAATATGTATATATCTGTCTAAAAATCTACCAGTAATTTCTGCCCTTTTACTTTTGTTAGAATAAAATTTACTAAGTTTCTCTCTTGATACTAACTCTACAAAGTGTGAATGTTAAAGGATGCAACTGATTCTCTTGTAATATAACACTAAGAACTCTAGCATGCCATTCCACCCACCTTGTGACTGACCCTAAACACTTATTTCAATAGTAAGTCATCATTCAACACCTTCTTAAGACCTTCTCCACTGAAGGAGTTGCCACTGAAGCCCATATACCACCACATCCAACACCCCGGTGGTGGGCAAGTGTACTTTCCCAAGGGATAAATTTAACTTCTAGAAACAGCTTCAAAGCTAACCATGGTGATTAAGATGAGTGTTCCATACAGTTAAGACCACTGTAATGAGATGTTGTTGTGAGGTAATGAGGCTAATATGGACAGTACCCTGGTGAAGAAGGCAGTTTTGCCAGAGGAAAGGAAGATTACCAAGAAATTCACTGACCCAGGGTTACTCATTAACAGTAAATGCAAGGCTTCCCTAGAAACCACTGTGACAGGCACTGCTCATTAGGTTGGGCGACATCCAGCACATCTGCTAAAATATATATATATTTTACTGTCATCCCTAGCTAAGAGAAGCAAAAGGAGAAAGGAACTTTTTTAAAGGCAAGATACCAAAGCTACACCAAAAACTAGTGCAAAAAGTGAGTGTTGCTAAGGTGCCAGCTCAACTCTGAGCTGGACCTTGCCAGGGATGTCAGAGCCAATAAGAAATGATTTTTGTTTGCCTTGAGAAAAATATAACAAAAGCATTTACTACTTTGAAAATCAGCAAGGTCATCTGAAGATGACGACAATGAAAAGGGGTTGCTAAGGAATGGAAAGATGAGAAATGAAATTGTGTTATTTTATTAGGGAAATGTGCATACCAAACTGCCTTTAAAAGCAAGGACAAAATCTGTGCAGAATCAAATAGCAACAAATGCACATGATGTGTGAGGGCTAACTGACCATCTCAACGTAGCTACCCTTCTGGGGCCAGGTGAGAGCCACCCACATGCTGAGCATCACAGCTGTGTAATGAATGGCAGCTGAAAGGCAAAATACATCAGCTTTCCAAGAGGCTCCCCCACCCATCATAGGAATTCCCTCCCTGCTGGGTAGGACTTGAGAGCATGAACCACATCTGGCACGGGAAGCCTCAAGCTATGACGATCTTAAGATATTGACAGAAGCACCGGCCCATTTGAAATGAATAAAACTAAAAAAAAAAAAAGACCGTACCCTTTTATGTAATGACGTTTGCTTTGAATTTATATTAGTTCACACAAACACTCCATCCATGCTTTTGTTCCGGCCCTCCAGTCCAGTTTAAGAACCCATTGTGGCCCTCGAGTCAAAAAGTTTGCCCACCCCTGTCCTAGATCATCTATGTGGCCACCTATATCACTATGTACTCCACATGATTCTGGAGCTCCCACCAGCCCTTGTATTCATGATCAAAATGGCAACAGTAGCTCTACTGTGTCCCCGGCTACCATGACTTCAGGTCAATGATGTCTTCATGCTCCAGTACCAAGCACAACAGAAGTCTGAGTGACGAAAATAAAGGGAAACAGTATTTTTTCCGGGCGCATGGTAGGTCAGGAAAGAACTGTCCTAGCAGTCAGTACTTCCTGATCTCGGATGATGAATGTGGTTTTAACATTAAAATCATACAGTTATTCTGAATTAGATTATGCTGGGAATTAGATTTGCAATCAATTTGCATGTTGGTTATAGTGTAATTAAGGTGATATATGCACTATGAACGTGTTTATTCCTTTCACATTTGGATATATTTTAAGAGACATTATAATAAAAATTATTTAAGGCAACATGTGGAGTCCTCACTGATGTTCTCTCTCTACTTTATTCAAGCTTAAAAAAACATTAGTGTATTATGTTGCCTGCTATCTCCCCACTGCAGAAAAGAAAACACATGAGGACTTGTTCTTTCCAAGGCAAGCAATTTTAGAGTCAGGTATTCCTCACTGGGAAATCTTGGAGCAGAAAAGAAAAAAACCTGAGCCAAATCAGTTAAGCACTGAGTAATATTAGCCCCAATACAGTGAATAAAACGCTTGTCAGTGTATGGTGTTTCTTCAATATTGGACTAAATTTAGAGGTGTTCCTTTAAATGACATCACCCCTTCAATTTCTCTGTCAAAATTTCCTATTACTGCTTTCGGGTTTTACATGTGAATCTAAACAAGAAATTTGAAAAGAAGTCATATTGAGCTCACTGTTGTGTGTTGCATAATCCAGACTAGGAACCAATTACGATTAGATGGCAGCAGCAAACAGTAGTGTTAAGTCCTCCTTTCTCCCCATTTTTCCTCAGATTTTGTATTGACCTGGGCCATAGGAAAGCATCAGTCCTCCCAACAGAAAGGCCTGCTGTTTGCTTACCAAACTCCATGATGGGAACCCCCTAGGTCAGTGGTCAGCAAACTCATTAGTCAACAGAGCCAAATATCAACAGTACTTCTTCAAAACAGACTCGCCCAAGCCGAAAACCGACTTCTGCGCGTGGGCCACGAAGTTTCAATCACACTGTACGTGCGCGCCCGCACATGGTATGTTGTGGAAGAGCCACACTCAAGGGGCCAAAGAGCCGCATGTGGCTCGCGAGCCGCAGTTTGCCGACCACTGCCCTAGGTGCCCTCCCTAAACTTCTAAACTTCTACTTTCTAGCAGAACTGTCATCAGATTGGAAGGTGCAGCCAACACATGTCCCCCCCCATAGAGGCCCTGCCTGAATTCAGGAGTCCCCACACCTCTCAGGACAACAGACCTGGTGGGGAAAGTACAGAAGCCCAAGCACCAGCCCAAGCCTTGTGTGGCCAGCAAACAAATAAGACTTGGGGCCAACACAAAGCCTTTTTAACACAGAGATGTCATGCCCACAAAAGCACCCCTCTCAACCTCAGTGGGCAGCCTCATTCAGACCAGCATCAGGAAACTGTATCTCAAACTGTGTTGATAAGTGCAGTGGGCACTTTTCTCTCCATTTTTCAGGTGGGAAAAGGGAGGCAAACTGTACCTCAAATACCTTGAAAATACTGATAATATGATAAGATGATGGGTTCAACTGTAAGAACTCTGTCCCTATGACTCCCATGTCATGGGCCACCCAGGAAGGCTGCTACATATACATCCAAATCTGCCCAGGGACTGGAGAGTAACCATGAAAAGTGGACAATAGCTGACCAAATTATAAACCTCATGCTTTTTCCTGAGTTAGCAAAAGCCCTCTAATCATTCTAGACCAGCGGTTCTCAACCTGTGGGTCGCGACCCCTTTGGGGGTCGAACGACCCTTTCACAGGGGTTGCCTAAGACCATCGGAAAACACATATATAATTACATGTTGTTTTTGTGATTAATCACTATGCTTTAATTATGTTCAATTTGTAACAATGAAGTTAGGAGTCACCACAACATGAGGAACTGTATTAAAGGGTCGCGGCATTAGGAAGGTTGAGAACCACTGTTCTAGACCAACTAAAACAGATTCTCAAAAGAGCTTCTCATGTCTAGCAAATCAAGGTGTTTTGGTTTTTTTTGTTTGTTTGTTTTTTAAACTCAAATCAAGGTGTTTTTAATAGAATAGTTCATCTGCCTCTAACTCCAGAGTGGTCCTATATGGTCCTCCAAATTCCCCTTTTGTCTTGTCCCTCCCAAAAGGGATATGTCAGAATGAAATTACTGTGAGAATCCTGCAAGAGTTCATATGCACAGGGAATAGTGTTTTGAATTCTATGTTTTGCCTTTTATCTTAACAGTAGTATTTTTAAAGGAAAAGGTGGTATGTGTTCCCATATTTATATTTGCAGGGGAAAAGCCAACATCTAAATGTTGATCATTTCTGTGAACTCCCTGCAAGCCCTTCAGGATTGGAAAATTCGATCCTATGCAGAGCTGATTATAAATAACCACCCTCCTTCCTGCCTCCTCCAGTCTGGAGCCAGCACCACAGAAAAAGAACCCACAGTACAGCATGCCTCCTTTTTTGCAGAACTGTGAGGAATACAATAAATGGAAAAGGCCACGTCTGGATTTTGATATTCGAAGATCTGGGTTCAAATCCCAACTCTGGCACTTACTAGCTCTGTGACTTTAGCCAAGCAATGGGTCCTCTCTAAGCCTTGCCTTACTCATCTGAAAAACATGCAAAATAGCACCTACAATCTCACAAGACTGGTTCATGGATTAAACTAAATAACCATGTGGAACTGATATGTCCTGGAGCAGGATTTCTCAGCCTCGTCAGCACTGGTATTGGGGGCTGCACAGTTCTTTGTCACAGGGGCTTATCCTGGGCACTGCAGGACCTTTAGCAGCAGCATCTCTGGCCCCGATCCCCTAGATGCCAAGAGCACCTCCCCAGTTGTGACAACCAAAAACATCTCCAGGCTTTGGCAAATGGGGGGGAGGGAGTGTCTACCAGTTTAGAACCAATGCACCTGGCATTTAATAAATACACGTTTTCTCCCACCCGTGTAGTCCTCTGAAACAAGAAACACGGGGGATTATTCTAGACTCCTCCCTTTTCCTCTCCTAATCAATCAGTAGCCAAATCCAATGCCATCCACCTCCTAAATACCCCCTGCATTTATCCCCTTTGCTTGTTCCCACTGCCCTCCACCACCGACTCTTAGGAGCTATGCCTGGCCAGCTGTGGGGCCTCCGTGGGGCCTCCACCTGAAATCCGTTCTCCTGCTGAAGCACAGACTGAAAGAGGTTTCTCAAAATGCCTCGGAGGAAAAAGCCCCTGTTCCATGGAAAGGCTGTTCTCATATAGCTGCTTCCTCCTTTGACCTCCATGGTCATCCCCTCACTACCCCCTCCCCCGACTCTTCAGCAAGCACTCCCCTGAGATACCCACTGGGTGCTTCCACCCATGGGGTCTGGAGCCAGTCTGCCTTGGTTCAAGTCCTGGCTCTGCTACTTACTAGCTCTGTGACCCCCAAGCACATTATTTAATCTTTGTGCCTCACTTTTCCCACCTGAAAAATGGAGAGAAAAGTGCCCACTGCAAAGGCTGCTGTGGAGATTATATAAGTTAGTTTTTGTAAGACACTGAGCACATGGAAAATGCTCAAGTTTTAGCTGTTAGCTTATTTTTTTATCTAAACACTCAGCTCAGGGGTCACTGTTGGAAGCTGGACACCCTGCCATTACATCCATCTTCACACCACACGCTCAACAGCACCATCCTGCAGAGCTACTGCTACCACTTCACTGGCCACAAAAAGTCACGTCGTTTATGTGCCCGTCTTCACCAGTTCAGACCGTCCACAGAGCAAGGACCGCATGCCAGGCTGTCTCAGCCCCTAGCACAGTGTCAGGCCCCATGAGTGGTCCCTCTGTGGTCTCATCAAATCAGTTGGTCAAAAGGATTATTTTTAAATCCTAATTTGTTCATGAAATAGATGACCCTTCCTTTTTCCTAGTCTACACCAACAGACTTTTACTCTTAACTCTCCTCCTTCCCTAAAACTCTAAGTGAAAAGACCTCCTGCCTCTCCAAGCCCCAAGAGGCAAATCCGTAAAATAGAGGAAAGGGCATAGCCTACTTTGATGGTTTTACACTGGGTTTCTGCGCCCCCCCCCCACCACCACCCCGCCCCCCCCCCCCCCGCAATTCCACCCCACAGATTCTTAAAATGGCAAGAAACTGCCCCTGCCCAGACCAGACCATCTGCCACAAGACTGGCAAACTGAGAGGCCACTCCCCCCAGAGCAGCAGGAACATTATGAAATTTGGGACTTGCCAACCTACCCCCATCCCATCCATAAACTTGCACATGATCAGGCATTCCTGTCCCTCCCTGCAATTATGAATCTTCTTTCTTTCTGCAGATTAAGACCAGCCTCACTCTACAAAGACTGAAGTTGCTGAAAAGAATCTGTGAAACATAAGACTATAAAAGGGTTTCAGTGAGGGCAAAGAGGGAAGTAAGGTCAGATGGCACCACACAGTGGGCTATGGTTACCAACTTCTAATTAGAACAGTACTTCTCAAGCTTGACATTCAGCTCAAAGGGGGAAAAATTCTGTCAAATGCCCTCTCTGCGCCGACTTAAATGTTTTGGTTATTTCACTCATAGAAGCATAAAACTAGGTCCATGTCCTATGGCGCTCGCTGCCACCCGCTGGTTTCCTGGGTTCAACACAGCTACACCACAGTCATGTTCTGGTGTCGGCTCAGTTCTCCCCGTCTTTTTCACTGGAGAGAGAAACTCGTGGTTATTTGGTCTTCACTGGGCGGAGGATGCCGTTGCCATATTAAGTCCATTTTGTCTCATCTTCTTAGCATGAGACCACTGGAGGATCACTTAGGCCAGTGGTCAGCAAACTGCGGCTCGCGAGCCACATGCAGCTCTTTGGCCCCTTGAGTGTGGCCATGAAGTTTCAATCGCACTGTACGTGCGCGCCCACACGTGGTATTTTGTGGAAGAGCCACACTCAAGGGACCGCAGTTTGCCAACCACTGACTTAGGCCAACACAATCAAAGATGATTTCAAATCACTTAAGAGCTAGTCACCGAGCATTGGCACCAACCTCACTGCATGAGCAGATCCACTCTGAGCATCCATTTCTCCCTCTCTGCCACACACACACACTCAGGTATCTCCCAGCTTGAGAAAAACTTCCTCCGGGACCCATGTCCTTGCTTAGCTGCAGCCACATTTCTCTGCTCCTTTTCCCAGCAAAACCCCTTTGAAGAGTCGCCCCTAGACCTCACATTTCTTTCCTCTCCTCCACAAGACACCCATTCCCACTCTCCGGGCACACTTTCGCCCAGATCACCAAGGGCATCCACTCTGCCAAACCCACACACACTTACTGTCCTCCTAGCACCTGCCCTCCACAACTCTGGCTGCGTCCAAGAAGCCCCCCATGTCCTTGCCACTTTTATTGAGACCACATTCATTAGAGGTCAGAGGACAGCCTACCTCAGCAGCCAATCCTCCAAGGAGGGCAGGCCAAGGTCCTGCCCTTGCCCTCTCTCTAGTCCTCATCATCTTCGTGAGTCTCAAGGCCTCACATGCCAATCATATGCTAAGGACACTAATGTCCCATCTCTGGCTCTGACAGCTCCACTGGGTTCCAGACACTTGGATCTCTGCCTGCTGCCACCCCGTGGATGCTTAGTAGGTACAGTACTCTTAACCTAACAGACTTTTTTATTTCCCCCAATCTTGTCCCTCCCACAGTCTCCCCCTGACAACCCACTTAAATGTTCATGCCAAAATCTTAGGGGACATCTCCTATCTGTTCTATCAAATGCCAGGCAATTCCTCCAAATATATGCCAAATTCACTCCACTGCACCCATCCTTGAATCCCAGCCTGTCATCCATCGCCTCCTAACCAATTACAACTAGGGTTTCTTGAGTGGTCTCCTTCCTTTCACTCTTGTCCTTCCCCAACAATCCTTTCTCCACTGAGTCACTTCAAGTCACACATCAGATCCTGTCACTCCTGTGCTGAAAATCCTCCAAGGGCTTCCTAATGCACTCAGAAAGCCCCAGCGTCTCCCACTTTGTCCTGTTGTTTTTTGGTTTTTTTTCCCTCTGCCCTTGCTGCCTGCTGGTCCCCGTCTCCACCCAACACACTCTAGCCAAGCTGATTTTCTCTGCTCCTCAATCTTGTCCCTATCTCGGGGCCTTTGAGTTTGCTATTCCTGTCTGGAATATTCTATCCCCAACGCTGGAGTCACTGGCAACACCTCAGCTGAACTGCTGTATGCCATTACACTGTGGGTTCCTGGAGAGCACCTGCACCTCTACAGGGCCTGGGGTGCACTATGCCCCCTGAACCAGGACACGAAATTTGCAAACACGTGTCATAGTCTCTCCCTAATGCAGGGATGGCAAATGCTCAAAACACACATCACCCAGACTCACCACTACACCCACTCATTCCACATTTATGTTGGGCCTGATTCATGCTTAGAGGAGTTTTCTTTTGGGGAGAGATATGCTGTGCTGCCCAGCTTCAGAAACCACGTCCTATGTTTGGGGATTCCCCATAGTGAGCGTTTTGATAGGAGGCTGAGCCCACCCTCCCACTACAGAAACCAAAAGTTTAAACAGAGAGAAAACAAGCCCCTCACACCCTTCCCCCAGCAGCAAGGGCTGTGAGCACAAGATTGTGGTTGGCCCATTTGAAGTTCCTTCCCACCAGGGACTGAAAGAGGAAGAGTGCAAAAAAGAATCTGCAAGTATTTGCATAGCAGGCCAGGGACTGCTATCCTTAGAAAGGCCTGCATGGGAGGCTGGCTCTTGGCTAGCTTCTGAAAACTTAAACAGCTCCCTCCCCTAAATGGCACACATGCCTAGACTGCGTGCAAGCCATGGATTCATTTATGCTGAACACCTGCTTTCCTTCTAGGAGTCTGGAATTTTAGAACATGCCAGGCAGAGGGTGCTTCTGTGACCATCTATATCGGTGATGGCGAACCTATGACACGCGTGTCAGAGGTGACACGTGAACTCATTTTTTTGGTTGATTTTTCTTTGTTAAACGGCATTTAAATATATAAAATAAATATCAAAAATATAAATCTTTGTTTTACTATGGTTGCATATATCAAAAAATTTCTATATGTGACACGGCACCAGAGTTAAGTTAGGGTTTTTCAAAATGCTGACACACCAGCTCAAAAGGTTCGCCATCACTGGTCTATATATATAAAAACCTAAGCGACCGGATGACCTGACTGGACAACCGGCCAGTAGCTATGACGTGCACTGACCACCAGGGGGAAGACACTCAACGCAGGAGCTGCCCCTAGTGGTCAATGCGCTCCCACAGCGGGAGCCCAGCTCAGCTGAGAGATGGGAGCCAGATGCCAGGGTGACAGCTGGCGAGCACTGCTGCGGCAGCACCAGCACGTGCCTCTCCTGCGGACACTCCCCCTGCACACCCTAGTGGCAGTGGCAGGGAGCAGTGGCGGCAGGGAGCGGCAGGTGGAGCGGGCCAGGATGAATGGGCACAGCACCCAGCCCAGGCTCGGGCTCCTCCCTGGCTGCTGGCCACTTTGCGCACTACTTCATGCACTGTGTGGGATCTAAGCGGACGGTGGGTTGGAGTCCGATGAGCTGGCAGGTAAGGCCTGGCTGTGGCGGCGCAGAGGTCCACTGATCCCCTGGTCTATATATATAAAAGGCTAATATGCAAAGTGTCCCTCATGAGTTCGACCGGGAGACCGGGAGTTCAATAGCTCACTATAATGTGTGCAGGATGAAGGCAGGCCCTGGCCGGCAGCTGGCAGCCAGGGAAGGAAGGCCCCGGCCAGTAGCCAGAAGGCCCCGATTGGCCCTGATCGCTGGCCAGGCCTAGGGACCCTACCCATGCACGAATGTCATGCACCAGGCCTCTAGTCTCCAATAAAAGCCTTGAGGACTGAGTCTCTCATGAGAATCCCCATGGACAACATTTCATCCAGGTCTTTGCAACTACTGCTAGGAGTGCAGTGCATCGTGTGATGCCTCTGGGAGAAGCTCGAGCCTGGTTGTCTCCAAATTCATATTCCCTTTGCTGACTTACTTTGTTTTCCTTTCACTATAATAAAACGAAACTGTGCATACAGCAATGTCTTAGTCTATGAGTCCTTCTATTGAGTCACTGTGCCCTGAGAAGGGCTGAGGGCCCCCATCAGGTAGGAGAGGAGAGTTGATACTGCTGCAGCATCCAGATGGGGACCATGTCAGAGGGGGTTGGTGTCTGGAAGTCCCGAAGGCCCTCATCACATAATTCCTGTGGGTTCTCTGCTGTGATTCTAGGTGCCCAGCCTGCCTCGTCTGCCACCCAGGCCTGGCTCTCCAGCTTTCCAGGTCCTTCTGTGCTGCGTAAAACGCCTTTGATAAATCCCACTCTACTTCAATTTGGCAAAATCAGCCATAGTTGCTTGCAATCAAGAGTCCTAACCATCACCAATTTTGTACAAAAAGAAGTGCTACAAGTAAAATTGCAATGGCTGAGTTGGGGAAAGGGGTGGGGGTGTAAGGGTCCTATAAGACCCACAATCCCAGTCTGGGGAAGCTGGTCATTCTGAAAAGGCAGAGCCAAGGGAGCATGGGTTCAAGTGTCCCTGTTGTCTCTTAGACCCACATTGTGTGCCTCTTCATTCCAGGCTATTTTAAAATTGCCTCAAGGCAGCAGCAATGGGGATAAGCAGGGTATGGAGCCTGTGGTTAAGACAGAAATTCCCATTCCCAGAGATTTCATCTAGATAAGATCACTGGCTGCCATTACCAGCCCATGGAATTGACTGGAAGCAAACAAACCCGGATTCTGTTTTGATAGGCACAGTACTGCCAAATACTTAACTCCAGCCTATGGCTGTTTACCCCCAGAAGAACACCTGAAGCCCCAAGCAGGAGCCCAGGAGGCACTCTGCCAGTGCCTGTCCCACCACATGCAGCTGTAGAGGACAAGGACCAAGGGAGAGCCTCACACTGGACACAAACCAGCAGAGCCGGATGCCGCCAGACTGGCTGACCAATGCAAGGATTCCCGGCTATTCCTGTTGTGCCAGCTATCACACTGAGTTTTCTTTTTTTACCCCCTCTCCATATGGGAAGCTTATTGCAATATCCTGTTCCTTCTTCACCACTGTAGGTTGGATTTTATTTTTTTTATTTTTTTTTTTTTTTGGGGGGGGGGGGGAGAACATAACCATTTAGCCACAAGTCTCCATACCATTTTAAAAAACTCCTTTCAGATATAAGAGAAGGGACAACATATCACCCAGAGATCCTTGCACTGCTTAGATGAATATTCATTCGGTTGCCCACCTCGGGAATGGAAGCATGTGGTTTCACAAAGCCATGGGCATTTCTGAAAGTGTATAGATCTGAAAGCGGTTGAATTATCCAGAGAGTGGACTGTAGGGTCATCATGGACTTCACCCCAACTCAACGGGTGAACCATTAAGGCAATAAAAGCAATTCTACCTCCTCCTTCTCACTGGCTGGTTAAGGGATGAGCAGATCTAAGCCTCTGTGGGCCAAAGAGACACAAGATTTCCTCCGTGATTGCGGGAATGAGATTTCCTTCATCTTAGGAGAAAGCCACAGGAAGCCATTATCTTTCCTCCGCAAGGAGAATTTTTAAAAGAACATAGCTCTGACTGTCACTGGCACCACCCTCAGACAATGAGGCCCCTGAAAAGGGCCAGACTGTTGCTAGTAAAGAAAGAACTTGATTCCTTGATTATATCAGTGCGCTGGCACATGTCCTTATTATCCAGGTGGGCACTTAAGAGACACGTCATAACTGAACAAAACAGATAAGATTATAGTCTCCATGACAGCTATCAATGATCTACCACAATATATGGGCCACCATAATATATAAATTGATATTGGCCAATTCAAATGCAACAATTCTAAGATCCCAATCAACTGTAAACTAACTTTGGGGGGCTGGGGGAACTAGGGGAGAATGGTATGGGTGTAAGGAACCCACGACCACATTAAACATACATATCAATTGCAAGGTGCATCCTTATTTCAGGCAGTAACAAGACCTCTAACACAAAAAACAAGAAAACAAAAAGAGAAACAGGTCTACGTTTGATCACAGGCCATAATTTTCAGCATACACACAAGAAAATTTCAGAACACTACTGAAGATTTAAATTACTTTTATGCAACTGTAGAGCAGAGAAGGATGAAAATACAAATCTTAAGTGTCCATAGTGAAGAAAATGAAACATCTATTTTGCAAGCTGCAAGTGAAAAAAAAAAACAACAATCTACTTTAGCAGCTACTTTTTCTGAAAAATAGTGCTTTACCTGTCCCTCCACTTCCCACCTTGATGGTGAGCTCCTAAAAGGCAAGAGTGGCCATGCAATGACCTTGACATCCTTAGCCACAGAGCACAAAGCAGGCCCGCTGAGAAACATGCATTCAACTAAACAAACTCTATTAATATTTGTACTCCACAATTGCTCCAATTTTTACCCAAAGCTTGAAATATATGCAATTGGGAGGTTTCTTTCTACCTCACTTTTAAACTTTTATTTTAAGGGGAGGGGGGGAGTTCATGGTAGAAATATAGAAAATGTAAGCAAAAAAGATAATAAAAATACTTGTAATCCCTTTTCTCAAAGAATTTAACTACCAAGAACATCCTGGGATATAGTCCTAGTCATTTTTAACACTTTTAACCACAAAAGGATTCTACTGTTTTATAGAAACAGTGCACCCACTGTTTTGTAACTTACATTTCCCTCTGCATATGATATTACTGACATCTCCATGTTATTAAATATTCTTCAGTATCTCCCCACCCAAACCGCCATCCCCAGGGCTGCACAATACTCTTCACTACCTCACTTCCCCAAAGAGAGAAGGAAGCTCCTACCCCCAGCTTCAAGTGTTCTCTTTCACTAATAACAGTCCCTGAAAATTAACACAGCTATTCCAAAGACAGGCAGCAAGGCCCATACCAATTTCTCAATAATCAGCACACACACACTCAGAACTTAAAATCAACACACACAATTTCATTCCCTTTAGATACAACTTAATTCAAGTGCTACACACACTTATCCTCTGACATTAAGAAGCAGGGAGGAAATGTAGCCAGTTCAAAGTTCAAAAACCAACTTACTAATGGTTTTATGGTTGTGTCCAATTATCACTGACAGTACATGAAGCACAAAAGGAACGGAAAAGGGTAAAGGGAAGCAAATTTATTCTGTTTTGCTTTTTCTATAAACCTTACACTCCTTCCCCTTTCCAAACCAAACTGCCAAAGATGAAGTTAGCCCTATGATGACACCCAACGATAAATCACTTATTGAGAGAGAAAAAGTGAAGACTAGGAAAGGAAAGCACAAGTCAGAGGGATGTAAAATACAGCAGAGGAAATAGTCAATAATACTGCACTATGTATGGGGCCAAGTGGGTCCTAGACTTATGAGGGGGATCACTCTATAAATTATTTACATGTCTAACCTTTATGCTGTTCACCTGAAAGTAATAGGAAATGATACTGAATGTCAACTAAATTAACCATATTTTAAAGAAAAAATTAAAAACAAAATAATAGAAAAGAAAGCACAAGATTTTCAACAGATTCTCATCTTTGGATTCTAAAGGTAGATGAGAGATCAATAAGTATGGGGAACTTTTAACTTAGTGGACACACATACACACTTTTTTTCATTAATACTTAAAACTGAGTGCTTACTAAGTAACATAATTCTCTGCATAGCTGAGGTTTGCTTCCATTTTCTGAAAAAACAGACCAAAGTGATTTCCAGCATAAAAACAAAACAAAACTTACAAGGTAAAGAAAACCCACAAACACCTTCAGTTAAACAGGAAAAATTAGTAGAGTATCTTCACTTTCTACACTACCTAAGGCCCAAGGCTGTCTTCACTAGAGTCCTCATATTGGTGATATCTAACACAGTTGCCAAAATGTACATAGAAAACTTTACATCATATACATCACTAAAAATAACTCTCACTTTACATTTTCAAACATTAAAACAGATATTCAGCTGGGGCCACACAGTGTAGCCTCCCAGTAGGTGTGAATGTGCTGTCCCTCTTCCCAACTGTGGTTCTCTCTCTACTATAGGACCTCAACCTTGTGCTCCCCAAAATGAAAGACCAGCTTCGAAAACTCTTCTAGAGACACATCACAAAATGTGATCCAGAACTGTATCCAAAGAGATCAAGAAGAGCCAGACCTTGAATGCAGCTGAAAATGAGAAATATAATGAAAACTGTGCTAAAAGCAAGACCAAGACTTGGAGGTGCAATACAGACCCTTGTCTATGCACCAGTGTCCGCTCCCTCATCTGGAGTTGCCCAATCACACACAGAGGTAAACGGAGTAGTCTCCACCTGATAGACAGGTGATCCATCAAAACTTCACTTCAGCCTGGCCTAGGTGGCTCAATGGTTGAGCACAGACCCATACACCAGGAGGTCGCCAGTTCAATTCCCAATCAGGGCACATGCCTGGGTTTTGGGCTCAATTCCCAATAGGGGATGTGCAGGGGGCAGCCAATCGATGTTGATGTTTATCTCATCAATGTTGCTATCTCTCTCACCCTGTCCCTTCCTCTCTAAAATCAAGTTTTAAAAAACATATTTAAAAGAAACTTCACTTCAGGTGCCTGGGAAGCCATGGGGGATGGGATACCAACCTAACCAGCAATGGGTCAATTCCTGGACTTGTTCATCTCCTTCATGGACCACCATCCCTACAAGCTCTTCCAAGTCCCACCTTCACCGGTGGCTCTCACATCACAGCCACAGCATTTCACACACACACACACACACACAAAACCTTCTGAATGGCTCTTTTTTTCTTGGTTAGTAGGAAGTAAAAAAAGAATACTAGTACAAAAATCTCTCAGAGGACGCTGGCCTGCCAAGGAGTCACCAAACACTGAGGATGATGACAGCGAGGAAATCTGATATCCTCACCATTAAACGTGCCAGTTCTAAATCAATACAGGACTCTGCAGTCAGGGACAAAAAGTGGACTAAAGTGTCAATTTAAGCTGGTTACCCCAGACACATTTATGTAATATGGCTTTTGCCACCTAAAGCATTACAGTAATAGTCAGCATTCAGGCCACTTGGGTCCAGAACAAAACATTACAACTATAAGAAGATCCTAGGTATTCATGAAATAAGGTCACTACCCCCACTTCTCTCTGCTAGAACCTGAGCCATGTTCTGTCTAGCCTGAGGAATCACGAATGCCTCCAGCAATCAAATACCCAAGAGTGGTGATAATTATTACTTCCTTCTCCAAGTCGGTGACAGTAATTATGGAACGGTATGTACAGCAGAACTAGAATCATTTAGAAGTCCCTATACACCCAAGAAGAAAGGAATGGCAGAGTTCCAAAGGACTTTCTCTGTGTGTTTGTATGTTGCGGGGGCTTTTTACCCCAAATCCAAATGCCTCTCCCTCTCCCAAATTTTAAGAAGCCCTTGGTAAGGGGAACCTTGAAAAACTTGGAAAACAGATGATTCCTGATGTTACCCACAGTGAGAAATACTACTTTAGGTAGTTTTATTAAATAAATGATTTTTTTTAGTTTGTAGGAAAATATTTTCTAAATCTAGTTTCTTTATCCTCATCTCTAAATTATATTCTCATCTCCATATTCCACCAGCAAGCAACTCCCAAGCCGTAACATCAGTAAACAGTAAACAGTACAAACATTGCCACCTATGGTCAGAAAAGGAAATATTTGTCTATATGTGATCTGGAAAAGAAACAACATAAAAACAGAAAGTAAAATTTGGTCACACTTCTCGCACCCTTCATTAATCCTACCACCCTCATACTTATCAACATAGTTACTTGTATATTATTTTAATCCTCCTTAATCCTGATTGTCAAGAGATCAATATGTAATTTGCTTTATTACCAATTAATAAATCAATAATACAAAAACACTTATTCAACGACCTACCGCATCAAAAAAAAACTTAAAAACTCTTAAATTAGGAGTTTTACTGTTGCTTTTTACTGAAGCTACTTATCTAGGACCCAAAATCCAAAGGCAGCATAAAATCTTTTTAAACAGAACTTTTAACTCAAAATAAAAATTTTAATATGGTCTCAGTCTATCAAAGAGAAATTAGTTTCTTCCACCAGTCACTTACTACCATGTTTTTATGATGTTATTTAAATACCTGAACATTACAGAAAGGTTATTAAGTTCGCAATAAGCATCAGGTTTCTTCTCTCAGTGAATGCAAAAAGCAAGTTAGCAGGAACTCCACAGTATTGCTGTGATGATGTCACATTCGAAAAGCATTTCTTCCTTGAGATTCTGCATTATCTATCTGATTATATATCAAGCATATAGAGGCTTCCAGAATCCAAAAACAACTTTCTAAGAAGCTTCCTGGTGATGTGGGCACTCGGGGCCTTGATGAGATGCCGAGTGCCAGTGGCTTCCCTTTAAATTATGTTCTGCATAGTCAAGAAATGGCAGTCATCTGAGGATTCCCATTTTGCCACTGTCCTCACCCCTTTGAACAAAATTATGTTTGTTCCTTAATTCAAAGGAACTACTTTTCAGCAACAAAATAATTCAAATAAACATTCTAATAAAACTGAACAGGATATAAATTAAAATGCCAATTTCTAACAATTCCACAGAATCCTTTAATAAAAATCTGCTCAGCCAATGTGGCTCAATGTTTGAGCATCAACCTATGAACCAAGAGGTCACGGTTTGATCCCTGGTCAGGGCACATGCCCAGGGGGGGCATGCAGGAGGCAGCCAATCAATGATTTCTCTCATGATGTATGTTTCTTTCTTTCTCTCTCTCTCTCTCTCTCTCTCTCTCTCTCTCTCTCTCTCTCTCTCTCTCTCTCTCCCCCTCTCCCTCTCCCTCTCCCTTTCTCCCCCTCCCTGCCTCTTTCCCTCTCTTCCTTTCTGAAATCAATAAAAATACATTTTTTGAAAGAACATAAAAATCTAAAGAGAGTAGAATTTAAAACAATACATATTTGCCAATTTTAAAACCTGCTTTGAAGTGTCACAATAAAACCTAGGCCCTTATAAGGTTTGTTTCTCAGATACAAGTAAGTGATCACGACTTGGATTATAACTAGGTGGAGAGTACACCGACCAGCAGAGCTAGGTCTGACTCAGGCATCTGGAATTGGAATGAATGGGCAAGTCTTACCGCATCAAAAAAAAAACCTTAAAAACTAGAAAACTGCCTTTCAGCATCCACCTTTAGATCCAAATGATACCTAAACTGGAATTTCTGAAAGCAATCTTGCAACGATTTTTTTGTACAGCTGCAAGGATGGCGTGCAGGGTTTCCCAAGTTATCTGTTGAAAACACACACACGGCCACTTTTTGTAAGTTAACGACTCACCCAGGCTCCCTGTTTCTTCTCTGCTGTGCCCAATTAAGAGCACTGCCCTTCTTCTAGCCATTTTCTCAGACAGCAAAGCTGAAGTCTGACTAGCAGGTGACTGAAAAGTGTTGACTGATTGGGGGTATTGAAACTGAAGGCCCAGGGTTAGCCCACATTTCTAGTTAGAGTAATTCATGAATCCTAAAACATCCTTGTTTTCATATTTTAACATCTCTGAAATAAAGATGCTTCAGACAATCAACAGTATATCACAGTTTGACAGCAAATTTTTTCAGAATGGTCCATAAGATAATGGTGCACTTTAAAATTGACAGCATCTTAGAGGAAATATGATTATCTATGTCAAAGGTCAACCTTAAATGTTTGTTATAAAGTGTTTGTAATAAGCACATGAGCAAAGAGGACCCCAACACAACAGGGAGCAGTGGACTCGGTGGCAACTACACAGCGCCGCTGCCACATCTCACAGGCCACAGTTCAGACCCACTAATTGTTGCCAAGTGAGAACGAAGCCCCAGTGAAGTCAGATTTTTACCATGTTCCATGAAAATTCCCAAGCTTTAAAACACTATGGAGACCATACTAAGCCGGGCTCCTGATTAAGTCTGGTCTAGAAGCCTTCAGTTTATAACCCTTGACATTTACCTCTGCCTTATGTTATCTTGACTAATCTAGCCATGATGACCTTTCAAGATACTTGGAAGAGAGGGAGCATGTTAAAAACTAGGGCTGTGGACTCAACAGAGCTAGGCTCAAATCCTGGCTCCATGATTTACTTGCTGTGTCCTTATATGCATCACCTAACCTCTTTGAGTCTCCAGTCTTCATCTGTAAATAAGAGCATACCTCACAGGGTTCTTATGAGAATTAAATGAGGTAGCATATGCATAAAGGCTTAATACAGTGCTGGTGCAGAGAAAGCATATGAAACAGTAGCCCGCTATCCTTATTTGTATAAAATGAGGAGAAGAGTGTGGCAAAGAACCATCCCAGGTCAGCCTGGCCTTCATTTCTATGCCATTTGCCTTGTTCTAACCACCAAAAAACTTTTAAATACCACATCTAATGAGAAAGCTGTCATTCAAACTTTCACCCCCTAGAAAAATCTTTTTAATAAAGGATACCTAAAATGTTGTAATAAAAGATTTCAGAAGATTAACAGTAACGGTCGTGATTCAACTGTGCCAAAATGTGCTTCAGACTGCCAAAAAAATAAATAAAAACAAAAATCCAAACAAAACACCACCAAGGAGCCAAGCCAGATGCAGAAACTAGTCCAAACTGTTCTGATTTCAACCCAAATCTGACCCTGGGACCTGAATAAGAAGTATTGTTAACTTGCTAATCTCTCCAACACCAAAAATACTTCATCTGATGGCAATTTCAAATTTGGTTACCTAAAATAATTCGATTTAAATCAGGGTGAATATGAACTCTACCTCACCAGAGGAACGTCAGGCAGAAAGGCACAACAAAAAATAAACAGCTCTCACACAAGCAGAACCCACATTTAATCCCTTTCATTCTACCCGCTGGGCAGACCTAGAAACAATGCCCTCTGTCTTGGCATCCCTTGTTTTCTGGGTTAATGCGATGCCTCACCAGCAGCAGCACTCAGAGCCAGAATCTTCCTGAGACGGGATCTAACTAAGTGCTCTCCAAATATACAATGCTTTTCATCAACTTCCAATGAAAATACCTGTTAGTATGGATGCCTCCTTTGCTAAGAGGTTTACAAGGTGGCTCTTTTCTATAGCAATCAAAGTATCTCCATGTGTGATGTTCCGCAGCACACTGAGTGTGTGAACTGAAGTGCATCCGTACTTCACACGCCTTAGGAATCAACCCTGCCATTGGTTATCTGGCATTCTACTTTAAGAGCCTGTTAAAATCTCCCACTTGTTTCCTTACATGGGTTAATTCAGGGAGATGAAACAAGCTATGCAAATTCAACAATTCGTTGTTAACATTCTCTGAAGGCATTCCCTGATTTTCTGGAAGAAAAACCGGACAGCCTGACACCTCCCACAAAAAGCAAACACCACAGGGGGGCTGGGGGGCCATGGGGGGATAAGGACACATATGTAATACCTTAATCAATAAAGAAAAAAATTTTAATTTAAAAAAAATTTTAAAAAGCAAACACCACAGAAATATGAAATCATCAAAACAGCCCTGCCTTATTTTTCACTGGTAGAAGCTGAAAAAGAAATACAGGTGTGACTTGTCTTTTGTAAAATAATGTGTGAGGAACTAAACAGTACCAGCAACATGGCCATCACTCAATCAATAAAATGTCTTCATCACCCCCTTGTTGTTCCCCATACAGCCCAATACCCCTCCAGCAACATACAGGAGTGAACCCAGTCATATACATTACATGCGCGCGCACACACACACACACACACACACACACACACAGATCCTCTTTATATTCCATCCTTCACTTTCCCCCTAGACACCAGTTAAGATCCCCAGTCTTTATGAACTCATTCAGACAAAAGTGGCAAGATGCACTCTAGGTAGGTTCAATGTAAACAAAGGCCAAACAACAGTGACATGCATGTGATTCATTTAACCAGTTGCATTTCCCAAAAACACTTGTAATTTTTTTTCAGGGAGCTGTTAAAAATAATCATGTGATTTTTTAAAAGACCTAAGATGCAACTCCGCTGTCTCCATCGTCCACAACACCTCAAGCTCTTTGTTTAGGAATGTCTGCATCTCAGCACCTTTCTAAAAGCTCCCTGCCTGCCCTCTGCTGCCCCTAATTAAATGAAGAAGTACAGAATGAAAGAGAAAGCTATTCAAAGGGGAAAGAAGCCAGAGAGAGAAGCCCCTGGGCGAATGAAACAATATTACTTATTACCCATCCCCAGGTACCTGCACACACACACACACACACACACACACACACACACACAAAGCGGGGAAATTACACGAGCACAGCACGACAAAATAATCAAAATGTAAATCACACATTATTTGCATTGTGATCATTCTTTGATAAAATACCACAGCATGCTTTCCCTTGGACCGTTAAGGGAAAAAAAGTCACACCCCCAAACACCCTCCCCACCCTAAATTACCTATTCCATTACACACTTACATAGCACGCATACACACACACCGTACCAGAGTTCAAAAGCTGGTGAGAGAGAAGCCATACGTGGCTATGTGTCAGATAATACCCTCTTCATTAACCCCGCCCCCATCACCAGAGAAAGAGGGGACCTCAGAAAAGAAAGGAGAGGAAGAAAGAGAAATCCTTGAATTTCCAGGCATCAACTTTTCATGAAATGCACAACCAGGATAGGAAATACCTCCCTGCTGAGTAATGCTTCATGGGTTGTACATTCACCTCTCGAAAGGGGCGCCAGACCTGGGCGCCTACCGGCCAAAAGGCAAACCCCTCCTACCTGCTCCATCCAGCCTGCCTGTCAAGCCGCGCCAGCGACAAGCCTCCCACCCCCCTTTTTGGCAGAGCCACACACCAATGAGAGCGGAGCGTGGCTGGGCGAGAGGGGGTTAAGCAGGGATTCGGTGGGATCCTTTCAAAAAGAGGAGTGGGAAACCGCGAGGAGAGGGTGAGGGTAAAAACAAAGCCCTGTCCAGTGAAACCGACAGCCTTAGGGGCGTGGCTTATTTAATTTGCTTTATTAATAAAAGAGATCGATGGAGCTTCCGATTCTCCACCGGTCCCGGAGGTGCGAGGTTCTGATCCTTGGGAGGAAAAAAAAATGGCAGGGCTGCAAGCTTCCTCCAAGTTTCCAGGAGCACCTGCCACCGTCCTAGACCTCCTCCCCCCACCAAAAAGACCCCGAAATCCACACTCCAGGCTTTAGACCCTGCAAGACAGGACACACACACACAGCTCCACGCGTTCACCCACTCCCACCCAGCCGCGCACACACGCAGCAGACCACTTGCTGACACAAAGTTCCAGGGAGGGACAATTCAGGTTCCTCCGGGCCCGGGGTCTCCAGCCCCACCTCCCCCCAGACGTGACACACGTCATGGACTCCCAGGCTGCAGGGGAGAGAGGCGGAAAGTTGCCCAACAGCCCGGGGAGACGCGGCTGGGAGAGGAGGGGGAACTCGTGGGCAGAGGCGCACGAGCCTCCTCCCACCCAACGGCGGAACGCGCCAGTGAACCCGGCTCCAAGGGCGTCGCGCCGCTTTATTTACAAACAATGAGCTGGGCTGGGGGGAGGGGGCGCCGGCGTCGGGCGGAAGGGCCGAGCAAACCCCCCGGGACCCCACTCCGGGGCGCTCCAGTGTTGGGGGCAGCCCTGCAGACGCGGGCAACGCGCACCCCCGGGGTCCCCATCCCCTGCCGGCGCGGGGCAGGAATTCCCCGGGGAGTCCCGGGAGGGAAGAGAGAGCCGCTCACCTCGTCTTCGGAAAGTCCGTAGACCGGCTCCCCGAGCCCGGTCGCCATGGAGCCGGCGCCCCGCGCGGGTCGGAGACGCTCCCGGGCGGCTGGGCTGCGGCGCGAGCGGCCGAGTCTGCACTCCTCCTCCGGATCTCGCCGGCCCTGCACGCGCCCCGCCGCAGGTGAGGAAGTCCGAGCGAGAGCCGGGGCTGCGGCCGGCGCCGCTTCCTCCCGGAAGGCTGCGGGTGCGACTGGCGGTCCCAGGAGCGCGGTGCAGCGGCCGGCAGCCCCGGCGCCTGTCCCTGCGCGCGGCGGCGGCGCGGAGCCCGCCGGGCTTTCCTTCCCCGCGGCCCGCGCCTCGCGCCTCCCTCCCGGCTCGCCCGCCCCCTCGCTCGCTCGCTCTCTCCCGGCCCCCGCTCTTTCCGCCCCCTCCTCCACCCCCTCCCACCCGACGCCCAGCGGGGACCCCCCTCCTCGCCGGGGCGGGCACTCGCGCCCCCAAGCCAATCACAGGCCGGCTGGGCGGCAGGCCGCGGGCTGCGGGGGCGGCGGAGCTCTGCCCCCACGCCCACCGCACCCCACCCGCCGGCCTCCCAGTCGCTCCGCGGGGCTCACGCGGCGCTCCGGGCCGCGGGGCTGGGGAGGGTCCGAGCGGACCTGCCCTTCGGAGCCTACCCACCCCTCTCCGGCTGTCCCTCTGCTTTGGGGAGGGGGCGGACTGGCATTTGGGGACGCTGAAGGCATAGCTACAAGAAACACGCAACACTCAGCCCATTCATCTTCCCGTGGCCTTTTTACCAGGAGCCTTGAGCTTGCCGTAATTGTTAAAGGGGGGAAGGTGGGTGTTTCTAGACCCCTTTAAATTACGGGCAACCCCCCAAGCCGGACTGGGCTGCATTGTCAGCTCCCCTGAGCCGGTCCGCCTGGCCCGGCCGCCAGCCGGGAAGAGGCTGCCCCGGTGTGGCCGCGAGTCGCCACTGCCTGTGTCAACCTTACAGGGAACAAAACCAACACAGCACCCTTCTGAGTGCACACCCACCCACTCGAACACAGACAGCGTAGTTCTTTGAATAAAAGGCAGCGTATCTGTGAGCCGCACGTGAAATAACACACTCAAGTTTAAGGTGATTCTCTGCATATGCAAACCATTATTAAGATGTCTTATTTGCCACTGTAAGATTCTCTCCCCATCCCAGCTACTGTTTCTCTAGCGAGCATTTCATTCAGTCCCTCAGCTTTATAGGAATGCCAGAGACAACTTTAAATAAGTGGAAGAAATTCATCACTCGACTTTTTCAGGAAGAACTTTGTTAAATTTAGAGGTGAAATGCAGTTGTGAGTATAAACATAAATAAGCCGAACATGCTATTTGACTTTGAAAAGAACATCAAAGTGTCTACTTGGATATTAAATGAGTGCGTTTAGGATTTTCACTCAGGTACGTTTCTTGAGAACACACGGGATCCAAAGAATCCTCTTGGCCAATCCCAGCAAGTTTACACAGTGTCTGCTGGATGACCCTCCTAGATTGTTTGCAAAAGAAAGGGCCACACCCGTCCTAATTTAAGCTCTCCTTGGCTTCCCTAGGACATTACTGTGGTTTAAAACATGTGCCATATAATGGGTTTCTTTTGGAGACTCAGCCCCATGCAGTCAACACCCTTCTCAGAAACCTTCTACAAATTGTGAGCCATTAAATAAACAGTACTTAAGTAAGAAGCCCAACTGTGGAAAAGAAAAAAAAAGATCGTCTTTATCAGGATGCACTTTAAAAAGACTGGTCTCTGTTCATTTTTCCTGGCCAAATAGAAGTCACTGCTCCTATACCCTCCCTAGCCAGGCCTTTGTCAAGCTTTGTACAATTTATATGATGCTAGGGGAGCAATAGATCTTTAAATTTTTCTACAGAAAATTACAGTTTCTAATTACGCAGGACACCACTCCTACACCTGGAAATACAGTTCCAGGCTTTACCTTAGGGTGAGGCCATATGACCTGGGAACTATAGAGGGTGGGTCATGCTTCCTCTCTCCTTCCTCTCTGCTTCCTTACTGCTCTCCTCCCCTTGCTCCCCCTACAACAGTCTGCATCTGCCTGCACTCTGGGGGCATGTCGTGGCTTTCCCTGAGGAGTGATTATGAGAAACTACAATATGTAACTTGCCATCTGTCTTTATAAACTTTGGTTTATAAACTTTGTGATCCATAACATCATTCAAAGGCCCCTATAAGAAGAGTCAAATGACATATATCACAGGCCTGTGGGAAAAAAGCTTTCTTTCTTCCAAGGAACGGATAAGCTTTTGTATTATGGATAACAAGAATTATTCAACTGATTGTGTTTTTCTATTTACTTTGGCCACCAGGAAACTTGGGACTAACTTTATGGCCTGAAGTCTTAAAAGAACCCATAAAAAAAAATCAATCCCCTGTGTAATTACGTGCCAGCTTCCTCCCAGTACAATGCTCTCTGTCCTGGTTGCACATTGTTATCATCTGGGGAGCTTTAAAATGACCAAGGGTCTGGCTACCAGCAGGAGAGACTATGATTTCATTGGTTCAGGGTAGGGACATGAGCATCAGTAATTTCGGTATCTTCCCAGGTAGTGCTAACATGCATGCGAGGCTGAGAATGGCAGCCTTGGCCAGTGGTTCCCAAAATTTGCTGCATGTAGGAACACCTGGGGATCTTTAAAACTACTTCTCTCTGCCTCCCACCCCCATACACTCCGATTTAATTGGTGTGGGTTGCCACAGGGGCATCAGGAGTTTTTACATGCTCGCCAGCAAAATTGAGGGGCCTCTGGCCTACACTTCGATTCCTATTCTTTACCTATTTTCCATGATCCTGGGGTTTTTTTTAATGTTTTTTAATTTAGAGGAAATTGCATATTATAACCATCCTCGAATCCTTTGTGAAATAAGGTAGGATGTTAACAAATATACTTAATATGTCTAGCATCATGGATCAGTTTTACCCACCCCCCTATCACTCTGAAGTCTCAGATTAGGAATCTAGTTTATTTGGGGAGGGCAGTGAGGACAACCCTTAAGAGAAACTACTCTGCAGTCTTATCCAAAACAAAACTGTTGTTCCAGCCTCCAATCAATTTAGACTCTCCCAGCAATTACATAGAGCCTAACTTGTAGGTTGTTCTCTAGAATGTGTTCTGTTTGTTCCCTCAGGAGGGCTGCTTTCAACATCTTATAAGGATTTGATACTGTGGGTGTTTGGTAAATGTTCTTCACTTGGATCATCAGAACTAAAAAATTAGCAAGAACCATTTTAAAGTACAAAGGTAATCACAAATGGGGAACGTTTCAGTGCTAAGCCTCTTTGCAAATCATTGAGTTGGCCTAGCAAACTATATCTGAATCAAGTCTGAGAAGTACCCAAAGCTGAATAATACATAGTGTCACATATTTGCCTGTTTCATATAAATGACACTAGATTTTTCTCTTCCATTTTTGGTGATTTTCCTTTAAAAAAGAAAATTCATGAAGCAGACATTATGAAGATGGCCATGCACCTGTAAACACCGGTGTCATCTTGTCACTTAGAAGCATTCGCTGACACATAGAGAAATCTCACAAATTTAAGGTGTTTAGGATTACATAAGGAAATAAGCCAGGCTACAGACATTTGACAAGAATAGAAGTGGGTAGCAAAGAATGACTTGTAAATAGCTAATCTTTTTTGTACTTAAATAGCTGAGCTTTTAAAGAAACACATTTGGAACACCTATGTGCTATTCATTCTAGCACTCAGAAAAGAATATTGTCTGAGATACAGATGGATGATTCCTATTTTAACCAATCTGACAAAATACCTGCCTTTTACCTGGCTTCACTGGCTATTTCCTTTTTTAAAATTCATTAATATTTCTGGATTTGCTTCCACATTTTTACTGTATGTTTTTTTTCTTACATTTTAATGTGTCTTTTAATTGAGTTGTGCTGTTGTTATTGTTTGTTCTCTTATTACTGTGTACACTCCCCTCTCCTGGTTGGGATGTTAATCACTGCATTTCTATTCTTTTACTGTTTATCTTTCATATTTTACATGCATGCCTAACTTAACAGATCAAAAGTTAATATCTTAATCCCCCAT
Organism: Myotis myotis; assembly: GCF_014108235.1. NCBI lineage: Eukaryota > Metazoa > Chordata > Mammalia > Chiroptera > Vespertilionidae > Myotis > Myotis myotis. The sequence continues at coordinate 53,160,283 of NW_023416401.1, forward strand.
CTGACCAGTACAGGTTTAAAACTCTGTTTTGAGCAACTCTTGCCATGGCATTACTTCCATGGTATTCTAGGTTCATTCTGTCCTTTTTTAAACCAACAAATTAGGTATTCTTTTTATATTATACATTTTTTTTAGCTTTACCACTGTGTTTTGTGGTTTTGTTTCTAAGGAGTTCTTGTTGCTTCTTACACATTCCTTTGGGATCACTTTCCTTTTTCCTGAAGGACACCCTCTTTAATTCCTTTAATAAAGGTCCATTGGTGATAAACTCTCAGTTTTTGTTTATCTGAAAATATCTACCCTCATCCATGAAAGATGGGGAAAATTACATATTAGAAGCAGACTCTAAGCCAGCCGTAGGCAAACTACGGCCCGCGGGCCGGATCCGGCATGTTCGGCTGTTCTATCCGGCCTGTGGAGCCGAAAGAGCGGAGGGTTCTCTTGCTCTCCCCTCCGCTCCTTCACCAGCAGCAGTGTTAACATGGCAACATCGGGAAACATGGCCGCAGCTCCTTCTTCTGAGTCCAGTTTAAGAACCCATTGTGGCCCTCGAGTCAAAAAGTTTGCCCACCCCTGCTCTAAGCTGTTGTGGAATGTGGAAAGTTGTGAATAAATGTTCTTAATGTGACTAGAGTGTTTGGTTTTTACCCACCCTTACCATCTGAAGTCTTAGGTTTGTAAAATCAGTTTATTTTGGGGTTTCTGGGGGACAGGACAACCCTTAGGAAAAACTATTCAATAGTGTTATCCTATATAATAAAGAGGTAGTATGCAAATTGACCATCACTCCAACACACAAGACGGACATCCCCATGTGGACACAAGATGGCTAGCAGGGGACAGCAGTTGGGGGGGACCAGGCCTGCAGGGGAGGGCAGTTAGAGGCAATCGGGCCAGCAGGGGAGGGCAGTTAGGGGCAACCAGGCTGGCAAGGGAGGGAAAAAACGTTTAGGGTGACCAAGCCAGCAGGGAAGGGCAGTTGGTAGGGACCAGGCCTGCAAGGGAGGGCAGTTGGGGGGAACCTGGCTGGCAGGGTAGGGCAGTTAGGGGCAATCAGACCAGCAGGGGAGGGCAGTTAGGGGCGACCAGGCTGGCAGAGGAAGGAAGTTAAGGGTGACCAGGCTGGCAGGGGAAGGCAGTTAGGGGCAATCAGGCTGGCAGGGGAGCAGTTAGGCGTTGATCACGCTGGCAGGGGAGTGGTTAGGGAGTGATCAGGCTGGCAGGCAGAAGCGGTTAGGGGCGATCAGGCAGGCAGGCAGGCGAGAGGTTGGGAGCCAGCAGTCCTGGATTGTGAGAGGGATCCCAGATTGGAGAGGGATCCCAGATTTCAGGCTGGGCTCACACACACACACACACACACACACACACACACACACACACACCTGTGCACAAATTTTGTGCACCAGGCCTCTAGTCTCAGATAAAATGGTTGTCTCATCCCCGGCACTTTGAAGGTGCTACTCTGATTTCTGGCTTCTATTATTGATAATGAATGGGCAGCTCTTAGTCTAGTTACTGTTCTTTTGGAGGTCGTTGCCTTCTCCTTAGTTGCTTTTTGTTCTTGGTATGCTAAACTTTCTATAATTTGTCTATATGTGGATTTCTTTTTAGTTATCCTAACATACTTTGTACTACAAGTGTTTCAAAGAGAGTCTACATGTGGATTTTTATCTTTCATTATTTCTGGTAAATGCTCAGCTCTCATCTCTTAAAATACTGCCCTTTCTCCATTCTGTCCTGGGATTCTATTAATCACGTGCAGGCCTTTTCATTCTAAGTATCTTTCAACCTCTTTAACATATTCCACCTCCTTGTCTGTCTGTGCTGCATTCTGAGTGATTTCTTTAGATCTCTTTGCTAAGTAACTGTTTCGATGAATCTAATTATCTTTTGAATCCATTGATTGAGTTTTTATTCAACAATACTTTTATATATAAAAGTTCCATTTAACTTTTTCAAATTAGCCTCATCATGTTTTTCAAATACAGTTGACATTCAGTACTATTTTATAATAATTTCAGGTGTGCAGCATCATGGTTAGACATTCATAGAATTTATGAAGTGATTCCCACCCCCCATAAATCTAGTACCCACGTGGCCAATAATTATTACAGTATTATTGACCATATTCCCTATGCTGTACTTTATATCCGCATGAATATTTTGTAGCTACCGATTTATACATCTTAATCCCTCTTTCACCCAGCCTCTCCAACCCCTCCCATCTGGTAATTCAGTTTGTTCTCTGTATTTAGCCTCATCATTCTTGCTAATTTCTTAGTTTGCATTTCCAACTTTTATTTATTTAAACATCTCATAACTATTTTATATTTTGCTAATTATATCTAAAAGTTTAGAATGTGTCTTCCATTGGGACTTCATTCCATGTGTGTTTGTTATAAATTCATTTGGTTGTGATGTAATTTGGTTACTCTTAGTCTACAAAAATCCCAAATGGATTTGTGTTTGCTCCTGGGACCACGTAGCCCCATTTGAGAGTCTAGGTTTTATTGACTTGACTAAGAGTCTGGTGGCTTTGGCTAGAAATAAGTCAAAGATTTATTCAAGGGTCTTAGGGTTTGCAAACTGAGAACACAACTACACAAAAACCCAAAAGTGTTTCAAAGAAGAAAGAAAAGTTAAGAGTTCTTATAGTACAAAGTACATTTTTAAGAAGTATTGCTCCTGCATCCTTATCCCTAAGATTGGTCCAGTACAGTTGTCAGTCAAATGTCAGTGGTCTGGATGGTGAATGGCGGGTGGCCTGGATACATGAGTCCTTCATGGAGGGTTATCTGGAGGGCCAGTCTATGTCCAGATGTATATCCAGGCAATGACATGAAACTGCAAAGTTCAAAAAAGTTTGTTTCTAGGCTAGTTAGAACAAGAATAGAGTCTTTTCTCATGCCTCAACCTTCATAACGCTAATGACTTTAGCAGCTTGGTTAAAATGTCTCCATTTTATATATTCCCTCTCTTCAGTCTTTCCTCAGTTTGATACAGAAGTCTCAAGTTCAGCACTAGCCAAAAGATTAGTCTCCCCTCAACTTTAGTGCTCATGTAGCATTTACTTGCTGCTTACTGCATTGTTCTTGGTGTCAACTTTCTCAGGGTGGAGGGGTATGGTACACTGTCTTACTATTCAGCCAATATTCACTTCCTCACCTCCAGGAAGAATAAATGTTCCTGCCCCGTGATATTGCACTTGACCATGTAACTTACATTGTTCAGTGGCATATGAGCAGAAGTAGCAGTGTGGCCAGTTCAAAACAGAGATCATAAGATTGGCTTTGCAAGTTCTTGCCACCTCTTTGTGCTCTTGCTTTCTGCTAAGAGCACATTATATCCCCGGTCCCATAATGACACACAGGAAACAGCCCTGAACTTGACCTGCAGCCTGGAGCAGGGTCACCTAACTCACAGCTGCCAGCATGCAGTGTGAATGACAGAGCAATATTTATTGTTGTAACCACGGAGGTTTTGAGATTGTTTTGCTGTATTTCACAGCCACAGCTGACTAATACATGGACCCTCTCGAGATTAATTTCCATTACTTATTGCAGGCCTAACAATACATTTTAAAAGTCAAGATAGTTTTTAATAGGGAGACCCTTCTGAGTAGCTGGACCACCACCAATTGTTAGCTGAGGAGGCTCTGTTGACGTTATTTGCGAAGGAAGCACCTGAAACCTAACACAGTTGTTTTTCTGCCCTAAAAGAGACAGTCAGTTGTGTTCTTTTAAAAACGCCTTTACATTCTTATTAATTCCCATTAATTCATTTAGTAAACTTAAAATCTTACACCAAATTCTTATTTCCTTAAAAGTGAAAAGTGTATTAATGAGTTTCCTATAGCGACTGTAACAAATTACCACACACTTGCCAGAGCCACAGAAATGTGTTCCCTTATAGTTGTGGAGGCTGAATTGGGCTGAAACCAAGGTGTCCACCCAGCAGGTGTCCTGCTCTCCAGGCTCCAGGGGAAAATCTGATTCCTGGCCTTTCCAAGCATCTAGAGCTGCATTCCTTGCATTCCTCCACTCAGGGCTTCTCCCTCCATCTTCAAAAGTGCTCCTCTCCGTCAGCCAATGTGGCTCAGGGGTTGAGCATTGACCTATGCACCAGGAGGTCATGGTTTTATCCCGGTCAGAGCACATGCCCAGGTTGTAGGCTCAATCCCCAGCAGGGGGCATGGAGAAGGTAGCCAGTTGATGCTGATGTTTCTCTCTCATCCATGTTTCTATCTCTCCCTCTTTCTTCCCCTCTCTCTCAAATCAATGAAAACATATTTTTAAAAATGTTAAATAATTGTCTAAGACAGTTACTGAAAAAATCTCTACTTAATTTAAAAAATTAAATATGTCTTTTCATTGTAGAACTCTACTCCACTAATAAAATGTTTAAAGTATGCTTCTAAAATGACTTTTTCTGCATTTACTGTTGGTATTAAACACAGGAAGATGAGGCAACGTCATTAAACAACTCAACTAACAGTTCCAAAGATTTCAGTAACAATGTGGAAATAGCTTTTACCTGTGCGCTCCAGGGGATGACGTGGAGGAGGGGGCATTGGGATTATTTCCTTCCCAAAAGATCTATTTAGTTTTCAAAAGGTTAGAAAAGAGAAAGATGATTTCACATACTGGAAATCCTCTTTAATTACCAGTGGCTTCACATTTTATGGGTTAAGCAAACCAAGCCTACTCACATAGCCATAGTAAAGAACAGACATCCTATGTTTTTCTCTTCACTTTTTTAGATCTCTCACCTTCAAATGGAACCCCCACTGCGATCACTGCTACAACTTCCCCCACCTCCACGCCTACTTCTTTCCAATGTTATGAGCTATTCTTTCAGTCTCACTGGTTATGTCATTATTTGATCCCAAACGCAGGTGGCGCCTCTACCTACTATAGGTTATGCTCGCCAACACCTCTAGACCATAAATAATCCCAGTGTAGGTTCCACAGTCTGGTCAAGTTGATGCTATGGATATGGGTGAGCAGATGCTTTGCTTTCCAAGGAGGGGGAAACCTCAGGGAAGGGGTCTCAAATACAGGAGAGAAAAAAGCCCAAGGTTTGACAACATGCTCTGTTGACAAGATTGTGGAGAAGTAAGACTTTCACACCTTGCTGGGGAGAGTGCAAAATGATGAATTTGTCCATGTCTAGCAAAAATTTCACTGGTATAGCAATCTAGTAATTCCGCTTGTAAGACTGGCAGCATTGGCAAATATGAAGTGATGTGTATTTGAAATATCAAAAGATTGGAAATAACCCCAGCTATCCATCAATAGTGAAGTGGTTGAATCAATTATTAATAAATCCACACAATGAAGTAGTAGGTAAGTGTAAAAATAACTGAGGACACTCTATGTGGCATCATCTCAAGGATGTGTTGTTTAATTAAAATAATAAAAACTGCAGAGCCATGGTTATCCGTGGCTACCATTATATGCAAATACAAAAGCATACTAGAGTCCAGAAGGACAGATGATATCATCAGGGCTCTGTCTCTTGGCTCTGCTTATCTGTGCTTGGCTTCATTCCGTAGTCTGGTTCTTTTGAGGCAGGATAGTAAGACGTTAGGAAAACTCCTTGACAAGTGGAATGGGGAAACTGAGACAAATAGCTGAACAAGGCAGAACAATTTACAGCCAGCTAATAAATTGCAGGGCCTTATCTTCCCTAACCAATGACATTTAGGAGCAAATAATTTACACATTCCAGACCATGAGGGGAAAGACCTGCCCTGATCCTGATAACTCTCTGGTGATATTCTTTGAAGGTAAAGTTGACCAGGGAATGAACCTGACCCTATATGCTCATTTTGATGAATCAGCGTATTAAAGAACACACCTGGAAAGCTGATGAATATTCTATTGAGATCCTTTCGAGACTTCCCCTAAAATGTCTGCCTTTAGAAAATAGATGACCCAGGGTGCATTCTCCCTGGAGCATGCACAGCTTTCCCACCCCTTCTTTCCTCGGGCGTGTTCTTTGCTTTCTTTCTCCTCTAAAGATTCTCAGGAGACTTGCAACCAGGGGAGCAGTGGGCAGCAGCAGCTCGTCTGGGGCTAACCCCAGGAACCTGTCTCCGAGATCCCTCTCTTTACCTCTATAACTTGCTTCCTGAGCCCACACAGCCCAGCTGGCTCACTTCTGCCTCTGTGACTTTCTTCCTAAAGGGCCAAGGCAGCCTTGCCTAGGCTCGACTTCCTCACATTTCCAAAGGGCCAAGGCAGCTCCGCCTAGGTATACTCTTGTTGCTATGATCTTGCCTCTCCTATCTGAAGCCCTTCCTTTGTTTCACTGTCCCCAGCTTTAATAAATGTCCTCTCAAAATCGCCTGGACTCTTATTGTGAATTCTTTCCTGCACAAAGTCAAGAAGCCACAAATCTGCCTCAGTCCCAGTCCCTTTCCAGGGACACTTTCCATGCAATAGTTGAGACAACTGCTTGCAGTCCATGCTATTTTATCAAACCAAGGAAGGCCTAGCTTGTGTTATAGTCCCATCCTATGCAAAGGGGAGGAGAGGACAGAGTGGAGTAGTTGACAGCCCCACCAGGTCCCCAAATGAAATGGTGCCACTGAACACATAAGGACAAAGATGCCCATGACAGGCTGAGACCTTTAAGAATGAGATGATGAGAAGAGATGATCTCAAAGTTTGTCCAGATTTCAAAATTCCATTAAATACCTAAGATAGTAAACATTGTGAACCGCCTTTTCTGGGGTATCACATGGAAGCAGCTGTAAGCATTTCTTAAAACTTCATATCCAAGAACTCTTAGCAATTTTTTGAATTATTCTTGGAATTGCATCATAATTTCCTTCTGGTTTGTCCATTTCACTACTAGGTTTTTCAAGGAATCTGCAGCCTATCACCTGGATACGAAGCAGGAGTTTAGAAAGTGAATTTTGAACTGTAACAGTGGAATGAAAACACCAGGACCTGTGCCTGTACTAGAACAACAGTTTTTGGTGTTATGTTTCACACCCGAGAGCTCTTCCTTTATTTCCAGGAGTCGGTATGGATGCTCTGGAATTCTCTGGGGCCGGACTTACTGGAGATCTGAGGGGGAAGGGTGTGTGTTACTTATTGGAAGAAGGCTAATGATCTCAGAAGTACTTTGGGACAAACAGAGAGCTTCCAGCAAGCCATGTACACGTACACGCAGGCTGCCTGCCCAGTCTTAGCATTTGCAAAGACAGGCAAAGCATCCACATGAAAGCAAAATTTCTGGGCATCCAAAGGCTGTGATGACTAAGAAGCTCAGATTATCTGAGTCTCCCCAGATAGTCTATTTCATCAGGAAGACTTCAAAGACTATTCTTACTAACTACTCATGGATTTTTTAAAAAATAATTTCTCCTCTCTCTTTTGTTCTCCTAAAACCAAACTTCTTTGCACTCTGGCTCAAGAAATCTTCTGCTTCCCATGGTTGAAACTGAGCCTGGGGAAATGGCCTTGTTACCTTTTAATAGATAATTCCAGCAAGCCCTGTGAGCTAATGGCCATTCACTCTGCATGGTCTCCAGGATGTGCTCAGTGAAGCCTCCACTACAATTAATATAAAACAAACAACACTCCTATGCTTTTATAATGACATAAGTTTCTCAAAACCATGTAAACTCAAGGTCTTTATTAAAAATCAGAAATCTTTTATAATATTGTCCACCCTATGTTAATATTATAGCATGCTAAAAATAGATTCCATTCCATTTTTCTAGTATTCATTGAAGTTTAAGTTTAAGACTGTAAAGCACCTCTTTGAGGCTTGTGTCATTGCTCCACTTTTCTTCTTGTTGCTGCTATCCACAGCTTCTCCTCCCCTCCACACACCTATACAGAGTGGAGACTTTGGTGCCTAATACCACTATTCTGCCAACATCAACTCCTGGGCCATAACCCACCTGGGCTATAATGGGACAGCAAACATGTCCCATCCAACCTCCTGGGTTCTGTGGTCCTCGACCTTCTCATTTCTAACGGCTTACTCCTCTTCTCTACATCCTAGACCAGTGATGGTGAATCTTTTGAGCTCGGCGTGTCAGCATTTTGAAAAACCCTAACTTAACTCTGGTGCCGTGTCACATATAGAAATTTTTTGATATTTGCAACCATAGTAAAACAAAGACATATTTTTATATTTATTTTATATATTTAAATGCCATTTAACAAAGAAAAATCAACCAAAAAAATGAGTTCGTGTGTCATCTCTGACACGCGTGTCATAGGTTCGCCATCACTGTCCTAGACCTTGTCAATGCTCCAACTGATCCACCTCAAAAATCAGTATTTAAACACCAACTCTCTGATCAAAGTCCTCACATCCCAACGTAGAGTCTCACATGTTCTTTGACATCATCAAGACCATTATCCCCTCCACTGTCTTCTAATTCTGAGACCTCTTGGTCTTAACTTCACCAACCTCCAGGTTTCGCTTAAATTCCAGTCTCTCATTTCAGTCCCTCTATTGCAATTACTCTCAAATTATGTTTCCTTCTATCCTCTGCTGTTTCTGCTTTATCCTAGCCTGAATCCAGGTAACTGAGAATCTTCAAAGAAACGTTTCCAGTCCCTGTGAATTCTGGAAATCCCTTCTGCTCCCCCACTCTCAGTGGACAGCTTTGTATCCTGGTTCTAGGAGAAAACGGAAACCATCAAACACTTCCCACCACCACTTAGAAATATCTCATCCACATCCATGTCCTGATTCACCTTCCTTGTCCATTTTCCTGTTACTGATCAATTGTCAAAAGGGGGCCTGGCCCCATTCCCTCCCAGTAATCCCATCTTTTTCCCACTGGGTCTTTTCTATCAGCATTTAAATTCTCTTTCAACCTAAAAAAATAAAAATAAGAGAAAGAACAAGTCTTCTTTGGACTTTACATCCCCTTCCAATTATCTCCTTATCTTGATCCTTCCCTTCACAATTAAATGTCTACACTTGCTCACACTGTTCATTTCCTCACTCCTCTAGTCTAGTTCTCACCCTCAACACACCCACTGAAATGTCTTTCATCAACTTCAACAAAGTACTTGCCACTTAAGCCAGTGGATACTTTTTAGACTTGATTTGTTCTCTTGATTCTTGATGGTATCCACCACAGAGGTCTCTTCCTTTCTCTGAAAACTTTCTGTTGTGTTTCCTAGGCTCACTGACACCACACTCACCTGGCTTCCCTTCCATCTGTCTGACTTCTCCTATTGTTTCTATCATGAGCTTTCTCTTCTAACCAATGAGCTCCCAAGGGCCTCATTGCTGGCTTCCTTCCTTCCTTCCTTCCTTCCTTCCTTCCTTCCTTCCTTCCTTCCTTCCTTCCTCCCTCCCTCCCTCCCTCCCTCCCTCCCTCCCTCCTTCCCTCCCTCCCTCCCTCTTTCCCTCCCTCCCTTCCTTCCTTCCCCTCCCTCCCTCCCCCTTCCCCTCCCTCCCCCTTCCCTCCCTCCTTTCCTTTCTTTTTTCCCCCAAATTTACCTAAACGCTTTATTAACAGTGGAACATCTTCCCCATGGCCAGGTGGTCCACCCAGACAGCCAGGACCCAGACACAAATTCAGTGCAGCCTCCAAGCCTCTTGCTCTGACTCCAATAGAGTGAGCACGTCGCCCTCGCGTACGGGTCCTTTCACGCTGCACATGATGGAGTGGCTGGTATCATCCATGAATTCCATGCACACCTGCGTGCACTGTCCTGGGAACCGGTCCTGCCCAGCACCTTGGTGACCTCAGCTAGCTTGATAGGTTGCACACGACTCATACCCGTGATGGCGGCAACTGTCGGGCGGATGCTGTGTTTTTTCTTTTACCTTTTATTATGTCTTGTTTTCTCCTCTGCTTTGAATTACTATCTCTTCACCAAAGAGCCTGAAATACACATCTGTGTCCCAGGTCTCTTGTCTGAACTCCAAATCTGAGAGTATGTGTGTACCCAACTGACCACATACCCATGCCTGGGTGTCTCAAATTCGGTTTGTCCTAAGTTGAACCTATCATCTCCCTCCCACATACCCATTCCCAATATAAATTCCAGACAGAACAAGTAGTTGATCAGAGCCATGGAACTCTGAGAAAGCTAGGTGTAGGAGCTGTACATGAGTCTGTAGACAAGTTAGGAAACAGAAAAGAAAGTGAAGTAAAAGACTTGAAGCAACTGCTTACATATAAGCCTACCCTTTCCTGCCTCCTGGTATTTCTGAAGGCTGAACTGTATCTATAAATTCTGAATACTCAGTAGGCTTGAGGATGTAACTATTCAATACATGTCCAACCCTATTCTTCCAAATGTGATAACCACATTGTGGAAAAGCTTGACATAGATGTGTTTCCACATGAGACTAACCCTTGAAAATGGTGTCTCCGGCCTGGAAAAAATGGAGGACCAGGTTAAAATGAGGAAAACCTATAAAATCATGGACAAACATGGGAGACAGGCTCAGTCTGTTCATAAAATTCCAGAACATCCAAGTTATGGAACACTCTCTGAAGCTTGAAAGAGGTCATTTTAGACCTTATACCATGGACAGTGAGCTTATGAAACTTAAGCCCAGAAGGGATACAGCCTCGGCATGAAAATAAACTCAAGGAAAGATTTAAGTCTGTGGCCCACAGATTTAGAAGGGGTTCTATCATGCATCGTCACAGCAAACACTCACTGGGTGCCCCAACCTATTGGGGATCTCACTAGATCCTTTCAGCTCTTGACACCATGAGACAATGACAATGTCCCACCACATGCCCCCCACATACCACTGTTAGAATACTGGCATGGTTCCCCATGTCCATGCCAGCCATCTGACCTAGTGTGATGATGATCTATTTGTTGTTGTCTTTCAGCTCCAATATTATAAAGGACATTGAATGAATGATCTTCCATGTTAGTTATGAATGCTGCAACTTCAGACAAATCATCTCTGTCCTTCTCTTAAAGGATAAACAGGATCCTTTTCATATTTTGCTCCAGGCCCTCTAAACTGACTATGTGTACACACACATACACATGTGCTTGCAGGTACATGAATCTTTTCTTCCCATACCTTGTCTTCCCACACAAGTACTAAGTAGCAGCCTGATTATATCCTAGATTCATGGTCTCAAAAGCTAACTTTGCTGACCCCACTAAACAGCATCCAGCTCTATGGTGGTGGCGAGAATCTCAAAACAAAATTCATTTCTTGTTTTCTCTAGTTCTGCACAAAGATTCATGGCGAATAGAGCTCAGGAGCTGGGAGGAACACCCCGTCTGGATGAAACAGAACAACATGCTTCTGAATCTTGGATCCAGGCACGAATTCAGAGAGCATCTACCACTTCCCTCGTCTTCATGCTGGATATAAGACATTCCTGCTCTAAGTTGAATCTTATCATCATTCTTGTACTAATGTGTTTAAGCGAATTCGTGGAACATGATGCATAGCTCCTGTTGTGAATATAAAATCATACATCAGTAGGTCCCCCAGCCAGAATGAAATGAATGACTGCATCAGTTAATGAAATCATTTGATTAAAAAGCAAACGACTGCCCAAACTGTCTGGAAAACAGCATCAATTCCCCAGTGTTGGGGGGACGGAGTCTCTGAGGCACGCCATGGCATTGCCAGTAAACAGAGCTTCATTTTTATTAGCCAAGTAAAAAAAAATACGACTTCTGCATGGGAAACAGTAATGGGTTTAATGGATTTGGGTTAGGAGCAGGGAGCAGTCTAAGCCAGTGAGGATAAGAAGCCAAGGTTATAGAACACAGCTGAGCCAGGAAGAGTTCTTTTATCTTCTCCTTATCCTGGGACATGGACTCTGGGAAGCCTTGTAACGTAGCCTGTTACAAACCTTACTGCCACCATAAAAGACTCTGCTGGACCTCTGCCTGTTTATGACCTGTTCAGCCACAGGCAATTGGAGGACATGGGGAACTGAACTATTTCCATGACAACCGTTTTTTATTAAGAGAAGAAAATGTTAGAATTCTTTTTCATGACCAGACTGTTCTGAAATAAAAAATTGATCAGAAAGGTTATTCAAGAGTATTTTTACCCAAATAATGTTCCAATGACTAGTTATAATTGAAGACTAATATCCAAGACTCCTGGCTCCTAATTAAATATATCATTTAATCATTCTATCTTCCATTTTCCCAGCAGGAAATAGAGATTATAGCAGTAATGGCATGTGGGGGTAGGTTTCAAATTAATTAGCTCGTGATTGAAAAGTGTGTTTTGAGGTAGTAAAATAAAAACTATTATAAAATTTTATAATGTCATTATCAGTTTTATAAAAAATAAATAAAAATCTAATGTACTTTGCCCCATGGTGCCCGCAATTAATTTATGGGTGTTAGCTCTTATTTCTAAATTTTTTTTATTTTGGTAGTTACAAGGTCATTTTGAAGTGATTTTATTAGTATCTCCTGAATCCTACTTTAAGAAACACAGAGACACACACACCCAGACACACACTCTGTCAGCCACAAAGACACAGCACCCAGGTTTCCTGAGCCTTCTGTGGAGACAGCCAGAACCCCTGCTCTGATTCCATTTCTTGCTTTGACTCCATTGCTCACTGATTTAGAACATGGGACCACATTTGCAACTGTGAGATCTTCAGCACATTCCAAAATTTGACTTTCAGGTTAGTTAAATATTCAAATAAGTAGAAAGACATCAGATAACACACTTGCATTATTAATTTACTAAAAATGAGAATTCAGTAGGAACATAACACTTTATCAACTGTACTAAATACAGCATACCCCTTTATAATACCAACTAGTGGTCTGGTGCACAAAATTCATGCATGGGGCGGGGGGTGTCCCTCAGCCTGGTCTGCAACCTCTCCAATCTGGGACTCCTCGGTGGATGTCCGACTGCTGGTTTAGGCCTGATCCCACAGGGGGCCGGTTTAGGCCTAAGCCAGCAGTTAGACATCCCTTTCACAATCCGGGACCACTGGCTCCTAACCGCTCACCTGCCTGCCTGCTTGCTTGCCTGATTGCCCCTAATTGCTTCTGCCTGCCAGCCTGATCACCCCGTAATCACTCCCCTGCCGGACTGATTGATGCCTAACTGCTCCCCTGCCTGCCTGATTGCTCCCAACTGCCCTCCCCTGCTGGTCTGATCACCCCCAAGGCTTTTATTAGTATAGATATGACCCTTCACAGAAAATTTTACTAACCCTGCTTTATAATAAGGGCTTGACGATTGAATCATTGGGGCCAGACACCAAGATTCCTTTCTTTAAATAGTGGAGGGAATAATTATCTTGTCTTTAAGTTGCCCTGAACATCAAATGAGATAATGACTTAGAAAAGTATAAAAGCACCACATAAAGACAACTGTCTTTTTCATGTACTGAAAAGACAATAAAGTGGTAAAATGAAAAACACTATCTTTATTCTCCTCATTTCTTCCTTTACAACCTTTATTTAAACTTTGAAATTTAGAAAAATTTCACTCCTATTTTCATTTCTTTACATTCATTATTATTTTGTAATAGAGGCCGGGTGAACGAAATTCATGCACTGGGGGGGGGGGGGGGGGTTCCCTCAGCCCAGCCTGAACTCTCTCCAATCTTTAACCCTTCAAGGGATGTCCTATTGCCCATTTAGGCCCGATCCCTGCCTGCCAGCCTGATCACCCCCTAACCACTCCCCTGCCAACCTGATCGATGCCTAACTGTTCCCCTGCCAGCCCAGTCACCCTAACTGCCCTCCCCTGCAGGCCCACTCACCCTTAACTGCCCTCCCCTGCAGGCCTGGTTGCCTCCAATTGCCCTCCCCTGCAGCCTGGTCCCTCCCAACTGCCCTCCCCTGCTGGCCTGATCACCCACAACTGCCCTCCCCTGCAGGCCATCTTGTGGTGGCCATCTTGTGGCCACATGGGGGTGGCCATCTTTGACCACATAAGGGCTGCCATCTTGTGTGTTGGAGTGATGGTCAATTTGCATACTGGTCATGGCTAATTAGCATATCTGGGCTAATTAGCATATCCCTCTCTTATTACATAGGATTAGTTTCAGGTTTTATATTAGTTACAGAATAGTGGTTAGACAATCATATACTTTACAAAGTGTTCCTCGATATTTCCAGTACCCACCTGGCATCATACCATCATTACAACACTATTGACTATATTCCCTATTTAAGTGACAATAGGTTTACAGGTTCCTTCCAATCTTTCTTTTGTGTTGCTCGCCCTTCCTTTTCTTTCTCACTTCTTCCCTCATTTTCTTTATATAGTATCTCAATTAGCCCTCAAAGCTCAGCGAAGGCACTGGAACATGATTAATCCATTTTACAGACCAGGAAACTGAGGCCAATTCCAGTTGGCTGTGGAAGTGGACTCAGCGTGCAGGGAGCCCTCACAGCCAGCTCTCCGCCTTTCCTAAGGGGCAGCCGCTGGGGCAAACAGAACAAACCTTCCCATCAGGCTTCCAAGCCTCATTCTCAAGCATCTCTTCATCACTGACGCTCCACATTCTTTCCTCTCCCCCGCCCCCCGCCCTCATTCTCTACTGCCCCCCCTTCTCTGGAGCAGGTGGTAGGCTTCGCACTCACCGCTCAGGTGTGTGCTGCCCTGGGGCAGGGCGAGCACGGGCTTGCTTTGGGGCCAAGGCGGGAGAAGGAGTCGCCGCCTGTGAAGCTTTGACCTCTACCCAGTCCCAGTGTATCACAGTCACAATGCCCTTCCTCAAACTCAGCCTCCCCAGAGATGAACTAGGTGGACCGCGAGGTGGGAGCCCAGCAGAGTATGAATGAGAGAGTGCTGCCCACAGACAGGGCAGGGAGAAATAAGTAACGTGCAGAAAGTTGGAGAGAAGCATCATAATGCCTGTGCCTGAGAAAATCCCTGAGGTGTTGTCTGCCATGGCTCTTTGTAACCGGGCAGGGACGGAGCTGGTGTGAATGAGGAAACAATTCCTGCACAAAGATAAGGCCACTCACGGACTTGCTTTTCCTACACTTCCAAAAAGTAACATTACAGAAGCTGATGGGGAACCACAGGGGAAGAGAATCTGGACCCCAACTTAGTAACAAATATTTCTGTTCTGTAAATACTACTACATTTTAAAAATAAAAACATCATTACATGCTTGAAAATAAAATAAGTGTGCTTTGGGAAGAATGAGAGAAAACATGTAAAACTTTGACTCATCATCACAATGCAGGAGATGTGGTCCCCAGACTCTAGGGATGTGCAACCTCCAAATGGGGAGCAGGTAGGTGTAGCTAGAGGCCAGGTGTGGGGCTGTGTGACCTTAGTCACTTCCTTTCTCTTAATTTATCAAATGTTTATTTAGTGCATGGTATCAGGGAGTGCAGGGAACATAGAGATGCATGAGATAAGCTTCTTCTTTTCTCTGATTTCCAGTTTCCTCATTTCAAATGAAGTCCTTCCCTCATCTAAAAATTTATGATTCAAGGGTCCTTTAACGCCAAGAAAAAGTTAAGGAGGTGTGTTCTCCTCAGAGGCATTTATTGCCTTCTGAAACTTGAGCAATGGTTAAACTAAATCTCGAATAAACCTTTAAATAAGGTTTATTTGGACTTTGGTTTTCCCCCTCTGTAAATTGGGGATGATAACATCTCTCCTACCATCAGCTGGGGAAATTTAGCTTGGCAGGTGTAAATGCTTTTAGGATTTCTGCACGGTCACAGGAGACTCGCTCAACAGTTCTCAGCCTTGGCAGCTTCTTACAATAACCTGGGGAGACTTAAGAAGTACCAACCTCAGGACACGACCTCCTGAGTTTGGAATTAATTTGATCATCAGTGGGGCCTGGGCATTGGAATGTTTAAAAATGCCCTGGGTGCCCAGCCAGTGTGGCTCAGTGGTTGAGTGTTGACCTGTGAACCAGGAGGTCACAGTTTGATTCCCAGTCAGGACACATGCCTGGATTGCGAGCTGGATCCCCAGTAGGGGACATGCAGGAGGCAGCCAATCAATGATTCTCTCTCATCATTGATGTTTCTCTCTCTCTCTCTCTCTCTCTCTCTCTCTCTCTCTCTCTCTCTCTTTCTCTCTCTCTCTCCCTCCTTCTCCCTTCCTCTCAGAAATCAATAAAAAAATATTTTAGACCCACTGATGTGGCTTAGGGGTAGAGCATCAACCCATGAACCAGAAGGTCACAGTTTGATTCCCAGTCAGTGATGTTTCTCTCCCTCTCTCTCTCTCTCTCTCTCAAACATCTATACTAATAAAAGAGAAACATGGTAATTGGCGTACGACCGCTACCCTTTTCATTGGCTAATCAGCGAGATATGCAAATTAACTGTCAGCCAGGATGGCGGCCGGCAGCCAGGCAGCTTGAAACTAACATGAGGCTTGGCTGCCTCAGTGACGGAGGAAACCAACATTCCCCGCCTGCCACTGCAGGCCTCTGAGCGGGCAGTTTAAGAAACTCTGTAACAAATACCACCGGGCTTCAGCCAGCAGATTTGCAACATTGTAAGCAAAGGCCAGAAACCTACTTTCAGCCACAGAGGCCTAAGAGCTGGAGCCAAGCCTCAAAGCTAAAGCTGGCCCAGAATAAAAAAATAGAAAAGAAAAAAAGGAGCAGTTGGGAGCTTCAGTCACCCCCAGCCTGAAAACAGCCCTCAGCCCCTCACCCAGACTGGCCAGGCACCCCAGTGGGGACCCCCACCCTGATCCAGGACACCCTTCAGGGCAAACCAGCCGGCCCCACCCATGCACCAGGCCTCTACCCTATTTAGTAAAAGGGTAATATGCCTCCCAGCACCAGGATCAGCAGAGCCATGAGGCCTCCCGGCACCGGGATAAGCGTGACGGGGGCAGTGCCCAAACCCCCTGATTGCCCTGCGGCTCTGTGTGTGACAGGGGGCGGGGCCACAACCTCCCTATCCACCCTGCTCTGTTCATGATAGGGGAAGGCGCCCCAACCCCCTGATCAGCCCTGCTCTGTGCCTGATAGGGGGAGCTCCCCAAACCCCCCCCCCCCACCCACCCACGGGCCCTGCTCTGTGTGTGACGGGGTAGAGCCATAACCTCCCCATCGGCCCTGCCCTGAGTGTGAGAGTGGCGGCGCCCCAACCCCCTGATCGGCCCTGCTCTGTGGATGACAGGGTACAGAACCCCAACCCCCCTGATAGGCCCTGCTCAGTGCGTGACAGGGTACAGAACCCCAACCCCCTTGATGGGCCCTGCTCTGTGCGTGACAGGGTACAGAACCCCAACCTCCCTGATGGGCCCTGCTCTGTGCGTGACAGGGTACAGAACCCCAACCCCCCTGATAGGCCCTGCTCAGTGCGTGACAGGGTACAGAACCCCAACCCCCCTGATGGGCCCTGCTCTGTGCGTGACAGGGTACAGAACCCCAACCTCCCTGATGGGCCCTGCTCTGTGCGTGACCGAGGGTGGCGCCGCAACCTCCCCATCGACCCTGCCTTGAGTGTGACGGGGACGGTGCCCCAACCCCCCAATTGGCCCTACCCTGAGCGTGACTGAGGGTGGCATCGCAACCTCCCAATCTCCCTGCTCTGTGCATGACAGGGGGCGGTGCCCCAACTCCCCAATAGGCCCTGCTCTGAGCCCGACCAGGGGCTGCACCTAGGGATTGGGCCTGCCCTCTGCCACCCAGGAGCAGGCCTAAGCCAGCAGGTCATTATCTCCTGAGGGGTCCCAGACTGCGAGAGGGCACAGGCCAGGCTGAGGGACCCCCCCCTCCCCCCTGAGTGCACAAATTTTTGTGCACCGGGCCTCTAGTATATATATAAAATAAAAATGCCCTGGGTGATTCTAATGTGCAGCTAAGGGGAGAAGCATCGTTGTCAGTTAATTTTAGGGACAGTTCCTTCTCATTCAGTTTGAATATGACGATACCTCCATTTAAATTGGCATTTTTTAGAAGTTATGCAAATAACCACAAGTGTGCTGCTCCTTCCCTTGGCGTGAGTGACAGCTGTTGGCGGTGCGGATTGCTGCCTCACTGGCTGACACAGTGTGAAGGGGCATGATTCCAGGAGGAACAAACATGCTTTCATTAATTTTTTTTTTTACTTTGTTACAGCTTATTTCAACTCAAATAACCACCACACTGCAGCCTCAATCTAGGAGAATATTACTCATTTTATGACATTATTTCTTCAGTTTTCTTTAGACCATGAGATAAGAAAAGCTGGCGTGAAGTACACCTAAGGACCAAACTCACTTCTATAACAGCCCCAACCAGACACTGTGCTATGTGAACCTCAGTGGGAGGCGGTGATGTATAGGGATGGCAACATTTGAAATGGTGATGAAAACGGTTTGCACAAATCAAAATCAGCAAACACCTAGACCTGCGAGTTTATGAGGCTGTCTGAAGGCTGATTCACAAACAATCACGGTTTGCAGCTTGCACTTAGAGGGGCTTGTGTCTTATTTCCCCACAGGCCCCGGAGGCGCATGCTCCTAACCTAAGAGGTGGATTCGCTCCCTGCTGTTCCTCAGGACACTCCATTACTTTGCTCTGGTGATTTTTATAAATGTTTATAATCCATTTCACGAAATGTAAACCAATTGCTGAAAGCTGATGGAGTTCGCGGAGCCCCAAGCTCTTTCTGTAACTACGTGTGCATTTTCTCTAGTTAAGTGCTAAAGTCACACCCACAGCGTGAAAAGAACAACAGCACAGGCAGAGTGAGAAGCCCTTTTCTGCTTTTCATCAAAACACGGTGTCACACATGTTCAGGAAGAAGAAAAGCTAAAAACATTGCTATATACTGCCTTTCCCTATCTTTCCAGATGATCCTGGGCCCCGATTTTTACAGCCTAGGCTTTCTGAAAGTGAACTCTTTTCATGAGTGAAAAAAAAGGATGGCAAAAATCACTGCAGCCAGCATTTTTTGAGTTCTTACCACGTGCTGGGCACCTACTAAGTGCTATTGTTGTTCCCATTTCACAGAAAAGGAAACTGAGATACAAAAGGTTAGTATCTCTGGTTAAGCACATTCTAGAGCAGTGATGGCGAACCTATGACATGCGTGTCAGAGGTGACACGCGAACTCATTTTTTTGGTTGATTTTTCTTTGTTAAATGGCATTTAAATATATAAAATAAATATCAAAAATATAAATCTTTGTTTTACTATGGTTGCAAATATCAAAAAATTTCTATATGTGACACGGCACCAGAGTTAAGTTAGGGTTTTTCAAAATGCTGACACACCGAGCTCAAAAGGTTTGCCATCACTGTTCTAGAGCTATGTGCTTAACCAGAGGTAGGAATTATCCATTAAGCCCTCTGTCCACACTTTGTGCTCTCTTAAAAATGTAGAAATACATACCCAGTCAGTCAACAAATGTTTGGTGAGTGCCCAGTACATCCCGTGTCATATATGTACCAGAAACTAGGATGATGGAGTTGAGGGGGACAGACATGGCCCTGGCTTCCTCAAGATCAGTCTAACTGGGGAGACAGACTTTACATAATAGATACAGAAATCATTAAGTTCAAGTGTAACAAAAAGCCAAGAAGGGAAGTAGAGAGAGAAGTAAGAAAAGCTGACAATGGGAGTGCTTCTCATTAAAGGTTGGGAGAGGGGGGTCAACACACATTGAGTACTCACCATGTGCCAGGCATTGTTCTAAGCACTACATGCATGCTTGCTATCTTATGTATATTTCACTGCAGTTCTTTGAGCTAGGTACTGTTATTTGTCTTCATTTTTTCAGAGGAGCAAACTGAGCACAGAAAGGTTAAGTAACCTGCTCAAGGTCACACACAGAGGTCAGACTTCCATTGCCAGTGCTAAGGCTAATGAGAGGTTCTACCTGGCTCCCCTATAGAAAATACCTAAATAGAGCCTGAATAAATATATATGTTAAAAACTTCTTGAAAGCCTTTAACAGTTGATGTGATAATAAAGAACTAATAGGCTAAAAGGCAGAAACCCAGATAAATAAGCAGAACACTGAGGATGCTTCTTCATTAAGGGTGTTTTCTAAGCTTGAACTTCCATTGTCAAGGCCTCTTGGGTGAAGATCCACAAAAGACAAAGCCCCAGAGTCTAGCAGAAGATCTTCCACGCATAACCTTGGGATCCACAAGGGCCGTACCTTTAATGTCTAATGATGAACCACCCTCATCCCCAAAATAATTCTTCTTGGCCCAGGGCATATCAAGAGGAATTAAACTCCTGGCCCAGAGAAACTATAATAGAAAACAAGCCTTCTCGTGGATTTGTGGCCCAAATTCTCATCACCTGGCTAGCCCAGGAAACCTCAAGCTATGACTTTATCTTAACATTGTCCCAGACTGTTGATGTCTTCCGGAACCTGACAGGAGCAAATGTAAATCTCAGAGAACCATACTTTCATCCTAGGCACCAAGCAACTCCTTTAAATAAATTCCTCAGGAAAATGCATAACTCACAGTAATAAATGAATGAATGAATATACATTGGAGTAAACTAGGTACCATGAGTGAGAACCATGAAGAGAAAAGAGGAGAGAACAGGCCTATAAAATTTCATGTTAAAATTATCAGCCTTAGGCAGAGTTCTGCAGTTGTTTCTTCCATAACCATTTGCTTTCTCTTCTCATCCCACCCGTACACGTTTTGGAGAGGAAAAGGGAATTTCATCCTCCTTTTCATCTTGGTGGAAGTCGTCTGTAAGGCAATATGGACCTCGCTTTGCATTCTGAGGCATGTAAACTATTTTCTTTAACTACCATATCCAAAAAATCGTCGCTGCTCATGACCCTGTGTGTAATCTGAAACCTCTGATCAAAAGAGCCATTTGATATTTCATCAGCTCATGGATCATATTACAGTGTTTTGGTGAATGAGAGATGGTGGTTAATAGCTCGACGTAAAATACTATGAAAGAGGGACTATTGGGTTTGAGATAGTTTATGACCCTCAGAATAGGAATCAGTGGTAGAAAATAAAGATGTTAATCCCAGCCAGCGTGGCTCAGTGGTTGAGCATCAAACTATGAACCAGGAGTTCATGGTTCGATTCTGGTCAGAGCACATGCCCGTGTTGTGGGCTCAACCCCCAGTGGGGGGCATGCAGGAGGCAGCCGATCAATGATTCTCTCTCATCATCGACGTTTCTATCTCTCTCTCTCCCTCTCTGAAATTAAAAAAAAATTTTTTAAAGAAAAGAATGAGGTTAATGTGCTATCACACTGACGGAAAGTAAAGCAGGAAGTTGGAGCTCGCTCTGCAATTAGGAGAGAGAAGCTGAGAAATGGGTGAGGAGTGGGTCCCTCGGTAGTTGAACTGTAATTTAGCAGGAACGGTGTTAATTCTGCACAGGCCTGGGTCTTGGGGAAGGGGTTTGAGAAACATCTCCTGAGTTAGGTCAAGGAGAAGAAACCAGTGTTACCCCAAACATCCAAATCCTCTGGGCCTCCCTCCTGGTAAAAACCCAGGGGCCATCTGATCACAAGATCAGAAAGACAGCAAGCATCGCGTGTCAGGAAAGGAAAACATCTTGTTTGCAGCAAATCAGGAGAAATTTACAGCATCTTGTGGGAACTGCAGGGGAGAGAAATGTTTCTGCTGAAGAAGGGACCGTAAATTGAATTAATTACATAGAATCCATTAGTACTAATTAAAAATGAGTAATGCATGCAGCATTGGTATTTTCTTATTTAGAATGTCTCAGCTGCTTGTTTTCTTTCTGTGAACACAGAAAATATATTTTTTAAACCTCACCGAAGGATATGTTTACTGATTTGAGAGAGAGAGAGAGAGAGAGAGAGAGAGAGAGAGAGAAGAGAAGAGAAACATTGATTGAAAGAAACACCAGCTGAGCTACTTGGCCAAGGCAACAGAAAATATTAAGGGCTTTCATAGAATCACTTTAAACTTTGGAATCCACTTCTCCTCTTACCATAGAGCTGAGAGTGCTTAACTTCCTAATTTTCCATTTAAGGGGAAAGGGGAAATTCTGATTCTTATTATTTCATTTGAGGTCTAATTGAATTTACATTTTTAAAGAAAAGCTTGTTAAATCCATCACTAGAATATTTGTAAGCCGGGTTACCTGTTCTCACCTGCCACCCCACTTCCCCAGAAACAATAGGATGAGCTGAACCTATAACCCTTGGGTTCTTTACCGAGTGATGAGGAAACAATGATGAGAAGACACAGACTCTTTCTTTAAAAAGATATAGCTCTGGCCCTGGCTGGTGTGCTCAGTGGTTAGAGAGTAGGCCTGCACACCAAAGGGTCATGGTTTGATTCTTGGTCTAGGGCACAAATCTGGGTTGCAGGTTTGATCCTGGCCCCTCTTCGCAAGGTGCGTGCGAGAGGCAACCAATTGAGTGTCTCTCTCATATCAATGCTTCTCTCTCTTTCTCCTTCCTCCACCCCCCAACTGCATCTCTCCCTTCTACTCTCTCTAAAAATCAATGGAAAAAATATCCGCAAGTGAGAATTCACAAAAAACAAAAAAAAAGATTCAGCTCTGAAATGGAAAAAGTCATAAATAAATCACATAATTCAATATGGTAAACTTCAAATAGGTGATTGTATAAAGTATGGCTGAAGCGCATTGGAAAGAGTAATTCATTCAATTTTAAAGTATTTATTTGCACACAGATATTTATAGCAACTTTATTCATAGTGCCAAAACTTGGAAGTAACCAAGATGTCCCTTCAGTAGGTAAATGGATAAAATGGATAAAATGTGCTACACTCAATGGAATATTATTCAGCACTAAAAAGAAATGAGCTATTAAGCTATGAAAAGACCTGGAGAAATCTTAAATGCATGTTACTAAGTGCAAGCCAATCTGAAAAGGCTACATACTGTATGATTCTAACTATATGACATTCTGAAAAAGGCAAAAGAGACAGGGCAAAGATTCATGCTTGCCAGGGGTTTGGGGAGCGGGGGGTGGGGTGGGGTGGGTGAATAGACAGAGCACAGAGGATGTTTAGGGCAGTGAAACTACTCTGATGATAATATAAAAGTGGATACATGTCATTACAAATTTGTCCAAACCCATAGAATGTACACCACCAAGAGCGAACCTAATGTAAATCATGGACTTTGGGTGACAATGATGTATCAATGTAGGTTCTATAACAAATGTACCACTTTTATGGGGCACGTTGATAAAAGCAGGAGTCTGTTCATTTGTCGGGGCAAGAGGTATATGGAGAATCTCTGTACCTTCCTCTCAATTTTGCTGTGAACCTAAACTGCTTTAAACAGTTTTTTAAATTATTATTTTTGTTTATTAAGTAGGCACTGAGTACAAAACACTATTTTAGGCATTAAAGGGGATGAAGGAATGAAAATAATTCTTGTACCCTTTCTTTGTGTGGAGGTGGGAGCAAGCTTGAGAAGAAAAAACATTTGAGGCTCTTGGGAAGAGTTAACGAGAGTAACTGTCACTATGTAAAATCTCCTACTAGAGTATCTTGGACCCAGTGGTAGAGGACAAGAGACTGAGGAAGGTGTGACCTCTGCCAGCACTTCCAGCCCAGAGAAATCTCTGGCTCCAAGTGCTAGGATGTGTTGGGTCAGCCAGTTCTTTTCCTCCTGACGCCCCGGATCACTGCACGAACCACATGGCCAAATTAGCTTCCCTTTCATCAGAGGTCACTAGCAGGGTTTTCAGCAAATGTTTAACCAACAGGTTGCATTTTACCAGCAGCACAGTTGCCATAACCTCACCGTGCTGTCAGATTTGCTGATCAGAGCTCAATAGTAGATGGAGAACAGTTATTGATTGATGAAGTCAAATATTCCTTGGTCCTTGCCAAACATAGATTCCATTCTTCATCCAGAATAGCTGGTCTGGTGTAGTTACTACCTGGAGACAGGAATTCTCCTAAGCCTCATTGTATAATAGAACTGTTAACAACATGTGTATGTTGCTGACATCTGATTTCATTCAACACCCAGATTAATTGCTTTTCAAAGAATATGTTGACTTTGCTGCCACCTTAGTCAGTATTTACTTTGGGATCAATAATGCGTCCAAACTTTCAAGGTGGAGCTGAAAGCCCTCGGATTAAAGAAGCTTCAGACAGGGAGGGACTGAAGCAATGTAATGAGGAAGCAGTCAAGTCACATGTTGACTTTTAACCGCAACACTGCTGCTTTGGCAACCTGAGTCAGGATTCCTGGTGAAGCCCATACTGGCCTGACTCTTGGAATTTTTTTCAGGAAAATGAAACTGAAGCTGCTCAATTCAATGAATTGCACAATGGTTACAGTTTCTTCCCTAGGAAGGGAAGTAGGTGGGAGTAAAATTGGTGATTCATGTTTTCATTAATAGAATTCATTGGGCGCATGAAATGTGTGATATGCATGTCACTCAATTCTCATCACACAAACTGTCCTACCAATTTAGACTGAAAAAAGCTTTTTGCCAGAAGCTCATTACAACCAAAGCCTTAGTTTATACTAGAGGAAGCTGATCCTTGGAGAAGTTAGGTTATTTGCAAGAGCTACACATGGAACAGTAGAACTCTGAGTTGCAAGACTTCCCAGCTATTTCACCGTATGGCTCTTACTGCTGCCCACTGCTTTGTTCCTTAATAGAGCACTGCAGACCAGTGCTTCTCAAACTACGCCTGCATGTGCATCCCCTGGGGATCTTGTGAAACTGGAGATTTGATTCAGCAAGTCTGGGGTAAACCTGAGATTTGCATTTCTAGCAAACTCCCTGGTGGGGCCAAGCTGTTGTGCTTGACCACACTGAGTAACCAGGCTGTAGATGATGGTGTGGTCTGCACACATTGTCCTCTTCAGCTCATTTTCGTCATCAGAAGAGGTGCCTTTTCCTCTCTCATTGTGTATGGATTTTATCCAGTTGTAATATTATATCAAGTATTGGATCGGTTGCAGGCTTGTGCTCTGAGATAATCCTTAAGAAATTCATTTCTAGAGTATCCTGTTAGGGAGATTTTTAAAGTAACTTTAGGCCATTTCCCCTTTAATATCATCCCTGCCCACTGTTGAAACACATCTGCCGGGAGCCGGTCCATCCTTGCTGTTTCAAGGGACCTGGCATATATGGCATACTGTTCTTAATATGTTTGCTCACCTTCTTGGCACTATGTGTTTTAACCAAGGTCTCCTCTCTGAGAAAGGTTGTTTCCCCAGGTAGGGATTTTCCCCTGAAGTTAAGGAGGGAATAAAACCCCTTAACTAAGTGCCAGGCGGGTAATTAATCACTTTAACTATGAACAATCATGCTTAAGCTACATAATCTTTACTCCCTGGAATGGAGATAAGAAACACCCTAACCTTTGGAATAGAGATTGATAGGATTGGAATCAACTGGTATAAATACAGATGTAACAAGACAACAGGACAGAACCTAGACACAGAACCTAGCGAGAGAACCTGGCTGAAGAACCTAGAGACAGAACCTGGCTACAGAACCTGGATAGAACATGGCAAGAGAACCTGACTAGAACCTGGTGACTGAACCTGGCTGGAGAACCTGGACAGAACCTGGCTGGAGAACCTAGCAAGAGAACATGGACACAGAACCTGGCTGGAGATCCTAACCAGAACTTGGCTGGAGATCCTGGCTAAAGATCCTGGACAGAAACTGGACACAGAACCTAGAGACAGAACCTAGAGACAGAACATGGCAAAAGATCCTGGACAGAAACTGGCAACAGAACCTAGAGACAGAACCTAGCGAGAGTACCTGGCTGAAGAAACTAGAGACAGAACCTACAGAACCTGGCAATAGAACCAGGCAAGTGAACCCAACCATGCTGATCAACTGAACGCTGCCTCTGTGTCATTCCTTCTTCGCCGACTCCATCTACACCTTTGGGAACCCCTGGACCTGCTGGGGTTGGACCCCAGCACACATCACCATGTACCAGGACTAAGGACCAAAATATGTCAACACTGTCCTGGTGTAAACACACAAAGTTTAGAAAAATAAAGCGTTAAACATGTTCTGGGTCAATGCTGAGATGAAATTTTCAGAGATGCATCAGAGCAGATGTGAACTTGAACTCAGGATTCATGTGTCCCTCTGCCTCTCCCCTGTAGCCAGGTTTCTAAAGGGAGTGGTTGATTGGGAAGGTCTCTTAAATTCTAAAGTTCTATGGTTGGTGATGAGTAACATTTTCTTTCTAGATTGCCTAACAAAAAATATGATGGAAATTTTTACCAAAGAAATAGCCAAGCTTCTATTTGCATAACCAGGAAGATTTTAATATGAAGGACTGGCAAGTATTGTCTTCTCTCAGCTTGCTTGTTGCTATAGCAGAAAGAGTGGATTAGGAGACAATAGACAGGCTGTGTGATGTTGGGCAAGTTACTTCATCTCCCTGAGTCTCCATTTCATCATCTGCCGAATGATAGGATCAACACTCTAAGTCCATTTTGACCCTAATGATCCATATAATTAATGGAAACCGTTACAAAATTCCATCTTTACTTGTGATGAAAGAAGTGGATCCCTGATCACACCCTCTATCCCTATGGATGGAGCAAATACAAACTGCTGAAAAACAAAGACCTATCTTTTATTCCACCTTTTCCCTCCACTGTCCTTTGAATAGTTGGTGCAATGAATGAATGAATGATTGTTACCACAGAACAATAGAAAATAATCAGACACTGAAGTCAGTGCTGTCAAAGGGATTCTCCAGGTGCTATAAGGCAGGTCTTCAGTGGATGGTGCAGAAGCTGTTGACCAGAGGGCTAGTAAAAGACAGTTTCAGTCCCGGAACTTTTAAGATGCTCAGATTCCTCTGGAATCGAGATGAGTCAGTAATGCTACAATAATACTAAGGACCCCAAGAGGGAAGGAAAATGAGCAGATTTGGGATCCTCTTTAGTTTTTATTAAAATCCCTAATGCTAATTTTAATTTGAATTGTGAATTGGATTTAATCAGAAGTGTTTCCACAGGGAACAGAACCTGTGAAAGGAGAACACGTGTGGCTGCCCAGCTTGGTTTCAAGAGAAAAATCCAATCTGGAAGGGAGGCTATGAACATTTGGAAACCGTGGGCAGATATAATAAATAGAATCGTAGATATCAGAGCAAGAAAGATTCTTATCAGTTGGCCCTACCCACTGCTTGCTTTTCTTCTTGAATGCAAGTTTAGGATGTAAAAAAGGAGGAGGAAATTTGCACCAGGAGCATGGAAAGCTGTTGCTGGGGTCCCTAAGGCACTTGTTCTCATTCAGGGGCCTGGGTAGGCCCTGGGATCTGCGACTTTACAAAGCTGCTTAGGTGATTCTTAGACACTGTCAAGTTTGAGGATCTAGCTTTGAGCAATTATCAGTTGTTCACATATTCATGCGAGTAGATTTCTATTTATTTCCTTACCATCATTTGTATTAATTTCAGAAGAAGAAGTAGAGCCTATGGTCAAAATATAGGAGGGTATTTTGTAATGGTTCTGGTGCAAGATAAATGTAGGGGGGAAAAATAGCACAAATGGGGAGGTAGAATGCATTGGGGAAAACCTTTTTTTTAAAAAAAATATATATTTTATTGATTTTTTACAGAGAGGAAGGGAGAGAGATAGAGAGTTAGAAACATCGATGAGAGAGAAACATCGATCAGCTGCCTCCTGCACATCTCCCACCGGGGATATGCCCACAACCCAGGTACATTCCCCTGACCGGAATCGAACCGGGGACCCTTCAGTCCACAGGCCGACGCTCTATCCACTGAGCCAAACCGGTTTCGGCGGGAAAACCTTTTTATCAAAGCTTCGTTCAGGATTAGCTTTGACTTAACATTTAAAAAAAAAATAGCTAAGATTCAAAACATCCTTTTAGAGGTGTTTCCAAACAAGGAAGAAATGAAACTGTTCTTTAAGCCACCTCACCAGTTCAACTCCTCAAACTAGAAGTTGCTTCCACAGCGGGCGGGTGGGGTGGGTGGAAGACATTTTACAGACCAGTCCACAGAGCTAGCCACGCATCTGTGAGCACAGCCAACTGCCTCAGCATGCTTCTCTTTCCTTTTTCCTCCCACTCCCGTGGAGACATTCCTAAAAGGAAGCAATTTATAGGACATCTTATCACCTTCGCAAAATCACAGTGTTTCCTGATGCAAAGGGCTGTTACGAATGTGGGGTTGATAAATAGACACCTTTTCAGGTTAGACTTTTTTAGAATTGGCAGTAATTTATACACGGGGACCTCAGGAGAATTGAGGAATTCATGTATTTAGAAAGAATGAGCCAAGTCCCTCTCTTGGGATGAGCACTACTCAAGGAATATAGAAGACATAAAACTCAATGTCTCTGTTCCCTTAACAGTTTATAGTCGTGTCAGCGAGATAAACCAGACACACAGAAAACTAAAGGGAATATCATTCATTTAACAAGCTCCTATACAGCACTAGCCAAGTCCCATTTCCAAATTCAGCTCAGATGAAAACCCCCATTTGAAATTTTTCCCCCAGATTATGTTCATTTATTTCCCCCCACTTGGCTCTGAACATGCAGCAGCTCTCTCCCATGCCATATCTTGGTAAGCAAATCAAAGACGGGGTTGGGAGGAGGAGGAGGAGATAAGTGTATTTTGCATGTGGGAGGCATGAGAATTGTTGTGGCTAGAGGGCAAGCAGCAGCAGACTGTATCTTCTGAGGATGGCGACCCAATAGCTGTGCATCCTCACATACTTTTCTCATCATGTGACCAACACTCCTTCCCCTGAGGTAGGGTCTATGTTCTTCCCCGGGGGTCTGGGCAGGGGCTGATGTTGGCCTCCAGCTCACAACAAGCCATGGGCCAGGCCTTTCCGTCTTCTAGCACAAGGAAATGAATTCTGCCAAATGCTTGAATGAGCTTTCAAGCTTATTTCCCCCCAGCTGAGAGTGAGTGCAACCCAGCCAACACCTTAATTGCAGCCTTATGAGATCCTGAGTGGAGGACCCAGGGCAGCCATGTCCAGACTCCTGACCACCAGAAATCCTGCGATAAATGAATGCTGCTTAAGTCGCTAAGTGTGAGGTAATCTGCAGTGAAGCAATAGAAAGCCAATGCACCTGGGTGCGTTGAAGTCACCATGCTGGAGAGACCACACGCAAACGCCACAGAGAGATAAAGAGACAGCCCAAGGAGCCTAGCTATTCCTGCTTCCTAGCATCAACCACCAGATATGTACTAGTAAATGGACCTTCAGGTGGTTCCAGCTCCCAGACTTTGAGTCCCCTTACATGATGCCAAGTAGAACACAGACAAGCTGTCCCTATTAAGCCATTTGCAAATTGTAGATTCATGAACAAAATTTAAGGTTGTTGTTTAAAACCACTTAATTTGGGGGTCATTTTTTATGCAGCCAAAATAACCAGAACAGGTATAGGTAATTTTCCAGAGTGACTCCCCACTTATTTTGACCTGCCTTTTCTGGTATGTTTCCCTGACTTTCTATACCTTTTGATGATGGCTTTTAGCCTCTTGGAAATGAGCACCCATTGCATTCTTGCTTTCTAGCTTCCGGACCTCGGTAACCAGTCTGGCAGACTTCCCTGTGGATACCGCATCTTGTACGTTATTCCCACTTTGATCCAATAGAACCATTCTTAGAGCACACAGGTAAGATTCAGACAGCCCCTACAACATGCAGCCTTACCTCTTTTATGTATATATCAGAACGTATATACCTGTTTCCATATCTAGTTGCCCCATCAGACCATGAGCTCCTCCAAATAAGTGTCTTTGTAATTCTGGACCTAACTCAGTATATAATGCTCAATCTGTTGAATGAATGAATCTGTTATTTTGCTGTATGGAAATCAAAGACCTGTGTGATAAGATCTTTGCCCTTAAAAAACTTATCCAGTGCTAAAATATATAGCCCAAATTACAAATGCTGTGAATGGAAAGAGAATAATATTGGCTTGGAAGGCTTCATAGAAGAGGAGAAGCTTGAATTTGATATCAAGAAGGCATTTGCTGCCCTAACCGGTTTGGCTCAGTGGATAGAGCGTCAGCCTGTGGGCTGAAGGGTCCCAGGTTCAATTTCGGTCGAGGGCATGTACCTTGGTTGCGGGCACATCCCCAGTAGGGGGTGTGCAGGAGGCAGCGGATCAATGTTTCTCTCTCATCGATGTTTCTAGCTCTCTATCCCTCTCCCTTCCTCTCTGTAAAAAATCAATAAAATATATTTTTTTAAAAAAGAAGGCATTTGCTGGATTTGGGTGAGAGGAGAGGAGAGGAGATAGGAAAGCATTTCAAACTAGGAGGACAGCATAACAAAGTTATATAGGGGTGGGAAGGAGGAGAAGTCTGGCATTTTAAGGACTTTAAGAGATTCTCCAGACACAGAACTTTTTCTCCGGGGAGAATTAGTAGTACAGTATTGGCCTGTTGCTTCTATTATATGTTTTTTTCTTCTGTCTTTTCATTGCTACTGGATTGCACAAACACTTGCTTACCTACTTTGCTCAATTATATAATCTAGACATAGTACACATTGAGTACCCAGATTTTTCAGTAGCAAAAAAAACCTGTTAACTATTATGTGAATTATTTATTAATCTACATTGTTATGTTATTATGAATTCATTCCATATCAATTCATTCTGGGTGGAACTCCAATGAAACTCCTATTCATCACCAAATAGATTAATTTGACGTGTGAAGTAAGGTCTACAAATTGTAAAGCCAGAACACTTAGATATTTTAAGTATTGAGCTTTGTGGATAAAGTTGGATACCATGACTAAAGCCTTCCCACACCTCTTGGGATTTAAAATGTATGTAATCCTAGGTATTATAATGTTAATAATTCTGACCCCACCAGAGCTGGTTGAGGTATAATGAGAATAGCAAGTGTGTGCGTTAACTTGGAAAATCTGAGTTGCATGGTTGTTATGGCAACGCATATTAAACAACTTATGTCAGAGGTTTGCCATTGCATAAAAAGGGAAACAAGTCCATCATCATGGAATCTAGATATGTTTAGCTCAGTAACAAAGCAAAACTCTTAATATAGCAAGTGTGATCAGGCCTCTTGGTGTGGGGACAGAAAAACATTCACTTGGGTAGGAACCTGGTAACCGAGTAGAAAGACATAAATCATGTTACATGAGACAGGAAGGTAAGTACTTATATTAAACTGACAACTAACCAGTCTGGGTAATCAATTAGTCAACAAATTACTCAAAATTAATTTTAAAATCCCAACAGAGATCATTCTCCTATCTGGAACCTGACAAGCCAATCCTAAAATTTACTTGAAAGAACAAAGGGGTCAAAAAAAATGAGATGAATTTAGAAGAACAAGGTGGAGAAATTTGTTCTAACAGATAATCAAGGCTTATTTAAAAGCCTTAGCAGTAAATAGAGAGATGGCAGACACAGGCAAATAGACCAATGGGACAGAATCAAAAGCATAAAGACTGACTCAAAAGTGACAGAGGTAATGCATCACAGCAATGGGAAAATATTTTTAAATTAATAAATGGTGCCATAGCTGGTTTGGCTCAGTGGATAGAGTGTCAACCTGTGGACTAGAGGATCCTGGATTCAAATCTGGTCAAAGGCACGAATCTTGGTTGCAGGCTCCTCCCTGGCCTGGGCCCTGGTAGGGGCTCGTGCAGGAGGCAACCAATCAATGTATTTCTCTCACATCAATGTTTCTCTCTGTCTTTCCCTCTCTTCCACTCTCCAGAAAAATCAATAGAAAAATATCCTCAGGTGAGGATTAACAACAAAAAAATTGTTTTTAATTTAAAAAATAAAATAAACAAATGGTGCTGAGATTACTGGTTTATTCATATGGAAGGAAATAAAATCAGGTCCCTACCTCTGTACCCTACATAAAATTCAATCCCAGAAAAATTATTTCAAAATTAGGAGACCATCTTAATGACCTCAAAGCAGAGAAGGGTTTCTTCAATATGCTATACAAAATATAGACCTAAAGGAAAATACTGATAAAAATCAATTACATGAAAAGATAAAACTGTGCAACAATGAACACCATTAGATGAAAACCCCCTAAGACTTAACATGAGAAATAATACTTGAAATGAATACAATATGGAGGATAAATATCTTGGCTACATATAGCACTCCTACAAATCAATAAGAAAAAGATACACAACTTAATGGGAAAAAATGAGCAAAGGACACAAAGAAGAGACCATGTGAGGACACAGCAATAAGTGGCCAGCCAAGGAAAGAGGCCTCAGAAGAAACAAAACCTGCCAACACCTTGATCTTGGACTTCTAGCTTCCAGAACTATGAGAAAATAAATTTCTGTTGTTTAAGCCACCCAGTCTTTGGTATTTTGTTATGGCAGCCTGAGCAAACTAATACAGGCTGCTCCAAGAAAACTGTTTATATCACTTGATGGTAAGCTGAATATATAGCATTTTTCTTCAAATTAAATATCAGTCAAATGTCCTTATCAAAGCATGGGGGATGGAGTGGCTGGTGACGGATACAGAGGTACTAAGCCTCCTCCCTCAGGCCATCCCTTGGCCTACCAATAACCATCCTTGCCATTTTATTCCTTTCAGTTTCCTCTCTTTAGCTCTGAATCATCTACTACATTGTTCTCGGCTCAGTTTGCACTTGATCATGCACCGTGCTGCCCTATTACTCACCCATTCTTTCTAAAACCAGTGGGAGAGGTGCTGTGTCAAAGACTCAGGGAACTCTTGCCTGGTGGCCTGCCTCAAAGGCCTCCACTTGGTGACACATGCTGCTCCTTCCTGGGCTTGCCTTTCACTCGTCTGCTTTCTCCATGGGTACTTTTCTCTGGCTCTGCCTGGCTCGCTCCCAAACAAACTAGAGCTTTTCTCTTTAAATCTCCTGAATTCTGGAGAAACAATATTTTGTAAACTAGTGTTCAAAACACTCGCTCTTTCATTTTCAACTTCCTGCAGGACAAATTCCATTTCAGGCAACTCTACTGCCCCTTAGTGTGGCTGTTTTCAAGCCTCAAAACTACCCCACAGGCAAAATTTTGCTCCATAGCTTCTGATTTTAATCCCGGTATTGTTTGTTGCCCCATGGCTCTCCTATGCCCCTGTTTTTCCCTGTAGTGAAGGCAAAACTTGACCTTTCCCCTCTTAGGGTCTCTAATTGGGCCTGAGAATGAAATGGACACAAGAATAGAGTTAACAGGAGAAAAATGTACAGATTCTTACATATACATGGGACCTCCCATATGACAATAAAGACCCCCAAAAGTAAATAGGCCTGAGTGCTTATATATTAGGTTAAACAAAGAGTAGTGATTATGGACAAGTAACCAAAATATATGAGGAG
Source organism: Myotis myotis (assembly GCF_014108235.1). Classification (NCBI taxonomy): domain Eukaryota; kingdom Metazoa; phylum Chordata; class Mammalia; order Chiroptera; family Vespertilionidae; genus Myotis; species Myotis myotis. The sequence continues at coordinate 53,193,464 of NW_023416401.1, forward strand.
GATAAGGAAAGGTAAGAATTATTTCAACAAGGTCTGTTTGGTATGAATTTCTTCCAATTTTAACTTCCTACCTCTAGTGATAAGAATGTTTCTTTCTTCCTGGTACAGGGAGGGCATCTTTCTTTTAAAAAAGAATATATATATATATATATATATATATATATATATATATATATATATATATATATATATATATTTCAGAGATGAAGGGAGAGAAAGAGAGATAGAAATATCAGTGATGAGAAAGAATCATTGATTGGCTGCCTCCTGCATGTACTTGTGATCAAGCCCACAACCCAGGCATATCCCCTGACCAGGAATCAAACTGTGATCTCTGGTTCATCAAACCATGACCTCTAGGTTCATAGACCTGTGACCTCCTGGCTCATGGGTCAATGCTCAACCACTGAGCCACACTGTCCAGGCAGGGAGGTCATCTTTCATCTGGGAGGGGGAAGTCAGAGTACCTTTCTTACACCTCCTGTTTTTCAAGGGTCTTTAGCTCAAAATAATCCTTAGGCCAAAAGTGATAATATTGGGGTAGCAAAGTCAGCCGTGCTTTCCCTGCATATTCTCAATTTTGTATTGAACCTAATATCCTTCCTTTTTCCATCCCTCCATTCTTTCTCTTTTCTCTCTTTCTTTCTTCCCTTCCTTCTGTAAGCATTGGTTTTCAGCTCTGTTTGAGATACATATTTCTGGACAGTCACTATTAAACACTCTCATTAATCAGGTGGTACAACAAAACACTGGTCCCTCCATTTTCCTCATGGAGTAACTGGAGCACAGGATACTATCCCAGTGAGTCCCTGAGCCACGTATCCTCCTGCCTTACTGCTGTTGTTGACTCTTCATCCATCTATCATTAGGGTGTTTTATTGGAAGTTTGGCAATTGTATTTTTTCTTTTTAAATCTTTATTGCAAATGGACACAATGCAAAGGTTTATAAATTGGTAAATGGTTAAACACAAAGTGATATATCCCTACAATGGAATACTATTCACCAATAAAAAGGAATAAAATATTGATATAACATAGATGAATCTCAAAAACATTTCTGTCTGGCTACATAAAATAAGCCAGACACAAAAGACTAAATAATGGGTGATTGCTGACACTAAGCATGAGTTAATCATTTTTGAAGCTGGGTGGTGAATATCTGAAATTAACTATTCTCTATAATTTTGTATATACTTGAAATTTTCCTTTATAAAAAAAAAATTTAAATCTCTTTGTCACGATTTTGGGATGATGTTAAAAAAAAAAAAAAAAAAAAACCACAAAAAAAAAAAAAAAAAAAAAACCACAGCACTGAATCCACAGTAATGGTAGTAGATGTTAATGGAGCAATGCCTTCAAAGTTCTAAATCTAGAACCTAGAATTAAGTACCTAGCCAAACTATCAATCAGATATAAGATTGAAATAATGATGTTTCAGACATTCAAGAGCCAGGAAAGTTTATGAGATATGTATCCCTTTGGGGTAGAAGGGGAGATTTGTGAGTGTAATAAAAGAAAATTAATTTTCTCTTGATGCTTAAAATAGTACCCTACCAGTGGCACAGGCTTAAGGACATAGAATTATTGTTACTTCTCTATAGATGGAATCCCACTACTTTTCTCATGAACATAATTGAACACAGTTGATAATATTTATATTATTTACATATATATTATAATTATTTACACATATTATTTACATATATTATAATAAATTAAAATATTATTTACATATATATTATACTAGTACTAGAGGGCCGATGCATGAATTCATTCACAGGTGGGGTCCAGCCTGCGTGCCCCAATGGGGGCTGATTGGGGCTGGGCTGGTGGGGGAGAGGGGATGCAGGAGGTTGGCTAGCCCTGCCCCTGATCAGGGTAGGGGGGCTGATAGGGTGCAGGGTTGGCCAGCCGGGGGGAGGGGCTGCAGGCAGTTGGCCAGCTGGCCCTGCCCCTGATCAGGGTGGAGGGGCTGATCAAGGACCGGACTAGCGGGGGGAAGAGGCCAAAGGAGGTTGGGGTACCCCAATTGGGCTGGTTGGCCGCCGCAGTGTGAGTCATAGTGACCAGTCATTCTGGTCATTCCAGGTGTTCTATCTTTCCAATTGCTTGGCTTTCATATATATATATATATATATATATATAATTATAAATGCAGCTTACTGGCTCCTTATTTTCAAATTTTCCTATAGACACATCATGGAATATTTATACTTACCTAAATGGCTAGTAATATTATAAATCTTAAATTCATAAAAAGAATATTATAGCTGGCAGAAATTGGGAGGTGAAGGGGAAGAGATTAGGAGATGATGGGAGGATCTACAAAATGGGGTTTACTGTTTACAGTTCAAATATCAAGAAATAGAAGTTTAATTCCATTATTGAAAGTAACTATAGTGTGAGAGACTGCGCATACAAATGACAATGGCCAAACCATATTAAAAAAATAGAAATTTGAAGCACAACCAACAGCAACCTGTCCAGGAAACCAACCTCTTATCTAAAATAAACAACCCAGGAAGCCGTATTCTCTCTAATAACAATCCGGGATGCTAAACAACAAATTCTGTGACCGTCAGCCCCAAGTGGCCGGACTTGATTGATAACTGACAGCTTTCCTAACTAACTTCTGTCCCTACTTCCAACTTAAGATAAACCAAAATAAGCCAAATGCTTACCCAATCCATAATACTCCTTAGCCAGTCACATAGGATGCCCTGCTTCTAGTTGGCCTGCCTTCAGCTTTCCAGGCCAGCAGAACCCAATCAGAGAACATCAAAGCCTTCTCTTTTCACCACTATAAAGCTTTCCCATTCTTCTGTTTGCCTTTGAGTTTCTGCCAAAACGCAAGTGATTGTGCCGACTCCCTTTCTACAGCAAGCTCAGAATAAATAGCCTTTGCTTTTCTCATTTGGTTGGTCTTCATATATTTCCACAGTGACTCAGAGAAGGATGAAAAGATAAAAATATAATAAAAATTTGGTGACGATGGGACAGTGTTCAAGAAAACAAAGTAAATTCTTTATTTTCATGATGAGACATCAAAAATTCCTATTTAAAGAGATAAGTCAAGAAATAGGGGCATATATCATCTGGAGTTATGGAATTATAACTCATGATTTACAAGAGCAAATGGTCAAAAAAGCAGCCCTTCTGTGGAGTGGGTGAGGTGGAATGGGAAAAAGAGAGGAGGATGTTTTCTTTTCACTCCAGAGCCTTTTTCAATATTTTAACTTTTGTTTTCATATTGATAAATTACTTTTATAACAAACTAGAGCCTGGTGCACAAATTCATGCACAGGTGGGATCCGGCCAGGGGCAGGGGCCGCGGGAGGTTGGCCAGATGGCCCCGCCCCTGATCGGGGCGAGGGGGGCCAATTGGGGGCTGGGCCAGTCATGGGGAGGGGCTGCGGGAGGTTGGCCAGCTGGCTCTGCCCCCATCGGGCCAGTTGGCCAGCCACAGTGCACATCATAGTGACTGCTTGTTCTGGTCATTCAGGTTGTTCCAGTCGTTCCAGTTGCATGGCTTTTATATATATATAGATGTATATATGGATTGTTGCCTTTTATTCCTCTGGATAAGAATCCTACTTTTAAAAGGTAGATGCACCTAAGGAAGTCAAAATCCTTGGCACTGGCCTTGGCCAGGAAGACCCAGGCAATGGGAATGACAGGAAGAGAGAGAGGACAGTCTCAACGGCTGACCAGGAGGGAGCAGGGACGAGGTGGGGTGCTGCAGAAGGGTGGGTGTTGGGCTGCCATAGTAGACATGGTGGTTATGGTCATGGTTGAGGGATATCAACACATTTAAACTTTCCTACCCCACACTTTCCCTGGGACATTTGTTCTCTAGTATATTAAACAGACACATAGGATCAGACCCATGGCAATGACTGATTGGAGAAGAAGAGGTGAATCTGCAGAGACAAAGTTTAAAAAGCAGAATTTGATACCAGGAGGCAAAGCAGGAAGTGATCTGAAATTCTCAGATAAATGTTTTCTAAGAAAAACATTGATCCACCCTCACTTACAATCTAAAATAAAACTGTTCTACTTTATATTTCTTTAAATTGCAATTATTTAAGTGTCTGATTACTTTCCTTTTATATCATTTGTGGGGGCGAGTGGATGATGAATACTTGAGTAACATCTGAAATGTTCCTTGTAGCTCTAAGTTAATAATTGAGTTGGCATCAAGAGCTGACTGAGAAGGGGGAGATCACAAAAGGCTGTTGTATTATTTAAGAAGCCATACAGCTTGCTCTTATCCATTAACACTAAAGAAAGGGCCGAGTGTGGGTACATTGTTATCTTTAAACACCCACTAAGCGGATGCTTGGTAGGGCCCCGCTGAGAGTGGTGCTGAAAACATGATGTTAATATTCACACTGACGGAAGGCCCCTGCATACCAATGCAGCAAACGGTTGGCACCACCTCAAAACTAAGACTTTATGTTTAGCATTGGGTATAGAGCTGTGAAGGACCAATGCTTCTGGCCTCTAAGGTTCTTCAACCAAGATTTGTACAATTATTCTTTCATCCCTGGTGCCATTGCTCATCAGGATTCAGGAATGCCCATGCTATGAACAACTCACTGCCCCTTTCTACGTCCTGTGGCTCTGTTCATGCTTTGGTGTCCATTTCCCCATCTGACTGCACAGAATCCTGGCAAGCTTGCATGAGGTTTGCCCTAGCTCTGGGGGTGCCTGTTATGGCCATTCTCAACTCCTACATAGAACTTTATTGAAAACACAGCTCTTTTACAATGTGCACGGTAGAAAGAGAATTGATTTGGTTACCAACTCACTGGGATCTTCCACAAACTGGGATCTCCCTTTGCCTCGCTGGTAGAACTCTACCAAGACTTTCTACTCTGTCCTCACCCCACTGCCCACAGACACTTCTCTGGTGCACTTTATGATTTACTGGTACATCATAGATGTCATAGAAGCATAGAATCCTAGTGGTGGAGAGAAACAGAATCAAAATTATACAAATAAAAGTTAAGGCTGAATGCTATATGGAAGCTTAGGTTCCTGCCTCTTTGGTGAGATTTTGGGGATTCACTGAACATTTGTTGACATAGCTGCCCAGCAAGAATTCTTCCTTTGGATGATTTCGTCTTTCTGTGTTATTTCCCATTATCCTCCCAATGACTAGAATCTGTGCTGAATTTTATAGAATTTATAAAGATATGAGTGAAACGCAATACAAAGCTTTCTTTGAAAAGGCAGGAGAGAAAGTCATGATTAACAGGTTAAGTGGGCTGGGGGTCAATTCCTAAAGGTTGTTGGCAACCTTAAGAGAGCAGTTTCATTAAATTTGTTCTCTTTTCCCCCCATGATAAATATGTGTGGAATATACACTGTATAGATCTGATTCATGGAATTGCTGTCAAAGTATAAAAACCAAGATCCACTCCAGGAAAATGCCTTGCTTTGGCTTTTTGCCATTTAGCTCAGTCTCGAATCAGAATCTCACATGATTACATTTGATTGGTAGGATCTAAGTTGATCATGGCAACCCAGCTTTGAATGTCAGCTCTGCCATTTCAGAAAACATGCTGGTTGAGGGTTGGAAGAGCCTTAAGCAAGGCAGCCCACAGTCTCTTCCACGTCCTCTCCGGGCTAGAAACCCAGAGATGAGTATGACATTAACCTGCCACGGAGGAGCTCCCAGTCCAGCTCGATGACTGTCCTATAAATATGTATTTCTGTGTGAGATGTACTATCCACATGCCAGATGCTATGGAAATGCACTGGAGAGAATGACTCACTGTCATGGGGAGTCATAGGAAGCTTGACACACAAGGAGGTGATGTCAGCCATCTGAGTCGTGAATATGAGGTGAAGGTGTAGAAATAGCACCAAGGATGGGAGACATGCAGGGACTTCAGCAACCACTGCTGTGGGATGAGGAAGGCAGCTGGGAGATGCAACTGGGGGAGGGGGTGGCGCCTGGCTGGATACTGACTGAGCCTGAGGGCCAAACATCAGAAGACATTACAACCAACATGGCAATCCCTGACCTTGTGTTACCCAGGTGCAGGGTAAGTGAGTGGAAGTGTGTTGTGATTAAGAGCTAAGGGCTCAAAGCCCAGCTCTGCCACTTACTATTTGGGGCCAAGTTATTCAAACTCTGTAAGCTTCACTTTTTCCTTTTGGAAAATGTTCATATAATGGGTACATACCTCCCAAGGTAACTGTGAAGATTAAAGTGATAATAATGCAAAGCATTTGGTGCAGTGCCTGGTGCCCATGTTAGCTACAATGTGGTCCTTATTATCATGACTAGGAGCCCAGCTTGCGATTCCAAATCATGCGGCGCCGCCCACCCTCCAGTCTGGCCCTGCCTCCCTCTCTGGCCCTTGAAGCAGCTGCAGCAGCTGCTGATCAGGCCCTCCCCCAGCGCAGGTGCCAGAGGCCCCTGACGCCCCACCCCTGACCCTGCACACCCAACCTCCTGTCCAGTTGACCGGTTACGGTGTCCCAGTTAATTAGTATATTTCTCTATTATATATATACTAGGGGCCCAGTGCACGAAATTTGTGCACAGGGGAGGGGGTGTTCCTCAGCCCGGCCTGCACCCTCTCCAATCTGGAACCCCTCGAAGGATGTCCTACTGCTGGTTTACAGGGATTGGGCCTAAACCAGCTGTCAGACATCCCTCTCGCAATCCGGGACTGCTGGCTCCTAACCACTCACCTGCCTGCCTTCCTGCCTGATTGCCCCTAACCACTCTGCCTGCCGGCCTGCTCACCCCCAACTGCCCCCTGCCACTGGCCTGCTTGCCCCCAAATGCCCCCCCACCAGCCTAATCACCCCCAACTGCCCCCCCTGCTGGTCTGCTTACCCCAACTGCCCCCCTGCTGGCCTGCTCACTCCAAACTGCCCCCGCCCCGCTGTCCTGATCACCTCCAACTGACCCCCACTGATGGCCTGCTTGTCCCCAACTGGACCCCCTGCTTGTCTGCTTACCTCCAACGGCCCCACCCCCCACCAGCCTGGTCACCCACAACTGCCCTCCCCTCTTGGCCTCTAACCACCTCTACCTTGGCCCCACCACCATGGCTTTGCCCAGAAGAACGTCCAGAAGGTCTCCAGGAAGGTCTCCCAGTCTAATTAGCATATTACCCTTTCATTTGTATAGATAGAGGACTGGTGCACAGGTGGGGGCCAGCTGGTTTGCCCTGAAGGGTGTTTACAGGGATCAGGGTGGGGGTTCCCTTGGGGCATGGGGTGGCCTGGTTGAAGGGCCTGTGGTGGTTTTCAGGCCAGCCACACCCCTATGGGTGAGGGTCCCCACTGGGGGGGCATGGCCAGCCTGGGTAAGGGGCTGAGGGCTGTTTGCCAGCTGGCCACAGTCCCAGGAAACCCAGGCTCCCAGACCGTCCTTGAGTGGAGGCCACAGCAGTTGGAAGCAGGTATCTGGGATTTGTCTTCTATAATTGAAACTTTGTAGCCTTGAGCAGAGCCCACAGCTGGCCAGGGCAGGCAGGAAGCTTGGCTTCCTCCATCGCCAGGGGCAACCTAAGCTTCCTATTTGCTCCAGCTCTGTGGCTGCTGCCCTCTTGGTTGGGTTTATTTGCATACTCACTCCTGATTGGCTATTGGGCATGGCTTGTGGGCGTGGCTTGTGAGTGTAGTGGAGTTATGGTCAATTTGCATGCTTCTCTTTTATTAGATAAGATAGGTAAGGGTCAGCAATCATATCAATTGAGGATGAAGGGACAGTGGGAGGGATCTAGGCAAGGTGGTGGCATGTGAGGTGGACAGTCAGTCTATTCATGGGAGGCTAAGGTATGAGTTGAAGAACTCAGCTTCCTAGAAGAGACAGTTGGCAGGAGCAGGGTGTCCAGGGCCCCAGTGCCCACAGCCTTTCCTTCCTCAGTTACAGAGATAAAGCTGGTACTTACACAAGGGCAACAATTGAAGCCAAGTTCACAGAAAATAGACAGTAGCTACCCTTTATCCACAGTTTTGCTTTCCACAATTTCTTACCTACAATCAATCAAGGTCCAAAAATACTAATTGGAAAATTTGAGAACTAAACAATTCATAAGTTTTAAATTGTGTGCCATTCTGAGTAGCCAGTGATGAAATCTTGAGGGATCTGCAATGTGATTCATCCATTCATCTCTTTGTGGTGTCTCCACGCTGTACACCAAGCATGTCAAACTCAAAGGCTAACACGGGCCAAATAAACAAGGTTTAAGTTTATGTGAGCCACAAAACAACAAAAGCTTCACTTTTCATAGAAACGAAGGTTTATTTTGATAGAGACATGCTGAATACAAAGGGCTGAAATAAATGAGTTACCACTAACATAAAATAATAGAACATTTTAATAAAAATTAATATTTTTTTCTTGAACATTAACTTACCAGACACTGAATAACTGCACAAATTAATAAGCATAACGCAAATAAACCTATTTTTCTTGTTCTCTGAAAGTGAAATATTTCCTGTTGTGCACACCCAACAAGTCAGTCTAAGACTAATGACATGGCAATCGGCTGCTAAAATACTGGTATTCGCTGCTTGTATTAGTGGAGAGAAATGGTGCGCCTGCATGTAAGGCGCGTAAGGGAAATGAATGCAACATGATTATAGTAATCAGGCACTAGCGAATGTTGTAGTTCATAATTAACAATCATGTATATTGTAAAACTTGAGTAATGAAATTTTTATTAAAACGTTTCTTACATACCTTTATATTGGCCAAGCCACAAAAATAGTCTTTGTGGGCCGCATGCTTGCTGTACATACGCCTGAGGGTTAGTCACGTGGTAAGTGTCTCAGTGATCTGATAGGCTGTAGCAGTATCGCAGTGCTCGTGTTGAATTAACTCTTATTTTACTTCATCTTGGCTCCGAAGCACAAGGATAGTGATGCTAGCAATTTGGATACGCCACAGAGAAGCCGTAAAGCAGTGGTTCTCAACCTTCTGGCCCTTTAAATACAGTTCCTCATGTTGTGATCCAACCATAAAATTATCTTCGTTGCTACTTCATAACTGTAATGTTGCTACTGTTATGAATCGTAATGTAAATATCTGATATGCAAGATGGTCTTAGGCGACCCCTGTGAAAGGGTTGTTCGACCACCAAAGGGGTCGCGACCCACAGGTTGAGAACCGCTGCTGTAAAGTGTTGGTTAGGGATCGTCAGAAGGATAATAGCAGCCTGACCTTATGTCAATGTCATTCATCTCGCTTCATCTCGTCACGTAGGCATTTTGTCATCTGACGTCATCACAAGAAGGGTGAGTACAGTACAATAAGGTATTTTGAGAAGGAACCCACATTCATATAACGTTTATTATAGTATGTTCTACTTTACTATTCGTTACTGTTGTTAATCTCCTACTATGCCTAATTTATAAATTAAACTTAATTAGAGGTATGCATGTTTAGGAAAAACAATAATACTGTACAAAGGGTTTGCTACTATCCACGGTTTCAGGCATCTGCCAGTGATCTTGGAACATATCCCCCCGTGGACAAGGGGTAACTACTGGACATGTCAGATCACAGTGGCTAATGTTGCTCTGAGATGTTCAGATAAAATGTAAGGTCTATCTAAGAGCCCTGCTCACTGGGTAACAAAAAAATTAATGAACTTTCCATTTAATCTGGTTATCTAAGTATGATGCAATAATGTTCACAGCTTATTGACGTAAAAATGGCAAGCATCTGAGAAATACTCCTCTCCTCCCCCACCTTTCTCAGATGGCACCTCTGGGTTTGGTGTGTAAACTGGGGAAAAGAGGGTCCATCTGCGTGTGGTCCTCTGACTCCTCTGGTCTCCGCAGTGATGTTCCTGTCCCCCTGGCTGCTGCTTCCTCTGCTGGCCATCAGGGCGCTGGTAACTGACCATCTTGGTCTGATTGACCCTTACACTCCAGCCCAGCCTAACTTCTGCTGTTCCGTTTACCATGGAGCTGGCTGAGTTTCTGCTCTTCTTCGTTGGATCCCTTCTTGCCCAGCTGGCCTGCTTCCTCTCTCCAACCCAGTGATTCTCAATCTTCCTAATGCCACAACCCTTTAATACAGTTCCTCATGTTGTGGTGACCCCCAACCATAAAATTATTTTCATTGCTACTTCATAACTGTAATTTTGCTACTGTTATGAATCGTAATGTAAATACAGTAGGGCCTTGACTTACGAGTTTAATTCGTTCCGAGACCGAGCGCGTTAAGGAGCTCGTTAAGGAGCTCATTAACTCAAATTACTCTATCAACTCAATGCAAAAAATCGGCCGAGAGACAGCTGGTATCTCAAAAAACTCGTTAGTCGGGACACTTGTAAGTCAAGGCCCCACTGTATCTGATATGCAGGATGTATTTTCATTGTTACAAATTGAACATAATTAAAGCATAGTGATTAATCACAAAAACAATGTGTAATTATATATGTTTTCCGATGGTCTTAGGCGACCCCTGTGAAAGGGTCATTCGAACCCCAAAGGTTCATTCGACCCACAGGTTGAGAACCGCTGTTCTTACCTCATCCACACTATTGTCTGATCTTTGCTGCCCCGTCTCAAGTTTCCTGATAATTTGCCCTCTGGGAGTTCTTTTTTTTTTAAGACATTTTAAACATTTCGAACAAGTATTGAATGTGATATAATGAATGCCCATGTATTCATCACCAGCTTCAACAATGATTAGCTCTTGGCCAATCTTATTTCATCTGTATTCCCATCTTCTTTCATTGTCCCCCTTCACCTCTCAGATTGTTTTTAACTTGCCATCTCACCTAAAATGCGTGAGCCCCTCACTCAGCACCTAGACTAGTTGTACATAGCTCAGACTTTGTAACTCTAATTCCATTCACATGTCATATCTCTGTAGGAATTCTGCATAAATCTTTAGTAATTAGAGTAGTAATCCCATAATTTATCTGCTTTAATGAACAAAAAAAGAAATCAGTGCGCCAATGACTTTAAAAGAACTAGATGCTTCTAAAGCGCTTGAAAGTGGTTAAAGTTTGCTTCTATTTAGTAGTTAAAATCCCTGCCCTCCTCTTTCCACTTATTTCCCCCATGGCTTACCTAATCAACTTGCTTAGCAAAACCTGCCTGTATAGGTAAGTCAATTAATTTCTACCAAGTTCCAGTCTGAGTGAATGAGGTTATATATTTTTGGTAAGGTGTTTTTTTGTTGCTGTTGTTTTAAATCGAGAGAAAGTACGTATGACTCAAGCCAGTTTTTTAGCTTTAATCTATTGGGAAGACTAGGAGTGCAGGAAAAATCAGAGAATACAGCCTCATTTTGCAGATGGACTTGAACCTGCTCCTACACAGGGACAAATTTTACTTAGATAAAATGATACTCTCTTTCTAAATGGCTTCTCCAACAGAGATTGTAACATGAGAGTCAGTAATAAAAGCCTGGACTCTCATTTCCCGTAATGGTAGAAGTGGCTAAAGCTTCCGCCTCACTCAGAAGTTCGTTTAGCACAAGAACTCCAGAGGCTTGCATTTTGCTGAAACACGCCAATGTTCCTAGGATGATGAGCCTACTAGCTTTGTAGTAACAGAGCTCAGAATATGCACCTGGGCATACTAAGTATTTTAAGCTGAAGGAATTTGAGACCCGGCAGGTGCAGGAAGGACTCTCTGACCTTCTCCTGAAGCAGGTCCTAACTCCCTCAGGTGAGAGTGCCCTCCCTATACCCAGAGGAAAGGAGCATCCCCGTCTCCAAGAAGGCAGGACCCCAGGAGAAATCCAAGTTAAACAGGGGAGTATTCCCAGCAGAGCTGAGGTTTCCAGCAGAATTTCTTCTACATAAAAGCTTATTATCTAAATTTCTTTTTCGCAATGGGTTTTTGCTGTTTTTTTTTTTTCAAAAAACTGCTTTTTAGAACTGTAAAAGCAGACACCCACATATACCCCAATGAGACAGATACAAATTTAAACATAAGTGGCGATTGCCAATAGGTGAAGTATGCCAAAAGACTCTTTATTAAAATGCTTGTATGTGTAAATAATGCACCAAAGATAAAAATGAAACCAAGTTTATCCCTAATATGACAAACAAAATTGTAGATAAGAAAGGGGCCACATACTAAACCCGACAAGCTCAGGGGAGTCGTGCATGGCCTTACAAACTCAAAGACCTAAAGTAACTACATATGATGGTCTGAAATTAAAAGTTCCTAATTAAAAGCAAGTCATGGCAGGTAGTCATGTAGTAGGCAGGTATCTTCCTTGACAAAAGTCAATCTGTACCTTAACCTAGTCTATTGTCTTTTTGCATCTACCATAATATACCTTTGGAATTTAAGGGTAGTTTCTCCCCCACCCCCCGCGCCCCCAAGTCTCACTGCACCAGAGCAGACTATAAAACCTGCCATTGTTATTGTTACCGTGTTCATTGTTAACTGCTAACTATCAATTGTATCCTGAGATTACAAGACAAGCTGTTAAATTATTACCATTTGCAAAAACTTAATTGGACTTTTTTTTTTATACTAAACAACATAAAAGCCGGAAATAAATAGTATACTCATTCAATTAGTATTCATTGTTTTTTAAAAAATATATTTTTATTGATTTCAGAGAGGAAGGGAGAGGGAGAGGGAGATAAAAACATCAATGATGAGAGAAAATCATGGGTCTGCTGCCTCCTGCATGCCCCCACAACCCAGGCATCAAACCATGAGCTCCTGATTCATAGGTCGATGTCAACCACTAAGCCACACCAGCTGGGCAGTATTCATTGTTTTAAGAAACAAAGTTAATGCTGGCTATTTTATACAAAAAGAAAAAATATTTATTGCAAAAATACTGGGGCTCAGAAAACCAAGAGACAGATAATGAAACCTCTTGGGAAATGGTAAAAAAAAACTAAGGGGATTCAGGAGGTGAAGCAACAGGAGCCCCAGCAGAAATTCCACTGTACCCCATCGCCACTAGGTGACCTCCGACTATCTATTTCCTGTGATACTTGCTCAAGATTTAAATTCCCAGAGAAAAGCATCTGACAGGCTGAGGCTAAGTCCTGCGGCTCTGTTGGAGTAAGGAGCATCTTGCTCCTTTCGTTCCCATAATGATAAAGTAACTACCTTCCACCAACTATACACAAAAGAGACACCCCGTGGAAGACGAGTTACTCATAGACGGAAGAGAAGCTTGAATGCTGGACTGTCCAAAATGACAATGGTCCACTACATATGGGTGAGTCTGATAAAAGACCAAAACTGTTAACCATAACTCCCCAGTTCAAAGTTGTGCATTTTTGAGCTTACCTAACTAGACCTAGATCTTGGTCTCTGATACCATGAAACTGTCTCTATGGAGAAAAACTGATTCCAGGGCTAGAGCAGGGTAGATACAATATGGGCAAGGAACAGGATTGCTCCTAAGTATGTGAGACAGCAGGCAAATTGTTTCTGTAGGCTCTCGGTCTGTATAACATTTTTTTTTAGTAGAAAGTCATGAGACCATGTAAGGTATTTGACTTATCAACAAATATTCAGACTAACTGTTAGAGAAGAGGTTGTTATGTATGTGTTATTTGTTCAAACAATACACATAAAGGTTCTTCTGTGTGTCCAGGTACCATCCCTTCCTGTTCTGTATTGTCAAAAGCACTATCCTTGGTTAAACCTATATCTCTCACCATGAGAAAAAAGGTAGCTACACTGTAATGACTCACAATGCCATGGCGCTTCAGAACCTGTTCTTATTGAAACACTATAGATCAGTGGTTCTTAACCTTCTAGCCCTTTAAATACAGTTCCTCATGTTGTGACCCAACCATAAAATTATTTTCGTTGCTACTTCATAACTATAATGTTGCTACTGTTATGAATCGTAATGTAAATATCTGATAAGCAGGATGGCCTTAGGCGACCCCTGTGAAAGGGTCGTTCGACCGCCAAAGGGGTCACGACCCACAGGTTGAGAGTCGCTGCTATAGATATTCTTGCCTTTGTAGATCTCTAATACCATTTAATCATGATGCTGCATCATCCACTGAGCAGCCCATGAATGCTGTCTTCCAATGACTCAATCGATGATATTCACAGTGCCTAAAGTATGCAGGAAAATATAAACATGTTTTCTGGACACGTTAAAAACTTCCTGTTCTGAATTTCATAGCCTAAATGTAGAATAACATGTGCTCCGACTATGTCATCTCTTGACCTCCTTCGATCCTTCATCACTGCATTCCTGGAACTTGCTGTCTTTCAACGTTGACCACACCCTTGTCTTCCACACACACCACCAACAGAAGGGAGGATAGTTGAGGGCCTTATAGGTGGAGTCAGAGGGTAGTACCATTTATGCAAGAAATGTCTGTGTCCCCTTCTAGCACAGCTTAAGACTCAGCTGGAAGGCAAGAAGTGACATAGAAAGGAAAGGCTCATTGGCATTGCAGAGTGTGTAGTGAAGAAATAACTTAAGCAAATAGAGGTCTGACCTTTACTCTCAGCTACTGGGAGGTGATCTCTCAACCTCTGGAATGTCCTGCCTGATAGGAGTGTCTTTGTTTGCCTGTGAGCCTTGGCCTCCAGTCTAACAATGTAATCTATGATGGGAACATTGGGGCATGCCATATCACTTCTGACCTGAACTAGAGAGGAAAGGTATTAGCCCAACCTCCGGGAAGGACTGGAGACTAAAGGCCACTCATGTGGGCCACTCATGTGGGTCACTCATGTGGGCAGTATATGGTTGTGTTCCAATGGAAACTCTGGGCACCAAAGGCTCAGGTGTGCTTCCCTGGTTGGCAATTTCCATACACAGTGTCCATATGCTGGCTGGATGAAGGTCCTGCTGTCCATGACTCTGCAGGGAAAGCACGACCAGAGCTCTGCAGTTGGACCCTCCTGGGCCCTGTCCTACATGCTCTTCCCTTTACTCACTTTAATTTGGTTCTTTTCCCTATTAAAAAAAACTGTAACCATGAATATAATAGTTTTCAGTGAATTCTGTGAGCACTTCTGGTGAAGCATCAAACCTGAGGGGAACTCCTTGCACTTGCAGTTGGTGTTTGAGGGCCATCTTCTGGGGACTGTTCCCTCAGACCTTGCAGTTTAGCTGACTCTGGTTGCAGAGCTAGGATCTCAACAACACTCAGCAGGGAGAGGCAAGACCCATGTGCTATAGATTAGAACATGGATGGGAGAAACTGACACGCAGGCCCACATGGGGCTCAAGTCCAAGGGCCTGCAGTCAACCCGACCTCTAGGCACACTTTGTGTCCAAATGAGTGAGAGACACCCCAATTCAGCATGTCAGCACCATGCTGGTTGGCCCAACCTTGAGTGAGCCCATGAAGGAAATGAGGGGAAGGGAGATTGAGATCAGGAAAGTGCATCAAAGGGGAGAAATGAGACACTGTGCCCCACCCAGGTGACACTGCTGGCCCTGGCAGGTCCTGGGAGCCAGAGGAGAACTTAGAAAAGTTCAAGGAGGGCAGTCTTTAAGCAGATGGCCTCCTGAGGCACTAGCCCAGGGCTTGCCGGGGTCTGAGGGTGGTACTGCCCTGGAACATTTCTTTATGTCAGAAAATTAGGAAGTGCTCCAAACAACAATGGGCACAGCATAGGGACACTGGAGCCAGCTCGAAGGGGCTGCCACTAGCCAAATCCAGCACAATCTGAGCACCAAAGTGATTATACATAATAATGATTATAAACCATTGAAAAAATAGGAATTCATGAATCCATGCAGCTAGTAGATAGGTAGATAGATAGATAGATAGATAGATAGATAGATAGATAGATAGATAGATATAGACAGACATAAAGAAAAAAAGGAGGGAGGGCTCTCCTTTGTTTACCAGGGCTAAGGACAACTGATAAATGTGGCATGCTGGAGTTGACATGTTTTCCCAAAAAAATCATCATTTTGTAAGCATCTTAGGTAAAGTCTGGGACAGGCAAGAATTATGAATGAATGGTAAATCTAGGGGGACATTTTGATGAGGAGCAGAGTATTTGTATCCTCTTAAAGTGTCTCCCCAGAGAAAGTGTCTCAGTTGTAGGGAGGAAATAGGAAGTTATTATGCAGTGGAAACATCAGGCAACACCTAGACGGAGCGATCGAAATTAACTGATCACTGATGAGGAACAGATGGGCTTCATGTAGCTCCAAACATGATGCTCTGAGGACACACGTCATCTGTGCAGTGTTCCGGCCAAGCATACCTGACCTCATTCCAATTTCAAAGAAGCATCAGGGAAACTCAAACTGAGGAATGCCTTATTTTCAAAAGGAGGGGGTGGAGGGGGCTACACTTTATAAAAATGTTACTGGTGTAACAGGCGAAGAAAATGCAAGTGCCCTAGGCTAAAGGAGGCTGAAGGGGCATTAAAAACTAAGTGGAGTAGCTGACTCCAGGCTGGCTCCTGTAGCCGAAGGGGAAATGCCATAAAGAACAATTTGGACAAAATTGCGCAAGGATGGTAGAGAACTGAATCAATCGAATCAATGTAAATTTATCCAGTTGGTAATTGTACTATGATTATTTAATAGACTATCCCTATCCTTAAGAATATCCACTAAAGTATTTATGGATAAAGGGTCATGACCTATGTAATTTGTCCTCCAATCCTTCAGAAAAAAAGTGACTCGGCCAGTGTGGCTCAGTTGTTGAGTGTCAACCAATGAACTTGGAGGTCACAGTTTGATTCCTAGTTAGGGCACATGCCGAGGTTGCAGGCTCTATCTCCAGTGTGTGTGTGTGTGTGTGTGTGTGTGTGTGTGTGTGTGTGTGTGTGTGTTGTGGGGAGAGGGCAGGGGATATGCAGGAGACAGCAGATCAATGATTCTCTCTCAGCAATGTTTCTGTCTCTCTCTCTCTTTCTCTTCCTCTCTGAAATCAATAAACATTTTTTTAAGTGTAGGGTGTATATAGAAAGAGGGAGAGAGCAAATGATAAAGTGAATAGGGTAAAATATTTATAATAGGTGAATAATAGTATTCTCTATGATATTTTTATTTTTGCAATTTTTTTTGTTTTACATTACATCCAAATAAAAAGTTTAAAGTGTTTTGTCTTCATCAAACCACCCTTAATCTTCTTATTGAGTGCCTTTGTTACAAATAAAAATGATTAACTAAAAATTTAAAAAAATTACTAACTCATAATTAAGTTAACATCTGTTTTATGCAATTTTTGCAAGATTTTGTTAATCTTCTGTGGAACATAAAAAGTTGGCAGCCGGTGATGTAAAGGCATATAACTGGGGAAAATATGTTGAGATTCTATTACAGGTGGTTGTTGATGCTAAACTAAAAGAGCATTCACGCACATCCAGACCCACGCATACAAACACATGCACATGCATGCACTCCTACATACTCCTGTCATGGAGAGAAACACAGAGGGCAGAAGAAAGTGCATGTGTGGCATGCTTAGATCAAAGACTTGGAAAAATATGTGAAAGATTATTTGGTCAATTCTCTTGCCCTAAATATAAATATCTTAAACTATCCCATATAAAGTTCCTTATAAAAGAAGGTCCCTAATAAAACCCATTCCAACATTTAACTATCCCAACTGTCCAAGTTCTTTCATGTATTCCCCCACATAATTCTGTGCATCACTCAAGTCCTAATCTTCTTGCTCTGTCCTCAGAAGAGAGACAGAAAGAACATTTTCATTTTAACAATTTAAATAACCTCCTAAAAGGACATGCACTTTGTCAACGCTATACATTACACATATGTTCTCAGAGTTTGGTCTCCTTGTATCAAAAATAGACAAACCACATTGACTTGCCCTTCAGGAGTGTAATGTGGATTAACTAATGAGCATGATGTATTAGAAAACAGAGACTGGGGCTACAGTGAAAAAGAAACCACATTTAGTACAAGATGGGTTTTGGGGGATGGGATGGGGGTGGGGGTGCAATATTGACTTGGAGCAGTGGTTCCCAACCTTGGCTGCTCATTGGCTCACTGGGGGTATTTTAACATCTCAGATGCCCAGTCTGCACCCCAGACCAGTTAGGTCAGATGCAGGCTCCAAGTATGTTTTATGGCTTCGCAGTGATTCCAAAATGCAGCTAGGGTTAATTTGAGCACCTCTGCCTTAGAGGGGTGTTTCCTGGTGCTGGTCTCTACTCTGTAGAGCTTCCATCTTCTGTTGCCTCACCACAAAAAGACTGCTGGCAAGACCACTATGTCTGCTTTTTGTGTGTGTGTTTTTCCCTCAATAGGATTAGGAACCCATTCTTACTTTTTCATATGGATAACTGATTATTCCAGGGCTGTTTATTGAATGGGACATCCATTCTCCAAAAATCTGTAATTCCACCTCTGCTGCAAACCAAGTTTCATATATGAGTTGATTCATTTCTCTATTTTCTTCCATTAGTTCTATATTTCTAACTCTTCCCCCCGCTTCTGAATTTTAAGATCATCTCAGTGAAGACCCTGTGGTGATTATTGAAACTCAATTTAAAGTATAAATTACTTCTGAAAGGATTTCCATCTTTGTTTCCATCTCACATGTGAGCATCGTGTATCTATACTTAGGAAGATTTGGGGAGTAACCTGCCTGGCTGATGCCCTGAAGAGCTAGTTTTAAGGGGGGGAAACTGAACAAAGGAAAATTATTTGTAGGAAATCCTTTTAAAACTGTGAATAGGGGGGGAAAGTGATTTATAGCCTTGCTTTCGGTGACCCATTCTTTTGAGAAGCTGTAGAAAGATCTTTACCCTGGAAAAGGCTAAATGCAGAGTCACTTCAAATTTTGTATAATTTCAAATAGTCCATGGAATCCTTGAAACCAATCTATAAATTCTTAGTCCTATGAATTCTTAGGACTCCATGAGTTTCTGGTTAGGAGCTCCTGACTGGGCATTAATGAGAACCAAAAGTATGGAGTTTATATTTTGGGCAGGATAAACTTTTCAAGAGCAAAGTTTAACCAAACAAGCGCAAAGGAATAAGCAGAGACTGCTAAGAGCTGACAGGAAAAAGCAGCTAACCCAGGGAGTCATGGAGATGCTTCAGGAGTATCTCCCAATTTTTAGATTTAAATGTATATTTAAATTGCAAAGCTTTTGCTCCTTTTTAATTAAGAACGACCCTATGCTTTGAAAACAGTTACAGGTTCCAGAACTTAGGATGACCCTGGTTGGGGAAAGGAAACAATGAGAGGTTAAGTCCAACTATTGTAGGAAAATCCCAACAGTTCCATTTACTGTGGTTTTAGTGAAGAGAAGAAAGCCCATTTAAAATAAATAGATGATTATATGTGATAATAGATCCTAAACTGATTCGGAACTCAATTAAGTAATGGAGTAATTACTCTTGCCTGGGAACTTGTGCTGGACTGGCTTAGAAAGATGACACAGAATTAAAGTGTGTTATCAGAAGAAAAGAATTCTGAAAATGTGCCCTTCAGGTTTCAAGTGTTTTGACGTGCTTGTTATCTTTTTAAAAAATCATTTTTTCATGAATATTGATAAAATATTCAATCCTCCTTCTTGGGAAAAATACTGAGGTGAGCTTTTGTATATATGTTCAATGTTCTCTAGCTTGAGAAACCAGCAAACTTTTAAAGTCTAAGGAAAACCCTATCTCTTGCACCTCTATTTCTGCATTTGTCACTTATAGAATCTCAGGTCTATAGACAACCTTGAAAAAGAACTCCTTCAATGATCCACTCAAATCCCAATCAATCCACTGAGATTCTGGGACTAGAGATAATTCGATATTAATACTGAGTGGGGGCCTTCAGAAGATGTGCCAGTGCCAGTAAGTTCTGCCAATGGGCATCACTCTGATCCGGCCACTGCCTCACCTGGCTGCTTGTCTTTTCTTTGTGACTCTAGACCAGCCGTGGGCAAACTACGGCCTGTTTGAAATGAATAAAACTAAAAAAAAAAAAAAAAAAAAAAAAGACCGTACCCTTTTATGTAATGATGTTTACTTTGAATTTATATTAGTTCACACAAACACTCCATCCATGCTTTTGTTCCGGCCCTCCGGTCCAGTTTAAGAACCCATTATGGCCCTCGAGTCAAAAAGTTTGCCCACCCCTGCTCTAGACGGAATGAAATTGGCCCTTGCATGTGGCTTCCTTGGGTACTAGCCTCTCTCCTTGTGTTATTCAGTGTCTTAACTAGGCCTTGACTCTGAATCTCTTTTTACCCATCAGTAACCCTAAGCCCTTACATTTCAGTGCCCACCAACCTGACTTCCAGTTGTCAGAGCTGTCTCTTCATCTAAGGACTTTCTCTAGCTCTCAGAGCCTTCTCTGCTCAAGCTGATAGCGTGTCAGAAGTGCCAAGGGGTTAGGAACCGCAGGAGCACTGCTGCAGTTGTTGATACTCCAGTACCCGACCTTGGGTGGGACCACTCTGCAGTGCATGCTCTGTACTGTTTTTCAGAGCTCCCCAGTGATATTCAGCTCCTGTTGTAATATACTGGTAACTTGCTTGATAAAGTACGCCCTATTGGCTGCCTTCTCTTCCCAACCTCACTTCCTACCTCCCTACTCATGCTTCCTTGGCTCATCTCCCAGGTAAATCATTACACTCAAACTCTTGTCTCAATTTGCTTCTGGAGAACCAAGACAAAGACAAACTTACCATGTCCGTGACAATTTTTTAAAAATATTTTTTTATTGATTTCAGAGAGGAAGGGAGAGGGAGAGAAAGATAGAAACATCAATGATGAGAGAGAACCATTGATTGGCTCCCTCCTGCATGCCCCACACTAGGGATCAAGCACACAGCCCAGGCATGTGCCCTGACCAGGAATCAAACCGTAACCTCCTGCTTCATAGGTTGCCACTCAACCACTGAGCTACACTGGCCAGGCTCCATGATAATTCTTAACTCTCCTGTGCCCCTCTATTTTCCATGCACATATATGATCAAGCTATTTCTGTCTTCCCCTGTCGAATGCTCCAAACATTTCCCTAGTTTGGTGGGCTACAAACCTAGGCATCATCTTGAGTTCTCTTTTTTCCCTCATACCCTATGTCCAACTGATCAGCAAGACCCCCACATAGGAGAGGGGAATAAGAACTATAGAAATTAACTAAAGTCAAACAAAGTTAAGTCAGGGACCTGCTCCGTGCTGCCTGGCATGGAACTTGGCTGACCAGAGATGCAAGCAGATCACAAAGAGCCTCTAGAACAAAGAAAATTCCTGCAAAAATTCATTAAAAGCTGCTCACCCATACTTTATTGTTTACCCATATCATAAAACACAAGGCCACAAAATATACATTGTAAAGGTTAAACTTAATCCCAACCTTTTCCCACTCTCTATTTCCCCATACCAGCAATTTCCTATAGAAACTACAAACAGATATAAGCTCAACCTCTAGAGATTGTTGGGGTCTCTCTTCCTTCTCTGGTAAGGAGAGTCTGCCACTCTGTCTGTGGAGTGGCTTTTCCTGCTTGTCTTATCTGCTCACTAAAACCTGCTTTTCACCCGGCCAGCATGGCTCAGTGGTTGAGCATTGATCTGTGAACCAGGAGGTCATGATTCAATTCCTGGTCAGGGCATATGCCCGGGTTGTGGGCTTGGTCCCCATTGTAGGGTGTGTAGGAGGGGAGGCAGCCGATCAGTGATTCTCTCTCATTATTTCTCTCTCTCTCTCTCTCTCTCTCCCCTTCCTCTCTGAAATCAATAAAAATATATATATTTTTAAAAATCTTCTTTTCCACTTTAACCTCTTATCTGGCTTACCTCTTGAATTCTTTCCTGAGCTAAGTCAAGAAACCTCTTGGCTTGGGACTTAAGTCCCAACTAGGGACTCGCCACTCTGGCACCAAATCCCATTGGCTCTATCCCCCAGATAAATCTCAAATTTGAATACTTCTCATCAGCTTCATTCCCATAACTGTAATCCAAGCCACTACCATCTCACCCCACTTGCTACAACCACTCTTTACTGTTCCCTGCTTCCACTCTTAGGCCCACAGCCCACTTACAAATCAGCCAGAGCGATCTTCAAAAGTACTCTCCTGCTTAAAGCACTCAGATGGCTCTCTATGCTACCAGAGTAAATACAAAACTCTTGGCCCATCAGCTGCCATGTGCCTCCCACTCCCTGTCTTCTACCACATTCTCTTTAATGTATTTATATTCCTCCTGCCCACTGCTTGCACACACCCAGCAAACTCTGCCGGGAGCCGGTCCATCCTTGCTGTTTCAAAGGACCTGGCATATGTGGCATACTGTTCTTAATATGTTTGCTCATCTTCTTGGCACTATGTGTTTTAACCAAGGTCTCTGAGAAAGGTTGTTTCCCCAGGTAGGGATTTTCCCCTGAAGTTAGGGAGGGAATAAAACCCCTCAACTAAGTGCCAGGCGGGTAATTAATCACTTTAACTACGAACAATCATGCTTAAGCTACATAATCTTTACTCCCTGGAATGGAGATAAGAAACGCCCTAACCTTTGTAATAGAGATTGATAGGATTGAATCAACTGGTATAAATACAGATGTAACAAGACAGCAAGAGTCAGAACTTAGAATACAGAGCTTAGAACACAGAACTTAGAAGACAGAACCTACACAGAACCTACAGACAGAAGAACTTCGCTGGAGAGAGCATGGCAAAAGATCCTGGATTGAACCTGACTACAGAAATTGGCAAGAGAACCTGACTAGAACCTGGTGACTGAACCTGGCTGGAGAACCTGGACAGAACCTGGCTGGAGAACCTAGCGAGGGAACATGGTTACAGAACCTGGCTGGAGAACCTGGAGAACCTAGCAAGAGAACATGGACACAGAACCTGGCTGGAGATACTAACCAGAACTTTGCTGGAGATCCAGAGCAGAACCTCTCTGGAGATCCAGACCAGAACTTGGCTGGAGATCCTGGCTGGAGATCCTGGCTAGGCTGCTGATCAACTGAACACTGTCTCCGTGTCCTTCCTTCTTCGCCGACTCCGTCTACACCTTTGGGGACCCCTGGACCTGCTGGGGTTGGACCCCGGCAAAACTCTTGTCTTAAGGCTGTTGTATTTGCTATTTCTTCTACCTGAATCTCTTCTTCCATATATTTGTATTCATTGCTGTGGATGTTGTATCACACCACTGAGATCCCTCTTCAGAAATGAAGGAGTGTCTCCCCTGCTGAGTAAAGTGTTGTCAGCAGGCAGCTGTCAGCTGTCAGCCCCATTTGGGAGTTGCCTCAGCCAAAGAGAGCTGCCTCTCTCAAGGTCATGTTTCATTTTTGGAGCAGCCCACATGAAATGACTGATTATTGCTGAGGCACCAATGCCTGCCTCCCTTGCCCCAACTCAGGGCAACTCTGAAAGGACATCTCAGCAATAGGGTCCCCTGTGGGGTTGACTAGGGCTCATTGAGGCCTTTGTTGGGACTGCACCTGACTCAGCTTCTCCGTCAGCCCAGTGCTACTTCCTTCCTCTCCATTCCATGGATGTTAATCCCAAGCACACTCCTTAATCAACACCGTGTGTGCTAATCTCCATCCTAGAATCAGTTTCTCTAGGAGCACAACTGGCAACATTCATCCTTGAGATGTCAGCCCAGTATCACCTTGTCACAGACCTGACCATCCAATCTAAGGTGTCTCCCACTACTGAATGAATGAGTGAAGACAAACACTCATGAAAACATTACAGAATAGTTTGCCACTGCAGTAAACATTGAGAGGGGATGCAAAGCAGTAAGAGACCAGAGAAGGGGGACTTCAGGGAGGAGGGATGGCTTAGGGAAGGGTTTGGACTTACCATGATCTTGGTGAATATACATATCAAGATTCTGGATTCTTCTTTCCTCTCTTCTGCCTATAAATTTGACTAGAGTGATTTAAATCTTGCCCTTCCATAGGGGTGATTGCACTGGTCCCTGAGTGATCCATTATGAGGCCGACATCACAGCTTTCACTTGCCTGTTAGGGGAACTGATAGAAAGAAATGTATGAGAATTTTTTGCATGTTGGAATCAAAGTGCTACCATCATGTGAGCAAAACAGATTTCTCCATGGGACACAAAACCAGCTGCCTCTGCCTTCCCCAAGAAAACGGTGTACAAATGCTAATCCCAAATTCAATTCCTTTTCTCCCAAGCACACTTCCTGGCTACTTCTCTGTAGCATTACTTGGTGCATACTGGGAAATGCAAGCTCATTTCAACACCAGCCCTGAGCAAAACACTGAAAAGAAAGGCACACCAACTGAGAGAGACCACCATTTCATACAGTCCAACTCTGCAGATGACTAGTAGGTGATTTTTTTCACCAACCACTGATTTGTATAATAATCAATTAAAAGTATTTATCAGATGTCTATGTGTCCAAAATTAGTAGATTATAGCATTGCGCTCCTCCATTACTACTGACAATTTAAGAGACATTGAGTAAAAATTGATGGTTGACAGATTACCCAATTAGTCTAAGTTAGACTGATCAGTGAGAGTCATGCTTCATGGGAATTTACTAAGCATTCTTGTCTTCCATATTAGAGGGTTCATTTTCATAACCTGGCACAGAATATGCCGAAAATGCACAGGAATCCACTTTAGATTTTTAATTGTGACTCCAGTGCCCCTCTTGACCCTATGGTCCTGACACCATGTGCCTGGAGCCATGGATATCACCTTAGATTAAGTGAGAACTGAGCTCAATCAGGTCTTACATTGAAAATGGAAATGTACTGTTGCACCAAGAAGGGCTCCCTGGGCATCTGAGCACATTCCCATATGGATTCACTGCGTCTGGGCTGCAGAATACACTGTTGTCAGCTAAAGCTGGAAATTTGCTTTAACCAGACAAAATGAGAAGCCTCCAGCCCAGCTGCTCTAGCAGCTGCAGCAGGAGGGCAGCCTCCTCCCAGCCGGCAGCAGCCCACGTGGCTCCCAGCTCAGAAGTGCTTCCAAATCATTGCTGGCAGAGCTGACCACCTGCATCCCAGGGCCAGGGAGTGCATTATCTCCCTTATGTGCTAAAGCAAATGAATTACTAATAATGTGGCTGGATTTGTGATCTCAAAGTGCTTTCTGCAGCTCTCTGAGCCCTGCCACAGTGTAAAAATATTGCAGAGCACTAAGAACCTTATTTCTCCAAATAACATCATTTCCTTTTCACAAATTAAAACTACTTAGCGTTTGTTTTGACAGAGCCTGTGCCCTGTCTGCCACTAAGGTACGTAATCATGGGTCCACTTGGAAGAGAGGGCGTGGGGCGCCCTGAGGTCTCTCTTCTCAAACTTGCCAGCAGCCTAGTCCAGAGCTTAAACCCAGAAGAGA